>NC_083368.1:18162500-28162500 GCF_030254825.1 Meriones unguiculatus | reverse complement strand
TCCATGCACTCTCATATAGACATATAACATAAGATAAACCTACTAAAATCTGTATATCTAAAGAAACTAATTAAGAGAGAGGACCCTGACTAAAATGCTCAATCCCCATCCAAAAGGCAAAGAGGATGGACATCAGAAGAAGAAGAAAACAGGAAACAACCTAGAAATCTGCCACAGAGGGCCTCTAAAAGGCTCTGCCCTGCAGACTATCAAAGCAGACGCTGAGACTTATGGCCAACTGTTGGACTGCCTCCTTTTCATTTACTTTGTTTTTAACATTGCTATGGAGCAGTAAGAGCCACTCAGCAAAACCATGTTCTTCTTGTGGAATAACTGATCAGGATGAACATGAGACTAGTCCTATCCGTGAAAGTCAGGAGTTTTCCTTCCCTGTTTGAGGAAGAGCATTTTCTTGTCTTCTAGATGGTAGATATGTTGCTGTGGGACGTGGTACTGTTTTATCCATGATTGACATCAGGTTAAAAATTAGATGTGAATAAATGAGGCTGGAGGGAAGACAATTGGAACTTAATTCAAGGTAAGGTAAGGGATAATGTCTATTTTTCTGTAAGGTCACTAGTAACGGACAAGGTAGGAGCATTGTCCAAGTAAGGGAAAATATAATGTTATAAAGAGATAAAGAGATGGTAGATTAGAAGGATTAACTGGGATTAGAGATCAGAGGGTAGGATAAATGCAGGAATATGAAAAGGAACAAAGATACAAAGGGCCTTTTGAAAAGGCATATGAACGCTTAATAGCGACACTATAGAAGCTTTCTAAAATATATATAAAAAGGAATTTAAATGGAGTCACCATATATTAGGGGAATACAATGCCACCAAATAAAACTTCCATTTCCATGAATGGTTTATGTCTTGTTGAGTGCTAGCTAGAGATATCCCATAGATGGTCTAAATATCAAAGGCTAATGCCAAGGGTGTTGGTTACTTTCCACAAACTGATGGCAAGGCCCTATTGTTGAAGATACAATTTTCTTATATTGTCAAACATGGAGAAATCAAATTGGTTCCCAACTAGAAGCTTCACTTCTACTGACTAGTATTTATGGAGCTGGAAGGTACTTACCAGAGGAGAAATGTAATCATTAATACCACCCAGATTCAAACCCTGCAACGTATAACAGTGGTCTGCTTGGAACATGGTCTGGTACAATGATGGCATAAATGTGGGAGTAACAGACCACATTTGAAAAATTACTGGCATAAGATGAAATCAGATGTTACACTGTTAAAGTAACCATGAGCCTGAGACTAGACAGGTCATGGGCCCTATAGTAAAACTACCACTATTATCATGCTAAGGAAACATAGCAATACAATGACTACTGATGTCATATTGCTATACCCATAGATTAGTGCATCATACAGTTCTAATCAGAGACGCCTCCTCTTGCAGTACACCGTAATGAACACAGAGACACTGGACGGACAGTCAACACTGGGCAATGTGCAGAGAATGAGACTTTGGAGAGCTCAGCCCTACATGGAACACCTTTATCAAAACCCTCCTTTTAAGTCTCAGTGATCTCTGCAAAAGAAGAGTCAAAAGGATTATAGAAAGCCAAGGAACCAGTATTTTATAGACACAACAGGAAAGATACATATGTGAATTCACTGGAACATTGACAGCAGGCATAAGATCTACAAAGGTTCAAACCTGATAAAAACCACAGTGCTGAGAAAGGAACGTAGACACAAAATTCTACCTGTAACCAAAAAGCTATTTGTAACTGATATCTGCTGGAAAAGGGAAAATAATTTTTCTTCAGTGGAATGTCACCTGAATTTGTCAACTACACAATAAGACAGGTTCCATGCCCAGAAATAGTTAATCCAGATATGATATTCTCCACTTTTCTTGTGTGGCTTTTGTTCTGTTTTTGTATTTTGTCTTATTAAATTTTGCTTGTTTGGATTTTCTTCCTTTTTTTTTGAGAGAGAGAAAAAGACATAGAAACAGAATTTGCATGGAAAGGCAGGTAGGGAAAATCTGGTAAAAGTTTAGGGAAAGGAGAGAATATGATCAAAATATACTGTGCAAAATTTGAAAAAAATAAGCTGGACATGGTGTTGTTCACCTTTCATTCCAGCACTCAGGAATGCAGAGGCAGGTGGATTGCTTTGAGTTCAAGGCCAGCCTGGTCTACAAAAAGAGTCCAGTACAGCAAAGACTACCCAGAGAAACCCTGTCTCAAAAAATAAAAACAAAGTTTTTAAAAAATAAAAACAAAAAGGAAAACATTAAGCATCTTCCCTAGGGTCCTCCTTGTTTAGCTTCTTTAGAACTATAGATTTTATTATGTTTATCCTATGTTGTATGGCTATCTTCCACAGAGGGCCTCTGAAAGACTCTACCCAGCAGGGTATCAAAGCAGATGCTGAGACTCATAGTCAAACTTTGGGAAGAGTGCAGGGAAGAAGACAGAGATAGAAAGACCTGGAGGGTACAGGAGCATCACAAGGAAACAAACAGAGCCAATAAATCTGGGTTCAAGGAGACCTACAGAGACCTAAATGCCAACCAAGGACCATGCATGGAGAGGACCTACATTCCCTGCTCAGATTAGCCCATGGCAACTCACTCTTCAAGTGGGTTCTCTAGTAAGGGGAGCAGGGGGTGCCTCTGACATGAACTCAGTGGCTGACTCTTTGATCACTTCCCCCTGCGGGGTGCAAACTTACCAGGCCACGGAGGAAGAGGATGCAGCAAGTCCCAATAAGACCTGATAGGGTAAGATCATATAGAAGGGGAGGACGGCCCCTATCAGTGAACTAGGGGAGAGGCATAGGGGGAGAACAGGAAGGGAGAATGGGACTGGAGGGAACGAGGATGGGGGCTACAGCAGGATACAAAGTGAATAAATTGCAAAAACTAATAAATCAATAGAAAATTGATCGGTGAGACTAAGAGAAAAAAAAACATTACATTGGAAAGAATGAGTAAAAGCAGAAAATTTAAATGACATTTCTCTTATTTGCAAAATACATACTTATTTACTAGTCAAGGCAAGGCCGTAGGATACAGAGGGACAGAGCACATTGTGACTTTTAGGTTGACAAGACAGCTGTGTGTTGTAGGTCACGGAGGCTGAAATCCAGCTGAGTGTCTGGTAATAACTGTATGTATAACCATGTTTCTGAAGGTTCAATGGCCATCTATAGCTAGGTTCCTTTTCACACTTAATGGTCAATTCTGCAATTAGACATTGGGAAATTTTTACCTTGAAATAAACTGTACCTCTACTTGCTAATGCTATTTTTGTCCACACCTTGATCATTTTTGCCTAACAATATTAAATATTTATTAGAGTTACACATAACTCAGAATTATTAGTGATTGACCACAGCTGTACCCCATTAAATATTCATTATATATCTTTAAATTATTGATTAATATTACAAATGCACAGACATGATAATAGAACAAAAGATTAGAATTTTCCCCGTTGACAAGTATTTGTATTCTTTATTTTATAGCAAACTAGCAAGATTGGAATTCTATTTTCACATCTTTTCATACTGTCTTTTCATATACATTTTTTTCTTGTGAAAGATTGAAAGATAAGATAATGTGGACAACAAAGTATAATAACAACTATGAGCCTTGTACTATTTTATCACTTTTTATATTTTAGTTCATAGACTCCTTTGGCAATCTCAGTCAGTAATACTTTCTCTTTCTGTGGATGGTAAAGTTGAGACACATAGGTTAGGTCACATGCCTAAAATAAAATATCCTTTTTTTTGTTTTTTTTATTTTTATTAATTACAGTTTATTCACTTTGTATCCCCCCTGTACCTCCCTCCCTCCTTCCCTCCTACACTCATCCTTCCTCCCCCTTCCTCACCCATGCCCCTCCCCAAGTCCACTGAAAAGGGAGGTCTTCCTCTCCTTCCTTCTGATCCTAGTCTATCAGATCTCATCAACACTGGCAGCATTGCCTTCCTCTGGTGGCCTGGTAAAGCTGTTCCCCCCTCAGGGGGATGTAATCAAAGAGCTGGCCAATCAGTTCATGTCAGAACTGACTGGCCAGTTTTCTCCTTACTAGGGAACCCACTTGGACACTGAACTGCCATGGGCTACATCTGTGCTGGGGTTCTAGGTTATCTCTGTGCATGGTCCTTGGTTGGAGTATCAGCCTCAGAAAAGACCCCTATGATCAGATTTTTTGGTTCTATTGCTCTCCTTGTAGAGCTCCTGTCTTCTCCAGGTCTTACTATCTCCCCCTCCTTTCATAAGATTCCCTGGACTCTGCTTAAAGTTTGGCTATAAGTCTCAGCAACTGCTTTGATACCCTGCAGGGTAGAACCTTTCGGTGGTCCTCTGTGGTATGCTCCTGTCCTGTTCCCTGTTTTCTCCCTCTTCTGATGTCCATCTTCTTTGCCTTTCTGAATGGGGATTGAGCATCTTAGAATCCTCCATGTTGATTAGTTTCTTTAGATGTATAGATTTTAGTATGTTCGTCCTATATTACATATCTAATATCCACTTATGAGTGAGTATATACCCTATGTGTGTTTTTCTGCTTCTGGTATACCTCATTCAGGATGATCTTTTCTAGTTCCCATCATTTTCCTGAAAATTTCATTAATTCCTTGTTTTTTATTGCTGAGTAACATTCCATTGTGTAGATGTACCACAATTTCTGTAACCATTCCTCCACTGAGGGCCATCTGGGCTGTTTCCAGCTTCTGGCTATTATAAAGCTGCCACAAACATGGTTGAGCAAATGTCCTTGTTGTATACTTGAGCATCTTTTGTTTATATGCCTAGGAGTGGTATAGCTGGATCTTGAGGAAGCACTATTCGTAATTGTCTGAGAAAGCACCAGAATGATTTCCAAAGTGGTTTGCAGCATAGCGTAGGGCTCCCCTTTCTCCACATCCTCTCCAGAATGTGTTGTCACTTGAATTATTCATTTTAGCCATTCTGATGGGTGTAAGGTGAAATCTCAGGGTTGTTTTGATTTGCATTTCCTTGATGACTAAGGACATTGAGCATTTCTTTAAGTGTTTCTCTGTCATTTGATATTCTTCTACAGAAAATTCTCTGTTTAGCTCTGTACCCCATTTTTTAATTGGATTAATCAGTTTGTTGCTGTTTAACTTCCTGAGTTCTTAATATATTCTGGATATTAGACCTCTGTCAGATATAGGGTTGGTGAAGATCCTTTCTCAATCTGTAGGCAGACGTTTTGTCCTTTGCTTCACAGAAGCTTCTCAGTTTCATGAGGTCCTATTTATTGACTGTTGCTCTTAGAGCCTGTGCTGTTGGTGCTCTGTTCAGGAATTTGTCTCCTGTGCCAATGATTTCAAGGCTTTTCCCCAATTTTTCTTCTAACCAATTTAATGTGTCTGGTTTTATGTTGAGGTCTTTGATCCATTTGGACTTTAGTTTTGTGCAAGGTGATAAGTATGGATCTATTTGCATTTTTCTACATGTAGACATCCAGTTAGACCATCACCATTTGTTGAAGATGCTTTCTCTTTTCTATTGTATGGTTTTGGCATCTTTGTCAAAAATGAGGTGTCTATAAGTTTGTGGATTTATTTCAGGGTCTTCTTTTTGATTCCGTTGATCCACCAGATAGTTTCTATGCCAGTACCATGCATTTTTTAGTATTGTTGCTCTATAGTACAGCTTGAGATCAGGGATGGAGATACCTCCAGAAGATCTTTTATTGTAGAGGATTGTTTTAGCAATTCTGGATTTCCTGCTATTCCATATGAAGTTGAGAATTTTTCTTTCGAGATTTGTAAAATATTGTGTTGGTAATTTGATGGGAATTGAATTGAATCTGTAGATTGCTTTTGGTAAGATGACCATTTTTACTATGTTAATCCTGCCACGCCATGAGCATAGGAGATCTTTCCATCTTCTGATATCTTCTAATTCTTTCTTGAGAGACTAGAAATTTTTTTCATACAAGTCTTTGACTTGCTTGGTTAGGGTTACACCAAGGTACTTTATGTCATTTGTGGCTATTGTGAATGGTGTTGTTTCCCTAATTTCTTTCTCAGCCCTTTTGTCTTTTGTATATATGTGGGCTACTGATTTTTTTGAGTTAATTTTGTATCCAGCCACTTTGCTGAAGGCATTTATCAGTTGTAGGAGTTCTCTGGTAGAATTTTTGGGGTCACCCATGTATACTATCTTATCATCTGCAAATAGTAATACTTTGACTTTTTCCTTTCTGATTTGTATCCCCTTGAGCTCCTTTAATTGTTTTATTATTCTAGCAAGGTCTTCCAGAACTATGTTGAAGAGATATGGAGAGAGTGGGCAGCTTTGCTTTGTCCCTGATTTCAGTGGGATTGCTTTAAGTTTCTCTCCGTTTAGTTTGATATTGGCTATAGGCTTTGTGTCAGATTTTCAAAGTGTAAACCAACACCAGCTACTGAGTCTTGCCAAACTAGGCTTCCTTCTTGCTTCATGTTCTGATCAACACTATGCTGGCCTTCGTGTTTGCTGACAACAGCTCTCCTCAAGTTCTAGTCAGAATTTCACTTCAACTTTTGCCCTGTACATCCAGCTACCCACAAAGAATCTATGTCTATGTTGTGTATGCTATCTCAATGAAATCACATCAATTTCAGTTTAATTTTTTTTTATATTTTGTTTTGTTTGAGACAGAGTTTCTTTGGGTAGCCTTGGCTGTCCTGGACTTGTTTTGTTGATCAGGCTGGCTCTGAACTCACAGAGATCTACCTGCCTCTGCCTCCCCTCTGGGATTAAAGGCATGTACCACCACACCAGCTCTCAGTTTAACTTTTAAGAATATAAATCATCCTATAAGTTAAAATGACTTTGTGCTTTCCTTTAAATATGTTTATAGGTTTTGCAAGTTTGGGTATTCATTTTATGGAATATTTTAATAGTAATTTTATTAATTCTTTGACAATTACAAACCATGCATTTTGAACATACTCCCTCCAAATTCTCCCATTATTATCTTCTCCACCTTTCCCATCTGTTCTCATCCAAATTTCAGATTTCTTTTTTGTTCTTTTTCTCCTGAGTTTTCATTGCTCTGCTGGTCTTGGGGTTGGGGTTTTCCCTGGCCTGTGGTCTGCATAACAAGAGTCACATCAATAAGTAAAATTGACTCCTCCTCTTCCAGTAGCTGTACAATGGGATTCTGTCTGGTTAGAGCTTGCACAGGTCATATGCACTCTGTTACAATCATTGTGAGTTTTTATGTGCATTTGTTCTGTTGTCTCTGGAAAATACCATATCTTATTTCTTTTATGTTATCAACCACCTCTGGTTTTATGCAAAGTTTTCTGAGCGTTGGTGTATTCTTCTCTGATGAAGGCCAAGATTTACCTATGTGCACAAATAAATTATTTTGATATTATGTCTATTTAGTAGAATGATAGAATTGGGCTCTTCTCTGGGGCCTATGACTGGCTACAGGCACTTGTTACCTTTAACAGTGCAAGGTATGGGTTCCATATCATGAGTGAACTTTAAACCCAATTAAAAGTAAGTTGGCTATTCTAATGCCATTCAAACTACTATTGGGACTATTGTGTCCGGCCAGTCATTGTTATAGGTTGCTGAGTTCACAGTGTGATGACACAGAGGAATACTTTTCTCTATTAATAGCAACTTCCAGAACCATGAATACTACCAGGCAGGATGAAGCTGACAGCTGAATACCAGGTGGATATCTCTCTCTATGTTTCGAGACTAAAGGTTTTGGTGTCTTTAGCAGTGGGGTCTTACCATCAAGTTTGGAGGCCAAGAGTTTTGGAAACATCTTGTAATGCTTAAGGGACTATGTGACACCACAGGCAACAATTCAAAATGGGGCAACCCCTTCTTGGTGTTGGAGTTCTTATTTGCTAGCATGTGATATCTAATTGCTTTATCCTCTCTTCCTCAAAGAGTTACCTAGTAACTCTATTATGCCTCCCTTTTGTATCTGTGTATACACACACACATGCAAAAACTTTCTCTAGTGCTGTGTTGCCTTATGACCATCCTTCCCAATAATTCCCTTCTACACATCCTACCCAGCCTCCACCCTAATTCAGTTCTTTTTTTCCAGTCCTCTCTGCAAGCCAGTATCTTTTAAAAAGTTTTATTATTTACAGCTTATTCACTTCTTTTTTTATTCCATATTACAATTTATCCTTTTATACATTTGTGTTGTTTTTCCCTCCCCATGATAGCCTGTTATTAAATTCCTGACCTCTGTGGATATTCCAAATAGAACCCACATATCTGAAGATTTAAAAATAGCATCCTGAAATAAGTGAAAAAAATGTAACAATTTTTATTTTTGTGTCTATGTTACCACACCCAAGATAGCTGTTTTCCATCCATTTGCCCAAAAATGTCATGATTCTGTATTTCTTAATAGCTATAATATTCTATTGTGTGAATGTACTACATTGTCATTATATCTTGAACAGTTGGTATGCATCTATGCTGTTTTCCTTCCTTGACTATTGTGAATAAAACAACAATGAACATCGATGGGCAGGTATTTGGGATAGATATATACCCAATAGTATTACAACTGGATCATGTGGTAAATCTATTTTCAGTTTTTTGAGAAAACAAATATTTCCATAGTGAATCCACCAGTTTGCACCCCAACTGTCAGTGACTAAATGTTTCCCTTTTCCCACATTCATGCCAGCATAAAGATGACATTTACTTCTTTGATCTTAGTCTTTCTGACATAAGATGAAACCTCAAAGTAGCTGAATATTAAAAAATATTTTTATCTAATTTTATTTCATATTTTAGAAATTCAAAGCAGATGCTGAGACTCATAACCAAAACCTTCGGCTGAGTTCAGGGAATCATATGAAAAGAAGGGGGAGTTAGTATGACCTGGAGAGGACAGGAGCTCCACAAGGACCAAATATATCAGGGCACAGGAATCTTCTATGAGACTGTTTGTCCAACCAAGGACCATGTATGGACATAACCTAGAATCCCTGCTTGGATGTAGCCCATGGTAGCTCAGTATCCAAGTGGGTACACTAGTAAGAGGAACAAAGATTATTTCTGACATGAACTCAATGGCAGGCTCTTTGACCTCCTCTACCCCCTGAGGGAGGAGCAGCCCTGCTGGGCCACAGAGGAGGACATTGCAGCCAGTCCTAAAGATACCTGATAAAACAGGGTCAGATGAAAGGGGAGGAGGACCTCGCCTATCAGTGGACTTGGAAAGGGGCAGGGAGGAGATGAGGGAGGGAGGATGGGATTGGGAGGGGATGAAGGATGGGGCTGCGGCTGGGATACAAAGTAAATAACGTGTGATTAATATAAAAAATAAAAATTATATAAAAAAAGAAATTCCCTTTAGTTCTATGGCTTGTGGTTACTTTGTTTATTTATTTTTCTGATTAGTGTTTTGGAATTCTTTGTGCATTCTAGATATTAATCTCAGTAGATGTGTAGTTGCTAAAGATTTTTCCCATCTGTGGTCTGTCTCCACTCTATTGAAGATGACCTTTACTGGAGAGAATCTTTCTGTACAGTTAGCATATGGTTTCCTGAGGTTCTACCTATTAATTTTTGGATTTAAAGATTTGTGCTCTACAGTTCTCATTTAATATCTTATCAGTGCATCCTTACATGACATTGGAACTCTTTCCATTCTGATTTTTTTATAAGGGTTAGGAATTTTTGCAAAATTAAGTTTTATAAATAAATGTTCTTATCCATAAGGCTGGATAGATATTGGGCACACAATAACTGCAAGTCTAATGAACTCAATACTAGAGAAAGCAAAACTTAGGAAGAAAAGTTGAAGTCGCTCTGACCCACTAAGTGACTCTGATGGAATGCCCAAGTTTTATTTGCTTCCCACAGCTCAGTTCTACCAGTTTTGTTCATTCTCTAAAGCAGTGGTCCTCAACCTTGCTAGTGCTATGACCCTTTAATACAGCTTCTTATGTGTGGTCACCCCCAACCATAAATTTTTTCATTGCTGCTTCATAACTGTAATTTTGCTACTGTTGTGAATTGTAATGTAAGTATCTGACATGCAGGATATCTGACATGTGACCCCCTCCTCCCAAAGTCACATGCTATAAAGTCTACTTTGTTATAACCTTAAAGCTTTTCCTTACAGCTCAAATGGCTTATTCTCATTCTAAATGGTAATTACATTCTGTATTATTAAGCATAATGGTCCTTATGGGGTCTCAAAGTAAAGCTAATTAAGAAATCTTCTCTATTTTATAAAAATAAAGAAGTAACTTTTAGTTAGCTCATGCCTGTTCACCTTGTAGTCTTAGAGAGAAAAAAAAGGGCTGTCTGGTTTATTTATATGTCAGCAGCTTAGAAAATTACATGTACTTATTCAGGAACATTTATCAAAAAAATAACTAAATATAGTTGTTTTAGAAACAGTTGATTAAAAATGAAATACGAACATGGAAACATATATGAAAAAAGCTGGGGCTGGAGAAGATGGTTCAGAACACTGAACCACAGAAGCGATTGCTTCTGGCTGCTCTTTCAAAGGACATGGTTCAATTTGCAGCACCTACATGGCAGCTCATAGCCATCTGTAATTACAGTTCATATGATTTGAGCCCTTCTTCTGGCCTCTGTGGGCACCAAGCATGCAAATAGTACACAGACAAACATACAGGCAAAAAAAAATACACATTAAAAAGAAAAATGTATATGAAAAAAAGTTGAAAGTGGGTCAATAAAAGGATAGTTAATATGTGGACATTTCCCTGCCACTTCTTTGAAACCAAAACATAAACACAAAGAAAAAAAATTGACTCAACATATAACATTTCTCTTCTTGTAGAAATATGCAAAATAGCTGGGCAGTGGTGACATATCGCTTTAATCACAACACTCGGGAGGCAAAGGCAGGCAGATCTGTGTTTGAGGCCAGCTTCGTCTGTAGAAAGAATCCCAGGACAGGCAGGGCTACATGGAGACATTCTGTCTTGAAAAAACAAAACAAATCTGCTGTTTTAGTTTTTTTATTTTTTAATATTTTTCATTTTTTGTATCAACTACAGTTTATTATTAATTACAGTAGCCACCTCCTCATCCTCTCCCAATTCCACCCTCCCTCCCTCATCTCCTCCCGTGACCCTCCCCAGTCCACTGATAGGGGAGATTCTCCTTCCCTTCCGTCTGACCCTAGCCTATCAGGTCTCATCAAGACTGGCTGCATTGTCTTCCTCTGTGGCCTGACAAGGCTACTCCTCCCCTCAGGGAGAGGTGATCAAAGAGCTAACCACTGAGTTTATGTCAGAGACAGACCCTGTTCCTCTTACTAGGAGACCCACTTGGAGACTGAGCTGCTATGGACTACATCTGAGCAGGGGTTCTAGGTTATCTCCATGAATGGTCCTTGGTTGAAGTGTCAGTCTCAGAGAAGACCTGTGTGCCCAGATATTTTTGTTCTGTTGATCTCCTTGTGGAGCTCCTGAACTCTCCAGAGGATTCAATAATTTAAAAAATAATGGTGATAGTATACATAAAGTGCTAAGTCCATTTTTAGTACCTCTCTACCGAAAGAGTAGCTAAAATACATAATTTTGTATTTTTACATATACTGACCCTATAGCCATATTTTGGAGAAATCCAACATAAGTTTTTTTAAAGGGCTGGAGACTTTGCTTTGCAGTGAAAGTCACAAAATGCTTTTGCAAGAACCAGAGTTTGGTGCCTAGCACCCGTGATCGGTGGCTCAGCATCATATCTAACTTCATCTCTAGAATATCCAATGCCCTCTTCTGGACTCTGCAGGCACTTTCACTCACCTTTGCCAACTAATCCAATATTCACCAGAGAGAAATTTGGAAAGTCCAGGAAATAGCATCCTCACTTATGTTCTAGAAATCAGCAATGTAAATAATTTATTTCAAGTGTGTATTCTTTTTGTCAATAAGTAACATTTTCCACAATAAAAATATGATTAAATTATATGTATATTTCAACTAGAATGTCATATAGTGAGAGGATACTCTTATTTAAATTATAAAGTAGACTTCAGTATTATTTTAAAGTAATACAATTGAGTATATTAAAACAAAATATGTCAGCTTGAAAAGTTATCTAGATTCTAAAGTTAATTAAAGTGCGTTACACCTTTCATCAGCTACCAAAGCTCATGCTTTGTTTCTTTGATACTAATATTTGTTGTCAAAGAAAATTTGGTCATAAAAGGGTAGATTTGACCTTGATATATTTTTCAGAACAGTAAACTCTTAGCATATTTATTATTAATGGTAGAAAGAAGCAACTGAAGAAATGAATATCCTGTCCTGACACACACACGTGTGCAAGTTCATATACTACCACTGAGCAGGTATGAACCACCTATGTAGATGAAAAGATTTTATTGAAGTTCTTTATGATAAGTCCCATAGTATTATGCATGTATAAAATGTGTTTATTTTCTGAATATTTATTTAAAAACGTGACAGATCATAATGCAGAGGTCAATGGATCCTGGGGAATCCAGCACAGATAGATACATCTGCAACACAACTCAGGCACTAAAGGCTCAGGGTACATCATGAAACAGGGAAGGAAAGATTGTAGAAGCCAGAGGGGCAGATACTACACTGTGAGGTTGTGTCTCCTAGAAATGACAGTGTCATACTTCAACAATATGGCTGCCTAAGCAAGACCTGAACAATGGCAATATCAGTGTATATGCTTACTCAGAAGGGCAAAATCTCATGGGCTCCCACACCTAGAATAAAAAACAAAAAACAAAAACAAAAAAACTACAGACAAGTGCTGACTTCTAAGGGTGGAGAATTACCCGTTCTAGGAATGAGTCCCTAAACTGTTTATCTAATGCCAATAGGTAATCCATTGAATCATACACACAAAAGCCACACTCAACAGGCTCAGCAGGTTGTATGTATATATTTGTGTGTGTGTGTGTGTGTGTGCCTCTGTGTTTATGGATGACTTCTCAGACTTGCTGGATCTGGAGTATCTGGTGATTGTGGGCTTTCTCACAAGACTGCTTGTTTGCTTGTTCGGTCCCTACCTGCTTTAGGGCATGCTGGTGTCCCGAGCCCTCTACCTAGTGGTAGGGTTTCTCCTCTCCCAGAGTCCCTTCACCATATAATCCAGACATCTTGGTTCCTCTTCTCCTTTTGCCCTGTTTACCCTTGCCCTGGCCCTGTCCTCTCTCTCCCCCTTCCCTTTGCCCCTTTTATCTTCCCTTCTCTCTCTCTTTCTCTTTCCTCTCTCCTCCCCTTTTCTATGCCTGCTCTCCCCCTCCCCTTCCCACACTGCTCCCAATAAACCTGCAACCTGCATTTACATAATATAGTTTTGTCTTTCCATGAGCTCATTCTGATATTTAATCAATCACTGTTAAACACAGATACTTGGAACAGAATGTGGGTCTCCTGGAAAAGCACCAAGTGCTCTTCTTAACTGCTGAGCCATGTCTCCAGCCTCACGGGTCTCTTTTCTGTCCTGAATATGCAGTGCCCAAGCGATGTGTGAAACAAGTCACTGGGCTTGAACTTGGACATATTGAAAATAATTCCCTGAGGTGCTTGTACTTTGTCATTGAAACGAAGTGTTTCTCCAAAGAATAGTACATTTGAAACTGGATTTTGTGGGAGTAAAGTATGATCTCCTTTTCCTAAAAACTGAGTAAATAAGGGGATAAGTTGAAGGCAAATAAAATGTACAATGTATTTTTAAATGTTTTTTTTGTTGTTGTTGTTTGGAACAAAAATCTATATAAATCTGTGTTTTACATAAAACACAGACTATTTTTAATTAATTATTTACTCACTTTGCATCCAGTTAGCCCTCTCTCTCCTCTTCTGCTGGTTCTAGGTTCTTCCCTTCTTCCTTCTTCCCTCTATCCCCCCTCCCATACTCCTCAGAGAAGGGGAGCTCCCTAGGAACCCACCTCAGAAAGTCACATTAGGGCTCAGTGCATCCTCTTCCCCTGTGGCCTGGTGAGGCAGCCCTGCCAGGGGGAAGGGAAAAAAGCTGGCAATAGAGCCCATGTTGGAGACAGCCCCTACTCTATTTACTAGGGCCCCACATGTAGCCAGAGCTGCCCATTAGGTACACATATGTAGGGGGCCTATGTCCAGTCATTGGTTGGTGCTTCAGTCTTGGCAAGGCCCTCTGGGTTCTGGTTAGTTTGCTCTGTTGGCCTTCTCACGGAGCTCCTGTGACCTTCAGGTCCTTCCCTCCTTCCCTTCACTTTTCCACAAGACCCCTTATGCTCAGCCCAGAAGTTTGGTTGTGAGTCTTAGCATCTGATTCAGGCTGCACTGGGTGGAGCCCTTCAGAGAACAGCTCTGTAGGCTCCCACCTTCAGGCATAGCAGAGTATTGTTAATAGTGTCAGGGGTTGTCTGTCTTTCATGGGTGGGTCTCAGGTTGGGGCAGGCATTGCTTGGACATTCCTTAAAAGCTCCAAGGGAAAAAAAGGCCAAGTAACATATAAAGGCAGACCTATCAGAATATTTATTTTTAGAAAAAGGTAAATTTATCCACTAAGTTTTTTTTGAAACTACCTATAGTTAGTAATTATTTCTCCTTTATTGATTGGAGGAAAAAAACCCAAGATTTAAGAAACTTATTATTTAGGCTTTTATAAAGAAACCTCTGTTTTTATTACAGAGATAATCACCCTCACAAGTGTCTTATGTATGACAAACTGACCATTTTGTGATGATCTTAGAAAATATTTCAAAAGAATCATTTTAGAATTAAGATTTATTGTCTATAAGCATAGCACCCTGAATGTGCCTCACCTTGTCTGATCACATTTCTTATCTGGCCCCAAATCTTTCTTTTATTTCGAATTTGTGAATAAGAGAATGTCTGAAACATATATAACCTTTCTTTGAGTAAATTTGATTAAATCTATTGGCTGTTTTAAGTTGAGTTGGTTTAAATTAAATCCTTTCTTAAATCCCTATTATAAAGTTTTATAAACTGATTTTAAATTCGTTCCATGAATTATGGGTAAAACCCTACATAATTAACTCACCCAAACCAAGCTCAGAAAGAGATGTTTCCTGGCCTCTCTAACAACACTGCCAGCGAACATGGCCCCACATTTGATTGGCCTGGCATTATTTGTCTAAGATGTATTAAGCCATTCACCTAATTTGGTAGGTTTGTTTCGTGGGTAGTTCTTAAACATTGGTTTTCCTTAGAAGTCATTGAAGAGAACGAGTTAGACATTTGGGTCTTCAGGCTCCAGCACAGAGGTTCCTAGACATGGCCTGTGGAGCTCTGCATGCCCCCAATAACTGCTTTGAGTGTTTTGTGCTGTGTGACTGTAGCTCACGCTTGAGACAGTGTGAAGCTTACTGGCCTTACTCCCCAGTATTTTCAAAAGAGAGGTCATGCAGTCTGCCTGCCAGGTGCTTATAAAGAAAGCAGGTAGTCCAGAGTGAGCTTGGGTTGGATGCGGGCCAGCATCTGTGCCCTGGGATTTAAAGTGATGTCCATTTTTAATTTCCCCTCTAAGCGTGTTTACCTCTTCTGTTTCTATTCAAACGGTTAAAGTTTAAATTGTATGAGCAGTTTTACTGAACTTTAATTTTCCTTAAAGTTTTAAGTCACATAAGGATGAGAAGCGTGAACGTGATGCTAAGTGTTGATGCATTTACAGGGTGGAATGTTTATATAGGGCTAATTAACAAACTCATCACCTCAAATTCTGATTGATAGTGGTGAAAGCCTTTAAAAGTACCTTTTAACAATTTTAAAATAGACTTTCAATGTCGATAAAACAATGAAACCAATCAATTATGGGAAAAAAACATCTTCCAAACTGTGGTGCAAATTCAAGCCTTAATCTGAAAGAAAGAAAACAATGCCCCAATATTCCAATCCCTCCCTCCCTCAAGATGGCAAATAGACCTTTTCAAGAAAAGACAGAAAGGCCAAAACATATATGAAAGAAAGTGCCATCATCACTAATTGCCAGGAAAATGCAAATTAAGATCACAATGAGACCTCACACCTGTTAGAATAATTAACAAAGTGACAAATGATTAAATGCTGGCAAGGACATGAAGAGAAGGGGATCCTTGTGCTAGCTCTTTATGCTGTTTCCATACAGACTGTACTAATGTGTGCGTTCCCAGTATGATGGCTCCTCAGGAAACTAAAAATAGCATTACCATGTGATCCAGCAAGCCTACTGCTGGGTACTTAGCCAGAGGAATTTAAATCAGGGCACTGAAGAGCTAGCTGAACTCCTGTTATTCACAACATCTAAGATACAGAGACATTAAAATTTAAATTAGAAATATCTAAGATTAAATAATCTATTCAAATTTAAGTCAGTAAAAGGAATATATTTTCAAAAAGCGAAGTGGAGTGGGAGAAGTCTAAGGTTACTGACATAGGATATTAAAGAGGGATTTGGGAGAAAGTTCCAGAAGTACTCTGGACATTTTAACACATTTAATTTTTCCCACCTGTGATGGTAGTTTTATGTCAGCCTGAGACAATCTAAGGTCATTTCAAAGGGGAAACTTCCACTGAAAAAAATGCCCCATCAGATTGCCTTGTGGATAAGTCTGCATCTTCTGAATTGGCAATTGATGCGGGAAACCCAGACTGATCATCTTACCTAGGATACTCCTTAGAAAGACTTGTCTTTCTAAGTGGGAAGAGCCAATCCTGGGCTGGTCCTGAGTTCTATAAGAAAGCAGGCTGATTCAAAAGCAGGCATTAGAGTCCATGTTAGAAACAGTCCCTTTACCCTCCACTTGCCAGGCACCACGTATGAAGATCAAGCTTCTCATCGGCTACGTATGTGCAGGGGGCCTAGGTCCAGACCATGCATGTTTCTTAGTTGATATTTCGGTCTCTGAAAGCCCCCGTGGGTCTGGGTTAGTTGTCTTTGTTGATCTTCTTATGAGGTTCCTGTCCCCTCCAGGTCCTTCCATCTTTCCCCTAACACTTCCATAGGAGCCCTGGAGCTCTGCCCTATGCTTGGCTGCAAGTCCCAGCATCTGTCCTGATCTGCTGCTGGCTGGAGCCTCCCAGACAACGGTCAAGTTAGGCTCCTGTCTTCAAGCATAGTATCATTATTGTGTCAGGGACTGGCTCTCTACCATGGGGTGGGTCTCAGGTTGGACCAATTATTGGTTGGATCACCTCACCTTGGCAGGGCTGCCTTGCCTGGCCTCAGGGGATGAGGATATCCTCAGTCCTGATGTGACTTGATGTGTTGGAGAGGGTTGATGAGGGAGATGGGCTTCCCTTTTCTGTGGGGGTAGGGGAGGGAGAGAAAGGAAGGGGAAAGAGAAGAAGACAGAAAGGGAGGATGGGGAAAGACCGGGAGGAGAGGAGGGAAGGGACACTCCTGGGATGTAAAGTAAATTAAAAGAAAAAAAAAGTTAAAAAGAAAAGAAAGAAGGCTGGGCAAGCCAGTAAGGAGCACTCACTCATGGCTTTTGCATCAATTCCTGCATTGCACTTCCTGCCTTTATTTCCTGCCCATATTTCCCAGCATGATAAACCCTTCCCTCCCCATGTTGCTCTTGTTCATGGTGTTTTATCACAGCAATAGAAACTCCAAGCTACCATCAAAGAACACATAATAGCTTACTGATCTTTGTGCCTTCTTTCAGTAAAGTTCTGCTGTTCTCTGTGTAGAACTCTTCCATCTGTTTTTTTTTTTTTAATTAGTTTACAAATTCTATTTTCCTTGGTGCTACCATAAATACAATTCCTTTTTCAGCTACATCCTTATTATTGCATAGCACTGCAATAATATATTATATATTGATTTTGTATTCTGTTGTATATAGACTTAGCATAATCCTTTTCATATTTTCATTGCACACACACACACACATATATATATATATTCATATTACATAATAACATATACTATTCATTCTTGAAAGGGGGGTTGTTCAATTTTCCATGACATGAATGGACCTGGAGGATATTTTGCTACATGAAACAAGCCAGATGCAACAACACATTTACTGCATTTTATAAGTTATATATAGAAATATATAAAGAAATAGGAATAAGAAGAAAAATCTTTAAGGCCACAGAGAGAATAAAATAGCACTGGGAACACTGAAATTCCGAGGATCAGGAGTTTATAGATCACATGACCAAAATCAGTGTGTATGCAGGAGCAACATCATAAAAGATCTAAAGTACAGCACGAGGACCAAAGTTAGTAAGATTGAATTTTATTGCGTATTTTTGTGAAATAATAGTTGAGCTGATCTGGACTAATATGAAACAATATGTTAATGTGTTTCACTATGGTAATTATTTAGTGATAATTTTATGATAATATCAGTCTACAACATTGTAGATGTCTAATTTTGAAAAATTCAATAATGAGAAAAATAAAGCCAAGTCTATTAATACTGAGAAAATCATGTACAATGAGCATGTTTTTTTTTTTTTTTTTTTTTTTGGCTTTGCATTCTCTACTGTCTATATGTTCCTTGGGGACAGTGTCACTCTGAATTTTTGTCAAACCTTTTTGTGTTGTACATATAAAAGGCAAACAATGGCTATTTGCTTGGTGGTTTTTAACTGATGAAGCCTCCGGGTCTCTTAACTTGGTTCCTTCCTGTTACTACTCAGTCTTCTGAGGATGAGTTATTGACTCACGGCTATTGTGTCTTTGCTTTGTGGTTTAGTTATTTCCTGCCATTCTTCCTGGGTCTTTTTTCATTTCAGATCTCCGTTCTACGACAAAACCAAAACAACTGTCCATCGCCTTTGATAATATTATCTGCACTGTGCTTCCGGGGACATTTATTCCCTGAAAGTGGAGTTCCATTTGGATTTGACAAAGTCTCTGAGAAACGGCTTCTTTGTCTTTGCATGCAACGTGCTTCCCTATGGGATGTGCTACTCAGTATTTCCGAAGCTTACTGAGAGTCTGTGCTTGTGGAACACTGGACAATGGGAAGGTTTGATTTCTTTGAGTTTAGTGTGTATGTAAGCTAGGGAAATCCAGAGATTTAAGACAATTTTTTATTAATTATTTATTACAATTTATTGACTTTGTATCCTGGCTGTGGCCCCCTCCCTATTCCTCCCGCAATCCCACCCTTCCTCCCTTTTCTCCTCCTATGTCCCTCCTCTAGTTCTCTGATACCTCCCCTTCTTTCTGATCTTTTGCCTATCAGTTCTCATCAGGACTGGCTACATTGTCTTCCTCTGTGGCCTGGCAAGGCTGCTCCGCTCTGAGAGAGAGGTGATCAAAGGGCCTGCCACTGAATTCATGTGAGAGACAGCCCCTGCTCCCCTTAGTAGGGAACCCATTTGTAGACTGAGTCTCTGGGCTACATCTGAGCAGGGGTTTTAGGTTATCTCCATGCATGTTCCGTTGGTTGGGGTATCAGTCTCTGCAGGTCCCCCAGGGGACCCGGCTCTGTTGGTCAGAAATTCTGATATTCTGAGAAAGCCAAGCTTTGCTTTAGTTTAAGGTTTACACCTACATACCAGTTCAGCTGAAAATGATTTATTAACTCACTGATTTGGCGTACACCAACATTCCAAGCAGAGCAGGCTTTCCTCAGTGCCTCACTCTCCATGGCCTTTTCCACTACTCTCAGCCATGCATGCTAACACAGTGATTCTGAGCTTTACAGTTTGGAGGTGGGCTGTACCTCATTCCTGACTTTGCTTAGCTGAGCCTGCTCTGCTCAGAGTCACCTGAGTATCATTGCTTCTTCCAGCTTATTTCTTCGTTTACATCCATCCATACACTTTTGTAGGGCCTATATTATTATTGCCTTTCTTATCTTTCTTCTTTCATGACATTATCACCTTAGCTGCTCTGTCTTCTCAAGCTCAAGCAACAGCCTGCTTTTAAGAACACAGAATTCAATCTTTAGCCTGAGACTCCTGAAGGCAATGACTATGACTTGGTCTCTCCAGATCTTGTCACCTGTACACGTCAAATCATTAGTTAATGAATCACTTTCAGCTGAACTGATATTTGGCTATAAACCTTGAACTGAAGTGAAACTTGGATTTTGACAATCTCAAAATTTCACTGGCTTCCATACACACTAAACTATTATAGAGAAGAAGTTTTGATTCCATATACTTAAAACGAGCTGTTCACTCACTGTTTAAGCTTTGCTCTTTCTAGTGTGGCACAGCTTACCCCAGGCTCTTTTTCTGGACACATGTAACTTTAAAAGATGTACATAATTTTGAAAAATATTTTAACAACAAATAAATCTTTTTTAATAGGACCCCGAGATAGAATAGTTAGGCTTTTCTGACTTTTATGATTTAATTTCCTTGGGAAAACTCCACCTCAGAGAGCTCTAAGCCCGCTTTTATTTAACAAACACACATGATATTTGCTATATGGTGGAGTCTGAGCAATTTAAAGATCCCAGCTTATCTAATTCTTATGAACACTATATTGCACAGCTCCTCCTGTGTTCCATATTTTACAGATGGCAAAACACAGGCAAAGCAGGTGCAGTAAATGGCCAGAGTGATGTCACTAAGAGATAAGAATACATCATGGTTCCAATCATCTGGGCTCCCAGGGTTTGCACTCACATGGGACTCAGCCATGTTTCTTCCATTGTGTTCTACGTTTCTATTACTTCAGTTTTGAGTGGAAGAATATCTGATTAGTTAAACATAATATTCTAGGAATTTCCTCTGGTGCTTTATGAATTGATCTAATTAAATGTTGTTCATAAGCTGTAATTTACTTTTTACAATGAAATCATGTGGAATTTTTGAGACAGTAAAGAGATTGTAAATGACAAAAGGCTTTCAATTAAGTTGTTGCTTTATTTATTTTATTTTTCTAATATGTTGAAAAGAATTCCATGTGTTTTCCCACTCTTTCCATTCCCTTCCCAACTATCTTTTCTTGAATCCCTCCTGCAGCAACCTCAAATTGGTAGACTATTTTTCTATGTATGTGTATACAACAATATATATATGTATATGTATAAATATATATGCATAAATATGTGGTCACACACACACACACACACACACCAATCTTGTTGAGTCCAGTTTTGTTTTTGTTTCTTTGTTTTTTTGTTTGTTTGTTTGTTTTTGTTTTTGTTTTTGTGGTCATGTTTTAGGTCTGACCATGACCACTTTGAATTGGATAACCAATAAGGAGTTTCATTCCTGGGAAAGGAAAATTTTCCTTCTCCAAGCAGTCATTAATTGCCTATAGGTCTTTTTCTAGAAAAGGTATGCCCGGTACTGGAAACTTAGCCAACTACCCGGAAAATTGCAGTCACAGATCTTAGAAAAGGATATACTACCACCACTTTACTAGAGAAGTAGAACTCCTTACTAAAGTCTAAATCTTATCCTTCCACCCAGTTATAAGTGGAACTGCCACTTCTCTTAAGCCTTTCTTTAATGAAATTATTGCTTTAAAAGAATATAAATTAAAATATGTTTTAATCTTTGACTCAGTGAAACTTTAAACAACCTAAAATCAATGCTGAAAGTTGTTACACAAGAAAGACGGGCACATCTATTGGCTATGTCTTATTTCTAAGCCCAATAATTCTCCTCAACAAAAAAACTAGTAAGGCTGGAATATCAGTCTCAGGAAAGCCCCCTGGGCTCAGAGTTTTTGGTTCTGTTGTTCTCCTTGTGGAGTTCCTGTCCTCTCCAAATCTTACTGTTTCCCACTTCTTTCCTAAGATTCCCTGCACTCTGCCCAAAGGTTGCCCATAAGTTTCAGCATCTGCATTGATAGTCTGCAGGTCATAGCTTTTCAGAGGTCCTCTGTGTAAGGCTCCTGACTTGTTCCCTCTTTTCTCCTTCTTTTGATGTCCAGCCTCTTTGCCTTTCTGGATAGGAATTAAGCATTTTAGCAAGAGTCCTCCCTTTTGATTGGTTTCTTTAGGTGTACAGATTTTAGTAGGTTTATCTTAACCTTGTGTGTCTTTCTGCTTCTGGGATAGCTCACTCAGGATGATCTTTTCCAGACCCCACCATTTACCTGCAAATTTCATGATTTCCTTGTTTTTTATTGCTGAGTAATATTCCATTGTGCAGATATACCACAATTTGTGTATGGAGATAACCTAAGACCCCTGTACAGATGTAGCCCATAGCAGTTCAGTATCCAAGTGGCCTCCATAGTAATAGGAACAGGGACTGTTTCTGACATGAACTGATTGGCCTGCTCTTTAATTACCTCCCCCTGAGGGGGAAGCAGCATTTCTGCTTCTGGGATAGCTCACTCAGGATGATCTTTTCCAGACCCCACCATTTACCTGCAAATTTCATGATTTCCTTGTTTTTTTATTGCTGAGTAATATTCCATTGTGTAGATATACCACAATTTGTGTATGGAGATAACCTAAGACCCCTGTACAGATGTAGCCCATAGCAGTTCAGTATCCAAGTGGCCTCCATAGTAATAGGAACAGGGACTGTCTCTGACATGAACTGATTGGCCTGCTCTTTAATTACCTCCCCCTGAAGGGGAAGCAGCATTACCAGGTCACAGAAGAAGACAATGCAGCCACTCCTGATGAGACCTAATTGACTAGGATCAGAAGGAAGGAAAAAAAGACCTCTCCTATCAGTGGACTTGGGGAGGGGCATACATGCAGAGAGTAGAGGAAAGGAGGGATTGGGGCGGAGGAGGGAGGGAACCACAGGTGGGATACAAAGTGAATAAAGTGTAATTAATAAAGAAAAAATACTAGTAAAGCAATGGAGATTGAAGTTGTAGGTTGCAATAGTGTAAAGAAAAGCAGAAGATAATACAACAGGAGAGTAAGCAGTACATCAGAAAGGAACTAAGTTCTATCAGTTCATTCATAATATATTTATTGTCTAGTAAAATGTACTATAGATATTAACATTTAATGAATACTTTTGAGAAGGTGCTGAAAGGCAAGAGAAAATAAAGAGCTGTGAAAAAAATGAGAACAAGGAAAACTAACAGTGGAAAATTTATAGAAGGGCAAAAAAAAAAGGAACAATAAAAGAAGCTATAGTCACAGAGCACCAAGTATCTCAAAGAATTTTAAATTATTTCATTTAGTCACTGCTATAGCCTTGAGGGGTTGCTGCTGATATCACATTTTTACTTACAAGAGTTAGCAAAATTTGCAGATATTTGTCTTTAGTACTAGTTTTCTTAGCCACTGTGTTATCCTATCCCAAAGGAGAAGATGTAGCTTTGCAGGCAGCAACAAAGACAGAAAACAAATAATTTTGTCTGTTGGGGTTGCATTATTGTATTAGTTACAAATTGGTATTAATATGTTCCAAAGCTTTTTAGCTTAAAGAAACAGATATTTATTATTCATAAGTCTTGTAGATTAACAATTTAAGTGTAATGCAGCTCAGTACTTGTATTTCAGGGTCTCAATGAAGTTATGGTCAAGATGTCAGTTAGTACATTGGTTATCTTGTACTCAACTGGGCCAGACAAAGTCTCTTCTAAATTTACTTCCTGAGGTATCATGGGTCTCAGAATAGAGTGGGCCCATTGTCTTGCTCACTTTTTTAGGTATTTGCTAACCATGCTTACCACTGGCCTTCTTTTGAGATCATCTGAATGTCCCCCTAGCAGTGCAACTGATGACCTAACATACAGAGATAGAGAATGACAGAGAGATAGAGACAGAGGACCACAGTCTTGATAATCGATTGTTGAAGGTGGCCTTTTATCATGTTTGCATATTTTATCTGTTAGAAGGTATTAGGTCCAGCCTATAATGAAGGACTGGAGATTATATATACACAAAATCAGAATAACAGGAATTGGTAATCATTGCAGGACATTTGAAAGTTTTCCTCTTTAGGTTCACAGTTGTGATGTATTTGATCAATATTGTTCGATTTTCCTGAATCACATTTCTGATGTCTTTAGTATCCTTATATAGCAGACTTGGACTTGAGAGAGTAAGTGTTTGTGGAGTCTGGCAATTACTTCTAAACCTAGAGTGTCAGAAAAAAAAAAAACATTTTGTCTAGTTTCCTCTGTGGTGTTATTCTTGTTTTGTTGCAATGATAGAATGTAAGAATTTGTCAAGATACCTCAAGATTAAAAATAGAATAAGAAGATTACAAAAACCTGGCTGTGCTTGTTCTGTGAGGGCAAGAAGCTTAAAAAGACAAAACTAAATGTCTTTTAGTTAGTACAAGGGAATTTTGTACCAAATAATTTATTGAATAATTTTTATAGAGAAGATTAGCATAACATCACATCAATGCTAGAAATAGTCATATTTTGTGATGGAAAAAATGTAATAGGCCATTATTGTTCTTTCAGGTTGACAAATAAAATAATAGTAACATATAATTAATATTCATGTAGGGTTACTCATATAGTTTAGAATCATTCATCACAAGGACTCATTGATCAATAATTAATTTTTGAGCCCTTGCTGTGTGTGTTCTTGCACTGACAGCATGTAACTTTTCTATGGAATTGTAAATGAGATTCTCTATCTTTTATAAGTTTTACTTATTTTTTAATTTTTATAGTTTGTTCATCTCTGAGTTCATAGAGGACATATAATATACACAACCTGTCTGCTGCATTCATAACACAGGGTTGGGAACACACAACTACACCAGCCTGATTTCTGCTTTCTTGAAGTCCTTGAGTGTCAGATTTTTTTTTTTTTGAGGTAGAAATATTTCCAATTTATTTTAGACATCTGAAGTTTTGCTCCTTTTTTTTTACAGGTTACCTAGACCACTTTAGATTAAGAAAACTGTATAAAGTTAGTAACTGCCACAGGTGCATGCCAGCTTGGTGCACATGTCAGTTTTCCACAAAGTCCTGCTTTTAGGGGTATCTGAATGTACTGCTCAGGGTCTCTGCTCAAACTTGTTGGAATCTCTCATGGCAGATTTTAGTCCACAGGTCACTTTTCCCCATATTCCTTTGTAAACTCTTCAGCATTCTTACAGAATTTTCACTGTCCTCAGAGTATTCTTCAGCTGGGTCAGCCGGGAGTGGGTGCTTGGGTTGCCGCTCGTTCACCAGGGGCAGGTCTGTCTGCCAATAATTACTGCCGAAAACTGGAAGCCAGCCACCAAGACTAACCAAGTAATCCCGTCCCTCACAGCACTGGTGAACGAGTGTCGGATTTTAACTTGAGTCATGTATATTGTTTTTTTTCAATTATGGATCTTTGTTCCTAGTTGAAATACAGCACAGCCACACTTAAGTATCTGTTAAATTACTTTTAACTCAGTATTGAACTATAATTATTGTATTCAAACAATCTTAGTTTCAACATATCTGTTTTTAGATCTTGCTTTAGCAACTATTTCTTCTGGGAATTCTTCTCTCATTATGTTAGGCTGATTTTTTTTGTGTGTGTGTGTGTGTTTCCTTTATGTTCTTCGAATCATGTGGACTGTCTTCTAATCTAATTGCCCATCTTTTAAAATATATGAAGCTTATTCAAAAGTAAGCCACAAAAACTGGAAGACACCATCATCGCATCATTATTTTGTACCTATACATTCAAATATGTTTACTGAGTGTGTATTAGTGCCAGGCATACATTTAGGTGTTGGGTGTACAACTATGAATCAAACACAAACTCCACTTTTATGAGCTTTAGATTTATTGGAAAGATCAGGCAATAGACAAATAAATGTACAGTAATTTAGATATCTATCAGCAAGAATAAAGAAGGATATAGGGGTAGCAAAGGGCTTACAGGGATAAAGAAATTAAGAAGGCATTTTGATGTAGTGAAATTTGCTTGATAACTAGGAAATGGGTGGGAATAGAAGAGGGGCAAAGTGGTCCTGGAAGGGGAAGAAAGTGCAAAGACTTAACTCTGAGCACATACTTAATGTCCTGAAGCATCAGGAGACTTTGAGGCTAGAGAAGAATGGCTGTGGGGAAACAGTTTTGACATCTTTAATAGGTGAGGAGAGACAAAAATATTTCTATGGTGAGATTATGAAGAACAACTGAGCTATCACACCTGGCGGTGACAGCTGGTGTTTAGTTAACACTTACTCCATACTGTTAGATTAATTTCAGTAAACAATATTGTTTAGGTATCACTGGAGTTACTATTGTTAGAGTACTTTGATCAGTACACTGAAATCTGCCTTGTCCACTAGTGTCACCAAGACTTAAAATATTTTATTTATTTACATGTTTATTTTTTGTGTATGTGTGTTTGTATGCACGCACGCACACACGCATGCTCTAATACAAATGTGGTACTTAGAGAATAATATATTTTTTCTTCTGGCATGTAGGAGTTCAAGTGTAACAGTCTTAATTGCAATCCCTTAATCTGTGAACCATTTTGCTAGCTAGAGTAATTATTTTTAATTAAATTTTATTTTTTATATACTAATTACAGTTTATTCATTTTGTAGCCCACCTGTAGCCCCCTCTCTCATTCCCTCCATACCCTACTCTCCCTCCCTCATCTCCTCCTGTGCCCCTCTACAAGTCCACTGATAGGTGAAGTCTTCCTACCCTTCCATCTGACCCTAGCCTATCAAGTCTGATCAGTACTGGTTGCATTGTTCTCCTCTGTGTCTTGGCAAGGCTGCTCCCTCTTCAGGGGGCTGTGATCAAAGAGCCAGCCACTGAGTTCATGTCAGAGACAGTCCCTTTTCCACTTATTAGGGTACACACTTGGATACTGAGCTACCATGAGCTACATCTGAGCAGGGATTCTAGGTACTATCAATGAATAGTTCTTGGTTAAAGTATCAGTATCAGAAAAGAAGATTTTTTTTGGTTCTGTTGCTCTTTTTGTGGAGATCCTGTCCTCTCCAGGTCTTACTATCCTCCCTTCTTTCATTAGATTCCCTGCACTCTGCCCAAAGTTTGGCTATGAGTCTCAGCACATGTTTTGATACCCTGCTGGGTAGTCTTTCAGAGGCCTTCTGTGGTAGGCTCTTGTCCTCTTTCCTGTTTTCTCCTTCTTCCAATGTCCATCCTGTTTGTCTTTCTGAGTGAGGATTGATCATCTTACCTAGGGTCCTCTTTCTTGCTTTGCTTCTTTAGGTGTAGAGATTTTAGTATGTTTTTCCTATATTATATATCTAATATCTACTTACAAGTGAGTACATACCGTGTGTGTCTTTCTGCTTCTAGAATACCTCATTCAGGATGTTCTTTTCTAGATCCCACCATTTGCCTGCAAATTTCATGATTTCCTTGTTTTTAATTGCCGAAAAGCTTCTATAAAGCAAAGGACACTGTCATCAGAACAAACTGACAGCCTACAGACTGGAAAAGGATCTTCACCAACCCTATATCTGGCAGTGGTCTAATATCCAGAATATATAAAGAATTAAAGAAGTTAAAAAGCAACAAATCAAGTAATCCATTTAAAAATTAGAGTACAGAGCTAAACAGAGAATTCTCTTTAGAGGACTATAAAATGGCAGAGAAACATTTAAAGAAATGCTTAACATCCTTAGTCATCAGGGAAATGCAAATCAAAACAACCCTGAGATTTCACCTCACACCCACCAGAATGGCTAAGATCAAAAACTCAAGTGACAATGCATGCTGGAGAGGTTGTGGAGAAAGGGGAACCCTCCTCCACTGCTGGTGGGAATGTAAATTTGTACAACCACTTTGGAAATCAATCTGGCACTTTCTCAGACAATTAGGAATAGCACTTTCTCAAGATCCAGCTATACCACTCCTAGGAATATAATCAAAAGACGCTCAAGTACACAACAAGGACATTTGCTCAACCATGTTTGTAGCAGCTTTATTTGTAATAGCCAGAACCTGGAAACAACCCAGATGTCCCTCAATGGAGGAATGGATACAGAAATTGTGGTACATTTACACAATGGAATAGAGTAATTTGTTTAAGGGTTGTTTCCAGTGTTATATCAGCATGTGACAAAAGAGTATCGGAGTAGCATCTATATCTTTTAAAGTTCTTGTCACTCCTCATCTAGGGCTGGGGTCTTAGGAGCCTTCCACCATTTATGTTGACACATTCTTCAAAGTGACCTTTTACACTTTCTTTTATTCAGGCAACACAAAGTTAGTTGGTCCAACATCCCTGTCCAGAAGGTACTATCTTACAATAATTTTCTTTGTCCATGTTTTTTTTTTTCCTTTCTTTTTTTTTTTAATCTTTTGTTCTTTCTTTTGGGATGTTTGGGATGATTTGTGATGAGACTTGGGTGTAGGAGTTATGTTAAAGAGGTCCCATTTGGAACTGGATACTCCACAATCCCATGTCCAATCTTTGACCAACTGTGGTAATTTGTAATAGCCTCTGCCAAAAGAAGGTTCTTTGATGAGGGATGAGAGCTTCAGTTATCTATGGATATGGATATAAAGATAAATATTAAGAGGGTAATTGGATATTATATTCATTAAGCCTGTGACCCTTTCTACCATGTGGTAGTAGCAGGTTCTCTAGGGTGTGTGACCTCTCTAGCCATAGATTCTTAGCTAGGTTAATGGTATCAGACATGAGCTTCTTCCTATTGAGTAGGCCTTAGGTCCAATCAGACTGTTGTTGGTTACCCCCAAGATGATAATGCCACTATTGCACTATTGCACATGGCTTGTTCTTATCGTAGTTTACAGGATTTAAGTTTGTGTAGAACTGTTGCTAACTTTTCTACCCTGCAAGCTTGCACAGCAACTTCTGACACAGCGAGAGCTCTCCCTGTGGTATTGATCCTGTATGAAAGAAAAATCGGTAGTATATTTTGTGGCATTTATTGGTTAGGAAGATATTTTCTAAAATTTCTGTGTCCTGGCATAAATAAATTATACCATTTAGTATAGTTGAATCTTAGGATTAAAATTTTTCATGTTTTATAGACTTTTGAGGAAATCAGTTCTGTGAGTAAACCACAAAACAAACACTACTTCGTGGTATCTTGGTGTAAAGGAGTTTAGTGGAATAATTAGAATAGACCATTTTTAGTAGACAGTAGGTGAAGACAGAAGAGGAAGTTTCTGGAAAAGGTGAACATGGTAAGGCTACACTAATGATTTTCTTACAGTCTTTGAAACCCTGATTATTTAGACTTAAAATCATTACATACAATTACAAACATGAGAAAATTATTTTCTTGTAGTTTAAAAGATGTTTTGGGAAATGCTTATTTTCTTTTTAGTTAATTATACAACTGATGGATCCTATTAGCTAGATTTCCATATTTGAAAAGATGACATAAATAATCATTTACAATAAAAATGAAAGGTTAGTCTGGGTGCTCGCTTGTCCTTTTTCTTTCTTGGAAATAAGTCAGTATGTTGCTTAGCTTTATATTTGGCATCACTCTTATCCAAATTTTCCTATGGAAAGTCTCATCACCATCTTCTTAAAGAAACTGCACTTTCTTTCACAAAACTTCAGTATTAATATGTACATAGGAGTTTCTTTCCCCTTTTCTCTTATCTTGGAATAATAATGAATGGAAGAAAGTGAATTATGTATCTAGCTCAGAGGCACACTGAAAGGCCCAGCTTGAGCAATATGCTAATTCTGGCTTTCCTGTTCTTATCAATCCAGCAGGTTCATTCAGACTTAAGAAAGCAGTGGGGAAGCCTTTTGTTGTACCACTGTACAAGTTTTTCTCTTATGTTAAAAAAAAAAAAAGCAGCCTTTTCATAATGGCTTAACCAGAGGCAATACCCAATATTGTCTGTAAAGTGCAAGCAATATATCTTTGAAGCACTTGAATAATATTAATATTTTGACTGAGTATAGGAAAGAAAATAATCTATAAATGTAAGGATAATACAATTTTTAAAGGAAATTTCCACATGCCATACGATTGCATTTGGCTTGCAGATAAAGGGCTCCAGAAATAAGGATTGCTTAAGAAGGAGAAAATACAAATGCATGAAATCGCTCTTGATAGCTCCAGTTTGTGTCGTCACATGTTACTGATGTGTCTGAATGATCAAAGCCACTGAATTCCATACAGAGCCCAGCATCAAGTTTCCTGGATGTCTTTAAATAAACAGTTCTCTTAGATGTCACTCAACCTAACGATGTGCTTTCTTAATTTTCCTTTACATTGTTATTTTCAAGATAAATTTATTCTTTTGCTGAAGAGGTAAATATAACCTTTTCAATATCATATCCTCCTAAGACTCCTGATAGAACGTTTCTGTAAATGTCAGATTTCTTTCATTGACCATTTTTAGATCAGACACCAACTTTAACAAAATTTGAAAGTCTGTTTTCTATTTTTCCTTTCAACTAACTAAAAAAAAAACTCTTAATATATCACTATGCACAAGAGTCATATCTGAATTCCTCAATTTAAATAGAATTAAACTGTTAATTGTCCTTCCTCCTTTGCAAATACAAATGCTTGGAACTATGTTACTTATTAGCATGTATTAGAAACCAGAAGTGGCTTGGTGCTGTTGGCTACTGTATCACAATAGATTAGTGCAAGTGTGTATATTTGCTAATTACTCCTGAGAAGACATAAAAAGACTACTTGATAAAAAACTAAAATCATTACATAACTATTGGGGCTAAGATTTATGAAAGAATAAGACAACTATATTAAATTTTAGTTTAAAATTACGTAAGTGTGCTTTCTATGAAGGGTCTGATCACATACTCCCACACATATACAATTCTCTGAATGCAGACATCACCATACACCTACACACGAAGAAATATCTCTTTCATTTCCTCTTTCTTTTATCTGCATTATCTACATGTGTCTTGGTATCTGTCATGTGTTATTGAAATATTTAGCAGACAGTGTTTGACTTACTGTTTTTTTTATTTATTTTTTTATAATTTATTCACTTTATATAAAAATTGTAGCCCCCTCCCTCATCTCCTCCCAGTTGCACCCTCCACCCCACCCCCATTCCTAAGAAATAGAAAGGGGGAGCCCACCTCCCCTACCATATGACCCCACTCTATCAAGTCTTATCAGGACTGCCTGCATCTTCTTCCTCTGTGGCCCTTCCACACTAGGGGGTAGTGATAGAAGAACAGGCAACAAAGCCCATCTCAAAGACAGCCCCTGCTCCCCTTACTAGGGAACAGGATAGGAGCCTTCCATAGAGGGCCTCTGAAAGACTTACTGGTTTTTGAAGGCAGGGTTCTGGTTTCTGTTGTTTATAGTGGATATGAGTAAGGATAAAGTATATCCAGTCGGAAAACCCATTTTCTACCAGTTAAAGCACAATAACCAGGTAAACATAAACAAAAAGATAAAACCTTTTACAATGTGGGTAGAAAACTGGATAACACAGCCGAGGTAGATTATTGAGGCTCTTTTAGACAATTAGGTAAATGCTGTATATATTAAAGGACAGAATATGTGAATCAAACCTAAATATTAAGAATGGACCAGTGATTCATGTGGACTTTGCCAAGGTAATAAAATGGATCTATTTGCATTTTCTACATGTAGACATCCAGTTAGACAAGCAACCTTTGTTGAAGATGCTATCTTTCTTTCCATTGTATGGTTTTGGCTTTTTTGTCAAAAATCAAGTGTTCATAGGTATGTGGGTTCATTTCTGGGTACTCTATTCAATTCCATTGATAAACCATTCTGTATCTATGCCAGTACCATGCAGTTTTTATTACTGTTGTTCTATAGTACAGCTTGAGATCAAGGATGGAAATATCTCCCAGAGATCTTTTATTGTACAGGATTATTTTACCTATTCTGAGTCCTTTGTTTTTCTATATGAGGTTGAGAATTGTTCTTTCATGGTCTGTAAAAACCTCTGCTGGCATTTTGATGGAAATTGCATTGAATCTGTAGACTGCTTTTGGTAGGATAGCCATTTTTATATGTTAATCCAGCCTGCAGAGACTGATGCACCAACCAAGGACCATGCAAAGAGAGGACCTAGGCCCTCTGCTCAGATTTAGCCCATAGGCAGCTCAGTCTTCATGTGGTTTCCCTAGTAAGGGGAGCAGGGCTTGTCTCCGACATGGACTCTGTTGCCTGTTCTTTGATCACTTCCCCTTATCTTGGTGGCCTTGCCAGGACACAGAGGAAGAGGATGCAGGCAGTCCTGATGAGACTTGATAAGCTGGGGTCAATGGTAGGGGATGAGGTCTCCACCTTTCCTAGGACTCTGGGAGGGGTATAGGGAGGAATAGGAAGAGAGGGTGGGACTGAGAGGAGATGAGGGTGGAGGAGTATAAATGGGATATAAAGTGAATAAATTATAAAAAAGTAAAAACAAATTACAAAGAAAGGAGAGATAGAAAGACCTGGAGGGGATAGCTGCTCCACAAGGAGACCAACAAAGCCAAAAATCCTGGGCCCAGGAGGGCCTGAAGAAACAAATACTCCAACCCAGGAGCATGCAGAGAGAGGTCCTAGATTTCCTGCTCAGATGTAGCCCATAGGCAGCTCAGAATCCAAGAGGGTGTCCTAGTAAGAGGTACAGGGGCTGTCTTTGACTCGAACTCAGTGGCAGGTTCATTAATCACCTCCCCCTGAGGGTAGTGTAGCCTGGCCAGACCACTGAGGAAGACAATGCAGCCAGTCCTGATGAGACCTGATAGGCTAGGGTCAGATAAAAGGGGAGGAGGATCTCCCTTATCAGTAGACTAGGGGAGGGGCATGAGGGAGAAGAGGGAGGAAGGGTGGGACTGGGAGGAGATAAAGAAGGGGCTACAGTTTGCATACAAAGTGAATAAATTGTAATAAATAATAAAGATTTTTTTTAATTACAGAAAAAAAAAGAAAAAAAATTTGGGCCAACTATGTTTTTGGTTTTCTTTTCTTTTCTTTTTCTTTTTTTTTTTTTTGCCATTATGTCATAAAGCAGATTTATTTTATTATCTTGCAGTTTTAAGTTTTTTTTATGTATTGTATTTCCCTTTCTTTTTAAAATTTAATTATTTTTATTAATTACAGTTTATTCACTTTGTATCCCCCCTGTACCTCCCTACTCTCTCCCCTCCCAATTCCACCCTCCCTCTTCCCCACCCATGTCCCTTTCCCAGTCCATTGATAAGGGAGGTCCTCCTCCCCTTCCCTCTGATGCAAGTCTATCAGGTCTCATCAGGAGAGGCTGCAATGTCTTCTTATCCAACTTTTGAGTATACAAAAGGACCTATTTAAATTTCTCATGATGAAAGATAAAGACTTGAGCAAAAATTGTTTGGAACAGACATACTAACAACATTTTCAAGATAGAAGAACATTGATTCTAGACACTTGTGGCATTGAGTTACTTAGTTTTTCTCTTTGGTCCCTCTAAGCATAACACAAATGATATTTTGAAGCCTAAAGTATTCCATCAGAATACAGATAGTTGAACTATTACAAAGTCTTTTTTGAGAACATCAGTTACTTAATGATAGTTTCAAATAGACAAAAATATTTGAAGGGACAAGATATTTTAATACATGAACATTAAAATTTAGCTTCCTGTATTATGAGGTACTTACACACAGAACCAGACCAAAAGAAACAAAAACTTTCTATTCAGAAACACATACATTCACATTTTATAGGCTCCAGATCTTCAGGAATGGAAGCTCACCATCTGGCAGCTGTCACAGATATGCACAGCACTAGGGAAAGGCAGCTCGTTTTCAACAAGTTAATTACTTCAGCTTTCAGCTGGCAGCATAAAAGGAGGAAGACATGCACTACAATAGGAAATGGAAAAGAGGGTGAAGTCTGAGACCACAAAATTCCTGAACCCATGCTTCCCTGTCCCTCTCAATAGACACTCTCCTTATACCAAAGATCATCATTTGTAAACTGTAAAAATCACACATTGAACTGTCGATAGTCACAAAAACGGCACATACCTGACCGACTCAAATATGGGAAGCAATCATACACATGCTATGTTTTTTTGTTAAGGACTTGCTTTTGAATATATATTCTGTTAGTATCAGCATTATATAATAATGTATAGCATATACTTAAAATAGTTATCAATTTATTAGGGTTACAGTTAGTTTATATTACAATTCAAATATCTGGGATGTATGAATTTAGAGAGGAAATTCAGGAATAAATGTCTAATAGATCTATGAATAAAATACAATTAGGTTTATTAATGTGGTGATTAAAATTAAAATTTCAAAGTAGGAAGAAATCAAGTGAAGCAGATAGAATGAGCTTTGGACTAAATCCAGCCTAGATTTTATTCTTAGATAGAGTATCTACCCACCATTACTGTGTATTTTTAAAAATTATTAAGCTTTACAAAAACAAGAACAGACACACTAACAGGGGAAGGAACATGAGGCCTCGATCCTACACAGAAAAACTACAGGCCACTAAGGAATGCTGAGAGTGGGAGAAATCGTCTACCCTGGGGAGTTACTGTATATTCTTGAATAAGTTATTTTACTTTCTTGAGGATCTATTATTAATCTGCTTAATGTACTAGTAATAGTCAGTTATTGTAGGGCGAACAGGAAGGAAATAGTACACAGAAGTGCTTAGTTTTGGTTGAGTGGAAGCTCTCTGTTTTCGGTGAACCTATAGAAATGATAAAACTTTGCTCTAACCTAGTAGTTTTTGACTACCACTTTATCACAGTTTGTTATTTTTACATGTGTAACGAGTATACTGATTGTACTAATATTACCTCCCTTCTGGCTTGTGCAAGATTCATGGTTCTTGGTTTTGGGTGCAGCATACGCCAAGGACTTAGAACGATGTACCATAAGGGATGAGCACAAATAGATGTAGTCAGTGACTGTTATGGCGTCCAGTTAACAGCTGATAATCAGTGTTGACTTTCAGATGCCTGCTTTATCTCTTTCCTTTTGAAGAGTCAATAGGAATGTGGCAAGGAAGAGTACAAGCCAGCAGGATGCACATGAATACCAAGTAGGAAACATTTAAAAAGATTTAACTTCTCATCCTGGATACTTTATCAAGAAAATTGAAGTCATTGGCTCTAGAATCAGACATCACTGCTTTAACTATTTCTGGGTGATGACGTATTTGGTCATCACGTGTAGAATGTAGGTTGCTAGAAACACTTCTCGTGTTTCTTCAGGGAGCAAGAACTGAAAGGGCAATGATATCACTGTACAAGCAAGTGACCTCTTAGCATTTTCATACTAAATTGAGTCAGACTGGTGGAAGAAACAAGTATGTTCAATCATCAAAACTCAATTTTAATCCATCCTAAAAATGTTGATGTCATTGTTTTACATCTTGTAAAGTGATACATTTACTAGACATCTCTCTAGATCTCTGTGAAATAAGACAGTTGTTTTCTGTGATCCAAGGTAGCATTTTTTTTTCATATATTTTTTGTTCTTTGGAAAACCAGGAGAAGTTCCTATTCTACTTTATTGAAACCCTAGTTCTTTCTTGGGTCAGCTTTTTGCTAGTCACACTTATGTCTTTTAAAGCACAGATGGTTACCTGATGAAGTTCATGGCAGTTGGCAATTCTGCTGGATTTACTTGTATCTGACTTACTATAAATAAGTAAGTGGTGATTTCTCAGCTTACTAGAGATCTCTGAAATGATATAACATCATTCCTATTGACTCTTGCTTATAAAATTTTTACTACAACAATCAGCCTGCCACCAGCACCATCTTCATAAGAGAAATGACATGACTGAAATTCATGTAGGTGGTAGTGAGAGGAACAATGTACACAAATAAAAGATTAAGAATTATTTAATTATAAATCTACATGAACAACACAAACTTTAAGTGTTGCCATATGTCTAACTCCTCTCCCCTCATTATTATATTTATTAAGTAAATATATCAAAAGAGTTGAATATAGCTCATTAGCTGTCCATGGTGCCAGATTCCGCACCTTCCTGAGCCTTTAGATTAAATTCCTTATTCACTGTTCTGAGCAAGCCTAAGAGACTGCGTTCTAGACTTTAGGGTCTGAGGAGAAGTGACACTAGGTATCAGATGATAGGTTAGTGTGGGGGTCATTGAACCCCAGTGTTAGGTGTTCATCAGGTCCTGGAGTAAAATGAGGAAGTTAGGTTCTTTCCTTGGTCTGACCTGTCTAGTAACTTCTTAAGTCTAGAGTCTATGATGTGATTTTCGTGCATCCATGTACTTATATAGTTCCAATTCACTCTGATAAGTTTAAGGGGTAGGCTTCTTACTGCTGTCAGGAACGAGCCATTTAGCCATCTGTGTTGGATAGGTGGTGTCATAACTGATGCTTCTGACTCTAGATGCACCCAGGACTGCAATCATTCTCCGTTAAAACGGAATAATAAAAAGCTGCTCGCAAAGTGGAGTCTCCAAGAATAAGGCATGGCCTAAAAAGAAAACCACCGTTTATACAATATGAGGAGGGTGAGAGTGGGGGCTTGACTCATCTCAATACCCTGAGAAAAGTATAACTAAGAGTATGAGTGATTTCCTGTCAGTTCTGTTCCATATAATGTTGGTGCTGTCAAAACTCTTCCAAAGGCAACTACTGTACTGTAAACTAAGCTTCAATCTTCTGTTTTTCTAGTTTTTGTGATAAAACTGAGTGTAGAAACGATTTCCTCTAACCCCCCCAGTCAGACATTAGTTTTTATAATGAAAAAATTTTAATGAATAAATTGAAGTTGATGATGTCATCTGTAATTGGCTTGCAGCCCTGTTTAATGATCACCACAAACCATAGACATCATCTGTAGTTGGAGGAAATATTTACTGTGTTCAGATTTACCACAAATACTGGAAAACCAAAAGGTGCACATTTCACATCTAGTATAACATTATACATCTGCCTTTAGTAAGCCCCGGTCCCTGCTATTGACTGTGGATGATAATTGTGATGACAATTATCGATGGCTGAACACCTGAAACAAAGGTTGAGAGCAATCTATTTGCAATCATAGGTTAGAACAAGGTATTTCAACAGAAGTAGAAACCAGGTACAGAGGCCTACATTCAGCAAATGGAAATGCATACTCACTCCGAGCTTCTTGATATATTGAGATGAGTGATGAGGAGGTAAAGCCCTGTCATATCGAGTGATGCACAGATATCTTGAGCCCCAGGATTAGAACTCAGAAATGAAGTGGCATAGATTCATCTCAGAATGATTTCAGTGGTCAAATTATGTGATGAACTCTATAATCCAGAGTCCCTAGAAGGATTTCCTAGAGCCTCTAATATTACGTATGAGGTAGAACTGGAAAAATAAAGAAAAAAAATTGTCTATACTAGAAAAGGATGAAACAGAAGAATCATTTTGGACATGTAGCTTGTCATCTTTTAAGATGAGTTTGAAGTTTTTATACTGTGTCTAGCAAAATACTCATCTCAGCTTTCGATTGGCTAAACTCTTGTTTAGCTGACGTATTCCAGCTGTACCTGACCATCATAATTTTTCATTGTTTTTAACAACGAACATTTACAGAAAATATATCTTGTGATGTGAAAGGTTACAGCAGAATAAAAATAGATAAGATTCTGCTCCTTAGCGTCTGTAAACTGTCTGGTTTATTGGCTGATTAGAAGGGTCTTCCACATTCAATTTGACAGGACAACAGCCTTGTGTATCAAAGGCTAAATGCACCATTTAAATTCAAATCAATAAATACTGAGCAAAACACTCAGTAGAATCCGAGACTAAAAAAAAAATGAGACAGAAATCTTGTCTTCTCTGCATTCATTTAAGCTTTGTGGGTCAAGGAATAAAGTTATTATTATTAATAAAAACAATGATAATACAAGGTTTAAGGGTGTGGTGATATTTTTTATCTGTTAGGGGATATGGTAGTTACTAAAGAGAGCAATAGGCTATAACATTAGTCTTGGAGGAGAATTTGACAAGACAAAAAGAGGGCCAAGGTTCATGAAGTCAAGGTTAGACTGCCCTACTAAATACAGAACTTATTTAACAGATTGCAAATGCAACAGTGTTTACACTTGTAAGGCTGAAGAGCACAGTTTTTACTTTTTGGGATTTTACTTTGTTATTTTGAAGAACTTGTAGCATTAGGCACAGAGAATACACATCACAAAGCTGTTCCCTTATCCGTCAGCCAGCTTCACCAGCTGCTGACACCTTACATAGCCACTGCATGACATCAACAATGACAGATTTATTTTGGTAAGCACTGCCATTATATAGAATGCCAACTTAATTGAAATTTTGATCTCTCAGATTATTTTGAGACAAGGTCTCGTGTATCATGTAGTCCAGGCTGGCTGTGAACTTTCTATGTAGCTGAAGCTGATCTTGAACTTCTGACCTTCCTGCTTCCAGCCCCTGAATATTAGTATCACTGGCCTCTGCAAACATGCCTGGCTCAGGCAGTGTTGGAGATTAATCCTACAGTTTTGTACAGGCTAGGCAAATGCTCAACTCACTGTGAAACATCTTCAGGGGCTCTTACCTTTTATTTTTTTTAAATTACATTTTTATTTTTTATATTTATTACACTATTCACTTTGTATCCCAGCTGTAGCCCCCTCCCTCATCCTCTCCCAATCCACCCTCCCTCCCTCATCTCCTCCTATGCCCCTCTCCAAGTCCACGGAACATGGAGGTCCTTCTCCCCTTCCATCTGACCTTAGCTTATCAGGTCTCATTAGAACTGTCTGCATTGTCCTCCTCTGTGGCCTGGCAAGGCTGTTCTGCCATTAGGGGGCAGGTGGTCAAAGAGCTAGCTACTGAGTTCATGTCAGAGACAGTCTCTTTACTGGAGAACCCACTTGGAGACTGATCTGCCATGGGCTACATCTGAGCAGGGGTTCTAGGTTATCTCCATGAATGATCCTTGGTTGGAGTATCAGTCTCAGAAAAGACCCTGTGCCCAGCTCCTTGTGGAGCTCCTGTCTTCTTCAGGTCTTACTATCTCCCCCTTTCCTAAGATTCCCGGCACTCTGCCCAAAGTTTGTTCATGAGTCCCAGTATCTGCTTTGATACACTGCTGGGTAGAGTCTTTCAGAGACCCTCTGTGGTAGACTCCTGTCCTGTTTCCTGAGAAGGGGGTGTGTGGTATTTGCTTTATTTGAGGAGAATTATAAATTGGGCTGGGCTTTAAATTTTTCTGGTGACAGTGTCCAGGCAAGAAAGGTTTCAAGAAGAATAAATAAAAAAAAAATCATGACAACACTGCAAAGGAATGCTGATGAAAAAATGGACTAGATAATAGGACACTAGTAAATATGCAACATACATGGACAGCTTGTCACTCCTAGGATTCCCCCGGATACCATGATTATATGCAGCTGTTAGACAATTACAAGGACAATTTGCATGCTAGGTAAGCTGCACTCCAACCTAGGATGTGTATGTTCAGACTTCATTTTTAAGTATTAGAAGCACAACAATGTTACCCTCTTTTTCTTTGACAACGTGTTCTCACTGAGAGGAGTGAGGCTAACATAGAGGCAGGGATAGCAGCATACTCATGCAGTTCAATGAACAGCATGCCTCAACACCCCATTAAAGCAGAGTGAAAAACAAACCCTTCTCCACCAGGTCGAGGTAACAGTAATTTGAAGGACACGATGAGACAGGTAAAAGAATTGTTTCCTCTTCTAACTATTAGAGTAGCATTGTCTCTACCATGCTGTGTTCATGGCTAGTTGAAGTTTCAAACCAAAAGAAGTCTGCTTTTGAAGCAAAGACTTTTAAAATATATTTTTTACAGAATTTTTTCTTAAAATTTTATTACATTTAAAATTATTTTAGTTTTTCATACACTGTATTTTAATCAGTGTATTTCTCCTCTCCAAGTCCTCACAGATCCTTTCCACTTCCCATCCCACCTAATTTCATGTTATTTTTTCTCTCAAAAACACAAATGAAAAAAATAACCCCAAACCTACAGACAACCTAACAAAACAGACAGACAACAAAACAAAACACATGTACACACACACACACAAACAACCTAACAAAACAAGACAGACAACCTAACAAAACAAGACAGACAACAAAACAAAACACACGTACACACACACGCACGCGCACACACACACACACACACACACACACACACACACACGCACATGACCCACCAAAACCACCAAACCATAATAGCAACAACCAAAATGCACACTAGAACTGTGGAGCCTATTCTGTGTTCTCCAACCACTCCCAAGCATGAAGCCTTCCCTGAGTGAGGCTGATCTACTCAGATCACGCCATTGGAGAGAACTGATTTTTCCTTCTCCCAACAGCTATCAACTGCAAATAGATTTCTTGTCAGGGGTAGAACTTTGATATTTTGTTTTTGATTGTCATAAACACTGGGAAAGTTTTTAAAGACTACTTCTCTGAAGCAACACAGAGCCTGGGCCATTTTATTTCCCTCAGACCTTAAATCTTTTGTCACAGAGTATTTAAACATATGTTCCCTTGATTGTGGGTCTATAAATCTAGCTTTCTCAGGTTTGATTTTTAAAGATCACATTATAAAATCTCAGCATCTCTGAGTAATTTACTCAAACCTCTTCTTCCCTTGTTTTCCGAATAAAAATATTTGGCATTAAAAATAAGTAAATGAAATACTTATTCAATACTTGCTGGGAAGACAAACTGAAAGGCACAAAACTTAGGTCTGCCGTTTGCTGGCTGAGGGAGCATGAGAAAAGTATTTAAACATTTTCTAAAAGTTGATAACATCATCAGTCATTTAATAGCATGGGAACTAAAGGGCCCTCTCCATTCTAACACCCTCACAAAATCTCAACTCTGATTATTTTAAGTGTGGTTTTTGCTATTTATTTTTCTTATTTGGTGTTTGGATTGATCAGTAGCACATGATAATAATCTGTGTTTTTTTTCAATAAGTTATTTGGAGACCCATAAGTACAAAATTTCCTTCAACCATTTAAAGCAGTATCTAGAATGTAACATATTAAAATTGTCTATAGAAATTCTTAAATAAAACACTAAAATATGTACGCCTAAAAAAACCAAGCAAGGAGGAGGACCCTGGGTAAGACAAAGGACTCAGAAAGACAAATGGGATGGACATTGGAAGACAGAAAACAGGACAGGAGCCTACTACAGAGGGCCTCTGAAAGACTCTGCTTAGCAGGGTATTAAAACATATGCTGAGACTCATAGCCAAACTTTGGGCAGAGTGCAGGAAATCTTATGAAAGAAGGGGGAGATAGTAAGACCTGGAGGGGACAGAAGCTCCACAATGAGAGCAACAGAACCCAAAAATCTGGGCACAGGGGTCTTTTCTGAGACTGATACTCCAGCCAAAGACCATGCATGGAGATAACCTAGAACCCCTGTTCAGTGATTGGCTCTTTGATCACCTCCCCCAATGGGGGAACAGCCTTGCCAGGCCACAGAGGAGGACAATGCAGCCAGTCCTGATGAGACCTGATAGGCTAAGGTCAGATGGAAGAGGAGGAGGACCTCCCCTATCAGTGGACTTAGAGAGGGGCAGGGAGGAGATGAGGGAGGGAGGGTGGGATTGGGAAGCTATGAGAGAGGGGACTACAGCTAGGATACAAAGTGAATAAACTGTAATTAATACAAAAAATAAAAATTTAATAAAAAAAGAAATTCTTAAATAAATATTTGTAGCTTTGCCTTTTTTTATAATAAGACATTTTTATTAATATTATACCTAGACAATAGTGAGGTATTAAAAAAAGTAATTAGAAATATAAGTAAAATATAATTAATTTATCAAGGGTTCAAATATTTAAAAAAACTTGTAATTATTTCATTTTGTTTTCAGAATTTCAATTATTTTTTATCTTTTAGTTTTATTTTTATTATTAGTTACATTTTATTAACTCTGTATCCCAGCTGTACTCCATTCCACTTATTTTACCATACATTTTGTTATTGTCTTTTGAGTCTGCTTTTTTTTTTTAATTTAATTTTATTTTTTATTTTATTTTTTTTTCAATACAGTTTATTCAGGAACTTTGAACAATCCTCGGACCCTGGGGAAAGCCAGCCCACAGCTTAAATAGCCTCTGGGTAGCCAACCCAGGCGTGCCACGTGGAGCAGGACATTCTCCCCAAGCATGGTTGGATACCATAAAAAGCTAAAATGTTACGCTCAGGATGTGAGGCTAAGCACTGCACTCAGGGTCAGCCGCTTTGGACCCAGAGAAGAGCATGTCTGGTTGCATGCGGGTTGATACCCCAGGTCCCGCCTCTGAGAAAAAGGTATCGGACGGCTCTGATGCTCTTTGGGTGGATGACACCTAAATGAACATCGGTACAAAGTCCCAATTTATTTCTAATATCAGAGATCAGACCTCTACTCTTGCCTGATGCATCTAAAACAAAAAGGGGGAACTGTAGAGAGCTGCAGAATGCTATGCCTTAAAGATGGAGCTGGTTTCTGCCTTCCACCTTCCCTATGGTGAGTGCTCTCTGTCACGAACAATTCCACATTTGGCTAAGGCTGAGGATCTGGCTTGCTTCCATGTATGTGGACCTATCTGCATTGCCCACGTAGCTTTGCCTTTTTTACTTTAGTTTTAGGTGTTTGAGAAAGGTACAAGTCAGTTTCTTTTAGACTCAGGCTTTGTATCTATTAATATAAAATTGAGTTTATAACAGTGTCACCATGTTTAAAAAGCAGTAGTGTTAATCAGTGGGAAATTATGCATTTTTTAGTACTTCAGATTAAACCTTTCTTAGACCCCTTTCTTCCTTTATTTTTATGTTACAAATATTTTAATGGAGATAATACAAATTGCGTTTAAGATGAGATTGTTCGAATAACATTTAATTGCTTTGCATTATACTCAGCCCAAATACAATGAACTGAAGAAAGAGCTAACTCTCTGTGAGTTTACTTGCTGAGCTATATGCATTTAAGAAAAGAAGGAGCAGGATTTGAACATGGATGGCCATGTTCCAGAGCTATGTGCCACCTGGAAGGCAGAAAAGTCTGTGCCAGATTCTCTCCAACAGGAAGTAGGACACTAGATGCACAATTGCTCGCTAAGTGTCGGTAGCTTAAAATGCACAGTTGTATTGTCTAAGCCTGTAATTACCACTCCTGGCATCTCTGCCTTGTGCTATAAACCCAGCTTGCACTAGGACACAGTTCCACTATGGATTCACATAATTCAGGAACAGAAATGGCCATTTCCTTTGCTTTACCTGAAGTGAAATTATTTTTACAAGCAGCCTGTGTACTTTTTTCAGGGCTCAGAGTATTTGTTTCATTAAAGAATTCTCTCTCATCATTAGCTTTCTTTTTCTTTGTCTTCAAATAATATTTATAACAAATGGAAAGTATTGTTCTTATTAACGTATAATATTAAAATTGTCTTTAATTTGTATTTTAAGAACTTGAAATAATCAAATTCAACAGATATGTTGAAATGAGAGATTTTTAAAGTATCTAAATGAACGAAATAAGAACCTATTGAACTCAGAATGTTTCCTCACGAGGATGTTTGAATATGCTGAAGATACTTTAGGCAGACAGATAATTCCTTTGGCTTTTAATATCCATTACTCCAGTAGTTTGAAAGTCTACTTAAATAGAATTGAGCCTATTTTTTTGTTAGCGAATGTCTTCCCTTCTTTACTATCTAATTATTTGAATTAAATAGCCACTGAGCCTAATGTAACCGTTATTGAAAATTTTATAGGGAACAGCCTCAGTGCAACGAAAGAATATCGACATCAGTAGTCTTCAAATGAAGTTAGGTGTTAGAAGCAGCTGGAGACTTTTTTATTCTTCTCTCATATGTTACATGCTGAATGCAGTTTCCCTCCCTTCTCTCCTCCCAGGCCCTCCCCACTTTTCTCCAGATCCATTTCTCCTCCATTTCCCTCAGAAAAGGGCAGGCCTCTCAGGGATATCAACTAAACATTGCATAACAGTTTACAATACAACTAGGCACCTCTCCTCATATTTAGGCTGAAGTCAACCCAATAGGAGGAAAAAAGGCCCAAACACAGGAAAAAGAGTCAGAGACAGCCACGGTTCCCACTGTTAGGAGGCCCAGGAGAGCACCAAACTACTCAACCGTAACATATATTGGAAGGGACTAGGTCAGACTCATGCAGGCTTCCTGATCATCAGTTTAGTCTCAGTGAGACCCTAGGAGTCCAGGTTAGTTGATTCTGTGGGTTGTATTCTTGTCACCTAGAGATGTTTTGATGTATATCTGTTCTGAGAGCAATAAATCAGATTCTTTGGAGGATGGGCATATATAGTCACCAGCAAGTTTGAATGGATGCCCATATCCCTGTCTAAATTGTTGGAACTTGTGTATTTAGGTGTCAGAGAAAGAGAGAGGCAGGTTCTCAAAGCTCTTCTGGCTTTGAAAGCAGTCATGAAAGAGACAACTATGAAGAACTGCAGGTGGTCATCTGCATAGTCCTTGGTTGGAGTATCAATCTCAGAAAAAAACACTGGGCCCAATTTTTTTGGTTCTGCTGCTCTTCTTGTGGAGCTTCTTTCCACTCCAGGTCTTTCTATCTCCCCCTCCTTTCATAAGATTCCCTGTACTCTGTCCACAGTTTGGTTATGAGTCTCAGCATCTGCTTTGATACCATGATCGGTAGAATTTTTGAGAGGCCCTCTGTGCTCAGATGCAACCAATGGCAGCTCAGTCTCCAAGTGGGTTCCCTAGTAATGGGAACAGGGACTGTCTCTGACATGAACTCAGTGGCTGGCTCTTTGATCACCTCCCTCCTGGGGGGGTGCAGCCTTGCCAGGCCATAGAGGAAAAGGATGAAGCCAGTCCTGATGAAACCTGATAGGCTAGAGTCAGATAGAAGGGGAGGAGGGCCTCCCATATCAGTGGACTAGGGGAGGGGCATAGGAGGAGAAGAGGGAGGGAGGGTGAGACTGGGAGGAGAAGAGGGAGGGGACCATAGCCAGGATACAAAGTAAATATATATTGTAATAAGTAATAAATAAAAATATATTTAAAAAATTGCAGATGGAAATTGGAGCTAGAACAGGCAAGAAGCAGAATCCTTCCAGAATCCTTGTTAAGCACATAGCCTCCTGACATCTTGAAACAAATTCTTTGAGATGCGCTTGGACTTCTGACCTCCAGAACTGCAAAATGTGGAGTGTTATTTTCAGTCACATTTTAAAATAGGAACTTAACATGGGTCCTAAGCCTCAGCTGGTGTTTGTTTTTGGTTTTCTTTTAAGATCTACAAATTTTTACTTACTGTCTGTCTCTTTGTGTGTGTGTGTCTGTATCTGTGTACATATGCATGTGAATGACGCCAGGAGACCAGAAGGGGCATCGAATCTCTTGGAGATGGAGTTACAGGGAATTGTAAGCCACTGGAAATCAGCTCTGGGAACCAGAACCAAATTCATATCTTATGGAAGTGTTCTTAACCACAGAGCCATATCTCCAAGCTCAAACCTCAGCTGCTTTTAAGATTTGATTTGCATATGGAACCAGTCTTAGGACTGTATTTTGATAACTAGCTGTGCTTTAGAATCGCTTAGGAATCTACACTCACTTGGAGAAATTCATATTTCTATATAAACTATTAATTTAAAAATTAGGGGTGCATTCCTGCAAGCCCATCAGTCAAAATTTGGAAAGAGTGCAAGGTTAGACTTGACTGTAAGAGGACCTGCCTCAAACAAACAGAAACAAGTTATTAATAATCTGTATACTACTTGTTAAGATAGGAGCTATCATCAGTAGTACAGATGTTTAAAAATTAAGAAGCAGCTTTGTCTAACAGTTCTGAGCCACTGAGTAACAAGCTTTAAATCCATGTGTACTGTCTACTCTAACCACCAGCATAATTACTTAACCTCTCATGTAGAGTATGTTGAGGGTGATTTTTAAATACCACCATTACAATTTGCTGATCATTTTCTTGTTTTCTTTTTCCCATAGGAAATACAATTATTAGAAATGAAAAGAGCCAATTAAATAAAACCATTAGTGGCAAAAAACAAAAACAAAAACAAAACAAAACAAAAACCACGATTGATTCTAAGGACTAAAAATAAAAAAAATTAATAAAGCTGTTCCACATTTGAAAGTCATGAATATCTAAGACATTTTTGGAATTATAAATGCTACCTCTCCCTCAAATATTCAGTAGTATTGGGGGCATTACAATATTTGAGTAGAAAAGAAATCATATCATATTAACTAAATTTGAAATATTTTGTTTTATGTGTTCCATTCATGCAAGAAGATATGTATTCAGAGTTTTATGACAGTGCTATAAATAAGCACTTATGCTGAGAGGAATCCACATCAATTTTTAGAGTATTTGATAGATGAACCATGAGTTACCGAGCAAGATACAGTGTGGTATGTTTGTATGCTATATACCGTATGAAAAACCTGTTTGCACATTAGACCTTTTCTTCTCTTTTTAAATCAAAGACCATTCTAAACAACAAAATGTCAACAGACTTTGACATTTTGGTGACATACTTAGGGAGAAGTAAAAAGACACCAAAACAAAGCTATAAAATTTAGGAGAAGATTTATTTATAAAACATTCAGATTCCAACAGTCCACAAAGTAAAGATAAATAGCAAAGCCATTGCCTTATGTTCAGCCACTTGTCATTTCTGTTCATCCACATTTAAAGGGCTACTAATCCTTGTATATGGTATATGGTAAATCTTTCAGACTTTCTGTTTTCTATTCCTCTAGGTGTTGTAATGAAAAGAACAGAACTTCCACTATCAGTGGACTTGGAGAGAGGCATGGGAAGGGATGAGTGAGTGAGGGAGGAATTGGCAGGGAATGAGGGAGGGAGTTACAGCTGAGATACAAAATGAATAAACTGTAATTAATATATATATATAAATAAAATTAAAAAAGAAAAGAACATAGAACAGGGGACAAAGCAGCTGCTAGTTATGTGACCATCACTATAAACCACAAAAATCTCATCAATTTCTGGTCTACAGGATGAGTTTGACATGCATTTCTACCTCTCAAGATTGAGAAAAACAAAAGAACAAATCACAAAGCAGGGAAAAATCCTTTGAAAATAGCAAAACAGCATGTAAACAGTTGCTACATACTGCCATATGACTGTAAGAATGGCCTGTGACTGTATGACACCTAAGCTGGTTCTTAACCAGCTTAAAACAAGTATTTTGCAGTTTCTTAGGTCAAAAAGCATGAGTGCGGCTTGCTGAAGTCACCTACTTCTCAGGCTTCCAGGGGGTTGATGTGCTTATCACTGTCTTGCTCAGTTTTGGGAAGATTTTCTTCTGATTCGCTCACAATTGCTCTTGACAGAATACGGATTTTCTTAGGTCACTGAACAAAGATCTCCAAGTTTCTCACTTGCTCTTGAATGGAGTCTGTCCAGAGTTCCCTGGTACACGAACTTCCCAGTGTAGCAGCTGTTTTAACAAATGCTTTGCAATCAAGAAGGCAAATGAAATGGTGTGGTAAGATAGTCATAAATCGTCTATGACCTACTCATAGAAATGATAATCACCATTTTGCCTTATTCTATTCATTGAAATAAAGTTACCAATATTATCCCGGGAAATGATACATGAGAAATGATGCATAGGGGCATAAATATTAGGGTTGGGGAACGTTGAGAGTCATCTTGATATCTGCCTATCCCATGGGTCATTCCTATTCTTTTAATAACTAAGTAAATCCTGGGTTTGGTTCCGTCTGAGTTGCTGAGAGAAGGTTTCTGTCTTTCTATGAATTTTCCCTCAAATGAAGCTCTGTCTTCAGGATGTGATTCAGCAAAAATATCCTTTTGGGCATTTTCCTCATTAAATGAGGTCTTTCTTGTGCCTTACTTTCCAAAGCACGTGCTGCTCAGATACGCACAGGTCTCTGCCATTTGATTATATTTTAAAAGTCTTCAGACCTGTCCTGGTGTCCTAAAGACAGAAGTTAGGATTTATATCTATTTATCACTTCCCAATAGGTGAAGGAAAATAAAGCATATACATTTAGCAATCCATGTATGTACTGAGTAGAATTAATAAAATTGATAGACACTTCATATACACTTCAAGACTGGGCCTATTGTAATTCCCTTCCTGCTGAAAGGGTCGCTTCATGGCACACACATGCATCCTTCCTCCGTACAGAGGTTCAGTCAGTAATTTCTGGGATAGTGGTGTTTCAGGGACTCGTGCCAGCTTCTTGTTTTTCAGAGGACGTTTGTGGTCTGTTCTTCTAATGGATTGATTCATCGAGAGCATGAACCTGCAGAAAATAATGGAACAATCTGACCTCACTGGTTAGGTCTGAGATTTCCTGGCGCCCAAGCATGACAAGCGCATCCTTTTTGCCAAGTGTTCCTCAGTGACTACAAACTTCTAGTTATTAAAATGTTCTAGAGCAGAATTAATATTAAAATAGTTTCCCTTGAGTATGCATTTTAACAAGAAATCTTTTATTTTAACTTATTAAAAAGTTTCTATTGTATGGGTGATTAATAGTCATCTGTATCCTATTTATGCATAAATAGACTTATCTGCCACCAATATTGCCTAAATAAATTTAAGGCCGTGAAAAGTATCTAGGGCCCTATAAAGTACCAAATCAGTACAACCTGAACAAGCAATTACACCTCAGTGAGAGATTTGTTTATATAAAATTTGTTTATATAAAATTTTTTACATCTCAGAAGCTAATGGAAGATTAATTCATGTCCATATAAAATACTTCACAGATTTCCCAACACTTGCATGGTTAATAAGCAGCTGCAAGTGCTCCTCAGAGGGTTTGCATTGGATTCAATTTACTTTTAGTTTTCTCCACTAAACATAATCCAAATCAGCCTTATGTAGTATGTGCTTCATGGTAACTCACTAATCCATGCTCTATATCTCCCTTCTTCGGGCATTTTCAGTCCCACTTTCTGTCACTTATTCTGGGAGAATCTTTTGTATCTCAATTGAATTATGCTTTCAGAGTTTTTCTGTTTCTGTGTCCTCTGAGAAATAATCACCATTCATAGCTAAGATTTTTTGCTAAGTAAATGGGACTGATTCTACTTTTTCCAGTGGCTTATGTATTCCATAGCATTAAAATGACAAAGGTGCTGAATCTTAGGAAACAGACATCTTCTTTTTGATGGTTCACTGTACCTTGAGTGGCAGTGTGAGAAAGTCAAGAATTATCATTGATAGAAAATAAAAGTGGGCAAAAAGTTGTAGATATTGTTTTAATCAAATCTTCCAGTCTCTGGCATGAACTCAGTTGCCTGCTCCTTGATCATTTCTCTCTGTTAGTGCAACCTCGCCAGCCCACAGAAGAAGAAGATCCAGGCAGTTTTGATGGGACCTGTTAGGTTAGGGTCAGACAGTAGGGGAAGAGTACTTCCCCTATCAGTGGACTAGGGAAAAGGATAGGGGAGGAAGAGTGAGAGTGGGTAGGACCGGGAGGATATGAGGGAGGGGGCTACAACTTGGATACAAATTCAATAAACTGTTAAAAATAATAATAAATATAAAAAGAATGAAGTAATTCCTTAAAAAACTTCATTGGTAGTACTCAGTAATGCCCAAATAAGTTAATGTTACATTTTGTTTACTTGAAAACATTGTAAGCGGTACTGAGTGTAGATTTTTTTTTTTTTAGGTAATAAGAATAAATACATTTTCAGCTGTCATGAATCTCATACTCAGTCTTGAAATAGATGATGAATAAATAATTAACCAGACTTGCATTATGCCAACTGGTGGTAAGTGCAAAACGAAATGCTGGAAACCAAAAGGGTAACTGCTAAAGATGAGAGGATAGGCTCTTACAGACAAGACAGCCCTTGACCAGTGACCTGAAGATGATATATTTATGCAATTTTATAATGAAAATATTTATATGAATAGAGAGAGAATCTTAAAGACACAGAGAGTATATAAATGCTAACGAGGGAGAAATTTGCATATGCAAAACCTATATTAATATTTAAGTGGAATACGTGGGGAGTAGAGTAAGCGCTGAAATCCAGTACCTATGTGGTATGGATCATACTGGGGTTATTAGGGTACTGTGTGGAAAATGGTTTAGCCCTTGGTAAGATATTTTCTCATTTAATTTCTATTACTGTGATAAAACATTTTGATAAAATTAGTTTGTATATTTATCCTGTGTGCCATTCTGAATGAGATTTAAGCATTTTCCCTAGAATCCTCCTTGTTGTTTAGCTTCTTTAGGGCTGTAGATTTTAGTATGGTTATCCTATAATATATGGCTAATATCCGCTTATAAGTGGCTATATACCATAGATGCCTTTCTGGTTCTGGGTTACCTCACTCAGGATGACCTTTTGTAGTTCCATCCATTTGTCTTCAAATTTCATGATTTCCTTGTTTTTAACAGCTGAGTAGTATTCCCTTATGTAAGTGTGCCACAATTTCTTTATCCATTCTTTGGTTGAGGGACATCTCGGTTGTTTCAGGATTCTTGCTATTATGAATAAAGCTGCTATGAACATAGTTGAGCAAATGTCATTGTTGAGTGGTGGAGCATCTTTCCGATATATGCCCAGGAGTGGTAGAGATCAGAATAGCAAATACGGTAGACACCAGAAGCTATGGAAGAGAGGGATCAGGACTGGAGCCTACCATAGAAGTCATCTGAAAAACTCCACCCAACAAGGGACTAAAGCAGATGCTGAGACGCACAGCCAAACTTTGGGCAAAGCACAGAGAGTCTTATGGGAGAAGGGGGGAATAGAAGAAACTGGAAGGGAAAGAACTAGATAAGGAGATCAACAAAGCTAAAAATTCTGAGCCCAGGGGCCCCTGCAGAGACTGATGCACCAACCACAGACCATGCATGGAAAGGACCTAGACCCTTAGCTCAGATGTAGCCAATAGGCAGCTTAGACTCCATGTGGGTCCAAGAGTAAAGGGAACAGGGGCTGCCTCTGTCATGAACTTGCTTGCCTGCTCTTTGATCATTTCCCCCTGGTGATGCGGTCTTGCCAAGTCACAGAGGAAGAGGATCCAGGCAGTCCTAATGAGACTTGATAAACTAGGGGCAGATGGCAGAGGAGGAGAACTCCCCCTTTCAATGGACTAGGGGAAGGAGATAGGGAGAATGATGCAGACCAGGAGGAGAAAAGGGAGAGAGCTATAATTGGGATATAAAATGAATAAATTATAAAAAATAAAAAAAATAGTTTGGATAAGGAAAGGATTTATTTCAGCTTAAAATTTTGGATCACATTTCATCATTGATGGAAATCAAAGGAAGAGACTGAGGGCAGGCCTGCTTGTTCTTCCACATAGCTTTATCTCTGACCAAGGAACTCACTCCACAGCTAATAAGGTATAGCAAGATCTATGGAGCATGCTTCTTGTTCTGACTCATAGGCCTATACTCAGGCAGCTTTCTTAAACAGTTCCCAATCACCTAATGGGATGGCACCACTCACAGTGTAGGAGTGGGCCCTCTTACATGCATTAAAAATTAAGACAATTTCCTATAACTCTGCCCTTATGGAAATCTGATGTAGAAGATTTCTCAACTCATGCTCCTTCCCCCCTCCAGATGAAGGCTGTGTCAAGTTGACAGTTAAAGGTAACCAGAATATAAACAACTGAAGAATGTTCATCTGAGTTGTCAAATGATGTTGAATGTATAGCAGGCAGTGAAGAATATCCAAAGTTCATGAAATAATATGTACAGATATTAAACTGAAACATAGAATGTTTTGGCGAATGTGCAGGAGGCAGCAAAGCTATTGGCTGAAGACACACATGAGTCACAATGAACTGGTCCCTGGTCCCTAGCGCTGAACAACAACCTCAACACTCTCCCTTCATCCTTTAAGTCCTTATTTCTAAATCCTGGTCATAAATTATTTGAATTTTGTTAGGTGTTCCCATTATTCAAGGAACCTCATTTCATATCCAACCGGAAAGTAATCGCCTCACAACATCATTGCATAAGCAGCATTACTGTCATTTTACAAGGAACAAAACTATATTTTTTTTAATTTTACCAAAGATAGATGATGCCTCTTAAGTTTTCCAAAGTGGTAAATATCATGGAGGCTGAAATGTAGAAACTGCAAAGAAAACCAAGATCTACAAGAAGGCTGACTCTAGAAGATGCAGTGTTTCTTACTGAGGCCAAAGTCCAAACTGGAACTTTCAGAACAGTGTTGCAGAGTAGGAGGCAGTTTTGCTGAAGTAGAGTTCAGAGGAATTGCTGGCATTGAGCTAACGTACCTTGAGTAGATTGGACACATGGTGGTTTTATTCCTGGAAGAAACCTGGAAGGAAAACTGAGGGAAGCATGATTTGATATCAAGCTTCCCTTGACGCATCAGGATGACTTATGGATATCACTTGGAACACTTGTCTTTTACCTATTACCTGCAATGAATTACAAATCAAAGGATTCTACCCTTGAAAATTTATTATTTATTTATTTATTGTTTATTTAAAACCTAAAATCATTTCATATTAGTTTTTATGATCTGTCTCTCCCTTTGCTCCTGAATCAAACTTTACCCAAAGGAAGCTCTCTTTCCAGAAAAGTAAGGCTCAAAATTACAAACTCTGGAGTTAGTAGAAAATAAGAAAAGAGAAGGTTTTAATTGTAAAGTGATTAATATAATTAAATAAAGGTACAATTTAAAATTTCAGATGCTGGAAGATGGAAATCTTTATTCACAGCTGAAGTTTTAGTGGACCATGTCTCTCTTGAGATCCAGAGCTAAAGATATTCCCACTGAAAAACCGGACCCAAAGAATCTTGCTGTTTCATATGCACAACTTAGTTCAGTACAGTGAAATCTGCCATCTCCTACATAGCCAGACAGTCAAAACGCTTCGTTTGTTCGTGATTTGGTGATTTGGCCTCCGTCCCCTTCATCCCCCACATCCAAATGCAGATATTTCAGTGCACAGGCAAGTTTCCTAGATTTTCCAGAGTGACAAGAACCTCTGTCCTCAGCAATGACTTAGCCTTTGCTAAGGCATATCTATCTATACAGTGTTTGGTAGAGTAACAAATGCGTTAATTAATGAGGCTGCATGGTGTGGGCATGGTGGGTCCGTGCAAACGACTTTGAATTTTATTCATAAAAACTGTCACCTCTTAAGGATAAATATGGCACTTGTAATTCTACTTTGTCTTCCGGCGAGCTTCTCTATGAAAAGTTGTGATGGCCTTGAGTTTGCAGAGGGAATAATTCACATACTTAGACACATTATGCTTCTTAGACACATTCATGCTTCAAGGCCTACCCAGTGTTTTGGAGAGGCTAAAAAGCACGTGTGTGATATTGATCTATTCAAGAATTATATTTGACCTTTTACACTTAGCTCATCAATTAACAATTAATATTTGCTGTAGATGTACCAGAGAGGCCAGAGCCACATACTTAAAATTGTGTGTGCTCCTGGGAAAGTAAATGGATTTTGAAAAGATTTTGAAGATTTATCTTTTAATTATATATTAATTATGTATATATTATATTATATATATAATTCATGTATACACACATGAAGGCAATGCTCGTGGAGGCTAGAAAACGGTGTCCCCTGGAGCTCCAGCTACAGGACTTTGTGTGGCCCCAGATGTGGGTCCTAAGAAGAGGATAAATCCACTGGAAGAACAAGAGCTCTGAACCACGGAGCTCTCTTGTCAGCCCCAGCTTTTGAAGCTGAAAAGAGGAGAGAAAAGCTTCCCATGTTATGTAAGAGGGAAAGCCCAGCGCACCCCTGGGTGCCTTAGTTACTTGCTTATCATTTATTTAACAAGGTGCAAAGTATATATACGTTATTCAAGATGGTTGTATGCTGGTCAAGAGGAAGAGGGAGACTTACACATTCTTGTATCACAAATAGTTAAAATCCTAATTTTGGAAACTTGAGGCAAAAGTGGTGTCAGATTTTAAGAGGTGTGTGTGTGTGTGTGTGTGTGTGTGTGTGTGTGTGTGCCATGTGCACACTCTAAAGTGCCGTAATTCGTGCACAAGGGTCTGTGGTTGATCATGCCTGTTCATAAGAGGTCCAGATGAGGATTTTGAGTGTCTTCTGATAGGCTTCTTTCTTCTGTAGCTTCTGAACCAGAATTTTTCCCAATTTGGCCAGGCTAGCTGTTTACTGTGGTTCTGTAATCTGCCAGAAATGACTGCGGTTATAAACACATGCAGCCTAAAGAAACTAATCAAGAGGGAAGACTCTTGCTAAAATGCTCAATTCCTATCCAGAAAGGCAAAGAGGCTGGACATCAGAAGAAGGAGAAAAGAGGGAACAAGTCAGGATCCTGACACAGAGGACCTCTGAAAGGCTCTGCCCTGCAGACTATCAAAGCAGATGCTGAATCATATGGGCAACCTTTGGGCAGAATGCAGGGAATTTTATGAAAGAAGTGGGAAACAGTAAGATCTGGAGAGGACAGGACCTCCACAAGAAGAGCAACAGAACCAAAAAAATCTGAGCACAGTGGTCTTTCCTGAGACTGATACTCCAACCAAGGACCATGCATGGAGATAACCTAAGACCCCTGCACAGATGTAGCCCATGACAGTTCAGTATCTAAGTGGGTTCCATTGTAATAGGAACAGGGACTGTCTCTGACATGATTGGCCTGTTCTTTACTTACTTCCCCCTGAGGGGGAAGCAGCATTACCAGGCCACAGAAGAAGACAATGAAGTCACTCCTGATGAGACCTAATTTACTAGAATCAGAAGGAAGGAAAAGAAGGCCTCCCTTATCAGTGGACTTGGGGAGGGGCCTGCATGCAGAGGGTGGAGGAAGAGAGGGATTGGGACAGGAGGAGGGAGGGAACCACAGGGGGGATACAAAGTGAATAAAGTGTAATTAATAAAGAATTAAAAGAAGAGATCTAAAAAAATAACTCCATTAATATACAAAGCAAATAAATTGTAATAAATAATAATAATTAATATAAATATTTGTAAATATTCTATATTTTACTAAACAACAGTAAACAAAAAATTAAACACATGCAGCCATGTCCTGCTTATTGTACAGATGTGCCAGGGACTGGACCTTATATATATAACTAGAGCTCTTGCCCACTGAGCCATCCTCTTAGCCCTAGTTACTGCAATTGTGAGAGAGGGTCTTCTAACCAATGAGATACTCTGAATAAATTAGTCTCTATGGTGTGAGCTCGCAGGTCTCTGATAAACTATATTTAGAGGCCTTTGCAATGCTGCTACGTCTTGACATGGAACTAGTTTTATTCAGACCTGGGCTAAAGCTAGTGGCTCCAACAGTCAGCCTGAAGGCATGCAGAATGACTAGGATCCTCATTTCTTGTATGAATATCAGAATGTGGATTTAAAATGAATTGATATTGGCTTTGTCAATTGTAATTATTGGCTGCTGGGCCTTTATTTTACTTTGATTGAAATTAATAAAGAAACATAAGATATCTGGCATTTAGAATGTTGTGAAGCAATTTGTACTTCTTACCCACCAACTATTCGCAGCAGTCATTAGTTTAGCATAAATCAGATGTTTAGAAAAATAAATGGCTCTTTTTAAATGGTGATAGGGTATTTAAAAACACGAGCCCTTGAGATTCTGGTAGCGGTAATTTGTTTTATAGGAATAGTGAATTCAAGGTTTTTGGTGCCAGAAAACAATTAACCCTGGATATTGTCCATGCACTATACTGACTTCATCCCAATTCTAGTTCATTTCTGTACCTCCATAAATCAATGTCCTCAATGCAGATCAATTGGATTTTCTATTTTATGATCATGGTTAGGAATTCCGTGTGCTATGACTTAAGATCTCTTTTTCCAGTAAAAAATTAATAGAATAGAAAACTCAATCAGTATTTTTCTTTTTGTCTTATTTTGTTTGTCTTTATTTCTCTCTCCATATATATGTCATACATACATATATGCATATGTATATGTAGTATCCATAAGATATATGGATAATGTATATATATATATGCATATACAATAAACTATCATAGTTTGAGCATACACAGACACACACATACACTTTGGGCTTGGTAGCATATCTATCTATACAGTGTTTGGTAGATTATATCTATAGATTAGATAGATAAATAGACAGAAAAATTTCAATATTCTTCCACTGGAGTCTAACAGAAAGATCAGGAGATTGACACTAACTGTATAATTTTTCTATAATAAGACTGTCTACCACAAAGTACTTTCCTATATTTATGTTATAATATGCTACTATTCAGAGAAGCTCTGGAAATGGCAAACACTCTAACTTTATCATGCGAAGACATTCTGCTTTAGTTTCCAAGCACAATTCATTCATTTTAGCAAAAAGGCTATTACCTGTGGCAGGCACTGTAGCTCTATAAATTTTCCCTAAGTGTGATGCTCTAAAGTTCATGAATGATTTCCCTGAGATCTCTTTATTGAGGAGGCTATAGTTCTTTCAGTACCTGTTGCATATAAAATCTGTAACGATTATCTGAAGTAAACAAACAATTGTTGTAAGAAGGATGAGCAAGTAAAGTCTTAAAGCAAACCACAAGGTACGCATCGTGGAATTAGTCATATTATACTCTACAAAATGTCTGAGCTCTAACTTGTATTTCCTCAAAATTCGTGAGCATTTAAAAGACTCTCACTTGCCAGCTGCTGTTCCTTACATGCCTTCTCGAAGGTACACTGCCTTCTCCATGGCCCAGCACCTCTTGCCTGGCTTGTGAAATGTAGCATGCTGGGGTCACCTAAGAATTTCAGATTCACAAAGTCAGAGCAAAAGAGAAATATAAAGAGCAAAAATTTAAGTTTTGTGTTTATCATGTGTCCTTTTATAAAGTGTCTTGACATCTGCTCCAAGTAAATCCCCACAATATTAAAAAGGAGGCACAGTCCCCTGCTGCCCTCCTCCGCCCCCCTCTGCTCCTTACATCACCGTCACTGGAGTGTGACTTTGCATTTCTAGTTGTTCACAGGGAACCACTAGAGAACAGACTTTACTTTGGGCACCAGAGTGAGGCCTGTGAAAACCTTGTAGAATCCTTTTGACAAATGCAGACTTCAGGCCTTGACTTGCAGGTGCTGCTTCTGCCAGTCTCAGACTGGGTCAGGGAGGCTGTTTTTCACAAGTTCCCCAGCATAATGACCTAACAACTTTCCCCTCAGAGTTAATGTCTTGTTCTGCTTACACATGGGACATGCAGTTTTTTCTAGGCTTGAAAACTCAGAATGAATTAGACCACAACGCAACTCTGTGATATAAAGAACACAGCAAACAGATCCGGCTCTTGGGAAAATAACGGTTCATTTGATTTGGATTAGTTGAGAAAATGTGGCGTGTGTATTTACCCATCCATTCCAAGAAATGATTACACTGTTTTGGCTTTTATATGTCTTCAAAAACTAAGTGCAAAGCCATGTTAATATTCTACTTATATTTGGAATAATTTTTTTTGTTATCTATCATTTAAAAAAGCATTAGTCAAAATAATCTAGGCAAAGTATTTTTTATTTTTAAATTTATCAAAGTCATCTGTAAAATAAACATGTAAGATATGAGAAATAAGGCAGTAGATAGTCACATAACATTTTGATGATGGATTATAATCAACTACTTGCTAAGGAGTACCTTTCCTAGACGTTTGTCATGGCCATGTGAACCCCTGTGTTTACACCCTCATATTTAATGTTTATACATATAAATCTGATTTTCTTTTTATAACTAGTACTTTTGTAAATTGCACATCCAGCACACACATCTTTTAAAGTGCATTTCATGACAATAAAATATAAACCAGAATTAGCCGTTTGCTTAGAGATAGTAAAAGAAAAATAAAAGTTGAAGCATCTGTAACTATTTAAGTTACATAATATCAAATTGAGTTCATGTTTATTTTGGTCAATGCAGCAAGCAGGTATAACCGGAGGACAGGCGAGGATGAGCTAAATTAGGTAAAATCTGTCTTTACATAATTGCATTTCTAAATACCACAAATTTCCCTAGTATAACTTATATTAAATGTTTTTCATAAGTCAAAGAATGCCCAAGGAAACATAATTTTCCAAATCAGATATACATATTTTAGCTTACAATTTCTTAATAGCTATTCAGACAAGATGATGTGTGAATCTCCGCTTACAATTTTATTGTTCTTTTAGACAAATCCCTAATTTTTTCTATCACCATTAAATATCCAATTGCTTAAATTACCAAGGAGAAAAATTTGTCCTATATCTGATACAAACACCCATAAATCGTGAAAATACAGGAGGCTTTGGTTTGGTGAACCAAGCCTTGAAAAGAGTGACTGTCAATAAATTTTTGTGTTATTTCGATAGGAAGGCGATTTTGCTCAATTAGCCATTAAATACTCCTTTTAGAGAGTCACATACATCAACAGACACATCATATAATTAGGGGGCAAAGGCACAATGTTAAGTGCTGAATCAATGCAAGATCTAATGGCAAATTTCTTGCCGTCCGAGTGCCTCTCTTATTATAAGGTAGAGGAGGGTAATTCAAGGTCACTTTTTGGGGGGGCTAAGAGGAGGGAGCAAATTGAATCAGAGTCCATGCACTATTTGTAGGGATATAGTTGTGAGAGAAAGTAAATATGCTTGTTGCAGTCCAATGAACGAAATAATTATGCGCTCAGAGAAGAGTCTCTTTGAGTAGGTCGCCGTAGAGTGCAGAAAACTGTTGTTTTTGGATAGATGTATAGGCTACCACCCATTGGACAATGGAGCCAAAACTGACCAGATTGCAAAGGTCACCAACTTCTTGAATGTTAAAGAAAAAGGCATTTTCACTTAACACAGTTAAATATAAATAATTGCTCTATTCATGTGACTGGTAGTTTTTTTGCTAACCACCAACTAGCCAATTCCCAACTAGCCAATTCCCAACTTGATCATTTTCTTTGTATATGTAGATGGCCCTTGAAATGTGCCAAGTCACGTGTGAGAAAGCAACCGCTAGGTGGCAGAACTGCACCGTATTCTCTGCCAGGGTCCAAACGCTGAACCCCAGAAATCTTCCTTCAAAAGCCTTACTCAAAACGGGTTGGCTTAGGTATGATGCTAGGCGTCTCAGACATCCCATAAGCTTCCGTGAGCCCTATTTTTTAAAAAATTATTCCATTGGACATGGGCTACTGCATGAATATTACATGCAAATCTATTCTAGATTATTTCTTTGATTACAAATGCAATAAAGACACATCAACAAACACATTTTCATATAATTAACTCCTAACTTAGCCGAGTATAAAAATAATTAAAAATATCAATCTAACTTCTTTTTGCAAAATTTTCCTGATGCTGATATAGAACGAATCCATCCCAATGTGGTCCGTCACCACAGCAGAAAAGTGATCTAAAGATATTTTGCCAGCAAGCTCTACTCTTAGATTTGATTTACTTGGCTAAGGTACCAACTGGCTGTTACTCTGTTGTTGGGTACACGACAGTAGAAATGACTGACTGATTCTTGATTTTTCTCATTCTTGCTTTGAAGAGTATGAAGAGCAGAACTCAAGGATGCCGCAGGACCTTCAGATTTGCTAGAGTAGAATGGGCTAGTGTTGAGAACGGTCTAAAAAGTGCAAGGTCTTTTTTTCAATGCCGTGCTGTATGTTTAAGTTTAAGGCAGCCTCTATGTTTAGTTATGGAGATTGATTATTTTCTCTCTTTTAGCTAATGGTACATTGATCAAATGCATTCATTTGTTAAATGCGTGAATTGATTATCCATTATTAATTTGACTAACTGTACCTAAACATGATCCTCTGCTGACATAATCATTATTTTATTCTGACTTTGTGTTATTGAACAGTGGTCAGATAATACTCCAAAGACAATATCTTACAGTCACAGATGATGTGCAAGGACGCTTTAGAGCTAAATTACAGGGCACTTTTATAGACTTTTCCAGAGTAATAAGGGGATTAAGTAGACAGCAACTAATTTGAATGTGTATGCAAGCCTACCAGGATAAAATATTTAAATATTACCATGCGAGAAACTTGTGTTAATCCTTTTAGATTGCCTTGGTACTGACCATTAATATGAAAACTATTATAATTACATTTGTATTGATGGAGAGGGTTTTAGACTCCTCAAGATAAAATATTGTATATACACCTGCACACATACCTATACACATACATGACACACACACACACACACATATACACATGGATCTACACATACACATGACACATACACAAATACACATACACATGTACTCACATACACATATACATAAACACATAACACAACGTACACATACACACATACATATACACAACACATACATGCATACACACATATACATATGATATACACATACACACAACACATACACAAATACACACATACACATGTATTCACATACACACATACATATACACATACACGACACACATACACATGACACACACACATGCAGATTAAATATTAGAATTCCAAAGCAATAAGCAACTAGCCATTTTGGTTTTCAATTTACACACAAACAAAAAGAAATAGAAACAATCATGAAACCTAAAATCCTTTTCAGAAACTCATTTCCTTTGCCTTCTTGCCTATTACAGCGTCAGGGACTCATTATCTTTTGGTTGGGAGTGCATAATCAATAAAAACTTAGATTTCTCTTCATGAAAGAATTACTCAAGAAGGAATTTATGTATTAATGGTGAGTGTGTTCTCTTAGCTTGTATTTCTTCTCCTTCCTCCCCTCCTCCCTCTCTCCCTTTACTCCCTTGCTCTCTGACTCTATCTTAAATTGTGGTAAAAGTGTAAAAACCTTGATGGGGAAACACAGCTTATGGTTTCCCCTCCACTTGTTTATAGTGAAATCATGATACAATACAAAAATTGTGCATATGTATGTACATATATAATATTATAGATTTTTTTTTTTTGCTAAATAATAAAACTTTCTGACTTTGAATTCCCTTTAGATTAGAATTCCAGGTCTCTAACAAAGTTGTCTACGTGATTTTAGTTTTTCTTAAAAAAATAAAGACTTTTAATTTTTTAATTTTGAGGATTTCATACATTTATATAATAAAATATTATTGAACTTAACCCCTATATTTCCTGTTCTGCCCAAGCACGTCTCTTTTTCTATGTTATCCATAAGAAAATCCATTAGAGTCATGCGAGGATTGCACCCTTTGGCCCTGTCTTGCCTGGCAGGTGGATACCGTAACATGTAGGTTCCAGGACTGTGTAAAGTCCCTTGGTGACTTTTCTTCCCCAGCAGCCTGCTCTAGCGCCCTCCAGCACTATGAAAACTAGGCAGCAGGGAGCAAGTTCCGGGTCAGTTTTAGATTGATTTCTCTATGTCCTGTGGTCAAAGAATGACAGGATGTTGTCATGTAGTTATGGTGGGTTACCAAGGGCAACAATTTCCCGTTTTCTTTTGGAGACTCCTGGGATCTCCCTGACCAATAACCAGTAGGAAGGTTTTCCTAATAATCAATGTCATCTGGGAGGGTTACTGCTGGATGAGTCTGTTTGAGCTTCCCAAACCCTCTCTCCTTCTTTAAGATGGATTTTGAAGTCAGCTTGCTAATTATTGGGTTTCCATAAGGCTTTGTCATAAATCTTTACTCACCTACAACCTCTCCTTTTCCTAGGCCTTATCCTTATCCCATTTCTGCTTAATGTTTCCACCCTTGTTATAATGCCTTATCCTCTCTTTCTTAAATGTTCTACTAACTCACCAATTTTTCTTTTTTTAAATTTGTATTTATTTATTATTTATTTGTATCCTGGCTGTAGCCCCCTCCCTTGTCTCCTTCCAATCCCACCCTCCTTCCCTCTTCTCCTCTCATTTCCCTCTCCAAGTCCACTGATAGGAGAGGACCTTCTCCCCAACTATCTGACCTTGGCCTATCAGGTCTCATCAGGACTAGCTGTATCATCTTCCTCTGTGGCCTGGCAAGGCTGCCTTTCCCCCCATGGGGAGGTGATCAAAGAGCCAGCCACTGAGTTCATGTCAGAGACAGTCCCTGTTCTCCTTACTTGGAGACTGAGCTGTCATGGGCTACATCTGTGCAGGGGTTCTAGGTTATCTCCATGCATGGTCCTTGGTTGGAGCATCAGTCTCTGAAGGCCCCACCCATACCAGGTGGCTCACACCAGCCTGGAACAAGAGTTTCAGGGAATCTGACATCGTCTGCTGGCCTCCGCAGGAACCTGCATACACATGGCATACACTCAGAGAAACAAGCATGAGGACTGTGTGAGATACTGCACCTGGGTGGGAACATTTTACAGAGCAAAGCTCAACATATAGAAACCAGAAGCAAAAAGAGAGTGGAAAAACCAAACCAAAACCAAAACCAAAACCAAAACAAAACAAGATAAGGCATGCCCAATGACCTAACCTCTTTTTTTTTTCTTGTTAGGCTCCCCCCTTTAAAAATTTTCTGCTCTCCAATAATACTGTAGGCCAATGACTAACTCATTAAGAAATACATATTTGAGGACACTCAGAAGCTAAGCCTTAACAAATTTGTTTGATGAGAACTGGATCTTACCTTTAAAAGCCTCTGGTAAACATATGTTCTATTCTTCTACTCACAAAGAACAGCACAAGCCATTATTCTTCACCATTTCTCATTCTCACAGTATGCATACAAAGATTCTGGCTTAAAAATGGGGACCATTTTTTTAATGGCATGGATAGAATAAGTTTTATGAATACCCCTACACTGGAGAGCCTTTTAAGAACTGAATATATTGCACACATTTATACATTTGTGTGTGTGTGTGTGTGTGTGTGTGTGTGTGTGTATTAGAGCTTACGCCAGGTTTGATGTGCTTATTTTGGCATATGTATTTCATATGTGTGTAACAGAATTATTTTTCTGGCCTATTTATACCATTTTATAGAACTTTAATACTCATTAAAATCATCACATGGATCCATTATTTCCTTTGTGGTTGCAAAATGAAGGTACTTTAATTTTATCATTCCATTTTTTACTTTAATGGTTACAATACTTCAATAAAGAGGAAATTCATTCAAATTTCATCAATATGTGGCTACCCCAAGGAAGAGATAAAAGAGATAAAAGCATTATACATTCTTCATTATTGAATAGTTTTTAAAAATAGTATCTGTCACTCATGGCTAATCATTACTCCAATGGTTCTCATGGGTTCAAATATTTAAATACACTTAAGTTTCAATTCATTGTAGTTTTTATATTTAATGATGATCAATTTGTTTGGCCCTTGTGCGATGAGAGCTCTTTTTGCTGCCTTCTGGTTGGTACACTTGTGAAGTTTTTGTAGTCACTGCTAGTTTTTGCTGTCTACCATAATAAATGCTTCAAGGGAAATTTTGCCCATTTCCTGTCTTAGACTGTGAATCAGTCTTGCTCTCTAGACTTTTTTAGTAAGAAGTTGTAATGTCATCTTAGCTTCACTCATTCTATATCTGCATTGTGATGGTGACCCTCTCCCTTTGAGACCCTCTCTCTGGGTCCAGAAATCCTGCCTCCTAATTCTAACTCAGTTTATTGGACATCAGATTTTTATTAACACCAATCAGAAAGTGATGGAGAACAATGTTTACAAAACATTGGGACAGGAGATGCTTCATAAAAGTGACAATGTAAAAGTCCTGCCTGAGTCAGATCTCAACCAGGACAGAAATCAGAATATTCAATAATATAAAGACAAGCTTTACACAGTGGAAAAAAAAATCACCTCAACAGAAAATACAGTTTAAGATGATTAAAAACCACTAGCTGGGTGCTAGTGGTCATTGTTCCTAGGCTTTTCAGATTTGAGAAATATTTTGTAAAGACCAGCTTTATAAATTTACACTAATAATTTTTCTTACTTCTTTAAAATTATTTTAATTAAAAATGTATCCCCCCATAAGCCCCTCCCTCCTCCCTTCCCGGTCCCACCCTCCCCACCCCCCTTTCTGCATGCATGCTCCTCCCCATGTCCAAATAATTTCTTTTTATCTTTTCCTTTTATTGAAAATAGATTTTTTCTCATATAGTATATTACAGTTTCATCTTCCTTTACTCTTTCGAGTTTTTCTCCACCTTCCCTCCCATCCCAGTCCACTCCATTTCTGTCTCTCATTAACCTGTTATTTCAAAGAACAGGCATCTAAGCGATAACAAAGCATAACAAAATAAAATGATACAAATAAATAACAAACTATCATATCAAAGTTGAACAAAGCAAACCAACAGAAGGAAAAGAGCTTCAAGAAAAGGCACAAGGGATACAAAGTGAATAAATTGTAATTAAGATAAAAAATAAAAATTTTATTTAAAAAAAGAAAAACAAACAAAACAAAACAAAAAGAATTAGAAATCTACTCATTGACACACTCATGAGCCCCATGTATATAATATCCGAAACAGAAAGCTGTAAAGCATGTGCAGAGGACCTGGTGCCGATTCCTGTAGGCCTTGCTGCTTTAGCCTCTGTGAGCTCATATGTGCTTTGTTCCATTGATTTAGAAGACCTTGTTCTCCTTGTGTCCTACTTCCCCTCTGGCTCTTGCACTATTTCCACCTCTTTTTCCTCAGGGTTCCCTGAGGTCTGAGGGGAAGTATTTGTCATTTCCCAAGGTCTCTCTCTCTCTCTCTCTCTCTCTCTCTCTCTCTCTCTCTCTCTCTCTTTCTGTGAGTGTGTGTGTGTGTGTTTGTGTCTTTCTCTCTCATGTCTGGCTGTGGCTCTCTGTATTTGTTCTCATCTGCTGCAGGTAGGAAACTTCTTTGATGATGGTGGCTAAATAAGGCATGTTCTAGTGCCTTTGACATGGGAAGATACTCTGCAGGCTACCAAAAGAGAATGGCAAATACCAACCCAACCATAAAACCCTTGATTTACAGTGCTGTCCTGTCTGAAAAATATGCTTGGGCAATGATAGCACAAAGCTTGTGGGAGTAACTAACCAATGTGTGATTTGATTTAAGGCCCGTTCCAGAAGGAACCCATACCAAGAACTAAAGACTAGGTAGCCCAGAGACCCAGTGTGAAAGAAAATATTACTAGTCTTAAAAAACAGCAATCAAATGACTCCTAGTGATACTCTGCTATACGGATACACTAATAATCAGAATGAACTCCAAGCCTATAATTTTATTTTACTTCACCAACTCATAACTCCACATTGAATGCATAAATTTTAGAGTTTAAAATATCAGTAAAAAATTGAAATTATACTACCTTCCTAAAATACAGTATTCAACAGTACACAGGGTAAGAAAAATGTTGTACGCACCTTCTTCACTTTTTGGTTCAGAGCATATCCCATTTGGAATATGTGGTATTTCTGTTTTGAAGTAACATATAATGATTTTGCTTTTGATGATTGTGGCATTAACTTATAATACATAGGTACAAAACCTCTAAATAAAAGCAACAATGTGTATTAACAAAAAATATAACTTTGTTTCTGTTACTGTATCTCCTATATTTCTTATAGTGTTTTGTTTTTTACATTTCACATATGAGCACTGCATTTATATAATCTCCTCCATTTCCCCTACAAATATAGTTGCATCATTAATTGAAGTCACAATTCTGTATAAATTTTATCATTTTATCCCCTTTTAAAAACCAACTTTAATAAATACCTCTTCTTATATAAAGTATTATTGAAAATCATTTAACTATAGTGAAGACATTTCTTACTTATTTCTTTAGAATTGCATAGTACTCCAGCATAATGACAAACTGTCTTAGGGTTTTATTCCTTTGAAGAGACACCATGACCGCAGCAACTCTTACAAAGGAAAAACGCTTAATTGTAGCTAGCTTACAGTTTCAGCGTTTATTCCACTATCATCATGGTGGGAAAAATGGTGGCAGTCCGGCTGATAGGATGCTTGAGCAGGAGCTAAGAGCTCTACTTCTTGGTTTGTAGGAAGCAGAAAGAAACCGGGCCACACAATCCAGACTTGAGATTATAAGACCTTAAAGCCTGCTTTCACAGTGTTGTACTTCCTCCAACAAAATTATACCTACTCCAACAGAGTCATACTTCCTAATAGTGCCACTCCCTATGGGTCAGATAGTCACAAGTCTATGGGGCTATTCCTCTTCAAACCACCACATAAGTTACACTTTACTTAATTATCTTAATGCTTTGTATTTGCTATGTGAAGATTATTTTTATTTATTTTTCTTTATTATTATTATTTATTACAATTTATTCACTTTGTATCCTGGCTGTAGTCCTCTCTCTCATCTCCTCCTGGTCCCACCCTTTCTCCTCCCCCCCCCATGTCCCTCCCCTAGTCTCCTGATAGTGGGGGGTCTTCCTCCCTTACTATCTGACCCTAGCCTATCAGGTTTCATTGGGACCATCTGGGTCCTCTTTCTGTGTGGCCTAGTAAGGCCACCTCTCCAGGAGGAGGTGATCAAAGAGCAGGCAACCAAGTTCATGCCAGTGACTGCCCCTGCTCCCCTTACTACGGAACGCATATGGAGACTGGATTGCCTGTGGGCTACAGCTGAGCAGGGTGTCTAGGTCTTCTTCATGCATGGTCCTTGGTTGATTCGTCATTCTCTGCAGTGTACCCTGAGCCCAGATTTTTTTGGCTCTGTTGGTCTCCTTGTGGCGTGCTTGTCTCCTCTAGGTCTTTCTATCTCCCCCTTCTTTCATAAGATTCCCTGCACTCTGCTCAAAGTTTGGCTATGAGTCTCAGCATCTGCTTCAATACCTTGGTGGGTTGAGTCTTGGAGAGGCCCACTATGGAAGGCTCCTGTCCTGTTCCTTGTCTTCTCTTACTTCTGATGTTTATCCTGTTTGCCCTTCTGAATGAGAATTAAGCCTCTTTCCTATGGTCCTCCTTGTTGTTTAGCTCCTTTAGGACTATAGATTTTAGTATGTTTATCCCATATTATATGTTTAATATCCACTTACAAGTGAATATATATCATTCATGTCTTTCTGCTTCTTGGGTGGCTCACCTAGGAAAGAAACAGTGAGCCCAGCATATGTAAGGAAAATTCTTTTCTTTAATTTACTTTCTATTTATTCATATTACATCCCAGTCATAGTCCCCCACCTCCTGGTTTCACCCTCCTTCCCTGTTTCTCCTACCCACCCTTCCCTACTCTTCACCCCCCCACCCCTGCATATCAAGTCATATGGGGACTGAACACATCCTCGTCCCCTGTCGTCTGGCAAGCTATGACGATTCTTATGCATATCTTCATAAGTACTTTGCTAGTACACACTTTGCTGCAGTGTTAGAGCTGCAATTACTGAATTCAGTGGTAAAGATATGTGCGATTTTGTCAACTGCTGCCTCATTAAGTTTCTGATCGTACATTCTGCTGCTTTACATCAGTAGAAGTGATAGATGGGATATCTGTTTCACCTACTCTGTCACCACAATACGAGGCCCAGAGTTTCAATAGTTTCCAATCTTCAGGTGAGAAATAGAAACTGGTTTGCTACAGTATGTTTTCAGTTGGAATGACTCATACTGAACATTTCTCCAGGAGCTAAATCACATTTGTATTTCCTTATGTGCTGTAAAGTTTCCAGATATCTTGACAGTTTCCCCTTTTCTTTTGTACTTTTAGAGGCTTGCACATCCTATTGAAATTAGTGTACTTAATGTTATATGATTTAGTTGCCTCTTACCATTTTTATATTTGTTATTAATAAAGCAAGGGGTAATATTTTCCTATGGTACGTTTTTTTTACATGTTAGTTCAATTTAGAATATTTGATTTTGTGTGTAATTAATATTAAACAGTTGAACTTTGGTGAAGGAAGTCACTGGACCTCTTCTGTAGTGTTTGCCTGTGGATCCAGGCATTGTGGAGAAGATGGGCCATCATTTTGATGGAAGGTCAGGGTCGTGCAAGTTCTGAAGACTTTATATAAGGGATTTTGTTTCACACATAACAAGAATTATATTTTCTGTGAATAAAAATCTATTATCTCCCTTTCTATTTCTTTCCATTCTCCTTACTTCTGTTGTGTTTGTGCTTATACTCAAGACAGAAAAAAAGTTAAGGAACTTTAATGGGATAGTATTCCTCAAGGCTTACCCCTTATTAACTAAAAAGCTGAACGTTAAGAGTGAGTGAATTATAAATGAATTATAAACAAGCCCCTCTCTTCCCTGGTTCAGCCCTGCCTCCTTACTCACTCAACATTCACCATAAAGACAAACAAATAAACAAACAAACAAAACCCAAAAACAAACTTAAAAAACAACAACAACAACAAACTTCTTCAGGACCACGTCATGGTGCGCGCAGGCGTTTCTAGATATGTGATCTTCTGGAGCATACTGGCTTAACTTACCAGAGGCTAGACTCCCAGAGAAAACAGCGTCTCCCTTCCTGGAAGGTAACAAGTGCTGATAACCGTATGTGTTGGGGTGGGATTGTGTGTCCAATTCCTCTCTCCTTCATGGGATTTGGCCTGGCTTGCAATTGCATGGGTTTCATTTATGCTTTCATAGTTGCTGTGAATTCATTTGTGCATCTGCCCAGCTGTGGCCAGAAGATAACATTTCCTTATAGTCATTCTAAACCTCTGGCTCTTGATATCTTCCTCACCCCCATTCTACAATGATCCCTGTGCTTTGGGGTGGTGCGGCAGTATTTTTGTTCCCTTTAGGGCTGAGGATTCTGTACCTTGGAAAGTTGTAGATCTCTGTGTTAATCATTATCTATGGCAAACAGGAAATTCTCAAATGTGGAATGAGAGATGCAGTTATCTATGGATATGACAATAAGCCATTAGAAGTCGGTTTAATACTATGTCCATTTAGCAATATAATGGAAATAGGTTATAAGATATTATTTTAAAATAATTGAAGCAATGTTACAAGTCAAACAGATCAAGTAAAGTGCTTATAATTCTCAGAGTAAATGAATAAATAAGGAAGTATTGTAAAAATTATTCTATGATTCTTTATGTCTTCTATTTTATGTGTAAAATATAGAAATTAATATTTATAGTACACATAAGTCAGGGTGTCTAGAATAATTCATCTGTTATAATTTCTATGTACAAGTTGAGAAATTTTATTAGGTTGCAGCCAGGCAGACCGTCAGGGCCTTGGTAGCTTTGCCTTTGAAACCTAGCTATAAATGACATGCTTTTTAAAATATTTGTTCTTTTGTAAATAAAATTAAGTGCAATGAAAAAAACTGAAGCTTTTAACAATTTCAGATAGAAGGATCAGATGGAAGGGGAGGAGCACTTCCTCTATCAGTGGACTTAGAGAATGACAGGGAGGAGATGAGGGAGGGAGGGTGGGATTGGGAGGGAATGAGGGAGGGGGCTACAGCTGGGATACAAAGTAAATAAACTGTAATTAATATAAAAAATAAAAATTTAATTAAAAAAGAAACATCAATAAAAAAATTTCATGCTTTTGATAAAATTTTCTTATCCACATTTTAACTAAGTTTTCAAGTCCCTGCAATGGGCACTTAATATTCACTTAGGTGATCACATCACTACACACGCCATTAAACAAAGTGAAGAGTCTTCGCTAGTGATGTAGAACCAAAAGAATTAAGTCATTTGAACAGGTACTAGCCTACAGATAGGATGTAGAATGCTTTTATTGTATTTATTTTGCAGGAAGGAAAGAAAGAAAAGAAGAAAAATACAAGTGAGATTCGGTGTCTTGAAAGGCTAGAATTTCAACCTGAATAAAACAGTTAATGATTTTAATAATAATCCAACCTCTTTTTACTTGGGTATGATTTTTCCTCAAAACAAGCCTATTTACACGGAGGGGATAAGCGTTGCTTTGGAACCTTTTCAGAGCAGTGACATTTGTAAGCCTTCCCCTCTTTCTCCCTGTTCTTATTACACCTTGTAGGTTCAATCTATTTATAAATAAAGATGTAGTGAAAGGTGGCTGAGGTACTGATGCATGTTAATGGGTAGGAGTGCTGACAGAAGACTGACATTTATGGGGAGCACATGAAAATGGGATGAACAGTTTACCAGCTAAGCGCGTTAGATATGACCTTGTTTACAGGTATGGGAATCTGGCATGTGTGCACAATGAATGCTGGGCGAAGAATTATTTATACGACCTACAGAGCAACAGTGCACAGGTCCCCACCCCCTGTGAGAGTTCTTGTGATGTGAGAGTTCTACCATCACAAGCAACTGAATTGTACACAAAGTTAATCCAGGCTTTATGCTCCTGGAGTATGTTACTTGTAGCATTCCTTTCTGTTCCCCCAAGGGGAGAAGAGGAGAAAGAGAGGGTGGGACTGAGAGGGGAGGAGGGATAGAGCTACAAGAAGGTTGTAAACTGAATGAAAAAGAAAAAAAATAATATGTTCAAATCAAAAAGGATTTTATCCTCTTTCCCATCCACCCCAGCTCATCAAGTTGCATCAGGACTGAGCTTGTCCTCTTCCCCTGTGGCCTGGCAAGCAGCCCTGCTAGGGTACAGTGATAGAAAAGTCATCATAACACTGTGAGACAAGGAATCTGCAAAGATGCCTTGAAGTTTGTTTTCTATTGGTCATGTACTGCTGGGCTTGAGGTCTACACGTAAGTTTTTTTTTTGTTGGTGGTGGTGGTGGTTTTTGGTTTGTTTGTTTGTTTGTTTGCAGTAAACTAATTTTTAGTTTGCAAGTGGATAATAATGGTAAATTCCTCCTGGGTTAGGGATGGAGGCATGTGGCCATTTCTCCTTTAAGCTCTAGGACCCCATGTGGTGCAGAACAGTGTAGGCCCGTGCCTCAGTCTCTGTGAGTTCATATGTGGGTTAATCTTGTCGATTGAGAGGGCCCTATTTTCTTGGTGTCCTCTCTATCCTCTGGCTCTTGCACTCTTTCTGCCTCCTTTTCTGTGGGTATCGCTGAATCCTGACGAGAGGTATTTTACGGACACATCCAATATATGGTCGGAAGCTCCAGGGTCTCTCACTCCCTGCGTAATGTCTGGCTGTGGGTCTCTATATTTGTTTCCACCTGCTACAGAACAAAGCTTTTCTGATGATGGCTGAGCAAGGCACTTATCTATATGTATAGCAGACTATCATTACAAGTCATTTTATTGCTACATTATTTTTGTTTTATATTTTATGTGTTTTGAACAGTAGTATTTGGTCTATTGGAGTTGGCCGTCATTCATATTAGACATTGGTTGGATATTCACAAAAGTCTTCAATTTGTTTCTGTGGTGTTTTTTTTTTTTTTTCCCACAAGCACAGACCATTTAACATAATGTACAATGCAGAAACAAAGGAGAAATAGAGAAGAGCCATAGATAGGTGTAACAAACAGAGAGAGATGTGGTGATGGCACACATGGGTCAGTGAGTGCTCGTCTTCTTTCTGCACTTGTGGGCAAACCTGAACAATTCCTAAACTTAGTTTCCATTTTACCTTCATTTTCCTTTCTCCTCCAGCAGAATTAGAGTGTCACATAGTAAAACTGACTTTCGGGGTTTAGCTGGGCTTGTCTTGGGGCTTATTTTAGGATAGATACCTAGGCTTCTCTGTGATCGGAGCCCAGAGATGTAGCTCGTCTGAGTCTTCCTTCTTTGTTGTGATCTAGGCATAATTTGTTCTGCTTGATGTGCTACTTCTGGAGGAGGTGGGCTCCATCTACCATATGGTCCTTGTTGAAGTAGCCTCGATAGATTTCTATCTTGATTTTTATTTTTTATTCAGTAGTGAGTTTAAGCTTTATATTGTCCACACCAAGCTTTTTAATCTGTGTGTGGTCAGATAGGATACAATGTGACATTTCAGTTTTCTCATATCTGTTGAGACTTGCTTTGTGTCTGAGTATGTGGCCAATTTTGGAGAAAGCTCTATGAGGTTCTGAGAAGAAAATATATTCTTTGATGTTTGGGGAAAATGTTCTGTAAATATCTGATAGACTGATTTAGTTAATAATTTCAGTTATCTCAGTGTTTCTCTGTTGAGTTTTCTCTCCATGTCTATTTGCTACAGTGAGGTATTGAACTCTCCAACTCTCAGTGTATGATGATCAGTATATCATAAGCTGTATTAGTGTTTCCTTTGAAAATTTAGGTATCCTTGGGAAAAAGATCCGTCTTTTTCCTCTTGTGGATTTTAACAGTCTTTCTTTCTTCTGTATATTTAGTGTTGTGATTATTATTTGTCAAGGAGACTTTTTTTCTGCTTTAGTGTATTCAGTGTTCTGTATGCTTCTTATACCTTCATAGGCATCTTCTGTGATTTTGTTGGGAATATTTTCTGTCTTTGACCTGGGTTTCTTCTCCCTCTGTTCCTATTAATCGTAGCATTTTGTCTTTCATACTGTTCCATATTTCCCGGGTATTGTCCATCTAAAATTTTTTATATTTTACATATTCTTTGACCCAGATATCCATTTTTTTTTCTATCCTGTCTTCAGTGCTTGAGATTCTCTTTTCCATCTCTTGTGTTATGTTGGTAATTTTTGCCTCTGAGATTTCTGTTCAAATTCCTAAATTTTTCAGTTCCAGATTTCCTTCAGTTTTGGCTTTCTTTATTGATTCTATTTCTACTTTCAGGTCTTTAATCATTTTATTCATTTCCTTTCATTTTTATAGATTCTTTAAGGGATTTAGCCATTTTTTTTTTCTTGAAGGACTTCCATCATGCTCATAAAGGTTATTTTAAGGTCTTTTTTTCTAGTGTTTCCATAATGTAGCTGTCCGCAGGTCAGAGCTGGGGCTGAGACTTGGGGAGAGGAGGGAAAGTGAAGATCTACAGTGAGCCTAGATGCTTCCCTGACTGGGATGGTCTGAGGTTTCCTCAGGAGTGCCCGCTGGAGATGGGGCTGAGATAACAAAAGGATGTCAGGAGAGGAAGAACTGTTTGCGTGTGAGCCACTTCATTCTGTTATCTGAAAAAGGAGGTCTTGGGGAGGGCCTGCTTTTATCATTGAGGCATAAATTCATAGACAAAGAGTATAGGTGATTGGAAAGGAAAAAGGGTGGTAAGTATGGGAGGAAAAGAGGGAGTAGAGGACAGACTTCTCAAAATACACTGCATGTTTTTATGGAATTCTTGAAAAATAAATTTAAACATTCAACCATTAAGGGGAAGTTTCCTTTATTTTATAACAATGCACAAGCAGCCAGTCATGATAGGGTCTGTCTTTTCTTTTTCATTTTTATTGTTTTCTTCACAATTTATTCAATATGTATCCCAATTGAAGCCTCCTCCCTCAAATCCACTAGTCTCCCTCTCTCTTTCTCTTCCCCTTATCCCCTTTCCCCTAGTCCACTGAAAGGAGGAGTTCTCCACTATTGCCATCTGCCCATAGCTTGTTAAGTCTCATCAGGACTACTAGGATCCTCTTCCTCTATGGCCTGGCAAGACTGCATCATCAGGGGTGAGTGATTAGAGAGCAGTCAACTGAGTTCATGATCAGGCAGCACCTGCTCCCTTCACTCAGGGACACACATGGAGACTGAGCTGCCAATCTTTAATCTCAGCATGGGGAGGCAGAGGCAGCCTAACCTCTGTGACTGTGTAGGTGGCCTGGTATAAACTGGTTTGTAGAGTCCAGAGAGTTCCATGCTAGCCACGGCTACCTATTGAGAACCTGAAGAAAATGATTACAGAAGCAGCTAGCACTGGACTGTCTGGTATCTCAGGTACCCGTTAATTCCACTACTGAACTTCCCTTGCCTTACCATTGAGGTGGCTGTGCTGGTAAGTTTTATGTTAACTTGACACAAGTCATCTGAGAGGAGGGAACCTCAGCTGAGAAAATGCCGTCATTAGATCAGGCTGTAGGCAAGCCTGGAGATCATTTTCTTAATTAGTGATTGTTGCGGCAGGGCCACGCCCATTTGGGTGGTGCCAACCCTGTGGAGGAGGTACTGGGTTCTATCAGAAAGCAGGCTGAGGAAGCCATGAGGAGCAAGCAAGTAAGCAGCACTATTCCATGGCCTCTGCATCAGCTCCTGCCTCCAGGTCCCTATCCCGTTTGAGCATTTGGGCTGAGTTTCTTAAATTATGGATTATGATGTGGAAGTGGAAGCAAAATTAGTCTTTTCCTCCCCAACTTGCTTTTGATTGAGGTGTTGCACTATAGAAGTAGAAAAGTAACTAAGGCATTGCTCCTTACAACTCCCCTCTCCCCTTTTTTTGATAATAACTTGGTGCTTTCATGTGGACTTTTCTGGTGCCATATTTAGTTATAGCTAGAAAAAGGACTGGAAGAACAGAGGACAATATCTGTAACTGAATTGCATTAAGCTCTTATAAGAATTTCTCCATAAGCTCTGCCTCCCTGGCTTTGTTTATATCTCACTGACTTGTACCATATGGCCACTCCTATTTGCATGACAGGCTGGAGATTGAGGTACAGTTACTGTTCGTTAATTTGCTGGATTTCAGCTAAGAGCAAGGCCAAACCAGACAAAATAATAATTCTACTATCACAGAAAGAGGAATCAAATAAAAAAGTTTGATGTGGTGTAATCTATGGTCTCTAAAAATTCCACATTCATGTATTTGAATATAAATATGTATACACACATATAAATGGAGAAAACAGTCATCCCCAGGACAATATTTTATTATTCATCTACAGAAGGTGTTTTCTTTTTTTAAATTTAATTTTATTTATTTATTACAATTTATTCACTTTGTATCCCTGCTGCAGCCCCCTTCCTTGTCTCCTCCTAGTCCCACCCACTCTCCCTCTTCTCCACCTATCCCCTTTTCTATTCCCCTGATAGGGGAGGACCCTTCTATCTAAACCTAGCTAATCAGGTCTCATCAAGGCTGGCTGCATCATCTTCCTCAGTGGCCTGGCAAGGCTGCACGCCCCAGGGGGAGGTGATCAAAGAGCCAGCCACTGAGTTCATGTCAGAGACAGCCCCTGTACAGAACCCACTTCGGAACTGAACAGCATATAGGCTTCCTCTGAACAGGGAGTCTAGGTCCTCTCCATGTAAGGTTCTTGGTTGGAGTATCTGTCTCTGCAGACCCCCCTGGGCCCAGGTATTTTGGCTCTGTTGTTCTCCTTGTGGAGTTCCTGTCCCCTCCAGGTCTTTCTATCTTCCTCTTCCTCCATAAGGTTTCTGGCCCTATGCCCAAAGTTTGGCTATGAGTCTCAGTATCTCCTTTGATAATGGCAGAGAAACACTTAAAGAAATACTCAATATCCTTAGTCATTTGGGAAATGCAAATCAAAATGACACTGAGATTTTACCTCACATTCATCAGAATGGTTAAGATCAAAAACTCAAGTGACAACACATGCTGGAGAGGATGTGAAGAAAGGTGAACCCTCCTCCATTGCTGGTGGGAATGTAAACTTGTACAACTACTTTGGATATCAATCTGGCACTTTCTCAGAAAATTAGGAATAGTGATACCTCAAGATCCAGCTATACGACTCCTAGGCATATATCCAAAAGATACTCAATTATACAACAAGGACATTTGATCAGCCATGTTTGTAGCATCTCTATTCATAGCAGCCAGAATCTAGAAATAACCTAGATGGCCCTCAATGGAGAAATGGATACAGAAATTGTGGTACATTTACACAATGGAATACTACTCATCAATTAGAAACAATGAAATTTGCAGGCAAATGGTGGGAACTAGAAAAGTTCGTCCTGAGTGAGATAACCCAGAAGCAGAAAGACACAAATGGTATATGCTCACTTATAAGTGAATATTAGACCTATAATATAGGATAAACATACTAAAATCTATAGTCCTAAAGAAACTAAAACAAGGAGGACCCTAGTGAAGATGCTTAATCCTCATTCAGAAGGGCAAACAGGATAGACATCGGAAGTAGGACAAGGCACAGGAGAGCAGTCTTCCACACAGGACCCCAGAAGACATTTTCTGTTTAAACCCAAACATTTATACATTGAAATTATTCGGGTTATTTAAGTAACTCTCAGGTTGCATTTCTTGCTCTGACAAAATATCTGGCAAAATGTGTTCTAAGAAACTGGAGTTTATTCTGGCTTGAAGTTCAGGGGAATACTTTTAGGGGGAAGACACAGTGGCAGGAATGAGAGGCCAGATGCTCATATTCTATCTGCAGACAGGACTGAACACACATGTTTAGTTCCTGCTTTCATTTTCTTTCAGTTTGTGATGGGAAGGCTCTTCTCATGGCTCTTCCCACCTTCAGGAACCTAATCTAGATAATCCATTAAAGATATGCACATGAAGATATTAACGTTTCTTCAATATGTTAAAGATAGGGTTTTTTTTTGTCACCCCAAAACTTAGAAAATATCAACATGTTTTCAGTAATTATAAAATGGGTTGCATTTTTTAGACGATCATGCACATTTGATGTACTTTTCTGTGTCTGGAGGTTTGAACTTTAACACTCAGACCAGAAGAAGGTCTAAAAATTCCAAGCCTGATCCATGTGGGAAAGACTTTGCAAATTTCCCAAAGGTCCCTGCTATGCCTGTGCCCATATCATCAGTATCCATTTACTAAATATTCATCCACTCTTACATTTTTTAAAGATTTAATATACTTTTTTAATATATACATAATATAAGATATATAAATACTCTGTTATCATGCACACAAGAAGAAGGAATCAGATTCTGTTACAGATGGTTGTGAGCCACCATCTGGTTCCTGGGAATTGAACTTAGGACCTCTAGGAAGAGCCTTCAGTGCTCTTAACTGCTGAGCCATCTCTCCAGCTAAATTCATCCGCTCTTTACTTTCTAGTCTTTTGGTGTTTGTAGTTGTATGAGTTTTGTTCTGGGTCCTCCATTCTTTTTTGTGTTTGTTTTGTACCCATGCCATACTGTTTTTGTTTCTATGATTCTGTAACATAACCAATCAAAAGTATTGTGATTCCTCTACCTTTGTTCTTTCTGATGTCAACTGTTTTAAGAAGTCTGGATTTTTTTGTTCTTCATATGAATTTAATATTGATTTCATTATTTCAGCAAATAATTTATTTGGAATTTTGTTGGTGATTTGATGGTGATTTAATTGAATATATGGATCACTTTTAGTAATATAGTCACATTTTTTACAATATTATTTTTGCCAATCCATGATCATAGACATTCTCTGAATCATGTACTATTTTTTTCAGCTTCTTTGGTATTTTAAAAATTTCATTGTAGAGGTTTATTTATTCCTAAATACATTTTACTTTTTGAAGATATAGTAAATGACACCTTTCCTGACATCTCTCCAAAAAATCTTTTTATTGGTATATGGAAAAATACTACCATTTTTTGATCATTCCGTATCTTGAAATGGTCATAAAATGTTAATTTATGAATTTTTAGTAGGAGTTTTTTTTTTTTTGTATTAGATCATGCTGTTTGCAAACAGAGATACTAAAATTTTTGATTTCTGGTTTGTATCCTTTTAATTTTATTCTCTTATCTTATTGTTCATGCTAAGATGCCAAGCATTAGATAGATAAGACTAGTGAGAGGGTACACATTGCTTTCATTACTTAAATGTTTTTGGTTTTATCTTCAAGTATGTTGGAGATAATTTTATGATGTATTGCTTTATTATGTTGAACTTACTACTTATGTTCCTTATTCTTAGTGCTTTTATTATGACCATGTGTCCAACTTTATTACAGGTCTTTTCTGAATTTAATTGAGATGATCAAACAATTTCTTTGTGTTGTGTTACATTTATTCATTTGTGTATGTTGAACCATCCTTATATCCTTGGAATGATAGCAACTTTGTTATGACATATGATGTTCTTAATGTATTTCTTGATACACTGTACTAATATTTATTAAGAAACATGTAACAGCCTGTGTTCATCAGGGAAATTTATCTATAGCTTCTTCAATTTTTGTGCTCTTGTCCAGTTTTTATATATGAGTGACACTATCTTTGTAGAGTAAATTTACTAGACAAAAAACTCTGACATTGCTCTAGGGAAACAGAATAAAACTACTTCAAGATACAGGTATAAACATCAGTTGTCTTTTTTGTGTGTGTGTGTTTTGTTTTGTTTTGTTTTGTTTTTTTGTAGAGGACTTTAATGACAAAGAAACAGTAAGATAAATTTGCAAATCTGCTTACATAAAATTATGAAGGGCTGACCAATTGTGGCTTACTGTAATGCTCTCTTCATTCTGAATAAAAGATGTTATGCTGTGAGAGCTGCCCTGCTTGGGAGTATGAGAAAAGGTGCTAAGGCAGAAATTATTTTGTTTTACTAAAGTGGTAGTAGTGGTACTAGTGGTACTAAAGCTAGGTTTTATAGCTTCATCAGTCATGAGTAGTAGGCTAGGTTTAAAGTAATTTTCTCTTATTGACCAGGCCTTAAGTCCAGTTATGGCTGCTGGTTGCTCCCAAGATATTATTAATGCCATCGTTGCACCTTCAGACACCTTGCCATTCTGGGCATTGTTGCTTTTGCATCACACCTGGGTTACTCTTGTTTGCTTTCCTTCTTTGGCAGCATATCTCCTTCTTTTACCATGAGAACTTGCTCTAATGAAAAGTCTTCCAGGTCACTTTCAACTTAGTTCCTCCAAGTCCTGTGTTGAAAATGTGTGTTGTCTTCACCAATAGGGTTCTACTTTCACTATTTGGGAAGCAGCCAAGGCAATGGGAATAGCCTGTGTTGCTTTGGGGTCTCCTGCAGTCTTCTGACCAACAACTGTAGAGAAAGTTACCCAGGCCTGGCACTGAGATCTTTGGAACATAGTCTGTAGGTCTTTGGGGAGTACTGTCTTAGAACAGAAATGTTTGAGCTTAAAATTAAATTTAAGACAAAATTAAGTCATGACACTTACTTATTTCCCTCCTGCTTCTGCTCATTTAGGTCCCTAGGCATCCATTGGTGATGTTCTCTGTCCCTGTGGCTACCCACATTGAAGCCTGATTTGCCTCTTGGGATTTCTCTTACTTCCCAGTTATTTTCCTCTACCATACTTTGATAAAACTCCAATCTTTAAAAACTGCTCATCTCTGCTAAATGTTTAGGTGGCAAATTTCTTTACATTCCCAGAGGCGTTTCCAGTTTTAAGCGATGTTTAATATTTCAAATTAATTTGTAAGTGTAAACATTCTGATGATGTAACAGAATATATTAATCTTTGGAATTCAACTGGAAAATATGTTTAGGGCTAAGGGTAAACTTGTACTTTGTCTTGGAATGGGGACCTCTCCCAAGAGTCACTTGGTCTTGTGTTCTTGATATTTGTTTTTTCTTACCTAATTTCATTTAAAAATGTAGATACGAGTTAAAAGCTTCATGTCGTCAGCTTTCACATCTGACTGCTTTAAAGTAGCAGGCACAGCAGTGGCTCTATAGATTTGTAAGAAGTGGATTGTGCATAGAACAACCACAAAGACTTTCTTATGTATACATGAACTTGTTTCTTTTATTTTTATTTTTACTTTTTTTTCTTCATTAATTACACTTTATTCTCTCTGTATCCCCCCTGTGGTTCCCTCCCTTCTCCTCTCCCAACCCTCCCTTCCTCCACCTTCTGCATGCATGCCCCTCTCCAAGCCACAGAAGAAGACAATGCAGCCATTCCTGATGAGACCTAATTGACTAGGATCAGAAGGAAAGAAAAGAAGACCTCCCCTATCAGTGGACTTGGAGAAGGGCATGAACTTGTTTCTGAACCTTCACTATCTGTTCTCTCACTGGTCTTCTCTAAGTTTCCAAGATTTTCTTTTTCAAGCTACTGTGTGCAGATTTATCTCCACTGATAAAAGGAGTTATTACATGATTCCTATTGATCATGTCTTACACACCTGAAGAACTGACAATCACATTTAAAGATTAGTTTTGGACTTAAAAATTTATAGCCATCACTATAGTGCATGGCTAATTTGACATGAAGCAGAAATGTGTGCTTGGTCATATTCTTCATTTTTTCTATATTAATTCTCAACTTTTACAGTTATTACACTTGTTTTTAATATTTTCTAGATTTTCATATTTGTCATTATGACCCACCACTTCTATTTGTCTTCGAACATTTTTTAAAAGTTCATTTTTACTCATGTAGACATATAATAGAGGATAAACCTACTAAAATCTGTACACCTAAAGAAACTAATCAAGAGGGAGGACTCTGGCTAAAATCCTCAGTCCCTATCCAGAAAGGCAAAGAGGATGGACATCAGAAGAAGGAGAAAAGAGGGAACAAGTCAGGAGCCTGACACAGAGGACCTCTGAAAGGCTCTGCCCTGCAGACTATCAAAGCAGATGCTGAGACTTATGGGCAACCTTTGGGCAGAGTGCAGGGAATCTTAGGAAAGAAGTGGGAAACAGTAAGATCTGGAGAGGACAGGAACTCCACAAGGAGAGTAACAGAACAAAAAAATCTGAGCACAGGGGTCTTTCCTGAGACTGGTACTCCAACCAAGGACTATGCATGGAGATAACCTAAGACCCCTGCACAGATGTAGCCCATGGCAGTTCAGTATCCAAGTGGGTTCCATAGTAATAGGAACAGGGACTGTCTCTGACATGAACTGAATGGCCTGCTCTTTGATCACCTCCCCCTGAGGGGGGAGCAGCATTACCAGGCCACAGAAGAAGACAATGCAGCCACTCCTGATGAGACCTAATTGACTAAGATCAGAAGGAAGGAAAAGAAGACCTCTCCTATCAGTGGACTTGGGGAGGGGCATGCTTGCAGAGGGAGGGGGGCAGGGAAGGATAAGGATGGGAGGAGGGAGGGAACCACAGGGGGGATACAAAGTGAATAAAGTGTAATAAAATAAATAAATAAAAATTTCAGAAAGAGCAAAGTTATATAACATTGAATAAATATTAGTAAAGAATGAATGATAAAAAAAGTTCATTTTCACTAAGCTTTCAAGGACTTAATGTCAAAAGTTATGCTATCCCTCCCCTGATGGCTAAAGAGTCCTTTCCTCTTTCACAGTGCCTGGTAGTTTGCAAACACTATTTTCATTGTTATGCAGGGATAGAATGAAGTGTCAGATATTTAGCCATCTTACTAGTCTCTCATGAATAGCATGAATCCTAATTTTTCATGTATTGAATGACAAGAATAAGAATCCTATCCTTCCAAATGTGATGCACCACAATAACATCACATTTGAAACTGTTGATTGAATGACAAGGCATGTCACATATAGTTAGGCCAATGTGTCAGTTACTGTTTTATATATTTAATTTCTCATTTAATCACAAGGGAAATGAGTTAGGTTCTATATTTGCATCTTGTTTATATAAATAAAACCTAATCAGGAGAAGTTAATAAGTTAATCTACTTCAGAAAGCTACTAGTTAGCAGAGGGCTATTCAATTTCAAGGAATATAGCCAGAGTATTCTTATACCATATAATTTATGTGAGGCTGGGATTGGTACCATTTGTCGATGAGAAATGTTAACACAGAATGTTAAGTTACATGTCATGTAACTCGAGCATTTCAACTGCAAATGTCTATTATGCCAGAAACATATGTGGGTTCCTCCCTAGAGAAATCCTACAGGATGTTGAGCTTCTCTTTAAGTGTTTCTCTGCCATTCTATATTCCTCTACAGAGAATTCTCTGTTTAGCTCTGTACCCCATTTTTTAATTGGATTGCTTGATTTATTGCTTTTTAACTTCTTGAGTTCTTTATATATTCTGGATAACAGCCCTCTGTCAGATATAGGGTTGGTGAAGATCCTTTTCCAGCCTGTAGGCTGTTATTTTGTTCTGACAACAGTGTCTTTTGCTTTACAGAAGCTTTTCAGTTTCATGAGTTCCCATTTATTGATTGTTGCTCTTAGAGCCTGTGCTGTTAGTATTCTGTTCAGGAAATTGTCTCCTGTGCCAATTAGTTCTGGGCTCTTCCCCATCTTTTCTTCTAACCAATTTAGAGTATCTGGTTTTATGTTGAGGTCTTTGATCCACTTGGACTTTAATTTTATGCAGGGTGATAAATATGGATCTATTTCTGCATGTAGACATCCAGTTGAACTAGCACCATTTGTATTCACGATGTCTTTTTTTCCATTGAATGGTTTTGACTTCTTTGTCAAAAATCAAGTATTCATAGGTCTGTGGGTTTATTTCTGGGTCTTCTATGCGGTTCCATTGATCCTCCTTTCTGTTTCTATGCCAATACCATGCAGTTTTTATTACTGTTGCTCTGTAGTACAGCTTGAGATCGGGGATGGAGATACCTCCAGATGATCTGTTGTTGTACAGGATTGTTTTGAAGATTCTGGGTTTTTTCTTTCTCCATATGAAGCTGAGAATCTTTCTTTCAAGGTCTGTAAAGAATTGTGTTGGTATTTTGATGGCAATTGCATTGAATCTGTAGATTGCTTTTGGCAGTATGGCCATTTTCACAATGTTAATCCTACCAATCCATGAGAATGGGAGATCTTTCCATCTTTTGATATCTTCTTCAATTTCTTTCTTCAGAGACTTGAAGTTTTTTTCAAACAGGTCTTTTACTTGCTTGGTTAAACAAGAGAGACAATGACTTCAAACTTAGGTCTTTTTTTTTTTAAACTTTGTTAGCAACAGTGTTTAAGGAATACACACACAGGAATAGAACATGATGCATGTATCTATTAAGAACTGAGCTAAATTCTTTCAGAAAACAGAGTTCTAACATGTGATAGTAATTGTCTCAAAGTCTCCCTGTAGGAATCATGGAAAATACTAGGTTGTACACTCTTAGTGTTCTCCTGGACTAAATAAGTTTGACTAACTGAAAATCATGAATCGTGAAATTAGGGCAACAGGACATTCAGCCTCAAACTCACTCTGCCAGAAAAGTGCTTATTCCAAATAATTTACCTTAGACATCCTGCATGAGTTAAGACAGTCCCCTGTGGAAATGTGTGTACTCTACCAAGGGATAATCTGTATTATCTAGACCCAGATGGGGCTGGTCAGATTGATACCATCACAAAACAACTGCCTAGAGAGAGGGAGAAATGCATTGTGAAGACATAGGCTTTTTTTCCTCATTCTTCTGCTATCAATGTATATTGGTTATATGAATAATGGACATAATTATGATGATTCCATCGGGAACTTGTACTGCATACATGGCTTCTATTACCCTGTTGTCCAATCTTCTCCTCTCAATTTTCTAATAGTTCCTCTTCTTGTTAAAAAGACACAGTTTTTAAAATTGAAAATCAAATCAAAACAGAGCAGTAGCGACAATAACATAGTTCCCTAGTGCAGAACTATTCCTTACAAGCTGGGCTCCAAGGAGTGACCCACAGAACTTCGTCATCAGTGCCATGAGCATGGATACTTACCTTGAAGATTTACTGCGGAAATTACATAAACTACCCTTGACAATGTCTACCAAGTATTTCTACAGTCTTCTAATGCTTCCCTTCAAGATGGATTATGAAATTAACTCTTCAGGTAGGTTGATTCTGTCACAGAGGATTAAATTGAGGACATGGGGAAGGAAATAGGATACATATCAGAGAGATTCGAAGGAAAATACCTATGCTCAGGAGATCTCTCTTCCTCCTCTCTCACTATTTGTATGTTATATGTCTGTGTTGCCTAATTTTGTGTGTGAGTACAGATGTTCAATATCGCAGCACACACGGGGAGTTGAGGATCTCGTGTGTTGCTTTCTTTTTGTCAGTCTAGGCAGGTGTGCAGTACTGAAGGTTTTTTGTTTTGCTTTGTTTTTGTTTCTTAATGTGGGACAGTTTGGATTAGTTGTTGTGTTTTCTTCACATGGGTTTTCGGTATCCAATTCAGGACCTTATGCTTGCATGCCAAACACTTTACCTACTGAATCATCTCTTCATCCCATGCATCTTGTTTTATGCTTGTCTGAAGTTTCTCTTGTATATTCTTTCCTTTTCCTCAGACAGGTTAATATGTTAAATGATAACTTCCATTTTAATATATATATATTATACATATGTACATTTTTAGAACTAGAAATGCTAATGTCAATACACAGATGAGATCACTAATATGAGTGCTTTATATATCAGTGACTATCATGAAATCACCCTCCTTCAGGCTGTAGTCATATCTACCCCTGTGTGCTTTGTGAACAATTCTAGAACAGTTGAACAAATCTGCTATCTTTTTCTATCTTCCTTTTCCCATCATATTTATTTATATCTTTCTTCTACAAAGGTGAGCAATTGAATAGAAAGAGAGTATTTTCAGGGTTAATTCTGAGTATATTGGGGAATTTTTGTGTGTGTTTGTGTTTGTGTGTGTGTGTGTGTGTGTGTGTGTAAGCATGCATATTCATGTAAATGCATGTACATACACTTGTGGTACAAGTGGGGGCCAAGTCACTTTCACCAATGGCACTCCAAAAAATATTAAATTACAAGGAAAGCAGCATCAGTTATAACACAGTGTATCTTCAATGATACACTAAATTTATGGTTAGCATGTCTGGCCAGGAAGCTTGCAAGATCTACCTTTCTCTGTCTTCAGCACTCAAGTTATAGACACAGGTAGCTGTGTCTATTTGTGACATGGATGTTATGGAGTCACATCGGGATCCTTATGCTCACACAAACACCTTAATCACTAAATCGTCCTTCTTGCTATAAACATTTGATAATTTAAAAATTAAATCAACACAAAGGTATCTTAGTCAATGAACTTTAATGTACTTATAAATTTAGATGTATATCTGACAAAATTTTGAAATTATTTCTTGGCTTTCAAGATGGCCTTGCAGGTAAGAAACTCATATGGTAAAAGGAGAGTACTGATTCCTGTAAGTTCTCCTCCGACTTTCTTATGTACATTGTGGCATACGTGTTTGCATGTGCATGTACTTATATAATACAGATGTAAATGTGAAAGAAAATACAAATAATTGAGGTGATTTCTGTTGTTGAGTTAATTAAGCTCATCAAAGCCATTATGAAAAAATTCATTTAGAAATCAATAGTGCAAATCTTGATACTCATGATATCATGAGTTAATAAAAAGATCAGGTTGGTGTTTTATCTAGTTTACTATTCCATTTCCATCCTATTAATAAATTCTAAGTCAGTGTTATAGTAAAAAATTATAATTAATATTGCCTATAAATATTGGTTTTTATTTTCTCTGATGAGTGGATAAGATGAGAGCTATACCTAAGCTGTATGAATACATGACTTGGGCTGAGCCCAGACTATTTCTATAACTATACCTACTGCTAGGTCTGGAAGATTCTAGCCTCTGTGCAATCTAAACTTCTGTAAGCTCAGACCTTGAAGGCTTGGAGGCTTCCAGCCTCCATCAGCGAAGCTAGGCCTAGAATGTTTTCAGCCTCTGAGACTTACTACTGAATAAGCTCACCCTTTCTTTTTCTTTCTGAAATCTGGCTGGCTGGTTCAGCTCAGCTATGTAGTGCAACTCCTCTCCAATCTGATTGATTCAAACTGGCTTCTCTTGGCTTCTCACTGAATTGCTCTGCTTGGGAAAACTGAATCTGAACTCCACAACTAAATTGTACAAACTCAGTTGCACTAACTGTATGAACTGAACAGGACCGAGGAACGTAGGAAGAACTCAACTCTCCTCTCTCTCTTTCTGTCTGCACTGCTCTTGGAGAGGACAGGAGCTCCACAAGGATAGCAGCAGAGCCAAAATATCTGGGCACAGGGATCTTTTCTGAGATTGATACTCCAGCCAAGGATCACTTATGTAGATGGCCTGGAACCCCTGCACAGAGGTAGCCCGTGGCAGTTCAGTGTCCAAGTGAGTTCCAAATAATGGGGACAGGGACTGTCTCTGACAGGAACTGATTGGTCTACTGTTTGATCACCTCCCCCTGAGGGGGGAACAGCCTTACCAGGCCACAGAGGAAGACAATGCAGCCACTCCTCATGAGACCTGACAGACTAGGGTTAGAGGGAAGGGGAGGAGGACCTCCCTTTTCAGTGGACTGGAGGAGGGGAACAGGTGGGAAGGAGAGATAGAGGGTGGGATTGGGAGGGGAAGAAGGAGGGAGCTACAAGGGGGATACAAAGTGAATAAATGTAATTAATAAAAAGAAAAATAAAAAATAAATGCATACATATTAAATGTTTCAAAGAAAATATAACTATGAAAAACATTGAAAAGTAGCCCTTGTAGCTCATAGGAACTACATAGTACATAAACTAGATTCTAGTGGTTCCTTGTCTACACCACCTACTAATTATTTTTTTTTTCATGAAGGTGGAAATACACTGAAGTCCTTTAGTTCAATCCTATGACAAGTCCCGAAAGCAGCATTTCCTGAATTGGAGAGCAACTGATGCTTCTCCCACATGGGTAGCTGTATTTCGTCCTTCATACACAGTCCATCTCTGTCAATGCTACCTAACACACTGACAACTATATTTCTATGATGCTACAGAGCTGCCATCCTGTTTAGCCAAAGTTCATTACTTACACATAGCAACGTTTTCAGAAACCCTCATTTCAAATAAATAATGTGTGTTATATGTTGTTTTTATTAAAATATTGTTGGTGCAAAAAAAATGGTAGCATCTACACACTTGAGAAAATAGGCTGTTTGTTTTATTGGGGGGTCTGGGTTATCTAGTTCAGAATGACTGTTTGAAGTTCTACCAATTTACATGAAATTTTTGAAATTTCACTTTTGTTAACAGTTGAATGATATCCTACTGTGTAAATGTACCACCATTTCACAATTCCCTCATCAGGTGATAGACAGCTTGCGGTTGTGAACAAAGTAGCAATGAACATGAAAGAGCAAGCATCCTTGAAGAAAGACGTAGAATCTATTGGTTCAATCCCCAAGAATGGTATATCTGGATCTTGTGGCAGATCTATGTTCAGCCATTACTGTAGTAACCTCATTTGCTTCAAAATGAAGTTTATTTGATAAGTGAAAAATACACTTATCTTTGTGTAATTATACATATTTAGTATACAGTTAGAATCTATGTTGATTTAACAAAATGGCCATAACTGGTTCTCCTCTAGTGTGTATGACATCTCCAGCCCTGGGGAGTTAACTAGGCTTAGAGTATTGGGCCTGAATTCCTTCCTATTGAGCAGGCATTATGTCCAATAAAGGATATATTAGTTCCTCCAAGATGAAAGTGCTACCATTGCACTTCTGTGAATGGTCTTGCCATTGTCATTGTTTTGATTCAGATTCTTTCTATAGCTTGGTAGGTTTATCTATTGCTTTTCTCCCTTGAGATCTTTCATGATACCTTTGGATACTTGTGCAACCTTATCATCACGGAGGAGTCTTCAGGGCAGTTTTAGCTAAATTTCCACAAGCCCTTGTCTAAATTATGTAGTATCCTTAGAAATAGGGTCTTATCTCCAAATTCTGTGAGGGCAACCAAGGGCAATGGCAATTATTTGGAGGAGTCTCTTGAAGCACCTAACTAACAACTTGAAAGAAGGCTTCCCATGCTTGGAACTCCTGTGAAGTGGAAGTTTCTGGTTTCTATGAAGGCTCAGTTTTGTCATGTGATGTTTTGCTGCAAGCTGCACACTTGATGTTTTGCTAGAGGTGAGATGTCAAAGGGCATATGATGTTTTGCTGTGAGCTCTCTCAAGCAAGGGGAGTGACTTAGGCCAGCTGACAACATCCATGGATGGACTCTGTGTAGAGGAGATAAATAAAAGACCACAGAGAGGCATTTGTTTTTGGATTGACATCACTGTGCTGATCTTCATGCTCCAATGTTTAACTTCACAAAGAGAAACATGCCAGAGAAATTCTTGGGGCAATCCATCTGAGTCTTGTGGCTTTCGCTGACTTCATGTTGTTGTTTGGTGTTGGTCTTTGGACTGGACTGCTGGTATACTGAAGGCTGAGTTTGGTAATCCCCTAAAGACCCATGGATCCTAATCAGCAGGAAGTAGATAAAAGAGGTCTACAGCCCTTTTCCCTACTAATCTAGCTAAGGTTGAGGTGGTAAAGGTGTTTAAGAACCTTAAATAAAGTAGGTTTGGTAAAATCTAAGCCTTTATTCTGGCTTTTATTAGATTTAACAAGCTCTCATCTGAGAGTTTCTATTCTATGCTCTGCCATTAGAAGTAGTTTTGGGCACTGGGAAAAGCAATTCGACATCCCATGGTGCTCGCTAACCAGTAGGATGATGTGTAGTTTTTTGCTGATCTTTGTGTATACAAACATGAGTCTTTCTTGAAAAAAAAATTATGTTGGTATTTTTATGGGAATTGCATTGACTCTGTAGATTGCTTTTGGCAGGATGGCCATTTCACTATGTTAATCCTACCGATCTATGAGCATGGGAGATCTTTCCATCTTCTGATATCATCTTCAGTTTCTTTCTTCAGAGATCAGAAGTTTTCTTTTCATAAAGATCTTTCACTTCCTTGGCTAGAGTTATACCAAGGAACTTATGTTATTTGTGGCTATTGTGAAGGGTATTGTTTCCCTAATTTCTTTCTTAGCCCATTTGTCTTTTGTATACTAGAAGGCTTCAGATTTTTTTTTTTGAGTTTATTTTGTGTCCAGCCACTTTGCTGAATGTGTTTGTCAGCTGAAGGAGTTCTCTGGTAGATTTTGGGGGGTCACTCATGTATACTATCAATATCATCTGTGAAGAGTAATACTTTGAATTCTTCTTTCCTGATTTGTATTCCCTTGAACTCCTTTAGTTGTCTTATTACTCTAGCTAGGACTTTAAGTATTATGTTGAAGAGATAAGGAGAGAGTGGGCAGCCTTGCTATGTCCCTGATTTTAGTAATCCAATTAAAAATGGGTTACAGAGCTAAACAGAATTCTCAACAGAGGAATATCAAATGACAGAGAAAAACACTTAGAGAAATGTTCAGAGTCCTTAGTCATCAGGGAAATGCAAATCAAAATGACCCTGAGATTTCACCTTACAACCATCAGAATGGCAAGATCAAAAACTCAAGTGACAACACATGCTAGAGAGGTTGTGGAGAAAGGGGAACCCTTCTCCACTGCTGGTGAGAATGTAAACTTGTACAACCACTTTGGAAATCAATCTTGCTCTTTCTCAGAAAATTAGGAATAATGCTATCTCAAGATCCAGCTATACCACTTTTAGCCATATATCTGAAATAATCTCAAGTATGGAGCAGGGACATTTGCTCAACCATGTTAGTAGTAGCTTTATTTGTAACAGCCAGAATCTGGAAACAACCTAGATGTTCCTCAGCAGAGGAATGGATACAGAAATTGTGGTTTATTTACACAATGGAATACTACTCATGAATTAAAAACAAGGAAATCATGAAATTTGCAGGCAAATGGTGGGAACTAGAAAAGTTTATCCTGAGTGAGGTAACCCAGAAGCAGAAAGACACACATGTTATATATTCACTTATAAGTGGATATTAGACATATAATATAGGATAAACAAACTAAAATATAAAGTCCTAAAGACGCTACACAACAAGGAGGACCCTAGGGAAGAGGCTCAATCCCCATTCAGAAGGGCAAACAAGATAGCCATAGGAAGCAGTAGAAGACAGGGAACAGAACAGGAGCCTTCCACAGAAGACTTCTGAAAGCCTCTACCCACCAGGATATCAAAGTAGATGCTGAGACTCATAACGAAACTTTGACAGAGTGCAGGGAATCTTATGGAAGAAAACCTGGGCCAAGGGGTTCCTGCAGAGACTGATACTCCAACCAAGGACCATGCATGGAGAAGACCTTGACCCCCTGCTCAGAGGAAGCCCATAGACAGCTCAGTCTCCAAGTTGGTGTCATAGTAAGGAGAGCAGGGGCTGTCTCTGACATAAACTCAGTGGCTGGCTCTTTGATCACCTGGTGTGTGCAGCCTTACCAGGCCACAGAGGAAGACAATGCAGCCAGTTCTGATGAGACCTGTTAGGCTAGGGTCAGATAGAAGGGGATGAGAACCTCCCCTATCAGTGGACTAGGGGAGGGGCATAGGGGGAGAAGAGGGAGGGTGGGTGGGACTGGGAGGAGGTCAAAGAGGGGGTATAGCAGGGATGCAAGTGAATATATTGTAATAAATAACACATAAATTAAAAAAATAAAAATAAAATATTTCTTTTATTTTCTTGAGATTATAATATAATTCTATCATTTTCCCTCCCTTTTCCTCTAAACCTTCCCATATGTCCCTGTTTTTGCAAAGTCATGGTCATTTAGTCATTGGTCGCTATTTCGTATGTATACATAAATGTATATATCATAAATACATAAATATAATTTTTTCAGTATATATAATGCTAATTGTGTATATATTTTCTTATGTTTGTTTTTGTGAGTTTCTCAGGCACTGTTTTCTAATTTTTCAGGTTACATTTGTCATGTGCAGTGTTTTTCTGCCATCCACTGCCCAGACGTAGGCTTTTCTTCAACTCCAATTATACATGGCTGAGAAATATCAGTATGGGTTAACTTTCAGGGTTCTTCCTTCATGTATTCTGGTTACATCTTAATTGAGGATAAAAATATAAAACAACGTGGAGGTTCAAAAATCAGTTTATCCACAATGTGGTAAGCTTTTGCATAGCTGGGATGATTTTCTGACCTTTTCTATTTACTTCCTTATACTAGAAGATAACACTTTCCCTAAATATATATTTCTATACATATTTCTAATAAATTAAGTCTCCAGGAATGGATTGCTGTTTCTAAAAGTCTCCTTTGACTGAGCTAATTGTTAACATGTTGCTCTTAAGAGAAAGCTAGCTGTTTTCTGTCCATTTTAACAGTTTAAAAAAGGAGATAGAAGTTCATCATTGTGGTGGCATGACTAAAGATAAACAGAAAGTTCAGCCCTAAGAGAGAGAAGATGATGACCAGGAGTTCTCATCCAGGTGGAAACTGTGACTAGTTAGTTTCCTTTGCAAGGGTACATCTTCCCCGTGTGGGTGTTACTCTCTGCTCTGGATGCAGGCCATTGGTGCAATTCACGCAGGCCACCTGAGAGCTATGAGCAAGTGCTCCCCTGGCTGCCAGATGTCAATTGCATACATAATTCCTACAGGCCTAAAATGTCAACGCCTAGTCCTAAAACAAGGATAAATTAAAGTGATAACAGTATCCACAAAGGCAAAAGCAAGCCTCTAAATGACCATAATACTTAAGCTGAAACATCAGAGTCAGTATCTTTTTTGCAAAGCTTGAAGTATTGAGATGCACAATAAGTTTTTTGTTGTTGTTGTTTTTTAATGTAGTTTCCCTTAGGGCAGTGACACATTGTGCTTTCCTTATTTAAACTGATGAGTTAAAAGGAGAAATAAAATTCTCTCCGAATTCTGGAGGCCTTTTTGTGGAAATTTTTTGGACATTCATATATCAATAGATTTTGGTGTTGCAAACAAACACTGTTTCATGAAAATGTATAGTTTATGTCCCATTTGTATTAATTTTTATTATGGTTCTAATAGAACAAAGTCACAATTGTTTAGAAACCATCAATAAAATATAGTATTTTAAAGACATTATCCACTACCAACCTTAAATGCCTGTCATGTATATGTGCTCACTCCCAGAGTCTGTAACACGGTTCTACACTTTTGTTAGGCAAAGGGAACTTACATACTGTGGATATGAAGGTCAGAGGACAACTTGCAGAAATCAATTCTCACCTGCCTTATGGGTTCCAGATATAGAACTCATCATCATTTCTAATTAAACTACCTTTAAAACGTGTTCTTAGAAGAGGTAGTTTAATTAGAAATGGTGCTGAACTCTTTGAAGCAACATCTCATCAAAGCAATGTACTGCTTTTTTTTTTTTTTTCTGTTTGTGTCTTTATATAGATTCACAGTTTATACACAGACAATGATTCCCATTTTGCCGAGATTCCCATTTTCATTGTAAGCCTCGGGTAATTAATCTTAAGACACCCATATAAACTGAAGATAATTTTCTAATATGGTTAGGAAAATTTAGTTAAAGGAAAATTAATTTCACACGAATTGGTAACCAGAGCAAGGAAAGAATATCCTCTACTGTACATGTTTTTCAAAGGCCCTTCCCCTTCCCTTTCCTAGTTCCTACTTTCTCCTCACTCCCTTCTCTTGGTTAGTTTGTTTATCCCTCTCTCTATTTCTTTCCCTCAATTATTCACTATAACTTTTGTTTTGTCTGTATACATGTTTGCATGACTTGTTCATTATCCTAGTGGTACTGTGTGACACTCACTCTTTTCAAAGACAGGGACTTAGTTTTATGTGCTCGTATGTTTTTGTCAAGGATGTGTGGCAAAATCGTATCAAAATCCTATTTTGAAATCAGTTTTGGAGATTATGAATACACCTCTGAGCCTGCGCTTCTGGGAACAATTTTATAGCTTCTGCTTGGTTTGCTTCAGAAATCAATATATGTGATTTGCAAAAGGTCAACTATGGCCTTCTGTCCACTCTTACACCAATATTTTAACAATCCCAGGACATTTCCACTCCTCAGTCCATCTTGCACTTCAAACTCCTTATAACTAAATTCAAACTTTAATTTACATCATTTCCTAGGACGGAACTGGTGGGCATGCGCTTCCATTTTCTTCTGACAGTTCACGGTCCCTGATCACCTCCTTCAGTTCAACTGCTTTTACTAACAGTTTCCTCTGACTCTTTGCTGAGAAAGCCTTCCCTCCTTTCAAGTCTCCTTCATCCCTCATTTCATTTTCTTCACTGTGCTTGATCTGCCTTGATAAAGGCATTTATAGTATAAAGGTATTTCTTCAATTTCTACGTTCTACTTATAAACTCACTGCAAAATGTCTCTGTATCTACTAGTCCATCTACAACCTACATCCAATATGCTAATTGTCGTTTTAATCCAAATAAAATTTTTTGTTTGTAACCCTCTTTTTATGATGAAGCAAAAGTTTTTTTTTTCTTCAAATTTGTTTACTTAAGTTGTCATATGGAAATATAGATATATATTAAATATCACATGGTGTTTTGAAGCAACATGGAATGTTGAAATCTAGCTCATTATAAAAGGCATTCCCTCAACCAGCTCTCATTTTTTTTCTGGTGTGTGTATGTGTATATATGTTAAACATGTATGCACATGTATTGACATGTGTGTGAGGTGTGTGTCATTGTGCATGAATATATGTGTATGTGAATCTGGAGATTTGTCAGGAATATTTCTTGATTACTCTTCTACCTTATTTATTGAGGAGAGGTCTCTAATAAAACCCAGAGCTTGCTTAAATTTATAGTCTCACTAGCCAGCTTTCCAGAGATGGCCTTTTCCCTGCATGTGGCTTCTGAAGGTGGAAAACAGGCCTGTTGCACCATATCCACACTTGGGAGCTATCAACTCGGTTTTAAGTCTTGTGTAGCAAGCACTCTCGCTGCAAAGCCATCTTTCCAGACCCCTAGTTACTGTGTCTGTGAAGGCAAGACATCATAATATTATCTATATTATTATCTATCTTTATTTTTTTTAAAAAATGAGATTCATTAAAATTTTTATTTCTAAAACATATATTAAACCAATTTTATTAGATATTAATGTATTTGATGGTATAAATTATTTTGGTTTTGAAGTTAAAATATAATTTTATTATTTTTCTCTTTCCTGTAAAGGTTGTTTATATTTTCTCAGATAAGGGGGATGGAATGACAGTTGTTTTCTAATTGGGCTGAACCTGCCTGTTCCTCTCTAACTATCCCTACACCTAGGCCTAGAATGCTTCAGCCTGTGAGACTTACTACTGAATATGCTTACCCTTTCTTATCTTTCTGACACTGGCTGGCTGATTCAACTCAGCTGTTCTCAAACTCCTCGCCAAGCTGACTGATTCAAACTGGTCTCTCTCGTCCTCTCACTGAATTGCTCTGCTTGGCCTCATACTAACTTTGGCAACATGTTTTAATCTGTGGCTCTTTCTCATTCTTTGTCTTGTTCTTTAGCTTCAGCTAGGTTTTTCTCTCTCTCTGTAACCTGTCTCTGTACAACTGTCCTGGTAAAACTGCCTCTGAATTCCATGAATTCCACTGCCACCAACAGAATTATCAGGAACTCAGCTCTGCTGCACTGTCTCTGAACTGATTCCCCACTGACTCAACTGACTGGATCACTGACTCACATGAACTCAACTTCCCTAAACTCAATTGCACTGAATTCCACTGTGAACTGACTGACTCCCAACTCTGCTGAACTGTCTTCAGAAATTCTACTGTATTCTGTTGCAGGATATTTGATCCCATTGTGATTTGAGACTGTAAACTATATAAACCTGTTTCTAGTTGTGGAGTGGCTCAGCCCTAGCAAATCCCTTAATCCAAGAACTTTCTCTTTTTTGTAAAGAGGTGATTATGGTGTGGCTTTGTCCGCCCTAGCACACACCGTTAAGAGCATTCTGCGCACAAGATTTAATAAAGTTAACCCTAGGTCCAGAGGTGGAGTGATAAACCAGCTGGTAGTAGGAGGGGCTCAGAATTGTAGAGTATTTAAGATATCATGGAGAAGAAAAAGGAGCTTTAGCTCTTTAGCTCTTGAGCTCTAGAGCATCTTGGCTTTTGGCTCTTTGGTGCTTTTAGCTCTTCAGCTTCTTGGCCTTTGAATTTAGCTCTCTCCCTAGCTCTTGAGCGCTTCAGCTCCTTTGCTTTAGCTCTCTAGCTCTTGGGCTTTTAGCTGTTGTTTTTTTCTGTCTGGGCTATTGGGTGAGATGCTGGCCTTTTCCTCTTGGGCAGTCAGCTGAGCTGTCAAACTTTTAGCTTTGGGCTTTTGGCTTTTTCCTTCTGGGAAGTAAGCTGAGTAGGAAGGCCAGCTGGGTGCTTTCTCTGCCTCTCTGAGCTAGTAGATTTTCACTCCAGCATCAGGCTCCTGAGTTGTCATTGGTAAAATAGAACAGCTGGAATGTTCATTTAGAAAAAAAAAAATAACAGTATTCCTTTATTGTACTGTCTTCTCAATACTCTTTCTACCCTACCCTTCTCTTAAGTAAACTCTCTTTCCTGTCTGCTCTCCTGAGAGTTTGGAGCACTCTATTCTGTGAAATCCTTCTCTGATTCATCACTTTGTCTTTCCCCTAATTAGACATCATTGTTTTAAATTAAAGGTATGTACTAGGGGCATGTCTGTATTCAGAGGAATTGAGTGTGTTGTGTCTGTATTCCAGCCAGCTCCCACAGACCTAGAAGTTTTCGTTTTTTGGATGTGATCAGAGCAACCATGTTGCAGGATTAAAATTCCTCTACACTTTCCTTTTCATCCTCCTTTATTACCTTCCTCATTACTTCATCTCAAATTCATAACCTATTTTTCTTCAAATGTTTATATATATATACATATACACAAATATATAAATACAGTTTGTGCCGGGAGCCAAAGCTATCTACTGAAGCCAAAGTCAAAGCTATCTAGTGGAGCTTAAGTCAATTAGGCTATCTAGTGGAGACAAAAGGTGTTTACTAGGCCAAAGCCAAATAGTGAGCAAAGGTCATTTAGTGGAGACCTAAAGCTATTTAGTGAAAGTTATCTAGGACCCTAACTCATGGGTGATAGACTGTGAGGACATCCGTTTGTTAGAGCATCTGTGAGAAAACATTCCTATGGTATCTTGCAGGTACCCTATTTAACACATGAAAGCCCTCTTCCTGTCTCCTGCAGCAGCTAATTACCTTCCCCCTTTTCCTGCCGTCTCCTTGTCTCCTTATATAAGTTGGGTAAAAATTTCTAATAAATGAAGCCTTGATCAGACAAACAGACTTGGCTTCCTTCCTTGCGCTTCTTGTCCCTCCCCCCCATTCCTTCCACTCTCCTCTAGGAGCCCACGTTGAAGCCACGGGCCAGGGCAAGTTTGCTTGACCTATTTTGTAATTTGTAATTGCAAGTAATTTGTAAGTAAATGTAAATGTGATTAATTTGTAATTATATTATTTGAAAGCATACAAAATTGGTATTAGGTAACCAATTAGGAAGCTCATCCCTGGAAAAGACTATCTCTCCTTGCTTTAGCATTCTTTATCCTCCTGTAGTTCCTTGTTTAAGGGTGGGGTCCTATGAGAGTTTTCCCTTTCCTGTTAGCAAGTCTATTGGTGGTGTACTGGTTCAGGTCTTGTTATACAGTCATATTGTTACTGGAACATTCATGATTAATACTTTTTATTAAAAATTTTGAAGTTCATTAAAATAATTTAAAAAGAGATTGAAGAGATGTCTCAGTGGTTAAGAACACTTTTGCTTTTGGAGATGACCCAGGTTCAGTTTGAGCACTTACAAGGTGACTCACCACAATCTGTCATTTCAATTCCAGAGGATCCAATGCCCTTTTCTGGCCTCCAAAGGTACCAAAAACAACACGTGGAGTGACAACACACTCATACACATAAAACAAATAGATCTAGAAGAGATCTAAAAGACAGTAGGAAGCAGTCAAAGGCAAGATAACAGTGACAGGAACAGAGTGAGAATATAAGATTGTTTCACCATTCAGGGTTGAAATTGTTAGAGTGAAAAGCTTTCCAACCCCAGTAATTTACAATAAGAAAAATTTGCTTCTTCTCTTTGCTATTGATTTTACTGTTGTCTCTAGGGCATAGCATCCCTAAAGAACATTATGAAGGAGTAGTATCATTATGGAAATGAGGACGTGGTGACACAGAATTCTCCCCGCTGCCATGTGTCTAAGAGTGATAATTCAGCTTCTGCTTGCATTTCTGTGGTCACAGCATGACACAATGCCTAAATAAATGAGGGCAGAAAAATGTGATATTTTCCTAGATGCACAAAGATATTTGATAAACAATGATAAACTCTAAGAAGATTACCTACTCAAAATTACAAACAAACAAATAATTCATAACTATTAAAGTTGCTTTTGAAAATAGCAGCAACTTTGAAGGAATTTAAAAAGCAGAGTATGAGCAAAGACCAGGTGAGGTATTTTTGTTGAACTGAAGGAAAAATATAATAATTTATTAACAATATTTGAAATTTATGTATCAACCATATATTTGGCTTTCTTAAAAATTTCTTAGAGAAATGTTAGGTAATGTTTGTTATTGCATTAAATGTTTACTGAAAGAAAATCATCCGACATGATGCATGATTGAACAAATAGCAAGTACACTATTAAGAATGCTTTGTAAAAGTTCTACATATACCCTGACAGAAGGCAGAGATAGTGCCCAAATTGTTTTCAATTTCAAAATTAAAACACATGTCTCCAATAAATCTAAGGCTAGTTTTAAACTTCATATGGATGAAGATATGGCAAATGGGTGTCTAGGTGTCATTATTTACAGACAGAGTTTCTTTATGTAACATATGCTGTTCTGGACTCACTTTGCCTACCAGGCTGGCCTTGAACTCACAGAGCTCTGCCAGGCTCTGCCTTCCGAGGTGCTAGGATTTTAGGCCTGTACCACCGTATGTGGCTTATTCACCTCATTTCTTGCTGCAAAATAATCCAGTAGCTCCCACAGATGGAGCAAACTTTTAATACCTTCTCTCTCTCTCTCTCTCTCTTTTTTTTTTTTTTACAAAATATGATATTATTTTTTTTTAGACAAGTGAATTAAAGAAATAATCATTTGCCATTGTTAAAGATCTGGAAAATCTCCCATGATTAAAATCTGAAGTCTAAGTGTTGGCTTTGCTGCTAATAAAGGAAGAGTTAAGCATTAGGCATTGAAGTGGTTTTTACTTATTCAGAAGTAGACTGTGAGATTAAGAATTAGAATTTTAGGTTTTAGAAAACTGGATAGTCTCCCAACTCGTGATTGGCCTTTGGAAACCCTGTCAAGCATTTGAAAACAACCTTATTTTCTGTTGTACATACTTCAGGTCTCCAATATGTTGTTTAGCTGCTTATACCCAGTGGAATGAACAGTATATGTTCAGAAGAGTAGCATATACAGTGTGTCATAGAATTACCTCTCATCTTCTTTCTATTTGTGGTTAGTTTCAATTTTTTAGTTTCTTAGCAAAGTTCAAGAATGCAATATAGTATTAACTATTGCTATCTTCCATTTGAGCTGAAAACTTACTCTACAAAATGGCAAGGGCGCCCTTTGACCTACATCTCTGGATTTGCTTCCTTTTTTCACCTCCAGTTAATATCTATCTATTAAACTCTTCTTTTAAAGTGCACATATAAAGGATATCATATAGTACTTTTCTTTTTAATCTCTGCTTCTTTTGCTGATAATGTTGTGTCTTTGTAGATCATATTTGTGAACTTAAAAATACCAAGTTTTTGCAGCCATCTATATTTCTAGTGTTTGGGAGACTGAGGTTGGATCCTGAGTTTAAAGCCAGCCTAAGCCACGTAATGAGAGCTTGTCTCAAAATATAATCTAAAACATATTTACAAGTTGAGGCTTGGTGGGAATTAATGATGAGTAATATATGCAAAGCCCTTGTCTTCAAGGAACATCCATTATAGTTGAACAAGCAAACATTAAAGAACCAGCTAGACAATTAATGACTGAAATTTATAGTATTGAGGACCAGGAAGCAGAAGTATAATTTCTTAAGTATTATTTAGTGTGCTTATGTTCCTATGCGAAACTGATCAAGTTAAACAATTAGATAGATAAGCACTGTTTGGGCAAATAAGAAGGGCAGAATTGAGGACACGTGCCTTCTCAGCAGAAGGAATACCAATTGTATTCTGCAGACAGCACCATGATCTAATCTGATCAATTTGGGGGACAAACCAGTTTATAAGAACATGTTAGGAAGATGTACAGTATACGGTGGCCATGAAAAGTGAATTTGTTTAGTCTTACTGAAGGGATTCGGATACTGGGAATGGAAATCTCAAGCTAGATATCAAGAGTTATGTCTAAGTTAGAAGGATCAAGAGCTAATCTTTAGGCTAGAATCCACTGAACTCCATGATTGAGAAAGATATGGAAAATGAAGCCTGAAAAATAGCTGACTGAGGAGGTCTGAGGTTGTTAGTGGTTAAAGTAAGTGTGTGGGTTAATTAACTGAGGATGGAGGGTGAAGGTGGATCAGATTGCTGAGAGTGTCTTTGGATTCAATATAGTTTATAGTAATGCAAAGCAATTACTACTCTTCGTACTGAACTTGAGGTTAATATAAGTACAATTCAAACAGGAAAAAAGGTTTTGAAACTGTTCATGAGTTTTCTCAGCATTAAAATTTGTGAGTCCTAGAAAATAAATTGATTATTTTTTTATAGAACTCCAAGAAATTTCAGTGGTCATGAAATAAGAAAAATGCGGAAAAGAAATTGTTAGGGCAGTAATCCCGATTGTGGAACACACTTGCCTGGCTGTTGAAATGACTACTTGTATTCTAGTATTCTAGTAGTCCAATTCACTTTGCTAGCATGGCAACATCTTATGACTATTATAGAGAGTCCCCATTTTTAAAAATGTATCCCTCATATGATCGGCAAGATGAGGTTTTCACTGGATTGTAAATACTGTGACTCAAGGGACGTGGATGTGGTTTCCTGACTTAGCGAACTGAATACAACACTCTGAATTCCTTGGTCTTGTAAAACAACAGCCAACCTTAAAATGCCTTGTCAACACAACCATACTGACTCTTGAGCACAAGACACTCCCCTGGTCATGCACCATGAGAAAGCTATTATGGAGTTCAGTGCTCTGTGACTTCCGGCTTTTGCTTTTCAATGCTGAAGTGCTCATTTGTCATTTTACCCGTTCTGCTCAGTGCACACCTGCTTTCGGGGACTGTGACATGGTGATTTCTGAGCAGATAGACACTCTGAATTTCCTGAGTTTGGCAGTTTCAAAGCCAAGCGCTGTATAGTTTGGATTACATATTTTTGGAGTGACCAATTTGATTCTTTAATATATGAGAAATACACATTATTCGTCTAACTTGATTTGATAAGGTTCTAATCACATGAGCAAAAATATAAAACTTTCCCCCAAACTCATCTTATCTTGAAGTATTTGCCTTAGTTTCTCAAATAATTTTTGAAAATTATGATATATATAACATGTTTTACTCTGTGAGCCCTGAAATATTTCCATTTGTAAGGCAGTCACACAATTCTGCAGACACATTTATTTGATTTTGTTTGTGAAATAGGTCTGGTTTGTTTTTTTCGCTGATACAGACATATTGCTATAACCTATTTTAAATTCAATCAATCATTGATTTCTTGTTGAAAGATTTCTACAAGAATTTGGAAGTCCTAAAAGAAATACTACATTTATAGGGAGAGTGGAACAGAGAGAGAAAAACAATAAATTAGGCCACATTTTACTAAGTTATTTTTCTGTAGTGGTCTTTTTAAAAACTTTGCTGTTTGGGGTGTTTAGGCCTCTACCTCTCTTTCACCAACCCGCAAACCTTAAGTACGAGAGAAAAAGGTTAGTGGGTAGAGGAGTCCTAGACTCCTTTACTTCTTCCAGTTATTCAAAGGGTTCTTTTAGGGCTCTAAACCAGTCTCCGCCAACCACAGATGCAGCTAGCAGTTTCCTCCACGGCACTGAGCACTGGAGTGTTCCTCTCCATTGTCTGCTCCAGAACACCACACCATTTATCTCTTGGGTCTCTCCAAACTGCTACATGACACGTGCCAACACCCAACACTCCACAGAATATCTCACAGTCTTTTTCTTGCTATCATATTTATACTGAGTCCTAGACCACGCCCCTCTCCCTGTCACATGTGGAAGCTGGCAAAAGCCATGTTCTACATTACACAATTCACAGCTGTGGACGAGCTCTAGCCCAACTAAAATCCCACACTTGGGATTAAAACAGAAGCATAGTGTTCCATTGTGCAAAAGTACCACAATTTCTGTATCCATTCCTCCGTTGATGGATACAATGGAATACTACTCAGAAATTAAAAACAAGGAAATCACGAATTTTGCAGGCAAATGGTGGGATCTAGAAAAGATCATCCTGAGTGAGGTATCCCAGGAATAGAGAGACATACACGGTATATATTCACTTATAAGTGGGTACTAGATCTATAAGATAGGATAAACACACTAAAATCTGTACACCTAAAGAAGATAAACAAGAAAGAAGACCAGGGGTAAGATGATCAATCCTCACCTAGAAAGACAAAGGGGATCGACATTGGAAGTAGGAGAAAACAAGTAAAAGGATAGGAGCCTACCACAGAGGGCATCTGAAAGACTCTACCTAGCAGTGTATCAAAGCAAATGCTGAGACTCATAACCAAACCTTCGGCAGAGTGCAGGGAATCATATGAAAGAAGGGAGAGTTAGTATGACCTAGAGGGGACAGGAGCCCCACAAGGACCAACTATATCTGGGCATAGGGGTCTTTTATGAGACTGTTTCTCCAACCAAGGACCATGCATGGATATAACCTAAAACCCCTGCTCAGATGTAGCCCATTGTAGCTCAGTGCCCAAGTGGGTTCCCTAGTAAGGGGGACAAGGATTATTTCTGACATGAACTCAATGACTGGCTCATTGAGCTTCTTCTCCCCCCTGAGGGAGGAGCAGCCTTGCTAGGCCACAGATAAGGACATTGCAGCCAGTCCTGAGGATACCTGATAAGCTAGGGTCAAATGGAAGGGGAGGAGGACCTCCCTTATCAGTGGACTTGGAAGGGGGCAGGGAGGAGATGAGAGAGGGTGGGTGGGATTGGGAAGGAAAGAGGGAGGGGGCTATGGCTGGGATACAAGTGAATGACTTGTGATTAAAATAAAAATAAAAATAAAAAAACAAAAGCATATTTACATAACATACAAAGAAACCAAAACTTCCATTAAAGTTTTCCATAAACATACCTTAAAGTTAAGGGTAGATTTAATTAGGAGACATGAATTGAATATTTTAATTTACTGCAAGTTCTTTCATCTTTTTAGATGTCTGTGTACACTTCTAATATGTGTTGAGAGGTGTGTGCACATGCATGTAGCATGTGCAGAGTCCAGAAGAGGATGTCAGATCACTTAGAGTTGCAGAGAGTTGGGTGCCATCTGATGTAGGTTCTAGGAACCTAGCTTAGGTCCTTTGCAAGCATAACACATGCTCTTGGCCACTAAGCCATTTCTTCAGTCCCAGGCTCTTTCAAAAATTTAAAATATTTCCTACATTAATCAAGTGTGTTTTGAATATTTATTTTATAATAAGACATGTGAGAATATGATTTAGGCACTATATGCTAAGGTCACTTTCATATTTTTAAATGACTAATTGCATAGTTGTAGGACTAATATTTGGATTATTAGGAGAAATAATAAAAATGTATTTTTTTATTTGTTTGATAAGAGAATTTGCTTATTCTTATAGCTGAAGTTGTTAAAACGTAAGCTGAGGGGCTGGAGAGAGGGAAAAGTAGATCATTAGTGATTGCTGCCATTCCAGAGGACCCAAGGTAGATTCCTATCATCTATGTTATGTCTGTCACAGCTACTCATATCTCCAGTTCCAATGTCTCCAATGTCCTCTCTGAACTCTAAGGGCAAAGGTACTTGTGCCCACATGCCAACATACTGGAAGACACAAAATTACATAATTAAAAAATCATAAGATGAGACATTAGAGCCTTTAAAAGAATAAGGTAAAAAAAATGGATAGATGCTGATTCAAAACAGTGACATTAATTACACCATTTGGAAATAAATTATGACTACATTAATACCCTGTTCTCAGGGGTTAGAAGTTGGCTTGTCAAAGAAAATGTCTTCCTACCCCCCTCCAGAATCCAACACATATAGCAACAGACTTATTACTCACTTAAATTTTTCCATATTACTTACAACACACCATTTTGAAGTCAACGAAGACATTACTTATTTGCTCTGGAATCATTTTTTTTAAGCAGTAAGAAAATGGAAGGGAAATCTAACCTGGCATCTGAAATCCCACATTGCTAGACTCTCTAATAAAGTAAGGGGCTTGAGAAATGAAGGGCGATTTAGCAGAAATACTTTACCTGGGAGAAATGTTTATTTTACCTTTGTAACATTCTAGTTGGAACTCTTTATTTTTACCACTGCTTGTATCCTGATTGGATTGGAAAGCTGGGTAGATTTTTTGAAAGTTCTAAAAGTATACAAAATTTTAATGGATACCTGGCCATTAGATATCTCAGTATTAGGAGTCCCAGTAATCACAGGAGACACTTTGCAATTGGCAAGGGAAAACAATCCTCACCATCTATACATTACTAACATTATATGAAAATCTTTGCATCAATCTTGAAAGTAGTTGTAGAGAAAAAAAGCAAACTGCTTTTTTTATGGAACTACAACTAATAACCAAGAAATGTCATGAAAGGCTTGGCCATGAAGCATATGACTTTTGTTATAAATTGAATAGCAGTTTTGTAGTTATTTTGCTTCTAAAAACTTCCTTCTTGTAACAGATATTTTGAGAAGTCATACTATTTTGTAGGTGATAAAGTAGGGGAATGGGACAATTTGATTCAGAATAGGATATTTGCCTCTTATGGAGTGGAAATTTTTCTGGACATACAATAAGTACATTCTAAAAATTGAAAGCCAGATTGCATGAACATTACTTCCAGCATTAATAAAAGTACAGATGAAAAACTAAAATCTCAAACTTGTCTATGAAGCAATAAAACAAAAAGTGGCTGAGTATTAGCTACAGTTTCTGGTGATAAATTTGAGATGGTGGCTATGCATATTGGTATCAAAATCAATTACCTGGAAGCTGATGCCAAGATGGACATTCTTAAGCAAATTGTTCACGAAGAACTCTTGGATTGAGGATTTCTGAGGGATCGTGTTTAGAATTACTTGAACTGGGATATCAGTGCAAAAGGCCTTGTCTGACACAAGTAGAATGACCTAAGTTGATCTCCAAATGTAGGATGGTCCATCAAATATTTACTAAATTGAAGTAGGGTACTCAAGATATTTCATACAGGAAATTCATGGCAACAAGACATCAACTTTCATAGGTTCATTTGGCTATGTGTTTTCAGCCGACAATAGTTCCTACAGCTGGGGAATGAGAGTTTTCATTTCATGGCATATCTGCTGAGTATCTCACTTAGAAATGCTCACTTTATAGGAGCCTAAGACATCTAAAACACAGAACCTAAAGTTGTGAGTGAGAATGAGCAACCCTAGTTTCCCAAAGCAACTAGGTTCTTGAAAGCATTATCTCTTCTGCCTCAAAAGTTTGGTGCCATATATTCAGCTTGTTAGGAAAACATAAATGTTATTTAATTAGACAATGTTCTGAGCAAGAGAGTGTCCATATGGTCATTCCTAAACTTGTATTTCACAAATATACATACATCAGTGTGTGGTGATACATAGCTTTAATTCCATTACTCAGGATGCAGGAACTGGTGGATTTCTTTGAGTTCAAAACAATCTTGGTCTACAGAGCCAATCTCAAACCTTATGTCCTCCCTACAAAAGCTGTACTTAACTGAACTTCTGTCTAGGAATTTCTGTATGGTATGGTACGCTCCTCATAACTTGCTGCCACAGATACCAGTCTGTTTGGGGAAGAGATACTTTATTCTATATACTGTTTGGAAGATCCATATCAGTGGTTCTCTTCATGCTAAGTTAGTAATATTTGCTAAGGCTCTGTGGCAGGAAAAGCAGCTATGTCTGGATTATATATTGATTCCAACTGAGATGGAAAGGATCCAATGTAAAAAGAGTTGCCACTAAGTTTGTAATTGCTTTTTTTGAAGTGATGGTGCCAAAAGTTGGTGGTATGCATCTCCTTGCAACTCTGTGCTCATCAATGTTAGGTTGGTAAATTTAAACTTATAATGCTGGAGCTATTAAAATCACAGAAGTCTGAGATATTTCCTGGATAAGCCTTGACCAACATTTCACTGAGTTTTGGGAAGCTGAGTTCCTTGGTATGGAAAATTTAGACATTTACTACAGTCTTAGTGGATAGGACCCAATGCTGTTCCTGTCATGCACAGTCTTCAAAGGAAGTTCCAAGTTGAAAGTACTGTTCATGATCCCCAAGTACTGAGACATATAGCTAATGACACAGGCTGACTCATATCAAGTGGCAAAGTTATTTTATTTTTTATGTTACCATTACCTTTGTGGTAGATGTTCTCAGTTGCATGTTAACATTTAAAATCCCACAAAAGTGCCCTTAGAGAATGAACATGCCTTTTTCCTAGTATCTTCAAGTATTTACTTTTCCATGTCCATGACTCAATATCCATCTCATTATCATTTATATAATAGTATAAATATTCATATTTCAGGCCTCTACTTTTTCTGTATACACTATAGGTACCTTACACAATGTAAAGATCTGACCACACAGGGATTTCCTCTGTGCATGACTTTCATAGACATCTATGGGTAAAACTGTTGTGTAGTGGCTTCCAAGCCTGTAAATTAAGATGTAAATCCATGAGTGTGCTTGGCTTTTTGTTCTCACTTGTCTAGTTATACAGAAGGCCCTGCCTCAACCCAAAACCAAACACTGTGAGCTGAAGGATAGTCATCTAAACTGATTTTTATTTGTTTGCACAGACATTTTTTAAAATTTAATTTTATTTATATATTTATTTATTACAATTTATTCATGTTGTATCCCCTCTGCAGCCCCCTCCCTTGTCTCCTTTCTGTCCCACCCACCTTCCTTCTTCTCCCTCTAAACCCTTTTCCTAGTCCTCTGATAGAGGAGGACCTCCCTTTCTATCTATCCCTAGCCTATCAGATCTCATCAACTCTGGCTGCATCATCTTTCTCTGTGGCCTGGAAAGGCTGCACCTTCCAGGGGGAAGTGATCAAAGAGCCAGCCACTGAATTCTTGTCAGAGACGTCCCTTGTACTCCTTACTAGGGAACCTACTTGGAAACTGAGCAGCCAATGGGCTTCCTTTCAACCGGGGGGTCTAGGTCCTCTCCATGCGTGGTTCTTGGTTGGAGTATCAGTCTCTGCAGGGTCCCCTGGGCTCAGATATTTTGGCTCTGTTGTTCTCCTTGTGGAGTTCCTGTCCCTTCCAGGTCTTTCTATCTCCCTCTTCTTCCACAAGGATTCCAACACTCTGCCCAAACTTTGGCTATGCGTCTCAGTATCTCCTTCAATACCCTGGTGGCTACAGTCTTTCAGAGGTCCTCTGTGGAAGGCTCTTGTCCTGTTCCTTTTCTTCTCCTACTTCCGATGTCTATCCTGTTTGCCCTTCTGAATGAGGATTAAGCATTTTCCCTAGGAACTCTTTGTTGTTTAGCTTCTTTAGGACTATAGATTTTAGTATGTTAATCCTGTATTATATGTTTAATATCCACTTATAAGTGAATATGTACCATATGTGTCTTTCTGCTTCTGGGTTACCTCACTCATGATGATCTTCTCTAGTTCCCACCATTTGCTTGCAAATTTTATGATTTTCTTGTTTCTCATTGTTGAGTAGTATTCCATTGTGTAAATGTACCGCCCTAGGGGCTGTCTTTGACATGAACTCAGTGGCTGGCTCTTTGATCATCTCCCCCTGTTGGGTGTAGCCTTGCCAGGCCACAGAGGAATATGATGCAGCCAACCTTGATGAGAACTGATAAGCTAAGATGGGATAGAAGGGAAGAGTTGCTCCCTTGTCAGGGGACTAAGGAAAGGGCATAGAGGGAGAAGAGGGAGTGTGTGTAGGATTGAGAGAAGATGAGCGAGCACGGGAGGGGTCTGCAGTGGGGATAGACATCAGAACAGGGAGACAAACAGGGAACAGGACAGGAGCCACCATAGAGGGCCCTTGAAAGACTTTGCCCAGCAGGATATCAAAGCAGATGCTGACATTCATAGCCAAACTTTAGGTAGAGGGCAGGGAATCTTCTGAAAGAAAGGGGAGATGAAAGACCTGGAGTAGACAGGAGTTTGACAAGGAGAACAACAGAAAACAACAACAACAACTGGGCACAGCGGTCTTTTCAGAGACTGATATGCCAACCAAGGACCATGCAAGGAGATAACCTAGAACCACAGAGAGCCTCTGAAAGACTCTACCCAGCATTGTATCAAAGCAGATACTGAGACTCATTAACAAATTTTGGGCAGAGTGCAGGTAATCTTATGAAAGAAGGGGGAGATAGAAAGACCTGGATGAGACAGGAGCTCCACAAGGAGAGCAAGAGATCCAAAATATCTGGGCACTGGGGTCTTTTCTGATACTGATACTGTAACCAAGGACATACATGGTTATAACCTAGAACCCCTGCACAGATGTAGCCCATGGCAGCTCAGTATCCAAGTGTGTTCCTTAGTAAAGGGAACAGAGACTGCCTCTGACATGAACTCAGTGGCTGGCTCTTTGATCACCTCCCCCTAAGTGGGGAGCAGCCTTGCCAGGCCACAGAGGAGGACAAAGCAGCCAGTCCTTATGAGACCTGATAGGCTAGAGTCAAATGGAAGGGGAGGAGGACCTCCCCTATCAGTGGACTTGGAGAGGGGCATGAGAGGAGATGAGGGAGGGAGGGTGGGATTGAGAGGGGATGAGGGAAGGGGCTATAGCTGGGATACAAAGTGAATAAATTGTAATAGATAGGTAGGTAGGTAGGTAGATAGATAGATAGATAGATAGATAGATAGATAGGTAGATAGAATGTTTAAAAAAATCTCAAAACATAAATGGCCAAACAGCACTAGTGTTCATAGAAATGCATACTAAAACCAAAATGAGGCATCACATTGCTACAGTTAGATAAGACAAGGATGTGAAGAGAACAGAATATTTGTCGAATATTAATAGGAATGCAAATTGGTGCACCCATTATGGAAAGTATTTCAGAAGTTCCCCCCAAAATAAAAATAAAAATAGAAAAATATAATCTTTGAAGTGGGCAGTATAACCTAAGAAAAATGAAATTAGAATATCTAAGACGTATTTGCTATCATCTGTCTAATGCTGCCTTATTTACAATGCCCATATTTTTACCTTTGTTGAAGTAAAAAATTGTGTTAAATATAATAGCATTCATTACTTTAAATAAAGAAAACATGCCATTTTTTTACAAGTAGCATACAACTGAAAGACAATACATTAAGTGAAAGACACACACACACACACACACACACACACATACATATAATTTCATTCATGTGAATTTTGAAGTTCATCTGGTAAATGAGGATACATCAACCATTTCATCTGCAAATAGTGATACTTTTGACTTTTCCCTTTCTAAATTGTATTGCCTTGATCTCCTCTAGTTGTCTTATTGCTGTAGCTAGAACTTCAAGTACTATATTGAAGAGGTATGGGGAGAATGGGCAGCCTTGTCTTGTCCTTAATTTTAGCGGAACTTCTTTGAGTTTCTTCCCACTTAATTTGATGGTGGCAATTGGCTTGCTATATATGGCTTTTATTATATTAGGTATGAGCCTTGTATCCATAATATCTCCAAGCCTTTCATCATGATGGGGTGCTGGATTTTGTCAAATCTTTTTCTGCATCTAATGAGATGATCATGTGATATTTTCTTTGAGTTTGTTTATATGGTGGATTACATTGATGGAATTTTTTTATTTTTTTATTTTATTTTATTAATTACACTTTATTCATTTTGTATCCCCCCACAAGCCCCTCCCTCCTCCCCTCCTGATCCCACCCTTCCTCCCCTTTCTGCATGCATGCCACTCCCCAAGTCCACTGATAGGGGAGGTTCTCCTCTCCTTTCTGATCTTAGTCTATCAGTTCACATCAAAAGTGGTTGCATTGTCCTCTACTGTGGCCTGGTAAGGCTGCTCCCCCCTCAGGGGGAGGTTATCAAAGAGCAGGCCAATCAGATTATGTCAGAGGCAGTCCCTCTTCCCATTACTAGGTAACCCGCTTGGACATTGGTTGGAGTATGAGTCTCTGGGACGTTCCCTGTGTTCAAATTTTCTTGTTCAGTTGCTCTCCTTGTGGAGACCCTGTCCTCTCCAGCTCCTACTATTTCCCACTTCTGACATAAAATTCCATTCACTCTGCCCAACAGTTGACCATCAGGCTCAGCATCTGCTTTGATAGTCTGTAGGGCAGAGGCTTTCAGAGGCCCTCTGTGGTAGGTTCCTAGTTTGTTTCCTGTTTTCTTCTTCTGGCTTTCAGAAGCCCTCTGTAGAAGGTTCCTAGGTTGTTTCCTGTTTTCTTCTTCTTCTGATGTCCATCCTCTTTGCCTTTCCGGATGGGGATTGGACATTTTAGTTATGGTCCTCTTTCTTGCTTAGTTTCTTTAGACGCACAGGTTTTAGTGGGTTTGTCCTATGTTGTATGTCTATATGAGTGAATATATACTGTGTGTGTCTTTTTGCTTCTGGGACAACTCACTTAGGATGATCCTTTCCAGGTCCCACCATTTACCTGCAAATTTTATGATTTCATTATTTTTCATTGCTGAGTAATATTCCATTGTATAGATGTACCACAGCTTCTGCATCCATTCTTCAGTTGAAGGGCATTTGGGCTGTTTCCAGCTTCTGGCTATTACAAATAAAGCTGTTACAAACATGGTTGAGCAAATGTCCTTTTTGTGTACTTGAGCCTCTTTTGGATATATGCCCAGGAGTGGTATGGCTGGATCTTGGGGAAGCACTATTCCTAGTTGTCTGAGAAAGCACCAGATTGATTTCCAGAGTGGTTGTACATTTCCACCAGCAATGGAGAAGGGTTCCCCTTTCTCCACAACCTCTCCAGCATGTGTTGTCACTTGAGTTTTTGATCTTGGCCATTCTCATGGGTGTAAGGTGAAATCTCAGGGTTGTTTTGATTTGCATTTCCCTAATGGCTAATGAGGTTGTTCTACAGATTCAATTCAATTCCCATCAAATTACCAACACAATTCTTTACAGACCTGGAAAGAAAAATTCTCAACTTCATCTGGAATAACAAGAAACCCAGAATTGCTAAAACAATCCTCTACAATAAAAGATCTTCTGGAGCTATCTCCATCCCTGATCTTAAGTTGTACTATAGAGCAACAGTTTTAAAAACTGCATGTTACTGGCATAGAAACAGAATGATGGATCAATGGAACCGAACAGAGGACCCAGAAATAAACCCATACACTTATGGACACCTGATTTTTGACAAAGACGCCAAAACCATACAATGGAAAAAAGATAGCATCTTCAACAAATGGTGCTGGTCCAACTGGATGTCTACATGTAGAAAAATGAAAATAGATCCATACTTATCACCCTGCACAAAACTGAAGTCCAAGTGGATCAAAGACCTCAACATAAAACCAGACACATTAAATCAGCTAGAAAAAAAAGTGGGGAATACCCTAGAACTCATTGGTACAGGAGAAAACTTCCTGAACAGAATACCAACAGCATAGGCTCTAAGAGCAACAATCAATAAATGGGACCTCATGAAACTGAAAAGCTTCTGCAAAGCAAAGGACACCGTCATCAAAACAAAGTGACTGCCTACAGATTGGGAAAGAATCTTCACCAACCCTTTATCTGACAGAGGACTCATATCCAGTATATATAAAGAACTAAAGAAGCTGAAAAGCAGCAAACCAAGTAATCCACTTAAAAAATGGGGAACAGAGCTAAACAGAGAATTCTCTGGAGAGGAATATCGAATGGCAGAGAAGAACTTAAAGAAATGCTCAACCTCATTAGCCATTAGGGAAAGATGGAATTTCTTATAATGAACCATCTCTGCATCTCCACATACTTATTGTCACTTGAGTTTGACAAATGAACCAAAACCATACAATAGAAAAATTCAACCAATGGTGCTGGTCTAACTGGATGTCTGCATGTAGAAAAATGCAGGTATGTCCATATTCATCACCCTGCACAAAACTCAAATCCAAGTGGATCAAAGAGCTCAGTATAACACCAGACACACTAAATTTATTAGAAGAGAAAGTTGGAGATAGTCTTGAACTCGTTGGCACAGAAGACAACTTCTTGAACAGAACACCAACAGCTCAGACTCTAAGATCAACAATCAATAAGTGGGACCTCATGAAACTGAAAAGCGTCTGTAAAGCAAAGGACACTATCAATGAAATGATGTGACAATGCATAGACTGGGAAAAGATCTACACCAATCCTACATCCAACAAAGGGCTATAATTCAAAATATATAAAGAAATCATACACCAATTTTAAAAAAATAACCCAATTTTAAAATGGGGCACAGAACTAAACAGTTCTCAACAGAGGAATCTCAAGTGGTGGAGAAGCATTTCAAGAAATGTTCAACTTCCTTAGCTATCAGGGAAATGTAAATCAAAATGACTCTGAGATCCCATTTTCAACCTGTCAGAATGGCTAAGAAAAAAAAAATTCTCAAGTGACAGCATATGCTCATGAGGGTGTGGAGAAAGGGGAACACACCTCCATTGCTGGTGGGAGTGTATGCTTTTGTGGGGGGGGGTGTACACTTTTACAACTGCTTTGAAAATCAATCTGGTGCTTTCTCAGAAATTTGGGAATAACTTTACTTCAAGATCCAGCTATACCTTTCTTGGGTATGTACCCAAGAGATGCTTCACCATACAAATAGGGCAGTTGTTCAACTATGTTCATGGCAGCTTTATTCACAATAGTCAGAATCTGGAAATAATCTAGAAGTTCCTCAACCAAAGAATAGATAAAGAAACTGTAGCACATTTACACAATGGAATATTACACAGCTATTAAAAACAAAGAAATCATGAAATTTGCAGGCAAATGGATAGAATTAGAAAAGGTCATCTTGAGTGAGGTATCCCAGAAGCAAAACACACCTCCATTGCTGGTGGGAGTGTAATACTTGTACAACCACTTTGGAGATCAATCTGGCACTTTCTCAGAAAATTTAGAAATAGTGCTTCAAGATCCAACCATACCACTCCTATGCATATATCCTAAATATGCTCAACTGTACAACATGGGCATTTGCTCAACCATGTTTGTAGCAGCTTTATTCATAATAGCCAGAATTGGGAAACAACCTAGATGTCTGGAGGAATGGATACAGAAATTGTGGGACATTTACACAATGAAATGCTACTCAGCTATTTAAAACAAGGAAATCATGAAGTTTTCAGGCAAATGGTGGGGACTAGAAAAATAATCTTGAGTGAGGTAACCTAGAAACAGAAAAACACACATGGTATATACTCACTCATAAGTAGTCATTAGACATATAATATAGGATAAACATACTAAATTCTATAGTCCTAAAGTAGCTAAACAACAAGGAAGATCCTAAGGAATATACTCAATCCTCATTCAGATGGACAAATGTGATAGACATCAGAAGCAGGAGAAGGCAGGGAACAGGACAGGAGCCTACCACAAAGTGCCTCTGAAAAACTGTATTGATTGAAGCAGAGGCTGAGACTCATGGCCAAACTTTGGTCAAAGTGCAAGGAATTTTATGAAAGAAAGGAGAGATAGAGAGACCTGGAGGGGACAGGAGTTCCAACAGAGACCAACAGAGCCAAAAAACAAACAAACAAACAAACAAACAAAAACAACTGGGCTCTGGGGGGTCCTCCAGAGACTGATACCACAACCAAGGACCATGCATAGAGAGGACCTAAAAGCCCCACTCAGATATAGCCCATAGACTCAGTCTCCAAGTAAGGGGAACAGGAACTGTCTCTGACATGAACTCAGTGGCAGGCTCTCTAATCACCTCCTCACGAGGGGATTACAGCCTTTCCAGGCCACAGAGGAAGACAATGCAGTCAGTCCTGATGAGACCTGATAGGCTAGAGTTAGATGGAAGGGGAGAAGAACCTCCCCTATCAGTGGACTTGAAGAGGGGCATAGAAGAAGAGGGAAGGATTGGGAGGAGACCAGGGAGGAGGCCACAGCCAAGATACAAATTGTGAATAAATTGTAATAAATGATAAACAAATAATTTTTAAAAAGCATAATTGCAAGTTAAGCAAAAAAAGTTAGAGCAGATGTGCAGCTTAGGCTTCCTGTGGGTCACCTAGTAAGGGAAATGGGGACTGCATCAGACATGGACTCGCTTGTCAGCTTTTTGATCACTTCTGCCTGGAGGGACTGCCTTACCAGGCCACAGGAGAAGTGGACATATTCAGTCCTGATGCAACTTGATGAGCTGGGGTGGATGGGAAAGGGAGCCCCCCCCTTTTCTGAGGAAAAGGGGAAGAGGTGAAAGGGAGGGAGGGTAGGAGGGATGTGGCTACCACAAGGATGTAAAGTGAATACAAAAATAAAATAAAATGCAAATATGTCTCCCCGAAAAAGATGTTATCATGCTATCAGCAATTACAAGATTAGAGAATAAAGAAAATGGAAATAAGTTGACCAATTGATCAAAAGTTACACACACATACATACACACACACACACACATACACACACACACAATCTTGACAACAGCAGTTAAATTACAAGCTATTCGAAACTGTTTGAATCTAAAATTTCTGTCTATAATTGTTCCTATATATAACAACCAAGATGGAAAAATGATTATGATGTGTCCCATCAGGCCTTACAGTTTAAATATTTAGCTGTTTCTGTCTGAAATACAAATATAGCTCTTTTTATTTAGCATTTTGGCTGAGAGTGAAGTTTGTTTCATAGGCTTCTAAGTGGCTTTTCTCAACATTAAGCACACATGCCTCAAAAACTACAGAATCAGCATGAAATTTCTATATATGCATGACATATTCACTCCTGTTACACACTCATGGGCCAGGGAATTAGCACAGACATATTTGTGAACTCACTGAGCTCTGATGAGACCTGCAGATACGGTAGTCCAGTATCCAGACTCCTTACTCAGTTTCTCTCAGGACAAAACAGGCCGGTGCTTACTTAGCTATGAAGTAGGGGCTGAAAGAATTGACACTTCCATACGAACTCAGATATTGCCTCAACAGCCATAAAATTTTTGCCTGTTTCTTTTTTTTTTTTTCTTAACATAAACTTATTTTCCTGACTATAGATCACTTTGAAAAATATTGAAAGAAATTTTAGGAGTTATCTTCAGTAAGTGTTTGCTTCCTGGAGTTCTGCTTGTCTTTATTCAGAGTTCTGGATCCGAGAACCATCATACACCTGGCTGCCCAGGAAGCAAGGATTGCGAATCTCACTGAGGCCAGTACCCTGAGCCTAGGGACCATCCAACCTTACCTCTTTGTACTAGTTCATCAATATGCTCCTATGACTTGAAGGACACTGAGTTCTCTGAGCTATTTTCTAGTCTATGTGAAGTCAGGCTACCCTGCTTACCAGTTTGACCTTGCGTTCTTTAGGATAATTGCCTCCACTTAGTTTCTGATGGTTAAGTAACACCATATGGCCTTTTCTACTTTGGAATCGTGTCATTTCCATTGCTTTTAGGGAAAGCATTTGTATAACAGCATCTCCTACCGCTGTCTTTACCCTATAGAGGACAGCCGCTACTGAGATTCTTAATAATGCTGATGCCCTTATTGCAAATGCATTACGTATGTATCCTTCTTGTAAATAGAATTATCTATTCCCACTGTGTGAAATATAGTTTTCTGACTTTATGTAACATGTTTCTTCCATCAAACCCACCATTCTCAGCTCTTGGAGAATGCTTTCCACCATTATTCATGCCTGTTTATAATTTTTTAAATTTTATCCATTGTTTGTTTATGGTTTCAAGGTTCATTATTTTCTAAAGTATTTTTATTAACTGAGAAATTATAAAATACATTATAGTTATCTTTATTTACCTTTTCCTCTACCTTCTCCTAAATTACCCTCGCCACCCAATGTAAGGTTTTCTATTTGTCTGTCTGACTGACTGACTTCCCCCCTCTGTCTGTATGCTAACCTATCCAGTCCAATTTTTGTTGCCTAACTACTCTTGGATATGGGACATTCCCTGGAGTATGAACAATATATCAAGGTTCCTTCTCTTCTCAGCATCAAATACATATTATAACTTCAGCTAGTGGTGGAATTTCATGTCCACTTCCCCCTCTCCATGGGAATTTTTTCTGCTTTGAGCTTGCACAATTCTTGTGAATACTGTACCAATACCTGTGACTTTTCATAGCACCGTTGTGCCAGGTAAATACTGCTTCCCAGAAGTCATCCACTAACTATAGCTCTTACAATTTTCCACATCCTCATCCATGAAGATTGATAGCCTTTTGTGGAGGATTGTGACATGTGCACCCCATCCCTTAATCTCTGCAGACCAGGGCTGAGTCTCTGTTCATTTCCATTTATTTCAAGAAGGAATGCCTCTGATAAGGGTTGGGAGATGCAGCAATCTGAGGGCATAGAGTTCAGTAATTAGGAATCAGTTTAATACCATGTTCATGAAGCACAGTAATAGTAGCAGGTTTACTCATAGGACATATGATCTCTCTCTCTAAAGGTTCTCGGTCTCTTTGTTAATGCCAGATATGCATTCCATCTCATGGAGCCTGCTCTATTCTTTTAAAAAAATTATTAATATTTTTATAAATTACAGTTTGTTCATTTTGTATCCCTGCTGTAGCCTTCTCTCTCATCCCTTCCCAATCCCACCTGCCCTCCCCCACCTCCTCTTGTGCCCCTCCCCAAGTCCACTGCTAAGGGAGGTCCTCCTCTCCTTTCCTCTGACCCTAGCCTATCAGGTCTCATCAGGACTGGTTGCATTGTTCCTCTGTAGTATGATCAGGCTGCTCCCCCCTCAGGGGGACGTGATCAAAGAGGCAGCCACTGAGTTCATGTCAGAGACAGTCCCTGTTTCCTTTACTAGGGAACCCACTTGGATACTGAGCTGCCATGGTCTACATCTGAGCAGGGGTTCTAGGTTATATTCATGCATGGTCCTTGGTTGGAGTATCAGTCTCAGAAAAGACTGTAACCAGAAAGTGGTTTGCTTTTCCTATAACATCGGTACAACTACTACACCACTTGGGCGTATTTTGTCAGCCCAGTATTTATTGTAATTTGTAGGGTTCACAATTGGGTGATTTCTATCCCAGCAGTGTGGACAACACCACCCATAAAAAAACAAAAACAAACAAAAAAACACCACCACCACCACCAACAACAACAACAAAACAAAACATTGATAGTAGAAATGAAGCTTTCAAATAAGTACTGGCTTAACTTCTTAATTTATATGACTCAAAAATGCTATGTCTAGAAACAGAGAATTAACAAAAAAGCATTGACAATAGCCTGGAATCTGTTTGCCCTCACCAACAACTCAAAATATATAATTTATTCCTTGTTCTGACATTTTTATTTGCTACCATGTGGCATCTGTTTCAGATAAAGTTTCTCTGTTGTATGGTAGGTCCTTTGGAAGCCTCTCTCTTTCTCTTCTCAGGAAGCTTCTATGGTGGTGGGTTTCTGAATGGCCATTTTGAAAAGCGTGTAGAGTAAGTTAACTCTTCACATGCTCCCTCCTCTACCCTACTGTTATGGTCCCATCACATTTAATCCTTCCTTCTATTATTCCATTTATTCCTTCTTATTACTGCATTCTACTTCTCCTTCCTTGAGAAAACCTTTTTTTTTTTTCCGTCAGCACCCTACTAATTTGCTAGCCTCTATGGATGCTCCAAATGAAATACATACGCCCAAACACACACACATGCACACACACTCAAAGATAGCATTCACATATGAGAGAAAATATGATATTTGTTTTTCTGCATCTGGGTTACTTCATGCACGATGATTGTTTCTAGTTACGAGTATTTACCTGTGAGTTTTATACTTTTGTTTTTCTTCAAAGATGAATACTCTCCTAGTTTTGTAAATGTAGCATATTTTCATTAGCCAGTCATGAACAGATAGACATATAAGTCTATGTATGTCTACTTCCTGAAGATTGTGAATAGCACTGAACATGTATGAGCAAGTATCTCTGTAGTAAGATACGAAGTCCTTCAGGTGTTTGCCCTAGAGTGGTATAGAGTTAGCTATGCAGCATATTTATTTTCTTCTCTTTGAAAACGTAATATATATTTCACAGTGCTATTTTACATAGGAGAAAAGTCGTAGAAATAATTATTCTGAAGAAATTTAGCCCCTTCTGAGGTTTGGGTACCTACAACATTGAAGTAAAGCTACAACAAAATTTTATTTACTCAAATAAGTATTACTATGAACTAAGCCATATATATGTAGTCATATAAAGTTTTGTGATAGATTACATATTAATATTACTTAATTATAAATAAATATGAAGATCAAGTAACAATATAAATGAGCATTTTTAAAGTATTTAGGTTAGTCAGTTTACACATGTGATTTCTATTATATGCTACAGCCTTGAAAGCAAGTTGTTATTTTCCTTCATCTTTTGGATATACTATGTTGTTCCACGTGGAAACCTGGTTACAGAAAGTCAGAATAAAAAATGAATTCTACGATTATCAAAATAGCTTCATGAATATGAAACATCTTATATTTCAGTTGTTGATGTAAAATTTGTGTAAAGAATCTCAAAGTTGAACAAAACTGAGCAACCTTAATTGGTGTGTGTGTGTGTGTGTGTGTGTGTGTGTGTAAGTGTGTGTATATAACACTACACTTCTATGTCATCAAAATAAATTTTTCTCTGATGTATTTCACCATGCCTTTGTGATTGATTGAAAGTCACTACTTTGTCCTGCCAAGGGACATTTGCTATCAAATGGAACACATGCTACTAAGAATTCAATTGTCAAGGGTAAATAGACACCTATTTTTATGCCATCATCAGGTATGGGTATCTTTTGGCATTGACTAAGGTAGACAGCACGCTTGTGTGAGTGCATCCATGGTCAGGGACAATTTATTTTTGTATTAAAACAGCCGGAAAAATAGTTTGTTACTGGTTCTGAAAGGTAAAAGGTCACACTCTTTAAAATGGAAATTTACAGGGAATGTTAAACAGGTCAATTTTAGAATAGGAGCACCAAGTCAAAGTATGTACTGAGAATTTTGTTCAATCCACCCACGAGTCTCAGTATAAACATTATAAACACAGTCTACTTCACTTTTTACTGTGCGAAACACCATTGTCCATGCTGTTATCTTCATGAGAGATCGTTCATGTACTTACTAATTTAGTGTTTTGTGTAGTATTTAGCCTTCATTGAAGATGCCCTTAGATTTGATTTTCCAAATTTGAGGCTTTAAAATTTGTTTTCCTTACCACAAATATTTTCTTCAAAGTTTTTTTAATGTTAAGTATAAAATTTAGTACTGATTAGAAACCGAGTTGCTGAATTTGAGGCTGTTATGACTGGAATTATACCAAAATTTCTACAGATTCCATACTCTTATCGATGGCACTCCACAGTTAAGAGTCCCACTCACTCACTCCTTCCTAACAGAAGAAGGAGATCACAAAACATTTCCATCTCTGCTGCTTAGGCAGAAGCCAGTGCTAGGTGGTAAGAGAACGTGATGTCCTAGGATTAGAGTCAGGGTAGTTCAGGTTCTCCCAAATGGAACAAAATCAGTCCCCATCCTAAGGAATACAGGCCATACCTTATGGAGAGCATAACAGAGAAGAAAAGTGGTTTAGCAATCATATTGACAAGAAATTTATGCTTAAGTTGACCTTGAAGCAGAGACTGAAGAGCAACTAGGATGATATCACAAGACAGCACAGAATGTGGTCTCAGAGTCACAAGCTCTGAGCAGAGGCTGTCCTCTCTGCTCTTATCATTATAAAGGTTTTTCTCAATTCTTGATCCATTGGAAACTGGAAATTTATGTAACTTCAGTGTTCCTTTCTTTCTTCCTTCCTTTCTTTCTTTCTTTCTTTCTTTCTTTCTTTCTTTCTTTCTTTCTTTCTTTCTTTCTTTCTTTCTTTCTTTCTTTCTTTCTTTCGTGTAATGAGTGAAATTATGCTTTAATAAGCTTTATGTAGTACTTGATAGGTGGTATGAATTTCATTAATTTCATTAATTCAGAAAACTCATGGTATTAGGGAAGTGCTGAACCAAACTGTTAAAGCTGCAAGTACCCAGGTAGGGAAATCAGGCCAGAAGCAGTATTTCAGCTATATTCTCTCAAACATCCTGTTTGTTGTTTTTGTTTATTTGTTTCTTCTTGTTGTTTGTTTTTCCAGTGTCTTTCTTATACCTCTGACCTAATATATCTTTCTCTCATTTGCAGACGCCACTGTCTTATTTGGCTGGCATTCTTTATTGATTTATTCTTTTCTTCATTTCTCCTTTCAGTGTACTGTGTAGCCAAGAGGCAGTTCAGAAGATCCCGAAAAAATGAAAGAGAGTAGACATTACAATATTAAAAGATAAGCTAAGTGTGCAATCGTAGAACTGCTGAGATTTTACTCATTACCTATAAATGGGAGGAGAGGAGGAAAATCAAGTAGAAATTTTCTGTAGTTTTGATCCTAGAGAAGACAATACTGGATCTGAGTTTTCGGGAATGTTATTCATTTGTTGGAGAGGGTGGAAAACACAAGTGGATAGAGAAATATGAGGCATGACACAACGATTTCAAACCCTCTGTGTTTATGGAAACTACAGCTGGAATTTACGAGCTTTTAAATATAAAAACCTGTTTGACAGCAGTATCTATATACCTAGTTAAGGTAGTCATTACACTCCATTAATTCTGCATTGCTGATGCTCAATAGTTTGCAGTGTGTGTCCAGGTAGAGGAAGCTGGAGATTGGGATCTTGAGAACTGCCATGGAAGGACATCTTGGACGAGATCTTTTTGGACTGTGAACCCTAGCCCAGAACTTACTGCAAGTTACTAAAGAGGGTAGACTCTGGGAGGAGAAAGACATTAAAAGAGATCATGAGTTTCATGTTGGCTATGTTCAGTTATCTGTGACAAAAAGGTTAGGCATCTCTGGCAATGTATACATGAATTTAGAATAATGAAAGTAAGTAATATCACCTAAACAGAGATGATAAGGGAATAAAAATTTAAAACAGAAACGAAGCAAGAAATTATTGCCTCCTCACGTTGGAAGTACTTGTGCCACAGATATCAAGAGCAGTTTGGCAAAATAGCCTGCAGTAGTCATGTGACTTGTAGCAATGCAAATATAATAGAAACATGAAACTGTCTTCTGCTAACATGGAGGAGTTTTTCTATATCTCTGTGTGCCACCTGGAACCACAAAATAATTCAACTAAAATTATTTGCTGCAATTTTATTTTTGGCAGAGATAAAAAAAATCTTCTTTTACTTTGATATCCTAATATCAGACAAGTTCATTGGGGAAAAAAAAGGAGAAAAATTATTTAACTTTTAAATTTTGGCCCTGGAGCCACAGATTTATTTCAAGCTTCGGGACATTCGTGGTTTTCTTCTCCTCACTGTAGTCATCCAGGTGACCTTGGGAAGTTATGGCTTCTCCTCACATTAGTTATTTTTAAATCAAAGTGAGCTATAGATTGTGAGGGTCATATTTAGTCACTGGAATAAATTTGAAAAAAGCAGACATATAAATGCTGAGATTTTTTTTAATTTATATGCTAATATTAAGGTGTTTATTATTAAATATTTGACTTTCCTGTTTTATCATAATTTGAAGGTCATACAGAGTAGAGCGAGTTTGTGTAAAAGTTTTACTATGTATATATTTACATATCTTTATGATAATTTCAATTTTTAATGTTAATTTGGTTATTTCCTGGAAATCATCACAGTAGATCCATAAGAGCTGCTTTATTATGGGAAAAGTTGAGGATGTCTGCAAACAGCATACTGAAAATTATTTGAAGATATAAATGCTGTATTACTAAAATGCTTGGAGTCCTAGTATTTCAGTCAACTCACTGTTAATTCAAAAAAGTAGATACTAATAGAGTGACTGTTTATCTCCTATAAGAGAAGATAGCTAAGTCATATGATGGTTCTATTTCCCCCTTTTGAGATCTCTCCACATTTATTTCCAGTTTACAGTTGTCCCAACAGTGAATGAGGGATCCTTTGCCCCCAAGTCCCTTTCTGCATTTGTTATTCATTGTTTTGTTGGTCTTTGCAATTCTGGCAGAGTTAAGATGAAATATAAAACATGTTTTGATTTCTATTTTACTCATTGCTTTGGATGATGGACATTTGAAAAGATTTTTGTTGTTGTTTTTTTGATAATGCCCTGTTCCAGGACCATTTCTTTTTGAATGGGTCATTTTTGTCATTGTTGTTTTCTTTCTTTCTTTCTTTCTTTCTTTCTTTCTTTCTTTCCTTCCTTCCTTCTTTCTTTCTCTCCTTCTTTCCTTCCTTCCTTCCTTCCTTCCTTCCTTCCTTCCTCTCTCTCTCTCTCTTTCTTTCTTTCCCTTCCTTCCTTCTTTCCTTCCTTCCTTCCTTCCTTCCTTCCTTCCTTCCTTCCTTCCTTCCTTCCTTTTTTTTGTCTGAAAAGCACCAGTTTGATTTCCAAAGTGGTTGTGCAAGTTTACATTCCCACCATCAATGGAGGTGGGTTCCCCTTTCTCCACAACCTCCCAGCATGTGTTGTCACTTGAGTTTTTGATCTTAGCCATTCTAATGAGTGTAAGGTGAAATCTCAGGGTCGTGTTGATTTGCATTTCCCTGACAACTAAGGATGCTGAGCATTTCTTTAAGTGTTTCTCTGCCATCCGATATTCTTCTATTGAGAATTCTCTGTTTAGCTCCATACCCCATTTTTTATTGGGTTACTTGATTTATTGTTGTTTAACTTCTTGTGTTCTTTATATATTCTGGATAACAGTCCACTGTCAGATGTAGGGTTGGTGAAGATCCTTTCCCAGTCTGTAGGCTGTTGTTTTGTTCTGACCACAGTGTCCTTTGTTTTACAGAAGCTTTTCAGTTTCATGAGGTCCCATTTATTGATTGTTGCTCTTAGTACCCATGCTGTCACTGTTCTGTTCAGGAAGTTGTCACCTGTGCCAATGAGTTCAAGGTTCTTCCCTACTTTTTCTTCTAACAGATTTAGTATGTCTGGTTTTATATTTTTTAACAAAACACAAGAGTTTTGGAGCCCAGTCCTATGGCAACATCTATAAAACACTCATCCACCGAAGGTTTGGAAAACATTGTGGAAGTAGTGGAGGAGATATTGTAAGAGCTCAGAGACTCAGCTATGAGATTCTGTCTCCTAGTAATGCCTGAAGCCATGCTTGTATCTTTATTTGCAGATGATACGATTGTGTACATAAATGACCTTTAAAAACTCCACCAGGAAGTTTCTACAGCTGGTAAGCACTTTCAGCAAAGTGGCAGGATACAAAGCTACTACACAGTAGCCAGGAGACTTTCTGTTTACTAATGATGAAAGGACTGAGGAAGATATCAGAGGAACATTACATTTCAAAGTAGCCCCCCCACACACTTCAAACAAGAAAACATTTTGAGATAATGCTAGCAAAGAAAGTGAAAGGGGCCTCTGATAGACTCTACCCAGCAGTGTATGGAAGCAGATGCTGAGACTCAAAACCAAACTTTGACAGAATGATGGGAATCTTATGGGAGAAGGGAGAGATAGACCTGAGGGGGCAGAAACTCCACAAGGAGACCAACAGAGCCAAAAATCTGGGCCCAGGGGGTCCTTCACAGACTGATGAATCAACCAAGGACCATGCATGGAGAGGGCCTAGACTCCCTGCTCAGATGTAGTCCGTGGGCTACTCAGTCTCCATGTGGGTTCCCTAGTAAGGGGAGCAGAGGCAGTCAATGATATGAACTGGGTTGCCTGATCTCTGATCAAGTCCCCTTGTTGAGGTGGACTTACTAGGCCACTGAGAAAGAGGATCTAGACAGTCCTGATGAGACCTGATAGGCTAGGGTCAGATACTAGGGAGGAGGAGCTTCCCTATCAGCAGACTAGGAGTAGTGGTGGAAGAGGGAGGGAGGATGGGGCAGGGAAGAGATGAGGGAGGGGGCTACAGCCTGGATAAAAAGTGAAGAAATTGTAATAAATAATAATAATAATAATAATAATGAAAAATTTTTTAAAAGAAAGTGAAAGGGGTTTATAACAGAATCTTTAAGACACTGAAGAAAGAAAGAGAATCAGACATTAATGACCTGCCTGCAAATTATTCTGGTGAATAAAGGGGGGAAAGCTGTGGGAGCAACCAACCACTAACTGATTGGATTTAATCCCCCCTCTTTTAGATGGAATCCATGCTATTCAAGTAGCCTAGAACCTGAGACTAAATAGCTCACAAAGAGGGGAAAACCAAATACTACTGTTCTGCTAAAGGAACATAGAATGACTCCTGTCATTCTTCTATACTTATAAATCAGAGCCTTGCGGAGCCATCATCAGAGAAGCTCCCTCCTTCAGGAGATGGAGAGAAATACAAAGACCCACAACCAAACAATGTTCAGAGAGTGATAGGCCTAGGAAAACACGGTTCTAAATGAGATGTCTCCATAAAATACCTCCCCTTAGGGCTCAGTGAGCTCTGCAAAACAGGATGTAGAAATATTGTAAGAGCAAGTGGGATAAAACACCAAGGAAACAAGCTCTTCTAGACACAATGTCCCTGCACATAGGAACTTACAGGTACTGTGAAGCACACACAGGCCTGAAGAGGTCGAAGCCAGATAGAATCCCATCACAGAAATGGGGAGTGGACACAAGCCCCTAACCCAAAAGGTATGTGATAAGTGCCCATGCAAATGGGGGCTAAAAATAGAGGACACCAACAAGCATGCCAAACTGTACAGAAAAACCTCATAAGACCCCAACCTTACACAAAGAGCAATGGTTACTGAGGAATTCTGAGAGTAGGAGAAATAATCTTTCCCAGAAAAGAATACACCAATTGGTTTTTCATTGCCAAATAGTCAAGCCTGAAAACATGCATACAAGTAACATACAGACTGAACAGGTTATTTAAATGTGCGTGAGTGTATGTGTGCATGTAATATCAATTAACGAATAAAGATGTTCAATCACAGGTCACACCAGTCAGTAGACCAGGTAGGCTGCCCTGGAACTTCTCCAGTCTATGTTCCGTCAGACCCCATCCTCAGGGCCACCTGAGTGCTGCAACAAAACACCAGCTGTAACTCCACCCCCTCCCTCTCCTGCACATTCCTCCTGCGGAACCCACAGACCATCCCCACCCTGGCCTTCCCTTCCAGTCTTGTTGCTGTGTCCAAGTCTCCAACTAGGGTAGACACTCCCTGCTCACCGTAGGCCATATTTGCCAGAAGACGGGTTCAGCTGCCAGTGAACCTACTTTACTCTCTGTTAATGGAGACCCAATCTGCTTCATTGCCTCTCCTTCGCCAGCCTGCACTGTCCATGAACTCACCACCCAAGCAAGCCAGTAAGACAAGCAACACACAGCTACACACTCTCTGAAAATCCATACAGCAAACAGAAATGAAGAAAAAAAAACACCCACCCAAAAAAACACCCAATACTAACCCATAAGTGATCACCTAGATCACTAATCATCCCCAATCCAGATGGCTAGATGCTAGCACAAGGACACAATCAATAACTGCCAGAGCATTATGTCTGTGATGGGATAGCCCAGCTATCTTATCACAGCAGGCCCTGAATAGCCCAACAAAGCTGAAACACAAGAAAAAGACCTTCATCAACCATATGTTAGATAATAGAGGTCCTTGAAAAGGAAATTAATAAATCTCTTAAAGAAATTCAGGAAAACACAAACAGTTGGAGGAAATTAATAAATCTCTTTTTTAAAAAAGCCAAAAAAAGCCAAAACAAAGAAACAAACAAGCAGTTGAAAGAAAAAACAAAACAAAACAAAACAAAACAGTTCAAGACCTGAAAATGGAAATTGAGGCAACAATAACAACAACAACAACAACAACAAAAACAAAAAAACAAAACCCAAGAAATTCTGGAGATGAAATATTTTGGAATGTGAACAGGAACTACAGAGACAAGCTTCACCAATAGAATATGAGACAGTACTGAGTATCCCAAGCTTAAAGATATCATAGAAGAAACAATTATGTATGTCAACAAAAATGTTATATCTAAAAAACTCCTGACACAAAACAGGAAATCTGGGACGCTATAAAAAAACCAAACCTAAGAATAATAGAAATAGAGGAAGGAGAAGAATAGCAGCTCAAAGGCCCAGAAAGTATTTTCAATAAGATCACAGAAAGCTTTCTAATCTAAAGAATTAGATGCCAATGAAGCTTACAAGCTTACATACTATCAAGTGCATTGGGCCAGAAAAGAAAGTCCTCTTGCCTTATAATAGTCAAATGCCAAATATACAGCACAAAAAATATTAAAATCTGAAAAAGAAAAACACCAAGTAACACATAAAAACAGACGTATTAGATTATGGCTGATTTCTCACAGAAGACTTAAATTAAGAGATTGAAAAAATATATATTTTATAAGTGAAAAAAACACTTTGATTTATGAGCAGAAATTGGTTTACAAGATTACAATAAATTCTCCTAAATCTGAATGAATCTTTCAATTTTCTCTGAGTACCTTTCTTTCTTGCCCAATAAAATTTATAATAACATACATTCTTACTTGTACCCAAAATTTTGCTGATTATCATTTTATTGACAGTTTACTTTGTTCACGTGAATTAAAAGTAGTCTTTCTTTCTTTCTCTTATTCTGTAATATTAATATTATGTAACTGTCATAAAAAAGTGAGAGATCATAGAAATATTTATTTTACACATTTCCCTCTTTCCTCCCCCCCTCTATCTCTGTTGGCTAGAAAAATGTAACTTGAATTTGGTTTGTCCATTGAGCAGGACCTTACACAAGCATGACTCAAATAGTTATAAAACTATAAACCATTGGAAAAATAAAATATATGAGCAAAAGGAAATAAGCTTCACGCTGGTAAAACTTAGCAGTCTATGAAAGAAACAAAAGGGTATAAAATAAAAAGAAATAATGAAATATACATTGGAAGATATCACTGCTCTGATATTTCTTGCACATTTGGAGAACATAATTTAGAAGTAATCACTAATTGAGGATTTTCATGGCAACAAATATTGCTGGATGCTTTCAAGAACTTTAATTTACTATGCTGTTAGCTTCCAGTTCCATTTTAGTTATAATAGATACCATTATTTTGGGTAATAACGTGCTTTTGTAGATCATGATTTTGCTTGCAACTCTGTGCTGTAGTAAATATTTATCATTTCTGAATGTTGAGCTATGGTTTGAACTACTTAGCTATCTATGTTTTAACTTATTTATTACTTCATTGAGGAAATATAAATTAATAATTGTACATAAGGACATGAGAATATAAAATCTTGTTTCATTATATACCAAAGCTGTATGGGGACCTCAGGAACTATGATGAAGTTAGATGGAATAGTGAAGTAAGCAGAACATTCCAGGATTGGAACTTCTGGGCTTGTTAGTAATAATTCAGTTCCCTTGCTTATCATGCTCTCACACTCAAAACTTTGGTAGATTATATAAGTTTCTATTTTTAGTTACAAAATTAATCTCTTTTGACATAAAAAGTGTGAGAAATTCTCATTGTGAAATTACAACCATTTTCATCAAAGCAAAGGTTTATTAAGCAGGATATTTCCCCATAATGTGTTTTAAAGGCTGTTGAGAAAAAAAATAAAAAAGTGCTGTCTTTGGGATGGACACTGAGCCTAACTGGACAATGGTTGATGAGAACAGACTGTGTTCAATTGAAACACAGTTCTCTCTGAAGAACTATTTTATTATTCTAATAAGCTTAATGTGCTCAGATATGAAAGAATCCATTTTAAGCAAGATTAAATACCTAATAATGACCATGGACTCTTCCTTTCATAATATATTAGTCAGTCCCAGTCCCAGGCACATATGTCACCCTGACTACCTTGGTCTCCGTTCATGAAAATGTTGTGGAGGATCCTCTGTAGTGGAAATTAATTGAAGGGTGATTTTTTAAAATCTCATTTTCTTTATTGTTATCCTGTCTATGTCCTCATTTTCTCTTCTACATTGAATTTAGAATGAAAGACATTCATTATTCCTAAATGGGCCATTATGAATTGACTGTCTTTTATTTCTTACAGATCAATTGAGAACTCTGCCTACTTTCCTCCACCAAATTACAGTCTCATAGGCCTGCAGGAGCAGAAGAGTCTATTTTCTAGCAATGAAACTGACAGTGCTTCAACATACATTGCTTGTCGTCTGATTTGGTTATTTTAATAAACTATTCCACAAAGAAGAATTTTTGCCTCTTTGCTTTCTTTCTTACAGCAAGAATTTACTTCTGCTCAAGACCATGTTTATCAGCATTGCTCATTGCCTTTCACATGGCCCCAGAATGGTTCATAGACAACTCTGATGGCTTCAATATCAAGCTCATTTCTCCTTTAACTTAAAACTGATCCCTGAATCTTAAATTTTAACCATATTTCAGAAATTTTCTTTAGAAAGTATTCATTATTATTCAAAGACTTGTCTTAGTTTCTAAGTATGGTTAGAAAATTATAACTTCCTTCTGAGTAAAATTCGTTATAAGGTTTGTAATTAATGTTGGTGCTAATTTTAATCTCCAGAATAAATTTCTCTTTGCTTGGAAACTACATTAACACATGTTCTTGTTTTTTAATGTATGTAGTACCCTATACCCCCCTCCCCACAAAAACACACTTTCAAACAGTTGGGAGGAGCAAGCCAGAAACTGAATTCAAGCTTTCAGAGTGTGTGCCCTATTTATATGATTATACCATGAGATGTTATGATTCTGGATTCTCTTACTCCCTAAAGTGAATTAATTAGGTAGCAGAGAAAGAAATAAGACTGATAGCTATGAATTCTCATTTTGTTTTTAATTTTAAGTGGCAAGTTCACATCCTCATTCGGGTTACCTTCACGGAAGTCACTTGGGAAATATAAAATGCTAGGTCTGCTTTTCTAAAACACAATGTACTGAAATAAACACAGAGACACATTGTGGGAACTAGATGATGGGAGATGAATATATTGCCTCTTTTAAGCAAATTCTCTTGGGAGTTAAGGTTAAGACTAATCTGTGGTAACATTTAAATCATACTGAGTTCCTAGCAGTATGAAAAACTGCAGGATGAAAAGAAAATACTTCACTAAAGATGTGAAATTCAGAATGTCAAATCTCATAGATTTGGAAAATTATTAGTTTTCAAAAGTAGTTCTTTGATAAGAAGAACAGTGAAAACTTGAATGTCTACAAAATTATATTTTCAACTAAAACCAAAAACCATTCTTCAGTTTCAAAGCTCCTTGACAAGAAATGAATGTGCTTTCTTCACCATATAGGGTACTCTTCATTTTTCTGGAGATTTCTTTTAAAACAAGCAACAACAACAACAACAACAAAAACCAATAGCAACAATAAAATAAAAATTAAAACAAGATCACTATACTATTTCCTTCTTTTATTATCGCTTACGCATTAGTTATAGATCCTCATAATTTAAGGCTGGATTAAAAGTCTAGAGTATTATTTTAACTCATGTGCCATTTAAAGAGTAATACAAATTTCATGCCTTCCTGGGTCACCAGATAGCACTGACTTTGTCACTAGTTCATGACCCAGTATCACTGTACCATAAATTTTAAAAATCAACCAAAGCAAACAAGAACAACCCTAATTTCTTTAAAAGCAACTCCAGCTAAATAGTAATTTCCAGTCCTATCAGTGAGTTCATGCAATCAGTTGGCAATGGACTGAAGAAAAAATTGCCTCATTGGAAGCTGAACTGTAATTTCATGTTATCTTTGGAAGCACAAAGGCATGAGATTTTCAACAATACATAATGCATCCACTGATCTGGCTCTGCACTGAAACATGAATGGTGATGAATCTTCCTACTGGAATCTTTTACTGAGCTAAATCTAGGCTTACGTGTCAGAGTGATAAAGAACAAGAGCATCAGCATCAACCAGAACTTGTGATCAATAGCTGACATTACAGCTAACTGGGTGGAAAAACACGTCAGTCACAGAGCCCACCTCAGTGAGTTTTTATGGGCACTGAATGTGAGGAGAGACATGTTTGCTATTGCCTAAACCCTAATGCTTACTAAGGGCTCTATGTGTGGTGTTGCTCAACAAAGATGACCACGATTCTCAAACACTCAGGCCATGGAGAATGAGGGTCTAATTCCTTTTTCTTTAAGTCTGGGCAACCTATCTGTGACTTTTATGAGCAGTTTATTGTGGATTTATCCTGGTTGTTTTCGACTTTTCAGAGCACTAGTGGCTCTATTACGTAATCCCTCATAGTGCTGAACTATGTCTTAGAAGTTTAGTTCTTCAGACAATAGACTCAGCCTTTATTGTGTAGCACAATTATCTCCATACAGCTTTTCTCTCAAGTTAAAAAAAAAAAACATTGACGTGAGTCTGTTTTATTTCTAGGACCATACAAAAGAGCCTTTTTGCTAAATAAGTTATTAAAATGCTGTTTTTAAAATAGTAAAATTTAATCTGAATGTTATACATTTCTTATATAGACACAGGTCACACTTGACGAGCTTTGAAAAACCCTGCAGGCTAGGGAAGACAATATGGTGCACATACATTTCAGTTGAGTCTTCAAATAACTCTGGGCTCAGTGGCATTATTTTGAAATGGCATTTCTCCCAGGTAAGAAAGGTTGAACTGAGCTCACTTAATCCATAGTACATATGGTAGCGTAAGGAACACTTTTTAATTAAGTCATGCTTATTAAGATTCTGCTTGTGGTGCTGCAATAAACAGTGAGAACACTATATTAGTGCTTATGGGCAGAGAGAAAGATTATTTAAAGGTTATGCATGCATATACAACGCACACACTCATACACACACACCCACATCATCATCATCATTATCATCACCGCCATCATCTAAGCTCTGCTATATCACTGTTGCTGTGTTCTAAGAATTAGCAGTAACTAAGAAGATAACTGATGGTATCATGATCAAGAACTCGTGAAGAGGATTTGCTCTGCTCCTATGTCTGAGTTTACAGAGCACTTTACAGGTCTGAAAAGTTGAAGATAATGGAATAAGAGCACTGGAAATACAGAGAATTGACTATTTATTTTCTTTTCTTTTTTTTGTGTATATACAGTTTTAATTTGGGTTGTTAGATTTAGAAGAACAAAACCATAATTCTATTTAAAGTTTAGACATATAACAATTATTTAATTATTTTTTTAAAATTCAAATTTTTTCATGTTCTTAGTTGCTGAGTAGTATTCCATTGTGTAAAAGTACCACAGTTTCTGTATCCGTTCCTCCATTGAGGGGCATCTGGGTTGTTTCCAGTTTCTGGCTATTACGAATAAAGCTGCTATGAACATGGTTGAACAAATGTCCTTGTTGTGTACTTGAGCATTTTTTGGATATATGCCTAGGAGCGGTATAGCTGGATCTTGAGGAAGTACTATTTTTATTTGCCTGAGAAAGCACTAGATTGATTTCCAAATTGATTGTGCAAGTTTACATTCCCACCAACAATGGAGGAGGGTTCCCTTTTCTCCACAACCTCTCCAGCATGTTTTGTCACTTAAGTTTTTTATCTTAGCCATTCTGCTGAGTGTAAGGTGAAATCTCAGGGTCATAGCGATTTGCATCTCCTTGATGGCTAAGGATGTTGAGTTTTTTTTTTTAAGTGTTTCTCTGCCATTCTATATTTCTCTACAGAGAATTCTCTGTTTAGCAATGTACTCCATTTTTTTTAATTGGCTTGTTTGATTTGTTGCTTTTTAACTTCTTGAGTTCTTTATATATTCTGGATATTAGCCCTCTGTCAGATATAGAGTTGGTGAAGATCCTTTCCCAGTCTGTAGTTTGTAGGCTGTTACGGGGAAGATGACAACCCTTACTTAGAAAGACAAATGGGATGGACACTGGAAGTAGGAGAAAACAAGTAATTGGACAGTAGCTTACCATAGAGGGCTTCTGAAAGACTCTACCAAGCAGTGTTTCATAACCAATCCTGGGCCATAGTTCAGGGAATCATATGAAAGAAGGCAGAGTTAGTAAGACCTGGAGAGGACAGGAGCTCCACAAGGACCAAATATATCTGGGCACAGGGATCTTTTCTGAGACTGATTCTCCAAGAAAGGACCATGAGTGTATATAACCTAGAACCTCTGTTCAGATGTAGCCCATGGCAGCTTAGCAGGGACTATCTCTGAGATGAACTCAGTGGCTGGCTCTTTGTCACACCACCCCACCCTCCTAGGGAAGAGCAGCCTTGCTAGGCCACAGAGGAGGACATTGCAGCCAGTTCTGATGGTACCTGATAAACTAGGGTCAGATGGAAGGGGAGGAGGACCTCCGTTATCAGTGGACTTAGAGAGGGGCAGGGAGGAGATGAGGGTGGGAGGGTGGTATTGGGAGGGAATGAGGGAAGGGGCTTCAGCTGGGATACAAAGTAAATAAACTGTAATTAATAAAAAAATAAAGTAAAAAATTAAATTTTTATTTTTTTACATTAATTACATTTCATTTGCTTTGTATCCCAGCTGTAGCCCCCCTCCCTCATTCCCTTCCCTCCACCCTCCCTTCCTCATTTCCTCCCTTGCCCCTCTCTAAGTCCACTGATACGGGAGGTCCTCCTCCCTTTCCATCTGACCCTAACTATTTTCAAGGAAAGAATGATTTTGGCAATATAATTGAATTTCTTCATTATTGATCAAAGATATAGGATAAAATGTAGAAGTAAGAGTTAAAGTCTGAAAAACAGCATCAGAAATTGACTATGTGCTTCAGCTATAGAGGAAAAACAGGGGCTCATTCCTTATAGAAGAGTTACCTCAAGCCTCATTGGTAAAGCACTCACCATGCATCCTGTGTTTGTAATTCTGGATGGCACATAAAACTGGTCACAGTACAAGCATACTTGTAAAATCTCTGCAGTTATACAATGACATGGGAGGTAGAGACAGAAAAATCTCCTGAAATTTGAAAGCCAACTGATCTGGCATATTTAGAAGCAAACAGTTTATCACCCTATCTCAAACAGTAGAAGGTGAGGACCAACACTGAGTTTGCCCTCTGACCTTTACATGTGTGCCACAGCACACACACACATACACACACACACACACACACACACACACACTCTCGCTCTCTCTCTCTCTCTGAAAAAATAAAATAAAATTTCCCTTCATATTTAATCAAATCTTAAAGTGAAACAAAAACACAAGTTCATCATTTGGAGTCAAAGTCTTTTCTGAAGACTCTCTATGAAGAAATTATATGGGCTATACTGATTTAATAGGGTGGAAGGTAAATTCCTAGAGGAATGTTCCCTCTTACACTGAGAGAAAGGACAGAAGACAAAATTAAAAGTAAGTAATGAACATAGATTCAGTGGTAAGGAAAAACTGAAGATAATACTAGAGGAAGACTAATCGGAAAGTGAAACTAAGACAGAGGATTAGAGGATAAACATTGAGAAGAAAGCTGTTGACTTAGAAATTTCCAATTCATGATAGACTAAAGGAGGTGTAGGACCAGTGTTCTTCACAGAAACAGAAACAGCTGAGTAGATGCAACAAGAAGAGATAGAAACATAGCCAGATACAAGGATAAATAGGAGCAAGTAAGACAGGTTGATGGTTAGAAGAGAGATGCTAAATGGATGACAGGTTACAGACTTAATGTGTCTATAAATGGATAGATGCTAGATGGATGGATAAATAAAATGATAGATGGGTAAATGACAGACAGACAGATAAATAAAAGTCTTAAAAGGAGATTTTAAAAAATGAAGTAGTGGTTCTCTGACTATGGAAGATGAGAAGTTTTTTGTGTGAAGTTGGTCAGCTGAAGATCCCAGAAGAGCAGCGTTGTAACTCATCTAGGTCTGGAAAGAATCCGGGAAACCAGTGGTGCACACTAACCCCAGGGCAGGGGAAGACAGGATGTTGTACCATAAGTGATAGACAGAAAAGGCACTTGTTGGAGCAGGCAGAGGGAGGCAAATGCAAGTTGATTCTTCCTCTCTTTGCTCTTCTCAGCCACCAAATGGACTAGGAGATGCTCACTCATGTGGAAGGGCTTCTACTTTACTAAGTCCAAATTCAGATACTAATGCAATCGGGAAACAATACAGACATCCCCAGAAATAGTGTTTAATTTACTCTAGAGAATGTCAAATCCAACCAAGCTGATCTACAACATTGACTCTGTATAGATGTGTATATATGCATTCATGTGCGTGTGTGTGTGTGTGTGTGTGTGTGTGTGTGTGTTTAAGTCTTTCCATGTCTGGAATTTGCATTTTTAGCTTATTCATTTGCCTATTGGTAAAAAGGAAAGAAAGAATTTGCTTGGCATGTGGATAAGCATAGAGTAGACATTAAAAGAGCAGCAGATGGTGAAATCAAAGTGGCTATGAGAATAGTTTAAAACTTTGAGCCAAACAGTTCTATCACATAAAGCTTTTGCAAATTTGCCAGACTTTTAGAGTAAATATTTCATTTCACTTAAAACATGAGACTGAAGATTAAGGTGATATTAAACTTTCCCAAGGCAAGATGTCCTTAGTTTGTACCTCTGGCATACCACAATGAGATATGCACAGAGCACAGGCCTTGTGAAAAATAACGACTGGGGAATGGGGTTACTTGTGATGGCTGTGGTGACATTTGTTAGCTCCATTTTGTATACTGAACACACCATACCATTGATCTTGGACAGTTCTCTTGATTATTTGTTATATTCTCCATGTGTCTGACACTTAAGTAAATGAAGGAGTGGTACTAATAAAAGTTGGATTCACCCATCATGGACTTTTTTATTTAAAAAAGTTGTACTTCATTGTTTGTGGATATAAGACGTAAAAAACACAACTTCAATGCTGAGTTATCTCTGGTTGTAGGAACTTATCAAATTCCAAATTTTCTTAGAAATACTTTCCTATCAAAGGGAATACCAGAAAACCAGCGATGATATTCACCATACTCTTATTGTCAGAGTCTTTGGTGATTCTGAAGCTGTGCCTCTGCCTGAATGGATGTATCCTCATGAACTAGTCTGTGTTGTACCCTCCCAAGACACTGCACACATGATGGATGCAATTTATGAATGGCTTTAGTGTTCCTTCAAAATCTCCAAATCTGTAATGAATAGTCTTCTCTTTTCTCTTTCCTTTTTTGTAGTTTCTTTTTAATTTTTCCCATTATTATTATTTATTACAATTTATTAATTTTGCAGCCTGGCTGTGGCCCCTCCCTCATCTTCTCCCGGTCCCTCTCACCCTCCCCTTCCTCCCTATGTCCCTCCCCTAGTCCACTGATAGGGGAGGTCCTCCTCCCCTTCCATCTGACCCTAGCCTATCAGATCTCATCAGGACTGTCTGGATCTGCCTTCTCTGTGGCCTAGTAAGTCCACCTCGCCAGGGGAAGTTGAACAAAGAGCAGGCAACCAAGTTTATGCCAGTAACTGACCCTGCTCCCTTTACTAGGGAACCCACATGAAAACTGAGTTTTCCATGGGTTACATCTGAGCAGGAGGTCTAGGTCCTCTCCATGTATGGTCCTGGGTTGGTGCATCACTCTCTGCAGGCCCCACTGGGCCCAGATATTTTGGCTCTGTTGCTCTCCTTGTGGAGCTCTTGGCCCCACCAGGTCTTTCTATTTCCCTCTTCTCCCATAATATTCCCTCTACTCTGCCCAAAATTTGGCTATCAAAGCAGATGCTGAGTGAGACTCTTTTTTTCTTCCTTTACTACAAGTATCAATGCTAGTAACAGTAGATTTTATCAAAGCCTTCCTTGAGGTGGGAAGATTTATTCCTGACCCCAGAAGTTCAAGTATCACCCACTGCTCTGGGATAGTGTAGATCCAGACTTGTTTGTTATTAGCATAACCAGAAAGAATTAAGGAGAATTTAAGTGCCAGCAACAGACCAACAGATGAGAAAATATTCCTAAGAAGGCATATGAAAAAATATTGAAGTAGTGATTCTTTTTCTATTCATATTCTATTTGTTTTTGTTGTAAGTTCTCAAAGTATTGTTGAAAAGGCTTTTTCTTTTATTTGACACAGTATAAAAATGAGCAGTAGGTGACATTAGAGGAAACGGAGTGTGTATTTGTCTGAGCATCTGGCATGGGCATCTGTTGGAGATGGGACACTAACTCATTGTTCTTTTCCTGTGTGGAAGGTCTAATTAAGTAGCAGGCAATCCCAGAAGCCCCAGAGTGTAGTTCAAATCAGTATCCAAAGGTTTATATGTGCTCACAAACCTCTTAGATCAGTAATACTGAAGTGTGAATCTCAGCAAAACTTGTCTAAACTTTCATGCCTAGATTATGTGGAAGCTGAAAGAACTTTGATGAGGTAGGATGGCCGAAACCAAGGAGTGCTGTAGAATGACTAAGCTAGATGGAATCTCAATAACTTAGCTTGCTAGCTATACCTGCCATTTATGGATATTTAAACTGGTTCAGGATGAAAGGTGCTCATTCTTTTTCTGACTAATCCCCAGGCAATTAGATTTATATCAATTCTCACAATCTTCAATATTCAGGCTTTGTCTGTTCACTGTATTCTCCTCTTTCCTTTCATTTATGTCCACCTTTTGTTTCTCTTTATCTTTCTTGTCTCTTTCTTCTTTTCATATCTTCCTCCTTTTCCCTCCCTCACTCTTGTCATCAGTCTTCCAAACTACACAACAAGAAAGTTTATAGCAATAACCAAAAGAAAAATAATTCACTCTAAATTGGATCAGCCTTCAGAACAGTAAAATTCATTTTGCAATGAGATGCCTTGCCTGTTAAAAAAATGAACAGAAGAAATGTCATGAAAAAGTCACATTTTAAAACTGAAAACAAAAAGGGAAGAAATAAAATAAGGAAAAGTGAGCATGCAAGAGGACAAAATAACTCAGGAGTAAACTGCTATATTCATAGAAATAAAAAAAATCAAGAGGCAGGAGAAGCTACAGATTGAGCATAAAACAGGAAAAACCATAAATAAAAGTATTTTCACACTTATTAAGGCCACATCACCAACAGGAAAAATACAAGAAGTTATAAAAAAATCATGAAGGATGTACTAAAAGAATTGCATGTTAAAAGTAAATGTGTACAATAATACTTTAGAAATAAAACTGGCAGTTTTTTAAAAATTATGGAACTCTGAAAAATGTCCCTTTGCTTTCAAAAAATCAGGAAAACAGTAGATACAAAAATAGGGTGATAACAGAAAGTACAAATCTAGCAGTGATTGGAAGAGATGAATGTGGATGAGCACACTGTCAGTATCCCTGTGTCCTGGGATGCAGCACCACTCATCATCCCTGTCAGAATAAATGCAGTTTAGAGGCTTACATTATTTTTTTCTTTTATGGAAGTGTTAACCTTAAGTCACAGTGTAGAAGAAGCAAAAAATGGTCCATACCAATTAAACATTTTAGAAACAGGGGAGTGCTTACTCTTTTGAGTCCATTTTCATGCATTTCCACACACTCGGAGCAGAAGCAGGGCCGTGATGACACTTCATTTCTCCAGGGGTTGACACCTTGATTCCTGTATTCTTGGAAAGTACAAGCATTTTCTCTTTTTTGGCATAGGGGAGGTACTTAATCAAATAAGTATTCGTATTTCCGGGAAAAACTAAGGAAACCTTGGCAGGAATATTTGCTGTGGCTTCATGGTGCCTTTCTTTAGAGGGTACAGACAATGGGTTCCAGGTAATGAAAGGTTTTCAGGTTAAGCAAAAAGTTTCCAGGTTGGAAGGTGAGTTGGGTGTGCAAACCACGAAAAATCTAAAGGCATTTTATTGCAATGACAAAACATAGCCTCACAGGTATCCATTCTGATCCAATCAGAAAAATGTTCTTATTGGATGTTTATCTGTTCTCTTTCCTACTATTATGGTTCTACCAGTGTAATCACTTTTTATATTTCAGGGTTTGGCTGGAGGCTGCAGCTGGCTTCTACTGTCATGATAGCTGATGGTACCCATTGCTATAAGGAAGCCAAGTTCTCTAAAGGTCTCTTGCATTCGGCTCTGAATCGCAGACAAAAACCTCTAGAGAACTCTTCGGATTAGCATGCTTTTCTCCAGCAGCATGGCTTGGTGTTCTGTGCTCTTCTGCAGACCCGAACCATCTAGTGAGTGTTCTGAAAGTGTCTACCATGGGGCTGACGAACCTTGCCTCCACGGGAATTGGCAGGGAACTGCTGAGATGGAGTATGTTCAAACCCTGGAAATATCACATTTCAGACTTAAAGTGTGGGACAAAGCTGTTTAGCTCTTTTCTGTGCCTGCCCCCGAGACATGTGACACAGCCCCTAGGTTACATATGGTCACTCAAGGTTACAGTTGGTCAGTGACATGAGCTGGTCTCCTGTTAGCTTTCCCCATGCAAATACAGCACTGCCACCATCCTAGTCCCAGCCAGTGACACCCGTTCATCCTCAAAGCCCTTCCCATCAAAGAATGTCTGCCACTCGTCTTTTATCCTGGGAAAAGAAGGCTACCTTCTTCCCTCCAGGCTTGATACTGGCCAGGCAGCCGCAGTGGAATTGCCTCGGTCTCCACTGGAGCTCTGCTGTCCTCCGGGAGCTTCTGCTGTTTATTGGCTAGTCAGTACAAATTGCTGTCTGCCGCCATCTTTCTCACGCCTCTCTGCCCGCTGCAGTGTTCATCTCTAGGAGCAAATTGCCAGCTGTTCCCGAAGCAGCCGCCTATCAGCCCTAGTCAGGCCCAGCCCTCTATCGCCACCTGACTCAGGTTTTGGAGCACTAGGCTTCTGCTGCCACCTGGCCTGAGGCTGACAGCCCGATTAGAAGAGCAATAACACTTACTGAGGATAAATCTTTTCTCCCGCACCTCCAGCTGAAGTAGAGATCTTCTGACACAGATCTCCATGTTGCACCCTTCTCAGAGAGGTGGAACCTTTGATTCTCCACTCCCCCCCCCCTTTCTGCCCAGAAGCCAAAGGCCATCTGCCTTCTGCCAGAGAAATGGGAGAAACAGAACCACAGTGTTGCAGTTTTAAATTCAAGAGTGTTAAGTTCCTGAGATCTTTTCTTCACTACCTGTCATGGCAACTCAATGCCATAGGACTTTCTATTTGTTTTTGCTGTATTTTCTAATCCACATTGCAGTTTAGATCTGTTGAACAAGCACTGCAACAGGCACATTACAAACAGGCCTCACAATTAGTTTACATAGGTTCATTCCCTCTTACAGTGGCCCATGTGAATTAACCTTATGAAAATGCCGGGGAACAGGAGGGGGATGGGCATAGCTGGAGAGGAATCTCAATCAATGAGGGTGAGAAGCCCGTACATACACCTTCAGCGTGGGGTAATTCTAGCTCTTAGTGGAAAAAGGAAACCAATTCTTCAGGAACAGACATTCTAGAACAATCTAGAATACCTAAAATACGCCTACATTTATTTCATGCTGTGTGAAGCTCTCAGGTTTTCCAGCAAAATGCTGACATTAATCTTCCGCAGCTCAGTACTCAATGTGTACCCTAGGATTGCCTTTACTCAAGATTAAATCATTTATTTTCTGTACCCCCTAATATAGATGATGAGACCTAACGGATGCTCAAAGAGGCTCTCTGGCTTTACACACATAGTTTTTAAATGCTTGATAGCTACTTTGAACATTTTGTTATCTTTCTCAATAGTATCAATGCACTTTAGCAAAAGGAAGTTAACCGGACAGCACCTGCGATTTCCCCTGGTAGCTTTTAAATGGCTGACTGACATACCTGTGAGCTAACAGACTAACTTTATGGGTGTTCTAGTGAAATGCAAAGAACAAGCATCAGGCCTTAGAATGGCAAGTGCTGTGTGTGTTCCAACTGTGATAAGGGGTTACAGAGGGACATCCAGAGGTGACCCAGCTGTGAAATATCAACTTCTTGTTTTCCTTTTGGATCATCCTTAGACTCTTATGTGAATGGTGTAGGTTTTTTGTAGGAATTATTTATTTTCACAATTGTGTGTTTACCCAATTGTAGCCCCCTGTCTTGACCACTTGGATTCGTGGTCAGTTCCGCATTCTGAAAATAGGCAAGCTGGAAAGAATAGGAGAGGTTGGGTGCGACACAGATTGCTTCCTTACTGAAATTCTCAAATTCTCATAGGAAGATTTTTATTCACACATCTGTACCTTCTCCTTGTCTACATCCTCTCCCAAAGGTAAGGATCAGAAATGCAATCAGTTATGGCTTAAAGTTTATACACTGTTGACAGAGCTTTGCCAATGGAGTCTGTCCTAGTTGGAACAAAGTGTTTTGAAAGAACATCTGATGTTTTGGCTGAGTCATTGCTTTCAAACAGAACATGATCTTTGCTGCTGCTTACAGGGGCCTTTAAAACGGGTCATAGAGTTTTATTTTCTTCTGCCTGCATGTGGATAATTGAATTGCTGTTTGCTAACTGAGACGACATTAGTTGGTTTCAAGTGTACCATTTTGATATTTTAAAAGAATCTCAAATTTCTTCAACCATTGAAAAATGGGATTTTTAGAGGCAGGAGGTTTTCAGACAGTCTATTTTTAGACTGATAAATTACTAGAACATGTGCTTTAGAATTATGTCTATAAAAAGCTTCAGTAGTATCTAAATGATTTTATTCTGTTATTTTCCATAGTCTTGATGATGCAGTGGGGAACACTATTTCATCAATAGTAGCATAGCCATAATAAAAACTATTGAACACATACTATGTTCAAGCATTGCTTTGAATATATTTCCTCATTTGTTATTATTAGATACTGGAACAACCTGAGGCTCAGATAATTTGATAATGGACACATGGTAATGCAGGTGAGGAAGGATACAGTGCCAGGAGTGAACCAGCAATGTGTCTATAATTTTAATGTTTTTAGCTATTATGCTAAAATGCCCCTACACAACCCCACTGACCCCCTAAAGTCTTACTCTGAGAAGATAATCTGGCATGTAAGTGCCAAGATTACTGTCACAAGCTGTTTTTAAAATTAAATGAGGTGGCAGTTCTGGAGAACGTTTACTAAAAACAACTGTCTGCAAGTAATTATTTAGGATGCATGTTTCCAGCCCTTGCATGGCTGAGGCAAGAAGATTGCACATTTGAGTAAGACACTGTATCAAAAAAAAAAAAGAAATCAAATGATTCCCTGTACTCTGCCGAAGGTTTGGTTATGAGTCTTAGTATCTGCTTTGATACACTGCTAGGTAGAGTCTTTCAGAGGCCCTCTGTGGTAGGCTCCTGTCCTGTTACTTGTTTTCTCCTATGTCCAATGCACATCCCATTTGTCTTTTGAGGACTGATCATCTTACCCTGGGTCCTCTTTCTTGTTTATCTTCTTTAGGTGTATAGATTTCATTATGTTTGCCTTCAGCAGAGTGCAGGGAATCATATGAAAGAAGGGAGAGTTAGTATGACATGGAAAGGATAGGAGCTCCACAAGGACCAAATACATCTGGGCACAGGGGTCTTTTCTGAGACTGATACTTCACCAAGGACCAGGTATGGATATAACCTAGAACCTCTGCTCGGATGAAGCCGGTGGTAGCTCAGTAACCAATTGGTTTCTCATAGTAAGGAGAACAGGGGCTATTTCTGACAGGAACTCAATGGCAGGCCCTTTGACCTCCCCACTCCCCAGGGGAAGAACAATCCTGCTAGGCCACAGAGGAGGACTTTGCAGCCAGTCCTGAAGATAACCTGATAAAACAGGGTCAGATGAAAGGGGAGGAGGTCCTCCCCAATCTTGGAAAGGGGCAGGGAGGGAGGGTGGAATTGGGAGGGAATGAGGGAGGTGGATACAGCTGGGATACAGAGTTAATAAAATGTAACTAATAATAAAAATTTAAAAAAATATCAAAATAAAATGAAGGTAAATGATTAGACTAAGAATAAAGGACTTTTCCTCAATTTTGTTTTAAATTTATATTTTATTTCATTAATTTTATTGAGATTTAATTAGTAATAATTAACATACAATAAACTGCACATATTTACCTAGGATAATCTGATATGTTTTAATATAAGTGGGCAACCATTAAGCCAGACCGTTTCAAGAGGTGAACTTATTCATCATGTGGAAAGTTTGTTTGATCTACCTTGTAACTTCTTCACGCTACTCTATCCCCAAAGTAAGACAACTATTCCTTTGTGTTTGGGTGAAATATTCTGTAAATATCTGTTAGGTCCATTTGGTTTCTAACATCTGTAAGCTTCAGTATTTCTCTGTTTAGATGTTCTCGGGATGACCTGTCTATTGGTGGGTGAGAGTGGTATTGAACTCCCCCACTATCAGTGTGCGAGGTCTGATTAAAACTGTAGCTTTATTTATTTATTTATTTATTTATTTTTAAACATGGGTGCCTTTGTGTTTGGAGCATAGATGTTGAAAATTAAAATGTTCTCTTAGTGCATATTTATCCTTGATTAGTATGTAGTATCCTTTCTTACATCTTTTGATTAGCTTTGGTTTGAAGATTAGTTTTTACTAAATATTAAAACAGCTACATCAGCTTGTTTATTAGATTCACCTGCTTGGACTACCTTTTTCCAACCCTTGACCCTGACGTGATATCTATCATTGATGTTGAGGTGTGTTTTTTGTTTGTTTGTTTGTTTGTTTGTTTTGTTTTGTTTTTGATGCAGCAGAAGTATGGATCCTGTTTTTACATCCATTCTGTTAGTCTGTTTTCTTTTTTTAAATTGGAGAATCAATTAATCTTGAGAGATATCAATGACAAAAGATTGTTGATTATGGTTATTTTGCTACTGCTGTTGCTATTTGTGATAGTGTTAGTGGTAATGCTGATGGTGTGTGATTTCCTTTGATTGATTTTGCTGCTCTGAGATATTTTATTTTCTGTGTATTCATGGGTATAGTTAAGTTTCTTAGGTTAGCGTTTTTCTTCTAGTTTCTTCTGTAGGGCTGGATTCATAGACAGATATTGTTTAAATATGGCTTTATCAGGGAATATCATATTTTCTCCATCTTTTGTCATTGAAAAATTAGCTGGGGATTCCTGTGTGGGAACTGATGATCTCTTAGAATCTGAAGAACATCTCTCCAGTTCCTTTTGACTTTTAGAGTTTTCATTGAGAAGTCAGGTATAATTCTAACAGGTCTGCCTTTATATGTTACTTGGTCTTTTCCACTGCATCTTTTAGTTGTCTGACTTTCTTTCTTTCTTTCTTTCTTTCTTTCTTTCTTTCTTTCTTTCTTTCTTTCTTTCTTTCTTTCTTTTCTTCTTTTGGTATTTCCAGACAGAGTTTCTCTGTGTAGCCTTGTCTACTTGCTTTGTAAACTAGGCTGGCCTCAAACTCACAGAGATTTGCCTGCCTCTGACTCCCTGAGAGTTGGCATGTGCCAACATGCCTGGCTATAATACTCTTTCTTTATTCTGAATGTGTAGTCTTTTGTTTATTATGTGTTGAAGGAACTTTCTTTTGCAGTCTAATATATTTGGTTTTCCGAATGCTTCTTGTACCTTTATAAATATCTCCTTTTTTAAACTTAAATTTTTATTTTTTTATATTATTTATAGTTTATTCACTTTGTATCCCAGCTATAGCCCCCTCCCTCATTTTCTCCCAATCCCACCCTCCCTCCCTCATCTCCTCCCATGCCCCTCTCCAAGTCCACTGATAGGGGAGGTCCTCTTCCCCTTCCATCTGACCCTAGCCTATCAAGTCTCAGCAGGACTGGCTGCATTGTCTTCCCCTGTGGCCTGGTAAGGCTGCTCCTCAGGAGGAGGCTGTCAAAGATCTAGCCACTGAGTTCATGTCAGAGACAGTCCCTGTTCCCCTTACTAGGGTACCCACTTGGAGACTGAGCTACTATGGGCTACATCTGTGCAGGAGTTCTAGGTTATTTCCATGAATGGTCCTTGGTTGGTGTATCAGTCTCAGAAAAGACCTCTAGGCCCAGAATTCTTGATCCTTTTGCTCTCTTTGTGAAAGCTCTTGTCCCCTTCAGGTCTTTCTATCTCTCCCTTCTTTCATAAGAGTCTCTGCACTCTGCCCAAAGTTTGGCTATGAGCTTCAGCATATGTTTGATACCCTGCTTGGTAGAGCCTTTCAGAGACCCTCTGTGTTAGTCTCCTGTCCTATTTCCTGTTTTCTCCCTCTTCCAATGACTGTCCTGCTTGCCTTTCTGAGTAATCATTGATCATCTTACCCTGGATCCTCCTTCTTGCTTAGCTTCTTCAGGTGTACAGATTTTAGTATGTTTATCCCATATTATATGTCTAATACCCACTTGTAAGTGAGTATATACCAAGTGTGTTTTACAAAGACAGGTTGTAGAAGGAGAAAGCTACCCACAGGTTAAGACAGAAGGAGCCAGAAGATGAAAATATATTGCCAGAATAAGTTTGAGGCCAGGAGAAAACAATTCAAGCAGAAGACAAGAGAATTCAGTTTGAATCAGCCAGCTTAGAGAGGAGTTTGGGACAGAAGAGCTAAGTTGAACCAGCCAGTGTGAATTCAGAGAGAGGTAGGAAGGCTTGGGAATGGTTCTTGCCTTATTTTATCATCTGAGGAAATAAAAACAACATTTATACTACAGAATGGAAAAAAAATTACCAACTCCACATCTGATCGAGGGCTGATATCTAAAATGTATAAAGAACTCAGGAAACTAGACCTTAGCAAACAAAATAATTCAATTTTTAAAATGTGGTACAGATCTAAATGGAGAATGCTCAACAGTGGAATCTCAGATGGCCGAGAAACACTTAAAGGAATGTTCAACATCCTAAATCATCAGGGAAATACAAATCAAAACTACTTTGTAATTCCATCTTACACCTGTCAGAATGTCCAAGATCAGTAATTTAAGTGATAGCTCATGCTGCCAAAGATGTGGAGTAAAAGGAATAGTCATCCATTGCTAGTGGGAGTACAAACTTGTACAGCCACTATGGAAATCAATATGGCAGGTACTCAGAAAGTTGGGGATCAGTCTACCTCAAGATCCAGCTATACCACTGCTGGGCACATATCCAAAAACAGTTCATCCTACCCTAAGGGTGCTTCCTAAGTCATGTTCATTGCTGCTCTATTTATAATTGCCAGCAACTAGTAACAACCTAGATGTCCCTCAACAGAAGAATGAATAAAGAAAATATGGCACATTTACACAATGGAGTGTTACTCAGCCATTTACAGAAATGGCATCATGAAATTTGTAGGCAAATGGACTGGGAGTAGAAGAAATCATCCTGAGTGAGGAAACCAAAATCCAGAAAGATAAATATGGTATGTTCACTTACATGTGGCTATTAGCCATTAAATAAAGGACAGCCAACCTGCAGCCATTAAATAAAGGACAGCCAACCTGCAGTCTGTATAATAAAAGAGGTTAGGTTAGGAGGAAGGGACTAGAGGGAACACATGTGCCTCCCTGGGATCAGGAAATAGAATAGATTTCATGGATTCAATGGAGGCTGGAGAGGATAGGACCGGGAGTATGTGGCAGGGTGAGGGAGGGGAGATAGGCTTGAGGGAAGAAATGCAGCTTGAGACAGATGTTACTGAGGGCTATTAGGGAGAATGTTCTGGAAACTTGGTGTAGTATAAATGCCCTAAAATATATGAGATTGATCCCAATGAAGTCTCCTAACAATGGGAGATAGGGTGGGTCTCAACTGACCACCTCTTATTACCGAATAACACTTCCAGGACTGGGACTATGTTGAAGTCAATTGAGTTTTTAGACAGGGAGGTTGCATGGAAATCCCTAAAAAAGTGCCAGTTGTTGCCAAGATGATGGGTTGCTCTCCTCTAACTGAAAATATGGCCCCATTGCTGAGAACAATACCCATACAGCTCATTCATTGACCATGGAGAAGTTAAGCTAGTGCCTACAGGGAGCCTTCACCCTTATGTTCTAGTGTCCTTGGTGCATAAGATACCCTAAAGCTATTTAAAAAGAAATGTAAACACCAACCCAGCCACAAAAAATTGTTTACCTGTAATCTGCCCTCCCCACAAGATATGCTAGGGCACTGGTGGCACAAAACTTATGAGAGTTTCCAATCAATGTCTGATTAGAATTAGGTCCAGTCCATGTGATAGGACCCATACCCAATTAGATGAACAGGAATAAGAGACTATGTAGTTCAGAGACCTAGGCTAAAACAAAACACCACCGGTCTTAAAGAAATATATCAATAAAAGAACTGCTTAATGATATTCTACTATACTCATACATTAGTGTTTTGTCAGCATCAGAGAAGCTTTGCAACAGACTGGAACAGATGTGGAGACCTACAGCTATGAATTACAGAAAGAGAGACACACACACACACAGAGACAGAGAAAGACACACACACATAGAGAGAAAGACAGAGAGAACAGGGATTGCATTTTACCAAAATATTACTATCCTGTTAAATTCTATTTTCTACTTAAATGGTCAGATCATTTGTGGATAGAGACGGATTGAAATTTGCCTTTTCATTTTATGTCTACCTTAGGACCACCAATATTGTACTAAGTACAAATGTTGAAAGTGGACCTTATGTTGCTATTCCTGAATTCAAAGATAGAGAATTAAACCATCCCCATTTGAGTGTCTGTATTTGTGTATTCTATATTTGTCTGTGTGAATCATGGGGAAGTTCTTCAGCAGGTGGATGAAGTTTATTTTAGTTTATTATTTGGCAAAGTGTTCCTTTTCTCATTTTGCTGACTTTATGGTTTTACATTTTCTTGAATACCATACAGTCAGGATCAAGTAGCACTCTGGTTTCTCTCCTTGTTGTCTTCCAGCTGGCAATATAAACAATGTTTTCCCCTGTACTTCTTTGGATTGATTGGCAATTTTTTTCCTTTGTTTTTGTGGTCCTAGAAATCAAACCCAAGGCCTTGTGGTTCTTAAGCATGTGTGGTCTATTAAGGAGTCGCATTTTCAGGCTTCAGGCATTTATATCTTTGAATTTTATTGCATGGCACACTAGAGTTTGCTTATTTATCCACTTGCTGAAGAACATCTTACAATCTGGAAGTTATTTCAAGTCTTGGTAGTAAATTGCAACTGTTCTAAACATCCCTCTACTAACCTTGATGTACAATAGTTATCTGAGTAGATGCAGAAGCCATGGCTGTTGTGCTATATGGTATGACTGTATTAGAGGCTATTGCTGTTGGCTATATTGTATGACTATGTAGAAGACCATGGCTATTGGGCTATATGATATGACAGGGTCCGAGGCCATGGCCTTTGGCTGTGTGATACAACTGTGTTAGAAGCCATGGCTGTTGGCTATATGGTATGACTGTGTTAAGAGACTGTCAGATTCTGCTCTAAAATGCATTGTTATTAGCCGTGAGTGAGAGGTCACTATTCTATACATCAGTAGCAGGTAACATTGTCAGTACTTTTTACGTTAGCCATTGCAATGTTACCTCATTATTACTTTTGAAATTCCCTAATAATGTTTTGATGTTCAGCATCTTGCTTAATACTTATTTACTATCCTAACGTCTTTAGATACATTTCTGTTTCTATCTTTGGTGCATATATTGATATTTTAGTGTATGTGTGCGCGGGCACGCATGCACGCGAGCATCACGTAACATGGTACGGGTAATCATAGAGGCCAGATGAAGATTTTTAGTCACCTGGAGCTGAATCTATGTGTCATAGGTCACCAGATGTGGGTGGCATGAACTGAGCTGGGACCCTCTGCAAGAGCAGTAAGTGCTCTCAATGCCTGAATCATCTTTCCAGTCCTTACTGTTACATCTTAAAACATTTTTTTAAAATCCATTTTTCCAATCTTATTCATGCAGCTATTCCTAGGACGAACCATTTTACAGCAGGTTTTGTAGTTTTCTGGCTCTTATGATATTTCTGAACCTCTTGTTCAAATTCTCTGAGACATAGATGCAGGACCTGTCATATAAATGTGTCTGTTGGATGAAAATATCATGTGATCTCACTCTTTGACAAAGAACTACAGGGAACTAATGACCTTGGGGACAAAGAAAATTAACCTCTTTCAGGGACAGCACCCTTTATTAGTTGTCAAATGACATGAAAACAGTAAAAACAGACCTATCAAAGTTTTTACTAGCACATGAACATAAATATGTACATATGTGTGTATTAAATGATAACAACCAATGCAGAAGAGGCTATCAAATTGAGTGTGAATAGAAGGATCTCAAAAGAGAGTAAACTGGCAGGAATTTTAGGGGACAAAAGGGGGTGGAAAAATAATACAATTTTATTTTAATAAATATTTTTTAAGTTCTGTATAATTGGTGCAGAAGTTACATTCCTGATCAGTGTTGTGCAAACATTTTCTCTTGTCTATCGTTTATGTTTTTCTATTCCTAATTTATATGCTGGAGACCATCAGGCTTCCTTTTATGAGCCTGGGGCATTTCAGAATTCATTTAGATATTCATATCGTTCACCAAACCTTAAAATCAGTTTTCATCCCCCTTTCTTTTTTTCATTTTTATTGTGAGACAGGATATAATTTTCCCAGGCAGGGCTTTTACATGTAATCCTTTTGCATCAGTCTCAAGAGGGCACTTAGGCCTTTATCATCAGATATTTCTAATTTAATGAAGTTCAGTAGTAGAATTTTCCTCGATGGAACATATTGCTGTTGCATGCAAAAACTGATTGCCATGCTTATGGTTGTTTAGATGGTCTATGCTTTTGAAATTTAATAGTTTCACAATTATGTCTATTTCCCCATTTAAAAAAAAACTATTATAGTAAAATCTAGAAGACTTCCTTTACACGTATTTTCATTCTTTTTAATATTTATTATTTTCTCATATCCCAACTACAATTTCCCTTCCCTTCTCTTCTCCCAGTCTCCCTGACACCTCCTCCATCCTCTGATCCACTCCTTCTCCGTTCCCTTTAGAAAAGCGCAGGCCTCCAAGGAATAGCAAACAAACATGACATATGAAGTTTCAGTAAGACTAGGCACCTACTCCCATATTAAGGCTGGAGGAGACAACAATATGGGAGAAAAAGCATCCCAAAACTGGGCAAAGGGTCAAAAATAGTCCCTGCTCCCGTGGTTAGGAGTCTCACAAGAATACCAGGCTACACAACCATGATATACATTCAGAGAGCCTCGGTTAGACTCATGCAGATTTCCAGATTGTCAGTTCAGTCTCTGTGAGCCTCTGTGAGATCAGGTTAGTCGATGTGTGGGTTTTCTTTTGGTGTCCTTGACCCCTTTGGCTCCTGCAATCCTTTCTCCTCCCCTTCTTCAGAATTCCTTGGGCACCTCCAAATGTTTGGCTCCGGGCCTCTGCATCTGTTCCCATCAGGTGCTGGATGAAGTCTCTCTGGTAACAGTCATGTTATCCTGGCAACGAGGATAGCAGAATATAATTAGGAATCATTTTATTGACTCTCGTTTTTCAGGCCATGCTTGGTTCTGTTCTAGGTATCTGGGATATCCAGCCTCTGATTCCTGGCCCTTCAGGCAGTGGTGGGGCTGGGCTCCCTTTTCTGGTGTGAGTCTCAAGCTGGACCAGACATTGCATGGCCACTCACCCAATTTCTGTGCTACCATTACCACAGTATATTTTGTAGGCAGGATAAATTGTAGACCAAAGGTTTTGAGGCTGGGTTGGTGTCCCCATCCCTCCACTGGAGGCCTTGGCCTGGTTACAGAAGATAGCCAGTTCAGGCTTCATATCCCTCCTTACTGGAAGTCTTTTACTAGGGTCACCCTCATAGATTCTAGGAGTTTCCTTCACATTAGGTTTCTACCTCACCCCTGAAATGTCCCACAATTCCAGTTGTCTATCCCAGTGAGAGACCAAAAGATAAGCAGCAATTGTTAACACTATGTAGAGTAGGCGCGGTATAGCAGTAAGTTCCCTGAGGGGAGAGCTACCTCGCTGCATTCTTTCCCGCCTTCCTGGTTCCGGGTACGTGACTTGGCTCACAATCTGCCTTCCCTGTTCTGGGTACGTGACTTAACTACGGCTTTGTTCAAACCACCCAATCAGACCCCTGTAACTATGCTTCTCGCTTCTGTAACCGCGCTTCCTGCTCCCAAGCCCTATAAAAACCCGTCACCCCAACCGAGAGGCGTGCAAGTCTTCTGAGAGACTTTGTTGCCCCGGTACCCATGTACTCAATAAAGCCTCTTGCTGGTTGCATCTGAACAACTGGACTCGTTGATCTTTGGGTACGGGGTCTCCCTGACAGAAGACAACCTTCGGGGGTCTTTCATTAGTACTCTCTCCTTCCATCTTTCCCCAACCTGATCCCTCCATTTTCCATCCCCACCTGTCCTCATCATTCCATGATGTCTATTCTTTTTTTCTTTCTCAAAAAGATTCACATGTCTCCCCTTGACTTCTCTTTCTAACTTGGTTCCTCTGGGTCTGTAGATTGTGGCTTGATTATCATTTACTTTACAGCTAATATACACTTATAAGTCAGTGTATACAATGTTTGTCTTTCTGGGTCTGAGTTACTTCACTCAGGATGATTTTTTTCTAGTTTCATCCATTAGCCTGAAAATTTCATAAAGTTACATTATTTAAATAGCCAAGTAATATTTCATGTGTAAAGGCACCACATTTTCTTTTGTCTGTTGAGGGACAGCCAGGTTGTTTCAAGTTTATGGCTATCATGAATAAAGCTGCTATGAACATAGTTGAGCAACTGTTCTTGCTGAATATTGGAGTGTCTTTAGGGTATATGCCGAGGAGTGGTACAGCTGAGTCATGAGGTAGATCTCATTTTTTTTTTTTTTAGAAACCTCCAAACTGATTTCTAGAGAGACTGTACAAATTTTCACTCCCACCAGCAATGGAGGAATTTTACCCTTGCTCTACTCCACATACTTGCCAGCATGAGCTGTCACTTGTGTCTTTGATCTCAACAATTCTGACAGGTATAAGAGTAATTTTGATTTGCATTTCCCTAATGGCTGATGATGTTTAACATTTCTTTAAGTCTTTCTCAGCCATTTGAGATTCTTCTGTTCAGAATTTTCTGTTTAGCTCCATACCCCACTTTTAATTGGATTATTTGGTTGTTTGATATCTAGTTTCTTGAGTTGCTTATACATTTTGAAAATTAGCCCCCTGTTAGATGTGGGATTGATGATTTATTTTCAGCCTGTTTGTCAGTTGTATATAGGAGGCTACTTATTTTTGTGAGTTAATCTTGTATCCAATCCCTTGAGTGAAGATATTTACCAACTCTAAAGGTTTCCTGGTAGTATTTTTTGGGTTGCTTATGTATACTACCATATGATCTGCAAATAATGTTACTTTGCCTTCTTCCTTTGCAATTTGTATCCCTGTGATCTCCTTTAGTTGTCTTTTATAGTACTAGAACTTCAAGTACTATATTGGAGAGATATGGAGAGAGTGAGCAGCCTTGCCTTGTCCCCAATTTTGATGGGATTACTTTAAATTCCTTTCTACTTAATTTGATGTTAGCTATTGGCTCATTGTATATTGCCTTTATTGTATTTAAGTATGTCCCTTGTATCTCTGCTAAGACTTTTATTATTGATTTTGTCAAAGACTTTTTCAGTATTTAATGATATGATAATGTTTTTATTTCTGTTTGTTTATATGGTGTATTACACTGACAGAATTTAGTATGCTGTACCATCCCTACATTTCTGGAATGAAGCCTACTTGGTCATGGTGCATGATTATTTTGATGTGTTCTTCCATTCGGTTTGCAAGTATTTTACTGAGTATTTTTGCATCAATGTTCGAGAGAAATTGGTCTGTAATTCTTTCTGAGTCTTTGAATGGTTTGGTATCAAGGTGACTGTTGCCTCAAAAAATGAATTTGTCAGTGTTCCTGTTGTTTCTATTTTCTGAAATAAACTGAGGAGTGTTGATATTAGCTCATGTATCTTTGAAACTTTCATAGAATTGTGCGCTAAAACCTTCTGGCCCTGGTCTTTTTTGGGGGGGAGGTTCGGGGGAGACATTTAATGACTTTCATGTTTCTTAGGCATTATAGTTTATTGAAAGTGTTTCTCTGTTCTTGATTTAACTTTGTTAAGTGGTTCTATCAAGACAATGCCCACTTCTTTTAGGTTTTCCAAGTCAGTGGAGTACAGGATTTTGACCAAATGATTCTTTGGATGTCTCTGGTGTCTATATTTATACCCTCTTTTCATTTCTGGTTTTATTAATTTAGATATTCTCTTTTTGCCTTTCAGTTAGTTTTAAAAAAGGTTTGTCTGTCTTTTTGATTTTCTCAAAAAACCAACTCTTTGTTTCATTGATTCTTTGTATTGTTCTCTTTTTCTGTTTTATTGATTTCAGTCTTTGGTTTGATTATTTCTCACTGTCTACTCATCTTGGGTGTGTTTGTTTATTTTTGTTCTCAAGCTTTCGGGTGTGCTGTTATGTTGCTAGTATGAGACCTCACTGATCTCTTAATGAATGCACTGAATGCTGTAAAATTTTCTCTTAGCACTAGTTTAATTGTGTCCAATTAGGTTGGGCATGTTGCACATTCATTTTCATTGACATTTATGAAGTCTTTAACTTCTTTCTTAGTTTCCTCCTTGATCCAGGAGTCATTCAGTAGAGAGTTGCTCAGTTTCCATGAGTTTGTAGTTCTTTTGAATTACATGAATTTGTTGTTATTATGAGTTTTTGTTACTACTGTTGTTATTGAAATAGGATACAGGGACTTATTTTAACTTTCTTGTATAGACTTGCATTGTGACTGAGTATATGGTCAATTTTGGATTGAGAAGAATTTTGTAGTGAGAAGAAATTATATTCTTTGGTGTTTGGGTGAAGTGTTATGTAGGTATCTGTTAGGTCCATGTGAGTTAAAAACCAAAACAAAACAAAACAAAACAAAAAACAAACAAACAAACAAAAATGATGCTAAGCTCCATTATTTCCCTTTTGTTTTTAACAAAATTTCAAATGTTTAATTTTACTAATAAAGACTTGGGAGTCAGATGCTGGAATGAAAGCCTGCTAGCTCAGAGAGATAGAGAAAGCACCCAGCTGATTCCTCCTTAGCTGACATCTCAAAAGCAATCCTCCTTTTCCGCTGTTTTCCCCCAAATCCCTCAAACTAAAATATCCCTCCCTTGTTCTTCCTGTGCCTCTCTATTCCTATTCCTCCTCCGGACTCCCTCTTACTCTCTATGTTTTTTTTTCTCTATGTTCACTTGCTGTCAACTGGTTGCTTACCCCACCTCTTGACTTATGGTTGACTCTATTTAAGCATGTTCACAATATTCAAACAAAACTTTTGGATTAAAGGTGTGTGCTAGGGCTGAGCCACACCACAACTAGAAACGTTTTGTTGTTTTTGTTGTTGTTTTCAGAAAACAACACAATCTTATGGTTCACAGGGTGATCAAATATCCTACAATATTTCTCTGTTTAGTTTTTGTCTGGATGACCTGTATATTGGTGAGGATGGGGTACTGAAGTATCCTGTTTTAATGAGTGGGGTTCCATGTGTGATTTAAGCTTTAGTAATTTTTTTTTAATGTGAGTGCTTTTGTGTTTGGGACATAGATGTTCAGAATTGAGATGTAATATTGGTGGATCTTTCATTTAATAAACATCAAGTATCCTTCCCCATCTCTTTTGATTCATTTTGGTTGGAAGTCTATTTTGTTAGGTATTTGAATGCTACACCAGCTTGTTTCTACCCTAGATGGGTATAGAGGTATGGGATGGCAAAGGAGTGTCTATGGAGTGTGTCTTTGGAATCTGAACCAAGGGCCTGGAAAGGTGTGGCTCTTACCTGTTCTGACTGGCATGGCCTTCAGCTAAGCAGTGGATTTTGCCTGCGTAGGATGTTTTCATCCATCCATCCATCCATCCATCCATCCATCCATCTCTTTTGAATGAGAATGTTTAGCTATTAGAGCATCATTCACAGAAAGACCTAATATTCTTTCCTGAATTGCATTGCTGGCCCTAGTTGTGTTAGTTTATGTATCAGCTCTTTTAGCTGTACTATTGATTTGTCTTTCTCTCACCAGTTGTTCAATGACAGGACTGCTCTAGTTTCATGTTAAGTCTTAAAGTTGAGCAGTGTCAGTTATTGACAGCATTTCAGTTGATTTTTTTTTCTAGTGTTGTTTTGACTATTCTGTGTATTTGTCCTCTCCATAAGTATTTTATGATGATTTTGTTAATGCTTATAGAATAACTATTTGGAATATTTTTTAAGATGAAATATATTTTATGGGTCTGGTTGTAATAAACTGGCTCCATGATGATACTTATTTATGAACACGGGACAATTCAGCATGCATTTAGTGATGGGGTTGTTTATAGGATTTACATTTTGGTCATGCCATATAATTGTGGTTCCAGTTTGGCTAGTTTAAATCTCTTTCTCAACAAATCCCTGTTTTTAATGAAGCAAAAATTAAGATACTTGTTCTTTAATAAGAAAATCTGTTAGTGATATTGAAAATATAAGAGTTTTTAATCTATTTTTAGGTACATTCTAAATGGGGCAATTGTGTTTTAATTCATTCTTCACAAACTCATTAAGCTTTTAAACCAATATTTGAATTCCTGTTAAACATTTAATCTTTTGCTAAACTTTAGTGATATAGCAATGAATCATACATAATTATTTAATTATACATTTGTTTTCATTTGTATGACGTTAATGAAATAGTTAATTTGAGCTTTTGCAAGAAATTATGTATTTGTGATGTTTACTGTGGAATCCAGCCAGCTGAGCTGCTGTATAGTTTCCATTTGGTTGGATTATTCCATAGGTCTTTCATAGAATGCCTTTCTATCCACCACATGTTCAATAAAATTTTTATAAAATGTAAGTGAATAGCTTATCATCAATGTACATTTAACTTGAGAATGACTTCTTATATTTACATGAATACTTACATTTTAGTTACCTGGATCCCAAAGACCAGAACATTTTCTAGCTAAAGAATTTATTTGTAAAATCAGACTTTAAGGTATCTAGAAAGAAAACAAAATTTATTAGAGAGAGGAATAAAAACATTCTAATAAGAATTCTGGTTAGTTTTGACTTTAAATGTTGCATTTCTAGTGTATTATGGAAAGTAGAATAATGCAAATCTAAGGTCTGAGATAATATAAAATATAGAGAATATGTTTTGGGATTTTAAGCTAGCAGGAAACTATAATAATGGACTATAAGGAAAGCATCGGGCATGGCTCAGCAAGAAGTCCCCGCAGATTTTTTTAAAATACTGTTACAGTTTGTCTTTGTATTCTCCCATCTGTATCACACTTCATCACCCCAGGCAGGTGGAGATACTCCAGTGCCATCTTTACAGGACTTGCCCCAGTCTGCCCACTGTTTCAGAGAAAAACAGCACTGATTTGTCCCGTGCCACCATGGATGGCTTCAAGCAGGGCGATTACCGGAATATCAACAATATTACCACTACTTTAAACAAAAGGAACTGGGGAAACCTCGACTCAGAGAGAAGGAAAGCAAAGAAAAGCAAAATAAGTGCAGATTTGTCATGGATAAGCTTATATTACACAGGGGATTAGGTATTCAGATTTTGTTAATGTGTATTTGATTTCATTTATTGTAAATCTTCCAAAAATCATTTATATGTAATATACAAGAAAGTTTCTATTGTGGACATTGTCTCTCTATCTTAGCTTTTAGGACAGCATTCAACATATTTTGCATTGCCTTTTACTTATTCTTTAATCATAGAGAACATACTTTATGGAATTTGCTCTCTGGTAGGTAACAATTTAAATGTTCTGGGTGTGTTAACTCATGTGAAAAACCATGTTATGTGGACAGTACCTCTACTCACCATTTAAAAGCCAGGAGAAATAAGATGAGGAGCGCTGACGTCATTGTGCAGTTAACAGGCAGGTGGGATTCTGTTTTGATCAGGATGAGTTCCACATTGGTAACAGGCATTTAGCAGATCCACTTCCTGCTATTGAGATAGTGAAAAAAAATACCCAGCTCTGGAGAATGATAATCACTTTGTCCTGACTTAGAATTGAAGCTTCCGTTCTGTTAGATCTGTAGCTTTTTTGTTTGTTTGTTTGTTTGTTTGTTTTTAGGTAGATTTTTTTATTCTTCCTAAAGGAAGAAATATTTTTGGTGAGAATTATTTTCACTCAATTTGAAGATAAGGTTTTAAAAAAAATAGTGTATGGTTGATGACTCAGATTATGTGTAAACTCCTGGGTAGAGGAACCCAAACCTGTAAAGGGTTTTATAAAATTATAGATGACTCAGAAGTTAGGAATATTAGCATATCAATAAAAGACTGTTTCATTAATACAATAAATTTTGTGACTTTTTTCAATTAAAAAATGGACAGGTAGGTAACATGAAATAACTTCTATTGTGTAAATGAATTATGTGAAAATAGAGAGCACAGCAATAGATGAAGAAATTAGGAGGTACTTCAGCAAAGTCAGCTGTGGCACATCGCAGATTTCCTGTAAGCTTTCCATAAAGTAACCTGATTCAATTATTTCTCTTACCCCAGTAACCTTATGTACCAAAGATGCACTGCAAATAGTTTTAACTCCTACGATTATGTCCTTTTCAGTCCAAAAGAAATCAGAGCATCCATCTGCGTGCGTCAGAAAGCAGCCAGCTTCCTGAAAACCTGCATGTTAGTCTGGCGGCTGCCCTGACAAGTTCATTAGCCATCTCCTTCCATATCACTGACATGCCACTGATTTCCTTCGAGACTACAGGAAGCCATCAGGCTTTCATCAACAGACCTTGATCCCTTGCCCAGATCTCCTTCAAGCTGCCTCTATGCTGTGCCCGGACGCTTATATTGGAATTGGAGTCAACACGAAGAAACATTTTACCAAGAAGAGTTACTTATTTATATTCAGAGAAGGAGAAAAAATGCTGACACTTTCATTTCACGAGCCTCTGAAAGTGAAATGAAGTATCTGTAGAAATCGTTAGCGTCGAGATGTGGGTTGTTAAACTTGGGCGAGTGGTCGGCCAGGAGCGGGAGCTCTCCCAGGGCCCCATGGAGGCTCTGCCCCTCAGGACCACCCATAGGAAACCCTGTTTTCCCCTCTAGAAAGCACTTGGCCGCTCTTGTGCTTCCCTTTAATATTCTTGCAGATGAAACAGCACCCATGTCACAGGGAGACTACAGGGGCTCTGTGCGCAAGGCAAATGTCTTGCTCCAGTCTTGTCTCGTAGTCTGATCAAGTTGTATTCATTCGCGTGGCTTTCTGTCTCAAAGATCTCAGTGTTCTGTTGTAAAGGGTACTTACTTGCGATAGGAAGAAGAAGCCTCGTTCCCTGGAAAAGTGTTGCATGGGTCTTTGCATGTTGTAGTTTAGTTAAGGTTTTTTTTTTTTTTTTTTTTACTAAATTTATTCCTCTTACAAACTTGTAAGTCTCTCCTCAGAGTGGTAAGTAGACAGTGTTTGTGTTGTCAACCTGCTGTGGTGGCCGATCCTGGTGTTACCATCGTGTAACTAGGATTGATGTAGCAACCCTGGCTCAAATTCACAGCAACAATAATCCATCCCACTTGCGGTATTAAGTATGCACGTAGCAGATGCAAATGTGAAGGGTGGTGGGTGCCCTTTAACTTTGCCTGTGGGCTAACTGCTCTGCTGTGTGTAGAAATGGTGCCAGTTTACTTTTCTAACACCGGGGAGACTGTAATCTTGTTTGCTGAAAGTTTAGAAAAAGAAGACCAGAATGATTCCATACCAGTGTGGGCATGTTCCATACACGACTGAATAAGAAGGTTTTATGACAGCTTTAATGACAGAAAAAAAATCATATTTGTTTAGATTACAGAGAAATAGTTTAAACGGATTTGATTGGTAGGGTGCTAATGGGAGACAAAAAAAAAACATATGAAAACTGAATTTCACGGAGACAGGGAGGGTCTCAATACATCTGAAGTGTCAGTCACAAGAAAAAGCTTGACTAACAGTAGAACATGATAGCTACTGTATTAGATCGAAAAATGGTACATTAATAAACTCACATAATCATACTGCTCATGTGATAAATCTGCGGCCATCTATTTATATTTTAACGGGCTAGGACAAGTTTATTTACATTTGTTTTAAGACTGCAGGTTCGTTTGGCACGTCTAACAAAACATGCAATGACATTGAATGTTAGACGTGCCAAACAACAGTTAAGGTCTTGTGATTTTTCTCTCTTTTCTTTCAGTGTTTCTTTATTCCTTCTTCTTTTCCTTCTTCTTCTATTATTGGCATATGTGTGTGTGTGCACAAGTGTCTGTGAAGGATTCTTCTGTGTCAATATCTCTAGTGTCAATATCTTATTCTAGTGCTCTCCATTTAATTTTTGAGACAAGGTCTTTCCCTGTCCTTAGATCTCACTGTTTTGGCTACACTGGCCTGGAAGTCTCTGGAATCTCCTTGTCTCCACCTCCACAGCAGTGATGAGATTACAGATACGTACCATTCAACCCATCTGGTTACATGGGTGCTGGGGATCTCAAGACTTCATGCATAACCTACAAGCACTGTGTCCACTCATGTGTCCCAGCCAAAAGCTGTTACTAAACAAGTTGTGTTATTCTTAAACTGGTTAAGTTAGTGTAGTACTGCTTTCATCACCATCCTCATGAATATAAGAATGTTCTTCTAAATGCTTTCCTGACTCATTTTTCTATAAAAGAGTTTCCTTTACAAACTATTTAGATAAACTTATGTGTTCACTAACTATCCTCTAAAATAGTTTATCCTTTCTAAATCTATTTTGTTTTAATTTCTGATGATGATTTTTTTCTTTTTGCACATCCAGAAATACTTGTATCAGTACTTTGAATTCTGCTCCGAGTACCGATTTGCAATTTCTTTTGTTCCTTCCTTCTTTTGTGTGTTTGCTTGTTTGTTTTGATATTTAAGTGGAGACATGTTTAAGTTACACACAATATTTTATGGATTTTTGGTAGCAGGTGTCCATTTTAATGATTTTACTTTTCTATGTTCGGTGTTAAGAAAAGCTGAGTATTTTACATGATTTATATTTTAATGGTCCCATTTTCTGTCCATCTAACGAATTGTATTGTAGTGTATATTTATTTGGCTGATAAATTGGTAGTAGATGAGGGACTGTTATTTCTCAAATCTTACATTTCTTCGGATGTTATGGAACACTAATTTTCCCCCTTTGAATTACTTAATTGTTAAAAAGTAGTTTTCATTTTCTTCTGACCATATTTCTCTCCAGGTAATAAGTGTTGGGCCTTTGCTTGTAGCTTGTATTTTTGCTTGCATTTTAAGTCAGGTGCTTCTATTGTTTGCTTCTTTCAGAGAAACGCCTGAGATAGATCTGTCTCTAAATACTTACCTGGGCGCTTGTCTCTTTAAAGACTTTACTTGAAAGTCCCTTCCTGCAGTGTGCTGGGTTATCTGCTTTATTTTTTTTCTCAGTATCATCAAATTTATTGTGGATTTAGTCTTTGCAGCAGTTATTTCAGCACGCCCTCAGGCTCCTTGGTATCCATCTGAATTTCTTGAAGGTTTTCGTTGTGTCTGCTTGCCACAATCTGTGCGAAGAACAAAGAGAGGCTGGAGCGTGCAGCATTGCTGCCTTATGTTCATTGTGTTTCCTCTGTAGTAATTTATGTCTAAGTGTTAGGCAATGTTGAGGCTGTGGCTGTGCCAGAACGGTTCATAAGCATGCACTGCAGGGGTTTCGCTTTTTTTAATTTTTATTTTTTCCTTTCTGCACTGTCTCCCTCCACTCTCTGCACCTTGATGTTCCTTGCTAGTGCTTTCTGATCTGTTTCTTTGGTAATAGGATAGAAGTCCTAAGATTTATCAGGTGCTTCCAGATCTACTTCCAGTCAGTTCTATTTTGCTTTCTCTGTCTTAAGTCACTGGTCTTGCTAAAGGAATGCACGTGTGGGCCCTGCCCTTACTCTGGTTTTGTGACACCTGACCAACTTTATAGAATTGGAAACCTTTTGTACGTCTTTGTTGAGCAATGCTAATTAAAATGTGACTTTTTTTTTCTAGAATCAGAAACTTTTCAGCTTCTCTGGTTCCTTAACTGTCGCTTATTCTTTCCACTTTGCTGGGTGGGTGACCCAGTTTCTTTCTGTCTAGGTTCTTTTTTTCCCTTGCATTGTTAGACTTAGGCAGCTTTGCACAGCAACACGAATGCTCTGACTTTAAAACTCACTTCTGGGAGATTTTCTAACTCTCAGCCGTATTGTTGGTCTCCCAACAGTTTAGCCATGCATTTTCCCACAACATAAGATGGATAGCTACCTTTCTGTAATTACTACCCCTGTGTCATGCTGTAAAACACAGTCCTGCAAATTACAGCCTATGCACCGAAGCTGGGTTTCAGCCTGCCTTTATGAATGCGATGTCATTTAGTCCTTTATGCGTTGTTTGTTGCGAGTACCATAGAGTCATCAAAGCACAAAATACTTTTAACCTGACTCTTAAGGCAAGAAAAGTACTAAGCATTGCTGAAAACTAATAGTGTACATTCTGTTTGTTAACAAAAATATAGACAAAATACAATTTTTTTGGGGGGGGGTTTCAAACTGAACAGTTCTTTAATTGAAAAAAAAAAGTCTTGCAATATTGGGCTGGACATCATGAAATTATATCTTTAGCCATTTAAAAATCAATGCCATTGAACTTCTGGAAGTTTCCCGAATAAGGATCATGAAACCACAACTTTTCATTCATGCGATTTGAACAGTTTTGGAATTATTCACTGCCAGCCATGTATAGGACAGGAAAATGAGAATAGAATGTGATAGATAGATGATCAATTTAAAATATGTATTTACCTTTTTTTTTACTTACTTATTTACACATGTGTGTGTGTGAGTGCACGCGTGCACTGGCATGCACGTGCCTGTAAACCTGTTTGTCCGTATGTGCACCACTGGCATGCTATAACATGCTATACCTGTTGTGCTCAGTAGTTGTCAACAGACTCCCCTGGAACTGGAGTTATGGGCGGTTGGAGGCAGCAAGAAGTCCGTGCTAGGCATCACACTCAGGTCATCTGCAAAAGTAGACGTATTCTTAGCCACTGAGCTAAGAACACGTCATCTCTCCAGCCTCAATAGCCGATCATACTGACAAGGCCGTATGCCCATTACTTTTATTCCTATTCTACTGACGAGCAACATCACAATACTATTGTCCTTGCAAGAGACTCTGAGAAATGAATACGCAGTGTGACTCCTCATAACTTTTGTGGTTTGAAGGTGTGTGCCTTTCAAGCATTCTAACACATGAATCTATGGAGCCTATTCAAACCACCACAATCAATATATGGCACATTAATAATATTGTATGTATCACTAATAATTCTACTCAATTTAATATGTCTTTTGTATAACACCTGAGTTAAAATCCCAATTATTTTTATCTTAGTTAGAAGTTTAAATAAATAATTAAATTGCTTAAAGGAAGATATTGAGTAATTTAGATCAAACTATTTTCTTGTTGTTTGAAAACTACTTACAACTATGTAATGAATTTTGATCAAATAAACTACCTTTTCCTACTCTCCAATTCCTCCTCTATTTTCTCTCTAGTTCCCCCTCTCCCTTTCATGTGTTCTCTTTAAACAAGCAAACAAACAAACAACCAAACATACACACACAGGTTCTACTTAATACTGTCCGTATGTGGATGGGTGTAAGGCTAGCTACTGAGAGTCTGGACAGTATCTCAGTGGCTGCATCCTTGAAGAAAACAAATCTTGACTCGCCTAGAAAGCATTAATTATCAATAGATCCTCAGCTAAGTGTAGAACTTTATGATCCTCCTGCACCCATGCTGGGTTTGGGACTGCCTTGATCTTGTATAGATCAAAGTCATTTTTCAGAAACTAACCAGGGAAAAATTCTCTCCCAAAACTACTCAAAATCAATTACATCAGGAAACTAAAGACTAGGTTTTGGTAAGTGAATGAAAAAATAGTGTTCTCAGTAAAGTGGTAGAGTATCCAAAATTCTTGCAATAAGAACATATTTGGCATTCTATGCAAAAACAAGATGTCAAATAAAGAGATGCAACTAGCAAACAGAAATTGATGATGAATGAAGTCAGTGAGAGAACAGAGATTATTTCTTATAAATGAGGAAAAACTTTAACTCTCAGCAAGATGGAAAAAATTACAAAAAGAAATATAATATTTGGAGTAAAAGATGGAAATATTTGGCTTAGTTTTTAATATTTTAACATTTTTTATTTTTAAATAATTTTATACATTCACTTGTATCCTTCTCAATCCTCCCCTCCCTCATCTCCTCCCTGCTCCCTTCCAAGTCCACTGATAGGGGAGGTCCTCCTCTCCTTCCATCTGACCCTAGCTTATTAGGTATCTTCAGGATGGCTGCAAAGTCCTTATCTGCGGCCTAGTAAGGTTGCTCCTCCCTCGGGGGAGGGGAGGAAGCTCAATAAGCCAGTCACTGAGTTCATATCAAAAACAAGTCCTGTCGCCCTTACTAGGGAACCCACTTGGATACTGAGTTACCATGGGTTATGTCTGAGCAGGGGTTTGGCTTAGTTTAAAATGATATTTTTGTTGTCTTGTAAATACTACAGAAAGACATTGGGGTGCATTGAAATTGTTCACCATATAACAGAATATTTTCTATCAAGATCAGGAAATAATCAGATTAATATGAGCCATGTTATTGTGTAGGCTGCTACTTCATCTTATTCTAAAATATGTCATTCATTGATAGTAATGTAGCACCAATAGACCATTATGTCACAACGAAAGGCAATTCTGTATGAAGTCTTTAGTAGCATGAATAAATAAATGAATGACTGAAGGGATCATTAAGTGAATACCACACAATTTGACCTTGTCGTAATTAATGATAAAATTACCATGTCCTTGCTAACTACAAATAAAATTATCAACATGCATTTATCTAGCCTGTGCATTCTGCACATTTTTGGGTGGGGGGATGGTGGCTTGGTTTTGTTTTTTTAAGACAGTGTTTCTCTCTGTGACAGTCCTCGCTGTCCTGGAACTTGCTCTGTACATCAGACTGACCTCAAGCTCACAGAGATCCACCTACCTCTGCCTCTCAAGTGGAGGTGCCCCACCACCTGGCTGCATTTTGCAATTTTATCTTTACTTTGGGTTTGTTTTGCTTCTCAGAGCGAGACCCTATTACATATCTTTGTAAAATTTAAGCTTCACAGGATTCAAATTCACTGTATTTAAGAAATATTTCTACTATCGCTATACCTAATAAACACTCATTTTTTTTTCTTAGTCTCCTAAGAAACTTTATTGTAAGGAGTTCACACACATATCATAATGTGAATTGTATGTTACGTTTCTTTTTTCTTTTAATTGGCTGTGGATCTTCATGATATATTTCTTGAAATCATTCAAGGATTAAATCAAAATATAAGTCAAACTACAGAAATATAGTAACAGTTAAAAGGTTCAGTCAAAAGTGGACCCTGTTTAAACACTGCTACACATCCAAGCAGTGCGTTCTCTTAACTGGTACAGCAGAACCAATCCTGGTGAAAGTTTGCTTTCTTACCTTCTATCTATAAGGTATCTTATAAAATTTACCAATTATAATTAGTCATAATTGCCTATAATTAATAAAAACTCTCACCCTGCTAATCATCCTGATCTCTTGTTATATTAGACTTTGCATTGGTTCTACATTATTTGTAAAGGTCCTGAAAATGTTCTTCAAAAGCAAAATAAAGTTACAACATAAAGTTTTATAGAATACAAAATAATAGAACAGTAGCCAGTTTGTTTAATTAATACTGATGTTTCCCTTTGGTCTAGTAAAATCATTCTTTGTAGTCCGAAGACTGTGAGAATCCAAGGCTCGTTTCAGAGAGGGAGTAGTATTTTATCACCTAACTTTTGCTTTTACTTCTTTTTCAGGGATGTCAGATCACTGGAGGTCTATTTGTGTGAAAGTTATTCTGGTCCTTAAGTTAATATAGATCCAGGTATAGAAAATTGGGGAATTAACATTATTTTAACTATACCCCATTTACTGACTTATATGCCACCTGGGACGAAGTCTTCTATGGGAGCTAACCTTGACTTAAGAATAGGGAATGAGGGAGGGGGCTACAGCTGGGATACAAAATAAATAACCTGTAATTAATATAAAAAATAAAAATTGAAAAAAGAACAATTTTCTTTCCAGAGAAAATTATAAATAAAAATATCCATAGATAACAATTATATTTTAAAAGTATCTTCCATAATAAAAACAATAACTCATAAAAGGTCATCCTATTTTTCTTGGACTGATTTTCTGTAGGGCTTAGGGGCATTGACTTTTTGTCCAAGTAGATGTCTGCCATGTGATGATAAGCTGACAGTGATAAGAAAAAATATAAAACACATTTGGACTTTTAAATAAAAAAAGATCAAGTATTTAATTAAACTCAAATTCAAATATGTTTTGGAATTTTTTTTCTCAGTGCTATAATAAAGTTGAAGCCCTCAGAGAATGTATAGTAAAACTATCACAGAGTCAAAACATAGAAATGCATAATCTACAAGTGTAACATGTATTTCACTATTTAAAGGTGTGTAACATAGCAGGAGTTAACTGATAGTCTCTTTCAAGTGGCAATTCAGATATTCAATATGGGGAGAATCTGCTTCTGGTGTATGATCAGATGTTCTAGAAAAGCTATTGTCTATAACAAAACATTGTATTTTAAAGAATTCGTCAGAGTTTACCTAAGATCTATGATCTCTAACTTGCTAGCTAATCACAGGAACAATTTAGTCTTATAAAGATCCTCTGGTTGTCTTTTAAGAATAACAAGCTTTGTATTGCTCTTGCCAGTATCACAGTGTCTGTACAAAGCAATAAAATCAGGCTTATCTCCTCATCCATATCCTATCATTGGAAGGAGGAGTGTGGCCAGGGAATTGATCTGATTGATCTGAAGCTATTTACCATCTTCTTCTCAGTCTCCTGGAAAATTGTAGTATCGGAGCATGTAGATTAACGTCATGAGCACTGAAAACCTAATTCAATATAAGTAACTGCTATATGTTTCTCAGAGTTAATTTCAAATTCTATTTCAACAAAAACTCTTTTTATAAAGCTTTTTTCTTTATTTAAGTAGGCTAATGTCCCTTATTTCCATTTCTTTTATGAATATTATGAGAGCCCCACGGTATTCATTATGCTTTTATTTTGGCATGATTTTATGCCAACTGTCTGTGTGGTGAATAATCCCAGGTTTCATGAAACAAAAGCCCACCATAGAGTGGACTGGCCAATGAAACACTTTAAACCTTCTGATGGTCCCTGCAATTGCAGACCTCTGCTCAGAAGGGAAAAAAAAAATTACAAGAATTTGATAGCAGTGGAATTTAAACTGCAAAGACTGTGCGATTGATTTTCAGTGCCCAACACAAGGAAGATCATGATCTGAATGCTGTAGATGGTCAATCAGCACACAAGAGCCACTTCTATCCACCAGAGTGTCCTACTTCTGACACCCAATAAGGTCACCTTGGTCATGATAACTCAAGCCTTGCATGAATAAATGACATTTTATTAAAGCGAGTCTCTATGAGACTATTATAGAAATCATAAGAAAGGACTATTTATCAGTAAAATTTTACTGAAAGTTTAAGCTGATCAGAAAATGGAGAATAGAACAGTTATACAGAACATGTTTTATTAAAATGACACTTTGATGAGCCAGACATCTGTCTCCTTTGCTAAGTGGCTCTAACTCACTCAGTGTTCATTTTGACTAAGCTAATCATTCTGTAAGCAAATGATTTCTTTGGCACTAAAATTCCACAATACAAGTAAGGAACATTGCTCAGAAAGGTACCTAATATATTTCCAATAAGCACCCAGAAATCTGTTCCCCAACTTTAATGTCAAGCAGTAGGTAACAAGAGTAGAATTCTGAACAGGTAGAAAAATATGCACTTAAGAAAATTTGTTAGCAACTTGGCATGCCAGGGTGTTAGCCAGATTTCCACTTCTTCATTTACATTTGTTCACACGTTCTCAAAGCATGTAAAACAATGAACTTCATCACAGGAAAATTATGTCAAGCCCAGCAGAACTCCTCATAATTCAAACTGGAAAAGATCACTAAACTCAGTTTTAAATATGCCATCCCGTGCTTTGTGATTTCTGGGTATACAAAATAAGGCCTTATATCTTGTGGCATGTGTGCTCATATAAAATGAGAATTTTAAGAGATTGCTAAGAGGATTAGCGAAGTACTCTTTAAGTAACTCAACTCAAAAATAACCTGAAAACATGACAGCACCTTTATTGTGGATTCTTTAATGAAACAGTTTCAAGTAAATAAAAATGATCTACGAGTTACACTACTCAGAGACCTAGGAAATAAGTTGAAGACAGGGGTTGGACAGTGAAGTGACATCAAAATGAGGCAACTCAACAGAGAAAAGGAAGGAAAACATCAGACAAACATGCTAACACCTCCAAATTTACATTGATGAGGATCAGAAGATAAGCAAGCAAGCAAGAAAGAGAGAGAGAGAGAGAGAAAGAAAGAAAGAAAGAAAGAAAGAAAGAAAGAAAGAAAGAAAGAAAGAAAGGTCAGCAGAGGTGGAGGATAGTTAATTACTCAGGAAGAAGAAAAAAAGCAACGATTGTAGCAACAGATGCAGCAAAGCAAATGTGAAGCCACATCAAACTGCCCCACTCAGATCCCTATGGGCAGCAGAGGGTGGGAGGTAGTCAGCCGCAGGAAAGAGACCACTGAGACTTGCTGCGCTTTCACGCTCAGTTGTTCTTCATAAATTGTAAAACGTTAGGTGCAGACGAAAGAAGGAAATGTTTAAAGTTTTATCATCAGTTTCCGTGGAAAAGGACTTCTATGGAAACATCTGAAAGGACTTTGTGGAACATGGCCCACAAAGAGAAATATCTAGAAATATCAATCTAAGTACAGCATACAGATAAGACAAAACCATGTTTTAAAACCTGGCATTTTGTGCCACGAGTTTTAAGGAATAAAAGGAAAAGCTTCCAGAGATAATATTCCTTTCCTATGATTGCCTGAGGCTAAGTAGCTGGACTGGTGATAAAGCAGCAGGACTCATCGGCCATGTGGTATCTAGAGCCCCAGAGGTTATTAAATTCCATGACTGTTTACACAGCACAACAAACACTTGCTGCGAGAAAAACCACACATTATCTTTTCTCACTTTGCCTAGTGAGCCTGATAGGAATTGCCAGAGCACATTTTTACCTTAAAGAATGTGTATGCTTCCAATTAGGAAGAATAAGACTGTTTATACGTTCTCAAAAAAACTTCAAGTGAATGATGTTTTTCACTTCTGGGATGCAGTAGATGCACCTTCCTCCAGATAAACCAGTTAAGACTCTGCATGTTTTTTTAAATTATTTTTTTATTATTATTTTTTTATCAGTTACATTTTATTAACTCTGTGTCCCAGCCGTGTCCCGATCCCTAATTCCCTCCCAGTCCCTCCCTCCCTCCCTCATCTCCACCGTGCCCCTTTCCAAGTCCACTGATAGGGGGGACCTCCTCCCCATTCATCTGATCCTGTTTTATCAGGTATCTTCAGGACTGGCTGCAAAGCCCTCCTCTGTGGCCTAACAGGACTGCTCCTCCCTTTGGGGGTGGGGAGACCAAAAAAAAAAAAAAAAAAAAAAAAAAAAGAGTAAGACTGTCTAAAAAAATGCATAAGGACTCATACTATTAACTATCTACCTAAAAATGTATTTACAGTACATGCAAATATGGCTATAAATAAATAATAAAGTTTTTATAATTAAATAAAATAAAAAAAAAGACTGCATGTTCTAGGTAAACAGAGCCATGAGGAACTGAAAGGTATAGACGGGCCCATTCAAGATAGAAATTTAAAGGTCTGGTGAAGGTGCCATCGGAGAAGTGCCAGTGTCTAGTTGAAATTACTTCTCTCTCAAGTAGCAGAAACCTCCACCCCTTCAATATCAACAAAAACCTGCAGAACAAAGATGCTGTGCCTCCTCATTTCCTCGCTGAGGTGGTGTAAAAGAAAGACAGCTAGAACAAAGCTCAAAACAGTGGTTCCTCAGATCATATGTGTGATATCTCAGGCCGTCTGCATATAACTCAATATACCAAGAACCAGGAGAGCAACAGAACCAGAAAATTTGAACACAGGGGTGGTCTTCCCAGAGTCTCATGCTCCAACCAAGTACCAGGCATGGAGATAACCTAGAACCCCTGCACAGATGTAGCACATGGTAGTTCAGTGTCCAAGTGGGTTACATAGTAATGGGAAGAGGGACTGCCTCTGACATAATCTGATTGCCCTGCTCTTTGATCACCTCCCCCTGAGGGGGGAGTAGCCTTACCAGGCCACAGAAAATGACAATGCAGCCACTCCTGATATGATCTGAGAGGCTAAGATCAGAAGGAAGGAGAGGAGGACCTCCCCTATCAGTGGACTTGGGGAAAGACATGCATGAAGAAGAAGGAGGGAGGGTGGGACCAGGAAGGGAGGAGGGAGGGGCTTAAAGTGAATAAAGTGTAATTAATAAAATAAAATAAAATTAAAAAGAGAAAATAGAAGTAAATAGACAATCTATAAGTAGTAATTTGAAACTTCGTGGCATAGAATAAAGAGAAAGATTTGAAAACAACCAAAATAAAACAATTCACCAATTATGTACTCATCTTATAAAAAAATAAATCCACAAAACAAACTGGAAAGCAATGAGAGAAACTGGACTTTTAATAGACTGATTAGCATCCCAAACCACATAATCAGTACAGAAGTGGGTCTGTATGTAGCCTTGTACAAATTAAACTATTAATAGCATATGGCCTGGCAGTCATGCTTCCAGACAACTGTATTTGAGAAATAAAAACTTATTTTTATTTCTACAAACATGTTATACACTGTATGCCTATGTGTATAAGATGGCTCAGACTAGAAGAAGCAAAATCTTTTACAAAAGGTCATTGGTTAGCAAAGGTTTGGCACATGGAGAATATGAAGTACTTCACACCAGTAACTTGGAGCAATGATATGTACCTTATTTTGGACTGGTCTCTTGGGCACAGTGGCAAAAGCCCTTATAAGTGAATGAATGCTGTATGGCTTTGTGCATATACTGTCATTGGAAATAAAATGTGTTGGGCTAAATAAGTTTATTATTAGCTCTACAACTAGTACAGAGGTATTATTTAACCTGCTCTCACAATCAAAAAGACACTGACACCTGTTAGATTTTATAATTGCCTTATTTACCTTTGGCTGGGCAGACACTCCATCTATCGCATCTCCTATCTTCCAGCCCCATTCCAAGCCATCTGCCTTGACCATTCCTACCTGGCCCATCTCCCGTCCATAATTCCGGGAATACTTGCTTATCCTTCATCTGGCTTGCTCTTTTCCACACCACTCTCAGAGTCCTTCCTCCTGACCTGTGTGGTTCCTTCTCCACGCTAACCCATCATGACATACATCCTCCTCCCTCCTCTCTTCCCATCTGTCTCCATCCTGTGATTCTCCTGTCCCAAAGCCTGTGAACTTTGGTCATGCCTACCCCATTCTGCCTTGCCCAGGATCAGGCCTTTTAATCAGGCCAACCAGGAATAATTTCTTAGGCAAGGTTAAACAGCAATACTTGGGGTACATGACAGTTTGCTCTTAAACAGTAAGAATCTTGAGGGCCAAGCAACAAAGCACCATATCATACTCCAACAACATATTATTTCTTGTAATTACAGTATGACACAAGAAACCTGGTAGAGATTGCAAGGTTTAGGCGTGGTGGATGTAAGGTTCTGGGCAGAACTGTAAAAGGTGTGAGAGAGGGATACTTGGAGTACTGGAGTATTTCTGTGTTTCCACTGCAGCAATAGTTACAAAGATCCATGAGGGTGATAAAATTACACAGAACTCCAAGTACGTTTTAAACCAGATAGGTTGGGCACCTAACGTGGCCAATGAGGGTTGCTGGATGACAAAGCCACCCAGGATTTCTCTGTACTCTGACAACATCTTTGCTTGATGCTAAATTATTTAAAAACCAGTAATTTGTCTATGAATTCAAGTTTGAGAGGGACTAATTTTAACTTTAGTAAAAAAGAAAAAAAGACCTCCATTGAAGTTTTAAAGCCTACTTGTTCTGTATAATCTTAACTAAACATGTGTCTTTTTAGGTATGTTGTGAAATAGAGAATAAATAGAATGTTTTTAAAGCCTACCTATACTATAATTTTAAAAAGTGAATGCAAGTATCTATAGGGTGTTTTTCAACTTACTAATTGATATCTAGAAACAAACTGAAATGATTACCAGAAAAATAGTTAGTCTATAAATGTGAAAGACTATTAAAATGATCTACATTTGTTCCTAGGGACAAATATTACAAAATCCTCACAAATAGTCTATCTCATATGAAGAACAAATTATATATTCCTTGGGTAAATGCCTTCAATGAATACAGCATACTTCAGTTGGATTATTAAAAATCCAGTTATGTGTAAAATTAAATTGAGCTATTGATGTATTTCTAGTGAATATATTTTTATGTATTTTAGTAAAGTTTATTTTTTATTATTTGTGGCTTTTATACATGCATATAATTTGTTTTGACCAAATCTAGCCTCCATCTAGATTTGATCAAATCTAGTCTCCATTTCAAATCCTCACATACCCGCCCCTCCACCAGCATTTTCCCTCCCATCCTCAGGTACCCTTTAAAGAACATCCCTTGATTCCACTCTGTGTTGCATATATGTAGGAGGGTGTACGACCATCTCCTAGAACATGAAGAGTTTCTCAGAAACCACAGCCCTGAAGATCAGTAAGTTTCCTCCTCCAGCAGGCATCAGTTGGTAGAGGTGAGAATCTATGAGTAGCTCTCTTATTCAGGTGAGGATTTTGGTGGCTGTGATCTTGTACAGACCTTGTGAACACATTCACAGTCATGATGAGTTCCTATGTGCAGCAGCACTGACATGTCCCACTAAGACTCTTCCACTGTACATGTTTAATGCATCTGGCTCTTACAATCTGTCCATCCCATTTTCTGTGATGATTCCTCATCCCTAGACCAAGAAGTTGTGATATAGATGTACCATTTAGGGCTGAGAACTCTGTGGTTTTATAATCTCTGCATGCTGACTAGTTAGTTGTGGGTCTCTAGATCAATCATTATCTAGTGCTACTGCTGCAAAAAAAAAAAAAATCTCTGAAGGGTTGAGAGCTGTACTAATCTATGGGTATGGGTATAAACATAAGAATTTAGGAATTATAGTTTTAGGTTCTCCCAGCTAGGAAAATTATAGTATTAGGTTCTCACCCATGTCCTATCCAGCCATAGGTTTTGGACTCCCTTTAAAGTAACAGGCATAAATTCCGTCATGTGGTGTGGGCTTTAAATCCAATTAAAGTGGTTGGTTACTTTTAGGACCTTCATGATACAATTGTAGCATGGTATTTGAGGAAACCTGACTCTGTTAATTCCATGGTCAAGGTCACTCATTTTTGGCTACAAAGTAAAGTATTTTATATTCCCTTTAGAGTGAGAATTTTCACTTTTTGAATGTACTGTGGTGATTCCTGGAATATGTTTGGTCGCATGTACATGTAAATGTCTAATGTTTATATTATTTACAATCCAGTTGTACTAACCCATTGAGACTGATTTATGACCGCAGGGCATGGAAATCCGCTATTTCATATTTAAACCAGAAAATAAAAAAGTATATACTTCTGATTTGATGAAAGATTTAGTCACAAAAAGAGTTTAATAAATATCAGCATGTTTATCTTTGTGAACACTGACCAGGCTCTATCCCTCTCTGTAAATGTATGCGAATTTCCTTGAAGTCTTAGCTTGCTATCTTGTGTCAATTTTCAAGCAAACTTGTAGACTTCTCCTTCATTTAGGATTGGACTGTTAAAGTCACCCCTAGACATCCCTTTTCCCCTTAGACTGTGTAATAAGTTCATTACTCTCACATTTGAAGTCTTCTTTCAGGCCCTTTCAGCTTCTATTTCCGCTGCATACTCACCAAGCTTTCTCTAAGTGTTCTGCCTTAATACTGTTCTATCCAGTTTTAAATTTAAACTCAAAGCTGTATCTGATTAAGTTTAACAATGATTTTTTTTTTTTTAGTACAGAAAGATAACTAGTGAAAGGGGCTTAAAAAGCAATCAAGTAGATGGCATTCAGTACAAAGTGCCATTGTTGGAATTTGATAGAAATAGACGTTCAATAGGAAAAAATACTTGAAATTCTTTTCGTAAAGATTGATGAAAAAAGTAAAATGAAGTTTTGAAGGTTATTTATAAAGAATAAATTGTGCAAAGTGGCAATTAAAATATACAACTATTCTTTCACTCATCATAACTGAGTGGCGAGTGTTTTTAGAAAATATAGTCAATTAAAATGGCATAAAATAAACAATTCATTTGAATTTTAAAATGCAGATAGAAGAAGACATTTTCTTTTCTTTTCTTTTTTCTTTCTTTTGTTTGTTTGTTTTTTTTAAACCAGGTAAGGTAGTAAATATCTGTAATTCCCATAGAAGTAGAGATAGAAAGAGCAGTTCAAGAAAAACCTGGGCTACAGGTGCTATATGGACCCTCTTAAAAACAAACAAACAATATATTTTACTTTCTGGGCATTTAGCTTGTTGGTAGAGTGTTTTCCCAGAATCAAACAAACAAACAAACAAAAAAAACCAAACAAACAAGTAAATAGGAAACAAACTAACCAAACAAATACCCCAAAACATTGTTTAATTGCAAAATGAGTGAAATATACTGTGTACCACATACATTTTGAGTCATGTCCATGAGCAGAGAACAATCTTTTGACAAAATATTAAAATTAGTGAACAAATAACGATGTATCAATGAGCATCAGCTATAGATGAGAGAGGAAGCAAAAGCTCTATGGAGCTTTTCTAAAATAGCTGTATGTGCAAATAAGGATTGACTGATGAGACCTGATAAGCCAGAGTCAGTGAAAAGGAAGGAGGACCTCCCTTATCAGTGGACTAGGGGAGGGTGGGATTGGGAGGAGATCAGGGAGGGGGCCACAGCTGGGGTACAAAGTGAATAAATTGTAATAAAAAAATTAAAAAAAAAACAAAATTATTTGTAAGATGCTAAGATTGTAGCCTCAAATATTATTGATCTTTCAAATAAACAATGCAAAATTAATTTTAAATAATCAAATATATGCAGAAAATCATACAGTCATGTGTCACACTGTATAAAAACAATCCAACAAAAATAAACCACAGTAGTAGAGTAATAATTCCTCTAAACAGCAAGGAACAGAATAACTCAAGAATGCATGCATTTTTTTTTTTTCATGTATGTCAAGTTCAGAACAGGCAAAGTAAACTTTGTAAGGCACAAGAATAGTTGAAATAATGTAAGGAGGTTCTCACTTTTTAATTCCTTTTGTCTATCCTGGATAAAGTCGAATTTTATTTTAAGTAAGTTCCAGTAGTGAGATCTAATTTCTTTCTTTCTTTTTTTTTTTTTTTTTTTTTTTCAGTGCAGTTTATTCAGGAACCTTGAACAATCTTCTGACCCTGGGGAAAGCCAGCCCACAGCTTAAATAGCCTCTGGGTAGCCAACCCCAGCGTGCCATGTGGGCAATGCAGATAGGTCCACATACATGGATGCAAGCCAGATCCTCAGCCTTAGCCAAATATGGAGTTGTTTGTGACAGAGAGCACCTACCATCGGGAAGGTGGAAGGCAGAAACCAGCTCCATCTTTAAGGCGCGGCATTCCGCAGCTCTCTACAGTTCCCCCTTTTTGTTTTAGACGCATCAGGCAAGAGTAGAGGTCTGATCTCTGATATTAGAAATAAATTGGGACTTTGTACTGATGTTCATTTAGGTGTCATCCACCCAAAGAGCATCAGACCCGTCTGATACCTTTTTCTCAGAGGCGGGACCTGGGGCATCAACCCACATGCAATCAGACATGCTCTTCTCTGGGTCAAAAGTGGCTGACCCTGAGTGCAGTGCTTAGCCTCGCATCCTGAACATAACATTTTAGCTCCCATGCTTGGGGAGACTGTCCTGCTTCAATGGCTGTAAAGGCCTGAATGGTCATGGCAGCATTACGCTGTTGTGAGACTCTAATCTTGCATATACACCACAGGCAAACCAAGGAGACCAACACCAGAAGGCCTGCTAATGCTCCCATTAAACAATGCCCTGCTCGTGTAGTAAGTCCAGGGGTTCTTCCACATTCAGAACCTACCTGGCTTAACAAAAGTAGATGTGGAAAGGAGAGAGGAAAGTCCAGTAAAAGCTGGCCTGTAAACATCAACCAGAAACGAGCAAACTAACACTGGGTCATCTTTTCTCCACCATGACAAATATCCATATCAGTTATAATATTTAATTGTAAAATATGTGTAGGAAGTAAGAAAGGAATACAATTTCAGAAAGTTGATACAAATGGTTTCTTAAATCTGGGACAACCACGTTCATAGCAGCTCTATTTGTAACAGCCAGAATCTGGAAACCACCTAGATGTCCCTCAACCAAGCAATGGATGGAGAAAGTGTGGCACATTTACACAATGAAATACTATCTAGCAATTAAAAACAAGGAAATCATGATATTTGCAGGCAAATGGTAGGAACTAGAAAAGGTCATCCTGAGTGAGGTAACCCAGAAGCAGAAAGACACATATGGTATATACTCACTTATAACTGGATATTACACATATAATATAGGATAAACATACTAAAATCCATTGTCCTAAAGAAACTAAACAACATGGAAGACACTAGGAAATATGTTTATTCCTCATTCAGAAGGGCAAACAGGATAGACATTGGCAGTAGGAGAAGACAAGGAAGAGGACAGGAGCCTTCCACATAGGGCTTCTGAAAGACTCTACCCAACAGGGTATAGAAAGAGATTCTTAGAGTCATAGCCAAACTTTGGGCAGAGGGCTCAAACTCCTTTTTAAGCTCACTGATTTAAACTAGTTTTTCTCACTTCTGAGTAAATTGTACTACTTGGCCTCAAACTAACTCTAGCAATCTGTTCTACTCTGGCTTTTTCTCATTTTCTGGCTTGTCTGTCTTCACCTATGTCTAACTTGTTTTTCTACAACCTGTCTCTGTGAAACTCTCCCATAAATACTGCCTCCTTTCTCCTGCCCTCCTTCCCTCTCCTTTTCCCTTCTCTCTCTCTCTCTCTCTCTCTCTCTCTCTCTCTCTCTCTCTCTCTCTCTGTGTGTGTGTGTGTGTTTGTATGCACTGCTCTCTTAAGAAGCTTCTCTTTCCTCTCTATTCTTGTGGAAGTTGGGAAAATCCTATTCTGTCAAACCTTTCTCTTATTCTTCACTTTGTCTCCCAATTAGACATCATGTTCCAACTTGCAGACTTCCTTCTACAAAGTAACTTTACCTTCATTACTTGGGATTAAAAGTGGGTACTAAGGGTGTGTCCGAATTCCAGCTAGATTGCAGAGACCTAGAAGGTCTCTGAATTTAAATTCCTCTACATAGTTGAAATCCTAAATGCCTCTTTTGTTTGAATATTCATTTTATTCTCCAGAATTGAGAAATTGTTGGTTATAATATCATTGAACAAATTGTCCAACCACTTAACTTTAACTCAGTTCCTTCTTTTACCCTGTGAATTCTTAGATTTCCCCTCAAGTTCTTGGAAGGTTTTCCTCATGCTCATTCAATGTCACTTTTTTTGATGTGTCTGTTATTATTATTATTATTATCTCAGCCTTATCTTGAGCTCCTGAAATTCATTCTTTTGGCACATATTGTCTCTCAATGTACCTTTTCTTTTCATGTTTTAAAATCCTGTTGTTTGATTCTTTTATTTGCAGAATCTCTATTTGGTACTTTTTCACAGACTTAATCATTTAACTTTTCTTGTTTTTGCTGCTCTTTTTACTGCTTTATCATTTTATTATTGATTATTATTCATTATTATTGATTGTTTAATTATAGTTTTATTGATTATTTCTTTATCATCTTAGTAGCATTCTTGTCATGGTCCTAGTTCATTCACCTGCATATTTGAGTCTTTTAGATAGACATATCTAAAAGTAGGACTTTTTTGAGTAGGACTTCTCCATTTTTTCTGGCTTCTCAGTCATCTCATTATTTTTAGTTTCTAGCTGTAAGAAGTTGTAAATTTGTGGCATTGTTATAGTGGATTGTTGCTGCTTTCTTCTTTGTTTTGTTCTTTTGCTTAGCGAATCTATTGGAGTGGATAGCTTCTACTCCACCCATACCAACTACGTTTACATTAAATTATTTTATTATTTTACGTGAGTCCTCCTAATGAGATGTCCTTCCTTGAGTTGTGTTTCTTACTGCTGTGTAGATGGGTGATGCTGCCTGAAAAAACAGATACAATAATCTCACCGGAGCCCAGATGTTAACACCCAGAAGAAGGGTATACTCCACTCTTGTCCATGATCAGGCTAGCAATAATGGTAGAGCACTGAATAGGGATAGCTTTTCAAAGTGAAGACTATCAATATTTCTACAGAAATGAAAGAATAAGAAAATGAGAAGAGAAGGATTAAGAATGGAAAGAAAATTGTACAGGTTAGAGTTATGAGTTATGAAAAGTAGTAGAGATAATATTGCATAATAAGTACAGAGAAAGAACAGGCACAAAGACCTGTTCCAATGAGATACCAGTTAAAATACAGCTGATCCACAAAATTATAAAAGTATAAATAATGAAAGTTAAAGATAAAATCAAACAAATCAAACAATGCAGAAAAAATTACATTACCTGATTTCAAACCCATCTACAAAGCTGTGGAATTTTAAAAAAAAGGTATGATATTGTCATAGAGTCATGACTAATGGAACCCAAGGAGCACAGAGTAAGCATATATCTATAACCAACTGCTTCTATCACCTATGTCAGGAATACTCATTGAAGAAAGGACAATCACTTTAATAAATTGTAGTTGGAACATGAGCAAAGGACAGGAAACAGAGTCAGATGTCTTATGATTTAGGAAAACCAACACAGATAGATTAAGTCCTTAAAGGCAGGCCCCCAAACAATGAAATATGAAGAAAGGAATGGGCCAAGTGCTGTCCAACATTGAAATGGCCACGTATATTTTACGTAAGACCTCAAAGTTCTAAGAAACAGTTGGGATGATGTTGAACTATAGCTTCTACTTTCTGAAAGAAACAGTAGGAGGAGGAAAAAGACAAAGTAATTAAGTAGGAAACTTTTTGCAAACTATACATCAGACAGGGGTTTAGTACTAGGAATATATAAGGAACTCCAGAAAAGAATAAAAATCTGACAGTACATTGACATGGAAGTTTCTAACAAGAACACACAGAGACACATATACACACACACAATCCTCAGCAGCTCGAATTATTAGGAAAAATGCAAATCATACCCCATCACTTCAGAAAAAACGGCTATGTTAAAAAAGAGGGTAGATAGCAAGTCCTGGTGAGTAAGTGAGATAAAGGAAACCTCCACAAAATGTTGATGGGAAGGCAAATTAGCACAGTCATTAAGAAGAGTGGTGTGATGGGTCTCAGGAACTCACTAGTAGCAGTAGCATCCTACCGCTGTACGTATTTCCAAAGAAATCAAAATCAGTGTGTGAAAGACTCAGGTGCACAGCCATGTTCATAGCAGCCTTGTTTCATATAGCTAAGAAATGGGAATAAGAATCATCACCTAAGGAAAGTATAGAAAACATGTAGAGCATGTGTACCATGGAATATCATTACTGTACAACCATGAAAACAATAAAATCCTGCCATTTGTGATAGCATCGACAGAACTACAGATAGTTATACCAACTGAAATAAAATAATTATGATTCCCATAGAGGTGAAACCCAAAAAAGAAGCTTAAAAGAATTTTAGCACCCTTTGGTGTTTACCAAGTTGAGAAGAGAGGGCTTTCCCTTTCTTGGGAAAATGTTCATCGTCGAAGGGAAAGACAACAAGGAGCATGCTGTGTGTGCCTTTGCATAGGAAGAGTATGTAGAACTGCCTTCTGTGTCTTAAAGAAGTTTGAACAGGACCAGCAATATAGATCAGTGGGAAAAGGCTCATGCCACCAAATCTGAGGATTTGAATTCAGTCTTCCTCTGCTGCACTGGACTCTTCTCTAACTCTCTAACTTTCATAGGTGGTCTGTGGCAAGTGGACTTCCTTACAAGCACACAAACTAAACAAATAAAAATGTAGTAGATTGATAACACAAGAAAACTCAAATAAAATATTTTAAATATTTGTAAATTGAAAAGGTAATATTTTAGAAGAGATGTATATGTTTCATCCGATTAAATACTATCTAATACACATGTTAGACTATCACATAGTACTTTATTAATGTTTAAAATCATACATTTTAGTAAAAACTTTAATGATAAAATATGCACATTGGCAGTTACAGAGAATTAAAAAATATTTTGGATAACATAAATTTTAAAATTCATAATTTTATTTTGTTTGGTTAAGCAGAGACAAATTTGCCAAAGGTAGGAGGGAGAAGAAACTGTTTGAAAAAGTAAGACATGTATGTAATCATTAGACAAGAAACTGAAAATATATAAAATATCTTAAACTCTTATGGTTCTGGTCATGATAATAGCAACATCTTGAAAAATGTACAAATATCCAACAGCAAATAGATAGACAGTTCATAACATGATTATGTAGATTTGATGTAGCAACTAACAAAGCATATAATACAATTACACTCAATATCAATAGATCTCACTAACATAATACTGACAAAAAGAATCCAGGTGTGAAGGAATATGTGGTACAGTATTGTTTTATAGAAAAAGTTCCAAAATTGTCAAAGCGTGTTGATTTTATCAACAAACAATTTACAAAATCCAGGGTAGTAACTAGTGTAGCGGAGAGAGGTGGAGTTGGTACCAGTAAGGGAATGTGACAAAGGCTCTAGGGAAGTAGTGGTGTATTAAGAAAGGGGAAATTATATATAGTTGATTCATGTACATATTTCCAAAGTTATTCTACGCATAAATATAAATAAATTAAAAATGTAACTTCCTTTCTTTCTGCTTGCTGGTGTGGGTCAGGCTGTAAAGCTCTCCGGTACTGCTCCAGCACCAGGCCCGTCTGCTCCCTGTCATGAAGATTATAGACTAGCACAGTAAAACTGTTAGCAAGCCCTCTATTAAACGCTTTCTCTTACTAGAGTTGCCTTGGTCATGGTGTCTCTTCACAGTCATAGAACAGTAACTAACACATGGGTATGCACACATATTATGTAGTAACATGCACAAATGTATGGAGGAAGGAAGATAAAGGACAGAACATTTCCTCCATTTAAAGGCAACACTTCCTGAAAGCTCTGAAATCATCCACAAACTTGGCTTTCTCTTGACTTGGGGACTGTGGTTTTAAGAAGACTCACATAAACTTTTATCATCCTTACTTCTAACACATTTTGTTGTTTTTCTACCGCTATTCCCTATTGTAATATTTAAAAATTATTTTAAAGTACTCTTTTGGTCCCAATAATATGTGTAGTTTTTGGACAACTTAAAATTTCTTTGTGAGTTTATCTTTAGCATTATTTTACAGTTCTTGAATCACGCTTATAAAAATTTCAAAGAAAAATGAAGACTCAGAATGTGTATCATGACTATTTCAATGACTATACAAAAGATGATTTCATGTATGTCAGTGTTTGTGATCTCTATATCTTAATATGGACATTGTTGTATCCTATTGTTTTCCAAATTGTGCTGCTTTGTCTTTTGCCAACTTCACACCAGCAAGAGTTACCTGAAAAGAGGAATCCTTGATTGAGAAGATGCTTCTTTAAGTTCCAACTCTTGGGCATTTCCTTAATTAGTGACTGACAGGGGCAGGCCCAGCCCATTGTGGTTGGTGCTATGTCTGGGCTGATGGTCTTGGGTTCTAGAAAAAAGCTGATTGAATAAGTCACAATGAGCGAGCCAGTAAAAAGTGCCCTTCAGATCCTCTGCATCAGCTCCTGTAGGCCTCTAGGATCCTGCCCTGTTTGAGTCCTTGCCTTGGTTTTCTTCAATGGTGGATACAATGAGGAAGTATAAGCCAAATAAACCCTTTCCTTCCCAACTTGCTTTTGGTCATGGTGTTTTATTGCAGCAATAGAAACTCTAAATTAAGTCACCGTCATCTAATATAAAAGTGTGTCACTAGTCATACTAGGAAGCAGAGTATTTTATTAATAGTACAAAAGCTAAAGTAATAAAACTGTACACGTGTTATCTTTTAGAAGACACTTTTTCTTACACATAGTTAATCCTACAGAGAAGATAGGTAGCGTTAACTACATGAATAAGGTGATCTGATAAACAAGTGAATAAATTTTGATTCAGCTTTAAATTACTGCCTTGGTTTTGTCTACTAAGCCATGTACACTTGACATGTTGATTTAACATTCTGGTCATGTTTTCTGTCTTTGCATATTTAGATTTTGATTTGGTTAAAAAATTCATACTGAGTATTTGATGGGTGATTTTATCATTACTACTACATTGCCATTTTCAGTGATGTGGCTAAGAAAACTGCAGAGAAATTTAGACCTGCAGTAAAATGCAGGCAATGCTAGTTTCCCAAATATTAAGACTTTTGGTATAGTCCCTTAACGATTCTGGAATTTTCACTTCAGCATTAGTATTAAAATAGCGTAGTCATCCAAACACATATATATGTATGTATGTATCACAAAAGCCTGAGGGAAAGGCTTCCACTTGGGTTCAGAGCTGTCACTCTTCTATTCAGGCTTCAGAAGAGTCAGAGCTTTCTTTGTTCCGCAAGGGGCTTACTGGAACCACAGCACACTGTGTCAACTCCAGGCAAATCCTTTATCAGCACATCCTTTTGAAACTGTCATTGAACTGCAAGGACCCAAGGAGTGATAAGCATTAATAAAACCCTGTCTCTTTTATCCTTACTGCCGTTCAGGTTTATTGCTGGATTCTTTATCTAAACTTGGCTTTTAAAGTCTAGACAAATGCAATTCTTGCCTCCAAAAGTACTGCTTAACCCAGCTTGTAGTGAGATGTGTTGGTTTCTTTAATCAATATTTTCTTGTAAGTGTCTTTGGGATGTAATTGGAAAGATTCTGTATGATTTGTTAGAAAGTATCCTTTATGAAACACATTATAAAAAGGGGATTGATGAGTGGTTATGTTGTATACTTTAAGCTATTGTTAAAATTGCTTTTTTTTTGTTTGAACAGGACAAGCATATACACATTTGTGGGCCTAGTAAACAAAAATAAATTGTGAAATGCTTATGGATAATGCTTAAACGGGTAGGTATATGTCTTTGTTACATCGGAATTTCAAAATTGTAGCTTCTTTATTCTTTTAAATATTTCTATGCTTTAAGTACTTTATATTCAATAGATACAGATTGGATTTTCAAGATGGCAGAGGCCAGGGCATACTGTAACTGGGTGACAGAGATCAGAGACTATGAGTAACCTAGCAATGGACTCCAAAACACTGACATCAGTGCTTCCACCAGTGGCAGGGCACATACTAAGTGCCAGACATGGTTTGGAGTGAAGCACTTTCTGCCTAGCACAGTCCAGGTCTTGCTGAGCTTACTGCAGCACTTCCTGCCTACCTGGATGTTGGTGCAGATCAATGCCAGTGCAGATCAGCTCAGCAACCAGACCTTGGATCACTCCTGCTCCCCCTACTGGATACCTAAGCCAGCATCTCAAGCCCGGTTCAAGGGCTCAGAGACCAAGCACAGCCCAGGGTTTGCTGTACCCACACTGTGCCCAAAATGTGCTTACCCAAATGTGGGATCTGCAGGTCCAGAGGCAGCACCCCAACCCCAATCTACAGTACTGGTCATAAGTCCAAGATGGAGCCAAGCCAAATTTGGGTTACAGGAGCTCAGTGCCTGCTGGGCCAGCAAGTAGCTGCTCAGCAGAATCTGAATCCATAGCACCAGCCCATGTGTGCCTGTTTGTTGCAGCGGCTGACTCCTTAACACTAATACATGCTGGCGATCTGCCTGCCCCACCTGTGGCACAGCCAGCAGAGAGGTCCTCCAGCCCTCCATCCTCCATCCCATGGAGGCCTGAGTTGGGCTGAGCAACATTCAGTTTAGAGCCTGCTCCATGATGACTTGTGATCTTCCTGACTTGCCTGAGACAATGGTAGCAGAGGCCAGTTGTACTCAGGCTCTGACTCACACTGTCTGTCATTCAGAGGAGGCCGTGTGGGGATCTGAGCAAAGTTCAACATAGAGTCCTCCCTACCTACTCCCAAAGTTTTGGTCATCAGAGACCACCAGGCATGTTAACAGCAGACATCAAGATGCCGAGACGTCAGTATAAGAACACAAGCAACAAATCCCAAGGCCATATAAAATCACCGGAAACTACCAGTGCTGCATCAGCAAGCACTGGAAGTTCTATCACACCCAAAGTGCAAGAAAAAGATCTTAAATCTGAGGTTATGAAAATGATAGAGACCTTGGAAGAGGAAAAGAAATACCTCAACATAGCACAGAAAAATACAATCAAACAGGTGAAAGAACTGAACAAATCCCTTAAAGAAATTAAAGAAATGCAGGAACTACAACAAAACAGGGGAAGGAAATGAATAAAACTGTTCGATATCTAAAAATTAAAGTAAAAGAAATAAAGAAAAGACCACCTGAGGCCATCTTGGAGATGGAAAACCTAGGGAAGGGAACAGGAAACACAGACACAAACATGGCCAACAGAACACAAGAAATGGAAGGGAGACTCCCAGGAGTAGAAGATACAACTGAAGAAATCGATACATCAGTCAAAGAAAATGCTAAATCTAAAAGGCTCCTGACATAGAACAGCCAAGAAATGACCAAACCTAAGAATAATAGGAATAGAAGAAGAAGACTTCCAGCTCCAAAGCCCAGAAAATATTTTCAACAAAATAGTAGAAGAAAATTTCCCCAACCTAAAGAAAGAGAGGCCTGTAAACATAAAAGAAGATTAAAGAACACCAAATAGATTGTACCAGAAAAGAAAATCATCTCATCACTTTGTTCTGTACACTAAATATTAAAATCTGCAAGGGAAAAAGGCCAACTCACATATAAAGGCAAGCCTATAAGAATTTCACTGGACTTCTCATCAGAAACTCCAAAAGCCAGAAGGGCAGGACAGCTATCTTACAGACACTAAGGGACAACAGCCCCTACTATTATCTATATGCAGCAAAACTTTTAATCAGCATAGAGGGAGAAAAATATTACCTGACAAAAAATAAATTTAAACACTACCTATCCACAAATCCAACCCTACAGAAGATTCTACATGAAAAACATCAACCCAAGGAGACCAACTATACCCAGGAAAACAGAGGAAATAAATAACTCCACATCAGAAAAATCAAAAGAAGGAAATCATACACACACACACACACACACACATACACACTACCACCAACGAATTAACAGGAAGTAACAACCATTGGTCATTGACATTGGCCATTAACATCAATAGCCTCAACTCCCCAACTTAGCAACAAACAAACAAAAAAACAAACCACAGGTTAACAGAATGGGTGCAAAAACAGGACCCATCATTCTGCTGTATATAAGAAACACACCTCAGCAATAGAGATAGACATTGCCTTTTACTTGGCAAAAGGTTTTCCAAGTAAATGGACCCAAGAAGCAAGCTGGAGTAGTTTGTAATAAAATATACTTTCACTCAAAATTAATCAAAAGAGATGGGGAAGGACACTTCATACTCATCAAAGGAAAAATCCACCAAGACAACATCTCCATTCTGAACATCTAGGCCCCCAATGCAAGGGCACCAACATTTGTAAAAGAAGCATTAATAAAGCTTAAACTACACTTTAGAGGTGGAAATGCTGGGACATGTGGCATGTGCAAATTTAACTCAATAAGACTCTGCCAGAATGTTTTGTGATGTGCATATGTCATTTCGCCTTCTCAGTAGCAATGCTTGAAGATTGCATTTGCACTACACAAGGATTTCTCAGCAGCAGCACTCTTGACATTTTGTGCTGAAAAGTTCTTTGTTGTGGAAACTTCCCTGTACCTTTTATATGAGTCATAGCGTCTCTATTTCCTCATGCTGTAAACATCAAGAGAGAAGTTGCAGACCTCTCTCTACTTATAGCAAGAATGGCTTGCAGATAATGCCACGCACTCCCCAGAGGCAACTGTCTTCTCAAGTAGAAGATTATTGCTCTTCATTTTCACCCCACTTACTAAGTAAGAAGTCATCTTAATTTTACCAACTATGTATGGGGAGAGTGGTATATCACTGGGGTGTTTGCCACAGGTTGGATCTGGTGTTTTCCATAAAAGTCTGTGTGAAAAGGCCTGTTTTCCAGAATGGTGATATTGGGAGACTGTGGAAAATTTTAAGGGGTATAGAATAGTGGGAGGTGTTTTAGGTCATAAAGGCCACACCTTCAAATGGTGAAGAGTTGGTAGGAGGACATCGTTTAATGTCTGTGACCAAGTTCCTGTCAATCCCTCCAAGGATGGAGCAGATGGATAGGAAAAGAAAAACAAGGCTAACTTTTTATTCACGATGGCCACGCAGGGATAACTATTGGAAAGAAAAGGACCCCCTAGGCCCTCTGTGCTGAAAGAGGATGCTAAAGGACTTACTGGTAATTGTCCCAGCTTCAAGTGCTCAGAATGCTTCTGGGTGCCAAACTAAGCGGTTGAAGATGAAAGGTTTGGGGTGTCAGCCATATATTTTGCAAGTCACTGATGGGAGTGACAAGGCCAGCATGAAGGCTGAAATTGGAAGTCTCTGGAATTAATCCTCTGCCTATAGTTGATAGTTGATTCCTGGAGGCTGGCTCTGGAGAATTCCCTGCCTGAAGCAGAAGCCTTAGGCTCAGGGAGCTTGAGTGTCCATCTCCTGTGAACTTCGTTAGGAGCAAGAAGCCTCAGGCACAGGCAACCCAAGGGTGAAGTCCCCAGCCAGTGCCAGAAGTCTTGCAGTGAATTCTTTCTGTTTTCCTCTTGTAAGTTTCACATTAAAAAAAAAAAAAAAGGGGAGGGGGGAGAGTGAGTGTTGATGCCTCAGGCACTTCTGCATTCAGTGAGAAACCAGCTGGACCCCATTGGCTAAAGGTAGGGCACACTAATGAGGTGAGATTTAGGACCAATCATGGAAGAGTTGTCAAACTGTTTGAAAGTTTCTGGCTGTCCACAGTTGTGGTAATCTTTGCAGGCTTCCACTGGCTGTTTCTGGCTTGGTCATACTAGGACTCTGACTGGTCAAAAGCAAGCAGTTTCATGAAATTCGTGTTTCTTTCTTTTGCAGATTCTGCTCTTGTTTTGACAGCTGTTGTCATCCCACTCATTGCTCTTGGGGCAAGAGTTTCTTGCCTTGTCAAAGGGAGCCAGAAGAGCTGGGAGGTTCCCTATCAGCCACTCTTCTACCATCCTCTGCTGCTCTTTGTCCATGAATTGAACAATTTCACTCTGCCACCTAGTCGCAACCACCATAACAGGAGCTTAGAGTCTGCCTTGGTTAGAAACACTGTTCTGCCTTGGCTAGAATACATGTTCCTTCCTTAGATCAACAAGGCACCTAATGGCTGGTTTGAAAAAAGCATACAAGCTTGATATTTCTGCTTCTCTAGTGACTCTGTCCTCTTTCTTTCTTAAACATTGGGTCAGAATTCTGTGTGTTAACTGTCTAGTGACTATTTTTCTGACACTGGAAGTCCTTCCCCTCCAAGGATGAGATTACAGTCAGCAGTTCTGATTCATCTCTGCTCCTGAACATCTGGTAGGCAGCACTAATTTTAAGGCAAAGGTTTTGTGTATGGGTTGGTGTCCCAGTTGGTGTCCCAGTCCCTCCATTAAAAGTCTTGTCTGGTTACAAGAGATGGCCTGTTCAGTCTCTATATTCTTCATTGCTAGAAGCCTTAACTGGTGTTATCCTGATGGATTCCTGGGAGTTTCCATAGTCCTTGATTTCTAGCTCATCCTGGAGATTCATCTTCCTACACCCTAGATTAAAGTTGCCTCTCTCAGTACTTTCTCCCTCAGTCTTTCTCCAGCCTGATCCCTCCTGTTCCCATCCCACCCAGGTCCAATACCATCCACCTGCTCACTCACAATGTCTATTCTATTTTCCCTTCTCAGTGAGGACAAATGGCAGTCTACAGAATAAATAAATAATTTCACCATTCTCACATCCAAAGAAGGCTGATAACTAAAATATATACAGAACTTAAGATGCTAGACCTCAACACTCAAATATTCCAATAAAAATGGGGTACAGCTCTAATGGTTGTGCAGGGCACAACTCTTGACAAAGGAAACTCTAATGCAAGAAAGAAATAAATGTTCAACATTCTTAGGAAATATAAATCAATACAACTCTAAGATTCCATCTTAAAAAGTCAAGAAGGCTAAGATAAAGAACTCGAGGGACAGCATATGCTGATGAGGATGTGGAACAAGGAATGCAGTCCTCCTTTGCTGGTGGGAGTGCAAACCTGTACTTTAGAAATCAACTTGGTGGTTTCTCAGAAAATTGGAAATAGTTCTATCTCAAGTCTTAACTATACCAAATTCCTGGGCATATGCCCAAAGAAAGCTCTACCATACCACAAGGACACTTGCTCAACTACATTCATAGCATTTCTTTTTAAGGGCCAGAAAGTGGAAACAACCTAGATGTCCTTCAAACAAAGAATGGATAAGGAAAATATGGTAAATTTACACAATGGAGTATTAGCAATTAAAAACAATGACACCTTGAAATTTGCAGGCAAATCGACGGAACTAGAAAAGATCATTCTGAATGAGGTAACCCAGACCCCAAAGACAGACAAAGTATGCACTCATTTATAAGTGCATATTAGCTTTAAAGTAAAGGATAACCACATCACAGACCCAAAGATGTTAAGTATCAAGAAGGGCTCAAAGTGGAAAATGTGAATTCTTTCTTAGAGCTGAAGTTTTCATAGGACAATGTTTCATTCTCAGGCAGCAATGCTCAGTGCTATGGGCAGAGGCTCCTATATCTTTTCTGAACTTGTGCAGATTCTGCCCCTACTGTGAGTTGTCCTCATCTTCCCAGACTAGATGATGACAATATCCATAGCTTGAATTCCAGTGACAAGATGTTTGACTATCATATTTGATTTTCCCAAAATTCAAGGAGTCTGCAAGAGAGAATGAACCAGAGAAAGGTCATATAGGGAAGGTTATGTTGGTTAGGAGAATGACTGGTTTCTCCTTTAAGTTTTTGGTGATGACTGAAAGCCTGTAAGTACTGAACTGTTGATCTGTATCAGGTTGGTGAACATTGGGTGTTTCTTAACTTTGGTTATACTGGAAGGATTATTGATTATAGACAAATGTTTTGAAATGGTTACTAAATAGTTAAACAGGTATCTGATCAGAGTAGGCAGTCTCAATGTGAAGGCAGAATGGTGAATGCTTATCCAATTTTAGTCTCCTATTGGAACAGCTGTGTTACAGGCCCCAGGAAGGAAGGATCAGTGATTTTAGACTAAAAAAAAACATCTAAATCCTTGTTTCAGGTATGACTCATGGGCTCCCTTCTACCATTTTACTCTATTTATTATTTCCCTTACTCACTGAAAACTCAAGATATCCTGATCTCTTGCCACTTTTGCTAATTGTAAGTAATACTGCTAATAATACAGGGATATAAACTATCAGGTTATTTTTCTAACAGTCAAGCTTAGAAATCTGATAGTTGGGTTAGATGTCCACCATTACTAAAATGTAAGAAACTTTATCCAATATGTCCATACCATTTATAATCCCTTCAGCAGTATCTAAGAATTCTCTTAATGTATATCACTGCTAACAAAGCTAAGATATATTAAAAACTGCTATTATATAGAATGCCTACCGAGGTCATGTTATTTAATTCACATTTCCTTATTAAATCCAGAATGCCTTTTAATATGCATATTTGATGTGGAGGGGAATGAGATTCTGCTTGTAAATCCCTTCTCTGGTAAATACAATTTTCATGTATGATTGAATTTTTTTCTTTCTAGATATAATTTGTTGCCTACATTGGCCTAAAAATTCTCAACATCTCTGTCTCAGGCCTGAGTGCTGGCATCACAGGGACTGTGCTCCATTTCAGATATTTTTTTCCAATGTGTGGTGAAGTGAAAGTTTCTGGTTTCTTTGAAGACTGAGTTTTGTCATGAGATGTTTCGCTGCAAGCTGGGCAGGTGATGTTTTGCCCTGGTTGGCTTGTGAGAGGGTACATGATGGATTGCTGTGAGCTCTCATGTGCAAGGGCCATGCCATTGGCCAGCTGAGAACATCCGTGGGTGGACTCTGAGGAGAGGAGATATATAGAGGCCCATACACAGTGAGACATCGCTCTTCAGAGCATAATCGCTGCGTTGATAACTTGGCAGAGACTAATGTTCCGGCGAGCTTCCAGGCAATCCAACTAAGTCTTGAGGCTTTCACTGCTTTGTGTTGGCCTTTGGATTGGACTGCTGGTATCCTGAAGACTGAGTCCGGTAATCCCCTAAAGACCCTAGTCAGGAGGAATTACATAAAAGAGGTCTACAGCCCTTTTCCTTACTAATCTCCTACTTAAGGTTGTGAGTGTGGGGGTAGGGCTTGGAAGGGAGGTAAAGGTGCTTAAGAACCCTAAATAAAGTAGGTTTGGTGAAAAAAAAAATCTAAGCCTACAGTGTGGCTTCTTTTATTTTAGTAAGATATTAGTTGAGAAGCAGTATACATACTGGGTGGAATTCTGGGTCACATGGTACTTCTAGGTTAAATCGTGTTGATAGCATCCATATTGTTTCTATAACATCTGTACAAATTTACAGGCCAGGATCATTTTTTTCTCTATACTTTTGCCGAAACCTGTAATCTCTAGTCTATTCTAATAAAACTTAAAAGAGGTGAGGTAATCACTCTTTGTGGTAATCATCACTCTTTGAGTGGTGTTAATCCTTTTTTTTAAATAATTATAGATTTATTTATTTATTTAAAATTTTCTTTTTTATTTTTTATATTAATTACAGCTTGCTAAATTTGTACCCCGGCTATAGCCCCTCTCTTATTCCCTCCCAATCCCATCCTCCTTCCCTCATCTACTCCCATGCCACTCCCCCCAGTCCACTGATAGGGGAGGTCCTCCTTCCTTCCATCTGACCCTAGCCTATCATGTCTCATCAGGACTGGCTTTTTTACATGTCTGCTTCCATTTCTGTATCTTCTTTTATAAAACATCTACTGAAGACTACTACATAATTTTTAGAGGTTTTTTTTTTGTTCTTTCTTTACATTTTGCTATTGATATTTTGAGTTCCTTTTATATTTTATATACTTACTCATTGTCAGAGATATGCCTTAGAAATACTAGTTCTCATTATATGTGCTATATGTTCATTCTAAATATAATAATGATAATAATTTTGGTTCTACAAATAATTTAATGGTGTATAATCCAATTTCCCCATTTTTATTTTTGTTACTTGAGTTGGGGGTATGTGTTCGTGCCTAAAATAATGTTGGAATGTTCCAAAATACTCAAGCACTTCTTTGTCTGTATATTTGCTTGTGTGTGTGTGTGTGTGTGTGTGTGTGTGTTTGAATGTCTTCCACCATCATGAATGAACCTTAGATTTTGAGACAAAACTTTTTTCCAAATCTGAATCTCACCAGTTCAGCTAGACTCTCTCATGAGTGGTCCTTAGGGCTCAACTTGTCTCCTTCACAGGGCTGGCATTATACATAAGCATCATCTCATTATGCTTGGATCTCTGTGTGGCATGCGTTAGAAATCCAAACTTAGATCCTTGACCTTGCACAGCAAACACTTTTAGAAGTCATCTAATTCCTCCAGATTTAAAAACCTTTACCAGGCAGAGCTGGAGAGATGGCTCAATGGTTAAGAGCCCTGATTGCTCTTTCAAAAAACCCGGGTTCAGTTCACAGCACCCACATGGCAGCTCACAAGATCTGACACCTTCACACAGAAATACATGCAGGCAAAATACTACTGAACATAAAATAAAAATAAAAGGAAAATCTTTAGCAGGGAGGGTTTACACATATCCAAATGGATCATTTGTCTCGTCCACCCAACCCACATAGTTTCTTTTTGAAACAACTTTAAGCAAACAGCCAACCATAGAAAGTGATTATACATGGGCTTAATTATTTTTTTTCAAGTATAACTTCAGTGTATAGTCCAGACCTATTCAACTCCCAAACTAACAAACTGAGACAATTTCTAAGAATTCGAATTTAAAAGCTAAAATCTGTATAGAATATTATTTGAATGTTAAAAAGAGACTAACATTTGAAATAAAACTGATTTCATGTGTATGTGTTTTGGCGGTGTGGTATGTATTTGTGTGTGTGTGTGTGTGTGTGTAGGGGGATGCACTTTCCTATGCATGTACCCAAATAATGAAAAAGCATATTAGATGCCCAGCTATCTCACTTTCCACCTATTCCCTTGAAATGTAGTCTCTCAGTGAACATGGAGTTAGACTGAACAGCAAGAAATCTTAGTGATTCTTTCTCCCTCACAGTACTGTGGTCACAGGTGTGCAGCCATATCAGGCTTTCTATGTGGGATCTGATCTTGAGTCCACGTGTTGTGCAGTAAATGATTTCACCCACTGATTGTCTCTTGACCCTGAGCTGTTTTAGCTTATCTTACTGTTTTGTGCACAAAATACATTGGGAAGAAACCCAATTATAGGACTAAATTTTGAAATTTTATTTAAAAATAAACACATTTTAAGGCCTGGGGATGTAGCTTGCCTTGGTAGATGGATTGCCTAGAATGTACAATGCATTGATACATCATCAAAAAGAAAAAGAAAAAAAAAAAAAAGAAAATGAATGAACACTGTCAGATTAAGGGTAAGTAAGGATGAAAATAAAATATTCACTGTTGACACAGGGTCTTCCTTTCCTAACTTCTTCTCAGATGTTTCTCATCACGGAAAGGGTTTTCCCAAACATGCAGATGGTGACGTCAGCCTGAAGGTGAGCATTCTCTGTTCTTATGCTCCATGTTCAACTCCATCATTCTTGTCACATGGTTTTGCAAAAAGCCTTGATAGATGAGCAGAGTCAGCAATTCTCCCTCTCTGTAATTTTACTGCAATTCAAGTTCTATTAAACGTCATCACTTTGTACTCATGTTGTACAAATTCTCTTCCTGTTCTTGTTTTGTAGCTCAGTGTCATAGAGTCAATGTGACTCTCCTTGCCAGTGGACACCTTTAGTAATGAAGGTAGAATATTCGCAATGTATATAGGTTTTATGACCTCCCTCCATGAAGAACAGTTTATTATAATACTTTGGGGCCTTATTTTAGATATTAAAAAAGCACTTATAATCAATATTAATGTAAGTACATATTATTTTAAAACATTATTGAAATTTATTTCATAGAATATATTCTGATTGTGGTTTCCTCTACCCTGACTCCTCCCAGATCCTTCTGACCTCCACAACTACCCATCTCCACAATCTTACTTTCTCTTTCTAGAGGGCAAAACAACAGTCACCTCCCCAAACAAACAAATCAGGATAACACACACACACGCACACCGTAAATACACAAAATCACACATATGAATTCACAGACTCTATAGTGTGCATTGGATCTGCACAGACTCATGCCAGACAGAGTCCTAGCAATGGGGAGTTTGCGCATGAATATGGGCCTACACCACTAAGCAAGAAGCTGTGTGCAATTTGACACCCATTTGCAATGGGAAACTTAGTTTTCTCCAATGGTATCTTACTGGGTATATAAAATACACTTAAGCGTAGGCCCCATGGCCAGCATACGTTTGCTTTTAATGTTAAAAAAAATGGGGCATTCTTGTCTGAAAGATTTAAAGTCAACACATTAGTGCTGTAATTTACTGAATATCAGTCGGTGGGAAAAATAGAAATCATAAGAAATAGAAGTGTAAACAGCAAAATAGTATGGAGCTTGCTGCTGTACAATCTTTAAATGTGATTTCTGTCTTCAGTGTGTCTACTGGTAGCACCTGGGAGACGGAGAGAGGAAGAGGTTAAGAGCAGGAAGATGGAGCCTGGCTGCGGCGGTGAAACCTCTGCCAAGTGGTCCACATCCCGCATCTTCTTGTGTAAAACCCTGACTCTTACCACTTACGTGAATGAAGGCAGAAGATGAATGCTTGGCTGCATTCATGATTAGAATACAAAATAATTAAATAACTATTGTCTGGCTTACAAACCATTTCTGCACTTGCACTTCTTAAAAAACTTAGGAGCATTTGATTTTTGTTAAGAGAAACCCTGACATTTTACGATATAAAATTTTAATGTACTTTTGCTCAATGAACATTTTCTGCTTTTGTTCATTTATGTCAAAGAGCTTAAAAATAACCCCAGCCACTGTCAGGAAATTGAACAAGTATTATTACTTGAGTACCAAAGTTTTAATTGATTGTCTGAATTCTTTCCATTCTCTGTCAAATAACTATAAGAAGAAAAATTCAGGCAGGACAGTATGTCATTGTTAAGTGATGGTAGTGTGCATTCACTTTGATGATTTGAACCGGTACAATAATGGTGTTACTGTATTTCTAAGCTGGAATAAAGTGTACTTACTACTTTGTTCTGAAAATCTCACTAGAATTAATCTCTTAATAAACCAATAGCTGTATGTTCAGTATAATATGAAGCATGCTAACTAATGACTTTTAATAGTGGATGATGACACTCAAGATTATATTTAGGTCAATTAAAGATGCTATTGGTGAATTTTAAACAATTATTTTTAGGAGGATTTGAAGCTTATCAGGATTATATCCCCAATATGAATTTACAAAATAAGTATATAAGTGGTTACCTCCCCGGAGAATAAAATGTAACCGTAAATTGTATCTAAATCCCTGTTTCCTTAATAGTAGTTTGTAACTACGTGTGAAAGTAAATTCAATCAATTGGAATTTCATTTTAGAAGGTTATTAGATAAATAATGGCAGCATAGGTTCTTGATGATATTTGATATCATGTAAGGAAAATACTTTCCGAAATAGTTTGTGTTAGTCTGTAATTTATCTTTCTCATTTATATAATGATATAAATAATATCTGTCCCTCAAATATTTTAAGACATTTTCAAGTTCTAATTGTGAACGTGTGGGTTGAGTTTTTCTTTGTACAATCTCATGTTCAGTATATGAGTTTAGACAGAAGCATCAGTTTGTGTGCATTGTAATTACTAGATATGTAGGTTGGTCCTGATTTTACACTGAAAATGTATGAACCACTTGGTTATACAAAATCATTGTCTGATTTATTCTCCCTTAAGGTAGCAGTTTGTAGTAAGAATAGGTGGGTTATAGCTTATTGGCTTCTTGACATTCATTTCCAAATGCTCCTCAGAAAGTTGATGTTCTGACACATTCGAGAGCACAATGAGGGGTTCAGTTCTGGTCCAGGAAACATTTCAGTTTTAATGGCTATCTTGTTGTACAAGTCATAAAATTGAACACATATTTATTGCTTCTTGGCAATCATTAAATCCGCAGAAATACAAATGTCTATCTGGTGATAGATGGAAACATCTGTATTTTTTGAATGAAGGATAATATGTATAACAAATACAGAATTTCTAAAAGGATACAGAATATAGACAAATTTATCCTCCAGTACAAGTATTTTTTGTACCTGAATAGTTTATTTATGTATGCGCATGGTAGTGTGTGTATCATGTGGAGACTAGACCCCAGATGAAAACTTCAGATAGCAGTACTCAGGTGACAACCACCTTTTTAAAATTTTGATCTTAATTTTTTTATACAGGGCCTCTCTCAGACCTAAAGGTTTTTATGTAGACTTTACTGTTACAGGGTCTGGAAGACAGACCTTGGGATCTGCTGGTCTCCATTGACCTTCCTCTGATGTGACATGTGCGTGCCACCATACCATATTTTTTCTAAAAAAAAAAAAATAAAATAAAGTAAAATAAAATAAAATAATAACTCGAGGGACCAAACTCAAGGCTTCATTTGTTTGCTGTCTTCCTTCCTCCCTCTCTCCTTCCCTTCCTTTCTTTCTCTCTCTTTTTTCTTTCTTTCTTCCATCTCTCTGTATCTCTCTGTCTCTGTCTCTGTCTCTATCTCTAATTCTCCTCCTCTCTTCCTCCTTTTTGTCCTTTTCTGTAAGCCCTTCCAGGGGTGTCTTATGTAGCCTAGGGTGGCGTTAAGTTCTATTTGCCTCAGCCTCTCAGGTGAAATGCTGATGTATTTTGACTTTGAATTTTGAAGACCTTCAGAAACTCCCACTTTCATTTCTCTGTAGATGTGATTCAGCTTTTGTAGTCACTCTTACTTATCATTGATCCACAATTATATCAATAATAATGAAAACTGTCTCATCTTTATCCATATTCCAGTTATTTATAGAAAATTTCTTTCTAATAATGTTAGATGTCATAATATTGCAATACATCAGTGTTATTCAGAAATATGAATGATCACAATTTTTGGATTTTAAAACTGATCTCAATTAATTCAGAAATTTAAAAGTATTTTCCTTGAATTATTAGGATTGCTAATTTGTATTCATTAGAAATATTTCTTGAGTGACGAGAAAATGCATGAAAAGTTACTTGTATAATTATTTCAGATGAAGACAGAATTGGAACTACCTTACATCTGTGGTTGAAATGGACATGGGCATTTTCAAATTGCTTCAGGTTGAGAATACTAATCATCTGTGGATTCTGACCTTTGCAACATAAAAAAAAAGAGCGAGGTTGTCAGTTATAGAAATAATCAGGAGTCGAGCTAGCAGAATGTTTAGATAGTCACAGGATAAAGGTAAATTAACAAGCCGCTGCCCCTCAGCCCACAATTTGGGGTGAGTGTTACATACACCAACATCTTCACAAAGTTGTATTTTAAGTGAATAATAGTCAGATACAATGATGCACACACACACACACACACACACACACTCCTTTTTAATTTCAGGTTTTAAAACTGACACTCCTTTTGGTACCTTGCAGGGGATGCAGGAAGGTGATTTGCACTCTCTTGTCTCTTCTCCGGTCAAATCCTCCAGCCATATTCCCAGCTCTGTAGCAGAACAGCTACTTTGGACTTACTTCCTGTCTGGCCTCTCAAGTGGATCATGCAGATCTTCTCCTATACCCTTCCTTACTCTCCCATGCCTTTGTCTTAGCTTTCAACACCCAAAACCATTCCCTGAGAAACATTTAGCCCCTCCTGCCATGAACACCAGGGAAACAAGGGGGTAATCTTAGGCCTCCCTTCTCTCCCCCAAATCTAATGCCCCAGCCCTCTTCCAGGTCTGTAGCTGATCACCTGTTGTAGTCTCTCTTCACCACCCCTGGCTCCACTTTTAAAGGACTAATCAAACGCTCCCTCCCATGGATACATTCAACATCTTCTTCTAGCGCATTCCTGGGTGTCATCTGCAAATACTTAGAAACACAGTTTTTCTGGAATCCCCCAGTGGCTATACATGGCAGGATTTCAGCAACATTTCTTACTGGGTAACCTACAGCCATCACACTCTCCTAAGAACCGGAGATGATAGCAGAAACAACATAATGGACCACCTACCCAGTAAAGACAATATTAGATATAAGAACTTAGAATTACGATTATCCTACACTCAGACGCTCAGACACCATTGTAAAAACAATATCAATAACTATACGAAGAATATGTCTCTACGTGAGCCCAGCAACTCCACCGCAACAGACATTGAGAAATCTAAGATAGCTGAAGCTTAAGACAAGGATTTTAAAATACGCTTTGTAGATGTGGTAGAAGGACTTCATAAGAATATGAATACATCCATTAATGAAACTTATGAAAACATCAACAAACAGTGTCATGAAAGAAGACAACAGTTCAAGACCAGAAGGTTGAAATAAAAATAAATCAATAATATCAAAATTGAGGGAAAAAATTAAGAACAAGACCGGGTAACTCAGAGACAATCTCATCAACAGAATACAGAAGAGAATCTTAAGCAATGAAGAAAACATAAAACAAAATATAAAATCTAAAACAATCCAGGCAGAAAATCATCCAGGAAATCTTGGACACTACGAAGAAACATAATCTGTGAAAAAATAGGAATAGAGGAAGAAGAAGAAACTCAAGTCAAAGGCAAATAAAATATTTTCAAATAATTCATAGAAGAAAATTTTCATAACCTAGAGAAGGAGGTCCCTATTAAAGTAGAAGAAGCATACTGAACACCAAACAGACTGCATCAGAAAAGAAATTACCCACACATATAATAATTAAAGTGCTAAACGTACAGAACAGAAAAAAAACATTAAAAGATGCAAGAGAAAACAACAAGAATTGACATATAAAGGCAGGCGTATACCTATTAGTACGACCTGGCTTCTCAATGGAGACTCTGAAGTCCAGAAGGGCCTGACTAGATACATGTTCTATACATTCAAAGAGATCACAGATGCCAACCCAGACTATTTACCTAGAAATTTACAAATCCAGCGCTACAGAAGGTGTTAAAACAACAACAACAACAACAACAACCCTTCACACTGAAGAAGTTAACCTCACCCAAGAAAATGCAAGAAACATACAATCTCAGACAAGAAAACCAAAGGATGGGAGAAGGCGAACCAAACCACCACAGCATAGTAACGGGAACCAGCAAATATTGCTCAGTAATAACTGTCAATGTCAATGGTCTCAATTCCTCAATAAAAAGACACAGACCAATAGAATGGATGAGAAAACAGAATCCATTCTTCTGATTCACTGAAAAAAATACACTTTAACATCAAGGATAGATATCACCTCAGGGTAAAAGGATAAAGATATGCTAAGAAAATGGTCTTAAGAAGAAAACTGTAGTAGCAAAAGCTGCTGTAGACTAGATAGATTTCAAAACAAAACTAATCCGGATAGGGAAGAATAGTGCACATTCTCCAAAACAAAGCAAAACAAACAAAATAAGACAAAAATAACCAACCAATAGGATATTGCAATCCTTAACATCTATGCATCAAGCACAAGAACACCCAAGTGCATAAAATAAAACAAAACAAAACACTCCTAAAACTTAAACAGCATAGTGATCCTCACACACTGATGGTGGGTGGCTTGAATAGTATTGCCAATAAACGTCACCTAGACAAAAACAAAACATAGAGCAGCATAAGCTAATTAACTGACATCATAAACCAAATGGCTCTAATAGATAGTTACAGGACATTTCACCTGAACACAAAAGAATATACCTTCTTGTTAACACCCAATTGAGCTTTCTCCAAAACCGAACACATATTGGATACAAATAGTGTCTCAGCAGACACAAGAAAATTGAAATAGCACACTGCAGCCTGTCTGATCAACACTGATTAAAGCTGGATATTAACAACAACAGAAAGAACAAAAAGCTTCCAAACTCATCGAAACTGAGCTTACTCAATGAATAAAAAGTAGGTCAAGACAAAACTTAAGAAAAAATAAATAAAAAACTTCCTGGGATTGAATGAAAATGAAAACACAGTATGCCCCAAATTATAAGAGACAATAAAAGCACCTTTAAGAGCAAAATCTGAAGCACTATATCCCTACATTAAAAACTTGGTGAGATCTTACGTTAGAAGCAGCATGCCTGAAAGCTCTAGAACAATAGAAGAAACAACATCCAAAAGGATTAGGTGGCAAGAAATAATAAACCCAGGCTCAAAAGTCAATAAACTAGAAACAAACAAGTGAAAAAGTCAAACAATTAATGAAACAATGAGTTGATTCTTTGAGTAAATCAATATAATTGACAAACCCTTAGCCAAGTTAACTTGGTGAGAAAAGATACAAATTTAACAAAATTAAATATGGAAAGTGGGGCATAAAATAGACATCAAGCCAATCTAGAGAATCATAAGGACATACTTTAATAACATGTATTTTACCAAATTGAAACACCTAAAACAAATAGATAATTTTCTTGAAAAAAAATATGGAGCAAGGTGAATGAGCATACACAAATATTTGGAGGGAGGTAAGGGAAGGCATAAATGATATAGTTGTAATTTAAAAAAAGTTAAAAATGTTCTTATGTCCCCAAATACAACTTACGCTTATAATTCAGGGTCTGTTTAATGACAAAGGTGTCTGGTTTATTAATTGGAGGTTATTCTGCAGTGTTGTTGGGTACTGTTTCACACTGGAGAGTGTTTAGGTATTGAGACAGAGAAATTCAATTCATTTTTTGCTGACCTTCAAATTGAAATTTAGTTCTTTTGCATTTCTTTTCAAGAATGTATTATTAGAAATTAGACTTTTATGTACAGCAACTGGATTTATTATTATTTGGACAATCTTACTATTCAAGCACTGCCAACTTGGTTTGTGTCAACTCTACTTCCCTCACGATTCTTCTTCCAATTTTTATGACTGAATAATGGTAATTGATAGTTGTAGGATAAAAAGAACACACAAATGTTGGGTTGCACATGAACCTGTATTTAAGAGAAATTCCAGAATTAATCATATAGCCAGTATCAGAAATACTTGATGCATACTGTCATTGAAGATCAGGGCACATTCATAATTATTATAATGGATATTCAATGCCTAATGTTTTATGATTAATTTTTAGTGAAATAAAACATAGCGTGTAGAAAATTTATATATGTAAACAGTACTGATGGAAAGGTTTATGCAAGCAGAAATTACAATTTGGATAAGGGAGTCATCAACTTAACTGTTCTGGAAAAATGTGCCATAGCAACGAGTAGTGACATTTTCCCTGTCTATAGGCTTCCTTTTCACTTGATTGATGGTATCTTTTTTCCTGTACAGAAGACTTTAGTTTCATGTGGTCTCATTTTTATTTTTGATTGTTGGTCTCAATATCTCTGCTATCAGAGTCCTGTTCAGACAGGCCTTTCCTATGTCAGTGGGTTCAAGCATAGTCCCTATTTCTCTCTTGACATTCAGGATACCAGGTCTTATTTCAAAACTCTTTAGTTTCATTTCTCTACATGTAACTACCATGACTAATTGCTGAAGATGTGGTCTTTATCAAGTGTGTATTTTTGGACTCTGCCCCAAATTGGGTGGTTGTAGAAGCATGTGCTTCTGCATCTGTGTCCTCAGTTATTTCTATTGATCAGCCTGTTTAATTTTATGTCAGCTGTTTTCATCATTATTGCTCTGTAGCATAAGTTGATGGTGGAACCTCTATCATTGTTTTTATTTTGTAACATTGCTTCAGATGTGGGTTTTTTGTTTACATATGAATTTTAAGCTTATTTTTTCAAATTCTGTAAAAAATTAAATTGGATTTTTATAGCCATTACATTGAATTTGTACATTGCTTTTGATAGGATGGTCATATAGTAATATTAATTTTACCAACCCATGAGTATGAAAGGTCTTTCCATCTCCTGTTAGTTTCTTTTTTTTTTTTTTTTAATCAGAGAAAATCATTTATTCTGGAAACAGCAAAAGTTACAATGTCAGCATTGTTCCCTGAACTAGACAGTATGACAGTCTAAATTTTGGGATGACTCTGGTTGCTCAAAATGTTCTAAGTAGAAGACACTTCAGTTATCTTTAATAAAATAGCAACTTTTTTTTTTTTTACATTTCTTTCTTCGGTGTCTTAAAATTTCCATTGATAATGTAACCAAAGGAATAAAAGGAAATAAAACATATTTTTGCTATTGATTTTCTATCCTGAGCAATAAAAGATAAATAATCTGATACCTATTAACAAACTTTCTGCTTACTGTAAGATACTTTTTTGCTGGTTCAAAAATAATCACTGTTTTCAACTCATGATTCAAAGAAACAACAAAATTTGAATTCATATTACTTCTTAATTCTTTTGTGAACTATCAAGATTAATTTTATGTCTGCTAAGTTCTTTAGCACATTGCATAATTTTCTATATTTGATTTATTACACAAAATGTGTATATTGATATAATGGACTTGTTTTACCATAGACTATAAGGCTATTGCAAGATGTCTTATGATAAGATATTATACCCAGGACACATTTTAATATGAAAAATCATGCTTTCTAATCTAAAAGTTCAGTCTATTACATTAAGCAAGATTTAGAGTGTGTATTTTATATCCAATTTATCAATCACTTGTGCTATATGCAATGATTTATGAAACATATCTACAAACCAATGATTTCAGTGATTATGTGTGAGGTAATTTACAGATGACCTTTAGTATCTTATTTCTTTTCCTTTGAAAATCTCCCTATAAAAATCGTCTTTAATGTATATAATACAGAATTATTCTTAACTAGATCAGAAATAGTAATTTTTATCAGACACACTGACTTAAAATATAGTTTGAGAAGGCTTAAAAGGAAAACTAAAGTGTGTAATTTAAATCTGTCTTTCACTGCCATTCGTGCATGCTTCTTCTACTTACGTAAATGAGAGTTAGATGTTAATGGATAATTTGGATTATTATTAGTGATGAAATAAGACTAAAATATATTTAAAATGCTCTTCTTCCTGCATTATATCCTAAGGACAATCATGACTGGAAGAAGCTTTTCATTTTTGTATATACCTTTTCTACATCCATTCAGTGATGAGTCTAGTTCTATTTTATCAGTTTTAAAGGATGGAATTTCTGTTGTCCCACTCTTCAATATTTTATAATAAGAACATAAGCAAAAAAGATTGAGATATCAAGTTACTTTCTATATACGTCAGAAATCAACTTATGCATCATGGACATTTTATAGACTAAAGAAGGCACTTGTCGTGTTTGCAAATCCCGCTAAAGGAAGAAATGTATTAGACCAAGAACTATATTCAGTCTTGAGAATCAATTAGATAGATATGTGCTCAAGTGAAGCCCCTCAAGGTATAAACAAGGTCAAGTCCTGTTTTTTTTTCTAAACCTTGAATGATCACTATCATTTTGCTTTTGAATCATCCCTGCTTTATCTGCTACCTAACTTTTAAGAAACATCTTAGTTACTAGCTTCTTGCCCATACACATCAGCATACACTTATTTTACCCTTATTTACAAACTGCCTCGTAATTCTATCCTGCCATATTTGATGCTGAGGATGAACTATCAGCAGTGATAGCTTTTCAGTATTGTTCTTGGAATAGCAGAGAGAGGACTTAGAGTGTTATTTTGTAAGCATTCTGCCAATGAATGAGTCCTTTTTCAACATTACATTACTGAAGCAAAGGATTTAAAAACTTCTTGCTGGGATGTAGGGATTTGAAGCTGGCATACTTGTTTAAAGTCATTTATGACAGTTAACAACCTGGCATGCAGATAGAGCCCATACAGCTCCACCTGTGCCAGGCACACTTAATTAATTGACTTTCCATAAATAAAATATAACAGGGCTCATACCTGATCTTTTATTATTCTTGCCTTTGTATAGTAATTTCACTGGGGTAGTCAGAACACCAACAGTATATATTTTCCATTGGAATTCATGAATGCTAAATTTTAAAACTTTTTTTTTTTATTATTGCTTAGTAGAAGAGATTCCCTGGCTTAATTTATTCTGCAAAGCTATTTTCTTCTAGTTTTCTATGTCTGAGAAGACAGAGCCCATTGTTGGGAAAACGAATGTTAATTAATCATATTTGAACAAGGTTTTTATTGTGTAGCTTGACTTTGGTTGAAAAGCACAAGTAGAGTCTGTGTAGGGTGAAGGTGTAGAACGCAAACAATGCTTATTGTTTATGCCAATGTTGAATACTTACAAAAGCCATCTGAAGGCTTCAGTCTGTTTTCTGTTGGTAACATTTTACGGTTGATTAAAGCTGTCAGAAAATTATTCAAATTAGATGCAAAGGCAGGTCATTTAGCAATAGAGAAGCATGTGCAGTCAACCAGCACTCAGCAATGCAGCAGAAGGCAAGAGCGCTAATTATTCCAGTCCCTCCTGAAGCTTAACAGAACTGCTTTATTTTAAAATGCCAATATTAAATTTATATAAGTATATTCTTATTTTAAGTTTACAAATGACATGTTAGCCTTAATTTAACTTTTAAATCTTGGTGTCAGAATCTATGATGAGTTGTGTCTTTGGGTAATTCCTAAATAAGGAAAATAAAAATAATTTAACAAGTGAGATAGTAAACTTGAACAAATCAATCTCACTTTATCACTATGGAAATACAAATCACAACTTCTTAGTAAATCCTTAATTTTTATTTTCTCTCAAGAACTAAGTGTGTTTGCATGCTAAACAGTACTAAAATTTTCACCCAACCTTCACATATTTGAAAGACTGTAATATGGCAATGAATTTTTTTTTAATAGCTTCTTGCTCTTGAGCCAGCAACACACTATGATTTAGTAGACACAAAGTATTTGTCTGTTTAACACTGTGTATGAATGCTGCAGAGCCACAGCTTGCTTTATACTGAAAAAAAAAAAAAAAAAACAGCAAACAAACAAACAAAAGCTAGGATGAGTAGAGGAGCTAGATTGCCACCTGAGAGGATCATACCTTTTGGAAAGTTTCTAGTCGTTGATCAATATCTCCACCAACTGTAAAGTGCATTGAAAATAGTATCAATAAAGAAAATACAGAGAAAGTTGGAAAAGAAAACTTAAGAACACAAATAAGAACCTGAGAAGCAAGTCTTACCAACAGAATACAAGAGATGGTAGAAAGATACTCAGGCAATGAAAACAATATAAAAGAAATAGATACCTTGGTCCAAACAACAACAACAACAAAGATGTTAAATCAAAAACTCTCCAGGTGCATAACATCCAAGAAATCAGGGACACAGATTTCTACATATAATATGAATAGCAGAAGGAGAATAAACCAGGACAAAGGCACAGAAAATATTTTCAGCAAAACTGTAGAAGAACAGTATCCATGACAGCCAACTAACCAGGGCCAGAAGGGTTTGCTGAGGCTGAAGCATCAACCAAGGAGCATGCATGGATTGGACCTAGATACCCGTACAATGATGTAGCCCGTGGGCAGCTTAGGCTTCATGTGGGTCCTTAAATAAGGGAAGTGGGACTGTATCTGACAGACTCTCTTCCCAGATTTTTGGTCACTTTCCCCTGGAGGGACTGCCTTGCCAGGCCTCAGGGGAAGAGAACATTCTCAGTCCTGATGTGGTTTGATGAGCTGGGGTGGATGGGAAGGGGGAGGCTCTGCTCTTCTGAGAAATTGGGGAGGAGGTAGGAGGAGGGAGGGAGAGAGGGTAGAACTGGAAGGCAAGGAGAGATGGGGTTACAACCAGAATGCAAAATGAATAAAAATAAATAAATAATGAAAAAATACTAATACAATGGATTAACATACAGTTTCCATCTTTTTGCTACTTCTAAGAAACACAGTAACATCACCTCAGGCTAAAAGGCTAGAAAAGATATTCCAAGAAAATGGACCAGAGAAGGAAATGATTTAAATATATGACAAAATAGACTTCAAACCAAAACTAATTAAAAGAAATAGGAAAGAACATTACATCCTCATCAAAGAAAAAACAAAACAAAACAAAAAACCAAGAGGTCCTTGACATTCTTTTTTTTTAATATTTTTTATTTTTATTTTTTAAATTTTTTTATTTTGATTATTAGTTACATTTTATTAACTGTATATCCCAGCTATATTCCGCTCCCTCATTCCCTCCCAATCCCACCCTCCCTCCTTCATCTTCTCCCTGCCATTTTCCAAGTCCACTGCTTGGGGAGGATCTCCTCCCCTTTCATCTGACCCTGTTTTATCAGGTGTCTTCAGGACTGGCTGCAAAGTCCTCCTCTGTGGCCTAGCAGGACTGCTCCTCCCTTGGGGGGTGGGGAGGTCAAAGAGCCTGCCATTGAGTTCCTGTCAGTAATAGTCCCTGTTCCCCTTACTATGGGAAACCAATTGATTACTGAGCTACCACGGGCTGCATGAAACATCTATGCACCAAACACAGGACACACAAATCCATAAAAGAAAAATACCACTGCAGCTTAAATTATGTAGTGACTCTCTCATACTGATGATGGGAGACTTCAGTGCCAAACTTGCCAATAGACAGGTCATCCAGACAAACACAAAACACCAAGGCTGAAGCTGACTGGCACACAAAACAAACAGGCCTTACAAAATATTTCACTGAAACATTAAAAAAAAAAATACACCTTTTCATCAGGTCAAAGTACTTTCTTCCAAATCGAGCACGTACTTTATCTAACTACTATAGATTGAAGATGTATATTGGAAACAACAGTTATAATTAAAAGCTTACAATTTCATAGAAACTGTACAACTCACAACTGCATGAGAAATGGGTAAAGGCCAAAATTAACGAAAAATTGAAAACTCTAAAATTAAATGAAAATTAAAACATCATGCCCAATCTTATGCAATATGATGAAAGAAGCTCTAATAGGCAAATTCACTGCACTATGTGCTTGCATAGAAAAATACAAACAAAAATTAAGTAAAAATGAGAGATACCACATTTGCACATCTGAAAGCCATAGAAAAGAAGCTATAATACTCCAAAGGATTAGATTGCAAGAAGTATTCAAACTCAGAGTTGAAATCAATAACTTAGATACAAACAAATGACAAAAAACATGATGCAATAAAATAATGTTTTTTTTCTTTGAGAAATTGATAAGTTTGACAAAACCAATTTAACAAAATATTGAAAAAAATATTCAAACTAACAAAATTGGATAAGAAAAGTGGGACATAACAGACACTGCAGAAATCCAGTGAATCATAAGTACAGACATTAAAAACCTATAATCCACAATATTGGAAAATAAAAAAGAAACAGATAATTTTATCAGTACATACGACCTATCAAAGTTAAATAAAGACCAGTTAAGTAATTTAAGCAAATATAAAACCCCTATTGAAATAAAAGCAGTAACTAAAGTCGACCAACCAAATAAGGTCTGGGGCCAGATATTTTAGCTCAAGATTCTACTGGACAGTCCAGGGGGACTTAAAACTAATCTCTGTCACGAACAATTCCACATTTGGCTAAGGCCGAGGATCTGGCTTGCTTCCATGTATGTGGACCTATCTGCATTGCACACGTGGCATGCCTGGGTTGGCTACCCAGAGGCTATTTAAGCTGTGGGCTGGCTTTCCCCAGGGTCAGATGATTGTTCAAGGTTCCTGAATAAAGTGCATTGAAAAAAAAAAACAAAAAAAACCCTAATACTGGTGAAGTTATTCTGCAAAAAGAATCAAAACTAACATTGCCAAAGAGAATTATAGAAAAAGTTCCCTTATAAATATCAATGCAAAAAAATTCTCAATAAAATAATTGCAAACTGAATCCAAGTACATATCAAAAATATCATCCACCATGGTCAAGTAACCTTCATTCTAGAGAGTCAGGAAAAGTTCAGCATACACAATTTAAAAAAATCCACCATATAAACAAACTTGAAAACAAAACAAAAAACAGATGATCATCTCATTAGATGTAGAAAAAGCCTTTGAAAAACAAAATCCAACACCTCTTCAAGAATTCTGTTGATTAGGAATACAAGGGACATACTTCAACATAATAAAAGCAATTTACCACAGACATAGCCAACATCAATTTAAATGGAAAGAAACTTAAAGCAATTTCACTGAAATCAGGAACAAGATGAGGTTGTTCATTCTCTCTATATTTTTTCAATATAGTATTAAAGACATATCTAGAACAATAAGACAACTATCAGGGGATACAAATAAAATGAGAAAAAAAACCCAAAGTATCATTATTTGCAGACAATATGATAGTATATATAACTGACCCTAAAATTTTACTGGGAAACTCCTATAGCTGATAAATACTTATAGCAAAGTAGCTGGAAAAAAATAACTCATAAAAATCGGTAACAGAGTATTCTCTGTAGAGGAATATAAAATGGCAGAGAAACACCTAAAGAAATGCTCAATGTCCTTAGTCATCAGGGAGATGCAAATCAAAACGACCCTGAGATTTCACCTTACACCCATCAGAATGGCTAAGATAAAAAACTCAAGTGACAATACATGCTGGAGAGGTTGTGGAGAAAGGGAACCCTCCTCCATTGCTGGAGGAGGGAATGCAAACTTGTACAACCACTTTGGAAATCAATCTGGCACTTTCTCAGACAATTAGGAAGAGTGCTTCCTCAAGATCCAGCTATACCATAGGCATATAGCCAAAATATACTCAAGTACACAACAAGGACTTTGTTCAACCATGTTTGTAGCAGCTTTATTTGTAATAGACAGAATCTGGAAACAATCCAGATGTCCCTCAACTGAGGAATGGATACAGAAATTGTGTTTCACTTACACAATGGGATACTACTAAGTAATTAAAAACAAGGAAATCATGAAATTTGCAGGCAAATGATGGGATCTAGAAAAGATCATCTTGAGTGAGCTGTCCCCAAAGCAGAAAGGCACACACGGTTTATATTCACTTATAAGTGGATACTAGACCTAATAGATATGATAAGCATATTAAAATCTGTATACCTAAAAAAGATAAACAAGAAAGAGGACCTGGGGTAAGGTGATCAATCTTCACTTAGAAAGAAAAATGGAATGGACATTGGAAGTAGGAGAAAACAAGTAACAGGACAGGAGCCTCTGTCCTCATAGAGGGCCTCTGAAAGACTCTACCTAGCAGTGTATCAAAGCAGATGTTGAGACTCATAACCAAACCTTCGGCAGAATTCTGGGAATTATATAGAAGAAGGGGGAATTAGTAAGACCTGGAGAGGACAATATCTCTAACTGAGGTCATGAATCAAATGGACCTAACAGACATTTACAGAACCTTACACCCAAACACAAAAGAATTTACCTTCTTCTCAGCACCTCATGGAACCTTCTCCGAAATAGACCAGATAGTTGGTCACAAAGCAAGCCTCAACAAATACAGGAAGATTGAAATAATCCCTTGTATCCTGTCGGATCACCATGGAATAAAGCTGGACCTCAGTAACAACAGAAATAGCAAAAAGCCTACACATACATGGAAACTGAACAACTTGCTATTAAAAGACAGCTGGATCAGGGAAGAAATAAAGAAAGAAATTAAAATCTTCCTAGAACTCAATGAAAATGAAGACACAACATACCCAAACTTATGGGACACAATGAAAGCAGTGCTAAGAGGAAAGTTCATAGCACTAAGTGCCTTCAAGAAGAAATTTGAGACAGCGCATTCAAGCAACTTAATGGCTCACTTAAAAACCCTAGAAAAAGAAGAAGCAGACACACCAAGAAGGAGCAGACGGCGGGAAATAATCAAACTCAGGGCTGAAATCAATCAATTAGAAACAAATAAAACAATTCAAAGAATCAATGAAACCAAGAGCTGGTTCTTTGAGAAAGTCAACAAGATAGACAAACCCTTAGCCAAGCTAACTAAAAGGCAGCAAGACACCATCCAAATCAACAAAATCAGAAATGAAAAGGGGGACGACATAACTACAGACACTGAGGAAATCTAAGCAATCATTAGGACTTACTTCAAAAGTCTATATGCAACAAAATTTGAAAATTTAAATGAAATGGACAATTTTCTTGATCGATTCCACTTACCAAAGCTAAATCAGGACCAGGTAAATCAATTAAATAGTCCTATATCCCCCAAAGAAATAGAAGCGGTCATCAAAAGTCTCCCATCCAAAAAGCGCCCAGGACCAGATGGCTTCAGCGAAGAATTCTACCAGACATTCAAAGAAGAGCTAACACCAATTCTCTTCAAACTATTCCACAAAATAGAAACAGAAGGAACATTACCAAACTCATTCTATGAAGCCACAGTCACCTTGGTACCTAAACCTCACAAAGACTCAACAAAGAAAGAGAATTTCCGGCCAATCTCCCTTATGAACATTGATGTAAAAATACTCAACAAAATACTCACAAACCGAATACAAGAACACATCAAAGATATCATCCACCATGACCAAGTAGACTTCATCCCAGGTATGCAGGGATGGTTCAATATACGGAAATCCATCAATGTAATCCACCATATTAACAAATTGAAAGAAAAAAACCACATGATAATTTCCCTAGATGCTGAAAAAGCCTTTGACAAAATCCAACATCCATTCATGTTTAAAGTATTGGAGAGATCAGGGATACAAGGCACATATCTAAACATAGTAAAGGCGATATACAGCAAACCTATAGCCAACATCAAACTGAATGGAGAGAAACTTAAAGCAATCCCACTGAAATCAGGGACAAGACAAGGCTGCCCACTCTCTCCATATCTCTTCAAAATAGTTCTGGAAGTCCTTGCTAGAGCAATAAAACAGTTGAAGGAGATCAAGGGGATACAAATTGGAAAGGAAGAAGTCAAATTATCACTATTTGCAGATGATATGATAGTATATGTGAATGACCCCAAAAACTCTACCAGGGAACTCCTACAGCTGATAAACACCTTCAGCAAAGTGGCCGGATACAAAATTAACTCAAAAAAATCAGTAGCCCTCCAGTATACAAAAGACAAAAGGGCTGATAAAGAAATTAGGGAAACAACACCCTTCACAATAGCCACAAATGACATAAGGTACCTCGGAGTAACCCTAACCAAGGAAGTCAAAGTCTTGTATGAAAAAATTTTCAAAACTCTGAAGAAAGAACTAGAAGAAGATATGAGAAGATGGAAAGATCTCCCATGCTCATGGCTTGGTAGGATTAACATAGTAAAAATGGCCATCTTACCAAAAGCAATCTACAGATTCAATGCAATGCCCATCAAATTACCAACACAATTCTTTACAGACCTGGAAAAAAAAATTCTCAACTTCATCTGGAATAACAAGAAACCCAGAATTGCTAAAACAATCCTCTACAATAAAAGATCTTCCGGAGGTATCTCCATCCCTGATCTTAAGTTGTACTATAGAGCAACAGTTTTAAAAACTGCATGGTACTGGCATAGAAACAGAATGGTGGATCAATGGACCCGAACAGAGGACCCAGAAATAAACCCACACACTTATGGACACCTGATCTTTGACAAAGACGCCAAAACCATACAATGGAAAAAAGATAGCATCTTCAACAAATGGTGCTGGTCCAACTAGATGTCTACATATAGAAAAATGAAAATAGATCCATACTTATCACCTTGCACAAAACTGAAGTCCAAGTGGATCAAAGACCTCAACATAAAACCAGACACATTAAATCGGCTTGAAATAAAAGTGGGGAATACCCTAGAACTCATTGGTACAGGGGAAAACTTCCTGAAAAGAACTCCAACAGCACAGGCTCTAAGAGCAACAGTCAATAAATGGGACCTCATGAAACTGAAAAGCTTCTGCAAAGTAAAGGACACCGTCATCAAAACAAAGCGACTTCCTACAGATTGGGAAAGAATCTTCACCAACCCTTTATCGGACAGAGGACTCATATCAAGTATATATAAAGAACTAAAGAAGCTGAAAAGCAGCAAACCAAGTAATCCACTTAAAAAATGGGGAATAGAGCTAAGCAGAGAATTCTCTGTAGAGGAATACCGAATGGCAGAGAAGCACTTAAAGAAATGCTCAACCTCACTAGCCATTAGGGAAATGCAAATCAAAACAACCCTGAGATTTCACCTTACACCCATGAGAATGGCCAAGATCAAAAACTCAAGTGACAACACATGCTGGAGAGGTTGTGGAGAAAGAGGAACCCTTCTCCACTGCTGGTGGGAATGTAAACTTGTACAGCCACTCTGGAAATCAATCTGGCATTTTCTCAGACAACTAGGAATAGTGCTTCCCCAAGATCCAGTCATACCACTCCTAGGCATATATCCAAAAGAGGCTCAAGCACACAAAAAGGAAATTTGCTCAACCATGTTTGTAGCAGCTTTATTTGTAATAGCCAGAAGTTGGAAACAACCCAGATGCCCCTCAACTGAAGAATGGATGCAGAAAATGTGGTACATCTACACAATGGAATATTACTCAGCAATGAAAAATAAGGAAATCATGAAATTTGCAGGTAAATGGTGGGATCTGGAAAAGATCATCCTGAGTGAGTTGTCCCAGAAGCAAAAAGACACACATGGTATATATTCACTCATATAGACATACAACATAGGACAAACCCACTAAAACCTGTGCATCTAAAGAAACTAAGCAAGAGAGAGGACCCTAACTAAAATGTCCAATCCCCATCCGGAAAGGCAAAGAGGATGGACATCAGAAGAAGAAGAAAACAGGAAACAACCTAGGAACCTACCACAGAGGGCCTCTGAAAGCCTCTGCCCTACAGACTATCAAAGCAGATGCTAAGCCTGATGGGCAACTGTTGGGCAGAGTGAATGGAATTTTATGTAAGAACTGGGAAATAGTAAGAGCTGGAGAGGACAGGGTCTCCACAAGGAGAGTAACAGAACAAGAAAATTTGAACACAGGGAACTTCCCAGAGACTCATACTCCAACCAAGGTCTATTCATAGAGATAACCCAGAACCCCTGCACAGATGTAGCCTAGGGCAGTTCAGAGTCCAATTGGGTTACATAGTAATGTGAAGAGGGACTGCCTCTGACATGAACTGACTGGCCTGCTCTTTAGTCACCTCCTCCTGAGGGGGAGCAGCCTTACCAGGCCATAGTAGAAGACAATGCAGCCACTTTTGATGTGAACTGATGGACTAAGATCAGAAAGGAGAGTAGAACCTCCCCTATCAGTGGACTTGGGGAGTGGCATGCATGCAGAGGGAGGAGGGAGGGTGGGATTGGAAGGGGAGGAGGGAGGAGCTCATGGGGGGATGCAGAATGAATAAAGTGTAATTGATGAAAAATTTTAAAAAAAAAGGGAAAAAATAATTTAAGAACGTTAAATGACTTTCAAAAATGGAGGAAAACATGGAGTTAGTCAAATTACATGGAGCACGTCTTGCCCCTGGGGCAATGGTCTCTTGAACCTACTCAGACCTCGGACACCACCACTGCTAGTTCTAGAACTGATGCAGGATGTTCCAACGAGGGGGTTAAGGCTTCTCATAATATTTCCTATAAGCCCACACCTGTTTGTTTATATCCCCCATTTTTATTCATTATTAGCCTGATAGAGCCAAGTAATTGTGGTAATGATACTTGCTTTTTTGCCCAATGCTGTAATGCTAGTAAATTTACTAGCTGGTTACTCGCATGCCTCGCTGGGTGCCTGTGCCCGTTGATGCCCTCACGCTATGACTCTCTTCAGACAGAAAAGGGATCCTGGAATTACAGCTGCCATTGTTACTGCCATCTCATTGGCGGCTGTTGGAGCTACCACCACGGCATTAGCCATGAGTCATACTGGGCAGACTGCTCAGACCCTGAATAACCTTTTAGCCAATTTAGCTCATGCCTTAGATGTACAAAAAGGAATTAATGCTCAACTAAAAGGAAGCTTGATGGTGTTCAATCAGAGGATTGACCTCGTACAGGACCAAATTGATACCCTATGGCAAACCGCTCAACTTGGCTGTCAATGAAAGTATGCTGGACTTTGAGTCACTAGCATACAACATGAGAATTTTCCCTGTGCTGCAAATCTGTCTAAACAATTGTCTAGCTATATTTTAGGTAATTGGACTGGAGAATTGATGCTACGATGGAGCAGCTGAGAGTGGCCATTGTCATGGAAAATTCTACCAGAGTGGACTAGCCACAGGATTATCATCATGGATTGCTGCAGCCATGAATCATCTGAAGGAATGGGCGGGCATGGGAGCGTTAGCAGGCCTTCTGGTGTTGGTCTCCTTGTTTTGCCTGTGGTATATATGCAAGATTAGAGTCTCACCACAGTGTAATGCAGTCATGACCATTCAGGCCTTTATAGCCATTGAAGCAGGACAGTCTCCCCAAGCATGGTTGGCTACCATAAAAAGCTAAAATGATACGCTCAGGATGCGAGGCTAAGCACTGCACTCAGGGTCAGCCGCTTTCGACCCAGACAAGAGCATGTCTGATTGTATGCGGGTCAATGCCCCAGGTCCCGCCTCTGAGAAAAAGGTATCAGACGGGTCTGATGGTCTTCGGGTGGATGACACCTAAATGAACATCAGTACAAAGTCTCAATTTATTTCTAATATCAGAGATCAGACCTCTACTCTTGCCTGATGCGTCTAAAACAAAAAGTGGGAACTGTAGAGAGCTGCGTAATGCCGCGCCTGAATGATGGAGTTGGTTTCCGCCTTCCACCTTCCCAATGGTGAGTGCTCTCTGTCACGAACAACTCCACATTTGGCTAAGGCTAAGGATCTGGCTTGCTTCCATGTATATGGACCTATCTGTATTGCCCACGTGGCATGCTGAGGTTGGCTACCCAGAGGCTATTTAAAGTGGGCTGGCTTTACCCAGGGTCAGATGATTGTTCAAGGTTCCTGAATAAACTGCATTAAAAAAAAAAAGAAAATACTCTTTATTAGAATTAAATAATAATATAGTTACCTTTATTTCTTAAGAAAAAAATCATTAAAGAAGACATTTAATAAATTTAAGACATCTGTCATGCTTTACTAAAGCTGATTTAATATAAAATCTGATAAAACTTTGTTCTACACTTAATGTAGTTATACACTTAAGTAATTGTTCAAATATGAGTAAAGCAGTAATGACAGTTCATTTCTTAAACAATAAAATTGAATTAAATTTTTTTGTGTTTATATTGTGTGCTTGTATTTTCTAAGCTAAGGCAGAAGGTGACTCTAAATTCAAATTAATCATATTGGGAAGTGCTTTTAAACAATAGAGGTCATGCAAATGTAAGTAACTATCGTAATTAAGCTTATTCGAAAGTTATTTTCGCCATTTTAGTTTTTACTCTGTCCTGTAAAATCCAAACTGAGAGAATTAGCCCAACGAGCTTGTATTAGTTAGGGTTTCTATTGCTCTGAAAAGACATCATGAGCATGGAAACTCTATTAAGGAAAACATTTAATTGGAATTTGCTTGCAGTTTCAGAGGCCCAGTCCATTATCATCATGGTGGGAAGCATGGCCTCATCCAGTCAGAGGCCTGTTAAAGAAGGAGCTGAGAGCTCTACTCATAGGCAGCAGAGAGAGATCTGGCTTGAGCTTCTGAGACATCAAATGTCTCAGAAGTGATGTATCTTCTCCAACATCAACTGTGAACCAAACCTCAAAACAGTGCCACTTCGGTATGGACCTTTCTTGCAAGCTGCCACAAAGGCTAAGTGAATTGGGTTTATCGGGACAAGGCAAAGATTCTTGGGCAAATGCAAAAGCTGTGCCTTTTCATTTTAAGGGGAATTATTTGTTTGCTATCTCTATGTCCTAGTCTGGCTCTATCCAAAGAATAAGACACTTGAGGTCCAAGAGCACTCTGAAGCCTTTTGTGCTGAATTCAGTTTCACTCACAGAATTCCAAATGGCTTTCTTCTAATGTCTTAAAATATTCACAATTATAAATACTGTTCTATATATATTGGTAATATACTGTTTCCATTTGTTTCATTTCTCAAGAGTTGTAAAAACACCTAGCTTCACAAATAAATTGCCTTGAAATAATGCCTATTATATTTTACAAAATTTACATGGCTCAACAATTTCCAAATAGAGAAGAAAAATTAAATATACATGTTAAAACAATATTGGATAGAAGCATTTCCATTTTACTGAAGATGTCTATTTGCTAACCTTATTTATGTGAGTTTTGTTGTGGATGAGTTGCCAGGCAGGAAATCTATTTATGTGTTTTTTTAGGACATGTCTGGAGTGTTTGGTGCCGATTACATGGATACTTTAATAAGCAGCTGCACTCGTGTAAGGTTGATCTTCACAAAGCAGAATTATCCTAAGTGTCCATGCTCCAGGCGACGATGAATGCTTTTGCAAGGAAGTAAAATATGCAATTCTGCAGTTTATTCTGAACTTTCCAAGTGTACATCTGAAGGACGGTTATTATTTTGGTGACCTGAAATTGTTGAGATATAAGCAAACTCAAACAAATTTAAAGATGCTAATCCCTATTACTCATGCATTTATTTTGCACACGTTAATTCAGACATCTTGCTCTGTGCTTCTAATGGCTTCTTTCTACCCCTTGAGTGAGGTGCTGAGAGCATGAGAATGCCTGTCCTTGCTTCAAGGAGCTAGTGATGTCAGGGAAAGACAGGAGTTTATTTTATTCTTCAGGCAAAAGTAATTCCTAGTCAAAGATTAGGAGGACTTCCTTTCACTGACTGTCATTATGGTCCACTAATATGTACGTTCTGCCCTAAAAAAGAATCAATGCTAAGATTATATTATCTTTCATGACTTCCTAAGCATTTTCTAAATGATATACCATGTCAAATGATATAGTCTGTTGTTTTAAAAATAGTTTGAACTAGAAAAGATCATCTTGAGTAAGGTAAACCAGAAACAGAAAGACACACATGGTATATACTCCCACATAAGTGGATATTAGCCATATAATATAGGATAAATATATTAAAATCTAAAGAAGCTAAACAACAAGGAAGACCCTAGGGAAGATGCTCAGTCCTCATTCAGAAGGACAAATGTGACATTAGAAGCAGGAGAAGACAGGGAACAGGACATGAGCCTACCACAGATGGCCTCTGAAAGACTGTACTGATCCAGGTATCGAAGCAAAGGCTGAAACTCATAGCCAAACTTTGGGCAGAGTGCCTGGGATTTTGTGAAAGAAGGGGGAGATAGACATGGAGGGGACAAGAGCTCCAAAAGGAGACCAATAGAGCCAAACAAACAAACAAACAAACAGGCTCTGGGGGACCTGCAGAAATGGATACCCCAACCAAGGCCCATCTACATACAGTACCCATAGACTCAGACTCCAAGTGGGTTCCCTAGTAAGGGGAATACAAGATGTCTCTGGCATGAACTCAGTGACAGGCTTTCTGATCACCTCCCTCTGTGGGTGTAGCCTTGCCAGGAACAGAGGAAGACAATGCAACCATTCCTGAGGAGACCTGATAGGCCAGGGTAAGATAGAAGGGGAGGAGGCCCTCCCCTGTCACTGAACTAATGAAAGGGCAAAGGGGTAGAAGAAGTAGGGAGGGAGGGATTGGGAGGAGATGAGGGAGGGTACTACAGACAGGATTCAAAGTTAATAAACTGTAATAAATAATTAATAAAGTTTTGAAATGTTGTTTCTTTTTTGTTTATTTATTACAATTTATTCATTTTGTATCCCCGCTGCAGCACCCTCCCTTGTCTCCTCCCATTCACTTCCACACTCCCTCTTGTCTCCTTATGCTCTTTCCCCAGTCCCCTGATAAGAGACTACCTCTTCCTTTCTATCTGACCCTACATTATCAGGTCTCATCAAGGCTGGTTGCATCATCTTCCTATGTGGCCTGGCCAGTCCTGGGGCAATGTTGTCTTTTTTTAATTAATTTTTTATTAATTACATTTTATTCACTTTGTATCCCAGCTGTAGCACCTTCCTCAACCCTTTCCAATCCCACACTCCTTCTTTCAACTACTCCCATACCGAGTCCACTGATAATGACAGTCCTCTTCCCCTTCCATCTGACCTTAGCCTATCAGGTCTCATGCATTGTCTTCTTCTGTGGCCTGGCAAGGCTTCTCACCACTCAAGGGAAGGTGATCAAAGAGCTAGTCAATGAGTTCACATCAGAGACAGACCCTGTTATCATTACTAGGGAACTCACTTAGAGACGAGCTGCCATGGTCTACCCCTGTGCAGGGGTTCTAGGTTATCTCCATGCATGGTTCTTAGTTGGAGTATCAGTCTCAAAAGTTCTGTGCCCAGAATTTTTGGTTCTGTTGCTCTTCTTGTGAAGCTTCTGTCACTTCCAGGTCTTTCTATCTCCCCTTTCTTTCAAAAGATTCCTGCACTATGCCCAAAGTTTGGCTATGAATCTCAGCATATGATTTGATACCTTGCTGGGTAGCTTTTCAGAGGCCCTCTGTGGTAGGCTCCTATCCTGTTCCTTAGGTGTACAGATTTTAGTATGATTATCCTATATTATATGTCTAATATCCACTTATAAGTGAGTATGTACCATTTGTGTCTTTCTGCTTCTGGGATACTTCACTCAGGATGATCTTTTCTAGTTCCCACCATTAGCTTGCAGATTTCATGATTTCCTTGTTTTTAATTTCTGAGTAGTATTCCATTGTGCAAATGTACCACAGTTTCTGTATCCATTCCTCAGCTGAGGAATATGTGGATTGTTTCCAGCTTCTGGCTATTACAAATAACATGGTTCTAACATGGTTAGAAGTGCTTCTAACATGGTTGAGCAAATGTCCTTGTTGTATATTTGAGCATATTTTGGATATATACATAGGAGTGGTATAGCTGGCTCTTCAGTTAGCACTATTCCTATTTGTTTGAGAAAGCACCAGATTGATTTTCAAAGTGGTTGTATAAGCACAGATTCCCACCAGCAATGGAGGAGGGTTCCCCTTTCTCCACAACCTCTCCAGCAAGTGTTGTCACTTGAGTTTTTGATCTTAGCCATTCTGATGGGTGTAAGGTAAAAATCTCAGGATTGTTTTGATTTGCATTTCCCTGATGACTAAGGACATTGAACAATTAAATGTTTCTCTGCCATTTGATATTCTTCTATTGAGAATTCTTTGTTTAGGTCTGTACCCCATTTTTAAATTGGATTACTTGAAATGCTGCTTTTTTTTATTTGTTGCTTTTTAACTTCTTGAGTTCTTTATATATTCTGGATATTAGCCCTCTGTCAGATATAGGGTTGGTGAAGATCCTTTCCCTGTCTGTAGGCTGTCATTTTGTTCTGGCAACAGTATCTTTTGCTTTACAGAAGCTTTTCAGTTTCATGAGGTCCCATTTATTGATTGTTGATCTTGGAACCTGTGCTGTTGGTTTTCTCTTCAGGAAGATGTCTCCTGTGCCCATGCATTCAAGGTTCTTCCCCACTTTTTCTTATATCAGGTTTAGTGTGTCTGGTTTTATGTTGAGGTCTTTGATCCACTTAAACTTTAGTTTTGTGCAGGGTAATAAATATGGATCTACTTGCATTTTTCTACATGTAGACATCCAGTTAGACCAGCATCATTTGTTGAAGATGCTGTTTTTTTTCTTGTGTGGCTTTGGTTTCTTTGTCAAAAATCAATTATCCGTGGGTGTGTGAGTAGATTTTTGGGTCTTCTATTTGATTCCATTGTTCCACCATTCTGTTTCTATGCCAGTACAATGTAGGTTTTATTACTACTGTTCTGTAGTACAGCTTGAGACCCCCTGATGGAGATACCTCCAGACTATCTGTTGTTGTATAGTATTGCTTTAACAATTCGAGATTTTTTTGTTTTTCCATATGAAATTGAGAATTGTTCTTTCAAGTTCTGCAAAGAATTGTGTTGGTATTTTGATTGGAATTGCATTGAATCTGTAGATTGCTTTTGGCAGAATGGCCATTTTCACTATGTTAATCCTACCAGTCCATGAGCATGGGAGATCTTTCCGTCTTCTGATATCTTCTTCAATTTTCTTCTTCAGAGACTTGAAGTTTTTTTCAAATAGGTCTTTCACTTGCTTGGTCAGATTCACACCAAGGTACTTTATGTTATTAGTGGCTATGCGAAAGATGTAGTTTTCCTAATTTCTTTCTCAGCTCTTTTGTCTTTCGTATGCAGGAGGGCTGCTGATTTTTGAGTTAATGTTGTATCCAACCAGTTTGCTGAAGGTGTTTATCAGCTGAAGAAGTTCTTTGGTTGAATTTTTTGGCTCATTTATGTATACTATCATATCATCTGTAAATAGTGATACTTTATGTATTTTAGTTCATGCTCTGGCTCAGATTGTTTGTAAGAGATCCTAATGTATTTCCTTTAATTTTTCTTTCTGACTCCAAGTTATATCACTTGATATAATATTTTTAGGTTTCATCCATTTTATTGCAAGTTTTATCATTTCATTTTTCTTATGGTTGAATAAAATTAATATTTCCTTAAAGCTTATACTAATAAAATAGAGGCTGTTGCTGTGGATTCTGTGCTTTAGAGCTTCAGGGTAAGATCCTTCACTGCTGGAGGGGAAAATTTATCAGTATTCTTACCTAGCTTTGAAATTGGTGAGCTACAGTAAAGGCTGGAGTGATGAAGTATGCCAGTTGGTACAACCTTGGCATGGATTTTTTGAGTATGACCAACAGTTTTCAAATTGACATTATACATACCTCATAAGGTAAAACACACTCCATGTAAACATGCCTGGGATGATCCTAAGAGAAAACATGCTACTCTTCTTTTGAGAAATGTGAATTATATCAAACTCTCTCAAAGGTACTTATCCTTTCACCCATAGACAGTGCAATTCTCACCCTTCATTAGAGAAACTTCTTGATGTGGTAGATGGCAACTGATAGATATGCTCACAAAACGTGAAAATATGGAGAATAAATGACCACCATATAGGAGATTTTCATTATACCATTTCTGATTAATATCTGGGAAATATCACTGAAAAGAGTGCAGAAAAAAGAAGCAGATCTTGGGGCAGATTGGAGTAATCTTCTAGACAGGACAGGATTGTTCCATTAGTAAGTTCATAGCACTTCCGATTGTCTGTCCAGGGCCTGTACAAGACCAAAACAGGCCATTCTCCAACATGGATAGGGAAAAGACTCTTGAGATCTCACTGCTAATGGTTGTACTTTGGGCAGGTGATGAATGCTGAGGGATAAATTGGTAAAGTCAGCTTTCTTCATTATTGTAAGTCATGATATATTTCCCATGCTCCATTAGATGGGATTATATCCTTTAAAAATGGGCATCTCTCTTAGGGTCTCTATTGTTGTGAAGAGACACTATGAACAAAAGCATGATGGAAAGGAAAGAGCTTATTGGACTTGCTCTTCCACATTGTAATCCATCTCTGAAGGAAGCCAGTAAAGGAAATTATTATTATTTTTAATTTTATTTATTCATTATTTTTTTTAATTACAGTTTATTCACTTTGTATCCCAGCTGTAGTCCCCTCCTTAATTCCCTCCCAATCCCACCTTTCCTCCCTCTTCTTGTATGCCCCTCTCCCAGTCCAATGATAGGGAAGGTCCTATCTCTTCGTCCATCTGACCCTAGTTTATCAGGTCTTATCAGGAGTGACTTCTTTGTCTTCCTCTTTGGACTGGTAAGGCTGCTCCTCCCTCAGAGGGAGGTGATCAAAGAGCCAGCCACTGAGTTCATGTCAGAGACAGTCCCTCTTCCTATTATTGGGGAATCCTCTTGGACACTGAGCTGCCATGGGCTACTTCTGTGCAGTGGTTCTAAGTTATCTCCATAGAGAGCTTCTGAAATATTCTACCAAGCAGGGTATCAAAGCAGATGCTGAGACTCATAACTAAATCTTGGGCAGAGTGCAGGGAATCATATGAAATAAGGAAGAGTTAGTAAGACCTGGAGAGGACAGGATCTCCACAAGGACCAAATATATCTGGGCACAGGGTTTTATCTGAGACTGATTCTTCAACCAAGGACCATGCATGGATATAACCTAGATCCCCTGCTCAGAAGCAGCCCATGGCAGTTCAACAGCTACGTAAATTCCCTAGTGAGGGGAACAGTGACTGCCCCTCCCAGTCTTTCTATCCCCCCCGCTCTTCTTTCATGAGATTCCCTGCATTCTGCAAAAAGTTTGGCTGTGAATCTCAGCATATGTTTGGATATTCTGTGGGGTAGAGTCTTTCAGAGGCCCCCTGTGATAGGCTCCTGTCCCCTGTTTTCTCCCTCTTCTGATATCCATCTCCTTTGCCTTTCAGGAAATTAAACAAGGCAGAAACCAGCAGGCAGTAGTTGATACAGAGGCTGCAGAGGGCGATGATATTGGCTTGCTCCACATGATTTGGTCAGAATGCTTTCTTATAACATCCAGGACTACTAGCTAGGAGGTGACACCACCCACAATGAGTTGGGTCCTCTCCCATCAATCGCTAACTAAGAAAATACTCCACAGGCTGTTGCACAGTCAGATCTTATAGAAGCATTTTTTATTTCAGTAGAAGTTTCCTCCTTTTAGATGACTATAGTTTGTGTCAGTTGGCATTAATATAAGTAACACAGCATCACTAATTTTATTCAGTAATTTGTAGAAAAACAGAAGAGGAAGAAGGAAAAGGAAGAAGAAGTAAAAAAAAACTTGTTTTGAAGTTGGGAAGAACGTGAAGATGTTTGTGAGAAGTCGGAAGAGGTTAAGTGAGGTAGGTATGATCTAAAGTCATTGTATTTATGTATGAAGTAACCAAAGAATATATAATTTGAAAACTCTTCCTCTGTAATATTGTACTTATTAGCTATGATTTACATTTAAATTTTTGCATTTATAATTATTGAAAGTATCTAAATATCTTTTGTTTGATAAATGTTTTATTTGAAATTATTAGCTCTTTTCCCTAAGATTTTATATTAAAAGTGTGTTACTCAAATAGTGGTGGTGAATTATTGGCAGATCAGATTACTTTTAATGGCTAAAATTAAAACAGACAATTACATGGGTTAAAATGCATAATTTGTTCATGTATCTAATTTCTATCACATGAACCTTTGTGTAAAATTTTGTACTGAAACAAATTTTGTGGCAACATGACTGTACAAATAATCATTGCTATTTGGATAGTTGAAGTTGTAAAGTTTAAATAATGGTGAATTTTTCTTAGTATTCTGGCATATAACAGAGAGAGAGTGTGTAAAAGCAAGGCTAAAGAAAAAAGGGTATATCATTATTAAATTAAAATAGGTAATTCAACAATCACTAATTGCTATTTTGGAACTGAGTCAAAAATACAAAGATCTCTTTTAGAGGTCAATGCTCTGACTCCTGCCATATGAGATGACATTACAAAACATGTCATCTAGGAAAAGACCCATTTACTTTCAAATTCTAGAAAAGAAGAGTGGAAGAGATTTAAGCATTTCATAGTTGATTTAATATCAGTCGTGTCAGGATAACATTGAGTCCAGATGCCATGAAGAAGGAGCTTCAGTGGGCAGGTAAGTTTTTGGAGAAGGTCTATCATTTTGCATGGCTATAATGGGTATGTGTTGGAGAGGCATGACCCCAAGGGCTTTGTCTCTGGATTGCTTCTTACACCTGATGTACCTTCTCATGTTTGTCATTGCTATATTCCTCATATATCTAGCTTGTTGTGATTGGGTGTGGGGAGACCCTTACTGCCTATAGTCTGGTATGGTTGTTTCCTGAGTGACAGCTCATTTGGGCAGTTTTCCTGCAGATCAATCTGAGGATGAATTTTCATAAAATAATATTGTTTACATGAATTAAAGATTTTATTGTAATTCTTAATTTGATTTAAACAGTCTTAGAAATTTAGGTTAAGATGCATTTATCAGTGGATCTGATGCAGAATATCTTGAGGAACAATTTGGAGTTCAGAAAAGTACACTATTAATAGTTGAACTGGGAACTTTTTGATAGTAGGAATCAAAAACCATACCCCAATTAGCACTAGTTGACCTGACTTTCTCACTGTGGCTAGGCTAGTAATTGAGATGATGATTAATTTCTTGTACCCATTTTTGCCTCAGCTTCCTGATATGATTTAATAAAACTTGTTAATGAATAGATGTGCACCTTGAGGATGTAGAGTAGATATGACTGTTTTTTATATAAAAGTTTAGAATTGTGATTCTTTTAACATTTTTGTAAGATTACTTTTTAAGATAATTGATTCCTTCTTTGTAATGGCAAATGGCAGTTGATGGCAAAGAAAAATTGGCTGAAAAAAAATTACCATGCTTTCTTATACTTCGTTAATCTATAACAAATTGCTTAGCTGCAAATGTATGTGGGTTCTTGAGAATAATTTGTTTTTCACATTTTTTTTTGCCCATAATATGTAAAACATTTGATCATGTGAGAGAATTGGGGAACATGTTTTTCTTATGTATATTCATTGTATTTGTTCACCTAAAGAAAAATAGAATGTAACCACATTGTGATTTTTATACTGATTGAAAGATTTTGTTAGGATATATAAGCTATGGGAGAAAAAAAAATAGTTATTGGTACCTGCTTGCTGGAGTTTTGCTCCATCCACAAAATGTGTATATATATATGTGTGTGTGTGTGTGTGTGTGTGTGTGTGTAAAAATGGTTGGTGCTTGCTCGTTGGAGCTTTGGAACATGTATATATGTATGTATGTATGTATGTATGTATGCGTATGTGTATGTGTGAAGCTGTTGAAGTTTGTTGTAACTTGCTCATTGGAGCTTCTGTTTTTTCATCCACTAAGTGTGAATGTGTGATTCTTTTGCTACTTTTCTTTTTTATTTATTGCCAGTTGTTCCAAAGAGTTCAAAGAGTTCAGAATCTTCTGCTAGTCGCAAGCAGTACTGGCCCCAGTCTTCAGGAGTGATCAGCTTTGGCCTCAGTGACTCTATGCATACTTCCTCACTCTACCTTGACCTCTCGAAGCTAGCTTTCGACATATATCCATACTCTTATTCAACACAGAAGAGGCAAAAACTCATATCAAAAGCTGTATCCAATAACCCAACTCCAATTACCCTGGTTTCATTGCCTAAACATAAGAAACATGAAAATTAAGACCATATGTCTAGTCCCCAAATCACCATAGTAAGTGTCCCAAATGAGAACAACCTAGACAAAATTCAAGAGACAAAAATCATCAAAAGGGCAACTATAAACATCTTCATAGAGTTAAATGAATTAAAAAAAAGACACAAATAAACTACTGAAAAAACTTAAAATAAACTTAAAATGGAAATAAATTCCTGATTAGAGAGAAAAAAAAGACCAAGAAACAGTGTAATAAAATAAGGATCACATTTCAAGATATCAAAAGAGTCCAATGAAAAGAAATACTGAAGAAATAAAATGATAAATTGAAACTTGGAATTTAAAATTTCAGTAAATCCAGAAATCTTATCACAAAAAACATACATATAACAGATATGAATCCTTTCATTAGAGTTTAGTAAACTTACCAGGAACTGCTCTTAAAGAAAACTATCTCTCTGCCTTACAGAAGCTATCTATTGTCAATAGCTCCCCAGCTAGATAGGGGGAGTTCATGCCCATAACCCATTTCCAAGCTCTGATTTGGTGTAGCTTGAGATTGCACAGGTCTTGCACATGCTGTCATGACAACCGTGAGTTCGTATTATCAATTGCCCTGTTATGTTTGGAAAACACTGTTCCTTTGTAGTTAGTAAACCTTTGTGTGGTTCTTACATTCTTTCCAAATTCTCCTCCACAATACTCCATGGACTTTGGAGTGGGGTGTAATAGAAATGATCTATTCATGTATAAAAACTCTATAGTAATTTATTCTCTATAACTTGACCAGTTGTTAGATGTCTGTGTTTATTGGCATCTTCTGCAAATGGACTCTTCTATGATGAGGGCTGAGAGAGGCATCAATTTGTGTGTATAAAGACAAGTTGTGTCCATTTAGAAGAATCATAGGACATTATTTTCTAGGATTTATGATCAATGTTAAGTTCTTGCCAGACGATGGGTTTCATCTTGTGAAGCAGGACTTAAATCCACTAGAAAGTGGCTGCATACTCCCATGATGTTTGTGTCACAATTGCTCTAATAAAATTGTGTTTGATCAGTAGTTATTGCAGCTCACAGAATTTACAACAGGGCAAGACTGGTGATTACTTTGTCCTTGGTTGGCATGTGTGGCACCATCCTCCAGCATAAAAGCTAGACAGTGAATGAAGCTAAAAAGTCAGTACAAGGTTGATATCTCTATATTTGCAAGTAGGTGATGTCTTTAACAACAGAGTCTTACTCTCAGGATCTCAAGAGTAACCATATGTCGTGGCAATCACCAGAAATGTTTGGGGGGTTTGTAGGATCTTATTGGATACTAACTCCAAAAGAGGGTAACCAATTCCTGGCCAAAAAAAAAAAAAAATTATTACCTGGTGATGTTTATAATGGTTGTTGCTGCACAGTTAAAAGGTCAATTCCATTTCAAATTAGTTATCTCCAATGTTGTCTTCTATATTTTATGTGCACAATTTATATTTAAGGATACTTTAAGTTATTGTTTTAAAGAGGCCAAGTCTGTTTGTTAGTTCTAAGTGTGTCTGACTCCAATTATTTCAGCAATATTTTCCCCTGCACCCTAAGTCTTCCTGTCCTTCTGCTCCTGAATGCCATAGCGTGTTTGGAAGATGTTTATAGGCTCAGAGAATAATCCTCATTTCTGATGTGTTTCTTCTAACTAATTGGATGATCTTCTAAAATATTAATCAAATATAGTTGTTCTCCTTATACAATTTCTCTGTATATCCAGTAAGAGCTTTGATCTATTTGTGTTCTTTTCAAACTCAGGTTATTTCAATTAAGCAGTAAGAATTTAATCTCTTTTTAGATTCTCACAATTGAGTAATTCTTGTCTAGTACCAGTTTTACGATATAAATAATAGTGATTTTGATGTCATTAGCCTGACAATGACTGAGAAATTTGGTTCCTTTAGCTTCACTGCTAAACCCAACATTTTATATAACCACTCTGTGCTGATTATTGCTTAGTGACAGGGTTAAACATTATTCCCAATATCTGCCAATCTTTTAGGTATAATTATTCTCACCACAGCTGATTACTAGCTGTCATTGATCTCCATGCAGACAATAGATGCTCACAAACAGGCATCTTCAAAGAATGCAAGGCAGCCCTTCAATAGCAAAGACAATCCCGTTAAGTATTTGCTATACTGTTATGCAATTGTATGAAATTTCCTTTCTAAAAAAATATCAGTAATATACTACCAAATAATATTTTCTTCATTCTCTGCAGCTTTTTTTCTGAGACATTTAAAAATCTACCTTGGTTTTTAATTTTTAGATGATGTTTTAGACTTTATTTGATTTGATGGTATAATGAGAAATATTCAGAGATTATAGACCTCTGAATTTACAAATTGGTATACTGGTGAAACTCTTACAAATAATATTGACTGGATAATTATTTATATATTGATTCTTAATAATTGGTATTTTAAAATAAACATTATCAAAGTTTGCACAAACCAAAATTAAAAGAAGAATGTAAGAGAACCCCATATGTCCAGTACCCATATTCAATAATTATCTGGACCTCAAAACACTCAACAACTCATATTATTATTTGTTCCTAATTATTTTTTAAAAAAATGACTCTATGCCATTCCACTTCTACCCAATTCCATATACATTTCTTAAAATCATGAAACATTATCTTCATTTAAACAATTTCATTCTCATAGTTATTTAGGAATGTTAACAGTCGTGCTCTGATATTTTACTTCAAATCATGTTCATATTTAAAATAGATACAGATGTTTAGGTTAGAAGTTGACTTTAATGTTTTCTGTGTGTCTGTTACTTTACAATCAATGTATTCAACCTCTACTTTCTTCAATTTCATTCTCTTAAAATGGTAAAAATTTCATTTTCCAGTGGAGTCAACCATACTCCTGATATGTCACTTTGAAGACATTTAAATTGACATAGAGACAATTTTCCTTAGAGGCTTCAAATTTTACCTGCTTTTTACTTCTGGGTTCATTTATTTTTTTTTTAACCTGAGAATAGAATATTTTATTGTATTTTTATACTTATAACACAGGAACAAAGATGTTATGCTGATGGGAAAAATTTTAGTTGAACCCCTTAAACTTTGTAACACTTGCATTTCCCTGTTATTGAGAAAAAAATATGTCTGGAGTGTTTAACGGAAAGGTTTGAGTTTTGGATACCAAGGACAATATTAGAATGCACTGGATGCCATGGTAATATATTCTGTTGGATGGCTCTGGGTTTTCTCTTGTGCAGGAGGGTGTTGTGGTCAGGAGGCACTCCTAAAGTCCTGACCATACGAAATATGTGTAGGGATCTGAAATTGAGATAGAGTCTGACCAACGTCATTAGTGGGTGGGAGGAAGTCTTACCCAGAAGTAGCAAGAACAGTGGTAGCTTCTAAGGCCATGCTTCCGAGTTGGGGGAGCTGGTGCCCAGATGTTAAAATTCTCTTCACTGGCTAATGCCTTTGGGTTGAATGCAGGATATTTTTGTCCTCATATGATGAGAAGTGTTGATTTCTCACTCTAGAAGCCAATCCACATGTATGGAGTGATGGCTATTGTGAGAAAGACACACACAGCTCACCAGCCTCAGAGCCTGACCAGTTCTCTGCCTTTTTGGTAAGGAGTAGCTATACTTGTCTAACAACCTGGTTCAGTTTTGATTAAGACTTTTTCTAATAGTTGCAAATATTTGGTTATTGTACTTTTAATAATGGTGTAATTGGGCCATGGTTCTTTTTTTCTTTTAATATTAATTTATTTATTTGTTCACTTTACACCTGGTCATAGCCCTTCCTCACTTCCCAGTCCCACTTTCCCTCCCTTTCCCCATTCACCTCCTTTATTCCTCAGAAAAGGGGAAGCCCCCTTCCTATCCGCCCCAGCTCATCAAGTCATAACAAGACTGAGTATGTCCTTTTTCATTGTGTCTTGGCAAGATTGTCACTGGAGGTGACAGTTGCTTCACAAGAAAACCAACAGAGGAAACTAACCATGGCCAAGAAAGGCCTGCTGAGACTGAAGCACCAACCAACTACCTTAAAAAGACTATACATAGGACCCCTACAAAGATGTAACTGGTGGGTAATTCAGGCCTCATGTGGGTTTCCTAGTAAGGGGAATGGCGGGTCTCTCTGACATGGGCCAGGATTCTAATGGGAAGAACACGATTCTTCTCTTAGATCTCCCTATCAACTGTGCACCCAATTGTTTATTCCTCTGATAGAAACAACTATTTTCTTAGAAATGGCAAAATTACATTATTATTAATTTGGTATTTCATCCTTAGTTATTACTAATGTCTCTAAAATTTCCTTTTCCTTATTTTCTATGGATTATGCAAAATACACATTTAGAGTCAGTAGGTAATTATAGCATTTTGTGCCAATTTAGAAAAAGTAGTTGACTTGAAATTTATATTCAAAAAATTAAACATGTTTTATTATAATTTTGCTATTATCTTTAAAGTTTTATAAAAATAATATAATGTTTATTTTAAATAATATAATAAAATATAATATAATATCCATGAATGGTCCTTGATTGGAGTATCACTCTAAGAAAAGACCCCTGTGCCCAGAATTGTTGGTTTTGTTGCTCTCCTTGTGGAGCTCCTGTCCCCTCCAGGTCTTATTATCTCCCCCTTCTTTTATAAGATTCCCTGCACTCTGATACTCCAACCAAGGACCATCCATGGAAATAACCTAGAACCCCTGCTCAGATGTAGCTCATGGCAGCTCAGTATCCAAGTGGGTTCCCTAGCAGGGGGAACAGGGACTGTCTCTGACATGAACTCAGTGGCTGGCTCTTTGATCACTGACCCCTTGGGGTAAGCAGCCTTACCAGGCCACAGAGGAAGACAATGTAGCCCTGATAGGTTAGGGTCAGATGGAAGGGGAGGAGGACCTCCCCTATCAGTGAACTTAGAGAGGTGCATGGGAGGAGATGAGGGAGGGAAGGTAGGAATGGAAGGGAATGCGAGAGGGGGCTACAGCTTGGATACAAAGTAAATAAACTGTAATTAATATAAAAAATAAAAATTAAAATAAAAATATGATAATAGTTAATACCCTCTTCCAATATTCACAGTGAATATTTTCTAAGGTATGCTGTAATTATTTAATTTTTAAAGCTTTGCTTCATTCTTCCAAGTATCACACAGATTATATTTTCATCCGTTTTACAAATGAAGAGCTAACATTTTCTAAATGACCTTGCAATTGTGGTGTAGTAGAGAAAGATCTCTAAGGAGAGCACGAATTACTAAGCTCTACACCCATCAATGCGCTTGTGACGGTCAGTATTAGTCACTTTTCTTGTTGGTGTGACAAAACAACTGACAGCAGCAACCTAAGGAAGAAGGGGCTTACTGGAGATCAAAGTTGATGGGTTCAGTGCATCACAGCAGGGAAAGTGTGATGGTCACTGTAGTTGTAAAGGCAGCAGTAGGACACTGAGTTATCTCGTCACGTCACATTACATTCACAACAAAGAGAGATGTACAGTGATACTCAGTTTGCCTTCTCGGATTGACTTAGTTTTGGGTCCTAGCCCAGGAGATGTGCTACATACTCTCATACTTTAGCCTTTCTTACTCAGTCTTCTGTGGAAACACCATCAGAAGCCACACTCAGAAGTGTGTGTGTCTTCTAGACTTAAGACCTAGGCAGTTGACAATGAGGATTAATCCCCACCCTCAAGTATTCTATTTGCATGACTGTGTCCTGTTAGTAATATAAATTTCTTGAAAATATAGTGTAGTAACGTTTTACTCACAGTTCTCAATGAGATGCTTGATGCAAAAAGTGTTCAACATATGCTGAAAATTGAACTAATATTTGATAAAGGTAAAAAAAATCCCTAATTATATGAAACCTACTATACAGTGAGCTATGTAACATTATTTGCACAAAGATTAATGCAAGCATTCAAACTAAAAAATATATATCAATGTGAAATAAGTAAAATAGCTATTTGGCTTGAGGATAACAACCAGAGCAGAAAAAATATAAAATAATTAATGACTTTAATTAACATAAGCCAGTTCACATTTTGACATGATCCTCTCCATATCCTTTAAAATAAAAAAAAAAATCTTTTATTAGGAAGTTTCTTTCACTATAGTTATTGTGTAACTATGCTTAGCTTTCAAAGGATAGTCTTGTGGTTTTAATAGAATGCTTGCTCTCCATAACAAAAATCAGGAAAGTATAATTATTGAATAGAAATGCACAGGGAAAGCCAAGAGTAGGTTTATTCATTGAGCTTTGGGAACAGTGATAGCCAAAACCTGAGTGATAAGAATTCATGATGTTCTTAGTGACAGTAGATACTAGTGATGAAGGATGGGAATGGTGGCCCTATGCAGCCTTAGGCTTTCCAGGCACCAGTAGAGACAGAGTAATCAAATGTCAGCTTGCTCTGAGATAAAGGGTATGATCAGTAGTCAGTGATATCCTGACTACTAATATCCTGACTAACAGATAAGTAACTAACAGAGGTAAATTTCATGTACCTCTGAATAATTTTATTCACCTGCCCTTCTGAATCTGTTTTAAATTATTTTACCAGTGAGGCGAATATGCTACAAGAATCCTGTGACTCCTGTGACTCTGACATCTGCGTTACTTTTAGAGCTTAGAATTGATATCATTATGGACGGAAAGGAAGAGAACATTCCTCAGGCATAGACTCATATACACAGATTACAACCTGTATAAATTAATATCTAACAGATAGTATATTTTGTGGTGCAAAAAGTGGGGGAAAGGAAAAAAAAATGTTTATGTCAACTTCGGAGTTGACAGTGACTTGTGGACCACAAGGAAAGAAGCCTTAGCTAATGGGTTTTACCTTTCAAGTGCTAATAACTGTGCTAAATTCCTGGTAGGGGAGGATGTGGAAAATATTAGGCAATAGATAGTGAGGCTTCTAGCTCCTGTGATTTAATTATAGTGTAACCTACTGCCATTAACATTTGAACTATGAAAGTCTTTTTATTCTGAGTCAATGACCTTTCTAGTAACCTTTGTCTTCTCTATATTTATTCAGATGGCAGAACAGATTTTGCTTTTGATACTTTAAAAAAGAATATCTGCAAGCAAAGTTCTTTATTTTAAATAAAATGTTGCCTCTTATTACTGATATTTAACTAAATTGGATGTCATCAAAGTGCCTTTTAAATAACTTTGCTTATACACACAGAATATCTGCAAGTATATTTCTTTATTTTAAATAAAATTTTGTCTCTTATTACTGTTGTTTAACTAAACTGGAATATCATCAAAGAGCCTTTTAAATAACTTTGCTTATACACACACACACACACACACACACATATATATATGTACATACATATCTGTGTATGTATGTAGAGACCATGTGTGAAATTGTCTAAGTACCAGTTTAATTAATTAAAACGTTGACACTTAATATTTTTGGCTATTCAATATCTTTAAAAAATATAAAAAGTAGCTTTCTTATGCCAAAATAAGCAACGACAATCTGTTAGGTCTTCATTTGTCCTGCCTTGAGTGAATGATTAGACATATCTAACTTATTTTCCCAATTTGTATTTTATTTAATGTCATAATCGTCTTTAGCTGCCAAGCTAAATAAAAAGTGTTGGGCTATATAATGTTTATCCCTAAGATTATCACGGTGGTAGTCTTTAAACCATTATCAGAAATAATAAGACAGACACCTGTTAGATTTGTAATTGCCTTATTTATCTTGGATGGGGCAGATATTTCACTTATGCTGGCTCCCTAACCTCACCATCCATCTCCCAGCCAACACACAATGCCATCCTTAATCCTCCTCATCTGGTCTACCTTCCATACATAATCCCATGGTTCTTGTTTGTATTCTTCATCTTTTTATGTCATCCTTGGAGTCCTTTCTCCAGTCCCACCTGGTTCCTTGTCCATTCTCACCCATCATGGAATCCTTTCTTTCTCTTTCATGTGATTCTCTCTGGAACCCAAAAGCCTGAGAACCCTAGCCATGTCTCTCACATTCTGTCCTGACCAGGCATAGGCTGTTTATTCAACCAATCAGGTAGGTTTACACAACAAGAATACCCAGCTCCTGAGGGCTAGTAACACTCACCAGACCCACCTCCAACACAGCTCCAACAGTCATGAAGGACTGTTACTTGTAAAATGAAATAAGTTCTTTCCTCCATAAGTTTATTTTGTCAGTGTTTCATCACAGAACAGTGTTCATTAGTCATTGCATCAGACACGGTCTATTCTGGGTTCTAAAAATGTTATGCATTCAAAGGACTAGATAATGATAAAACTAATAATAGCAAGACTCCAAAGACTAAATAATAAAAATGCTTAGAGGAAAAAAGTGAAATCACACTTTCTTTTTCTCATAGTTTCCTAAACTTTCAAAGGAAGAGCAACTGTATGTAGAGCAGATGGAGGCCTAGGCAGAGAGGACCAGCTCTAAATGAAACATTTATGTAAGTCTGTTTCATAACAGGAAATAATGTCTACTCTGAACTTCACTTAGTAATATGTTTATTTAATATGCTTTCTTTTAATACAGGCTTTTGTTTTAATAATGATATACCATGTCGGATATGACATAAATATTTATATATCATTTTATTAAACAGTGTCAATTTAACTGATTAATAAATGAAGAGTTTATCAATTCATGGACACTTCATAAGTGATCCGATCAAGATTCAAATTCATGTGTATCTGACTGAATGGGGTGAGTTCTTAAGCATTATTCTGCAGGGAGATGTGCTAGGACTATGAATACCATTTTATATATCACTCTCACATAAATATACACAGAACTTTGTTCCTAAGTGATTGACTTAAATATTCATTATTTGTTTCTCTGTTCCATCTATGACTACATGGAACAACAATTCATACAGAGAAGGCTAACTCTGTTCCATCTATGGATACATGGAACTATTCATACAGAGAAGGCTCAGATATATATATATATATATATATATATATATATATATATAATATGTATATATATGTATATAATATATATTTTTATAAGCAAGGTAGCCTAATGATCACAATGCAGGGAGTCAAGAACTTTATTTTAATCATCATATGCTTATAATGGAATGCTGTATATAATGTCATCTCTTTGAATCTGGAGTCTGAGATAGAAGGACAAAAGATTCAAGATCAACTCAGGCAAGGTATAAAGTTCCTTTCTAAATAAATAAATGAGAAATAGTAGTACTAATGAAACCTGACTCTATCTCTGTAGCCCTATGGATTATCACTTCCCAGCGAGTACAATGTCCTGGTTGTGATTGCCTGTACCCCCCCCCAATATATATAAATGACTCAAGTAACATCTGCATCCACTTTTCCTTATTCCTTTTTTTGTACCATTTGGCTTCCCACACTATCTTTTTCTCCCCAGAAAATGTCAGTCTTATCCATTTTAGACAATTTCACCTTGAAGTAAGATGAGGTCCTAAAAAGAAAACAGGGTGGACTACAGCCAGGTATATCATACAATGGTATGCTGTGTTTGCTCCTCTCACAAGACCAATTACAATTTTAGGATTCAGGTTTATCTCTACCAAAGAAAGCAAAAACTTTTTTTTAAATATATGACCTATAAATTGAACACAACAAAAAATTCTACTGTATATGTTTTAATAAAATAATTTTAAACCATAATATGCTGGGACAGTGATGGTGCAATCCTTTAAATCATAATATATTTGTGTTAGGATGATTTACTTTCCTTTAGTACACAGGTTGAAAGTCTGTGAGGGGTTATACATATTTTAGCCATATTTAACAAACCGAAAAGAAATGCCAAACTCTATTTGGAAAATGCAAAAATATCTTCATAAATCTAGTCCAAAGCTTCCAACTTTTATTCTGTTGACCACCAAACTGCAGAAACAGCTTTTATAAATATGCTCCTTGGAGTGTCCAGAATTGGAACCAAGATGTTCCCGATTAAAAGTAAAATGAAATGTAAATGAAATGAAATGTGTTTTAAAATTTCTCATCTGTAATATTTCTAGACACTTAGCATTTGAACAGTGACAGAGGGAAAGCTTAATTCATGTACCAGGATAGTCAATGAAAACCTGATGCCAGAAGCTAATTCCTACCTTCTCATCTTTCTGTGAGATCAAAGGGAGACTTTGTCTCTCAGAGACAATTGTCCTTGTAGATTAAGATTCAGAGTATTGACACCATCTCTGGGGAGAGGCCATGATTAATTTCAGGTCTCTCCTTGTGAAGAACAAGGTTCTCTGTATGTAAACAGAGCCATGGTAGACATCCTTAAAACAGCGCTAAAGGTCTGATCCCATGGTAAGACTTTTGCTATAGTGTTACAATGGCATGAAAGAGATGCAACTGAAATTTGATGAGATCATCCGAAGATAAACTAGACTTACAGTCTTTTTTGCAAGCTCTTTGGACATGAGAGAGCTACAGGGTTCCCTGCAAATAAGAAAAATAAAACTTATTAATTTATTAAGAAATGATACTACATTTGGAATTCAATGCAGAGAACAAGTATATGTTTTAGTCGAAGGCCAGGAAAGCTTGTTTGGAACATATAAGCAGAATCAAAGTAAAAGTTATTTCACCAGAAAGGCTTTATTAACCATGAAATGCAGTGGCAAGAAAACTAAAAAAAAACAGCTGGAAGAGGTTTCAAGAATCTCAAACCCTGGTTTAATATAAGCTCCAAACTCTTTGTACCATGTTTCACTTATTGATTATCCCAGTTTCCTCTTTTGTATAAAGACAGTGAAATTATTTATTTCAAAGTGCTTTATAAAGCTAAAGTGAAAATAGTTTATATGAAAATATTGGTGAACGTCTTCATTTTATCCTTTAGTGAGTGGATAAAATTTTACTTATGTAATACATACTCTGAAACAAATACACATGGTGAATATCTCGGTTATGGTTCTATTGCTGGGAGAAGACATCATGACCAAGGCAACTCATGAAAGACAGATGGGGGCTTGCCTACAGCATCAGAGGGTTAGGCCATCATCATCATCATGGTGGGGGATGTGATGCAGGCAGGCAGGCAGCAGGCAGGCATGGTGCTGAAGAGGTTGCTGAAAGGTATAACCTGACCAACAGTCAACCGGTAGGAAGCAAGAGACGCTGGGCCAGCCATAAAATGTTTATATATTTATTTATTTAGTTTTATTAATTACAGTTTATTCCCTTTGTATCCCAGCTGTAGCCCACTCTCCCATCCCCTCCCAATCCCACACTCCCTCCCTCTTCTTCCCCTATGCACCTTCCCCAGTACCATGATAGGGAGGTCTTCTTCCCTTCCATCTGACCCTAGTCTAACAGGTCTCATCAGGACTGGCTTCCTTGTCTTCCTCTGTGGACTGATAAGGCTGCTCCCTGCTCAGGTGGAGGTGACCAAAGAGCCAGCCCCTGAGTACAAGTCAGAGACAGTCCCTCTTCCCATGATTAAGAAACACTCTTGGACACTGAACTGCCATGGGTTATATCTGTGTAGGGGTTCTACGTTATCCCGTGCATGGTCCTTGGTTGGAGTATCAGTCACACAAAAGAAAACTGTGCCCAGAATTTTTGGTTCTGTTGCTCTCCTTGTGGACTTCCTGTCCTCTCCAGGTCTTTCTTTCTTCCCCCTTCTTTTATAAGATTCCCTGCACTCTGCCCAAAGTTTGGCTATGAGTCCCATCAGAATGGCTAAGATCAAAAACTCAAGTGACAATACATGCTGAAGAGGATGTGGAGAAAGAGGAACCCTACTCCATTGCTGGTGGGAATATAAACTTGTACAACCACTTTGGAAATCAATCTGGCGCTTTCTCAGACAATTAGGAAGAGTGCTATCTCAAGATCCAGCTATACCACTCCTACGTATATATGCAAAATATGCTCAAGCATACAACAAGGATGTTTGCTCATCAATGTTCATAGCAGCTTTAATTGTAATAGTCAGAACCTGGAAATAACCCAGATGTCCCTCAACTGAGGAATGAATATAGAAGTTGTGGTACATTTCCACAATGGAATACTACTCAGCAATTAAGAACAAAGAAATCATGAAATTTGCAGGCAACTGGTAAGATCTAGAAAAGATCATCCTGAGTGAGGTATTCCAGAAACAGAAAGACACACATGGTATATACTCACTTATAGGTGGATATTATACATATAATATAGGATAATCATACTAAAATCTTTACACCTAAAGAAGCTAAGCAATAAGGAGGACTCTTGCTAAGATGCTCAATCTTCATTCAGAAGGGCAAATGGGACAGGCATCAGAAAAGAGAAAAAACAGGGAACAGGACAGGAGCCTATCACAGAGGGCCTCTGAAAGACTACCCAGCAGGGTATCAAAGTAGATGTATAAACTTTTTTTTTCTTTTCCATAATTTTATTTTTCTCATTAGTTACATTTTGTTAATTCTGTATCCCAGCTGTATCCCTCATTCCCTCCCCAATCCCACCCTCCCTCCCTCATCTCCTCCCTGCCCCTTTCCAAGTCCACTAGTAGGGGAGGACCTCCTCCCCTTTCATATGACTCCCTTTTGTCAGGTATTTTCAAGACTGGCTGCAAAGTCCTCCTCTGTGGCCTAATGGTACTGCTCCTCCCTTGGGAGGTGGGGAGGTCAAAGAGCCAGTCATTGAGTTCCTGTTAGTAATAGTCCTTGTTCCCTTACTATGGGAAACCAATTGATTACTGAGCTATCACGAGTCACATCCGAGCAGAGGTTCTAGGTTTTATCCTCTCATGGACTTTGGTTGAGTGTCCATCTCAGAAAAGACCCTGTGCCCAGATACGTTTGGTCCTTGTGGAGCTCCTATCCTTTCCACATCAAACTCCCCTTCTTTCATATGATTCCCTGCACTCTGCGGAAGGTTTGGTTGTGAGTCTTAGTATCTATTTTGGAGCACTGCTAGGTAGAGTCTTTCAGATGCTTTCTGCGGTAGACTCCTGTCATACGTTCAATGCATATCCCATTTGTCTTTCTAAATGAGGATAGATCCTCATACCCCGTGTCCGCTTTCTTGATTATCTTCTTTAGGTGTATAGATTTCATTATGTTTATCCTATCTTTTAGGTCTATATAAGCGAGTATATTCATGTTTGTCTTTCTCCTTCTGGGATACTTCACTCAGAATGATCTTTTCTAGATCCCTTTGAAACCTTAAAGTCCACTCTCAGTGACAGATTTTCCAAGAATGCCACACCTCCAAATCCTTTCCAAATAGTTCATCAACTGAGGAGTAAGCATGCAAATGTAATGGGGAAAATCCTTATTCAAGTCACCACAGTGTATTCTCTAAGCCTAATACAGTGAAGACATTATCTTAAGCATCTCTTAGTGGTAAGAACATGTAATGTTCTTTCTAATGCTACTTCTTTAGCATTTTTAAAGATTGTATTATTAACTATAGTAACTATCTTGTATATCTACTATGTCTCTTGAAATTTTTTTCACTATCTATATGATATAAATTCTATATATCTTCATGAAATAAAGCATAGTTTTTCACCCTTTGAACAATGCTTTTCTAACCTCCACAATTACTCCAACCATTGATGTCTACTATTCTTTCAGAAAAACTATCTTAGTGTGTTATTATGAGCGAGATGGACTTTAGTTCATACCATATATATAACTCAATGCAATTTAAGAGAATTAAAGCATTAAATGGATATTTACCATGTAGAAAATATCATTTATTCAAAGTATTATTGGTCAATATTAACTTATAATCATTTTAATTATGAATATCCATTTAGGATATACATGTTAACATGCTTTGAAAGATCAACTCATCATATAGGCAAATAATACCTTTTAGCAATGTTGCAATATTTAGAAGATAGAGTGATTGGGTGTTCAGTTAAATCGGAATGTCAGATAAACGCTGGAACCTCTATAGTGTAAATAAGTCCTAACATTTACTACACACCTCTGTATTATTCAATCAGCTTTACCCTGCCCTGCTCACTCACAAAATACTGACTTCGCTTTCTGAACTTTCAGTAACTTTTTAGATTGTTATTTACTTATCTGGCCAGAAAGACCATTTCATATTTATGCTTTATTTTATGGCTAGAGATATGATTCGGGCAACCTTACTGAGAAGCTGTAACAGTGATGTATAAGCTTATTTCTCAAGCCTAGTCAGAAAGAAATAACCAGGGATTTTGGATGAAAGTACTGGGAAACAGAAACAGTTTTACCTGTGGGTGTTGGAAACCAAGCTGTTAGATTTTGATCCAGAGTTGGCAGTGTGAGCCTGTGAAATAAGAGATAAATTAAAACAGTATAGATATGGAAAGCAAAACAGCAAAGATATGGGGGAGAAAGAACATTTTTATATTCTCAAAAGTGTCTCTGTGCCTGGAGTTGGGTGTCTAGATGTGATATTTAAATACTCTCTGTTATTGGAAGCACTAAATTCTGTGTTTAACTAACACCAGTTTGTACCTATCCATCACATGTAGTAGATACATTCTCATCTAATCAAACAATAAACATCTTTCCCAGTGGTTAGGAGCTACAGAATAGTACAAACACAGTTGAGTACCAGGTGTGAGAGAGGGAAGATAGACTTGGAAAACAGGCTGTTTTCACTCAAGGTCTCTCTGTCCTTGTGGGAATGTGGCAGATGGGACAGTAGTCTCTTGAAGACTCAGGTGTGTGAGCTCTAGGATGCTTTGCTTATGGCTAGGAGTCAATGCTTACTGTTGGGAGACAAGCGTGGTTCATGCTCCATGCTCCTCATCCATATAGAGCTAATGGGAAGAGTTCAATTACAATTATTCTAGCACCAAGCTTATGCTCAATCATTTTTCCTGAGATCTAGGGAGTAAAATTACATAGTAGAGCCATTGCCAAGAGCAGAGACAATGACTACACAGGGCACAGAAGCTGGTCTGCACTGATCATGAAACAGGAGAAAAGCTGGGAAGTGCACCTATGGAGACTGAATGGCATGTTGTATAAACTACATTAATAGTTCCAACTTATCTTTCACATGAGTGGTCCCATCAAAAATGTAATATCCTCCATTATTCATCTCCAAAGTGTTACATTTCTAAATAGATTGTAAATATTTTGAAGACTCTGATGATACCCGTTTTCCCACCCAATGTTAGCGCCACTGTCATTTTTGGCAAATAGTAGTCACTATTTTAAAAAGGTAAACACCGAATTACTAGGCAAATGAAAAAATTCCTCAAGCCAGGCCTGACAGCTTTGACTATACACTCTGTGTATAATGTATAAAATCTCAGGGTTACTAAACAGGAAATGATCACTTGATCATCACAGGGAGAAATTATTTTAGCCAAATACAGAATTTAAAGTACATGTAGGACTCACATGTTTAAACGTCATTAAACAATTAAGTCAGTTTTGCCAACCATAAAATTTTATCTTTAATCTACCGAATAGGATTTTAATATTAATTATAAAAATTGGAAACATACCCATAATACAAATTTAAAGTAATTTGTGGCAATAGAGGTATTAGAAATCTTACAGTTAGTGACATAGGCGATGGTAATAATTAGTACTTACTAGTGGTCATCATTAATAGCATAATTATTACTTAGGAAATTTGTCATGAATAAAATATAGCTACTTTTGTTTATGATGTCAAATTCCAAACACGTAGGTTGTATGTGAATGCATTTAAATCACTTTTCTGTGATTTCGGGTTTTCATAAAGCCAGTACATTTATTTCCTTAAAGAATCACCAAAGACATTCCGTAACAACACATTGCTCTCATAAATATTTTGATAAGTTGAATGAGACAAGGGAAGGTTTCAATTACCCAGGAATATACATTCTTTAAAGAATAAAATAATAAAAATTTCTGGGGCAATTTGGGATTTGGTTTTGTCAAATTTTCAATGTGTACAAAAATGTCTGTAGCATGAGATGACCTAGAAAACAGGTTTTTGTTTTTTTCCATGTCCTTTGATCTCTGCCTCAAAACTCCTGAAGCACAATAGAAACATAATTTTCTAAACTACTCAGATATTTTGTGTCTTTTTGAGGATGCTGCAAGAGAGAGATGTTAAGTATTTGATAGCATTCTGGTTAACACTACAATTTCTGTGATATTATATGAAAGGAGCGAACCGGAATTTTGTGTATATTTGTGATTTATTAAGGACTTTTACAATTCTAAAATCCATCAATTTGAGTTTGACCCTAGTTTAGCTATTTAAATCCAGAGTGCTTTCCCCTATTGACTTTATTTTTCTGGTACTGCATTTTTTTTTTTTTTTTTGTAATGTTAAACCTAGATTTCCAAACAGCAGCTGCCATACATTTATTGTTTGAAAATAGGAACTAATGTGCAAGGGAATTTGTTTAGAACATAGGGAAATCTCTACGTGAGTGTGACCAAGACTGAGTTTTGCCCACCGATGCAGCCCTTAATCTTCCAGGAAGTTTACACATTTCATTGTTTATTATACTCAACAACTCCCTTCTACTTGAAGCTTCCTTCAAACTCGGAGAAATTTAGATGACCCACTCAGACAATATGAGCCTAGGCCTTACCTAGGATTTAGATTTGTAGCCTGTATGACCTAGGAGAAATTGTTGCCTGTGGCACGTACAATTCTCTCTGGAGGTTTTTGGAGAAGTCCTTGGAATTAGTGGTTACTGTTCCCGGGAAGGTGAGGTGGTTAGAACTCCTCAGGAGAATTCTTTTTCTTTTATTGAAATAGAATCATTTAAACCACATATTTCAAATTGTTTTAATTTTTTCGGTGTTTTTGAGTTAGTGAGGTTTTTGAAAGTATAAATCTTAATTTACTTGTATGAATTTTAACAGTAAGCTTGTATGTTGTGTCTTCTTTGTATTTTATGCTTCTTCCTGTCTTCACGTTTTGTGGTATCAGTTGTTGAGTTGTAGCCTTCTCTCCTTTTACTACGAATAATTCACACTGACCTAGATATGAATTTTATCTGCAGGTATGCAGACAGGCAGGAAGTAATTAGAGATCTGACTGTATTAAGAACTACTTATATCAAAATGTGATTTACTGCATTTTTCAGATAAAGGTTTCTCTCTGGTCTCTGGTGAGGTTGTAATTACCACATCATCTCCAAACTTCAACAGCTTATATATGGAATTTGCAAGCATGCATGCTGTGCAAGCACAAATTTGATGCCTATGTTTAGACTTTTTATGACCACATTGCAAATTCTAAGGCAGCATTTCTGCCGTGGAAAGTGAAGATGTGATATGCAGACATGAAGCAAGAAAAAGCAGATGTGATTTTTTTTTACACTAATTCTTTACTTAATCAGCAAAGGAAACAAATAATTTCATTCCTATGAAATAAACTATAAAAAGAAAAATTAGTACGCATTAGCTGATTATTCACAGCTTTGCCATGTGCTATGAATGGACTACATATTTTCATTGAGCCAATTATTAGGGACTATTATTTATTTACTTATTTACTATGAGATTTCTTCTCAGTAGATAGATGGGTTACTCGGTATCTTACTGATTGACTATCAACCAAAAAACGTTATTAAAGCTGTTTCAAATGAAAAATTAGAAGTTAGGCACAAGAGCTCTGGTGGTCTGAATAACAATGGCCATCATAGGGGGCCATTTGAATGCTTAGAGAAAGGCAGTATTTGAAAGCATGAGGAGGTGTGGCCTTATTGGCGCCAGTGTGTCAGTGGAGGTGGGGCTCTGAGGTTTAAAAGCCCAGGCTTTTAAATTTGCCTACAAATTTCATGATTTCCTTGTTTTTTATTGCTAAGTAGTATTCCATTGTGTAAAAGTACCACAATTTCTTCATCCATTCCTCAGCTGAGGGACATCTGGGTTGTTTCCAGATTCTGGCTATTACAAATAAAGCTGCTATGAATATGGTTGAGCAAATGTCCTTGTTGTGTACTTGAGCATCTTTTAGATATATGCCTAAGAGTGGTATTGCTGGATCTGGAGGTAGCACTATTCCTAATTGTCTGAGAAAGTGCCAGATTGATTTCCAAAGTGGTTGTACAAGTTTACATTCCCACCAGCAATGGAGGAGTGTTCCCCTTTCTCCACAATCTCTCCAGCATGTGTTGTCACTTGAGTTTTTGATCTTAGCCCTTCTGATGGGTGTAAGGTGAAACCTCAGGGTTGTTTTGATTTGCATCTCCATGATGACTAAGGAGGTTGAGCATTGCTTTAAGTGTTTCTCTGCCATTCGATATTCCTCTATTGAGAAGTATTTGTTTAGTTCTGTACCCCATTTTTATATTAAATTTTTGTTTTTTATATTAATTACAGATTATTCATTTTGTATCCCAGCTGTAGCCCTCTCCATCATTCCCTTCCAATCTCACCATCCCTCCCTCATTTCCTCCCATACCCCTCCCCAAGTCCACTGGTAGGGGAGGTCCTCCTACCCTTCCATCTTATCCTAGCTTATCAAGTCTCATCAGGACTGGCTGCATTGTCCTCCTCTGTGGTCTGGCAAGGTTGCTCTCCCCTCAGGGGAAAGTGATCAAAGAGCTAGCCACTGAGTTCATGTCAGAGACAGCCCCTGTTCCCCTTACCAGGGAACCCACTTACATCCCATATTTTAATTGGATTACTTCATTTGTTGGTGTTTAACTTCTTAAGTTCTTTATATATTTTGGATATTAGCACTCTCTCAGATATAGGGATTGGGAGGGGATGAGAGAGGGGGCTACAGCTGAGCTACAAAGTAAATAAAACTGTAATTAATTAAAAATAAATAAATTTAAAAGGAAAAATCCCAGGCTAGGTCCAGTGTCTCTTCCTGCTGCCTGAGGATCCAGATGTAGAACTTTCAGCTCCTTCTCCAACACCATGTCTGTCTGCATGCTGTCGTATTCCTTGCCATGATGAGAACTAGCTAAACTTCTGAAGCTGTACGTGAGCCCAAATTAAATGCTGTCCTCTGAAAGAGTTGCTTCGTCATGGTTTCTCTTCACAGTAATAGAACACTGACTAAGACAACAATGTTAGAGAAATGATTCTATTGAGCAATACGCTTCTATAGATTGTAAATAATAATAAATACATTTAAACGTTGTTTACAAATAATAACAATTTTTTATTTTGTTAGAATTCCACTAAAGTACCATTTTATTTCCCTACCACTAGACAACGTAAGAAAAGCTGTGTTTGTGAAAAGATTCACGTATAGCAAAAATCTGTGACCTTTACCATCAGATTCTTACACAATGCTAAAATAATATCAAAGCATATGCTAAGCAGCCTCAAAGATAACGCAAACATAAATGAGCCAAACACAGGTACAATATGGCAAAGCTTGTCGACAAATAGAGATGCTTCTGAAGGTCTTCATTTTTCTTTTTTGCCCAGCTTTAACCTCAGTATCAGACTCCATATTCCACCATTTGAGAAACATGTTTCATTACATTTTCCACACACTGTCTTCATTGTCACCTGCCATAGTAAGTCCTTACTTCCTAGAAAGGTCAAGTTAAACCACAACTAAAACTCTTTCCTTGCAATTCTTGATGACTAGTTTTAAAGATAAACTTGATTGTCTTTCATACATCTAAAATATCCTCAGTTTTGCAACTCTTGTTGCTTTCCTAAACACACACAGGCACACACGCACACACACACACACAAACACACACACAGTTGTGTAACCACAATAGTATATATGCTACTATACTGCTACCATACTGTACTCATCTTCCCCCTTTGAACGTCTTCTTGCAGTAGTGTGAAGAAGCCAAAGCCTGTGTTCATTACACACTATTTTTTCTGTCTTCCCTAACGATATAACTTCATCAACTGTACTCTACTATTGTCTCACCCATTAAGCTTAATCGTCCATCAGTTACTCCGATGACAGTATTCTATGTTTTTTTAAATTTATGTTTGAATATGTATCTGGGCAGGTTGTGGAGGCTGAGCATGTGCAGCTGGAAGGGGAGCATATTTGGACATTCGTGTGAGTTTGCATGTATCTTTAAGCCAGAGGACAACCTCAGGCCTCAGGCCAAGTTTTGGTGCTTTTGAGGTAATCTTTAATGTGCTAACGGATGCAACCCAGAAGTGGTGCAGCTGGGTAATATGGCATTTCTATTATTAGTATTCTTTGTAACATTTGCATGCTAATTTTGATAGTGGCCGGATGAATTTGTCTTCTCACTAGCAGTGAGAATTATAACATGCTTGGCAGCATAGTGATGGCCATTTTATTTGGGTTGAGAAGAGATAATTTATTATTATTTTAATTTGCATTTTTTTGATGACTGAGAAAGCTGAATCATCTTTTCCTATGTGTATCAACATTTACATATTAACTCTTGAGAATTTTACGATAATTTCATTAGCCCAATTATTAATTAGGTTCTTTGGTTTCTTAGTGTTTTTTTTTCTGTTCTTGTGTATTCCAGATATTATTCTTTTTGCAGATGCACAGTTAAAAATATTTTCTCCCAATTATTCTTCCACTGGATCTATTTGAAGTGATCTTTTTGAAGCAGAACTAGTTTGGAGTAAGGTTGGCGTGTCATTTCTCTCTGGTAGACTGGGAAGAGAGCTCAACTGTAAGGCAGTTAGGCCACAACCTTAAGATAACAGGCTTGACTTCAAGTACTACTTTGAAGCTATATACAGGAATAATTAAAACTGGTGCATAAGTAACTATAAACAATACCTTTTCAACCTTATTATGAGAAGTGTGGGTACAGAAATAGTGACACTACCATATCTTCTGAATTATTAGCTACCGAAAGCATAAATGTAAAAGAAATAAGTAGTGTAATACTAATGATTACTCTAGAATAACAGAAAAGTAGCAGAGATCCAAGAAAATAGGCAGGAAAATTCATAAGGACAAATGAGGAAATAAGGCACCTTTGACTAAAAGTAGACTGAAAAGGAAAGGAGGTAAAGGCTGATAATAAGGAAAGCTAAAAAGAAAAAACAAAACAACCAGCATTAAGAGAAAAATAGAAAGGAGAAGTGGTACACACACACTGAGGGGAGAGAGAGAGCTAGAGACAGAGACAGAAAGACAACGAAACAGACACACAGAGATATAGAGACATAGAGAGTCAGAGGCAGTGATAGAAAGACAGACCCAGGGTGACAGACAGAGAAGATGAGATGACAGAAAAGTATCCTTTGCATTGCCCCTCAACTCTGGATTTCCAGTGTGTGGTTCAGTGAGACACTTTGCCATTAGGTCAAAAAATAACAACAACAACAAAAAAGAAAACATCTATGCAGCTATGTGATAAAGACATGACCTCTTGCTTATATTACTCAAAATTATTTTGTTCATTTTGATGTCATAACAAATGAAATATGTTCTCGATAGCTTCTTAGTTTGTAATTACTATACTGAAACACAAATTTTGTTCTCTAATGTTGTATCCAGAAAGTTCACTGTGTTTAATTCTATGTTTCACCATTAAAAAAATCTTCTTTAAGATATTATATGTGAGCCCCTTAGCGGCAACTGCCAGCAGTTCCAGTCTCGGAGTCCCAGACCCGTGCGCCACCATCCTCCCAGGGTCCCTCCCTGGTCTGCTAGCCGCCATACTGGCTCCGCAGGGTCACTCAGCCCCTGACTGTATGGCCCGCCCAATCCCTCAGTGACAGATAATTCATTACATACCCACCAAAGCAGACTTGCCATACAAGCTAGGCACACCAGACACTGGGCCTCCCAAGCTTGGAGAGCACAGTGGAGAACCCCCAGGACTTCCCAGAAGGCATCTGGACTGGCAACCCAGTCTGCAGCTACAGCGGGACTTCCTAACGTGGCGGCAGAGCAGCACTGAGCTGGCAGAGCACATCAGTCCTCCAGCATAAGACCAACCAGGGCCAAACCAGAGAACAGAGAGCCCGAATATCCCGATCCCTGCCAACGTGACCTTCTTGAGAGTGAGTATGCCCGTGAGTGTCTGCAGAGCCCCAGGTCCATGCCTCTTCTAAAATAGAAGCCAGGCATTGGATCCCTCCCACCCACATACCCACTGTGGGAAACAGAGGGTCACTTGTGACATTGAGGACCCTGCACTGTGGCACCATCATTCCAGGATCCCAGGTCTGCTGGCCACCATACTGGCCCTGCAGGGTCGCTCAGCCACTGACTGCATGGCCCGCCCAAACCCTCAGTGACAGATAATATGCTATATACCCACCAAAGCCAAGCAGACCCACCATACAAGCTAGGCACACTAGGCGATGGGCCTCCCAGGCTTGGAGAGCACAGTGGAGGGTCCCCAAGACTTCCCAGAAGACATCTGGACTGGCATCCCAGTCTCCAACTGCAGCGGGACTTCCTAACCTGGCAGCAGCAACAGCACTGAGCTGGCAGAGCACAAGTCCTCCTGCATAAGAACAAGCAAGGCCAAACCAGAGAGCAAAGAGCCCGGATACCTCAATCCCTGCCGAAGTGACCTGCTTGAGAGTGAGTGCACCCTTGAGTATCTGCAGAGCCCCAGATCCAGGGTCTTCCTAATACAGAAGCCAGGCATCCGACCCCTCCTACCCACATACTCACTTTGGGAAACAGATGGTCACTTGGGACATTGAAGCTCCTGCTCTGTGGGTCCAATTGAGGAGTTAAGGCAGTTAATGCCAGAAATTGACAGTGACCATCAATAGCGCCTGCTCCATATACAGTGCAGAGCCCCTCCCACACACTCAAGGGTTCAACATTATCTATCACTCTGTCCCTCGAGACACACCTCCACGCACACTTCTACACACACAAACACACACACACACAAACACTCACGTGGGCACACACACCTATATTTGCCCCTTTTGTGCCTGCGTACTTTTCTCCCACAGTTGCAGCTAGTCCACCAACACACACACTGAGGCCACAGAACCTCTCTCAGCTTCCTGAAGAATTCTCCAGACTCCAGAGAGAGACAGTACCAGTGTGAACTGCAGAATCCAAAAACAAACAGGGAAGGTTTCAGATAAGCCAATGGCCAGGGGTAGGTGGAAGAACACATCCAACATAAAAATCAGGACATCATGACTTCACCAGCATCCCCAAAATTGATGGATACTCCAATTCATCAGAAGCACAGGAAAATGACTTTAAAGCTATGTTTACCCAATTATTTGAGGCTCATAAAGAGGAAACAAACAAATCTCTCAGAGCAATAACCATGCAAATTCAGACAGTTAAAGAGGAAATGAACAAATCTATCAGATTTGGCCAGTCAATTGGAGGTAAAGAAAGAGGAAATGGATAAAATTCTTAAAGAAACACAGGCAAACATAGCCAAACAAATAGAGGCACAAGTACAGATTAAATTAGTGACATATAGAGCAGAAATGAACAAAAAAATACAGACCATTGTAGAGAGACAGATATCCACATTCAAACAGATGAAAGAAATGGTGCAAGGCATGAAAACAGAATTAGAACCAATAAAGAAAACACAAATTGAGAAGACCCTTGAGTTGGAGAACTTGGAGAAAAGATCAAGAACCACAAGGGTAAGTATCACCAACAGAATATAAGAGATGGAAGAGAGAATCTCTGGAGCTGAAGATACACTTGCAGAAATTGATATTTCTCTCAAAGAAAAAGTAAAATCAGAAAAGTCCCAAACACAAAATATCCAAGAAATTAAGGACGCCCTGAAAAGACGAAATATAATAATAATAGGAATTGATGAAAAAGAAGACTCCAGGCTCCAAGGTCCAGAAAATATTTTCAAGAATATCATAGAAGAAAATTTTCCCAACTTAAAGAAAGAGATGTCCATAAATATACAAGAGGCCTACAAAACACCAAATAGACTAGACCAGAAAAGAAACACATCATGTCACATCATAGTCAAAACACTAAATCTACAGAAAGAAGAAAAGATATTAAAAGCAGCGAGGGAAAAAGGCCAAGTAACATATTTTCATATGTAGACCTATCAGAATCATGCCAGTCTTCTCATCAGAAAATATGAAAGCCAGAAGGGCCTGGGCAGGTGTCATGTAGACAGACTCTAAGAGACCACAAATGTCAACCCAGACTACTATACCTTGCAAAGCTTTCAATCAACATAGATGGAGAAAACAAAACATTCCATGACAAAACTAAATTTATGCAATATCTACACAACAAACCAGTCCTACAGAAGATACTAGAAGGAAAACTCCAATCCAATGAAAACAACTTCACCCAAGAAAACATGACATACAGATAATATCCCAATAAAAATGAAAAGAAAACAAGCAATGAAACACAGTAAGACCACCGACTCCAATATAAAAGGAACTAACATTCATTGGTCACTATTATCTATCAACATCAAAGGACTCAACTCTCCAATAAAAAGACACAGACTAACAGAACAGGTGTGGAAACAGGATCCAACATTCTGCTGCATCCAAGAAATGCACCTCTGTAACAAAGATAAACACTACTTCAGAGTAAAGGGCTAGAAAAATGTGTTTTAAGCAAATGGACCTAGAAAACAAGCTGGGGTAGCTATCCTAATATCTAATAAAATAGACTTTCAACCAAAATTAATCAAAAAAGATGAAGAGGGACACTACATTCTCCTCAAAGGGAAAATCCACCAAGAGGATATCACAATTCTGAACATCTATGCCCCAAATACAAGAGTGCCTACATTCATAACGAAACATTGCCAAAACATAAATCAAACATAGATCCCAACACCTTGATAGTGGGAGACTTCAACACCCCACTTTCACCAAGGGACAGATCATCTGGACAGAAACCTAATAAGGAAATAAAGGCACTTACAGAGGTCCGAAATCAAATGGTCCTAATAGATGTCTACAGAACAAATGCAAAAGAGTATACCTTCTTTTCAGCACCTCATGGAACCCTCTCCAAAATAGACCATATTGTTGGTAACAGAGCAAGCCTCAACAGATTCAAGAAGATTTAAATCATCCCCTGTATTCTATCTGACCACCATGGAATACAGGTGGACCTCAACAACAATGGAATTAGAAAAAAGCCTACAAGCACATGAAAAATGAACAACTTGCTGCTCAATGATAGCTGGGTTAAGGAAGAAATAAAGAAAGAAATTAAAGACTTCCTAGAATTCAATGAAAATGAAGGCACAACATACCCTAATTTATGGGACACATTGAAATCAGTGCTCAGAGGAAAACTTCATTGCACTAAGTGTCTTCAAGAAGAAATTTGTGACATCTCATTCAAGCAACTTTATGGCCCAACTGAAAGCCCTAGGTAAAAAATAAAAAAAATCACATACAACTATGAGGAGCAGACAGCTGGAAATAATAAACTCAGGGCTGAAATCAATCAATTAGAAGCAAATAAAACTATTCAAAGAATCAATGAAACCAAGAGCTGTTTTTTCGAGAAAATCAACAAGCTAGACAAACCTTTATCCAAACTAACTAAAAGGCAGAGAGAAACTATCCAAATCAGCAAAATCAGAAAAGGGGGACATAACTACAGACACTGAGGAAATCAAACAATCATTAGGTTGTACTACAAAAGTCTATATGCCACAATATTCGAAAATCTAAAAGAAATGGATGATTTTCTTGATAGATTCCATTTACCAAAATTAAGTCAAGATCAGGGAGAAAGACTGAATAGTACTATATCCCCCAAGGAAATAGAAGCAGTCCTCAACAGTCTCATTTCCAAAAAAAGCCCTGGGCCAGATGGATTCAGTGCAGAATTCTACCAGACCTTCAAAAAAGTGTTAACTCCAATTCTCTCCAAACTATTCCACAAAATAGAAACAGAAGGTACATTACCAAACTCATTCTATGAAGCCACAGTCACCTTGATACCTAAACCACACAAAGATCCAACAAAAAAAGAGAACTTCAGACCTATCTCTCTTATGAACATTAATGCAAAAACACTCAATAAAATACTTGCAAACCGAATCCAAGAACACATCAAATATATCATCCACAATGACCAAGTAGGCTTCATCCCAGGCATGCAAGGATGGTTCAAAATATGGAAATCCATCAGTGTAATCCACCACATGAACAAACTGAAGGAGAAAACCCCATGTTCATCTCCTTGGATGCCAAAAAAGCATTTGACAAAGTCCAACACCCATTCATGTTTTAAGTCTTGGAGAGATCAAGGATACAAAGCACATACCTAAACATAGTACAGGCAATATACAGCAAGCCTATAGCCAACATCAAACTCAATGGAGAGAAACTTAAATCAATCCCACTGAAATCAAGACAAGGCAAGGCTGCCCACTCTCTCCATATCTCTTCAACATAGTACTTGAAGTCCTAGCCAGAGCAATAAGAAAACTAAAGATGATCAAGGGGATACAAATTGGAAAGGAAGAGGTCAAAGTGTCACTATTCGCCGATGATGTGATAGTATATATGAGCGACCCCAAAAATTCAATCAGAGAACGCCTCCAGCTGATAAACACCTTCAGCAAAGTGGCAGGATACAAAATCAATTAAAAAAAATCAGAAGCCCTCCTGTATACCAAAGACAAAAGGGCCGAGAAAGAAATAAGGGAAACAACACCCTTCACAATAGCCACTAACCACATAAAGTACCTTGGGGTGACACTAACCAAGCAAGTGAAAGACCTGTTTGAGAAAAACTTCAAGTCTCTGAAGAAAGAAATTGAAGAAGATATCAGAAGATGGAAAGATCTCCCGTGCTCATGGATTGGTAGGATTAACATTGTGAAAATGACCATCCTGCCAAAAGCAATCTACAGATTCAACTCAATTCCCATCAAAATACCAACTCAATTCTTTACAGACCTTGAAAAAACGATTCTCAGCTTCATATGGAGAAACAAAAAACCCAGAATTTCCAAAACAATCCTGTACAACAACAGATCATCTGGAGGTATCTCCATCCCGATCTCAAGCAACAGTAATAAAAACTGCATGGTATTGTCATAGAAACAGAAAGGAGGATCAATGGAACTGAATAGAAGACCCAGAAATAAACCCACACACCTATCAATACTTGATTTTTGACAAAGCAGCCAAAACCATTCAATGGAAAAAAGACAGCATCTTCAACAAATGGTGCTGGTCTAACTGGATGTCTACATGTAGAAAAATGCAAATAGATCCATACTTATCACCCTGCACAAAACTAAAGTCCAAGTGGATCAAAGACCTCAACATTAAACCAGATACTCTAAATCGATTAGAAGAAAAAGTGGAGAACAGCCTGGAAATCATTGGCACAGGAGACAACTTCCTGAACAGAACATCAACAGCACAGGCTCTAAGAGCAACAATCAATAAATGGGACCTCATGAAGCTGAAAAGCTTCTGTAAAGCAAAGGACACCATCATCAAAACAGAACAAATGCCTACAGATTGGGAAAGAATCTTCACCAACCCTTTATCTGATAGAGTGCTAATATGCAGTATATATAAAGAACTAAAGAGGCTGAAAAGCAACAAACCAAGTAATCCAATTAAAAAATGGGGAACAGAGCTAAACAGAGAACCTCTGTAGAGGAATATCAAATGGCAGAGAAACACTTAAAGAAATGCTCAACATCATTAGCCATTAGGGAAATGCAAATCAAAACAACCCTGAGATTTCACCTTACACCAATCAGAATGGCCAAGATGAAAAACTCAAGTGACAACACATGCTGGAGAGGTTGTGGAGAAAGGGGAACCCTCCTCCATTGCTGGTGGGAATGTAAACTGCTACAACCACTTTGGAAGTCAATCTGGCCCTTTCTCATACAATTGAATAGTGCTTCCTTAAGACCCAGCTATACCACTGCTAGGTATATACCCAAAATTTGCTCAAGTACACAAGAAGGACACTTGCTCAACCATGTTTGTAGCAGCTTTATTTGTAATAGCCAGAACCTGGAATCCACCCAGATGTCCTTTAATGGAAGAATGGATACAGAAATTGTGGTATTTTTACACAATGGAATACTACTCAGCAATCAAAAAGGAGGAAATCATGAAATTTGCAGGCAAATGGTGGGAATCTAGAAAAGATCATTCTGAGCAATGTATACCAGAAAGAGAAAGACAAACATGGTATATACTTGCTTATATAGACCTAAAAGATGTGATTAACATAATGAAATCTATACACCTAAAGAAGATTAACAAGAAAGCTGACAAGGGGTAAGGCGATTAATCCTCACTTAGAAAGACAAATCAGATGTGCATTGGATGTATGACAGGAGTCTACTGCCAAAGGCATCTGAGAGACTCTACCTAGCAGTGTTTCAAAACAGATGCTAAGACTCATAACCAAACCTTTGGCAGAAGGGGAGTTAGTTTGACATGGAAAGTATAGCAGCTCCACAAGGACCAAATATATCTGAGCACAGGGATCTTTTCTAAGACTGACACTCCACCAAGGACCATGTATGAATATAACCTAGAACCTTTGCTTGGATGAAGCCCGTGGTAGCTCAGTAACCAATTGGTTTCCCACAGTAAAGGGAATAGGGACTATTTCTGCGAGGAACTCAATGGCATGTTCTTTGATCCCCCCACCCTCCAAGGGAGGAGCAGTCCTGCTAGGCCACAGAGGAGGACTTTGCAACCAGTCCTGAAGATACCTGATAAAACAGGTTCAGATAAAAGGAGTGGAGTTCCTCCCCAATCAGTAGACTTTGAAAGGGGCAGGGAGGAGATGAGGGAGAGAGGGTGGGATTGGGAGTGAATAAGGGAGCAGGATACAACTGGGATACAGAGTTAATTAAATATAACTAATAATAAAAAAATAAAATTAAATTAAAAAAGATATTATACATAAAATATTGTATATGGAGCTGATTTTAAGTCTTCCCTTCTTATCCATGCATAATTCCTTTTGCTTGCCAGGTTAACCTAGTTATACCTTCCATGTTTAAAAGAAGTAGTTAGGGTAGATAGCCTCTTCCAGTCTTAGTTTTAGAAGACTTACTTGAAACTCAAAACATCCTAAATTGCCAAAGTTATCTCTTTTTTCCTGTACTTGTGATATACATGTATGCATACATGTTCATGCGTGTGTGCCTACATGCATATGTGTCCAAGTGTTAACGGGATCCACACACTGAAGCCAGAATATGATGAGCTCAGGTGGCTTCTTCTTCTGCTCACCATTTACTTTTTTGAGGCAGGGATTCTCTATGAAACCGGAGCTCACTGATTCTGGATAGATCTCCTGGCCTGTAAGCCACTGGGTTATGAAATTTTTTTTTCTTTTATGCATTAAAGGTGGGGATATAAATGTATGTGCCACACTAACTACTTTTCAGATCCTGGGAAGCCGAAGTCAAGTCAAGTCCGCTTGCTCGTGAAAGGGTTAGACTAACTTTGTAACCTGTATGTCTTCTAAAGCCTATAGTTTTGAGTTTTAGGTTCAGGTTAGGCTAAAGCCTCTTAGTACCTTTCCAGAGAATGGAGAAATGTGACCCTATCTGATAGATAGAAAAAAAGCGAGCAAGCAATGACCTTCACTCAACAAAAACTACGACCAGACCCTTGTCTTCGAGATAATGTTTCTTAGCAACCAACCCAGACAGCCCCAATTCTTCTTCTGAGTAGCTCCTGACCTCCAGCCAAGAGCCTGCAGCCCTAATCTTCAAGGATGAGCTAACCACCTCCACCTTCAATTGCAACTGCATCCACACTTGGCAGGACTGGCCAAGCTTGAGCACCTAAGACTAAGCAATTGTCTTACTTTATAGCTTCCTCATCCAATCCTAAATTGCCAAACTGCAACTTCAAATTTCCCGCAATTTTTCTTTTAAAAACCTAAGGCCTTTGTCTCCCGGTGCCACTCTTTGCTGACCGGCAGGGGTGACCCCATTGCGTAATGGTTAAATTAAACCTCTTGCTTTTGCAATGAGTCGTGGTCTGTGGGAGTTTCTGGGAAGGGTGCGATCTTGAACTCCTGAGCTATGAGACCCCAGGTCGTACACACGCATAGCAAACATTTTATCAACTAAGCCATCTCCTCAGCACTGTTGATTTTCTTGAAGAGAATAATAACAAACTGAAGAGAATAATAACAGAGTATATTATACTGCTTGAAATGCTATAGTAATTAAAATAACTTGACAGTCACATAAAAAACATAGAGACTATTTTGATAGAATAGACAGCTCAGAACTAAAAACTTACAAGTATAATCAATTGTTTTCTACAGAGTTTCAAGAATATCTAATTGGGCAAGAAGAATCTTTTCTTAAATAGTGCTGGTAAAACTAGACAGCTGCATGCAAAAAGCTGATACTGTACACTTAACATATAATTTAAAAAAGTCAGTTTTAATTGAATAGAAATTAATATATAGAATTTGAACATGTAAAATTTCTAGAATAAAAAACTGAAGAAAAGTTTTATTAGCGTGTGTGTGTGTGTGTGTGTGTGTGTGGTATGTGTATATGTGTGTTGCTGTTTTAGGTATGACACTGAAGTCACAAGAAACAAAACCAAAATTAGTCATTATACTACAACAAACTAAAAAGAAATTAGCACACAACAGAAAATAAAATTCAAAAATTCAACCTATGGAAGAGTAGCAGTATATTTAAACTGCACATCTGAAAAGTGTTAAGAACAGCAAGCCCAAACCAATTAACCTCATCAGGCCATGAGGTTTAGGGAACGTGACTGCACAGTGCGCAGATGGCTCCTCAGTAGTTTAAAAATGTTCAAAGTCAATAGTCATCAGGGATATGCAAATAGTACACCTTACCACTGTGAGCACAGGCATCTCAAAACAAAAGCCAAAGTACAAGCTTTGATATGGAGGACTTGGAATGTCTTCAGACATAAAAATATAAAATGGTGTAGATTATGTATTTATCTTTAAAAAGTGACAATTGTAATTTACATAAAATCTGGCAACACACACAAATTTGTGAGCACAGTATAACAGTTAATGAAAAAAGAGGCAATGAATTTGAGAGTAAGGAGGGCTATATGGGATGTCTTAGAGGAGGAAGGGAATGGAGACATGATGTAATTATAATCGTCCAGATAAAAATTAATGCCAGTATCTCAAAGATATATATGTAGCTCAATATTTTTTATAGCATGATCACAATAGTCAACATAGGAAAATAATCTAAATATTCATTGACAGATGAGTATATGGAGACAGTTATATCTTTATAACATTCTTCAATACCATTTTTTTTTCAAAAATTAAAACGATTTCTTTCTCTTTTTATTTTTTCTATTCTCTGTCTTCTGCTGTGTGTGAAGTCAAGATATTCAACCTGCTTTTAGATCATCAAAACTGGGAGTTTAATAAATAATTCCCTTTCTAAAAATAAAGCACCTAGCAACAGTCAATTTTTATAGCAGAATAAAATAGACTGCCAATAATGTATCGATAGATTTTATGTTAAATGTTCTTATGACAATACAAACAACACAAATATAACCAGTTTCTTGGTCTCTAGTTTTTTCTAGTTGATCGTAAATTTCCTGCTCAAGTGAATTCTTAGAAATTCTTGTATACAGGTAGGGTTTTTCCCAGTTCTTTCCTTCAAATTTTCTCTCAAACAAATTTAAATAAGATTTATCTTCTGGAAATCCCATTAAAATAATACTTTACTGATGGTAGCCTGCTGAAAGAGAGTCAAATCTCAATGGCCTATCTTCATCTTACTTGAATTTTTGTTTTTGTTTTTTAGTTCTTTTACTTTGAAGGGAAAAAATAGAGTTTGTTAGAGTAATATGGAGAAATCTCAAGTATTCTACTTGTAACTTTACCAGTTTCATCCTGGTCAGAACACCATTATCAAAACTATGAAGATGGAGAGATAGGTCCACAGTTAAGGGTACTTGCTGCTGTTCCAGATTATCCAGGTTCAAATCCCAGCATCCACATAATAGCCCGTCACCATCTGTAACTTCAGCCAATACTCTTCGGTACACATGCGGGCACAGACAAAGATGCAGGTAAGGTACACACACATTCCTAGAAATAAACAAATTGCATATAATTGTAAAAACCAGGAATTTGAAGCTGACTAAATGATTGCCCTTATTTGGAAATTGTAGGCTTTTGAATACACTAACTGGGTGTAGGATGCTATGACATCATAAGTGTGTGTGTGATCTATTCATCTGTTGAAGGAACATTTTTTTATGGTTTCCAGTTTGGGGTTATAAAACTTATAAATTAAAGTAATAATTGATTTACATTTGTAAGTGAAAATACATTTACCTATGGTTCATAGTTTGATGAGCTAATTATTAATAAGGTGCACGTGTGTTTAATTTTATAAGAAACTGCTCCATTACCCATAAAATGATACTTTGTATGCATTATGCAATATCACATATACTTGGTATTAACAATAATTTATAATTCATTTTATTTATGTCCACATGTATATTTGCATGTGCGTGTGTCTGTGTGTGTTGGTAGCCAATGAAGGCAGAAAAGAGTTTTGGATTCTCTGGAACTAGAATTAAGGCATTTGTAAGCTAGCTAACATGGATGCTTGGAAATGAATAGTGATTTGCAGCAAGAGCACCAATGGCTCTAAATCTCAAAGCCATTTTTTCATTCCCTTGGCAGTAACATTTATTGTATTTATTATATTAAGTATGTTAGTATAAAATAATATCTCTATCTCCATAGAACACAGCGCACAGGCAACCAGAGTTAGTGCACATAATACTGAGGGAATCAGATTCCAAATGACAGAGGGCAAAGGGATTCCATCTGTCTTTTCACATTCTTTACCCCTCAAGAAACAGGTCATTAGAAAAGAGGAGACAATTTTTAATTATTTTTTAAAATTATTTATTCACTTTACATCCCAATTGTAGACCTCTCCCTTCTATCCTCTTTGTCTCCCTCCCCTCCCTCTTCCCCCTTCCCCCACTCCTATTCCTCTGATAAGGGCAGCCCCCTACACAGCCACACTAGCTCATCAAATAGCATCAGGACTGAGGGAATCTACTTAGCCTGTGGCCTGGCCAGGTGGCTCCATTAGGAGGAGTGATCAGAAAGCAGACAGCAGAGTCTGTATCAGAGATAGCCCTTGCTCCCCTTACTAGGGAATCTACATGAAGCCTGGACTGCCCATGGTTACATCTGTGCAGGGAGCCTAAAATCAGTCAATTCCTTGTCCTCCATTGCTGCTACAGTCTCTGCAAGTCCCCACCCCCCCCGGCCCTGTTAGTTGGCTTTGTTGGTCTTCTTCTGTTGCTCCTCACACCTCCAAGTCCCTCTATCCTTCCTCCCACTTTTCCAAACAAGACTCCCTACACTTCACCCAATATTTTACTTTGGAAATCAATCTGGCCCTTTCTCAGAAATTTGGGAATGACTCTACCTCTAGATCCAGCTATACCACTCCTGGGCATATATTCGAAAGATGCTCAACCATACAACAAGGACAGTTGCTCAACTATGTTCATAGCAGCTTTATTCATAATAGTCAGACTCTGGAAAGAATGTAGCTGTCCCTGAACCAAGGAATGGATACAGAAATTGAGGTCCATTTCACAATGGAATACTCTCAGCTTTGAAAAAAATAAAGAAAGAGAGAGAGAGAGAGAGAGAGAGAGAGAGAGAGAGAGAGAGAAAGAAAGAAAGAAAATCATGAAATTTGTGGGCAACTGGATTGAACTAGAAAAGATCATCTTGAATGAGGTAACCCAGACCCAAAAAGACACACATGGTATGTACTCACTTATAAGTGTATTTTAGCCGTGTAGTACAGGAAAGCCACACTATAGTTCACAGATCTAAAGAAGATAAGTAACAAGTAGGACCCAAGGAAGGATGCTTAAATCTCACTCAGAAGGGGAAATATAATAGACAGTGGTTGAAGTGAGGGAACAAGGTAGGTGAGGGAGTGCAGAAAGAAATGAGAGTGGAGATCAGACCTGGGGAGAGCAGGGGTGGGAAACCAGAAAACCTACAGAGATAAGAGAAACCGTGGGCAGCAGCATGTCTATGACAAGCTGGAGACCTAAGACAGGATAGGCTTCTAAGAGAATATGAGGGTGACTCTAGCTGTGAATCCTAGTAGTAGAGGTCATGGAAACTGAGGAGGATACCCTCTAACTAGACAGGACTTTGAGAAGAGGGAGGGGATCACCAAACCACCCACAAAACCTTCCACCCAAAATTTACCCTGACTACAAATGTGTAGGGATGAAGACAGAGAAGAGATTGAGGGAATGTCCCACCAATGCCTGACTCAGTCTGAGACCTACTTCATGGGAGAAACCCAACCTCTGACACTATTAAGGACAATCTGCTATGCTTGCAGATGAGAGTGTAGCCTAGCATACCGATCCTGTTAGAGGTTCCATGCAGCAGTGGATCGAAGCAGATGCTGAGACTCACGGCCAAACATTTCTTTTATTTTTTGAGATTACAATATATAACATAATAACATCATGTTATATATTTCCCCTTTCCGTTTCTCCTTTCAAACTCTCTCATACTCCTCCTTAGTCTCTTTCAAATGAATGGCTTCATTTTTTCATTAATTGTTGTTTTATACAAGTATGATGGCATTTTATAAAAAACTCCTTGATTTACATTTCTTATATCTATTTATCCCTACTCCACGCCAATCCCTTCCAACATCCCAACACCAGGTAGAAGAAAGAAAGGGTTAGTGGGAGAGGGGGCACAGTCGCTTTCTTAGCTGCTTCTTGCTGTTTAAGGTCGAAGTGTTCCTTGGAGCCAGTCTAATCCTCATTTCAGGAGATCTATAACTTCTTATCTCATTGTATCAACAGCTACTGGGAGCCAAAGAGGGAAACAGCAGCAACCTTGTTCTTTCTTGGCGGTCTCCACACTCTGGGCTCTGGCATTTTTCTTCTCTCCGGAGTCTTCAGATTTAAACTGTCTGCAGCTTGCAAAGATCTCCTCTCAGAACACATAGGAGGCAAATAGTTTTCTCCTGTGGACGTGCTGTGTACTATCTGAATCAGTCCCACATCCCACACCTGGGATTAAAACAAGAACATGTTTATATCCACAATACAGGCATCTAACGGTTATTGAAGGAGAGTTTTTACAGCCAGAGATGGTTATCGCAGGACAACAGTATTAACCATAAATGACAGTGACTCATGTAGACCTTACAGTGACTATGATTGCATGGACAAGATCAAGCATGGATGGAAAATGAGCTCATGAAGTTCCCCCCCCCCCCCCCCGCTGAGGAGCTATTGACGGTTAATGGCTGCTAGAGGAGGGAGGGAGGGAAAATATTCTTCAAGGATGTGGACCCTGAGAAACTACTGGTGATCCAGCCTATGGTCCTACACCCTTGACCCTACAGTCGGCACAAAGTCTATCCAGTTAAAAAGAAAAGAACACATGAAGTTGAGAGGGGAAATGGTGGAGAGAAGGAGGAGTTGAAAATGGAGGTAAGTTTGATCAAACTCTTCACATGCATGTTCTAAATTCTCATACACTGAAAACTAGATGACTAAAGAAAAAGGCTGCATTTGATTAGTTGACTGATTTAGATTCACTAACTTACTTTCACATTGCTCTTCTTTTCCATCATGCATCATCTTTGTAGTACCCTTTTCATTGATCTCTAAATATAGATTTTTTTCATTGATTCTCTAAATATAGAACCGTTTATCTATTTTAGGCCTCTTCCTTCTGCTATATTTCCTCATTTTATAGGCAATCTTCTCACATAACTGATTACAAATGCTAAATGACTGCTGTAGTTGCGTCTTTATCAGGATGTTACCAATTGAAAGTCTACTTGCCCTATGTGCTCAGTATCTTTTGAGAAATCAAAGGACAGATCAAATGGAGAAAATACAGATACCAATTCTGAAATTTTTGTATAAAATCTACTGTTTCTGTAGACTCTTGCACCTAGGGCATAACAAACTCCTCATCCTTTAAATTCCTCAAGTTAAAAAAAAAACACAAACAAACAAACAAACAACCTTTGGTTTTCATCTATGGCTCTTGTTCTCTTGTATTCCATATTGAATCCACTAGAGAATCTTGTCTTCTCAGCATAGCCACATTCTCAGTACCTTTCATCACTTGTAAAACAGAAGTGGGACCCCAAGCAGCATAATTTGTTTATAGGTTACTTACCAAACTCTCTAAATATGTAGGTTTTGTGGAGTCTTCTCCTTTCTGTTGACCTTTTATACAGAAGCACAGTGTGCCAATGTAGGAATGCTTTAAACTTCAAGTTAAATAACGTTTCCTGGCTCAGTTCTAAATTCTTCTTATTCATCAAACCTCTTCAAGTTGCCTTTCTGACTGAGTTGGACTTGTTGCCTGATTACTCCTATATTTGCATTTCAGCTGCTTTCTCCTTACTTGCTTTAATCAGTGTATAGTGTGGACGTGGTTATCTGAAACAGCAACAACAGATGAACGTTTTTTTCCTGTATCTGGGCTGTATAACTTGGATGTTCAGACTCTCTGGCCATGTCTTGATCTAAAGCACAAAGAGCTTGTTATTCTCTAAATGATAAGTTTTCAAATTTTATTTTTAAATTCACTTACAGTAAATTCCTTATTGGATTATAAGGGTCATTGGACTTCCCTTTATGTCTCTTACTAAATGCCATTTGATGAACACATCCAAGTCTAGACGACCCTTCGTGAAACAGCGAACCTATTTACTGTGCAAATAATACACTTCCGCACATTGCACACACCCTGCTCCTCATTTTGAATTATTTTATTGTGCCATTTAAACCTCTTTTCACTCAGTGTTTTTCCATATTAATAAGCTTTTTCATTATGTGCTTCTATGTTGTGACTGGTTGCTTGCACCTCCAGTTTTCTATTTAATTTTCCCAATTGCTTCTTCAAAACAATATGAGTTTCATGTTGAAAACTTTCAAGAGATGTGGTAAATCCTACTGATAATTTACAGTTCTCTACATTCATGCATTTTGGTTTCTCAGTTTTTCAATCTCCTTCTTGAGAAATTCATTTGGAATCATATCATGGAGATTTATAACATGTTTCTTTGCTTTAGACGTCAACTGTTTGTTTCACAGAGACCAACGGTCTTAAGTTTTTACCTAACTTATACTTACACATAATAAACTAATTTTTCCAACCTATGGGTTCTTTTTTTAATGTTCTGAGTATTAAGTTCATTAATTGAAATAATTTCAAGTCATGTCTGTGCATATCTAGATTAATAATATCTTATTAAATATTGTGCTTTTTCATACTCCTTCCCACACTCTAAAATACACTCAAATTGTTATAAATTTGGTGAATTAAAATATCTTTTAATAGAATTAATTCAAATCAATTGAATTTATATCCCCAAATATTAATACTTGTAGGTCATGACTAGTGTGTGCAATTTTCTAATAGTATAGAAAACTGAAGTACATAAATAAAATCGTGAATGTCTGTCTACTTAGTCTCATGTACAGATAAGTAGAATGGCTTGGATATGAATGTAAACATAGACATAAATGTTGCCTTATTCACGGTTCCTTTTTGTTCTTTTGCATAATGTCTTGCTGATATCACCTTTGCATTTCTCACCGGAACATGTGACGCTTGCCTCACCATGTAGTCAGTAATAAGATTACCTTCATAGCATTCTTACATTTAATGGCAAAACAATGTCACTTAAACTCATTATTCATTTCATTCCATGGTCTCTCATCACCTCTAACATTACTTGGAGCTGTTTGGTTTTAATATTCAATTTGAAGACATATCAGTTCAGAGAATCTTATTTTGTCTTCACAGGAAAGGTCAGTTAAGATTTTTAATTTGTTCTTGTCCTCCAGAAAAAAAGAAATTCTTTCAGATGTTTCTACCAAAAACTTTACACGGGAAAACTAGCAAGTTATGTTAGTATAAAATACCTTAGTGCTATCCTGCTTTCCTTTAGAGTTCCAGAAAAGCAGTGGCCTGAGCTGTGCCTACAAATAGATGTGTAAAATAAGAAGTTTTATTTATGAAAGAGGATAAGTAGCAAGTGCTCATTATTTTAGAAGCCCCCACAATCAGAAATAGAACAGCAGCATCCTAGAAAATGTTCTTACATCTCCTCCAAAGCAACACACCCTTTCTCGTTATGCTTAAATTTTAATTTCAAATAAATGGAAACACAGGCTATTAGGCTTAGAATATAATTTCATGGCTCTTAGGTCACTTGAAAGATAAAATCACTTTCCTACAGAGATGGATGCCGTTTGCGTTGGCACCACATTTCAGCATAGTCCTGAATGAATTGTGTCTGTCTTGGAAACCTATGTTATTCTTATGTAACTGATATTGCATCTGATGTTTCTGCTTTAGATGGTAACCAAGGGTCACGCCGTATTCATATGATTTGTTACTTTTTCCCCAAATCTTGCTATATCTTTTCTATAAAAATCATCTTTGATGCTTGAGCTTTAGTATAGCCTTATTGGTGAGTACTTGTGATTTTGATGATGAAACTTGTATCAAAGAAAGACTTTTGGATTGATTTCTGTTTCAGTTCTAGCTTCAGGGTTCCCTCCTTGAGTTCTTGCCTTTCTTCTTTCAATGGGCTGTGACCTGGGGTATGTAATCAAATAGCTCTTTCTTCCCCAAGTTTTATCAAAGTGTTTTATCACAATATTAATATCACATCACATATATGAAACTCCATAATATAGTTCAGAATTTAAAAGATATATTCTTTCTAGGTACGTGTCCTGAAAGCAAATCCTGCCAACTAAGTGAGGAGACAGGTGTTACTAAAATTGGCCATATTTCAAAGTTCGAGAAAGATATTTATGAACATGTTTTCTTCCTTGAGAGAAAGTAAATGCTTGGGTTCCCAAATTTCATGTATTAATTTAACTGTGCAATAATTAGTATTACTAATTTGTTATACTTACGAACATATATGATTTTAAATTAAATAATGTAATTTTTATTAAAGGAAGCTTTGAACCAGAGTCATCTTTTTTGTGTGTGGTACAGGTACAGATAAAACAAAAGGAGTCATAATGTAATTAATCTTCACAAAATGAACAAATCCAAACACCAGCCTCCAGAACAATAATTATGATGTTGCTGGTATCCTAGAAAGTCTCATTAAAAATACTCACCGCTACTGCAAGTTTATTCTTGGGAACACACAGAAGGCCTTCTCATTTCTTCAGGATTATCTTTGTGACATTTATTTAGTTTGCTGTATTAACACCACGTCTTTATCAAACAACTTAGTTAAGGCACTTTACTGCATAAGGAAACTCAAATAGATGTATCTAGTCTATTGTTTGTAAGCTTAGGTTGTTTTCTGTTTCCTATAATAATAATAATGACAATAGTGGTGCAGTTAAGTATTTCAGGTATTGTTTTTGGTAAATAAATGCACATTTGGCTTGATTTGATGGCTGAGATGGAATATTAATGGTAGACTATACATTTGCTTAAATCTAGTATGCACTGAAAATGAATTATTTATTTTTAAAAATGGATACACAAATATTCATTTATATTATTTAAGAAAATTCATTGCTACACATCCTTGCCAATACCTGCTATTGATTATTTTGAATGTAAGCTGTTTTGTGTATTGTGGTATAATTCTGTTTGATTTTAATTAGTGTATACTTGTTGACAAATAGAGTAGACATTCACATAATTCTTTACACATAAATTAATTTATGAGAGCTATTTTGAACTGCTTTCTGCTGATTTTCTTATTGACATGATCACTTTCATTGATTTACACTTTAATTCATCCATTACAAACCTTTGTGATATACATGCATTGCCAACCATTTTTCCAAGTCTTTATGTAAATGCCTTACTTCAAATATAAGATTTCGGAAGAACTCAATTTTGGCCTAGTATAAGTCTATCTATTACATTTTTGAATAGGTATTTACTGATTTACTTGACTGAATTAAGAGAATGACCTCTGCTTTTAAAGTAGAGCCCAATAGAACACTGCAGTTCTTGTCTTGAATACAACCGTGATTTCTGTGGACTATGTGACCCTCCTATTCTGCTCCATGCACTTCCTGGAGTCTTTATTTGAAATTTGTGAACTTTATTTCATTCAGAACACATAGCTTTCCAAAATTTGGCTTCCATTACAAGCCCAAATTGTTGCTCATAAACTCCTGTGGGATCACTAAAATGATTGCTGCCCCTTCCTTACTGTTTGTCTATAATCTCAGACACAAACATCTCATACTTCCTGCACTATGTATTTAAACAACAATTTCTTCTAATTACCTAAAATAGACGTAATTGTTTGCTAAAAATTTGTGTGTAATTTTATCTTTCCATCTGAGTTACTCCATGCTATTATTCCACATGAGTATCCAACTTTGATAGAGGATTCATACTATACATTTTAATGTGTGTGTTTGTGTGTGTGTGCACATGTACATGCTAAGAGTCCTATCACCCATTCGCTTCAATATTCTTCTTTGTCAGAGTCCCCTATACATTATTTTTAGTTAAATTTCATAATCCATTTGCACAACTCCAGAAGAAGATAACCCACACTAGGATTCACTTAGATTTTTTGAATTAATTGAAAAAAAAATCTTTGTAATTCCTGTCCAAACTTTTCAAGAAATGCTTAAAACTTCTTATATTATAACTTATTACCCATATTTGGTAAAACTATTTCTTTTTGAATCAGTTGCTTCCAAAATAGATTGTACTATTTTTAGACAAATGTTCTCTAGATAAGATGTAACTAGTTTGGATTAAATACTTTGTAACTGAGATGGTATTCAATTGTGCATGTTGCTATTAGCTCTAGACTAGAATCATAAAAAAAGGAAATCAAAGAACAAACTTGATAAATATAAAAATTTCCAAGTCGTTAAGTTTTTTTTCCTTTACACCCTTAAGTGTTTTCTCACATCAACTGTGTGAAATGGCAAAGCTGCATATTGTCACACCTAATTGAATACTTACCTAACTCTTTTTGACATGCTTAATGATCAGAGCAAGGTGAAAATAGCTTCAGATTTTGAGAACATTTTATAATTATGTTGATGCGTAAGTTTTTCATCTTAATTGATTGGCACATTTTTTGTAATTGGTACAAATGAATATTAACTCATATATAAAACCTAAAAACGTCACGATAGCCAAACAATTAAGTATTACCTAGAAAAAGATGTAAAACATTTCAGCATCGGACAGAATGATTATAAAATACTTTGGAATGTAAACAGATGAAACCATTATGGAAATTACTCTAGCAGGTCCTCATGAAGGTAAAAATGAAAATAAAAACTGTGTATAAAACATTTATTATCATTATTATTTGTCAGTATAATGTTCTTTTGGAATGTATACAATTTACCCTTATTCATTCAAATGCTGATTTCTCTACTCCACTGTCTGGTTTCAATCCATATATTCCATTGTAATGTTTATTCTAAGTATTACCTGTCTCAGGTTTGTGTAAACATTCCACCATTTGTTCTCTGTATTGTCAATAAAACAACCAGCAACAATGCTGAGCAAGTGAGAGATTAGGGTGGGACATCCTGATCCAGAGGTGAGGAAAAGGAAGCGATGGGGAGGAGAGGAGAACAGAGATCAGCAGGAGAAATCTTGGAACCACGAGGAGAGATGAACTGGATCTAAGATATGACAAAAAGCAAGTATATCAAAGCAGATGCTGAGACTCATAACCAAACCTTGGGAAGAGTGCAGGTAATCATACGAAAGAAGGGGGAGTTAGTATGACTTGGAGAGAACAGCAGCTTCACAAGGACCAAATATATCTGGGCACAGGGGTCTTGTCTGAGAATGATTCTCCAACCAAGGACCATGCATGGATATAACCTAGAACTCCTGCTCAGACATAGTCCATGGCAGCTCAGTATCCAAGTGGTATTCATAGTAAGAGGAACAGGGACTGTCTCTGACATGAACTCAGTGGCTGGCTCTTTAACCTCCCCACCCATGGTGGGAAGAACAACAGAGGAGGACATTGCAGGCAGTCTTGGTGAGACCTGATAAGCTAGAGTCAGATGGAAGTGGAGGAGGACCTCCCATATAGTGGACTTAGAGAGGAGCAGGGAGGAGAAGAGGAAGGGAGAGTGGGATTGGGAGGGAATGAGAGAGGGAGCTACAGCTGGGATACAAAGTAAATAAACTGTAATTAATTAAAAAAAAAAAGGCACCAACAGGTTCATGCTTTGAATGCTTGGTCCACAGAGAGTGATACTTTATTGAGAAGGTCTGTGAACTTCATGAGATGGGGTTTCAGCAGTGGAAGTAGATTGGTATGAGTTGATTTTCTTGAGCACCTATTGTTCCTAGTCACTCCCTGTCTCATACTCTACTTCTTGGTACACCATATAACAAATAGCTCTTCTCTATTTGCCTCTGTCACCATGATGTTCTGGCCAAGTGTCTATAGAGTAACCCTTCTGAAACTGTGAGCCAAAATAAGTTCTTCTTCCTTTAAAGGGGAAAAAAAAAAAAAAGCAAATATAATGGGTGAAATCTGAATGGTAGGAAACTATGCAGGCTTGGAGGTTTAGGGATGGAATAACTATTGCCCAGCATTTCGCTCTAGGTTAATTAAATAAACACTAGTCTCTGTGTGGTGACTTGGGTATATACCTGGTTTAGGAATAACCGCTGCTTAACTAAAAGATAAATCAATATTAATAATATAATAAATATTAATAATATTATAATATAATAAATATTGATAATATAATATAAATAAATATTAATATTCAACAACAATTATGTATAGGTGGAATGCTTGTTTGCATATTTATCATACTGATAAATTTGTGAGTATATATAATATATATTATATTTATATTAGTATAAATATATTTATAATGGTATAAATATAATATATATCATTTAGCATTTATAAATATAATATATAATATGTATATTTTTAAGTATAATATAATATTTATATATTATATGAGATAAATATTATATACAATATTTATATTAGTATGAATATAATATATATTTATAAATATAATATATAAATAAAATATTTATAGTATACTATGCCAGATAAAAACAATGTACATTGGTAATAAAAATGTGTAAAGAGATATATTAAGAGTAGGTAGCAAATGCTGGCTACATAAGCAATTTATGTAATTTATGAATTTATTTAATTATTTCCACAAGTATAATAAAGTCAAGTAAAATTGTTCAATATAAAAACATAGGATGCCATTAGTATCTATAACAGAAATTAATATAAATCAGAGTAAAAATAAAATATTAAAGATAAAATCTTGGGGAAAATGTTAAGGAAGAAAAATACAAATGATTAATTAACATGATATGCTAAATTTCCTTATTATCCGCAGACATTTATATCTTTTTATGAATATTCAAAAAGTTCAAGATAGTGAAATGCTTCTGAAATTTCAATGCATCCTTGTACATCCCACGTAACAATATATTTGATAACTGACATGAAATATAAGAATTCTTTAAAGGTAAAAACAGGCAAACAAACAAAATCCAAACCAAAACAAATAATATAGCCTTATCTATTTGTCTTATTTAGGGATTATTATTTAATTACAGTATTTCTCTGTGTCCTTTCCAAACCCCTTCCTGCTTTCCTTCAACTCATGGTCTTTAAAAGTTTATATCCAGTCACTGGTTAATAACTTCCCAAAAGAGAAAGTACAAAAGCAGACTAACACGTTATACATAGAGAAATTCCAGAAAATACATCTCATGATTAAAGACAATTGCATTAAACAAAAAAAACCTATTTTTACTTCATAATAGTGTACAAAATGTTATATACAAAACCCACTTCAGATGGTTTCTATATATATTATGTAGATACTTATTTCAGAATTTGAAAACTGATTAAGGGCATATATCAGATGAATTAAATTAGAAACTATTTCAAGATCTTGTATGCTCACAGATTTGTAGTTCTCAAACTTCCTAATGTTGCAACCCTTATATAGAGTTTCTCACGTTGTTGTGACTCCCAACTATTAAATCAATTTATTAATACATGATAACTGTAATTTTGCTACTGATATGAATTACAATGAAGTATCAGAATGCATGATCTTTTACATGCAACACCAAATGGGTCACAACCACAGGTTTACAACTGCCGTTACAGATGAAGAAAGGGCGTTTCACAAAATTCAAAGCCCTATTTTTGATTAAACTACTGTCTTGCTCAAAATAAAAGTAGCCTTCCCATTGTTTAGATGTGTGTCTGCAAAGACCACAGCCAGCAGAGTAATGATTCGCATGAGGCAAAGAGGAAAAACTGTTCAAAATGACTCTATCACCTATGTTGGTTCAAATTTCTAGATTCTGACACCAAGCATTTTGTTTTATTTTATGCATATTTAGGTAAAATACAATTGTTGTGGGTGATTAATATTTATTATTGATTTATCTTTTTATTAAACCAGCTGTATAACCAAATCACCACATAGAGACTGGGATTTATTTAATTAACCTAAAGCACAATGCTGGACAATAGTTACTCTATCCTAAACTGCCAAGCCAGCATAGTTACCTACCATTCAGAATTCACCCCATTATATTTGCTTTTAGTTATATCTTAGGTCTGGTTCATCCCTCTTCATGGTTCCAAGTCCTGTCCTGCTGATCTCTATTTTCTTACTCTCCTGCTTTGTCCTCCTCCTCTCCAGACCAGGATGTCCCACCCTATTCTCTCCATTGCACAGCACTGGCTGATTGTTTTATTGACAACACAGAGAACAAATGGTGGCATGTTTACACAAACTTGAGACAGGTGATGCTTAGAATAAGCATCACAATGTAATGACTGGATTGAAACCAGATAGTGGGATAAAGAAATCAGCATTTGAATGAACAAGGGTACATTCCACAAGAATATTATATCAACATACAATTTTGAGAAAGAGTTTCCTGGTAACAATTAATACATGATAAAACTTAAAGACATGGCTACATCAAAATTCTTTTGCAAAGTACATGTGACTTCTTCCAAAAAGTTGGTTTCTGTAGCTTGAGAGCCTAGGGTAGGATCTGGCGTGTTCTCTGTCATATAAATAATGTAGAGGTCACCAAGCAATAAGGTACATGTGATGTCTCCCCTAAGTATGGGTTCTACTGACTGAGAAACAATGCTCAAGATAAAAGCCTAGGGAGGAAGAGTCTGGGAAACACATAATAGTCTGGAGATTCAGATCTGGTATGGCCCTAAAGAGAGCACGGGTTGCCAGTCTATTAACTACCTCCATTCCCAGCCTTCTTGGCAGAAAACAGGTATACATCTCTTGTACATGTCTTGAAGAGACAACCCTGCACATTGTTTCATATTTTTGTTTTCTTCAGTGCTTATTTGTAAGCACAAGGACTTCATTCTTCTGCAATTAGAGATATGTACAACTGTTGCAGTTCACATCAATCTTGATGTAAGAAATTAGCTTTATCTCTAAGATAGGGAACAAGGTAACAATATCTTCTCTTATTTGTTGTGTCTGATAGCAAGCTAGAAGGTAAGAAGATGAACTGATGACATGAAGATTTATAAGGAAGAAGAGAATTGACATTTTTTTCAGAAATAATATGACTTTGAATGCCAAAATCTCAAAAACAAAACAAAACAAAAACCAGCACAACTCCTAAAACAAAATATCAATTATATAAAGATATCAAGATTCAAGTTAGTATATAAAGCCCAATGTATTCTCCTGTAACAGTAATGAGTAATCAGAATTCTAAATTCGAAACATAATTGGGTAAAAAAAATCCCAGAAAGACTTCTTTTATAATTAATTAATTTTTTTATTAATTACAGTTTATTCACTTTGTATCCCAGCAGTAGCCCTCTCCCTCCTCCCCTTCCAATCCTACCCACTCTCCCTCTTCTCCCCCTATGCCCCTCCCTAAGTCCACTGATAGGGGAGGTCCTCCTTCCCTTCCCTAATGTCTTCTTTTTATACTATCCCTTCTGGAAAAAAAAAAAAAGCCACACTGCACTGTGTCTTGTTCCAGAGGATAGAGTATACTGGGAACTTATTAAGTATCTTGGAATTTTTGTATTTTTAAAAGCCCCTGCCACTCCTGGGCTCCTCTCCACATCACATTGCTTGGTGGAGAGAGAACACACAGAAGCATACTTTGTCAATAAAGAAAATGTGTGCACCTTGATCCAGGTATCTTTGTAGCTTGAGAGTAAGGTCACATATTAGATTCTCCAAGTTTAAAAGAGGATAAAGGTGGCCCTTACACCCAAACATTCTAATTCCTGGTCATCACTGTTTTCCTTTAATGCCAAACTGCTTTTCACCAATACACTGGATTAAAATCCTGCTTTAAGCTACATTTTATTGTTTTTAACAATTCATACTGCCCTTTAGCTATTCATTATTTTAATAGTTAAAATTGATAAAACAATTCCTGTTATTAAAAAAGTGGCCTGATAATAGTAATGACTTGGCATTCTGTAGTAAACTGATTGTACAATTGAAGTGTGAACTGACACCTGCGGGCTATTTCCCTCCCTATCTTTGGACTAAACATGAAGCCTCAAAGCTATTTGTCCTTGCTAAAGTCAATTATCAGTGTGACAGCTGTTGAAATACTTAATCCTTCTGACACCATTACTTGGTAAACAAATGTTCTTTTCATTGGACAGAAGTGCCCAAACTCTAAGGTTTTAAGTGTGTGGATGGTTTGTTCAGTTACAGAAGAAAAGTTAGAAAACAACATTGTACAGAAAAAGGCATTATTTAAAGTACCCTTAAAGGCATACATTCCATTTCTATTTCTAATAATTATGAGGTAAATTTCTCATGCTTATTTAATTAAGTTACTGATTTGGAGTTTGTGTTTTCATCTTTTTTTATCATGATTATTACATCATCTTCTTTACTTTTTTTTCCCTACATTTTCTCAATTATATTATTTTAGAAACCTGAGTGAGTTTCCACTGTATGGTAGAAATCACTATTCAAAAATATTCTATCCCTGGGTGGTAGCATGCCTGGAGAGCCTGTGAAAAGGTTTCTTAGACACAGGATCTGGATACCAACATGAACAGAACCAGACCTGTTCTATTAAAAAAAATAATCTAAAACAAAGACTAAGTGTTGTAGTGCTTGCTCTGATCTTAGTTCTTTTAAGGCTGAAGCCCGAGGATGCTGAGTTCAAGGTCACCATGGGCCATAGAAAGATGCTGTCTTAAAAAAAAAAAAAGGTGAAATAAGTGAAATATAAAACTAACATTTTTGTAATAGTTTTGTTTTCTTCCATTATATAAGTGCTTACAATCAATAGCACCGGACCCGGAGGCCATTTCCGACGACCCATCTCTATCTTCCGGCCGTATCCAGCAGTTCTGAAAAACATGCAAACTTGTTGTAGAGATGATAGTAATGAACCTAACACTGACTGAATATTTTGAGGTGACTGTAACTCATGCCACTTCTTTTCAGAGCAGTTAAGTGTCAGCACTCATTTTTCTCCGCTGTGAAGATGAAGTGACAGTGAAGTTGGGTAAATAGTTTAAGTAGATCAGAGTGACCCAAGCAACTGTTGAAACATTTTGGTTCTCTGCCTCCACCTCTGCATGCCAAATCTCTCAGCAGGCGGTGGCAGATTTCTCATCACCGCACTGGAAAACCAGGCTACTCTCTGTTCTTCTTTCCTATTAGTAGAAATGTTTTGAATATTCAAGTTCAAAGGAAGCATGCAATTGTAATTTCGCAATTTAGAATTGCGACTTTATCCCTAGATTTTTTTCCTGTTAGTTTAGGGTAAGGTAGTTTATTAATTGTGAGTTTATCTGGTTGAGTTTAAGGACCGCCTCTTCCTTTTTCCTCACTTTACAATGAGTGTTACTATACTATGACAGTGCTCCTGGAAGATTATCTGAGGTGTTGTACCTCAGGCTCCTGGAGAAACATCTGTCCTATAGGAAAATTTTAATTAAAATGTGGCTATCTATATGCAAATTTTACAATATCCGTATGTAAATTTTATATGTGTGCTTTTGGAATTTGGCTTCACTGTTTAGAGGATCTGGAATTTTTTTTGGGGGGGTGGGGAAGGAGTGCGGCAATTGAATTGCATCCTGTATTGCTCTTCCTGAAAATTCTATATATTTCTAGAATGTACATTAATCATTTCATCACTACTTTCCCACAAGTCTCCATGGTACCCTCACTCCACCACCCTTCTAAAGCCATGTGTTGATTAAACTGACTCCTTGATTCCAAATAGTACTGTTTAGGTGCTCATAGGCATATGAGTATGAACAACCTGTCAGTACATCTCTGAAGGACAGCGTCTTGTCTTTCCTCAACAGGTCTCCTCCATGAGACCCGCTACACAGAAAGGATTTCACGCTTGTTTCTGTTGAGCTTCATCCAAAGCGATTGTCCGGAGAGATCATATGCTCTACTGTTGTTTTGCTCTCAGTGTTTCTCAGCCCGGGGGACATGGCGTCTGTGGAGGTGACATATTAGATAATTACAAATTTTATGGTTAGGGCTCACTACAACCTGAGGAACTGTACTCAAGTGTGGCAGCATCAGGACGGTTGAGAACCACTGTGCTAAATTGTCACACTGTCATATTGCTGTGCAAATACTTAATGTTTGTAGACAGAGCCTTGTGCTGCTCTCACCTTCTCAACTTTGGTTGGAGAAGCTTCTTTTTTCCAGGAGGTTATTGATACAGAGATTCACAATTGGTCAAGGTGAGAGATGTAAGAAACACTGAGTTCTTATACAACATCTACCCACATTCAAGGCTTAGGGAACTTCTCACAGGCGGGGGGTTGGGTGGGGAGAATGTTACTGGCTGTTGGTTGGTGAGGAGATCTATGAAATATTGACCTCTGGACATGACACGTCTGTTCCGTTAACTCACAGCGGAAACTTAAATTTTTAAATTAATTACAGTTTATTTACTTTGTATCCCAGCTGTAGCCCCCTTCTTCATTCCCTCCCCATTCCACCCTCCCTCTTTCACCTCCTCTCATTCCCCTCTCCAAGACCACTGATAGGGAAGGTCCTCCTTCCTTTCCATCTGACCCTAGCCTATCAGGTCTCATCAGGATTAGATGCATTGTCTTCCTCTGTAGCCTGGTAAGGCTGTTCTTCATCAGGGGGAGGTGATCAAAGAGCCAGCCACTGAGTTCATGTCAGAGACAGTCCCAGTTCCCATTACTAGGGAACCCACTTGGACACTGAGCACAGCAGCTATCTTTATGTGCTCAAAAATCAACCCAGTCAAAATTCATCATGGATAGAGGCATGGACCTGAGGTTTCACTTCTATCAGGGGACCATGCTTCACTTTTCTAAGATGAATATTGGTCATCTTATTTGAGACTAGATCTTTCTTTATCCCCAGAAACCACTTTAGTTGAAGATTTATACAAAAACAGGAAAACCATTATCTATTTTTCTTGGGCAAACCTTGGATTCTAAGAAATAGGCCCAATGCAGGAATTCAAGTGTGATGTGAAGAATTCCATTTAAATTGTATAGATTGAGGTCATTAACAGTGCTGTGCTTTCCCTGTCAAGAGTAAAATGAGTATTTACGAACACAATTAGAATGAGTTAGGCTTCTCTCAATAATTTCCACACAATTGGAAACATAGCTTGGATTGAACATTCTAAGGCTGGTAATCTCTCACCAGGGATCAGTAGCAGAAAATAGAAGCCCCAGAGAAGGAGGCTAATGAAGGCCTCATTTCTGAATTTCACACTGCAAGAAATCGGCTATGCAAACAAAGTGAATTTGGCAAGTTTTCTTATCCTCTGACCCTTTCTCTATTAGGGAGTTTCACTGCAATAGATGTGTTGAATTCTATATAATACTGTATTAGGTTGTAGAGGCAGGCTGTGTGGTGCGGAACCAGGTTAGTTCATTTCCCAAGATATCCACAGTCCTGTTAAATACCACAGTGAAGTTCTACGCCTGTGTAGACAATTGGGGCAAATGTCTTCAGTGGAGTACTGTGGTGGCAACCTGACCTAAGTCATTTTCTTGAGGGGAGGCAATGTTATGTGGGCAGGACTGTGTTGGGAGAAAGAAATGCCTCTGCCAACATGCTTGTCCACATAGTGTGATGTCCTTGAACTACACCATGGAAGTCCTGGAAAGGAAACAAATATGTTTCAAAACAAAATAAAGCGTATTTTATTTCTTCGAGTTGACAATAGGAGACAGTGATTTATATTCTTACAGCCTAGTCTGAGTCCTTCCAAGGTGATACTGAAGTTCATGAAGGTAGGTCTGAAGTATTCCAAATTTTCCATAGTGAATAGAATTAATTAAACAAGTTGTAAAAAAAAAAAAAAAAAAAACCACAAAGATCTCGAATTCAACTAAATGCCATTAAATATGATAAAAGACTAGAATTAAAAGAAAATTTCAGGACCTACAGAATATTTTTAATTTTTTTGAAGAAATCTGTCACATTCCTTAGGCAAAAGAAATGAGAAGAATATTAAAAATGGAGGCTAAATAGTAAAGATGCTGTGTTAGAAGAGGGAAGAATATTTATTTCCTCAACTATGTCTATTTTTTTAGGGAGTCTTAGAATAAAACCTCAAACATACAAGAATAGGAAAATCAAACAAAGCAAAACATTTGAATGCCATTTCAGGACATTTCTTTCTTCTTTAAAGCACATGGAATTCCAGAAACAAAATAACTAAAAACAAAGCTAAGTTATTAAACTAGAAGTACCTTTACCTAATTATTCTTTGGTCCTCTCAAATCACAGAGACGTTTTGAAGTAAGTGTAAAAGAAATCCCTGTAGATTTGCAAACCTCTGATGTGGTATAAGGTATAGAGGAATTAAAGTGTAAGGTGGAGCAGCTGTGTAATAAGATTTCTCCTTCTACCTCCCACTTCCAGGTCAGGGTACCCAAATTCTCTGCAGCTCCTGCAGTATACATTAAGTCTTTTGATATAAATGCTGTGGCTGTATTAAAATTAAGCAAATCATGATAAAAATCACCAAGAAGACATTCAGAGTATTAGTGTGGAAATCAATAGTGAGAAATTAAAAAAAATATTTTAATGCACAAGTTGGATATAACTCAAATTATTCCAACATGGGAAGGATGAGTGGTGTATGCAGCATTTCTGTTCCTCTAATGAAAATATTCTCTCTCATTATTTATTATTATTATTATTAATTTTTATGTTACAATTTATTTGCCTTGTGTCCCAGTGGTAGTGCCCTCCCTACAGAAATAAATAATAAATATAGAAATTGTTTAAAAACAAACAAAAAGATATTCTCTGTGTGTGTGTGTTTGTGTGTATAACTCTCTGAAACAGCGATGAATATATCTCAAATATAATTATTCTTTGTCTGGATTTGCTACATGCAAAAGAGATTTATATCTTCAGAGTAATATGTATGCTAATCTGTGTCCTCTATATTAAAGCCAATATTTTCTTGGAAATTAAAAAGAATCTTGTCATTTAGCATTTAAGGTAATATGTGATTGAAGAACTCATTAAGAGTAAAAATAATCACACTTCTTCAAGCCCGAAGTGATTCCTTTGTGCAAGTGAAAATGTCCATACTGATTTTATGGTATATTAGCATATATAAGTGTCCAAGAACAATCCTTCCACATGTAGGGAACATTCACAGGCAGGGTCTCCCACCTTTGAGAATTAACATGAACTCTGATGTGTTTCAAACACTGCTATTAGCAGGAAGTCACAAAGAGCAAAGCAAATATTAGAGAAAATTTGAGCTAATTCATTTGAATGCAGATTATCAGAATTCAGAGCAGTGCTCTTAATACGTTCAACACAATATAACAGTTTCAGCTTGGGAAGAACTAATAGACTCTTCAATCACACTGCACTCTTGGCTGGCCATAACATAATTTGTACGCTAAAATTACTTGTCTATATTTTATAGAGACTCAATATTAAACCCAAAGATGATTTGCAAAGTGTTTTCTCAGTTTCAATGTCTAGGAAATGTTAGAAATGACACTGATTATCCATTGATGCCTGAGAGAACCCATCACTAAAGCTACTAGCTTCAATTGTGGGTGATTTTAAACTATGAACTGGACTTAAATTGACAAATCAAGAATATTAAAATTACTTACTACATTTTTAATGGGATTTGATTATGTTTCTATACTTTCAAATTTTTATTTAAAATATTTTTAGCTCACTAAAATATTGTACATATGTGCTTTTCTCATTAGTAATAATATTTTCATTCCTTTGGTACAACTCTAATTTCAGTGAAAACTAGTAGCTAAAATCAGAACAAGACAAGGCTGTTTATTCTCTCCATAATTGTTCAATGTAGTACTTAAAGACTCAGCTAGAACAATAAGAAAACTGAAGGAGATTCAGGGGATAAAAACTGTAAAAAAAAGAAGTCACAGTATTTTTTTCTATTGCACATGTTATGCTAGTACACTTAAGTGAGCCCAAAAATTCTAGGAAACTGTTATAGCTCATAAATACTTTCAGCTAAAGTAGCTGCATCCAAAATTAACACACAAAAATCAGTAACTCTCCTATATATGAATGACAAATAGACTGATATAAAAACCAGGAAAACAAATGTTTAACAATACCCTGAAGTAATAAAATATGTTGGGGTAAGTCTAACAAAGGAAGTGAAAGACTTGTATATTAGAAACATTAAGATACTGAAGAAAGAAATTAAAAAGGTATCAAAAGATGGAAAGATCTCCCATGTTCATGGATTGGTAGGATTATTATGGTCAAACTAGCCATCCTACTAGAGGCAATTGACATATTCAATGCAATTCTCACCAAAAATTCAACAGAATTCTTCATAGATCTTGAAGAAACAATTTCCTCCAGTTTATATGGACAGACACAAACGCATACTACCACCACCAACAACAACAACAATATAAAAAAAAACAAATAAATAAAAACCTACCAGACAACCAAACAAGAAAACAAACAAATAAACAAACAGAAAAGCCAAGACATTCTGAATAATAACAGCACTGCAGTAGGTATCATTATTTTCAATCTCAGTTGTTGTACTACTGAGCTATAATAATAAAAGTAGCATTGTGTTGGCACAAAAACAGAAAGGTTAGTCAATTGATTGGAATTGATTGGAAGACAAGACATAAATCTACAAGACCTATGACACCCGATTCCTTTGTTATAAAGAAGCCAGAAATATATGCTGGAAACAGAGACTGCACTATCAACAAATGTTGCTGGTTAAGCAAGATGGCTGCACGTAGAAGAATCCAAGTAGAACCCTACTTACATGTTGCACAAAACTCAAAGGGGTCTTTGACCCCTTTGGAGTCAAAGACCTTTACATTAAAAACAGGTACTGAACCTAATAGATGAAAAAAGCAGGAAAAAGCCTTGGACTCATGTACACAGGAGAAGACTTTCTGAACAGAATACCATTAGCTTAGAAACTACGATTATTAATTAGTAAATGAATCTGAAAAGCTTCTGTATGGAAAAGGACACAGCCATTTGGACAAAACAGCAGCCTACAGAATAGAAAAATATTTTTATCGAATATATATCCAATAGAGAGCTAATAGCAAATACATAGAGAGAGAAATTTTGAAAACTAGTTATCAAGAAAATGAATAAATAATTTAAAAAAAGAAACAAATAACCTAATTTTAAAATGGGGTATATATCTAAACAGAGAATTCTCAAAAGACAAAACTCAAATGGCTGAGAAACACTTAAAGAAATGTTCAACACCCTTAGAAGGTCAGGAAGATGCTAATCAAAACTACTTTTAGATTTATTCTAATACCAGTCAGAGTGGACAACAACTGGCAGTTCATACTGGCAAGGCTTGAAGTAAGAAAAATATGTCTTCATTTCTAGTGTGACTGCAAACTTGTACGGCCACTCTGGATATCAATATGGTGATCCTATAGGAAGGTGAGAATCTGTGTACTTCAAGATCAAGCTATATCACTCTTGCTCATATACCCATGTGACACTTCATCCTACCACAGAGACAGTTACTCAGCCATGCTCATTGCTGTTTTATTTATAATAGTGAGAAGAGAACCTCAATGTCCTTTACCAGGGGAATGTTTAAACAAAATGTGCTACATTTCACAATGGAGTATTACTCAACTACAAAACAAACAAACAAGCAACAACAACAAAAACCCATGAAATTTGCAGGTAAGTCCATAGACCTAGAGTAAACAATCCTGAGTGAGGTATCCCAGACCCAGAAAGTCAAATATGGTATGTATTTGCTTATATTTGAATATTAGAGATTATGTTAATGATAACCATGCTACATTCTGCAGAATCACAGAGATTAGGCACTGTGTAGAGACTAGGGAGGATGCATCAATCTCCTTAAGAAAGGGAAATAAGGTAGATAGTTATATATGGATGTGGAAGGATGAAACAGGATGATCAAGTTGGTATGGGAAGGCAAGGGAGTGAAGACAGGGAGAGACAACTAAAATTAATGGCCTTTTGAGAGGGTAGTATGGAATCCTAGGACATTAGAAGCTTGCTAAACTTTGTGCATATGTGAAGGTAATGTAAATGAAGTAGCCAAATAATGAGGGAGACATAGCCTCAAATGGCCATCTACTGGCAACACCTATACAGTTCATTGAACATGGAGAAATCAAGCTAGTGCCCACATATAACGTTCACCTCTATATCCTAGGATCTATGGTACAGCAAAACAATCTGTATGGTACTAAAAGAGAAACATCAACACCAATCCTGACGCAAAACCTTGATCTAAATTGATGTTTTACTTGCAAGATATGCCAGGACGATGGTAGCACAAAGCCTGTAGGAATAATCGACCTATATCCGATTTGACTTTAGGCCCACTGCATGAGCTAGAACCCTTACCTGACAGTGCTGGGTAACTAAGAACTTTAGATAGTCCAAATGCATAGGGTAAAACCAAATACTACCTGTCTAAACAATCAATCAGACAAACACACCTCACCTTAAAATCGCTTCTAATGGCATCCTGCTATACTCATGGACCAGCACATTACTCAGACTTTATCACAGAAGCTTCTTCCTGCAGCAGATGGGAACAAGTACAGAGAACTACAGCCAGACATTATATTGAGTGAAAGAATGTCTCAGACCCAGTTCGATATTCAACTGAAGAAAACTGAAGTGAGGTATAAACTTTTCTGAGGGTAATTTTCCAGGGCCAGAACTGTTGGTTACCAACCTTGGCTTCCAATGATAGCAGCGAACAGAGGGGCCAGAATTAAATTGCTGGTGGTGGGCTGGTGCTGATAGCTTCTTGGCAGGGGCTTTGAGCTACCATGTAAACAGAGACTAGGGCTGTTGGCTCCTATTGTTGTCTCCCCATTGGTAGTGGCAAAGCATCTAAAAAGAGATGGAAAGGAGAGAAAAGGATCTCTCTCTCTCTCTCTCTCTCTCTCTCTCTCTCTCTCACACACACACACACACACACAAACACAAACACACACAAGCACACACTTGATGATAAGTAAGAGAGACTCCAGCAGGTAGGTTCCAACAAGCTTCTTCTTTTAAGCTTCTCTAACTTTACACATAACACATATATATTTACATGTATGCATACATATATGCATATATACAGACATAAGACATGCATACACACTGACGTATTTGGTAGATGGAAGTGGATTCCAGCTTCACCAACTATTGTGTCTGTACACATAGATACATATATAGAGTTGATGGATGGGACAAACCCGAAGAGTGAGCTCAAGACCATGTTTTTATTCCTTTTCCCACAGCTTAGATAGCCCAGCACAATCTTTCAAGCAGTACAGAAATCACAACGTGGCTACATCCTATTTTTCTTTAAAGCGAATGATTACAATGAGTATATGTAAGAAAACCATGCTTCCCAAAACCCTCACGTGATCAAATGTTTTATATATTACGGGTGGAAAACAAATACGAAAAACAAGTTATTCTCAAGAACCCATATACACTTGTACTAAACAACTGGTTTATGTATTAACAAGGTGATCAAGCAAGTTAATTTCTCAGCCAGCTTTTCTTTACTGGCAGGCTGCAGTTTTTGGTTACAAAGAAAAGTCCCTGGCTGTACCAATAAGAGTGTACTATTCTGAACTTCAGATTTTCTACATCAGACCCATTAGCAAAAACAGTTTTACTTAACCTTGCTAAACAATCTGTTTTCCCTAAGATTTTTTCTACATCAGAGCTCCCAGCAAGAACAACTTTACCTAACTTTGCTAAATATTCTATTTTTCCAAATTCTTTCTAAGGGTAGTGGTCATTGCTAACAATCCAGGGCTATAGGTTCTTTTCAAGGGTGATGGTTAAAGCATTAATCTGTTCCAGCAGCAAGGCCTGAAAGAGATCAAGCATTGTTATTTCCAGGTGCCAGTGATTCTTCCCAGTATGGGGCTAGAAGCCCCCTTAGAGTTTTCACACAACTCAGATATTATGAAGCATTAGAGAGACTAGCACAGCTAGGCTCCATAACAGAATGAAGTCAAGTTCTTGGGGTTATGCCTCTCAAAGACTAACTCAGCGTGATTGTGCTAACCAGTGAGCCGCATTCCCTGAGTTCTAGAGCTGGTTTGCTGTTGCTCCTGCATGGCTCCAGACAAAAGAGCATGAAACACTCAGTTCTAAAAGGATGTCTCCATCAAATCCCTCTCCTTGGGGCTCAGAAGAGGAAGCAGAAAGAACATAAGAGCTAGAATGTATGGAGGTCTCTAAGAAAGCAAAACCCTCTAAAAACACATAAACAAAGCCCATTTATAATCATAGATAGGCAACATTCACAAAGCCTGCTTGGGTCTGCCCTAGATCCGTTGCTTATGTATTATGGCTTTCAGTACAGTGTTTTCATGGGATTCCTGAGTGCGTGAAGGAGTGGATCTCTATTTCCTGTGTCTTCCCTTGGGCTTTCTTTCTTCTGTTTGTTTGTTTTGTGCAATTCCAATACATTACTTTTTGTTTTATTTTATTATTATCTCTTAGAAGACTGTTGGTTTTCTATTGAAAGAAAAATTAGTAGATCTGAGCTGGAGGTGAAGTAGGTAGGAAAAACTAGGAGGAGTAGAGGAAAGGATCCTGTAATCAGGATATATTATGTAAGAAAAAATTATTTTCAATAAAAGGGAGAAAAGAATTCTTTTGTTATTTTGTGTGCATTAAAGAACTTTATTCTATTATGCATTTCAGTCTGCTTGCTCATTTCACGGTCCAAGACTGACAGGATGCTTGACAACTCTTCTTTAATCAGGTTTATAACCAGTAACACACCTGCTACCCTATGTACCTTCATGTTTTACATAGTATTATTTTCCCTCCAGCTTCTTTCACATTATGTCTTTATTATTGATTTTGAACAGTGCGTCTTCTTTACATGTTGCTAAATTATTGTTCAAATTTTACGTTTGATATGCCTGTATCTTTGGAGAGTTTATCAATTTTTGGTTTGGGGAGTCTATAATTTTTACACATACAGTTTTTTTTTTTTTTGTATTTTTACCCTTTTTTATTCTTCCCAATTCTTAACATTATGTTTTGGCATGCTTGGTGTTGGCTCATTGTTTGTGCTGCCTTGGTGTCATTTCCATTGGTTCTGTTGCTGTGTCTTTATGTTCACTGATTTTTTTGTTCCTTTGGAGATATCAAATCTGCTGTCAATTTCATTCTGGGTATTTTTATCTCTTGTTTTTTTCTAATCTCTTGAATCTGGACTTGGACCATTTTTATAGGTCTCATGAGACTACTTAACATTTTGAGCATATGTGCTGATGTTACAATAACCTGCTTAATGTTGTCTCTGCTAATTTTCAGTTATCTGTCAGTTATGAGTCATTTTGACTTATGTTTCCTCTGTTTATAGTGAAATACAGATTAAGAAGTTTAAAGAAAAGAAACTTATGTAATAAGAGTTTTGACCTCAGTCTCTGTAATTTTATCACAGTTTTATCTAAACAATAATAAATAAACAAGGATTTCTGGTGTAATGTTAATGGGCTGAGGGAGACTTTTATGTTTCTGTAGAAGTCTGGGTCTGTGTATTCTCAGATATAAGAAAGTCACTTTTTCCAGTTGGAAGAACAGTATCTTCCCTATGATGGTGTTATGATCTGCTCTGCTGAAGGATAAGAAATGTTGTCTTAGATCCTGTTATCTGACTCAAATGATTGTGATTTATGATCAGTCTTCTTGGATTCCATAGGCTTCTCAAGTACCATTATACAGTTGGAATAGGTAATGTGTAAGAATATATGTAAATTCATACATACATATGAATGTAATAAAAATTAGAGGACAAAGAGGCCATGAACTTGAAGGAGAGTGTGAAGGGCTATGTATTAAGGTTTAGATGGAGGAAAGAGAAAGGAGAAATGTTGGAATTAAATTAAATTATAAATTATAATAAAATTTCCTGCTGCCATATTTTGAATTGGGTATTTATGAACTATTTCACTGTTTATCAATAACTTCCATGAATCTCTGTTAGGAGAATGATCATAGCAGGTCTGCTTACAAAGGTCACTACAATATTCCTGTAAGGTTTGCGTACTTAATTTATTTTTCACAATGGACTCATGGGTATGTGGCTAAGGAAGAAAACAGAGGTTTACATATTTTGAATTACTTTAATTGTATATTAATAAATGTTTCAATTTTATACAAATGTCACCGCTTTGCTTTGCAATTAATTGCCTATTTAATTTTAGCTTCAAGTAAAAAGATATTTTGATATCTTAAAGATATTGCTTTGAAAGAGAAAAAGAACCTCACAGAACTTATTTGATTTGCATCTTGAATTAATCCATCAAATGTTATCATCAATTTCAGGAGGTTTAAAGTTTGCCAAAACAGATAGTACTTGAACAAAATATTTTGCTCTAAACCATCCCCTGGGCTCCATACCTGGGGCTACTTCTCTGACCGTTGTCCTGGAGGCCATGCTGGCACCTGGCACACCAGCATACCCAACAGTCATAAACTGCACCACATCCCCTGGACTCTAAATATAGGCCCAAATCTTTGGCAGAACATCTCTGCTTTCACAGAGGCCATGTTGGCTCTAGGGATCCCAGAGAAAACATTGGCACCCAAAACCCCAGAGTTCAGGAAGGCCACAAAAACCCCAGCAGAGACACCACAGTGGCCGAAGACATACTAGAACCCAGGCCACTCAGGGCAGAAGACCAGAGAAGAAATAGAAACCAAGGGGAAAACATACAAAACAACCATCTCACAAAGATAAACTCAAAAGTCAGCATCTAAACCCAGATAACTAGAGCCTAGGGTAACACAATATCCAGAACAATATGGCACTTACACTGGAGGATTAATTTCATCAGCTTTGTGATATGATTTAATAAATTGTTAATAAATAGATGTACACCTTGATGTTTTAAAGTAGAAGTGGCTGATTGTTTTTATATAAAAGTTTAGATCTAAACTTTATATAAAAGTTTAGATTCGTGATTCTTTCAAGATTTTTATATGAGCACCTTTCAAGACTGATTCTTTGTAACTGCAAATAGTAGCCTGCTGATAAAGAAAAGCTAGCTGGGAAATTATCTTGCTTGCTCATACTTTGTTAATATATAAAAACGTTGCCTAACTGCAAATATATATGGTTTCTTGGAAATCATTTATTTTTAATATTTGTTTCTTACCCATAATATGGAAAACATGTGATCATGTGAGGGCGTTGGGGAACATGTTTTTCTTACATATACCCACTGCAATGATTCACTTAAAGAAAAATACAATGTAATCACCTTGTAATTTTTGTACTGCTTCAAAGATTTTTGCTGGGATAATAAGCATAAGCTGTGGTAGAAAAAAATTGAACGAATATGTGGATGTGTGAGTATGTATGTATGCATGTAATGTATGTGTATGTGTGAAGTTACTGAAGTTTGTTAAAACTTGTTTTCTTCATCAAGTATAAGTGTGTGTGTGTGTGTGTGTGTGTGTGTATACTCATGTCCACTAGCATGTCCATATACGGTAGCATATGGTGTTTTTTCCTCCTTCTTTCCTTCTTTTTTTTTTTATACCAGGAGCCACTCAGTTCGGGCCCTCCTGGCCCTCTGCTAGTAGCAATCAGTTTTGGCCTAAGTGTACCACCATAAGGGAAAGCTCCTGTTGGTAACAATTTACTCCACCCTGGAGAACCAGGTTTTCTACCCTTACAGAATGTATGCTGATTCATCAGCCAGCCTCCTGTGTAGGCCTCCCTTCATTTATCCTTTGATGTTAAAGCTGGTCTTCAATATTCTGGCACCGAAACAGAAACTTGAGGAATGGAAGCTTTCTCTCTCCTCTGTAGATCCCCTGGCTGGTAGTGTCCAGTCAGGACAAGGAATTAATCTAAGTTGAAGCATGTCTGTGTCTCTCAGGGTGGGACAAGGGGAATCTAAAGACAGAAGGTTTTTTACTGATGTTTATACTTAAAACTAAAATAATTAAGATTAACACTGGTCAGCTGACTGAGTTTCTTCAGATCAGACAGCCAGCCAGCCCTTTGTTTCTAGATCAGGGGACTTTAGAGGAAACAGTAGGGACAGAAATACTAAGAGCTGTCTAAGAATGCTAAGAATGGAGGTATGCTAAGAATGGAGGTGAAGATATGTCCCCAGAGGCACTTTCTATTTGGAGCATGCTTGGACGGGCACAAGACAGTGAGTAGGAACCCATGTGTGCTCTGGAGACCTCTCTTCCCCCTCCTCACAAGGTAATACCTTTGTGGTTGCCTCATTCAAGATCTAAAAACAGTGTTTATCCCTGGATAGAAGCCTGGGGAAGACAGCTCTGGAGAAGATCATGATGAATCAGATAAGGAGAAATTGACCTTGGAGGGGGAACTTGACTTGGCAAAAAGGTACCGTAATTCTGACTGCCCCCTTTCACAGTGTGTGGCCATAGCCATGCCCCAAAGGGGACTATAGGCTTCCCCCACTTCTCTGATATGCTGTCAGGCTAGATAAAATCCTGCTTTGATTGTTGATGGTCATAAAGATTTTTTCCCCATGTAAGAAACCCCAATGCAATGTGAGGAATTAATAACAGTTATTACTGACTTTAACAGACTATTTCCCCAGATTGGAACTGCCCCACTGCCCTCTAGCTGGTCTACTATTCTAGCCCTAGTTTCCGTTTCAAGTCTTGCTTCAATCTGGAAATTGTCCCCCTTCTTTGTGTGGGACAGTTGAGCTCATTCTATACTTACTGGCCTGATGCATGGAGGTAAGGGTGAGGTTGATTCCCTGACAAAAGTTATTACTTTCTCTATGAAGACAGCTCAGCAGTGGGATGCATTACATGATCAAAACACTGCCTCACTCACTTTCAGTTCTGCTTTCCCCATGAAGCTGCTTGTGTGATCATGCAAAACTATTAGGCATGTCCCAAGCATACTTTCCCTATGGAAATTATTTATGTGTATATGGATATGAATTCTCATTTGTGCTTCTGCCCAAGCTGGACAGACTTTCAAAGACTGGTACAGCATTTGTTTTACTGCTTTACGATTTGGGGAATGTCAAGGGCATTGAAAATGGACAGTGCTCTAGTTTATACTTCGAAAGCCTTTAAAAATTGACATTTAACTTTTAGTGTTGCACACACCACTGCCATTCACTGTAATCTACAAGGACAGGCTATTGTGGAGTGACCCCATCAGACATTGGAGGCACCCAAAGCTGGTCTTTGACAACAAACTGAGGAAGTACAACAGATGGAAAAATCTAGAGAGGCAAACAGGAACTATAGAAGCAAGCATTGCCAACAGAATGAAGGAAATGGAAGAAAGATGTGATAGAAGACATGATAGAAGAAACTGGTACACTGCTAAAGAAAATGTTAAATTTTAAACGTTCTTGACACAAAACATCCAGAAAATATGAGACACTATGAAAAGACCAAACCTAAGAATATTAGGATAGAGAAGATGATTCACAGCTCTAAAGCCCAGAAAATGTTTTCAACAAAATCATAGGAGAAAACTTCTCTAACCAAAACAAGGAGGTGCCTATAAACATACAAGAACCTTATAGAGCACCAACTATGTTTGACCTGAAAAGAATATCATCCAACCACAAAATAACCAAAACACTAAATGTACAGTATAAGGAATCTTAAAATATGCAAAAGAAAAATGCCAAATACCGTATGAATTTAGACCCAGTAGTATTAACACACAACTTCTTATAGAGGAAATAAAAGCCAAGGAGCCTGGACAGAAGTCTTGAAGACTCTAACAAACCACAATTGCCAGCCCAGACTGATACACTCAGCAAAAATTTTATATTCCATGACCAAACCAAATTTAAGCAATATCTATACACAGGTCCAACCTACAGATGATACTAGAAGGAGAAGTCCAACAAAAAGGTTAACTATGCTCAGGAAAACACAGGAAATAATTTCACACCAACAAAAAGAGGTAAATAGGCATGTGTGCCTGGATGTGTGCATGTGTGTGCACACTCCCACACACACACTCCCACACACACACCACCAAAATCGAGATGACAAGAATGTAACAATCACTGGTCATGAATCTGTTGACATCAGTGGCGTCAATTCCCTCTCAAAAGGTCACAAGCTAACAAAATGGATGTGAAAACAGGATCCATTATCTGCTACACACAAGAAATTCATGTCAGTATCAAAGACAAACATTACCTCCGAGTAAAGTTGTTAAAAGATTTTTCAATGGACCCACAGAGCAAGCTGGTATAGCCATTCAAATATCTATAAATACCTTCTGTGGTAGACTCCTGTCATATGTCCAATGCACATCCCATTTGTCTTTCTAAACGAGGATTGATCATCTTACCCCGTGTCTGCTTTCTTGTTTATCTCCTTTAGGTGTATAGATTTCATTATGTTTATCATATCTTATAGGTCTATATAAGCAAGTATATACCATGTTTGTCTTTCTCCTTCTGGGATATTTCACTCAAAATGATCTTTTCTAGATCCCACCATTTGCTTGCAAATTTCATGATTTCCTCATTTTTGATTGCTGAGTAGTATTCCATCCTGTAAAAATACCAAAATTTCTGTAGTCATTCCTCCATTGATGGACATCTGGGTTGTTTCCAGGTTCTGGCTATTACAAATAAAGCTGCTATAAACATGGTTGAGCAAGTATCCCTTTTGTGTACTTGAGCAAATTTTGGGTATATACCTAGCAGTGGTATAGCTGGGTCTTGAGGAAGCACTATTCAATTGTATGAGAAAGCTCCAGATTGACTTCCAGAGTGGTTGTACAAGTTTACATTCCCACCAGCAGTGGAGGAGGGTTCCCCTTTCTCCACAACCTCTCCAGCATGTGTTGTCACTTGAGTTTTTGATGTTGGCCATTCTCATGGGTGTAAGGTGAAATCTCAGGGTCGTTTTGGTTTGCATTTCCCTAATGGCTAATGATATTGAGCATTTCTTTAAGTGTTTCTCTGCCATTTGATATTGCTCTATCAAGAATTCTCTGTTTAGCTCTGTTCCCAATTTTTTAATTGGATTACTTGATTTGTTGCTTTTCAGCTTCTTTAGTTCTTTATATATACTGGATATTAGTCCTCTGTCAGATAAAGGGTTGGTGAAGATTCTTTCCTATCCTATAGGCATTCCTTTTGTTTTGATGACAGTGTCCTTTGCTTTACAGAAGCTTTTCAGCTTCATGAGGTCCCATTTATTGATTGTTGCTCTTAGAGCCTGTGCTGTTGGTATTCTGTTCAGGAAGCTGTCTCCTGTGCCAATGAGTTCTAGGCTGTCCCCTACTTTTTTCTCTAACCGACTTACAGTATCTGGTTTTAAGTTGAAGTCTTTGATCCACTTAGACTTTAGCTTTGTGCAGGGTGATGAGTATGGATCTATTTTCATTTTTCTGCATGTAGACATCCAGTTTGACCAGTACCATTTGTTGAAGATGCTGTCTTTTTTCCATTGAATGGTTTTGGCTTCTTTGTCAAAAATCAAGTATTCATAGCTGTGTGGGTTTATTTCTGGGTCTTCTATTTGGTTCCATTGATCCTCCTTTCTGTCTCTATGCCAATACCATGCAGTTTTTATTACTATTGCTCTGTAGTACAGCTTGAGATTGGTGATGGGCTCTACCTAGCAGTGTTTCAAAACAGATACTAAGACTCATAACCAAACCTTTGGCAGAAGGGGAGTTAGTATGACGTGGAAAGGATAGGAGCTCCATAAGGACCAAATATATCTGGGCACAGGGTTTTTTTTTCTGAAACTGTTTGTCCAACCAAGGACCATGTATGGATATAACCTAGAACCTTTGCTCGGACGAAGCTCGTGGTAGCTCAATAACCAATTGGTTTGTAAAGGGAAGAGGGACTATTACTGACAGGAACTCAATGGCAGGCTCTTTGATCTCCCCATCCCCCCAAGGGAGGAACAGTCCTACTAGGCCACAGAGGAGGACTTTGCAGCCAGTCCTGAAGATATCTGATAAAACAGGGCCAGACGAAAGGGGAGGAGGTCCTCCCCAATCAGTGGACTTGGAAAGGGGCAGGGAGGAGCTGAGGGAGAACGGGTGGGGTTGGGAGGGAATAAGGGAGTGTGTTACAGCCGGGATACAGAGTTAATAAAATGTAACTAATAATAATTAAAAAAACCAAATATCTACAAATGTAGGCTTCCACTCAAAATTAATAAAAAGAGATAGGAGAGGACATTTATTACTCATCAAAGAAAACAAATCCACCATGATGACTTCTCAATTCTTAATATCTATGCAAGGGCACTCCCATTCATTAAAGCTTAAATCACACATCAAATCACACATATTACTAGAGGGAGATTTCAACACCCCCCTCTCACCAATCATCAAGACAGAAACTAAATAGAGAAAAAATGAAAATAAGTAACCATGTAAATCAAACAGACCTAACAGATATGTACAGAACACTCCAGGGGGAAATGAAATGAAAGACTTTCTAGGATTCAAAGAAAATGAAAGCACAACATACCAAAACTTATGGGACACAATGCTAGCAGTGAGGAAAGCTAAGAGGAAGGTTCATAACACTAAATGCCTTCATAAAGAAATTGGTGAGATCTCATACTAGCAATTTAAAAGCATACCTGAAAGCTCTAAAACAAACAAACAAACAAACAAACAAACAAACAAACAAAAATAGATACACCTAAGAGATGAAGACAGCAGGAAATAATCAAACTCAAGGCTGAAATCAATAAATTATAAACAAAAAGAATAATATAAGGAATCAAAGAAACCAAGAGCTGGTTCTTTGAGAAAAATCCCCTTTCTCCACATCCTTGCCAGCGTGTGCTATTACTTGAGGTTTTTTTTTTTTTTATCTTATCCATTCTGATGGATGTAAGATGGAATCTCAGAGCTCTAAATTTTATGATTTTCTTTTTTAAAGGGATTTTTGAAAATGCTATCTTGATTTTCTTCACTTACCAGTACAAAGAGCAGTTACTCAACAATTAATCTTTAAGCAGATGCAGACATGTTTTTCAGAATTATTCAAATCTTACATTTATATGAAAGAACAATTTTTAGTTATCTCCTGCAATTAGAAAGTACTTTAAAAGTGTTTCTATTTGAATTTTTAACATTTCCAATTTTAGATACTTTTACTAAAGTTCTACAGACCTGAGCATTGGTGTTTCTCATATTCTTCCTGTAACAGCTTTGTCTGGAATATTCAACTGAATGTTATTATTCTTACTTCTCACTCCATTCCCAACTATTCTCAACCCTTCTCCCTTCACTTTAGAAGTAAATGCTCTAGTTAAGCTTTCTGCCTTTAAGAAAGTACTCTGTTTTCCCCATCTAGTGCTATAATCATCGCCATTTTTCAGTATACAACTCTCAGGAACGATCAAGGGCAATTATAACTTTATAAAAAGAGAGTAGAGGACAAGTGAGGGAGTTTTCTTCATGATGAAACTATGGGAACCTAGATGATTGTCACATAAAGAAAAGTTTGCTGGTAGGTCAATTTCTAGGTCATCAAATACCTTACAGGAATGTCAGACCTCAGTAAATTTATTATATGCATGAGGGTTTGGCTAGAATATTTTAATCTCCTTGAGCCATCTTATATAGTATTGTCTCGAACTGTGCAACCCACTGCCCGACATTGTCTTTATTCTTTTGTAGATTTGGACACATGGTTCATCATTTATCTATGAAATGTGCATAATAATTAAGAATCCAATTGTTGAGTATATCTTTAGAGATTGAATTAAGTGAGGCAATTGCCCAAAAGTGTTGCTTAAGTGGGTCTTGGTTTTAGAGTATTCTCATGACCATTTAGACATTTTCATCTATTTAAGGCCCTCAAATATACTAGAAATCCAGTATTGAATCTTCATCATTATGATAATTTTCCACATGATATTGGCCACTTTTCAGATGATAATTTGAATATTCATTAGTCTATCCACATCATTCACCTTTCAGTACAATAAAGAAGGTGCCTGAGATAATTAACATATGAAGAGAATATAAATTAACTTTATTTTGGCTCACAACTTTGGAAATGTCAGTTCAAAATTGAACATAGTGATTGGCTTGTATCTTGGAAAGCGGTGCTGTTTGGTAAGAGCAGGGACTGAACAGCAAAGAAGAATGCTGACATCACAAGCAAGGAAGTAAAAAGTGAAAGAAAGAGAAAAGAAGACATGGATGCAAAAATCCTTTCCTAGGGAATGACTACAATAAGCTAAGGAAATCTCAAAGCTGCCCTGTTAAAGGTTCCATCATCTCCCAATAACTGCTGCCATGGAGACCAAGACCTGATTCTTTGAAGGACATTGAATATTCAAGATATAACACTAACCAGTCACTGTAAATGTCACTATACGGTGATTATTAAGAACAAAGGTAATAGATCAACATTATGTTAATTAAATCTGAAACTTAATGATGTTCCATAAAAATTAAATTAACTCGTGTTGCGTGTTCTCATTTTGATACATTTAATTTAAAACAGTGAGTCTTTGTAACTGATTTAGACTGCACTTCTAATTACTTGGTAATTTTATCAAGTAGAATATAAGTCTAATGCTTTCCTAATATTGATTATTGATTATCCTTCGGTTAATCTTAGTGTTACGTTACTTTCATATTTTTCTAACTGAAAAATTTCTGAAGTACACATTTTGTGTGCAAACATTCTGGTAATACTCATTGTCAGAAAACCTCACAACAAGAAGAAGGCATTGGTTTGTACTCTCCACAGTACTCTGTACTCAAGACTAGGAATTACTGTATTGGAACCTTTAATATTGCTCATGATTAACATTAAATTTTCCTGAAGAAAGCTCTGTCTCTAAGTTTTGTAAATAGGAAGCAAGCTGTTTCACCAACACCTACTTTTGTAGTTATAATAAATTTAAACAAGTCATTGACTTGTTCTCCACTGCTGCCATCTGCCCGTAGTTTGTCACGTCTCATCAGGACTGCCTGGATCCTCTTCCTCTGTGGCCTGGCAAGGCTGCGTAACCAGGGGCAAGTGATCAAAGAGCAGTCAACTGAGTTCGTGCTAGAGGCAGCCCCTGATCCCGGCATTCAGAGATCCGCACGGAGACTGACCTGCCAATTGGCCACATCTGGGCAGGGGGTCTAGGTCCTCTCCATGCACGGTCCTTGCTTGGTGCATCAGTCTCTGCAGGACCTCCAGGGCTCAGATCTTTTAGTTTTGTTGGTCTCCTTGTGTGGCTCCATAACAGAACATTTTAGAACAAAATGTTAAACGGTGAAACAAGGAGATGCTATAAGAAGAGATAAAACATTCTGTCCTGTAAGGAAGATGTTATCACAGGAAGTAAAAGAACAGCCGAGTCTTCCTTGAAATGCACCAGCCTCATTAAGCCCTTTCCTTCCCAAGTAAAGAATGCTGAAAGACACTCAGACAAGGCAAGAAGGTGCCTGGAGAAGCTTAGGCCAAATGAGCTATCTGGAAAGATGCAGTGCAACCTGCTGAACTATCTGAAGGCTGTGTAGTGCATTCTAGGTTTTGGCTTTTTTGTGCTGTCACCCATGCTGGGCTGGGCTTCACTGATACTTCTGTCCTTGAGTCAACTGTTCCTTTAATCAACCCCTTACCCATATTCCTGTAAGTAATGCCAAAAACCTCATTGGTTCACGAGGCTGAATTTGGGAGGTATTATTTAGATGCTAGTAAGTTCTGTATTTGGTAACTGTAGACATTTGTTCATAGTATCACATAACAGAATCGTACCTAGCATATATTAAAAGAGACAAAAGGAACTTTTTACTGGAAATTTAGAGGAGCTGAAATAAACTGTAGAGTGTAAAATTAAAGAGAGAGAAGAGAGAATTATTTGTTTGTAAATCTTACTCTGAATGAATACTATCAAGTGCTTGAGAAATGCAAATTTCCATGTTATGAAAATATTGATCATATACCTGGCCAAAGAAAAAGAAATCCTGACATAACATTCTTTAAAAAAAACATTTCTTTTCTTGCTTGTTCTGCTCATATTGCTTGTGTCTCGTCAGTCTTACCCAGTACATCAACCACAGCAAAGCATGAATCCAAAAGAAAACATGATCCATGTTTTCTAAGAAACAATGGATCTAACTTTTTTTTTTTTTTTTTCAATGCAGTTTATTCAGGAACATTGAACAATCCTCGGACCCCGGGGAAAGCCAGCCCACAGTTTAAATAGCCTCTGGGTAGCCAACCCAGGCGTGCCACGGGGGCAATGCAGATAGGTCCACATACACGGAAGCAAGCCAGATCCTCGGCCTTAGCCAAATGTGGAATTGTTCGTGACAGAGAGCACTCACCATCGGGAAGGTGGAAGGCGGAAACCAGCACCATCTTTAAGGCGCGGCATTACGCAGCTCTCTACAGTTCCCCCTTTTTGTTTTAGACGCATCAGGCAAGAGTAGAGGTCTGATCTCTGATATTAGAAATAAATTGGGACTTTGTACAGATGTTCATTTAGGTGTCATCCACCCAAAGAGCATCAGATGGAGTTAGTCAATTGGCATGGATCTAACTTTTAAAAGTTAAGAAGAAAATGTAATGTTGCCTATTAGCAGACTGAGTATATTAAGACATGATGGTGCCTGCCAGGTAAAAGGTGAAAGCTATTTTTTTTTTTTCAATGCAGTTTATTCAGGAACATTGAACAATCCTCGGACCCCGGGGAAAGCCAGCCCACAGCATAAATAGCCTCTGGGTAGCCAACCCAGGCGTGCCACGGGGGCAATGCAGATAGGTCCACATACATGGAAGCAAGCCAGATCCTCAGCCTTAGCCAAATGTGGAATTGTTCATGACAGAGAGCACTCACCATCGGGAAGGTGGAAGGCGGAAACCAGCTCCATCTTTAAGGCATAGCATTCCGCAGCTCTCTATAGTTCCCCCTTTTTGTTTTAGACGCATCAGGCAAGAGTAGAGGTCTGATCTCTGATATTAGAAATAAATTGGGACTTTGTACAGATGTTCATTCAGGTGTCATCCACCCAAAGAGCATCAGACCAGTCCGATACCTTTTTCTCAGAGGCGGGACCTGGGGCATCAACCCGCTTGCAATCAGACATGCTCTTCTCTGGGTCCAAAGCGGCTGACCCTGAGTGCAGTGCTTAGCCTCGCATCCTGAGCGTATCATTTTAGCTTTTTATGGTATCCAACCATGCTTGGGGAGAATGTCCTGCTTCAATGGCTGTAAAGGCCTGAATGATCATGGCTGCATCACACTGTTGTGAGACTCTAATCTTGCATATATACCACAGGCAAACCAAGGAGACCAACACCAGAAGGCCTGCTAACACTCCCATGCCCGCCCATATAGACATACAACATAGGACAAACCCACTAAAACCTGTGCATCTAAAGAAACTAAGCAAGAGAGAGGACCCTAACTAAAATGTCCAATCCCCATCCAGAAAGGCAAAGAGGATGGACATCAGAAGAAGAAGAAAACAGGAAACAACCTAGGAACCTACCACAGAGGGCCTCTGAAAGCCTCTGCCCTTCAGACTATCAAAGCAGATGCTGAGCTGGATGGGCAACTGTTGGGCAGGTGAACGGAATTTTAGGTAAGAACTGGGAAATAGTAAGAGCTGGAGAGGACAGGGTCTCCACAAGGAGAGCAACAGAACAAGAAAATTTGAACATAGGGAACTTCCCAGAGACTCATACTCCAACCAAGGACTATTCATGGAGATAACCTAGAACCCCTGCACAGATATAGCCCAGGGCAGTTCAGAGTCCAATTGGGTTACATAGTAATGTGAAGAGGGACTGCCTCTGACATAATCTGATTGGCCTGCTCTTTGATCACCTCCCTCTGGGGGGGGGGGGAGCAGCCTTACCAGGCCACAGTAGAGGACAATATAGCCACTTTTGATGTGAACTGACAGACTAAGATCAGAAAGGAGAGGAGAACCTCGCCTATTAGTGGACTTGGGGAGTGGCATGCAAGCAGAGGGAGGAGGGAGGGTGGGATTGGGAGGGGAGGAGGGAGGGGCTTATGGGGGGATGCAGAATGAATAAAGTGTAATTGATGAAAAATTTAAGAAAAAAGGGAAAAAAATAATTTAATAACCTTAAATGATTTTCAAAATTGGAGGAAAACATGGAGTTAGTCAATTGGCATGGAGCACGTCTCGCCCCTGGGGGCAATGGTCTCCTGAACCTACTCAGACCTCGGACACCACCACTGCTAGTGCTAGAACTGACGCAGGATGTTCCAACGAGGGGTTAAGGCTTCTCATAATATTTCCTATAAGCCCATACCTGTTTGTCTATATCCCCCATTTTTATTCAGTATTAGCCAGATAGAGCCAAGTAATTGTGGTAATGATACTTGCTTTTTTGCCCAATGCTGGAATGCTAGTAAATTTAGGTATGCCCTGGTTACTCACATGCCTCACTGGGTGCCTGTGCCCATTGATGCCCCTCACGCTATGACTCTCTTCAGACAGAAAAGGGATCTTGGAACTACAGCCACCATTGTTACTACCATCTCATTGACGGTTGGTGGAGCTACCACCAGGGCATTAGCCATGAGTCATACTGGGCAGACTGCTCAGACCCTGAATAATCATTTAGCCAATGTAGCTCATGCCTTAGTTGTACATAAAGGAATTAATGCTCAACTAAAAGGAAGCTTGATGGTGTTCAATAAGAGGATTGACCTCGTGCAGGAGCAAATTGATACCCTATGGCAAATCGCTCAACCTGGCTGTCAGTGAAAGTATGCTGGACTTTGTGTCACTAGCATACAACATGAGAATTTTTCCTGTGCTGCAAATCTGTCTAAATAATTGTCGAGCTATATTTTAGGAAATTGGACTAGAGAATTCGATACTACGATGGAGCAACTGAGAGTGGCCATTATCACAGTAAATTCTACCAGAGTGGACGCAGGACTAGCCACAGGATTATCAACATGGATTGCTGCAGCCATGAATCATGTGAAAGCTATTTTAAAATATAAATAAGTTTCTCTGTATCAAGTAATAAAAAGGTGCCTCATTTTTATCAATCTACCAGGACAATGTATTATTTTTGCTATGCATATATACTAATGTTGCATTACACAAAATAAATCTTATGATAGAACAGCAATTCTGCAATTAATTTAAGCTAATAAAATATTTTATTAGCTGTTTATTAATAAAGTATTCTTATTGATACATAAAATGTACATTGATAAAAATCTTAGTATATTAAATCCTAAGCAAACTAATGTATGTGTGTTTACACCTCTTATTAACTACTTCACTCATCAATAAACATATTAGGAACTTAAAGATTTGAAAAGTAACCTCTTGAGATTTAACCTCAATGAATGCCAATATTCCTTAATTCTTCTAGATTTCAGAGTAGCAGGATAGTCAAATATTCATGAGACTACATCAGGTTAGTGACGTAGGCTAAGATCATTACATCAGGCCAAGATCATTACTCACTCCCAATCTCTCAAATGCTTGTTGCATTATGTTTTTACTAGACTATCAGACAAAAGTTCAGAAGTCATATTGTCACAATGAAGCAGGGGTGGTGACATAATCCACCATGTGATTTGAATTATGGCAGAAAGCCCTTCTTGCCTCTACTGCTTTCCTCCAACTGGCCCTCAGCAGGCTTGTTCCACAGGTAAAGAGAGGCTCTGAAGTGAGCATTTGCTGCAGGATGGCTCAGAGATTCACTCTAAGCACCTCACGTCATCTCAATGCCCATATGTGCTTAGTAGATTTGTGGGGCAGAATGCAAACTAATGTGATCAAAAGTGGATTGTTCTGCTACACAAATCAGAAGCCCGGAGGGCATCTAATTAAGACTGTTGGATGAGGCAGGGGACTGTGCTAAGTCTTCACATACATCTGCATTAAACATCTTTTATGAGAACAAGTAAATAGGGACATAAACCTTACAAACATTTAATTTTAAATTCCCTTGGGCTCTGTCATTTCCTCAGGGACTTGGGATGGAAAATATAAAAATACCAAAAGTTCATCTCAATAATTGGAATTCCTTGAAAAAAATGGAGAAAAAAATTTACTTTTTTAGAAGGTGTGCAGTATACATCTCAGAAAAATTAAGTCATCAGCAGAAGTTTTCTAAGAAACATATGAATAAAGGGAATGAAGCAGAGGCTTATAAAGCCTCCCTCTGCAATCATAGAGCTTGCTGGTCTGCTCACTCTGCTCAAGTATGCTCTTAAGGAGGTCAGACCACAAGGACAATAGCCCTAAAGAAGGAATTTTCTGGGAGCACAATGTCATTTAGGCAGAAAACCAAACTAGATCTAATTGCTAAAAATCAGTGTGTTAATGGGAGGAAAATATTCGTGTTATTTTTGTTGTTAAAACAACAACAACAACAACAACAATGTGGTCCTTAACAAACTAAACAATTCCTATTTAAAATAATAAATTTATTCACCAGAATTCCACTTGAACATTTCGTAAAAATCACATATGGTGTCTTCTACCATTTGCCTGCTTTTGTGCTTAAAGTTGAATATTTTTCCACTTCTTCAATGTTGTTGTCATTCTATGTTGTTATAGGGTGGGGATGTTCAAAGAATTGGGAGCAAATGAAATCTCATATTCTTCTTTATATCCTCTGGTTTTATTTAATGATATCAAATATATGTTTTTCTAAAGCAAATATCATACATAGTTTATGTTCAATGCAATCTGATAAATTATATTATAGCTAATATTAATTTTTTAAAAATTATTATTAGAAGATTTCTCCTTTCCATTTCTTCTCTCTAAACCCTGTTATATATCCCTCCCTAATCTTCAAATTCATGGCCTCCTTTTACACTAAATGTTAGTATGTGCATATAAGTATGTGTATACATATGCATTCTAAATATAATCATTTTAGCTGGTTGTGTGTAGGTTTTCCAGGATGACCATTTGGTACCTGACAAACAATTGTACGCTTTACTGGGGAAGACCACGTCTCCCACTTAAAGCTTTTCTCAGTTTCCTGTAGTTCTTAGGTACAATTTGTAGAGTTCATCTTCTCAGAATGTGCATTAGCCAGGCTTCTCTACAAAAACTGAAGTTATAGAAAGTGGCATTAAAATGATTTACAAGCTATGATACAACTCTTCCAGCAATGGCTGGCTATGAATGGTTAGTCCAGGAATCCGCTAGTTCCTTAGCCCACAAGGCTGGAGGTCTCAGCTAGTCTTTAATATACACTGGAATCCTGAAGAAGTAGACTCTAATGCCAGCGAAGGGATGTACTTGCTGGTGAGATGTGAATAAGCAGGCAAAGAGTAAACTTTCCTTCTTCCATGTCTTTATATAGGCTTCCAGCAAAAGGCATGGCAGACATTAGAAGTGTGTTTTCTCAGCTGAAAGGATCTAGACTATAGATGTGTCTTTTCATCTCAAAGATCTAGATTAGATTAGAATTAGATCTTCCTGGCTCAATATAAACAAAGCTCCCTCACAGGCATGCCCTCCATTTTAGTGTTTTAGTTAATTCCTAGGTAGTCAAGTCGACAACCAAAATTAACCATCGCAGTATGCTGTATTAATAAAATGCCACTTATACCTTCTTGAGTTTTCCAGTACTATACACTCATACTTCCATTGCATATTTTATTTGTAATGAGTGTACGCCATAAAAGCTGATGGGTGATAAAGAGAAACTGGATAGGCTAAAACATGCCAATAAATATAAAATATTAGAGCAATGTTGAAAATATAATGTGAGTGATTATACCAGATAAAGTCATAGCACAGTTTTCACAGACCTCAAAAGACCTTCTAAAAGTTGCTGGTATTTCTTTTTATGTTATATCATAGATCAAATGAGTAGGAGCCACTATGAAATAGCACATTCAGAGGAGAATATGAAAATGTACAAATAATGCACTGCTTTGTGTTTACTCACTAAAAAATAGTTCTTTTTGTTGTAGTTGATAAAAAAGAATATTTTTGTGGCATATAGGCTTTTGTAGTAAAATTCAAAAATCTAAAAGAAATGGACAATTTTCTTGATAGATTCCATTTACCAAAATTAAGTCAAGATCAGGTAGAAAGATTGAATAGTCCTATTTCCCCCAAGGAAATAGAAGCAGTCATCAACAGCCTCCCTTCCAAAAAAAGTCCTGGGCCAGATGGATTCAGTGCAGAATTCTACCAGACCTTCAAAGAAGTGCTAACTCCAATTCTCTCCAAACTATTCCACAAAATAGAAACATAAGGAACATTCTATGAAGCCATAGTCACCTTGATACCTAAATCACAAACAGACCCAACAAAAAAAGAGAACTTCAGACCTATCTCTCTTATGAACATTGACAGAAAAATACTCAATAAAATACTTGCAAACCAAATCCAAAAACGCATCAAAGATATCATCCACCATGACCACGTAGGCTTCATCCCAGGCATGCAAGGGTGATTCAACATATGGAAATCCATCAATGTAATCCACCACATAAACAAACTGAAGGAGAAAAACCACATGGTCATCTCCTTACATGCCGAAAAAGCATTTGACAAAGTCCAACACCCATTCATGTTTAAAGTCTTGGAGAGATCAGGGATACAAGGCACATACCTAAACATAGTAAAGGCAATATACAGCAAGCCTATAGCTAACATCAAACTCAATGGAGAGAAACTTAAATCAATCCCACTGAAATCAGGGACAAGACAAGGCTGCCCACTCTCTCCATATCTCTTCAACATAGTACTTGAAGTCCTAGCTAGATCAATAAGACAACTAAAGGAGATCAAGGGGATACAAATCGGAAAGGAAGAGGTCAAAGTGTCACTATTCACAGATGATATGATAGTATGTATGAGCAACCAAAAAAAAAATCAACCAGAGAACTCCTGCAGCTGATAAACACCTTCAGCAATGTTGCAGGATACAAAATCAATTAAAAAAAAATCAGAAGCCCTCCCGTATACCAAAGACAAAAGGGCTGAGAAAGAAATTAGGGAAACAACACCCCTCGCAATAGCCACTAATAACAAAAAGTACCTTGGTGTGACTCTAACCAAGCAAGTGAAAGACCTGTTTGAGAAAAACTTCAAGTCTCTGAAGAAAGAAATTGAAGAAGATATCAGAAGATGGAAAGATCTCCCATGCTCATGGATTGGTAGGATTAACATTGTGAAAATGGCCATCCTGCCAAAAGCAATCTACAGATTCAACTCAATTCCCATCAAAATACCAACTCAATTCTTTACAGACCTTGAAAAAACGATTCTCAGCTTCATATGGAGAAACAAAAAACCCAGAATTTCCAAAATAATCCTGTACAACAACAGATCATCTGGAGGTATCTCCATCCCTGATCTCAAGCTGTACTGCAGAGCAACAGTAATAAAAACTGCATGGTATTGGCATAGAAACAGAAAGGAGGATCAATGGAACTGAATAGAAGACCCAGAAATAAACAAACCCACACACCCATGAATACTTGATTTTTGACAAAGAAGCCAAAACCATTCAACGGAAAAAAAGACAGCATCTTCAACTAATGGTGCTAGTCCAACTGGATATCTACATGCAGAAAATGAAAATAGATCCATACTCATCACCCTGCACAAAGCTAAAGTCCAAGTGGATCAAAGACTTCAACATAAAACCAGATACTCTAAGTCGGTTAGAGAAAAAAGTGGGGGAGAGCCTAGAACTCATTGGCACAGGAGACAACTTCCTGAACAGAATACCAACAGCACAGGCTCTAAGAGCAACAATCAATTAATGGGACCTCATGAAGCTGAAAAGCTTCTGTAAAGCAAAGGACACCATCATCAAAACAAAACGACTGCCTACAGCTTGGGAAAGAATCTTCACCAACCCATTATCTGACAGAGGGCTAATATTCATTATATATAAAGAACTAAAGAAGCTGAAAAGCAACAAACCAAGTAATCCAATTAAAAAACGGGGAACAGAGCTAAACAGAGAATTCTCGATAGAGCAATATCAAATGGCAGAGAAACACTTAAAGAAATGCTCAATATCATTAGCCATTAGGGAAATGCAAATCAAAACGACCCTGAGATTTCACCTTACACCGATCAGAATGGACCAGATGAAAAACTCAAGTGACAACACATGCTGGAGAGGTTCTGGAGAAAGGGGAACCCTCCTCCATTGTTGGTGGGAATGTAAACTGGTACAACCACTTTGGAAGTCAATCTGGCACCTATTCAGACAATTAGGAATAGTGCTTCCTCAAGATCCTGCTATACCACTGCTAAGTATATACCCAAAACTTGCTCAAGTAAGTACACAACAAGGACATTTGCTCAACCATGTTTGTAGCAGCTTTATTTGTAATAGCCAGAACCTGGAAACAACCCAGATGTCCATCAGGAATGAATGGATACAGAAGTTGTGGTATTTTTACACAATGGAATACTATTCAGCAATCAAAAAAAGAGGAAATCATGAAATTTGAAGGCAAATTGTGGGATCTAGAAAAGATCATTCTGAGTGAAGTATCCCAGAAGGAGAAAGACAAACATGGTTTATATAGACCTACAAGATATGATAAACATAATGAAGTCTATACATCTAAAGAAGATAAACAAGAAAGCAGACAGGAGAGGTAAGATGATCAATCCTCAGAAAGACAAATGGGATGTACATTGGACGTATGACAGGAGTCTATCACAGAAGGTATCTGAAAGACTCTACCTAGCAGTGTTTCAAAACAGATACAAAGACTCATAACCAAACCTTTAGCCGAAGGGGAGTTAGTAAGTCCTGGAAAGAATAGGAGCTACACAAGGACCAAATGTATCTGGGCACAGGTTTTTTTTCTGAAACTGTTTCTCCAACCAAGGGTGATGTATGAATATACCCTAGAACCTTTGCTCAGATGAAGCTCGTGGTAGCTCAATAACCAATCGGTTTCTCATAGTAAGGGGAACAGGGAGTATTCCTGACAGGAACTCAATGGCAGGCTCTTTGACTTCTCTACCCCCCAAGGGAGGAGCAGTCATGCTAGGCCACAGAGGAGGACTTTGTAGCTAGTCCTGAAGATACCTGATAAAACAGGGTCATATGAAAGGGGAGGTAGTCCTCCCCAATCAGTGGACTTTGAAAGGGGCAGGGAGTAGCTGTGAGGGAGGGAGGGTGGGGAATTGGGAGGGAATAAGGGAGCAGGATACAGTGTGATACAGAGTTAATAAAATGTAACTAAAATAATAATAATAATAATAATAATAATAATAATAATAATAATAATAATATTTTTAAATGCATAGGCTTTTGATAAAAAAATAGTGATAAAATAAAGCTATACCACAATTTGGATAACTCTCAAGGTATTTTGCTGTGTGAGCCAAACCAATTCTTAAATAGTCCATGCTATTTTATTCTGTTCATATGATTATACTTTTTAGAGATTATAATACAATTACAGTATTTCCACCTTTCCCTTTCCCCCTCCAAATCCTCTCATATCCCCCTCACCTCACCACATTCCTCCATGTTCATGACCCCTTTGTTTTTACTAATTGTTATGACATGAGATATGAAAAAGTGATCTGAAGTCTCTTGACCAGTAAAGAAAATGTTCCTGAGAGGCTAATGATGTAAAAGCAAGGAACTTCAGAGGAACTGAGAAACTCCCGACCTGACCAAAAAATCAGTACCAAAATGAGAATATCTGCTATCATCATTTGGCCTTGAAAGTATAAGGAAAATATCTACTGACAAACTTATCTCCCCCCAAATTCTCACTCATTCCTTCTAATTTCCAGGGGCCCTGCAGTGAGGTGTACAGTCTCCAGGTAGAGACAGGCTTCCTTCATTTGTCCTGTTGAAGAGCAGCTCTCCTTTTGCAGGAGTCAGTCTCTTCTTTCTGTTATTTTCGCATCACGACCATCAGTCTCAGTCTCACACTTGCAATATCAAACAACAAAATCACTAGTTTCAGAGAGTAAAACAACACTGTAAAAATGTCCAGGACTTTAAGAAACAGCAACCACTATTTCTGACAGGAACTCAATTGCAGGCTCTTTGACACAAACATCCCCTCCCAAGGGAGGAGCAGTCCTGCTAGGCCACAGAGGTGGACATTGCAGCTAGTCCTGAAGATACCTGATTAAACAGGGTCAGATGAAAGGGGAGGAGGTCCTCCCCTATCAGTGGACTTGGAAAGGGGCAGGGTGGAGATGAGGGAGGGAGGGTGGGATTAGGAGGGAATAAGGGATCGGGCTACAGCTGGGATACAAAGTTAATAAACTGTAACTAATATTTTAAAAAGAAAAGAAAGCAACCATATTTATGTTGCAGCCATCAATAGAAAAAATCATGACTTAGGAAACAGAACAAATGCTCTCAGATCAGGAATGAAAACATTCAGTTTTCTAGTCCTTATAGCATTCCAGCTCAGTGACTCAACAGGACATGTGTGATTATTAAGAAAGAGCAGAACAGCTAATGCACCTTACCACACTAGCACGCCCTTCCCAACCCACTGTACCCAGGGCTAAAAGCTAATTAAAGCTCATGACTTACACTATAACAATCCACAGGTGAGTTTATGCATGGAAACTGAGAAGCTGTTATGTGTAATGCCCATGCTTTGTTAAAATAACTTAAATTCACTGAAATAATTAAATGCAAATTATTTCATCACCATAATTTATAGTTTCTGTTTATATTTTCAACAGATTGTACTCTTCATTTTATTTACGTGCACACACATATATTTCTGTAGCTGGTATGATGTTACTATGAATAATTTTTTGCTTTTATTTATTATTATTATTATATATGTATATATTTTACAATTTATTCAATTTGTACCTCAGTTGTAGTGCCTTCCCTCATCTCCTCCCAGTCCCATCCTCCCTTCTTTTTCCTCCCCTATACTTCTCTCCTAAAACACTGAGAGGAGAGGTCCTCCTCCCCTACTGTATCACCCAAGCCTATCAGGACCCATCAGGACTGCCTGGATCCTCTTCCTCTGTGGCCTGGTTAGATCACCCCATCAGGGAGAAGTGATTAAGTAGCAGGTAACCAAATTCATATCAGAGACTGTCTCTTCACCCCTTATTAGGGAACAAACTTGGAGACTGAGCTGTCTATGGGCTACATCTGAGCAGGGTGTCTAGGTAATTTTTAAACTTCAACCAGAAGTAAATTTCAATTTTAGTAAACCATAAAAAAATTATTTAACAGCTACCATGTGGTGCATACTATTCTTGCCCTCAACAATAAGGCAAGCAAGACAGGGAAGTTTTGGTAATCTCCTTGCCTCTCAATCTGCAGATCCACTCTGTTCAGCATAGGCGACTGCCTTGACTGACCAATAGCCACCTTCTAAAAAAATCAAGCCTTCTGTTGGGCCTTCTTTATCTTTTTCAAGGCTTGAAATCTTCCCTCATGCACTGTAGAATTCTATTTTTGCTTGAGGTTTTGAATATTATTTCTGAGTATTCTGGAATGATTTTTTTTTTATTTTCCAACTTACAAATTTGTACTTGCTAGTCTAGATAAATAACAACCATCATCCATGAAGAATATTGACATGATCTAACATGCCTCATTTTCCCCAAAAAGAGGAAACTCCAGCCCTGCGCGAATGTATCTAGGGCTTTCTGAAAAAGTTGTTAGTTCCAGACATCCCTCCAAGGATTAGCCAACTCTTTTTCTGTAGAGCATTGCTTATGAAAGTAGCTGACAACTGGCACAAACATTGAAAGTTCTATCTAGATTTCAGAAAGCACACTTAAATTCTATTTCCATTTTAATTTAATATTCCCCCAAACTGAGAATATTTGTGCTTATCAGACACTACTTCAGAAATATATCTGTTTATTTGTAATATAAAGAAAGAGAAGTAAATTTAATTTTTTAAAATATATTTAGTCAGCAATAATCTCAGTCACAAAGTCTTCTTCATGTGACAGGTTAGTAAGACATTGATAATGGTAGTAAATATAATACTTATATACTTATAATACTTATTTTATTATTATTATTATTATTACAATTTATTCACTTTGCATCCCAGTTGTAGCCCCCTCCCTCGTCTCCTCCTGGTCCCGCTCTTCCTCCCTCTTTCCCCTCCTATTTCTTTTCCTTAGTAGGAGAAGTTTTCTTCTCCTACTATCTGACCCTAGTCTATCAGGTCCCATCAGGACTGCCTGGATCCTTTTCCTCTGTGGGCAGTTTTGGTTGCCCCATCAGGGAGAAGTGATCAAGGAGCAGGCAACTGAGTTCATGTCAGGGAGTGTCTCTTCTATCCTTACTTAAGGGACCCACAAGGAGACTAAGATGCTACATCTGAGCAGAGGTTTTAGGTCCTCTCTATGTACAGTCTTTGGTTGATGCATAACTCTGCAGTCCCCACTGGGTCCAGCTTTTATGGCTCTGTTGGTTACCTTATGGAGCTCTTGTCTACTCTGGGTCCTTCTATCTCCTCCTTCTTGAATAAGACTCCTTGTGCTCTGTGCAAAGTTTGGCTGTTTCTGCTGAAGTCTTTAGAGGCCATCTGTGGTAGGCTTACATCCTGTTTCTTCTCTTCTTACTGTTTTGAGAGAAAGAATGTTGTTTATATATCAGCATTTAGAGAAAATATATAATTTTATGTCCATTTCACAATATTTGTGTTTTTTGACCATGCCACTGTGGAACTAGAATGTAGAAGCCTGAATGTCACTGATGCTTAGACACTGGGGCAGAAAGACTGAAGAAAAGGTCTGCATTTTCAAGAGGGTCATAGCAGAGCAGGTGGTAACAATTGCTGGTGCATGGGTAAAATGTAATGTACCTGATAAAACTATTTAGATGTGGAAAACCACGATTCTGATGAACTGTTATTATCGTAGTATATAACTTACTGATGTTCATATTTGAAAATATTCTCAAGCACAGTTTGGGTTGTAATTCTCTCTAGGTCTTACATCATTATTTAACAGAATATTTTTCAGGAAAGCTATTTATTTCCTGGTAGTTTGTCTTCTTCTAGTCTCACTTCAAGACAGTGTAAGATTTTCACTCCCCAAACACTTGTGTTCCATCTCCAACTCTGCAGTTCTAACTCTGACAGCAGCTGTCGATTTCTGTCATCTTTTCTTTCCCAACAGTACTGATGCCTTAATCATGTCAGTTATTGCAGAGTATGTCTTCAGCCTTATTTCAGGGTACTCATTGATGGAGTTTTTACTTCCAGAAATCCACTTGGTTTATTCCCTGTGGCACCAATTTAGTGACAGCTAAGTTCCCCTGCTTAACACTGTAAAATATGTGGATGTAGATCTCAACTGTTCGCTTTTTCTTTATACAAATCTATTTATTGATAATCCCAGTTTTAATAACGTATAAATATCAGTGAGCTTCAAGAAACGTCTCCGCTTGAAACTCCTTTAAGTCCCTGTAATCTGTATTTCATATTGGCATAAAACTACTCAAAACTCATATTGCCAAGGCACCTCAACACTACTGTCTTCAAACAAGCTCATCATGCCTGAAAAACCTCATCCTCTTAAAATAGTTTTCACTGAAAATGACAAATAAAATGAACTCTATCATGTATTTTTAAAACTATTTTCCTCTTTATTTATTTATTTGCTTTTTTAAATCTATGTGTATGGGCACATGAGTGCCAGGAATGCATGTAGAGGTCAAGGGATAACCCTTTACTACATGGGTTCTTAGGACTGAACTCAGGTTGTCAGGCTTGGAGGTAAATGTCTTTATTCCTTGAGTCATTACACAGCCCCTAACAATGCTTTGATGTACATATGCATATAGAAAATTGAATATATATAGAAAATTAACAAACTTAGATAGCTATTATTTTATTAGCAGAATATTAAACCAACTTTTCAAGAATGTAATACACTGTTAACCTTGTTCACCATGTATGATAAATTTTCTTAAGCTCTTTATTTTACACGAATGACAGCTTGTATACTTTAACCGATATTTTCTCAGCTTTCCCTATCCCTAGCTGCTCAAAAGTGCAAGAAGCTATCATTATAGTCTTAACTATGTGAGATCACATGTTTGAGTACCTTATGTGAGTCAGATGATGTAGTATTATGTCCTTCTGTTAAGAGATTTTTCATTTAATATAATTACTAAATAGTCATCTACATTATTGCAGGGTTTTGTTCTTTGGTTTTGTTTTTGTTGTCATTGCTTTTGGTTTTTTGAGTCAGGATTTCTCTGTGTAGCTTTAGCTATCTTGGACTCACTTTGTTGACCAGGTTGGCCTTAATCTCACAGTGATCCACCTGCCTCTGTCTCCTTAAATGCTGCAGTTAACAGGCATGCACCACCACACCCTGCTAAACATCTGTATTTCTATGGTTAAAATATATTCCTGTAGAGGAAAACCACATTTATTTATTCTCTCTACCACTGATGAATATTTTGGGTATTCATTGCGAATAAAACTACAATAAACATGAGGATAGAGATATCATTATAACATCCTGATTTTATTTCTTTTGGGCATGTACACAGTTATGGGACAGATGAATCAATCATATGTTGCTTCTACTTTTAATTTTTTAAGGAACCTTCACTCTATTTTCTATCTGGGTTATGTAAATCTGTATCCACATTAATAGTACAGGAGCTACTTGTCATTCATCTCCTTGCCTACACTTGTTATCGTTTTTGACTCTTTTTTTGTTTTTATTTTGTTTTGTTTTTTTAATTTTAATTTTTTCACAATTTATTCATTATACATCCTAATTAAAGCCCCCTCCCTCAACTCCTCCCAGGCCCGCCTTCCCTTCCTCTTCCCCCCTATTCCTTCCCCTAGTCCACTGAAAGGGGGAATTCTCCTCCCCTGCCATATGCCCATTGCTTATCAAGTCTCACCAGGACTGCCTGGATCCTCTTCCTCTGTGGCTTGGCAAGACTGCATCATCAGAGGCAAGTGATCAAAGAGCAGGCAATTGAGTTCATGGCAGAGGCAGCCCCTGCTCTCCTTACTCATGAAGAGTAACCCAAATGGAGACTGAACTGCCAATTGGCTACATCTGTGCAGGGGTTCTAGGTCCTTTCTGTGCATGTTTCTTGTTGGTGCATCATTCTCTGCAGGACCCCCTAGGGTAGGACTTTTTAGCTTTGTTGGCCTCCTTGTGGGTGCCTTCTGTCCCCTTCATGTCCTCCTATCCTCCCTCTCCCACCCCTTCTTTTATAAGACTCCCTGCACTCTATCCAAAGTTTGGCTGATTCTATCTTACAACAATAAAAATGGCAAAGAACAAGTGGCACCACATTCTGAAGAGGATGTAGAGAAAGGGGAACTCTCCTCCATTGCTGGCGTGAGTGAAACTTGTACAACCACTTTGGAAATCAATCTGGTGCTTTCTCAAAATATGGGAATAGCACTACCTTAAGATCCAGCTATTCTGCTCCTGGGTATATACTCAAAAGAAGCCCAACATTCAACAAGGACATTTACTCAGCTTTGTTCCTAGCAGCTTTATTTGTAATAGCCAGAATCTGGAAACAACCTAGATGTCCCTCAAAGGAGGAGTGGATGCAGAAAGTGTGGCATATTTACACAATGGAACACTACTCAGCTATTAAAAACAAGGAAATCGGGGCTGGAGAGATGGCTCAGAGATTAAGAGGACTGACTGCTCTTCCAAAGGTTCCAAGTTCAATTCCCAGCAACCACAGGGTGGCTCACAACCATCTCTAATGAGATCTGGTGTCCTCTTCTGTCATGGAGGTGTACATGTAAGCAGAACTCTGTGCATAATAAATAATTAAATCTTAAAGGAAATCGTGAAATTTGCAGGCAAATGAAAGGAACCAGAAAAGATAATCCTGAGTGAGGTAACCTAGAAACAAAAAGACAGGCATGGTATACTATACACTCACTTATAAGTGGATATTAGCTGCCTAATATAGGGTAGCCATACTAAAATCTACAGACCTATAGAAGCTAAACACTAAGGAGATCCCTAGGAGGATGCTGAACTCTCATTCAGAATAACAAATAGGACAGACACCGGAAGTGGAGGAAGAGAAGAAACAGGATGGGAGCCTATTATAGAGGGTCCTCTGAAAGGCTCCACCCAACAGGGGATGGAAGGAGATGCTGAGACTCACAGCCATTTTCACTCTTAAATAATACTTTGATAAGTGTGAGTGGTGTGTCATGTGCTTTTGACTCACATTTCCCTGACAAATAACCATTGGCTATTTGAATATTTTCATTTGTGAATGTCCATTTGATTCCTTGGTAATTTCTAAATGAGTTATTATGGTACTTTAATTTGTGTGAGATCTTTTGTGGTTTGGATAGCTGTCCACCATGTATAACTTATTTAATTTTCTCCAACTTGATTATGGTCATACTGTGTTCTGGCTAAGGCTCATTCCTTTCTTGTCACCTTTCAGTCTTTATTTTCATGAATAATGAATATTTGGATGAATATTGAATAAGAATATTTGGAGCAAATTTCATATCATCTCTATGTCTAAAATATTTAAGTTCAATTAATAGCTAACTCTTTTTAACGAAGGAACAAGATCCAACATCATCTGCAGTCTGAATAATTGGGAGAGCATTCTAATGTTGTGCTCTGAGGTTGGTCTCAGTTGTGTCTTTCTACACAGCACCTATAGAATGTTATCATTTCTTTATTGTTTAACCACATATTCATGCTTAACTGTAGTGCACTACCTCTCTTCATAAATATGTGTTAATACCTTTTAAATTCACTTGAAACAGCAGTAGGTCACATGGTTTTTTAAGATTACTGCCATCGCTTCCTCTTACACTTTTTGTGTTGGCACGCATGTCTGATGATCATCTTTAGAGATGGCTCCACTAGATTTTTACTTCTCAGTTCTACCACACAACATGCCACATCCACCTAATGGCAGCACATTTTTGAATCTTTCTTGTTTGTTTTTACCTAGAATGTGGATTTTTGTTTTGTTTTGCTTTTCCTCAGTAGCACTCTGGTTTAGTCTCAAAATATTGTTTTTCTTTCACAGACACTTTTTCCATAAGGAATTTCTTTATCATTGGATTTAAATCCGTGCGCCATTCTTCTCTTTAGTCACTGTGCTTCCTTCCTTCCTTCCTTCCTTCCTTCCTTCCTTCCTTCCTTCCTTCCTTCTTTCTTTCTTTCTTTCTTTCTTTCTTTTTTGTCTTTCTTCCTTTTGTGAAAGCTGGGCTTTTACTTTTTACTTTATTGACTCTATTTTTGAATGTATATTAATAAAAGTTAAATGAAGAATTTTCCTCATTAATGTAGCTCATTTCTATTTTACTAAAATTTTAGATGAATTAATTGCCAACTTGCTAAACTCCTGTATCAGATTTTAACACATTATAGGAGTAAGAGTATCCATCTTTGCCAACTATGTCAGTACTTATAGCTAAGTGTTTTACGATTCCTCAGAAAAATTGCATATGTTAGGCAAAAGCAAAACGCTGCTTACTTTGTAATCTTTTTCACATAGTTAACATATGAGACAAGCAGTTGAAAAATGGGAAAAGTCTCTCCACCTCACAGCATTATATGCCCTGGACCCCAAAGAAGACCTACATATAAAGAATATAAAATGTGACTCTTTACATGTTGGCTAGCTAAGAAGCAACCACTCAGAGCAAACCTGGGATTGGCAACACATTGACAGCCTTCCTCAGAACTTAACAGCAGACCTTTCACTGCAATTGAACTGATCTATTTTTATATTAAAGTTATAGCTTAATGACTGAATGATTTGATTCATGGGGCATACTTCTGCAAATACAGTATCTTTGTGGGGATAATACCTCAAATGTGGCTACCTCACTAAAATTCTAATTTTGTCAAGAGTTCTCTTCCTATATAATTCACTTAAGAGTTGGTGTTTGAAAGGTAAACAGACATAATGATTTTATTTTCTGTACTGTACTGAAAAGTATTTTAATTACCAGAAGTAGATAGTCTATAGGTGTTGAAGAATAAAAGCAGCCATAAAATGTGTAGTTAGGATCTTAAAGTTAATAGAATCACAAAAAGAAACAAGGAACCAAAGTGTTCTTCTCAGTCATTACATCAGAAAAATATGTAAAAATTGATTTGATATTTATGTAGAAATTTTATGTTATCTTTCATTTCTTAAAAATATGATATAGCATTCATAAATGGCCAAGGCCTAAAGTTTCCCTGATTTCTTACCAGGTCACAGGAGCTGAATGAAGACTGCATAATGAATTTGTCCAAAATGGGTATACAAGAGGCAAAGGATGAATGATTTTCATTTCCATAGAGTCAAAATAACACAGACGACCATTTTAAAGAGTGTTCTAAATTTTATCTTGATACCATAAAAACACTTAACTGCAGAACACCATTTAAAAATCACTCGTACAAAAAGTACTCTCTGAGGAAGAAAATATCTTTGAATTGTAACTGTCATGAACTTGGGAATATATGCTAATATTTATGCTTTCCATGTTCATTGTTTCATTTAAAAATTATTTTTCCCCTTTTGAAATGGTTAATTTCTATAAATAGAAAGGGTTATAAATAGAAAGGGTTAGTGTGATAGCGAAATAGTATCATGGGACATCCAGGTGACAGAGAACCTGGTAGGAATAAAATTAAACAACAATCATGAAAAAAACAAAAACAAAACAACAACAACAACAAAAAAAAAACCCTAGGCCTACATATTTTACATGCCCAAACAAACTCAAGTGCAAAAACCAGCAGGAGCTTTATACACCTGGTAATTTAGAACACAGGCAAGCATAGCAGAAACAAAATGATTAAAATTGCATCTGTGTCACAGGAGGAACCACCCCTGGGACTCAAACAACAGGAAAGAAACAAAAAAGAAAAGACTTTCGGTATGTTACACATAAGACTTATTTTTTGTTTTCAGAGTTTCAGGTTCATTTTTGAGTAAAAGACTATTTTATTTCATTTTTTTTCTTATCCTTAAAGACTTCATGCTCAGTTATGCCTGAATCTGGAAAACGAAGACATCCTGATGAAAATAATCACTTATAACCGTTCCCCAGTTGGTGGTTTGGTGTAGAGCACAGAAAATCATCCACTACATTTTATATAAAAAATTTATCTTGTTCTTTGTGTGTCTGATTATGTGTGCCTTGGTCCAGTCCATAGGACAGGTTCTACCTTCTAACATTCCACAACCTTCTAAAGTCTTGCCCTCCATAAGGAACCATGTGCTCCACAGTCCTGATATGTGGTGTTACAGACACAAGTCTGAATTTGGAGAGAAACCCAAATAGAAAACTTCATTTTCTCATGTCCCAGCATCATTAATTGTACCAGGGAAACATATGTAGTGATGTGATATCAACAAAGGTGGTTTATTAAGAATGAGAAAATCACCTGTAAGAATGGAAGTGAGGTATAGAGTGGGAAAAACAAGCACACAAAACACTGCACCACAGGGATCCTGATTTCTTCTCTATAGAAGACTTACAAAGCCCCCACCTCTACCTAGGATTTTCTATACATGCTCTGTTTGTCTCCTGTAGGTAGGTGGGGAAGGATTGAAGGATTTCCACTCTTTTTTGTCAACTGCCTTCTTTCAGAAACCAATGTTACTGCAGCTCCCTTTGGTCCCTGCTCTCCCAGCACCATGAACACAAAGAAAAACTCCTGCAAAGAGTCTTGAAATGTAAAACAACTCAGAAACAATGGAGAGTTAGAATACTGGAAGAAAATAAATTTTCACAGTTGTTACTATGTTTCTTGTCCCCAAATAGTGAGAGCTAATATAGACAAGGAGAAGATAGGTTTGAACAATTTTCTTGGTCATCTTTGATTCTCTTTAACCACTTCAGATAGGTAGCTCAGTAACAATTATGTTTTATAGTTTTCTTTACAATTTCCCAAGTTGAAGCTCTCTTATAATTCCTGTTTTATTGTTTGAGAGTATCATGCATGATCAGAACGTGCTTTGTTCCAGGCCATCCTCATTTCTCCCTTTCTACCTCCTCCTTGACATCCCCTACACATTCTCCTCCTAACTCCATGTGCTCTTCCTTTATTTTTCTGAACCCCACTCCTTGCACTAAGGGCTGTCTGTATGCGCATGGTGTAAGTGAGCTGCCTGAGCTTTGCAGCCTTTCAGGGTTGCGATCATGAAGAACGTTGACTTATGCTCCTCTAACAGCAATCATTGGCAAACAGCTCCTTTGATGAGAGTGGGACATGGTGAGCATTTCCCCCACCTGTGGTAGGAAATTGGCCGGGTTGTCTTTAGGCGCGTCTAGTACATGCAGTTCCTGCAGCTGTGTGAAAACCGCCGTCATGTCCAACTAACCCTGCTTCATGAAGCTGGACTCTATTGTCACCAGGAAAACACCATAAGAATTCAAACGTTTGTTGTTTCTTGATTCCTACTCAAATTTCTCCTCAGTTGTCATTTCTCCAGTGTCCCAAGGAAATTAAGTGATACGTATGTATTTAAGTACTTTCTCTGTTGACGTAATTGTGATAAAACATTTTTCAATTTGTAGAAACTGAAAAAAAAATCTAGAAAATGTGATGAAGTCTCACATGATCATAATTTGATCTTAAACAGCTCAAATGACATTTATTAGATTGTAAAACAGAGTGCATAACAGATTTATGGTCAATTCTAGAAGTAGAGAATTTTTTTTCCGAGAATAACCTATAATTTAATTTTGATCATGTAATTATAGGATGAATAATTATACTACAATTATTACATAATCATACAATTATTGAAAAAATTATAGCTATGGAATGTTTTCCCTCCCCATAATAACAATGGACCAAAAAGAAAAACATGAATTAAAAGCACACTGAGAAAATGAGTTGACAGGAAAAATAAAACAAGTATTTTCTCTCTGAAGTGGAGAAAGCTAGGATGATGCAAATTTTGGGCATGAGGGAAGTAAGTGATGAGTGGTAAAATTTTCATAGTCAATGCCATGCCAGTGTCTTCTTTGGCCTGTATTATTCACTGACAAAACATGTAAACATATTGCACACTTTTGTATGCAAAGTTAGAAGGGGAAGAAAAAAATTACCTTCTAAAATTGTTTAGATTTTTAATTAAAATAAATTTCCCTATAATATATTCTGATCAGTTTTCCTTCTCTCATGTCCTTCCAGATCCTTTCCATCAATCCAGCCCCCCCTTCTTACTCTTTCTTTAGAAAGCAAAAATATTGAGGGTCTCTGCAACTGCTTCCGTAACCTGATGGGTGGAGTCTTTCAGAGGACATCTATGGTAGGCTGCCGTCCTGTTCCCTCTCTTCCAATGTTTACAGTGTCTATCCTGTTTGCCTTCTGGAATAGAATTAAGCATCATCCTTGTTGTTTAGCTTCTTTAGGTCTGTAGATATTAGTATGCTTATCTTATATTATATGGCTAATATCTGCTCATAATGAGTATACACCATGTATGTCTTTCTGCTTCTGGGTTACCTCACTCAGGATGATCTTTTCTAGTTCCATCCATTTGCCTGCAAATTTCATGATTTCCTTGTTTTTAAAAGCTGAGCAGTATTCTGTTGTGTAAAGGGATCACAATTTCTGTATCCATTCTTTGGTTGAGGGGCATTTAGGTTGTTTAAAGATTCTGGCTATTATGAATAAAGCTGCTGTGAACATAGTTGAGCAAATGTCCTTGTTGTATGGTGGGTTGTGTTTCAGGTATATGGTCAGGAGTGGTATAGCTGGGTCTTGAGTCAGCACTATTCCCTGTTATATGAGAAGTGCCAGATTGATTTCGAAAGTAATTGTACAAGTTTGTCCTCCCACCAACAGTGGAGGAGGATTCACCTTTTTCCATGTCCTCTCCATCATTTTGCTGTTACTTGAGTTTTTGATCTTAGCCATTCTGATGGATGTAAGATGGAATCTCAGAGTTGTTTTTATTTGCATTTCCCCAATGACTAAGGACACTGAACATTTCTTTAAGTGTTACTCTGTCATTCTATGTGAATTCTTTGTTGAGAATTTGGAAAGGGAGTCATATGGAAGGGGGGGGGAGAAGGACATGGAGGGGACAGGAGCTCTATAAAGAGACCAACACAGTCAACTAATATGAGCCCAGGGAGCCCAGGAGAGACTGATGCATCAACCAAGGACCATGCATGGAGAGGACATAGACCCCCTGCTCAGATGTAGCTGATGGGCATCTCAGTCTCCATATGGGTCACCTAGTTAGGAGATCAGGCACTGTAGGGGATTCAGGTAATCCTGATGAGACTTGATAGTCTAGGGTCAGATGATGGGGAGAAGGACTCTGCCTTTCAGTGGACCAGGGGAGGAGGTGGAGGGAGGAAGAGGGAAGAAAAGTGGGGCAGGGAGGCGATGAGGGGCAGAGCTACAATCAAGATATAAAGTGAATAAATTTAAAAAAATTAAATATAAATATAAATATATATACATACATACACACACACACACACACACACACATATATATATATATAATCTCTTGGCTCTAGAAACTAAAAAAAGCAAAATTACAAGAGCATCAAACAAAACAGAATATAATAAGACAAACAAAAAGCAGGAAACACACACAGAGAATTGTATAAATCAAAATTGGATACATTAGAAATATTTCTACATAGAAACTTCTTCAAATAATGAAATTGAAAAGAATTAAGATGAGAATTCAGAAAAGAGCCAAGATGAATCATCTCCTATATGCCCAAAAGAAGATATGAAAAAGAGTTTTCTAAAAATATCTGAGAAGTTAACTTCTGAGTGACATGAGTTTTGCTTTAGAACTTTAATAAATGGAATGCTATTTTAACATACTAGAATTGTTAGAGTAGTGATTTCTTCAGGTTAACTTTCTGTGTAAATCATATATGCATGACTTTCTTAGTATTCTGGAGTTTAGGACCATGGTTTTTAAGTATTTATGTTGTTATGGATGGCAAAGACCACCTGTGACTCACTCATATTTCTATTACTTCTAATTATTAATTATAGATAACAAAGAAGATTGACAACCTATGACTTCACTTTTGTAGACATTTATTTTAATGTATTTGGATTTCTTAATTAACATACATCAGTGTTTCAATCAGTGAGCAAAAATCCAAAGTGCTCAGACCACAGGTTCAATATAAAATATGTTACTTTCCCAGGCTACAATTAATTTTCAGTCTCTATTTCTTAAAAAAATTTATTATAGTCAAAACTCACTGCTCTGAAAACCATTACTATATTGTCTTCCTCAGTCATCATTTTCCACTACTGATTTTCGGTGACTGACATTTCTGCAAAGCAGTAAGTTATTTGGAATTAGGTGTCAAGGAATTTTACGTATTATAAGGAATATATGCTATTTCTCTGTGGCCATAAATTGACTCTTCCACGGTGCCAGTTCAGAGAGTAACTATTTATCTTTCCTACTGCTTTTTTGAGCCTTGCATACTTCCACCTAAATTGAAAAATATTGCTGACCTTTCTGCGAACTGAGAGGAAAACCTAAGGCCCTGGGAAGAAGATTGAGGCTCTCAAAGTTTGGGATGATAAAGTCTATCCCTGTCATCAGCAGTAATGTTTGCTCCAAGAGCTTGCCACAAATTACAACGTTAATTTTCATTAGACATATAACGAGCTTTTCACGTGTAGTCTTCTTAATGCACAAAAAGAAAGGAGTGCTTATTTTTTCCTTTCACAGCAGGAAGCCAGACAAGGACAGAACAGGCACCTGTTTAAGTGGCATTGTCAAATAAACAGAATTCAGAACTAACTCACCTCCGGCTATAAAGCCTTAACTGTTCTCACAGTGAATGCCTGGATTTCATAACTGTTCTAGAATGATGAAAAAACTTTGTGGGGCTCATGAAAGCAAAATATCATTGCACTGTGGTACAATAGTCTAGGCATCTAAACATAATTATCGTTATATTTCAACAACATTTTGAATGTTATGGAAAAGAAATGTGTATGGTTCTCTACCTCAGTGGCCACTCAATGTTTTCTGATTTGAAGTAGGAATAATATAAATGTATCATAAGTTTAAAAATTCCATATATAGATAGTGTTAACAGAAGTGAGGATTTGTGTGTCTTTTTCACACTGGGGTAGTGCCTTGTCACTGATCTGTACATCACCAACCTTATTATTAGGATTTTTTTTTTTTTGAGATAGAGTCTTGAAATCACTGTATAGTCCAGGCATATTTTAAACCTGTTGTCTCTGGCCCAGTCTTCTGAGTAGCGGTGATTGCACACACAGTTAAAGTTTTAAAAATTAATCATAAAAAATAAATTATATTGAGAAGTCCTGGCAATTTCTTTGTAACATGTTTTAAACATTAGATTTTCTTGGTAATTGAAAAAAATATATAGATCTTTGTAGTGAAAACTGTTATTAGCCAGGAAAGGCTGTAAATACCACTTTCTATGCTGAAAATCAGCTTCCCAGTTATTCTTCTATGAAAATATAAGCCATTAAGGGACATTCTCAGGAAGTTATGCTTCCAGTTTTTTTCTTAAAATGATCACTAAAGGGAAAGTCAATATGCTGGGACTAACAGGCTGTGCATATTTGGGGGAAGTTTGTCCAAAGGGGATTTAATAACCCTTTAGTGACTCAGCCTGCCCCCTCATCTTCTTTTCCCCACTGTGAGAACTGATCTTTCTTAGCCCATTCTTTATTTTCCATATTAAAGCATTGTAAGAGCAAGATAAAATATTATCGGTTAATGGGCATCAAAAAGTTATATGTGGGTTCTTAGTTGTCTTATTGCTGCAATAAAATAGAAAATAATTTTGTTTTTGAGGCAGGGTTTCTCTGTTGTAATGGTTCTGTCTGTCATGAAACTCATTTCGTAGACCAGGCTGGCCTTGCACTCATGGAGAACCACCTAGTTTCATTATTATTATTATTATTATTATTGTTGTTATTATTATTATTTAATTGAATAAAGTTTTTATTAAATGAAATAATTTGTTGAATAAAACTTGACAGGTCCTTATTAAATCCTATTGATTTGTTTGTTTGTATTTTGTTTTTGAAACACAGTTTCTCTGTTTTAGCTCTGCCTGTCCTGGAACTCACTATGTAGACCAGACTTTCCTTGAACTCACAGAAATTCACCTGCCTCTTCTTCTCAAATGCTGAAATTAAAGATTTGTACCACTAGTGCCAGGCTTCAGTCCTACTGATTTCTAAAACTATTTTCCATTGAAAAATCTCCAGCAAGTTTTATACTATCTCATTTTATGTTTTTAGTAATGACTTTCTGAATGATTAACACCATCATTTATATTTTTTGCTTTGTTAATTGAAAGAAAAGTATACAAAATTTATATTTGGGCATCTGTATTCTTCCAAAGATTTTTGATCTTTTTAGAATAACTATACTTTGGAGTGTTTAACTTTGTACACTGTTACTTTTTATAAGTAAAACACCATTCAATATTTTATTCTTCTGATAAGGGGAATTTATATTTAGTTCTTTGAAAATGAAAAAAAAAGAAATACAAAACAAAAATAAAAATATAATGATGTTAGTTTCTAATAAACTCACTTAGCAATACAAGTAAATTTGTAAATGGGTAAATTTTACTGTAAAATTTATACTCTTTTATATAAATAAAAGTAAATTTGAAATATATAATTGTGGACAAAAAAGATAGAAAATATGTCAAAGTACCAAAATTGATCCAATACTTCTAAAATTGATCACTGTAATGCTACACAGGTAAAATCAATCAATAATGCATAGGTAAGCATATCAGTTTTTTGTTTTGTTTGGTTTCTTTTATGTTGTGGAGACAAAAGAAATAGCTTATTTTGGCATATGGGTCCAGGTGGTTAGAATCCATAATGGAGAAGAAGGCATGTCAGCATTTGGTCAGAGTGTTATGCCCAGTTTGTGAGACCCCCAAAGGCCACCAGGAATCGACTCTGCTGCAAATACATGAGGGCTTATTTAATATGAGCTAGAGCCAGAGTCACAGCAATCTTCCTTGTGAAGAGGAGGAGTGTGGCAGGGCTATCTAGCGGAACAAGGTTTTTAATGGGAAAAACACAGACAGGGAGTTACATGCCTTGGTATTACATGATTCGGTAAGGGAAATTGACTTTTGAAATCATTGGTTTACTTTAAGCACCAGACCATAAATGGTCCTTGTCTGGCCAGCTGAGCAGGTTTCCTAGCAACCGTAACTCTAGCAGGCAGGAAAAGAATGTGGTTAAGGCTAGTTCCTCCCCTACAGGTGGCTGGACATGCCTCCACCTGGCTGGCCTTCACTCTGGTCTGTGCTCCAAACCCCAAACTAATATCCCCTAAACAATTTTCAGTTCTTTGGTCTCTCATCAGCAGGAACAAGAAGCTGTTTATTAACATGTCTTCAGCATACCAGGAAAACAAAAGATGATCAGGATTTGAAGAAATGCTATAAATTCGCAAAGTCTGCCTCCAGTGTATTTCATCCTGCCTAGAGATTCCATGACTTCCCAAAACAGCACCACCAATTGGGCTCAAGTGTTCAAATACACGAGCCTATGCTGCTAATAATGCTGCTCCTGAATCCTGTGAAGCACCAGACAAAACCTTAGTACCACGTGTGAAATACCTCTAAATGAGTTGTTGGTCAGTGATACTCTAGAGACTCCTAGAACAATACAGATTATTTGTATTTCTTTTGGTATTTCTCATCTAAATCCAAAGAGTAATGAAATATAAAGTAATTTATAAAACTAGAGAACTTTTAGAGAGAGCAATGTCTGAGTTTTAAAGCATACTTATTATACTTTTCACATTAAATTCACATTTATATTTTGTTCTTTTAAAGTGTGTTCAAAGTATATTAAGTTACCAAGAAATAAAAATTTGACAAGTTTTTAAAGATATCTTCCAAGAAGCCCACACATAGAGAAGTTTATTGATTCCCAAGGCTTAATGGATAGCAGAAGTGGCAGTGATTTATTTATGAACTCTTGGTGGGATGCAGGCTATCCCCGGAGAGAACTCAGTGCTGTCAGCCAAGTTAGACAGATTATCACAATGTGTTTAAGAAATGATCAAGCAGACAAAAGGAAATGCCAGGCCCTGAAGATGAGGGACAACTGCCCACTGTTAGCAGTGTATACTTTCTTATAGAATGTATTCCCTTCAGCATATATATCCATAAACATATCCAAACATTGGCATAGTATAATTGTTTAAGAAGTCACTCTGCAGAATGTATATCAGATGAAAATTACCTATAAACCTAGTGATATGAGTGCTTAGGGAGGAGAACATTTCTTTAAAGAAAAAGTAATATCCTAAGGAAATGATGAGCATATATTTTTAAAAGTAAGAAAGATTAATTCCCCATTGAGTATTATAAAAAAAAAAGATACTGTCATGCAGTTTTAATGATTGACTTACTAAAGAAGAAAAAAGGAGAAAGTTCTTTGGTATTTCTTGTTAAGCTGAAGTAATTGGTCATTATGGGAATAAGGTTATAAGAAGAAGAACCAATTTTCCTGGAAAATTGTCATGCAAATTTTCACCAATTATACTCCTGGTATCCCACTGCATTCTGCAAATCAAAGTCACATTCTTAGATTGTCATATGATTCCAGTTCTTGGTACCTCTAGATTTCATCACACAAAATAGAGATGAAATTTCTCTTTTCTAAGTTAGCGCTCCTTAAAGTAAGTAGGAAGAAATACTCTCCTCAGGTAATGTAAATATTTGAAAATATATTTATGCACTATCAAAGAATAACAAGTACTGTAAATGAAAGTAAAAGAAAGCAGTGCTAGAGGCAGAATAGTTTAAGTAAGGAGGGAATTAAAGGAACGGAGGAGAGTATGGCTATGGAAGGAATTAGCTGAAATAAAGGGAGTATTAAAATTCAATATAAACTAATTACTTTCAAAGCAAATTAAAAATATAAAGAAATATCTAAAAGAAAGATAAAAAAAATATTGTTGATGTGCTTCTCCTGGAAACTGTAGGGTACCAAACAAGACCCCAGGATGTATGAGATACTTCTAAATGAGATGTTGATCAAGGATGCACTAGGAGTTCCTGAACAAAACAGGTTCTTGCTACTTCTCTTGATTGCCCCATATTAGATGACAAAAGCTTGCTGATAAAAACATTATACAGCTTTCTTGCAAGATATGGATAAATCACACTGGATCTTAGATGGATAGTTCTTTCCTGCTGTCAGCTCTCATAAAGACATAGTTATCATTTTTCCTTATAAATATCTATGTTTGCATAAAACAAACGTGTTCTCAGACTTAATCAGAAATCCTCTTTTTGCAGTCAACGGCTTAATTGGAGACGCTAAATAAGGCATCTGTACCTCCTGTTCTAAGGCCCTGGAAACATTGTGGAAAACAGGGAAGAATGAATGTGCTAGAAAATATGAAGAAGTAACTGTGATATACCATCTTCAGTATTTTGACACAAATTTTGCATTCCTGATGTAATAACAGCTATGGTTACCTGCACTGGGCCTTCATAAGACTGGCCTGTCAGTAATTAGTAATAGTAACTAGTAATTAGTAATAGATAGGAAGAGACTCATAGAACCCTACCCTTCCCTGGTGAAAAAATGGCTAGTGATAGACAGGAAGTCAGTTTTCCTCATTTGCATAACCACTGGTGAGCCTACCAGGCTCCCATGGATACCTAAACCATGGTCACACAGATGCCCCTGTGGTCAAAACAAAACACATGACTGTGGAAAATGATTTATAGAGAGGACAAAGAACTGGGGACATTGAAAGAGTCAAAGGAGACCAACACCAGAAGGCCTGTTCAAGGTTCCTGAATAAACTGCATTGAGAAGAACAAAAAAAAAAAAGATCAGAAAGAAGGAGAGGAGGACCTCCCCTATCAGTGGACTTGGGGAGAGGCATGCATGCAGAAAGGGGGGGAGGGGGGGACCAGGAGGGAAGGAGGGAGGGGCTTATGGGGGGATACAAAAGGAATAAAGTGTAATTAATAAAAGTTAAATAAAAAATTAAAAAAAAAGAGTCAAAGGAAAGTAAGGGAGAGTGGAGGTGAGAAGAATCTAAATCTATGTTATGCATAAGTAAAACTTTCAATGAAGTTTAACAAAATGAAATTTAACAAAAAAATAAAGATAAAAATAAAAATAGCATCAGAAAAAAACAGGAAACAACCTAGGAACCTGCCACAGAGGGCCTCTGAAAGGCTCTGCCCTACAGATTACCAAAGCAGACACTGAGACTTAAGGCCAACTGATGGGCAAAGTGCATGGAATCTTAAGTAAGAAGTAGGAAATAGTCAGATCTGGAGAGGACAGGAACCCCACAAGGAGAGCAACAGAACCAGAAAATTTGAACACAGGGGTCTCCCCAGGGACTCATATTCCAACCAAGGAACATGCATGGAGATAACCTAGAACCCCTGCACAGATGTAGTTCCTGACAGCATAGTATCCAAATGGGTTCCATAGTAATGGGAAGAGGGACTGACTCTGACATAATCTGATAGGCCTGTTCTTTGATTACCTCCCCCTGAGGGGAGAGCAGCCCTACCAGGCCACAGAAGATGACAATGCAGCCATTCCTGATGGGATCTGATAGACTAAGATCAAAAGGAAGGAGAGGAGGAACTCCCTTATCAGTGGACTTGAGAGGGGCAAGCAAGAAGAAGGGGGAGGGATAGTAGGGCTGGGAGGGGAGGAGGGAGGGGCTTATGGGGGGATACAAAGTGAATAAACTGTAATTAATAAAAAAATAAAAAAGATAAAAAATAAAAATAAAAATAGCAACTATGTTTTCCATGTATAAGTTTCCATGTATAATTATAGATATTTTTAAGGTTTGAATTAGAAAATGGTGCAATGGTTAACAGGAATCATAGTCTTTATCAAGTATTGCCTCCTTAATTAATTGTGTTTAAATGAACAACAGGAGAAAAAAAATGAAAGAACTCAAAAATACAGACTGTTTCAAGTCATAAATAAATTAGACCAGTGACCTTCAGATTCTGTTTGTTGCTGGTGATGTTTGTTTTCCTTATCTACAAAGCTCTTAACTCAATGAAATCTTTGGTGATGATCCAATACATAAGAGATAAAAGCAGAGCTGCTTTGGGTAAAGCAGATCTGGGTCCCTTGGGTTTGCTTCACATACCTAACATTGGGCACCATTTCCATAGGACAAAATTCTTTCCCGAATTAGATGAAGGTACAAAAAGGATTTTTTTCTGTGTCAACATAACTTTTCAATTAACCTTTATTGCTTGTAGAAATGGTAACAAATTCTTTAGTTTTCACTGTGTACTTGTTAAGATGTAAATGTCCTTGAAAGTAGAATTTAAACTATCAGCAGTTATTATTGTCCTAGAATAAACTGTTTTACAAATCCCTCCCTAAATTAAGAAAGCAAATTATATAATTGTTATTAAAATAATATGTTGTAGTCCTGAAATATTACATACTTCACAGTTTCTCTGAGATTTAAGTCACTTGTTACGTTAATGTAATAACTAATTAAATTATACAAAAATTAAATGTAAGTTATTGCTTTCGAGGATTCATGAATTATGGAAGTGGACATTAGGAAAGAAGACAATTGGGTCAAAAGGGAAAAAAATTGGAATTTCAGACTCAATGACAAGATTAAGGGTCCTTATAAGCTGGGAAGGGAAAAGCCGATATATATATATATATATATATATATATATATATATATATATATATATATAACAATAGCCGCAGGTGCCTATTTTTTATTTTATGTGTCTCATAAAGATTCAACGACAGCGTTTTTAGTCTCCACCGTCTCTCTTAGGATTTTTGCATGGCAAATACCTTAGATGAGAGAGATGGTGCCTCCTCAGGGCATTGAAGCACTTTCTGTCTCTACCAGATTAATAGAAAAGACTACAGCTCCTGCAGGAAGGTGAGGAGAGGGTCTAGTGAGCTCTTGGAAAAGTGGTTGTTTCCTACCGAGAATAACCACATCTGTTGTCTGCACTGTTGTGAGTCATGGCTGTGCTTATGGTCCCTAGAGTCTCTCGTCTTCTTTCAACATATACGAATGTGTGGCAGGTAATTACTAACCTGTAGGTCAAGTAAAATGCTGACTTTCTTTAGTCTCTATTACAGTGCATACTATACAAAAGGTTATTTACTTTCTGTATGACATGTAATAAGATGTGTGCTGAAGTCAATGCTGGCTATGAATTGAAATAAAAATTCCCTTAAAGTAGTGTTGAAGAAGATAAAATAAATTGTCTCCCTGCAGTCCCAAGAAAAGCTGATAAACTACAGTAAAAACCAAGTGTTCAGCATGTGTCTTCCTTGCCACAAAATGTTTATCAACCCTGAAGCCACTAAGCCAAAGCCTGTTATAAGTTTTTAAATCTATAGCTGTGGAGCATCACGTAGAAGGCAGACTGTCATAAACCTTTATTGCTTTTATTCAGTATCCCTGTGGATTCTCTGTCCCTTCCAGCCTTCTTGCTCAACACAGCCTGTGGTCTACTCTGCTTCTTATTTTGCAAAGGAGTCTATACATAGGACAGTCTCTACCAATGCACAGTTAGTAAATATTAGTCACATGAATTAATAAATAGATGAATGAATGAATTAGCAGGAATAGTGGGTTGGTCTAGCACTTCTGTTTATTTCAATCCATTTCATTTCTTTTACACTTATTGAATATCTACAATATCTTGCTTAATGCCACACATTTGTACATATTCTTTGAGGATGTATGTACTTGCTTGTAATACTAGCACTTGAGATAGTCAGATACGCAGATCAAGACTCTCTCCCTGCATAATGCTTGGCTGTATATCTCTGCAGCCACCCCTATCTATTGCCAGAGGAAGCCTTTCTGATCATGACACAGCTATACCATTCTTGGGCAGATACCCCAAAGGTGCTCCTTCCTACCACAAGGAACACTAGCTCAAATATATTCATTGTGGCTTTACTCATAATAACCAGAAACTGGGCACTACCTAGATGTCCCTCAATTGAAGGATGGAAACAAAAAATGTGATGCATTTACATCTTAGAGTATTAATCAGCAGTTAAGAAAATGACATCTTGAAATTTGTAGGCAAATGTAACATTGGGAGCTAGAAACTTTATTCCTTTCATGCAAAAAAAAAAAAAAAAAAAAAAAGGAAAGAAAACAGTTCAGAAAAAAAGGAAAGAAAAAAGGGAAAGAATAGTTTGTGTGTTTACACTATTACTTTTAGTGAAAATTATTTTTTCCTACAACATATTCTGATTGTTTCCCATTCTCCATCTTCTCTCAGATCTTCCTCACATCCCACCCACCCAAATCTACACTCTTTCTTTCTTTCTCCTTCATTAGGTGGTTTGATCAGGAATGATCCCGATAGATTTTGTGCCTGAATGTCTGACTCGTAGGGAGTGGCACTATTTGAGGTGGTAATATTGGAGCAGGTAGAGCCTTGTTGGAAAGATTAAGTCATCACTGTGGAGGCATGCATTGAGGTCTTACATATGCTCAAACTACACACAGTGCTGTACACAGTATCCTTCCGCTGCCTCCAGAGGAAGAGGCATAACTCTCAGTTCCTTCTCAGGGCCCCATGCTTCCCACTGTGATGATATTGACCCAAACCTCTGAAACTGTAAACCAGCCCCAAAGTAAATGTTTTTCTTTATAAGACTTGTCTTGATCACTGTACCTCTTCATAGCAATGAAAACCCTAAGACAAATAGTAAAATAAAGTAAAATTAAAAAAAAAAAAACAAACAAAAACAAAACCAAGGAGGAGGGAAGAAGAGAGACACAAATAGACACAGAGATATACATATCCTCAGACAAAGAAATATCATAAAAACACAAAACCAGAAACCATCATATATAAGCAAAAGACTTACAAGATTAAAGAAAAAGAAATGCCAGACAAAGCATTATGAGACAATGAATAAAAATTAAAATAAAAAAAATAAAACCAGTCTAGACCAAAACAAAGCAAACACCCCTGAAAATACCATTGAATTTGTTTTAGATTAGCCACCTAATGTGGGGCATGGCTCCTGGACTTAAGAGTGCATATATACCCAGAAAGACTCTTTTAGATAAAACTGTTTTCTTTTGTGAGCAGTTATCAGTTGATTATAGCTTCTGGGTTAGAGTTGAGGACTTGTGTTCACTTAACCACTCATTCCATCATCTGTCTTAAACCTTTGCATTCTGCAGCAGCCTCTGTGAGTTTATATGGTCATCAGTCCCATTCTGTCTAGATGGCCTTGTTTCCTTGATATCTTTTTTTTTTCTCTCTTAGGCTCATATACTCTTCCTTTCCCCCAGAGTTCCCTAAGCCCTAAGGTAAGGAATTTAGTGGAGACATCTTATTTAGGACTTAATGTTCCAAGTCTTCTCATTCTTTGCATTTTGCAGCTATGGGTCTCTGTATTTATTTCTACATACTGCAGAGGGAAACTTTTTTGATGATGGATTTGTAGAAATATTTTAATTCAGAACATAGCTACTCTAACAAGCAATCACATCCAGAGACCTTCTAGGTCTGTGTGATCTTCCCGTGATCTGATGTGTCTGTGGAATATAGACACACTTTTAATCCCAGGAAACAAGGCAAGCAGGTCTCTAAGTTCAAGGACAGCATATTTCAGGTAAAGAAAAGTTTATGTTTAGGCATGGCGGTTATGTGCCTTTAATCCCATCACTCAGGGGACAGAGGCATGCAAATTGTTGAGTTCTAGTTAGTTCTGTTCAGGCAGTTTGGTTTAATCAGTGAGTTGAGAGGCAGCTCAGTGGAACTGAGTTTGTGGCAGTTTCGTTCATGGAATTCAGAGACAGTTTTTACCAGTATAGTTTTACAAAGACAGGTTGAAGAGAACAATCTAGACACAAGTGAAGACAGAAGAAGGCAGAGAATGAGAAGGAGCCAGAGATTACAATAGATAGTTAGAGTTAGTTTAAGATCAAGCATAACTATTCAGTGAAAAACTGAGAGGAGCAAGATTGAAACAGCCAGCCTGGAGAGGTGTTCCAACCATAACAGCTGAGTTGAACCAGTCAGTCAGAGTTCAGAAAGAACTAGAAAGGGTGAGCCCATTTAGCAGTAAGTCTCAGAGGCTGAAAACATTCTAGGCCTAGATAAGATTGTACAAAGATCCTGTTTCCTGTTTTCTCCTACTTCCAATGTCCATCCCATTTGTCTTTCTAAGTGAGGATTGATCATCTTACCCTGGGTCTTCTTTCTTGTTTATCTTCTTTAGGAGTACAGATTTTAGTATGTTTATCCTATCTAAGAGGTCTAGTACCCACTTATAAGTGAGTATATATCATGTCTTTGTGCTTCTGGGATACCTCACTCAGGATGATCTTTTCTAGATCCCACCATTTGCCTTCAAATTTCATGATTTCCTTGTTTTTAATTGCTGAGTAGTATTCCATTGTGTAAAAGTACCACAATTTCTGTATCCATTCCTCCGTCGATGGACATCTGGGTTGTTTCCAGATTCTGGCTATTATGAATAAAGCTGCTACAAACATGGTTGATCAAATGTCCTTGTGTACTTGAGCATCTTTTGGATATATGCCTAGGAGTGGTATAGCTGGATCTTGAGGAAGCACTATTCCTAGTTGTCTGAGAAGGCACCAGATTGATTTCCAAAGTGGTTGTACAAGTTTACATTCCCACCAGCAATGGAGGAGGGTTCCCCTTTCTCCATAACCTCTAGAGGATCCTCTGAAAGACTCTACCTAGCAGTGTATCAAAGCAGATGCTGAGACTCATAACCAAACCTTTGGCAGAGTGCAGGGAATCATATGAAAGAAGGGGGAGTTAGAATGACCTGGAGAGGACAGGAGCTCCAGAAGGACCAAATATATCAGGGCACAGGGGTCTTTTGTGAGACTGTATCTCCAACCAAGGACCATGTATGGATATAACCTAGAACCCCTGCTCTGATGTAGCCCATGGTAGCTCAGTATCCAAGTGTGTACCTTAGTAAGGGGAACAGGGACTATTTCTGACATGAACTCAATGGCTAGCTCTTTGACCACCCCCTGCCTCCCAAGAGAGGAGCAGCCTTGCTAGACCACAGAGGAGGACATTGCAGCCAGTCCTGAAGAAACCTGATAAGCTAGGATCAGACAGAAGGGGAGGAGGACCTTCTATATCAGTGGACTTGAAAGAGTCAGGGAAGAGATGAGGTGGAGGGACTGAGGGAGGGGGCTACAGCTGGGATGCAAAGTTAATAAACTGTAATTAATATTAAAAATGTAAAAAAATTAAAACAAACAACAGCAACAAAAATGATTGTACAAAGTTTAGCAGCTTCCAGGACTAGACGTAGGTTAACATATGGAGGCATTAAACACCCAGGATGACCATTGCTTCGGGCAAGTAAAAGTTGCTTTTATATGGCTGAACAATACACTGATCTACAAGTATAGCAGAATATCTTCAGGAGTCATTTTATTGCTATGCTTGTTTAGTGTAACGGTATTATTTGTTTTTTTCCTCAATTCATGGCCTAACTATTCTCAGATTCTTGGCCACCTGAGAAGCACCAGGCATGGGTGTCATCTCACGGAGCAGGCCCTAAATTGCAACTGTACGTTTGTTGATTACTCCCACAAACTTTGTGTCACAATGACACCATCACATCTTTCGTCAAGGCCACTATTGTAGATCAAATGTTTCATAGTTGGGTTGTTTACCTTACTCCCATTGCAGTTTGCAGAGTAACTTCCAGTAGGGATGAAGGGTCTAGGTGCACACCAGCTTGACTTTTCCATGTTCAGTGAGTTATGTGAGGGCTGTCTTCACCAATAGGGCTTAGTATTAGTTTGTGTAGAGCAACCAATGGCTGTGGCGATAGCCTGGGTTATTTGAGGACTTATGTGGACCCTTTCAGCCAAACAACTTAATTAGATATGACCCATTCCTGCTACTGGAGTTTTCACTTGGTAGTGAAAGATGTTTATTTATGACTCTCATTCCCTCCACATTGTATTACAATTTCCTTTAGATCACCTCAGTATATGTATATATTTTAAGAAGCTTTTACTGTGTTTGGTGTCCAAAAGACCCTTCATTGACCTGTAGGCTTAGCTGTCCCTCCTGTATTCCCTACTTTGAGAAGTACTTCTTAACTCTCTTTTCCTGTTTGATACCTGTGTTCCAGTACCTCACTTTTTGTACACTTACAACTATCTATTCTATTTCCCCTTCTCTTAAGAGAATCTTCTCTCAGCCGGAATAACCACTTTTATAACTCATCTCTCTAGTTGTATAGGTTATAGCTGCTTATTGAAGACTAAAGAGCTAACATTCTCACGTAAGTTAATACATACCATATTTGTATTTTTGTGTCTGGGGTATCTCATTCAGGAAGATTTTTCTAGCTCCATAAATTTGCCTCAACTTTTCATGATTTTATATTTTTAAAAGATGAGTAATATTCCATTGCGTAAATGTGTCCCATTTACTTTATCCATTCATATATTGACAGACATATAGCCTGTGTTCAGTTTCAGACTATTATGAATAGATCAGTGATGAACATGACCGAGCAAGTTTCTCTGTAATAGGATATTGAGCTCTTTTGGTGCTATTGCTGGATCTTAAGTTAGAACAATCTCTAGCTTCCTGAGGAACTGCCACCATGGCTGTACATATTTCTACTTCCTCCAGAAATGGATGAGTGTTTTCGTTACCCCAAATGAACTGGCATTTTTTTTTTCTTTTTATCATTCTTGGCCATTCAAATGGATATAAATGAAATCACAAAGTAGTTTTGATTTGCATTTCCCTACTGAATAAGGATGTTGAATATTTCTTTAACTGCTTTTCAGCCATTTGAGTTTCCTCTTTTAACAATTCTATGTTTACATTTGTACTTCCTTTTTCAATTAGGTTATTTGTTTCTTGATGTCCTGTTCCTTGAATTATTTATATATTTTAGACATTAGTCCTCTATGTTTTAGAAATTAGCCTTCTATTGGAAGAGTGGTCAGAAAAAAAGTTTTCCCATTGTGGTGGTTTGAAGAGAATGGCCCCATAAGGCTCATATATTTGCATGCTTAGTTATTAGGAGGTGGTGCTACTTGACAGAGATTAGGAGGTATGACTTTGATGAGTAGATATAGCCTTGCTGGGGGAAGGTGTGTTTTGAGAGTTCAAAAATTCTAAGACAGCGCCAGTGTCTCTCTCTTTCTGTTGTCTGCGCATCCGAATGTACATCCCTAATCTACTATGTCTGCCCATGTGGCACCATCCTCCCACAATGAGGGTAATGAACTAAACCTCTAGACTGTAAGCAAGCCTCAGTTAAATGTTTTCCTTTATAAGAGTTGCCATGGACTTGGTTTCTCTTCACAGCGATAAACAATTGACTAAGAAACCCATTCTTTGCTATGTTACTTTGTCCAAATTATGGTAATCTTTGCCATACAGAATCTTTACATAAGGTCTCAGTTATTAATTTTTGTTCTTAGTGCATTTGTTTTTGGTGTTATGTTTAGAAAGGCCTTCCCTCTGCTCATGAGCTCAAGACTGTTTCCCCTTCTATCATATTTAGTGTACCCAGAATTATGTTCAGGTCATTGATCCATTTGGAATTGAATTTTGTGCTGGGTGTTAAGTATGGATCTATTTGCAATTCTTCTACATGCAGCCATCATTCAGTTTGACCTGAACCATTTATTGATAGTGCTGTTTTTGTTTTGTTTTGTTTTGTTTGTTTTTTTCCCCAGTGTGTATTTCTGGCTTCTGTATAAAAATCAGATTCCAATTCTTTAAGAAGTTTTATAAATTTTACTTTAATGATTTTTATGTTTTCTCTCTAACTTCTGATAGAACCACTCCAATTCCCTACCTAGCTTTGAGCTCTCTCTCTCTCTCTCTGCTTCTCTCTCTCTCTGCCACTTTCTCTCTATCAAGGAAAATGTTTTAGCTCCCGAATAGATGTCTAAGCAGAGGACTACATTACATATATGTCCCTTTGTTTCTCATATAGAAAAACCAATTGTTCCTCATAATCCTCTTCTTTTTGATATAAAAAAAATCTACTTTTAGAGGCCTGGGAAAATCATTGTCAGTAAAGTGTCAGTACTTTGACTGCCCCACCTGAGGGAGGAGCAGCATTGCCAGGCCACAGAGGAGGACATTGCAGCCAGTCCTGATGTGACCTGATAAGCTAGGGTCAGATGGAAGGGGAGGAGGACCTCCCCTATCAGTGGACTTGGAAAGGAACAGGGAGGAGATGAGGGAGGGTGGAATTGGAAAGGAATAAGGGAGGGGGCTACAGCTTTGATACAAAGTGAATAAAATGTAATTAATGTAAAAAATTAATTTAAAAAAGGTGAGTTAAATTTACAAAACCTGTACCAAAAACCAATGCATTGGGCTACTCCTGCAAATCAGAACTGAAGAAGCAGAGACAGGAGAATTCCTGAAAATTGGCTGGAGAGCCAATGCAGCTAAATCAATGAGAGATCCTCTTTCAAAGCATAATAATTACAGTGCTAGCCCATGAATTCATGTCAGAGACAGTCCCTGTTCCTATTACTGGGGAACCCTCTTGGACACTGAGCTGCCACATATGTTCAGGGGTTTTAGGTTATCTCCGTGGACCACCCCTATCACTGGACTGGGGGAGGGACATAGAAGAAGAAGAGGGAGGGAGGGTGGGATTGGGAGGAGATGGAGGAGGGGGCTACAAAGTAAATAAACTCTAAAAAAAAATAATTACAGTGATTGAGGAATACACTCAGTGTCTACTTATATCCTCCACATGTATACACACACACACACACACACACACACACACACACACACCTACACTCTCATGTTACTATATAGATTTGATAACAGTTCATAAAGTATTTATAAACTGCCTTGTCATTATTCTCTTCAGATCTACAAATAAGTCAGGCCTACATACCTTCCCATAAAATAAGCGAATTTTGTTGATATGGGAGGGACATCTAAATTTCAAGATTTTATTTCTTCCTGTTTATTTCAAATGTCCTTGGTGTCTCTGTGCTTCCCAGTTGCAGCGTACGGGCTACTGTATGTTCAAATAGGATATATTGTACATAGTCTACCAATGTAAATAAAACATAGTCAACCAAAATCAACTTAAAATTTATTTATTTATTTTTTGCTCAGAAATAAAATTATACCATCATCACTAGTTGTTTATTGTTCATAATTTCTCTGCTCTGGTACCCTTCATAACTGGCATGTATAAATCAATGAAAAGAAAAAATAAAAATATATTCAAATGACCTGGCTGGAATACTTTAGAGCAGTAATTTAGATCTATGGGTCATGACCCTCTTGGGGGGTTACCTATCAGATATCCTGCATATACATTAGGATATATAATAGTAGCAAATTTGCAATTACAAAGTAGCAACAAAATAATTTGTTGGTTGGTAGTCAACATGGGAACTGTACTAACTGGTCACAATGTTGGGAAGATTGAGATCTATTACTCTGGAGGTTCTGCTAAGAAAGAGTAGATGAACTACAATACTGATTAAGCTCTGTTTGTCCTAAGGTGCAGGAAGAAACACATTTTCCATCTCAAGTGTTAACATTATGCATTCTGCTGGATAAAAAAAAAACCCTTAAATAGTACATGAAAAATATTATTCTAAGAATGTTTGGCTTATTGCTGTTTTTTTTTAAATAGATGATATTCAAATTTTTATGTTAATCTGTTTTGCTTATAAAACTGTCCATCAAGATAGACTTTAAAATTTACCAGTAGTTTAGTTTAGTATGCTCTTCTCATTTTTTACGTGGATGTGTATATGTTTCTGTGTTAGTATTGTGAATGTTTTTGTGTTTGTGTATGTGTGTGTGTGTGGTTGCTGCATGTACATGCTTTGTTTTCCATGTAGGAGTGTGAGAACTATTTCCTGTGTTGATCACTGCCTTATACCTTGTTTGAGACAGAGTCTATTTGGTGTTTGTTACTGTGTACGTGAGTCTAGGTGGCCTTAAGCTCCTAAGCATTCTCCTATCTCACTGTTGGAATGCTATGCTTACAGATGTGCATTATCACTTCATGTGTGTTCTGGGATTTGAACTGTTATCATCATGTTTTCATGGAAAGAACTTTACTGAAAAATCAGCCCAGTCTCTGTTCTTAAACATTAATCTACTATTTCACCTGCACCTCTTCCCCCAAAAACCCACAATCATAAAGAAGCATTTTATTAGCTATTGATTATCTGTCTACAAATACAAAGAAAAGAGAATTAAGTCACTTTCAAAGGGGAGAAAAATATTAAGCCAATACAGATTCCCTTTCAAGAAATAGTGCATATAAAACACAAAAGCCTATCAGTGACAACCTACTCCATTCAACCACCTTGAAGAGGAACTTTGGATCAAATCCAGAAATAAACACCTGCATTACTTAATGATTCTATTTTAGATAAAATGATCAAAACCAAAAGAAACACAAAAAGCTTCTATTTCATTCAGAGGTTGAAAGTGTGCTTGTACTATTTTTATACTTTTAGAGCCAATAATTAATGACAGAATAGAACAAGTCCTGCAGTATAGTTTGGCTCCTACACCAGGAATTGAACATCAAACATGCAGTTTTGCTGATTACAGGTTAAATTTAGTAGTTAAAATTAGTCAGAGAGGAAGTATTTTGGTCACTAAACTGACCTTAACTTCTGTAAGTATCATGGTACTGTTCACAATAATCTCAAAGGGACATTATTACCCAACATGGCCATCATCTCTGAGTCTTTCTTATTTTTCTTTCACACTCATATTTGCATAAGATGAAAAGGGGACCAAAAGTTAAAGTTATTTAAATATAATAAATCATTGCCCTGTTGAAAAGTGAATAAGCTAAAAGGAGAGATCATCTAGAAGCTCTTGTCATTTAGAGATTAGTGAGATTTGCATGATTTAACTAATACTTACAGAATATTGCACTCTTCAGACACTGGAAAACCAATGCAACCTCCATTAACATGAGAAAGAGGAGAGCTGTATGTACAAACTCTCACACTGAAACCTATATGCATGTACTCACACATTAATTAAACACACACATACATGTACACATATTCAGATTCATACACATTATAAAAGTTTGTGGATATATGTCTTTTTTTCCAACATTTTCAAGGAGATACATGGACATTTAGGAAGTGCATAAATAGAAAGTATTTGCTATATGCCCAAGGTTTAGCACAAGGTGATTGATGGTCCAAATTCAGCATTTATCTTCTTTTTTATTTATTTTATTTTTCTCTTTAGCATTTATCTTCTTTTACAAATAAACTTTCCTTGGTATTCAGCCATAAATACTTAAATTCTGGTTTTTACCTTTCATATTATAATGGTAAAGTTGAAAAGTTGCTACAGGCATTTTATGAGTTTATGGCATCCAACTTTTTCCTTTCTTATTCATATAAGACTGAATATCTTCTCAAAGATATCTCAGTGTTTATTAAACACATAAATGATGGAAATGAAAAGGCATAATATTTTTAAATGATATTCCTGCATTGGTATTTTATTTAAATATTTTGGAAATATAGTAATATTTTTCTTGTTCCTTTTAATTTTAATGGCAAGCTATATGAAGTGTTCTCTTTAGCTCAGATATGGACAAGGAACCCAATGCATATTGGTGAATATTTTTGTTTGAGTTTAAAAGATGGAGTTTTCTTTTATGTTTTAGATTCGTTAAGAAGGTTATGCAAAGTAATTTAAAATTTAATGTACAGCTCTGGTGGAATGCCTCTAGCCATGCAGACATTGGACTATATATCTAGGCCCATTTGCATCTCAGTGTTTCAGGACATATAATTCTTTTTCTAAACTAATTTAGCCCCACTGCATTGAATCAAAGGCTTAGGGTATGTTCATGTGGTACTTTTCTGTCACCTCCAGTGAGTTTCGGGATGAAATTATCCATCTATGACCCAGCCTTTCAATAAAACAGTAACGAATTAATAGAGCATATTACACATGGGAAAATTACCATCACAAAGGCTCATGTATTAAATGTTGTTACTAAAACTTGAAGACTTTTTCTAAGGTCACCCAAGATCAAATTCTCTGATTAGTTCAGTATTCACTTAGAGGGAGCATGAGTTCTACAGAAGCTATCCCATCTCATTGTAGCTAAAGGTATAGGTTACCTTTCCTTATAGGGGAAACACATTCCTCTCTGTGATGTATAACTACTCTGCATTTCCAAGCCAATAATGTATAGAAGGTGCCCAGAGAGTCCCAATATTTTCTACCCATATCTAATCTAAAGAGTGAATTCCATAATATCAAACAAAATACTTAGAAGTAAAGGTACTCTAAAATTTATGAAAATCATCAAGCCACAATCAGAAGAGTAAATATGAATAAAAGGTGACATGGCTACAAAGGGAAAATAAATACAAATTAGCACACTACACCAAATCTGAAGTAAAGATGATTGGAGCTCTTAGAGAACATTTTATTCATTTGCATTAATTCAATATATTAAATCTACCTATTACTGAATATTTTCTTTCTTGCTGAAAGTCTGCATTCCATTCCCTAATTCCATTAGGTGGTACAAGATAACCTACTCTTCAGACTACTTTTCTGACCTACATAAGAGCATCCAGTAAGTGCGTGCCAACACGCACACACATTAAAACAGAGAAGAAAATTAATATACATTACCAGAGGTGTTATCAGCCTGAAAGGAGAATTAACAAATGTGACTCCCTTTGAATAATGTTACCTTGAATTTTATTCATTTACACGATATTTTTTTTCTGTAGGGCTGGGAATTATGCCATTTTATTGACTGTTTTAAGATCTCATACAAATCTATTTAGCATTTGACACCTTTTATTAAATCTATCTTCCTTTCTTGTGAAAAACATGAGATTAAAGAAATGTTACTTGTAAAGGCCAAGGAACCACCGGTTCATTGAGTTCAACACCCAAAACCCATGTGGTAGAAGGAAAGAGCTAACTCCTGCAAGTTTTCCTCTGATCTCCAAATTTGCACCATGGCACAGGTAGTTCTACACAAGCAGAGAGACAGACAGATAGATGGGAAGTCAGCATTAGCTGAGACTTTTACTGAAGGCAATTATTCTAACCAGGGAAACAAAGAAAAAAAAGAAAACTGTATGTTGTTATTGCAAAAATGCCCAGGACGTTGAAAGAACAGATTCAAAACTCTAAGGAAGAAGGGAATCAAGAAACTCCAGAACACAGTTTGGGGTCTAGCTCAGTGATGACAGTGTGTGCCAAGCTTGTGTAAGGCCTTGAGCTCAATCCCATGACAGAAAAGAATTTCTGGAATGTAGTATTGCTGAGAGGTTATTTAGGTTTTTTTTGGTTTTGTTTTTGTTTTTGCTATGAAATTTCTTTTTTTACATTTAAAAAATATTATTATTATTCATAGTTTATTCGTTTTATGTCCCAGTTGTAACCCCCTCTTTCATTTCCTCCCAGTCCCACCCTCCCCTTCCCTCTTCCTCTACTATCCCTCTTCCATAGTCCACTGGGGAAGTCATCTTCCCCTGCTGTCCGACCCTAGCTTATCAGGTCCTATAAGGACTGCCTGGATCCTCTTCCTCAGTGGGTTAGCTAGGTAGCCCTACCAGGGAGATACCTGAAAGATACTCATACAACAAGGACATTTACTCAACTATGTTTATAGCAGCTTTATTGATAATAGCCAGAATCTGGAAACAACCCAGATGTCCCTAAACCAAAGAATGGAAACAGAAATTGTGGTACAATTACACAATGGAACACCACTCCATTATTAGGAACAAGGATATCATAAAATTTGCAGACAAAGGGATAGATCATGCTGAGTGAGATAACCCAGAAGCAGAAAGACACGCATGGTCTATACTCATGTATTAGTGCAATTAGCCACATACTATAGGAAAAACATACAGAAATATAAGACTCCAAAAAGCTAAATATCAAGGAGGACCTTAGGGAAGATGCTTAATTCTCATTCAGAAGGGAAAACAAGATAAACACAGGAAGAGGTAGAGGAGACACTGCCACAGATGTCCTCCAAAACACTCCAAACTGAGGGTGGAAGCAATTGCAGAGACTCCCAGCCAAATTATGGACAGAGCACAAGGAGTCTTATGGAAGAAGGGCAATACAAAAGGACCCAGACAGATCAGGAGCCACACAAGGAGACCAACAAAGCCAAAAACAGCTGGACCCAGGGGTGACTGCAGAGACTGATGCATCAACGAAAGACCATGCATAGATAAGATCTACACCTCCTGTCCATATGTAGCCCAAAGACAACTCGGTGTCCATGTGGTTGCTAGGTAAGGGGAGAGGAGACAGTCTTTGACATGAACGTGATTGCCTACTCCTTGATTACAAGGATTTTTTATTCTTTTATATTTTGAGATTATAACATAATTATATCTTTTTTCCTTTCCCTTTCATTCTTCTGAAACCCTTTGATATACTCCTCATGCTCTCTCAAATCCATGACCCCTTTTTAAAAATTAATTATTTGTACATATGCATATGTACAAATATGCATATACATTTATAGTCCTAAATAATATTTGTTTAGTTTGTGTAATATTAATTCTGTATATATTTATAAGGTTTTTTAAAAAAGATTCTAAGAATAGTCACTTATGTGTGTATGCATGTATAAGCACACAAATAAATATTTTACTTAGAAAACAAATTATATGTTTATCATTATGTAGATTATCAATCATATGTCCAAGACACTTATTTTGTAATTTCACTTTTCTTTTAGATAAAGGAAAAGTTCTTCTATCCCAGACTTGCAAACATTTTGTGGTACCTAAATAGTAAATTTGTTCATTCTATCAAGTAAAAGTACCTTACAAAGGTTTAATGCATACCTATTTTTTTATCAAATGTTAATATGTTTATCATGTAAGGCTATCTAGGTAACAGAGTGTTTGGAAAATTCAATCATTTAACCCATATGGGAATGTAAACTTGTACAACCACTTTGGAAATCAATCTGACGCTTTCTCACACAATTAAGAAGAGTGCTTCCTCAAGATCCAGCTATACCACTCCTAGGCATATATCCAAAAGATGCTCAAGTACACAAAAAGGACATTTGCTCAACCATGTTCATAGTAGCTTAATTCATAATAGCCAGAACCTGGAAACAACCTAGATGTCCCTCAACAGAGGAATGGATGCAGAAACTGTGGTACATTTACACAATGGAATACTACTCAGCAATTAAAAACAAGGAAATCATGAAATTTGCAGGCAAATGGCAGGAACTAGAAAAGATCATCCTGAGTGAGGTATCCCAGAAGCAGAAAGACACACACTATATACTCACTTATAAGTGGATATTAGACATATAATATAGGATAAACATACTAAAATCTGTACACCTAAAGAAGCTAAGCAAGAAGGAAGACTGTGGGTAAGATGATCAGTCCTCACTCAGAAAGACAAACAGGATGGACATTGGAAGAAGGCGAAAACAGGAAACAGGACAGGAGCCTACCACAGAGGGCCTCTGAAAGACTACACAGCAGTGTATCAAGGCAGACGCTGAGACTCATAACCAAACTTTGATCAGAGTGCAGGTAATCTTATAAAAAAAAGGAGAGATAATAAGACATGGAGAGGACAGAAGCTCCATAAGGAGAGCAACAGAACCAAAGGATCTGGGGCCAGGTGTCTTTTCTGATACTGATACTACAACCAAGGACCATTCATGGATATAACCTAGAACCTTTGCTCAGATGTAGCCCATGGCATCTCAGTGTCCAAGTGGGTTCCCTGGTTAGGGGAACAGGGACTGTCTCTGATATGAACTCAGTGGCTGGCTCTTTGATTATCTCCCTGATAGGGGAGCAGCCTTGCCAGGCCACAGAGGAGGACAGTGCAGCATTCCTGATGAGATTTGATAAACTAGAGTCAGATGGAAGGGGAGGAGGACCTCCCTTAGCAGTGGACTTGGAGAAGGACATGGGAGAAGATGAGGGAGTGAGAGTGGGATTTGGAGGGAATGAGGGAGGTGGCTGCAGCTGGGATACAAAGTGAATAAACTGTGATTAATATAAAAAATAAAATTAAAAACAATTTCAGAAGTGCTATCACAATAAACATGTATTTGTTTTAAGTAAATATGTTTAAGTCCACCTGCTGGTAGTATTTTGTATGATTTAACAGGAGATACCATTGCAGCTTTCACCTTAAAATCATGTTAAACACACACAGGCATGCACACACAGGCAAACACACACACACATCACTCGTGCATACACATGTACACATCTGCTCACATTCTTGCATTCAGGATTGCACACACGCAAAAAGACAGACAGAGGGAAAGACAGGGTCAGGCAGATAGAGTGACAGAGAGAGAGACAGAGACAGAGATAGAGAGAGACAGAAAGAGAAAGTGTGTGTTTGTGTGTGTGTGAGAGTATAATGACTATTACAGTAATAGAGAGAAGTCAGTTTTCCTAGCATGAGGTTTCTATTTCCTTTTAGAATGACTGACAAACTCCAGCAGAGATGAGATTAGCTTGAAAAGTGAGCAAAAGCTGCTGAATTCACAGACCTAAAATATACCCAAAAGAGCAGGCTGACAACAATGGCTTCACAAAAATATAAAAGTTGTGATATGTTATCAATACTAATATCCTTTAGCCAAAGTAGAAAAATATTATACATTTCTTAATTGCACAACTGCTTCCTGAACCATGAGATGAAATATATTCAGATAATATAATGCATTGCTTATGTAACATATAATTTACAGAAAATGGTATCCTAAGTAAAAAACATCACTAGGGAATTGGAAAGGTTTATTTGAATATATATATGCTTTTCAAAATAAATACTACAATGAGAGATAGAAAATATTAAAGAGGATTTAGTGTATAGTAATTTTAAAGAGAAAATACAATTATGTTTATTTGTGCAAACATTATTTGACAAAAACACAGTTTCTGCTACAGTGTACTCATTGTTTAAAAACAGTATTTTGGGTGGACATATGTTTTGAACAAATGTTTGAAATAATGCTTTTGAGAGCCAGAGGATGAAAATATGGTTGTTATTAAATTTAAAAAGTTAAAGTCATTATTTGGTTTTTCTATGTTTTTTCTGTTTGATGAGCATTGATTTGTGTCATAGTAGCCATCAAATCCTTCTTTGCAGACTCAAATAGAGGTAACATCTTATACTTAGTATTTATAACTCCTAAATCCTTATTTTGTACATTGACTAATATGCCTATCTTCAAAAAAGACAGTTAGTGAATTTTGTGTTCCTCAATTCTATTTTACTGAAGCTTTTGAAACCGTTATGTTCCTTAATATTCTATTTTAGAGAGAGGCAGGGTGCTGCATTTACATGTTGTTGAGTTGTCTGGTGTTATATGAAATAATTAGAGTTCATTCATCCATTGTGAGTAGACAGTTCTATTTTTAGATGAACAGCATAAAATTATTTTAGTGTCTAGTATAGTTCAACTTGTCACATTATTTCTCATGGTGATGTAAAGCAAAGAAAAGCTGAAAAGGCTGCTATTTTTGAGACTATTTCTTGTGACGGGTGGGGAGGAGGAAGGTGTTCTCTTAAACAAGTGCTACAATTTATAGACATCAGCCTGACTTTTACTTGAGGATAGTTAAGAGATGAATCCTGTGACTTTACAGAGGGTAAATCAGGGATCTCATGTGTCTTGGCCTCTAATTGCGAAGTACAGCTTTTTGAAAGCCATAGTGCATCTGGCTGTATTTCAGATCAGATTCATTGAGTTACTGTGTCTCCCCTCAGGGTTTTAGGTAGAATATGGTCCTATATATGGTACTAGAAGCCAGGACTATTTAGAATGAGGAATGTTTATCATAATATATTGTAAAGCCATTGTACAGATTATTCTACTAGTAAGAGCTTAAGATGTCCCTTGAAAATAGCGGCACAGGCTCTTTTTCTGTGAAAGTTCAGACATAGGCTTTTCTTTGAGGCTCTTTGATCACCTCCCCCTGAGGAGGAGCAACCTTACTAGGCCACAGAGAAAGACAGTGCAGCCACTTCTGATAAAACCTGGTAGGCTAGGGTCAGAGGGAAGGGAAGGAGGACCTCCCTTATCAGTGGACTTGGGGAGAGGCATGGGAGGAGATAAGGGAGGGAGGGGGCTACAGCTGGGATACAAAGTGAATGAACTATAATTAATGAAAAATTAATTAAGTAAAAAAAATTTAAAAATCAATTTAAATTTCAGTGCACTGCCAAATAAAATGTTTACCATACTTTTGAAAAACTATCTGATGTCACTAAATAAAATTATTGCACAAGAATATGAAATTTTATGTCACGTTCTCTGAAACAATCATATGCAACATACATATTTAACAAATAGTTTTAAAGGTAACTTCATGTGTATTCTATTCTCTTTTTCCCTGCGTGACATTAGGAAAAGATAACCGATCTTTTTCAAGCATGTAGAAGGTAACGAGAGAGAGAGAGAGGCAGGTAAACTGATAAGCCCAGCTATATCTGGGATAATAAAGCCTACCCCGGGGGCCTGTGTTAGTATCCGATTTACAGGTCTATGAAACTAGTTTGTGTTAGTCCATTAGAACGAAGGACCTAGCGGGAGTATTTCAGCTTTAGGAATGAGTTCTTGTGGATTCCTTCATTTCTAACCATGAGGTGAGCAGTCTCTCCCCGCCCCCCACACACTCTGTTTATTTCACCAATTTTAAATTAAGGCATTTGGCTCATTTTTTCATTTTGGACTTTTTTTTAAGAGAAATTGTGAACCATAACAACCCCGCCTTACTATGATGACTCCTCTTGTATGTTTGCTTCAGCGATAGTAAGATGACTAACTCCAGCGCCTTCTGCAGTCTCAGCTTCACTACTCAGATACTCAGGATAAGCATTCCCAATATGAAATGCAGCCTGGGCTGTGATAATGTGACAACTTTTCACCTCCTAGGTGATTCTTAATCTTCGTTGTCAGCTTGACTAGAATTAGAATCACTTATGAGATGAACTTTATGTGCATTTTGTGAAGAGGAGTAATCTGTTAAAAAGGTTTCCAGATAGATGTAACTGAATATTAAAGCTCCTATTACTGAGTAAGAAAGAAACAGTGACCAACATTCATTCTTCTTTGATTCTTGATTTCAGTGTGATATGACCACATGCTCCTGATGCCATTCTTCCCCAGGCATGATGAACTGTACTGAAAAACTGGGAGTCAAAGCAAACCACTCTCAGGAATTTTATCAAAACAAGGAAAAAAGTAAATAATAGGGGAAGTATTCAGGACATACTGCAGCCATATTAAATAAAGATTTTGATATCACATTAAATAAACATTTTGGCATACATAACATCTCAATTTATATATGAGAACAGTCTTTTCAATAAAAATTGAAATAGCCATATGAAATTACTAATATTGTGATTATTTAATATAATATGGATTAGAGGATTAAATATAGCAACGTAAGCTGTGAAATTACAAAAAAAGAATATTGCATGAGAGACTAATTCAGAACATTGGAGTGGAAATGATGTTTACAAGAAACTTGCAAGTAAAGGCAATAAATGAAGAACCACGTTAAAGGAGCTGAATGCTTCTGCTTAGCAAAGAAAACCATTAGATAATAGACACTCCAGAATGAGAGTATGGTTGTAAAGTATATATTTTATAAAGGGTTATTCGCAAGTATACATAAAGAATTCTAATAATAGAATGGCAAAAAATGCCATTTTCTCAAGTGGAAAATGGGCCTGAATACCAGAACATAAAAACTGGCTAATTGTTATTTGAAACTAGTCAGTTTACTAATCATGAAGAAAATACTCTTCACAAACATACTGAGACATCACCTCAGCCCAGAAAATAAAATTATTAAATATGACCAGTGCTGACAAGGAAGTAGAAAGAAGATATTTCTCCTACAGGTTTGGTAGGATGTAGATCAGTGTACTGATTATGGAAATCAGTAGAGAGGTTACTCCAAAAAAAAAAAAAAAAAAAAGACAAGAATTTCCAATTTCACCCAGGTTTCCATAAATGGATATATTGGAAAACAGAACAAAAGAACATGTGAAGAAAGATGTCTGTACACCTATGACATTAGGAATATTCAAAGGCGAAACATTTTACAGAATCTAAGTATCTATCCAATTCTGAATAATTTGCATGACTCTGGCTTACACAAACTGTAGGTTATTATTTAACATATGAAAACATTCATCACTTCTGACAACATAGGTTGTCGTGCAGATTACTGCCTCAAGAGAAACAAGGCAGAAACAGAAAAACAAGTCTACTGTACAATGTGACTCATATGGAGGCTCTCAACAGTGAACCTTACGGAAGTTGGAAGTAGAATGGTGATTGTCAAAAGCAGGAAACAATAGTGGTGAAAGAGGAAAGAGGATGAGCTCCAGGAACAAACTTACCCATCAGGGAGTGTAAGAAGTACCCAGGTCCTACTCTAAAGCCCAATGACAATAGATAATAACAATGTACTGTGTACATCCAAAAAACAAGAAAAAATATTTTTTAAAACATTTTCCTCACAAACAAATGACAAATACTTGGGAAGAAAGAAATGTTAAGCCTGATTTAAGCAGCACACAATACATAAGTCATGAAATATCACACAGTATCCCATTTCTATGTCTTTTTTTTGTTCTATAAATTTAATTTTTCTTTAAAAACAAATATGTAATTTCATCATTTTCTCTCTTTCTTCCCTCCAGTCCTCCTATGCATTCTTTGCTCTCTTAAAAAATCCATGGTTACATCGTAGTATCGAATTCTCCAGTCCAATTGCCTAAAATATAGCTTGACAATTGTTTAGACAGATTTGCAGCACAGGAAAAATTCTCATGTTATATGCTAGTGACTCAAAGTCCAGCATATTTTCATTGACAGCCAAGTTGAGCGATTTGCCATAGGGTATCAATTTGCTCCTGCACGAGGTCAATCCTCTGATTGAACACCATCAAGCTTCCTTTTAGTTGAGCATTAATTCCTTTATGTACAACTAAGGCATGAGCTACATTGGCTAAATGATTGTTCAGGGTCTGAGCAGTCTGCCCAGTATGACTCATGGCTAATGCCCCGGTGGTAGCTCCAACAGCCGCCAATGAGATGGTAGTAACAATGGTGGCTGTAGTTCCAAGATCCCTTTTCTGTCTGAAGAGAGTCATAGCGTGAGGGGCATCAACGGGCACGATGGAGCAGCTGAGAGTGGCCATTGTCACAGTAAATTCTACCAGAGTGGACGCAGGACTAGCCACAGGATTATCATCATGGATTGCTGCAGCCATGAATCATCTGAAGGAATGGGCGGGCATGGGAGCGTTAGCAGGCCTTCTGGTGTTGGTCTCCTTGGTTTGCCTGTGGTATATATGCAAGATTAGAGTCTCACAACAGTGTGATGCAGCCTTGATCATTCAGGCCTTTATAGCCATTGAAGCAGGACATTCTCCCCAAGCACGGTTGGATACCATAAAAAGCTAAAATGTTACGCTCAGGATGCGAGGCTAAGCACTGCACTCAGGGTCAGCCGCTTTGGACCCAGAGAAGAGCATGTCTGGTTGCATGCGGGTTGATGCCCCAGGTCCCGCCTCTGAGAAAAAGGTATCAGACGGGTCTGATGCTCTTTGGGTGGATGACACCTAAACGAACATCGGTACAAAGTCCCAATTTATTTCTAATATCAGAGATCAGACCTCTACTCTTGCCTGATGCGTCTAAAACAAAAAGGGGGAACTGTAGAGAGCTGCGGAATGCTATGCCTTAAAGATGGAGCTGGTTTTCGCCTTCCACCTTCCCGATGGTGAGTGCTCTCTGTCACGAACAACTCCACATTTGGCTAAGGCTGAGGATCTGGCTTGCTTCCATGTATGTGGACCTATCTGCATTGCCCACATGGCACGCCTGGGTTGGCTACCCAGAGGCTATTTAAGCTGTGGGCTGGCTTTCCCCAGGGTCCGTGGATTGTTCAAGGTTTCTGAATAAACTGCATTGAAAAAAAAAAATCCATGGTTTCTTTTTCTTTAATTGCTGTTTTACATACACACACACACACACACACACAGAGAGAGAGAGAGAGAGAGAGAGAGAGAGAGAGAGAGAGAGAGAGAGAAGAGAGAGAGAGAGAGAGGACAGAGAAAGAAAGAGAAAGAGAGAAAGAGTGAGACATACCCCAAACATAACCCTATTTCTAAATCTATAAAGAGCACCTTCCTCAGTCCATATAATACTGCTTGTATGTATATTATGTCAGGGCTGAACTGTTATTCAGTAATCAACTAAGGGTTTCCTTCATAGGGAAAACTATTTCTTGCAGTTTCAGCATCCTTAACTACCTGCTATTCCTTGTGTGTACCAGTTAGTAATAAGCTAAAAAAAAATCTATAAAAAAACTCACTAACGTAATTGCATAAATATGGGCTGAAGAAGGGTGATAGAAGCAGACATGCCAAAGTGTATGAGGAAAAGCCCATAAGGCCATACCCCTACAAAAAGAATTACAAGTATCTAAGGAATACTGAGAGCAGAAATTAGTCTTTCACAGGGAAGATCACAAATTGTTTGTCCAAGACCAAATGATCAGGCCTAGAAACATACAGAGAAGTAGCAAAATATTTAGGAGTGTGTATGTATATGCATACACATATCTGCATGCAATAACAATTAAGGATTCAAATGGAGGAAAGATAAAGGAGAATTTTTTTCTAATTATAATCTCAATGATAAAATGATAAATGAGGAGCAAAGTACACCACATTTAATTCCATGGATGATTATATATGTCTCCATTAAAGCATGGATATATACTTTATTCTTGATCAGTTGTATGAAATAGAGGAAAGTGGGAAAAGCAAAAAGAAATCCAAACAGCAATTTAAGCTATATTATTTCATCTAGGAAAGAATTTAGAAAATACATAAACTAACCCAAAGGGGATAAATGCAGGTTAGATTGATTACAGTAGGGATAAAGAATAAAAAATAAAAGGCATAGGACCTTTTTTAAAGTAGTGGCAGTATTCTTATGTGAATTTAGTGGGTTATATCAAATTAATTGATTGTCAAATTATCAACTGGATCAAACTTTATTTAAAGAGTCTACAAATTCTCTATATAGAGTAAAATTAATTAGTAGCATTTCAACATCTATAGAAATATAGAATGTTGATTTCTTAATAATAAAATATTTAGAACATCAACAAAACTGACTAAAGAGAAATAATTTCTTGTTATCTTGTCATTTTGTCTTTCTTACACAAAAGTTAAATTCTTGGCAATATTATTTTATAATCTTAAAATTCAATGTGCTTTCTGATCTCAGATTCCAGTTTATGCTTCCTTTAGTAACAAGAAACTAGGGTGCATATGTGATGATTTTGGATTTATCTGTAACTATTTATTCCTCAGAACATTCTAAATATTTGAGGATATGTGGATTCAGAGTTTAGCTTTAAACAAATATGACCAAAGAAATCATTCTTAAGCACTTACATAATGTATGATGTGCTGTTTTTGTAAAACATTTTAAAGATTTCTAATTACATAATTAAAATTGTCTGTGAATTACATGAAGACTATATAGAAACAATTTAACTTTCAAGGCTAGCAAGTTTGGCCATACTCTGTGTTTAGATTTATAGATTACTACTTTATATAGGAGAATCACATGGTTATCAGTGACATCCGAGTATAAAGTTTTTCTATTTAGAGGCAGTAGCATCTGTCTTTTATACATAAATCAAATGCTATCCTGATTTCTAAATAATTTCTGTTTGCTAACAATAACAAGTACTTATTTTTCCATGCTTCTTTATTCTCTTACTGTTCTGTCCAGTCAGAAGAACTATTCATAGGATGTTGCTTTACTAAGCATTAAAGCTAACACAATTTTTACCAAATATATGAGTTTTGAGTGTAGTGAATTTGAATTGCAAGAGATAATTAGTTAATCCCTATATTCTAGACAGAGCAGAGCACATTTCTTTAAAATATGAGACATAAATGTAGTCCAAGTAGAAAAGTCAACAGAATGTAGAGATTTTGACACCGTAATGGCTAAGAAAAGTGCGTGGAGATATTTCTAGTAGCCTTGAAGGAGCATTTGAACAACATGATTAAATAACATTTTAATGCTTCTATAAATTACCTTATTTTTTAGGCTGAGAGACTGATCATAGACATGGAATTCTATTGCATTCTAAGGAAGAATTTGAAATAAAAATTGTTTTGAACTGAGCATCCATATGGATGTGTGACCCTAAGGTCAAAAGCATAATCTTATCTGAGACTACATTGCATAAGTCATCACCAGACCCAAACAACCTTCAGTGATTTATTACATTTCACAGTACAGAGAATAGTGACAGACTGAGTCCTCAGAGAGTGTGAAATGATACAGCAACATACACACCTATTTATGCAGCAGCGGAGCAGCACTGAAAATGGATTCATATGTTTGAAGGGGGAACATTTCACAAAAAATATAGGTAACAGAATGGTCTCTTCCAGGGCTTAGAGTCTTGTTATTCTAAATTGGAAATATCAGTTTTCACAGCCTCGCTTGCACATTTCCAAAAGTTGACATTAATTAGGTAGAAGATATTTCTTCATTGACAGTTTTGAACTTTTTGTTAACCATGAAATTAAATTCATGAATATAAAGTAGTATAAAATTATTTTTCTTTTTATAGAATTAAAGAATGTTATCATTTCTTTTTAAAGTTTTTATTCATCATGGTAACTACTTATGCATCAAACTTTTGACAAATGTCATTTTATAACACATGAGCTCAGAGGTCAAGAACTGTGCTTTATTTTTGTCTCTTCAAAAGGCAGTTGGTACTTAGCAGATTATTTATCCATAGATTATATAATTCTTGAAAAATTCAATATAGAATACAAGGATGCTATTCTTGATCAAGAGAAAGCATAGAGCAGAATTAAATAAAATTTAAGATTAGTTTCTCTGTACATAAATTTTGTTGAATAAGGATAAATTAAATTTTGACTAACAAGAAAGATGAAAATTAAGTCCTTTTATGACTTGGTGAAATAAAGCATTTTAAAAACATACCAGCTGACATATATCATGTACTGTAGAACAACCCCAGTAGTTTCTATTCTTGAGGAGATCTTGATCTACATAAAAATGCTAGATCATGTGTAAAATTTGGAGATAAAACAAATGCTATAATGTGTGCTGTAGAACAAACAGAAATGCTAATACCACCAGTATATGTCAGATATCACTTGTGACATAAACAAGGAAGTAAAGAGCCAATACTTTATTATAATCTTGCTGATATATTGCTTTTTATGGTCACAGAAATTTTAGAGTTCATGAAAAATTTAGTATCTTCTCAAACAAAAGAAGAATAATTTGATGCTTGCATGTACTTGAATTTCTTTTCAGAAAGTTACTTGCATTTCTATTTAAATAATTAATGTAAACAAGAATCCAGGTGATGTTGCATAATAAATGTTTAATAGTTTCTTAAATGATGAGTATAATTAAAACAGAGGACATTGCAGCCAGTCCTGAAGAGACCTGATAAGAAGGGGAGAAGGTCCTCCCCTATCAGTGGACTTGGAAAGGAGCAGGGAGGAGATGAGGGAAGGAGGGAAGGATTGGGAGGGAATGAGTGAGGGGGCTACGGATGGAGTACAAAGTAAATAACCTGTGATTGATATAAAAAAATGAAAAAAAAAACAAAAACAGTAGATATGGAATGCAGTGACCAGATCCTCTCTTCATTTTATCTAACTGCTAGGAAATTTCTTCTATAATTTTCAATGTTCTAGATTATAGAATACTACAGGACAAGACAGTATTTTGTGTAAGAGCAGCTTTGTAAGGACCAGATACCACAAATTTTAAAGTTTATATCTGCATAGTAATTATGTAAGACACAAGAACAATTAGAAAATTAGAGTATTACTAGAAAACTGACAGTATCTGTGAATACTGTCTCTCATCTTTCTTTTCTTATTATGTCATATCTATACTTTGACAAATCAACCAATGTTCTTATATCCACACAAATGACACATTTAATACATGTTTTTTGAATTCTGTTACAAGACAATAGCTTAGGCCATTGGCTTAGTTGCTTGTATTTTCCTGGTTTTCAATGCTTAAAGGAAAATTATGTTGCATTATCAAGTTGAATGTAATTTTGGGGAATAACATTGACCCATTTTACTGATAAATGAATTGTAAACATGCATCCTGGCATGGTTTCTGTGCCATAAAGTGCTTTATCACTAATATAATGCTCTTTAAACAAATTCTCATTTATCTATTATGTTTTACAATAAGGCCAGCTGTAAGTTTCTTTCTTGAAAATTTTTGAATATCTACATTTGTTTCTTCCAGAATCTCTACAAAATTCCAATTCATTATATGGTTCAAAATATAGTTTTGACTATTAATACTATGCAATTAATAAAAAAAACACTCCTCTAGTAGTTTATTTTTCTAAAGAAATTTATGTGGAGTTTTTAACTGTCTTCGCTTTTTATTTATTCAATAAAAATATATAACATCAGTTTCTTATCTCCCTATGAGAGTAAAATTGATAAGCTGTAACCTTTCTGACAAAAAGAAAGTATTGTCAGTTGTAGAATAATCGATGTTAGCGTGTTATGCCTAGATCATGAGACCTACAAGAGACCACCAGGAACACAAGTCAAATGCAAACACAGAAAGGTCTTTAATCAAGCTCAAGCTTGGGCTGTCAGTCATCCCTGATGGAGCAGTCCAGAAAGAATGGCCCTGGACCTTAGGAGGGCACAGTTGTTGTTTTTTTTTAATTAATTACAGTTTATTCACTTTGTATCCCAGCTGTAGCACCCTCTCTCGTCCCCTCCCACCTTCGTCCTTCCTCCCTCTTCTCCTCCCTTATCCTTCTCCAAGTCCACTGATAGAGGAGGTCCTCCTCCCTTTTCCTAACCCTAGTCTATCAGGTCTCATCAGGACTGGCTGAAACACCTTCCTTTGTGGCTCAGTAAGACTGCTTCCCTGAGCTCTCTGGTTTGGCCCTGCTTCTGAGCGCATCTGAAAGACTCTAACTAGCAGTGTTTTCAAAGCAAAGACTCATGACCAAACCTTTGGCAGAGTACAGGGAATCATAAGAAAGAAGGGGAGTTAGTCTGATGGGGAAAGGATAGGAGCTCCACAAGGACCAAATATATCTGGGCACAGGGTCTTTTCTGAGACTGACATTCAACCAAGGACCATGTATGGATATAACCTAGAACCTCCACTCAGATGTAGCCTGTGGTAGCTCAGTTACCAATTGGTTTCCCAAAGTGAGGGGAACAAGGACTATTTCTAACAGGAACTCAATGACTGGCTCTTTGGTCTCCCCACCCCCAAAGGGAGGAGCAGTCCTGTTAGGCCACAGAGGAGGGCTTTGCAGCCAGTCCTGAAGATACCTGATAAAACAGGATCAGATGAATGGGGAGGAGGTTCCCCCCTATCAGTGGACTTGGAAAGGGGCACGGTGGAGATGAGGGAGGGAGGGAGGGACTGGGAGGGAATGAGGGATCGGGACACGGCTGGGATACAGAGTTAATAAAATGTAACTGATAAAAAAAAAAAAAAAGACTGCTTTCCCATCAGGGGAGGTAGGTGATCAAAGAGCCAGCCACTGAGTTCATGTCAGAGACAGCCCCTGTTGACCTTACTAGGGAACTCACTTGGGTACTGAGCTTTTAAAGGGAAAAACCACAGGCAGGGAATTCCAGGCCTTGGCCATTAGAGGATTAGATAAGAGGGGCGTGGGTAGACTGACCTTTAAGCTGTTTGGTTTGGGTCAGTTAGCCAAACAGTAAAGGAGAAACAGGCTACCTGGACAAGACCCAGAACTATGCAGGTACTTTTATTTCGCTGGTTGGCTCCAGGTGCAGGGCCTAATTATTCTTGCCAAGTTCTTCCACTGGGCCTACTTGCTCAAGGACAGGGCCGTTCAAAATGGTGTCTGAAAGCATGGTGTTGCTAGTTCCGCTCTTGCTCTCTCATCTGAGGGGTGTGTTATACAGAATCAACCTACCTCAGTAAGAGCAGAGTCACAAGTTTTCTTTCATTTCTGGAATCAGAAAAAAAAGCGAGACAAGAAAATATGATATTGGAAATTGGAAAATAAGAATGGCATGGTGTATTGCGTGTAAGCGTGATGTAAGAGTTAAATATAATTAGAACATGTTTTATGCATGCAGAAAATTGTCACAAAGCCCATTATTTATCATAAAAATGCCCTAAAATATTTCACCACACAAGTTACTAATATAGTGAAGATTGTATCTTACTTTATAAATTTAATTAAGGAGTATTATAAAGTGCTTTTGATGGCTTGTAAGAAAAAGACAATTTACGGAGGCTCACACAGGAAATATAATACGGATCAACCTTTATCGATAAAAATAATTAAATAAAAATTAATATATCTCCAATATAGAAAGCCCTTGTCCTGGATAATTTCCTGTTAAATTTTACCAAGTGTTGGATATAAAAGATACCTCCCAAAGCAACAAAAACAGGAAATCACTGAAGAGAATTATTTTTTTTAATTTTTAAATTTGATTTTACTTATATATTTATTTGTTACAGTTTATTCACTTTGTATAGCTGCTGCAGCCCTCTCCCTCCTCCCTCATCTGTTTCTAGTCCCACCCAATCCCCTCTTCTCCCCTTAATCCTTTTTTCTAGTCCCCTATAGGAGAGGACCTCCTCCCCTTCTATCTGACCCTAGTTGATCAGGTCTCATCAGGACTGGCTGAAACATCTTCCTCTGTGACCTGGCAAGGCTTAAATAGTGTGGAAGAGATATTGAAGAGTATCTTTCCACAATTAATGGCTTCCAGCAGAGCTTAGGGGTGGAAGGACTCAGTTCTTCTTAGGAGGGCTGGCCACTGAGAGTGGCCATGCTTCATTGGGTATATAGATATACTTCTTTTGGGGGAGTCAAGTCACAAGGGGGGAGCAGACATGGAAGGACTGGGAAGGGATTTTCATTGGGGTGCATGATGTGAAAATTCTAGAGAATCAATAAGAGTGTTATGTGGAAGAAAATGAAAAAATTAACAATACTATAAAAAAAACTTTAAAAAAATTTAGTCCATGAGCAAGAATGGAATTATTTGTTTAATGTCAACTATTGACTTGGCATTTTTGAGTAGTGATAATTTGTAGTTCTGGCCAGCAGAGTATTCTGGCTCAGTTGTGTCCTTCCGATAAGACAGAGAAAGACACAGAAATGTATGGGATTACAGAGCTGGTTCACAATAAGCAGATGTTGGAGGGAAGTAGGAAAGAGTTAGAAAGCCAACAGGGAGGGGAAAAGTCTGAGATGAGCACTCACCTAGTGGATGGCAGCAGGACAAAGAGTAAGAGATACACAGAAAAATCTTAGGCTGATCACCCAGACAGAGGAACCTGGAGGACGTTAGACCTGAAAAACTATGTTGAGGGTGATTGATCCTGCCTTTTAGTTTAAAAGTAATTTACAGGGCAACCAAAGTTTATAAGAACTTCCTAGTGGATTTCTTTCCACGTATACCTACATAGGCAGTTTTAATATTCATAAATTAATGCAATCTGTGATACCAACAGGGTAAAGAAGAAAAATCATATTTTCATAGCAATGAATGCAGAAATTGCATATAACAAACCCAGTATCTATTTATAATAAAAATTAAAAGACAAATTATCATCAAATCAAGTATAAAATATAACATTCTATTTGATAAAACAATGAATATACAAAATTCCTTGTAACCAATATCATACTGAATATTATTCTTAGGGTTAGGTACAAGCCAGAAATGTCTCCTTTCCCATTCCTGTTTGCCATTATACTTGGTGACTTTGCTAAAGAATAGATCAATAGAATTTATTAGTTAGTAAAATGGAATAGTGAGTAAATATATAGGTGCTATCTAATATAACATATCGCCAAGGAACTGCTTTAAGATGCATTCTTTTACTTTAGTGGGAGATTGGAACGTGTGACACGACATGCATGTGAAGCTTAAGGAAAACCTGTGGAACCTAGTCCTATCCTTTCAGACTTTGAGAACTAGGGATTAAACCTGAGTTGCCAAATGTGGCAGCTACCACCTTAGTTCAGTGAGTCATCTCGCCAGCCCTAGGTGTTAAAAGTTTTTTAATGAGATTTAAGCATCTTCCCTAGGATCCTTCTTAGTCTTGAGCTTCTTTTGGTCTGTGGATAACTGTTCGATACTATATGGCTATTATCTGCTTATTAATGAGTGTTTAACCATGCCTGTCTTTCTGTTTCTGGGTTACCTCACTCAGGATGATCTCTTCTAGTTCCTTCCATTTGCCTGCAAATTTTGTGATTTCCTTGTGTGTGTTTTGTGTGTGTGTGTTTACGATTTATTTATTTATTAATCATACAGTGTTCTGCCTGCATGTGTGTCTGCATGCCAGAAGACAGTACCAGACTATAATTGGTTATTAACCAACATATGGTTGCTGGGAATTGAACTCAGGACCTCTGGAAGAGCAGCCAGTGACCTTAATCTCTGAGCCATCTCTCCAGCCCCCAGTTTTCTTGTTTTTAATAGCTGAGTAGTATTCCTTTGTGTAGATGTACCACAATTTCTGTATCCATTTCTCCATTGAGGGACATCTAGGTTGTTAACATGGTCTGGCTATTACAAATAAAGCTTCTATGAACATAGTTAAGCAAATGTCCTTATTGAAGGGGGGGGGCATTTTTTGGGTATATGCCCAGGAGTAGTATAACTGGATCTTGAGGTATGTCAGTGTCAAATAGGATAGACATCAGAAGTGGTGGAAGAGAGGAAACAGGATGGGAGGGTCCTCTGAAAGGATTCACCCAAAAGGGGATCAAAGCAGATGCTGAGACTCAGGCCCAAACTTTGGCAGAGAACAGGGAGTCCTATGGAGGAAGAGAGGGGTGGCACATGAAGGGGACAGGATCCCCAGAAGGAAACCAACAAAATTAAAAAATCTGAGCTCAGGGGGTCCTGCAGAGACTGATGCACCAAGCAAGGACCACATATGGAGAGGACCTAGACCCTCTGCTCAGATGTGGCCAATTGACTGCTCAGTTTTCATGTGGATCTCTGAATGAGGGGATCAGAGGCTGCCTCTAGCATGAACTCAGTTGACTTCTTTCTGATCACTCACCCCTGATGATGCAGTCTTACCAGGCCACGGAGGAAGAGGATCCAGGCAGTCCTCATGAGACTTAACAAGCTATGGGCAGATGGCAATAGTCGAGAACTAGTCCTAGGGTGGACTTTGGGAAGGGGATAGAGGAAGGAGGAGGGAGGGTAGGACTAGGTGAGTTGAAGGAGGGGGTTTCAATCAGGGATACACAATGAATAAATTATGAAGAAAAAAATAAAAATTAAAAAAGTTTTGTTATCGGTATCACAGTACACCCAGAAGGACGGAAACCCAACAGCTTCAGTCTCCCAAGTGTCGATGAGGACATAGAGTTTTTCAGGAATTCTCATTCATTGCTGACAGATATGTGGGATTTTGAATCTGAAATGCCCCCCACGACTCATGTTTTGATCACTCAATACGAAACTGATGTCTTTATTTGGGAAGTTACTGAGTCTTTCTTGCTTGGCTGATGAGCATGAGTTCTGCAGGTGCTCTTTTAAAAGCCTTCTTTCATTTCTCCTCATGTGTACCACTCTATATATCATGCTTTACATGCATATGAATATACAAAACTATGCACAGTTACCATCACTGCTACAATACATGTGCTATCATGTGTTTCTGTGACATTGTAGGTTGTGCCCTCTGAAAATGAGAAAGAATATTAAACTCTCCTCTATCGAGTTGATGCTGCTATTTAACTTTATTTCAGTTATAACAAACTAATTAGTACAATAGATCAAATTGTACAGCTTCTGTGTAGAAACAGCTTTGCCCATAATTGTTTGGGCAGTTATTAATCATACTACTAGGTATTTATTTAGATGAGATGTGAACATGTCTGTAGAATAAAACTACTCACGGAAAGTAAACATTTGATTCAAAAATCATAAAAAGCTGGGAGATCCCAATAAGCTCTTCAACAGATAAACTGTGACACTTTATAATGTAACATTATCCAGGAATTATAGTATGTGATCCAACAAGACAGTGAGTAGTGATTAGATGAGGAAGTCTGGATGAATTGACTTTTTATTGCTTATTTCCAAAAATACGACGTTTTTGAAAAAATCAAACTATAAGACAGGAAAAGGCTACTGTTTGTCAAGATCTAGATGCCTGGGTGTGAGTCAGACAAGTAGGGGGAACATGAACCTGAGGCAGAATTTAAGGCAATGAGATTGTTCTGTATGACAATGTAATATGAGATGCATTGTGCTTTGCTTCTGCCAAAATCCAGAGAACTATGTAACTCACACAGTGAGACAGAAGACACTAGGATAAAATATACATTTTTTACTTCCTGTTAATTTATTAATATTAACTAAAAATAATCAGGCATGGAATGTTTAATTAATATAGCATACTAATTTCCCCTCCTTGTTTTCCTCAGCATGATAAGAGTTGTTTGGGTATATTTGTTTTTAAGCCTCAAGAAAGAAGTTCTTCCTAGCTAAAGCAAAGTGTCCTACTTAAGGTAGAGGTTTTCAATCATCACATACCTTAAAACAACACTTACGGTGTTCTAATTTTGTGTTTCATCCTGTTTTCTGTCAGTCAAGACTAGTTCAATCAACTCAGACTTTATCACACTTTTTTCCTCCTCGGCTGCTTACTTTTCTATTGGACTTCCTACCCTGTTGAAAATGTTGAAACATTTTCTTGTTAAATCAAATATAAGTTAGTTATGGTAATACACGAATCATTTCTGATGCGGTTTCACCTTGTGTGCATAGGCACAAATCTCTACCTAACACGGAGCACATTTTTTTCATGAATTTTCAGAACATCTATGAGTCATTTAAATTTGTTTCTCGTCATCATGAATCCAACCTTGGTTTGCATGTGTACCATTCTAAGTGTTTCAGGGAATGATCAGAAAGATAAGGAATTCAATTAGGTATTTTTTCATCATGTACCTGTCTGTCTGTTCTCTATTCACTTATTTACCTATTTTAAGTGAGCAAATACAATTATACCATATGTCAATTCTAGAAATTTGTTTTATGTTGAACACTTTCCAAAGACAACTTGCATAACCTCCACTGTTCAGGTATGTCCATGGCGAAACGCTTCGTCTTTTGATCTTTAGTTAAAAAGCCTTACGACAGAAAATATTAATCAGCTACTTGATTATATGGAAAATGCTACTTGAAAACTGCCAAATTTGTTTCAACTCTATTTTATTTTCAAGGTTCTGTGGCCTCCTGTCTACTGTACTATCTGTCCAGCCGAGGGTCTCATGATCAATGGTTGCAGCATCTTGGCAAGCAAAATCAATGGTTTAGTATTAAGAAAGGCTTTTTATGTTTGCTTGTTCTCTTCTTTTAAAATTTGCTTCAATTTTCAGCACTAGCCAGGTGTGTGTACGTGTGCATGTGAACACTCATGTGCGTGTAAATTTGTGTGTGTGTGCGTGTGTGTGTGTGCGCATATTAAGGGGTCTTAGTATATTTCTTATGTTTGTTTCAACGTGCTGGGCTCAAGTCATCCTTTTGTGTTAATCTTTTCCATAGCTGAAACTGCATGCTTACTCTATTGTAATTGTGTCCTAACTACAGTACTCCTTGACCAAAATTTCCCCATCATTCATTTAGGAAATCAAAGCAATTGAAGCTCATATAGTGATAGTAATTTCTGGATGAATCCTAGAAGAGTGTGATTGTTTGAATAAGAATGTGCCCCATAGATTCATATATTTGAATACTTAGTCATCAGAGAGTGGCATTACTTGAGAAAGACTAGCTGTGGCTTTGTTGGAGTAGATATGCTATTTTTGGAGGAAGTGTGTCACCGGGGGTGGATTTTGAGGTTTCAAAAGCCTAAGCCAGGCCCAGTGTTACTCTCTTTTCCTGTTGCCTGTGTACGCAGATGTAGAATTCTCAGCTTTCCTCCAGCTCCATGTCTGCCTGTCTGTTGCCCTACTCTCCATCATGATGATAATGGACTAAATGTCTGAGGCCCAAATTAAATGCTTTCTTTATAAGACTTGCTGTTGTCATGGTGTATCTTCAAAGCAATGGTAACCCTAACTAAGACAGAAGTAGGTTTAGAAGAGTGACTAAGATAAAGAGTAAAACCTGAATTTCTGCATGTATTTCAAATGCTCAAAATGAAAACAATCAGATGAAGAAGGGTATGAGCACATACTGGAAAATCTCTGCCTTGTAGGCTGGTCCATCCTTCCATGGAAGCCATTTTTTTGATAAAGATTCATCCCTCATTTGTTCATCTCCCCTTATGCTTATGAGGCTAACATATTTATAAGATTCAAATGAGGTTAATGTATTTATAGGACTCATAGGTGACCTTAGGAGATGGAGCCTTGGAATGCCTCACCAAACTGGATACTTCAATGGATGTTATAAATTGAAAATCCCCGGCACAGAATCAATAAACCTACAGAGTGGTCAATGTGGAGCTGCACTTCTCATTATCCATTATGAACTGACAAACAGTGTTGGTGTGGGTGCTAATCAGATTTTTCTAACCCTAACCCTGACCTTAACCCTGCCCATAACCCACCCATCCCTCCATAGAAGCCATTCTTTTGGTAAAGATTTATCTCTCATTTTATTTCTAATGCTGCTTTCTTTTTTTCAAACATAATCTTTTGTTTTGTTTCCACAAAGAAATATTTGGGAAAACAAATGACTGGGAATTATGAGGATTACAAATTAGAATAACAGAAGTCTGGGCACAATTGCCAGCATTAAGCATTAAAGGGCAGTTTTCCCCTCCAGCATTTTTTTCTCTCATTTTTCCACCACACAGCACAGATTTGATTGCAGATGGATGCAGCAGAGTACATTTTGCCCAAATTGGAATAAAATTTGTTTTACCAAATTTAGCTTAAATTCAACCTTGTTATATGGAAACCTTTCTATTGATTTAAGAATAACACTTTTCTATCATTGTTTTCTGATACTGCCAGCAAAACATGAAATGTAAACTAGTGAATTATTACCATATTTTCACTTTTAAAACCATGCTTTTTAAATAAACAAAATAAGTATATAATATTTTGACCTTTATCTGTCAAATAAAATCGAATGTTGTATAATTTGTACTATCAGCATGGTTTTATTATTTATTTTCTATTTGTCTCATTTATAGATTATACAGTGAGGCTCAAGCAAACTAATTACACTGAGGTCACACAAGGTTAGGAATCTTGCTGTCACACTCCTGTTTCTACACAGCTTTTGGGAAAGGCAAAGTGAAAAAAAAAAGGACAAAAAATAACCACGAAGTCTTATGAATAACTCTACCATCATCATCTTTCAAAATGCTGCAAAATTTCACTTTCAGGCCAACAACAACAAATGGTAGAGAAGACTGAGGTGTGTGCTGGGAGCACACATAAAAGAAGAAAATGCATAGCATATTCTTTAGTGTTTAGCAGAAAGAAGGAGAAATGTTAGTGATTATAATTACTCCCTTATACTGAGACAATATGGAAGATTGGCAGAGTATTAACTTAGCCAAAATTAGGCTATTAATATAGTGACAAAATGTATGACAGTGTGTATGTCTTAAATCTATAAATAAAGTATCATTAGTCCATATCATACAATCACAAGAAAAAAAAGCATTAGCTTCTTCGGGTGGACTCATAGCCAAGTTACTCCTTGCAATGTTTAAACTCCTCATAAAAGAAAGATATAAGACTAGACCTTGTCATATCTGTATGCTTTACTCCAAAGAGTAAACACACACAGAGACACACCCACATAAACACACTGGCACACACTCGTGGGTGGTCACGATGTAATATTTCAATATATGCATTCATGGTGTGATGTTCAAACAATTTTAAATATCTAAGACAAGCTCAACAAAACAAATGACAGCTCATGCTGCTGAGTAAAGGGAACACACATTCAATGCTAGCAGGAGTGTGAAGTGGATTACCACTTTAAAAAGCAATGTAGAGGTTCCTCAGGAAGCTAAGAACTAGTCTACCTCAAAATCCAGTCACGCCACTTTTAGGAGGATACACTAAGTTAGAATGCTTCATCCTACTACAGAGACACTTTTTCATCCATGTTCTGTGCTACTCTCCTCACAATAACCAGAAATTGGACACAACCTAGATGTCCATTAAGGGATGAATGAGTAAGGAAACAAACAACCCAGACTATTACCGAAGCTATTGGTTGTTCTATTCAAATGGGTAGCAAGGCCCTAGTTCTAAAAACAACTAATTGAACATGAGAAGTCAAGCTGATGCCTACCTACAGCCTTTGCCTCTACTGGTTCAGTTCCCTTTACTTACCAGCATGAGCTGTCGTTTGTTTTATTGATCTTGTCCCAGATATTTAAACCTGTTGAAAACATCACACCATCAATGCATATACTGAAATATTATATCACATATATGTACAGTGTGTGTGTCTGTGTATGTGTTCAGATTTAAGGTATTCCTGACATGCTGCAACCAAACAAAGGAAAAAGGCAAATACCAGCCCAGCTACAAAAACCTTCAATCTACAGTAATGATATATTCAAAAGATGCACTAGTACAGAATGTTGCAAAGCTTATGGAAATAAGCAACCAATATCTGATTAGATTTTAAAAAAACTCTATAAAATGGAACCCATCTCTGGCATTGCCCAAGTGGTAAAAACCTGAGACTGGACAGTCTATGGAACTAGTGGAAGACTAAACACTACTGCTTGCTACAGGAATTTAACAATAAGATGACTCCTAATGCCATTATGCTATACCCTTAGATCCATGCCTTGCTCAGCCATTGTCAGAGAAGCTGCGCCTTGCAGTAGATGGGAACCAATACAGAGACCTACAATAAACAATGTGCAGACAGTGAGAGACCTTGGAAATGTAGCTCTAAATAAGCATCTTCCATCTAATCCCTTCCCTCAGGATTTGGGGAACCCTGTGGAAGAAGAACTGGAAAAATTGTGAAATCCGTAGGGGGTGGAGGACAGCAAGGAATCAATGTTCTTCAAACCACAGCTGCACTGACTCAATACGAATTCATAGAGCTTGTGGCTGCATGTACAGGTCTGCATCAGTGAGGATCGAAAGCCTGAGCAGAGATGTGTGTGTAATCCTCCATTTTGATGCCTAAGAATGATGAACATTTAAACATTTTTAGCCATGTGAGATTCCTCTGTTGAGAATTCTCTGTTTAGGTTTGTACATCATTTTTAATTAGATTATTTGCTTTTCTTGTAATCTGGTTTCTTGAGCACTTTATATATTTTTTATATTAGCCCTCTGTCAAATGAAGAGTTGGTGAAAATCCTTTCCATTCTGTAGGTTGTCATTTTGTCCTATTAATGGTGTCCTTTGACTTACAGAAGCCTTTCTCCTTCAAGAGGTCCCATTTCTTTATTTCTTTTTCTATTTATTACATTTTATTCACTTTGTATCTAAGCTGTAGCCCCTTCCTTGTCCCACCCCAATACCACCCTCCCTCCCTCTTCTCCTCCCATGCCCCTCCTCTAGTCCACTGATAGGGGAGGTCCTCCTCCCCTTCTGTCTGACCCTAGCTTATCAGGTCTCATCAGGATGGGCTGCATTGTCCTCCTCTGTGGCCTGGTAAGGCTACCTCACCACTCAAGGCTAGGTGATCAAAGAGGCAGACACTGAGTTTATGTCAGAAATAGCCCCTGTTCTCCTTATTAGGAAACCTGCCTGGGGACTGAGATGGCATGGGTTACTTCTGTGCCAGGGTTCTAGGTTATATCCATGAATGATCCTTGGTTGGAGTATCTGTCTCAGAAAAAACACCTATGCCCAGATACTTTGGTTCTGTTCCTCTCCTTGTGGAACTCCTGTCCCCTACAGGTATTTCTATCTCCCCCTTCTTTCATAAGTTTCCCTGCACTCTGCCCAAAGGTTGTCCATGAGTCTAAGCATCTGCATTGATAGTCTGCAGGCCAGAGCCTTTCAGAGTCCCTCTGTGGTAAGTTCCTATCCTGTTCCCTGTTTTCTCCCTCTTCTGATGTCATCTCCTTTGCTTTTCTGAATGAGGATTGAGCATCTTACCCAGGGTCCCCCTCCTTGCTTAGCTTCATTAGGTGTACAGATTTTAGTATGTTTATCCTATGTTATATGTCTAATAACCACTTATAAGTGAGTATATACCATGTGTATCTTTCTAATTCTGGGATACCTCACTCAGGATGATCTTTTCTAGTTCAATCTATTTGCCTGCAAATTTCATGATTTCCTTGTTTTTAATTGCTGAGTAGTATTCAATTGTGTAAATGTACCTCTATTTCTGTAACCATTCCTTAACTGAAGGACATCTGGGTTGTTTCCAAATTCTGGCTATTACAAATAAAGCTGCTACAAACATGGTTGAGTAAATGTCCTTGTTGTATTCTTGAGCATATTTTGGATATATATGCCCAGGAGTAGTATAGCTGGATCTTGAGGTAGCACTATTCCCAATTGTCTGAGAAAGCACCAGGATGATTTCCAAACTGTTTGTACAAGTGTGCATTCCCACTAGCAATGGAGGAGTGTTCTCCTTTCTCCACATCCTCTCCAGCATGTGTTGTCACTTGAGTTTTTATCTTAGCCATTCTGATGGATGTAAGGTGAATTCTCAGGGTTGTGTTGATTTACATTTCCCTGATAGCTAAGGATGTTGAGCATTCCTTGCAGTGTTTCTCTGCCATTGGATATTCATCTATTGAGAATTCTCTGTTTAGATTTGTACCCCATTTTTTAAATTGGATTACTTGGTTTGTTGCTTTTTTTTATTTGTTGCTTTTTAACTTCTTGAGTTCTTTATATATTCTGGATATTAGCTCTGTTAGTACAGTGTTGGTGAAGATCCTTTCCCAGTCTTTAGGCTGTCCTTTAGTTCCGATGACAGTGTTCTTTGTTTTACAGAAGCTTTTCAGTTTCATGAGGTCCCATTTATTGATTTTTGAGTTAATTTTGTATCCAACCACTTTGCTGAAGGTGATTATCTGCTGTAGGAGTTCCCTGGTAGAATTTTTTGGGTGACCCATGTATACTATCTTATCTGAAAATAGTGATACTTTGACTTGTTCCTTTCTGATTTGAATCCCTTTTATCTCCTTTAATTGTCTTATTGTTCTAGCAAGGACTTAAAGAACTATGTTGAAGAGGTATGGAGAGAGTGGGCATCCTTGCCTTGTCATTGATTCCAGTGGGATTGATTTAAGTTTCTCTCCATTGAGTTTGATGTTGGCTATAGGCTTGTTGTATATTGCCTTTACTATGTTTAGGTAAGTGCCTTGTATCCCTGATTTCTCCAAGATTTTAAACATAAATAAATAGTGGATTTTATCAAATGCTTTTTTTGCATCTAAGGAGATTATCATGTATGTTTATTTTTTTCTTTTAGCTTGTTTATATGGTGGATTACATTGATGGATTTCCGTATATTGAACCACCCTTGCATACCTAAGATGAAGCCTACTTGGTCATAATGGATGATATCTTTGATGTGCTCTTGTATTCGGTTTGGAGTATTTTGTTGAGTATTTTTGCATCAATGTTCATAAGGGAGATTGGCCTGAAATTCTCTTTCTTTGTTGGGTCTTTGCAGGGTTTAGATATCAAGGTGACTGTGGCTCCATAGAATGAGTTTGGTAATGTTCCTTCTGTTTCTATTTTTTTGGAATAGTTTGAAGAGTGTAGGTGTTAGCACTTCTTTGAAGGTCTGGTAGAATTCTGCGTTGAAACCATCTGGCCCTGGGCTTTTTTTGGATAGGAGACTTTTGGTGACAGCTTCTATTTCATTATGGGATATAGGACTATTTAATTTATTCACCTGGTCTTGACTCAGCCTTGGTAAGTGGAATCGATCAAGAAATTTGTCCATTTCATTTAGATTTTCAAATATTGTGTCATATAGGCTTTTGAAGTAAGACCTAATGATTGGTTTTCTTCAGTATCTGTAGTTATGTCCACCTTTCGTTTCTTATTTTGTTGATTTGCATAGTGTCTCTCTGCCTTTTAGTTAGCTTGGCTAAGGGTTTGTCTATCTTGTTGATTTTCTCAAAGAACCAGCTCTTGGTTTCAGTGATTCTTTGAATTGTTCTCTTTGTTTCTAATTTATTGATTTCAGCCCTGAGTTTGATTATTTCCAGCTGTCTACTCTTGGGTGTGTCTGCTTCCCCCCCACCCCAGGGCTCTCAGTTGAGTAGTTAAGTTGCTTGCATGAGATGTTACAAATTTCTTCTTGAAGGCACTTAGTGCTATGAACTTTCTTATTAGCACTGCTTTCATTGTGTCCCATACTTTTGGGTATGTTGTGCCTTCATTTTCATTGAATTCTAGGAAGCGTTTTCTTTGTCTTTCTTTCTTTCCTTCTTTGTTTCTTCCTTCCTTCCTTCCTTCCTTCCTTCCTTCCTTCCTTCCTTCCTTCCTTCCTTCCTTCCTTCCTTCCTTCCTTTCCTTCCTTCCTTCCTTCCTTCCTTCCTTCCTTCCTGCCTTCCTGCCTGCCTGCCTGCCTGCCTTCCTTCCTTCCTTCCTTCCTTCCTTCCTTCCTTCCTTCCTTCCTTCCTGCCTTCCTGCCTGCCTGCCTTCCTTCCTTCCTTCCTTCCTTCCTTCCTTCCTTCCTTCCTTCCTTCCTTCCTTCCTTCCTTCCTTTCCTTCCTTCCTTCCTTCTTTCCTTCCTTCCTTCCTTCCTTCCTTCCTTCCTTCCTTCTTTCTTTCTTTCTTTCTTTCTTTCTTTCTTTCTTTCTTTCTTTCTTTCTTTCTTTCTTTCTTTCTTTCTTTCTTTCTTTCTTCCCTGAGTAGAGAGTTGTTCAATTTCCATGTGTGTGTAGGCTTTTTGCTATTTCTCTTGCTGGTGAGGTAGGCTTTTTGCTATTTCTCTTGCTGGTGAGGTCCAGCCTTAGAGCATAGTGTTCTGATAAGATCCAAAGGATTATTTCAATTATCTTGTATCTGTTGAGGCTTTATTTGTGCCTGATTATATGGTCTATTTTCGAGAAAATTATATGAGATGTTGAGAAAAAGGTAAAGTCTTTTATGTTTGGATGAAAGGTTCTGTAGATGTCTGTTATGCCCATTTGATTCATGACATCTGTTAGAGTCATTGTTTCCTTGTATAATTTCTGTTTTGTTGACCTGTCCTTTGTTGAGAGTAGGATGTTGAAGTCTCCCACTATTAATGTGTGGTTTAATTTTTGTTAATGTTTCTTTTAAAAAAGTGGGTGCCCCTGTATTTGGGGCATAAATGTTCAGAATTGTAAGGTCTTGTTGGTGGAATTTTCCTTTGAGGAGTATGAAGTGATCTTCCTCATCTCTTTTGATTAATTTTGGTTGAAAGTCTATTTCATGAGATATTACAGTGGCTACTTATTTTTGTTTCTTGGTTCCATTTGTTTGCAAAAGTATCTTCCAGCCCTTTACTCTTAGGTAATGTTTATCTTTGTGACTTAGGTGTTTTGTTTGTTTGTTTTTTGTATGGAACAGAATGTTGGGTCTTGTTTAAGCATCCATTCTAATAGTCTGTGTCCTTTTATTCGAGAGTTGAGACCGTTGATGTTCAGAGAGATTAATGACCAGTGGCTGTTAGATATTTTTATTTTGATGTTGGTTGTGGTGGTGTGTTTGGGTGCTTGGATATTTTTAGTTTTGCTGTAGTGAGGTTATTTATTTCCTTTGTTTTCCTGAATACTGTTAGCTTTTTTGGGGTTGTATTTTTCCTTCTGGTATCTTCTGTAAGACTGGATTTGTGGGTAGGTATTGTTTAAATTTGTTTTTGTCATTGATTATCTTGTTTTCTCCATTTATGAGGACTGAGAGTTTTGCTGGGTATAGTAGCCTGGGCTGACATCTGTGTTCTCTTAGGGTCTGCATGATATCCGTCCAGTCCCTTCTGGTTTTCATAGTCTCTGCTGAGAGGTCAGGTGTGATTCTGATGGGTTTGCCATTATATGTTACTTGGTCTTTCCCCTTGCAGCTTTTAGTATTTTTCCATTGTTCTATATTCTTACTGTTTTGATTATTATGAGGTGGAAGGATTTTCTTTTTTGGTCTAATTTATTCGGTGTTCTGTAAGCTTCTTGTATGCTTATAGGCCTCACTTTTATTTATTTATTTTTATTTTTTTAATTTTATTTTTTTCTTATCCATTACATTTTATTAGCTCTGTATCCCAGCTGTATCCCGCTCCCTCATTCCCTCCCAATCTCACCCTCCCTCCCTCATCTCCATTGTGCCCCTTTCCAAGTCCACTGATGGGGGGGGACCTCCTCCCCATTCAACCAATCCTGTTTTATCAGGTATCTTCAGGACTGGCTGCAAAGCCCTCCTTTGTGGCTTAACAGGACTGCTCTTCCCTTGGGGGGTAGGGAGGTCAAAGAGTCAGCCATTGAGTTCCTGTTAGAAATAGTCCTTGTTCCCCTCACTTTGGGAAACCAATTGATTACTGAGCTACCACAGGCTACATCTGAGCAGAGGTTCTAGGTTATATCCATACATGGTCCTTGGTTGAATGTCAGTCTCAGAAAAGACCCTGTGCCCAGATATATTTGGTTCTTGTGAAGCTCCTATCCATTCCCCATCATACTAACTCCCCTTCTTTCATATGATTCCCTGTACTCTGCTAAAGGTTTGGTCATGAGTCTTTGTATCTGCTTTGAAAATACTGCTAGATAGAGTCTTTCAGCTGCCCTCAGTAGACTCCTGTCATACGTTCAATGCACATCTCATCTGTCTCTCTAAACGAGGATTGATCATCTTACTCCATGTCTGCTCTCTTGATTATCTTTTTTAGGTGTATAGATTTCATTATGTTTATCATATCTTATAGGTCTATATAAGTGAGTATATACCATGTTTGTCTTTGTCCTTCTGAGATATTTCACTCAAATGACACACGTAGTATATACTCACTTATAAGTGGATATTAGATATATACTATAGGATAAACATACTAAAATCTGTACACCTAAAGAAGCTAAGCAAGAAGGAGGACCTGGGTAAGATACTCATTCAGAAAGGCAAAGGGGATGGACATCAGAAGAGGGAGAAAACAGGGAACAGGACAGGAGCCTACAACAGAGGGTCCCTGAAAGTTTCTACGTAGCAGTGTATCAAAGCAGACAGCCTACAGTCTGGAAGAATATCTTCACCAACCCTACAACCAATAGAGGACCTAACAGTACAAATTTAGAATTAAATATGCATATATTTGTACAAAAAAGCCATTAAATCAATCAGTTATAGTTTCAAGTGCCAAGAATACAAAATATACATTTTTGAACATTTTATATTATAAAGTAAATTGTACCTAATAGTTTAAAAAAACAACAACAATAACAAAACAACTACATCCCAGTGGACAAGCAACAGTGGCTAGATGATGATGATGGTTATTCACAATACTTACAGACCTCGAAACAACAGTACTCAAGTTCATCTGGAAAAACAAAAAACCTTGTATAGTAAAGGAACTTCTGGAGGTATCACTATACCTGATTTCAACTTGTGATATAGAGTTGTAGCAGTAAGAACCTCATGGTATTGGCATAAAAAGTGCCCCACTGATCAATGGAAACAAACTGAAGTCTTAGAAGTAAATCCATTTGAGCTCTTGATCTTAGCCGTTTGTTCTGATAGGTGTAAGATGGAATCTCAGAGTTGTTTTGATTTGCATACCCCTGATGACTAAGGATGTTGAGCATTTCTTTAAGTGTTTCTCTGCCATTCTATATTCCTCTGGAGAATTCTCTGCTTAGCTTTGTACCCTACTTCTTAATTAGATTATTTGGTTTGTTAGTATCTAATTTCTTGAGTTCTTTATATATTCTGGATAGTAGTCCTCTATTGGTTGTAGGGTTGGTGAAGATATTCTTCCAGACTGTAGGCTGTCTTTTTGTTCTGCTGACAGTGTCCTTTGCTTTACAGAAGCTTTTCAGTTTCACGAGGTCCCATTTATCCATTTATTAATTGTAGATCTTAGAGTCTGAGCTGTTGGTGGGAATGCAAACTTGCGCAACCACTTTGGAATTCAATTTGGTGCTTACTCAGAAAATAGGTAATAGCACTACCACAAGACCCAGCTATACCACTCCTGGGCATGTATCCAAAAGATGCCCCCCCCCATTCAAAAAGGACATTTGTCCAACTATGTTCATAGTAGCTTTATTTGTAATAGCCAGAATATGGAAACAACCTAGATGTCCCTCAAAGGAGGAATGGATACAGAATTTGTGGTACATCTACACAATGGACTACTACTCAGCAATTAAAAACAAGAAAATCAACGAAATTTGCCTGCAAATTTCATGGAACTAGAAGAAATCATCCTGAGTGAGGTAATCCAGAAAGAGAAAGACAGGCATGGTATACATTCACTAAGAAGTAGCTATTAGCTGTATAACATTGGACAGCCATCTGCAGACCTAAAGAAGCTAAAGACTACGGATAACCCTAGGGAGGCTGCTTAAATCTCATTCAGAATGGCAAACAGGATAGACACTAGAAGCAGTGGAACAGAGAGGAAACAGGATGGGGACCTACTATAGAGGGTCCTCTGAAAGGATTCACACAACCAGGGACTGAAACAGATGTTGAGACTCACAGCCAAACTTTGGGCAAAGCGCAAGGAGTCTTATGGAGGATGAGAGGGGCAGGATTAGAGGGACATGGAGGGGACAGGAGCCCTATAAGGAGAACCAACAAAACTAAAAGATCTGAGCCCATGGTGGTCTTACAGAGACTGATACACCTATCAAGGACCATGCAAGGAGAAGAATAGACCCCCTGCTCAGATGTGGCCATTTGGCAACTCTGTCTTCATGTGGATCTCCAAGGGTGGAGATCAGGAGCTGCCTCTATCATGAACTCAGTTTACTGCTCTCTGATCATTCACCACTGATGATGCCGCCTTGCCAGGACACAGGGGAAGATCATCCAAGTAGTCCTGATGAGACTTAACAATCTATGGCAGATGACAGTAATGGAGAACTCCCCCTTTCAGTGGTCTAGGGGAAGGGGATAAGGGAAAGAGAGAGGGAGGGTGCCACTGGTGGAGTTGAGGGCGGGGGCTTCAATCAGAATATATAATGAATAAATTGTGAAGAAAAAAATTAATAAAAGAAGTAAACCCACAATCCTATCATTTTTCTCTCTTAGATACCGGATGTGACTATGATGGCCTCACTTCTGATAAGCAAGCAATACCATTATTTTTGTACTGTTGTGGAGCCTGGCACTCTCATCATTAGAGCCATCTCTCCCATTTTTGCGACCACCAACCCTGCCTGCATAGGACACCTACCACTTAATTTCCTGGTGCCAGTGTCCCTTTCATCAGAATTTTCTTGGTGGATTTCTTGAATGTGTATGTCTGTGGAAATTTCCTAAAAAAAAAAAAAAATAATAATAATCTTTGAGTCATCCTGTCTTAGGCATATTTTTTTTCCTGCAGGATGAGTTTGCTTAGTTGCTTTGATCCTATCTGGCACTTTGTCCTAGTGCAACTCAGGTATTTCCATTTGGGTCAGTGTGGTCAATGCCATTTCTCTTTGCTTCTGAGATCCACAGCAACCTATTATTTTCCTTGTTTGAGGAAGTGTTTCTAGAACTCTATCCCTTTTTCCTCCAGAGGCAATATCATTAAATTCTAACCTCATGGTACTGGCATAAGAAGAGGCATCACTGCTTTCTGCTGGCCCATGCTGGCTAATTCTGGTGCCTTTGAAATGTTAATGTGCAACTTTGGAAGAGGTAGGCTGGTTGCAACCCAGTTCTTTCCCATTTGCAAATCTGTTTTTATTTTTCTTATTTATTTTAGGCTTTTCGTAGGTGGCTATGAAAAGCAAGCATGAAAGTGAAAGACATCAATACAAATATTCCATTTTTAATAATAAATAAAAATTAAAACACAAAGTGCTTCTGGTTTTAGTTAAAAGATACTATGTATATATTAATTTATAAAGATAATATATCTAAATACATGTAGTATATGGAACACATGTGTATAAATGTATACTGTTTTTTCTTAAAACAATAGTCTCTGCTACCTAAAAATCTTAAGAAAGTAAAAATTAAATACCATCTTTATGGAAATAAACAATGTGTAGCTATGAACGGTGAAAACCAATCTGTGAACACATTCTGTCAGTGGTATTTCAATAGGATGGAGAAACATGTTTGTGGAAATACATAATACAATAATCTGTTTCCAGTAGAGGAAAGATGACGGCAGAAGTTCAACAATCACACTCCCAAGACACTCAGGCACAGATCTCCACGCGTCTTCTTTGTATTGCTTAGAACTTTAATTGAAAATATCCCGCTTGAGTAAACTAGAGACTTGTTAGAATTCGACATAGACACGGAGGAGCTACAAAGGAACCCTGAACCAACTGAAATGCTAATGACTACGTTCTGTCTTCAGCGTTTCACATACTGATATGTTTTACACAGCTCGTTTACTTCTTCCAGTTATAATATTTTCAAATTTATTTTTTTGTGCAGTATAAAAGTAAAGTATTAACTGGTACCTCAGTATAACAAGGTTAACTTTTTCTTTCTGTCTGACAATATTTTTATGTACAAAAACACCAAGACCGTCAGAATGTAGATTTGATCAATGATAACATAAGTTTAATTTTTAATTTTTTATTAAACTTTTTTAATTTTAATTTTTTATTATTAGTTACATTTTATTAACTCTGTATTCCAGCTGTAGCCTGCTCCCTCATTCCCTCCCTCCTTCATCTCCTCCCTGCCCCTTTCCAAGTCCACTGATTGGGGAGGACCTCCTCCCTGTTCACCTGTTTTATCAGGTTTCTTCAGGACTGGCTGCAAAGTCCTTCTCTGTGGCCTAGCAGGACTGATCCTCCCTTGGGGGGTGGGGAGGTCAAAGAGCCTGCCATTGAGTTCCTGTCAGTAATATTCCCTGTTCTCCTTACTATGGGAAACCAATTGGTTACTGAGCTACCACGGGCTTCATCCGAGCAGAGGTTCTAGGTTATATCCATACATGGTCCTTGGTTGGAGAAACAGTCTCATATAAGACCCCTGTGCCCAGATATATTTGGTCCTTGTGGAGCTCCTATCCTTTCCTACTAACTCCCCCTTCTTTCATATGATTCCCTGCACTCTGCCGAAGGTTTGGTTATGAGTCTTAGTATCTGCTTTGATGCACTGCTAGGTAGTCTCTGGGGTCCTCTGCTGTAGGCTCCTCTCCTGTTACTTGTTTTCTCCTACATCCAATATACCTCCCATTTGTCTAAGTGAGGATTGCTCATCTTACCCTGGGTCCTCTTTCATGTTTATCTTTATCTATATAGATTTCATTATGTTTATCATATCTTATAGGTCTATATAAGTGAGTATATATCATGTATGTCTTTCTCCTTCTGGAAACCTCACTCAGAATGACCTTTTCTTGATCCTACCATTTGCCTGCAAATTTTATGATTTCCTCGTTTTTGATTGCTGAGTAGTATTAAAAGACACTGTCATCAGAACAAAACGACAGCCTACAGACTGGGAAAGGATCATCACCAACCCTATATCTGACAGAGGGCTGATATCCAGCATATATAAAGAAACTAAAAAAGTTAAAAAGCAATAAATCAAGTAATCCAATAAAAAAATGGGGTACAGAGCTAAACAGAGAATTCTCTGTAGAGGAATGTTGAATGGCTGAGAAACACTTAAAGAGATGCTCAACATCTTTAGCCATCAGAGAGATGCAAATCAAAACTACCCTGAGATTTCACCTTATACCCATCAAAATGGCTAAGATGAATAACTCAAGTGACAACACATGCTGGAGAGGTTGTGGAGAAAGAGGAACCCTCCTCCGCTGGTGGTGGGAATGTAAACTTGTACAACCACTCTGGAAAGCTATCTGGCGCTTTCTCAGACAATTAGGAATAGCACTTCCTCAAGATCCAGCCATACCACTCCTAGGCATATACCCAAAATTTGCTCAAGTACACAACAAGGACATTTGCTTAACCATGTTTGTAGCAGCTTTATTTGTAATAGCCAGAACCTGGAAACAACCCAGATGCCCCTCAACGAAGGGATGGATACAGAACTTGTATTTTTACACAATGGAATAACATAAGTTTTGAAAGAGGCAGGCATACACCCATACACAAATATGTATGTAACACACACAGACTCACACACACATACAGAGTTTTCATCTAGCCCTAAATGACACATTCAAGTATTCATATAAATTCATACTTTCTTAGTAGTTTAGTATGATCTTATTGAAATTATGATGTTTCTTTCCTTCAGCAACTTTGTTCTCTACTTACATTGGTGCTACTTTTAAGATGTATCAGTAACTTTTGTTCTCAAGTATAAGATACATAAGAAAGACGTTTAAAAGTAAACCAATATTGCCCTCAATATCACTGAGTAATTTCTACCTACACACATATAAAATAGTTTGTATGTCTTATCGTACTTTAACAATATAAGAAAACGTTCATTTCACAAATAGAAAAAATAAAGATGCTACATATTGACCTGAATTTGAACTTTACAGTTTATTTTTTTCCTTCACTTCTTTTTTTTTCAGATTTGCTGCTTTTAATTATTGCAGTAACATAATTGACAAATTATACAAATAATCTAATTAAATCATGTATTCAAGTTAAATAACTGAAGATATAAACCTAGGATAATGAACATTTTATTTGTTATAAAATTTTGTTAACCGTTGCTCAACTTGCAACCCAGTGTCCAGCCTATGAACACAGGTTCACTAGTATTTTGTTACTTAGCTTTGGATTCAAGTCCAACCAGCAAATTAGACAACACATGTATTTTCTTGAATATTTTGTTAACATGGGTAAAAATATGGACCTAGAAATAATTTTCTGAAAAATATGGATGATGAAACTTTCCAACACATGCTTCTCATGTCCCAATTTACGTTTACAGAGCACCTTAAGCCTTTCCCACCTTCACCAAGATCACATTCAAGTTTTGTTTTTTATAAGTAAATATTTTGGGACTTATTAAAAAAAGAAGTCATCATAAAATAAGATAATAATTCTGAAGCAGTAATTAGATTTTCAAAGTATGTTTGAGTACCTGGTAAAATTTTTACTCTGAGTTAATGTATCCTTTGTATTTTCCAGAAAACTGTTCCTAGTGTCCATATTTTTACCCATGTTAACATTGCATTCAAGAACATACACATGTTTTCCTTCACTTCACAGAAGCTTGTAGTAAAACAACAAATATTTTTTTTCTCATGAAATAACAATAGTTGATTTTCCTGAGGTTTTTTTTTTTTAATTTTTGTTTTTGTTTTGACAGGTTTTTGCTATGTTAGCTTGGCTGTCCCGGACTTGCTTTTGTAAAACAAGCTGGCCTCTAATTGAGAGATCTCATTAAAGTTCCCACTACATTATTTCTCTTATGTTTTTTTTTTTGTGCATTTTACTCAAAATAATTAATTGAAGCGATAAAGTAAACCATTACATTTGACTGATTAGATTCCAATTAAAGTTCTTAATTGGCCGTGGTAGTGGTGATGGAGATATAGGTCAGTAGTTAAGAGCAGCAGAAGCTCTTTCATAAATCCTGAATTCAATTCCCAGCACCCACATGGTGATTCAGAAGCCTCTGTAACTCCAGTTCCAGAGGATCCAATGATTTCTTCTGCCTCCTCTGAGTGCTGCATACTTGCGGTGCATAAACTCCAGAGTCACAAAATAAAATTAAAAAATAAATTGTCTAGCTAATTTCTCTACATGATTTTTTTAATTTGAAATTTCTTTATAACTGATTTTTAATTAGAAATAATTTAATAAAAGTTTAACAACTTGATAAATTAACTTTAAAAACTCACAAAAATTCTATGTCAATAACACAAGTAAATAATATATTGAGATATTTGATAATGTATTTCTTTAGTTGATTCTGGATTTAAAAAAACATTCTTAAAGGTTAATTTATTAATTTTTATAAAGCTTTTGATAATGAATCTACATTTTTTGCCTTTATTTTGGTATAATAAATTAATAACTCACAAAAAGTGTTAAATTTTCTTAAATACATACCCTCAGAGACTTTCATTTTATTAATAGTTGTATCAAGCCTACCACCATCTCCAAGGATAATGGATAGTAACATCCAGCTAGCTTACAGTCTGCAGATTATATATCCCTGTGTATCATTAACTTGCAAAAATTAGAACATTTGGAACATTGAAATTTCCATGCATGCTGGTGTCAGTGCAGCTAACCCTTTGAATATCTCACTATATCTTCATTACAGTTAAAGCTAGATGATTAAGAACAGCTGGGAACATATATTACCATCCATTTGGGAATTATAGGTTTCAACTTAAATGAAAAGTTAGTTAACTTTTGGCCCAACTTGAAACCAGTGATGCCACGTTCCCAAATAAAAATGCCAAAGGTTATGACACTGACATCCACAGCCCTTTTGGGAATTTGATCTCACTAAAAGGAACAAATATATTTCCATCAACAAACTCTGTTTTATGTATTTGGCTACTGTTCCCAATTTTGTGCCCTGTGGATCACATTTTTGGAGACCTTTGGATAATGGATAAATTATGCATATTTTCTTGTGATATTTGCAACCAAATTTATTGATTTATAGTCCAGCCTTTAATTCTTCATTTTTACCTCTGTAGATAAACAACAAAAAAATTTAGCTGTAAAACATTTTCAGAAAAAGCCATTCATTTTTCACTGAGTGAAGATATTTTTGTACCTTCATCAAGACAATATTAGTTTTTCATCTCTAAACAAAGGAATATAACTATCTTTCCATAATTGCAATCATTCACAGACCTTTGAAACTGATGGATGTTCAAAGTATGAGTTTTTAACAAACAATTATTTCCAAGTACATATTTTATATCATAATACTAAAACATATAAAATTAAGTTCATGCCTAGGTTTCTAATTTTCAGTCCTATTCAGTGTTTTTTTGTTTTCTTGTGCGAGGAGCTAATTGGTTTTGTTGCTTTGTCTTGTAAAGGCGCACGTGACTGATAGCAACAGCCAAACACAAAGAAGACTCTGCTGTTAATACAAACGATGCTTCCATCAATTATGTCATATAAGGAAAAGAAAAAGAAGAGAATTAATGCATTTCCTTAAATTTTTCAAAGATGGAAAGTGACTGGTTAGTTTTTTTTTAATGCTTTCTTTTTATAAAAATATTATTTATTCTTCTCTCATACATTAGATCTTTACCTCAGTTTTCCCCCCCTCCATTCTTTTATATCTCCTACCTCTCAGTTCTACTGCTCCTCTGTGTTTCTCCAGAAAAGAGCAGGCCATGCAGGAATATCAGCCAAACAAAGTATAGCGTGTTACATTAAGACCAGGCAATAAACACAGATTGTTATCAGTACATAGAGTGGGGACTGCATTCTACTTTCTGCAGCATTCTGTTAAATTGTGTTCCAGCAGATTCTATTTTCAAGTAAGCAAATAAGGTGAAATTCACAAACTTTCATGGAATACATTTTGAATTTGAAATACTTTACATTCAGAACTGCTTTCTTTATCCTTCACTTTTGAAATATGGTTTCTGGAAGAATGTGACTTGAGGCAGTAAATGGCTTATGAACTAAACGTGAGTTAAATTGGAACTGAACCTCTGATTTCCCGGATTCTGATTCTTTTTAATAGCCCAAGGAAATTCAATTAACCCAACCCTCAAATCTAATTATGTTCATTGTTTCAAATTGACACTCACTTTTATCCTTTCATTCATTAAACATTTGCTAAGTTTCTGTAATTGAATGTCTTTACAAATAAAAAAAAAAAAACACATTGCAGAAAAAGATTTCTGGAAATGCTTCCTCTTAACTTCCAAGTTTATGCGGCTGAATATTTCTCTCATATGTGCTCGATGTCTTGCTGTATTTCTTTAGTCCACTCCTATTCATGGAAGCAAATGACACTCTAGGTCATGGCTGAAACCGAAATATTCCAATTTCCTTATAACAAATTCTGCTAGGAAGAAAACAAAACAGAAAGGTGATTTCATATAAGAAGACAGAGAGCACAATGTTAATGTTTGACAGTGGAGTTTACTAGGACAGACACTGTCTCCTATTAAACAGATGTCTTGGTATCTAAAACGTTCTACAATGTTTCCTCTTACAACCTTTCTTATAGTTGATATTGTCAAGGCCACCATAATTACGTTGATAATCAGAAATTTATTGTACTTTTTATTTAGTTAAACGTTCCAGGTCAATGATCTTAAAAGACAAAAAAAAAACAAAAAACAAAAAACAAAAAAAAAAAAAAACAAGCTCCCGTTAGAAGCAGGTACCTGGGGGAAGAAAGTAGATGAAATTAAAAGCAATATGCTGGGAAGCAAAACCACAAAGTTCTGAAAAAGACACTTAAAAGGGAATGTACCTCAGTGACAGGGCATTTCTTCTATGTGTGATGCTGTGGGTTTAATAGCTGTTCCTTCAAATAGATAAACTGGGACTTAAGAAATGCTTAAGCCTGGATCTATGCAAACACTGGATTGGGTGTGTCCATTGAACACTGCTGGCATCATCAGTTGGTAAACAATTCTCCAGGCTGATTTTTCGGTAAACTTGGCAGAAACTACTTGTACCTGGGAAGAGGAACTTTAATTGAGAAAAGGTCTCCATGAGATAACCTGGAGGCAAATTTTTCAGACATTTTCTCAATTAATGATTGATGTAGGATGTGCCTGTCAGCTGGGGGTTGGTGATCACTGTGGGAAAAATCTGGGTTCTGTAAGAAAGTAGACAGAGCAAGCCATGGAGAACAAGCCAGTAAGCAGCATTGCTCTAGGTTCTCTTCATTTTCCGCACTGAGTTCCTGCCCTGACTTGCTTCATGTAACCTGGTGAAATAAACCTTTCCCTTCCTGTTGTTTTTGTTCGTTTTTATCGCAGCAATAGCAAACAAAGGGATATAAGTGAATGCAGTTATGTCCATGTTCTTCGAGTCTAACAGTAGCAAATGATTAATCAGTGAGGTGTAGCGCCTCGGGAGTACCTCAGCTATGGACCCCTGACTACTAACGGCCCATTCTTCTGCAGACCCAGCACACGAACCTGCAGATACTGAGTTTATGAACGCTTTGGCTGTGTCTGACATTCTGTAGCTTTTCCCTCTATCGTTTCTTACATTCTTTCGTTCCCTCTTCTGCAGTATTTCCTGAAGCTTAGAGGAAACCGTCTAAATGCCTTGCTTAGGGCTGCAAATTTATCACTTATTCTCAGTACCTTATGTAGCCAAAAGTTTCTTTATTCTCCATTGTTTACTGGAAAGAGAAACATCTTTGCTCAAGACTTATGTTTAATGTATAATTATAAACATTATGTATAATGTTTGTTTATGTATAAACACATATTTAGAAGGCAGTTTGACATTACATCAATTTTTTTAAACAGCATTGTTCATGTCCCTGAAAACACAGATTCATTTCTGTGGAACAGATTTAAAATGAATCACAGACTAAGTGTCTACCCCAACATCAGTACCGCTCTTACTGCACAGGTAGACACACTGTTTCTGAGAGATTGTCTTGTGGACACATAGCTTGTCAAGATCATTAGTGCCTTTAAAGACTTTGAAGACTTCCAGAAGTCTTCACAGTATCCTTGAGAATACAAAAGATAGCAAATAAGGAGGTGGCTTCAACCTCAGTTGATGTAAGTAAGATGTACAGTGTGTTCAGAACTAGTATCTTATAATTGAATTTTGTTGGGATACTAAGAGAAAAGACAAGGTCCTTTATTAATTTGAAGACCCCTTGGGAACTACTTGAACAATTCATAAAGGGTATCCTACTCCAGGAACTGGGACTTTTGTTCAATGACCTACAGATTCTGAAAGCAGCTTTTCCAAGCCATGCAGGATATCTCCCTCTAAACTCTCCTTTTTATATTAAGTAGATTTTTAAACCTAAAAGATTGTAGGTTACCATGAGGGCTTTTTAATGTTTCCACCATTCTGGTTAATTCTCTCCATAGACTCATCTTCCTTGTCCCTACTTGCTCTCCTCTCTACTAAATATTCCCAGTGCCAGTATGATCATATTTTTATATTCTCTACATTCTACCATCTCCCATTTACTAAGGCTTCCCTCTCCAAATGCCTTCTATTTTCCTAGCTTGTAGAGGTACTCCAAGTTGAGCACAGAAAGTCAGACAACCAATGCTATGATCCACCACACATAGAAGAGAACATGCATATTTTGGTTAAGTTATATCTTGAATATAACTTCAAGTCCACTCGTTTTCCTGAAAATTTTATAACTTTATTTTTCTACAGAAAAAGAAAGTTTCATGATGTATCTTAATCAGCCTAAATTCCAAACAATTTCTGAATGACAATTAAAATATGGTACACATACATAATAATTTTATTTATTGATGATTCATTTTATTTTCACAAAATAAAGATAATATTAAATGATTTTCAGTACTTGTTTTGTATAAATGATGTATACAATTTTAAAAATTCTAAACTTTTTCTGTTGTTTTACATTTTTCTCATTCCAATAGTATAGCAGGCTAAGAAGGACAATATCCAGTTTCTACTTATCAATAGAGTGTTACAATGTGGTTTCTATTATGCACATAATCTAGATTACAAAACTGATATGGACATAGAAATAGGATTGTCTAAGAGGAGAAAGGCAGGGAAAGGGTGAAGAGAAAGTGCTGATACATGTGTGAACATAGCATACAACCTGTTGCTATAGTATAAATAACATTAAAATGGAAGAAGTAGCCACATCTAAAATAAATGAGAAACAAATATTAATTTACAAATCATTAAGTTTTATGAGAAAATTCTTGATTCTTAAAGTCATTAAATCTGAGTTTCTCTTCTGATTCCACAAACGTATTGATATTAGTACTAATGAAATTGCAATATTAATGGGAACATCTATAAATTAAAAAAAATTAGTATTCGCAAGGTTGTTTTAAAGAGAACAATAGACATACTATTCATGAGTAGGTTTTAGCCACCTGCCATTCTGGGATCAAGTTCAATTCTGTGAAAACACTTCTCTTCCAAATGATAATTTAATAAAGAAGCCAAAAGTAATGAAATGAACAATATTGAAGGATATAACAAAGGAAATGAGGTATGTGAATAAAACATCACTATGATTATGAACTGCTAGATAGTCTTTTGGGTGTGCTTTTCATATTTATTTCAAACCAGGAAGAATCACTGAAATTACAGGTTGGCACTAGTACTGCCATACCTGGATTTCCTGAATCAATACTTGCTCTATGTGATAGGAATAAAGGTTTTGTTTGTTTGTTTTGATTTTTTTTTTGTTGGGTTTAGAGTAGTATTTCTTGGCCATTCTGATGGGTGTAAGGTGAAATCTCAGGGTCGTTTTGATTTGCATTTCCCTGATGGCTAATGAGGTTGAGCATTTCTTTAAGTGTTTCTCTGCCATTCGATATTTCTCTACAGAGAATTCTCTGTTTAGCTCCATTCCCCATTTTTCAATTGGATTACTTCATTTGGTGTTTTCATCTTCTTTATTTCTTTATATATACTGGATATTAGCCCTCTGTCAGATAAAGGGTTAGTGAAGATTCTTTAAGATGCCCCTCAACTGAAGAATGGATGCAGAAATTGTGGTACATCTACACAATAGAATATTACTCAGCAATGAAAAATAAGAAAATCATGAACTTTGCAGGTAAATGGTGGGACCTAGAAAGGATCATCCTGAGTGAGCTGTCCCAGGAGCAGAAAGACACACACGGTATATACTCTTATAGACATAATAGAGGATAAACTTACTAAAATCAGTACACCTAAAGAAACTAATCAAGAAGGAGAACTCAGACTAAAATGCTCAATCTCCCTCCTGAAAGGCAAAGAGGATGAACATCAGAGGAAGAAGAAAACAGGAAACAACCTAAGAACCTGCCACAGAGGGCCTCTGAAAGGCTCTGCCCTGCAGACTATCAAAGCAGATATTGAGAATTATGACCAACTGTTGAGTAGAGTGCATGGAATCTTATGAAAGAAGTGGAAAATAGTAAGATCTGGAGAGGACAGGAACTCCAAAAGGAGAGCAACAGAACAAGATAATTTGAACACAGGGAACTTCCCAGAGACTCATACTCCAACCAAATAGCATGCATGGAGATAAGCTAGAACCCCTGCACAGATGTAGCCCATGGCAGTTCAGTGTCCAAGTGGGTTACATAGTAATGGGAAGAAGGACTGCCTCTGACATAAACTGATAGGCCTGCTCTTTGATCACCTCCCCTGAGGGGGGAGCAGTCTTACCAGGCCACAGAAGATGACACTGCAGCCACTCCTGATGAGATCTGATAGACTAAGATCAGAAGGAAGGAGAGGGGGACCTCCCTTATCAGTGGACTTGGGGAGGGGCATGTGTGAAGAAAGGGGAGGTGGGATTAGAAGGGGAGGAGGGAGGGGTTTATGGGGGAGATACAAATTGAATAAAGTGTAATTAATTAAAGTTAAAAAAAAGATACTTGCAATCCAAACCCAAGAACACATCAGATACATAATCTACTATCATCAAGTAGGCTTCATTTCAGGGATGCAGGATGGTTAAACATATAAATATTCATCAATGTCATTCACCATATAAACAAACTGAAAAAATTGCATAATCATTTTATTAGATGCAAAAAAGCCTTTGTCAAAACCCAACACCCCTTCATGATAAAAGTTAGGAAAATCAGGGATACTATGTCCATACCTAAATATAATATCAAGCTGATAGCCCATATCAAAGTAAATGGAGAGAAAATCAAAGAAATCCGGCTAAAATTAAGAACAAGACAAAACTGCCCACTCTCTCTATCTCTCTTCCATGTAGTACTAGAAATTCTAGCTAGAGCAATGAGACAACTAAAGGAGATCAAATGGATAGAAATCAGAAAGAAAGAAGTTAAAATATTGCTATTTGCAGGTGATATAATAGTATACATAAGTGCCCGAAAAATTCCACCAGAGAACTCTTGCAGCTGATAAAGTCCTTCAGCAAAATGGCTGACACACAATTAATTAAAAAAAAAAATAATTCAGTAGCCCTCCTGTATAAAAAAAGATAAATCTGCTGAGATGGAAATTAGGGAAAACACACTCTTCAAAAGAGTCACAAATAAAATAATGTATCTAGGTATAACTCTAACCAAATAAGTCAAAGACCTGTATGACAAGAACTTGAAGAAATTAAAGAAGATATCAGAAGATGGAAACATCTCCCATGTGCAGGGATCGGTAGGATTTACATAATAAAAATGGCTATTTTTTTCCCAAAGGCAATTTCCAGATTCAGTGCAATCCCCGTCAAAATTCCAACACAATTTTCCACAGAAATTGAATGAATAATTCTAAACTTCATATGGAAAAACAGAAAAGAAAGCTAAAACATTCCTACATAATAATGTAACTACAATGCAGAGATCCCCAGAAGATAAGCAGTAAGGAGGACTCACAGGAGGGTGCATAAGTGTCACTTAGAAGCAGAAATAGAATAGACAAAGGTAGCAGTTGAAGAGTGAGGAAAAGCTAGAAGAGGGAGCACAGAGAGAAATAAAGGTAGAGATTAGACGTGGGGAAAGCAGGGGCAGGAGGGCAGAAGGCCTACAGAGAAAACAGAAATGGTGGTTGGGAAAATATCTGGGCAAGCTGCAAAACTAAGTCAGAAGAGGCCTCTGGGAGGATATGCTGAGGACTCTAGGTAAAACTTCCAGCAGCAGGGGCATGAAGACTGAAGAGGACACCCTCTAACTAAACAAGACTCCTAGGGGACAGAGGAGAACACCATCTCACCCACACAAACCTTGATCCAAAACTTATCCTGCCTGTAAGACTCACAGAGACAAAGATAGAACAGATAGAGCACAGACTGAGGGAATGTCCAGCTGATGCCTGGCCCAAACCTAAGACCCTCCGCATGTGAGAAAGCCAACCCTTATCACTATTAACAATAATCTGCTATGCTCACAGACAGGAGCTTAGCAGAATCTTCCTCTGAGAGGTTACAACCAGCAACTGTTTGAAAAATATACTAAGTCTCACAGCCAAACATTGTGCAAAGCATAGGAAGGAGTCCAGTGGAAAAGACAGGGGGAAGATAAATGGATATAGAAGTGACAAGCGCTCCACAAAATGACCAACAGGGCAGATTAACCAGGGCACAGAGGGGTCTATGGAGTCTGAAGTACCAACCAAGGATAATGCAAGCACTGGACCTAGGTCTTCTACATATATGTAGCCTATGGGCAGCTCAGGCTTCTAGTGGGACCATGAGTAAGGGGAGCTCTCTATGCTTTTCCCAGAGTTTGCCTGCTGTATGATCACTTCCCTCTGATGGAACTGTCCAGGCCACAGGGAAAAAAAAGACAAACTTGGTCCTCATGTGAATAGATGAGCTGGAGTGTGAGAAATAGGGGAGGGGGATGTGGGAAGGTGGGTGGGACTGGGGGGAGAGGAGGGAGAGGTCTACAACCAAGATGTAAATCAAATAAATTAAAATAAAAGGTCCAATTGTGATAAACTCTCTCTTTCAAGAACAATAGATTCTGCTTTGATACCCTGCTGGGTAGTCTTTCAGAGGCCCTCTGTGGAAGGCTCCTGTGTTGTTCCCTGTTTTCTCGCTCTTCCAATGTCCATTCCCTTTTGCCTTTCTGAGTGATGACTGATCATCTTACCCTGGGTCCTCCTTCTTGCTTAGCTTCTTTTGGTGTACAGATTTTAGTATGTTTATCCTATCTTATAGGTCTAGTATCCACTTATAAGTGAGTATATACTGTGTGTCTTTCTGCTTCTGAGTTACCTCACTCAGGATGATCTTTGCTAGGTCCCACCATTTGCCTGAAAATTTCACGATATCTGTGTTGTTAATTGCTGAGTAGTATTCCATTGGGTAAATGTACTACAATTTCTGTATCCATTCCTCAATTGAGAGACATCTGGGTTGTTTCCAGGTTCTGGTTATTACAAACAAAGCTGCTACAAACATGGTTCAGCAAATGTCCTTGTATGCTTGAGTATATTTTGGATATTTGCCTGGAAGTGGCATAGCTGGGTCTTGAGGTAGCACTATTCTTAATTGTCTGAGAAAGCACCAGATTGACTTCCAAAGTGGCTGTACCAGTTTACGTTCCCACTAGAAATGGAAGAAGGTTCCCCTTTCTCCACAGCCTCTCCATCATCTTTTGTCACTTGAGTTTTGATCTTAGCCATTCTGAGGGGTGTAAGGTGAAATCTCAGGGTCATTTTGATTTGCATCTCTCTGATTGCTAAGGATGTTGAGTATCTCTTTAAGTGTTTCTCTGCCATTCTTTATTCCTCTACAGAGAATTTTCTATTTAGCTCCGTACTCCATTTTTTAATTGGATCAGTTGATTTATTGCTTTTTAACTTCTTTAGTTCTTTATAAATGCTGGATATCAGCCCTCTGTCAGATATAGGGTTGGTGAAGATCCTTTCCCAGTCTGTAGGCTGTTGTTTTGTTCTTATGACAGTATCAAAGCAGATGCTGAGATGCATAGCCAAACTTTGGGCAGAGTGTAGGGAATCTTATGAAAGAAGGAGGAGATAGAAAGATCTGGAAGGAGCAGGAACTCCACAAGGAGAGCAACAGAACCAAAAATCTGGACAAAGAGGTCTTTTCTGAGACTGATATGCTAAACAAGGACCATGTATGGATAGAACCTAGGACCCCTGCACAGATGTAGCCCATGGCAGCTCAGTGTCCAAGTGTGGTTCCTAATAATGGGAACAGGGACTGTCTTTGACATGAGCTCAGTGATTGGCTCTTTGATCACCTCCCTCTGAAGGGGGAGCAATCTTACCAGGCCACAAAGGAAGACAATGCAGACAGTCCTGATGAGACCTGATAGGCTAGGTTTAGAGGGAAGGGGAGGAGGAACTCCCCTATCAGTGGACTTAGGGAAGAGCATGGGAAAACATGAGGGAGAGAGGGTAGGGTTGGGAGGGAATGAGGGAGGGGGTTACAGCTGGGATGCAAAGTGAATCAAATGTAATTAATAAAAAATAAATTAATTAAAAATATTAAAAACCAATATATTTACACTAATTTTAAACAGTAAAATTGAAAAAGTGTTTTAGTGGCTTTAAGGTACAACAGAATAAAAATAATAAAATATGTTTCAAAACAAGAGACATGAAAATTTAAGTATGTTCCAACTGCCTTTTAAAAACCTCCCTCAAACAAAATTATGGCAAGAACTTATTCCTTTTAACATCACTGACCTCTAGATACTTAAGAATCTTGTACCTGACATTCAAAACAGCAGATGAGAGACTAGTATTTAACAATTTAATATATATTCAAATTGACATGAAAATAGGAGTGAAATTCGTGAAAGGGCACATTTAACAGTGCAAGAAATGTTGGTGGATTATTAGGGAAACTTCAGCTGTCATTATAAGAGACTAATGGGGTCCTCTAGGTGGGTCCAGGTCATGCTCTTGTTTTTTAAATGACTTTCGGATGGAGCTGAAGAAACTTGCAGAGGATAGTTATTTCAATATTCTGAGTTTTCTGAACTATTGAGATGATCTTTAAATAACTTTCAAATCGTAATGGGAATATTTTTAGTAATTTCACCATAAATATTTATATTCCATCCTTATCTCAGTAAATCTCCTTTATATTTATCTCTAATCAATTCATAAAAGGGCATTTTGTCATTTTTATTACTATGTGTTTTGTGAGCTTCAGTGACACATATGAGAATAAATATTTCTAGGTAGCAGTAAAATGAAACATTATATTTTATATCTTTTAAAATACCAATTGATTTCAGGAAGATAATGTATGTTTTGTGTCATTAAATACATAATAGCTTTAATTTTCTAATTCCAGTGCTATAGTTCTACAAAAACTATAAAACTTGAAAATTTTGTGCATATTATTAAATAATTCTATGTAACTGATATTTACAGAATTTATCCTAACAATATTAAATTATATTTGTAGGCACTGATGAAACTTTTACCACTGAGATATGGCCTAGATCATAACCCAGGCCTAAACATGGAATGTTGCAGAAATCATACAAAGCATGTTCAAGATCATAGGAAATTAAGCTAGAAATAAACAGTATATGAATCATAAACAATATATACATACTTTTTCAAACAGCCTACAGATAACAGTAATAAATTATTAGGATATTTGTGGTCATAAATCGAGAGTTCAGTTAATATTTGGTTATTGGTTCTTTGTATCTTGATCTCTGGATTGAGAACAAGTACAGTTGCAATGACATGTCTCATCAAGCCAGATAGCCAGATTTCCTAGCATACTACCAACAAAAACAGTAAAGGTGGAGGAAACAATATTATCTAATTTAGAGAGTTATTGTTAGGACTCAGGAGGTAAGTGTGTGGTGTGAGAAAAAGTACAAAGAGAGTTTACTAAAAAGGGCACAATGGACAGGCACATTAATAAATGAATGGAATGAAGGTCCAGAAGTATGCCCATCAAGAGATAAACAAGAGCTATTGAGCAAAGGAGTCCATAGTGTGAAGAAAATTGTCTTTTAAACTAATTGTTAAGAACAAGTCACACAGACATTGTTAAGTATCTTAGGAGAAAATATTGAAAAACAAATATTTTCTTGCTCCAAAATACACAAATTCTTCCTGAGTCTCCATATTAGAAAAGCAATTAGGTAAAATAATATGTAGTATATTGTGGTAGACAATTCATCTGATGCACATGTACATCTCAAATAAACACAGGAAAAACTACTCAACTCACATAATGCTAGCGAGAACAAACACTGCCCATCCAGAAATAATTATAGAAAAAAATGGAATGTTAAACAATTATTAAAATTCTCAAAGTTCAAAGTCAGCTGCTCATCGTTTTGATTCAAGACACTACAGAGAATTAATTATTATCATTTCAGTAGCAGTCATTAGCACCTTTCAAAATGAAATTATCTTTTACTTCTATTAACTTTCCTAACACTTCTGATCTGAGATCACTTGGACAAAGATCAAAGAATTTGTGCTTTTATTTGCAAAAACTCATAGAAATCCTTTCTGGCAACTGTCAGGTTTTCTACTACTTTACCAAGAAAAGTCCTCATAGCCTTGAGAATCCAAATTTTGAGACAGAAATCAACTTCACTGTAAATTACACTACATACCACATACAGCTATTTCTATATTCTCAATAAGGCACCGGGTCTTCTGTGTAGGTGTTACAGCTGTTATCTTGGTGTATTGTGGGATACACAGCAGTGGGGGCAGGTATGTCTCCGACTCTAGTCCCTGCTCTTTTTGTCGTGTTGGGTTGACTGGTCCAGCCTCTATATGGGCTCTTGCCTTGTCTTATTGTATCCTATTTTGACCTGTGTGGTTGTTGTCTCTTGGAGGCCTGCTCTTTTCTGAGGAGGAATGATGAGGCAATGGATCGGAGGTAGAGAAGAGGTGGTGGAGGCTAGGAGCTGTGGAGAGAGTGGTTGTATCCTATGAGAGAACAATCTACTTTTTTTTAAAGATTATTTCCATGTATTTATTTATGCTTGATACCACTTCAAGTTGCAACAGACAAATTCCCAACAGTTTTATTGGAAAAAAAAAAAAAGCCTTACATAAAAAGCCATTGTTTGTATCCTATGCAATTGTATTTAGTGAGAGGGTAAATGAAAATAGTACTTTGGAATTGTCACTCTTGTGGAGCTTCTATCCCCTCCAGGTCCTTTTATCCTTCCTCTCACTCTCCCACAAGACTCCTTGCACTCCCCACAACCACCCAAATAACTGGCTGTGAGTCTCAGCACCTGTTCTGAACCATTGTGGAGCCTCTCAGAGAATATCTATGCTAAACTCCCTATGCTAAACTCCCTTCTGCAAGCACAGCAGAGTATCATTAACAGTGTCATGAATTGGCTCTCTCCCATGGGGTGGATCTTTGGTTGGCATAGGCATTGGTTGGAGTCCTACAGATTTTTAAGTTTTTCTGAGCATTAAGAAAAAAGAAAAGAAGTTTAAATAGCATATAGTAAATCACTCTTAACAATAGATTGGTGAGACATTAATGGGTACATTAATGACAAATACATCCAAAAACAAGAATTATAATTTAATGATCTGATATTAATCTGAGTTATACAGATAATTTTTCATTAATGAGAAAGTGTAGCCTGTTTTACATTTACCAGTAAATATAATACAAGAATACGCACAATAAACAATTATACATCTATAAAGTAGGAGAAATTTTGCTATATTTAACATTAAAATAATCTATTAAATTGTCTGAAAAACAGTACATCTTATAAGTACTTATGTTTCTTTTTTCAAGAATTCAAAACAGTAAAATTGAACACTGTTTTCATAGTATCTTAGATTCTGCAGGACATTTGTTTAGGCCTTTCTGGCTTTTAGAGTCTCCACTGAAAATGAGTCTGCATATATGTTATGATTGTTGCTTGGTGTTTTGGGGTCCTGACAGTTGGAGGACGGGTGCCTTTGACTCTTTTGCCTGCTCTTGGGAACCCATTCTTCTATTGTGTTGCTTTGCACAGCCATGATAGGAAGGTTTTGCCTTGTCTTATTGTATCTTTTTGTGCCATGTTTGGTTGCTGTCCCAGGGGATCTGCTGGAGGTAATGGATCTTGGGGAGACAGGAGGGGAGGAGAAACTTCAGAGTGAAGGGAGCAGAAGTTGTAGGCAGGATGTATAGTATAAGAGGAGAATAAATAAATAATTGAATATTGCAATGTGCTTAAGTTAGAATTAAAAAAGATTTAGTATGCATAAATAAAAAACCTAAATTAATTGACAGAGATAGTCAGAGAAAAACTAAGAGTAAGAAAGATGGTAAGATCAAAGAAAGAGAGAAACAGATACAGACAGAAATATTATAAACATTACAGTGTAAATAATGCTTGAGATACAATTTTACAATCTAGTAGTCTCATTTAGATAGTAGATAAAAACAAGCCCTAGCAAAAGAATAAAATACCTTTATTTGTTAAATTTGGAAGAATAAACTGACCTTAACAGAAAGACAATATAACATAAGTTTATTTTACATATCTAGGAAAAGTCATTTTATGAATAATGTTTTATGACTTGCTATTTGTGGTAGTGCACAACTGTGGTGGCTAATTGCGTTTGTCAACTGACTACAGATGAAATTCAATAACGCCAAAGAACTGGCATACCTCTGAGGGGCTTTCTTTTCTGAAAAAAAGATTTCCTAAACATATTTTGGTAATAATGTTTTTGTCTCACCCCAGTCTCTCCCAGATGCTTCTGCCTTTCCTCCTACCTAATATTGGGTTCCCTCTTCCTCCTTCTTTCTCACTCTCTTTCTCTAAAACAAATAGAAACAAAACAGAAATGCTCATAGAAACAAAAGCAAAGCCACTAAAACAAAAATAAAGAAATGAAAATAAACAAGGAAAAGACCAGTAAGACAATAGATGCCCAAACACAGCAATATATGAAAAAAATCCACAAAAACATCATCAAGTTTATTCTCTGTTGGCCAACTTCCCCTGGGCATGGGGCTTGCTCAGAAGTGTTGTTACGATGCCCTGTGAGACTCCATGGAAGAAAACTGATTTTCTATTTAGTTGATATCAATTGCAAATAGCTCCTTTATAGAGATGTATTTCCCATCACAGTGCTGAAACCCTGCCTTTCATTCCACTCTTACAATCTTTCTGTCTCTTTTTTAGCATAGAGCTCTGAGCCTTGAGTGAAGACTTTGATGAAGACATCCCATTTTAGACTGAATGCTCCGAAGTCTCTTATTCTTTCTGTAATATTCAGTTGTGGGTCCCTGGGTTAATTCCCAACCACTGAACGAAGAAGCTTATCTGATGATGGCTGAGTGAGTCACTGATTTATGGATATAGCAGTATGTCATTACGAGTCTTTTTATTGCTGTTTTCCTTTAAGATAATGTTAATATTGGGGTTTTCCCCCAGTCTTATAACCTATTTAGTCTAAGCTTTCTTGGCCAGTTCCTTACAATCTTGTGAAGTAAGCCTTAAATCCAATAACACAAATTGGATTTAGTATTAAAATTAAGCAATTAAATTCCCATAGCTCTTGTATCACTAATGTACCAGTTTATCTTAGGGGCAGGTCACTGTTGCAGGTTTAGAGGTTTGTATCTGGCATAGACTTATGGTTACTTTTCTCCTTTGGGAGTGTGCAGAGTTCCTTCTAGTATGAGGAATGCTAGTCTCGGGTACTAGCTCAACTTCTGTATAGAAATTCTTTTCAATATTTTGATTTGCATTTATTGCATATTTTATTTTTTTATTTATTTTGACTACCATTTTTCTTTTTTATTGAAAATAGTTTTTTAATTTTAATTTAATTTTTATTTGCTATTCATTACAATTTATTCACTTTGTATCTTGACTGTAGTCACCTCCCTCATCTCCTCCTAGTCCCACCCACCCTTCCTCTTCTTCCCGTCTGCCCTTCCTCTAGTCCACTGATAGAGGAGGACCTATCAGGTCTCATCAGAATTGGCTGCATTATCTTCCTTTGTTGCTGGCAAGGCTGCATCTCCCCAGGGATGGTGATCAAAGAGCCGACCACTAAGTTCATGTCAGAGACAGACCCTGTTCCCCTTACTAGGGTACCGACTTGGAAACTGAGAATCCTATGGGCTTCATCTCAGCAGGGAGTCAAGATCCTCTCTATGCATGGTCATGGATGCTCTGTAAGGGACCTTCTAGTTTTGTGTGATCTGGCTGGAATGTGGACTCACTCTGGACTACAGTATAATCTTGATGGAATACAGTCATGCCTTCAGTACTCACCTTTAATCCCAAACAACAGAGGTAAAGTTATTTTATAGAAAGAAGCAGCTTGTTTGAAAGTGATACCTAATTGAGGGGCAGATAAAGTGATGAATAAGAGAGGCGTTTGACAGAGTGAATCAAAGATAGGATATGCCCAAATCTTCTGAGGACAGGAAAGAGAGGCTACTTAAGAGCAGTGAAGAAGAGGAGAGTATTTTTCACCATGATCTTTTAGTGGGCATTTTACTGGGACAATTTTACAGAGACAGGTTGCTGAGAGAACAGTCTAGACACAGGTGAAAACAGAACAAGCCAGAGAATGAGAAGGAACCAGAATATTAAAACATATTACCAGAATTAGTCTGAAGCCAAGCAGATCAATTTAGTCAGAGGCTAAGAAAAGGCAGTTTGAAACAGTCATCTTAGAGAGGAGTTTGAGCCAGAACAGCTGAGTTGAACCAGCCAGCCAGAGTTCATAGAGAGCTAGAAAGGCTGATATGAGGAAATAAAAAGATCAATTACAAACTCCTCTGTGTTAATTTTCTTAATATCTCATTTGTAATGAGAGGATCTCATGGAAGAAGGAAGTTTTTTTGTTTTTTTTTTGTTTTTACCTTCTTGACTTCACTGTTGCTAGCAAGTTCATCTGTCCTCCTGCTGAGGCATTCCTTCAATGGCATTTAAACCTACTACTTCTTCACAATCAGACATATACTAAAAACCAGCTAAGACATCCTGCTTTGTGGACTGAACATGGATAGAATTCTTGGCCTTTTCTTCTAGCTGGAATGAGGAGATAGCCATTGTTTGACTCCCTGGACCACATGCTATCAGCCAGCATAATAAATTCATTTTTTTACACTGATTGATCGATTTTTATCATTCTTGTTTTTTTAAGGAAATCACGACTAATACAAATACTATAATACTATAGTTTTAGTATCTGTAATAAGAAGGTAAAAGTTCAAGACCAGCAAATATGGCAAACCAGCCACAACGTTATAGAGAGTTTTGGATGGCTCTCAGGCAGCAAACTGTCTCTGTGAATTATCTATTTTTTGGAAGCTGCTAGCATGCATTTTCTATTTATTCAACTAATTAATTTTTATTCCTTCTCAAGTCTTTGATGGAACTGAAGACCAGATAATCATAGCATTACAATTAGCTTAGTTGCTTAGGATTTAGAAAGATGTTTTAGGTCTAGATAGATGCTTTTAGGTTAATAGATACAAACTATAAAAATAACTTAGGTACAAAACCTTAGACCCCCATAAAATAGATATTTTCTTCAAAATTGCCAAATACATTTAGATGAGACGATACACACACACACACACACACACACACACACACACACACACACACATATATATATATATATATATATATGGTGAGAAGGCCCAGATGAAGAATACAAGCAAGTACTATGGGATTATTAAAAGCAAGTACTATGGGATTATGAATGGAAAGTGGTCCAGATAAGATTAAGGTAAATGGCAATGGATGGGGGTTGGGAAATGGTTTGGGTTTCTTGAGGAAAACAGCAAGACCTCATCTGATCACTAAGGCCTGTGAAACCCAGCAGCTTCCAGGAATAAACAGCCAAGGCTAGGACAACCAGATAGTTAAAGGCCAGCAGGTACCATGGGATTATGAATGGAAGGTGGTCCAGATAGGATTAAGGTAGATGGCAATGGATGGGGTTTGGGATGGATATTCAGACAGCATAGATAGGTATATCTGCCCAATCCAAGGCAAATAGGGCAATTATAAATCTAACAGGTGTCTATGTCTTACTATTTGTGATAGCAGGTTAGATAATACCTCTGTGATATTCACAGGATTAATAGTAAACATTATATAGTCCAACAGCCATTTTTTTTACTACAACAGGCTACATAGTGAGAACTTATCTCCTTTAACTAAATAAATGAACAAAGGAGATGGTAAAGTTGTCAAAAATTAAAGCATAGAATCAAATAACAGTGAATTGTGAGCATATGAGTTGTGAAGAATATGGAAAGTGATTTAAATTTAAAATACCTAAACATCTCCCCATTTAAAGGATTTCAAATAGTCCCATTTGAGAGTCATTGAGATCACAGAAGGAAAAACATCAAAAATGTAGGATATTATGAAGTGTTGTCAATAACTGTACATTTATTTATCTAAAAACTCTAACCACCCTCAGGAAATGAATACAATAGAATCTTTATGAAGAGCTGCAGAGACAGGACATGAACAGGTTCAATACGTGTTCAACATAATTACTGAGGAAGGAAATGCAAGTTAAAAATCACAAGGAGATGTCACTGTGCATCCATGAGAATAGCTAATTAACTAAGTTTTAAGCGTCTGAAGACGCCGAGTATTGACAAGAATGTACTAATTGGAATTCTAATACATTTACAGCAGTGATGCAGAGTGAGTCCTCTACACTGTGGATGGTTTATGTACTGTATGTATGTTTTAACAGCCACTTCTCCTGTAACCCTCTAATCCATACATGAGTTCCAAGGACAAATGAGCTTATCAATCTACACACATTTGTCTTCTAATACAAGACTTTTTAAATTAGCTGAAAATGTGCAACACCACAAATATCTCCCAACTTTGAAAAAAAAATAGAAAAACTGTGATACACTAACTAACATGACTGAGACACAACAATTCATACAGTACAATTCCATTAGTGTAGAATTCTATAGAACACATGATAATGACAAAAAAAAAAAAACAGTGTTAGGCAAACGTGTGACAGGAGATTGAATAGCTGATAGCAATAATGCATAGGAAAATAAGAGTTTAATAAAAAAAAAGTCTGTGGTCTGTGTCGTACTTGTTGAGTTTGTTCTGATACAGTACATATATAAAACATGATTAATTTACATACTGAAAAATTCATTACTTGGATAGTTGCAACTCAATGAGTAAAATCACTCACAATGCAATCAGAAAAACCCTTGTTAAAATCCCTAACACTCATACATAAAAAACATTATGAAAGTACAGCTGGTGTACCTAGCTAGTACTGTCAGAGTAGAGCAGATATATCCCAGGAGCCTTGGTCATTTTGCCTGTATGAAATTATGAGCTTCATGTTTAGTGAGATATCCTGCCTAAGGTAGTAAAGTATAGACCAATAGAGAAAGATATCTAATGCCTTTCCCTTATAGCCATATGAAAATGGACAGACATACGTACCATCAAGTAGATTTGCATGGAACACAGACACACACACACAGACACCAACATAAGCAAACAGACCTTGCCGCACATATACACACATACAAACTTTTAATTTTATTTCAAATAGTTTTGCATCCAGAAACTTGATATTTGAAATTATAAAATATTAAATGTACCATTTATATCAAGCAATAAAGTTATTCTAAACAGCATTTTTTGTGATGGTTGGGTTTGCACTAATTGACAGAATTGTTCAATAGGAAAAAAGGAGCCCAGATTTTTTGCTTCTCTTGGTCTCCTTGTGGAGCTTCTGTCCCCTCCAGGAATTTCTTCCCCTTCTTTCATAAGACTCCCTGCACTCTGCCCAAAGTTTGGTTAAGAATCTCAGCATCTGCTACAATACTCTGCTGGGTAAAGTCTTTCAGATGCCCTCTGTGGTAGGCTCCTGTCCTGTTCCCTGACTTCTCCTGCTTGACAGATACTCCAACCAAGGAACCTGCATGGAGATAACCTAGAACCTGGCTCAGATGTAGCTCATGGCAGCTAGGTGTCCAAGCGGGTTCCCTAGTAATGGGAACAGGGGCTGGCTCTGACATGAACTCAGTGGCTGGCTCTTTGACTTACCCCTGTGGAGGGAGCAGCCTTGCCAAATCACAGAGGTTTTCCAGTTTCTTAATGCAAAATGCGAGTCTGCATTCCTTTCCAAAAGAAATCCTTGGCAGATAAACTGGACTGTCCTCTACAGAAGAAAGCACAAGAAGGGACAGTCGGAAGAAATTTAAAAAAAAGAACCCTCCGTCAAATTTTAGCGGGCCATCACTAGTGCATCTCTTGCTGATATAATGGCCAAGAGGAATCAGAAACCAGAAGTTAGAAAAGCTCAGCGAGAGCAGGCTATCAGGGCTGCCAAGGAAGCAAAAAAAGACTAAGCAGGCATCAAAGAAGACAGCAATGGCTGCTGCAAAGGCTCCCACAGAGGCAGCGCCTAAACAAAAGATTGTGAAGCCTGTGAAGGTCTCTGCTCCCAGAGTGGGTGGAAAATGGTAGAAGAGAGTTTAAAATAAAGATCTAAAAAAAAAAAGAAAGAAACAGATTGCCTACAACAATACTGACAAATACAACAAAGCTGACAAATTGTCAGCTTCCTAAAGCACCAGTTTCCACAGGATATCAAAAAGATGGCTAATCTTTTCTGCTTATACAATGGGTACATTTCAGGAGAGAAACCAACCACATCTGGGAGCTGCTGGTAACCTCATCTGTCTTCCAAGCTGGGGAGAAGAATGATCTGGGGAGATTAGTCAATATTTCCAAAGAAGAAAAGAGAATGTTTGCTGTCATGACTGAGAATGCCTGAGAGAAGGCCATCTTTGCATCTTTTATACTATGGAAATTGAATATCTGCAAATCTGATTGTTAATACCTGAATATTAAGAAATGTGAGACAGGGCAACACAGGGAACCACTTTTTCAAAGCAAACAAACGAAAAGAGATAGATAATAGGAAAATTGGGTTCCAAATATTTCTAATCATGCCATGTGTTTGTTTTCTCTCTTTCTGTAATCACATTATCGTTATTACATTTCATATTCACTAGTGAAATTCTTTGTTTGGATATTATGTATGATGTTAATGATTAGGCTTATTAGAACTGGAGATGACTGGTATGCACTGGACTTTTCTGCCTTAAGCAGGTCTCTCACTAAATGTGATGGTGGCCAGAAGCCTCACCTTCTTCTGCAGAGCTGTGGTAAAACAGGTCTGCTTTATAATTTCATAAAGTTAGGAACGACTTTACCTGGTGACCCACTATTCCGAAATTCTAGGTGACTTAATGGAACTTTATTCAGCAATATTTGCTGTTTACCTGTTAGTTTAAATTACTGGTAAGAGCTTCTGTCTCTGAGCCAAAAACAAACAAAAGTTTTGAAATTCAGATCATGCTCCTCTTAAGTGTTCGTTAGGTGCTCTATTCTGCTCCACCTCTGTGTTTGTCCCCATGCTTCTCTACACATGACCTAAAGAGCCTGAAACATGATAGGTGATATACACAAACATTGTTTCAGGCATAATTGGGTAAACATGCTCTCTGCTTCTGCATACTTAATGAGAAAAAATAACATGACGGTGATAAATTAACAGACCAGTAACCTAACTAATTGGAACAGAGGAGGTAAAGATTTAGCTGTGAGTTTGTTCATGTTGCCTAATTTTGTTGTTAAACTTCCTTTTCTAGTTGCTTTGAAAACAGTTTAAACCTGATCAATTATTTTTTTTAAATTGAAAATGTCTAGAGTTTTGAGGGTTTTTTTTCTTTCCAGAATCAAATAGTTAACCATTTCGGTCTGTAAAATTTTCATAGTTTCTTTCCTTCCACAATCCTTTATAAATGGCATTTGTATTTATTACATAGACAAAGATGATGAACCTATGTACTGAGGTAACACCTGACATGTATTGGCTGAAACTTTTAAAATTAAAGTCTGAATCAGAACTGAAATTTCCTGGGTTTTCCTGTCTGAAAATTACACAGTGATGTCAAATTAATTATTTTAATTTTTTTATTTAAATAATTGCTCTAATGAGATCAATTACTGTTTCACTCTCCTAATTTATTTATATTTTCATTTTTAGTAATGTTAATGGTGTAAATTGCTTTTAATAGTGTTAGGAAAATTAATCACTTAAATTATGCTTATCTGTCAGAGACTATAACCTCATTATGAAAATGCCATAGGCAAAATATGGTAAGATATGAAAAGGATCAGAGGATGGAAATGCTGATTAATACACCTTTTAAGGCTGATTTAAGCCAAACAGAGCATGACAGTACCACACTCAAGAAGAAATCAATATTATGTTTTAAAAATACATTGAAGCAACACCTAAAGTTAGTCTGTGATCTTTCACTTGTAGTTAATCAGGGGATTTTTAGAATCAGAGGACCTAAAAACCTTCCAGCATCTTAGCATTCTGCAGTGTGTTTCATAAGTTCTAAACATGGCTGGTGTTAAGATACCCTACAAAAGGACTAGACAAAAAACAAAACAAAACAAAACAAAACAAAAATACTCTGCTTACAGATAGTTTTTTAGTGAGGCTAAGTTTCTTGTTATTCAAGAAAGATATGAAGCTGAAAGATCATGCTAGCAACATAACCTTACAAAGTGTGACAAGAGAGAACTGGACCATAACAGAATATATTTTAGTAATTTGTATGTATTTATACATTTGCTATTGCCTGTTTTACAGAATTATTGACACATGTATTTTCATTTAACACTATATGTAAATCAGTATGGTTATTTAGTCGTTTTAGTCCCTCCAGTTACTATATGTATGCATTTTCTAAACTTCAAGTTCAAAACCACTTACCTCCCATGCACCTCTACTCTCAAGCCGATGGCCTTTTATTCTTTGATTATATTTGCTGCCTAAATATATATACATGCATGTGAACATATATATGTATATATGTATTTATGTACACATAACCTGCGCATTCCATTTTACTTGTTTGGGGATACATAGTTTAATGCTTCTTTAATGTGGTCAGTTCATTCCTGTTTTCAAATCTCATAAGATATTGACTCTAGTTCTTTATTTTTTTATCAAAATGTGTGCAACTGATACTATCATTTTCCCATGTTTTAAACTTCCTATTAATGTAATATGTTTTGTGTTAGGCCAGAAAAAATGATCATAGTGGTAATATCTAATAGATATCAATGTTTATTTTGTCACAGAACAACCTCTCTGCTTACTTCTTTGATCTTCATAATCTATACCATTTGTTGGATTTGTATTTATTACTTTGCAAATATAGAAGATGATGTTCCTCAAAGTCAATTAATTTAATAAGAACAACTTTCACTTGGTGCTGCAGGCTCAGAGCTAAGGAAATACTTTATACTTTTATCAATATATATTATGTGAGAGGCAGAGAAATAAAAAATGGCTTAGAGAACATGGAACCTGAGTTTTTTATTTTGTTTACTCTAAGGCTTGAGCTGATGAGGAAACAGTGGCAAGAAGTTTCTGTCACTGTGTCTTGACTATATTTCTTTGTCTGTTTTTCATTTTTCTCTCTGCAAGTGAATATTAATGTATTTATTAAAATATATTTTAATATTTAATAACATATTTGAGTCTTGGCCAAGTACTAACTGCACTGTCAACTGTGTTCCATACTTTCCACAGAATTATATGTCAAATCTTATAACTTTGTTGTTTAGGGAGAGCATTTCCAAATAATAAAAGAGAAAAATAAATGTAATCATATATAAATATTAATAAATAAATTAATATAACCTGTCTAGAAAACTAAAACTGGACTAATAGAATGAGAGAAAAACTAAAATTATTTATTTTCATTAAAATATAAGAAACATGGTGAATGCACACAGCAAAAGAATATCTAACTTGATGATAAAAAGAGATACTATTTGCTTCTTTCTACCTTTGAAATTAACATACACTTTTTTACATTTGTTAAATTACCTCTTTTTTTGAAATTATATTATGATTAAATCATTTCTTCCATCCTGTTTCTTCCTTCAAACCCTCTTATATACCCATTCTAGCTCTTTTAAAAACTCATTGCACAGTTTTTATGTTATGTTACATACATGTATGTATATAAATATATATCCACAAATAAACACATAACACCTGTTCAGGTTTTTATGATACTTTTTGTAAGTATTTATTCATGACTGATCCTATTTCCCTTTAAGGCAGTGGTTCCCAAGCTTCCTAATGCCATGACCCTTTGATAGTATATCTCATGTTGTGGTTGACCCCCAACCATAAAATTATTCCAATTGCAATTTCATAATTGCAATTTTGATATTATTTTTAATCACAATGTAAACACTTTTGGAGCTAGAGGCCATGACCCCCATGTTGAGATGAGACCTACTGTTTTAAACAGAAAGAGCGGCTTGTTGGAAAAATAAGGAGACCTATTTTTGGTGGTTTGGGGGAATAGATAAATGACAGACAGGATAAGTGGAATATGGATGTATACTGAGTGCAATTTGTAGTGCTTTTTTTTTTACAATTTTAATTTTTTTTTTCAATTTTAACTTTGAAGAAAGAAAGAGATTTTTCTTCAGTAGAATGGAGGGTTACCTATGAGGGTTTTTTTTTTTTTTTTTGATCTGAAGAGACACAAGTAAAAGGAAGGAAACGTTTACATCTATACAATATAGAATGTTGTCATACAATACAGATTATCTTCACTGTGAATTATTTTACAACTATAACAGAAATGATAAAGCTCTGTGCAATACATTTTTACATGCATAAGTATGTAAATACATGCAAAATTATAATTTAATGATATTTTGAAAACATTTATGTAAATGAAGATATTAGGGAACAATATATAAACTTGGATGGAAATAAGTAATGGAAATAAGTATTTATTTAAATATTGAATAAATATTGAATAAATTCTTTATACATAAGATTCATATAGCAAATCCCAAATCATTGGTGTATGTTTAGGTGTATGTATGAATTCCACATTGGAGACACCTTTTTTTCTTTCTTTGTTTGTTTCTTTGTTTCCATTTTGTTTGTTTCTTCCTGTTTTTCTTTTCGTTCTTTCTTTCTTCCTTCCTTCTTTCCTCCCTCCCTCCCTCCCTCCCTCCCTCCCTTCCTTCCTTCCTTCCTTCCTTCTCTCTCTTTCTCTCTCTTTCTTTCCTGGACTGCAGGTTACTCTCCATCCTCCTCTCCCAGCCCCTCCCCAGCACATCCACTTGTCCTCCATTTCTCTTCAGGAAAGGGCAGGCCTCCCATTATATCAACAACCCACAACACATCAAGTTGTAGTAAGGCTAGGCACCTCCTTTCCTATTAAAAGCTCAAAGAGGCAACCCAGTAGAAGGAAATGGTTCTAGAGGCAGGCAACAGAGTCAGAGACAAAACTGTAACTTATGTGCAAAGGGCCTACATCAGTCCTATGCAGGCTCCCTGGTTGAAGGGTTAGTCTCTATGAGGCCCTGGAGTCCAGGTTAGTTGCTTTTGTGGTTTTTGTCTATGGATATACTGCCCTGAACACACTTATTGTTCTGTGGCTTTTCTTGTGTTGTCCTTGTCCCCTCTGGCTCCAACAATTCTTTCTCCTCCTCTTCTGAAGGATTCCCCAAAGTCCACCTAATATTTGGCTATCGGTCTCTGCATCTGTTTCCATCAGTTGCTGGATGAAATCTCTATGTTAACAATGGGCTCTGCATTGGTCTATGTATGTATCAGAATATCATTGAGAATCATTTCACTGATGATCTATCTATCTATCTATCTATCTATCTATCTATCTCCCTATCTATCTATCTATCTATCTATCTATCTATCTCTCATCTATCTCTCTATCATCTATTTTGCTAGCTGTGCTTGTTTCTATTTTAGGTTTCTGAGCTATCCGATGTTTGGGTCTTAGCCCTCTAAGCAGTTCTAGGAAGGGGCTCCCTCTAATGGTGTGGATCTTAAGCTGTACCAGCCATAGGTTGGCCACTCCCATAATTTCTTTGCCATCTTTACCCCAGCACATCTTGTATGTAGGACAAATTGTAGGTTGAAGATTTTGTGACTGCATTGGTGTCCCAGTTGCTTCACTGGAAATCTTGCCTGAATATAAGTGATGCCTAGTTCATGGCTCCATATCCCCCATTGCTAGGATTCAGTGCTAGGGTCAACCTCATAGATTCCTGGGAATTTCCATTGTACTAGGTTTCTAGCTTATCCCAGAGATGGCCCCAATTCCAGTTGTCTCTCCCTCTGTCCTCTCCCCACCTGCTCCTTTGTGGTCCTACTACCCTCTACCCTCCATGTCTATTCTATTTTTTTCATTACAATGGAAACATTTTTTTAAGCATCACTCAAATCAAACAATAAAACAGTAGAGTAGGAGACAATTTAAGCATGACCTGGAGTCCAGCTTACCTGGCACAGCACTCTTCTAAGTAAGGAGCATGCTGTGCCATGATGCTGAGCACAGCATGCTCCTGAGTATTCCAAGAAGTCAGAACACTGAATTCTGAAGTAGAATGAGTAGCCAGTAGTTGGCGTGCTGGCATGTCCTCCCTCACCATGTCTCCTTGTCTCCTTTAGTGTGCTTCTGCATAGAGAGCCGGATGGTTTGATGTTCACTCTCCAATCTGAGGTAATGTGCTTGCTTACCAATCGCAGTCAATAGGCTTCCACTACGTAAGTAGTTGTTTCCATGCAATAAAGCAGGTGCTGTTCCCTGAAACTGTCTCTGGGGTGGGTCTTCTCTGGCATTGCAAAAGTCAACAAGAAACAACGAGCAGAAGTCAGCAAATGAGCCTTAGAGATGAAAAGCCAGCTGAATAACAAAGCTTCATTGACAACATAAAGAGATCTCAGCTTCAGTTTAATCCTTCAAAGTTAGTACATCATTATTGTCAGAGGAAAAAAAAGGTTTGTATTTGACTATTAATAAAATAGCTTTGAAATAAGTATATGCTTTATGATGATGGAACATAATAACAGGTCCTGGGGTCAATTTCCTTAATGAGTGAAAGACAATATGAAGATAGTGTAAACTACAGAAAAATTTACAAGGACATGGTAGACAATATTCACGAGTAGCATCTTATGAACATATTAAAAGAGTTTATTCAAAGGAGTTGAACAATTGAAATTAGGCCAGAAGACCTATTCTGAAATATCATGGATTTGAGAGGAACTTCAGAGCTTCATACATAAATAACAGAAATAAATAGAAAAGGAGATATTAATATAATCAAAAATGTATAAAAAAGAAAAAGGTCAACATTTGAAATTCAGAGGCCACAATAATGATGAGTATTTTTACAGAAGGAAAAGTTCATCTTATATTCTAAGTGAACTCAGCTAGTTGATTATACACAGTGATGTCCTCAGCTACCATATCTTTTAGCATTTTTAGAAGATTCTAGGGTTTTAATAAGTGTCTGCTTACTTAATCGTAGCTAACAATAGTTGTAGAACTGGTGAGACATTTGTTCTAACTTCATCAACAGTCTTTAAATCCTTGTTCTCAGGAGATGGTGTTGAAGCCTGAGATGGTATTCAAGTGTTCTTCTTCATGCTTAAGCTGCTAATAGTATGTAAATGCAATACCCTCATTCATATTTAGGGCTTCATCAATAGTAGAAGTGGAATTTTTCAGGATTTAAAGGACAATGGCTTAATAGGGAAAAAAAAAAAGAGTCCACATAAATGGGAAAACTGTATTTTAAATGTCATTATGAGCATTTCCTATCCATAGTGAATTTTATCCTATTAAAACTAAAAGTAACAGAAAACACTAATCATTTCAATAAATTAATGTTAAAGCCAGCATGTCCATGTTTTATGTAGCCTTACCTTTCATAGGTTCTTTGCAAAGATGTAATTGCCATATTAAAATTCATTTATTTTTCGCAGAGGAAAAGATAAGAACTAGAAATGATAAGTGAGATATTTATGGCCAATTACAAAGAATTCTTCAGAATGATATATCTGGTTCTTTCTGGAATATTAAACTTCCTGAGCATTGTTAAATGACTCAAAATGGAATATCACTGGTGAGTCATTGCTTGTAAAAATGTTTCACAGATCATATATTCAATATGAGAAATGTAGTATTCAAGAGAAGTTTTCATTTTAACCTATTTTGAGGAAAAGTAAAACAAATGTTCAAGGTCAAGCAGTATGCTTAACAACATTTGAAAGTTTTGAGTGGTAAAAACAGAAGAGCAAGCACACTGTCTTCAGGGCATTTCCCTACTGTGGAACTGGAGCGCTGTGAGGAGAGACATGTCCATTAGAATGAAGTCTGAGCACAGTACTGGGAGCAATTTACTTTCTCTAATACAAAATTGTAAAATGTGTGATGACTTTATTAGTGGAAATTGGCTAATTCAAAGCTCATGATAAAAATCACATTTTATGGGGGGGGGCAAGATGGTGGCGCCAGGAGAACACTGCGTCTGAGGAGCAGGACAACATTTCCCTTACAGCAACCAAGAGCCTGAACTCTGGGCCCTAAAACAACAGCGATTGTGCTTGACAGGTGAGAGGAAACCCCCACAGCGTGGGAATCAGTCGGGTCCACTCTCAGGTCCCCCAGCCAGAACCCGGAAGAGATCCCTGGTCCCGCAGGCACTAGGTTGCCAGACCAGAGCCACATGCCTGTGTGTCCTAATCACCTTCCCAGGCTGATCAGTGGGCACAAAAACACCAGAGACTAGGAGTCCCAGTCGCAAGAACACCCGACAGGGAAGGAAGGAAACGGTACTGACTTGGATCACCCAGTCTTTCCGTGGAAAAAGTCTAACAGACCAGTGGGTATGAGCCTTCATCACTGAACTGGGCTCCAGCCGCAAGCACAGACAGCTGCTGCATGCCAGCTATCTGACACAGACAGAGCTGTGCACCCCAGGGTTACAGAGACTGGGAGTCCTTGTCTGGAGAAAACCCCACAGGGAACGAAGCAAAGGGGACAGATTTAAGCCACCTAATATATCCCTGGAATAGGTCCCACAGACAAGCCCAACCCAGGGACCCGCTGTGCACCAGATAGCCTGCTGTTACCAGGAGAGCAGTACCAACCCGCCATAGATTACCGCTTGGGTACTAGGGCACAGAGGCCCAACCTCAGACCTACAAAAGCCCGGAATCCCCGAGATCAACCCCCAGATACTGCTCCAAGGGGCAACCAGTTATCCCTAACAAAACTGACCAAACCACAGGACACACAGCAGCAGATGACTAAATTTACAGCAAGAAACTCAGAAGGAGGGAAGCTGTCCTCAGGACTTCTCTGGGTGAGAGGAAAACCCTCTCAACTAACAAGGACCATAGTTACCACTCAGGTCTCCATGCCTGAGATGAGCAACGACAACTCCTGCAAAACACAGGCAATCCAGTGACTATACACCAAAAGCTGAGAAGGCTTCCTTCAGGAAAAAGCATCTTCCTGCCAAGGAGATTCTCTCAACCACAGGATTCCAGGAACCACCAGTAACTAACCCCAAACACCTAAGATAGCCCAGTGGGTAAAGGCCAGCGTAAAAGCTCAACCAACAAAAGACAGAGCAATATGGCATCTCCAGAACTCAGTTATCCAGGGGCAAGTAACCCTGGACACCCCAGCATAATTGAAATCCAAGAAGATGACCTAACATCTATGTTCATGAAGAGGATAACAGAAGAAACAAATAAAATGCATAAAGACCTAGAGGAAAATAAACTCAAACAGATTATGGCCATCCATAAAGAAATAGAGGAAGATAAAAACAAAGAGATTATGGTCATCTGTAAGGAAATACAGGAAGTTACAGCCAAACAGTTTGTGGCCTTTAGAGAGGAAATGCTTAAATCACAGAATGAAATAAAAGAAACAGGATTATTCAAACAAACATCTGAAGGAACTGAAGGAAAAACAGGAAAATACAGTCAAACAAGTGAACGAAATCAACAAAATGGCTCAAAACCTGAAGATAGAATTGGAAAAATTAAAGAAAACACAAATGAAGGAAATTGTGGAGAGAAAGAACTTCGGGAAGTAAGCAGGAACTACAGAAGTTAGCATAACCAATAGGATACAAGAAATGGAAGAAAGAATCTCAGGTGTGGAAGATACAATGGAAGAAATAGATGTATCTGTCAAAGAAAATGTTAAATCTAAAAAATTCCTGACAAATACCATCCAAGAAATTCAAGACAACATAAAAAGACAAAACCTAAGAATACTAGGAATAGAGGAAAAAGAAGATTCCCTGCTCCAAGGTCCAGAAAATATTTTCGACAAAATCATTGAAGAAAATTTCCCCAAATTAAAGGAGAAGCCAATAAATACAAGAGGCCTACACCCAATAAATTAGAACAGAAAAGAAAATCCTCCCGCCACATAATAATCAAAACAGTAAGTATACAGCAAAAAGCAAAAATATTAAAAGCTGCAAGTGAAAAAGGCCAAGTAATATATAATGTCAAACCTATTAGAATCACACCTGACTTTTCAACAGAGACTATAAAAGCCAGAAGGGCCTGGATGGATATCATGCAGACCCTAAGAGAACACAGATGTCAGCCCAGGCTATTATACCCAGCAAAACTCTCAGTCCTCATAGATAGAGAAAACAAGATAATCAATGACAAAAACAAATTTCAACAATACCTATACACAAATCCAGCGTTACAGAAGACACTAGAAAGGGAAATACAACCCAAGAAAACTAGCTACTTTCAAGAAAACACAGGAAATAATTAACCTCACTATAGTAAAACAAAAAGCAACCAAGCACACAACCTCATGACCACAGCCAACATCAATATCAAAGGATCTAACAGCCACTGGTCATTAATCTCTCTCAACATCAATGGACTCAGTTCTCCAATAAAAAGACACAGACTAACAGAATGGATGCGTAAACAAAACCCAGCAATCTGTTGCATACAAGAAACACACCTAAGGCACAAAGATAGACATTACCTGAGGGTAATGGGACCGGGAGGGGAGGAGGGTGGGACTTATGGGGTGATACAAAGTGAATAAAGTGAAATTAATAAAATAAAAAAAAAATCACATTTTATTTTGGGCACTTTAGAGTTAAATTTATTTATTGTTTATAACCAGAGGTAGAAAACTTAATTTCTTTCCAGTTCTCTCTCTCTCAGCATATTTTATTAGATAATAGATAGCAGTGTTGCCAATTTAAAACTAGACTAAGTATAACAAATAACCAACTCATTATAGCCAAGTCATTAATTCTATATGTAATTATATTTTACTTCATATAAATCAGTCTTGTGATTAATTAACGTTTTAGTACCTATGTGTTTCAAAGCAATTCTGTTAATATACTATTTTCATTTTTTCAAAACTATTAATAACCAACACTAGTTTTGTTATATGATTCAATTTTTATATATTATACACACATCACACTCTAGTCAAACTTTAAAATATGAAAATAAATTAGAAATGACCTTTAAGAAATGTCAGCCTCATTGATATAATTTTAAATAACCAATTTAAAAGCTTCTACTGGAGTTTGTATAACATCATACAAAAACAGATAGGTAACTTCAGCATAGAGATTGTTAAAAAGTTAGAAACAAACAAACAAAAAAAGAAAGCTGATCTGTCTGTCTGTCTGTGCTAGAACTGTATCACTAGAAATACCACAGGAAGTATTTCAGGAAACAGGCTGGGCAATGAACAGAAACTCGGATCTCTACAAAGAAGTACCGAATGCCATGAGAGAAACAGAAGGAATTGACTAGATTCCTTTCCCTTCCTGAAGTTTTATTGAATGTAAAGAAAACTAATGTTTGGAGGCAAAATAGTATTTTAGTACATTATTATTCTACATATACAGTTAAAATGCACACTAAATCTAGCAAATAGGTAAGAGAGAGTGACTGAGTGCAATGTCAACTATACAGGAAGAAATAACATGTGAAAATATGTATAATAATTAAAAATAATTCAAGGCATGAATTAAGATTAAGTAAGGACCAAAAAAAAAAAAAAGTAGCTATTCAACAGTGAAATGAGAACAATTAAGTAAAACATTTTAATACAGTCAAATTACATTTTGCTTTTTAATATAAGTTATACATTTAATATAATTTAAATCACATATGATTGTATTAATTTTGCTATATGAACCAGGCACAGTGGCGCTCACTTGTAATTCCAGTCAGTATTTGGGAAGTAGAGGCAGGTGGATTTCTGCCAGTACGAGGCCAGCCTGGTCTACAAAGTGAGTCCATGACAGACAATGCTACACAGAGGGACCCTGTATCAAAAAACAAAAACAAACAAAAAAATTAGCTATATGATTTAATTAAGTATTTTATTCACTATAAATATACATTAAATATAAATATTTTGAATTAAAGCTTTAATATAAATTAAATATTTTATTGAATACAAATACATATTTGAATTAAATATTTCTGTTAAATCATATAGCAAAGCTAGTGTTCATTATATAATTAATAATTATCTATGTATATATTTATATTCATTCTATAATTTCTGTTTCTCTGCAGAGTCCTGACAAATGCAATCACTGAGCCATATCTCTAGCCCCTAAACATTTTATTTCTATAATACTGATAAATTGAAAAGTGAAAATGTAAATTTCGATTATCAGGAAATGAAGTAAGAGCTTTAATAGAGAACACATTGATATGGTTGTAGAGAAGAAGAGTTGAGTGTGACAAAGAGAAAAAGTAAAAGAGAGGAGGAGGAGGCTAAAATCTTCAGAAACTAAAGAAAAAACATTTCAATCAACACCTCTCATGTTATTTGATTTGTGTGGTCAGATAAAGTTGCTATAACCCATGTATGAGGAAATGAAAAAAGCTTAATTGCTTGTATTGTGATGAAACTAAATTTTCAGTGTGTAATTCTTTTTCACAAATAAAAGCCAGACTCAGATGATTATGCAATACTTAATACAGCAGATAATTGGATAAGATATTTTGAGGATTGCAGTTATAGAGGATAGTAGGACATAATTGATATGAAGGGGCAATGGGAGAAACTTAGTTGGGGATGAGGGGGAACACAATTCAAAAGAAGAAGAAAAGAGAGGAGATAAATAAAACCAAGGATGCTTCTAAAAGTCAAATGGAATTTTAGTATTTTAAGCCTACTCAAAAGTAGGCTTATATCTATGTATCCATTGTAATTAAGATTATCCATTGATGTGACAGCTCTTCCCCTAAAAATCAGAGCATTTAACAAAAACAGTGTAGGTATGAACAACCTACTTTTAAGTTGACCTGGGGAGGCCAAATTATACATAGAGCATTTACATTGCTTTTTGTATTGAAAAACAAAACAAAACAAAAACAAACAAACAAACAAACAAAAAACCGTAAGTAGAGTGCACACAAACTTTGGGCACAGTATTTTGGGTAATTGGTCTGGCTCTGACCTGGAAGCTTCCTCACTAAAGACGAACTCTCTTTGAAGGAACCCTGCTTGCTGCTAACGGAGAGAAACAATAAATATACACCAGTGATGTCAGTGAACTGCAACAATGACCAGGATGGTGAGATAATCCAACAGCTGCAATAGGGACCCTTAGATTTTGGGAGTAAGCAACAGATACCTACGTTTATGTAATTCCTGCTCATGTGCTCATGAATCCATGCTTGGCAGTGTAAATCTAATCTATCATGGCAAGTGAGACCACGAAACCTACAACAGGATCTACTACAGCCATTTTCCAAACCGGTATTACTTCCAGTTGTGTTAGAAACACTTACCTTATAAGCACATAAAAGTGCAGCCCTCAGAGACCTCTTTTTGTAGCAGAGGGAGATCGTTACAAAAAGCAGTACTGCTCAAAGGCAAAGATCAACTGACCATGGATGTCTACAGTTAGTACATTCACAGCACAACTTCTGTACTTGAGGCTCAGGGAAAGTTGAGAATATGGAGGTTAAAGGATTCTAAGATCCAGAAGGCCAGGAGATCTGCTATGGGATGGCATAATCTAAAAGTTATAATAATAAAATATTAAAAGAGTACATGAATTGGGAGATAGCTAGGGAAGGGATGTTTGGGAGGAGTTGGGGGAGGTGGAGTGTGAATGTGACACAAATACATTATATAAAATCTCTAAAAATTAATAAAAACATATTATTTAAAACCGGTTCTACGTACTTTCTTTAATTAAAAAGGTGAAATACTTATTACTTCTATAGGGTCCCTTTACTCATAACCACAGTATCAACTTACCAAGAAAGCACTCTACAGACAAGTATTCCTTGAGGATATTAATGTAAAATTTTCAATAATATATAACAATTAAGTGATAAAACTACCACTATTACATCGATATGGGTCAAGTGTTAATTATAGGCTTGGTTTGTATTGCACATACATGATAGTTATGAATGATTCCTGAGGCCAGGTGGCAAAGGAAAATAGTCATTGTCTCAGTGGCTCAAAAACCCAAGATAAAGTGGGTTCCATAGTAATGGGAACAGGGACTGTCTCTGACATGAACTGATTGGCCTGCTCTTTAGTTACCTTTCCCTGAGGAGGAAGCAGCATTACCAGGCCACAAAAGAAGACAATGCAGCCACTCCTGATGAGACCTAATTGACTAGGATCAGAAGGAAGGAAAAGAAGACCTCCCCTATCAGTGGACTTGGGGAGGGGCATGCATGCAGAGGGTGGAGGAAGGGAGGGATTGGGACAGGGGGAGGAAGGGAACCACAGGGCGGATACAAAGTGAATAAAGTGTAATTAATAAAGAATTAAAAAAAGATAATACAGTCATGCCAGGAAAAATATGATTGTTGTTATGGGCAAGCCTAAGTTGGGGAAGGCAAAATAGTTAAGGATGAGAGAGAAATAGCAAGATAAAGAACATTAATACATATTGTTGTTGTCTATTATGTGTTGAGAAAATGTTAATCTGGTATATGTATGTACCATGTGACAGAATAGATTGAACATGTATTGGGAGTATAGAATTGTGAAAATTAGAAACTTAGGAGCTCTTGAGATGAGGCTGTAATGGGTCTCATTTAAGTGGCTCAGTAACCAAAAGTCTTTGCATCTCATATTAATCCTTTTAAGACAATATCTACTGCAGGAGTTAGTAAAGTACTCAGATGGGCAATGTGTACTTTAAGTAAATGTAATATTTCCTGTCTATTAAAATGAACAACAATTTTAAGAATGAGTGGTGTTGATGAGAAATGAACGCCACTGAAATTCTGCTTTCAAACACTCTCATTGAATAAAACAGAGACTGTGATGATAATAACCAAAACTATGACTGTGAACAAAATATATACTCCCTGTCATCAAAGCCAGTATAACTTCCGGCTCTTTGGACTGTTTCTTTTTCAAAGATTAAGACAGTGTTGAGTCCTTCCTATAACTTCAAATACAAAAGGTTTTTTTTTTTACTTCTTAAATTTTTTTAATTTTTAAATAAGTTTATACATTCATTTATATCCCAGCTGTAGCTGTCTCACCCTTTCCCTCCCTATTTTTCCCTCTCTCCCCCCCTCATCTCCTCCCTGCCCCCTTCCGAGTCCACTGAGAACGGGTGTCCTCCTCTCCTTCTGTCTGGCCCTAGCTTATCAGGTATCTTCAGGATGGTTGAATACAAAAGTTTTAAAACCACCTGATATCAAGTATATTGGATATCATCAACCCACAAGAGGAAAAGCACTCACTGGAACAGACACTGATTATGTATGAGAACATTTGTTCTTGTTCACAGAGCTTTAGTGAAAAATCACTAGTGAAGATTTTGAGATTAATGAATCAGGTATTGGATTAAATAATCACATTTTACATAAAGAATGTTTGTACATTAGTTGATCAACCTGCATTACTTTTAAATATCAGGCCTCATAAATCACTGGGATAATTCATTAGTGGTTCAGGTGAGATGTATCTCCAACTGACAATTTTCAGATCCTATCCTTCAAAGTTCTGACACAGCAATCAGTGTAATTTACTGAATCCCAAGCATCTATAAAAAATGTTCCTAGGAGTCCAAGTGTGGAAATAAGATCAGCTCTTCTATCATCAGCCCTGTGATACAGATGTTGTTTCTTCCGTCCTGACAAATTAAGAAATTTTGATTAAATATCCTATTTCCTGGATTATATACCTTTTATTCCTAAATATATAAACGCTTCCTGCTCAATCTATATGTTATTTGTATATTATGTGTGTGTATATATATGTATACACATATATACATATATATACATATATACACACATATATACATATATATACATATGTGTATGTGTGTGTCTTGTGTATGTAAATGATTTCAGGACTGAGCATATGGTATTGGATAATTGTATTTTAATTTCTAAACATAAAATATGAGTCTTAGCATTAGCTTTGATATCCTGCTGGGTAGTCTTTCAGAGGTCCTCTGTTGAAGCCTCTTGTCCTGCTCCCTGTCTTCTCCTACTTCTGAAGTCTATCCAGTTTGCCCTTCTGAATAAGGATTAAGCATCTTCTCTCGGGTCTTCCTGGGCATCTGTAATACTCTATCCGGCATGGTATCAAAGCAGATGCTGAGACAGACTTATAGACAAACTGGGCAGAGTGCAGGGAATCTTATGGAAGAAGGGGGAGATAGAAAGACCTGGAGGAGACAGGTGCTACCCAAGAAGATCAACAGACCCAAAAAAAATCTGGGTCCCAGAGGGCCTGCAGAGACTGATGAATCAACCAAGAAGCAGACATTGAGAGGAACTGTATAACCCCTGCTCATCAGGCAGTCACTGATATGAACTCAGTTGCCTGCTCTTCCTCATGTTGAGGTGGCCTTACTAGGACACAGAGGAAGAGGATCCAGACAATCCAGATGAGACCTGATCAGCTAGGATCAGATGGAAGGGAAGGAAGATCTCCCCTAACAATGGACTAAGGGAGGGACTTAGAGGGGGAAGAGTGAGGGAGAGTGGTTCTAGGAAGAGATGAGGGAGGGGGCTACATCCATGATACAAAGTGAATAAATTGTAATAATAATAATAATAATGAAAACATAAAATAATAATAAAAGGTCAATAATGAAATGTCAAACTTTAAATGAGAGGTTCTACTTTAAGTTTACCATGCCAATGAGTAATCAAAGAAGGGTAAAGTAATGATCATAATCATGTAGATCTGATGCTATAGAAGAAGCAGTTTAAATATGGTGCTTTCAAGATTCCATCAAGTCACTTCTACCTGACTTTGCTTGCTTCTGCTGATTACAGTAAATGGCATTCAATATATAATAGCCTGATAAAGGACAAGGGAATTTTTTAAAAAGCTCTTAGAAATGCTTGAAAATAAAACCTTTTCTTATCTACCCAGACAGATAAGACTGAGGGATGAGGGTAAGAGATGTTTGGAATGGGAGGCAGATGCTATCAACCACATTCTTAAAATTGTCTTTTAAAAAGGTTATGGCTTTGGTACTGTTGTTCTCCTTGTGGAGCTCCTGTCCTCTCCAGGTCTTACTATCCCCGCCTTCTTTCATAAGATTCCCTGCACTCTGCCTAAAGTTTGGTTATTAGTCTCAGTATCTCCTTTGATATCCTACTGGGTAGAGTCTTTCAGCGGCCCTATGTGGTAGGCTCCTGTCCTGTTTCCTGTTTTCTCCTTTTTCCAATGTCTACCCATTTGTCTTTCTGAGTGAGGATTGATCATCTTACCCAGCGTCCTCCTTCTTGCTTAGCTTCTTTAGGTGTACCAATTTTTAGCTGGGCACAGTGGTCTTTTCTGAGACTGATACTCCAACCAAGGACCATTCAGGGAGATAACCTAGAACCCCTGCTCAGATGTAGCAGATCAGTATCCAAGTGGGTTCCCTGGTAACGGGAAATGGACTCTCTCTGACATGAACTCAGTATCTGGCTCTTTGACCACCTCCTCCTGAGTTGGGAGCAGCCTTGCCATGCCACAGAAGAAGACAATGAAGCCAGTCCTGATGAGACCTGATAAACTAGGGTCAGATGGAAGGGGAGGAGGACATCCCCTATCAGTGGACTTGGAGAGGTGCTTGAGAAGAGATAAGGATGGGAGAATGGGATTGGGAAGGAATGTGAGAGGGGGTTACAGCTGGGATACAAAGTGAATAAACTGTAATTAATATTAAAAAAATAGGATTTTAATTTTTAAAAGGTTATGCTTATTCCTTGTCATCTGCAGGATAGCAGAAGGACTAGGAATCAGGACTTGCTGTTGCCTCAGGTCCTCACAGGTAGATCAGCTTTAATATGGAACATCCATTCTCATCCTGGCACAGTCAAAGGTATTCATTCTGTTCCACCCCACTTCTTCCATCTCATCCCTTATTTCAGCTACAAAACTGGAGCTCACTCAGAGAGCGTCCAGAGTGCTACTGGTCTCTTCCTAACTAAGTAACTTTTATCTAGATCAGAAGCATGCAAGCCTTCGCACAAATTAGAACTAACTAAATGAATATGAGTAAAGAGGCTCATTAATAATATCTCAAAAGTAAGAATTATTATGAGTAAATTATCAAAGTAAGGCAGACAATGCAACAACACTGTATCACATACATTCAGTAACGTATAAGAAAAGATCAAGTAGAGTTGAAAAATAGAAAGGTACTTTAGGTAAGAAGACATTACTTTAATTTTTTTTTCATTTTGTCTGTAAAGACGTTTTCTCTCCATGTGTGTCTGTGCTCCATGGACATGTCTAGTACCTGCCAGCAGCCAAAAGAGGGCACAGAATCCACGGGGATGAAGTTATACAGGGTTGGTACTGGGAATCAACCCTGGGTCCTCTGCAAGAGAAGCCAGTGTTCTTTACTGCTGAGCCAACTTTTGAGCCCCTATGTAAATACTTGTCAATGCTAATAGTTTTCCTATATAAATTTGTTGGTCATTTCAAAAATGTTCTTATAGTTTATGACCATAAAGGACCTCTGAAAGACTCTACCTAGCAGTGTATCAAAGCAGATGCTGAGACTCATAACCAAACCTTGGACAGAGTGCATGGAATCATATGAAAGAAGGGGGGAGTTAGTAAGATCTGGAGAGGACAGGAGCTCCACAAGGACCAAATATATCTGGGCACAGGGGTCTTTTATGAGACTGATTCTCCAACCAAGGACCATGTATGGGTATAACCTAGAACCCCTGCTCAGACGTAGCCCTTAGAAGCTTAGCATCCAAGTGGATTTCCCTAGTAAGGGGAAAAGGGACTGTCTCTGACATGAACTCAGTCAAGGGCTCTTTAACAACCCCCCCCCCGAGGGAGAAGCAGCCTTGCTAGGCCACAGACGAGGACATTTTGGCCAGTCCTGATGAGACCTCATAAACTAGCATCAGAGGGAAGGAGAGGAGGATCTCCCCTATCAGTGGACTTAGAAAGGGACAGGGAAGAGATGAGGGCAGGAGGATGGGATTGGGAGGGAATGAGAAAGGGGGCTACAGCTGGGATACTAAATAAAAAAAAAAAACTGTAATTAATATAAAAAATAAAAATTAAAACAAAACAAACAAAAAAGAAATAGATCAAGTAAGTTTGCAGTTTATTGCAGTATACAATTGTAGCAGTAAGAATTACTCCTGAAAATGCAGCCATAGTGGTTAAGGGTACTATGAGGACCTGACCCACAGAATCAACTAAGCAGAGCTCCTAGGGCCACACAGAGACTAAACTGATAAGTCAGGAGCCTTCATGAATCTGAGTGAAGTTCTCTGAACATACGTTATGGTTTTGTAGCTTGATGTACTTGTAGGACTCCTAAGAGTGGAAGTTGGTTAGGGGGTCCCTTCATACTTGATTTCTCTTTGGACCCTTTTCTTCTATAGGGTTAGCTGTCTTGTCCAGCCTCCATATGAGGGTTTGTGCCCAGTCTTATTGTGCTTAGTCTTCTATCATGTTCCATTGATATCCATGGCAGGTCTTCTCTTTTCTGAAGGGAAAAAGGCAGTGGATCTGGGGGAGAGGAGAACAGTGTACTGTGGGAACTGGTAGGAATGGAGAAAGTCCCATTGTGGTCAGGATGCATGAGAGAAGAATAGATAGATAAACAAATAGAGGATACATAGATAGGTAGGCAGATAGATAGATAGATAGATAGATAGACGATAGATAGATAGATTAGATAGATATAACATTAAAAATGTTTAGTATCTCATGTAGTCTATATACTACCATCGCTTCTAATTGTAATTTTCTGAATCACACCAGATAATACTTATTTTGTTCCTAGCTACTGACTGGGCAAATGAGAAAACTCAAAGAGAATAATGAGAATTTACCATTTTCTATTTACTTTTAAAATTTTGTTTTATTTTTATTTTTATTAATTACAGTTTATTCACTCTGAATCCCACCTGTAACTCCCTTCCTCTTCCCTTCCCAATCCCACCCACCCTCCCTAGTCTCTCCCCATGCCCCTCTCCCAGTCTACTGATAGCAGAGGTTTCATCTGATCCTAGTCTCTCATGTCTCATCAGGACTGGCTGCATTGTCCTTCTCTGTGGCCTGGCAAGGCTGCTACCCCATCAGGAGGAGGTAATAAAAAAGCCAGTCCATGAGTTCATGTCAGAGACAGTTCCTGTTGCCCTTACTCGGGAAACCCACTTGGACACTGAGCTTCCATGGGCTACATCTTTGCAGAGGTTCTAGGTTATCTCAATGAATGGTTCCTGGTTGGAGTAAGTCTCAAAAAAGACCCCGGGGCCCAGATATTTTGGTTCTGTTGCTCTCTTTGTGGAGCTCTTGTCCCTTCTAGATCTTTTATCTCCCCCTTCTTTCATAAAGTTCTCTGCACTCTGACCAAAGTTTGGCTATGAGTCTCAGCCTCTGCTTTGATACCCTGCAGGGTGGAGCCTTTACAGAGGCCCTCTGTGATAGGCTCCTGTCCTGTTCCCTGTTTTCTCCCTCTTCTGATGTCCATCCTCTTTGCCTTTCTGAATGAGGATTGAGCATCTTATCCAGAGTCCTCCTTCTTGAATATCTTCTTTAGGTGTACAGATTTTAGTATGTTTATTGTATAGTAGTGAAAAGTTTTTTTATACCTAAACAGAAAAAGTGACATTTGGTGACAATTTAGCCCATAGAAGTTAAACTTTTTAAATTACTTCTAAAGATACTTCTGAATCTCAAATGTTCCTGAAAAAAATACCATTGCTTTGTTTTAATTTTCCTCTAGAGTCCATTTGCTAAAACTTTCTTTTACTATTAACATATGATTTATTTTGTATTTGTATGACAAAAATAATTTTCATAGATTTTTAGTTAAAATGAATTCCTTGTACAAAAGCCAGACTAACAATAGAAAAACAAACAAGCCTATTTAGATGACAATTTCATATTTTCCAGAAACCCCAGGGTAGGAATAACTCTCAAACAGGTAGATTTCAGTTTTCTTTTACAAAGCATTTGTAATAAACCATGAAAAAGTTAAGGAAATAAGAGCAAGAGAAAAGGCTCGAGTGTCTCTGGGTGGCAAATTACTGGTAAAAGTCTCATTGTAAATTTCTATGATAGGATAATAAGGGTCCAGAATAGTCTATGGTGATTAGCTCTTTGGACTTCATGGTAGAAGACAGAGTATAATAGTAATATCTGTACCTAAGTTTTGGGTACCCAAGAATATATTATGATAAAGAAGATACACATGTCAGTACACTGTAACAGAAGATAGAAATCAACTTGTATATTGACAGACAACTCATTTTAAATGATAGATCTCAGAGTACACTTTGCAGAAAGGATAATTTCTTTAATTAATGATGTCAAGACAGACCATATGTATCACAGTTTGTATATAAAACACCTCAAAATAGAAGACCAAGAGCTGCTCATAAAATGAGAAGAAAAAAAAATCTTCATGATATTGGACTCAGTAAATTTTTTTTTAGGATAGAGCCATAAAATTGTAAATAAATAATGAATGAATGAATGAGTGAGTGAATGAATGAATGGAATTACATCAAATCAAAAAGCCTTCCCACTCTACATATTTGCCTAGTGGTTAATGTGGAAATATATAAAATATCAAGTAACTCAATGTCAAAAACAAGTGTTCAGTTTATAAATGGGTGAAAATTTGTCATTCATTAAAAGACGACATACAAATTTCAAAAATATCAAAGAAATTCAAGCCAAGTAAAATAATGAGATTTTTCTATTCTGCCTCTCTGTCCCTGTTTGTCTCTGCTGACTGTCTCTGTCCCTCTCTTTCTCTCTGTTCCTCTCTCTGTCTGTTTTTCTGGGTATATAAATAAATCTATAGGTTCAATATAAATCTTATCAAAATACCAATAAAATTCTTCACAGATTTTGAAAGAAAAATTTTCAACTTTATATGGAAAAACAAAAAAACTCAGGATAACTAAAACAATCCTATACAATAAAAGAACACCATCCCTAACTTCAAGATGTACTACAGAACAACAGTAATGAAAACTGCATGGTATTGACATGTAAATACACTGATTGATCAATGCAATCAAAATAAATCCACAGACACTTAATTTTTTACAAGGAAGCTAAACAATAATACAATGGGAAAATAATACAACAATACAGTGGGAGGAAAGCATCTTCAACAAATAGTGGTGCTACAACTGAGTGCTAGCATGTAGAAAAATGCATATCAATCTATATTTATCATCCTGCACAAAACTCAAGTTAAGTAGATCAAAGACCTAAGCATAAAACCGGAAACATTAAATCTGTTAGAAGGGAAAGTGGGAACCACCTTTGAACTCATTGTTATAGGAGACATCTTCCTGAACAGAACACCAATAGCTCAGGCTCTAAGATCAGCAATCAATAAATAGGACTACATGAAACTGAAAAGCTTCTGTAAGGCAAATGTCACTGTCAACAGAACAAAATGGTAGCCTACATATTGGGAAAAGATCTTCACCAACCCTATATCTGGCAAAGGGCTAATAATCAAAATATGTAAGGAACTCAAGAAATTAAACACCAACAAACCCAATTAAAAATTGGGTTTTTTGAAACTGAACTGAACTGAAAAGAGAATTCTCAACAGAGGAGTCTCAAAGCTCCTCTGAAAGGCTCAAGGTCATTAGTCATCAGGAAAATGCAAATCAAAATGACTCTGAGATTCCATCTTAGACCCATCAGAATGGATGATCAAAAACTCAAGTGACAGCACATGCTGGAGAGGATGTGGACCAAGAGGAACCCTCCTCCACTGCTGGTAGGAGTGCAAACATGTACAACCACTTTGGAATTCAATCTGGCATTTTCTCAGAAAATTGAAACTAGTACTACCTCAAGACCCAGATATACCACTCCTGGCATATACCCAAAAGATGTACCATACCCTGAGAACATTTGCTCAACTATATTCATAGCACCTTTATTCATAATAGCTAGAAACTGGAAACAACTTGGATGTTCCTCAACTGAAGAATGGATAAAGAACATATGGTTCATTTATGCAATGGAGTATTACTAAAGTATGAAAACAAGGAAATCCTGAAATTTGCAGGCAAGTGCATTGAACTAGAAAGGATCATTCTGAGGGAGATAACCCAGTCCCAGAAAAATACACATGGTATGTTCTCACTTTTAAGATGACATTAGCCATATATTACAGGATAAATGCACTACTAATCATGGACTCAAAGAAGCTAAGTAACAAGGATGGCACAAGGGAGGCCCTCCTTGAATCTCACTCAGATGTGGAAATAGAATAGACAATGAAAAAGGAAGCAGAAAGGGTGTGAGGAGGGAAACAAGGAGGGAGGATCAGATGTAGGGAGAATGTGGGAGAGGTTTGAAGGCCTGGAGAGAAAAGGGAAACCAATGGCAGGGGTATCACTGAGGTAAGCTGGAACTTGTGATATCGTAGGCTACAGGGAGGATATGGGGATATCTGCAAGATGTGCAGAGATAAAGACCTATAGAATGCGACCAATGTCTGACCCAGCCTAACATCCTTCACATGGAAGGAAGCCAAGCCCTGACACCATTATCAATAGATACTCGGCTATGTTTAGAGGTAGGAGCCTAACTTAACTGTTCTCTGAGAGGCCCACCCTCAGAGCTGGTGGAATGAGATGCTGAGACTCACAGACAAGCATCAGTTGGAGAACAGGAGTCCTGTAGAAGAGTGGAAGGGCTAGATCTGAGTAAAAGGTCTAGGCTCTCTCCATGCTGTCTCTAACATGGACTCAGTGGCTGGCTCTTTGTCCACCTTCCCCTGTGGGGAGCAGTCTTGCCAGGCCACAGAGGAGACAATGCAGCCATTCCTGATGAGACCTGATAGGCTAGGGTCAGATAATAGGGGAGGAGGAACTTCTCCATCAGTGGACTAGGGGAGGGGCATAGGAGAGAAGAGGGAGAAAGGGTGGGACTGGCAGGAGATGAAGGAGGGGGCTACAGCCTGAATAAAAAGTGAATAAATGGTAATAAATAATAAATAAAAAGAAAAAATGAAAAAAGTGTGGAAGGGAAGGATAGAAGGACCTTGAGGGGACATGAATACTGCAAGAAGACCAGCATAGTCAACTAAACTAGACCCGTAGCAGCTTACAGAGATGGAAGCACCAACCAAAGAGCATATGTGGACTGGACCTAGGCCATCTACCCACATGTAACAGATGGGCATTTTGATCTTCATGGGTTCCCCAGTAAGTTGAGAGGGTGCTGTCTATAATATGGACTCTGTTGCACTAACCAGGCTGCCTGGCCTGGCCTTAATGGATGAAGTAGAGCTCAGTCCTGATGTCATTTGATGTGCTTGGGTGTGTTGGAGGGATGGGTGATCACCCCATTTCTGAAGACAAGGGGAGGAATAGGGTGAAAATGGTGAGAGAGAGACCAAGAGGAGAGGAGGAGGGACTTTGATTGGGATGTAAAGTAAATATATAATTTAAATATAAATTTTAAAATAACAGAGATTCCTAAAAAACATGAAAACCCACCAGTTCCATAATTAGGCATATATGAATGAAACTGAATGTTTTTTATATTTATATGCACTCTCATTATCACTGCAGTATGAATTACACTAGACAATGGTGTCAATACACATGTCTGAAATATGAAGAGAGGAAAATTTAAATATGTATACGATGAAATGCTATTCACTAGAAAGAAGGAAATTCTCATCAACTGACATGAATACAGCTCTAAAGAAGTTTTAAAATTCACATGTTTGGAATTGCTGAAAATGTAGAGCTAATAAGGAAGTGATAGCTTGTGACTGAAGGTGAATAGAGATTATAAATGATGTACTTAGAAGACAGGGAAATGTTATCAATTATAATTATAGAAATCTTGTTGGTAATCAAAATGTTGTGATAGTTTCACAAAAATGTGAGATTTAAGAAATAAAATGTAACTAATAATAATAAAAAATACTGTTGAAAAAAATAAATGATATTCTAAATGAAAAGAAAGAACCATGGATGTTAAATTACATTGATGAATTTTACAGCATGTGAATTATGGCTTAATATACATAGTTTTAAAAAGAAGCAGGATAGGTGCAAATATTATCATAAAACTTAGCATGGAATAAATGATTTGTCCTAATGCATATTCAATCTTTATTTAAAAAGTAGTCTGAAAAAAATGATCCTAACAGCTCTAATTGAAGCTAACAGTCACGTGCTATTTCTCTCTCTCTTTGTGTATGTGAGAGAGAGTATGAAACATTTAACAGATAAACGTGCTGGAAGCTCCATTTCTATTTTTATTTTTAAATCCTCTGCACTCACAGGAATTATGCATGGAGAGAAGCATATTTTTAGCAGCTGATTTACCTTTAAAGAGCTGAGCCAAGATTTTCAGTTAAAGTTCATCGTTATTCTTTTAAGGGAAATGTTATAGATAATTTCTCTCTGATTTTCATGTTTAAAATACCAAGTAACTACTAAAGCTCTGTATTACCCACAGTCCAATGAATGTTGAAACTATAAACTTTCTATTCATCTTGATTCAATGGTGTTCACATATCATGAGAGTACCTGGGTGGCTTTACACATGTTTATAATGTTACAATATCCGTTAGTCTTTCCCTTCTAGACACAGATGTAAATAACTCACCTGCTTTCTCCTTTACAATTTCTCAGGAATGCAATTGTGGGATGAGTGATTCCACCTCTCACCATTTGAAAAGGAAGATATAATATTTTGATGACATTTAGGTGACATATATTTTTAACGAAACTGGAAGGGTAGCATTGGTGAGTAAACACTGAAGCTTCCTAGAGAAATGAGCTTGGAGTAAAAGGTTTAGTTACACACACACACACACATACACATATATGTGCGTGTGTGTATACACACATATGAATATGTACATGTGCATATATTTTTACATATATCTCACAGAGCACAGTTTGGCCTTGAATTTCACTCACTCTGTCGCAGAGGGCAAACCTAAACTCCTAATCTTCCTTCCACTCAACAAAATTGTGGGGATTACAGTCATGCTGCAACCACAGTAAGCTAAGCAATATGCTTCCACTCACTTACTTTGGTCTCATTTTGTCTCGGATGTCCAAGACTTTTATTTTGAAACAAAATCTCTTGAATTTCTTCACAGATTTGTTTATTTTTTCCTGGTTATGTCTTGCTAGTTGAAGAAATAAAAAAGCTATTAGCAAAATAAAAAACATTTATAACTAATTTGGTGCATATTAAATGACACTTGTGATTTATTAAATTTGTTTTCCCATACAAAAAAAGCACTTAACCACATTAGACACAACTAAAATTCAACTCCTTTGCAGTCTTACTAAGGCAAACAACAATGAAAATTATAGCAAAATGACATTCTGAGTTAGAAATAATTCCTAGTAATTTTTTACATATCTTGTTCTATTTATGAGTTTGAATGCTCAATTTAAGTTTTTGTTATGTCAAATACATTATCTACAACAATGTTGGTAGTGTTTCTGCAATCATCCTCAAACCACTGTGTTATGGAACCCTGAATCCTATTACTTCTAGGTAACTGTCCTCTGGATCTTCCATATATCTCTAGTCCTCTTTTTCTCATTGTCTAATCCTAATATTCAGCACTTAGACCGGCATTCTCCAAATCCACATAAAAGAATGACTATATGGTCTTTGTCATTATGTATCTGACTTACTTCATTTAATGTAGTGTCCTCTGATTCCATCCATTTTCATCAAATGACAGTTTCATTTTTATGGATGAATAATATTCCATTCTATTCAAATGCCAGATTTCATTTATTCAATTTCTATTGATAGGTATAGGTGTTGATCCCACAGCTTAACTACTGTGAATGGTGTAACGGTATGCGTGGCTGTGCACTGTTGTAGTAAATAAAAATGGCTGAGAATGTTTATTTTTAAAAGCCTATAATTATTACAGTTGTTTTATTTAACCTGCTATCCAAATGATAGAAGACATAGGCACCGGATAGATTTTAGATAAGCCTTATTTTACCTGAGTCAGGGCAGATATTAATCCTTAATCTACCTTGTTGCCTCTCAGCCCCACATCCCATGCAATTTGCTTTAATAATTTTTTTATCTGGCCTACTTCCCATCCAATATCCCCATAAATACTTGCACATGTTTTCCATCTAGGCCACTTTTCTCCACCCTGTTCTCAAAGTTCCCTCCTCTTGGTCTGTGTGGTTGTTTACCTACCCAATGGGGGCTCTCTTTCTTTCTCCTCTACCTGTCTCTCTCGTTCTCATGATCCTTCCCCTCCAAGCTCTAGGACTTTGGCCATGCTTACCTCATTTTTGCCCTGCCCAGGGGTGTAGGCATTTGTTCAGCACGCCACCACTGCCTGGCCTGGTTTTTTGTTTGTTTGGTTGGGTGGCTTTTGTTGTTGTTGTTGTTTTGTTTTGTTTTTTTAATAAGAGAGTTACCTCATTCATTTTATTATAGTGACAATAACCTGGAGTTTTATAAAAGGACCCATCAGACACTAAAAATTACTCAGTAAGGGGCCCCAGGAAGGATAAATGTATGTAGTGTATGAAAGTTAAGTAGGAATACAATTATTTTCATGTATGAGTTAAATAATAATAGATAATGACAGTAGTGATATTACACTGTCAATCACAGGTATTGTCTAGAGAAAACTATAATTATGAATGTATACTGGAGGCATTAATAAAGATCATGTCTTGCCATGCATATAGATAAGTTAAATTTTTGTTCTTTGCAACAATGGGGAAAGATAATGTAGGAGTAATATGATAAAGAATCAAATTTGAAGGGATAATTTTGAAACTATGGAAAATATTGCCAGTTCAAAGAAGCCTTGTGAATAGGGTGCAGGGATCTTTGCAAAGGATCTTTGCTGGCAGAGTAATCACCCACACAAGGAAAGATGGAGATATGGTTCAATAAGATTCAGTAGCTGGTTTCAGTTGAAACTTTTAAAGTCTGACACCTGGCATTTATTTTTGGCATATTTAAGTATATTATAATTTGTAAAAGTTTCTTGGTATAATTATATCAATACTCTTCTCAAAGTACATTTCACTTCTTTCATGGAGATGGATTCTATAGATAGCCTACATGTGTCGTCTTAATTGCCTAGGAGAGGATCGCAATCATGGAGACAGTGAAGAGGTCACCTCAGCTACTAATTGTCTCCGGTCTTTTATGTAGGGGACTGTGAGAACCCAGGGCCATAAGGTTAGCACAGGGGTCATCTAGACTATTAACTACCTTCAGTTTTGCTTGTGTGAGCTAGGGTTAGGCAGATAAGGCATGGCTCTATTGATAGCACTGAGATAACCTAGGCTGTTCACCATCTCCATTCCCAAGCTTCTGGCAGATAATCTGTCATATCTCTTCTTCTTAAATAGACAAATCTGAGTGTTAAAGATTCCTGCTCAGTGGATAATAGGCTTAAAAGATAGGATCAACATACTAAAGTCTGTACACCTAAAGAAGATAAACAAGAAGGAGGATCCGGGGTAAGATGATCAATCCTTACTTAGAAAGACAAATGGGATGGACATTGGAAGTAGGAGAAAACAAGAATCAGGACAAGAGCCTATCATAGAGGGCCTCTGAAAGACACTACATAGCAGTGTATCAAAGCAGATGCTGAGACTCATGGCCAAACTTTGGGCAGAGTGCAGGGAATCATATGAAAGAAGAGGGAGTTAGTAAGACCTGGAAAGGTCAGGAGCTCCACAAGGACCAAATATATCTGGGCACAGGGGCTCGTCTGAGACTGTTTCTCCAACCAAGGACCATGCATTGATACAATCTAGAACCCCTGCTCAGATGTTAGCCCATGGCAGCTCAGTATCCAAGTGTGCACCCTAGTAAGGGGAACAGGGAATGTCTCTGGCATGAACTCTGTGACTAGCTCTTTGACCTCCCCAGCCCCCTGTGGGAGGTAGCAGCCTAGCTAGGCCATAGAGGAGAACATTGTAGCCAGTCCTGGTGAGACCTGATAAGCTAGGGTCAGATGGAAGGGGAGGAGGACCTCCCCTATCAGTGGACTTAGAGAGGGGCATGGAAGGAGATGAGGAAGGGAGGGTGGTATTGGGAGGAAATGAGGGAAATATATATATATATATATATATATATATATATATATATACATATGTGTGTGTGTATATATATATATTATTTAAATAAAAACAAAGAAAAAAAAGATTCCTGATTTTCCTGGTACTTATGTGAGTGCAAGGACCTTTGTGCTCCCAACAATTAGAGAAATAGTCTCCTTAATGATGGGCATAGCTACAATTCCAGATGCCTCAAAAACACAGCTATTTATAACTGTTACACAATTTCCTGATTATTTCAGGGTTGATCCTGAGCATGATACCTAGTGTTGGGAGGTAGGAAAAGAAAAGGGGTAGTACAGGGAAGTAGGAAAAGGGACAAAAGCCTTGCTGCACAGTAAGTTTAGGATTTTCCTAAAAACACTCAAGCATAATTTTCTCGGGAAAATACTTAAAAATGAATTATAATGCAGAAAGTTCCAAGAATACAACATGCAGGGACTGAAACTTGACATGAGAGACAGAATGACAGAAATCACAGCATTTGGCTCAGCCTTTCAAGAACTGCATCGAACAGCAGTGCTGGCTTCAGAACTTTTGCCAGTTGCCGTGGCTATGGTTGTGCCATCAGTTCATTTGATTCAGTCTCCTCACTTTGAGTTCTATCTCACTGAGTTTTCACACTCAATGTGTCCTAAGTTGAGCTCTTTTTATCTCCTCTTCAAACTGACTTCATCTTGATAGTTTTTCATCTACTCTGTTTCCATTATTTCTGACATCTTATGATGTTTTTTTTGTTTGTTTGTTTTTGTTTTTGTTTTGTTTTTTTTCTTTTTTGGGGGAGGTGTTCTATTCAGGAGGAAATGTACAGGTGTCTCCAAGAAAACCATTCTCATTTGTAAACAATCCCTGTAGTTTTTTCAGTATATTAGTGGAGAGGTATGTACCCAGATTATTGCTGCTGTACTATACCTAATGGTATTATGTTATATTGGAAAATATTTCTTCCCAACAGAGGATGCTTCCACGTGTCCATGATTTTCTGTAGTCACAAACTTGGCTGTTATCTTGGTCTTCCATCTGTCAGTATATAGTTTAGTAAAATTGCTTTCTGGCTTGGTAAGCAAGGTAACAACCTAAAGCCACAGCTCAGAGTCAGCACCAGAGTCTCTGGTATCGATCGGTTCTGAGATCACTTGATTGCAATAGTGTAACAGCATCCACAAGAATAAAGAGATGAAGAAGAAATATCAGAAAATAGGCATGACCTAAGAAGTCTATCTGATACTAAACTCAGCACTTCTTTAGCTGTGATCAGCAAGCTTATAAAAAAAGATTTTATGACTTTACCTTTAGGTGAAAATGCTGAAACACATAAATACTAAATAACTTGATTCTATAAACAGCAATGTAATAATCAAGTATTAAGGCCTAGGTCTTTGTCATTCTTTTTTTAATCAAATTTTTATTTTTTCATATTAGTTACAGCTTATTCACTTTGTATCCCAGCTGTAGCTTCCCCCCTCATTCCCTCCCAATCCCATCCTCACTCCCTCATCTCCTCCCTGTTCTTTTCCAAGTCCACTTATAGGGGAGGTCCTCCTCCCCTTCCATCTGACCCTAGCTTATCAGGTTTCTTCAGGACTGGCTGCAATGTTCTCCTCTGTGGCCTGGCAATGCTGTTCCTTCCTTGGGGGGGAGAGGTCAAAGAGCCATCTGTTGAGTTCATGTTAGAAATAGTCCCTGTTCCCCTTACTAGGGTACCCACTTGGATACTGAGCTGCCATGGGCTACATCTGAGCAGGGGTTCTAGTTTATATCCATACATGGTTCTTGGTTGGAGATACAGTCTCATAAAAGACCTCTGTGCCATATATATTTGGTCCTTGTGGAGCTCCTGACCTCTCAGGTCATACTAATTCCACCCCCCCTCCTTCTTTCATATGATTCCCTGCAAAATGGTCTTTGTCATTCTTGACTTGAACTGCTATTCTTAAGTAGCTCAGTGATAATTTGTGATGCACAGTTTGTTGAGTTATGTTTCAAACAGTTTCAATACTGCGTTCTTTCAATAACTCTGAAATACCTCTAAGAAATATTTACCTATCAAGATTTAGAAAAATCAAACAGGAGAAACCCAAATAATTAATCTTCTATGCATTAATTTCATAAGAATTAGGCTGTCAAGAAGTGGAAAAATGTTTCCCCCCCCTCGGGAAGGATCTAACCCTAATGCACAGAACAGCAGTAGTGACACAATACACATTCCAAGGCAGAAACAAACAGACAGGTGCCTTGCTTAATGAAGCCTCAATCTGCAAAGGCTTTATTTGCTAAATAACGTCTTCAAAAGTACTGCCCTAGTTTGCTTTTAGTTGGTGTGATAAAACACTGATGAAACCCAACCTAGGGAGGAAAGTCTTACACTTTCCATCATGGAAGAAAACCAATACAGGAACTTGGGGGTAAAATTGAAGCAGAGAGCTTGGAGGAGTGTTGCTTATTGGCTTGCTATTCCACATTTACTCAGATACCCCTTTTTTATACAACCTAGCACCATATGCACACAGAACTAATCTGCCCAGGGTTGGAACCACCCACAATACTATAGGCCCTTTCAGATCAGTTCCTGATTAAGAAAGTGCCACTAAGACATGCTAACAGCCTGATACAGGTAGTTGCTATGTTGACATTCCTTCTTCCCAAGTGCCTCTAGATTGTACCAAGTGGACAAAAACCAGACAGCACAATTGAGAAATCACTTTGCTTGTAAGTATGCCAGTTACTTCATGTCCAAATTTATCGTTCTCTTCATTTTGTTTTATCCAAGACTGTTTTGTGCATTATAAATATCTACAGTAGGAACAGTACAGGAAAACATAAGTTTATTTTTGATTTCCAAGTAGAGTTTGAGTTTGGAACATTGTCAGGTAACTTGGAACAGTATCTAAATGAATGCAAGTGTCACTCAGCTTCTTCTGTTTGCACTGTGGCAGCACAAGTAGGGAAGGTAACATTTAATGATATTCACATAGTGTTGAGCACTTTTTTTTTTTTTCAATGCAGTTTATTCAGGAACCTTGAACAATCCTCGGACCCCGGGGAAAGCCAGCCCACAGCTTAAATAGCCTCTGGGTAGCCAACCCAGGCGTGCCACGGGGGCAATGCAGATAGGTCCACATACATGGAAGCAAGCCAGATCCTCGGCCTTAGCCAAATGTGGAGTTGTTCGTGACAGAGAGCACTCACCATGGGAAGGTGGAAGGCGGAAACCAGCTCCATCTTTAAGGCATAGCATTCCGCAGCTCTCTACAGTTCCCCCTTTTTGTTTTAGACGCATCAGGCAAGAGTAGAGGTCTGATCTCTGATATTAGAAATAAATTGGGACTTTGTACAGATGTTCATTTAGGTCATCCACCCAAAGAGCATCAGACCCGTCCAATACCTTTTTCTCAGAGGCGGGACCTGGGGCATCAACCCACATGCAATCAGACATGCTCTTCTCTGGGTCCAAAGCGGCTGACCCTGAGTGCAGTGCTTAGCCTCGCATCCTGAGCGTATCATTTTAGCTTTTTATGGTATCCAACCATGCTTGGGGAGAATGTCCTGCTTCAATGGCTGTAAAGGCCTGAGTGAGCACTTTGTTTTTTAAACTACATTTTAGGTTTATTCTAAGTCATACATAGTCTCTCTCATTATTAATTGCTTCTTTTTCCTGTACAAGGTAAAACAGAACTAAAGTTTAATTGAAGAATTGAAACACAAATAATATAATTTTTAGAGTTTATTCTCTTTTGGTTATGAGTAAAAGTAATAAATCCTCTTATAACTACTTTTGCTTAGATGTGTAGTTTAGCTCACATCAAATCTCATTCTACAAAGCAGTCCTGCACATGCTGTGTTTGTATTGTTTAAAACAATAAAATGTGTACTCCCAGGGCCCACACTGCTGCAGAGGATTATAAAGCATAAAAGGAATCAAATCTGTGCTTACTACAGAGTGTGGAAAATGCTCACAGTGCCACTGTGCTTTGCTGATGTATCTTTTCAGAGACATGTTTTTGCTGTCTTGAAAGAATTTATTCTACTTACTGAGCATCGTAACTTAGAGGGAGAGCAATGCCTGCATTCACTTAAAGGATAATATTCTAAGCATTATATTGTAAATACTCAAACAGAGCTCACAGCCCAAACTATATGGTATGTATGATAGTAATGTTTCGAATTTCCTCACAGTGCCGAAAATCTCTTGTGAATTTTTTCTTAGAAATAGAACAAAATATAAATACCTCAATAACATACTATGCATAATTCTAAGAGGGCACTCTTGTTTTTGTCCTGGGGATACAGACAACATGAAGAAACAAGAAAACTCACAAAAATGGCATAGAATGCAAAATTTGCTAGAAGCATATTAACACCAAGGAGTCAGTTATAACAGCTTTTGTTTTTGACATATTTTGCATAAAATAAACTTTCTTTCAAAATAAGGAGCTAATAAATTTTCTGTAAGATTATACAGTGTTGTGTCCTTTACTAATTGTTACTGTTTTAGAAAGTTCTTGTGCAGACTTATTTTTAGTTTCTGGGAAAGATTTTATGTGTCACTAAACATTGCTACAGCCATAAGCAATTCTCAACTCTAAGAGTTAAGTCTATCTTCAAAACTCTTCAAATGGTCACAGGAATTGTTAGAGGATGGTACTCCTTGGATACCATACATTTGTTTTTAATTTTGAAATGTTGTCTCTGCATTTATCCATTAATAATAACTTGTTTTAATTTATATAGTTTTCATAATTTCTAATTTGAACCAATTTTAATTTATTCCAATATGACTAAACTTTGAGATTCTTTAAATTATTTGTACATGTATTGTGTGTATATGTGTGTATGTATGTATGTATGTATGTATGTATGTATGAATGTGGTCATTCATATGCTATGGAATGTCAGAAGAGGAGAGAGGAAATTTTGATTCTTCTCTCTGCACTATGTGGGCTTTTAGGAACAGAATACAAGCCATTAGGCTTGGCTATAAGTGTCTTTACATGGTGAGTCATTTCAGTAGCTCCAATTGTTTAAATATTTTTGATAGCATCGTTCTATGTCCATGTTAGAATAGACTTGGGCAGGAAGTTGATCCTATTTGTAATAATATTGTGAACCTGGTAGAATTCTATTTGATTTAATTTCAGGAAGATGGTTGAAAATAGAATACATCATCTTATGTGAGTTAGCACCTGCTCAAAAGACAAATAGAGCATATTACCTCTCTCCTACATGGATGCTGGCCCCTAACACTTAAATACGTGTCTCCAGGTTGGTGTAGATTTGAATAAAAAGGAAAGTATAAAGGAGACTCTGTGGATGCAAAACAAACACAAAGAAAAACATGAACTGACTAGAGAAACAGCAGAAAAAAATGTAGTTTGGGGGCAGCAAAGAGAACATTGGGGTCACGAAAATGGGATGGGACAGGGAGATGAAGGGTCAGCCAGAATGGGTGGTGGAACACTGTATCAAACATATCACTTTGCAAACCAAGTGCTATGCTGGCTGCTTGGGGGAAAGGCATCGACGGTTCTCTCCGGAAGCTGGGTGCTGCATGCTTGACAAGGCAAGACATGCGCACTCATGCAACTGTGGCATAGTGGCCAAGTAGAACCGCACCATTTTCCCAATGGTTTTGAGGCTACTTACACTGTTAGGAATTCCGTGCTTAGTATTATGATTCTCTGATCAAAACTCAATGGCTAAAGAAGCATCTTAATTATTTTTTGTTGTTGCCGTGATAAAATAAGATGGCTAAGGTAACATAAGGAAGAAAGAGTTTATTGTGGCTTACAGTTCCAGAAGAGTAAGAGGCCATCATAGAGGGGAGACAGCGCATCAGGCTACAGGAGTACAGAGGGAGGCTGAGTACTCACATCTTCAGCTGCAAACACAAAGCAGAAAAAGTAACCTTAAAGCCTATCCCATGATTCACTGCCTCCAACAAGGCGGCGTCAACTAAACTTCTACAAACACTACTCCAAATGAGGGGTGCAGTATTCAAATGCCCTAGACTATAGAAACCATTTCTCATTCAAAGAAGCAGGTCATGGATTTTAGAATACACCTATATTATTTATTATCTATTAAATGGCCATGCTGTCAAATTGCCTTTTGTATAATGATGTTTACACCAATATATCTGAGTTGCTCTCAATCTTTGTCTTTGTCTTTGCTCTTAATCTTTCAGTAGACAACAGTCAATGATGATACACATAATTGGTCAAATTTCTGAGAATAAGAGTTTGTTTTATTCTCACTAAGAGGCCTCTATCTAACTGGGATATCTTAATTGACACCCTTCTCCTGGTCAAGGCTCAAATAACTTTGCATAAAAGGAGGCAGAAAGAAGGAAAGAGGGAGTAGGAGAATGGGAAGGAGTGATATGAAACTCTGTCTTCTGAACATGACACGGCCATTACACTAGTGAACTCAGAGCTTACCAGTTACCTGCATAAGATGTGCACAGAATCAAGCCAGCCAAAATTGCGCCACAAAAAAGGAATCCTTTCCAGGTCATATCTAAAGAACTTTTTGCAGGTATTAGCTTCTGGGACTTGTAGAATCTTTCTTTTTGGGATTTGTCCCCTCTGGTAGTTTTATTATGCTTCTGTGTGTGTTCCCATACCCAAGTACATATGAATGCACTGGTGAGATATCACACACACACACAAAAACTATGAATAAATGCAGACATGAAGTTGGAAGGAGAATAGTTAAGGAAGGAAGCATGGGAATTTGGCGGAGGGATGTAGTAGGACCATATGATCATAGTAGGACCGTATGATCATAGTTCATGGTATACATGTAGGAAACAATAAAAATTATGATATATTAATATAGAAACAAAATATAGGCAAACAAAATTTTACAGATAAACATTTAAACAGCATGTTTTTTTGAAAAGTTTTTATTACCCTTATTTGTTTTGTGTATGTGTCTGGTGGGAAGTTTGTGCAAGTCATCAGACACGATAGGATCTTTATCAGGTGAGCTGTCTCACAAGCCTAGAAACCTGTATTTCAACACACAAAGTAATCAGTGACCGTACTGTGGAACACTGTGAAGTTAACAAAAATACGCAATTGATTTTCCTCATGAACTTCCTTAAGGCTCCAAAGTCATGCTGAAGTTTAATTGGAGTTGAGAAATGCTAGCCTGTAACAAAAGCATTAGTATTACTTAATATAATTGTAATAGATTAACATTTTCATTTGTGGAATGAAACATGCCAGCTTCTGTAGATAAAGGAATGATTATTAAAGTTATTTTTCTTAGTTCTTGGTCTTGTAACTATCCAATCAGCATATTTAATGTTATTAAGCAGCTCTATTATAAATTGGTAGCCATGTTTAAAAATCCTCTTTATTTTCTTACAAAGCAAAGGAAAGATAGTGGCAAAGTTATTGAAGACAAAACTTATCAGTTTTTGCTCTCAAAATAGGTTGTGGGAATTGGACTAGAATATGTTTTATAAAATGGTTTAACTATTTGAGATATTTAGTTCAAAGTGCACATAAAATATCTGAATTATTTTGGTATCAGTGAGTATTTTAATGAAGAATTTAGACCTTTGTATAGTAGGCAAGTAATTAAAGTGAGTTCTGCTTCAGAGACCATAAAATAATTAAATTAATATTAAATTAATAGACTTCTTAGTGTATACACCTAAGTGTATACACTTAGTGTATACACTCTACATGGGATCAAAGTTTATTTGGTTCTCAATTTATTTTATTACAAAATTGTCAAGAAAGTTTGCCCCTAAACATTGATTAGAGTGGCAGTAAATATGATCACAGACATATTTTGCAAGAATAAGTGAAAGAAATTTAGTAGGCATTCTATTGTTCATTGTTCAAATATTTTAGCTTGTAGTTTGTCACAATATAAATCACCATTTTAAGGCAGTGTCGCTTTAAATATTGCTACATTGAATACCATCTTTATCTATCCACTAAGTGACATAGAAGAAACTGGTATCTCCTTTTGGGGTTCTTAATCTCATTAACAAAAACACTTTGACATAGTTTAAATTGAAGGATAAGAGCAAATTTATTGTACTTTCAAGGAGAATTTCCCATGCAGAATAAAGGTAAATATCTCCTAGCTGTCCAGAGGGGATAATGGAGGAGAGAATAAAAAAAAATCATTCTAAGTAAGCGGGCATGATAGTCAGACACATGGCCAAACAGTCACATGGCAGGTGGGAGAAAGAGTAAGGAAGCCCAAAATCTCAAGAGGAAGCCTCAAATATTAAAGAAAAACTGCTTAGAAAGGAATAAAAGAGAAGGCATGATTTTTCGAATAATTCAGAAAAGTGGCAGGTTCAAAATCCTCTGTGGCTGAGGTCTCTAAGCTGCTGTGCTAAACTTGAGGATTCTGGAAAGGGTAGGTACAATACCTCATTAAAAACTAGTCATCCTAGGTTGGTTGGAGTTCCACTCCTCTAGGAGGCTAGTATAATGAGGTGTCCTCTTCAGTCTCTATGATCTCTGGTCTCTGCTATTAGGAGTCACTGCTTAAATCCCCCTCTTATCCTCCCAGAAGCCTACCCTGGCTTAAGTTTCCAGCTCTTCACAGAGATGTCCTCACACTCCATTTCTCTTTTCTCTATAGGCCCTCTGTCATCTTGTCCTTGCTCCTCGTAGGCCTGTTTTCCACCCTCTTTTTTTTCTTTCTTTTTTTTTTTTTTTTTTTTTTTTGCACACTGTCTCCTAACTTGTTCCCTCTCTTCAGCTGAGGGGCTGTGAACACTTGATAACTGTTGTAGTAGGGAAGTCAGCTTTCCTAGTGACCTCTGGCAGGTTGACCACACTCTAGCATATTCTGTAATAACTAAGATTATTTGGGGAAGGAAAATAGGACTCTGGACTAAAAACAACAACAGAAAAGACAACAAGAAGTAGGATGAGTAAGAAAGTGGGATTATCTCTAGAAACAGTAGGAGGAATAGAAAGGGACTATGATTAGAATATCTTGTATGAAAGTCTCAAAAATAATAAAAATATTATTCAAAATAAAAAGTAAAAGAGGGAAATGAAAAAGTAAAACTTAAGAACCAAAAACAATAGTAGTTGATGATAATCCAAAAGTAAATATCCATGAACCATTTTACGATTACGTAATTAGAATGTCAGTTTTAAGCACAAATGGGATATTTGAATAGTATCAAAAAAGATCTCAAAACATTTATAAATAAGAATGGAGACATTTTTACGGGATAATTGGAGAAATCTGATAGATTCTGCTTTAGCCAAATGGTCATGCTCTGAGAAATACATACCACCTTTCTCAAATCTTTCTCTTTTTTTTTGTTTTCTTTTTTGATTTAATTTAATTTAATTTTATTTTATTTTTCAATGCAGTTTATTCAGGAACCTTGAACAATCCTCGGACCCTGGGGAAAGCCAGCCCACAGCTTAAATAGCCTCTGGGTAGCCAACTCAGGCGTGCCACGTAGGCAATGCAGATAGGTCCACATACACGGAAGCAAGCCAGATCCTCAGCCTTAGCCAAATGTGGAATTGTTCGTGACAGAGAGCACTCACCATCGGGAAGGTGGAAGGCAGAAACCAGCTCCATCTTTAAGGCATAGCATTCCGCAGCTCTCTACAGTTCCCCCTTTTTATTTTAGACGCATCAGGCAAGAGTAGAGGTCTGATCTCTGATATTAGAAATAAATTGGGACTTTGTACCGATGTTCATTTAGGTGTCATCCACCCAAAGAGCATCAGACCCGTCCAATACCTTTTTCTCAGAGGCGGGACCTGGGGCATCAACCCGCATGCAACCAGACATGCTCTTTTCTGGGTCCAAAGCGGCTGACCCTGAGTGCAGTGCTTAGACTCGCATCCTGAGCGTAACATTTTAGCTTTTTATGGTATCCAACCATGCTTGGGGAGAATGTCCTGCTTCAATGGCTGTAAAGGCCTGAATGATCATGGCTGCATCACACTGTTGTGAGACTCTAATCTTGCATATATACCACAGGCAAACCAAGGAGACCAACACCAGAAGGCCTGCTAACACTCCCATGCCCGCCCATTCCTTCAGATGATTCATGGTTGCAGCAATCCATGATGATAATCCTGTGACTAGTCCTGCGTCCACTCTGGTAGAATTTACTGTGACAATGATGGCCACTCTCAGCTGCTCCATCGTAGTATCGAATTCTCCAGTCCAATTACCTAAAATATAGCTCGACAATTGTTTAGACAGATTTGCAGCACAGGAAAAATTCTCATGTTATATGCTAGTGACTCAAAGTCCAGCATATTTTCATTGACAGCCAAGTTGAGCGATTTGCCATAGGGTATCAATTTGCTCCTGCACGAGGTCAATCCTCTGACTGAACACCATCAAGCTTCCTTTTAGTTGAGCATTAATTCCTTTTTGTACAACTAAGGCATGAGCTACATTGGCTAAATGATTATTCAGGGTCTGAGCAGTCTGGCCAGTATGACTCATGGCTAATGCCCTGGTGGTAGCTCCAACAGCCGCCAATGAGATGGTAGTAACAATGGTGGCTGTAGTTCCAAGATCCCTTTTCTGTCTGAAGAGAGTCATAGAGTGAGGGACATCAACGGGCACAGGCACCCAGTGAGGCATGCGAGTAACCAGGGCATACCTAAATTTACTAGCATTCCAGCATTGGGCAAAAAAGCAAGTGTCATTACCACAATTACTTGGCTCTATCTGGCTAATAATGAATAAAAATGGGGGATATAGACAAACAGGTGTGGGCTTATAGGAAATATTATGAGAAGCCTTAACCCCCTCGTTGGAACATCCTGCATCAGTTCTAGAACTAGCAGTGGTAGTGTCCGAGGTCTGAGTAGGTTCAGGAGACCATTGCCCCCAGGGGCGAGACGTGCTCCATGCCAATTGACTAACTCCATGTTTTCCTCCACTTTTGAAAGTCATTTAAGGTTCTTAAATTATTTTTCCCTTTTTTTTTAATTTTTCATAAATTACACTTTATTCATTCTGCATCCCCCCATAAGCCTCTCCCTCCTCCCCTCCCAATCCCACCCTCCCTCCTCCCTCTGCTTGCATGCCACTCCCCAAGTCCACTAATAGGGGAGGTTCTCCTCTCCTTTCTGATCTTAGTCTGTCAGTTCACATCAAAAGTGGCTGCATTGTCCTCTACTATGGCCTGGTAAGGCTGCTCCCCCGCAGAGGGAGGAGATCAAAGAGCAGGCCAATCAGATTATGTCAGAGGCAGTCCCTCTTCACATTACTATGTAACCCAATTGGACTCTGAACTGCCCTGGGCTACATCTGTGCAGGGGTTCTGGGTTATCTCCATGAATAGTCCTTGGTTGGAGTATGAGTCTCTGGGAAGTTCCCTGTGTTCAAATTTTCTGGTTCTGTTGCTCTCCTTGTGGAGACCCTGTCCTCTCCAGCTCTTACTATTTACCAGTTCTTACCTAAAATTCCATTCACTCTGCCCAACAGGCTCAGCATCTGCTTTGATAGTCTGAAGGGCAGAGGCTTTCAGAGGCCCTCTGTGGTAGGTTCCTAGGTTGTTTCCTGTTTTCTTCTTCTTCTGATGTCCATCCTCTTTGCCTTTCCAGATGGGGATTGGACATTTTAGTTAGGGTCCTCTCTCTTGCTTAGTTTCTTTAGATGCACAGGTTATAGTGGGTTTGTCCTATGTTGTATGTCTATATGAGTGAGTGTATACCATGTGTGTCTTTTTGCTTCTGGGACAACTCACTCAGGATGATCCTTTCCAGATCCCACCATTTACCTGCAAATTTCATGATTTCCTTATTTTTCATTGCTGAGTAATATTCCATTGTGTAGATGTACCACAATTTCTGCATCCATTCTTCAGTTGAGGGGCATCTGGGTTGTTTTCAGCTTCTGGCTATTACAAATAAAGCTGCTACAAACATGGTTGAGCAAATGTCCTTTTTGTGTACTTGAGCCTCTTTTGGATATATGCCCAGGAGTGGTATGGCTGGATCTTGAGGAAGCGCTATTCCTAGTTGTCTGAGAAAGCGCCAGATTGATTTCCAGAGTGGTTGTACAAGTTTAAATTCCCACCAGCAGTGAAGAAGGGTTCCCCTTTCTCCACAACCTCTCCAGCATGTGTTGTCACTTGAATTTTTGATCTTGGCCATTCTCATGGGTGTAAGGTGAAATCTCAGGGTTGTTTTGATTTGCATTTCCCTAATGGCTAGTGAGGTTGAGCATTTCTTTAAGTGCTTCTCTGCCATTCAGTATTCCTCTACAGAGAATTCTCTGTTTATCTCTGTTCCCCATTTTTTAAGTGGATTATTTGGTTTTCTGCTTTTCAGCTTCTTTAGTTCTTTATATATACTGGATATGAGTCCTCTGTCAGATAAAGGGTTGGTGAAGATTCTTTCCCAATCTTTAGGTGGTCGCTTTGTTTTGATGATGGTGTCCTTTGCTTTACAGAAGCTTTTCAGTTTCATGAGGTCCCATTTATTGACTGTTGCTCTTAGAGCCTGTGCTGTTGATGTTCTGCTCAGGAAGTTTTCCCCTGTACCAATGAGTTCTAGGGTATTTCCCACTTTTTTTCAAGCCGATTTAATGTGTCTGGTTTTATGTTGAGGTCTTTGATCCACTTGGACTTCAGTTTTGTGCAGGGTGACAAGTATGGATCTATTTTCATTTTTCTACATGTAGACATCCAGTTAGACCAGCACCATTTGTTGAAGATGCTATCTTTTTTCCATTGTATGGTTTTGGCGTCTTTGTCAAATATCAGGTGTCCATAATTGTGTGGGTTTATTTCTGGGTCCTCTGTTCGGTTCCATTGATCCACCATTCTGTTTCTATGCCAGGACCATGCAGTTTTTAAAACTGTTGCTCTATAGTACAACTTAAGATCAGGGATGGAGATACCTCCGGAAGATCTTTCATTGTAGAGGATTGTTTTAGCAATTCTGGGTTTCTTGTTATTCCATATGAAGTTGAGAATTTTTCTTTCCAGGTCTGTAAAGAATTGTGTTGGTAATTTGATGGGAATTGCATTGATTCTGTAGATTGCTTTTGGTAAGATGGCCATTTTTCTATGTTAATCCTGCCAAGCCATGAACATGGGAGATCTTTCCATCTTCTCATATCTTCTTCTAATTCTTTCTTCAGAGATTTGAAATTTTTTTCATACAAGTCTTTGACTTCCTTGGTTATGGTTACTCCGAGGTACCTTATGTCATTTGTAGCTATTGTGAAGGGTGTTGTTTCCCTAATTTCTTTCTCAGCCCTTTTGTCTTTTGTATACAGGAGGGCTACTGATTTTTTTGAGTTAATTTTGTATCCGGCCACTTTGCTGAAGGTGTTTATCAGCTGTAGGAGTTCCCTGGTAGAGTTTTTGGGGTCACTCACGTATACTATCATATCATCTGCAAATAGTGATAATTTGACTTCTTCCTTTCCAATTTGTATCCCCTTGATCTCCTTCAACTGTCTTATTGCTCTAGCAAGGACTTCCAGCACTATGTTGAAGAGATATGGAGAGAGTGGGCAGCCCTGTCTTGTCCCTGATTTCAGTGGGATTGCTTTATGTTTCTCTCCGTTCAGTTTGATGTTGGCTATAGGCTTGCTGTATATCGCCTTTACTATGTTTAGATATGTGCCTTGTATCCCTGATCTCTCCAATACTTTGAACATGAATGGATGTTGGATTTTGTCAAAGGCTTTTTCAGCATCTAGGGAGATAATCATGTGGTTTTTTTCTTTCAGTTTGTTAATATGGTGGATCACATTGATGGATTTCCGTATATTGAACCACCCCTGCATACCTGGGATGAAGCCTACTTGGTCATAGTGGATAATATCTTTGATGTGTTCTTGGATTCGGTTTGCAAGTATTTTATTAAGTATTTTTGCATCAATGTTCATAAGGGAGATTGGCCGGAAATTCTCTTTCTTTGTTGAGTCTTTGTGGGGTTTAGGTACCAAGGTGACTGTGGCTTCATAGAATGAATTTGGTAATATTCCTTCTGTTTCTATTTTGTGGAATAGTTTGAACAGAATTGGTGTTAGCTCTTCTTTGAAGGTCTGGTAGAATTCTGTGCTGAAGCCATCTGGTCCTGGGCTTTTTTTGGATGGGAGATTTTTGATGACCGCTTCTATTTCTTTGGGGGATATAGGACTATTTAGTTGATTTACCTGGTCCTGATTCAGCTTTGGTAAGTCAAATCGATCAAGAAAATTTTATTTTATTAATTACACTTAATTCACTTTGTATCCCCCCATAAGCTCCTCCCTCCTCCTCTCGTGGTCCCACCCTCCCTCCCAATTCTTCACGAATGCCCCTCCCCAAGTCCACTGATAAAGGAGGTCCTCCTCTCCTTCCTTCTTATCTTAGTCTATTAGATCACATCAGGAGTGGCTGTATTGTCATCTTCTTTGTCCTGGTAAGGCTGCTCTCCCCTGAGGGGAAGGTGATCAAAGAGCAGGCCAATCAGATTATGTCAGAGGTAGTCCCTCTTCCCATTACTATGTAATCCACTTGGACACAAAACTGCCATGGGCTACATCTGTGCAGGGGTTCTAGGTTATCTCCATGCATAGTATTTGGTTGGAGTATGAGTCTCTGGGAAGATCCCTGTGTTCAAATTTCTGGTTCTGTTGCTTTCCTTGTGGAGTTCCGGTCCTCTCCAGATCCCACTTCTTTCATAAGATAGATGCTGAGACTTATGGATAACTGAACAACATCTTAAACAAAACTTCCAATTCCTCAAGTCAAAACAATGAAACAAAGACAGTAATAGACTGAAATTGGCTTATAGGATATGAGGACAAAATGCGATGTTATGTTCTGTACTGAGTCATGGCACAGAAAGGGACATGAATGGAAGAGATATTTTAGAAACCCATAGGCTTTTTATATATTTACTAAATAACATTTTGAGGAAACATATTGTTTGTGTGTTTCTTGAATAATTTGACCTCACAATATTAAAAATTAAAAGTGTTCTTCATGCCTGTGCACTTGATTTTGTCTGACTCATCACCCAAAGTTTAATTAAATTCATCCTGTTGAGTTCTACTTTCCACTGATGCTCTGTCCTTTCTGAAAAACCTTTTTAAATACCCAGAATAAGTTGGAATGAGAAATTTTTCCATTTGCCCTGCAGTTGCAATCTTTGTCAGGATAATATATTGTTGTGTTTCCACTTTCTTTTCTCATTGATAATGTTGTCATGTACAGAAATCATCTGAAGTTCAATGTGTCAACTTGGCAAGTGCTTCACATTTGGAAGAGTAAAGACCAAGGATTGTGCTTTTGGGCCTTCTCATTAATCAAGATGCTGCTAAGATGACATTTGAATTCTAGTTGACCATATCAAACACAGTCTGACACTTAAAATATGTAGACAATTAAAACACATTTGAATATTAGCTTCAGCTTCTTCCAAATTATTTTAAATGGCTGTGATATTTGTCTTCATACTTTAAACACACATTTATAACAAAATGTATATTGATATTAAATTATTTTAAGATTGCAGTTAAAACCCTTACTATTTCAGAAATATTGATGCATCTCTAATACTCAGTTCACACAACTTGCTTCTTACAAGTTATTAAAGTTTTAATTTAGCCTGGCCACCATCTGAAGTATATGCCTAAAAGATTGGTGTCAAATAAGTTTTCAATCACATATTTTCTATTTAATAACTAAATCTCCAAGTATTTATTAGAAAAAGTACTTGTAAACACTAAAAAATAATTTCTAAAGAGACAATTACACTTAGAGAAATTTTTGAGGTACTGCAAATACTCTACAGGGATATTTCTGAACAAATCTGAGATAAAACATACATTTGAGTATTCAGTTAAAACCAATCACTAGGATAGATGGCACATTTTATTATACATGTTTTAGAAATAATATCTATCCTTATAATGTATCTACTTTTACAGATATGATGGCAGCTACTGAAAGAGGAAGACTGCGAGATTTATAAGAAGCACAATTTGATCATTAGCTTTTTTTGTTGAATTACATAATCCTCACAATCTCAAGCTAATTCATCTTCCGTTGTTATGGGTTTTGGTGTCAACTCTTCCTGGCACATTCTTGTGGAGCAGAACAGAATTTTGTTTCACACAGTTGCCATCCAGTTCCTCTTAGACTCCTCACCTTGATCAGGCCATTGATGAAGCCTCTGCACTTTATGTGAATCTGTGGCCTCTGCAGCCTAGGTGGTGTCCGATGCTCTCAATTTGTCCTTTGGCGTCATAATGCTTCCCAAGGATTGTGCTTCGTACCTTTGTACATGTTCATCTCTGTTGTCAGATCAGTTATACCTTAGCTACTTTCTCACTTTCTCTAATCAGAGAGCATATTAGATATCATTGTTTTTATGAAATATTTTGTTATTCTATTGCTTGCACATAGTAATTTCAATACTGAAGATTTTTTGAGTTCTTTTTAAAATTTGATTTTATTTATATATTTATTTATTACAATTTGTGCCCTCTGTATTCCTGCTGTAGACTGCTCCCTTCCCTCCTCCCAGTCCCACCCACCTTCCCTCTTCTCCTCCTAGGCCCTTTCCCTAGTTCCATGATAGAGGAGGGCCTCTTCCCCTTTTATTTGACCATAGCTGAAGAAGTTTTTAATCAAAATGTTAATTTGCTTCAAGGGTGACATAGTCCATTCATCTAAATAAATTTGACATGTTAAATTGTGTTTTTTAAATCATCCTAATCCTTTGAAAACACAATTTGTAAGTTTGAAGATGATTGTACATTGGTTTTATCTGGTGCTGGAGCAAGTAGCAGCCCTGGATCAGCTATGAAGTTCTCTCTGTCTCCTAACTCTTTACATGGAATTTACCCATTCTTCTTTTTTCTGTTTTTCCTTTTTCCTCTTAACCTTTCCCTTTCCTCAGATGACAACTATTGTATGAATATATTCTTTTCTTTTTAAAAATTTCTTTTTCTTTCTTTCTTTCTTTCTTTCTTTCTTTCTTTCTTTCTTTCTTTCTTTCTTTCTTTCAGTTTATTCACTTTGTAGCCCACCTGTAGCTCCCTTCCTCCTCCTCTCCCAGTCCCACTCTTCGTCCCTCATCACCTCCTATCCCTATTCCCAAGTCCACTGTTAGGGGAGGTCTCTCTGAACCTAGTCTGCAAGGTTTCCTCAGAACTGACTGCATTGTCTTCCTCTGTGGCCTAGTAAGGCTGCTCCCCTATCAGGGGGAGGTGACCAAAGAGCCAGCCACTGAGTTCATGTCAGAGACAGTCCCTATTCCCCTTACTAAGGAACCCACTTGGACACTGAACTGCCATGGGCTAAATCATTGCAGGGTTTCTAGGTTATCCCCATGCTTGGTCCTTGGTTGGAGTATTAGTCTCAGAAAAGACCCCTGTACCCAGATATTTTGGTTCTGTTGCTCTCCTTGTGGAGCTCCTGTCCCCTCCAGGTCTTTCTATCTCTCCCTTCTTTCATAAGATACCCTGCACTCATTGTGTAAGGATTTCAATCACAGCCTACAATGGCCTCTTCGCTCCTGAAAAGGAGTTATGAAAATTCGGAGTAAACACAATTCCCTTGACTCATTATACTTTATTAAGAAGTAATGTATGAATAAATGAGCATGTATCACAGTAAAAAGACAGAGCAGGATGACACTGCAACTTCCCAAAACCATGTTTTATATGCTTAGTTAGTGTTTGTATGTATTACGAAAATGTTATATACTGGTACAGATTTTTATATAATGAAATTTCTATTTCATAAGTAATCCTACTCTGTAATCTAAAGCACTAAGACAAAGAAACTAATTTGTATGTTTCCACAAGATGTTAAATGGAAGCCGTGAAATAACCGTGGACTCAGAATCTGGTCTTTATCTAGTTAACATTGGAAGCTTGGTCTAAGGGACTAACTGTACTTGGGTATTTTAGCTGTATTTCAGTATTGGAAAGACATTAAATCATGGGGTATCAACAAAAATTGTTCATGAAACATTTACCAGATAACTTTTCCCCAGATATCAGAACCTAGAAAAACATCTGCGGCCAGACAAAGAATAAGTGATAAATATTCAATATTCTGCTTTAAAATACATTTTAATTCTGGTAATTTCAATTCATCAAATGATGAATGTGTGACCTGGGAATAGCATTTTGAAGATTCTCTACCAGTTCATTTTGATCGTGTTTTTCTGGCAGTTTTAATATTTGGTAAATGGTGATAGTGAGGGAAGCTTCTTTGTAACACTTTTTGTTGAATAGAACATACTATTCATCCATGGTATTTTCTCATCTGTGCTTGGGACATGGTGAAACAATAACTAAGTTTGACTACTGAATTCATTTCATTGTAAATAAAATTAAAAGTTTGTGGGAGCAAAAAAAAAATTAATAATGTAAGTAAAAAAGAACTGACAGCAAAATGAAAGTTTGTGATATTTTTACAAGGAACATTTCATACATATCCTTTTCTGAATTTATTTATTTATTAATATTGATTACAGTGTGTTTACTTTGCGTCCCAGCTTGGTTAGAGTCACCCTAAGGTACTTTATGTTAATAGTGGCTGTTGTGAAGGGTGTTGTTTCCATGATTTCTTTCTCAGCCCTTTTGTCTCAGGAGGGCTTTTGAGTTTTTTGAGTTGATTTTGTTTTCAGCCACTTTGCTGAAGGTATTTATCACCTGAAGGAGTTCTCTGGTTGAATATTTAAGGTCATTCATGTATACTATCATATCTTCTGCAAATAATGATACATTGACTTCTTCCTTTCTGATTTGTATCCCCTTGATCTCTAGTTTTCTTAGTGCTCTGGATAGGACTTCAAGTACTATGTTGAAGAGATATATAGAGAGTGGGCAGCCTTGTCTTGTCCCTGATTTCAGTGGGATTGATTTAAGTTTCTCTCCATTGAGTTTGATGTTGGCTATAGGCTTGCTGTATATTGCCTTTACTATGTTTAGGTATGTGCCTTGTATCCCTGATCTCTCCGAGACTTTACACATGAATGGGTGTTGGACTTCGTCAAATGCTTTTTCGGCATCTAAGGAGATTATAATGTGGTTTTTCTCCTTCAGTTTGTTTATGTGGTGGATTACATTGATGGATTTCCATATGTTGAACCACCCTTGCATGCCTGGGATGAAGCCTACTTGGTCATGGTGGATGATATCTTTGATGTGTTCTTGGATTCTGTTTGCAAGTATTTTATTGAGTATTTTTGCGTCAATGTTCATAAGAGAGATAGGTCTTAAGGTCTTTTTTTTGTTGGATCTTTTTGTGGTTTAGGTATCAAGGTAACAATGGCTTCATAGAATGAGTTTGGTAATGTTCCTTCTGTTTCTATTTTGTGGAATAGTTTGGAGAGAATTGGAGTTAGCACGTCTTTGAAGGTCTGGTAGAATTCTGCCCTGAATCCATCTGGCCCCGGACTTTTTTTGGAAGGGAGATTGTTGATGACTGCTTCTATTTCCTTGGGGGTAGTAGGACTATTCAGTCTTTTTACCTGATCTTGACTTAATTTTGGTAAATGAAATCTATCAAGAAAATTATCCATTTCTTTTAGATTTTTGAGTTTGTGGCATATAGGCTTTTGTAGTATGACCTAATGATTGTTTGGATTTCCTGGGTGTCTGTAATTATGTCCCCCTTTTCATATCTGATTTTACTGATTTGGATAGTTTCTCTCTGCCTTTTAGTTAGTTTGGCTAAAGGTTTGTCTATCTTGTTGATTTTTTCAAAGAACCAGCTCTTGGTTTCATTGATTCTTTGAATAGTTTTATTAGTTTCTAGTTGATTGATTTCTGCCCTGAGTTTGATTATTTCCAGCCGTCTGCTCCTCTTGGGTGCATCTGCTTCTTTTTTTCTCTAGGGCTTTCAGTTGGGACATTAAGTTGCTTGTATGAGATGTCACAAATTTCTTCTTGAAGGCATTTAGTGCTATGAATTTTCCTCTGAGCACTGCTTTCATTGTGTCCCATAAATTTTGGTATGTTGTGCCTTCATTTTCATTGAATTCTAGGAAGTCTTTAATTTCTTTCTAGCACAGAGAACAGGGCCGGGCACACAGAGCCCACACCGGTGTATGTGTCCCGCCCTCCGCATCAGCCACAGACCTCAGAGTCCAGCCCTTAGAGCCCACCATAGACTGTAGACCACTGGGCATTCAGGAAACCTGCACAGGCGCTTTGCAAACAGCGCTAGCATCCACATCCCCTCCAGCGCTTGCTCCCAACCCCTATATCCCAAGCACCTACACTCTCTAGCACTCGCTCCTTCAAGACACACACACACACACACACACACATACACACAAACACACTCTTACTCCCCCACAATAACGATTCTGCACTAGTGGTTTTTCCTCTGTCAGGTACAGCTGAAGCAACAACTCATACTCTCAAACCACTGGACCTCTCTGATCTTCCTGAAGAATACTCCAGACACCAGATAAAGATGGGTCCAGTCTGAAGTTCAGATTCCAGGAACAAACAGTGAAGGTTATATATAAGCAAATGGCCAGAGGTTGGCATAAGAACTCACCCAACAAAAATCAGGACATCATGGCCCCGCCAACATGCCCCCAAATCAATGGATATTTCAATTCAGCAGAAACATAGGAAAATGACTTTAAAGCTATGCTTATGCAGTTATTAGAGGAACAAAAACAGGAAATGAACAGAGCTCTCTGAATTGGAAAGTGCTATGTGCTTCCTCTGCCGCCTCCCCCTCAGGCAAGGATGGAGATCAGGGGTCTTGAGGGAAATGCTGAGGATTTGAGTGTTCTCAGTCTCAAATCTCAAGAAGGGAGATCTGTGCTTGGAGCAGAGAGCACTGTGCTCTTTGCAAGGTGTTGTATGCTTTGCGGGCTGCCTCCTCTGCTTCTGCTCCTGGCTGTGGTACCTCCACCCCTGCTTCTGCCAATTATGGGGAAGTGCCATTGATTCCCCAGGAAAGTTCACAGAGATGTCTGCAGTTGACCTGTGCCCTATTGGACTCAGATGAGGGTTTGTCCCCCTTCTCCCGGACACCTTGGTGTCATTGTTTTGGGTTCCACTGCCCCTCCACTTACCAATTCAGAGTTTTAGCAACTCTGCCCCTCAAATACAGTGCAAGCTTGTTGCTGCCATCTTTCATTACCCTCTTACATATTCTTACATTGTAATTTTGAAAGCTATGTAAGGTTCATGAAGGAAAAGATTATATTATGCTGAGACCTAATAGACTAGAATCAGAAGGAAGGAAAAGAAGACCTCCCCTATCAGTGGACTTGGGGAGGGGCATGAGTGGAGAAGGGGGAGGAAGGAAGTTATTACGAGGGGAGGAGGGAGGGAGCTACAGCGTGGATACAAACTGAATAACGTGTAATTAATAAAAATTTAAAAAAAGAGAAGAGTGAGTGGTTATTTGACTGAATTAAAATCTATCTAGAATATAGTATAGTGTGACGTAAAATAGAGGTCATAACAGGATGGTCCCTATTTTAAATCTTCAAGCCAACTATTGCTTTATTGCTTGGCTTGAAATTTTGCTTTTTTTTTTTTTTTTTTTACTTCTAGAGATATTACTGTAATTTATCTTTCTCTTTTAGTATTTCTGTTTTTCTTTCTTTCTTTTTTCTTTTATGCATGCTATTTTTATTGAAACCTCATTTCTGATCAGAAATGCCACATTTGCAAGCAAACAACATTTCTTCCTAAGATTTGGTTAAGTTGCTTTAGGAAGTAGAAGAGGAAATTTTGCAAGCTATTTTTTCTTTCATGAATCTCAAAAAGTGAAATTGATATTCAAGGAGAATGGGAAAAAAAGTAGGAAAAGTATCAGGCCTAATTAATCAGCTAGCCCAATAGTCCTTGAGTCTGAACTTCTTGTTGCTAAATAATTTAATCATTTGTGAAATACTCATAATGTGTGAGTAAACTTTCAACAAAATTTACTTATAGATGAAGCTGATTCCAGTTTTATTATTGACACTTATAAAAAATTGGTATGAAAAAGCTAAATTATTAGACTATACAGGCAAACATCATTTCACATGCTTCCCTTGTAACTATAGATTTTCAAATATTTTTGGTGAATTTGCATGTATTTGTGTACCTATTATCTTCTCACAAGTTTTCCTCCCCTCTCTTCATGGATTCATGTTTCCTAAAAGCAGTCCACTATCTACTTTCTTCATGTATGTGAATGCATATATATTCTGCCCATGAGAGACAGCATGTGATACTTGCTTTCCTCAACCTGGCTCATTTTGTTTAACACAATGACCTCTAATTCATCCACATTTTGGCAGATGGCATAATTTCATTCTCCTTTGGAGATGAATAGCACTCTGCTATTTGTCATTGCCAACCTGTGCACAAATATATTTTATAACACATGGTAACTAAAATAGAATTAATTATATCACTCTCCCCATCCCTTTTCTCCCTCCAGCCCCTCCCATGCCCCAACTTAAATTGATGGCTTTCTTTATATTGTTTTGCATACATACATATGTGTATATACCTACATATATTTTACATATATATGAATGTATATGTGTGCATAAATATATAAATACAACTTGAGTGTGTTTGTGTTGTATGTAAGGATATGATTTCAGGGCTGAGAGGGAGAATTAGACTACTGTAGCATTAAGCCTTTTACTGCTTATCCATGTATATTTTGACAATGGCTGCACTAGTTCAAATTGCCTTGATGGCTTATTTTGTGCCAGCCTCATACTTCATATATATATATATATATATATATATGTGTGTGTGTGTGTGTGTGTGTGATGATATGATGTAGTTTGTTTTGTGCCCTTTTAAGCATTTTCCTTAAAGCATCATACTTCTTAGCATCATGTTCTGTACTTGTTTCAAAATTGGAGCAATATCCAGCTTTCATTATGCATCATCAGTGCCATGGCATGATGTTTCCATACTTCAGAGGAGCGTTCTTATATAGCTTAAAATTTTGCTCAGAGGTGACTTTAATGTCCCAGTTTTCACTGCTCCTGGAAGAAATAATTGATCGTAGGATCATCTGTCAATGATTGATTTAGAGGACTTGTGTGTATGTGTGCACACATGAATACGTGCAAGTGTCCGTGTGTGTGTGAATGCACGCCTGTGTGCATGTGTATGTGTGTGCGTGTGTGCATTTTAACATCTAACTGTATTTTCTAGAGCCTTTACAAAAACTATTGAGGGCTGAAACTCTGAACTCTGTATCAATTGTTTAACATAATTATACTGTCTGCTTCTCTCCTACATTTAGATATCTGAACTAGACTGATTTTTTTTTTCACAGTGACTGTGAAAGGCTGGTCTGGCTCTGCAGCCAGTGTGGCAGAAGCTAAGCCTGCTGTCTGTGGTCAATAATGGATTGCTTCCTGGCGATTCTAAAATGTTTGTAACTTTCCAATATCTATGTATCTTATTTTAGTGAAAAGATTTATGGTTGTTACTTTGTCTTTTGATAGAGCAAATAAAAAAAAAACACTTAGGTGATTCTAGAGGAAGTTTTTTGACACTAAGGAAGTATTAAAAGAGAGAGAGAGAGATCCAATGTGGATATTTTAACTTTTCTCTGTTAAGGTCAATGGTCCCCACTAACCCACGCCAGCTCCTATATTAGAACAGACTGACTTTTCACAAATTGAAAAACATCACAGCTTTTACTGCTGTCTGATAATGCTCCTGATTTTGCTAACCTGAATACTACTTTCATTCGTCATAAACTAAAATAAGTGCAAATACTTCTGTAAAGATTTGCATTTGACTGTTGAGGCAAAGACAATTCAGTAGGGTAGGGTGGCAAAAATATACAATCTGTTAGATCTTATATTCTGCGCCTTTGCTAACAATAATCTCTCTTTTGATGAGATATGAAAGAAAAACAAGATACATTCAAATTAAGAATTCATGTATTGTGTGTGTGTGTGTGTGTGTGTGTGTGTGTGTGTGTGTTGACCAACATGGCCTGGACATGGAACATCCAGCAACCCTAGGGTGTGGTTAGTACACCCAATGTTACTACACTGAAAAACTAATTTTTCTTCTCCTCCATAGTTTTTGTGCTAATTTTTGTTTTGTTTTGCCTTTATATGTTTGCCTTACTGGTGTTGTTCTTTTAATTTTCTTCTTGAGAAAGAGAGAAAACAGAAAGTCGGGTGGGTAAAGAAGGAAATATGTATTCTCTAAAAGGAGTTGGAGACTAGAAAAAAAAATAAATAAACGCTAGGCGTGGTGGCACATACCTTTAACCCCAGCACTCAGAAGGCAGAGGCAGGCTGATGTCTGTGAGAGGCCAGACTTTTGTGATTAGTGAGTTTCAGAACAGGCCATGTAGAAAGACCCTGTCTCAACCCCTGACCCCCAAGAGACAAGTCAATGAAAAAAAAAATGATCAAAATACATTGTATGGAAAAAAGTAAGAATGAATCCATGTGTTGGAGGCTGGAGAAGTGCCTCTGTGATTTACATAATGTGATGTTCTTGGAGAGGCCTTGGGTTAACTTCCCAGGACCTGAGTGTCAGCTTACGAGCGTCCCTAACTCCAGTTCATCCTGCACACTCTTGGGACCTCTGATGACCCCAGGATACATAGTGCACTTACGTGCATGCGGGCAAAAACACTCATCCATACACATAAAATCATTAATTTTTACAAAAGAATCTATATATTTATGAGCTAATTTTTTAATATTTTATTTTAATTAATTGTCATTTTATTAAATTCAGGAGATATGAATCGACATATTTTTATTTTTTAATTTTTATTTTATTTCAGTTTATTTACTTTACATACTAAGGATGTCCCCTCACTCCTCTCCTCCCAGTTCCACTCGCACCCTTCCCCTCCTTTCCCCATCCCTCTCCCTGATCCCTATCCCTGTATCGTATCAACCCTGCCCAGCACATCAGGACTGAGCATATCCTCACTCACTGGGGCCAGGCAAGACAGCCCTGCCAGAGAAAAATGAACCAAAAGCAAGCAATATAGTTTGTGTTAGAAACAACCCCCCCAACCTCCTCAACCACTGCTACCTCCACTCTCCAGATGACCCACATGAAGACCAAGCCACCCAATGACCACGTATGTGCAGGGGTTCTAGGTCTAGACCATGCATGCTCATGTCTCAGTCTCTGTAAGCCCCCATGGTTCTTTGGGATAGTTGTCTCTGTTGATCTTCTTGTGAGGTTCCTGTCCCCGCCAGGTCCTTCCATCTTTCCCTTAACACTTTCCCAGAAGCTCTGTCCCATGCTTGGCTGCAAGTGCCAGCATCAGTCTTTATCAGCCACTGGGTGGAGCCTCCCAACATACAGTCATGTTAGGCTCCTGTCTGCAAGCATAGCAGAGCATCATTAATAGTGTCAGGGGCTGGCTCTCTACCATGGGCGGGTCTCAGGTTGGGCCAATTATTGGTTAGATAGTTCCTCAATCTCTGTTTCCTTTTATCTTTGTATTCTTAGAGGCAGGGTAACTTTTGGATCAAAAGTTTTGTCAGTGGGTTGTTGTTCCTTTCCTTCTATGATAAACACTTTCAGGAAAGTGGCTGGTTACAAAATCAATTCAAAAAAACCAGTAGCATTCCTTTATACAAGTGACAAAACTGCTGAGAAAGAAATTAGGGAAACAACACCCTTCCCAATAGCCACAAATAATATAAAAATCTTGGTGTAAGTCTACCAAGCAAGTGAAAGAACTGCACAAAAAGAATTTCAAGTCTTTGAAGAAAGAACCTGAAGAAGATTTTACAAGATGGAAAGATCTCCTATGCTTATGGATCGGTAGGATTGACATATCTTTAAATACCTCATAGTACATGGAGGTCTGGCTCATGCAAATCTCTGTATTTCACTCAAATACCAACAGAATGAGAGCCAAGTTAGTCCCCTTGCACAGCTAGCTTGAAACTGTAAGCAAAAGAAAAAAAATCATTTCTCCTTTTAAGAAGAGGTGATAGTCCCTGATCTTTCTTTTAAAAAAATTATATATATATTATGTATAATTATATTATATATTATATGTATTATAGTTATATATTATAATATATATAATACATTATATATTATATTTAAGTAGAATTATATATTATGTATAATTTATATATTGTATATAAATAAATTAAAATTATATATTATATATATAATATATATGTGTGTGTGTATTTCTTAATCAGCCATTTGTTATACAAATTAATCTTTTTAAGCCACAGCTGAAGTCTGATCAGTTTAGACTTCAGAGATGTCTCCCTGGTTTAAGGCTTCATTCCTCATTGTAATGTAAGAAGACAGGAACTCTGGGCTTTCCTAACAGTTGAAGCAAGGAGTCTAGCTTCAGCCTGCAACCTCTTACTTTTTCTAGAAAGTAGTCAAACCAGCTACCTCCCTGGTCACTGTAACTGTCTGATCACAGTAATTAGCTGAGGAATGGTGGCAGAATAAGTTTGTTTGATAGATCAAGAGGAGTGGTCCTGATTATTTCTGGGTTTTATTTAGAACATGGATGAATCCTGGAAGCTGTAGTTTCCCTGAAAAATGAGCCAATCTTCCTGAAGGATATTACCAGACAGGCATAAAGAAGAAATAAAAGGAATGAGGCAGAAAAAGAAGATGAGGAGTGGGGAGCAGAGAGAGAAACACATTGTGCTTGACTTTCTTTAGATAGCCACTAATGGGATTTTTAAATTTCTAAAAAAAAAAAAAAAATGACTTTGTAATCAGTATAATCAGTGTGTGTGTGTGTGTGTGTGTGTGTGTGTGTGTGTGTGTGTGTGTGTATTATTGTTGTCATTGCTGCTGCTTAAGCTGGATAGTATAAGGCTTCCTGATAAAGAACAAAGACAATTTCTTTGACAGGACAATGACCCTCAGAAAAGCAGCATGTTCCAAGACTTTAGAATTAATATATAATTTACCAAGAATATACAACAACAAAATCTTCTGCCATTGAGCTAGATCACTCCATCACAGTATCCCCTTTGCCCAATGTTTTCTCTCACCTGTTAGGAGAGTGGACTTTTTCATTCTGCAGAAAGTCTGCCTTCTGTGTTGTGCTTCATTTATCTTGTCTAGGTACTTTTGACAGAGATCACAAACACTGGCTTGCTGAGAGGAACACAGAGCGAGGTTCTGATGACAGGGTGCATTTTTCTTAAACTTGTTCTTTTGTGTTAATAATACATTTTAGAAAAGTAAATGGAAATAAAAAACAAATGACTAAATTCTGCATTACTGTTGTTGCGTGTATAGAACTTTGCATGGCACAGTTTTTTTTTGTGGAGTTCAGTTTCTTACTTCCAAGGCTTTTTTGTTTCTTCCGTGCTACATTCTCCCAACTTTTTAGCATTCTGGTCTTATAATTTCCAGAAAATTCTCTGTCCACCTCCTATACTGGCAAACTAGCACTGGGTTTAAAGTGTGTTCTATAGCATTTAGCTTGTTTATTTATTTAACATAAACTAAATTTGAACAATGGCAGTATCAGTAGACAAGCTAACATGGAAGGGGAAAAAACATCTCACATGGTCCCACCAACCATCTACAACAATCTAAGGTTAGCTGAAAATGGAGTATATTCTCTTTAAGAGGTGAGCCCCTGCATGGTTATCTAATCCAAAGTGGTTGGCCCTGAAACTCTATACACTCAGCTTTTAAATGGTTATTGGAAGCCAAACTCTAGTCATCAGGATTACAGATAAGCAGCTTAATCTGCTAGGCAATCAATCAATCAATCCTTGGTCAATGAAATACAGACAGTCAAAAGTAGTAAGATTCAGTAAATGTTATGGCCTTATATTCTCACTTTGTGTCTTGATTTCACTCATGCAGGATTTTGCTGAAGTCTCATGCGGCGCCTGATAAACAGAGCTGTGACTGCTAACAGCCACAAAACTATTATCACTATAAGGCAGCTTGTTAGGGTCTCTAGTCAGTCCTTTCTTCCTTTCTAGACATTGAATTCTGATTCCATTTTTCCTCAGGCCATCGACACCTCTGCGGTTCTTGTTATGCATTGATAATCACAGAACATGTTTGCCAAGAAGAGAAAAACAATTCATAAAAGGGTATTTTCACACCTTCTGGTAAATATCAGAGGTTGAGTTGCTGTTGCTCTTAGTATTAAGTATGGCAGCTTCTTGCTTTTGGCTCAAACTACTGTTTCTTGAAGGTGACCTCCTTTAACTTATTTTAAAACATTAATCCAGAAATATCATTGTAGCTAATTTAAATTTCTGCTTCTAAGTCATTTCCACCTATTAGAGCCAGCTTTTCCTTGTCTTGAAGAATCATTTCAATCAGTACACTTCATCTTTAGAAACTAATTTATTTCTCTTCCTACAAATATTAAAAACAAATATTCAAATTTGGCATACATGGGAACCTACACACACACGCACACACACACACGCACACACACATCCACACACACATATATACTACGTGAAAATCATGGCTCTAATTCTTTCATAAACCTACTTTGAGCAGCCTTTTGCTCATACGAAAGTACCTAAATTTTACTAGCATAAAAGATTTTCATAGACTGAATCTAAAAATGAATTTCCTTATATTCTATGAACTATTATTGACATTTGAAAACCAACAACATTCTCTTGGCAATGAGATATTTCATTAATGTATACCACACAATAACATAATCATATTCAATCCCTTTACATCCTTCTTCCTCTTGCTAGCCTCTGTTTACAGCATGATCTAGTTGATCACTGGATTTGATTTTATTATCAATGGGATGCAACTTAAGTCATCTGAGAAAAAGGAACATTAATTTACAGAACATCAATTGATCCAAGTGGCCTGTTGCCCTGTCTGTGAGAGATTGACTTGATGATTGAACTGCTACAGTGACGTTATCTCTAGGCAAGAAGGCCATAATTGTATCAGAACAGTATCTGGACATCAGCCAAGAGGCACCATTCCCCTATCGTTTCTACTTCAGTTCCTGCCATAACATTGCTCATTGAACAATCTCAACCTGGAAATATAAGCCAAACAAACCCTTTCCACCTCTAAGTTGCTGTTGGCTAAAGTGTTTCATTACAACAACATAGATAGATAGATAGATAGATAGATAGATAGATAGATAGATAGATAGATAGATAGGTAGGTAGATAAATGGCTACCACTTTACATTTAGCTCTAATGTGTGCCTTATAGTTCATAGGTTGCCCATTGAAAATTATTTATAACTTCATATCTTCTTTTAACAAACCTCATTTTATGGCTATTTATAGAATTAAAAGTTTAGATTAGAGAAATTTGGGAAAATGAACTGCAATATTGCTTCTTCAACTTTAGAGTACCTACCCCCCCCCCCTGTGAGTGAGACTCCATTGATGTTTGGCTTTTTCCTGTACAATTTGGTAAGTTTACCTGAGAGTTTAATCACTACAGCAGTGGTACTAATGGGAACAGAGGAAGATTTGCCCTTGAGGTGACACCGGGCAATATCTAGAGACATTTTGATTGTCATCTCTGTTGTGAGCACTATCATTCAGTATATTGAGGTCAGGGTTGTTGCCGAGCATCTTGTAATGCATTACATGACCTTCTACAACAAAATTTCTGGCCCAAAAATATGAGTGATACCAAGGTTGAAAAGTCTTTCATGGGATAAATGGAAAAGTTCACAAACAAACTTGTAATCATCCACTTATAAATATATGCCATTTGACAGTTTAAAAAGAATTTACCAGAGTAAAAACAATCTGTTTTTAACGCTTTAGTATCTTAATGTTTTAGAAAGAATAACACAAAGAAGTTCAGTAAAGCCATGCTGTTCTTAAAAGGAATGCTACTTGGTTCTATCATTTTTTTTTAATGTTTAATAATTTCATTCATGAATGTATGGTATTTTCATCAAGTCACCTCCTGAGCTTTCCTTTTTATTCCTTCCTAACATTCTCTCTTAAGTTCATCTGTTCTCTCTCTCTCTCTCTCCATCCACTGAATATACTTACTGTTATCTCTGTGTGCATGTGTACAACTTCTCAAGACCTGGTAACCTGAAAAACCCACCCTTCCTTTGTCAGCAGCTCTCTGTCAACAGCTCCTTGGTAAAGGGCAGAACTTCATGAACTTCTCCATAACCCGCTCTTGGAATCTGGCTGGCCTGGTTTTGAGCAGGTCTCATATATATAGTCATATCTGCAGTTATTCAGTATGTGCAAGGTCCCTGCTATTTCCTGAAATAGTTTCACTGAAAATATCGAGGACCTCTGGCTGCTATGGTATTTTCATCCTCTCTCCCATGATAACCTCTGAACCTTGAAGGCAGTGCTATAGCATGTATGTTAATTTTAGAGCTGGGAATGCCACAGTCTTTTGTTTTCTACATAATGGACAGTTGTGGCTCTGTGTATGAATCACTATCAACTTCAAAAACTTTCTCCGATATGCACTGAGAGATACAGTAATCTATGAATCTGAAAATACGAACATTGATGGCAGTTTATTACTGTGTCCATTGAACTGTTTTAGGCCTTATGGCTGAGGCAGCCTTGGGTTTCTGAGCCAGTTACCAGTATAAGACACGAGTTTCATCTTCTTGGTATTACACAGCATCTTACAACAAAATTCTGGCAGGTAACTAAGAGCAATGGATACAGCTTGCTGTTTTGTGGGTAGGAGTCTATGGAAGCACCACTGACCAAAAATTTGAAGGAAAGTGGTGTTTTTATTTGATTTCCTGAGGTGTCTGGGTAAAATAGTTTCATATATGTATTCGTATGTATTTTTGGGAGCTCTTATAGTAATGTTTTTATGCATCTTTTATTCTTGAGAATATATAGTCAAAGCTATATGAGCATTTGTTCCTTTACTTTACTTTCTATATATTACTCCTTACTCTGTTTGAAATTCATGGCTCTTCTTTTCATTAATTGTTGTTACATGCATATCTGTATTTATATACATATATCTTCTAAATATAATTTATTAAGTCTATATGTTACTTGTAGGTATGTTTTCAAAGCCCAATAATCCTTTTAATTATTATGTAAGGGTAGTTTTATAGTATTGATTTAAAATTGATAGGAAGGGCACTGGAGAGATAGCTCAGCAGTTAAGAACACTGGCTGTTCTTCGAGAGGTCCTGAGTTCAATTCCTGGCAACCACATGGTGGCTCACAACCATTGATAATGTGATCGATCTGATGTCTTTTTCTGGTGTGCAGGTGTATATGCAGATAGAGCACGCATATATATTAAACAAATCTTTTAAAAAATTGATAGGAAGGATTCATTTTGTGATAAAATGTCTTCAGATATTTTGGTTAAGACTTTCCGGCATGAATATCCAAATTCCAAAACAACATTAACCTGCTGAAGGTTAGGCTCTGTAATAGGTATACGAATTTTTTTTGTTTTGTTTTGTTTTGTTTGTTTTTGTTTTTGTTTTTTTTGTTTTTTAAATTTTTTATTCATATTAATTACAGTTTATTCATCTTGTTTTTTTTTTTTTTTCAATGCAGTTTATTCAGGAACCTTGAACAATCTTCTGACCCTGGGGAAAGCCAGCATGGTATACAAGTTTTTAATTACTCTCTCAGCTTCAATCATTTCATTATAGACTTGTTGAATCCTTGTCATTATAACTTAGATATATTCATATTGAATTATATTTGTGAAACAGATTTATAAAATATTTCTTTTCCTCCAGGTAACTTTTCATTTTTACCTATGGCCATTTAATTGTGTTTCTTTTGTAGTTTCCATGGGATTGAGGTAACAGAATAGAATGAAACAGTCACCAATGCTCAACCTCAGAAGGCTGGAGGCTTAGTAACCATTTGCAGATTGATTGGATATCTCCCCCTTTTGCCCTTCATTTTCCCACACATAAAAAACAACCATGAATTGATTATCTTCTATATTTACTTTCTTTAATTTTCATAATTAAATAAGATTATTTCTGAACAATACTTCTTGGTTTTAGTTGTTTTAGATGATTCAGGAAATGGTCATAAGCCACATGTAATTTTCTAATATATGTCTATTTATTTGACTCTACTACTCTAATATTCTTATTTATGTAATTTCTATAATTAAAAGCATAAGAATAATTATTACAATAATAAATAGTTTAATATCACTTATGACATGTTACAGAGTGACTCTATATGCCTTCTATATATAATTTGTTTCACTTTTCATAAGGTAAATATGATCAGTCATTTGTCCTTAATTTATAAATAAAAAAAGAGGTATTTGTTTATTTTTTATTTTTTAATTAATTCATTTATTTACTTATTCTTTTCTCATACAATACACTCCCAACTGCAATTTCCCTGTCCCTCTTCCTCTATACCCTTCCTTTCTCTTCATAAAAGAGCAGGCCTTCTAGGAATATCAAACCAACATGGCATAACAAGATAAAATAACTATCAGGGCTAGACAAGGCAACCCAGCAGAAGGAAAGGGGTCCCAGGAGCAGGCAAAACTGTCAGAGCCCGCCCTACCCCCACTCTTGTAGGAGTCCCTCAAGAACCAACACAGCCTGTATTCAGAGAACCTACCACAGACCCTGGAAGCCCTGTGATTGTCCTGTTGGTCTCTGTGAGCCCTTATGAACCCTGCTTATTTGAGTCTATGATCAATGGTTTCCTGGTATCCTTTACTTTTCTTACTCCTACAGCTCCTCCTCCCTCATTTCTGCACAGTTCCCTAAGCTCCAAAGGGTGGAACCTATTAAAGATCTCCAATTTAGGACTCTCTCAGCTTGTCTGGTTGTGAGTCTCTGCATCTGCTCCAATAATCTGCTTGAGGAAGCTTCTACGATGATGACTGAGCTAGTCAGCAATCTATGAGTATAGCAAAATATGTGAGAAACTCTTAATTAGCTCAATATTATGTAATTAGTAAGAAAACTGATTTTACTGTACAGCTTTTTAGATACAGAATATATTCTGTATAAATGTTTTTATTTTATTTTTCCCAGAAGTGGTAGACTAACATGAACAAAAAGAAAATTGTATAAGCTCATGGAAAATCTCAAAGGAGCATTAAAATGGATATAAAAATAGGTCATATAATGTTAATTAATTATTTGATGGTGCTTAATCAATAATATTATAGGCAGTATTTCCCATAACTTTACTTCTGAACCCCTAAAACACAGCATCTGCTTTTACAATTAACTTGAAATATACTAAGCTAAAACATATTGTAAAGAGTTAATCTCAGATTATTGTTTTTTGTTATGTGTGTGCATGTGTGTATATGATCATTTGTGGTCTCATGCCTGCTGACATAGCACTAATATTATAATGAAATGTTCAAGGAAAGAACATAAATTCTCTGAAGATGGCTTGTAAACTCTGCTGCTGTAAGAAAATTGCAGAAGAAAATTCAATAAATGAATAAAAGCAAACAAACAAAAAATGAAAACCACAAATAACTGCCCTAAAGGTGTCATTATGTGCCAATAAGCATACAATGTTGTCTGCCATTCCTCCAGGATTATGGGTGTTCTATGAGAAATCTGATCTATGCTAATAAAGACATGAGGTTCATTAAGAACCTTCTTAGTTCTGAAAATGTATAATAACTTTCATTGTTTTATTTCTCATAAATTTTTATTGCTTGTCATTTATTAGCATTAAAACATCATCAGGGAAATGCAAATTAAAATGAGATTTCACCTTGCATCCATCAGAATGGTCAATAACTCAAGTGACAACACATGCTGGAGAGGATGTGAAAAAAGGAGAATCTTCCTCTATTGCTGGTGGGAATATGAACTTATACAACAACTTTAGAAATCATTCTGGTGCTTTCTCAGAAAATTAGGAATAGTGTTACCTCATGATCTGGCTATACCACTCCTAAGCATATAACCAAAATGCTCAAGTACACAAGAGCATTTGCTCAACCATGCTCATAGCCAACATTATTCCTAATAGCCAGAATCTGGAATTCCTCAGCCGAGGAATGGATACAGAAATTGTGGTAATTTAGACAATGGAATACTACTCAGCAGTTAAAACCAAAAAAAAAAAAAAAAAAAAAAAAAAAACCAATCATGAAATTTGCAGGCAAATGATGGGAACTAGAAAAGATCATCCTGAATGAGGTATCCCAGAAGCAGAAAGACACACATGGTGCATATTCACTTATAAGTGGATATTAGACATATAATATAGGATAAACATACTAACAACTGTACACCTAAGCAAGAAGGAGGTCCCTGGGTAAGATGCTCAGACCTCATTAGAAAGGCAACCTGGATGGACATCAGAAGTGGGGGAAAACAGGAAACAGGACAGGAGCCTACCACAGAGGGCCTCTGAAAGACTACCCACCAGGGTATCAAAGCAGATAGACAAAATATGGGCAGAGTTAGGGGAATTTTATGAAAGAGGGGGTGGGGATAGAAAGACCTGGAGGGGACAGGAGCTCTACAACTGGACCAACAGAACTAAAAAATCTAGGCCCAGCAGTCTTTGAAATGACCAACACTCCAACCAAGGACTATGCATGGAGATAACCTAGAAACCCTGCCCATGGCATTTCAGTCTCCAAGTGATTTCCCTAGTAAAGGGAGTAAGGGTTGTCTCTGACATAAACTCAGTGGCTGGCTCATTGATCACCTCTCCCTGGTGGGGCGTGGGCAGCCTTTCCAGGCAACAGAGTAAGACAAGGCAGCCATTCCTTATGAGACCAGATAGGCTAGGGTCAGAGGGAAGGGAAGGAAGACCTCCCCTATCAGTGGGCTTGGGAAGGGGCATAGGAAGGAAAGAGGGAGGGAGAGTGGGACTGGAAGGAGACAAGGGAGGGGGCTACAGCTGGGACACAAAGTGAATAAATTATAATAAGTAAATAAAAAATATTCACCATGTAAAAAATTTTTGAAGCAGATGAAAAAAAAATCATTCTTACTGCCTTGCTCAATAGAGTCAGAATATAGCATCCATTATTACCTCTTTGATTTTAAAATTATCTAAGATATCAAAATATCAGATTTTTGTATCACCTTTATTTCTGACAGAAGTTATAAACATCATTTGTTCCATAGATAAGTGAATGTTCCTCTGAAAAACTGTATATCCTCTCATAAGCTTCATGTTCTGTTACCAACATCAATATTCAGAAATTACACATATCTTTTCACTTAAAAATATCTGCATGTATTGAACATTACAAAGTAGACTTTTGAAACCCCCTTGCCACACTGATTTTAAGCGATCAGTACTAATTATAAATGATTCAAATGATTCAACAAGAAGACATGCCATAAAAATATAATAAAAACAGTAACTGTACATTTATAGTTTATAAATCTACTAAGTAAACTCTCACAGTGGATTTAATAACCAATCTTGAGTATTTACTGTAGTGGAAGTTTTGGTTGTGTTGTGTGGATATGTTTTTTGTTGAAGTCCCAAGTGAGAGAATGCTTTGTCTACAGCTGATAGCAGCCTAGTGAGAAGAGCATGATCTTTGTCAGCCGATAAAAAGCTTCACGAGAGGGTTCCTGATCCTTATCAACAGGATCCTATCTTGTGCAGGGGACATGGTTTTTGGCAGCTTGAAAACATTCTTCTGTGGATTTTAAGGAGGTGAAAATAGGAACCACAGACAGAGGGAAAACACTATGCTTTGCTTTGCATCACTTTGCTTCATTTGAAAATGCTATTAGAGAGAAACATTTCAGAGAAAGCTTTGAGGTTGCTGCTTCTAATGCCCTTATCTCTGAAGCCCCTCTGCTCATTCTGCTCATTCTGCCCCACAGAAGCAACGGCTGTTGCTGCTGTTGTTTGCTGCTTTGCTGTTTGCTATTGGTTCCTGTTGGCTCTTACTGTTGTTGTTTGACTGGACTGCTGGTATTCTGACAACTAAATGTGGAATTACTCCAAGGAACTATTTTTTTATTTTTATTTTTTATATCAATTACAGTTTATTCACTGTGTAGCCCAGCTGCAGCCCCCCCCAATTCTCTCCAAATACCACCCACCCTCCCTCATCTCCTCCCATGTCCCTCTACAAGTCCACTGATAGGGGAGGTCCTCTTCCCCTTCCATCTTATCCTAGCTTATCAGATATCATTTGGGCTGGCTGCATTGTCCTCCTCTGTGGCCTGGCAAGGCTGCTCCCCCACCAAGGGGAGGTGATCAAAGAGCCAGCCACTGAGTTCATGTCAGAGACAGTCCTTTCCCCTCGCCAGGGAACCCACTTGGATACTGAGCTGCCATCGGTTACATCTGAGCAGTGGTTCCAGGTTATATCTACGAATGGTCCTTGTTTGGAGCATCAGTCTCAGAAAAGACCCGTGTACTCAGATCCTTCGGTTCTGTTGCTCTCCTTGGGGAGAACCTGTCCTCTCCAGGTCTTACTATCCTCCCACCCCCTTTTTTTATTTTCATAAGATTCCCTGCACTCTGCCCAAAGTTTGGTTATGAGTCTCAGAAAGACACACCCAGTAAATACTCACTTATAAGTAGATATTAGACATATAATATAGGATAAACATACTAATATCTGTACACCTAAAGAAGCTAAGCATGAAGGAGGACCCTGGGTAAGATGATCAATCCTCACTCAGAAAGACAAATGGGATGGACATTGGAAGAAGGAGAAAACATGAAAAAGGACAGGAGCATACTACAGAGGGCCTCTGAAAGACTACCCAACAGTGTATCAAGACAGATACTGAGACTCATAACCAAGGAACTATTTTTAAAGAGGTCCATAACGCCATCTCTACTAATCCTTTTTTTTCTTTCCTACCTAAGGTTGGAAGAAAGATAGAGGCATTTAGGGACTCAATGACCCTAAACAACAGAAAGTCTACTTGTCTATTGGTATAATAATAATAATAACTGATGAGGAGACCATTTAAAACAATGTTCCATCAATACTAATAGCTTATACCCTAGGGACTATGACTTGTTCAGCCACAGGCTCTCAGTCATGATAATAATGCTAGGTATGGGTTCGTTTTTGGAGAGATGGACCTTAAATTCTACAGAGAGAGGTTCACCCCATAACATTTAAACATCTATTGTACCAGTGAACAAATCTTGCTGGTGGCACTATTGTAGCTTCCAGGATGTGCAGCTAGATAAGGTTGGTGATAACCTCTCCCATCCAGCAGTAGACAGCACCTTCTAGCACGGAGATCATAGCTCTCTGTGCAGTAGCTGACAGGAAAGGAGACTTAGTTTCCTTTAAGGGTGTGGCCCTTTATAGACAGAACACATTCAAGCGGGCGTCATATATAGCCACCCTAATTGGAATAGATGGTTTTGGAAAAATAAATCTAAGGGCACAAGTGGGATAGGTGTAAAAGTCAAGATAGATCTCAGAGGAGTTGTTATGGAGGTATGAATATGATCCAAATACAACGCATGAAATTCTCAAAGAATAAAAATCCGTGACTACTGCAGCTTCTCTCAAATTCACAATTCATCGTTCAAAACTATAGAACTTGTTTTTATCTTGTTCAGCTTAACCTATCCAGACGTAAATTGAGAGTTTTCATCATAACCCTAGAGAAGTGTTTTTCTTACATTTGCAGGGAAATGTTCTTTTTGCTGTGACTCTCCTGCATAGCTTAGCCTCACAACCTAAGCTTTGCAATCACCGTGACTTAGAATTCATAAACTGGCAAAACTAAGTCATTATCATGTTATTCCTGCTTAGACGCCTACATCCATAGGTTTTAAAATAACTATGTTTAATTAGAAGGAGCTTCAATTTTGATTAGTAGTCAATTTAGTTTAGTTGTTAAAAAATGACTGATTCACAGAAGTAAACCTAAGTAACTTAATTTTTCAATAAACTATTATGGTTTTTTTTTTAGTCTGTCTCTTTATAGCATTTTTTAAATACTGTAGTACAATTATTTGGAAATACCAGCAACAACAAAAGAAAAATTCATTAAAAATCATTTAATACTTGACTTGCTCTTCATAATATTTGCATAACAGGCCTTTTATTTTCTGCACTTGAAAATATGTAACTAGCAAGTCATGAATTGGACGTTTCAAGGTTGATTCCTATATTTCAACTTTTCAAAAATAAATAAATAAATAAACAAACTTCAATTAAAAATAATTCAAACCAAGCTGGAGTACTTTGTCTCCTTTGACTTTGTCTCCTGCTGTTATTAACACACCAAGATTTAAACAGTGTGTTAAATTACTAAGATTCAATATTTGAACTGTGTTGCAGGTATTTGGGGAAATACAGATACAAGCCAATGGTTTTTGCATTTATTATGAAAGTGACAAAACTCTCTTAACCCCTGTACTCAAAATTGGAATACAAAGCTGTATGCTTTCCAAATAGCATGGGTTTATTTGGCAAGAAAATATTTTTATGAAACATGCCAAGAACAGTCTGTTTTGTGCAAGTTTATTGATATATAAAATCCAGATTTATTAACATTTGTAAATTGGTCTTTTTCTGTTATTAAAGTACTAAACATAAACACACTGAGAGTACTTAAAAGTGCATTGTAGTTACCTGTAATTGGAGATTTTATTTAAAGTTAGTTTTTCTCTTTTCTAAACATCAATGTAATATTTATTATTAAATTTGCATGCAGAAATGGAAATTGAAATAATTTTTGTGAAACTAATTTAAGATGATTATAACAAACCCGTTAATCAATTAAATATTTATTGTTTATTGAACTTGTGTAGATATTTTATGTGGTATTTTTCTTACATATATATTATACATTAATATATAAGGTAATATTTGGGGAAATACAGAGTAGACCTGGTTATTGAAGACTATTAGACTTGTTTGAGGTGAGAAAAAGCATATAGTGAAATATCTAGAATGAAACATATGAAAATTAAAGCCCATCATTTAAGGAGTAGAGACAACATTTGAACTTCACATGGTTCCTTATCTAAAAGTATTGTAAAAGGGCTAGACAGTTATGAACATTCATGCCATCTGTTACTTCTGAGTCTCTCAAAGCTTTATGCTGAAGCCATTCCACTGTGGGAAACTCTTAAGAAGACAAATTCTCAGAGTGATTCCTCCTTAGTTTTGAATTTAGCAATACATATTTAAATAAGCTCTGTAGAAGAGTATAAAATACATTTGAAAACTGCTATACTAAAATATGGAACCATGTTTTAGCGGCTTCCACTTAATTGAATTCATAGAAAGAAACTCATAGTTGATTTTATATGCCTCCTTGCTCACAGCAGTTTTTTCCTACATTGAAATTATTCTCTAAAACATAAGCTACTTTTAAAGCTAAGTAAGTTTCTTTTTATAAGATTAATTATATATAATTTACATAGATTTAATATATAGATATATAATTTATATAGATTTAATATATATAGGTATAATTTATCTATATAAATTATATCTATATATATTAAGAGAGTTTCATTTTAGGGAACATTTTATTTTTTCAATTTTTTGGATGTGGAGAAGTGAGGATATTCAAACAAATATAAATACTGATATCCAAAAGATGTAAATTCAAAAGTCCAAGATAAATGTCAAATTTTTAAGTAGATTTAAAGAAAGAATGATGAAGAGTGGTTAATAGAAATCCCAAATATAAAATTCTAGAAAAGAATGAATTCTTATAGACAAGTGTTAGTAAACTGTAAATCAGAATCAGGAACAAGACCTAAATTTCCTTATGGACATTCTAGTTAAGCCTACCTGTGATCCTTTCACAGAAGAAAGTAATGAATAAATAAATGAAATTTAAATTCTGAGTTAAGATAATCAGGTCAACAGAACATAAAAAAAAACTAAAACATACTCAAGCATGTAACAAAGTGATATATATAAGTGACAAGTCTTCATGGAATACCACATGTTCTAATGTTAGAGTCCTCATACATCATCACCAACAGATCAATTTAGAGAAAGCTCATACATTTTATCTTTCTTTACTGTGCCAACCCTTGAAGGATTATTTCTCTGTGACCAGCAATACTATGCAGAAAGAAGCTGAATTCACAATCCTTTTTTAAGGCTGTCAGATGCCATAACTGTCATGCATATATCTATCTCTTTTAAAATTTAAGTTTTAGCTCCTCCCTCATCCCCTCCCAATCCCACCCTCCTTCCCTCATCTCCTCCCATGCCCCTCTCCCAGTTCACTGATAGGGGAGGTCCTCCTCCCCTTCCCTCTGACCCTAGCCTATCAAGTCTCATCAGGACTGGCTGAACTGTTTTCCTCTGTGACCTGGTAAGGCTGCTACCCCCTCAAGGGGAGATGATCAAAGAGCCAGCCACTGAGTTCATGGAGGGGATGAGGGAGGGGTTACAGTGGGGATGCAAAGTGAATAAACTGTAATTTATAAAAATATAAATAAATTTCTAAAAGTGAAAAAAATTAAGTTTTAGAAATCATTAGATTTGCATCTAAACTTTCTACATTAAAAAAAAAAGGTGAGTTTGTTTGTGGCTTGACTCATTAAGCATTCTTTTAAGAAAGCTATAACTCAGTCTCCATTTAACTGAGGTTTCCTTTTTTTTTTGTTTAGAATATTTTCATCATGAGAAGGTGACAGGCATGATGTATATTCTAATTCCTGTAGAAGAGAACAAAGAGAATGACAGCAACTGAATAAGAATTTTAAAAATTAGTCTAAGGGTATATCATGCTGGAGGTGACTCACTGGTCATAGTGGAACAGAACCTGTTGGTGTGCAATCTACGGGTAGAAGACAATCGACAGGACAGTCCTTTACCCTTCACACCTTCTCTTCCAGGATTTCTTTTGGCCTAACGTCTTTCTTGCATTTGCTTTCTGAAAATTCCAAGTCATACCCTCTGTAATAATGATGGTGTCTATTTCTTTGAAATATTCTGGTATAACATCAAGTTTGACAATGCCTAGAACTCATTGTATTTCCTTCTAACACGAGCAGAGATGGCAGAAGAATATTAATCTTTTGAAGACATTTTCTTTCAAAGTAGAAACATGACAACGTTAACGTTTATCTGTTGTTGCAAACGTCATGTATCAGTCATTGCCCCACGCGTCTGTATCATTTCTTTCTGAGTACACAAAAAAGAAATTTGACACTAAAAGCAGAGATCATGCAAAGGAGATTGGACCTTTCACTGAAGAAGTTTAAAGGAGGCAGATAGTAGCCAGTTATTTTACAGTGAATAAGGAGTATTTTTACACACTCCTTCTTCTTGGACCTCATCCATGGGTAAATGCCTTTCAGTTGCACATGTACTCTGCAACTGACTATTTTATGTCTTCTCTGGTAGGAACATATAGCTGTGATAATACTTTATCTTTAGATATTTTCAATATTTTTGAGATTAAAACACAATGGTCAAATTTATTTTTCTGTAATTTGTAATATATAAATAATATAAACATTTTATTAAAAATATGAAATGCAATTTATAAAAAAATACAAATAAATAATTTACAAAAAAACCCCCACAATTACATCATTTCTTCCTTACCTTCTTCCAAAACTTTCAATATACTCCTCCATGCTCTGTTTCAAACTTATGGCCTATGTTTTCATTTATCATTGTTACATGTGTATTTATGCATTATATAAATATATATTCTTAAATATATCCATCTCAGTTTGCATAATGTTACTCATGCTTACGTTAAAATACATTCTCTAGTAACCGAAGAAATGATTATCTTAAAAATGTGAGGTTGAACAGGGTATGGTGGTGCAAGCATGTAATTCCAGCACCTGGAAGGCAGAGGCCGGTAGATCTCTGTGAGTTTGAGGCCAGCCTGGCCTACGAGTCAGTCCAGGACCACCAAAGCTACACAGAGAATCCCTGTCTCAAAAAAAAAAAAAAAAAAAAGAATACGGTTGTACTTATACTTCTTCAATTGACACTCAACTTCATTTATGCATGGCTAATAAAACTATTGTTATATTTCTTACTATTTTTTAAATCACTTCGGTTTACGGTGATCTCATTTTCCCTTAATTTCTTACTGTGTTAATCAGGGATACTATCCATAAGAGGGGGGGTAGAGGAAGAGAGAAGGAGTGGGAAAAGGAGAGAGAGAAAGAGAAAAAGAAACCAAGACAGAGAGAGGTAGATACAGATAGAGAGGTAGAGACATATAGAAGATATGTGTCTATATCTACTCCTATGGATCTTTTTATATAGAAAAAAATCTAAGATTCTATTACTTCAATACTAAATGAAATAAGTGATGTAGATAGTAAATTTAAAATTTATTTTCTTTGTGGCCACATTTTTTTCTTCTGATCTTTTCATTCCAATTTAAAGGGATTTTTGGAAGACACCTAAAAGCATTGCAGCCCTCATTTCTGTACAGTGATTAGTGTCCAAGAGACTTTGCTCAGTTTTTTTTTAAATAATTCTTTTACATTTATAAATAATGTCTGGAAAATGATTGCTCCAAATACTGACAGTTTTGTTTCTAAGAGTTCTTCTGTAAGACACCTCTTTTTGCATTATTAACTTAAAAATGAAACAGAGAAATGAAGCTGGAACTGGTCTGCTAAGTTAGCTTTCACAGTGCTAGAAGGTGCTGTGCAGGCTACTAAAGAAGAAAGAGCATCTGCAATCTTACCGACCTGTCAGTCCTATCAAATATAATATCACCCTACAACAGAAGTCTGAACTTCTTCAGTAATGGCAAAGTGGTTGTGGGGTAACCAACTACATTCTGATTGGATTTGGCATCCATTTCAAAGATGAGAATACATCTCTGGTATTGCAAACTCATTTAAAAAGCACCCACGGTTGAAGAGGTCATATCCTTGGGCAGGGTTCCAAGATAGTTACCGTTGTTTAGCCAAGGTGACAGGTTGTCAAACTGCCTTCTAAATTTTTGTGTTTTAATTAATAGAGTAATATTACTCTCAGTCCTAATCAGGGAAGCCTTTCTTTCCAATGAGTGTTGGATTGCACAGACTCCGAACTACTAAAGGTTCTAAATGAGAGATGGCTGAGTGCTCAGCTCTCTAAACAGGATATTTATACTTCTCTAAGGCTGAATAAAGAGTAGAAAACTTGTAAGGGTCATATCATAGGGAAATAGTTCATGAAATGCTTTTTATGGTAATTATACACGCATTGTGGTCATAAACTGCCAACAGCAACTGCCTCCTCTGGGTCTTCAGAAACGTGATCCTCTTAGCAACCAGTCATCAATTCCTTCCCTATTGAATATTAGCTACTGATAGATAGCTAGATAGCTAGATAAATACATAAATATGTATATATATATATATATATAGAGAGAGAGAGATAATAAACATAGGTATAGACATAAAGATATATTTTCTCTAAAGCACAGGTGTCATGAAAAATGTGATTTCTGAGTGTTGAGACACGTTTTTAACTACATGTTAAACATTGAATAATTTTAATAAATTGATCTTAGCTTCTGTGTGTCTCAGTTTCCATATCTGAAAAATAGAGCTTATAATGTCTTATAGGTGATTTCATAACATTCAAGAAGCATACAAATTATTCAATGTAGTTCCTAATTAATAGATAATAGTTTTCTCAGAAATTGATAAAATAAACCAAAAAATACATTTATTTGCTATAAAATCAAAAGCTGTGTGTTTGTGTGAAAGAGACAGACATACAGAGAGAGAGACAGATCTGTCAGTGGAGATATCACAATTAAAGGAAAATATATGTAAGAGAAACATTACCATTTGTTGTGAGCCAGTAATTTAAGAAGATATTCAAAAATTTAAAGAAGAGTTAAAGTTAGACAATCACATTAAACACGATAATTCAAATATTCGGTATTTTAAAATATTGCAAGTACTATTATTTTTCTGACAGAATGAACATTAAAAGTTATATCATGCTGCTTTCTAGAAAGCATTACATGAGATGATTTTTAAAAAGAACAAAATATCAAATCTTTGAATTCATATTTCAAATGTAATTTTTTGCTGTTTGATATATTTGTTCTTTTGATAAATATGATTCATCTATGATAAATGAGCTATAAAAGCCTTGTATGCTCTTTCTTCATTTTTAATGTGTCAGAATATCAAACAGCATAAACAGAAAGCTGGAAATACGAACAAAGGTTAAGTTGATGAGTGTTCAGACTGTGTGGGTATTTCAAAGTAAATCCAGAACAAATTTGCAGGTGGTAGATTGTACGGTTCTTCTCCATCTAGTAGAGAAAAAAATTATCCATGATTTCCAAAGGTAATTTGTCATAAAGGACTTTTAATACTAGAAACTAATAAAAGAGAAGGACCTTCCGCTGAATAATATGTACTAATTTTATGTAGAATACCTGCTGTCAAAATCTAACAAAATGACAATGGGAAACGGCACTTATTCCTATTACACTGTGAAATGATAACCTCAGGTTTAGTTGTTTATTATTTAAGACAATTTTCTAACATTTTTAAGGATAACACTTCTACTTGGATAGTTCATTGTCAAATATTTTCTAAAATCTTGTAGAAGACATACTGATTATGAATTACATACTATAAGAAACTAAATAATGTTGAATCACTAAATATGATATGTGTAGAACTTTAAAAAATATTTGAACTTTAAATACCTGTTTTTAGATGTCTGAAATAAAAAAATAATTTTTATGACAAATTAATGAATCAAGTATCAAATGAATACTAATATAATTAATTTAAAAGTCTTTTAATTAATTCTGCATCTTTGAAAAGGGTTGTTATTGTCATAAGTAAAAATATTTCTAATATTAGAATTAATGACTAATACTAAAATTAAAATAGTTTAGAGCATATTATGTCCTGACCTAAAGCAACATTGTTGATTAGAGTATTAAAATAGAAACACTAAATATTAAAAAAAATGATATCTGTAAATACAGAAGTTTCACTGAAGCTTAGTTATTGTTTTCTTCTTAGGAATGTATATCTACAACTTCGATATTTTTATTAAAAATTTAGAGTATATTATATCTGACTCAAGCACTTTAGCTAGAAAAATTCTTTCCACTTCACCAAAAGTGCTACACTGACACAAGACAAATGTAGAGTTTTGGGTGGTTGTTTAGGCCATGTTAATTAAGATGAGACTCTACTTGAGAATAAGACCAAGAAAAGAACACAGATCTTAGGAGGTCATGTGGTCAAACTTAGAAGTATTAAATAATACATGAAGACAGAAAACTATTGTCATGTATATGACAAACCAGAACACATACTTAGGTAAAATGAGACTCCACTTAGACCACTATTTTAGCCTAATGGATTAGACTGTTACTCAGTTGTTACTTGGCTTTTCTGAATTAATCATCTTAGACTACATCATTGGCAAATGTATAATTTAAAGCCTTTAGTCAAAAAAGAGAAAGAAATGCAGTTTTATGTTCTATTTTTATCTGCTTTGATTTTCCAATACTTCATCTATTAGTAGTAAGAATTTGGGGGGTCAATTATATTTCACATATGAAAGATTTTGATATCCTCACTTAATGAAAACTGTGGTATCGGTAGTAATTTAAAAAAAATGGCTGCTGGGCTATATAATGTTATTTAATATTAGATTATCATGGTGGTATTATTTAACCCACTATCACAAATTAGAAGACACAGTCACCTATTAGATTTAATACTTGCCTATTTACCTTAGGCCAGACAGATATTCCTATCTATGTTATCTGAATAGCCTCACCATCCATCTCCCAGCCCCATCTAATGCCATCCTCCTTAACTAGCCTATCTTCCATCCACAATCTTATAAATAATTGCTTTTATTCTTCATCTGTGCCTTTTCACACCATTATTGGAGTCTTTCCTCCAGGCCCCACCTGTTTTCTTCTGCAAGCTAACCTCTCCTGGTGTCCTCCTTCCTCTCTTCCCATCCATTGTCCATCTGTCTCTTGCGATTCTTTCTTGACACCAAAAGCCCAGAAACCTTACCTACGCCTACCCTATTCTGCCTTGCCCAGGTATAGGCTGTTTAATCAACCAATCATGTATGCCTTAGGCAGGTTTAAAAAACAAAGATAGGTGTAACCAGATCTCGAGGGACAGTAACATGCATCAGACCAATCTCCAACACATCTACTAGTCTTTCATTTTCTTTTCAGCACCATATTAAAAACAGACAGTATAATTTATGCTTATCCAAAGTGATTCATCTAGGTATAGATGAACACAAACTATGTGAACACCCCTCTTAAGCTTGGACTTTTTTTAAAAAGATATATGTATATTTATTTTTTGGCTTTTTAAATTTTGTGTTGTTGTTTTTGTTTTTTGTTTGTTTGTTTGTTTTTGGTCTCAAGAAATACTATATCTTTAAAATTTGAGAGGGTGCATCAATATTATGTTGGAAAGTTTCATTAAAAAATAAAAGTACAGCCAATCATGTCCCCAAAATATTTTTATGGGGAGGAAGGAAAGTGGGAATGAATCTTTGGCACCCACATACTGACAGGGGCTCTGGACTGAGCAGCACTGCACAGATTTGTGAGAGCCCAAAATTTGGGAAAAAGTAGAATAACTCAAGAATGTAGAGAATCTTCATAAATTGGTTGCCTCAAAAAACCTTCAGTGTTATGACTGTATGTTTAAAAAAATGGATTAAGTTTAGTGATGAGGTGTTTTTTTTTTTTTTGTTTTTGTTTTTGTTTTTTTTAAGATTAAAAACAGAAGGTAGAGAAACTGCTCAAAAGTGAAAAGTGGTTACTGGTCTTTTATGGGCCTGAATTTGTTCCCAGCAGCCAAGTGTGGTGATCCATTGCCCATCTGCTGCCCTCCACAGAAATATATGTATACACACACACACACACACACACACACACACACACACACACACACAATTAAATATAGATTGTTTAAGATAATTAGAACAAAAAGATGAAGTATACGTAAAATTGAAGTAGAAAATAAGAACATAAAATTCAAATTAGTCCTCATATGCAATGCTCAGAAATGTCTGACTTTACTAGGATCTTACCATCAGAATTTTCGTGAGACCTTACTAAGTCTGTTCCTAGATGATACCAGATGCTCACTGTGTGCTCTAATCAGCACAACTTCTGATTGAGTGGTTCCTGTTGTATGAGCCTTATAGCTAGTATGACTACTGAAAAGCACACGTTGTAATTCGATTTTCTATTTTCCCCTTGATTATCATAAAGCTGATATGAAAAAAATATTCTGTTCCTATCACTTTGACTTCCCCAAAATGATTGTCACCTGGAGCTGTGAGCTAAAATAAACCTTTTCTTTCCCCCATCCCCCCAAAAAAAGTTATGGTGTGTTTAAACCATATCCATTATCAGTGGAGGGAGGGGCATGGGGAAAGAAGAGGGATGGAGCATGGGACTGGGAGGAGATGAGTAAGGGGGCTACAGCCAGGGCACAAAGTGAATAAGTTGCAATAAATAATCAATAAAAAACAAAGCTTTATTTTAAAAAGAAACTGGAAATTGGTAGATGGTAGACTTCATCCATTGGACGTATTTTTTTTTTCCTGACATAATATAGATCTTAAAGGTTGAGGCTGAGTCAAGGAGCTGGAGAGATAAATAAATACAGTCTGTGAAATGGAAAGAACAGCCAAAACAGAAGAAATATGCTGTGTTTGGGGGAAAAAGAAAACTACTTTTGAATGTTTACTCCCATATTAAATAACTGAACATTAAGTTGAAAAAAAAATTCAAATTAGTCTGTCATGTAACCCCCAAATGTTGATGATGGAAATGATACATAATGAGAAAATATCAATGATTGGTTTGTAAAGCGTATTGCTAGTCTGTGAGACTGTCAGTTCAGTTATTCATGCTCAGCATCCTTTATCTGTATGGTAGAAAATTGGCATATTTAAAAGACTGATTTTATGGGTGTGGGTGTGTATACAAAAGCATGTGCCTGTATGTGATTAGATGATAGAAAAATGCATTATATCATTTGGAACTGTAGTTGTAGGCCTTTATTATGCTTGGTATGTGATTTCTGGGATCCACACTTGGGTCCAATTTCTGATTACATGATTGCCTAGCAAGCACTGTTAACAGCTGAGCAAGTTCTCCAGCCACTGGCTTGTTTTTCTTGGCCACAGCATCAAATTCAGAAAGGGAAGTTAATCAACAGCACCTTAGGGAGCAAGCTTTTAACTGGCTCACCATGGCTCTGTCAGTCGCAAATGTGATGCCTGCCTCATAACAAATCACAGTTCATTTCAATTCAAGCTGGGACAGAATAGCCGAGTGAGAAAGCGAGAAAAACAAACAATAAACTTTGAGATTCAAGGTCATGTAACTCATTTCTTATCAGGCATATTTTAGAAACTCTGGACATTTGATATACTTTTATCATATCTTGATGTGACACATAATATGTCTGAGCATCTTAAAATACCACGCCTGCCATCGTCTCCATTGATGTAAAAACCTATCCTCCTTATTTTCTCACTGTAGACATTTTCATTAGAGACATAATTTCAAGTTCTGTTTTCAGTTTTATTATGGCGAATTTATCAGAAGAACATTAGATGTTTTAATAAAAGCATTATTGTTAATAACATATTATGCATTATATTACATTCACTGTGTACTTATGTTAAATTCAGCTTTTAATTTATTATTATAACATTAATGTAATAGTTAATAGATAAGCATGGATTTCTACAGAATAATAATGACTAGCAGTTTTCTGAATCTGAAACGTGATATCAAGCTGTGGTCATGTTTATTTTAGCATAAATCCCATTATAATGTCAAGTGATTTGTTTTTCAATATTAAATTATAGATCACTATTGCATGTAGATTTAACAAAACACCAGAATCTATTTAAAGCATTATTACATGGGATTTCAGATTAGAATCTACTGGTCCTATGGAACTCAACTTGTACATCTTTGAATTCTACAAATGAGAAACTATTAGCGATTTTATGATCATTTTAACCATGACAGAAAGAGACTGTCATTTTGGCTTCTGATTCTGAATGCTATGCATTAATCAACTCTCTGTCAGCACACTCAGGTTAGGCAGAAACCCTACACATTATACAATCATGCTTCCCTGGCAGGGAAATGGTAATATTCCTATTCTCATGTGTCTTTTCTTTCTAAAAGTATTTGAAGAACAAGAATATAAATCATACCCATGCCCCTACTCTCTCAGGCATCTGTGTCCTTTCCCTTCAAGGCTCAAGGGCCCCAAACCTGGTCTCACAAAACACACTGTGATTGGTCACAGTGTGGCTGCATCTGATACACCAATACTCCCTATGTTCTCCTGGACCTCTCCCATCATCCTGAGGACTACTCCAAACTCCAGACTTAGAGGTGGGCAGATCCAGTCTTTGATGCAGGTTACAGGAACAAACAGACAAGGCTACAAACAACCAGATGGCTAAAGGCCTGCATAAAAACACAATCAACAGAATCCAGGTTATCATGGCTCCACCAGAAACTTCCCAAAACAATGGTTATTATAATGCAGCTGAAACACAGGAAAATGACCTTAAATCTATGCGTATGCAGCCCAGAAAGGAATGTAAAGAGGAAACAAACAATTCTCTCAAAGAAGTACAGGAAAATACAACCAAACTAATAGAGGCCATCAAGGACAGACAGGAAATCACAATCAAACTGGTGAAGGAAATGAATAAAACTGTTCAAGACCTGAAAACAGAATTTGAATCAATAAAAAAAGCTTGAACCAAGAAAACCCTGGAGATGGAAAACTTAGAAAAGAGAACAGGGACCACAGATGTAAGCATCACCAGCAAAATACCAGAGACGAAGGAGAAAATGGAAAAATTCCTGACACAAAACATACAAGAAATCAAGGGCACCAAAAAAAAAAAAAAAAAAAGAAAAGAAAAAAGACAAAACCTAAGAATAGTAAGAATAGATGAAAAAGAAGATTTCAGGTTCCAAGGTCCAGAAAATATTTTCAAGAAAATCATCGAAGAAAATTCCCTCAACCTAAGGAAAGAGATGCCCGTAAATATATAAGAGGCCTACAGAACATCAAGAAGAGTAGGCCAGAAAAGAAACTCCTCCTACCATGTAATAATCAAAATACTAAATCCACAGAATAAAGAAAAATGTTGAAAATGGCAAGGGATAAAGGTCAAGTAGCATATATAGGTAGATAGACCTATCAAAATCACATCTGATTTCTCAATAGATGCTATGAAAGCCAGAAGAGTCTGGGCAGATGTCATGCATACACAGAGACCACAGATGCCAACCCAGACTACCCACCAAAATTTTCAAACACCATAGATGGGGAAACAAGATATTTTTGACAAAACTAAACTTAAACAATATCTACACAGCAATGCAGACTACAAAAGATACTAGAAGGAAAACTCCAACCCAACAAGGTCAACTACACCCAAGAAAATAGAGGATTTAGATAACTCCATAACATCAAAACCAAAAGATAACAAGCACACAAACATACTATGAACCACCAACTCCACAATGAAAGGAACTAACAATGATTGGTCACTAATATTTATGAACATCAATGAACTCAACTTTGTTGGTTGTGGAAACAGGATCCAACATTCTGCTGCATTCAAGAAACACACATCTGCCATAAAGATTGACACTGCCTCAAAGTAAAGGGCTTGAAAAAGTTTTTTCCTGAGAAAATAGACCCAAGAAGCAATCTGGAATAGCCATCCTAATATTTAATAAATAGACTTTGAACCAAAATTAATCAAAAGAGATGAGGAGGGACACTTCATTCTTATCAAAGGAAAAATCCACCAAGAGGACAACACAATCCTGAACATCTGTGCCCTAAATACAAGGATACTTGCATTCATAAAAGAAACATTATTAAAGTTGAACTCATACATCAATCCCAACACACTTATAGTGGGAGAATTCAGTACCCTACTCACCAATGGAAATATCACTGAGATAGAAGCTAAATATAGACATAATAAAGCTGACATTAGTCTTGAATTAAATAAACTTAATAGATGTCTACAGAACTTTTCACCCAAACACAAAACAATGTACTTTTTTCTCAGTACCACACAGAATCTTCTCCAAAAGTGACCATATAGTCAGTCACAAAGCAAACTTCAAACAATTCATGAAAATTAAAGTAACTCACTGTTCTTTATCAGATCTCCATGGATGAAAGCTAGACCTTAACAACAACAGAATGAAAACACACACTCTTGGAAACTGAACAACTCCCTGCTCAATAATCACTGGATGAGGGAAGAAGTAAAGAAACAAATAAAAACTTTCTAGAATTCAATGAAAATGAGGGCACAAGTTACCCAAACTTATGGGACACCATGAAAGCAGTGCTAAGACAAAAGTTCATAGCACTAAGTGACTTCATAAAGAAGCTGGAGAGATCCCATATTTCCAACTTAACAAATCAACCAAAACATTAGGAAAAAGAGAAGCAAACACACCCAAGAGGAGTAGATATCAGGAAATAATCAAACTCAGGGCTGAAATGAATAAATTGGAAACAAAGAGAGCAAAACATCAACAAATCCAAGAGTTGTTTTTTGGAGAGAAAATCAACAAGATAAACACAACCTTAGCCAAACTAAAAGACGAGAGTCAGTACCCAAATTAACACAATCAGAATTTAAAAGGGAGCCATAACAACAGACTCTGAGGAAATTTGAAAACTTACTAGGTCTTACTTCAAAAGCCTACATACCACAAATTAAAACAATTTAAAGGAAATGGATGGTTTTCTTGATAGATTTCACTTACCAAGAACAGGTAAACAGTCTTAACAGCTCTATACTCCAAAGGAAATAGAAGCAAATAGCAACAGACTACAAACCAAAAAAAGTCCAGGGCCAGATGGTTTTGGCATGAAATTCTACCAAACTTTTTTTTTATTTTTATTTTTTATATTAATTACAGTTTATTCACTTTTTATCTCAGTTGTAGCCCCCTTCCTCATTCTCTCCCAATCCCACCATCCCTTTCTCATCTACTCCCATACCCCTTTCCAAGTCTACTGATAGAGGAGGTCCTCCTCCTCTTTTTAAACTGTTCCACGAAATAGAAACAGAAGGAATATCATGAAACTTATTCTATGAAGCCACAGTAACCCTGATGCCTATCCCACACAAAGACTCAACAAAGAAAGAAAATTTCAGACCAATCTCCCTTATGAATATTGAAGCAAAAATATTCAATAAGACACTTACAAATGAATTCAAGAAAACATCAAATATATCATCCACCATGATAAAGTAGGCTTTTGCCCAGGGATGCAGGGATGGTTCAACACATGAAAATCTATCAATATAATACACCAAAGTGTATATAAACAAAGTGAAAAAGAAAATAATGTCTATATATACAAAAACGTAAATAGATACACATTCATCACACTGCACAAAACTCAAGTCCACGTGGATCAAAGACCTCAACAACATATACACTAAATCTGCTACAAGAGAAAGCAGGTAAGAGCTTTGAACTCATTGGCACAGGAGAAAACTTCCTGAACAGAACACCAACATCACAGGGTCTATGATTTACAATTAATAAAGAGGACTTCTGGAAACTGACTACTTCTGTGAAGCGAAGTACTCTATCAATAGAACAAAAGTGCAGTTTACATATTGGGAAAAGGTCTTCACCAACTGTACATTAGACAAAGGACTAATATCCAGAATATATAAAGAACTTGAAAAATTAAACATCAACCAACCAAATAATTCAATTACAAATATAATAGGGAGCTAAACAGAGAATACTCTACAGAGGAATCTCAAATGGTGGAGAAGTACATAAAGAAAAGCTAAACTTTAGTCATAAGGGAAATGGAAATCAAAATGACTCTGAGATTCCATCTTACACCTGTCTAAGACCAAAAAGAGGATGGGGAGAAAGGGGAATCCTCCTTCATTGCTGGTAGGAATGAAAACTTTGTACAAACACTTTGGGAATCACTCTGGTGCTTTCTCAGAAAACTGGGAATAGTGCTACCCCAAGACCCAGCTATACCACTCCTGAGCATATACCTGAAAGATGCTCTATCACACAATAAGGACATTTGCTCAACCATGTTCATATCACCTTTATTCGCAATAGCCAGAAACTGGAAACAGCCTAGATGTTCTTCAACCGAAGAATGGATAAAGAAACTCTTAAAAACAAACAAAAAAAAAATCATGAAATTTGCAGGCAAATGGATGGAATTAGAAAGATCATCCCAAGTGAGGTAACACAGACATAGAAAGACACACATGGTATATATTCACTTATAAGGAGATTTGAGTAATATAGTATAGGATAGATATACTACAATGAACAGATACCAAGAAGATAGGCATCTTAGGCTTCATGTTGGCCCATTGGTTAGGGGAATGGGGGATATTTCTGTCATAGACTATGTTGCCAGCTTTTGATCACTTCCCCCTGATGGGACTTCCCTACCAGGCCACAGAGGAGGAAAATAAACTCAGTCCTCATGTGACTAGATGAGCTGGGGTGTCTGCATTTAGGGGTTCACCTATTCTGAGGAACAGGGTGAGGGGATGTGGAAGAGAAGGTGGGACAGGGAAGAGAGGATGGAGAGGCCTATGACAGAGAAGTAAATTGAATTAATTAATAATTTTTTAAATGAAACAAAAATTTCATAACCAATAAACAATTTAAGACAGTCAAAAAAAGAATATAGTTTTATCATGGAATACTTTGTTTTCACCATCTATGTTGATTGAAAGCTTTACTAGATATAGTAGTCTGGGTTGGCATCTGTGGTCCCTTAAAGTCTGCATGACATCTGCCCAGGCCCTTCTGGCTTTCATAGTTTTTTGTTGAGAAGTCTGGTGTGATTCTGATAGGTCTACCTTTCTATGTTACTTGGCCTTTTTCCTTTGCTGCTTTTAATACTTTTTTCTTTTTTCTGTAGATTTAGTGTTTTGATTATTTTGTGGTGGTAGGAGTTTCTTTTTTGGTCTAGTCTATAGACCAGGTGTTCTGTAGGTCTCTTGTATGTTTACGAACATCTTTTTCTTTAAGTTGGGAAAATTGTCTTCTATGATTTTCTTGAAAATATTTTTTCATTTATTCCTATTATTCTTAGATTTTGTCTTTTCATGGCATCCTTGATTTCTTGGATGTTTTGTGTTTGGAACTTTTTCAATTTTACTTTTTCTTTGGGAGAAATATCTATTTATGCAAGTGTATCCTTAGCATCAGATAGTCTTTCTTCTATCTCTTATAATCTATTGGTGATGCTTAACTTTGTGGTTGATGATCTTTGCTCTAAGTTCTCCAGCTCCAGGGTTTTCTCTGTTTGTGTTTTCTTTATTAATCCTAATTCTGTTTTCATGTCTTGCACCATTTCCTTCATCTGTGTGAATGTAGGTTCCTGTCTTTCCATGATGGCCTCTATTTTTTTGTTTGTTTCCTCTTTTTATACCATGACTTGTGCCTCTATTTGTTTGTCTGTATTTGCCTGTATTTCTTTGAGAGCTTTGTTCATTTCCTCTTTATTTGCCTCCATTTGGGTGGAGCCTATCACAGAGGGCCTCTGAAAGATTCTACCCAGCAGTGTATCAAGCAAATGCTGAGAGTCATAACCAAACTTTGGGCAGACTGCAGCTAATCCTAGGAAAGAAGTGGAAGAGAATAAGATCTGGAGAGGACAGGAGCTCCACAAGGAGGACAACAGAACCAAAAAATCTGGGCACACGTGTCTTTTCTGAGACTGATACTCCAGCCAAGGACCATTCATGGATATTACATAGAACTCCTGCTCAGATGTAGCCCTTGGCAGCTAGTATCCAAGTGGGTTTCCTAGTAAGGGGAACAGAGGCTGTCACTGATGTGAACTCAGTGGCTGGCTCTTTATCACCTCCCCCTGAGGGGGATAGGACCTCCCTATCAGTGGACTGGGAGAGGGGTATGTGACAAGATGAGGGAGAGAGGGTTGGATGGGGAGGGAATGAGGAGGAGGCTACAGCTGGGATACAAAATGAATGAACCATAATTCATTGTAAAAATTTAATTACAAAAAAGAATATAGATCAATTTATTTTTATTTTTTATTTTTATTAATTACAGTTTATTCACTTTGTATCCCCCCCTGTACTTCCCCCCCTCCTCCCTTCCCAGTCCCATCCTCCCTCTTCCCCACCCATGTCCCTCTCCCAGTTCACTTATAAGGGAGGTCTTCCTCCACTTCCCTCTGATCCTAGCCTATCAGGGCTCATCAGGACTGGCTGCATTGTCTTCCTCTGTGTCCTGGCAGAGTTGAACCCCTGCACAGAGGTAGCCTTTGGCAGTTCAGTATCCAAATGGGTTCCATAGTAATGGGGACAGGGACTGTCTCTGACAGGAACTCATTGTCCTGCTCTTAGATCAAATTTTTTATTCAGTGTTATATATATATAGTCTCAGGGTTGTACAGTCAACACTACTATCTCATTTTAAAACATTTCTTTACTCTGCCAGAATACCTATCACCATACCTACTAACAATTAATTTTCTTCCCTTCTGCCCACAATCTCCTTTTTACTATTGTACTTTCTTCTTCTACTGGTTTGTCTATTGTAGGCATAACATATATATAGTCATATATATATATATATATTCATAACACACATACATATATATACAGTCATATATAGTCATAACACACACACACACACACATATATATATAGAGAGAGAGGTTGTGTGATAAATGTCTTTTCATGTTTTTTCCCCCCTTAGGATAATATTTTCAATGTACTTTAATGGTATGGATTGATGTTTCATCTATTTGTGGATGAATGACATCTGGACATATGCATGTAACACATTTTCCATGCCCTGCTAGTCAGTTGATAGATATGCGTGTTGTTTTCACTTTAAAGACAATGCTCATTTAAGTATGTGTTTATAATGTTTGCGCAGACATGTGTGGTCATCTCATGGAGTCTGTACCTAGTGTTTAAGGTTGTGTATTGTTGCAGAGACTTGAACTTGGTCACACTCAAAAAGAATCCAAACATAGAAAATTGAGTAGTTCAAGAACAGCCTTTTAATATTCTTGTTTACATATTTGCTTGAAGTTTTTTAAAATTAATTTTAGTGCAATATTAAAATAGCATATAATTTATTTGAGTATTCCACTTTGTTAATATTCCTACATTTCAATATGAAGAAGGAGCTTTCAATGAAGTTTCTTAATTTTTTGTGAAAGGCTTGTGTCAAATATAAAATGGCTGCTTTGGTAGACACTGCTATAATGTCTGCTTGGTAAAATGGTACATTTTGCTGGGATATAATAATTCAGGTTTACTTTTTCAAGCATCTAATAATTATACTCACATAGGATACTGAACAATGAAAATATCCTCAAGAAAATAAGAAAGTTACAGTGCACAATGCTGTCATTTTCATTTGGCCTAAAGAATTGTTAATTTGTTCAAAGTAATGAGGTTTTAAGCTCTAGTTTATAGGTATTATGTTCCATAGCTTTTACACTAACTAATATGTCTTTGGAGTACAGAATGTGCAAGAATATTATGATTTTGATAAAATAACTTGTGAATGAATTTAAAAAGTTGTAACCCCCTAGTAATGTTACCCCAGACATAAAAATAAAATAAAATAATAGGAATAAAGCTTCATGTTCACCTTGAAAATCAAGTCATCATAGATGGAACTAGAAAAGATCATCCCGAGTGAGGTAACCCAAAAGCAGAAAGACACACGTGGTATATATTCACTTATAAGTGGATATTAGATATATAATATAGGATAAACATACTAAAATCTGTACACCTAAAAAAGCTAAACAAGAGGGAGGAACCTAAGGAAGATGCTCAATCCTCATTCAGAAGGACAAACAGGATAGACATTGGCAGTGGGAGAAAACAGGGAACAGGGCAGGAGCCTTCCATAGAGGGCCTCTGAAAGACTCTACTTATCAGGGTATTGAAGCACATGCTGAGACTCATAGCCAAATATTGGGCACAGTGCAGGAATCTTATGAAAGAAGTGGGAGACAGAAAGATCTGGAGGGAACAGGACCTCCAGAAAGAGAATAGAGTCAAAAAAGCTGGGCCTAGAGGGCTATGCAGAGACTGATACTCCAAATATGGATCATACATGGAGAGGACCTAGACCCCCTGTTCAAAAGAAGCCCATTAGCTGCTCAGTCTCCAAGTGGATTATCTAGTAAGGGGAACAGAGACTGTCTCTGATATGAACTCAGTGACTGGCTCTTTGATCACCTCCCCCTGAGGGGGGAGCAGCCTTACCAGGTCACAGAGGAAGACAATGCAGCCACTCCTGATGAGACCTCATAGGCTAGGGTCAGATGGAAGGAGAAGAGGACCTCCCTTATCAGTGGACTAGGGGAGGGGCATGGGAGGAGAAAAGGGACAGAAGGTGATACTGGAAAGAGACTGGGGAAGGGGCAACATTTGCTATACAAAGTGAATAAATTGTAATAAATAACAAATAAAAATGTAACAACAACAACAAAAGAAGAAGAAAATCATGTTATCTTGAAAATCAAATTATGTAATAACTTAATGTGATTTGGTTAAAGTAAACATGCAAGGTGCAGAAAGGCAATCCTTGTGCACTAAGGCAGTCCCCGTCTTGTTGCTCTTGAGAACTACAACATTCTACCTTGTAAAGGCAGAAACAGTGGGTCTGCAGTCAAGCATACATTTGAAATTTCACATGGTTATTTGAGACTGTATTGCTTGCTGCCCACTTTGTAAGGAGTAAACTGAACTGTTCAACTGAACCTTCCAGGGAACTCACAGAGTTAGAGAAAAAATATTTAAATTTATTTGACAAATGTTAAAGTATTTAGACTCAAAACAGCATAACTGTTATATTTGTGATATTAGATTAGCTTATGATCTTCATGCTAGGAACATGAGGATGATAGGGAAAAAAAGAACTAGACATCACAGCACTTAACTTTTGGAGGACTGTAGATGCACACACACACACACACACACACACACCCATGCACAAATATCGCACAAACTTTTACAGGTAACCTACTGGATTCATTGAGAATACTGTTGCTATGTAATTGTGGGTTTTTTTAAATATATTTTTTTATTGATTACAATTTATTCACTTTGTATCCCAGCTGTAGCCTCTTCTCACAGCCCCTCCTGATCTCACCCTCCATACCTCATCTCCTCCCATGCCCCTCCCCAAGTCCACTGATAGGGGAGGTTCTCCTCCCCTTCCATCTGACCCTAGCCTATCAGGTCTCATCAGGAGTGGCTGCATTGTCCTCCTCTGTGGCCCGGTAAGGCTGCTACCCCCTCATGGGGAGGTGATCTTTAACTCAACATCATGTGATGCAATAACACAGAAGCAAAATAGACCAAATTAAAAAGAATGCTAGCCAGTAAATTGATCTGTAATCTATTCACATTAACTTATGTGAGAAGCATGTCTGCTTGCCTACAATTTCTGGTTGTGATGCATTTTTATATTATATAGTCTTTTATGATGGTAGCATTCAAAAGTAAGAGGCTGAATAACACTGTGTGAATATTCTAGCTCTACACTTCTGTAAAAATTAAAGTTAAACCTTCTTTACAACAAACAATTTTTAGAGGGCATACTACCATCTCTGAAACAGGAGTAACTTTATAGAGTCATTTTTAAAGTGCTGGCTCAAATCATCTTCATAATCGTCCTATCCATCAAAGTTAGAGAAGTTGGCTAGCACTTGTCGTTTTGACCAGCAGCCCATCTAAAATAAATGAAACGAGAAATGACTAGATGGGCTACAACATTTCAGTCTGACAAGTAGAATTTAACTAGAAATGACATTTCACAGGGAATAAAAATCAGAAAATTAAGTTTCAGACATTTGAAAATAAACTTATAAGAAATAAAGTACAGTATGCTTTGAAAAAAATCAGTAAATTTAAATGTGCAAGATACAACTGACAATCTGAGAAATTTTACCTTTCTCTGGTTTTCAATCATATTGATGGTGAATGGGCAGCAGCTGCATGGTGGTGACATAAATAATGCATTACATGTCTTTGAACTTTACTTATTTCTCTAGTTCTTGGAAACAGCTGTAAAAATCATGCTATCGTGATCTTACTTCCTAATTTCATTTACCTTAACGTAGTGGAGACTGGACTAACATAGTATAGAATGGAACAAAATCTATATGAATTATACAATGGTCCTTCTAAAAGCATAGGTTATCCAGTACTGAATTCAGTATACTGTAGAGGTAAATATTTGGGAATTGGATAGATTTATACCAGTGGTAGAATACTGGTGTATCAAGAATAAGGTCCTGGATTTGACCCAAATATCTGCAGCTACTTCCTTTTATACTAATCAAACATATAGGTATTGCTTTTACTCATTTTCACTATTTCCTAAGTAAATAATTATAACAAATAGTCCCATAGCATTTTCTTTATGTTTTATGTTTTAAACAATTTAATTTAAAATATTCAGAAGCCTATATGCTAAATGTAATGCATTTGTACAGAATATACAAGGAATGGGTTGGATGCGTAGAGCTGTAATAGCTAGATTAACCACACAAATGTGTGGAAATCATATTTGGGTTAAATATAAATATTATGCAATTTTCTTCAAGGAGTAAAGAAAGCTTGTGCATTTTTGTGTCAAGGGTATGTTGGAGTAATACTGGAGATAAATCACTATGGATATTAAGAGATAATAATTATTCAATATCTACCACATTTAGGCATAAATATATCACAGTAAATTAGTGAGTAATAACATTCTTCCCCTCATTACCATCTTTCTCTTTTCTCTATTTCCTTTCATTTCTTTAGTCTTCATCCGTATTTCATATTTTGCTTTTTTCCTAATCATCTTATGAGTACCAATTCAATGAAAGTTAGGTTATTTGCAGCCATAACTACCATGAAACTCTCAAGTAAATTAGATTTACAAGTCTCTTCAGAAAATACTGTCAGTTTAAAACCATTCACAGTGTTATTTGACCTATTTTCCAATCTGAGCAACTAACATCAGCAAAGATTTTTTAAATGGGTAATAATAAAGAAACATCACTATGTCTTAAGAACTGAGAAGAGAGAAAAAAAAAAGAAAGAAAATCAATGATCCAAAAACAAAAGCAAGTTTTTGAGATGTTTTTTTGTTCTAGAAGTTGCTGTGGCTATAGAGCAAGCTAATAGTCTGGTGACTTGTTGGCGATTACTCTTTCCTCTCCATGAATTTGATTGATGAATAATTTCCAGTAGAATCAACTCAAATGCAGCAGAAAACCCCAACACCTGACATAGGAGGGTTAGGTCCAGACTCTTGATGGGAGCAGCCTGTTAAAGCAGGTTTATGAGTGCTGAAGCTTCCAGATCTTGCTGAGTTTCTGGCTACTCACAAGATTTTCCATAGAGCAGCAGAAGCATTTCAGTCATAAGTGAGAAGTGAATCTGTATGTAAGGCAACTGGAATGATGGGAAATATGATCCTTGGTCACTGATGACTTGGTCACTGTGAAGAGCTCAGGAAAATGGAGATTAAATCGCAGACGGGCATTAGCAAAAAGATTGGAGATTAGAACATCCCAGTGGCTATGGAGAGGTGTAATGGGCAACATTCTCAACTTGACACATTTAGGAGGGGGAAATTCATCAGATTATCCTGCTTTCATGTCTATGAGACACTTTCTTGACTGATAACTGATTGAGAGGGCCCATACCATCAACAGAGACATTCCTGAACAGCTGGCCCTGAGTTGTATAAGGAAGGTAAGCAAGTAAGCCAGAGAAAGCAACACAATACAAAGCATTCAAGATTTTTGATTCAGTTTATGTTTGAGGTTCCTACCTTGAGTTCCTGCCTAGGCTGCTCCTGATGGTTGATCCTAAAGCATAAGAACAAATAAAGCATTTTGTCTTCAAATCACTTTTGGTTATGCTATTTTTATCACAGGAACAAAAAATGAAATGTATACAGACATCATTTCAAATACTATTTTTAGGAGCATTATAAAAGGGCATTTAAAACTGTGTCAACAGTTAAGTAAATATTTTCAATTATATTAGCGTATCAATTATAAAAAGTTTAGAACTTAAATGAATTAAATGTGTAAACAGTTATTTATACAAGAGCTCACTTAAGGAGTCAAACTGCTTAAAATCACTGTGTTTACTTTTTTAAGGAAATAAAACTTCAGCAATAAAATAATAAATGAGTGAATAAATGTCAATAATGTTTCACAAGTATTCACAAAGCAGCACAAAACAGAAAGCAACAAGCCACTGAAATATTTAGATTTTAATTGTGAGATACATCAAAAGTTGATAAAACATTATGCTAAAATTCTATAAGACAGATTATAGAATGTGTTAATTGAAATAAAAAGATCATGCAAGGTCTTTGACTTTCTTTCAGATGAGTCTTATATGACTAAGAACTTGTGACATTTACTCAAGTTGTAAAAATCAGTTTGATATTTAGAAAGAACCATGATAAATATGGGTTGTATTCTATTATGATTTGAGTGAACTATCCCACCAGGCTCATTTGTTTGAAGACTTCCTTCACAGATGTTGAATCTGTTTTGGGAGGTGATGAAACCATGGAGTGGACGCATGTAACTGGAAGAAGCAGTTTCCTAAAAGGAGGAAAGATGACTGCCTTCCTTGAGTTTCAATCTCATTTCTGGCCAAGCTTCCTTCTTCCTGTTTTATGAAATCATCTCTGACTAGAGCAGAGAGTGGCTACCAAGGGGTTCTGCCCTAGATGGGCTGCATATCCTCTGAGGCAAGACAAATAAATCCTGCTTCACTTAAGCTGAATAAATTAGGGACTCTGTCATAACAGTGAGGAAAGTAATTAATACAAAACATACTGAGAAATGGTTTTGTGGTGATAAATTCACACAAGTGGTTCATGGACTAATAGAATTCATTTCCAAAACACAGAAGGGTTGTATCTGTGGAAAAGAGAGTTAGAACCTGATGGTCCATGTAAGTGGGTGTGAAGAAGGACAGATGATCTTAAAAGTGCAGACAGAATAGGCTGTGACTGTGGGATCCACAGGGAAATAGGGACTTTATTTGGAATAGAATAGAGGCCACTAACTTACATTTTAGCAAAACATCTGCCCACTTTCAGTCTGTGTCCTGAAAACTTAAGAAAGTTTGAATTCAAGCACAATTGTCTATTGTGTTTAGTGAAGGGAATTTCAAGGCAGCTTATACTTTATGGCACTGCAAATGCTTACTGCCTTTAGCCAGATTTACAGTCAGATATGACATAAAATGAAGCTGCAGGTTTTGAAAATGTGCAGTTTGATGTACATTTTCAAAGGAGGACTAAAACCCGCTTAAAATTGTAGTCAAGGTGGGTTAAGACAAAGCAGCTGTAAATGTTAAGGTGAGGAGTGCAATTAAGTGGAAACCTTGTTCTTAGCATGTAACATGGAAATGATGCCTTGAGGTCAAGATGCTGGTCATCAAGTTGCATGCTATGAAACTGAAAGCAATATAACATTTATTCACGTGAAAGGAGTATGTGCATTAAAAAGAGTGCTTCAGTGAAGAGTGTCTTTGGAGATATCCTTTGCTTAAAATTGCTTTCTATGCAAGTGTAAAAGTTGTGCAGCCACTTAGATATTAAAGTCTCTAGTGGGCAGAAGAACTTGTTCTCCTTTATACATCACTGGTTTTGCAGGAATTTAAAATTGTTAGGGCTGTAGGATCATGGAAGCTTGTACAGGTTCCAGAAAATGCCTAAGATCAAGCTATACACATATATGTATATATAATATAATATATATATATGTTTACATGCAGGGTTAAATCTCTGGATGAAGCTTCTGTATGGGCTCAACAAGAAGCTTTGGAGATGAAGTTTAAGATGTGGAGGAGATTGTTGATGGCGTTAAGACTGAGTAACAAGCATTGTGTGAGACCACAAAGAAGATACAGCTAGTTTGCTGTAGTTGGAAGGGGCTGGGTATATATACTTTCACTGGTGTCTGAGTGATACTGACATGAATGACACAAGATGACATGGAGATGTAATGTTTGCATTATTGGCTTTTGTGGGTGCTGCTAACCTGAACTCATCTGTACAACAAACACTTTTCTTTGCTCTTTCATTACCCTAGACCTGAATATTTCTTAGTAAGAAATAAAATAATATCTAGGAAGCTATATTATTTTTTAAAGCATACATTTGAACATCAGCTTTATTTCTTAATGTTGTTCTATATTTATCTGATAGAAAAATGGTTACTAGAAGAAATATTTCAAGTTTCCCTTGGATTATTTTTAAACTCTCAGAAAAATGATGTATGGATGATTATGTATATGGAGGTGGTGATGGTGTAGAATTTATCTTATTCAGAATTTCTATTGATATAATAAAATGTTATGGTGAAGAACAATTTGTGAAAGAAATTTCTTATTACTTCAGTCTACATTGCAAACACATGGTCTGTCATTGAGGAGCTTAATCAGGAAAGAAACCTGGAGTCAGGAGCTAATGCAGAGGCCATGGAGGAGTGTTGATTACTGGCTTGTTTCCCCATTACTTTGTTTAGCCTGATTTCTTAGAGCACCTAAGACCACTGCAACAGGAGTGGCACTACTCACAATCAGCTGGGTCCTCACATCAATCACCAAATGAAACAGATGACAGACTTGCCAATGGAGGCATGTTCGCAATTGAATCCTTCTTTTTTCAATTTTTTAATTTTATGTTTTTCTTATCATTTACATTTTATTAACTCTGTATCCCAGCTGTATCCCGCTCCCTCATTCCCTCTCAATCCCACCCTCCCTCCCTCATCTCCACCGTGCCCCTTTCCAAGTCCACTGATGGGGGGGACCTCCTCCCCATTCATCTGATCCTGTTTTATCAGGTATCTTCAGGACTGGCTGCAAAGTCCTCCTCTGTGGCCTAACAGGACTGTTCCTCCCTTGGGGGGTGGGGAGGTCAAAGAGCCAGTCATTGAGTTCCTGTTAGAAATAGTCCTTGTTCCCCTCACTATGGGAAACCAATTGATTACTGAGCTACCACAGGCTACATCTGAGTGGAGGTTCTAGGTTATATCCATACATGGTCCTTGGTTGAATGTCAGTCTCAGAAAAGACCCTGTGCCCAGATATATTTGGTCCTTGTGGAGCTCCTATCCTTTCCCCATCATCCTAATTCCCCTTCTTTCATATGATTCCCTGTACTCTGCCAAAGGTTTGGTTATGAGTCTTTGCTTTGAAAACACTGCTAGTTAAAGAGTCTTTCAGATGCCCTCAGTAGACTCCTGTCATACGTTCAATGCACATCCCATCTGTCTTTCTAACCGAGGATTGATCATCTTACCCCATGTCCACTCTCTTGATTATCATTTTTAGGTGTATAGATTTCATTATGTTTATCATATCTTATAGGTCTATATAAGTGAGTATATACCATGTTTGTCTTTCTCCTTCTGGAATATTTCACTCAGAATGATCTTTTCTAGATCCCACCATTTGCCTGCAAATTTCATGATTTCCTCCTTTTTGATTGCTGAGTAGTATTCCATTGTGTAAAAATACCACAATTTCTGTGCCCATTCCTCCGTTGATGGACATCTAGGTTGTACACGTGACTCTGCCTTGTGTCAAGTTGACCTAAAACTAGCCACTACAGACTAATTCTCAATATTTATCACTTAGGAAATAGTAACATTAATGTTGAATTCATCTATAGTCCGAATTTTAGTAAACACACACTGTGTATTTGTATGTATATATGCATGTATGTATGTATGGGTATGTATATTATATTTCTTCTATAATATTTTTGAAATTTTGTTACTTTTCAGTGTTGTGAAAAATATGCTACTTCTACCCATATAATCAGCAATTGATTGACTCTCAGGTACTTTTCAATTTTGGATAAAATATCTCTATATGTATTTGACTATTTCAAATTCATTGATATAGAATAGACTGTCCTGAAACTTATAGTCCTCCATCCATATTGAGAGTGATGATATCATGGGTTGTTGAAGCACATGTGGCTTAATAAAATTCTTGACAATCTACTTCTATTTCCTGAAATAAGGTCTAATTTATACAAAAATCTTTACCTGCGAAAATATGAACAAAAGATAGTCAACCTCACCAAGTGCTTACAATTAGACTGAGTCAGGGCAACTATGAACAGGTTTTACTGTATGTATAGTTGTGCATGTGTGCTATGTTTTAGAAAAAGCAATACTTCTTATAAAATTGCAATGATTCTTTAGGTGTACAGATTTCAATATGTTTATTCTATCTTATAGGTCTAGTACCCACTTAAAAGTGAGTATATACCATGTTTGTTTTTCTCCATCTGGGATATCTTACTCAGAATGGTCTTTTCTAGATCCCACCATTTGCTTACAAATTTCATGATTTCCTTGTTTTTAATTGCTGAGTAGTATTACATTGTGTAAAAGTACCACAATTTCTGCATCCATTCCTCCTTTGAGGGGCATCTGGGTTGTTTCCAGCTTCTGGCTATTACAAATAAAGCTGCTATAAACATGGTTGATCAAATGTCCTTGTTGTGTACTTGAGCATCTTTTGGATATATGCCTAGGAGTGATATAGCTGGATCTTGAGGAAGCACTATTCCTCCGTCGGAGAAAGCACCAGATTGATTTCCAAAGTGGTTATACAGGTTTACATTTACAGCCAGGCCTGAAGATACCTGATAATCTAGGGTCATATGAAAGGGGAGGAAGTTCTCACCATCAGTGTACTTGGAAAGGGGAAGGGAGAAGATGAGGGAGGGAGGGTAGGATTGGGAGGGAATGAGGGAACAAGATACAGCTGGGATACAAAGTTAATAAAATGAAACTAATATTAAAAAATAAAAATTTAATTAAAAATATAAATAAAATTGCAATGATTTAGAAAGCATAGGGTCTTAGCAATCCTTACAAATTCTAAACTAGTTCTATATTTGTGGATTTATTCCATATTGAGAAACCTTTAAAAATGTGCCTTTTAAATTTTTGAAGTGACCTCAGAGTAATTTATACTAAGAATGAATAATTGAAAGTCTATTCTCTTCATATGATGTATAACAATATATTGATATGATATAGAAGAATAATGCATATTCAATTTTAGTTTAATGTAATACTGCTATATCTTGGAAAATATGAATTCTAACTTAACTAACCAAGAGAAAAGCAATCAGAAAGTGTTCTTGTATTTTACCTTTCACATTTTCAAAGTGAGATAATATTAATATATTGTATATATTCTTGGTGGTGGATAAGAGTATAAGCAACAAAAATGTAACATAGAAATTATCTGAGAATTTTTATTAGTCTAGTTTTACTAACCAAGGTTTAGATTTTATTTATATTTAAAAATAAAAATTATCTCATTTAAAATTAATATAGGAGAGTGACGTCATATTTGACAATTATATCTCATTACTTACCTCAATTATAAAAATATGTAAGGAAAATAGCACTTTCAGGATCAAGTGGGTACCCTAGTAAGGGGAACAGGGACCATCTGTAACCTGAACTCAGTGTCTGGCTCTTTGATCACCTCCCCCCGAAGGGGGAGCAGCCTTACCAGGCCACAGAGGAAGATAAGGCAGCCAGTCCTCATGAGACCTGACAAGCTAGGGTCAGAGGGAAGGGGAGGAGGACCTCCCCTATCAGTGGGCTTAGGGAAGGGTTTGGGAGGAGATGAGGGAGGGAGGCTGCAATTGGGAGGGAATGAAAGAGGAGGCTACAGCTGGGATATAAAGTGAGTAAACTATAATTAATAAAATAAATAAATAAATAAATTTTAAAAAGAAAAATAAGAATCATATTTTTGTTTTGGATAGAACATATTTTGATTTTGAAAATTCAAGGAAAATGAAAATTCTCAAATATGTTTAAAATATTTGTATATTTTCATTGAACTATATAAATTAAGTGTAGAAATAAAAGTTTATCTTCTTTCATACAATAGGGACAAGAACTCCACAAGGAGAACAACAAAGCCAAAATACCTGGGCCCAGGAGGGTCTGCAGAGACCAAGACTCCAACTAAGGACCATGAATGGAGAGGACCTAGACCCCCGGTTCAAAGGAAGCCCATTGGTTGCTCAGTTTCCAAGTGGGTTTCCTAGTAAGGGGTACAGGGGCCGTCTCTGACATGAACTCAGAGGCACGCTCTCTGATCACTTCCTGGGGGGTGCAGCCTTGCCAGGCCACAGAGGAAGATGGTGCAGCCAGCCTTCATGAGACCTGATAAGCTAAGTTCAGATAGAAGGGGAGGAGGTCCTCCCTTATCAGGGGACTAGGGAAATGGCATAGGAGGAGAAGAGGAAATGTGAGTGAGACTGGGAGGGGCCCAGGGAGGGGGCTGCAGCAGGGATACAAAATGAATAAATTGTAATAACTAAATAAATAATGTGTCTGTTTCCAGGCTGTATTAGCATAAATGGAAATGTTTGTAAAGATTATGAGGTTCTTAAAAATATTAAGGGAAATTGGGATTAATTCATTACTGAAGGAAGAAATAGCATTTTGTATACATTTTGAACTCTAAGAAGACAGTTTTTCTGATGCCACTCATCACTCTGACTCAGAAAGAAAAACTTCTTGGCTAGAAAGATCACTTCATTGAAAACCCTTCAAGCTGTTGTGTGTTTTTAATCTTTAGTACAATACATTCACTGTACCTTCTCTAAAGTTTGTTTCTATTAATCACTGAAGTCCCATTGTTTGTTCTGTACAATAAGTAATAAAAATGTTTGTAGCCTAACAGTCAGCAATAGGCTATGCAGACTAGGTATATGGTAAGCCAGACCACTTGTGTTGGAGAGATAGCAGGTATTTGCATAATGATAAAATAATCCACTGACAGAATTTTTCAAAAAATATATCCTGCTCCTTATGCGAAATGCCACTGCATAGCTATTTAAGGGTATACAAGTAGTTTAAATGCAAATACTCTCAGCAGCAAGTTCTCAAATCAATCCTCTCAGGATGCCTAAGAATTCCCCCCACCCCGTGTGTATTTGTATGTGTGTGGTTGTGTCTGTTTATAGCATCAGTTATGCCTCTTGTTCACAAGAAGTAAGAGTTCGGTGACTAAAGTGGTTTTATGCTTTTTACAGACTTTCTTTATTGTGGCTACATATAATTCAACACTGCTCTGTACCTGTGTTCTAAAGAAATGATCTGTACTGGACCCAGGAGTCCTGCATAGTGATACTCCAACCAAGGACCATGCATGGAGAGGACCTAGAACCCCTGCTCAAAGGAAGCCCATTGGCTGCTCAGTTTCCCAGCATTGTATGAAAGCAGATAATGAGGCTCATACACGAACTTTGGGCAGCTTGCAGGGAATCTTATGAAAGAGGGGGGCGATAGTAAGATGTGGAGAGCATAGGGGCTCCACAAGCATAACAACAGAACCAAAATATCTGGGCACAGGGGTCTTTTCTGAGACTGATACTCCAACCAAGGACCATGTATGGATATAACCTAGAACTCCTGCTCAGATGTAGCCCACAGCAGCTCAGTATCCAAGTGGGTACCCTACTAAGGGGAACGGGAACTGTCTCTGACCTGAACTCAGTGGCTAGATCTTTGACTGCCTCCCCGGGATTGGGGAGAAGCCTTGCCAAGCCACAGAGAAGGACAATGCAGCCAGTCCTGATGAGAACTAATAAACTAGGGTCAGATGGAAAGGGAGAAGGATCTCCCCTATCCATGGACTTGGAGAGGGACATAGGAGGAGATGAGGGAGGGAGGGTGAGATTGGCAGGGAATGAGGGAGAGGGCTACAGCTGGGATACAAAGTGAATAAACTGTTATTATTATAAAAGATAAAAATTTAATTAAAAAAAAGAACACAGTGACTTGTGGATTTCAGGACAGTGGTCTGTATTTGTAAGGCATAAATATCTAGTGGTTCATTTATGACTAATTTCTTTCTTATTTCTAAACAACTGTGTGTGAATTCAGTAAATGTTTTAAAACCCTATTGTTTTATTTTGCTTGTGTGCGCATGTACGCTTGTGTGAGCATAGACTTGTTCAGGTGAATGCATGGCTTAGCATGCGTGTGGAAGTCAGAGGTCAACTCTCAGGACTTGATAACCTTCTGGAACATTGAAGCTTCCAGAGTATGTGTGTAGATCATCAGTGTTACATGCAAGTAGCATTAACTTCTGGCCCATCTTTTGGGACTGAATTTATCAATATTTCTATTTATATCCTATTAAGTATTTTAAGTGGATTTCCAAGAGGAGGTACATAAAATTTGTAAATGAAATTCTACTTTGGTTTTTTTTTTGGGGGGGATAAAGAGAAAACATGATTATATGTGATAAAAGAGATTGCTCTTGTGATTTTTGCTAGCTGATTTGCATACTTTCCATTTATTTAAAATTGAATGTTTTATAAGTATAAATTTTATAACAATATTTTGTGCAGCTCCTATATGGAATACAGAAATATATGCTGGTTTATAGTCTCAGTTCTCAGAATGAAGCAGAGGATTAGAAACTGAAGACCAGTCTTGGATACCTAGAAGGACTCTGCTTCAGCATCATAAACAATGGGGGAGAAGGTCAGTGTTCACAGTGATTGATGCCAATGAATCTTTTTGTCAACAACCTTCAAAAACTGCCTTAAAGCATAATGTGTTTGCTATAAACATGTATCACAAGCCATGGATTTGCTCTAAACTCTGCTACATAATTATTTTTTTGATGTGCTGCAATAAATGAGTTTCTCTCCTCTTGTTTGAACACTGTTTTGTGTTTCCATTCAGTGCATAGTCATCACTTTCATTACAATTGTTCACTTCAGTTAAGAAAAATGATCATCTCTCTAGCCATGTTTTCATCTATGTGTATGACACACATGCTGAGAATCTAGACATCATCTAAATTTTGAATGGTCTAAGGAGCATTCATAAAAGGGCTTTGTCATGATTCGTCATCTTAAAATATTACAGGAGATAGAAAAGTAGACAGCAAGTGAAATGTGAAAGTACAAGCAGAATTCTATTACCAAAAGGAAAAATAATTCACAAAGAAGGGAACTTCATTGAAATTTCATAGCTTCATTTTATTTTAATAGATATCCTTGGTATTCTTTGTAGGAACATATAGGAGTTAATGGTCAGTTTCTGAGGCCAAATTGCCAAAAGAGAATCCGTTACAACCACAGGGAACACATGTATCAGTATTAGAAGGATCTGGCAGCAATGTTACCCCACATGCCTTTTATTACTCGATCATTCAAATATAACCCACTAAAACAGAAGCATGACCCATGGGCCTGTGTATGGTTATGATATAAATCCTTTCATTTTGTAATAGTGCAATGAATGTAGCAGTAATAATTATCACAAATACACTGAAGTTACATTTTCTTAGTTTATACCTTAAAAATGATTAGTCTCAGATTTCCATATTTCCTTTTCCTCCAGTATCATACTTAAACTAATTACACCACATCAGTTAGGTAGAAATATTCAAGATTCAATAGCTATCTATAAATAAAACTGTAGAAATAGGCTTCCTCTATTATAGTAACTGTAGCAGTTTAAAATGTGACACAATATAAAGAGTTTTGATTGTGAGCATCCTTAATTTTTTACGTATGTTAAAATAAAAATATTTTATGTTTATTGTTTTTATTTTGATTATTATATTTTACACTAACTTTATTTTTTGAACTTTTTGAACTTTTAAAATTCATTTGGATTCATGAAAATACATTAATCATTATTAAAGTTTAATCTTGAGGTAAAATTATTTTACTTAATTCATATGCAGATTGCTTTCTTTGATTTCATATGTTTTTCTTTCATAAAATGTAGAATCAAGGTTAATTTTTTATTCCCACAAATTATAGATGACAGTTGGCCACACAGCGTCTATAGCCAAAGAAAGACGCATAGTAGCACCCAGTTTGCCAATTCCTCTCTAAAAATATCGTAGCTATAAATTGTATTGTTGTAATTAAAGTGACAGAAAAAAATGTTATTTTAGTTTTACAACAGTAAGCATAGAGAAATGAGTGATGGGCTTCAGCTCATGTTCTTCCCTGATTGCTGAATTCAGGTCTTACCCCATAGGATACTGATGTTCACATGTACCAACAGCTAAGTTAAAACATTTTGGATACATTCTCACAGATACCTCTTGAGGCACGTCCTTTGCATGATGACAAACTCGGCAAAACTGACAATAAAGGAGTGTCTATTACAAAATATTTTCTTTCCTCTATTTCTGCTATCTTGGCACATACATTCACTTTGACGTTGAAATCTGAAAAGATCTTGCCGTGATAAAGATTGACTCCTACTTGGAATTCTGGGAATCATTTTTGTCAATAACAGAACCTGGATTTGGCTCTCTGTGCCTTCTTTATTGAAGCTCACTATTCCTTATTTTGATGACTACTGTCAAAGTTGTAAGACAAAAATAACAGTTTTCTGTCATTTTAATTACAACAATACAGTTTATATCTAGTATATTTTTAGAGAGGAATTGGCAGCCTGGGTGTTACTATGTGTCTTTGGTTGGCAGTGAATTTAAGATCCTCATGCATCAGTCCCCTAAAGGCTGAGATTGCAGACATGCATTACCATGAAGGCTCGAAACTACTCACTTTTGTCATTCATTCTGTGATGCCAGTGGAACTCTATTTTTCTTTTATGCAATGATAAATATTCTGAACACCAAGAATGTAGGTTGGTACATCTTTCATTACTCAAATACGAACTTGAAGAATCAAATAAATGATCAAAAATAGGAAGTTTGATATTCTAAATATCTATTTTTTTTTCTTGTGATAACCAAGAAGTAACTTTCTATTGCATATTCCATCTGGGCACACTGACATGGATTCAGTCAATGCAATTTCAAAATCCATGTTTCAGTCCCTTGCCGTATTTGCATGTGCATGTACTTACAAATTGTCGATAGTTTTCTCAATTTCATTTATGTTAAGTTCTTTTAAATTTTTATTTATTTCTTTATTACAATTTATTCATTTTGTATCTCTACTGCAGCCCCCTCCCTCCTCTCATCCCAGTACCACCCACCTTCCCTCTTCTCCACCTATGCTCTTTCCCTAGCTAATATCCAGAATATATAAAGAATTGAAGAAGTTAAACACCAACAAACCAAGTAATCCAATTAAAAATGGGGTACCAAGAATTCGAAAAAGAGCCATATTGAATGGTGGAGAAACACTTAAAGAAATGCTCAATGTCCTTAGTCATTTGGGAAATGCAAATCAAAACGACTCTGAGATTTCACCTCACACTCATCACAATGGCTGAGATCAAAAACTCAAGTGATAGAGGAAATGTCCTTGTTGTATAGTTGAGCATCTTTTGGATATATGCCTAGGAGTGGTATAGCTGGATATTGAGGAAGCACTATTCCTAATTGTCTGAGAACGCACCAGATTTATTTCCAAAGTGGTTGTACAAGTTTACATTCCTACCAGCAAAGGTGAGGGTTCCCCTTTCTCCACATCCTCTCCAGGATGTACTGTAACTGGAGTTTTTTATCTCAGCCATTCTGATGGGTGTAAGTGAAATCTCAGGGTCATTTTGATTTGCATTTACCTGATGACTAAGGACACTGAGTATTTCTTTAAGTGTTTCTCTGCCATTCGATATTCTTCTATAGAGAATTCTCTGTTTAGCTCTGTATCTCATTTTTTAATCTGGAATCAACCCAGATGTCCCGCAAGTGAAGAATGGATACAGAAATTGAGCTACTTTTACACAATGAAATACTACTCAGCAATTGAAAACAGGGAAATCATGAACTTTGCAGACAAATGGTGGGACATAGAGAAGATACCTCATCCTGAGTGAGGTATCCTAGAAGCAGAAAGACACACATGGTATACACTCCCTTAAAAGTGGATATTAGACATTTAATATAGGATAAACATACCCAAATCTGTACACCTAAAGAAGCTAAGCAAGAAGGAGCACTCTGAATACTATTATCAGTTCTCAGAAAAGCAAATGGGATGGACATCTGAAGAGGAAGAAAACAGGGAACAGGACAAGAACCTACCACAGAGGGTCTCTGAAAGATTCTACCCAGAAGGGTATCGAAGCAGATGCTGAGACACATAGCCAAACTTTTGGCAGAATGCAGGAAATCTCATGAAAGAAGGGGGAGATGAAATTTCTGGAGGGGACTGGAGCTCCACAAGAAGAGCAAGAGAACCAAAAAAATCTGGGCACAGGGGTCTTTTGTGAGACTGATACTCCAACAAAGGACATGCATAGAGATAAGGTAGGACTCCTGCACAGATGTAGCCCATGGCAGCTCAGTGTCCAAGGGGACTCCTTAGTAAGGGGGACAGGGACTCTCTCTGACATTAACTCAGTGGCTAGTTTTTTGATCACATCCCTCTGAGGGGGGAGCAGCCTTGCCAGACCAGAGAGGAAGACAATGCAGCCAGTCCTGATGAGGCCTGATAGGCTAGGGTCAGAGAGATGGGGAGGAGAACCGCCCATATCAGTGGACTTGGGAAAGGGCATGGGAGGAAATGAGGTAAGGAGGGTCAGATTGGGAGGGGATGAGGAAGTGGCCTAGTACTAGGATAGATAGTGAATAAATTGCAATTAATTAAAAATGTTAAAAAAAACTTCAAGGGATAACACATGCTGGAGAGGTTGTGGAGAAAAGGGAACACAGAACATAGAAAGCTTATCATAGAACATCAGCCTCATGATCTAGAGGCTGAAAACCTCAAAACTGTTTAATTTCAAGAAGAACATGGGAGGTATGGAGGGATGAAAGGGAAGGAGATGTGTTCTTATCTTAAAATAATAAAAAAGGAAAACAAAACAATATAACTTAAAGTGTACCTGAATAACTAAAAAGTGTTCCTGATGGAAGAAGTGCTACATACTCTGTCCTAAATAAATATATTTTCTTTTCCAACATAGCATATTCTCTTCCCACTCATCCATAGACATCTTGTTTTCAAAATGTGTTATGTTACTACTCTTCTTACACATCATTTTTTTTCTTCTGGAAAATATTTAAATACTTTAAACTGGAATTCATTTGTATGTCTGCTTGTCTGTCTGTCTGCCTGCCTGCCTGCCTGTCTGTCTCTGTCTCACTCTCTGAAAATAGATTCTTCTTTCATACAATATATCCTAACTATAGGTTTCCCTCCCTCCACTCTTTCTAAATCCCCAACTTGCTCTCTACCCCAGATTTATCTCCCCTCTATTTCCTCTTCAGAAAAGATAAGTCCTCCAAGAGATGTCAACCAAACACTACAAAGCAAAATACAATAAAACAAGGCCAAAGTCCTTATATGGAGGCTGAACAAGGCAACCCAATAACAGTTAAAGAATCTCAAAATCAGGCACAAGAGTAGGAGTTACAGCAACTTCCATTGTTAGGAGTCCCACAAAAACACCAAGCTAGCAGTCATAATATATTTGGAGAGGCAGAAGGCTGAGGTAGGGGGATCTCTGTGAGTTAAATTCAGCCTGGCCTACATATTGAGTTCCAAGATAGCTATGACTAAACAGAGAGAACATGTCTTGAAATATGAAAACAAACTGAAACTTAACTAAGTAAATCAATAAAAATAAAGTTTATATGTGTATGTGTCTGGGTGCATGTGTTACCACACCAAGCACTCTTTAGAAGACAGCTTTCTAGTGTCATCAGCTTTGGTACCAAGCAAACACTCTTATTCATTTAGGCATTTCTCTGACTCCTTCAACATACACTTCAAGCTTAATTCATATCTTGCTGTGTATAATGACTGTGTTGGCTAGTTTTATGCCATCTTGATATAAGCTAGAATTAGCTGAATAAAGAGAACCTTGATTGAAAAGAAATGCCTATATAAGATTTGCCTGTTGAGTATTTTTGATTAATAATTGACGTTTGAGGGCCCAGTCCATTGTGGGTGGTGCCATGGCTTTACTGGTAGTCCTAGGTTCTGTAAAAAAAGCAGGCAGAGAAAGCCAGTAAGCAACACTCTTAATCAGCTCCTGACTCCAGGTTCCTACCCTGCTTGACTTTCTTCAGTAATGAACAGTAATACAGGAATATAAGTGAAATAAATCTTTTCCTTGACTACATGCTTTTAGTCATGTTGTTTTTCACAGAAATAGTAACCCTGTCTAGGACATATACTTAGTAAAACCTTTACAAAGTTTAGAATTTCATTTCTGCATCTTTTTGAATGTAAGGAATAAGGTCTCAGCAGTAATATTGCTCAGCAGTAATTTTTGCTCTTCAGAGATTTGCCAGGCAAAATTATAAGTACAGAAGTTAAGGCTACACAATACAAAGTTAAGGCAGTTGGGATGCTTCCAAAAATATGTATTTTTCCCCTGACATACAATAATCTCTGATCTGTCAAAAAATCCCTCAATCCACAGTCTAAGACTGGATTTTTGGTGGCTGGTGCTTTGATGATAAGAAAAATAGAACTGTATCCCCTTGACTCAGACAACCTAAGGTATTTTCTGATTTGAGTAGTTTGCTAGGTTTTATAAATGAAAATATGACTAGTAAATCATAAATATTGTTTGGTCAGTGTAAAAATCTCTTCTGATTATAAAACAGTAGATTTTTATAATCAATGTTTTTTAAATATATAAAAAGTTATTTCTGGAGCATATTTCTCAAGGAAAAAAAGTTATGTAAATTATTTTGCATCAAAAGAAAAACAGACATTTAAAAATAGGAAAGAGAGTTCAAAACTTCTAAGGGATAATGTACCTAGATTCTGGGGCTGGAGAATGGAGGGGAGGGCAAAAAGAACTGGGAGAAATTACAGGAGGGGAAACTATGATCAGGATATTTTGTATGAGAAAATTATCTATTTTCAATAGAAGGGGTGAAAGGAAAATAAAAAAAAATAAGTTCTTATGTTGAAATTTTACTTTACAATAATTTTATTACCATGTTTTCAAGTTGAATTAACTGTTTTTCATGTTTACTGAATTTCACATAATCTATTGGTTTCTTTAAATAGTCTATTTAGCTGTTTGTTTGTTTGTTTGTTTATTCACTTAGGAGTTTATGTGTGTCCTTTCTGATTTTGTTAAATGTACTAGTAATAATTTGACTATTTGGAATTTTACCTAATTCACCTTTATTATTATAATATTATAAGTAATGGAATCCATTACTATAGAACTGGTAATTTTTGTTGGCTTTGCTTCTAATGTTCTTATGTCTCTGAACTGAGATTTAAAATGCTTCCGGGATTAATGTCTTGATTAGATGTAGTTTTAATTACCTCTGTTCTTTCAGCGGGAGGATTGGAAATGTTTAAATGGAACTAGATTGTAGCTGTATTCAGGGGTCATTTCTTTCCCACTAGATTGGGGGTGTAGGGCAATTATTAAACTCATAGCCCACCTGCTCAGAAAACCATTCCTAAGCCCCAGCTTCACTCTCAGAGTGTGTGCTAACAACAGAAGCAACCATATCTGGTGGGTAAGCCCACCATGAAAACCTGCTCCAGACACTCAAAAACAATTGCCTTTCAACTTCAGCAATTTGGTGAATGTAAAGAAAAAGTGATAATATAATATACATGGTGTGTGCAGATCTATTGGTTTCTGGGTGTAGAAATTTAAAGAAAACACATGCAGTGTCATGCATAATAATTATTGATACAATAGAAGTAGATAAGCGTGCTTCAACTGAAGTAGAACTTGAGACAAAAGGTGATTACATGGGAAGAGTTAGTGGTAGGGAAGGAAAGGGTTTAATTACATTGTAATTAATGTAATTACAATGGTTTAATTACATTGTAATTTAAAAAAAAAACAAAGTGGTAAAAGTAAAAGAGATGCATAAAACAAACAAACAAAACAAACAAAAAAACACAACAACAGTGTAAAAGCAAAATCAACACCAAGACAGAAATGTATTCTGTTCCAGTTGCTGAAAACAGTCCTGTGACTGAGGCTGAGAAACCAGCATGTGTTCTATGAAAAATCTAGTCAAAACAAACAAGAACAACAGCAAATACAAAACAACCAACCAACTGAAAATAGAAAGAAAGCTTGGCACTCCGGATTAACTGTGTTGAATTAGAAAGCAAATAGCAGAAACACAGGAGTGGACAGTGGTGCATCTGTCCTGTGATCCCTTGCATGGGCTGACGCAGTGTTTTTCTCTGCAGTTTCCAACACAACTGCAGAGCAGAGCTTAATTCTCTGCAGTTCCTGCTGTTGGTGTAAGTGCTGAGTCCTCCCTGTACAGAGCTTTGGAGCTTTGAAGCCTCAGACCAGCTTTCATCCTTTAGAAAGCTCTCCTCTTCTGAAACATTATGCCCTTTAGTTGGGTATATTCTGAAGGGCAAGTCTCAGGGACTCAACCCATAATGCTTGCCCTGGATTCTCAGAATGAACCTGCAGAGGAGTTTTGCCTTAAGGGCTATCAAGATCCTACCTCAGTGTGAATCTTTCTAAGAATGGCTTCTTACCACTGCTCAAGTCAGTGCCATGAAGAGGATTTCCAGGCACCTGTATAGTACACAGACCCCAAGCCCCTGCTTTGTTGGATTCCAGATCTTCTCAGTGATAAGTCCAAGGCTGATTTACTTCCTTGACTACGTGCCTGGGCCATTGCTTTATAATTTCTCTGACAGAAACTAGGAGAGAAACAGGTGCATCTCTGAAGGTTCTTGGATATTAGGTTGACACCAGTAGATCAAATGGGGATAGACATTTGTGCAGTGTTTTAGACTGCTTTGTATATTTGTGTCTATTTAAAAATCACTCTTCAGGTTTAGATTAGAGGTCATCCCTCCACACTCTGGATGCATTTGTCTGATATAAGTGTTTCTATTCTGACTCCTTCTGTGCATTTATTTTCTATTGATGTATAACAAATCACCACAAACTTAGCAGCTGAAACAGCACATAACTCATTCTGCTTCTGTGAACTAGGTGATAGCATGCTGTGCGCTATTCTTTTGTTGAAGCTTAAGAAGACTATCAAGATGTCAGTAGACTCTGCATGCTGATCTGAGGCTGGAATTTCGAGGGAAAATGCCATGGTATGAATGGGAAAGAAGCCTTCAACTCCAACCCTATCTTTCCTTTTTGCCAGTGAGTCTCGTTTGTTGGCAGTTTATGTCACAGCAGCTTGACTTCCCAAAGTTAACAGATGAGTTTTTTCACTGCAGTCAGCTAAGAAAAATTATGGAGATGCTTTACATATACATAACTTCACATATGGAAGCAGGAATAAATATCAAATGCCATAAAAAGTTTAGAAGTTTCTAATAGGCTGTTATCCAAATTTGTGTGATTTGTATCACATTCAACCTCTAAATACAATATTTAGAAATTTCTATTAAAAATGTTGGTAATATCCTTGACTGCTCAAAGTAATGAAAAGAAAAGAATAGTTGAATGCTCAGCCCTAAACAGAGCACGGATACTATGTCCTAGTCTAATGTTACACAGTGGAGAAGAAGGAGCAGAAAGAATATAAAAGTCACATAAAGGAAAGAATGACTGTAAGACTCTAACATCTCAGCATGGACTAGTCATTGCATTCCCGAATTCACAGCACTCTTAGTTGCTGCACTAGGACTGCTCAAAATCATGCTCATCAACCATTAGTTGTGGATACAGAAAGGGCTCCTGGACACTACCACCCATGCTGAACTTTTGCCTACTGATGTATTCTTGGGGACTCAGGAAGTTATTGTTTCCAGATAGGGACATACTGAACAGTGCAGCAGTTTCCAATGGCTGTCTTCAAATTATGGCTTCTAGATCGCACTGGGGAAACTCAGTGGCTTGAAAACAGGACAAGACATGAAGATGAAAATGGACTTGTGTGGAGGATGGTGTTGAAAGGCGTAGGGTGAAACTTGGAGATTTTATTATGGTAAGAGTAATAAGAATATATATATATATTTATATATGATGTGCATATACAACCTATACATTTGAAATTCTATGTATGTGAAGGTGTCAAAAAATTTAATGTTTTTCCTAAAAGGAAAACAAAAATATGGCAAATACTTCAGTTTTAAAACTGCTCTTTGGAGTCTCCATTCTGTGCATGGTAGTCATATGTCCATATTACATAAGATAATTGCTACAACTTATGTATTTTATGGGTATCAGGATCCCAAACATACCATCTCTTTCTTCATTTTATTCCTAATTTCTATCCATATTATTCACCTAATATTTTGAGTTTTATATTTATGAAATTTCATGGTGAAAGCATAAATCTGGAACATGTGCATCATTTAAAAGATAATAAACTCCTCACATTTTTCTGTGACAGCGTGTGTCAAGCATTTTTGATACTCAGCTTGCTAATTTAAATTCCTTCCCACACTTTCCTTTTATTAGCTAGTCTTTTGTCTAGTACCCCAAGAATTATTATTTTTAACTTAATGTTGAGCAGGTTGTTTTTCAAGTATGTTATTTCAGATCTCCTCATGTTCAGCATAGCAAGCCAGGAAAAGTCACCTGTTTGGGGTCAGGTAAGAACAGAGAAGGAACAGACGTGTCTTTTAAAATTACAGGGTACACCTCAGACCGCCACAGAAGCACACTGATTTATCTCTGTTACTTCTCTGTCTTCTAATGGATGCATCACCTTTTCCAGTTTCCCTTGGCTTCATCTCATCACCATCATGCTTTTGTCTGAGAAAAATAGGGAAATGTAAAAGCTTCAGCTTACCAACACTGATGTAAAACAGGGTAGATGCCAAACGGTCAATCTTGAGATTTTAAAATTAATGTACATACTCTGTGAATTTGACTCTCCCAACCTGCAGCTTTCACCACCAACAGTAGAAATCAAAAGCAAAGAGCCTTGGTTGTGTTCCTGTGTTCACTTAATACCTCTCTATATGCAAAAGACAAAAGTTCATTTTGTGTTCAATGAAAAACTTGTTTCCTGGTAGAGTCAAAATTTATCTAAATCTGTCTCTTCCTAAAGTGTCTCAAAAATCTCTTGTGGTAATTATTGCCTCTTCACAGCTGCCAGCCTTTTATTCCAGGTGAGTCACATCTTGGTATTATTGCTCCGATCAGCACTTACTTCTCAGTATTTTAGTGATCCAGCCCTCTACTCGCTTTTTATATCTACCTGCTCTATAAGGAAAATGTTAAGTTGAAAATCCAAAGTCTAAAATTTTACTTATTTAAGATTTATCAAACTATATTTTATGAAATCAATTTTCCCAGTATATTCGGAGTAATTTTCCCTCAAAAGTCAATGAATTTAGAAAATTGAAAAAAAAAATATTTGTCATAGACACTGAACCAAAAAATTTAAAGTAAAAGTGTACTAAGCACTAATAGACAAAATAAATGGCATTCCCCGGTAATTTTATGAATTTCTACATAAATTTAATGGGATTATACTCCTTTCACAAAAGAGATCCAGGACTAGTCAAAAAAGAGCTCAACCTCTTCCTTGTAATCAAAACAGAAATATGTATGTTTCCTTTCAATATTTAGGTGATTTTTCATTTTAAGATTTCATACACGTACATATATAAGTGCACATACAAATGTAGGGAGCTATTTCAGTTCACCGGCTTTATTCTTGAAACCTCTGTATTAGCCAGAAGAAAGAAAGGTTAATGAAGAGGCCAGGGGAGCAGAACGGGCACAGAGCTTGAGAGGACCACACAGATTTTGGAAGAGATGTGTGTTTTCACACTTTGAACAAACTGCTCTCCTAAAATCAGATAAGCATGAGAGCAGAATAGGAATATGATTACTAATTTTGTTTGACTCAAACTTATTCTTGGGCTTTGTCCTTGATTCAGTAAGCTCCTAGCATTTGTTTTGCACTCTTACGTTGCGTTTCCCGAAGGCTGTGAAAGCAAGGGGAATCACAGGGTGCTCATCTGTCAGAAGGAGGCTCTGGAGCATCCACTTTTGCATTTTTTTTCCTATGGTTCTTTAGGATGTTTTTAAGATTTTTCTTCAATTAAGTACTTAAAATAAGGCTTGACATATGTCTCAGTGGATAAGAACTTTTGCTGCCAAAGGAAGAGTGCATGAATTTAAATGCCTACATCCTACAAAAGCAGGGCACAGGCCTGGGAACCTGTATTCTCACCATTGGGGAGCAGAGTCACAGAGACTCAGGAGTTCGGTGGCCGTCTATCATAGATGAAATAGCAGGCTTCAACATCAGTGAGAGACCCTGTCTCAAAATATGAAGTGGAGAGCAATAGAGGAAGACATCAGGTGTTCTGGCCTCTCGATGTGAACTATACACATAGTGTATATAACACAACATACACACAGACAAACACACACACAGCACTATACCAGTGCATGCTAAAAGTATATAACGTGTTTTTCATTTTTAGGGAGTCACAGTTAATATATTATCTGGAGTTTCAGAAGAGAATTTAGGGATCTGGGAGATGGTTCAGTGGTAAAAAGCACTTGTCACGCTTCTGGAGGACCCAGTTCCATTTCCCAGAATGCACATGTCAGCTAACAACAGTTTATAACTACAACACCAGGGGATTGAACATCCTCTTCTGCTTTCAAAAATCAATATACATGAGGTTTTCAGACTTACAGGCAGGCAAGGCACTCATACACATAAAATAAATGTAAATATTTTTTATTAATTTTTATTTTTTATATTATTACAAGTTATTTGTGATTAATATAAAAATCACATATTAATATAACATATTAAAATATAAACATAAAATTAATATAACATAAATATACTTTGTATCCCAGCCATAGCCCTCTCCCTCATTCCCTCCTTTGTAAAAGATCTCTGTTTTTTTGAACAGTGTTGAAGCTTATGGGGATATTTGAAGTTAGACTAAACACAATCTGCACCATGACAATGACATAAGCTTATGGGTAACAACACAGAATGCTGTTGTTTGAAGGATGGATGCCCTGCCTAGGCTCACATATGTGAAAACCTGGTTCCCAGTTTGTTGTGCTGTTTTATAAAGTTATGGACTGTGTTCTGTCGGGAGCAGTAAACCACAATCAACATTCTCTTCCATAAGTTTTTGTTTGTTTGTTTGTTTTTTGGTTTTTGTTTTTTGTTTGTTTGTTTTGTTTTGTTTTTGGCAAGCATTTTATTACAGCAGCAGAAAGGTTACTAATATACTATCACACCCTAAATTTTAGACTTTGGATCAAGAAACATTTCCCATTTCTCCAAAGGATATCATCTAGAATTTTCTTCATTGAGTGTGTGCTGGTAGTAAACACTATCTCAGTCCTTTTCCTAAAACTGTCATTTTCCCCCACTCTGCGCTGGTCCCACATTTTTTTTTTAATCTGAAAACTTTTATTTTATTGAAGTTGTGTGCACTTAATACAGTTTCAGTTTTGTATTCACAACATTGGAGACTAGTATTTTGTCAAGTTTTTCTCTTTCTGAATATCTTCAGATATTCTCAGCTTATTAATTTAAGAATCATTTTGTTTCTCTTAAGATTTGGTAGGCTTGCAGATTAGGACTAATGTCTTCCATAAATACTGGACAATTCTTATCCACAAACTCTGCAGATAACCTGACTACCACATTCCTGTGCTTGCTTATTCCATATTTATATTTACTCTCATGTTGATTATTGTTATTGTGTTGTTGGTGGTGGTGGTAGTATGTGTATGGTTATACAAACCCACACACCTATGAATACTTGATTTTTGACAAAGAAGGCAAAACCATTCAATTGAAAAAAGACAGCATCTTCAACAAATGGTGCTCGTCCAACTGGATGTCTATATGCAGAAAAATGAAAATAGATCCATATTTATCACCCTGAACAAAACTGAAAAAAGTCCAAGTGGATCAAAGACCTCAACATAAAACCAGACATATTAAATCGGTTAGAAGAAAAAGTGGGGGAGAGTCTAGAACTCATTGGCACAGGAGACAACTTCTTGAACAGAACACCAACAGCACAGGCTCTAAGAGCAACAATCAATAAACGGGACCTCATGAAACTGAAAAGCTTCTGTAAAGCAAAAGACACTATTGTCAGAACAAAACGACTGCCTACAGACTAGGAAAGAATCCTCACTAACCCTTTATCTGACAGACAGCTAATATCCAGCATACATAAAGAACTAAAGAAGTTAAAAAGCAAGAAATCAAGTAATCCAATTAAAAAATGGGGTACAGAGCTAAACAGAGAATTCTTTGTAGAGGAATATCGAATGGCAGAGAAACACTTAAAGAGATGCTCACCAACCTTAGCCATCAGAGAGATGCAAATCAAAACAACCCTGAGATTTCACCTTACACCCATCACAATGGCTAAGATGAAAAACTCAAGTGACAACACATGCTGAAAAGGTTGTGGAGAGAGGGGAACCCTCCTCCATTGCTGGTGGGAATGTAAACTGGTACAACCACTTTGGAAGTCAATCTGGCGCTTTCTCAGACAATTAGGAATTGTGCTTCCTCAAGATCCAGCTAGACCACTCCTAGGCATATACCCAAAAGAGGCTCAATTACACAATAAGGACATTTGCTCAATCATGTTTGTAACAGCCTTATTTGTAATAGAAAATAAATAATAACCTGTAAATAACCCAGATGTCCTTCAACGGAGGGATGGATACAGAAATTGTGATATTTTTACACAATGGAACACTACTCAGCAATCAAAAACAAGAAAATCATGAAATTTGCATGAAAATGTTGGGATCTAGAAAAGATCATTCTGAGTGAGGTATCCCAGAAGGAGAAAGACACACAGGGTACATACTCACTCATATAGTCCTATAAGATATGATAAACATAATGAAATCTATACACCTAAAGAAGATAAACAAGAAAGAAGACCCGGGGTAAGATGATCAATCCTCACTTAGAAAGACAAATGGGAGTTGCATTGGATGTAGGAAAAAACAAGTAACAGGACAGGAGCCTACTGCAGAGGGCCCCTGAAAGACTTTACCTAACAGTGTATCAAAGCAGATATGAAGACTCATAACCAAACCTTCGGTAGAGTGCAGGGAATCATATGCAAGAAGGGGGAGTTAGTATGATGTGGAAAGGATAGGAGCTCCACAAGGACCAAATATATCTGGGCACAGGGGTCTTTTCTGAGGCTGATACTCCAACAAGGACCATGTATGGATATAACCTAAAACCTCTGCTTGGATGAAGCCCGTGGTAGCTCAGTAACCAATTGGTTTCCCATAGTAAGGGGAACAGGGACTCTCTCTGACAGCAACTCAAATGCAGGCTCTTTGGAATCTTCACCAGCCATCTTCTGAAACCAGGCAAGGCTCTCAGTGGTGGACTGGGACACTAACCCAGCCACAAAGCCCTTGACCTACAATTTGTCCAGTCTGTAGAATGTGCTGAGTTAATGGTGGAATGGAAGTTGTGGGAGTGGCCAAGCAATGACTTGCTCAGTGGGGAGGCCTATGCTATGAGAGGAATCTCACTGCCTGGATGGTGAGAAAGCAGAGGCTGGGTGGCTAAGAGAATCAAACATGACTGGCAAACTATCTTTTTAAAAAGTCAATCAAATGATTCCTAGTAATAATCTCATAGACTAAGGCCTATCCCAATCACCATCAGAGAGTCATCATTCCGGAAGCTGAGGGGAGCAGATGGGAAGACCTGCAGCCAAATATTAGGCAGAGTCAGGGAACCCTGAAGAAGAGGAGGAACAAAGATTGTAGGGACAAGTTGGGGGTTAATGGCACCAAGAAAACATGGCACATTGAATCAACTAAGCAGGGCTCATTGGGGCTCACAGAGACTCATGGAACCTGTGCGGGCCCTCTGCATACATGATATTCTGGTGTAGCTTGGTATTCTTGTCATACTCTTACGTGTGTGTATGTGTGTGTGTGTGTGTGTGTGTGTGTATGGTGAAAGTTGTTTCTGACACTTGCGCCTGCTCCTCAGACCCTATTTTCCAACTGTATTGCCTGTCCAGCCCTGATAGGAAGGTTTATGTTATGTTCAGTTGATATTCTTGGGAGGTCTGCTCTTCTTTGAAGGGAAATGGAGAAAGAGTCTATCTGGGGGAGAGAGGAGGTGGGGTGGGGGAACAGTGGGAAGAGTAAAGGGAGGAGAAAGTGTTCAGGATGTAGTTTATAAGAGAAGAATAAATTCACACTCTAATCAAGAAGAGATATAATACTCTGAATTGTACTCGTAATACCCATCAGCAAGTTTATCTGCAAAAACGGACTTGATACTTGCCTTGTATAGTAGTTTCCAAGAATGTGTATGGAAATAACTAGTTGTGTTTCTCCTTTTAAAATGTGTCAGTTAGATCTATTTATTTATTTATCTATTTATTTATTTATTTATTTATTTATTCTTCTCTCAGTTAAAGCCTCCCAACTGCAGTTTTCTCTCCCTCTAATTCTCCCACTACACATCTTGCCTCACCCTTCCTTCCAGATACACTCCTCCTCTGTTTCCCTTCAAAAATAATAGCCAGGTATGTCAACTCAGTGATGTTTGAGAGGACCTGGGTCAATTCCCAGCACCTACATGGCAGCTCATAACTTCAACTCCGTGACAACTGACCCCATCACAAAGACATATGTTCAGGAAAAACAGCAATTCACATAAAAATAAATAGTAATAAAATTTTTCATAAGCATTCAAAAATTAGACTTCTAATAAATACTGCATTCTGTAGAACACTAATACTTTTTTTTTTTTTTTCAATGCAGTTTATTCAGGAACTTTGAACAATCCTCGGACCCTGGGGAAAGCCAGCCCACAGCTTAAATAGCCTCTGGGTAGCCAACCCAGGCGTGCCACGTGGGCAATGCAGATAGGTCCACATACATGGAAGCAAGCCAGATCCTCGGCCTTAGCCAAATGTGGAGTTGTTCGTGACAGAGAGCACTCACCATCGGGAAGGTGGAAGTTAAAGTGGTTTTATAGTAAGTCATGAAACTTTTTACCAACTCTTTAGCTATAATATGACTTTTATTGACAAATAATTTTCAAGTCCCTATTATAAGTCTGATTGTGTACTGTATGATAGAGTGCCAAATAATCTTTATAACATAGGCCAATGCGATGAGTTAAAAGGCACACATTTCCTTCTTTTTCATACAGCTACTGCTCTGATTCTCAGATAAAAATCTAGGGCAAGTCCTACATTTATGCAGTCACGCTTCGGTGACAGAAATCCCTGCTGTCACTTCTGATCACTGGCATAATCTCTTTTCAAGAGTGAAGTCTATAGATTTTATTTGAATATAATAATTTCCTCCAATTCTACGTTTGTCAGCACCAGGAAAAGAAGATCACAGTTTACTATTTTGCTATTTCTTCAGACTTTTTTTTAACTCACCAATCACTCTGTGAGGTTTGCCTAAATAGTAGAGAGGCATTAGAAGCCAGGAAAATTCTTGTTAGGTAAATTGGTACAGATTTTAACTAACATGGATTACCTTCAGCTATGGAAGATGCCAAACAGAAGAGTTTCTCCTTCATAGTGCCCGTGGATCATTTAAGGCTCTCCATACTGGCGATCATTACTTTTCTAGGGCATGCTGTAGTAAGTCAAACAGTGTACAGCACGCTTCTGACTCGTTTCCCGATGTCCTCCTAATCATAGCACACACTAACACCCAAAGTATCTCCATGTTCCTCTATGGTGGAGGTAGGTTTCCCAGCCAAAGTCCTCAATTCAGTTCCAAACATTCATCTTTTCTCTTGTGTCCCCCCATGCAACGGGTAAACACGCCTTAGAATCACAGTCAGTTCTCCGTCTATGACTACAGATAGTATCAGTAAAATTTGTCTTTCACATTTTTGTACATTTAAAGGAGTTCCGGAATACAAATGTGATGCATAGGTGCCATGGGTGTATTTCTTAACAACAGGGAAAAGAAAAATCATGCAACTTGCTAGTCAACTGATGAAACTGAAAGAGAATTTTACTAAGTACAAATCACCCAGGTGAAAAAGTCAAACATCTCCTCTGCTCTCTTATGTGAGTTTCTAGCCGAAAATATTTCATTCAGTATGTTTAACTCGGGGTCCAGGCAGAAGCCAGCAAACTACATATGGGCTATGGGGAATATATTGAAAAGAGTGAGGATACTAGAATACAGGTAAAACAAAAATAGAGATTGGGATACTGAAGGTAGAATGGTTTAGTAGGTAGCAGAGGAGTAAGGATGGAGAAAAGAGGAAGTAGGGAAAGGTTTGACTAAAATGGAGTGTATTAAAAGGCTACTTGCCAACCTAGCAACTTAAGAAAAATATGATACATATTTTTTATTTTAATTTTTATTAATTATACTTTATTCACTTTGTAACCCCCCATAAACCTCTCCTTCTTCCCCTCCTAAACCCACCTTCCTTCCCCCATCTCCACACATGCCCCTCCCCAAGTCCACTGATAGGGGAGTTCTTCCTCTCCTTCCTTCTGATCCTAGTTTATCAGATCACATCAGGAGTGGCTGCACTGTCATCGTTGGTGGCCTGGTAAGGCTGCTCCCCACTCAGGAGGAGGTGATCAAAGAGCAGGCCAATCAGTTCATGTAAGAGACAGTCCCTGTTCCCATTACTATGGAACCCACTTGGACACTGAACTGCCATGGGCTACATCTGTGCAGGGGTTCTAGGTTATCTCCATGCATGGTACTTGGTTGGAGTATCAGTCTCAGGGAAGTTCCCTGTGTTCAAATTTTTTGGTTCTGTTGCTCTCCTTGTGGAGTTCCTGCCCTCTCCAGATCTTACTATTTCCTACTTCTTTCATAAGATTCCATGCACTCTGCCCAACAGTTGGCCATAAGTCTCAGGATCTGTTTTGATAGTCTGTAGGGCAGAGCCTTTCAGAGGCCCTCTGTGGCAGTTTCTTAACTTGTTTCCTATTTTCTTCTTCCAATATCCATCCTCATGAAAGACTGTGAGACAATCCTGAGAGCTAACGATTTAAGCTGGGCTGGAGCGGGGATTTGGACATTGGTACTTAGCATGGGTAAACAATATGGCTTCCAGAAGACATGAATTTTTAAATAAAAATCTCAGTGCCAGTCATAGGATACCTCTATCAGAGTCATTTGTCTGGAAAGGCACAGAGACAATCAAGGGAATGCATAAAATTGAACTAGATGATAAGACTCTATTGCTAAAGCTACAGTACATTTTATTCAAAGGACAAAGAGAAATCAATCTTGAATGACAGGAATCCTTCTCCCTGATGGCTGTCTTTCATAGTGTTGAAAGGAGCTACGCAGGCTTCTGAGTGAATAAAGATATCAGTGGTCTTACCAAGCCTTAGGTCCTGCATTCTACAATACTGACTTTCCAGGTAAGATTTTGCAATCAGTTCAATAATGCAAAAGAACATATGGGAGAAACCAACCACTCTTGACCGGATTTGAATAATATGCGACAAGTGGGAATTCATACCTGGCATTATAAATATGATTTAAAAACACATACCTGGGGAGGTCTTCGTTCTTAGAGAACAAATGTATTGTTTGTTTGTTTGTTTGTCATGATTATACTTTTGAACTGCCTTCCATTTGGATTTATAGCCACAGCTTTTTATATTTATTTATTTGGTTGGTTGGTTGGTTGGTTTTGGTTTTGGTTTTTCTTGAGACAAGTTTTCTTTGTATCATCTTGGCTTTCCTAGACTCCCTTTGTAGACCAGGCTGGCCTCAAACTCACAGAGATCCACCTGCCTCTGGGTCCCTGAGTGCTAGGATTAAAGACGTGTGCCACCATTCCCAGCTATCCATAGCTCTTATGATGCTCCCATTTTAGTCAGAGGAACTTTATATTGCAGTGTGGGGTGGTAAGTGGAGAAATGCATTATTGTTCAAAGTACCAAGACCAATAAACTGTGAGTGTTCAGCCATAGATGAAACATCCATACCAATACCCATGTCATGGTTCAGGGAACAGAACATCATGGAAAAAATAAGAAAAATAATATGAGTCAGAATACAGAGAGTAGTGCTGCAAAATGCTGCTACCTGGACATGGAATGGCTGTCACACACATAAACACACAGTAGATGTGGTCTCCTACACAAGATCAAGCCATTTAAATCTTCCAGTATCAATGTGAAGGTGGACACAGGGGCCTCACCATAGCCATTGGCAATTGATGGCTACTGGGGAAAGTCATTTTTCATTGGATAAGTAGTCGTTAGTCTGATGTGAATACACTACATGCCTATGAGCGGTACTAATTAGACTCGTGGTTTAAAGACATCAACCATAAACAGATATACAAAACAGAGGACGGGAAGTTGGAAGGACGTTGTAGGGATTGTGGTGGCATTTGGAAGAACAGAGTGGAAGACAGACATGATAAATATATTTTATACACATGTATGAAATTTTCAAATAATAAGTATTATTTTTAAATGTAAGATTTTTTTTATGTTTTATTAAAACGTTGAATACTGAAACCAAACATTGTTGGTTTCCTGAAGTAATGATGCAGAGAGAAAGTAACAGCTGCTTAAAAAGTTACATTGTTTTGTGAAATTTTGGAGAATAATCTTCATTATTAAAGTAACTGTGGGGTTGAGGTAGAATATTAACAGGGGAAATTTATTTTATAATCTATAAAGTCAGTAAGTGAGAAATGATAGACAGATAAGATGATTTACTCAGGAAAGTCCCTTCTGTACAAGTAAGACAATCTGAGTAGAGATCTTCAGTACCCACATGAAAACCTTGCCCATGCTAGGCTGTGGACAGGCAAAACTAGCTGATTCCAAAAGCTTACTGGTCAACTCTTCTAAGCAGTGATGATGATTCAGGTTTAGCCAGAGCCCATGCCTCAAAGCATGAGACAGAGAAGCAATGAAAAGACAACCAGGTACACAGAAGTACTTGTGCAGAACATACAACACACACACATACACACTCACAGGTAAACAATAATTCATTTATTCATTAATAAGGAAACAATTTGCTTCCATCTTGGATCTCTATGTCTCACTCGCACATGGGTGCAAAGCATTTTCAGAAAAATGAATCTTACAAACCTTGCCTTGGTTGTCATCAAAACATGAATTTGATCATATTTTCTGAAGTACTATATATTATACAAAGTCTGCAAAACACAATATTCTACCTGCCTGGGGTGTTTCCCACTTCGACTTCAGTTGCTAAAAAGGCTGTCAATTCAACACCTCCGTTATGAAGGAATTATCGCTGAGAAGATGCCTCAGTCAGCAGAACTTTCAGAATTAGTTTGAAATAGTATTTATATTATATACATAAGTGTATAATATATATACATAAAATCCTCAACCCTGAGTAGACCCAAAGAGGTGGATTATTGGATCTCTGACTTGCCAGCTTAACTTACTCAGCAAAAGAGACACTTTATCGTTTATGTCAAACAATAAAGTAGTTTATTCCCAAGAAAGAACATTTGGGTTTTCTTGGATATATGTGCACATCCCCCCCCCACACACAGAAAGAGAGAATAAGAAAAAAAATTAGAGAGAATTATATCTCTATTCTATGCTCATGATAGTCTTGAGTCTTGGGAGTTTTTATTTTAATAAAACAAATTTTCTTAAACCCAATATTCAGATATATGGAATAACAGCTCTCCCTATGCTGCAGGTCCTGTCTATAAATAGTGTCAGTCACACTGCATGTTTCTTTCCAACAGTATCTAGTATTTGAGAGAGGGATTCCAAGACTGGAAATATCAATGCTTACAACCTGGGGAAGAAAAGTTTCTATTTTCTGTTGAAAGATGTATTATGCCTTCTATTTCCAGTAACAGTGCTGACTTTACATCTGAGAAAACATGAAATAGATTATCTGGAAAGGCTTTCTATCAATGCACAGCTGACCTTGCAAACCACTAAGGGAAATCCTCAGAAATAGAAAACGGAAAAGAAGCTGAAAATACACTGCTAAGTGTGCTCTGGTATTCTAGTGCCCTGTGGACATTTCCTGAGTTCAGTAACCCAAACTGTGTCTTTTGTTGTCAGTGGAAGAGAAAGGAGAGTCAGCCTTTGGCATGACTAAGTGGGGGAGGAATACCTGGAATTTATAGTTCAGCCTCAAAAAGAAGGAACAGGGGTTGTCTTTGTCATGAACTCGGTGGCTGGCTCTTTGATCATCTCCTCCTGAGGGGGTATGGGGAACAACCTTACCAGGCCACAGAGGAAGACAAGGTAGCCAGTCCTGGTGAGACCTGATAGATGGAAGGGGAGGAGGACCTCCCCTATCAGTGGACTGGGGGAGGGGGATGGGAGGTGAAGACGGGGGGGGGAGGAATGGGATTGGGAAGGATGAGGGAAGGGGTTATGGCTGGAATACAAAGTAAATAAATTGCAATAAATAAAAAAAAGGAAAAAAGTTTCACCTTGAGATTTTAACAAATACTCTTCCCACAGTCACACTGCCAGACATCAATAACACATATCAATATGGTATGATACAAGATAGACTTTAAAACTACACTAAGAACATAAAGTGTTTATTAATTATAAAGCTGTGGCAGGCCTCACACATAATATATTTAAATACAAAATTCTTGAATAGTTTACTAAGTAAAAAAAACATTTAAACCAAGTAAATGTTTATGGCATTCTGAAGTACCTAAAGGGAATAAATAGTCTCCTGAAATAGATGTATTCATGTCCTTACAAAAGATAAACAGTTATGAGAATAAGTAGAAATTTTAAGATAAAAAATAATTGTTGTACGGTGAGAGAGGGAAATTAAAAAGTTCCAAAATAATATGAACTTACAACATTTTAAAAATTAACAGAATATCTAAGCATGTATATGTACATAATCATAATATAAAGTATATATTTTCTGATAATTCTTCTTTCAAAGAAAAGTGATCACAATTTACAAATACAAAATTATTCATGAAATATGTCACCAAAGGCTATGAAACACCCCTGAAAAAGTTATCTATTTGTATATTGTATTACAGTTTGATAAAGGGAAAAAAGAAATAATGAAGAGGTAAAAAATTGCCAAATTTCTGTTGTTTGATACAACAGTAAGATAGACACAATGTAAGAGAGAGCAAAAGATGGAGAGAAAGCCAGTCTTTAAGAACTATATTCTGTGCTGAAAGTAATCATACAAACTACTACAAGTATTTTAAAATACTTTAGGCAATTATACTATGTGGGTAAGAACATGCTATCTAGAGTAAATTCTGTTTCAAATGGGAAACAAGTTAAAGCTGAGTAGACGTCTAACTCATAGAGATCTGGCTCTGCCTCTTTGTTTAAAGCTGGGACAAAAGTATGCAACACCACAGGTGGCTGACGCTGTTTATTATCTTTGACAACTTAGGCTATTCACAAAGAGTTCCAGGACAGCCAGCGCTATGCAGAGAAACCCTGTCTCGAAAAACAAAACAAACAACCAAAAAGAGAGAGAGAGAGAGAGAGAGAGAGCTTTAAAATGATTTACTGATTGGACTGATGTCTCAACTGATAAATATCCCAGCAGTTAAGAGTACTAGCTTCTCTTGCAGAGGAACTGAATTCAATTCCCAGCACCCACAGGTTAGCTCACAGCCATCCTTATGTCTTCTATGTCTCCTGGCTTCTACATACATGTACCCACATACATATGCACCTTCCTTACACCTGCATAAACAAATGGTAGACACATGCCACATGGATACCCAAGAGTAAAAAATATTGTGTTAATCAGGAAACCAGCAGTTACTCATCAAAAAATAAAATAAAATAATGATACCTGAGAAGGCTCATTTGTTCTTAAGAGTGTTCATAAAGAACACTGAGGGGGCATTAAGTTTAAAGAAAGGGATACTAGATAATCACTAAACTCATGTAGAAATAGTCACTGTCAGAACTGAACATATAGATAAAAATCTATTCTTGCCTTTTCATCTCTTTAAGTTTACAGTGTTATATAGGACAGCAAATTTAATACTCTAGTTGTTGCTCTTTAACATATAGACATGTAATTTTATACCAATAAAATACAGCAGAGAAAGGAAGCACATGAGCACAGAGTCTTTATGTTGTTTCAGAATGAGGTCAGTGTGTCTCAGAAGTGTTAGGTATGATATTCTGATCTATTTTTAACTCCGAAATTAACCATGAAAAAAATAACTAAAAATAGATCTATAAAAGAATAGAGGGGATGGAATAGAACACACTGAATATTTTCACACATACAGAGAAAGTGAGAGGAGAGATACACACACACAAGAAACAAAAGAGGAAAACAGGACTGCAAGCGGGATGGGTAAAATAGGAGCCTGAAATTTACTCATAACAAAAACACAGAGACAATTGGCTAAACATTTGTGTATCACAGCTTAAACATGAAAATATCGGGAATCAAAAGAGTAAAACCTTATCACCTTGGAATGACTAAAAAAATTTTTTTTTATACTTTATTGTTTTTATTTCCTTATTACAATTTACGCAGTTTGTCTGCAGGCTGTAGCCTCCTCTATCTCCTCCCAGTCCCCCCGACCCTCCCTCTTCTTCCCTTATGCCCTTTCAGTAATCCACTGGTCAGGGAGGACCTCCTCCCCTTCTCTGTGACCTAGCCTATCAGGTCTCATCAGGACTGGCTGCATCATCTTCCTCTGAGGCCTGGCAAGGCTGGAACCCCCCTCCCAGGTGGAGGTGATCAATGAGCCAGCCCCTGAGCTAATGTCAGAGACAGCTCTGGCCCTCCTTACTAGGGAACCCACTTGGACACTGAGCAGGGGATCTAGGTCCTCTCTATGCATGGTCCTCAGTCTCTGCAGGCCGCCCTGGGCCCAGGATTTTTGGCTCGGTTGGTCTCTTTGTGAAGTTCCTGTCCCCTCCAGGTCTATATGCCACCTAATGCATGAACTTTGAAAAAAAAATGGCAAATAACAATACATTTAAATATCAACTTATACTTCAGAAGATATTGTTAAGTAAATAAAAACATAACTTGCAGATTATGATTGTTTCATAAATAATGAAGAACCCTGAGGTGAGCACAGTGGTCTTCCATCATGTCTACAAGGCTGCTGACACATGAAAACAAGACCCTGCATGACTGCACATTCAAGCAAGTATGAACACCTTTTAGAACATTTCTAACAAGAGGGTGCAGCTTCCAAAAGCAGTATACAGCTTCAATCCTAGGCAAGCAAGCCTCTCTGACCACAGCAAAAACAAAAGCATTTGGTTACATGTCAAGGAAATGAAATTCCAGACACATTTCTTAAAAAAATTAGCGAGTTGTATATGAATACGGGTGGATTCTTAATATTTAAAAATCTTATCACGGTACAACCAGTAAAATAAAGTGTAAAATTCATCTTCCCTGTTACCTAGTTAACCAGAGGAGTCTTCATAGTAACTAACGTGAACACCTCCTTCATCTGATGAAATGTCCACCATAAACTGTTCCAAAACACTACAAACCTCCAGAATTTCAATCTTGAACAGAAAACTCACAACCTGAACTCATTTTGAGCTCTACAGTAGTCCTGTTTGCATCACCTTTCTCCTTCAGAAGCTTGAATGGGATTTTGGTTCTTTAGTGACTCAAATAGAAGCAGTAGTATTCCTTGTAACAATTCATATTTTGCCTAGTGGTTATTGTTTTTAATGATCACTACTAAATCTAGCCAATCCAATATAAAATCTATCTCAATTCCAGTGGAATTTTGTATGTGTTATATAATCGTTGTAGATTATAAATCATGAACTATACCCACTTCTGAGAGCACCCAGGCTTGGAGTCACTGAGACTATACAGCTATAAACAAGAAGCTGTTCTTGTTTTTTTCTCTCAAATAAAGGAAATTTGTTGTAGATTTCTGACAGCGAGTTAACCAAAGAGACCATCATGGAAGTTGTCTCGCTAGCAAATATTAAGAGGGTATGGCATTTCCATTATCCTTAACAGGATATTGGAAAATTCTCCTGTCATTGGAGACAATATTGAGGTATGGAAGCTCAGCAGGTAAATACGTGTTCAGTACCCAGGGTTCATATGTTAGAAAGAAAGACCAGTTCCTGCAAGTTTCAGTTTCTACTACAGGAGTGTCAGGGCATGCACCACACACACACACACACACACACACACACACACACAAATACACACTCATAGTAAGTAAAATATTATTAAAAAGAAACAGATTTGGAGCTGGGAATCATGCAGCTCATCATTAAAGTGCTCACCCAGCGAGCACCACAGAAACAAATGAAGGCAGCAACAACTGAAATCAAATAAATAATTTTTGTTTGAGGCTTCTGTATCTTTTTTTCATATGTCTGCATTTATCTGGCACCTTCTGCCTTGCTTGTACAGGTCTGTTTAACACTTTCCCATAATTTTAAAGAGTTTTATTTCATTTATTCCAATCTATGAGTTCAGCAGGCTTATTGTTGTTTGTGTTTTAGGCAAGAAGTTCTATTTAATAAACATGACTTATTTTCCTATTTCAACTTCTTTAAAATCTTGAGATAAATTTAAAAGAGCACATTAGGCAAAAGGTTAAAGGTTAAAAACACAGGATCTAATTTTAGAACTTAAAAACCCATTGTAATTACTGTCACTGAACATGTATTTGGATAACCCCTGAGCTATAGTAATCGATTCACTAAAGGGTGAATGAAATAACCACTATTATGATACTATTTCCAAAATAAAGTGATAATTTTTACAAGGTATTATTCCTAAACTTAAGATGTACTATAATTTTCTATATTTTACAGTTGAGGTTTTGTAGAAAAGGAAAACATGTTTTCTGCTGTACAGCAAATGGTGCTTTAAGACTAAGCTAAAATAATCTTTGTAAAAAGTCAATGTACTTTGTAAAGTCGAGATTATCAGACACCTTTCAGGAAACAAAAGGAGGTTTAAAGATGTGAAGCAATTGCTTAAAAACGATTGAGTAGCAACCTTATGTGGGAATACACATGATTGTATTGAATCTCAATTTCTAAAGCCCTCAAATTTCAATCCTGCGGTCATACTATGAATGAGAACTATGAACTGAGAGAGATACAGCTAGGAGGTGTGTACTTGCTGTTATAGTCGGTGTCTTTCAGTGTCTACTGTAGCATGTATGACAGCAGTGGGGGAGACTTAGTGCTGTCAGGATTATAAATAATGATTTTTATTTTTTTTCTTGTGTTCTTTTGTTAGAACTAAGAAATGAGTTTGTAGCGTTCAATGGAATAATGGCAATATCACCATTCAGCCCTCTAGATAGCTTATAAAAAGAAGACACTTCTCTCCCAGGCCATTATTTCTTTGAAACAAGGCTTTTGGTTGTTTTCATGCCAGCAAGGATAATTCAGGAGAACCCAAACCAGTGCTTAGACATTGGCTGGACACTGGCTTTAAAAATTCCAAATTACTGTGTTGCTCTAGATTTTCTCTCCTTTGTAAAGATTTATTTCAGTAGGATTTCTCTCATGATGTTAAGTGTGATGTGCTACATTGCTGTTCCTTTTAACCTTTGTTCAGAGAATAGCTCATAACAGTTCAATTGTTTCAAGCAAATCTTAAGTGTAATAACCACATAATGTAATTTTGTAGTATAAGAATTATTTGCAGTTCTTTAGAAGAAGCAATTTTCTCTAATATTGTAACCTTCACCAAAATTTTCCGTAATTTTATTCATGCAGAACATCATAAGGTAAACACAAAACATGATGAGGCTTTCATATGTGAGGTCTATTGAAATATTAGAAACTTTTGATAATGAATAAGTATATAAAATAGAATAGAATAGTGAAATAATTGTAGAAAATGTCTTAAAGAATGAAATAAGCTATGACATATAATGCTGTCTATTTCTAATACAATGATACAGAAAAGAAGAGAATTGGACAGCAATAGCAGCTTATTTGTAATTTTATTGAAAACAGTTTTCCGTCCATCTATCATTACAAAAGGCAGACATACATTTTCCGGAATGTGTTTGGATGCAGAGCTGGATGTTTCTTCTGTTTGATACCTCCGTTTTCCTTTATGGTACCCATGTGTCCCTAAAGCACTTCACAAAACAGTGTTAACGCCTGTAAGACAACGTACTTTAAACTCCAAGAAAATTACCTCTATAATAGAAACTGGGAAGTATCTAAAAGGGACAGAGAGTGTTTTGAAAATGTAATAAAAGAAAGTGTTTTCATGAGATCGAAGAAAGGAATATGAATTTTCACTGATGTGATTTCTATTACAGCTAGTGGGTGACAAACCCATCTATTAAAATTAAATAGTGAAATAATATCTGACTTCCCTATATGTACATATTTCAATTTTTTCCATCTTCTTACTTCCCTAAACCTTTTAAATTAAGACTAACCCTAAGGACTGGCAGACTTAGCCCCACAATAGCCACAGAAACAAAAGCTGTGACAGAGGGAAGATGATGACCCCGGAAGTCATCATATCTAAGTAGAAAAAGGGTGATATCTGTAAACAACAACCAGCTCTCTATTCTCTTTCTTCTAATCTGACTCATTTGAATACCAGTGTCATAATATAGCAACATACCACCTAGAGAATATTTTCATCTAAGTATCATGATCTCTTGGGAACTAAAGGATTAATTTAATATTTTTGAAAAGAATTCTTTTTTATTGAAAACAACTATTTCAAGAAGATTGTTCAAGAAGATTTCATTGTTATTGCATGACAGCCCACTGTAACACAAACTTATAATTCTCGGGAAGTAGGTCTTCTATAATTAATATCATATACTGAGCTCTACCATTCAAAGATACTGTATTTTTTTTTTATTTTTTTAAATTTTTGGTGTTACTTTTTAAAATTTATTTGTTTTAATTTATTACAATTTATTCCCTTTGTATCCAGCTGTAGACCCCTCCTTCATTCCCTCCGAGTCCCACCCTCCCTCCCTCAGCTCCTCCCATGTCCCTCCCCAATTCCAACAATAGGGGAGGTCCTCCTTCCCTTCCTTCTGACCCTAGCCTATCAGGTCTCATCAGGATTAGCTGCACTGTTTTCCTCTGTGGCCTGGCAAGGCTGCTCCCCCATCAGGGAGAGGTGAGCAAAGAAGCAGCCACCGAGTTCATGTCAGAGAACTTCCTGTTCCCTTACTAGGAAACCCCTTTGGACACTGTGCAGGGGTTCTGGTTTATCTCCTTGCATGGTCCTTGGTTGGAGTATCAATCTCAGAAAAGACCACTGTGCCCAGATTTTTTGGTTCTGTTGCTCTCCTTGTAGATCTCCTGTCCCCTCCAGGTATTTCTATCTTTTCCTTCTTTCCTAAGATTCCCTGCACTCTGCCCAAAGTTTGGCTATGAGTCTTAGGATGTGCGTTGATACAATGCTGGGTAGAGGCTTTCAGAGGTCCTCCATGGTAGGCTCCTGTCCTGTTCCCTGTTTTCTCATTCTTACTATGTCCATCCTGTTTGTCTTTATGAGTGAGGATTGATCAATTTTCCCAGTGTCCTCTTTCTTGCTTAGCTTCTTTAGGTGTACATATTTCAGTACGTTTATCCTATGTTATAGGTCTAATATCCACTTATAAGTGAGGATATACCGTGTGTGTCTTTCTGCTTCTGGAAGCCTCACTCAGTATTTCTCTTTTTAAAGAAGGAGTTACCACCTCTAAAGAGTAGGTGGAACTTGGGAAGCTACAGGAAAGAGAGAAAGAAAGTATTGAGGGAAAGAAGAGGATGAGAACACAGTTCACAGACTCAACTAAGGAGGGCTCACAAGGACTCACAGAGATTAAAGTGGCAATCACAGAGCCTGCACGGGCCAGTACTAAGTCCTCTGCATATATGTCATGTTGTTAACCTGGTGTTTTTGTGAGATGCCTAGCAGTGGGAATGGGAGTGTCTCTGACTCTTTTGTCTGCTCTTGGAACTGTTTTCCTCCTACTGGGTTGCCTTGGTCAGCCTTTATATATGAGTATTTGTTTTTAGTCTTATCGCTGTGTTGTGTGGATATCCCTGGAAGGCCTGCTCTTTTCTGAAGGAAGACAGAGGAGGAGTGGATGGGGGATGGGGGAATAAGAGGTGGGAGGGGTCCTGGGAAGAGAAGAAGAAGAAAAACTGTCATAAAGATATATTGTATATTGTATCCCCCATTTTTATTCATTATTAGCCAGATAGAGCCAGGTAATTGTGGTAATGATACTTGCTTTTTTGCCCAATGCTGGAATGCTAGTAAATTTAGGTATGCCCTGGTTACTCGCATGCCTCGCTGGGTGCCTGTGCCCGTTGATGCCCCTCACGCTATGACTCTTTTCAGACAGAAAAGAGATCTTGGAACTACAGCCACCATTGTTACTGCCATCTCATTGGCGGCTGTTGGAGCTACCACAGGGGCATTAGCCATGAGTCATACTGGGCAGACTGCTCAGACCCTGAATAATCATTTAGCCAATGTAGCTCATGCCTTAGTTGTACAAAAAGGAATTAATGCTCAACTAAAAGGAAGCTTGATGGTGTTCAATCAGAGGATTGACCTCGTGCAGGAGCAAATTGATACCCTATAGCAAATCGTTCAACTTGGCTGTCAATGAAAATATGCTGGACTTTGAGTCACTAGCATATAACATGAGAATTTTTCCTGTGCTGCAAATCTGTCTAAACAATTGTCTAGCTATATTTTAGGTAATTGGACTGGAGAATTCGGTACTACGATGGAGCAGCTGAGAGTGGCCATTATCACAGTAAATTCTACCAGAGTGGACGCAGGACTAGCCACAGGATTATCATCATGGATTGCTGCAGCCATGAATCATCTGAAGGAATGGGCGGGCATGGGAGCGTTAGCAGGCCTTCTGGTGTTGGTCTCCTTGGTTTGCCTATGGTATATATGCAAGATTAGAGTCTCACAACAGCGTTATGCAGCCATGATCATTCAGGCCTTTACAGCCATTGAAGCAGGACAGTCTCCCCAAGCATGGTTGGCTACCATAAAATGCTAAAATGTTACACTCAGAATGCAAGGCTAACCACTGCACTCAGGGTCAGCCCCTTTGGACCCAGAGAAGAGCATGTCTGATTGCATGCAGGTTGATGCCCCAGGTCCCGCCTCTGAGAAAAAGGTATCGGTCAGGTCTGATGCTCTTTGGGGGGATGACACCTAAATGAACATCAGTACAAAGTCCCAATTTATTTCTAATATCAGAGTTCAGACCTCTACTCTTGCCTGAGGCGTCTAAAACAAGAAGGGAGAACTGTAGAGAGCTGCGGAATGTCGCGCCTTAAAGATGGAGCTGGTTTCTGCCTTCCACCTTCCCGATGGTGAGTGCTCTCTGTCACGAACAATTCCACATTTGGCTAAGGCTGAGAATCTGGCTTGCTTCCATGTATGTGGACCTATCTGCATTGCCCACGTGGCACGCTGGGGTTGGCTATCCAGAGGCTATTTAAGCTGTGGGCTGGCTTTCCCCAGGGTCCGAGGATTGTTCAAGGTTCCTGAATAAACTGCATTGAAAAAAATAATTAATTAATTAATTAATTAATTAAAAAAGATATATTGTATAAGAGAATAAATTTCAACAAAAAGAAAATAAAGAAATAGTTTTCATTCTTTAAAAAAATCATACAATGTTGCTGGTTTCTCTCATATTTCTATTCATTATGAATCACAATTCTACATAAACATGAACCTGAAATAAGATGCAATTGGTGTCAGTCTGAGTCAAAATGTTAGCAGAAATTATTTTAACTATTACAGGTATTAATTTAATAATTTTAATAATACTAAAATTAAGTACTCTTAAAGCAGAACTAAGAAGGCTTCTTTAATGATGTGAAAGATCTTATTTTTGTAATTCAAGCCAATGAGTGTTTTTTGTTAATAAATAATATATTTGGTCTCATTTGTGTTTCTTTGATGATTTTCTATCTTATTCTTACAGTAGTTCCCCCAGACACTTTATATATAACAATATATTTTACCTAAAGTGACCCACAGCAGTATAGCTGCACTATGGGCATGCAAGACTATTTACAATAAGAATCTTTTTATTTGGTTAAGCAAAGAGCTTCACCACATTCAGCAAAAAGACAAAGCTGGTCATTGGAAGGCAAGAAACACATTGTGAACTTGTTACCTGGTAACTCTGTATCCATTACTTCCTCAATCCTGAAGATACCTGATAAAACAGGATCAGATGAATGGGGAGGAGGTCCCCCCTATCAGTGGACTTGGAAAGGGGCACCGTGGAGATGAGGAAGGGAGGGAGGGCCTGGGAGGGAATGAGGGATGGGGACACGGCTAGGATACAGAGTTAATAAAATGTAACTGATAAAAAAAATAATAATAAAATCAAAAAATAAATAAATAAAAAAATAAAGCATTTCCTGAATTAGTTTATCAATGATGTTATCATTGGATCTTCCATTGCTTCTCACTTTATCTAGCATTGTTTTCAAAATGACTTCTTTCTAAAAATCTTGTATACAAATAAAAATACTATGGTGTTCATAGGTCAATGTGCTAGCATTTTACCTGCTCCCCCACCTGGCTTAATTTTTCTTCTAAGCATTTAGAAGACACTAATTATTAGGTTTTTTTTTAATTTGAGATTATAATATAAGGTAATTATTTTTTATTAAGTTTTTCTTTTTTATATTAATTACACAGTTTGTTCACTTTGTATCCCAGCTCTAGCCCCCTCCCTCTTTCCCTCCCAATTCCATCCTCCCTCGATTAACTCCTCCCACGTCCCTCTCCAAGTCCACTGATAGGGGAGGTCCTTCTTCCCTTCCATCTGACCCTAACTTATCAAGTCTCATCAGGACTGGCTGCATTATTCTCCTCTGTGGCTTGGAAGACTGTACCCAGCTCTGGAGGGTGGGAGTCAAAGAGCCTGCAACTGAGTTCATGTAAGACAGTCCCTGTTCCCCTTACTAAGGAACCCACTTGGATACTGAGTTGCCATGGGCTACACCTGAGCAGGGGTTCTAAGTTATATCCATGAATGGTCCATGTGGTTGGAGTATCAGTTTCAGAAAATACCCGTGGGACCAGATTTTTGCCTCTGTTGCTCTCCTTGTGGCGCTCCTTTCCTCCATGATCTCCCCCTTCTTTCTTAAGATTCCCTGCACTCTGCCCAAAGTTTGGTTAAGAGTCTCAGCATATGCTTTGATACACTGTTGGGTAGGCTCCTGTCCTGTTTCCTGTTTTTTCCTTCTTCTAATGTCCATCCCGTTTGTCTTTCTGAGTGAGGATTGATCATCTTACCCAGGAACTTCCTTCTTGCTTAGCTTCTTTAGGTGTACAGATTTTAGTATGTTTATCCTATCTTATAGGTCTAGAATCCACTTATAAGTGAGTATGTACTGAGGGTGTCTTTCTGCTTCTGGGATACCTCACTCTGGATGATTTTTTTCTAGATCCCACCATTTACTTGCAAATTTCATGATTTCCTTGGTTTTAATTGCTGAGTAGTATTCCATTGTGTAAATGTACCACAATTTCTGTTCCCATTCTTCCTTTGAGGGACATCTGGGTTGTTTCCAGGCCTACAGACTGGGAAAGGATCTTCACCAACACTATATCTGACAGAGGGCTAATATCCAGAATATATAAAGAAATCAAGAACTTTAAAAGCAACAAATCAAGCAATCCAATTAAAAAATGTGGTACAGATTTAAACAGAGAATTCTCTGTAAAGGAATGTAGAATGCCAGAGTAACACTTAAAGAAATGTTCCATGTCCTTAGTCATCAGGGAGATGCAAATCAAAACAACCTTGATATTTCAATTTACACCCATCAGAATGGCTAAGATCAAAAACTCAAGTGACAACACATGCTGGAGAGGATGTGGAGAAAGAGGAACCCTCCTCCATTGCAGGTGGGAATGTAAACTTGTACAAACACTTTGGATATCAATCTGGCACTTTCTCAGACAATTAGGAATAGTGCTACCTCAAGATCCAGCTATACCACTCCTAGGCATATATCCAAAATATGCTCAAGTACACAACAAGGATATTTGTTCAACCATTTTTGTAGCAACTTTACAGAACCTGGAAACAACCCAGATTTCCCTCAATGAAGGTAATTATTTTAAAAATTCATTTTTCTCACACCAAATATTCCAGTATACTTTCTTCTTCTTGCTCTGTTTCAAATTCATGCCTTCTTTCTTTCATTAATTATTGTCACATACATACATGTACATAAAAACAATCTGTTCGTCCTGTTTAATATAACTTGTTTGTATATTTTCAAGGCTGAACATTTGGTATTAGATCTCCAATTGGTGTTTTCTTCCCTGGGGAAGAATTTTTCTCTACTCTCACTGTTTCTTAGTTGGATGTAGTTTTTATGTTGGCTTAAGCCGCATAGATTTCCCATTCCCTTTTACATATCTATTGTGAGGTTGTTTCCAAGTAATGTCAACGGTGAATTAATAGTTAAAATGTGTTTAATAATAATGAAATAAAGTTATTCAAGTAAAAGCAATTTTGAGTGTATTACTTGCTGGGAGCCTTAAAATGTGAGCTAAGTGCAGAAATCTTTTAAAATAAAATCCAGTTTATCTTGGGGTCAACTCATAGGTGACAGTGTGGATGAATGCACACACTGTTAAAATCTAAGGGTCAACACATCACGATCAATTTAAATTTTCTTGAATGCTGAAAGTGACTGTCCAGTCTGCAATCATGTCATGTTATCAAGAAATTAATCTCTTGAGTTTTTGATCCTAGTCATTCTGATGGGTGTAAGATGGAATCTCAGAGTCATTTTGATTTAGATTTCTCTGTTGACTAAGGGCATTGAACATTTCTTTAAGTGTTTGTCCAGCCATTCTATATTCCTTTGTTGAGATTTCTCTGTTTAGCTCCGGAACCTAATTTGAATTAGATTATTTGGTTTGTTGGTGTTTAATTTCTTGAGTCCTTTATATATTCTGGATATTAGCCCTCTGTCAGGTGTAAAGTTGGTGTAGATCTTTTCCTAGGCTGTAGGATGTCATTTTGTTCTCTTGACAGTGTCCTTTGCTTTACAGTAGCTTTTCAGTTTCATAAGGTCCTATTTATTGATTGTTGATCTTAGATGGCGAGGATGTGGAGAAAGGGGAACCCTTCTCCATTGCTCGTGGGAACGCAACCTTATACAACCACTTTGGAAATCAATCTGGCTTTTTCTCAGAAAATTGGGAATAGTTGCTACCTGAAGACTCAACTACATCACTCTTGGGCATATACCTGAAAGATGCTTCACCATACAACAAGGACATTTGCTCACCTATGTTCATAGCAGCTTTATTTGTAAAAGCCAGAATCTGGAAGCAACCTAGATGTCCCTTAAAGGAAGAATGGATACAAAAAATGTGGTACATTTACACAATGGAATACTACTCTGCTATTAAAAACAAGTAAATCATGAAAGTTGAAAGCAAATGGATGGAACTAGAAAAGATCATCCTGAGTGAGGTAATCCAGAAACAAGAAGACAGGCATGGTATACACTCACTTATAAGCGGATATTGGCTGTATAATATTGGATAAAAATACTAAAATCTATAGACCTAAAGAAACTAAACAACCAGGAAGACTATTGTTCATTATCAATATTTACTATTGATTAATCTTTTAGTAAAACAGCTGTTAGTCCTAAACCAGCTGCATACCCAAATCACCACACTGAGACTAGGATTTATTTAATTAACCTAGGGCACAATGCTGGGCAATAGTTACTCCATCCTAAACTCCAAGCCCACATAGTTTCCACCATTCAGATTTCACCCATTACACTTGCCTTTAGTCATATCTTAGATCTGGTTCATCTCTCCTCAAGGTTCCAAGTCCTCTCTTGCTGATCTCTGCTCTCCTACTCCTCCCACTGGCTTCTCTCTTCTCCCCTCCAGACCAGGATGTCCTACCCTATTCTCTCCATTGCACAGCATTGACTGGTTGTTTCATTGAAAATACAGAGAATAGTGGCATGTTTACACAAACTTAAGACAGGTGATGGTTAGAATAAACATCACAATGCAGTGTGTGGATTGAAATCAAAGAGTGGTGTAGAGAGATAAGCATTTGAATGAACAAGGGTAATTGTATACATTGTATACACAAGAGCATTATACTAACAGAGGACCCTAGGGAAGATGCTTAATTCCTATTCAGAAGGGCAAAAAGATAGACTTAGGAAGTGGTAGAAAAGGGTGAATAGGAAGGGAGTCTACCAAAGATGTCCTCTAAAAGATTCCAGCCAGCAGGGCAACTAAGCAGATTCAGAGACTCATAGCCAAACTTTGAGCAGAGCACAGGGAATCTTAGGAAAGAAAGGGGAGACAGAAAGACCAGGAGGGGACAGGATCTCCACAAGTACACTAACAAAGACAAAAATGCTATGCCCAGGGAGGTCCTTCAGAGACTGATTCATCAACCAAGGACTCTACATGGAGAGGAAGTAGAAACCCTGCTCAGATGTAACCTGTTAGGAAACGTGCGAATGTGAAGGTTACAAGCGGGTCCACAAATCACACCACGAGATCAGTTCCACGTGGGAGGTTTATTAAGGGAAAGGGGGAGAGGGGAGCAGAGACAGAGAAAGGAAGAGAGAGAGAGAGGGAGAGAGAGAAGAAGAGAGAGGAAGAGAGAATCAGGGAGCGGAAGAGGAAGGGCTCCAGTTCTCTTATAGGGTGATCCAGGGCATGCGCAGATAATTCCAGGTGGTCAGGGTGTCTTCACAAATGCCTGATAACTGGTTAGGTCCCTTGGAGCTGGCCGTAGAAGTGCCTGCTTACTGGTCCCAACATAACCCATAGGCAATTCACTCTCCATGGGCATTCCCTAGTAAGGGGTAAAGAGACAGTCTCTGACATGAACTTGGTTGTCTGCTCGTTGATTACTTCTACCTGCTAAGGTTACTTAGCCAGACCAAAGAGGAAGAGGATCCAGGCAGTCCTAAGGAGACCCTATAGGCCATTGTCAGACAGAAGGGGAGGAGGACTTCCCCTATCTGTGGACTGGGGGAGAAGAATGGGGATTGGGGAAAGGGAGAGAGAGTGGGACCATGAGGAAATGAGGGAGGGGTCTACAGCTGGTATACAAAGTGAACAAATTCTAATAATAATAATAGTAAATTAAAAGAGAAATTAATTTCATCTGTTACTACTCATGTTTTCTATAATTCTTGTCTGTATAGGTAGACATGCAATTCCATTACCCTTGCATTCATGAACTTTCTCCACACATCTTGTCCATGCTGAACAGACTGTCTTCTGCTGCTGCTGGCATCTACCATGTTATGGTTTCTGTTTTAACTCATATAATATTTTCAAGTTTTCATGTCAGAGCCAGGGAAGTGTCCTAAAAACATTTTTTTTTAAAGAATGCACCAAACACATTTACATTTCTTTTCTTTTCTTTTTAAGCAAATGACAAAAGGCCCAAATTAACCAGCTTTTTTAAAAAACATTACATATTTAGACAATTGTCAGAACTGACAAAGTTGCCAGCCTCCATGCACAGTTAGAAAACATCCTTAATGTACACTAAACCAGAAATGTATTACCATTGATGCTTTTGTCACTAAATAATGAAGATAAAATTGAAATATTTCTGTAGAGGATTCATCTGGCAATGCTACCATCACAACAGGCTGATACTACTCACTCACATTTCAACACAGTAGAGAGAGAAAGGAGAGAGCACAACAGATGGGAGTGTGGGGAGAGCCACCCATTCCCCACCCCTAGAGCCTGCTTTATCCATTGTGCTGTATATTTTGTTCTTTTGACACTAGAATCTTATATTCAATTTTACTAACTAATTAATTGTGTATATGTTCTTTGAAACTATTGACCATTTTCAAGTTATACAAATGAAAACTTGAGGTTTAATGACAATGATTTCTTTCACAGTATTAAAATGTTACAACTTCAAAACAGTAAGATCAAAGTGTACTTCAGACCTAGGGTCCTTCAGGTTTGGAATAGAAAATTAGTATTTAGATAAAAAATGTTGATTTTTCACATCTTTGTAAAACTGCTAACTTCCCTTCGAAGTTTCCCATTTGTTCATTAATAAATAATTATCTCTGAGGCCATGGAAAAGGATATGCAAGGAGGTTGAAGCACCTGCATGCAAGCTTGATGGTCTTATTTCCACCCTTGGGTCCTATAACATGACAAAAGAAAACTGACTCCCCAAAAACTATTCTCTGATCTCCAAATGCACATTATGTTACACACATACACACCTACTTTCCAAAAATAAATAAATAAATAAATACATTTTAAGTGTATTTGTGTTTGGCATATAGAGCGATTACAATCTTCTTCTGCAGCAGTTAGGCATACATGATTAGCAATTGTGTTTTTTCTATGCACAAAGATTGGAGGTTCCTCCACAACAATAAAAATAGTGTCACTCCTCTCATCTGTCAAACAGTGATGCTCAGTCTCCTGATGTCTGAGTCACGGGGGTCAGCATCAAGCCCAAGCTGATGATTTCTCAGGTAAACCCAGGGATGACCATGTACAGAGTATTTATTACTTTCTTCTCCTGAACATCAGTGGTTGCGTTACCTGCAAAACTGTCACTGTTTTTTGTCTAGACAACCTGCAAAGTGGCATTTTCATAACCACTAGTCCTATAGGAATAGTTTCTGCTTTTATGAGTGTGAAGCCATAGTATCATCAATATTTTTGAAACACTGGTAGGTTTCAAAATATGTTATTAGTCACTCCCATGATTTTAAAAATGTCTTAAAGTTTTAGACTATCTAGTGTGTTAGTGATTTTTATATGGCTGTGATAAAATACTATGATCAATAACAGTTTTGAGGAAAACAAGGCTTCCTTTAGCTCACAATTCCAGGGAAGCATGTATGGCTCATTATGAGAAGAGGCGTGACAATACCCCAGAGAGGACAAGTTGGTAGTCCAGAAACAAAATGGCAATATTTCATCACATACAAAAACAAAACAAAACAAAACAAAACAAAAATACATCCAAGTTGTTCCCAGCGACCTACATTCTCCATCAAGCTTCAACCTTTAAAGGGGTGTATTACCTTCTGAAATGGTGCCACCATTTCAGTACCAAAACATGATTCTATGGGGAGGGGGAGGATATGTGTTATTCAAATCACCACATATAGTGTGTACATATATATTTTACATTTTAGGAGAGTAGTTTACCATGCTTTCCCACTATAATAAGGGAACACATTTCTAAGGCCTCAAAACTAACATCAGGTGGTTAGTGTAGATTTTATACTACACCCATATTTTCTTGAGGCATTTATTAGAGATGAATACAGCAAAAACATTACAGAAACCATGTTTGAAATGTGGTAGAGATTCGTCTTGAGTGGAGGCTAGCAATGGCCGAGGTCCTGGTGGCATTGCTACATCAATGACTGTCATTCTTAGATACAGGATATGAAGCTTATTATTCTGTAAAGTAGACAAATTGTAAAATTTGAACATTTTCCTTTGCTGTATAGATGTCTCACATGTTCCTTTGATCCAGCAAAAAAATTTAAAGAACTCTCTTTATATTTTAATAAATTACTCATTAACTTGGGGTAGCTACAGTGAGTTTTGTGCCCTATTACTACTTCTCTACATTTATACTCCTAGGGCAAAACATTTAAATGATGAAATCAAGAATACTTGAATTAAATGAAAAAAATAACTAAAAAGAGTTTACAGTTTAAAATTATAAGCTGCATGCAACATAAAACTCATTTCTTAAAAAGATAATGCAAAGGAATACCTGACCCTTTATGTTGACTTATGCTATATTAGATGGCAATTTATGTTTTAGGTTATAAAAACAGGTGTGGTATTCAGTACCTATTTCTTCATTTATTTCCTTCATTAGTACATAATATAGAATCAATGCAAATAAACTAATTAACTAATTGTTTTAGACATATGTTCAAGTATTTATTTTTAGCACATAATTGCCAGAAGTCATTATTCCTCAATATCCAAATTGTGAAGAATTATGTTATATATGACAGAATGGAACCAGAAGTAGATTAAATTACTTTTATGAATTTTACAATAAAAATGATATTTTATAGTATTGAAATGTTTCTTCATACAGACTTCTCATGCATCATTTATCAGCCACTAGAAAATAAACAAGATGAATATAGTGTAGCTTACAAAAAGATTTTTAAATAATAAAGGATGCAAATAATATAAATGTAATACTTGAATACCTCGCCTGATGCAATTGTCATCTCTAAAGCTTTCTGTCTCTGTCTGCTGACCTATGCCTAGTCCTGGAAGCTGCTAGCCTCTGTACAATCTAACCTAGGACTAGAATGTTTTCAACCTCTGAGACTTATTGATGAAAACTTTACACATTCTTGCTCTTTCTGGACTCTGGCTGGCTGGTTCAACTCAACTATTTTGGCTTAAACTCCTCTCCAACCTGACTGATTCAAACTGGCTTCACTCAGCTTCTGACTGAATTTTTCTTCTTGGTCACAAACTAACTGACAATTTGTTCTAATCTGGCTCCTTCTCATTCTCTGGCTCATTTTGTTTTCACTTGTGTCTAGCTTGTTTTCTCTCTGCAACCTGTCTCTGTACAACTGTCATGGTAAAACTGCTTCCTCTCTCTTTTTCTCTCTCCCTCTCTGCTGCTCTCCTAAGTCCTCTTTTTCCTGTCTCTTCTGGTGAGAGTTGGGCATATCCTATCCTGATTCTTTCTGTCAGATCTTTCTCTGATTCCTCACTTTGTCTGCCCCTCAATTAGACATCACTTTCAAACTTGGCTGCTCCCTTCTACAAACTTCACCTTGTCTGTTTGGGATTAAAGATGTGTACTAAGGGAGTGTCTGGATTCCAGCCAGAGGGATTAAGGGTGTGTGATATGCTAAGACTCCTAGGAGCAGGGGACACAGAAACTGACTATTTAGACAAGATTCCTAGTGTATGGAGAAGATCACCCACCCACCCACAAAAACCTCAGTCCAAAACTTACCCTACCTGTAAGATTTGCACAGAGAAAGATAGAACAGGCATAGTAGAGATTGAGGGAATGTCCATCCAAGGCCAGGCCCAACCCTAAAATTTACTCCACAGAAGAGAACCAACCCCTATCACTATTCATATTCTGATATGCTTGCAGACAGGAGTCTACCAGAATTGTCCTCTTAGAGGCTTTACCCAGCAAATGCTGAAAACAGATAATGAGACTCACAGTGAAACATTGGCTGAAGCATAGAGAGTCTCCAGGAAAAGAGGGAGGAAGGATAAATGGACCTAGAGGTGAAAAAGGTCCACAAGAAGACCATCAGAGCCAACCAACCAGGGCCCAGCGGGGCCTATGGAGTCTGAAGCACCAATAAAGAACAATACATTTTCTAGACCTAGGTTCTCTCTTTATAAGTAGCCACTGGGCATCTTAGGCCTCATGTGGGGCTACTAGTTAAGGGAGTGGGGGATATCTCTGACTGACCTGGACTATGTTGCCTGTTTTCTGATCACGATGGGGATAGGACTTCCCTACAAGGCCACAGGAGAAGAAGACAAACTCAGTCCACATGTGAACAGATGAGCTGGGGTGTCTGAGTAAGGGCTTCCCCTATTTTGAAAAGTAGAGGAGGGGGAATGAGGAAGGAAGGATGGGGCCTGGAGAAGAGGAGGAATGGGCCTATGACCAGATGCAAATTGAATTAATTCATAAAAAAAAGAAAAGAAAATGTGGTCTGTCTGCATTCCAGCTAGATCACAAATACCTAGAGGGTCTTTGGGTGTGATCAGAGCAGCCGTGTTGCAGGATTAAAATTCCTCTACAAAGGCTCATGTATGAAGCATTTTAAATAAATAAATATAAAAATATAAATACTATGGTACATTTTTAAAGGTCTACTTAGTCAAAGGCTAACCTGATATCCTGAAGAGCACTAGTCCAGCTGAGAGGGCTCTGGCCTGTGCCTTTCACTTTGTTGTTTCCTCTAACAGTTTCAGGTTTAGGTCTTACAGTGATATCTATGATCCACTGGAGTTTATTTATTTATGTATTTATTTATTTATTTTTGTTCAGAGGAATATATAGGAATCTAGTTTTATTTGTCTACATGTGTCTGTTCTGTTCAGTTTTCAAAGCACTGTGGTAAAGATGCTATCTTTTCTCCAAAGTCTATTTTTGACATTTGCTTTCAAGAACTACATGTCTATAGCTCTGCAGGCTCCACAGCTTTCCTCTTCTGTTCTACAGACATACTTGTGCTTTTCCTTTTGTGCTGCTGTAACACTGTGTCTCTGCTTCTGTAGTGTGACATGAAGTCACACATGACCATTCCTCCAGTGTTTTTCTTTCATTCTCAATTGCTTTGGCTTTCTAGATTCTATTGCATTTTATATGTATTTTAAGGTTTTTTTTCTATTTCTGTGAAGAGTGATTTTAGCATTTTGTTCATAATTACATTGGAAGAGTAGACAGCCTATGGTAGGATCGCTTGATAGGAATTTGAATGCTTTGATCAACACAGGAGATGTTAATTCTTAATGTTTTTCATGGGTATTTTAAAGTTTTCATTATACAGTTTACTTCTTGCTTAAATTTATTTCAAGGCATTCTATCTACTGTTAAGACTATTGTGAATGGGATTGTTTTTGTTCTCTTTTACTGAATACAATGAAAGATTGTTTACACTTGAAAATTATTCAGTCTTAACATACAAATCTATGTTCATAAATCAGTATGAGATTTTAGGAGTTGCAAGACTAATATAAGCAACATATTATTAATTCCCACAGTTTTTACATTTTTTATTTTGTAATTATATTTGTCACTTTAGTTTGCATTTTCTCATTTTTAATTTTTATTTTTTATTTTTATTAATTACAGTTTATTCACTTTGTATCCCCCATAAGGCCCTCCCTCCTCCCCACCTGATCCCACCATTCCACCTGCTTCTTCATGCATGACCCTTCCCAAGTCCATTGCTAGGACTCCTTCCTTCAGATCTTAGTATATCAGACTTCCTCTTCTCCTTCCTTCAGATCTTAGTATATCAGACCTCTTCATGAGTGGCTGCATTGTCATCTTCTGTGGCCTGGTAAGGCTGCTCCCCCCTCAGAGGGAGGTGATCAAAGAGCAGGCCAATCACTTTATGTCAGAGGCAGTCCCTCTTTCCATTACTATGTAACCCACTTGGACACTAAACTGCCATGGGCTACATCTGTGCAGGGGTTCTAGGTTATCTCCATGCCCAGTACTTGGTTGGAGTATGAGTCTCTGGAAAGACCCCTGTGTTCAAATTTCTGGTTCTGTTGCTCTCCTTGTGGAGTTCCTTTCCTCTCCAGCTCTTACTATTTCCCACTTCTTACTGAAGATTCCATGCATACTGCCCAAGAGTTGGCCATAAGTCTCAGCATCTGCTTTGATAGTCTGCAGGGCAGAGCCTTACAGAGACCCTCCAAGGCAGGTTTCTAGCTTGTTTCCTGTTTTCTTCTTCTTCTGATGTCCTTCCTCTTTGACATTCAGGATGGGAATTGAGTGTTTTAGTCAGGGTCCTCTCTCTCAAATAGTTTATTTAGATGTACAGATTTTAATAGGTTTATCCTATATTACATGTCAATATGAGTGAGTATATACCATGTGTGTCTTTCTGCTTCATGGACAGCTTACACAGGATGATCCTTTCCAGGTCCCACCATTTACCTGCAAATTTCATGATTTCCTTATTTTTCATTGCTGAGTAATATTCCATTGTGTAGATGTACCACAATTTCTGCATCCATTCTTCAGTTGAGGGGCATCTGGGCTGTTTCCAGCTTCTGGCTATTACAAATAAAGCTGCTATGAACATGGCTGAGCAAATATCCTTATTGTGTACTTGAGACTTTTTTGGATATATGCCTAAGAGTGGGATGGCTGGATCTTGAGGAAGCACTATTCTTAGTTGTCTGAGAACGTGCTAGATTTATTTCCACAGTGGTTGTACAAGTTTACATTCCCACCAGCAGTGGAGGAAGGTTCCCCTTTCTCTACAACGTCTCCAGCATGTGTTGTCACTTCAGTTTTTGATCTTGACCATTTTGATGGGTATTAGGTGAAATCTCAGGCTCCTTTTGATTTGCATTTTTCTGATGGTTAATGACATTGAGTATTTCTTTAAGTGTTTCTCTGCCATTCTGTATTCCTCTATAAAGAATTCTCTGTTTAGCTCTGTTCCCCATTTTTTAATTGGATTACTTGATTTGTTGCTTTTCAGCTTCTTTAGTTCTTTATATATACTGGATATTAGGCCTTTGTCAGATACAGGGTTGGTGAAGATTCTTTCCCAGTCTGTAGGCAGTTGTTTTGTTTTGATGACGGTGTCCTTTGCTTTACAGAAGCTTTTCAGTTTCATGAGGTCTCATTTATTGATTGTTGCTCTTAGAGCCTGTGCAGTTGGTGTTCTGTTCAGGAAGTTATTTCATGTACCAATGAGTTCTAGGGTTTTCCTCCCTTTTTTCTTCTAACCAATTTAATGTGTCTGGTTTTATGTTGAGGTCTTTGATCTACTTGGACTTTAGTGCAGGGTGATAAGTATGGATCTATTTGCATTTTTCTACATGTAGACATCCAGTTAGACCAGCACCATTTGTGAAAGATGCTATCTTTTTGCCATTGTATGGTTTTGGCATCTTTATCAAAGATCAGGTGTCCATAAGTGGGTGGGTTTATTTCTGAGTCTTTTGTTCGGTTCCATTGATGCACCATTCTGTTTCTATGCCAATACCATGCAGTTTTTATTACTGTTGCTCTATAGTACAGCTTAAGATCAGGGATGGAGATACTTACAGAAGATCTTTTATTGTAGAGGATTGTTTTAGCAATTCTGGGTTTCTTGTTATTCCATATGAAGTTGAGAATTTTTCTTTCCAGGTACGTAAAGAATTGTGTTGGTACTTTGATGGAAATTACATTGAATCTGTAGATTGCTTTTGGTTAGATAGCCATTTTTACATTGTTCATCCTGCCAAGCCATGAGCATGGGAGATCTTTCCATCTTGTGATATCTTCTTCTAATTCTTTTTCAGAGACTTGAAATTATTTTTAATACAAGTCTTTGACTTCCTTGGTTAGGGTTACTCCGAGGTACCTTATGTCATTTGTGGCTATTGTGAAGGGTGTTGTTTCCCTAATTTCTTTCTCAGCCCTTTTGTCTTTTGTATATAGGAGGGCTACTGATTTTTTGGAGTTAATTTTGTATCCAGCCACTTTGCTGAAGGTGTTTATCAACTGTAGGAGTTCCCTGGTAGAGTTTTTGGGGTCACTCACATATACTATCATATCATCTGCAAATAGTGATAATTTGACTTCTTCCTTTCCAATTTGTATCCCCTTGATCTCCTTCAACTGTCTTATTGCTCTAGCAAGGACTTCTAGAACTATGTTGAAGAGATATGGAGAGAGTGGCAGCCTTGTCTTGTCCAGGATTTCTGTGGGATTGCTTTAAGTTTCTCTCCGTTCAGTTTGATGTTGGCTATAGGCTTGCTGTATATCGCCTTTACTATGTTTAGATATGTGCCTTGTATCCCTGATCTCTCCAATACTTTAAATATAAATGGATGATGGATTTTGTCAAATGCTTTTTCAGCATTTAGGGAGATTGTCATGTTTTTTTTTGTTTGTTTGTTTGTTTTGTTTTTTTGTTTTTTTGTTTTTTTTAGTTTGTTAATATGGTGAATCACATTGATGGATTTCCCTATTTTGAAACACCCCTGCATACCTGGGATGAGGCCTACTTGGTCATACTGGATGATATCTTTGATGTGATCTTGTATTCAGTTTTCAAGTATTTTGTTGAGTATTTTTGCATCAATATTCATGAGGGAGATTGGCCTGAAATTCTCTTTCTTTATTGGGTCTTTGTGAGGTTTAGGTACCAGGGTGACTGTGGTTTCATAGAATGAGTTTGGTAGTGTTCCTTCTGTTTCTATTTTGCGGAATAGTTTGAAGAGATCTGCAGTTAGCTCTTCTTTGAAGGTCTGGTAGAATCCTGCGCTGAACCATCTGTTCTTGGGCTTTTTTTTTTTTTTTCTGGATGGGAGACTTTTGATGACTGCTTCTATTTCCTTGGGGGATATAGGACTATTTAATTGATTTAGCTGGTCTTGATTCAGTTTTGGTAAGTCGAATTGATCAAGAAAATTGTCCATTTCATTTAGATTTTCAAGTTTTGCGGCATATAGACTTTTGAAGTAAGTCCTACTGATTGTTTAGATTTCCTCAGTGTCTGTAGTTATATCCCCCTTTTCATTTCTGATTTTGTTGATTGGGGTGGTGTCTTGCTGCCTTTTAGTTAGCTTGGCTAAAGGTTTGTCAATCTTGTTGATTTTCTCAAAGAACCAGCTCTTGGTTTCATTGATTCTTTGAATTGTTTTATTTGTTTCTAATTGATTGATTTCAGCCCTGAGTTTGATTATTTCCAGCTGTCTACTCCTTTTTGTTGTGTCTGTTTCTTGTTTTTCTAGGGTTTTTAAGTGAGCCATTAAGTTGCTTGAATGAGCTGTCTCGAATTTCTTCTTCAAGGCACTTAGTGCTATGAACTTTCCTCTTAGCACTGCTTTGATTGTGTCCCACAAGTTTGGGTATGTTGTGTCTTCATTTTCATTGACTTCTAGGAAGACTTTAATTTCTTTATTTCTTCTCTGACCCAGCTGTCATTTAGTAGCAAGTTGTTCAGTTTCTATGTGTGTGTAGGCTTTTTGCTATTTCTGTTATTGTTGAGGTCCAGCTTTATTCCATGGTGATCAGATAGGATACAAGGAATTATTTCCATTTTTTATATCTGTTGAGGCTAGCCTTGTGACCAACTATATGGTCTATTTTGGAGAAGCTTCCATGAGGTGCTGAGAAGAAGGTAAATTCTTTTGTGTTTGGGTGTAATGTTCTGTAAATTTCTATTAGGTCCATTTGATTTATGATCTCTGTTAGAAACATTGTTTCTTTGTTTAATTTCTGTTTTGTTGACCTGTCCTTTGTTGAGAGTGGGGTGTTGAAGTCTCCCACTATTAGTCTGTGGGGATCTATGTGTGGTTTAAGTTTTATCAATGTTTCTTTTACAAATGTGTGTACCCTTGTATTTGGGGCATAGATGTTCAGGATTGTGATTTCTTCCTGGTTGGATTTTCCCTTGATGAGTATGAAGTGTCCTTCCCCATTTTTTTTTATTAAGTTTGGTTGAAAGTCTATTTTATCAGATATTAGAATGGCTACTCCTGCTTGCTTCTTGGGTCCATTTGCTTGCAAAGCCATCTTCCAACCCTTTACCCTCAGGTAATGTCTTAGGTGTGTTTCTTTGTGTCTTAGGTGTGTTTCTTGATTGCAACAGATTGCTGTGTTTTGTTTACGCATCTATTCTGTTAGTCTGTGTCTTTTTATTAGAGAATTGAGTCCATTGATGTTGAGAGAGATTAATGACCAGTGGCTGTTAGATCCTTTGATTTTGATGTTGGCTGTTGTCATAAGGTTGTGTGCTTGGTTGCTTTTTGTTTTACTGTAGTGAGGTTAATTATTTCCTGTGTTTTCTTGAAAGTAGCTATTTTTCTTGGGTTGTATTTTCCTGTCTAGTGTCTCGTGTAACACTGGATTTGTGTGTAGGAATTGTTGAAATTTGTTTGTGTCATTGAATATCTTGTTTTCTCTGTCTATGAGGACTGAGAGTTTTGCTGGGCATAGTAGCCTGGGCTGACATCTCTGTTCTCTTAGGGTCTGCATGATATCTGTCCAGGCTCTTCTGGCGTTCATAGTCTCTGTTGAAAAGTCAGGTGTGATTCTAATGGATTTGCCATTAGATGTTACTTGGCCTTTTTCCCTTATAGCTTTTAGTATCTTTTCTTTGTTTTGTATACTTATGGTTTTGATTATTATGTGGCGGGAGGATTTTCTTCAATGATTTTGTTGAAAATATTTTCTGGGTCTTGGAGCAGGGAATCTTCTTTTTCCTCCATTCCTAATCTTCTTAGGTTTTGTCTTTTTATATTGTCTTGGATTTCTTGGACGGTCTGTGTCAGGAATTTTTTAGATTTAACATTTTATTTGACAGATACATCGATTTCTTCCATTGTATCTTCCACACCTGAGATTCTTTCTTCCATCTCTTGTAGTCTATTGGTTATGCTTACCTCTGTAGTTCCTGTTTTCTTTCCTAAGTTCTGTCTCTCCACAATTTCCTCCATTTTTGTTTTCTTTAATTTTTCCAATTCTATCTTCAGGTCTTGGGCCATTTAGTTGATTTCCTTCACCTGTCTGACTGTATTTTCCTGTTTTTCCTTCAATTCCTTCAGCTGTTTGTTTGAACAATCCTCTGTTTCTTTTATTTCTTTCAGAGATTCAAGTATTTCCTCTCTAAAGGCCACAAACTGTTTGGCTACAACTTCCTGCATTTCTTCATGGATGACCATAATCTGTTTTTCTTTATCTTCTTCTCTTTCTTTATTAGTGGCCATAATCTGTTTGAGTTTATCTTCCTCTAGGCATTTATTCGTTTCATTTGTTTCCTCTGTTATCCTCTTCATGAGCATAGATGTTAGGTCATCTTCTTGAATTTCATTTATGCTGGGATATCCAGGGCTACTTGCCCCTGGATAACTGGGTTCTTGAGATGCCATATTGCTCTGTCTTTTGTTAGTTGAGCTTTTACATTGGCCTCTACCCATTAGGCTCTCTTAGGTGTTTGGAGTTAGTTTCTTGTGGTTCCTGGAATCCTGTGGTAGAGAGAATCCCCTTGGCAGGAAGATGGTTTTTCCTTAAGGAAGCCTTCTCAGCTTTTTGGGTATAGTCACTGTATGGCTGGTGTTTTTCAGGAGTTGCAGCTGCTCACCTCAGGCATAGAGACCTGGGTGGTAACTGTGGTCCTTGTTAGTCGAGAGGGCTCTCCTGTCACCCAAAGAAGTCCTGGAGACAGCTGCCCTGTTTCTGGGTTTCTTGCTGTAAATTTAGTGATCTGCTGCTGTAACCTGTGTGTCCTGTGGTTTGTTCAGTTTTGTTAGGGATAACTGGTTGCCCCTGGGAGCATTATCTGGGGGTTGATCTCGGTTATCCAGGGCTTTTATAGGTCTGAGGTTGGGGCTTTGTGCCCCAGTACCCAAGAGGTAATCTGTGGCGGGTGAGTACTGCTCTCCTGGTAACAGCAGGCTAGCTGGTGCACAGCAGGTCCCTGAGTTGGTCCAGTCTGTGGGACCTTTTCCAGGGATATACTGGGTGGCCTAAGTCTGTCCCCTTTGCTTTGTTCCCTGTGAGGACTTCTCCAGACAGTGACTTCAAGTCTCTGGTGTCCTGGGATACAGAATAGTTGGTACAGAGCAGGTCTCTGGGCTGGCGATGTGTGCCCACCTGCTAGCCTGTGGGACCTTTCCTAGGAATATACAGGATGACCTAATTCGGTTCCCTGTTTCCTTCCTTTTCCGGACAAGGACTCCCAATCTCTATTGCCCTGGGGCACCCAGCTCTGTTTGTGTTGTAGAACTGGGCGCACAGCCAATCTCCATGCTGGGGGCTGGAGCCCAGTTCAGTGATGGTGGCAGGTACCTGAGGTCTGCTAGACTTTTTCCAGGAAAAGACTGGGTGACCCGTGGCCAGTCCCACTGCCTTTCTTCCTGTGGGTTTTTCTCGCGAATGGGACTCCCAGTCTCTGGTGTTTTTGTCCCCACCGATCAGCCTGGGAAGGTGATCAGGACATACAGGCGTGTGGCTCTGGTCCAGAGACCTATTGCCTGTGGCACCAGGGATCTCTTCCGGGTTCTGGGTGGGTGATCTGAGTGTGAACCCGACTGATTCCCACGCCGTGGGGGTTTCCTCTCACCTGGGAAATATGATTGCTGTTGTTTTAGGGCCCAGAGTTCAGTCTCTTGGTCGCTGTACAGAAAATGTTGTCCTGCTCCTCAGATGCTGTGTTCTCCTGGCACTGCCATCTTGTCCCCGCATTTTCTCTTTTAAGGCAGAATCTTGCTGTCTTGGTTAGGCTGGCTGCAAAAACTCCTGGGATCACAATACTTCATGCTTCTGCCTCCTTTGTGCTGTGGATACAAACATATTCTACTGGTTCTGGACCTAATAGCAAAATTTAAAAGCACCAATATAAACTGTGAATAATCCTTTCACTATAAAAAACAAGGTAAATGAAGAAAATGTTTCAAAATAGCTTAACAATAAATTAGATCCTTTTTTCTCACTTATTTATTTTATTCACTTTACATCCTTGTAGCCCCTTTCCCTCTTCCCCTCCCAGTTCCACCCTCTCTCCCTACTCCCCTGCCCCCTTCTGTTTTCCTCAGAAAAGGAAAGGTCACCAAGTTGCATCAGGACTGAATATGTATGTCCTCTTCCCCTGTGGCCTGTCAAGGCAGTCTTGCCAGGAGAAAGTAATTCTAACAGCTAGCAAGTGAGTCCCTGTCCAACGCAATCCCTACTTTCCTTACTAGAATACCCATTTGAAGCCCCAGCTCCCCATCTGTCACAACTTTGTAGGGGGCCTACGCCCACTTCATGATAAATTAGATATATAGGTCCAAAAGTACTATTGAGAAGTATAAAAACTTCATTATTTTGAACATGTATGTTTAATCATCAACGGGAGCATAGAATTAATATTTTATATCACACTGATAAATGAAAAGGCAGTTCAAATATTTTCTAATGATAAAGTATGCCGCTATTAAAGTATATATATCAATATAACATATTTTTGTTATATGTTAATATTGCTATTTCCCTAGCCTCTAAATTTAATGCAACAAATGCTTTCAGAAAATCAAATGGTAAGTTTATTTTTAAGTAACGTTTACATTTCATCTTAGAATTAAATGTAGAACATGAACATTATCATGCACACCTAAGCATATTTGACTGTGTGATACTTTGTAAGCAAATGCTTAGAGTAATACTTATTAATTTCTTCAGAAACATGATAATATACACAAATAACTTTGCAGCATTTAGAAATTATTCAGGAGAGGAGGAATTGGAGCAACAAAATGAAAATTAATTGCTCATAAAACAAACTTAAAATACATGACAGTGGAGGCATGGGTTATAATCATTTAAACTGTTGTAACTAATTTATCATGTGCTACATTTGTCAATAAATGATAATGCTCTTTTCAAAAAATGTCTTGAATATGTAGAACAATATTGATATACAATTAAATTGGGTTAAGAACTCCATAGTCTTAAAAGGCATTACAAGCTTACAATGAACCCTAAATTGTGGAAATTACTAGAAACTTTTCTCTAATGGCAAGGTCTCTAGAGGGATGAACTGACATTGTAGTCCAGCTTCAGGCAAAGCATATCCATTGGCTTCTCTCTCTCTCTCTTTTCACACGATACTAGTGCTTCAGCTAGCAATTTTTACTCTGCTGCTGCAGCATCTTGAGATAAAATGATAGATCACCCATCAGCAGCTGGAATGGCTACATGGATGAAGACACATTGTAAGACACATTGTAAGAAATGAACTTGGTGGTAGTCATTTTCACACAGTTTTTGAAATTGCAAGTAATTTCGCCAGCCGGTCACGACAGCTTTCTGTCAAGAGAATCAGTATATTTCTATCAGTAGCTTGAAGAACTCAGTATAATGTGCACAAGCTTGACGTTCTAAACCTAATAAAAAACAATGCACTTCAGGTGATATTTGTTTCTACAGGATGCATAAAATTTAGTATTTAGGATCATGATGCCTACAGATGATGGAGATGACCTGTGATGGACAAAATTAAATGGAGATGAGACAGACAAGTTTAGAAATTAAAGTAACCTAATATCACGGCTACTGAAATGAATACAGTAGAGAGAGGAAAATAATCATCTCTTATAAATTAAAAACATTGATTTAATTTACTCTGACTAGAGCCATGAATTTATAAGCATTCAATCAATGCTCACACTGTAGAAGCACTGTTTAGAAAGTATTCATTACTTTGCTAATATTGTTTGACAAATGCTGAGGACTCACTTTTTAGCATGACAAATGCTTTCTTGCCAAGAGGCAAGAGAGAATAAGGACTAGTTTAGTAATCTGGTATTCTACTTGGTTTTACTTGGTGCTTGGCAGCCTAGCACATTAATCTGCATGTAGTACACAAAGTCTGAACAACACACATACCATCCTTGGGAACACACCTTTGTCAGACTACATGTATACTGCTCTCTGAACAATGGGTTAAGTTTCTCTTCTCCTTAATGACCATCAAACATGACAATTTCCATTTAAACACATTCTCAGTACAACTGTCTGAAGATAGGAAGGATAACCTAGTATGAATCAAAATCTGAATCTAAGGGCCTGTAAGGCCAATGATGTCCTTAAATGAACTTTAGCAGAATACTGTATTTAAGCTCCTTATATGCATAATGGTGCATGCATATAAGATGAATTATGGGAGGGGACATGCACAGTATAAAAATGTTACATAATCTAATTAATCAAAACAATGAACTGCCTTCACTGTACCCTTTGTAACCAAACTCATCTTTCTCTTTCACACCATGCAGGCAATTATCAGTACAGGCCCTTGAGTATTTCACTCATTTGACTATTGTTCTCTTACTGTGTAATTTGACTTTTCTATTGCTTTTCTCTGAATAAACTTTCTTAGCTATTTTTACAAATTTGTGTGAGCCTTTACTTCATTTTTAAAAAAAGAAGCCAAGACCTTTAAAAACCCATCTCAGACTCTCATTGTAGGATATTTGATCCTATTGTGAACCTTGAGATTGGAAACTATAAAAAAACCCTATTTATTGTTCGGTGTGGCTCAGCCCTAATGCAGTTCTTTTTATTGAACCTTCTGCTTATTGAAAACAGGAATTTGGTATGGCTCAGTCTTAGCACACACCTTTAATCCAAGAGCTTTCCACACACAGGATTTAATAAAGTTAACCCTAGGTCAAGCTGCAGAGTAAGAATCCAGGTAACAGGGATTAAACAGAAAGGAAGGGCATTGAGTTGAAGGGCATTTAAGACAGTGTAGAGAAGAAGACACAGCTCTTTAGCTCTTTGGCCTTGAGCTTTTGGCCTTTTCTTCCTGGGCTGTCTGCTAGGTAAAGCAGGCCTTTTCCCCCTGGGTCTTGAGCTAAACTAACAGGCTTTTGGCTTTTTCCATCTGAGGCATGAGCTGAGTAAGAAAGGCCTTTTTCTTCTGGAACATGTTGTGAAGGGTTTTGTTGTTGTTGTTGTTGTTTTGTATTTTTTTTTTTTTTGTTTTTCCTTCTGGGACATAGGTTGAATACAAAGGTCAGCTGGGTGCTTCCTCTGCCTCTCTGAGCTAGCAGATTTTTACCCCAACATCTGGCTCCTGAGTTGCCACTGGTAAAATCAAAAGATTTGGGATTTTCTTTCTTTAAAACCACAGAGTCTGATCATTCTTAACAGTAGGCGATGATTTACACTTCATTGAGTTAAAAAGAACTAAAAGTGTAATTTTCATTTTAGCCATCACTGTCATAGGGACCATCATATTTGATGTAGCATTTCAGAACTGTTTTGTCCCTTTTGAATGAGTTGATGGTGGCCTGCCTTTGAAACCATGTGTCAAGTATCATCTGAAGACTCATGGAAGATTTGGCTCTCTCTCAGGTGACTGGGTCATAGGTGGCTTAGTTACAAATATTGAAGCCATGTGTGGGAACAGATGAAACCTTCAGCCAATATTTAAAAAAAAAATGAAAAAATATCATCATGACTGCAGAGGACACAGAGATCATTTTCTTCACTGATTTAATTACCACTTCTTTCAATATTTTTTTTAATTACAGCATCCATGGTATCACCTTATAAAATATGAAAAAAAAATAAAAACAACAATTTATAATAGTTTTATAGTAATGTGTTTATTGACCTTCTGAACTAACTAAGCAGCTTGAATATGAGCTTACAGAGACTGAAGTAGCAAGCTACACCAGGTCCTCTGAATATATATTACAACTATTAGCATAGTATTTTTAAGGGACTCCTGAGAGAACAAGTGGGTTTCTGATTCTTGGGGCTCTTTTTCTACGGTTGGTATGCAGGATCCAAAGTCAAAATAGTAGTTCATGCTTCTTATCATCTTTTATTTCATCATACTTCCTTTGTTATCTTTTAGAAGCCTGTTCTTCTCTAATCAAAGACAGACATGGGTGAGTCCAGAGGTAAGGGGAAGTAGGGAAGAACTCGGAGAAGTAAAGGGAGGGAAAATCATAATAAGAATATATTGTTTGAGAAAATAACCTATCTTTAATTTTAAAAAACTATAAATAAGAAACATAAAATGATCATGGTAATAATACTAATAATTAAAAATAAAATAAATATGGTAATAGAATTTCCAAATCATTTTTCTTATGTTATTTTATATGACTCTCATAACTATTTTATGGGGCATGAGTCTTATTCATCTCAAGTAAGAAATGAGAATTAAAAAAATAATTTTGATGGAGTCCCGTAAGTGTTTTAATAATATTAAGTTTTCCTGACAAAACTGTTATTGATCTTTATGGTTTTAGATGGTTTTAGCTTTGGGCAGGTGTTACATAAAGGGGGAAATTGAAAAGTGAGAGATCACTAAATAATTTCATATAAAAATATAGATGTCAAGTTTTTGAAAGCTCAATTGACATTAATAAATATTTTAAATTTATGAAATTGAACCATATCTTTGCCATCAATTGATGAATTGAAATAAGTAATTCGTTATAATTTAGTAAATGTAGATTGGTATATATTATTGATTTTTCTTTTAAGTCATTTAGATTCTCCAGGTAAATATAAAGACACCAGAATATATTGTAGAAATGTGACAATTATCTGACCAAGATTCAGTTCTCTCCCTTGTCAGGTCACACTGGGAAAAATAGGCTTTTTTCCCCCCTGATGTACATAAAATTAGTTATATTTTATTAGCCTTTATTACCTCCTTCATTACTATTTTATACAGTAAATTATTAATTTCACACCAATTGGCAAATGAGATGTGCAGAATTCTCTGATGTTAAATATACTTTCATAATGACAAACAAATACGAGTGAAGCTGTTTTATTTAACTTCTTTCATTAATTTATTTACTTATTCACTTTACATCCTGGTCGCAGCCCCCCTTCCTCCTTTTAATCCCAGTCTCCTTCTCATACCTCCTCCAAACACACTGAGGAGAAGGGAAGATTCCCCCATGCTCTACCAACCTATCCAGGCATTTCAAGTTGCATTAGGACTAAAGGCATCCTCTCTACTGAGGCCATATAAGGCAGCCAGCGAGGGGCAAGGGATCCAAAGGCATGGCCACAAGGCCATACATAGTCCCCACTCAGTTGTTACAGGACCCACAAGAAGACAAGGCAGTACATCTGCTACATATGTGTAGCATGCCTAAGTCCAGCTGCTTGGTTGGTGGCTCAGTCTCTGTGAGCCCCATGGGCTCAACTTAGTTTACTCAGTAGGTTTTCTTGTGGTGTCCTTGACTCCTCAGCTCCTTCAATCCTGCCCCACCTCTTCCACAAGACTCCTCAAGAAATGCCTATTGTGTGGCTATGGGTCTCTGCATCTGTTTCCAGCAGCTGCTGAATGAAGCCTCTCAGAAGACATTTATGCTGGGCTCCTGTCTGCAACCATAGCAGAGTCTCATTAATAGTGTCAGGAGTTGGCTTTCTCTCGGGGGATGGGTCTCAAGTGAGACAAGTTATTGGTTGGCCATTTCTTCAAACTCTGCACCATCTTTATTCCTGATTTCTTGTAGGTAGAACAAATTTTGAGTCTAAATTTTTGTGGTGGGTTGGAGACCCCATACCTCCATTTGAAGTCCTGTCTGGGTGCTGAAGGTGGTTGCTTCAGACTTCATATTCAGCTCTGCTAGGAGTCTCAGCTAGGTTCACCCCCATAGACTCCTTGGGGCTTCCTCTGTCTCAGGTCTCCAGCTCTTTCCAAAATGGCCCCTTCACCCCAGAGATTTCTATTTTCTTTCCCAGTCCTCTTTCCCCTTCATTTCTCAGACTTAATCCTTTCCTCTTCTAGACTACTCTGTCACCCAGTCACCCAGTTCCCTCCCTCCACCTCTAAGAGATTAGGAGCATACTAATGAGGTACATGCTAATTATGTGTTTGTGCATGCTAATGAGGTACATCGTAAACTGGATGAGCATGCTAATGAGGTCGGTGGCTGTGCTTGTTAATAAAGAGCCTGCAGACTCTCCCTATGGCCAAGAGTTCCCCCCCTTCCCCCTGTCAATCATTCAGTTCCTGCTTTCTCTCCATCAATCATTCTACTCCCTCCCCATGCCTGACAATCACTCAGGTCCTTCCAGTGAGGCTAGCCCATAGTTCCCCAGATACACTTGTACAGTTCAGTGAGGCTACTCCATTGATCACTGGATGTCCCTGTTTGGTCTCAGATAGGACATTCCATAGATCCCCGGATACCCATGTGTAATCATGGCAAGGAAATTCCACACCTCCCCAGATATGGGCGTATAGTCCCAGTGAAGGTACTCCATATTTTCCTGGATACTCATGTATAGCTCCAGTAAGTCTATTCCACAAGCATCCTTTCCACAGGAGTCCATTCCGTAGGTGTATATACCTCAGAGGGTAAAGTGAGGTTAATAGGATCTCTCAACTAAAAGGTAACATACTTGTGTATATGTGTATGTATATATAATACATATGTTATTTGATATTGATAAAATTTTCTCTAATTCAGGATATTCATATATACTTACGTATGTGTGTATATGCACCTCAGAGGGTAAAGCAAGCTTAAAAGGACCTCTCAGCTAACAGGGAAGAACCTCCTCGGGTACAGCAAATTAAAAAATCCAGTCACCCTCACAGCACCCAATCCTTACCCCTCCCCCACAGCTGTGTCATGCTAATGCTCTCTCTGCATCCCTGTCCTTGCTTTCTGTGCCTCAGTTTAGGAGCTCAGCACATGGCAGTGTTACCTCCCTGGACATCTGACAGTCTCTGTCTATTTTTATTTCTCATTCTGAGTGAGATTCAAGCATCCTCCATTGTTATCTGGCTTCGTTGGGTTTGTGGATTGTAGCAGCGTTATCCTGTACAGTATGGCTAATATCCAGTTATTAGTGAGTACATATCATGAGTGTCTCTCTGAGTCTGGGTTACCTCACTGAGGATGATCTTTCCTGGTTCCCTCCATTTCCTAAAAATTTCACGATGTCCTGGTTTTCAATAGCTGGATAGTATTGCATTGTGTAAATGTACCACATTTGCTTTATCAGTTCTTTGAAGGATATCTAGGTTGTGTCCAGACTCTGGCTATTATGCTATGACATAGTAGTCCAAGTGTCCTTGTGGTATGGTGAAGCATCTTTGGGGTATATGCCCAGGAGTGGTATAGCTGGTTCTTGAGGTAGAGCTATTTCCAATTTTCTGAGAGACCTCCAGAATGTTTTCCAAAATAGTTGTACAGATTTGCACTCCCACCAAAAATGGAGGAGTGTTCTCCTTGCTCTATGTCTTTGCCAGCATGTGTTGTCACTTGAAGTTTTTTTTTTTTTTTTTTTTTTTTTTTTTTTTTTATCTTAGCTTGGTATAGGAGTCTGGCCTTACATCTGTGGTCTCTTAGAATCTGCAAGACATCTTCTGGCTTTTAGATTCTCTGTTGAGAAATCAGATGTAATTCTGAGAGGTCTCCCTTCTTATGTTACTTTTCCTTTTTTCCCTTCCAGGTTTTAATATTCCTTCTTTGTTCTATACATTTAGTGTTTTGATTATTATGTGGGAGGAGGATTTTATTTTCTGGTTCAAACTATTCGGTTTCTGTAAGCTTCCTGTATGTCTATAGCCATCTCTTTCTTTATGCTAAGAAAATTTTCTTCTATGATTTTGTTGAAAATATTTTCTGGGACTTAGACCTGGGAGTCTTCTATTTGTATTTTTCTTAGGTTTGGTCTTTTCATAGTGTCCTAGGTTTCTTTGATGTTTTGTGTCAGAAACTTTTTAGATTTAACAGTCCCTGATGTATCATCTCTTCAATTGTATCTCCTATGCTTGAGATTCTGTCTTCTATGTCTCGTACTGTGTTTGTGATACTTGCATCTGTAGTTACTGTTCTTTTCCCCAGGTTTTCCCTCTCCAGGATTCCTTGTTTGTGTTTTCTTTATTGCTTCTATTTCCAGTTTCAGGCTGTGAACAGTTTTATTTATTTTCTTCACATGTTTGGTTGTATTATCATTTATTTCTTTAAGGTATGTATTTCCTCTTTAAAGGCTTCTATCACCTTTTTAAAATGGGATTTAAGGTCGTTTTCTTGTGCTACAGCTGTGTTATAATATCCAGGGCTTGCTGTAGTAGGTAGCAGGGCTTTGATGGTGCCATATTGACCTGGCTTTTGTTGGTTTTGTTCTTTTTTTTTTTTTTTAGGAGATTAAGTTTATATATATTTTGCTGGTCTAAACAAGACAAAATTTCAATGGCAAGATAAAAGCCTCAGAACCAGAAAATTAAAAAAAAAAAAAAAAAAGATCAAAGGCGTTTGAAACAGAGTTTGTCTATGCGCTTGGTGTTAATCTGCCAGTGAAATGAGAGACATTTCGGAATATGGTTTGGGTTGCGCGCATGACTAAAACCAGCAGGTGCTTGCTATGTAGGCAAAGGGTTGAGGGCAAGATAAGATTAGAGAAGGACGTGTACTACACAGAGTCTGAGCCGGTGTAAGTGTTTCCAAGCTGTTAAGGCCTGGAAAGCAAGTATAGGAAACCAGGTTTTGTTCTTATGATGGCCTTGAGCCACCTGGTTTTCCCTGGTGCCAGCTGGATGTTCCTGGTACAGACAGCATTCCTTGGGGGAGAAAAGCAGAGACCTGGGCCAGAAGGTGGTGCTCAGCGAACAGCATGTAGCTCACTGTTCCACGGTGTGCCCCAGAAGGACCTGAGAGGCAGGGGAGTGCCGGAGATAGGTATCAAAGCTGGATGTTGCAGGGGCCCTGAATGTCTCCTTGGGAAAGCTGGTAAAACCTGGTCCACACAATGGAGCAATATTGAACTTTCTTAATTAGAGGTTTTCCTATTTGTAAACGTCAAAATGATTTTGTTTCTACTTGAACTATATAAAACTTTTTTTAATAGAACACTTATTCTTTTCAAATCATATATGTATATAAATATACAATTTATTTATATATATGTTGTCTTTGATCAAAGTTCCCCTCATTATTGACTCTTATCTCCTCCCGATTACCAAATTTTCTTTGTTTTCAAAGGTTTGTCTCCTTCTGTTATGTCTCGGTGTGACTGGGTGTATGGGTGAGTTTGGGGGTGTCTGTAGATGTGTCTGTGTGTGGGTGTGTTTGTCCGGGTGTGGTTCTGAGTGCACACGCATGTGACTCACTATATTTAAATAGAGTCGCCTTCATCAGGTGAGAAGTTTTTTTTTTTTTACTTGAGAGCAATGTACCAGTGGCTACAAAACTGTGGACTAGGATTCCCTCCCTTCTATAGCTTTAAATGCCTATAGTTCTTCAAAGACTAGTGGGGTCTTTATAAGCATTTCACTCTCTGTGGCAGGCAAGCCTTAAATACCAGCAACTCTGAAGGACAGAAAAAGTTAAGAAAAAAGAGAAAAAGCTAAGCTTTTTATGATGGGGTAGAGAGCAGTCACATGACAGAAAAGAAGTGGGAGACTCAGAGAACAAAAAATAGCAGAAGCCCAGATTGTCCGAAAAAGGATGTGTAGGATTTTGAAAAGTATCCCAAAGGAAAAAAGATAGAAAAGTGGTAAAAAGGGAAGTCATAGCTTTCTAAGTAACTCTGGAAACCAACAGACTCCAAGATGCTATGTTATGGAGGCTCTACAAGCAGCTGCCCTGACAAAGGGCCTTACAGAAAGGAGTAGCACATTATCTCACAGGGGATCATTTATGCCTCTCCCTACCCTCCTTAGCATGCCTTCACGTGACTTCGATTTCCTAGGACATGGGTTCATGGCTAAATGATTTATAGACACAACTGGATCAACAATATTATGTAGTATTTAGGGTCAGGTGCTTAGAAAATCAGCTCACCACCCTGGACCAGAGGTAGAGCTTAGACTTTAAACTTCTTCCAGGAGAAAGTAACTTTGCCTCACTGAGCTTCAACAAAGACCAGATATATCTACCTTTCATGTAGTAGTTCACATAATAGGGATTAACAAATATGATATTTAACTTCCTAGTGTTACTAGGGAAGCAGGATGTGGGATTTCAAAGAGGTCATGAGACTGAGTGCATCCACAGACCCATCCAAGGCTGTTATTACTACTCTATATTTTAGAAACAAAGTTTGGGTCTTATTGTCTACTTCTTGAAAGCAACCACGAGGAAGAGTTAAAGCTTATATTATTGGGGTCAGGGGAAGGGCTCCCACATACGACGCCTAGAACTTTGTCTAGTATGTCTTTTGAGTAGCAACATCAAAAATTATGCCATCTCTTCTAATCTGTCTTCAATTTCTCTCTGTGTGTGTTGGTGGGTCTGTGTATGTATGCCTTTGTGTATTTTTAATTAAATTAGAAAATAGTAGGTTTCTACATAACTTTTGGTTAACCCTCAGCCTTTTTGTCTATCCTTGTCCCCAACCTCATCCTTTCGTAACCCTTTCCACCACCAACAATTCTCTCCATGTTCATTTCATGTCTGTTATACTGTCCCTCCTCCTTGAGGAATCACCTCAAAGGTTCATTTCTAGTTTCACTAATTCTGTAGGTGCTTCAAGTTAAACACTAAGTCTAACACTTAGATATTAGGGCCTAACTATTGAGAGAAGAGTATGCTTGTCTTTTGGGGGTCTGGGTTACCTTATTCAGTATAATGTGTTCCAGTTCCAGCCTTTCAACTATACATTTCATTTTTCTTTACAGCTTAACAAAAGTTCATTGCTTATATGTCTAACATTTTCATTAGATGACATCCAAGCTGCTTCAGTTTCCTAGATATTGTTAACTGAGCACCAACGAATAGACTGAGCAAGTATATCTGTAGCAGGATCCAGAGTCCTTTGTCTATATACCCAGAAGTGATATACTGGATCATACTGTAGTATGAAAAATGAAACAAAATAAGAATAAACTCTATGATTCCTTCATCTATTACTATCTTTAAAATTAGCTGCTTATTCAAAAACTGTGTTCATGGTAATTCCCAATGCAGGAGGCAACTACAGTAATCCTAAAGATTATAGCAGAAATCTTTATGCTTCGTTCTGGCTTGCAATTTTATTTTTTCTTTTATTATTAATTAACCATTTCATGAATAAACCAATTCTACTTGCTTTAGTTGATTATGATTATTCTTAGCTTTATTTCCAATGTCTATTTGAAACAACCTGTAATTCTCCCTCTTTAAACTCTGTATACATTTCTTTGTTTTAATGGTTTGTATGTTATTTAAATTTATTAATGGCATTGCTATAGGATTTCAGCATATAACTTATGTGGGTTTAAGAAATTTTTAAATCATTACTGAGATTTCTCATCTGAGCTAAAAATTTTTATATCAATTTTGAGGAAACAAATTGATATAAACTCAAGCTTGTTGCTGTTTGTTATTTAAAAAAATCAACAAAACTTCAATTCAGATGTTAATCTCTATATCTTTGTTGAGGAGGCATTATTGTGCCTAATGGAATGGAATATGTTGAGAGTATAAAGGCATCTTAACATTAACCAGGACAGCTGACAGGTATTCTCTGTAATAATAATTTATTGCTTTGAATCTCACTTATTTATTTTTAAGTAAAAATATTGTTCTCCTGGCAACCATAACTTGGGTTTTAAATCCAATGGTAACATCGTTAACATGAATTATTTGAGATGAAATATGTATATGTGTATATATATATAAATATGTATATATATAAATATATGTATATATTTCATATACATATATGTATATAGGGGAAGAAAAAGAAAGGAAAATAATATAATAATATTATAACCTCAAAATATATATAAAAAAAAAATCCTACACATGGAGAGAAGCTAAAACACCAGAATACAAGAACAGGATCTACCTTTTCTCCATTAAACCATTATCCTACTAGACTAAAATAAGCTACCTCATTTGCTAAAATTTAATCTCTTTCTGAAGCCAATAGCTAATTCTGAAATAGTGCCCTTTAACTTGCTATTGTGTATTTGTTTTGTTTTCAATTATCAGGAATTTAAGGAGTTCCAGCTATCTAGTGGGATCAGGCTGTGATTCTGCTAGGGAATATAGAGGGGAGCTGATTTTTACTGTATGTGTCTATAAGAAATTTAGAAACACATATAAGGAATCAGCTGAGGGTCATCAGGATAAGCCAAATATATACAATTATCCTTTAAAATATACTATTTTATCAATGTTTAAAATAATTTTCCACTAGAGAAAATATAGTCTCAATCATCAATTTTAATTTCTTCAGCCTTGAGATAATATAAAATACAAATAAATATACCTGAAAAGAAATGTATATTTTGCCTAAGCTTTTCAGAAATCTTAATAAGTTCCTCAAAACAAAATAGCCACACTTATATTTTTGGTTGTGAGCTTAGCCTTTAACGGCTGAGCCATCTCTCCAGCCCAGGACTAGCCACAGGATTATCATCATGGATTGCTGCAGCCATGAATCATCTGAAGGAATGGGCGGGCATGGGAGCGTTAGCAGGCCTTCTGGTGTTGGTCTCCTTGGTTTGCCTGTGGTATATATGCAAGATTAGAGTCTCACAACAGCATAATGCAGCCATGACCATTCAGGCCTTTACAGCCATTGAAGCAGGAAAGTCTCCCCAAGCATGGTTGGCTACCATAAAAAGCTAAAATGTTACGCTCAGGATGCGAGGCTAAGCACTGCACTCAGGGTCAGCCCCTTTGGACCCAGAGAAGAGCATGTCTGATTGCATGCGGGTTGATGCCCCAGGTCCCGCCTCTGAGAAAAAGGTATCGGGACAAGTCTGATGCTCTTTGGGTGGATGACACCTAAATGAACATCAGTACAAAGTCCCAATTTATTTCTAATATCAGAGATCAGACCTCTATTCTTGCCTGATGCGTCTAAAACAAAAAGGGGGAACTGTAGAGAGCTGCGTAATGCCGCGCCTTAAAGATGGAGCTGGTTTCCGCCTTCCACCTTCCTGATGGTGAGTGCTCTCTGTCAAGAACAACTCCACATTTGGCTAAGGCTGAGGATCTGGCTTGCTTCCATGTATGTGGACCTATCTGCATTGCCCACGTGGCACGCTGGGGTTGGCTACCCAGAGGCTACTTAAGCTGTGGGCTGGCTTTCCCCAGGGTCAGATGATTGTTCAAGGTTCCTGAATAAACTGCATTGAAAAAAAAATAGCCACACTTGCTCTGATATTGAACATGGAAGTCATATATTTCTCTTCTTCAAACATATTATTTTTATTGATTATTTGTGAATTTCGCATCATGTATCCTGATCATACTTCCCAATCCTTTCCTCCCAGGTCCTTCCTTACTCTTGAGACCACCTCCCTTGCTGAGGGGAGGGGAAGGAGAGAGAGAAGGAGAGACAGAGATGGACAGAAACAAAGAAAGAGGAAAGAAAGAAAGAAAGAAAGAAAGAAAGAAAGAAAGAAAGAAAGAAAGAAAGAAGAAAGAAAGAAAAGTTCAATTTGTTTTGACCATATACTGACTGAAGCAGGGTCAGACTCCCAGTCCTCAGCTCTGTAAAGAAAACCTGTCTTTCCATACCTTAAGCACCACCAGAAGCCATCAGTTGTTGAGAGTTACTCTTCAGCATCCTTATCACTATATTTTAGAGTTCTCTTCTAGGTTTCCTGGCTAGGCTGTTACTTCTTTTTAGGTGGGGTGGTTGGAAAGGAGCAGGGTTTTCACAGAAGCCTTCTACATTTATTTTTCTCAGTTGTGAGTCTGCAGTCATCAACATCATGGCAAAAGTAGCTTTTTTGCCCTTTCCCGTCAGTAGAAACACGGACCACTGACTTCTACATGGTTTCTTGCCATGGCACAGACCATGAACATCTTATATTTCAAGAAGCCTTTTCTTCGTTTACATAAAGCCATAAAGAGCACAGTGCAATGATGGTTAGAACAGCACCCAGTAATCACAACATTATGCAAAAAGAGGAAGATTGCAACATGAGGAAAAGTGTAGAGACAGAAACATACAGAAAAACAATGGCGTAACTCTGGTTTTACAAGTTCAAAATGTCTATAAAAAGTTTAGAGAGATCCCAAAATATCCTACAAATAACACATATTTTCTTAGTAATTTTGTAGCACGTCCCAAAATACAGCAACATTTAACAAGATAGCACACTTATAAAAGGATAAATAATTTGGCTTATTTTCTAATTCTCTTTCTTTCTTCTTTTCTCCCCCCATCCTTCTTCTTTTTCTTCTTCCTCTCTCTTTGTCTTTCTTTGTCTCTGTCTCTCTTCTTCTCTCTCCTGTCTTTTTTAAATTTTTTACTTTTTTACATTAATCACAGGTTATTTACTTTGTATCCCAGCCGTAGCCCCCTCTCTCATTCCCTCCCAATCCCACCCTCCCTCCCTCCCTCATCTTCTCCCTGCCCCTTTCCAAGTCCACTGATGGGGAGGACCTCCTCCCCTTCCATCTGACCCTGGCTTATCAGGTCTCTTCAGGGTTGGCTGAAATGTCCTCTTCTGTAGCTTAGCAAGGCTGTTCCTCCCTCGGGGGGCAGGGGGGTTTGAAGAGCTCGCCATTGAGTTCATGTCAGAAATAGTCCCTGTTCCCCTTACTAGAAAACCCACTTGGATACTGAGCTACCATGGGCTATATCCGGGCAGGGGTTCTAGGTTATATCGGTACATGGTCCTTGGTTGGAGAAACAGTCTCATGAAAGACCCTGTGCCCTGATATATTTGGTCCTTGTTGAGCTCCTGTCCTCTCCAGGTCTTACTAACTCCCCCTTCTTTCATACGATTCCCTGCCCTCTGCCAAAGGTTTGGTTATGAGTCTTAATATCTGCTTTGATACACTGCTAGGTAGAGTCTTTCAGAGGCCCTCTGTGGTAGGCTCCTGTCTTGTCCTCTTTTTTTTTTTTTTTTAGACAAATCTGTCACCTGAAGTTTGTTACTAGTAACCTTATGGCAATGGCCTGGATAGAACAGAAAACACAATTGAATTCACTCCTGTGAATTCCAATCTTCTACTGCTTAAAAAAAAAAAAGTATGAAATGCACCATTTTATCACAAAGTCTAAGGCTTATACATGTTCTCAGCAGCATGATAACCCTTGGGAAGCCAGAAATTCTACTGGGACAGTAGAACAATTCTAGATTCATTCAAAAAATACATACGTGAAAACCACCAATCTTGTAAATTCAGGGTCTAGAAATGGAGGTAGTATTAATTATTCCTCTTTCTATTTGTCAAACCATCATTTAACCTAGTGAGATTCAAGAAGATTCCTTAACCAGTATGTCAATGAAAAGGTGGGATTTATGCTACTCTGGTGTTCTAAACTTGGTTGTTGTAACACCTGCTTAGGCTCACCTGTTCCTGATTTTCAGAGTCATATGCATTGGGCAGTTTTTATTAATTTTATTTTATTTTTTACTTTCTTTTATATCAATTATGGTTTATTTACTTTGTATCCCAGCTATAGTCCCCTCCCTGATTCCTTCCCAATCCTACCCTCCCTTCCTCATCTCCTCCTATGCCCCTCTCCAAGTCCACGGATAGGGATAGAGGAGGTCTTCCTCCTCTTCCATATGACCCTAGCTTATCCAGTCTCATCTGAACTGGCTGCATTGTCCTCCTCTGTGGCAAGGTTGTGCTCCCTAGACATATGATGTGGAATTTCTTAAATAATTTGTCAACAAGATTAGAAATTCTATGAAACAGGAATTTTAAAACAAAAGCAAAATAATAGAATTCAAGTAAAAAAAAAGAAGAAGAAATAGCAGAACTGCAGGGAAAGAGTTTAAGTGACATTGTTTTCCATGCAACATGAAAAAGATATTACTTATAGTTGATGTGGTAGAAAATTAAAATATATTTAAAATGTTTGAAAACATAAAGCCAGTGAGAAGAACAAAAACTGAGAGCAATAGCAAGGCCATGGAGATAAGAATTATAGGACCAGAGTCAAAATTGAGAGCAATAGCAAGGCCATGGAGATAGGAATGATGGGACCAGAGTCAAAATTGAGAGCAATAGCAAGGCCATGGAGATAGGAATGATGGGACCAGAGTCATGATATAGATGAACTGAATGTGGTACTATCCTGGAAAACACAGGATATAAACTGTCTTGCATTGCATAATAAATGGCGCTATAAACATTTTCTTTTAGTAACTTAGTAGCTCCTGTAGGAACAATTAATTATGTGAAGCTCTCAACGTTTAGTGAGACTAGAAGGGGTATAAAGTCTAGCAGAAAGCTGTGGCTTTTGACAGTAAGTTCTTTGTAGTAGTTTGTAGCTACTTTGCATTAAACGCATGCATGAATCATGACTAAATGGCAGTGAAAAGAGCCAGACAAAAGAGAAAATGTGGACCTATCCCACATTTCCACCTCACTCAGGTGAGACCACTTGAGGTCATGAGTACTGGAAGCCAGGAATTCTGAGAAGGAAAACCACAGAAGTAGCAGTATATGTTCTAACGAAAAGGAACTGCAGCTACCAAAGCGCTGAACCCAGGGCACATATAAGAAAGAACAAAAAATTCTTTATTCCAACAAAATGGAGAAAAACGTAAAGGAAAGCATATTGGTTATACTTGTGATTTCATAAGAAAGCAACTAAATTGTACCTAAAATTGTACGGCTAAATACAATTAGAGTAAACAGCTACAGATTTGAACTCAAGTAGGGATTCGACATAACGATTTTATTTCAATACACATATTTCGTACGAGATATTGACAAGACTCCTAAGGAAGTGGGCAACTCTGTGGCCTTGTGTTTTGGGTTTGTCGTAACTTTAGTTTAGACCCATCCTGTTCTAAGAGCCCTATCGAATAACCATCCCCTGTGTGGAAGACAGGCACGAGAAGCAGAGAATCCTCAAGCTCTGAGTTTGAGATTAATACAAGCACCGATTTTAAGAACTTTTTTTTTTTTTTTTTTTTATCAAGTGAATTTGGTAGCTCCAGCTATTTCCGTCCCTGTTTGTTATGCATGGATCTTTGCAGATTCTAGAGCTCTGGGAGGTAAACCTTCCTCCAGCTCTGCCGGCTACAGCTGCTTCTAAATACCAAGGAACGTGTCTCTCTCTAAATTCCTGCTGCTGCTCGAAGGCTTACGTAACTCTGACTAGTGCTTGGTGAAAAGAGAACAGTCGCTAATTTGAGGCAAGAATTACTATTTTTCCCTTTTTTCCAGTAACAATATACTACAAATTATTTATTCTCTGAGCTTCCCTGTAGTTGGTTTCTAAAAAATATGTGAATTGTTTTCATTTTAGTTTTATAGTTAAATTTGTCAAGCATGCATGTAATTCACAGCTCTAAACACACCTTATCACACAGACCTCTCTGTTATAATTTTATTATTATTATTTTTGGTGTTATGTTTTCAAGAACTGACTCTTTTATTTCTATTCTATATTACATCAGAGGAAACAGATACACACTGTACAGCACAGGGAATTTATTTATCAGAAAATAAGTATTTTGAACAACCAATAGTAGCTAATTCCAGACATAATCAAGCATTACTTCTTTGAACAGTTCATAGTTTGCGGAAAGACTGATAAGCAACTTTCACCCTACACTGTGATGTGTTACCATAGAAACACATTAAAATAACTAGAAGTATCTAGATCATAAGACATCTAACTGCTAAGCAGGTCTGAATAGAAGTGTGCTATAGTTTTCAAGCATCTATGAACTCAGCTAAAATATGTTTCTTTCTTTCATAAGTGCAAAAAACAAAAAAACATCAAACCAGAATCTAATACTCTAATTCAGAAGACAGTGTCTCAGTAAGTGTATAGAACTGGGAAATTGAGTAAGAAATCAATGCCTACCAAGCTGAGAAAAATCTGCTGAACCATATGCCCATCAGCTATTTTACATGGATTAGTAATTTTATCACATCCTCCAAAATAGAAGCATCATTCTATACCCTGCAGTATTCCTAAACTAAAAAGAATTAGCTGAACTTAGAAGTCCTGGTATTAACGGCCACATCATCGACACTTCTTTTCTTGTATTTTCATCTAAGGTGATAATTTCTGGTGTACAGAAGAGTTAATTCACGAAGCCTTACTATTCTTTTAGAAGGCTAATTAAGGGTAGCCCTCTACTTGCATTGAGTTAGAACTAAGGGGGTTCCCAACATTAATTTTTAAAAGGTATTTATTTTATTTGGTGTATGAGGGTTTTGTCTGGGTTTCTACGTGTGCGTAACATGCTTGCCTGGTGTCCAAGGTAAGAACAGTGTCAAATCTAATGGAATTGGAGCTACAGACAGTTTTGAGCTGCCCTGTGAGTTCTTGGAATCAGTCCTCCTGAAGATCAGCGGGTACTCTTAGCCACTGACCCATCTCTTTAGCCCCACAACACTAATTTGTAAGAGTAATTGTATTAACAATACCACTTGTACTCAACAACTGCTTTCCTTCTGGGAGTCTGACATTTGGGTATTTGTGAGATACTTTGGGGTACCTAACCCAGACTCTGATCAAAACACCAATGAACTTTCTAATATAATAATGCCCACACACTGTCCTTAAACATTTCAAGGAAAGTGGAATGTGTCCTTTGTGAATCTTTGCATGGAATTCTTGGAAGGTGGATTCTTGGCTTCATTATTCAGATTTTTTCCTTTGTCATTTTTCTGTGAAATTCTTTCATTAATCTGCATTCTGAGCGTGGCTATAGGCCTTTTAGGAAATCACCAAACCAAAGGCATCAAAAAGCCCCCCAAAACAAGAAACAAAATTAAAACAGTTATTCAGTTGAAATAATGTTTTTAGGGGCTTTCTGAATTGTGGCCAAGTAGAAATTCATGAGCATCATAAAAGATAAAATCTATTACTCAGAAAGCACAAAGCTTCAAGTCAATTTCATATTAGTTTCTGAAACTAGAAAGTTTTTTAATTAAAGTCAAATTCTTTAATTAAGCAGATTATGTGCAGATTATTCTAAATTGCATAACTGTACAATTTTTTATCTGTTTGCATATTCTATCTTTGGGATAATAACTCATAAATAAAACAGTCACATTTAGACTTCTCAAGACAGCTAAGTATTTATGTTATTTAAAAGCAAGGAAATCAATCTGGCACTTTCTCAGACTATTTGGAACAGTGTTACCTCAAGATCCAAATATACCACTCCTAAACATATATCCAAAAGATGCTCAAGCACACAACAAGGACATTTGCTCAACCATGTCCATAGCAGCTTTATTTGTAATAGCCAGAAGCTGGAAAGAACACAGATGTCCCTCAGTTGAGGAATGGATACAGAAATTGTGGTATAATTACAGAATGAAATACTACTCAGCAATTAAAAACAAGGAAATCATGAAGTTTGCAGGCAAATGGTGAGAACTAGAAAAGATCATCCTGAGTGAGCTACCCCAGAAGCAGAAAGACACATATGGTATATATTCACTTATAAGTGGATATTAGACATATAATATAGGATAATCATACTAAAATCTGTACACCTAAAGAAGCTAATCAAGAAAGAGGATCCTGGGTAAGATGCTCAATCTTCATTCAGAAAGGCAAAGGGGATAGACATCGGGAATGGGAAAAAACAGGGAACAAGACAGGAGCCTACCACAGAGGGCCTCTGCAAGACTACCTAGCAGGATATCAAAACATATGCTGAGACTCATAGCCAAAGTTTGGGCAGAGTGCAGGGAATCTTATGAAAGAAGGGGCAGATAGAAAGACCTGGAGGGGAAAGGAATTCCGCAAGGAGAGCAACAGAATCCAAAATTCTGGGCACAGGGTTCTTTTGTGACACTGATACTCCAGCCAAGGACCATGCATGGATATAACCTAAAACCCCTGCATAGATGAAGCCCATGGCAACTCAGTGTCCAGGAGGGTTGGTTCCCCAGTTACAGGAACAGGGACGGTCTCTGACATGAACACATGGGCTGGCTCTTTGATCCCCTCCGCCTGAGGGGAAAGCAGCTTTACCAGGCCACAGAAGAAGACAGTGAAGCCAGTCCTGATGAGACCTGATAGACTACAGTCAGATGGAAGGGGAAGAGGACTTGGGGAAGGGCATAGGAGAAGGAAAGGGATAGAGGACGAGATTGGGAGGGATTGGGGAACAGGGCTACAGCTGGGATACAAAGTGAATAAACTATGATTAATAAAAATAAAAATTAAAAAAAAAAGAAGGATCTGGCATCCTAAATGAGAATCTTCTTTTTTTGGGGGGAGGGGCACAGACTAACAGGAAACTACAACTTACTTTACTTAGAATTCTTGACGAAAGTCATTCGATTTATTTGCCACTTTTGGAGCTAAATAAGCGAGGCTAGGATTTTTCTGGTATAAAATTCCTTTCTGAAGGTTTATTTCCTTTGTAAACCAAGAGCATGTTGAACTATATTCTGAATACTGCTTAACCAGAAAAACAGATTTGGCTCACTAAGCTGGCATGTGTGTGATCTTAGACTCCTGGTACAAATACACACACATACAAGACTTTGGTTCTATGAATATGTACTGTTACACTATTTCAAAATTCAATATGAGAATATAAATTAATCAATTCTCAGTGATTTTTTAAGGAAAAAAGCAGGAAACAGTTTAATTTAAAAGAGTTATTTAAAATATAACAACATAGATTAAAAGATAAAGCCAATTCTAATCAACAGGGGAAAAATAACATTTTTTATCTTAAAATTAGTCTCATGAAACTATTGATATAGTTCAAACTAAGTTGTAATTAGTCAAAAATCAGCATAGAAAACAATTAACTGAATGTATGGCGGCATTTATGTGACCTGACGCTTAGATGTCCTTCCATACTGAAAAACTTATTTAACACTTACTTTTATTCATATGTGTTTTTGTGTTCACTAGTTTTAAAATATATAAGTGAATTATGAATGCATTACAAAACTGCAGTACAAAATTTTCTTAAAGAAATCATCTTTTAGGTGGCCATAAAAATTAGCTTTTTTTTGCATTATTACTCCATTTGCAGCATTTAAAGTCCTGATACTTTTATTCTAAACATTTTTACCAATAGAAATTTGAATGAAGGGTTATTAGTCATAGGTACGTTCTAAACAATGTTCCAATTTTCTCTACATATGCTCTTTCTTATAATACAAAGATGTTTTGGACAGAAGAAAATCAGGTTAGCAAACAAAAGCATTAGGTAAACTCACCAATCGATAATCTGCTTAAGCACCTTATCAGGAAGTACAGCATAAATGTCTGTACTTATAAGATGATTATAGCTAAATATGGAATTATTTGGAATTGTTATTACTGTGTGCAAACAAAGGCTTAAATGCTGTAAACAAAGTGACTAGGGACAAGAGAACAATTAGTATTTAGCTCACAAACTAAATGAAAATATCCAAAGGCACAATGTAAATGGTCAGTTGTCTAGCATTTTCATTGAATAGCCCAGAGAATTAGATTATGTTATATACAGTGATACTTATGCTGCCAATGTTCAGACTGTATCACAATATTTCAATTGATACATACTTATATTAGTTCATATCTATCTAGCAATCTTTCTATCTGTCTACATATCTATCTATTATCAATCATCGATCATTTTTCTAAGATGCATAATCAATTGGAAAATAATCATAAAATAGATTATTCTGAGTGAGGTATCCCAGAAGCAGAAAGACACACATAGTAAATACTCACTTATAAGTTGATATTAGACATATAATATAGGATAAACATGCTAAAATCTGTACACCTAAAGAAGCTAAGCAAGAAGGAGGACCCTGGGTAAGATGATCAATCCTCACTCAAAAAGCTGAACATGACGGACATAGGAAGAGGGACAAAACAGGGAACAGGACAGGAGCCTACCACAGAGAGCTTCTGAAAGACTCGACCCAGCAGGGTATCAAAGCAGATGCTGAGACTGATAACTAAACTTTAGGCAGAGTGTAGGGAATCTTATGAAAGAAGGGTGAGCTAGAAAGACATGGAGTGGACAAGGAGAGCAACAGAAGCAAAATACCTGGGAACAAGGGTCTTTTCTGAGACTGATCCTCCAATCAAGTACCATGCATTTAGATAACCTAGAACCCCTGCACAGATGTAGCCCACTGCAGTTCAGTCTTAGAGTGGGCTCCCTAGTAATGGGAACAGGAACTGTCTCTGACATGAACTCAGTGACTGGCTTTTTGATCACTCCCCCTCCCCGAGGGGGGAGCAGCTTTACCAGGCCACAGAGGAGGACATTGCAGCCAGTCCTAGTGAGACCTGATAGGCCAGTGTCAGAGGAAAAGGGAGGAGGACCTCCACTCTCAGTGGACTTGGGGAGGGGTTGAGGGGTTGTGAGGAGATGTGGGAGGGGGATCAGGAAGGGGAGCTATAGCTGGGATACAAAGTGAATAAACTGTAATTAATAAAATAATAAATTAATTAAAAAAGAAAAAAGAATGTTACTGGCTAACTCTTAAAAAAAAGAAAAAATCATTTCATACATAACAATGTTTTTAAATACTATGTATGTACAGGAGTATCAAAGAATGTCTAATATAACTATGTGGGAAAATAATATTTTATAACATATAACCGCAATATTGAGAGAGGTATAATGAATGGAAAGTGCTTTTAAAAGCCATATGTAAATACTACAAGTTTTACAAATGCACACACTCACATGCAGACATGGAACATATTTTCCCATTGGTTAATGAGATTAACTTGAGTTATCTCAGACAGGGTTGTACCTATAAAAAGCCACAGGCTGGCACATAAAAATTCCCATGACTGATTTGGGATATCTCCACTTGAGTTATTGGTCAGGGGTGTCCAACACAACCCCAAACACAAAACCTAATGGCATTGATTTAAATGCCCACCAAAATTTAATGGCAAGACCCTCCTTCTGAAGACAACATACACTTAGGTCACAGAAAATTTAAACAAACAAACAAAAACAACAACAAAGTAGATATTAACCAGGAAACTTTCTCTTTTGGCTAATTTTTATGGTACAGGAAGGCCGTATGTAGGTTGGGGGTTGGGAGACTCTTTCAACAGTCTTACCAGGGTAAAATCCTGTGAGCTATTATAAAGATTGATATGACAGTATATACCCATGAGAGTAATAATAGTATGCATTTTATGTTATTGGGGTGACAAACACTTTCTAATTGAAGTTAAGGTCTGCTCCGTAAGAGAAAAATACATGCCTAGTATTGCATATCTGTTCAGGAATTTATGATGGGGAGCTCAAAGGTTCCAGAGATGAACCTATTACTCTTATGGATTATGGGGAGAGACAGTTTTCTTTAAGAGTGTAGTCATTGGAAGGTCCACCATGCTCTATTCCATGGCCCAACATACAAGAAAATATGGATAGCATAAATGGACTTGGTGATTATTTATAAAAAGAGAACATAAAGTTGAGAGGTGATGATGGGGAGGGCAGATACAAAAAAATTGGAGAAAGGTGTGTGGGATTAAAATACATTGCATTCATGAATGAAATTTTCAAAGAATCAAAAATATATTTAAAATAATGCTAAAACATTACTGTAACTACTTAGGTGGCAATGCATGTGAAAGTATAATGTAGACATTAGAATTTAGAAGGTTCAGTCATGGACAAGGACCTTACCATTACTGGCACAAATATGCAACTGTGGCAAGAACTGTAATTAAAAAATAAAGGGGGAACAGGAAAAGCCTTAAATCTGATTCTGTGAATTTTAGATTTCTTCATGGAATGATGGAAAACTACTTAAGGATATTTCATAAAATAATATGAATATTATTACATATAAAATTACATATAAATAATAACACACATACATTGAGAATTCATTTTAATTTATAAAGAAAGCATTAAAAACAGAAAAGATAAAGAAGGTACGGTAATGGAGAAACTTAGGGAAGGAGGTGAGAAGGATCTAGAAGGAACTGGAAGAGGGAAAAACATTATCAGAATATATTATATTTAAACATTATTTTCAATAAAAATTGATGATACATAAAACATAATAAAGTAAGCATTAAACACTGCTGGAATGATCTAATTGAAAGATATTAGAGTAATTTAAAACGACACTTAGCAGAGAAAATGTAGCTAACTTGTTTATTATAAAGTGTACTGGGTTTGATAGAGTTGGAACTAAGCGATGAGAAAAATGAAACTTAAATTGATCTTGAGTTTCTTGCTTAAAACAGATGATGATTAGAACTAAAATAAAGTTAGGAACAGAAGTGATGACCACGTAGAGAGTTAGAGTTGAGAAATTTGGGATGTCTTTGAGGAAGCAGCCAATACACATTTACATAAATAGGCCTGTTGTTCAAGAAGTAAAATTTCAATAAAATATCCATTTGGGAATTTTGAAAATATTAATAAAGTAATGATTCTGCAAGACAGACGTTCAGTAATGTATTTCATAACTGTTTGAGAAGGAAGCAAAGGTTTTTATAAAATTCACAATCCAGAACAATATATAATCTTCCTATATCAGCATATACTCGAGTATTTTTCATGTCATTACATTTCACACACACACCAAAATTCACACCACAAAGTACAAAATATGTGATTTATAGATTTATACAAAAACTTAAACTCAATAGTAAATTTTATCTTTTTATTATTTTCAATTATTTTTTATTACTATTTATTCATTTTGTATCCTGGCTGTTGGCCCACTCCCTTGTCTCTTCCCAATTTCACCCTCTCTCCCTCTTCTCCTCTTATACCCCTTCCCTAGAACTCTGATAGGGGAGGTCCTCCTCCCCTTCCATCTGACTCTAACCTATCAGGTCTCATTAGGACTGGTGGCATTGTCTTCTTCTGTATCCTGGCAAGGCTGCACACCACAGGGGAAGGTTATTGTTAGAACTCATTTTCTTAAAAAAGACAAAAAACAAAAAACAAAAAAACCCATAAAATCAGTCGTTGGTCTTCCTCTCAAAGTTCCAGCCCATGGGTGAGGACAAAGGGTTCAGGAAGAAGGGGGGGTGAGAGGCACGGAGTCATCTTACAGCAACTGGGAGTCTGGTGACCACAATCTGAGGGCAGGGAGATGCAGACTCCTTTATTCCAGGAAGTGAGGACATGTTGTACAACTTTGAGTGATCAATCAGGTTCCTCCACACCATCTCCAAGACTACTATTGGTTGTTGGTCTCTGGATGGACTCTCCAATGTCAGGCCAGGTATTTTCTGCCTGACGACTTCCCTAGTCCTGTCAGCAGAAGCTGCCCTATGCTGTGAGCCCGAATGGCGCTTTGCTGGGAATGTCCACACTCAGTTTCAAATTAATTAAGGTCTCTAATTTACAAAATACTAAATTACGTTTAAAAGTCATAAATTTTAAGGCAGTCTGGTGTGACTTGAAATAAATACTTCCTAAAATATTGGAATTCAACAATAGATCTAGGTTCTGAAAAGAAAAAGTCTTGTCAAAGGCTAAGAAGAACAGAGGGACTGTTTCGTCCATGGGAGAAGTTACCCATGATTCTGTAAGCAATCCACAGCAACTCATTGGTTCACCAAACCATCAAACAAAACAAACAAATGACAACTGCTTCCAAATTCCATATTTCATATTTAACCTAAATATTGATTTTCTTTCTTGATTAAATTTGAAAAATAAATTGCAGAATTATTTAAACAGTCAATTCTTTTTTGTTAGTATTATTGTTGATGTAGATTTTGAGATAATATATTCATTTTCAGTATTAGATTTACAAATAAAGCATTATAGGTAGGTGCAATTTAATTATTCAGGAATACAAAATATTGAAGCTATTGTTCAGTTACTCATACAAAATACTATGAAAATGAGCTATAGATAAACATCCCTCTTATTAATTATACTTTCAACAAGGTATGAAAAATTAATTCAACCTGAATGCAATAGAAACAACCCGTTCATCATAAACCAGTAGAAGCTTGCTACAAATGGTTGGGGGAACTTTGGTTGAATTTATGCATTATTTGTACCAATTATGCACGTGAATTCAAAACTTGCTTCACATTTAAAGTGTTCCATTTCAAGTTCAGTAAACATCAAGACAAAATGAGTTGACTGTGATATTCTCTCAACTATTAATGTATCTCACATTTGGTTTCACTTAACATCATCACCTTTGTTTGATATTTATTGTATCTAGATTGTACACTCTCACAGATATTCAAAACCTCACTCCCATGTGTAGAAACTCTCCTTCTTCCTTCCTGTATCCCTCTCATTCTCACTTTTCCTTTCTCCCCCTTGTCTACACACACATAAACACAAACACACACAACCATGTGTACGCATAAACAGAGGAACAGGCACACACATACAGTTTTAGTACTTTTCATTGTTATGCTCATTCTTACATATTTTAAATGCACCACAAAGTAGAAAATCCAGCATTAAATAATGGATATAAGTAACAACTTTTTTTAGTTATTGAATTATGTGGGAAAAATTGTTGCTCACTTCAAAAAATCTTCATCACTCTAATTAGCTATCCATAGCTTTGTATCAAATATATTGCAAATATTCCTCAACTCATTCTTATGGCCTACTTTTAACCCTCTTGGCATTCAACATTGTAAAAGTAATTTGAACCTGACACATAGGCCATAAAATATTTTCTTAACAGTCAACAAACACTCCACCTTATCCACATAGCTTTACTTAGTATGAAATTGCTAAAACCCACAATTCTCTTTAGAATTAAAAGATTTTATTCTTGAGATGTTACACCCTGTAACTGGAGGTCATTGTTTATGTCACAGTTAATATAGACGAGCAACGATCCTTTCTATAATAATTGATGTCTGTGCAATAATGAACGGCATTCTATAAAGATACCTTTCCAAAAATGGTTACTCAAAATTGTTGTCTATAGATTTTGTTATAACTTATACAATTTTACTATAATCTATTAATACTAGGAAACTATAGAACTAGGATTTATTGTCTGCTATCACTTCACTGAGAATACATGAAAAGCTTAACGTTAGAGGTCTTTTTATACCTCACAGACAGGAGATACGGAGCGAGCAGATGTTTTACTATTATGAAAAATTTCATGTAATCCACATAATTGCACAGCTGTTTAAATATAGACAATGAAGCCATTTCTTGGCGGTTAATAATAACCAGATTCACTCCTAAACAGGTCTGCATGCTCAGGCGATTGATCATTCATTACTGACCTTCGCTGGCAATACAGAGTAAGCTCGTATGTGAAGGACAATTCACTAACAACTCTCCACTTATTTTAGGTTTCTGTGGCCTACCAAAGTGAAATTTTAGATACTACAAAACCTATCCTGTATTTCCTATCAGTGTCTCATAAACGCTGTCTCATGTTGGTGAAATGTTGTACAGCATATTTATTTAAGACAAAGACAAAACTGCAAAAAAATATGAAAATGTGTTACAAAGAACCTGATCTCTAAGAAGTACTTGCTTGTTAGTAATAAATCCAGCCACACTGTAGACCTGGCCAACAATAACGAAATAAATCCTGTTGGTGCTCCAGTTAGCTCTTAACTTAATGTTCTTCAGAACAGTGGCTACATGGTTACTCTAACACATATGCACCATTCTTCACAGCATTGTTTGGCATCCTGGCTATGAAACCATCTGTTCTTTATCACTCTGCTTTAAGACGCTCACCCACAGAAACAGTTCCCGTTTTCTGTCTTGTCTGGGAATTTATATATTCAAACGATTTCTTACTTTTTAAATGTTTCCTTTCATAGCATGTGCTGTGCCCAGTTCACGAGCCCCAAAAGACCAGGAATAGACTTCGCTGTAAATACATGAGGTTTTTTTAATTGTATGCAATTTGGAACACTGGACACAAACCTCATGTGGAAACAGGAGAGGAATGTGGCCCTGCGGTCTAGGGGAATAAGGTTTTTATAGGGCAAAACTGCAAGCGGGGATTTACATGCTTTGGCGTTACATCACTGGGTAAGGAAGATTGACTTTTGAAATGATTGGTCCACTTTAGGTGCCAAGACTACTAACAGTTCTGGCCTGGTCCTATGGCTCGGTTTCCTAGCAACTGTATAACTAGTGGGCGGGGAAAGATTGCCTTAAGCTACTTTCTTTTCCCAGGTGGCTGGACATATCTCCACTTTGGTGGCCTTAGTTCAGGATTGTACTTTAAACTATAAAATAATAGCCACTGATTTTTTTCAAGAATAGTAGTAATTTTATTTTAAATATTTGTTCTAAAATGTTGATTGTAAAAGTTTGTCAAAAAGCTCTTGAAAATAACACACAAAATGCACAGGACAAAGTTGGTGTGACGAAATAACAAAGCCATCTTATATTTATTTGTATTGTGATTTAATGCAATGAAATTAGAACTTCAAAGTTAGAAATTTAATATTTGTTTTAACAAAACATAATACTATTTAAGAGAATTTTCCTGTCTTGAATGAAGAATGAAATGATGTCATTTGCAGAAAGATGAAGGGGACAAGAGATCATCATGTTACATGAAGTAAGTCAGACAGAGAAAGACAAGTTTTACATGTTTTCTCTATATGGAATCTTGATTACATATATTACAGTGACATGAAAATAGAATATGGACTACTTGAGAAAGGTACATGGACCAGCAAAGTGGCAGAGAGAAAGAGAGAAGGCAATGGAGAGGTGAATATAATCAAAATACATAACATTCACTTGTGAAAATGTCACAATGGAGGCCTTTTTTATTACTCTTCCTCAGTTATTGAGCCCCATAACTGCGTATCCAATACTAAGAGGTCAGCACTGAAATCATGCACGTTTAAGCAACACTGGATGAGCTCAGCAAGTTATATAGAAATATATAAAAAGCTATTTTATGCTATATAAAATATAAATATAATATGTAATATAAATATTTATATTTTATTTGCTCTATTCTCTTTCCTGGAGAACAGAATGTCATATCGTAAATGGTTATGTTGTCTAAAATGATTTCAGTTTAATAATACCTATCCTCTCTGTACTTGTAACACTTGTCCAGTTATTTATAAATATAAAACTAATAATTTTTAAAAACTTAATTTTTAATTTGTAATAAGTTTACAACTTGATTTTTTTTCAAAAAAATTAACAAACTGCAAGCACCTGTGAATAAATATCTTAAATTAAAAAAAAATAGATTATTGGAATGATCAATATGAAGAATGACAAGGGCCCAAGGTACAGCAATGTAAGACATAGGAAAGGAATGAATAGGCTTAATACTGGTGACCTGTAAACCAATAACCTGCAGTAATTAATCAAAAGAGAGATAAAAGTCTTGGATTAGATAAAACAGCCAAGAATGTCATGTAGCTTGGCTAATTTGGCACTGAAAACCAAAACGGGCACTACCATAGAGAAAAGGAACTGAATTTGTCCTTGGACATGCCGAGTTTTAGATGCCCGTGGAACATCCAGATGGAGGTAATTCAGGAGTCTAAGCTGCTTGTAAAATACAGAATTCCATATCAGAGCAAAGCTCTTCAAATCTACCCACAGTCCACACTAAATATAACTATAACTTTTGCAGAAAAAAAAATTAGATTTTTTTATGATTTTGATTTTTGAAATTGTGCATAACTCATTTTACTTTTTATTTGATAAGGGTTTCTCCACTTACATGCAAACTGAATTTTCTTAGAAATAATTATGTTTTTGTAATAAAACCGACATAATGTTACATTTTGAATTATTCTCATTATTTTTTGGGGAGGGAACCATTATTCTTTTACTTAGATCTTCCTGTTAGTGACTTTTCTAAGCCCACAGGATTCAGGCAGATAAACTGTAAAGACTAATAGCCACAGATTTTTAATCCTTTTGTCTCTCACGTGGAACTTAATATCTCATGGTTTCAGCATATAGCTGTGGTTAACTCTAACATATCACTTCTCAGACCCATTTCACAGTCCCCAGTATGGCATCATAAGATTATTTGCTGCCTGTCCCAGATTTTAGGAACTACTTCCTGGGTTATTTCTGAAGATAATTCTAAGGTATCTAAGATATTCTCTTCCATACTCAAAACAGTAAACTCTAGCCTTGTGAGGACTTGGAAGAAAGGAGTATGCACTTTTTCTGTTTCTGTAAAAAATAACCAGACAAAAATGACATATTTGACAAAGAGTTTCTATTGACTCACATTTAAAGGGTACAAGTCCACTGGTTCTCAACCTTCCTAATGCTGTGACCCTTTAAAACAGTTCTTCATGCTGTGATAAATCCAACCAAACAATTATCTCATTGTTACATCATAACTATAATTTTGTTACTATTATAAATTATAAGGTAAATATGCAGAATATCTGATATGGATTCCCCCAAAGGGGTCACAATCCACAGATTGAGAACTTCTGGTATAGTCTATTACATATTGAAATCCTAGTGAAATGGTCATTTTGCTCCTGCGAAGTTAATCCATTATAGCTTACCTGCAGCCTTGAAAAATACAGAAATTATGGTATTTTATATACAGAAACTGTGGTATTTTTACACAATGGAATACTACTCAGCAATTAAAAACAAGGAAATCATGAAATTTGTAGGCAAATGGTGGGATCTAGAAAAGATCATCCTGAGTGAGGTATCCCAGAAGGAGAAAGATACACATGGTATATACTCACTTATATAGACCTATAAGATAGGATAAACATACTGAAATCTATACACCTAAAGAAGAGAAACAAGTATAATTAATAAAAGTTAAAAAAATGTTTCCTGTCACCAGGAAATTCAAAAAATAAAAAAAAGAAGATAAACAAGAAAGAGGACCCGGGGTAAGATGATCAATCCTCATTTAGAAAGACAAATGGGATGTGCATTGGATATAGGAGAAAACAAGTAATAGGACAGGAGCCTACTGCAGAGGGCATCTGAAAGACTCTACCAAGCAGTGTATCAAACCAGATACTGAGACTCATAACCAAACCTTCGGGAGAGTGCAGGGAATCATATGAAAGAAATGGGGAGTTAGTATGACCTAGAAGGGACAGGAGCCTCACAAAGACCAAATATATTAGGTCACAGAAGTCTTACATGAGACTGTTTCTTCAGCCAAGGACCAGGCATGGATATAACCTAGAACCCCTGCTTGGATGTAGCCCATGGTAGTTCAGTACCCAAGTGGGTACCCTAGTAAGGGGAACAGGGACTGTTTCTGACATGAACTCAATGGCAGCTCTTTCACCTCCCCCACCCCAACCAAGGGAGAAACAGTGTAGCTAGGCCACAGAGTAGGATATTGCAGCCAGTCCTGAAGATACCTTATAAACCAGGGTCAGATGAAGGGGGAGGAGGTCCTCCCCTATCAGTGGACTTGGAAAGGGGCAGGGAGGAAATGAGGAAGGGAAGGTGGGATTTGGGAGGGAATGAGGGAGCGGGATACCGCTGGGATTCAAAGTTAATAAACTATAACTAATACTAAAAAATAAAAAATTATAAAAAAAAACCCTGGCAATAACCAGGGTTTAATAACCTTTTATTTTAATAACCTTTACAAAGCTATTTTGTTTATTTCCTTACAATTGAGAGATTGACTCAAAACATGGCAGTTTGCATAGGGATCAGTTGAAATTTTTAACATTTTCATTGTAAAATGTCATTTACAGAATTTATAATTTTGAAGTAGAGTGCGGCATAGTGTGAGGGGCAGATAATCTCCTGAAAGAATGTGTGTTATTGACATGAACACAGCCATGCTAGGGATGCCAGTGCCTTACAGCCATGGAAATGACAAGTCCTTCCTGGATCAGGCTCAGAGGAGTGACAAAGCCTTCCTTTGCTCAAAGTATAGATGGGAGGAGTGGTTGATTTACAGCTGAAGTCAGTGTAGGCAGAAACTATCAACCGCGGCCTCCTCCTTTCAAATGACTGCAACTTGAAACTGCCCTGCCACAAAGACTATATGCTAATATGAGCTACTTCCTATTCATTCAGGGGTAATGACTGAACTTGTCACCTTGATTCAGTTAAAAAAAAAATACTGAGTTTCAAGGCTGTCACTGATACATCTCTATAAAAGCTCATGCCCCACCTGATCACACCTCCTTTTCTCTTTCTCTCCATGTCTCTCTCTCCATCTCTCTCTATTTGTGTGAGTGTATGTGTGTCTTTTTTCAATACTTTGTTGCCAAAGTCATCTGAACTCCAAAGCCATGCAGATCATACGTCATAGCAGCATATGATTCTTACTTATGCAAATTTGAATTAAAATATCATATCCATCCAAGATTTCACATGTAGAAATTCATTTGACTTTTCTCAGTATTGGGATCATTTATACAGAGTTTGATGAATAGACTGTCACAATTGTTTCCATGTTTGAAATTTTATAACATTGCTAACAAAAGCATTTACTCTCCTGATATGTTTCATGAGGCTTTACCTGCATTTGTCTGAAACAGCTTGTGACAATCACGCTTCCATAGCAACAAAAGTAATCACATTTTTGAGAGTTTTATTAACCCTAGCCAAAAGGTTATAACCAAACTTGAGGTGACAGTCTTTCCAATCAACCAAATTAACATATTCCATATTAATAACATTTGATTTCTCACTTTTCTGTTCTAATATTCTGTACTTACTCAATGGAAGGAAGGTGTTCATTAATCTGTAGAAGTTTCAAGTTTCAGGAACAGGATAAACATATTTTATGTGAAGCCTTATTTATAAACCAGAGATTTTATAGCTCAATACCTTGCATTGCCTCCTGTTTTTAAAAAATCCATACTTTCATATCATGTTTGGTTTAAAATTTGTTCAAGTTTTTAACAAATTTGCCTCATTTTCCCACAACAGTGGTAAAGGCTTTTACACAATTATGGGAAATAAACAAGGAAAGATAAGAACCAATTAATTAAAAATGCACCATGTTTATTGATTAGAAAAATCTATATCATAAGCATTATTATATTCCACAACTTGTACTATAGATCAAATGTCATGTTTCTAAAAATGCTATTAGACTATTTTTTAGAAAATAAAAAAAACTTAAAATTAATTTGCAAATTATAAAGAATTACCATAGACTACAAAATGACTAGTTGGATTCAAGTCTTATTATAAATGTATAAAAAGTAAAATAGGGTTCTGGAGAGATGGCTCAGCTGCTAAGTGGACTTCTTGCTCCTATAGCAAGTTCTGTTCCCAACCTCTGTGTCATGATACAACAGCCTATAACTCCAGTGTCAGGATCTAAACCTTTGTCTGGCCCATAAAGGCAACAGTACGTTTGATGAATACACTCATAATACTGATGCAAACACACGTGCATGCAAACAAAATCGACAATAAATCCTGAAAAGAAGATATATAGAGTAAATGATATTGAAGTGATTTTACATAGAAAATCATAAATAAAACAGGGCCAGAAGTTTGGAAAAATATGTGTGTGTAGGTAAAAATGACATTTTTAGCAAGTGTTACAGAAATAATTTGGTGAAGCAGTCTTATTTTTATAAATCATTTTTAAAAATGTATTTTGAGATCTAACTGTCCCCTAAACTTAATATACAATTTATAAAACTTTTAGAAGCGAATATAAGTTAATATTTTTATTATATTTATTATATTATATATATTACTATATTATATTATAAAATTATTTTAGGTAAATAAAAAATAATACCATGTCTCAAAGATAGCATCTTACATTTTATAAAAATACAACAGTTCTTCAGTTCTACAGCCAACAATTGTGAATGTTTTCAAGGTGGCACCGAAGAGCAAGTATAGCTTTTTTATTTTTATTATGAAACATCTTTTATTCATTTAAGCAATATTTTTTGCATTTTTTGATATATATTAGATTTTTGTTTATTACAATTTATTAATTTGTATCCCAGTTGTAGCCCCCTTCATCGTCCCCTCCCAATCCTGCCCTCCTTCCATCTTTTCCTCCCATGTCCCTCCCCCAGTCCATTGATAGGGGAGTTCCTCCTCCCCTTCCATCTGACCCTAGCCTATAAAGTATCATGAGGACATGGAGATAACCTAGAACCCCTGCACATATGTAGCCATGGCAGCTCAGTCTCCAAGTGGGTTCCCTAGCGATGAGAACAAGGACTGTCTCTGACATGAACTCAGTGGCTGGCCCTTCAATCACCTCCCCTCGTGTGTGTGCGGTGGGGGGGGGGGTGAGGGTGAGGGGCCACAGAGGTAGTGCAGGTTTTTTAGAGCCAGTGGTTCATATTCCTTTGAAGACCCTGCTGTTACTGAAGGAGCGCCTCCATGAATCTAGGAATATCTGGGTTCTGACTAAAATTCATTCACAAAAACAAGCAGCCAGTCAAGGTTAACCTAGTCTTTATTTGGCTGTATTTGATGACTGCCATCCTAAAGAGATCATTGAACAGCCAGAAAGCAGGTTTTCCATAAGAAAAGAATACGTGACAGATATGTTTAGCATAATGGTGGCATCCGGAATACAAACATCTTTTGGAAATTAATGGTAAGCCTAGTTAAAATGAAGCACCACCTACTAGGGCTACTCTAAGGACCAAAAATCATCATAGAATGTAACCTCAGATCATCTAGAACTCTTACCCTGCATGTTGAGAGAGACAATAATGTGATTTGGAAGCAGTGTAGCACAGTAATATCTATAATTATCCATCCTGGAGCACATAATATGAATTTTTCTTTGTCTTAAATAATGAACTATAAGTATTCCTAATAACATTAATGAATTTTAATAATAGTAAACTGAGTCACAAATGATATATAGAAAAGATTATATAGAAAGGATTTTTATATAAATATAAACATTTAATTTTATTTAGGTGTTAAAATAAGGACCAGTTAATAGTTATAAAATTTAAAGCAGTTTTGAAGTGAAAAAAAAAAAAAAACAAACCTGTAGCTTGCTAAGGAAGTGTAATGATTCTGAAATTCTCTGAGTCATGAGGTATTTCCAAAATTTTAAGAAGTGACAGAAAGTAAGTACTTACAGTCCTGAGTTAAACTTCTGAACAATGAGCATTAATCTTTCTTCCCCTCTATTCTCCTCTTATTTATACCTATCACAGTTTTTTTTTTCATTTATAATACTGTTTTGCCATCTGTATTCCTCTATTTATATAAAAATATCACCCTCCAAAATGGTGTAAACAATTATTTTTCAGATAAATTATTGCAGTTTTTAAAATAAAGCAAACTTCTTCATTATCAGCACCCCATTTTCTTTAAGTTAATTTTATTTTTGAGATTATAATTTAATTTAACATTTTTCTTTTCTTGCCTCCAAACCTTACTATATACTTCTCTCTACCCTTCAAATTCATCAACTCTTTTTCTACTAAATGTTATTTCATGGGAAAGATTCCACCTTTCTCTCCCAGCTTTCCTCAGTTGCCTAGAGTTCTTTTTGTAGGCTTAAGTCCTAATATGCCAGAGGCTATACCAGTAAAGTGTCACCAACATTACTTCCAAACCTAAGCTAAACAAGGATGACAGCAATGGAACTGCCAATATGGATGGAGAAAAGCCCATCTTATCATGAAAAAAGACTCCTTTAAACCACACTTGCAGGTTCTTTAAGACCAGTTTGATCAGGCTGTATTCCATGGAAAGAGTTTAGATTCCACCATTTGCCTGCAGATTTCATGATTTCCTTGTTTTTAATTGCTGAGTAGTATTCCATTGTGTAAATGTACCACAGATTTTGTATCCATTCCTCAACTGAGGGACATCTGGGTTGTTTCCAGGTTCTGTCTATTACGAATAAAGCTGCTATGAACATAGTTGAGCAAATGTCCTTGTTGTGTACTTGAGCATCTTTTGGATATATGCCTAGGAGTGGTATAGCTGGATCTGGAGGAAGTGCTATTCCTAAATGTCTGAGAAAATACCAGATTGATTTCCAAAGTGGTTGTACAAGTTTACATTCCCACCATCAATGGAGATGGGTTCCCTGTTCTCCACATCTTCTCATGCATGTATTCTCTCTTGAGATTTTGATCTTAGCCATTCTGATGGGTGTAAGGAGAAATCTCAGGGTTGTTTTGATTTACATCTCCCTGATGGCTAAGGACATTGAGCATTTCTTTAATTTAAGTGTTTCTCTGCCATTCTATATAACTTTACAGAGAATTCTCTGTTTAGCTCCATACTCCATCTTTAAATTGGATTACTTGATTTGTTGCTTTTTAACTTCTTAGGTCTTTATATATTCTGGATATAAGCCCTCTGTCAGATATAGGGTTGGTGAAGGTCCTTTTCCAGTCTGTAGGCTGTCATTTTGTGCTGACAACAGTGTCTTTTGCTTTACAAAAGCTTTTCAGTTTCATGAGGTCCCATTTGTTGATTGTTGCTCTTAGAGCCTGTGCTGTTGGTGTTCTGTTCAGGAAGTTGTCTCCTATGCCAATGAGTTTTAGGCTCTTCTCCACTTTTTATTTCTAAGCAATTTACTGTGTCTGGTTTTATGTTGAGGTCTTTGATCCACTTGGACTTTAGTTTTATGCAGGGTGATATTATAGATCTATTTTCATTTTTCTCCATGTAGACATCCAGTTGAACCAGCACCATTTGTTGAAGATGCTGTCTTTTTTTCCATTGAATGATTTTGGCTTCTTTGTCAAAAGTGAGGTATCCCAGAAGGACATGCATGGTATATACTCACTTATAAGTAGATACTAGACTTATAAGATAGGATAAATATATTGAAATCTGTACACCTAAAGAAGCTAAACAAGAAAGAGGACCCTAGGTAAGATGATCAATTATCACTTAGAAAGACAAATGGGATGGACAAGAAACAGGGCAGGAGCCTACCATAGAGGGCCTTTGAAAGACTCTACCTAGCAGTGTATCAAAGCAAACGCTGAGACTCATAACCAAACTTTGGGCAGAGTGCAGGGAATCATAGGAAAGAAGTGTGTGGGGAGTTAGTATGACCTGTAAAGGATAGGAACTCCACAAGGACCGAATATATCTGGGCAAAGGGGTCTTTTCTGAGACTGATTCTCCAACCAAGGACCATTAATGGGTATAACCTTGAACCCTTGCTCAAATGTAGCCCGTGGCAGCTCAGTATCCAAGTGGGTTTCTCTAGTAAGGGGAACAGGGACTGTCTCTGACATGAACTCAGTGCCTGGTTCTTTGACACCCCTCACCCCCCCCCCCCCCCCAGGGAGGAGCAGCCTTGCTAGGCCACAGAGGAGGACATTGCAGCCAGTCCTGATGAGACTTGATCATCTAGGGTCAGATGGAAAGGGAGGAGGACCTCCCCTATCAGTGGACTTAGAGAAGGGCATGGGAGGAGATGATGGAGGGAGGGTGGGAGTGGGAGGGAAAGAGGAATGGGGTTACAGCTGGGATGCAACATGAATAAAATGTAATAAAAAATTTTATTATAAAAAGAAAGTTTGGATTTCTCTTTTCCTAACGTATGTGTCATAAAAAGCAGTCAGCACAAAGGAAACAGAGGCTGTCTCTGACATGAACTCAGCCAGCTGTTTGATCACCTCCCCCTGTGGGGTGCAGCCTTGTCAGGCCACAGAGGAAGATGATACAATCAGCCATGATGAGATCTGATAGGCTAGGGTCAGATAGAACCGGAGGAGGTCCTCCCCTATCAGGGAACTAGGAAAAGGGCATAGACAGAGGGTGGGTGGGACTGGGAAGAGACAAGGGAAGGGGCTACAGAGAGGATACAAAGTGAATAAATTGTAACAGCAAACAAACAAATAAATAGAAATAACCTATGATCAGAATAGGAGGCTAGTTATTTTCAACTTTAGATTTTGAAAGGCTTGAGGTTTGTGCTAACTCTAAATCGATTTAAATCTAATCATGTGCTTTTTGAAAGTCAGTGATAAATAATCACAGTAATACTGAAATGAAATATTGGAAAGAAGACTAACTTAATATTTATTTTCTTCACCACCGAATTTTCCCTTTTCTCATTTATTTCTGCTTCTCATCTATATTTCAATTGAAACATCTTTATAATTGGATTCAGTGAGTTATGAAAAAAAGAAGAGAACGTGAATGAGGAGGAAAACATGTTGGTTTATGAAAATTGAGTGAAGCTGGATATAATCCACATTTATTGTATATATTTATAAAAATTTAAAGAATGAACAAAATATTATTTATAAAGTTTAAACATGTCTGATAAGGATTCCAGTGCCAGTGTTCACACCAGTAAATCAAGATATTTATGCATAACTTAAGGGAGATTATGAACAAAAGGTTAATTATGCAAATCTAACGATCTTAGTTCATAAGAGCTTTTCATAAAACATTTCAGTAATTTGTTCATAAAAGCATGGAAAAACAATGAACATAAAAGAAAAACTTGAAAACAAACACTTTAAGATTCATAATAGAATATTAATGTTAGGAAAATGGCATAAAATTCTACTGAAGATCACTGGAATTAGCTCTATTAACACTTTTCACATTGGAAGTATTTATATTTTCTAGTTATTCTGTTTTGTTTTGTTTTTTTTGTTGTTGTTGATTTTTCAGTTTAAGACTTATTTGGGTATTTCTGGTAAATTGCCAATTTCATTCACCCTATGAGTCTATTCCCCATGTGAAAATAATAGATGTGTGTGTATTGGCTTTGCTTCATTAGCTGAAATTTAGGCTCAGGAGAACAATACCTTGGGTAATGTGCTTAAAATGTAGTTCATTCCCACTGAGAATTGTGACTTACAACTCTAAAAAGCATCTTAAACAGGCAGAACACAACTGATACTTGGTTAGGAAGAAGAAAATACGTTTGTGTGATGTTTTCTTAGCACAAAACCTGGAATCAGGTCAGCTTCTAAGTAGATAAAATTCTTCCAACTTAAAATGTTTTGTACTATGCATTTATGGAATACAGTTTGGTATTCATAAAATGGCAGATTATATTCTTAAATACAAGCTCCAGTTGGTGTTTTGTTTTAATTGGATTGATTTATAAATCCCAGGATAAGTTTTCAACTCTAGGCACACAGACATAAAGGTCATGCTAAGCAGACTCAGTAGATTGTATGTATATACACACACATGTATACATACGTTAGAACAGTAATTAAAGACTAAGAGATTAAAAGTGTGGGAACATGAGGGCATAGGTGAAATTAGGAGGGAAGGGAAGGATGAGAGTGATGTAAACGCAGTATTCATGTATGAAGTTAAAAAAAATATATCTGTGATTTAAGGCTTAAGATATGGCTTAGAGTTGAGAACATTCACTGCTCCTGAACAGGCCTGATTCTCAGCTGTCCCAGCAGGTAGCTCACAAACACCTGCTGTGACCCCAGGTTCAGGGGTCTCAGTCCCCTCCTCTGGTCTCTTTTGGCACCCTCAAGTATTTGGTGCAGATAAACACATGCAGGCACACATTCAAATAATAAAAAAAAAAATTCAGACAAGAGGTAATTTAAAGAAAGCTGATGTAATATACTACTAGATCAAGCAATATATTTAATATTTTGAGTTAAAGTATCATTGGCATATAAAATTATTGCAATAAAAATTATCAGTCTTCACCTACAGTAATAAAGAATGTGAGAACCAATTAATTACCAACCATTGGCTTTTCAGTGCTTTAGGAAAAAAAAAAGATAATTTGGCAATGCATGTGGAGTTTTGTCATTTGAAAAGTATTTTATGTTAAGTTGATTTCTTACCGCTGCTCAACAAGTTGACCTGTCAATAAACCCTGAAGGCATGTTATTTAACTTTAATGGTACTGAACACAAAACAAAAATAAATAAATTTAAATAAAGAAATGGCTGCATACATACAGATTAATTATAAATAGAGGGATTCATTTTCTATGATAGTGACTATATTATGCATATCAATGCATACTTCAATAAATACAGGTATCAAGCATCTGGATTTCCAGGACACCTTCCATCAGAAAAATTAATGCAAAAAGGATTAGAGGTCCATATACTGTCCCATACCTATAAAACACATATTGAAAATTTGTAATAGATCCATAAACTTAATGAGGAATTGAATATTGAATGTGTAGTTTGTTTGTGTGTGTTAGAAGGTATTAGTTTACAAAGTAAAATTCACCTGATTAAGTGACAACGTTGAGGGCCTTTCCAGAATTTCTTCTTTGAGAACACAATACATTTTTATGCTAAAAGCAAAGAAACTAAAACTTATGAAATAATGGAGTTTTATTTTGTAAGCATTATTATTTTCAGCTATGGGATTTCAGTGGTAGGGAGGAGGCCACAGCCAAGATACAAATTGAATAAGTTATAATAAATGAAAATAATAATAATAGAAGAAAAGAATTTGTCTCTCATTTGTTGTGCTGTTATAACTAAATATTACAAATATTACAAACATATTTCTCATGGACGTGGCACATATACATATAGACCTGGCTACCTAGTAAGTGTCCTTTTCCTGGCTGATTGTCACTTCTCACTGCATGCTCCTCTGGTAAGAGTAATGAAGCACTCCTGAGAGCTTTAGAAGGGCAGTGACCTTGTGCATGTGGACTCTGCAATTGTAACTCAATAACCTACAGAACCCATCTTTTTCATGCATAGACTCAGCAGTTGCAATTTTGACCTGGTCCTTTCTTTAAGGAATACAATAATTCAAGGCATACTAATAATCATTATCACTGACAGAAGAAGGAAGCAGTACATGCCACTCCGAAACAAACTCTTGTGCTTGGGGAAAAAAATCCTCTTGATTTCTTTTGGATAAAACATGTAGAACATCAACAATTAATGCTTTCCATATTTATATTATTATCTTTAGATTCCAAATATGAGACAGATACACTTCTTCAAACTCTGTGTATCATAATACAGTTTTTGTTTTTCTGTGTTGCAAAAATATCAATACCCTTTTCTGTTGGAGAAGGGGAAGGAGCTACAATAGCCATGTTTATCGATTTTCTTAAAATGACCGAATTTATTAAGCATGGGGAAAACAAACGAGAATAAGGAGCAAACAGCTGATAGACAAAATAGAATCCTAATTAAGAGCTGCAGGCACAGCATCTCTTCCTCCTCCCTATAAAAGAACTTCTGGTTGCTCATTCTCATCACAGGGATTTTTACAACATGGGATAAACAAGAGTAACGGCCGTTGGAAATGATTTACTTTCCAGGTATTACAGGCCATTATCCAGGGAAGGCAGTGCAGGAGGGCAAGCAGAAAATGAAGTAGAAAAAGTGGGAACACTGCTTACTGGCTCATGATCAGCTATTTTTCTTACAACTTTCAGGTATATCTGTACCTCCTAGGGATGGTGCTGCCAACAGTGGACTCGACCTTCTCATATCAATCATTAGTTACGACAATGTCTGAAACATTTCGACATAGGCTAATGTGATTTGGGCAATTTTGCAATTAAAATTTTATCTTTTCTGGTAAATCTAGGATGTGTCAAGCCAGCAATAAGGTATGTATAACAGAGTGTATCAGTTAATGGATGTAATAGTTTAGGCCTCTATTCTTCAAGGCAATTTAGGTATTATTATTGCTGATCTTCAAAACTTGTAGAAACTAATACCATTCCCCTAACTGAACATAAATCTTTGTAAAAGTCAATCAGTCACTTAAAGTTTTTTTTTTTTTTTTTTTTATTAACTGTATTCCATACCGTGGAAAAGTACTAGTTACTATTGATTGGCTTAAATGTGGTACATATATCAGGCCTGTCCTCCTAACAATATTATGGAAGATTCATTATTATAAGGTCTTATAAAATGTTGATTCAGCAAGACATCAGACCATGTAAGATTATTTATGACCAGAGAAATTGGATTATCCGAGGAATAAAGAAATGCTATTGTACCTAAAAATCATATCACATTTTACTGAACTCAGAACCTTCTAGTCTAATGTTCTAATGCACACAAGGGTTTTCTAACCTCAGGACTATTGACATTTTTTTAAGTTAGTTTTTTTTTTTTTTTGTTGTTGTTGTTGTTGTTTCACACATAGGCTCTAGAGTACACTGATGCATTGACTCAATTGTATAATTTTACCTCAAAACTGTAGTTCACTCTCTCCAAAGTATAAACACTTCCATTAACTAGTACAGCAAAAATTTCATCAAACTTTAAGATAACACTATCCCTAGTTGCACTGGGTTCTGAATTTTGCAAAAATTCAGAAAGAAAGAAGAGTCACCATAGGGAGAGATTGTCATCATTTTGAAGAACTAACTAGTGTTGCTCTAACAATGCAAAAGAAAAAAAAAGTGTGAACAGCAGATTATGCTGGTACATTGGGGTACTTCTGATGTTTTGGCCACATTTTAAGATAAAAATATGAATGAAATAGAATATCATGTCTAGAGTTTCCGGGCAACTCAAGAATGAAGTACTAGCTTATTTCATATATTAAGGTTCTCCACTCTAGCACCTGTGTTAAAAAGAAGACTGAGGAATTTTTGTTTGAATTATAGAGAAATTAGGAACACATCTCTACTATGGTCCCAAGAATAACCAGTGGTTGCTGTAAATTCTATCCCACTCATTTCCTTTCACATTAATTCAGAAACAATATTAAACAGGACTTTGAATAAACTGTTCACTAATCCAATGAACTGGCTGTATGAAACAACGGGATTTGAGGAGCACACTAGGTAGCCAGTGATGAGAATGTCCCATAAACAACTTAGATCACCTCTTCATACTCTGACTCTGAGGTTTGGCTTACAAGGGAGATTATCATGGGGAATTTCTCCTAGCTAGAGAGCGGCTGCATCCTGGGTGTCCCATGCACCAGGAGCAAAACACATTCTCTTAATGTCCAATGTGAAGATCCCATTGCTGGGCTCCTCATTTGAGCACGACCCAAGGCTTTCCCAGGCTCCTTTTGTTGCCTCTCTTCCAAATATACTGCAGTTAACTACTACTCCATTTTCTATCTTCCATTACTTACAGAAATTTCCCCTAGAGCATTCTGCAGTAGTGTTCCTTCATAGAACCCACCCAACAGCGTACAAGATAGACCTGAAGGTCAATATAGACATGTGTCAATATTCTCTCAGGTTAGTTTGTGTGGACAAAATAAGAATGAGATTTATATATGTTCAAATTGCAACTCATTTTTCAAAAAAGGATTTTCTAGTCATAGCTATTTTTTTCTAGAAAAAATATAACCAATTTGATATAAAATAGTGTAGAAATAGTTCAAGGTAAAGTGTTAATTAAAACAACTCTTCACTAGCACCTAAGTGAAAGACAGTAGCTGTACAAAAATTTTATTCTTTATTTTGTGTCTAGAGTATATTGCTAAGGCATTCTTTATGTTGAGCTTCTGACATGGAGACTAGATTGTATTTGAGACAATAAAAACTGATTGAGAAATGGTTACCAATCAGAACTGTGTCTTTTTATGAAATCTACTTGACAATTTATAGATTTAAATATTAAGTTTTTGGATGGGAATATTTGAAACTATTTAAAATCATCATAGCTAATTTTTTTAAAAGAGAAAAGCAGAATTTTTTAAATAGTATGTACTAGTTTCATTGTATATATTAGGCTAAATTTTCCTCTTGAAACTTCTAATAGTTGAAGTATTTAATGCTTAGAAAGTGAATTTTAAAGTCTTTGGATGATTAAACCAGACAGAACTGTCTTAGCACCGATCTTACCACAGATAGCTTTGGACAGTTCAGTGCAAGAGTTCACGGATATTACTAATAGAGTCTTTGGCTATTTGAGTGGACTTTGTTTTCTCAGAAGACAATCTGGGTGGATTTTGAGGTCGTTGTTACATTTATGGTCGGAGAAAACAAAACACTCCTATTCCTAACTAATATAAGGGATGCAGTTCAATGTCAAGGTGAAATTTCCTAAATTAGACTATTTTTAATTTAATTTTATTTATATATTAATTTATTACAATTTATTCACTTTGTATCCCTGACACAGCCCTTCTCCCTTGTCTTCTCCCAGCCCTACCCACCCTCTCTCTACTCCCCTTATGCCCTTTCCCTAGTCCCTTGATAGGGGAGGATCTCCTCCCCTTCTATCTGGCCCTAGCTTATCAGGTCTCTTCAAGGCTTGCTGTATCATCTTCCTCTGTAGCCTGGAAAAGCTGCAGCAATCAGGGGAGGTGATCAAAGAGCTGACCACTGAGTTCATGTCAGAAACAGCCTCTCTGTACCCCTTACTAGGAAACCCACTTGGAATCAGAGCACCAATGGGCTTCCTTTGAACAGGGGGTCTTGGTCCTCTCCATGCATGGTCCTTAGTTGGAGTATTGGTCTCTGCAGGAGCCCTGGGCTCAGGTATTTTGGTTCTATTGTTCTCCTCGTGGAGTTCCTGTCCCCTCCAGATCTTTCTATTTCTCTCTTCTTCCATAAGCATTCCAGCACTCTGCCCAAACTTTGGCTATGAGTCTCAGGATGTTCTTTGATATCTGGTGGTAGAGTCTTTCAGAGGTCCTCTGTGGAAGGCTCTTGTCCTGTTCCTTGTCTTTTCCTACTTCCGGTATCTATCTTGTTTGCCCTTCTGAGTGAGGATTTAAGCATCCTCCCTAGGGTCTTCCTTGTTGTTTAGCTTCTTTAGGGCTATATGTTTATGTTTACCCTTTATTATATTGCTAATATCCAATGTTCCTTTATACAATGCTTCTTGTATCTTGTCATTGTTTGAAGAGGTTTTTGGGGAAAAAAAATAATGTATGTAGTACAAGATACAGGAAAGTTAAATAGGATTGAACATACACACATTCAAAGAAGTAACTGAGCATAACAGGGCTCAGCTCATTATCTGAAGTTGGCAGGGATATTTCATTTCATACATCATTTAGAGGCTAATTCACCACAGTGAATCTATAAATGTAGTTGCTCTTAAAATGTTAATGGAATGAGGGGCAAAAAAAAAATTGTTTTCAATAAATGTCTGTGCCAAGGTGCACAGAGCTGGTGAACCCTTTAGGCTTCCCAGGGACATCGCCACATCTGACTGGGCGAATATCCCCATATCTCTAACTATTTTATAATTTTTAGAACTGTAGGAAAAAAGTCACACTATTTTTAAACAACAGGCTTTCATTTTACATGAAGGTTCACTAATATATGTAGTAGAACATAGACTACATTCTAAAAATATTCTAAAAATATTTCAGGGCAAATTTTGAAATTTTAAATCTCTCCATATATATAATATATAATATAATATATTATATTATATATATAATTTTATTTTTGAAATTGTAAGAAAATGCATTTCTTCCTTGCATTTTCTCCCTCCACACACTGGCATATATCCCAGATTTTATAAACATGTTGGGGGGAGTGTCTTTATGTGTATACATATCACATGAGTGTGACTGCTCTTTGAGTTCTTTGGGAAAGGTTTTGGACTCCTGAAATTGGAGTTTCAGGTAGCTGTGAATCACCTGATTGTTGTTGCTAGGAGCTGAACTCCCGTCCTTTGGAAGAGTGGCAAACACTGAGGCAATTTTTTAAATTAAATTTTTATTTTTTTTACATTAATTACATTTTATTCACTGCACCCAGCTGTAGCCCTCTCCTTCATTCCCTTGCAATCTCACCCTCCCTTTCTCATCTCCTTCCATGCCCATCTCCAAGTCCACTGATAGGGGAGGTCCACCTCCCCTTACATCCAACCCTAGCTTATCAAGTCTCATCGGAACTGGCTGTAATGTCCTTCTCTGTGTCCTGGCAAAGGCTACTCCTCCCTCTGGGGGTGGGGGGTGGTCAAAGAGCCAGCCACTGAGTTCATGTCAGAGACAGTCCCTCTTTTCCCTACTAGGGAACCCACTTGGACCAACTGGATGTCTACATGCAGAAAAATGAAAATAGATCCATATTTATCACCCTGCACAAAACTAAAGTCCAAGCGAATCAAAGATCTTAACATAAAACCAGACACATTAAATTGGTTAGGAGAAAAAGTGGGGGAAATCCTAGAACTCATTGGCACAGGATACAACTTCCTGAACAGAACACCAACAGCGCAGGCTCTAAGATCAACAATTAATAAATGGGACCTCATGAAACTGAAGAGCTTCAGTAAAGTAAAGGACATTGTTGTCATAACAAAATAACAGCCTACAGAACGGGAAAGGATCTTCACCAACCTTATATCTGACAGAGGGCTGATATCCAGCATATATAAAGAACTAAAGAAGTTAAAAAACAACAAATCAACTAATTCAATTAAACAATGGGGTAAAGAGCTAAACATTCTCTGTAGAGGAAGATAGAATGGCAGAGAAACACTTAAAGAACTCCTCAACATCCTTAGTAGTCAGGGAGATGCAAAACAAAGCAACCCTGAGATTTCACCTTACACCACCTATCAGAGTAGCTAATATTAAAAAAACTGAAGTGACAACACCTGTTGAAGAGGTTGTGGAGAAAGGGGAACCCTTCTCCATTGCTTCTGGGAATGTAAACTTGTACAACCACTTTGGAGGCAAATTTTAAGATAAGATAAAATGTAGTCTGTGTTTTAGGGGAAAAAAAGTCAAAGGCAAGTCCTGCTTAGAAACCAAATATTCAAACAATACAAGAAATATGTCAAAGAAGTCAGGAAGTACATTAGTTACTTCTCACATTCTTATAATAGTAATCTCAGTGTTCTTCTATTTCGTCACTGAAATAAGAAAATTTCAGTTAGTTACCACATTAGGACACCAGTGTCATTATAATAGAAGGGAACATACAACTCCTTGTTTAAAAAGTTTGTATTGTGAAATAGGAAGCTTAATTTAAGTATCCAAATCTCAACAAAGATGGAAAAATAAAGGCAGAGAATACTAAACTGGACATAGTGCAATACATAGTGGATATGTCATAGAGATAAATCATAGGTAGGTAGGTGATACATGATGATAGATAGATGATATGTAGACTATAGATAGATAGATAGATAGATAGATAGATTGATTGATTGATAGATGATAGATAGATAAAAGGATGAAAGTTTCATACAATTTAGTAACACATTTAAACTTTTAGCTTGCAGAAACACCATTGTCTTGTTACTTATTACTAGTGTGTATTAAATAAATAAAGAATCAATATAAATAAAAGCTCACACTTGGATGAAATAACAATAGTTAAGAAGTAATGGATAGCCAGGTGTGGTGGCATATGCCTTTACACCCAAGTCTCCCAAGGCAGATGAAGCTAGATCTCTAAATTTGAAGCCAGTTTGGTCTACAGGAGTTCCAGAACAGCCAGAATTGCGCAGGGAAACCCTTTTGAAACAAAGACAAAGAAAGAAAAGAAGAAAGGAAGGAAGGAAGGAAGGAAGGAAGGAAGGAAGGAAGGAAGGAAGGAAGGAAGGGAGAAAGAAAGAAAGAAAGAAAGAAAGAAAGAAAGAAAGAAAGAAAGAAAGAAAGAAAGAAAGAAAGAAAGAAAGAAAAGTTATGGTGAGGAAATTCATATTAGCTCAGCCTTACTTCAAAGTGAAGTCAGCTAATTCTTCCTGCTTAAGGAATATTACATGTAACACTGAAATGTTACAGTTGTTTTTGAAAGTCTTCAAATATAAGCCTCAAACATTTTTTTGGCTGGTGGAACTTTAAACTATAAGAAAGCAGACTGGGCAAGCCATGCAGTTCATGTCAGTAAGCACTCCTCCATGGCCTCTGCATCAGCTCCTGCCTCCAGTTTCCTGCCCTGTTAGTTTTCCTGTCTTGGTCAGTGCCTTGGAAGCTTAAGCCAATAGACCCTTTTCCTCCCCAAGTTGCTTCAGTCATGGTGTCTCATCATGGCGATGATAACCCCAACTATGACAGATGGTGCACCATCCTCCCTGTATCTTACAACATCACCTCGTGTCCAGAACTTATACCATAAATATAAAACCCCTTTCGGTAAAGAAAAAGAAGTGAACCCTTTTAGTATCTAATTCCATTTTTTTTCTTTCCCAAACATCTTCAAGCCAAGAATTTAAAGAACTCAGATGATGTAATCTGTGAAATCCTAATATAACTTTTTCCATGAATTTTCTCACTGACATAATTCACACTATCAGTATTCAGCCTCCTTCTATGGTCTCCCTAGGATGACAACAGCTGTTTTTTTTTTTTTTCTTTAAATTATTTAGTTTGAGACAATTTTAATTTATATGTAGCTTAAACAATATAGAGAAACACTGTACACCTCTTGCATAATGGGTAGTGTGTCACAAGTGGAAAATTAATGCCTATATAAACCTCCAGTCTTATTTAAGATTTATTAATTTTATATACATTCATTCATATGTGAATGCAAAAATTAATTTCAAAAGTAATTTATAGGTTTTGGGGGGCCACTACTACAATTGCAAAATAACTCTGTGTTAATTGTGAGCTTATACTCATACAATTGCATAATCATGCATACAATCAGGCCTTATGAATTTTTTATGAACATACTAAATTTCCTTCATATCCTTTCAAAGTCTCTTCAGTAATTACTTATGTGTTTCTTATCTCTCCCATTTTGATCTATTCAGAATGACAGATCATGTATTTAAATTTGTCAGTGCTAGTTTTTCACTCAGCAAAATTCATGTGAAATTTATCCAACTGTTGCTTGTACCAATGGTTTATTTTTTTAGTTTTTATTAATTACACTTTATTCACTTTGTATCCACCTATGATCCCCTCCCAATCCCACCCTCCCTCCCCCTGCTCCACACATGCCCCTCCCCAAGTCCACTGATAAGGGAGGTCTTCCTCTCCTTCCTTCTGATCCTAGCCTATAAGGTCTCATCAGGAGTAGCTGCACTGACTTCCTCTGTGGCCTGGTAAGGTTGCTCCCCCTCAGGGGGAGGTGATCAAAGAGCAGGCCAATCAGTTCATGTCAGAGGCAGTCCCTCTTCCCATTACTATGTAACCCACTTGGACACTGAAATGCCATGGGCAACATCTATGCAGGGGTTCTAGTTTATCTCCATCAATGGTCCTTGGTTGGAGTATCAGACTCAGAAAAGACCCCTGTGCCCAGAGTTTTTGGTTCTGTTGCTCTTCTTGTGGAGCTCCTGTCTTCTCCAGGTCTTATTATTTCCTACTTCTTTCATGAAATTCCCTGCTCTCTGCCTAAAGGTTGGCCATAAGTCTCAGCATCTGCTTTGATGCCCCACAGGGTAGAGCCTTTCATAGTCCCTCTGTGGCAGGCTCCTGTATCATTCCCTGTTTTTTCCTTCTTCTGGTGTCCATCTTATTTGTCTTTCTGTATGGGATTTGAACATTTAGCCAGAGTCCTCCTTCCTCAAGATCCAGCTATACCACTCCTAGGCATATATCTAAAAGATGTTCAAGTATACAATAAGGACATTTGCTCAATCATGTTTGTGGTAGCTTTATTTGTAATAGCCAGAAGCTGGAAACAACCCAGATGCCCCTCAACTGAGGAATGGATACAGAAATTGTGGCACATCTACACAATGGAATATTATGTAGCCATAAAAATAGAGGAAATCATGAAATTTGCAGGTAAATGGTGGGAACTGGAAAAGATCATCCTGAGTGAGGTGTCCCAGAAGCAGAAAGACACACAGGGTATATACTCACTCATAAGTTGATATTAGACATATAATATAGGATATACCTACTAAATTCTGTATACCTGAAGAAATTAAGCAATGCTTTATTTTTAATTAACAGTTATAAAGTATACATAATTATTGTGGAAAAACTATGTTTTGGACTATATTTGTATTGTAGACTGACTAAATCTATCTAATTGTCATACGAATTTCCTCATTATATTGCTATGATTTTTGCTATAGAGTTTCAATTCAACTAAAGTAATAAGTTACTCAGATTTATTGTAAAATTTGATAACTATAGTTAATAACAGTACATTGTGTTCTTTCTTGTTCCTGATGGGTATACCATAAAATATTTTATCACTTTTAAAGCAGTTACATTATTAGTCAATATTTTGAGTTTTCAAAATTTATTTCAAAACTATTATAAATAAATTAGCTATTAAGTTTTTGTGACTTTATAATAAATGCTCATAAGTGTAACTACCCCATGCATGATGACATTTTACGGCTTAGATTATTTTAATTTAAGAACTTGCTGAACACTTCTAGAGAATCTGCACTACATTGTCACTAAAAATGCATGACTGACCCATCTTTCCGATTTTCCCAGGCATTTCTATTTCATTATGTTAGTTCTGACTATATTTTTGGTGATGCTGCATTTGTTTTAAATGCATTTGTTCTTAATGAAAAGGGGTGAATGGAAAAAGATGGTGAGCATGTTTTTCATGTACTTATTTGTCTTTACTTTAGTGTGATATCTCTTTTTGCATTTTTTCCAATTTTTGAATTTTTGATCTGTTTGTGTATTTTAAGAGTTCTTTGTTTTATATGCAAGCATGACATTGAGTATATAATTTGCTAACTTTTTATGTTTTCGCAGTTTGTCAACTGACACTTGATTTCATAAAACAGACGGCACTTTAGACAAGGCCACAGACTCTTCCCTAACACAGTGATGTGTGATTTCAGTACCACACTTTCACCAGCCCAACCAACAAACACACAGAGAAACTTTGGGCCTAAATGGCATTATACAGCACATTGACCTATCTACAGGACATTCTACCCAAACACAAGAGAAGATTCATTCTTCTTAGCAGCACATGAGACTTTCTTTAAAGCAGACCACATACTGGGACACAAAACACAGTTTTATCAGTGTAGGGAATTTGAAAGAACCCTTATATCAGAGTGCGATGGAGTAAAGATTGCTATCATCAACAGGCGAAACCTTAGAAAATATATACAATCATAGACAATAAACAATGCAATATGGAATGCAAACACAAAACTTACTAAAATTAAGTGCAAATGAAAACAAGCACTCCAAAATCTAGGGAATACAGGAAAACAGTCCTAACAGGATAGTAGATATAAGTGCCTAAATCAAATATAAGGCAATGTTTATGTATCCATCAATTTAATTTGAAAATAACTTTTCTCCTTAGCTTGTACTCTTTCTTCCTGCTTTTATTAGTAACTTTTATACACCTAGGCAGTCTTGCTTCTACTTTTAGTTCATATGTACAGTTATTTATTTATGTATCTCTATCTATCTATTTATCTATCTATCTAGTTTAGAGACCACAAATAAAAGAAAACATCCAAAATTTCTAAGACTGAGTAAATTTACTTAGTCTTATTATTTACATATTCCTACAAATGATATCTATTAATTTTGACTGAAAAAATATAATTTCCATTGCAAATACACCATATTTTCTCTATACATTATCTGCTTTGGAAACCAATATTATATCAATAACTTAGCTATTAGGTAAAGAATTGAAATAATTGATGTGCAAATATGAAAAACAGAACCAAAATAAATAGCTAGTAGCTATTTTTTATGGTGCACAGGTTTTCATCTTACAGAAAAGTAAGATCTTACTCAATGTATCAAGTTTCTAGGCAATCTATATGACCTTGGCAACTGCTCTTCTAGTATGCGCAATTACATCACATCAGAAATTATTTTATGCTAACCACTTTCTTTAAACTAAATTTGGAAGTATTATTGTCACTTAAATCCTTTCAAGTATTTCCCTAGGGCCATATTCAATAGTGATATGTAACTGACTCTACTGTCATCTTGTTAATAAAACTTAACTCTATAATTCATTAATTTAACACTTTTCACTGTAATTTTCCACCTCACATATTACTTTCTCTACACTTTCTTGTCCAGAAAATTAAAGATCCTATTAGAATAAAGAAGTAGGTCACTCACATGGTCCTGAATTAGGAGACTCTTGTATTTGTGTCAAATAACAGCTAGTTTTCTCCAAACCGTTAACCACAATGAAATGAACCGCTGTTCATTTCTTTATTTAGGAGATGTGAAATCAGGAACCACCTGGGAGCTTTTCATGTCCCCTGGATGGATTTTCGATGTTTTCTTAGTTCCCTGGGACCCCACTTTATCCTACTTTCTCTACAGTTTCAATGTATTTATTGCCCACAAAAAATTTAGATGCAGTCATAGCACTTCCCTACTTAGTAATATTTGATGAATATTTCTCATTTGAAATAATAAATTAAACTCTACAAAATGACAATTATCTGTGTCTCAGGGGAAATTCACCACCTTGGCCAATGGTTCATACTACAGCTGACTGTCCTTCTTGAAACAGTATTTTCTCAGTTCCTAAAACTGTTTACTGAGAAGTGTTTGTTCATATCAATAGTAAAACACATCTCAACTCTCTCTAGTTTTCTTCAACTCCATGAGATATTGATTTTTTTTCTGCAATGCAGCCATAGACTTTTAACATGCAACATTTGTTTTCTGCCAATCCATAGTTTAAAGAATAAGCCAGGTCACTTTACATTGTTACAGAATTTCTTCCAGTGGTTTTCCATTCTATGAAAAGTTAGATACGCTAGTCTGGCTAAGAAAGAGTGTCTCCATGACCTGTCTTTTTGTCTCTGTTGTCTTAATGTAAAACAACCCTAATTGTGTGTATAGTCTCTGTTCATTTCTATGTCTCCCTTTACCTTTCTCTTGATAGTTTTCATTTTCTGAATATTCCAAGTGAACTGTTAAAATATTGCTTACACATGATGAACTTAATGGTTAATGCCTTCCTATCTAATATTGACACAAGTGTTCTAATTGTTTTCTTGAATGAGCCTCAGTTGACTTCTTATTGGGATAGTTTATTACCTGAAATGAGTTAGTGTCATGTTTGTGAAGTATTCATAAAATTATATTAGCCCACTGATACGTTAAGAGAAAATATTTTTATTCATTGCAAGTTTATTGAATATAAATTATATATATGTACTTTGTGAAATTGTTACTAAGCAAAAAACTTATAAAAATATAGACCTATCTATCTCACTATATCAATGCATTTTTTAAAAATATGAACGGATGTTAATTTTACATAATTTTCTTTCTGTAGGTTGTGTTTTCCTTGTTAAACATCAAATTTCTCACTATTCTCCAAATATATTATGATCAAAGTTCAATACCCTGAAATTCACACCTGTCTTTATTTGAGAATGTTGTATTTATATTATGTTGTACAGATAAAAGAACTATATCAATGTCTTATTTTAAAGAATTTTGTGTACATGTAAAATTTAATATATTTACTATCCTAAAGATATATTTTACCCAGACACTAATTACAGCATGCAGCACATTAATTAAGCAGGTCGTATCAACTCTCTAATCCTGCTTTCACATGTATAACTAAGAATTTTCCCATTTTGAAGGAAGTCTCTTCACAGAAAGGAATGTTTCCTTTGCTATACAGAAACATTTTAGTTTCAGAATTCCTGTTTACTCAGTGTTTGTCTTTGGTTCCAGCATTTGTTATTAAACCAGCTACTTATATTGTTACGTTCATAAAGTAGAGCATTTCTCAACGTTCATCAGAGAAGCTTCTTTTTGCAGTAGATGGAAATCAGTGAAAAGACCCATGACTTGTCAAGGTGCAGGAAGGAAGAGAATGCTCACTCCTAATATCACATCTATAACACGCCACTCCTCCCAGGTTTCAGGAATATTTGGGGAAAAGGAAACAGGAAAAAAAAAAAAAAAACCTACGAACCAGAGTGGCAGATGTCTCAAACGGAACAGTGTTTTCTGACTACACCTGAGGAGTTGTAGATCTGAACTCACAAGAGTTGTGTAAAGGTGCATAAAAGCTATGTATGTTCAAGGTAGATAAAAATCCCAGCATTCCAGGGTGTGTGTGTGTGTCAGGGATATGTGGCATGAAGTCCTCCCAGGAACTGAACTATTGGCAATTGATAGCTGCTGGGAGATGAAAGTCTATTTTCTTTAAGAATGTGTCCCTTGATAAATCTACCATGCTCCAGTGGAAGGGCAGGCATGCAAGAAGTTTATGGCCTGCACAAGTCAGGCTTGATGCTTGTTTGCTAATTTCTTTAAAAAGAGTACACAGAGTTGGGTGGGTAGGAGCTGGAAGGTGGATCTAGCAGAATTTGGGGAAGGTGGGTTAAAAAAAAAAACAAAACGCTAAACTACATTGTATGAAGCTTTCAAAGACCATTATTTAAAACTTGTTTTAATTATCTCAAGTGTCGAATGTCCCTTATTAAAATTAGCAACAAGAAAATAACCCCCAAGTCATACATTAATGGTTAAGAAACATCAATTTCTAGCACACCAGACCTTTTTAAGAGAAATACTGATTTGCTTCTCTGTGTTGTAACTGCAGAACATAGTCTCAAGCTCCTTCTTGCTGAGGTTAACCCTGATAGGATTCATAGCTTGAGAAGAGTTTCCAAACTGAACAGTGCAAACTTCTCACGGTGGTGGTGAGAGTTGGGATTTTCTCCATTTAAGCCAGAAAGATCATCTGCCATCTTTAGTGCTTAAATTTTTCAAGTCGAAGGAAGGGGTTGTGAGAAAAGAAACAGAATTCTGCCACAGATCAAATTATTTTATAAAATGCAGAAATTGCACCAACTCTCCATAAACTGATCAAAAATGAAACCAGGGTGGGTACATTTTACAAATACCCACTTCATCTGGTTATCAGAGACCTGCTGGAACAAAAGCCATTTGGGACAAAAGCTCTTTTAGAATAGGTACCTGAACTACAGAGAACACTTCATGGTGAATCATCCTGTTCTCCTATTATAGCATACTGAACATATCAACCCCTGGAACTATAAACTTATCAGGAGACTGTTGACACTAACCAGTGTTTATTGGGATTTGGCTGAACCCTCAAGCCAAAGCAAGAACTGAATGGCTGCTTGTATGCATAGAATTAATGGGAAAGAAATTCTATGACAAATTTAAAAATAATCTATTATTTTTACTTTTTGTTTATATCTTAACTACAGCAGAAATAATCTCCTAACTTGCGATGATATGTTACCTGCAGATTATTGAAGCACTCTTTAAAAAAAAAAAATTATCAACGGGCACAGGCACCCAGCGAGGCATGTGAGTAACCAGGGCATACCTAAATTCACTAGCATTCTGGCATTGGGCAAAAAAGCTAGTATCATTTCCACGATTACTTGGCTCAATCTGGCTAATAATGAATAAAAATAGGGGATATAAACAAACAGGTGTGGACTTATAGGAAATATTATGGGAAGCCTTAACCCCCTCGTTGGAACATCCTGCATCAGTTCTAGAACTAGCAGTGGTGGTGTCTGAGGTCTGAGTAGGTTCAGGAGACCATTGCCCCCAGGGGCATAGTAGAGGACAATGCAGCCACTTTTGATGTGAACTGATGGACTAAGATCAGAAAGGAGAGGAGAACCTCCCCTATGAGTGGACTTGGGGAGAGGCATGCATGCAGAAAGGGGGGAAGGGTGGGACCGGGAGGGGAGGAGGGAGGGACTTATGGGGGGATACAAAAGGAATAAAGTGTAATTAATAAAAGTTAAATAAAAAATTTTTAAAAAATTATCTTTATTTGATGTATATGAATGTCTGCTCCCATGTATGTACGCTCTGTAAGTTTCCTGTTTCCCATGATGACCAGTAGAGGATGCTAAAGCCCCAAAACAGGAGTTGTAAACAGTTTTGAATCACCAAGTCTGTCCTAGGAACTGAAGCCAGGTCCAATGTAAAAGAAGTATGGTCTTGTTTACTACTGACCCATTTTTTCCAGCCACATGACTGTACTGTTTTAAATTTTGAAGATTTCTCCTGTGTTCTCGTGGTTTCTCCAAATTATGGTCTTTATATGGCCAAGAGCAATATATACCTCAGCTTATATCTGGGAAGAACAAGAATGTCATTGCAGACAGCACAGAACCCAACAAAGCCAGTTCCAGCTCAGTACCTTGCCCCTAGGGAAATATACTTGGCCATCTACATTTGATAGTTCTGAGATTGTTAGTGTGGGGTTGCCCTAACACAGGGCCAGTTGTTAATGGATTTAAGGTGATACCCTGTACCCCAGCAAACCAGGTGTGGACACCTGTTCTCAACAATCCAATTAAAAGAGCCAAATCAACAGTAAAAAATAAATAAATAGCAAAGGTAGGATGTATTTGATGTGAACACATTGGAAAGAGGGAAAAGGTGATCCGGTTACCCACCTTATCCAAGTCCATGTTCAAGGTCCTGATGCAAGGGAAAGTCTACACAGAAACTAAGACAGGTGAATAGCTAATCAGTCCAGCCAAGGTCTGGTCCCCGTATGCCATCTTTGTCCTAGATCCAAGTCTCTCCTGAAAAGCCCCATAACAAGCTGTAAATCTCTCTCCTAGAGACAACTTTGTATCTTAGGTGTACGTTTCTCCTATGACTAAGATCCCAGAGGCTTCATTCTTTGTTCCCTTCGGGAAGAGATTCCTTGGGAAGATATAATTTCCTGAAGTTCATCCTTTCAATGGGTTGAGGGTCAAAAGTGGGGGCACATGGTTCACTATCACTTATTTATTCCCGATAGGCCAGCCAATTATAAGTTTTCCTTTTGAACATTGTCCTCCATGACTATCTATGACACTGGGCCTTTTCCCCTCAGGTCCTCCCTAGATATAACATCCAGGGACACTCTAGCATGCCACTCTTTCTTGCAGAGTACACATGCAAGGCCCAGATTCCAGAGATAACAAAGCTATTTCATCCTGGAAAGCCTTAATTATTGAAGCTCTTTCCTGCCATTATGAGGTAATAAGTCAGTCTGACATAATTTTTCCTTTCCATCCTTCATCCTGGGAGTTTAAATGTGAATTAACCTACAGTGGATTGCTCCAAGAAGCACATTTGCTGAGTATGGGGTCTTCTCTGCATTCTTTTCCTATAGGCCCTCTAATGGCTTATCCCAGTCATTATGACCTTTTGCACTCACTCATTGCATTCAGTCCCCTACTAACCTGTTCCATCCTTCATGTTTTCTTCATGTATGCCTTCCAGGCAGAAAGTGGCCTTCGGTAGTTCTGAAGTTCAAGGAACAGGTTGAACATCAAAGAAGCCACGATGCACAGCTCTGGTAAGTTGATGTAGCAAAAGGAAGAAAATGAGCAACACCCATGAAGACCACAGAGTAGATGGTGGAGACCAGCTAATCCTGGCTGTCTGGTTGCTAGCTGGGCCTTGCTGGAACTCTAGGCCTCTAGCCTGAAGGTTTTTCTCTGCTGATGGCGTGTATTCAGTACACCGAGACAGCTAGCAGGCAAGGGGCCTGTGAGAAACTGCGCAGTGGGACCACATCACATCCAGGAACTACCTAGCAAGCTGTTACCTGTCTGCCTGCTCGGCCTTGAGCTTTCTGACAGCATTTCTGCAGTTTCACTGCTTGAGGGTCAAAAGGCAGATAATTATTTTCTAATAAACTCAGGCTCACTAGGTTGAAATTTACTCGTCATACTGTGACATGTCTTTAAAATTAATAATAATTTCAAAGGTTAGGAATTAGTTGAGGAAGGGCATAAGTACTAGAAAGTAATTTCCAGGCTCCAAAGCTGTTCTTTGCAGTTTCAGTGCTTGCATCCTTATCTCTAACACTTTCTGCTCATCCTGTCTCCTCCTGCTTTCTTATATACATGACAATAGGCTGGGACAGTGGTCTTTGGATCCTATAACGTGAGGCACCACTACCAATGAAGCAGAAACTTTAGTATAGGGAAATCACTCCTAGTTGCTGTTAAGTATCACATAGAAACAATAATATATATATTTTTAAATGGTAAATCGAAGAAATGAGTTTTAAAAATCCTAAATAAATACATTTTTTGATGGCAGGCACCTTCTGTCAGCAGCCTGTTCACTTAGAGGAAACCTTTGACACTTTCTGTTTTAAATGCTTAATAGAATTCTGTCAAGAGTAAATTGGGTTTCCGGTAACACGTTTGCTCTAAAACAAACAAACAAACAATTAAAAAAGCAAAACAAACAAACAAAAAAACCTAATGACCCTGTCAAACTACGTACACTGCCAGTGGCTGCAGTATGCAAGGGTAATTACATAAATTTGGATATCTGACAGCCTTGCTTAAAGCCCAGAGTTGAATGCTCACAAACAAGATAATGAGTTTGCTGTTTGTCTTATAGGTAGGTACAAACTCAGAAGCAGGCTTTTCTTACCTCCTAAATTTTCATCTTAACAACAATGACAGTGGCCCCTCATTTTCCACCCTGGCGTTCCATCATGAAACACTAACATTTTCAACCTGTGGAACAAAAAATACTGAAGAGAAAAAGAAATTTACATGTTTCTTGAGTAAGAAAGACTTGCTACATGTCTGTTAGACACATGATTTTGAATAAAGCTATTATGACTTGAGGATGAACATAATGCTTCTTGATGTTGCTTGACTCCCTGATCTGAGCCCCTCTGACATCACTGGACCTTTGCATTTAATCTCAGGTTTATACTGTTATGCTTCCCTTGCAGCTTCTCTTTCCCCCTATTATCTCTAAGAATTTTAATACTTTTTTTTTTTTTACCATCAGGTATATTTGGTGAATTTAAAAGTAAATGAACAAATATGATGGTGCAGTACAGCTCACTTGGTAGAATATTCATGTAGCATGCAGAAAACACTGAATTTGCTTGCCAGCATCACATAGAACTCAATGTTGTGGTGCATGCTTTTAACCCCAGAAGACAGAGGGTAAATGTAAGAATTTAAGAAAAGCAAAATCATCTCTGGCTACATAGTTAGTTACATAGAGGTGAATAAGTTCCTGTCTCAAAAGTAAGAAAGCTAAAACGAAGAAACGACAATGTTCAGCATTAAATCATGATCTATGTGTTAAGGAAGAATTATTATAGATAGCCTAAAGCATTTAAAAATTTCACCACAACATCTGTCACTCATTTTTCTTTTCTTTTGGTCTCTTTAATGAGACCATTTGTCTTTAAATATTTGAGATGTGGTCTCACCCAGGGGACTCTCAAATCCATGAAGTCAACACAATGCCTTTACAGCTTCTCTTCATTTTGTTTATTTTAAATTAGCTACTATCTACCTGTTTCTACCTGTTCCATATTAGAGGAAAAATTATGCATCTCTGAGGTTTGCTATCTGTTCTTTTCAGTTTACTTTAACCTAAACCATGTTTTGTGTTTCCTTGCTTTTAGCTCTGATATACATCATATCTCTCATACTTTTATGTTTGCGCCTTAACAGTTTTAATTTGCTTTGCTTTCATATTTAGAAGTTCTAGCAAAACACAGACATATTTATTATCAAAATTACAAGCAGTTGTGAGTAAATAAACTACAAACAAAAAGACATATTTTTCTAAACCAAATTTCTTGAAAACTAAATGAACTTATTCAGACCAGAAACTCTTTTTTTTTCAATGCAGTTTATTCAGGAACCTTGAACAATCCTCGGACCCTGGGGAAAGCCAGCCCACAGCTTAAATAGCCTCTGGGTAGCCAACCCCAGCATGCCACGTGGGCAATGCAGATAGGTCCACATACATGGAAGCAAGCCAGATCCTCAGCCTTAGCCAAATGTGGAGTTGTTCGTGACAGAGAGCACTCACCATCGGGAAGGTGGAAGGCGGAAACCAGCTCCATCTTTAAGGCACGGCATTAAGTAGCTCTCTACAGTTCCCCCTTTTTGCCTACTGTCTGGGACTGTGTTTACATTCCTTTTTTAGTATATGAGAGGGAGAAGTACGCAGTTTGTAGAGCGAAGTCCATCGATTAGTATAGTCAACGACTGCTTTCTAAAAGTTGTCAAATCTAAAACTTAGTGTTTCAGAAAGCTTTCTGAGAATGATTCTAGTCAAGTGAAGAAGGTATATCCTGTTGTATTTCCAGAATTTTGTGTTTATTGATTTATGAAACCTATGTATCAGTTAGGTCGTGCTCTACTTTTATAACTAATTTAACCTTTCTGTACTGTGAAGTCTAAAGCTAAGACTCTTAAAATTTACTTTATTTTCATTTCAATTTACTTACCTCTGTATGCTTTTCTTAATGTGTGAATGTTACGCTAATTTCCCTCCTGCTCATTCAATAAGCTCTGTTTCTTTCACCACTCCCATAAACCTTATCATTAGATTGAAAGTTACAACAATTTCTTTTTTTTAATTTTGATAAGTAATATAATTCCACCATTTCTTTTTTCCATTCCCCCCTCTAATCTTTCCTAAATATCCCTTTCCAATCTTTCCAAATTTATGGCCCTTTTTGTCACTAATTGTTTAATGCATGCTACACACACACACACACACACAGACACACACACACATACACAAACACACACATGTACATCATATATGTCACATTATACACACACATCATCAGATACACACATACATGTGCATATTTAGCTAGGTAAAAGTGCTCTGTAATGGAAGTTTTGATTTCTTTAAAAGCTCAGTTATGTTATGTAAATATGTTTTGGTTATAATCCCAAGTGTGAGATTTTACTTTGTCTACAGCTGGTAATTGCCTCATGCAGGGGCATGTTCTTTGCTAGCTGCAGTCAGTTGAATCATGAGGACTTTAAGGGGTATAAATATGATACCCAGAGGGAGAAGGCATGGGGACTTGGAGGAGGTAAACAGAGGATTGCTTGGTGCATTTGTTGGTTTGCTAGTTTGCTGATTACCTGGACTTCTGGATATCCTGACGACTGAGACTGCTATTGCCTTCAAAAGAATCTCTTCAAAAGAATCCTACAACCCTATCCAGCCAGAAGTAAAGAGGGCTACACTCCCCATTCCCTTTCAAACTTCTTTCTCCCCTCCCTAGGGTTGGGGTTTGGAATCGAAGTATAGGCTTTAGGGAAACCCCAAGTAAAGTAGCTTTTGAAAAACAAGCACCTACACTGCTCAGTCCATACAATGTGACCTGTATGCTCTCAGGTTGGACTGTTGGGCACTGGACAAAAATTGGTGTGCTCTTTCCTGGTGAAGGCCACCTCTTCCACTCCCTGGTTTTCTTGGTCATAATAGTCCTTGTGTAGGTTGAAGTCCATGTCCACTTTAGTCGATTAGAGTTGTCCACACAAAGCATTTCTATACCTATGGCTCAAGGATCATTGCAGAAGAGGCAAGAGGAGTGGAAAGATTGCGAGCACCAGAGTATCAGAGAGTTTGTCATGATATTGTGTTTCCTTAGGATATCAGAAACTACACACACATGTCTAACTGATATGACTGCCCGAACATGAGCTGACCAAGGCCTTGCTTCCTTTACTGAGGTCAGGGACTCTGGTTCTGTACATGGACTCACTTTTGTGTACATGTGAGGGAGGGAAGGGTATAGAAGGTCATGAGGAAGATAGAAGGAATATCCAGCTCTTCCCACAGTTCTTGTTTTACGAGTAGGTTTTTAACTGTTTGGGCTTTTCTATAGTTTAACCTAATCTCTAGCTTCTTACCAATATAATTTTTTATTTTGAAATTTTAATTTGCCACGTAATGTTTAAATATACATGAAAATAATCTTTCTGTACATAAAATAAGTTATTGGGGAAGTGGGAACATCAAGGTATGGAGAGGTTTATTGTTCTACTGGATACATCCCAAAAGTGCTATTCTACAATCATGAAGGTTGGTCAGATTGTATTTATCTGTTTTGTCAGTTGTCCTGAATATTTGATAATAGAGAGTTCTGGATTTTTTAGAGTATTTATATTTTTGACTTCACATCTCTACTTCTTTTACCACTTGACATTTTTTCCTCCATATATAAAGAGCTGTGCTTACCTCCTGAGCTGCCATCTTTTCACTTAAAGATTTCCAGTTCTCTTCATCTGCATACTTGTTTCATTATTTAGAAATTAATAACAGTGAAATCAAAACAATCTATCATTTATATTTTATGTCAAAAATATCTCTATTCAATTTGTTTGTAACTTCTCAAGCAAATTGTAGTAATTTCTTCTGTGCTGGCTGTGTCATATATCCTTTAGTCATTGCGTTAGACTTCTAGGTCATGAAAAGCATATTCCAAATTGCCTTTTCCTGAGACAATATAACAATCATGTCCTTAGCATTATTGCAACATAATAAGAATAATGTTGCTTACTGTAGTTGCTTTTAGACATACAATGGTTACAGTTTACATAGTTATTTTCCGTTTTAATTTTCCTGAAATTTATTTGTATGTTCCAATGCAAAAAATAATTTGCTGTATTTGTTACTTTCATTTCTATGAATCACCTTAACGGAGGTCTATATTATAAGATTATTTGGCTGGCTGATATTTTCTACCAGAGAAAAGCTAGCATCCTGTGTCACTTTCTAATCTTTCATTTAATCTCTGCTTGATACAGGGGAGCTTCCTTTGAAATGAATCTACAGGATGTAAAGGTTAAGAGGAGACAGAAAACCCAATACTATAAAGTTCACTGATCCTTTATCTAACAGAGTTCTGAAAAGAAGGCAGCTCACTGAGTGGTTATCAGTCCTATTGTTTGATATCTTGACACCCAATTAACTGGTGCTGCAAGACTTTATCTCACTACAAGTACAAGTACAATAAAACTTAAAAAAAAAAAAAAGAACAGTCAGTGGCGTGCTATCCTGGGAAGTCATACTGTTTACCATTGTATTTATACATTTTTTTTGTTTTAGTTAACAATCTCATTAGTTTTGTAAATATTGAATGTCTGAAATATGATTAGCCAGACATTCTCACAGTATTAAGATAAAAAGTCTGTGTAATAGAACCTACTCCTGGCAACACAGGCAGTGTGAGTTCAACAACCAAAATCTTCAGTGTCATAAGCCGAGTGTTTCCTGGAGATTCATACTCTTTATATAATGCAAACTTTCAGAGTTATTACGGAATGGATATTTTAGAGGGAGCAATAGATCAATTGCCATAATGTCAAGTTTTAATCTCCAAAACAATTAATTTTGCAGTCATGTAGTTGCTGGGCAAAATTATTGGGTAAAATGCAATTAGTTGTAATGACTATCATGCTTATGTATTTCATTTGATTTTTTTGATTTTATTATTATTATTTTTTTTTATCAGTTACATTTTATTAACTCTGTATCCCAGCCATGTCCCGATCCCTCATTCCCTCCCAGTCCCTCCCTCCCTCCCTCATCTCCAACATGCAGCCATCTCTAACTCCACGTTTCCTCCAGAGAACCCCTTCTTCTTATGGAGAAGTCTAGGCTCCAAGAGAATGAACTATAAAGGAAATGCTAAAACGCTACACAAATGTAAACCAAAGAGAATATGAGCAGTCAGAGTCAAGATAGTTCAGTGCTTGCTTGCCACCAAACCTGATGACCTGAGCTCTATGTCCTGGAACTACAAGATGAAAGGAGAGTACCCATTCTTACAAGTTGTCCTCTGCCGTCCATGCCTGGGCAGTGGACAGGTCTGTGCCTGCACACTTGCTTAAAGACCAATGAATAAACGTACAAGTAGTTCCTAAGACAAATGTAAATAAAGCAACTGAAAACAGAAGATAGGGACAAAATAATTCTGATAGGGAAAATTTTATAGCAATAAATAGCTCTATCACTAGGAAGAAAGTTCACAAATCTAAGAAGATACACTTCCCAGAGTTAAACTATAATAAGGATGCAAGCACAAAGATGGTAGAAGGAAATAATAGTACAAAAGTAGGTTAAAAAAGAAAGAAAGAGGGGGGGACAAGATGGCGGCGCCAGGAGAACACTGCGTCTGAGGAACAGGACAACATTTTCCATTCAGCCACCAAAAGACTGAACTCTGGGCCCTAAAATAACAGTGATCATGTTTCCCAGGTGAGAGGAAACCACCACAGCATGGGAATCAGTCATCAGTCAGGTCCACTCTCAGGCCACCCAGCCAGAATCTGGAAGAGATCCTGGGTCTCGTAGGCACAAGGTCACCAGAACAGAGCCACATGCCTGTGTGTCCTGATCACCTTCCCAGGCTGATCGGTGGGCACAAAAACACCAGAGAGTGGGAGTCCCAGTCACGAAAAAACCCCACAGAGAAGGAAGGAAACGGTTCTGACAAAGGTCACCTAGTCTTTCCCTGGAAAAAGTCTCGCAGACCAGCAGGTATGAGTCGCCATCACTGAACTGGGCTCCAGCCGTGGGCACAGACAGTTGCTGTGCACCCAGCTCTCTGGCACAGACAGAGCTGTGTGCCCCAGGGCACCAGAGACTGGGAGTCACTATCAGGAGAAATCCTCACAGGGAACGAAGCAAAGTGGATGGATTTAGTCCCTACTAAATGGAACTACTTTTTCCAGTATATCCCTGGAAAAAGTCCTGCAGACCGGCCCAACCCAGGGACCTGCTGTGCACCAGATAGCCTACTGTGACCAGAAGAGTGGTACCCACCTACCACAAATTACCGCTTGGGTACTGGGGCACAGAGCCCCAACCTCAGACCTACAAAAGCCCGGGATAACCGAGTTCAACCCCCAGATACTGTTCCAAGGGGCAACCAGTTATTTCTAACAAAACTGACCAAACCAAGGGACACACATGTTACAGCAGCAGATCACTAAATTTACAGAAAGAACCCAGAAGCAGGGCAGCTGTCTTCAGGACTTCTCTGGGTGAGAGGAGAGCCCTTTCGACTAACAAGGACCACAGTTACCACTCATGTCTCTATGCCAGAGGTGAGCAGCAGCAACTCCTGAAAAACACCAGCCATCCAGTGACTATACTTAAAAAGCTGAGGATGCTTCCTTCAGGAAAAAAAAAAAAAATTCCTGCCAAGGGGATTCTTTCTAACACAGGATTCCAGGAACCACCAGATACTAATTCCAAACACCTAAGATAGCCCAATGGGTAGAGGCCAGTGTAAAAGCTCAACCAACAAAAGACAGAGCAAGATAGCATCTCCAGAACACAGTTTTCCAGGAGCAAGAAGCCCTGGACACCCCAGCATTATTGAAATTCAAGAAGATGACCTAACATCTATGCCCATGAAGAGGATAACAGAGGAAACAAATAAAATGTGTGAAGACCTAGAAAAAGATAAACTCAAACAGATTATGGCCATTGACAAAGAAATAGAGGAAGATAAAAACAAAGAGATTATGGCAATCCGTAAAGAAATACAGGAAGCTGCAGCCAAACAGTTTGTGGCCTTTAGAGAGGAAATGCTTAAATCACTGAAAGAAATAAAAGAAACAGAGGATTGTTCAAAAATACAGCTGAAGGAATTGAAGGAAAAGCAGAGAAATACAGTCAGACAGGTGAAGGAAATCAACAAGACAGCTCAAGATCTGAAGCTAGAATTGGAAAAATTAAAGAAAACACAAATGTATAAGAAATGGGAAATAGTAAGATCTGGAGAGGACAGGAAATCCACAAGGAGAGCAACAGAACCAGAAATTTGAACACAGGGGTCTTCCCAGAGACTCATACTCCAACCAAGGACTATGCATGGAGATAACCTAGAACCACTGCACAGATATAGCCCATGGCATTTTAGTGTCCAAGTGGGTTACATAGTAATGGGAAGAAGGACTACCTCTGACATAATCTGATTGGCCTGCTCTTTGATCACCTCCCCCTGAGGGAGGAACAGCCTTACCAGGCCACAGAAGATGACAATGCAGCCTCTCCTGATGTGATCTGATAGACTAAGATCAGAAGAAAGGAAAGGAGGACCTTCCCTATCAGTGGACTTGTGAAGGGGCATGTGTGAAGAAGGGAGAGGCAGGGGGGATGGGGGGAGGAGGAAGGGCCTTATGGAGGGATACAAAGTGAATAAAGTGTAATTAATAAAAAAATGAAAACACAAATGGAGGAACTTGTAGACAGAAAGAACTTAGGTAAGAAAACAGGAACTACAGAGGTTAGCATAACCAATAGACTACAAGAGATGGAAGAAAGAATCTCAGGTGTGGAAGATACAATGGAAGAAATAGATGTATCTGTCAAAGAAAATGTTAAATCTAAAAAATTCCTGACACAGACCATCCAAGAAATCCAAGAGAACATAAAAAGACAAAACCCAAGAATAATAGGAAGAGAGGAAAAAGTAGATTCCCTGCTCCAAGGCCCAAAAAATATTTTCAACAAAATCATTGAAGAAAATTTCCCCAACTTAAAGGAGAGGCCAATAAGAATACAAGAAGCCTACAGAACACCCAAGAATACAAGAAGCTTATAATACACCTACAGAGTAGAAAAGAAAATCCTCCCACTACACAATAATCAAAACCGTAAGTATACAGAACAAAGAAAAGATATTAAAAGCTGCAAGGGAAAAAGGCCAAGTAACATATAATGGCAAACCCATTAGAATTACACCTGACTTTTCAACAGAGACTATAAAAGCCAGAAGGGCCTGGACAGATATCATGCAGACCCAAAGAGAACACAGATGTCAGCCCAGGCTACTATACCCAGCCAAACTCTCAATCCTCCTAGACAGAGAAAACAAGATAGTCAATGACAAAAACAAATTTCAACAATACCTACACACAAATCCAGCGTTACAGAAGACACTAGAAGGAAAAATACAACCCAAGAAACCTAACTACTTTCAAGGAAACACAGGAAATGATTAACCTCACTACAGTAAAACAATAAGTAACCAAGCCCACAACCTTATGACCACAGCCAACATCAAAATCAAAGAATCTAAAAGCCACTGGTCATTAATCTCTCTCAACATCAGTGGACTCAATTCTCCAATAAAAAGACACAGACTAACAGTATGGATACATAAACAAGATCCAGCAATCTGTTGCATACAAGAAACATACCTAAGTCACAAAAATAGACATTACCTGAGGATAAAGGGTTGTAAGACAGGTTTGCAAGCAAATGGACCCAAGAAGCAAGCAGGAGTAGCCATTCTAATATCTGATAAAATAGACTTTCAAACAAATTAAACAAAAGAGTTGGGGAAGGACACTCCATACTCATCAAGGGAAAATTTCACCAGGAAGACATCACAATCCTGAACATCTATGACCCAAATACAAGGGCACCCACATTTATAAAAGAAACATAACAAAACTTAAACCACACATAGATCCCCACACATTAATAGTGGTAGACTTCAAAACCCTACTCTCAACAAAAGACAGGTCAACAAAACAGAAATTAAACAAAGAAACAATGTCTCTAATGATTAGGTCATGATTCAAATGGACGTAATAGACATTTACAGAACTTTACACCAAAACAATTTACCTTCTTCTCAGCACCTCATGGAACCTTCTCCAAAATAGACCATATAGTTGGTCACAAAGCAAGCCGCAAAAGATATAAGAAGATTGAAATAATCCCTTGTATTCTATCTGATCACCATGGAATAAAGATGTACCTCAACAACAACAGAAATAGCAAAAAGCCTACACACACGGAAACTGAACAACTTGCTACTAAATGACAGCTGGTTCAAGGAAGAAAGAAAGAAAGAAATTAAAGTCTTCCTAGAACTCAGTGAAAATGAAGACACAACATACCCAAACTTGTGGGACACAATGAAAGCAGTGCTAAGAGGAAAGTTCATAGCACTAAGTGCCTTGAAGAAGACAACCGAGACAGCTCATTCAAGCAACTTAACGGCTCACTTAAAAACCCTAGAAAAAGAAGAAGCAGACATACCAAAGAGGAATAGACGGCTAGAAATAACCACATTCAGGGCTGAAAGCAATCAATTAGAAACAAATAAAACAACTCAAAGAATCAACAAAACCAAGAGCTGGTTCTTTGAGAAAATCCACAAGATAGACAAACCCTTAGCCAAGCTAACTAAAAGGCAGAGAGACACCATCCAAATCAACAAAATCAGAAATGAAAAGGGAGACATAACTACAGACACTGAGGAAATCCAAACAATCATTAAGACTTAATTCAAAAGTCTATATGCCACAAAATGTGAAAATCTAAATGAAATGGACAATTTCCTTGATCGATTCGACTTACCAAAGCTGAATCAGGACTAGGTAAATCAATTAAATAGTCCTATATCCCCCAAGGAAATAGAAGCGGTCATCAAAAGTCTCCCATCCAAGAAAAGTCCAGGACCAGATTGTCAGATAGTTTCAGCACAGAATTCTACCAGACCTTCAAAGAAGAGCTAACTTCAGTTCTCTTCAAACTATTCCACAAAATAGAACCAGAAGGAACATTACCAAACTCATTCTATGAAGCCACAGTCACCTTGGTACCTAAACCTCACAAAGACCCAATAAAGAAAGAGAATTTCAGGCCAATCTCCCTCATGAATATTGATGCGAAAATACTCAACAAAATACTTGAAAACTGAATACAAGAACATATCAGAGATATCATCTACTATGATCAAGTAGGCTTCATCCCAGGTATGCAGGGGTGGTTCAATATATGGAAATCCATCAATGTGATCCAGAATATTAACAAACTGAAAGAAAAAAAACCACATGATAAGGGGAGCAGCCTTACCCGGCCACAGAAAATGACAATGCAGCCACTCCTGATGTGATCTGATAGACTAAGATCAGAAGGAAGGAGAGGAGGACCTCCCCTATCAGTGGACTTGGGGTGAGGCATGCATGAAGAAGGGGGTGGGAGGTTGGGATCAGGAGGGGAGGAGGGAGGGGCGTATAGGGGGGATACAAAGTGAATAAAGTGTAATTAATAAAAATTAAATTAAATTAAAAAATAAAAAAAAGGAAAGAAAGAAAAAGAAAGAAAGAAGGAAAGGAGGAAGGAAGAAAGGAAGGAAGGAAGGAAGGAAGGAAGGAAGGAAGGAAGGAAGGAAGGAAGGAAAAAAAAAAGGTGATCTGGGCATACACCAGTAATCCTAGCACTTGGGGAGGCAAAGGCCGAAAGATCTCTGTGAGTTCAAGGCCAGCCTGCTCCAGGACAGCCAAGTTACCCAGAGAAATCCTCTTAAAATACAACGACAACAAAAAACTGAAAACAATCAAAAATAATAACAAAACTAAAAATTGATTTTTGAAAAAACAAACTGAATGCACAAAAGCCTTTGAAACATTAAAAATGAGTGAGAACAGAAAGGAGCTGTGCTACATGCCTTTAATTCCAGCCCACAGAGAGGCAGAGGCAGGTAGATCTCTGAGTTTGAGACCAGCCTGTTCTGTAAGTCCAGGACAGCCAAGGCTACACAGAGAATCCCTGTCTCAAAAATTGCTAACCAAAAACAAACGAAAAAGGGGTGAGAACCTAAATAAGTAAAAATGCATATGAAGAAAAATGCATGGCACTGCACCTAGTCTAAATTCAAAGTAACATGAGACCATTCGGAATATCTACACAGAAAAAAAAAATGAACAGCTTAGAAGAAATGGCAAAATTATTTGGCATTAACTAAGATAGAGCCATCTAGAAGTAGAAAATGAGAAAATAATGAATGAAGAAAAAATAAACCATAACAATCTTCCATCAAATGAAGGTCCAGGATCTACTGTCTCAGCTACACTAACCACAGGGAACTGAAAATCAAAACCACAATGTATTACCACCTGATACTGTGCTCACATGATAGAAAATGTTGGTGAGAACATGGAGGAAAAGGAATCCTTATATGCCACTGATGTGCATGGTATAAATATGCCCTTTGAGTGAACTCTTCAGAGATCGCAGAAACCATCAAAAATAGAATCAAGTGACCCAGTGTTAGCACTGCATGTACATGTTAGTATAAAATAGACTCAGTATACAGAGTACCACAAACGACCTGATATAAAATCCACTAACAATCAGTGAACAAATGAATAAAGGATAGTTTGTGTATGCCAAAACTCAATATTGTTTATCTACACAAAACGAGTATTGTTTTGAGGACAACATGAATAGACATGAAAGAGACTGCATGAAATGAGGTACAGAAAGACAAATAACCATATGATGTCATTTATGTGAGGTCTAAATGAGACTAGACTCTGAGGTCTATGAGAATAGACTATAGAGTGATGGTTATCAGGAGATAATGTTTGGAGACAGGTAGATTGTCAAAGGACAAAACTACATTTATTTAGAGAGAAAGAGCAAAGTCAAGAGGACTCTTGTAAAACATGGTGACTCGAATTAAGTAATTATATTACATAATTATATATAATAATATATAATTAATATATATTTATATATCAATAAATATATAATAATTATATTAATTATTATAATTATATTATAATCTCAAAGTTAAAAATTATATACCATAACATAGAAGCAAATTGTTCTCACTTCAACACTGGTAAGTGAGATCCCACAGGCTAATTGTTTGCATTTGGTCTTCTAGCCTAAGTATGTACTTAAAACCAGTATCTTGCACTACATATATACAAACATATATATGTATATATTTGTGTGTATTAAACTCTAGTTATATATTCTTTCCACTCTAAAGATAGATAAAAATTAAATATAACAGTTAATAAATGAAATGTTTTTGTTGTGGAATTAAAATGCATAATGTTTCTATTGCATAGATATATGTTTAGAGTTATTTACATCCTCATCTCCTCAGAAAGTGATATTGTATTTTTAGATTTTCTTAATTTTTGAAGGAGTCATCTCTTATTTTATGAAAGTACTTTGTGTGGAGAGTCACACTGGCTGCCATCTTATAAGATGCTATGAGACCAAACGTGCAACTTCCCTTCATTTCTATATCTATCCTGTCTTCCTTAGGCTTACTTAAGCCTAAGTCTAGCTAGCTATTTTTATTTAGCAACATTTACCAGTGACATGGGTACACTGAATGTCTCCCAACAGCTCATAGTTCAGAGTTCTTGATAGAGAATTTTATGTTGATTGAGCTATTTCAAATCACCTCTATTTCATTAAAATGTAAGCATTTGAGACTAGAAAGCATTGTGGGAAATTGTCATTTAGAGTCAGCCAATTCTCACTCTGTAATTTCCTTTACTGCTAACAAATAACACATACCTATCCCATATCTGATGTCTGATAATGTTAAAACAAAATCAATTTGCATATAGAAAATTTTCTTTGGAGGTAAGAGAGGAGTTTACTTGCATGGAAGAGCATCTAACATTTTACTCATGGAAAACTTTAGTCTGGAAGATCTCAGACTTCATATATGGAAAACAGCAAAATAAACGTTTTACTTGGTGAAAATGAACATTTTCCTACAGAGAACTGAAACTAGGTTCTTGAACTGATTTACCTTATATTCAAGTGCCCCCTCGAGGACAAGAGCCTAACTACATGACCAAAAATAACACAAAAATGTCAAGTGATTACTTATTAAGAAAAAACATTTGAATTTTAAGAAGTCTCTAATTTTTTTTCTTCCCTGAACCAACTGTCATTGAGAGTTGTTTAGTTTCCAAGTGTATGCAGGCTTTTTGTAATTTCTCTTGTTGTTGAGGTCTAGTTTTCAGCCCTGGTGGTCTGGTAGGATACAAGAGGTTATTTGGCTCTTCTCGTATCTGTTAAGGCTTGCTTTGTGCCCGACTATACGGTTAGTTTTGGAGAAGGTTCTGTGAAGTATTGAGAAGAAGGTATACTCTTTTCAGTTTGGGTGAAATTTTCTGTAGACATCTATTAGGTCCATTTGATTTAGGACCTCGGTAAGTGTCATTATTTCCTTATTTAGTTTCTATTTAGATGATCTGTCCCTTGGTGAGAGTGGAGTGTTGAAGTCTCCCACTATTAAGGTGTTGAGATTGACGTGGGATTTAAGCTTTAATAATGTTTCATTTATAAATGCAGCTGCTTTTATACTTGGGGCATTTGGCACTTTCTCCAAAAATCAGGAATAGTGCTACCTTAAGATCCAGCTATACCACTCCGAGGCATATATACAAAATATTCTCAAGTATGCAACAAGGACATTTCCTCAATGTTTGTACAGAGAACAGGACAGGAGCCTACCGCAGACGGCCTCTGAAAGCCTCTACTGATTGAGGCGTCAAAACAGAGGTTGAGACTTATAGCCAAACTTTGGGAAGAATGCACGAAATTTTATGAAAGAAAGGGGAGAGAGACCTGGAGGGGACAGGAGCTTCAGAAGGAGACCAACAGAGCAAAAATAATTGAGCCCTGGAGGCCCCGAATAGAATGATATCCCAAACAAAGACCATGCACAGAGAGAACCTAAAACCCTGGCTCAAATGTAGCCCATAGACTCAGTCTCCAAGAGGAGCAGGGGCTATCTCTGGCATGAACTCAGTGGCTGGCTCTCTGATCACTTCCCCCTGGGAAGTGCAGCCATGCCATGCCACAGAGGAAGACGACACAACTAGTTCTGAAGATAAACATTTTAATATACTATGCCAGTTTTTTTTATGAAACACCAATTATCATATTAATCCTGGAGTATAAATAAAGTATATTTCCCGTACTGGTTTTTAATCTGGAATACACTAAGTTCGTAAGTTTGCAAAGGTAAATTTGTTAATAGGAAGCTCTTGGTTGGAGTGTCTGTCTCTGCAGGCTCTCCTGGGCTCAGGTATTTTAGCTCTGTTGTTCTCCTTGTGGCGTTCCTGTCCCCTCCAGGTCTTTCTATCTCTCTCTTATTCCATAAGGATTCTGGTACTCTTACTCTGCCCAAAGTTTGGTTATGAATTTCAGTATCTCCTTCTATACCCTGCTCCAACTAAGGATCATTCATGGAGAGGTCCTAGTCCTCCTGTTCAAAGGATGCCCATTGGCTGCTCAATTTCCAAGTGGTACTCTAGTAAGGGCTACAGGGGTTGTCTCTGACATGAACTTGATGGCAGGGTTTTTGATCATCTCCCACCGGTGTGTGTGGGGAGTGCAGCCTTGCCAGGCCACAGAAGAAGATGATGCAGCCAGCCTTGAAGAGACCTGACAAACTAGGATCAGACAGAAGGGGAGGAGGACCTCCCCTATCAGTGGACTAGGGAAAGGGCATAGAGGGAGAAGGAAGGTGAGTGGGGCTGGGAGGAGACAAGGGAGGGGCCTGCAACAGGGACATAAAGTGAATAAATTGAAATAAATAAATGAATAATAAAATAAATAAATAAAAATTTAAAAAGAATATGAAGCTACTAAAATGCAGTGTGTCTCAGAGGTGAAAATTAGTTAAAGTTTAAAAGTTTAAATAAGAAAGTTAACAAGAACAAACTTGTGAACTACATGAGGTATATATATATATTTAAAAAAGTCAAAAGGGGTATCAGGTTTGAAAAGGAGCATGAGAGGAGGAGAGAAAACCATTTGGAATGTTAAATGCAGCCCAAAGAGAAGTATGTTTCAGGGTAAGTGAACAGATTTTATAAAAGTTAGATAAAACATGAAAAAAAAATACAGAAGCTTTTGGTTTACTTGAAAAAAATTGAAAGTTGAACTTTACATACTTAAGGGAAATTTTACACACACACACACACACACACACACACACACACACACACACACACTACCTACCTACCAAAATGGCAAATATGATATTGAGAACTTGTTAAGACAATTGAGGTAAAATAATCTTGTTGGGGAGAAGTATCTAAGACTCGTGTGGAGAAAAATTAATCAGGTTGCCAAATGTTGACTCTGATTACTCATTAAGACCAACAAACTCAATCCATTTTGATCTTTTAGAATTGGCAATGATAATAACAGTTTTACTTGTCAGTGAGATCTATCTCTTCTTCCTGTTTTCATTTTTGTGTATTGTACATGGGACTTTCTCCAAGTTCTACAATCCTGGTCTTCAGTTGGGCCAACCAGACATTTTTATTAGTCATGTGAAGATTAAAATTTTGTATCTGAGTATCAACTTTGTCTTCAGACTAAATATAGACATTTCCCACATAGAGAATAACACCACTTTTCAATACCAGCAAGTCTATGTCTCTTATTCCCAAAGTGTGGTGACTAACATGAGAATTTAGGTCTACCATAAGTGATCATACACACAAATTAAAATCAATTCTACAGGAAAACACACACCAAAAGATCTCATCACATAAGCAACAACAACAGCAACAATAATAATAAACGTTAGCCTTGCTGGTTACAGAAAATAAGCCTTTCTTAGCTTCTATTAAGGCTTGTTTTCCAATTACCATATATTCCATGGCCATAGCTGATAAGTTAAAGGAAAACGTTACTGAACTTGAAACTTCTCAGTCCACTTGCACCTCCTTGATCAGTTGGAATGTTTCCTTATAGCACACACTAATCTATTTTATTTAGAAAATGTAATGTGTGGGTATAGAATATTTGTATCTAGTAGAAGTTTAATTAAAATAAAATTTTTGGTGTCCTTAGATGGATGATATTTAACATTTACTGATGATGTCTTTATGTTCATACTATCTTCTCATCTTTTCTGAATGCTCTATCAGGGAACTGGCTGGTGGCGACTCATGGTAAGGCACTTAGGGACGGAGAGTCAATTTATGTCTCTTAGAATCAATTCAAATTTTAACTGGTGTGCTTTAAAGTTTATTTGTATTTTTTATTTTATGGGTTTAAAAATAGTTCTTATGAAGCCCAGACTGGCCTTAAATTTGCTATATAGCCAAGGATGGCCATGATTCTCTACCTCTGTCTCTCTCCAATTAATTCACCATCAAGCCAGGATTAATAATGAAAACATAAAGTCAGGAGAAAGGACATTTATGATGAAATTATATAAGTTGTATACCAACTGCCTGTATATTTTCCGTAGCATGTTATCCTAAATCAGAATTAGATAGTAACTTTGAGAGTTGGTTTCATATAAAACAATTTAATATTTTTATAAATACTTTCTTCAAAATCAAGCTGTCTGTCAGTCTTGTTCATTCAGTAGTAGCAAACATCTGCTGAAAAATGACATAAGAAATTTCCATTTCATAGAAAACAATAGAATTTTGATACGCATTGGCTGTTATGGTAGAATGAATACATAATACGAGCACATTTTAGCTATCTTTTTGGTAGAAAGCCAGCAGCAGATGTAACAGCACTTTCAAACATTAGGCAAGGTTTAAAGTCAAAGAGCTGACATGTTTAGAATATCAATTAGCCAGTCTCTAAAACAAACAAAAGCCGTCATTATGAAAGATAATATATATAAAGTGCAAGACATTACAATACCATTCAGACCTGTCATTCAATAACATGACCTCAGACAAAATCATATACTGACAGTTTCATCTGTTAAGTGATTCTTGTAAGAGTATGCCAATTAATAGAGTGTATGACCAGATGTAAAAAGTAAAACGGAATGTCCATTTTCAGATCTCTTTAATGATTTATAGTTTCAGATTATACTAGTCCCAAATAACCCCAAAGAATTATGGAATTTGACCTTAATTTTTTAACTTTTTTTTTCTTTTTTACATCCCAACTGTTTCCCTTACATTATTTCCCTCCAGTCCTTCCTCCCCACCTCCCCTCAGACAATTTCCCAACAAAAATTAAAAGAAAATAAACAATGAATCACAGTAAGACCACCAACTCCACAATAAAAGGAACTAACGTTTATTGGTCACTATTATCTATCATCATCAATGGACTGAACTCTCCAATAAAAAACACAGACTAACAGAATGGGTGTGGAAACAGGATCCAATATTCTGCTGCATCCAGGAAACACACCTATGCAACAAAGATAAACACTACACCAGAGTAAAGGCCTGGAAAAATGTTTTTGAAGTAAGTAGACCCAGAAAATAAGCTGGGGTAGCTATCCTAATATCTAATAAAATTGACTTTCAACTAAAATAAATAAAAAAAAATGAGGAGGGGCACATCATTCTCATCAAAGGAAAAATCCACCATGAGGACATCACAATTCTGAGCATCTATGCCCCAAATACAAGAGTGCCTACATTTGTAAATGAAACATTATTAAAGCTGAAATCATACTCAATCCCAACACCTTAATAGTGGGAGACTTCAACACCCCACTCCAACCAAGGGGCAGATCATCTAGACGGTCAAATACAGAAATAAAGGCACTTACAGAGGCCCTAATTCAAATGGACTTAATAGATGTCTACAAAACTTTTCACCCAAACTCAAAAGAGTATACCTTTTTTTTTAGCACCTCATGGAACCTTCTCCAAAATAGAACATATAGTTGGTAACAAGGCAAGCCTCAACAGATACAAGAAGGTTGAAATCATCCCCTGTATTCTATCTGACCACCATGGACTAAAGCTGGACCTCAAGAACAATGGAAATGGCAAAAAACCTACACACACATGGAAACTGAACAACTTGTTACTCATGAGAGCTGGGTTAAGGACGAAATAAAGAAAGAAATTAAAGACTTCCTAGAATTCAATGAAAATGAAGGCACAATATACCCAAATTTATGGGACACAATGAAAGCAGCGCTCAGAGGAAAATTCATAACAGTAAGTGTCTCAAGAAGAAATTTTAACATCTTATATAAGCAACTTAATGGCCCAACTGAAAGCCCTGGGGTGGGGGGGAGCACATACAACTATGAGGAGCAGATAGTTGGAAATAATCAAACTCAGGGCTGAAATCAATCAATTAAAAACAAATAAAACTATTCAAAGAATCAATGAAACCAAGTGCTGATTCTTTGAGAAAATCAACAAGATAGACCCTTAGCCAAACTAACTAAAAGGCAGAAAGATACTATCCAAATCAGTAAAATCAGAAATGAAAAGAGGGACATAACTACAGACACGGAGGAAATTCAAACAATCATTAGGTCATACTACAAAAGACTTTATGCCACAAAATTTGAAAATCTAAAGGAAATGGACATATTTTGATAGATTTGATCTACTAAAATTAAGTCATGATCAGGTAAAAAGATTGAGTAGTCCTATATTTCCCAAGGAAATTGAAGCAGTCATCAACAGTCTCCCATCCAAATAAAAGCCTTGGGCCAGATGATTTCAGCACAGAATTCTACAACACCTTCAAAGAAGTGCTAATTCTAATTCTCTTCAAACTATTTTACAAAATAGAAACAGAAGAACCATTACCAAACTCGTTCTATGAAGCCAAGGTCACCTTGATACCTAAACCACACAAAGACCCAACAAAAAAAGATAACTTCAGACCTATCTCTCTTATGAACAGTGATGCAAAAATACTCCATAAAATACTGGCAAACTGAATCCAAGAACACATAAAAGTTGTCATCACCATAACCAAGTAGGTTTCATCCGAGGCGTGCAAGGGTGGTTCAACATATGGGAGATCCATCAATGTAATCCACCATATAAACACACTGAAGGAGAAAAACCACATGATCATCTCCTTAGATGCTGAAAAAGCATTTGACAAAATCCAACACCCATTCATGTTTACAGTCTTGGAGAGATCAGGAATATGAGGCACATACTTAAACATAGTAAAGGCGATATACAGCAAGCCTATAGCCAACGTCAAACTCAGTGGAGAGAAATTTAAATCAATCCCTCTGAAATAGGGACAAGGCAAGGCTGCCCACTCTCTCCATATCTCTTCAACATAGTGCTTGAAATCCTAGCTAGATCAATAAGACAACTAAAGTAGATCAAGGGGATACAAATCGGAAAGGAAGAGGTCTAAGTTTTGTTATTCACAGATGATATGATAGTATACATGATCTCAAGCTGTACTACAGAGCAATAGTAATAAAAACTGCATGGTAGTGGCATAGAAACAGAAAGACAGATCAATGGAACTTAGTAGAAGACTCAGAAATAAACCCACATACCTATGAATACTTGAAGAAGCCAAAATCAGTCAATGGAAAAAAAGACAGCATCTTCAACAAATGGTGCTGGTCCAAATGGATGTCTACATGCATAAAAATGTAAATATATCCATATTTATCAACTAGCACAAACTGAAGTCCAAGTGGATCAAACACTTAAACATAAAATCAGATACATTAAATCAGTTAGAAGAAAAAGCATAGAACCCTTTGGCACAGGAGACAACTTCCTGAACATAACACCAACAGCACAGGCTCTAACAGCAACAATCAATAAATGGGACCTCATGAAACTGAAAAGCTTCTGTAAAGCAAAAGACACTGTCATCAGAACAAAACGACAGCCTACAAATTGGGAAAGGATCTTCACCAACCCTATATGAGACAGAGGGCTGATATCCAGAATATATAAAGAACTAAAGAAGTTAAAAACAATAAATCAAGCAAGCCAATTAAATAATGGGGTAAGGAGCTAAACAGAGAATTATCTGTAGAGGAATATAGAATGGCAGAAAACACGTAAAGATATGTTCAATGTCCTTAGCCATCAGAGACATGCAAATCAAAATGACCCTGAGATTTTACCTTACACCCATCAGAATGGCTAAGCTCAAAAACTCAAATGACAACACATGCTGGAGAGGTTGTGGAGAAAGGGGAACCCTCCGCTGTTGCTGGTGGGAATGTAAACTTGTACAACAACTTTGGAAATCAATCTGGCACTTTCTCAGACAACTGGGAATAGCGATTCCTCAAGATCCAACTATAACACTCCTAGGCATATATCTAAAAGATGCTGAAGTACACAATAAGGACATTTGCTCAACCATGTTTGTAGCACCTTTATTTGTAACAGCCAGAACCTGGAAACAACCCAGATGTCCATCAATGGAGGAATGGATACAGAAATTGTGGCACACTTACACAATAGAATACTACTCAGAAATTAAAAACAAAGAAATCATGAAATTTGTAAACAAATGGTGGGAAGTAGAAAAGATCATCCTGAGTGAGGTATCCCAGAAGCAGAAAGACACACACAGTAAACATTCACTTATATGTGGGTAGGAGTCCTATAAGATAGGATAAACATACTAAAATCTATACACCTAAAGAAGATAATCAAGAAAGAGGACTCGGGTAAGATGATCAATTCTCAATTAAAAAGACAAATGGGATGGATATTGTAAATAGCAGAGAACAAGTAACAGAACAGGAGCCTACCACAGAGGGCCTCTGAAAGACTCTACCTAGTAGTGTATCAAAGCAGATGCTGAGACTCATAACCAAACCTTGAGCAGAGTGGAGGGAATCATATGAAAGAAGGGGGAGTTAGTATGACCTGGAGAGGACAAGAGCTCCACAAGGACCAAGTATATCAGGGCACAGTGTTCTTTTATGAGACTGTTTCTCCAACCAAGGACCATGTATGGATATAACCTAGAACCCCTGCTTGGTTGTAGCCCATGGTAGCTCATTATCCAAGTGTGCACCCTAGTCAGGGGAAAAGAGACTATTTCTGACATGAACTCAATGGCTGGCACTTTGACCTTCACCCTTATCTCCCCTCCTGAGGGAGGAACAGCCTTGCTAGGCCACAGAGGAGGACATTGCAGCCAGTCCTGAAGGAACCTGATAAGCTAGGGTCAGATAGAAGGATCTCCTCTATCTGTGGACTTGGAAAGGGGCAGGGAGGAGATGAGGGAGGGAAGGTGAGATTGGGAGAGAATAAGGGAGGGGGCTACAGTGGGATACAAAGTTAATAAGCTGTTACTAATATTAAAAAATAACAATAATGAAAGTTTATGAAATGTGTACTACAATCATCAAAATGTAAATCCTGGATCTTTTTTCACTCAGGATGCAATTTCAAAAGTTAGTAGAAGTATGCCATTTTATTCATAAGTACATCTTTTATCTATTTCCCAAGGTTTTAAATTTTTCATTAGGATCCTAATAGACTGCATCCCAGAAGAGATTGCTTGATAAGATAACTTTCTTATTTAAGCATAACTTTTAAAGGCTTATCTTTACTTTGTAAAATAGCACTTAGAGTTTTTCCAGGCACAGTTTGTGTCCCTTAGCTCCTTAAAATATAATAGTGGATGGAGAAGTCAGTTTTCTCTCCACGAGGTGGGATATAACTGTAGCAAAAAAGAATTGCTATAATGAAAATAATACAGAAAAGAAGGTCTCAAGGTTCCCCTCCCTATGTTTGTGTGCATATCTGCATGTATGCATACCAATGTGTGTGTATGTGTGTTGCTAAATTTCATAATTATTCTTTTCCATTCATAGCCATTGATCCTTATCTAGATGTGGGGATTCTAAGGAGTACCATAGTCTCTAACCATCCTTAATGCCCTTCACTCTAAGCAAGGGCATGTCCTTCTTTTGTGCTCCAGAACTAGCTGTTTCCAACATACATTTTACTTTACTATTCATAAGCTTAGATGAGTTGGGAAACTATCCTACAAAACTCATGAAAAGTTTACAGAAATTGAGACTCTGAGATCACAGATGTCGTTTGAGATACTTTTTGTCACACACAGACTTTCTGTCTCACATGCTCACCTCTACGTAGCTAAAGTGTTTCAGAAGGCCAAGGTTGACACACACGCAAACACATATGAATGTGGAGTGTTTATCCCATATTATCATAAATGGTTGTTTGTATGAGAGTTTAGATTTTATAGTTGCTTTCTATGTACAACATAGAGCAAGGATGATAGATCCAGGAATCTCTTTGTCAACCACTTTTTATTTGCATTTCCCTGTGTTTATGCTGTTGCTTAATTTTGCAACTATTTGTTAAAGAATGTTCCTTCTTATTAACTTCATTTAGTTAAGGAAAGACAGGCTCATCTAATCAAGGATAGAAAGGTTCATATCAGATAGTCTTTCACACAGAGTCAGTACTCAAATGATAGCTAACAACATCCTCTTAAGGACTATCTGGGAACAGGGCTCTTATTCTTATGTTGCAGCAAATGTGGAGTGCACAGCATATGAACGTGAGCATGTCCCAGGACTACACTGTTGCTGTCCTTGCTGAGCACTAGAATGTAACCACTTACTAAATTCATTTGTGTTGTACATTATTAAACGTTTGTCACAACCCTATCTCTGTTCTCTCATTTTTAAGAAGTATTTTATACTTACTTGCTATTCTAAACTGCAACTCAAATTTAATTGACTGTCTGAAACACGATAAAACAAATTCTAGAGTATAATCTACAAGCACTAATTATTTAACCAGCATAATCACTAACAATCAATTACAACATTTCCTACACATTTCCCCTTACACCCAAAGTGCAATAAACCCTCATCATTGGATACATCTACAAAACTCTCCCACACCTAAGGCTCTTCTTAGAAGAGGGAGCAGAAAGACTGTAAGAGCCAGAAGAACATGGAATTTGCTGTGAGATTGCCTTGCCTAGTTACACAGAAACTACGCCCGCAGAGTCTCACCAGCATGATTGCTGAAAAGTGACCTGAAAAGGATGACACTTTGGCCATGCCAAAGAGAAAGTGGAAAAAACCACAGGCCTTAACCATCCACAAAATGCTATAGGCAACTGAGGAAAGCTGGGAACAGGAGAGATGGTCTTAACCAGGGAAAAGCAAATCAATTGGTTTGGTTCTCCACTGACAAATGGTCAGCCCTGAGAACACACATAGAGGTAACATTATATGAACTAAAAAGGTTTTATTTAAGAAATATATGTGTATATACATATACATAAATGCATACACACAGATAAATACATTCATTGGCAATTAATTTAAAAAGGTCATAAATTTGAAAGAGAGTTGGGGGAGGTATATGGGAGATTTGGGAGGGAAAACAGAGAAGGGACATGTTGCAATTATGTTAAAATCTCAAAAAAAATCAGTAATAACAAAACACGAAATTCTAAAGGTTCAAGGAATGTCATTGATGTCAGATCTATAACATCTTAATCACATACAACATTAAGCAAATAATAATAATAATATTAATTTAAACATGTTTCCCTTGTCATTTCATTCTTTATGTGAATCAGAGTTCTATTTTTTAATGCATTTTTATTCCTCTTATATTGTCAGGAAAGAGCAAGTTATACTATGTTGTTTGGAAATAAGGGTGCTACTTGAGGTCGGAATTCCATTCCAAAGTGGAGGCATACAACTTCAAAATTCATCAAATACACTTGGAATACTAAACAAGGCTGCACATTAGCATGAGGCATGGTTGGTTGCTCAGCAACAAAGTAGTAGGCTGACTTAGGACTGTGGGGTACCCTCCATGCCCAGTATCCCGAGGGTAAAACATCTTAAGTTAGGGCAGCCCATATCTAAAATATAGAGCAATGTCTTTAAATCCTACAGCTGAAAAACATTTGAGCAAAAGTAGCTGAATAAAAATTACTAAATCAGGGGGAGCCAAGATGGCGGCGCCGGGAGAGCACCGCTTTTGAGAAGCACTCGCCGTGCAGAGACCAGGAGACTGAACTCTGGGCCCTGAAACTACATCAATCGTGTTTCCCAGGTGAAGGGAGGCTCCCACAGTGTGGGAATCGGTTGGGTCCACTCACAGCTACCCAGCCAGAACCCGGAAGAAATCCCGGGTAATGCGGGCTTTGGGTCTCCGGGCTGGAGCCGCAAGCATCCCTGTCCCAATCACTTTCCCAGGCTGATCCGTGAGCACAAGGGTGCCTGAGGCTGGAAGTCCCAGCTGCGGGAGGACCCCACTAGGAAGCAAACTTGCCAGACTGATCACGGGTCACCCAGTCTATCCCCAAAAGGTTGCTAGGGTACTCACCGCTAACACAACTGAGCTCCTGCCGCGCAGAGATCTGCGCGCTCAGCTCAGCGGTACAGACAAGCTGTGCGCACCAGTACAACAGGGACTGGGAACCCCTGTCCAGAGAAGACCCCACAGGGAAGGAAGAAACCGTGCTGCTGGGGTCACCTAGGGAAAGTCTAGCAGCCTGCAGATCGCAGACAGGTGAGTAAGCCCAGCCATCACAGATCTGGGCCCAAACAGGGAGCACAGAGTGATCAGAAACTCAGCTTCCGCAGATTAGCAGGCAGGCATACATTCCACCAGCCCAGAGGCCTGCATTGTACCAAATACACCTTACAGGCAGAACTGTGTGCCCCAAGACACCAGAGCAGTACTCACCCGCCACAAATTACCTCTTGGGTTCTGGGGCACAGAGCACCAACCTCAGACCTACAAAAGACCTGGAACCCTGAGATCAACCCCCCAGATACTGCTCCAAGGGGCAACCAGTTATCCCTAACAAAACCGACCAAACCACGGGACACACAGGTTACAGCAGTTGATCACTAAATTTACAGCAAGAAACCCAGAGGGAGGGCAACTCTCTCCAGGACTTCTCCCAGTGAGAGGAGAGCCCTCTCGACTAATCAGGACCACAGTTACTACCCAGGTCTCTAGGCCTGAGGTGAGCTGTAGCAACTCCTGAAAAACACCGGACATCCAGTGACTATACCCAAAAAGCTGGAAAGGCTTCCTTCAGGAAAAACCATCTTTCTGCCAAAGGGATTCTCTCCACAACAAGAGTCCAGGAACAACCAGAAACTAAATTCAAACAACTAAGATAGCCCAATGGGCAGAGGACAGCGTAAAAGTCCAACCAACAAAAGCCAGAGCAATATGGCATCTCCAGAACCCAGTTATCCAGGGGCAAATAGCCCTAGACACCCCAGCATAAATGAAATTCAAGGAGATGACCTAACATCTATGCTCATGAAGAAGATAACAGAGGAAACAAATAAAATACGGAAAGAATTAGAGGAAGATTAAAAACAAACAGATCATGGCTATCCGTAAAGAAATGGAGGAAATTAAAGACAAGGAGATTATGGCCATCCGTGAAGAAATACGGGAAGCTGCAGCCAAACAGTCTGTGGCCTTTAGAGAGGAAAAGCTTAAATCACTGAATGAAATAAAAGAAACAGTGGATTGTTCAAACAAACAGCTGAAGGAATTGACGGAAAAACATGAAAATACAGTCAGACAGGGGAAGGAAACCAACAAAATAGCTCAAGACCTGAAGATAGAATTGGAAAAATTAAAAAAAACACAAATGGAAGAAATTGTGGAGAGAAAGAACTTAGGGAAGAAAGCAGGAACTACAGAGGTTAACATAACCAATAGGATACAAGAAATGGAAGAAAGAATCTCAGGTGTGGAAGATACAATGGAAGAAATAGATGTATCTGTCAAAGAAAATGTTAAATCTAAAAAATTCCTGACACAGACTGTCCAAGAAATTCAAGACAACATAAAAAGACAAAACCTAAGAATAATAGGAATAGAGGAAAAAGAAGATTCCCTGCACCAAGGCCCAGAAAATATTTTCAACAAAATCATTGAAGAAAATTTCCCCAACTTAAAGGAGAGACCAATAAGAATACAAGAGGCCTATAGAACACCAAATAAATTAGACCAGAAAAGAAAATCCTCCCGCCACATAATAATCAAAACAGTAAGTATACAGAACAAAGAAAAAATACTAAAAGCTGCAAGAGAAAAAGGCCAAGTAACATATAATGGCAAACCCATTAGAATCATACCTGACTTTTCAACAGAGACTATGAAAGCCAGAAGGGCCTGGACGGATATCATGCAGACCCTAAGAGAACACAGATGTCAGCCCAGGCTACTATACCCAGCAAAACTCTCAGTCCTCATAGACGGAGAAAACAAGATATTCAATGACAAAAACAAATTTCAACAATACCTACAAACAAATCCAGCATTACAGAAGACACTGAAAGGGAAAATACAACCCAAGAAAGCTAGCTACATTCAAGAAAACATAGAAAATAAATAACCCCACTACAGTAAAACAAAAAGCAACCAAGCACCCAACCGTATGACCACAGCCAACATCAAATTCAAAGGGTCTAACAGCCACTGGTCATTAATCTCTCTCAATATCAATAGACTTAATTCTCCAATAAAAAGACACAGACTAACAGAATGGATGCGTAAACAAAACCCAGCAATCTGTTGTATACAAGAAACACACCTAAGTCACAAAGATAGACATTACCTGAGGGTAAAGGGATGGAAGACGGCTTTTCAAGCAAATGGACACAAGAAGCAAGCAGGAGTAGCCATTCTAATATCTCATAAAATAGTCTTTCAACCAAAATTAATCAAAAGAGATGGGGAAGGACACTTCATACTCATCAAGGGAAAATTCCACCAAGAAGACATCACAATCCTGAACATCTATGCCCCAAATACAAGGGCACCGACATTTGTGAAAGAAACATTGATAAAACTTAAACCACACATAGATCCCCACACACTAATAGTGGGAGACTTCAACACCCCACTCTCAACAAAGGACAGGTCAACTAAACAGAAATTAAACAAAGAAACAATATCTCTAACAGAGGTCATGAATCAAATGGACCTAACAGACACTTACAGAACCTTACACCCAAACACAAAAGAATTTACCTTCTTCTCAGCACCTCATGGAACCTTCTCCAAAATAGACCACATAGTTGGTCACAAAGCAAGCCTCAACAGATACAAGAAGATTGAAATAATCCCTTGTATCCTGTCTGATCACCATGGAATAAAGCTGGACCTCAGTAACAACAAAAATAGCAAAAAGCCTACACATACATGGAAACTGAACAACATGCTACTAAAAGACAGCTGGGTCAGGGAAGAAATAAAGAAAGAAATTAAAATCTTCCTAGAACTCAATGAAAATGAAGACACAACATACCCAAACTTGTGGGAAACAATGAAAGCAGTGCTAAGAGGAAAGTTCATAGCACTAAGTGCCTTCAAGAAGAAATTTGAGACAGCGCATTCAAGCAACTTAATGGCTCACTTAAAAACCGTAGAAAAAGAAGAAGCAGACAAACCAAGAAGGAGCAGATGGCTGGAAATAATCAAACTCAGGGCTGAAATCAATCAATTAGAAACAAATAAAACAATTCAAAGAATCAATGAAACCAAGAGCTGGTTCTTTGAGAAAATCAACAAGATAGACAAACCCTTAGCCAAACTAACTAAAAGGCAGCGAGACACCATCCAAATCAACAAAATCAGAAATGAAAAGGGGGACATAACTACAGACAATGAGGAAATCCAAGCAATCATTAGGACTTACTTCAAAAGTCTATATGCAACAAAATTTGAAAATTTAAATGAAATGGACAATTTTCTTGATCGATTCCACTTACCAAAGCTAAATCAGGACCAGGTAAAACAATTAAATAGTCCTATATCTCCCAAGGAAATAGAAGCGGTCATCGAAAGTCTCCCATCCAAAAAAAGCCCAGGATCTGATGGTTTCAGCGCAGAATTCTACCAAACATTCAAAAAAGAGCTAACTCCAGTTCTCTTCAAACTATTCCACAAAATCGAAACAGAAGCAACATTACCAAACTCATTCTATGAAGCCACAATCACCTTGGTACCTAAACCTCACAAAGACCCAACCAAAAAAGAGAACTTCAGGCCAATCTCCCTTATGAACATTGATGCAAAAATACTCAACAAAATACTCGCAAACCGTATCCAAGAACAAATCAAAGATATCATCCACCATGACCAAGTAGGCTTCATCCCAGGTATGCAGGGGTGGTTCAATATACGGAAATCCATCAATGTGATCCAACATATTAACAAACTGAAAGAAAAAAAAAAACACATGATAATCTCCCTAGATGCTGAAAAAGCATTTGACAAAATCCAACATCCATTCATGTTTAAAGTATTGGAGAGATCAGGGATACAAGGCACGTATCTAAACATAGTAAAGGCGATATACAGCAAACCTATAGCCAACATCAAACTGAATGGAGAGAAACTTAAAGCAATCCCACTGAAATCAGGGACAAGACAAGGCTGCCCACTCTCTCCATATCTCTTCAACATAGTGCTGGAAGTCCTTGCTAGAGCAATAAGACAGTTGAAGGAGATCAAGGGGATAGAAATTGGAAAGGAAGAAGTCAAATTATCACTATTTGCAGATGATATGATAGTATATGTGAGTGACCCCAAAAACTCTACCAGGGAACTCCTACAGCTGATAAACACCTTCAGCAAAGTGGCCGGATACAAAATTAACTCCAAAAAATCAGTAGCCCTCCTATATACAAAAGTCAAAAGGGCTGAGAAAGAAATTAGGGAAACAACACCCTTCACAATAGCCACAAATGACATAAGGTACCTCGGAGTAACCCTAACCAAGGAAGTCAAAGACTTGTATGAAAAAAATTTCAAGTCTCTGAAGAAAGAATTAGAAGAAGATATGAGAAGATGGAAAGATCTCCCATGTTCATGGCTTGGAAAGATTAACATAGTAAAAATGGCAATTTTCCCAAAAGCAATCTACAGATTCAATGTAATGCCCATCAAATTACCAACACAATTCTTTACAGACCTGGAAAGAAAAATTCTCAACTTCATATGGAATAACAAGAAACCCAGAATTGCTAAAACAATCCTCTACAATAAAAGATCTTCTGGAGGTATCTCCATCCCTGATCTTAAGTTGTACTATAGAGCAACAGTTTTAAAAACTGCATGGTACTGGCATAATAACAAAATAGTGGATCAATGGAACCAAACAGAGGACCCAGAAATAAACCCACACACTTATGGACACCTGATCTTTGACAAAGGCGCCAAAACCATTCAATGGAAAAAAGATAGCATCTTCAACAAATGGTGCTGGTCCAACTGGATGTCTACATGTAGAAAAATGAAAATAGATCCATACTTGTCACCCTGCACAAAACTGAAGTCCAAGTGGATCAAAGACCTCAACATAAAACCTGACACATTAAATTGGCTAGAAAAAAAAGTGGGGAATACCCTAGAACTCATTGGTACAGGAGAAAACTTCCTGAACAGAACACCAACAGCACAGGCTCTAACAGCAACAATCAATAAATGGGACCTCATGAAACTGAAAAGCTTCTGCAAAGCAAAGGAGACCATCACCAAAACAAAGCGACTGCCTACAGATTGGGAAAGAATCTTCACCAACCCTTTATCTGACAGAGGACTCATATCCAGTATATATAAAGAACTAAAGAAGCTGGAAAGCAGCAAACCAAGTAATCCACTTAAAAAATGGGGAACAGAGCTAAACAGAGAATTCTCTGTAGAGGAATACCGAATGGCAGAGAAGCACTTAAAGAAATGCTCAACTTCACTAGCCATTAGGGAAATGCAAATCAAAACAACCCTGAGATTTCACCTTACACCCATGATAATGGCCAAGATCAAAAACTCAAGTGACAACACATGCTGGAGAGGTTGTGGAGAAAGGGGAACCCTTCTCCACTGCTGGTGGGAATGTAAACTTGTACAACCACTCTGGAAATCAATCTGGCGCTTTCTCAGACAACTAGGAATAGCGCTTCCTCAAGATCCAGCCATACCACTACTGGGCATATATCCAAAAGAGGCTCAAGTACACAAAAAGGACATTTGCTCAACCATGTTTGTAGCAGCTTTATTTGTAATAGCCAGAAGCTGGAAACAACCCAGATGCCCCTCAACTGAAGAATGGATGCATAATTGTGGTACATGTACACAATGGAATATTACTCAGCAATGAAAAATAAGGAAATCATGAAATTTGCAGGTAAATGGTGGGATCTGGAAAGGATCATCCTGAGTGAGTTGTCCCAGAAGCAAATAGACACACATGGTATATACTCACTCATATAGACATACAACATAGGACAAACCCACTATAACCTGTGCATCTAAAGAAACTAAGCAAAAGAGAGGACCCTAACTAAAATGTCCAATCCCCATCCAGAAAGGCAAAGAGGATAGACATCAGAAGAAGAAGAAAACAGGAAACAACCTAGGAACCTACCACAGAGGGTCTCTGAAACCCTCTGCCCTACAGACTATCAAAGCAGATGCTGAGCCTGATGGGCAAGTGTTGGGCAGAGTGAATGGAATTTTATGTAAGAACTGGGAAATAGTAAGAGCTGAAGAGGACAGGGTCTCCACAAGGAGAGCAACAGAACAAGAAAATTTGAACACAGTGAACTTCCCAGAGACTCATACTCCAACCAAGATCTATTCTTGGAGATAACCCAGAACCCCTGCACAGATGTAGCCCAGGGCAGTTCAGAGACCAATTGGGTTACATAGTAATGTGAAGAGGGACTGCCTCTGGCATAATCTGATTGGCCTGCTCTTTGATCACCTCCCGCTGGGGGGGAGCAGCCTTACCAGGCCATAGTAGAGGACAATGCAGCCACTTTTGATGTGAACTGATGGACTAAGATCAGAAAGGAGAGGAGAACCTCCCCTATCAGTGGACTTGGGGAGTGGCATGCATGCAGAGGGAGGAGGGAGGGTGGGATTGGAAGGGGAGGAGGGAGAGGCTTATATGGGGATGCAGAATGAATAAAGTGTAATTGAGGAAAAATTAAAAAAAGAGGGGGAATAATTTAAGAACCTTAAATGACTTTCAAAAATGGAGGAAAACATGGAGTTAGTCAATTTGCATGGAGCATGTTTCGCCCCTGGGGGCAATGGTCTCCTGAACCTACTCAGACCTCGGACACCACCACTGCTAGTTCTAGAACTGATGCAAGATGTTCCAACGAGGGGGTTAAGGCTTCTCATAATATTTCCTATAAGCCCACACCTGTTTGTTTATATCCCCCATTTTTATTCATTATTAGCCGATAGAGCCAAGTAATTGTGGTGATGATACTTGCTTTTTTGCCCAATGCTGGAATGCTAGTGAATTTAGGTATGCCCTGGTTACTCGCATGCCTTGCTGGGTGCCTGTGCCCATTGATGCCCCTCACGCTATGACTCTCTTTAGACAGAAAAGGGATCTTGGAATTACAGCCGCCACTGTTACTGCCATTTCATTGGCGGCTGTTGGAGCTACCACCATGGCATTAGCCATGAGTCATACTGTGCAGACTGCTCAGACCCTGAATAATCTTTTAGCCAATGTAGCTAATGCCTTAGATGTACAAAAAGGAATTAATGCTCAACTAAAAGGAGGCTTGATGGTGTTCAATCAGAGGATTGACCTCGTGCAGGAGCAAATTGATACCCTATGACAAATGGCTCAACCGGGCTGTCAATGAAAGTATGCTGGACTTTGTGTCACTAGCATACAACATGAGAATTTTTCCTGTGCTGCAAATCTGTCTAAACAATTGTCTAGCTATATTTTAGGTAATTGGACTGGAGAATTCGATACTACGATGGAGCAGCTGAGAGTGGCCATTATCACATTAAATTCTACCAGAGTGGATGCAGGACTAGCCACAGGATTATCACCATGGATTGCTGCAGCCATGAATCATCTGAAGGAATGGGCGGGCATGGGAGCATTAGCAGGCCTTCTGGTGTTGGTCTCCTTGGTTTGCCTATGGTATATATGCAAGATTAGAGTCTCACAACAGCGTTATGCAGCCATGATCATTCAGGCCTTTACAGCCATTGAAGCAGGACAGTCTCCCCAAGCATGGTTGGCTACCATACAAAGCTAAAATGTTACGCTCATGATGCGAGGCTAAGCACTGCACTCAGGGTCAGCTGCTTTCGACCCAGAGAAGAGCAAGTCTGATTGCATGCGGGTTGATGCCCCAGGTCCCGCCTCTGAGAAAAAGGTATCAGACGGGTCTGATGCTCTTTGGGTGGACGACACCTAAATGAACATCGGTACAAAGTCCCAATTTATTTCTAATATCAGAGATCAGGCCTCTACTCTTGCCTGATGCGTCTAAAACAAAAAATGGGAACTGTAGAGAGCTGCGTAATGCTACGCCTTAAAGATGGAGGTGGTTTCTGCCTTCCACCTTCCCGATGGTGAGTGCTCTCTGTCACAAACAACTCCACATTTGGCTAAGGCTGAGGATCTGCCTTGCTTCCATGTATGTGGACTTATCTGCATTGCCCACGTGGCATGCTGGGGTTGGCTACCCAGAAGCTATTTAAGCTGTGGGCTGGCTTTCCCCAGGGTCAGATGATTGTTCAAGGTTCCTGAATAAACTGCATTGAAAAAAAAAAAAAGAAAATTACTAAATCAGAAAAATTACTAGCTCTTCCATATACAAATGACAGTCTGAGAAAGAAATCAGGGAGACAACACCTTTCATTTTAGTCTCAACGCAAAACACTTTGGAGTAACTCTAACGGATCAGAAGTGAGTTATGTGATAAAAACTTCAAAACTTTGAAAAAAGAAATTGGAACTATCGCAATAAAAACTGCATGTTACTGACACAAAAAACAGACACATTGATGGGAATCAAATCCACACACCTATGGAAATGTGATTTTTTTTTTTAAATAAAGAAGTTAGAAATACACAATGGTAAAAAAGGGTATTTTCAATAAGTGGTGCTGGTTAAACTGGATGTTTGCACATGTAAAAATGCAAATGAATTCATACTTATCATCCTGTGTAAAATTTGTTTCCACAGGGATCAAAGATCCAAACATAAGACAAGATACACTGAACCTTATAGAAGAGAAAGTGGAGGAATTCATTGGCCCAGGAAAAGACTTTCTGAATAGAACACCATTATCATATGGTCTAAGGACAACAATTAGTAAAGGGGACCTCATGAAACCCAAAAGCTTCTGCATGGCAAAGAAGAACATGATTCAATTAAAGAGGTAGCCTACAGAATAAGAAAAGAATTTTTCTAATTACACATCAGATATAGGGTTAATGTTCAAAATATAAAAATAACACAAAAAAATAGATATCAAAAAATCAGTTAACCCAATTGAAAATGGGGTACAAATGTAAACAGAGAACTCAGATGGCTGAGGAACCCTTAAGGCGATGTTCAACATCTTTATCCATAAGAGAAGTAAAAACCAAACTTTGAGGTTTCATCTCATGCACATCAGAATGGTTAAGATCAACAAAGTAAGTGACAGCTCCTGCTAGCAGGGATGAGGATGGGAGCAATCAGCCACTGCAGGTGGGAGTGCAAACTTGTACAGTCACTATGGAAGTTAGTGTGGTGGCTCCTCAGGAAGACGAGAATCTATCTACCTCAAGAGCCAGCTCTATCACTCTTGGGCATATATTCAAAGGATGCTGCACTTTATCACAAAGACACTTGCCCAAGCATGTTCATCACTGCTCTATTCATAATAGTTAGGGATTAGAAACAACCTAGATGTCCTTCAACAGAAGAATGGATAAAGAAAATATTGTCCATTCACACAATGAAGTATTACTCAGCCATTAAAAAATGACTCATGATATTCATCGACAAGTGGATGGAATGAGAAAATAAATCACCTGAGGAAGATATACAGACCCAGAAAGACAAATGTGTTATATATTTTCTTATGTGCAAATATTAGCTGTTAATTCAATGATAACCAAGCTACAATCCATAGAATTACAGAGTAAGCATAGAGCAAGGAAATTGGGGAGGGGGCTAGATCTCATCAGGAAAGAAAATAGAGTAGATAATTATGGATGGGGGGTGTTGGAAGAGGATGAGCAAATGGGGAGTCAGGGAATAGGGGAGTGAGAAAGGGAATATGGGTATAGACAGCTAGAATTAAAGGGTATTAAAAGAGTAGAATGGAAACCTAATGCAATACAAAGTTCTTGAAATATATAATATTTGAAAGTGATCTAAATAACAACACCAAATAATGGGAGACAGTTCTCTTTTTACCAAAGGAAACCTCTATTACCGGGACTGGGTTACATCTAATTGAGTTGTTAGCCAAAGGAGTCACATGGAAATTCTTCCAAAACCTGCCTATATCCAAGATAATAGGTGTTCTACACAATTTTAACAGCAAGACACCATTGCTGAAGACAGCACCTATAGAACTTATTGAACACAAAGAAGTCAAGCTGATGCCCACGTAGAGCCTCACCCCAAAATTCTAGAATCTTTGGTACCGGAAGATACTCAGCACATTAATAGAAAAAAGTATAAACTCAAATCCATCCACAAATCCATTATCTACAATGGTGTTTGCCTGCTTTGGGAGTTGCCAACTAATAACTGATTTGACTTAAGGCCTGTTCCACAAGATGGAATCCATACCTGATACAGCTGGGATGATAAAGAACCAGAGACTAGATACCCCAGGGCCTACACTAAAAGAAATACTACTATGTAAAAACCAAATACTGCAGCAACATCAGCAAAAACAACAAAATTCATAGTGATATAGTAACAACTAATGATATTCTGTTGTAATCACAGATCAGCGTCATATTCAGCTATATTATCAAAGGAGCTTCCTCCTGCAGCAGATGGGAACAAATAGAGAGACCCACAGCCAGACATCACACAGAGAATGAGAAACCTTGGAATTCTCATCCCTAAGTGGAATGTCTTCATCCAATCCCACCCAACAGAGCTGAGGGAATTGTGCAGAGAAGAAAATGGAAAGAGTTTAAGAGACAGAGGGAATGGAGGACACCAAGAAAACAAAACTCGTGAACTCACAGGGGCTAAAGCATCATGCACAGGGCCAGCATGAGTCTGCGCTGGGTCTTCTATGTATATATTATGTTTTCTAGTTCTGTGTTTTTATGGAATTCTTGAATGTGTTAGCAATTGTGTATCTGATTCTTATGTCTTCCCTTGGGCTCTTTTTCTTCTGTTGGTTTGTTCTTTCCATCTGTGATGTGGTAGATTATGTTTTATCTTATTATATTTTAATAATAAAAATACCATAGCATTCATAACATATTACATAAGCACAAGTTTCCTTGGTTTGAGATGTATTTTATCTAATTTTCAATATTTAATAACAAGCATAAAATAAAAGTATTTGTAGATTTTAGCATTTTGTAGTGATTCATCCCATTGTAGCAATAGAAATTAAGATAAATCAGTCACAGACAACACACATTATGTCTTTAGGGATTTAGGACATTTTCAGTATATACGTAATTGAAAGATAATAGAGTGAATATTCTGTTGACCCCAAGCTTTAATGGATCCTAATGGTGATGTGTCATTATTTTTGATAAGTAAGGTCTACAAATAGCTCATTAATGCTATATTTTCTAGCTAGTTGCTACGGAATTTCTAACATGGATTACTACATTGTAAAGTGTGCTAATATAAAAGGTAAAAAAAAAATTAAATTTGGCCTCCTATTACTGATTCAAGATTATTACAGTCAGACTTTTTGTTTGATGATTGTTCAAAATTACTAACTGATAAAAAATATAAAAAATGCAACAGAGAATATTTAAATGTCTTGTTATGAAAGCTACAGCTGAGCAACTATTCTCTTGGTAAAGATGTGTAATGTCTTCTGATCAGAGCTAACAGTCACCTATATGGAGAAGAGTAACACATAGTGTCTAAACCAGTGTGGGATGTTACCATATATTAATTGCTGAGATGTTTGAGCAACTGAATAGTTTAGAATTTTACTTAAACATTATGGGACTATGTGAGAATATATGGATAGTAAAAAGCAAACCATGAAGACCACATTAAGGTTTCATGTAGGAAAAATGTTCATTGTTAAGATACTTCATATGCATTTATGTTTGTGTTTTGTTTATATTTCAGTTTGGAAAGTTCCATATGTGATTATGCTGTGTTTGTACCATATCTAACTGTCCTTCTCACATTTCCAACTCACCAAATCTTGCCAGGACTTCTGACCTCATCTTCTCTCCCCACTCCCCTTTCCCTTCCCATGTATAATACATTTGCATATTATATATGTGTACATATGTATATTATATATGCATGTACACATATGAAATACTATATAATCTGAGTCAATTTACAATTTTTCATATGTAGAATGTATTAAGACCTAACTATATACAATTGGATAATCAATCATGGAACTTTTGCCTAAGAGAAAGTCTCATGGACTTTCTCCTACCCCGATGGTCATAAATGGTATCATAATTATTCAGATATTGTTAAGAACACTCTACTGCTGAGATTTGCTGGTGCAGCATTAGTGTCTAGAAATTAATATCAAGAATTAGGCTTCCTGGTCCTCTGACTCTTACAAGTTTTCTTCTTTCTCTTTCTCAGTGTGCCCTGAGCTTTAGAAGCAGGTGTTGTATTGTAGCTGTAAAGCATTGGCCAGGATACCTCATGGTCACTTATTCTCTGCATTATAGTAAGCTCTGCATCTCTATAGTGATTTGATGAAAAAAAAAACACAACAAGACAAAACTTCTTTGATAAGGAGTGAGTGCTGCACTAATTGTAGGTATCAAAACAGGAATTTAAAATAAAGTTAGAAGCTATACTGAGTTAGGAAAACGGCTAAAGTGGGTTCATCTTTGCAATCTGTGCCCTCTTCATCTAAGGGTAGTTGGCATAGAATCCCACCTTCTGAGCTGGCCTTAGTCCATTACTCAGCTTAATGATACATATTTTTAAAGACAGGTAATTTGTCTCTTGTGGAATAGAAAGAAAATACCTTAATAAATATTCATTTTGAATATTAAATATAGTGCCTCATTTTAACAATAGCTACTATACTTTAAAAATCTATGTATTTTAGAGGGTTATCAATAATACTATTATGTACTCATACGGAAGTGATTTATATGTCTCGTATCATCAAAAGTTTACTTCACTCTTGTAGTTATAAATTTCAGCTACTCGTTTAAAAGTTGGAAGATCTATGAACAGTGAAATTTCGCTGATGGGACACTAGATGGTGGTAGAATACTTTAAGAATTGAGGATATTCTAAACTTAGGGAAAATTGAGTTTAGTCACAAAAGTGGAAAAAAAACAGTGAAAGAATGTGCTTTGATTTTTTTTTTTTTAATGCAACGCTAAAATTTGTAATTTTGTATGTCTATTAGCTTCTGGCTCAAATAACACCTTGATATTTTTTTAAATAATTCCAAAACTAGCATAGCTCATGACATTCATTAATTTTTCCTTAATATTTAATCTCTCTCTTCCAAAGTTATCAAGAGACTATTATATAGAATCTTTGATATAAATTCAACATAAAGAAGTCTCTGGTGATTTACTCTGGTCTTTATAAAAAACTAATTAGTGTAAGCAATCAGAAAGTAGGAAGGCTTTGCGCTGTGAAAGGCGGTTACGTCTTCCTTCCCACCCCCTAGAATAGCTAACTACACCACGAGAGTCCAGGGGATCGACAATAACTACAGTATATCCTGAAGCTTACTCCTTTTGAAAATTGTGTATCATAATAAACCTAAAACTACCAATGCGTTAATCTTAAGTACTCCTCCACCAAATACATAAATATTCAGGGAAGAGGTCTTTTTCTTATGTTGTTTTAATAAATCTAAGATTTTAATAAGCTGTTTAATTTGAATATCTTAGTGAAAATCTCTTACCATTTCCTTATTATAAAAACACTGAGGTTAAATTACCAGCCAAAAATCACAGCAACTACAGTTCCAATAAAATATTATTTCAAATAAACCATTTCTAATATATTTCCAATTTACTTGCCTTCACATTATGAGTTATCTTTTTGATTTCCAGCCATTTTATTGGTTTCAGAGAAATAAACTTCATGGTCAATATCTGGGTGTGTACATTGAAATTTATATTCAAACGTTATAAGTATGAATCCCATATAAGCTGTGTGTCTCCAAGGCACTATCACTATTCTTTGCTGAACATCTGCACAAGTGTCTAAAGCATACTATTTACATTTAACATTATTACATGGTGAGAAAGGATGTGTGATTTATTGTGTTTCAAAACCCTACATAACTACATAACTAAAATGTACATAATAATATTGTGGCCAGGAAAATAAAATGAAGACAGGGCAATAAATATATTAAAAAAACAAAACAAAACAGAAAACCCCACTTGGAGTCACACACTCCGTGGTCAGCAGATAAATCCCCTATGGCAAAACAGCCTCAAATAGAAGTCTGAACTGGTCAGTACTACTAATCCTAGTTTACCCTGGCTTGTGTGTGGTAGGGGTTCAAGGAGTGGTCCCTTAGTATTTCCATAATGGCTACTTCTTTTTGTAGATTCAGTAATTTTCTTGTGTGCCTTAAATAAAAGAACAAATTAAAAAAATACCCCTTTAACAAGAGTTTTATAGTCAAAGGAAGGAAAAACTGCATAATTACTTCCTGGTTTCTTAATAAACTCTGAATTCTACAATGTACATTAACACATTAAAGGATACCTTCCAGAAACTGCTTACAGTTATTTTAGCGAGACACAATGTATTTTAGTCACATGTTTTAGGAGAATATATTCCTGCAAACACAGCTTTCAGGTTTGTCTCAAGAATACAGTTATAGGGATACAAAGTGAATAAACTGTAATTAATATAAAAATATAAAATAAACAACAAAACAAAAGAATACAGTTATTGGGTTCTCAATGCAAATCAAAGAATTTCCACATCCCACATACATTTTGTGGATACTTAATGTTGTTAATAATATTTGTGTAGTGGCATATGGTTGTAATTCCTGTACTTGACAAATAGGCACTTGAGAAACAGAAGAGCAATAATAAGTTTGAGGTCAGTCTTGACTACATAGTGAAATTCAGTCTGAAACTAATATCAATTTTCAAGTATGGCATATTTTAGACTACTTATATCTACATTGATTTTACTTATCATCCATATATGCTTATGTCTCATTTTCTTTGCTCATTTCTCTTTCTTTTTTAATTTTTTGTTTCTTTCATCGTTTGTGAATTTTTTTCTTTCTTTTTGAAACAGGTTCTTATGATATAGTCTAGGCTGTCCTCAACATTCTAAATACTGAGATTTCAAGGACATGTCACTGCTCTGAGCTCCATTCTTTCGATATGTGTTAACCTCGATAGATAAATACTAAAACCATAAACAAATAAAAAACAAATCATGACTCCATTCTGTATCAAACTGATATGTGTGTTTTTATTATTTCAGAACAAGTGAAGAAGTCTACTGCAGTGACACAAATAGGTGAAATGAAATGAGACTAGGAAGTATTCAGCCAGCCCTCGAAAATTCAGCTCTGTAATAAAACGGAGAATAAACAACATTTTTCTCTCTCGGTAAATTTTCCATTGCTCTCTGCCAATAAATCTATATAAACACTACAAACTATACATGTCCTGACTTCATGTTACTTAAACAAAAATTCAAAAGAGTCGTGAAGTATTATGATCTGAAATCAATTCTTGCAAAAATGTGCTACTCACTCATTGTTTATATTTACTGAAAAAAAAAAAACCTTGTCAGGCGAATTCCAATAAACTTTATATATTTGAAGTAGCTTTTCAAACAGAAAGAAAACATAATGTGATAGTTATCCTGGTTATTAAAGACAAGTGGCTGGCAATTTCATTTATATGCATATTCTTCAAGTTCTTAGGATACCAAAGAAGACATTTGTTTATTTTTTTGGCCCTGGAGCTCTGAAAGAAATGTATAACATGACTCTTCTTTTGCAATGTCTGATGATCTTAATGGACATTGGATTCTATCGCACATCATAGTGAGCAGAAAAACTTTCCTTAGCCTGTGGCAAATTTTTATTCTAAGTGCTCACAAAGTGTTCCCACAGCCTTCCAGATCACCGAGGCTTATATTCCTTCCCCGTCACTGCAGGATTTAGCGTGATTGCTATTTTAATGTCTCTCAACAGTCACAGCAGACTTTATAGTCCAAAGCCAATGCTTCTTGGCATTGTAATTCTCTTACAGCTCCTTCGTCCTTTTTAAAATTTTTGTTTCTTGCCAGTTTCATTTGCCAACATCCACACCCAAACCTCACTTTTGAGATAGAGTTAACATTGCATGTGTTTTTGTTGTGTTATGGTCCCATGCCCTTTCCTCAACTAAATCTGAGACCCTAGGGTCTGTGTGGAGAAATGAGAAGGTGAACACCCTTAATTTGGCTTTTGCTATAAGGCCAAATCACACAGTTTAATTGGATAATTTCCTTGGATTTCTTTTTTAAATATTTTATTTCATCTATTGTTTTTGTTGAAAGGAAAGAAGTTGGTCTTTAGACCTGTTAAAAAATTAAAATTTATAAAGGTTATCTAGCATTTGGTAGATAACCATGTAATTTTTTCAGTTATGGTCTAATCTCTTCTTTCTTGTAACACATAGTCAGAGGAGTGTACACTAACCGGTGGAAAGGAACACGGGTAAAATGTGCCTATGTTCTTCCCAAGTTGTTTCAGGTGACAATTTTACCCAGAATTTTGAAGCTGTGCATCCTGTACTGCAACAGTTCTACCCACTAAGACAAATTACATAGCCATAACACACCCACTCAACATTTCCATTTTAATTGTTAAATGTTAGGTTATCAGCAGATGAGACACTGCAAAGATTAATAAGAGAGAATTCTTAACAATATTTCCTATTTTAAAGATTCTTTTAAATTTTCATTTATTTATTTATGTACTTTAACATGCATTATTTTGAGACAACTAACATTGTTGGTGGGAACTGAACTTCGGTCCTCTGAAAGAACGGCAAACATCAAAAACAACATCTCAAGTCTCCCCAACTGCCCAATATTTATCATTTTAAATCAAACGATGATACAACCCAATTGTTTTAATAGAATATCAGGAATTGGGAAACACAACTTACTACAGCCTAACACATGTAAAATTAGATTCCTCAAGGATAGGATCAAATGAAGAATGCTTTTAAAATAATGCTCTTAAATGTTACAAATTTGATATAAAATAGGGTGAACTCAGATACACAGGAAGATAACTAGCCACAATTACACAACACACCAAACAGAGAATTATGCATTGAACATATGACAGGAGTCTACTGAGTGCATCTGAAAGACTCTAACTAGCAGTGTTTTCAAAGCAAAGACTCATGACCAAACCTTTGGGCAGAGTACAGGGAATCATAAGAAAGAAGGGGAGTTAGTCTAATGGGGAAAGGATAGGAGCTCCACAAGGACCAAATATATCTGGGCACAGGGTCTTTTCTGAGACTGACATTCAACCAAGGACCATGTATGGATATAACCTAGAACCTCCACTCAGATGTAGCCTGTGGTAGCTCAGTAACCAATTGGTTTCCCAAAGTGAGGGGAACAGGGACTATTTCTAACAGGAACTCAATGACTGGCTCTTTGGTCTCCCCACCCCCGAAGGGAGGAGCAGTCCTGTTAGGCCACAGAGGAGGGCTTTGCAGCCAGTCCTGAAGATACCTGATAAAACAGGATCAGATGAATGGGAAGGAGGTCCCCCCCCATCAGTGGACTTGGAAAGGGGCATGGTGGAGACGAGGGAGGGAGGGAGGGACTGGGAGGGAATGAGGGAGCAAGACATGGCTGGGATACAGAGTTAATAAAATGTAACTGATAAAAAAATAAAATAAAAAAAACAAAAAATAACTTGTGACAAGAGTGAAATACTCTCCCACATGCATAATTTTTTAAATTTAATTTCTTTAAAACGTATCTTAAATATAAAATGTTCAGTACTGACTAAATTTCTAAAATCAAAATGCTTCAAATAAATTAATGTTTCAGCTTTTACCTTAAAAAATTATAAAATACTTTAAAATAAGACACCAAGACTGTAAAGTGACAAGGGAACAGGCATTTCCTTCAGAGAACCTAAGGGTAACAAAAATAGTTGGCTTTCTTTCCCAGAAAACATGATATTTGCTGGATGCTGGAATGAATGCCTTTACGTTGCAACCATGATAGAGCAGATAATGGTACACAAAATTAAAGTATTATATTGCAAAATGCAAGACAGTCACAAATATAGATTTTAAGCATATGAATAAGGCAGTCTGTTGAGCAACTGATCTGGATGTTTAAATGTACACTACAAAACAAGAAAGACCACAGGGCTTAGAAAACATGGTAGATCATGTATACTAACATTCAAAGATACATAACTCAAGCAAAAACATTGACATGACTTGAGTTGGTTGAACACACACATGAAAAACTGCACACGTGAAAACAGTATCGTTACCTCCTGAAGGGAAGTCGTTATGCAGAGTTACAGGTTTCTTCACTGTCAACTGGTCTGACATTGGCAGGTGGGAGTGCTAGGAGCTATTCGCGAAAATGTCAGCTTCAGAGAAAAGCAAAGTAATCTCTTAGCGGCAAGAAAGCAGACAAAATCTTGAAGAAAAGAAAACAAAAACAATTTCTGGCATATAAAAACATTTTTTAAGCACTGATGGGTAAGGTGAAGGAAAATAAATGGTGATTTTAAGTTCATCAATGTCAGTTATCATATTAAATGCAAATGGTTTTAAGTCCTAACAAAAAAGACCAGAAGACATCAGATTGGATAAGAAAGTAACACCTGATTATTAACTTCCACAAGGAAACTTCATTAAATATCAGAGCTTGGAATAAATAAAAATGCAAAGAGAAATTAAATAGAAAATAATCAAAGCAAATATAAAACAATTTCATCAACTCCTTCAACACGAATAAAATTAAATTCTGAATATAACTGCTTCAATTAAGGGAGAAGACACATCTTCAGTGCAATGAGATTTCTCCCCATTTCGGAAATGCCTTTATCCTTTCCTACATGTTGTTTTGAAAAAGTCACTAGACTGGGTTGACTAAAAATTGAAATCTTGGCCATTTTGTTTGTTCATATCAATCAGTGCTTTACCTCAGTGTTGCAGATGCTTCAAAAATGAATTGCAACTACCTTGCAGGAGAGTCGGGAAGTCCTGAAACATTTTTGAAGTGGGCAGAAATCACTGAAAAATATACTCAACTATATACTCAATATATCTTTCCTCTCTTCCTTACAACTACATACACATACTGATGGCATTATTTTCAAGTTTAATGGCAACGTCACAAGAGTTGCAAATTACCATACTTCATATACTGTTAAGCCTGCCTTGAGTACAGTAACTTGATCTTCAACCTTGTGTCTGAATGAACTTAATGAATTGAAATCTTTTAATTTAAAGATTATAAAAAGAGTATGGAATAAGAGTAGCTTTGTTATCAGGGATTCACTCCTTCAGAAACCTAGTCTTTTGAGCTGTAATTGTAAGTGGATTTAATTTCATTGGCTAAATGCCCAATACAGAATTTGAGGGGAAGCTGGAAAACATATTTTTTTTAACAACACAATCATTTGATCACATAGTGAGGGATAGTCACCCAGTAACAAAACGTTTTGTTTTTTTTTTTTTTTTCCATTCTTATTCATCCTGCTTTGAAAGTATTTTTTGGCCTTTATCATTGAACTGAATTTTTGTTTGATGTGGTGATCTCGAGTGAACAGGAGCCTTCTGTGGAGATTTTTGGACCCAGTATTTCCTGAAGTATTTCTGATCTCATTCCCCATTAATTTCAACAACATAAAAACAAAAAGGTATCTTTCAACAAAGTGAAATGTGGGTCTATTTTTTATATGAGTCCTAGAAGAGTTTTCTGGCACTTGCAGACTTAAAATTAGACAATAGTCACATAAAAGCCGTTTACCCAGGCTTTCTAGCTTCATGCAGTTTCCAGTGATATGGTGGACACGAGGACTCGGTTAGACAATTGAGAACTGATCACAGCAAATTCGTAACTGAGATGATGCTGCCCTTCAGCACCTAACAGGCCCTGTTGCTGGACAAGACAAAACAACAGCTAGCGATATCTTGTGAATTTCCGCACTCATCTCCTCTGTGCACTGCTTGCCTTCGTGCTACCTGTTCAGAGCAGAAGCTGGCCAGGAAAACAGGATAACAGAACATAGAGAAGCTGCATTTCCCCTGTGCATCAGAAGGTAAAAGCTTTTTTCTTCACCTGCTGTTGCCTCAGAAAACTTTATTTTGGGAACAAAGTAACAGAGTACCACCATGTACTTTTGTCACCTTCCCAATCACTTTGTGATTCCTCTGTTTCATTCTTGAAGGTTTTCTCAACCTTTGCTTTTGTATTTGTGTGACAATGTTTCTGTGAGCAATATTTTCCAACCAAGCCAGTTAGAGTATGTCTTACCCCACTTTATGACTTTTACTTTAATAAGTAACTCTGTCTCGTGTGCGCAGTTCCCAACACTGGCTCTAAATGCAGCCTTCTATTTCTACATTAGCAATACACAGGCACCCTGTACTTAACTCCTCATCTGTAACACAAGGATGGCTGAGTGGTTCCAGGTTATCTCATTTGATACCTGCACAGTCTTTATTTGGTGATAATCCTAAAGTAATGCAAGGTTTCTTCCAGGGATCTATAAGCCAGATTAAGTTTCTGTGATTCAATTACATAAGGAACCAGATGTTAAATTTCCATCACTGATTATAGTAATCCAATTGGTGTTAAATTGGTCTCCTCGCATTTCATCATTGTTGTGGTTTTGTGTACTCTTATTTCGGACTTATTTTAAAAATCTTTTGTTTGAGAGAAAGTGCAAGCAATTTTCCCAAGATTACAGTGTGCATTTTGCTACTATACATTTTAAACTTGTCTGCAATTCCTTTTAGACATTTGATTTTAAATAGAGTGATTCAGTTGAAAATTCTCCTACCATTAGGCATTTACAGAGGTATGGTGAAAACATTCAGAACAGGAAATAGCAGCAGCCACATTGGGTTCCTTGATACCTAATAGAAAAATATTTAGCATATTTGTAGGGCCTCCTATACTCTTTCTGCACTTCCCATTACACAGCCTTTTGGCGTATGGGTTATGATTGTCCTCTGTTAGAGTAGGGAACACAGACAGAAAGAAATCAGATGTTTTGCCCCAAACTTGAAAAAGAGGGCCACTCTGAATATAGTTAATACCCCACCTTCTGTCAGGATTCCTTGGGAGATGAGTTCAAGAATACTGTGCCTGTGCATCCCTGTGTGCTCAACGGACACTTCACGTTTTTTTCTAGAAAGTGTATTTAAATTTAAATTATCTGAAAGAGAGAGAGTCCAATGATTTTGCAAGGTTTCTGAGTTTGGGTAGCACAAATGTCCAGCATTCAATGCAAATCAAGCATTTTGTTCAAGGGATAAAAGATAGCCTTCACCTTTCATACCAGTTTTTGTTGGGGGAGAATGACCAGGTAAGAGAAGTAAGTTTCACTGATTGATAGGTCTGAATAAACTCAGCATGTGGAGACTAACACTTGTTCATCACATTTCTTGCAAAAAGGAATGACTGGTGGACAATACGAACTTTCAACTCTTTACTGTCAGTGTTGTTAGGTAAGTAGACTGATCTATTGCCTCCACCCGCTGAGACAAAACAAAGCCCACGAGCCTCTGAAAGATTAGCCTCTAGCAAATTTGCCTTGTTTCAAGGGCTTTAATTTTGCCAATCTTGATGAAATGTATCAAGAAAGTCGCAAGACTAAGGCTTTTGAAGTTAGAGGGTAATTATTAAATATCAGAACTCATCTTGAGAGGCAAAATTGTGTTGTACAAAAAGAAGACTTCAAAATTGTAGCATTGGTATGTATGATGTTTAGGGCATTTTCAACTATACATTTATATACCGCAAAAATAATATTCTCACTTCTATAGAAAATAACCTGAACTTCATTTCATATTTCATTTTTGTATTTTTAACTATTGTTGCATCTTATTTTATTATTTTGTTGGCCTGATTTTTCATTTTTAACATTTTTACATGAGATTTTTGGTTGTTAATCATCAATCATTTAATATTAACATTTTTTGCTTGTTGGATAATTATCTATATCATAATTTTAATACAGAAAGATCTAAGATTTGCAGGAATTATAGCTTCTATTCTTGTTTATCCAGTTAATGTGATTTTTAGATATTGTCATTTATTTAAAATTAGTAGATACTTCTTTCATTTAAAAAATACTGTTATTTCAGCTGGGCATGGTGGTGTACCTCCATAATCCCTGCATTCTGAGAGGCAGAGGCAGAAAGATCTCTGGGTGTGAGCCTGGTCTATAAAGTGAGTCCAAGACAGCAAAGGCTACACAGAGAAACCCTGCCTCAAAAAAAACCAAACCAAAAATACTTTTATTTCTTTCAGATGTCCTTTGAAATTTATTGGCACTTTCCTTTCACACTAATTCAGATTTTATGTTGCAGTAGTTTATGGCCACTTAGAAATAAATATCGATATTTTTGTATTACAGACCTATCTATTTCTTCTTCTTAATATTTCTTTTCTTCTGATCTGAACACTCTTCACCAAGCTTGTGGTGAGTTCTGTCTTCTAGATTGATCAAGTGAAAAAAAAAAACATATGCTGAAAAATAATTAAAAAATACTAAGGTGCAAAACAGTTTTAGCTGAAGACACAGAGGAGGTACGCAGGCAGAGAAAGCACATGTGTACATTCTCGCTTTACTAATGCAGAGCATGTCTTCTGGGTTTACTGATTATGTTTTTCAAACACTTAATTGTTTTAGCTCACATAGATCTGACGTTATATAATAACATAAATCTGGCCCGTATTAGTTTTGTATCAATAGTGCCGATAAAATAAATAAAATGCTGTGAAAGGAAAGTTCCTAAACCATTTCCTGGGTATGTAGTTCATATATACTCATGTGTAACAGTTTGTCTATGACTATACACATTTATGTAGTTACATGAAAAGACAAGTTGGAAAACAGAGTATGGTATCAAGAACCGCAGATTAAATTAAAAATTAAAACAGCCATAGACCAATTGGTAAAAATTGAAAACAAAAAAATGTGTAAAATCATGCTGATTTCTTTTTCCAAATTTACTATCATCGGCCTAGCATTATAGCTCAGCTTATACATTTAACTGGAAGTCTGAAGAAATTCTATAACTGAGAACCATGCATGGAGAGGACCTAGACCCTAGCTCAGATGAAGCCCATAGACTCAGTCTCCAAAAGGGTTCCTTAGTAAGGGAATCAAGGGCTGTCTCTGGCATGAACTCAGTGGATGGCTCTCTGATCATCTTCCTCTGATGGGGGAATAGCTTTACCAGGCTACAAAAGAAGACAATGCAACCAGTCCTGATGAGCCCTGATAAGGCTAGGGTCAGAGGGAAGGGGAGGGACCTCTCCTATCAGTGGACTGGGGGAGAGGCATGGGAGGAGAAGAGGGAGGGAGGGAGGGAAGAAGGGTGGTACTGGGAGGGAACTAGAGAGGGGGCTACAGCTGGGATACGAAGTGAATATATTGTAATTAATAAAAATAAATAAATTAAAAAAATTACCCATCATCTTACCCATTATTATTCAGAATGATGTCTCCAGGAATGGGTTGTCCTAGTGTCTGTATACAGCCTAAACTTTGCTCATGACCTTGTTTAACCCTAAGAATAAAAGTTGTTTTGATGTTCTGAAAAAAAAAAAGTAAGAGGAACAGAGGTAAATAAGTCTCACTTGCCCACACCACTGCTGGTTCACTTACCAAAGATCAACAATTAGCTGTCATGTTTCGTTCTGCAAAAAGGGAATAAAAAAGTATGTTAAAACAAAACGACACAAACCAAACCAGCAAATATAGAAATATGGAAAGAAAGGTAAAAAAAGAGAAAAATAAGAGGAGTGGGTAGAGTAAGGATGAGTTTGACATGAAAAAAATAGAATTAAAAATAGAAAAATAACAATTATGTGGAATATTCGGTTGTTTTTGACAAATGTCGGGCATGTACAATTAGAAAGTACATGTGTGGCAGTATAGGTGGAGGCGTGTGATTTGAAGATTCTAGTGCTACATAGTAAAACTAGTTTTACCATGTACCTAGTCTTTTCATCAAGACAATATTTGCTAAGGTTTAATGCGAACAGTTAACATTCTTAGAAATCCAAAAGAATGTGGGAACATGATAAATATCCAGTAATAAGAGCTTATAAATAAAGGGGGGGTACAGTTTAGAGCCCAGCCAACTATACAAGCTGAGAGTTGGGTCTGTTTTCTGAGCTTCCTCATCATTCACAGTGGATGATTTCCTTAGTTATTATTTACCATTTATCATTTTACCAGTTTATCAGGCTATTGTTTCTCTGGGATATAAATGCATGTGTTTATAAAATTTACAGGTGTGCGATATGTCTTCTAAATTGTAACTTGCTATGATTGGTGAAGTAAACTACCGTCTTCCTCGTTAGGGTTCTAAGGCAGCTAATCAGCATGTACAGTCATGGCCTGCATCACATCATGTATGAGGGAGAAAGCTAGATGAGACACAAGGCTGAGAGCAGGCACCCTCACTGTTTCATATTCCTGGAGAGATCATATCCAGCTCACCACATTTCCTCCAAGCGTCTTACTATTCCCTTATAGGGCTTTGACACTCTAGTGAATCTTCTCCAGAAACAGCTCATAATATGCAAAGGTTTATCTTCTGAACACTTAATAATTAGCCTGAATATAACCCCATTTTGTAATAAAGATCTTGACTGGGAACTGAATTCAGGTACCAGGAAATATCACAGAATGTACACCTGGCAGAAAACAAAGTTAACTCTCCTAGCAACAGCCTCCAGGAAATATAACAGAATAAATGCTTCATAGAAAATAGAGACGAACTCCCTGGCAATAATCAATGGGAATCAGCTGAAAATTGGGTGGGAAAATTCTCCCCAATGTTTCAGATGTGGTTCAGAAAAATAGCCATTGTGATTATATACCTTAGCCATTGTGATTGTGTGCCTCAGAAAAGGTCACCCCGCCTTGCTAAACTTCACCCAATTCTGTAACGCCAAGGCTTGTGCCCCACCCTGCTTGCTGCCATGGAAACCCCCCTGCTCACAGACTTTCCCTTTAAAAATCCTGTTCACTCAGAGCTCAGAGTCCCACTTCTCTACTGCTGCGCCAGTGAGACTTGGGTCCCGAGTTCGATCACTCTCATAATAAAGCTCTCTTGCAATTGCATTGAGTCGTCTCCTGGTGGTCTCTGAGGGTACCGTGACCCTGGCATAACAATAATTGCTGACTCATAATGAAGTACACTCTTAAAATACTTACTTGGCTTTTAGAGAAATAAAAACACTGGAGCCTCTAGGGACTACCTACTTTCGAAGTCTTTCAAACCTTTGGAAAATGATGGTGTTTAAGCTGCATGGTAACAAGTTCGAACATGCATTTGTTGATATGATATGAACGCTATGAAAATTCTGTAAGAAGTTATTTTCACTTACTCAGTGATTATTTTCTAAAAACTAAACAAGATTTCCTGATGACATGTTTTGCGTGCCCTAATGAAATTTTACCTTAATCATTATTTAACTATTTAGCTAGCGTATGGTTAAGTTCCTAAAAATAAAGTTTCCTTTCTCTCTGTCTTTCTGTCTTTATCTCTTTCTCTCTCCTTTCTGTGTCTCCCTGTGGGAATTCCTGTCCTTATTTATCATTTACATTTTGTCTTATTTTATGTAGTAAACATAACATTCCTAGATATCCATTAACAAATCTAAAAAGGGACATTTTATTTAAAAAATTACTATTATGATCACTTATTACTTCTTAAGGCTTTTTAGACTTTTTCAAAATGTGCTGAACAAAATTGTTTAGTAGATCCTAAAACCTGGAACTGAGACAGAGCCCTGGGGTGTAGCATTCATAGAAGAAATACAGATGTGGTTATGTTTTTCTTTTGCAGTATGGGGTACTATATCTCTTTGCCATAGTAAAAGTTGCATGCTCCAAACGAGACAACATGAATCTAAGTCCAAGCAGTCTGAGACTAGAGAATTGTTGAGGAAATTCTAGGGTGGTACTTATTTCCATGGAAAAAGGTGACTTGCTTGCTTGATGAACTTGGTAGATAGATAGATAGATAGATAGATAGATAGATAGATAGATAGATAGATAGATTCAGCTGCAACCAAAAGACTGATTAATATGTGGGTCTTTTCTGATCTCCGTGGGGACATGATTTTTTAAACTGATCTTGCCTTAATTTTACTAGTAAAAACAGAATAGCCCACTGACCATTTGCAAACAGTGTGTAGGTGTGTCTCACCTGCCATCTACTGCACATTGGCAGATAGAAACCATTTCTCTATGACCTTCACAGGGGCATGTGCTCCTTTGCGAGCCTGAGCTGGTGCTGAAACCTGGGCCCCAGCTGGAGCTGAGGCCTCAGCTTTCAAACCTTAGGCTTTGATTGGCAGAGCCTATGACCCTTTGCCTTTACACTTCTAATCTGCTTCTCAAGCTTGGGGTGAGTAATGAAAGCAAGAAGGCTGAACGTGTTGTTGGGGCCTTTTGGCATTTTGAGCTTAACCACCGTAGGTGTCACAAGGGCCTTGATGGCCTGTGTGAGCGCACTCACTTCCTCTATGTTGTTTGCCTGCATCTTCTTCAAGCTTTCTTGTGCTTCTTGGCAAAGCACATGTTCCTCAGGAACTTGGGGTCAGCCCCTTAAGAGATTAGTATTGGGGTTTCTTGATGCCATTTCTGCACCATTTGCAGGATTTGTTGCATGTGGTATGGTTCTTGTACTTGGGCATTTCTGCAGCTCTGGAGACCAGAGGAAAATGAGAAAGGCCTGCAGTGCCAGAGACATGATTTTTTAGAGGTAAAATATACACTGGCACTGGTACACCTGAGTGCATAGGAGCTAGAGTAATCAAGAGATCATGAAAGCAGGGAAACATAGACACGGCTTTGTACCCATGTCACCGGAAGACGAATGTATTATCTGTGTCAAGCTAGGGTTCCGGTAGGAATTAGTAACATCCAGCCAATGTACTATTAGTCAGGTTTTAGAAGGTATTAAAGCCTGTGCAATAGTTCACAGATGATATAATTGTTACAATAGTGCAATTGACCACGATTAAAATGTGTCTCTGAAGTATGTAGTATGTATTTCTTGCTTGCAAGAAAATGCATTTGGGATGGGATTATTTGCCCCGTCTGGAGCCCTTTCAGCAGTCTTGAATGGCCAAAGAAAAGACAAAAGCTGCCAGTGTTAAACCCACAATCTGTCATGATCATGGAAACAGCTCTACTGGCAGGCACGGCAGGCTAGAACATGCCTACCTCTCCTGTAGCCTGATCCAGGCCCAGCAGTTCAAGTGAGCCTTGGAGAGACAACCAGGAACAGGGAGAGATAAACAGTAATCCTGTGGCTTCAGCAGCACACGGGAATGATGAGGCCAAATGGGACATAGAATAAGACTGTGGATTACGGAGAATTAGAAATGGTAGTGCCTCTCATTTATGCCACTGTACCCAAACCTACTCTCAACCAAACCACTCATTTAGATGATGGGATCTTTCCATGGTCTGGTGGAATTGTAGTCCATGCTTGCTAATGCTTCTTTTTAAAATAGTCCCTTTGCCATGCAGGACAATTAACAATTGTTTGGAGCTGACTGCAGGAGTTTCAGAATTCCTCTCTCCGTCCTGTAAAAGCACTCTAATTATGTGATGATAAACTTCAAGTGCCTTATGGGCTTGAGACAACATCTGGAATTACAGTTAAGGTCAGCAGTTAAAGTTCTTCACTTAAACCCGAATAACTGAGAAACGACTCCCAGGACCCTCACTGTTCACTAAAAGTCTCACTGCCCGGGATAGCTACCTTCCTGCACTTTATATCAGGAAAGTGTCCAAAGTCTCAGGACCTATATGATCTGACTGAGCTACACGCTTTCTCCGTGCTGGCTGGCTTTCCTTATAACAGAAATTGCTCTGGGGGTGACTGAAAATTGTTGTCACCAACAATCCTGCTACTGTACAAACATGACAGGTATGATATACCCATGGCTATTACAGATGCAGTCAGATTAAATTTAAAGCCGGACTACAGAAGGAAATCATACTATAAGCCAAGGGCAAACTAGTGCTTGGAGTGGGCAGGTCATAAACTACACAAATGTAGCAATAGCTATTGTATTCTTCAATGGATATGAAGTCAAAGTATCCAATGACCCTAACCAGCTGGAAGTATCCAACAAGAAATCCACCCCTCTCCCCATTAACCTTTCTCTCCTCCCTGGCATAGGGGTGTTGGATATGATTGGTATGGAGAAGGGAGAAAGGAGCATTGAAAAGCATAAATAAAATAGAGATAAAAAAGCACCAATAACCATAAAGTTGAATTTTAATAAGAAAAGAGGGAAAAGTGACTGAGAGATGGAGTACAAGAGGGAGGGTAACAGTTTCATGAATACATAAATGTAGCTAATTGTTAAAATGGTTGCACATGCTATCCATTTCACTTTCAGCACTCAAGTTTATCAACATTGACACTACTGTTTCTAATCCAACAGATCCTACTGCTCATGAAAAAATTCATTTAAAGTATTTAGTTGTACCTAACTATTTTAGCATTTTTCTTGCATTCTTCCTGGCATGGCCATTCTATGCTGATTTGGCTCACTGCATATTTGTGGGCTGATGAACACTGAATACTTCTTTGTGGGCTACTTCAGCACATAGTTATTTTGCATGAGAAGCATATCAGATCCAAGTATGTGTCATTTTGGCTTTCATTATCTATGAATAATATATATGTCCAATGAATACACCATACAAACGTGAAATAATAAAGAGTGGAAAATAATTTATTTTTAGTGGGAAAATATGGGGACATATGTGAATTATGTATTTCCTATTTATTTAAGGAACACATTAGTTAGTGGATTTGTGGAAAATATCAGAAAGTCGTTGTTTTACTTTTCTTCAATATTATTTTGATAGTTGGAAGGTGCTAAGTAATCAGAAATCATTAGAAATCAGCTCATTTGTCAATTTTCCAAATAGGTTCAGAACCTGAGTGCAGAATTCAATCACCTGAATTGTTCATCAGGTAAGCCCATTTATTTTGGCAGGAGACCTCAGAAAGTCACAATTAAATGACAGTGAAAAGATCTGGAAACAATGTTTTAACATATTGTTTTTATAGAAGCATAACCACATGTCAACATATGTTACCTCAGTAGCTTTCTGTCTTGAATTCAAAGAGTATATGGTAAGTGATGTCATCATAATTCATGAATAATGGTAATGATTACATTTGTGACTGAAGGAAACAAAAAGACTCTTTGTCTTAATTTTTAATGTCTGTTCTTATGAGTAGAAAAAAAGACATTGTGGTACATTTACACTATAGAATACACAAGGGAATACTCAAGATCTGGTTACTGCTCAGATACAGGTATCTTTGTTGTGTAAACCTGCCTAAGACATTGTACCTGATTGGCTGATTAAAACTGGATTGCCTAAAACCTGGACAGGGCAGAATGGGTTAGGCGTGGCTAAGGTTCCCAGGCTTTGGGTGCAAAAGAATCACAAGAAAGAGACAGACAGGAAGAGAGGAGGAAGGAGGATGCCAGGATGGGTAAGCATGGAGAAGAAACCGTGTGGGCTTGGATGAAAGACTCCATTAATGCTGTGGAAAGACCCAGATGAAAAATGCAGGCAAGTATCTTAAGATTACAGATGGAAGGCAGCCCAGATAAGGATGGTGAAGCTGGATGGCATTAAATGGGGGCTGGGACGTTGATGGTAAGGCTGTTGAGGTAGCACAGGTGAAACATCTACCCACTCCAAGGTAACTAAGGTAATTATAAAACCTAAAAACAAACAAAAAACAAAAAACAAACAAAAAAAAACCAAGGAAATCATGAATTTTGCAGGCAAATGGTAGGACTAGAAAAGATTATCCTGAGTGAGGTAACCCAGAAGCAGAAAGACATATATGATATATACGCACTTTAAGTGGGTATTAGCCATATAATAAACATACTAAAATCAATAGTCCTAAAGAAGCTAAACAAGGAGGAACCCAGGGAAGATGCTTAATCGTCATTCATAAGGACAAACAGGATAGACATCTGAAGTAGGAGAAGACAAGGAACAGGACAGGAGCCCTCCACAGAGGACCTCTGAAAGACTGTACCCACCAAGGTATTGAAGGACATACTGAGACTCATAGCCAAACTTTTGGCAGAGTGCCAGAATCCTTATGAAAGAAGAGGGAGATAGAAAAAACTGGAGGGGACAAGAACTCCATAAGGAGAACAACAAAGCCAAAAAACCTGGACCCATGGGGTCCTGTAGAGAACAATACTCCAACTAAGGACCATGCATGGAGATGATCTAGACCTCTTTTTCAAAAGAAGCCCATAGGTTGCTCAGTTTCCACATGGGCTTCCTAGTAAGGGGTACAGAGAATGTCTCTGACATGAACTCAGTGGGCAGTTCTTTGATCACCTCCCCTTTGGGGATGCAGCCTTGCCAGGCCACAGAAGAAGACGGTGCAGCCAGTCCTGATGAGACCTGATAAGCTAGGGTCAGATGGAAGGGGAGGAGGACCTCCCCTATCAGGGGCCTGGGGAAAGGGCATAGGGGGAGAAGAGGGAAGGTGGGTAGGACTGGAAGGACATGAGGAAGGGGGCTGCAGTAGGGATACAAAGTTAACAAATGGTAATAAATAAACATATAAATAAAATTGAATAAAAAAGAAAAAATAAAGCTTACAGTTTTAGAAATTACACTCTGCAATTCGGTAAAATTCTCCAACATTGTCACCATTTTTTTTTTCATTCACTTGGTGAGCAGGCTAGTTCTAAGCCTATAGAGTTAGCATGTAGACATAAAGCATAAAGTAGACACATTAGGTCAAAAGGTAGGTGGCAGGGGAAAACATGCAAAGCCACAAAAGAGTTCCTTACAAGGAGAATGTGTTCAGATGTCTATCTCCTAAAAATGATGTCTTGATCTCATTCCATCTGTCATCCCAGAAGGGCATAAAGGAAATCTTACTAACTCAAGAAACACCCAGCTCAGTTTATGATGTTCTGGCATCAGTCAGTGCCCTGGTAATGTTCTCCAGTTATTTGGTCTCTTTGGACCAAATATAAAAACTGTCTTTGTTTCCACACAGTCATTGCACTGTTTGAAACTCCTGGTAGCACTGAAGCCCATTCCCCTGCGGTAGCTGATAAATCACTCTCTCACACACTTTTTTTTCTGCATATTTTTTAAGCTACACTGCAGACCATGATATTAGTAAGTAGAAAGATAAATGTCCCTTATGTTTTGATGTATAAATTCACTACCTCATAACCACTCACTTTCCTATTTGCCTCTTAAGGCAGACTTTAAAGGACCACTTTGAAATTATTTTCTTCTTCTTCTTCTTCTTCTTCTTCTTCTTCTTCTTCTTCTTTTTCTTCTTTAATACTCCTATAAGAAGTACTTTTTTTCATTTTGAGATTTTAGAATAATTTCATAGATATTTTTCATAGGAGTAAAATCGCAATATAAAACAAAACAACAAAACATTTCCCATGAGTACAGTTGCAGAATGGTGCTATTTAGTAATACCTTACTCTCCTAATACATGAAATTATGTATTTTACAATAGAAATGATAAAAACAGAAGCGTTTTCATGTACAACCCAACTGATGATCTATTATCAGACTCTGGAATCCCACTCCTGAATCTTCTCTAGTTAATCTGTGACTTCTGTCATCAAATAAATGCTCTCATGTTCTTCCTAAGATTTGAAATACAGGTGGTGCTAATTATTCTTCTCACAAGGAACAGCTACAGAAAGAATTAGAAGAGATGGCTTTTAGAGCCTTCTAGTAATATTTAAATATTTAGCATGTTCATAATATGTTCATTATCTTAACATCAGTGTGAAATATTCGCACATTCAATGATATAATTTCAGTGTACTAAATAAATCACTATTTATTGACTCAAAGGAAGTGTGAATTGTGTTTATTGATACAGAGTTTTTCTTTTTTCCATTTTGTTTTTCCAATATGTTTTTCTTTTTTTCCATTAATTTATTTATTTAATCATGTTACAGGCTGATCACAGGACCCTCCCTCCTTTCCTCCTAGTCCCACACACACACACCACTCCTCACCCAACTCTTCCCTCCACTTCTCTGAATAAAAGAAGGGGAGAAACCTCTCCACTCACAGGTACAAACCCACCCTGGCATGTCAAGTCACAGGAGAATTGCTGAGGTAAGACAAGGCAGCCCAGCTAGGGGAAAGGGAGTCAATGGCAGGCAACAGAATCAGAAACAACCCTATTCCAAGTTTTTAGGGGACTCACATGATGACCAAGCCATACATCTACTACATATGTACAGGGGCCTAGTCCAGCCCATGCATGCTCTTTGTTTGGTGGTTCAGTCTCTGTTATACCCCATGGGCCCATGTTAATTGACTCTGTAGGTCTTGTAGTTTCCTTACTCTCCTCCTGCTTCCTCAGTCCTTCCTCCCACTCTTCCACAAGACTCCCTGAGCACTGGCTAATACTTGGGTGTGGGTCTCTGCATCTGTTTCCATCAGCTTCTGGATGAAGCCTCCCAGAATACAGCTATGCTAGGCTCCTGTTTGCAATCATAGGAGAGTAACATTAATAGTGTCAGGGTTTGGCTCTCTTCCATGGAGTGGGCCTCAAGTTGGGCCAGTCATTGGTTTGTCATTCTCTCAATCTGTACTCCATCTTCATCCCAGCACTTCTTGTAGGCAGGAAAAAATTTGGGTTGGACGTTTTATTAGGTTGATGGCCCCCTCCATCCCAAGTGCCACCTGGCCACCAGGTATGGCCACTTCAGACTCCATATCCCCTGGTTCTATAAGTCTCAGATAAGATAATCCCCATAGACTCCCAGGACCCTCTTCTGTCCCACAGATGCCCCTCACATCTCCCCTGATCTTCCCACACTGATTCTTGTCTCCCATTTCCACCCCTCCCCCTCTCCTTCCCAGTTTCTTTCCTCCATGTACTTCAGATGTCTAATTTATTTTCCCTTCTGAGTAAGATTCAAGTCATCTCTGTTGGGCTAAAAAGCAAACCAGCAGCTAGTACTCTAATCTTCTGAGCCATCTTCCAGCTCCTGGGGAAATTTGTAAAAAATTCATTTTAAAATTCAAATGCTCTGTACCCCATTTTTTAATTGGATCACTTGATTTATTGCTTTTTTTACTTCTTTATTTCTTTATATATTCTGGATATCAGCCCTCTGTCAGATACAGGGTTGGTGAAGATCCTTTCCCAGAATATAGGCTGTCATTTGTTCTGACGACAGTGTCTTTGCTTTACAGAAGCTTTTCAGTTTCATGAGGTTCCATTTATTGATTATTGTTCTTAGAGCCTGTGCTGTTGGTGTTCTGTTCAGGAAGTTGTCTCCTGTGCTAATGGTTTCTAGGCTGTTCCCCACTTTTTCTTCTAACCGATTTAGTGTATCTGGTTTTATGTTGAGGTCTTTGATCCAATCAAGGGAGGAATGGATACAGAAATTGTGGTACTTCTACACAATGGAATACTACTCATCAGTTAAAAACAAGGAAATCATGAAATTTTCAGGCAAATGGTGGGATCTAGAAAAGATCATCCTGAGTGAGGTATCCCAGAAGCAGAAAAACACACACGGTATATAGTTTCTTATAAGTGGGTACTAGTCCTATAAGATAGGCTAAACATACTGAAATCCGTACACCTAAAGAAGATAAACAAGAAAGAGGACCTGGAGTAAGATGAGCAATCCTCACTTAGAAAGACAAATGGGATGACATTGGATGTAGGAGAAAACAAGTAACAGGACAAGAGCCTACCATAGAGGGCATCTGAAAGACTCTACCTAGCAGTGTATCAAAGCAGATACTGAGACTCATAACCAAACCTTAGGCAGAGTGCAGGGTATCATATGAAAGAAGGGGGAGTTAGTATGACCTGGAGAGGACAGGAGCTCCACAAAGACCAAATATATCAGGGCACAGGGTTCCTTTATGAGACTGTATCTCCAATGAAGGACCATGTATGGATATAACCTAGAACCCCTGCTCAGATGCAGCCCATTGTAGCTCAGTATCCAAGTGTGTACCCTAGTAAGGGGAACAAGGACAATTTCTGCCATGAACTCAATGGCTGGCTCTTTGAGCCCCTCCCCCCCTCCCGAGGGAGGAGCACCCTTGCTAGGTCACAGAGGAGGACAATGCAGCCAGTCCTGAAGATACCTGATAAGCTAGGGTCAGATGCAAGGGGAGGAGGACCTCCCCTATCAGTGGACTTGGAAAGGGGCAGGGAAGAGAGTAGGGAGGGAGAGTGGCATTGTGAGGGAATGAAGGGAGAGTGGCATTGTGAGGGAATGAAGGAGTGGGCTACAGCTGGGAAACAAAGTTAATAAACTGTAACTAATATTAAAAATATAAAAATTTAATAAAAAATTCAAATGCAACAGCAACACAAAACAAATAAGGAAAGGAGTTAAGGTGATATGTGACTTGAATAGAAAAGAAGATAGAGAATAGGTGATTCTAGAGAAAGAAAACTAACATTTTACAACTTGTTCTTTTAATTTTTTTATTGCTCCCTCTGCCATTACAGCATCTAATATCAACTATTTCCTAGAAATACCTGTGAGAGAAGTAGGTAACATAAATAACAATTAACAGCATAGGTACTGTGTAAGATGAATCCTGCTTAAATCTTGTTTGTTATTTAAGAGTTAGGTAACCTATAATGCTAATTTAAGTTTTTCATCCTTCCATTTTTTCATCTGAAAAACAACAATGATCATGTACCACCTTGTACCTTTATTTTTAGTTTGAAAAACATTTCTTGGAAGTATTCAAAGAATGCTGGGAAAATTATAAATACCAAACAACTGTTAAGTATTTTTATCTCTATATTTATGTTTTGTTCAGAATCTCTACATGGAAAACACCCTCCATAAATTATCCACAGCCAGAATAATGCTATATAAATTAAGACGTAAGTAGTGGTACCAATGACTGTCTTTCAGAGATTTGAGCTTTTCTAACATTACTTTAAATTTTACATAGTACATTTGTGATGTAAAACCTAAGTATTTAGTATATTTATCTCCATTTTTCATATAAGAAAACTTGGACACCTGTGAAAAGCTTACTTATTCATGGTAAAAATTTAAAAATCAATTTGAATCCACAAATACTTTCACTGGAACTTGTATTCTCTTTATTTTTTAAATTAATTTATTTTTATTAATTACAGTTTATTCATTTTGTATCCCAGCTATAGTCCCCTCCTTCATCCCCTTTTAATCCCATCCTCCCTCCATCATCTCCTCCCTTGACCCTCCCTAGTCCACTGATAGGGGAGTTCCTCCTCCTCTTCCCTCTGACCCTAGCCTATCAAGTGTATTACCTTTAAATGTATATTATATTATTAAGAATTTCATCTATGACATTTCATTGCTACTAAGGAAGATAAAAGGTCATATTAATTCTCAAATATTGTGGACAAACATGATTTTATTAAATACATTCATATTGATTCACCAAAAATGTCCTCTAAAGTTTTGAATCCTGAGCTCCATTAATAAACTTCTGAAGCTGCTGTGTTAGCAGCGTTGCCACAAGATGGCAAACTTTGCCAAGAAGTGTTCACTAGCTCAGGTGCAAACACGTAATTAGCCAGCATTCAGTAACGCTGGGTGGATGGCAAGGACCTTTTGTTCATACTGTCCTGAAAATATGTAGTCTTAACTAAGCTATGGACTAATGAACAGTATGGATGATGTTCAAGTTAGGTGTTCAAAGCTCTACCTTGTGCTTCTAGTCATCAAAAGCATTGTGTCGTTTTATATGTCTAATATTCTTTTATGAGATCAAAGCTCTTGGTCATACTTTTTATTCTTCCACAGGAAATACTTTGATTGTAAGAAGATTATACATTCCCTGGGGAAAAGACTCTCTCAATGTAACTATCCATATGGGTGCTTATGATGGAATAAACATTTGAACCGTTCTGTGGCCTGTCACCCTCACTACGACCTGTCAACACTGTCAAAGCATCAGTGAGAGACTAAACACAAGGGCAGAAACACTGATAACTCACACAGACTAGCTCTAGACCCAAGAAAACAGTCCATTATTGGCAGATGTTGATGGGTTATCCTGTGCTGAAAATAACTATTTCAACTGTTTCACATTTCTAGGTACATCAGTATTAAACAGTGGAATAAAAACACCATAAGATGCATTACAAAGGACACATGCACATTATCAAAACAGCTCACTTCAAACTACGGTTCAGGCAGAATGAACATGAAGGCCTTGCTTGCACTTCAAACTCTTGGCTATGGCTAAAGAAGAAGTAACAACTTCCTGTGAGTGAAAGAATCTGCTCTGAGGTCTGTCAGTTCCCTTTAAACCATTTAATACAATTGCCGGGCAGATATGGAACAGTCCTCTACGTGTGTTGGGGTCAATGAAGAGTCATGTGTGGCTCAAACGGTCTCTCCATAGAATCAGAGACACTTTTCTCAGCTCTGGCCAGCTCTGGAGAGAAAAATGGATTTGGGAGATTAAACCTAAACCTCCTCTGTAGGAAGGGAAGCAACTAAGGTTAGGACTACTGTGCTGGCTGCACAGGAATGGAAGGCTAAAACCAGACTTCAAATGAACATCTGTACTGAGGGTAAAACTGCAGGAGCTTTTTGTTCCCCAAGAAGGAAAATGAACATTTTAAGATACAAAGATTTTATCCTTGCATGCAAACATGCCTTTAAAGTACTTTTTCTTTCTCTTTTGATCTATTTACTTATTTATGCAAGAGGGTTGAACTTAGCTCTCTGTATTCAGATCTTCTCAGTTGGTTTTGTAGAACCCACTTACACTTAATTCTTTTAAAATTAGTTAATTTAAAGTGTTATCCCAGAAAGACACACACACACGGTTTGTACTCACTTATAAGTGGATTTTAGCCATATATTACCGGACAATCAAATTACAACTCACTGACCCAAAGAAGGTAAGTAACAAAGAGGACCCAAGGGAAAATGCTGGGGTCCTCCCACTCAGAAGTAGACACAAAATAGACCATGGAAGTGGTCGACGAGAGGGAACAGGGTAAGAGAGGGAGCACAGAGAGAAATGAGGGTCGACATCAGACCTGGGGAGAGTGGAAGGGGTGTGTAGGAAGACAGAGGGCTTACAGAGAGAAGAGAAACTGTGGGCAGTGACTTCTCTGTGACAAGCTGGGGCCCTACGACAGGGTAGGCTCCTGGGAAAAAATGAGGGTGACTCTAGCTGAGACTCCTATAACTGGGGTCATGGAGACTGAAGAGGCCGCCCTTTAACTAGACAGGACTCCTAATGGAGGGAGGAAAACACCAACCCACCCACCAAAACTTTGACCCAGAATTTACCCTGCCTACAAGATGTACAGGGACAATAGAACAGAGATTGAGCGAATACCCAGCCAAAGACTGGCCCAACCTGAGACTCACCCCAAGGGTGTCAGCCAACCCCTGACACCGTTAAGGGCACTTTGCTTGCTTTGCTTACAGACAGAAGCCTAGCATGGCTGTCCTCAGAGTTGCTCCACTAAGCAGCTGATGGAAACAGATGCAGAGACCCTCAACCAATCATTGGGTGGAGCATGGAGGCCAGCAAGCCTCGGGAAGAGTTGGGGTAAAATAGAAGGAACCAGAGGGGACAGGAACTCCACAAGAAGAAAAACAGAGCCAGCTAATCAGGGCTCGGGGAGGCTGTGAAGACTGCTGCACCAACCAAGGACCATGCATGGACTGGACCTAGGCAATCTACACAGGTGTAACCTATGGGCAGCTTCAGTCCTCATACGGGTCCCCGAGGGAGGGGAATTGGGGCTGACTCTGACATGGACTTTGTTAACTGCTTTTCAGCCACTTCTCCCTGACTGGGCTACCTCACCAAGCCACAGGGGAAGAGGATGAGCTCAGTCCTGATGCAACTTGATATTCTGGGATGGGATGGGGTACCCGTCTCTGAGGAGTAGAGGAGGAAGGATAGGGGAAGCAGGGAGGGAAGTTGAGGCTGGGAGGAGAGGAGAAAGAGGGCTATGAAAGAGTGTAAAATGAATACATTAAAATTAAAATTAAAAAGAAATGAAAGGCTTACCAGAGACCATAGGTTAGAGGTATTTTGTTTGTTTGTTTTTTTGTTTTTCTTTCTTTCCCTCTGTTGTATCTACATTCAAATTATAACTTCCAGCTGCGCAGTGGTCAACAGGGCAGATTTTTGTTAGCTTTCCATACTGCTGTGATAGTTTTTGAACTGGAAAGTCAAGATTTCTATTTCAAGAAAATAACACGGAACTTGTGAAGCAATAGAGTAAGTACTGTGCATGGTTTTAAAAATTTGTAGTAATGCCAGTCAAGGTTTGGGACAGGGACATATGGCAGAGTAGGAAGTGAGAGTAATCTGAATTCATTAAATGAATGTATAAAACTGTCAAAGAGCAAATTTAATTTATTAAAAAATATGACTGTGGCCAAATTCAGATGCTAAACATTGGTTCTGAGGAAAAAAAAAAACTGGCAGTTGGTCTTGCCATGCCTGCTTCTTGTCATTTTAATGCATAAAATAAGTAATGAAAATACAGAAGGAAAAGATAATCAATGGAATTCCACCAAGGCTGAATTGTGAATAATATCCATTAAATGAAATATACCTGATACAATATAAGAATTTTTTTCACCTGCTATTTATTGCTTCTTTCACAGCTATTTGCATTGCTCTTAATATAAGATTTTATTAATTCTTAAATTTTCATACAATGCATATTTATATTTATCTCTACTTCCCCCAAACTCCTGTTAGATCTATTCCACCTTTAAATTTTTTATGTACTCATGATTAATTTATGAGACTAATGGGTTCTTTCTTTATACTCTTGTCTACAGGGCCATCCATTAAACCACTATGTTTTCTCCACTTGGACCAGTTTAAGTTTCTGTGTTATCCACCTTCCTCTGCCCAAAGCAACTTCTCTGATAAGTTCTGTGAGCAATGGTTAGAGAGATAAAAATTTAGAAGGCAGTGTGTTTCTATATCTCTTTAGCAGATATGGAATAGTAGATTCAGCTTTAAAGCCTGTTACCACTCCAACCTTGGAAAACATCATATTCAGTGAGGTAACCCACATCAAGAAATATTTTCTGTACTAACTTATATGCGGATCTTAGCATCAAATCTTTAGGTTTGTGACTTAGAGTAGTAATATCTGTATAAGGAAATCAGAAAAGGACTGTTGGCGGGAAGGGAGAAGGAATGTCTTGAAGTAAGTGTGATCTCAGAACACAGGTGGTATGAAAGTGAAAAGGGGAATAATGGAGAGAAATGTTTAAGAGGAACAAGAACAGATGCTGGTCAGATGTTTCTTGGAGACGTCTAGAACAAAACAGGTTACTGCCATTCTCTCAGATAGGCACTAGAATTTGACAGGAATACTCTAATCCTGAAGATACTACACAACTGGGAAATGATGTTGCTAATTATGAAGGAGATTCTTCCCTGCTCTTTAGTTTTCATAGTGACAGAAGATGCTTTGTAAGCTGTTGAGGGAAAACTACCATCTATCTGTCTCTCTCTCTCTCTCTCTCTCCTATCTATCTATCTATCTATATTAGATTAAGCTGCTATAAATTGAATAGCTAACATTAACGTAAGTAACGATGAGAAATTGTGGAACAATACATGATCCTTTGGTGTGCTAACTGAAGTTCTCTGCCAATAATTATAAGGGAGTAATATCAAGATTTAATAGTACAGTTTTGAAATAAAAACACTTTCTACAAGATTTTAGGTGCTTTTCAGGCAGGACAAAATGTCCCTAACATAAAATTTCTTACATTTAATAATAATTGCATCATGGATATTTATGCCAAGATATAATCTATATTTTATGGCTATGCAACAAAAATGAAGTAATAGGCGATTCGAAGACTGCTATGAAAGGAAAAAAAAAAGGAAGTAGAGTTGAGTGCATGACACACTGCAACAGAGCATGGAGGACTCTTTCTTTTTCAATAACCAATTATTGCAACAGTTTTGTGTTCTACTGTTATTGAGGAGCCTTAAAGTCACCGAATGCTAAAACGTAGGCGCTTTGGAAAGGAACAGCTGTACACCACCTCCCCTAAGGAGCAGGAGTTACCCCTGCAGTGTGAGCGACATGGGGATGCTATTCAGGATCCAGAAGAAAGAGGACAAGATGATGCACATGTGGAAACTTAAAGCAAGGCTGAGTTCTGAGCTATGAGGAGGGAGGCCACAATCCTCATAGCTACTTTAAAAAAAAATTGCTACTTTAAAAAACCTTTTGAGATTAGAATACAATTGCATCATTTCCTCCATTCCTTTGCTTCTCTCCAAACCTTTTCTATATCCCTCCTTGATCTATTTCAAAATCATGGCCCCTTTAGTTTTCAGTAATTGTTTGTACTCACTAGTGACTTAGAATTTGATGCCTGAACCATAGTTACATTTACCAGAAAAAAAGGGGCTCAAAAAAAAAAAAAAACCCACTACATAATTCAAAAATCTAAGTAAGCAAGACTTCTAATTGGATTTATTTTCTTATGATTTTCTTCAAGTCTTGTAAGGTGATACATTTTCTGAGGCCACAGCCCCTGTACAAAGTGCAATATGCTCAAAATGAGTTCTTAGTTCTGCAATTAGAGTAGATTTAGATTCATTTGTCCTAGTCTGCATTTCATATTGGGTTCCCTGGTTACCCTAGCTGAATTTATTAATTTGAACATAGCATTCCCTCTTAGTGGTGAAGTCTGTGGGTTCTGCCAAACGCAACACGTGTGTGTATCTCTGCTGCAAAACAGTTCCACCAGCCTCACTCAGCTTCTTGTGCTTTCCTAGTCCTTATACCTCTGCAAATCCCAGAAGACTCCAATCTGTTCGGAAATTCTTCCTCTCCTCCAAACAAATTGTTGCATAAATTGTGGTGTATAAGACCCAGGCTTGCGATCAGTTTACTTGATACATGTCAGGGAGCACGGGTGCTGCACGGCATAGCATGCATACACTTCTCTAAAGGAGCCATCCTATCATTCTCCTCCGGACAGCACAGTGATGCACTTGCGTCTGGACTACATGAGATAGCCAGCTGTCCCTGGCTTCACAGCACTTGGTGTTGTCACTCGGCTCCCAATGCCTTTTAGTGTGAAACAGGGAGAACATCAGGGCACCGTATCTGTTTTCATGTGAACCTGTGTATCTCTGTGAGTGTCTGATATATGTGTCTATGGTTTCAGAGGTCAAAAGAGAACAGTGGATGACCCAGAGCTAAGGACATAGGAGGTAATGAGCTGCCAGATGTAGGTGCTAGAACCGTGTACTCTGGAAGAGCAAGAAGTGCTCCTAATCACTGATCCGTCACTCCAGCACATAGGAACTATGATTTTAAAGTCTTTTTTTTTTAGATGATTTAGTACAGAATTACTGAATTTATGTAATTTAAACTTTCTTTTTCACTCACAATGAACTCCCCTGATGTCCTCCCACTCCCTCTTGAATCCATTCCATGACTTCTTAAATTTTTATTGTTTTTTTTTTCATTTTTTATTTTTATTTATTTTTGTGTGTGTGTTACTGAATTTATTCAGTGTGGCTTATATATGGTTGTATTTAGAGCTGACAAGGGATTGGGCAACCTGTCAGGGAATTCCTCCTTTAAGAAGACTTTTTCTCTCTCTCTTAGCTTCTAGCACTTTATCTATGGGTAGGCCTTGAAAAATTTTCTTGTATCCACATTGGCATGTCAAAGGATGTGCAAGTATATTTTTTTTTAGTCACCTGTATTGTTAAGAGGAAGGCTTTGGGCTGGAGAGATGGCTCAGAGGTAAGAGCATTGGCTGTATATCCAAAGGTCCTGAGTTCAACTCCCAGCCACTACCTATAACCGTCTGCAATGATCTGGTGCCCTCTTCTGCCTTGTAGGCATACATGCAGGCAGAATACTGTATAAATAAAATACTTAATTTAAAATATTTAATAAAATATTTATTAAAAAAAAAAAGAGGAAGGCTTTGCAGCCAGTCCTGAAGATACCTGATAAAATAGGATCAGATGAATGGGGAGGAGGTCCCCCCTATCAGTGGACTTGGAAAGGGGCACGGTGGAGATAAGGGAGGGAGGGATCGGGACAAGGCTGGGATACAGAGTTAATAAAATGTAACTTGTAAGAAAAAATAAAATAAAAAAAAGAAGTTATAAGCATAGCATCCCTGCCCTGTCTAGATGATTTTATCTAGCAGCAGGTGTCCTGGTCCTTTGTTTCTTTGGATCTTTTCACCTCCTCTTCCACAATTTTCTTCATTGTTAGTTGTTTGTAGCTATTGTGACATAGGTAAATCTTTAAATAACTTTTCTTTTATCCCTTATTCTGCCTGTCTTGAGTTTCATTCTGTAGTCACTCTCTCTTTCTGTAAGTTGTAAAGTCATCACTGACATGAAATACTTCTTTCCTAAATCACTTTTAAAAGATTCGTCTTCATTATTTATGTTTGTGTATGTTTGCATGTATGTGCTCACAGGTGTGCATGCACCTTGAGGCCAGAAGTAGATATCGGCTCCTCTGGATCTGGAGTTGCAAGTGTTTGTGAATTGGATATATGCTGGGAACCCATCTATTATCCTCTACAGAGAAGCAAGCTACTAGAGCATCTATCCACCATCATATGTTACAATTTTTTTCCTATACAATGCTTTAGCTATTGCCTACATATTTAGATGTGTTGTTTAATTTTTAGTACATTTTTATTATATTTTCAAAATATTTTCACCGTCTCCTCAAAAATTCTTTAACAATTTTAGTTGTTATTTATGATAAGACCTGAAAATAGGATCTCTCTTAGTAGACATTTTTGAGACTAATGTATATCTCAATATTCACTGACAACATATTGAAACTACGATATCAACTCTGCTGTGTTTTTTTTTGTTCAGGTTATTTATATCGTTGTTTTTCTTATTTGCTCCACCCACTATGAAAGAGAAATATTTGATGATTTTATTTACAGTCACAAATTAATCTACACACTCTTCTTTCAAAGCCAACCTGTGTATTTATGCTAATCAGTGCATTCATAACCTTTCTGGGAAAACTGATTTGATGTCCTTATGTGAATGTAAAACTTGGCGATCTGCTCGGTGACCTTCATAAATGCATATTACGCATACTGTTAACTCATTATGTGCTACTGTTACTTTTTTCACCTTAGACATTGTCTTCAAACCATAATTGTAAACAAACCAATTATTTTCATTTTAATTCAATTTAGTCCATTTTAATCCTCTATAACCTTCAAGTACATACAAGATTTAGTTGACAATAGATTTCTTCTATTATATAAAGAGACCCAAAACTTGGACCTGTCAAGTTCTGTGTATGACCTCCTAAGTGTATTAGTTCTGTTGTGTCTGAAAAGTGCTGTTTTCTTGGATATATCCATACCATCTGGCATTTACAATCTATTTCCTCCACTCCATAGCTCCCAGAGCCTTGAGGGAAGGAATTTGGTGAAGACATCCCATTTAGAACTGAATGCTGTAAAGTCAGTCTGTAAAGTCAGACTGCACGTTTTTCAGTCCTGTATCTCAGGGTTTATTCCTATCTACCACAAGAAGATATCGGCTCCTCTGGATCTGGAGGGTTGAGGGTTGAGTGGGACATAGATCCATGAGTATAGTGAAATACCATTAAAATCATGTTCTTGCTTTGTTGCTTTGGCAGAGTATTAGTAGTAGCAGTTAGAGGCTCAGCACTGAGAGACAGAAGTAGACCTTGGGTTTAACCACAAGCCAAGAAGTGATTTGCATTTGATAACTTAAACCTGTTTTCTCCAATGGAATGTTGCTAGGTATATTAACCACACTCACGCCATAAAAAATATCTATATGCTTTTGGTTTTAGGTTTTTTTTCCCCTACCTTTCTTTAGTAGAGCAACATTGGGTTTTCCCCAGGCTATCTTGTTTCAGGTCCTTGGTTATCCAAGCAGGGTTGTGTGTTTAATTTCAGGAAGTGTGCCTTCCATCAAATTATACATTGGTTTGTTGCTCTTACAAGTAGACTGAATGATGCTACCACTGTGGATTGAAAGGGATGAAGCTAGGTTAGTACTTATCTTTCTCCTTTGGCAGTATGCAGAGTATCTTTGGGTTCGAAGAACACTAGCTCATAGTGGTGAAGGCTCTAGATAGGCACCATCTAGTCCTTTTCATGTTCAGTGAGTTGTGTGGAGGTGTCTTCCGCAATAGGGCCTTGTCTTCAGTATGTGGGCACAACCGTCTTTCTTACAAACCCACAAAGTCTTTCTTACAAACCCTTACCTGAGACCAGTCTAAGATCGAGCTCTGCCATTTTGTTTGTCTTTTATTTATTTATTTTTTATTGTGGAGTTAGTTACTAAGACACTGATACTTTGTCTTAAAGAAGCTTTACCTTTATTATGTGGGTTCATGTGAGTCTGGTAATATATGGGTACCTGTAATTCTAGTCGGTCACTGAGCTAGGTTATATGATTATCGATTATTGATGTGTGACTTGGTCACACATATCACATATCACAACACCTCACACTGGCTTCAGTGCCTTCCAGTGATAGCTGCTTTTCATCATGCAGAAAGTCAGAATGTACTTTCTAAAAACGGTTTTCCCTGTCTTATTGTGAGGCCTCACTGTGGCACTGTGCCCCATACTGAATACCTCTTTTGGACCTCCCCGTGTCACTTCAATATCCCACGGCTGTTTTCTCAAAATGTGATCATGTTGGGAAAGGAGGTTGCAATTAAGCCCCAGGCACAGGACGACAGTCCTGGGTCTTAGGAATAGTTGCTAGAAGTTCTGGCCTCCATCCTCCAACTCTAGAGCTAGAAACAGAACGAACATAAACCCAACCCTCTCCGAATGAATCATTTTTAACCGTTTTGTATCTTTGACTTGCAGCTTCCTTAAAAGAGCACTTACTGTGAAACAGAGATAGGAAATGTGGGTGCGGTTTTAGCACTAGTAGCTTCAGATCACTGCTGTAGTGCAATCAGTGTTTCAATGAATGTTTTCCTCATTTTCTTCCTGATTTTCCTTTGATTACCTGGTAGGGCGCAAAACAGTGACAGCGCATGCGCACCTTCACTCCAGTCAACAGAGAAAGCGCTTTCGGTACCTGCACTGGGTTCGCTCTCAACCGTGATATTTAGCCAGACATTTTTATGGACTTTATGGATTTTGGAAGTGCAGATCAGGAAGGTAAATGCTTACTAAGACATGTTTCTTTCCGCAAATTCCCTAGATCTTTTGCTATGAGATTTTCCTATGCTTTTATTTTAGATTACGAACAGTAAGTAAATTCCATGTTTCCTACCTTTTTCTACCTATTCAACTACAGCATTAGACACTTTCATTCCAAACAGAAATTCTCTCTCACTACCTTTTTGTTCACAAACTCAAACACTCAAGAACAGGATATAAGAACATTTTTCTTGTCACGGGATGAGTTCTAAAAGAGTGCCTAAAATTAAAATTATGACATAGAGTAGATTTTAAATAATTTGATCAAGATAATTGGAGAGCCCTCACTCTCACGTGCAATTTCATAGATAAAAAGTTAAAATAAAAAGGGAAATGAGCTCTCCACTCCTGTGTTTAATTTTTCGTTTAATATTTAATCATGTTTTCCTCCATATGAGGCAGGAATTGGTGGTATGGATGACTAAATTGCTATTTCATGCAAATACACATCTCTAAACAAACACATACACAAGCTTTGAAATCAGGAATTCAGATCAAATGCCAAGACTGAACACATGCTATGACCATCTGTCATCTGTAAACTATGAGAAATGCATGCAGTAATTTTTCTGAGTTAAATGTGTTTTAGAGCTTAATCAGATTCAAAAAGTAAATGGCATGGCTTTGGAACTTTAAGTGAAATCGTCTTTCATTAAGTTACCGAGAAGTTCAAAAATCTAATATTTATCTTGTTAATTTCTTAGTAATTTTAATTGCAAAAAATAGACCAAGTTAATATCATCATCAAAATGATACAATTATAACAATACATCATAACAAATATATGAAGCCTTATTGAAAATAGTTAAGAAAATACTTTAAACAAATAAGCTTCAGTTAGCCTCTAAATATATAAATCATATTGACTAACATACATTTTCATTTTGTTTATTTATTATATCAGTAACATTCCAAATACTATATATGGAAGAACTTCATTATATTTTTTCTGTAGTAAAACACGTGAGTATTTTCTACTATTTGTTGTTCACTAGTTTATTCTATTTGTGCAGCTTTATCTGGAAAGTAGTACAATGAAGTAAATTGAAAATTGTTTCTGGAACTAATTTTTGTGTGGCTTGATAACCGTGTCTATAAAAGCAAGCTAGTGGCAGAGTAAGTATAAAGAGGGGGGAAATTCTTTGATAAAAACTTGAAACTGATGCCTGTCGTCATTTAGTTTTACTGCCCAGATGAATTTCCATTTTTTAATTCTTTATAATCTTTTTTTTTAAAGGACTAATGGAAAATAACAATTTTAAAATCTCAGGATTCTCATCCGGTAATGAAACCTATACTATTGTCCTCAGCCCATAACTTAGTAACAAACACAGTTAACTCTTCAGTTGCACACTCATTCTCACTGTATAGTTCCCTGTGCTGCAGAGACAAATATTGATGCTTCTGTCTCTGACACTTATTTATCATTTTTTTTTTCACCAGCAACAAACTTCTTATGTGTGAGCTAATTGGCAGCATTTCCACTTAAAACTTTCATAGCTCAGTCTGCTTAAGATGAGGGCACTAAAGTAAAATAGGCATCAACCTCTGGGGTTAATTTCAAGGAAATTACTTTAGGCTATCTAAGTTGAAAACAATCTATTACATTCTTTTTGTCCCATTCTATTTTCTGTTGCCTAAAGCACGGATGGTTGAAATTATAGCAGCCATCTTGGAACCATGATAATAGGGCTACTAAACATAAAGAGACTTGGCCCCAACATCCTGAACCATTGTGGTGACACCAGCAGCTGCCAGCTCTGGGCTCCAAAGAGGAAAACTGACTAATGTTTAGGGCATTTTAATCAGATTTCTGATAACCTCAGTAAACTGATACTTTTAAGTAATTCTGTGGTAGGAAAGAAAAAAAAAATGATTTTGTGTAAGGAATAATACACACATAGACACAAAGACATCACACATAAATAAGTCAAACCTATAGAGAGTCTTTTAGTTTAATTTTTGATTGCCTATTTCTCATAGTCAAATGCTTCGACTATGATATCGCTCATCTCTTCCCATGCCCCTTTCCAAATCTACTGATAGAGGACGTCCTCCTCCTCCATCTGACCCTAGCCTATCGTGTCTCATCAGGACTGACTGCATTGTCTTCCTCTATGGCCTGGTAAGGCTGCTCTCCCATTAGGGGGAGGTGATCAAAGAGCCAGCCACTGAGTTCATGTCAGAGACAGTCTCTATTCCCCTTACTGGGGAACCCACTTACTGAGTCCAGTCTTTTTGTCTTTGTTGATCTCATTGTGGAGTTCCTTTCCCCTCCAGGTCTTTCTATCTCCCCCTTCTTCCATAAGGTTCCCTGCACTCTGTCCAAGGCTTGGCTATGAGTCTCAGCATCTCTTTCAATACCTTGATGGTAGAGTCTTTCAGAGGCCCCCTGTGGAAGGCAGCCCATGGCAGCTCAGCATCTAAGTGGGTCCCCCAGTAAGGGGAATAGAGACTGTCTCTGACATGAACTCAGTGGCTGGCTCTTTGATCACCTCCCCCTAATGGGAGAGCAGCCTTACCAGGCCATAGAGGAAGACAATGCAGTCAGTCCTGATGAGACACGATAGGCTAGGGTCAGATGGAGGAGGAGGACGTCCTCTATCAGTAGATTTGGAAAGGGGCATGGGAGGAGATGAGCAAGGTAATGACAGAGGGGGCTGCAGCTTGGATAGAAAGTGAATAAACTGTAATTAATATAAAAATTAAAATTAAAAAAATTTGTTAGTATAAACAATGAAGATAGCAAGAAGAAAGAGATCATTTGCATACTTTTGATAATATTCAAATTAATGATAATATGCAAATTAGTATGGTGATTCTTTAACAGTAATAAAATAACCTGGTTCTTTTTAACAAAAATTTTTAATTAAATTTTTATTTTTTTAATATTAGTTATAGTTTATTAACTTTGTATCCCAGCTGTAGCCCCCTCCCTCATCTCCCTGTCCCTTTCCAAGATAGGAGAGGTCCTTCTCTTCCATCTGACTCTGGCCTATCAGTTCTCTTCAGGACTGGCTGCAATGTCCTCCTCTATCTCTATGGCCTGGCAAGGCTGCTCCTCCCTCGCTGGGTGGGGGGTGGGGGAGGTCAAAGAGCCAGCCATTGAGTTCATGTCGGAAATAGTCCTTGTTCCCCTTACTATGGACCCACTTGGATACTGAACTAGCATGGGCAGGGGTTCTAGCTTATATCCATATATGGTCCTTGGATGGAGATTCAGTCTCATAAAAGACCCCTGTGCCCAGATATATTTGGTCCTTGTGGAGCTCCTGTCCTTTCCAGATCATACTAACTCCCCCTTCTTTCATATGATTCCCTGCACTCTGCTGAAGGTTTGGTTATGAGTTTCAGTATCTGATTTGATACACTGCTAAGTGGAGTCTTTCAGAGGCCCTCTGTGGTAGGCTCCTGTCCTGTTACTTGTTGTCTCCTACTTCCAGTGTCTATCCCATTTGTTTTTCTAAGTGAGGATTGATCATCTTACCTCATGTCCTTTTTCTTGTTTATCTTTTTTAGGTGTAATCATTCAATTTTACTAATAAAGACTTGAGATCTAGATGCTGAGGTGAGAAATGTGCTATCTCAAAGAGGTAGAGAAAACAGCCAGCTGACTTTCCTTCTTAATTTCCCAAAAGGAAACTCTCCTTCTCTACACTGTCTCAAAAACCCTCAAACTGGGAGTCTCTGCGTGAGTACCCCTAATATCCTCCAAGGAACCGACACTGACTTAGGGCTCCAGGGTTTTACAGAGATACTATCACCCTTAGATTCTCTTTCTTCTACAGCCCTCTGTCCTCTCAACCTTGCTCTCTGCAGGTCTGCTCTCTCTCCTCTCAATTCTCTGCACACCCTCTTCTACATTCCCTCTCTTAAGCCGCTACCTCTGTCAATTCCATCTCCCCTTCCTACGGAGAGTTATACACACTCTCCCGTTACTTATCTTCTTTAGCTCTATGCCTCATAGTATGCTTATTCGGTACTATATGGCTAAAATCCACTTATAAATGAGTACATATCATGTGTGTCTTTCTGGCTCTGGGTTATCTCACTCAGGATGATCTTTTCTAGTTCCATCCATTTGCCTGCAAATTTCATGATTTCCTTGGTTTTAATTGCAGAGTAGTATTCCATTGTGTAAATGCATCACAGTTTCTGTATCCATTCCTCAGTTGAGGGACATCTGGGTTGTTTTAAGTTTCCGGCTATTATGAATAAAGTTGCTACAAGCATGGTTGAGTAACTAACTGTCCTTGTTGTGTACTTGAGCATCTTTTGGATATATGCCTAGGAGTGGTATAGCTGGATCTTGAGGTAGCACTATTCCTTGTTGAAAAGTGAAGCATCTTTTGGGTTTATACCCAGGAGAGGTATAGTTAAACTTGAGTTAAATCAATTCCTAATTTAGAGACTGAAAAGCACACCCACTAACTAGACTAGTCTCCTCGAAGTGGGAGGGGAACACTAACCCTCCCACGGAAACTTCAACCCAAAAATCACTCTGCCTACAAGACGTGCAAGTATAAAGATAGAGGAGAAACTGAGGGAATGCCCAACCAATGCCTGGCCCCAAAAAAGACCCACCCTATTGGAGTTTGCCAAGCTGTGACATTATGAACTATGCTCTGCTAAACTTGCAGACAGGAGCCTGACAGAGTTGTCCTCTGAGAGGCACTACTTAGAAACACCTCAAAACAGATGCTGAGACTCACAGCCAAACACTCAGTGATGCAGAGCTTCTTGTGGGAAAATGGGAGGAAAGAGAATAGGACTTGGAGGTGACAGTAGCTCCACAAGAAGACCAAGAGAGCCAACCATGGGCCCCAGAGGGCTTTGCTGGGATTGAAGCATCAAACAAGGACCATGCAGGAACTGGACATAGACACCCTGGACATAGAACTGGACATAGACAGATGTAACAGATGGGCACCTTAGGCCTTCTGTGGGTCCTCTAGTAAGAGAAATGAGAACTTCATTGGACATGGACTCACTTGCCAACTCTTTCATCACTTTCCCCTCTCAGGACTGCCTTGCCAGGTCTCAGGGGAAGAGGACATGCTTAGCCCAGATGCAACTTGATATGCTGGGCTGGATGGGAAAGGGAGCTCCCCTTTTCTGAAGAAAAGGAGAAGGAAGAAGTAGGGAGGAAAGTAAAGTGGGACTGGGAGGGAAGAAGGGATGGGGCTACAATGAGGATGTAAAGTGAATAAAAAAATTACAAATGGCCTATAAATACTTAACGAACAAACCATCAAATACACTGAAACTGAATGATCCTCCCTTCTACTTCCTGTCCATCTCTCTCTCTGTCTTCCTGACTCCCCCTTACTCCCTGTGATTATTTCCTAGGTTCGCTCCCTGTCAACCTGTGGCTTGCTCTGCCTCTTGACCTATGGTTGATTTTACTTAATCCTGTTCATAATAAGCAGAAAGTTCTTGGATTAAAGGTGTGTGCTAGGTTGAGCCACACCACAATGAGATGAAGGTTTTTCTAGTGAACAACACAATCTTGGTGTTCCCAGTGTGATCAACATCCTTCAAAGTATACTTAACAGAGATACTCTACCAACGCCCCCTACTTCTGCCTATCTGAAAAACAAAAAGTGCTATAAGAAAGACCTTGTTTTCTTGTGCCTTAGGATTACCAGGAAAAAAATTAAAATGACAAAACTGTGTCTTTTCTTATGTCACTATAATACATTTCTGGGACATTTTTCACTCAGCAATTCTGACCTTAGAGCTACCATTAGCAATATCAATGCTTTTCAGCAAATTACATAAGCCCGCTTACATAATCTGTTTTATTTGAAAATAGTTTTCATTCTCCATTTTTAACTAATTTTCAATGACTAACTTTGAATCTTACATAATCAGCAACACATTAAAAATATAATAAAGCTAAAGTAAAATTATTATGGATTAAAAAATTTCCAAGGGAAGACAAGCATTTTTAACATAAAAAGTCTTAAAGTCAAATAATTATAAACCATTCATTTACCCTAGTCCCTGTAATTCTTCTTTATATAACACTAATTGTAGACACACCTATATTCTCAGTTTTCAAAAGGAAAATATCAAACTGAGTTTTTGGAAGTGAAATCATAAGTGGGTTCATGTACCTAACCTAAAAACAGACCTCAGGAAACAAAATTATAGAGTGTGAAAGTGTTTTCAACTTCATTCCTTACACTGAATATGCCAAATAGTGGCACTGTGATTGGAAAAAGCACTCCAGCTATATTTAATATCCTCCATATTAAAATAAAAAGGGCATGGAAATAAGCAATCATAGGTACTCGTAATTTTCCACTATTTTCCAGTTTCATCAGTTTTTTCTTCTTCTTCTTCTAGAAGTTTTACAATGTTGAGTTCAAGTGAAAGGGAGATTTTCTAATGTATCCACTCAAAAGTTCAGAGGTAAGCTGTAAATTTTCGAAACATGTATTATCACAATTTTAAAATGTTTCTGAACATAGGAAAATATTGTTTTTAAATTTTTTCTTAAAATTTTACAGGTTTATCTTTTTTGTGCTATTCTATTATGCTGAGAGAACAAGAATATTGATTTTTCTTTGCTACACTGCATGCATTGTACTATATACAGAATCTTTCTGCATCCATGCATGATGTACTGAAGTTTTATGTAATGTTATTCATCATAAATAGCAGGTAATGAGGTTTAGACATTCTTCTGGCAAAAAAGGGATACATTAAAAAGATTTACAGAGAAAATAATCCTCTAAATTAAAAAAAAAATCACTGTAGGAAAATGGAGGTTGACTTGTAGAAAAAAAGAAATCAGCTAGAGAACGATTTTCAGAAGGTTCTTTGAGCATTCCATAACAAGTTTGATGTGCTGTCCTACTAGGATAGTAACAGATAGGATTGACTGTCAGAAAGCAGATTAGTGACTCAAGAAACATTAATGGGAATCAGATTCAGAGCTTCTGTCACATTAAAGAATCACAAGATACATTTTGGTCAAATGCCCAGGGGATTTTTTTTTTTTCTGGCAGATCATTGCTAACCCTATGTTAAGAACTGATTTAAATCCTTTCTACATAAAATGAGACCTTCGGGTAGTTAACTGGTGCAAACTGAATGATCACCAGGAATGAGATCTACCAGGCTTTACTGTAATTAGACTTTCTCAGAACTTGCATTCTCACATTATCTAAATCTTCCTCAGGCTAAGGACAGACATGTGATACACTGGTCAAAAATGAAGGATAATGTGAATCAAAACAGATTAAACAAATAAAATGCAAATGTCTACGAAGACAGAAGTCATTGCCTAGATAGTGCAGAGTACAAAGTAAGAATGCCCACCGTTTTGTCCTGTTCAGCATTTTATGATGACTCATCCAGAAGCTGACACTATCTCTTAAAACCACAAACTTACTTCTAGTGAGTGTGTGTGTGTACATACATGCACACATATAAATCTCTGCATGTTTTATACACATATACAAATAACATATCCTATTTTGATCAGAACATATTGATAAAGGTAGTCCACAGTCTAGAAAATGTTCAAATAATTAAGCTCCTATTTTAAAACTGAGACTAACAATTAAGCCTCTCTTTTAAGACTTTATTCTATAAAACGGAAAGTAATTATCATTCCCGATCACCATTCTGCTTTTATCTCCAAATATATTCTTTGCATGTTTCTGGCAGGTGATCAAATACAAGGCTAGCAATTTAAACAGCTTCCTTCCAACAGTTATTTTCCAAATGGAAAACAGCTAAATCTACTTTAATGAGAACAGTTTTTCAAATCCGAGTTGATAGGAGACGGGCATGAAATAGAGCTTGTTTTGTTGTCTACAAACATGTTGCACTTCAGAACTCTCTCTTCTTGGAAAAACTCAAAATATCTGCCAGCTCATCTGCGGCTGGGAACTAGATTGAGGAAAAACTGACAGACCACGAACGGCCTTCAGACCCTGTCCAAATGTGAGTGGCCAGGCACAGGCTCAAGCTACTGAAGAAACATGTTAAAAATTAAGCAAACGGCTCAGTTACGAATCAGAACTGTTCACTGCGTCACCAGTATCACTTTGAGATTGGGTCTATCCAATCTTAGTTGGGTTTGTTTTTTTTTTTTTTTTGGTTGTTGTTTGTTATAATTTCTTTCACATGGTTGATATGAAAACTAAATGAGGACATAAAGATTTAACTCGGTGCCTGAAAGTCCAGTCCCTTCTTAGTATTGATAAGTATTCCCCATCATTTCCCAGACATGGGCTATAACAAGGAACTAATAGTCCATATTTTCTTAACTATGGAAGAACTTGGCCTGTAAGCACCAAGGAGGAAGCAGGACTTCTCAATCCCATAGTGGCACAATGACTTGCTACAAGCTCCTCAATCACAGATGCAGCACTTTATTGTGATTGAAGTAGATTTACTATAAGTAAATATTTATGCCTTTATTGTGGTAATTATCTGACAAGACACAAATGAGGAGTCCAAAGTACATGGTTCTATTGTTTATGCTATTCATGAATAAGGGACAAAGTATTGTCAAACACAATTCTCAAAAAGATAGTTCAAGACATTTTTTGGCATGTGTCAGCTACGTCCTGAATAGTTTTTAAGAAATAATTACAGGAGAAAAATATGTTTCCCTTAAACAGTGGTATAACATAAAACTGACTGAACAGGCACTAATATGCTGAAAATCTGAAAAAAAAATCTATTTATATGATGATAGTAATATCTTGTCAGTTGTTAACATGTTGCTTTTACTAGTTTCCTTTAACCAAAAAAAAGTTCAAATATTTGAAAGATTGTTAAGAAAAATATTGTGAAAGGGAGAGAGGTAGGGAAAGAGAGATGAAGACACAAGACACACACACACACACAAAAGAGGCTAAAATTATGCTGAAAATTTCCATCTTTGGCAAAGAAAGAGCACACGTGAGGGACAGATGTCCGTGAGGGACAGATGTCAGAGTTGCAGAGAGGCCAGTTACAGAAAAACTCACAAATACATCCCATGTCTCCTGGAACAAACATCTCCTCAACAAATAGTAATTCTAGTTTTGATTTTTTTAATTTATTTTTATTTTTTTTTATTAATTACACTTTATTCACTTTGTATCCCCCCATGAGCTCCTCCCTCCTCCCCTCCCGATCCCACCCTCCTTCCCCCTTCTTCACGCATGCCCCTCCCCAAGTCCACTGATAGGGGAGGTCCTCTTCTCCTTCCTTCTGATCTTAGTCTATCAGATCTCATCAGGAGTGGCTGCATTGTCATCTTCTGTGGCCTGGTAAGGCTGCTCCCCCCTCAGGGGGAGGTGATCAAAAAGCAGGCCAATCAGATTATGTCAGAGGCAGTCCCTCTTCCCATTACTAGGTAACTCACTTGGACACTAAACTGTCATGGGCTACATCTGTGCAGGGGTTCTAGGTTATCTCCATGCCTGGTACTTGGTTGGAATATGATTCTCTGGGAAGACCCCTGTGTTCAAATTTCTGGTTCTGTTGCTCTCCTTGTGGAGTTCCTGTCCTCTCCAGCTCATACTATTTCCCACTTCTTACATAAGATTCCATGCACTCTGCCCAACAGTTGGCCATATGTCTCAGCGTCTGCTTTGATAGTCTGCAGGGCAGAGCCTTTCAGAGGCCCTCTGTGGCAGGTTCCTAGGTTGTTTCCTGTTTTCTTCTTCTTCTGATGTCCTTCCTCTTTGCCTTTCAGGATGGGGATTGAGCATTTTAGTCAGGGTCCTCTTTCTTCATTAGTTTCTTTAGATGTACAGATTTTAGTAGGTTTATCCTATGTTATATGTCTATATGAGTGAGTATATACCATGTGTGTCTTTCTGCTTCTGGGACAGCTCACTCAGGATGATCCTTTCCAGGTCCTACCATTTACCTGCAAATTTTATGATTTCCTTATTTTTTCATTGCTGAGTAATATTCCATTGTGTAGGTGTACCACAATCTCTGCATCCATTCTTCATTTGAGGGGCATCTGGGCTGTTTCCAGCTTCTGGCTATTACAAATAAAGCTGCTGCAAACATGGTTGAGAAAATGTCCTTATCCTGATCCCTTGAGCATTAAGAAGATTGCACCTGGGCCTGGGGAGATGGCTCGGTGGGTGTTCTTTTTTTTTTTTTTTACGTATTAATTACAGTTTACTCACTTTGTATCCCAGCTGTAGCCCCTTCCCTCATTCCCTCCCAATCCCACCCTCCCTCCCTCTTCTTCTCATGCCCCTCCCCCAGTCCACTGATAGAGGAGGTCCTCCTCCCCTTCCATCTGACCCTAGCCTATCAGGTCTCATCAGGACTGGGTGCATTGTCTTCCTCTGTGGCCTGGTAAGGCTGCTCTTCCCTCAGGGGTCGGTGATCAAAGAGCCAGCCACTGAGTTCATGTCAGAGGCAGTCCCTGTTCCCATTACTAGGGCACTCACTTGGTGCAGTGCTCTTAAGCACTATCTGTTCTTCCAAAGGTCCTGAGTTCAATCCCCAGCAACCACATGGTGGGCCATAATCATATACAATGAGATCAGGTGCCTCTTCTGTTGCGAAGGCATACATGTAGGCTGAGTATTGTAAAAGTAATAAATAAATCTTTAAAAAAGAGAGAGAGAGGATTCAACTCTCAGAAAATTAGGGCCCAAAGACAAAATGAGAAGCAAGTGTATGCCAAGAAACATATCTTTATAGAGACAAGACTGGTTATTTCTCTTATTCCCATCACAGGTTGATGCTGAAGTACCTATCAGTGTCTCAGTGAACAATCTGCTGGAAATTGACTACGGAGTTGCCCCTTCGCCATGACCTTTCTGGGAAGTATTTAACTTGAAGATCTCCCTCACGTGTTCTTGTCTTTTGTCAGAAGATCATGCTAGGACAGAGAGTGCCTATGAGAACAAAGAGGAGCCTTAATTCCCACTTTCTGTTACCCAGGAAGTACTTCTAGGTCCCCTCCCCTTCTATGAAAATGTGTTGTGCTTTGGGTATTTGATCACCAACTGGCCTTGGTGTTTTGGTGAAGATTATTTCTTTCTCAGCATTTCTCAGTTCATTTTAGGACTTTGTTTAGGTAAGGTTAAAGGCCTGCATTTTTATATTTAGGAATTTACTCATATGCATATAAATATACATATACATGTAACTACAATTTATAAAAATAAACAGGCTATGAATTTGAAAGGGACAGGTACATGCCCTTTGGGAGGGGTTGGAGGGAAAAAAAGGGAGGATAAAAATAATTATATTATAATCTCAAAAAATAAATTGTATGAAAATTTTATCTGACTCCTGACTGTTGAGGCAGGTTCTGCAAGTCTCTCTCTTAACCAAACAGAGTGAAGTTGGCAGAGGAAAGCAGACAATTGCATGACAGCAGTGTGGGGTATTCCCCGATGTCATTGCTTGGCAGCAGTGCATTCCTGGACATCTTAACTTTCTGACTGTTTATACAACTAAGGTTATAATCCACCTGCATTGTTCCTGGTTAGGGAACTCCTGAGTGCAGAACAGGGTAAACAAAAGCTTACATGAGATGTGAGCATGTGAGAAAGTGAGAAGAGCTTCCTGTTCTGTTTTGGGAAACAAAATTATCACACATAAGTATATTAGAAGAGTGTACTTTTAAGCACTTGTCCTCAAAATCCCTAGATGGAATTTTTTTAAGTAATTATGAATCATGTAATTTTCAAAGTTTATTCTTTTTTAAATTTAAATTTCTGGCCCTAACTATTTTCCTTACTATGTTTAGAAAGAGGATATAAGTAATTATAGCTAAAACATCTGTGAAGTCTGCTTTTGAACCACAAAATACATGTATATTCTAAAATTCAGCCTCATTTCTTTTCAAAATCTCTTATTTTTCCTTGAGGTGCCATGGTAAGGAGAGAGCTAAGTGATTTTTCCTTCCTCTCTTCTTCAGTGATTTTCCACAGGCAACCACAAATGGAAAGGGATTTCATAAACTTGTAGTACTTCTTAATCACAAACAGTAAGAAAAGAGCCTACGCTCGCTGGCTGGTGTCAGTGAGTAAGGATTCTTTTTACAGCAATGTAAACTCTATCCCATTCAAACAGTGAAGATTTCTCACTTGAGAGATGGAATTTCTTGTTGAATTTATTTTTATTCTTTATGTAAACTTGCTCTTTGGGTACTTAAAGACCATGCTGTTTTGTCAATAAGATGTAATTTTTATTTTACTTTGGTTTTCAACTTCCTCTATATAAATACATGGTTTCTAATGATGGTTGCCTTGCTGTTTGCACAGGGCTTTGATGCCAGACATGAGTCAAATTAGAAGAGTATGTAGGAAAAATGGAATGAATGTTCTATTGTGTCCTAATTTTTGACAAGGCTATGATACATTTATCTTGAGAATATTCAAGCAGAGCACCATGCTTCACAACAAATTGGGACATAGAAAATTCAAAACAGTATGGTGACATGGAAAACATAGTTCAGTATTAGATTTTCTTTTAACTGTAGCTGTGTGGAAAATAGGTTCATAAAACTATCACAGGATGTGAAGGGGTCTGTTGAAGTGATTTGAAAGCAAGAGATGAATCCTTGGCAATGAGGAAACAGTAAAGTGTTTCTGCTTGGAAAGCACAGAAGGCAAACATTGAGGAATGGAAGAAATAATAAAACTATAGAAGGATGTTATAGAAAAGGGCATATGTTTTTCATTAAGTGTTTCTACTGTCAATTACAAAATCTGTTTAGTATTGACTTAAAGATAGAAGAGAAATATGTAAATAAGAACAGAAGTTTAAAGAATAACTCTATATGATTTGAGAAATTATGTATGACGGTATTTGACAAAGGATTAAAACGTTAAGTTTTTGTCTCAGGAAGGGAATGTGCTGGTCAATGTGGGGAAGCATATGCAAATAATGGATCTCCATTGGGCACATGATCCCAATAAAGGAAAACACAGTGAGAGCAGCCAGAAAATGTCAACGACAAATGTAAAGGAAACTTTTAAAGGAATTACATAGGAATTTGTGTTCTAAGATGAGAAAGACTCTAATTCTGACCTGTAATACAGGTCCCCATATAAACCTTGTATTGCTCAGACATTTTCACCGCAGGATTTACTTTTGTATGTGTGCAGAAGTCTGTGTGGAAGAACGTCAGTGAGAAACACTGACTCCAAGTGAATTGGTTCCTGCACATGGGCTATTAAAATGATTAATACCGAGCAATTATTATGCATTGGCATTTACTTAAGCATCAGGCCACGAAAACAGGCTGCCACAAATGTGGTCATTGTTTACACAAAGGCTGAGGATAGAATTCGTAACAAAAACTATCCAAGTGAAGGGTCTAGTGACCAAACGGATCATTTATTGTCTGTCGTAAATACTTTTAATCGAACTTTACTCTCCGAATGCTTTGCTTGCCATGTGGTGTAAAATTATAAAACATAATTTTTATAATAAAGCCTTCTTTTCTTTTAATAGCTCTTAAATTATTTAACGTCAATGAAATGAAGAGAAAGAGAAAGAGAAAGAGAAAGAGAAAGAATGAGAAGAAAATAGTAATCAAAGCATTTTACTTCAAACTTGAATTAGCACTATTAAGGCATAGGGCCACTTTTGACTTCATGAAACTTTTTATAAATTTAGGCTGGTCTTTTTAAAAATTATTGAAAATAGATTCTTTCATAAAATATATCTGAACCACAGTTTCTCTTCTCTGCACTCCTTCTACCTCATCCAAAATCCCTTCTATCCCTGACTCACTCTACTCTGTTTTCTTTACAGAAAAGAGTAGGCCTTTTAATATCAGGTATGTGGACTTTTTTTTTCTTGAATGTCTCTGTGGAAAACGTTTCACTATCAAGTTGATGTAAAATGACAATGGAGCTTTTTGTTAACCATTTTTAAGTAGATAAGTTAACTGTTCAAATGAGAAATGATAACACTGACTTGAAAGGAAAAAAAAGACAAAAATAATTGATTCTCAATACAATTTGATAGATCAGACAAAATACCTTTGAGGTCAAATTCTTGGTAGAAATATAGGGACAGAGAGAAATTGATTCTATCATATCTATTGCTATGTTAAGATACTATATATTAAAAAAAAAAACATGATTTGCCAGTAGAATTTTAGAGAGTTAGAGTCTATAATTAACATGCTTTGGGAACATGGAAACAGGTAAGTAGGTGAGAGCTTACATTTTCATCCATAAAGAAAGGGAGGGAATAACCCAAAATGGTCAATCTTTTGAAATTCCAAAGCTCACCTCACCTCTAACTGGGACCAATAGTTACCAAACTAATTCAACTACCCCTTCAAAGAGTTCCACCAACTGGGCACCAAGTATTGAAATATATGAGCATGTGGGGTCATTGTCACTCAGACCACAACATTCCAGTCCTTGGGCCCCACAGGCTTATGGCCATGCCATAATGCAGAATACACTTAGTTCAACTTCAAAACTCTCCATAGCATTTCACAGTCTCAAAAGAGTTCAGAGGTTCAAAGTCTCTCTTGAGACTCAAGATGAACTTTTCATTTTAACCCCCTGTAAAATAGAAAAGAAACATTGGACAAAATGAACAAACAAATCCCACAAAATGGAAAATTAAAAGCTAAAGGAGCAGTAAGACAAAGGACACCAATTCAAAGCAAAATGAAACAAAAACTTCACAAAATTATCACTGAGTTTGTTTTTATTATTGTTATTATAGGATACTCATGACCATGTAAATATCTTCCAAATTTGGTCATAACAGAGAATAAAAGGAGGTGTTTTGTAATCTCCTTGGAAAATGGATATAAAACACAGATATGCTACCTCTGGCAAATTGTGCTTTCTCAACCACAAGGCTGCCAATTTCCTATACAAGTCTCTAAGGCAAAATACTCCATGAGAGCAACATTTTGGCCATCCTGTTAATGTTGAGCCTTTAATATCAAATGTGTAACAAAGGTACACAACTGATACAAGGTTTGTGTAGAGGAATTTTAATCCAGCAACATGGCTGCTCTGTCAAGGGATAACATCCAAAATCCTAGGTTTGTGAAATCTGGCTGGAATACAGACACACCCTTAGTACACACCTTTAATCCCAAACAATAAAGGTTAGATTACTTCATAGTTGGTGCTTCAGTCTCCACAGGCATGCCTGGACTCAGGTTAGTTGATTCTGTTGGTATTCTTGTAAAACTCCTGCCCCTCTGGGTCTTCCTATCTTTCCCCCAACTCTCCAGGAGGCTTCCTGCATTCCACCCAATCTTTGTCTGTGAGTTTCAGCATCTGTTTTGATCCTTTGTCTGGTGGAGCTTTTCAAATGACAGCTTATGCTAGGGTCCATCTGAAAGCATAGCAGAGCGTCCTTGTTAGTGTCAGGGGTTGACTCTGTCTTATGGGGTGGGTCTCAGATTAGGTCAGGGATTTGTTGGACATTCCTTCCATCCCTGCTCTATCTTTATCCCTGCCCATCTTGTATAAATTTTGTATGGAAGTTGTGGGTAGGTTATGTTCCACCTCCCTCTGCTAGGAGTCCTGTCTAGTTAGAGGGTGGCCTCTTCTGTCCCCATGACCCCTGCTAATAGGGGTCTCAGCTAGACTCGCCCCTTGAAAGAGCCACCTTGGAAGAAGATGTGATCAGTCCTGATGCAATTTAAAGTTTTGGGATGGGATAGTGGGATGCTCCTTTTCCTGAGATATAGGGAGAGGAGAACAAGGAGGGAGGGTGAGACCAGGAGGAGAGGGAGGATGGGGACTATTACTGGGATGTGAACAACTAAATAAAGTTAAAAATAGATAGATAGATAGATAGATAGATAGATAGATAGATAGATAAGTGTGATGTCTAGTTGAGCAACAGTCAAATTGACAAATCAGAGAAAGATTTTTTGTACTTTATTTTTTTCTTTATTAATTACACTTTATTCACTATGTATCCCCCCCATTGTTCCCTCCCTCCTCCTGTCCCAATCCCTCCCTTCTTCCACCCTCAGTGAGTCACAGATAGGGTATGGCTAACTCTCATGTGAACAGACTGGAAAGCGAGGTAAGAGCAGTACAGAGAAAGAGAGAGACAGAGAGAGAGAGAAAGAGAGAGACAGAGAGACAGAGACACAGAGACAGGTTGCAGGTGAAAACAGAACAAGCCAGAAGATTAAAGCAAATTACCAGAGTTAGTTTGAGGCCAAGTAGAGCAATTCAGTGAGAAGCCGATAAATGCCAGATTGAATCAGGCTGTTCGAGGACGACTTTGAGCCAGAACAGTTGTGCTGTACCAGCCAGCTGGAGTTCAGAAAGAGTTAGAAAGGATGAACTTCTTCAGCCATAAAGCAGTAAGCCTCTAAGAAAACGATTACATCTAGTGAATAAAAGCTACTTTTTCAGGTATTGTTACATGCCATACCAAACAAGATAGAGTTTTAGATTAAGCACTTCAAAAGTAAATTTAGATTCTCCTATATTTTGCTGGGAAAAGACCTAACTTTTATTTTCTATAAAGGAAAAATTAAGGGAATTTTTATTATAATTTGGTGTTAGAGTCTTGAGATTTTCCAAACAGAGAATAATGTAATTTTTGATTCCAATATTTACTTCTGATTAACAATATTTATTTCCTGTTTTATCCCAATGCCTTACTTTTTCAAGTAATATAGGTCTTTTCTCATATTAATAAAAATGGTTCATCTTTATAGTCTTTACAGTAGCAATTTATAAGTACACACACATGTGTGGAAATAATACATGTATACATATCTATTTGCATGTGATTATATTTCCTACAGTTGATAATTCTCAATTGAAAAATATGGTGATATACTGGAAGATACTTTAATAGAATTCTAAGCACTAAATTTCACTCTTAATGCTGTTGTAATTCTAGACAGCTCCATTTAGCTTGCATTTGGATCTATTTGCTGTTTGCTCTCTATTGTTTTTGAATTGTCATTCTTTTATAATTAAAACTGTTTATGTATGAGTATCTTGTCTACAGGTATGTATTTGCAACACATGTGTGTCTGGTGTCCACACAAGCCATAAAAGAACATTAGATCTCCCTGAACTTAAGTTATTGAGCCTTGGGAGCCACCTGTTGTGGGTGCTGTGAACTTCACCTTGGGCTTTTGCAGGAACAGCAGGTGTTCTTAATAAACGAGCAACTTTCCAGTCCTTTACTGTTCTTCTTTAAATTTTTCATCCTAATGAAAGAAAAATATGCAAACCACTTGTATAATTTAATTAGTTACTATAAAATTATGTGTAAAATTAAGTAAACAGAATATAAAACATATGCAATTAGTAACCCAGAAAGGAAATAACACATTTCCTATGCCGCAGAAGTATGTACACACCTCAGGGTAGTTTTAGTGCTTTCGCTCTCTCTGCTGCTATCACTAAATACACTTTTTATACTAATTTGTAAGCTTGCAGGCTTACCACCAATGTGTATCTAAATATAATACTAGTTTCTCAGTATAATTTGATTTACATCATTTATTCATATAACTAATGATGGACAAAAAATAATTGACAACAGTTTTGTATTATTACAATGCTTTTTAATTATTTATTAATTACACTTTATTCACTTTGTATCTCTCTTGTGGTTCCCCCCCTCCTCCCGTCCCAATTCCTTTTATTCTTGGTTCTGTGTTTAATCTGACTGAACACTGGTCCTTGACACATCAATAAACTGACTAACCTACTTCCTGTGCCACAGAAAAGAATGGAATAATAGTTCATACACTTGTATATCTTACTGTTTTTCAAAATACTCTTGAGTTTAGCTATAGATAATTTACATGTTTCCAAACAATGGGACGTTTCCAGTTGGGTAGCTACAAAGAAAACTTTCTTTGTATCATTAACTTGATAAACATTTGCAAGAGAGAAAATTGAGTTTTAATTCATATCCTATGATTCATAATGGTGTTTGATAAGTTACTGAATCTATATTGTCAAATTTAATGTTACATTTTACTGTTTTGCCAGCATTTCTAATTTATTATCTCATCAGTTTTGTCTGCCAATTTTTGTTTCTCCTCACAATGTTATCAGTTTTAAAGTTTAGCAATCTGATACATGTGTGTGAAATATTTTCAATTTTTATTGCATTCCTATCATTTATATGGTAAGAGCATTTCTTCTTATATTTATCATTGGCTCGTTGTTATCTATGAATTATTTGTTCAAGATTTTTTTCTTTTCCTTGTTACATCATTTGTTTAGTGTGTGTGTCTGTGTGTGTGTGTGTGTACTGTACGTATATGTGAGCATTAAGTAGAAATCATTAGCCCCTTTAGTCAATAATATGCATCCTACTATCTTATTTCATTTTTTAATTCTTAGGTACATTCATACTATCTTAGCAACGAATTAAAAAGGTTTAACCTGTAATGCAGTGAATATTATCTGTGATTTCCTCAATGTTATTTAAAAGAATCAGTTTGACTTTGTTTGGTGTAAAAAATACTTATCTATCTGTAAACTTCGAATATATTTTCTTCTCATATTTCAGTAAAGCTATGAGGTTTGACTTTCCATATTTTGTCATGCAATCCATCTGCAATTGATTTGTTTTCTTGTGCTATTAGGAATGGGTTCTGTATAGTAATTTTCCATAAGTATATACAAGTTTTTTCCAGAACAGTTTTGGAACACAGGCTTCTTTCCTTACTGATAGGACACATCCCCCAGTCCTAAATGAAAAAACTCATCCAACAATCCAGGTCTTTCAGCATCCGTAGTGCCAAACATGAGTCATGTAATGTTGGAGGGTAAAGCTTTACTGATACACATTCAAAATATTTGGAGATAATCAGTTTAGCCATGTATGCTAATGTGTTTTTAATTCCAATGTTATAAATTCTTATATCTTTCATTGCATATATTAATTACACGGTCACAAAACACCTTCTGCATTAGTTCTTGAGGCATTAATATTAAAACAAGGTAGCTTCACATTATTGGTGGATCATAATTTAATATTTGATTTTGTGGTACTCTTTCATTTAAGATAGACTATCACATTAAAGTGTATATTACATGGACAAGCTACAGCATCATTCCGCTGGGTATTGCTCGTATGTTGTACCACACCTTTCAAATTTTGCCATCAAGTTTTTCCTAAAGTGCAATATGTCATTTTTAACGTTTTCTAGTTGGGGCTTTTATTGTCATCTTGTGTCCTTTTAACTGAAACATTTCATCTTCTTTTATTTGCTTTATCATTTCATGTACTCTATTCAATCTTTCATTTTATTTTGCACATTGTTTTTATTGTTTATCCCAGTTTTCATCATCGTTTCTTTTCATGTTGAGCTTTTACATTCTGATTTTAAACCCACCCATTTGAAGTTTCTAACCCAAGTGCATAATAGACTGGTTTCTGCTCAGTTTTTGAAAGCAAATAAGATTGTGTGTTTTCAAGATGGATTGGATCTGATAGCTTGAAGTTCTATACCCAAATGTTTTTCTTGTTCTTCATATAATTAAGGATCCAACAATAATTATTACTCAATAATTAATCTTTCTGAACTAAGATTTTTGAAATACTTCAGCACAATTTAAACACTTCAAAATAATTTAGTTTTTAAATTTTTATAATTAGTTACATTTTATTAACTCTGTATCCCAGTTGTATCCTGCTCCTTCATTCCCTTCCACTCCCACCCTCCCTCCCTCCCTCATCTCCACCCTGCCCCTTTCCAAGTCCACTGATAGGGGAGGACCTCCTCCCCTTTCATCTGACCCTGTTTTATCAAGTATCTTCAGGACTAGCTGCTAAGTCCTCCTCTGTGGCCTAGCAGGACTGCTCCTCACTTATACAGACCTATAAGATATGATAAACATAATGAAATCTATACACCTAAAGAAGATAAACAAGAAAGAGGACCTAGGGTAAGGATATCAATCCTCACTTAGAAAGACAAATGGGAGGTGCATTGGATGTAGGAGAAAACAAGTAACAGGACAGGAGCCTACCGCAGAGGGCCTCTGAAAGATGCTATCTAGCAGTGTATCAAAGCAGATACTAAGACTCATAATCAAAATAATTTATATTGTTACGTATTTTCTTGGTAGTTCTTTTTCTAGATATTTTTACTATTATTATTATTATTTGTATGCAGTAGTTACAACCACACCTACTTAAAATTATTATATTTTTATTTATCCCTTCTATAAACTCACTCTTCATGGTGTCAGATCTGCATGAAATAAACAAATTCTTTAAACATACTGTTGATAACATATACTTGTTACAGACTTACTTGTCTAGTTTCTCAAATTTGTCAGTTTCATCATTATTTGAGGAAGATATTTTCTTTCAGTATTTTAAAAATATTAAACTACAATTCTTTGATTCTTGTTTTACAAAGGAGTTGATTGTATGCTTAGATGTACTTCTTTTAAAAATTAATTAATTCATAATTAATATTTATTTATATTTATTTATTAACAGTTACAGTGTATTCACTTTGTATCCCCACTACAGCCCACCCTTATCTCCTCCCAGTCTCTCCCTCCCTCTTCTGCCCCTCCCCTAGTCCACTGAGAGGAGAGGTCCTCCTCCCCTTCCATCTGACCCTAGCCTATCAGTTCTCATCAGGGCTGGCTGCAAGATCTTCCTCTGTAACCTGGCAAGGCTGAACCTCCAAGGGAGAGGTGATCAAAGAGCTGGTCACTGAGTTCATGTCAGAGAAAGACCCTGAAACCCTTGCAAGGAAACCCACTTGGAAACTGAGCAGCCTATGGGCTTCATCTGAACAGGGAGTTCAAATCACACCCATCAGAATGGCTAAGATAAAAACTCAAGGGGTGACACAGGATGGAGAGGATGTGGAGAAAGAGGAACACTCCTCCATTGCTGGTGGGACTGTAATCTTGTACAACCACTTAAATGTACTTCTTTAATGTGAATAATTTCCTATCTGGTCCTTTTTTATATTAATTAATCAATTGCCATGTTGTCTTTAAATATTATTCATGGTATACCTTTATTTAAAATAAATAAGTATGATACAGTTGACCTCATTAAATATTTTATGTAAATTTTATGTACCTTAATTTATTTTTTAATTTTTTTTGTACATATATAATGCTCTTTTACTGTTTTGGTTTATGCTCAGTTCTTAAATATGTTTACATGCCTGTCTGATCAGTTCTACTTTTTCTATTAGGTTTTATATTTTTACAAATAAGTGTCAGTTTTGTTTAAATTTAATGTATTTTTATCTGTTAAGTATAATTCTCTTTTAAATTTGCATTGTTACCTGTACTTTTGGTTTGTCAATATTTTATATTTTATTTAATTTCATATCACTGTATATACACTCATCTGCACAGGTGCCTCCAACAATAAACAGAAGAATGAATTCAATCAAATTGAAAATAATCCAAAAGCAGTCAATAGTGGGTGAGATCGTTAAGAGTATATGTAGGGATCAAGAAATGCTAAAGGGGGAAAGAAAGAAAGAAAGAAAGAAAGAAAGAAAGAAAGAAAGAAAGAAAGAAAAGACATGAACTCAGTGGCTGGCTCTTTGATCACCTCTCCCTGAGGGGGGAGCAGCCTTGCCAGGCAACAAAGGAAGACAAAGCAGACAGTCCTGATGAGACCTGATAGGCTAGGGTCAGATGGAAGGGGAGGAGTCCTATGGGCATGGGAGAAGATGAGGGAGGGAAAGTGAGAGTGGGAGGGAATGAGTGAGAGGGCTACAGGTGGGATACTAAGTGAACAAACTGAAGTTAGTATTAAAAAAATAAAAATTAAAAAAGGAGAAAAAAGAAAACTCACTACTAAAAAAGACAAACTGACAAAATTAGTTTAGATGCATCAATTATAGATAGTTGTAAAATTGCTACTGTTACTAATAAAACAGAAAAAATACTTTTAGAGAAAGAAAGTCATATTTATTGATAATGACAAAGATTAAATGTTGACACTAACAGGTGCAGATTATGACAAATATGTAACTACAGAAAAGGGAGATAAAGGGTAGGAGAAATAAGCATGGGGATCATAAAAACTTTATTATAATACTACAATATTAACTTTGACTCTTGCTTCCAAAAACAGGGAATATGTCCCTCTGAGGACATTAAAACTTTCATCCTACTTTTATGGCTCTGACATTTTTGTGAGAGAAAATCTTAAATTTCCTCAATTATGATGAAATGTTTGGATATCTTATCTTTCAGTGACACCTGTCAGACACTTAAACCTTTGATACCTTAATAAAATATTGGTACTAAAATACGAACACCTTAACAAATGATCAAAATAGAAAGAGCACACATTTATAACAAATTTCTAAGTAAAATACAAAAATATGTATTATTGTTGAAAATGAACTTTAATTTTTTTTCAAAGCTTTCTTCATAGTATTGGCTTCAGGCTTTTAAAATAAACCCTTGAAAGTGGCATTAGACTCATTTCCTCTTTTGTAGAGCTCATCATTTAGTATATTAAAGGGTTGACTAAGCTGCCTTTCTCTGTAAGCTAGAACGTGTAAGGATTTATTTCATTTCATTATATTGATTGAGTGTCTTGCTTTGTATCTTTGTATATCCTGGGACTTGCTAGGTAGAACAAGCTGGCCTGAAATTTACAGCAATACACCTGCCTTTGCCTCCTGAGTAATAAGATTAAAGGCATCACTGTTATTCCGGTTCATATTTATTTTAAATAAATTACATGGCATTATTAATATGTAGAAAATTAATACTTGTGCTTGTGTGTTATCTTTAGATAGAACCTCATGCTGTAGCTCCATCTCATCTGGTGCTCATTTGGTACAATAAACCAGGCTGCCCTTGATTTTCCCAGCTTTTGCCCTTTGCCCCAGCACCAGGACTTTAGGCATGCCTAATCTAACACTCTATACCAGGATTTAATGGCCCCACCCTTCTTAAAATTTTTTTGTTCTCATTTCAGTATATTTCTTTATTACTTTAGTGGATGGCTTTAAAATAAATGAATATATTTAAATTTTAATTAGCTATACATTGGTAGACTTTGTGTAAGATGTAATTGTTTTCTATCTTAGGACACTTTAGTTTAGATAACATGCTTCCTTATGAAAATGAGACAAGGGGATTGAGAGTCTTCATAAGACATGACTAAACATGCCACTAAATACTTTAAGACTTACTTTGAGTATAATTAACAATCTGAGGATTTGCTACCAAATCCCAGATCTACAGTTATGAACTATAACTAGTCTCTTAAGCTTTCTGAATAGCCCTATGTCCACCTATAAACTAGATTTCATGTCCTTTATTGTCTTCCCCATGATAATATACAAAATAAGACTGATGCGTACACTGTGCAAACAGAAACCTATGAAAGTAGGGCGTGTCTGAAGTACCAAGTGAGAACTTCTCACAAGCTTGCCTGTAGGCTTTGTGAAAAGCAGCACTACAGTGATGCTGAGAACCACGCATGCAGGGTGCAGTGCTCACGGGTAAAGGATTTATGCTTTACCACATACAGCATAGCAAACAGCAATTGTTTGAGAATAGAATGGGCAGTCTAGGTGCTGGTGCATGGCTGTAATCACAGCACTTGGGAAACTGAAGCTGGGAAATTGCCATGAATTCCAGCTGAATCTCAGAACATAGTGAGTTCCAGGCCATTCTGAATACATAGTAAGTTTCAGATCAGTCTTGATGACAGATTGAAAGTCCCATCTCAAAAGATAATAAATCAAGAACAGCAGCAATACAAACAAAATAAATTTCAGAGAACAAAAACATAAAGATCCTTAGTTTCACTAATTATCATTTTATGACTAAAAAAATGATGGAATTATCATAGATTCAAAATGTTTTAGGATTTCAATGGCAAATGTACTTTGAATGCTTTCCATTTTCATGAAGCTCCTAAGGGAAAAGGCACTGAGCTGTTCTTATTGCTTATGGGGAATAGGTGTTGTGACAGCATGGACAGAGACATTCCCATAGTTATAAAGGGGATATCTGTAATGTTTATGTAACATATCTCATTTCAAAATTCACTTTCCCTTTCTATATCTTTCTTTCCCATATTTCATTTAGATACGCAGCTGATATTTGAGGCTGAAATTATTCAGTCTCCCCAAGGAAAAAGTTGATAGATCCAGCATGGTGCTTCCTTCGAGGCCAACATTCTGAATTTCCTTTGTAAGCATTTTTGCATGGAGCTTAGGAGAGATGACATGTGGAGGCTGCTTCATATCATTTTAATGATTATTTTTAAAATTTAAAAGCATGCATTTGTTTGAGAGTAGCTTAAAATGATATGCTTGTACAAATATGGAAAGAGTGATTTCATGACAAAAGATAATTATAAATCTCTGGAAGGAGTGATTTCATGACAATAGATTATTATAAATCTCATTGGCATAAGTCCCATTTCATTAGAAAGCTATCCTGCTAAAATATTAAAATTATTATGTAAACTCCAAGGAAATAAAAAACGTTATTCAGTTTTATATATTTGGTTTTCAGACCCGTGGTATATGAAAACATTTATTTGAAGATACCAGTAAAAATCAGATCTTTCCCTTAGATGGTACATTATAGTTTACCAAGCTCCTCTTTGGTGCTATTCAATCATTTAATTCAAGTAGTAAAGTATTGAAGAAGTTGAAAGGTAAGTTAATATACTTGAGGAATGCTTCATATTATTTCTTTATATTGTGGTTCTTTGCTAAAACGGCACTTATATATTATATATATTACATATATTTTGTATATTTTATACTTATATATTATATACTTATACATTACAGATCTCATCTGTGATATAATGAAAGTTTTATATACCAACCTTGTACACACTGTGTGTTCACATTCATTCATAAAAAGTTTTTTACAAAATACAGCTTGCTTTCAAGTTTTAACTCTGGAAATAGTCTTAAAAGCATAGTTTAGTTTGCAAGGCCATTTCAATCTACAACAGATGAGACAGCAGAAAGGAAAGTTCTATGCCACAAAGGATCATCTCATATAAAAATTCAAATATTGATCCAAGCATTAATATTAATATTAATCTGAGAAATAGCATTGAATTATCTGTATTTATCAGAGATATTACTTTTCCAGGGATAATATTTATTATGTTATTTTTAAAAGTATACATGTATCTGATGCTAAAATATATAAAACTTTAATAAGTAATTTTATATTTAACTAGATCAATAAAATGAAATTTTACTGTGATATTATCTTACAATATCTCTTACCTTCCTTTAAGATATTACTAGCTACATTTACACTGCCAAAAAATAAAAATACCTGTAATGTACCCATGATATTTACTAATGAATTTATATTGAATTTGTTCATATTTCTATTTTTTATATTTGATCCTTCTTGGCCTATTTTTGCAAACCTTTATACTTTCCATTTTTATTTTGTTTTAATATCTAGTAGTAGAGCCACATTCATCCTATTCACAAAGGAAATTGTTTCACGCTTTCAAAGTCAATTGACAAAAAAGATTCCGTGTTTTCTCTGTACTATTCTATAATAAACCTTTTAAGATTCTTTTCCTCCTTCTGATGCAGCTCAAACCCAAAGTTTCATTCATAAGAAGCTAACAGCCTACCACTGAGTTATACATCAGGTGACAGAGTGCATGTCAGAGATAAGCCCTGCTCTCCTTACAGGGAACAAACATAAAAACTTAGCTGCCTATGGGCCACACCTTAGCAGGGGTCTAGGTCCTCTCCAAGTATGGTCCTTGTCCTTCAACTGAAGAATGGATTTTTTAAAATGTGGTACATTTACATAATGAAATACTACTCAGCAATTAAAAACAAGGAAATTATGACATTTGCAGGCAAATGGTGGGAACTAGAAAAGATCATCCTGAGTGAGGTGATCCAGAAACAAGAAGACAGGCATGGTATATACTCAATCATAAGCAGATATCAGCCATATAATACAGGAAGACTTTACTAAAACCTACAGACCTAAAGAAGCTAAACAACAAGGAAGATCCTAAGGAGGATGCTTAATTCTCATTCAGAATGGCAAACAGGGTAGACACTGGAAGATGTGGAAGAGAGGGAAAAGAATGGGAGCCTAGCACAGATGTCCTCTAAAAGACCCCACCCAGCAGGGGATGGAAGCAGGTACAGAGACTCACAGTCAAACTTTGGGCTGAGTGCAGGGAGTCTTATGGGAGAAGTGGGGGATGGAAGGGGACAGGAACTTCACAGGGGGACCAACAAAGGCAAAATATCTGTGCCCTAGGGGCTTAGGACAAGTTTCCTGCAGATACTTATGTACCATCTAAGGACCATGCATGGAGAGAACCTAGAACCCCTGCTCAGATGTAGCCCATGGCAGCTCAGTCTTGATGTGGGTTTCCTAGTAAGGGGAGCAGGGGCTCTGAGATGAACTCAGTTGCCTGCTCTTTGATCCCTTCCCCATGTAGGTGCAGCCTTGCCAGCCCACACAGAGAGAGAGGATTCAGGAAGTTCTGATGAAACTTGATAGGCTAGGGTTAGATGGCAAGGAAGGAGGACTAATCCTTTCAGTCACTAGGGGAGGAATATAGGAAGGAAGTGGGAGGGAAGAGAAGACTGGAAGGAGATGAGGGATGGGACTACAATCTGGATATAAAAGAATAAATTACAAAAAATAAAAATAAGATTTCATTATGTTTATCATATCTTATAGGTCTATATAAGTGAGTATATCCCATGTTTGTCTTTCTCCTTCTGGGATATTTCACTCAGAATGATATTTTCTAGATCCCACCATTTGCCTGCAAATTTCATGATTTCCTCCTTTTTGATTGCAGAGTAGTATTCCATTGTATAAAAATACCACAATTTCTGTACCCATTCCACCGTTGAAGGACATCTGGGTTGTTTCCAGGTTCTGGCTATTACAAATAGAGCTGCTATAAACATGGTTGAGCAAGTGTCCTTTTTGTGTACTTGAACAAACTTTGGGTATATACCTAGCAGTGGTATAGCTGGGTCTGGAGGAAGCACTATTCCTATTTGTCTTAGAAAGCGCCAGATAGCTTTCCAGAGTGGTTGTACCAGTTTACATTCCCACCAGCAGTGGAGCAGGGTTCCCCTTTCTCCACAACCTCTCCAGCATGTGTTATCGCTTGAGTTTTTCATCTTGGCCATTCTGATGGGTGTAAGGTGATATCTCAGGGTCGTTTTGATTTGCATTTCCCTGATGGCTAATGAGGATGAGCATTTCTTTAAGTGTTTTTCTGCCATTCGATATTCCTCTGTCGAGAATTCTCTGTTTAGCTCTGTTCCCCATTTTTTAATTGGATTACTTGGATTGCTGCTTTTCAGCTTCTTTAGTTCTTTGTATATAAAAAGATAATCAATTGGGGTAAGATGATCAATCCTCGTTTAGAAAGACAGATGGGATGTGCATTGAATGTATGACAGGAGTCTACTGAGCGCATCTGAAAGACTCTAACTAGCAGTGTTTTCAAAGCAAAGACTCATGACCAAACCTTTGGCAGAGTACAGGGAATCAGAAGAAAGAAGGGGAGTTAGTCTGATGGGGAAAGGATAGGAGCTCCACAAGGACCAAATATATCTGGGCACAGGGTCTTTTCTGAGACTGACATTGAACCAAGGACCATGTATGGATATAACCTAGAACCTCCATTCAGATGTAGCCTGTGGTAGCTCAGTAACCAATTGGTTTCCCAAAGTGAGGGGAACAAGGACTATTTCTAACAGGAACTCAATGACTGGCTCTTTGGTCTCCCCACCCCCGAAGGGAGGAGCAGTCCTGTTAGGCCACAGAGGAGGGCTTTGCAGCCAGTCCTGAAGATACCTGATAAAACAGGATCAGATGAATGGGGAGGAGGTCCCCCCTATCAGTGGACTTGGAAAGGGGCACGGTGGAGATGAGGGAGAGAGGGAGGGACTGGGAGGGAATAAGGGATCGGGACAAGGCTGGGATACAGAGTTAATAAAATGTAACTGATTAAAAAAAATAAATTAAAAAAATAAAAAAATAAGTTATTAAACAATTAAAAAATTAAAATGAAATAATAAAGAAATATGGAAAAGCCAATTGCAAAAATAAATAAATATGTAATAAAAATCATATCAGCAAATCACATTTCAATATAGTTTTTATTTTATTACATCATTTTCCCTGAGAAAATAATTTTATGTTTTTTTTAATTAGAAAAAAAAATAGCAGTTACCTTAAACTTTCATTTAAGCGTTAAGTTTGACTATTTTAGAAAGTGCTGAAAGGACCAATTTTCTTACAACCTAAAAAAGTTATCAATCAGTTATGACATTATTTTTATAGTTACAAAGCTTCATTATTTCCACCTACATCTATGGATGAAGTAATTATGTATGTATCCTATTTCAGTCCCTCATTATTAGACGCTTACAAGTACCCACTGCTTCTGCTTCCTGGATTATTCACATTTCACTGAAGCAAACAGACTTGACAAAGCCCTTAATTCTTAAGAAATCCCACAAGGGATTATGAACTGGATGTAACCAATACACTCCCGCTGCTTATATACTTAAAGCAATATTTTCTGCCAGTTTTTGGACATTTAATTATCATTCTTGAAAGAATACAAAACTCTCTACATAATACATTTGGCATATGATATTCATAAGTAACAGGAAACAGCATGTCTTTGGGTGGATTCATATGTGTCAGCACACTTATTATAAACCTATTATGTAGCTTTACCAAAAGTTTGAGGGAAAGACATGTACATTTCAATGACGTTGATAAAAAATAACTTTAAGAAACCTTTCATTTGTTTGCTTTAATTTTATTAATTAATTTATTTTTATTTACATCCCTATCACAGACTCCTCCCTCATCTCACCCCAGTCCAACTCTCTCACCCTCTTTCCCCTTTCCCCTTCTCCTCAGAAAAGCGAACCTCCCTCTCCCCCACCCTTACAAACCCATTCCCGCTCATCACACAGCAATAGGACTAAGTACATCCTCTTCTACTGAGGCCAGACAAGGCAGGCAGTTAGGGGAAAGTGATCCAAAAGCAGACAACATAGTCCAGGTCAGAGACACCCCCAGCTCCACTTGTTAAGCCCACAGAAAGATCAAGCTGCTCATCTGTTACATATGTGTTGGGGGCCTAGGTCCAGTCCATGTATGCTCTTTGTTTGGTGATTCAGTCTCTGTGAGTCCCCATATTCGTAGGTTAGTTGATTCTGTTGGTCTTCTTGGGGAGTTCTTGTCTTGTCTAGGATCTTCTAGACTTCCTCCAACTCTTCCACAAGACTCCCCAACTTCCTCCTAATGTTTGATTATGGGTCTCAGCATCTGTTTTGATCTGCTGCTGGGTGGAGCCTCTCAGAGAACAACCATGCTAGGCTCCTGTCATTTGTGTCTTTCTGTGTCTGAGTTACCTCACTCAGGATTATTTTTTTTAGTTCCCATCATTTGCCTACAAATCACATGATTTCCTTGTTTTTAGTAAAAGGGTAGTATTCCACTGTGTAAATGTACCACATTTTGTCTATCCATTGTTTGGTTGAGGAACATCTGGGTTGTACCCAGTTTCTGGCTATTACAAATAAAGTTGCTATGACATTGTTGAGCAAGTGTCCTTGTGGTATGGTGGAACATCTTTTGGGGATATGCCAAGGAGTGATGTAGCTGGGTCTTATGGTAGAACTCTTCTCAATTTTCTGAGAAATCACCAGGTTGATTTCCAAAGTTGTTGTACGTGTTTGCAGTCCCACCAGCAATGTGGGAGTGTTCCTCTTTCCCCACATTCTTGCCAGCATGTGCTGTCACTTGAGCTTTTGATCTTTGCCATTCTGACAGGTATAAAATGGAATCCCAGAGTCATTTTGATTTACATTTCCCTGATGACCAAGGATGTTGAACATTTCTTTTTTTTTTCCCTTTGATTTTAGTTAAACCATTTTCTTTCTTTTTTTTTTTTTTTTAAAAAAAAGAAATCATAAAAATTCCCCTGCTTTAGAAAAGCAAGAATGTTGCAATTTACAATGATTTTTCATATGGCAAACTAAACATAGATAGTAAACCTATTTGGAAGATTTTTAAAAAGCAGCTTATAATCTTAATAAAAGTCAACAAAATTTTACTTTTCTTTATGAAAGGGAAAGAAAAGGGAAAGTTTTGTCAGTTATAAACCAACTCGTAATTGTCTACAACCAGCATAATCTGAGGCACTGCCTCCAAACTCTCAAATCAATTCCCTAATTAGGTTTCAATAATATATTAGTATGAAAAGCAACTAATATTTCAATTTTAATTAGTATTTCTCACTGAGACCTTATTTATTAAATCCTTCCTCTTTGTCCTCATATTTTTCTTCATCTCAAGAAGTCTATACTTCCTGCTTCTTTCCTCTACATTTTGGTTGAATGATTTTATATCATAGATCTTCCCCAACAATTGATCAAGTTTCAAAATGTGATAGTTGGTCCCTTGATCTCAGCTTCCTGGATTTCTATTCAGCTTCCACAAAGCTCTCATCTGTCATTCCATGAGACACTCTCTGATGTAAGCACAGACAGACTGAATTACTTGACTACTCCATTCTAAGCTCTTTGTTATGTCCTTTTTGTTTTCTGACTTGGGAATATTAGATAACCTGGGATCTGACCCCCAATACCTTAACTCAGGGAGAACAGGGAAGCCCTTGTTCTCATAGTAGAAGCAGGGAATTTCTAAGAATTTCAGCAATAAAACAATTTATCTTAAAATCTCCATCTTTTGTTATGACAGGGCTATCATAAATATATTGAGTAAAAAAAAAGACAGAAAATGGATATTCCCACTCACATTTGTAATGCTTGTAAAACTTTACAGACCCTCTTCACTATTGCCATCAACCACTACTGAAGAAAATACTTTAAAAGTTTTGGGTTTTGTGGTTGTTCTGTTTTGCATATACTTCTTTAATTTTTACATCCTTAACATTGTACTGTATCACAGTTTACTGTGTTGTCCCATACAGTGGCCAACAAGACTGAGGCCCAGCTGATCAAAGGATACCATGGGGCTCCAGGCATTTGAGCTCCAGAGGAGCACAAATAATGAACTTCTTATTTTTATTATTGAAGCAAACAAAACATGAGCTGCCATTTACAGTTAGCTTAACCAACAGCAAGTACAGAGAGGCAATGCATCTGGTGTTATTTTTTTACCGTATTTGGTCATGTGAAAAGAGTCAATCATATTCCTCTCAGGGCTTTGTCATTCCCACAGAGATAATGTGGGAGATTATTCCCTGCCTGTCCTTGCTTTTAAGTCCATTCACTTATCATGGTTTATGAAATTCTTTCTAGAAGACTACCTTGTGGGAAGAACGTTTTGTACTCTGTTCCATCCACAGTTCAAAATAAGTTCACAGGATCTGACATCACTGCAAATTGATTTTATTCATGTTTAATCTTCATTCTCTCCCAATTCTACAAGCAGGTATTCAGTTAATTCTCACCAATACTACCATAAATGTCTTTAGAATTTGATTGGCACCTCTGATCACCTTACCCTGGGGGTTGCAGCCTTGGATCCACAGAGGAAGACAATGCATCCAGTCCTGATGAGACCTGATAGGTTTGGGTCAGATAGAAGGGGAGGAGGAGCTCCCCTATCAGTGGACAAAGGGCGAGGCATGGGGGGAGAAGAGGGAGGGACGATGGGATTGGGAGGAGATGAGGGAGGGGCTACAGTCCAGATACAAAGTGAATACATTATAATAAATGATAACAAAACATATTTAAAAATAGAATTTAAATAATACATTCTAGTTTCTCTGGTATGTATAGGCTTAGATTTTTTCACCAAACCTACTTTATTTACAATTCTTTTTTTTTTTTTTTTTTTGAAGAGTGGGAGCCACTTGGACTTGTTTTTTGTTGTTGTTGTTTGTTTGTTTGTTTGACTCTTCTTTTAATTTTTTTATTAACTACACATTACACATTATTTACTTTGTATCCCTTCTGTAGTTCCCTCCCTCTTCCCTTTCCAATCCCTCCCTTCTTCCCTCTTCTCCATGCATGCCCCTCGCCAAGTCCACTGGTACGGGAGGTCTAGGGGAGGTCTTCTTTTCCCTCCTTCTGATTCTAGTCTGTTAAGTCTCATCAGGAGTATTTAGAATTCTTAAACATCTTTACCTCTCTTCCAACCACTGACTTTAGGTAGAAGATTAGTAGGGAAAAGGAAAGTGGTTATCATTCTTCTACTTTCTGCTGATTAGGGTCAATGGTTTTTATAGGGGTTACTAAACTCAGTTGTCAGGAAACCAGCAGTCCAATCTGAAGGCCAACACCAAGCAACAACTCAAAGTCAAGGAAAGCAGCAAGACTCAGTTGGCATGCCCTGAGAAGTTCCCTGGAACTTTTCTCTGTGAAGTCAAGTGTTGCAGCATGAAGATCAGCTCAGTGATGGAGATCCAAAAGGAGATGCCTTACTGCCAATGGCCCTCTATATATCTCCTCAGAGTCCATGGATCTTCTCAGGTGGCTGTAGACATGCCCCTCGCACATGAGAGCTCACAGCAAAACATCATGTGTGTTTAGCCTTTAATGGTTAAAGGATGGAGGAGGGGTGGAATTGGGAGGAAACTAGGGAGGAGGCCACAGCCCTTTACAAATTGACTAAATTGTAATAAATAATAAAATAAAAATAATAAATAATAAATTGGGGCTGGAGAGATGTCTCAGTGGTTAAGAGCACTGTCTACTCTTCCAGAGGTCCTGAGTTCAATTCCCAGCAACCACATGGTGGCTCACAACCAGTCTTTACTGGGGTCTGATGCCATCTTCTGGCCTGCAGGTGGTGTGTGTAGATGCAGTCAGAGTGCTCATATACATAAAATAAATAAATGAATAAACTTTAAAAAAAAAGAATTTAAAGTGCTAGGACTTTGAACATACATTAATTTTTTTCTTTTTTTATTATTATTAATTACACTTTATTCATTTTGTATCCCCCCATAAGCCCCTCCCTCCTCCCCTCCTGATTCCACCCTCCCTCCCCTTTCTGCATGCATGCCCCTCCCCAAGTCCACTGATAGGGGAGGTTATCCTCTCCTTTCTGATCTTAGACTTTTAGTTCTCATCAGAAGTGGCTGCATTGTCATCTTCTGTAGCCTAGTAAGGCTGCTTCCCCATCAGGGGGAGGTGATCAAAGAGCAGGCCAATCAGATTATGTCAGAGGCAGTCCATCTTCTCATTACTAGGTAACTCACTTGGACACTAAACTGCCATGGGCTACATCTGTGCAGGGGTTCTAGGTTATCTCCATGAATAGTCCTTGGTTGGAGTATGAGTCTCTGGGAAGTTCCCTGTGTTCAAATTTTTTTTGTTCTGTTGCTCTCCTTGTGGAGTTCCTGTCCTCTCCAGCTTTTGCTATTTCCCACTTCTTACATAAAATTCCATTCACTCTGCCCAACAGTTGGCCATCAGGCTCAGCATCTGCTTTGATAGTCTGTAGGGCAGAGGCTTTCAGAGGCCCTCAGTGGCAGGTTCCTAGGTTGTTTCCTGTTTTCTTCTTCTGATGTCCATCCTCTTTGCCTTTCAGGATGGGGATTGAGCATTTTAGTTAGGGTCCTCTCTTTTGCTTAGTTTGTTTAGATGTACCAATTTTAGTGGTTTTGTCCTATGTTATATGTCTATATGAGTGAGTATATACCGTGTGTGTCTTTTTGCTTCTGGGACAGCTCACTCAGGATGATCCAGGTCCCACCATTTACCTGCAAATTTCATGATTTCCTTATTTTATATTGCTGAGTAATATTCCATTGTGTAGATGTACCACAATTTCTGCATCCATTCTTCAGTTGAGGGGCATCTGGGCTGTTTCCAGCTTCTGGCTATTACAAATAAAGCTGCTACAAAAAAAATAAAAAAGTTATTTAAAAAATAAAAAAAATTAATAAACATCATGTGCCCTCTCACAGTCCAACCTATACCAAAACATCATGTACCCAGCTTGTAGAAAAATATCACATGACAAAACTGAGTTTTCAAAGCAACCAGAAACATCTACTTCAAGTGTACCCAAGTGAACAAATTTCTATACACTAGTCCATCTTAATGGACATTAGCACACACCTTTTTTCTTTTATTTAAAATTAAGATTTGTTGCACTCTATATTGCATGACGTTTCCTTGGAAAACAGGCTTGGACTACAAAACCTAGGCTGGCCTCAAACTCATGGTCTTTTGTCCTTGGTCTAATTGTATTTGAAAATTGAGGGTAGATATTCAGTATTATTTTTCACCATGCATTTCCACTTTTCCTTGTGATTTTTCATATTTATTAATGTGTTGGAAGGATCCATGGAGGGTAAAGGGGGAAAATGGTGAGGTTATGATTACATTTCATTATATTTTATAGACCACAGTTGCATTTTCAACTTTGAGCTATTCTTTTATTATGCATTGAAGTTTTTTTTTTTTTTTTCACAAAATCCAAATACCTATTGTATTTTAGTCTTCTTTTCTTAGCTTAACAAGGATCAATTTTCTTTGAATTATATTCTCTTTCTCTGTCTCTCTCTGTCTAACAGTGGCTCTTTCCACCCTCAGATCTTTGCTGTCTTTATCTTTCTCCCAATCAATTTATTTGATAGGAATTCATGGTCATGTTCTGAGCTATTCTATAGAGATTCCTGAGTGGAGATAAACCAAGAGCTACTTCTGCCCCAGGACCAGTAAGGAAATAAGGACTCAGTCTAACAACACGACGAAATGAATCCTGAAGCTAACATACAAGTGACCTTATCAGCCTCTTCCTATTAGAGTCTTGCGATAAGCCCAAAGACCCAGTCAACACTTATTGTAACCTATGAGGAATCTTAAAGCAATAAAAATCTTTTAAAAAACATATATGGAATACTACTAAGCAATTAAAAATGAAGAAATCATGACATTTGCAGGCAAATGGTGGGACCTAGAAATGATCATCCTGAGTGAGGTATCCCCAAAGCAGAAAGATACACATGGTATATACTTACTTATATAGACCTATAAGATAGGATAAATATACTGAAATCTACACACCTAAAGAAGATAAAAAAGAAAGAGGACCCAGGGTAAGATGATCAATCCTCACTTAGAAAAACAAATGGGACAGACATTGGAGAAAACAAGTAACAGGACAGGAACCTACCACAGAGGGCCTCTGAAAGACTCTACCTAGCAGTGTTTCAAAGCAGATACTGAAACTCATAACCAATCCTTGGGCAGAGTGCAGGGAGTCATATGAAAGAAGGGGAAGTTAGTAAGACCTGGAGAGGACAGGAGCTCCATAAGGACCAAATATATCAGGGCACAGGGGTCTTTCATGAGACTGTTTCTCCAACCAAGGACCATGTATGGATATAACCTAGAACCCTTGCTCAGATATAGCCCATAGTAGCTCAGTATCCAAGTGGATTCTCTAGTAAGGGGAACAGGGACTATTTCTGACATGAACTCAATGGTTAGCTCTTTGACACCCCCCTAAGGTAGGACCAGCCTTGCTAGGACACAGAGGAGGACATTGCAGCCAGTCCTGAAGAGACCTGATAAGCTAGGGTCAGATGGAAGGGGAGGAGGACCTCCCCTATCAGTGGACTTGGAAAGGGGCAGGGAGGAGATGAAGGAGGGAGGGTGGGATTGGGAGGGAATAAGGGATCGGGCTATAGCTGGGATACAAAGTAAATAACCTGTAATTAATATAAAAAATAAAAATTATTATAAAAACATATATGAAAACCTACTATTGCTGAAGCTTCCTAACATATCTACATCATATGCATATAAGTATAAAAAGAGCTTCAGTGGACCTGCTCTCCAAGGGATGGGAAATTCCTTAAACGGACACTCAATATTTCTGTAGCAAATAGAAACTCTGATACTGAGAACTTGGATGTCTGTAAGTTATTGACTGAATCCCTCCACCTTCCCCAAAACTACAGGCTATTGAAAATGACCTGTTTGCCCTACAAAACTTAATTGTAAGGCCCTGTTGCTGAATATACCACACAACAGAGTCACACAATATGAAAAAATTAGCTTGAACTCACCAGAAATCTTCATCCCTACTGGTTTTCTTTTAGAGTGCTGGAAAATGATATCCACACTACTGCAGGAGGAAAGTAATCATCCATCTCACCCAGCTGTGAGCTCTGAAAGCTAACATAGCCATTTACAAAATGGGCCCACTAGCCCAACAGTACATCAATTATGTGGGAATAATGAATCCCTTTCTTATGGGAATGAAGCCCCACTCCATGAGAAGGAACCCATTTCTGGTACTGGTCACAGAGCTAAAAATCTGTGACTAGGTAGGGCATAGGCATTAGGGCAGAAACCAATACTGTCTGCTAAGAGGACATAATATTAAAACATCCTCTAATGACTTACTAATATTCCCAGAAAACAGCACATCACTCTTCCCAATAGAGAAAATCTTTTTCTTGCAGTAGATGTAAATTAATACAGACACCCTCAACTGGTCAACAACCATAGAATAAGAGGATGTAGAGAGCTCAATCCTAAATGTGCTTCCAAGACTCATTAGAGAACAGAGGTTGAAAGATAGTAAGAACAAGAATGACTCCAAAGAACAGTGTTTTCCAGAAAACGAACAAACAAACAACAACAGAAAAATCCCCCAGGATTGTTTACACATGTTAACTCACAGTGATAGTGAAAGCTTGTGTAGGACTTATGCAAGCTCAAGCCTGACAAAAATTCCAACATGTGCGGCCAGGGTCCGGATAAAGGTGGGCACAAAGTGCCACCACTGACTTATGAACTAGTGTCTTGAGCTGCAGGGAGGTGAAGAGTCAGATCTCTTCAATGACTTGCTGCTGCTCTGTCGACCACAGTTCAGGGCAGGCCCCTTTCCCAAAAGCAGTTGAGCAACACAAACTCAAGTTGATGGGAGAAAATAAATAAAAGTAATACATTTTACATTCTTTTTTTACATAAGTAAATGGTGCTATTTAAGCTGGCAGGCAAAGCCTAGATTTTCCATTCAATCATTCCTGACTCTGATTCTTTTAATTTGTAGCTAGTGAATGCATCTGTCCTAGGAAAATAATTTTAGACAAGTTCTTTTCCCTGTAGGCATGAAGTAGTGTGAGCATGTTTCTTCTTACAGATCTCCCTAAACACATGGATTTGGTTAAGTCTCAGGGTGAATCAGTGACGGAAACACTAATGTAAAACTTGCACATTTCCTCTGTGGACTATCTACTGCAAGAATGCTATCAGCTGTTCTTTGAAACAGACCATGTGGTGCAGAAAAACATTGTAGTATCTCAAAATAGGATTTCTTTAGTCATTTATATGATAATTTTGAAAGACATATATCTTGAGGAGCCAAATCACAATTGCATGTCTTCAGAGATGACCAACCTTGAGGGGGACGCATCACTAACACGGTTTAACCACAATGATGCAGACCCGGGGCCAAAGAGTCCCACAGTGTTTGCCATAATTTACACCCAATCTTGACACACTGCTTTAAAAAAATCAAAGAAGATAAAACAAAATGACTGCCAAATGGAATCGTCTGTGTGTTCCGTACCAGTGGTGTGGTAAGTGGTTTATAGAACTGAATATCTACAGAAAACAAAGAATCTTTTCATATTCCCCCAGGAAATTTAGACAGTCAGATGTTTTATTATTGTCTCATATTATATTAAGAAAAAATTCCAGGAATTGGAGATGTGTGGGATACATAAATTTCCATGTTCCATAATAAAAAATCTTCTAAGTCCCTAAAACATAGTTCTCAGCAAAGGAAAATATTGTCTTCAGAATGTCATTAATATTTTATGCTTATTTTGGGTGCCTTCTAAATGCCTTTGCTATTTCACTGTCTATTCTTTAAGCTTACATTCTACCAGTTACATATTATATATCTCAGAAATTAGTAGATAGCACACTTCTGGATCAGAACGTGCTCCTTCCTATCTTATGATAAAGAGAGTCCCAGGGTACAGAGAAATAAAGTGTAAATTTTTAACATAGTACCTCAAAATAAGAAACTCAGATGCTGTGTTATTGCACATATTAATGCCACCTCGCCCACTGAAGAACTGACAGGCCCGACACTGTTGCTCTGGATTGCTACTTTCTGGGTGAAGAAGGAGCGGTAAGGCATTTGCCATGATGGAATATGTTTTGAATCCAGCTGTGAACAATGACTTGCATATTTAGCCTTATGCTGTCAATATGACTGTAGACTTGTAACTTTGTTAACATGAGTTTTCTCTATTTGGTTTCCCTCCATTGTGTACAGTGGCATTTGTACTTTCAATATTATTTAAACTGTGCTGGAACTTTGATCCAGATAAAGGAGCTATGATAAAAAGAAAAAAAAAAAAGAAGAAAGAAAAGGAAAAAAGAAAAAAAAAAACAGAGAGAATGCTTGACATTGCAATTTTTTTCTATTATATACTTTTAAAAAATGCCAATACAGTACAAGTATATTTGAACACATATAAAGTTGGGATGACAGAAATGTACTTTCCCTCTTTTGTGATAAGGTGTTTACAGCCAAGATTATGTCTAGACATGCTTAGGGACTCTTCCAGGAGCATATTTGTGGGCAGTGGGCAGTGTCACCAGGCTATAATACACTTCAAGGAAAATAAGAAACAGTGTTAGTGAAAACTAGTGTGTGTGTGTGTGTGTGTGTGTGTGTGTGTGTGAAACCTTGCTTTGCTAAATTATGAAGACAAAACACATTTGTAAAGCTGATCATCTACAACATGTACTTGGTGTCTTAGAAAAAGTTGTTGGAAAAACAAATTAGAATTTATGAGACTGAATAGCACTTCCTCAAGATCCAGCTATACCACTCCTAGGCATATATCCCAAAAGAGTCTCAAGTACACAATAAGGATATTTGCTCAGCCATGTTTGTAGCAGCCTTATTTGTAATAGCCAGAAGCTGGAAACAGCCCAGATGCACCTCAGTGGAGGAATGGATGCACAAATTGTGGTATATCTATACAATGGAATATTACTCAGCAATAAAAAAACAAGGAAATCATGAAATTTGCAGGTAAATGGTGGAATCTGGAAAACATCATCCTGAGTGAGCTATCCCAGAAGCAGAAAAATGCACACGGTATATACTCACTCATATAGACATATAATATAGGATAAACCTACTAAAATCTGTACACCTAAAGAAACTAATAAAGAGGGAGGACTCTTACTAAAAATGCTCAATTCCTATCCAGAAAGGCAAAGAGGATGGACATCAGAAGAAGGAGAAAAGAGGGAACAAGTCAGCAGCCTGATACAGAAGACCTCTGAAAGGCTCTGCCCTGCAGACTATCAAAGCAGATGCTGAGACTTATGGGCAACCTTTGGGCAGAGTGCAGGGAATCTTATGAAAGAAGTGGGAAACAGGAAGATCTGGAGAGGACAGGAACTCCACAAGGAGAGCAACAGAACCAAAAAATCTGAGCACAGTGGTCTTTCCTGAGACTGATACAAGGACTATGCATGGAGATAACCTAAGACCCCTGCACAGATGTAGCTCGTGGCAATTCAGTATCCAAGTGGGTTCCATTGTAATAGGAACAGGGACTGTCTCTGACATGAACTGATTGACCTGCTCTTTAATTACCTCCCCCTGAAGGGGAAGCAGCATTACCAGGCCACAGAAGAAGACAAAGCAGCCATTCTTGATGAGACCTAATTGACTAAGATCAGAAGGAAGGAAAAGAAGACCTCCCCTATCAGGGGACTTGGAGAGGGGCATGCATGCAGAGGGTGGAGGAAGGTAGGGATTGGGAAGGGAGGAGGGAGGGAACCACAGGGGGGATACAAAGTGAATAAAATGTAGTTAATAAAGAATTTAAAAGAAGAATTTATGAGATGAGAAAGATGTTGATTATTAATAATCATTATTGATTTATATTTTAGTTAAACATTGGTTATTCCTAAACCAGCTGTATACCCAAATCACCACACAGAGAATAGGATTTATTTAATTTAACCTAGACCACAATGCTGGGCAATACTTACTCCATCCTAAACTTCCAAGCCAGCATAGTTTCCTCCCATTCAGATTTCTCACATTATACTTACTTTCAATCATATCTTAGGTCTGGTTCATCTCTCCTCATGGTTCGAAGTCCTGTTCTGCAGATCTCTGCTCTTGAACTCCTCCTACATGCTTCCTTCTCCTCCCCTTCGGAACACCCTATTCTTTCCATTGCTCAGCACTGCTGGATGTTTAATTGCAAATACAGAGAACAAATGGTGGCATGTTTACACAAACTTGAGAAAGGTGATGCTTAGAATAAACTTCACAGTGCAATGTGCAGATTTAAACCAGATAGTAGGGATAGAGAAATCAGCATGTGAATGAACAAGGGTAAATTGTATACATTCCACAAGAACATTATACCAACAAAAGATAACATAACTGGTTTGTCATTTAATAGCCACTTGGAAAGTAATTCTCAGCCAGGCACAGTGGCACACGTCTGTAATTCCAGTAGTTGGGGAAGCAGAGGCACGCTGATCTTCAGGAGTTCAAGGCCAGCCTGGTCTACAAAGTGAGTCTAGGACAGCCAAAGACACACAGAGAAACCGTCTTGAAAAAAAAAAAAAAAGCTGCAAATCTGTCTAAACAATTGTCGAGCTATATTTTAGGTAATTGGACTGGAGAATTCGATACTACGATGGAGCAGCTGAGAGTGGCCATTGTCACAGTAAATTCTACCAGAGTGGACACAGGACTAGCCACAGGATTATCAACATGGATTGCTGCAGCCATGAATCATCTGAAGGAATGGGCGGGCATGGGAGCGTTAGCAGGCCTTCTGGTGTTGGTCTCCTTGGTTTGCCTGTGGTATATATGCAAGATTAGAGTCTCACAACAGTGTGATGCAGCCATGATCATTCAGGCCTTTACAGCCATTGAAGCAGGACATTCTCCCCAAGCATGGTTGGATACCATAAAAAGCTAAAATGATACGCTCAGGATGCGAGGCTAAGCACTGCACTCAGGGTCAGCAGCTTTCGACCCAGAGAAGAGCACGTCTGATTGCATGCGGGTTGATGCCCCAGGTCCCGCCTCTGAGAAAAAGGTATTGGACGGGTCTGATGCTCTTTGGGTGGATGACACCTAAATGAACATCAGTACAAAGTCCCAATTTATTTCTAATATCAGAGATCAGACCTCTACTCTTGCCTGATGCGTCTAAAACAAAAAGGGGGAACTGTAGAGAGCTGCGGAATGCTATGCCTTAAAGATGGAGCTGGTTTCCGCCTTCCACCTTCCCGATGGTGAGTGCTCTCTGTCACGAACAATTCCACATTTGGCTAAGGCTGAGGATCTGGCTTGCTTCCATGAATGTGGACCTATCTGCATTGCCCACGTGGCACGCCTGGGTTGGCTACCCAGAGGCTATTTAAACTGTGGGATGGCTTTCCCCAGGGTCCGAGGATTGATTGTTCAAGGTTCCTGAATAAACTGCATTGAAAAAAAAAAATCAATGCAAAGAAAATGTAGGAAAGAGAGAAAGGTTGTGCTACTTAAGTCACTGAGGTACCAAGAATATAAAGAAAACTTTTACCCACTGGGAGGATTAAAAGAGTATAATAAATGTGTTACTGGCTGGGGTTCATTAAATTTACTTCTAATGATCTGAGATATAAAACATTCGTTCAAAGTGGCTTAAATGAGAATCTTTGAAACATGTTAACTGCATCTTTTTAAAACTTGTCTATTCCAAATATGTATAACATTGAAGCTTATGTGCAGTAGAATCATAATAAATATTTTTGGCTGAACTCAAAAAAAAAAAAAAGGAAAAAATTTTAAAATAAACAATAAGAGAGGCAAGAAAGAAAGAAAGAAAGAAAACAAAGAAAGGAAAGAAAGAAAGAAAGAAAGAAAGAAAGAAAGAAAGAAAGAAAGAAAGAAAGAAAGAAAGAAGGAAATTCTTTTTTAGATGACACCCAATATGTGACTGGTAGTACCCAGGTTCCCAAAGAACCTGTGGCGGAGATACTGTCATATATGGCAAAAAACCTAAAGCAGTCCTCAGAGAACCGGTATACAAGACCAGAATACACAAAGGCAAAATGAAGAAACGTTAAGAAATACACATTGTGCTTTCTGACGATAGAAATGCTTTATGGAATCTGAGAACATGAAATTAGCTTTGAAAGGGTTTCAGGTTTTCACTAGGAGGCACAGGCTAGAACTAGGCAATTTTTATAATTATTTTAAAATCTTAGTCTGATTTTTATGTCTTTCTTCAGTTACAAAAACATGACTGAGCTCAGTAAATTCTAATCACAATGGGCACCAGTAACTATAAAACTAAAGTAACATTTGAGTGTTATTTTTATATAATCCTGTGCAACATTTTAGTATGTAGAAAAGTAATTTCAACGAATCTAACACTTTACGGGGATAATTGACAGAGCAGTTACAAATGAAGATGCACATATTTGTAACCAGAGTGAAAATCCTTTTCTCTGCTTTCTTAGCTTACTGCCTTTCTGCTGGTAAACTCAGTTGTCTCCAATAGCATGACTGTAGTTTGGAAATGCTTTTGTATAACACTCTCATGAAAAAAAAAAAAGAAGGGATCCAGAATGTTTACTGCAGCAGAATTTGGGCTTTTAAATTTCAGAATGATCATAGACCATTTTTTTTTCTCACAAGCTAGTATATGGTAGTATAAAAATTCCAAGCTATTTGGAAGGATGTAAAATGAAAGTCAGACATCACTGAAAACTTAAGAATGACCTTGTTAATGTGATTTTGTGGATACACCCGAAAATGTTTTATTGTAATTGTATTTAACATACCATTGCTGGGTCACACATACCATTTGAAATTTTATATTTTTCATAGAATAACATAACAAATAATCTTGCATGTACTTAAAAATAAATTTAATAGTGTATATTTTCTTGTAAATATCTCCACTGTAAAGAGTACTGAAGTTGTAATCGCGTATAATATTTGACTGTCTATGGCAATGGAGAACAAGCTTGTTAATGTAGAATAGCTGTACTCAAAACAAATTCACGACACTTGCATTAAACTTTGATAGTTAGTGTCAAAGTATTCTTGAAATATATTGAATTTTCATTCAGAGTCTGTGAGAGCATTTCTTCTCTTAACTATGGAGCACAAATATATACAGACACGTACAAACAAAATGAATCTTTCATCAATTCAAGATGATAAATTTATTTCTAAGTCAGGTTGACAAAGATAAACATTTTTTATTGTTTTTCTATTTTTTATTTAAAAAATATTATTTATTACAATTTATTCACTTTGTATCCCTGCTGTGGCCCCCTCCCTCATTTCCTATCAATACCACCCTTTCTCCCCCTTTTCCACCTATACTCTTAGTCTACTAATAAGAAAGGTCCTCCTCCCCTTCTATCTGACCCTAACCAATCAGATCTCATCAAGACTTGCTGCATTGTCTTCCTCTTTACCCTGTCAAGGCTACATCCCACAGGGGGAGGTAATAAGAGTGCCTGCCACTGGCTTCATGCCAGAAACAGCCACTGATCCACTTACTAGGGAAACCACGTGGAGATTGAGTCTATGGGCTACATCTGAGCAGGGATTTTAGGTCCTCTCCATGCATTTTCATATAGTTTTATTGCTTATTTTTTTCCCCATTAATGGAGTACAGATTTGTAATCCTTTAACAGGACACTGCATTATTTAAAATGGTGATCTTTGTTTTTCATGTTAATAATGAGGTTTAATCTTATCTGTTACAGAAAATACCTCAAAGTAAATCTTTCATGCATAATATTTTAATCAAATACTTTAATTTTGAGCATTATAAAATGAAATGTATACATTTGTCTTAATATCCACATATTTAAATTATATAAACACTGACTACTTTAAATCTCTTTTGTTCAATAGCTTCTGAGTCTTGAGACATGAATAACTCCTCACACAGATTTTCTAAAGCTCCGTAAATGCTGCTTTGTGCCTTATATTTAAAACTTTTGTCTTTATATTTTCTCAGATTACTATTAGTTAAAAATATAAAGTGGTTATTAAAGGTTACATTCCCACCAGCAATGGAGGAGGGTTCCCCTTTCACCACATCCTCTCCAGCACATGTTCTCACTTGATGTTTTGATCTTAGCCATTCTAATGAGTGTGAGGTAAAATCCCAGGGTTGTTTTGATTTGCATTTCCCCAATGACTAAGGATGTTGAGCATTTCTTTAAGTGTTTCTCTGCCATACATTATTCCTCTACTGAGAATTCTCTGTTTAGCTCTGTACCCCATTTTTTATTGGATTACTTGATTTGTTGGTCTTTAACTTCTTGAGTTCTTTATATATTCTGGATATCAGCCCTCTGTCAGATGTAGGGTTGGTGAAGATCTTTTCCCAGTCTGTAGGCCATAGTTTTATTCTGATGACAGTGTCTTTTGCTTTACAGAAGCTTTTCAATTTCATGAGGTCCCATTTATTGATTGTTGATCTTAGAGCCTGTGCTGTTGGTGTTCTGTTCAGGAAGTTGTTTCCTGTGCCAATGAGGTCAAGGCTCTTCTTCACTCTTCTAACAGATTTAGTATGTCTTGTTTTATATTGAGGTCTCTGAAATAGGGAACACTACAAGAGCATATCACGGAGGGCCTCTGAAAAACTCTATCCAGAAGGGTATCAAAACATACAGCCAAACTTTGGGCAGAGTGCAGGGAACCTTACGAGAGAAGGTGGAGATTCACTTGGACTTTAACTTTGTGCAAGGTGCTAAATATGAATTAATGCTCATTTTTCTTAATGTAGACATCTAGTTGGACGAGCACCATTTGTTGAAGATGCAGTCTTTTTCCATTGAATGGTTTTGACTTTTCTGTGAAAAATTAACTTTCCATAAGTGTGTGGTTTTATTTCTGGGTCTTTGATTCAATCCCATTGGCCCACCATTCTGTTTCTATGCCAGCACAGGAGGACCTCCAAAAGACTCTACCCACCAGGGCATCAAAGGAGAGAGTGGGACCCATAGCCAAACTTTGGACAGAGTGCCAGAATCCTTATGGAAGAAGAGGAATATAAAAAGACCTGGAGGGGACAGGAACTCCACAAGGTGACCAACAGAGCCAAAACACCTGGGCACCAGGGGGCCTGCAGAGACAGATACTCCAACTAAGAACCATGCATGGAGATGACCTAGACCCCCTATTCAATGAAAGCCCATTGGCTGCTCAGTTCCTAATTGGGTTTCCTAATAGGGGGAACAGAGGCTGTCTCTGACATGATCTCAGTGACAAGCTCTTCCATCACCTTCCCTTGGGTGAGGGGTGCAGCCTTGCCAGGCCACAGAGGAAGATGATACAGCCAGCCTTGATGAGACCTGATTAGCTAGGGTCACATAGAAGGGAAGGAGGTCCTCCCCTATCAGGGGACTAAGGAAAGGGCATAGGGGGAGAAGAGGGAGGGTCTGTGGGACTGAGAGGAGACAAGGGAGGGTGTTGCAGTGGGATACAAAATTAATAAATTGTAATAATAAATATATAAATAAAATTAAATAAAAATAAAAACAAAAATATAAACTAAAATATGAAGCTAATTTGCATAATGTCTCATTCTATGTGTACAGTTCGTTTAGTTTTAAAATCCATCTTGACTCTATCACATTTGTTCCTTTTTAAAATATTGTCCTTCACTTAAATGTCTTCACTCTTTTATTGATTTTAGCACGAAGTGAACTTTAAAGTAACGGAATGACGGTTCATTGTTTATTGTCTAAATTTTCATCGAAAACCGTAATGATTACAAGTAGCTTTGTCCTCTTTTGAAAAGCACTTGTATAGAAAGACCAGGGAGGATGTAGAAATGGATGAGTCATGAAGAGCACTTGCTACCCTACAGAGGACAGGACTTCAATTCCCAACACCCATATTGAGTGGCTCATAATCACCTGCCAGTGTGAGCTTACAAACTAAAACACACACCTGTATTGTTCCAACATAACTCTTTTAAAAAAGTAAATGTTTAAAGTAAACTCACAATTTCAGTAAAGTAAAAAATAACTAGTATTTATAGTATAAGCATGTAGAAAAACTAGAATTGTATTGACTAAGAACATTCATTAAAAAAACAAAACAAAAAACAATGCAACCAACAGTGAAAATATAAATGATTTGGTGAAGAAAGAATATTATCAACAAATATTAAGAGAGAACTCACCTTCTGTAATTCTTTCAAAATGATCAGTGGGAAAATGATCAATGTAAATTCTATACATATATGGACGTATCCTAATGGAACTCATTTTACAAGAAATGTACACTATTGCAAAGAACTATTCAAGAAAAAAATGGTTTTTACTATTACTTCAATAGGAGATTGTGTAAATCATCAATGAAAATCAGTAACCGCAAGCCTCATTAGCTTTGTAAGTCACAATCATAGCTATTTCAAACAACACTGAGTGCCTAAAAGTGGGCAGTTGCCATGTGTTAGCAAGAGTGCTGAGAAACTGAAACTCCCTCATAGCCTTGCGGGAGCATGAAATATAATCCATTGCTGAGAGACCACATACTCCAAGAGATGAATAGCCACAGACCACAGTTTCCACTCAATATAAAATCAACAAAAAGGTACATGTCCAGGCTTTAGTTCATATTTATGCACATATATATTACAATAATTAACAAACCTTTTACAAGAAAATCTGTAGTAGCATTGTTTATATTAATCTGTCTAAAATATGAGGATTTCGTCCATAGCAGAATTAGAAAAAGAAAAGCTATGGAAGATGAACACTATGCAATGGGGCCTAGGATAAGACTAACTGTTGCTAAATACAACCAAGTGAATCTTATCCATAAAATTTGGCAAATAAATGGCAGAATGAAATGTTTGTGTGTCTCATAAATCTATTCACATTAAATGTATACAGCCAATCCACAGAACAGATAGCATTAGGGAGAGATGTCATTATTACACTGATAAGAGGCACGGGAGACATTTCTACAGGTTGTTACACTCTATTTCTTGATCAGTGCATTTTCAAACCCATGCTGCTCATAAAGCATTAGAAACCCATTGAGTAAGCTTAAGAATTTTTACTACTAGGCAAATATGATCTATAGTTTATATTTTTTTTCATTATCGCACACTATATCTTTAATGACACTAACAAATATACGGAAATTATTTTTTCTCAGTTTGGAAAAAAAAACAACTGTTAACAAGAAGTAAAGATTGTTATGGCTATGCTTTGCTGTAAATTATCATAAGTAAATTAAATATGTAATAATTTTTGTGTTGACTGGTATGTGCCCTGATTGGCATGATCCATACCACTTGTCAAGACAGTAATATAGATGATGCTACTCTTGTATTAAAAAAAATAAAAATGTTTCAATTTCTGCTTTCACACAGTGTAAGGGATCTTCACAGTGCTTCATGAAGAGACTGACTTTATCACACAAGTTACTCAAAGTTAATTATCCATCCTTTGCCTTCATCGTTTAAAAATTCTTATTCTTTGTAGACTTTGTTTCTAAAAAAATTTAGACCATTTTACCTCTGTTTTTACTCCTTAACTGCCAACAGTATTTCAATGTAATGTAGACTAATTTTACTTTCTCTTCTCTCACTCACTTTTTTTTTTCCGATTTTAAAAATGTGTTTCTTTGTGAGCTTTCTTCTTAAACTCTAATATTGTTTTTTCTTCATGATGCCTGAACTTATATGTGTTTGGAGAGTACACGTCATTTGGAGATAGAGTGGATGCTGGCTGCACAAATTTACATTAAAGGACACACTGTTTTACTGGGATTTCTCACAGCTCTTTGGCGATGGCTGGCTGATTGAGGACATACATGTGAACTCCATGAGCCCTTCCTGTGATAGTCCTATCATCCAGTCCTGTGTGCAAGAATGCCACTTGAAGGCTCAGGTGATTTATTTTATTTTCCTTCTCTTTCTGTCACTCATTGCTACAACAGGAATGATTTAACACCACCTCCACCATTCCCCATGAGCCTTTCTCACGTACTAGGGAACAGAACACCTTCCTGCTACTTCTACAAATTTTCCAGAAGAGCCCGGATGACCAGGCGGTGAAGTCCTCAGCCTCATCAGAAATTACTCACATAGGAAATCTAACCATAAAGACACACCCCAAACTGTAGTTTATCCATCCCCTATCAAAACACAAGCTGTGGCACTTGTTTCCAAGCCGAGCATTTGTGGCTGACCTTGGAGTATATGCTGTGTTTTAGCATAGTCAGGTGGTTTCTTTTTACATTACAAGATTGTTGGAAAGAGCATTTGTTATATCCAGATAAGAAGTAATCCCTTGGCTATGAGTCAGATGGACTCAAAAGGCATAATTTTGCTGGAAGAAAATGAATCCCTTAACTGTTTTTTCCTGCAACCACCACAAAATCAGGAGTGATTTACAGCATCAAGTTGCCTAATTTTCCATCTGCATTTTGTTACAAAAGACCAAAGCTTATGGAAATATAATGTGCAAAGGAATTAAAGTGGAATTCACTTTACTTCATGTGTATACGTGGTTTGAGTTTTTCCTAGGTACCTTGCATTGAACCTGCTTAGGATCTGAACTGTCTTTCAGTGTGTGTTCCATTGCCTTTCAGAACTGGCTGCTTAGTAAACTTTCAGGAATGTGTTATGGATAAAATATCATGAAACCTCATTGAAGAGTAACAAAGTAAGTGACGACTTCTGAGCTCTTCTGCCAAAATAATCAAAGACTTATCCTTTAAACAAGAAAGTGGGAAAAATTCTCTGAATCTGTCAAATTGGGTTAAAGTAGGAGAAGTCAATTTTCTATGCCAGAAGTTTCAGCCCTCAATGACTTGAAGAGGATAGGGACATAACAAAGAGAGCAACAGACTCTCGCTAATGTCATCTTTTTAACTACATTTGTTCTGCTTTTATTCCTCACACATACTGGAAACACAAACTTTAGGTACATAAATGATTACCATTTTTTAGTAAAGTAGGAAAACTATCACAGAAATTGTAAAACCTCAAGTCTCAATCCTAGCACATGAGTAGTGGCAGCTGATTGAAGCTTTTTAAAGAAAACACTGTCCTAAGAATGTGAATATAAAGGCACATTGATGGCTTTACTTGCAAGAAAACCTGTTTACTGGATTTGGGGACACAGGATTTCAATGTTTGAGTAGTCCCCATTAATAATGCACAGTGGTGTGTGTGTGTGTGTGTGTGTGTGTGTGTGTGTGTTGAATATAGGACAAAGAACAAAATTAATGCAAAGAAATGGATCTATTAGTACCAACCCACAGTTATAATTCCTAATTTGAAAGAAAATGAGTTTTGCTTGAGAAAGAATGACATTAAGTGTACGTGAGCAGGAATATAGTTATTTACTATATGCATTTTTAAATTAATTTATTTATTTATTCACTTTTCATTCTGACTGTAACCTCCTCCCTCTTCTCCTTTCAGTCCTACCCTCCCTCCCTCTTCCTCTATTTCTCCTCTGCTATCCCCACCCACCCCATTTCACCAAGTCCCATCAAAAATGAGCTCCTCCTCTTTTCCTGAGGCCTGGCAAGGCAGCTCTATTGGGGGAATGATCAAAAAGCAGGCAACAGAGTCTATGGCAGAGTCAGCCCAAGCTCCTCCTACTAGAGAACCCACATGAAACTTGAGCTGCCCATCTGCTACATCTGTGTAGAGGGCCTAAGTCCAGTCTATGCATGGACCTTGGTTGGTGCTTCAGTCTCCACAAACCCTTCTGGGCTCTAGTTAGTTGGCTCTGCTTTTCTTGTGCAGCTCCTGTCACCTCCAGGTCTTTCTATCCTTCCCCCAACTTTTCTGCAATCCTTCCTATGCTTGGCCCAATGTTTGTTTCTGAGTCTCTGCACCTGTTTCTATATGCTGCTGGGTGGAGCTTCTCAGAGAGCCTCTATGCTAGGCTCCTATCTGTGAGCAAACCAGAATATCAATAGTGTCAGGGGTTGGTTCTCTCCTATGTGGTGGGTCTCAGGTTGGACCAGGCATTGGTTTGACATCCCTTCAATCTTTGCTCTATCTTTATCCTTGCACATTTTATAGGCAGGGTAAATTTGGGTGGAAGTCCTGTCTAGTTAGAAGGAGGCCTCTTCAGTCTCCATGACCTCTGATTATAGAAGTCTCAGCTAGAGTCACGCCCATAATCCTCCAAGCAATCTGTCCGGTCTTAGCTCTCCAGCTTGTCATAGAGATGCCCCTGCCCGTGGTTTCTCTTCTCTCTGTAGGCACTCTGTCCTCCCACACCCACTCACGCCAGGTCTGCTCTCCACCTTCATTTCTCTCTGTGATCCCTCTCTTACCTGGTTCCCTCTCTTCAAACACTTCTTAATTTACTCATGCACTGCCAGTTTCATTTTCTTAGAAAGAAGCTACTTCCCTCCCTCCAGTCCCGGAACTAGCTAATCTAACTCTCTTTACACACTCTGTACTAATATTAGCTACAGTGTAATGCTGTAGCCAACAATCCACAGCGCCTACCTGTTACTGCTTTCTAGTTTACTCTTTTAGTGTTTTACTGATGTGTCATGCTTTGGGGTAAACATGGTGATCTCTGTGGAAGTATTTTGGAGTATGTCAGGAAAGGATCAGTGTTCTGATTGGAAATAATGTGTCTGGGCTTATCTGTCAGTCTCATGCTTCCATGTTGGAAAATGGTTTCTTGTGCTTCATTGATTCTGAGTGAATTCTACGAAGTGGTGCATTTTTTAAAAATTATTTTTATTTTCTTTTTAAATTTATTTTACATCCCAAGGATGCCCCATCTGTCCTCCCCTCCCAGTTCTCCCTTTCTCTTTCCCTTCTCTCTTTCTCCCCCAAAAAGGAGAGCCCATTTATCCATGCATCAACCTTCCCCAACACACGAAGTCACATCAGGACAGAGCATGTCTTCATTCCTTGAAGCCAAGCAAGGCATCCCTGCCAGGGGGAAGCAATCCAAAAACAGGCAATAGAATCCATATTAAAAATAGACTCCCCTCCTTCCACTAGCCAGGCAACTCAAATGAAGACCAAGCTGCCCATCAGCTACATGTGTGTAGAGGGCCTAGGTCCAGATCATGCATGCTCCTTAGTTGATGTCTCAGTCTCTGAAAGCCCCCGTGGGTCTGGGTTAGTTGTTTCTGTTGGTCTCCTTATGAGGTTCCTGTCCCCTCCAGGTCCTTCTATCTTTCAGCTAACACTTTCACAGGACCCCTGGAGCTCTGCCCCATGCTTGGCTTCAAGTCTCAGCATCTGTCCCAATCAGATCCTCTGCTGGCTGGAGCCTCCCAGACTACAGTCAAGTCAGGCTCCTATCTAGAAGCATAGCAGAGTATCATTATCAGTGTCATGGGCTGGCTCTCTGCCACGGGGTGGGTCTCAGATTGGGTCAATTAATGTTTGGGCTTTCCTTCAATTTTTGTTCCCTCCTGATTCCTGCACCACTTGTATGCAGAGTAATATTGGATCACAAGTTTTATCGGTTGTTGTCCCCTCCACTAGTCCTTCCTGGCTAAGAAGTGGTCATTTCAGTCTCCATGTGCCAGCCCATTAGGAATCTCAGCTAGAGTCACACCCATGTCCTCCCAGGACCTTACTCTGCTCAGAACTACTTCAATAGTATATGAAGACAAGCTAGGGAGAAGATAGAGGAAAGAGAGGAGATATTTATGGAGTTTTCAGGACAGGAAACAAAAAGGCACGTGAACACAAGAGTGCATGGCCTGATACAGGAAAAAAAAAAAAAAAAAGAAAAAAAACCTCAACTACGACCATTTATAATATAAAATGCTAACCACCAGCAACCCATCCTATTGAGAAACAAAAGAGAAACAGCCTGGGGATTAGTAGCTACGAAACTGAAATTTACTAAGCACATAAACTACTGTGAGAAATTGACATTTATCTTAAGATTATTAAAAAGTGTATGTTACATATATATATATACACACACAATTATTTGTAGGTTCGAAACAAGCATTTAATTAATGAACATATTGTATATATTTGAAACAAAAACATCAAAAATAACTGAGAACCTTACCATGACTTTGGCCAATGGAGTTAACAGTCTCAAACAACAGTGCATACTGAACTGCTTTTGTAACTATATAATTTATTGAGCATTCACACGTGCCCACGCATACACACACACCTCCCTTAAAATGCAGCACATAATTTTCCAAACTTGTCCATACACCCTCTTTCTCATATCATATTTAAGCGTGATAACGTCCGTATCTAAACGTATTTTTATTTTGAGTTCAAGATTTTGACTCCCCGAGATTTCTGTGTATAAAGCACAAACGTGATAAAACATTTTGAAGAGATTAATTGACCTTTAAAGAAGAGCTAGGATAGAGAATGCTGTCACTGTGTTATTTAAAAGGCAGAAAGAACGCTTAACAGCCCCAACATAAAAAATTCCAATCCTAGATTATCCAGTAAGGAAGTATCAGAGGGTTAAATGTACATGCCATAGGAATATCCTAGCCGATGTCCTGAGAAGATAATAGGGGATGAAATGACATGGATCACCCGAGCCATAACTAAAAACAGGCCAGCAATCATCCATAAAAGGCTTGCGGTAATGTGAGATGTCTTATTTACGGAACCCTCATAAGTCAGGACCGACATCTGGCTTTTTCTTGGTCACAAAGACTATTTGAGGTTTCTGTTGAATATTCTATGGACTGCGCTGCAGAAATGATAGAAGCCAGTTTCCACATTAGTGTTAATTGTCCATTGGCTTGAAATATACCCTATGTCCCATAAAAAACTGACTTTATAGGGAGCAATGGATTTTGGTCATCAAAGGATTTACTTTAACTGATCACATGAGCTCATGTGCAGGCTCTCAGGTCTAAACAGGGGCAAATGTGCATGAGCGCTTGCACACACATACATATATGCACACACACACACACACCACAAGCAACTTGCCAGATACTCTAAAGCAATGCTGCAACTTCAAGCCAGCCATTCTCGCACCATATTCAACCTGCTCAATTTACAAAGCTTCTCAAAAAAGAGATCATAAACATTGATTATAAAGAGGAATCTTCTTAAGCTTAAGCAGAAATTCTATATTATAATTTATATTTTATTTAGTGTTGTGTGTGTGCTCCTTATTCTGTTATGTCTTATAATCTGCAGGTAATTTTTGGAGTCTCTGGCCCTGTAGATATAGCACAAAGTTATATGAAGCTAGCAGCCTTTGGACTGAGTTATTTGGTTTCTACTTTCTTTGCTGGTTATTTAAAATTACAGTTGTTTATTTTTCACTGTGCTGAATCTGGAACTTAATTCCACTAAACAGAAGTTCCAATTTTCTAAGTTATATGATATGAAAATGTAGCAGGGAATAATTTTTATATAGAATATATCTCCAAAATGATTGCATGATGTTCCAATTCATGTATTTTGAAGACACAGTTTGCATTAGACATTTTGTATATTAAACTTCAGCTTTCCAAAAATGATTAAGATTCGAACTACTACTCCTTATTATGCTGTGTGGTGCAGCAGGCTCTGTTTTTTCCTGCATTCAGTAGTAAGTAGCCAATTCCGGTTGTCCTGAAGGAAAGAGCAAACTCTGATGATACTTGTTTCTATGCCTCATGCCTGTGGAAGTTGGAAACTTCCATGTTTTGTATTAGATAACAAATATGGATCATAGTATGCTATTTCTAATTACCTTCCCTATAATTTTCTAAGAAAATGAAACACAACTTTTTAAGTATATTTCCCAAGCAGATATGTGGAATTCATATCATTATCACATCTTTATCAGAGATGCTTCATCCACCAACTGATAGGAGCAGATGCAGAAACTCGCAGCCAAAAGTTTGGCAGAGCTCAGGAAATCCTGAAGAACGAATTGAGGAAGAAGGATTGTAGGAGCCAGAGGTGTCAAGGACACCAAAGAAAATAACCCACAGAATCAACCAAGCAGGGCTCATAGGGCTTGCATAGACTGAACAGACAAACAGGGAGCCTGTAAGGTCTGACCTAGGTCCTCTGTACATGTGAGTGTTGTGGGGCTCCTAATAGTGAGAGCAGGGACTGTCTCTGTCTATTTTTTTCCTGCTTTGGGGATGCCCTTTTCTCCTACAGGGTTGACTTATTCAGCCTTGATATGGGGGTGTGTGTCTAGTCTTATTGTAACTTGTTATGACATGTTTAATTGTTATCCCTCGGAGGCCTGTTCTTTTCTAAAGGGAAATAGAGGAGGAATGGACCCAGATGGAGTGGGAAGGTTGCAGCAAGGAAAAACTGTGGTACATATATAATACATGAAAGAAAAAATAGAGAAAAAGAAAAAAAGATATAATTGATATTGTAGAAAACTGCCAGCTCATGGGAGAAAAGGGGTAAGACAAATAGAAAAAGAATAACATTCAGAACAAAGTCTTTCAAGGACATAATCTAAAAGAGTATTTATTGAACTTTGTACACATTTACATTTTGCTATATGTATTTTTGTATAAGATTTGCTCTTTTTACAATTTATTTTAAAAGTTTTATTTAAAAATTGTACATGTATGTATGTTTGTGTGAGAGAGAAAATATGTCTTGCAATGATGTTGTCTTTCATTTAAAATCATCAATGTACTCAGGTTAATGAGTCATTTCTCAACATTCATTTAAGGGCCTTCTACTTGCAGTGAATAGCCCACAAAAAGCCCCACAACAGGCCAAGATACAGAGAGTAAGAGACTGCAGAAATTCTCACCCTTAAATGGAATGCTGACAACACACCCACCTCTCCAAGGACTCAGGGACTGTTGGTGAAGACATGGCAGAAAAAAATGTAAGAGCCAGAGGAGGTAGGTGACTACAAGGAACAGTGTCTTCTGGACATAGTCAGGAAGCTGCACGCATGAACTCAGAGCAGAGCAGTCATGGCAGCATGCACAAGACCTGTGAAAACCAAAGCAAGAACAAATCTCCATCATGAAGAGGACAGTTAGGTAAGCAGTCATATCACTAGGATTGGAGTAGTTGACTATTACTAGATGCTGGGAGAGAGAGAGACAGTTTCCCTCACTGAGAGTAAGTAGCCCCTGGTAAGTTGACCATTTTAAGAGAAAGACCATACATTCCTGTAGCTTTCTTTGGACTGATGTCAATGAAGCCATCCATATGAGAGAAGACCCTGTCTCAGGCACTTTAGAACTTCCTGTCTATTTCATGCTAAGGAAGGGAGAAAGTGGTGTCCTGATAGAAGTGTCAAGGCAACAGGAACACATACTTTCCACAACTAAAAGGGAGTTGATCTTTTTGGATTAGAGAGTTCATAGGTCCAAGTGTTGTGTTAAATGTACTTTGATCTTTGGATTTATGTCTACTTGACATTGACTCTGGATACAAACACTGTAACTTTGAGTGGTAGTTTATTTATTCCTTGCATTGTCCCTGGAGATTGAAGAGAAACCTCGGGGGTGGGAAATTAGTAAAAATATAGAAATTAAGGAATTTTAAAGCAAATGTGTAGTAATTTATGAACTCCTGGGATTACTCTCCACAAGTCCAAATTATGCATATATGACACTGTAAGGAAAAGAACTTCAGAACTAAACTAATAAAGAAAAACTGTATTCCTAGACCACTTTTTCCAAAAAAAAAAAAAAATAGAAAATGCAATTTAGAGATGGCTGATTATGAAAGTCACTGTGAATCTGATTGATATTGTTGTCTGATAAAATAAAAAATAAATACCGATACAGTTTAGAAACTTGTTATCCAAAATGCCAAAAGTATACTAAACTACACATAAAATTAATAAATATATAAATTTATTTATTACATGTAACACACCAATCAATTTATATCAATTATAATGGCTACAGTCATTACAATGATTTTCAAACAACTTTAAATTAGCTTTTAAACTGCCAAAACAAATAGCTTCAGAGACTTGAACTTTTTTCATACAAGTCTTTCCCTTGCTTAGTTAGAGTTACTCCAAGGTACTTTATTTTATTTGTGGCTATTGTGAAGGGTATTATTTCCCTAATTTCCTTTTCACCCCTTTTGTCATTTGTATACAGGAGGGCTACTGATTTTTTTCAGTTATTTTTTTATCCAGCCACTTTGCTGAAGGTGTTTACCAGCTCTAGGAGTTCTCTGTTAGAATTTTTGAGGTCATTCATGTATTCTATTATACCATCTGTGAATAGTGATATTTAACTTCTTCCTTTCCAATTTGTATCCACTTGATCTCCTTTAGTTGTCTTTTTGCTCGAGCTTGGACATGAGGTACTATGCTGAAAAGACACAGAGAGAGTGTGCAGCCATGTCCCTGATTTCAGTGGGATTGATTTAAGTTTCTTTACATTTAGTTTGATGTTTGCTATAGATTTGTTGCATATTACCTTTGCTATGCTTAGGTATGTGCCTTGTATCTCTGATCTCTCCAAGACTTTAAACATGGCCAGGTGTTGTATTTTGTCACATGCTTTTTTGTTTTTTGTTTTTTGTTTTTTTGTTTTTTTGGTATCTAAGGAGATGATAATGTTTCTTTTTTCTTTTCTTTCAGTTTGTTTATATGGTAGATTACACAAATATATTTGCTCAACCATTTTCATAGCAGATTTATTCATAAGAGCTAGGATATGCAAACAACCTAGATGTCCCTCAACCAAATAATGGGTACAGAAATTGTGGTAGATTTACACAATGGGATACTGATACTATGCAGCTATTAAAAACAAGGAAAACATGAAATTTGCAGCAAATGATGGGAACTAGAAAAGATCATCCTGAGTAAGGTAACCCAGCAGCAGGAAGACATGGATGGTAATACTAACTTATAAGCAGATATTAGCAATATAATACAGGATAAATATAATAAAGTCTACAGACCTAGAAGAGCAAAACAAGAAGGACCCTGGAAGCAGTGAAAGGGGGAACAAGAAAGAAGCCTACCACATATGTCCTCTAAAAGTCTCCAACCAGCAGGAAATTGAAGCAGATGCAGAGACTCAGCCATATTTTGGGCAGAGCTCATGGAGTCCTATGGAAGAAGGGGAAGAAAGAAAGACCTGGAGGGTACAGGAACTCCACAAGGAGATAAACAAAGCTGAAAATACTGGGCACAAGAGGACCTGGAGAGACTGATGCATCAACCAAGGATCATGGAGAGTACCTAGTCCTCCTGCTCAGATGTAGCCCATGGACAGCTCACTCTCCATGGGTGTTCCCTAGTAAGGGGAAGAGGGGCAGTCTATGACATGAACTTGTTTGCCTATTCTTTGATCCCTTCCAGCTGGCAACCACCAGAAAGAGGTTAACAAAGAGCCAGCCACTGATTTCATGTCAGAGATAGCACCTGCCGCCTTTACTAGGGACCCCTAGTTTTGGAATTGGAGTTGCCTATGGGCTTCATCTGAGCAGGGAATCTAGGTCCTCTCCATGCATAGTTCTTGGCTAGAGTATCTCTCTCTGCAGCCCCCGGACCCAGGATTTTTTTGGCTCTGTTGGTCTCCTTGTGGAGTTCCTGTCCCTTCCAGGTCTCTCTATCTCTGCCTTCTTCCTTAAGGTTTCCTGCACTCTACCCAAAGTTTGGCTATGAGTCTCAATATTTCTTTTGATACTCTGGTGGGTAGAGTCTTTCAGCGGTTCTCTGTGGAAGGCTTCTGTCCTGTTCCTTATCTTCTCCTACTTCTGATGTCCATCCTGTTTGCCTTCTGAGTGAGGTTGCAGCCTCTTCCCTAGGATCCTACTTGGTTAGCTTCTTTAGAACTATAGCTTTTGGGATGTTTATCCGGAATGTTTATCCACAATGTTTTCTGTATCGATTCTTTGCTTGACAGCCATCTAGGTAGTTTCCAGATTCCCACTATTATGAAAAAAATCTGCTATGAATATAGTTGAGCAAATGTCCTTATTGAATAGTGGAGAATCTTTTGGGTATATTCCTGGGAGTGGTATAGCTAGATCTTGAGTTTGAACAATTCTTAATTTTCTGAGAAAGCACCAGATTGATTTCCAAACTGGTTGTACAAGGTTACACTCCTACCAGCAACGGAGGAGAAACCATTCCTTTAAGTTGGTTATTTGGTAACAAGTATAAAAAGTTAATTTATATGATTAACATCTACTTAAGAGAACAACTCCAATAACTTATGTCCACTAGGTCCAAGTTCTTAATGGTTTCAGAATCACCAAACACCATTATGAGTAGTAAAACAAGTTTTTTTCATCTTTCAGACACATTTCTTTTTTTTTCTTTTTCTTTTTTATATTAATTACAGTTTATTTACTTTGTATCCCAGCTGTATCCTCCTCCCTTATTTCCTCCCAATCCCACCCTCCCTGCCCCTCTGTAAGTCCACTGATAGGGGAGGTCCTCCTCCTCTTCCATCTGACCCTAGCTTATCAGGTCTCACCAGGACTGGCTGCAATGTCCTCCTCTATGGCCTAGCTAGACTGCTCCTCCCACAGGGGGTTGGGGGAGTCAAAGAGCTAGCCATAGAGTTCATGCCTGAGACAGTCCCTGTTCCCCTTACTAGGGAAGTCACTTGGATAAGTATACAAGTTTTAGTATGTAGGCGTATGAGAGAATCTTAGACAATGAAGTGACCAAGTATGTCAAGAGAAATGCTAGTGACTAAAGATCATATGAGTGATGACAAATGAATATGGAGAGAGAAGAGGAAAGGGATAAAAAAATTGAAGGTTGAGTTGGGTCTGTTGACATATGCTTATAAACCCAGTATGAGGGAATCTAAAGCAGGAGGGTCTTGAGTAAAGTATATACTTGGTCACTACAGAAAGACTCTGTCTTAACATTAAATAAATAAATTAATGATTAACTACAGAATATGTGAATTTTCCATAGCTGTATCTTTCTACCAATATTGAAAAGGAAATATAGACAGAGCCCTTCCCAAATTTTCTAAAAGTGATATCCTCTCAATTTAACAAACTTACCTAGCTAAAAAATAGAATAAGACCTCAAAGATTAATGTACATAACATTATTTTTTAAATTCTTCTCTCATACATTACATGTTACCCCAGTTTACCCTCCCCCCACCTCTCCCAGTCACCCCCTATCTCCTCTTTTCCCCAGTTTCACTCTTCCTCCTTTTCCTTTAAAAAAGAGAAGGCCTCCAGGGATATCAGTTGAACAGAGCACAACAAGTTACAGTAAGACAAAGTGCAAACCCTCATATCAATGCTGGACAAGGCAACCCACTAATGGAAAAAGGGTTCCAAGAGCAAGCAAAAGAGTCAGAGACACCTGCACTCCCAAAGTGCGGAGTCCCACAATCTCCACAGTCATGACATATATGCAGAGGTCTAGGCCTAGGCATAGGCCCATATTGGCTTCCTGTTTATCACATGAGTCTCTATGAATTCCTGTGAACCCTGATTAGTTGCATCTGTGGACTGTGTTCTTGTGGTTTCCTTGGACATTCTGGCTCCTACAATTCTCCCCTTTCTTCCAGAGCTCTGCCTAATGTTCTGCTATGGGTCTCTGCATCTGCTACTATCAGTTGCTATATGAGGCCTCTCTGATGACAACTAGCCTAAGCTACTTGGGTAGAGCAGAATATCATCAGGAAAGGTACATATGACAACAGACTCCACTAAAATTCAGAAAATTGTTAGGACACACTAAAAATCTGTATTGCCTGAAATTGAAATTCCTAATAGAAATGAATGGATTCCTAGATGTAGAAAACATAGAAAAGTAAACAACAGTGAAATAATTTAAAAGAATATGTAACCAGAAATAAGTTTGAGGTAGCAGCAAATCTCACAACTAAAAATATCTCAAGGTCATATGGATTTAGTACAAGATTCAACCACACATTTAATGAAGTGTTAACAGGAATGAGTAGTCCTTAAATTGTTCCATGAAATCAGAACCAAGGAAATCTCCCACACTTCTTTCATTAAACTAATACTACCCTTTTATCAAAATTAAATAAAGATAAAATAAGAAAAAAAGTTACATACTGATTTCCTTGATGACCAGAATGAAAAATTCTCAATAAAATACTGATTAATCAACTTCAAGTTCATAAACTCAAGTGACAATACATGCTGGAGAGGATATGGAGAAATGAACAAACTACCAAAAGCAATCTACAGATTCAATGCACCACTCTTCAACATTCCCATGCCATTCCTTACAGATATCAAAAAGACCATACAAAATTTTATTTGGAGAAACACAAGAACAAAGAGTATCAAAGCAATTTTAAATAGTAACAACAAAAATATTGGAGAAGGTATCTTCATATATGATTTCAGGTCCTACAACAGGGCCAGAGCAGTAAGAGCAGCCTTGTTCTTACACAAAACCAGACCTGTGAATGAGAATTGAAATGGCAGATATAAGTTCACATGAGTACAGTCATTGGATTTCTTTACAAAGATGACAAGATTATACCCTGGAAAACAGACATCACTTTTAAAAATGCTGAGATATGTTTTAACATATAGAAAAATGAAAATAGAACTTTATCAGTGAGCACAAATCTCAGTGCCAAGGGGACAAAAATTTGAGCATAAAGACTTGATATCTTGAACCTAATAGAGACAGTAGGGAGCATCCTTCAACTTATAGTCACAGACTTGGGTTGTTCTCTAAATAGGTCAGAGAAACTTTTTTTTTTAACGCAGGGGACAGTAGTCAATTGAGAGATGCATAACTGGTCAGTGTGCTGAGAATAAAAGACCGAGTGTTCATCCATAAACAGGACATCTACATTAACCTCACAGACAGTGATCTTTAGCTAACACTATATAAGGGGGGCAGAGAGAACACGAAAGCAGGAAGGAGGGGAGCAGCAGTGCTGTGAAATGATCTCATCTGTAGATGACACATGGCTTCACAGTGGAGAATTCACAGCCACCTGCAGTTACCTGTACAGAACAAGATCAAGACAAACAAAATTCCAGCATAGATGGGGTTGACTACTTTAGACTCCATTTCTTACTCAGCTTTTGGCAGTTGATGGTTGATGGGTGAAAGTGAATGATATTTTTTGATAATGTGGCCCACTAGTAGGTCTCCTATGTCCCAGTGCATAACACCACACTCATGCATATATGAGAATCTCTAATCTGATCTAGTGGGTTATCAAAGAATAAAAGACAAAAGCACTCCAACTCGTTATACAATGCCAGAGAGTCATCCCTGAAAACATATGTGTAAGTAATTCTACACATACTAAGCACGTTGTATGTCTGTCTTTAGGTGTGTGTGTGTGTGTGTGTGTGTGTGTGTGTGTGTGGTGTGAGTAATAACAACTAATAGAAAAAGAGGCCATGAGTTTTGGAAGGAGAAAAAGGTATGACAAAATGATGTAATTATAATCTTAAAAAAATGAAACAATTTAAAAGAAGAGATGGATTTGAAGAGGGACATGTGGAAGACTTAGAGAAGATGGAGGGGATAACATGGAGAGATACAATCATATTTTATTGCATGCCAATATGAAATTCTCAGAAGTAAGAGAAATTGATTTAATTGGTAATGACAGAGTATAAATATTAGAAACACTAATATTAACTTAAAAGTGCCCAGAAATAAACCATAGCTCTATTTAGTTTACTTAAATGCACAGTATACTTTATTTTCTCTTAGAGTTTCATGGCAATATTTTAATTCTGAGGCTTGTGTATCTTTCACATAGATAGAGGATTATTCTAATTTTGAACAACTGTCCCACAAGGTATTTTAACTGAGGTAACTATGTCCCAGAATTTCTCATCAAAGCCTACAATTTCCAAGTCTAATTGATGATTACTAAGTAAACATGAGAAACTCTGAAGTAGCCTGTAATTAAATCCTGTATTCTAGCACAGGTCTTGTTCATTTTATTTTTGAAATTGTGTCCTTTGGATGTCTGTCAGTTTGGATTAAGCATAACAAATTATGTGAAAAATGAATTTAACATGATTTATGCAATGCTGTTATTATATTTTTAGATATTCATTATTGAGAGTATTAAATGTAAGTATATTTGTATGTATGTATCTATATGAATATTTGTATATATATCATTTGAAACTCAGTTGGCATATGAAGCTGTTTTAGCCAGGAAAAGATTATTGGTTAAACAAAAATATAACTTGCTCAAATGTTTACCTCTTTTCTGCTTGATAGTTATTAAATAAACCTGGTTGGTGATTTCCATCATACTGTTTTGTGGGCACTGATTTCATTGAAGGAATATTACGAAGATCCATCTTTGCATGTATATGCCAATATTTTTTCTCTTTTATTTATCCTTCTCTCATATATTACACTCAACTACTATTTCCCCTTCCTCTTCTCCTACCAGTTACCCCTCCATTTCCCGAACTACTCTGTTTCCACTCAAAAAAGATCAGGCCTTCTAGGTTTATCAACCAAACATAGCATAACATGTTTCAACATGACTAGACACATACCCTCATATCAATGCTGGACAAAGCAATCCAGCAGGAGAAAAGGAGTCCCAAGTGCGGCCAAAAGAGTCAGAACTAGCCCCTGTTCCCACTATTAGGAGTCCTAGAAGAATACCCAACTACACAACCATAACATATATGCAAAGGGCCTGAATCAGACCCATACAAGCTTCGTAATTGCTGCTTCCATCTTCATGAGGCCCTATGAACCTTTCTGAGTTGATTCTGTGAGCTGTGTTCTTGTGGTGTTCTTGACTTATGTGGCTCTTACCATCTTTCCTCTCCTTCTTCTTAATGTTTGACTGTGAGTTTCTTTTGCTGCTCCTGTCATTTGCTGGATGAAGCCTCTTGATGACAGTTACTATAGGCTCAGTTCTACAAACATAGCCGATTATCATGAGGAATCACCTCATTGACTTTTTGTTTCCACCAGTCACATTCAGTTCTATCCTAGGTCTCTGGGCTATGCAGCCTCTGGCAGTCAGACATGAGCACCATTCCTCTTCACAAAGCAATGATTCATGTTAACTTTTTTTATAACAAAGCACGTTATGGGAAAAATAGCAAAAGAAACTAAGACATTACTGTCATTGAAACAAACAAACAAAACAGGCAGACAACTCTGTGCCCTTAAATATTAATATTAATAGCACAATCTCAAGTAAAAACAGGATTTACTTTTGGATTTACACAAGAAAAAGTCCTTCCATCTGTCTGTATATATATATATATATATATATATATATATATATTCTATATTATATATAGATTATATATATAGGTATACATATATATCTATATATATCTATATACATATATACTTATATCTATATGTATATGTATATCTATATTATATATCTATATAAAGTGGAATTAATACACGTGATAGCTCTAGTCCTTAAAGAGAAGGGAAACACACGTGCAGTAGTTAGCACAGGCATATATGAGGAGGGGCACAGGTAAATCATAGCTATGCGCACTCACTTGGCTCTGCAAACAGTATCATGAATCAAATTCCAGCAAAAACAAAACAAAACAAAACGAAAAAGTAACCTAGAACAACACTAACATCAATATGGCCCCTGGAAGCAGTTCATCCCATGAATATCAATTTGGCTTCATGCTGGAGCACAGATGTTGGAACTCTAAATGCTCTTTGGTGGTAACACTGGACATGGCCATCAACACAGACCACAGAAAAGTAGAATCATACCCAGACAAGGCCTCTGGCAGAACAGGCCCAGACCTCACCAGGGCCTTAGGAAGCAGTGCAGGCCACTCACTGCCCTTAGGCAGCGAATCAAACAAAGGACATCTGAATGGCCTTCTGTGGTACCTCTGCCAGGAAGATAAACATGACTCCCAGCTGCTACAGAGCCATGGACATCCACCTGAAACTGAGGTTTAAACATAGCCTGGCACAGTGGGCCGTGAATCCCAAAGTGGCGTCCAGGGATAGCATGGACCATGAAGGTCTTTTGATGAGGTCTAAAATACAGTCGGGTCTTTGTCTTGGACATCCTGTCATTGCTCAGGACTTGGGTGATTCTGCTGCTGGGCCCAACACTACACAGAGAAACCTTGTCTCAAAGAAAGAAAAAAAAAAAAGAAGTCATTGCAATATCTTATTGGTTGAATTTCGCAACATACCTTGTAAAATTATTCATTAATTTTAATGCTTGATTTTTTTATTGAATACCTTGCATTTCTACTTAAAACTTTTTGAATCTGAAAAGTATAAAGATTTTAAAATAATGCCTCCAAGTAATTTATGCATAAATAAGTAATACTTTCTGGATCGATTTTTTCTTTTTAACACACACACACACACACACATACATATATATATATATGTAATCTTCTGCTTTGGTTTACTTTTACCAAATATCCCCTTCATTCTACAAAATGATGATATTCTAAATTTTTATGATTGAACAGAATTCTACTTTGAATGTACACCATGATTTCTTTCTGACTGTATCTTTCAAAAACAAAAGCCTTTTAAATATATTTTTGAGAATTTCATAATGTATAGAATGTGTTTTGATCATGTGCACACCTTCTCCCTACCTTTCTCTCCTTCCAAACCCTCCCTCTACCCAATTGTCCTGTAATTTTATGTACTCTTGTTTAATCTACTGAATCCAATGATTTCTGGCAATAAAGATATCATGGATTTAGGACTATTCACTGGAGCATAATAACTATATAGCAGGACCAGATTCCTCCATGTCCTCTAATCTTTTCAGCAGTAAGGTTTGGCCATAAAGTAGTGTGCATAAACAAGAGCAAAGAGTCTGTCATATTTAGGGAGTCCAAGGTCTTCATCCTCAAAGAGTAAGTAACTCAAAGAAAGTAATCTATTTCTGGCACTGACTTTTTGTTTGATGGTAGATGGTACAGAAATGTTTATCTACATATAGAGCTACTCCATTTAAATTCTTTACATAAATATTTGTATTAAGTTTTGTTTTTCTTTTTCAGTTTTTCTCTGTGTAGCCTTTGCTGTCTTGGACTCACTTTGTAGACCAGGCTGGCCTCTAACTCACAGAGATCTACCAGCCTCTGCCTCTAAGAGATTTTAGGAAGTTTTAAAAACTGTGCTTTTTATGTGTCATTTTCAAAGATCTTTAGTATTATTTATTCTTCTCTGAACCCCTCTTCTTTTTTATTATATTAGGCTCCAATTTAAGCCTATCCCTTTAATACCCACTTTCCCCTTCATTCTAGCAATGTTCTTTCATCTTGATATTTGACAGCCTCTTCTTATGATGTTGTTTTCTAGCTTACTGGCTTCTACGTTAGAACATCCTTCCTATTTTATAGCAGAGAGATGGATCACTGGTTAAAGTGGTTGCAGAAGCAAGGGCACCAAGTTTTGAATCACTACACCGAGGTAAAAGCCGGGCATAGCAAAGTATGTCTACAAGCTTTGGTATTAGTAAAGTGGAGACAGTCAGATCTCTGGAAATTGATACCTAGTCAGTTTCAGTAAGTTGTAAAATGAAGGGTTAGTGGCATGTGCTATCTCATGTTACTCATGCTGAAAAGTGATAAAGAAAGACATTGACATGGCCTCTGGCTATCACAAGTGCACACAGGAATGCGAATAATAGCATAAACAGAAGCATGCACACAATATAAAGAAGCAAATAAGTATATGAATAACAAAAATAACCTGTTTTTATTTTATAAATATACTTATCATTTCCAGCCATCACACAGACAGAATACAGAGATTTTTATAGTCAAGTAAGTTTCTGAGCACTTTAACAGAAAATAAAATGTCTAAGACTGTGCTGAACAATGTCACATGATTGTACTGAGGAAGAAAGTCTTACATGTATACTCTGGAGATAAGCAATAAATGGCTAAAGTAAGGAATCACATAACAATGCAAATGCCCCCCAAATGACAGCACCCTACATTTCTATTCTATAGTTGTTTGTTGCTGTGAAGCAATTTACTGTGACAATTTTTAAAAATTGTCTTCTTGAAAGATGTTCGTATCCATATTAGGATTGCAAAATATTTTATAGTGTCTATAAAGAATAATGATAATGAGAGAAATCAGTGCCATATAGTTAATGTTTTGAAACTTTACAAAATCTAAAAGAAAATATATACCTATATGAAGTATGCAATTAACAACTCAAATTCTACATAAAATAATTTGCACTTCAAAGATTTTCTGAAATATATAGTACTCTGCAAAGCAACAAATAAAGATAACCTTAGAATCAAACCTCCTGCTTAGAACAGGTTATCTTCCTAATTTTTTCAGGGAATCCTGTTAGATGTAAATCAATCTGTGAACTAACTTAATTTTCTCTGTGAAAATTTATGTAAAATTGATTTATTGGTGACATAATTTGGCTTTTTAAAAAATCAAGCTTGCTAATTTGCCAATGAGCTACTATGTAATATCTAGTAAATGGTATCTGGAAATTGGACTTATGAAGAATAAACTCATTTTACTTATTCTAGTTTCTTGCAGACATCAACAAAAACAAACAAAAAAAACCTTTTTGTTTCATACAGAAAAACTGTGCATTGCATTATCTATTCCTAGAAACTCTACCTTATTAAAAAAATATAGACCTTTCACTGGAGAGCAGTGAGCTCATAAAAATTTTGTCTTCCTTGGCTACTAAAAGGAAGCACATGATGCATTCTTTTAAGTTGGTAATGTGTTTTTAAAAGACTTTGGTGTTTATGGCAAATAGAGTTTATTTTATAAATTATCTGTTTTTTTTTTTTCTCTCTATGGGTATATCTCCAGTCTGACCTTCAGTAACATACTAGTTAGTATCAGGTTTCACTCATCTACACAGAAAGGTGTTCTAGTTCATATATTTGGCTTTCTTTTCTCCCTCTCTCTGTTCAGCAACATAATGCCAGATTTTTTCTTTTTTTTCTTTTTTATTGTTTATTATTATTAGTTACATTTTATTAACTCTGTATCCCAGCTGTATTCCACTCCCTTATTCCCTCCCAATCCCACCCTCCCTCCCTCAGCTTCTCCCTGCCCCTTTCAAAGTCCACGGAATGGGAGGACCTCCTCCCCTTTCCTCTGACCCTAGCTTATTAGGTCTCTTCAGACCTGGCTGCAACGTTCTCCTCTGTGGCCTATCAGGGCTGCTCCTCCCTCGGGTGGGGGGGTCAAAGAGCCGGCCATTGAGGTCATGTCAGAAATAGTCCCTGTTCCCCTTACTAGGGTACACACTTGGATACTGAGCTACCATGGGCTACATCAGAGCAGGGGTTCTAGGTTATATCCATACATGGTCCTTGGTTGGAGATACAGTCTCATGAAAGACCCCTGTGCCATATATATTTGGTCCTTGTGGGACTCCTGTCCTTTCCAGGTCATACTAACTCCCCCTTCTTTCATTTGATTTCCTGCACTCTGCCCAAGGTTTGGTTATAAGTCTCAGCATCTGTTTTGATACACTGTGAGGTAGAGGCTTTCAGAGACCCTCTGCGGTAGGCTCCTGTCCTGTTACTTGTTTTCTCCTACTTCCAATGCCCATCCCATTTGTCTTTCTAAGTAAAGACTGATCATCTTACCCCGTTCCTCTTTCTTATTTATCTTCTTTAGGTATACAGATTTCAGTATGTTCATCCTATCTTATAGGTCTAGTAGCCACTTATAAGTGAGTATATGCCATGTGTAACACTCAGTTTTAGATACAATGTATTTACAAGTTTAAGGTTGATGTGCAGATTTAAATTAGATACTATCATTTTATAATAAAACTACTTTGCAAAAGATAGTGAAAGGGCTGGGGAGATGGCACAGTTAGTCAAGCCCTTGTTATGCGAGTACAAAGAGCCGAGTTGAGATCCTATGTGGTCATATGCTTGCATCCTTTACTTCAGTGCTGGCAGAGTAGAGACAGGATCTCTAGAGTTTACCAGCCAGCCAGCCAGCCCAACTAGTGAATTTCAGGTTTAGTGAGAAACTCTGTCTCAAAAATGAAGATGGGCTAGCACTGAGAAAGGTACACACACACACAAATGCACCTATGCATGTGTGCACACACATACGTATAACATACATACAACCTAAATAAATGCAAGAGCACACAAAACTATATACTTACAGTGAAAAAGCAAAAGTAGCGTGTATAACATACAATGCTGGACAACAACCCAGCCTGATAATTTTTCACATTTGTAGTAAATGACTATTGCAGAGCATAAGGACAACCATAAAAATCCCTAAACATGTATGTCTCTATTGTAAATAGCCTGACCTAACTAGACACTGGAAGATTAAAAAGAATAAAAAGTTGATCTTATAGAAACTAAAAGTAGAATTGTGGCTTTCAAGAGGCTGTGAATGCCGAAGGAGATTGAAGACAGGGATGGAGAGAATCTGAGCAATGGATATTAAGCATCATAAGACATTTTCTTGTCCTATTGTACAACATATTTTAGACAGTAGCCATACACTGTATAGTTGACAGGTTAGAAGAAATGACCAAGCAGCCACATCTCATGTTAGGCATTACACAATGGGTTAATGTATTGAAATGTTACATGCTAAATTATAATTCTTATAATTTTGTTCTCCAAACCTGTTAAAATCAACTTAAAATTTTAAAACATAATATAACTAGACAAATTCTGATGTCATTTTTAGAGAATGCAGTTTCATTTCCTAAGAAAAGTGTGTTGATGAAGAGATGTAGTTAGGAGTGTGGTGGCTTCCCAGGACCTGTAAAAACCCAGACACTAAAAGTAAAATAAGACAAGTAATGGGGGAATATAGTGCTTGAACTTATCATTTGTAACCAGGCAGAGCGTCCAGTGCTGACACTGAGACATCAACTCAGTCATAAAACCTGTGACCTACAGTTTGTCCTGCCTGTGCTGGTATAATATTCTTAAATTAATACTAAATATTAATAACCCACAACATGCCGGCAAGATATGTTAGGGTAACTGTGGCACAAAACTTGTGACCACACAACCAATGTGTGGTCTTGCTTAAGAACTGTGCCATAAAGGGAACCCAACCCCAACACTGCCCAGAGACTGGATAGCCCAGAGACCCAGGACAGAACCAAACATGACAGGCCAATTAATTAATGAATTAATTAAAATAAAAAGTCAATAAAATTATTCTTAATGATATTCTGCTATACTCAGAAAACAGAGCCCAGCTCAATCATCGTCAGATTGGCTTTATCCAGTAACTGATAGAAGCAGATACAGAGACACATAGCCAAGTATTAGGCAGTGCTCTGGATACCCCATGGAAGAGAAGAAGGAGGACTGTAGGAACCAGACTGTCGAGGAAACCACAGAAACATTGCCCAGGCCTTACAGGGCCTCACAGAAGTGGAAATCAGGAAGCATGTCTGTGTCTGAGCTTGGTTCTCAGCATATATGTTATGATTGTGTAGCTTGGTGTTCTTGCCGTGGGAGTGCGGCATCCTCTGACTCTCTTCCCTGCTCTTGGGACCCTTTCTTCCTTATACAGCCTTGATATGAGCATATGTGGCTAGCCATATTGTAACTTGTGTGTGATGTTCAATTGATATTTCTGAGAGGCCTGCTCTTTTCTGAAGAGAAACAGTGGATAAATGGCTTTGGGGGAGAGGAGAGGCGTAAGAGGACTGTGAAGAGTGGATGGAAAGGAAACTGTTGTCAGGATGAACAACATGAGAGAATAATAAATGATAAGTAAATGTTAAATAGATAGATAGATAGACAGATAGATAGTGCATACATTAGATACATAGATAATAGGTAGGTGATAGATATAATGAATACACAAACAAAAAATATTTTGTTTTTCCTAAGAATTTTACAAATCTGACACTGATGACATTCAATATGCAATTATGAAAAAAAAGGGCCTCATTTTTCTTATAGTTTGGAGATGTGGAAGCATAAATATTTTGACCAAACCATATTAACTTATCTACAGGAATGACTACCTAAGGGATACAAAGTGAATAAACTGTAATAAATAACAAAATAAATAAAAGGATGCTTATTCTATCTTTAAAAGGCCCTTTAAAATATTGTGAAATGAAAATGCATGGAGATAAGATGGAAAGGTTTGTAAAAGCTCTGATGTTAATAAAACAACATGATGACCATGGAAGAATAAAAATCTCATTTTTATGTCATTTCACGTTAAACAGTGATTTTTAATTTTATGCTATTCACCAGATTACAGTATTGAATTCTAGTTACTTCATGTGAAAAGTGAACAGGCCTGCAGATACGGCTAAGCAGTTAAGAGCACTTGTTTCTCATACCATGAACAAGGTTATGGTTCCAAACACAGGGCGGTTTACAATCTGTAGCTCTAGTGCCAGAGGATCTGACTCCTCAGGTACCAGACAAGCATGTGTGCACACAGGCAACACAAAAATTACAGGCAAACTAAACAAATGCGTACTCTTTAAAGGAAAAAAATCACCTAAAAATATAAAGTACATGAAGCAAAATTTGAGAAAGAAAATATAAGCTCCTATTTATGATACTCACTTTTATTTATTTATTTTTATTACTTATTTTATTTTTTGAGATTTTAATAAAATTAGATCATTTCCACGTTATTTTATTACTGTCCAAAGTTTCCCATACACTGCTCCCTATTCTTTGTCAAATTCATTAATTGTTATTATATCTACATTTATCTATGCAGTATATTTAGGAATATACGTATTCCTAAATACGTAAGTACAACCTGCCTAGTCTGTACAATGTTACTTGTATGCTTGTTTTCTTCTTCTTCTTCTTTTTTTTTTTTTTCTAAAGCCAGAGTGCTTTAACACTTAATTTTCAAGTATAAAGGCTTCATTGCAGAAGGGATTCAGGGCCACAGGCAGTGGGCAGGGAATCTAAAAGCCCGGGTGTAAGTAAACGCAGGGGCCTACTGGCTCCTGGGTAACCACCAGTCCTATGGTACCCTGTCTGTGCCTGGGACCTTCTGCTGGATGCCAGGCAGCGAGGTAGCTGTGAGAGGAGGAGTGGGGTGCTGGACGGCAGGCGGAGGCTCACACGACCACACAACACTGGCAGGTCTTTTGCTTGGGGCCACCATCTTCTTTGGGCTCAGCTAGCTCAAGCTGCCTGGCGGGTACATAGGTCGGCACCGGGTGGTCACCAGGATTGGCCCCAGAAGCCTCATGATGGAGCAGTGGCTGGCCTTCCGCAGACTGCTCCGGGGCTGGGGTCTCTTCTAGGAGGTGGGTGGCATCCCCCGAGGGTCCCTCAGTCTCAGCACAGGGCTAATGCCGCCTGGCTGCCTCTTCCATTGGCCCTTCTTGCTTCTCCGGGCCTTGCAGTCCTTGCTCCTCTGATGTGGGCTCCTCCTGGACCAAATGAGCAGTTCCTGGCTGGCCGGCATCCTCTGCTGTAAACTCTGCTCCCTCGTTGGATTTGCCTTGCTCTTCTAGACTCACCTCTTCCACGCACCTGAGGTCTTCTCCAGCTCTAATGAAGGCTCAGTGCCTCCTGCCTCGCTACCCAATAGTTTCTTACTTTCTTTAGTATCTTCATCCAAGGGGCCCTTAGCCCCTGTCTCCTCATCCAATAGTTTACTTTCTTTTCGTACGCTTGTTTTCAAGGCTGACCATTAGGTATTGGATAACAAGTTGGTGTGCTCAACTGATACTTTACTAATTCAGAATACAGAATAATCCCTGACTGTACTCCAAATATTTGTTCTTTTTTATTTTTTTTTATCAGTTACATTTTATTAACTCTGTATCCCAGCCGTGTCCCGATCCCTCATTCCCTCCCAGTCCCTCCCTCCCTCCCTCCCTCATCTCCACCGTGCCCCTTTCCAAGTCCACTGATAGGGGGGACCTCCTCCCCATTCATCTGATCCTGTTTTATCAGGTATCTTCAGGACTGGCTGCAAAGCCCTCCTCTGTGGCCTAACAGAACTGCTCCTCCCTTCGGGGGTGGGGAGACCAAAGAGCCAGTCATTGAGTTCCTGTTAGAAATGGTCCCTGTTCCCTTCACTTTGGGAAACCAATTGGTTACTGAGCTACCACAGGCTACATCTGAGTGGAGGTTCTAAGTTATATCCATACATGGTCCTTGGTTGAATGTCAGTCTCAGAAAAGACCCTATGCCCAGATATATTTGGTCCTTGTGTAAGATATGATAAACATAATGAAATCTATACACCTAAAAAAGATAATCAATTGAGCAAATATTTGTTCTTATACCCACAAATAAGTGCTTCTGTGTTTTTCCCCAAAGAAACCAAAACTCTAAAATTCTCACTGTAGTGATGGGCTGAGGGAGGGCTTAGAATCAAAGCTGTGGAGGGCCACATGACAGCATGGCAAAGGATACCGAGCTGGTGGAGGAACATTTTGCTCTTGGGGCTCAGAACTCTGCTTTCCTAACCATATTCTTGGTATAAGACAGGAGGGTTTATTCCCAGGGAAAAAAAGAACAAAAAACAAAAAAACGAAACAACAACAACAACAAAAAAAAAAAAAACAGCCACCACTACCAGCCACATACTGACTCTGTGACAGGAACATTCCACCATCCCAGTGGCTGAAGATGAGTATAGAAGCCTTCACTGGAGTTCTATAGGAAAGCCCTCGGTACAGGGGACTCATTCTGGGGCTCCATGGATTTTCCCAAGGCAGTTTTAAAATAGAAAGTCAACTTCTGTTAGTCGAAATTATTTCCACAGTGGGCTGGAGTTGGTCCAGAAACAGATCAGGTGTGAAAAAAGCATTTGACAATATCCAGCATCCATTCATGTTTAAAGTCTTCGAGAGATCAGGGATACAAGGCACATATCTAAACATAGTAAAGGCGATATACAGCAAGCCTATAGCCAACATCAAACTGAACGGAGAGAAACTTAAAGCAATCCCACTGAAATCAGGGACAAGACAAGGCTGCCCACTCTCTCCATATCTCTTCAACATAGTTCTGGAAGTCCTTGCTAGAGCAATAAGATAGTTGAAGGAGATCAAGGGGATACAAATTGGAAAGGAAGAAGTCAAATTATCACTATTTGCAGATGATATGGTACTATATGTGAGTGACCCCCAAAACTCTACCAGGGAACTCCTACAGCTGATTAACACCTTCAGCAAAGTGGCTGGATACAAAATTAACTCAAAAAAAATCAGTAGCCTTCCTGTATACAGAAGACAAAATGGCTGAGAAAGAAATTAAGGAAACAACACCCTTCACAATAGCCACAAATGACATAAAGTACCTTGGTGTGACCCTCACTTTGATTTTTAAACTCTTGCCCTCTAACATAGTATATAGGCATTTGTACCTTATGCTATCGAGATTAAGAAAAACAATAGGGGTGCATTTCAAATATGATTTTAGGATTTGTGATATTATTATAGTCCAGAAGGTGTTGAAACACTGAAAATGGCTTTCATAAGAATGAAAGCTTTAAAAACCCCCAGGGAAATGTAGATGGGCGTTGTGCAGAAATACAAATGGAACAGAGAATGTGAACAGGCATTGCAAGGTAGGCAGCGCAGGGACGCAGCTTGGGTGCTTGCCAAAACACTCACAAGGTCAGCAGCAGAAGCCAAAATCACTTGGATTTCTATATCTGTGCTTATGAAATATGAAATATTTTTATAAATAAAACATTATTTTGTTAGACATGAACTGTCAGGGCTCATGATATTTAAGTTTCAACTGAAAGCAAAAAATAATAATAATAATAATTGTCCAATATAGAAAGGGATATTTCTAGACATTATAGACAAAGACTATTGAAAAAGCACCCTTAGAAAGTGTCAGGGATTGACTGACGGAGCAATTGACAAGAATGTGCAAAGCCTGTGGATTAATCCAAAATCCTAAAAGTACTAAGATTGGAGAAAAAAGGGGCTGGAGTTGGTAGATAAGATTCGCTTTCTTGACATCTTATTTAAAAAATGAAACATGTGGATAACAAGAGTGTAGTTTACAAGACTGAAATAATTTAGAAATATATGGAAATATTGTTTTTTGCTAAAGCTGCAAAACAAACCAACAAAAAGAAATGAAATTTAGCATACTCAGGTTGAGGAGCCTGAAAAGGAAATTAGGACACAGGTGAATCTCTGTCAGAGCATAGTTGGTACTAGGTAACAAATTGCAGGTTAGTGATTTCACATGTCCATGTAACTTCTGATGCCAGATGGCTATCATTTCCCATACTGTGACTTCATGGTGCCCAGGAAACACCGGACTGTGAACGTCACTTCAGAAATGGCACAAAGGCACCTACAGTAAAACAGACTAAATTTTAAATTTAAAAAATGTATATCAAATTTCAAGTGTTATGCCGACCATACCAGCATTTACATCCCTAATAACTCCATGCCTTTGTTTGATGATATTATACTCAGATAACCTAATCTTGAACCCAAATCATGGTTTCAGTGTGTGTTAGAAACACACTAACCTATTAACTGAATATAGTTTGCTCTACAATGTAGGTTGTTGCCCTTATCATACCTGGCTGACCATGAACACTGCTTCTGCCAGGGCCAATAGTCATGAGAGAATATCTTGCTGCCCAGCATGTTCCCAGGAAATAATGATATTTAAAATTTAAAGTATAACTTCTACTCTAGCTCGCTTCTTCGTCGTTGTAGAAACACTTTGCAAATCTGGACCATCTGTACGCAGGCATTTCCAGCCTCCACCCTGATCTTTTATGTACATTTTGTTTAAAATCATATCAGATCGCTGAAGTCCTCACACACAGTTAGCTCCAACTGATAAGTGAGAGAACTATGTGAAATATTTCAAAGAAAATGAAAAACTAACAGTCAGTCCCTACTCTAGAATTGTAACATCAGGTGGCCTGTGCAAAATGCAAAGTGACTTATAATAGCATAATAAAGGTAATAATAAAAGTATGTATCCATACCTGAGTATAAAAGAAAGCACAGAAAAAAAATCAATGGTTAAATTTTTAGAAAACCACAAGAAATGATTTGATTATGGCAGTTCTCCCTAGGGAAGTAAAGAAATCATGTGAGATTTCTGTACCAAAAGAATTGAGGGAAATGAAAGAGGGTAGGGATGAGAAAGGAATTATAAATAGTAAGGAAAGAAAGATAACCCTGGACTTTTTCTATAAAATTCTTGGATACCAAACTGCTTCATGAAAGCAACATTTTTTTCTGTATTAACTCTAAATCAGGAACATCTGTAAGAAAATTTTACAGTCTGAAAACGACTCTGGTCAGTGCTAGCGAACTGAGGAAAGTTACCTGTTAAAAGTTTCGATATTGGCAATTTATCAAGCCATGCACGTAGGTCATGCTGAAGGAGGGACCGCAACCAGTTGGAAGCAAAACTGAACAGCACACCTATGACTGCAGAAGCTGCAGACCAGCAGTGTATCTTTCCACTGGTCCCTTATCTGTGCCTTAACAGTCACGTCCTATGTGAAAGACAGATTCTAAAATGATGAAAAGTGGGTTTGACGCAGAATATTCTGAATTGGCTTTTAGAATTCAGACAAGGCTTCTCCCTAGCCGACTGTGACTGGAAGACCACTTTGAGGTGTAATTCAGTAGGAAACCCAGTGTGACTGTTTTAAATTTATGCCACAAATAAGAAGGTGAAGAATCACAGCCCATCTCTCTTCATGGAATTTCAAAGCGAAAGGAATTTTTTTTTTGACCAAAGGAAGTAACACAGCTCCAAGCTGTGGAAAAAATATTCTTTCTGGATGTTAAAATTGAGTATTTGTGTGTCATAGGAGGCAGTATAATGATAATTCTAAAGCATCATTTAGGGTTGTATGTTAATATGGTCTGAATCAAATAATCAGTTAAGCTAAGTCTGACCAGTATTAATAGTTTTTAAATAATAATTCTTTTATTTTTTTTTCCTTCATATCTTTACTTATTTTTATATGTATTGGTGTGAGGGTGTCTGATCATTTGGAACTGGAGTTACAGACAGTTGTAAGCTGCTGTGTGGTTGCTGGGAATTGAACTGAGGTCTTCTGGAAACTGCTGAGCCATCTCTCCAGCCCCAGGTGTTAATACTTTCAAGTAAATTTTCATGATTTCGTGTTCAAAACTGTCACAATTTTCATTTACACAAGGATACGAAAATGCACATGTTTCTGGAGGACAGTCCCACTGACAAATATCAGCACAATTCTGTAACTAAGGTTCAGGGATCACTGCTGAATAAGTGAGTGGAAGGATTGGAAGAGCCAGGGAATCAGGTATTTTCTCTTGCATGAACTCAGTGGTAGGCTCTCTGATCACCTCCCCATGGAGGCTGGGGGAGTGCAGCCTTGCGAGGCCACAGGAAGACAATGCAACCAGTCCTGATGGGACTGGTTGGGCTAGGGTTGGGCCTTAGGGGGAGAAGAAGGAGAGAGGGTGGAATTGGGAGGAGACAAGGGAGGGGGCACAGCTGGGATACAAATTGAATAAATTATAATAAATGATAATAATAAAAAAGAAAAAAATAAATAAAAAATAAAGTTTAAAAAAGAATTTATGTATACTTGTATATTATAATATATAAGATAACAGAAACACAATTATACGTCTCAAAATCTATATAATATTTGTTTGGCATATTTTAACTATAATTGGCTATAATGAATTAATAAAAAATAAATATTTTCACAAACACTTTTCCAATCCTCACTTATTTTTTTTTTCTCTTTTTGAGGGGGTTCACAACTAAATAAGAATTATGAAGGATGATTCAAGGTGAATTATAATTTTTTCTTTCATTATTATTATTATTTACAGTTTATTCACTTTGTATCCCAGTTGTAGCCCCTCCCTCATCTCCTTCTGCTTCCACCTTCCTTCACTCCTGCTTCCTCCCCTATCCCTCTTCCCTAGTCCACTGATAGCTGAAGTCCTCCTCCCCTGCTGTCTGGCCCTAGTCTACCAGGTCCCATCAGGACTGCCTGGATCCTCTTTCTCTGTGGGCTGGCTGGGTTGCCCCACCATGGAGAAGTTATCAAGGCAACTGAATTCATGTCAGAGGCTGTCCCTTCTCTGTTTACTAGGGAACCCACATCTAGACTGAGTTGTCTATGGGCTATAGCTGAGCAGGGGGCCAAGGGCCTCTCTTAGTATAGTCTTTGGTTGATGCATCAGTCTCTGCAGTCTCCCTTGGGCCCTGCTATTTTTGTGTGTTGTGGCTTTGTTAGTCACCTTGTGTGGCTCCTGTCCCCTCCAGGTTCATTTATATTCCCCTCCTTCCATAAGACTCCCTGTGCTCTGTCCAAAGTTTGGCTGTGAGTCTCCGCATCTGCTTCAATCCTCTGTTGGTTGGAGTCTTCTAGAGGACATCTGTGATATGTTCCAATCCTGTTTTCTCTTTTTCTACCGCTTCCAGTGTCTATCCTGTTTTCCCTTCTGAAGGAGAATTAAACATCTTCTCTAGGGCCCTCCTTGTAGTTTAGCTTTTTTAGGTTTGTAGATTTTAGTATGGTTATCCCATATAAGATGGCTAATATCACTTGTAAGTGAATATAAGACCTGCATGTCTCTCTGCTTCTGGGATACCTCACTCAGGATGATCTTTTCTAGATCCATCCATTTGCCTGCAAATTTCATGATTTCCTTGTATCTAATAACTGAGTAGTATCCAATTGTGTAAATGTGCCATAACTTATGTATCCATTCTTTGGCTGAGGGATATCTAGGTTGTTTCTAGATCCTGGCTATTACGAATAAAGCTGCTATGAACATAGTTGAGCAAATGTCCTTGTTGTGTGGTTGAACATCTTTCAGGTGTATGTCTGGGAGTGGTATAGCTGTGTCTTGGGGTAGCACTATTCCCAGTTTTCTGAGAAAGTGCCAGAATGATTTCCAAAGTGATTGTACAAGTTTATGTTCCAACGAACAATGCAGGAGGGTTCAACTTCCTCCACAACCTCTCCAGCATGTGCTGTTACTTGAGTTTTTGCTCTTAGCCGTTCTGATGGGTATGAGATCGATTGTATTTGATTTGTATTTCTGTGATGACTAAGGAGGTTGAGAATTTCCTTAAGTGTTTCTCCATTATTTGATATTCCTTTGTTGAGAATTCTGTTTAGCTCTGTAACCCATTTTTTTTAAATTGGATTATTTGGTTTGTTGGTGTTTAATTTCTTGCATTTGTATGCATTATGGATATCTGCCCTCTGTCAGATATAGGGTTGGTGAAAATCTTTTCCCAGACTGAAGGCTGTCACTTGACAGTGTCCTTTGCTTTACAGAAGCTTTTCAATTTTATGAGTTTCTACTTATTGATTGTTGATCTTAGAGACTGAGCTCTTGCTGTTCTGCAGTACAAGCTCTAGGAACAAAACGTCAAGGCTACAGACAACCAGATGGCTAGAGGCTGGCATAAGAATGCAACAAACAAAAGCCAGGACATCATGGCTTCACCATAATCTCCAAAACTCAATGGATATTCTAATGCAGCCAAAACACAAAAAATTTATCTTAAATTTGTACTTATACAGTTGGTCCAGGCACATGAAAGGAAAGAAACAAAAAAATAGAGGCCATCATGGACAGACAGAAACCCACAATCAAGCAGGTGAAGGTAATGAATAAAATCTTTCAAAATGACCTGGAGAGGACAGCAACTCCACAAGGAGAACAACAGAGCCAAAAAACCTAGGCTCAGGGGGGCCTGCAGAGACCATACTCCAACCTGTAATGCCTGTTCAGAGGAAGTCTGAAGGCTGCTCAGTTCCCAAGTGGGTTCCCTAGAAAGAGGTACAGGGGCTGTTTCTGACATGAACTCAGTGGCCCACTCCTTGATCACCTCCCCATGGTGGGTGCAGCCTTGCTAGGTCGCAGAGGAAGATGACACAGTCAGCCTTGATGAGACCTGGTTGGCTAGGGTCAGATAGAAGGAGAGACATCCTCCCCTGCCAGGGGACTAAGGGAAGGGCAGAGGGGGAGAAGAGGGAGGGTGAGACTTTGAGGAAGCTGCAGAGGGGGCTGCATAAGTGATACAAAGTGAATGCGTTGTAATAAATTAAATTAATCAATTAATTAAATTAAATTTTAAAAAAGGAAAACAAAACAAAAAAATCTTTCAAGACATTAAAACGGAATAAGAATATAGAAAACACAGGAGTTGGAGAATTTAGAGAGCAGGAAACACGAAGTCAAGCATCACCAACAGAGTGAGAGAATCTCAGGCCCTTAAGATACAATTGCAGAAATCGATACATTTCTCAATGAAAACATAAAAACAGAAAAGTTCCTGACACAAAACATCAAAGAATTATAATTTTAAACATCATTTTTACACTTCATGATTTTGTAAATTGACTATCCTTTTTTGATTTGCAAAATAAATGAATTATCCATTAGAACTGATTTCACATACTTCAACCTGTAAACTTTCTTTTGGTTTTAACTGTAACTTAAAAATGTGAAATTAAGAACACATGAATGAATCTGTTGATGACTTTTTAATGTTTTAAAAATCCAATTCAAGTCATGCTTTGTAAAAAGGCCTCAAACAACAAAAGAGAAAGTAAAGGGTTCGAATGTTTGGAACTATCTTAGACATTTTGTTTTCATTATCTTATTTTACTCACCAACTTCAATCCAAGATAAACCACGTAGAGTCAGGGTGAAGCCAGTGGGTACCAAAGCAGTGGATTCCAAGCTTGCACATATAAGAACCGATAATAGAAGACAAATATTTGTGTATATGCCTCTCCTTTCTAAGACCATCCAGAAGAAAGCTATAAAAATAAATAATGGTCCATTCAAAAGATAGTAGTGCAGAGACCACAAGGTTGTGGTATTTTCTGAATGGAAATGAAGCTGTGATTTTTGTTTCTGAGAGTGATTTTGTAGTCTAAATTACAGAACCATAGAATTATAGGATATTTTAGAATGAGAAGGAATTTTATCTCTCACTAGGGTGTGATTTCACAAACATTTCTACAAAATTTCAAAATCATAAATAACATAGCTTTCTGGGAACCTCTTCTCCCTAAATGCTGTTCATGTAAGTGTTCTGGACCTTGCATACTCACTATATTGTGGTCTCTTTTATAGGGATAATCTTTGTTTTTCTGATATCATATCTTAGGTCTATTAATAGATATTAAAGATGTCATGAGAATAAATATTTTACTGTTTCACATACTGTAGAAATATTTAGTGGATAAATATACAGCCTTTAAATCAACACATATTTCATATTTAAACTAGCTTTCCTATAACTAATTTGCATAATTCAGAAGAACTTTTCTTACAAATCAGGTGGAAATATTTTCATAGATTACATTTTTGGATTAAAGTTAGTTTTTATGTTTCTATAACTCCAATAAAGTTTAACTTTATGTGTAATATGTAACTAATATTAATAATTAATTCCTAATATTTGAAAGATCTAGAGTGTCACATAGACATCAAAAGTGTTTCAAATTAGAGTAAAATAACAGGAAAATTTTTTATTTTAACCAAATTATCTATACATAAAATTTTCATGTTCAGATAGAAAAGTCATTCATGAAAGTAAGTAAAAATAATTTTTCTCAAGTTGTACAGCTGTCAAGGTGTGATATTAAAATTTGAAATGTGTCAGGTTTTAAGCTTCCTGGTAAAGACGGAAGCAAAAACAATTTGTATGTTTGTTTATACATTTAAAAGATGGTGATTAATTCTTTTAAAAGATACAAATAAACTGGGCACTGTTGCAAAAGCCTGTAATCCCAGCACTCAGGGAGGCAGAGGCAGGTGGATATCTGTGAGTTGGAGGTCAGCCTGGTCTACGAAGTCAATCCAGGACAAGTCAAGGCTATACAGAGAAACCCTGTCTCAAAAAAATTAAACCAAAACAAAACAAAAGATATAAACAAAAACATAGCACTATTTTATTAAAAATTAAAAATAAAACAATCATATTCCTCCATAATGTTCCCCATCATCCTTATCCTATTTTTCTTCATATTAAAAAAGAGATATATAAGGTAATTGGAGAGGTGTTAGATACAAGGCACAGTTATCCATATTTGAAAATGTGATTATAAAGTCTTATTTTATGCAATTAATATGTATTAATAAAATAGCTAAGAAAAAAGCAGGCTAGACTGCCTTTAAATTATATGTGAAAGGCTGTTTCCCTGGGACACTCTAATCCAACTGTCCAGTCTACTTTCTTAACCATTTCTCTGAGCTTTGACAGCCATAGCCAGAAGGTCCATCCACAGGGAAATAAAGAGAGGTTATGTAGCCTGTACCTTCATCTGTGCCTATACATGTACTGCAGTTTCTATCTCTACAGTTTCCTCAGCTTAACTAAGTCCCACCCACATTTGAGAAACTATTTCAAAGTTTCTTATGTGTCATAATTTCTACCTCTTTTGTCTCACAGACATTCTAGTAAGCAGTGAGCTTTTACTCTATGATCTCCATTCTCCTTCCTTCTTTAGACTGTAGCTATGACTTTTATGTAATTGTTCAACATTAAACAATTAATAATAATTAATTCTAAAAGTCCATTTTTCTCTTCATTAGAGAATCTTTTTCCCCTGCTGTGGGAATTTGTTAGTCTTTAGATATCTTGGATCCTTCATTGGGAAAAAAGAACCCTTTCCTTTAAAAACAAATAAAAATTCTGGGTGGGCTTGTGAAAGTCCAAAATTATTTTTAACTTATATTAAACTGCCAAAATTGATATAACTTATCATCTTGCTTTTTAGTCCAAGAGAATTTATAAGATTTTGAATTAACTTTTTAAAATAAAAAGGCAATGATTTTCTCTATAATTAGCAATTTTTAAATATCATATTTGATTTGATTTCTTAGTGTCATTGAATAAATATAGAAATAAGCATAACAGATGATTAGAAAAAAAAATCAAAAACCTACTGTAAGAATCCATTCCTTCACAATTTAGTGCTACTGAACTCTGTAGTATTTTCAGAAATTTGTAAATTATCTGAAATAATATATTCACTGTTTCAAGGTTAATTTTCTACCCATGATCCATAGAGATTAACAGTAACTCAAATTTTATATGATAGTTTTATTCCATTAGCCAATGGTTAATAAACTACATTTTTCTATGTAAAAACAAAACCATTAACTTAGTCTCCATCTGTAGAACCAATTATCTGAAACATTTTATAAAGGGTTGCACTTTACTGGCTGCTTTGCTTATGTGGAAGAAGAAAAAGAAAGGAGGTATAATTTTGCAAGACTGCAATGTGCTTATTATTTAAATGATCATCTCAACTCTAACATTTACAAATTATATTCAAAAAGACAAAATTTTCCAGTTAGAACGTTCCAATCTGCTTTTTATATGTGAAAGAGATAGAGAGATCTTCTTTGCAATTGTATCTGCCCTATCCAGAATGAGCTACTTTCTGTGCTGTAGCTCAAGGAATGTTTTTAATACTTGCTCATTCCACATTGTTTAGAAAGCATTATTCTTTGTTTGCCTTCTAATGTAAAATTAACTGAATTCATAAAGCTTTATTGAATAAGATTAATTTTCTAGAAAGCCTTATGAAACTTATCATTTTTTAATGCTATTATGATTTTATAGTACATAAAATTGCTTGAAACATTAAAACTTTTACATTTCAAAAGACATCTCCATCAATAAAAGGAGAACCAGGACTGGAAGGTGACATTCAAATATAAACACCAATGTGTAGCAGTGCTCCCATGACTGGACCATGATTTATTCAAAATTTATATCATCTCAATGAAAATAGAGTGGACACTTGTTCTATTTATGGAGGTCTTTCGGTCACAGACCAGAGAATTGTAAGAGGCAATATTACATTTCAGAAAAATAGTACCTCACCGAAACAGAAAGATGGGGGATGTGATAGACCCCTCTTAGCTTAACAGTCATTGCCACACCATGGCTTTCAAGCCCTCTCTTTGGCAATCTTTAATTTCCTAGCATATGGCTTTAATAGTTCCACTTCCTTTGTTTTGAATGAGAACTTGTAAAATTTAGCTTATTCTTACTTAAAAAGAGAAGATATACAAATCAAAAGACAAATATCATATACCAGTGGAATCATTAACAAGCAGTGTGTTTTGGCCAGTCACCTGTTTTTCTGGTTATTTGTTTGTTTTCTTTTGTTGTTGTTTGTTTTTTGTTTGTTTCATCCTTAGAACTTAATTATGAGAGGCCTGGGATTTTTTTCAAGCTCTAAGTTTCTTAGAATATAAAATTGTTCTCAAACATCCATATTGCTGCACTGCACTGTCTAGTGAAGAAAATGTTTCTCTCTCTCCCTTTGACTTCTCAAATTACAATATCTTAAGACTTAACAGCTAAGGAAGCTAATCAGGAAGAAGGACTCTGGCTAAGATGCTCAATCCCCATTCAGAAAGGCAAAGAAGATGGACATCTGAGAAGGGAGAAAACAGGGAACAAGATAGGAGCCTACCACAGAGGGCCTCTGAAAGGCTCTACCCTGTAGGGTATCAAGGCAGATGTTCACACTCATAGCCAAACTTTGGACAGAGTGCAGGGAATCTTATGAAAGAGGTGGAGATAGTAAGACCTGGAGAAGACAGGAGCTCCACAAGGACAGAGACAAATCCTAAAATTCTGGGCAGCGGGGTCTATTCTGAAACTTCAGCCAAGGAGCAGTCATGGAGATGGCCTGGAACCCCTGCACAGAGATAGCCTAAGGCAGTTCAGTATCTAAGTGGGTTCCATAGTAATGGGGACAGGGTCTCTCTCTGACATGAACTGATTGGTGTGCTGTTTGATCAACTCCCCTTGAGGGGGGAGCAGCCTTGCTAAGCCACAGAAGACAAGGCAGCCACTTCTGATGAGACCTGATAAACTAGGGTCAGAGGGAAGGGTAGGAGGACCTCCCTTTTCAGTGGATTGGGAGGGGAGGAGGGAGGGACATACAGGGGGGTTACAAGTGAATAAACTGTAATTAATAAAAATAAAAATAATTAACTAAGAGAAAGTCTCAACAGTTTTCCCTATTTTCTCATAAAATTTTGATCTTGTTAATTTACATCACAAAGTAGGAAAATGTTACTATAGCTGTTTAATTGATTATTCTGTCAAATGTGTCAGTTTTTCATAATTACCAACAACATTCTGTGGATTTCTTAGGCATCTAAAGAGAGACTGGTTATACAGTTAAGTAGAGCTTAGTTTGTGGATGAAATTGTTCTACAACGCTTTTCTTTCTTTTTTCCCCTTCTTTTATTAACAAAAGATTATTTTCTTATACAGTATGTCCTGATTTCAGATTCTCCTCCCTGTACTCCTCCCAATTTCTCCCTGCCTCCTATCTCATATAGATCCACTCCTTTTCCATCTCAATTAGAAAAGGATAAGCTTCTAAGAAATCATAAGAAAACATAACAAAATAATACATAATAAGATAAAATAAAACCCATCATATTAAAATTAGACAAAGCAAGCCAAAAGAAGGAAAAGAAGACAGAAGCAGGCACAAGAGTCAGAGATTCATTCATTCACTCATTCCCATAAAAGCTTTTGTGGTCAAGGCTACGTCACTTAGGATGGTTGGTTTTTTGTTTTTTTTTTTTTTTCTTGTTTCATTCATTTTCCTACAAATTTTATGATGCCAATTTTAAACAGCTGAGTAATATTCTATTGTATAAATATTTCATGTTTTAAAGTATTCCCTTATTGAGGGAGACCTAGGTTGTTTTCAATTTCTGCCCTTGTGAAGAGAGAAACAATGAACATGATTGAGCAAATGTTCTTGTAGGTAGATGAAGCATTCTTTGGGTAAATGCTCAAAAGGGGCAAAGTTGGATTTTGAGGAATAACTCAATTCACATCTTTCTGAGGAACCACCATACTAATTTTCATAGTGGCTATTGAAATTTGCTCTCCCACCAGGAGTGGATGAGTGCTCCCATTTCAAATTTAACACTGGATTCCTTATTTAATATGTGTTAATATCTGTATTAAACATACAATGAAAAGACTTTAAAGTAAATTTATTTTTATTAGATCTTAACCAATTTCTCATTCTACTTCACTAGAAACGGATTCAGACATGGTTTCATTTTTGCTAAACTATTTATGTTATGCTCTAATCAATGGAATGTTATTATTAAAAAGGAAGTGGGGTTTTAGTACCATATTCTAAGGAAATACTTAGAAATGAGAAGTAATAACACTTGATATATGTGTTCTTAATTTTCTTGTGCTTTATGTCAGAATTATTTCTCTTGATTTTTTTTTATAGAGACAATGTTAATAAATGAGGTTTTAAACACTGAAATAGAGGTTACATATAATGCTGGATAAATTTTATGTTTTTTCTACTTTCATAGTAATTATGTCTTTCTTTAAAATGACATTTATTAATATTCTATTCATGTCTGATTGAAATATGAACAGAAAATGCTACAGAAACATAAGAATTTGCTTTCTATAATAGAACAGAATACCAATAACTCAGTCTCTAAGATGAACAATTAATAAATGGAACCTTGTGAAACTGAAAAGCTTCTGTTATCCAATGGACATTGCTAATTGAACTAAAAGACAATCTACAGATTGGAGGAGGGAAGGGACTACAAAGATGTAAAGTGAATAAAATAAATAAATGAGGAAAAAAAGAAAGAAAAAAATGAAACAGAACTAAACAGAGAATTCTCAACAGAGGAATCTCAAATGGAGGAGAAGCAATTAAAAAATGTGCAACATCAGTTTTGTGCAGGGTGATAAGTATGAATCTATTTTCATTTTTTATATGTAGATATCTAGTTGGAACAGCACCATTTGTTGAAGATGCTATCATTTTTCCATTGTATGGTTTTGGTATCTTTGGCAAAAATCAGGTGTCAATAAGTGTGTGGGTTTATTTCTGGGTCTTCTGTTCGGTTCCATTGATCCTCCATTCTGTTTCTATGACAGTACCATGCAGTTTTTAATACTGTTGCTCTATAGTACAGCTTGAGATCAGGGTTGGAGATGCCTCCAGAAGATCTTTTATTGTAGAGGATTGTTTTAGCAATTTTGGGTTTCTTGTTATTCCATATGAAGTTGAGAATTTTTCTTTCCAGGTCTGTAAGGATTTGTGTTGGCAATTTGATGGGAATTGCATTAAATCTGTAGATTGTTTTTGGTAAGATGGCCATTTTTACTATGTTAATCCTGCCAAGCCATGAGCATGGGCGATCTTTCCATCTTCTCATATCTTCTACTAATTCTTTCTTCAGAGACTTGAAATTTTTTTTTCATATAAGTCTTTGACTTGCTTGGTTAGGGTTACACCAAGGTACTTTATGTCATTTGTGGCTATTGTGAAGGGTGTTGTTTCCTTAATTTCTTTCTCAGCCATTTTGTCTTTTGTATACAGAAGTGCTACTGATTTTTTGGAGTTAATTTTGTATCCGGCCACTTTGCTGAAGGTGTTTATCAGCTGTAGGAGTTCCCTGGTAGAGTTTTTGGGGTCACTCATGTATACTATCATATCATCTGCAAATAATGATAATTTGACTTCTTCCTTTCCCATCTGTATCCCCTTGATCTCCTTCAACTGTCTTATTGCTCTAGAAAGGACTTCCAGCACTATGTTGAAGAGATATGGAGAGAGTGGGCAGCCTTGTCTTGTCCCTGATTTCAGTGGGATTGCTTTAAGTTTCTCTCTGTTCAGTTTGATGTTGGCTATAGGCTTGCTGTATATCGCCTTTACTATGTTAAGATATGTGCCTTGTGTCCCTGATCTCTCCAATACTTTAAACATGAGTGGATGCTGGATTTTGTCAAATGCTTTTTCAGCATCTAGGGAGATTATCATGTGATTTTTTTCTTTCAGTTTGTTAATATGGTGGATCACATTTATGGATTTCCGTATATTGAACCACCCTTGCATACCTGGGATGAAGCCTATTTTGTCATAGAACTCAACATAAAACCAGACACATTAAATTGGCTAGAAAAAAAAGTGGGGAATACCCTAGAACTCATTGGTACAGGAGAAAACTTCCTGAAGAGAACACCAACAGCACAGGCTCTAAAAGCAACAATCAATAAATGGGACCTCATGAAACTGAAAAGCTTCTGTAAAGTAAAGGACACCGTCATCAAAACAAAGCGACTACCTACAGATTGGGAAAGAATCTTCACCAACCCTTTATCTGACAGAGGACTCATATCCAGTATATATAAAGAAGTAATGAAGCTGAAAAGCAGCAAACCAAGTATTCCACTTAAAAAATGGGGAACAGAGCTAAACAGAGAACTCTCTGTAGAGGAATATAGAATCGCAGAGAAGCATTTAAAGAAATGCTCAACCTCATTAGCCATTAGAAAAATGCAAATCAAAACAACCCTGAGATTTCACCTTACACCCATCAGAATGGCCAAGATCAAAAATTCACGTGACAACACATGCTGGAGAGGTTGTGGAGAAAGGGGAACCCTTCTTCACTGCTGGTGGGAATGTGAACTTGTACAACCACTCTGGAAATCAATCTGGCGCTTTCTCAGACAACTAGGAATAGCACTTCCTCAAGATCCAGCCATACAACTCCTAGGCATATATCCAAAAGAGGATCAAGTACACAAAAGGACACTTGCTCAACCATGTTTGTAGCAGCTTTATTTTTAATAGCCAGAAGCTGGAAACAGCCCAGATAACCCTCAACTGAAGAATGGATGCAGAAATGGTGGTACATCTACACAATGTAGTATTACTCAGCAATGAAAAATAAGGAAATCATGAAATTTGCAGGTAAATGGTGGGATCTGGAAAAGATCATCCTGAGTGAGTTGTCCCAGAAGCAAAAAGGCACAAATGGTATATACTCACTCATATAAACATACAACATAGGATAAACCCACTGAAATCTGTACATCTAAACAAACTAAGCAAAAGAGAGGACCCTAACTAAAATGCTCAATCCCCATCCTGAAAGCCAAAGAGGATGGACATCAGAAGAAGAAGAAAACAGGAAACAACCTAGGAACCTGCTACAGAGGGCCTCTGAAAGCCATAAGAAGAAAACAGGAAACAACCTAGGACCCTGCCACAGAGGGCCTCTGAAAGCCTCTTCCCTGAGGACTATCAAAGCAGATGCTGAGCCTGATGGCCAACTGTCGGGCAGAATGAATGGAATTTTATGTAAGAAGTGGGAAATAGCAAGAGCTGGAAAGGACAGGAACTCCACAAGGAGAGCAACAGAGCAAGAAAATTTGAACATAGGGAACTTCCCAGGGACTCATACTCCAACCAAGGACTATTCATTGAGATAACCTAGAACCCCTGCACAGATGTAGCCCATGGCAGTTCAGTGTCCAAGTGGGTTGCTTAGTAATGGGAAGAGGGACTTCCTCTGACATTATCTGATTGGCCTTCTCTTTGATCACCTCCCCCTGAGGGGGGAGCAGCCTTACCACAGAAGATGACAATGCAGCCACTTCTGATGAGAACTGATAGACTAAGATCAGAAAGAAGGAGAGGATAACCTCCCCTATCAGTGGACTTGGAGAAGGGCATGCATGCAGAAAGGGGAGGGAGGGTGGGATCGGGAGGGGAGGAGGGAGGGGCTTATGGGGGGATACAAAATGAATAAAGTGTAATTAATAAAAGTTAAATAAAAAATTAAAAAAGAAAGAAAATGTAAAATAGGAAAAAATGTGCAACATCATTAGTCATCAGAGAAATGCAAATCAAAACAACTCTGAGATTACATCAGAATGGCTATGTCTTCAAGTGACAACACATGCTGGCAAGGTTGTGGAGAAAGGGAAAAACTCCTCCGTTGTTCGTGGGGGTGCACATTTGTACAACAACTTTGGAAATCTATGTGGCACTTTCTCAGATAATTGAGAACAGCTCTACCTAAAGACCTAGCTATAGCACTCCTGGGCATATGGTCCACTATACAACAAGAATATTTGCTCAATATTCTTGTTATTGAGAGGCTTCATTTGTAATACCTGCAAATTGAAAACAATCCAGATGTCCCTCAACTAAAAAATGGATATAGAAACTTTGGTACATCTACACAGTGTAATACTATGCATCCATTAAAAACAAAACATCATGAAACATCCATTGCAGGCAAATGGATGGAACTGAAAAAGATCATCTTGAGTGAGGTAACCAAGATCCAGAAAAACCAAATATGGAACATACTCACTTATAAGCAGGTATTAGCCATATAATACAGGATAACCATACTACAATTCAAAAAACCTAAAGAACCTGAGTAGGTTCTTTAGAACCTAACCTAGGGAGCATGCTTAATTCTCATTCAGAAGGGCAAAGAATAGACACAAGAAGCAGTTGAAGAAAGGAAATAAGGCAGAAGCCTACCATAGATGCCCTCTGAAAGACTCCACCCACCAAGGTAGATATCCTAATATCTAATAAAATAGACTTTCCACCAAAATTAATAAAAAAAGAAGAGGAGGTGCACTTCACTCTCATCAAAGAAAAAATACAATCCTGAACATCTATGTCCCAAATACAAAAGCACCTACATTTATAAATGAAATATTATTAAAGCTTGAATCACACATAAATCCCAACACCTTAATGGTGGGAGACTTCAACACTCCATTCTCACCAAGGAACAGATCATCTACACAGAAGCTAAATAGGGAAACAATGACACTCACAGAAATGCTAAATCAAATGGACCTAAAAGATGTCTACAGAATTTTTCACGCAAACTGAAAAGAGTATACCTTCTTTTCAGCACAGCATGGAACCTTCTTAAAAGTTGACCATATCAGGAGCCAAGTTGGCGGCGCCAGGAGAGCACCACGTTTGAGAAGCACTCGCCGTGCAGAGACCAGAAGACTGAACTCTGGGGCCTGAAACTACATCAATCGTGTTTTCCAGGTGAGGGGAGGCTCCCACCAGTGTGGGAATCAGTCGGGTCCACTCATGGCTACCCAGCCAGAACCCGGAAGAAATCCTGGGTAACACGGGCTTTGTGTCTCCGGGCTGGAGCCACAAACATCCGTGTCCCAATCACTTTCCCAGGTTGATCCATTAGCACAAGGGTGCCTGAGGCTGGGAGTCCCAGCCGCGGGGGGACCCCACTGGGAAGCAAACTTGCCAGTCTGATCACGGGTCACCCAGTCTATCCCCGGAAGGTCGCTAGGACGGCCGGTACCCACCAACAACACAACTGAGCTCCTGCTGCACAGAGATCTGCGCGCTAAACTCAGAGGTACAGACAAGCTGTGCGCCCCGGTACAACAGGGACTGGGAACCCCTGTCCAGAGAGGACCCCACAGGGAAGGAAGAAACCGTGCTGCTGGGGTCACCTAGGGAAAGTCTAGCAGCCTGTAGATCGCAGACAGATGAGTACGCCCAGCCATTACAGATCCGGGCCCAAACAGGGAGCACAGAGTGATCAGAAACTCAGCTTCCGCAGACTAGCAGGCTGGTGCACGCTCCACCAGCCCAGAGACCTGCATTGTACCAAATACACCTTACAGGCAGAACTGTGTGCCCCAAGACACCAGAGCAGTACTCACCCACCACAAATTACCTCTTGGGTTCTGGGGCACAGAGCCCCAACCGCAGACCTACAAAAGACCGGGAACCCTGAGATCAACCCCCCAGATACTGCTCCAAGGGGCAACCAGTTATCCCTAACAAAACCGACCAAACCACGGGACACACAGGTTACAGCAGTTGATCACTAAATTTACAGCAAGAAACCCAGAAGGAGGGCAACTGTCTCCAGGACTTCTCCCAGTGAGAGGAGAGCCCTCTCAACTAATCAGGACCACAGTTACTACCCAGGTCTCTAGGCCTAAGGTGAGCTGTAGCAACTCCTGAAAAACACCGGACATCCAGTGACTATACCCAAAAAGCTGGAAAGGCTTCCTTCAGGAAAAACCATCTTCCTGCCAAGGGGATTCTCTCCACAACAAGAGTCCAGGAACAACCAGAAACTAAATTCAAACAACTAAGATAGCCCAATGGGTAGAGGACAGCGTAAAAGTCCAACCAACAAAAGTCAGAGCAATATGGCATCTCCAGAACCCAGTTATCCAGGGGCAAATAGCCCTAGACACCCCAGCATAAATGAAATTCAAGGAGATGACCTAACATCTATGCTCATGAAGAAGATAACAGAGGAAACAAATAAAATACGGAAAGAATTAGAGGAAGATTAAAAACAAACAGATCATGGCTATCCGTAAAGAAATGGAGAAAATTAAAGACAAGGAGATTATGGCCATCCGTGAAGAAATACGGGAAGCTGCAGCCAAACAGTCTGTGGCCTTTAGAGAGGAAATGCTTAAATCACTGAATGAAATAAAAGAAACAGTGGATTGTTCAAACAAACAGCTGAAGGAATTGACGGAAAAACATGAAAATACAGTCAGACAGGGGAAGGAAACCAACAAAATAGCTCAAGACCTGAAGATAGAATTGGAAAAATTTAAAAAAACACAAATGGAAGAAATTGTGGAGAGAAAGAACTTAGGGAAGAAAGCAGGAACTACAGAGGTTAACATAACCAATAGGATACAAGAAATGGAAGAAAGAATCTCAGGTGTGGAAGATACAATGGAAGAAATAGATGTATCTGTCAAAGAAAATGTTAAATCTAAAAAATTCCTGACACAGACCATCCAAGAAATTCAAGACAACATAAAAAGACAAAACCTAAGAATAATAGGAATAGAGGAAAAAGAAGATTCCCTGCACCAAGGCCCAGAAAATATTTTCAACAAAATCATTGAAGAAAATTTCCCCAACTTAAAGGAGAGACCAATAAGAATACAAGAGGCCTATAGAACACCCAATAAATTAGACCAGAAAAGAAAATCCTCCTGCCACATAATAATCAAAACCGTAAGTATACAGAACAAAGAAAAAATACTAAAAGCTGCAAGAGAAAAAGGCCAAGTAACATATAATGGCAAACCCATTAGAATCACACCTGACTTTTCAACAGAGACTATGAAAGCCAGAAGGGCCTGGACGGATATCATGCAGACCCTAAGAGAACACAGATGTCAGCCCAGGCTACTATACCCTGCAAAACTCTCAGTCCTCATAAACGGAGAAAACAAGATATTCAATGACAAAAACAAATTTCAACAATACCTACAAACAAATCCAGCATTACAGAAGACACTGGAAGGGAAAATACAACCCAAGAAAGCTAGCTACATTCAAGAAAACATAGAAAATAAATAATCCCACTACAGTAAAACAAAAAGCAACCAAGCACACAACCGTATGACCACAGCCAACATCAAATTCAAAGGGTCTAACAGCCACTGGTCATTAATCTCTCTCAATATCAATGGACTTAATTCTCCAATAAAAAGACACAGACTAACAGAATGGATGCGTAAACAAAACCCAGCAATCTGTTGTATACAAGAAACACACCTAAGTCACAAAGATAGACATTACTTGAGGGTAAAGGGATGGAAGACGGCTTTTCAAGCAAATGGACACAAGAAGCAAGCAGGAGTAGCCATTCTAATATCTCATAAAATAGTCTTTCAACCAAAAGTAATCAAAAGAGATGGGGAAGGACACTTCATACTCATCAAGGGAAAATTCCACCAAGAAGACATCACAATCCTGAACATCTATGCCCCAAATACAAGGGCACCCACATTTGTGAAAGAAACATTGATAAAACTTAAACCACACATAGATCCCCACACACTAATAGTGGGAGACTTCAACACCCCACTCTCAACAAAGGACAGGTCAACTAAACAGAAATTAAACAAAGAAACAATATCTCTAACAGAGGTCATGAATCAAATGGACCTAACAGACACTTATAGAACCTTACACCCAAACACAAAAGAATTTACCTTCTTCTCAGCACCTCATGGAACCTTCTCCAAAATAGACCACATAGTTGGTCACAAAGCAAGCCTCAACAGATACAAGAAGATTGAAATAATCCCTTGTATCCTGTCTGATCACATTGAAATAAAGCTGGACCTCAGTAACAACAAAAATAGCAAAAAGCCTACACATACATGGAAACTGAACAACTTGCTACTAAAAGACAGCTGGGTCAGGGAAGAAATAAAGAAAGAAATTAAAATCTTCCTAGAACTCAATGAAAATGAAGACACAACATACCCAAACTTGTGGGACACAATGAAAGCAGTGCTAAGAGGAAAGTTCATAGCACTAAGTGCCTTCAAGAAGAAATTTGAGACAGCGCATTCAAGAAACTTAATGGCTCACTTAAAAACCCTAGAAAAGAAGAAGCAGACACACCAAGAAGGAGCAGACAGCTGGAAATATTAGAAACAAATAAAACAATTCAAAGAATCAATGAAACCAAGAGCTGGTTCTTTGAGAAAATCAACAAGATAGACAAACCCTTAGCCAAGCTAACTAAAAGGCAGCGAGACACCATCCAAATCAACAAAATCAGAAATGAAAAGGGGGACATAACTACAGACACTGAGGAAATCCAAGCAATCATTAGGACTTACTTCAAAAGTCTATATGCAACAAAATTTGAAAATTTAAATGAAATGGACAATTTTCTTGATTGATTCCACTTACCAAAGCTAAACCAGGACCAGGTAAATCAATTAAATAGTCCTATATCTCCCAAGGAAATAGAAGCAGTCATCGAAAGTCTCCCATCCAAAAAAAGCCCAGGACGTGATGGTTTTAGCGCAGAATTCTACCGAACATTCAAAAAAGAGCTAACTCCAGTTCTCTTCAAACTATTCCACAAAATTGAAACAGAAGCAACATTACCAAACTCATTCTATAAAGCCACAGTCACCTTGGTACCTAAACCTCACAAAGACCCCCCCCCCCCAAAAAAAAGAGAACTTCAGGCCAATCTCCCTTATGAACATAGATGCAAAAATACTCAACAAAATACTCGCAAACCGAATCCAAGAACACATCAAAGATATCATCCACCATGACCAAGTAGGCTTCATCCCAGGTATGCAGGGATGTTTCAATATACGGAAATCCATCAAAGTGATCCACCATATTAACAAACTGAAAGAAAAAAAAGAGCACATGAAAATCTTCCTAGATGCTGAAAAAGAATTTGACAAAGTCCAACACCCATTCATGTTTAAAGTATTGGAGAGATCAGGGATACAAGGCACATCTCTAAACATAGTAAAGGCGATATACAGCAAACCTATAGCCAACATCAAACTGAATGGAGAGAAACTTAAAGCAATCCCACTGAAATCAGGGACAAGACAAGGCTGCCTGCTCTCTCCATATCTCTTCAACATAGTGCTGGAAGTCCTTGCTAGAGCAATAAGACAGTTGAAGGAGATCAAGGGGATACAAATTGGAAAGGAAGAAGTCAAATTCTCACTTCTTGCAGATGATATGATAGTATATGTAAGTGAACCCAAAAACTCTACCAGGGAACTCCTACAGCTGATAAACACCTTCAGCAAAGTGGCTGGATACAAAATTAACTCCAAAAAATCAGTAGCCCTCCTATATACAAAAGACAAAAGGGCTGAGAAAGAAATTAGGGAAACAACACCCTTCACAATAGCCACAAATGACATAAGGTACCTCGGAGTAACCCTAACCAAGGAAGTCAAAGACTTGTATGAAAAAAATTTCAAGTCTCTGAAGAAAGAATTAGAAGAAGATATGAGAAGATGGAAAGATCTCCCATGTTCATGGCTTGGCAGGATTAACATAGTAAAAAATGGCCATCTTACCAAAAACAATCTACAGATTCAATGCAATTCCCATCAAATTACCCACACAATTCTTTACAGACCTGGAAAGAAAAACTCTCAACTTCATATGGAATAACAAGAAACCCAGAATTGCTAAAACAATACTCTACAATAAAAGATCTTCTGGAGGTATCTCCATCCCTGATCTTAAGCTGTACTATAGAGCAACAGTTTTAAAAACTGCATGGTACTGGCATAATAACAGAATAGTGGATCAATGGAACCGAACAGAGGACCCAGAAATAAACCCACACACTTATGGACACCTGATCTTTGACAAAGGCGCCAAAACCATTCAATGGAAAAAAGATAGCATCTTCAACAAATGGTGCTGGTCCAACTGGATTTCTACATGTAGAAAAATGAAAATAGATCCATACTTATCACCCTGCACAAAACTGAAGTCCATGTGGATCAAAGACCTCAACATAAAACCTGACACATTAAATCGGCTAAAAAAAAAAAAAGTGGGGAATACCCTAGAACTCATTGGTACAGGAGAAAACTAACTGAACAGAACACCAACAGCACAGGCTCTAAGAGCAACAATCAATAAATGGGACCTCATGAAACTGAAAAGCTTCTGCAAAGCAAAGGAGACCATCACCAAAACAAAGCGACTGCCTACAGATTGGGAAAGAATCTTCACCAACCCTTTATCTGACAGAGGACTCATATCCAGTATATATAAAGAACTAAAGAAGCTTGAAAGCAGCAAACCAAGTAATCCACTTAAAAAATGGGGAACAGAGCTAAACAGAGAATTCTCTGTAGAGGAATACCGAATGGCAGAGAAGCACTTAAAGAAATGCTCAACCTCACTAGCCATTAGGGAAATGCAAATCAAAACAACCCTGAGATTTCACCTTACCCCCCTGAGAATGACCAAGATCAAAAACTCAAGTGACAACACATGCTGGAGAGGTTGTGGAGAAAGGGGAACCCTTCTCCACTGCTGGTGGGAATGTAAACTTGTACAACCACTCTGGAAATCAATCTGGCGCTTTCTCAGACAACTAGGAATAGTGCTTCCCCATGATCCAGCCATACCACTCATAGGCATATATCCAAAAGAGGCTCAAGTACACAAAAAGGACATTTGTTCAACCATGTTTGTAGCAGCTTTATTTGTAATAGCCAGAAGCTGGAAACAACCCAGATGCCCCTCAACTGAAGAATGGATGCAGAAATTGTGGTACACCTACACAATGGAATATTACTCAGCAATGAAAAATAAGGAAATCATGAAATTTGCAGGTAAATGGTGGGATCTGGAAAGGATCATCCTGAGTGAGTTGTCCCAGAAGCAAAAAGACACACATGGTATAAACTCACTCATATAGACATACAACATAGGACAAACCCACTATAACCTGTGCATCTAAAGAAACTAAGCAAGAGAGAGGACCCTAACTAAAATGTCCAATCCCCATCCAGAAAGGCAAAGAGGATGGACATCAGAAGAAGAAGAAAACAGGAAACAACCTAGGAACCTACCACAGAGGGCCTCTGAAAGACTCTGCCCTTCAGACTATCAAAGCAGATGCTGAGCTGGATGGGCAACTGTTGGGCAGGTGAACGGAATTTTAGGTAAGAAGTGGGAAATAGTAAGAGCTGGAGAGGACAGGGTCTCCACAAGGAGAGCAACAGAACAAAAAAAATTTGAACACAGGGAACTTCCCAGAGACTCATACTCCAACCAAGGTCTATTCTTGGAGATAACCCAGAACCCCTGCACAGATGTAGCCCAGGGCAGTTCAGAGTCCAATTGGGTTACATAGTAATGTGAAGAGGGACTACCTCGGACATAATCTGATTGGCCTGCTCTTTGATCACCTCCCCCTGGGGGGAGCAGGCTTACCAGGCCATAGTAGAGGACAATGCAGCCACTTTTGATGTGAACTGATGGAATAAGATCAGAAAGGAGAGGAGAACCTCCCCTATCAGTGGACTTGGGGAGTGGCATGCATGCATAGGGAGGAGGGACAGTGGGATTGGGAGGGGAGGAGGGAGGGGCTTATAGGGGGATGCAGAATGAATAAAGTGTAATTGAGGAAAAATTTTAAAAAAAGGGGGAAAATAATTTAAGAACCTTAAATGACTTTCAAAAGTGGAGGAAAACATGGAGTTAGTCAATTGGCATGGAGCACGTCTCGCCCCTGGTGGCAATGGTCTCCTGAACCTACTCAGACCTCGGACACCACCACTGCTAGTTCTAGAACTGATGCAAGATGTTCCAACGAGGGGGTTAAAGCTTCTCTTAATATTTCCTATAAGTCCACACCTATTTGTTTATATCCCCCATTTTTATTCATTATTAGCCAGATAGAGCCAAGTACTTGTTGTGATGATACTTGCTTTTTTGCCCAATGTTGGAATGCTAGTGAATTTAGGTATGCCCTGGTTACTCGCATGCCTCGCTGGGTGCCTGTGCCCATTGATGCCCCTCACGCTATGACTCTCTTCAGACGGAAAAGGGATCTTGGAACTACAGCCGCCACTGTTACTGCCATCTCATTGGCAGCTGTTGGAGCTACCACCGTGGCATTAGCCATGAGTCATACTGTGCAGACTGCTCAGACCCTGAATAATCTTTTAGCCAATGTAGCTCATGCCTTAGATGTACAAAAAGGAATTAATGCTCAACTAAAAGGAGGCTTAATGGCGTTCAATCAGAGGATTGACCTCAGGCAGGAGTAAATTGATACCCTATGTCAAATGGCTTAACCGGGCTGTCAATGAAAGTATGCTGGACTTTGTGTTACTAGCATACAACATGAGAATTTTTCCTGTGCTGCAAATCTATCTAAACAATTGTCTAGCTATATTTTAGGTAATTGGACTGGAGAATTCGATATTACGATGGAGCAGTTGAGAGTGGCCATTATCACAGTAAATTCTACCAGAGTGGACGCAGGACTAGCCACGGGATTATCACCATGTATTGCTGCAGCCATGAATCATCTGAAGGAATGGGCGGGCCTGGGAGCGTTAACAAGCCTTCTGGTGTTGGTCTCCTTGGTTTGCCTGTGGTGTATATGCAAGATTAGAGTCTCACAACAGCGTTATGCAGCCATGATCATTCAGGCCTTTACAGCCATTGAAGCAGGACAGTCTCCCCAAGCATGGTTGGCTACCATAAAAAGCTAAAATGTTATGTTCAGGATGTGAGGCTAAGCACTGCACTCAGGGTCAGCTTCTTTCGACCCAGAGAAGAGCAAGTCTGATTTCATGCGGGTTGATATCCCAGGTCCTGCCTCTGAGAAAAAGGTATTGGACCGGTCTGATGCTCTTTGGGTGGATGACACCTAAATGAACATCGGTACAAAGTCCCAATTTATTTCTAATATCAGAGATCAGGCCTCTACTCTTGCCTGATGCGTCTAAAACAAAAAGGGGGAACTGTAGAGAGCTGCGTAATGCCGCGCCTTAAAGATGGATCTGGTTTCTGCCTTCCACCTTCCCGATGGTGAGTGCTCTCTGTCACAAACAACTCCACATTTGGCTAAGGCTGAGGATCTGGCTTGCTTCCATGTATGTGGACCTATCTGCATTGCCCACGTGGCACGCTGGGGTTGGCTACCCAGAGGCTATATAAGCTGTGGGCTGGCTTTCCCCAGGGTCTGATGATTGTTCAAGGTTCCTGAATAAACTGCATTGAAAAAAAAAAAAAAGCCAGTGCAACAAGGGCCATGTACATAGCATTAATGAATGGAGCATGCTGGATAAATGAATAATCCCCTTAGCAACTTGAGGACAAATAACAGTAAGTGCTCAATGGGGCAAGGAGATGAGAGTGAGTCTGGAGACAGAGTAATGGTTGGTCAGCTTGTGTCCTTGGGGAATGGTTTACTAATATGAAGTTATTAGATCTGGTCTTATTATTGTTTTTCAAGAAAAGTTAATCATTTTTAAGCTAAACCACCTGATGTTTGAATGGTGTCAACCAATTAAAAAAATAATTTTAAAAAAAGCTCCTCTAAATGAGACCAAAACAAACATGTTGGGAAGCCAGAAACCCTGCTTCATAACTGTAATCCAAGCATTTGGGAATCTGAGGCAAGAGTATTACCAGGCTGGACTGCATAATGAGTTACAGGAAAGCCCAATCCCTTTTAGTTTACCCACAAGCATAAACTAAAATGTATATGTGTAATTTCTCAATCTGTGATCTATAGACTAACACCACCACCTTTTTCAGTGGTTTGTGTTTGGGACTTGGGAAGTTCCTGAGCCTCCCAGGCCCAGTCTCTGGGGTGTCTTTGAGACAAAAGCCAAGGATTTACATTTCATATATTTCTACCAAAGTTTGAGAATCATTGAGACATAATATATAAATATATTTATATATTTATAAATATATAAAAACACATCTAGTTTGTGTCTCTAGGGAGCTTAAAATTTCAGTAGAGACAATTGAAAAATGAAAGACAGGGAACTCCTAGCATGGTGGTGCACACTTTTAATCCCAGCACTCAGGAGCCAGAGGTAGGAGGAAGGCCAGCCTAGTCTATATAGTGACACCTTGTCTTAAAAATATAAAACAAAGCAAAAGACAAGAAACTGACATGGAGGCTGTGAGATTCTGAGAAATTGTTCTGGAGGCACATTGCAGAGGGACAGACTTGAGAAAGGCACAGGAGACAGATATATCCAGGTTGTGGATCTAGAGTGAGATAAAGGCTAAAGGTACAAGCAAGGGAAGGCAAATGCCATATGTCTACCCACATCATATATGTGTTTTTTGCAGTCAACATTTTTTTTATAACTTGGAATGTGTCATGGTTAGCTTTAATTGTCAACTTGACACAATATAGAATCATCAGAGGAAAGAGCTTCAATGAGGGATTGCTACATTAGATTGCCCTGTCTCTAGGAAATTGTCTTAATCTGATTTGATTCATGTGGGAAGACCCAGCCTATTGTAGGAGGCACTATGCCCTACACAGAGGGTCCTGAACTGTAAGTGGAGAAATCTAACTGAGCATAGTGAGCATGCATGTATTTGTTTTTCTCTACTCTTGATGTGATGTGACAAACTATCTTAAGCTCCTGTTGCTGTGGCTTGCCTTTAGTGATGGATAATAACCTTGAACTATAAGCTAAAATAAATTCTTTTTACCCCTAAAAAAAATAGTTGACCATATCATGGGGCACCAGAGCAAGCCTCAACAGGTATACAAGATAGAAATAATACCTTGCATCTTATCAGACAACCATGGTCTAAAACTAGACCTCAACAACAACAGAAATAACAAAAAGCCTACATACACATGAAAACTAAACAACTCTCTACTCAATGACAGCGTGGTCAGGGAAGAAATGAAAAAAGAAACTTCCTAAAATTCAATGAAAATTAAGGCACAACTTACCCAAGTTTATGGGACACAACGAAAGTAGTGCTAAGAGAAACTTAAAAGCACTAAGTGCATCCAGAAAGAAGTTTGAGACATCTCATACAACAACTTAAAGGCACACTTGAAAGTCCTAGTAAAAAAAAAAAAAAAAGCAGAAATAAACAAGAGGAGTAGACTATTAGAAATAATCAAACTCAGAGTTGAAATCAATGAATTAGAAACAAAGAAAACAATTCAAAGAATCAATGAGACCAAGAGCTGGTTCTTTGAGAAAATCAACAAGATAGAAAAACCCTTAGCCAAACTAACTAAAAGGCAGAGAGAAACTATCCAAATCAGCAAAATCAGAAATGACATACACTGAAGAAATCCAAACAATCATTAGGTCTTACTACAAAAGCCTATATGCCACAAAATTTGAAAATCTAAAGGAAACGGAAATTTTCTTGCTAGATTACATTTACCAAAATTAAATAAAGATCAAGTAAATATATTGAATAGTCCTATATCCCCCAAGGAAATAGAAGCAGTCATTAAAAGTCTCCCTTCCAAAAAATACCAAAAAAACCAAAAGAACAAAAACAAAACAAAACAAAAAGTCCAGGGCCAGATAGTTTCAGTGCAGAATTCTACCAGACTTTCAAAGAAGAGCTAACTCCAATTCTCCTCAAATTATTCCACAAAGTAGAAATATAAGGAACATTACCAAACTAATTCTATGAAGCCACAGTCACCTTGATACCTAAACTACACAAAAACTTAACCAAAAAAGAGAACTTCAGACCTATCTCTCTTATGAACATTGATGCAAAAATACTCAATAAAATACTGGCAAACGAATCCAAGAACGCATAAAAGATATCACCCACTATGACCAAGTAGGCTTCATCCCAAGCATGCGTGGGTGGTTCAATATATGGAAATCATCAATGTAATCTACCATATAAACAAACTGAAGATGAAAAAAACCACATGATCATTTCCTTAGATGCCAAAAACGTATTTGACAAAGTCCAATTCCCATTCATGTTTAGAGTCTTGGAAAGATCAGGGATACAAGGTACATACTTAAACATAGAAAAGACAATATACAGCAAGCCTATAGCCTACACCAAACTAAACGGAGAGAAACTTAAATCAATCCCAATGAAATCAAGGAGAAGGAAAGGCTGCCCACTCTCTCTGTGTCTTTTCAACATAGTACTTGAAGTCCTAGCTAGAGCAATAAGACAACTAAAGGAGATCAAGGGTCTACAAATCGGAAAGGAAGAAGTCAAAGGATCACTATTTGCAGATGATATGATAGTATACCTGAGTGACCTCCAGAATTCAACCAGAGAACTTCTTCAGCTGATGAACACCTTCATCATAGTGGCTGGATACAAAATTAACTAAAAATATATATATATATATATATATATATATATATATATATATATATTAGCCCTCCCGTATACAAAAAACAAAAGGACTGAGAAAGGAATTAGTGAAACTACACCCTTCGCAATAGCCACAAATAACATAAACTGCCTTGGGGTGACTGTAACCAAGCAAATGAAAGATCTGTTTGAAAAAAAAAATTCAAGTCTCTGAAGAAAGAAATTGAAAAATATATCTGAAGATGGAAAGATCTCCCATGCTTCTGGAGCAGTAGAATTAACAGTGAAAATGGCCATCCTGGCAAAAGCAATCTACAGATTCAACACAATTCCCATCAAAATACCAACACAATTTTTTTTTATAAATGAACAATTTAATGTCCAGCCATGAATTCATCTTTGTAACTGCTATGTAGGTCATGAAAAAATATTGCCAGAATCCTAATTACTATTACAGCCCCAAAAGCCTCTATTTCTTCCATTTTATTTTTTCACTGCTTTTCCAAAAGCTGTGGAATTAGAACAGTGATTTAAAGAATGTGCCATATCCTTGAACAGAAGGCTCTTTCAATCTAGCCACAATTCTATACAGACCTTGAAAGAACAATTCTCAACTTCATATGGAAAAAAAACAAAAACAACAACAAAAAACACCCAGAATTGTTAAAGCAATCCTGTACAACAACAGATCGTCTGGAGGTATCTCCATCCTTGATCTCAAGCTTGTACTGCATACAGAGCAATAGTAATGAAAACAGCATGGTACTGGCAAAGAAACAGAATGATGGATCAATGGAATTGAATAGGAGACCCAGAAATAAATCCACACACCTACAGATACTTGATTTTTGACAAAGAAGCCAAAACCATACAATGGGAAAAAGACAGCATCTTTAACGAATGTGCTGATCTAACTGGATGTCTACATGTAAAAAAATGAAAATGCATTCATATTTGTCACACTGCACAAAACTAAAGTCCAAGTAGATCAAAGACCTCAACCTAAAACCAGACACACAAAACATTTTAGAAGAAAAAGTGAGGAAGAGCCACCAGGGGATCAAAGTGGATGCTGAGACTCACAGCCAAACTCTGGACAGAGCACAGAGATTCTTATGTAAAAGTAGGGGTATATAATGACCTAAAGGGTACTAGAGCACCACAAGAAGACCAACAAAGCCAACAAATCTGTCCAGGGGTCCTGTAAAGACTGATGCATCAGCCAAGGACCATGTATGGAGAGGGCCTAGAACCCGTGCTCAGATGTAACAGATAGGCAGCTCAGTCTCCAAATGGGTTCCCCAGTATGGGGAGCAGGGGTGTGTGCTGACTTGGACTGTGTTGCCTGCTCCTTCATCATTTCCTCCTGGTGGGGTGTCCTTGCCAGGCCACAGAGGAAGAGGATGCAGGCAGTCCTGATGAGAGTTGATAGACTGGGGTCAGTTGGTAGGGGAGGAGGGCTCCCCTTTTCTGAGGACTAAGGGAAGGGGATAAGGGAAAGAGGGAGGGAGAATGGAAGTGAGAGGAGAGGAGGGGGGTCTACAATGAGAACATAAAGTAAAAAAAATTTAATATATTAAAAATAGAAGGTGTAAAAGAAATAGATCTAAATTTTGTATCTTCTAAAGAAGTGTTTTTTCTGTGAAATATTTCAGCTGAAGTCTATTCTTTTTTTAACTTTTATTAATTACACTTTATTCATTTTGTATCCCCCCATAAGCCCCTCTCTCCTCCCCTCCCGGTCCCACCCTCACCCTCTTTCTGAATGCATGCCCCTCCCCAAGTACACTTATAGGGGAGGTCCTCCTCTCCTTCTTTCTGATCTTAGTCTATCAGTTCTCATCAGAAGTGGCTGCATTGTCAGGGTTCTAGGTGATCTCCATGAATAGTCCTTGGTTGGAATATGAGTCTCTGGGAACTTCCCTGTGTTCAAATTTTCTTGTTCTGTTGCTCTCCTTGTGGAGTTCCTGTCCTCTCCAGCTCTTACTATTTCCCACTTCTTACATAAAATTCCATTCACTCTGCCTGTCAGTTGGCCATCAGGCTCAGCATCTGCTTTCAGTCTGCATGGCAGAGGCTTTCAGAGGCCCTCTGTGGCAGGTTCCTAGGTTGTTTCCTGTTTTCTTCTTCTGGCTTTCAGAGGCCCTCTGTAGCAGGTTCCTAGGTTGTTTCCTGTTTTCTTCTTCGGATGTCCATCCTCTTTGCCTTTCAGGATGGGTATTGAACATTTTAGTTAGGGTCCTCTCTTTGAAGTCTATTCTTTATGGAAAATAGTATATCTTAGTACAATGGAGAAACTGCTGACGAATATTTCTGTACAAATGAATTTATGAAATAGTCTCACTCTTTTGAAGTGTTCATTGTTTCAGGAATCTGTAATCACATCCTAGAGTGTTCACTGTTCATATTATTTGAATATCTGACATTAGAATGGACAGAATATAGACACAATTTATAGTGAATATTTTAAAATCAATGTATTGAAGGGAACATAATTTTTACATACTGAAGAAATATGTCAATATGCAAGAGAGTTTATTAGCTTAGATTTTTTATTAAGAAATTACACAATTTACTAAATGGTTTGCTTTTAAGCCATTGCTTGCTTGATTTTTTTTTCTGAGAATTCACAGATACCTTTGACCTTGCATAAGGCCCAATTTTCAGATAGAAGGCATAATTCCACACAAGACTAACTTCCTAAAATAATGAGATTATCAGTCTTATTTACAGAACATGGGTGAGCAGCTTATTAAGAGGAACATAGCTGAAGGGTTACCTGTATGAATATGCATAATTCCGAAAGAGCTTCACCACTAAAATTTCTCATGGCAGGATGGGTTTTGTCATCCACTCACCTGATAGACAGAGTGTCTCTGCAATTGACTTCTGCATTCTACATATGCTACCATTTCCAGAGGTCTATGCACGCAGGGCATAATGAAATACATCTGGTAGGAAGTGTAAGTAAAAGGGCTTATAATCTCAGACAAAAGCTTAACACTGTTCCTCACCTCATCCTATGAACAAACATTGAGAGGGTACTTCTGGAGGATCTCTGCAGGGTAGTCACAATTTCTTTTATGGAGGGAGGGACTGAGGGAATGGAGCAAGGAGAAACCATGGTTGGCATGTAAAAAAAAAAAAAAACTTAAAAATAGATGGTAATGGCTATTAGCCTCAGAACACAGGGAATTAGATTTTCCCCACTGATGATTCTTGGTTAATTGCTTGCTCTTCTTTCAGCTTATTAGTATACTTTCTAAAAACTAGTTTGAATTTCATAAGATAAATTGATTATAACTTCTGATCTCCTAAAAATATTAACTGGCATGTGGATAATGAGTGACCATCTAAATAACAAGATCTAAGTCGTTTTGAACATGAGAAATTATTCTTACCACTGCTCTGTTCTCTCTTTGGCACAGTATCATTACAGTGTATAGGCTTCTTAATTCTTTTTCCTACAATGTTTCTACATGTACTTTATAATTTAACTGGTTTTGTGAGTCAGGGGCTAAGGCAGTAGCCCATATTGGCCTCAGACTTTCTATCTTTTTGCCTCTGCCTCCTGAATAGGAGGGTCACAAGGGTGTACCATCAAATAAGGCTGTATGTCCATTATCTTTGGAAGTCTGCCATATTGAATACTCATAATAGAAAAGTAAGATTCGCATGCTACAGTTAGCTCTATACTAATATTTTAGCTACCAATTGTGAGCATATATGACATATTTTAAGAACAATTATTAAGAAAAAAAATCATTGAATAAGTATGTATTTTTATTATAGAATTGTGCATAAAATGTACAATGTGCATAAAGTAAATTAGTTGGTTTGTAATGCAAACCATTACTGCAGGGCTTTCACAGATCCTCCTTGTAGTTTAATACTCTAGGGCATTTGTTGGGACAATCTTTCCACTAGTACATCTCCTGATTTCTCTGCCTTACAGTCAGTCTCTCTTTGTGCCTGTCTCTGCCTGCTTCCTATTTTGTTTTCTCCCTTCTGTTTCCTTCTGTGTCTCTGCCTGCCCAGAAGTCTACCTCGGGGACTTTCTGCCCCAGCTCTGGTTTGTTAGCTCTTTATTACACAAAAAGCCACATTCCAGTCTGAACTAATCATCAGCAAGACAGTGTTCACTCCATCTTCTATGGGTTGGGCTTTTGCAGGTGAGGAAGGACAAGCATTTACAAATAGAAAACCAGTGATGAGCCAAAGAAATTATAATACTAATATCCTGCCAGCACTTAGCTCTCTGAAGGCACAGAATTAACAAATTAAAATACAGCAGCACACCTCAGTGTGAGGGAAATTCATACCAACAAACCATTGTGCATTTATTCAATTAAAAATTTTTATTACAGGGTCTTTTCTGAGACTGACATTCAACCAAGGACCATGTATGGATATAACCTAGAACCTCCACTCAGATGTAGCCTGTCGTAGCTCAGTAACCAATTGTTTTCCCAAAGTGAGGGGAACAGGGACTATTTCTAACAGGAACTCGATGACTGGCTCTTTGGTCTCCCCACCCCCGAAGGGAGGAGCAGTCCTGTTAGGCCACAGAGGAGGGCTTTGCAGCCAGTCCTGAAGATACCTGATAAAACAGGATCAGATGATTGGGGAGGAGGTCCCCCCTATCAGTGGACTTGGAAAGGGGCACGGTGGAGATGAGGGAGGGAGGGAGGGACTGGGAGGGAATGAGGGATCGGGACACGGCTGGGATACAAAGTTAATAAAATGTAACTGATTAAAAAAAATAAAAATAAATAAAAAAAAATTTATTAGTCAATCCAGGTCACCACAAATGAGGAAAATAAGTCATCATAAGTCTGAGAAGACTTAGACTTGCATATTTGATACAGCAGGACTTCCATATTAGATTCTGAAATAAAGAAATAACATTGGTAGGACATTTTTTTTTTCTGAATATGTATATTTAGAAGGAGCTGAATTACCAAAAGAAAGAGAGCATCATCTTTGTTTGGCCAAATCAAACACACTTAGGGACTCAGAAGTACTGTAGAAATAAAGTGGTATTATCTTACTTTTCAGTGAGATTATTAAAAATGGTTACTTTGTAGGCTCATATGTCTACTTATGAATAACTGATGAAAGAGTAGTTAAGTAGATGACAGTTATATGTGGTTATATAAACACAGATGTTTATTTCTTTAATGACACTGCTTAAATAATATTAAGTCTATAGTAATATGCAATTTCTATTAATTTATTCTCTGGAGATGAGCATTTCCACATAGCAAGAGATTCATAACAATAATCTTAATCTTTAAATATTTGCTTAGTTTGATCAACATAGTTATTTCTTCTATAGTAAAATGAAATGTATATAATCTTGTAGTTGAATTTTAGAATTATTAACTGTTTAAAAATGAGGATTTTTTTTTTCATGGAGTTTGCTTGGACCTGTCTAAAATGATATCAATTTTTTTCTTATAGGATAATATTACTGTAATATGCTATTCAATATTTCAAGCACACTTGCTACAGTTAACAGGATTCTGGAACATAATTTTGTAATAATAAAGACTGATACTAAACTCCACAAACATAATACACAAAGAAAAAATATAAATTAATTGTGAGGACTATTTCTGTAACGTGTCATTTGGAAACCCATTAACAGAAGATTATATGACCAGATGAAATGCTATTGAGTTTAGGTACTGTAAATACTGGATTAGAAAGCTTTTATGTATTTTAATTGAATTTAAACCAATACCCTATTTTCCATCAGTAAATTCCTGGGAGTTTACACTTGTTGGTTTTCAAGAAATCCAGATGGGCCACATTACCGTTTGGCTTCTTTGATGAGGCATAAAAAGACAAATCCTGTTTTTCACAGAAGTACAGTCTTACATTAGTGTTAGTGCCATGATATCCCCAAGCTTTTAACTGAATTCGACCTGTTCAAAACAGAATACTTTATTTTATTTTCAGATGAGAATTGTTATGACTCATAATGCTGGCCAATGTGCAAATAAGTAATGGGGCCTAAAATCAACTTACAATCTAATTAATCATACTGTCATCTTCAGTATGTAAACTGGATCCTTTTGGTACTCCAGTGGGACAGTATGGACTTTCATTTATTTTCTTGGACATGGTAATGAATTTGATTCAATCCATCCCCAACTAATTTCCAATTCTATGTGACCTGTGTTTTCCATGTGCATATTAATCCTCAGCTACAGAAACTTCAGCTTTACTGAAGTTCAAGAATTTGTTTTCAGTTTTTCTGCCCATGTTCAGTGATAAAAGCACATTTGACTCTTGTTTACACAATCTGTAGTTAGGTATTTTCTCAAGTGAAGTTCCTAGGATGGCTCTTCGTTGTTTTGATTCATTTATAAATCATCATATCATTTTTAAATCATCATTTTTCATATCACTTTTTCTTGATTCTTTTTCACATCATCATAACAAATAAAAATGTATATTACTCCAATGGCATATTTTATTATTATCATTTATTACAATTTATTCAATTTGTATCCTGGCTGCGGCTCCCTTACTCACCTTCCTGCAAACCCACTCTCCTCTCCTTATGCCCCTCCCCTAGTCCACTGATAGATGAGGTCCTCCTCCCCTTCTATTTGACCCTAGCCTATCAGGTCTCATCAGGACTGGTTGCCTCATCTTCCTCTGTGGCCTGGCAAGGCTGCACCCCCAAGGCAAGGTGATCAAAGAGCCAGTCACTGAGTTCATGCCAGAGACAGCCCCTGCTCCCCTTACTAGAGACCCACTTGGAGACTGAGTCTCTGGGCTACATCTGAGCCTGGGTTTTATGCCCTCTCCATGCATTGTTCTTGGTTAGGGTATCAGTCTCTGCAGAAGCCCAAGGGCTCTGCTTTTTTTTTCTCTGTTGGTCTCATTTTGTAGCTCTTGTCCCCTCCAGGTCTTTCTATGTCCCCCTTCTTTCATAAGATTTCCTGTACTCTGCCCAAACTTTGGCTATGAGTCTCAGCCTCTGCTTTGATACCTCAATCAGAGGCCATCTGTGGTAGACTCCTATTAAAAACAAGGAAATCCTGAAATTTGCAGGCAAATGATGAGAACCTGAAAAAAAATCATCTTGAATGAGATAACCCAGAAGCACAAAGACACACATGGTATACACTCACTCATACACATATAACATAGGATAAACATACTAAAATCTATACTCCTAAAGAAACTAAACAACAGGGAAAGTTCTAGGGAAGATGCTCAATCCTCATTCAGAAGGACAAACATGATAGACATCGGAAACAGGAGAAGACAGGGAACAGGACAGGAGCCTACCAATGGCATTTGTTTTAAAGTTGAAAAAAGTGTTGAAAATATATAGACACAAAAAGGCACTACTATAATTGAGGTTCAAATATGCCTCAGGTTTGTAAGATGATTGAATCTCTAATTATTTCAACATGGAAATACAGGTTTTCTGGAGGAAAGAACAGTGCACTGCTATTGTCAGTAAAATTGGCTACGTATTCTAAAAAAGTATCTTAATTTGATTGTGAAATAGTCTGGGTAGTTAGTTATATGCATGACCCCAAGGAAAAACAGCTTTTCTCTGTAACACTATTTCATAGAATATAAAATAAATTGCTTCATCTTTGCATTGACTACTCTTACATTATTAAGAATTATTAAAAAAACTGAGTTATTTTGGTTTTTTTTTGTTGTTGATGTTTAATTTTAATCCTCATTCTGTATTTTATTTAATTATTTACTTATTTTTATTATTAGTTACATTTTATTAACTTTGTATCCCAGCTGTATCCCGTTCCCTCATTCCCTCCCAATCCCACCCCCCCCCCATCTCCTCCTTGCCCCTTTTCAAGTTCACTGATAGGGAGGACCTCCTCCCCTTTCATCTGAGACTGTTTTATCAGGACTGGCTACAAAGTCCTCCTCTGTAGCCTAGCAGGGATGTTCTTCCCTTGGGGGGTGGGGAGGTCAAAGAGTCAGCCATTGAGTTTATGTCAGAAATAGTTACCTGTTCCCCTTACTAAGGTACCCACTTAGATACTGAGCTACCATGGGCTACGACTGAGCAGAGGTTCTAGGTTATATCCATACATGGTCTTTGGCTGGAGAAACAGTCTCTTATAAGTCCCCTGTGCCCAGATATATTTGGTCCTTGTGGAGCTCCTGTCCTCTCCAGGTCATATTAACTCCCCCTTCTTTCTTATGATTCCCTACACTCTGTCAAAGGTTTGGTTATGAGTCTCAGTATCTGCTTTGATACACTGCTAGGTAGAGTCTTTCAGAGGCCCTCAGTGGTAAGCTCCTGTCCTGTTCTTGTTTTCCCCTACTTCCCATGTCCATCCCATTTGTCTTTCTAAGTCACTATAAATTTTCTGTTAAAAATTCAATATCTTATACATGTTTCAAGTCTGCGTACATGAGATAAGTATAGAGATGATTGCCAGAGTGCTGTGCTTGGACCAAGATCCAATATAAAACCAAACACTGCAGGTGTTTGAACATAACTGGAGTGATTTATCTGTTGCAAAGAATTGATTGATAGCACATTTGTCATTAATAAATTTTTTTATAAAAAAATGCAATCAGAAATAGGAATTCAATTAATACAATCTTTGAAAGGGTGGACTGTTTCAGAATTCTGGAATGAGATATGATTTTGAAACATGTGTTTTTAGTTCTCTGCTTCTTGTTACATTCACAGGACAAGGCATAGTTCTGCTGAAAACAAGTGACATAACCGTCATACCAGCAGTCAGCATCCCTAAAGGCAGTTACAATATCAGAATACAATGTAAAGAACATCCTTTTGCAAACAGATAAATATCTCCACGGTATACTTTCTGAGAAACATGCTGGTGTGCTTTTGTCTTTTCTTTTCTTTTTCCTCATAGTTTTCCTCATTATATAGGTGATTTCTTAAGAGGATTGGATTACTTACAAATTTGACATATATGCATATATTTGATATCTTCTCAGTAACCAACAGCTGTTGATTAGACCTAAGATTGTCTTACCAGGAAAGAAACTATGTCTGATACTATAAAACTAGCCAAACACCAGATATTAGGGAGATCACAGAGCTCAGAAGACAGCTTATTACCACCATTTCACTAGATCAGAATAATTTTAAGTGTATTCTAAATATTTATCCATATACTCAAAGATAACTGTAGCTGTTAGCTCTCACCTTATCAAAGAAGCTCCTATCTTTGCAACAAATGGAGACCATTATTAAAAACCACAAAAGGCCAAAATACAGAGAATAAGATAACATGGGTACCACGCCTTAAGGGCTATATCTATAACACCATGCCTGCATTTATACTTGAGGAACATCTCAAAAAAAGGAGCAGGATGATCATAAGAGCCAGAGGACGGGGAAGTCTGTTGCGAGTTTGTACCTACTAGAAACGACAGAGACTAGACCAGCTATGGGTCAACAATATGGATCCACAAACAAGACCCAAATAGTCATCACACTAATTACGTGCTAATGATAATGTTCAAGCAGAAAATCTTGAGCCACCTCTGCACAAAGAACTTCAAAAGCAAAACAGTGTTCCCTCGTGATGAAGTCCTGATTGGTTATTCAATAGCATATGATTAGCCCTGAAATTACATTCCATATAAAAACATGAGAATGTTCATGCATATATACTTATCTATATACAAATAATAATTATGGAAAAAAGACCACAAATTTGAAGAACAGAGCAAAACAAAGAATAAGAGAGGCTATAGAAGGAGAGGACACTGAAGTGATTAGAGGAATGAAAGGAAAAATTGTATTTTTATTAAATTTTATTTTTATTAATTTTTTTCAAGTACAAAAATAATGGTTATGGGTTGATGCCCCAGGTCCCGCCTCTGAGAAAAAGGTATCAGACGGGTCTGATGCTCTTTGGGTGGATGACACCTAAATGAACATTGGTACAAAGTCCCAATTTATTTCTAATATCAGAGATCAGACCTCTACTCTTGCCTGATGCGTCTAAAACAAAAAGGGGGAACTGTAGAGAGCTGCGGAATGCTGTGCCTTAAAGATGGAGCTGGTTTCTGCCTTCCACCTTCCCGATGGTGAGTGCTCTCTGTCAGGAACAATTCCACATTTGGCTAAGGCTGAGGATCTGGCTTGCTTCCATGTATGTGGACCTATCTGCATTGCCCATGAGACACGCTGGAGTTGGCTCCCCAGAGGCTATATAAGCTGTGGGCTGGCTTTCCCCAGGGTCAGAAGATTGTTCAAGGTTCCTGAATAAACTGCATTGAGAAGAAGAAGAAGAACAACAACAATAATAATAATAATAATAATAATGGTTATCTTTTTAATTATATGTTAAGACAACCTAAAGTATCAAAATATTTTCTAGTAAATAGTATAATACCAATAGGATCCTATGGAGGAAAATTTCTCTCCATCTAGTCTTGTATCAGCAACAATAAATTGCTTAAATAAAGTCATTTACTTTTGAAAGTAATTATCAGTGAGAACTACTTGTCTACCAGTAGTAGGTGACTAACAATGTGACAAAGTCTTATATATCAAAATAGAAATCTTTGAGTGATGTTTAGAGAGTTGGTTTTAAAATATTACCAAGAAGAAACATCAGGATGGCAGTGGTGGCTCATGACTTTAATCACAGCACTAAGGAAGCAGAGGCAGCTGAATCCCTGAGTTTAAGGCCAGTCTGATATAAAGCAAGTTTCAGATAAAACAATAATGCTTAAGTTCAGGAGTGGTGGTAAATGATTTTAATCCCAGCACTCAGGAGACAGAAGCATGCAGGTCTGAGTTCTTAGCACTACTCAGGCAGTTCTGTTGAGAGTGAGTTGAAAGTCAGTGCAGCAGAGTCTAAAAGCCAGTTCAGTTCATGGAACTCAAAGACAGTTTCTACCAGGGAAGTTTAAGAGAGAAAGGTGGAAGAGAGAACAAGTTAGACACAGGTAAAGACAGAATGAGCCAGAGGATGAGAAGGAGCCAGAAGATTAGAATAGATTGCGAGGGTTAGTTTGAGGCCAAAAAGAGTAATTCAGTGGGAAACTGAGAGAAGCCAGATTGAATCAGTCATCTTGGAGAGGAGTTTAAGCCGAAACAGTTGAGTTGAACCAGCCAAACAGAGTTCAAAAAAGAACTAGAAAGGATGACAGTAAGTCTCAGTGGATGAAAGCATTCTAGGCCTAGATTAGATTGTATGAAGGCTAGAAGCTTCCAGGACTCGGTCTAGGTTAGCAGACAGAGGCAGTAAGCCTCCAAGATGATAATTACATCTAGGAAATAAAAGTTACTTTTACAAAGGCTGCACAGAGAAACCCTGTCTTGAATAGTAAAAAAAGAAAGAGAAAAAGAAGAAAAAAGAAAGAAAAGAAAAGGAACAAAAAGAAATATCACAGGTGATTGTCAAAGGTACTGTTTACTTCCTACAATGTGATGGCACGGACCTATTATTTAAGATACAACTTAGTTATGTCATCACGTAAGGTCTGCGGGTACAACAGTTTAAGTTATGAGGATCTAAGCAGGTGTTTTAAGGTTGGTAAAGACAATATATGAAAAAAGCTTCTAAGAATGTGCTTGAGGATCTAAGAAGGTGTTTTATGGTTGGTAAATACAAGTAATAAATGTTGGAGGGTCTAAGAAGATGTTGTAAGGTATACAAATTCAAGTTGTAGAGCTATAAGGAAGTTATTTAAGGCATATAAAAATGAAAAATGTTAGAGATTTCTTTCCCTTTTCTATGTTCTTGTTACAGTTCATTTAGATTTCAAAAGTACAGAATTTTATCATTTATCACTGGAGTTCTGATAAGCTGATGAAGCACTGACTGTTTATTATTCAGTCACAAGCTAAAGATTCTAGTTTTCCTCTGGTTGTCTTTTGGATGTAGCCTTGTGCCTCTCATTATGCTAAGAACATTTCTGTTCATTATGTGTATCTAGCCCTCTGGACTGAGATAAGAATGTTCATGCTTTTTAACTGAAAGCTATAGCTTGTACTAGGTCTGAAAGGCATAAGTCTTCTCTTGCTGTCCTACAGAAACCTGTTAACTGCATTTCTCTAAAACATGGATTGCAATACAATGGTAATAGTAATATACTTCCTTTTGTAAACTAAAATTCATATACGCTTCAGGGAATCAGAATGTCATAAGAAATGGATTTGCCTGCCACAGTTCTAATGGATCCCAGATAAGTACACAGGCCAGTTCTTGAAAATGGGATTTTCCCCTTAGTCATGGGATTCCATACCTTCCCCAGTTACTAGACAATTTCAATTTCTGTTCCTAATCTATATTTGTCTCAGCAGATTTTCACCTGGTTAACAGACTACATCTAGGGATCACCTATGGATTGCAAGCTGCTGAGATCTGGACTTGCTGTTAGCTGATGCAACTAGTCCAGCTGATGTGATTGTTTCCTGTCTCCTCACCTGGTTCATCTAATCAGATGCTTCTGAAAAGTGTCCCATTGCCTAGCCTTTGACTAGCCTTTCAGCCTTCCTGGATCTCAGCCATCTTAATATCAGCTGGAAGTAGTTACAAAAGAAAATACACCATCCGTTATCCCACATAATAAGCTGAAGCGCTAAGTCAAAAGAAACTCTGGCATAAGGGACAAATGGCTACCTATTGACATACCAGAAAATAGAGGCTTAGTTCTGATGCTCCTGGTCGTGATTTGTGCTTCTTGCATGATTATGCCTAGCCTTCGGAAAACTGTGTTGTTTCTATGCCAGTCATTCTGGGGTCATAAAAGAAGCAATGTCCTTAGTATAAAGGAGACTACAAGACAGAAAAAAAAAAGGAGAGGCAACCATCTCAAAGTTGGTATGACTCATTGTTTAATTGGTCTCCATGGCTCACTACAGATACCTCTGCTTTAGCAGGACCCTTAATCCTATTAATGCTCACCCTGACTTGTGGGCCTTGCATCACCAATGCCTTCGTAATATTTGTTAGGGATCAGTTCCCAACTGTGCAACTCATGGTATTAAAATCCCAATATCAGCCCCTCACTGCTCAAGGATTTGAGATAAGTCCTTACTCAAGGAGAAAATGAGAGGACCTAACCTATTCCATTTTAAATTAGGTTAGGCCACCATTTTAAGCCTACATTTCAGTTTTCCAAATGAACAGGTTGGAATTCTCAGAAAAGCCAAAGAAAAAGGGCAACTAATCACTGACCTTCCCTACATCTGGCCTAGGGCTGAAAGAAGATATGAAAACATCCCAAAGAGGTAAACCTTCCTCCTCCTGAATAGAACCAATCAAAACTTGTAGATATACCCATTACTATGAACCCAATCAATCCCGTTAAAGGTTACCTATTCACCACCGGAATTTACCTTTTCAGCTTTTGAAGAAGCTTACAAGCACCCTTCGAGGTTGCCATTTTGTTGTTACTGCAGAATAAACTCTCTTTGCTTTTGTATATTTGAGTCTGGAGTTACTTTTGTGAGTCTCTGACCATTACAATCAAACATGGAGAAACTGAGCTGGTATTCACCTAACTAATATTCATGATACTAGAAGAAAACCAAAAAGTTATTTGTAATCAATACCTGCTGGAAAAGCAAAATAGGTTTTCTCCAAGGCAAGCTCCATGCCTAGGAGTAGGTGACCAACAATAACTTTTTTTATGTTCTTGTTTTGTTTTATTGTATTGTTTTGCTTGTTTGCTTATTTATTTATTTATTTTGAGAGAGAGGGAACGAGAGAAAGAATGTGAATTATGTAGGAAGGATTGGGATATTAGGGAAGAGTTGATGGAATAGACATATATGATCCAGATTCTGGTCCTTGTTTCCACCTGGGTACTAGCTTCCATTAGCCTTGCAGTGGTTGTGCTATGAGAGGCCAGAAGAAGGAGACAGCTTGCTTAAATTCTGCAAGTTTGTTCTTTGTACCTCTCCTAGCTAAATTAATCAGGAAAAAAGAAACCGACCAGATCAGTACCTGAAATAATTGCATTCACAAATAAGCAGAAAGAAGCGAAGAAGGAAGAGAAGCATACACAAGAAGAGACCCTGCCAAAAATAAAAATTTAAAAAAAATGGAGGCAAACCCAGAAAATAAGGAGCTAAAGTCAGAGGAAAACCATAGGAAACAAAACAAAATAGGAGGAAAAAAATCAGAAGAAACTTTCATAGAGAGATTTACTCAGTCTTCAAGATTTAAGAGGATATTCACAACAGGCATTTGATCAGTGAAGATATGGTTAGAGGACTGTATAAAATAGAGGACATAAGGAAAATGAGACAGAAACTTAGAGTGATGCATTGGAAAGTTAATCAAAACCACCCTTAGACACAATTCAGGCATTTTGCCTCGGTTTCCATTTTATCTGATAGTACCATTGCAATATTGCTTTCTTTTTATTAGCATGTTTCTGATATACTTTTGCCCGTCTTCCTACTTTGAATCTATTGCTGTTAGTGGTTTCAAATGTACATCTGTGTCTTACTGTTGATTATATTTGAACCAATCTATAAGTCTCTAGCTTTTAATAAAGTAAAAGCTTTAAAAAAATAAAAGAGCTTTACTGATTTGAAAAAAAAAAAGGAGCTTCTGATGGGATAAAAAAAGAGTAAAGGTTACAAAATAATATGAGGATCACACCTTTTGAATGACAAGAGTACCTTTGTATGTCACATATATGTAAATATGAACTTTAGAAAGATGAATGATTTTTCTCCTGCTTATTTGTATTTGCTATATTTCTAAAATGACCGTGCATTATTCTGGCTAAAAATAATAAAGGCTTTATAACTAAAAAAAAAAAAAAAACAAAAAAAACAAAAAAAACGAATATATGATCCCAAAATGTTACATAGAAAAGTTAATAAACAAAATTTAAATAATAAAAATGTATTTCCTAAGTATTAATTGAAATTTTTACATTTATAACAATTACTCAATTTAGAGCTGTCTTTTTTATCTCGTTGTATTAGTCTCTCTCTGTTAAATTTACCTGCCTTTGCTGTTTTCAGCTAGTACAAAGCATAGATAGTGGCCTTTTTTCATTCACTGGCTGGAAAATATACTACAAAATTTTCTTTCTACCTATGTTTCAATATAACAGAGGCTGATAAACTCAAAATCTTTATCCTCACAGCTCTTTCTAACTTAGTTCTTGTACTTTTCTATATGTTGGTTCCAGTAGCTGTAAACCCAGATGAGAACGGAAAGAAGTGAAGACTGTTATTCACCAACAATGTCCTGTAGATTCAGGTCTTTATGTATAATTGCCCAGTTGGAAACAGTGTTCCTGTGACTGATACTGTGCTGTAAGGTGAGAGCTGTAGAAGCTGTAGAAGCTGTAGAAGCGAAGGTATTCCTAGCAGGTGATTTATGACCCCTAGATAAAAATCAGGACACTCACTACAATGTGTTTCTGATATGACTTCTTCGACTCTTTAGCAAAGTGAGGGGCACCTAATTTAATAAATCAGCATTGGTTTTGCTTTAAAGAGCTACAGAGTGGAGACGTTGACAGAGAGTGGAAAGCCTTAAACAGGGACAGGAGCAGGTATGTTGGGAAATAAAAGTGTAGAAGACCAAAAGAATGTAGTATAAAAAGCCTATGGAAGCCAGTTATCTCATTGTAAATATAGTTTTGAGGGGTAGTATTATATTTGTGATGTAAAAGGTAGAGGACACTAAAGGGGTCAGTGGAGGTGAGGGCAGGGGAGAGTGGAGCACAGTGAGTAGTGGGGTTGTTTAGTTAAAACTAGCTATTTATGAAAAAACTTTGTGGAAACAAACTAATTAGTAAGCTAATCTAAAAACAGAAGTCCTCCACAGAGGACCTCTGAAAGACTCTACCCACCGGGGTATCGAAGGAGATACTAAGACTCATAGCCAAATTTTGGGCAGAGTGCCGGAATCGTTGTGGAAGAAGACGGAGGTAGAAAGATCTGGAGAGGACCATAACTCCACAAGGACAATAGAACCAAAAAAAAAAAAAAAAAACTGGGCCCAGAGGGTCCTGCAGAGACATATACTCCAACTAAGGAGAAGACCTAGACTTCCTGTTCGGAGGAAACCCATACGCTGCTCAGTTTCCAGTGTATGGCTCTTTGATCACTTCTCCCTGGGGGGTGCAGCCTTGCTAGACCACAGAGGAAGATGATGCAGCCAGCCTTGATGAGACCTGATAAGCTAGGGTCAGATGGACGGGGAGGAGGTCCTCCCCTATCAGGGGACTAGGAAAAGGGCATAAGAGAAGAAGAGGGAGAGTGGGTGAGACTAGGAGGGGGTGAGGGAGGGGGCTGCAGCGGAGTACAAAGTGAATAAACAGAAAGAAAGAAAGAAAGAGAGAGAGAGAGAGAGAAAGAGAAAGAAAGAAAGAAAGAAAGAAAGAAAGAAAGAAAGAAAGAAAGAAAGAAAGAAAGAAAGAAAGAAAGAAAGAAAATAATTAAAAATAGGTATAAAATGTTTAAGTGCAAATACTCTCCACGTGTGGGCCTATGCAGACATGTGTTTAGTCAGGGACCATCACAGGGCAAGGAACAAGATGCCTCCTTATAATTTATTGTCTAGGAGCCTCCAGGGAGGCTCTAAAACACAGGATACTACTACCCTTGGTTACTTGTCATAATGACATGAAAAGAGCCTGTTACTGAAAATACCACCGACTTTTGCTACAGGACTTAGAGAAATTAATCTGTATCCCACCTGGAGATTTCCTCCCTTCTAGCTCATTTTCATGCTGCTTTGAAGGATGCTAATGGAGAACAGAGATCAGTACATCAGTGGTCTTATCTGGAGCAGGACATTGCATGCTACAATAACCGTTATCCAGGAGAAGTGTACCTATTAATACAATACTGATATGATTGTTATGAGGGAATCATTGCTTTCTGATTTTATTTTTATTTTTTAATATTTTAAATATTAGTTACAGTTTATTAACTTTGTTTCCCAGCCGTATCCCGCTCCCTCATTCCCACCCAATCCCACCCTCCCTCCCTCATCTTTTCCCTACCCCTTTCCAAGTCCACTGATAGAGGAGGACCTTCTCCCCTTACATCTGACCGTAGCTTATCAGGTATCTTCAGACCTGGCTGCAAAATACTCTTCTGTGGCCTAGCAGGGCTGCTCTTCCCTATGGTGTGTGTGTGAGGGGGTGGTGTCAAAGATCCAGCCATTGAGTTCATGTCAGAAATAATCCTTGTTCCCCTTACTAAGGTACCCACTTGGATACTGAGCTACCATGAGCTACATCCGAGCAGAGGTTCTAGGTTATATCCATACCTGGTCCTTGGTTGAGTGTCAGTCTCACCAAAGATCCCTGTGCTCAGATATATTTTGTTCTTGTGGAGCTCCTGTCCTCTCCAGGTCATACTAACTCCCCCTTCTTTCATAAGATTCTCTGCACTCTGCCAAAGATTTGGTTATGAGTCTCAGTATCTGCTTTGATACACTGCTAGGTAGAGTCTTTCAGAGGCCCTCTGTGGTAGGCTCTTGTCCTGTTACTTGTTTTCTCCTACATCCCATTTGTCTTTCTAAGTGAGGGTTGATCATATTACCCAGGGTCCTCTTTCTTCTGATTTTAATTGAGATCTTTCCTGCAGGGGGAATTTTCATGCTTAATACTGTAATCTATATCCTAGTGTAATTTTGCTAATTACCTAAGTTATCAAATTACCTTCTACAAAATGCACAGATATTGACCATTAACCTTGATCAGATTTTTTTTTTTTTCATTTGTAGCAATCAATGACAGATAAGATGCTTTCAAAGTGCTGACAATCAGAGACAGAGCCCTCAGGCCTAAATGAAGAATGTTAGTCAATATCCCCACCTACTCACAGCTTGGCCAGGACTCTGGGAACACTGTGGAAGAGGAAGTAGAAAGAATGCAAGATCTTAAGCGTGTGGAGGAATGCTGTGAAATGCTGTCTGAGAAAGACATGGCTATTGCACTCATGGACTCAGAGCAGTTGTTTCCTGCACAAGATAAAACCAACCTAATTTGAGCATAGATTGGGGATTGGGGGTGGTTCTAAGCTCTGCTTCTTATTGTGGAAACTACTGACAATGAAGAGTTGCTGGGAAAGAGATGGAAATTCTCTTTTGAGGATATGACCACAGGTAGTTTTCCCATCTTTGGTCCACTCAGAATAATCAGAAAATGGTGGCGTTGAGTTACCCCACAGCATCCATGTCACTATTAAAACAGTAAGTACGCTTCTCCTGGGAGACATTTAATTTAGCCTGCGGAGTACTAGTTAAGTCCACTGATGTATCTCTCCCCCCACCATGAGAATCCAACATATTACCTTATGTCACAGCGAACTATAACTCGCAGAGAAAAAATTTCCATGTGGAATTCAGATCGATTTCTCTATGTCCTGTAGCAACTTATGTGACATATGTAGCAACAGCGTTTTACCATGTAGTTATGGAGTTAGTTGATTATCACAGAGAGAAAGAGATGGAATTGAGGGGTAAGGTGGTGTAGATGTAATCATATTGCTTGTATATATGTGTGTTAGAGATTCTCAAAAATATTTTTTAAAAATAACCTTTTAGGTTCCTAGGTTGTTTCTTGTTTTCTTCTTCTTCTGATGTCCATCCTCTTTGCCTTTCCGGATGGGGATTGGACATTTTAGTTAGGGTCCTCTCTCTTGCTTAGTTTCTTTAGATGCACAGGTTTTAGTGAGTTTGTCCTATGTTGTATGTCTATATGAGTGAGTATATACCATGTGTGACTTTTTGCTTCTGGGACAACTCACTCAGGATGATCCTTTCCAGATCCCACCATTTACCTGCAAATTTCATGATTTCCTTATTTTTCATTGCTGAGTAATATTCCATTGTGTAGATGTACCACATTTTCTGCATCCATTCTTCAGTTGAGGGGCATCTGGGTTGTTTCCAGCTTCTGGCTATTACAAATAAAGCTGCTACAAACATGGTTGAGCAAATTTCCTTTTCGTGTGCTTGAGCCTCCTTTGGATATATGCCTAGGAGTGGTATGGCTGGATCTTGGGGAAGCACTATTCCTCTACCACAGAGGGCCTCTGAAAGCCTCTGCCCTACAGACTATTAAAGCAGATGCTGAGCCTGATGGGCAGCTGTTGGGCAGAGTGAATGGAATTTTATGTAAGAACTGGGAAATAGTGAGAGCTGGAGAGGACAGGGTCTCCACAAAGAGAGCAACAGAACAAGAAAATTTGAACACAGGGAACTTCCTAGAGACTCATACTCCAACCAAGGACTATTTATAGAGATAACCCAGAAACCCTGCACAGATGTAGCCCAGGGCAGTTCAGAGTCCAATTGGGTTACATAGTAATGTGAAGAGGGACTGCCTCTGACATGAACTGACTGGCCTGCTCTTTAGTCACCTCCTCCTGAGGAGGAGCAGCCTTACCAGGCCATAGTAGAGGACAATGCAGCCACTTTTGTTGTGAACTGATGGACTAAGATCAGAAAGGAGAGGAGAACCTCCCCTATCAGTGGAATTGGGGAGTGGCATGCATGCAGAGGGAGGAGGGAGGGTGGGATTGGGAGGGGAGGAGGGAGGGGCTTATGGGGGAATGCAGAATAAATAAAGTGTAATTGATGAAAAATTTTAAAAAAAAGGGAAAAATAATTTAAGAACCTTAAATGACTTTCAAAAGTGGAGGAAAACATGGAGTTAGTCAATTTACATGGAGCACGTCTCGCCCCTGGGGGCAATGGTCTCCTGAACCTACTCAGACCTCGGACACCACCACTGCTAGTTCTAGAACTGATGCAGGATGTTCCAATGAGGGGGTTCAGGTTCTCATAAAATTTCATATAAGCCCACACCTGTTTGTTTATATCCCCCATTTCTATTCATTATTAGCCAGATAGAGCCAAGTAATTGTGGTAATGATACTTGCTTTTTTGCCCAATGCTGGAATGCTAGTAAATTTACTAGCTGGTTACTCGCATGCCTCGCTGGGTGCCTGTGCCCATTGATGCCCCTCACGCTATGACTCTCTTTAGACAGAAAAGGGATTTTGGAACTACAGCCGCCATTGTTATTGCCATCTCATTTACGGCTGTTTGAGCTACCACGGAGGCATTAGCCAGGTGTCATACTGTGCAGACTGCTCAGACCCTGAATAACCTTTTAGCCAATGTAGCTCATGCCTTAGATGTACAAAAAGGAATTAATGCTCAACTAAAAGGAGGCTTGATGGTGTTCAATCAGAGGATTGACTTCGTGCAGGAGCAAATTGATACCCTATGGCAAATCGCTCAACTTGGCTGTCAATGAAAGTATGCTGGACTTTGAGTCACTAGCATACAACATGAGAATTTTCCCTGTGCTGCAAATCTGTCTAAACAATTGTCTAGCTATATTTTAGGTAATTGGACTGGAGAATTCGATACTACGATGGAGCAGCTGAGAGTGGCCATTGTCACGGTAAATTCTACCAGAGTGGACGCAGGACTAGCCACAGGATTATCTTCATGGATTGCTGCAGCCATGAATCACCTGAAGGACTGGGCGGGCATGGGAGCATTAGCAGGCCTTCTGGTGTTGGTCACCTTGGTTTGCCTGTGGTATATATGCAAGATTAGAGTCTCACAACAGCGTAATGCAGCCATGATCATTCAGGCCTTTACAGCCTCTGAAGCAGGACAGTCTCCCCAAGCATGGTTGGCTACCATAAAAAGCTAAAATGTTATGCTCAGGATGTGAGGCTAAGCACTGCACCCAGGGTCAGCCGCTTTGGACCCAGAGAAGAGCATGTCTGATTGCATGCAGGTTGATGCCCCAGGTCCCGCCTCTGAGAAAAAGGTATCAGACGGGTCTGATGCTCTTTGGGTGGATGACACCTAAATGAACATCAGTACAAAGTCCCAATGTATTTCTAATATCAGAGATCAGACCTCTACTCTTGCCTGATGCGTCTAAAACAAAAAGGGGGAACTGTAGAGAGCTGCGTAATGCCGTGCCTTAAAGATGGAGCTGGTTTCCACTTTCCACCTTCCCGATGGTGAGTGCTCTCTGTCACGAACAACTCCACATTTGGCTAAGGCTGAGGATCTGGCTTGCTTCCATGTACGTGGACCTATCTGCATTGCCCACGTGGCATGCTGGGGTTGGCTACCCAGAGGCTATTTAAGCTGTGGGCTGGCTTTCCCCAGGGTCCGAGGATTGTTCAATGTTCCTGAATAAACTGCATTGAAAAAAAAAATAACCCTTTAGGCAATCAAGGTAGCTCATATTTTTAATCTCCAGAGAAGGTAAGAGGATTGCTATCAACCTTAGACTAACTTGAGGCATAGAGTAAGAAGCTGTCTGAAAACAAAAGCAAGCAAATAAAAGCTCTTTAAAAGTAACCAAGAATAGTAAAGATGCAAGTATTCATGAAATAGAATTAGAAAGCAGAAAGCAAGACAAAAATTATCTAGTATTATAATATCTTAAGTGCTACTAACTTTATCATAGTAAAATAAGGAGATTCATACATATGAAATACAATATACTTAACACAGACATTAAACAGTTTAAAGGCCATATTTGTATAAATATCTTATAGGCAATCCTTAAAAAAAGTAATATAAAAGGATGTATTTGAACTATGTCAATAGGTAGTTATCCTGAAGCAATAGATAAGGATATGAAAGAAAATTGTGAAGCATGTAATCCCAATTCAATATCTAAATTTTTGTATTTGACTACAAAGACTAATTACATGAAGTCACAGAAAGATACTTGTGACTACTGGAAATAGAAGATTAGTAGGAAGGAGTTTGGAATAGTTGCATAGTATAGCAATTGTATTATAAAATAATGTATAAATAATGATAATCCTTGTAATTCCTAAATCTATAAGAAAGGAGTTTAAATGAACTCTTATAACCAAACAGTAGTTATTTTGATAAAAAGTTATACTTAACTTGAAAAATATTATCCAATATGTTTATGTTTCAAATAAAGTTTGCAAAGATAACTTTTTTATTTTTAAAATTTGTTTATTGTTTTTTTTACACTTTATTCACTTTGTATCCCCTCTGTACCCCCTCCCTGCCCCTCCCAATCCTATCTCCCCTCTTCAAGATCCCTCCCTTCCTCCTCCTTCTTCACGAATGCCCCTCCCCAAGTCCACTGATAGGGGAGGTTCATGTCAGAGGCAGTCCCTGTTCCTATTACTATGAAACCCACTTGGACACTGAACTGCCATGGGCTATATCTGTGCAGGGGTTCTAGGTTATCACCATGCATGTTCCTTGGTTGGAGTATCAATCTCAGAAAAGACCCCTGTGCCCAGATTTTTTGGTTCTGTTGCTCTCCTTGTGGAGCTCCTGTCCTCTCCAAGTCTTACTTTGTAGCAGCTTTATTTGTAATAGCCAGAACCTGGAAACAACCCAGATGCCCCTCAACTGAGGAATGGATACAGAAATTGTGGTACATCTACACAATGGAATATTACCAAGCAATAAAAAACAAGGAAATCATGAAATTTTCAGGTAAATGGTGGGAACTGGAAAGGATCATCCTGAGTGAGCTGTCCCCGAAGCAGAAAGACACACAGGGCATATACTCACTCATAAGTGGATATTAGACATATAGGATAAACCTAGTAAAATCTGTTCACCTAAAGAAACTAATCTAGAAGGAGGAATATATCACAAAATAATTTTAAATTACATGTTTGTTTATTAAGTAATAAACTAAATATAAATGTAAGGTAACAGATTTATTTTATTACCATTAACTATATCATACTATATTTATCAAATTATTTGTGATTTAGAACACATATGATGAAATACCTCAAGAAGTAATTTAACAGCAACATAGACAAACTGAAAGGCAGAAAAAGGTAAATTCAGAGACATTTTTTTTCCTTTTTCTAGTTTATTTTTTTAATTTTTATTAATTACACTTTATTCACTTTGTATCCCCCCCATAAGCCCCTTTCTTCTCCCCTCCTAATCCCACCCTCCCTCCCCCTTCTTCATGTATGCCCCTCTGGGGATACATGATACTCCACCGATAGGGGAGGTCCTCCTCTCCTTCCTTCTGATCTTAGTCTATCAGATCTCATTAGGAGTGGCTGCATTGTCATCTTCTGTGGCCTGGTAAGGTTGCTCCCACCTCAGGGAGAGGTGATCAAAGAGCAGGCCAATCAGATTATGTCAGAGGCAGTCCCTCTTCCTATTACTATGTAACCCACTTGGACACTAAATTGCCATGGGCTACATCTGTGCAGGGGTTCTAGGTTATTTCCATGCATGGTACTTGGTTGGAATATGAGTCTCAGGAAAGACCCCTGTGTTCAAATTTTCTGGTTCTGTTGCTTTCCTTGTGGAGTTCCTGTCCTCTCCAGATCTTACTATTTCCCACCTCTTACATAAGATTCCGTGCACTCTGTCCAACAGTTGGCCATAAGTCTCAGCATCTGCTTTGATAGTCTGCAGGGTAGAGCCTTTCAGAGGCCCTCTGTGGCAGGTTCCTAACTTGTTTCCTGTTTTCTTCTTCTTCTGGTGGCCATCCTCTTTGCCTTTCGGGATGGAGATTGAGCATTTTAGTCATTTTTTAAATGTAAAAATTAGTTCTCCTGTGCAAGCTAATAACAACAAATTTCAAAACCTATTTTTGAAGTTACCTAGTATTTTTCCTTTCAGTGATTTACTGTAGAGTCTGCTCTACTTTGGATGTAAGTTACATGAGTAGAGAGACAGATAGTTGCGGTTTTGCTGAGACACACTGACTGAGGTACAGATACATGCACAAGCCAATACCTACACTTAAGGTTCAGGAAAACCCCCAGTAGAAGTGATGCAGGGATTTTAAGAGCCAAAAGACAAGTATGCCTGCTGTGAAATAATTTCTTCTAGATGTGTTTCCTTTGGCTTATTCCTGAATGAACCTGTAGGAGCGCTTAACTGTAAGCATGAGTATGCAGTAAGCATATAACACGGGGCTTTGTTTTGCATCTTACCGTGCTACTTCCTTACTTTCACTACTTAAAAATGACAAAAATCCTGGAGACAGCTGCCCTCCTTCTGGGTTTCTTGCTGTAAATTTACTGATCAGCTGCTCTAACCTGTGAGTTGTCCCAAAAGCAAAAAGACACACAGGGTATATACTCACTCATATAGACATACAACATAGGACAAACCCACTAAAATCTGTGCATCTAAAGAAACTAAGCAAGAGAGAGGACCCTAACTAAAACGGTCAATCCCTATCCTGAAAGGCAAAGAGGATGGACATCAGAAGAAGAAGAAAACAGGAAACAACCTAGGAACCTACCACAGAGGGCCTCTGAAAGCCTCTGCCCTACAGAGTATCAAAGTAGATGCTGAGCCTGATGGGCAAGTGTTGGGCAGAGTGAATGGAATTTTATGTAAGAAGTGGGAAATAGTAAGAGCTGGAGAGGACAGGGTCTCCACAAGGAGAGCAACAGAACAAGGAAATTTGAACACAGAGAACTTCCCAGAGACTCATACTCCAACCAAGGGCTATTCATGGAGATAACCTAGAACCTCTGCACAGATGTAGCCCATGGCAGTTCAGTGTCCAAGTGGGTTACATAGTAAGGGGAAGAGGGATTACCTCTGACATAATCTGATTGGCCTGCTCTTTGATCACCTCCCCCTGTGGGGGAAGCAGCCTTACCAGGCCACAGTAGAGGACAATGCAGCCACTTTTGATGTGAACTGATAGACTAAGATCAGAAAGGAGAAGAGAACCTCCCCTATCAGTGGACTTGGGGAGTGGCATGCATGAAGAAAGGGGAGGGAGGGTGAGATCGGGAGGGGAAGATGGAGGGGCCTATGGGGGGATACAAAATGAATAAAGTGTAATTAATAAAATAAAATAAATAAATAAAATGTTTTGAGTCCCATCCGCAAAAAAAAAAATGACAAAAATCCTAGAATATGTAAAATGGTTATCAAGTATAGAAAGCAATGACATAATGACTATAATGAAGAAAAAAGGAACATAATTATGGAAACAAAAGTATTCAAAAATAAAGCAAAGAAAAAATATATACATTTTTGAGAGGAAAAGAAAGATTAGGAAGTGATAAAATGTTTAATTAGTTACTATTTATTCTTATCAATAATTTATTTATGATGTATCAAAGGTATGTGTTGAATATATTTTCCTAAATATCTGTGTCAGGAGAGTACTGGAAAATATTATAATAATATGTAATACCCAATATAGTGTGAGGTATTTATATTGAAAATAGTAACATTATAAATACATTTCAGAGCACTTAGGTATAAATTAATATATTCTACCATATTCCACAGACAGAGTACTCCCATTTTTACTCATTTGCTGTGTGATTCTGCCATAGTTCCTGTTCTACAAGAGAAAGATTCTCAATGTTCATGAATCAATGCGGCATTACCCTTTATTCCTGTAGCATTTGGTTCCTTTTTATTTTGGCTTCTAATACTCCATTATCTCTTATTTAACAGACACTAAAGTGTTGGTACAAGATTACATTATTAAATTAGGAACAGTATGTCAAGGCTTCATGAAATAAGAGTAAAATGTGTGGTGAAATGCCTTTTATATGTGAGGTTGTAAATAATAAATGAACTCCATCAATAACAGGCAGAGAGTAAACAGTGGACTTTATATGGTCTCATTGCTAAAATGTTGTAAGACATGATGAAGCACAAGAAAGTGAATCATGCTACCCTGATATTCCCTTTCAAATCTTATTCTAGTCTACAATTCCAAAGAAAGTGTTAACTTAAAATCAATTTAAGAGCCTAATTGAAATATCATAAATGCCTGTCTAAAAACAAATTTGATCCACTGTAATTTTTAAATCATCACAAGAATCAAATAACTTAGTGGAAAAATGTTTAATTGGCTTATGGATTATAGAGCTACAAGCTCATGCTGTAATTTGACAAAAGTGTGCACATCTCAGACTGTCTTGGCGTGCAGTCTTTGAGCAGCTTGAAATTTAACCCTAAGAGAAAGAACGATGGACTCTGGAGTAAACCATTTTTATTTCCAAAGACACTAGAAACGAAGCATGGTATTATGAAGCATAAAACAAAACAAAAAAGCCCAAGGCCTGTTTCATTGGCTCTCTTGCACAAGAAATATTACCCCCATGGGACCGAGGCAATTGCTTCCTTCTCTTCTGTTAAATGACTCGGCTGATGACTTCCCCTAATGAGTCTTACTTTACAGTTTAAAAACCTGAACATTAATTTTGGTCCCCTGACTTTTCCTTTTTATTCTTTTGCCTCTAAAACTAACATTACCCTGCAGAAAGAACAGACCATATTCTCCCTCAATGTCTCCTAGTACCAAGGAACCAGTTATTTTCCATGAATGTTAGATTTTATTACTCTGATATCTTCTTCCACATCAGACCACAAGTTATATTTAGAGGCTGACTAATTCACTTTCAGAATTCACTCTCCAGAGAAGCAAATGTAGCATTATTCCACATTACAGAATGAATTTAGAATTGTCTTAATTTTTCCATATTCAAAAGAATTTCTAAAATTTTACGTATTAATGAGATTATTATATTATTATTGAGATTAAATATTATTGAGATTATAGTTACATCATTTAACATACTTCTGAGTCTAATATGTACCCTTGCCCTTGCTGTATTCAAATTAGTGGGTTTGTTTTTTTAATTGTTTGAGTGTGTGTGTGTGTGTGTGTGTGTGAGAGAGAGAGAGAGAGAGAGAGAGAGAGAGAGAAAATATAAACACAGTCTGATCTGTTTGAATAATGTTACTTGTATGTGAATATTTTCAGGGTGGGTTATTTGGCAATGAAAATCCTGCACAATGACAAGACCAATAGACCTGCTAACCCGGAAGGGGGAAAGTTAGTGGGCCTCACCTCGATACAAAGAATTATAGGCAACCGAGTGCTACAATTGGTAGAAATAGTCTTCTCCAGGGACAAACACCACAATTGTTTATTAAAATGCTTAGCAGCTGAGAGTGGCCATTGTCGCAGTAAATTCTACCAGAGTGGACGCAGGACTAGCCACAGGATTATCATCATGGATTGCTGCAGCCATGAATCATCTGAAGGAATGGGCAGGCATGGGAGCATTAGCAGGCCTTCTGGTGTTGGTCTCCTTGGTTTGCCTGTGGTATATATGCAAGATTAGAGTCTCACAACAGTGTGATGCAGCCATGATCATTCAGGCCTTTACAGCCATTGAAGCAGGACATTCTCCCCAAGCATGGTTGGCTATCATAAAAAGCTAAAATGTTATGCTCAGGATGTGAGGCTAAGCACTGCACTCAGGGTCAGCCGCTTTCAACCCAGAGAAGAGCATGTCTGGTTGCATGCGGGTTGATGCCCCAGGTCCCGCCTCTGAGAAAAAGGTATCAGACGGGTCTGATGCTCTTTGGGTGGATGACACCTAAATGAACATCAGTACAAAGTTCCAATTTATTTCTAATATCAGAGATCAGACCTCTACTCTTGCCTGATGCGTCTAAAACAAAAAGGGGGAACCGTAGAGAGCTGCGGAATGCTATGCCTTAAAGATGGAGCTGGTTTCCGCCTTCCACCTTCCCGATGGTGAGTGCTCTCTGTCACGAACAATTCCACATTTGGCTAAGGCTGAGGATCTGGCTTGCTTCCATGTATGTGGACCTATCTGCATTGCCCACGTGGCACGCCTGGGTTGGCTACCCAGAGGCTATTTAAGCTGTGGGCTGGCTTTCCCCAGGGTCAGATGATTGTTCAAGGTTCCTGAATAAACTGCATTAAAAAAAATAAAATTACTTTTTAGCATTATTTACTTGAATGCCTAAAACTCTCTATAAGAGTTGCCATGGTCATGGTTCTCATCATAGCAATAAAACTCTTAGTAAGAAGTTAGAGCATAGGCTGACACTCATAGCCAAATTTTGGGCAGAGTGCAGGGAATCTTATGAAAGAAGGGGAAGATAGAAAGACATGGAGGATATATGTCTACGAGTGGTCTAGCTGCATCTGGAGGTAGCACTATTCCTAATTGTCAGAGAATGTGCCAGATTGATTTCCAAAGAGGTTGTACAAGTTTACATTCCCACCAGCAATGGAGTAGGATTCCTTTTTCTCCACATCCTCTCTAGCATGTCTTGTCATTTGATTTTTTGATCTTAGCCATTCTGATAGGTGTAAGGTGAAATCTCAGGGTCATTTTGATTTGCATTTCCCTGATGACTAAGGATGCTGAGCATTTCTTGAAGTGTTTCTCTGACATTCGATATTCCTTTATTGAGAATTCTCTGTTTAGCTCTGTACCCCATTTTTTAATTGGTTACTTGATTTGTTGCTGTTTAACTATATTTGCTCAACCATGTTGATAGCAGCTTTATTTGTAATAGCCAGAATCTGGAAACAACACAGATGTCCCTCAACAGAGGAATGGATACAGAAATTGTGATACATTTACACAGTGGAATACTACTCAGCAATTAGAAACAAAGAAATCATGAAATTTGCAGGCAAATTGTGGGATCTAGAAATGATCATCCTGAATGAGGTATCCCAGAAGCAGAAAGACACACATGGTATATATTCACTTAAAATTGGATATCAGACATATAATATAGTATAATCATACTAAAATCTGTACACCTTAAAAAGCTAATCAAGAAGGAGGACCCTGGTAAAATGCTCAATCATCATTCAGAAAGGCAAAGGAGATGGGCATTAGAAGAGGGAGAAAACAGGGAACAGGATGGGAACCTATCACAGAGGGCCTCTGAAAGACTCTACCCAGCAAGATATCAAAACATATGCTGAGATTCCTAGCCAAAGTTTTTGCAGAGTGCAGGGAATCTTATGAAAGAAGAGGGAGTTAGAAAGACCTGAAGGGAACAGGAGCTCCACAAGGAGAGCAACAGAATAAAAAAATCTGGGCATGGATGTCTTTTCTGAGACTGATAATCCAAACAAGGACCATGCATGGAGATAACTTAGAACCCGCGCAGAGAAGTAGCCCATGGCAGTTCAGTGTCCAAGAGGATTTGCCAATAATAGGAACAGGAACCATCTCTGAAGTGAACTCATGGTCTGGCTCTTTGATCACCTCCACCTGAGGAAGGAGCAGCCTTACCAGTACATAGCAGAAGACAAAGAAGCCAATCCTGATGAGACTTGATAGACTAGGGTCAGATGGAAGGGGAAGAGGACCTCCCCTATCATTAGACTGGGGGAGTGGCATAGGAGAAGAAGAGGGAGGGAGGGTGGGTTTGGGAGCAGATGGGGGAGGAGGCTACAGCTGGGGTACAACATGAATAAACTGTAATTAATGAAAACAAAATAAAAAAATTAAAAAGAGAAAAACCTGGAGGTGTCAGGAGCTCCAAAAGGAGATCAACACAGCCAGACAAACAAACAAACAAAATCCTGAGCCCTGGGGACCCTGAAGGGAATGGTACCTCAACCAAGGTTAATACCTAAAACCCCTCCCTACTCTGATGTAGTCCATAGGCTCAGTCTCCAAGTGGGGTCCCTTAGTAAAGGAGGCAGGAACTTTCTCTGGCATGAACTCAGCGAGAGGCTCTCTGCTAGCTTCTGCCTAGGGATGCAGCCTTACCAGGCCACAGAAAAAGACAATGCAGCCACTCCTGATGAGACATGATAGGCTAGGGTCAGATGGAAGGGAAGGAGGATCTCCTCAATTAGTGGACTAGGGAAGGAGCATAGGGAGAAAAGAGGGAGGGAGGGTGGGATTGGGAGGAGATAAGGGAGGGGGCCACAGCTGAGACACAAATTGAATAAATAGTAATAAGTGATAATAATTTTTTTTTAAAGTTGGTGCCTAGAACCAGAGTCTTGCTGTGATAGGCTTGACCATAGTTTTGTTTGGGATAATGTGGACTTTGGGACTTTGGATTAGACAAGCAGTTGAAACTTTCAGCAAGTTTTCTTTGTATTATAGGAAGTTAAAAGTCAATGTGTTAACTGTGATGGTAGAAATCCAATGAGCACAAATGGAAAGTATATTTAGCTGGCAAATTTCATGTCCAAATAACGGGTGAAAAAAGTTTTGAAGACTGACTATTAAGAAGAAAAATCAAGGATTGGAAACAGAAGCCACAATTATTTGCCAATGTGATGTTATGTGATGTTATGCCTGATTGCATTTTCAGGGTATTTATTAAGATGTTGATAATCTGATGATATTTGCAGTTAAGTTTTTTTATAAATGATGATTACAGAAAAGCAATGTTTTCCTGTATGCCTTGAGGGTAGCCTTGACAAATTTGATAATCTTTCTGATTATCAAGGGGAAGAAGAATCTTGAGAAGTGGAACAAATTTGTAATTTCAAGTGTAAATTTAAAAAAAGAGTTGTCACTAAGTCCTGTAGGAGAAAATTGCTGTTGAAATCTACCCAACTTTATCAGAAGTGAATGATAAACCCTCATAATCATAAAATCTTACTGATATTAATACACATCCTTTTTCATCATGTAACTATGATGTTATATTTGAATGAGAAACACCAGGAGCTAATATATTCTAAGGAAGTTTGCATGGGGCTACGAATGTCAGCATATGTTTTGATACCCTGCTGGGTAGAGTCTTTCAGAGGCCCTCTGTGATAGGTTCCCATCCTGTTCCCTGTTTTCTCCCTCTTCTGATGCCCATCTCCTTTGCCTTTCTGAATGAAGATTGAACATCTTACCAAGGTCCTCCTTCTTGCTTAGATTCTTTAGGTATACATATTTTAGTATGTTTATCCTATCTTATATGTCTAGTATCCACTTATAAGTGAGTATATGCTGTGTGTGTCTTTCTGCTTCTGAGATACTTCACTCAGGAAGATTGTTTCTAGATCTCACCATTTGCCTGCAAATTTCATGATTTTCTTGTCTTTAATTGCTGAGTAGTATTCCATTGTATAAATGCATCACAATTTCTGTATCCATTCCTCTGTTGAGGGAGATCTGGGTTGTTCTGGCTATTACAAATAAAGCTGCTACAAACATGGTTAAGCAAATGTCCTTGTTGTGTACTTGAGCAAATTTCTATAGTTCTCACACAGATGCAAGTGGGCTTTTAAGGTATAAATGCTGATGTTAACTTTGCAATGACTTTCATGTGGGGAAGCTGCTATAGGACAGAGTTAACTGAGAAGTCATTGCTGTCTGTGAATGACTTCATGATTCCATGACTCCATTTCCTTACCTAGGAGAGTAAAAGGACAACAGCTGCTAGATAGTTTAAGTGCTTAGCTTGTCTGAAACCCAAGCATCTGCTACTTTGATCCTGTATGCCTTACTTGTCCCATTGTGGGAATAAAATACCACAAAAAAAAAAAAAAAAACACTTAAAGAAAGAGTTGATTTTAGCTCACAGTTCAGGGTTAAACTCGATCATGAAGAAAAGAAAAAAAAAATAAAAGAATTACAGAAGCAGAAGCTGCCAGGAGTAGACTGTGAAAATCTAGTACTCAACTCTTTCTTCTTTTTCAGTTCAAGATTCAAGCAAGAGGTATGTTCTTGGCCAATTTTAGGGCGGGTCATCACTGCAATTAACTTAACCTAGATAATCTCAGGTACTTGTGGCCAGAGGCTAACCACACTTATCCCTGAAAGCTGAGCCTGAATGATTTTCCCTAGAGGAACTGTAAACCCTGCTAGGTTGATAATCAACACTGATAGTCATAGATACAGTGCATGATTCAGCCGTAATACATGATATTGGCTTAAACATAAGAAACCTATATGTTTTCTTAGAGAAAAACTAAGGACTCATTTCACTTAACTGATCTAGGGAGTAATGCATTATTTGAGGATACTAATTGTTTTTTGAATATAGAAACCGCACTGATATATTGTAATCAGAAATCCAAAATATATAATCTGTGAATTGAATTGATTTTTGGTAGATCTCTCTTTGCATGTTTCCTTATCAACTTCCCATCCTTATTTAACTTTCCTCTTCCTATTAGTATTTTTTTTTTTTAGATTCATCATTTTGGATTTTGTTTTGTGCTGGCCCAGTATAGGTGTCTGTAGCTACTGAGAGTTTGTTATTGGCATGTCTTTCTGTTGCCCAGAGATATTTGTTAGCCTTTATCCTGGTTTTCTCAATCTTACCTCTTTTTTTTTTTTTTTTTTTTTTTTTTTGGCCTTTTCCAGTGCTTCCTGAGCCTGAATTTGTAAGATAATATTTGATATGAGTCTCATGTTAGTGTTACATTGTTTACTATCTACATGCTTTCAGTTATTCAATGACTTTTTTCTGTTTTTGGAAAATATTTCCTCATATAATATGTTCTCAGTACAGTTTTCCCTCCCTCTACAACTCCCTACTCCTTCCACTACCTCACCACATACTCTGTCATCTAGATCCACCCTCTTTCCGTGTTTGTTAGACATCAAACAGACTGCTAGAGAATAATAATAAAATATAATATACTAAGATAAAACAAAACTTACACATTATATATGGGAAAAACAGAATGACTTTGTTAAATAAAGTAAATTAGAAATATAAAATACTCATGATGGTATAAAAATGAATTCAACATTTTTATTATGTCAGGATCAATATATTTTTTGTAAAATAAAAAAGCAATAGCATCATGGCTACAAAATTTCGAAATATGGGAAATCAAAGTATTCTAAAAACAAATTCAAATAAAATTATTTGAGATTATTCTGTTTAGGTACATCTCACTCAAAAAACACCATTATCCATTGATTACGACTTCAGACCAATGAAGAAAGCAAACTAGAGAAGCACAATAATAAATTATGTAGCAAAGTAATGTAGCTTTAAAACATAATTAAAGTTGAGGTCCTATAGCAACATTTCTATTCAGAAAGATCCTCTTCCAAAGCAAACACTCGGAAGGTGACTTACCTGTATTTCTTCACAGGATTTAATACATGCTTTGTGATGTCATTGATCTTTTAATATATGTTTAAAAGTTATAAATTAACATTTACATCCACATAAATATGACTTCATGTGCTAGCATTAATTAAATTATCAATTAGATTTTCTTTGAAGTCATAGCTGTTGGCTATGACATAATAACATTCCTTATTACAAGCAAATTATGGGGGAGGGGGCATAGCCAGAAGGTATACATAAACTAACATAAGTACTGCAAATACTGTGAATGGCCCTAAGAAACCATTTTTAAGACTATGTATTCCTCATATAAAAACCATGTTTTGTAATAGAGAATTCACATTAGGAAAGCTTTCTGCAGGTCATGAACTTATGCTTCATTTTATGAATGAAAACATCCAGCAAACATGAATGTGTTATAGTGGCCTATACAGAATGTCAAAGGCCTCTCTGAACCTTGCTAGAGAAAGATCACTTTTGAAATTAACATAAAATATGATAATTATTCCAGGATTATATTTTGTTCTTTTCAGCTATAGCTTCAGTCCATAAACTGGGTCAGCACTGTAAACAGAAAACATGAGCAAGAAACAGTCAGCAGATGAAGGAAACCACAATAAATAGGAGACATTATTCATTATTAGCCATAATATGTTAAATGTTTATTATACATATACTCTCTAGTGGTATATATTTTAGTACATTTTAAAAATCAAAGCTATTGAAAAATCACAATGTTTACTTTAGAAAATGTAATTAGGTATCATTATAATGTATTAGTAGAGTCAATTAGCAAGCAGTGGAAAATAGCAAAAATGCATAAAATATGCTACCATGAAGAATAAGTACATTTGTAGAAGCAGAAACTGTGATACATTTATTCAAAAGACAACATTTAATTATTCTCTTTCTTTAATCAAATCTCTCAACTGGTAAGTCCTAGGTTTCACTTCGTAGCAGCCAGCTGAAGGTTTTCATCATACATTATGTTTGGCAAACTCATGAAGATTTCTTTTTCTTTCTTTTTTATTATTATCATTTATTACAGTTTATCCAGTTTGTATTCTGGTTGTGACCCCCTCCCCCATCTCCCCCCCAATCCCTAATACCAGACCTTAGAATGAAGCACAGCCCTAAAGACTCTAAACTACTGCAAAGTCTCCAAATACCTATCACATAATCAATGTGGTCAAATCATACACCCTTTATCTAAATGAATTGCAGAAGGTGTATGTCCTGCAAGAAAGTCTTGCATGAAAGTCTAAGTGGCCTGTGATGGCCTCTACTTTAGTTATATAAAATGTGAACCTGAATGAGTCTTTAAGGGTCTACAGACCATAGCAAGATCTTTGCTGTGAATTACCAGTGTCTTTATTCCCTCTCTCTCTCTCTCTCTCTCTCTCTCTCTCTCTCTCTCTCTCTCTCCTCTCTCTCTCTCTTTTGGTTTGGGTCCATGTAGGGAGGGGAAGAGAAGACTTCTGTGATGATTAATTTTACTTGTCAACTTGAAACGCTCTAAAATCACCTGGGAAATGAATCTCAATGAGGAATTTTCAAGATAGGGTTGGCCTGTGGGGATGACTGTGAGGACTTTTCTTAATTGTTTAATGGAGGAGGGAGCATTGACCATGAATGTAGGCCACACTCCAAGCTGAATACCCTGGGCCCTGGATAGAGTGCAAAGGAGAGTCAGTTAAACACTGAAAGCATGCATCCATCCATTGTCTCTGCTCCAGACTGTGGTTGTGAGGCGATGCTCTAACTTCTCTGCTATTTTGACTTTCTTATTAGCATAGACCATAATCTGGAATTCTGGACTAAGTAACTTTTTCTTTTACCGGTGCTGCTTGCTTTGGTCAGAGTGTTTTATCACAATTTGAAAGAAAAACAAAACAATGTAAGAAATAAAATGGAGTTACCCTCTCCCAGGAACAAGAATTCAGCTCATTTTATAGTGATATTTTAAGTTAGGATAAATATTCAGGAAGTTTAATTGTGTATGGCTGGTTAAATGAGAATACATTCAATAGTTTCTTTCCCTTAATCTTTACTGAACTCTTTAGGTTTAATTCCAATCAAAATTAAAAAAAAAATTGATTTTGCTGCTCTGAGACATAAATTTTTATCTTCTTAATTACTGCTTTTTAAACCAATAATTTCTTTATATTTTGTTCTTATTTACTTTAAGTATTTTTTTTAATTTTTATTTTTTTAATATTAGTTACAGTTTGTTAACTTTGTATCCCTGCTGTATCCCGCTCCCTCTTTCCCTCTCAACCCCACCCTCCTACCCTCATCTCCTCCCTGCCCCTTTCCAAGTCCACTGATAAGGGAGAACCTCCTCCCCTTCCATCTGATACTGGTTTATCAGGTGTCTTCAGGACTGGCTGCAAAGTCCTCCTCTTGTGGCCTAGCAAGGCTCCTTCTCCTGAGGGGGTGGAGGAGGTCAAAGATCTTACACTGCCAACTCTAGCTGAATTAAGTGTCCACATCACATAGAAAGAGAGCATCATAGAGAAAAGGAGACATTCCATTAAGTTCCTCATAGGATTCTAAGTACACTACTCTAATATCCACTGCTATGGATTCCCAGTCTCATATATTTATTCTAGTAAAGTGGTATAACTCAACATAGTGAATTCAATAAGTATAGTTTCTGCACAAACCATTGTTCAAAGACATGATATGTGTGATATGTACATATATGAAAAGAAGCAATCTTTATCTTCAAGTAACTCATATTTAATATTCCATTTTAAACCACCATGTGTTATCACATTGACATTTCTACTTTAAGGAATGTGAATCACATGTCTTCTATCCACAAGAGAATCTACACTCTAAACTGATCTCTCAGGGATTTTGAAGCATCAGTTATACTGGCATACTTTGAATCAAGTGTGCCCAGTTATAAGATGTTTTTCATGGAAATAAAAAATTCTTTCTCAAGTCCTTAGGTCCTAAATCCTCATCTTATCTCCACAGCTTATGAAATTTGAGAGAGCGGGTCAGAAAAAAAGCTTCCCTGGGTCCCACAGGCATCACAATCACTTCACATCAGTTTCTAGTTCAGGGATGTGGATTGCAAAAATGTTCTCCCATCTCAAAATTTCAGGGAAAGATGATGAAAATAATTCATCACTTCTAACGAATAAAATTAAAATAGAAATGTATACAATCATTTCAATGACTGTTTGAAATATTATATTCAAGATACAACAAAAATCCAAGAGATATTGTTCAATCTAACTTTTAAGAAGTTTGGACGTAATACAAGAAAGTCAGTATATTAAATAATGGGACCAGAAAGATGGCTCAATAGTTCAGAATACTTGCTGCTCTTGCTGAGGACCCAGGTTCCATTCCTGTCACACAACTCTGTGTAACCCAGGCTCATGGGGATGCCATACCTTCTTCTGGCCTGTAGAGTCTTCTATACCCATATGCACGTACGTCTACACAACACAAACACATACATAACTAATTTAAAAACTTTAAATAAAGGGAAAGGAATGGCTATTTTTAGTTGTGTTTTATGAATAAAATGATATTTTTAAAGAAATCTATATTGTCTATATTCTCCTTCATTAACTGATTTGTCATTTTATTCCCCGTATTAGATGTGATACCTAAGGAAAAAAGTATGCATTACATAAATTAAATTTTGGCTTAAGATTTCACAACCAAGGATCTGGCTTGCTTCCATGTATGTGGACCTATCTGCATTGCCCACGTGGCACGCTGGGGTTGGCTACCCAGAGGCTATATAAGCTGTGGGCTGGCTTTCTCCAGGGTCCGGTGATTGTTCAAGTTCCTGAATAAACTGCATTGAAAAAAAAAAAGATTTCACAACCAAGTAAAGTAGACACTTATATCAATAATTTATAGTTTTGAAGACTCATAAACTTTAATTTTATCTATTATCCATTTCAACATTAGACCTCATTTTTGGATCATGTAAAGATAAATGTGCTTTCAAAAAGTATGCATCAGAAAATATATTATATTTTTAATTAAACATCAGGGTATCTAAGCAGATGCTGAGACTCTTAGCCAAATTTTGGGCAGAATTCAGGGAATCTTATTGAAGTAGGGGGAGATAGGAAGACCTGGAGTGGAGAGGAGCTCCACAAGGAGAGCAACAGAGCCAAAAAACCTGGGTGCAGGAGTCTTTGCAGAGAGTGGTACTCCAAACAAGGACCGTGCATGGAGATAACCTAAGACCCCTGCACAGATGTAGCTCATGACAGCTCAGTCTCCAAGTGGTTTTCCCAGTAAGTGGAACAGGGACTGTCTCTGACTTGAAATCAGTGTCTGGCTCTTTGATCACTTCTCCCTAATGGGGGAGCAGCCTTACAAGACCACAGAGGAAGACAATGCAGCCAGTCCTGATGAGACTTGATAGGCTAGGGTCAAATAGAAGGGGAGGAGGAACTCCTCTATCAGTGGACTAGAGGAGGAGCATAGGGGAACAAGAGGGAGGGAGGGTGGAATTGGGAGAGGGCTAGAACCAGAATGCAAAATGAATAAATTGTAATAATAAGTAAATATTTTTAATTTTTATTTTTATATTAATCACAGTTTATTCACTTTATATCCCAGCTGTAGCCCCCTCCCTCATTCCCTCCCAGTCTCACCCTCAGTCCCTCATCTCCTCCCATGCCCCTCTCCAAGTCCACTGATTGGGGAGGTTCTGCACCCCTTCCTTCTGACCTTGGCTTATCCAGTCTCATCAGGACTGGCTGCATTGTCCTCTTCTGTGACCTGGTAAGGCTGCTCACCCCCTCAGGAGGAGGCAGTCAAAGAGCTAGCCACTGAGTTCATGTCAGAGACAGTCCCTGTTCCCCTTACTAGGTCCCCACTTGGAGACTGAGCTGTCATGGCCTACTTCTGCGCAGGGGTTCTAGGTTTTATCCATGAATGGTCCTTGGTTGGAATATCAGTCCAGAAAAGACCCTTGTGCCCATATATTTTGGTTCTGTTTCTCTCCTTGTGGAACTCCTCAACACTCCAGGTCTTATTATCTCCCTATTCTTTCCCAAGATTCCCTGCACTCTGCCCAAAGTTTGGTTAAAAAGAAAAAAGAAAAAAAAATTGTAAGGAAACTCACATGCTGTGTATTGAAATAATGGATCACAGTAAGGACTTGAAAAGAGCTATGAATTTCCATACTAGTGTACTTCATGCATGCTAGGGAAGTGATCTAACACTGAACTAGTTCTCTCCTGAGAGCTTACACTTAGTAAGTCACAGTTCAAAGGGAACACTGTTCTAAGTGCTTCCCCTTCTTTTCTGTCAACAATCTCTGCTCCTGTGGTGTGGGCTTCATTCATGTTCTCCTCTTACTGAAAAGGAGAATGAGCAAACGTTCCGGTAAGTTGCTTGTATCAATACACAGCTCACTGCTGACTGGGTTACCTTCCCTCCTGTCACTGTGTAAGCAAAGGTTCAGTTTTTCTGGCATATCCAATTCCTGTTTGGTGCATAGCAAAGCCTCATCATAAGTGAAGGACAGGATAAGAATGATTCCCTTAAGTAGGATTCCAGGGTTCACAGAAAATATGTTAAAAATTTACATCTAGAAATTAGTCAAAGAAAAACTTTTCTTCAAACACAGGGGAAAAAATTCAAATTTCCCTAGGAAATAGGAAGAGACTTTTCGCACTGGTGCATTATTTTAAATTTGGAATGTTTATTTGCATCTTATTTTAAGTTCACATATTTTCTGTAATGCAGATGAAAGAAAATGTGTTATGCATCATGGCATTTTTACTTTATGATTTTTCTTTGCTGATAGCCTACTGTCTATACCTAACACATTATGGAAAAGTTTTTTTTGTTTGTTTGTTTGTTTTTAGTTGTTTGTGGATTAAGTTGGTAGCACATAAGATTCAAGGTGTGGCTAAAGTAACAATGTTCTGCTTTTCAAGGATATCTCTGAGAACCATTGATTTAAGATATGGATTTAAATAAAATCAATGAAGAAAATACCAATTAAAAAATCTATTTTACTCATTCAAAATATGCCTTTATTGCTAAATTAAATCAATGATATTTACATTTTGTCAGTTTAAGACCTTTGATTTTAACTTGCTTCAGTTTTTACTATATATATACTAATGTTTACTGAATATCATATTTCTGTTTTTAGTGTTGACCTAGAAGAGTTCCCTCTGCATTTGGGGTCTATAGTAATTCATTGAAGAGTAATGATCATAAGGTGTAAGTCTAAACAAGAAATGAGTTTCAGCCCAGTAAGCAATACTCCACTGTGGCCTCTGCATTATCTCCTGTCTCCAGGTTCCTGTCCTATTTTGAGTTCTTGCCCAGAATTCTCTCTGATGATAAACTGTGATGTGGAAGTATAGGTAAGATAAACCCTGTCTTGCCAAAGTTACTTTGGTCATGGTGTTTCATCACAGCAATAGAAAGGCTTACCTAAGATGGTAAACGAGAAAATGTGCAGATAGACATCTTTGACAAACGATCGAAGAAAAATAAATCAGCAGTAACAGTTCATTTCTGATGAATTTTGTTACGAAAGTTTAAAACAACTAAGAACCTTTTTCTATTGTAGAGGAGAGAGAAGCCTGAAATACTACATTTTATAAACTAACTTAAGTTCTATTTTACAATCACATGATGTTAGTGACTTGAGAAGTATTAAGCACAAAATGAATTTTCAATCTGTAACATCTTCACACACATTTTTCTAGTAGCTGCCATGTTGCTGCAATCTGGTCGGGGTACATACTAGTCCAAGCATGGTGCCTCTTCCTGCCATTTAAAGTCCATATGCTGCGTCCATCTGAATCTCTTGCTTTTTATATGTGTTAGCACAACCTACTTATTTCTGTTACTTGTAGACAAAGCAGGGTTATATCTCAGATGCTGAAGTAAGATATAAACAATAGAATATTGTATGCCAAGAGTGAAATTCTGCGGCATTTAACTCTTAACCTTCTCCATGTCTGGGACACTTTCTCTTTCTATCAAAATATTAGCTCCTCAGGGTTGGCTACTTCTGTCTTCTAAGCAAAGTTAACTTTAACTTTTGGGAAACTTGTCCAAATGCTTCTGTTTCACCCTTTAGAAAATTTCCATCCGTTGGAGTTTTTGGGGGGTAGGGTGGGGAGGGAGAGCATTTGCAGTTTCATTGAAAAGCATATTCATTTGATGGAAGAAATAATAATTGGGGTGAAATTATTTTTATAGGAAATATTTGCTTTGTGAAAAATAATTCTTATTCTAACTCTGAACAGTATATAATCTATCTTTCCAGGCAAGAATTAAAATATATTACAAAATTGTTGAAGAATAAATCTACTTAATTTTGACACAGTCTCGATATTTCAAAATCTCTACAAAGAGATTCTCTTAGACTACACCAAATAAAAGGTTCATTCATATGCATTTGTCCTGCATTTCCCGGAATTTTCAAATATCTGCCCACAACCAGTACAAAGGGACCAAGACCTACAGGTCTGTCCATGAAAGTATGACATTGTGTTTAGATATTATGTAACTACCTCAAAAATATTGTTTCATGTTTTTAGTATATATAATTAACCATTTGTGGGAAGAAATCCACTGTCCAAGCTCTATGAATAAGTAAGAATAAATTTCATAGTTGTTGTCTACTGTAGTGCAGTTGTACCATTGTCCTGGTACACTCTCTTTTTGAAGTGCTAGATTCTGGCTACTGCAATGAAATAATGTAGAGTAAGTGATTTAATTAGCAAGCAGAGTTTTTTCCAAGTAGAAAGTTAGAATATCAAAGAATAAAAGTTCATAGATATAGTTTCATCTATTAACCCCCATATTTCAGATCACAAACATGGGCTTGCTGTTTCCTCAGGGGATAAGAGAAGATAACACAGAGAAAGAGGTGAAGATGAAAAGGGAAGAAGGAAAGTGAGGCTGAAAAAAATAAGAAAAAAGGAGAAAAAGACAAGGATAAGTAATAGGAGGTCGAGAGTGGAGGCAAAAAAAGATGAAGAATGGAAAAAGAGGAGACTGGAGAAAAAGAAAAAAGAAGGGGGGAGGCAAGAGAAGAAAGAAAAAAGTAGGGAATGAGTGTGGGTAAAAGAGATGGAAGGACTATAAAGGGAATGGAATAGAAAGAGGCGAGGGGCAGGAGGGGAAAAGGAAGAGAATGAAAAGAGAAACAGGAAAAGTTAGGAGGTAAATATGGACGAAATAGGGAGAAGAGTGAGAGAATAAAGAAAGGGAGGAGCTAGAGAAAAACTATAAGGACAGGAGGGAGAGAGGGAGAGAGAGAAAAAGAGACAGAGACAGAATTTTGTGTGTCTGTGTAAATGTGGTGACCTAATTAGTCAAGATTATGTTCATTACCTAATTAATGCCTGGTTTTTTTTTTAAAGTATACTTTACATACATAACACACACACACACACACACACATTTTAAATGTTTGATGTTATGGCACCTGTATAGACTTAAAATATTGTGTTAATTTCTTTGAAGACTTTATATAATGTGTTTTAAAAATGCTAATGCCCTCAAAGCAGACACTGAGACTTTATGGCCAACTGTTGGGCAGAGTGCATGGAATCTTATGTAAGAAGTAGGAAATAGTAGGTTATGGAGAGGACAGGAACTCCACAAGAAGAGCAACAGAACTAGAAGATTTGAACACAGGGGTCGTCCCAGAGACCCATACTCCAACCAAGTACCAGGCATGGAGATAACCTAGAACCCCTGCGCAGATGTAATCCATGGCAGTTTAGTGTCTAAATGGGTTACATAGTAATGGGAAGAGGGACTGCCTCTGACACAATCTGATAGGCCTGCTCTTTGATCACCTCCCCCTGAGGGGAGAGCAGTCTTACCAGGCCACAGAAGATGACAATGCAGCCACTCCTGATGTGATCTGATAGACTAAGATCAGAAGGAAGGAGAGGAGGACCTCCCCTATCAGTGGACTTGGGGAAGGGCATGCATGAAGAAGGGGGAAGGAGAGTAGGATTGGGAGGGGAGGAGGGAGGGGCTTATGGGGGGATACAAAGTGAATAAAGTGTAAAAAAAGAATAATAATATTAATAAAAAGAAGTAAAGAAAAAAAAGAAAATGCTAATGCCATCAATTCCCCCACTTACCACCCTTTCAAACCTCCCTTTCCTTCCCACTCAACGTTGAGATGATTTCTTTTTCTTTCTCTAGTTTCTGAGGCTTAGCTTGTCTTGGAATTGCAGCCTCCTCTAATGTGTGGTCAGCCCACCAGGAGCCATAGTATCAAAAACACTTACTGTTTCTGTCTCAGCAGCTATCAAGAGCTAATAGCTCCTCAGCTGGTGTTGGGGTTACCTAACCTACATTTTTCCCTCTACACTGTAGTTTTGTCTTACAGGAACTTTTGGACATCTTATGCATACTGTGAATTCACATAACTGTCACATAACTGTGAATTCATATCATGTCACAAATACTGTGTATTTGCTTTGTTATACCAGGAAAACAGTTTTCCTGAAATTATATTCTTACTACCTTGGCCTTTTCAATCTTTCTGGCCCTCTTCTAGAAAATCCCCTGGCCTAGGTATGAGATATGCATGTCAGACTTGCAGCTGAGCACCGGACAGTTTGTTTTTATCTTCATGCTGAAATATTTGTGGTCTCTGTATTAACTGACAACTACTGTAAATAGAGGCTCTTTTTTGGAGAGCTGAGTGATGTTCTAATCTACTGCTATAGCAGTGAGTCATTAGGAGTGATTTAATACTATGTCTATTTAACAGAATAATCGTGTTTCATCCTCCCCTAGGGCCTACGACTCATATAGCCCCAGATCCTTGGCCCATTTAATATTTCCAGGAATGAATTCCATCTCAGGTGCAGGCCATCGATCCAACCACATGTTTAGTCATTCTCATAATATGAATGTCACCTTTGAACCAATAGGCCTAACTTATCAAGCCATATCATTGTGTCTTTAAGAGTTCACAGCTGGGTAAGACTGAGGCTTACAGTTCTCTAACAGTCAGTACATTCCAGCACCATGAATTGTAGCCAGTAGGGAAGAAGCTTGATGTTGAGGACCAGCTTATGGTCTCCATGTTCTGTGATTCAAGTACGTGATGTTTTTAGCAATACAAACTTACTGTCAAATACCAGAGAATATAGACCCTACAATATTCTACAATTTTAGGTGGTCTTTGTGAACCTGTTGGCCAACGTTTTACTAAGAGGCAAACCATTCCTGGAACAGGATTTTTAGTTGGGTAGCATGCAGAATTAGATGGAATATTGCCTACGCCATCAAATATCTTTTTGCATGTGAAGAAATACATATCTTGTGAAACTCTTTATAGTAGCAGACTTCCATAAGGCTTTTTCAAAAGAGCATGAGTGTTAGTTATCCCTCCCAACATTCCCTGTTTACCCTGCCTCCCAGCTCCAACACAATCCAACCATTGTTCTTGTTCTAGTATTTCCCTTTAACTCCTTATACTACTGTCTTTTATCTCCCTTGATGTTCTATAGAAGCACATCCTTACTAAATTCCTGGCCTCTGTGAGTATTCCAACTGGAACATGTTTCTCTGAAGAGTCAATGCTAACACCCAGAAAGGAGAGAAGTTATGCGGCATGTATCCTTCTGTGTCTGAGTTACCTTGGTGGAAACAAGCTGTAAATGTATCACAGGTCTGACAAAGAATTGAGGATCTCTGTCACTTTAGAACTGTCTTCCTTTTTTTTCTTTCCAGTTATTTGCATACATTCCCCTCAACCAAATAACAAATTGACTTCTATGACAACCGTTTAATTTACCTTTCCTAGGATATCATGTAAAGGGATTACATGATGTCAACTATCTGGATTTGGCTTCTTTTAATCTCTGTTATATTTGAGATCCATGCATGTTGTAGTTCATACATCATGGTGTTCTGTAGATGCATTAGTTACACTTACACATTTGTCTGTATTTTGTCTATTACAAACAATAGTGACTACTAATAATAGCTGTGAACGTATGTGAATGTCATTAGTAGTCATCTATTTTTATTTCCCTTTAGAAAATGCCTCTACCCAGCAGTGTTTCAAAGTAGATACTAAGACTCGTAACCAAACCTTTGGCAGAGTACAGGGAATCATATGAAAGACGGGGAGTTTGATGTGGAAAGGGTAGGAGCTCCACTAGGACCAAACATATCTGGGCACAGGTCTTTTCTGAGATGGACACTCAACCAAAGACCATGAGAGGATAAAACCTAGAACCTCTGCTCGGATGCAACCTGTGATAGCTCAGTAACCAATTGGTTTCCTATAGTAAGAGGAACAAGGACTATTTCTAACAGGAACTCAATGGCAGGCTCTTTGATCTCCCTACCTCCCAAGGGAGGAGCAATACTGTTAGGCCACAGAGGAGGACTTTGCAGCCAGTCCTGAAGATACCTGACAAAACAGTCATATGAAAGGGGAGGAGGTCCTCCCCTATCAGTGGACTTGGAAAGGGGCAGGGAGGAGATGAGGGAGGGAGGGAGGGTGGGATTGGGGAGGGAATGAGGGAGAGGGATATAGCTGGGATACAGAGTTAACAAAATGTAACTAATAAGAAAAATAAAATAAAAAAAAAAGAAAATGCCAATATACATTTGGCTTTTACAAGAGAGGTCAAAAATATTTCCAAGTCACTATATCATTTTGTGGCACAAATCCTGGTCATAGATAATACTGTAAATGTTTGAACTATTGACATTTTTCTGTGTGAAATAAGATCTGTTTATGGATTTAATTTTAACCTATTGTTCTACATTTACCATCTATTCCTAAAACATATATATGTGATATAATATTGTTGGCAGTTTCATAAATAATGTGTTAAAAATGTATGGGTTTTTGTCATGAGTAAAAATATTTTAATAAATGTTTTATTAGTTGTGTATAGACAGAAGCAATATCTGGATAGGTATATCCATCCATACATACACAACACATATATATGTAGATACATTCATGCACACATACATAGATATTTACATAGGTTGGTAGACAGGTGATAGATGGATAGATACTAGGTGACAGACAGATAGATATTGTACTTAATATTCAGTGTGAGTTTTACAGAAGTAAATTCTTTACTATGTTACAAAGTATAATAAACCAATTCACCTGTGACTAGCATTTGGTGTGTCCTTTCCTAGAAATATCTGTCTACTCCGAACTTATTACATGTTTACTCTAATCTTTATTTTTACAGTGTTAACTTTTATGATTATGGGTAATATTTATTTATATTTCTTAGGTACAATATCATGTAGGAGAGAGTGTGATAAATTTTTACACACGATTATCTAGGTGTTACAGCAAGTTTTTTTTTTTAAGATTAAATTTTCTCCACTGAATTATTTTTGCAGCTGTCTTGAAAATCAATTGCCCAAATGTGTAAAACTCTCTTTCTAGACTCTGTATTCTGCTCACTTACGTGTGTGTTATATTTATGGTGTGTTGCACTCATTCAGGTGCTGAAGCCTCAGGAAAGGTTCTAAGAAATGCTAATTTAAATTAGTTTACTAAATTTTCAAAGCTTTTTTTTTTCTTTTTACTTTTTAGGCTGTTCAGTTTAGTGTGTGTGTGTGTGTGTGTGTGTGTGTGTGTGTTTTGTTTTGTTTGGAAATGTTAGACTCAGATTAGCAGTGTCTACAAAAAAGCATGGTCAAAATTATTGTTGGGTGTATATTGAACTATAAATAAATTCAAAGAAATTGTCTACCTTAATCAATGTTAGTTCTTCAAGTTTTTAATCTTGGGTATCTTTTATTTTAGATTCCAAATTTCTCTTTGAAATATTTTATAATTTCAAAAGGCAGATTTTACATAACTTCTATTTTTAAAATTTTGCTAATAAAATATTTAGTGACATTTATTTCATTATTTTTCAGTTTAAGAATACAGAAATATAGTTTATATTCATGGTTAATCACATAACTGATCTATTTGAAACATAGATCTAAAATTATAATTCTCAAATTGACAAAATTATTTAAAATAAATGTTATGTGACATTCCCTGATTCTTAAATTTTCAATATGTATGCATATTTTATCTATAGATAGATTTTAATAAATATAAATAATATATGTATTTATGTATATATATATATATGCAGAAAGAGAGATGGAAGAAGGGAGACTTTAAGTGTAGAAATTTCTAGGTATAAATTAGCATCTGCATGATATCAGAGAACATGGTTCCATCTGTATTTCAGCTTTACATTTACAGGCATAGTAACTTATGGTCTATAAGCCCAGCGTGGCTATTACCTAGCCAAAAATCATGACTGAAAAGAATAAAGTAGGTGGGAAAGGTTCTTCAAATGCACTTTTCCATTTTCATCCGAAGTATAAAAGGGTTTTCCAGAAGCCCTTGAAGCATATTTCCACTTATAATGCAGTCACCAGAACAGAGCTTTTCAGTCACCACTGGCTTATGTCAGATTGGAAAATTGAGGATCTGACTTTCCACCCTTTGCCATATGACAAAATAAATAGTTTTCAGTCTGAATTTACCCTCACACGTCAATTTTATTTGTCTCAATAGGAAAAGGGAGAAATGATCTCAAAGATTTTCCTTTCAGCCTCTTCAGGAATCTACTGAGCCCAAGATGTTAATAGCAGCTTTAATACACAATTGTTTGTGTTGATACAACAGGAGACCTGCAAACATAACTTCAGTTGTCTGTCTTTCCTCTACTTACATTTTAGACCATATTTTCTCGCTTTATCTCACTTGCTCTCATTTCCCAAACAGTTCTCAACCAGATTATGTTCCTTTCTTTCTACCATACTTCTACTATGTCTCATAGATTCTGTTTACCAGCTTCTCCATATAGTTTGGCTTTCCCATGCACTATTTACTAAATTATTTTTCAATATTATACACGGTAATATAAAAGAAAGAAAGAAAGAAAGAAAGAAAGAAAGAAAGAAAGAAAGAAAGAAAGAAAGAAAGAAAGAAAGAAAGGAAGGAAGGAAGGAAGGAAGGAAGGAAGGAAGGAAGGAAGAAAAAGACAAATTAAAGAGAAAGACGGAGCGTTCGAATTTCAGACCTCATTCATATAAATGCTAATGCTTAACACATCATATCAAATTCAAAACACCTGCTTGTAAAGACTAGACTTTGAGGTTGTCAATCTATGTTTAAATTGGCTGTAACCGAAACACAACAACCATATGTTATGAAGTGGGTTTCCTGCCCATGGTGGTTTGAATGAGAATGGACCCCATAAATTAATATATTTGAATACTAGGTCCCATTTGGTAGAACTGTTTGGGAAAGATTAAGAATTGTGGCCTTATTGGAGGAGGTAGGTCACTGGCAGTGAGCTTTGAGGTTTCAAAAACCCACACCATTCTCAGCTCCCCCTTGTTCTGTTTCCTTTTCTGTCTCTTGGTCTTTGTCTCCTCTCTGACTCTCTCTGTTGCTGTCACACCTCTCCTTTTTCAAATCCATGGCCTCATTTTTCATAGTGGTGACAGTGGTGGCCGTGGTGGTGTTGGCTGTGTGTGTGTGCTCCTACATACATACACACAACCTGATCAGTCCCTAGAATGTTACTTGTATATATGTAATTTTAGGATGTTGAATAAGCAATTTGTGTGCTGTTCCCTGGAAAAGCCTTTCCCCTGCTCTCAAAGTCCCTTTATTGCCTCAAGTTCTTTTTCTAGGATTGAAGACTCCTCAGCTTTCCCTCTTCCATATTAACATGTCTGTTGGTGTTGTTCTTGTTCAGATTATGTTTAGGTAGGCATGTTGTTGAGATTTCACTGTCGTAAATTCTCTAACCGTTAAAGGAGACAAAATTTCATAGAATGCTCTTGTTTCTCTACCTATTAATATAGTTTTATCTCCTCTTCCATAATGGAATGTACAGCTATTGAAAAAAAATATGACAAGATGAATAAAAGTATTGTTTTGTATCTGAGTTATTGTGCAGCACAATGCCTTCAAACTTGACCATTAATTGTAACACACACGTAATTTTTAAATAAGAAGAGTTTGTATCTGTTTATAAAGGATTGGTGGCATACCTCCAAATGAAAACATACAGACATGGAGAAGACTCATGAAAGAATGTACAGTCATATTTTAGATAAATTTTATTGCACTGTGGTAGCAAGATGGAAATTCACATGTGATAGTGAAGAGTTATAAAAACTTTTGAAAAAAGTAAAAAGTTCTTCAGAAAAAAATAAAATGATCACATGAGTCAGCCCTCCTACCATTGTAAGCGTGTATAAAAATTAAAAGTGGTTTGTCAAATAGAAGTTAACATTCTTTCCTCATGGTTTTATTGTTCTCGGTTGCCAAGATCTAAGAGCATACTAAGTATTCAACTAGTAAATAGACTTTAAAATGTGTAGTGAGGTATTTTTATATAGTGAAATGAGAATATCTAGGAGCAGATGGAGTGTCAGTGAACAACAAAAAGATAGTTCATAGGTAGATAGAGAGATAGATAACAAATAATACATAGCATTTTCAAAACTCAGTTTTACAGCTTTCTTGATAAAAGTTTTTATTTTTTTAATGTTTAGGGAAGTGCAATATTTAACATCATTTGGACGTATTTATCAGGAAGCTTCTTGGGGACCTTGGTCATTGAGAGTCTAATGGTTTTAATAAAAAGAAGTCAATGTATTGACTACACAGAAGTAATTGATGCTGCTCTCTTAGTAGGTCCATTAAACTAATGTGGTCATCCTGACAGTAATAATTTAATCTTCTTTATTACTAGTAAAACAGTAACAGAAGGCATAAGTCTTCAATGGTTCATTCTATCATCAACATGAAATGGACAATTCTTTTATTTGCACTGGTTGTCCTGTGGTGCTTTTAACTCAGTAGAAGAAGAGAGGTAAACACAAAAGAAACAAAAACTGCCACTTCACTTCTTTGGAGGGTCCTCAGCCAGCCTTGAGGATGTCTTTTAAAAAATTCTAAAGGCAATTGCTCTATTGAAAATTACTCTCGGAAGTCTGAGGAGGGTTCTTATAAATGTGGTCTTTTATCAGCAAATAAAGGACAATATGAAAGTTTAGGTATTAAATAACCATTATAGTTTTGTAATCTTATCATTTTTATATAAAGAACTTCAATTTTGACAGAGATGTTAACTACCATTTGTTACAAAGAAGATGTGATTTCATGTAGAAAGTAAAAGCAGTGGCCAAATGAAAAGAGCCAAATGGAAAGCTTTTCATTATGTTGTCCATTTTAAATTCTCCATTATAAAAATTCATTAATCTAAAAGTCAATAATTAAATGACAAAATTCCTTACTTTCAAATTCCAGAATCAATCACTGGTCTCAGGTCAACATACACACACACACACACACACACACACACACTCACACACACATACACACACAAATGCACACATACACACAAGCACACTGCTAAGTACTAATATCCTCTGTCTAGAAGGCCATTCACAGGTGCCAGATACTTGCCACTGTTAGAAGCGGTGTCATTTTTAACAATTTCTATAGTGTCTAACTCCACTTACATATTCAGTGTTGAAATTTTCAGACTTAGTTAGTAATTTCATTTCCCTTTTCCTTCCTTCCTTCCTTCCTTCCTTCCTTCCTTCCTTCCTTCCTTCCTTCCTTCCTTCCTTTCCTTTCTTTCCTTTTTAAATAAATTAACTCAATAGAACATGAGTAGAAAGCCCCCTAAAATAGCCACAGAGAAGACTGGCTGGTTTCATCCTTATGTAAATACTATAATGACTTCTCTGAAACTGATGACAAGGTGAGCAACAAAAGCTGGGGTGCAGGCAGAAATATGCGGCCATTTTGAATTCCAAAAGGAGACTCAGATGTTTATATAGCCCAGGATCAAGGGAGTGTGAATCATCTAATTGGCCTGGATTTCACCCTCCCAGAGCCACTCACCTGCTCTGAATTTATATTCCCATTTTTTATGTAAGAATGTATTTATTATGTGTTTCATTCACCACAAGGCTGGCCCAAGAGGGAACTCCCTTAAGATCATTGGATTTTGCAGGAAGATTTTCTTGGCTGAGGTATATGGCGAGAAGAAAAATGGCTCCATAATTCTCACTGATCTTTGTTTAGGAAGAGAAAGTTATCAATATATCATTGTTTATATGACAAGATATTTCCTGTCTGCCTTTATGAGTAAAAGTGCAGCACATGAAAGAATTCTAGCTTCAAATTGTATCTTAAATAGAAAATGAAATTTTCTTCTCAGTGTGCTTCCCGGTCTTTTTTTAAATTTATTTTTATATTATTTTTTATTTCTTACAGTTTATTCACCTTGTATCCCAGCTGTAGAGACACTCCATCCTCTCCTCCCAGACCCTCCCTTCCTCCCTCCCTCTTCTCCTCCTATATCCTTCCCCTAGCCCACTGATGGGAGGTGTTCTCCTATCCTTCCCTCTGACCCTAGCTTATCAGGTCTCATCAGGACTGGCTGCATTGTCTTCCTCTGTGGCTGCTTCCCCATCAGGGGGAACTGATCAAGGAGTCAGCCACTGAGTTCATGTCAGAGACAGTCCCTGCTCCCCTTACTAGGGACCCACTTTAGAGACTGAGCTTCCATGGGCTACATCTGAGTAGGGGTTCTAGGTTATCTCCAAGCATGGTCCTTGGTTGGAATATTGGTCTCTGTAAAGAGATCTGAGCCCAGATTTTTTGGCTCTGTTGTTCTACTTGTGGCATTCCTGTCCCCGCCAGGTCTTTCATTTTATTATTATTATTATTTATTTTGTAATTTTATTTATTTATTTATTTATTTATTTATTCATTCATTCATTCATTACAAATTATTCACTTTGTATCCCAGCTGTAGACCCCTCCCTCGTCTCCTCCTACTCCCACCCTGTGCCCTTTCCCTAGTCCTCTGATAGGGAAGGTCCTCCCCTTCTATCTGACCCTAGCCTATCGGGTCTCATCAAGGCTGGCTGCATCATCTTCCCCTGTGACCTAGCAAGGCTTCACTCCCTAGGGGGAGGTGATCAAAGAGCAAACCACTGAATTCATGTCAGAGACATGTACCCCTTACTATGGAACTCACTTGGAAACTGAGCAGCCTATGGGCTTCCTCTGAATAGGGGCTCAAGGTCCTCTCCATGCCTATCTCCTCCTTCTTTCATAAGATTCCCTGCACTCTGCCCAAAGTTTGCCTGTGAGTCTCGGCATCTGCTTCAATACCCTGCTGTGTAGTCTTTCAGAGACCCTCTGTGGTAGGCTCCTGTCCTGTTCCCTATTTTCTCCCTCCAAGATGGTAGCGACCAGTGGGTACCATATTTGAGGGGCAGAGGATCTGAAACCCCGAAACTGGTAAGTGGAGGGGCAGCTGAATCCAGAACATCAACTTTGAGGCTTCCTGGACTTCCTAATCTTTTATCCTCTTTCTTTGGTATGTTTTTGAAATTTAACATATGCACATTTTAAGATTTTATTAGTTGTATTTTATTGCTGTGGCTTGAGGTAAATGCACAGCATAACATTTTTATTCTTATTTTGTCACTTCTCAATGATACTGTTTGTGAATAAAAATGGCATAGGTTTGCTAGTATAAGTGGAATATAAGTGGATCTTATTTTCATATTATTGTATTTATAGAATAGATATTAAGTATAAGTAAAAGCTAGGGGTTTGTGTTACCATTAGGGTAAAGTTATGATTTGCATAGGTTTTTTACTTCAAGGGACTTAGTTTAAGAAGAGAAAAAGAATTCTAAGCAAATATAAACAGCCCGCTGTGAAATCACTTTTCTAACATGTAGAATAACTGTGTTTGTAATTTTAAATACTGAAATCACCTATGAGTCTGCCACTGACTATCACTGTGGAAATAACTTCATCTGAAGAGAGACAGAGATGTTTTCCAAGATGTCAGATATTATTACCTGAGAGTTTCTTTTTTTATTATTTCTTATATTTTCTCTTATTTGGCATGTCCCTAATCTTGGTAAAATTTATTAAATTGTCATTTTTATCTACAAAAGTAATGAATCAGATTATCATAGAGAACATAAGTATTTGTTTACTCTACATAATTGAGATTTTACTGTTAATCACATGTTCACAGATTAGAAATAGAATGTTTCTGTATGTAGTAGGCAGTCACCAAATGCAGTGCATTGTGTATGTTACACATAGAAATTACACCTGCACTGAAGTTAGCTACTATACGACTTCAGATGACTTAGCAACTAATATAAGGAGTGCTGATTCTTGGTATTTAAATTCGTTTAGTTTTCAGGAATTCTTCATTCACATTCACTTCATTTTTGATGTATTTCAAATTCAAATAAAAAGCTAAAATTTATTAAAATTTATTATTTCCTTTTTTTTTTTTTTTAGAGACCAGAAGTGGTTGAAAAGAGGGAACAGGACAGAAACCTTCCATCGATGTCCTCTGGAAGATTCGATCCTGTTAGGGGGATTGAAGCCAATGCTGAGACTCACAGCCAAACTTTGGGCAGAGTGCAGATAGTTCTACGGAAGACTTGGGGAATGGGAAGACCCAGAGGGGATAGGAGCTCCACAGACCAACAGAGTCAACCAATCTGGGTCTAGGGGAGGCTGTGGAGACAGATGAATCAACCAAGGACCATGCACGGAGACGACCTAGGCCCACTGCTCAGATGTAGAAGATGGGCAGCTCAGTTCATGTCGGTTCCCTGATGAGGAGAGCAGGGGCTGTCTCTGACAGGAACTCTGTTGTCTGCTCTTTGATCACTTCCTCCTGCAGGGGCAACCTTGTCAGGGCACAGGGGAAGAAGATTCAGACAATCCTACTGGAACCTGATTAGGCTGGTGTCAGTTGGTAGGGGAGGAGGGCTCTCAAACTTTTGGAGAAATAGAGGAGGGGGATGGGAGGAATAGGAAAAAAGGGTAGGACATACCAGAAGGAGATAAGGGAGGTGGTTATAAACAGGATGTAAAGTGAATAAATTTCAAATAAAAAAAAAAAGAAATGCAGCATTAGAAAATTTCAGCGAAGATGACATTCCATTGGATTTTCATTTTGAGGAAATACACATTTCCCTCCAAAGCAAATTTATGTTACTTGTAAAGGAGTGTTTGGAAATGGAAAACTGTACTGATCTCTCCTGTATATGACCCGTCTATATGGCACCAATAGAGAATGAGTATATGTCAGTAGAAATGCTTTGGAAAATAAAACAGAAATTTTATGTATTGAAAAAAAAATTGAAGAAAGAAAATACACCACTTTGAAGAAGTAAAACTTACATGAAAAATAGCCGCCCGTGTAATTGGGAGAAAGCTCATGCGACTCCTTCTATGACCAGGAATTGCACACGCTTGTGCTAAGCAGGTTGGTGAGTCACTTGTGCTGTCTATGTTAAATGAATAGCCTGATAAGCACTCTTATTGGGTTCTTGGGTTTTGTTTGTTTGTTTGCTTGTTTGTTTTCGTACGTTGATAACCTAAAACCAATTTTTCAGAATGAGCAATAGTACATTTTAGTAAAAAACAGTATTGTCTTAGTTGAAGTTTTATTTTGAAATCCAGCCAATACAGGAAATGTAGGGTTAGACCAAGCTAAATGTTAGATTGGAAAAAAAAAAAATCTTGTTTCTAATGAAGTATAGTGTGTTGTGTTCAGTTTCAAACTCTATTTTATTTGGGGAATTTACAGCTCTACATCCCTTCCCCCAACCCTTTTCCCCTAGGTAGGAGAGGGAAGGTTGGTGTGGAGAGGGGGCTCAGACCCCTTTACTTCTCCCAGCTGTTAGTTCTCTTAGTGCTGTTCTCTTAGTGCTGTTACCAATCTCCATCACCAGCAAAGGCAGCCAGCAGTCCCCTCCAAGCCACTTCACCTTGTTTCTCTCTGACTGTCCGCTCCCAACTGCCTCACCATCTGCCTCAGGTCTCTGTAAACTGCCACTCACCACACTCCGCCATCTTATGCCATGCCTTCTCTTTCTTGTCTCAGAGCCCTAGACCATGCCCCTCTTCACGCCAGGTGAGGCAGGCTTTACCCGCTGTCAAAGGCCTTGCTCCCCACCAGACTTTTACCAGCTGTGGAAAACTAAAGCCCAACTACAGTCCCGCACTTGGGATTAAAACAAAAACATATTTACATAACAAAACTGAGTTTTTAAGGAAGCCAAAAACTTCCATTACAATAGTGGTCTACCATTCTTGTTTTTAAAAGTCTGCTTACATAAGAGATTATAAGTTAACTTTCATAATTTAAATTATTCAAGGCTACTTGTGAGTGTGCTGTTGAAAATAGCAGGTGTACCCAGTCTGCAATTTATGTTTGCGTAACTATTTAGCAGTGCCACGCTATCGAATGATTTAATCTCATTAAATTTTAAATGAATTCCTAAAAGTAGAAACCCTAATTGAGGACTGGAAGCCCAGAACAGATACCCATTCACACTGAATAACATCTAGAATTAATGGAAAGGGAGGAAAATTAGTCATGTAAGTTTCTTAAAGATTTGTAAAGTAGTATAATTACTTCATTTTCGACCCTGTAAAATGCATTTTAGTATAAGAAAATCAGTCACTTTTCTAGGCCATTTTTCTTTGTTTGTTTTTGCCCTTAAGTTCACCTCTTACCACATTTGGGGACATTCCTTACATTACTTTATATGACAAAAATTAACATAATTAATTTTATAGTATAACTTTATAATGCAATAATTGTATAATACTTAATATACTCTTTATATGACTAAAATTAATATTTAAAAACAAGATAAGTGTAAATTTTGTCACATACACTATATGTGGATGTCTTGAAGCACTACTTTACCACATGAAAACAATAATTTTTATATAGAAAACAATGTTCTATAATACATTGCATACTGTGAGCCAAATTTCTCTAAATTGGTAGGTAAAAGGCAGCTTATACAGTTTGGGGTGAATTTGGAATCTTGCCACTCTCCTGCACCAGTTCACATGTGCAATCTGGGAAAACTACATTTTCATGGGGCTCTGAAGCCCACACAGTCATACCACAGGCACAACAGAATCACATCGTGTTTTAAGTAGTATAAAATATTTAATTATCTCTTGAATGATTATTTTTTATCCAGAGAGTTATACCTATTAGTTACTATAATTTCTGTATGATAACTATACAAAGGAAAAAATCTTTGCAACTCAGATTGAGGTGTAAAAAAGCCAAAAGGTATGTGACATGACAGTGAAGGTGGAAATGGAGAAATTGGTCTTGTGCTTATGGATTTGTTGGAAATCATAGATACATGAACTTAATATTGACAAATAATTTATAACTAGGCAGTGAGCATTATTTAGTTCGACAACACATGGTCTAAGCTTTTGGAAGTCAAGTGGGGTGTTTCATTTCCAATCAATGGGAAGCTCTTGATTACAGAGCCAAAACTGTTACACAAGTTTAACTGGCATGTCAGTTATTAGTCATCTATGCTTGGTTCCCTACACTATTTGTGTCCTGAAGATCCTGTGTGGAAACATTCAGATACTAGATCAAGCTTAATAGTGCCTGGTGTGAAAGGATGGGCAGTTATGCCTAGTGAACAAAGTGTCTGCACCACCATTTTCTCAACAACCGAGATGCTAGGCTGGCATTCAGAGCATGAAGCACGTGCTTCCACTAGATGCCATTCTTCTCCAGTCTCAGGAAAACCATAACTAACACATTTGCTTCGCGGTTGTTGTTTATAAGAAAGCAAAGCCAAACAAAACAAGAGCTCGCTGAATAGTGATGGCTAATCTCAAACCTGTGGCAATTCTCCTGCGTCAGAGTCTTGAAAGTTATAGTCTGAGATGAGTTACTCTGCTTGGCTTGAAGAAAAAGAATTTTTTTTTCCAGATTTTCTATGGAACATGCACTCGTAATTATTTACTGTGTTTGATCATCCTTGATTCTTAAATAATCTTGTGATACTGTTGTTATTATTAACATAGATAACATATTAAGACACAGAATTGGAATCATTCAAAAATACTAAGATAACAGGTGAAAGAGTGACTTTCATTCCAAGGCTAGCTATTGAATTTTTGCCTTAATCACCTTGCTTTGTTGTTTTAGCATCCATTAAAAAGTCAGCGTAGGTCCATGTCTGAAAATCCTGGCTAACATGTTTAAGATTTGCAAGGCAAAGAAATAAACAAAACAAAATAAAAACAGAGCATTATTTCCTCCTACTGTTAAGATGCTGCCTCCAGCTTGCTTTTTGTTTCCCTTCTCATGTGAAATCTCTGGAAGAAATCTACCATTTCCATTCAACACAATTCAGTATGTCACAGAGTGCAGGGTTGTCCCCATAACCTTGCTGAATGTTAGTATAAATTTATACAGTGTTTTCATTACCCATTCCTCTCTATTAGAAGCCAGATAAACACAACCTTCTTTAATTATGATCTTTCTCATGCTTCAAATCTCTGATCCTCATCACCATTACCACCCTGCCCCCAACCTCTGCAGGCACATGTATCAGTGCTATCAAATTAACAACCGAAAAAACCCCCAGTCTCAATCTCAGTGATACCATTATATGTGACTCAGGCCCAGGATCTGTTCTCATCCCCCAAAATTAAGTAGTATGTGTAAAAGGGGAAGAGATGACTGACCTCATCTTAAAATTTTGTTAACCACACAGGCGAGAAATTAAGACAGGCATTAAACATATTGATCTTAGATGCCTTTGCTTCACTCATGTGGAATTGTTATTTAAACTATTACCCCAGTAGAGAAAAGTTTCTTCTGAGACACATAATTTGGAATCCTTTCGTTGTTAGAATAGATAACCATTTGATAAGGTACAATCAAAAATACAAAGTAATACACATTATCATGGCATAAGTTATGAGAAATATACTAGGAGAAGAGAGAGAAGAAAATATGATTATAAAAAATTATGAAGGAACAGCAGTCAGAATTTCAGAAAAGCAGTTGGCAAATTGAACATTTTGGCTGTCCGTTAGGAATGCACTGCTGACTTTGGAGAAGGGTACCTTTATGAGGTTAGGGAGGGAGTAACAGCAGCTTCTAAGAAACCAAGTAGTGAAGGGGAGAAGAATCAGGAAGTATCAAGTGCTTTTTTTATGAAATGATTACTGCCACAAAGAAAGGCTTTCTTTCAAAGAAAGGCTGATACAGGCTTCCTTTTGTGACTAGGGTAAAACATTAGTTTCAAGAGGAAATAAAGAGGAAAAGAACGTGAGTTGACAAGCAAAGTCAAAGCCATATGCCAAATGATAGACTTTTTTGAAGAAATGTTGGCTTGGAAGAAAAAGTATTTGTTTAATCACATTATCCTGCGAATGATGGCAAGGAGCAGAAGATAAAGGAAGAAAACGATATCTGAACTCCCCTGTCTGAATTTGTTTTGGTTGTTGTATTTATGTTTGTTTGTTTGTTTTTAAATGAAGGCAATTCCTGGCTAACCATCCCCACAAAAATTTGAAATTATAGGTGTTTGCTTTCATGGGAGTGCTTCTATGGGAGTAGATGGGAGAGCCAGAGGGAATACTTCAATCACCTGGAAGAGATCTGTGCTAAAATCCCTTTGTCTGTCTTCCAGGAATTAGTGTATTAGTCATTCATCCCATTTGAGTAGGAGGTCACCTCTGTGACACAAAAACCATGAGAACTTTTGATTCTATCTCAAAGGAATTTTTCAGGCCAATGGAAGAGAAATATTTTAGAATGTATTCATTCCATTCTCTTTGGCAATTATTGAAGTTCCCTGACCACAGCAGATACAAAAATTTCCAGTACAGAATATTTATTTTAATTTCTTCTCAATGCCCTAACAGAAACAGGTCATCAGTAACCACATTGCATGAAGAACCATAGTAAACAAGTAAAACAGCAGAACGTTCACACATTGCTAAACGTATAAAAAAAGCATAGAGTTTATGTTTAATGAAGCCAGAACTTCAGAAATACTTCTCAATATATAATCCAACTCCCAACACCTCACCAAGTCTTTCTTCATGCTAGTTTCTTTCACATTGTCTGAAGAAATTATCTGACATTTTTAGGTTTGTCTCAATTACTTCTCTAAATGTTTTATATTAGAAGTGATGTAAGGTTTGTTGACACTGTAACTGTTTTGGCGTTATATTTTCATATGTTATTTCATTTAAAAATGCATTTGTGAATGACCTAGACAGGATCAATGTACTATAATTTATATATTTCTGTATCATGCAAAGCACCATTTAAAAGAAAAAAACTACAAACAATATATAAGTAGGTTTTTAGCCTAGGTCAGTGGTAATAGTTGATTCACAAATGATGAAGAGAGCAGATGTTTGTATCATCTGGAGATTCTAATGCCATCATCGGTTGCTGATGAACTGGGACTCATCCATATTTATCTGGAAAAAATAGAAGAACATGATTTGAAATAAATTCTAATGCTAGCTTTTTCTTCACTCGCCAAAGTAGAATAAATATTTTTTTGAAAATTTGTTCATGAATTCCAAATAATAAGACAGAGATCTCAGTACCATTTTAAGCTTATTTTCAAAATCTGTCTTTAATGAAGTAATATTCAGAAAGGCACAGATTAAGTGTAACTGAAGCTTTCTTTCCTCAGGATGTCCAATCTTTTGACTTTGTAAAATAAAGTTTTCATATGCAAAGTTCATTCTTTTTTAATTTAATTTTATTTATGTATTTATTTATTACAATTTATTAACTTTGTATACCCACTGCAGCCCCCTTCCTCATCTACTCCCTATCCCACCCACCATCCTTTTTCTTCCTCTATGCCCTTTCCCTAGTCCCCTGATAGGGGAGGACCTCCTCCCCTTCTATCTGACCCTAGCCTATCAAGTCTCATCAAGACTGGCTGCATTTTCTTCCTCTGTGGCCTGGTAAAACTGCATTCCCAAGGGGGAGGTGATCAAAGAGCCAGCTACTGATTTCATGTCAGAGACAGCCCCTGCTCCCCTTACTAGGAAACCCACATGGCTATGGGCTTCATCTGAACAGAGGGTCTAGTTCCTCTCCATACATAGTTCTTAGTTAGAGTATCAGTCTCTGCAGTTCTTCTGAGCCTCGGTATTTTTTGCTCTGTTATTCTCCTTGTAAAGTTTCTGCCCCATCCAGGTCTTTCTAACTCCCTCTTCTTCTGTAAAGGTCCAGCACTCTGCCCAAAGTTTGGCTATGAGTCTCAGTATCTCCTTCAATATCCTGGTGGGTAGTGTCTTTCAGAGGTCCTCTGTGGAAGGCTCCTGTCGTGTTCCTTGTTTTCTCCTCCTTCTGATGTCTATCCTGTTTGCCCCTCTGAGAAAATACCAGATTGATTTCCAAAGTGGTTATATAAGATTACATTCCCATCATCCATCAGCAACAACACACAGACTGACTCTAAAAGCCAGGTACAACCTGCAGCACCGGCCACATGTAGCTAGAAACCTGATTTCAGAACAACACAAAACAAACGCTTGAGATGCGATGTCAGGCTGTGTGTTGTTGCTGATGCTGCCTTCAGATGCCTGGCTATCTGGGCATGAGCTACTTGTGGAGTTTGCCTGTGGCATCTACATTTGCTGACATATAGAATGTTCTTGTCTAGTAGCCCACTAAATCTAAAGTATGTGACTTCATTTGAAAGAGATGTGGCTGCTTGTTTTGAGGCATACATCTTCCTATCAGAGCATTATCACAATTAAAGGCCTTTGAATACGAGACAGGAATATGAGTACATTAACCTGGTTAGTTTTTTATTTTCATATTTTAATTGATTCCAGGTAAAATCCAAATATCTGTTTTTCTATAAAGATGTGCTTTATGTTGTTTTGGGGTCCACTTAGGAGACCCTAAGTGCACACAGGACCAATTTTTGTACCCTGTTCTTCCTGGTTCCTAAATCTATTTAATTTGACTAAGCTCTTCAAAAATAAACAGGAGCTCAGAGTTCCATTTTAGATCTTGATTCTCTTCCTTTTGCTAATGCATTTGGAATGTGATGTTTTTCTAATAAATAAATTTATATGAGCATGAATTCCATTCTATGTTCTTAATCTGGGGGAAGGTACTCCCTCAATCACATGAAATCCCACTATTTGTTATGTCATTAGTATTAGATCACTCTAAATTGGTGCATCTTTCATGGATCAGAGAAGAAATAGAAGCCACTTTTGAGTATTTTAAACAGTAAGACATTTGATACGGAGAGTTAAGCACTTAGGGACCCATTATAAGTGCTGAGAGAGCTGGCTTGTAGAATGCATTGGGGCCCCCCTGGACCATCTCCATGAATAACACAGCACTGAGCAACCTCTCAGAAGAAGAAATGCTACCAGGGCTACCCTGAAAGCAATCTATAGCCACTATTACCTTGCAACCAACCACATTATACACACATAAATTTGGAGAAGGGGAATGGGAATAAAGATGCAGAAAAATACCCCACCTCTCAACAGCTACCCTGCAGTCATATTCAAGAACATCGGGAAATCAGCAGCACCTTGATATCGCTGTTTAATATACCCAGTCATCAAAACAAATTTCACAGTTATTACCAGGGAGAGATTCTAGGAAAATCTTTATTGCTTATCCTCTTCAATTAGAAGAAAAAGGAGATTTAAAGTAGCTCTCCTAAGAACACAGCACAGTATTGCATATTACACAGTAACAATATCGATGTACATTAAGTACAATTAGATATAGCAGTGATCAAAACCTAAACTCTGGTCTTCAAGCATTATAGTAAAACTCATTAAATACACTAAGTATAATCATATCAGGTGATTTGATTGAGTGGAGTATTCTTTATGTTCTTATAACTGATAGAAGAATGAAAGGCTTGTCCATATTAATCTACATGAAACTAAAAGAGCAGTTCTTGCCAAATATTTGTGTTCATAATCATATTGCCAAGCATTAGTGCTTGGATATGGCTCTCTCACATTAATCATGACATGCTGACTTGGCTCTTTACTGTCTTTTAAGTGATTGATATCACAGATCTGTGTCCATTAAGCCACCGTCCACGAATGAGTTGCTGAATGTTCCCTCCCAGGTTCACATCAAACACAGATAGGGGCAGATCCTCTCAGAGGAAGGAACTAAGGATCGTTCTGCAAAGCTAAAATGGAAAATGTTAGATCTGTGATGTACTAATGATTAGAAAAATAGATATGTAAGAGGGGCTGTCAGTTATTTCTTATTCTGTATTTCTCTGAAAATAGTATCAGCACGAAAAGATCACAGATGAACTGTTCATTTAAGAGCATGACCCTGGGAATCAGATTGAAACAGATGGAGGGGAATCCAGGAGCAGAGGGAAGAAAAATGTCATTCATTTCTTACAACTGTGTTAGTCTAATGAATATTTATTAGCTCAGCTCAAAAACCATAAGAGCATTTATTTATCAGTGTCTACTTTCATGAGGATTAAATCTCACAGCTTTACTCTTTCTGTGGGTTCTTTCCAGAAAACAAACCTAAACATTAACACACTGGCTATCACGCCGTTATAAGACTTGTTTTTGGGTGACAGGATGTACACCAGACCAGCATATTCCACAGACATATAAGGTATATATCTGTTGACAAAGCCTGGAAGTTTACTAATTATTTGAGAATTTCATACAATGCATTTTGATCACATTTATTTCTCCCACCCACTCCTGCCAGATCCACTTGTGAATGTTTTGTCTTATTTTTTAAAACCCATAATATCCACAAGCACTATAATCTAAGTGGCTTTCCTCCAAGGATAGTACATGTCTCAGTGTTGCCTCACTCTAGGCATCCCAGACACTCAAGAATAGAAGAACACTAAGTTATGAACCAGGAGAACGCTACTTAACTGGCCATGCCTGTAGATAGTCTGTACGAACAGAAACACAAAAACGTATTCCACACTTGTGGAATTCTTGGTAAGAATTAATAACTCATCTCTCCAAGATGAAGGAGCCCATGTCCTTGGGGCCACCTGGCTTATCATTTGGATGACTTTTGATAGAGCATTAAATATTCCAAATATATCCATCTCTACCTAATGTATTTTACCTGAGAAAATTCCTCTGATTAGATAGCAAAGGCAGGTGTAAGGAAAATAATTTGGTGTGGAAATGAGGTATCTCTGTGTCCTATGAACCTGTAAGTAAACCTGGTAGTATTTGTTAATAGAACAGCATCTAAAACAATGGCTGGGACAAACAGAATTTGGACTGAGCACAGAAGATTTTTTTTTTTTTTTACAGAAACATTAGAACATTTCTACTTTCTCCTAATCTAAGAATAATAACATTCCCTACAGTGAACATCAAGCCTTTACTAAAAAGTTTTAACTAAAGACATCTGTTTTCTGACATTTTCAGAAATTTTAATGCCTATCCTAGAAGGCATTCTCACCAAGACCAAGAATTTAGATGCTAAACTCAAAGCGGCAGTTACAGATAATGATAGAGGTTATATTTCTGGGATTAAAAGAATTATATTAAAAAGTCAGGAATTTGGAGACTGAGTCTATCGGGTACACCTGAGCTAGGGTTTTAGGTCCTCTGTATGCATTGTTCTTGGTTGGGGTATCATTCCCTTTAGGGTCCCCAGGGCTCAGTTTTTTTTTTTTTTTTTTTTTTTTGTTTGTTTTATTTTGTTTTTGGCTCTGTTGGCCTCCTTGTGGAGCTCCTGTCCCCTCCAGGTCTTTCTATCTCCCCCTTCTTTCATAAAATTCCATACATTCTGCCCAAAGTTTGGCCTTTGGGCAAGAGTCTCAGCCTCTGCTTCGATACTTCAATTAGGGTTTTTCAGAGGCTGTCTGTGGTAGGCTCCTGTCCTGTTCACTGTCTTCTCCTTCTTCTAATGTCTATCACTTTTTTCCTTCTGAATGAGGATTGAGCATCTTCCCTGGGGTCTTCCTTGTCATTTAGCTTCTTTAGGAGTATAGATTTTAGTATGTTTACCCTATGTTATATGTCTAATAACCACTTATGAGTGGTGTTTTTCTGTTTCTGGGTTACCTCACTCAAGATGATCTCAGTCTCCAAGTGGGTTCCCTACTAAGGAGAGTAGGGGTTGTCCCTGGCATGAACTCAGTGGCAGGCTCTCTGATCACCTTTCCCTGATGGGTGCAGCCTTGCCAGAACACAGAGGAAAACAACGCAAACAGTCCTGATGAGACCCGATAGACTAGGAAGACCTCACCTATCAGTGGACTAGTGGAGGGGCATAGAAGGAGAACAGGGAGGGAGAGTATGATTTGGAGGAGATGAGGGAGGGGGCTACAATTGGGATACAAATTAAATAAATTGTAATAAAATATAATAATAAAAATGAATATATATGTACACACACATGAAGTCGGGAATTTCCAGTGACCTTGAACACTAATTCTTCTTTGAAAGCAAATGTTCTGATATATGACATCAGAAACCAAGAAATGAAAGGGATTAGAAAAACTAAAGAGACAATATAAGGACAGAAGTAAAACCCTATAAGAGTACAGAAAGAAGAAAAGGGAAGAGAGAATGAATAGAGAGGGAAAGAGACAGGCAGGAAGAGGAGGACTGGAAAAAAACATGGTCATTCTTCCTAAAAAAGGGACCAAATTCTTCTCTTTTCCATTTCACAAGTATGGAAAGAATGTGTTTTTTGTTGTTTTTTTATTTTCTGAATGATTTACATCAGTTATGGAGAGTGGTAGCTACTGCACTGGACTCTCTGGAAATGCTCAGTGACTGGATAGTTAACTTGTATTCCTATTTTTTTTTCTTCAGTTCTTTTTTACTGAAAATATATTTTTTTCTTATAACATATTCTGATTATGGTTTCACTTCTCCCAACTCCTTCTTGATTCTCCCTGTTTCTCCATCTACACAAACCTATGCCTTTCCTTTCTCTCTCTCATTATAATACAAACAGGCATCTAAAAAATAATAAAAGTAAAATAAAACAAGCCATAAAAGGAAAACAACAACTACAACAAAAAGAAAACAAAAAAAGGAACCAAAGAAAAAGCACAAGACACTCATACAAAGACTGAAACACATACTTTTGCCCACACAGAAAAACCTATAAAAATTGGAAACCATAATATATAAGCAAATGATTTGTTAGACAAACAAACCACCAAATAAACAAACACCACCCAAACTATTGTGAGACCGAAAACCTTCAAAAATACTGCTTACTTTGGTTTGTGTTGGCCATCTATTGTTCAGCATGGGGCCTGCCCTTAAGTATGATTTGTATTGTATACCCAATGACACTGCTAGGAAAAAACAAAACAAAACAAACAAACAAACAAAAAAAAAAACAAAAGCAAACAAAAAACCACTAAGTTTTTCTTTGCAATAAATTTTCCTTATCAATTGATTACAGCATGTGGGTTAGAGATGTGGTCTTAGTTCCTCTCTCAGCAATGAACCCATCTGGCCCAGACTCTGCAGGTCTGTGCATGCTGCCTCAGTCTCTGTAGTTCATAGGTGCATGGGTACTGATGTATTTAGAAGGCTCTGTTTCTTTGCTGTCCTCAGTCCCCTCTGGTTCCTACACTTTCTGCCCCATCTTCCACAGAGGTCTCTGAGCCCCGAGGGGAGGAATTTGATAGAGACATTAATTTAGGACTGCAAAGATCTCACTTACAAATGCTGAGAGAAGTCTATATAAACCCCTAATCCAGAATTTATATCCAAAGTCTCCAGTTGTGGGTCGCTGTATTTGTTCCCATCTGCTGTTGTAGGAAGTTTTTCTGGTGATGACTGATTTGTTCTTTTAACTGGCTTGTGTTTGACCCCAGCCTCCCTACTTTTGCTTTAGAAAGAGAGTAATCTGCTTGTCTACTTTTTGTAGAAACAGAAAAAACAACAGAAGCATTTTCTAAAGTAGACTGGAAATGTAAAAACAAACAAAAAGATGATATATGTCCCTGGGCCAAGGTATTTTGGCTCTGTTGGTCTCCTTGTGGAGCTCCTGGCCCTTCCAAGTCTTTCTATCTCCTCCTTCTTCTATAAAATTCCCTGAACTCAGCCCAAAGTTTGAATATGAGTCTCAACATCTGCTTCTATACACCGATCAGTAGAGTCTTTCAGAGGCCCCCTGTGATAGGCTCCTGTCCTGTTCCGTGTTTCCTCCTGCTTCTGATGTCTATCCCATCATAAATGCATGGATAAGTTATAGAGAGACTATACCTTAATATAATTAAAGTCCACATATGATGACTCCATGACCAATAGTATAATGAACGAGGAAAATGGGACTATCTCTCTTATTAAATGAGTATGAATAATTGTTCTTAAATATTTCTACCAGGGAACGTCGGAAGCAAAGTGTATCAGCAGTAAAATTCATAAACTGGATAAGAACAGCACAGATACTCTTCTACTTTCTCATTTGACATCACATTTAATCTTTTAAATGCAATAATTGTTTTCTTTCTTTTAGATGGTGTGAGGTTGTATTTTCTTGAAATGAAAAAAAAATCATTATTTTTTTTTAAAAAAAGATGTTATTTCATGAAATTTGCAGGTAAATGGTGGGATCTGGAAAGGATCATCCTGAGTGAGTTGTCCAAGAAGCAAAAAGACACACATGGTATATACTCACTCATATAGACATACAACATAGGACAAACCCACTAAAACCTGTATATTTACCCTAAAGAAACTAAGCAAGAGAGAGGACCCTAACTAAAATGTCCAATCCTCATCCGGAAAGGCAAAGAGGATGGACATCAGAAGAAGAAGAAAACAGGAAACAACCTAGGAACCTACCACAGAGGGCCTCTGAAAGCCTCTGCCCTGCAGACTATCAAAGCAGATGCTGAGCCGGATGGGCAACTGTTGGGCAGGTGAACGGAATTTTAGGTAAGAACTGGGAAATAGTAAGAGCTGGAGAGGACAGGGTCTCCACAAGGAGAGCAACAGAACAAGAAAATTTGAACACAGGGAACTTCCAAGAGACTCATACTCCAACCAAGGACTATTCATGGAGATAACCCAGAACCCCTGCACAGATGTAGCCCGGTGCAGTTTAGAGTCCAATTGGGTTACATAGTAATGTGAAGAGGGACTGCCTCTGACATAATCTGATTGGCCTGCTCTTTCCCTCTGGGGGGGAGCAGCCTTACCAGGCCATAGTAGAGGACAATACAGCCACTTTTGATGTGAACTGACAGACTAAGATCAGAAAGGAGAGGAGAACCTCCCCTATTAGTGGACTTGGGGAGTGGCATGCAAGCAGAGGGAGGAGGGAGGGTGGGATTGGGAGGGGAGGAGGGAGGGGCTTATGGGGGGATGCAGAATGAATAAAGTGTAATTGATGAAAAATTTAAAAAAAAAGATGTTATAGAAGCATGTAAAAGAACTGCGTATAACTGTGAATTGTACTCATTCTAGTCTGCTCTTTTAGTGCTTTTATCTTAACACCCAGGAGAACAGAAAACTCACTCTGTCCTTACTACCGTTTGGAAACCAGTGTCAACAACTCCTAGTGTTTTGTCAACACCTCTTAATGTTTTGTTTCTCCAACAATTAACTATTCTTCATCTGACAATGTTTTCGGACAATTTGTTCTTCCTGCCACTAGTATCAGATCTCTTTCTGCTACATTTTTCATTAGTTTGAATTTACAAAACAGCATCTTTCGGGGTTAAGTACAAAATCAGAGATGTGTGAAATGTAAGGAAAGCGATTGGGTAATGCTTCTGCCTCTTGTTTGGTAAGCAGAATTGAGATCTGATATAAATCTGCTGTTTCAGTACAGACCCAAGCACACAGGATTTAGGGTAAATATACAGATTGAAACAACAAGACAAGAAGCCACACATATAATAGTTGTTTACATAAATCACCGAGTAGGGAATTAAAAAAAAATCTATACTTCACTAAGCATTTTTTTTTTACATTAAAGATGTAGTTTTCACAAACTAATAAATTCTAATAATAAAAACTAATGGTCTGGGTGCCAAGAAGCTATCTTAAAGTTTTATTACTGCACAGGTAACCTAAAGTTAGTCACTTAAATCCAGAACACTATCTCCCACTTCAGGCAATGATACTGAAGAGTGGCAATTTAGATTATCCCCAAATTCCTGATTTGGCTACAAATTTGTCTTTACAACAAGTCTAGTAATTCTGGTGATTTTACTCTGATGGATCACAGAAGTTAAAGAAACAGTTACTTGCTCATGTATGATAAAGACTTACTGCATATGACCGAGATGAACAACAAACAACAGTCTCACAGAGAAAAATCTGGAAGATTTCTTCCAAATGCAAGAACTTCTGACTCAAGAAAGCTAGGTGAAGTCTAGAATTAAGCTTTCTTCATCCAGAAATCTAGTGATCAACCCAATTGACCCGAGCCCTCTATTTTCAGACTTGATTTTCTATTTCAATTATATTGCCTCTAATTTCTTTGTATAGCACCGTATTCCAAGCTTCTTCTACTCATGACTTGGTCTTACAGTGATCAGTGCCTGTCATGAAGCTTTTCATTGAAGTGCCCTTTCAAGAGTCACCACACACAAATACCATATTGAAAATCCCAAGAGACTTAGAAGCCCTACATCTGGAAACATATTCAAAGTTAATTATTAGAACAAAATACAGCCTTGAAACCCCTATTACACATACCATCCTAAAGTCTGAATTGCTCTGTTATAGAAAACAGGTTACATATACAAACACACACACACATATACCACCCAGATCTCTCTCTCTCTCTCTCTCTCTCTCTCTCTCTCTCTCTCTCTCCCTGTGTGTGTCTCTCTCTGCCTAAAGAAAGGAGGTAAGGAACAGGGAGAGAGAGAGATGGATTTTATGTAATATTTCATAACCACTTTGATAGATCAGGTGTGAATGTCCAGACTATTTACTGTATGACCTATCATGTCATCTTAGCATGCTCAGACTAGGTGACTTATCACTCATTTTAATATAGTGCTTTGGACTATTTTCTAGATTAAGGTCACCCAGGAAAACCTTATGGGATCAGTTGATACAAGAAACTGAAATGTATTGAATGTTTACTGTTTGCATTTACACTGTCGTTCCAGGAGCCATTTCATTCTTGCTACATCTCTTTCGTCAAGCTGAGTGACCAATAAATATTCAAGAGAGGATTGTGAAAGGACATGTTAGAGTCTTAGCACAATGATGAAATCACAAAACAGTGCATCTCTCAGAATGTGTTCTTTAATTAAGCAACAAAACTACAATTATTTCTTATCTGCTGAGTAACTTTTTCTATTTTCAAAATTAAAGTGATCAGTGGATTTGGAGAAGGGCATGGGATGAGCTGATGGAGGGAGGGTGGAACTGGGAGGGAATGAAGAAGGGGGCTACAGCTGGGATACAAAATGAATAAACTGTAATTAATATAAAAAATTAAAATGATAAAAATAAACCCTCTCATTTACCTCTAATTTCTTTCCTAGCACTGATAGAAATTTTTTTTCATATATTTGCATATGTGTGTGTGTGATTTTATATGCCTATATGGATAATGTATGGATAAATTATAAACAGGTACAAAAGCCTTCTGTGTACATGACAAGGAAATTACATATATGTCGTGGTGATGGTATACCAGTTTTCTAGAATAGCTGCAACTCAAAACAACAAACTAGTAGTTGCCCTAGAAATTCATTATATCAGACTGTTGGCTAAAAGCCTTCTAATCAAGGCATTGGAGGCATCTATTCAATTCTGAGATTCATACCTTTAGCTTAAGCCTTGCTGCATTTCTAGTGATTTCTGACATTTCCTGGCTTGAGAGGAATCATCTCTTTCCCAGTCTTCATGGTTATGTGCCTTTCAAGTTAGTGTCTGTCTCCAATGCTCCCCCTTTTTAATAAATACAAATCTCATATTGGAGACCACTCATAACTTCATGTATATGTTATTGCTTCTATAAAAGACTATATCTCCAAATAAAGTATATTATGAGACACAGGAGTATGGGTTGCTGAGGAAAGAAAGACCGGACTCTTTCTTAGAATAGACTCAGAGTAAAGATGACTATGGTTTTGACTGGGCTTTTCCACTTTAATTTCAGTAAGGCTGCTGGCCAGTATCACATCCAAGAAGAGCCCCTACAATATACTATGCTTTCTCTTCCAGAACAGTGTCTTGCTCTAATAGTCTAAATTTCCTAATTTTATCCACATGGTTTTGTCTATAGTATGAAGAGAAATTAGGAAGTGGAAGACTGGTCTGAAATCCATCCTTTTGCTCAGAGGCTTTACAGTTTGCCAAGAATTCCACACAATAATTCAGAAATTTTCAGATCAACGCTGGAGTATTGCGTATCTCCTCATTCCTTGTTTATAAGGCTGTATTAAAAAGAACAGCCCAAACTCAGTCCAGAAAAAGTTCAGTGTCTGGGAACAAAAATCAAGTAGTCATAGAATAAACAGACTCAAGATTACAAAAACACTAACTACAAACTGGCGATGTGAGTACTGCAATCAATTACTCAGGGCCATTCATTCCCAGCATGCTGCTTAAGCTAACCCAATACACGATGACAAAAGAACCTGAATGTCTTACAGTCAGATAATGGCATGTCATATCATTTAATTAAGCACTCAATAAATGATTGATAGCAACTGAAAAATGAAGAAACTTACCTTTCCTTTATGAGCCTGTGTTCTGTTTCTACTGCAACACATGTATTTTTAACGTTGGCACAAACACAGATCAAAGAGCTTTTTGAACACATGCCTCTTTTAATAGAGTAATGTTGGAGTTTTATGATGATTTTTAAACTTAAAGAAAAAAAAAACATCTATTCTGGCACCTTGCACTATGTCCTCTGAAATATGTTAAGCAAAACAAAGGAAGGTCAGAAAAGAATTGGAAATTCAGGTTTAACAGCAAAGGCCCAACTGCACACTTCCAAAAACCCAACAACAAAGTTTAGTATTTATGTTCCAGGATTTATTCTTGTGTTCACACAAGAATTCCTTGTACTCTCCCGAAAAGTCGCATAGTTTTAATTCTGGAAGTTTATCTGCATACCTAGAATTGCAGCACATCCTATAAGTTAGTAAATTCTTAATTTTACTTTAACACTTCTTATATTTCTACTTTCACAATAAAAAAGCATGACAATTAAGGATTTAGAAATATTTGTCATCGATATAAAAATTTAGAGATGGAAGTTCCCACAAAATATATCTAAAAGAATCAACGCTCTTACAGATAAGCTTTGGCCAAAATGTAAATTGATTGTGCAAGATCATACAACTTGTAAATGATATAACTAAGTCTAAAAGTCAATTCTCACTACATGGAACTATTATTAAAAGTCACTTCATCATTTATTGGGTATATTTGGCTGTGTTAATAGTTTTTAAACTTTCAGGATCCATGTGCTGTACCAGGATATGTTTCCAATTATGTATGTCATGGCCCCTATGCACATTGAGCAGCAATACTGCTAACACGAGTCTATATGTGGACATTATCAGTCTTTGGGATTCATCTTGAATATGATGAAAATATTTTCTAAGAGTATCTTCTTGAGCTACTTCACCTCAAAGTTCACTTTGGCTAGTGGATAATAACTGTATGTAGGATTTGCAATAATATCTGTGTATTAGAGAAGATCAAATTGTATAACCCACATTACTCCATGAAAAAATAAAAAAGGATGCCTGACCAACTAATTACTTTTAAAGGTGCAAACTTTTAAAATATGTTTTTCTTCTTGTGAATTGTTATGTGTGGGTGGCGGGGTGGAGGGGTGCAGGCTGCATATTGAGCATGTGGGCCAAAAGGCAGCCTCAGGTGTTATCCTTAAAATAAGCACTCACTTATTTTTGAAAGAGGTCTCTCTTTCCCTGTGGCTACTGTATGGGATAGACTGGTAGCCTAGCTGATCTCAGGTGTCCTTCTGTCCCCATCCCCAAGCACTGTGGTTACAGATGCCCACACCAAACATTCCTATAGGATTCTGAGTGCTGAATTCAGGTCCCTGTGTTTTTAAGATGAGCTCTTCACGAACTGAACACACCTGCGGGTAGATCTGTGCGTTCCTCTTCCAGAGGAACAGACTGAGGGGAGATCACAAGCTCACACCGAGATTTACACGCAAAACAAAGGCTCACTGACAACAAAGCAGAAGCACCTGCGCAAAACCCACACTGGACATGCATTATGTGCTGGATATAGTTTTATGTCAACTTGACACAAGCTAAAGTCGTCTGAGAGGAAGGAGCCTCAGTCAAGGAAATACTTCCATAACATTAGGCTGCAGCAAGCCTGTAGGGTATTTTCTTTTCTCTTTTCTTTTCTTTTTTTTTCTTTTTGCTTTACATTGATTCTTTGTGAATTTCACATCATGCACCCAGTACTGTCGCCTTAAATCTACCCTTGCAACCTCCACTTTAAAGTAAAATTAAAAACACACAAATAGAAAAAAAAATAAACAAAACTAAGCACAGAAAACATCTCATCAGGGAAACTGTCCTATGACACAGTGTTTCCCACAGTATACCCCTCTGTCCACACATCTTCACTTGCAAATGTTGATTGTAATGAGCTGCTGGTCAGGTTCAAGATCTCTGCCTTCTCTCACACCATCAATATTGGATCGTCACTGCTACTCTTCCAGTTATCCTAGTGTTGCCCTGTGCCATGGTGGGCCTGCAGATCTGGATCTGCAGGGTGGATCCTTCAAGGCACTCCAACAGTTTACAGGTGCAATAGATTTTGGGGTGAGGCAACTCATAACCCTTCACCTGGGCCTTGGTCAGCCTGCCAGGGCTTCTTTACACACTCACCACCAGGGGGAGCTCTGCAGCACTGTGCTGCTATCTTCAGGACGCAGGGTCAGCCCTGCTGCTCTCATGTCCTAGGGCCAACTCACCCTCAACCATGCCTCTAGAGCCAGGTCCATAATGTTGCCCAGTTGAGGCAAGCAGCCCACTTTCTTAAGTGCTGTAGCTATCGATGGTAATCAGCAATTTTTTTTTTTTTCAGGGAACCATGGAGTTGGTATGGCCTTCTTGGAGAGACATGCCTCATAGATTCCTCAGGTAAGAGTCTATGGCTTTTGTGCCCAATGTGTTTTCCAGTTCCTGAGAGAACAAACTACTTCCTCAGTGAAGCATTTAGGTTGCTTTATGTTTCTCTGTATGTTTCCTTGGAAGTCAAGGAAGCATAGAAGCTTGACAGGACTGTCCATCTTAAATCTTGCCTCTACTGTATAGCTTGCAAAAGTCATGGTGTCCTGTAAACTCCTACTGTATTGATCCTGGCAATTGCCATTATATTCTGTTTCTGATAAAGGTATAAAAATATGATTTTTCTCAATGAAACTGCCACAGTTGTATTTTAGACATATAATGTAGGATAAACATACTAAAATCTGCTCACCTAAAGAAGCTAATCAAGAAGAAGGACTCTGGGTAAGATGCTAAGTCCTCATTCAGAAAGGCAAAGAGGATGGATCAGAAGAGGGAGAAAACAGGACAGGAGCCTAACCCAGAGGGCCTCTGAAATACTCTACCTTGCAGGGTATCAAAGCAGATGCTGAAACTCATAGCCAAATTCTGGGCAGAATGCAGGAAATCTTATAAAAGTAGGGAAAGATAGAAATACCTGGAAGAAACAGGAGCTCCATAAGGAGACCAACAGAACCAAAAAATCTGGACACAGGGGTGTTTCTGGGACTGATACTCCAACCAAGGGCTATTCATGGAGATAACCCTGCACAGATGTAGCCCATGGCAGCTCAGTGTCCAAGTGGGTTCTCTAGTAATGGGAACAGGGACTGTCTCTGACAAAAACTGAGTGGCCTGTTCTTTGATCAGCTCCCGTTCACAGGGGTGCAGCCTCACCAGGCCACAGAGGAGTACAATACAGCCACTCCTGATGGGACCTGATAGACTAGGATCAGATAAAAGGGGAAGAGGACCTCCCCTGACTGGGGAAAGAACATGGGTGGAGAAAAGAGAGGGAGGGTGGGATTTGGAAGGGAAGAGGGAGGGAGCGACAGGTGGGATACAAAGTGAATAAGCTGTAATTAATTAATAAAAGTTAATTAATTAGTTAATTAATTAAAAATTAAAAAAGGAAATTGCCACAGCATGAGTTTTGCTTTGGCTCCTCCAACCTACCCCACACTTAATTCCTCAAGTCCGTATCAGGTGACTTGCCTGAGTAAGTAATTGAGGTTGCTTGTGATTGATGTGGGAAGGCCTAAACCATTGGGAGTGGTCTAGCACTGCGGTGTTGGGCTCAGCTGCGCAGGATGAGCAAGCCATGGGGAGTAAGCCAGTAAGCATCACTCCTCCATGGCCTCTGTATCAGCTCTGCCTCAAGCTTCCAGTCTTGTGTGAGTTCCTGCCTTCGTTGCTTTTGACGATGAACTGTTATATGGAACTCTAATCAAAACAAACCTCCTACCCAAGTTGCTCTTGATCATGGTGTTACATCACAACAACAATAACCCTAACTAAGACACAATAGTAGCCTTAGTATATGTCAAGAGAAAAACATGATTTCCCTTTATGATATTCTATGTCTGATCTGGACTCAAACTGAAGACAAAAAGAGTTTCACTTTTATACAAAATATGTAAACAAAACAACAACACTATGATATCAGCCTTGGCGAGATATTTATGGAGATATTGGGGTCTTGCTCTGAGTAAGACTGCTCAGTGAGTATTCTCTGAGTAGCAGAGGACACTAAAGTTCACTCTGCATGTTCTTCAACTAGCAGTGGACCTTTTTCTCCAGCTGTGTATATGTGGACTGCTAAACTAGAAGTATGTCGTTCCCTCTAGCACAGTTCCTCAACATGATAGGAAGTGTCCTTGATTTTAAATTCATGGGCATCTATGGATAGCTTTTGTTCTGAAGATTGAGCATGGGAGTAGCCAGTCACTCCCATAACTAGGAATCCGATCATTGGCATCACATGCGTAGCTGAAAGTTTGCAGTAGGCGGTAGTGATATATTGCAAAAATGTGCTTATGTGCAGTAAACTGAGTCATGAAGTAGGATGGAATGAAGTCATCAACACAAGCCAAGCATCAAATATTTAAGATATGGAGAAAAAATGTGAAAAACAGAACTATGAAATTGAGTCATTATTTTTATGAGGTGTTGGTGTATTTAAGAGCAAACACATCAGTTTCATATTTATTTCTCATAAATTCAGCATGAGATATGAAAGTGAGGCACTTCCCTGCCATTAACAACTCTCATCTCACAGATTCTAAGAGAAGGGGAAGAAAACTAGAGGTGGAAGTTATGGAACTTTACCACTTTAAATCAGGACCCAAGGACTTCGAAGTTCAGGGTTTGCTAAATCTTCTGAGTTAATCGATTTCTACTTTCATGTGTTTGTTAAAAAAAAAAATCTCTTTTGATTTTATGGCTATACTAATGCTTCCATGTGCTTTGAAGGACACTCCTTTCTATCTCTAGGATTTCTTCCAAGTTACATTGCAAAGCATCAGACACTCAGGTAGGGCTAAGTCTCAGCTGCAGTTATTAAGGGTGGAGCAAGATAAGATACCAGAGCATGAGATAGTAAGCTAGTAGATGCATGTAGGCATCAAAGGAGAGTAACCATTTGAATGGATGTTCTTTATTTGTGAGGAAGAATGAAAGAAGATCAGAAACTTTAGGAATGGCGCTTCACACATGACATAAGATTTAACATCCTACCACATTCCTGGAAAAACAAAGTAAGTTTAGATATTAACATTCAGAAGCAGGACAATATGCTCAGATAGTTCTTCCTCTTTTGATGCATACACAGTTAGAAAGAATAAACAATGCTCCCACTGTCAGGATTTATTCACATGGCCTATACTGGCCTCAAGCTTGGGATCCCTCTATGGAAGTCTCCTGGGCCCTGTTGTTTACAAGCATTCATAGACAATCTTGGCTTACAATACAATTTTTAAGACAATCAATTAGCTGCAATCAAAAGATAACTGAATAGTCTGAAATCAAAGAAGGAACAGACAAGTCCCTACTAATACTTCTTCAGGAGACCTGTGCAAAGATAAATAGGCTTAAGTTGCAATAAATTACTGAGGATGAAGAGTGGATTAGAAAAATGCAGGTGATGCCTCAGGATATGGACGCATGTGTGGTTTGAACACATTCACTGTCAGGATCTTAGCTGTAAAGGTGGATTCTGAACTGTCAGCTCTCAGGGTAGTCAGTAAAAACCCCAATCCTGGAATGCAGTAACGATAAAGTCTTTAATCACATGCCACAGGGGAATGAGCCATCTTGTTAGAGACAGCTCTGAAAGTTGAAGTGGAGGAAATGCCACAGGGGTAGTCTCAACTTTCTCTTGTTTTAGGTTCTGGCTTATGGCACTGCAGGAGATGGTTAAACAAAAAGCAGATATATATGGGGAAAATTATTAAATTAGTCATGGAAAACCTGCTGTCACACAGAGAATTAGAATACATTTTAATCACTAAATAATTTAAATTAAACATTTCAAAACCTGTTGGCTGCATGGCTCCATCCTATGATAGATATGTTTGCTTCCAGCTTTAAAAAAAAGAAAACAGACCTTAAAGGAATGCAAAGAAAGATGAAGGAAGACCACAAATGAACAATAAACAAAATTGAAATAACTTTAAAAAAAAAGTCAGACTGGAGAGTGGCACCCATAGTGGCAACAAAGCAAAACAAAACAAAACGAAATGAAACAAAACAACCTAAAAAACAAAAGCAAAAGAAAAACAAAACAAAACAAACAAACAAAAAACCAACCAACCAACCAATAAACTGGAAAACCCTGTTAGTTCTTTCATTTCCCAAACACACAAATGAACTACCTAGAATGTGTGGACAGCGATTTCACACTACCATCTTGGTCTTAGAAGACACAAGTAAGTTGTTTCTTCTAGGTGAAACATCACTGAACCTTCCACCTGCCTAGTGACATAGGATCACTGAGACCCGACAACATGGGAATCAGTGGCAGCTGCTGTGCTGATAGCAGTCACCTTCCAGGGATGCTGACGCGTGTACAAGCTCGTACAGTGCCATGTGTCAGCTTCAAACACCCAACAGGAAGGAGAAACCAAACAGTATGTTTTCTGAATAAGGGGCTTTCTGTATATTGTTTTCTTTACTCTGCTGCTGCTGTTTTTTTTAAATACAGATAAAATGAGGGTAGAAAGAAATTCCATGGCTCAGTTCTACTGATGACCCCTGTATATTGAACCTGAAGTACAAATAGTATTGAGTCTTGTCAATCCTCTGTTAGATCGCGCTTACCTTCTTATGTTTGCTTTTGCTAGTGTAAATGTTGTTTTATTCTAAATTACAGTTTAATGGACACTGTTGCATATTCCTTAGGAATAATACTGTCATTGTACTCGCTAAGCTTGTTGAGCTCATTAATACTCACAAGGCTTCTATGTACCACTTAATTTTTCCTTGTTAAGATGATTACAGAAACAGTAAATTGAATCTTTTCTCTGATGGAAAAAAAGAAATAAAGTACTCTTCTTCAGTTGTGTTATATACTAGAATTCCCACAGAGTTTATTTTGAATAACTCTGAAGAAAAAGTAATGTGAGAATTAAGATCATTATCTGATCACTGACTTAAGGGAATGCATTTTAGCATTTCATACATTATGAATGCTATATTAATATCTCAACCCACATCCTAAGATGCATTACAAGATTGTAACAATTTATGTACAAATTGTGCATTTCATGTACCAAATGTTTCTCAGTAAGGTAGTCGATTTTTCAGTTGTTGCTAGGTCAATTATTTAATGTATATGCTTTAGAGTCATATTATTTTAATTCCTTCTACATTCATTATAATCACTAATATTTTTGAGGGTTTTCCCATATATGCATTTATTTGTTCTAAATGTAGCTTTTTCCTCATCACATGTTTTGAAGTATTTGAATGGTTAAAATTATGGCTTCGTGAATTCTTCTTTTGATAATATTTAAATAGATATGTTTGTAAAATTCTGATTCTTAAGGTTAAAATGTAGCACCAAGTTTATTTTCAGTACCGCTAACAAAGAAAGTGCTTGCCTTTTCTGTGCACATCAGTTGTTTGCTCTTATTCAGTAATAACATCACAGAATTCTTGTTTTTAACTCCCTGTAATTAAAGGATTCTTCTAATGTTTTATAGTAGACAATAGGCTTGTATTGGCTGGCATGTTGTCAGTCTAAGTTCTGCTTTTATTTAGCATGTCATTTTGTTACTCATAACTTTCTTCGATTGCATATTGTTTTGTCCTAAAGTAGCATTAATGAAATTATATTGACAGGAAGTTCTGATTGTATGTATGTTTAAGTAGTGTATATGTTTAGATTTTCAGGCATATGTACATTCATTCATGCCTGTTGCCATTTCTGCTGGAGTGTATGACTAAAGCTCTAACTGGATATATGGCTTGTTTCTAATCCTTTTTTGTTGTTTTAATTTTTATTATTAATTACATTTTATTAACTTTGTATCCCAGCTGTATCCCATTCCCTCATTCCTTTCCAATCCCACTCACCCTCCCTCATCTCCTCCCTGCCCCTTTCCAAGTCCACTGATTGGGAAGGACCTCCTCCCCTTCCATCTGACCCTGTTTTATCAGGTATCTTCAGAGGAGGACTTTGCAGCCAGTCCTGAAGATAACTGATAAAACAGTATCTAATTCTTTTGCTGTCACAATGTTGTACATCTTAGGCTAAGTCACAAAACTCCTCTCTCTTTGATGACTCAATCTCAACAAGTTTTCAGAGGTTGGCTGGGTGACAACGTTTATTGGATGTGTGAGTTTATACAAATTATGTACTTAGATTTAGTGGAAGATCATATAAAACGTGTAATCAGTTTTAATGTTTGTACCAATTGTAGCACAACCAGCATCTGACCTTCCACTTGTTCTGCATGCTTATAAAACCTTGCAATAACAAAGTATCTCAATTATTTGCCACGTAATGAATATGAGAAACTGTCACAGAAGAACTCATTTGCATTTAATTATCACATAGGTGGGCAGTTCAGTTGGGCAAATAGAAGCCTGTCATATGAAGCAGCATGTCCCGAATTTTTTTGCAATCTATTTTGTTCTATTTGTTCTCTGTTAGAAAAATAAACAATTTAATAAAGATTTGATATATTGAATTATTTTTTCTTTAGCAAGATGTATTAAATACACTAATTTATTTTCCGGTTATATGCTAATAAAACTACAGATGCAGAACGCTAACATTCATTCAGCTAAGATAAAACTATGTTGATAATTGTTATGTGGGTTTTTTTTGTGCTATTTGATTTTGATCATTTTTAATATATTTTACACAACAGTCCCTGAACTCAGAGCCTAACACATAACACTTGCTGTTTAGCATAGCATTCTTTGTTCAAGCTGGAATGCTGTTGTGATCATTATCTGCTGATTGAGGGTGGTTAGTCGGCCATTTGCACTGAGTCTAAAAAATAGCAATTGTCGTCTTTGTCAGCCATTAATTAAAATATTTTATGTATTAAATTCCAATCTAAGTGTTCAGAACTGTGAAGTAGATAAACAAAATCTGGCTTCTCTGTCTTCTAGCCATTTTCGCAGCCTCAGAGTCCTCTGTTTACAAAATTGAACCTATAATCACTTTATTTTGTATACTTTGAGCAGCCTACTGCTCTCTTTGACAATTAATTTTTAATACCTACAACTGTCTTTTACCCTCTAAGCATCTGTGTGCTATTTTTCATGTAAAACGATTTGACGGTAGATTGCAACCCCAGAAACATATCTAAAACACCTATATGGCACTGTTTGGTGTATTAAAGAATTGCTGGCTGATTAATTTCATGAACTATAAATAAGATGGACCCTTTCAAGCAGAATAGTATACAGAGCAAACTTTAAGCTATCATCTCCTTGTGTAATTAGAGTTTCATAAACTAACATTAGATAACATTAATTTTATTCTTTTCAGTAAAGTGAGGGGGAGTTAGAAAGAATCCGTTTCCATTAATTGATAGTTTTGTTTCTTTGCTATGACTATTTGATAGAGTTAGGAAAAGATAATTATATTGTGAGAAAGAATTAAACAACATGGGTCCCGTGACATGCCAGCACTGGGAGCTGGCGGCAGAGCAAACATGAATAACATTGGAGTTGACCACAGTGAGGTAAACCCCAATACTTGTGTGATTAGCAGCTCTGGCATGTGGCTGACATATGTTTTGGGAGTTGGCTTGCTTCACATTGTATTACTCAACATTCCCTTGCTCAGTGTTCCTGCTGCTTGCACCTTTACAAACACGATACAAAAACTGAAGTGTACGTGTTTTGCATGCAGTGAAAGGAACACCTTCTCGGGCCCTGGATAAGATGATCAAGCCTGACTCAGAAAGACCAATGGGATGGATATTGGAAGAAGGAGAAAACGGGAAACAGGGCAGGAGTCTACCACAGAGGGCCTCTGAAAGACTCTACCCAGCAGTGTATCAAAGCAGATGCTGAGACTCATAGCTAAATTTTGGGCAAAGTGAAGGGAAACATATGAAAGAAGGGGGAGAGAGAAAGACCTGAAGGGGACAGGAGCTCCACAAGGAGAGCAACAGAACCAAAAAATCTGGGCACAGGGATCTTTTCTGAGACTGATACTCTAACCAAGGACAATTCATTGATATAACCTAGAACCCCTGCTCAGATGTAGCCCATGGCAGCTCAGTCTCCAAGTGGGTTCGCTAGTAAGGGGAACAGGGGCTGTCTCTGACAGGAACTCCATGGCTGGCTCTTTGATCACCTCCCCTTAAGGGGGGAATCGCCTTACCAGGCCACAGAGAAAGACAATGCAGCCACTCCTGATGAGATCTGATAAACTATGGTCATAGCTTGTCTTGAAGTGCAGAACTCTATTCTTAAGGGGGAAAAAAAGCCCAGGGCCAGATAGTTTCAGTGCAGAATTCTATCAGAACTTCAGAGAAGAGATAACACAAATACTCTTCAAACTATTCCACAAAACAGAAACAGAAGGAACACTACCAAACTCATTCTATGAAGCCACAGTCACCTTGGTACCTAAACCTCACAAAGACCCAACAAGAAAGAGAATTTCAGGCCAATATCCCTCATGAACATCGATGCAAAAATACTCAACAAAATATTTGCAAACGAATCCAAGAGCACATCAAAGATAACATCCACTACGACCAAGTAGGCATCATCCCAGGCATGCAGGGGTGGTTCAATATACAGAAATCCATCAATGTGATCCACCACATAAACGAACTGAAGGAGAAAAGCCACATGATCATCTCCTTGGATGCTGAAAGGCATTTGACAAAAATCCAACATCCATTCATGTTTAAAGTCTTGGAGAGATCAGGGATACAAAGCACATACCTGAACATAGTAAAGGCAATATACAGGAAGCCTATAGCCAACATCAAACTCAATGGAGAGAAACTTAAAGCAATCCCACTGAAATCAGGGACAAGGCAAGGCTGCCCACTCTCTCCATATCTCTTCAACACTGTTCTTGAAATCCTTGCTAGAGCAATAAGACAGTTGAAGGAGATCAAGGGGATACAGATTGGAAAAGAAGAAGTCAAATTATCACTATTTGCAGATGATATGATAGTATATGTGAGTGACCCCAAAAACTCCACCAGGGAACTCCTACAGCTGATAAACACCTTCAGCAAAGTGGCCGGATACAAAATTAACTAAAAAAATGAGTAGCCCTCCTGTATACAAAAGACAAAATGGCTGAGAAAGAAATTAGGGAAACAACACCTTTCACAATAGCCACAAATGGCATAAAGTACCTTGGTGTGAACCTAACCAAGCAAGTCAAAAACTTGTATGAAAAAAATTTCAAGTCTCTGAATAAAGAATTAGAAGAAGATATCAGAAGATGGAAAGATCTCCCATGCTCATGGCTTGGCAGGATTAACATAGTAAAAATGGCCATCTTACCAAAAGTAATCTACAGATTCAATGCAATGCCCTTCAAATTACAAACACAATTCTCTACAGACCTTGAAAGAAATATTCTCACCTTCATATGGAACAAGAAGAAACCAAAAATTGCTAAAACAATTCTCTACAGTAAAACATCTTCAGGAGGTATCTCCATCCCTGATCTCAAGCTGTACTATAGAGCAACAATAATAAAAACTACATGGTACTGGCATAGAAACAGACTGGTGGATCAATGGAATAGATTAGAAGACCCTGACACAAATCCACACATTTATGGACACCTGATTTTTGACAAAGATGCCAAAACCATTCAATGGAAAAAAGACAGCATCTTCAACAAATGATGCTGGTCTAACTGGATGTCTACATGTAGAAAAATGCAAATAGATCCATACTTATCACCCTGTGAAAAACTGAAGTCCAAGTGGATCAAAGACCACAACATAAAACCAGACACAGTAAACCACTTAGGAGAAAAAGTGGGGAATACCCTTGAAATCATTAGCGCAGGAGACAACTTCCTGAACAGAACACCAACAGCACAGGCTCTAAGAGCAACTACCAATAAATGGGACCTCATGAAACTGAAATGCTTCTGTAAAACAAAGGACAATGTCGTCTGAACAAAACGACAGCCTACAGATTGGGAAAGGATCTTCATGAATCCTATATCTGACAGAGGACTAATATCCAGTATATATAAAGAACTAAAGAAGTTAAACAGCAAAAAAAATCAAGTAATCCAATTAAAAAATGGAGTACAGAGCTAAACAAAGAATTTTCAATAGAGGAAAAAGTGGGGAATACCCTTGAACTCATTGGCACAGTAGACAACTTCCTGAACAGAACACCAACAGCACAGGCTCTAAGAGCAACAATCAATAAATGGGACTTCATGAAACTGAAAAGCTTCTGTAAAGCAAAGGATACTGTCCTCAGAACAAAAGACAGTCTACAGATTGGGAAAAGATCTTCACCAACCCTATATCTGACAGAGAGCTAATATCCAGTATATATAAAGAACTCAAGAAGTTAAACACCCTCTTGTTTTATGCAAGCCCTTTCCTACCTTATGTGTGTACTTTTGTGTACACAACATTTAGTATTGTGTGTTGATAAAGGAGGTCATGTTTGCATCTATTGCATTACAGAGTTTGTGAAGGTTCACCTTTGTGACTCACTCTGACAGGAGATAGGCAGGTATCATACAGACAAGGCTCTGAATCAACATTCTCATTTTGGAACAAAATGGGTTTTACTGCTTTTCCAGAAGCAAATCTGCTAAGCCAATTAAGAGAATAACTTATAATTGAGGTTTTGTGTAGCTTAAAAGTATTGTCCAGTTGGTTGTGTAATTTGGTAAGTTTGTCATTCTTTAGAAAAAGAAATGCAAGTTGGGGCCACTTGCTATGGGAAGAACTGAAATAATGAATGCTCTGTTAGCAGGGGTGACGTAACAGATACTATTGTATGGTCGCATTCTCCTGCTCTTGATCCCCACACTTTGCAAACCGATGTTTCCTTTAAATGTGTGGCAACTTCAAATGGTATCTACATCCACAGTGACAACTATCTTGAATTCTTGTGATATGGGGGTGACTCCTAGGGTTGCTAGCATTAACTGTATGAAATTACTAGTATGAGAAGTAAATACATTTCTAAAATGTTATAAGATGAAGCTGAAAAACTCAGTAGACTAGGATTAAAAGATGTAACTAACTTATATATCAGTTTTTGGCAATAAACAGACTGAGGGTTAGCGATTGTTTCCTATTTCAAAAGGACTGAGTTTACAAATCAGTTGGATAATGCTGCCTTTATATGTGTGTCTTTTCTTGTGTGTTTTTAAAAAGCTGGTAATTGATGCTTTAATAAAATGTTATTTGGTTCTAAAAAAAAAGAAAAAACATGGAGCAGAAGCTGGTGAACCTTTCTAGAGGGTTTTTGTACTGTTTGGTTAGGGAAATTGAAGGACATTCTCATAGACAAGAGCATCAGAAGTCTGCACATGAGTCAGAAACCACACAGGTCTATAAGGAGTAAAATTTAAGTGGATGCCCAGGTGTTTAAAGTGGGGAGAATTATAGAAAAATAAAACACAGCGATTTTGGGGGGGCAGGTACTATACTTGAAGCTAAGGGAATGAAGAGAATGTACTTGAGCTTCCAAAACATTTTCTGAGAAACACTGTGCTCTCTTATGTCTACAGCTGCTTCCTAATCTTTTGGTTTGGTCCATCTCTTGAGTGTATCAAGAGATCAAGTGAAGAGTCTGATCTAAAACAAGCAGATTGCTGGAAATGGGCACTGTCCCCATGGAGTTTTCATGATGAAACTATCCAACGATACATTTCTGAGTGTGTTCTATCAACAGAATGACATGGGAAGATGATGAGCATGTTGGTTCTTATTTGAGACATGATCTTATATAGCCAAGGATGAAGTCAAAGTAAATATTTACCCAAGGATAAACTTTGACTTCTGTTCTTTCTTTTACCACCTTCTAGGGCAGAGACTATCAGAGATCTATGATCTTTTGATGTAGAGTGATTATATTTTTCTCCTTTTAAATATTCTAATATTAAATATTAACCGAATTCTGTAACATGCCCTGCCTGTCCTATACACTTATCATTTTACTACCACTAATACTAGTATTATTTAAAACATTTCCATGCATTTCTTTTTAAATGCAGCCTAAGTATGGCATGTATCTATGTAAATTATAAGCATTTATATACATTAATGTGTACGTATATATACCTGATAGACATATTCTATATGCCACATACAAACCATGCTGAGGTTGCTACCGCTATATTTTCAAAACACCACATACTAAAACATTAAGTAATTAGGACTTTATTCTTCTACGCCTCTAGAAGCTAACCGTTCTAAACCAAGGTGTTGTTATCCTTGTTTTTAAAATCTGGGAGGAAGAATCTAAATCCATACCTCTTGTCTAAACTGACAACTCATTTCACATAATTTACCCACAACGTCAAGTGGAAAATATTACGGCTGATTTTTTTTTTTTTTTTTTTTGTCTGCAGAATAGGAGAAATTGTCCTATTAAAGACATATTTCATTTGTTCACTCATTCAGTCGTTCAGTGATTACCCATGGCCTGTAGATTATAGCAGAAATACAGGTTGGTTTATAGCATCATCTAATAAGAAAGTTAAGTGAGAAGCAGTGCCAGGGACACACATTCAGTGACCTGTCTTTGCAAAGGCAATCAAAAGAGGCTCAGGGTATTTACCACTTACCAGATGTTCGACCTTGGCCACTTAGCCTCTCTGTACCTCAATTTCCTTTTGTGTAAAATGAGGATAATAAAGTTTCTTCATAGTATTGTTATGAGGATTAAGATAATCAATTGCAGATGCTTAAGATAATGCCAGACATAATTTAACTGTTCAAGTCGTTATTAGCTTTTATTGGAGTTACAGGAAAGCCTGGAAAAAAAAAAGTCAGTAAAGTGATTCCTAATATTTAAAGAAATATTTGAAATTAATACATATGAATCAGATTTCTGTAATATAGACTCTCTTTTACTGTGAGTGACTCCTACCTATGCTTGGCTTCTGGGATTCTATAACGCATGCCTCTACATAGGAATTTTTCATAATGGTATCTTATGACAAAAGAGCTGAGAATATTCTCCGCTGAAATAAAATGGAAACCTTATTTCATTTTTTAATGAATATTGTCATTCAAGACTGGGGTTATACCAGTAACTTTTAAAGAAATTATTGCTGAAAGTATCTGCAGAGAGAGAGATTTAGGATAGGATCAGGTGTATAAACAGTTGCAAGCCTTCCATTTCTTCAGTGAATTTTAAGAAATAGGTAGAGCAAGAATATGATTCAGATGGCAGGTCATCATTTTAAAGGGAAAATCATACTTTTAAATATATAGGGATATGTATGAAGAAAATGTGTGTAGAAAATATATATGTAAAGATTAACTTCTCCAATGTTGAAATTAATTCAACTTTTCTTTTACTTCATTTTTAAATTTAAGAGAAGCATGTTACTCATCCTGCTCCCCAAATCTTAGTAACAGACTCGTCTACAAATTGTTATCTCAGGAAAAACAGCAATAATTCAGATATTTTATACCTGGGAAAATGCTGAAGATTTTCATTTATGCAATGTAGTCCATCCAGTAAGTTAATTTTCAGATTTTCCCATTGCAAATCCTTCATCGGGGACCTAATATGACCTTTTCTCCCCAGTGATTTACATGTGGGGAATATTGAACTTCTGGTAGGTTTCAGCTTGCCTAGCCGTCTGTGAGAAATATGATACATAAAAGAGAGGTTATGGTTGAGAGATGGATGGTACAAGTAATTTGGCTTTGAAGATTTTATCTCTATCCAAATGGCACATAAAATAGGGACAAATTTAGGAGCACGTAAGCCGAAAATAATTGGGCATTTTTCTCTCATCATTTTTTATAGGGTGGAGAGTTTTATGAGCATCTGAAGAAACTGGAAATTCAAATGACAGAAGGTACAGTCTTCAGAATGAAGACAGTCTGGTCAAAACGCAGCTTTTATGTTTTCCAACCCCTCCGTAGATTGCAACAAATAGTTTTGCTTTCCTTGATGCCTCATGAAAGCAAAGGGTACTACTTTAACAAGTGTTTGAGCTTAAACCTGTTCAGTGTCTACAAGTTTTGAAATATGTATCACCCACGTCTAGAACTGAGGCCAATCAATTGTTTATCCATGATTACTGAAAGCAAGGAAAAAACATACGTGAGTATATCATAACCCAGATCAAGCAAACACCTAACAATATTTTCTCTTTTCTCTATTTTTATTAAATATGTATTACAGTTGATAATAATTATTACTAAATGCAGTGATTAGTTTTATTTTTTCAAACTTAGATTTTATTTTATTTTCATGTGTACAACTCACCTGTGGATGTTAGGACGTGACATTCAGGACTCAGCTTCCTCCATGCCCTGCAGTATCAGAGTCTTGCTGTTTCTGCTTCCACAAGCTTCCTGAGAAATTTAGCTGGTTCTGTCTGCCACCCCTCCTCTCCAGAGAAGTGCTGGAATTCAGGTGTACATTACTACCTAGATCTATTTCATGTGGGTTTCAGGGATCCAACTCAGGCCACCAGGCTTCCATGACAAGTTCATTTACTTGATGAGTCATCTTAGAAATTCATATTTTCATTTTAAATTGAAACTGATATACGACACACTTCTGAGTATTTGCTTTAGAAACAAAGCCAAAATCTGTTTTGATTTTTTGATACCAATCACAGTACCTCTCTCACAATTATATACACAATTATATATATATACACAGAATAAATGAACAATAATTTAGATTGCTGAGAAAATATTATATAAAGCTGTATGCTAACATACTACCTATATTTAAGTAGTCAAAATTTATAATTTTAGTATTAGATGTCATATTTTAAAAAAATTATTTGTGTTAATTGCACAGAAAATTACCTTTCTTTGTTGTTATGTGTGTTTGTTTGTTTTCTTGTGTGTTTGTAATTTGTTTTTTTATGACAACATCTTAGTAGGAGGCCATGGCTGGGCTAAAACTCTGTATGTAAACCAGGTTGGACTTTGACCTCACAGAGATCTGCTTCCTAAGTGCTGGAATCAAAAGTGTTCACCACCACACCTGTAAATATCAAGTAAATAAGTAAATATCAAGTCTAAGTAAGTATAAACGGAATTTATTTTAATAGGTGGAGAAGTAAAAGATATATAATTAAGTTGATTTTCCTCAAAAGTATTATAAAAATGGGAAAAAATAAGTAAGCCAACTTGTTGCAGACATCAGCGTACCTGGACTACAGTTTTTGTTGTAATTGAGGAAAAAAATATTCTTTGATTTTCTTCAGGTTTTCCTAAATAAAGGAACAGTGCAATATTTTGCCAAATCCAGTTACGATATCATCTGAGAATGCAGCCTAACAATGCTGTGGGAAAGTAATGTGCTTATCACCACTTATAATGAAACTGAAAAGACAACAGGAAGGGCCAGCTTGGACCCAACCCGACACACATGACGAGATTAAGCAGTAACACATTTGAAGGTACAAGAGAAGTTTGGTGAAGTTCTTACTCCTAGAATGTCAACTTGATTGGCATAATAGTTATCTGGGTATGAATACAGCTTCTGAGAGCTACAGGACTGGCTTAGTGATCTAAGAACCCAAATTATAGTGCCTAGACTGTCTGGAGCCACAGGGTTCAGCCCTGTCAACCAACTCTTCACTTTCTGAAGAAGATAAACCACTTTCCAAAAAGCTAGCTCTCTGTGGAGTGTGACACCTTCAGACAACACAAATTATCCTGTGGGTTTTACCTGACGGTATGACTTTGTAGTTACCCTGTGTGTGGAACCACGTCAAAATTCCAGGTGAACCAACAAATGCTTGACCCCAGAACTATATTTAGGATTCTAATATATTTTTTCTTTATTTATTTTTCTTTTTTGTAACATGGACTTTTTTCAAAGAAAGTAAAGATAGAACGAATCATTCTGTTCTAAATCCAGGAAAATGACCTGTGAGGATATGGTGTTTATAAAGTATTTTTTTACCAAACAAGTAATACTAGAAAGGCAAGAGAAAGCACTGAGAAGGAATGGATGGTGGAGCTCTTAGGTGACAAAGTAAATGAGATTCAAGAAAATACAAAAGCTGTTGTATTAGGAGGAGCTGTAATCACATAGCCATCTGCTAAGCAGCTAATGCCACCAGCACTGTCACCTCATTAACGCTGTCCTCAGTTATTTAGAAGACAGAATAATGGTCCAAAATGCTAAAAGGAATTTAACCGCCAGACCAAAACATTCTTCCTGCCATTGCACAATTTCATTTTATCTAAACATGATTTATTTTTTAAGCTAAACACAAATTTTAAGTTTTTTCCTCACAAAAATATCCCACATAGTATTCAATTGAAATAGCATATCACATACTTCAACATGAAAAATCAAAGTAATTCCATAAAGGTTCTAATTATGAAGAACAAGGTTAAAGTTAGCTAGCCAATAAATCTCATAGGAACTAAAATGAAACAAAAATTATTTGAAGATGTGAACCAATAAATGCAGCAAAGTAAAAAGGTAAATGATTTAAGGATCAGCCGTTAAGTCAGAATCAGGAGATTTTTGTACTGTAATCTTCATTATTTACATTAGCCAAAAGAATTAGAAGTATTAAGTGTTATTAAGTGAAGAAGATATTTTAAGTGAACACCAGAAAATTTACAAGCTTCTAAGCTGTGGTCTCAAGTGCTGATTCTGAACAAGCATGAAATGAGGACTATTTACTGTTCCTGCTATGAAATAACAGACATAACAAGTATCTGCTATGAATAAATGCACTGAAAATACCACCTTGTAGACACTATGTCATGCTCAATATATGGTCATAAACAATATATCAACAGCACTTTTGAATTAGGGCCATTGCTGAATTCATTAGTCAGAAGGCACATCCAGAAAGAGAAAACTTGCCTCTGAAGCCTTTGTCCTTATAGATGAGGACAGCCAGCCCTTCGGGGGGGCACAGTTCAGAAGACTAGGGCCAGTGAAGTAGCAAGCGGGCTAATCTTGTCTCTCGGGAAACCATTTAACTCACCTAACACACAATGATTGAGAAAGGACATGTTTATCTCAGAGGCCAGGAACGGCTTGTGATGGACCAGCATCGCTTTTGTTCCTGGAAGAACCTTTGAAACTGCGCCGGCAACAGCTGCTGTCTGTGAATGCCAAATGACCACCAGGAATCTAAGCTATAATTGCAAGTAATATACATCAATTTGCCTGTCTAGAGCTTGCATTTTGCAGTACCCCAGGAATTTGCAGGTGTCACTGTTTTATCAGATCCATCCACTGAAAACGGTAGTACCTGTCAGGACTACAGTTTTTCATGTGGGAATGTTCAAATTGACCCAGGGGCATATCTTTGAATAGATGGCTTGTGCCCAAAGGGAAGAGCCCAAATCACGAAGATTCAGAAATGTCATAGTAATTGAAATGAAAGTTGGGATAGTAGATCCCAAATTTTGAAGTTTTTGTCTGATGGAGATACTGAGTGGGCAATTATTATGCTTTGATTTTCCAGAAAAATAGTTTTGATATGGGAGACATCAAACCTTACTTTACCATGCAACCTAGCGCTTCTGTTACATTGTCAGAACATAATACAAATGAATATTATATTGTGTTGAGCATATTTATGAATAAAAATTTAAAATATACAGGAATACCAGAGAAAACTATTTTCCTTTAAAAAAACCTTTTTTATTAATTCAATTTACATCTCAGTAATAAGTTCCACCCTCCTCTCCTCTCAGTCCTATCCTCCCTCCCACATCCCCTCTTCCCTATTCTTCAGAATAGGGGAGTCCCCCCCCCAACCAAACACCCCAAATCATGTATTCACATGAGGACTGAGATCTTCTTCCTCCCCTGTGGCCTGGTAGGGAAGTCCCATCAATGGGAAGTGATCAAAAAGCAGGCAACATAGTCCATGTCAGAGATATTCCCCACACCCCTAACTAGTGGGCCCACATGTAGCCTAAGCTGTCCATCAGACTTATCTTCTTGGGCTCTGTGCATTGTAGTATGCATAGCCTGTACTATATTACTGAGTGAGTATATACCATGTTTGACACTTGGGTCTGTGTTACCTCACTCAGGATGATCTTTTCTAGTTCCATTCATTTGCCTACAAATTTCATGATTTCCTTGTTTTTAATGGCTGAATAGTAGCGCATTGTGTAAATGTATCACACTTTCCGTATCCATTCCTCAGTTGAGGGACATCTAGGTTGTTTCCACTTTCTGGCTATTAGAAATAAAGCTGCTATGGGCATGGTTGAGCAAATGTTCTTGTTATATGGTGGAGCATCTTTCGGGCATATGCCCAGAATTGGTATAGCTGGGTCTTGAGTGGTATAGCTACTCCTGAGTGTGTTTGGTTCTTCTTCTTCTTCTTCTTCTTCTTCTTCTTCTTCTTCTTCTTCTTCTTCTTCTTCTTCTTCTTCTTCTTCTTCTTCTCCTCCTCCTCCTCCTCCTCCTCCTCCTCCTCCTCCTCCTCCTCCTCCTCCTCCTCCTCCTCCTCCTCCTCCTTCTTCTTCTTTACTTCTAAAGCTTCAGGTGATCTCTTAAGTTGGTAATATGGGATCTCTCCAGTTTTTCATTAAGGCACTTAGCGCTATGAACTTTCCTCTTAGCACTGCTTTCATGTTGTCCCATAAGTTAGGATAAATTGTGCCTTCATTTTCATTGAATTCTAGGAAGTGTTTAATTTGTTTCTTAATTTCTTCCTTCACCTAGTGATCATTGAGCAGGGAGTTGTTCAGTTTCCATTAGTGAGTAGGCTTTTTGTTGTTTCTGTTGTTGTTGAGGTCAGGCTTTAATCCATGATGATCTGATAAAGAATGAGGGTTTAATTCATTTTCAAGTATCAGTTGAGGTTTGCTTTGTGCCTGACAACATGGCCAAGCTTGAAGAAGGTTCCCTGCAGTGATGAGAAAAAGTATGTCTTTTCTGTTTGGGCGTAAAGTTCTCTAGACATCGATTTAGGTCCATTTAATTTACAACCTTTGTTGGCCTCATTACTTCTCTATTTAGCTTCTATCTTGATGATATATCCATTGGTGAGAATGGGGCATTGAATTCTCCCACTCATAATGTGCTGAGATGGATTTGTTATTTAAGCTTTAATAATGTTTCTCTTAAGAATACAGGTGCCCTTGTGTTGTTGGCATAGATACTCAGGATTGTAATGTGCTCTTGGAGGGTTCTTCCTTGGATGAGAATGAAGTGTCCTATCCATTGCTTTTGATTAATTTTGGCTGAATGTTTAGTCTACTTCGAACTTGTTGGGTTGGATATTCCCTTCTTTTATCTTTTGTAGGGCAGGTTGGTGCGTAGATGTTGTTTAAATTTAGTTTTTCATGGAATATCTTTGCTTTCTCAATCTACATTGGCTGAAAGTTTTATTAGATATAGTAGTCTGGTTTGGCAAAGTGATCTTTTAGTGTTTGCATGACGTCTGCCCAGGCCCCTCTTGCTTGCTTGGTTGTTGTTAAGAAGCCAGGTGTTATTCTGATACATCTATCTTTATATGTTATTTGGCCTTCTTCCCTTGCCACTTTTAATATTTTTTTTCTAGGTTCTGTAGATTTAGTGTCTTGTATCCAGCTGCCTCATTACTCACCAATTTTGCAGTCTCTGATCTTCTGCCCCTTTGATATGGTTCAGACTGGTCACTCCCATCTTGGAGCTCCCAGGAAAATATTTTAATTTGTTAGATTATAGAAATGTAGAAATAGGTAGTCACTGGCTTATGTATTCCATGTGCCTCATCATTCAAAGCAGCATGCCTTCTGTACAAGTGTTATTCAAAGTATTTTTGAATAAATGAATTAAGATAATCAAAATTTTGCTTAAATTAGGAAAAAAAACAATTCTATAAGAAATAAGGTTTCTTCAAGGTAGAGAGTTGTGACTCTATTTAGGAGGTTTGTTTTTTTTTCCCTGTACTTTTGAGTGCTTAGAAAAGCATAAGTATTTAAAACTGTAGATTTTGCGTTAGCAGTTTCCCTTTAAAAATGTATTTCTTAATGTTCACGCTAACCTGCCCTCTGCACACAGCATGGCTCCAAAGCTGCTCAGGAAGCTATGAACTTTTAGCTTCAGATCCTTTCTTCTTACTCAGGTAATGGCCAGGATTCCTTGGTCACAGTCAGTGTCTCGTCTTTGCTGGTGGCTTCCTGGAAGAGGAGTTTTTCCACTTTCTGTTTGTTTGTGGTTTGTGGCAACTTCGCCAGTAGTTTTGCTGCTATTTTTTTTCTTTGTTTTGTGGTGCTAGAAATAGAGATCTAAGCTAAAGGCAAGCAAATATAAAAACTAAAACCAAGTGTAAACTGTACTTCAGTTTTCACAAATGATTATTAGATTTAGTAACAATGTTGTTTTCATCCAGCTGTATGCCAAGCCCGTTATAAAATGTTGCATTGGCATCAGTGTAAAGTTTATGTTTCTTGCTGACATGAAATTCCACCTGGAAATCCTAGTGTACTCTTTCTAAACCCTTAAGAAAAGATCATAAATTCTGACATAGTCACATAAGATGCAAATGCTTTTACTATAAGAAAAATAGACATAATAAATTATGTCATAAAGTACAAAGAAAGGTGACAAGGCTGCATGATACTTTGTTGCAAACCTCTGTTAAAATGCCTGAATATTGACTCATGTCTGTATCACCTGTTAGAGATTATTAACTGACAAGTGCTGACTAAGCGCTAAAATCTCCTACTGACAAAATAATCTAAAACAAGAAAGAAACGTTCACACAATACAATTATAGTGCTGTAGAAAGTGACTCAATCCTTGGAATTTAAAACCATCTCAGAGATTCACTATAATGCCATCACTTATTAAAAAAGGACATTCTTTCAAAGGACTTATACTCACCAAACTATGGATGATCGAAATTTTTGTCAGAAAACAATGCTACTTTATGTCATGAGGTATACTGAGTGCCATACACTGTTTATAATTGTTTGTTATTTATTTAAAATTATTCAGCAACTGAGGCTGAAGAGATGGCTCTCAGATTTAGACAATGTGATATTCTTACAGAGGATCTCAGATCAGTCCCCAGAACCCATGTGAGGCAGATTATAATTTTCTTGTAATTCCAGGTCGAGTACTGGGATTTCCAGCACTCTGTTCTAGCTTCTGTACATAGCCCCATTCACATCTGCCTATGTGTTATTACCCACAATTAAAAATTAATCTGAAATATGGTCAACAATTGATATTGGCAAAAAAAACCAGCACACATAAATATAGCTTCTAATTTTCAACATAATTGTAATTAGAAATTAGTAAAATTCTAAAATAAATATTAAATATTTTTTCCTTAAGTGGACTTATTAACAAAATTGAAATTTACAACTAATACTGTCTGTCACATAACACTTGATTTCATCTTCTATTGCAGACATAGGGAACCAGGGAGGCATTTCTCTCTTCATGAAAGAACTGATAAGCCACAGTCAGGAAATCTCAACAATATGGTTTCCTTGACAAGACCCAAACAGCAAATGGGGATGGGTATTCCAACATGTATGGAGGAAATCACGTGAGAGAATACCCCTAGGTGAAGATATACATACACTCCTTTACAATCCTAAATTTCCAGGAGCAACTGAAAATTGCGGGAATAATTTCACCTTTATAGCCTTACCAAATGGAAGACAATCAGTTTTCTGGGCATAGGTACCTTGTAAAAATTTCCCCAAAATTTCCACTTTGTAAAATAGAATCTATGTGCTATTCTTATCTGATCATGTTCCAAACGTAAGTGTTTATATCAGAGAATTCTAAATTCAGGGATTTAATGTTTTGCCAACACAAAGAATATCTATAATGTTAGCGAATGTTAGTGAACCCAATCTACAATGTACAGAGGAGTTATACACTAGAGAAATGAATTGTTCTTTTCATTTTGTAGTATACAAATATATTGGAATTTTGATTGTTCTTAATAAACTAGATGATATCACTATTAAGAATTATATAGTCAAATCTTTGCCAACGGTGGTGGGGGGGGGACACAATCTTGCTTGGTTTACTTAAATAAAGAGGGATTGGAGTTAAAAGAAAACTCATGAAAGACATTTGCTCATTAAACCTTGACCCTGTACCAAATCAATTTTATTCTGGTATAAAAACAATGTTAAGCATACAAAGTTCTTTTAAAACATCTAGTAGTGAAGAAAAATAAGTATGTAAGCTATAAATAAATAGTTATCAGAGGGGAAGACGGGTGAGAATCATGAGAGATCACTTGGAACCACATTACAAAGAAGACTTAAAGCATCTCATTGTTTAAAGATTTATTTTTGTTTTATATGTATTTCACCTTTGTGTATTTGCTCTATGCCCATGCAGTGCACACAGTGGCCAGAAGAGGGCATCAGAACCCTTGAAACTGAAATTACCAGTAAAATTGAGAGTCACTATGATGGTGCTGTGAACTGACAACCATGCGGCATCTGAAAAGGCAGCAAGTGTTTTAAACAACGGAACCATCTCTCCAGCTGCCCCAAAATTTCTACTGAAATGTGTAAATGAAACAGGCACCGACCCTGTACTTCTGAACTAGAACTCCGACCAAAAAAATGTATGGTGGGTGTCAGGTGAAATCTCAGGGTCGTTTTAATCTGATTAGCATCTCTCTGATGGCTAAGGACTTTGAACATTTCTTTAAGTGTTTCTCTGCCATTCTGTATTCCTCTACTGAGAATTCTCTGTTTAGCGCTGTACCCCATTTTTTTTTTAATTAGATTGCTTGATTTGCTGCTTTTTAACTTCTTTAGTTCTTTACATATTCTGGCTATCAGCTCTCTGTCAGATATAGGATTGGTGAAGATCCTTTCCCAGTCTATAGGCTGTAGTTTTGTTTTGATGACAGTGTCCTTTGCTTTACAGAAGCTTTTCAGCTTCATGAGGTCCCATTTATCGATTGTTGCTTGAAAGACAAATGGGATGGATATTGGATGTAGGAGCAAACAAGTAACACGACAGGAGCCTACCACAGAGGGCCTCTGAAAGTCTCTACCTAGCAGTGTATCAAAGCAGATATTAAGACTTATAACCAAACCTCCGGCAGAATGCAGGGAATCAAAAAAAAAAGGGGGGGGGGGGTAATACGACCTGGAGAGGACAGGAGTTCCACAAGGACCAAATATATCTGCGCACAGGGGTCTTTTATGAGACTGTTTCTCCAAACAAGGAATATGTATGGATGCAACCTAGAGCCCCTGTTCAGATGCAGCCCATGGTAACTCAGTATCCAAGTGGGTACCCTAATAAGGGGAACAGGGACTGTTTCTGACATGAACTCAATGGCGGGATCTTTGACACCCCCCCCCCCCCCCCCGCCCCAGGGAGGAGCAGCCTTGCTAGGCCACAGAGGAGTACTTTGCAGCCAGTCCTGAAGAGACCTGAAAAACCAGTATCAGATGGAAAGGGAGGAGGTTCTTCCTTGTCAGTGGACTTGGAAAGGGGCAGGGAGGAGATGAGGGTAGGAGGGTGGGATTGGGACAGAAAGAGGGAGTGGGATACAGCAGGGATACAAAGTTAACAAACTGTAACTAATATTAAAAAATAAAAATAAAAAAGTCTGGTATCCTGGCTCAGAAAGGAGAGAGAAATGAAAAAAAAGTATAGTGTTATGCCAGTTTTTCAATCATCATACAATCTGAAATAACTAATGTTAAAAACTCAATGAAAGAAAGGTATTTTTAAAACATAGGTACTAAATTCATTCAAATAACGACAAATTATTACTTTAAATTACTTGTTTTCTTTTACAAAATTTCTAAGACAAATACCTACTTTAAACTAGAAAGAAAACACATAATTTCATGTACCATGACACAACACATTTTACATTCCCAGATATATGTACAAGACACTCAAATAAAATAATCCAACTCATATTATGGGTGTTTTATCAAAGGCAAACTATATTTCGGTCCCGCTTGGACTATGTAATTCTCTGACGCTCCACAAGGTCATGCACATCTCTACTCTTCTACCTTCAGCTCTCCCAGAGACTGAGTGATATACCTCTGTCCCCTTACCTGTCACATTACCTGTCGCATTACCTGTCACTCCATTCTTTATGTTGCTTGTCAGAACTTTCTTTATTCTCATCTTTATTCTCCTCAACATAACAAGTATAAGCCTAAATAATCTGATTACCTTTAACAAACCAACTTCTGGAGAGAAACACAATTTCTTTCTATCCTGGGCATCGCCAATCCAGTTCCTTTAACTGTGGAATAGTTTGTATTTCTACGACTTTCTTAAAATTGTGCTCACTCACAATCTCCTGTCCTTAATACTTCCCTGTACACTAGCTCTACCCGACCCTTTACTCAAGAGTGACTTTAAAGGTTTTTCAATAGTCTCTGATTCAACAGCAGAACTAACAACCTACTTCATGATTGAAAAAATAAAAAATCAAAAAACATGTTATGTGCTTGAATCAGTGTTTCACATAGAAATTGTGATTGTTTATTGAAACTGTGAAATTAGACTATTTTGCTAAGCATTGATGGAAAATTGTATCATTGGTGAAGTAACAATTAAGATGCAAAGACATGGAAACAAAATTTTCTTGGGTAATAACTGCTTTAATAAGATATAAAACAATGCCTCGTGATCAAAGAGATTGTCTCCAGCCTTAATCCAGTGTTAGAAGAGAAAAATGAGTGATTGCTTCCTTAAGGAATTATTCCTCAGTGAACCTTCAATGAATACTAATTGCTAAAATGAAAATATTACCAATATTTAATCAGAAGAGGATGATTTATAAGGTGACTATTTGTAAAATTATCCCCATATTCCCATAGCTAACAAAAAGAAAAACTGTGCCACCAGTGAAATGATGAGGAGAAACAAATACAAATTTGAAGATTTACTTTAATATAGTTGCAGTGGTAGGGACTATGAAAATTTATTTCTTATACATTTAGAAATTAAAATCTAGAAAATGTAATTAATGGATGTGAAAATTAAAAAAAAAACAAAGTTGAAAACAAAACACTACAGAGAAAAGATATTTCTTTTCATTGTTTACAAGTATGGAAAAGATCTGTTTTGTTTTATTTTGTTTTGTTTTGTTCTTTCATTTTGTGGAGAAAGGTAGGTTAAAAGTAGGTGGAGAAGGTGATTTAGGTATCCCATTTAGGACTGAATGCTCTGTAGAAATATGTGGTATAATTTAGGCCTTTTCTAATCATGCACTTTTGCTCACAAATAATTAACACAGAGACCTATTCAATTTATTCAACAAGCTTTAAATCACTAAAACTGCGTAGGTATATTCATCTATTGTAATTCTCTATATTGGTCTTACTGTTTCTCGAGTTACTTGCGGTCTTGACTCGGATGCTTCTATTCCATCAGGTCAGTCCTCATTGTGAGCTCCTCAGTGCCATTTTCTTTCTCACCCTCCTCTTCCCCCTTCCCCCATACCTCGTGTTTCCTGCCTGAGAGGCCTCGGTTGGGAACAGAAGTCCAGATTCCCTGTAGTCTAGCTATAGGCTGCTCAGGTTCTTTACTGGGGAGCAGCTTTTAGACAACATTGATCAAAGATCATGAAAGTGCCCATGTCTGGGCTACAGTAAGATCTGGAGAAACAGAAATCAGCATCTAAGCACAGAGCACACCAGACTAACCCCCCAACATCTCCTCTTTTTAGTCCAATAAAAGGCTCTTTTTCTTTCTCTTTTTCTTCGTAGTAAACTATATACAATAATAATAATTATGAAATGATTACAAAAAATATCATGTAAGAATTACATTCACATTTTCTAGTTCATTTCTATTTGGCAACTTAGGAAAAAGTACTTTATCATCTATCCTGTTGAGTTGAGTTCAGAGTTCTGTATTTAAATCATTGTCTATCAAAACTTGCATTTATCAACTCATAAAATGTCTACTTGGACCTAAAAATACGTTTTTAAAACATTTTCTTAATGTTATATCTTAAACAATTTAAGCTTACTTGTGAGACAATAATTATTGAAACTTCAACACCTCCAAAGACTTGAGAAGGAATAAATATTACCTGACTATGGAGGAAGTGGAGAACAAAAAAAGCTTCTACGATTATAGAATATGACAGAAGACAGCTGACTGCCTGGACAGTTGCCCAAATTTTCTCTGCAACATAAGGACATCATCTTCAGCTTTCTGGTCCAGTATGTGAAGCAGGAATTATGAAGGGCTGCCTATTCTGTCTTGACAAAGATCCGTGGAAAACTTCCCTGAGTCTAGTTTGTCTTGTTTTGACAGCATGCTGTCTGTACTTGAGGTAAGGCCTTTTTCTTACCCAGTGGCTACCTTGCCACATTGAAGCAAACCACATATGGAGGTTCTTTGAAACCCATCATCATTTTTGAGGTAGAATGAGGGTGCTAGCAGGAGCGGATATGTCTCACTGTAAAAACAAATCAAACAAACAAACCTTTATTTAATAAACTTCAATGCCATATTCTGGAGATCTCTGAAGTTTTTAAGACAAACTGTATTATACCTGACTAGATAATGATTGCTTGTTTCTAGCTGCTCACCATCAGTCCAACCTAGGAAACATATTTCCATAGTTAACTAAATTAGTATCTAACATGACAATGAATTTGATTGCCTGACTACTAACTTGCATTGCTTAATTATCCTAAACAGTTTGTAATAGCAGCTTTCGAAAGAACTAGAACTTTACATTGCATTTTAAAGAAGTTGCATAGGTATAATACCTTATACAAGAGTTAAAATTATATATATATATATATATATATATATATATACATATGTAACAAAAATAACTTTATGTTTGTATCAATATACAATAATCTGTACCAATTTAAAAATATTTGAGACTAGTAGTTGCTCTTCAGCTTAAAAGTGGGTTCAATAATCTACCATTTTATCCTGTTATTCCTGTACTATTCTTATATGGCCCCTTTTTGCTTTTCCTTCCTTCTCTCCATTTTCCTGTTAACATTAAATGAGAGAAAAAAAAGGATAGAGGAAAGAATATAAGAGAGAAATTCCTGAGTCTAAGCTCCTATACCTTGTTTCCTCCTCACTGACCAAGACCTTGAAACCAACCCTTTTTTAATGTTCCAAGCATCCTTTACCTGTAGAACAACCAAAAACAAAAAAAAAAACAAAAAAAAAACAACAAACAAAAATAAAAACAACAACAAAAAAACCACACACACAACACAAAAACTCCCACCCTTTTTGGGAAATGGGGAGTCATTTTCTTAAAATGGCTTTCTGTTGCTTTAGGGGGACCCAAGAAAATGGCATAATGTCCTAGGAAAGCTTGCTATGTTATTTGTTGTCCAAGTCTGTCTGATGATGAATTTCAGGGCTTATTTGAAGTCTGTCAGGAACAAGTCCTGTACAGTGTGATACAGGACAGTATAACTAGTTGTTTTACAGTTGTTGTGGATGCATATTTTTGAGGAAAAGTAATTGAGGCAGTCTGTAAAGCTAAATCAATCAGGATGCCGGGACAAATATGTGTCAGTGTCTCAGCATCCTCAAGGGTGAAATCTTGTTAGAGACATTGGCCTCTGCTCCAATAAATGTGTCGCATATATAGAATTGCAGGGTGCACAATTTAGCTGAAAATAATTTTTTGCTCTGTATTTGAGGAGGTGAAAATCATCTGTCTTTCTTCATAAGCCAGTTTAGACTCTATAACTAAACTGTAATATAAATTTGTATCTATGACCTATGAATGGCTGGCATGACAATCCCATCCAAGATTAACTGGCTAAGCATAATTGACATAATGCCTGGAGACATGTTCATTCCTCAGCCAGTCTCACATCTATTCACATGTGGAGGTATCAACAAATTAGGTTTTGTTGGTCTTCTTGATTTCATTCTTCCTATCTGCAGCCAGCATATTCAGGGGCTCTCCCCCAGTCATATCCTATTTTTATCAATTTGTATGGAATCCATAGTTTTTCTTCTGTTGATAGAAATACAAAGCCTCTTCCCCAACATAACATATTTTCTGTCTTCCATTCTGAAGTCAACACATCCATCTATAGGCTAGTCTAATTCAGCAATCTTTCCCAAAATTCAGTGTTTTTTTCAGCAGTTGTGCTATTTGTCCCTTTGAGCTTTGTGAATTTTATGGGTAAAGAGAATATGTAACAAAAAGAAATGATACTTAGCAAGCAAGTATCTTATAAAAGTTTAAAGATGGCGCCAATAAAAACACAGAAATTACAATAAAATGAAGTAGGTGTGTTAAGTGAGCTATTTTAATTAAACTTTTACATTAATTACATTTTATTCACTTTGTATCTCAGCTATAACCCCCCTCTCATTCCCTCCCACTCCCACCCTCCCTCCCTCATCTCTTCCCATGCCCATGTCCAAGTCCACCAATAGGGGAGTCCCCTTTCATCTGACCCTAGTTTATCAGGTCTCATCAGGCCTGGCTGCATGTCCCCATTTATGACCTGGCAAGGCTGCCCCTCTCTCAGGGAGGGTGGTCAAAGAGCCAGCCATTGAGTTCATGTTAGAGACAGTCCCTGTTCCCCTTACTAGGGTACCCACTTGGATACTGAGCTGCCATGGGCTACATCAGACCAGGGGTTCTAGGTTATATCCATGAATGAACCTTGGTCCTTGATTGGAGTATCAGGCTCAGAAAAGACCCCTGTGTCCAGATATTTTGGTTCCGTTGTTCTCCTTGTGTAGCTCCTGTCCTCTCCAGGTCTTACTAACTCCCCCTTCTTTCATATGGTTTTTAAAGGCTTAAGCTTTAATGGTGGTGACAATAAGATACCATCTCTAAGCTTCAACTCAAGACTAACTTTGAAATGCATATATGAATCCTCAATACATGAGTGCCTCTATCAAGCTTTGTGGGTGACTTTGTGGGTGAAATGTACTGAAGCAATCCAAAAAACATTTCTGAAAAAATTAGATAGAAAAAGATGAATTTTGTCAAACACTTTTTTGGCATCTAAGGAAATGATCATGTGTGTGTGTGTGTGTGTGTGTTTCTTTCAGTTTGTTTATGTGGTGTATTACATTGATGGATTTCTCTGACATGAACTCAATGGCTGTCTCTGATCACCTCTCTCTGGGGATGGGGTGCAGCCTTGCCAGGCCACAGAGGAAGATGATGCAACTAGCCCTGATGAGACCTGATAGGCTAGATAGAAGGGGATTAATCCCCTATCAGTGGATTAAGGAAAGGGCATAGGGGAAGAAGACTAAGAGGAGGCAAGGGAGAAGACTGCAGCAGGGATACAAAATGAACAAATTTGTCTGTAATAAATAAATAAATAAATGGATAAATAAATAATAGAAAAAGATGAATGTAAAAAAAAGGTGATAGTAAAAATAACTATAGAGACATGAAAACCACATACCCAGAGTCAGGAAATATCTAATCCAGGGGAAGAGATACAAAGGCATTGTATGCCATCATTTCAAATGTCCCCTATTGTCTGAATATAAATAGATAAATATTTTATATATTTAAAAGGTTTGTATATTTAAAAGGTATGAGTAGCATAGTCTCTTTTCTGCAAATTGTTGGCTATTGATTGTTTTACTTTTGAAGGTTTTTTTTGTAATAAACAATATGTAGTCATTAGGTAACTAGCATTATTACTGAGATCCATAAGAGTGTGTATCATGTGGTCCATGGTGTGCTTCATTTGTTGTTTGTTCTGTTTTTGTAAGTTGTAGTATATATATTATTTGGATAATAAACCCATGCAACAAAAAAAATGAAAAATGTGAACAAACAAGTGTCTTATAAAAGTTTAAAACTATGGGACTTAACAGGTATTATTTTATCATGCGAGCCTACCACAGAGGGCCTCTGAAAGATTCTACCCAGCATTGTATCAAAGCAGATGCTGAGACTCATAACCAAATCTTTGGCAGAGTCAGGCAATCATATGAAAGAAGGGAGAGTTAGTACGACCTGGAGAGGACAGGATCTCCAGAAAGACCAAATATATCAGGGAACAGGAGTCTTTTATGAGACTTTATCTCCAACTAAGGACCATGTATGGATATAACCTAGAACCCCTGCTCGGATGTAGCCAATGATACCTCAGTATCCAAGTGGGTTTCCTGAGTAAGGGGAACAGGGACTGTCTCTGACATGAATTCAGTGACTGGCTCTTTGCCCTCCTCTACCCCCACCCTTCCCAGGGAGGAGCAGCCTTGCTAGGCCACAGAGGAGGACATTGTAGCCAGTCCTAAAGAAACCTGATAAACTAGGGTCAGATGGAAGGGGAGGAGGACCTCCCCTATCAGTGGACTTAGAGAGGGGTAGGGAGCAGATGAGGGAGGGAGGGTGGGATTGGGAGAGAATGAGGGAGTGGGCTACAGCTGGGATACAAAGTTAATAAACTAATTAAAAAAATAAAAATTTAATTAAAAAAATAAAAGAGCAAAAGTCTACATATCTATTCTATTTATAGTTTTAGGCAGCTGCTATATTGTGTTTCATTAGATCTGTGGAATAGTTTGCTGTTACCAGTTTTGAAAACTTGGGGCATAATTAACAGATACAAAATGCTTAACTGCTACTCATCAGAAATCAATGAAATAGGATAACGGTACATGTCAATATAACTAACACAGCAATTAACTCACTGAATGTTGATGAATGTCTGGATTATATGTGTTAGTCATTGCCACTCTCACTTCACCAGGGAGTTTATTTCCTCGTATTTGAATTCACAGTAATAGAAGCATTCTTAAGTATTTTGTTTCTATATGCATTTGTTTATGGTTCATTCTGTCACAGTCCACTGCCACTGAGAATTGGTACTTCATTCCTACAAACTTAACTTAGGAATATATTATTAGGTGGTATGACTATTCAACAATTTATTTTATGTTTTTTTTTTTTTTTGACATTGGGTTATTTCTCTTGTGTGGCTGTCACGAATCATGTTATGAATTTTTTTTTTCAATGCAGTTTATTCAGGAACCTTGAACAATCATCTGACCCTGGGGAAAGCCAGCCCACAGCTTAAATAGTCTCTGGGTAGCCAACCCCAGCATGCCACGTGGGCAATGCAGATAGGTTCACATACATGGAAGCAAGCCAGATCCTCAGCCTTAGCCAAATGTGGAGTTGTTCGTGACAGAGAGCACTCACCATCGGGAAGGTGGAAGGCGGAAACCAGCTCCATCTTTAAGGCGCGGCATTAAGTAGCTCTCTACAGTTCCCCCTTTTTGTTTTAGATGCATCAGGCAAGAGTAGAGGTCTGATCTGTGATATTAGAAATAAATTGGGACTTTGTACTGATGTTCATTTAGGTGTCATCCACCCAAAGAGCATCAGACCCGTCTGATACCTTTTTCTCAGAGGCGGGACCTGGGGCATCAACCACAGAGGGCCTCTGAAAGCCTCTGCCCTACAGACTATCACAGCAGATGCTGAGCCTGATGGGCAACTGTTGGGCAGAGTGAATGGAATTTTATGTAAGAATGTGGAAATAGTAAGAGCTGGAGAGGACAGGGTCTCCACAAGGAGAGCAACAGAACAAGAACATTTGAACACAGGGAACTTCCCAGAGACTCATACTCCAACCAAGGACTATTCATAGAGATAACCCAGAACCCCTGCACAGATGTAGCCCAGGGCAGTTCAGAGTCCAATTGGGTTACATAGTAATGTGAAGAGGGACTGCCTCTGACATGAACTGACTGGCCTGCTCTTTAGTCACCTCCTCCTGAGGGGGAGAAGCCTTACCAGGCCATAGTAGAGGACAATGCAGCCACTTTTGATGTGAACTGATGGACTAAGATCAGAAAGGAGAGGAGAACCTCCCCTATCAGTGGACTTGGGGAGTGGCATGCATGCAGAGGGAGGAGGGAGGGTGGGATTGGGAGGGGAGGAGGGAGGGTCTTATGGGGGGATGCAGAATGAATAAAGTGTAATTGATGAAAAATTTAATAAAAAAGGGAAAAAATAATTTAAGAACCTTAAATGACTTTCAAAAGTGGAGGAAAACATGGAGTTAGTCAATTTACATGGAGCACATTATGAATTTTTTTACACAAGTTTTTGTGCAGTTGTATGTTTCCTTTTGTTTGGAATAAATATAAAAATTGGGTTATTTATCCACTCAGTAGTCCTGCTCCCAATGTTAACCATAGTCCTGAAAACAGTTTTCAAAGTTCTTTGTAAGTTGTGTCCCACAAATGGTGAACGAAAGTTATAATTAGGGCAGGAAATCTTCCCAGTCAGTTTGTTTGTAATCTCCTCTTTGAAGTGACGTTATATTGTGATTTTAATGTGAAATTCCCTAATGGCTAGTAATACTGAATGAACATTTACTTCTATGTGCTATTTTTTTTTTTTTTTTTTACATTTTATAACACAAAGTGTCCATTCAAATCTTGGTCACTGGGGACCACCAAGGTATTATTTTCATTTGTCAGAGTGATTAATAATCTGAACACACGTTTACCCAAGGCGACTGAGGTTACGTCACACTGTTTTACATTAATATCTGCTTAATGACAAATAATTATCACAAAATTAAAATTTTATGAAAACATTTTCTGTTATAATATTTTTACTTTGAGTCAGATGATTTTTAACATACAATTATAAAGACACATTTCTTATAGTTTTTTGACTGGATTTTAAATATAAATTGACAATTTAAAACAAATTTTGCAATTGTATAGATATTAGTAGTAAGCCACCTATATTAATATTGTTTTGCTTTCCTTTCTCTATTGAGTTTCCAGTGTTTTTTTAAGGTTGACAGTTGATTATATAACTTAATATCTTTACAAACTCTTTGTTACTTCGATGTGGTTGCTTACCTATACCAAGATGACTCAATTGCAGTGTTGTGGCCTTATATAACACTATAAATCCTGGGGGTAATATTATATTACTGATAATGTATACACAGATAAATTATAATTATTTTCATGATGTGACTATATTGATCATGGCATCTGCAATAATAAACTTTCTAGGAATTTATTAGAGAATCTGGGTATATATATTTCTGAATGTGAAGAAATCAATGCAATTGTCAAGTCTACCGATCCACAAATATATCTGGTGTATGATTTTAGGTCTTTATTTTTTCCAGCATTTTGTGTCATTACAGCTATATCATGCATTTCTTATTAGTCATTTCTTCCTACCAGTTGTTTTTTTCCATACTGATATGAAAGCAAATTTTAAAATGATTTTCTGATTGCTTACTCTTAGTAGATATAGTAAAATTATGATTCTTTGTATTAACCTTGTATCCAGATCTTTCCTAAATTAACTTACCATTTGTAAGTGTATGTAGATAACTTTATATCATCTATGTGTACATGACCATATCTATGATCAATAAGAGTTTTAATTTTTATCACAACTTGCATCATTTCAAGAAGCATATTTAAAAAAAACATCTATTTATATGGTAGTTAATAAGTTTATTAAGAATCACTTAAAGGATGGGGATTGAGCGTTTTAGTCAGGGTCCTCTCTCTTCATTAATTTCTTTAGATGTACAGATTTTACTAGGTTTATCTTATGTTATATGTCTATATGAGTGAGTATATACCATGTGTGTCTTTCTGCTTCTGGGACAGCTCACTTAGGATGATCCTTTCCAGGTCCCACCGTTTACCTGCAAATTTCATGATTTCCTTATTTTTCATTGCTGAGTAATACTCCATTGTGTAGATGTACCACCATTTCTGCATCCATTCTTCAGTTGAGGGGCATCTGGCTGTTTCCAGCTTCTGGCTATTACAAATAAGGCTGCTACAAACATGGTTGAGCAAATGTCCTTATTGTGTACTTAAGCATCTTTTGGATATATGCCTAGGAGTGGTATGGCTGGATCTTGAGGAAGCGCTATTTCTAGTTGTCTGAGAAAGTGCCAGATTGATTTCCAGAGTGGTTGTACAAGTTTACATTCTCACCAGCAGTGGAGGAAAATGCTCAATCCCCATTCTGAAAGGCAAATAGGATGGACATCAGAAGAAGAAGAAAAGAAGAAACAAGCTAGGAACCTGCAACAGAGGGCCTCTGAAAGGCTCTGCCCTGCAGACTATCAAAACAGATGCTGAGACTTATGGCCAATTGTTGGGCAGAGTGCATGGAATCTTATGTAAGATGTGGGAAATAGTAAGAGCTGGAGAGGACAGAAACCCCACAAGGAGAGCAACAGAACCAGAAAATTTGAACACAGGGAACTTTCCAGAGACTCATACTCCAACCAAGAACTATTCATGGAGATAACCTAGAACCCCTGAACAGAAGTAACACATACAGTTCAGTGCCCAAGTGGGTTACATAGTAATGGGAAGAGGGACTGCCTCAGACATAATCTGATTGGCCTGCTCTTTGATCACCTCCCCCTGAAGGGGGAGCAACCTTACCAGGCCACAGAAGATGACAATGCAGCCACTCCTGATGTGATCTGATAGACTAAGATTAGAAGGAAGGAGAAAAGGACCTCCCCTATCAGTGGACTTGGGGAGGGGCATGCGTGAAGAAGGGGGAGGGCGGGTGGGGTTGGGAGGGGAGGAGGGAGGGGCTTATGGGGTGAATAAAGTGTAATTAATAAACAAATAAAATAAAATAATAAAAAAGAAAAAATAATCACTTAAAGACTTTCATATATTATTAATAAGGACACTTATATTTAAAGATATATTAACTTTTTCTTAAGGAACTAAAAGCCTTATGTTTAACTTTCAGCATTATAAATACTTTAATTTTGCCTGTATAGTTACCATAATTCATTTATCTTTATGTTCAGGTAGTGACTTGAGCTATGTTTTTCTTTCCTTGTCTGTGGTGCTATTCTCCAACAGTTAGGTTATTCACAATCAGTGGTTTGAAAATATTAAATGGAAATTTCAACAAATAAATAATGAAGTATAAATCAAATGTGTTTTTTTACATTGTTATAATTATCAAATTTTATCATTTCCTACTTCTGTCCATCTCTTCCCGTGCACGGAAGTCACACCTTATCACAAGTATGTACATTTATAAAAATGTGTATTTGGTTCATTACTATCTGCAGTGTTAGTTGTCTGTAAAATGTCTTAGGGCATATCCCCCATAGTCCAGGGTGTCTACTGCAATACATTTTCATGTTCCGTTATCAAGACTATGACAGCTTCAGAAGTTGTGAGGCAGGTCACTTACTTTTGCAGTCTGTAAAAACAACAATAATGATTAAATACCTAATGAATAATTAGTGATAAATCTCCCTCTGAAGACTCTTATAGTCATAACTGAAAACACCTCGAAATTTTTTTCCAAATGAAATGAAAGCTTTTCTAAGTATCAGAGGTTGAATACACACATATGTATACCATTAGGCTGAAACTCTACAGACTACATCTTCATATTTCTGATTTTGAGTGTTTAGGTTGGGGTTTGCCTTCATGTTTCGGATCACATTAAGCAAAACAGAATATTCTGAATTGAAAAGCTGACTTGAAGTTGCAAATACATTAGTGTCTATAAAAGGCAGATGCTTGCTAAAAGCAGGGTTCCTAAGTCAGTCATCAACAACCACCATGGGAACTAATGTGCCTGCTAGAGCAAATTTGAGAAGAAGCCTCCCATTTCACACCACTCAAGAGATGAGAGGAAAATGACAGTCCTCTTCAGCAGGAGTAACTTCACTCCCAAAACTTAGTCAAAGGTTTACCTCTATTGTGGACTCTTAGAATCATTTACATACCACAGGTACCTCGACATCAGAGAGAGCACTGGAGCAAGGATCTGGCCACTACTGTGAGTTAATTAGTTAAAAAGAATAATGCATTACATTTGGGGAGTTTAAACAGGCAAGTGTATTCAGGAGCATGGTCTGCTCTGCTTTCTTTCTTTTTAAACTGAAATGTATCAGCACTGACAGATGGAGGAGGGCCTGCAGGAGATGTGCCGGAGGTGTGGTGACAGCCTGGTATTCACAATGGATGTATTGGTGTACCTCAGGCATCTGTTTTATATACTGCACATCTTGAAAGCTGGTAATACAACCCTCTCCTTTACATTTGCTGGATGTTATAAGATAAATGTATTGCACCAGAAATTTGAGGTAGAACAGCCGTTTATGTAAATGGAATGCCAGGATTCCAAGTAAGGAGAATATTCACAAGGCTAGAATCACTTGTATTAGCAAGAACAAACATGATACACTCTCCCTTTCCCTAATGCTCTGCTAGCATGTATGTGACTGATTTGAAATTAACATAATTACTCTAATTACTCTTCTGCAGCAGAATTGTTTTGTTTGTTTCCACAATATTTATGGACACTAAAACTACATTAAATAAAAATAAATAAATAAAGTGGAAGCAAGAGGAGTGATGATCACTTGCTTGCAAGGAAGGGTTAGACATTTTCTAACGAATCATTTTCTTTTAACATATAGCTTTCAGTAATCTACCTATAGTTCTTCATTACAGAACAAGGCAAAAAAAAAGGCAGATTTACTCAAGTCTTTAAGAGTAAAAAAATATATATAAAGAATTACTCATATGAGTAACTACCAAATGCCTCAGGAATGCAAGGAAAAGAGGTGGGGTTGAAAATGAACACAGACAGCACACACAAGAAACAATGGTTGCTGTCTTCTTTATCTCTTTGCAATGTTACTTAGTATCTGTGTGATTAACTTTAAATAGCAAGTGAGCCCTTCATGCAGTTGAGATGTTCAAGATCATCTGAGACTTACAATGCCAATAGTTATTATGAAGCTAAGATATCCCGAGATCCAGTGGATCAAAATGATACACAGGAGCAAGCGTGAAGATACTGTTTTGTTATTCAGTGTTTTCACATAAAAACATGATTGAATAACCCTTTGAATGAAAATGAATCTAATCATTCCCTTTTATATTTACCATGTTATTTCTTCTGTTTTGTTTTGTTTTGTTTACCTTTTTTTGATGTGAATGTTAGTGTGTATGGATATGCATGTGTTCACATGAATGCAGATGCCTGTGGTAGCCCGGGGAGAGTGTAAGATCATCTGAGCTGCTACTAAGGGCAGTTGTGAGCTATTCTGATGTGGGTCATGACAACTGAACTAAAGCCTTTTGAAAGACCAGTACACACTCTACTACTGACCCATCTTTCTGTTTTCCATTTCCTGTATCTTTTAAGTTTGAAACAGGTTAATGGTAAAGCTAATCATTTGTTAAAGTTATTAGCACAATATGTTTATTATGTATGACTGAGGCTTTAAAACAAGCTAAATACATTAATTCCAAAATAGTATTAATTTTTGCCATGGTTGCCTATTTCTGTTCAGCATGGAATCTGAAAAACAAATGTTAGTTATGCTACAATTTTATAATTGTATAATTTTCAATAGGAATACAGAATAAATTGCAAGCTAATGCAACGTATAAATGTGTGCTTGCTGCAGATATGACATATCTGTGGGGCTTCATAAAGCTCAAATTGATTTAACCATTCAAGATGGTTAATCATTCAAGATGATATTATTATTATTTGGGACAAAACATTTATTATATCTCAAGAAAGGATACACTATATGTTTTATTTTAAAATTTATAGTACGTTAGCTTAGAAGAAGAAACATTTTTAAATTAATTGAAGTGTGACTGTAAGTCTCCTGCATTTTACAGTTAGCAATGCCAAAGCTATCACTGCTGGGAAAGTACTTTGCATCTAATGAAGACCAGTCAGAACTGATGCAAGCATCTATGAGCGTATGATTGTGTTTATAATCAATAGCATGCATAATTACTGATTTCAGGATATAAAGGGAACTATGTTATTTTTTTTGCTTGTTTCCTGATAGGGCTTTTATTTTTATTTATTCTTCTTTCATATATTACATACCAAACACAGTGCATCCCCATTTCCACTCCCCCTCCTTTTCCCTTCAGAAAATGCAGGCCTCCTAGGGGTACCAAACAAACATGGCATATAAAATTGCTATAAAACTAGGAACCTCCCCTCATATTAAGGCTGAACAATGCAACCCAGTAAAGGGAAAGGGTCCTAAAAGCAGGCACAAGAATCAGAAACAGCCCCTGTTCAACTTTCAGGAGTTCCTCAAAAACATGAATCTACACAACCATAACATATATGTAGAAGAACTAGCTCAGACGCTTACAGGCTCCCTGGTTGCTGGTTCAGTCTCTGTGAGCCTCAAGTGCCAACCCCTGCCACTTACCTTCTGGGATTCTACTTGCTATCAGTGGCTCATTAGTGCATTAATGCATGAGTGAAAGCACGTAATATTCTTTGAAAAAAAATGGTTTAGTAAATTGTAAAACTAAGAACTTCACTTTTTCTTTGAACTATGCCCCAGATCATGGCTTTGTATGAGGCTGGTATAATCAATAGATGTTTGCAGGTAACATCACTTCATTTCCAAACATAGTAATGACAATTCTGGTTTGTTTTGCCATTTTTCTTCTATCTACAACTGATAGTTCATGTTTTTGCCTTTCTGCAGATACTCTCTATATTCTATTGTCTGTATTCTATTATCTATTTATTGTCTATCTAACCATCTCACAACAATTGATGAAGTGAAGCGAATATGTGTTTACTGTTTTGAGCCACCAGGTTCTGGGGTGGCTTATAATAGTTTGGCAATCAGGATACATCATGGAAGGAAAATTTCCTAACCAGTGGTAATAGTCATTAATCATGCTTGTAGATGGATAGAAACATCTTCAATACAGTATTTTATCTTGAGTGCTTTGGTGTTGCAGCTTTCTTTTCTTTTATGCGTTGTTTCCTCTAAGCTGTGGGAGCCTGTGCACATAAGTTATGCTATATTCTAGACTTAGAACTCGGACAAAAGAAAATCATTGAACATCACACATTCACTCCAGTTTCTTCCATAACCACATTTCTTTCTCCATCTGAAAATGTTTTGTCTTATATTTCACTTAATTCAAATATCAGACACCTAGGAATAAATTTATTGAATTAGACTTTTTTTTATACCTTGCAAATGAAAAAAAGAAATGTTATTGAACTTACATAAAAGTTATATTTATGAGCTGGGAGATGGTTATTGGGTGGGAACTCTTGCTATGTAATCATGAAGACCCGAGTTAAATTTCTCAACCCAACTTGAAAATCATTGAGTGGCTCAGTACATCTGTAACCCAGACAATGTGGGGAAGGCTTTCTGACTGTCATCCAGTTTGCTGTACCATGAGAGAACCTGACTCAAAGAAATGAGGGGGAGATTGATAGAGCAAGACATTCAGTTTCTCTGCTGACCTATTCATGTGTGCACAAACACATCTTCACACATGGGCACTTACACCATGCATTCATTCACATGTATTATTAATTTGCTTTTTTAAAAACAGATTCAAAAAATATTATTAATAATAAAATTTCTAGGCAGACACAAAGTTGTAGCGTTGTTGCACATAAACAAACTGTTTACATATGCTTACTAGACAAGTAAGGGCAAGAACAGAGAATCTTTAAACATGAGTACTAACATTTTACAGGAAGAAAATGGAAGCCAAAAAGTTCACTTGAAATTCTAAATGCTACACAGGGATGTGAATGTAAAACACCAGACAAGAGTTTTAATTATCCATCTTCTGTATCATAGAGAATTTGTGAAGTATTGTTTTTTTTTTTAAAAAAGAATCTGATATGGAAAGACTTGGGGTTTAGTTTTTGCTTGTTTGGTTTTGAGAGGTGTCTGACTATGTGACCCTGAATTCAAGATCTTTTTGGCTAAGCCTCCTGAGTGCTGATATGACAGGTATATGCCACCACAAACAAACAACCTGTAAAGACATGGGCTTTTGGTTATTAAATACCTTCCTCCTGTGTATTTGGGATCAATCAATATAAGTCACTACTTAATTGTATGTCAGGAATTCGGCCAGTCATGAACAAGTAAAAGAAAATGGTCTCAAAAAATTGAGTGTAGAGGAAAAGAAACATAAAAACACCAAAATGAGATGGTAAACACCATGACACTGTTGGATGTAAAAGGAATAAGGGGCATCATATTAAGCAGAACAATAAACCTAATAGTTCTAGGTGAAGCAATTAGTGGAGGATAAATTATCACAATCCAAGTGAAAATGACACAGGGAGTCTCCCAGACAGAGGGACCTATCAGGCAGCAAATCCTGCTAGAGAAAGTGCCTGAGGAACTCCACTGAATACTCTTGCATTACTAAATCATGGAACAAGGAGTAACTGGAGGCACAAGCACCAGTAAGCCAGAGTCAAGTACTGGATTTGGACACTAGAGAGCCATTAAAGACTTCTGAGCAGGAGGATTATATGGTTTGATATATGTTTCAGTTAGAATAGTCTAGTTGGGAGTGTGAGGGAGGAGCGAGATCTACAACCTAAGGAGAAAACATATAAATCTACACTGCAGTAAGAGAGTAGGACAGAGAGAAAATGGTGAGTGGGGAGATCATATATCAGTTTGTTTTTCACTATAAAAAGTTGTTCCCTTCCATTTTCCCTATGTATGAAAACTGAATGAATTATGGTGACTGTATGAATATTTTGCTTTTACATTCTTTGATCTATAGTCACATGATATGTCTTTCATACACCATGGAATATTCACATTTATAAAATGAGCAAAAATAGAACATAGCTACCTTGCTCACCTCTTCACCCAAAGAATGTTGAATGTAGTAACATTCATATGTAATTCTTCTAAGAAGCAAGTGAGAGAATATTCTAATATTCCTGTGCAAAGAAGCTCTTTTGTTTGTTTGATTTTTTGTTTGTTTTTGTTTCCAAAAATGATAGGGGAATCAGCATTGTACTAAAGTTTATCCTGGAAATAAAATCCTTATAATAGCTTTTTCTATTTGGAACAGCGAGTATTTGCAGTCACATAACACTGATATCCCATGCTAGTCACAGGGCCAGAAAACAGCATGTGTACCTCAACTGAGCAATCAATGACCCATGCTGAGAACCTGGTGAGATCTCATACATATGTAGGAAATTCCTTGAAGATGCTTCTGCCAAAAATAAGCAGAAAAATAAGAGTAAGCATTTATAGAGGCATGAAGAAATGAAGACAGACATGTGAAAAGGCCCTATACTTAATTGTTATTTATAAATTTCATGACTTCAGAAACTGCCTTAAATATGCTTTGCAATATTTATTATTTCTGCACCAATAGGAAAACTTTTCAAGATTAAGTCATTTCAAGATTAAAATCACTTGTTTTCTCAGTAACATGGAGGAAGGATAATTCTTCCCTTGAAGGGTTATGTAAGATGGTATTTATTTATGAAAGTACTGGGGCTTAAGTGTTTGCTTCAAGGTTGGAACCTACATTCTTCTTCCTAATATAGTTCTCATTCCAGGCCTTTGACATGTCTAGTCCTTCCCAAGAACACTGGTCTCCCAAAGTTCAGGGAATTAATAATGCTTTTCAGAGTGCTCATTTGTCCTTTGCCCGCCTACTTGCCTTAGAACCCTAGTTTCCTATTGATTTCTTTGGTTCTAAGGAATTTCTTTCTGTAGACCAAAAAAGTAAGTTAGAGTTCCTAAAGCAGTAATTCTGAACCTTCCTAATGCTGTGACCCTTTAATTCAATTCCTCATGTTTTAGTGATTCTCAACCATAAAAATAATCTTGTTGCTACCTCATAACTGTATTTTTGCTACTGCTGTGAATCATAATGTAAACATCCAAGTTTTTCGATGGTCTTCGGTGACTCCTATGAAAGGGTCATGCAAACTCTAAAGGGGTTGTGATCCCAGGTTGAGAACCACTGTTCTAGGGTAACCAAGTTCCTGTACACCTCAGCTACTAGAGAGAAGACCGAGGAGTTGTTACACATTTCTCGGTGAGCATCTGCACCAAGACCATACAGTGTTCTTAAACTTGTCCATTGTGGATGTAAGCCTAATTTTCTGTCTACCATCATCTTTTTTCTCACCTACTATGCTTATTTCTGAACTCAGCTTATATCCTCGATATACTAGACACAATCATTTTAGTTGTGTGCGTATAGTTATGCATAATGATTAACAGTTTACATAAATTCTTTAGCAAACATGTATACAAACTAGCCTGTTTTAAAAGGAGAGGAAGAGATGCATATGCTCTAACAAAATCTTACTTGATTCAATTGCGGAGTTGCCACAAGGCACCAAGCCACAGCTGAATAGAAAACGTATGTTGGGAATCCATAATCTGCTAACACTCCTAGACGTATTACGGGTTGGAAGACAGTTAAAAAGCATGTGGCTGTTATTTTCTATTGGGGTGGCTGCTTTGTGTCTGCATAGAGTAACATTTTGTTTTGTTTTTCCTAGGGCATAAGAGGCTAATTAACCACATTTCATGAGCCATACAGTTTTATATGGTGCAAATACAGCAGATACTTCATAGAAATAATTCATGAAATATAATCCTGAATTCCCTTAGGTTACTCTACATTTATACAACTTTTTCTTGTATGAAGTTTTCTTCTATACAGGAAACTTGTACTGACTTAAACAATGTTATTGTATTAAATTATAACTCTTAATCTTTTTATGTAACAGTAGCTCTTGAGTAATGATTCCCATAAAAACATTACCTTAAACAATAATAGATCTCAAAAAAATAATAGATCTCATTATATCAATAAAAAGAGCTAAAGCTTAATATAGCTTACAATTTTTCTGATTTTTCTAAATTTTATAATTTTAAATATATCAATAGTTTGCTCTATGTCTAAATTAAATACGGTTTTAAATTTCACAACCTGAAGATATGGATAGGTATAGCAGTTATAATTATAGAAGACATGGTCATGGGTAGGAGTGTCTGGAAAACATGGGGGAGATAGAAATGTTGTAAATACTCATGTAAAGAATTCTCCAAATAACAAAGTTCAAATTAAAAACATGACTAGATAACTTATCAGGTGGTTCATCTCTAGAGAAAACTGGGGGCCTCTCTCTCTAAGCACCCATTGATTGCCTGTAGCTGTTCTAGGCATGTGACCCTGTAAATCAACTGGTGCCATCATTATGAAGGTATTGGTTGGGTAATTCTATTGTTGTGGTTTTATGGGAGGAGCATCCCTGTCATGTCTAGAACATACAGTTTCACTGCAGGTGTCTCTGAATTTGAAAGTGTTTTGAGCAGTTTAGCTTTAGGTGCCAGAACTGCTGTAGATGTATCATTTGTGCCGAGGACACTATAGTCATTTATTCTCTGCATCTTGACCAGTGGTAGCTCTCTGCAATAGTCTCCACACATTGCTATGTATATATATATATATATATATATATATATATATATATATATATATATCTCAGTCCTTTGATTAGGACTGAGATCTTTGATTATCTGTATATATAAAACGAGGTACTTAAAATAGACTTAGGTTATATACTGATATACTGATGTAAGGAAATAAAGTCGTGTTTTCAATTGCCATGGGTAATTAGTCCTTGACCTAAATTCTTACCTATGGAGGGGTCCTTGAATCCAACTAGATAGCAGTTGGTTATTCCAAAAATACAACCCTGTGGAATATGGTTTTTGATAAGAAGCTTTTTGTATATTTTCTCTCCTTCAGCAATTAAATCCCTGATGTGACTAAAAAAATCATACTAAACTAAATGTTTAAAATGTAAAACAATAATGTCTGTTTATTAGCAACTGTGTTTATTTTTGTACTGCAACCAATTCACACACACACGTGGTAATTGCTCATCAAATGAATACAGCAGCTCCACCCTGCCTTATTTAAGGGTCTTTTGTAAAGAATACACCCATTTCTCTGAAGGAACATAAAAATCTTAAAATGTACTGGTTCTGGCTTGAGTGTTACTTCTATTTATGGAATTTAAGCACTGCTCCACTCCTAGAGACATGAACACTTGAGTCACGTGTCATCTTTGGCACTGGGAATACTGCAAGCTTTCACAGAAAGTTGTGGAATCACGACTGCACATTATGTAAGCTGACAGATGTAAGCTCTGCAACCTGAGGAGCGAATTGATGACATTCAGAGAGGAGTTAATGGGTTCTAGGTTGCAAAACCAATGGACAGCATGATGAAAATAGCCTCAGACTCTGCAGCATTCTACACTGTGCTTAAACTCCCCATGTAGAAACCACAGCAGGTGTCTGTAAAAGAATGCTGACCGACTACACAGGCAGTTTCCACTGTCTTACATAATTGTGTGTTCACCAAGCGACTCGCCTGAGTGCTAAACAAATGCCTGATGTTCCTCATACTCACTTTCCTGTTATTAGTCTCTTTGGTTACCAGCCAACCACTAAGTCTGGTTCTCAGTTAACCCGAATGCACACTTCCAACACCATCAAGAGTTCCAGCTCCTACATTAGAGAAGCTGTGGCTACTCTTCAAGAGAATATTGAGTTCATGCCAGAGACAACCCCTGTTCCTCTTACTTAGGGCCCCACTTGGAGACTGAGTCTATAGGCTACATCTGAGTTGGGGTTTTACAACCTCTGCATGCATTATCTTTCGTTGAGATATCTTTCTCTTTAGGGCAACAAGGCATCAGGGTTTTTGTTGTTGTTGTTGTTGTTGTTGTTTTGTTTTGTTTTGTTTTTGGCTCTCTTCATCTCCTTTTGTAGATCAATAGAGGATTATCGAAAGGCAAAGAAACACTTAAAGAAATGCTCAACATTCTTATTTGTCAGGGAAATGCAAATTAAAATAACCCTGAGATTTCACTTTACACCCATCAGAATGGCTAAGATAAAAACCTCAAGGGACAACACAACCTGGAGAGGATGTGGAGAAAGAGGAAGTCTCCTCCATGGATGGTGGGAATGTAGACTTGTACAACCACTTCGGAAATCAATCTCATACTTTCTCTGAAAATTAGGAATAGTGTTACCTCAAGATTCAGTTATACCACTCCTAGGCATATATCCAAAAGACACTCAAAAATACAACAAGAACATTTGCCCAACCATGTTCATAGCAGCTTTATTTGTAATAGCCAAAATCTGGAAACAACCCACATATCCCTCAGTGGAGGAATGCTAATGGCTAATGAGGTTGAGCATTTCTTTAAGTGTTTCTCTGCCATTCGATATTCCTCTATTGAGAGTTCTCTGTTTAGCTCTGTACTTCATTTTTTTAATTGGATTGCTTGATTTTTTTGCTGTTTAACTTCTTTAGTTCTTTATATATACTGGATATTAGTCCTCTGTCAGATATAGGGTTGGTGAAGATCCTTTCCGAATCTGTAGGCTGTCATTTTGTTCTGACAACAGTGTCCTTTGCTTTACAGAAGCTTTTCAGTTTCATGAGGTCCCATTTATTGATTGTTGCTCTTAGAGCCTGTGCTGTTGGTGTTCTGTTCAGGAAGTTGTCTCCTGTGCCAATGAGTTTAAGGTTGAAACTATGGTACATTTACACAAAGGAATACTACTCAGCAAATAAAAACAAAGAAATCATGGAAATTTCATGTAAATGGTAGGAAGTAGAAAAGATCATACTGAGTGAGGTAACCCAGAAGAAGAAAGACACATGTGGTCTGTACTCACTCAGAAGTGTTTATTAGACATATAATATAAGATAAACATACTAAAATCTGTACACCTAAAGAAGCTACACAAAAAGGAGGACTCTAGGTAAGGTGATCAATCTTCACTCAGAAAAGCAAATGAGATGGACATAGGAAGAGAGAGAAAACAGAGAACAGGACAGGAGTCTATCACAGAGGCTCCCTGAAACACTCTACCCAACAAGGTCACTTGGGTTTTTTATCTTAGCCATTCTGATGGGTGTAAGTTAAAATCTCAGGATTGTTTTAATTTGCATCACCAGGGTGACTAAGGACGCTGAACATTTCTTTAAGTGTTTCTCGGCCATTTGATATTCCTCTGATGAGAATTCTCTGTTTAGCTCTGTACCCTATTTTTTTTTAAATTATGTTACTTGATTTGTTGCTTTTTAACTTCGTGAGTTCTTCATATATTCTGGATAATAGCTCTCTGTCAGATATATAGGCTGTAGGCTCTTGTTTGTTTCTGATGACAGTATCCTTTGCTCTACAGAAGCTTTTCAATTTCATGAAAATTATTGATTGTTGATCTTAGAGCCTGTGCTATTGGTGTTCTGTTCAGGAAGTTGTCTCCTGTGCCAATGAGTTCAAAACTCTTGGCCACTTTTTCTTCTAACAAATTTAGTTTGTGTGGTTTTATATTGAGGTCTTTGATCCACTTGGACTTTAAGTTTGTGCAGGGTGATCAATATGGATCTATGTGCATTTTTCTGTATGTAGACATCCAGTTAGTACAGAACCATTTGTTGAAGATGCTATCGATTTTCCATTGTAAAGTTTTGGCTTCATTGTAAAAAATCATGTATCCATAGCTATATGGGTTTATTTCGGGTCTTCTATTTGATTCCACCATTGAAATGGTAGAAATATATTGAGCCACCATTCTGTTTCTAGGCCAGTACCATACAGTTTGTATTAATATTGCTCTATAGTACAGCTTGAGATGAGGAATGGATATGCGGCCAGAAAATATGCTATTGTACAGGATTGTTTTTGCAATTCGGGGTTATTTGTTTTTACATATGAATTTGAAATTGTTCTTTCTTCAGAGACTTGAAGTGTTTTTTGTTTGTTTGTTTGTTTGTTTGTTTTTTCTTCATAGTGATCTTTCACTTGCTTGGTTAGAGTCACACCAAGGTATTTTAAGTTATTTGTGGCTATTGTAAAGGTTGTTGTTTCCTAATTTCTTTCTCAGCCCTTTTGTCTTTTGTATACAGGAGAGTTACTGAATTCTTTTTTTTTTTGAGTTAACTTTGTATCCAGCCACTTTGCTGAAGGTGTTTATTAGCTGAAGGAGTTCTCTGGTAGAACTTCTGGGGTAGAATTTTGGGGGTAGAATTCATGTTTACTATCATATAATCTACGAAATCGTGATTCGTAGACATCTTCCTTTCCAATGTGTATTCCCTTGATCTCTTTTATTTGTCTTATTGCTCTATCTAGGACTTTAAGTACTATGTTGAAGAGATATGGAGAGAGTGGGCAGCTTTTTCTTGTCCCTGATTTCAGTGGGATTGATTTAAGTTTCTCTCAGTTTAGTTTGATGTTGGCTATAGGCTTGCTGTATATTGCCTTTACTATGTTTAGGTAAGTGCCTTGTATCCCTCATCTCTCCAAATCTTTAAACGGGAATGGATGTTGGATTTTATCAAAACATTTTGTCAAATGTTTTGTCAAATGTTTTTTCAGTATCTAAGGTGATGATCATGTGCTTTTTCTCCTTCTGTTTGTTTATGTGGTGGATTATAATGATGGATTGTCATATACTGAACCACGCTTGCATGCCTGGGATGAAGCCTACTTGGTCATGGTGCATGGTATCCTTTATGTGTTCTTGGATTCGTTTCTGAACATTTCATTGAGTATTTTTGTGTCAATGTTCCTATGAGAGTTAGGTCTGAAGTTCTCCTTTTTTGGTAGGTCTTTGTGTGGTTTTGGTATCAGGTTACTATGGCCTCATTTAATGAGTTTGGTAATGTTCCTTCTGTTTCAATTTTATGGAATAGTTTGAAGAGTATTGGTTTCAGCTTTTCTTTGAAGGTCTGGTAGAATTCTGAACTGAAACCATCAGGCCCTGGGCTTTCTTTTGGCAGGGAGACTTTTGATGACTGCTTCTATTTCCTTGGGGGATATAGAACTGTTTAATCTATTTACCTGATCTTGGTTTATCTTTGATAAATGGAATCTATTGAGAAAATTGTCCATTTCATTCAGATTTTCATATTTTGTGGCATATAGGCTTTTAAAAAATATTTTTATTTTAATTTTTAATAATTACACTTTATTCACTTTGTATCCTCCTTGTAACTCCCTCCCTCTCCCTCTCCTCCAAACCCCACCCTTCTTCCCCCTTCTCCACACATGCCTCTCCCTAAGTCCACTGATATGGGAGGTCTTCCTTTCCTTCCTTCTGACTATAGTCTATCAAGTCTCATCAGGGAGTGGCTACATTGTCTTCTTCTGTGGCCTGGTAAGGCTGCTTCCCCCTCAGGGAGAGGTGAACAAAGAGCAGGCCAATCAGTTCATGTCAGAGACAGTCCCCGTTCTCATTACTATGGAACCCACTTGGACAGTGAACTACCATGAGCTACATTTATGCAGGGGTTCTAGGTTATCTCCATGAATGGTCCTTGGTTGAAATATCAGTCTCAGAAAAGACCCCTGTGTCCAGATTTTTTGGTTCTGTTGCTCACCTTGTGGAACTCCTGTCCTCTCCAGGTCTTACTATTTCTCAAAGCTTTCATAAGATTCCCTACATTCTGCCCATATGTTGGCAATAAATCTCAGCATCTGATTTGATACCCTGCAGGGAATAGCATTTCAGAGGCCCTCTGAGGCAGGCTCTTGTCCTGTTCCCTGTTTTCTCCTTCATCTGATGTCCATCCTGTTTGGCTTTCTGAATAGGGATTGAGCATTTTAGCCAGAGTCTTCTGTCATCATGGAAATGCAAATCAAAATGACCCTGAGATTTCACCTTACACCCATAAGAATGGCTAAGATCAAAAACTCACATGACAACACATGCTGGAGAGGTTGTGGAGAAGGGGGAACCCTCCTCCACTGCTGGTGGGAATGTAAACTTGTACAACCACTTTGGAAATCAATCTGGTGCTTCCTCAGACAATTAGGAATAACGCTTCCTCAAGATCCAGCTATACCACTCCTAGGCATATATCCAAAAGATGCTCAAGTACACAATAAGGACATTTGGTCAACTATGTTTGTAGCAGCTTTATTTGTAATAGCCAGAAGCTGGAAACAACCCCGATGCTCCTCAACTGAGGAATGGATACAGAAATTGTGGTACATCTACACAATGGAATGTTACTCAGCAATTAAAAACAAACAAATCATGAAATTTGCCGGAAAATGGTGGGATCTGGTAAAGATCATCCTGAGTGAGGTATCCCAGAAGCAGAAAGACTCACATAGTATATACTCACTCATAAGTGGATATTTGACATATAATATGGGATAAACCTACTAAAATCTGTACACCTAAAGAAACTAATCAAGAAGGAGGACTCTGGCTAAAATGCACATAGGCTTTTGAAGTAAGACCTAATGATTATTTGAATTTCCTCAGTGCCTGTTATTATGAATCCCTTTTTGTTTCTGATTTTGCCGATTTGGATAGTTTCTCTCTGCCTTTTAGTTGGTTTGGCTAAGGGTTTGTCTATCCTGTTGATTTTCTCAAAGAAGCAGTTCTTGGTTTCATTGATTCTTTGAATTGTTTTCTTTGTTTCTAATTCATTGATTTCAGCCCTGAATTTTATTATTTCCTCCTGTCTACTCCTCTTGGTGAGTCTGCTTCTTTTTTTATTTTTTCCCCTAGGGCTTTTAAGTGTGCCATTAAGTTGCTTGTTTGAGATGTCTCCAACTTCTTTCTGAAGGCACTTACTACTATGAACTTTCCTCTTAGCACTGTTTTCATTGTGTCTTATACATTTGGGTAAGTTATGCTTTTGTTTTCATTGAATTATAGGAAGTCTCTTATTTCTTTTTTTAATTATTATTTTTCTTTTTATTAATTACAGTTTATTCACTTTATATTCTAATTCCTTTTTTTATTTCTTCCATGATCCAGCTCTTGTTGAGTAGAGAGATGTATAGTTTCCATGTGTATGTAGGCTTTTTGTTATTTTTGTTGTTGTTGAAATCTAGTTTTAGGCCATGGTGGTCTGATAGGTTACAAGGGCTTATTTCAATCTCCTTGTATCTGTTGAGGCTTGCTTTGTCCGACTATATGGCCGATTTTTCAGACTGTTCCATGAGGTACTGAAAGGAAGGTATACTCTTTTGAGTTTTGGTGAAAAGTTCTGTAGAGATCTGTTAGGTCCACTTGATTTAGGATGACCTCTGTAAATGTCATTATTTCCCTATTTAGCTTCTGTCTAGATGATCTCTCCTTTGGTGAGAGCGGAGTGTTGAAGTCTCCCCCTATTAAGGTGTTGGGCTTGATGTGTGATTTGAGTTTTAATAATATTTCATTTATGAATGTAGGTACTCTTGTATTTGGTGCATAGATATTCAGGATTGTGATGTCTTCCTGGTGGATTTTTCCTTTGATGAGAATTATGTGCCCCTCCTCATCTTTTTTGATTAATTTTGGTTGAATGTCTATTTTATTAGATATTAATATAGCTACCTCAGCTTGTTTTCTGGGTCTGTTTGCTTGAAAACCTTTTTCTATCCCTTTATTTTGAGGTAGTGTCTATCAATGTTGCAGAGGTATGTTTCTTGGATGTGGCAGAATGTTACATCCTGATTCTGCAACCATTCTGTTAGTCTGTGCCTTTTTATTAGAGACTTGAGTCCATCTCTGTTGATAGATAATAGTGACCAATGAATATTAGTTTTTTTTTTAATTTTTTATTTAACTTTTATTAATTACACTTTATTCCTTTTGTATCCCCCCATAAGCCCCTCTCTCCTTCCCTCCTGGTCCCACCCTCCCCCCCTTACTGCATGCATGCCTCTCCCCAAGTCCACTGATAGGGGAGGTCCTCCTCTCCTTCCTTCTGATCTTTTTTTTTTGTTTTGTTTTGTTCTTCTCAATGCAGTTTATTCAGGAACCTTGAACAATCTTCTGACCCTGGGGAAAGCCAGCCCACAGCTTAAAATAGCCTCTGGGTAGTCAACCCCAGCGTGCCTCATGGGCAATGCAGATAGTTCCACATACATGGAAGCAAGTCAGATCCTCAGTGTTAGCCAAATATGGAGTTGTTTGTGACAAAGAGCACTCACCATCGGGAAGGTGGAAGGCAGAAACCAGCTCCATCTTTAAGGCACGGCATTATGCAGCTCTCTACAGTTCCCCCTTTTTGTTTTAGACGCATCAGGCAAGAGTAGAGGTCTGATCTCTGATATTAGAAATAAATTGGGACTTTGTACCAATGTTCATTTAGGTGTCATCCACCCAAAGAGCATCAGACCCGTCTGATACCTTTTTCTCAGAGGCAGGACCTGGGGCATCAACCCGCATGCAATCAGACATGCTCTTCTCTGGGTCGAAAGCGGCTGACCCTGAGTGCACTGCTTAGCCTTGCATCCTGAGCATAACATTTTAGCTTTTTATGGTAGCCAACCATGCTTGGGGAGAATGTCCTGCTTCAATGGCTGTAAAGGCCTGAATGGTCATGGCTGCATTACGCTGTTGTGAGACTCTAATCTTGCATATATAACACAGGCAAACCAAGGAGACCAACACCAGAACGCCTGCTAATGCTCCCATACCCGCCCATTCCTTCAGATGATTCATGGCTGCAGCAATCCATGATGATAATCCTGTGGCTAGTCCTGTGTCCACTGTGGTAGAATTTGCCGTAACAATGGCCACTCTCAGCTGCTCCATCATAGTATCAAATTCTTCAGTCTAATTACCTAAAATATAGCTCGACAATTGTTTAGACAGATTTGCAGCACGGGAAAAATTCTCATATTGTATGCTAGTGACACAAAGTCCAGCATACTTCCATTGACACACAAGTTGAGCGATTTGCCATAGGGTATCAATTTGCTCCTGCATGAGGTCAGTCCTCTGATTGAACACCATCAAGTCTCCTTTTAGTTGAGCATTAATTCCTTTTTGTATATCTAAAGCATGAGCTACATTGGCTAAAAGATTATTTAGGGTCTGAGCAGTCTGCATAGTATGACTCATGGCTAATGCCACGTTGGTAGCTCCAACAGCCGCCAATGAGATGGCAGTAACAATGGCGGCTGTAATTCCAAGATCCCTTTTCTGTCTGAAGAGAGTCATAGCGTGAGGGGCATCAAGGGGCACAGGCACCCAGTGAGGTATGCGAGTAACCAGGGCATACCTAAATTCGCTAGCATTCCGGCATTGGGCAAAAAAGCAAGTATCATTACCACAATTACTTGGCTCTATCTGGCTAACAATGAATAAAAATGGGAGTTATAAATAAACAGGTGTGGACTTATAGGAAATATTATGAGAAGCCTTAACCCCCTTGTTGGAACATCCTGCATCAATTCTAGAACTAGCAGTGGTGGTGTCCGAGGTCTGAGTAGGTTCAGGAGACCATTGCCCTCAAGGGTGAGATGTGCTCCATGTAAATTGACTAACTCCATGCTTTCCTCCACTTTTGAAAGTCATTTAAGGTTCTTAAATTAGCTTTTCTTTTTTTTAAATTTTTCATCAATTACACTTTGTTCATTCTGCATCCCCCCATAAGCTCCTCCCTCCTCCCTTCCCAATCCCACCCTCCCTCTCCTTTCTGCATGCATGCCACTCCCCAAGTCCACTGATAGGGGAGGTTCTCCTCTCCTTTCTGATCTTAGTCCATCAGTTCACATCAAAAGTGGCTGCATTGTCCTCTACTATGGCCTGGTAAGGCTGCTCCCCCCAAGGGGGAGGTGATCAAAGAGCAGGCCAATCAGATTATGTCAGAGGCAGAACCATAAAATGCTGTAAAATGTATTTCTTTTTTTAATTTAATTTAATTTTTTTATTATTAGTTACATTTTATTAACTCTGTATCCCAGCTGTATCCAGCTCCCTCATTCCCTCTCAATCCCTCTCACCCTCCCTCATCTCCTCCCTGCCCCTTTCCAAGTCCACTGACTGGGGAGGACCTCCTCCCCTTTCATCTGACCCTGTTTTATCAGGACTGGCTGCAAAGTCCTCCTCCTCTGTGGCCTAGCAGGACTGCTCCTCCCTTGGGGGGTGGGGAGGTCAAAGAGCCTGCCATTGAGTTCCTGTCAGAAATAGTCCATGTTCCCCTTACTATGGAAAACCAATTGGTTACTGATCTACCATGGGCTACATCCAAGCAGAGGTTCTAGGTTATATCCATACATGGTCCTTGGTGGAGTGTCAGTCTCAGAAAAGACCCCTGTGCCCAGATATATTTGGTCCTTGTCAGTCTCAGAAAAGACCCCTGTGCCCAGATATATTTGGTCCTTGTCAGTCTCAGAAAAGACCCCTGTGCCCAGATATATTTGGTCCTTGTGGAGCTCCTATTCTTTCCACGTCATACTAACTCTCCTTCTTTCATATGGTTCCCTGCACTCTGCCAAAGTTTTGGTTATGAGTCTTAGTATCTGCTTTGATACTCTGCTAGGTAGAGTCTTTCAGAGGCCCTCTGCGGTAGGCTCCTCTCCTGTTACTTGTTTTCTCCTAAGTCCAATGCACATCCCATTTGTCTTTCTAAGTGAGGATTGACCATCTTAATCATCTTACCCCGGGTCCTCTTTCTTGTATATCTTCTTTAGGTGTATAGATTTCATTATGTTTATTATATCTTATAGGACTATATGAGTGAGTATAACATGTGTGTCTTTCTCCTTCTGGGATACCTCACTCAGAATGATCTTTTCTAGATCCCACAATTTACCTGCAAATTTCGTGATTTCCTCATTTTTGATTGCTGAGTAGTATTCCATTGTGGAAAAATACTACAATTTCTGTATCCATTCCTCCTTTGAGGGACATCTGGGTTGTTTCCAGGTTCTGGTTATTGAAAATAAAGCTGCTACAAACATGGTTGAGCAACTGTCCTTGTTGTGTACTTGAGCAAATTTTGGGTATATGCCTAGTAATGGTATAGCTGGATCTTGAGGAAGCACTATTCCTAATTGTCCGAGAAAGTGCCAGAGTGTTTGAAATTTTAATTCTTTTTTCAGAATTTAGAAATGCTAGAGAATTTGGAAATTTAGAGTACACTCTTTGTAAGTTTCACAATATGTAAGAGTATAATTTGTACAAAATAAGCCAGTTATGTCTACCTTGAGACAGATAATAATATAGAGTTAATAATACATGTACAATGCATGTTGTAAAATAATTGCTGAATATGATACAGAAAGCTTTTAAATGAGAATGTTTTAGAAGTTTTAGAAAAATATGAAAAACATTTGAGTATAAGTTACCTAATTAATTTTGCTGTTAAACATATGAGTCACTAAAGCACAAAAGTATATAAATTTTCTTTTGTTTTTATGAAGGATTGTCTTAGTTTCAAATATTTGAGATGTCTATTCATTACCTCAAAAGCAATTTCTGTCTACTGAGTACAGTATGCTAATGTCTTTACCTCTTCTGCTCTATGCTTTTAAGATGTATTAGGCATTTAACTTTGGATGTTTTTCAGAAAATATGGCAAATTTAAAACATTATCAGTCTTAGACATTCTTTACTCGTCCTGGTGAAAAGCATGGTACAGTTTGCATTTCTGCAATCAATCAAATGGAAGAAAACATATATTGCAGCATTTTTTCATTTTAATGTCTCAGATAAATATCCTATTATATAAATTAATAAAAGACTCACCTCAATTTCAATTCAAGTCAGGTAAGTAATATTTTAATCAGAAATGGCTTCAATCTAATAGGCTTGATGGTGTCTGTTACCTGCTCATAGCTGCACATTTCATAGAAGTGTCAGAGTCAAGCTTTGCAGCCATTTGGCGAGGTTTCCACCGTGCTGTTTGGTGTTTCTTACAAAGCAAGTTCCACATTTTAAAGCAGAAAAGACATGTAGTTTTAATTTAAACCAAATTTATCAGGGGCTTGACTACTCCAGCTTTTAAAATGTCCTTCCTTATTCTGGATTTGTTCCATTTCTAAGATGCCAAGTCATTCTCCTCTTTGGCAGCCATTTGTCTCCTGATTTCCTGCTAACCTCAGTGGATTCTTGAAATCAATCCTATCTCTTCCCTGGTGTCCAATGTAGAGGCTTCTTGTGCAAAGGAATTTACTTCAAATGGGAAGCATTCTTTCTGTTTCAACTGCTGAAGACTGCTGGGAGTTAAAAGTAAAACAGTTGGCAGAAAGTCATTTATATTGTATACATCTTTTTCTTTCATAAAGGCATGCCAATAAATATATTTTCTTTTTATTTAAATTTCCTGCTGTGGTGTCCTGCTCATCATCTTTGTTCTTAGGATGAACTTTTCACTACTGACATGATATACAGAGGTGTGCAGTACAGATGGGCTTAAAGAAATTCAAAAGCTATGCATATTTACAGAGAACAATGAAAGAACAGATGTAAATCCATTTTAGGGTAGCCAACATTTTGACAAGCAATATTTAAACATTAACAGAGTGAAATCAAAGGAGTGAGTACCTGTTAAATTAGAAGGACAAGACTCAGTAAAAGTTAAACATGATTTCAATCATAGTAAAGGGAAGCTAGAAAATAGATATTCCCGTATCTGTCTTATGATGGAATTAAAATAATCTATGATCATAATCTTAGCAAAGACTGGCAACTTTAGTACCTTCTTTTTGATAGTTTAATAAGTTAACAATGTGCTATTGCCATCCCTCTGTTATTTTGCCAAACTGAGAATTCTCACTGATAACTAGTACAAAATAAAATGAAACCCAGAATTTTGAGGGTGGGAAATAATGTGACATGGAGGCTGGCCGCCATGAAAAAAATTGCAGAATACAGAGTCCATGTGAAAGAACTGAAATCCACTTACAATTATTGTGGTTGACAACAATGATTATAGAGGAATTTCAACTTGGCATGAATCCTATTATTTTTATAAAATAGCAAGACTGGCAGACATGCTTACAACACTCTCCGCTGTTTAAGGTGTCACATTGTTTAGAGCAAATGCCAGGCTCTATTCAGCATCAAAACCGCATGCTCCATTGTTAGTTTTTGTTGATTTGAGACAATCTCATTTATTATCTCTCAGTTCTGGAGATCTAATTTGGCTTCGATGCGACTGGATTCTTTGATCAGGACATCATAAGAACTCCCCCCTTCGTTCCCTAAGTGCATTAACCTGAGGGCCTTCCCACTAGAAGCTGAAGGCCAAGCTCCTCAGGCTAGTAGCAGAAGTCAGTTGCATATAACTGTAAGACTGTTGTTCTCCTCAGACTGGAGGATGCCTGTTACTTCTTATCATAGGACACTCAAAATTACATAACACAGTTGTGACTCACAGCTACTGGCTGGATAAACTTTTTTCAGTTTTGAGGCCTGATATGATTAGAAAGTCACCTATCCCAAGATACAAGATAATCTCATTCTATATAACCAAAATGATTAAAGGTATTTTTTCTTTTCTTAATTAGCATATGTTAACTGAAAAAAGAAAGAAGCTTCATTATGATATTCCAAAATGTGCAGATCATGTCACTACAAGTTTTAAATTTTCAAAAAAAAATTTAACATATATTCTGAAATGATTTTGGAAGTGATATTTGTTGACAATCAATCTTGCAAGTATGTTTCCATATCCTCAGCCATATGCTCACCATCATTTTCATGGATACAGTTTACATCCAAGAGGAAGTATTTAGGAAATGCATATCATGGATTAATAACTTCAGGAGCCATCTTAGAATTCGGCATAATACTACATTCTATATATACAGGAAGCAAAGAAATACAGTTACGATGGGAGGTGGAGGCTAGAAAATACATAAATTTCCATTTCAAAAAAAGGTAACAAAGGGAAGAAACCGGGCTGCCTTAATTTAAGCTACTGTTGCTATGAGAAAATACTTTGACAAAAGAAACTTAAGAGAGAACAGGTCTGTTTCAGCTCACAACTCAAAGTACATATCACCATGGTAAATGAAAAACTGAAATAAAAGGAGGACCTGGCTATTCCTAGAAGATTTTTATTGCAGATCTAAGAGAGAAAACAGGCAGAGGATATAATCCAGGCTAAGCATTCGGATTCCCCGACCTCTGAGGGAGAGACTTATGGTAGGGGCGAGGTGAGAAGCGCTGGGAGTAGCCACAGGGCCTGACTGAGGCTTGTCTGGGGTTTCATCAAGACCTGACATATGGTAGAGAAGGCAGCAGAGCCTGAAACACTGCAGGGAGTCAGATTACACTGGCAGTCAGGAAACAGAAAGGATGAATATGTGCTGCTGCCCAAGTCCCATAACTCAGTAACTTCACTTCAGGATCTCCAGATGGCTGAGGGAACAGTCCCACCTCCAATCAAGATAGGCCTAAGAGAATCTGGCCCAAGCTTGTCTAACAGCTGACCTCCTGGCTGATTGTATAGTTCATCAAGTTGACAGTCAGCATTAAACATCCCCAATACCTTCCACGTCATCGCTAATATGTGCACCACTGATAAAGCAGGCGGCAAGCTCTTTACCTGGAGTTCATAGTGGCTTTCACAGAATCTTCACCCAATCCTGCGGAGATGCCATTTTAATTCAATTCATCCTGATGCCGAAGTCCCAAGTTCATTCCATTTTAGCTGGTAGCTCTTTCTTTCCTTAAGTTGTTACGTATCTGGCTGAGATAAACTCCAGCTACTCAGCCCACCTTTGAATGCTGTTTGTGTTTCTCTTGCAGAACACATAACATTTGGCTAGCCTTCCTTGGCCCAGGAGCTTTGTGAGATTAACTTCTGGCTATGTTTGCAGTTCAATGAAAGCAAGATGAGATACTTCAGCCACCATTAAGATAAAGTGCTTAGAGTGGCAATTCATGGCAATGATAAACCAATTAGCCATCTTAATTCAAAGCAGGGTGTAGGAAAGATACGCAAGTTTACTTTAATTCCTGAGAATAATATTTCTAACATTATGAATGTTTTTCTAAAATGTCATATAATAACGAAACAGGCAATGGTGGCAAATAAGAGTTGGTTTTGCTGACATAAAACAAAACTACACATTTAAATGATTCTCTAACCTAGTCTTACTCAATTTGTCATACTATCAAGAGAAAGAAAAATATGTTCGCGTCAAACATCTGCTGAAAAGTCTTAGATGCAGGAAAAATGCAGAGTTGGGCATGATGTAGCCCTGCCCTCAGGAACAAGGTACCGTCCCATATCCAATATCATACAGAAAGTTTTCTGCAATCTTACTTTCAAGTAGGCTTAGACAGGTGTAACTAAGTTTCCATTAGAGACTCTTCTAAGATTTGCAATGGTTCTGAACTTTGCAGTGATGAAGCGACATAAAAAACATGCTTCATCCAGCAACATTTAAGAGAAAATTAAACTTATTTACACACAAAATAACCCAAAAGTAATATGACTGTCCCTGGCTTTGGGAAGGGAGGGCACATGAATACATTTTTACCTTCTATCCAAAAGCCCACAAACACACTCATAGACACTGAAGTATCAAGATAATCTATGAGTGCGTTTTTATTCTGGGCTCAGAGATAACAGAACGACAGTTATGATACAGCTACTCCCAGTCTCTGCCTAAAAAAATATCTACCTTGCCCTTCATCCAAAATGTGGCTTAAACAGAGTGTAAGAGAGAATCTCAAAGCTTTACTTGCTAAGGCATAAGTACACAGAGCAGAATTTCTCACTGATGAGTAATGAGAGTAAATGCTTTTGGTTATATTATGCTACATTATGCTGAAATACTACATATATAAGACAAACAACTATCTGTTCAGGACATAATAAACTTACAAAGATGCAATGAAGTCAAGGTGATGTCATACACATTCTGACTTAGAGAGCAGAAGAGGGGACCGATAAAGAAGCTCTGATCCATGTCATCACTGATATTAATTGAAATTGGCTATCTATTTTATTTGTTTATTAAATTTATTATGTCTTAAAAAGCCTTTGTCATCAATGGTCTTATGGTGGCTCACAAGCTTAGTGAGAAGATAGTCACTGTGATTGTAAATGGACTTCAGGGGGAAGAGTTGAGAATCAGAGGATTTGGCCAAAAGAATTGAGAATAAATGGATTAAGTGCAAGTGTTTCTGGTTCCATTTGCTATGATCATTCCTTTAAAGGTGTTTCCTTGTAACTCTACTGTGGCATATTTAAACTTGTAGCATATATAAATAAATTAGTAAAATATTTCAATTGGATATTCAAAAAATGAAACTGTAAGTACACCCAATTAAAGAGGAGAATGATATCTGCAATGAAAACTTCAAGACACTGGAAAAGAAAAGTGAAGAACATACTAGATGATGTTATCCATTCTCCTGTTCTGTCAAAATTAATATGGTGAAACTGAATATACTTCCAAATTTATACAGATATTTAATGCAGTAGGTAGATACTTCTGCTTTCATATTTCACAGATACAGAAAAAAAAATGTAAGAAGCTATATGGAACCACCAAAGACCACAGTTAATCAAAGCACCCCTAAGGAGAAAAAACAGAACTGGAGGAAGCACACTACCCCACTTCAAAACATGTTAGAGGGAGAGTGATTAAAAACATCCAGGTACCGTAACAAAACCAGAAAGACAGACCCCCTGCTTACTGTTGTTTTACTCATATAGCAAGGAAGTGAAAACAACCTAGTTGCTCAACACAGGAAAGGATCATAACAAGGTGGTATGCATAAAAATGAGATTATATACTGCTCCAAGAAAAATGAAAGTACCAAATATGTAAAACATGGATAGATTTAGAAAGGTATAGTATTAAGTCACCTAATCTCAGAACTAGAAAAAAAAATCCATCTCCCATATGCGAATTCTAGCCTATAATATGTACATGTATGTTCAGTGTAACATTTAGAAAAGAGAAGACGAAACGTTAATAATATTTTATTTTATGCCTAATGTTAAATTCTGAATGTCAGCATTATCAATGAATAAGCATACTTTGTTCAAAGTTAACATTTCAGGAATCTAGAAATCATGGGATTCAAATTTTTAATGACCAAAATGATGATGAAAAAACTAAGAAAAATAAAGAATTCAAGATTTTATGTCTCTCAAATATTTTTTGTTTTGTAAAGAATTTTTTATTAATTTATTCTCTCATGTATTACATCTGGAATGAGTTTCCCCTTCCTCCTGGAAGAGGCAACCAAGTTGCAGGACAGGAGTCCCCAAAACAGGCAAAAGCATTAAAGAGCATCAGAAAAAGCCCCACAGAAACACCAAGCCACACAACTAGAACATATTTGCAGGGGGCCTAGGTTGAACCCATGTAGGCTCTCTGGTTGTTGGTTCATGAGCCTGTATGAGCCCAGGTTTGTGGATTCTTTGTTTGTGTATTTCTTGTGTTGTCTGTGACTCCTCTGGCTCCTACAGTCCTTCCTTTCCCTCTTCAACAGGATTTCCTGAGCTCTGCCTATGTTTGGCTATGGGTTTCCTGCATCTGTTTGCATCAATTGATGGAAGAAGCCTCTCTGATGGCAATTGGGCTAGGGACCAGTCTGTGAGGATAGCAGAATACCATTAGGCATCAAGCATCATTTCACTATCTATCTATCTATCTATCTATCTATCTATCTATCTATCTATCTATCTATCTATCTGTCCATCTATCTTTTTCCAGTAGTGTTTGGTTCAATTCTATGTCTCTGGACCATCTTTTTCCTTGTTTATGGTCCTCTGGGCAGGGGCAGGGATAGGCTTCCTCTCGTGGCATGGGCCTCAGCTGGGACAAGTCATTCGGTAAACACTTTTGCAATTGCTGTGCCTTATTCTGGCACTTCATATTGGTGGAACAAATTGTAGGTCAAAGGTTTTGTGGCTGAGTTGGTGTACCAGTCCCTCCACTGGAAGTGTTGCCTGGTTGTAGGCGATGGCCGGTTCAGGCTCTGCATCCTCCATTACTGGGAGTGTTCACTACAGACACCTCGATGGATCCCTGAGAATTTCCATTGCACTAGGTTTCTCACTTGCGCTGAGTTGAAGTTGTCTCTCCCAGTAGACTCGCCCTCCATCTTCTCCCAATCTGACCCCTCTTGTTTTCATCCCCGCCTGCCCAGAGTCCATCCACAATATATAGTCTACTGCCCCTTCCCAGGGAGAAGTACGCATCACCCCCTGAGCCATCCTTGTTCTTAGCATCTCTAGGTCTGTGTGCTGTAGCATGATTATCCCCTACTTTACCGTTAATATCCACTTATAGGTTTGTATACACCACGTCTGTCTTTCTGGGCTTGGGTTACCTCACTTAGGATAACGTGTTTTCTAGTTCCATCCATTTGCCTGCAAATTTCCAGTTCGGGTATATGCTCAGGAGTAGTACACCTGTGTCTTGAGGCAGATCTACTCCCAGTTTTCTGGATAAAGCACCATATTGATTTTCAAAGGGGCGGTATAATTTGCATCCTCAGTACTAATCGGATGCTCCACATTCTAGCCAGCAATGAGATGTCACTAGTGTTTTTGATCTTTGCCATTCTGACAGTTGTAAGATAGAATCTCAGAGTAATTTCCATTTCATTTCCCTAAGGATGTTGAATATTTTATATTCACCTAAACAAAAAGATTGGGAAGAGAATGAAGTGGGAAACATAATGAGATGATCCAGAGCTTGAGCTAATGACTTACCTGGATTATTATTATTATTAATATTATTATTATTATTTGTGTGTTTGTGCATGCGTGTGTGTGTGTGCGTGTGTTCATATGTGTGCATGGACACAGTCCCTTGATGTGGAATATTCAAGGAATCCAAATGACAACTTTGTGGAGTCAGTTCTCTTTTTCCATCATTATGTGAGTTCCAGGGTGTCAAACTCATTTAGTCAGGTATGTGAGCCTGTACCTGCTGAACCTTCCTGCTAGAGATAAGAGTAATGGGGAATTGAACTTATACAGCGGTGCAGCTATAAAACGTGTATATTCATGTTCAGGAGAAGACCATTCTTCGCATGAACTCTATTTTATATTATAATAATTTTGAAATCTAAAATGTATATTCTCTGGAATCCTCTACAGAGCATCAGAGCCATGTTATTTTTTTTTTAAAAGTATAATATCAAGTAAATGGGCATAGTAGCATCTAGAAAAGCTTGCCTCTGCTTCCCAATTCAGGATCACACTGGCTTCTGAATCTTTTCTGACACCCAATAACATGAAATGAAATAATATAAACATTTTATGAATTTAATTCATAACAATTATTATAAAAAGTATCTCAATGTTGAGAGGGAAATAATGGTCTCTTTAAATAAAGACTATGCAACATTTGTGAGATATCAAATTTGTAAGATAGCAAATGAAAGTGAAAGTGTAAGATTTGTTTGATCCTAACCTGACCACCTTTAACATCACTTTTTAAGATTGAGAATTTCTGAAGCAAACTTTAAATTTCAAGATCTGAAGTCATATGAGCTTTATATATTTTATAAAAAATACATTTATTCTCAAATTACTTAATGAAAAAGAAATAATTGTTGTTAAAAAATCAATTGATCACATCTAAAGAAAAATAATACTATATATATGCACATATAGAAATGAAATACACATAAAAGTGTCCTATTGGTTATAAATTGTTTTAGTCATTTTTATTAAAAATATATAACAATATGATACCGTAACAGTCCCAGAAAGGAAAGAGCATATGGTTGTTATAAATTGGAATCCATCTTAAGTTATGCTTTCCAGGGGGGCATGGTGAAACAAAGCAGGTTTCTCATCCTCCTGAAGGCTCTGTGTCTCTGACTTCGGTGTAAGTGGATACGCAGGAGGGACAGCAGTCAGTATTTAAATGACTGCTTATCCCAAACATGGGTTAGTTTATCTTTCTCAATTACATGGTTCTTGAAACATATTTTAAAGAATATTCATGTTGTTTTATAATGTAATCATTCAAATACATTTCATAGTTGTACTAAGTAACAGCAGATATATCATCATCATATATTTTCAACTTTTAAAACATCTTATAATATGCTTTATTATAAAACACGAAGCCCTTTGGAATGGCTAGAATATTTTTCCTTTTATGGGTATTCTGGTACTATGTCCTATAATGTAACTATACAATCTAATTAAACAATTTTATGTTTTTAAATGACTTTCACGTGTATTTTCTTCGTATAAAGTCTGTCAGGTTTAAATGCACAATCATAATTGAACTATGAAAAGGATAAAAAAGTTACAGCTTATGGACGATTACGTTAATCTCATTATAGACTACCGGTTTAAGTTTAAAGCGGCCCTCAGTTTCCTTCCGCTTCCAGCTTTTGAGCATTACATTTATTCTGAAGACGCGGACACTCTCAGCAAACATCTCTCAGCACAGTTTGCTGTGAGGACGAGGAGCCACACCCACACCTTAGCAGCTTCCTACTGTCCTCTCTACTGCTGCCAGTTATTGAGCCTGTGCGAAAAGTCTAACAGCAACAACACCATCTACCAGGAACCACAAAATGGTTAAAGCAACCAGGGCTTCTGATCAGAAACGGAAAGGTGGACCCCTGGTCTCTGCAGAATGTCCACAACCTTCTGCACGGTCCACGTTAGGAGGCTTGAAGTCGATGTGCAGAGGCACCGGCAGGTGGCGGTATGTAGATGAGCACGGACGTTGTGAACTGCAGACGCTCTTAGCTAAGGCTAACAAAGGATTTACGTCCAGTTAAAAAGCATTGCTTAGGGGAAATAATCAGTTTCCTGAGTGCTTTGGAATTCCCTGCTGTTACCTTAGTATTCCGATTAAGGAGTATATGTTTGTCATTTGTGAGATGTATGGTCTTCAAGTGAATCTCCTTCTGGGTTTCCAGAGAGGCAAGCTACCGGCCGGACTTCCCTGGCCCTGATGACAACCGAGCTGCTTAACTGTGAGGCCTTCTAGCATGAGTTCAGGACTGTGCATTTGCATGCAGTGCTCAAACTGACAGTGAGAAAGAATAAAGATCGAAGCAGAGCAACTAGGGACCCGATTCAGCAGTAAACCACTAGCTCAGGACCTGTGAGTCACTGAAAAGAGGGTAAATAATAAAACATTTTAAAGAAAGACGTTAAGTTGTTGTGATGCAGACAGGGAGACAATTTCACGTTATTGAACAATAATACTGAACATCAGTGCAATGGAATAAGCTTTGAACTCACACTTAAGATTATCAAGATGTCTGTAAATAATTTCGATAGATTGTACACTCACACACGGGTGTTTTTACCTCCGTGTGTGCGCGGCTGCCTCGCCGTTCTTGTCTGTGAAATGTAGGAACGGAAGTCAGAGTAGCTTATAACAGCCTCCATGGCTCCTGGTGATGACTATGACTACTGAAGAAAATGTGTGAACAGGAAACCAGTGAAAGGGTCTAGATTAGGCAAGGACTGGTGTGACAGAAAAGGGGAAACACAAAAAGAACTTGAGAAAATAAACCATAGCGGGAAGGCCTTTTCTACCTACGTAGGATTCACACGTTTTGTTCTTTTTATCTCCGGAGGACATTACTCATCTGAATGTTTTTACATCATTTATCGACCAGTCAGTCTAAAATTATGAATATCCACATAAAAATGCATGTGAATAGACAATGAAAGAGCAATAGACAAAAAGGTGGCATTAAAAATTCAGTGTTTTTAGCAGGTTAAATGCATGAAAGTTTGTGAATTCTGAATTTTGCTGTATTTTTTGAGTTAAAATAAAATGAACAATGCTCCAACACTTATAGCTTAGTACAGTTTCCTCCTGTAATGGTTTCATTTACTAGAGTTAAATATTTTAAGGACTTTGTACACCACTGCCTTCCGTGATGTATGCCCTAATTCATACCTCAGGGACAGTATGCAAATATTGTTCCTATTGCCCAGACTTGCCAGCAGTTGTTACTTTAGTCTTGCAGATTTGTCCTTGAACAACTTCCAAAGGAATCTCCCTGGATCTGTGACTTGGAGTCCCTTGATAGCTAAGATGTTACGCAGTTGTTTTTTGTTTTTTGTTTTTTTTTTTTTTCTTTTCTCATGCTTGCTAATCATTTTTTCCTATGCTTTCTTTTGAGATTGCTTACTTTTAATGATTTTGTTGTTGTTCATTAGTTGGGTTGCTAGTATTAGGGGATTCTTAGGTTCCCTAATAAATCTGGAGATTTACCCATTGTTAGCTACAGAATTATTCTGTGGCTTGTCTTTGCAGCCTGGAAGATGTTTCATTTGCTAGACAGGCTCCTTTCAGTTTGATGCAATTCTCTTTATATGTCTGCCCATGTTTTCTGTACTCTAAGCATCTGATCAAAGAAATCCTACCATTCCAGTGCTCAGAAGCCTCTCTTCAAAGTTTTCTCAAAGTTATGTTCATGTTTTCAGATCTCACATTGAAATTTTTAATCTATTTTGAGATGCATATTTTGTAAATTGTGGGAGATGGAAGTCTAGTTTCTTCAGTTTGCGGACATGCAATACTTGAATATGCAGTGAGAAGAATGTACTTTGTCTAGGAGGTATCAGTGGAAACTTATCAGAAAACATTTACAAACCAGGGGGATGGCTCAGAAGTCAAGAACACTTTCCCCTCTTGCACATGACCACTTTGGCTCTCAGCAACCCCACAGGATAACTACAACTGCCTGGAGTCCATCACAAGGAGATCAATATCTCTTTTGGCCTCTTCAGGCACTCACACACACAAGCATATACTAGCATGCAGACACACACATAAATAAAAAGAAAGCCTTCAAAGAATCATGTGTCGGTGTGCGGATATACATGAGGTTTTGTATTCCATTTCAATATCTGTTTTGGTATCAATAAACACTGGGTACTTTTACGTGTTTGTTTGGTTTGGTTTGGTTTTACTGTAACTTTCCAGTAGTCTTTTCAGTCAAATACTGTGGTTCCTCTCTCTTTGCTGTCTGTTAGAGATGACCTTGGTTAACTATTGAACTTTCAAATTAGAACATAAATCTTAATTACAAAGATGTTCTTTGAAATTAATAGTTACCTTTGTTCAATAAAGAAAGGCAGATACAAAACAAAATAGAAATATGAAATCGAAACAAAGTAAATGCATCTAAGTAACGATAAAGTTAAAATAGAACATGTAGTGTCACAACTTTCTAGAAGTCACTGCAATCTCCTTCTTCCTGTTGACTTTAGATCTCTAATATACAACATCAGGTTCGCACAATTCACTTCATAATTCTACAGCATTAATTCATAATGGACTAAACAACTGGCTCTTATAAAAAATGTGGCCCTTTTTTGAAAACTTCCATTGCTTTTCCCAAGACGAGTTACTTGTGTGATGATAATAAGAAACTGTGAAGATTTTATACCCTGAGAACCATGGCCAAAAAAATCTGGATTGTATGTATTGATACAGTAACTCTGAAGTCTACATCTCCTGTTCGTCAAGGACCCATTCTGATCTTCAAAAAGCAATGCCCACACTTTGAGAAAATTACGACTCCAGTTTTACATATAATAATGGGCTCAAACAGAGGGCCCAAGATGAAGAAAATGATATTTATACTGTAGACATTCATTTCAATTCACTTATTTCCAATAGCTCTAACCTGAACACCACATGCTCCATGCATCTGCTTAATGAGGTCTGCGGAGATCATGGTCCTTCTTACCATACACTCAGGGACTTAAATATTATTTCATAGCTTCTATCCTTTCTGTGTATTTACAAATTTCAGCAAAAACAACTAGTTCAATAAAAATTGGCCTCTTTGAGCCTGCCAATTGACCAGATTATCTGCTACCCAGGCCCAAATCCAGGTTGGCTCAGGACAGAATCATCTGTTACTGTTGGGACATGTGAATGAGCCAGTTCTGCTGATCCAAAGCTCCAGCATTTCAATGGCATAGGCCCAAAACAGGGTAATGGGAGGAGTCATGATGAGTATCCAATATTGATGGTGTCACAGAAACTTCAACCACACCAATAACTCACCACAATGAAGAGCTGCAAATGAAGATGTGTGGACAGAAGGGTGGACTGCAGGCTACACTGTGACACACTACAGCTTCCAGGATGAGATTTTTCTGTGCTTTGATTTGTTTATATTTGTTTGCTTGCTTGTTTATTTTGGAGAGAAGTTGCAACTTCAGAGGGTGGATATGAGGTGTTGGGGTGGGGGGTGGGGTAAATGACACTTTGGAGCATGATGCAAAACTCAAAGAATGAATAGAACTTTTTTTTTAAGAAATTTACTCCTTTAGTAAATTGGCCAATTGAATCAAGCATGAAATGATTAAAGAGCATGTGGGTCTATATAGTCCGATTTTGAATTTTCCAGTAAATCATTAATTTCTAACAGCCACTATGAGAGAGAGCCTTGGGGATTATATCACAAGAGAAAGTGTTTCCTCTACATTTGGACTTTCTTGGACTTACCCTTAAGTTTTCATTGTGCACATAACTTTGGGTCTCTTCTATAAACAATAATGTTGTCATATTCAAATAGGAGGGGGATTTTGAATGTGTGTACATATATATGTTTCTCTTAACCCAAGCAAGGATTATGTCTTCAGCCTTGAACAAACACTGTGGCTTGGGCCATCATTATATATCAAAAGTCAAGAGACAAAGTGGGAGAATTCATTCTTTTCTCAATGCTTTATTATCCTTAGCAATAGTAGGGACAGAGACTGCTCTAAACTGTCACTCACAATAACCTGAGAAGTTCAGAGTTACTTTTGGGGAACCTAGTTTAGGTAAATAAAGATTTGACATAAGGAACAATTTCTGGACGTATATGTAGCGTATAAAACATACTCAAGTATATGTCTCAAGAGATCATCATTGAAATGGTGTAGTATTAGCTGTGTATACCATCTTCATAGCTCTCACATTTTATCTGGAAAGATCGTTAATGATATTTTGTTGGGTTTTGTGGGGTTTCTGATAACCATTGTAAGATAGTCTGGAGGTGCTATCAATGGTATTAATTTTAAAAAGATAAAGGCAGGAGCCGCAGCGTTGCACTGGGGTTTAGGAAGGTCTTTAACTTTCAATGGCGATTCTAGTAATTTTTCTAGAAAACTTTAAAGTTACCTCAGAAAATTAAGAAAGACCTTCATCAAAAATTGTGCTGGAAAACTTTATTATCAGCAGAAACAAGCTTTAACCAGGTTTAATGATGACAGCCTCCTTCCTTTTCATCTCCCCATAGTTTTCCATTTATCTCACTTGCCTGAATTACCTAGTTTAGGACTTTAATTGCCTAAAATGTTGATGAAAGTAAAAATTTCCTTATAACTTCTTTGGTGGCTGTACTTGTTTCTAATGATTTTCTGCTGCTATTTTTTTAACTGAATTTAATTCAAAATAACTTTTCTCAATAAGAGACTGAACCAGAAGACCCCACACAGTATTATTGTAATTAAAATGCATGTTTCTTTCATTACTAATTCTCTACATGTGTGTAGTTTATATTTTGGAGAGGCAGTCATCATTGTCCACATATCTCTATGTGACAGCTCTCAGGGTAAACCTTCTGAGTTCTATTCTTACCTCTGGCTAAAAGCAGCAGTCAAAAATTGTGAGCTAAGATGGTATATTGCTTTTACTATGAGAGGCTTATCCTTTCATAGTTAAAAAACATAAAAAACATGATATTTAATAATAGTAAGGAAAAACTGATACAATTGAAATACCTTCCAGACAACTTAATGATAAGAAAAAGTGCAGAAAAACTGAACAAGAATTGCTAACGTAATATGCTCATATTAATATCATGAGGCTCTTTCTCTCATATTCACATGTTATTACTTTGTAGTAAGCCTAAAGCTAAAATTAATATCATAAGGAGTAGTGAAACTATAAAAGAAATGTCCATAAGTACACCTAGAGTAACAGTGTAAAAATGCTTATGCTGCCATTTTAATCTAGACACTGAAACTATTTTGCCAACTAGTTCAAAGTTCAAATGTCATTTAATTAACATATATTGCCTCACAATAATCCTAAGTTGTTATTTGAATTTACTGCAGCCTGTAAATGCTTTATAATAAGAAGAGAATAATTAACACATTAAAACTCACATCAGGCAACTCCAACTAACAGACAAAACTCATATATACATAAATAGGAAGACAGTTGGTTACTGCTACTATGTTCCAAACAAAGACTGAGTGTCTAGCTCAGTGGTCCTCAACCTTTCCAATGCTGTGACCCTTAATACAGTTCCTCTTCTAGTAGTGACCCCAGCCATAAAATTATTTTGTTGCGACTTCAAAATTGTAATTTTGCTACTTTTATGAATCATAATATAAATATCTGATATGCAGAATATCTTATATGTGAACTCCAAAAGAGACAAAACACACAGGTTGAGAATCACTGGTCTAGAATATATGATGAATAAAATGAGATTTATGTTAAGTTTAGTAAAGCAAAATTAAATGCAGATACATCAAAGGCAGAGTCAGGAGATACTAAGAAAGCTCTGAATAGGAGTCCATTGGGTTGACCAATGGCAGATCATTCTTGTGATGAGAGCAGAGCAGATAAGTGGGAAAGAGTTGAGCTGAAGGTAGAGATGGAGAGGCAGCAGGTCACACAGGACACCACTAAAGATTAAAAGATGAATTCCAGCTTTGTAGTGGTGGTGCACTTCTTTTCTTTTATTAATAGTTTTTTATTTTTAAATAATTTTATACATTCACTTGTATCCCAGCTGTAGCCCTCTCCCTCTTTCCCTCTGATTCCTCCCCTCCCTCCCTCATCTCCTCCCTGCCCCCTTCCGAGGCCAATGAGAGGGGGTGTCCTCCTCTCCTTCAGTCCGGCCCTAACTTATCAGGTATCTTCAGAATGGTTGCTATGTCCTTATCTGTGGCCTAGCAAGGCTGCTCCTCCCTCAGGGGGAGGGGAAGCTCATGAGTTCATGTCAGAAACAGAACCTGTTCCCTCTCTAGGGAACCCACTTGGATACTGAGCTACCATGGGCTATGTCTGAGCAGGGGTTGTAGGTTATATCCATGCATGGTCCTTGGTTGGATAAACAGCATCATAGAAGACCCCTGTGCTCAGATATATTTGGAGCTTATGAGGCTCCCTGTCCCTTCTAGGATATACTAATTCTTCCTTCCTTCATATGTTTCCCTACACTCTGCCGAAGGCTTGGTTATGGGTCTTAGCATCTGCTTTGATACACTGCTAGGTAGAATCTTTCAGGTGCCTTCTGTGGTAGGCTACTGTCCTGTTACTTGTTTTCTCCTATTTCTAATGTCCAATACCTTTCTAGATGAGGATTGATCATCTTACCCCTGGACCTCTTTCTTGTTTATCTTCTTTACTTGTACATATTTTATTATGTTTATCCTATCTTATAGGTCTATATAAGTGGGTGTATACCAGGTGAGTCTTTCTGATTTGGGGACACCTCACTAAGTATAATTTTTTTCTAGATCCCACCATTTGCCTGCAAAATTCATGATTTCCTTGTTTTTAATTGCCCAGTAGTATTCCATTATGTAAAAGTACCACAATTTCTGTATTTTGTTTTTATTTTGTTTTTCTGTATTTTATTTTTGGGTTGTTTCTAAGTTCTGGTTATTATGAATAAGGCTGCTACAAACATGGTTGAGCAAATGTCCTTGTGTACTTGAACATCTTTTGGATATATGCCTAGGAGTGGTATAGCTGGATCTTGAGGTAGCACTATTCCTAATTGTCTGAGAAAGCGCCAGATTGATTTCCATAGTGGTTGTACCATTTGACATTCCCACCAGAAATGGAAGAGGGTTCCCCTTTCTCCACAGCCTCTCCAGCATGTGTTATCTCTTGAGTTTTTGATCTTAGCCATTCTGGTGGGTGTAAGGTGAAATCTTAGGGTCGTTTTGATTTGCATCTCTTTGATAGCTAGGGATGTTGAACATCTCCTTATCTTCCATTCTATATTCTTCTACAGAGAATTCTCTGTTTAGCTCCATACCCCAGTTTTTAATTGGGTTACTTGGATTATTACCTTTTAACTTCTTTAGTTCTTTATATATTCCAGATATCAGCCCTCTGTCAGATGTTGAGTTGGTGAAGATCCTTTCCCAACATGTAGGCTGTCGTTTTGTTCTAACAACAGTGTCTTTTGCTTTACAGAAGCTCTTCAGTTTCATGAGGTCCCATTTATTGATTGTTGCTCTTAGGGCCTGTGCTGATGGTATTTCTTGAAAGAAAAACTCTCAACTTCATATGGACGAATAAAAAACCCAGAATTTCCAAAACAATCCTGTACAACAACAGATCCTCTGGAGGTATCTCCATCCCTGATCTCAAGTTGTATTACAGAGCAATAATAATAAAAACTGCTTGGTGCTGGCATAGAAACAGAAAAGTGGATTGATGAAACCAAATAGAAGACCCAGAAATAAACCCACATACCTATGAATACTTGATTTTTGACAAAACCCTTCAATGGAAAAAAGACAGCATCTTCAACAAATGGTGCTGGTCCAACTGGATGTCTACATGTAAAAAACTGAAACTAGATCCATATTTATCACCCTGCACAAAACTAAAGTCCAAGTGGATCAAAGACCTCAATATAAAACCAGATACTCTAAATCAGTTAGAAAAAAAAGTGGGGAAGACCCTAGAACTCATTGGCACAGGTGCGCATCTTTAAACTCAGCACTCAGGAAGCAGAGACAGGCAGATCTCTGTAAGTTCGAGGCCAGTCTGGGCTACAGAGTGAGTTCCAGGACTGTCAGTGCTACAAAGTGAATCCCTGTCTTTGAACACAAAACAAAAGTAAAAACAAAATGTATGATGAATTCTCTAATTCATCATTAAAGCATTACAGCACTGGATGCTTATTTGATGGCCTTGTCGTCTTTCGGTGGGAGACAGTGGAGAGCAGGCTTAGGCATGGTGGTAGAAATCAATAGTCCTATAATATGATTAGCCATTCTAACAGAACGTTCCATTAAAAATGTGTATGACAATTGACAATGTTAACATGTTACATACAACATTGATAGTCCAACATGTGGTCCCGACTGAATAAAACATTAAGGTTGTATCTGAAACAACATAATGGTAGAAAGGTGTCTAAAATGTGCTAATAAAGTATGTCAAGTACGTATTTAAAATGTGGCTTGTTGATAATGCCATTTAAACATACCTATTTATGAATATTATAAAGGTTTGGCATGGTTAAGTATTTTTAAAAAGATAGTATTTGGATCATACTAGAAAATAAAACATCTATAAAAGAACCACACTAAAAGATTTCTTTTTATTGACCTCTAGTGGATAATGAATTAAAATTATGAATATTATCCAGGCACACACAGTGTTATTTTCCAAGCAAAAGATTTAAGTTCTGAACTATAAAGTAAAAAGAATCTTGACAATCAATTACTCCATGTTTTCTTATTTAAAGATTAATGGTTATTCTGATAATAGTAAGGTGGTTTTATAAATACTCCTTCTGTAGAAAGGCTAAGGAAGGTTTCAGAGCAAAAGTTCTGAGAAGAGACTGTTTCCTTGTGAAATTATGATGAAGGAGCTAAGATCCACATCAGTAGGCCGGAAGCTTGCCAGTCGTGAATACTGGTCATAACTTTCTGCTGTGGATCCCGTGAGCTCCACAACTTTATATCACTTAAGTTTAACAAGACCGTGCATTTTGTGGCAATCAGCGTTTATTAGGAACACTTTGGGGGAACAGATAAAACATGTGTCTCTGGAAAAGAGCCATAGATAAGATTGTCATCACATATCTAACATTGCTATCAAATCCACTAAAGTACACGGCTTCATCAAACATTCTGATCTTATTTTCATATATAAATGAAAATGTTCTTGTAGCCTATTAAACTGTGAATTATACGGTTTAAACTTGTGAGTTCGTGAATTCTAAGGATGGATTTAATGTTAAGTTTAATCCCTGTCTTCTCTGACAAATAAGCTCTGAAGTAATTGACTAGTTGGTTTCTGCGCATGCTTCTCCTAACGTGATGCACGGTGCAGGAACAGAATACCTTAATCTCATATTTTGACTTAGAGGACAAATGTAAGGCTACATGAAAGCATATAATGTGTCCTCAAGGGACTTATATTATCTCCCAGTGGACGTGGGCACAGTTACCTAACACGTTTAGCACAGGTTTCAACAACACACAGCAGGTTAGTTTCGCAGTTAGGTGCTGCCATCTCTTCAAGTCAATCACTTCCCTATACATTCGTTTTGTTGTAAGAAGTTTGACATGTCACACGAACAACCATAAGTCTGTTCCTGTGTTTGATGCGAAGGCTATTACTTTCTTTTACTAGAATCCAAATCTATGTGCCAACGTTAATAAATGTTGCGTTTTGTGGTTTTAAACGCGAGTAGTTCTCTTATTGGCTATTTATAGAACTTTAAAGGAATAAATTATGTAGGAGAAATGTTATCATTGTGTAACAGGCATTGCGTAGCAAACACATGTAGAATTAGTTGCCTTTATAGGATGACATACTTTCTGCCTACAAAAGAAAGGAAACCTTCTCTGTAGAGCTTTGTGACTCTAGAATCTACATGCGGTCCGTTCATTTAACTTGGGATTTTTCTCAGCCTCCTGACAATGCAGTTCTACTTGCCACACTCACTCCACACATGGGCTACCTCCCTCCTTTTCTCAACTTGAATGCTGTTATCTCTTATTAGAGACGTTTCTACAGCTTTTTAAAAACGTGAGTGCTGAATCCTATCAAGTGTTACTTATACCACTGATCTCTACTCAGAGGAAAGACATGCTCTTGATTAGCAATGAATAAATCTCATGGTCAGGATATGACTTCAATTACTGCTGATGAAATATTGTGATCTTATGCATAGCAACCAAATACTCCTTGGACTTACTACTTACAATTGTTTAGATTCTGTGGAATGAAAGATTATTTTAACATAGGAATGGAGCAACCAAATTTGAACACCCTCTTTGAAATCTTTCAAAAAAACTTTTAGATGAACTTAGGAATGAGTCAAAAACTTTGTTTCTAATAGTTAATAATAAATATGCAAGTATATATGTATTATATATATTAGGCACATATATATTATATGGTTACCTAATGTATATTACATTATATGGTTAATGACAATTTAAAAATTGGGAGAATTTGAATGAAATAAAAATGGAAAAAATGAGCATTTTCTTGAAATTCTAAATGTATTCCAATGTTATATGACATTATTTTTGGATATTATACCTAGAAATAATTTCAAAGTGACTGAAAATTTACTATAACTCAGAGATTCTTTTCAGTAGATTGTTTGAGAATAGGTTATAACAATAATATATTATGCCACTTGGGTACTTTAGGGAACATTTCCTGTGAACAAGAGCAGTGTTCCTACATAATTACCAAAAATGTTATTAAAAACCCACAAAACTTGCTTTGTAAAAATGCTACCTCATAGACTTGTGTAATATTTAACAAACCCTTGATGTGGAAAATGTTGTTTCCTCATTAAAAACAAGTTAGAAAGACCCTCTGCAGATCCTCCTAACTCTATGAGGGATTTTCATTCAGTCTACCACTTAAAAGAGTGTATTATTTTAAACATGTCAACCCCTCGTCAGTATGGTAGGTAGCGTATTTTCATCTTTATAACAGTCTTTATCAGATAAATACTTTGAATCTCTTTAGTGCATACTCTAGTTCTGTGGAAAAAAGTTAATTGCCAACTTTCTGTAAGGTATAAGTGTGAGAAAAGCCGGAAAAAATCTGAGATTTTATCTGATCAGTTATTCTGTCTCATGATTTGTCCTGTAGATTCTGGAAAATAATTGAACATGTATGGCAACTAAAATAAATGGGAGACCATGACATTTTAGTTGATTTCAACGTTAGTAATGTTCAAACTTTTATGAATGACAGTAAGACACTGAATTGGTCTCATATTTTCGGCCCGTCTGTGAAAGTAACTTCCCTTCTGCTGTCTATCTCTCACTTTCCTGTGTATATATTACACCCATTTCTTTTCCTAATAGTTAGTCCCTTAAGTTGTATAAAATGTTAAACATACTTCTATACTGGTAACATTTTATAGATCATAAGAAGTAATCCCCCAGACATGTTAATTGATATTGTTGGATTTGCATAAAAGTACTAGATATGACTTATAAATTCTATATTCTTTTCCTCTTCTCCTCTTTTCTTTTCCCTTCCTTCCTTCCTTCCTTCCTTCCTTCCTTCCTTCCTTCCTTCCTTTCTTTCTTTCTTTCTTTCTTCTTCTCCTTCTTCTTTTCATTCTTTTTTGAGACAAATTCTGGCTACGTAGCTACAGATAGCATTGAATTTGTGATCCTTCTGCTTCATCAGTCTCTGAGTAATAATAGGCTTTTTAATTTTAATTTTTTCACAATATATCCTAATTGAAATCCCATTCCTCAACTCCTACCCTCCCTCCATCTTTTCCCCTTTCCCATTCCCCTAGTCTACTGAAAGGGGGAGTTCTCCTTCTTTGCCATCTGCCCATAGCTTATCAAGTCTCATCAGGACTGCCTGTATCCTCTTCCTTTGTGGCTTGGTAAGGTCACATCACCAAGGGCAAGTGATCAAAGAACAGGCAGCAGGGTTCATGAAAGAGGCAGCCCTTGAACGTACATGGAGACTGAGCTGTCAATTGCCTACATCTGAACAAGGGTCTAAGTGCTCTCCATGCATGGTCTTTGGTTGGTGCATCAGTCTCTGCAGGACAGGTGACAACACATGCTGGAGAAGATGTGGAGAAAGGGAACATGCCTCCATTGCTGGTGGGAGGACAAACTTGCACAACCACTGTGAAAATCAATCTACCGATTTCTCAAAAAATTTCGGAATAGCACCACCTCAAGAGCCAGCTATACCACTCCTGGGCATATACCCAAAAGATGCCTCACCATTCAACAAGGACATTTGTTCAACTTTGTTCATAGCAGCTTTATTTGTAATAGCCAGAATCTGGAAACAGCCCAGAAGTTCCTCAGCAGAGGAATGGATATGGAAATTGTGGTACACATACACCAAGGAATACTACTCATCTAGTAAAAACAAGGAAATCATGACATTTGCAGTCAAATGGTGGGAATTAGAAAATAGCATCCTGAATGAGGCATCCCAGAAACAGAAAGACACGTGTGATATACACTCACTTATAAGCGGATATTAGTCTACAGTATAGGATAACCATACCGAAATCTATAGACCAAAAGAAGCTAAACACTGAGAAGGACCCTAGGGAGGATGCTTAATTCTCATTCAGAGTGGTAAATAGGATAGACTCCAGAAATGGTGGAAGAGAGGAAACAGGATAGGAGTCTACTATAGAGGGTCCTCTGAAAGTCTCCACCCAACAGGGGATCTAAGGAGATGTTGAGACTCACAACCAAATTTGGGGAGAGTGCAGGGAGTCTTATGGAAGTTGGGGAGGAATAGAAGAACATGGAGGAGACAGGAGCCCAAAAGGAGACCAACAAAGCTAAAACTTCTGAGTAATAGGATATTAAGCAATTCTTGTTTCAGGGAATTACACTTAAACTCTTAAAAAAATAATTTGTTTTTATTTTGTGTACATTGATGTTTTGCCTGCATGTATCCTATGTGAGGGTGTTGGATCATGGAATTACAGACAGTTGTGAGTTGCCATGTGGGTGCTGGAAACTGAAACTTGTCTTCTGGAAGAGCAGTCAGTACTCTTAACTGCTGAGCCATCTCTCCAGCCTCACACTTAAACTCTTAAATTCTTGCTTAGACTTGTTCAGCTCTTGCGCTTAAACTTGTCACCTAACATGAACTCAATGGCAGGGTCTTTGACATCCCCACCTTGCAAGGGAGGAGCAATCCTGTTAGGCCACAGAGGAGGACTTTGCAGCCAGTCCTGAAGATACCTGATAAAACAGGGTCAGATGAACAGGGAGGAGGTCCTCCCCAATCAGTGGACTTGGAAAGGAACAGGGAGGAGATGAGGGAGGGAGGGTGGGATTGGGAGGGAATGAGGGAGCTGGATACAGCTAGGATACAGAGTTAATAAAATGTAACTAATAATAAAAATTTAAGAAAAAAAAAAGAAAAAGAAACTTGCCACCTAAAATTTACTTTAAAAATACAAAGTGAATAAACTGTAATAAATAATAATAATTAATAAAAATGAGAAAAAAAACATTTAAAAATACCTATTGTGAAGTTTTCAAGACAGCCTTCAGGGGGCTGGAAAGATGGTTTAGAGGTCCTGAGTTCAATTCCCAGCAACCACATGGTGGCTCAAAACCATCTATAAGGAAATCTGGTGCCCTCTTCTGGCCTGCATTTGTACATGCAGACATAATATAAAAATCTTAGGAAAAAAAAAAAAAGAAGAAGAAGAAAAGAAAAAACTTCAGAAGAAGAAGATTTAAGGGAAGTTAGATGCTCCAGGAGAGATTCTACCAGAGAAAGAGATTTAATATAGAAACATGAGCTTCAGAAATCAGTGGCAAGATTGGCAAGCTGCTGAAGGCAGCCTTCAATTCCAGCCTTGGAAATGTTGAACTATAAGAAACGGGAAGTAGTTAGCAGGGCATCTGTGTCTAAAGTACTTTCAGCTCTGGTGCTCACATACATATACGCGTACATTCATACACACATACACATGTACATGCACACATATCTAAATAAACATACTTTATATATATTTATAATTCTTGTATAATAATAATAATTTTCTGATGGCAAGATTTTATTTCATTTCAACATACGCTGTTCTCTGTGTCATTATTTATATGTAGTGGAGTATAACTGAGTAAATATTTCTAATGACCTTTATCAAGTGGGGTCCAATTTGAGTTTCCCAGAAGGACCTCACTCAGAGGCCTTGATGCTAAATCCATTCACATGAAAAAAGCATTTGTGATGGTTCTAATTTGTTATTTACTGCTGTAATTACCCTTATCTGGTCACACGTTATATGAAAGTTACTACTCAAATAGCACATTTAAATAAATCCTGAATTTGTTATGGTATTTGGCAATTAGAGAAATCATTTAAATGGAAGAGGTTATGAGATTTTTTTTTTTATTAAAACAACCAGGCAATACTTTTGAGGTACATTAACCTATCTTGTAGTGCTCCGGTTTGAGGTGAACTTTTGTTGTAGAGGCGTTTGGTCATTTTGAAGAATACAGCATGGCTTAAGTTTAGAATTTTGCTTATCCAAATTCAATAACATGTACTGGTTTTTTTTTGGGGGGGCTTCATTTATTTGTATTTTGAATTTACTCAGTAAGTATAAATATATAACATTACAAAGAAATTTAACTAAGGAATGATTCAGACAAAATACAAATTTTTCTAGTTCTCTTATTGTTAAGCATATCATTGAATAAAATATTTATAAATATATCTGCACAAAGGTACACTAATATATATATATATATATACTTTCACCTTTTTCCTTTTTATTTTTATTTTTTATTTATTATTTTTATATTAATTACAGTTTATTTACTTTGTATCCCAGCTGTAGGCCCCTTCCTCATTCCCTCCCAATTCCACCCTCCCTCTCTCATCTCCTCCCTGCCCCTCTCTAAGTCCACTGATAGGGGAGGTCCTCCTCCCTTTCCATCTGATCCTAGTTTATCAGCTCTCTTCAGGGCTGGCTACAATATCCTCTTCTGTGGCCTAGCAAGGCTGCTCCTCCCCCCTGGGCGGTGGGGGGGGAGTCGAAGAAATCAATTCTCTCCTATCATCTGGATCCCTGAGATCAAACTTAGATCAGGTAGCATGTGCCTTCACCTGTGACCTGTCTCATCAACCTAGGAATATCTAACACATTATTTCTGCTGAGAAAATAAACCAAAAACAAAGAATAAAGAAAAGAAAACACAACAAAATAATTAAACACTCTTGAGGAAAGAAAGTTAGCATATTTGCTCTGGTAGCATTTAAGTTTTGGTTGTCCATCTTAAACTACAAGTGACACCAATTGGCTACAGGATAGAAGGGCAGGCCTTTGGAGCAGTGCATGAATTTCAGAGCAGAGTATTTCAGGGAAGAGCATAATGCAGGCTCTGCAAACCAAGGTCAGTTTTGAAGCACTGGGTTCTTGCCAGGAAGCAGAGCTACTGCCAGGGGAAAGTTTGAAATGCGGTTTAGCCACACTAAGGAAATACCACAGAAATGAGATGTCTTGGAACTGAAAAATAAATTAAAGATTTTCATAGAAAATTTGCAGGAAACTTCCCTTGAAGTGGTACATGGGTTAAAAGATACAAATACTTCAGCCTTGCTATAACTGCCTTTGGGTCTGTCAGTCTTCCACAGGCAGAAAGAACCAAAGCAAATCAGATCAAGCTTCTGAGCCCTTAATAGAAAGAGGAGAATAACAGCTACTTTCTGATCCAGTCAGGCACACTGTGACTCTGTGGTATAGCTTCGTGTGCCCTTTGCCAAAGATTCAGGAAGGACATGGTCAAAGACTGATAGATCATTTATTCATTTGTGCAGTTGTGTTTAAGCTCTGTAAATTCCTCTTTATTTTTGTGATATGCTTGATACTACAGAAATTTTTTTCTAATGCACTTATTCAAGTAAAAATGAAGAAAGTAGGAAACATTTGTAAAAAAAAAAAAAAATCCAAATACATGGAAAAACGGTGGGAAGGCACGCAGTCAGGAACAGAGAAACTGCCTGATCACAGTGCTTCCACAGAGAGAGAGCAAAGAATGAAGAGGATGTGAGACTGGGTTGCAGACACCAATTCCTGTCCTGGTAACTCACTTCCCTAACATGGTTCCACATCTGAGAGGTACCACAACCTTCCAAAAAAGCACCACCAACTGGGAACCCAAGTGTTCAAACGCAGAACCTGAGAAGGAACGTTCATGTTTGAACTGCAGCATCGCACTCCTGGCCCTCATAATACAAATGTATTCAGCTTACATTCAGAAGTCCACATGGTCTCTCAGTTCTAACACAGTTTAGAAGCCAAATTCTACTGAGAATCAAAACAATCTCTTACCTGTGTTTCCTGTAAAATCAGAACAAGTTGCATCACTCCCCAATTACAATGGAACAAAGCGTATGTTTTCATCACCAAAAGGCAGGTTAGAGGCATAACAAGGAAGGAAAGAAAAGAGTATGTGAAAGCAAGACTGAATGAAACCCAGCAGAGCCAACACAAAATCCTGAATCTCCCTAACTTCAGCATCCAACATCAGAGATTTATGGTGAAGTTGGCTTAGGTCCAAAACTTTGGCTGGCCCCAGCCTGCCAATTGCACACCTGTAGCCTCTCTGGGCCCCCCACACTCCCTCCCTGACACTCTGAACATGCTTTGTTTGTGCTTGCCTGTCCTCAGTCCATAGAGTGAAATTCCTTTTAGCCTTCATGTGTCTTTCATGCCTCCAAAACCAGTACCGTATTGATGGCACAGTCAAGTCTGTCTAGCACCTAGAGTTGGAGTCTGGCTCCCTTGGATCAAGGTTATGGATTACCCTCAGAAATCTGAGGTTATCCTCCCTTTTCAAATGAATGCATATTTTCACAAGTCGGAATCACTGAAGGGTAAAGTCCTGTCTAAAGCGTGCCTTTATTATTGCTCCAGAACAATTTAAAATGTTTCTCTTTATGGCTCTAGTAACTCTAACAACTACAATTACCTGCCATCTTCATTCAGTTTTACAATAATAAGGAATTTCAGCAGGTTTATTATTCTCAACAAACCATAGTTTCCATAAAGTTTATTTCTTTTTGTTTTACTTACTCCTTCTCATATTTACACTTAAATTGGATTAGTGAGCAATAAAAATGGTATAGCTTTAGTGCTGTATAGCTTGAGAGTCCTCTACCGAATATATATATATATATATTCATATATATATATTCAAAAGTAGTGGATATTTTATATGTATGTAATCTATATCATATGTATATTATATAAATATAATGTATAAATATGTATTTATAGAAATATATTAATAAGTATTGATATGTGTAATGTATTATATGCATATTATATATGTATATATACACTATATAATATACATATTAGTGTATATTATATACATATAATATATATCATATGTTCATATTATACATTATATGTTATGTATTAATAACTATATTGTATATGTTATATATAATATATTGATATATATGTAGTGTGTTTATATAATATATAATGTATATTATATCTAATTATATAAAATTTATATAAATAAAATCTCCACTACTTTTGAATCCACTTTACCTGAATCCTCAAGATGTGGAATAATGCAATCAGATTATAGGCCAGAGTATAACTTTAACGGCCTTTATTCCAGCTCCCAATTGAGTTCTTGTTTCTGCTAAATCTAATGAGCCAAGCCTGACACAGACCACATTTTTCTGTCTTCTAACCTCTCACCAGAATAGTCTATTAAGCCTTGCTTTCATCCTTTGACGGCTTTTCTCATCAACAGTTTTAAATCTCCACATTCCTCCACCAAACTGTTTGCAAAGGCCTAAGAACCCCAGGGCCTGGTTCATCACATCAGCAGCACAACTTCAGAGTTCCCATCTCCGTATTGCCTACCTTCACTTTGCTGTGAGAAAATAACCTGATAGAAACAGCTTCAAGGGAAAAAGTTTATTACGCCTTACAGATCCAGAGGATGGAGTCCATAGTGACAGAGAAGGCATGGCAACAGGAAAACTGTCATGGTAGTCAATGGGAAACAATCTGGTCACATTGCATCTGTGCTCAGGTAGGCAGAGGGAACAGTAAGTTGGGCCAGGATAGACAAACCTCAACTATTCCTTCACTGATATACTTCCTCTCACATGACTCCATCTCCAAAAGATTCCACAGTCTTCCCAAATAGAACTACCAGCTGGGGACCAAGGGTTCAAACACATGAGCCAATGGATGGAGATTCATATTTAAAGTTAAAATCTAGTGTGAGCACATATAGTGATGGTGAGGCATATGGAAAGCTAGCCGGCTTTTCTAAAGAGATTATAAAATCAAAGCGCTTCTTTTGGAGAAGAAAATAACTCCCTTACATTTCTCAAGATCACCGCATGTTTTAACATTTAGTTAGACAATGATAACTATTTTCTATTTCTGCATTACTGGGAGTGTTTAGTGGGTTCATTGCTCTTAATTATTGTTTTACATAGTATGCAAAATGGTGCGAATACTTGTGGCGTTCTCATGTATGTATTGCACTGTGCTGTGCTTACATTTGACCCTGTGATTCTAGCTCCTCCAACAGCTACCAAAGAATTCTACAACAAACCCCTCTCAAGACCAGCCTTGGAGGCCAAAGAAAAACTGAGCAGGGGATCAATAAAGACAAGTTCTGGTCATCCTCTCAAAAGATTCTAACAGACTTTAATTTTGAAGGGTATCAAGGCAGACGCTGAGACTCATAGTCAAACTTTGGGCCAAGTGCAGGGAATCTTATGAAAGAAGGGGGAGATAGAACGACCTGGAGGGGACAGGAGCTCCACAAGGAGAGCAACAGAACCAAGAAATCTGGGCCAAGGGTTCTTTTCTGAGACTGATACTCCAACCAAGGACCATGCATGGAGATAACCTAGTGCCCTTGCTCAGATGTAGCCCATGGCAGCTCAGTCTCAAAGTGGGTGTCCTAGTAAGGGGAACAGGGGCTGTCTCTGACATGAACTCACTGGCTGGCTCTTTGATCACCTTCCCTTGAGGAAGGAGCAGCCTTACCAGTCCACAGAGGAAGACAAGGCACTCAGTCCTGATGAGACCTGATAAGCTAGGGTCAGAGGGAAGGGGAGGAGGACCTCCCCTATCAGTGGCCTTAGGGAAGGGCATGGGAGAAGAAGAGTGATGGAGGGTGAGATTGGGAGGGAATGAGGGAGAGTGCTACAGCTGGGATACAAAGCGAATAAATTGTAATAAAAATACATTAAAAAAAGAAAAAATATGAACATTTAAAAACATTGCTTTGGCTTCTTCTTCTGGTCCCTGTCTACAGTTTTATTCCTTTCTCATATCTCTTTCCATGAACCAGTCAAGGGCTTGCTTTCCTCTGTATACCTGTCTTTTATACCAACAGAAATCCCAATGCATTTTTGGGGCACTGAGAGGTGCTCCAAACACCACATGTGGTTCCCACATTTGGCACAAAGAATCTAGATCAGTCATCACCCCACTTTAATAATGTCAGTTATGGTTTCTTCTTGAGTGTAAGGAATGATATCAAGAGGTAGGAACTGGCTAGGAAGTTTAGGGTAAATTGACTCTGAAGTAAAACACTAGGCTTCTGTCGAGCTTAAAAGCCAAGACTGTCCTGGAGCACCTAGGGCAGCTGGGATTCTAAACCTGATTTTTCCTGTTATTTCAGTGTGAATTCTTCAGAGGGGCAACATTGGAGTAATGATAAAGCTCTCTACTTGAGTAGGTTCAGTAGTCTGCCTAAGAGGCCATCCCTCAGGAAGGGACCACCCTTTAGAAGGTGGCTTCCCCTTATACCACATTAAAGAGATGGGCAGAATAATTTTTCCTTTAATGAAATGCTGTTGCCTTCCTTCCCACAACACTGCCTCCTTCACAACAGCAACCTTGACCACCATAAGGTTCACCTAGCTCTACTCACAGAGCCCTGAGTCAGAAAAATGTGTTTCTTCTTTCTTCTCTTTTCTTTTTTTATCTTTCTTTTAGGTGCTTGCAGGAACCTAACCTTTGGGCTTCCTCACCTTCTCCTTAAAACGTCCCTGCCTGACATGTGGCTGCTTGTCTGTCATATATGTTACCCCCCACTATTGTGTAAATGGCATGTTTAAGCAATCCTGGGAGAATGCTGTTCAGTTGGGAAAATACTTTGTATATTTGTACATGTCTGTGTGCACACGCAAGGAGCTCTCTAATGCATATCACTAGATTTTGACAGATGCCTGTGGATTTTCTAGACCAAGCTAACAAACAGACATTCCTTCAAACCAGCATGTTTTCAATATTTGCTCACATTAATGAAGAGGGTGGTTTAGTCCTATGCATCTTTTTTTATATTTTAAATTATTTTTTTCATTAATTATAATTTATTCACTTTGTATCCCAGCTGTAGCTTCCTCCCTAGTCCCCTCTCAATGCCATCCTCCCTCACTCTCTCCTCCCTTCCCCCACTCCCTGTCCACTGATCAGGGAGGTCCTCCTCTTCTTCCATCTAACCCTAGCCTATCAGGTCTCATCAGGACTGGCTACATTGTCTTCTTCTGTTGCCTGGAAAGGCTGCTCCCTCCTCAGGGGGAGGTGATCAGAGAGCCAGCCACTGAGTTCATGTCAGAGACAGCCTCTGTTCCCCCTACTGGGCACCCACTTGGACACTGAGTCTTATGCATCTTAAACGTAGACAACACAGTGCACTGGAGGGCAATCAGTCTCTCTCTATTTTTTCTCTTACTTCTTCTCTCCTAGCTCCCATTCTTCTATCCTGAGCAGTTGATAGTTTAAAAGCCATGGGAAGTTTTCTTCCAAACTCTAATATAATTGTCCTAGAGGGAAAAAAAAAGTTATTATTCCAAATGTAAGGAACTTTTAAAGTACAATAGCGATAATCAATATCAGTAATAATAACTGAACTTCTTAATGGTTAATAGACTGAAGTTAGTCATTAATTAAAGAAAGCTTGGAAACAGCCAGTAAGCACATAAAAGTTTTCAACACTTCTAACCTCCAGAGACAAGAAAACCAAACCTATAGTTTATTGGTAGGTTAATGTATCGGTTCAACAACACACAGAAGCAATTGTGTGGCTTCTTACGTAAAAATGGATGGCCTTTTTACTTAATACACAGAATATTAAGGTTACAAGTTCATTTTTATAAAATATGAGTTAGTTGGACAAATATTAATAATTTATTCATTCAAATAGATAAAACACTAGAAAGACATGTTTTGAGATATGGGTTTTCAACTTCCTATTTATAAACAGGCTCTGTTTACTGTAAGGTTATTTTTCTTTTTGCTCATAGAATGTTAAGCTGAAGGCAAATCATTGTAGAAAATAGGCAAGGTAGAGGCTGATCCTTCCTCTGGTGCACTTTGCACTTTGTTCTCTGCTTTTCAGACACACAGAAGCTTGGTGTGGTAGCACACACGTGTAAAAACAGCACTGTGAGAGGCAGAGATAGGCAGATCTCTGTGAGTTCCACACCAGCCTGGTCTACAAAATGAGTCCAGGATAGCCAAGGCTACACAGAGAAACCCTGCAAAAGAGAGAGAGAGAGAGACAGAGACAGAGACAGAGAGAGAGAGAGAGACATATAAATCTAAACCAGCTTTTAGTTTTAAAACTAAAACCATCCTTTTTCATAATGTGAGGAAATATTCAAAGCATGTTGGTTTGAAGGAATGCTAATTTATTAGCCAGCTGGAAAATCAACATGTGTCTGTCAAACTCTGGAGACATGCAGTAGAGAGCTGCTTACAAATGCACACACAAACATGTACAAATACACAGAAAGTGTCTTCCCAGCTCTACAGTACACTGCTGAGAGAGAAAAAAATTGTGCACAAATGGTTTGGGACTTCATACTCCCTTTCTCATTTTCCCTTCCTACTGTGGGCCTGTGTTAGTACTGGTCTCGAAATTATACTACAAGCACGTACAAAATATTTAGATCAGTTTACGAGTTGGTATTCTTTATCACTCTGGAAACTTTCCACTTGGCAAATACATTTTATGCTTATATAACAGAATTCTTTCCTACCTTCACTTTTTCCTTAGTCTAAGATTACATTCTTTATTTGCTTCAAAACCCCACATAACTCGGTCTATTGTAAACTGTCCAAGCATTCCAACCAGATGGAGGGTAGATAAGTAAAAGATCAGGCCAATTGTTGATAAACCTATTTTTGAATTTTTTTTTTGTACAGAAAACAGAAAAGTAGATCTGAATATCATAATAATCCAGATTGCCTTCACACTCTTATGAATGTGTTTCCAAGAAATACCTCTACTATTTATATCTGCTTCTCCTCTAATAAATATATGATATGAAAATTATATATGTACATAACACATACACATATATACACATATTGAACATCATATATAATTATCTATATAATTTTGGAGAAAAGTTGTGAATAAAGAAAAGTTGAGACTAAAATATATATGTGTGTATATACAAATGGTAAACCTTTAGAAATGAAATTATTCCTTCAATTTCTTTGGGTGGATAAAACCATTGTTTTAAAAGTCTTAGACAGCCACTCCTTTTCTTATCCACCTATTCCACAGCTATTTGCTGTTCACCTGTAGGAGGCAATCCTCAACTGATAAAGAATACCCATGCATCATGGTATTTATGTGCATGAAATTTCAACAAAAATATGTATGCTTGTGTAATAATCATGTAATAATAGGTATGAATGAAAAACATTTGTTTTAGCTTTATAGTCAATATTCATTTTCTGTTAATTTGACTCTCCAATTTGCCTTACAATAACAATTTTACTTCCTACATAGATTTATCTTTAGAGAATGAACTGTTACTTTATAAACAAAGGACTCAACCATTTTGATGGTTTTATTATAGATATTAAAGCGATAGACATTTTATAGTTTTAAAACACAAGATTTCATAATTTAATGTATATATTTGTAAATGTAACAGGCTTTTGCTCATTGGTGGGATTTAAGTCCACTTGTCAAAATGATCTTTCTGTTCCATGATCTAATACAGAGCATAATGAAGAATAAATGCTATTGCTTATAAATTCTTGAGTGCATATATTTATAAAAACAACTAAAATGTCATTTATTATTTATTAACTGACATTATTTATTATTAGCTGACATAATTTATAACATCTAATAAATAAAGTTACAATATCACATGAGTTTAAGAGGTTCAAGTATTCAAAGTCATCTATTTCCAGTTCCATAAAACTTAATAGTTCCATTAATGCCCATCAGCTCTCTCTCTGTTTAAGTAAGCTATTGCACTTAGGTCTTTTCATAAAAAGGTTTATTTAGCTTTCTTTTTTCTTTTAGAGAATTGCTTTATTTGTGCTTTCTTCCTGAGGGAACACAAGTAATTGTTTTCTTGCTACCAAAATGGAACATGAAAACACTTCTGTGACAAAAAGTAACAACTGTGAATTTAAATATTCAGGTGAAATTGGAAATCAAATTTAATTTGTTTTGTGCCATCCCTTGTAGAATGATGAACCACCTTTACTAACAATGAGTACTTAAATTTTATATGAATAATTTAGGTAAGTGTTGAAGTTGGAAGGATATCCTGTTTGCTCATTGTTTAAACATAAACTATCCTAATTCTTCAAGAAATACTAGAGTTCATTATGTCCTTTCTAGCAACTCATTTTGAGATATGGGTTCTTTATTCATTTTGATTTTTGAAGGATGTATGCTCATAATTAATTTAATATGGACTTTTTATTTTACAAACATATGAGTTTATATTAAAAAAATCATTTTGATTGATAGTATATGTTTAAAATGTCTTTGTAAAATAAATCACATTTTAAAACAATTTTTAAAGTAAAGGAAATTGGCCTCAAACACTCTGAGGATCTTTTGCTTAATGAAGAAAGAAGCCATAAAAATACAGCAAAACAGTATCAGAAGGAAAAATAAATAATTTTTATATGAAACCAAAAAGAATATTTATTATCTTAAGAATTCTTAGTTGCTTTTCCAAGTCCAGAAATAAATGTAAAGGGTATTCACTTGAAATTTCTCAGTGTCTTCTTCTGTTATCCCATTTGTGTGTTTCGGTGTGTGTGTGCGTGCGCACAAATTCTGGTGAGTCCATTTATTTTTACTTGTATGCACATGTGGCTTAGAGCTGACCTCATGGGGTGTATATCCTATCAAGGGGCTCATAACTCGGGGGAGACTGATTCTTTTTTGGCAGCCATTGGTTGCCACTATAGGTATTTTCTTAAGGCAATATAATTTCTAGCTGCGTTTTAACTGATGAGCCTTATACTGACAGAACTTCAATATCCCTGTCAAGAAGCTTCATTTTGGAGCTGAGACCATTGCAGAAAACCATTATTGCTCATAGTGTATAGAATTCATGATCATGGGCCACCCAATTTAATACATTTACAACACCAACTCTATACCTAATGTGGCTGATTTAATTGACGTCTTCCTCAACCCGAGGGAGGAGCAACCTTGCTAGGCCATAGAGGAGGACATTGTAGCCTGTTCTGAAGAGACCTGATAAGCTAAGGTCATATGGAAGGGGAGGAGGACCTCCCCTATCAGTGGACTTAGAGAAGGGCAGGGAGGAGATGAGGGAGGGAGGGTGGGATTGAGAGGGAATAAGGGACGGGGCTACAGCTGGGATACAAAATAAATAAGTTATAACTAATATAAAAAATAAACATTTAATTAAAAAAGAAAAGAAAATACACATGCGGGAGAGGATGTGGAGAAAGGGAAACCCTCCTCCATTGCTGGTGGGAATGTAAACTTGTACAACCACTTTGGAAATCAATCTGGTGCTTTCTCAGACAATTAAGAATAGTGCTTCCTCAAGATCCAGCTATACCAATCCTAGGCATATATCCAAAATGAGTTCAAGTATCCAATAAGGATATTTGCTCAATCATGTTCATAGCAGTTTTGTTCATAACAGCGAGAATCTGAAAACAACCCAGATGTACCTTAACTGTGGAATGGATACAGAAATTGTAATACATTTACACAATGAAATACTACTCAGCAATTAAAAACAAGGAAATCAGCAAATTTGCAGGCAAATGGTGGGAACTAGAAAAGATCATCCTGAGTGAGGTATCCCAGAAGCAGAAAGACACACATGGTTTATATTCACTTTTAAGTGGATGTTAGACATATAATATAGAATAAACATGCTAAAATCTGTACACCAAAAAAAAAGTTAAGCAAGAAGGAAGATCCTAGGAAAGGTGATCACTCCACACTCAGAAAGGCAAATGGGACAGACACCAGAAAAGGAATAAAACAAGCAACAAGACAGGACCCTACCATAGAGGGCCTCTGAAAGACTGTACCTAGCAAGGTATCAAAGCAGATGCTAAGACTCATAGCCACGCTTTGGGCAAGATGCAGGAAATATTATGAAATGAGGGGGAGATAGTAAGACCTGGAGGGGATAGGAGCTCCACAAGGAGAGCAACAGAACCAAAAATCTGGGCACAGGGATCTTTTCTGAGACTGATACTCCAACCAAGGACCATGCATGGAGATAACCTAGAACCCCTGCACAGATTGAGCCCATGGCATTCAGTCCCAAGTTGGTTCCCTAGTAGTGGGAATCATAAAACAAAACAAAACAAAACAAAAATCTGCATTGGTATAATGTTCTTTTGAAATGTATACACCTTACCCTTGTGCATTCAAATGCTGATTTCTCACCCCAACTCTCTGGCTTCAATCCGGATATTGCATTGTGATATTTATTCTAAGCATCCTGTTTTAACTTGTGTAAACAGGGCAAAATAGAGCAACTAGCCACATTGTTGAGTTATAGGAGGAGCCAGAGGACAGGAAAGAGGAGAGGAACCAGAGGGCAGAAAATGAGTGGGAGGAGAAACGGCAAGGAGAGAGAGAAGAGAGCAGAGCTGGAAAGAGATCTTGCAACAGCGTGGAGAGAATGAACCAGACCTAAGATTTCACAAAAAGCAAGTATAATGGGTAAAATCTAAATGTTAGGAAACTATGAGGGCTTAGAGGTTTAGGAGGGAGTAACTATTGCCCAGCATTGTGTTCTAGTTTAACTAAATAAACCCAGTCTCAGTGTGGTGATTTGGTTATGCAGGACTAACAGCAGCTTTACCAGAAGATATATCAGTAGTAAATATTAATCACCGCATACAACAAATCTAGAACAGATAAAATAATAGTATTCAATAAATTATCTTCTGGAGGTATATTCATCTCTGATCTCAAGCTGTTCTATAGAGCAACAGTAATATAAAAGAACTACTGGCATTGAAATACACTGGTGGATCAATGTAATATAATTGAAGACCCGGAAATAGACTCACACACCTACGGAAACCTGATTTTTTTTTTTTTTTTTTTTTACAAAGAAGCTAAAACCATATAATGGAAAAGAGCAACCTCAAGAAATGGTGTTGGCCTAACTGGATGTCTACATATAGAAGTGCAAAGAAATACATATTTATCGCTTTGCACAAAAGTAAAATCCAAGTGGATCAAAGATCTCAACATAACAGCAGACGCTGAATCTGTTAGAAGAAAACATGAGCTTTGACCTCATTGGCACAGGAGACAACTCCCTGAACAGAACACCAACAGCTCAGCCTCGAAAATCAAGAAGTAATGAATGGGACCTCATGAAACTGAAAAGCTTCTGTAAAGCAAAGGACACTGTCATCAGAACAAAATGGAACCCTACAAACTGGAAAAGATCTTTACCAACCCTGACAGAGGGCTAATACCTGAAATATATAAACAACTCAAGAAATTAAACACCAAAAAAAAAATAAATAATCCAAATATAAATGGGATGCAGAGCTAAACAGAGAATTCTCAAAAAAGGAATAGTGAATGGTAGAGAAACACCTAAAGAAAAGCTCAGCCTCCTCATCATCAGGGAAACGTAAATCAAAAGGATTCTGAGATTTCATCTTTACATGCATAAGAATGACAAACATAAAAAACTCAAGTGACAACACATGCTGGAGAGGATGTGTTGCTGGTGGGAGTGAAATTAAAAATTAAAATTAACAATTAAAAACAAGGAAATCATGAAATTTGCAGGCAAATGGATGGAACTAGAAGACATCACCCTGAGTAACCCAAGAGCAGAAAAACATGCCTGGTGTAAACTCACTTATAGTGGATATTAGCAATACAATAAAGGATAACCATACTACAATCCACAGACAGAAAGAAACTAAATAATAAGGAGGACCTCAGGGAAGATGCTTAATCCTCATTCGGAAGGACAAACAGGGATAGAGACCAGGAGTGTTAGAAGAAAGGGAACAAGATTGAAGCCTACCATAAACGTTATCTGAAAGACTCCACCCAGCAGGGGATTGGAGCAGATGCAGAGACTCATAGCAAGACCTTGGGCAGAGCACAAGGAGTCTTATGGAAGAAGGAGGAGAAAGAAAGATGTGGAAGAGACAGGAGCTCTACAAGGAGACCAACAGAGCCAAAAATCTGTGCCCAAGAAGCCCTGCAGGGACTCATTCATCAAACAAGGACTATGTATGAAGAGGACCTAGGACCCCTGCTCAGATGTAACCCATAGACAGCTCAGTCTCCATGTGGGTCCCCTAGTAAAGGGAGAAGAGACAGTCTCTGACATGAACTCCATTGCCTGTACTTTGCTTACCTTCCCCTGGCAGGGTGGCCTTACTAGGTAATAGAGGAGGTGGGTCCAGCAGTCCTGATGAAACCTGATATCCTAGGGTCAGATAGTAAGTGGAGGAAGACTTTCCCTATCAGCGGACTAGGGCAGAGGGGTAGGGACAGAGGGTAAGCCCGAGAAGAGATGAGGAAGGGGCTACAACCAGGATACAAAGTGAATAAGTTGTAGAAAACAATAATAAAAAATAGAATGGAAAAAATTCTTACATGAAATAATAATATTCGTAGAGGAAATACAGAATGCATGAAGACTTAGCAGTGAATCTTTTTAGGATGCATACTCCTTGTCCTATCGAGATGAAAACATCTCAGTCATTGGCTCTATAAACATACTACCTAGTGTGAGAAAAAAATTACAAAAAAGCCCCACAAAACAAAACCAAAAACTGTATTTCAAAGCAAAAAATGATGTATTTAAGTGTACTGAAATGGAGGGTTATTTTTAGCAAGATCGCTTTTTATATTAGAAACTGAGAAGCTATTCATTGGTGTGAAATCCCTAAGTGCATACCCATCTGAAAGAGAAAGATCGCTGAGATTCTGTTTCTATACAGAGACTCCGGCATTGCTGAGAAGAAATATCAGCTATAACATCAGGCCCCACATTGTAGTCTACCAGTAAATCACTTTACAGCGCCCATTACTGCTTCACATGTAACTTCAGTTTTATTTTGTAAGAGTCTAGAATATTTCTTACTATTAATATGCCATGCAGCGTCTCTGTCTCTTAGACCCATGACTTCCCACAAATGCCTGCTGCTGGTGTCAGTTTCAAATGCTCTCCCCAAACCAGAACCAAGAAAATAATTAACTAAATAACTGTGTAGGATGCCTTGTATCTATTATCAACTTCCTCCTAGTGTGAATGAGATTAAGTACAAGAAATTGGAATAGAGTGTTCTAAGCTTTTGGCAACCATACAACACTTAATATGAGAATATCCAGTGATTCGGGGGCGGTTGGCTCCATAACGGATTTCATAATTCTGGTAATTAGGTTCAAGTTCATGCTGACATTCTTGACTTTAAAACATATTTGTAAAATTAGACTGTAGTCACAATTGGCTAGATGCCTAGTTTTAAAACCACTTTTCCTTTATCTAGTCTATAGTACTTTTGCTTTGTCATTAGTTTTTATAGCTAAAAGTTTCTGTGTTGGAAAGGAAATACGGTTGCTTTAATCCCTATTTTACCATCCACATGACAATCACGTTAATGGGATTTTTATGCTTAATATGCTGAGTCTTTGCCTATAATTTACCTTTAGTTTTCATTCTTATAGATGCAGACACTTTGCTAAATACTAGTCTATTGTTCTGTTTATGCATAGGCAAACATACCCACATATGCTGTTGTCAATAAATAAAAAAAATGAATTTACTTGTAGTAGTGATATGAATGAATTCATATGTATTAATTTGGGGACATTATTATTAGAGTTCCATACTATATGCAATACAACCCCAAACATACACTTAGACTAGAGTATGAAGTAATTCCATCAGCATTATAGGAATTTATACAAACATACTTATATTACTTCTTTAGATCAAAGGCACTTTCAGCGATGTGATATAACACTCCTTATGTGTCACCAAGGTCTTCAAAGTGCTAAGTATTACAAGTCAGAATGTAAATATAACTAGTTTTTCTATTTGATTTTTAAAAGTTTTGTTACTGTCTTGTAAACCATTTGATTATTTTCTTGTGGAAAATTATTAATATCTATATTGCTTTGGGTGAGGCATGTGATATGAAAACCATGTAACACCACTGATGGCAGCCTCATGGTTTTAGGCTACGGGTATGTTTTAAACAGTAGTTAATGAACCAGATATGTTTTCTGGTGCAGATCCCTGAATACCCAGTGCATGCTTTCTCAATGTCTGTGAGTTCATTTGTGTATCACTCTTGCTGTGCTTAGAAGGCCTTGTTGTGTGTGTGTGTGTCTTCCAGTCCCTTTGGCTCTGACACTTTTTCCATCCCTTAGCCCCAAGAAGAGGAATTTGAGGACCCCAATTACAGTTGAAAATTTCAACGTCTCTTACTCTCTGCATAATGTCTGGCTGTGGGTTTTTGTAGGTTTCCATCTGCTGCAGGAAGAAGCTTCTCTGATGGATGAGCAAGGCCTCGTCTATGAGTATAGCAGAATGTCATTACTTTGTTCCCATTTCCTTTAGTAGAACAGTAGTATTTGGCTTTAATCTCGATCCTTGGGCTAGCTAATCTCAGGTTCTCGGTAACCCAAGAAGCATTAGGCATGGGCTCCATCTTGCGTATTGGGCCTTTTAAATCAAACCCAGTATTATCTGAATACCCCCGTACACTTTGTACCTCACTGCACTGGGGTATCTTGCAGGCGACATCATTGCAAATCAAAGCGTTTAGAGTTGGGTTGGTGCTTACTTGATTTTAAAAGGAAGCTATACAAAATGTAAGTTTTCAAATGTTTGTGTGGGTGTAATTTTAATAATACAGAATCTGCAGCTAAGATTTTGTAACACTGGGAAGAAATGACAAATTTGGTGCATGTTAATCACACATATACATCTTATACTGTTAGTTCCATTAGATATTTAGATATTTGGAAGAACAGAATGGGAATTCCTTGAATTTAAAAACAAATTCCCACTGGGTAGTAATGGCCCATATCTTTAATCCCAGCAAAAGGAATAGGCAGGCAGATCTCTGACCTTCATGGTCTGCATAGTGAGGACCAGGACAACATGGATAAACCCTTGCTTGAAAAACAAAAGCAAGCAAACAAACAAAACATATGCACCATACAATCTGGTCTAACAAGCCCATCACCAGGTACACATCCAAAGACAACCAAATCAGGGTATCGAAGAGACATCTAATGTTCCACATATATTTATTGAAGCATTTTTCTTAAGATCTAGAATTTAGAATCCATGTAAGTATTCATCAGCTGAGGAATAAGAGAAGAAAATGTGGTTACTATAGACTTGACAGCGTTAAGAAGAATAAATTGAGAAATTTGTGTTAAAAATAACATTAAGATTAACCAGGAGGTATATTTTATATCATCCATCATGACTGTAAATAATAATGATGTTTTGTTTTCATGAAAAATACAGTTTTTATTCATTTTACTCTCAGATGCGCTCAGTAGACTCCTGTCATACGTTCAATGCACATCCCATCTGTCTTTCTAAACGAGGATTGATCATCTTACCCCATGTCCGCTCAATTGCTTATCTTTTTTAGGTGTATAGATTTCATTATGTTTATCATATCTTATAGGTCTATATAAGTGAGTATATCCCATGTTTGTCTTTCTCCTTCTGGGATATTTCACTCAGAATGATCTTTTCTAGATCCCACCATTTGCCTGCAAATTTCATGATTTCCTCCTTTTTGATTGCTGAGTAGTATTCCATTGTATAAAAATACCACAATTTCTGTACCCATTCCACCGTTGATGGACATCTGGGTTGTTTCCAGGTTCTGGCTAATACAAATAGAGCTGCTATAAACATGGTTGAGCAAGTGTCCTTTTTGTGTACTTGAACAAACTTTGGGTATATACCTAGCAGTGGTATAGCTGGGTCTGGAGGAAGCACTATTCCTATTTGTCTTAGAAAGCCAAAATGACTACATTTGGCAATTCACACATTAATTAGCTGATTTAGACCATTGCATAGTATTATAAACTGTAAAATATAGTGGTTGTTTGAATTAATATGGACCTCATTGACTCGTATTTCAATGCTTGGTCTATGTGGTCTTGTTGCAGTAGGTATGGCCTTGGGGGAAGTGTGTGACTGTGGGGGCAGGATTTGAGGTCTCATATGCTCAAGCTATGGCCAGTATGGTACAGAGTTCTTCCTCAGGTGCCTGAGGATCAAGATGTAGAACTCTCAGCTCCTTCTCCGGCATCATGTCTGCTTGCACATTACCATGTTTCTCACCATGATGATAATGGACTAAACCTCTGAAGTATAAGCCAGCCGCAACTAAATCTTTTCCTTTAAAAAGGTTGCTGTAGTCATGGTGACTCTTCCTAGCAATAGAAACCCTAACTCAGACAAGTACTATGTTATATAGGTTACATGCATTTAAACTTGTTTAACATTTTTTTGATTATTTTTTTCTTTATTTTTTTATTAATTACACTTTATTCACTTTGTATCCCCCCTGTGATTCTCTCCCTCCTCCCATCCCAATCCCTCTCTTCCTCCACCCTCTGCATGCATGCCCCTCCCCAAGTCCACTGATAAGGGAGGACTTCTTTTCCTTCCTTCTGATCCTAGTCAATTAGGTCTCATCAGGAGTGGCTGCATTGTCTTCTTCTGTGGCCTGGTAATGCTGCTTCCCCCTCAGGGGGAGGTAATTAAAGAGCAGGCCAATCAGTTCATGTCAGAGACAGTCCCTGTTCCTATTACAATGGAACCCACTTGGATACTGAACTGCCATGGGCTACATCTGTGCAGGGGTCTTAGGTTATTTCCATGCATAGTCCTTGGTTGGAATAGCAGTCTCAGGAAAGACCCCTGTGCTCTGAATTTTTTGGTTCTGTTGCTCTCCTTGTGGAGTTCCTGTCCTCTCCAGATCTTACTGTTTCCCACTTCTTTCTAAAGAGGGAACAGGTCAGAAGCCTGACACAGAGGACCTCTGAAAAGCTCTGCCCTGCAGACTATCAATGTAGATGCTGAGACTTATGGGGAACCTTTGGGCAGAGTGCAGGGAATCTTAGGAAAGAAGTTGTTTAACATTTTTAAATGTAAACAAAAAATGATTTTTTGAGACATATCTTACTGTTGGTTTTAACAAAAATCTCAATCTTTTGATTTTTTTCCAATAAGGACTCAGACTTTCACCCCTAGCTCACCATGGCAGAGAAAGCACCCAGCTCATTTTCCTCCTCAGCCAACATCCCAGAAAAAAATCTCTCATTCTCCCATGTTCTCTCAAAAACTCCTCAAACTGAATATCCCTCCTATTACTGTGCATCTCTCTATCCATACTCCTGACTTCCTGTTAACTCTCTATGCTTTTTCCTAATAATCCTAACTTTACTTCTTGTGAATGGGTTGCTTGCTCTGTCTCTTGATCTATGGTTGATTTTAGTTAATTCTGTATATCCAAGCAAAAAGTGCTTAGATTAAAGATGTGTTCCAGGGCTGAGCCACACCATAACTAGAAACAGGTTTCTTTCTAGTAAATAACACAATTTCAGAGGTTCACAGTGTGATCAAATATCCTGCAACCCCTTACGCCATAGATTTGTATAATCCAGAGACATTTGCATAAACCAAGCTGTCTTTGAACTCACAGAGATTCACTTGCCTTTGCCTTCTGTGCACTGGACTTACAAGTGTGTGCCACCCTTGTAATCATGATCCCTGCACGTCTTGCAGACAGGGTAATTCTTCTACCACAGGTTTTGTCCGTGGGTTGTTCTTACCCTCTTTCCACTACTCCTGCCTGGATAGGAGGTGGTTACTTCAGTCTTCATGTTCCTCCACCCACGTTAGGAGTCTCAGCTATAGTCACACTCGTCACAGGCCTCCAGCTTGACCAAGAGATGGTCCCCCTCAGTTTCCCTTCTTGTTCCCAGCCCTCTCACTGCCCACCCATTATCCCCATGTCTGATTCCCACTCTTTTTTCCTTCCCCATTTCATCTCCTGCCCAGTTCCCTCTCTTCATCCACTTCAGCTGTCTGTCCTATTTCCCCTTCTGAGTGACATTCTGGCACCAGCCCTTGGGCTCTGCTTGTTACTTAGCTTCTTTGGGTCTGTGGATTGTAGCATGGTTATCTTGTGCTATATGTCTAATATCCACTTATAAGTGAGCATATACCATGTGCATCCTTCTGGGTCTGGGTTACCTCACTTAGAATGATCTTTTCTAGTTCCATCCATTTGCCTGCAATCTTCATGGTTTGTTTTTACTAGCTGAGTGGTATGCCAATTGTGTAAATGTACCATAATTATCCATTCTTCAGTTGAGGGACATATAGGTTGTTTTCAGATTCTGGCTATTACTTGAGCAAATGTCCTTGTGTGGTTGAGCATCTTTTTCATATATGCCCAGGAGTGTTAAGTCCAAACAATAATAAGCTCAACCTAAGATCCATCCCATGTAGACAGCCAGGTCATAACACTAATAATGATACTCTGCTATCACTATTGTAGACAGGAGCCCATCTTGACTGTCCTCTGGGAGGCTCCAGTCAGCAGCGGATCAGGACAGATGCTGGGACTTGCTGCCAAGAGCTCCAGGGGTCCTGTGGAAGTGTTGAGGGAAAGATGGAAGGACCTGGAGGGGACAGGAACCTCATAAGAAGACCAATAGAGACAACTAAATCAGTCTCATGGGGCTTTCAAAGACTGAGACATCAACTAAGGAGCATGCAGGATGTGGACCTAGGCTCCTGTACACATGTAGCTGTTGAGCAGCTTGGTCTTCACATGGTCTTCTTATTTCTAACATGTGAATTGCCTGTTGCTAGATCACCTCCACCCTGGCAGAGCTATCTTGCCTGGCCTCAGGGGATGAAGATATGCTCAGTCTTGACGTGGCTTGATGTGCTGGGAAAGGTTGATGTGGAGGGAGGAAGACTTCCCTTTTCTGGAGAAAAGGGGTAAGGGAGAGACTGGGAGGAAAGAAGGGAGAGGGCACCATTGGGATTTAAAGTAATTTTTTTTTTAAAGGAAAGGAAAAAAATGGTAGGATAAATAAAAAGAGTGAAACAGTAAAACAATGTAACCTGGAAAAAAATAAATTAGTATAGGTAGAAAAAAACAACAACAGTGTTTTAAGACATGGCATAGTTTATAGAGGTAATCTCCAAGGCATGCTTTTGCTTCCAATTTCTTAAGAAGTAGAGAAATTAAAATGAAAAAAAAAAAAAGTGTGTGTCACCATGCTTAGCTGATTTAAAAAGTTTTAAGGTAAAAATGTTGATTTTTAAAGGTCAATTTTGGTCATTTAAAGGTCATGTTTTTTTAATAGACTTAAATAGATCATTTTAAAGCTGAATTCAAAGAAAGGACAATGGTTTCATAAAATTGTGGAATTGTTAGTGAAGGATTTTATATTCATGTTCTTTGACTTTCTTGTCTAAAAAAAAATTCTTAAAGATATAAAAGAAGTTTGTATGTGTGCTTGTTTGTTGTTTTAAAAAAAAAAGTCACTTTAGTCAGTGTATTCCCAGTGGTAAAAGTGGGAAAGGGGGAGAGATGAAGTATATCCTGAAGAAAGAAGCTATTATATTTTCAAAACCTTTGATCCTAGCATGAGGAAGTAGTTAAAACAGGGAGACATAATAGTTTATAAAATGTTACTTTTCCATAAAATGTTTGGATGCTTAATTTGTATGTTATCCAAGAAATTTTGAGATAAATGAAGCTCTGTGTTTACTTGGAATTATGCCACATGGAAAAAGTCAAGGAAAGTCCTCGCTGCTGTTTCGTATTTGGGATGTTACACCCCACAGAGGCCTTTGCTCAACTTCTATGATGCCATGCAAATTATTAGAAATGGTACCAAGAAATCCAGAAATGTCCTGGTAAACACTAACCTCCTTAATAAGCACATCTGATAGCCATATAATTATGAGTCTTACTGCATTATTTCTTTCTTAATGTTCTCTAGATTTTAAGGAACAACCATTTTAGTTATATTCATATCAAAACAGGTAACAGTGAGACATAAAGATAACAAAATACAAAGGAAACAATGCCATGCTTTATGTAATGTCAATTCTTTAATAGGTATCCTAAAGAGATATGTATCATTACTTTTACTTATACTTACTTTCATGAAAGTAGGGAGTTAAATTCTCACTAAACATCATACATAAGCTTTAATAATGTTTCATTTACAAATGTAGGCGCTCTTCTATTTGGGGCATAGATGTTCAGAATTGTGATGTCCTCTTGGTGGATTTTTCCTTTGATGAGAATGTAGTGCCCCTCCTCATCTTTTTTGATTAATTCTGGTTGAAAGTCTATTTTATTAGATATTAGGATAGCTACCCCAGCTTGTTTTCTGGGTCCATTTGCTTAGAAAACATTTTTCCAGCTCTTTACTCTGAGGTAGTGTTTATCTTTGTTGCATAGGTGTGTTTCTTGGATGTAGCAAAATGTTCGATCCTGTTTCTGAATCCAATCTGTTAGTCTGTGTCTCTTTATTGGAGACTTGAGTCCATTGATGTTGATAGATAATCGTGACCAATGAACATTAGTGCCTTTTATTGTGGAGTTGGTGGTCATACTGTGATTCATTGCTTGTATTCTTTTAATATTTGTTGGGACATTATCTGTTCTGTAAAGCAAAAGACACTGTTGTCAAAACAAAATGACAGCCTACAGACTGGGAAAGAATCTTTACCAACCTTATATCTGACAAAGAGCTGATATCCAGAATATATCAGAATATATAAAGAACTGAAGAAGTTAAAAAGTAACAAATCAAGTAATCCAATTAAAAAAATGGGGTGCAAAGCTAAACAGAGAACTCTGTACAGGAATATAGAATGGCAGAGAAACACTTAAAGAGATGCTCAATGTCCTTAGCCATCAGAGATGCAAATCAAAACAACCCTGCGATTTCACCTTACACCCATCAGAAAGGCTAAGATCAAAAACTTAAGTGACAGCACATGCTGGAGAGGTTGTGGAGAAAGGGATACCCTCCTCCTTTGCTGGTGGGACGTAAACTTCTACAACCACTTTGGAAATTAATCTGGCACTTTCTCAGACAATTAGGAATAGCGCTTCCTCAAGATCCAGCTATACCACTCCTGGGCATATAGCCAAAAGATGCTCAAGTACACAACAAGGACATTTGCTCAACCATGTTTGTAGCACTTTATTTGTAATAGCTAGAACCTGGAAACAACCCATATGTCCATCAACGGAGGAATGGATACAGAAATTGTGGTACTTTTACACAATGGAATACTGCTCAGCAATTGAAAACAAGGAAATCATAAAATCTGCAGGCAAATGGTGGGATCTAGAAAAGATCATCCTGAGTGAGGTATCCCAGAAGCCGAAAAACACACACAGTATATAGTTACTTATAAGTGGGTACTGGTCCTATAAGATAGGATAAACATACTGAAATCTGTACACCAAAAGAAGAAAAACAAGAAAAAGGACCCAGGGTAAGATGATCAATCCTCACTTAGAAAGACAAATGGGATGGACGTTGGAAGAAGGAGAAAACAAGAAATAGGAGAGAAGCCTACCATAGGGGGCCTCTGAAAGACTCTACCTAGCAGTGTATCAAAGCAGATGCCGAGACTCATAACCAAACCTTTGGCAGAGTACAGGGAATCATATGAAAGAAGAGGGAGTTAGTATGACTTGGAGAGGACAGGAGCTCCATAAGGACCAAATATATCTGGGCACAGAGGTCTTCTATGAGACTTTATCTCCAACCAAGGACCATGTATGGATATAACCTAGAACCCCTGCTCAGATGTAGCCCATGGTAGCTCAGTATCCAAGCAGGTACCCTAGTAAGGGGAACAGGGACTATTGTTGACATAAACTCAATGGATGGCTCTTTGACCTCCCCACCTCCCCACAACCGAGGGAGGAACAGCCTTGCTAGGCCACAGAGGAGGACTTTGCAGCCAGGTCTGAAGATACCTGATAAGCTAGGTTCAGATGAAAAGGGAGGAGGACCTCCCCTATCAGTAGACTTGGAAAGGGGTAGGGAGAAGATGAGGGAAGAAAGGTGGGATTGGGAGGGCATGAGGGAGCGGGCTACAGCTGGGATATAAAGTTAATGAACTGTAACTAATATTAAAAAAATAAGAATTTTTAAAAATATAAAAAATAAAGTAAACATCATATATATGATGTTTTATACATGTATATATACATATATGTGATGTTTGGTTTTATGTATATAATGTCTGAGTTAGGGTTTTTATTGCAGCAAAAAAACACCATGACCAAAAAGCAAGTTGAGGAGAAAAGGGTTCATTCAGCTCAAACTTCCACAGCACTCTTCATCAAGGCAGGTAAGAAGCTCAAACAGAGAAGGATACTGGAGGAAGGAGCTGATGCAGCAGCCATGGAAGGATGCTGCTTACTGGTTTGCTCAGCCTGCTTTCCTATAGAACCCAGACCAGGGGTGGCAGCACCCACAATGGGTGGCAGGACCCACAATAGGCTGAGCCTTCCTTTATTGATCACTAATTGAGAAGATTCTTAACAGCTAGATCTCATAGAGGCATTTCCTCAGGTGAGGCTCCTTCTCCTCTGATGACTCTAACTTCTGTCAACTTGACACGCAAAGCCAGTGTGTGTGTGTGTGTGTATATATACTCTCATATATATATGTGTGTGTGTGTGTGTGTGTGCACAACTCTCATGTGTATGAAAAATTCATATAAATATGAGTTTAAATAGAGTTCATAAAAGATTTTAAAGGATGATTTTTTAAATGCACTTACAGTTCCACAATAAATTATTAGGGCTGTTTTGCAACCCCATTGACTTTGCCAGAGGTCAGTACTATGGACAAGAACTGTTAGAGCTGAGGCTGTTTTCTGGACAAGCCACAGAGAAATAGTTTATTTCCATCGTCACAAACTGAAAGTGTCTCATTGGGGCCACACAGTGATAAGGTGGATATTTACATCAGCAGACACAGTTTGTTATGTATATTCAAACAAAAGAAAAGAAGGACAAACAAGAAGACAACGGAAGAGAAAGAAAAAATAAGTGACCAAAGGAATGACATCACAGTGAGTCTCTACATTGGAAGTTGTTAAAAGTATAGATCTCACATGGTTTAAATGAATTTATCTGAAAAGTAATGTATGTTCTCACAAAGTATTTAGTTGAGTTTTTCTATCTCTGTGTTCTGTCAAATAGAAAAGGAGAAGAAGGTTTTTACAGCAGTCTCTACTCCTAAGGCATGATTTGTATTTCTCATAAACAGATTTTAAAATCATCTTCTTTTCCATGAAATGGCTTTCAGGTAGTTTCAGGAAAATAAATGTATATGTGTTGATTCATTCCTAATAATCCTGTACTAACTGAACAACATAATGGGAATTTTGAATTTGTGATTCTAAAGTAAGACAATAGCTGTGATCACCATAAATCTGAAGGCAATCTTTGTGTTGTACTGCAATAGCAAAGTTTTGAGCACCTAATAATTATTTATTACTGTGTTGTGGGTGCTCAGAACAAGGAGAGAATTCATGGAAGAAAATAAAGAGACCATGTATGGCAGTCATTACACACATCCTGTCAGTTAGGGTGGATGAAGAAAGCAAAGGCGTCAAGCTATTCACCCTTCAAGGTGAATGCCCCACCACATTGAGCAAAATGAAGATTTTTTTTTTTTTTTTACATTTATCTTTCAGGCAAGTTATAGCTTAATTGAAAGATCCTGTCTCAAAAATGCAGTACTAAGTAAAGCATATCCGAAGATTTTTTAAATATTTAATTATGTGTAACCACGTGTAGAGATTCTGGCCTAGAGCTAGTGACACTTGACACAGCTCTGGGAACTGAACTCCAAAATGAAGACTTTTATAACCCTTAACAGTTTCTGTAGTTTCATTAACTCGAGTACTCTCCATTCTCCTTTAGACTCAGCTCTGTTTTCAATGGTCTACTAGATAAACTGTCTAAGAGAATTCATTACTGTAATCCTAGCAAGGAGAGTTCCAATTCCATTCAGCTTTCCCCAAGCTATGACATGCCTTGCTATGTGGTAAGGCTTATCTAAAATTGTAAGGCTTATAGTACCTTGAGTACATATTCTTATCCATCTAGTCTGTGGGATTTCTAGTTTGTCAGTCTAAGTACTGCTTATTTTTCTACCTACATTCTCTTCCTCTTCTGCTATGTCCTTTGTTCTTAGACATCTACCCGGCCTCTTTTTTTGTGTTTCCTCACATAACTTTGTTCTACTCAAGATTTGAAGTTACTCTTTCTGGATGCTGAGTAAATTTTATTACATGAAAATATTAACTATTGCTAAATTAAATATAAATTGCCTACCATGTCATCCATAATTAAAGATCATTCTCTGGATCGATCTCAGTAAGTCTCTAATTTTATAAAGAAGCCATTAAGCTACACACCTATTTATCTAAAACAAACGTTTTCTTTTGCTTTGCTTTGTTTGGTTTGTTTTGTTTCTCCTTGTGTCATTCTCCACCAGGGTGTTGGAATCTTATACAATTAGTATTTTCCACCTGTGTTTGGAGTAACATGGGTATTACTATTTTGTGAAGTCTTTGTGATATTTTCAACAAGATGGGATCCATTTTTCTACCAAACCCTTCATTACACCTTTAAATGAGGTTAATTATAGTCTGTCTAAAGACTCATCTATTTCACTTTTCTTAAAGTTGTCTGACACAGTCTACTCCATTGTGAGAACCCTGGCCTGCTATGCTTTGTATTTTTTATAGACCATAGCTCCATGATTTCCACAGAGTGGTCAGGAGAGTCCCCAAATAAAACTAAAATGTCAGCAAGCTAAATAAAACTTGGTCACCCATATCATGTCTAGGAAATTTTGGTGTCTATGGAGAGATTGGCTATCTATGTAGGGAATCCCTCACCACAGCATGATAGTCACTGTCTGACTCAGAGCACATATTTGGATGTCTGATTTAAAACATCTTTGTGGTAGTCTACTCTTTGAAAGAGTGGATTTGAAGGACTGTTATCAATGGAAAGACATTTTCTTCTTTTTCCATACAGGTCTGACCACAGAGGGGAATCCTGATGGCTAAAGTGGTGGAAACATTTATTTTAGCAAATCATATCTTTTTTTTAGCTGGACGACTGTTGACCATTCTGTAAACCATGCTGCCTACTGAATCAGGGAAAGGAAATGAAAGGAGGGAACCACAGGAAGACATGGCAAGTGGCCCAGACATCTGTCAATACTACTGCTCCTCTAGAGGAACAAGGAAGATGAAGAGGTAACACACTAAAATAGAGCGTTTCCTGGTAGGCATAAGCTTAGAATTTAGTAAATTACTTATAGAATATCACAGAATGAGTTAGCATTAACTGAAATATAAATTAAAATGCAGCAATTTGACTGAATTTCTTTTTTTAAATGTTAAGTAATTTGTAGGGACTGGAGCAATGGCTCTACTATCAGAGAATTTGTGTTCCATTACCAGGATCTATATAAAGCAATTCAAAATAATATGAAACTTCAAATTCAGGAGGTCCCACGTGGTCTTCCAGTCTCTGGAGCACCAGGTACACACATGGAGTACAAATGTACATGTGGGTATTCACATATACACACAAAATGTAATTTTTAAAATATTATATATATATGTGAATTGATGTTTCTATATATTTTATGTTAGTATGATGGTATACACATATATTATGAATATATACATACAAATATATATGTATGTATATATGAATGAGAGGAGTCACATTATTAGCTGGTTATAATAGAGATCAGGAATGCTATTAAATTAAATAAAGTAGGTATTATAATACAGAACTAGTATCACTACTTGTTAGATATTATATATAGATATATATAATTCATATAATTAGTTTGTTAGAGATTATAGATTATGAAATGTAACAAGTGACACTTCTTTTCTTTCTGTATTCCTTTCTCTGTTGCCCTCTTTCCTCTCCATTCTCACTTAATACCTCCAGTTCCCTCCCCAATAACTATCTAATTATATTTCTCTTTCCTATGGATATCTATCAACTCCCCATTCCTTTCTCTATATCTAAAGTCTCTGGTTCTGCGATTTATAACTTAGTCTTCATTGATATTTACACAATGAAATAAAATTCTGCCATTATAAAATTAAATGATAAAATTTGAAGATAATGTTTTGAAACTAGAAAAAATATCATCCTGAGTGAGGAAACCCAGAGTCAGAAAGATGACTATCGACTATGGTATGTATTTGTTTTATATGTGCTTAGTAGTTGCAAGTAACAATTCTATGAATTAACTCTACCTTATTATCTCTCTTTTTGTATTTGTATAGGGATGGTTTGCAAAGGAACTATGTAAGACAGATATTAATGGGGCAAATGCTAATACATATACATATGTTTAGAAAAAGGATAACCTGTCTAGGAAATAGCAATGGTAATTTCCAGGTATATTATTGACAGTGGTGTGTGAATCTGAGATCTTTACTACATTTAATACTAAAGTTCTGGACTGAGTATAGATTCTAGATACAAATGACAACAAACAATAGAATAGAATCAATAAACAAATTCAATACAGTTGCAGAATAAACATTCAAAAATCAATAGCATTTACATACATTAACAATGAACTCTCTTAAACAGGCATAAAGACAGTTCCATTTACAATGTCTTTAAGAGACATTTAGAAATAAATTAACTGAGAGGGTAAAAGATCTATATAAAAGACTATAAAACATTAGTGGAGGAATAAGACAGCAATGTGAATGAAAATTTGCCCACATTCAAAGATTGAAATAACTAATGTCATACAGGTGTATGTGCTACACAAAGTGATCTACAAATTTCCAATGAAAATTTTCACAGAAATTGAAAGTAATTTTAAAATCCATTTATTAGTAAAGAGACTCTGAAAAAACACAATGGTCTTAAGCCACTTAAGACAAAGCTGGAAACATCAAACTACTAGATCTCAAAAGGAACCTATAATAACAAAAGTAGCACTATCATAAAAATCATACATATAAACAATGGAATAAGATGGTGGGGAACAAAAGCCATGCATTTGGAGTCACTTGATCTTCCCAGTAAGTGACCACATTACAAAGAAACCCTGGTCCTGTCATAAGCAAGGCTGGGAGAGCTGAACAGTCACTTGCAGAAGAATGATCCGGAAGTCATTCTACCAATATATAGAAATGTTAACTCAGGTGGGCACAATGGCATTTGTCCGGAAGCCAGGTACTCAAAAGGCACTCAGCCAGCTGAGAGAAGAATGCTGCGAGTTCAAGCCAAGCCCAGGGTATGTTTCAGTATCTTGTCCCCTTAATAGAGCATATCAACTGAAAGTGAATTCAGGTGTTAAGTAGACTTAAAAATGTCAACACGGTGAGTTCGGAGAGATGGCTCAGTGGTTTTGAACATGAGCTGTTCTCCAGGAGGATCCCAGTTCAGTTCCCAAGCACTCATGTGAGGCAGCTCACAACAACCTGTAACTATAGCTCCAAGGAATTTGTCCCTAGACAAATAAAATTATCTGAAAGCTTCGGCACAGCAAAAGAAACAAGCGTTGACAGGAAAAGGAAGCCTACAAAATGGAAGAGAGGATTTACAAGCCGTACACTTGATAAAACGTTAATAACCAAAATACAAAAAAAAAAATATCGATAGCAATATCAAAATTAAAATGGGAACAGATACGAAATAGAGATTTTATTTCTAAATAAAATATGAAAACAGACAATATGTATGAGAGAAAATGTTCAGCATCACTGATCATCAAGGAAATGTGAATAAAAAACATTAAGGAGATGTCATTTCACATTGATTTTAATGAAATGAAGACAAAATTAACCAATGAAATAAAAGAGAAAATGTATTACAGAGGCTCCCAAGGGAAACCTTCTCGCCTATTTGAGAGAACTTATTAGTTACAGACACTATAGAAAAGTTTATGAAATTTTCTCTAAAAACTAAAGATAAAAATACCATATGGTGCAGCTCTACTATTTATGCATATACATCCAAATGGAAATCAATTTGGCTCAGCAAAAAAATTACCTACACTACTAGGTTAATTTCAGAATCTTGCATAATAATCAAGACAAGGAGTAAACTTTCATGTTTAATAGTGAATGAACCTGTTTTATCAGGTATCTCCTGCAAAGTGGAGATACCTGATAAAACAGGGTCAGATGAAAGGGGAGGAGGTCCTCCCCTATCAGTGGACTTGGAAAGGGGCAGGGAGGAGATGAGGGAGGGAGGGTGGGAGTGGGAGGGAATGAGGGAGCAGGATACACCTGGGATACAGAGTTAATTAAATGTAACTAATAATAAAAATTTAAAATTAAATTAAAAAAAGAAAAAATAGTGAATGGACATACAATTTTTGAGATAATAGATAAATTCATAAGTAGAATAAAATTCAGTAATGAATTAGATGTTGGTGTTTAAAAAAAGCTTCAAAATTTATCTTTCACAATTGGAAGGTTGGGGGGTCTTACTATGCCAGGAAACATTTTCCTAGACAAAATGTAATTTGTAAATGAGGTCATTTGAAAAGAATCAATGGTGGTTATGTGGGAGTGGTCGATGGTCTCCTTTCATAAGAGTGATTCTCATGACATTTGATAATTCTATTCATTCCCTCTGGCTTTTTTATATACATTTATATGTATATTTATATGTATATTAAATGTATATTTCATATACATTTATATGAGTGGAATCAAAGAGATAGTTTCTAAATGTAAACTATGATCCTTACTAAAATGCACCTTTAGGCCAAAATGAAAGTATATGACCTGGCTTAAATATTTCTGACTGGTACTACAAAATAAAAAAATAACTACATGGAAAAATATATATTTTAAACCAAAAATTATAGTGAAAGTTGCCATGAACAAAAAATAATTTTTTATTTTTTTATGTTTTATGTAAGACCCAACATGTTTTTTCAATAAATATTACCCATCCATAGACTGGCTTGCCATAACAGATACAATTCATTTCAGTAAAATAGAAGTTCTAACATATTCCAGACTATCTGTACTTTTCAGTTATCATTTCATAGTTACAAGCTTTATATGTGTCCCTAAATGAGTTCAAAATTGACATTTTTCATTTAAATAATGAACTGAAGTTAAGTGTGTCAACTTAGACTAATTCAGCTGATATCCTCCCAGTCAAAGAAGCTTTAAGGACTGCCTGAGGTGAAAATCCATTCTGTAGTTTTTCTTTCTTTTTTTTTTTTAGTTTTTAATACATGTATAAATGAAATGTAAACATATCTACCCAACACTTTACCCTTTCAGCACCTACATGTCCTCCTAAAACACCTCCCTTGCCAAACTGATCTTTTTTTTCTTTTTTGATACCGCACTAAGTCTAGTAAAAGTTAACCATGTGCACATGGGTTAGAGGCCTTCCATTGGAGCACGGCAATGCTATCAGGGACCACATTTTCAGGAATGAGTGATTTTTCTTCCTGCAGCAACTGTCCACTGCCCACAGATTTTTTTTTTCTTTCATTTGTGTGAGAGGCCACTACTGTGACAAGCACAGCATTTGACATGTATAAAGCATTCCAACATTAAAGACAAAGCCCTTGAGGCTCAGCATCTGCTTTGATAGTCTGAAGGGCAGAGGCTTTCAGAGGCTCTCTGTGGTAGGTTCCTAGGTTATTTCTTCTTCTTCTGATGTCCATCCTCTTTGCCTTTCCGGATGGGGATTGGACATTTTAGTTAGGGTCCTCTCTCTTGCTTAGTTTCTTTAGATGCAAAGGTTTTAGTGGGTTTGTCCTATGTTGTATGTCTATATGAGTGAGTATATACCATGTGTGTCATTTTGCTTCTGGGACAACTCACTCAGGATGATCCTTTCCAGATCCCACCATTTACCTGCAAATTTCATGATTTCCTTATTTTTCATTGCTGAGTAATATTCCATTGTGTAGATGTACCACAATTTCTGCATCCATTCTTCAGTTGAGGGGCATCTGGGTTGTTTCCAGCTTCTGGCTATTACAAATAAAGCTGCTACAAACATGGTTGAGCAAATGTCCTTTTTGTGTACATGAGCCTCTTTTGGATATATGCCCAGAATTTTAGGTAAGAACTGGGAAATAGTGAGAGCTGGAGAGGACAGGGTCTCCACAAGGAGAGCAACAGAACAAGAAAATTTGAACACAGGGAACTTCCCAGAGACTCATACTCCAACCAAGGACTATTCATGGAGATAACCCAGAACCCCTGCACACATGTAGCCCAGGGCAGTTCAGAGTCCAATTGGGTTACATAGTAATGTGAAGAGGGACTGCCTCTGACATAATCTGATTGGCCTGCTCTTTGATCACCTCCCTCTGGGGGGGAGCAGCCTTACAAGGCCATAGTAGAGGACAATGCAGCCACTTTTGATGTGAACTGACAGACTAAGATCAGAAAGGAGAGGAGAACCTCCCCTATTAGTGGACTTGGGGAGTGGCATGCAAGCAGAGGGAGGAGGGAGGGTGGGACTGGGAGGGGAGGAGGGAGGGGTTTATGGGGGGATGCAGAATGAATAAAGTGTAATTGATGAAAAATTTTAAATAAAAGGGAAAAAAAAGACGAAGCCCTTGAAGTTGACAACAAAAATCAAAACATCAGGTCTTGATTAAGTATTTCCCACTTTCTAATATATAATTACATATTCGTGTTTCTGACTTTTAACATTTCAAATGAATTGAGTATTCACAAAGAAAGACAGTAGTAGATAGTTTACGTTGTGTGTAGCATACTTGGAAATTTTTCAAGCTTTATGAAGAGTATCAGTAGAATACATACAACTTCTTATCATGAATAATAATAGTGCTTTACATATCAGCCTGAGTTAGGATATCACTCTGCCATTGCTGTACTGGGCAATTACTAGTACTTAATTACTGCTTAACACATGTCTAATATAAGCAATAAAACTATAGTTCCCCAAAGCAAACTTTAAAATTTTTGCATTTCAAAAGAAGCTCATTAAAACCAGATGATTAACTTGGCTCATAGAATGAGTTGGCTAAAACTTATCCACTTCAAATCTTTTGTGTTATTTGCTAACATCACAGAATCACAGACTCAAGTCTTGAAGGTCCTACAAGGTTTATCTAACCTCCTTCATGGCAGAATTTTATTGAAAGTATCCCCGAAAGGCTATGTAAAACTAACGATTAACATGCAAGAATTACGAAAATACTTTATATTCTTGAAATGAAAATTTTCAGTAGGAAAAAAAAGGAATTATCTTTGTAGCTTTGTAGGTTTGTTTCTTTAATTTTTTTTTTTTTTTTTTGGCTGAGCTCTTCTCAGTACATGCCAAGCCAATTTATTTTCCTTCTTCCACTGGGAAAAAAAATTACTAACCAGGACTGTGTCACAGTTTATTATCTGAACAGAATTCTGAACATACAGACAGCACAAACTGAGTACTTTTCATGATGATAAGACATGACAGACTGAAATTGCAAAAGTATGTGATACAAAAAAAGAAAGAAAGATAAAAGGAAAGAAGGAAGGAAGGAAGAAAAGAGAAAGATCAAGTCTATATTTAGTCACCATTTATTTCAATATACATAAGCAATTTATAAAGTGAATTATTTAGCCACTCATTAGAAAAGCAAAATGAAAGAAAATTAATATCAGATTTCCTAAGGAAGAGCTGATTTATAAAAGGCCGCATTTTACCTTATTTTTAACAAATCCTTCATTATAGACAATTTAATGAGGTAATGGATAAATAACCTCAAGCAGTATAGGAACCGGGCATTGGAAACACATACCCTGAATTAAAATAACTGTGTCACAATAAAGCAGCTTATATGTGTAGTAATTTTGAAACCCGTGGGGATTTATTATTTAGAAAATAATCCTAATCTATAAAGTATGGTGTTTAAGAAAGTTTCCTTTCCTATAGTATAATTGGTGGATATTTTTCTCTTTCTGCTCTTGTACCTCAAGCCAACATAATCAGGCAATCTGAAACACTGTTTAGTCAGAAGATTTACTTTGAAAACACAAAACTAGTGGCCTATGGGGGAGAAGCCAGGTAAACAGTGAATCATGCTCCCTTTCCACCCACATCTATTTGCTCTGATGCAGGCTCTGATGGAATACAGTATGCTGTTGTGTCTAACAAAGTCAAAATCTTGAAGACATGCAGTGTTTTGCTTCAGATGAAACTACGGAAAAAGCAGGGTGACTCATCGTCTGTAGTGCTATGGAAGCATTACGGAGTTTACCTCCTTGATATGGTATTTGAAAGCTGTGATGTGTTTAATATACCGAATTATTTTATTCTTCTAATTGGCTTAATAAAGTGAAATTTCATTTACATATATTTATATAAAAATTTACATATCTACTACTGAGTAGCAGTTATTTTCTGTGATTTTATGTGTATGGGTGTTCTGCCTGCATGGATGCATGTACTCCACAGGTGTGCCTGGTACCTGTAAAGCCAAGAAATGACTGACGGAGGTCCTAGCACTAGAATTACAGGCAGCTGTGAGCCTCCACATGAATTCCAGGATCTTAGCCTGGGTTTTTAACAGAGGCAGAAAGGGTTCTTAACTGCTGAACCATCTTTCCAGTCCTTGAAACACAGTTTATTTCATATTAATGTAAGTTAATAGGATATAAGAAAACTCATCCTCAAATCATTTCAGAGCACATTTTTCACCCTTCTTGACATGATTTTCTACATACCTATGAGAAAGCGTAAGTGACAGCAACGCAACTGACCTGTACTTTTCTACCACTTTGCGGCAGTCCCTATGATCTCTAAATATGATCGGCTCTTTCTTGCTGTGATAGTGGGATGGTTCTAAATCACAGGCTGTCTGGTATTTCATGATATTATTGGGGGATGTATAAAATCATCTCTCTAGCTTTGTCAGCTCTGATCTTTTTCTCAAACAATCATCTGGTTTTATTGCAGCATGACTCCATTTAGGGAGAGAAAGTAATACGTCACTCAAGGCCCTAGACTGTTAGAGTAAAAGTACATGAAGTCAAATGAATATGCCATTCTTCACTTCAGCATGTCCAGGTTACTTCTCAGGAAAGCACGGTTGGGATAATGACTGTCATTAAATAGACAATAGACAGCAAACTCATACATAGAACATACATAGAACATATACTCATCTGTTGCAGAGGCAGGTATGTCACTGGTCTTACCATAACCATATACAGGAGAAGAGACATGATCTCCTTCAAAGGCTATAGCCGGCTGTTAATATATCCAATATGGTGTAGTGATAAAAACATGTTCTTCTTCTCCCTTATGGGCACAACCCTAAGACACACTGCTAAGCTGTCCTGTTTGAGGTTCGGTGTCTACAGCTCAAACATATGTGTCTTAAATAAGTTTAGATGTGGCTCCTTACAGCATTAAGGCTAAATTCTAATTATAAGCTTAACAATTTCCATCTTACACAATGTTAAAAAAAGTACATAAAGAGAAGAATAAATATTACAATTTTTAAAACATAAAGAAGTAATGTACTTCCTTCTCTGCTATTATTTTTATTTATATGTATGATTTTATTTCTCTCTTATTTTCCATTATTATCCTGATGAGGACACCAGGGATGATGATGTTCCTCTGAACAAGACTTTGCAACCTCAGTATAAGCAGCAGCTTCATGGTGTACTGAGCCTTGGAGCAATAACAGACAGATTATTTCCATACTTGGAATTCACTAACAATGCAACTGTCTTGAAACCTCAGTGATATTTGAATTGAGTAATTCATTACAAATGTAATAGAAGCAAAGCCTAGGTGTATTATAATCCTTAAATCCATACCTTGTCCTTGCAAACTCTCTTTCTCTGAGAAAACTGTAGAATCATAGGCATGTCCCTATACACCTGCTAATGGCTATTGTCTTAGCTTCCAGAGGTCAAGGTACTTGACAGTTATTAAAAGAATTATTTGCTACAATTGATCTTATATTTTTATAGCTGTGTAATTTAGTTTGCAACAGCACTTTAGCAACATATATTTTTCTGCATACATAATGAACTTGTTCAAAAATATTTAAATATCAGACATAGTGTAAATGGGCTACATAATATTAAATACTCTTGTTATTTAAGAAACAGATTAAATGAATGAGATAAAGTTTTATTCATTGACACAAACATAATTCCAGAAGAATTTTATGTTGGAGAGAGAACAGTAAGTACAGTATTTTAAATTACCTAATTATAATTTGATTATGTATAAGTTTATTTTAAATGTTATTGAGATATATTTAACCATAATAATGATATCTTATGAGGAGTAATATCCTTTCAGTAGAAAATTAACATATTTCAATATAATTTCAATTATATATTGTATATACAGTTTGCATTTTACATATAAATGACTAAAACAAAGCCAGCTAAGATAGGAATAAAACTCTATGTCCTTTGTTGTTGATTATTAATATTTATTATTGATTTATCTTTTAGTTAAACAGTGGTTATTCCTAAATCAGCCGTATACCCAAATCACCACACAGAAATTAGGATTTACTTAATTAACCTATAGCAAAATGCTGGGCAAAATTACTTCATAAACCTCCAAGCATGCATAGCTTCCTCCCATAGTGATTTCCCACAATATACTTGCTTTTTAGGCATATCTTACATCTGGTTCATCTCTCCTGGTGTTTCAGGTCCTCTCCTCTCAGATCTCTCATTGGTGAACCCTCCTCCCCCTTGCTTCTTTCTCCTCCTCTCCCAACCAGGAAGTCCCACCCTATTCTCTCCATTGCTCAGCATTGGCTGGTTGTTTTATTGACAATACAGAGAACAAATGATAGCATGTTTACACAAACTTGAGACAGTGATGCTTAAAATAAGCATCACAATGCAATGGCAGGATTGAAACCAGATAGTGAGATAGAGAAATCAGCATTTGAATGAACAAGGGTAAATTGTATACATTCCACAAGAACTTTAAGGCAACAGTCCATCAACAGATAAATAAAAAGCCAAAACCCGGTTTATGAAATATCTCACATTGTGCATAGTTTTAAAGAGGAAGAGCAGTCACCTCAGTGTGGAAAGACCTGAGTAAGAACCTACATAAAGCAGGATGGAATGACATACAACTGTAACCCCATCACTGAAGAGGCATATGTAAATCCTTGGAAGTTGCTGGCCAGCTAGAATAGTCAAAATTTTAAGCTCCAGGTTCAATGAGAGACCTTGTATCAATCAATCAATAATCAACAAATAGATAGATAGATAGATAGATAGATAGATAGATAGATAGATAGATAGATAGAACAGAAAGCAAATGAAAAACAAAACAAAATAAACACCTGATCTCGACTTTGGACCTCCACACACCCCTGCACATACAAAACTTAACAAGGACTATTAAAAAAAGTCAAAAGACAAAAGAAAGAAAGAAAAGAAGGAAGGAAGGAAGGAAGGAAGGAAGAAAGAAAGAAAGAAAGAAAGAAAGAAAGAAAGAAAGAAAGCCAGTATACAAAATGTTCTGATATCCATATACATTCAAAAACAACAGTGTAAATGAAGGTTGAGGATATTATCCTAAGAAAAATAAACCAGTCACAAAAGAACAAGCATGACTGAAGAGATCACTTCCTGGGTAAAATGCTTGCTGTGCCAAGCCTGAGGGCCTGAGTTTGGATCTTGAGTTGCTTTTTAAAAGCCAGATATGGAAATGTACACCTGTGTTCCCAGTGGCTGGCTGGCAGGGACACAAGTAGATCCCATGGTTCTTTGAGTAACTAGACTAAGAAGAACTATAGGTGCCAGCAAATATGAGAACCACTCTCAAAATCCTCTAGCCTCCAAATACACACATGTGCTGCACACACACACACACACACACACACACACACACACACACACACACTTGGACTGTTAGGCCCAGGGGGAGCCTAATGTCCAAGAAGGCAGATGAGGGAAAGTCAGGAGACTGGATAGATGCAATTGCAAGAGGTTTATTCAAGCTATCTAGCAATGTGGCTGCCCCCCGAAACCAGCAAGGAACAGCCACGAGAGACAGAAGCCCCGGGGGTAACGTGGGGGGTTGTAAGCTTGGCAACACTGGATTGGGTAGGGTAGTTGACTTTTAAAATAATTACTCTATTTTAGGCGCCAAGTCCAGTCAGCCCCCTCCCACTCCACCTCCCGTTGGTGGGCAACGTTATCTGGTATTGCAGATCTGGACACTCCTCTGCAGCAGGGTGGAGACCTTTGGCATTCCTTTGCAATAGGATAGGTCTTGTCGCAATTCACCTGCTTCTCCTCCTGCTTTCTGGAAAAGTACTGGGAGAACTTAGTTTAATATGGGGTATAAAATTTATAAAGAAACCTGTAAAGTTAACTTGTTCCTTTCAGCACACACACATGTGTGCATACATGCAGGCACACATACACATGCTACAAGCACAGCATAAGAAGGTATCAAAACTTGTGACATTCATCTATAAACTAAGGCCGAAATGGTGGTTACTAGGGTTGAGTGGCAGGAAAAGTGTGATGGTTTAGTGGATATACAGTTCCCGATTTTCATGAATGAATAAAATGTGATTGATAGTGAAAATATAAAATCCAAATTTCTTGTTTGAACTGAATAGAAATTCATTGAAATATCTATAATTTGGGTCTGGATAATATTTGGTGAGTGGTGTTTTTACAATGAAGTTATTTTAAAATTTTTAATACTTTTGTTTGCAGAAATTCAGTTGTTGTCTTCCCAGAATTATTTGCTCCTGACACACGTCTACATGCGTTCTAGTATTCTACAAGGGCACAGCATGTTCCCAAATGGAGAGAAACAGGGGTAAAATGAACATTGAACTCAATATCCATATTTCTCCTTGCAAAGTGAGTTCTTTAAAGGATGATCTGCTTTATTAGCTGCCAAACAAAGACCTTGGTGTCCTCCACAAGACAAGGTTTCCCCATGTTTCCATTTAATAACGTTTTCCCCTTTGTGTTAAGGAAGGCAGAGACTATGGTGTAACTCTATTTACTAGATTTGGGTTGACTTCTTTGAAATATGGCAGTAGAGAAGAATTACTAGAATACCTGCATTTCTTTCATCATATGTATGCGTAGTTATTTATAATTCACCTATGTAGCTTCAAATTCTTCAACTGAAACAAAGGAGGAAAATGTTAATTTAATTTAAAAGATTTGATACCCTAGTTTTATTCTGTATTTTTTTTCCCCGAAGATCCTGGCGAAATTCTTCTTCAATACTAATGACAACTTACTTGAGTGATAAAGCTTGGATATTGGGTTTATTTACATTTCCTTAGTCACACAGTCCAACTTCAGGTTGACATGGGAGTTATTGCCTTTGTAATTAATAATGATGAGAACATTTTTTGCTATAATCACAATATGCCAATATTGTATAAAAATAATTATGTTTTACTTAAAAAGTAACTGCACTCTGCATGTGCATATGTGTATATGCATATTTTTACATATACATCATATACATATACACATATCCATAAATACATAACATATACTTCTGTACCAAATACCATGCTTGGCTCTGCTTATAAATTATCTGAGAAAATGAGTAGTTCTCAACTTCCTTAATACTGTGACATTTAATACAGTTTCTCACGTTGTGGTGACTACAATCAAAAAAATTATTTTAGTAGCTACTTTATAGTTATAATCCTGTCACTTGCATGAATGTAATCACAATGTAAATATCATTTTTTTTTTATGTTAGGTAATCTTGTCTTAGCTGATCCCCGTGAAAGGGCCATTTGAGCCCACAAGAGGGTTGCAACACACAGCTTGAAAAACACTGCCATAGACAATCTGACATTGCTGAGTTTATATTTTCAAATAAGGGAGCTGGATTCAGGGAATTGAAGTGTGTAATATATAAAAGACCTGGCTACAATGAATAGGAGAAATGTACATTCAGGCATCTCTGGCTTCCAGCCTGTTTCACCATGACATCATGCTGCTGAAACATAAGGTTGAAACCATTCCAACCACATTTGTTTAAATACTTGCTAATCTTGAAGTGAACTCTTGATAGTTTGTTGTAAACTTCATTGACCTGGTACCCGAATTTGCATTTCATTCAGGACACATATTTAACTAGTTAGCAAGAAACATCAAAAAATGTAAACATATTTAGAAATCCAGTTTATTTGAACCTATACATTAAAAGATGAATGGCCTATCTCCGGTCACAGAGATCATTTAAAGTTGAACTTTGAGTCAAGCTTGTTTGCTTACCAAATTTGGTATACGTTAAGTGGTATGTAGCATCCATAAGTACAGAGAACACAAAAGGTCTTTACCACATCATAGTTTGGGTAACACTTCATTTCACCAAACACAAATATAATATAACTTCTCTATTCTATATTTATGGGGCAGGTGTTGACCATATAATAATAACTTACAAAAGTAATGTCAACTGGCAAAATATACCCCACGCACAAGCATTGGTAAATACAGTAAGTGCATAGGAAAATGCACTGTTTATTTCTGTTTTCCAAATGGGAGAAAGGGTTACAGCACATGGCAATTACCTTGAGGCTTTTTGCTTCATGAAGGTAGCTTCCAATTTCATAACCACAATTCCAGAGGATAGAATCAGTTGTGGCCTCGGGCTTTAAGTCCTTCTTCCACATCCCCCTGCCAATCAGAGCAAAGCATTCCATCCTTGGAATGGAAACATAAAATTTCTAAGATAGGGAGAGCAAGGAAGGAACAAGCTAGCACAGAGTGAGGTCATTACCGAACATCCCTAAACTCTACTCAATGCCTGTTAGCTAGCAGGCAGAAGAGTAATCATTTCCCAAAATGGAACATTATTTTTATTTATACGTAATTAACAGGCTTCCTCTCCGAACATCACACAAGTTCAAATAATGAATATTTCCTGCTGGTACAATATGTACAGATTGTGGAGCCAGTATTTTAGAAATTATGAAGTATAATATTGTTAATTAATTCTTAAATGTATTGGTTACGAGTTCGGTTCATGAGTTAAAGTAAACTGAGACAAATTCCAGGGCTGTGTTGATAACTTTGTTGGTTCTGTCTTACTCCTTTGACCTTTTCTGGAGAATTGCTATATACAAAGCCTGACAGCATTGATAGGCAGGTTTTTGCAGGTTTTTATTTATCTGTCATTGGGTGTGTTATCCGTGATTGAGTACTAGCTGGCATTCTTTAGTACCTGTGTCATAGAAGGAAGAGAATAGAACTGCATCAAGAGGGACTATCACCAAGGCATACACAGACATAGCTGGGTTGCAGAGAAACGTAATCCAGCATGATCTTGACATGGCACCAGAGAGAAAATCACAAAGTGAAAGCAAATGGCAAATTTAAGTGAACTACTTGATTGTTTAACTTAAATGGGAGTTTTAAAAGATTTATGCATTTTTTATTCTATGTGCATGTATGAGTGTCTACAGGTATTTATGTATACTGTGTACAATGCCTCATGCTCATGTCATCTAGCAGAGCATCAGATCCCCTAGAACTGGACATAACAGGAAATTAGGAGCATATTCTTGTGGGTTCTGTGAACCAAATCCTGAGAACTGAACCGAGGTCCTCTGGGATAATAACAGGTTCTCTGAAAGAACCACATTCCTCAGGGAATTTGGACTCAACTTTCTTCCCGTTAGAATATCAATTTGCACACTGATCCTAGTACTGTGATAGGCAGGCTTAAATAAAAGTGCTCATACCCGGTAGGTTAATGAATTGATTCAATCCTATGCATTTTAAAAATATAAACCAAATTAAAAAGTAGTCTAAAAATCTTAACTTTTTTAAAAAAATTTTTATGCTAGTGTCTAAGAATCTCAAATTGGGAGGATTATAATTCTAAGTGCAGATATTTGGTCTTGTCTTTGTTGGGTGGGTGTTTTTTTGTTTTGTTTTGTCTTGTTTTTCTTGTTTTTGTGGTCCTTTCAGGTTTTTAGTAGCATGTGGTGGTTGTGTATGTTACCAGTAAGAATTCTTCTGGGATCCTGATAAGTGTGGACACTGGGGGTCTCAAGGAAAGTATGTTCTGGAAATTGGGGGCTGGCACTTGGGAATGGTGATAGGCTAGGAAGGGTGCATTGAGAGGGTCCACTGGAGGGAAGAAAGATTTTTTTTTTTTTCATAAGGTTCTGTTTTATCCCTTGGGAATTGGGGCAGAGAGTCAGGCCAGACTGCAGGAAGTGGTCTCCTACAAAACTGGGATGAGGCTCGAGATTGGATTTGGAAGAATGTAGGAATATTCAAAGATCCAAAGTTAGTCTACCTGCCTCCCTGGCCAGAATGGCCTTTGGGTTGCCAGGGAGTGCCTGCTGGTGTTTCCTGCTGAGGCAAAGCAATGAGTGGGGAGCTGGGGTGGTTTTACACAGGCTTGAAGGGGAAAATCAGTGTGATCCACTGGAGATGGCAGAAGGGGGAAAAGGAGGTCTCTGCAGGAATTCTGCTGCAAAGACAAAAATGAGACTGGGTATTTAGGCTTTGAAAAACGGAAGAAGAGGTAAACGCCTTCAGTTAGCCTACATGCTTCCCTGGCTAGAGTTCTTGGGAGTTTTCAGGAGTACCACTGTTTTTGCCTTTCTGCCAGTCTGTCCGTCTGTCTGCCTGTCTGTCTATAAACAGTCACTGCCGCTCACAATGCTGGTCTTTCAAGGTCTTGATGACTAAGAACAGTAGACTCACAGTTTGTTCTCAAGTTTTCACTTGATTCAAATTCAAGTGTTCTGTGAATTGACATTCCTGGCTACACATACGCAGAGTCAGCCAAAGAAAATTAGGACGACATCTCTGTTAATCTCCCATCTAACCCATGACGTTTTTCTAGGAAGAAGATAAAAAATTCCCAGGAACCTTCTGTTTACAGGTAGAAGAACTGATTCAAGCAGTTCCCTCCCTGTAATGTACCGTTTCACACACACAGATAGTAAACAGTCCTTTAGCAGTTTATCTGAACTGTCAGAGGAGTTGCTGAATTCCTGTTCAGCGTTACGATTGGATCTCGCCTGCTCTCACTTGGAAAGAATGTTTTGAGTTCAGAGAGGGGGAAACAATTCACATGTGATTACTATAGTAAATTTTTCCAGGGGTGTTTATTCTGAGCAGACAGAGGAAGGTACTGAAAAAAAAAAAAAAAATGACCCAGACTAGACTTCTACACCACAGCCGTGGGCGGGGCGGGTTGTTTTTAGAGTAGCTGAAGCAAAGAGAAGATGATTCTTATTTTCTGAGTTCGCTAACTTGCTGTGACATGAAAGGAAGCTGTGGGATGGTGACTAAGCCAGCGGGAAGAGTGGAGAGGACTGTGACTAAAATAGAGTTGGTGTTTAAGACCTTTACTTAATTGTTGCTTCTTGACAAGGCTCCTCTTTCCTTTCCATCGCTTCGATGGGCCTTCAGTTTACTCTTTCAGATATTTACTGTTCCAGTAACTATTTTGTATTTAACACACAAAACGTTGGAAGCTCTCCTCTTTTTTTTATCCTTTAATGTATATTTTAAAGTTAGCATAAATGACTTACTATGGCAATGATTAAAAATATTGAAGTAAGGAAGTATTAGAAGCCCAACCTTAGCACACAAACAAAATCTAAATCAGAAGCGTGAATATGTTTTAGGTCTTTCTAGTTTATAAGTGTTAAGTGGAAAAGACGCTTTTGTGATTGACACTTAAATTCTGACCAGAAACTTAACAGCGAGCAGTATAGATTTATATTTAGTTAATCATCTTGCTCACTTGTTTAAACTCATAGAACATGGACTTCTTCAAGATTTATTTTTTAGTTCCTTTTCAGACCAATACTGTCTGTATTGAAGTAATGCCACAGCTTTTTGTAATAATGCAACATTTTCACCAGCTTCAGGTCTCAATATGGTATCTTCGGATCATGGCTTTAAGTGCCAATTTGAAAGTTGGCTAACAGTATATCAGAGAAAAAGAACACATACCTATAATCCCAGTTCTAGGGATGCAGAGGCTGAGGGAACTCAGTGAGAGAAAGGCGAACCTGGAATACATAGTGAGTTATTGGCCAGTCAGGGTTACATAGAAAGACTTCGTCAAAAAGAAAAAATATATATATATAATATATCATATATATAAAAATATATTTATATTATTAAAAATTTCTTTTTATTTTCTCACACACACATACACACACATAGAGACACACACATGATTGCGGTTTCCCTTTCCTCTTCTCCTTCTAGTTCCTTAGGCTAACCTCCTATCTGCTTCTCTTTAAAAAAATCAAACAAACAGCTTTCTAACGGACAATAATACAATAAGGTAAGATGAGACAAATACTAACGCATTTCAATTAAATAAAGCTAACAAACAAGGAAAAATAGCCTAAGAAAAAGCACAAAAGACAGAGATTCACATGTCTGTACTCAGGAATCCCATAAAAACACATAGCTAGAAGCCATAATATGTTTTTTTTTTTTTGTTGTTGTTGTTGTTGTTGTTTTAAAAAAAAAAGCCTGTAGGGTAAAAAGAGAGAAGAAAAAATAAACAAATTACCAAAAGAAATTAAAAATTTAAATAAACAAAGAAACAAACCAGCCTTGCATGACATTGTAAGATTTCCACAGATGCCACTGAATTCATTTTCTGTTGGTTATCTACTGCTTAGCATGAAGCCTGTCCTAAAGAGTTTGTTTCCCCAATGGAATTTCCTGGAAGGAAATAAAATTCTTATTTGCTAGTGATTATCTATTGGAAAGTGCTTCTGTGTTATCTAGGCTTTTTAATTATGTTAAATTTAAATAAAATAATATTCCTTCTAGCATAAGTCACTATCCCATCCACTAAATAACATTTTTCATTAGTTTCTGGATTAACCTTTCCCAGAGTCATTTTGGGAGGAAAAAAAATGTATATATAACCTATTTAGCACAATTGGTAGTACTTAAAGTTATAAAATGCAATTTTGTGGCTTGGTTTCTTTCATTAAAATAGATTTTAAGATTCAATTTATACTGATTTTGTTCTTGTTTTCTAATAGCTGCTGTTCTTTTCCTATGATAATCTAATCAATTAGTTTCTTCACATGGTTTAGATTTTCAAATTCAACCATTACAAAATAACATCACAACATACAACCTTTTACATATGCTGTTTGTAATTTGAAATGTTTATCTTCAAGGACAGCTCCAGAAAGTGAGATCCCAGTCAGAGAGTATGTGTACATGTGGATTTTATTAGCTATGTGCAAGTTTACCTCTACAGGGATTGAACATTTTAGAACAAGTGGGAATACCTGCTTTCAAAGCCGGCACTGCAGAGTCTCCTTTTATTTGATGTTAAACAGTGTTTATTTTCCCCTATGAGTGTGTGTGTGTGTGAAGACTCTCCCTGCATCTTTTACCCCTTCATCTTCTTTTCTTATCTTTATTTTTTCAATATTTGCAAATCTTAGTTTCCTAGGTTAGCTGAATTTTTACTGTTATAAAACATTATAAGTCATCCTCTTTGGAACCCAAGTGATAGACGAATTGTGGCTGCCAGACATGACTTTCATCATCCTTACTACAGAGCAAACTCAAAGACCTTTTACACTTACATGGTACCATTTCTGAGCTGCAGCCTTTCAGCCTTTCCTTCTGACAGCTTTTTCCAGAAGAGTAAGCAATAACCCTTCCTTATGTCAATTAGAAAAGAAAGGGAAGGTGCTTGGAGAGGGGGGTTCTCTGATGAGATTCGGAGCTTCAGAGAGAAATAAGGGCATTGACTGCCACCTAGCACAGGCGATCTGGAAGAGAACTGCATTCTCTGTGAGGCTTCTCCAGGGGATGACAGTTACATTTCCTGTACAGTCAGAATACACTTCTGTGTGGCTCTGAAATCTAACGTCTTTGCCACATCTAAGTCCTTGTTCAGCCTGTCTGAACTGAGCCATCAGGGGGGAAGTGGCAGATTATTGAAAAAGTATTTAATAGTGACAGTTTTAAGATGTAATGATTGATTTCCTTAGGCAAGGAGTTTAAAATTTCAGGAAAAAATGTCTTAACCATGGTACCCATCAGAAACCCTCAGGGAACTATTTTCAAAATTAATTTTCCAAGCTTCCACCCTAAATGTAGTGAATCAGAACTCTGTTACTGTGTCCAAGTTTGTTGGCATAGACACTCTTATAGCAAAATGACAAGTTTAAGGTATGAAATACTACTTGGAAGGGTTCTGATAATGGGTATCATTTGAGATTTCATGGTTACCCATGTATAATCATTTTTTGATGGTACATTTTTGGTTGTCATTATTGAAAGGCTAAAAAGTACTCAATGTTTTGATGATAATCCTTTGACAACCAGATTTATGACAGATTAATTCTCAGGTTGTAGCTTGTCTTTTTTTTTCACAGATGTATAAAAGATGTTTTATAACTTTGATTTTAAAAATTAATATGGTTAACTATATTATCTTAAACATTTTTAGAATGAAAATTTTTCCAGAATATTTCCTTGACATGAAGTCATGACCCCCAAATATCTTCATTAAAAGTACTTATGTTTAATTAGCGAGATTCAGAACAGCCCATACTAAGTAACAAGATTCTCTTAAAAGTGAAACAGTTAAAATTCAGCCAAGACTGGCCACCAGTTTATTGGCTTCGGTTTTAGAAATTAAAAAAAAAAGCCATAAGAAGTAAAAAATAAAGCACATTAAAGAAAATATTTGAAGATTAATGTTTCCATTTTCATTCTCAAATCCAACCAGACTTTCAGAGGGTGAAAAGGAATCTCACGCTAGATTCCCACCACAGCTTATTTGCAGTTTATTACTCTACTGTTTCTTGAAGTCAATCTGTGAAAAAACAGAGAAACAAAGGCTAATTCAATGAAGTCCAGGGGATGTATGTCAGGCTATTTATTTATTTAGTTTTATTTAAATCTTTAAAAAAAGTCAAATGTATTTTTATTTTATTCTTTCCTCTCCTTTAAACTCCTGCCAGATCCTCCTACCCTCTTATCCAACCAACTTTATGTTCTTTCTCAAACAAATAAATAAAGAAAAATGAAACACACACACACACACACACACACACACACACACACAAACAAGCCAGAATACGTTTTGTTTTGGTTTTCTACTGCTGAGCCTCAGGGGTGTTGGATATGGCTGATAACCAGTGACAGTTTTTATTATTATTATTATTATTATTATTATTATTATTATTTTTACCAGTGTCACTTTTAAGTAGAAAACTGATTTTCCCTTTTCCAGCAGGTATCAACTACAAATAGTTTCTTGGTTAAGATAAGAATCTGTGCCCCCTTCCCTTTTCCATGGTGAGGTTTTTGTTTTTGTTTTTGTTTTTTTCTTTTTTGAACTTGTGCAGGCCTTTTGCAGGCTGTCATGTCTTTGTGAGTTCGTATGTGTATCCATTCTGTTGTGTCTGAAAAGATACTGTTTTCCTGGAGTTCTCTACCCCCTTGAGCTCTTACAATATACCTCCATCCTCTTTAGCACAGATCTCTAAGCTTTCTAAATAGAACATCTCATTTAGGGCTCAGCCCCCCGAAGTCTCCCACTCTCTGCACACTGCACAGTTGTCAAGTTTCAGGGTTAGGACGGGTTTACAAGGCAAGGTCTATGAACAAGACCTATCTCTGTGCATGGTACAGTGTTCTATTTTTTTATATGCCCTGAGGTTTGTGTAATATTCTACCATTGTTACATTGAATTCTAATTTTTTTTTTTTAATTCTAATCATATACTTTACTGTTCCTTTGGAAATTGTGTTTTTTGATTGCATTCACTCCCCTTCCACAGCTCTTCCCAAATACAACTCTTTCCTTCTCTACACACCCAACTTTGTGCTTTTTGTCCATTAAAAGTCAATATGTGATTGCCCAATAGTCCAGGATATGTGTCCTTCTGGTGGAGCACGCTCAATGTATCATAGGCTACACACTTAGAGACCGTTCCTCCTTTCCCCTAAGCTAGAGATTGTTAGTAGCGGCTCTGCCTGAAGTCATGCCACCGTTAATAAACGCAGTCTCCTCTGATCTCAGAAAGCACGCAGTGTCCTGGAACTCTGCTGGGTGAAGCTGAAGCCTGACATTTCTGGATAGGGTCACACTGAGTCTAAGATGTTGGGACTCCCTTTCTCAGTAGGCTTCTCTTTCCACCTGATCTGGGTACCCCAGATCTTGTAAGGAGTGTCACTCAGCCTTCAGAGAAAGATTATAGGCAGGAGCCTTTCCTAGCAGACAAGCATTTGGGGTTTCCGGGAGACACCCACCTTATGCTAATGAGATGCCTTGACTTTCCAAATCACCTTTCACTTTACATGGAGCTCTTCTCCCACCCAAAGGATAATTAAGTACTGCTTTCCTCCTCTTATGATAGGACTGTTTTTGAACATGTACATTAAGTACATGTTCAAAATTAAGGCACTCCTGACCCTGGCAAATCAAACACATTCATCATCTAAACCTCTCCAACTGCCCAAGTTTTGTAGGTCCATGATTTCACATGAAATAAATGTGTTTGTGATGGGTGCTGCATGCTGCATGATACCATCATATTTCCATCATGGCCTCCTGAGATTCATTGTTTATTTTGGAGGAGAGAGGGCTCCCCTCCTCCATGGAGAATCTCGCTAAATGTCCTGAGCTTAGCTGCCAGTTAGGCAGCCGCTGCCCTGGACCACCTAGACCTCCTGGAACTACAGGGCTTGACTGCCTGTCTGGTTGCCATCTGATGTTCACCAAGCTCATGGGTGCTGACCTCTGGCAAAGCACCCGCCAGGCCAGGCCTGCATTAGACAGGCCCTGAGCCTCATGAACTTGCTTTCTGGCCCAAGGAGCTAAGCACAGGCTTCCACCAGCTTTCTCTGCCATGCATAGCAAAGCCACTTAACTAAGGAGCTGTGACACTTTGGTATCATCACAGGCCTCTGGAACTCCCGAATTTCCAATGCCTCCGATACCAGCAATCTCATTTTAAAAAGAGCTAAATTGTAACACTCAGTGGAAAACTCTTTCCACACCCTGACCTAGCCCTAAAGAGCTCTAGCCATTCTTGAGATCCAAGACCTTTGATTCCCTTCTCCTTGGAGAAGCCTAGTTCCAGGCCCCCCGAAAAATGGAGAATGACAATGTCATGCCTAGTTAGTACTTGGAAATTATACCAAGCACATCTTGAATTTAAATTTTGCTTGAGGCCCACAATTTACATCAGCAGCATAGTGGAGCAAACACGGCCTCACTGAGTCTTTAGGCTATTCATTTTTCAGCCTCCACGAATTGAGAGCGTCTATATGTAAGCATACAAATTCTGATATTCCTTCCAAGAAAACTCTACTCTTCTGCTCCTCCCCTCTGAATTAAGCACTTTCCTTTTGTTCTCCAGAAAAGGGACTTCAAATAACAGTTCTTATCTTAGCTTCTGTGTTTTGCATGTCATTTTTTTTTCTGCAAATAAACTAGAATCAGCCTGAAAAACAGGTGAGAAAGTTTTCAGGTTTGAGGTGACATTATTGTCACTTGAGGATTTCTTTAGTTCATCACATTGACTATTTTCATTTCTATTAAAACCCATTCATTACAAATATAATTACTTAGGTAATTGTCTAAATTTCAACTTCACCACCACCCAAATCAGAAGCTTGTGGCCATGTTCCTTCTCTTATTGTCTACATATAGCTGACATAACGGAAAATGAATTCAGGGTTTTGAGAAGAAAAGAGAGTTAGGAAAAGTTGTTCTGGAAAGGACAAATGTGTCAGACAGCAAGAATGCATCCTTTAAATAGCCAAAAGTCCTGTGAGCCATGGTAGAAAATATGTACCCCATTTTAATTGGATACACTTGACACAGGTATATATCTTTGATATGAGATGAAAATATTAAATCCTCATAAAGACATGTATAAGAAAATAGATAAAAATATTAAAATGAAAAATATTAAGGAGAATAGAGGCTGAATAATTCATAAATATGAGCTTGTGTGACTTTGAACATATTGTAAAGAGGAAAAAGCAAAAATTGGCATCTGAGAAATTTGACTGGTGATGGGAAGCCAAAAGGTACTAGGCTTCAGGTATGTATGTCATCTGGAAAAATATATTTAAATGTCATATCATATATGTGAGATAGTCATATGGCAGTGTTCTGTAGAAGCAAAATAAGGAGACATTCAAGAAAATAACTAAATCAAACATTTCTTTTTTCCTTAGACCAATAAAAGGACTTGTTAGTCACATTTAATTTTTTTTCCTGTCTTTGAATGACATTTTTAATCTATGCTTGATCGCTGTCATGAAAGGAATTCCTATTAGTGTCTGGAGTTCCATGAAATGATACCAATAAAGGTGGTCATCACAATTATTCGTGTCCAACAAGGCATCTTAAATCAACTGAGACAGGGAACAAAAATGGGAAAGTAAAGAAGTCACTGGCAACAGGACATGTGTGTGAGTAAAACCATGGGAAGGTATTGGACTATAAAAGTGAGGTATAGACTGTCACCGAATTCAAGAGTCTCCATGCTAACCATGAGAGCAGAGGACAGGAAGAGAAGACTCACTGAGGGTTCTGCTAAAGGCCGGAAGTACCAGGTGATAATGACATCCAGTCCTCTCTTTGCTTCTGGGAGGGTAGAATAAATATGTGCACTTCCCTAAGAGAAGAAAGATGACAATAGATAGAGAATAGAGAAGAAGAACTCAAGCAGATACCAGAAGCTGCAGAAGCTGCAGTTTTCTTCCTAATAATGTACAATAGGATTTTCTACTTGTGGGCCACAACCCAAGGGTGAAATGTGAAATCCTCATAGAATATAGGTTTTTCCTCTTATATGAAAGTATTATTGGATAGAGGTGGAGAGAGAGAGAAGAGAGAGAGACATGACGAGGGGAGGGGGCACCCTGACAGAAAAAAGGGAGAGAGCAAGAGAGGAGAGAGAGCTACAATATAGTTGTTGGTACTGGAAAAAATCAATTAATAAAACCAGAGTATAGTAAAGGAACATGCAAATAGAATTGAATGCAATTAAAGACATAACATGCATTGAATTTACAAATAAAAATCATTCATGCAGTTATTGTATCAGTTCAAAATTTATAGGTCCAAAAGTAATTCTTATTCTTTATAAGAGTATATACATTCTAAATGAAAGTACATACATTTTAAATACACAACCTCTAAATTTTCATCCAGCTCTAAGATGCTTAAACTATTTGATTATTGTTGACCAAGAAAGGCTCTTTTGAGAAGAGGCTGAAAAGAGGGGAAAATAGAAAACACAGATTGTTTCAACAACGTACTTTATATGCAGGATAGTAAAACAGTATTCAAGTCACAGATCATTATATGATAAAATGTTACCTTTAATCTTATCAAATACATACTTATTACATTGTAAGTTTAAAAGAGGGATTTTTAAGACTAATCTGCTAAGGTGGGTAATAGAATAAAAAGAGAAAAAGAAACCTAGTATGTGAATGGAATTTAAAATTTATTCTCCTTGGCTCCCAGCACACAGGGTAATCACCTACTTTATCCATCAACCCTAGACTATAAGCAGTGCACTTCTCTTATTGCATTCTTAGCATCCATCAAGCAGGGCTTGGAAGGGAATATCACAAAGCTGCTTGCTAACCCAAAAACTTGTGGAACTGGTATAACTAAGTAAGCTTCTATTAAAATATTATATACAACTCACGGGCATTTCTGTTTCACTGCACAAATGTTAATCCTTAACTCAGACATTGTCTCACCAAAAGAGGGAAAACGAAAGCCTGTTAAAACCCAGACAGTGCAGCTGAACCAAGGAAATGGGGGAAAGTATAAACAAATCAAACACTTAACCTTGCAATGAAGATGTGTCAACATAAACACGACTGTACTTCTCATTTCCAGCACATGCGATACTAGAAACAGAATGAGAACTGGCTCTGGCTTGTGCGAGCCAAGCAGCACTATCCATCGTACTGCGGAAAACAGCCATTAGAATCACTCCTCAAACCACTGAGTTGTGTGCACATTTATTTGCTTCTCATCCCTAGATTTTTTTTTTTCTGTTCTGGGAATTGCTGTAAAACTATAGCAGAAATAACAAGGGGAAAATAAGGTGTATGTCAATTATGCTTTGCTGTGCAGTAGACTGCTTTAAAACTGAGTAGCTTAGAGTAGCATGCATTCATTATTTCTCCGGTCCTTGAGCAGGCTTGGACAGTCCTTCCTGTCTGGGTATGCGCAGCCAAGGCTGATGGCTTAGAGTAGCCCACACATGGGCCTGGCTGTTGACAAGAAAGCTGGCAGTACAGACCTTGCTCTTGTTTCTCATCCCCAGGGCTGTTCTTTGTGCCTGCAAGTGCGAGTGCCATAACTCTATAAAGAGAAGCTAGAGAACCAGGCTCAAAGCTGTTTCATTTATTTAATAACATTTAAATTGTAGAGAATGTAAAAAGTTTTGAACCCCTTTTAGATAGTATTTATCTGATTTTTAGGGACTGAGATGAAAGGAATATAATTTGAAAGCTCAACCTTGCATTTTTCTTCTCTCAGTTGTATTATTATTATTATTGTTATTATTATTATTATTATTATTATTATTACTATTATTATTTTGATCTGTTCATGTTTAACACATGTTGGAATTTCCAGGCTTAGTCATGAGTAGCTCTGGTGATTGATGGTAGGTTAGAAGGAGAAACAGAGAAAGGAGTGTGAAACAGAAATGGTGCCTAGCATCTCAGAAGTATACATACTTGGAATGTCACATTGCCTCCAGATGAGACCCAACTTGAACTTAGTCACATAAGCATTTGGAAATCAACATGATGGATGCGCTTACCAAAATCCAAACCATTCTTTATGGCAATGGCATGGTATGTACAAACAGGCTGATGAAGGATATTCTCATTAAAAACAAACAAACAAGCAAAAAAAACAAAACAAAACAAAAAAAAAACCTCCAGTTCTCAGGCAAGTTGCAACAATCATAAAGAGTTGCAACTAGCATGATATACTCCACAAGGAGGGTTCTGTCACACCCATTTTCATTCCTGGAAGAGTCTCTTAGGCTTTGAATAATGACAAGAAGTAATGCACAGGAGTGGCACCTCAGGCCAGCAGCATGCCATCCGACCACACCTGCAACTGTGGCTTCAATTAAGAACTGTGGATGGAAGCATATAACAATGCCAATCAGGAATTCCTATGTAAAACTCAGGCCACATCTCCTAGCAGAGGTGAATGATTTAGCTCAGAATGTAGGAGCCGATAGGTTCCCATCATCTGAAGTCATCATACAAATTTCAAGTTTCCACCTTGCCAAGTGGGTAACAAGCCGTTCTGACAACTGTAAATGTAAACTGCTAATGAGTAAAATCATAGTAACAAGATAGCACAGTATAAGGAACATTAACGTTTCTCACAGAATAGATACTTATTAGCTAGGATGCCTATTACTAAGGTTACAGTTTTTTACTCTGGAAAACAATGGGAACATGGAGACTTTTTGCTTTCACTAAACATAAACTTCCATCACATCCATTCCACATGTAATTTCTAGCACTAGAACAATTAGAGATGTGTCTAAAATTTTAAATAATTCATAAATGGCTAGAGAAGAGTAGCCTCAGCCGGATCGTTTAACTGGCACTGGATGCTGATTTCTCGTCTTGATGTTTTGAGGTATTGGGTCTGGGGATCAATGGCTAATCCTTCTCCCTTAAACGAGAACTGAGAGCACTAATACTGAACTTGGAGAATCATCTTCCAATGAGTCAGTCTTCATTAATAATTGGGAAGGCAAGTACATACAGATATGCACTGATAGTCTGGAAATAAATTGTCATATAAACCACTCTGCTTCTTGTTTATGGTCTCCAATAATTGTCCAGGTGATAATAGGAGCCAACTTTGAGGTTTCTAAATTCTTTCCATCCTTTCGAGATGCTTGGGGCTGTATTTACCTCAATGGAAGATCAAATTCCCCCAGAGCACAGGAAGAGAACTGTTTATTATAAGCAGCTAGGTGCCAAAGGCATTGTTGGAAAAACAGCAAAGGGTATTTCACTAGACTTCACAAGAACACCTCATGGTTCTCTGTTTTTGTTGGAGGTTAGATGACTGCATTAAAGAAGAGTGTAATGGAATCCCGAATACTCTGCATGAATACAAAATCATAACAAAGGCCACCTTTTCTAAACTAGCTACCCAAACTGTCGAACCAAGTAAATCAACAACAGAGTAGTATGGCCAGAGTTGCACTTTTAGGAACAGTGCAAAAATGGCATATGAGCCAGGGCTTAACACCAATCGAATGTGAGATGTTTGCCAGTACCGCTACCTTGTCTCAACTGAAAAATGTAAAACAAAACTAAACAAAACGAAAACATTCTTAATACTGTGTAAAGGGATAGTCTGAAAGCCATTCGTATTTGTTGAGACAAAGGCAACGGACTTTTTATAATGTGTGAGAACGTTAATTTTTTTTAAAGTAAATTGAGAGATGAATGAGATTTACATTTGTTAAATACTTTTAGGTTCCTTGTAATTTCAACATTTCAGCCACACATTTGATACCAGTCTTAATAGCATCTCTTATACTGCCTTAAAGCTATTAAAATCTCAACTTAGATTGCTGTTTTTTTATTAAAGTGTATCTATAGTTTATTCCTAATTTCTTTACTCCTTATAGTTTGACATGTACATATTATTTACCATTTAATACAAAATATTAGCTTCATTTTAAAAGAAAAATAATCTCAATATGTACAAGACAATAATACTAAGATTACGTAATTTACAATGGAAAAGAATAATCAAAAATTTTTCTGTAGTATATTTTGTTTTGGAAGTAATTTATTTAAACTAGGATTTTTAACATTGTTGCCATACTCTTACTTTCCTCATAATATTCACTGTTAAGAAAAAAAATGAAAGAGTTAAGAATTTATATTAAAAATTTTGTCTTCTTTTATGATAAAAAATCAATTTTTTTATTTCAAAATAAAATCATTAAAGGAATTCTCAGAATCTTGAGTAGTGTGTTGCCCTTCCTTAGCAGCATGAGAGCTCCTTATAATAAAGTAGACTATGTCTTTTTAGACAAGGAGAAACTTCATTGGAATATAAACACGGTTATTAATTAAACCGACTGAAACAACAACCCTTTCCTTATTCACGGATACTGACCTCTCTGAAACCTACCATAATGAAAAGTGATGTGTACAGTATTCCAACAGGGAAATATATTATGGGTGATTTTGTTGGCAATTGGACAAAAGGATATATTTGTACAAACCCCAATGTCATAGAATACTACACACCTAGACCACAGGGTATGACCCAACATAAACATGCAGAGCATAATACCATGCTGAATTCTACAGCTAACTCATGGAGAAGCCCTGTATGCACAGACCCATGCTGACAGAACACTCGTTATGGGCCCCATGAAGGAAAGGGTGAGTAGACAGGCACTTAATGAGATTATCTGAATCGCCTCACTGGCCTCACTGGCCTGACTGGCCTCACTGGCTTGCGATAAGCCGGATTCAAAATATTCCTGAGGAAGCAATGTTATATAGAATTATCATAAGTAGCTATCTTAAGTTCTTGCCACTAACAGATATGGCAACCTATAAATACACTGTAGTGGTAGCTAACCAATATTTTGCTATCACAGCAAATCAAATCACTTCATACTTTTTCGGTTCAGTTATTTCTTGTCCTTCCACAGAGTTGTTTTTCAGCATTTCAAGATTTTATGCAGTTATTCTAAACTTCTGTACAAATCCAGAATCTTTCTCCTTAGATGAAAGCACACTCCAAAAATGCTAGTTTTCTTTTTACGATAATTTTATTTTATTTTTTTTTTAATTTATAATTACTTCATCTCTGTGCCGTGTCCTCTCCCTAAACCCCCCACCCCCATATACATTCCTTGGTGTCTCTCAAATTCACTTCTTTTCTTTAATTGTTGTTATACACACAGAAATGCATATATTATCCTAAATAAATGCAAACTGTCTAGTATGTGTAATGTTTTGGTGTGTGTGTGTGTGTGTGTGTGTGTGTGTGTGTGTGTGTAAGATCCTGGGACTGACCACATATTTGATTTTGGATAGCCAACAGGAGGGGTAACTTCCCTAAAGAACACTATTCAGCTCACTCTCTCGGTCATGGGCAGCATGACCTAGCTGTCCATACTGCCCCCATGACCTTTCCCCTTCCATGTTAGCACAGATAATGTTTTATCCTTGGTTGTACTGATGAGACCTTATCGGTGTAGCCTCTTTGACATTTCTAGGAGACACAATTTCACAGCAAACTTCCTAATCTTCTGGCTTTTATAATCTTTCTACCCCCTGCTTCCACAGTATCCCAATGCCTTGGCTCCAGAAATTATATTGTAGCATCTGGGGATAGACACCGCACAATCTCTTGTTCTCTGCATCTTGGTCAATTGAGGTTTTCTCCAATTGTCTCCATCTCTTGCAAAGACAAATTGCTTTGATGAAGGGTGAGAACCACACATATCTTAACATCTACATGGATTACATAGTTTTACATAGAAAATGTTTCAAAAGTCTTCTTGTAGACTACATTTATTTCTGATAAAGTTTAGATCATCCAAAATTGTGATAATTCAAAATTGTCCAACCTAATTTTAAGTGTCCAGTTCTGCTGGTATTGTCATAGCACTTTTTCCTGCTGTAAATCCAGAACCTTATCTATATTCATTCAACAACTTGGTTTTCCTCACTCAACATCTCCAAACTTTAACTAACACCTCATCTTATAGTCACATTCTATGAACTTGGTTCATTTAAATATCTCTCATATGCCTCATTTTTCTTTTTATGGTGTTATTGTTTCACTTGGCCTGATGTGTTTTATATTTGTCCACGTTTTATCAAGTAACACGTTCATCTTCCTTAACGGTGAATAATATTCCAATATCAGGTTTTATTTATGTATTCTTCTATGTCAGACATTAGGCTGCTTCGAACTTGCACATTTGGGAGACTCTGCTGCTTTTATCACAGGTGTGGGAATAGTCTTTTGCTTGCATTAAATAATTTATTTCATTTTAAAATCTCTATGGCCTTATGTGTTCTTTCTAATATTATAAAGATATTTGTGGTTGAATCTAGGGTGTACTTTCATGATCATTCCCTTGGTTTCCTATCAAGAGGTCTGTTTTTTTTCTTAGAAGCAAGAAACAAATGTAATGTAGCAGAAAATTATAATGGAAAAGCCAAATGTTGCAACAAGCTAAGCCTGTGGTGGTTTGAAACCTTTTTATTTATAACGAAGTCTTTACAGAGGCATCAAATATGTGTTTATTTTTAAAAATAGGAAGACACTATTGAGTGTCTAAAATTCTTGTTAATATTGAATTTTTAATTGATTAATTAATTGGTAGGAAGTTCATCTGTGAACCAAATAATATTATATTGAAATTAACATTGGTGTAAGATTTACTTGGGTGTATGTGTGTATGTGGGCGTGTACACACAGAGGTGAGGGTACACATGTATGTGCATGAAGACAGAACGTGTTTGTGGAGCCCAGATACTTTTTCTTGGATGTTTTTTAAATTTATTTTTTATTGATTACATTTTGTTCACTTTGTGTCTCAGCCATAGCCCCTCCCAATCTTGCCTTCCCTCTCTCATCTCCTCCCTTGTCCCTCCCCTAGTCCACTGATAGGGCAGCTCCTCCTCCCCTTCCATCTGACTCTAGCCTATTAGGTCTCATCAGGACTGGCTGCATTGTCCTCCTCTGTGGCCTGGTAAGGCTGTTCCTCCATCAGAGGGAGGTGATCAAAGAGCCAGCCCCTGAGTTCATGTCAAAGACAGTCCCTGTTCCCCTTACTAGGAACCCACTTGGATATAATGCTGCCATGGGCTACATATGTGCAGGGGTTCTAGGTTACCTCCATGCATGGTTCTCGTTTGGAGTATGAGACTCAGAAATGACCCCTGGGCCCAGGTTTTTTGGTTTTCTTGCTCTCCTTGTGCAGCTCCAGACCTCTCCCAGGTCTTTCAAGTTCTGTGAAATCAACATATGAGTGAGACATTGCAGTGTATGACTTTCTGTGTGTGGTTTATTTAAATTAATAAAAATTCACCAGGTTCATCCATGATGCTACAAATTAGAGGACATCGTAATATTTATGCCTGACATGTATTCCATTGCCTGTGTCCACTACAATTTCTTTGTCCATTTATCCATGCAGATAATTTAATTTGATTCTATATATTTTTATAGGTAACAATACACTGTATTATTTGTGTGTATGTGTGTATTCATGTTTGTGAATAAATATCAGTTCATGTAAATCCACATGGGTGATAGCACATGTGTGCCCTCATGAGTGTGGAGGCCTGAGGACAACCTTGTTATCATTCCTCTTATGGCACCTTATAACTTCCTTTTATGACACAATGAACGGTGATTGTGCTTAGGATCTGTGCATCACAGTGAGGTTCTCATGACTGTTAGGCAAGCACTTACTGCTAAGCTACCTCCCAGGGGCCAAGATTCACATATATCTGACCAGGAAGAAACAGTGACTTTAGGGCTATGAATATAGAGAAATGAAACCACTGAAAATTTTAAGATCTGTGTGGTTGCTCACAATTTTGCATAACTTCAATGTGTATCGTGTTTGATTTTAACCAAATGGGGATATTTTGGTCCTCTCCTCTCCTCCTTTCCACATTTCTTCATTTTACTAAGCAAAATAACAACCTTTAACATTTTACAAAAGTTAATTTTTGCCAGTGTTGTATATATGTATTTTATTATTCACAAAAATCTGACTTAAGGCCTTTTTTAAAAATGATATACCACTAGAATTTCCAGTGGAACAAATTCATTTTCTTTGACTTTATTGCCTATGTTTGCATTACAGGAAGAAAAGGAAGTCTAATTGAAATCTAGGACCTCAGAATTGTTAAATTAAATTTCTTATTATTCAAATTCAGTGCAGTTAATTTACTTTCTTATCACTCTAGGCTGGAGAGTTCATTCATATAGTCAAAGCAACCATTTTATTATATATATGCATATCAAAATGTTATATTGTTTATCTTCAATGTATGTTGAGAACAAGCAAAAGAAAATTATTCTAAATACTACCATTTTGTTTTCAGACTTCATTTAATCATAGGGAGAAACTAAATTCAAGGTCCTAGGCATTAGTGTATCTGGGGACTTCCAAAAGCTCAACAGCCTCTGTTGTAAGGAAATGGTAGTTCTAGTCCAGACATCTCAGGGACAACTTGTAAGGAGACAGTTGTCTGAGGCCAGACGTCTCAAGGACAATTTCTCCATCATGCTGGCAGGGTCAAACTAAGTTCATGTTCTCAGGCCCAGAAATCTACTCCTGTCCTGACTGATGGAAATTCCCTTGCCCAACCCCTTAAGTCAAAATATGATTGAGCAATGACACAGCCCACCGTGCTCCTTCTTGCTTCATAGTTTCAGCCATTAAATACATGCTGTACGATGTCCCTTCAGGGTCGCAGTTCAGCTCCCAAGTCTGTACTTTGGCCCTGATCAATCAGTAGAGGCTTCATTACAGAAAATTTTTGTCATCTGCATTGACCTGGTGTTTCAGTTATGTTGGATTTGAACAGAACCCACGATAGTAAGAATATATAAACAGGAACTGTTACATAAGAATAAAAGAGAAAAAAAATATCTGAACCAACAATTCATCCAGTCAAGGTTAGACATTTTAAGATTTATTGAAACAAAGTACATCTTTAAACATCATGTTAAATTATACCTAACACTCAATTTCTTGGCATCTGTTCCACTGGGGAGAGCGTCTTTACATTCTTGGCAACAGCAATGTGAGTTATGGCTAAGGATGAGATAATTAGCCAAGTTAGTGTTGGCCAAATGCTAAATGCATAGCAACAGCTAACTTTCTTGCACAATCAAACCAAATTTTAGAGAGAAACCAAGGACAGTTTTGGTTGCCTTTTAATACGCAGCCTCTCTGTATCGGAAGGGCGATGGAACACCCAAGCTTTAAAACCACACCTATTAAATAATGAAGACATTGCTATCTGACAGTGTTATTTTCAAAAGGCTCGGTGAATCTATGATGACTGGGATAGGAATATTTTTTAGAACTTCCTCACAGAAATTGGAACTTCATTTCATTAGTGTTTTCCTCAATGGCAGCTACAAACAATAACTCGGTACCTATTTGTTACTTTGCCGCTAATGCTTGGCAACATGAATAAAGGAGGGATGAAGCAAAAACTGGTGACAGAAGAGCAAGCCACCAAAAGGCATCTTTATTAGAGGGTTACTCAGATAGGAAATTAAAGCTCTGGTCTATCATAAAAAGTGAAGTATGACCCATATGATCTCAATGAAGAGGGGTCTGGGAATTACCTCACATTATCATCTATCAGGTACTGTAAACTCTGAGGATGTGAAATCCAGGATTCTGTTTCATTTCAGAACTAGGAAACACCTCAGACAAAGAAAGGAAAAGGCAGAAGAAGCATTTGCACAGAATAGAACACTAAAGACAGTTTAGTGGTGCTGTGTCCTGAGGAGATGGAAAGTTCTTTGCCTCAGCCCTATGCGCAAGAAGATGTGAAACTTCTTTTAGGAAGCTTCAACTAAGGTTGAGCCAAAGCATTCAGTTATGAATCAAAAAGCAGAATCTATGTCTATAGCTAAGACTTGGAAAAATAAGAAAAAGCCACGTAGTTAATCTATCAAATATAAGTGAGGTAATATGAATGAATTTATAGAAATGTATCATAAAGACTTTTATACATGAATTCAGTGCTCTGTGCCGTAGAATACAGGTAACAGCATAACGCAAGAAACAAAGTCTGCAATGGCTGAAGCACTGACATTCTGGTTTTAGCATGCTTTTACATTAAATAAACATTTTCACCATCTTTTTGGGTTTTTTTGTCTTAAAAAAGTTGTAGAGACATGCATATTTTTAGTATTATATTGTGGTATTACATATTAGCTTGTTTCTTGAAAATTTATATTAAAAATGCAAAGAAAATTATGAATTTAGGCAAATTGCATGTTTCAACTATCAGCCCTTGGATTCAACAACAGAAGAGCAGTTTGCCAATTGACTCCACTATTGCAAACAATATTTTGACAACAAAGAACAAACATCTAGCCACTGTTTCTAAGGTTTCTTTTTTATACTTTCTGTAATTGTAGCTAAATAGCTAAAATTCAAAGCAACTTAGAGTAAAAATAATAATAATAATAATAATAATGTGACCTTTGCTACTATAAGACAAGCCTATACTTTATGCATCCATGTTCTTTCTTGCCTAGCAAAAGCTAATGAGAACACATATTGTACTGCCCAGAGTGACTCCACCTGAACGGAAAACTCTCTGTTAATTAACTTTTAACCTGTAGATTTATCATAAATGTTAACTTATTTATCAATGATTCATATTCTAAGGGGAAATCTTCAATTACTATTCCCAAACTACGCGGTATGGAAAAAAAAATGTGTTGATTCAGAGCTAAGTTATATCAAAGAACAGCAGGAAATTGTCATTCACTAATCTGGACCTTCTCAGCTCTGGCGTCCGGTAGCAAATTTAAAAACTATGTATATCTCAGATGCAGTTGGAGCTTCAGATACAGCCAAGAAGCACGACGTCTGGACTTATATCTCCTCAAGTATATTTCTTTCATATTGTCTCCTGGTCTATTTCATCTTCAAGTAATAATTTATATGCAGAAGTAGATAAAAACACCCAAACTAGGGAGTAAGAATGGGAAGTTGCTTAGAAATCAAAGCATTTTAAAATAGCGCAGCTGTTCTGATATTGCTATCATGCCAGCTATTCCTGATGGCTAGATGATGGTAAGAGGCAAAATGAACTTTCAGTGCAGCTGCTTTGCTACCATGCTTTAGTCATCGTGGTATGCAGTTATCATCCCTTGTGATCCGCACCATATGTATACATTGAAAAGATGCCAGAAAGATGCACGTGCTCTTCAGGACATGCACATTCGTTCCTGCCGTTCTTGGTGCTGCCTGTACTAGGAAACGCACATCAAGCACATGTCCTTAGTCAGGGAAGGGAAGCATGAATTCAGTATAAAATAGCTTACAGTCATTACATTCACACAAAAAAATCTTAGATTTCCTGGCCCCAATACCTGGAAATTTCTTCTTCAAGTGGCCTTTCTATTCAAGGAGACAAAGGAGAAGAGGCTAAAAACCTAAGGATTATCATTTGCAAGCTAACAACTTTTTGCCTGTGTTGTCAATCATAAAATATTCATTATAACAGTCTTTTCCAGGAGGGAGCTGTGAGGATTACATATGACCTGGTCAATTACAAATGTTCCCCAAATCACTGATGGAAAACAATGTCTTTGCATATCTTTTATCCAGTGATGAAATCATGAGTAGCAGTACTTGTCTCTAGCTGACTGTAATTTAAAGAGAGTGAAAGGCTACTTTACCAAGCACACCTCCCTCTGTCATTGATCCTATATAAAGATATATAAATTAGAGGACTGATCCTTAGCAATGCAAAGTGAATAAATCCCTTATAAAATTTACACTTGTTAATTAATTTCAAGTCTACAATGTAAACAAACAAACAAATGGGCCATGACTTGAAAAAAAAATAGACCCAACAAGAAAGAATAAAGCTAGACCTGATACATTATTTAAATGTCCACATGTATGGAGTAATTCATATTAAAAATTTTTTGTACTTTCTTATCGATATCTGCTGGAGTGTGAGAATTATATTGTGTTTTTATTCAATATTTAAATCCATGCATTTACTTTAATTATATATAAGAGTTTATGCATACTCATGTAAGTGTTTGTTGAATGATCTATGAACTTGTGTTGAGGAAAAGGAGCAGGGTACTATAAAGAGTAGGGCTCAGACAGTGTCCAGAAGATGGAAACAATGTTAAGATTCCTGAGAAGAAAATAACTCAGGGCAGAAAAAACACACAAAAGGTCTGTGGATTCTGGAAACCTAATTGCTAACAGAAAGGACTACAAGCTCAAAACCCTGGGTAAATATATTCCCTTCCTACTTGGGATAATTTATTTTAACTGTCCTGCTCTTTCTTTTTTCCACAAGAATTAGTGCGGTGTTTTTCACAAACATCTACAACCATGATGTCTGCTAGTAAATATTTCGCTGAATTCAGTATTTAACGTGATGAAGCTGTTCCTAAAGGGGCAGAAGAAAGAAGGACCAGTGAGTAGATGTCATCTGTCAATTAGTGAAAACTAGGGATGACGGCTCTCTCAGACTGTTTTCCAGATGAAACAACTGCTACACATGTTGCTAAACATTTAGATCTCAATTCACTAGAAGAGCAGTCAGCGTGGACAAGACCCTCACACTTAACATGAGCTCTTGCCAGGCTCATGAGGTCAAAGCCCATTTGGATCCTGAACTATTTTTCGTACTGTTGTAAGAGTATTATCTATCAACTTCCCGTAAAAGTGATAGAGAATTACGAATTTGACTTTAAACATTTGTGGGTTTACTTTCTACTTACTAGAGAACAAGAAAACAAACAGCAAGGAATTCGATATAGGCTGGTAAATCTGAAGAATTACCATTATACGCAAAAACAGCCTTCAGCTGGGATTCACAGTCAACAGAGGTCAACAATCTAAAAGCTTTGCCCTGCCGGTGTTCTTATGTTTAATGATCACTGATTTTCCTGGCTAAGCAATAAGTTATCTAAGGTTTAAGTGGACTATGAATGTTGTCCTAAAACCCAAACTTTAATTATTATTATTATTATTTACAATTTATTCATTTTGTATTCCAGTTGTAGTCCTCTCTCTCATCTTCTTCCTCTCCTACCCTCCCTCCCTTCTCCCTTCTCCCTCTCCCCTAGTCCACTGATAAGGGAGGTCATCCTCCCCTACTGTCTGACCCTAGTCTATCAGGTCCCATCAGGACTGCTTGGATCCTCTTCCTCTGTGGGCTGGCTAGGTCATCCCACCAGGGAGAAGTGATCAAAGAGCAGGAAACTGAGTTCATATCAGAGACTGTCTCTTATCCTATTACTAGGGAACTCACCCAGCAGGGGATACAAGTAGATGCAGAAACTCACAGCCAAATTTGAACAGAGTGGAGGGAGTCTTTTGAAAGAAGGGGAATAAAGAAGGATCCAGAGGGGACAGGAGCCCAACAAAGCTAAAAATAGCTGGGCCCTGGGGGAACTATAGAGACTGATGCATCAACCAAAGACTATGCTTTGTCATCCCTGCTTAGATGTAGCCCATAGACAGCCCAGTCTCCATATATTGTATTATTATTAATCAACAGATGGTAATAGCACATGCTTATTTGGTTTGGTAAAATATTTCATTAACTGCATACACTGTTTAATGCTCAAATTATAGTATTTAGCATAGCAGTCGATTATAACATTTAACACTTTAGCATGGTGAGAATGTTAAGATCAGTTACCATCTAGAGTGGACACACCCACACCATGCTCTAGATCACCACTGCCTCTATCTTCTATTGACTTGTAACATCACACCCATTAGACAACCTTTCTCTGTCTCTCTCTCTAAATTCCCCCTTTAAAACTGAAGGACTAGGGGCTGGAGAAATGGCTCCATAGTAAATAGTATTGACTGTTCTTTCAGAGGAGCTGAGTTCCACTCCCAGTACCTATAATAGCAGCTCACAACTGCTTCTAAATCCAGTTCAAAGGGACACATGTACACACAACATTAATGCACATAAAATGAAAAGGACATTAAAAAGCTGAAGGATTACACACAACAATGTGCTTTAAATATTAGGAAGAAAGATTGTTATGTTTTTGAGGCTGTGTGGAAAAATGATAGCTACACTAGTTGTGGCTCGAGTAGGCAAGATCCTTGCAGAGAAACTAGTGGCCCAGAAGAAATTCTACTTTGATGTAACTGAAGGGAAATTTCTGTGGGTTTAAGCCTGAAGCTATGGACCTCTAGCGTTAATACTTATTCTGCAACAGTTACTTCTTTGCACATCTGAAGCTCCACTGATGTGTACTAATCTCTATGATGGGGAAAGTCTTTAAAATTGTCTTTTTTTTTCCCTGTGAGGATGTTATGACCATGGACTGAAACTCAACCATCAGATCCTTACGACTGAAGAAACTGCCTCACACAGTATTAGCAAGCATTGTGGAGGCCCTGACTCTAAAGGAAGATGGCTATCAGAAGATTCACCAAACATAGGCATGGTGAAATCATCAATCACCCAGCAATCCATACCTAACTAGGAATTCCCAATGGTACCCATACCAATGTTCATAGCACAAAGGTCAGGTCCCTCATCGTGTTTAACATCCATTCATATCACCATTATCACATACACAATTTTATGAATAAAATATTGTATGCAGTTCTATTTGTCTAGTGCATTCAGGGATGGGTTATTTCCCATGGAAATACAAACCTTACCTCCTTGGCAATATTGTGAGAAAACAGAATGCATGACAGAGATTTTAAAACATTTCTGTCAAGGTATAGCTCTGCTATTTCCTAGCTTTAGTTCTAAATGAGAATTTGAGTTCTAACTTAACGATAGTCTTCTTTGCTTTAAAATGAATGTAATTTACATATAACATAATTTTCAGAATTAACTAAATAAAAATCTCCATAAATCAACTATATAAAAATGAGAAAAAATAAAATTTATGTCTTTCTATAATTAAAATTTATAATGTTTATGTATTAAAATTTCATTGAAAATGACATTTACATTCGAGTTCAAATGTCTCTCATATTGACTATATAGAGTCAATTATTTTTGTTTGTTTCTCAGAATGAAATAGTTGGAAATGACATTTCAAAATAACCTCCAATTATGGCATGTACCACAGTTTTTTTTACTGTACAGCTCATTTATTACAGATGGTTCATGGGACAAATTTTAAATAATAACCACATTCTGAAAGGGCAAGACAATACGACAAAAGCAACGAGGCTCCCTTCCCAACCAGAACGGACAGTCTCCTGTGTGGAACAACATGCTAGTGGTTTTTGTATGTCATATTCAGGTAGCCTGCGTACATGCAGTGACTGGGCCATACTTAAGATCTTCGGGCACAGTCTCCTAATGTTGGGCAAGATCAACAGACACATTAGAAAATATCAGTGTTTCTCTATATTTCAAACAAATAGTAAATATCATGAGAAAATATGTGTGTTTAGAGTTTATTAGAAGGTGACATTTTCAGAAATCTTAATCGTGATAAAATTTTATCATGAGCAAGTATGATAGTAGGTCTTTACTTTTTCCTCAGAAACTGTTACTCTATCATGAAAATGTTCTTCCAGCTATAACTGAGACTGATGCTTTTGGAAATATAGCATTTGTATGCTCTGCCTGTGTACTTAGACAAACAGGTTAAACCAGAATGCTGTCCAACTAGAGCTGTGAATATAATTAGTGATTCATGGCACATTACAAAGAGTTCATATACATTTCAGTATAGTTTATAGGTGGAGAGATTTACTATAAATTCTGCATAAAATTGAGCTAAAGGGCCTAAAGCAATTAACCTAAGGACAAAAGCAAATCTAGTAGTGTTCTCTAAAGTATTTAAATTGGTTAAATAATAATTTATTTTTAATATAATTTTAGGTATGCCTACTTGTATGGCCTACCTAACTTTTGTTTGTTTGTTGGTGTTTGTGTGTATGTATTTAACAAAAGCACTGGCAAAGGTTTCATATTCTCTGAATTTCTCATAGGAACCATAGCATTAGAAAAGAATATATAATTTTAATAATACTGTTACATTTACTATTATATAAACACCTATGAATTATAAGTCTTTCAAGTTCCAAGTCCGTATTATAAACCTTCATTTTGCATGTGTTCCATAATTTCTCATATTTCATTTCTGTAATGCATTATTAGAATATTTACATAGTAATAGAATATGCTGACTAAAACTAAATGTTTTATCTTTCCTTGTTTTTTTATTGAAATAGTAAAAATTCCAAATAATAATCAATGTTCTATTTAACATGGTACAATGTTTATTGAGAATTAATATCAATTATCAGCCTGAAGCTTGTTTTAAAATAATTTTTTTAAATGCACAGAAATATATTAAACAATACCAGGTTGTTCTGGTTAAACAGTAATATCATGAAAATGAGCAAGGACTGTATTTTTAAATCAAATAATTCATATTTTGTGACCATCTTGTACATATATGACAGTTTCAAAGGAAGCTTTAAAGATATTTTCAAGAAGGTGCAAATTTTAGAGAGTGTGGCGGCCATTGCTGTAGTCTGGATTTACGTGCTCAGGATTCAGTAAGGAGAAATTGAAAGACATGTCTATACACAGCAAAGTCATGGGAAAGTTGAATGTTGCCTACTAATGCAATATTACCTGTCTGTCTGGGAAATGAATCTGGATTCACCACAGAGACCTTTGCAGAATCTTCTTTCTCGTATTTACATGTGGCTTCCCATCTCGTATAGGAGCGGAACAACCACAACAGAAAAGCCTTCAAACATCATTTCATAAATGTGAGCAATGCCTCCTCCCGCCTCCCTGAGGGATGCCTTGGGCTGGAGTTAATCCCTTCCTCTTATTGTATCCATAGTGACATTGTTCGTACGCCATATGACATTTCTGCAAATCTTACTGTGAGGTCCACATATTTAACAACTAACATTTCTAAACATCTCATAATAAAAAGAATGTTTTTCATTACCAATACATTGAATATCTATTAATTGGTAGCACCCAAAATTATTCTGTTTAAAAAGAAAAAAAAAACTTAAAAAATCACCAATTTAACTACAACAAAGTTGCATAAATGGGACAAAAAATTTCCAAAATGTGTTTTTGTATAAATGTGTGTACAGACCTATATGGTGATTTTTTTTTGCATGGAAATTACTTTTAATGGGCTGTTAATGACATTCTGATTTCATGTGGTATGATTGAAGGACATTTTGGTGTTACTTAACTCATTGAACAAAAAGTCAAGATAATCAAAATATAATTGATTGAATAGATAAATAAATTGTGCACATTAATTCTTGCAAACTAAAATTAGCAATAATCTAAATCACCTGAAGATCCGGTGACAAGCATCTTCAGGTTGGTTCACTTCAGTTTAGACAGATCTGTGGGTGCAGCTTGAACAGTCTTCAGGCACCTTTCCTTTTTGAATGTTAAATATGTTCTTACAATGTCAAATGTAGCTTAGTGGTAGAGTGCTTGCCTTGGATGCATTATGCCTTGAGTTTCATATCCGGTACCAGACAAAGGTTAAAAATGATACGGATTTTTGTTAGACATTGTGCAGCTTAGAGTAGTTACTTTTCTTAGTAGTGAGTTATTGGCTTAGTCAGGATTTATACAGGAGAGAGCAAGAGAGAGAGGAAGAGAGAAAGAGATGCATGATAGATATATAGATGATACATGATAGATATATAAATAGATAGATGATAGATAGATAGATGATCATAGATAGATAGATAGATAATGTGTCACATCAATTAGTCTGATGCGATTCCTTAAAACACTAAAACTAGTATTGTTAGTCTCGTGATTTTGTTCTAAATCAGGAAATTAGTCACTCGACGACTGGGGCTCCTTTGTTGTAAGTTAGTTATTGCTTACTTATGTTTCTTAGAATCTGGATTATTGCTGAGTTTTACCCGGGGATACTGTATAGAAAGATCACTTCTGCAGGAAGAAGATGGCAGGGTAAAGGGAAGCTTACAAGAGCAGCTTTGTTTTGTTTTTGCAACAGTCATGGTTAGCAATGGTACTAAGTAAAGTAAGATGTTTTTAAGGAGTAAAGTCCCAATATTTCATATGCAATTAGGAGTAAGGAAGGTATATTACCTCTGATCAGAGACAATGATAATTAAAGAACATTTAATTTTGAGTCAACATTAAGGGAAGATTTAGTTGCAAGTAAGATAAAGATTTGGGACTCAGCAGTCTGTTTTTAAGACATGTAAACTAGAAGAAAAAAAATTAATGGCTTCCATGTTCTATTATAAAATTAAGATATCAGAAATTATTACTGATCTGAAAAGAATTGGAATTATATAATTGAAATTATTAATAAAAATGTTGCCATATTAAATGAAAAAATTCATGTCATCTAGAAAAATAACTTGGAAAGTCCAACACATATATGCATATATAATAATGATAATATGATTTATTACTGATTAGGAATGTGCTTTCTTTGAGGATTTTCATGTCTGCTCCTGGTAAACTACTGTTTGTGACATTTTCTTAATGGTCAGGAAGAAATTAAACAAAATCGACTCCCCAAGCTGTCCTGAGAGTATAAATAACCAGATGTAACCTATTAGCAACTCTGAAGTTATTTCTAATAAATTCAGACACATCACCTCTTATTCTTTCCAGATTACAAGCTCTTAATTACTTATGTGTATCTTCATGAAGAGTTCCTTCCAACCCTTTGATCTTTCTAAGCTTATATTAAAGCCCCCCTTTTTTTCCCTGTTCTGTTTTAAGTTCTTTGAATTACATTAACCAGTTAACTTTCATCCATGTTTGCCCCGCAGAGGGCAGATCTTGTGCTTGTAAATCTCCTTTTCTTTGGTGAAAGCAGTTTATTTGAGATTAAGTTGTATTGAACAAATGTTAAGGAAATGGATAAACAGTTACTCGTTTTCTGATAGGATTCCAAATTTTGCCACCCTACAGTGGAGTTTTGTATTTCTTTCTCTGAATCAGTCTAATACTGACAGTAAGGCATCCAACATCATTCTGCTAACAGTTCTCAGGACAAGGTGTGGATAAGCTGTGGCCCCTGGGCAAATGTGAGCAGCTGTGTGCTTCCATGAGTTGAAGCTGGACTGAAAAGCTCCTTCAGTCATTTAGTATAGTCTCCATGTACCAAGCTGTAATGGTACAGTAGAGCAGTGGTGACAGATACCATATGGCAGGCAGAGCCTGAAGCATTTGCTCTCTGACCTTTCCTAAAACATGGTTTCCAACTCTGAATGCAAATCATAAATGGCATCAATAGTATGCCATTTGTTTTCATTATCAATTATTTTCTAAAAATGTAAGGCATTTTCCTACCTGAGCATATTGCTTTTAGCTTTATGAAATGTTCTGTGGCTCAGGCTCATGTATAATTCAAAAGAATATGCCATTATAAAGGAAAAATTAAAAAAATCCATCATAGATAATTTCTGGAAAATCTAGATGTTTGTTTAGATAATTCCCAGAAAGCATAGCTATGTTTATCTCAATTTCCAATGGTAATGAGCAATTGCAGAGTTTAATTCATATACTTGCTATCTTTGTCTGGGTTTCTATTGATTTCCTAAAATACCATAAGCAGGAAATCTCAAGAAGGAAACAGCTGATTACATTTTACAACTCTTAGGTCACACTGCACTGCACCACAGAGAAAAGTCATGGCCGAAACTCAAGGCAGGAACAAAGCAGAAGCCATGGAGGCTTGTTGCTTACTGTTTTCCTCCTGCCAAGGTGGTAAAACCTACAGTTTGTTGAGCCTTCCCACATCAATCATATATGGAAAAAAATGCCCTATAGGTTTCCCTACAGGCAATCTGGTAGAATGTTGTTGTTGTTTTTTTTTTTTTTTTTTTTCAACTGATGTTTACAGATGTCTTCAGTGTGTGCCAAGTCAACAACAATGTAATAAACAAAAACAGACCATTCAGGACAGTTCTCTTATCGTATATTATTTCATTTCTTACAAAAATTCTGTTAACTTAAAAATGAGTAGTAGTGGTAGTTGTAATAGTATTGCATTAAAAAGGAGAAAGTATGCAGAAACTGTACTGACTGAACATCACTAAAGAAAAAGACCTCCTACCTCAATTTTTCTTTTCTTTTAACAGTGGAACCCCCCACAAGTTTCTTCATCTCTGAAGGACTGATGGAATGGCAGAGCTTTGGAATTACAGTCTTTCTTCATCTCTCCTGGTTTCTCTGTCCTGAAAGGCTATGGTTTCCTGTTCTCATGGTGTGAATTACAGATCACCCCTCGAAAAGACAAAACTAATAGAAAGTTGTATTCCAGCTTTGTCTTTTCTGCATTCTTTCTGGAGAAAAATGAAAATAAGAACAATAATTAATGCCACTTGTTTACCAAAAAAAATAGATAAATAAATTCATATCATTAGCAGTAAAAATACCCTTACTCGCAGGTCATTATTCTCTGTATCTGTTCTATTAGGGTGTGGCAGGCACTGTTGCTCAGTCATGTAGTGAACACTTAGAACACATATTAAAGAAAACAAAAATGGAGTCACTCCTGCCCGGCACCCTACTTCAGTACATCAGAAGTGTAATCTCCCAAGGTGTAATCAGCAAACCCCTGTCCAAACCAATCAAAAGCAGAAACCAAAAATTGTTTGCAAAGATGGAATGAGTTTCTCAGGGGCAACAAAAATCAAGGCTCCTGATGATTCAACTGACAGTCTTCACCATGCCTCAGTGTGTAGCACTCGCAGAAGCTAACAACAGGGACCCTTCGGATGACCACATCCCCTACCAGGACCTCTTGCCTCTGTCCTTCCTCTGACTTTGATGAGGGTTGAGTGTTGTGCACCCTAGTTGACCAGGACAAGTTCAACTGGGGCTGTGATGGGGTAGCTTCCATTATTCTCAAGGACTGCAGCTGTAGAGGCAGCACCCTCTGATTACTCACTGTCCTTTTCTCACCAGAAGACATGGACTTGCTGGGTGGCTGTGCACTGGGCAATAGTTCTGATGACCCACTTGTGCCACCTCTACCCTCTGCTCCTGAGCATACACAGCCTCCCAGAGACCGGCAGGATTATTTAGAGCTAGGTTATTAAGCAGTTACATTTATTTGCTGTGATTTCATTTGCTTCTCTTTTCCTGTGTTGTGTTGTGTCAACAATGAATCCGACATTCAAAAAAGACACCAGGCTGCCTGCCTCACTGCGATGCCTAAGTCCTGTTCAAGACGAGTGTACACAAATGTTGTTCTCAGTGCTTTTTAAACATCTGCTCACCACTCTGTTCTCAGTGTCTTCGGGCCCCACACTAGCCTTTGTTTTTGCAAGTCTTTAACTTCATGATTAAAACAACAATGTGAAATTTGAAGTCAAAGACATTCAATCTGGTTTTGCTTTGGGGATTCTCTAAGTTGCCTCCCAGTGCTGAGAAAGAAGTTTGTCAAGAAGGAATGATTTGAATACTGTAAGAAAGAGTAAATCATTACACGGACAAGAAGAAAGAGACCCAACGTTAGGGTGGATTCTTCTTGATGGTCTTTCAAATAACACAAATACTGTATACATTGCAATGATGGAGTAATAATATTTTTCTTCCTTATTCTTTTTTTCATTAAGAAGTTTTTTTTCTACACATATTATGTTGTTGAAATTCTATGTAAAAATAACTCATCTATGTGTTCATGTGTTGAATAGAAGAGAAGAAAAATCTGCTACATCAAAAGGCTCCTCATCTTCTAGTCTTTGGAACAAGCCCATGAATCCTCTAAAGTGCTGGCAGATAAAATCACTTTGTGACCTTTGCTGATCTGCAGTTTACAGGGTAATCTGTGCTCTGTAGTGCGGAGTTTGGTTTAAGAGCTTGATCTAAAGCTTGATTGTGTTATGGCTGAATTCTAACTAGAGATTTCTGTTGCCTATCTGAGCGTAACTTCGGAAGGACTGCAATCGCTTTAAACAGATGGCCATGAAGACACTTCCACGGGGGGATTGTGCCCAGTTTCATTTCCTGAGCAATATGACCCATGGGAGGCAGATGGAAAGCAAACGCTGTCTGAGTTTTCTCCTCTCCTAGAAGATCAGTTCCTTTCTGAGGTGAGAAAACCCTGCTCTACTGTGGTAGTACCACTTTGGAGGCATTCACATACAGATAGCAGGCATAGCTTTTGGTTTCCCTTCTATAATCCTCTGTAAAATTAAATATCTGCAAAACACCCTTTCTCACTACTTCCAAACTCCTTATTAGGTTTTATTTGTCCCCATCTTTAATCTCATGATTAAAAGAACAATGCAACTGGAATTTGAATTCAAAGGCATTCTTTCCTCAATCACTTTGTCCTGCTGTTGTCTACTTCCTAACAGTCTCCCCCACAGACAGAGGATAATAATTAAAGACACAGGCCTTCAGGGTAGTTGTGATGTGTTGCTGAAAATCAGAAACAAACGGGGTGGCTTAGGTCTTGTGGGAAATGAAGATTTCAGTGGATGAAGAAACAAAGCTCATCGATAATTGCATTTATCATAAACAAAGTGGTCCAATTCTTAAGGTTGAGGATATATATTCATAACAGCTTCATGTACATAAATCCCTTGTGGGAATTTCAACATGTACATAAAAAGCCTTGTGAGCATCAGAGACCGAATGGATGCTGCCACTGCCATATGTGTGTTATATGTGTCCTGTCCTCTGCTTAGCAATGAACTCACAGCCAGCATCTCTGGGACTCAGGTTTGAACAAAGTCACCCCGTTCACATGCTTTGTCAGTAAGACACATTCTGTATTTCCATTGGTCCTAGACACAGGGTAGCCCTTCAGAACTCTTCTTGTTGGTGGTTTTAAACAGCAAATCACACTGAAAAGCATAAAAAATGTGAAAAACATGACACGAAAAGGACCTCAAAAAGACTCTTGTCAACAGTATGAGAACAAAGATGAGAAATTCAAAGGGCTGCCTTGTTTGATGTCATCTGGGGATGTTTGCCTCAAGTGATTGCAATTTTTCAGCAATCTGCATATGTTCACAAGTTACAGCGGAAAAAGAATGCAGGTTCATGAACGGTAGATACTGTGACTTTCAGTGAACAGGTGAATAGTGCAAGCAAGTTATAACATTTAAGATAATAAAAAAGATAACAGTAGAGCATATTTGTACCACAGGACCATGACAGTTTAGAATCACCAGGGTTCAAATTGGGCTGGTGGCTCTGGATACAGAGAATTATACAAGGTTCTGACATAGAGCCAGGCCAAATAACATACAGACGATCAGAATAAAATGAGAAGTTCCAAGTGAAGTGAATTACACAGTGGCTTTTCCTCCTCTTACTACATACCGCTTCTCTGACCTATGTGAGATGAAGCTTGATGGCGTCTTTTCAAGGAAAATAGCATACTCTGTTAGAATTTCACAAACTTTTTATGCATTTCAATTATCTACAAACTTTGATTGCTTAATAATTGTCAAGTAAAAACTAGTGCCATGGGTGATGAAGGCATGGATCATTTCAAAGGACACTAAATATAAGTACAAGACCATGCAGAAAGCAGTCTGTTCTGTGAGGCTTAATGCTGATGGTAAGGTTATCCAGATAAAAAAGGAGCAAAACACTAGCATGGCTGCTGAGTGTCACCTACTTGAAACTCATTGTGTGCATCTGTAGAGGAACTTAAATACAACCACATGCCTACTCTGGCAAAGGATCACATCCAATGCTATATGGACCAGCCCAGCAGACTGAAAGTGGCTCTGTTTACATAAGTTTCCAAGAATGCATGTTACAGTTAAACCCAAGTACCTAATATTCCAGGAGTAAGTCCATAATATTATGACATATTTTTTAAAATAAAGAGTGGTGATACCAAATGGAGAAGAGCATTTTAACTTTAGCTTTAAGGCATTTCAATTTAATGTTATATTTACACATTCTTACTATATATTATAACATAAGGACTTTTCTCTAATGCTGCAGATTTACAGTGAATTTATAATTATTTAAATTCAAATTACAGAGAGACAATGGAGCTGTTGTTTAAACTTAGATTCTAATGTCTCAAGATATCACAACCAGATGGAAAGTATTAATCATGGCATTCTTAGTGTCTTTTTTTCTACACATAGCATCAAAAGCAAGGGAGTATGGTGTGAATAATATTGATCTGGATGTCACGGACCTCTTGCAGAAGCCTCAAATTGAAAAGCCTGGTACCTTTTTCTTTACTTGTTAAAAAACAAAAAGTTAGTATGTTGAATGATGTTGCCCTTCTTGCTCTTCCAGTTCTACGTTTTTGTTTCTAATGTGATGTAGATATGGGGAAAGGAGAAATGGCTCACAGTTAAGAGTACTTGATGACCTTACAGAGAACGCTGCCTTCATTTCCAACACTGCGATGGCTCACAGCTGACTGTAGCTCCAGCTCCCAAGATGTACTTCTTTTTTAGCCTCCTCAGTCACCAGTACACTTGTGATATACACACGCTTATAGCCATTCACTCATGCCCATGAACTAAATAAGCAAATATTTAAATAATATTCATATGGCCTCTCACTCTGACACAGGGTACCTCTCTCAAAAATTCTTTTTACTTTAAGTTGTACATACAGATATGATAGACAGTGATAATGTGATGAAATAAGGCAAAAGAAAAATTTTACCAAAAATCATGAAGGATGTTTTCCGGAAATAAGCACAAAATGTATTGTAATCCATAAGATTATATAGAATGTAAACATGTATAAAATTTAAGATATAGATGAACATGTTGATAGTTGGTTGTGGCTTATTACACAAAGAAAAGTTTACTACCACATTTGGAAGGCAGGTTTTTATGTTTGGTTTTTTTTTTTTTTTTTTTTGTTGGTTGTGTTTTTGTTGCTGTTTTAACAAAAATTCTAAAAAGCTCAACATGTAAGCGAAGCATCCCCACAAGAATGACAAGGTCAACCAGACGGCAGCTAAGCCCTGAACGGTTCCTCTTCGGAAAATGTAACAACATAACCAGAACTCATTTTGATATTTTATTGCACTGTGTGAAAAGTTCTAACATAATTGTCGTAATTTGAAATAGATCAGAAGGGTTCAACTCACCATGCTTTATTACTACTTATGATTTAATTAGTTTTGTAAATGTAAACATGAGCAGTGAATCCCTCCCACTCTTTAGCCTATGCTATGTCTACTCAGTTTTTCCTCATGGATTTTATGAATTAATACTAAGGGGGTCCTAGCTCCGTGGGAGAGTGCTTGCCTAAAATGTGTTAGGCCTTCCCTCTGGCAACATCCACCGGTATGAGCTATTTTGAGTGCATTATTACAAGGTTCCTGATTAGCCTTTAAATGGAAGCTCAGATCAAAGTACTAACCTTGGTTGAAAGCTGAGATATTGTAATCTCTATGGTTTATTTCCATCTTCCAAATGTGTTTTCAAAGAATTATCTAAACACTAACAAATACTCTATTTTATTCATATTACTTCGTTATTTTTTTCTAATCTTTTTGGGCTCAGGAATTTATTTAGAACTCACTAAAATTCCTACTCTCTTCCACTTTACTCCTACTTTGACTTAAATAGGAACCCACATTGGTTAAAATATTTTAAACAGCTAGAGGAAAGGAAGGGAGAGAGGGAATCAAGAACCAGGCAGAGCCATCATCTCTAAACCAAGAATTTAGAATGCCTTATAAACATCCTGATAAGATAGAACATAAAGGAACAGGTTAAGAATGTTTGACTGGACTGACATGAATCACCTGTTTCTCCATGTATTACAACTTCTTTTCAGCGGAAGTCATGACATAACATTAACATTGATTTTCATATCTACTTTTGCTATTTTACTAAAAAGATAAATTTTACAACGATTTTCAATCATTCTCTTAAGAATGAACAACAGTGAAAAATTTGCTCCTTTTAGAATGAAATTTCAAATTATGACAGAAATTAAGGACCACCAATCAACGCAAACTTATGTATATCAACACTATGCGTAAACGTTTTAATCGTAAAGAACAATACATATATATATATATATTTTTTCAGATCAGGGATAAAAAGCCTATCATCAATCACAAGAGGAGCATAAAATGTCAATGTAATTTTGCTTTAAGCAATCATCATATTGCTGACTTGAACTTTTTAGTTTCCTGACTTTTACCTGAAAGCTTCCCTTGGAGTCTTAGAGGTCCTCAGTGGGCAGCCAACAGAAGTGACAGGTAAGCAAATGGCCTGATGTTAGTGACTTCTCTACTCCATGGATTGATGAATTTTTAAATGGTAGTATAAATAAAAGCAAATTTGTGGTTTTACTATTTTTACCCAGCTGTCTCTTTTAAATTAATTATTTGTTTTCCTGGCTAGGACATTGCTAATAGAAGCTTTTAGCTATCAGCATTGGTAGGAGGTTACTAAATATATTTGTTTAAAAAAAATGCTCAACTATTATCATGTTCTGCCTTCAATTTCTGGGAATAAGAAAAAATAATCTATTTTCACTTTCCATGCTAAAAGTCTATGACTCACTGTCTAAAAGAGTCCTAAGTTCCTCTGTCTGGAAATTAATCTTGAGGCAGTACCTGTAATCTGCTAGGCTTCCTTAGAACAGGGGCTGCAGCAAAATGATTCATGATGCACAGATCACTTCAGACACATTAACATGGCGTTCACTATAAAAGTTGTTTTACATTACTATAAAATACTCACCGTATTATATTTATTTTACTTCTAAACATACAGCTGTCGAAATGCCTGAGATGCCTCAACTGTTCTTAACCCAGCCATACACATGGTAAAATTGGAAAGAACACACCTGTTGTGTGGTGAAAAAATGAAAAAAAATCATAAAAATTCCTTCTCCAGGAATAAAATAAAGGAAAACACCCCATTTCCATTACAAATACCGACCAAGGCTAGGGAGATGGCTCAGTGTGTCAATTTGTTAATTGTCCACTGTGCAAGAGCAAGGACCAGAGCTCAGACCGCCAGAACAAACGTAGAAAGTGGGCACTGTGGCATATGCACTTGTAAACCCAGGGCTGATGGGGTGGAGGCAGACAGAGGAAGACTTCGGCCTTCTATGTGTATACCATACCAATAAATACACATATGCAAATAGTATACCCATCACTTGCTAGTTTTATACAGAATATCTTACTCAGGTCTAATAAATAGCTGACAGTATTCTCATCGAAAGGCTTGACATTCATTCTTTCGAGAAACAAACTGAAGTTCATTCATTTCTTTGGGCATTTGTTCATTTACCATACATATATTTAACATTATTTATATTATAAATTTTTTCCTCAATTTTCCATAGATTTTGCATTTTAAATATTTATTTATTTTTATATTTAACTATGTGTATTGTTTGTGTATTTGTGTGGCTGTGTGCACGAAAATGGAGATGCCTGCAGAGACCAGAAGGCCTCTGGTCACCTAGACTAGTTGAGCTGGTTGACATGGGTAATAAGGAACTGGATCCCCTGACATAACAGTGAACACCTTAATTGCAGAGCCATCCCTCCAGGCCTGATATTCTGCATTTCAACAGAGTAGGCAAAAAAAAGATCACAGATAAGCAACTCAGTGTCACCATGGGAGGAAGACAATTGAAACTCAGAGGTATAAGCAATGATTTCAGGGAAAATTCCACTAAGGAAGCATCAGATATGGCTTTATAGTTTGTTAAAAGGACTGAAGCAGGGTATATGTATTTGGGACCTATTCTGAAGCTGAACTTAAGAAAATATATTTGGATACAGGAGGTGAAGAGACATAAGGAAAGAAATTAGCTCCTAAGTTTTGGCTTTAGAAAATAAACACACTAAAATCTGTACACCTAAAGAAGCTAAGCAAGAAGGAGGACCCTGGGTAAGATGATCAATCTTCACTCAGAAAGGCAAAAGGGACAGACATCAGAAGAGGAAGAAAACAGGGAACAGGACAGGCACCTACCACAGAGGGCCTCTGAAAGACTCTACCCAGCAGAGTATCAAAGCAGATGCTGAGACTCATAGCCAATCTTTGGTCAGAGTGCAGGAAATCTTATGAAAAGGGGAGATAGAAAGACCTGGAAGGGATAGGAGCTCCACAAAGAGAGCAAGAGATCCAAAAAATCTGGGCCCAGGGGTCTTTTCTGAGAGTTATACTCCAACCAAGGACCATTCCTGGATATAACCTAGAACCCCTGATAGATGTAGCCCATGGAAACTCAGTATCCAAGTGGGCTCCCTAGTAAGCAGAACAGGGACTCTCTCTCACATGAACTCAGTGTCTGGCTCTTTGACCTCCCCACGATGAGGGAGCAGCCTTGCCAGGCCACAGAGGAGGACATTGAAGCCACTCCTGATGAGACTTGATAAGCTAGGGTCAGATGGAAGAGGAGGAGGACCTCCCTATCACTGGACTTGGAGAGGGACATGGAAGGAAATGAAAGAGGGAGGGTGTGATTGGGAAGGCATGAGGGAGGGGAGTACAGCTGGGATACAAAGTGAATAAACTGTAATTAATATGAAAACTAAAAATTTAATTAAAACCAATTAATTTTAAAAAAAGAAAATATTTAGAGAATGATAGTAATACATTTATTGGAGTGAGTAGTCAGGGAGATCCAATGAAGTAACTAAGGATGTCGATGACGTACAAAGTTCTCTAGGTAAAATAAATTAACCCGCGTCCACATTTACATACATAGATTTGTGCAAAACATGACTGTTATAGGGGCTGGAGAGATGGCTCAGAGGTTAAGAGCACTGGTTGCTCTTTCAGAGGTCCTGCGTTCAATTCCCAGCAGCCACATTGTGGCTCTCAACCACCTATAATAAGATCAGGTGTCTTCTTCTGTCATGCAGGTAGAATATTGCATACAATGAATGCTGTAGTAATAATACATACAAAACTTCAGTACACCAAGGTTTGCTGAGCTCTTCTTTCATTTTAATTTCATTATTTTTTTGATATTTTGGGAATTTTATTTCTTTTTTTATTTTATTATTATTTTTTTCATCAGTTACATTTTATTAACTCTGTATCCCAGCCGTGTCCCGATCCCTCATTCCCTCTCAGTCCCTCCCTCCCTCCCTCATCTCCACCGTGCCCCTTTCCAAGTCCACTGATGGGGGGACCTCCTCCCCATTCATCTGATCCTATTTTATCAGGTATCTTCAGGACTGGCTGCAAAGCCCTCCTCTGTGGCCTAACAGGACTGCTCCTCCCTTCGGGGGTGGGGAGACCAAAGAGCCAGTCATTGAGTTCCTGTTAGAAATAGTCCCTGTTCCCCTCACTTTGGGAAACCAATTGGTTACTGACCTACCACAGGCTACATCTGAGCAGAGGTTCTAGGTTATATCCATACATGGTTCTTGGTTGAATGTCAGTCTCAGAAAAGACCCTGTGCCCAGATATATTTGGTCCTTGTGGAGCTCCTATCCTTTCCCCATCAGACTAACTCCCCTTCTTTCTTATGATTCCCTGTACTCTGCCAAAGGTTTGGTCATGAGTCTTTGCTTTGAAAACACTGCTAGTTAGAGTCTTTCAGATGCGCTCAGTAGAACAAAATGACTGCCTACAGATTGGGAAAGAATCTTCACTAACCTTTTATCTGACAGAGGACTAATATCCAGTATATACAAAGAACTAAAGAAGCTGAAAAGCAGCAAACCAAGTAATCCAATTAAAAAATGGGGAACAGAGCTAAACAGAGAATTCTCGACAGAGGAATATCGAATGGCAGAATAACACTTAAAGAAATGCTCATCTTCATTAGCCATCAGGGAAATGCAAATCAAAACGACCCTGAGATATCACCTTACACCCATCAGAATGGCCAAGGTGAAAAACTCAAGTGACAACACATGATGGAGAGGTTGTGGAGAAAGGGGAACCCTCCTCCACTGCTGGTGGGAATGTAAACTGGTACAACCACTCTGGAAAGCTATCTGTCGCTTTCTAAGACAAATAGGAATAGTGCTTCCTCAAGACCCAGCTATACCACTGCTAGGTATATACCCAAAGTTCGTTCAAGTACACAAAAGGGATACTTGCTCAACCATGTTTATAGCAGCTCTATTTGTAATAGCCAGAACCTGGAAACAACCCAGATGTCCATCAATGGAGGAATTGGTACAGAAATTGTGGTATTTTTACACAATGGAATACTACTCAGCAATCAAAAAGGAGGAAATCATGAAATTTGCAGGCAAATGGTGGGATCTAGAAAAGATCATTCTGAGTGAAATATCCCAGAAGGAGAAAGACAAACATGGGATATACTCACTTATATAGACCTATAAGATATGATAAACATAATGAAATCTATACACCTAAAAAAGATAATCAATAGAGCGGACATGGGGTAAGATGATCAATCCTCATTTAGAAAGACAGATGGGATGTGCATTGAACGTAATTTCATTATTTTTAATGACATATAAAATCAAATGTATTTATTTTGTATAATATGACAGTTTGGTGTAAAATATATTTGATTATACCAAATCAAGTGGATCTGTAGGCTTGTCTCAGACAGTCCTTCCTTTTGTAATGCTGCAATTTTTAGTCCTCAGTTTTAACTGACCTTACAACCCCTTTGTTAATACAAAGGAAGAAAACATAAAAGGAATTAAAATAAGCAGTCTAAACAGTTCTAATTTACACCTTTTGTTTCAAAGTCAAATGTCTCTGTATTTTCTAACTCAGTGATTTGTTTGTAATGAGAAGACAGAGATGATTCTGTTTGACAGCTGGTGTTCTGGCCTGTACTAGGTAGTCATCAATTATATCTTAATAATCAAAATTTTTAGGGCACATAGGATTTTCCAGTTTGATAGAGAAAAAAAAAAACAACCAACCAAACAAACAAAAAAACAAAATACAATACCTTGAGAAACCTGAAGGACACTCTGCTGGGAATTAGGGGAAATAGATTTGCAATGTTTCAATCTGGCACCAAGACTGTTTCATATGCTGGCTCAATGTTCTATGTGCAATTTGATTCATATTTAAAGGTAACATTTTTAATCATATTTTCTGATCTTGGGGATACTCAAAATACCAGTTTACAAATCTCAGATAGTAAGTAGTCTTTGTGTCTTCACTAATGACTGAAGAAAATAATTTGCTTCAGGGTTTCTGACAAATAAATATATAACTAGTTTATAATGAATGAAAGACTTGTTTCACTTTAAAAAATGAAAACAGCATTGACATGAAATTCATCAGTGAAGATTACAATGAGCAAAACAGAACCAGTTGTCAATAAATATTATATACCTTCAATTTCTAATTTAATTTTTTTAACATCAAACGTAGAGGAGCAATTTTCCATTTTCCTGTAGAAAATGTAATCTTTTGCTTTCTCCTAAAATATATTTTCATTGATTCTGGATAAGTTAAATAATCATTAAACATTTAAGTGCCTACTTTTTGTCCATTGTATCATAAAATATATATATGGCACATACTACATAAATATTAGTCTTTTCAAAGTATTCCTTGAGCAAGGACAGCAACTTGCTTCCAACACTTTAAAACAATATTTCAAGTTATATTCTGTGATAAAACAGGTATTCCTTACCAAACCAACTCTTTAAAAATATTTTAACAGAGTTTTCTGAATATTGGTTTAATGTTTCTTATCAAACCTTGGCTAAAAGTCAGCAATGTGAATTAAGGCTGTTAGGTTTGACAGCATTTATAACTGAACTTTGACCTAAAAAGTTGTTTTAATACATTCTATTCAAATATACATGAGTGGATTGCATGTTTTATGTATTTAGAAAGACTTTATAATATGCGTTATCAGCGTTATCAATGTAAAAACAACTTCAAAAAGTTTATCTCGAAACTTTATTATACCTTAGTATAAATATTGAAGTTTATAAAATTCAAAGTATTTCCCAGAATGTGCTTTTTCTTACTGACATACAATTTTTTGAAACTTGTCCCTGAGGAAAATCACTTGAAGATAAACTTTTGCATATTCAACTCGTTTCCAGAGGCTAATGGGAAAGCCTAGCTTTGTCAGGCAAGTTTTCATATAAGTTCACAAGTAAATATTAACTGATTTGCAAAACTTTTTAAGATAAGACAAATAAAATTTCCTTATTATTACTTTGTTATAAAATAATTTTCAAATATATTTTAATTAACTTCAGAGCTGACAGAAACACAAAACATCCACTGTCCATATTAATTTCAAAACTGTCGTGTTGAGAATGTTGATCTCCTCAAACAGGTACTAGTTGCATTTTTAATTAAATTTTTATTTTTCATATTAATTAGAGTTTATTCACTTTGTATCCCAGCTGTAGCCCCCTCCCTCAGGCCCTCCCAATCCCAGCCTCCCTCTTCTTCTCCTCCCATGACCCTCTCTAAGTTCACTGATAGGGGAGGTCCTTCCCTTCCATCTGACCCTAGCTTATCAGGTTTCATCAGAACTGGCTACAATGTCCTTTCTGTGGCCTAGCAAGGCTGCTCACCCATCAGGGGGAGGCAATCAAAGAGCCAGCCACTGAGTTCATGTCAAAGACAGTCCCTGTTCTCCTTACTAGAGTATCTACTTGGACACTGAGCTGCCATGGGCTACATTTGTGCAGGGGTTCTAGATTATCTCCATGAATGGTCCTTGGTTGGAATATCAGTCTCAGAAAAGAACCCTGTGCCCTCTCAGATATTCTGGTTCTGTTGCAGGTACCAGTTTTTAATAATGAGAATTTAAAGCTTTTTCTTCAAACTTTTTGGAATGTACTTATAATAATGTCATCTCCCATCACTGTGCCATACAGTAGCACAAAGAAAATCCTTGTTCCTACTTAACTGTAACAACATACCCACAGCTCATCACCACATTTCTGATGAATCTTCTTTCTATCTTCTGGATTTTTTTTAATTTAATAAAATGTATTTATTAATTGAAAGAAATCTAGAAAAGAGGAAAATAATACAAAATGTATTAATTAAAAATCGATGGTGGAATCTAATAGTATTTATATACCCAATTTAGTAAAAAAATGACAGAATATGTTAATTAACTCAAAATATTATATTGAAGTTTTTAAAAAGAAGAAAAATACTATAGTACTTTTAAAGAGAAAGAGAATCCAATATAAATTAGGAAGATTCATGTATAAAATAATGAAAAATATACTAAAAAAATCCCTACCTAACAGAAAATTGTAATTCTGCTAGTAACAGACTAAACAGTCTTCAAGAAATAGAGCATTGTGGGAGACACAAAAAAAAATCTTCCATTTTTAGAGCTTTGCCTCAATATGAAGATATAATATTAAACATATGAATATCCATTGATACAATTACCAAGTACATGAACTGCAAAATTTAAGAAAATTGAGAGAAGAGCTAACTAAGTAAAAACATACAGTAATAGTAACAAGTTTCAACATACACTGAACAGGTGATGGGATACGCAGGTGGACTCCTGTGTTGGGATTCAGTTCTAGAAACTGGAAAGAGTAAAGCAAGTGTGATCTAACAGTCATATTTAGAACACAGAGCTGATTATGTTATTCTGGCATTGCTTTCAACTTCACATTTTCTAGAATAGACTAAAATGTTGGGTCTAGAGGAAAATCTCAACACAATCCAGATTGTGAAATCATTTTGTTTGGCCAAATAAAAGTGATACTTTATTTGTGGATAAGATTCTTCTAATTTTTTTTTCTTTCTGCGGAGGAAGAAATCATAAATTGTGACAGTATTAATTATCAAGTTGACAGAAGCTGAGCAAGCTAGGAGACAGACATCCCTGTGAGTGATTATTTAGCTTCAGGGCATGTCTGTGAAGGATTATGTTGATTAGGGTCTCTCTATTATGCAGCCATGACTGTCCTGGAAATCACTATGCACAGCAGTTTGGCCTTGAACACACAGAGATGCTCTTCTCTCTGCCTCCCTAGTGCTAAGATTAAAGGTGTTTGCCACCATGCCTAGTCAAAGTTCACAGTCTTGAGTTTTCTAGGAAATGTCTGGGAAGATGACTGAGGCATACTCAAAGTCCTAACCATTCAGACTTTAAGGCTGGGAAATCACCATTTTAAAAGACAAAATATCTCCATATGAAAGGAATATTATCTCCATGTCAGCAACCCTCATAATAAGGACTTATTGTGCTGGTATGTTTGTCAGATTCTGAAGTCCCTTAACAAACTCCGGGTTGAGGGTCTCCTTATGTTCTTCATTGTCTTTCTTGTCTTTGTATACTTTCCTACAAGTTTAGCTTGACTCCCAAAACTGGAAGTAATATTCTTTTGTTCCTACCGCATTCTATTCAAGCTGTTCTGTGTATCCTCTAAGAACAAAACATTCTGTCCTGTTGGAAACTCCTTTAGCAGGAAGGTAAACAACTCAAAAGAGCATCAGGAAGTCCCTGAAACTAATGAGATTGACTGGGCTCCTCCCTCTTAGAATAAGCAATAAACATTGCTGAGAGTCACTCTTAGACAAAACCAGCTGCAAAGAAGACAGAACAGACCATCAGGTGCCTGGAAGAAGCAGAAACCAACTGAGTTTCCTGGAAGAGGATTAGACTGTGTGACTCACTTAGAAAGGACACTCTATCAGCTGTTGAGCTGCCTGTAAGCTGTGCAGTATGCACCAGGTTTCCAGTTTTTGTGAGCTGTCACTTGAGCCACAGTGGGCTTTGATGATACAGCATTTCTGCTCCTGAAATTAACCCCTCATTCATACTCTTTTAAACCCTAAGAAAACTCACTGCTTCACATAGTTGGAGTTTGGTGGCATCCATACCTTGATCTTAAGGGACTACCACCAGCCCCAGCCTGCCAAACATGGCTCTGGCAGGCCTTGCCCTTCTGCTATTTCCTCTGCCTTGCTAAAAACTATTATATTACATTCTGAAAGCCAGCCACCAAGGTCCGTTCCATCATTTGGCCACTTCTTCCTCCTGGGTCTGACTACCAAGATCCAGCTATCAAAGTATTGAAGTCCAACAGTCAAAAACCCCGTTTTGGCTACCCTAATTAACCTATCCAATCAAAATTAAACACCTCATCCCAACACATGGTTTCTCCTTTTACTTTTATAAACTTTCATTGGCATAGGTGCCATATCTGTCTCTTCCCCATCCAGAGGCAGTCCTTTGTCCTCCCCTCCCCCTCCTCCTTGGACAAATATCTTGTCTCCCTCCTCCTTGTTCTTTTATCCCTGCTTCCTTTTCCTCTACCTCCTGTCTTTGTCTCTTGTTCCCTGTCCTTTGTCCCTCTGGAGAGAAAAATCTCCGTTGGGATGGAAACTTGTTCTTGGGGTTTCTTGTGCCTATACTTTTTGGTCCTTCAGGACTCTTGCGCTTGAGCCCCTACCTAGGTGAGTGAACATGTGTATAGCATCGTCCAGGGAAAAGTTTTGTAACACAGTCGAGCCCATTTCAAATTGTCTCCCTCTGAGCAATCATATAATCACATCTTTTCAGCTTTTACCTTTCTGTTGAACTCTTCAGTCTTGAAACCTTGTCAACTATTACTTGTATTTTGGTGGTAAAACTATTTATCTCATTGTCTTGAACCGTAGTTTCCAATTGTTGTGTCTTGCTTTTCATTCTGTACTGTTAACATGCTCATAGGAAGGAGGAGTTCTGATTGCGGTTTATCTGCACACTTTCCCTACATGAAGGGAAGGATGAGAGAAACAGTCTAGTATTAGACAATGCTTTAGAACAGACCAATGTTTTTATTTTCAAACAGAACACGAACAACTAGTTAGAGACGTTATTATGTGCTATTTTGTCTATGGCCTCTTCATGTGATATTCACATATATCTTTATTCTTAAAATAACGTTCCTATCTTAGTTTAAAAATGCCTAGACACTTTAACAACAAAAGAGTTAAGTCTTTTCTTGGTATAAAAGCAAATAACCCTGTGGAGAAACATCATATTTAATTGTGTAACCAGTTTTGTTATTATTTTATCTCCTGGTAGCAGAGTGAGCATATTTGTTATTGTTTTAAACTTCACTAGCCACCCTGATGGTTTCCTATGCTTGTTTATTTTCGGTTGTGGTTATGATTCCTACATAAATGTTTACAGATCTTGTCAAGTTTCAGGCTACTTTTAGAAAGGTTATCTCCTCCGGAGGTAAGCGTTTATGGTCTTATGGACTTATTCACAAAATGCAGAATGCAGTAGCATGTTTGACATAAGCAGTGATGGAAATAGACATTTTTACAGTGGAATTAGTCTGAAGGCATAAATACCAGACTCTAGGAAACAGTGCCTCTTCCTAGCATAGCAGACCAAAGAATTGCCACTCGCCCAGTCTGTAACAATACTGGTGGGTGGACACATGACAAAGAGGAAGTGGATTGCAACCACGACCCCATTCACAAATGCTACATAAAAATGCCTACAGAAACCAACCATTAGTTTTGCCCAACAAAAGCTGGATGTACAACTTTAAAGCCAAACCACTCTTTCTGTTTTAATATGGGCAAACAAATTAAAAGTTGAATAAACAATGATAACATTTCATCTGCCACTTTTAAATATCTACACAAATAATTTTAGTAAAACTGTATTCTTTATCCTTAATCCCTTAGCACATTCATGTTTAATTTGATGGAAATCAGGAAAGAAAACGGAGATCAAAGAATGCCTCTAATTACGGTGAAGGCTGAAGGCTGGGAATGAGTCTTGGGATTGCCAAGCTCCACAGTAAAAGGAGTTGGAGGAAAACGGACATAGGATGTGTTCCTCCTACTCAGACAGTGTTCCTTCCATTGTCTGAACAATGCAACACAATCTCCCTGTGCTAGATACTGCTACAATTTTCAGGTTATGGATGGATAAAGGACCTGTAACAGGAACCAAGTAAACAAAACAGCTAAAATCCACACATGCTTAAGGGGCAGAAATACAGACGTAATGCTCCAGTGGAAGAACGTCAGGGATTTTGTACCAGCACTGTACATTTCATAAGGTACATAAGGTGTCATAATGTGTCACTTGCACCTCTGTCACAATGAAATCACCTTACCTAGACTTTTCACTGATTATCTCCCCACCTGTCCCCCAAATAAGCTTTCGTTCTCCTGCTTTTCTAATTTATTTATGGAAACCCCTCTCCACCAGGATAATCAGTCTGCTGTTTCTGAGTCACTGTGGAACTCAATAGGTAATTTATATTTTTTTCAAATTAAAACATAATATTTAAAATATTTAATGATGACATTGCATAGGCCATGGCCCATCAGAATGAAACCATCTAAAAGTAAAAACTTACAGTCACACAGGTACACATGTATCAGGTGGATGGTAGCCCTGATCCTATGACCACTTTTGTGGGTATCTTTAGTTCATAAATATGTACTATATTGTAAATTTCTGACTTCCATACCGTTTGAGTATTCTGGCCATTAAGCTAACAATTAACAACCACAGGTAGAGACATGATGGGCTAGGGTCAGATGGTAGGGAAGGAGGGCTTCCCCTTTCATTGGACTAAAGGAGTCGGATCAGGGAAAGAGGGAGGAAAGGTGGGACTGGGAAGCAACAAGGGAGGGGACTATAATAGGGATATAAAGTGAATAAATAATAAAAAATTAAATTAGATTAAACAAGGGAGGGGACTATAATAGGGATATAAAGTGAATAAATAATAAAAAATTAAATTAGATTAAATTGAAAACTTTCAAAGATAAAAAAACAACCACATATAATGAGCATTTATTCTACTTGATTTTAAATTATAAAAGACTCTGGCTTAGGAAAAAGCTTTAGGTGTTTCTAGTCTGCTATGTTTCATTAAATATTATATTATACTTATTAATTTGACTATGCTTTTCTCTACTAAAATGAGAAATACAGAAAGACACAGAAAAGTAAAAAAAAAAAAACTTATCCCAATATACTAGGAAACATTTATAAGAGCGTTATAATATTGATATGAACATATTTTACTGTGTCTGTATCATATATAAACACAAGACTGTTTAATAAAGTTTCCAACATATGGTAATTAATGTTTCATAATCATTTTTTGCAATATACTTCTTAGCATTTCCTCATGCTGTTGAGCATTTCTCTCACGAATCTGTATTTGATTATAATGGTGTATCAAAATTTATTAAACACATTGGTGTGAGTTTGAACATTTAATTAACTACAGAATTGTACTATGATCAATAAAAATATGACAGCTATCTTAGGATATATTTATGTCTTGGTTTCTTTTCATGTTGTGCTGTCAAAATGCCCTAACACAGCAACTCAGGGGAGAATTAATCTCAACTTCCAATCCCAAGGTCCAGTGTATCATGGCAAAGAAGTCAACAGAGTAGGAGCTTGAAACAGCTATCATATTGCATCCCCAGTCAAGAAGCACAGAGTGAGGGCTGAATGCATGTGGTTGACTTTAAATTTTTTATATTGTTAGCACTCAAGCCTAGGGGATGGTGCTGCCTGCTGCCTGCTGCCCACTGCTTGTTTTTAATGGGGTTCCTCTATAACATCAGTTATCGTAATCAACCTAATCCTTCACAGACATGCCCTGAAGCTAAATAATCATTCACAGGAATGCCTGTCTCCTAGCTTGCTAAGCTTCTGTCAACTTGATAATTAATACTGTCACAATTTATGATTTCTTCCTCTGCAGAAAGAAAAAAAAATAGAAGAATGTTATCCATAAATAAAATATCACTCTTTTCTTTTCTTGAAAATAGATTTTTTTTCACCCAGATTATTCTGATTATAATTTTCCTTGAGTCTCCTCATCCTAGTTCCTCTTCACCTCCCCTCCCATCCTCATCCACACTCTTTCTATGATCATTACAAAATTGCCATCTAAGGAATAAAACACACAAATCAGAATATGACAAAACAACCAAACAGAGAAAAGAGCCACGGGGAAAACACAAGATGCAGAGACACACATGTTTACATATGCTTTCACAGCTACAGGATTCATATAGACACCCAAATCCGGAAGTCATAACACACACACACACACACACACACACACAGGACCTGCAAGGCAAAAATAAGTAAATAAACCAATAAATAAGTAAAGCCACAATAAAAGATTAGGAGACAAATAACCTCCAAAGATGGCAGATGCCTTGAGTTCATTTTGCTGGGCTCGGGGCTTACACATTTTAAGTGTGGTTTGTTTCCCCAGAGAGGCTCCCTTACAGAAAACTAATTTTCCACTTACAAGTAGCTATCAATTGGAGATGGCTTCTGGGTTAGGGCTAGGGATGGCCCCTTCTTTCATGTCTGGGTCTCCATCCGGTGCTGACCCATGTTGGTCCTGTGCGTGCTGCCTCCCTCTCTGTGAGTGCATATGGACACCAGCCCTGTTGGGTCTGGAAGGCCTTGATTCTTTGGTGTCCTCTTTTCCCTCTGGCTCTAAAAATCTACCTTCTCTTCTACAGTTTCCTGAGCTGTATTGAGAGGGATTTGATGGAGACATCCCATTTATCGCTGAGTGTTACAAGGTCTCTTGCTTTCTGCGTGTTGTCTGGCTGTTTCTGCTTGTTTCTCTTTGCTCCAGGCGGAAGCTTCTTTGATGATGGATGAGAAAGGCACAGATCTATGAGTATACCAGAATCTCACTGGGAGTCATTTTATTACTGCATTTTTGAACAGAGCAGCAGTATTTGTTTTTACCTGACATGCCTGCGTTACCTAGTCTAAGGTTCCAGGTTACCCAAGCAGTGTGGGGATGGGTTCCATCTCATCTCACAGACCTTAATTCAAATATTCCTTGGGTATTATCACAAGCTTTTTGTCACTATTGTACCAGGGTATCTTGAAGGTAGATTACTTGTAGATTGAAAAGTTTTATTTCTATAAATTATTAATATTATCACCAACTTGTTTCATAAAGATTATTCCAGTTTTCAAATTTATTCTACACACAGTTTTCCTAAACAATAAAACTATTATTTTTCTCTTCAAAATTTAGAAATGGTAGTAGCACTTCAGATCACAAGAACTGCTATTTTCAATACCTTAATAATATTGACATTGTTAGTTTTATGATAAATATATAAAGAAATAAATTAGAATAATTCCCACAAGAATTTTAAAACTTCAGTTCAATTTTTTTCATGAGCTACTTTTTGTATAGTGAAATTATGACAGTTACTTGAAAAGTTAATTGTTGTTTCTTTATTATTTTGAAATCCTTCTATTTGAAATTCTGTGCACCTTTGAATTATTATTTCTACAGTGTGTGTATTATTTTATATGTTTAGGATATTTTAATTTTTAATTAAACATGCTAAAGCTTATTTAATGAATTATGGAGATAATGGTTTTACTGTTACTCTTCTTTTTTAGTTTACAGATGAGAGAAGGTCAAAGAAGGTAAAGTTACACTTAGATTTTAACTTAGACTTATACCCATACCTTTAGACTTTTCTATTATTTGTAATTATTCAATTTTATAATATTATTTTATTTAAAATAGCATTTATCCTACTTTTTTCATAACTGAACTTTAATCTCAAGGTTAATATTTTACATTTTAACAAATAATGTGGTAGTTACTTATTATTTATTATCAACTTTTAGCATTTTGGGACCACATCAAGGTTCATGTCACCCCATAGGCACCTTTCCACGATGGCCACAGAAGGTAGAATTTAGACAAAAAGCAGATGCACAGCTTGCTAGTAATATTTGTTTTGCTTCACTCCAAAGCAATGAAGTTTGACCCAGAACCTAGATAAAGACACTAATTTTATAGTAGAATTTACTAAATCATTTAACATATATATAGGAAGAGTTAAAGTAGTTTGAAAATAAACACATGATCTAGCCATTGTGTTTTCTTTTTGCAACTGAGCTGTAAGAACTGAGGATGCAGCATTCTTCCAGGAGAACTAAGTTTGTGTGACGTCATACACCTGGACCATAATGTCATATGTCCTCTATTGGTTCTGTGTCTTTCTCTGAATGAGGAAGTGAAGAGGCTTCCATTGTCTCTGACTTAAGCAGAATCTAACCTTGTAATCCCACATAGCTTTCCGTTAACGTTTTTGTATTTTTACTTTTTTTAGTTAATCACTTTACAGCCTGATCCCATCTCCCTTCCTCATTTCCTTGCAGTCTGGTATGTCCTCCTCCTCCCATTCCCTTTTCTCCTTCTTCCAGAGAAGGGGAGGCTCCCCAGTGGGTACCAACCTGCCCTGGAAACTCAAGCTGAAGCAAGACTAAGCTCATCCTCTCCCACTGGGACTTAACAAGGGTTTTCTAAAATACAATTGGAAAGACAGAATAATCTCCATTCAATTGAGTTATCTGCTTTCCCAGAGACAACTGTTCACTTCTACAGAATTTTAGAAGAACTTTAATGTTCAGTGGGAGCATTCCATACACTTTAGTTTTTCTCATTTACTTTTCCATACTTATCAGCTCACACATGAATTCAAATACAAATCACAATAAAACCTTTGATTTTGCTTTCTACTCCCATTTCCTTCAGTAAAAGAATGTGTACATGGTGGAAGCATGGTTTTTAAATGCAGCAAGCTGGAAAATTTCATTTTAAATGCTGATATTAGGCAAAAATAATGAAGAAATAAAAATAGAAGCGAGTTTTATAAGATTAGTTGGGTACCTGAGCTCTCCAGATCATATTTTCAGTTCAAACAGAAGGAAAACAGCTGAGTGTTGCCAACTCTCTTATAGTGTTGGCCAAAATAAAAGCAAACAGAGGAATGGAAATGATTGTATACCCAGGAATGATAATCTGGCATCGTGGCATGTAAACTATGCTTTCCTAAAGAAAAAAAAAAAAAAAAAAAAAAAAAAAAACCCTGCATGGATATTTTTCTCATTTCAGTTTATGGTCACTGAGGTTTCTCTAAATTTTAATCACAAATACAGGATGCTTATTATTGGTTATAGTTTCAAAGAGATGAAATAAAAATCACACACATTATATTCTGTAAATATTCATTCTAGTAATTAGTTCCTTCTTTGTAAGAGAGGAATGTTTAAAATATACAATACCATTTCATTTCAGTGTGTGCACATACATGTAGATATTATATATTTATATGTGTGCACGTGTCTACAAATGGGGTGTGGGGTGCACTTATGTGAAGTGAGAGTCCTGTTGACAGTAGAAGCCAACCTCAGGTGTTGCTCCTTTAGCCCTGCTTACCACTCTAGAGGCAGTAGGAGCTGGGAGCCTGGAACCAATAAAGGAGGGGGACTAAATTCTCATGCAATCGCCAATTTTATTCATAGAATCGAAACAACTTATACTCTAAGGGTTAGGAGAAGTCGCATGATTAAAGTGTGCAATCATAAGAAGAAGCCACTCAACGCGGGTAGAAGCATTTCCTACCATACAGGCACATGCGCAAGGAGCAATAGCCGGTTGCAGTGATCTCCAATAAGCTCCTATAGGTTTTACTCAGGAGAGGCATGGAAACATAATCCAAGGACAATTCTGCATCATGAAGAAACACCTGTCTTGTGTTCTTGGGGTTTCCTCAGGAGCACTCAGACCTCTTACACAACTCCATTCTGAGACCACGTTCTGACACAGCACTATCTATTTTATTTCGAGGCACAGCCTCTCATTACCACAGGGAACACCAGGCATGTTGGGTAGTTTCTCTCTGACTTCTCAGGCAGGGACTGCAAGTGCATGCTGTCCTGCCCAGACTGCCTACATGGATTCTGTCAAGTATTTTACTAAAAGAGCTATTGCCCAGACCGAGGACATTTTTTTTAATTATATTTCATTTTCCTCCTCTTCAATAACTAAAAAAAGTAAGAGGTATTAACTCTCAGGGGAATATATATATGTGTGTGTGTGTGTGTGTGTGTGTGTGTGTGTGTGTGTTTCTTTGATTTTTATCAAAATAATGTATAGAGGTAATGGTACTTTATTATAAATAATCAGGTAGAATTTAACCATCTGACGATTTTAATTACTTTAATTGAGTTGAGGAGACAGCTAAGTGGATGAGCATAAAGACCTAATTTCAATAGTCATATTAAGGGCTGGGCATGGTTGCACAAGCCCAGAACAACAACACTGGGAAGGTATAGGAGAGGAGAAATAGAAGGATCACTGGGGCTTGCTTGCTAGATTCTATCTTCACTGAAAATGATCTTAAGATTAAGAGATCTTGTCTCAAGATAGTAACACAGATAGGGAAAGAACAGGGGATATGACATTTTCCAGCCCCACATGGTTGCACTATGCTCTCTCTCTCTCTCTCTCTCTCTCTCTCTCTCTCTCTCTCTCTCTTATACAAACACACACACACACACACATACACACAAACACTCATACACACACTCACACACTCATCTAATGTGTAAACACATACACAAGCCACAAACACTAAAAATTAAAAATCAAAAATTTAAAAATGAACAGATACTACACTTGATCTTAGCCAAAAGGCCACTCCTAGGCATATATCCAAAACATGCTCAAGTATACAACAAGGACATTTACTTAGCCATGTTCATAGCAACTTTATTATAGCCAGAATCTGGAAACAACCCAGATGGCCCTCAACTGAGGATACAGAAATCACAGTACATTTACAAAATAGAATACTACTCAGCAATTACAAACAAAGAAATCATGAAATTTGCAGCCAAATGGTGGGAGCTAGGAAAGATCATCCTGAATGAGTTATCCCAGAAGCAGAAAGACACACATGGTATATACTCACTGATAAGTGGATACTAGACCTATAAGATAGGATAAATATACTAAATCTGTACACAAAAAGAAGCTAAGCAAGAAGGAAGACCCTGGGTAAGATGATCAGTCCTCACACATAAAGGCAAAGGGGATGCACATTCAAAGAATAAGAAAACTAGGAACAGGACAGGAGCCTACCACAGAGGGCCTCTGAAAGACTTTACCTAGCAAGGTATCAAAGGAGATGCTGAGACTCATAGCCAAACTTTGGGCATAGTGCAGGGAATCTTATGAAAGAAGGGGGAGATGGAAAGACCTGGAGGGGACAGGAGCTCCACAAGGAGAGCAACAGAACCAAAAAATCTGGGCCCAGGAGTCTTTGCTGAGACTGATACTCCAACCAAGGATCAAGCATGGAGATAACCTAGAAACTCTGCAATGATTTAGCCCATGGCAGTTCAGTGTCCAAGTGGGTTCCCTAGTAAGGGGAACAGGGACTGTCTCTGACATGAACTCAGTGGCTGGCTCTTTGGTCACCTCACCCTAATGGGGGAGCAGCCTTACCAGGCCACAGAGGAAGACAATGCAGCCAGTCTTGATGAGACCTGACAGGCTAGTGTCAATGGGAAGGGGAGGAGGACCTCCCCTATGAGTGGACTTGGTGAGGGATGTGGGAGGAGATGAGGGTGAAGTTGGGAGGGGATGAGGTAAGAGGCTACAACTGGGAAACTAAGTGAATAAATGTAATTTATAAAAATATAAATAAATTTTTGACAGAATATTTTTATTTAATTATTTTTATTTTTATTAATTACAGTTTATTCACTTTGTATCCCCCCCGTACTTTCCTCCCTCCTCCCCTCCCAATCCCACCCTCCCTCTTCCCCACCTGTGTCCCTTTCCCAGTCCACTGATAAGGGAGGTCTTCCTCGCCTTCCCTCTTATCCTAGCCTTACCAGGCCACAGAAGAAGACAAGGCAGCCACACTTGATGAGACCTGATAGACTAAATAAATTTTTAAAAGGTGAAAAAAGGTTTAAAAATGAATCTATGAAATTAAAACTACACTCTTTAGGAAATAACCATTTTAGATAAATTATCTGTTTACCAGGAGTTGACTGTGCCATTCCAGGTCTATCACTAATAAGAAGCATATAAAATATCAGGCTACATGCAGTTCTTTCTAAACGGGACATCATTTTTATTCCGCTTCAACATGTTCTCTTAAATAGGTGATTAATTTTGGAAACAAATGCATATTTAGAGTTGAATTATGCCACCTTGAGTCAATTTAAATAATGAATATAGCACAGGGCATAAAATACCCTAATTCGAGCTTATTGTTAGTGTTCTTTCAAATTATGAGCGTTGAAAAACATGCACCTGCCAACATAGTGCTCATCCTGCCATCACTGTGGCTCCACACATTTTTCTTTCTTTGTTTGTTTATTTTTCATATTTTACAATTTATTCATTTTATATCCCAATTGTAGCCCCCTCCCTTCTCTCCTCTCAGCCACACCCTCCCTCTCTCCCTCTCTCCTCCTATCCCCTTACCCTAGTCCCCTGAAATGGAGGGCTCTCCTCCCCTGCCATCTGACCCTACACTCTCAGGTCTCAACAGGGTTGCCCGCTCCTCTTCCTCTGTGGCGTGGCAAGGCTTCCTTGCCAGGAGGAAGTGATTAAAGAGCAGGCAACTAGGGCTGGAGAGGAGGCTTAGAGGTTAAATGCACTAGCTGCTCTTCTAGACATCCTGAATTCAATTCCCAGCAGCTGTCATATTACTTTTTTTTTTTTTTGAATTTACCTAATATGCAAGAGTAAACTCTTTCTCAAATAGGTTATTGAGGGTTTTAATCTGAATACATAAAAAGAAATCTCAAAATTTAAAATGGTATGTGACATGTGACATTTTAGTTTACTATATATGTTTAATCTATTTTCCTGTAAAATGTTAGTAGTGAATCTTTGGAAGTTCATACTAATAATACTAGTAACAGTCTTTCAAGATGTAAATACTCCTCTTAAATAAAAATAATAGCTTAAAATTGTATGTTTAAAATTCTGATATTTTTTGTAGGTTTATTAACTGAACTTCTGAATTAAAAATCCTTCTAGTCAAACATAAGACAAGGTTAGAAATTTGTTTTCCTTTTTAGCTAAAAGCATCTAAAATATATTCATTGCAAACCAGGATTTTTATACAAGAGCATTTACAGCTTCGTTTATAAATATAGAAATGTGCAAAAATTAGGGCCTCCTGGAACTTGCTTTTACACATTTTGTAACACAAAGTTACAGAATCTCAACAGTTCTTGCAATAGGTCTTAAAGGACCACATCCTTAGTTCAGACAGTTTTTCAAATTTTTGCTGGCAAAGGTACATGTTTCAAGTGAAGCTACTTTTATCAGAACTTTCAATACTAAGGATACATTCAAAAACAAATTTCCCATGGCAAAATGCATTCTAACTAAAATACTTCTGTTCAGGCCAGCTGGCATACGTAGGAAAACTAAAACACATATTTTTCATTTCCAGTTGGAATAATCGCTATCGAAGTCTAGGAAACAAAGGAGCATGTCTACATTACCCTCCTGTCTATCTTTCATTTCATCATTTTCCTTTGGGCTTTTGTAGATCTGTGTATACGTTAAGAAAATATCCTTTTCATGCATGCTTGAATGAATTTTTCCCAGAAATTCTGCATGTGAGACTGTTTTGCTCTGGTCATGTCAGAATGGAGGGAACACCTTGGTCCAGTCAGTGGTAATAAGCTCTACTTTCAGCCGGGTATCGTGGCACATGCCATTAATCCCAGCGCTCAGGAAGGCAGAGGCAAGCAGATTGCTGTAAGTTTGAGGCCAACCTGGTCTACAAAGCAAGTGCAAGACAGCCAGGGCTACACAAAGAAACCTTGTCTCGAAAAACCAATACAAATAAATAAATTAGTAAAATAAATTAAAATAAAAAGCTTTACTTCCTCCCTTCACACATATTTTTTTAACTTTTATTAATTACACTTTATTCACTTTGTATCCCCCCATAAGTCCCTCCCTCCTCCCCTCCCGATCCCACGCTCCCTTCCTCTTCTTCACGCATGCCCCTCCCCAAGTCCACTGATAGGGGAGGTCCTCCTCTCCTTCCTTCTGATCTTAGTCTATCAGATCTCATCAGGAGTGGTTGCATTGTCATTTTCTGTGGTCTGGTAAGGCTCCTCCTCCCTCAGGGGGAGGTGATCAAAGAACAGGCCAATCAGATTATGTCTAAGGCAGTCCCTCTCCCCATTACTATGTAACCCACTTGTAATTAAACTGCCATGGGCTACACTTAAATGTAATACTAAATAGAATTTTTTAACCTTAACTTCCAATTATTCTTGATTAAATCAGTGGAGGTTTCTTTATGCTTCCACTTAATTTATTCAACAAATATTTGTTGAATCCTCACATATGTCAGAACATTTTATAATTTGTGTATATAATAATGAAATAACCAAACAGAAATCCCTGTACTGAGCATGTTACAAATAAATATCAATAATTTATAAATTAAATAATTTTATATATAATATTGACACTTCATTGTTGTAGGTGACAATTAATATTTACTATTGGTTTATCTTTTATTAATGCTGCTGTTAATCCTAAACAGCTGTATAACCAAATCACCACACAGAGACTATGATTTATTTAGTTAACCTAGAACACAATGCTGGGCAATAGTTACTCCATCTTAGAGTTACCTCCAAGCCCTCATAGTTTCCTAACATTTAGATTTCCCACATTATACTTGATTTTAGTGATATATTAGGTCCAGTCCACCTCTCCACATCATTTCAAGATCTCTGCCCCTGCCTCCTGGCTCCGTCTTTTCTCCTCCTTCTCTGCCTCCCACCACTTTTCCTGTCCTCTGGCTCCTCACAGTTGATACTTAGAATAAGTATCACAATGCAATATCCGGATTGAAACCAGAGAGTCGGGGGAGAAATCAGCACTTGAATGAACAAGGGTAAGGTGTATACATTTCAAAAGAACATTATACCAACACTTCATTATTTAGTATTCTTGCTATACTCATCAGTATAATCTATCAAATGTACCATGGTCACCAGTGCTTTTTAAATGTACTAATAGTATCATTACAGTGGAGTGGAACTATATTTTCTCTAATCACTCATTTAGGACAACAGAGAAAATAATAGGGATACAGATAGGTTGAATCCACAAAACCAAGAGGAATATATTTCTTCACATGGGTGACACTTAGAGGTGTTAAATTTCTGTTAAGTCGTAAGGGCTCCAGTTGGTAAGCTGTTGATACTTCTACAAGAAGCCTTGCCACTTCTGTTTCTTGCCTTTAGTGGTAGTATAATTATGATTATCACGTAGAGTCAGGATAGTCTGAGAGCAGAGGAAATCATTTAAGTGGAAATAATCGAATCTGCATTGATTATTACTTCTATGAAATGATAAGTGCAGTGGTAACTTCCCATGACTCAATTAATGCTATGTATTTGTATAATTTAGTTACCTCTACCGATATCAAGAGCACACAGAGTCATAGATTTGTTAGCACTATCCTAATTTTGAAAATGAAGAAAACTGAGCTCAATGAAAATAATGCTAAAGCCACGGCAAGCTTATATATTACAATTTAGAAACAAACACAGAATCTAATTTTATTATCTCAATGTAATATAGGTTGTCAGTATGGAAAAACACAATCTGTATTTGACTAGAATAGCTTACAGCTAACAGTAGGTTGAAGGTACAGCCTGAATCAACACACAAGCCATTGAAAAGCTGATTGATACAGAGGAACCTGTGAACAGACCCAAGATTGTAGCTCCAGATGAAGGAATTCTTTCAGTGTGCTCAAAAGCAAGTAACAAGCGTGTTTCAATATTCCAAGATACATCATTTTACCAGGGTCATAAGCCAGGTATAGTGGTGCACACCTTTAATCCTAACACTGTGAAAGCAGAGGTAGGTAGGTAGGTCTCTGTGTGTTTAGGTCTACGTAGAGGGTTCCAGGACAGCCAAAGCTAGGTGCTGAGACCCTGTATCACAACAAAAACAAACAAACAAATGAAAAAGGAGCAAGGTGAGATGATGTGTTTAGAAAAATCAGTTAGTGTTCAGAACGAAGCAGATTATCAAGAGACTGAGAAACACAAGCAAATGTCAATATAGAACAGAGAAAGGGAATTTTGAGCCACTGGGTTTTATCACAGAAATCCTATGTGACTCAAGCAATGGACAAAGAGGGTTTCTTAAGAATTTTTACTCTTTTTATTTTTGAAGATGCTGATGAAACTTATCTTCTGAAGCTGATTTCTTCCACATTACAAACCATAACCAAAATGCTAAGACACACCAATTCAGAATTAGTAAATTTGTCCATGGTATAATTTAAGGAAAATCATGACCAGGTTTCAAAACAATATGATTATAGCTTTATTATTTGCCAATTTTGAAAACCTGAAATTTACTGTTTTAATGTAGATTGACAGGATTTTGTTGTAATAGGAAACTGTGTTCCTGGAATGTGATTCTAAAATTTGTAATCCCATCTCTTAGATTATTCATTGTTTTAGACTTGTGGCTCTAAGTGTTTAGTTCCAAATTTTGTTTCTCTGTATTAGCATTTCAGGCTAATATGCTATTTATTCTACTTTTATATTTTTAATTCTGCTTGGCTTTCCACATTGGTAAGCTGGGACAAGTCACACAATATCCTCCATAGAATTTGTGTAGTTTTACCGTAAGATATAAAGCTTGAAGAAAACAATAATTTCTATTAGACCCCTGCCCGACACTGCATGTCATCCCTCTGTAGTGCATAAATTCTTATGAGAACTAAGGTGTATAATAAGGTGGTGGGAGAGAAGGCAGACATTCTCTAAGATATCCATCCCTGTCTCACATTTTTTTTTTAATTTTTATTTTTACTATATATAACAATGTGGTTTTTTTTGTTGTTTTGGTTTTTGCATGACCATCCAAGGCAATGAGAACATGTTTGTATATTTTATAAACAAAATAACATTTCAGGTTTACCTTCCCAAATAGACCCATAGGACAAAATGATACACAACACCTGTTGCACAGAAAAATGACAAAGAAAGGAAGTGCATTCATAGCTCATTGTTTAAATAGTTGTTTATTTAACTTTTATTTATTTCTTCTCTCATATATTACATTCCAACCACTGTTGTCCCCTCCCTCTCTCCACCCCATCCACTCTTCCTATGTTTCCCTTTAGAAAAGGTCAGGTTTCCCAGGGATAGAAACTAATCATGGCATATCAATTTGCCATAAGATGAGGCACCACTCCACATATTAAGGCTGGAGAAGATAGCCCACTAGGAGGACAAATGTTCCAAAAGCTACCTAAAAGGGGGGTAGGTGGGAAGATATCCTATGCTCCCACTATTAGGAGTCCTACAAGAACACCAAGATACATAACCACAACATATTACAGGAGGCCCAGGTCAGATCCACGCAGGCTCACTGATTGTCAGTTCATTCTCTGTGAACTCCAATGAGCACAGATTAGGTTGTTCTTTGGTTTCAATTGCTTTATTCTTGATTCCTATGCCTCCTACAGTCCTCCATCACCCCTCTTCAACACTATTTTTTGATATCTACTTAATGTTCGGTTGTGGTTCTCTGAGTCTGTTTCCATAAATTGCTGAATGAAGCCTCTGTAATGATGATTATGCTAGGCTCCTGAGTATACCAGACTAGCATTAGGAATCATTTCATTGACGTTTTTGCAAGCTGTGTTTGTTTCTCCGTTGGTCTTTGGGCCATCCAGCTTCTGATTGCTGCCATAGCAGGCAGACTCAGGGGTGGGCTCTCTCTCATATTGTGGGTCCCAGTCTGGACCAGTCATTGGTAGGCCACTTCCACAGTTTCTATGCAATCTTTTTACTCCAGCACATCTTACAGGCAAAACAAAACATCTGTTGAAGATCTTGTGGCTGGGTTGGTGTCCTCGTCTCTCCTCTAGAAGATATGCCTGGTTACAGGACATAGTTCTTTCAAGCTCTATACCCCCCTTTACTAGGAGTCTCAACTGGGGTCACTCATTGATTTCTGAGAGTTTGCATTGACGAGGTTTCTCGCTCATCCCATAGATGCTCCATTTCTACTTCCCCTCTCTTCCTCTACTTTTCCTCAACCTGACTACTCCTGTTTTCATCCTTACCTGCCTTCAGTCTTCCTGTAGTATCTGTTTTCTTTTTCCCTTCACAGTGAGACTCATGCATCACCTCCCCCACAACACACACACCCTTGTTACTTATCCTCTCTGTGTCTATGGATTGTAGCATGATCATCCTTTCCTTTACAGCTAGGTGAGGATGTTTGTTTTGCTGGATCTCGGTTACTTCACTCAGGATAACTTTTTTTTCTAGTTCCATATATTTGACTGCAATTTTCATCATCTTTCATTTTTTATTTTATTTATTTTATTTTTTTACCAGCAAAGCAACACTCCATTATGTAAATGATTGCATTTTCTTTATCCATTCTTCTGCTGAAGTATATCTAGGTTGTTTCCAGTTTCTGGCTATTGTGAATAAAGATGCTATGAACATAATTGTTTTTATGGTAGGATTAAGTGTCCTTTGGATTTATGCCAGGAGTAGGATAGCTCGGTCTTGAGGTAATTCATTCCTGATTTTCTGAGAAATTGCCATATTGATTTCTAAAGTGGTTGTACAAGTTTGCACTCCCACCAGCAATGGAGTGGAGTGTTTCCCTTTCTCCACATCCTCACCAGCATGTGATGTCACCTGTGTCATTGATCTTAGCCATTCTGAAACATATAAGATAGAATCTTCAAGTAGTTTTGAAATGCATTTTCCTGATGGCTAAGGATGTTGAACATTTCTTTAAATTCCTCTTGGTCATTCTTCTATGGAGAACTCTCAGTTTAGCTCTGTACCTCATTTATTTACTTGTTTGTTTGTTTCTCTGTGTAATCTTGGCTCTTCTGAACTCACTTTGTAGACCAGGCCTGGCATTGAACTCACAGAGATCCTACTGTCTCCCTCTTCCAGAGGGTTGACCTTTGTACTCCATTTTTTAAATTGTGTTTGGTTTGTTGATGTCTAGTTTCTTTACTTTGAACATTAACCCTCTGTCAGCTGTGGAGTCAGTGAAAATTGTTTCCCTTTCTGAAGGCTTTTTGTTTTCTTTTGTTTGTATGTTTGTTTTTTGATTCAGTTGGATTTGAATTTTGTGCACAGCGATAGATATTGATTTATCCGACAACATCCCATTAGATCAGCACCATTTGTTAAAGAGGTTTTGTTTTGTTTTTTTTTTCTTTTTGTTTGTTTTTTGTTTGTATTGTACTGTATAATTCTGGCTTATTTATCAAAAGTAATGTGTAGATTGCTTTTTAAGGATGGCCACTTTTTTTACGTTAATCCTACTGATCCATGAGCATGGGGCATCTTTCCATCTTCTGATACCGTCTTCAGTTTCATTTTTCAAAGAGTTAAAGTTCCTGTCATACAGGTCTTTCACTTGCTTGGCTAGAGTTATTAAAATAACAAGATATTTTATATAATTGAGAAAGGTATTGTTTTCCAGATATTATTCTGGGCCCCTTTGTCATTTTTTCCCATTTAATTGTTTGTTTGTTACTTCATTTATCTATTTGTTTGTTTGTTTAATAACTTTACAGCCTTATCACAGTCCTGGCCTTATGACTCCCTCCCTTTCCTACTCCCCTCTTCTTGTCAGGGAAGGGGAGGCCCTCCATGGCTACCCCTTTGTCATATCTATATAGGAGGGCTATTGATTTTTTTTTAGTTAATTTTGTATCCAGCCACTTCTCTAAAAGTGTTTATAAATAGTAAGAGTACCCTGGTGAAATTTTGGGGCTTGCTTATCTGTAAATAATGATAGGTAGACTTTGTCCTTTCCAATTTGTATCTCCTTGATCTCCTTTAGCTGTCTTATTGCTTTAGTTAGAATTCCAAGTACTATATTGAATTGATAAGGGAGAGAGTGGACAACCTTGTCTTGTCCCTAATTTTAGTGGAATTGCTTTAAATTTCTTTCCACTTAACTTTCTATTGGCTATCTGCTTGCTGTATATTGCCTTTATTACTTTTAGGTATGCTTATTGTATCCCTGATCTCACCAAAACTTTTACATGAATGGGTGTTGGATTTGTTAAAGGCTTTTTCAACAATCAAAAGAGATGACCTTGTTTGGTTTTGTTTTTCTTTCAGTTTATTTATATGGTGGATTACATTGATGGACTTCGGTTGAAACATCTCTGGTTCCCTGGGATGAAACTTACTTGATCATTGTGGATGATCATCTTTATTTGTTCTTGGATTCAGTTTGTCAGTGTTTTCATTGAGGTTTATTTATTTTGTTTTCTTTTTTTTTTCGCATCAATGTTCATGAGGGAAATTGGCACGTAATTTTGTTAAGTCCTTGTGTGGTTTATATATCAGGATAACAATGTTCACATAAAATGAATTTGGCAATTTTTCTTCAGTTTCTCTTTTGTGGCATATCTGAGGAATAATGGTATTACCTTTTCTTTGAAAGTTTATTAGAACTCTGTGATAAAACTATCTATCCCTGGGTTTCTCCACACCCCAAATTCCTGTGTTAGGGGTTATAGTCTATTTCAATTGTTTATCTGACCTTGGTTTAACTTTGGTTAAATGGTATATATCACAAAAATTTCTCACATTTTTAGATTATACAATTGTGTAGAATGCAAGTTTTTGAAGTATGACCTAATGATTCTTTAGATTTCCTCAGTGTGTTTCTTAGGTCACCCTTTCCTTTCTAACTTTGTTAATTTTGCTATTCTTTCTGTCTTTTAGTTAGTTTGAATTAGGATTTGTCTAACTTGTTGATTTTCTCAAAGAACCAACTTTTTGTTTCATTTATTCTTTGTATTCTCTTTTTTTTTCTATTTTGTTAATTTCAGACCTCAGTTTGATTATTTTCTGCTATCTATTCCTCTTGGGTGTGTTTGCTTCTTTTCGTTTTAGAGCTCTCAGGTGTGTTGCTAGTATGCAATTTGTCCAATTTCTTTATGAAGGCGCTTAGTGGCATGAAATTTCTTCTTATCACCACTTTCAATGTGTCCCATAAATTTGGATATTTTATGCATTCATTTGCATTGAATTTTCAGAGTCCATGTAAGAGACAGGCACAGTTCCTCTTACTAGGGATCCCCATGGTGACTGAGCTGCATTTGGGCTACATCTAAGGAGGTGGTCTAGGTCCTCTCCATGCATGTTCCTTGGTTGGTACTTCAGTCTCTTCAGTCAATGCCTTTCAGCCTAGATTTGTTGGCCCTGTTTGTCTCCTTATAGAGCTCCTGTTTCCTCAATATCCTATCAGCCCACTCTCCCATAAAACTCTCTGCACTCTGCCTAGAGTTTGGCTTTGAGCCTCATCATCTGCTTTGATACCCTGCTGGGTAGAATCTTTCAGAGGCCCCCTGTGGTAGGCTCCTGTCCTGTTGCCTGTTTTCTCCCTCTTATGATGTCCATCCCATTTGCCTTTCTAAATGAGGATTGAGGGTCTTAACACAGGGTCCTCCTTCTTAATCAGCTTCTTTGGGTGTACAGATTTTAGTACATTTATCCTATATTATATGCCTAATATCCACTTATAAGTGAGTATATACCATGTGTGTCTTTCTGCATCTGGGATACCTCACTCAGGATGATCTTTTCTAGTTCCCCCCTTTCGCATTTGTATAAATGTATCACAATTTCTGTATCCATTCCTCTGTTGAGGGGCATATGGATTATTTCCAGATTCTGGCTATTATGAATAAAGCTACCATGAACATGATTGAGCAAATGTCCTTGTTGTGTACTTGAGCATATTTTGGATACATGCCAAGAAGTGGTATAGCTGGATCTTGAGGAAGCACTATTCCTAATTGCCTGAGAAAGTGCCAGATTGATTTCCAAAGTGGTTGTACAAGTTTACATTTCCACCAGCAATGGAGGAGTTTCCCCTTTCTCCACATTTTCTCCAGCCTGTATTGACACTTGAGTTTCTCATGTTAGCCATTCTGATGGGTGTAAGATGAAATCATAGGGTCATTTTGATTTACATTTCCCTGATAACTAAGGCAGTTGAGTATTTATGTGTTTCTCTGTCATTTGATATTCCTCTATTGAGAACTCTCTATTTAGCTCTTTACCCCATTTTAATTGGATTAGTTGATTTATTGCTTTTTAACTTCTTGAGTTCTTCATATATTCTGGAGATTAGACCTCTGTCATATATAGAATTGGTTGAGATCTTTTCCCAGTCAGTAGGCAGTCATTTTGTTCTGATGACAGTATCCTTTGCTGTACAGAAGCTTTTCAGTTTCATAAGGTCCCATTTATTGATTGTTGCTCTTAGAGCCTGTGCTGTTGGTGTTCTGTTGAAGAATTTGTCTCCTGTGTCAATGAGTACAAGGCTCTTCTCCACTTTTTCTTCTAACATATTTAGTGTGTCTGCTTTTATATTGAGGTCTTTGAACTACTTGGACTTTAGTTTTCTGCAGGGTGATAAATATGGAAGGATCTATTTGCATTTTTGTACATGTCAACATCCAGTTAGACCAGCATCATTGGTGGAAGATGCTATCTTTTTTCTATTGAATGGTTTGAGCTTCTTTTTCAAAAATTGAAAAAGAAAATTTCAAAAATTGAGTTCCTGTTGGTATGTGGGTTTATTTCTGGATCCCCTATTCTATTTTATTGATCAGTCATTCTGTTTCTATGCCAGTACCATGCAGTTTTTATTACTATTGCTCTGTAGTACAGCTTGAGCTCAGGGATGGAGATACCTCCAAAAGATCTGTTGTTGTACAAAACTGTTTTAGCATTTCTGGGTATTTTGTTTTTCCATATTAAATTAAGAATTTTTCTTTCCAATTCTTTAAAGAGTTGTATTGGTATTTTAATAGGAATTGCATAGAATCTGTAGATTGCTTTTATCAGGATGGCCTTTTCATTATGTTAATCCTACCGATCTATGAGCATGGGAGATCTTTCCACATTCTGATATCTTCTTCAATTTCATTCTTCAGTGTGTGTGTGTGTGTGTGTGTGTGTGTGTGTGTGTGTGTGTGTTTTCCCAAACAGATCTTTCACTTACTAGGTTAGAGTCACACCAAGGTATTTTATTTGTGACTATTGTGAAAGGTGTAGTTTTCCTAATTTCTTTCTCAGCACTTATGTCTTATCTGTACAGGAGGGCTACTCTTTTTTAGTGTTAATTTTGTATCCAGACACTTTGCTGAAAATGTTTAACAGTTGAAGGAGTTCTCTGGTTGAATTATGGGGGATCACTCATGTATAGTATCATAACATCTGTGAATAGTGACACTTGGACTTCTTCCTTTCCAATGTGTATTTCCTTGATCTCCTTTAGTTCTCTTATTGCTCTAGCTAGGACTTCAAGTACTATGTTGAAGAGATATGGAGAGAGTGGGCAGCTTTACCTTGTCTCTGATTTCAGTGGGACTGATTCACATTTCTCTCTGATTATTTTGATGTTTGCTATAGGTTTGCTGTATATTGTCTTTACTATGTTTAGGTATGTGCCTTGTATCCGTGATCCCTCCAAGACTTTTGCTAAAATGCTCAATTCCTATCCAGAAAGGCAAAGAGGCTGGACATCAGAAGAAGGAAAAATAGGAACAAGTCAGGAGCCTGACACAGAGGGCCTCTGAAAAGTTCTGCCCTGCAGACTATCAATGCAGATGCTGAGACTTATGAGCAACCTTTGGGCAGAGTGCAGGGAATCTTAGGAAAGAAGTGGGAAACAGTAAGATTTAGATATTGTTTATGTTCAGTTTTGTCATGGAATATTTTTTTTTCTACATCCATGTTGATTGAGAGTTTGTTGGGTATAGTATCTGGGTTGGCATCTGTGGTCTCTTAGTCTGCATGACATCTGCCCAGGTCCTTCTGGGTTTCAGAGTTTCTGTTGAGAAGTCTGATGTGATTATGATAGGTCCACTTTTATATGTTACTTGGCCTTTTTCCCTTGCTGCTTTTAATATTTTCTTTGTTCTTTAGATTTTGTGTTATGACTATTATGTGTCATGAGGAATATTTTTTTCTAGTCTAGTTTATTTGATGTTCTGTTGGCCTCTTATATGTTTATGGACATTTCTTTCTTTAAGTTGGAAAAATTTTCTTTTATGATTTTCTTTAAAATATTTTCTGGACCTTGGAGCCTGGAATCTTCTTTTTTATCAATTCCTATTATTCTTAGATTCCATCTTTTCATGGTGTCCTTTTTTTCTTAGATGTTTTGTGTTTGGAACTTTTCTGATGTATCAATTTCTGTGAGTGTGTCTTCAGCACCTGAGATTCTCTCTTCCATCTCTTGTATTCTGTTGTTGATCTTACCTTTGTGATTTCTGATCTTTTCTCTAAGTTCTCCAGCTCCAGGGTTTTCTCTGTTTGTGTTTTCTTTATTGATTCTAATTCTCTTTTCATGTCTTGCACCATTTCCTTCCAGTGTTTGAATGTGGATTCCTGTCTTTCTATGATGGCCTCTATTTCTGTCCATTTTCTCTCTATATGCCTCTACTTGTGCCTCTACACATGCCTCTATTTGTTTGGTTGTATTTGCCCGTATTTCTTTGAAAGCTTCGTTCGTTCCTTTTTTCTCTTTATGTGCCTCTAATAACTGGATAAGCCTAGATTAGAGATCCTGTGTGTCAGAAGAATTAGCATATCCATTGATTTTTGGGGTTTCTGGTGAAGCCATGATATCCTGATCTTTGTTGGATGTGTTCTTAGGCTAACCTCTAGCCATCTGCTTATCCATAACCTTGGCTGTTTGTTCTTGGAGTCTGTACTTCAGACTGGGTCCTTTTTCTCTGGTGTCTGGAGTATTCTTCAGGAATATGAGAGAGGTCCACTGGTTTGGGAGTGGATGTTTCAGCTTTAGCTAAGGGAGAAAGGTCCTAGGTGCATGTGCACAAGTGTGGATGTGTACATGGAAGAGTGCCTTGAAGTTCAGGGAGCTAGAGAGTGTAGATGCCTGGAAGAGGGGAGCTTAAGTGCAGGAATGGGTGCAGGTGCTAACATTGTTCCTCAAGTGCAATGCATATGCACAGGTGTTCTGAACACTTCAGTGGCCTACAGGCTCGTTGTACTGTCCTGGTATTCAGATCTGTCTGGGCTACAGGAATTGTTTGCCTGGACTTCACCAGTAGAAGCACAGAACAGGAGCCTCAATGTTGAGATCCAATATCCCAAGGATCTCTATGTTGCCCACAGTGAGTGTGTGGGTGGGAAGGATCCTTTGTCTGGATGCTAGCATAGAGGGACCCTGGATCTGGCGCTTTGCAAGCACTCACTTGAAGGTGTACTCACTTACTTGCAGGCTTAATTGGAAATCACAGGGGTTCCCTTTGTTCTCTACTCTCCGATTTGCGCCATCAGGGGCAAATGAGAGTACAGGAGTTTGTCAGCTCAGTGGTGACCACTGTTTGGCTGCCAGGTGGGGAGACCTGTGCTTGGGACAGCCACTGTCCCACCTCAGCTGCTGACTTGGGAGTCCTGCCTCTGCTGTCTCAATCACCAAGTGTGGAGGCTTGTGCTTGCTGCAACCACTGCAGCCTCTGCTGAGCATGGAGTCCCATGCTTGGAGCAAGAAGTGCAAGGTGGTTGAATATTTGCCAGTCTCATTCCCTGGAGACACCCACAGGTGACCTGGATCTAACCTGTCCCTGTTCATGGGTTGTCCCTTCTTGCCCAGGAAGCCTCCATGTTGATGTTCTGACTTCAGCTGCCCCTCCAATTTCTAGGTTTCGGATCCTGTGCCCCTCAGATAAGGTATGTGCTGGTCACCGCCATCTTGGACTCCCTGCTTCTGAGATCTGAGTTCATTTGAATCCTGTGGTGGCCTATGGTAGATCAGAAAGCTTCTGCTGGAGTTGTGGCCAGTATCTAAATAATTGTTTTTATTTGGATTTGTGTGTGTGTGTGTGTGTGTGTGTGTCTGTGTGTGTGTGAGAGAGAGAGAGAGAAAGAGAGAGAGAGAGAGAGAGAGAGAGAGAGAGAGAGAGAGAATTCTTCGCAAAAGGCCAAAAGAGGTTCTCAGGTACCCTGGAGTTAGAGTGACAAAGTGTTGTGAAACATCTGATGTGGTTGATTTTCTCAAAGAATCAACTTAGGTCTTCTGGAAGTGTTCCAGTTAACAAGGAAGCCACCTCTACAACCCCTGGGAATCCAATTTATTAACTATTTTACCTCGGTCCAAGTAAAAACTCATGTCAGTGACCTAGTAGCATAATAGGATGTCCCAAAAAATATATCAAAAGCTAAGACTTTGGGCACCAGCACTCTTAAAGACATTTTTGATTTTCTGAATGCTAGACTGTTGGTGATTTGTACTTCCTGGAGGCTAAAGAATGTGAGAAACATTGTATAAATAAAAGAACGAAGATATTGACTCAAATAAGGGAGAATTACCTGCTGAATTCTATAAATCAAGAGACTTTTCTCAGACAATCAAATACTGATGTTGACTTTTTTTTCTTAGTTTTTAATGCTAACCAAATGGCTAAATATTTTTATGTCCATGACATCCAGACACAATGTGAAAAATTATAAAATAGTTTATACATACTTAATGTCTTTCATCTTTAACTTGAATGTGACTTTGAGGACATTTGAAAAAATTTGTGAGTAAACATGGTAAAATATCTAAATGTTAGCAGAGAATGTTTTTTCTTTGAACAGCAGCTATAAAAATAGTAGAAAACCTGATTTGAACTCATTTATGTTTATTACCTGAAGTTGATTTCCCATGTAAGGCCTCCAAATACATCTTTCCAAGAAACACACAGAAAAGAAGGCAATCTAATACACACTGAAGCCAAGCTAATGTTGACATTCTTGGCTGAAGACAATCTGAAAGTCCCAGTTCTTCCCCAACTCAATTAAGTGATAAGAATCACCTCCTAGTTTCTTTGTCTGGATAGCACTCCTTAGATGTTACATGTAGAATTATGTGCTTCATTCTCCATTTGAGACAAAGAACAGTTGTGAGCTTCTACACATGAATGATGTCAGAAAATGAACTCATAGTAATTAGGTTTTGTGTAATTTCATATTTTTTTTAGATTTCATAAATTCTTGTATACTTATTTATTGGAAGATTAACAAGAAACAGCAAATTCTCCTCAGTATTTTTATGTACTCTGATAAAGATGTTTTGTCTTAGGTGGGAAATATATATATATATATCCTTGAACTCACTGCTTTGTGTTATAGATCATATGGTAAGAGTCATTGGTGGCAGTTTGCTACTGGCATTTTTTGTTTTGTTTTGTTTTTTTTGTTTTTTCTCATCATGTGCTTAACTGTTAAATTTGATGATTATCAGGATGCTATAACCTGTTTCATCCTCTCTACATCTCTCATGCTAACTTGTGGTCAGTTGATCTTTATTGTTTTTACTGTAATAGTTTGGGCTGTCCCAAGCCTCATCATAGACAGTAAGTTTAAGAGATAAAGGTGCTTACTCTGTATGCTCACTCCACCTGCTGTTCTCATCTCCTTCCTTCCTCAGCACTGCAACTTTTCTTAGACACAATAATACTGAAATTGGTAACCTTACGATGCCTGTGATTGCTTGCCTACTTTGTTATGCACAGGCTTCTGCAGATTAGAGTATTGTCATTTAATCTATATTGGACAACACTGTAAAGTAAGGTCTTTGGTAAGATGGCTTCAGTAGGTAAAATGTTTGCTGTACAAGATGCAAACCTGAGTTCAGCAATTCAGAACCCACGTGAAAAGCTGCAAATGACAGTGATGTGCCTGTTATTAGATTACTGGGAAAAGGGGACAAGAGGATCTGATAGCTCACTGTCAAGGAGATCAAAAAAGTAAAAAAAAATATTAAATAAATTGTGAGTTCCAAGTCCAGTACAATTTCTATCCCCTCAAAAGATATATGCCAGAAAGATGGTTCAGTGGACAAACATGCTTACTAGGCAAACTAGGGGGTTCTCTTCAGTACCCCCCTGGGCCTTGCCTTTTTTTTCTTAGGATTTGTTTGTCGTCTTGTGTGGCTCCTGTCCCTCCAGGTCCTTTTATATCCCCCTTCTTCCATGAGACTGCTTGCACTCTATCCAAAGTCTGGCTGTAAGTCTTCCTGGGAGGGCAACCTAACCAGCTCACAGAGGAAGAGGATCTAGGCAGTCCTGATGGTGCCTGATAGACTAGGGTTAGACAGTAGGGGAGGAGGCCTTCCCATATCAGTAGACTAGGAAAGGAGGATAGGAGAGGAAGAGGGAGAGAGGATGGTACTGGGAGAAGATGAGGAAAAGGCTAAAACTGGGATACAAAATAAATAAATTGTAAACAATAATAATAATAATTAATAATAAAAGAAAATTAATTAAAATATATTTATTGGGGGAAGCAAATAGAGAAAGAAAAAATCATTTTGCAGGAGGAATAATGCCAAGCTAATATTTTATGTTTTCTAAAGATAAAACCTACAACTGTAATGAATGATTATATACTTGCCAAATGTCTTGAATACCCTACTTTCTTGTGTTTTACAATTAAGTCAAAACAAGAAGCAATAATCATTATTATTTTGTTCATTATTTCCTCTTTGATAAGTGCTAGATACATTTATATATTTGAATTTAGACACCCTGGGAGCAAAGAAGAAAGCTGAATCTAATATATTACAATACCAGAGATGAAAGTGAGAGAGAAGAAAGATATTGAAGATTGAATTACCTTCCATATATAGGAAATATTCCAAAACCTATTTTCAAAATCTACATCTCAGGAATAGTCTTAAATGTGATTGAGGGTGCAGCCTTGTGGTTTATGTAGCGATGCAGAGAACAAAGCCCATAAGAAATCACGAAAAACAGATGGGACAATGAACCAGCGATTAGTAAGTCAAGAGTATAGTTCAAGGACAATCAGCTTCATCACAATGTTCTAAGGCTGTATGAAATGGTTTGATTTTTAAAAAGAGCACAGAACAAGGCTGCGATGGCTTGTGGAGTTTACTATTTCTTCCCAGATGGTTTTCGTAGAAATATGCCATTTATCACCTTGGACTTTCACGTTAAAAACAAACATCTCTTTAAACCAAGTGTAGGTACTGGCGAATAATAGAAATGTTTGGCTGCTTCAGTCTGCTAAATTTTGCCAAGTGAAATATATCTAGATTTTATTATTGTCTTTACAAAAAAAAGTTCCCACTGTAGCAGAAATTTTAAAAATAATTGTAAGACCTACAATTGAGGCCTTTGCCAATTAACATTTTATTTACTTTTAATTCAAGAAAATTTAGTCACTGATCTGAAAACAGTATTTAGTGCTTCACTTTTAAGCCATCTGGTAACTCAGCGGAGGCTGGCAAAACTAGCTTTAGAGTCCAAATTTAATGAACAGGAATTATAGAGAAACATATGAATTATATGGAAACAAGGATGAATAGCCACAAACATTACCAACAGAATAAAGTTAGCAACATGGACAAATTATATCAGTAACAACCAATGTGGCTGAGCAACATCATGCAAATTTCATCCAAGAGTGTGGAAAACAACAATGAGATAGTAAACATTTCTTTACAGATACTCAGGGAAATTACTGAAATTTCAGAAATGTGCTTTTTCAAATTATGATTTTTCATCAAAAAACATATATATTTTTTCGATAGTGTCAGGTAAGGGTCACTAGTAAAGATGAATCCCAGGAGTCTGCCACAGAGGGTCTCTGAAAGACTCTACCCTGCAGGGTATCAAAGCATATGCTGAAACTTACAGCCAAACTTTGGGCAGAACACAGGGAATCTTATGAAAGAAAAGGGAAAAAGTAAGATCTGGAGAGGACAGAAGCTCTACAAGGAGAGCAACAGAACCAAAAAATCTGGGCACAGGGGTCTTCCCTGAGACTGACACCCCAACCAAGTAGCATGCATGGAGATAACCTAAAACCCCTGCACAGATGTAGCCCATAACAGTTCAGTCTCCAAGTGGGTTCCAAAGTAATAGGAATAGGGACTGTCTCTGACATGAACTGATAGGCCTGCTCTTTGATCACCTCCCCCTGAGGGGGGAGCAGCCTTACCAGGCCACAGAAGATGACAATGCAGCCACTCCTGATGAGATCTGATAGACTAAGATCAGAAGGAAGGAGAGGAGGACCTACCCTATCAGTAGATTGAGGAGGGGCATGCGTGAAGAAGGGGGAGGGAGGGTGGGATCAAGATGGGAGGAGGGAGGGGTTTATGGGGGGGATACAAAGTGAATAAAGTGTAATTAATAAAAGCTAAAAAAAGAAATCTATTACTCTGAATGGGTTTTCAATAATATATGACTTACATTTTTTCTCTCGCAGCTTTCAATAAACTTTCTTGGTTCAATATAAAAAAAAAAAGAAAATGAAAAATAAGAGATAACAACCAAACATGACAAAATAAAATATAGTAAGTTGAAATAAAAAAAAAATGACTTGGTCCATGCCTGTCTGTAATATCAGAACTCAGGTAGCAGGGGAATTCTTTTTGAGTCTCAGGTTGGTCTAGGCTGCAAAGAAGACCCTGTGTTGAAAAATTTTTTTTCCTCTTCATAAAACAAAGAAGAATCAACAAAGATCATTGTGCAGTGAACATTTTATACTAGCCTTATCAAAGTCATTTTTGTTCTGAAATAATAATGCAAATAACCAAATATTTAGATGCTTCAATCTCATCTGTCAATGCATCTATTTATCCATCAATTTATCCATCCTCCAACTCCTTAACCAATGATTACTTAACTGTGAAAAATAATCATGAAAATGTAAATATATCACATTTATATGCATTTTATCTCTTCATAGTGCCTTATTACACACCACTTAATGAAAGATCTATAAAATTAGAAAACAACACCAACGATCAGATTAAAAAAGTTAAATTTTGATGGATGCTCAGAAGCAAATGTACAGTCAGCTACATGCATGACAATGTGAAAATGTTCAACTATGCTTCAGTTCACCATTTTCAACCTAATTATGTACTTTTACACAACAAATTATGTTTAGACAAAAATATCTGATCTTGAAAATGTTCCCTTTAGTCTTTCTTAAAAACAGCCACAGTTCCTAAAAGTAAATTTCAGGCAAGGAAATAATGAGCTAATTTCAGCTTACATGTATTTAAACCGGGGCAAATCAAATGTTAGTGAGCTGTCTGAGTGGATGTGAGGCAGAACTCTGGTCTCAAATCCTTTTTTAAAGCAACACCTCTTCCTTGGACCATTGAACATTTACCTAAGCCTAGAAAATTTGGGAATTATGAATAAAATTATTTGTTTAGTCAGAAAGGTTAATATGGCTTTAGAGAAAAGCAATAGATTCAGAATTTGAATTTGTTTTTGTCTGCTAAAGTCTTAAATCCTTTATAAGCCCTGAGTTGTTACTTTGTGGTTAAATAAAGTATAATTATCTGATAAATCTTTGTGCTGTGGTCTGATTTTTCCTGTAGCAAATCCAACAACCTGAGCCTAACTAGCACATTTTCTGGCTTTCTCCCACTGAAAGAAATTGCAAGAAATTGAGCCAGCCTTCTTGTCCTAGGGCAGATTTTTCTAAAAGCTGTTTCAGTTTGCTAGATAAGGAAAATGTTAAAGCTCTTTTTTTGGCATTTTTACAGGTTTAAAGCCACTAGACAAGGTGCAGACTTTTTTTTAAGCCAAAGCACTGTATTGTTTTTCTGTTTTTCATGCCTATTTTTATCTTACACGCATCAATCTGTTAATAAGTCAATCGCTGCTGTCTAGTTTCCAAGACAATGACGTACAGACGGTGCAGATGGTTGGCTGTGGACTTGGAGCGGTAAAACCCACCAGTACCAATCTGTAACTTCCAAGCCATAATGCTAGTGGACGACTAGAAAAAGACAATGTGCAGTGAAAATCACCATCCTCAATCATAAAGATGAAAATAGAAACTAGATTGACAAAAATTCTCTGCCAGCTAAATGAGAGTGTGGAAGATGAAGAACCGTTTTGAAAGTGAAGACTCTGTTGTGAAGAGTTTGATCATGGCAACACTCCAAGTCTCCAGGTGTGGGAATAATTCAGGCTATAGATCAAAGGTTTGCATTCCCAACCGAAAGACTATGAGTACCCTTATAGGGCTGTCATTCAAAAGACAGACATCAGCTGGACGGAACCCCCCAAGCAGCACATTAGAAAATCAATGGAAGGAGTGAATGACCTCTCTGGTCACTTTCAGTCATGTTTACTAAGTAAAAAATCACTGCAAAATCAAGGAAAAGGAAATTTAATTATAAGTAAATGACGGGGGTTGGGAATGGAAGTCAGTATTCTAGCTGGACCAATGCTGATTTTATTCATCTTTTCCTTTTGATTCTTGATAATTTAATTGGTTCTTTGATGTTTGTAAAATTTCAAAGAGTAGGTAGACTATTATTCTTTAGGAAAACATAAAAATCAAGAATTGGTGAGGGATTTTTTTTTTTCTTTTTTGTCCTTTTATATTTTTGCCTCACAGCCTTTGGCAAACTGATGAAAACTTTAAAGACCTGAGTCATAGCTATAAGAATATTGACAGCATTTGTTGAAGATGCTATCTTTTTTCCATTGAATGGTTTTGGCGTCTTTGTCAAAGATCAGGTGTCCGTAAGTGTGTGGGTTTATTTCTGGGTCCTCTATTTGGTTCCATTGATCCACCATTTTGTTTCTATGCCAGTACCATGCAGTTTTTAAAACTGTTGCTCTATAGTACAACTTAAGATCAGGGATGGAGATACCTCCAGAAGTAGAAAATTGTAGAAAATTGTTTTAGCAATTTTGGGTTTCTTGTTATTCCATATGAAGTTGAGAATTTTTCTTTCCAGGTCTGTAAAGAATTGTGTTGGTAATTTGATGGGCATTGCTTTGAATCTGTAGATTGCTTTTGGTAAGATGGCCATTTTTACTATGTTAATCTTGCCAAGCCATGAGCATGGGAGATCTTTCCATCTTCTCATATCTTCTTCTAATTCTTTCTTCAGAGATTTGAAATTTTTTTCATAAAAGTCTTTGACTTCCTTGGATAGGGTTACTCCAAGGTACCTTATGTCATTTGTGGCTATTGTGAAGGGTGTTGTTTCCCTAATTTCTTTCTCAGCCCTTTTGTCTTTTGTATACAGGAGGGCTACTGATTTTTTTGAGTTAATTTTGTATCCGGCCACTTTGCTGAAGGTGTTTATCAGCTGTAGGAGTTCCCTGGTAGAGTTTTTGGGGTCACTCACGTATACTATCATATCATCTGCAAATAGTGATGATTTGACTTCTTCCTTTCCAATTTGTATCCCCTTGATCTTCAACTGTCTTATTGCTCTAGCAAGGACTTCCAGCACTATGTTGAAGAGATATGGAGAGAGTGGGCAGCCTTGTCTTGTCCCTGATTTTAGTGGGATTGCCTTAAGTTTCTCTCCGTTCAGTTTGATGTTGGCTATAGGCTTGCTGTATATTGCCTTTACTATGTTTAGATATGTGCCTTGTATCCTGATCTCTCAAATACTTTAAACATGAATGGATTTTGGATTTTGTTAAATGCTTTTTCAGCATCTAGGGAGATTATCATGTGGTTTTTTTTCTTTCAGTTTGTTAATATGGTGGATCACATTGATGGATTTCTGTATATTGAACCACCCCTGCATACCTGGGATGAAGCCTACTTGGTCATAGTGGATAATATCTTTGATGTGTTCTTGGATTCGGTTTGCAAGTATTTTATTAAGTATTTTTGCATCAATGTTCATAAGGGAGATTGGCCTGAAATTCTCTTTCTTTGTTGAGTCTTTGTGAACTTTAGGTACCAAGGTGACTGTGGCTTCATAGAAAGAGTTTGTTAATGTTCCTTCTGTTTCTATTTTGTCGAATAGTTTGAAGAGAATTGGAGTTAGCTCTTTTTGAAGGTCTGGTAGAATTCTGCGCTGAAGCCATCTGACATAATCTGATTGGCCTGCTCTTTGATCACCTCCCCCTGGGGGGGATCAGCCTTACCAGGCCATAGTAGAGGACAATGCAGCCACTTTTGATATGAACTGATAGACTAAGATCAGAAAGGAGAGGAGAACCTCCCTTATCAGTGGACTTGGGGAGTGGCATGCATGCAGAGGGAGGAGGGAGGGTAGGATTGGGAGGGGAGGAGGGAGGGGCTTATGGGGGGATGCAGAATGAATAAAGTGTAATTGATGAAAAATTAAAAAAAAGAACAAATTAAAAAAAAGAATATTGACAGCAACTGTGTGACCTTGGTCATATAACTTTACTTTTCTTGGCTATCTTATGAACTGCTTGTACCAAATAATCTTCAGCCACTCCATTTTTTTAAAAAATCATACAAGATGATTGTTGATTAGTATTTTCAGTCATCAGGTATGTTTCACTTCCGTAGTACAATTCAGGATCTACAATTGCTTTCATGGGAATGATGCTCAATAGTAAATTCAAGTCAGGGGGGAAAAACCGTGTACAACTTGGAGTTTCTTCTATCTCTTTATTTCTGTATTTTCATAGTTTAGCATGAAAAGGGCTATTTTTTCTCTTAGTACTTTCAACCCCACATTGTTTTGTGAAATTTTTGATAAATTTATATATCATTGATTAATTCAGTAAGAGTTGAAGGTGACAAAATGAGAGTTGTTAATGACCATTCCTTTGTAGCAGTAAAAAATTATTTGTTTTATTGACAATGTTACAAGCCAAAAACTCTGCAATAATAATTGATTTGTTTTATTTTTGAGGCTGTAAAATATTTACATCAAGTCTCATGTCTTCTTTACTATGTACCTCTACTTGTTCTGCTTCATATTCATGGACTAATTTAAGTTTATATGTATATTGTGATTCTATTCTTGGCTTTCAACTGAAATGCACATGGATTAGCTACAATACAAGTACAGCTATGGAAGATGTTTCTTGTTGAATATATTGAGATGGGAAGACCCAACCTAAATCGAGATATTCTGAGTAAGAAAGATCCTTTTAAATCTGTTTTGCACTTTCTGGTAGCAGCCTATATAAAAGAGATGGAAGAAGGAATCATTTGTTCTTTGCCTACTTTATCCTCACTCTATTGGACAAGTTTGTTTCATCACTGGTATTAGATCCTACTTCTTTGGGATTCACCACTGTGGACTGAACAGCTGGGTTCTTGAATTCTCTGTTGCTAGAGAGCCATTGTTGAAATAGTTGGTCAATAGTCTGTAAGCCTTTATAATAAATCACATTTTATATTTATAGATTTATTCTATCAGTTATTTTTCTCTATAGAGCCCTGATTAATGCAAATATGCATACATACTCCTAAATATAACCTGCTCAGGGTTTGTTGTGTTTTTTGTTTTTGTTTTAGAGGCAGGGCTTTTTTTTTTTTTTTTTTTTTTTGTAGTCCTAGCTGTCCTGGAACAAGGCTGGCATTTTATATTGTGATCTACCTTTTTCTGCCTCTCAAGGGTTATTTCTTCCATTCTGGATTCTTTAGATGGATGTAGTTCTTTTTGTAGGGTTAAAGCCTCATCATCCTCTCATCCTTCAACCTTGGCATGTCTATTGGTGTCATTCTTGTGAAGCTCCTGTTTAGCCAGTCATGACCTCATTTATAAGTGTTACATGTTTATATGTATGTGTATGCTGTGACTCTTTGATTTGAACTAAAATACACATGGAGTTAATTAAAATACAACTGGTTGAGTATACATATTGGGGATTGAGTACAGCTGTTAGTGAGAATTTATGGGTGTAACTTCTGACATTACTAAGAGACACAGTCTCACAGCAAGTTCGCTGTTCCTCTGATTCTTAAAGTCTTTCTGCCCCCTTTCTGCAACATTCCTTCAGTCTTAGGTGCATGTGAGGTTTTTAGATGGACTAAGTGTGCCAGGGGACTATACAACTCTGCATTTTGATTGGTTGTGGCTTTCTGTAATGATCTCCATTGGTTTTAAAGTGAAGTTTCCATTATAAGAAAAGAAGACGACACATATCTGGGACTATACGGACAAATTTTTAGATCGTTGTTATGGATTTTGCTAGCTTGATAAAGTAGGCATTGTAGATTCTCCTCCAAGATCCATGACTTCACTAGCATTAGTTGTGGCTACGTTTTCAGTACCAGGCATTGTTTTCACCTCATTGAGAGTATTTTAAGTCTAATTAGAGAACGATATGTCACCACATAGGATGTGTGCAAACACCGCACCACTTTAGGTCATTGTGTCACACTAGTCTTTGTGGTTCTTCAAGTATGGCTATTTTGTTTGCACTTGTGTCTGTTCATAATTTGTGTGACTGCCCGAGAAAGCCAGAAGAGGACCTAACACTGGAAATGCAATTGGTTGTTAGCTCATGAAGATGCTGGAAATTAAAGCTGGGTTCTATGGAAGAGCAGGCAATTATCTTAACCAGAAAGCCACCTCTTAAACCCCTTCTTTGTAGCTCATATTCTTTAAATTGAGTGTACTGATAGGTAATTCATCTTCCAGGAAACTTAAATAAAAGCCTTTCTGTGCATACACAGTAGTAATATTTTATTATTTTCCCCTTGTTAGTTATGAGTACTTGTAAGAGTTTGATTTCTAACATAATGAAACTTTCATTGATAAACATGGATTTAAGTTAATTTTTCTTCTGTTTACTAAAACTCATAATATTTCTGGCTTTGTAATGGAACAGTATCAAGTTTATGAAGTCTTTTATGTTCTTGAATTGGTAACATTTTTGGCACCCAAACCACAATAAACAGTTGCATTGAAATGATTTTCTGGCAACAGTGGTTGAAAATCCTTTTGGTTAGCCAGTTTTTAGGAGTAAAACAATCTTAAAATTTTGGTGGGTTTTGTAAAACGGCTGTATTTGTCCTCTATTGTCAAGAGGTAAAGGCTGAAGAGCCTCTCAATAGAAAATGGTAATGGGGTAGTGAGTAGAGGTGGGAATGATGGGAGCTTGAAGGGTGCATCTCTCTCCACAAATCTAAAATATACTCACCAAGAACAAGTCTGGGTCAACACTCCCATCTGCAAATCATCTTCTCTATATCTTTTGGTGACAATGTATTCATAGTATACCCATTCTATTTTTAAATTATTTTATATATGTGTACTATATTTACATCATGTCTCTCCTCACCTTAACCCACTTTTGATTTCACAACCAAAATTTGTGGCCTCTTCTTTAATTCTCATTGTTACATGTATATACACAACATTATAATCCACTCAGTGTGTCTCATATACACATGTGTCTAAGCCTAACCATTTGTAATTACACGTTCTATCCAGGAACCCATTATGGTAAAAAACTAATTTTAATTCCTGTTAGCAACCTAATCATCTTACCAAAGTAAACAAAATCTCCACATTTTTATTTGTATCATCACGTGGTAGGGATAAAATTCCTTCCTAGGTCTGGAGAGATGGAAGAGTGGATACGAGCACTGGATGCTCTTCCAGGGGATCTGTATTCAATTTCTAGCTCCCCATAGAATAGTTCACAACCATCTGTAACTCTAGGCCCAGGGCATCCAACATCTTCTTATGATTTCACGAAAAGATGGCATGCATAGCTCAGCACCCCAGATAAACGTAATCCTACAGCAACCTAAATATATGTAGATATGTTAATATTAAAACCTAAAGTCTAAGGTACACTCCACAACTTTCACATGCATTGAGATCAAATGAAATAGAACAACAACAACAAAATAACTGACCAGCAAATTTCTAAAAGGCTTAAGATGTTTCACAGACCAAACAAACTTTCTGTCCTTTATAAAGAATCACCCAGCTAATTCATTTCTTCATCAACTTCTAAGCTGTCTTTTGCATAAAACGTGTAATTTCTCAACTAATAGAGCATTAAATGCTCTATTATATGGCATTATAAATATAACAAATATGGGAAAGCATCTCTCAGAGAAGCCAACACTGAGCAGCCACAGATGTAGAACAAAACAGTGGAAATATGAATCTAAATTGTAAACCTAGCCTTAGTACTTCACTCCACACTAAATTTGATATAGTACTAGGTTGCCAGGTCAAGAGAATACAATACTTGCTACATTTTTTTATTTGTTCTCTTTTTACATGAGTTGCCTTAGTTCATAGCTGCTTAACAAAAACATATCACATTCATCATCTTGAGTGGGTCTGTGTTAAACTTCACCCAATGGAACTTGCCACAGGGACTTGATCTGTCTTCAATGGTTCTTTTAAACATAGAAAGGCATAGTTGTCAAGCCTGCAGAAGGCAGTGTGGGGTCACCGGAATATAGCATGATAAATTTAGAAAGCACAATAGATCTGATAGAATGAACTTACAGCAGCAAGATGAAGTTTAACAGAAAAACATGTGGCCCTGATTTTAAGTTCACAAGATAATTTTGTAAGTACAGGATATAACTGCTCAAAGATGAGACCATTTTTCTTCTGAATATAATATATGGGTTGGTCTTCAGGAATGAAGCAAGTTCATGGAAAGGTCCAAGATTTTATATGACCACAAACTCAAGATGAGCCAACAGTGTTGCTCTGATACTAAAAAAGAAAATCTACTTTCAGCCTGTGCTAATTTACATATAGCAATATCAAAGGAAGTTAAACACACAGATCTGAAGGATGGTCCCTGGGTCTGGGCACCAACTTTAAAAGAACTTCCATAAAGACTAGACTTCTGGAAAACATGCTGAAACAATATCCTGGCTAAGGGCTTTCTCAGCCATGCATCCATCAAACATTTAAGCGCTTGATCTGAAGCAGAACTGTTCTTAATGAAGAGGGTCAAAGTGTGATCTTCAGATTCAAGAGTCTTAAACCTCCTACAGTTGACCTGTGTGTTAGGCAAAGAAGACTTGAAGGAAAATAGATTCTGTCTTCACATACTTAAAGGTGTCTTGGATATGGCTGGAGTGTTTTCCCCAAAGGGTTTCTATGTTGGATTCAAATCCTCCCAGATGGATAATTCAATGTAAAAACTTAAATAACTGCGATATTTTGAGCAGGGACTGTGGGTAAGTGATTAGAATTAGATAAAGTCATCAAAAATTTTCCTGCCATGGATTGATAAAATAAAGGAGGTAACCAGAACAGAAACACACCCACCCCTTCATAAAATGGCTTGCATTACAATACCTGGACCTTGTGAGGCATTTGCCAGTGAGACTGCCATCCCGATGCAGAGGCTTGATCCTGTAAAACCGTGAGTAAATTCAGAACCATTTCTTCATTAAGTTAAATAGCCCCTTGCATTATTTTCCAGTATGGAAATACAAAAAGAACTAATATAGATGAAGTAACCTCTAAAAGACTAACACTGGTCACAGAGAAAGGAAAATAAAAAAAATGATCTAGTTCTTTAAATTGCTACACAGGTAATGGCTAAGCTTCTAATTTTAAGAACATTATCTCTTTGAATAAAGAACTCTGTCTTTGATCATAAATACAACCATTGTAAGTCATCTTGTAACCTCTGCAGATCAGTTCCCAACCTTCAAGAGAAAGCATAGTAACTGCTGCCCCTTCGCCTTCCCTGAACCCTGAGCTGCCACGGCTTGACCAATTTTCTTCTATCTCATTCTGTTCTCAGATCTCACCAGTAAAGGAGGGAATACTTGTCAAGATCACTCTTTGGAGAGTCACAGCCAGCCAAGCTGCATTTGACACAATATCAAAAACTGCTTCACTGTCTGTTCTCTGAATTTCATGGATATAAAGCAGGGAATGCTTTATCTGTCAAATATGTACCCAAACATTAGCTAAACAAAGTGCCTGGATATTATGTTATTTTCAGTGTTAGACACTTATTCTGACACATTTGATGGTCTAAACAAAACAAAACAAAACAAACAAACAAAAAAAACACCAAAAAGCTCTCAAATTCATAGAGATTAGAAGAACCAAAAGTATTATTATTATTTTTTTTTTAGGTAAAAAAATTTCAGTGGTTAAATCTTGAGGCAAAAAATTGATATCACTTAAATCTGATATTCATTTAATCTCTGTACTGAGATTCCTTCATTGTGTAGAAAATTTTTTTGGTAAGCCTCAATGCTCTCTTCCAATTGTAAAATCTCATGTTGCTATATTTGGGCTGGTCAATAGGAAACTATTCACTGAGTTGTCTTCAATGTGTGAATGAATTCAGGGAGGTTATGTGGGTATATTGACAATGATAATATTGTCTAAATATTATGTGTATTACTTTTCTCTTTTTTCTGTTGTTGTTTTCTAATTTTTTTAATACATGAATGCAATTTTGTCTTCTTCACTCCTACTCTAACTCCTCCAAGATTTCTCCCCTCACAGCTCCCTTTTAACTTCAGGTCAGTATTTTACAGTATCTATTTGTGTGTGCCTATCAAAACTACTGACTCAAATTAATGTTGCCCAAGTACATATGGACACAGAACTGTCTACTGTGGCATGTATACCAGCAGTATCATGCTTAAAGAAAATTGGCTTTCTTTCCCCAGCAGCCATCACCTGCCTGCAGCTTCTCCAGGCATAGGTAACTTCTAGACCAATACAACTATGCTGAAATATACAAAACTGATGTTGTGTAAGTCTTGTCTGGGCAACCACAGCTGCTGATAGTTCACGAGTACAACTTCCTGCCACGTCCAGCTGACACTATTCTATTACAATACACTCCAAAACTCAGGCTCTTAAAAAATCTCTCCACTCCCCTTTCCACGATGTCTCTGAGCCTTGGAGAAATAGGTATGTGACATATGTCCAATTCAGGGTTAGCACTCCACAGTCACTTTCATTATTTTGGTTCTCTGTGTTTGCTGAAAAAAAAATGTATCTGATGAAGGATACGAGATGGAGTGATTAAGGGGTAGAATATAAATATTTACAAAGAAATCTGTTACTAAAGCAACCACAGACTATCAGTTGTCAAGTCAAGTTCCAGGCATCCAGGCATGGGATACCTAAATTCGAATGGTTGGTCAAGGGGATCTAAGGTAACTGAAATAATACGGCCTATTGCTATGGCACTTGGTTGTCCACTGGAACATGAGGACAAGAACACAGCATTGAAAATACCGTATGTTTTTATCACAGGACTTGGAGAAATCAAGTGGGTACTGAATTGAAAATTCTTCCCCTCGGGGGCTGGAGAGATGGCTCAGAGGTTAAGAGCACTGTCTGCTTTTCCAGAGGTCCTGAGTTCAATTCCCAGCAACCACATGGTGGCTCACAACCATCTATACTGGCACCTGATGCCCTCTTCTGGCATGGAGGTGTACATGCAGATAGAGCACTCAATGAAATAAATCTAAAAAAAGAAAAGGAAGGAAGGAAGGAAGGAAGGAAGGAAGGAAGGAAGGAAGGAAGGAAGGAAGGAAGGAAGGAAGAAAGGAAGGAAGGAAGGAAGGAAGGAAGGAAGGAAGGAAAGAAAGAAAGAAAGAAGGAAAGAAGGAAAGAAAGAAAGAAAGAAAGAAAGAAGGAAGGAAAGAAGGAAAGAAAGAATTTCCTTGATAGTCATCTTGTATAAAGCCACAGGTTATAGCTAGACTGCTAGTAGGGAAAAGGCTTCAACAATCTCATTCAGCTATTAGTTTTTCAAAGTACAATAATAACTCACCCAACAAGGTACACTCACCGGAGCCATGGTGGCACAAAGAGTGGGCAACCATCATCATCTGTTTGCTTGGATTAAAGGCCTGCTCAACAGGATGGAACTCAAGAATTGCCCTGTTGACCTAACAGCCCTTCACTAGAGATTATAGGCCCTCGGGAGTCTCTACATAATTGTTAAAGGAATGTTTTAAATATTGCTGGATTTTCTCTTAAATCAGTTTTATGTATAAGTAAAACATGTTAAGCATCAAATGTTGAAGAATACAAAGATTTTTCTAAAGGCATGAACAAAGCCAATTACTTTTACCTCATAGTATATTTACTAGCTCTAAAAAGAGGAAAGACTATCATTATGTAGAAATGCTATAAAAGAAATAAAAGCAAGAGTCTGGAAAAATTCCTGACAAGTGAAATTAACTTTTATGCTGCCATGAACAATAATATATGCTGGCAGCTTTGAATATCAGGACAAAGCCTAGCACTTATCAAGTAACCCTACTCAGTTTGAGGTTCAAACTTCTCTTTATGAAAGTTTACTTTTGATAATAATGACCAGTTTGATTTTTTTCATTTCCTGCTTCTTAAGATACTAAATAATATTGTTAAAAATAATGAGTAAAAAGCCCAAATAATTTTAAAAACACATTTGATGTCTATGTGTCTATGTATCTATTATCTATCCATCTGTCTGTCTATCTATCTATCTATCTATCTATCTATCTATCTATCTATCTATGGTTTTAGATTTCAGATTTACAATCCCAAGTGCCTCAGTAGTGTTTACAAGGGTGAAGGAGGTCAGTGTTGTAAATCTTTCTTTCTTTCCCGTATGTCTGCATCTCGGTGGACTGTTTAGTCCACTCACAATTTTAACAATCTAAGCAAAACAGAAATAATTCTTAATGCAAAGTTCTTTAAAGAATTTATAGTAATTAAATGGTCATACCTTCAGTTTTCAAGAATGTTGTGTTTAAGTCCAAGTGAGGCAGTACATGAACTTACCAAGCAAGGCATGAGTAGAGGTTCAGGGAAGCCTAAGGCCACCAACTCTGCAGGCTGGCCTAGTAGTGGACCAGTGAAGTAGATGGCAGCTAGAGCATCTTCCATGCTGAAGGGCTTCAAGCATTTGGCCTCAAGAAGCATGCTGCATTCTCTCCATCTAAGCTTTCCACCCAGCTCCTTTTAGTAGATGTCCATTTGTATGAGACACAGGATGGCTGGTGCTTTGTTCATCTCTTATTCTTCTCTCCATGCTAGATATATCAAGTCTGGTGTTTTTCCATGAAACAAAACTGAAGATGATTTCCAGGGACAGATCCATCTCTTTGATTCTCTTGACAAGACCACTAAAAGGAACAGGCCCCACACAATTGTGTGCGATCTTGCTATCACATATAGAGCAGCAGTAGCCATTGAGAAGCCAATATCTCCAGTTTGGCATTTGCTGTGTAAGTCCAACCATTCAATAGCTGTTTTAAAAGGGGCCAGTAGGATGGAAACTCTTGTTCTTTGATGACATTTGTGTCAATGCAGATGGTTCCTGAGTTTTGAGAGCCCTGAATTATGACTTCAGTATCATCTATTTTGACTGTTATGTTTACGTAAAGGAGTCATGGCTCTTACACTATAGCTCTCTCCTCATGAATTTGTGTGTGTGTTTGTGTGTGTGTGTGTGTAGGTAGGTAGGTATGTGTATACACAGAAATGCATACACATAAATATTTAGTGAGTGTGTCCTTGTGTCACAGTGCCTGTGCAGCAATCAGTGCACAACTTAATGAAAGTTGATTCTCTCCATTTTGGGGATTCTGGGGTTAGAACTTAGGTCCCTAGGCTTGGCAGCAGTCACTCTCATTTCTCATGCTCATCCAGCTGGCCCAGATCCTTGGCTCCAAAACACAAATATTTTTCCTTTTTTGCTTTTTTCCTTTGATAAACAGAGATTTATTAACATTTGTAATGACCATAGAACCTTGGTATTAAAATATGGGCACCTAACATGAAATGAAATCAAAGTGCAACCACAAAGAATCAAACTTAATGTTGCACATCTTTTAAATGTAAACACATCTTCTTTTCCCCCCCCACCCTATCCCAGATGTTATGTCCACTACTTTGATTAAAGCAGTTTAGCTGTGATTCAACTAAGTCCATTTCAAAGTAAAGACATTGTTATAACAAAAGTACAGATTTTATTTTACAACAATTTGCTACTGATATTTATGTAAAGAACCAAAAAAAAAAAAAGAAAGAAAAAGAAAAGTATCCTGAAACTGGAGAGATGGCTCGACAGTTATGAATGCATACTGCTCTCATGGAGGACCCAATTCAATTCTTAGCACCCATGTCAGGGAGTTTACAACTGCCTGTAACTCCAGCTATAAGATTCACGTATACAAAGAAAACATACACACAAACACACATTAACATTTAAAAATATTTTAACTTTTTCTTTTATTAAAAATATTTTTCTCACTTATCTAATCATAGTTTTTTCCTTTCTTTACCCTTCCAGCCTCCTCACCAAAACCCCTACCATCTGGATCCACAATCTTTCTGTCTATCATTCCAAAGCAAACAGGCTTTTAAGAGATAAGAATAAATTAGAATAAGATAGAATAAACACTAACACACTGGAATTAGACAGAACAAACCAACAGAAAGAAGAGCCCAAGAAGAGGCACAAGAATCAGACACACACTAGTTAACACACTAAGGAATCCCATAAAAACACTAAACCGGAAGCCATAATATACAGACAGAGGACTTGATAGAGATCCATGCAAACCCCATGCATATTGCCTCGGTCTCTAAGAACTTATATGAGCATCGATTATGCTTATTTAGAGAGTCTTGTTTTCTTGGTGTTCTCTATTCCCTCTGACTCTTACGCTTTGTTTCCTCTGCAGCAAGGTATCCAGAGCCTTAAGGGGAGGGATTGAGATACCCCATGAACTGCTTAGTGCTTCAAGGTCTCTCACTCATTGCAAAATGTCTGGGTGTGGGTCCTTGTATTTATTCCCATCTGCTGCATGAGCAAGTTTCTCCAGTGGTGGCTGAGCAACAGAATGATCTATGAGTACAGAAGAATAGCGTTAGGAGTCATCTAAATTCATTACTTGTTTTGTCTGTTTGCTTGTTTTATCCTCTGTGCCTGGGCAATTAGCCTCAAATTCTTGGTCGCAAAAGCATTGTTGGATTATAGTCTCCATCTTGTGGAGTGAGCTTTCACTACCCCCAAGAGCTTTGTACCACCATTGCCCTAACATATCTTGCAGCTATAACACCGTTGTTGAACAAAGAATAAATGCAAGTCTTGAACAACACTACCAAGCACTGCAAAAATTCTCTGGCTTGTGTTGAGAATTTATAAATGTCTAATTCTAAACTAAACTGTTAGGTAATTTTGTAATTCATTTGAAGTAGTAGAGTGGGAGAGATATTTTGTAATCATAAATGATAAAATATTGAGAACATGAAACAAAGTTGCCTGTGGAACTGTTTAACTTAGGAAAACACCTTTTTGTGCAAATACAAGTTAAATAAAAATCATTACTAAGATTACATAAAAAAGTTAAGTATATTTGTAATGTAATAATTTGTTAAATATGTTAAAGAAATGGGGAAAAAAGACCATTTTTCCCCTGTAAAGTTGAATCAGATATTTAGTTCTAGGCCTAATTATACCTGAAAAATGCTCTTCTTTGCTCTGCTCCCAATTCTTATAGGAAAATACTTGCAGGATAATACGTACCTTCTTAGTGACAGTGGTAAAGCCTTCAGAAAATGATTAGGTTCAATAGATCTCTTACTAACTGCCATTACCAATGGGGAGTTGGAATCCTGATAAATGAACATGTTTGAGAAAAATTTTGGTGAATGTTCCAAGTATTAAAATTCTCATATCCTTTCATGAGCTCACCTGAGTTGGAAATACTCAAACAAGCAGGTCGTCCAGAAAGGCATAAGACAACCTAGTGAACAGCAGCAAATTATGAAGAAGTTGACTGTTTTAGAGCTAGTTGCAGAGAATTTCCCCTAAACACTATGTAAGAAATGCTTAATTGTATAAACAGATGTGAATCATTTTTCCTTGGATGATACTCACCTATAACGTTAAATAGTTGTGTATTTTAACAAAGTTTTTTGGACTTATTTTTTATAATTCATTCACTTTATATTCCAATTGTAGGCCCTTTCCTAGTTTCCTCCTAGTCCCACCTTCCTTCTCTTTTCCTCCCTATCTTCCTCTTCTACTCCTCCGAAAAGGGGAGCCATCCTTTCCTAGCATCTGATGCCAGCCTATCATATGTCATTAGGACTGCCTGCATCCTAGTCCTCTGTGGCCTGGCAAGGTGGCTCCCACCAGGGGGAAGTGATCAAAGAACATGTAACAGAGTCAGATAGCCTCTGATCCCCTTACTAGGAGACCCACAGGGAGACTGAGCTGCCTATCTGCTACATCTGAGAAAAGAGAGTAGGTCCTGTCCATGCATGGTCCTAGGTTGGTGCATCAGTATCTCCTGTGCCTCCTGGGCCCAGATTTGTTGGCCCTGTTAGTCTTCTTATGGTGCTCCTGTCCCCGCAAGGTACTTCTATTCCCAGACTCTTCCATAAGACTCCTTGTACTCTGCCCAAAGTTTGGCTGTGTGTGTCCATATCTGCTTCAATCCCCTGCTGGTTGGAGTATTTCAGAAGACATATATGGTAGGCTCCCATTGTGTTCCTTCTCTTCAACCTCTTCCATTGTCTATTTTATTGCCCTTCTGAATGAGAATTAAGCATCCTCCTTAGGGTCCTCTTTGTTATGTAGCTTCTTTAGGTCTGTGGGTTGTAGTATGGTTATCCTGTTTATAGGCTCATAAGTGAGTATATGCCATGTGTGAGTATATACCCTATCTTCTTAATGACATACATGTTGAAGAGTTTATAATCTCTGTACTTATATCACTAGAGTATTTTTAAATGCTTTATAAACATACTTATACAGATTTCTCTATATATCATGTATCTCATTATCTTTAGCACAAATCCTTGTGGTTTTCATTTGACAATGAAGGAATGAATGATAGAGAATATGGAGCAGATTGTTAAAGGAAAGTAGAAGATCAAATAGCACACATTCCCCCTTTGGTGTTTGGCATATGCAGGGAGACTGTCTAGTCTTATATTTTATCATGAGAACAAATTAAAGTATAATTGGAGAATCAACATTTTATTTTTTCAAGTCTGTAAGATGAGTTTATGTCATTTTTAAGTATTTCCTACTATTTTACCTTTCATATAAAAATATAATTGAATCTTGTCTTACTAGCTTATATCTAATCATCTAGTAGGCAACCATATTAATTCAAAATTATTTGAATGTTAGAGGATATAATTACAATGTGCTACAGCTAATGATGCATAACTCACAAAAATTCTAGGAACTTTTCTGATACTTATTCAGAAATAGATTTACGTTAAAGAAAGATATTATTTTTGTCTTAAAAATAGATCTGATGATTTTTAAAGTTTTTGCAGTGTAGTTGTAAAGTCTTTGCAATTGTAATACAAATTTAACTGTTCCTTGTGAATTTTAAAGATCAAGCACAAATGATTCACTATGCAGAATCAAAATCACATGCCCCCCAAACATTTCAAAACAATAAAATAACATTAAAAAAACCACACAGACATATATCTGTATGTCACAGAAGCCAATATCTGTATTACATCTTTCTTATTCTCCATTCAATGTAACGTTGACTGCCTACTCTTCTTAGTTTTATTTAAATTTTTCCATCTTACAAACTATTTGTACAAAGCCACTTAAGATGTAAATATTGGAACAAAGACACGTCCTGGGAGCATCATACATACCACCACTTCTTTATGAAAAGGGTTTCTGTATTCACCCAGGAACATATTTCAACACTGAAAGACAGCAAAAGATTTTTTTTGTTGTTCAAAGAAGCTTTGAACACATAACTCCCCAAAATTAAATTAAATACATTTTGTCATTATGAAACATACACACATATCTTAGATGATATGATAGTATACATGAGTGATCCCAAAAACTCTACCAGTGAACTCCTACAGCTGATAAACAGCTTCAGCAAAGTGGCTGGATACAAAATTAATTCCAAAAAATAAGTAGCCCTCCTGTATACAAAAGACAAAAGGGCTGAGAAAGAAATTAGGGAAACAACACCCTTCACAATAGCCACAAATGACATAAAGTACCTTGGTGTAACCCTAACCAAGCAAGCCAAAGACTTGTATGAAAAAAAAATTTCAAGTCTCTGAAGAAAGAATTAGAAGAAGATATCAGAAGATGGAAAGAAATCCCATGCTCATGGTTTGGCAGGGTTAACATAGTAAAAATGGGCATCTTACCAAAAACAATCTACAGACTCAATTCTACAATTCAATCTACAGATGTAATTCCCATCCAATTACCAAATCAATTCTTACAGACATGGAAAGAAAAATTCTCAATTTCATATGGAATAACAAGAAACCCAGAATTGCTAAAACAATCCTCTACAATCAAAGAACTTCTGGAGGTATCTCAATCCCTGATCTTAAGCTGTACTATAGAGCAACAGTTATAAAAAACTGCATGGTACTGGCATAGAAGCAGAATGGTGGATCAATGGAACCGAACAGAAGTCCCAGAAATAAACCCACACACTTATGGACACCTGATCTTTGACAAAGACGCCAAAACCATACAATGGAAAAAAGAGCAACTTCAACAAATGGTGCTGGTCTGACTGGATATCTACATGCAAATAGATCCATAGTTATCACCCTGCACAAAACTGAAGTCCAAGTGGATCAAAGACCTCAACATAAAACCAGACACATTAAATCGATTAGAAGAAAAAGTGGGGAATACCCTTGAACTCATTGACACAGGAGACAACTTCCTGAACAAAACACCAACAGTACAGGCTCTAAGAGCAACAATCAATAAATGGGACCTCATGAAACTGAAAAGCTTCTGGAAAACAAAGGACACTATCATCAAAACAAAGAGACTGCCTACAGATTGGGAAAGAATCTTCACCAACCCTTTATATGACAGAGGGCTAATATCCAGTATATATAAAGAACTAAAAAAGCTGAAAAGCAGCAAAGCAAGTAATCCACTTAAAAAATGGGGAACAGAGCTAAACAGAGAATTCTCTGTAGAGGAATATCGAATAGCAGAGAAACACTTAAAGAAATGCTCAATGTCATTAGCCATTAGGGAAATGCAAATCAAAACAATCCTGATATTTCACCTTACACCCATCAGAATGGCCAAGATGAAAACGCAAGTGACAACACATGCTGGAGAGGTTGTGGAGAAAGGGGAACCCTCCTCCATTGCTGGTGGGAATGTAAACTGGTACAACCACTCTGGAAATCAATCTGGTGCTTTCTCAGACAACTAGGAATAGCGCTTCTTCAAGATCCAGCCATACCACTCCTAGGCATATATCCAAAAGAGGCTCAAGTACACAATAAGGACATTTGCTCAACCATGTGTGTAGCAGCTTTATTTATAATAGCCAGAAGCTGGAAACAGCCCAGATGCCCCTCAACTAAAGAATGGATGCAGAAATTGTGGTACATCTACACAATGGAGTATCACTCTGCAATGAAAAATAAGGAAATCATGAAATTTGCAGGTAAATGGTGGGACCTGCAAATGATCATCCTGAGTGAGCTGTCCCAGAAGCAGAAAGACACACACAGTATATACTCACTCATATAGACATATAACATAGGATAAACCTACTAAAATCTGTACATCTAAAGAAACTAATCAAGAGAGAGGACCCTGACTAAAACTCTCAATTCCTATCCCAAAAGTCAAAGAGGATGGACATCAGAAGAAGAAGAAAATAGGAAACAACCTAGGAACGTGCCACAGAGGGCCTCTGAAAGGCTCTGCCCTACAGACTATCAGAGCAGATGCTGAGACTTATGGCCAACTGTTGGACAGTGTGCATGGAATCTTATGTAAGAAGTCGGAAATAGTAAGACCTGGAGAGACAGGAACCCCACAAATCGAGCAACAGAACCAAAAAATTTGAACACATGGGTCTTCCCAGAGACTCATACTCCAAGCAAGTACCAAGCATGGAGATAACCTAGAACCCTTGCACAGATTTAGCCCATAGCAGTTTAGTGTCCAAGTGGATTACATAGTAATGGGAAGAAGGGACTGCCTCTGACAATCTGATTGGCCTGCTCTTTGACCACCTTCCCCTGAGTGACAATGCAGCCACTCCTGATGAGATCTGATAGACTAAGATCAGAAGGAAGGAGAGGAGGATCTCCCCTATCAGTGGACTTAGGGAGAGGCATGCGTGAAGAAGGGGGAGAGGAGTGGGACTGGGAGGGGAGGAGGGAGGGACTTATGGGGGGATACAAAGTGAATAAAGTGTAATTAATAAAAGAAAATAAAATTTAAAAAAAAGCAAAAAAATTATTTGGATTAATTAACAATTATCATTTAATAGAAGCTATGTGGCACCCATATATTAAGACATTTTGTAGTCACCATTTTTGCAAGGTTATAGATTCAATTTATTTCATCTCCTGGAGCATGATCCCACATGAAATTTAAAATTCTCTAATATTCTGTCATGGGAATACACAGGTTAATCTACAGAGCGTCCTCAGTACGGACATAGCACTGTTGGTCTCCTACCTAACATTGCATGAAGCTTAGTTCCAAGGAGCTTAAACAAGTTAAAAGCTTTCATAAATAATGAAGTTTTAAATACTGCAGGCATCTAATTTATTTACTATAAACAAACAACAAGATGCAGAACATAATTCAGATATACAGAGCAGGAACTTCATGTTCTTTAGGAAGGAGTGTAGTAGTACTAGAACTTTGTGAATATACGTTCCTGCTTGTCTTCTTGCAATTAAATGTACTAGCAATTTGTTTTTGTAGTTTTGGATGTAGAAATATACAATGAATTATAGAGGCGAAGACATGGTGGACTTTGACCTTTGGAAAACACTCAATCACTACCAACATTTTATGATCTATAGTGTCCGTGAATAGCATTTGTTCACATGGCTAATACATTCTGCCTACAATTTTAATATTTCAGTGTTGTCAATAAAAACATAGAACATATTATATATTCACAAAATAGCACAATATACAGCCATAAAGATATTTGTGTGAATTCATATAGAAATTGTTCCAAGAGACTCAGAGTTTAAAATTTTCAAGTTGCCTAAGATGTTATAAGAAAGATTAATCTGTATTTCTTTAACATTTAATAGGAAGGACAAGTGAATTCTAAAATGTACACAAACTTCACATTGGTTAACTTTAGTATCATTAACTTAAAGGTTCTTTTCAAAAGACATATATGTATGTACATGAGTCTTTAGGAGGTCACGTGCATATGTGCATGAAGAAGCCAGTGAAGCCAGAAGATGGGATCAAACTCCTGTACCTGCAGTTATAGGCTGTTGTATGCTGCCATGTGCATGCTGGAAACCAACCAAGGACCCAAGCAAAGCTCTAAGCATTCAACTGCTGAACCCTCTTCCAGACCAAGTGCCATTAATTTATCGTTATAAACCTATTTTTGTTACTTTAAATAAAAATTTGTCTAAAACATTTATTAGATATAAAGTACATTTTAGAAGGGCATTAGCTTTGCAAAAACCTGTATCGAATCAAAATATGCAAATAAGAAAGACTTAAATACTAAATATAAATTTCCTTAATTTTAATGTATTGCACAACTCCATATTCAGCTACTAATTTTTAATTAGCTACTTAACTTCGGTACTCTCTGTTTTATCCAGTTTTACACATGAATTCACATGTTCCTAAAGATATAGAATGACATCTCTATCTACTAATGACTACAAGCTAGATGTCTCTAGCACCATAAGAATAAGACCAAGAGGGGACAGGTGCTTCACAGGAGACTAACAGAGCCAACAAATGAGGGCCCATGGGGGGATGAGGAGTCTGATGCATCAACCATGGACCATCCATGGAGAGGTCCTTGATCTCTGCTTGGATGTAGCTCATAGGCAGCTCGGGCTTCCTATGGGTCACCTAGTAAGGGGAGCAGGGGCTGTCTCTGACATACACTCTGTTGCCTGCTCTTTGACCACTTCCCTTTATTGGGGTTGGGGGCACTGCCAGGCTACAGAGGAAGAAATGCAGATAGTCCTTATGAGACTTGATAGGCTCGGGTTAGATGGTAGGGGAGGAGGGACCCCCTTTTTCAGAAATAGAGGAGGGGAATAGGAAGAAAGAGGCAGGGAAGATGGGGCTGGGAGGAGAGGAGGGATGTGGCTACAGTTGCTATGTAAAGTGAATAAATTAGAAAAAAAATAATTTAAGTTAAAAATGAATTAAGAACAATGAATCAGCTGACTGCCTATGTCTTTTTTGTTGTTGTTGTTGTTGTTTAAAGTTTTTTTCTTTGTAACATTCCCAACATTCCCCTCATTTTCACAGAAAATCTTATGCCTTTATCTGTATACCCAGTTTTCTTCTAAATGCCTGACTCCATATTCAAGAGATACGTAAAAACTGAATGTACCAGATGTACTCTTGTCTGGTGTCTGCCCACCTATGAAACAATCCCATATTTGGCACTGATCCTGAAACACTAGTCAAAACATCTCGCTCATTTTTCAAGAATCCCTTTCTAAGGCACCTGTGTCTGTTTTCTGACATTTTATCTAAGTAGGGGACTCTCAAACTCATCTAAACCATCTAAAATTAAACATCAAAACCAAATTCATTTATTCTTTATCACAATTCCCAAGTAATAGATCATTGTGTGCTGCAATGCATATTCTTTATCTTTTAACCTACAACTTTTCAACTTCAAATCTGAGTGCTGTCTTTATTCATCTGTACAGAATCTTGCTAGATTAATAGAGCCTTATTTTTTGTTGTTTAGTTTAGTTGTTTTAGTTGCAACAGTTGTTACAATTTAGTTTAGTTACAATTAATTGGTTTGTTTTTATTTAGTTGTTTTGAATAAGATGACAGACAAGATCTGGCTATGTTATAAAATAGAAAAAAAGAAAGAAAGTTTATCATATAGAAATTTAAATATTGTCAAATGTTAAATAAAGGAATTGATTATTTGGGGATATAAAGACCACATATTAAGTCATTAGTATCAAATTGTAAACCAAAATATTGCCTTTTTTCCAACTAGATTAGCTGATCATAAGGTTTACATAAAATAAGCAAACTATATATATTACTACAGTTTATTACCAGGTAATAAACTGTACAAACTTGGTGGTCAAAACATTTTCTTCATTACCTGATGTTACAATGAATCCACTGCCAACCCCTGTCCTTAAGGCACTGAAGTCAGGCACAGCATTTATCTAAAAAACAGTGTACAGACCTTAAATCTAATATTTGATGGTTTCTAGGATGGCTAAGTACTTGAATAAGGGTCAAGTATCGGCAACAGTTCCATTCTTTGCATACACCAAATAAATAAATAAATAAATAAATGAAGGAAGTTTATGTGTATAGTAGCTGTAGTCATACTAACCTAAACTTCAAAGAACCCATGTGTTCATCAATAATAGAACTGATAGGCAAATAATAGTATATTTGTAGAGTAAACAAATATTCAAATAAACAAAATAAAACTGAAAATTGCTGTTAAATTAATTTATTTAAAAACCTAATACTGAATGAAAGAATAAAAACATACATTCAGTATGTTTCATTAATGCAAAATCAAATAATAAAGAAAAACAACCTTTCAGGGCCTTTGGGAAAAGGGTAGGCCACACTAGTTCTAACTGGCTAGAGTTGACCACCTTTGTTCATCGATGACCTATTAACAAGCAGAGCAGAGTAATGGTAAGAACAGAGAAATAAGATTTAATCAATGAGGCCCTATTGGGAAGTAAAAAGAGATTATACACTGAGTCTGTCTTTATGACATTTGCAAAGGCTTTTGCTTTAAGTAAAGGAAGATCTCAGGCAGGAAGAAAGATATGAATTACTAAGTACACACACATCAGCTATAAGTGAATATTAGATCTATAATATGGGATAAATACACTAAAATCTGTACACCTAAAGATGCTAAGCAAGAAGGAGGACCCTGGGTAAGATGATCAATCCTTACTCAGAAAGGCAAATGGGATGGACATGTGAAGAGGGAGAGGGCAGGGAACAGAACAGGAGCCTGCCACAGGGGGCCTCTAAAGGACTCTACCCAGCAGGATATCAAAGTAAATGCTGAGACTTGTGGCCAAACTTTGGGCAGAGTGCAGGGACTCTTGTGAAAGAAGAGGGAGATGAAAGACCTGGGGAGGGAGTTGGTCAGAAGCTCCACAAGGAAAGCAACAGATTCATAAGATGTGGGCAAAGGGGTCTTCTGAGACTGATATTCCAACCAATGACCATGCATGGAGATAACCTAGAGCTCCTGAACAGATGTAGCCCATGGCAGCTCAGTTTCCAAGTGGGTTTTTTTAGTAAGGGGAACAGGGACTCTCTAACATCAACTCAGTGGCTGGCTTTTTGATCACCTCCTCCTGAAGGTGGAGCAGCCTTGCTGGGCCATGGGGGAGGACAATGCAGCCAGTGCTGATAAAACCTGATAGGCTAGGGTCAGAGGGCATGGAATGAGGTCCTCCCCTATAGTGGACTTGGGGAGGGGCATGGGAAGAAAGCAGGGAAGGAGGGAAGGATTGGAAGGTGATGAGGGAGGAGGTTTTGGCTGGGATACAAAGTGAATAAAGTGTAATTAATAAAAAATAAATTAATGAATTACTAAGTAGTTTCAGTATGCATCAAAGTGTGACATGGTTGATCATTATAACTGTTCTGGTCTAGAAAAGTGGTTCCATGTTGCTGAGGAATTCATTATTGCTATAATAACTGAAGGGAGTAAATTTGGGTCCCAGAAAAATGATCACTCTTGCTCCAAAGTACACTCTTGCCATAATTGGCAATCATCTTTACTTGAGAGTGTTCAATTCTATGAAGATTCCTATTTTCATAATGACGTTTATCATTCAATCAGAATTCAAGGTAGCTGAAAGTTTAAAACAGTGACTGTTTTGCTTTTATATGCCTTTCAGGGATTGAAACACAGAACAGGACACTAGAAACATTTACATTAAGACAGACAAAATAGATGGATGTTAAATGAAAGAAAATTTACTTATTCCTCAGTATTGTTTCTTTGAGGAGTTAATGCTTGTTCTGCAAACGCTGTTAAGTGCCTTTTATAAACGAGATAGTGTTTGCTTAGCAGTGGGAGGTTAGGGGTAGAATGATTTGCCCAAGATTTCATGAAGAAATCCTCTTGGAATGATGGAAGTATTCCATGGCATGATTTCAGTAGTGGTTACATGGGTTGATGCAATTAAACAAACTGATTAAACAGTTTTGATGTGTGTATTTCATTGTATATAAGTTATAGCTCAAAAAATATAAAGTACAAAACTGTAGAAAAACGAATTTAGTGAGGAAGATCTGCCGATTAGAACACATCTCACATGTAGCCAATATATAACATCTTAGTTTCCACTCACGCTATTCCAGTCCCTTCCTTTTCCCTGTTTTGTGAAGAGCTGGTATCTTCAACATTTTTCTTAACCACGATTGAACTCTCCCTTTATTTTTCTACTTTCTTTTCTTTTTTTTTCCCTGACATCATGAGATGCTTCTAATTATGAGATGGCAGTCTCAGATTCCAATTCTGTGAAATCATGATTAAGTTTAACAATGGCTTGGAAATAATAGAAAACAAAGCTATAAAATTGAGAAGCCAACATTTTCAGACATTAGCTTTAACTATTAGAGCCATGATGTCTGGCTTAGCCTGTTAGATAGCAAGTTAAACATTAGCTATTTAAATATTGTAGCTGAGCACTCTATCATACTCTACAGCTTGTAAAACCAAGGACTTAAACGTCACTAGTCAGAGATGGGATCAGAGACATGGCTTTGGCTCTGAGAGGAGATCTAACATCCTGTGCTGCCCTTATATTTGATGCTCAGAAGGCCCTAAACCTGTAAGAGATTATGCAGATGGCTCTGTTACTTACCTGGGCATGCCCTTAGTAAATCTGTCTCTCTGGAGACATTAAAAACAGTATCAGAACTTCCTGAAATGTAAGATGTCACAATGATCACTCCAGCTATGGTTTACTCTTATCTCATGAGACTGTTTTGCTCCACAATGGTCCATTCATTGATTGTCCACTATCATCTTTTATAATGCAAACTTTCTTCATAGTAAATTACATCTATATTATACATTACACTCTATATATGTCATCTGATTTTTTTTTATAGAGATCACAACTGCTAGGACACCAAGGGAAGAACAGAGGGAGATTTAGTATCAGTATTGTTGGACATTATTGTCTGATAGACATGGACAAACATCTGCTCACTCCATATAGGAAATCAAAAAGAGACCAAAGTAAGAATAACACCAAAGTCTAACTTGGTGAACCAATAAATATTATTTGGATTAATTACAGGAGTATGGGTAAGAGTTTATATACAGAAGCAAAAATGACTCAAAGACAGCTCCATCACCATAAGCTACCCACTGTGGGTAACAGCACCTGAAAGCTTGGACCTAGAGTTTACCCTATAGCCTGCAGCTCTACAAGTTTGACCTTTTCATGTTGATCAGCTGGTTTTGGTCTCTTCCAGGCAGCTCAGCTTGTCTCTCAGCAGCTCTTATCACTTATTATATGCTTAAGCGGGGAGGTTCCTTGTGAATCTTGTTGGTTTCAGAGATTTGTTGAATTTATTTGCTTCTTGCATTGAATGAATTTGCCTGCAGGACTGAATGCTTCTCCTCAACATCCAATCATTTTATTGTCCTATAAACATCCTGTTTTTTTTTTTATTTTTTTGCATTCTATTTTTTTAATAATTTTATATACTTAATTATAAGTGGGTACTAGACCTATAAGATAGGATAAACATACTAAAATCTGTACACCTAAAGAAGATAAACAAGAAAGAGAACCCAGGGTAAGATGATTAATCCTCATTTAGAAAGACAAATGGAATGGACATTGGAAGTAGGAGAAAACAAGTAACTGGACAGGCACTTACTGCAGAGGGCCTCTGAAAGACTCTACCTAGCAGTGTGTCAAAGCAGATGCTGAGACTCATAAACATCCTGTTTTAACACATCCTTCTTTCACCTCCTTTAACACCCTGTGTTTCAGTAGCTTTCCTCAAAGGAAGGTTTTAATGCCAGGATAAGTGCCACACAAAATTATTTTAACCTGTTTGCAATTGAAAGTTTTATCCCCTTAATTCTGGTTAGGCCTGCATTCTCCTCTTTTGGGTTGAGATGATGCAATTTTCTAATCTTTTAAACTTATGACTTTACTCTCTGCATATACTTCTGACCTTGCTTACTCGTAAGCTGCTACCTTCGTGAGTTAGTTCTCTGGATCACTCTTCTTGCTCCATTTGACCTACAGCTTTTGCTATCAGGTGCTCTTTTTAGAAGGGGTTGCCTACACTTACACAATAGTCTCTAGATGTCTCTGTTGACATATAGGTCCTATGTTAAAGAGAGAATGCCAGATCTCAGATAATGGTAGGTAACATATTTTAGATAATGTAATCATTGGGTGTGAAAGACAACTTAGAGATTCTCTTAAGACCTTCAGCCTTTGATCCATTGTGACCCAGATCAGTGGTTCTTCCATTTTTATTTTCTTACAAAAAAAGAGAGACTCATGTGTAACCTTTACTATGAATTAATACAAAACTAAAAATAAATAAAATAAAATAAAATAAAATGAAATGAAATGAAACTAGCCATGGCAATTCTGAAATCAGGGGATCCAGGCTACTCCTGAATTCTACACTATGCAGTAAGTGGGGAATGCCCTGGGTAAACACTGATACTTTTACTTCCTCTTGGAGATAGATGATTAACTCACTTTTAATGCCTATTGATTTTTCATAACTGGAAGAAATTTGATTCCAAAATATTAAAGAGAGATGTTAATTTGGCATGAGAAGTAGGTTTCATCCCTTATAAACAACTAGACAAGTAGTTTACTGTAAAAAACCAAAGTTAAACAAATACTGTAAACAACTCCAAATTAAATGCCAAACTAGCAAATATTCACAAAGTACCTACGGAAGGTCAAATGGGAGAAAACACAGATCTCCTTTCAGTCTTATCAAGAAACTTAGGATTAGCTTACGGCTTTCACTGCAGAGGAAATTGGCAAATACATGTTCATTCTGTTTTCAGGCAAGTCACTGGGGGGAAATGTATGAAATGGAAGTTTCTGGTTTCTTTGGAAATTCGGTTTATCATGTGACTATGCTTTCATTTTTGTCCAAAGTGTGGGATGTGTGAAGGTTCCTCTCCATCCCCACTGCACCCACAGAAAACAGCTATAAACTCCCCTGGGGGGGTGTTTTTTGTGATTTGAAAACCTTTCTCCTGTGGACTCTGAGAAGGGATAAATAGAAGCCCACAGACAGTGAGAGAGCACGCGTTTTACATATCTATGTTTTGCAGTAGTTTTGCAATACTTTGTTGGTTTTTGCAGAGAGAAGGGCTCCAAAGAACTTTTCTTTCTGCTTTAGAGGAGTCTTACAACTTCTGCAGACTTTTGGGTGCAGTCTAGCCACTTTTGCTAGAGTAATACCACCAATTTTGCTGTTGCTTTGAGGTTTGACTGGACTACGACTGTCCTGACTACTGATATTGGTATATCCTCAGAGAACCCAAAGACAGTAATGGGGAGGAAGCCCCTTTCCCTACTAATCGCCTACCTAATATTGGGGACTTGGAAGAGAGAGGGGCATTTAAGAACCTTAAAATACAGTGGTGTTTGAAAAATTTTAGCATACAAATGTGTATGTATTAGGCATCCTCAGATGCATTGCCTTAAAGATGTCACAAAAGGACACAGAGGAGATTACTGTCTCAAAGACTGAAGGATTCTTAGGTATCACACCCAGATATTCCTAGAATGAGGCAGTCCTCAGCACCAGCTGGCCTTCAACTCTGTCATCATCAGTAATATCTAAGTTATTATTGATAACAGGTAGTAGGGCTTCCTACTACCCCATAGCCCAGGCAATTAGTGTCTGGCTCTTTTCAGTTTATGGGACTCCCATGTTCAACCACATCACTCTGCCATTATGCTATAAATCAATTTCCTCTTTAGCCATACTTTTCTATTAGTACTGTAGTATCCTTTTTCTTCATTGAGAAGATACCAATTGACAAAAAGGAAATCTGAATTTTCTTCAAAACCCTACAAAATATGAGAGTAATGGCCATGATCATCTTTCCTGACTAATAGGGATTCAGTGATTACAGATCTCCTCATTAACCTCCAAGAATGACTGTCACCACCATATCCTCTACAATCAGATTAAAACATCCTTATGTTATTCTAAACCATAAACATTAATTTTTCAAGCTTGAAACCCCAGAAGACCTACGATCTCTAATCGGTAATTCTCACTGTTACGGGATTTTTAGCTTCTGCTACGTCACCATATAATACCCCAATACTGGCCATTAAAATTATTCTTCAGTTTAGTCTTCTGAGATTTCTTCAAAGCCACAGTACTTCTTTTCATATGCTCCCTCTTCACTCATCTGTAACTAAATCTCTGGGAATCAGAAACTATCTTCATTCCTCTTAGATCTCAGCTCAGCAGAAATACAGAACAAGTTAATCAGACTTCTAGTTAAAAGGATTTACCGTGAGACTCATTTTACTTGTGGGTAATGTTACCCCTCACTGTTCCATTCAGCTTTAAGCTTAAGCCCTTTAGAGGTGCTTCATGGATGCCCTTGCTATATTTAAGTATGTCTCTAGTTGATAAGGCCTGATATTTAAGACCCTTTTCTCTAGGCTCAGTGAATTCCCATAGGCAGTCAAAGAATGTGAGTTACAAAAACTACCTGATGTGTTGGGAAAATAAACCAAACTCAATTTTCAACAGAGAACAGGTGCAAAATAAAACTGACAAGGAAGACCCTCGGGGCCAACAATTAACTCCTTTCTGGAAAGTCCCTTTCCCAGTTCTTTTATCTTTTCTTACATCCATCAAGGTCCTGGGGATTGCCATCAATTCTGAGCCTCTATGGAGGAAATCCCCACCCTCAAAGACCCTAGGTAAAGTCATCAACTTTTAATATCTGCTTACAGGAGCAAAGTAAAAGTTCTCCTCTTTGTTCCTTGATTAGAAGGATACACCTTGCTGTCTGCCTTGGGTTCCTCCATCATTTTTAAAAATTTCCTTCTTATATCCATGATGACAACTGTAGATCACCTTGCTGATTACCTTTGTGATGATGTCACTTGTCCTAAGTTTTTTTTTCCCCCCATTGGTAAGATCATCCAGTTTCCATTTTTATTCTATCTGTAAGATTAGAAGATGTCAGATATACTCAAAGGACTCCAGACTACACTTACCAAGGAGTTTATTTTCTTAATTCTAAAATCCAAACAAGAAAAACACAATTGTATATATTCATGTGGCTTTAGAGAGCCTCGCAGGTGCTGTGGCTCCGGAGGGGAGATGGCACTTAAACTGCTAGTGAGGTTTAATGTTGTTTGTATATTTGTCAAGGAACATAAGTGAAAACATTTTGCATAATGTGAAAATCATATGAGTGACTTGGAATAATGTGATGCTTACAAGATGTGGTAAGGAGCCAGCTACAAGGCAGCTCTGACTTGACATAACCGTGATCCTGATACACTAATGAAGCAGTTAAGCTGTGAGCCCTTGTAGTTCAAAACTAATGTCCATGAAACAATGGAAAAATTGGAAACTGTGTTAAGAGCCTGGAATTTTACTGCTATATTCCCATAACAAGGCATCTAGAACTTTACTTGTGTGTTTATTTCTAGTAGCAAAGAGACTTTGAGACTGGCCACTGTATGACTCTGGCTTCTTGGAGTTCCCAGAACCATTGCTGAATTCACACCAACCTGCCAGGCAGCCCAACCGCTGGCCAATGCTTTCAAGGACCTTCTGGTACTTCAATAGTACCATCTTCCCAGTCAGCCACAGCTGAAGGACTTCCTAACAGATGCTGGTTGATCTTGTTCCCAAAGTTTCCTTACTCAAGAGGATTCCCCAGCAGAAGGATACAGCATTTTTGGCCCAACGACTCCATGCTTGGAGAAATGTCTGTTTATATCAGACTGTCCTATATGTAAATATGTCTTTAAAATGACATAGTGTTGGTAGGACATGAGATTACCATAATCTTTTTAATAGCATGGTAAGTTAATGAGTGTTTGTGTTTATAAACTGAGCACACATTCAAAAGGGAAAGCTTTTGTGACCATCCTAATTGTCAAGTACCTCACAGTCCATTGGTGTAGCTAGAGAGAATGTTCATAATCATTCCCAGACTATATATGATCTGAAAAATTAAATTGCAATCATGTCAGACAGGACCACTCTCCCTTTAGATGGATTTAGAATTGGATCTCTGAATTATATGTTTATAACTCTTTTAATACTGGTAGTGATTCTATCAGATTTTGGACCTTGCATACTTAGCAGCTGTCCTAGTTTTATCTATTCTAATTTATAGTTTATCTTTTCTTAGATGGTTGCCTAAGGTCTGGAAATTAACAATACAGAGCTTCTGCAGCTATGAGTAGTCAGGCTGACTTCATGCCCTCCTCCTGAAGGATTTTAGGGATTCAAATCTTAAAAGGGGATTGTTAGGTAGCTAACTAAGATATTACCTAACTCAAAGGCCATTAACACTAGAAATCCCCCTCTTGATAACCCTTAATACTGAATACTGGAACCGTTGGTCACTATTAATTGTTTAGAGAAATGGGGCGTGATACATGTCTTTAAAAGTGCAAGAACACATGACATTCTGAAACTAAGAAGGTCATTAATTAAGACCTATCTAAAGCCAGTTCCAGGAGCCTTAACCTTTATAAGACAATTCAAACAGACCAGTCAGTCATATATATAGGAACATAACTTTCATAACATCGGAAGTAGCATATAACCAACACCCAATAATCCTTATAGCCGTCTGCTCTTCCTCAATGGTAATGATAAGTTTTGCAATGGTCCTTATGATCATTGCCCTTTCTCATCCCTGTAAAGTACTTCATTGTGCACTGTAATGAAGTCTGCCCATTGTCAATATCAATTTATATTAATTACAGTTTATTCATTTTGTATCCCAGCTGTAGTCTGCTCCCTCCTTCCCTCCCATTCCCACCTTCCCTCCCTCATCTCCTTCCATGTCCTTTTCCAATTCCCCTGATAGGGGAGATTCTCCCCACTTCCATCTGACCCTTGCTTATCAGGTCTCATCATAACTGGCTGCATTGTCCTCCTCTGTGGCCTGGCAAAGCTTCTCCCCCTCAGGGGTTGGGGGTCAAAGAGCCTGCCACTAAGTTCATGTAAGAGACAGTCCCTGTTCCCCTTACTAGCGGACCCACTTGGATACTGAGCTGACATGGGCTACATATGAGCAGGGGTTCTAGGTTACATCCATGAAGAGTCCTTGGTTGGAGGATCAGTCTTCTTTTTTGGAGTATCAGTTTCCTGAGGGAAAGCTACATCACTCAAGATTTATACTGCTTTGGAACTTCTCTGTCAAATTATTACCAATTTTTATTGATTTAAACTTCCTTCAAGAATTGTTTCCTAAAAAAAAAAAACAATTAGTTTGTATTGGTGAATTCAAATCACAAATCAAAATAACTTTTAATCAAATAGTGATAAGACATACTCTAATCATTAAGTATTTGAATTTCACTTTATAGGAAGAGAAGCTGTATGAAACATAATTTTAATTTTCATGGTTTCAGAAGATAGTCAATATGTAGATAAAATTTACTTATAGCTCTTCACACACACCGTTAAGTGATTACTCTGCTCCTGCTCTGCCTCACTAGTTTTAATTTTCCACTTAAAACATTCATAAAATCTGTGCTCTAATTTAGGAGAATTTAGGAGTATGTATTATATTTTTAAAATTCATGTTTTTTCTTACTTTCCATGTAAATTTCCTAATAACTATCCAGGAATACTGTTATTCAAAAAAGTAAATTCCTACCTTTATCAAGATATAAATCCAGTTTAATTTCCTGCCTCTTCATCAGTAGGATATTGCAGTAATAATTAGCATTTTAATACACAATTTCTGTGCTCCATGCCACAAGTCTGGTCTTTAGCAATTTAGAAGAAATATGCTTTATGTTAGACTTTAAAGAAAATCAAGAATAATATTATATCATGTCCAATTATTTCAAGTGTGTTTACCTCCTGCTGTGAAAAACCCAACACAATTTAGTTTTGCTTGAGGCAGTATGGGGAGTCTATATTTGCTTAGGTTTCACTTAAAATAGATCCCTCTGTTCAAAATGCCATATCAAGGATGTTGTGGTTCATTAACTCAAGTCAATATCAGACTCAAACAGAAACATTGTTTTTCAATTAACCTATAGATTTTAGATAACTGCTTGTAGTTCCTTTGCCATTCAAGAAAATGGCATACTTTCACAATGTTTATTTTTGTTTTGGGTGAGTTTCTTCTGTCAGTATCCCTGTTTCTGCTTTTCTTGTACTACAGGCATAAGCCATTTTATGCCAACTCTTCTTCCTCTGTTCACTCTTCCACAGAGGCTCTGGAAGAATTCAGTGGCATCTAAATCATACTTGGCAGACATGTAGAGAGACCTTTCAGGTCTGGACAGCATATTCTATGGGGCATTAGTTAGAAGAGGAAAATTGAAAATGAAAAGGCACTGGATGTTACAAGAAAGAAAACAGAGAAGTGTTTGCAAGTAGCATATTATAAAAATACAGGAGCCTATGTTTATTTGTGATGTCTAGAGAATACCATGATTTACTTCACTGGAAACCGTAGTTAATTCAAGGTCACACATGATAACCATGCTGAGTTTCAAAGTACTCATGGTAAAATACATTTCAGTTCTAAAATTTGAATTTATAAAATTTAATCTTTGATGAATCAGATGATGTTGAATTCCTTGTTTATTCTTAGCCTGCCAGCCAGAGCAGTCTGGCAAAGACTGAGAGAGACAGATAAAGACACACACACACACACACACACACACACACACACACACACACACACACCAGAAAGACAGGAGACGGAGAGAGGGAATAAAGAAAACACATTTATATTTTGATTCATCCCTAGGTGATTTAATGCATCTTATGGAAGAAGGGCTGGTTACTAACAAACATCAATACAATTTAAATACACTTGTTCTACCCATCACAAGGCTTAGAGAGTTTAGCAACAAACACAGGCACAGGGTATCAGAAACTTTACGTACACAGACCAGTTCTACTGCCTGTGAGCAGGTATACTTCACAAAGCTACAGCAATTCATCTACCAGAAAGAAGTGCCAATTCAAACACTGTAACAACATAATAACATAGTCTGAAACTCTAACAGTAGAATTTATGTAAAGCAAATCATAGGAAAATTATAGAATGAATGTAATATACACCATGGATGTTATCACACAACTCAATCAATAACTGAATGAAACACTCAGAAAAAAATAAATGAGCATAATATTTTTGATAAAATAATGGGCCATTTTGGTGTAATAGACATATTCAAAGTGTAACTACTGAAATGATATGGACATTTTGTACCGAGAAATTCAGACATGAGACACAATAGTGAACTTATATTTCCCCACGTTGATTTAACTATGTAAATTTTGTCCCAAATTTCATCTCTCTGCAAAGCAGGATTCTGTGTTTATCTTGATGATAGATGGCATTTACTGTAGCTGTCAGCATTTCTAGAGAACTGTATACATAATAAATCAAATATATATATATATATATATATATATATATATATATATGTATGTATGTATTCAATGATGTTTTTGGGGTTACATAAAATGAACTTAAAAAGATCATCCTGAGTGAGCTACCCCAGAAGCAGAAAGACACACATGGTGTATACTCACTCATATAGACATATAATATAGGATAAACCTACTAAAATCTGTACACCTAAAGAAACTAATCAAGAGGGAAGACTCTGGCTAAAGTGCTCAATCTCAAGCCAGAAAGGCAAAGAGGATGGACAATAGAAGAAGGAGAAAACAAGGAAACAGTGAGGAGGCTGCCACCGAGGGCCTCTGAAAGGCTCTGCCTTTCAGACTATCAAAGCAGATGCTGAGACTTAGGGCCAACTGTTGGGCAGAGTGCATGAAATCTTATGAAAGAAGTGGGAAATAATAAGATTTGGAGAGAACAGAAGCCTTACAAGGATAACAACAGAACCAAAAAATCTGGGTACAGTGGTCTTTCCAGAGACTCATACTCCAACCAAGTACCATGCATGGAGATAACCTAGAACCTCTGAACAGATGTAGCCCAGGACAGTTCAGTCGCCAAGTGTGTTCCATATTGACAGGAACAGGGACTGTCTCTGACATGAATTGATTTGCCTGTTCTTTAATTACCTCCCCCTGAGAGGAGAGCAGCCTTACCAGGCCACAGAGAAAGACAGTGAAGCCACTCCTGATGAGACCTAACAGACTAGGATCAGAAGGAAGGAAAAGAAACCCTTGCCTATCAGTGGACTTGGGGAGGGGCATACAAAGAGAAGGGGGAGGAAAGGAGGAATTGGGAGGTGGGCAGGGAGGGAACTTCAGGGGGATACAAATTAAATAAAGTGTAATTAATAAAAAATTATTTTAAAAAAAAGAAAAGAAAAGAAAATCAGAATGAGAACTGCAGAGACTGATACTCCAACCAAGGAAAATGCATGAAGAGGACCTAAAACCCCTGCTCAGATGTAACCCATAGACTCAAACTGCAATTGGGCTCTCTAGTAAGGGGTATAGGGACTGTCTCTGACATGAACTCAGTGGCTGGCTCTTTGACCCCCCCCCCCCCCCGAGGGAGGAGCAGCCTTGCCAGGAGGCCACAAAGGAAGACAATGCAGCCAGGCCTAATGAGACTTGGTAGGCTAGGGTCAGATGGAGGGGGAGGAGGACCTCCACTATCAGTGGACTAGGGGAGGGGCATAGGAGGTGAAGAGGGAAGACAGGAGGGAAGAGGGGTTGGAAGGAGACAAGAGAGGGGGCCAAAGCCTGGATAAAAAGTGAATAAATTGTAATAAATAATAAATAACAAAAAAATGACTTAAAGAGCAATCAGAACATAGTCATAAGAAATGAAATAGTTATCCCCCGTATTTGCCATATTGAAAATGAAATATCTCTCCTTGTGTTAAATTCCCTTCATGTTCCAGTGATCTTATGGAGAGGCTTTTCCTAGCATGAATTCCTGTGAAGTCATCTTTCTCCCACAGCCTCTATGTCTCTCTCATGCTTGTCTCTTAAGGGCTATCCATCCTGCTGAGGCTTGCAAATGTTTTCATTTTCTCAGATGAGGGGATGAGATGAGAGCCATTCCCAAGTCTTTCTATTTCTTTCTGAACTCTCGCTAGCTGGTTCAGCTTAGCTGTTCTGGCATAAACTCCTCTCCAATTCTGAATGATTCAAATTGGCTTCTCTTGGCTTCTGACTAAAGTGTGCTGTCTGGCCTAAAACTAATTCTGGCAATAATTTTCTGGCTCCTTCTGTCTTCACCTGTGTCTAGCTTGTTCTCTCTGCAACCTGTCTATAAAACTGTCCTGGTAAAAAAACTCTTGGTAAAACTCTTTTTTTTTTTTTTCTCTCCCTGCTCTGCTCTTAAGTAGCCTCTTTTTTTTTTTTTTTTTTTTTTTGTTTGTTTGTTTGTTTGTTCTAGTCTCCTAAGATTGGGGCATACACTTTCTCTGATTCATTCTGTGAAATCTTTCTCCAATTTACCACTTTGTCCCTCAATTAGATGTCACTTTCTGCCACCTTTTTTTTTTTCTTTTTAAAAAAATATTTATTTATTTTATTTACTTTACATCCTGGTTGCAGTCCCATCCCTCCTCCCCTCCCTTAACAGGCTTACCCTTCCTCCCTTTACCTCCTCTCCCCATTCTTCTTTCCCCTACCCCCTTGCCTATACCTCAGAAAGAGGGTGCTCCCTTTCCCACCCACCCCAGCTCATCAAGTTGCATCAGGACTAAGCATAACCTCTTCCGTAGGGTAAGGCTTTGGTTGGGCCAGGCATTGGTTGGCAAATTCCTCAATCTCTGTCCATCTGCTCTATCTTTATCCCTGCATATCTTGTAGACAGGGTAAATTTGGGGTTGAAGGTTTTGTGGGTGGGTTGGAGTTTGCCTCCCTCTACTAGGAAGCTAGTTGAATTGGAAGGTGTTCTCTTCAGTCTCTATGGTCTCTGCTGTTAGGAGTCTGTGATTGAGTGCCACTCCTATCCTCCTAGAAGCTTACCCAGATTTAGGTCTCCAGCTCTTCACAAAGATACCCTCACCCTCTGTTGTTTCTCTTTTCTCTACAGGTCTTCTGTCCTCTTCCCTCACTCCCCCTAGGTCTGCTTTCCACACTCTTATCTCTCTGCACACCCTCTCCTACCTTGTTCCCACTCTTCAGCCACTACCTCTGTCTATTCTATCTCCTCTTCCAAGTGAGATTTATGCATCCTCCCTTGGATCCTCTTTGTTATTTATCTTCTTTGTATGCTTATCCTGTAATATATGGCTAAAATCCCCTTATAAGTGAGTGCATGCCGTATGTGCCTTTTTAGGTCTGCATTACTTCACTTAGGATGGTTTCCTACTTCCATCCATTTGCCTGGAAAAATTCATGATTTCTTTGTTTTTAAAAGCTGAGGAGTATTCCATTGTATAAATATGCCTCAGTTTCTTTATCCATTCTTTGGTTGAGGGACATCTGGGTTCCTTTTTGTACGGTGGAGGATATTTTGAGTATATATGCCTAGGAGTGATGTAGCTGGGTCTTGAGGTAAAGTTATTCCCAATTTTCTGAGAAAGCTCCGGATTGTTTTCCAAAGTGATTATGCAAGTTTACACTTCCACCAGCAATGGAGGAGGGTTCCTTTTCCCCACATCCTCACCAGCATGTGCTGTCAATTGAGATGTTGATGTTAGACATTCTGATGGGTGTGAGATGGAATCTTAGAGTCATTTTAATTTGTATTTCCGAGATAACTCAGGAAGTTGAACTTTTCTTTAAGTGCTTCTTGGCCATTTTCAGGTATTCCTCTGTTGAAAATTCTCTTCTTAGTTCTATGCCCTCTTTTTAATTGGGCTATTTTGTTTATTGGTGTTTGGTTTCTTGAGTTCATTATATATTTTGGATATTAGCCCTTTGTTGGATATTGGATTGGTAAAGATCTTTTTCCAACATGTAGACTGTGGTTTTGTTCTATTGACAATTCCCTTTGCTTTACAAAAGCTTTTCAGTTTCATGAAGTCCCATTTATTAATTGTTGGTCTTAGAACCTGAGCTGTTGGTATTCTGTTAAGGAAGTTGTCTCCTATGCCAATGAGTTAGAGACTCTTCCCCACTTTCTCTTCTAATAGATTTAGTGGGTCTGGTGTTATATTGAGGACTTTGATCCACTTTAATTTGAGTTTTGTACAGGGAGATACATATGGATCTACTTGCTTTTTCTACATGTAGACATTCAGTTAGACCAGAAGCATTTGTTGAAGATGCTGTCTTTTTTTCCAGTTTATGTAGGCCCTCCATCCAGTGATCCTCCATCCTGTGGAGGCCCATGTAGGGCATAGATGTAATTTTCAAACCTGGCTGTTTCCTTCTATAAACCAAATCTAACTGCATTGTTTGGGATTAAAGGTGTGTACAAAACACATGATTACATTTCAGCAGGATCACAGAGACCCTGAAGGCTTTGGATGTTATACCTTGCCAGAGCAGCTGTGTTGTTGGATTAAAAATCCTCTCTTGTGGCTGTTTGCTTGGTTGCTTTGGTGCTGCATCTATTGTACCTGCAACCTGTTCCACAGCCTCCTGCAGTGACTCCTGCTTTCTGGAATTCATTAAACTTTTGATATTTCATCACTTTGAGTCTTCATTTTTCTCTTCTCTTACTATTATCTATAACCAAAGGATAAGAGAAGGCACTTTCATAATGATAAGGAGACCATCACTTACCAAAAGTAAAACCGATCTTGTTCTTAGTTTTTTTATGAGAGATGCTTTTTAACAGAAACTCATTTCCATTGCTGTTGTGTTCCTATGTCAAGAAATGACCAAAATGTTCACTGAGTATTAGATGACTCTTCACTTTCCCTGAGCCTTTCTTGCCAAGAGATTCACTGACCCTTGATTACTGCACTGCAGTGTGTTTCACAACATAAGATGATACAGTCCTTAAAATAATATTTGCCTTGGAGTGAAGAAGCAGAGACAGCTAATGTGATGGGGAAGAATGGAAAGAGAGCTTCAACCCACTCCTTCTAGTCATTCCCTTTATCAACTTGTGCCTGAAATCTTGGCTCGGTTGTGCAAATTTATTCAAGATATTTTAAATAGTTTACATTGCTTAATATAGTAACACACAATAACATTAAGCATATTTATCAGAATCACTTTGACAGTATTTCTTCTCTAACTTTACAATTCATTCTGGTATTCTTTATGGTCCCCTGTTCAATAGGATTATGCTCTTATCGCAGTTGGAGAAGAGTTTTCCAAAAAGAACATCTCTGAGTGTGAGGCTTCGCCATCAGGCTGATGAGCTGTGAATGGTGTGGAAAAACAAAGGAACAGCTGGACAACTTCTTTCTGAGTCTGATGAGAAATTTGTCATATTGTAGGCCAAGAATGTGGAGAAGCATAATACCCGAACAGGGTCACTGAAAGTTTTAAGCCTTTTTTTTCTTTCAAAAAACCAATAACATTCAAAAAATGGAGATAAATGGCCTGAGTTTCATACCTGAGCTTGAAGAGTTCTCTTCAGATACCTGAGAAATATTACAGGTTTATCAAAGGCTAACTTCAGCTTTTTATCATGATACAGATTAAAATGTTTGAGAGGCGGGAGAGGCAGGATGTTGGAGATAAGATAAAAAGGAAAATTATAGAATTAAAAAAAAAAAGTGCAAGCTCCAAATTTCAAATGAAGTGCTTTTGCTGTTGTCATTGTCAGTTACTGAGGAAAGCCTGTGAGGCAATAAATTCTCACATCCTTGAATTTATAGTGGCTGCCACTTCCTTCAGAGTGGCTCCTGATTTTAACCATGTAGTTAGGATTTTTAATTAAGTTGTGTAAGTATAATATCCATCTTTATGAATTGGGAATGTCACTAGCAATGGACAATATCTCCCTTTGTAAAGGAAATAGCCTGTGTATGTGTGGTGATCAGGTGTTGTTTCAAGCATCCATGGGAGACTGGGTAAAACATAGCAAGGCAAATTGATTTGACTATGTCACAATCTGTGATACCATATGGACAATGCTGATTGATCTTTAGGGATAAGCTATAACATGAGAATAATGAAACGAATAATTCTAAAATCAACATAAGGTTTCAAACCCTCTTAACTTGCTATCATCTATCCCATGTTTTGACTTATTTTGAGTACTCTTGAGGTTATCATTTACTCCCAACTTATATGTAATATAATATTTGAATCGTAACTTCGTTGTTAGTCTACGAACACAGAAGCATTTGATATAAAAAATAGTTTATGTGAGGGATGTAGTATCACGTTTTGTATGTTAAATGTTCTCAAAGACATGTTGTAGAACGCCAATGTAGCAAGTGTTTAATGTTGGGCCTGTGTAGGAACTGGGTCATGGTGACCTTCATTCATAACTATATGATTCCACTTTAAGGTTCATAGTTTAGTAGCATGTACAAAGTGGTGATAGGTTTAGAATATTATTCAGGAAAGCATAGGAAGAGGAAGTAAGTCACTGCTGGTGTGCCCTTCTTGCTATGATTTGCCCTCTATTTCTTCTTCCCTTTTTACCTCTTCACTTGAGCCATCTTTCATTAAACAGGTCTATTACACCCTGCAGTTTCCACCATGCTGTCATGCTTCAACACAGTAAAAGCAGTGGAGCCAACAGACTGTGAATTGATGCCTCTGAAACAGCAAAAACAAACCCTACTCTTTTCTGCAGTACTTTTCCACAGTGACAAATATCTGATTAATATAACTAGGAGGCCGAATGCAGACACAATCATGGATGATGTGTTCATGTTTCTTTTGAATTAATGAGAAATAGTTGTCACAAAGACCTTTTTAGACTCAATTCTCAGGTTTTACATTGTTTCAGATTGGCTCTATTTACCTTATCATATTGCATGTGTCTGTGTATGTGTATAGACATGTCTTATTTCCTTTTTAAATCTAATCTTCAACCTGGTAAATATCTTAGGGTTGTGTATTATTTTTTGTTGTTTCCTTTTCCTGTTAATTTTTTTTCTGGGAATCATTCAGTTATTTTTAAAAAGATTAAATGAAAAATATATTTAGTGTTTATTTTGTTTTAAAAACTTTGAAAACTTCTACTTGAAAGTGCTTGAAATAACAGCCTTAAAATCCAGTTTTAAAATATTCTCTTTATGAGTGCTATTCTATAGCAGTATTCCTCAAGCCTGATGGAAGTGGAAAGGAGTAAGTAGAGAGCATCATAGGATTGCTGGAGCTACTGGGGGTAGAGTGGAGGGCTAATTCAAAGGAAAGAGTATGAAAAAGTCATATGAAAGGCTAGCGTGTCATAGCCAACTAAAATATAATCAAAACAATGTAGGAATTCATGTAATCTGAAATAAATAAATGAATAAGTAGGGCTGAAGTCCTTGGAGAATGGGGATGGGGCACGTAGGCCAATCTTAACTATGGATATATTTAAAAGCTTTATTGAAACCCATTTTTAGTCAGCTAGTTTGAATCTAACTTTAAAAACAATGACTTGAGATGGAGAGATGCTGATGGGTAGAAAGCACTGCTACAAGAAGACATTGTCTCTTATACCGAAATTGCAATGCATGATGTGGGGTACTTCCTTATGGGTCATAGATCAAGGAAGCCCCAGATGTCTCCAAAACAACAAAGCCTACTATGATTGCCTTTAGTTATCTCCTATACTTATAAGAAAAGCCCTTATTGCTGAAGACAACACATACTGTCTTTGAAGTACGCAGAAAAATGAATCTCAAACCTACTGGGAAATATCCTACTGACTAGTTTTCATCATATAAGAAAGCACAACCCAGGCTGCTAAGTGAGAAAAGACATCAATGGAGAAGAGGTGTTTTTGGTCTTACCCAGCTTTGAATCCTGCACGTGGCCAATGTAATATTGCAGGGCAATATGTGTCTAATGGCACATAGTGGTTGCTCTGGGTTAATTGTTTTCTGAGTAGATTTAAGATATGCTCCACAAAAGGGAAGTTTATACAATGAACCCTAATCCTGGTATAAAACTCACAGGTGGGAAGATTATATGTTCTGTTGTTATGTTAATAATTGTCATATTGTCAAATTGCCTTCTAACTATGTGTATTGATATCCATAGACCTGGCTGTTCTCACTCTGGCTGTTCACTCAGAGAAGCTTATTCTTGCAGTAGGCAGCAGTTAATACAGAGATGTCTAACAGGACAAACTGTTGATAAGAATATAAGTTCTCAGTCTTAAATGGGATGGCTTTATCAATCTCCATTTCCCCCACCGAATCTAAAAGCACACTAATGAAAAAATAGAAAGAAAAGAGCTGAAGGATGGGGATGAGTGTGGTGAAATACTAGCTTCTGGATATGACATGGCTCTTGCACTTTTGAAACCAGACCAAATATGCATAACTACACAAGGCCTTGATTTGTGGTGAAGCCATTCAAAATCTCTACACACTTGGAGAATATTATCTGTAGGCCCTACCTCTTACCATTTTCTGTTGATAGCTTCTGAGTGTGGCTGTGGGTTCAGTAAAAAGTAAAAAGTGCACCAGCACTTGCGTGAGCAAGTTATCAATGAAGAAGATCTGGTAGAGAAAACAGAAGGAGAGAGAGCAGGAGATGAAGACTAGGAGGAAGAGGAAAAAGAACAAGAAGGAGGGAGATAGTTAGTAAAGAGTTAGGGTGGACATAAAGAATTTTGAAATAGCATACTTACAACAAAACATTATAAAATAGTCCAGTATAAAATAGTCCCTTTAGTACCAGTTTTCATGAAACGGAGTCAATTCACAATTAAGTTAGGGTTAGTACTTCTAGTCTAAGAGGAATATATCACATTGAGAAAATAATCTGTTGGCAAATATGCAGTTCTGTGAGGAAAACACCTGAAATAACACTGTCTTGCACTTGAAAATAGATAACCTCGAGTCCTATGGAACTGCCTTTCTATAAATCCACTTGGAAACATTAGTAACATAAAACAGTGATGAAATGGGGCAGCTTTCAGTATGAAAGTCTGAGAGAGATGGAGATGGGCTGGAATGTGGGATGGGCTTATCACTAAGTAAGAGGAATAGAGATTATTGAAGTGGCTTCCTTATATTTTTAAGCAAAGAATTTGACTTTTAACAAGTTTCTTCTGTAATATGAATTTTAAAAAATATTTGAAAAAACATTATTCAGAAAACAGTAATTGGTGGTTTTGTAAAAAGTTTGTTATTTAATCTCAAAGCTTTTAAAGGATTGAGTAACCCAGGAATTATTATGAATGAAACCTACTCAGTGAATCTCTGTTTTGTTATTGGCCATAATGAGTATATCCTCTCAGATCTTCCAAAACCTCTGTATTTCCTTACAGACTGACAAAGTTAAATGGTTCTTGAATCTGCAAAAAAAAAAAGAAATATATTTTTGTCTTGTATAACTTCATATCAGTTTACCAATAAGACTGAAAATATAGAAAGAGCAAAACTTGAAAATAGATATGTTAGGCTAGTGACCACATAAATCAAGTTATCTACTAGCTTAACTCAATGAAACCTTGAGGTCTTTATTGGGTGCAGCTGCTGGCTGTGCAAGGCTCTGCATTTTCATCCTGAGCTGCCAGGTAAATATCTGAGTGTCAACGCACATGTGAAACCCTAGTGCTGGGAAAGCAGAGACAGGAGTCTCCACAGCAAACTGGCCAGCTAGGATGAAGAGATGTGTAAGCACAAGATTTGCAGGAAAAAAAAAAAAAACTGTCTGAAAAACCCCACTTTTCTTCGTGAAGGTGGCCATTAGTGGGTTGTCATATGTCCCAGAGTTTGACCCCTTTGACTGTATTCAGAGTTGTGAAAACGAAAATAGAGGACATGAACCCAGCATGGAAAGGTGTTGTTTGTAGCTGGAACAACTGTAAGGCTAGGAGAGATGTTTTCAAAGAGTAAATATTAACAAGGTATGAGACAATTGAGAAAGATTCCTGATATTGACCCCTGACCTTTTGAGACCCACTCACACGAGTATAAACACCCTCTCTTACACATGCACATGTGATTATTTACAAAAATATACTAACACGGTATTGCACAAAAACACATAGGGTTAGATTTCTTAGGGTTTGATTAATGTTAATTTATAAATCCTCACAGGGTGGTTTAATATACTGCAATTATTCCATCTAGGATGGAGGTATTGAACCGGCTAGCCAAATATCTGATCCAGTTACTCTGTGGTGCTCAGTATCTATGAATCAACATTTCCTGCATTGTCATTTAGGCACACGGACCTCAGCAAATCTCTGGGGAATTCAAAATTCTTCCTCTCATAATACATGCTTTTTCCCCCAGCACCTACCAAGCCTGTTTCTATATGTTTAACTGCTTTAAAGCCTACTGAGTTTAGCACTGTTTACATTTATTTTGCCTCTCTTAATCCTAGGATAATGAGAAAAAGTAGCAATTTTAAACGATGATCTAGAAGCTAACCAAGCTTGGAACCTGACATTCTTCATGAGAACCCTGAGTACATTCCTGCGATTCTGACATTTCTTTCATTGGTTTTCTATGTCAGTGTTTTGTTACGCTCAGGCTCCACGATAGACAAATGAGGTGACAGCGAAGAGCGGTATTATGTGCATTTTGGTTGAAGCTGACTGATCTCCCGGAGACCTTTGTTAAATTTGAAAAGAAGCATGGACTAGAAATCAAAGACAAACACAGGAGTATGAAGATTGAGACAATGACAGACTTTGAGCTCTTTGGGGGGGAAGCTAAAACAAATAAACAAAAATCCAGTAATAAATACATACATTAGATAAACTAAGCAGATAATTACCAATAACTACATGACAGATTGCATTGGCAAAATCATCTAGAGCATTTCCCTTCTGAGAAGATACTGTTGGTGCTTCTTGGCCCTACACTGACAGCATCTTCTGTAGGAAGGGCACTTCTGTTCCTGATTTGACTGACACCATTGCTCTCCAGAGAAGTTCTTTAAATAAGATATTTCCATTGAGACATGTCATTTTTTAAAAAAAATATTTATTTTTATCATTTACTACAATTTATTTAAATTGTATCCCAGTTGTGGCCCCCTCCCTCGTCTCCTCCCCATTCCACCCTCCCTCTCTCTTTTTCCTCTGTGTCCCTCCTCTGGTCCACTGATAGAGGCGGTCCTCCTCCCCTTCCATCTGACCCTAGCCTATCAGGTCTCATCAGGACTGGTTACATTGTCTTCCTCTGTGGCCTGGAAAGACTGCTCCTGCCCCACCTTGGGAGGTGTTGATCAGAAAGAAGAGAGTGATTGAAAGGCCTGGAGGGGACAAAAGCTCCAAAAGGAGATCAACAGAGCAGTAAAAACTGAGCCCTGGGGGCCCTGAAGACAATGACACCGCAACCAAAGACAATACATGGAGAGGACCTAAAACTCCCACTCAGATGTAGCCCATAGACTCAGTCTGCAAGTGGGTCACTAGTTAGGGGAGCAGGGACTTTTTCTGGCATGAGATGTGCCATTTTTACACAGATTTGTTCCTATTGTTTTCCATGACTGAGGACTGATAACAAACAAGACCAATTGCACTGTCATAGGGAGTTGCAAATCTGTTAATGATATAATTTATCCAACAGAATTGACCAGTGTATCTCAATACTATCTGGTTTTCACAGATCTGTGGCCACTTTTCCCTCGGCAGTAATGTTTTTTAATTTTTATGAATGTAAAATCTAGATAGAATAAAATATTACTATTCATCGCTTTAAAATTTCTCTAATATTCATTAACTACAGTTATTACTTATTTTAAAGTCTTATGTAGTCTGACTGATGCAAGCACCTTGAATTAACCCAAAGTTAATAAAAAGAAAACATATATCTGGATTCTCATTTTTAAATGCAAAAATTATAGAAACATTCCCTGAGGATTTAGAATACCTGATCATGTATTCATTCTCAAGACACATTAATTTTTTGATATAACCATCTTAATAAATATTTCCACTTCTTTTTACTCACAGTATATTCTAGCATAAATAGATACTTGTTTATAAATAAGTTAGCACATTCTGGGACTCTGAAAACAGCACACAAAAGTCAAGGTGAAGCCTAGCTACTCTGCTGTAGTAAGAGGCCAGGGTGAATATGCTTTCCACCTTTTGAGAAAAGAATAATCCAGTCTTATTTAATACAACAATTTTACGTGTTATTTAGTATACACCCATCTTTACAGAAAGGACAGAAAATTAACCCACAATTGATGTTTACATAAAGGATAGTAGTTTAAAAAGTTGTATAATTCAAACTTGCTTCATGACAACTAGTAGTTATTTTTTTTAGGACTTATGCTTTTTTCTTTTTTTATTATTATTAATTACACTTAATTAATTTTGTATCCCCTCGTAAGCCTCTCCCTCCTCCCCTCCTGATCCCACCCTCCCTCCTGTTTCTGCATGCATACCCTTAACATCTAAAAGAGATGAGTGCTATCATTCCTCACAAAAATCACAAATAATGATACATGTGAAGTGTACCAACTAGTTTCTATGAATCATTGTTCCCAAAAGATAACACAAACCAGTTTCATGACTTTTAGTAATTTAAACTATTCAAAAAATCCTTATATTTATCTTTCTTCTTCCTAGGTACCATGTAATACCATTGGATACTCCAGATGTATAAGAAATGAAATGAAAGAAAATATAAACTTTTAAAGACAGGGTTTCTCTCTGTAGCCTTGGCTGTCCTGGAACTTACTGTGTAGACCAGGCTGGCCTTGAACTCAGAGATCCACCAGCTTCTGCTTCCAGAGTGCTGGGATTAAATATAAACTTAAACATCGCACAAAGCAGCAGGAAACGTATAAACATACTAGTGTAAGTAGCAAATAGTAACTAAATAATAGTAGTTGACTCAAATACCAAATGATTTCCCCAATAGACTACTGATGTTACTCACAATATCTCCACCAAATACTATTCCTTTTGGATGTGCTAGGTTAAGATGCCTTCATTGGGAGCTCGATTAAACCATTAAAGCTGGAGTTTAAGCTTCCAGGAGAAGCAGTCAAGGCTTCCTATAAAAATCAAAGATAGGAACAAGGAAGGGACAGAACCAGTTTGACTATCTATGCCACAAACCAACTGGCCTCCCAGCCTGAGACAGAATTCTGTAACAATAGTTATGGGCTGTGAAAGAGACGACAGTGTGGTGGAGTACAAGGAATGGAGTATGCTGTTTCTGCAGCTGACATTCAGGCTTCTGTGTGCTGGTCAGTTGTCATTTATCACAGATAACATTATCTTAGTAGGAATGCCTGAGCTGGAAGTTCAGGCTTGAACAATGGGGATAGTTTTACGAAATGAAATAGCTAGTGCTGCCAGTCTAAGGCTTGTGTGTTTTAGCCTTTGAGTTGAACTAGGGCAAGTGGAATAGCAAGCTAAAATCATGGAATTCATTTTAAAGCAGAAGTTCAGTTTTACGGTTTGGACAACAAAATGGTCAGTGGCAGTGTAAGAGAGCCAGATAATACTTGTTATTCAATTCTAGTGAATCAGAAGGCAGCTCATCTGCTACAAATGGAGAGCTAGTGCCCATGTGTTGTGCTGGATTATTTCTAAGCCAATAGATATAAATATATCAGCTACTAGTGTTTCGTGGTGAGTTAAATAATCTCTCTAAGCCTTCACTATAAGGCTCCATCTGTAACTATAGAAAAGGAAAATCTACTTTTCTAAGCCCCAGTAAGGACTGTTCAATGGAACTTGACAAATGGTTGCTCTCTGAGGACTATGGACAGGCAGGTGAAATAATTCCTGATTTAAAACAGGGCCATCTGGGAGCTGGGGAGGGATTAAGCTTTGGTTGAAGGCTGTATCTGTTCAAAAGATACAAGCAATCGACCTTCGTGCAGGCAGCAAATGCTTGTCATCAGCTCTTTTTTTCTGTAAAACATTACTGCTGAGAGTCACCTGAAAGATACCACCCCATGCCACAGGATACGTGGTATGGTTTTGGGGGACATAACATACAGAACTCTAGGGAGAGGGGAGGCCTGTGGCAAAGATGTTCAAGACAGCCATACCACGGGGATTTCAGGAGACAATGTGTGGACTGTGACTAAGGCCCCCTACTTAGACAGACACTCCAAACTAGCTTACAGTCATGAAAGACTCAGGAATATAGACAAATAGTATGCCAGAGAGAGAAAAAAAAATTCATGAACATTCAGCAAAAGCCACTCAAGAGGCAACGGTGATAGCACCAGTTGTGGAACACATGTAGAAGACACATTTTACTTCTGTTAAAATTGCCAAAGCAAATGGAAACATCTCTTTTGTGATTCACACTGTGAAACAAAACTGACTTGACAATATGAAAGATTTTTCAGTCCTGTGGTCATTTGAAACTGGGGGCCCGACATACCAGAATCCGTGAGATACGCTGGCTGACGAAATGTACGGAAATGTTTTGGAAAGCAGATGGTGGCGTAGGATGCCATGAGAGATCCTGAATAAAAAGGCGCGGGGATGAAAACTGCACGTGTGATCTTTAAAACTAGCACTACAGGGTCGAGATTAGATCTCTTCACAAACCCTAACTCCATGCAAGCAATTAAAAACAGCCAGGTGAGCAGCTTCTTCTTTAATTATAGATCCGTATGATTAATGGGCCACACTGTCTTGGGGACTAGAAAATGTATACAGCAGAAAGTCTTTCTCTAACTTGATTCTAATTTAGAGGGTGAAATCAGGACTCAGTGTATTTCACCTCCACACACCTCACTGTCCTATGATTGCAGCATTTCACACACCCTACCCGTGGTTTGGATGCATTCCTCATTACCATCTTACTTTCTACTGACAAATGGCTTCGGGTCATAATCAGGCATCAGATCAGTCAGAAGGTGATTCAGCTTCTCAACCAACACAATTTTACAACATTTCTGCTGGCTGCCTGGGCTTGCTGAGAGTCCTAAAGGTTGTTTTCCCTCCTACATACTTTAATGTGATGTGTGTGTTACCATAACACCATCAGTATCATGAATTCAAGATTTGTTTGTTTAACTGGAGCCCATGCTTTGCAACCCTCTAAAGTATCTTGGAAATATAGAAGACTTAAGTGCTTTAGGCTCACAGACTGACATGCACCTTGGCTGAACTTTGAAATAAGTTCTACATTTATCATTGTTTTACTGCATCCTATTATTTTTGTTGGTCTCTCTTGCAAGCAGGCTGACTCTTTGATCATCCCATACTGGGTGCCTATAAAGAAATCTACAGAGTTAATCTACAATAGTTTTATTTCTATAATATTCTTGACAAGTTGGTGCCATGAACAAAAGGTCACACTCTAGGCCTTTGAACCTTATCTTTCCTCTCCCTATTCCTTACTTCTCTTTCTCAAACAAGGTATGTACAACTTCTCAAATCAAATCATCTATCAAAATTTAAGTAAACCTATAATTTAAAATTTTATTACATTCTAGAAATTCTGAACATTTAATACTATAATTTTTTATTGATTACTGAGTAATATTTTTTCTTCATATTGAGATACTTGAAAAGTCAACAATTACTCTTTTCTTTGTCTCGATCCCACCAATCCTCCTCAAAAAACGTGTCCCACCCCTCTTCTCATATGTAATACCCTCATAGATAATTCACAGTGATGGGAGGATGCAGCAACCTCTACATTCCCCCAAGTCTGTCTATCTGTCTGCTAAACTCAGTGATGACCGCAGTATAATAATAACCGATCTGCTTATTTTAAGTGTTTTCCTGTCTCTCCTTTTCTGTTCCTTCTTTCCTGCTTGTTTTTATTTTCTTTCCTTCATTCCTTTTTTAATCTATTTTTATCCTCATTTATGCCAGCCTTGAGTGTTTTCTGATGGAGAGGTGATGGTCACATGGCTCCAGATTTTAAAAGTACAGAAGAGATCACAATCTACAGGGTGTAAGTTGGCCTTCTGTGGTATGAGAGCAAATGGATTGGAGATTGCATAGAGTGTACCCTTAACATGGGCAGTGAGTGCTGTGGTTACATGGTGATGGTTACTGTAGTGGTGAGGTTTCTTAGCCAGTCACATTAAACCAATTACTCTGAGGCTCATTGAAATCTCTGCAGTGACCCATCAGCCTCCATCCCTGGATTTACCAAAAGTCACCTTTGTGACAAGAGCATATGACAGCACTTGTGCTTGCCCTTTATTTAGTGGCATGGCTCTAAGCAGCTCTGTTAGTGATATCTCTAAAGCTCTATGAAAAAGCACATGAGCATAGCATTATGAGTGTACTATGCTACACATGTATACACAGTCATAGCTGAAAGAGTCCTTCTGAACAGGCTTTTTACATCCATGCCAGAAAGTCAAATCTTATAGTCCCAAATGATTACTGCTAATTGGTTTACAGTGTACATTGATTTGAGAAGTAATCCCAGAATCACTTACAACTGTCTTATCTAGAAATGCTGCTCAATGTGGTGTATATAATGACTAAGTCTTTCACAATGCTAAGCCCTAAGGCACCCAAACCCATTACCAATCATGTGTTTTATAGAGAGATTTTGATTGCACAGAAAATAGGGGATATTTTATTTGCACAAAATCTAGTGATTAGGTATTTGATAAAACCTCATTCTTCAAATAAACTCATAACAAGTGTAATGCATACTGCCATATATTCTTAGAAGTGCTAAGTGGGAAACTGGATGAGATGAAACAGGAACAAGCAAAATACTCAGCAACAAAATCATAGCAACGATCAAGTATCCATCACACCAAGGTACATAGATTATCTCATTTCAATCTCAAACAAATCTCACTAGCTTGCCTATTTAAGAATCTATGGAAAAGTAAAGTTTGAAATGAAACAATGGCATTAATTATCTAATAGACGTGTATGAATGTGTCTGGCACTGATATGTTTCTTTATTGCATTTGATATTTCTTTTTTTATAATTTTTATTTTTTATATTAATCACAGGTTATTTACTTTGTATCCCAGCCATAGCCCTCTCCCTCATTCCCTCCCAATCCCACCCTATCTCCCTTATCTCCTCTTTGCCCCTTTCCAAGTCTACTGATAGGGGCAGTCCACCTCCCCTTCCATCTGACCTGCATTTGATATTTCTAAGGTTATCATTTACAAGTGCAAATTTTGCTCATCTGTGAGTCTTTTTTGATATATGATGAGCTAACCAGAAGTGCTTACTGCATTGCTGTATCATTCATCTAATCAATCACTTGTGTAATGGCACTTGTTGTGTCTTATGAAAGTGTCAGCACAAAGTCATTTAGAAAGTGAAAAATATGACAACCATGAAGAATCTGTCCCTCAGGTGAACTGAGCGGTCCCCGTCTTGCTTGAGTTCAACGAGAACCCTAAACGTCAACGGAGATGCTGCTCACCCAGATATCATAGTTGATCATTGCGGTGAATCACTCACGAAGTTGGCTTGTCCTAGCTTCCTTGAGAGGCACACTTCATAGGTTCTTCAGATTAGAGTCCCTTTCTCCTGTGCCACAGTGTGCCTTCCAGTTCCTGAAAGACCAGGGCTCTTCCCCAGGAGCTCAGGCTTCTTCATGTTTCTCTGTTGTTCCCTTAGTAATCAAGAAAGCTTGGAAGCTTGAAAGCATGATTAATATCTTAGACATTAATCTTGTGTACTCTGTACAGCTCACACACTTCATTGTACAATGGCAGCTACAAACTGTATTGATCCTGGCAAATTCCATTATATTCTGTTTCTGATAAAGGTATAAAAAGTCTGATTGCTCTCAATAAAAGTACCACAGCTAGACTAAGGTCAGAAGGAAGGAGAGAGGGACATCCCCTATCAGTGGACTTGGGGAGGGGCATGCGTGAAGAAGGGGGAGGGAAAGTGGGACTAGAAAGGGAGAAGGGAGAGGTTTATGGGGGGATACAAAGTGAATAAAGTGTAATTAATAAAAGTTAAAAAAAAGTACCACAGCTTAAGTTTTGCTATGGCCTGTCCAATCAGCTTGATTTCATTCCTTGTGTACATATCAGATGACATTGGTTGGGTAAGTAAACCCGGATACTTACGTATTATGAAGACAAGGAAGGTAAGGTGGCTTTAATCAGACTTTTCAGAAGAAATTGACAACAAACTTAAACATGCCAGGACCACATTCTTTCTTTAGTTTTTATATGTTACACAAAGAAATGAGAACACCTTTATCTTATGGTTCTTCTAAGTCCCTGGTATTATCACTCTAACAGTTATGAGGATAGTACAAAAAATACAATCGCTTTTGAAATGTTCCAATGGGACTCCCGAATGGATCCTGAGTTTCACTATTGATATTACAGTCACCAGACTTTACTACTTTGTGAGATCCTTCTATCGTCCTTCTCTTTAATTCTGCCCTTTCAACCCCCTAACAGAAAATAGGAGAGAAAAAGGGGGCATGATTATCATTAAGACTACTTCGTGATGATTAGAAACATTGATATTTTAGGGGCAACTTTGATCTTCACTTTCAGGAGATCTAATTTCTTCTTCTACTTACCAAACTGCAACAAACTATAACTAACAGCAATCAACAGCATCTGACCACTAACCAGTCACACACCTATCAAGCCACTGGCATTCATATATCCTCTGAAAAGTTCCAAGAATTCCAAATGTAACACAATTGCAGAAACGATCTGCATCTGGCAAAAGCATGCCTCTGTCAGAGCATGAGGGCAATCACAGTCAGCTGCTACAAAGTAGCCCTGTATCCCCTACCTGGGGTTGAAACAAAAACATATTCACATAATATTTCCTTGTTTTTTTTTTTTTCAAAGAAACCATAATTACACAATTCTCATGACACATTACCACATCAACGTTTTTATTTTTTACTTTCTAATTTTTTGGTTTGCCCTATAATGATGTGATATGAACTGGTTTTCTTAGAAAATACCTTTGTAACATTTTGAATAAACATTATTATCCTCAATTTGTCTGGTGTTTTTGGTGACTTCAGAGGAGGTCTATGTTGGAAGGTTACTTGCAGTCAAAAGCAATCCCTAGAAGCTGTGTGGTTTGGTGAGCTCCCAATTTGTTCATGAGCAAAAAGAATCACAGGGTACATTCCAGCACCTGGCACTAGATTTTTTATTTGGAAAATCCCCTTGTTTCTGGAAGGCTACCTTCCTTCAAACTATGTAATTAAAAAAAAATTACATAGTTTGTTTTTACTTTGTGTGTATGAGTTTTTGGTTTTTTTTTTTTTCTGTATGTAGATATTTTATGCCATACTTGGTGGCTACAGAGGTCAGAAGTGAGTATCAAATTCCCACAGCTAGAGTTGTAGATGGTTGGGAGCCATGTCTACGCTGAGAACCAAACCTGGGTCTTTGGCAAGAGCAGCAAGTTCTCTTACTGCTGTCCCATATTGTCAGCCCCTTCAGTTACATTTTTATATTACATTAAAATATACTTAGGTTTTCATAGTTTTTTTATGTGTAGTTTTGATTAACTGACCGTCTTTACTAAACTTCTTTTTTCCATCCCCCTGTTCTCATTTTCCCTCAAACCTTTCAATTCCAGTTTTCACTCTCTCCTTTTGTACATCACATATATTCTACCAAACACCATCTAATAAGGCTTCTCCCCTGAAAGGTACCTGTTTCCTTTCTGATCTTTATGTACGTTCCTGGTTGAAATCACAAATCTAAAAATTCAAAGTTAGGATCTTCTTATGAGAACAGGTCTTAGGCTTTCTGGGCTTGAGTTGCCTCACTCAAGTGTAATATTTCACAGTTCCATTGACTTTCCTGAAGTTTTTCACCTTTGTATTTTTAACCTCTTGAATATAAAATTCCATAGAAAGTTTTTTTTTGTTGTTGTTGTTGTTTGTTTGTGTGTGTGTGTGTGTGTGTGTGTGTGTGAGCCAAATCTCCTTGGGACTCAAAAGTTTCTTGTGTTTCGATGTCTTTTTTTCTCTCTCTTTCTGAGAAACGTTATTTTCTAACTGTTAAATGGGTTCTGTGTGTGTTGACTCAGCTTACTCTCTGCTGTGGCTCCCCAGGCTTGGGCTATCGATCTCAGAACTCTCTATGTCCTGATTATGCTTCACTATTGATATTACACAACCCTTCTGCATGGTTCAGCCTATTGCTGACACTTTCCCCTGAATTTCTCACTTCATTCTTTGACTTTTTTCATTTCCAGAATTACTCTTTGCTCCTTTTATTTCTGCCAAATCTCAATTTTTCTGCTGTTTATTTTTCCCATGTTGCCAACATTTTCATTCATTCTGTTGCCATATTTTTCATCTGTGTACCTGTTTTTCCTCCCCAGAGCTTGGGGTTGACGCCCCCTGCTTGTTTCTATCATCTTTGAGGTCATTTGTTATTTCTATTAAGAAGCTTTCGAAAATCTTCCTTAAGACTTAACCAATTTCAGTATCCTCAAATTCTCTAGAGGAGGAGATACAAGCCCCTGGAGAAAGGTGCTGTTTTCACCTCGATGGAGAACTTAGTTATGACACCATGGACAGATCAGGCTGCTTATGCTTTTCCTTCTTTCCATGTTGTGGTTTGTGTGTCTGTGGTTTTGGAAATCTTTTCTGGTGTTATTGGGAGATCTTATTTTTTTTTTCTTTCTCTTAAAGATTCAGTCTCCACTATCACTAGCGGAAGAGGAAGAAAACTGATGAGAGTGGAGGCTCCTGCTTCCCCTCTGTCTGTCTGGAAACTATGCTGCTGGATCAGATTAGTATTCTCCATGTGTTGATTTCTTTTTCTAGGAACCATGCAGTTGTCTATCATTGTCTTTCTGAAGTTGTGTAGTTCCTTCCATATTTTTTAGCTTCATTTTTTTAATTTTTTTATATTAATCACACTTTATTTACTTTTTATCCCACTTGTAGATCCCTCCTTCATTCCCTCCCAATCCCACCCTCCCTTCCTTATCTCCTCCCTGCCCTTCTCTAAGTCCACTGATATGGGAGGTCCTCCTCCCCTTTCATCTGACCCTAGTTTATCAGTTCTCATGAGGACTGTCCACAATGTCCTCCTCTGTGGCCTAGCAAGGCTGCTCCTCCCTTGGGGGGGGGGGTGTTGGCAAAGAGCCAACTGAGTTCCTGTCAGAGGCAGTCCTTCTTCCCCTTATTAGGGAAACCCCCTTGGATGCTAAGCTGCCACGGGCTACATCTGAGCAGTGGATCTAGGTTATATGCATGCATGGTCCTTGGAGAATCAATCTCAAAAAAGACTCCTGTGCTCAGATGTCACTCAATGGAAGAATGGATACAGAAACTGTGGTACATTTACACAATGGAATACTACTCAGCAATTAAAAACAAGGAAATCATGAAATTTGCAGGCAAAGGTGAGATCTAGGAAAGATCATCCTGAGTTAGATATCCCAGAAGCAGAAAGACACACACGGTATATACTCATTTATAAGTGGATACTAGAGCTATAAGATAGGCTAAACACACTAAAATCTGTACACCTAAAGAAGTTAAACTAGAAGGAGGTCCTGGAGTAAGATGGTCAACCGCCACTTAGAAAGACAAATGGGATGGACATCAGAAGTAGAAGAAAAGAAGAAACAGGACTGAAGCCTTCCCATCTTATGTGGAAGGCCTGACTGAGAAACAGAGACTCTTATTTCCCATAACTTGTTCTGCTGAAGTCTAATCTCCAGTGAGATGGTGTTTGGTAGTGGAGTCACTAGTAAACAAATTGGTGATGAAAGTAGAGCCCTTATTTAAAAAAAGAATGTCCTTACAAGCAGAGATGGTAGAGTACTTTTCCTTAGTTGTCTCCAAACCAGAGTAAGGAAGCTGTCCAACAGCACAAATGTGCTAGAAACCTGATCTCCAATTTCTACCCTCAAATACATTTGCTTTTTAAATATGCAGTCTTTTTATAAAAGCCAAAATTGAACGACACTTCATGAATGTGTAATATTTTAAATATGAAAAAACGGAATCTGTAGACAGTTTATAATATTTTCTTTGGAAATTCTAATATGTGTAGAATATTAGTTAATTAGTGACTTTATACTTTTAGTAGTGTTCCAAACGCCATTTGTCTGTGACAATTATTATCAGAAGTTTAAATAAATCATATAATTGACCAGTGAGATGGGTAGGTAGAGTGGTCCATAGGAAATTCCTGAAGGATCATGTGCTCTGATTGAATTGTAGAAGTTGGCTAGTACCTCCCCCTGGGATGGAAGCAACCTTGCCAGCCACAGAGGAGGACAATGCACCCAGTCCTGATGAGATCTGATAAGCTAGGTTCAGATGGAAAGGGAGGAGGACCATCTGAACTTGGAGAGGGGCTTGGGAGGAAATGAGGGAGGGAGAGTGAGATTGGGAGGGAATGAGGGACGGGGCTACAGCTGGGATAAAAGTGAATAAATTGTAATTAATATAAAAATAAACAAATAAAAAAGAAATTGGCTAGCAAAGCCTAACACCCATAAATAGATATGACCTGTCCTGCATTGTTATGCATAAATAGGCAGCTGATCCCACACACTAGGTCTGTAATAGTTGCCTTGAATTATGCTGCAGCTTAATTTATCTTTGTATGCTACCATGCTATGACCAGTTAAGTGATTTGGAAATAGTATATTGCTAGATAAAAATCATAAGTTTCATTTTACTTTTAATTCTCCCTATAGATAACCTTCACAAAGATTTTTTTTAAATCTATATTTCAAAGATGTCACCCTGTTATTATTCAATAATCATTGGGAAATTTAATTATAACCTCAGTATTTTATGATGGAAACTATCTGGTATCCATAAAAGTTTTGAAAAGAAATGGATTCATATCAGTGGAAAACACTAACTGATGAGGAATTCAAAATCATCAGCTATAATTAAGTTCAGTGAGTAGTTTTACATACTAGACAATAATTTCTGGAACACATTAAGAGGATATCTGGAATAGCTCACTGTCTAATTTTTCAAAGGACATTAAAAGTGACAGCAATCCTGAAACAGACTTGGCTTCTCTTTAGATTTTAAATGAAATTGACTACCAATTGCTCATATATTTATTTAAGAGTAATTGCAGCTTCTGTTCCAGACGTAACTCTAGACCTATCCTCACACAGCCTGGAAAATAATCAACCTTTACAAGCAACAGGGGGCAGTGTTACTATAATCTCAATTCATAATTATAAATAATAGAAATGCACTTACTTATATTAGCACAATATACTAATCACTTACTGAAGATTTTTAGTTTTGAAGGCACCAAGAGTATAATGAGGATAAATATTTTCAGATGAATGAGCACCTGAATAAATTTTACGGTAATAAATTCTACGGTATAGGAAGAGAGTGGAATGGAAGTGGCAGAGAGATAGCTCAGGGGCTAAGAGCATTTTCTCTTCTTGTGGAAGATTTAGAAAATCCTGTTTGCATTCCTAGCACCCTAGTTATACAGTTGTGGCTGACGACTGTATAACTCCAGATCCAATGGAATTGATTCTTTTTCTTACATCTGTGGGCTGTTGCATGCATGTAGTTCACATCCACACATGTGTATAATATATAACATAATATATACATATATATCAGATATTGACTACCTTGATGGTTCAAACTGTCAAGTAGCAGTGTTTCTGATTCACACTTAATGTGCCAAATCAGTGTGATTTGGCAATTGGTAGTCAATTTCATTTAAAATCTAAAGAGAAGCCACGTTTCAACACTTTTGTTTGATAATTATTATGATATCTTTTGTAATTTAATAACATTTTGCTAGGCTTCAAGTTATTCTGTAGCTACGAAATGATAAAGCACCCATATAAAAATATTTAAAATTATCAAAAAGAAATGTAAGGTGGGCAGTAGAGATTTAGCGTCATTATTAGAACATTTGCACAGCAAGCACAATGGTGTCACTTAACAGCCTAGCATCACACTGACCTGGTACAGTGCTGTAGACCTGTAATCTTCAGTACGTGAGAGGTGATGCAGGAGATTAGAGGTTCAGAGTAATTTGAGAATACATGATGAATTTGAGGCTGACCAACGTTTTATGATAAACAGGTACACTAGCATACATTTTACACACAGGTGTGCTCTAGCCTAGGGAATGAAAGACTAAATGCATGCTTGGTAGCAAGTTGCTTTTTATTAGTCATCCTATGAGTCTCAACTACTATGTGAAAATTCTTCAGTACAAATGACAATAGGAAGCTGAGTAAATAAACCCTTAATTTGAAAAACACTTTTCAGTCAAGCCCACTTAATACAGATTTAACCAAGCTGCTCTATAGGCTTTATGATGCAAAAATAACATTTCAGTGGATATAAAACATGTGTTTTGCTAAAAAGGAAAAAATAAAATTAAAAAGAGGAAGAAAAAAACCTGTAGTGAAATAGACAAGTTCAGGTCATAAAGCCTAGTAGTCAAAGGAGGAATTTCCCTAAGGTTTATTTAGTGTGCCAAACACTGATGTGCTTACTTGTGTGGAATTCTAATTTAGGCTGCACTGTGAATTATGCTTTCACTGCTAGAGTAGCAAATGACATGGGAGACTGCATCTCGTCATGGGTGGAGGGAGAGTTAAGTATGTCCCTCTGCAGAGGTAAAACGTGATCTTATCATAGGTAAAACTGTTCTTAGAGTGGAGGATATATGTGGGGAAAGTAAATAAAGAGGGAACAAGGGAGGACCCTTGACCTCTTAACTGTACAGAGAAGTTGAATTTACATTTCTACAACAATACAGCCATCTTTCATAATCCCATGTCCTTACTCTCAAATGCAGTGGCCAAATGAGGAAGAAAATGATGTAGAAGGAATCCAGCTGTGGTATTCATATTTAGCCCAAAGTAAATAATCATTGAGCATACGTTTCCTTCCCACGTTTTACTGGCTTTCGATGTATATACACTCATAATGAAGAAGGCGTGAGTTTAAGCTTGATGTAGCTTGTAGAGCTCTAGCCAACACCTCTGTGGCTCTGGAATCTGATCCAGTGGCTTACTGCTCACACAGCAATGTTTAAAATGATGAAAAATTGCTTCTTTGCTTGCTATAACCTTGTTTTCCTAAAAGTCGTAGCATTTGATAAGCAATCGTTAAAATATTTTTTGGTTTTAGAGTTAGTCCAAGCCATGGTAAATGACCACATCCCTGTGCAATTGTCTACATTTAAGTCAAGGACATTTAACAATGGGTCTAAAGTTTATTACAGCCTGGATCTTTCTCTGTTTTTTCCATAATGGTTCCATATTTTTTTCTAATCAGAATTAAATAATTTAAAAAGCATCAAAGAGTCCAACAACATATTTAACTCCCTCAAATATACTATGTGATTTACCAATTATTTTAACCCATTTCAACTGTTTACTTTCCTTCTGTAAAGGTTTCACGAATCTTAAGCCCTGAGTCAGATGTCTGACATATAGTTGTGGAAACACAATCAGGTCTTCTGTTCTCAAGATTCATAAACGTTTTTATAAGTATGTGTAACTTATGTAAATTATGCATGTGTGTGTACAGTCAGGAGAAGTATGCTGGATGAACACACTTAGCAAGTGTTGTGAATGAAAAGTAAAACACGCTTGAGAAACCTTGCTTAAATCACTGTACTTTCAAAGGGTTTTCAACCATGTATTTTTCTTAGAAATGTTCACTTAGAAACTTTGATACTAATGCAATTTTATGTCAGGAAACTTTGTTGTTCGCATCCCCTGATATCTTTTGAGTGATATCTTGTACCTTCTCATTATGGTCATTGTGCCTGCTGTTCACATACTTCTTCTTCTTTTTTTTTTTTTTTTTCCTGTATGATCAGGATCTGAAATCCTTGTTTCCTTTGTTGAGTTCTCCTGTCCTTGGCTGTGGATGTTGGAAACAAGAGTTCCCACAGAGATAGTGATTTGCTTATTACTTGTTAGCAAAGCCTCAGTTCTTTAAAAATGAGGGCTCAAACGTATTCAGAGTCTGTAGATAGTGGAGAATGTTCTGGTAAAACCATATCTTGGTGTTTTCTACAAAACAATAACAAGGAAGTTGTCAAATTTGGTCTCAGTTGTGGCCAATTGTGAACTAATGGATTGTTCTTTTCTGTGTACTCCTAGCATCATACCACCAAGAAGCTCAGTTTTCTTGGTTTATTATCACTTTTGTCAGGCATTCTCTGTTCCCTGTTTGAACCAAAGTGATATCATTTCACAAGGAAGTTTACAGGCATTTCCTTTTTTATAAATTGAGAAATTTTCAGAGACTGAAAAAAAAAATCTTCCTGTAACAATTTCAGAGTAGAGTCTGATATGGATATTGTTGGTTTCTGAGAAAGTGACTTCATGGCTGAAGGAGATTCTCAGGAGCTGATCCCATAGCATTCTTTGTGGAGCTAGCAGAGCACATAGGCTCAAAAACAATGAAAGACAAGAATGTAGAGCAATTAAAAGTTTGGTAGAAAACTAAAAACCTTGAGAAGCAGTAGTAGGAAAACTAAAAGCATTGTGCCATTAGGCCTAGTAATAACAGTGATCATGGTTTACATTACATACAAGGACAACCAAAAGATTAGTGCCTTTGCCCTTGTCTGCCTCTAAGATTTGCAAGTTAAGACTGTACTGTTGAATACATCGCACATTTCAGACACAGGACGTCAAAGGATTGAGCTGGAACTGACCTGGAAGTCTCCTCCTCAAGGGACACCTAAAGTTGTTATATAAACTGCCAAGAGCAAAAAGCGATCAATAGTCTGCCCCAGCTGTAATCCCATGAACTACAGTGACAAGCGTGGAACGTTGTCTCAAAGGATACCATATGGGCATGTCTATCTGAGAGGTAACCAGCATGTGTATAATTAAATCCAGCTTAATAGAAAGGTATTCATGCCTGCTACTATAATCTTCACCTACTGTTTGTGTCTAGAGAGATCATTGACTGTGGAGAGGGCCTATTATAGCCACATCCAAAACCAAGTATGATCTTTGACTATATTCTAAATGCTTACCTTTATACCCACAGATAAATGACACTCTTACACTTTATCAAATAAGCTTCTCTTTGAAGCAAAAGAGACCATTACAGCAATCCATAACTGTTCAAAATGCAAAGAGCAACTTACTGGAATGCTCAATACAACCCAAAACCTATGTCTAAGCTTCAGGTGAAATCACAGAAGTACACATGAAAACATTGTGTGAGTCAAAGGATCGGAACATCTGCTGTGAGACAGACAGTGTGTTTGGTACATGAAAGGAAAGCTGCATCCAAGAAATCTCAACAATATGCTCACCTAAACAAGATCAGCACAGCGGCAACACCAGTTGATACGGCAGGCACTGTGAATAGGCTGTATCTATCTCATAAGGCCCTGCCCTAGACGAGGAGCTAGACGCAATAATGACTGCTTAAAGAGGGAATCAGTCTTGCCCAGGGACAAGCACCCCTGATGGGTTATCTGATCCCCAAAAGTCATCTCTAAACACATACATACGTAAGCAACACCAAATGAACCCAGCAGGTTCTGTCCATAGATACACTTGCATTTAATAATAATAGAAGAAAAGATTGTGAATTTGAGAGAGAGAGACTGGAGAGAGAAAAAGGGAGAGGTGGAAATGTTATAAATGAAGAACTAATGCATGTTTTGTAAAAAAATTAAAATATGCCATCCCAATGGAGAAAATGACCATGGAACTTCAGGCCATGTAACTAACCTGTAATGGAGCAAACTGGGAGTGGGAAGGGACAAAGTCTGGAACAAACCTAGTCTCTTCAGAATAGTTATTTTCTTCTCAGCGAATCGAAAACCTTTGCTGGAACTTCATTGTTTCATATTTGAATATTTTATACTTAGTGAAAGTAGGTAGAGGAATTTATTTATGAAGAATAAATCTGATTTGTGGCATGTTAATTTTAGAATTTTTTTAAGGTGCCTAGCCCAGTATTATCAATAATCTAAATATTTGATTTCAAGCCAAACTAAAATCCACCTGGAAAATCTGCACGTCCCACGCTGAGATGATATCACCCGCTTGGCATGCTTGCTTTCATATCTGTTAGCAGGAAGCTCTCGTTCTACCTCGTATAGAAAGACAGAAAGATAAGCTGAAAGTTTTCACTGGAAGCATGACACATGTAGAGATGGAAAACTCGGTTATATTCCCCGTGAAAATGGAAGTAGGAATCATTTTTTTTTTCAAACTCAGCGTCTCATCGCTTACAGAAGAGAGGTTCAATTCAGCTCACCATTCACTTCCAGAATCTTAAATAAAGATGAGCATCAGCATGAAAGCAGCTATGTCAGCAGTGATCCGAGGCAGAGCTGAAGTAGAAAGAGAAGGAACAGTGAGGCCCTCTCACGATGTAAATGGCTACTGTCTGACTGGGAAACTCTAAGAAGGCACGGAAGCATGCACAGGCTTGCTCTGTTGCAAGGTGTACGAGCTGGGGTGTTAGCTACTATGTCCTATCCATTACTGAGTCAACGTATTTGTAGGAAAAGCACTTGGATATCATTTCTGAAGTTTTGGGACCCACTTAGGGTGTGCTGTGGTGGCCAGAGAAAATCTCAGAGCAAAGCTGTATAGCAAATACATTTCTCCTCCAAGGGGGGAATTGTAGGAGAGGAAAGTTTTGAGGAAATATGTTTCTATGCCAAGATTTTGTGCTTATCTGTGATCAGATAAGCAACATCACATTGTAGATGACAATGAGTTTCTGCGTCAACTGATACAAAGTTGACTCAGCCCGGAATTAGCAAATCCACAGCGTACACATGTATTAAACATCATGCCATAGGCGAAAATATATTCCTAGGTATTCTTTTCCAATTAAAATAAAAATTTGAGGTATATACAAATAAGGACTTTTTATATGTAGCTTTGTGTTCAATAATTATTGTTTAAATATCAGTATTTTAATCTTTATAGTCGGTGTTATTATTTGAATTTTGAAAGTTCTATGGTGGTGTTTGTCATTCACAGTATGTGTTTCCGTATCATAAAATATGTTCCTGGTTTTAATAAAAAGAAAATTATATCGAACACAAAGCCTAGTTAATTTTGTCCAGTGGAGATTATCCTGTTGGTGATGGGATGTACCCTGTGCTACTACGTCATTGAGATTCTAAGAAATCTTACTTTATAATTAATATTAATTGAAGTGTAAAAGTATGAGATGAACAGATCAAAGTTTGAAGTCCTTTCCAATTTAAACAATTCTGTGAAGCATGACCTGCAATTTAAAAGGTAAGTTTGGGTGTAGCACTAGCATAAGTGTAAACAATTAGCTCCCTTTGAGTATGCTTAGAATACAATTATCCAAATACTGGCTAAGCTACTAAGGCTGCCAAGCGCAGGCTGGTCCAAGTGGTCACACTGCAGTATGGAAGCAATGTGGCCCTTCTATAACACCACCTTAGCTAGTATCACGTAGCTAACCCATGGGAAGGTTAATATTTTAAAGAGGAAATGTTACTAAACTTGGAAACTTGGATCACTAAGTAGACCTCTATATTAAAATGTAATTATAAAGCAAACAGGAAATGGGTTATACTATATGTAACTGCTGTAATGGACACCAGCACCTAGGAAGGAGTTTGGAAACAGAATTATGTGCAAGCTAAGCAGAGCATGGTGTGTAGGCTGATACCTGAGAACCAAACTGGGAACTGGCCCATCACAGGGGTTACTAAAATGTTTGGAGTACAGTTGCCATTGTTTTCCTTATTTGACTTTTACACAGTGCCTTACAAGTCTATACATTGATTTCAACAGAAGAAATTTATCAGATGAATTATGGAAATGACTCTCTTTAAGTCTACCCAGTGATTTTTGTTTTTAAATCAACGGTTCATTAGATATAGTTCCTCTTCCAGCTGTTTGAGTTTTACTGGGTTATTTTTATTACTTACGTTAGTTTATATAAATATACAGTTTGGGTTTTTATTAAAAATATAATTGTGTGTTGCTTAAAGTGTACCGTACTAGACAATAGCATTCAATGGCCAAAATAATTTTTAAAAAAATTAAGGCAGGCTCCCTTATATATTTTAAGTATACTACCTCTATTCCTTGAAGAAGAAAAAAATGCATTTTTCATGCTGTGCACACACTTCTCAATCCTGTGCCAGATCTCGGCGGACTATTAGAGTAAACTAACATAAGTGTCAAGGAAAAGGTAATGACAGATGGTGCATTAAATAAACACTACTTTAGTGTCAATGTGATTCCCTCCACAATGAAATCATGCACTGGAAAGAATGCTCTGGAGGTCGGCAGTGACTTGCAAAAAACCCCATTTCAGATTAATCAGCTCCATCATTTTCAACTCTCAAAACTAAACTGAACAACCTTTTCCTTCTTGGGTATGTTTTTAGAAGCTCACATTTGAAGTGTAATTCCAAAGAATACATATTTTATATCATAATCTTTACAATGAATAGGACACCTTATTTAAATATATCCACCCAGCTTCATGTAGCAATACTTGCTAATCTTAAGAACATTTATTGAAGCAGAATGCTAGGAATGGATTTCTCCCGTCATACTGCTACTGTAAATAGGTCTTTAATGTTTGACCCTTTAAAATTATGTGCTTAGAGAGAGAGAGAGAGGAAGTAGGTCCCCCAGGGAAATAGAGAAGGATTCTGTGTTTTTAATTCTGTTAATATAGGTTTAGGATAACAGAATTATTCATCCAATCATCATCGTTCTTGCCTATCCATACTTTTTCTCTAAATTATGAAACTTGTGTTTTTTGTTTTTTTTTTTTTCAATAAAAAATATGACAAGGAACTTTCTCCACGTTTTTTCAGGATATGCCCTTTACCTTAGTAATATGTGAGCTACTGATTCTCAGGGTGTAAGGTGGTCCTGGCATACACATGCACAGAAAGAAATCTAGAAAAACAATCCCGAATAGCACAAGAATATGATCTACTTTTTAAAAAGACAATGGTAAAGCCAATACCCTTCCAGTATGTAAGCAAAAAATTGTTCCTATCATAATGGAAGAAGGAAATGGTAAAATCCCCTAAGAGCCCAGTAGGAAATAGGCTAGTGAAGTCCTTATTTATTTCCTCATTTAGCAAACTTTTTTGACCTCCTCTGTGTGCTAAGAATCAAGTGAAATGGCAAATTAGGAAGAAAAACTGATAAGAGACTCATGAAGGGAAGCTAGGAGTGAAGGGAGGGAGACTGTGGTTGGAATGTATTGATGAATTTATTTTCAGCAAAAATCTTTTTTTTTTTTTTTTTTTAATTTCATGTACCTTGGTGTTTTGCCTGCCTGTCTGGGTGTGGGTGTCAGATGCCCTGGAGTTATAGAGAGTTGGAAGCTCCATGTTGGTGCTTGGAAATGAACCCGGTCCTCTGGTTGAGGAGCTGGTGCTCTTAAGTATGGAGACATCTCAGCATGTAAATTATTTTTAGTAAATATGGAGATTTCATTGGAATCCAGTTTTATTACCTAGGGACACCGCTTTCTTCTTGCTCTCCATCTTGTTCTGGTTCTTGCTCTCCTCTCCTTATTTTTCTTCTTCTTCTTTCTCCTCTTTTTCTTCTTTTCTTGGTTAATTTTGCTAGCTTTTTTTCATTCTCATTTGCTACTTCAAAGAAACAATTCATTTTTTTATTTAAAATATTGTTATTTTGTTTGCTCCAACAATTTTTGCCTTTAGCTTTATTAAGTTTGGGTTGGTCTTAAATTTCTAAATCTTGAGAAACATCATTATTTGCTTAAGATCATTATAATTTTTAAGATAACCATTTATACTTATAAATTAGTCTCTTAGAAATTACCTAGCTGTATGTCAGTTTTTATGAAAAATTATACTTTAATTTTCATTTGATACTAGGAATTTATTGACATCTCCCCTTTTAATTCATCTGTCCATCACCCTTTTAGTGTATATTATATGGTATTTGTATAATTGTGTATCTCTGTATTTATTTTGCATTGTTATGTAGTTTACTCTAATGTAATCTGATAAGATATAATAAATTGTTTTCATTCTTTTGTGTTCTGTGAGATTTTCCATTTGTAACAAAATGTGGCTTATTTTATTCAAGTTTCCGTAGTGACTGGGAAGAATAAAGATGCTATATGTTTGAATAGAATATTCTGTAGAATCTATTTATTCTACTTGCTTATGATATGATTTACATCTGCAGTTTCTTCATTAATTTTTAGTTCAAATGACCGTTGACTATTAAAACCACACAATATTAATGACTCAGGACCTATAGATGATTTTATATCCATTAGTGTTTATGAAATTGTGAGCCTTCAATCTGTATAATTCAATCTGTATAATTATTTTATTTTTAAATAAGTTGCTCCATTATTATTATATATTGATATTCTTTATTTTTTTCTGATAAATTTTGGTGTTAAGTCTATATTATTTAATATTTGAAGGATTTTGCTTGATTTTTTTCCTTTCCATTCACTTGCTAGATTGTGTTTCATGGTTTGCATTATAGGCTGTGTTTTCTGTGCTGGTTCCATCTGCTTTTTATAAGACAACAGGCATTTGAGTCTAACTTTTGCCATTTCTTTTTGTATAATTTTTTCATTGATTCTTTTAGAATGCCATAGAATCCATTTTATCCATACTCACTCCCACCACAATTCTTCCATGATACTGCCTCACTTTCCTACATACCCAATTTAAGGTTCTGTGTGTGTGTGTTTGTGTGTGTGTGTGGGGGGGTTCCTTTGTATCTGTCTAGTCCAGTTTCTTTTGTTTGTCTACTCTTAGACACTGGGCTTTCCCTGGAATGTAGTCCACAGCCCAAGTTTCACATCATTTAAACGAAACAACAAGAAAACCAAATCTCTCTCAAAAGCAATCACGTGTCCTAACTCCTCAGCTAGTGGCAGCCCTGCCCATCTCCAGCCTGGCATACCCTCTGGATGGGGCTACTTCATGCTCATCCTCTGCCTGGCAGTCTGCAAGCCTGGAAGTCTGTCCAGTTGGGTCTTACTGCTCCATCCTCTCACCTTTCACATGGCACTTTTAGATGGCTTCTACTTTTTCTGTGGACTTTTCATGTTTTTCTTCTGTTGGAATAAAATCCTTTTCTTCTTTCATTCTTTTTTCTTTCTTTTCTTTTCCTTTTTTCTCTGTCCTTCTCTAGGTCACAAGAGGCAGACTCTACCTGCCTTCTTTTTTATTACTTACAAGTTATTCACTTTGTATCCTAGCTGTAACCCCCTCCCTCATGCCCTCCCAATCCTACCCTCCTTCCTCATCTCCTCCCATTCCCCTACCCAAGTCCACTGATAGAGGAGGTCCTCCTCTCCTTCCTGACCCTAGCCTATCAGGTCTCAACAGGACTGGTTGCATTGTCTTCCTTTGTGGCCTGGTAAAGGTACTCTCCCATCAGGGGGAGGTGATCAAAGAACCAGCCACTGAGTTCATGTTAGAGGAAATCCTGTTGCTATTACTAGGGAACCCACTTGGACACTGAGATGCCATGGGCTATATCTGGGCAGGGGTTCTAGGTTATCTCCATGCATGGTCCTTGGTAAGAGTATCAGTCTCAGAAAGAACCTTTAGCCCAGATTTTTTGGTTCTGTTGCTCTCCTTGTGGAGTTCCTGTTCCCTCCAGGTCTTTCTACCACCCCTTCTTTTTAAGATTCCCTGCATTCTGCCCAAAGTTTGGCTATGAGTTCTCAGCATGTGCTTTGAAATCATGCTGGGTAGAGTCTTTCGGAGGCTCTCTGTGGGAGGCTCCTGTTCCTGTTCCCTGTTTTCTCCTTCTTTCAATATTTATCCTGTTTGCCTTTCTGAATGAGGATTGAGCATCTTACCCAGGTCCTCCTTCTTGCTTAGCTTCTTTAGGTGTACAGATTTTAGTATGTTTATCCTATATTATATGTCTAATAACCACTTATAAGTGAGTATATACCATGTGTGTCTTTCTGCTTCTGGTATACCTCATTCAGGATGATCTTTTCTAGATCTCACCATTTGACTGCAAATTTCATGATTTCCTTGTTTTTAATTGCTGAGTACTGTTTCACTGTGTAAATGTACCACAATTTCTGGATCCATTCCTCAGCTGAGGAATAGCCAGATTCTGGCTATTATGAATAAAGCTACTATGAACATGGTTGAACAAAATGACAGCCTAAAGACTGGGAAAGGATCTTCACCAACCCTATATCTGAAAGAGGATTAAAATCCAGAATATATAAAGAACTCAAGAAGTGGAGGCTCTTCCCTATCAGTGGACTTGGAGAGGGGCATGGGAGAAGATGAGGAAGTGAAGGTGGGATTAGGAGGGAATGAGGAAAGGGAATACAACTGGTATACAAAGCGAATAAACTGTAATTAATGTAAAATCAAAGATTAAAATAAAAATAAAATAAAATGGAAAAAGCAACAACTCAAGTAATCTAATTAAAAAATGGGGTACAGAGCTAAGCAGAATTCTTAATAGATGAATATCGATTGACAGAAACACTTAAAGAAATGTTCAGTGTTCTTCGTCATCAGAAATATGCAAATAAAAACAACTCTGAGATTTCAACTTAAACCCATCAGAATGGCTAAGATCAAAAACTCAACTGATAACACATGCTAGAGAGGTTTTGGAGAAGGGGAAAACTTCTCCACTGCTGGTGGGAATGTAAACTTGTATGACCACTTTGGAAATCAATCTGGAACTTTCTCAGACAATTAGGAATAGCGCTTCCTTAGGATCCAGCTATACCACTGCTAGGCATATATCCAAAAGACATTCAAGTATACAACAAGGACATTTGCTCTAGCCTGCCTTCTTACCTGGATATTTTTTGCTATGTTTCCTACCACTTACAAAATACTTAAAGTAATTTATTTTTCAAAAAGAAAAGTATTGATTTTCTTCTTTTTTTTAACATAAGTGATATAATTCATAGAAAACTGAGCATCTTATTTTTCCTTTATTTATTTGTTTATTTATTTCATTCCTTTATACCCTGATCCCAGCCACTTCCTTCTCTCCTCCTAGTCCCACCTGCATGTCCTCTCCTTTGTGTCCCCCTCTTCTTCTCAGAGAAAGTGAGGCCCCCAGGGGCTACCAACCCACCCTGGAATCTCAAGTCTCTGTAGGATTAAAGGTATCTTTTTCCACTGAGGCCTGACAAGGCAGCCTAGATAGGGTTAAGGGTTCCAAAGGCAGGCAACAGAGTCAGAAATAGCCCCTACTGTCATTGTCAGGGGGCCCATACTTTCACCAGGCTGCACATCTGTGACTTATGTGTAGGGGTCTAGGTCTAGCCTGTGTATGCTCTTTGGTCTGTGATCAGTCTCTGTGAGCCCTGTGGACCCAGGTTTGTTTAGTCTGTAGGTCTTCTTGTGTTCTTGACCCCTCTGTCTTCCTCCCAGTCTTCATAAGACTCCCTGAGCTCAGCCTATTGTTTGACTGTTGGTCCCTGCATCTGCCTCCATCAGCTGCTGGATGACGCCTCTCAGAAGGCAGTTATGCTAAGGGTCTGTTTGCAAGTATAACAGAGTCTCACTAACAGTGGCAGGGGTTGACTCTCTTCCATGAGGTGGGTTCCACACTGGGCTAGACATTGGTTTCCCATCTCCTCAATGGCTGCTCTGTCTTTATTCCTGAACTTCTTTTAAGCAAGACAAATTTTAGGTTGAAGATTTTATGGGTCCCCTTCTCTCCACTGGAAGTTCCTTTTTCTTGGCTACCAGAGGCTGAGACTTAAGGCTCCTTATCCCCCATCCCATCAGCTGCCAGGGTCACCCTCACAGACTCCTGGGAGCCTCCTGTGTCCCTGAGATACCCCTCCCGCAATGGTTTTCTACTTTTGGTCCCAGTTCTCGTCCATGCCTGATGCTCTCACCACACCTGATCACCACCCCAGTTATCCTCCTCACCCCTCTCCCAGTCATTTTCTTCCCTCCATCTACTTCAGATGTCTATTTTATTTCCTCTTCTGAATGAGAGTCACACATCCTCCTTTGCACCCTCTGTGGTTTCTTTGGGTCTGTGGATTGCAGCATGGTTATCCTGTACCTTATGACTAATATCTACATATAGGTTAAGTATATGTCATGCATGTCTTTCTGGGTCTGGGTTACCTCACTCCAGATGATCCATTCTAGTTCCATCCATAAACCTGCAAATTGCATGACGTCTTTGTTTTCAATAGCTGAGTAGTATTGCATTATGTAAATGTACCATATTTTCTTTAACTATTCTTTGGTAGAGGGACATCTAGGTTGTCTCCAGTTTCTGGCTAATGCAAATAAAGCTTCAATGAATGTCTTTGGGTAAGTGTCCATGTTGTATGGTGGATCGTGTTTTGGGTATATGCCCAGAAGTGGTACAGCTGGGTCTTGAGGTAGATCTAGTTTCAATTTCCTGAGAAAGTGCCAGATTGATTTCCAAAGCGCTTGTACAAGTTTACACTCACACCAGTAATGTAAGAGTATTTTCCTTGCTCCACATCCTCACCAGCATGTACTATCACTTGAGTTTTTTCTTTTCTTTTCTTGTCTTTTCTTTTCTTTTCTTTTCTTTTCTTTCTCTCTCTCTCTCTCTCTTTCTTTCTTTCTTTCTTTCTTTTTTTCTTTCTTTCTTTCTTTCTTGCAATTACTTATTTTGTATCCCCACTGCAGCCCCCTCCTTCATCTCCTCCCAATCCCACTTACCCTCCCTCTTTTCCCCCATGCCTAGTCCCTTGATAGGGGAGGACCTCCTCTCCTTCCCTCTGACCTTAGCTTATCAGGACTCAATCAGGACTGGCTGCACTATTTTTCTCTGTGGCCTGGTAAGGCTGCTCCCTGTCAGGGGGAGGTGATCAAAGACCTAGCCACTGAGTTTCTGTCAGAGACAGCCCCTGTTTCTCTTACTAGGGAACCCAGGTGTGAAATGGAATCTCAGAATCTTTTTGATTTCCATTTCCCTGATGACTAAAGACTTTGAGCTTTTTTTTTTTTAATTTTTAACATTAATTACAGTTTATTCGCTTTGTATCCCAGCTGTACTCTCTTCCTTCATTTCTTCCCAATCCTACCCTCCTTCCCTCTTCTCCTCCCAAGCCCCTCTCCAAGTCTACTGGTAGGGAAGGTCCTCCTCCCCTTCCATCTGAACCTAGCTTATCTCATCAGGTCTCATCAGGACTGGCTGCATTGTCCTCCTCTGTGGCCTGGCAAGGCTATTCTTCCCTCAGGGGGAGGTGGTCAAAGAGCCAGCCACAGAGTTCATATCAGAGACAGTCCCATTAATAGGGAACTCACTTGGATACTGAGATGCCATGTGCTATATCTGAGCAGGGGTTCTAGGTAATATCAATGAATGTACATTGGTTAGAATATCAGTCTCAGAAAAGAACCCTGTGCTTAGATATTTTGGTACTTCACTCTTCTTGTGGAGCTCCTGTTCTCTCCAGGTCTTACTAACTCCCCATTCTTTCACAAGATTCCCTGCAATCTGCCGAAAGTTTGGTTATGAGTCTCAGCATCTTCTTTGATACACTGCTGGATACCACTCCTAGGCATATATCCAAAATATACTCAAGTACACAATAAGGACATTTGTTCATCCGTGTTCATAGCAGCTTTATTCATATTAGCCAGAAACTGGAAACAACACAGATGTCCCTCAAAAAAGGAATAGATAAAGAAATTGTGGTACATTTACACAATGGAATACTACTCAGCAATTAAAAACAAAGAAATCATGAAATTTGCAGGCAAATGGTGGGAACTAGAAAAGATCATCCTGAGTGAGGTATCCTAGAAACATAAATACACACACACTATATACTCATTTATAAGTGGATACTAGACATATTCTTTAGGATAAATCTGTTTACCTAAAGAAACCAAGCAAGAAGGAGGACCCTGGGTAGGACAATCAATCCTCACTCAAAAAGACAAACAGGATGGACATTGGAAGAAGGAGAAGACAGGAAACAGGACAGGAGCCTACCACTAAAGGCCTCTGAAAGACTACCCAGCAGGGTATTAAAGCATTTGTTGAGCATTTCTTTAAGTGCTTCTCAGCCATTAGAAATTCCTCTGTTGAGAATTCTGTTTAGATGTGTACCCCATTTTTAACTAGGTTATTCGGTTTGTTGGAATTTAATTTCATACGTTCTTTATATATTTTGGATATTAGCCCTCTATCAGATGTAGGATTGGTGATATATTTTTCCAATAAGTAGGCTGTTGTTTTCTCCTATTGATAGTGTCCTTTGCCTTGTAGAAGCTTTTGAATTTTATGAGTTCCCATTTATTAATTGTTCATCTTAGTGGCTTAGCTTGGTGTTCTGTTCAGAAAGTTGTCTTCTATACCAATGAGGCTTGTCTCCACTTTCTCTTCAGTTAGATTTACTGTATCAGGTTTTACATTGAGGCTTTGATCCTCTTTGACTTGAGTTTTTGTGCAGGGTGATCTTCTAAAGAAGGAATATGACTTGATGTTAGTGTTAATTTTCAAAGAAAGTGGAGACACATGAATGAATGTATATGCTTCCAGGTTTCCCTTTGTTCTGTAATAAGCCATATAAAGTTAAATAATTATTGCTAACAAGAATGATGGATGTTTAAATGTCTGCTGTCCACACTTGCTATTTAGTAACCTCAGTATTTTAGCATTTCATAAAATCCTAAAATAAAGTCATTCAGACATTGAAAAATATTCATTCTGCCTACATTCATTTTGTATAAAATTACACCTTTCCCCCACAAAGTATGCCTCCCACTTTCCCCTCCTTGTCTTCTTTGAAATTCATAGTCTCTTTTTTCCATTAAGTGTTATCACTTGAGTATGTGCATATATGTATATAAATATTATATATATGAAAATATAGCCCTAAGTATGTAACTACAACCCACTTAATCCATATAATGTTACTCATATAAATGTTTGCAGGGCTGACCATTCAGTATTGGATAACCAGTTTGAGTTCTTTTCCCTGGGGAAATCTATTTCTCCTATCTCAGCATCCCTTAGTTGTCTGCTCTTTTTGTAGGGTCGAGGTCTTGCTCCAGTCCACTTTGAAACATCCATTGTTGTCCTTGTCAGATCATGTTTAGGCACCCAACATTTTAAAGGTTTTTCTTTAGCTTTTATTTTTTTTCTCACAGTATTATTGTTTTTGAAGATAAAGGGGAAATGTAGTCAATACTAAAAGAAATATTAATATTGGCTTTATGGAAAGAAATAAAATTTTATTCTTCTCAAATATTTTAACATTTAGAAGTCTTGGCTTTACTACTGAAATGATATATGACGGAGTACATGACACTTGTGGGGTTTTTATTGCTGCCAATTTAATTCCTCTATCAGAAACCTTTTTGTTAATAGGTGTGATTCTTTGATATATTGAGTTTGGCCTCACTCTTCACTGGTTTCAGTTTTATTTATACCGTAGAGTAATGAAACTAATAGCATATGTTGAATTAAAAGAAATGTTTCCATAGCACATATGATAAACACAAACCTGTCTGATTCAAACAAATGTCAATGTGTAAAAGCATTTTAGTAATCCTTCCTCACTCCCCAAGGACTTTCTTATCAAGAATATGTGAGTTCATGCCAGCTTAATTAGCTGATGGAGAGATCACAAGAATTAGCAGGAAAACATTCCTTTACAATCACAAGTAGTTCCTCAGAGAGATGACACACAAAGATTGGACTCTGGTCAAATTCTGTTCAGGCTGGGTCAGATGCAGAAGGGAAGAGACAGAACAAAACTAATCAAAACATAAAGTTGCTATGTAGTATGTAGAGTCCAGGAAACCTACAAGTTCCTCATTCTCTAGGGACATTTTCAGTATGACATGCTGCTCTTCAGAAATCAAGATTGCCCATGGCTACAGCCCTATGTCTTCAGTTTTAATTTTGTTTAAAATCACATGAAAGTTTTTGTTTATCTTGTCAATGTTTCTAGAAGCAACTATATTCAAGTTGCTTTGTCTTTAACTTAGGGCTTAAAATACACACATACTCACACACACGCACTTACATAGAGCTACACAGAATTTTAATTTTACCATGGCTATAGCAGAAATTGATAATTTCTTTCCTCTTCCTATGCTTAAAACAAAACATAAAATGAAAGGGACCTTTGCACACAGGGCATTTGGTACACAACTTGTCTGGACCCATGAAAAGATGTTCTTCCTTCATGAATTTTATAGTTTCTTCCCATCTGTTGTGGATTTTGTCAGCAGTTTCTGTTAGAAATTCCAAATTTTCCAAAGCCAAGATATTCAGAGGAAAAAAAGCCAGGAAACTAAATAAAAGAATTCTTTTAACCTTAAAGAAGTGATGTATTGGGAACACTTAGAGAAGAGTTGGAAGTAAAATCTTTAATTGAAAGTGTGTATAAAATATTACAACTTTCTTACAAAATAGAAAAATCTAAGGGGAGTTTTTAAAAGCTGGTTATTCATAATTCCTTTCTATTTTCTCCAAAGAGCTGTTACAACTTCATACATGCCTTCTTCTCTCACTTTCATATTCCTTAATGTCACCTGGGTTTATCTTGTGTTTTCTGTTTGCTTAAAAAGAAAAGCAAATGCTGTTCCACCATCTTCTGAGTAAGATTCCTCTTTGTAAAGAGAACTCTCCCACAGTTTGATTTCCTTTCACTCATTTTACAATACAAGAATTAGAACTTAAGGAGGCAGAGAAAGAACTAGATGTCTTCCTGATTTAGCCCCACAGCTCAAAGTTTAGCATTCCTCCACTGCACCCAACCTTAAGCTGCATGGCTTGAAAAAAACATGGCGAACATTTTCCAATACTGTTTATTTAGACCCATTTTTCAACATATTTTTGAACATTCTCACATCTTCAGATTTCCCAATGGCCAAAAGCTACTCTAAATGTGTTTTGTTTTTTACTTAAAATTAGGTGGTTTTCCAATTTTTCTTGCTCCCCTCCCCCATTTTCTCTCTCATACACACAGTCACATCCATACAAATACCCACTCTCACACGCATTGATACAGGGTTTCACTATTTAGCCCAGGCTGTATCCACATTCAATATCCTCTGCCTCTACCTCAGAGTAAAGGATTGAAGAGGTTCACCACTGTATGCAGCAGTCTCTTTTAGATGTTAACTGCCTGAATTCTCTAGTATTTTGTTAGTTAATGCTGTCTCCTTCTCATGTTTACATTACTTAAAGTTTTGCTTCACCAAACACTAGTTCTCTCTGAAGCCTTAAAAAGACTTAATTTTGAGCAGAATTGCAGAAGAAATTGCTGGCACTAGCTTCTAAAATATTTTAATGCATCCAAACTGTACCCAAAGTTATTAGTTTATAATATTTAAAATTGTGAGTCATATAGAAAAGTTATAGTTTTGTCATACTTAAATCTACAAATAGGTACAGTGTCATTCAGTTAAGGTTGAAAGTCGTTAACGATAGTATTGCTGCTGTATTTTATGAGATATGAGATATTTAGGTACTGTCTAATAAGCCATGAAGTTTCACAAGACTTACATTACACTGATGCATGTGGATTGTCTTTTGTAAATGAACAGAGAGAAACAAGGCTCTAGTCATGTCTTCTATCAATTTTGAGCTCAACTTGTGGTCTTGTCTTTATAGTTTAATGAGTCATTAAACCATTGCTATAAGCAACTTACCAGCAATGTATCTCACCTGCAAAATAAATATAACCTCTTGGTTGATCAGTATCTATCTCAAGTAAACCTTTTACTATTATTCTTGGTTATAATACATCTTGCCATTCTTAGGTTTTATTTTTAATGCAGTACAAAATAACTTTGCATTTACTAGACAGATATACTGGTCCATGTTTTATTTTGATTTTATGTTTTTTAGTTTATTTTTATTGAATCTTCTAACTGAGGCTACTGTGAAGGTATAGAGAGTAAACATCTCTTTGCATCTATCTGCCACATGACCAAGGTGGCAGAGACGTACAGAGAAGACAAAGAGTGGCATTAAAGTGATTTGATTCATAGATATTTTAAATGCTTATATGAGCCACTCTGAACTGGAAACTGAGTATTGAGCTTTGAATTTATAATTTTCTGCAGCATTATGTTTCAGGGATGAGGCATATCTCTAGGCCTGAGTAATTTATACAAAGTTATATTAGACTTGTAGTTACAATATATTCAAATTGTCTGTGAATATTTAAAGTCTGTTTTTATTGTGAAATAATTAAATTTTAATTAGCATCACTATATCATATTTATTTAGATTACAAATAAATTGTAGTGCGGCAATAGCTTTCAAAATAAATAAAAGTTACTCATATATTCCTTTCAATTGGTCATTTAACTTCTTTACAGAGCTTTCTTTTGTGTTTTCATGTACAGTATGCTCCTCTGGGTACTGGTAATAAGAGGAGGAACAGTTCTATGGATCAAAGAGCACAGATGAATCAGCAGTAGGTCTCAACAGATGATCACAATAAGCATTTGGCTTTCAGAAACTGAGGTAACCACACTAACACCACAACAGTTGTGACCAAGTAGAAAGTATCTTCTGGAAAATGGTATCTAGACATTAAAGCCGACAAAGACTATAATTGAATAATAGCCTGGAAAACAGCAAGCCCTTAACCTTGATTAAGTTATCAATGGCTTCACACTTGCATGAATGAACCAAAAGTAGATAAAGTACCTTTTAAACTCCATGCAAAAGTTTTCTCAGATAGGCCAAAATAAGGATATTGTCAATTTCCCCTCTCAAAAACTGCAAGGTATAAAAACAACCATTTCCATTTTGTAGGAATTGAACCTGACACTGTGAAGCACTTTTGCCTGAAACATTTCTAAGTTGAGGTAAGAAGGTCAGAAAGCCTGCATTTCTTGCCTTAGGCAGCTTCCGTCCTGATTCACTGTTCGGTGACTGTAAAAGCTGTGATACAGAGAAAGGAGCTGTGAGAACCAGCTGCTTTGTCTTTGCAGTAGAAAAGAACCCACTCATATCAGAACAGTGACCCTTGATAGTACTCTCGGTAGAATTGCTAATACATTGGTTATGACTGAGCAGTCAAATCTTGCCAGTGTGCATACATACAAAACAGGGACCTAAGAACTCAAGCCAGTTAAATGCTCTCAGGCCATGATGAGACTGCATGTTTGTGTGGAGAAGCCATGGAAGATTCTGTTGGAGCAGCCAGGGCCAAAATGGAGAATCTGAACTTGAATACACTCTTTTATCCACATAGAATACGGTCAGTGGCATAAAGAAGCCTTATTGGCTCCAGATGCTGGAGCACAGTGTTTTTCTAGTCTTTAGCCAACAACTAAACTTTGTAGACAGAGAACATTTTGGAGATCCAGATTTAAAAACAAAACAAAATAAAATTAACTCTGTGGAAACAACAGTGACTATGCACCACAGTAGAAATAGCTTTAGCAACAATAAATATCTGAAGCAAGAAATCAACACAATAACAAGAAAAACAAAAGTAATCACTAACTAGAGATAAAATAATCAGAATTTAGAGTGTCATAAACATTATTTAAAATGCCAGATTTTCCAGAAAAGGAAAGGAAAAAAAAAAAAAACAACTATGAGTCATGTAAAGAATTAAGAATGTGTTGTCTTTATTCTCATTAGAAAGAAAGAGGAAGGGGTGCATGGAAGAAATTCAAAATACCAAGGGGTTGTCAGAAAGTCTTTGCAAGTAAAATGCTTGCCTCCAAGTGTAATGATATGAGTTCACTTCCTGAAACACAGAAAAAACTGAAAGAGAAAACCAGTCTCTCAAATCTGTCCTCTGGGTGTATGCCCTAGAACTTGGATTGTCAGACAAAATTATGTCAACACAAGTATAATAGGAAAAACTCAATGATATATAAATAATTAAAAAATCCATGACAATAATAAATCAATAACAGTTCTCATAAAATCCAAATTCTTTTAAAATTGAAATAAAAGAATTATAATGCCCTGGAAACATTATTTTCTTTATGTACTTAACAGCAGATACAGGGTGCAGAAAACCAAGAAACAAACAAAACATAGAAAGGCATGCATGTGGTTGAGCCTCATGATCTCACCTGAAATCTAAGCAGTAAGAGGAGACTGATGAAAAACCAAAAGATCTCACAGATTAGTCGGAAATGGAAAACTAGCAATGTAACAGAAATAATCTGAGAAGGAACAAGGACTGTAGACTTATGCTGCCTCATTTCCTAACTAGAAGTTACAGTCTTGCTTCAGGAGATACCTTTAAGATGTAAACAAATGCCACTAATTGGACAAAATGTCTGAAAAAAAATGAGGCCTTTTCACTAAATATAAAAGGAACAATTTAGTTTAGTAAAGCAAAGAATTAAGCCAAATAAAATGCAAGTAGTTAGACATGTCAACAGCGCGTGCGCGCGCGCACACACACACACACACACACACACACACACACATTCCCCATATAGAATTAAATCCAGAATCATAAAAAAAAAAAAATGCACTAGAGAACTTAAAACAGTTCTGAGAGTGGTAAGAATTGGAGACACTGAAACTCCACCCAGGGAGATCTTTCTGCCTGCTCTCCAGCTGCCTGGCCCATCTGGGTCAGAAAACAGTGAGCCCAGCAGAGACAGTGAACACAGAAGAGCTGAGCTAGACTCAGAATCTCAAGGAAGCCTGTGGGGTACCTGAGCAACTCTAGGCTCAAAGATTTTTTTTTCCCTCTTGCACCCAAGCTCCCTGACCTACCTGGGTCACACTGAGCCAGCAGAGACAGTGAACTCAGCAGGGTGCCCTCCCTTTAGCTGCACCTGAATATCCAGGGTCTGTTTCTGAGCTTCTGGACAGCTCTCATCTTCCTGTAGCCTATTCCAGACTTCAGAGACAGGAGGACCCAGTCTGCAGTACCAGCTCCAGGAACAAAGAGTCATGACTACAGACAACCAAATGGGTAGAGGCCAGTGAAACAATATAATCAACAAAAAACCAGGACATCATGACTTCACCAGAATCCCCAAAACTCAATAGATAGTCCAATGCAGCTGAGACACAGGAAAATGATTCTAAATCAATGATTATGCAGTTATTACAGGCACATAAAGAGGAAACAAACAAACAAATAGAGGCTTCCTGTGTGCCAAGCCACACAGGAAGACAGTGCAACCAGTCCTGATGAGACCTGATAGGCTAGGGTCAGAAGGAAGAGGAGGACGTCCTCCCCAATCAGGGAACTAGGGAAAGAGCATAGGAGCAGAAGAGGGAGGGGGCTACAGTGGGGACACAAACTGAATAAATTAAAAATCAATCAATCAATCAATCAATCAAATTAAACACAAGATGCTGAATAAGCAAAATTCCACAAGCTCTTTATCAAAATAAATCAAAACATTTTCACACAGATATGTTCATGAATACTTATTATAGCATTATTTGTAATACCCAAGCCATGGAAACAGTCCACATCTCCATCAGCAGATGCATGGATAAGCAAAGTATGGCATGCTCATACAGTGAGATACCATTACAAAATAAAAGTAACAATTTTAACAGGATTATCTTTGAAACATACCAACCAAAAGAAGCCAAATTCAAAACATTGCATACCGGGTCACTCCAGTTACATAAAATAAATGAAAAGAGAGTGCTGGGAGGCAGAAAACACTCTGGCTGTTGTCTTGGCTTCAGTAGAGAAGCAAGATGAACTACAAAGGTGAAGGCAGAGCATGGAGAACCTGCTTGTTTGGGGAAGGGGCTCTGAAATGTGATAACTTTTCCAGAAATCTACAAATACCCTTAAGTTCTGAAGCAAGTGAACGCCACACTGAGATGTGGCAACTCATCTCACTATAAAAATCGACATACATACATATTTAACACTACATTTTTTATATAAGCTTTTGTAGTACAGCTTTACCGAGTCTTGGTTTATTCACAAATTAAAAAATTACTTATGAATATGGAGTTCAGTTTCATATAATTTACATACCTGAGAATTCCAAAGCATAAGTGACTTTTTTTGTAAAAAGTTCTTTTTTTTCCCCAAGTTTTTCCATTTATTCTACTCTTTCACATGTATGGTTGTCTTGCCTACATGTGTGCATGTGCCCATGTGTTCTTGGTACAGTCTCAGGTTAGAAGATGGCATCTGTACCCTGAAGCTATAACTGGGAGGTTGTGAACCACATGTGGATAATGGGAACTGAACTCCAATATTCTGCAAGAGCAACAAATGCTTTCAACTGTTAACTTGTCTCCTCAGCTCCTGTGAATTTCTTTTGGTCCTTTACTTCAATTTCTTAAACAGTACAGCAAATAAAATTTCTAACAATATTTTAAATGACATAATAAATAACCAATAATTAAAATGTTTATAATGGTCAACCAAGAAAAATGGCAATATTTTGCATTGCTTGGAAGTGTCTGGGATCCCACCTATCAAAATCTCGAGAGGAAATGTCCTATTCCTAGCATTGAACTTTTAGTTTTGACAGCCAGTGGCTTCGGGGAGATGTATATAACCCTTTTACAGTGTAGTGCCTTTTAAGGACTTCATATACATTGATTTTTTTTTTCAGAAGCTTACAAAATAGTGAGCTTCCATATAATGTTTCAGGTAGCTTTTTTAAAAAAATTTATTTTTCTTATTAGTTACATTTTGTTAACTCTGTGTCCCAGCTGTATCCTGCTCCCTCATTCCCCAACCCCACACTCCCTCCCTGGTCTCCTCCCTGCCCCTTTCCAAATAGGGGAGGACCTCCTGTTAGCTATCTCTTCCCTAACCCTTCCTCTGCCTTCTTTCCAAACCTAAATCTTAACTTATCCCACTATAGTCCTTTCCATTTTAAACTATCTGTTTTCTATTGTCTCTTTTCATTTTCTCCCTCGGTGGAACTTTTTTAGTTTTTGTTTGTTTGTTTGTTTCTACTTGTACCCCAAATTAAACAAAACTCCAGTTTTGAAGATAGAATGGAAATAAGATGAGAAGATGGTGTTTTTGTCTTTATAGATCTGGGTTACCTTAACAGACAATTTATTCCAGTTAATCTATTTACCTGAATTTATCTGATAGGCTAGGGTCAGACAGTAGGGGACGAGGACTTCCCTTATCAGTGGATTAGGAGAGAGGGCTAGCGAAGGTAGAAAGAGGGAGGGAGGGACCAGGAGGAAATGATGGAGGTGGCTGCAACTGGGACACAAAAGGTAATAATAAAAAAAGAAAAATTCTGTTGTTATAAGTACCATATTTTCATTATCCATTCATGAAGTAATAAATATCTAGGCTATTTCATTTTTTAGATATTGGGAATTGACATGGTTGATGTCTCCATGCAGTGGGGTATAGATTCTTTTGGGTATATGCCCAGGAGTCGTAAACCATGTGGTAGATTGATTTCTAGACGTTTTAAAGGAACTTTTTATTCCCATAGTGGCCTAAACAATTTGTAATCCCATCACCAGTGAATTAGGGTCCCCCCACAATAATAACAGCTTTCGTTTTGTGTGTGTTATGTTTTTATGTGTGTAGTTTGTGTGTTTTATCTTAGCCATTCTGACTAAAGTGTGATGAAATTTCTAAGTTGTTTCCATTTAAATTGTTCTGATGACTAAGAATGTTCAACACAGTAAGAATAAATCATAGCCATTTCTTCTTTTGAGAACTCTCTGTTCAGTTTCATGGACCATTTTCAGATTGAGAAGTTTGTTTTCTTGTGTGTGTTTCCCCTGTTGGTAGGTATCACACACCTCAATCATAGAACAACTAAAAATCAAACTAGTACTAACCTGAAAACCTATTTTCTGGTTGTTAGCTTTTGCAGTTGTAGAAAGAACTAGTTAGGAAGCTGGGGAGAAAAATTAATAATCTTATAAACTGTAAACAGTAATGACTAACTTGGGAAGATATACTCATGAGTGCAAATGATTCTTAGGAAGTCTACCAACTAATTTCTGATTAAACTTAAGGAGGAAATTAATGCCTGGTAGTGGAAATATCCCTAAGAAACCATAAATGAGGAAATTTTAGTCCTAAAGGGTGAGATTACTAATACTTAGTTAAATGGACATAATAAAAACCACTTTCTACATGGAATAAATGGTCTTATCCATTGTTGATTCAGTGTTGATTCTTATAAACAATGAAACCAACCTTCTGTTCTAGATGCGCCAACTTGTCTATAACAGCATGACTACTATGAGGATAACTAACCACTTTCTATTTGGATTTGAGGCCCACTCCACAGGACAGACTCCATAATTGCAAATCTACTCAAAAACCTATTACACACATATTTATACATTCATACATACATACATATATATATTTATATACATTTGTGCATACACATTCATGTGTAGATATTTATGTATGTAACAACAATTAAAAATGCTGACAAATTGAGAGTGGAGGGAGATATGGAGATCTGTAGGGACAAAGTGAAGGGGGAGAGTAATGCTATTTAATTTCAGTCTTTAAAATAAGTCAAATCATATATTCACAAAAGCCAGTAATGTTTAAAAAAAAATGTTGCAGCTTAACAATATGAGTCAAGTAACCTCCAAAAAAAAAAAAAGGCCACTGAGTTTGAATTTTTGTGTTGTTCATCTATTTTTGGATAGGTAGCCTACTCTGAAGGGTGGTTTTCTTTCCGAGTGAGACTTACTTGAAGAAAACTAAATTTTCATTTCCAAATGGTTATACATTAATGATAGTATCTGGACTAAGAAGAAGGACATGTGTCCACTTCTCATTTCATCCCTAAGAACCCGTCTGGTGCATGGTGCAGACCCTGTGCACGCTGCCTCCATCTCTGTGAGCTCATATGTTCTTTGCGCGTGTTGACTTAGAGGGCCTCTTTTCTTGGTGTCCACCACTCCTCCTCGTGCTTACATTCTTTCTTTCTCTTCTTTCACAGAGTTCCCTGAGCCCTGAGGACAGGGTTTTGATGGAGACATTTCATTTATAGCTGTGTGTTCCAAAGTCTCTTTCTCTCTGCATAATTTATAGTTGTGAGTTTCTGCATTTTCCCTACATCTCCTGCAGGACAAACCTCTGATGATGACTAAGTAGAGCAGAATGTTATGTGTTGTCATTTTATTACTATGTTCCTTTAGCTGAACATTAGTATTTGATGCTCACTAGATTCCTGATGGGTCTAGTCTCAGGTTCTTGGCCATCAAAGAAACATCCGAAGTGGGTTCTATAAATGAATTTTAATCCAGCAAGATGGCTGCTCTGGCAAGGGATCACATCCAAAGTCCTGCTAGGTTTATGTGATCTGTCTGTAATGCGGATACATCCTTAGAAGACAACTTTAATCCTAAACAATGCAGTTAGTGTTACTTTGTAGAAGGAAGCAGCCATGCTTGACATCTAATTGAGGGACAAAGTAAAGAATCAGATAAATGTTTGACAGAATAGGAGATACCCAACTCTCATGAGAGCAGATAGAAAAGAGAGGCAACTTAAGAGAAAGCAGCAGAGGGAAAGAATGAGGAAGCAGTTTTACTGAGAGAGTTTTACATACGTGAAAGAGAGAACAAGCTAGACACAGGTGAACACAGACCAAGCCAGAGAATGAGATGGAGCCAGAAGATTAGAACAGATATCTATAGTTAGTTTGAGGCCAAGCAGAGCAATTCAGTAAGAAACTGAGAGAATATATTTTGAATCAACCAACTTGGAGAGGAGTTTGAGCCAGAACGGCCAAGTTGAACCAGCCAGGAAGAGTTTAAAAAGGGTTAGTAAGGGTGAGTTTATTGAGGGAAAGTATTAGAGACTGAAAACATGGTAGGCCTAGATTAGACTGTGCAGAGGATAGAAGCTTCCAAGACCAGGTGTATGTTAGCAGACAGAGTAAGTAAGCCTCAGAGACAATTGCATCGGGAGAAGAATAGTTACTTTTATAGGTTCCATCTCATGGTGTGAGACCTCAATCAAATCAGATATTGGCTCGCTACCACCACAACTTCGTGTCACTGTTGCACCAGCAAGCACATCACTTGCAATGGGGCATGAAGGATTTGAGTAGCCTAAGTATTTACCTTTCTCCTTTAGCAGTGTGCAGAGTATCTTCCAGTACTATGAACAATAGTCAGTAGAGATGAAAAGCAGAAGCTCAAATTCTTGTTCAATGGATTGTCTAGACGTTGTTTTCAGCAATAGTACATTACCGTCAGTTTGTAGACATCAAACATAGCCCTGGCAAAAGCCTGGGTGGTGTGGTGTTCCCATGGACCTCTCACGCCAGCAATTCTATTAGGTGTAAACCATTCCTGGTACTGGATATTCCATTCAGTGACAAGGGATGGCCATTTGGCACTCTGTCTCCCCCACTGTTTTGATGAATTAATTTATATCCCCTTCACATATGTACATACATTTTTAGGCAGTTTCTGCTGCAATTACATTTTCCATACTACCAGTCAAATGGCTCATAGTTTCAGCTGTACCTCCCCACATTCCCTCCCTTGTCCTCTTCTTTCCTCCCCTTCACGTTTGATTCTCCTGTTCCACAGCCACTTCTTGTCCACCCATAGCTATCCATCCTGTTCCCTGTCTGGTTTTATGCCTTTATGATATTCCTGTGTATGCCGACATAGGCACCTTGCATCTGTCTGTGTTTCTTGGGATTTTCGTTTTTGCACTCTTTCTTCTGCTGGTTTGATTTGTCACATTCCCATTTCTACACGTTTGGTTTATACTTTATTTTTACTATTTCTTCAAAGACAGAAAGGGTGTGGGTCCACATGTAAGGGGAGGTGGGAAGAACTGGGAGGAGTAGGTGGAGAGGAAACAGAAATCAAAATATATTACATGAAATAAAAGCATAATTTCAATAAAAGAAAAATAAAATTTAAAAAATTAGTTAATGTTAATTGGATAATATGACAACCAAAATAACATGGCTTTAACCAAATACTTTTTGAATGTACCCACCATATATTATTTAAATAAAATTCTTGAAAATAGGTTTTGATATGTTTTGCTTATTGATTCTTAAAGTCAAAATTGTTCTTGAAGTTTAACAAATGATCTCACTCCAGAACTTCAGCCAGATTTGAGCTAATGTTCGATACCAACATAAGTTCATTTACAAATTATGTATTTTATTTTCACGGTAGGAAATTGCTAACTTCAGGCCACGGAAGTCACTCTGTGGGTAAAATGCTTCCCATGCAAGCAATGAGGACCTGTATTTGAATCTCCAGAACCCACATAAATCCCAGTCTTAGTAACAAATGTCTGCAATGCCTCTGCTCCTGGGGTGAGATGAGGAGCTGACATGGGAGCTGGTCAGTAGCTGGTTTGGAGAAGGCTGTGGTTGAACAACAAAGAGAACCTGCCTCAAACAAGGTGAAAGTGAGTACTGACAGCTGAGGTCATCCTGGGATCATCACACACAAGCTGTGACTTGTAAGATCCTACATTCACCCAGGAACACATCCTCCCCCGTCTCGTACATGTGTGGACACATACGCAGCTCCACGTATGTACTTAAAATAAGTTTAAACATTCATATCTTATCTATGTTTTCTGCTTTCATGACAAAATCTTACCTTCTAGTTTAAACGACAGAAGTTTATATTCTCACATTCTTCCTGAAGACCATGAAGAATGGACCCTCCACAGGCCTTTTTATGTGGCATACAGGTGTCAGATTGTCTGTTTTCCATCTCTCTATCCACACTTTCCCTCCACAAACTTCTTAACTTGATACTTAGTTAATGATCCCATTTCTTAATACATTTACTTTTGAGGGATGCAAAGTTAAAGCCTCCAGTGAACATTTTTGAGACAAACACAGTTTGATTCATGACATATATACAATCACAATGCACATTTATAAAAAATTAAAGTTTTTTTAAACTTTAGTGGGACATTTTCCACTTTTTAGTATAATTTTTAGTAGACGGTATTTTTATGCTTGGAATACGCTAACATTTTAATAGCTAAAAATTTATTCATGTGCCTTTATTTTCCTGAGCAAATGTGTTTATTGTGTAATAATGATAAGCAAGAGGATTAAACAAAACGGAAAATAAAATCAAAGTTCAGTCTTAAAGCAAATTTCAGCATCTCTTACTATAATAAAGCAGTCAGCATTCACGAAGACAGCACTATCCAAAGCTGGAACTATCAGTTTGGGGTTTGTTTTGGAACATAACCAAGCTCCAACTTCATTCCTTTGCACTAAAATGTCAGTAACACCCTCATGGAAAATATAAGGACTTGGTAAAAACATGATAGCTCCCATCTCCTGCGAATTCCAGATAGAGAAAATTCCTTGATCTTCTAGAAAAAAAAATCATTTAACTTAAAATTTTAATGCTTGTAATTATATAAATAAATACATGTAATAGGAAAAATATATCTGGGAAGTAGAAATATTAATAGTCAATATTTTATTTTATTTTTTACTGAAAATAGATTCATACAATACATCCTGACCACAGGTTTTCCTTTCCTCCAGCCCTCTCAGCTCCCATATTTCTCCTGATCTACCCTATCTCCATTTTCCTCCAAGGGAACATGACAAAACAAGATACAATAAGACAAGGCAAAGGTCCCCTGTGTCTGTGTTATGGCTGGTAATAATCAATTTGTATGTGAGATAAACATCAGTCAAAGGACAGTCTTGTGTATTTATTTGAGAATGAAATGTTAACTGGATTTTGATGACTTATAAAAGATTATACCAAGTAGAAATAACAACAAGCAACAACCTCAAAGTGGCTAAATTAATATAAGAGAAAGGTGAAACCCCACAGATACACCCTTTTACTTCTGAAAAGAAGAAAATACGTTAAATACTGATTCTAATAGAAAACATGTAAGTTAGAAATTAAAATAAAAATACTAATTCAACTTAGTCAAATCTGAAGAAATAAGTTGTAAATTTAAGAAAGGTACAGAAGGTTTGTCCTTCTGTTATGTGTATTGATTTTTTAAAAAAAGCTTCGGATAAGGAGATCAGGAAAAGGTGAGTAAAAGATTAATTTTTTTATAAGATACAGTCTAGGTCCAAAATCAATAGCCCATAAACAGGTTTTTAATTTCATATTATTCCAATCTAGACCCATTATTCCTTGATTTTCCTTGTAATATTTTCAAACATAACATTATTTGCAATTCTATGTCTAATTTTAATTTTTGACAGGTTTTATGAATGGCAGGATCCAACAGGACACATGAATTGCTGTAGGGCTTTCTAACCACACACACTAAGGAAATTCCAGCCATTTAATCACCTTCCACGTGTTTTAGAGTTTAAAAGAGAAAGTGAGAAGGGAGGGCAGACAGCTGAAGAAGTGCTACCATAAAAGAAGAGGCAGCGAAAAGCAATAAACCTAATCTTGAACACAAATGCACACAGCTGTGCAGTCTTCAGGCACCAGAGGACCTGCCTGTGTGTAACACAATATTAAGGAAAAACACTCCTGTTCAAAGAAAGTTCCCCACTCAATTTGCCTTCTGTTTAAAAATAATTATGGACCACAAAATCATTGGATGCATTCAGAAAGGCTTCTTCTCCCTACAGATCCCTGTCCTAAAAGATAAGGTGAATACGTACACACAAAATGCATTTCTGCATCTAACTACTATTGTTACCACATGGCAAAAACGCTGTTAGCTTTTAGAGTGCATAAAATTTGGGTAGGGGTGGCCAATGCTAGTATTTTGTGAATACACGTCATTAATTCATTAAAATATCTATTTATTCTTTATCTATGTAAGTAAAGCTAAGATTACCTCCTAGCTTATAAACTGCTGAAGATTTGTAAACTAAATGAATCAGTTAAAGTCCAAGTTTTCCTCATGACCAATACTTTGTTTTAGGTAAATATTAAAGTACATGGAAACTATACATTTTAAGTAAATAAAGAATAAATGGATAGGAGATTTAGGTCCTTGAGATTTTTGTGTTAGTGATTTCTAGCTCTCATAGAATACACCTGCAGGCAGGTGAGTGGTCTGCACATTCACTCTGTGATAACACATTATGTAACTGGGAATGAGGCTTTTTTGACCTTCTAACTAAATTCCAGACATAGATCTTCTTAGTTATCATTTTGCTGTTGAAAAACTGAGTAATAATTAGAAAAATCAAAATATACAAATTTGCTACATGGAGCATGGGGTAATTCTTATCACCTTCATTACTAAAAAATGGAAACTACGAAGTCTTACCAAAAATATCAATAAAGCCTCCCACATTTTCTCACGGAACACCATGCAAGCAAGTCTAGAAGATGGTTTGGGCTGTAGGTAGCCAATCTCTAGGAAAGAAAAATAATCTTTGAGTATTTGGAGAGGGAGAGCTGCAGTCCTCACACCTGGTTGATGTGATTTGGATGGGTATGGGGAAAATACAAGAAACTGTTTCACTTTAATGGGTTGATGTTTCCCTGCCACATACACATTACATTGTCTTCTAGGATGTCACGATTCTGTTTTTATGAACCATAGCAATTCTTTTGTTCTGACATTCAGCATCCATCTGCAAAATTGTTTCCTAGCCCCTTCCCTATCAGGGAATCAAGAGAGGGTTTACTTTTGTTTCTTGTACTTTGATATTTGAAGCAAGCAAAAGGAATAGATGCGCCTTTTATGGGCACGTAATAGTTTCTATGCACGAAGAGGACCAAATCCGCATCTTTCTATTCTTCTGTTTTCAATGCTCATCCCACCTCCACTTTATCTTTCTTATACGCCATGTAAGGGAAGAAAAAAAAAAAATAAAAGGTCACATACGGTGTGGCTTAGTACATAGACTTGTAAAGGCCTTTCATCTGCCCTTAGGTAGAAAACCAACTTAAAATAAAAATGGATATTTTCTCAAAGCAGAAGCATTACGCTATCAGAGTTGGGGTAAATGAGAGGGTCTGGGGTTAAAAATAAGAGGATGGGAGGCTAGGGCTAAGGCTGCGCTTGCTGGCTACAGTAAAGGTAGGAACACTTGGGGATGCCACTTTCCTATTGTCCCCACAGCTTCATTACCAAATCCTTGTTTCCTTTGAGCTGGGAGCATAGGAGAGAACAGAAAGTCGACTGCATGATGAAATCAGAGGAGCGATGGATAAGGACTACAGAGAGAAAGGGGCAGAGCTTGGGAGAAGCTTAGCTGGTAAAGTAGTCACTGTGTAAACTTAAGGACCTCAGTTCCATCCCCAGAGCCCATGTATAAAAGGCCAGACATCAAAGAATGCACTTGTAATCCTAGCGCTAGGAAGACAGAGATATGAAAATCCCTGGAGCTTTCTGGCCAGCCAGTCTAACCTACTTGGCCAAAGTTAAGCCAGTGAGAAATGCTATCTCTATACTTGAGAAACAACTTCTGAAGTTGTTTTCTGACCACACACAACACACACTATACGCAGGCACACAGAAGCACCCAATACACACAAACAAGCGTATATCCACATACAGAAGAAAGAAGTAAGTATCCTTGATGGTCTGGAAGTGGAGCTTCAGTCTCTACTTAAGACCCTACTTAAATTCACCATCTCACTTTTCCTCCCAGGAATCAATGACTTCTTAGTTTCAAGTTCATAAGACTGGCACCAATCTTAAGTGCTAAACAATCTTTTTAAAAAGTACTCTTTGAAAATTCCATGATATGTATGTAATTCCATATATCTATATCAGACACAATCATATCACTGTCTCTCCCCATCTGTCTTTTATGGGTTAAAGTTTTTGTGTATCCTTCATTCTCAAGATTGTTAATGCATTTATACAGCCTTTTGATTGAAGTTTAAATTTTTTGTCCTTAACTTTTCTGAGGGAATCTTTCTATGTAGCTCAAGCTGTTCTTAGACTCATAGCAACCCACCTGCCCAGCCTCCTGAATGCTAAGATTATAGAAATATACTACTACAGAAGGTTTAATACTTCCTTAATGGATCTCACTCGTTTTCTAATTTTGTTGATTATGGATAGTAAAAAGGTCATTATAGAAAAATAGTACAATAAATCACAAAATACCCTAACACATTGTCTTAAATTGTTAACACATTTTACACTGAATTCACATAGAAACTGAGGTAAAAAAAAAAAAAATAGGATCTTTCCAGTGTAGCTATATGATTAGTATTGACAATGCCTGTGTTTTCAAAACCTAATTTATATAATCTTCTTCATTCTGAAATTAAATAAAATATAAAATCTCTGAATCCATGTTCAAATGAAACAATATTAATAACAGAACAATTTATTTTATTTAGTGTAAAAACTATTCAGAAATTCTTATAGGCTATATTGCTTTGTTTCTCCAAGTATTAAATATGTTTTGAACATGCTCACAAAGTAATGGATACTTCATTAGTAATATACTAATTTGTCTATATAGTAAATTATATATTACAATCAGCTGATTTTTAGGGTAAGTAGTTTAACATGAATTTTGAAATCAAACAATGAACTGTGATAATTATAGAAATCATCTATAGACAAAGCACAATGGCACAATTTCTTAGTGTATTAATTATTTTAATAATAGACTTATATTTTTCCTTTAATTTATTAATGAAAAGTAGGGTCATAATTTTGTTTAATTTCTATGAAATTTATACGAAAGAAATTATTACACATTTGCATTTTGATATGGGAATCAGAAAAATTTTCTAAACTCATGTGTACATTACTTCATGACATCAAGTATCAGAGTTTTAAATTCTACATACTGATATATATTTACTAAAATTGTCCTGGTAATTAGTGGAAGTTATTTTTCCTATAAGATCATAATGTTAAGAATGCTTCCTTAGTTATAGTATGTGAACATTAATTTTCTGCAATCTGCATTTACCATTTTAAATGACAAGAGGATTGCCTCAAATGTAAAATCATAAATCTAAAAGTTAAAAAGCCTCTGGAGTTTAATGCCAGAAGTTGTCTCTGGATCGTGACACCAGTGATGCTGATAGCATATGACACCCTTCAATACAAATGTTGTCATGCATGTCCATGTGAAATTTATGGGTAGACCTTTTAACTCTTGTCTTCCATGGACAGTGTGTTTTGCCTTCTAGAAAGGAGGCCCTTTGTTATCAGAATGTAACTCAAGTCTCTAGGATATTATTACATACTTAAAGCACGAAGAATTAACAATGCTTTCAACAGCCCCTGTGGACCAACTTTGGCCTTACAACTGATCAAGAGGGGTATCTGGCTCAGTAGTCATCATCACGGTACATTCCAGAGGAAAGCCATCACTATGCCTTTAGTTTCGTTAGGCTTATTATTTATGACAACAGTGAGGTCTTATGCTAATATTAACTGGACAACTGTATATAAATGTGTCTCTTAAAATGCTTAGCCAACAAGGGTTAGAATGAGTCTTGGCCTTACTGTTCACTCAGAAACAGCTGACAACTTGGCAGCCATCTGTGTTATGTTAAAATTTTCTAATATCTCTTTTTATATTGTTTCTTAACAGGGTTAATTTTTAATTTAAGAGGGAATAAAAAGCATACTTTTCAGAATAAGTAATTTAAACACAAAAGAATAAATCTTAGTCATTTTTTCATTAAAAAGAATCTTGATGAAATAATGTTTATGTATAAATGAATAAGACAAAATGTAATCAATGCTCAGGTGAAAAGTTTAATACAACCAAGGAAAATCCCTTTTCTCTGTTTTTAAAGTGCATGGTTCTTCTCAAGTTGGCAAGGATATTACAGATAGCCTTTGCACATGTTTAAAAACCTGGCATGTATTTCTGACATGCTTAACTTAATGTAATGAGTATAGAGGTTAAGATATACAAATGACAACTTAGCAATTTATATTTTTGGATAATTTCAGTGTTTTCTGCTTATTGGGTATCTCTGTTGGGAACACCTATAAATCAGATCATGGCTGATGTGATTTCCTTGTGCCCTTCACTGGTAAAATGCCATAAATGTGAGAATTTTAGCCATTTGTCTGATAATCACGACAATGTATTTCATTGTTTCTTCACAAAATGTTTTCTTCTTCATTTACATACATAACCTTTCTGGTGATTTTTATACTTTGTCCTTTTTGAAACACCAAGAAATGCATTTCTATAATATTTTGAGACTCAATACATTATAACTGTTACTGTTACTGAAACTAGTATGTCACTGGTATTGTGAGTAAATTTTATCTTCAGTTTCACATGCTGGTAAAAGAATATGGAGCAATTCAGCTATTTTTGACAGAGATTGCTACTTATTCTTTAGCCTATGTTCAGAGTTTGAATCCTTATATCGGAGTTCTAATTACCTACACATCCAGGTTACCAAGTATTTCATGCAATCAATAAAAAAAAAATCTCTAACTTTCAAGGGCTATAATAACACTTTGATACCCCCAATCACCATGTTATGCAGAGTGACTCATTCAGATTCAGACATTTACCGCCTTCAACCTGCAGACTTCATGCTTCCCAGATATATGCAAATGTGACCAGAAAATTTTGTAGATAACAGTCATGTTGAAATGTGAATAGGTTGGAATAATTCCAGGCATGACACTGGGGAAATTCAAATTAAAGCTCCTTTGAGATTTCATCTTACTCAAATTACAATGGCTAAAAAAGAATAAAAGCAAATTTCAACAAACACTGGCATAGATGTGGTTGGGGAAATAGATAAACTTATTCACTGCTGGTGGGAATGCAAACCAATGCAGCCACATTGAAAATCAGTGTGGAAGGTTTGCAAAAAGCTACAGATATTTTTCTTATGTTCTAAGTTTACCACTTCTGTCCATATTCTCAAAAGATTCAATATCCTACTACCAAAAGACTTGAAATAAGGTAGATTTCCACTAAGAGGTGAATGGTACATTTACACAATGTGATTTTATCAAGCTGTTAAATGTAAGTAAATTATGAAATGCAAAATGTGAGTCAATAAAGATGGGAAAAAATCATCGTGAGTGAGGTAACTCAGATGCCGTCCTGCGTGAGTCACATACTTTCATTTCTGAATGTCAGCTTTTTAGCTTTAGATATGTATATTTAGTTTCGAATGCCCACAGAGCTCAGCAAAAAAATAAATAAATAAAGGGCCTTTGGGGTGATATTTTAAGGGAGGGGACATGAAAGGAAGTGGTATAAAGGAGAAAAAGGGTTCAATGGAGTGAGCCATGGTAAGGCAGGGTAGCGGAGAAAACACGGCAGACTGGGTAATAAGTAGCACAAAAGCACTTTTCAAAAGTCATATGAAAACCAACTACTAAAGAAGGGACATAAAACACTTACATATAGATATATAAAATATTTTAATGGAGTTACCCTACAAAAAACAGACAATACCCACAAGATAAAAAAAAAAAATTAAAAATTCCAGATAGGTACAATGGTGAACTCATGTAATTCCCACACTCAGAGAGGCAGAGGCAGGCAGACTTCTGTGAATTCAAGGCCAACTTTGTCTACAAAGCTGGTCAAAGACAGCCAAGGCTACACAGAGAAATCCTGTGTTGAAAAATAAACAAGTAAATAAACAAACAAAACCGCAAAAATTCCAGTGCCAAGAATGGTAAAATTCTATTACTAAAGATAATACGTGTTCGAGTCACAGAACACTGGAAACCAATCTGGTACTCTGGCTAGCTTTCAATGGTGCTAAAAGGTGCTATGTTTCCAACCAAAAGAGAAAAATTATCAGCATACTTACTTAGAGGTGAATACTTTGAGTTGCGATGCTGACTGAGCTGCTGAGACATGCCATGTGGACCTAGAGAGGTGGCTGAGCAGTTAGCAAGAGCACCTGTTGCTCTTGGAGTGGACACGAGTATGATTTCTAGCACTCAGGAGGCTTAGAGCCATCTGTAATTCCAGTTCTAGGAGATTCAGTAACCCCTTCTCACTCTGGTGGTGCGGGACATGAAGGCAGTGCACACACATCCCTGTGGGAAAACAGTCACACTTAAAACAAAATGAATAAAATTAAAACATCTCATAGCATTGAAACAATTTTAAGAAGAAATGTCCACTGGCATTACAGTAGCAACAATGTTACTAGATTAACCACAGTTTATGATTATCTTTTAAAGCTTTTCTATAAGATGGAACTCATTCCTGGTACCATTATCAGGGCCAGGAACCTTTTCATAGCTAGGTCCTATAGAAGGATGTATTCTGCTACATAGACCCAGTATTTGGCAAACTTCTAATGACTTATTCTTATATCTAAGAACTTAGTATGCCTCTCAAACCTCATCAGAAATGTTTCTTTTGCAGTGATTAACACAGAGACCTACAACTAGTCAAGACACAGGAGATAAGTGTTTAATCCTAAATAGGTCATACATATTATAGTCTTCTTTCAATTCTCAGGAATTAGCCCAAAATTGGGGTGGAAAAATTGTAGCAGCCAGGGGACTTGTATGACTGCAACAAAACAGTGTTATCCAGACACAACTGGACAGTAACACAAATGAACTCATAGCACTTGTGACATCATGCACAAGATCCATGCAAGACTAAGTCAAATGGCAGAATCCCTTGAGAGTAGGGGCTAACATGAAGTTGAGGAGCTACTAAAAATTGTGTTAATTGGTAACTCTGGGAGAAGAGGACTTTATTTTATCATGTGATCCCTGATAGGATGGCCACTGTAGAGTGGATGGCCACACAAGAGTATAAAGGCTTCACAAACTGGACTCCATATGTTTAAAATAAAGAGAACAAAAGATGGAGGTATGTGGATAGTTGATTTGGAAGGGACTGGGAGAGTGAATACAATAACTTGCTTTCCAACAAAGGCTTATGGGAGAACATGGCCTACTAGCAAAGAGGTTGGCATAAATGCTTTAAATTAGCTAAGTTTTTAAAATAAGGATTTTTTTTTTGAGGGACATCTGAGTTGTTTCCAGATTCTGGCTATTACAAATAAAGCTGTTATGACCATGGTTGAGCAAATGTCCTCATTGTATACTTGAATATCTTTTGGATATATGACTAGGAGTGGTATAGCTGGATCTTGAGGAAGTACTATCCTTAATTGTCTGAGAAAGCACTAGATTGATTTCCAAAGTGGTTGTACAAGTTTACATTCCCATCACCAATGGAGGAGGGTTCCCCTTTCTCCACATCCTCTCCATCATGCATTGTTACTTGAGTTTTGGATCTTAGCCATTATGATGGGTGTAAGGTGAAATCTCACAGTAGTTGTGATTTGCATTTCCCTGGTGACTAAGGACATTGAGCATTTCTTTAAGTTTTTCTCTGACATTCTGCCATTCGATATTCCTGCAGTCCTGTTAGGCCACAGAGGAGGGCTTTGCAGCCAGTCCTGAAGATACCTGATAAAACAGGATCAGATGAATGGGGAGGAGGTCCCTCCTATCAGTGGACTTGGAAAGGGGCACGGTGGAGATGAGGGAGGGAGGGAGAGACTGGGAGGGAATGAGGGATCGGGACACGGCTGGGATACAGAGTTAATAAAATGTAACTGATAAAAAAAATAAAAAATAAAAAATAAATTAAAAAAATAAAAAAAAGAGAATTCTCAGTTTAGCTCTTTACTGCATGTAATAGGCTAGAGTCAGAGAAAAGGGGATGAGGACCGCTCCTATCAGTGGATTTGGGGAGGTGCATGGGAGGAGATGAGGGAGGGAGGGTGAGATTGGGAGGGAATGAGGAAAGGGGCTACAGTTAGGATACAAAATGAATAAACCGTAATTAATAAAAATAAATAAATTTTAAAAAAAGAAAAAATAAAGACTGAAAAATGTCTATCTTGGGAAAGAATTTCTTTTTTTCTTGAACACTTATCAACTGTTTGGTATTTTAGTAATTTCTTTTAATCAGTATGCCTTGTTTACTTTGTTTTTTTCTGAAATTTTACTTTTTCACCTTAAGCAATTTATTCTGTAAGTTAAATAACCTATCTAATATTTTCTCAAACTTATAATGTAAAATCATGGTCCAGAGAGTCATTAATGAATTCCAAAATATTAGTTTCTCATTCGCAGTCCAAAATATTGAGATGGAACAATTTTGGGCAAATTAACGCTGGTGATTTGTTTTCACAATTTTTCTGGTAGAGAAGAATTTGAAATTATATATTATTAATACTGATATTATCTACAATGATTTAATATTTTAATGGCAAAACAACATGTTTCCTGACACTGAATTTTAACCATGAATGCCATTTTAAAGGAATTTCAGCGGACACAGTGCTTAAGAAAATACTTGTTGTGTTCGTTTTCTGTGCACATGTATATTTGAACGTAAACCCAACAACTATTGAAAACCCAACTTTAAAAATAATAGTAACATCAAAAGTTGCCATATGTGTGATAACAACTGTATGTAACTGAATAAAAATACTATAGAAATTAAGATTTAGAAGTAAAACTGGAATATAACTGTCATCTTAGCTACTTTAGTTTGCATTACAAGCATTATAATGCCAGACTGAAATTTTAGTTTTTTTAAAATCACGTGTAGGCAGTTTGCGTGTTGGGAAGCCTAAACATCTAAAGCTATAGAGCCAACATGTAATGAGAAAAGAAGACGTTACTTGTTGTGATTTACATATGAGGTTTTACTTTCTTCTGGATAGCATACCAGCATGCCATCATCTGTCTTCCTGTAACATAGTCAGAGAAGGCAATGCATGTCATGGCAAACACTAGAGATAAATCTAAGAACAACTGCTTAATTGAACTGCTTTAGAAAAAAGAAAAAAGAAAACTCTTCTCTCCTTGATGCCTTAATGTTCCTGGTGATTTACATTTCAAGATGTCCACTTCATATTGTTTTGGTTGGATGATTGGAGGAGAGAACCCCTTCACTGCTGTTTGCTTCAGTTGAGTTGAGATGGAATGGTTCCAGTTGTGTAAACAGCTCTTGGTGATCCCCCAGCCTTCTTTCCAGTGCCCCATGGAGACACAGTTGATTAAGCAGGGCACCATGCGGGCAGGTGCGGCCCGCAAGCCCTTCTCAGTTCCACCAGCCAGGGGCCTCTGTTGTGCTTTTCGCCCTAGTTCTTTCATGGGTTGGAACACAAAGCACAATTTACTTTGAGGAGATTTGGGTCATGTACACAAATTGCAGATAGAATTAAGTTAATAGAGGGCTTTTATCGCGGGTTTGGCTCAAGCCAGTCCCCTAAGGAACAGAGACTAATTGGCTGGTCACTTCATGCGTTTACATGCTCTGATGGAGGGCTCTGAAGATAAGAGCAGCAAGGCAACAAAGAGGATCCAATTAACAAGAACACTGGGCTCTGTTTCTGCCTGGAATTTCTCAATTGTAACAGTTTCCGCATCTGGCGGATTTGTTTATTTGTTTGTTTGGTTTTATAATGGAGGGACTATGAAGATAGGAAGGGGAAAAGAACCCACGGCAAAATATATTCTCAGAAAAGCTCTTGCACATTTCAATTGTCGTGCAAGAATAACTGCTTGTACTTGGAATTATAGTATTTTCTAACACTTTATATAAAATTATATAATATTTTATATACAGTTTCGGGGGAAAAGGAAAAAGTCTCATACTTTTGATCTGCCATTGATGTTTATAATATTATAAAGGAAGTAAATATCTCTTCTTAACTTTCTCTATGTGTGGTAGAAATTGTTACCATGTCAGTAAGAAAGGTTTTATCAATATGCTTGTTACAACACAGAGACAATCAAATTACTGGGATAATTTAATATTTACTAAATAACTTTTATTAAACATAATATAGCACACAGGACTTGAAAATATGTAAAAATATTTTAGTGATTATATTTACGAAGTTCATCCAATGTCCTTCTTTTACTAAAACTAAAGTAATACCATGTTTCTTTTATCTCTTTATATTGAATATTATAATGACAATTTAAAGCAAATGTGAAAACCAAAGGGTTGAAAAACAAACACTGTGCAACATTCTTTTTAAGAAGCTACATGTTTTGAGAGATATTTTTGTATGTACTCATTAAAACTATAAAAAAGTTGAAGAAAATAATAAAAGGTGGACAGACTTCTTTGCTCACAGATCTGCATAATTAATATTGTTAATGGCCATCCTTACAAAAGCAACCTCCAATTTCAGGCAATTGCCTTCAAAGTTCTAGTGTAATTCTTCACAGAAACACACACACACACACACACACAAACAGTCATCTAGAAATACAAAGGCTCATCTTGAACACTAAAAAACAATTCTGAAGTCATTATCACCCCTGATTTCAAGTTACACAAAAGATCTATAGTAATAAAAACAGAGTGGCATTGGCATCAAAACAAACACATTGATTATTGGAAGAACACAAACTCCTACAGCAACAAGACTTTTTCTTTTCTTTTTTACTAAGGCCAAATATATACATCAGAGGGGAGAGGGAGACATTAAAAACACCACTGGTCAAACTGACTAGCTAAATTTAAGAGAACGAAAGTGGATTCTTCTATCTCATCCTGCATAAAACTCATTTTTATATGGATTACTTGAGGATTTCACAAAAGGCCTGATACCTTGAATCTGTTAAAGGGTAAATGTGTTTCCTCTTGTAGGCATCGGAAGGAACTTTCTGATAACATGGGCAATAAAACCAACAAGTGAGAAATGGGACCTTGGGAAACTCAAAAACATCTGCATACCAAAATCTACCATCATTTGGTTGAAGAAGCAGACTATAAAATGGATTTTTTTTACGTGATATACATCTCATAGATTTAATGTTTGTTATATACAAAGATCTAAAAACAACACCAAGAAAAATGACCACATTAATAATTGGGTCATGGAATTAAACAGGGGTTCTCAAAAGAAGAAATTCAGATAGGTAGGAAATTATTTATTTATTTATTATTTTAATTTTATTTTTATATTAAAGTTCATTCACTTTGTATCTCAGCTGTAGCCCCCTCCTTCATTCCCTCCCAACACTACCCTCGCCTTCTTATCTCCTCCCATGCCTCTCTCCAAGTCCACTGAAAGGGAGGTCCTCCTCCACTTCCCTCTGAACCTAGCCCATCAGGTCTCATCAGGACAGGCTGCATTGTCTTCCTCTGTGGACTGGTAAGGCTGCTCCTCCCTCAGAGGGAGGTGATCAAAGAGCCAGTCACTGAGTTCATGTCAGAGACAGTCCCTGTTCCCATTACTAGAGCATTCACTTGGGGAATGAGCTGCCACTGGCTACACCTGAGCAGGGGTTCTAGGTTATCTCCATGCATGGTTCTTGGTTGAAGTATCAGTCTCAGAAAATATCCTGTGCCCAGATTTCTTGGTTCTGTTGCTCTCCTTGTGGAGCTCCTGTCCCCTCCAGGTCTTTCTATCTCCCCCTTCATTCATAAGATTCCTTGTACTCTGCCCAAAGTTTGGCTATGAACCTCAGCATTTGCTTTGATATCCTGCTGGATAGAATCTTTCAGAGGCCCTCTGTGGAAAGCTCCTGTCCTGTTTCCTGTTTTCTCCCACTTCTGATGTCTGTTCCTTTTGCCTTTATGAGTGAGGATTGATCATCTTACCCTGGTTCCTCCTTCTTGCTTAGCTTCTTTAGGTGTACAGATTTTAGTATGTTTTTCCTATATTATATGTCTCATATCCACTTATAAGTGAGTGTATACCATCTGTGTCTTTCAGCTTCTGGGATATCCATACTGAGGTATAGATACAGAAAGTATTTACAGAATGGAATACTACTCAGCAATTAAAAATAAGGAAATCATGAAATTTGCGGGCAAATGGTGGGATCTAGAAAAGATCATCCTGAGTGAGGAAAAATACGTGTTTAATATGTTCAACATCTCTAGCCACCAGACAGATGGAATTAAAAGTACTATGAGATTATATCTTTCCCTAGTCAGATGGTTAAGATTTAAAAAAAAAATTGAAAACAAATTATTGTGTGGATGAGGGAAAAAGAGAAATATCTTCAAACTGCTTGTGCAGTGTAGACTGATACTACCTCTGTGGAAGTCACTGTGGAATTCCATAACAATTGTAAAGATTTTCCTACTATATGATGCAGCCATACAAATAGTGCACATATTCTGAAATGATTCTATGCATTTCCTACTATACAGATACTTCTTCATACATGTACCCAGTCTAGTCACAAAAGCCAGGCTTAGATCTCCACAAGCAGGCAAATAGCTAAGGAGAAGGAGGTGCATATAAACAATGGGATATTATTCAACTGTAAAGAAAAATAAGTTAAAAGTTTATGAGAGAACTGAGAGGAAAGTTTGAGAGATATAATCCAGAAGCAGAAAGACAAATGTTATTTGGTCTCTTATTTGAACGCCAGGTTTGAGTCTTTAGATACAGGTGCATACACTGGAGTAACGGTAGAATTCCTGTTTCACGATTCCTGTGAGGAATCATGGTATGTCAGAGTTCAAGAAAAGTTGACTAGAATGCAGGGAGTGTGAAGGGGAAAAGAAGAACAATGGAAAAAGTAGCATTAAAATAAGTGAGGAAGAAGATAGCTGGGTAGAAAAAAAATGAATATGGGGAGAGATAATAAACATTACATATATTTGAAAATGCCATAAGCAAATTGGGAAAATGTTTCCATATAATAAAGAAGATAGATGTGTTAAATCTTCTGCAGATGTGTTAATATCTGAAGTACACATAAATACTTTGCAACGTGGAAATGATTTCTTTGGTACAGACTATCTGTGAAGATTATTAACTGATAATCTGTATCAAGTCCACGTACCTACCATAGAAACTTCCTATAATGTGTACATACATACATAAGAGGGGATTAAAAGGAGGGGTTTGGGAGAGAATGACTCCCCAGACACCATGGGCTATCAAGTAAAAGAGTTTCAGTGCCAAGAATGAGTTATCTGTTTTCAAGTTGTCGGTAAATATGGTAATGTGGATTTCACTAGAAACTACAAGCTATTGGCAGCGCTTTTGTTACTCTCCAGAATTTAGACACTATCCCTGGAGATTCCATAAACATGAGACATAGAACATGGATTAATCAAGCTGCTACTGATCCAGAATCTCTGTCCCTTCTGGCTAGCTTTCATAGTACTGAGATGTAATATGCACACTACTGGATGAGAAAAGTATTAAACTATTTTACCCAACAGTGAACCTTGAAAATTACAATGACTACTGATCTACCACAAAGGTAGATGTAACCAAGCCTGTTCTGAGTGTATATTGAGCCCCATTCACAAGGTAAAAACTCATGTCTGATAGTGTAAACCAGGTAAAACACATGACTTTATCACTAAATAGGGCATAAGCCATAGGGAAGAACCTAATACTATTATTAAGTGGGCATAGTAATAAATTGTGCCCTAAGTTCATATCATTATACCCATAGATTAGTAAATTTCTCAATCCTCATCAAAGATGTTTCTTTTAGCAGTAGATCTGATTAACACAGAAATCTACATTTGGTTGCTGTGTAAAAATAAGAGACCAAAGAAAGAAAGAGAAGCCCTACATGGTATTTGTCACACTTCACCCTGAAATCTCGGAGATCATTTAAGAAGGAGGGGTGAAAAGTAAAACCCAAAAGTAATGGATATCAGCAGCAAAGCTGTATGCTGGCAAGGCAGTGCTGATTCGCAAGTGAACTCACAGCAGCTGTGACATCATACACAGGACCTGCACAAGGCTGAGCCACGTGAAACCTCACTGTGGATGCTGATGGTGGATGCAGGTGAGGCTCATGAGGTCCCATATCCTTTTGAGAATCTACTGATAACTGGTAGCTCCAAGATATTTTATATTATTCCAGGTTACTGCGAAAGGTGTTATTTCTTTTATTTCTTTCTCCATCAATTTGTCATTAATCTTGTATCCAGCAAGTTTGCTGAAATTATTTATCAGCTGTAGGAGTTCCCTGGTGGAATATTTAATGTGAGTTACATATGCAATCATTTCATCTACTTTTAACAATATTTTGACTTCTTTTCCAAATTGTATACCTTGAACTCTTTGAGTTATCTTAACTTTAAGTATTACATTAAACAGACATATGGAAAGTGAATAACCTTGTCTTAGTCCTGATTTTAAAGTAATTGCTTTGGATTTCTCTTTATTTAATTTGATGTTGGCTATAAGCTTGCTGTAAAATGCCTTTATTATGCTTATGTCTGTCCTTAGTATCCCTGACCTCTCCAAGATTTTATCATGAAGAGGTGTTAGAATTTTTTTCAAAGGCCTGTTTTGCATCTAATGTGATGATCATGTGGTTTATTCACAATTTATTTATATGGTGGATTACAGTGACAGATTTTTGTATGTGAACTGTCCCTGCATCTCTGGAATGAATCCTGCTTGATCATGGTGGATGATCTTATTGATTTGTTTTTCAGATTATATGTGTAATTATTTTACTGAGTATTTTTGGATCAACATTTATTACGAAAAATAGGTCTGCAATTTTTCTTCTTTGTTGACTTTTTATGTGGTTTGGTTATCAGAAAAACTTAGTCTCATAAAATAAATTTGAACATTTACCTTCTATTCTGTGGAATACTTTGAAGAATATTAGAGTTAACGCTTCCTTAAAATTCTGAGAACATCTTTTTAGATTTTCCAATTTGTAGAAGTATAGGTTTTTAAGTATGTTCTTATTATTCTCTAGGTTTCCTTGGTGTCTCTTGTTATGTCCCGCCTTTCTTTTCTGATTTTGTTAATTTGGATAATATCTCTTTGTATTTTAGTTAGTTGGGGATAGGTTTGTCTATGTTGTTGATTTTCTTAACTAACCTATTCTTTGATTCTTTGATTGTTTATATTGCTCCTTTTTGTTTTATTTTATTGATTTCAGCCTTCAGTTTGATAATTTCATGTCATCTATTCCCTTTGGGTGTGCCTACTTCTTTTTGTTCCAGATTTTTGGGGTGTGCTGTAAAGGTGTACTAGTATGAGATCTTTCCAAGTTTTTTGTTTGTTTGTTTGGATGGTTTATTTTTAAATATGCTCATTTAGTGCTATGAACTTTCCTGTTATTTTCGTGTTCTTTGTGTCTCATAAATTTGGGTATGAAATGGAAGTGGATCAAATGTAATGACGTTTTAATCTCATAAGGGGGCAAAGCTTCAACTTGTAAAAAAACAAAATAGTTTAAACTGCCTTTGGCTTTTCTGAACAACACTAATAGAATAATTCTACTTAATTTTTAAAATTTTTCTAAAGACTTACATTATTTATTTTGTGTGCATATTTTTTGTGGCCACAACATAATGAAGAAGTACTTAACAATAGCATTAGCAGTAGGGAGGCAGAGACAGAGGCAGAGGCAGAGGCAGAAGGATTAACACAAGTCTGAGAATTAAGCCTGAGCTCCACAGCAAGACAATTCCAAAAAACAAAACAAAACCAATGATAAAAAGCCATGTAAAATTCTCCCCCAATAACTATTAAATACTATCATTTTAATATTTTTCATAAATTGATATTTAAATCATGCTACACACATTATAGGGGGATGAAAAACTTTATCTAAAAGTATTTGCTTTTGAATTTAACACATTTATATCTTATATCACATAACATATTAAACACCTGTATTATAAACAGAATAGAGATCTATTCTAACAATAATACTTTGTAATTTTTGGCAATTTGAGTGTGAAAATCAATCAATGAAATTTACTAAACTTACAAATGTGCATTAGAGGTGAGAGTGTTTAGCAATAAGTTCAAACAGAGAAATTTCACCCATGTCTTTAGTGCCACGGCTGGTTCTAGTTGGTTAACCATGCTTTTTCCTCTTTTCCATGTTTTAAATGCTTCATTTTTGTTTGTTTTGAATAAAACAATTAACTTTGCACTATTGACAAATCTGTGTATTTTCACACATTAATAAAAGTTGTTTATTTCTCATAGTTCTGCTAGAATTTGGAACAAAGGAAATGACAAAATGCCACAGTTTCTATTCTCCATAACATGTTTCTCCATGAAACAGAAAAGAATTTGGTAAATTATTTGTGTTTTGAAGTTTGCAGCAGATGACCATAGGACGCTTCACTTTGCCAAGAATATTTCCTTAGAGCCACTGAGCAGTGTCTCAGTGGTTAAGAGCATGTACTGCTATTTCAGAAGACTGGAGCTAGTCTCCCTGCAACCATTATCAGGCAACTCACAACCGTATGCAATTTCAGTTCTAGTGCATCAGTGGTCTGCCCTGGCCATAAGGGGAACCTGCACTCCTGCACTCACATGCATGTAACCACAAGCAGGCAAATACACACACACACACACACACACACACACACACACAACACACACACACAAACACACACACACACACAATTAAGGATCAAATACTTTTTTCAACAGAAGAAAGCAGGAAAGCGTTTTTTTTTTCCTTAAAAAATGGCCTCTGATAAATTTCAGATTTAAAATTTTAGTACTGTGATCTTAATAGCTCTTCATTAAAATACTCTGATTTCCCACTTGAGATATCTGACAGGTCCTTTCTATAAAATTTTATGCACTCTGATTTATCTGAGTCTTTTACACTAGACCTATAAGAACAACTAGAATGAAGAAGCACATTTTATGAATATCATTGCCATTAATTTTCCTTGGGAATGTGTCTGTTTGGGGGAGTCAGTTATCCGCTTATCTTCACTCAACCAACATGCATCACCGTATAAGAAAAACTCGCTGTGGTGTGGAGACCTGACTTTGTCATTAGTTCCACTGCCGTCATTTGAGGTAGTAAATGTTAGTACCAAGTATTTCATCCATGCCCTGTGAGTAAAAAGACTGAGAGAAAGGACATCACCTGAGCAAACCACAGCATTTCTGAGAGTCCTTATTTACCTTTAGTTTCAGTCTGAGCAAATGAACTTTTAAATAAGAATTTCAACTCTAGTGGATTTGGCTTCCAGATTAAAGTAAATACAAGCGTATCTTCACAGCCATCAAATAAAACACTCCTTTTCATCCCTCTATTGTGAAAATATTTGACTGTCAGTGATTTTTCCCCCTCAAACCAGAGGCCAAATATCTTTTTAGAAAATTCTTCTAGTGCTCCTAAAACTATTTCCATTTCCTTCTTTAGAATGTTGGGGTGACAGGAGACGGGATGGGCAATTGACCTTTAAAGGGATTGATTTTCTTTGTAAAAACACTAGATTCTTCAACATTAAAAGGAGAAAAAAAAATGTTCTTCAGTGTTTTGCCCCGTCAAGCACGTGCTTGAATGACCCATGACAAAACAAAATACTTTTGAAAAGAGGCTGTTGGTCATAAATAAAACATACATCCTTTATATTTACACGCACAGATATAGACAGATATAAATATAGATAATATATGTAAAACATAACTATTTTACTTGACCCAGAACATTTTGTTCTAATGTTTTATTTATACGTCTATACATAGCTAGAAAGACAAAGCACATCAGATTGGATTGAATCAATAAATCATCGCTTTGTTCTTTATCTGGGCAGCAGGAATGGTATGATGACGTTCAACATTTTCACAGCAAAATTGCCAGAAATAGGGGTCATTTAAATCATCCTTCTTATTGTGAAATTTGTACCACACAACTATGCAAAACTATGTGTATGTTGATATATATATATATATATATACATATATATATATATATATATATGTATATATATATATACGCCTATGTGGGCATAGATACATGCGAGCCTATGACTATAACGTAGAACAAAAGGATTTACTAATTGTTTTAGAGTAGAAATAAATATCTTTATATGCAACTGGTTTGGGTTCATTGTTTACCCTTCTGCTTGTGCTCATTTTCACTGAGAGAATTGAAAGTTGGCAAGAAGTGATTGAGTGGTGATTGAATGGTGTTAGAATCCACAGTACTCAAGTTAACTCACCAATACCCTTTTAATGCTACTTTTCCAATTGTTGTAGTGCCAACTGTTACTGTGAATGAAATGTCAGTGTTCACAGGGAGGGAGAAGGCAGTCCTGCTGCTATTTGGGGAAGTTGTCTATGGCTCTCTAGGCTGCAGTGTCATCTTACATCTCCCCATGTTCTGTGACACGAGGAGTGTCTGTATGGAGGCTATTTCTCCACATGTGGGCAATTTGAGATTATTGCATGAATGCACATGCTTTCCTGAAAATCTGGTTATTGCTACAAAGTTTTCATTTCAAATGGGAAAATATAAGCCTTACCATTTTTCAGCACAATATTCCTTGAGCTGTATGAAAGTGTAAAGTACACATGAGGAATTCAATGACTATGTGTTGAATTCATAATAAGGCATGAAGAAAACAACGATGGAGTACATGCTTTATTTCATGGAGTTCACCTCTGTTGCTATATACCTTAGTTCCAATAGGCATTTTGAGTTTGAATGCATTTCGTGAAGAAGAAAATCAGTGTGATGCTATTTGGAGTTGCAGTAAGTTTATTTGTGTGGTCACTCTTAAGTTTTAGAATTGTTGCTTTGTAACTAAAACAATACAAATTCCCAGAAAATATCAGAGTAATAATGTGGTTTCTATTATAGATTTAACTTTGTTATCATTGAACTGTAATTGTCATAAATCAGCCTCATCTTGCTAACTGTTCTATTATTCAACTCTTCAGTTCTACAGTGATAGTATCTGCTAATTTTATAAGGATGATGCACTGAGTGAATTTACTATTTGAAGCCTATCTCATAGAAAAATAGCTGTGGATAAATGCATGCCATAAGCATAGTCTCTGTGTGTGTTTAATTTTTAACTACCTGTTTTGGGTCATTTAAATTACAATTTATCTATTATAATTAATCTATTAGGGTAAAATATTTCACTGTAGCATGGATAACCGTTGCTTGGATACCATTTTAAATTATTTTTCTCTTAAGTTGCTATTCCTAGAAACAAAGATCTGATTATTTAATCAGGCTGTTATGGTTTTGATATGGTTTGAGTGTGTCTCCAAAGATTTTATATGGAAATATAATCCCTATTGTGAAGCGTTTAGAGGATGGGAATTAAACTTGACTATGCTATTTTGCGGTGGGGCCTGCCGGAGTTGACTGATATCAAAGGATGTAATCAGGCTAGCACCCTCATGATTGAACATTGGTGGATTTTTAAAGAATGAGAAGGGGAGAACACACACACACACACATGCTTATATATATGGTTGTCTGCCATATGAAGAACCATTTTAGGACTCTTGGAGTAAGCAGGCTATCACCAGATTCAGACTCTTGAGCAATCTAAAACTCAGAATTAAAACTTACTTATTTTTTACAGCAACTCAACTTCAGGTACTTCAATAAAGCCTCCAAAGTACTAATACACATTTCCATTAATTCCTAATTTTCAAATTAGCCCCTGGAAATCTAATTTTTGCTTATATTTAGTTTGATAAGTTTAGTTGTCATTCTATGTGAGTTCCATGAAACAAATGCCGGACTCCAATAAAAAAATTCTTCTTTGGGGACCACCAAACTAGCACTTGCTTACAGCTTAGTTCCAATAGAAGTAAATAATCCTGCGTTAAGATCTATAGTTTCTTTTGGAGCACACAGTGCTCATGTGTTTCTGGTTTATGTAACCACCCATGTCATTAGGAATAGTCAAATACGAGGTCAAAATACCCAGAAGTGATGAGAATTTTAGTCATAATAGAATCATGATATTTTTAAGCACTTGTCAAATTCTACTGGCAAATGCAGAATTTTAACATGGCAAACCTCAGTGAGTGGTGCCATGGCTATCATAGCAAATCAGACTCCCAGGAAAACGTTTACATTAACTTTTCATTGCTATCAAATTTTGTATTTCTATCTAAAATTCTGCATTAAACTTGGAAATATATTCTGGTTTGCATTTCACAGTAGATTTGTCTGCATAAATGGAAACCCTAAGCAAATAGAACAGTGAACACATTTATTTGACTTTTTTTTTTTTTTCTCTTGTGGTTTACCCTAGTAAGAAAACCATCAAATAGTCACATATAAAATTAGGGCTAAAAACATGCCTCCTTTTTTCTACAGAAAAAATTATTCTATTTTTGCTAATGTGTCAGTTAATGATCTTTAGGGTAAAGAACTCAGATTCTTTTTGTAGTCCTTGTTTTGCTTTGATTGTGGTGTTTCTGTGAAAGCTAAACTCCCTTTTAATTGTAAAATGTTTTAGTACAAGTAAACAAAATGATCCTTTATATTTGGAAGTAAATATTTAAGAAACTGTTTTCATGTTTTACTTTAAAATTATTAGTTCCTTTTTTCTAAGCTTTATATTATTTGAGAATCTGAGAAATGAAAAAACACATAAATCATCTCAAATTTTATATTTCAACAAAATTAATAATCTAAAATAATTTATATATTTTATTATTTTTCTATTTAAATAGAAATTTTATACAATACATTCTGATCATGCTTTTTCCTTCTCCAAAGGAAAAAAAACACAAGCAAATGAAACAAAACAAAACAAGAAACACACACACACACACACAACTACAAAAACACAAAATGGGAAGCCAAAATAACAAGCAAAAGACCAATAAGACAAAATTACCCAAAGCTGTGTGAAACAAAATGGCTACAGAAATACCACAGCTTTGTTTTGTGCCGGCCACGTACTCCTGAGCATGTGTAAGATACCCAGTGAGATTTCACTGGAGAAAAACTATCTTTTCCCCTTGTAAGTGGATACTGGCTGTAGACAGCTTCTTGGTTAGGGTAGGAGCCAATGTCTACTTCTCCCTCAGCACTGTGGCTCCGTTTTGCTTGAGGCTGTGCAGGCCTTGTGCATGCTTCCACAGACTCAGTGAGTTCCTGTGTTTCAGTCCTGTTGTGTCTGGAAGACACTTTTTTGAAGTCATTCATCCAACCTGGCTATTTTTCCATACCTCTACCCTATAGCTCCCTGAGTCCTAAGGGGAGGATTTGATGGAGACTTTCCATATAGGACTGAATTTTCATGTATCTTTCAGTTTGTACACATCATCTGGTTGTGGATCTCAGTGGTAGTCCCTGTCTACATCAAGAATAAGCTTCTCAAGCTGGGTGTGGTGGCACAAGCCTTTAATCCCCACTCCTGGGAGGCAGAGACAGGCTGATCTCCATTTCATGGAGTGGACCTTAAATCCAATCAGAGAGAAGGTGGTTTGGTTACCCCCACAAAGTTTGTGATCCTATTGATAGAATTGTATGTGTGTGTGTGTGTATGATTATATATATATATATAGTTATATATATATGATATATATGTGTATATATATACATATATATATGATTTGGGGGTTGCGGCTTATGAGATATTATTTGGATCAGATGCTTATGCTATCGTGATAGAGCCATCATTACTGAATATTTCTGGAAGAAGACAGAGAGGGAATGCTAGAATGAGAGAATCATCCAAAGATAGAAAGCAGAGAATTCACAAACACATGTATGCATACGTGAGTGCCCAACTAGTCCAATATAGAGCTCTAAAATTAAGAAGTCATGTATGCAAATATTGACCCCTAAACAAATAAGCTTTTGTTAAATGACTTGCTAAGTAATGCATCCATGTGACAGAGGGAAGACTAGAATAGCCTCATGGTCTGATCTGGTCTTTCACTTCATTGTACTGCTTTGGCAGAACTGAGTTAAATTTTATCTCTAGGATGCATTTGATAGATTATGTAAATACATACTCAGTGAATCTTTTCCTCTTTTACCTTCACCCTACAAGTGAAGAGAAGATGTGGCACAACCCTGACATAACGTCCTAGAGTGGTTCTTGCCATCCTTGTCTCTAAACTTACATTTCCTGATAGCGGATACTTCTGTTGTTACAAGTGCTCATTCTCACTCTTCTTAGTAGCCGTTATTTCATTTATTAAAACAGTATAAATTATTGAGAAATATTCCCCATTTTATAAAAAAATATGAAAGGCTAGCAAATGAATTCTGTCTCTTACTCTTTTGATAATATTGGAGTCTTCTACAGAATCAATTGTCTCGTTTATCTAAGACAATTTTGCTATTTACTTTGCATCTTAGTTTTTTCCAGAATGACTCAACTAAGTACCTAGTTAACATAAGAGAGATATAGAAGATAATGTGTCCCAAAGGTTCCACAAGTCACTTTCAAGGCTGCTTATCAATGAAATTTGCCTGCATCTAGTTGCAAATTGCTGTTTTCGAGCACAGGTTAATGGTACCTGCTGGGACAGGAGACCAGTATAATTATTATTTTCCCCCTGAGGACAAATATGAGAGGAAGCTGGGGAGATCCTTTAGGACTGTCTCCAGATCTGTGCAGGTCACTGATTCATGGCAATAAACTTGCTGGCCCTTTAGAGGACAATGGGTAAACAGAGAAGTGCACCTTAAGCTTCAGTTGGTGGCTCCTGACAGGGGTTCTTGTTCTAATGACATGCCATTACCTCGATTCCATTGCAACTGCCATTCTCCAATATGCTTTTCCTTTTTATACAGTATAATTTTCAGCACATTAAGACTGCCTACAACTACAATAATTTAATAAGCTAAAATTTTCCTCACACAAAATGCATAGAGAAAACATAGTTGAAATATAAATAACCAGGAGAAAACTAAACTACTTCCGTAATTACGACATCATTTTAAATTATTCTTTTTTAATGAGAAAGTTAATTACTAAAATGCTAAAAGCAGAGCTGACTGCTTGCTCATTGTTTCAATGGCATAGACCTATGCTATATGCTAATGTGAAAGTAAAATTTCAGACTGATGAATGAATCAAATGACCCTAAGTATTTCTATTTAACTCTTTGACAGAATATGTAATATGTTAAACTTCAAAATTTCATAGTGAAAACTACTACTCTTAATGTAGCTATTTATAATTTTCAATTATTCTTCCTCTACTATCTCAAACAATATTCACACCACAAAGCCAAGCATTGTGTCAATGTACAATAATAAAATCATTTCTGGTCTTGATTTTCCTCTTTATATGCAGTTGAAATGTCTGAGGTTTGCTGTTCCTAATATTCTTCACAGTTCTCCTGGGACCTGATCAGTAATGATATTGTGTTTTACTCCTGCCTTAGTTAATTCAAGTAGTTCAGAATTGCTGCCCAATGTTATTTTCTCACAGTAGAATACTACCAGTATTTTCTTCTCTGTGTAGTTTTATTCTCAAAGTAGGGCAAGATTTCAGACATTATTTCTCACTTTCTCCTTTATGTTGTCTTTTTAATCCTTGTACTCTCTGTGTCCTCAGCTCATTTGAATATCAGAGCCAATATCAAAGCCGTCCTTGGATACTCTTAACTTATGACTCGCACAGTGCCAACCATTTTATGATACACACACACCAGAAACAGACACACAGAGAGAGAAATTAGCATCATCATGTTAACTTCTAAGTTTAAACAAATCTTTAGACTGACATCCAGTCTCCTCCCTACTTGCTTTCCAATCTTATCTCACCAGGCATAACTGAGTTACTCCCCTCAACAAACCTCCTGCTTTACCTTTGCAATCAACCTTCTGAACTCTCATCTTGCCAGCTACATTCTTGATTCTTCACTAGTGCTTTACTGTTTCTTATTTCTGGACAATTTTCAACTCTGTTTTTACTATTTAATTTGTTTTATGTTGTAGTGTCCGTTTCAAGTTCTGAGATAATTATAAAGTTACTACAGATGAAAATTCTAGTTTCACACCGTTTCATTCAAACTTATCTTTTAAATAGAAAAAAAAATACAAGTTCAGTGACTTGACAAATAGCTCACAGTTGTGTACAAGCTGATAGAAATTCCAATTTCTAAAATGGAGAATGTGGAGATGGTCACAAAGAGCTTCATGGAATATCAGGATATGAATTCCACCCTGGGTGCAGAACAATACAGTCTTGAGAAAATTCACCAGTGAATACAATATTTACCAAACCATCTCATTTCGTGACTTTCATGGAAATAATTAGGACTTTCTTGAAGGATGGTTTACACTTTTCCTCATAGCACTTGCTTAGAGTCCAGCATTGTAAATGTGCTAAGTGGGTATTAATATTAGGGTCTTTTGTGTCTTGTGTAACCTTTCTGAATCTAACAGTGTGAATAAACTACTTCTCTGGAAAGTGCAGGCATATTCAAAGGTTTCTATGCTAAATATTTATCTGTGGCAGTAATGATGGGGAATAAAAGTGAAGAAATGGGAAAACAATAGGTGCTAACGGGCATGTCACCCATGTTTTCCTGAGGCTGAGTACCACACATGATTCTATGGATTTCTACTTGAGGGACAAGAATGGTGATCATTTACCTGCATGCTTCTGAACTCTGTGGATCAAAGAATTTCTTGCTTTTGCCATATTGAAGGAATTGGAATCTCATGTTCTTTATGCCAAGAAAGTACAAGGAAAGAAAGAAATGTTCTCACTGCAGCAGAAAACAATAGTTTCTCAGTTGAGTGGTTGTGAGAACATAGAAGATGCTATATGATGAGTTCCAGTACAGAATCCAGATTCATCTTGGTGGTATCCAAATGAGCTTTCATTGTTTCTTTTTCAGACTCATAATCTGTTAATGAAATTCAGAGACAGGAAATTGTGTGAAACAGTGACTATGATTTTAAAAAAGTCATCATGCTGTTAGGAACAACTGTCACTATTGTCCATACTGCTTTTTGGTTATAGCGCTCCAATTGTCCTTGAGAGAATTAAACCCACAAAATAAATTTGGGGATATGAAGAAAATAGGCCCTTTATAATTAGAAACAATTTTGCAATTCAGATTAAGGTATATAGGACCCTGCAACTTTTTCTGACACTAACTAGAGAGGCCAACATGAATTTAACATGCTGCTTACAAGGGAAATGTTTTACATTACAGAAACGCCCTGAGCTGAGGTGAGCACTGGCAGGAGTAGACAGGCAAATACTGACTCCATGTGTGTGTGTGTTTGCACTTTGTCAAGTTTACAGGTATTCTACCTGTCTCCAGTTCTCCATTTTCCCTTCCACCATCCTTATACCAATTTGAAGACATTTAATAACTAAGGGAGTACCAACTACATCTTCAGAATTCTTGCCTCATCTAACTATTGCATTTGTTTGTTGTGCTACATGGGAGACAGATTAAATGATTCTTTCAAGCCTGAATTTCATGAGAGGATTCACATGTTTGTTGGCACCAGTTTGAGCATCTTTTCACATTTCTCTCCAGTGCTGTGGTCCTGAGTGACATCACTTGCCTGGGGCAATGCTCTTTTTTGCCCTTCTGGTTTTTGTTCCCTCTGGAATTCTTGGTATTATTCCAAGGTCTAACTACCTCTTTTTGCTTTCCCTACATAACCTCTCTCAACTGAGAATGTTCAGGATTAAGTAATTACAATCATTCAGATCTTGACTCTCCTGTGCTATTGATTAAAGCTTACAGATCCTCCTTTGTTTACAAGTTCAGATGGTAATCACATGAGTGTTATGCAGGCTTTGTTTAACTCTAACTGTCTAAAGAACATCTTATTTTTCTTATCTTTAGTTTGTTTTTTACTGGAGACAAAGCCCATGGACTTTGCAGCCAAGTTGATTTGTGTTGAAGCTCTGGAATTGCCATCCATCTCTACAAAGACTCTTAAACTTGCTTCTCCACTCAGGTGTGGAAATAGTTAAAATATGTAAGATTACCTGCTAGGGGACATAAAAATTTAAAAAAAAAATATGCTAGTGAAATGGGTGTGAAAGAATTTGAAATTCTGGAAACAAAACTAATGCTTTGTAATTACTGTTATTAATACTAATAAATCACATCTCTCATTTGAAAATTTGCAAAGCAAACCAAGTGTTTGCTTTTGGGAAGTGTATTTAAATTCATAAAATTTGAGTGAACCAATACTTCATATTTATCTTCAAATTATGCTACTTTCTGAATAATTCCATTTTCTCATTAACTAATGATAAAACTCATAACTCTTTTATGAAATTATTTCCAAGATTTTTTTTAGTCAGTCTGCTGAAAATGTGGAAAGAAATTAACTGGCCTAAATTTAGGCATTTGGTAATGCCTAATCAGCCTAGGATCAGTAAGTTTTGGGTAACAGGACTATGCAGACTGAAAACAAAGATGTCAGTGAAGATTCAGATGAATGCAAATGGGCACAAACTCATTAAATGATTTAGTTTGCGAATTCAAACATTAGTCATTGGTTTTGAGCTATAGTTTAAGTTTTTATATGGAAATAGCTATCTATCAATATTATTTTGATATTCTTTAGATATATGTTTTACAGAAATATTAAAACAATAATAATGGTGTAGTTATTTATAGACTAAAAGATTATATATTTTCAAATAAAATTTACAGTTCTTATTGAGACCTGATAGGCTAGGGTCAGATAGAAGGGGAGGAGGACCTGCCCTATCAGTGGACATGGAGAGAGGAATGGGAGGAGATGAGGGAAGGAGGGTGGAATTGGGAGGAAATGAAGGAGGGTGGGATTGGGAGGAAATGAAGGAAGGGGCTACAGCTGGGCTACAGTGAATAAATTGGAATAATTAAAAATAAATTAAAAAGAAATAATTTACAGTTCTTAATAAAAATTAGCAAGTTTCATGCCTCTGAGTTTTAATTTCCTTGTTTGTAAAATGGAAAATTACATAATATAATGTCTCACTCCTACTTTCAGCAGGACATTCAACATAGTGAACTACTTTTCATCAACAACTAGGAGCTATTTTTTTGTTGTTGTTCATTTATACTGTGGCTTGTTACTCCAAGACTCAGATAAGGGAACTAGGAAGCAATAGAAAAATTCCTGCGTGGAATCAGATTCAAACATGTTTTCTACTCTGAATCACTGTCAAACCAGTATTACATAGGAGTTCATAAATGTAAAAAGGTGAACATCCCAGAGTACACGCAGTAAAATGTCATGAGATTTGTAAATACTGACACAAGCCCTGAAAATGTATGATGTGTTACTGTCATTTTTCTTCTTTCCCGAGATCTTATCTCTCACTATGAAGGAAAGATTAGAACTAGATTAAAGGGAGTACACAAACTATAGCACACTATGACTAGCAAAAGTGTCTTAAAATATTTCTCAACACATGTTACACAAGCATACATTTTGAATAGGAACATTAATATTAATATTGTATAGCTTTTATTGGGATTGATTGATGGCACACTTAGAACGTGTCCATTTCATTCACATGTATATTAAATATTTAGTAACAGGAAACATTCTGTCATTTACCAGATCTACCTAAAATTTAATTTTTTTCCTCTCTTGGGTCCATCGAGCAAATAGTTGTCTTCAGATCACTATTTGACTATCTCTGTCAGTCTTCATAAAAATTAATATAGATATCCCTTTCCTGAAATATTTAGTATGGAAGACACATGATTATTTCAACTGAAACTAAATATTTGGATTTTATAGATCTCTACAACAATATAAGCCATACTTCTGAAGATAGTTCTTCATTCTTGGTGTTTAGACTTATACTTTCAATGAAACACAGTCTTCATACTACAGAAACATGAAATTACTAAGTAGAGGCTTGTGAACATATTGTAATATTTAATTTCTATCAAGGTAGGTTTGGTCTTTTATTGTTGTTTTGATTTTTTTTTTACAATATATTCATTTTATACCCTGATTGTAGTCCCCTCCATCAACTCCTCCCTGACCCACGCTCCCTCCTTCTTCCCCCATCTCTTTCCCTTAGTTCACTGAAAGGAGGAGTTCTCCCCCACTGCAATTTGCCCCTATCTTATCGAGACTCATCAGGACTGCCTGGATTCTGTTCCTCTGTGGCCTGGCAAGGCTGCATCACCCCGGGGAAGTGATCAAATTGCAAGCAAAGGAGTTCATGACAGAGGCAGACCCTGCTACCCTTACTCAGAGATCCACATATAGACTGAGCTGCTTTTCAGCTACATCTGAACAGGGGATCTAGATCATCTCTATGCATTGTCCTTGATCTGTGAACCTGGCACTTTCTCAAAAAAATTGGGAATAGCGCTACTGCAAGATCCAGGTATACCACTCCTGCAATTGCACCCTAAACATTTTCCACCATTCAATAAGGACATTTGCTGAACTACGGTCATAGCAAATATTTGTATATTGTATTTGTATTTATATTCCAGATTCTGGCTATTCATTTGTATTAGCCAGAATCTGGAAACAACCTAGATATCCCTCAACAGAGGAATAGATACATTTACACAATGGAAAAAATACTCAGCTACTAAAAACATGAAAATCATGAAATTTGCAGGCAAATAGATGGAAATAGAAAAGCTCATTCTGAGGGAGGTAACCCAGAAGCAGACAGACACTTATGGTAGATACTCACTTATGAGCCGATATTAGACATATAATATAGTATACCCATACTAAAATCTACAGACCAAAAGAAGCTAACCAACAAGGAGGACCCTTGGGAGGATGCTTAATTCTCATTCAGAAGGGCACCAGAAATGGCGGAAGGGACAAGATGAAAGACTTCTACAAAGGGTCCTCTGAAAGGTTGCACCCAGCAGGGGATCAAAGCAGATGCTGAGACTCACAGCCAAACATGGCAGAGCACAGAAGTCTTATGGAAGAAGGGAGATAGAATTGCATGGAGGGGTGCATAGAAGTGCATAGAAGCTCCACAAGGAGACTACAAAGCTAAAAATTCTGAACCCAAGGGTCCTATAGAGACTGATGCATCAGCCAAGAAGGTAGGTTTGTAGAAATAGAGCATGGGCCTGTTATTGACAAAGCTTAGGATCTTCTCCAGAGAAAGAAAACACTAATGGTTTCTTGAAATTGAGGACAAGGGGTTATGCTCCCCTGTAAGAGACACATAAACGTGCTTTTGTCAATCTAAAGCACTGATTATGTTGTTCCACAGTTCAGAAAAGGGAGTGTTAATGTCAAGATAGCTGAAATAAAAATAAAACATATAGTCATCATTCACTGCGATTTGTTAGTTTTTCAACATAACAAGCAACAACTTGTTTCAGTAATGCGTTTTTAATGGTGTCATAAGGGCTCTTCTGGCATTCCAATCTGGACCTACAAGGTGCAGAAGGATTTTATGCTGTTAAGGCTGAAGCATGCACAAAGATTCAGTTGTACAGCAATGTCTGGTATGCAGGGCACGGCCTGGAGCTGATCCCATCCCTTCAATTCTTGGTTCTTCCCTCCTACCCAATTATGCATATGAAGTAAAATTGGTCATGAACTCTTATTATTTATGGATCTTCTTATTACATTTAATATATTTTATTCAGTATACACATTGTTTAATTTTACTTCTAATAAATATCACACTGACAGCAACATACCTTTAAGATAAGGTTTTCTTTATATTTAGAACAATCCCTTTTCTTCTTTGCATTATGAAATTTGAGGATAAAATTTCCAACAATAAATACAAATTTTCTCTGGAGTTTTTCATAAAATTATAATCAAAGTTTATTTTTTGTCTCTATTATGGGACAACATGATTTAAGATTCTAAAGACTTTCTAACTTAGTGCTAGATTAAATTTTAAAAGTTGTCTAGAAGCATTCCCAACAAAATAAAGTCATTCTTGAAAAGGTCTAATAAAGATTTCACTAGCCTACACAGATTCCCTGTCTTGAGATGTAAAGCTCATCTTAAGGAAAGACATAGAAATAATCAAATGATTTTAAATAAATTTCAGTAAGTACTGAGGTGTACAAGCGATATAGAAGCACACGTGTCCCGTGGAAACGTCAGAAGGCTACACTTATAAAGCCTCACTAACGTGACTCTCCAGACATGAGCTGAACAAATGACAATAATGGCCATGCCAAGTAGATGAGGAAAAGCCCACAAATGCCTCTGTTGCTTGCACAATGAACCACAAGCAACAGAAGAAAGCTAGGAGAAGAAGAGGTGGAGTTTCTCACTGAAGGCCACACCAACTGATTGTTTGCTGTCAAATGGTCAGCCCTAAACATGTATATGCAAGTGACATTATATGTACTGAACAGATCATATTTAGGGATACATATGTATATACATAGATTCATAAAATAACAAATAATGAGTACAGAGAACCATGGATTTGAAGCAGAGTGAGTAGGGGGATAAGGGAATTTTTGAGGGAGAAAGGGAGAGAAATGTTGTAATTATATTATAATTCCAAGGGGAAATTTAAAAAGAAGCTATGTTTAAAATGGGGAGGAAGGTAGCAGATAGTGAGGAATGGTAGAGAAACCAGTTGGGAATTACATGGAAATGCAGACAGAATTAGAACAAAAGAAACAGTCACAGGACATGGCAGTGTGTGACGAGGGACATTTCAATGATGTTGAAATGTGAAAAATTGAAAAGCGTAGGCACTGAAGAACGTTTAATTTGGGAGATGAAAATTCTGAGTAAACCACCAATGAACCCTGTTTTTTTGTGCTTTAAGTCACATGCTATCACAGATATGAAACGTTCTATGATTAAGACCCTGTGAGAACTCAGTCTGGGAAGATACGTGGAAGAGAATCTACAAACACAGGAGAACAAAATACGGAATAATGCACAGCAGAAAGATTAGGGGATTTATTTCCTAAGTGCTGCTGAGGAGGAACAGTGAAGGGACAGACATAAGATATGTGTACATCATGAACCATTGAACTCAGTGACTAATTAGGTGGCTATGGATAAAAGAGTTGTAAGAATTCAGTGTGATCGCCAAGTCCTTCTTTTTTTTTTTTTTTTAAGACAATTGAGAGGTGAAAACATGATTCAAATAGGGCATCCTGGGCCAGGAGTAGCATGTTTCTTTTGGGGTGTCATAGCATCGGCAAGTACAGATAATATTAGGCAATGGATTTAGAGATTCTGAATTTCTGATTCCTCCGTGTTCATCTCAACCTCTTTCTTCCAACAGGGAAGCACAACGTGTTTTCTAAGCTGGCTGTTCATGCCTTTTTCCTGGCTACCCTTATTCTTAGCTTTTCACAGTTGTAGTGTGTGTGAAGATATGTAGCCTCTCATTGGACAGTTAGAATGATTTTTCTTTGCCCTTTTGTTACTCAGAAATTAATTATGCAGTTTCTTACATTAACAGACACTGGGTGAAAATTGGACTGTCTCACTCTGCAGTGGCACATGGCTTCACTGCACACACACACACACACACACACACACACACATTATTGCCACTATGACACTTGAGGCATATAACAGTGCACAAGCAAACACCAGGTTGTGACAGTGACTGGTTGGGATTCGTGCTCTGATTTTACCATGAAAACACGAAAGAGCTGTTGCTGCAACCTGCATTGCAAGATGTAATGAATACCTGACCTCACCCCTTATCCCTCTCTACACAGCTGCTCAAAAAACAACTCTGTCTACCCCCAATAAACTAAAGCTACAGCTTAAACTGTGATTCTCTCCCAAATTATCATGCGGGGACTCAAGTTCTTCTGGATTTTGTTGTCTAATCCTCTACACCTTTTCTATCATGACATGTTCATATTTAGGTGTGTGACATCCAACATACAAGTCCATATAAAGGGGACATAAAATGCAGAATGCAAAGCTTCATGTTAGTAAAAGACAGCCTGGAATTTTCTTCATAAGTTTAATTCATAGTCCCATAAACAAATTGTTTTCCAGGATAATAGAAAAAAAAATGGAGAGAGAGATGGAGATTTCTTGCATGATTCCCATCCAATCTTTAGTAATATGGAGTTTATAATAAAAACAAATGAAGAAAAAATAGATAATGGGGAGATAGGACAAACAAATTGATAATCTTTTTTCCATAACCATGTAAATAGCTCCATTATTGTCATGCCAAATAGAGCCATTGTTTCTTGAGTCACATTGTCCGTATAACTGACCCTGAAACTTTACAGTACATATTTTCTGTGACCTTGAGCTAGGCTCCCATGGTTTTCATTGCCCATTTAACTTTCTACTCTTGTTTCCTTGCTCAGCTTAGAATTGTATAATCCGTTATCATAATCGCAGAATTTAAAAGACAGATGGGATGTGCATTGAATGTATGACAGGAGTCTACTGAGCGCATCTGAAAGACTCTAACTAGCAGTGTTTTCAAAGCAAAGACTCATGACCAAACCTTTGGCAGAGTACAGGGAATCATAAGAAAGAAGGGGAATTAGTCTGATGGGGAAAGGATAGGAGCTCCACAAGGACCAAATATATCTGCGCACAGGGTCTTTTCTGAGACTGACATTCAACCAAGGACCATGTATGGATATAACCTAGAACCTCCACTCAGATGTAGCCTGTGGTAGCTCAGTAACCAATTGGTTTCCCAAAGTGAGGGGAACAGGGACTATTTCTAACAGGAACTCAATGACTGGCTCTTTGGTCTCCCCACCCCCGAAGGGAGGAGCAGTCCTGTTAGGCCACAGAGGAGGGCTTTGCAGCCAGTCCTGAAGATACCTGATAAAACAGGATCAGATGAATGGGGAGGAGGTCCCCCCTATCAGTGGACTTGGAAAGGGGCACGGTGGAGATGAGGGAGGGAGGGAGGGACTGGGAGGGAATGAGGGATCGGCTGGGATACAGAGTTAATAAAATGTAACTGATAAAAAAAATAAAAAAAGAAAAAAAAGAAAAAAAAAGAAAAAATGAAAGTATCTTGATCTCCTTTTACCTGCAGCATTATATATAAACAAAACAAATCAATTCAACCCTCATTTCAAATCCTGTATCTCATACACATAGTTAATAAATAAATGCTTACAAGATGTGCAGGGATAAAAAGAGAGCAGATAGAGCAGAGATTGAGGGAATGCCCAACCAACACCTGGCCCAACCAAAGACCTCCCCCATGGGAGAATGCTAAACCCTGACAATATCAACAATACTTTGCTACTGTTGCAGATAGGAGTCTGACAGCTACCCTCTGAGAGGCTCTACCCAGCAGCTCCTCAAAACAGATGCTGAAAAAGACTCACAGGCAAACGTTAGGCGATGCTTAAGGAGTCTTGTGGAATAGTGGGAGGAAACAGAAAGGACCATTAGGTGACAAGAACTCTGCAAGAAGACCGACAGAGTCAACTAACCAGGGCCCAAAGGGGCTTGCTGAGACTGAAGCATCAACCAAGGACCATGCATGGACTGGACCTAGTCCCCTACAATATTGTATCGGATGGGCAGCTTAGGCCTCTGGTGGCTCCTTTAGCAAGGGATTAGGGACTGCATTGGACACAGACTCACTTGCCAGCGTTTTTTTCTTAAATCACTTCCCCCTGGAGGTACTGCTTTGCAAGGCCACAGGGGGGTAAGAACAGGCTCAGTACTGATGAAGCTTAATGAAATGGTCTGGATGAGAAAGGGAGCTCTCCTTCTCTGAGGACAACGCAGGAGGAGGGGAGAGGGAATTAGAGTGGGACTGTGAGGGGAAGAGGGTGCGGATATTACAAGAGAATAAAGTAAACTAATTTTTTAATTTAAAAATCTAAAATAATTTACATAAAATTAATGATTATAAACTGTTGCAGGTAAAATACTGATATGAGCACCTACGTTTTTCACGAAAGTATATCTCAGAGATATATGCCTCAGAGTCAGTGACTGGAAAAATTTTAAGGTTCCATTCACCATAAAAATACTCTCTTCAGTTTTGTAATTTTCACTCTCTCACTCAGCTCTTGACTAATGATCTCATGTCTCAAACATAAAACCCTTTATCATTTCTAAACAAAACAAGTCAACCTGAAGATACCTATGTTTTTTGGAAGGTGTTCTTCTATCCATCAAACCATGCCCCCCTTACTCTTAACTCTACCCCATTAAACATTCTCAAGAGATAGTTGAGTCAAACATTTCCCAGAATTGTCATGTTCAGCATTTACAGGGGTATTAGGGTTTTATTATCTACAGCTTTTGCTACATCCTGTAGCTCAGCCAGCACTAGGAGGTCTAATATGGTACTATTCGTTTTCATCTTGCTGCAGTTCCAAGTGTTTTCTACTCAAAATAATCTCTTAAAAAGTGCATTACACATTTTATAATTTTTCTTTGTGTTGGTTGACTGGTTTCATTTTATTTATGTGATTCTAGAATCAAATATAGAGCTTTCCATATGCTAGGCACACACTCTACTACTGAGCTGCATATAATGTTATTCCATAAAAGGTTTTTTTTTCCACCTTTTCTCCTTCTTCCCCTCTCTTCTGCCCTCTCCCTCCTTTTCTCTGCAATGCTGGGGATTCTAGCTCTTTAACGCGTTTGACTAATACTCATTTGCTCTTCAGCACAGCCCACTCTCCCTCTAGTTGCTGTTACTGCATTGCTACCACAGCCCCAATGACTTCCCAATTAAAAAAGATATTATGTGGCATTATATGACATTACCTTGGGAATATGTTATTCACTCTGACCTTCTACTCTGTCTTGAAATTCATTTCTTATCTTCTGATCCTTTGATTGGCCTCCAGTCTCCAAGGACACTCATCTCCTTGCCTGTTCTCCCAGCATTTCCACACTGGAGCTCCTCTGCAGGAGCCTAACATGTCTCTCCACATCTCCACCTGGGAGATGACTCCATTCCCACAGCACTAAGTAATAGATACATCTAGTGTCTTACCATTTCAAGTCTCTGATTACAATCTCACCAGAGAAACACAAATGTATATATAACCGACTTTTCCTTTGAAGCTTTGAGTGGATACCTTAAGGGAACCTCGAAGTTAAATTATCCAAAACAAAAGTCTTGATTAGAGTTCAGCCTGACTTCTCCCAGCATGCATATATACTTTCCCATGCGGCAGTAAACAGAGGTATGTTCGGCTACTTCCCATGTCCACAAAACTGAGTTTTTCTTCACTTTTCATTTCACACCATTTATAGCACTCTGATTTTCTAGACTTAATACACCATAACTTTTAGTGTCTTGCCTTTGCATTATTTTGAAGCCCTGTCTCTTTTGTTACTACTAACTTAAGTCTGGTTGTGCCCTTCTCTCGCATAGACTGCTTTGTATCACTTTTAATCTTACTCCTTGTTTCTAGAGCACTTAGCAAACTACACACTTCTTTAATTGGCCAACAAAAGATGGTAAGATCTGTTTCCTTTACAACCCCATTCCATGCCACTTCCATTCAGGTACTAACCTGCCTGTTAATCCCTACCCCAGCCTGTCTTAATTCCTGCACCAGCCTATCTTTAGTCCCTTTTAATTCTTGCACTGGTTGGGCAGCAGAGCTCATGCATGTGTTGCAATTCTCTCCGTATTTCTCTCTTCCTGGATGCTTTGTTTGTTCTTAAATTCTTAATTGTTACCTTTTCCTAACACTTCTAAGCTGATTTAATGGTAAGCTTTTACTGATCATCCCATGAAATATAGTCTTCCTGCTGCCCACGAGCACTCTGTAACCCATCACTTAGAGGCTTTCCTTTCGAGAATCATATGAAGCTATATAATTATATGATTTTCTTCTCAATTGCTTTTTCTTTGTCATCTACACATAGATGTAAACACTATTATTTTGACTATTTCCCTGGCTTGTTCTGTCTTGCTTAATCATAATAGCCGGAGAATGAAAACAGCATTAGGCACAGAGTTAATTTTCAGTATTTGTTGACTAATTCAAAGGATTTGAATGTGATAAATAGGCTTCCAAAGTGGAAATGGAATGCAGTTGGCACTGTGAATGTAAACAGGAAGTATGAAATTACAGCCAATGAAGGAGCATTAATTACTCTGAAAAACTGTCAATTGCTTAGCGTATTTGTAAGTAAAGGATGGGCAGAAATGATGAATGGCAGATAACTAAACATTGCACATCATGCTAAATATTTACTATCTGTTCTTCAAGTTAGTAACCATATTGACTTTGATGTTAGCTAGATAACTAGATAACTTTTTACCATTCATCCTGTATTTATTGCATTTATTTTTACTTTTTAAAAATTAGTATACCATATCTTAGGTGCCTTATGATATTTTCAAACAGAACTTGTTTTATTTGAAGCTCCTGTCCCTGCTTCTCTCCCATTTTCCTGTGTAGCTACATCCCTCCCCCAATTTTTTCCCTATGTTTCTATGGCCGTGTTTCCTTTTGTAACACCTATCTTCTTCAGCATTTCTTTTTAACCTCCCTTGGTCTCCTTTTCTGATTTTCACCGTGAACTGATACCTCAAAGGTCCCGAATCATACTGTGGAGATACCTGGTACATCTTCCCAACCATGCTTATTGTATTTAGCTCTTTTCACAGTAGCAAGGAAATGGAAGCAGCCCAGACACATATCAACAGGTATATAGTGAAAGTACAGATACACAGTAGATTTGATCCAACTGTAAAGAACATAAAATGATGAAATTAACCAGCTAACTTTATGAGCAATATCAATGATGAGAATTGATAGACTAGGGTCAGATGGAAGGGGAGGAGGGCCTCCCCTATCATTGGACTGGGGGAGGGGTATAGGAGAAGAGGGAGGGAGGGAGGGAGAGAAAGCAAGAACAGGAACTATGTTCCCTGTTAGAAAGGATGTAAACTGAAGAAGGCTTTGAGCGGCAAAGAATGTAGCTGGCAACCGAGCATGCATAAAAGAGAAGATTAGTATTTCCTTCCACATGCCTTATTGGTCCTACACTATTTGTTGTGACAATTATTTGCTTGTGGTTTTACCTTTGTTTCTTTGCAAAGGAATAGCTGTTGTACCTGTGTAGGTCAGTTTATGGGTCCTCTGTTCTGCTCTATATCTATGTGTATTCTTTAATCAATACTCCACTATCTTAACTATCACAGCTTTGTAGTAAGTTGTGTAGCCAGCTAATTTTAGTCGCCTTATGCAGCTTTAATTCATTATTGAGCTGGACACTCTGAAACTCTTGACCCTCTATTTAGAATTCGTTTATTTATATCTATAATTAATTTGTTACTGAAAATTTACTCAATAGTACAATAATTTTTAAACAAATTTATTACTATGGCAGATGTGCTATGTGCTACTTTCTAATCTTACATGTTAACATTTATTACATTTGTACTATCACTTTTTCCAAATTGTGTTTAATCATTCGTTCATGGAAAAATCACTGAAACATAAGATTGTCAAACCATTGTTTTGTGCCCTGTAGCCATGCATGGCATCACAGTGGGAGGACAAGGCTGAGGAAAACTATAGACCTCATCAACAACAGAAAAGGAAGGAAAAGAAGAGACTGGATCTACTATCTCCTTTGAAGGTAGAAAATAGACTAAATTTCACCCAGTCATTTTTTAAATTATTTACTTTATTAATTATAATTTATTCACTTTGTATCCCAGCTGTAGCCCCTCCCTCATCCCTGCCTACTCCGGCCTTCCTTCCTTCTTCTCCTCCCATGCTCTTCCCTAAGTCCACTGATAGGGGAGTTCCTCTTTCCTTTCCATCTGACCTTAGCCTATTAGGTCTCATCAGGACTGACTGCATTGTCATTTTCTGTGGCCTGGTAAGTCTGTTCCCCGCTCAGAGGAAGAGATCAAAGAGCCAGCCAATGAGTTCATGTCAGAGAAAACCCTTGTTCCCCTTACTAGGGTACCCACTTGGAGAATGAGCTTCCATGGGCTACATTTGTGCAGGGGTTAGGGAGAAAAAAGGGAATAGGAGAGGTGCCTACCACAGAAAGACTCTACCCAGCAGGGTATTGAAGCAGTTGCTGAAACCCATAGCCAAACTTTGGGAAGAGTGCAGGGAATCTTATTAAAGAAAAGGGAGGGGGGTAGAAAGATCTGGAGGGGGCAGAAGCTCCACAAGGAGACCAAAAGAACCAAGAAATCTGGACACAGGGGTCTTTTATGAAAATGATACTCAAAACAAGGATCATGCATGGAGATAACCTAGAACCCCTGCACAGATGTAGCCTATGGCAACTCAGTGTCCAAGAGGGTTCCCCAGTAATAGGAAGAGGGACTGTCTCTGACATGAACTCATGGGCTGCCTCTTTTATTACTTCTACCTGAAGGGGGGACCGGTCTTACCAGTCCACAGAGGAAGACAGTGAAGCCAGACCTGGTGAGACTTGATAGACTATGGTCAGATGGAAGGAGAGGAGGACCTCTCCTATCATTGGACTGGGGGAGGGGCATAGGAGAAGAGGGAGCGAGGGAGAGTGGGATTAGGAGGGGATGGAAAGCGGGATACAGCTGGGATACAAAGTGAATAAACCGTAATTAATAAAAATTAAAAAATCTGGGCACAAGGGTCTTTTCTGAGACTGATACTCCAACCCAGGAACATGCATGGATAAAACTTAGCACCCATTAGGTTTTACTTCTAAAGTTGTTTGCTTTTCCTACTAGTCCTACCATGAAAGCTCAAAATTTAACAGATAGAATATTGAGGGGACATGATACACCCTCTATACTGTGGCAATTATGAAAACACACTAAGAATCAGATAAGCTCATTTATGCCGTTACGGATGTTTGTGTAGTATACACATGTATTGTTACCAAGGTCACCTACCTACAAGTGGAATACCAAACTATGTTAGTTGCTTTTTTCATTGCTGTGACACAAAAAACTGACAAGAACAGCTTAAGCACAGGTTAATTTTTTATTACAGTTTGGAGTGTGCACTGCAGTAGAAGCATGAAGTAGTTGGCACATGGCATCCATAATCAAGAAGCAGAAAGAGATAAAGATTGGTGCTTCACTCTTTTTTATTTTTAACTCCAGTTATTAAAATAATTTAATCACAGTAGGTACTGTGGTGTGCACGCTTAGATTTTTCAGACACCTACTTTATTTAATGTTCCTAAACACCTCTACCTCCCTTCCAAACCTCTAAGCTTAAGTAGCAGTTTAGTAGGGAAGGGTTATGTAGACCTCTTTTTGCTACTTCCTGCTTCTTAGGGTCATTGGGTTCTCAGTCATCAAGATACCAGCCTCCAGTCAAACAGCAAAAGAGCAAACCACAGCAGCAACAAAGAGCAAGCAACGTCAGCAGCGGTGGTACTGCTCAGGAGAAGAGGCAAGACTCATCCCTAATGGCAGGAGTCAGAAGCAGCAGCAAAACTCCACCAAAGCATCACATTAAATTCTCTGGAGAATTTCTCTCTTCGAAACTCAGCAAAACAATGTGAACCTTTGCAAAGCACAGTGATGCCAGAAGAGTTGTTTCACTGTCTGTGGGCTCCTATTTATCCCTTCTCAGAGTTCACACAAAGATGTTTTCCAGCTCGCAAAAACCGCACCCCTCTTATGAGGTAGTTTCCAGTTGACAAACATCATGCGACTTTTCAGAGGAGCTGTTTTTTGATAGGGGGTGGTGAAACATTCCCACATCCCACACTTGGAGCAAAAACAAAACAAAACAAAAAACCATATTCATATGTCACAACTGAGTTTCTAAAGAAACCAGAAATTTCCAGTTTAGTGATGATTTTAATAGGAACAGCTCCCATTGCCTCACGCCTTTGAACGCTTGGCCATAGGCAGAGGCACCATTAGGAGGTGTGTGGCCTTGTTGGAGGACATGTCTCACTGTGTGGACGAGCTTTGAGATCTCACATGCTCAAGCGGCACTCACTGTGGCACACAGTCTCCTTCTGCCGCCTGCAGATCAAGATGTAGAACTTTCAACTCCACATCTGCCCGCATGCCACCATGTTTCCTACCATGAATAATGAGCTATTCCTCCAAAACAGTAAGTGAGAACTAATTAATGCTGTCTTTTTTTTTTTTGGATTTGTTGTGGTTCTAATGTCTCTTCACAGCAATAGAAACCATAACTAAGACAGGTACCCACCATTTACTTTCTCCAAACCATATTCTAAGTTTGTTCCCACAGTGATTTGAAATTTCATCAGGTTGAAAACAATAGCCATCTCACAGGCTATGGACCATGATTATCTTGACCTCACTAGCCTTTATCAGATTGTTTTGCACAGTCCCTATAAAAATGATCTCTTATTTCACATAATGAATATTCTCCCTGTTACAAATCTCCACAAATGCTTGGAATTTACATTTTCCATTAAACAAACGGCCACATAGATATCACTAACATGTAAGTATATTCCATTGTGTTTTTTTTTTTTTTATTTCTCTGATTAGGAATGACATTTAGTGTTGCTCCATGTATTTGTGTGATATTTTAAACAGTGACAGAATCCTTATTTATGTGCAGCCATGATACATTTTTGTTCTAAGTGGCAGAAAACCATTCTTATCTACATGGAGAAAAATATGAAAAAGTAAACTTCCTAAGGGCACTTTGAAACTCTGGGAAAGTTATTAAGAAAATTTCTGAAGCCCCTTTCTGTGAAGTATATCCAAATCCACTCCTGCTCTCACTTGTTGAACATGAAAACTTAACTAAATGAAGTGTGACTAAATAAATACGCCTTGAGTAATGTCACCTTTGCTACATTTAAAAGTGTACTACTGACGGAGCTTTTTGTCATGTTCAAACCAGAAAGTGTAAATGTGAGGACAGCACTTCTGTAAAGTTTTAAAGACTGAAACCCAAATGCCATAGCATGAATGATGATAAGATGGCGCCACATTTTACACCTTGAGAAGATTAATGTGTTCATTAATATCTCAATTTAATACATTATTAATACATTCTCCAACTTATATTTTTGTGCTTCGTATTTACTGAATTGTGTCTTATCCTTTCATTCCTGTGTGTTTGTTGGAACCCGTGATTTAGCTAGAGTAAGTCGACAAGACCAGACAGCACACAAGTTTTGTTGCTCTGTGGAAAAATCTTTAGTGAATCTTTCTAAGAGAATAAGGTAAAACTCAACCATGTCCTCACTAAAACAAACAATAATGATTTGTATATGTGTAGAGAATAGGAAATAAAATGTTATAAAGATTAATACTCAATTTAAAAATATATGAAAATATAGCATTTACCTAACTCTGAGCTTTTCTATCAGACCATCAAAACTTACAGCTGTCCGCAGATTTTACAGAATTTTCTATCTTTGGGCCTAAGTCAGACCCATGTAGGTTGCCTGTCAGATCAGTCTCTGTGAGACCAGGTCAGTTGATTATGTGAGTTTTCTTGTGTTGTCATTATGTAGCCTTCTTTACGCAACCGTATTTTGTTATGTCATTTTTAATAGGGAGAAATTGTCATTTAAATTGCAGGATTAAATAAATTAGACATAATAAAAATTCCAGAAGGATTTGTTTAAATGTCCCAGCATGTAATTGCACTGTTTTCATCTGTATTCTGCATCTCCACTCTGAATTAACTCAGGCTCCCAGTGGAATTAACTTTCTCCTCTTAGACACAGGAGATATTTCTTCTGACACTGTGCCTCACACCTTAGTCTAGGATTGTGAAAGTGTCTCTTCAGTCTAGGTTTAGTCTTTCACTCACGAGTCAATCACAGTTTCTCCTCATCTGAAAACATTTCTACCAGCGTCAGATGTTTTATCAGTTACTATTCACGCATTTACTTCTCTACCACGGGCTCCTTATCTTTAGTTGCTTTCTTCTCAGATCCCTTTCAGTCAAGTAATAAATAAATATATAGATAAACAATAAATTGGGAGGCCTTCAATAAAATATATATCTTCTCCCTTTAAGAAATAGCTATAAAATTGCAATGCCTATACTCTATGAAAAATAAGTAAATTTGACAATTTAAAAAATAAAGTTCAATTGAACAAGGCTTCTAAAAGAATATTTGTTTCTGAATTAGAAACAGGGCCACGCTTAGGTAGTCCTGACTGTCCTGGGACACAGTTAAAAGAGAAGTATGATCTCAGAATCAGAGACAATCTTTTTTTTTCCCACTTCCCAAGTGCTGGGCTCAAAGGCGTGCTCCACCATACCTGATTATATTGGCAAGTGGATAGTCTAAGATAGGAACACTCATTGTTAGGCTGGTAAATTCCCCATCCACAATGGCCAGCAAGTCATCAAGTTCTACCAGTTAATAAAAAGTCTGGTACATTTAAAAGAACGCATATTGAGGAAATCTGAAAGAAGTAATGGTATGTATATGCATATAAATATCTAGACCTATTATCTCTAGTCTGTCTGTCTTTGATCATCATCTATATCTTTCAGGGCCTGTGTTAACAAGGGCATGTTATAGCAATAGGATCACATGTCACCTATTAACACTGTTTTTTATATTTATTAATATGGCAGTTCTTTTCTGCCTGTCTGAAGTTCATGCTGGGGTTAATGACATACACACCTGTGCCAGGTCTTGGATGAGCACAGTTTACTCCTCAGCAGCTGAGAAATTCCTTAGGCATTCATGTTTATCTGCAGTCCCCGAGAGCTATCAGTTTCACTGCTGAGAAATCCCCATCAAATCTAATGGAAACCTGGTCAGTGGGGCGAAGAGAATACCCCTCTTTCCTTCCATTTTTTTTTTTTTAGTTTGTTTCACCAAGGTATAAAGTCTAAACAGAATATTCAGAGTAAATACTACTGTATCTCGTTATGTCTTTAAAGGATTTTAAAATTACTTTAAAAATATGTTACACTCTCTTAATGTAAGAAAAAGTGAACTTTAAACTCGATAACTTTGTTTTATCTGCAGGTAAAGAGTGAGATACATTGTATTCATCACACTTTGGGAAGTTCTTCTAAGCCTTTCTTGAATTTTTCTGGCAACTGCTTCTGAGGTGACTCAGGTATTTGCCAGGGAGCAATTGCACTTCAAGGGTCATTGCTATCAGGACCAGTGACCTCTCAACAATTTCTCATTTCTCTCCTAACATTTCTGCTTCACAGCTGCTCCTTTGCTGCTCTAAGCCCTAAAGGAAAATACTCTAGCAGACAGCGTAAAAAGATCCTACTCTGGCTTTTCTCACAGAAAGCTTGGGCCTTCTGTTTTTCCCTGTTTCAGTACTGTGAAAGCAAGGCTGCTTCCAGGTGTTCTTTCTTTATTGATGGCTTCAGGGTATACTTAGCATTCCCAGGGTTAACCCTGAAACATAACAGGTAAGAATTAGGTACCATCACAAAGATAAGAGCCAAGGATCCCTGGAAGGTATTATTAAGTCATCCTCATCACGGAAGAGACACTTTTATAAGACTGCATTTTCCTTTATCACTGAAATTTTTAGCTTGTAGTTTGTAAAATAAAGAGCTTTTTTGTTAAAAAGAATTAAATATTGATGAGGTTCAATATTTATTAAAAATTTATCTATTTTCTTAATTCCACTTTTGAGATGTCTTGGTGATTTCGCTATTAGTATGTTCTGTGATCTTGAGCCAGTGAGAATGGGTTGTGTTGCCATTGGGAGCATGTCAACGTATTCTCTCTTAATCTAGACACATTCCCATTGTCTTTCATAATTATGGTGGTTTGGAAAAACAGGACTGCTTCTCCCCAGAAGTAAGAGCTTTCCTTATTTTCATTCTTCCTGCAAGTGACATGTCTTCTTCTACGCCAGCTCCCAGCACTGATAAAGTGTCCACCAGTCATAACGCTTGCAAACACTTTCCTTTCCTTTCAGTGTCTGTTTGGAACTGAACAAAGTCAGTCAAGCAAGGTGAGAGTTCAAAATGGAAGCTCTGGCCAGTCAACCATAAGGCAAACACTGAACTTAAACTTTACATTCACGTGTTAAGTCTTTGTTCTCTGATGTCACATGACACGATGGAGCTCAATCATGTATGTGCATATCCCCTATCCTCTCAGAAAAATTTAGACACTTCAAAGTATTACTCTCCAATTCTATCCATTAAGAACTTCTTCCAATGGACAGAAACATTTTAGCTTGATCACTGAATGCCACCTTTTTGTTTTGTTTTTTTGAGATAGGGTTTCTTTCTGAAACCCTGGCTGTCCTGGACTCACTTTGTAGACCAGGTGGGCCTTGAACTCATAGAGATCTATCTGCCTCTCCCTTCCAGAGTGCTGGGACTGCAGAGGTGCATCACCAAGCCTGACTTGGATACCGTGTTTATTTGAAATTTCTAATAATCTCAGGGAAAGGTCATTACAATATGCTACTGTTTGATTTATTTTCCTGAATTTGATTACTTACCATTCAAATATCTGTTCCTTCACATCAGCTGCAGGTTAAAACTCACTCCCAGCTCAGGGAAAATCTTTCTGAAAGAAACTTCAACACATTTTCCCTACACTCGTACTTGATCTTCTCAGGATAATGCTTTCCAGAAGATAGCATATTTACACATTGATTGAAAAATACATTTACACCACAGAGAGATTTTTATACTTAATTTGATACACCACAAAAGATATTATTATCTCTCAAAAAAAATAAAAAAAAATTATTTCCTGTATGATAGCGCTTGAAGAATCATTTCCTATTTCTCTCCTATCCACCTGGGTGCATGAGTTCATAAAGGCTTATTAGGCATATGAACATATGATGTTTCATATACAGCTTGTACTATCTGGTATATGAGAATGTCTCTATTCTAACAAGATCCATGTTGAAGCTTTAATTGGAAGCTTTAATAAGCTTCCATTTCTTAGAGTAGTTCACATCCATCTAGTTCTGTTTTCAAGAGAACTCTAAACTTCTTCCTGTACAAATTTGTCTAATGGGTATCCCTATCAGCGTTATGCCATTAGACGCTTACTTTTCTCAGAAATTTCCAAGACCTTTCTGAAAACTAACAGAATAATGAATGAGGAAGAGAGATTTTTAATTCTGTTGTAGGAGTCTGCCATGCCTGCAATGAAACTGACACTGTCTAAGATTCATAAGTGAACATATTTGTTTGGTGACTCATGTAGGAGGAAATGGTCCCTCATTAAATATGGATCCCAAAATTTTTCTTCCCAACAGTGCTTACAACTCCCAGGATGTAAAGGTTATATGTTCTGTTAAACAAAATCACTGGGTTATCACAAAATAATAGGATGGTTCCTCCAAAGATATAAATACATGCAATGTCTGTATTAATGATGGGAAATGAGAGATACTAAAAGAAGAAAACTGCCAGTGAGGGAACTGGAAGCCATTTAAAAGAGCACCCTCACCTCTGCTTCCCCCCCCACACACACACCAGCAATCCACCAAGGAAAAACCAATTTGACAGAAACATCAAGGTCATCAAGAACTGGCTTGAAATTCTTTAATGACTGGGTAGCTGGTGATTTTGTTACATGTATTGTATCTTTGGAACATGAATGTTGAACATAGATAAAAAGTTGTCAGAATGATCCTTTCCAGATCTCACCATTTACCTGCAAATTTCACGATTTCCTTATTTTTCATTGCTGAGTAATATTCCATTGTGTAGATGTACCACAATTTCTGCATCCATTCTTCAGTTGAGGGGCATCTGGGTTTTTTCCAGCTTCTGGCTATTACAAATAAAGCTGCTACAAACATGGTTGAGCAAATGTCCTTTTTGTGTACTTGAGCCTCTTTTGGATATATGCCCAGTAGTGGTATGGCTGGATCTTGAGGAAGCACTATTCCTAGTTGTCTAATAAAGCGCCAGATTGATTTCCAGAGTGGTTGTACAAGTTTACATTCCCACCAGCAGTGGAGAAGGGTTCCCCTTTCTCCACAACCTCTCCAGCATGTGTTGTCACTTGAGTTTTTGATCTTGGCCATTCTCATGGGTGTAAGGTGAAATCTCAGGGTTGTTTTGATTTGCATTTCCCTAATGGCTAGTGAAGTTGAGCATTTTTTAAGTGCTTCTCTGCCATTCAATATTCCTCTACAGAGAATTCTCTATTTAGCTCTGTTCCCCATTTTTTAAGTGGATTACTTGGTTTGCTGCTTTTCAGCTTCTTTAGTTCTTTATACACTAGAGTCCAATTGGGTTACATAGTAATGTGAAGAGGGACTGCCTCTGACATAATCTGATTGGCCTGCTCTTTGATCACCTCCCCCTGGGGGGGAACAGCCTTACCAGGCCATAGTAGAGGACAATGCAGCCACTTTTGATGTGAACTGATGGACTAAGATCAGAAAGGAGAGGAGAACCTCCCCTATCAGTGGACTTGGGGAGTGGCATGCAAGCAGAGGGAGGAGGGAGGGTGGTTTTGGGAGGGGAGGAGGGAGGGGCTTATGGAGGGGATGCAGAATGAATAAAGTGTAATTGATGAAAAATTTTAAAAAAAAAAATAAATAAATAAAAAGAATTACAATGGAAAAAATAAAGTTGTCAGAAGCAAGAAATTGTTCCATAGTACACTTTGACTCTTACAAAAAAGAACATATTTTAATGTCTGTGAGGATGGAGGAAGTTCCCAGAGCAGCATTTTCCTGTAAGAGCTAAGCAGGTATGGCAGTAACAAGTACACAGCCAAGGAAAGAAAAGACATGAAGACTCTCGAAGAAGTAAAATCAACAAGTGGGCTCAAAACATGAATTTAATATTTTAACAGATAATTTAATCACAACACAGAGAAACACAATTATTAAGAAGACAGAAATATTAGAAAATTCAAATTACATTTCTGTACAATGTAGACAATATGATGACTGTTAGCAGTGGGGAAAAGGTACAGGAAGAAAACTGATTTGAAAGACTATTGACAATACTGTAGCCTGTCAACAAGGAAGATTCTTAAAACATTTTCTCTCTGTCTCCCTTCCTTTCTCTCTCTCTCTCTCTCTCTCTCTCTCTCTCTCTTTATATATATATATATATACACACATACATATATATGTGTATATGTATATATATTTCTGCAAATGTCCAACCCCAAATTAACCATGCAACATATTATATGGAGATGCTTGAAGATGAACTTCGATAAATTTAGCTGATAAAACAAGAAATTTTAAACTTTTAGACAATACCATTATGAAATGGCTGATCACAAGTAAGGGTTTGTGCCTCTGGAAAGGTTCTAAACAGGTAAATGACTGAACCAGATATAGAGGAGTATTCCATGGTAATACACTTCTATTCAAAGAGTATGGCAAATGTGAAGAATTTGAGCAGGAGAATGTTGACTAAGATGCAGAGCAATGAATGCATATTCGAAGCTATGTCTTTGTAATAATATCTAAGTAGTTACAAGTGGTGCAGAAGCAAAGAGTGCAGAATAGATGTCAATAAATGGAGTTCAGAGGCAGTTCATAGATTTTGCCATGGAGGGAAACTGAGTTTATTTTTAAAAATAACTTTTTGGGTATACGCCTAGGAGTGGTATAGCTGGGTCTTGAGGAAGCACTATTCCTAATTGTCTGAGAAAGCGCCAGATTGATTTCCAAAGTGGTTGTACAAGTTTACATTCCCACCAGCAGTGGAGAAGGGTTCCCCTTTCTCCACAACCTCTCCAGCATGTGTTGTCACTTGAGTTTTTGATCTTGGCCATTCTCATGGGTGTAAGGTGAAATCTCAGGGTTGTTTTGATTTGCATCTCCCTGATGGTTAAGGATGTTGAGCATTTCTTTAAGTGTTTCTCTGCCATTCTATATTCCTCTACAGAGAATTCCCTGTTTAGCTCCGTACCCCATTTTTTAATTGGATTAATTGATTTATTGCTTTTTAACTTCTTTAGTTCTTTATATATTCTGGTTATCAGCCCTCTGTCAGATATAGGGTTGCTGAAGATCCTTTCCCAAAATTTGCTCAAGTACACAACAAGGATATTTGCTCAACCATGTTTGTAGCAGGTTTATTTGTAATAGCCAGAACCTGGAAACAACCCAGATGTTCATCAACGGAGGAATGGATACAGAAATTGTGGTACTTTTCCACAATGGAATACTACTCAGCAATCAAAAAAGGGGAAATCATAAAATTTGCAGGTAAATGGTGGGATCTAGAAAAGATCATTCTGAGTGAGGTGTCCCAGAAGGAGAAAGACACACATGGTGTATACTCACTTATATAGACCTATAAGATATGATAAACATAATGAAATCTATACACCCAAAGAAGATAAACAAGATGATCAATCCTCACTTAGACAAATGGGATGTGCATTGGATGTAGGAGAAAACAAGTAACAAGACAGGAACCTACAGAAGAGGGCCTCTGAAAGACTCTACCTAGCAGTATATCAAAGCAGATACTAAGACTCATAACCAAACCTTCAGCAGAGTACAGAGAATCATATGAAAGAAGGGGGAGTTAGTATGTCATGGAGAGGACAGGAGTGCCACAAGAACCAAATATATCTGGGCACAGGGGTCTTTTTTGAGACTGATACTCCACCAAGGACCATGCATGGATATAACCTAGAACCTCTGCTTGGATATAGCCTGTGGTAGCTCAGTAATCAACTGGTTTTACCTAGTAAGGGGAACAGGGACTATTTTTGGCATGAACTCAATGGCAGGCTCTTTGACCTCCTCACCCCCCAAGGAAGGAGCAGTTCTGCTAGGCCACAGAGGAGGCCTTTGTAGCCAGTCCTGAAGATACCTGATAAAACAGGGTCAGATGAAAGGGGAGGAGGTCCTCCCCAATCAGTGGACTTGGAAAGGGGCAGGAAGGAGATGAGGAAGGGAGGAAGGCTGGGATTGGGAAGGAACGAGGGAGTGGAATACAGCTAGGATACAGAGTTAATAAAATGTAACTAATAATAAAAATAAAAAAAGAACTTTTTGTAAGAGCACGCTAAAATTTAAAATGTATTTTTAAAAACAGGGTTAAATGGAAAATCAAATAGATATTGCAGAATGAACCAAAAGAACAAGAGAAGCCAGTGAGTAGAAACATTCCTGCCAATACAGGGAAAATATTCACAATGGTAAATTGCAGGTCTACTATTGGAAGTCCTTTACATTTAACCTTTCCCAGTGTTCTATCTTGAAATCAACAAGGATCAAATGTGACTGTAAAATTTTATTCTCTGTATTTAGATTTTTTTTAAGACAGATAACAACAGACATATTAAATGCCCTGACAGAGGCAACTTACGAGGAAGATGGTTTGGTTTGGCACACAGTTATGAGGGTACAGTCAATCAGGGCAGGAAAGTCACAGCGGCAGGAGTTAGTAATATTGTATCCAGAGTCAAGAAGCAGGGAACATACCGACAAAGTTGGGCAGAACGCAGGGTGTCTTATGGAAAAAGGGTGATGGGGGAGAAGGACCCAGAGGGGACAGGAGCTCCACAAGGAGACCAATAAAGCCATAAAATTTGGGCCTGGTGCAGGGGGAAGGCATGCAGAGATTGATGCATCAGCCATCCAACTGATGGATGGAGAGGACCTAGACACCCTGCTCAGATGGAGCCCATAGGTCGCTCCGTCTTCATGTGGATTCCCTAGTGAGGGGAGAAGAGACAGTCTGACATGGACTCTGTTGCCTGCTCTTTGATCAGTTCCCCATGGTGGGGCTACTTAGCCAGCTCACAGAGAAAGAGGATACAGGCAGTCCCGATGAGATTTGATAGATTGCTAGGGTCACTGGACTAGAGGAAGGGGATCGGAGGGAAGAGGGAGGCAGGGTGGGATCGGTGAAAATGAGGGAGCAGGCTACAATCATGATATAAAATGATTAAACTGTAAAAAATAGAAATTGAGAAGAGGAGGAGAACAGTGATTGCTAGTGCTTGGCTCAATGTGTCTTTTTCATATAGTCCAGAATCCTGAGCCCGGAAATGGTGCTACCATCAGTGGATGTGTTTTCCTGCCTCAATTAATCTAATTAGACCACTCCTTCGGAGAAATACCAAGAGTTCTGTTTTCAAGGCGATTCTACAGTTCATCAAGTTGAAAACTGAGATTAACCATTACAACATGTGTGTACAGATTTATATGCATATGTACTTCTGCCAGAGGAAATCCTCTCCTCCTCAAGTGTCACTGTGAATTGTCCTTCCTCAGATTGTGCTTCCCTAATTGCTTTTGTTTATTTAAAACAGACTCAGCTGGGCAAAGTGGCACATGCCTCTAATCCCAGCATTTGGAGGCAGAAACAGGTGGATACCTATTAATTCAAGGCCAGTGTGTCCTCTGAGTTCCCAGACAGCCAGATATTCATTATTTCCCTAGCGTGAGGGGGAAGACTCTTTATCTGGCCTACACCTAGCCAAGTAGGATAAAATGGCTAGCCAACGATCTCTAGGAGTCTCCCTGTCTTTGCTGCTTCGGTCTGTGTCAGAATTGCCTCATTCCACAACAGCTGCCTTTTTATGCGGGCGCTTCATATTGAAGACAGTTTCTCATGCTAGCTACGGAAATATCATCACCAACTAAGATATCTCCCCAGCATATGAATACTCTGCCTTTTCAGTTCTTCATCTTGAGAGGCTTGAAATTATATGTGTTTCACATTTGAAAAATGTGGTAGTGCTATTTATTTAATGAAAAATTTAAGACAGTGGTCTTTTATCACTGAACACCTCTCTTTACTTATGGTGGATAACTCCCTTTTAAGAAAAAAAAAATACAATGGGAATTGAGAAATGTGGCTTTAAAAACAAGTTCTTAAATTGAGGTTTTATTTTAGTTATTAAGTATAACTGGTAAAATATTTATTGAAACCAGGTCTGAGTTCCTCTTTCACTTTCTAGAGAACATATAGAGTGCATTGTAACTTATCAGTGTTCTGGGTGCAGTTTGGCATAAAGCAGCTTACCTTTCCTTGGATTGGCAAAATTTGTAAACACATAGATCAGGAGATACTCCAGTTTTTATTGTTCTTACTTGCTTCCTGGCAACCAGTGAGTCTGAGTATCTCCTTGCTGTCTTCTCATAATTGTCGATACATCCAAAACATTTATATCACTGTCATGAATGATGGAGTTAGAAAAATGATAGTTTGAACATGGCAGAATCACATAAAATAGACGAAGGTAAACCCTGAAGGAGCAGCGGGCTCTCCCCAACTCCCACCAAAGGAATTTTTCAGACAAGTGGCTACAATCCGGAGGCTTCACAAAGAAATAACAGAATTTCAACCGTGTAGTCTGGAAGGGATCAGCTAGGTTAACTACTGAGATCTACAGATCTTTAAAATACAGTGTGCCTGTAGATGTGTTTGGAGTCTTATCACATATCTCTATATGATTCATATACCTCATTTGTTCAGTGTTGAAAAAAACACTTCTAGGATGGCAATAAATAATGGCTCAAAATTAAAGTTAAAATCAGAAAAACTGGTGTAGAGTATAAAAATATCTGATTATGGTGTTTTGAGCCATTTATATCTAGAAAATTTGAAATTATTTAGCCAAACCTTCTACTATCAATTACTATCACTTTCCATAGTCAGATGTTTGGCAAGCAAAGCAGAAGTAGATAATCTCTAAATATCTGTCAATATGATAAACACAAAAAAGCTCAAATGCATGGGCAGGACACTTTAAAGTAAAAATATGTATCAGTTTCTTATAAAATTAATAAAAAAGTGCACTGTAGTGTCTAAAGCTAATGCATTATATTGTTGTGACAAATATTGTAGCATGTTTTCTCTTGTCTTTATGCCAATGCTTTACTATAAAATTGACAGTAGACAAAACCAATTTTTAATAAATTAATTTATTTCTTTAATTATTACTACATTAAGCTTTTCTTGAATGCAATTCGTCCTGACAGAATGTACTAATCATAAGTTATGAAAGATCTCTGCTTTCACCTACAAAGAATCAGAGACTGCACTTATACAGAGGCAGTATAGAAAATTTCTGAGAAAGTGATGAACTCTACTGTATAAAATTGATCACTTAATTGACATATACTAGACAGACACAGTCGCTTATCTGAAATTCAGTATTAGATATATATATATTTTTTTTATAAAATTAATGGTTTTATATATTTTCATATTAATTTAATATTGTTTATTCTAATATTTTAAAATCTATTTTAAAATCCCACTAACTGCTGATCTTATAAACAACAGAGATGTGTTTCTTAGAACTCTGAAGCTGGTATGTCCAAGATCAAACAAGCTGCTTTCAATATTTAGAGATAACCTGCTTCCTGCAGTATGTATGGTTCCCTAAGGAAATGGATAAAGGAGGTTTCTGGAGACGTTTAATAATTTCATCAATCTGTTTCAGGAGAATGACCTTCAGGAACTTATCATTTCTCAGTGGTCCCACCTCCTCACATTGGTGATTAGCCTGGTATGTATGGAGTCTGAAAAGACACAAATATTAACAGTATGTCAAAGAATACTCATGGGGTTATTTGGAATGTGTTCAAACATGCTTTGTCTTAATTCTTAAACTTCATAGGCAGCACATTTATAAGTTCTGGAGAATTCTTTTTCCAGCAGATCTAATACCTTCTGGCAAAATATATATATGAATTCAAAGAAAAAATGGTCAATTAACTCAATATCACGTTTCAAAAAAAAAAAAAAAAACCCTAAAATTCACAATAGGATCTCAATTACTGCTTTACAACTCAATTTTATTTTTATTTGAAAATGCATAAAGGTCACTGTGCTTAATCCTTCTGCTTTGTAAGAAACCACAAGGCTTTCTCAGTTGCCATCATTTGTCTGCTGATGTATAGATAAATTTTATGGTATCATAAATTCCAGAATATAAACTCAATAAAGGAGTAGGGGGCATGCACTCTGAAAACATCTGTCTCCTAGTCTACATTGTTTCTATACCCAAAAGGAGACTGTTTAGCCTTCATTTTAAACAAGACTAGTTTTAAACAAATACTAGTCTTTGGCTTATAATACAAAGTTTTCCCCTGGTCCGGCATAGAGAAAATCTCCATAGCATAGGATTTCAATTACAAAACTAGAAAATTAGATTTCTCTTGGCTGTGGCTATTCATTCTGCCAAGTATAAATTCAAATTTTTTTTATTACTACCACTTCCACAAAACCTGCAAATATGCTTTCCACAGTTATAAAATCAAAGGAAATTTCTCTATCATTTATGCTCTAATCTATATTCAAATAAAGAAAAGGGGGTCATCAAGTATACAATAAGTGTGTCATTCAACAAAAAATGTGAACAATTTGCATGAAAATTTGGATAGTCCAATGTCTCTGAATTAAGGAGAAAATTTTTAAAGAATTACAGATTTCACATGCACCATAAAGTGACCATTTGAAACTAAACTCTTCATCCCATTCATAAAAATAGCAGCTTTTTGTTTAATAAACTGTCACATAAATTCAAATGGGTAAAAATATTTACAGTGAATAAAACATATGAAACCAATTCATTTTTAAAGAGTCTGTACTATAAGGAAGAATATAAAAATATATTTGTAGAAAAATATGAAATGGTGGAAGGGAGGAGATGAAAAGACTTTGATAATTTAATGGTGGATTTGTGTAAAAGAAACAATTTAAAATATAACATAGGTATAAAATGCTTCTTCTTTAAAGTCAGAATTAGTGCAAAATACAGGCTTTTTGGTCCCTTGTAGGTACTTAAGATGATATGCCATGGAATTTTTATTGTATTCATTCAGTGTAGAAAGTTTCCTACAAAATATCATTACCTTAAATCTGAGGTTTAAAACATGGAAAATTAAATTATATTTACTTCCTTAACAATTATTTAACAACTCATGATAATATTAAAGACCTGAATTATGCTGGTGCGGCATGCCCACATTTGGTTTAGGGTTATACTCGCACAAGGAAATAAATTAATAAAACATTATTGGATTAACAGCTGCCATTTTATCTACTTTCAACAGCATTCTTTTATGTTTTACCTACTTATCATACAGGATAGAAATAAAGTTAATGCTTTAGAAAGCAAAATCTATGTGTTCTGTAGTTGGTGCTTCTGTCTCTATAAGCCACCATGGGTCTTGGTTAGTTGACTCTATTAATACTTGTTAAGAATGCTTACAAGTGAATGAATAAAATTATTTAAAAATAAAAAAAATTAAAAAAAGAATGCTTGCAGTAATGGGTTCAATTCTTATTAACTCAAACAAAAAATTATATAAATTAATAGTAACATAATATTTAAGAGAAAGCATCATTAGGGTCATAGCATACTACTCAATTTCTGTTAATTAATAGTTAGCAAAGATATTTAAGAACTCTGATGATCCTTTAAACAATGAACTGCAAGAATTTTTTTTTTAATATGGGTTCTCACCATGTAGCTATAGTTGGTCTAAACTCATTATATAGATCAGGCTGACCTTGAACTTAACTGCCTCCCTCTACCACCCATAGGCTGGAATGCATCACCATGATTGGTTCAAGGATTTTTTAAAAATGCTTAATTATTTTTTCATTATACGTCAATTACCTAATTTCTTTTGTCCTTACCTCTTATAAAGAAAACTTCTCTCAGAAATGATGTAGATCATTTGTAGAGCAGCAACCAATCAGCCAGAGTTGTGGTGTCCATTCCCAAAGATACATCTACATTCTAACTCCTGCACCAAAGGTTTAGGGAACACAGCAGAACAGAGGACAGAATAATTGTAAGGGACAGGTTCACAGAGTTTGCTTTGAGAGCGTCCTTCCTAAGATTGCCAGAAGAGACACCTATAAAATTATATAGCTTTAAAATGAAAACCTAAAAATTGTTTAATCCCAAACAGGTTGAACAAGTCAATAATTTACAACCACAAAATGGGACATAATGTGTTTATTAGAATGATTTAAAGTAGATGTTGTTTATGACCCTTAACTTAAAAAAACTCAATTGTGTACTAGTAAATATGAACAAATTTTATATTTTGATAATGGAGTATACACATACATATTTCTACTGGGTGAAATATCTATTATCTCTATAAATATCTCACTTAGTAGAAATTAAACTTAATTAAAGCATCATCCTGTGTTGTGGATTACAATTTATTCACTGTTTACCATTTAATGTTTTCCTAAAAACATGTTCTTATGCGTTTTCTTTATTTCCTCGCTGTTTATTAATTCTGTGTTTTTGTATGCTCAAAGGTCAAATTTTGTTTCCTTTAAATAAAAGGCAATTCAACACCTTCATCATCTGTCTACATAAGCACATGTCTCATCATTTCTTATTTATTATCGTCCACAAGGCACCTGGAAAAACATCCTTGGACATGCTCAGTTATACCCAGGGTGGAAAAGTCATGGAAAATACTAAAATTTAGCACAAGGAAAATCCCTTGAATTTGACCTTTCAAATAAGAAAATTTGAGAAAGTAATAACGGTAGAAATTTTATCTTTGAGTAAATGAAGAGCCTTTGTTGAAGAAATTGTGGAATGTGTAAGTGTAAGCTGAAGGAGCACAGTGAATCCTTTTTGCACTTACATTCAAACCAAGGGGATTAAAAATGCCATGTCCTAATTTTAAGCATGACATTTTCCAATTTCTGGTAACGTATTCTATTACTACTTAGTTCAATTCAAAACATATTGGACCAGATTGACTACATCTGTTTCTACATTTACCTTATGTGATCAAGAAGATTGATTTGAAATGTGTAATGATTATTAAATAGTAGCATGACTGGTGGTAATAGATAAATTGTCACATTTTAATATTTATTGTCGTTACAGAGATATTCAAAACCAAAGGACACATTATGCAACATTTAATTCCTACCAATTGCCTTATGTATTTATTTCCTCAGTATTAACAGCAATGACAGGAGGGTTAGATGCTATAGGGTCACTTCCAGACTGAGAAGAGCAAGATCAGGAAAATCAATTCTGTCCTACCTGCTCAGCTCTTACACAGTGAACTGTTGGAAAAGAAAAGGATACTACCTGTACTTATGACATTCTTATTTCTTCCTGAATTTAAAAATTGCTCAAAAATAATTCTTAGCATTTAAAGAATCATTTTCTCTAATATAAATGAATACTTTGATTTGGGTTCTGATTTAAACCATCATTATGTCTTTCTTATCGTTAGATAATGACAATTTTTTTTGCAACCATTTCTTTATTTCATGGTGTATAAGCATGTCATTTTCTGGTTAGATTTTGGCATATCTCTCTAACAACAACAAAAAAGTATAGTCTCCCTATGAAATAGTAATGTTCCACAGTGGTAAACTATTGTGCTCTCTATGATATTACCGTTCAGGAACAGACAGCCTTAAAGCCACCTTGACTGACACCCACAAGGGATGCAAGAGCTCTTTGCACCTTTCCTTTCATTTTGCTTGATGAAAATTCAATGCAGGGGCCCACCAGTGCTGTTCTGGAGCAACGCTGCATATGTAGACTCTATGGGCACAAACTCCTCTCAGCTCGGCCATTCCATAGTGCTTATACCATGTCTTGCAGCAAGGTAAGTACTCCTTCAGATTGAGAAACATACACAATCATATTCTCTACTTATTACTTGGAGCAGTGATCAGTTGATGCAAACATGTGTATTCAGTGAGATGCAACTGAGTCTATGTGAGATCTAGTCCGATGTAACTGTTGGCTTTGTTATCCTGCAATATATTTTTACAGAAAAAAAGTATTTTTCACAAAAATTTCTAGGTCTCATTTCAGTCATAGTCTCATTATATCTAAACAAAAAGCCCAGAAAATATACGTATTTTATAATATTTGTTATTGCACAGCCTTATGAGTGTCAAATCTGCTCTGCCCTTTAGGAGACAGTTTTTAGAATAACACAAAGTCAAAACACAAGATAAGGGATCCACTTCACTTATGCAGTCTTACACCAGAGATGAGTAGCTGTCTGCAAAATTCAGTCATTTTTCCATTTACCATGTAGTGGGATTATGTGGAAGTGCCATCTACTTCATCACATCTGTGCAAGACTACTTAGCTAGCTTTTCCTAATGCAACGCGAACGGAGTAGATGTGTGCTATTTATGGGCAAAAAGCATTTGAGGAGGGTGGGCCATATCCAGTTACGCTGCTGCCCTTCCAGATGGATGCTTGGATCTATTAAGCTTCAGCAGGTCCTGAAGGAGCCAAAGAAGAGTGACGCTTTAAATATCCCAGCAACGTGAAGCTTCTCATGGAGCACAAACAGGGATATCAGACTGACACGCCGGCTGAAATCAATTAGACTACAAAGAAATTTTGTAATTATGTAAAAATTATTATTAATATATTCATAAACAATGACCCACATCAAAGGAAAAGGAGAAAAAAATGGAGAAGAAAAGGATGATGGTGATGGCCTCGATTTTTTCCTAATTTGTCAATTAAATGATCCATTAAACAACGACCTTGTGAGTGTTGAATGGGACACTAGTCCGTGTGTACTTTGATTTCACACCCATCACTTTTACTTCTGGCAAATTCTTCGTTATTTGAGCAGCTTTTCTCACACTATGTTTTTGTTTTTTTCTCTGAAAAATCAGAATGTTCATTATACTAACTTTGTGGTTCCTCTCTGTCCCAGCACTCCCATTCCTTATTTCCACTAACACAGACAGTGATGGTTTCTAAGTTGTAGGGTAAACTAGAGTTTGTCTGAAGGAAAAACTTGTGTTCAGAAATGACACACAGCTGTGAATTTTCCACAAGGATTTTAGGGTTTTTCCCTAATGCCCACAGGTACTGGAAAAGGTTTTTTAAGTTTTCTGGTCAAGTGTTATATTTATAAAATAAAAACAAGTCCACAGCAGTTCCATGGACTGACTGTTGCTAGTGTGTTTTTGGTGGAAACGGAAAGCATAACAGTAGTGAACATCGGAATGAAATGCAGAGCTACTTACACAAAGTGTTACCAAGAATCTGAGCAAAGAGTGTTTGACGCATAAAGAGCTTAGGAGGCTCTGACATCTCACCACCATTCGTTCCTTACTTATCATTTTAGTATGTGAACACTTGCCCTGAAGGCGTGCCTAGAAGAGCAGAAGTGCAAATTTATAAGAGCCCGGCTCCCCAGGCAGGGTCACATTCCTTGCTGATGATGAACCCACCAGTTCATGTCTCCATCAGAGACTGAAGCACAAGGCGTCTTCCCTTCTGTGAACCAGACAAGGGTGGGTTGCTCTCACAATGATGAGCTCACATGGAAAAGAAGAGATTCTTGGGTTTTCAGAAGTCAGTCAGTTCTGTCAGGGATTTTATTGTATTTTATATCATTGTACTGTTTTGTTTTTGATAATTTGTTTACTTTTACTGATATTTCTTTTTTAAATTTTCTTATTTCTTTATAATTTACTCACTTTATATACCCATTGTAACCCCCTCCCTCATCTCCTCCAGATGCCACCTTCCCTCCCTCTTCCTCCCCTATCCCTTCCCTAGTACACTGAAAGGGAGAGTCCTCCTCCCTTACTATCTTATCCTAACCATTCAGTCCTCATCAGGACTGCCTGAATTCTATTCCTCTGTGGGCTGACAAGGTCGCCCCACAAAGGGGAAGTGATCAAAGAGTAGGCAACAGAGTTCATGAGTTCATGTCAGACACATCCCATGCTCCCCTTACTAGGGAACCCACATGGAGACTGTGCTGCCCATGGGCTACATCTGAGCAGGAGGTCTAGGTCCTCTCCAAGCATTGGTTGATACATCAGTCTCTGCAGGTTACACTGGGCCCTGATATTTTGGCTTTGTTGGTTTTTTTATGAAGTTCCTGTCCCCTCTGGGTTGGGTCCTTCTATACCCCACTTCTTCCATACGACTCCCTGTGCTCTGACCAAAGTTTGGCTGTGAGTCTCCTCATCTGCTTTGATCCATGCTGGATGGAGTCTTTCAGAGGACATCTATGGTATACTCCCATATTGTTCCCTCTCTTCAACCAGCTTTAATGTATTATATTCCTTCTGAGTGAGAATTAAGCATCCTCCCTAGGGTCCTCCTTGTTTAGCTTTTTCAGGTCTGTAGATTTTAGTATGTTTATCCTATATTATATGGCTAATATCTAGTTAGAAGTGATTATATACCACGAGTGTCTTTCTGGTCCTGGGTAACCTCACTCAGGATGATCTTTTCTATTTCCATCCATTTGCCTGCAAAGTTCATGATTTCCTTGTTCATAATAACTGACTAGTATTCCATTGTGTAAATGTACCACAATTTCTGTATCCATTCTTCTGATAAGGGACATTTAGATTGTTTCCAGATTCTGGTTATTATGAGTAAAGCTGCTATGAACATAGTTGAACATATGTCCTTGTTATATGGTGGAGCATCTTTTGGGTATATGCTCAGGAGTGGAAAAGCTGTGTTTGTTTGTTTTTATTTCTATCACCCTTCACAAAATTAAACCTCAAGTTGATCAAAGACCTCAACATAAAACCAGACACACTAAACCTTTTAGAAGAAAAAGTGGGGAAGAACCTTGAACTCACTGGCACAGGAGACAACTTCCTGAACTGAACACGGACAACACAGGCTCTAAGATAAAAAATTAATAAATGCGATCTCATGAAACTGAAAAGGTTCTGAAATGCAAAAGACACTGACAGAACAAAAGGACAGCCTACAGACTTGGGAAAGATCTTCACCAACCCAACATCTGACAGAGGTCTAATATCCAGAATATCTAAAGAACTCAAGAAGTTAAACCCCAGCAAACCAAATAATCCAATTTAAAATGGGGTACAAAGCTAAACACAGAATTCTCAATAGAAGAATATGGAATGGCAGAGAAACACTTAGAGTCATGCTCAACCTCCTTCCTTAGTCATCAGGAAAATGCAAACCAAAATGATTCTGAGAGTCACCTTACACCCATCAGAATGGCTAAGAGGCATAACTCAAGGAATGATGCATGCTGGAGAGGATGTGGAGAAAGGGCAACCCTCCTCCATTGCTGGTGGGAGTGTAAACCGTACAAGCATTTTGGAAATCAATCTGGAACTTTCTCAGAAAATTGGAAATAGCAGGCAGTGATTTTTTATAGTAGCTTATATACTTTATACAGGAAAAAAAAACCTGATTCCATCTTTTAAAGAAATTTCATATGAAACAAAGAAAGCCAAAGAAATAACAAAAATATTCATTTTATAATGATATGTATTAATATATTTATTATAAGTTGTTGGAATGGTTGGTTTTCTATCTATCTGTAGATTTTCACCTTACAATTTTTTCTTATTAAAATGTTTAAAAAATCATTTAAATAAAACAGCAAATTCCTGTCAAAATCATTAATGCATGGAGGTGTTCAGAACCTTAGGAGGTGAGCATGGTATCAAATAAGTTTCTAAGCTCTAAAGCCCCTCAGAATTTATTTTAATCTTGGTGCATACCAAGATGATAATGTATAGTCACATATTTGGATTAGTAATGTACACATTCTATAGTGGTTGGCTATACCTGATTAGGAATTTTTCGACATCTTCCCTTAATTTCACTTAAATTGTAGCATATGTGCCATGTGCAAAGATTAGTATGTTTGCCTGAATATTTTGCTTTCAGAAAAGACTTTATTGCTGTTACCTATGTGCAAAGAGTTTAAGTGACATCAAGTAATCTAGATTGGGATCCTGTAATTATAGACTTTTGTTGATTAGGACAATTTGACACTAACTTAATGCTATTGTTTTTTTACATTTTTGTTCTATTAAAAAGACCGATTCCTAACTTAACATTAATGTAGCCTTATCCTACTTTTGAGTAAAGATATCCACAACATTTAACATTTTTAGTGAGGCATTCCGCCTATGAGCAGGTATCAGCATATACACTTCATGTGACTATCACATACATTCCAGCACACTTTACAGTTACTTGGATTAATCAGTAACGTAAGCATAGTCACTGTCCAAACAGCAATTAAAAACATCTTGACAATCATATCTGATAGCATTACAGTTCAGGAAGACAGAGTTTCAAGTCAGAAGAAATTGAAGTGAAGTCTTGGTCATTATGTGACCAATAGCATATTCTCAAACCTTGCTTTTCTCAGCTGTAGGGTTTAAATTTAACCTTTGAAATAAGAAGTTTTGTCAAACAGTGTGGAATTAATTGAATTTCCGTTTCCTGTACTTCTGTATTTTAGTTATCCAGTTAACCCTGTTCTCTACTGGGTAGCACTTAGGTTTTTCTTTTCAAACACAGGCCTCCACTGTCCCAAATGAAATCGCCTAGTACAACAACAGGTAGTCTACACATGGAATCATGCCTCTTTCCTTAATGACTCAATAGTATACATGCTGGTTTTGTCTGCTTCTGTGCAGGGGTCATGACATTGGAACATATTTCTGCCTGAGAGGATCTGAGGCCAAGGCCTCTGCTCTCCCTCATCACTTTTATACCTGACCCTGACCCTTAATTACAAAAAGAACTTCAGTTTGCAGCCTGACTTCTCTATTACCATGGTCCACTCTTCTCTTGAGTTCTTTGCCCTGTGTCCTGGGTAACATACTTCTCTATAGCTGAGTCCTGGCCTTTCTGACCTGAACCAAATGATTGTACCATGGCTTTAAATAATCACTCAGGTTAGATCAAAGAAAGAAAGACACCTCTTTCACTTCTTTCTTATTTTTTGTCAACCCGATTTTAACAGTTGTCTTTCCAAAAGTTTTATCTTCATTTTAGACCGAAACGACCTATTAATTTTAAGTTATTTTAAACCCAAATATAAGCATTATTTTAAGAGAAATATAATCATTTAAATATTACAAGAAATTAGACATTAATCCTTTCCCCCAAAATTATTTATAAAGTTAAAAAGTGCAGAATGAAGCTTGTAATCTAAGGCTATTTTTACTTAGAAACTATTATTTTCCCAATAATTATATTACAAACATTAGTTACTAATTATTGTGAGTAAAATAGGGAGAGACAAGACACCATTGAAGAAACTTATTTCTTCTGGTGCTAAGAAATATAATTATAAATAAAATATTGACAATTTGAACATAAAGTTTGGAGTATAACATTGTTCAAGAGAAAACGCATAAATACTAAAATACCTTTATATATTTTTATGGAAATGTTTTAGGCTGTTTGTTGACATAGGCCAAAGAACCAGTGTCAGTGAAAGAATAAGCTGTCTAGGTACACTGCCACAACATATGGTACCCAGACCTGACTCAAAGAAAGAGAACAAATGTCTATTGTTAAAATAAAGAATACAATGCCTGAAAAATACAGTGAACAAAGTTTATTAACTGCATTGAATCCAAGAAAGACATATCTTTGAGTGTAGAACTTCTTGACAGTTTGTTACAGAGATATGAAATGTATAATTTATTTGGGGGAATTTAACGTTTCCTATCATCAAAACTGAATTGGTATTTACTACAATACCGTGTAAGCATTAATGTGATGGGGACTTTAAATATGTTTCTTATTTATGTCTCAATAATATATAATTCAAACTGCTTCACAATAATTTTTATCCTTTTTATTTAAATTTTATTGGGAAACATCAGAGCTTGTTGTTAGGTGAAGATCTAAATATTGTATATTTTTTCATTGACTTAAGAAAATTTTCATTAAGGTTTATTTGTTCATTGGTGAGCATATTCTATAATCACACATATATCATTTAAGGACTCTACTATATCATATAGCATAATTCATCTGTTTGTGAACTTATGTGGGTGTATGTACTATAATTCTGTATATTTTCACTAGAAATAGTATATAAAATTTGACACTCTAATCTATTTTATTAACTTTCTAGCCATATAGCATTTGTGAAACAAAATTAAGTATACATATTTACATCTATGTATACATAGATATATAGATATATAAACATAGTTACTATGACAGGCACTAAATCTAGAATTACTGAATATTTTATTGCTGATTAAAATAAAATATCCTACATCTTTCATAAATGCACTAACCTGAAAGAAATGATAGAGTATTTGAAATAGAAACATGAATAAACACACTAGAATTTTCTAGTCGAAATTTCTGGTCCCAAAGAACTCTTACCTTTTATTTGTATTTTTTAGTGTGATACAGATCACAGTCTGCATTTGCTCTATCAGGAATCAGCATGACAAACTCCTCACTCTGATACACTTCCCCAAACCATCCTAGGGAAGAACAGAACATGAACTGTAACATATGCAGCCCTTGATTGCTACTACCCAGTTTGAGACATAGGAACATTTCTGCTTAAGAGTTCTAAAGCAGAGATTGCTAAGTGGTTAAGAATACTTTCTACTGCTCCATAAAAAAAGAAGAAGTTCAGTTACCAACAACCATGTTGGGGGCTCACAACCACCTCTAACTCCAGCTCCAGTGGTTCTTCAGGCAATTGCATGCATGTGCGCGCGCACACACGCACACACACACACACACACACACACACACAAATAAATAATAAAATAAATCTCTTTTCAAAAAGTTCTGTAGTAAACCTTGCTTATTAAGTGAAAAAAAAAAAGATATCCCATAGTGTTCACAGACTATTCTAGAATCTATAATTTCTGCTTTGCCATTTTCAATATGTATTAAAATTACTTAAGGATATTCCTCTATTGAGAATTCTCTGTTTAGCTCTGTACACCGTTTTTTGTTTTGTTTTGTTTTGTTTTGTTTTCAATGCAGTTTATTCAGGAACATTGAACAATGCTTGGACCCCGGGGAAAGCCAGCCCACAGCTTAAATAGCCTCTGGGTAGCCAACCCAGGCGTGCCACGGGGGCAATGCAGATAGGTCCACATACATGGAAGCAAGCCAGATCCTCGGCTTTAGCCAAATGTGGAGTTGTTCGTGACAGAGAGCACTCACCATCGGGAAGGTGGAAGGCGGAAACCAGCTCCATCTTTAAGTCATAGCATTCCGCAGCTCTCTACAGTTCCCCCTTTTTGTTTTAGACGCATCAGGCAAGAGTAGAGGTCTGATCTCTGATATTAGAAATAAATTGGGACTTTGTACAGATGTTCATTTACAATACAGCCACCTTTGATGTGAACTGACAGACTAAGATCAGAAAGGAGAGGAGAACCTCCCCTATCTGTACACCGTTTTTAAATTGGATTACTTCATTTGTTGCTTTTTTTAACTTCTAGAGTTCTTTATAAACTCGGGATATTTATTAGCCCTCTGTCAGATATAGGGTTGATGAAGATCCTTTCTCAGTCTGTAGGCTGTCATTTTGTTTTGAGGACAGTGTCTTTGCTTTACAGAAGCTTTTCAGTTCCATGAGGTTCCATTTATTTATTATTGATCTTAGAGCCTATGCTGTTGGTGTTCTGTTCAGGAGGTTATCTCCTGTGCCAATGAGTTCTAGACTTTTCCCCAAAAGTGTGTTTGGTTTTATGTTAAGGTCTTTGCTTCACTTAGACTTTAGTTTTGAGCAGGGTGATAAATATGGATCTATTTACATTTATCTACATGTAGACATCCAGTTATATCAATAGCATTTGGTAAAGATTCTGTCTCTTTTCCCCATTGAATGGTTTTGGCGTCTTTGTCAAAAATCAAGTATCTGTAGGTGCGTGGGTTTATTTATGAGTCTTCTGTTCGATTCCATTGATCCATCATTCTGTTTCTATGCCAGTACCTTGCAGTTTTTATTACTATTGCTCTGTAGTGAAGCTTGAGATCAGGGATGGAGATACCTCAGTGGCTGGTTCTTTGATCACCTCCCCCTGAGGGGCAAGCAGCCTTACCAGGCCACAGAGGAAGACAATGCAGCCAGTCCTGTTGAGACCTGATAGGTTAGGGTCAGAGGGAAGGGAAGTGGACTTGGGGAGGGGCATGGGAGAAGATGAGGGAGGGGCAATTGAGAGGGAATGAGGGATACAAAGTGAATAAACTATAATAAATAAATTTTAAACATTACTTAAGGAATTAAGTGAATTACATTTATGTATACATTAAAATGTATCTTGAATTTATTCAGGACCTATAAAGTAGAAATTTACCATATTCGAGGATGAAGCATTCTTTCAGTTGATAATAGTTACTTTAAAATTTCTCACAATGTAGTTCTTAATTTCTGATAATACATAAATTCCTGAGATAATTCCAAAGTAAGTCAAAAATGCCACCTTGCTTATGAAAGTAATACGTTGTTCCAAATTTATACACTTTAACATTTATATAAAACAAATGGACAATTAATCATTTTCTTGTAAGTCTATAACAGAAGATCATAGTACTAATATTGGCAAAAGTAAAACACAGTCTATTGGCACAGAGCTGGCCTATCATATCCAAAGTAGAAGCTGTGAACTCCGTTTTCCCAAGTGAAACAAGTGGCATTAACATATCAACTACTCCTCTGAAAATATCCAAAATATTCCAGACTATTTGAAGTAAAGTCGGCACAATGACTTATAAAGGCATTCTTTCAAAAGGCTTCCACTCAAATGTTGCTTATTGATAATTATATTATTTCTAGTATATAAATGTTTCTCAGTTTACAATCTTTAATGCTATTGAACATTAAACATATATATATATGCATACATGTAATTAATATACATATACTGGCATATAGTCAGATAAATTCTAGTAATGTAGATAATCAGCCAGAAATGTCTGGAGACCATGAAGCTACTTCTGGTTTGTTCTATTTCCTTTCTTAACTTTTTTCCTTACTTGCTTGTTCATGCCCAGGTGTTCTCATGTACCCTGCAGTGTCTTTGACTCACAATCCTCATGCCTTCATCTTCTAGCTTATAAGTGTGCACCATCACCACCTCAAGTCTACTACGTTTTTTAAAAAATATTACTTTATAATTTCTTCATTCTTGTTTTAAATTCACCTAATAAAGAGTATTGAACAGTTTAATCATATATAAACAACATGATTTTGGAAAATTCTACTCAGGTGACCTGGCTCAGATACCCAGACATGACTGGATGTAGCTTTCGGTTTTGATTGAAGACACATCTTCAAATTGCCAACAGATTTTTCTTTAACTATTGCTGTGAGTGCTGCACCTGAATCCTAGAATCATAAGATAATGGTGTAGTTGTAGTAAATGAAAACCAGAGCATTTAACAACTTCGTTCCAAGAATTCATCAAAAGCGGTTACTGTCTGGATGTATTAATGAAGAAATAGCCATTTAAAGAAAACCAATCTCTTGCCAGTCATGGAAGTTGTTGTAAGAGAATCTTTTCACCAATCATCAATAAGCAAATGGATCTTTGTTAGGTGTGTCTCCCGAAAGTTACTTCCCAGGAAAGATACCACAGCTCAGGCAAAATCACATAGTCATCTCTGGGGTCCCCCACACTTCCCTCTACCAGCTAATTCGTGTGCTTTTGTACAACAACAGCTTTTCTTCACTTCCCATTCCTATTTTTTTCACTGGGCTAAGTGCTCAAAATATGTATTCCACTCCTTGACGTGTACTTATCTTTAATCCCGTTTCTATCATTGTGAGACTAGATATCTCAGAGAGCAGTGACCAGTTCCCAACCAGTTAATTGTTTCCAAGACTATGGTGTTATTGTTATAAATACATAGAAGGTAACTGGAAAATATCTGATGAATAAATGAATGAATATATTGGACTAACCTATTAATATGCATATGAAACTATCAGCTAGTGTCAATTTATACAGAGTTAAAATAAATGTTATTTTAGGCTCAAGTTTTAAGTGTTTAGTCATCTGTTATACCATCACAGCCACAAGTACAGATAACAATCGAGCAATAAAGAGATCATACACAAACTGTAAAATGGTTTGGAATGCATCCATTCCATGCTTTATACAACTTTATAACCTCATTAAACTTTCAAGCCTAAATAATTATGGCTTAATTTTTGCATTAAAAATAAGAGAGTGAACACTTGAATAGGATGGTTAATTCCACACATGTCACACTAAGCAATTTAAGTAGTTTATTCCATTTAATGATCAGAGAGCCTGGAGTAAATCTAAGTTTGCTGAAGCCTGAAGCTTACATAATGCAGTAGAGGATTTTACGTGTGCAGTTTGGAGGAAGTCCTGATTGAGTAAAGTCCTGAGTGATTGCCTGTTGTTGATAAGGGTATAGCCATGTCAAGGGCCCATGAAAAAATGGAAAAATCTTCCCCCTGAAGTGAGGCTCAGAGAAAAATGACAGAACCCTCCTCTGGCACTTGCTTGGGTACTGAGAGTCTGAAGAAGATGTCCTCCATAGCTGTCTCTCTCAGCCCCTCCCCTGCTAGTGCTGGTTATTTACCACCTGAAGACTGCTTCCCTACAGAGATTGCTCCTACTGAGATAAGCTAACAGGCTCCTTGATCCACCAGTACACAGGCGTCCTTTCTTATCTGTATGTAATATCCATGCTTTACGGTCCAAATCTGCATAATAAAAGGACTGAGCTCTCAGGGTGTTGGAGTTTTTCCATCCGGAATCCTACTCTACTTGATCCCTGCTGTTCTGTGTGTCTAGCTATTTGCCTGTCAGTCTGTCTGTCTTTTCTTCCCTTCCTCACTGTCCCAGTCAGGTCCAATACCCTGGAGTTATGCTGGCTGTGGCATTTAAGAAAAATAATCAGTGTCCAAGTGGGTTCCATAGTAATGGGAAGGGGGACTGCCTCTGACATAATCTGACTGGCCTGCTCTTTATTTCACAAAGTGAATAAACTGTAATTAATAAAAAAAAATTCTCCAAAAAAATAAATAAAAGAGCATTTTGATGGCTCTAAAAAAAAAAAAAAAAAAAAGAAAGAAATCAACTGTGTTATTAAATACTGCAGTTTGAAAAGTACTTTCTACACAAGTGTGAGGATCCCTAACACCCGTGTAAAAGCACAGAAGAGCAACATGCACCTGGAATCCTGCTGTTTCTGAGAGTAAACAGGATGAGAAACAGAATTCACTGGACAGTCAGTCTAGCTGGTCAGTGAGCTCCAGTTTATACCCTGTCTCAAGAAATAACCAGAAGTGATTGAGGATGAGGAGTCAACTTCTCGCCACCAGTCACATGCACACACAACCACATATATGTGTATATCCTCCTCTGTACATAGACATGAATATGTATTCATAAAAAATTAAATATGTATTATATAAGAAAAGAAATACCAATACATTGCATTTATTGGAAATAACCAAATACTGTGTTTTTTCTTTTATTTATAAAAATTGCTTATTTTATTATTTATTCAATTTGTATCCCAGCTGTGGCCCCTCCCTACCTCTTCTCCCAATCCCACCCTCCCTACCTCTTCTCCCTCTTTGCTCTACCCCTAGTCCACTGATAGGTGAGGTCTTCCCTTCTATTTTACCCTAGCCTATCATGTCTCATCAAGGAATGGTTGCATTGTGTTCCTCTGTGGCCTGGCAAGGCTGCACCACCCTGGGGGAGGTGATCAGAGAGCCTGTCACTGAGTTCATGCCAGAGAAAGTCCCTGCTCCCCTTACTAGGGAACTCACATGGAGACTGAGCAGCCTATGGGCTACATTGTACTTGGTTGTGGTATCAATCTCTGCAGGAGCCCCAGGGCTCAATTTTTTATTATTATTAATTACAGTTTATTCACTTTGTATCCCCCATAAGCCCCTCTCTCCTCCCCTCCCAGCCCCACCCTCCCTCCCCCTTCTTCTCGCTTGCCCCTCCCAATTCCACTGATAGAGGAGGTTCTCCTCTCCTTCTTTCTGATCTTAGTCTATCAGATCCCATCAGGAATGGCTGCATTGTCATCTTCTGTTGCCTGGTAGGGCTGCTCTCCCCTCAGGGGGAGGTGATCAAAGAACAGGCCTATCAGATTGTGTCAGAGGCAGTCCCTCTTCCCATTGCTATGGAACCCACTTGGATACTATGCTGCCATGGATTACATCTGTGCAGAGGTTCTAGGTTGTCTCCATGCATGTTCCTTGGTTGGAGTATGAGTCCCTGGGGAGACCCCTGTGTTCAAATTTTCCAGTTCTTTTTCTCTCCTTGTGGGGTTCCTGTCCTCTCCAGATCTTACTATTTTCCACTTCTTACTTAAGATTCCATGCACTTTGCCCATCACTTGGCCTTAAGTCTCAGTGTCTGCTTTGATAGTCTGCAGGGCAGAGCCTTTCAGAGGCCCTCTGTGGCAGGTTCCTAGGTTGTTTCCTATTTTCTTCTTCTTCTGATGTCTATCCTCTTTGCCTTTCAGGATGGGGATTGAGCGTTTTAGTTAGAGTCTGCTCTCTTGATTAGTTTTTTTAGATGTTCAGGGTTTTAGTAGGTTTATCCTATGTTATATGTCTGTATGAGTGAGTATATACCATGTGTGTCTTTCTGCTTCTGGGACAGCTCACTCAGGATGATCCTTTCCAGGTCCCACCATTTATCTGCAAATTTCATGATTTCCTTATTTTTCATTGCAGAGTAATACTCCACTGTGTAGATGTACCACAATTTCTGCATCCATTCTTCAGTTGAGCAGCATCTGGGCTGTTTCCAACTAAACAGGGCTATTACAAATAAAGCTGCTACAAACATGATTGAGCAAATGTCTTTATAGTGTACTTGAGCCCCTTTTGGATATATGCCTAGGAGTGGTATGGCCAGATCTTGAGGAAGAGCTATTCCTAGTTGTCTGAGAAAGCGCCAGGTTGATTTCCAGAGTGGTTGTACAAGTTTACATTCCCACCAGCAGTGGAGGAGGGTTCCCCTTTCTCCACAGCCTCTCCAGCATGTGTTGTCATTTGAGTTTTTCATCTTGGCCATTCTCATGGGTGTAAGGTGAAATCTCAGGGTGGTTTTGATTTGCATTTCCCGAATGGCTAATGATGTTGAACATTTCTTTAAGTGTTTCTCTGCCATTCGATATTCCTCTACAGAGAGTTCTCTGTTTAGCTCTGTTCTCCATTTTTTAAGTGGATTACTTGGTTTGCTGTTTTTCAGCTTCTTTAGTTCTTTATATATATGGGATATTAGCCCTCTGTCAGATAAACTGTTGGTAAAGATTCTTTCCCAATCTGTAGGCAGTCGTTTTGTTTTGATGATGGTGTCCTTTGCTTTACAAAGGCTTTTCAGTTTCATGGGGTCCCATTTAATGATTGTTGCTCTTGCACACCAAGAGCCTGTGCTGTTGGTGTTCTGTTCAGGAAGTTGTCCCCTGTGCCAATGAGTTCAAGGGTCTTCCCCACTTTTTCTTCTAAACCGATTTAGTGTGTCCGGTTTTATGTTGAGGTCTTTGATCCACTTGGACTTCAGCTTTGTGCATGGTGATAAGTATGGATCCATTTTCATTTTTCTACATGTAGACATCCAGTTAGACTAGCACCATTTGTTGAAGATGCTGTCTTTTTCCATTGTATGGTTTTGGCATCTTTGTCAAAGATCAGGTGTCCATAAGTGTGTGGGTTTATTTCTGGGTCCTCTGTTCTGTTCCATTGATCCACCATTCTGTTTCTATGCCAGTACCATGCAGTTTTTATAACTGTTGCTCTATAGTACAACTTAAGATCAGGGATGGAGATACCTCCAGAAGATCTTTTATTGTAGAGGATTGTTTTAGCAATTCTGGGTTTCTTGTTATTCCATATGAAGTTGAGAATTTTCCTTTCCAGGTCTGTAAAGAATTGTGTTGGTAATTTGATGGGCATTGCATTGAATCTGTAGATTGCTTTTGGTAAGATGGCCATTTTTACTATGTTAATCCTGCCCAGCCATGAGCATGGGAGATCTTTCCATCTTCTGATATCTTCTTCTATTTCTTTCTTCAGAGACTTGAAATTTTTTTCATACAAGTCTTTGATTTGCTTGGTTAGGGTTACACTAAGATACTTTATGTCATTTGTGGCTATTATGAAGGGTGTTGTTTCCCTAATTTCTTTCTCGGCCCTTTTGTCATTTGTATACAGGAGGGCTACTGATTTTTTGGAGTTAATTTTGTATCCAGCCACTTTGCTGAAGGTATTTATCAGCTGTAGGTGTTCCCTGGTAGAGTTATTGGGGTCACTCACGTATACTATCATATCATCTGCAAATAGTGATAATTTGACTTCTTCCTTTCCAATTTGTATCCCCTTGATCTCCTTCAACTGTCTTATTGCTCTAGCAAGGACTTCAAGTACTATGTTGAAGAGATATGGAGAGAGTGGGCAGCCTTGTCTTGTCCCTGATTTCAGTGGGATTGCTTTAAGTTTCTCTCCGTTCAGTTTGATGTTGGCTGTAGGTTTGCTGTATATCACTTTTACTATGTTTAGATATGTGTCTTGTATCCCTGATCTCTCCAATATTTTTTTTGGCTCTGTTGGTCTCCTTTTGGAGATCCTGTTCCCCTCCACGTCTTTCTATCTCCCTCTTCTTTCTTAAGATCACCTGCACTCTGCCAAAAATTTGGCTATGAGTCTCAGCATCTGCTTCAAAACCTTGATCAGAATAATCTTTCAGAGGCAGACTGTGATAGGCTCCTGTCCTGTTACCTATCTTCTCTTGCTTCCAATGTCTATTGTATTTGTCCTTCTGAATGAGGATTGAGCATCTTCCTCAGGTTCTTCCTTGTTGTTTAGCTTCTTTAGATGTTTATCTTATATTATGTGGCTAATATCCACTTATGATGAGTATATACCCTGTGTGTCTTTCTGCTTCTGGGTTACCTCACTCAAGATGATCTTTCCTAGTTCCCACCATTTGCCTGCGAATTTCATGATTTCCTTGTTTTTAATAGCTGAGTAGTAGTCCATTGTGTAAATTTCTATATCCATTCCTTCTCTAGGTTGTTTCTAGTTTCTGGCTATTACAAATAGGGAGGCCATGAACACGGTTGAGCAAATGTTATTGTGGTATACTTGAGGGTCTTTTGAATCTATGCCTAGGAGTTGTATAGCTGGATCTTGAGGTAGTACTATTCCCAATTTTCTGAGAAAGCACCAGATTGATTTCCAAAGTGGTTATACAAGTTTATATTCCCACCAGCAATGGAGGAGGGTTCCCCTTTCTTCACATTCTCTCCAGCATGTATTGTCACTTTGAGATTTTTATCTTAGCCATTCTGATGAGTGTGAGGTGAAATCTCAGGGTTTTGCATTTCCCTGATGACTGAGAATGTTGAACATTTCTTTAAGTGCTTCTCTGCTATTAGATATTCTTTTGTTGAGAATTCTCTGTTTAGCTCTGTACCCCATTTTTTAATTGGATTACTTTATTTTTGGTGTTTAACTTCTTGAATTCTTTATATATTCTGGATATTAGTCCTCTGTCAGATTGGTGAAGATCTTTCCCAGTCTGTAGGCTATTGTTTTGGTCTGATGACTGTGTCCTTTACTTTAGAGAAGCTTTTCAGTTTCATGAGGTCCCATTTATTAATTGTTGATCTTAGAGCCTGTGCTGTTGGTGTTCTGTTCAGGAAGTAGTCTCCTATGCCAATGAGTTTAAGGGTCTTCCCCACTTTTTCTTCTAACCGGTTTAGTGTGTCTGGTTTTATGTTGAGCTTTTTGATCCACTTAGACTTTAGTTTTATGTGGGGTAATAATTATGTATCTGTTTGTATTTTTCTACATGTAGACATCCAATTTCTAGCACCGTTTGTTGAATATGCTATCTTTTTTTTTCATTGCATTGTTTTGGCTTCTTTATCAAAAAATCAAGTTTCTATAGGTATATGGGTTTCTTTTTAAATGTTTTAAAATTGGAAAAAAACAATTTTGTTTCACACTAGAACTTTTCTACCTTAACTTTACCAGCTTCAGTAAACTGATATTTGTGCTAAAAATTTTAAATTAATAAAACTTCTAAAGCCTTAGCATGAGTAATACAGAGATGAGAGATTAAACTTTATTGGGATTCAGTATGTTATTTACCACCAGGAACTTTAAAATATTTTATTGTGCTTCATCCTTTGAACACATATCTTTTTAGCATATAATGTAATAAATCAACACACACACAAACACATGTATATACAAAACACCTAAACAAGAAACTATAATGGTTTTCGAAATAAAACACACACACACACACACACACACACACACACATAAACACAACATAGTGTGGCCCAAGCTAAACAAATGTCCTTTTAATAATAACAATAATGATGATGATAATAATAATAATAATAGTTACATGTGAAAACAACTAAGAAACAAAATGCTTGCTCCAGTTTGAGGCTTTCACCGATACTTTCTTAGGCTGAAGAAGGAAGCTTGCCTCCCGCTAAAGTAGAACTCCCAAGAAAAATTAATAAATCTTTCATCCGCCTTGCACCACAGTACTTATGATTTCTCAAATAAAATTCATGATGATCGTGATAAAACTAAGTATTTATTATTGTACAATAAAATAGGTTTACCTTTAGAAGATTTAAGTAATTAAATTTAGTGTTTAAATCAATGTGTCCATTGATTCCCACAGTCCATCTTCTGAGTACTAACATGAGGTTTTGGTTTAATTGAAGAGCTAGAAATATGCATAGCTAAGCAATGCCAGTTAAGAGTGTTCCTGCCCATCACTGACCTATACTCGTATAAACCGGCTCTGCCCCAGCCCTTCTCAGAACTGTGTGGAATTTCTCTCTGCAAAATAAGCTTTTTCTTTGGCTTTCATCAGGTTTTACACTTTCCCTGTCTTAACAGACATTCCTGGAGACATTTAAAATCTTTTGAGTTCATTGTTTCAGTGTTCTTCAGAGGAGGTGAGGAGTACAAAGGTATCTTAGAATGTCTCTTTGACAGAACAGTTTTGATTAACCTTTGTTTGTTTTCAGACTTCAGTCTTGAGGGATTTAGGGTACATGCTGCCCTTGGTGTAAAAATTCCTGAAATAGCCATGTGCCTGAAGCAAATATTTTAGGCAGAATATAAGAAGAAGCCCAAATTAGAAAACTTTTCAATAAATGTCAAGACTTCCTTGCATAAGAACAATTTCACCATACCCTACTTCTTCTTTATGGTAAACAGAACTCACAGAAACAAAAGCTGTTAGGCTCACCAGTGTATGCATTCAGGATTACTTAGGCAAAATGTATGAGAATTTCTACTATGAGGAAGAGAGTGAGGGAGGAAAATAATGTCAGTGATCTTTCTCTTTCTCTGATGCCAACATCTTCTTTTGAGGAGCAAAATAGTGAGCTACAAATGCCTTAGGGTCACACTACATAAGAATTCAAACACTTCGATATCACTGTGTGACCATGATTAATATTCATAGTCACCAATGTATTAATACTTGAGTAATATTAACACCTACTTCATGACTCCAGAGGGGAATATAAATCAGTGTCTCCAAACATTAATGCTCTCAAATAGTGGGGATCTTGAAAATTTTTATAAAATTTCTCATAGATTGGAACATAATCCTAAAATTTATATGCTTTTAGCTGCAGGAAAGTTATATATCACAACACCTTTCCTAAGTTATCAAAGATAAATAGAAATTTGAACTAATCTTTATAGGGAACAACTGAATTGTTTCTGTACTTTCCACAGGAAAATCTATAAAAAGTTTTATGAGAAGAGCCAAAACATCACAGGAATTTGCACAAATAAATATGTATGCCCTTACCAGTCTTTTAGAATGTTTGATATTGAGTTGATATTTAAAAATCATCTTTTAACTTGGTTTAAAAGTTAGAAAAATAAGTGATTTAACACCTTTTTAAGTCCCTCCAATTAAAGTTAAGTAGTATGTTTCTGTTGAGTAATCTTAATTTTTCTCTACCCTGACAATTTATATTACGAATATTGCCCTAAGTAAAATTAATGACAAAGGGCAAACATCGTATTATGGTATATACACAATAAAAGTATATTTTCCAATGATGGTAATGTTGGAATGTCCAAAAGATCTGTGGTGTTATTATTTTGCAACACTGAATTCATGATTTTACTCTAAAGAGTGGATCGTGTTTGTTGGATAAAGAAAGTGCCAACTAACCGAAACAATATGTGTATTCTATTACTCTTCCATTTGATGTTTGACAAAATTTTGAAATGGTACCTACCCAAACCACAATATCAGGTTATGTATCCAAGTGGATTTTGTTTATTTGAATCAATATACAGGATTGTGCACGTTTGTGGGCTTATATTACCATAGCCACAGATGGTAGCCACTGAATGGATGACATTTTTATATAGATGCACATGTTTTCAATGATGCTAAGCTTAATAATTTATGTATTTTTATATAGCCCATGAGACTGAAAGGCAGCCAAAAGGAGCCACATCTAGAAATGCTGCTGATGTGAACTAAATTAACTTTAGCACAACACTGTACAAACAACATGAGAATTAACAAAAAAAAAAAAAAAACCCGATGCATCCTCACAGCCTGCGGGTCACAGAGGTGAAAGACATCAACACTCCCCCATTAAGGAAGCTTAGGCCTAAGGCTTCTGATGAATGCCCTAGTATACCCGGCCTTCTAGCCCTATTGAAAGGTCCCACAACCTCAAAAGGACTCTGCTTACCCACCAGTGGAGAAACACATGTGGCAGATGCAGATACACTATAGATACACTAATATTCAGAGAGTCCCGGAAGATGTAGCTTTTAAGTTAAAAAAATACATCATCTGCAATTCTACTAACAAAACACTTGCTGGAAACAAAGAAACAAATAAAAAAAAAAAAACCCAGTTTGGCTTAAAATTTAATTTAGCTAATGTAAATAATTTATATGAATAAAGTGAAGAATATAATCATGAGTCCTAAATGTCTACATTTAAATAAATCAATATTGAAGGTTAGGAGTCCTTGGGATAAGGTCAGCATTTGTAAAAACTATCAAAAACAAAATCTTTTCATATGCTCCTGACCCCCCCCCGCAAAAAGTTTAGATCTTTATATTTGCCTATAAATTATGCACTGTTATTAGTATACTGCTTACTGACAAAATATTTTATAAAACTTGATATTAAATTTGTTTTTTAATGTCTGAGCAAAGTGATCTGGTCTTATGCAGTACCTACATTCATTCTTCTCTGTATAGTGATGAACTGAACATCCCCAAAAAATAAAAACAAACAAACATACAAACAAAAAACCCAACTGTATCTCCAAAAACACAGTACTCAGGAGAATTTGGACTAACCGGCCTTGTCATGTCTCACCCCACCATCAATTTAGAACTATCAGATCATGTTCTGTTTGACTGGGGATGCTGCTTCATGACTCTGTACCTCTTTATCCAATCTAACCCTAAAAATACATGTTTTCTTTTTTTTTTTTAAGCCAACTTTCCAGAAAGCTCCTGTGACAAGCTCTGTATTTAAAATGCATTGGTATATTTTTCTCTTTTTAGCCTGGGTCTACATAGCTACAGACCTAGCCATGGGTGAAAAAATGAAATTTTTGTTTCCTATAAATGCATGCATGTCTACCCACCACCTCTGGCACATTTCTCTAATGCTGATACTGCACAGGCTGATAGAAAAATTACTTGTGCTTTGTATGTTACCTATGAAAAATTTCAAGACAAGGATCTAGAACTGGCATTGTCCATTACCAAGGAATTGGAGAATTATGGGGGAATTAGAGAACAGGAAACAGAATCAAGATTCGGCCCTGGGTCCCATTTATATTTGCATTTTTTATCTAATTTTAGGAAACAATGTATCTTTAGAAGTATTTAGGAATCTCTTAAGATATTTTTAAGTTATTGTTGCTTTGAATCACATTCATTCATCTTTTTTAGTTAAATAGCACTGATTACCGCTCTGTGAGACACTGGGTTATAAAGAATACGGAACACAATTGAAATCACTCATGGCATTCTGTGTCTTACTTATAATGCTCGTAGGACTCTGACTTGACATTTATTTTTGAGTTAACATGATAATACATATTTTTTTCTCAATAATGAGTTGAAAGGCTATTTTTGCTACTATTTTATTTTCAGTGCTGGCAGCATTGTTTGATTCATAATAGTCATACAGTGTCTATTCAATGATAATTAAATGAGTGAAGACAGAGGTAGTATAACAGAACATTTTCTCTAAGTCCTGTTGGACGCTATTGTAATTGTTTAGTTTAATGAACTGAAGAGCATACAGTTGATTAATTCTTAAAGTATTTCAGATCAAACAAATTATATGAAGTGCATTTGTAATCAACTAGCAATAAATAATTATTTATTGCTCTTTGTTATTTTATTCATTCTTTTTTTAAAATAAAAAATGGTTTCTATTTGAATATAATAATTTGTATTATTAAATGTTTTATATTAATTGTGAAGGTACTAATATAAAATAAAATAAGTCAATGATATATATATATATTCTTTCTATTCTAGCTAACTAGGATAGAAAAGGAATTAATATATATTCATATCTGTATTATTGAATGTTTCAATGTATTAATTGTGCAGAAAATAATATAAAATGAAATAGGTAAACTGTATATATTATTTTCTATTCTAGCTATTATAGAAAATAAACAAATATACATATCTATCCTTCTGTCTAACATCTATCTATCTATATATCTATCTACCTATGCTAGTTAGCTAAAATGGTGATTCTGTTTCTTTTTATTTTCTCAAGGGAAATCTCCTGAAGACAGTAAAATGTCTGTTCACATACCGTTGCTTTTCAATAGACTTTAGAAAGTCAAATTGTGGTTACTCAGAAAATCCATTAAAAATATTAGCCAAGTAAAAAAAGAGAAATTGTACTTTGTATATCTCATTAAAAACATTTATGCTAAGACTACATAATGATTAACCAGCATTAATAAAAGACAAAGGCAAAATAATCAATAGTTAATCTTGCCAAGTGTAGAGACCCATATTTTATGATCACAAAAGAGGTTTGTGGTGGAATTAGCTGATTGACATCCGCAGGAGTGGCTGCTGCATGTAATAGAATTTGCACATAATAGATGTTGTTCAGAATATCCCATTAGCAAATGTGACCTTTGGCAAACAACGCTGACCCTCAGATTTTTCATCAGCAAATGAAGGGATTGGATCAATAAACTTCAAACTCAAAAGCTTCAAGGCTTTCTCTGATGTGTCTAGGCTTCTCACTCTTATATTAAATGCTAAACTTGGATATATAGTAAATGTTCGTAATATTTAAGTATAACCCAGACAAGTTAGATAATTGAAGCACAGAATGAGATTTTTTTTTAAGAATATACTTAGATGACATCCAGAAAGTTGACTACATAGACACTGAATGGAAAATGAGTTGAGGTAAAAATAATAGTTGAATATTAGCTTAAATATTGCATTTAAAAGTTTGAATTTTACATATTATATTGGATGACAGTTTTATATAAAATATAGTCAGCCTTAAAATATAAATCAAGAGAAAGGTGTAATTAAGGAGAATAAGAGAATAAGCGAATCAATGAAGAATACTAATCCATGTTGCTCTTAAAAGCTTTGGGCAATTGATTAATGAGATTCAGAGAATATGAACATATTTTGCACTGACAGTTTCCATTCAACAACTGTTTTTATCCCATCAAAAGCCACCACAACATTCACAGATGGATGTGTAACTATTATTTGGTCATTAAACTAGATGTTGTTTGAAGTCTATGATAACTATAATTTGCCAGAGTTTTGGTACTGTCACATGAGTTGCAGCAATAAAATATATACTTGTATGTGTGATAAAATAAGTGATGATTTTTCTAGATCTATCCATTTACCTGTAAATTTCATAGTTTTAACAGTTGAGCAATACTCCATTGTGTAAATATGTCACATTTTCTTTATCATTCATCCACTGGCAGACATCTAGGTTATTATGAATAGAACAACAAGAAGCACAGTTGAGCAAGTGTGTTTATAGGAGGATGGAACCTCCTTTCTGAATATGCTCAAGAGTGATGTAGGTGGATCTAGGATACATGAATTCCCAGCATCCTGAATCGCTGCCCTTTGCATATAAAGTATAGTTTCTGTTTTTGTTTTTTTTATGACATTTCTAGGTGTTAACGTGTGACTCTGAGTCTGTGTTTCTAGAACGTTATCTTTGACTCTTTTGCTTCTGTTTATTGAGTCCTAAACCAATTTGTTTGTTTTGTATTATATTGTTTTTATTTTAAATTGTTTCTTGTTTTCTAACTGGAGACAGAAAAGCTGTGGAACTGGAGGGGAGGGGTGCTGAGCAGGAACAGGGAGGAGTTGTGGGAGTGGAAACTGTAATCAGAATATATTGTATGAAAAAAATCTATTTTCAATAAAAGAAAAAAGTGGTGAGCTCATTCTATAGAAGACGTTCAATGCTGACACAATGTTTTCTACTAACCACAGCTAATGTATTTTATGTTCTTCATCATTATCTTGGTAAATTGTCCATACAAAATGTTGCAGCTTTCTTCTGGGGTTAAATAAAACTTAAAGTGTGTAAAATTTCATTTGTCCTTGCACTTAGCTCATTGCGTTTACTTGTCTTTCTGTATTACTCTGATCCAGTTACCCTCCTGCAATCGGCATACCTGGAGTTTTGTAATGATGTGTTGATTTCTTCCTATTTAAAGCTTTATTTAAAGAAATGTATATGTGAGTAAGAAAAGGATTTTGCTAACAGCCTTTGGCTTGCTTACTTTTTTCACCGCCCTTCCTTTCTCACATTTTCAAGTGGCAGCGCAGGGCGAGACCTGATGGAGGAGGTGAGCATGAGGAAGCTTATCGGCTTCTACAAGTTAACACTGTTGCTTCTCCATGCTCGAATTTCCAGTTGGGGATTTTGAGCAAAGGATTTGTAGAACTCTTGTTTTGGAAAAATGCTAAATGAACAAGTAATAAAAATCAACATTTAACCCAGTGTTAAATCCAAATCACATCCTCATGAAATTGATCTCTGGAAACAAAACAAAACAAAATTCTTAAAGCTTTATGTGTAGAAAAATGCTGTTGGGCTAGGTTTCCTTTATGTCTGATGTAATAATGCACTAATTTCTTAATGCTGCTTATAGCACCTCTGTTCTTGTGAAGTTTTTTGCTTGCTTGTTTGCTTAGTTTTGCTTAACTTCAGTTAACACCTGGATACTTAAATCAAACTTGTCAATTTCTGTGAAAGATCTTGAGAAATGTTTGGTGTTTCATAAATTAATGATTAAAGAGGGTAAAGCATATCAATTTGCTTTAGCATAAACATGGTAAATTTTAAGTCAAACAATAGTGGCAAGTGTAATAATGTACATTTAACATTTATGGTATTTGCAATTGATAAAAAGAGTAAATGTCATTTCATTGTATATGCAAGTTTTGAATCTGAGTAAATTAGGAACCATCACTTTACATAGTTGAAATTCAAAATTTTGAAAAAGATACTGTCTTCTGATATGTAACTTATAGTGGGCACAGCAGTGATGATATGACTAAATTACTTTTCTTTCCAACTAAACAACAAAGATAAAAAGTTTGTTTTCATGCTATCTCTAGAAATTAAACATTTGAAGGGATCAGCAGATGATAATTAACACAGAGGTCCCAACCAAACAGTATGTGGAGACTGAGGGACTTTGAACACTTGACATTAAATGAATACCTTTATAAAACCCCTCTCTTCAAGGCTCTGGGATCTATGGAGAAGAGAAGGCAAAAAGATTGAAAGAGCCAGAGCTGAAACAGTGTCTTCCAGACGCCACAGCACTGATGCTAACACGAACTCACAGAGACTCTGAAAGCATGTAAAAGACCTGTTGTACAGTTTCAAAAAAAAAGGAATCCCTGAACAGAAGAGAGAAGTGAACATGGGCTTCCAACCCTAACTAAGAAGCTATTTCCAATTGATACCTACTGGAAAAAGCGAAGTCATTTTTCTCCAGTGGAGTGTCACTGATTTTCCCACCAGCCTCTAGGGCAGGCCCCTGGTCAGGAGTAACTGGTCATCACAAAATGAACTATATGGTTTTTGGGGCACTGGGAGGGTTTTTTGTTTTTTGTTTTTTTGCTTCATTTTGGTATTTTGTGTAATTGTTTTTGTTTTTAAAACTTTGCTTATTTTGATTTTTGTATTTGAGATTTTTTTGTCGTTGGTTTTGCTTTTCTGAGATACAGGGAGAGAGAGCATGAATTTGGGTTAGGGAGGGTATGGATGATCTAGAGGAGAAATGAAAATGTATTGTATGGAATTTTTTAAATTAAATTTTTATTTTTTTAACTTTGTATCCCAGCTGTATCCCATTCCCTCATTCCCTCTCAGTCCAACCCTCCCTCCCTCATCTTCTCCCTATCCCTTTCCAAGTCCAGGGATAGGGGAAGACCTCCTCTCCTTTCATCTGACCCTAGCTTATCAGGTATCTTCAAGCCTTGCTGCGAAGTCCTCCTCTGTGGTCTAGCAGGAATTTTTAAAACAGACAAAAATTAGCACTTATATAAAAACTATCAGGGTTGATATCCAGTTTCAGCACTCTCTTGCTAATGATCAAACATATATTTAATATTTTTACAATGTAATGTGATTGCCTTTTTCATTTATATTTGTGTGCGCAGACACTGCAAAATATCTCTTGGGAAGAATAATCTTAATCCTTTGATCCAGATATATGGCAACAGAGTAAAGTGATGGATAGACAAGCTTTTAAAATTTCCAACTGGACCTTCAATTTTATTTAATACTCATTTTTAATATCTTTTCTGAAGTATAATGATTACCTGCATTCAGAGCTGGTATCATCTCAGAAACATTTACAGTCAAAAGAAATACAATTTTGGTTTCTTCTAAAGCGGGTTTTAGCTAAGTGCTTTCTCAGTAATTTACTATGGGATGTCATTATCCCATAGTTGTTAGCTGAAAATACAGCTTTTGGACACTTGTAATACCTTTTTCAACATGGCATTCTACATGTTATTTTTAACCTGTTATTCTACCTTCTTGATACTCTTGCATACATAGATAGCAAGGCAATTATAAAGCCAGTCCTTGTTTACTGTGTCTTGCTGAAAGTGAAGATGAAAACACCCTGTAGCCTTCTGCTTATGACTACTAATTCTGTCACAAGTCGCCCTAACCACTTACTAAACAACTAATCGGAGAAAGTGATACAATTGAGATTCTAATTTCTAAATGAATTGTAATCTTCAGTGTATTTTTTATTGTTTCTGATTATATAGTAATGACTGACTTCCATTCCATTAAAGTATTTCCTTTTTTTTTCTGTTTGTAAATCTGTTTCTTTTATTTCTTTTTCTTTTTTTAATTTTTTTATTAATTACACTTTATTCATTTTGTATCCCCCATAAGCCCCTCCCTTCTCCCCTCCCGATCCCACCCTCCCTCCCCTTTCTGCATGCATGTACTCCCCAAGACCACTGATAGGGGAGGTTCTCCTCTCATTTCTGATCTTAGTCTATCAGTTCACATCAAAAGTGGCTGCAATGTCCTCTACTGTGGCCTGGTAAGGCTGCTCCCCCCTCAGGGGGAGGTGATCAAAGAGTAGGCCAATCAGATTATGTCAGAGGCAGTCCCTCTTCCCATTACTATGTAACTCATTTGGACACTGAACTGCCATGGGCTACATCTGTGCGGGGGTTCTAGGTTACCTCCATGAATAGTCCTTGGTTGGAGTATGAGTGTCTGGGAAGTTCCCTGTGTTAAAATTTTCTTGTTCTGTTGCTCTCCTTGTGGAGACCCTGTCCTCTCCAGCTCTTACTATTTCCCACTTCTTACATAAAATTCCATTCACTCTGCCCAACTGTTGACCATCAGGCTCAGCATCTGCTTTGATAGTCTGTAGGGCAGAGGCTTTCAGAGGCCCTCTGTGGTAGGTTCCTAGTTTGTTTCCTGTTTTCTTCTTCTGGCTTTCAGAAGCCTTCTGTAGAAGGTTCCTATTTCTTTAAAATAGACTCTATGTTGTTCCCTTAGACAAGATCAATAAATCTGTCCTTAAGAAACAAAGGCAGAAACAGAATATGTTGGAAATGAGGGTTTTGATAGCCATAAAATGGGGGAGCCTGAAGATGTAGATCTCTGAAAAACAGGGATACAGCAAACATGGAGATGGAGCCCATTTCACAGACAGACTGTCCTTCCTTCCTCTGTTACAGGACAGTATCAAGACATAAGTAGTTTTGTGAGGAAGTACAGTGCAGACAATCTGCTTACCATTTTCTTCCAAATGGAAATTATCTTAAGCATTTGGGATTCACACTTTAATCCTTGGGGCTTTAAATCACACCATAGCCAGTTATGCATATTTAACAAGAATAAAGTTTTTAAGTATTTAAATGGTATTTATTATACCCCCAGTTCAAGAAAAGTCTCTGTCTCTCCTTATTCCTGCATGTCATGACATCACCAAGGGAGGAAGGAACAATTACTCTGAATGGCAACGGTTTGGAACATTCAGAATCACTAATAGCCTCAGTGATAGGAGTGGCCCCAAAGGTCAGTCTCCTTCACAGGAGGCCCATGTGAGGCTAGTTGACATGATGGTGATGCTCCACCACTTTGTTTTTATTTCACAGTTACACAAAGACACAGCCCTGCACTATATGCTGTCTCACACTCTCAGCCTGTCTTCAGTCCCATTATTACCATCATAGCTACCCTCCACCTAGGAGACCACAATCTTCTGCTTGGCTTCCATCACGCTTCCTGCCTGAAGGAAACACTCATGTTTCCTCCCTTTCCGGGGACCTCTTTGGTTCCATGGTGATCTCCTACAACTCCATACCATCCGCCAAAGCCTCAGTTCATGCACTTAGCTCTTATATTTGGGCAAGTGAATGGCTTAGATAGACATTCTGGATAAACGGGGACTTTAGTTAGCTTTACACACTGCAGGTCTGTCCATTCCACAGTTTTCAAGAAATCGTTGTCATGTGGGGCTGGCCTCTGAAGTCTCTCAGGTTGACCAACCACTTCTTGAAGGTAGGTCAAATAAAGCCAAATGAAATCTGGCAACTGAAGCCACTCTTGACTGAGAAGCACCATCTTAAATGTCTGCAATCTTGTCCTATTTCTGTCTGAACAAGGCTAAATTTTTCAAATATCTTCCTGTATTTCGCTTTTACCTTCATAATCCCTTGGTCGTCTTGTAAGGAGACCAGTTCTTGCATTTTGAATCTCTGAAATATTTTCTTCAGATATAAGTTATAAGTAAGTAACCCGATGCATATAGTTTTTAATAATAATAATTTTAGCAATTGCTTTGCTGATGCTTCTAAAAGAGATGTTTGGTTTTTTCCTATATTTTTAACATGTTCAGATTCAAGCTTGTCCAGATGGACAGAAAGGATTAACGTGAAAGGATGTATTTGGAAGGAAAACACTGGTTTTCAGATGATGCGGGTTAGAAAGGAGAAGATGAAATAAAATAAAAGCAAGAAACAGCCAAATACATCTCAATTTAGACTTAGGGAGAGAAAGGGTGCTCAATTACTCAGTGCATAGAGAGGCTCTGTGCAAAGACTCCACAAAAGCTCAAAATTCATAGCAGGAAGCTATAGATGGACTCCAAGATTTGGGTATGCTTTGTCTGCTGTAGTCAGTGCAAACTCTGTGACATTATAAAGAAAAAAAAAGAGGACAAATTGCCTAGAGTTTTCTTTTTTTCCTTCCTTCCTTCCTTCCTTCCTTCCTTCCTTCCTTCCTTTTTTTCCTTCCTTCCTTCCTTCCTTCCTTCCTTCCTTCCTTTCTTTCTTTCTTCCTTTCTTTTTCCCTAGGAGAAAAGCTTAAATAATTATTATTAAGAGAAGACAAGGACAAGACGGTAGGAAAGGTGGCTTAAACAAATAGAAAAATAGCAAAGAAAGAAGAAAGAGGAGCCATTTTAAATAGAAAATCATAATTACAGACATATGTGAAATACACACACAAACAGTTTGTGGAATGATCGAAGAAATTGATTCATTCATCTACCTACTTATCCTGTTTTGTTGTGAGGACACTTAAAATATCTGAAAGTTAGGGATGGTTGCTCAGGTCAGTTACATGTATTTAAGGATAACCGAGTTTCTCTCTTTCCTATGCCAGCTTCATAAAACCTTATTTACCTATCGATGTGCAGTGTGAATTTTCTTTCTCCTGATTTCAGAGATTATCTCTGTCCTTTTACTACCTCAATGTGGGAATCAATTATTATAATCTACATAAATACCATTCCTAACTTAAAGATGTTTTATGTCACATATTTTCAACTTTACAATGATGTAAAAGTGGTACACATTCAGGAGAGCCCTTCCTCAAATTATGGACAGATTATCATGTGCCTTTGAGATGCTGGGCTGTAATCGGAAACACAGCATACAAGCCATAATGACTTAATGGTAAACAAATATGCGGTGAAAATGAGCTCAATGATTTGAATCATGAAGAAAACACAATTCAGCATTGGCATAGCTAATTCCTCACACTTGTAGTTACAACAGTTGTCACCAACAAGGAAGGAAGCTGTTCAGGCTAATCGCCCTCTCTGGCTCCTGATCCTGTCATTTATTACACTATTTCAAAATATCTGTGCTATTTTAAGATGTAGAGACCACCTAGAAAAGCTGTAATTATGTGTTATAGGTCTTAACGAGTCTAGAATGATGGCAAGTCGGACTGATGTTAGGAAAAAAAGATGCATGAAGGCCACTCCCACAGCCAGAGGAAATAATAATGAGTCAGATGGAGAAACGTTTCCTTCCATGGTGTCATCACTTCCAAAATCTTCTACTAAGGATGCAGAGGTCCCCTCTTAGCCTTGTTAGCAATGAAGAAATTTAACTTTTGGGTGATAGTGATGAGCAAGATGGACTAGCTAATTCTGTAGACCTCATTGCTAGAACCTTGCTCTGATTACCCAACACTGAAAAACATAGGCATGCTGACTCCACAGCAATTCGACTACATAAATTGGGGTTTTGTAGGATTTCCTTAGTTGTTGGAACCTAACCAGAAGGTAAAAGCTATTTCATGGAAAAATCATCTCTAAGTCCAATTACATCAATAAATGACACTGGAAGGCTATTTATAAGTCATAACACTCTGTTTTTACTATTTAAATTAATAGATGTAATTTAGAGGATCTCTTCATTCAAGCACTTTAAAGTGATATTCAGTCAAATATCATTAGTAGGTTGGAAAATGACTAGTGTGGGAGGAGTTAAACAGAAAAGGTCAGTTAAATTATAGTCTATTTTGGTCTGGCAAGGATCTATTCCCTGCCAGCGCCAAACTATGAATTCATTTTTAGGAACCTAAACGTTCAAAAGTGTTCTTTATTACTAGTTGTAAAAACGTATTTATTTAAAAATTGTTTCTATTTTAAATCAAGACTGCATAGGATATGTAAGTCTCAACAATTCCTTGTACCTAGATGAAACTCCCTTTCATTTTGTGGATCATTTTTTTTTTATTCACATTCCTGTTACCTTAGAATATTTTAATACTTTCTAGGAAAGCCATCTCTTTTGACTGAGTCCTACTGCTGTTGTGGTATGGTTAGATCTCTACAATGGAGAGTCATAGATATCACTGCTGAGAACAATTATGTTTTTCCCCAATGCCTTTCTCCTGTTCAGTTTCTGAAGTCCTATTTTCTTTGTCTGGCATCTATAGATGGCATTTTCTTTTTCATGCTCATTTACGGGGATTTGCTTATAGAGACCCTTATTTCGGGAATATTAAGAACTCCCATAATTCCATAGCACACAGGCTTTACTCCTATTTCAGGACTTTACATAATTCAGGAGCTCTGTCCATGAAATAGTCTCACCATCCAAACCTTCCCACTTACTCCCAACTTTTCTAGGTATGTACTGACTGCACATTTGGTACAAACTTTCTCTAAACTCATATTAATTATATTTGTCCCATATACTTACCTGAATTTCTTCTTTTACAGAACATCAGTTATGAGTCATTTTTTCCCTGCTGAGTAGCAGTAGCAATTTGTGTTTACTTTTTCCTGAAATATTATTTTTTTTCTTCACCGTAAATGGCAAAACTACAATTGTAGTTAATTCTAATACTTCCTCCAATTAGTGCCTGAAAGAAGATAGAATATGCATGTTGCACATGTATTTCCAAAATAAATGAGAATAGAAACATGGAAAGATTGTGGCCAGTACCACATTCACATTTCCCTCTCCCTCTCCCTCTCCTATCTTCTATCCCAGTTGTAGCCCCCTCCCTCATCTACTCCCCTTTACACCATCCCTTACCCTTCCTCCTCTATCCCTCTTCCCTAGTCTAATAATAGGGATGGTCCTCCTCCCTCTCAGTCTCATTCCCTTTCCCTCTCCCACCTCTCTCTCCCTCTGCCTCTGCCTCCCTCTCCCCTCTGTTTCTGGGTGTGTGTGTGTGTGTGTGTGTGTGTGTGTGTGTGTGCGCACATGCACATGTGCACACGTGTGCAAGTTTGTACACACGTGTGTATTATAGTCCTCACATAAGGTATGAAGCCTTATTCTACATTCCTGAGGGAAAGATGCAATAAAAAAAATTTCAGGAGATTATATATACTTATCTACACTTGAACCTACATCTAAGTGCCCCAATTCTGCCTTGCCTCATTTTCCCACAAATGAACTATGCATCCTCTCAATAAAAATAGCTTTTTAACTTGATACAAGGCTTCTCATTTCTATCACTCAGAAGTTTTTATCCAACTTTCAAGAATTATATACTTCTGTGTGGAGTATATCTACTTTTTTTAGTATTTTTTTACAGTTTTTTCATTTTCTATCCCAGTTGTAGCCCACTCCCTCACCTCCTCCCATTTCTACCATCCCTCCCTCTTCCTCCCCTATCTCTCTCCCCTAGTCCATTGATAGGGGAAGTCCTACTCCCCAACTGTCTGACCTAGGTTATCAGGTCCCGTCAGGGTTTTCTACATCCTCCTCCACTGTGGGGTGGGTAGGACGCCTTACCAGGGAGAAGTGATCAAGGAGAAGGCAATAGAATTCATGTCTCTTCTCCTCTTATTCAGAAACCCGCACGGACACTGAGCTGTCTATGGGCCACAACTGAGCATGGGGTCTATGTCCTCTCTATTCATAGTCCTTGGTTGATGAGTCTGTCTTTGAAGTGGCCCCTGGACCAGTTTTTCTCTTTGTTGGTCTCCTTGTGTGGCTCCTGTCCTCTCTATTCCTTCTACCTCCCTCTTCTTCCACGAGATTCCCTGCACTCTGTCCAAAGTTTGGGGATAAATCTCTGCATCTGCTTCAAACCTCTGCTGGGTGGAGTCTTTTAGAGGACATCTGTTGTAGGCTCCCATCCTGTTCCCTCTCTTCTACCACTTCCAGTGTCTATCCTGTTTTCCCTATTGAATGAGGATTGAGCATCTTCCCTAGGGTCCTCTTTGTTGTTTAGCTTCTTTAGGTCTGTAGATTTTTAGTATGTTTATCCTATATTATATGGTTAATATCCACTTATAAGTGAGTGTGTCTAAATCTGTTAGAAGAAAACTTAGGGAAGAGCCTTGAATGCACTGGCACAGGAGACAACTGCTGAACATAATACTAATAGCTCAGCCTCTAGAATCAATAATCTATGAAAGGGACCTTGTGAAACTGAAAAACTTCTGTAAATCAAAGCACACCATCAACAGAAGAAAATGAAGGCCTACTGACTGGGAAACAATTTCTTCAACCTTACATCTTACATAGGGCTAATATCCAGAATATATAAAGAACTCAAGAAATTAAGCACCAACAAAACAAAAAATCCAATTAAAAATGGGATACAGAAGAATATCAAATGGGGGAAGAAACACTTAAAGAAATGCTCAGTGTCCTTAGTCATCAGGGAAATACAAATTAAAATGACTCTGAGATTCCATCTGACACCCATCAGAATGGCTAAGATGAAAAACTCAAGTGACAACACATGCTGGAGAGGGTGTGGAGAAAGGGGAACCCTCCATGCTGGTGGGAAGGTAAACTTCTATGACTTTAGAAATCAATCTCGTGCTTTCTCAGAAAACTAGGAATAGTGCTACTTCAAGATCCAGCTATACCACTCTTGAGCATATATCCAAAAGAGGCTGGAGTACACAATAAGGACATTTGCTCAACCATGTTTGTAGCAGCTTTATTCATAATAGCCAGAATCTGAATACAATCTAGATATCCCTCAAATGAAGAATGGATACAGAATTGGTGGTACATTTACTGAATGAAATACTACTCAGGTATTATAAAAAAGGAAATTACGAGCTCCAAAAGGAGAACAAGAGCCAAAAAAAAAAAAAAGAAAAAAAAAAGAAAAAGAATAAAAGCCCTGGATGTCCTGCAGAGACTGATATCTCAACCAACTCAACCAAGGACAATGCCTAGAAAGGACCTAAAATCATGGCTCAGATGTAGCCCATAGACTCAGTATTCAAGTGGGGTCCCTAGAAAGGGGAGCAGGGGCCGTCTGGGCATGAACTCAGTGACAGGCTCTCTAATCACCTCTCCCTAGGGGGTGCAGCTTTGGCAGGTCACAGAGGAAGACAATGCAGCCAGTCCTGATGAAACCTGATAGACTAGGGCCAGATAGAGAAGAGGTGTATCTCCTCTATCAGTGGACTAGGGGAGGGGCATAGGGGGAGAAGAAGGAGGCAGGGTGGGATTTGGAGGAGAGGAGGGAGGGGGCCATAGTTGGGATACAGACTGAATAAATTGTAAAAAAATTATAATTATAACAAAACTTTTAAAAAAGAAAATTAAAAACAAAAAAACCAAACAACAACAACAAACAAAAAACCCAAGAAAATCATGAAACTTGCAGGCAAATGGATAAAACTAGAAAAGATCATCCTGAGTGAGGTAACCCAGAAGCAGAAAGACACACATGATCCCACTTGTATTTCTGAGTTCTTGGGAAAAATAAAAGAAACAATGGTCTTATTTTCTGTAGTTGATGAACACCCCCATTAAACTTTCTCAATACAGATCCTACTAAACCACGTGGAAACAAAGAATTAATGCACTTGAAACTGTATTTTGCTTATAACTACAAAAAACAGAAAATGTAATGCAAGTGAAGAAACATACCTTCTAAACTAGTAGGTCCGACCTAGAGTATACACTGGGGCTAAGGATGCAATGGACATAGAATAGAAAGGCAAGAGAGGTAAGGACTAGTGGTGCTGCAACAGTGTGGTAGATACGTACTCCGAGAAATTCATGCTATAATCATGTCCATGTAATGATGAAAGAAGTTATGGGACTTTGAAGAGGTGATTAGATCATGGAGGTAGTGCTTTCATGAGTGGTGCTTTTGCTGACCATATTCATTCTCCACTTGCAAGTGAGTTGTCCTTTTTAGTATAGTATTTGTATTAATTCTGTACAAATCCCATACATGCATACAACACATTTTGATAACAACGATCCTCCACTCATTCTGCAACTCCTTCCATATCTACCCATATCTCCAGACTAAGTCCAATTCATGATGCTCATATACCCAATGGGAGTGAGGCTATCATTGGAATGATCTGTCAGGGACTTCCTTCTTCCAGAAAGCTTGTTCTCCCAAAGCAGCAATCATCTGTCAATACATCTTTAGGGATGGGGACTCATGAGCCTTTTCCCTCTCCATGCTGAAATGTTTACTGTCTAGATCTTACACAGATACTGTGTGGGCAATGATAGATGCCATGAGTTCATAACTTCAGAGGACTTTCCATGTCCTAAAGATAACGTTTTAGTCTGTTCCTCACAGTTCTCTAGCTTTTATAGTTTTTCTGTTCTTTGAGATGGTTCCTAAGCCTTGGAGAGGGGTGGGTGATGTAAATGTCCCATTTAGGGCTCAACACTCCACAGACTTTTTTTTTTCTTTGACTAGTTATGAGTTCTGCATTAACTGCTGTACACTGTATCCATCCTTACACAACTGGATTAGCTGTGAGGACTGGCTGGGTAAAAGCGGCACTTCCCCTCATATTTTTCTCTTCTACATGTGTTCCCTTGCTCTTCCTTGAATTTATGCAATGAGGCACATTGCACTCTTACAAAATCACCCCTGTGCAGACTCAACAATTCCAAAACATAAAAAAAAATTTAAAAAATGCCAAGGACAAAACAAGAGAAAACCATCCTGCATAAGGAAAAAATTACTGTAGTGTAACAGTATATATGCAGACAACACACATGAATGACTGAGGTTTGTCAAATACATCAGTCATATTAAACGTAATGGGTTTAAGCCACCTATTAAAAAATAAATATTTTTAAACTGGCTCACAGGAAAGCTCAATTTTATGCTGAATGCATGAAACAAGCCTAAAACAATGTGATTTTGATAGACTAGAATTAAAGGGACAAAGAGATGTATACCAAGGAAGCATAATAAAGAAATCATAGGTTGAAATCCCATTAACATAAATGTAAAGTAGGTTAAAGGGCACAGAGGGTATAATTTATATTGCTAGACATTCTAACATACAATAAAGATATGAAACTCTATATGAACTGGCTGAACAAATAGCTCTCAATAGGATGTGCATGCATTAAACACCAAAGAGAAAGAAAAAAATACTAGGAGTGGGAAAATTGAGCACTATATTATCAGTGAACTACAAATTAAGCATAATATATACTTACATACATATTTATCAAATACACTTATATACATATGTATTTAAAGGATTTGTGACATAATGCTTTTATGGTAGCATAACAATGTAAACACCTTAATTTCAAGTTCACAGATATCATGAAAACCAAACATTCTAAGGACAACCTGCAGGATTCTGTTCTCTCCTTCCACCCTTTACTTTCAGAGCAATCCAATGAGTAGTCCATCTGACTCTCTCCTGCTGTTAAAGATTTGTCTGTCTCTTCTGTAACATATAGGAGAAAGAGAAATTAGGAAGTAAAATTGCAAAGTTTCTGTGAAATGAATTTAAGCACTATATATCAGACACTGATGGCTAAAGTTAGTGATGGCAGAAGAAACTGCCTAGCAATATAATCTTCTTAAATTTTTGTTTTGTTTTACTTTGTTTGCTTGAGGTGGCTACGCACACGTGGAGGTCAGCGCACAGCTTGTTGAATTGATTTGACTCTTCTACCACATGGGTCCCAGGAACTGAACACAAATCATGAGGCTTGATGGCAAGCACTTTACTTAGCCGTCTCATGAGCCCTGAACTATATCTTCTTCAGCATGATTTTGCCTACCTCTTCTACTTCTTTTAACAACTGTGTCTTCTCCTAAGAAGTCAGAGACAAGTTTCCCACTATACGGATTGTGATAGGCCTTTCCTATAGATATTGCTCTGACAACCTCAAAAGTAAAATTTGGAAAGGAACACTTCAGCTTAGAGAATAAGTGTTTTGATGAAATATCAATTAAAAAGAGAATATGATTTGTAAATACTATTACAATGATTTATTATTAATAATAATACAAATTATTATTTCATTAACATTCTTTATAAATGGTAATTCATTAAGCCCATACGGCTTAATGAAGCTAGATAGAAGAAATACCCACAGGCCCACTACTGCACTAAGCAGATTCAGTCAGGTGATACGATTTTAAATTACTTCACTTACATGAATAATGAAACAATATTGATGTCAATAATAATAGTTACTGTTGTAGATTGGACTAGGGATTGAGCAGTCTGGCCTGGTCTGTACCTCTGACATTCACTTAATTGTGTAGTAACATTACTGGGTCACAGCTTGTGTGTAATCTATTCATTCAAAGAGCTGGGGCTTCTGTGGTGTGGTTCTTGAATGCACCCCCAAAGACTCCTATGCCAAGGGCTCCCTCCTCAGCCCCTAACCATATCGGAGGCTGCGAAATATTTAAAAAGCACAGAACTGTGTAAAGCCTTTTGGTGCTTGGGGTCACATCCTGAAGGAGACATGGAGACCGTGGCATCTTCCCCATCCTTTTTATTTTATTTTATTTTATTTTATTTTTAAATTTCTGGCCATAAAGTGGCAGGAATTAGGAAATGAAATCACAAGGTTTCTGACCAACAGTGATAATTTAATGACGTGTTAAGCACACAGGGCTAAAATTAAACCAGTGATAAGAAATACAAGTAAATAGGCTTATGGGTTGGTTTCCTCGCACATTCCTACAGCACGTGCTGCTATTCACAGGCCCCAGAAGGGCAGAGGCGATTAATCACAGGCTGCAGCCTCCCAATGTGGGAGACAGAGCATTCCCCTTATCTTAGGAATTTTGTTAAGGTGAATGAAAACTCACCAACACAGGCACCGCGTTCCCATTAAACTATGCCTTTTCCTTTAAAAACAAAACAAAACAGGTTGGGTAACTTTTATGTTACATTGTAAAACTAATTATATTTTAGAATCAGTGAACATTACACACTTGTTACATCCTTATTTCAGAGGAAACCAATGGGAAAAGAAAAGGAAAGAAGAGAATGAAAATCGATCTTCTCATAATTGCTTTTCACATATTGTACTATTTTAATGGAAAAATAATCCTGGTTTCAGAGTCAGAGAAATAGTAGAGCCACAAACACAGTAGTGAGGAAATCATGAATTTTCTCCTATTTGTGGAAACTGATGGTTCAACTCTGTCCAACACAAACCCCTCGATATAAAGAGAGAAATTCTATCTAAAATACTTATGTGGAAGGCATTTTGATCATATCTGGACAAATCTGTGGGTTATTTTGGAAAGCCATCCCATGTTTTCGTGGATACTGATTTCTTTGTGGTTGAGCAGCTGCTTCTGACCTTAAACAAAGCAGAAGCCATGGAATGCATGCCTGCTGTCTTCACCGACCTGCGCTTGCCAGTTAACGCACAGAGGAATAGTTTCATTCCACTTGGGACATAGGTATGTTTGGGTTTGGGGAAATAACAGAGCTTTGTCGATTAGTTTTGAACCAGAACAAATGAGCCACAAGAGGGCATATTTTTCTTCATTTTTTTCACCCTTCTACAAATAAGGATTACTTCAATTAGGTATCATAAGAAGCCATCTCCACCACTGTCCTAAAAGAATATGCTGGGCTTCACATAGATTCTATGGGTAAAAGGATGATAAAACAGGGAAAAAAAAAACAAATTTAAATGTATTTCTTTGCAAGTGATATATAGAGAAATTATTTTTCCTTCAGTCCTTCTTGGGGGATTGTTTATTGATATGAGCATAATGTTACAAATACACACAAAGAATCATTTATCTAGCTTCAAAATTCCTTTTTCCACAACATCCATGTGGACTCCCATGTCAAGTACAGAAAACCTTTCCAACTTCTAGTAAATTTCAAAGTCAAGGAGCTTTTTCTTTTTGAGGTCTCAGGATTTGAGCCAAAGGGGTGTGGGCTGTGTTTTTATTTTTATTTTGAAACACATTCCTGCTGAATTTAATTATTCACCACACCCCAACCCAGCTAAGTAAATATAACCCTAAGATTCTAGCCTGCAAAGTCTTGAAAAATAGCTGATTTTTTTAAAAGACCCTATAGCATAGTGAAACATTCTAGACAGGGCATCAGGGCAGGAACCTGAGAGAGCTGGGTGGTCATTCCATCTAGCTTGGCCCTGGTCTCCTCATCAGAAGATTTCTCACTGTGCGGTCTGTAAGGTTGCTCCAACCGAGAATGTGTGCCATTATTCATGTTATAGAAAAGTTCAGAGTGAAAACTTAGTGGGGCTTAGATAGCTTTGCATTCCAATTAACTAACCATAAATTATGTACTATCCTTTTCTGATAATGAGAAGCAGTTGTGTGTGTGTGTGTGTGTGTGTGTGTGTGTGTGTGTAATTAATCTGTAAAAGATAAAAGTTAGGTATGCTGCTTTTTTCAACCCCTGGCTAAATACTAGTAATGATTTGATGATGTGAAAATCTAACTAATTTCTCTGATCAAATGACATTGTGTGAGTGTGTTGGGGGGGAGTGCTTGATGCATATAAGGAGAAATAACTTACAGAAGATAAAGTAGATGAGCTACTTTTAACTCATGTTATCACTTGTTCTAATTAAACATAAATTATCATATGCCCCAGTTTCAGGCTTATCTTTCTGCATTTTACATGTTAATATGTGAAGGAACATCCATAAAATGGTGTTTGTTGTAATTTTTATGTGTGTTCATGATAGAACAAGTTTTATATGCATGAATAGTAAACAGTTTGGTTTCACAATTTATTTTCTTTGATTGTAGGCATAAAATTTGCAACATCTTTTTCATCCCACCCAACCCTAACCCCTCTTTTTAATTTTATTTTATTTTCCAAAATCACCAAAGTTACATTTTGTTTTGGAATATTGCTAGAGGGAATTATGACAGTAGATTTGCTAAAAAGAGCCATAATCTAGCAGCTTCTATTAGAACACACCCAAATTATGAGATCCTGTTAGGCTGAAGGTCTGAACCCAGTAATTATCCTCTTCTTGTCTCTGCACAGGAGGCTTCTCCATACACAAGTTACTTAAACAATTTTTTTATAAATACCTGGAAAAATATGTGTTCTTTACACTGTATTTTTCCTCTGAGGCAGATACGCTAGCTGCAATTATGGAATTCTAAATGGTGATGCACATTATTTTCCCACTGTCACTAAGGATTGCTTGCTGAATCCTGACTAGTAATCCCTGTGTAGCTAAGCCACACGATGCACCTTGTATTTTAGCCAAACGACGTAAGTGACACTGTTTTCATCAATGTATCCAGGTCCCCAGACTCCTGAACACCTAGCACATCCAGGATATTCCAGGAAGGACTTGGATTCTTGGTCAGCTACAGGCACAGCTGAGACCATTCATCGTCATTTGGGGCTCTGCAGTTGATTCTGCCTGCTTCGTGCTCAGAGTAATTAAAACGAAAGAAAGCACAGAACCCACGCCCCAGATGTTCTTTTCTCATTGTTCATTCAGAAGGCTCTAGCAAAGCCAACCTAAATTTGGAGTGAGGGTACTTCAAACTAAAACATGAGCTAACTAACTCATGAGCATTGCAGTAAGGTTCAGGGAAATAAACACACAAACAACCAACACATTGCACTGCATGCAAGCACATGCCCAACTAATTATGATATAACATGAAAAGGGTTTCTAATAATACTGAAATCAAAGTGCTTTAGGAAAACAGGAGGGAATGATTAATGCTCTAGAGGCTTTGTGGAAAGAGTTGAAATGGTAGCAATGAGGAAGAGTCCTTTAGTGTAAGGATATTAAGCTCCGTGATTATACAGGAAGGAAAGGGTTGGGGGGGGAGAGAATCAAGAATTAACAGCAGTTCTAGATAAACGCCATATTCTAGCTAATAACCTGACAAAAATATTCAAGAATTAGTGAATAAATCTTTAAAGTGAAGAACAACTTACCATGAATTCTCCATGTGAAAAAAAAAAAAAAAAACAAAAAAACACAAAGCTATGCTGTGGGAGTTAAAAGGAGGTTGGGTCCATTCAAGTCGTTTGGAATTTTGATGAATAGTTAATGATGTAAACAAATGAAACAACACGACACTAGAGGTTAATGCAAGAAATATGCTCAAGTTATGGTTAGCAATGAAAGGAATGGCACACTGACAAGGACATTTCAGAAAGAGCCTCCTATGGGTAGAAACAGTCTGTGAAGATTTCGATTTTCTTGTATGCAGAGAGAAAAATTATGGGGTTGGGTGGTGACAGGCAAAATCAGAGTTACAGAGATGGGCAGCATGAGACACAGTACAGAACCTTGGTCAGAGTTAGGAAACTTAAGCCCCTCATTAGGCTGACTCTGCCACCAGCCACTTACAATGTGAAGTGACTCACTTAGCCTCTGTGGTCCTCTGTTTTCAGGGCTGGTAGGAGGCTGCTGAATTAAGAGTTTCTTTCACACCCTTCATTTCTTCCATCGTTTTGCCCTTGTCTTCTGACCACCCCCCAACTAGCAGGCAGATCTCCTGCCATCTGCTAAGGTTTCTCGGGTACCTTGCAGCTCCCATCCTTCAACTCAACACAAACTCTGAAACCCCTGGTTTCTGTGAGACCAACTCACGGGAGCTCCACGTAGCAGCGAAGTTTATGGTTAGAAGTGGAGCTCTGCTCACGGTAAAATTTGCCATGGGACTCTCTACAAGACGCAACTGTACATGCCCTTTCCATGTCCTCGCAGCTGGCTCTACGCTAGCCCTTGCTTTTAAAGAAATCCATCAAAGTAAGCTATTTCCACACGGTTTTCTTAGGATCTCCTCCTCTAAATTAGGGAATTTTAGTTTCCAGAAAACATAAGCCCGGGTTTGGTGCTTGGATTCATCCACATTATTCTCGTTCTGTGATCAAAGTTTGCAAAAATGTACGAAGACAGAGAGAGAGGGGGGGGGGGCACAGCAAGCCCTCTTGCACCATCTCAGGCCAGGTGAGGAAATGGTGAAGATTCCACGTTGCAGTGCTTACTCCTGGTCCCTCAGGGGTGTCAGTCACCGACGGGGATTAAGTCCAGTCTCTCAACCCTTCAAGGGCACTATCTGTAGGCTGGAGTTTTACAAAGAAACACCTGTACTCTTCCGGGGCGATTGGAATTTTTAAGGTGGCATTTGTGGTCAACCGCTGTCCCTGCCTGTCGCTTCTGCCTGAGGTCCTCAGGGTACTTTCTGAAAGAGAGGGTAATACACGGCTCCCTAAATCACCCAGACCCAGACGAGGACGTCACAGGCTGTTTTCACTGACTGACAGAATCCCCTATCCTCCCCCAACACTCAGATCCGGCCGGAACTACCTCGGAACCCACCCTGGACAGCCCGGCTTAGGCAGGGAAGGTCTGCGCGCTCAGAGGGATTGCCAGCACATCGGAAGGGGCCTGGAGCTGGGGGAGGAGACTGGAGGAAGAGGTAATCCCTGGCGTTTTGAGCATCCCCCTTTTTAGAAAGACGGAGTCTCTCCCAGGACAGCTGCTGCGGTCACACCACAAACTTAAAAGCCGCCCTCCTGCTCGGAGCGTGCCTTTCCTCACCACGCTCCCTGGCCAAAGCGCCAACTGCTGGGTCGCTGTGCTCGAGGAGAGACGCTCGGGGGACAGGAGCGCCCCCTGCCTTCCCTCCGTGCCGTAGCCCCGGCCTCCGCGCTCCGCCAGGGCCGCCCGGGCTCCGCGGTTCAGCCTGGGCTGCGTCTGCTGAGAACTGGCGCCCGTGCCCGGGGTCTCCATCCTCTGGGTCCCCGCCCGCTGTCCCTTCCTCTCTCTTGAACCGCCGTCGCAAGGAAAAGAAAAACGACAAGAGTTGCTCTCGGGAAGGTAAGTCTAGGTTCAGGTCACCTGCTACTCCGGTGGGAGGGTGCTGTGGCGACTTAGTGTTAAGCAGGGGTGTGAGGGTGACTGCGGATCCCAAGTGATAATCCGCAGCGGCTGGGGTGCAGGGACCTGTGCCGAGTCTCAGAAGGAGCCGGAGAGCGCTTGGGAAGCGGTTGTGCCGCCGGTCGGGCTGGGGAGCCCGCGAGCTCCGCTCCGGAGACGGTGCGACATCTGGGGCGCAGTGCCACCCCGTCGCTGTGCCTCAGAATCTCTTCCCGAAGTCCCGCCAGCCAGCGCCGCCCAAAGTTTGCTTCCTGGGGCGCCGTGCCCGAGAACTCTGCGCTCTCCCCGGATACCCCCTCCCGTGTCCCCTTCCTAGCCTGGTCGCCAAGGGAGCTTAGGGACATGCTCCCAGACTCCAGAGGACTACAGGTTCATTCGGTGCCCCGGTGATAGGGACGGTTCCGGATGAACTACGCAAAAAAAATGCAACTGCACCCAGCTCGTCCCCTTTCCGTTTTTTTTTTTTTTTTTTTTTTTTTTTCTCGGAGCCCAGAAGGTGAGAGCGAGGTGGTTGTTTGGGTTGTGTGAAAGGGAGATAGGAGATCTTATATTCTTGCAAAGGCATAGCGACTTGGCGGTCAGATGGAAGTGCACATCCCGCTTGCAGCTTGCAGGGGAGGGGGTTGGGAGGATCTGAAGTCAGACACCAGCCCCAAAGCTTTCTGGCTGTGAAATGAGGTTATGGTAAGTGTTCTGGAGCCAGGGAAGCCTCTGGCCCCAGAAGTGACCCCTCCTGGGCATTTAACCCCCGAGGAGCTGTCCCATCTAGTGTCCTTTCTACTCTGGCTCAAGTTAGCCAACTGCCCTGGCGGGCTGGAGAGAGGTTTTCTGAACTGATGTTACTTTCCTGATGACTTGTGCTCAACCTAGTGGCTTTGCTTAAGTCCCAACGCTAGGAGGAACTTGACAGGAAAAGGAGACAACTCTGCGCTCTGGCAGCGCTATCTGGAATGTGGGGACTGGACTGGAGACGCATGCCTGGCAACAGGGGCCCGCTGACCTCAGGCATTAGGTATTAAGAATGTAGGGAGTTAAACTGGCAAACTCTTCACCATTTAGTGTCAAACCCTAATAAAATGCAGTATCCCTTCCTGCACATTTCTTTCTCCACCCAACCCCTTCACATCACACCCCCATCTAAATGGGAGCTCCTACTTGCGACAGAAAAAGCAGCAACAAGTACCAGGAATGAGAAAGGACCTAAAGCCTCGAGTTCCAAGGAAAAGAATTCTTTTGAATACATGCACAAACGTTGGAAAGATGGAGAACTGAACCTGAAGTAAAGAGTTTACGCGTACATAAAGGAGGTGATAAGACCCACGCCCCACACCCACACCCACACACTCCTGAGTTGTGCTGCTGCTTTGTGTAACCCATGGCAACTGTCAGAGCAAAGGCAATCAGAGCCAATCAGGTTGGCATGTGGAAAGAAAAATGTGAAGGATAAGGAAGGGAGGGAGGTTTATGTCATCAACTCCGTGAAAGCCTAACCCTCCCTCTCCTTCTAAAGCCAGAAGATGAGCAGGAAGCATCAAAATTGGCAGTGATCAGCCACAGCCATCAGTTGCTTTAGCCCCTTGTTGTCTTGGAGCCCTGGCCAGTGGCGCTTTCTCTGACAGGCTACTAAGTGATGTCCCAGGTCAGGAGATAGGAGCAGGCCTTGGCTCTTCAAAAGAAAGGCCAGGAAATGATGTGTGATGAGATAAGGAGAGGATCAGGAGGTAGCTGAGAGACAATTAAATGGTACTGATTTGGACTGCCAAAATTTCACATGGAATTTACCGACTTGTTAAGTGGAAAATTTCTGGAGAAGGGAAGTGACACTCATCAACCACCCATTGTGTCCATGTGCTCTTCACAATGTTTTAATACTCTCAATATTGTGTAAATGTTCTCTTGATGATTAAAAAGGGATAAGTTAGTATTTTTCCATTTGGCTTTTAAGTTCTTAATAAATGACCATAATTCTTAAAAATTACATTGATAAGAAAAATATAATAAATCACCAATCTGTTCATTTTAGAACCAACAATAATGAGTCAACATGGCACTGATTTGTGTGAACAAATAAATAAATGTTGCAAAGGTTAGGCTACAGTAGGGGCTCATTTGTTTGGCAGATCCTTTCAAGGAACCTAGGATAGCTTCCTAGGACTCTAATGAAAGGTCCAACTAATTCAGAGGTGTCTCTGAGAAACCATTTACATGTTAAGAGCACTACAGAAGTTGTTGGAAGAGCTGAGAGATGGCTCAGTGGTTGGGAGCACTGTCTGCTTTTCCAAAGGACAGGTTCAATTCCCAGCACCCACATGGCAACTCACAGCTATCTATAACTCCAGTTCCAAGAGATCTGACACCCTCACACCAATAAGCATGAAATAAAATTAAGTAAAGTTAAAATAAAAAAATAAGTGTTTGAAGACAGAAAAACTCATATACAGATTATAGTGCTTATAATATTAAAATCCCCATTGTATACATATAGACTATTCCAGAAATTATGGTAGCTTTAACAATGCTTTTAAAAGAAAAAATATCCTTATCTAATATAAATTTTGATGATGAGAATACCTGTTTTGATGAAGTTTTCCTCTGTCCCATATATTGGCACCTCTGTTTTACGTTCATAAGGGTCTGCTCCCTCCTTTTGGCTTTCTGAGAAAGAAGCCTGGTGAAAAATATGTGTCAATGCGAATATCTTTCGACTATCTGGAAACTAATCAAGATGAGCAGAAACTCCAGGTGAAATGGTAAATAATAATAATAATAATAATAATAATAATAATTACGGTGATTTTCCATTCTCTTGCACAGAACTGCTTTCATAAGCAAATTTTACCTAATGAACTTGTTCTACATTTTGTAGGGAAAAGTTGCACAAAAAGTTTCACAGAAGTGATTATTACTTTTATTTTTTTTTTTATTTTTCGTCTTTTATTCCTGTATGGGCAGGGCTCTGTGTCAGAGTGACAGTTAATTTTAGTGTCTGGGAAAGTCAGGAGTATAAACAATGACAAAGGCAAGGAGGCACCTCTGCCATGAAGCCCTAGGTTTGAACTGAGTCACAGGTAAGCTTCAATGCTCCCATATCATCTCTTCCAGATTGGGTCATGCTTCATTCGGACTCATAGTAAAATTAAGACAGGATCTTTCGCAATGCCCGGCATGTTACCTGCCAAAGGGTCTGGAGAAATCACCAGGTGTCTCCAGAGACACTTCCTAACATTAGCAGCATCTCACGGTCCAGCATTCCTTTAAGCTTATATAGAGTGTAGGCTAAGTTTTCACCATGTTTTTACAGATGTGGACTATCAACTCATATATAAAAAAAATCCTTCCAGTTCTTGTTACCCTAAGAAGTGGCAGAATATCTTCAGCTTGTTTATAACAGCTTAGTTATTTGGGAAAATCAGAATTTGACTGAAATTTGCTTCTCCGTTTTGAAGGTTTAATACTTTCATGACAGATTCATTGAAAATTATCCTTTTAATTTAATAACTTATTTAATAAATAAGAGTGGCAAAAGGTCTACTTTGTTGATTTTTTTAACTATAAATACATGGATCTATATACAGTATCAAAATCTTTCAAATCACAGCCCTTTAGAGTAAAGCTGTCACATTTAGGGACTAAGTAGCAATAACAGTAGTAATGACTGACACTTGGCAACATTTGGTGACCACGGGTATCCACACCGCAGACTTTGGTTTTTAAAACTTTCCTTCTAGGAAACTTTGGCAAAGTCCTCTCTTATTTTTGTATTTTTGGGGTTCCATTTCTATTATAGTCAGATAATTCAATGGTTTTTCCGTGTTTGTAATCTCTGGAAAAGAATTTGTCTTTTCTTAACTTTTAATATCTTTGATTAATACAGTGTAGAGCACATACCACATACTATTGAAATCTAGTTATTCTATTAGTATTGATTTTAAATATCTACCATGTTGACAAAATAACACATTAAATGAGCGTAGATTTATTGTCTCTATTTTAGCAAGGAGATATTTTTCTTGTGTCTGAAATTCCACTTTCACTTTAGAAAGTGTTTAGAAGCTAACAGTTTAGTGATAAACACAGTGACATAATTATCACACAGGAAGGGAACATAATGAAAAGAGTTACGTACCACAAGATTATCAAATTCTTAAATTTTTTTGGAAGGACATGATTAATGAGGAAGGCTTTAATCTATGTCATCTGTGAACATGTTAATTTACTTTAACATTTACCAAACAAATACTTAGGAAAAAATAGTAAGCAAAATTTGTTGTAAATAAAAATATACTGATAAGCAGCTAAAACATTTTTGAAGTTATTTTGAATTTTGGTAATACGAGAGACTAAACATGAAAAAAATGCATAAATTAATTATTAGTCACCAAGAATACACAAGTGCATTTAGAAAGATGGTGCATGTACTAAAATCTATGCCTCTTTAGTGATTTTGACTCATCACTCTCTGTCCTTTATCATGAATTTTCACATACATGGTTAAGTTAAACCATTTTCATAGTAGCAAACCAGGGCATTTTCAAGCAGGTTACTAATCTTCTGTTAGTAAATCCATCCAATGCCCTCATTCCTTTACTCCGTAGAATACACATAGTATCTTTAAACTGAAAGGGATGAGTAAGGCAAAGTGTGAGGTGACTCATTGACCTTGGAATTCTTACCAGCATGAATCTGAGTCTAACTGCACCACCCACCTTCCATTAACTTCCATTACCTTCTGCTTTGGAAAAGGAGGGATGCTTCCTTTGCACCCCTGTTTCTTCTGGGAGGGGGTTAGCCTAGTGACTTCTGAATCGGGTATTTCAGTAAGGAATGCCACTTGCCTCCTTAGCTCAGTAGGCAGCATGTCAGTTTCAATAATTAATGAGGTGTGATGGTTTCACAGACAAATCACATTAAAGGGGATGGAAATGTTCTAGTTAATCAAAATTTATCCTAATGCAACTATTGCCTCCTAAAGTATTAAGCCAATAAAACACACACACACACACACACCACACACACACACACACACACAAAACTAAATCATCAGCTTCCCAAAGAAAGTAAGATTGCTTGCGTGGTAAATGAAGTTGTATAAATATACATGAAAGTGACATTGATAATCTACCATCAGGTGACTGACATTTTTTTCTTAATTGATCCAAACACTTAACTACACCTTCTCTTTATTCCTTGAATACCTTAAACAGACTTCAAGAATTATGGTGCTGTTTGTAATAGATACTGACTTTCCCACTGCCATTTAAGTGAATATATAAGTTAAGTATATGTAACTTCACCTATATTGCATAGCAGAAATTACACTGGAACCTTTCTCAGTAAAGACATTGTCTGGACTTACTATAATATTGATACTGAGAAATAATATAGGCCAGAAATTTATCTTCAGCATGTGTGAACTATTAAAGGTGGCACTCAGAGAAGAGCCTCCTACTAAGTTTATTTTTTAAAAAATTGTACTCATGAAATCTCACAACTGTGGTCACCTCAACAAGACCTGCATGATGACAGCTAACATGAGTCCCCACTCCAAGATAAAGAGCTACAGGCAATCAGTGAGTGCCAAGACAGGGAGAATCTGTTTTCCCCAGGGTTAGAAAGTTCCTGGGCGAGTTGTCCAATCCCAAGTAAGGCATGACTGAACACATATGTTTACAGTTGTACACATATATGTGACTGTAGGCATTTGTGTATACATTTCTCACAATGATTAAAGAAGAAGAGGTCATGAGTGTCAGAGGGCACAGGGCAAGCAGGGAGCTGGAGCTGGGAGAAGAAAAAGTATAAATAAGGCAGATAGAGCATGAAATTCCCAAATTATAGAAAGGCCCAGAGGGATCCATCCCTAATGACGGAGTGATCTCAGATTAAACTCTCATGATCTAGCTTCTTGTGGCCTATATTAAACTAGCATAAGTGTTGGTTTTTTTTTTTATCCTTATTAAAAAAATAGGCTAGGTGTATTAAATTCAGGTGTTCCGAAGATTGGTATTTATTATTTTTGAGATATTATTTGGATCTCATATATAAAGTAGTTAATCTATGGAAGTAACATGTACTATAACACATTAAAATTATTTGAAAAGGCATTAAAATTTGTATTAAGGGTAACATTTTTTAGTTGTGGGAACAATATTCTCTATTTCAAAGAAAGATAGTTGAGTCTCCAAGTTCTCCTGTGATACTCCAGATGAATGGAAATGATACAAATTCATGTTTTTTGAAACAGCATGTGTAGTCTTAGGAGATTTCTAAAATTCTTACAATTTTCATGGTAAGAATTGTTCAGGATCATCAATTCAAAATTAATAAATTCAAGAAAGCAAGATGTAGGAAGGTCAGTGGTCATTCTCCATAAACCTACTACAGTCAAAGATACGTGCTAATTACTACACTGAGAGTAAATTTATAGTAAAAATTATTAAAGGTAGTTTTATATTCAACATATGTCAGCACATCTTGTTTATAGTAGTATTTTCTTAGAGAACCTTGCTTTCTTAGAGAAATGAGTGATTCTAGGACCACTTTGTAACATCAGAAAATAAGATAGGGGTAAGCAACACACAAACAAACATGCATTTACACAAACGCGTGCACACTCACATACACAGAGGCATGCATACACATTTGTGCACACACATACATGCACAAACAAACTTACATCACATGCATGCACACACCCACTCGTAGACAGTACATGCGCACACATACACATACAAGCTTACACATGGAGTCATATGCACACACATATGATAGGTATTTGGCAAAAGACAATGGAACTGGTGGGGAGAGCTAACAGTGATCAAAGCTCAAATTATATGAACAACAAAATCTGTAGTAACAGTTATCAAACAAACATCTGTGAAATTGTGTTAGCATTAGTGATTTAATCAAATAGTAAACAAGGAAGAAAAATAGGTTTTCCGCACAGAGAAATTTCAGGTAATTCATGTGCTGAGGTAAGAAACAGTAAAAGAATAGCCTTTGGGTGAGAATGATGATTTCCTTTCAATAAGTATGCCATGGATGGGGGCAGTAATTTTGCAGTAATTTTTATGAACGCTGTCTCACTCTCAGTGACAACCACTGTCAAATTCAACAGTGACAGTTACAAGTCACATGGATGGAATGAACCAAGAGAATGGGAATAAATTAGGAACTCATTAATTAACAGTATATCCTTAATGGTTTATTATTTGTAGCAAATGTCTATGTAAAATGTCGATAATGCTGAAAGATGGGGTAGGTTGTACGTTGTAATGGAATTGCCCTACTTTCTGAGTGTTTCTAGAAATCTAAAATTCTTCTAGAGCATTATGGTTAAAGTATACATTGAAAAGAGACATATTGAAGGTGAACAGTTCTCTGACCAGCAGGGTTAAGGATTATGATTATTTATTTATTCATTTATACACCTTTAATGTATGTATATATTTAATTTGTGCGCATGGTATGTATATGGGAGTATTGCCTGTGTGTGTGTGTGTGTGTGTGTGCGTGTGTGTGTGTGTGTGTTATGTGTATGGGTTCTGTGGGGGGTGTATTTTGTTTGTATGGGCATTTTGCCTATATGTATGTCTGTGCAGGTGCCAAATGTGTGCATCAAGGAGGTCAGGAAAACGCATCAGACACCCTGCAGTTACAGATGGTTGTGAGCTGCCATGGGGGTCCTGGAATTTGAACCTGGGTCCTCGGCAAGAGCATTAGGTACCCTTAATGGCTGAGCCATCTCTTAAAGCCACAAGATTTCTCTAATTCAGAGAACCCTATTAATTCCATTAGCTTCTTCTGTTAATAATAATGATAATAAATCTTATCATTATAAAAACAAATACTGTGAATTAGCTTTCCTTAAAATTACTTCTTTTTCAAAGTAATATAGAGTGCCAAATTACCAAAATCTTATAAATCACATTATTGTAGTATGTCATGGAAATGAAGCTTTATATTAGCAATGAACGAATTAATCCTACTTGTTTTAAGGTGCATTTTCTCTCTGCATCCCTGCCCCTTACTGACACTGCTGAGATCCATCATCATTCCCAGATGTCTTCAATGTTAGACAAAGGCTAGCCTTCCAAAATTCTTATCAAAGTGACTGTAAGAATCCTTAGACTTTTCCTCTCTCTTTCAACCTTAGGGAACCTACTCTGTTGAATAAGGATTATCATCCATCAGATTCTGTGTACGTAATAACTATGGCATTCTCTTGAATAATAGGGTTCTCTTGAATGTTGAAGGATTCCTGGGGACTTTGTACTTTCCATAAAACTTCCTAGAAGCTGAGACAAATTTGTATTCCAGTTGATGTAGAGAGGACAGCAAAAAGGCTCCTACCTGCCACTGGATCAATTATATTTATTGTTCACTAATACTTAAGTGTATTTACATGTATATGTCTTAATGCATATGCATATTATATAAGATTATACTATACATTTGCACATGAGCATGCATGTATGTATTCAATTATATTTCTCTAAATAAAGTACTCTTTTTTTTGTCTTTCTCTAATGAGGAAGATTCATGTACCAAATTTCATTATTTGTCACAATATTCTAATATTCTTGTCTAAATTTGATACGTTTTCTTTTTTATTGTTGCTTTGAGTTTTGTTCTAATGTGTGTGTTCTGAAGAATTGGTTGTATTCTCAAACATCATTGTCGTATGTGGTGGCAATTTCTGTAATCCCAGCTGACTGAGAGGCTAGGGAAGGAAGCTGGCCTATCTTGAGGCTAGCCTGGGCAACTTAACTAACTGGACCCTGTTTTATATCTGAATCCACACATGCTTGGCATGTGTGAGGCCATTGATTCAAAGTCTGGAATTACAAAGAAAAACAAGCAAGTAAATGAACAACAGCAAACAAACAAATGAAAACCCGATATGATGTTTTTCAAGAAGTTTTCTCCACAGTTCAGCCAAAAGCCCTTTCATTTTACATTTTTCTGTTTACTCTTCGCTGTTACTTCATACTTAGAATTGTTTGGTGATGGCCTGCTTTTGTCTCTGTTGAACTTGTTTTCTAATATGGAAATTGTTGAAAATTTAGCACTTTTTTTTCCTCTGGCTTCTTCTGTTTTTAGTTTACATGAGTCATAGCATAAACCACACAAGAACTTTTTGCAAGAAGCCTGATGACCTGGTTGTGGGATACATAACTAAGAGCCTAACTCTGGTGACAGCCCACTCTATTCCCCGGATGACAAAACTTGTGAAGAAGACTGACATTAAAATGACTAATATGCTCTGGACTCTCATTGGAATCTTAGATTTGGGATTTTCCTGTTGTAAAAGAAATAAAAACTTTATTAGAATTTGGACTTGATTCATGATTGAACATGCCTGGAATTCTGGCACTTAGCAGCTGGAGTCCAGGGATCAGGAGTTCAAGGCTAACTTAGGCTACTTTGTGAATTCGAGGCCAGTTAGGCACTTGAGACTGTGTCCAGAAAAATCAAACAAAAGTGGTCAGACTATGATATTTGACTTCAGTCAAAAAGAGGAATGAAACAATGTAGTATTGTCGCTACAGATTCTTAAATGCTTATTTAATTTCAATAAAGGAGGCATGGTTAATTAGAATTTTGCATAAATCATGTTGTTTCTCTTACCTCCTATGAACATATTTTCAAGTAATTGATGGCTTCTGAATCCTTAATTTTAACCCAGTTAATAGTATGGCCAACTGTTGGGCAATGTGCATGGAATCTTATGTAAGAAGTGGGAAACAGTACGATCTGGAGAGGACAGGAACTCCACAAGGAGAGCAACAGAACCAGAAATTTAAACACAGGGGTCTTCCCAGAGACTCATACTCCAACCAAGGACTATTCGTGGAGATAACCTAGAACCCCTGCACAGATGTAGCCCATGGCAGTTTAGTGTCCAAGTGGGTAACCTAGTAATGGGAAGAGGGACTGCCTCTGACATGAACTGATTGGCCTGCTCTTTGATCACCTCCCCCTGAGGCAGGACCAACCTTACCAGGCCACAGATGATGACAATGCAGCCACTTCTGATGAGAACTTATAGACTAAGATCAGAAGGAAGGAAAGGAGGACCTCCCCTATCAGTGGACTTGGGGAGGGTGGGGTTGGGAGGGAAGGAGGGAGGGGCTTATGAGGGGATACAAAGTGAATAAAGTGTAATTAATAAAAATAAAAAATAATCAAATAAAAAACATTCTTATAAATGAAAATAACCTGTCAAATATATTTTTTATTTTGAAATTTGACTTCACATAACAGAGGACAAAAGTTCTCTAAATGTTAATACAATATTGTGGGGTTATTAATCTTGGTCTTGATGCATTTTCAAATACAGGGTTGGTTTTTTTTTGGCCACATCACCTTCTTTCTTACCTTTTTGTTATATTTCCGTATTATAGCCATGTCAGTTTTCTTTATTGCTCTCCATGCAGTCAGTAGACAGTAATGGTAGTCAGTGTCTTCTGCATGCAAAGCCCTCTGCATGCATGATAAAATATATGACTGATCATTTACATGTTAGTGAATTAAAAGCAAGTTAATTCAAATCAAGACGCTTGTGTTCCATTTGAAATTAGGGCTTTTATTACATGTACGGTAGCTGTTCAAAAGCATGTGTCAGGTACACAGATCAGCAAATAGCATCTCCTTTCTTTGGCTCAATTCGCATTTCGCAGATCCATGAGGATTGTTGTCTTAGACTTCTCTGTGATGAGGTTTGGCAGAGAACGTTCATTGTTCAGGTTTTAAAAAGAGCAAGCTTTTGGCAGGAATGCCTGCTCAGAAAAGGAATGCTGTGCTTACACATGTGCACTCAATAAACCTTCAGAGTGCCTGGGCTAACACAGTACCGGTTTGCTGACCCTGCCCTCAGCCCAGGCCCTGCACCCTAATTGCTTAAATGCCTTCTTTTGTTGTATCTCTATCAACACACTTCTTTTCATATTTCAGGAAATGGTATTTTTATTCATATTTCAAAAGTTAGTGTGTAATGAACAGCCATTTTATATCCTGTGCACTTTCCCTCCAGAGGTATTAAAACAACAATTGCTTGAGGTTTCCTTTCTTCCAGTCATTAGCAGTCACACAATCATGATGCCCATGACAACCAACAATCATCTTTTGTATACCCATAATCCTGTGTTATTTCTAATAGTCAGAACCGAAGATCTAACTCAACCCTCAATGTCTGGCATTCGGGTTTACCTAGATACAAAGAGTGCTGCTGTGGGTGCACTTTAATAGGTATCAGGATGAGCAAACCCAGTCTTGTACATTTCCCAAGTCAATAAACAAAACGAGCCAATGTCTGCCACTTGGGCCAAACAATTGAGCAATCAGTGTTTATGTTCTTTCCACATGAGGCTTTTCCTATGTGTAATTATGTTTCACTTGGAGTGGTTTTGTCATCGTTTGTTGACAAGCCTTATTCCAGCCCTCAGTTAAAGGCCGCTTCCTTACTGACCCTTGAGCTATGTCAACTCATATTCAATAAGTCTTGTCTGAAGAAGCAATTTTCACTCCACTCCTACTCTCCTGTTCAGAAGATAATTCCCTCCCTCCCACTTCATCCAAAATAATAGACTTAGCTTCTCTAGGATAAGGACTCAATAGTGGTTTACTGTATATTTTCTCCTCCATCATCCTGTCAGCATTTCGCCACAGCTTGGACTTTAAAGGTTCACTCTCTCATACTTGAAGGAAAGGTAACCCATTTGTAATCCACTGCCTTTTCTTTTATTTCATGATTGTTTGAAAATGGAATGCATTACAAAGCTTAGTTTACAATACACTACTTCATCTCAAAGCTTACCCACAAACTTATTTCCCTTGTATTTTTATTCATGCAGCCTGTCTGTCTATAATTCTTCTTTCATCTTTTTACTTCAAGAAATATTTATGGACTGAATGTCTGCTATATTGGGCACTGTGTGAGAGTCACTGATGGAACAAAATGAAAAGCATATCTTCTGTGCTTTGGTAGACATTCATGACCATGGACCAAGTCAAATTTCTCTATCAAATCCAACAAATGGATTATATCTTTTTTTTTTTGAGTCTTTGGAAAAATTAGTTCCAGAGATTTTTCAAACACTGCAGTCTATTTCAAATGCTGTTTGTTACCTTCTGCAACCTAATGGTAAGACCCTAGTGCTGATAACACTATATAGATATGACATAGAACATGGATGAATATAGCTGATATTCAGATTCAGCTTGAAGCTTCACTACTACTGCCTAGTGTTCATAGTGCTAGAAGGCGTTACACAGCCTACCAGAGCAGGAAAGTAATCAGCAATCAAAACCAGCTCTGAACTGTTATCTAAAATAGCTATGTGCCTGCAAGTACAACCACTCACCAGTGACACAAGAGAGATTAACCAACCACTTATTAAAGTTAGATTTAAGGTCCACTCCATGAGACAGAACCCATATATGCTTCACTAAGTGGATATAGAAATAAAATGACTCCAAGTGGCATAGTGTTATGTCTCTAGACCAGTGCCTTTCTCAGCCCTCAGCAGAGAAGTCCTATAGCCTATTCCTTAATTCTGTCATCTTCTTCCCTACCCTCTACTAGGAGTTATGAAGTGAAGGTTTTAGGGTCTATAATTAGTGTAACATTGAACTGTCTTTTGACGTGTTGGAGATAATGTGGTACAATGCTTTAGATGATGAGTTATGAAAAAAATCAATCTGAGTTCATTTTCTAGCTATGTCACTCGTATAAGTTTACATGACTTGTCCATTTCTCAATTTGTTCCACTGAGTTCATGTCAGAGACAGTCCCTCTTCCCCTTACTAGGGAAACCCACATGGATACTGAACTGCCATGGTCTCCATCCTAGCAGGTGTTCTAGGTTATATCCATGCATAGTCCTTGATTGGAGAAGCAGTCTCAGAAAAGATCCCTGTGCCAGATATATTTGGTCCTTGTGGAGCTCCCATTCTCTCCAGGTCTTACTAATTCCCTCTTCTTTCATATGATTCCCTGCAGTCTGCCCAAAGTTTGGTTATGAGCCTCAGTATTTGCTTTGATACACTGCTAGGTATCTTTCAGAGGCCCTCTGTGGTAGGCCTTGTGTTTTATCTGAGAAAATCATTAAAGAAACAGTCTTTTGGTTGATAATTCCAATATAGAGTTGGATAACAGAATAGTATTTGAAAACTGATCTTCTTTCTCCTCCTTCTTTTCCAAATCCTGCTCATGCTTTTGCTTCTTCCTTGCTCAGAATATGAAAAAGATATTATCGACAATAGAATATGTCATATAGGTGTTTCAATCAGAAAATTACTCCCTACAGGTTGTTATGGAAAAAGCAGTAATTTATACAAACTAAACAACAAGTAATAGTGTCCTGAGCATCCCTGTTTTAATTTCCATCCTGTTTTCATGATATTCCACTGTTTTCCTTTCAACTGTGTAGGTTGCCTTTCCGTTGCCAGTTTCCTTGATGTGGTGTTCCATTCCCAAATACAGATACAGATTGCTCAACAGACTATTTTTATTGATTTATTATTTAATACAATTTATACACTTTGTACCCCGGCTGTAGCCTCCTCTTTCATCTCCACCCAGTCCCACACTCCCTCCCTCTTCTCCTCCTAAGCTCCTTCTCTAGTTCACTGATAGGGGAGGTCCTCTTCCCCTACTGTCTAACCCTAACCTATCAGGTCTCATCAGGAGTGGCTGCATCCCCTTCCTCTGTAACCTGGCAAGGCTGCCTGCCCCCAAAAAGAGGTGATCAAAGAGCCTGGCACTGAGTCCATGTCAGCTTTTCTAGCAAACTTACATAGCGACTGAGCTGCCACGGACTGCTTTAAAAATCTGGACATAGATGTTCCTTTTCTTGCCAATGTATGTCCACTGTCATTCCCCTTGTTTTGCCCAGAATACATCCACTGTGTGGCCAGTGCTTTGTCTTTGTACATCTGCCTGTCAAATATTGTTCTTGCGATCTTTTCTTAAATGCTCTCACTCCTATAATATTCCAGAATATTCTATTTTATTATGCTTCATAAGAAAGTGAAGGGGAAACAAAATGATCTAAATCATTGTTCATTCACTCAAGGACCTGGAAATAATCCCAGAAGCAAGCAGTCTCTGGCCCAGATACAAGATCATTTCTAGGCCACACACCAACCACACACCAATGCTAAACTAGCCCTACTTGAGCTGCCTGGCTAAGAAGGGCAGAGCGCAGGGAGTCTTATAGAGAAAGAGATGGGTGGGATTAGAGGCACATGCAGGGGACAGGTGCCCCACAAGGAGATCAACAAAACTAAAAGATCTGAGCCCAGTGGGTTCTGCAGAGACTGATGCACCAACAGAGGACTATGCAAGGAGAAGAACTAGATCCTCTGCCCAGATGTGACCAATTGGCAGCTCAGTCTCCATGTGGATCTCTGAGTGAGGGGAGCAGGGGCTGCCTCTGTCAGGAGCTCAGTTGACTGCTCTTTGATCAATTGCCCCTGATGATGCAGCCTTGCCAGGCCACTAAGGAAGAGGATCCAGGCAATCCTGATGAGACTTAACAAGCTATGGGCAGATGGCAATAGTGGAGAACTCCCCCTTTCAGTGGACTAGGGAAGGGGATGAGGGGAAGAAGAAGGGAGGGTGGGACTGAAGGAGTTGAGGAGGAGGCTTCAATCTGGATATATAGTGAATGGACTGTGAAGAAAAAAAATTTAAAAAGCTAAAAAGACAATTAAAAACATAAAAAAGAAAAGAAGGGAACAGTGGAGGCTTTCTTTCTTTACTACAAGTTCAGGGGCCTCTGCAGGAAGCCTCAATGCTGCCCTCAGGGAATCAAGTTACCTAAGGAAAGGTAAGTCCTCATCTGCCAAGAAGCACAATCAGAGAGGAGAGCTCATAGATAAATCTCAACCTTCTGGATCTATAAAGATTATAGTAGGAAAAGCATGTCTTCATCCCATGCTGCATCATTTGCTTGGCAAATCTCTGTTGTAAAATTCAACAAGAGTATCTGGGCATGGTGACACAGCCTTTAATCCTAGCCTCTGGGAGACAGGTGCAGGCAGGTCTCTGTGAGTTCCAGGCAGGCCTGGACTACAACATGCGTTCAGGAGAGCCAAGGCTACAGAGAGAAACCCTGTCTTGAAAAACCAAAACCAACACAAACAAACAAATAATCAAAAAACAAAAACAAAACTAAACAGGCATGGCAAGTATGTTAATTGATGATTTTCTTCAATAATTTAACTTCAAAGACATGTCAGTGTCTGAACAAATGGACAAGAAATTGAGTGTTATTCTGAATTGTTTTTGTTATGGGAAAATATTTTGAGTGGTTTTCTCGCTGTTACAAGCTATTCTGCTCTCACAACTGTCACTTTTGTTTTTGAGTGCTTATCAGTGTAAATTGTATAAATAATGTATGAACCTATTTCCCAAAAAGTTAAATGTTTTGCAAATAGTGTAGATGTGAATTCTTTTCTAAATATTTACAAAACAACACAGGCCCAATTGCATCATGTTTCTCATAGAAATGTTCCATCTTGCCTTCTGGTTACCGTAATGCCATAATACATATAAATTGGGTTTGGATGGATATATTTAGTTTTATCTCCGTTCCCAGCCCAAGTAATTGAAACTAATCTCCTCCTGCATATAAAAATGTTTCTTACTTGCTTTGTCTGATAGTATTTTAAGAATATCCTCATTCTCTGAGGAGCTTACATTGGTAAAAGGGAATTCTGTGACACAGAAAAGGGAATTCAGAAAACAGAGAGCTTGACATGGTAGTTTGTACCTGTAATCCACGCTCAGAAGATGGAAGCAGGAACATCAGGACTTATAGACCATCTTTTGATACATAACACTTGGTAGATTAGATGCATGCTTGGGCTGCATAAGTCTTTTTTTTTTTTTTTAATATCAGCCAGAAAAGAAGGAGGGAGAAAAAGAAGAGCAAAGAGGGAGAAAGGAAACAGCATGGGAATGGAGGCAAAAGAGACCAACAGACTCTCTCTCTCTCTCTCTCACACACACACACACACACAAACACACACACACTATAATGAATTCTTCTACCTTGTCTGTTAGCAGTTGTACCAATGCAATGAAGTCTTCACAAACCCCAGGGAACAGGGTTTGGCCAATTGGATAGCTGCATATGTACATGGAGGTACTTCCTGGGTGGTATGTCAGAAAGTACAAACTTTGTGACCCTTCCTAGATACCCAGTCCATTATTTTATTCATTTTATTATTGATTTATATAATCTTCTATATTCAATCAGCCAATGTATGTATGACACCAAGTTCCATGTAGGTTCATGAAAATCAGTCCAACTTGGGGAGTTTGTTGGGATAATCTCAATTTGTAGATGGTTGACCAGGAGCACAGGAAACAAACTTATGGCTTGCTACCAGTAACAGGTGTCTATGAGATGACTGCAACCTTGGAAATTATGCCTTCAATTGTAGAACCTGACACTATCTTTATACATTCAGAGTATATTTGTATGTTCATGTATACATTTTTATATGCACTAAATGTACATATAGTAGATACTAAATTTACACATATATATTATATATGCACTTAAAATATAATATATATATATATATTAGATGATACCTATGCACCCTAAGTTCTTATGGATAATGTTTTTGCAGAATAGCAAGGGCAATAAACATTTTAAGGACTGAAGCAGCTAGCAGGGATGATCTTACACACAATCACAGGGCTCTGGAGGTAGGCAATCTGCAATCTGGATTTTAAGCCCAGCCTCACAGAGCTACGTGAAACACCATCTTAAAATAATAATAATAATAATAATAATAATAATAATAATAATAATACAAATCCCTGAAGCAAACAATTTCAAGTCTGTTTAGTTTCACTCTTCTCTTCCTTCCCTCCAATCCTTTCTATCTACTTTCCTTGTTCTCTCAAACTTACTGCCTTCTTTTCTTGCTTCTACATACATCCTGTAATATTGTTTCCTTGGACTCATGGTGCCAGTTGGCCATTGTTGTTGTTCATAGGCATCATAGCTGAGAAAGACTATTGGTTACTTCCCTTTTTTGGAAACCTGCATGACAACTGCTGAGTCCATGGAGGCCAGTTCTCAGAAAGAAGGTGTTCAGTTCAGATTCAGCTCAATCCTCTGCATCTAACTCAAATCTGTTAAACCCAGGACCAAAGTATGAGATGACTTTAGCTGTAGGAAATCACCTACAACATCCAGGAAGTAACCACGCACTACAACAAAAGCCTGTAATGTTTTGAGAGTTTCTTGGACAACCCTGACCAACAACACCAAAGAGGGTTTCCTAGGCCTGGTGTTGGGATTTTGTTAGGTCGTCTGTGGAGCATTGTTAGCTTAAGTAGGAACAGTTCATTTGAAATATGTATGTATATGAATACACAGATTATATATATTGTATATAATTTTAAGTTAACTGATAAAAATATGATACCTTTTGACTGTTCAGAATCCTTACTGTTCTTTTCTTTAAAAAATTATTTTACTCTTTCTTTGTGGCATTTTCCTTGTCCTTTAGTAATCTGTGTAAATCTGATGAATTGTCTTTACAAAGGCATTTTAGGAAATAATGTAAATCATGCTGCTTTTCTACATATTTAGTAGGGGAATCTATTTTCAACTGAAAAACATTGAAAATTTCCCAGAGGACGTTCCAGGCTCATGTTGGGATTATTGGTAGTTCCAGAGTCATTAAAAATAATTGTCATTGATCAAGTTAACGGTTCTTGTCTTATATCTGTAGCCCAGGCTTGAAAGCAGATAAGGAAGGTGGGAGACACCAAGCTAACATGCAGGACTGACTTGCTTCCTTGTCCCTGAGGACTCCCTTCCCCACTTCCTCCCTTCCCCTCTTTCTTCCTTGCTCTGTCATCACTGGCACACCATGGGATGAGAAATAGTAGCCAATGACTCCTTTAGCGCACTTTTAGTTTGTCAAATAATGCCAGATTTGTTCTCATAACAAAATCTTGGGAACAATACTGTTCACAGTAGTGATTCTGAAGGGAATTTGTTCCATCCTTTTCATCTTTATATGTCAATATCCTACTTTTAAAAAGCCAATCAAGTCCTTCCTTCCTGTTTCGATATGCTAATCCAGAAAACTTATATCATGACCCTGACACACATTTGGGCACTGTGTATGTATCTCTTCAATTTTAAACTACCGTATTTGGAACTTTTGTGTTTCCAAGAAGCTAGTGTTTTAGAGCAGTGATTCATTTCCAGATATTATACTCACTTCTTTGAAACCTTATAGAGCTATCAATACTGATTGATTTATAATTACATATGAAAAATCAGAGAGTTTGAGAGCTGGAAATAAAAGTCTGTCATTTTTTTTAGAATATTAATCATCTCTCTTTATTCTTTTTTTTTAATTTTTTATTAATTACACTTTATTCATTTTGTATCCCCCATAAGCCCCTCCCTTCTCCCCTCCCGATTCCATCTTCCCTCCCCTTTGTGCATGCATGCCACTCCCCAAGTCCACTGATAGGGGAGGTTCTCCTCTCCTTTCTGATCTTAGCACAGACATAGCCCATGGAAGTTCAGTGTCCAAGTGGGTTCCATAGTAATGGGAAGAGGGACTGCCTCTGACATAATCTGATTGGCCTGCTCTTTGATCACCTCCCCCTAAGGGGGAAGCAGCCTTACCAGGCCACAGTAGAGGACAATGACGCCACTTTTGAAGTCTGTCATTTTTAATATGAATAAAATATTGTTGCTTTTATAAAAATTATATGGATTCTTCAGATTTCTTTTTTTTAACACTTGATAAGATAAAATTAGAAAGTCTTAGGGATTCCTAAGATAAGTCCCTAAGGTAGCAGTGTTGTTTTAATTAAAGATGTTTTCCAAAGGAAAAACTGTATATCTTGAATGGATAAGCTTATACACCGTGGAAATTTTAAAGAACTCTATTTTTCTTCCTTTTTTCATTAACCAGTTTTTTTTTTTTTTATTGTAGACTAGAATACTCAAAGGATGCAAAATATCAAAACATTGTGAAAGTTTCAGGCAATTTCTTAGTCCGCATAGACAGAACCCCGGAAGTTGTTTTATGGACTGTTCACCCAACTCTTTGGAACTCCTCCAACAGTGCATATTTTGTTAAACTTTGTCCAAGTGAGGCCCAGAGGCTTTGTGTTTCTCTTTTTTATATATTTTAAAGTTCTCAACCTGGAAATGATTGGAATGTATTCCTAATGATCTGTCAGTCTCAGCATACCTACTTGAAATTTCGCTAGTTAAAAAATAATGATTTTTAAATTGTCTAAGTTGATTCATATAATTGTACTTCAAAAAAGATTTAAAAAGCATACCAAGAACCTGTCTACTCCAATTTCTTAATTCCACAGAGGATTGGGGATGAGCTGATGTGAATTTCTTCCGCTTGCCTTTCACCACCCTCTATTCTTCCTTTCGGCTCCCTCTCCCTTCCTTCCTTCCTTAAACATGAATGGGCAAATTGTCTATTTTAAGATTAGTGCTGAGAATTCAAATCGGAATAGCCCCCGGCCTGAGTGGTTTTTGATCCACAGCGGTGGCACACTGGCTACAGTGTGTTCAGAGGTCCACACTGGGAAGTCAGTCACATGATAGGAGTCTGAACTGAAGTCTCTTCACTTATAGAAAGCTCATACATTCAGCTCCTTGGTGGTGTCAGCATGTACTTTAGAAATGTGGTGTCCTCTGCAGGAGTGGTTGAAATCTGATGCCAGCTGAGGTTGAACTAATGCCCACATGTCAGTGATCGGTTCCAGAACTTTTTAATATTATATTCATAAATTAAATGTAACTATGATCAATTATAACAATAAATGTGTATAACAAAATGTGTATGAGTTATTGATTATATGAAGTTTTCCACTTACTCTAACTCTGTTTCTATATCTGTATAGAATATATGATAATATGCATACTATATAATATATGTTAGTTTATATGTTTATAAATGAGTACATATACTCATTTATAATTTTTACTATAATGTATGCTATATATAAATTATAGTCCAGGTTATAATATAAATTATAGTATAAGTATATATACAGTATAAGTATAGTATAGTATGATTTTTATATATTTATATAATTTATAATATATATTTATATATACTATATATAATTTATACTATAATTTATATATAATATACTGTTATACATTATAGGTTTAATCAGTTATAGATAGAAGGTAATGATAATGTTTTCCGACAATTAAGTACATTTTTAAAGGAAGGAAAAGTTCTGTGGCAAAAAGTTCTGGGACCAAAAGAGAAAGTTTCATTGTGCCATAAAAAATATAATTTTTAATTACAGTAAATAGGAGGGAAGTTCAAACTTGGTTACAGTCACCTTTTCTGGTCATAAACTTGGCCTTTAAACTTGCATGCTTCCTAGTGTGTGCCATGCATTATGGAGTGAGCTCAGCAGGCGCAAGTCTGTCTTCTTCTCGGACACTGGCACTGATACGCTCAGGGTAGACTCACACAAGTTGCTGAAGAGTTCAATCGCCAGATAAATGTCTCAGGTGTCCTTCATGATGCTTTGGATCTCTTAGGACATTCAGGAATATTCTTCTACAAAACTAGCAAGTGTGAACTTGTCTTTTATTTTTCTGTCCTATATAAGTATAGTGTCATTTATATCGCAATCGTCTATTAATAGAATTTTCTTCATTTAAGAAACTTAAACTAGAGAGATGTTTGTTTGAATTCAAGTACTATTTGCTCTTAAATATTGATTTTAGACTATTTTCTTGGGTACCTTGTAGAATAGATAAAGTCATCCAGAGGCTGATGAACAACTGCATTAATCACAGAGGTGCAGGAATGTGTACAGCTGTGTGATCACAGGGGTAGGGCTTTTGGCACATAGTTGCTGGTTTTGCTTTTGTTTTCAAATGTTCTACAGAGAGTTTGGTCTCTTTTTGCTGTTAGACTACGGGAAAAGATGTACAGAAGACTTTCAAGCTATTCGAGTATAGCTGTCCTTTACTTCAAAATAACTGGCCTCATCAAAACAGCATTCAGCCAGGCAGAATGTAGCCTCAGTCTGTTCTCTCTGGCTCTTTGTCTGTGGGAGGTACAGACTTATCTGAGAAGCTGCTGCTTTTAATTTCTCATTTGGGTGTGAACAAAGTAAAAGATAATGCGTCTGCACGCTATCATTCTTTCTTGGTGTGGTCACCTTTAATAATAGAAACAAAAGATGCATTTCCCAGTGTGCTCATCATAATCCTGCCAGGAAGCAGGTGTTCGGTCTTATTTTTCTTTGAAATCACATATTTATTTATTGCATTATGTCTTTCGGTTGTGGATATTTTCCTGTAGAGGGAAATTCCATCCTTCCTGGAATAATAACCTCCCAAATTTTAGAGGAGCTTTAAAAAATATACTGAAATGATAGGAACACATACTCTTTTTTTATATATCGTTGTGTTTTGATATCATATCTACATAGAGAGACCTTGAACGTTTGTAGCACTTCTTGCAGCTACTTTTATTATATAAACATAACCTAAGTGAGCTTTGCAAAAGGCAATCACATTTTCACAAACACAAAACTGTATGGATATTCAATAAAAGTATCAGCTTCACAGGAAATTATATTAAAAGAAGAAAATCTATGATTTGTGTCTGACCTTTCTCATCACTTCATCCCTGCCAGAATGCTTTGCGTTTCTATTAGAGCAGTTCTGCTTTTGACCATTCTCCATGTTTTCAGGGACTCTCTCTGGGCTTCACTTCCTCCATGCAGCCAAAGCTGGCTCAGGCATGTGAAACACAAACTTTGAGCTCATTTTAACTCCTTGTCCCTGAGCTAACTATGTACTTGTTACAAAACCTTGGAGCTGGTGCCTGATCTCATTCTGGCTTTGGGATCACTAGGCAGGTTGTGGTTCAAACGTTTTTATGAAATACACTCTGCTTTATAAATGGCCTTTACGAGTGGATATTTTCCCAAGACCAATCCATGTGTGTTGGTTTTCAGACATTCTTTCAGCCACAGTTTGAAAAAAAGGAATTGAAAATCTATATACATATCAGAGAACTGCCATAATCACTCAGAGCTTTTCATGGCCTTATGCTTTGGACAGAGCTGGTAATAACCACCTGCACCAAACTCATATTTGCTCACTTTCATTTATGTTCTCCAAGGACTTCAAAAGCAAAATGCCAAGAATAAAACAGAGTTTTAATGAATTAACTAATATACTTATTCATTTAGTGACCTATTTAATATATTTATTTCTCTAGCTACCGTATAAATACTAATCTGAGTGATACAGACCAGTCAGTCATTTCTAGAGCAACGTAAGACAGGTGCTATGGGTCTCCAGTCCCAGGTCCCTTCCACTGGTATTTACCAGTTTGCAGCCTCGAACAACTCTCCACGTTTTTCTATGCTTGTATTTCAACCTTAGAAAAATGACAGTTATAACAGTATTGGACGATAAGGTCACCAGGGTGTTCAATGAGTCAAAGTGTGTTCATATTTCACAATAGCGTGCTTCCTAATAAGCCTTATGAATGTTAGCTGCTGTCATTATCACTTTCGTTTGTCCTGTATTTTCAGCTGGTTCAGTAAGTTTTTCTAAACTTTCCCTCATTTTCACATCACTACCAATACTATAATTCAAACCTTTGGAATCTTTTGTTTATACTATTTAATAGTTTTCTAACTCGTATTTTTATATATGTGTTATCATAAGGCCTGTCTGATTTGGTATAGTGTGTTTCAGAATCTTTGTTCTTGTTAGGAAGGTTTCGTTTGGTGTGATTAACATTGCACAGAAAATTATACTATTTAAACAAAACTATAAATGATGCCGTGTATAAAGTGTGTGTATTTACTTGCAGGTTTACATATGCATCTGTGGGGATACAGAATGTTGAGCTATGGAGCAGCAATGAAATTTTCCTGATTAAGCAAATTAGACCTGATCACGGGATTATCCATTGTGTTGGCTGATCTTGGTTGCCAACTTGACACACCTTGGAAGGAAGAACCTTAATCTTTGAATTCACTTCTATCAGATAGGCCTGCGGCCATGTCTATATTTGGTGAATAGTTTCTTGATTGCTAACTGATGTAGGAGTGCCCAACCCACTGAGGATGGCGCCATCCTGAGCAGGTACTCTTGGGCTGTATAAGAAAGCTAGCTGAGAAAACCACAGGGGCAAACCAAAAAGCATCACTTCACTGTTGTTCCGGCCTCCTTTCCTGCTGGCATTTCTGCCGGGATTTCTCCAAACCATAGGCTGTTTATCTGGAAGGGTAAGCCAGAGACACCTTTCCTCCTTTGTTGGTTTTGATCAGGGTGTTTTTCACACCAACAGATAGCAAAGTAGGACAAACACCTTTTGTCATCTTGCACATTCTTCTTGGGATTTGTTGTTATTGTTGTTGTTGTTGTTGTTAGATTGTTGAAGTCTGTAACATATTCCATTTGAAGCTCACAACATACTATCACATGTAGTAATATAATTTTATGATAGGAAGACTATGTGTAAATGTTACTCTCTTGCAGCTCCTCCCGCTCTTTGGAGTTCTTTCTCATTTTTTTTATTTTTATTTCTTTATTTTTTAGTTTTTTATTAATTACACTTAATTCATTTTGTATCCCCCATGAGCCCCTCCCTCCTCCCCTCCCAACCCCACCCTCCCTCCCCTTTCTGCATGCATGCCACTCCCCAAGTCCACTGATAGGGGAGGGTCTCCTCTCCTTTCTGATCTTAGTCTATCAGTTCACATCAAAAGTGGCTGCATTGTCCTCTACTGTGGCCTGGTAAGGCTGCTCCCCCCACAGGGGGAGGTGATCAAAGAGCAGGCCAATCAGATTATGTCAGAGGCAGTCCCTCTTCCCATTACTATGTAACCCACTTGGACACTGAACAGCCATGGGCTACATCTGTGCAGGGGTTCTAGGTTATCTCCATGCATGGTCCTTGGTTGTATGAGTCTCTGGGAAGTTCCCTGTGTTCAAATTTCCTTGTTCTGTTGCTCTCCTTGTGGAGACCCTGTCCTCTCCAGCTCTTACTATTTCCCACTTCTTACATAAAATTCCATTCACTCTGCCCAACAGTTGACCATCAGGCTCAGCATCTGCTTTGATAGTCTGTAGGGCAGAGGCTTTCAGAGGCCCTCTGTGGTAGGTTCCTAGTTTGTTTCCTGTTTTCTTCTTCTGGCTTTCAGAAGCCCTCTGTAGAAGGTTCCTAGGTTGTTTCCTGTTTTCTTCTTCTTCTGATGTCCATCCTCTTTGCCTTTCAGGATGAGGATTGACTGCTTTAGTTAGGGTCCTCTCTCTTGCTTAGTTTCTTTAGATGCACAGATTTTAGTGGGTTTGATCTATGTTCATTCTGTTCAAAATATTGAAGGTGAAGAAGAAAAGACCATCTATCCTCTGAAGCATGTGAAAGAGCATTCCTGCTCCCTTCTTTTGCTTTTAAATAGTATAGTCTCTAAATGTTTCTGTGAGAATCTATTCCCTACAAAAGGTTTACAGTTTTGCAGGTATGTTTTCCTCAGCTACACCTTCTATCCATAAATTGAGAATCTCTACACTGCATTTGTTCCTGCTTTATACAAAGGTGTGCCATTCTTTGATCTCAAATGGATTTGAAGATGTACATGATACTATTTCAGCTACTATATCTATCATGTTATTAAAAAACAAACAAACAAACAAAAAACAGTGGCTTTGGTGAGGTGATGGTAGGTATGTGTGATTTCTGCCTACGTGGGTGATGCAGAATTCAGTGTGAACACCTTGCCTTGTCATGACTGGGCTGACATCAAACTTTGCAGTCTGTCCATGCTTATCTTACTTAGCCTTATGAAAATTATTACATCATTCTTTTCTCATGCCTTATCTTGTATGTCTCTTGAAATAATATGTAGTCTCACACTCAAGCTACAATTACATCCCTATTATGAAATTACCCTGGATTTTTTTCACCCCCTCCCCTCTTCATAATCATGAAATTATTATTTCATTAATTTTATGTATCTCCCGTAGCACTAATATTCCGCCTCAACTTTAGCTATTTGTGAACATGTTTTATTTCATTGTGTACATTATCTTTTTGAGTGAAAGAACAATTTATTCACCAGCTATAAATACAATGGAGATGAATATTACATAAGCTTTGCTTTAAAGTCAATATTTAAAATCAAAATTATACACTGCCAAAAGTGTCCTGAAATGTTTCTAATGCAATAGAGTGTAGGTATTGTGAGTTATTATATGTGCCACCCTGGGGATTGGTATTTAGTCTCTCAAAAAGTTCACCAGCAGTTTTCCTTCTGTATTACATCAAGTCACTTTCCTCACTTTAGCCACAGATGAAGTAACTGGCTTGACTTGAGAGGCCGTGTTGTATGAAAAGATCCATGTGTCATTAAACATGAAAATCAAATGCAGCTTGAGGGGATTCTCAGACTGTGAGAACTGGGAATGGATAAGGAAACAGCATTTTCATTTTTCTTAAAATAAAGTTGGGTAGTCTAGAGGCATGCTTTCTGTCAGTGATGGACTGCTTGCCTGGCATGGGCAGGGGCCTAGAATGATCACCGGAGAACAAGGTGAATTTTCTCAACTTCTGTTTAGCCTCTTAGTGATCAAGGAATATGGTTTCTCAAGTTTTAAAAGACTTTATGTACACATATAGGATGGCACACACAGACAGGTACAGATGGAAATGTCAGTTAAACATACATGACTAGCTAAAATAACTAGTTTGAATCCTGGATAGTGGGTGACCGTTTGACAAAAAAAAAGAAAGTAAAGGCTCAGTTCAAGTCATTCACTGAAGAAATTACCATTGCTAAAAGCACAGACTTTTCCTCAAACAGACTTCCATTCACGTCTGCACTCTGTGCCTGTTGAAGACCTTGATCACTGGCTTAAGTTGGGTTTTTATTGTTGTTGTTGCTGCTGTTGTGTGTGCGTGCACATCAGTTTTAGCAAAAGCCAGTAGAGATTAAAAAGAATATCTATCCTCCAGTGTCTGAAAATGAGATTTGTAGGGTTTAACTTATAAAAGGTACCTCAAAGTTTGACTATTAGTGTCATTATTGATCATTACATTCACAAAATAAATATTTATGATTGATGGCATGGCTTTATTGGAAGATTGGAAGGAATCACTTTGCTGTTTTTGAATGGCATTCAGACAAGAAATGCTTGGTTATTTATTTGAATCGGGGTTGAAACATTTGGCTGCTTAAGGGCAATTCTGGGAATGAGAAGAAGGGAGCCTCTTTGAAGGATTTTTGAAGATGTCTTTCTGAATTGAGTCTTTCAGGAATAAGTGACTTCTTTGCCTGTTTTCCATGAATTTACATTTTTCATAATAAATTCCCTTGGATCTGATGCATTTTAAGTAACATCTCTCATCTTTAAAATGGCCAGCCTTTAATTCTTACTCTGTTTTCATCTTTCCTTTCATGGTACTTTTTTTTTTTAAATACTATTTTGGTAATGTTTTTTCCTCTTAAATCCCATTTCACTCTTTCTAGTACCAGAAGTACTTCATGGCTTTTGTCATTGCCTTACATCTTGCACTCCACTCTCTGACAAGCACTGAACTTGTTGATTAAAATCTCCCTTCTCCTGACTTAATCTGTGGCAAGTGGTACAATGTTCTTTTTTTCACTTGTGAAAAAAAACTAAGACATGAGGAGATGAAATAACTTTTCCAGATTTCCTCTGCCAAGGGCTGGAAATGAAACGTGGACCTGGGCAGTTAGATTTCCGAACTGTAGCCCTCACTGCAACAGAGACAGTGGCTGGCTTTCATGGAGGAGTTTTGAACAGTTACTGCTTTTGTCTTTTGTTTGTACTTTGTTTTAAAACCCTCCATGGTTTAGGTACCTATAGGTTTCATTTATAGTCTTGTTGTTTCCACTGTATTTCCTTCTTTTCTCTGAAATAGGCATTCATATTTCTGAATGTGACCACCCTCTATTGTCCAACATGGCACACCCTTGTCTCTCATTGCCATTGGCTCAACACTTGGGAAGTCCTCAGCCTCCAAACCTCTGCTGTCTGAAGTCCAATGCCTGACTCAGTGCCTTTACTCCTGACTTTCATTTAAAGGCTATTTTCCTTTCAGCCAGTTCCAAGATGGTGTTTGTCTGTGCTAAGAATTTCCTCCTGCTACTGGAACCTTCTGTTCTGCAGATTGCTCCTGGGTGAACTGGAGAAGTTGTTGCCAAGTGTCTTTTTTCACCAATGCTTGTTTTTCAGTGTCTGGAAACTTGACATGGCTTCCTCTATTTTTCCACATTATTCCTCAGGTTTTGCCGCACCCTCCTGGAACACCTTCTCCAGATTATCTTCCTTTTCCTGTGCAGCTCCACCCAACTGCACCTTTAGAGTGCCTGCTTGTTCCGAGCACATCAAGTCATTGAAACCTTCTATTGTGTTTACCCATTATGATAAAGATGTGTGTTTTAATCACATACAGTACATCACTCTTTTGGGAAAATGGTCTTCCTGTGAAAACAAATATTTACACATACTTGATAATTATGCAAATAAGTTATTATTTTATTACCATTGCTTCTTTTATCACCTTTACTAACTGTGTGTATTAGAGTTTCAAGAACCTCCTGGCAAGGCTGTGTTTTGTGCAATAAGCAGAATGTTGTTAACTTTATGCTGGTTCTCTGATTGAGTTTATAAATTAGTAAGAAGCATAGAAGGAAGACACCAAGACAAAGAGGCAGCAGATTCAGGTCTTTAGTGGTCTTAGTTTTTTTTTTTTGTCACCTTGACTTTGTCTTCTCAGTAACTTATTGGAGTTTCAGCTCCATTGTTTGCTAAGTGGAGAATGGATCATACGGAACTAGGAAGTGTGTCTTCGCAGAGATGAAAGGCAGGTGTACATTTTACAAGCTGGAAATGGGTACACCACAAGTCCATATTATTATTTTATTGTCTCTCAAAGCTCCAAAGGAAAAGTTTGTCGACAAATAAACTATAGAAGTGAAATATATGATAGATGAACATAACTGTTTCAGTTCATTATTTCTAGTATGTATATGGTATCTCTCTAAATACAGAAAATTAACTTTGGGTTTTAATGGAAGAACATTCTGTGCTATGGTAAGTATGGATGGCTATTGATACAAATTCCGTAATCGCAAAATAATATCCTAGAGGGCAGTTCACGTTCTTCCCATGCGATGGACGTTGGTTCACTGAGGAAACACGGAGGTTTAGGAGTGCATGCAGCAGCATTGAGGATGTTTTTGCAGATGAAGTTCTGTTTGGGCTCCTTCTGCTTCTGAATTCTGTGATAAAACGTCCACTCTCACAGATAAGCAGTTCAAGGGTTAAATCTCCACACATGTCCTACCCTATAAGTGATTCATGTTTTGTTTACTATTTTAAAGTACCACATTTCAAACCCACATAATGTACCACTGAGAGTGTTATTAAAAGGGCCTACCTTTTTGTTTGATTTAACTTCTTTCTGGAAACTGGTATACTACTTTACCAGCTCGGGTTGTTCATAAATAGAGACTTGCAAGAAGACCATATGGGGAATAAAGCTAAATTTTTCTTTGATTCTGAGTTGGAATTGTCAGTGTGCTATTAATATGCCTTCATTTTTCTTTTTATTGTGTTTACTTTTTGAATCCTGGCATCATGTTGTTGTGTTTGTGACTTTATAGTTTTCATACCAGCAAATTGGCATAATCTTTCTCCCAGCGCTCTGTCTTCTTGATTAGCATGAGGGGCAGATTTACCACTTGTATTTATTTATCTTCCCTTTTCTAACTTTAGAGTTGCCTTTTTTTTCCCCTTTATTTCAATCATTCTCGATAACCCCTTCTCCGGATACCAGGATAGACAGTACATTCTCCGGGAAGGATGTACTGCTGATTATTCACAGATAAATTCTTTGCCTATCATTTTGTTGCTCAGCCAGGCTATGCTTGTTCAATGCTTTAATCTTTCATCACAAATCATCTTTCTCTGCATCTCAATCATTCTTCCCTCCTGCCTCTGAAGTCCTTCCAGCTTCTCTGCACATTTGGAATAATGAGGTGCTACTTCTGAACACCAGGTGCAGCCCCATCACTCCTGCTCAAGAAGGTCCTATTACCTCCAGTGTACCACGAGGCTCCTCTTTCCCTGAGGTACTCATTAGAGAGGATGCCTGTCTCTACAGGCAGGCCTAAGCATGGCAGCAAGACTCTTCTCTCATTCAATCTTCTCTCAAGGATAATCCCTTTTCCAGAGTAGAAATCTCAATTCAATTCATATTCACTTATTGTGTGTGTGTACGTGTGTTATTTTCATATATTCATACTTCCTGACTCACATAGATGTAATTCTGTTCATTCGCATCATCTGAGAACTACTACAATTCTCCACTCTAAACACACACACACACACACACACACACACACAAACACTTTGTGGACATATCTTCTTTTATTCTTCCCTTTGTGTGTGTGTGTGCATGTGTGTGTGTAATGTGTTTGTGCACATATGTGTGTATGTTTTAAGCCAATAAGCATATAGTTTGGACTTATAGCATTATACCTGAAACTTTTTCAAAAATATCCAGATAATTGAACTAAATATTTTATTGTTTGAAATTTAGTAACAGTTCAGATATTATTCATATATTATACAGTGGTTTGAACAGATAGAATTGGTGTGGTATCTCTAAAATAGGCTCTGTGTAAGTAATAGCTTGTGGTTTGTGCTTTTTTGGTACACTAGTTTCTTATTTTTCATTCTTCCTTTTCTCTCTTCTATCCTCCCTTCCAGCTTCATTCTTCGAGTCTTGTTTTTACTGAGATTGCCGCAGATAGTAATAGAGAAAGAATTCAGCACCTGCACTCTCTGTCCTTCTTCCAAACGATTTTTTATAACTAAACTGAAGCACAGTGTTTTTGTCACTTTTAATCCTATTTATGACAAGAGTTGAGTTTAATAAAATGATATTTAAATGACAGTAAGACAGCATTTTGCCCAGTGATCCAACAAATGAAAGACCAATACTTAAAGTCTGAGAGCAGATTGGGAATCTTGGAAGGTTGACATGTTTTCTCTTCTGGTAGAAAAATCAACCTAAATCTCCCAGCAGTGTGCCAGAACAATCCCATTTAAACAACTTTACCTTTGAGTGTGGTTTCTATGTCACTGGAAGTCTGAAGTGAGAGAGGATGGAAAGGAGCTAGGAAAATCTACTAGTCTAAGAATTAGGAAATAAAAATAGACAAGGAAACGAGTTTGGAGGAAAACTTGAGTTTTATAAAACATAGACTAGGATCCAACTTTAAAATTAGCAATTGGGAAAAAGTGGTTTGATTGACTCTTACCAACTGCAATAGTTTCATAGTAAATCAGATCTCCTGACCATCCTCCTGTGGCTTTTCAAATGGGACACTTGGTGAGGGTAGCAAGGAATCTGCAGCTTTAACAGCCCTCATATTTACTTTAGATACTTGTAGATGATTATGTAATTTTGGGGTAAATTATAGTTATTGTCAAAATAAGCGAACTTTAGGCACTAGATTAAGTAAGGAGGACACAAGAGTAGATTTCTGATTGAAATGTAGGTTCTGATAAGAACCATCAGCCCCTAAGATGAAGGTGAAGAGAAGGAGTGAACACAGCAGACACACTGGAGGTCAGGTGTGAAAGCAGTACAAATACGGGGATTTGGGAAAACGCCAGAGATGAAGGTCCTTTGATCTTATTAAAAAAAGAAAATATTAAGTGCTAACACAAATCACTGGGTCACAGGGACTGGAAAAGGATGCTGAGTGCCAACTGACGGGTAGTGCGTAAACTCTGGCCAGCACAGCCCCTGACAGTTCACTGCCTTTTCCCCTCAGATCCTGTGCTGGTGCAGCTCTCACGTCTGGCCTTTTGTTTACTTACAAGTCTTAGAAAATAAACCTAGATGACAAATTGAAAGGCAGCTTAGGAGTTATCCAAAAGACTCAAATATAAAGGTGTTCGAGTGAGCACTCTATGTCTGTTATACACAGGGTTGTGTTATGTAAAAAAAAGGCACAAACATGAATATGGGGAATCTGTTTAGAGGTAGAAAATTGCATGTTCACACACACATATGTACACACACATGCATATATGCACTCACATACACTTAATGTATCTTTTCAGGAACTTACTGTCATTTTGAGAAGTGAATTGAGAGTCTGTTAATATTTTCAAGTAATTTAGAATCTTTCATTTGTTTATGCTCATTCTGCTAGGCTAATAGTCTTATAATGTTTAACTTTTAGCTTTTTCATATGAACAGACTCTGTTTACTGACTTGCCAACATTTCAGAATGACTTTATTTATTGAAACAAACAAGAAATAATTTTTATCCTTATGATAAGAAGAATGTAAAAACTAAGCATTTTTTTAATCTGCTAAAATAGTAGTTCTATGCTAAGGACAGTGAGATCTTTATTATTATTTTTATTTCAAAGTGGCTTTTATTCATAAAGTGTGCCAGCCTCTATGAACAGTGACCTACTGTGTTTATCTTTATAAAGGAAAAAATAACCCGTTATTCAGAAGCACTTCCACTTGGGAGCTTCAGAGCCAAGTGTTAATGGCATTACTATTCTACACAATGTCCATTTAGGATCCTTCTTCATCTACTGTGCTCTTGTGGGAATGTCCCACGAAGCATCTTTAGTCTGTACAATGTTCACATAGCATAACTACTCTCTTCTTAGTAGGTGCGATATTAATGCTTTCTTAAAAACTGCCAAGCAGGCTGGCCCTTTGCTAGTCATCATTTGTGCACATCTCTACTAAATCACTGTGGATAACTTACAGGTGCTTACTGTGGGAAGGAAAATAAATAACCTGTCTTTGTTGGTGCCTGTTCATAAGTAGTGTGCATTCTGGAAAGTTTTCAATAGTGAATGGAAATTCAGGCAAAACCATAAGTCTTAAAGAGACTTGTCTTTAGCCAAAAGACTTGTTTTTTTTTTTTTTTTTTTTTTTTTTTTTTGTAACTTTGTATTCTGAAAAATACAATTATTTGTTTAATATTTTAAACAAGTTCCTCATCCTTTGGAAGATATTAGAGGTGAGGCTGCCTTACTGTCTTCAGAGCCACCCACCCCCACTTTCACTGGCATATGAAATAGTCTGTAAAACTTTTAGTCTGCTTTTAACATTTCATGACTTACACATAAATACAAAGAGTAATGCACATATATACACACACTCATCCACAGACACGAGGTGATTCAGAGTCACTGATTTTCAGGGGAAACATCAAGATTATTTAAACCCATGTATGTCTATCATTAAAAGCACATAATTTAAAATAGTTCGCCACACTTAGCTTAAGTCAGGTTAAACATTCATATCTTCAACAGCTCTTACTTATTGCAGGTTGAGATGTCAAGCTTCTTCACAGAACTTTAGGAGCCTTTTGCTCATTACTTTATTAGACTTTCAGAAATTACTCTGGGAAGAGTGAACGTTTTCATAATTTCTCTTCAGCTAACATTGGCCAGAAATACACATCTACAATGAAATACAACATGCATAATTATAAACCTTGAAACTCTAGAAGGTCATTACTCTGTTATTATTTCATTCTTTTAACAGTAATAAAATTGTGCCTCAGCTAGTAAGTACATGTGATTAACTTACCAACCATTAATTAGTATGGCTCTCTGTGCCTTCCTACTGAATCCTGTTCCCCAAGGACTCATGTTTTAATACATGTGTTCTTGTCAGAAATGCATGAAGTTTTTGCACGGCTGAGACAATAAGTATCAAATTATCCGGTCAGAAACAGTATAATTAAGACCATATCCTGGGAGTTGAGTGAGATGACTCAGCAGCTTAGAGCAGAGCACTTGCTGCTCTGGAAGAGGATCCAGGTTCAGTTGTCGGTGTCCATGATAGCCCATGCTGTCGTTATCTCCCTTTTCAGCAAATCTCATGCCCTCTCCTGACTGTCATAGGTACCTGGAATGCACGTGATGCACATTCATTCATGCAGACAAAATACTCCTACCTGGAAAATAATATAAACAAACCTATAAAAAGAGATCATTATATTCCAATGAGCAGTACGACATGAACATGTTTTCAAGTAATTGGAAGAGGTATAAGATATGCATTTGTTATTACTAACATCATCTAACAGTATACTTTTGAATTATAATACAAAAGTATTTGGAACCTACTAAAATATGTAGGATTTATCCTTGAAAAACTTTTGTGTGTGTGTGTTGTGAAGGATGTACAGATATGTGATTTTTAAGAGGGACAGAATGGGCTAGCCAGTTGGCTCAGAGAGTAAAGACTGCCAGTTCTAAACTTTATTGCCCGAGTTTGACCCCTGGAACCCACACAATAGAAGCAGAGAAACAACTCCTGAAAACTGTTCTTAGGCTGAACGTGCCCACCATAGTACATGAGTGGTCACTGCCACACCCCCATGAAATAAATAAGTACATGTTAATAAACATATACAAAAAGTTGATTATAGAATCCTCATGCAGGTATATGAATGCTTATTGCACACATTATCTTTTTCTGTATCATGAACATTCTTATGGTAAAATTTTGAGAAAACATTCGCATCATAAAAAGATTATTGCGTCATTTTTAAAGAAAGTTATCCTGATGAAATATGAGAGATGACAGGAATAATTTGGTACAATTCTATACAAGAAAAATACAAGAAAGTTTGTTTTTTTTAAATATATACTCTTTAAAAATTAAAACAATTAAATTTAGACTTTAACCAAATACCTTTCAGATTTACACACTGTTTTGAAAAAAAAATATTTTACCCTTTTCTCTAGATTACATGTTCAATCCTAATTACTTTTTATGGTTGTCTATTATTTAGGACTAACCTAAAGTTATCACCTTATGTTGTAATGTAGTCAAAGAGCTTATTCTTCGTTATAGTGCTCTCTGGTGCCTTTATGAAGTGCTCCTTATGCCACACTCCAGCTCCCCATGAAAAGGGAAACAATCCCGCTGCTGTATTTCAAACCATTGACATCCTGACCATGACTTCATTTGCAATAAAAATCACAAACTGTGCAAGTGTATTTTATAACTCCCCATTTTTGTAAGTTTTAGTGAGAGAAGGTCTGGTCAACCTTGGGTTGAGTCACCTGATTCCCACACAGTGAAAGCTGTGTGAGGTTGCTAGACTATCAAGAATATACCTCACAGCTCGTTCCAGGACGCTTTCTTCCATTGAAATTTCCATGTTTTATTCCCACATTTTCTTTTTGTAAAATACTGCAGTGATCTATTGAAAGGTAAATACTACGTGTTACTATAAGTTACTGTTTAAGTAATGTAATGTCCCATCATTACATTAGAAAACACACATGAACAGAAAATGACCCTAGCATTTCTCTGACATCTATAACGTCTAAGCATCTTTCAGTTCAGCAGGCACAAACATCTTAAACTTCGGGGGTTACACGGTACCAGGAACCATGGAGTAGAACGAGGAATATGTGTTTCTCTGATTATGTTTTGACTGAACTACCAAATTCTCAGACATTTGGTCAAACATTGTTCTGGGTATATCTGTGAGGGGTGTTATAGATAAGATTAATGTTTGAACTGGTACACTAAGTAAAACATAGTGCCCTTCCAAATCTAGGTGGATTCATACATCTAGCTGAAGATTCAAGGAGAAAAAAAAGTCAGGCATACCATGACTAGGAGAGATTTTCCTTTTGCCAGAATCACTTGAGCTGGGATATTTATACATATAAGTTTCTTTCTCCCTTGAACTTGAACTTGAACTGAACCAGCTAATCTTGGGCCTGGAACTTGTACATGTTCAAAATAGAACCATATTTGGCTTCTTGATCACAAGCCATCAGACAAGGACTGATCTACACATCTGCTCTCCTGGATGTGAGCTGCTGGCTTAAAATGGTTGTCACTGTTAGTTCTCCTGAGTGTCTGGCTAGCAATGATAAGTTTAGAGATTCTTAATCTCTGTAGTCACATGAGCCAGCACATTGAAACCGTCCTCTGTTCTCTCTCTTTCTTTTACTACACACTCAACTGACCATCCAATTATTTCCCTGGAGAAACATGGGTAATATAGTCTCTGGGCTGGGGTATGGAAAGAAAGCCTCATATGATTTGTAGCATATTTTTGGATGATCTGTGTCCATATCACAAACAAAGATTTTTTTAGATACAATCACTCCAAAAAACCTGGAACACAATTGATAACCCAATCTTTCTTGTAAGACTTCACTGATTATTTTAACCAGTGAATTTATGATACAGATGAGTTATAATGTTCCTTTAGATTTGTAAATGATAAATATTAAAATGGTTTTCATGAAGTTCAAAATAACATGGAGATAGATCTCTAAAATCAGCTGAACGGCCCTGACCTTCTGTAAATGCCTAGTTTTTAACAAGTGCAAAAGTTTACCCTTTTAAGCCTTTAGACTTTCACTTACATCCCTGTGAAAGTTAAAGATTAAAAACGATGTTCTCCCATTGCATTTATAGAATAATAAAATATTTCTTATTGGTAACATATACTTGATAAGTTTTAACCTTGACATATATTGACGTGTTTTGTAAAACACACACTAGGTAGAAATTATCTATACATATATTTGAAAATATATTTCAGCTATATAGCTTTAGCAGTTTTTAATTATTATGAAATTTTTATCAGATATAGAAAATCTGCACTGCATGTTCTATGAATTTCACTGTTTTCAGTGTCTTAAAGGCACAGCAATTACTCCCAGTTTCTTCTTCTTCCTCCTCCTCCTCCTCCTCCTCCTCCTCCTCCTCCTCCTCCTCCTCCTCCTCTTCTTCTTCTTCTTCTTCTTCTTCTCCTTCTTCTCCCTTCCTTCTCTTCCTCGTCATCCTCCTCCTCCTTCTTCTAATATTGCTGTTAAGCTCTGGTACATTTAACCATATTGAAGTCATTTTCACATTTGCAAATTTGCCTTTCATAAACAATATAAATAGTTGTACTCAAATTTGATCAAGAAGAAGGATGTCTTTAAATTCATGATATAAGATCAAAATTTTTAGGTGCAAAACCTGTTTTCTCTCTGCTCCTTATAACAAAGAATGACACGTTCATTTACATCTTATGTTTTCTAATAATAAAAAAAGGAAATACAGCTATAACTCACAGCAGTAAAACTTGTCTAGTAAATAGGCGAGGCAAAACTTCTAAGATTTAACAGCTTTTACTCTGAATAAACAAATGAATGTTCTAAGATGGAGGTACAGGTGTGACACTAAATAACGGAGCGATTAAAGCAGAAATGACCAGCTAAAGAATCACAAGGAGCTCTACGCTTATGAAATGAGTATAAAAGCAAACAATGTGCATAACGTCAGAAATATGTTGCTACTTTTTATATATTCAGGCGCAGAACCACAAAATAATGAAACTTTATATGAGATAATAAACTGGGTGTGTCAAGGCCCAGGACACATTGATAAAACCATTGAGGCATGGGTTACTTTGTCACTTACACAACAAATCAACTTTCATTATTTTTATAAATACTCTAAAACTATTATATCAGGGATTTTAAATTCTTTAGTATCATTTTAAAATCTAATATAAAGCTTAAGATTATCTTTAATGTTTCAGTCAGTGTGATGAAACCAAAAGAAAAGAGTTAATTCCCCAAAGTGCAGTGGTACAAGATGTTTTAAGGATATTAAAAACATAGTTGACTTTCTCCTTCTGGGATATTTCACTCAGAATGATCTTTACTCACTTATATAGACCTATAAGATATGATAAACATAATGAAATCTATACACCTAAAAAAGATAATCAATTGAGCGGACATGGGGTAAGATGATCAATCCTCATTTAGAAAGACAGATGGGATGTGCATTGAACGTATGACAGGAGTCTACTGAGCGCATCTGAAAGACTCTAACTAGCAGTGTTTTCAAAGCAAAGACTCATGACCAAACCTTTGGCAGAGTACAGGGAATCATAAGAAAGAAGGGGAGTTAGTCTGATGGGGAAAGGATAGGAGCTCCACAAGGACCAAATATATCTGGGCACAGGGTCTTTTCTGAGACTGACATTCAACCAAGGACCATGTATGGATATAACCTAGAACCTCCACTCAGATGTAGCCTGTGGTAGCTCAGTAACCAATTGGTTTCCCAAAGTGAGGGGAACAGGGACTATTTCTAACAGGAACTCGATGACTGGCTCTTTGGTCTCCCCACCCCCGAAGGGAGGAGCAGTCCTGTTAGGCCACAGAGGAGGGCTTTGCAGCCAGTCCTGAAGATACCTGATAAAACAGGATCAGATGAATGGGGAGGAGGTCCCCCCCATCAGTGGACTTGGAAAGGGGCACGGTGGAGATGAGGGAGGGAGGGAGGGAGGGACTGGGAGGGAATGAGGGATCAGGACACGGCTGGGATACAGAGTTAATAAAATGTAACTGATAAAAAAAAATAAAAGAAAAAAAAAACATAGTTGACATCAACCATAATATATTAGAGACTGAATATCTGATTTCTAATTCTCTCTCTCTCACACACACACACATGCATACAGTCATCAATTTTAAAGTTTAGCTTTATATTTCCAATAGAGAAACATATTCATATCCTAAGAGAATCTCTTCTAATTATTACATATTTTATGCAACTAATCCATTTTTGTTAGGGCTATTTCTCTACTTTTGCTTGATTTGTTTTGTTTTAATCTTGGCTTGATCAGATTTTTTTTTTCAAGTTATAGGTACATGGTTGAACTTGGGGACATTTACCTGAGTTAACTTCAAGAATATATAAAGGAAACAACATCCATTCCACATGACCAAAGCAAAATTAAAAAAAAATTAAAAATTTGTTTAAAATAACACTGTAGTCACTAGTTTATCATAGAATCTTTGCAAAAATTTTGTTGTGATTAGCATTGCTTGCCTTTCATGCTCACATCCCTGTTTGTGATATGCTAATGTGTGAGAATCAGTAAACGCTGTTGTGTTCAGAGTGCTATGCAAACTTTAGATCTCTTAGCAATTGAAGAACATTCAAGATTCATAGCACACTTTCATATATTATGAGTTAGTTAAGTTTTTTAAAACTTTGGAAACATCGCTTGATGAAATATTTTATTTGTTTCACATATATAATGGAAAGCATTTACAGGAATAAATTTAACATTATTCACCTAAGAGCAAAGTCAATGTAAGGCAAGTCAGCTATGGCCTTTTTCCAGTGGAGCTTAATTGTGTCACCACAATGAGGACATTGTTAGCTCAGGTTTTTACCTACCTGATGTACTCATGTATAAACACAGAGAATTCCAGCGCAGAAAAGCCTAGTGACTATAAATGTCTGGTCATAAATCTAACAAGGGCTGGAAAGTCCAGGAGCATGTAGAAGACATCAGAATAAGCATTAGGATTAAAGTAGGAAGTTCACTAGTACATTTTATACACAAAAGTCTACTAAGGGGCTGCCTCAATGAGAGCTCCTGCATGTGGGGACATTTCTCTTTTATTTTCACAAGGGTGAAAAAGAAGGGCTTAGGAAAGTTTTAGAATGCGTCTCAGATCTTAGTACTTTAGCAGCTCAGTAACTTGCTTCCATGACATAAGCAAGCTGACACAAAAGAACCAAATGGCTTAATAAATATTGTTGTCTTGAGGATATAGATTGAAAAATATAATTAATATTTTAATTCTGAAATTATTAGTTACTCACTAACAAGGTGTGTGCATCTGTGGGACATGGCACAGCCACTTACATTTTGTATTAGATGGAAGACTGTGAACCTGATCTGTTTTAAATAGACATTCAGGAAGTACTTGGCTGTATCATATCCCGGCTGAGAAGACACTTCCACACAGTTAGGATGTCCTGGAGAGTTAGTGCAGTACCGCTGATATGGAAACTGAGGTAGCCTGAACAGGAATTCATGTAGTGTCTGACACACGTCCAGTTTTGAACATTTAACATACCTCCCTGCACACCTTGCAAAACCACTCATCACTACAGAGTCACCTTCTTTACTCATTTTAGATTTATAGCGTATGCTGTTCATCAATACCCTAACTTCTAGTTCCTGATTCTTAAAATTGAGAACCCAAAAGACCCATGAAAACACTAAAAAGCAACCATAGAACCCCTGAGCCATAATGTTTGATCTTGATATCATTCATTATTTCTGAGTCTAATTAAAACGAATGTCTGTCATGACATACAGTGTAATAACCTCTCATTCCAGAGCGGGTAAGGTGGTGGGAAGGATCTGGAAAGGGGAAAGGATCAGGGGAGAGGGAAAGTATAATCAGAATATATTGTATGAAATATTACATGAAAAATATTCAATAAAAATTACCTTAAAAAGTTAATGTTAACCTAGAAAACAGTCCACAGGGATGGTGCTGGGGGGTGCCTCATGTCTTGAGGCAAATGGGTCCTGTTGAGGTTTAAGATTTAAACCGAATGTTTTCCAAAGTTTCTGCTGAATCTATCATTCAATCAGGAGAGCTACCTGTATTAACCATTGATATGAGATGTATTTCACTGAAAGGAGGACTGACCTTCTCCTGTGTGTATCCTAACTCATGACCCTGCAGTGCTCCAAAGAGGCACCTGAATGAATTTGAATGAGTTTTCATTTCATCTCATTTTTACATTCAGTAACCCAGTTAACTATACATACATAGTTTCCCCTTAAAAACAAATATCTTATTAAAATGTGTATTTACTCTCAGCTCAAGGCCTTGGTGGATTTTCACCTAGATTAATAGAAGAACTCAAATGAGAGATTCTTTTAAACTAAGTAGTATTTGTTATCTATGGCTTGTACAATAAACCATGAGCACCATGAACACATCCACTCAACATTCAGAATGGAAAACTAAAGTATGATAAAGCAATGAGTGGTAAAGAAAATAATTGACTTTTAAGTATAAAAAAAAAAAAACAAATGGAATGACACAGAAGCTTATACAAAGGATTTCAAAATATTTTAGATAGTGTAGCATTCTGTTAATTATTAACATTTTTATGCGAACTCAATGACATTTTGTGACTTTAAATTCAAAATCTGGTATTCATTTTTCTCACCTGTTCATTCTAAATGCAATTTACAACAACCTGCCTTGCTGTTGAGTGTCTGGACCAATCAGGTAGTAGATGCCTGAACAGATTTGTTTTAACTTAAAAATAAACTAACTTATAAGCAGATGTTAGCCGTATAATATAGGATAGCCATACTAAAATCTACAGAGCTGAAGAAACTAAACACTAAGGAGCAACCTAGGGAGGAGGCTTACATCTCATTCAGAATGGCAAACACCAGGACAGACACCAGAAGCGGTAGAAGATAAGAAACAGGATGTGGTCCTCTGAAAGGATTCACCCAACAGGCGATCAAAGCATATCCTGAGACTCACAGCCAAACTTTGGGCAGAGCACAGGGAGTCCTACTGAAAAAGAGGTGTGTGGGAATAGAGAGACATGTAGGGGACAGGAGCCTGCCCCACAAGGAGAACAACAAAGCTAAAATATCTGAGCCCGGGTGTCTTGCAGAGACTGATGAACCAAGAAGGACCACACATGGAGAGGACCTAGAACCCCTGCTCAGATGTGGCCAATTGGCAGCTAGTCTCCATGTGGATTTCTGAGTGAGAGAAGCAGGGCCTGCTATTGTCATGAACTCGATTGTCTGCTCTTTGATCACTGGCTCCTGGTGAAGCAGTCTTGCCAGCCCATGGAGGAAGAGGGTCCAGGCAGTCCTGATGAGACTTAACAAGCTGTGGGCAGATGGCAGAGGAGGAGAACTCCTCCTTTCAGTGGACTAGAGGAACAGGATGGAGGGGGGAGAAAGAAGAAGGGAGGGTGGGACTGGAACTAGTAGGAGTTGAGAGAGAAGGCTTCAATTCGGATATATAATGAATAAATTGTGAAAAAAATAAAATTGAAACAATCTTGTCACTATTACTGGGAAGGTTGGTGCAGCAGGGCGCTAGTCAGATGAATGAAGGCTCTAGAATAGGAAGTCCCAAAGACACACACTGGTGGAGTGATTCAGGTGAAGTAAGAGGGCGAGAAACTGAGTTTTGTCCTTGGTGGGCAGGTGCGATGCAGTGCACTGGACAGTCCTAACACTGTCCACTCGGAGTTGAGGTCCTGGGGTCCAGTTGAATGGAATGTAGTGACTACTATGAAAGAAACAGAAAATGGTGAGGTAAATTTTCTCACTAAGAGGAAAAAATAGAAACTGTATGCAACAACAAATTTATTGTAATATATTAACGAAAAGATATGTTAGGGGGTTATAAAATTTTTACAAAACATGTTTTTACAACACAAATACAGAACTCTGAAGAATCCTGAAAACATAAAAATAAAACTAATTTTTAGAAATAGCTAATCTATTTCACATTGATAATTATTTTTCTTAAAAATCAAGAGGAGTTTATATTCCTTTTCTATTCCATTGAATGTGCATTGTGTTTGTCCATGGTTGTTCATGTGTATATGTGTCTGTCTGTGTGTATGTCTGTACAAGAGCACACATACATTTTCACACAGCATCACATTTCACATACAGTATATATGAAAATTTTTATTTAATTATTTAATGAATAAGATAATATGCAATAGTATTAATAAAAATTTAGTTACATTTTTTGAAGGAAAATAAAACCTTGCCTAGTAGCTAATATCAAAGATAAAAGAAATGGAGGAGTGAAACCTCCAATTAGTCCATTACTCCAAAAAGTAAAGTAAAACCACCAGACTTTCTAATGATAATATACTAAATGCCAATTATGGTTGTCAGTCTATAAAATTACTGGTTGCGTTTAGAAGAACAGTGTGTTGCTATGGCTTCTCACAGAAATGCAGCTCTGGGCTGAGACACAAACTCTCAGAATTTTGATGACAATGATGATGATGACAACGATGAGAAGGATGAGGAGGATTTTGATGATGATGATGATGATGTGGAAAACAATAGAAGAAGGCACATGGTGTCTGCCTCTGGCCTCCAAGCATGCATACACAAGTGAGGACACACACATGCACCTATGTACACATACATACAAGCACATACTTAAAAAATAAAAACATAAATGATAATTGGATTAATTAAATTATTTAAGACAAAAATGTCTTTATAACTTTTAACTTTAATGCAATAAAACTTAAAATTGGCTATCTCACATTTCATTTTATCAGGGAGTATGATATGTATTATGCTCTAGAGTATTCTTTATTTATACTGTGTAATTATGCTACTTATTTATTTTAATGTGTAGACATCTGCATTTACCAGTTAGAATATAATTATTATTGTTTACTTTAGAGTTTATAGTCAGACCCTTTCTGTGGTCTGAGTTTTGTTGTCTCCATGTCATTCTGCTTCTCTCCATAGTTGCAAGTTGTTTTCTTGTGGGTATGCAGAAGCAACTCAACTATCTTGTGACTCAGTGGTTCCTAAGATGACCTTGCTACAAGTCATCTTCTGCTGCATGCTAAAGGTGTGACAGGCAAGTTAATATTCTAATGGAGAAAAATTTGCCAAGTTAACTGGAGTGGACAGGCTTTGTTGTCACTTTTTTTTTTTTTAACCAAGGTGGCATTGTCTTAACATCTGTCATTCCCTGAGAAAGCCATCTAGCTCATGGATATGATTCACGATAGAAATATTCAGGAAAAGAATGTATAAGATGTATATTTATTTTGAGAAACTATCACCCAGCCAAGAAAGAGGCTAGTCTATTCACATCATATTGCTTGTCTGGGAAACTTTCTAGAGAAAAAGCAAAGAAACCATAAAATTAAAGAAAACATCTATCGGGCTTTCAGACACTGAAAAATGCCATCTCCTTTTCCTTTCCTTTGGAATTTCTCTTTCTTATGGAAACGCCTTCTGGGATCTCTAAAATAAAACAAATATAAAAATCCTTCTTTTTTTTCTCTTCTTTCTAAAATTTGCCTGCATCTGCTCTTGAGGTTCAAGCCCAATGCAAATTGAGGGAAATGCTGCATTACCGTGGAGAATGATTAAATTAAAATGGGACCACCATGAACTAAATTCCTTATTCCCTTGATGTAATCTCTGTCTTTTATAAATAAATTATGACATCTTTAGAAAGTTTTTATTAAAGCATTTAAAATAGTGCTGTAATTCCTGGTCTAGAGAAAGAAATTTGGATTTTAAAACAATCAACATCATGCAGAATTAACTGGCCAATTCCAAAGTTATAGATAAAACTAAACACTTGCAAAACAGTTTACTAGAAAGGTTTGATTCAGGAATCTATTATATTGGGTAAAAGAAACCAACTCCATAAAGTTCAATTGAATGAATAATTTACTTAGTTTTAAAATGGAGGAAAAATTTACCCAGTAAATCATCATTTTAGTAATACTGGTGTGTGATTCTAACACTCAACAAAACTAAAATGTAATGTCAGCTTCTATGTTCCTTATAGAAATAAATAGTTTACTTGTTTTTTAACCTTCCCTTCATGGCGAAAGTGTTCGCTATTATATTTAAATAGTATATACTGAAGTTTTGTTTAAATGTGTACTTTGTATTCTTTTCCAGTTCTCTTTCTTTGAGTGCAAAGTACAATCCACACATCATAAATTAATACCGAAAATCTGAATGTACCCCAATAGAGTCTCTCAGTGATGCCTGCATAAGCCAGGCCCTTGTTTGTTCTGTGTGTGGCCACTTTGGTTATTAGTGGGGTAAGACTGGCCGCCTTGCCCCAGATTTATGAGACTTGGCAAAGGCCTTGAGAAAACAGAGCCCAGTTTGTCTCAACAGAAAACATTATTAGAGACTAAATAAACATTAATTTAGGTAAACTAGTACCACTCAGCCCAAAAGGAACACGTTCTTATTCAGATTTGACTCTGATGAATGAAAGGCTACACGAGGGAATTGCTTTATAGAAACCACAAAAAAAGGTCCATTTGAGTGATAGCTAACTGTGTCCTTAGGACACCTTCATGCTCTTTTCTGGAGAGCACTGATCCTCTGCCAGGGATGTCCTTAACCTATGGGAAAAGATCAAGAGAATACTCAATCTTTTAAAAATAGTATAGAATCCCCAAAAGTGCAATGATTGATTTTTTCGGGATTCCAACAAATCTTTGAGAAATGAAGCATAGTGTATACTTAATTATCATATGTTGCTGACATAGATTATGGACTATGACAACTTTGAGATTTAACATGAGGAGTTTAAAGCACTCCAAAGAATAACTTGAACATCTCTCTCATCAAGAAGTGAATGTCATGAATAAGGTGGGAAAGTGGATGGCTGATTTCTGTATTAGGTTAAAAAAAAAAAAAGAGCTGCAATAAGTACCATATGCTACACTTGGAAAAAATAACAGCTATGAAGAACATTTTGACATAACCTTAAAATTTAATGCAAAACAATTATTAAATAATAAAAAGGTTAATAAGTATAAAAATAACTTAAGGGAGTCATAAATTGTAATGCTATGCAATTACTGATTAAACTATATCTCAAAGTATGCATGCATAAATGAAAACACTTGAGAAGATTCAGAAAAATTGCATAGTAACAGCTTAAACTGGAGAATGAATTAAAATATGGTATCTTTATTTTCTTCTTTATGTGCACTAGTGATTTTTAACCCCATTGGTGTCAGGTTTGTTCAGCAGTATCAGATCTCTCCAAACAGTTCAAAATTGGTTAAAACTATTTCCTTCCTTTCTTTTCAATGGCTCTCAATGAATCTTGAATTATTATTAGGGTAGCAAATATACAAACTTCCCTTTAAAGTAATGTGTATTTCAAGATCTTTTCACACTGCGACTAATAATTCTATAGTTATTCATTATTAAGACAGTCCCATGAGAGAACCGGAGAAACCCTGGGTTAAATGGATTTTGCTGTTAACAAGGAGTCCTTGGTAATTAAAATAGGTTGATAATGTTCTTGCTCTGCAGGCTGTAAGCCATGCATTAGAGGGAATAAATAATAGATGTCGGAGTCAGGAAATATAAAAATAAGGACTCTGTTGTAACCTGTCAGACAGAGTTGGTGCTGTGGTTGGAGTAGGTATGATGAATCTTTTCCATTTTGCTTGTAACACTCATGACATTCTTATACTTTATGATATATCCTGTTTGTTTGCCTGTTTTCTGTTCATTACTCACTATACTGTAAATTAGATAGTATTCCACCTAATGTGTTCCTGGTGATTTCTACAGTACTGAGAATGGTTTGGAGCAGCTAAAACAAATACTTTCTGGAATGATACATGAATGAATTATCATTTACAGTAATGGTTTATTACTTTGTTTTAAAAAGATTTCCACATATTTAATTATTTGGTTGTGGTAGGTAGTGAGGTCATGGGACACCTTCTTGGAGTGGGTTCCCTCCTTCTCTACTGTGGCTCCTGGCAAGTGAACTCAGGTAGACACCTCAGTAGAATGTGCTTCTACCTGCTGAGTCATAGCTCTTGCCCTGTTTCTTTAACACTAGCTCTAGTAAAGGGAATATTGTATCCATATTGAATGAAAACTTTCTAAGAGAACTAATTCTGCCTATGCTAGTAATATTTTCATACACATTTTTCAAAATTATGGGAACTTTATTAGAAATCTATAATACACTAATTGTTTGACATTAATTGCAGCATACAAGTTTATCTAATTCTACTTGCTTTGATGTTTCTTGTTTTTTGTTATCAACATACTGTTTAACTCCATCTGTAGAAAAAAAATAAGTATTGATTAAGTACATGTGCTATTGTATTTTGAAAATAATTGTTTATTAAAAATGATGTTGTTTAGGATGTTTATCTTGGTTTGCAGATGATAATACAATAATACCTCAGAAATCTGAAGATGGACAGTTTCCTATTTCCACAACTCTCATATCAGTGACACAATGAGCCAATGACTTGATACACTTTCTATAACATTTTTTTTTCAATAACATCATCAAATGTAAAATGATGATGTAATCTAAAGTGGCTTCTAACATTAAGGTTTTTTTTTAATTTTATTTTTTTCTTATCAGTTACATTTTATTAACTCTGTATCCCAGCCGTGTCCCACTCCCAAATTCCCTCCCAGTCCCTCCTCCCTCCCTCATCTCCACCGTGCCCCTTTCCAAGTCCACTGATGGGGGGGACCTCCCCCCCATTCATCTGATCCTGTTTTATCAGGTATCTTCAGGACTGGCTGCAAAGCCTTCCTTTGTGGCCTAACAGGACTGCTCCTCCCTTGGGGGTTGGGGAGGCCAAAGAGCCAGTCATTGAGTTACTGTTAGAAATAGTCCTTGTTCCCCTCACTTTGGGAAACCAATTGGTTACTAAGCTACCACAGGCTACATCTGAGCGGAGGTTCTAGGTTATATCCATACATGGTCTTTGTTTGAATGTCAGTCTCAGAAAAGACCCTGTGCCCAGATATATTTGGTCCTTGTGGAGCTCCTATCGTTTCCCCATCAGACTAACTCCCCTTCTTTCTTATGATTCCCTGTACTCTGCCAAAGGTTTGGTCATGAGTCTTTGCTTTGACAACACTGCTTAACATTAAGTTTTAAAGATACAATAAATAATAAAATTTGCTTTTTTGTATTTACTTTCAGAATTAAGAGGTTTGATATCTAAAAAAGCAGTTATCATAATACTTTATAAAAATAAATACAGATTATGACCTTAATTTTAAGATGATAAAAGAAAAATTTAAAGCATTTATTGATATAATGGTACCTTTATTTTTACTTGAGTGATCTATAATTGAGTGATTAATGCTCACATCACATATTACTTGCAGATTAGTGACATTAAGCACATTGAACGAGTTTATCACTTCATTTTCCTCCTAAGATTTTATATGAACCCAGGAAATCATACACTCTTAGTTACCTCCTCCTTTATTAGTGGCTGTTCTGGTCTTGGTCATTGGCTTTTATTCTGTTCTTTAGCCTTTGCATAATAGATGGCATCAAGGATCAGTTTTCATTATTATTACTTCAACTACCTGGACCCTTTCTCCTGGCAACCTTACCCCAGCCTTACCCTTCTTTAGGGCTGATTACTACCAAAGTTAGACATCTTCCTCAGCTTTAAACTCAGCTGCCTTCTCAGTTCTTTCAGGAGGCTAGCCAGTTGACAGATAAAGAATGGTCAAATATCAAATCTTAGTCTTCCAAAAATATCCTCTTAACTGTTCCCAATGAGAAGCATGTGTCTGAATTCCCTATCAATTGTGCCAGTTCTAAAAATCTGCCTTTTACCTTTGTCTCTCCATTGTTAATCCTGTTTCATATGCCATGTAAAGAACTTTTTCATATCTTTATTCCAGTTTAAAGTCTTAAGGCTTTATCTAACTGAAACTATTTTTATTTTTTAATTTATTTTTTTTAATTTTTTTGATTTTATTATTATTTTTTTTATCAGTTACATTTTATTAACTCTGTATCCCAGCCGTGTCCCGATCCCTCATTCCCTCCCAGTCCCTCCCTCCCTCCCTCATCTCCACCGTGCCCCTTTCCAAGTCCACTGATGGGGGGACCTCCTCCCCATTCATCTGATCCTGTTTTATCAGGTATCTTCAGGACTGGCTGCAAAGCCCTCCTCTGTGGCCTAACAGGACTGCTCCTTCCTTCGGGGGTGGGGAGACCAAAGAGTCAGTCATTGAGTTCCTGTTAGAAATAGTCCTTGTTCCCCTCACTTTGGGAAACCAATTGGTTACTGAGCTACCACAGGCTACATCTGAGCGGAGGTTCTAGGTTATATCATACATGGTCTTTGTTTGAATGTCAGTCTCAGAAAAGACCCTGTGCCCAGATATATTTGGTCCTTGTGGAGCTCCTATCGTTTCCCCATCAGACTAACTCCCCTTCTTTCTTATGATTCCCTGTACTCTGCCAAAGGTTTGGTCATGAGTCTTTGCTTTGACAACACTGCTTAACATTAAGTTTTAAAGATACAATAAATAATAAAATTTGCTTTTTTGTATTTACTTTCAGAATTAAGAGGTTTGATATCTAAAAAAGCAGTTATCATAATACTTTATAAAAATAAATACAGATTATGACCTTAATTTTAAGATGATAAAAGAAAAATTTAAAGCATTTATTGATATAATGGTACCTTTATTTTTACTTGAGTGATCTATAATTGAGTGATTAATGCTCACATCACATATTACTTGCAGATTAGTGACATTAAGCACATTGAACGAGTTTATCACTTCATTTTCCTCCTAAGATTTTATATGAACCCAGGAAATCATACACTCTTAGTTACCTCCTCCTTTATTAGTGGCTGTTCTGGTCTTGGTCATTGGCTTTTATTCTGTTCTTTAGCCTTTGCATAATAGATGGCATCAAGGATCAGTTTTCATTATTATTACTTCAACTACCTGGACCCTTTCTCCTGGCAACCTTACCCCAGCCTTACCCTTCTTTAGGGCTGATTACTACCAAAGTTAGACATCTTCCTCAGCTTTAAACTCAGCTGCCTTCTCAGTTCTTTCAGGAGGCTAGCCAGTTGACAGATAAAGAATGGTCAAATATCAAATCTTAGTCTTCCAAAAATATCCTCTTAACTGTTCCCAATGAGAAGCATGTGTCTGAATTCCCTATCAATTGTGCCAGTTCTAAAAATCTGCCTTTTACCTTTGTCTCTCCATTGTTAATCCTGTTTCATATGCCATGTAAAGAACTTTTTCATATCTTTATTCCAGTTTAAAGTCTTAAGGCTTTATCTAACTGAAACTATTTTTATTTTTTAATTTATTTTTTTTAATTTTTTTGATTTTATTATTATTTTTTTTATCAGTTACATTTTATTAACTCTGTATCCCAGCCGTGTCCCGATCCCTCATTCCCTCCCAGTCCCTCCCTCCCTCCCTCATCTCCACCGTGCCCCTTTCCAAGTCCACTGATGGGGGGACCTCCTCCCCATTCATCTGATCCTGTTTTATCAGGTATCTTCAGGACTGGCTGCAAAGCCCTCCTCTGTGGCCTAACAGGACTGCTCCTTCCTTCGGGGGTGGGGAGACCAAAGAGTCAGTCATTGAGTTCCTGTTAGAAATAGTCCTTGTTCCCCTCACTTTGGGAAACCAATTGGTTACTGAGCTACCACAGGCTACATCTGAGTGGAGGTTCTAGGTTATATCATACATGGTCTTTGTTTGAATGTCAGTCTCAGAAAAGACCCTGTGCCCAGATATATTTGGTCCTTGTGGAGCTCCTATCCTTTCCCCATCAGACTAACTCCCCTTCTTTCTTATGATTTATTACAGTTTATTCATTTTATATCCCAGCTGTAGCCCCCTCCCTTGTCCCCTCCGTTCCTCTTCTCCTCCCATGTCTCGCCCCAAGTCCACTGATAGGGGAGGTCCTCCTCCCCTTGCATCTGACCCTAGCCTATCAGGTCTCATCAGGAGTGGCTGCATTGTCTTCCTCTGTGGCCTGGAACAGCTGCAAAATTTAAATGGAAACAGTGTCTAGAGTATTTACATCATTTGGCACATAGCTCTGGTCACAATTTTGATATTTGCTTTGCTTACTCTGTGACTTCTATACCTATATTTAAGGAATAAGTACGGCGTGGGGAATTTTGCTTCTATGTTTTATTTCAACATCTAAAAGAGTCTCTGTTACATTATGAATTATATATATATATATATATATATATATATATATATAATTGTTGAATGCATTTAGAGCTATCAATACTCATGTCACTGAAACTATCTCTTTATATGTTTTTTTCATTCATTAATAACCTCTTTTTCTTACAATGTTTATTCTGTGGTCCATGTAAGGCCTCATAAACTGTATGTATATATGTATATATATATATATATATATATGTATACAGAAAACTGTACATATATATGTATATATGTGTGTATATGTATATGCATGTACATATATGTATGTGTATATATATATGTACAGTTTTCTGTATACCAAAGCTCATGAGAACTCCTCATAAAGTATTAGATATCCTTTTTTATGACCTAGCTTAGAATCCTTCCAGAGCATGAATTCTAAGGTAATTAATTTATATTAGGTTGAATATATTTTCTAAGAAATTTAATACTGTTTACAAAGTTCTAATTGTTCTTCATGTGAGTTCCCTAGTAAGTTGAGTGAGTGCTGTCTATGACATGGACTCTGTTGCCTGCTTTTGATAACTTTGCCCTAGCTGGGCTGCCTTGTCTGGTCTCAGTGCATGAGGAGGAGCTCAATCCTGATGTGAATTAATGTGCTGGGGTGGGTTGGAAGGATGGGCTTCCATTTTCTGAAGACAAGGGGGATAGTGGTAAGAAGGTGGGAAGGAAGGGACCAGGAAGAGAGGAGGGAGAGGGCTATGATCTGGATGTAAAGTAAATCTATAAACTAAAACTAAATTTAAAAGAAAACAAAGGTCTAATAAGTGGTGGTGATTACAAAGTAACTTTGTCACATTCTTCTATATTGAATAATATATAGAGTCAGGCATCAATCATAATGCCCTAGATTTAAAAAATGGCAGCCATGAAATATATCTGTGTTCTACACACATGCCCTTCGTTTTTGAAATTCTCATCAGTCCAAGCTGATTATCATTATCAGATTTTTTTTATCCACTCTTGTTATCCACTTAGTTCTTAGGATTTTATCTATAGCACTATTATTAACGTTGGTTTTAGAGAACAAGCCTCTTAAAGACAGAATATCATTTCTAACTTGAAGGTAAGACAGAAACAGAACACTTTATTAGGTGGTGTTGAAATATGTTTGGTCAAGAGGGATCAGAGTTTCTACAGATTAATCTAATGTGCTAAATCGTATTCTCTGATCAAAGGAGAGACGTTGAAACTCTACATTCTAATAATTGTAAGACAAATATTTGTGTAGGGTTGCCTTCCTGTTATGGAATACCTGAGAAAATCCAATTAAAAATGTAAAGTTTACCTTGGCTCAGGGTTTCAGATTTCAGCTTATGGTCAGCTGGCTTGGTGATTTGGGAACCTGCAATGGAACAGCACATTTTGTCCTTGCTCTGCAGATCTTCCCTAATGGCAGTCTGAAAGTAGAGAAAGAAGAGAGTCTGGGGTCTCATATTCCTTTCAAAAGTATGTTCCTAGGGACCTAACTCTCCTCAGATCTGCTGCGGATACCCAGAGCTATATTACCTGCCAAATGCACCACAAATGCAAACTAATGCTTTGACGCCTGGCCTTTGGCAGCCTCTGTAGACCCAAATACAGTATTTGGTAGCATCTTGTATCTTTAATGTTTTTTTTTTTTTTTAAATCACACTTGTAAAAGGAGAAAAGAGGTTGCAAAATGTATACAAAGTTTAAAGGTGAGTAATAAGAAAATAACCATTTTTTGTTGTTGTTTACTGTTAAAAACACTTCAAAGTACAGAGCTCAGCGAGGTGCAAGAGAATAGGCAACATCCAGGGGAAACGGTGAGCCAGTGAGTATATTCTTCAGGCTGAGTCTCCTATCTCATTCTGCTGAGCTCCTCGGAGGCTTCCGCTCAGCCTCCCAGTGACAACAGCTGACTCAGGGGCACCTTGTTCTCTTTACATCCGTCTTGAAAATGGGGGACAAATGGGAATGGACACAAGCAATTAGGCTTATGAAAGTGTCAAACGCAGCCCACACATCACTTAGGAGTCAAGGAAACTTATTGATTTTTACCAGCTGTGTGGGTGAAAAAATATAGCATCTATGGTATGCTTTGCTCAAATCTGGGGCCAGTCCATTTCTAACATGAAGGACAGGGTTGCTCCGAGGGGTAATATGTAGTTTGCTACATGCCTGCCTCTTTCCATAATAACACTGAGAAGAAAAGAAAAAAAAATGTTACGGATATTCCTTTCCAAAGAAAGATTATTTGCAATGTCAAAGATTACCCTATCATTTTTGCAATGATTTTATAACAGCTCTTCAATTGGTCCATTAAAATTTAAGCCATTGTTCAGCAGGGTAAATTAGGAAGATCTTTCAGAACATCCATTTCGTGAACCCATTAGAAACTCTTAGATGACACAATTTATTTGTAAGGATTTCTTTTTTGTCCTATGAAGAGCTATTTTTAATAATTTCAATTAGTTTACTCTCCAACAATGTCATGGCCATATATTTTACACATTTTGGTGGTATTCATTTCCCCACTTTCCTTTACCCCCCCATTCCACATCCACCTTCATCCCAATTCATCAGCCCCCTTTACCAGTTCATGTCCTTTTGTTCTATTTTTGTGTTTACTATGGGACCCTCTGCATTTGGACACAATGTGGAGCTAGCTATGGAGGCGTGAACAGCTCATCAATAACTACATCTCTAAAGACAATGACTTCCTCTCCTTCAGTAGACTTCAAGTGCCAGTAGCTTTCCCTGAGAAGGGCTGGGCCCCATGAGTTCTTCCTCCATCTCTAATTCAATGTTTATAAGCTTAATGTCTACAGATCACTGCAGTTTCTGTGGACTCAGGGGTTCATGATCACGTTACACCCATGACACCATTTCAGACCTTTGTTTTCTATTATGAAATACTCAGATTGTTTCTATCTGCTCTTCCACAGTGTTCCCTGATGTTGAGAGGGCCTGATGTGCATGTCCTCTTTAAAGCCAATGCTCCAACAGATGCTTGCTCTCGTTACCTTCACCACCCATGAGATTTGCACTAGCAAATGTTCAATGCAAAGAGAAGCTTCTTTGATCAAGGCCGAGGATACCACTAGTTTATGGTTATAAGCTTAAATATTTAGATGGCATTTTGATGTCATATCCATTCAGAAAATAGTAGTTACACTTTCCAGTTTTTCAAGACAAAAATGCTTGTTTTATTACACTGGGGAAATGGCTCAGTGGGTACCTGCTGCTTTTGAGAGGGCCTGAGTTTGATTATGAGCATCCATATGGTTGTTCACAACCATCTGTAACTCCAGTTCTATGAGATGTGACACCCTCTTCATGCACATGGTACATACTCAGGCAAAACACTCACATACATGCACATGTGCACACACACACAATATCATTTTTGTAGCTAAAAATGTTAAGAAGATAAATAATATACAATGAAAAACGGTTTCAACTAAGCTCAGATACTTGAAAAACTTGATGCTTTATATCCATTCCTCAATATGTTCTATTATTCATAAAGCAAAATCTCTCATGTCAATTCCTCCTCATCATCATTATATTTTATCAAGTTCCCTGTAACAAATTTTTATATTCCCAGGTAATTAATGATCTTTTTTTAATTCTGTATTATTCTGTTACCGTAAAAGTTATTTGTTTAGTATTTAATGAGTCAGAATTGCTGTTTGTTATATCCCTATATTATTATCTGATGATTTCTTTTCGATACATTACTTAATATTTGTTTTGAGCCTAATGATCTTTTATGAGGTATCTGCAGTAAATAAAGGCAAATGTAAACTTCTGATGCCCAAGCATTATTGTAACATTACAGTTACATAAAAGCCCCCTAAAAGTCAAGTATTTATTAGGGCTTCTAGTTTAGTGTTTTTACAGAATGTGTGGGTGTGCAAACTAGTAGGCCTCTTCTTCTTGTGCCTTCTCTTGAGCTCTTTTCCTTTTATTTTTTTTTTCTTGTCCAACTTTAGTGTGATTATGTTTTACCTAATTACGTTTTAAATGAGCGAGTGAATGAATGGAATTCTGAACACAAGGATAAAATTTAAAAACTGAATGTCGCTTATACCTATTGGGAAATGGAAAACCAGGTTTCTAGAGTGGAGTGATTTGGGGTATATCAGCCCACTCCTGGGCAGGCCTTCTGTTCAGGAGAAGTTAACCAATGTTCTCCACAATTTTTGTGTATTGTTATCTGGCTGCTGTTTGGTGGGTTTTTTGGTTTTTTGTTTTTGTTTTTGTTTTTTTTTTTGTTTTTTTTTTTTTTTTGCTTTGTTGTTGTTGTTTTGGTGGTGGTGGTGTGTGTGTACGTGTGTGTGTGTCATAGGGAGTTGTATTATTTTGTTTTCTTGGTTTTCTTAGCCTTGGTAAGTTTTGTTGTTGTATTGGGTTTGGGTTTTTGAGAAAGGAAAAGGTGAGTGGTAGGGAGAGGAAGAGGAAGAGGACCCACCCCCCAAAAAAAAATAAATTTAAAAACCTAACATGGAAGAGATTAGACTTGTAATTTATTATTAAGGACAGTTGATGTCAAAACTAACACTAAAGTAGAAACTCAAAAATAAAGATAGCTGATTCTTACTGGCAAGGGGGGAGGAGACAGTCAAGCTATATGCAACTTTATTGATGACCTAGTTAGGTCCAAAACTGTATGTTTTAACTAAGAACATTGTACATTAAAATATATATTTAATATGCTTAACATGCCTAACATCCTGGGACCATAGCTTAGCAACACAGCTCAAGGTAGTGCATTGTTGTTTGCCTCTGTGACTGGTGGTAGGCAGGGAACTGATGTTTGCTGTCGCTGCCAAGCATAGGGAAATAATATCATGCCATGTGCTGTTCACCTGGAGAAAGATGCAAATTCCAAACTGATGCACCTTTCTACTGAATGCATAACACACACATGTAGGAAAGTCAAGACTTGAGCAATCCTAACTGGAAACATAATAACACAATAAGTTGAAGATTATGTATGCAGCTTTATTTGTAATAACCAGAACCTGGAAAAAACCCAGATATCCATCAACAGAGGATGATGGTACAGAAATTGTGGTACATTTACACAATGGGATACTACTCAGCAATTAAAAACAAGTAAATCATGAAACTTTCAGGCAAATGGTGGGATCTAGAAAAGATCATTCTGAGTGAGGTATCCCAGAAGGAGAAAGACACACATGATATATACTCACTTATAAGTGGATACTAGACCTATAAGATAGGATAAGCATACTAAAATCTGTACACCTAAAGAAGATAAACAAGAAAGAGGACCCTGGGTAAGATGATCAACCCTCACTTAAAAAGACAAATGGGATGGACATTGTAAGTAGGAAATAGCAAGTAACAGGACAGGAGCCTACTGCAGAGGACCTCTGAAAGTCTCTACCTAGCAGTGTATTAAAGTAGACGCTGAGACTCATAACCAAACCTTTGGCAGAGTGCAGGAATCATATGAAAGAAGGGGGAGTTGGTATGACCTGGAGAGGACAGGAGCGCCACAAAAAAACAAACATATCTGGGCACAGGGGGTCTTCTATGAGACTGTTTCTCCAACCAAGGGCCATGTATAGATATAACCTAGAACCCCTGGTCAGATGTAGCCAATGGTAGCTCAGTATCCAAGTGGGTACCCTAGTAAGGGGAACAGGGACTATTTCTGACATGAGCTCAATGACTGGCTCTTTGAACTCCCCCCCTCCCACCCGAGGGAGTAGCAGTCCTGCTAAGCCACAGATTAGGACATTGCAGCCAGTCCTGAAGATACCTGATAAGCTAGGGTCAGATGGAAAGGGAGGAGGACCTCCCCTATCAGTGGACTTGGAAAGGGGCAGGGAGGAGATGAGGGAGGGAAAGTTGGATTGGGAGGGAAAGAGGTATGGGGCTTCGGCTGGGATACAAAGTGAATGACCTGTGATTAATATAAAAAATAAAATAAAATAAAAAGATTATTTATGAGAAATTTTCTAAATTAATGGAGTAAAGAAAAACCCACTATGGTTTTCTTGGCAAAAAGTGAGTCGGTGCTTTGACCTGAAACTTATCCATAAATGCTTTTTGGATGAGATGGGATGAGGGAGAGCAGAGTATCACCCACAGGGAGAAGAAATGAGCATGATTTGGATGGCATGCACTCACTGACCATTTTGTCTGGAACAAGGAGTGCATGTTGAAGAACAGAGAGTAAGCAATTTATGTAGTTAAAGAAAGAACTCGTACTTCAAGCTGAGGAGTTTATATTTCAAATGAGAAATGCCATTTGGAAAGAAAACACTTAAAATGTCTTGGATTCACATATGCAGGCACAGTCCAGAATATCAGTTGTAGTAACTCAGATCTTCAGACAACAAATTTCAGCTACAGGACTAACCTTGAGTAGAAAGGATCCTAGAGTAGGAAGGATCCATCAATGACAGCATGCTGTGTCCATCAGAATAGGTGACAATACTGATATAGAACTTACTTTCCCTCACTGTTCTTTCTGTGGTGTGTATGCACATGCAAAACTGTGAGTTGCTTTTTTTAAAAGACAGTTTGTAGTAAATCTGAAGCAGGTTTTCTGTAAAGCACTGTATATGATATGCCCTAGTAACATCTCTCCCAAAGGGAGCAAAGCTGAGTTGGAAAGTTCATCCCTTAAAAAAAAAATCTTTATGTCTATTATACATTAGTCATTAAATAATTTATATATTTTTCTACACATGTGGTGTTGATGATATACATCTGCATAGCACATTTATATAGAAGCTTCCCGACACTGAGTGGTTAATTACATTCCCCAAACTCACATGTCTCCTGCAAGTTAAAGTCAGGCTTTCAGCCAGGCCTGCAGACTCATAATGCTCTTTACATCATGGCACACATGATGCTTCCTTGTTCTTTTTTTTTTTTTTCTTTAATAAAATTGCAGAGAACCTGACATATGTTCAAAAGTCATATCGTAACGAGGTCTAGCTGTGTGATGATAGAAATCAGTACAGAACAACACCCCTCCCCATTTTTCTGTTCCCAGTTACAAGATTTTTTTAAGTAGAAGTAAAGTATAATTTGCTTTCTAACCAGAATAATTTTACTTTTTATCATTTTTTGAATAAAAACATGTGGCATAATTTTTCTTTACTTATATAATCACAAAATACATGTTGTAGTTTATAATACAGTCCCTAAAATCATTACTATGTAAACTTTCTGTATAATGATTGATTGGGACATTGAGATTGATATTTTTATTATTATACTATTATTAATTACAATTTATTCATTTTATATCTCAGCTATAAGCTATAACCCTCTCCCTCATCTCCTCCCAGATCCACCCTCCCTTCCTATTTCCCCATGCCCCTCCCCTAGTCCAAAGATAGAGGAGGTCCTCCTACCCTACTATCTGACTCCAGCCTATCAGGTCTCATCAGGACTGTCTGGATCCTCTTTTTCTTTTAAGGCCATCTCCAAAGGGGAGGTGATCAAAGAGTAGGTAACTGAGTTCATTCCAGTGACTGCCCCTGCTCCCCTTACTAGGGAACCCCCATGAAGACTGAGCTGCTCATGGGCTATGTCTGAGCAAGGGTCTAGGTCCTGATAATATTTTTTATTAAAATATGTTTATTTTAAGTGAATCAATGCCACAATTTGGAAAAGCCAAGTTCTGTGATTCCTGAATACAAATATTATCACAGTCTCTGAAGGTCAAAGCTAAGTGGAAATGTACCTGGAGGGTTGGCTTGTTAAAGGAGAATCTTTAGTTTTACAAGGGAATACAGTATAGCAGTCAATTAAAGAGATGTCTAAGTCTGATTTATTGATGTTTGAAGGATAAGAGCATAGCTTTCCTTCATTGCCTTATAATCAAGTATTTGTTGGCCTTTTTTTTTCACTTTCCAAAGTTGCTTGCATACTCCATTACAAGCAAGCTTCACATTCCTTCTTGCCCAAGACAGCAATAATCTCTTTATCGCTAAGTTTTTCCTCTAAATTGCTTGCATATTTTACCCCTTAGACATTGCTCTCCCGTCCTCTTTTTAATCTGGATATGGATTTATTTAGAATAGGTCTGTTCTGTGACTGTAACAAGTGTGGGCATTGCAGACACAGCTTGTATGCTTGATGGATAGTTCCCAAACATGGGTGTGCTTTCTTCTTATGTTCAATGTTATGCTTTCTCTTTTTGATACAAATGGCAAATGAAAAGAAGAAAAACAATAGAAAGACAATTGTGAACAGTTGTAATAAAATATGAATGTCTAGTATAAAATTCTCTTCACTGAAATCAATCAAGCTAATGGGAAAGACAGAACCTTAACAAAAATTCTCAGATTGGTTTTTTTGGGGGGGGTATTTTTAATGAATTTATTCTGTATTCATTTTACATCTTGGTTGTAGCCCCACTCTTCCTCCCCTCCCAGTCCTACTCTTAACTCCTTCCCCTCACTTATTCCTCAGAAAAGGGGAGCTCCCTTTCCCATCCACCCCAGCTCATCAAGTTACATCAGGACTAAGCATGTCCCTCTTTCCCTGTGGCCTGCCAAGGCAGTCCCACCATGGGGAAGTGATCAAAAAGAGAGCAAGTAAATCTGTGTCTGATGCAGTCCTCACTTTCCTTACTAGAGTACCCACTGGAAGCCTAAGCTACCCACCTGCTACGTCTTTGTAGGGGGCCTAGGTCCAGTTCATGCATGGTCCTTGGTTGATGTAGACAGAAGCCTATCAGGGTTGTCCTCTGAGAGACTCTACCCAGCAGTGCCTCAAAACAGATTCTGAGACTGGGCAATGAGTAGGGATTCTTGTGGAAAGGTGGGAGGAAAGATAAAAGGACCTGGGGGTAACAGGAGCTCCATAAGAGGACAAAAAGAGCCAATTAACCAGGGCCCAGAGGGGCTTGCTAGACTGAAGTTCTCACATTGTTAACAGAGAACTTTCTGATTATAAATGACAAGTACTAGCCAGATGCCTTGGTGGGTCACACAGCTTGGGAGAGCAGAATTTGCCAATGTAAGATACAGATTAACCAATGGCTTATGCTTATTTGGACACACTGAATATCCATTGCACATTTTATAGCAAAGTTGTCATTCCTAAATTGAAAAAAAAAAAACTTATTCAGAAAGTGAATAAAACTAGAGTCCAATTCTTATTCAAAACTACCAGACTTTAAAAATAAAATAATTTCTATTCTTTTTTTTTCTAATTTATTTTTTTTATCCACTTTACAGCCTGATTGATTGCAACCTCCTTCCCTATTCTCCTCCCAGTGTCACCCTCATATTCCCTACCACATTCCATTATCCTTTTCTTCATCCTCAGTGAAGGGAAGCCAACCCATGGGTACCAACTCACCCTCGTACATCAAGTCATAGCATGACTAGGCACATCTGCTCATTGACACCAGACAAGGCTACCCAGCTATGTGAAAGGGATCCAAAGGCAGGCAACAGTCAGAGACAACCTCCACTCTAATTATTAGAGGACTCACAGGAAGAATAGGATGCTCAGCTGCTCCATATGTGTAAGGGGCCTAGGTCCAGCCCACACATGCCCTTTAGCTGGTGGTTCAGTCTCTGTGAGCCCCCGTAGCCCCAGGTTAGTTGACTCTCTAGGTCTTCTTATGCTGTCCTTAATCCCTCCCGCTCCATCAATCCTTTCCCCAAATCTTCCTCCAGATTCCCCAAGCTCAGCCTATTGCCCGGGTGTGGGTCTCTGTGTCTGTATTTATCAGCTGGGTGATAAATACAGATACAGAGAGTGAAGATACAGCTGGGTGAAGCCTCTCAGAAGATAGTTATGCTAGGCTCCTGTATGCAATTATAGCAGAGAATCATTAATAGTTTCAGGGGAGGGCTGGAGAGATGGCTCAGCAGTTAAGAGCACTGACGGCTCTTTCAGGGGACCTGGGGTCAATTCCCAGCACCCACATGGCAGCCCACAACTTTTTGTACTCTTGTTACAAGGGATCTGACACCCTCACGCATAAATACATGTAGTCAAACACCAATGTACACAAAATAAAAATAAATTAATTTAAAAAATAGTGTCAGGGGTTGGCTCCCTCCCGTGGGGTGGGTCTCCAAGTGGGTCAGTCATTGCTTGGCCGTTCCCTCAATCTCTGATCGGTCTTTATTCCTGCAGTACTTGTAGGCAGGACAACTCGGGTTGAAGGTGTAGTGAGTGGGTGGGTTGGGTCTCCTCCTTCCAGCGAAAGTCCTGCCGGGCTATAGGTGTCCCCAGCTGATAGAATCTCAGCTGGAGTCACCCCATACACTCCTGGAAGCCTTCCCAGTCCCAGAGATGCTCCCCAAATGATTTCAATTCTCTCTCCGCCAGCCTTTCCCTCTCCGCATTCCTGATCCCCTCCTCTGTTCACCTCCCTATCCCTCTTCCACCCAATTCCTTTGCTCCATCTACTTTGTGATGCCTACTTTATTCCCCCTTCTGAATGAGAGTCAAGCATCCTCCCTTGGGCCCTCCTGTTTACTTGGCATCTATGGATCTGTTGACTGTAACCTGGTTATCCTGAACTTTATGCCTAATATCCACTTATTAGTGAGTACATACCACGTATGTCTTTGTGGGTCTGGGATACTCAGCATGGTTTTTTCCATCCTGTGAATTTTATTATGTCCTTGTTTTTAATAGCTGAGTAGAATTTCACTGTGTAAATGTACCACATTTTCTTTATCCATTCTTTGGTTGAGGGACATCTAGATTGTTTCCAATCTTTCAGAGTCTTTTTTCCACAATCAGGAGGCTCTTGAGACACACAGAAAGAAAGAGAGAAACAGAGAGAGAGAGAGAGAGAGAAGGAGAGAGAAAGAAAGAAACAAAGAACAAAACAAAAAAAGAAAAATAGAAAAAGAAAAAGAAAGAAAAGAAAAAACTGTCCTTCTGAAAACAAGTAAGGATACTCAATGCCCTTCACACACAAACCCTGACACACACATTCACCCCCCCACCCACACAAACATAGATTGTAGGTCGCTCCTTTTTAGTTCCTCCATTTCCATATGTTTACTAGACTCAGGTTTATAAGGGTTTTAGGTCTCTGTGATGCAAAGATTTTAGCTGCTTCTCTAACATCCGTCATAGAAGTGATGTGAAGAAGGAAATAGAAAAAGGCTGGCCACTGGCATGCCCAGACCTTCATTGGGTTTTGGCATTGAGTCATCATGGAGGTCACCATGCATATAGTCTAAAGAAACTGGGTTGGTTAGATGGCTCAGAAAATAACACACTTGCCGCCAAATCTGATGACGAGTTATATCATTGGGAGCCACATGGTAGAAGTGGAAATCTATCCTATAAGCTGTCTCCTGACTTCCACTCATGTGCTCTGACACATGTGGGATCTCACACACACACACATGCATGCACAAATATATGCACACACACAAATCAAGTGTTATTTTTAAAAAAAAAATGAAGATAGATCTGTACTGGAGATTATGATTCTTTCTGAAGTAACAAAATCAAACTTAGCGAAAGGCAGAAAAATGACCTAAATATCCTTCGGAAAGATTTTGAAAACTGATTTTTGGAAGCTCAGTGTTTTCTATACTCCCCAAACTGTACAGCAGTTATAACTAAATCTGAAGTTATGAATTTATATCAACCTCTTCAGCTATTATAACATCCAAATGACCTTCCAAAGCACCTTCAGGCTGGTTTCCTGTTGCAACAGCTTCCAAATATTAAGACCACTAAAAGCCCTCCAAAGACATTTTGCTCAAAGATAGCTAGTAACCTCAAGCTAAACATATTTTAAATATTTCTTTTTGACTTTGCCTTTCTTTTTTTCTAACTTTCTGACATTTGCATGAAATAAAGCCATTAAGTGTGCTCTTTTGTTAGGATTTAATTTTGGCAGTACATATAGACCTAGAAATAAGAAGTTGATAGAAAATATGTGTCTGACTATTAATACAATAAGGTCCTTATACCATTGTGCATTAAAAATCATCTTACAATGAAGTGAGAGTAGGGGATTTAACACCAAATTATACAAACATATTTGTGTGTGTGATAGGGAATCATGGGAGTTTCCTCTTACATGTCATGGCCACCTAGTACCTTTAGAAAAATAGGTGCTATTATAGTCTATGTAAAATATAGAAGTGTTTTAAGCTAATGTTGTGAGCTATGTGTCAGACAAAATCTCTCACTTTATTCTTATCACTATCACATTTAATAAGGGCTGATGATTCACTCTTCTAAATAAGGTGTTTGAATTCAGAGAAATTAAGTATAGTCTATGAAAGCCTGTAAGCCTCAAAACGGGTTTACTAAACAGAAGTTAGATGACAAAAGGACTCTGTTCTTAGCAGGGTGCCTGAGCCATCCATAGAAGGCTCAAGAACCTTAGTGATAATAATAGCACATAGCAAAAATAAGTGAGTTTAATTCCTAAAGACTTTAAAAGGCTAATTGCTAAACTGAGTTCTACATTTTAAAATCCACACATCATCACTGCTTTGATCTGAGTCAGTTTAAGAGATCATGTAATAAAAAGTGATTATAAACTCTCAGATAGAAAATATTTTTTAAATGGTGAAATGTATCTCAGAACTATATGCCTACCCCTATCCTAACTCAAGCCCTTGTTGGAAGCACAGAAATCTATGGTGAACTTTTACATCCAGTTGTTAAGATGTAACCAGGCTGTCTTGGACCTCACTGTCCTTCTGTTTTCATCCCCTCAGTAATGGGCTTTCATGTGTACTGTCCAACAGTTCAGAATGCTCTGTAAGAAAGTACACATTATGCTTCTATATTGCATATCAGTGTATCCACTGGTGTTCCAAAAAATACAGTATGACTGATATATTTTAAAATAGCATATTGGCATATGAAGGTACATAAAAATTATAATTTAAAACTGTGTCAACTACATGATTGCAGTTAATAATTTTAAATAATGTGACTTGGAATGCTAAAAATACTTTGACAGTTTTGTTTTATCAGTTAATAATTTCCATTAGATGAATTCTGTATTTTGAACACTCATGCTACAGGAACATTTGGAACTTACACATAAATGAGAGGAATTTAGTATGTGGTTTTGATATACCATGTTAGAGAATATAAAGCAGACAAACTGTGGCGATAAAAGGAATGAAATAACTTCTGGAATCGATGAATAAAAACTAAATTTTTCTTATCCTACCCAATCATTTTGAAAATTGTTATAAATAATACTTGGAAAGCCTGTAGATCTGAAATGATTACAAATGTCATTAAAATATTTTAATATTTAGTCTCTCTGGCCATCTGAGAAATGCAAAGGAAGAGTAAAGCAGTTCTATCTCACACACATCAGATGTTATTAAGAAAACAAATAACAAGAATGCCGGAGAGTGCAGAGAAGGAGGATTCTTACTATACTGCTTGGGGGAATATAAACTGATCCAACCACTACTGAGAAATCCCAAGACACTGAAAGCAGAACTACCACATGACCCAGTTAAGCCCTGCCTTGTCAAATACATTAAGAAATCTAAAGAATACACCAGGAAGATATTTGAGCACCCATGTTTATTGCAGCACTATTTAACCATAGCCCAGTCTCCAAATCAGCCTAGATGTCTGTCAACAATTTCATTGAATAATAAAATGTGGTTTCTGTACACAATGGAATTTTATTCCATCATAAGAAATGAAATGATAACATTGGTTGGAAAAATAATGCAGCTAACAATCATTATATTAAGTGAGATAAGTTAGATTCAGAAAGACAAGTATGGTGACTTCTCTAAATATAGATTCTATAAAAACATGTTTGTCCTGCTGTAGAGTTCTTTTTTGAGATTCTTTTTAAAATATATAATTCTTTAGCATTATATTGTTATTGAAGTTTTTCTAACTTATAAAAAAGCTAGTGTGGCTTTCAAAACACACTTGGTCATAAAACAAACAAACAAACAAACAACAACAAAAGGAGTGTGTAAAATATTTTCCAAAAGTTGGTTTTGGAAAGAGGATGTTCAAGTCAGTGACCAAGCATTTTCTAGCATGAGTCATGGCCCTACATTCGATCTCCAGAATAACACTAAACAAAACTCTTAGGTTAAATAAATTTGTTTTAAACATTGTTTTTATTGTCTGGAATTTTTTAATTAACTTTATAAAATAATTCTATATTTGTGTTGAACAAGTCAGCAAACAATAAAATATAAAGTGAATAAAGTTTTTAAGTGACTTTAAGAACACAGGAGTTCCACAGGAAAGCAACAGAACCAAGTAATCTGAGCCCGAGGGTCCTTTCTGAGACTGATACTCCAGCCAAGGACCACGCATGGAGATAACCTAGAACCCCTGCACAGATGTAGCCCATCGCAGCTCAGTATTCAAGTGGGTTACATAGTAAAGGGAACAGGGACTATCTCTGACATGAGCTCAGTGGCTGGCTGTTTGATCACCGACCCCTAATGGAGGAGCAGCCTTACCAGGCAACAGAGAAGGACAATGCAGCCAGTCTTGATGAGACCTGATAGGCTAGGGTCATATAGAAGGGGAGGAGGACTTCCCCTGTCAGTGGACTTGGAGAGGGGAATGGGAGAAAATGAGGGAAGGAGGATAAGATTAGGATGGAATGAGGGAGGGGACTACAGCTGTGATACAAAGTTAATAAACTGTAATAAATAGAATTTTTTTAAAAAACTAAAAAAAAATTAAAATTAAAAAAATCTTAAAAAAATTCAAATCCCTTTAAAGTGATTTTTTTTTTTAGGCATTTTATTCCACTGTTGGAAAAGCTGCTTAAGAGAAGTTGAGTAATAAAGACACATACATACTGTCAAAAAAAAAAAAAAGAACATTAGTGATTTACTTTTAAAGAACTGAAAACAAGGTCGTTTAATAAAAGTTTGTGAGACAAAAATGCATTGGTTTTAGAAGTAAAGGTCAAAGGCAGGCATGGGCCCATAGAAGGGTTCTCTTGCAAAAGCTAGATTGAATTACACAGATGGCACTATCAATGTGTTTGGCTATATCATGGACTACTTATTCTCTTCTGTTTCACAAAGCTCACAGGATCATTTAAATCCCTTCTCATTTTACCTTTTTGGGAAAGGATTTCGAAAGAAAGAGAAGCTTAATCCTTTTCATTGTTACACATGTGTGGAAATATTAAATAAATCATTACATTGTATTCAAAGTGATTGTTCTTTAAGTGTTTACAAAAATTATTGTAAAGAATATTGCAAAAGATTTACAAAATATTTTTCTGTTTGTCTTTATAGCATTGGAAATTACTTAGTGCTTTTTCTGACAACTATATTTTAAGGTCTAATGATTTTTAAGCATATTTTCAGATCATTGTGAATTGTTTTAGGCTTAATTTTTTTCTTACTTTCAGATAAATATTCATTGAAAATTAAGATAATTTGAATATGTCCATTCCAAATGACTAACACTGGAATATGGCTTACTTGCCAATGGTGCACAGTGCTTTATGACATGCACTTTTCATCCTTATAAATTGCATTAAGGATTCTGATAATCCACAGTTTCAGAGGTTGTAAGACAGATGAGACTAGGTTACTGGTCTACAGATAAACAGGAGGCACACGACGACATGGTGTTCAAGAGTGTTCCATCACTCTGTGGCTCTGCTTCAGACGTGGCCCAGGACGTCGCACAGATTATAACTGAGGAGGGGGGCTTCAAAGCTTTAGGTCAAAATAATTTGGCAATATGATTATATTAGGTTAAATAATAAGACTTATGGAATCAGGATAGTTTTAAAATGTGAAACATTGTTTTGGGAAATTTTTGAAATTTAGCATTTACTCTCAGAGCCAAGGGATATTGACTGGGTCAAAGTTTTTTTTTTTTTTAAATATTAGTTACACTTTATTTTTTTATTTTTATTATTAATTACATTTTATTAACTCTGCATCCCAGCAGTGTCCCGCTCCCTCATTCCCTCCCAATCCCATCCTCCCTCCCTCGTCTTTTCCCTACCCCTTTCCAAGTCCGCTGATAGGGAAGGTCCTCCTCCCCTTCCATCTGACCCTAGCTTATCAGGTCTCTTCAGGACTGGCTGCAAAGTCCTCCTCTGTGGTTTAGCAGGACTGCTCCTCCCTCGACTGTGTGGGGGAGTTCAAAGAGCCAGCCATTGAGTTCATGTCAGAAATAGTCCCTGTTCCCCTTACTAAGGTAACCACTTGGATACTGAGCTACCACGGGCTTCATCCGAGCAGGGGTTCTACGTTATATCCATACATGGTCCTTGGTTGGATATACAGTCTCACAAAAGACCCCTGTTCCCAGATATATTTGGTCTTGTGGAGCTCCTGTCCTCTCCAGGTCATAGTAACTCCCCCTTCTTTCATATGATTCCCTGAACTCTGCTGAAGGTTTGGTTATGAGTCTCAGTATCTGCTTTGATACACTGCTAGGTAGAGTCTTTCAGAGGCCCTCAGTGATAGGCTGCTGTCCTGTTACTTGTTTTCTCCTATATACAACGTCCATCCCATTTGTCTTTCTAAGTGAGGGTTGATCATCTTACCCAGGGTCCTCTTTCTTGTTTATCTTCTTTAAATGTACAGATTTCAGTATGTTTATTCTATCTTATAGATCTAGTACCCACTTATAAGTGAGTATATACTGTGTGTGTTTTTCTCCTTCTGGGATACCTCACTCAGAATGATCATTTCTAGATCCCACCATTTGCCTGCAATTTCATGATTTACTCATTTTTGATTGCTGAATAGTATTCCATTGTGGAAAAGTACCACAATTTCTGTATCCATTCCTCCATTGATGGATATCTGGGTTGTTTCCAGGTTCTGGCTATTACGAATAAAGCTGCTACAAACATGGTTAAGCAAATGTCCTTGTTGTGTACTTGAGCATCTTTTGGATATCTGCTTAGGAGTGGTATAGCTGGGTCTTGAGGAAGCACTATTCCTAATTGTCTGAGAAAGTGCCAGATTGATTTCCAAAGTGGTTTTACAAGTTTACATTCCCAACAGCAATGGAGGAGGGTTTGCCTTTCTCCACAACCTCTCCAGCATCTGTTGTTACTTGAGTTTTTGATCTTAGCCATTTTGATGGGTATAAGGTGAAATCTCAGGGTTGTTTTGATTTGCATCTCTCTGATGGCTAAGGATGTTGAGCACCTCTTTGTTTCTCTGCCATTCTATATTCCTCTGCAGAGAATTCTCTGTTTAGCTCTGTACCCGATTTTTTAATTGGGTTGTTTGACTTATTGCTTTTTAATTTCTTAATTCTTTATATATTCTGGATATCATCCCTCTATCAGATATAGGATTGGTGAAGATCCTTTACTAGTCTGTAGGCTGTCGTTTTGTTCTAACAACAGTGTCTTTTGCTTTACAGAAGCTTTTCAGTTTTATGAGGTCCCATTTATTGATTATTGATCTTAGAGCATGTGCTGTTGGTGTTCTGTTCAAGAAGTTGTCTCCTGTGCCAATGAGTTCTAGGCTCTTTCCCACTTTTTCTTCCAACCAATTTAGTGTATCTGGGTCAAAGTTTTGGAAAAATGTGAATTCTGGTAGGTTGTCTGGAGCACAAGGCAGAATTCTGTTATGTGTATTGAATACTAGAGATACAGCTTCAGCCAGAAACATTTTCAAGATTTCATTGTAATATTTATCTAAAAGAGATTCCACTAGAAATGCAATGGCATTGTAGCATTGGCATTTGAAGCATTTTAATATCAGGTGAAACCTTTGAACATAATATATTTTCATCGCTATAACCATAAGCAATGATCGTTAGAGCACAGTTGCTGCTGATTTCTGAGAGTGACTACCCCTCTGCATTTTGATTGTTGGAGTCAACATGGTTATTAATAGTTCTATTTGTGACATCTAAAATTCAAATCTATTTTAAAGACTTGGTGTCAGAACTCTTTAAGTCACTTTAAGTTTCCTCAGAACACTGGTTATGTTGTTGAAAGATAATCCTATGTGTTTTGATCATGTGCAACATGTGTTGGAAGCATATGTTTATATACTCAAGAGCCCTGGGTGTTATCATAAGGATGTTTGCATCTAGGTTAATATTTAATCAAATGTATGTATACATACAGATGCTGCTTGCCAATTACCAAGTATATGATGTCACGCCATTATCATTTGATAACCCAGGGAACACACTGTCTATTTTTATCCCCAGATAGTGTTATGTTTATGAAGTTAATTATTTGAATAATTTTTCTTATGGAATGGAACACTTCAATTGCTAAAAGTGTTTATTTCCCAGAGATATTTCTGGCTATGAGGATATGGCTTCAGGAATGCAAATCCAAGTAATCTGTAATGCTGTTTTGTTGGGCAAGTTTTAGATGTTTATATATACATATAATCACTGCATTTTAAAATACAGTGTTTAAGCCATTTTACAAAAAAATATGAAGCAACTACATTAATCCTACATTACAGTAGTCGTTGCATTTTTTTTAAATTTGCAAATTTCATGATTTTCTAGTTTTCATTGCTGAGTGATATTTATTTTTCTTAATTACAGTTTATTCACTTTGTAGCCCAGTTGTAGCCCTCTTCCTAATTCCCCTCTCAAGCCCACTCTCCCTCCCTCATCTTCTCCCATGCCCCTCTCCAAGTCCACCAATAGGGAAGGTCCTCCTCCCCTTCTGTCTGACCTTAGCCTACCAGGTCTCATCAGGACTGGCTGCACTGTCTTCCTCTGTGGCCTGCCCCCCCTTCAGGGGGAGGTGATCAAAGAGCCAGCCACTGTGTTCATGTCAGAGACAGTCTCTGTTCCCCTTACTAGGGTAACCACTTGGAGACTGAGTTGCATATGGCCTACATCTAAGCATGGAGTCTAGGTCCTCTCCATGGATGGTTCTTGTTTGGAGTATCGTTCTCTGAAGGATGCTTGGGCCCAGGGTTTTTGGTTCTGTTACTCTTCTCTGTTGCTTTCCGGTCCCCTCCAGGTCTTTTCATCTCCCCCTCATTCCATAAGATTCCCTGCACTCTGCCCAAAGTTTGGCTCTGAGTTTCAGCATCTGCTTTGATACCCTGCTGGGTAAAGCTTTTCAGAGGCCCTCTGTGGAAGGCTTCTGTCCTGTTCCTTGTCTATTATTATTATTATTGTTATTATTATTATTATTATTATTTATAGTTTATTCCCTTGAACTCACAGAGATCCACCTGCCTCTGCCTCTCTGAGTGCTGGGATTACAGGTATGTACCACCATGTCCAGCTCTACCAACAAACTCTTACAATTTATAAATACCTTCAGCAAAGTGGCAGGAAACAAGTTTAATTCAAACAAATTATTAGACCTTCTATATACAAATGTCGAAAGAAATCAGGAAAATAACACCATTCACTGTAGTCACAAACAATATAAAATACCTTTGAGGTAACTCTAACAAAGCAAGTAAAAGATTGGATGACAAATCCAAGATTTGAAGAAAGAAATTGATGATGTCAGAAAATTGGAAAGAACACCCATGCTCTTAGATTGGTAGGATTAACATGATTAAAATGGCGATCCAACCAAAAGCAATTATAGATTTCGGTAAAAATACCCATCAAAATTCCAGCACATTACTTTACAGGCACTGAGAGAGCAAAGCTCAATTTCATATAGATAAACAAAACCAGAATAGATAAAACTATCCGGATCAACAAAGGAACTTCTAGAGGCATCACCATCCCTGATTTCAAGCTGTACTGCAGAGCTATCACAATAACACCTGCATGGTATTTGCAGAAAAACACATAGTTTGCAATTCGATAGCTTCTGTAAAGCAAATGACACTGACAATAGGGTGAAGCAGCAGCCTACAGGGAATGAAGGGTGTTTCATAAACTCCACATCCAGCAGAGGTTTAGTATCCAAAGTACATAAGGACTTAAAGAAACTAGATATCAAAACCCGAAACAATTCCGTTAAAAATGGGGTACAGATCTAAACAGAGAATTCTCAACAGAGAAATCTCAAATGGCTGTGAGACACTTAGCTCTGAGTTTGCATCATGTTCGCTATAGAATTGCCTTTATTATAATTAGCTATGTTTCTTGTATTCCTGATATTTCCAAGATTTTATCATGAAGTAGGTTGTTTGATTTTGTCAAAGGCTTTTTTGGCATCTAATGAGATGATCTTTTTGTTATTGTTGTTGTTTTTTCCTTTCAGTGTCTTTATATGGTAGATTACATTGACAGATTTTTGTATGTTGAACCATTCCTGCATCTCTGGGATGAAGCCTACTTGATCATGGTGGACTTTTTTTTTTTCTTGACATATTCTTGAATTTGGTTGTGTGAGTATTTTATTATTTTGCATCTATGTTCATAAGAAAAAAATTGGTCTGTAACTCTCTTGGTTGTCGCTGCTGTTTTTTGAGTCTTTGGGTGTTTTGTGTATCCAGATTGTTTTTTATTCCGCTTTTCTGTGTGTGCTTTTATTCTATTTTCTTGGTTTTGGGGATTTTGTTGTTGTATTTGGTTGTTGTATTTTGAAAAACAGCAAATCTGAGGGAAAGAATATCTGAAGGGACTTGAAGAAGAAGAATATGATCAACATACATTTAACCACTTGTATGTAAAAAGGGAAAGACGCTTTGGATTTGAGAGAAAGCAAGATACACTACATAAAAGGCATTGGAGAGAGATGAAGATAATGGGGACATGACTAGTCCATACTTTAATTTTTTAAAAGTTCATGCCACGTGATTTCAGCTCATTACCACCATATGTTCATAATGTCTTTGAATGCATACTCGTCCCTATTTGAAAGTAGTCAGATAGTATTTGTATTAGAAATTCAAAGGTACTACTTTTGATTTGTGGTTCTTATAGTTTCTTATCACATGTCATGACCCAATACATATAAAAGTTCCTTTTGTGCACTAATAAAATATGGAAAGCAGTCATTCCTTTTCTCCTTTCAACCTAGCTCTGTGTGTGTGTGTGTGTGTGTGTGTGTGTGTGTGTGCATGCATACCTGAAAACAAATCCTAAATCAGGGTTTATTCTTCATGTCTGAAGAATTACTGCGTGTTTTAATTATTGTTCTTTATACAGAAAAGTTTTCAATACTAACTATTCATCAGCTTGCCTCATGACTTTTGTAACAGGTTGTTATAAATAAATAAGTCACATCAATGAAATTCAAATAAAATTTTATATCTCTTGTTTCTTAAATAAAATTTTTGATGAGTTACCATCCGTATAATAAGCTTCGGACTTTTTATGTTCCTTGGGGAAATGGCATAGGGCTTCTTGAGTGTGAGATTGTGCCTTTGGATCTCTGATTTAGTGGAACAGTGTGTAAAAATCTCATAATCAGAACACTCCCCATTGGCTCCACATCTGAAGATCCCCAAGAGAGCTGTTTGTCTCAGCGAACATCTGGAGTAGATTATATACAGCTAATTGGCTCCAGGTTGAGCTTGTTATAGACAGTAGCACGCAGTATAGCCTATGCAATTCACTAAATCCACCCACTTTGGGTAACTCACACCTACCTCTATTTATTCATAATTCCTCCCAGATGTAGAGCTTATACACGTGTGTGTGTGTGTATGTGGACACTCACATATACATGCATACACATGAAGATAGAAAAAGTCAATGTTTTAGTCTAGATGTTATTGACAAAACATTTCTTCATAATCTATTAAAATAAAAAAATAAATATTGAACTTAAAGGATTTGGGGGAAGAACAAAAAGGTCAGGAATAATAGTGTTAAAGAATGAATTTGATAGTAGAAAATTATTCGTTTTTTAAAAAGGATCTAGCATTTCCAACATTTTTCCTGAATTTTATTTCTCCCCTTTGGTACATGTTCAGCACGTGTAGCCACTTACCAGGATGTCATCATAGTAAAACAAGCAATGCTTTGATTTTAAACTTATTTAACATTATGAATGAGTGGGTTTATGAGAAACAGTATGGCCACTGTTCACTGAAACCAAAGCATCAATCTTTTTAACAGACGATGTTGGAGGCACAGGGCATGTCTTAGCGATTAATGACCAGTTGGAAGAGTAGCTATCTCAATACATAGCCAAGGGCCATTAACCTCAACCAGTCATTAATTTCCAGAAAATGTCCCAAACTGAGGTCATTAATGCTAATAAAATGCACATATGGTGTGTTCCCTTTCTTGGTGTGTATGTAAACACACATGCCTGTTACATACACTGTTACATATCAAAAAAAGCAGCAATCCTCCGCATGTCCAAGCCCTCTGAAATTCTGGACTTAACAAGGATTTAAATCTACTCTATTTATTCCACTTACCTCTCACTGTTTTCAGAGAGTATAAGTAACATGCTTGCACATCGAGGATGTTAGTAAGATGGATCCAGACACCAGAAATATTTTTTCACAGGTAAACAGAGAGAAAGGTCAAAAAGCTGCGGGAATGAAATGACACTGGCTCTGGTGGGTTCAGCGGCGGCACTGGCACACATTGCTGAGTAAACACTAGGGACGGTAGAGCAAAGCACTTGTTAGGTTCCAAAGTGGCATGAGAAGAAGTCAAAAGTCAGAGTTTCTCATTGGTCTCCTCATCAATTCCGTCTGGATTATATACTGATCTTCTTTTGTTCAGCTCATAACCATCTACCAAAAGCTACTTGCTTTTCCAGAACCGAGAGCCAGGAACTACTATTTATTAAATCCTTTCTTACTGTTTTCCATCAAATTTTCTGGCCTCCAAGAGTACATGTCTAGCTTAAAGTATAATTCTAGCTATAAAGTAAAATTCATGGCTAGTTTAAACTTATTTATGAAAGATTATTATTTTCTTTTTTAACTTTTATTAATTACACTTTATTCACTTTGTATCCCCCCCCATAAACCCCTCCTTCCTTCCCTCGTAATCCTACCTTTCCTCCCCCTTGTTCACTCATGCCCCTCCCCAAGTCCACTGATAGGGGAGGTCCTCCTCCCCTTCCTTCTGATCTTAGTCTATCAGATCTCATCAGGAGTGGCTGCATTGTCATCTTCTATGGCCTGGTAAGGCTGTTTATTCCTTAGGGAGAGGTGATCAAAGAGCAGGTCAATCAGATTATCTCAGAGGCAGTCCCTTTTCCCATTACTACGTAACCCACTTGGACACTAAACTGTCATGTGCTACATCTGTGCAGGGTTTCTAGGTTATCTCCATGTATGATACGTGGTTGGAGTATGAGTCTCTGGAAAGACCCTAGTGTTCAAATTTTCTGGTTCTGTTGCTCTCCTTGTGGGGTTCCTGTTCTCTCCAGAGCTTACTGTTTCCCACTTCTTTCATAAGATTCCATGCACTCTGCCCAACAGTTGGCCATAAGTCTCAGCATCTGCTTTGATAGTCTGCAGGGCAGAGCCTTTCAGACACCCTCTGTGGCAGGTTCCTAACTTGTTTCCTGTTTTCTTCTTCTTCTGATGTCCATCCTCTTTGCCTTTCGGGATGGAGATTGAGCATTTTAGTCAGAGTCCTCCCTCTTGATTAGTTTCTTTAGATGTACAGATTTTAGTAGGTTTATCCTATCTATCTATATGAGTGAGTATATACCGAGTTTGTCTTTCTGCTTCTGGAACAGCTCACTCGGGATAATCCTTTCCAGTTCCCACCATTTACCTGCAAATTTCATGATTTCCTTATTTTTCATAGCTGAGTGATATTCTATTGTGTAGATGTACCACAATTTCTGTCCCCATTCTTCAGTTGAGGGGCATCTGGGCTGTTTCTAGCTTCTGGCTGTTAAAAATAAAACTGCTACAAACACGGTTGAGCAAATGTCCTTATAGTGTACTTGAGCCTCTTTTGGATATATGCCTAGGAAAGATTATTATTTTCTTAAGCTGCTTTCTATAACATTTCTTACATCTTAATTTTAAAAGTATTTTTGTTTCACTCTAATTGTTGTATATTGTATATTTTGTGGGTTAGTAATTGTTACTTTGATAAGCACTGGAGAAGAGGAAACCTAACTGTGGAATTGCCTCTCTTAGTTTTGCCTGTGGGTATGTCATTGGGACTGTTTGCCTTCTGGCTAACTGAGGGAGGAGGGCATCACTTATTGTGGGCAGTGCCACCTGTCACCAGGTGGACCTGAGTTGTATAAAAAAACTAGCTGAAGGCCAACCTGAAAGCAAGCCAGCAGACAGCTTTTCTTTATGGTTTCCACTTCACTTCCTGCCTCCAGGTTCTTACCTGGAGCTCAGGCTCCTTTCAGTGATAGACTGTAACCTGTAAATTGTTACAAATCTTTCCGTCCTTAAGTTGCTTTTGACTGTGGGGCTTAGCACAGCAACAAAAAGTAACTAATACAGAAACAATTGCCACTTCTTCTGGAATGAAAAATAATCTCCCTATCATCTTAAAAACCTGAGAAATAGGCTATGATATCAATGACTCAATAGGAATGAGATAATATGTAATATATATGCAAATATATATACATACAAATGTCATTTGAAATTGTATATAGTTTAAGTGTACAGAAAGCTTAACTCAGGTGTGGTGATGTGCAGTTACTATCCAATAATCTAGGGCTCAGAGATCAGGGGGCAACCTCTAGCCTGAGAACAATCTTGTGAGCATGGGATCAGCAAGGGCTACACAGTTAAGACTCTGTCTCCAAATAAATTCAGCAGACAGATCATTGGTTAGGTGTGCACACTGCTCTTGCAGGAGACCCAAGTTCAGTTACAAGCATGCTCATTATCATATCAGGTAGCTCATAATCTGTAACTCTAGCTCAGGGGCGGGGGGCAGAGCCATTCAGGTCAGGAGGCATCTGTGCTCACACACACACATACTCACAAACACACATACACAGAGAGAAAGAGAGAGAGGCACATAGTTGAAAAAACTATCTATTATAATATCCAAACAAAAACTTGTGATAAGCATTGTCAAAAGAAGCAAATATATTAGGTGAATCTATGAGACAAAAATACATCATTTCAACAGTGTAAGGACAAACTAAAAAGTTGAAAGACTACCTTTATTAGTCATTGAGTTGTTGAAAATAGAGTTCAACTCTGATCTGATATTTTTAACCAATTATTAAGAGGGAGTCAGTTTGTGGTAACAATGTGAACATGCTTAACCACTACTTTACAAAAAAAGTTCACAGGCTGGAGAAATTATTTAGTTGGTAAAATAAGTACAGCGGTTCAAATCCCAGAACCCACATTAAAATTTAAAAACCAGGAATGTTGGTATGCACTTGTAATGCTAGGTCTGGGAAGAAAAAAACTTGGGATTTGCTGGCAGCCAACAGCTTGCTCATTGAGATCTTGGCCAGTGAGAGCCCTAGCGTCAAAACACACAAACAAATAAACAAAAACCAAAACAAAAACCAAGTGGACAGTGCCTGAGGAATAACACCAAAGATTGTCCTCTGGGTACCCCACAGACGTTCAATTGCTCACAAGTGGGTTTGCACACACACACACACACACACACACACTAAACACAGCAAAGTTTTAGAGTTATTTCAAATGTATTATTTAAACAAGGATTCCATTTGTAATATTAATACATGAGTAATTCTAAGTTGAAAAACTTAGAATTTAATTGGAGCTGGCTTACCTCTTATAAATGGCTGCTGATTCATTTAGCATTTTAATTTTAATGCAGTTTGTGTGAAATATGTGAAGCTATCTTTCATGTGTATCACGGTCTGCATATAGAGAGGAGAAGACAACTTTCAGGAGTTGATCCTTGCCTTAACTTTGTTGAGGTAGGCCGTCTCATTGTTTCTCCTGCATCCCAGGATAGCTGGTCCATAAAGGTCTGGGAGATTCTCCTGTCTCTTTCAAGTATTAAGAGTACAGATGTGTGCCAAGGGTGGTTCTGAGTATTGAACTCATCCAGCATGTGCAGCAAGCTGTCCTACACTCAAAACCATGTCATCATCCTATTTTTGTGTCTTCTTGTTTTATGAGGTCATTTTTTTTTATTAGTCGAGGTTCTGTAGAGGAACAACGGTTACTGAATAAACATAGAATAAATATTTATATTAGGGAGATTTATTGGAATGGCTACAGGCTGTGGGCTGTGGTCTAACTAATCCAACAATGGCTGCCTATGAACAGAAGATCCAAAATTCCAGCAGTTGTTCAGTCCTCAAGGACATATATCTCAGCTGACCTTCAGGATATGCCAGTATCCTGAAGAAACAGAGCCTAATGCCAGTGAAAGAATAGGCTTGCCAACAAGAGAGAACATAAATGGGTAAAATCAGAGCCTCCTTCTTCTTTGTCCATTAGAGAGGCTGTCACCAGGAGGTGTGGCCCAGATTAAAGGTGGTGCTGGCGAGGATGTGGAGAAAGAGGAACCCTCCTCCACTGTTGGCAGATGTGCAAACGTGTACAACCAATTTGGAAATAAATCTGGTGCTTTCTCAGAAAATTAGAAATAGTGCTACCTCAAGATCCAGATATGCCACTCCTGGGCATACACCCAAAAGATGCCCCACCGTTCAATAAGAACATTTGCTCAACTATCCTGGCTTATTTGTAATAGCCAGAATATTGATAAAACCTAGATATCCCTCAACGGAGGAATGGATACAGAAATTGTGGTACATTTAGACAATACTACTCAGCTGTTAAAAACAAGAAAATCATGAAATTTACAGCCAAACGGGTGGAACTACAAGAGATCATCCTGAGTGAGGTAACCCAGAAACAGAAAGTCATGGCATACGCTCACTTAAAAGCAGTAATTAGCCGTATAATATAGGACAGCCATCTACAGACCTAAAGAAGCTAAACACTAAGGAGGACCCTAGGGAGGATACTTAAATCTCATCCAGAATGGCAAACAGAAAAGACACCAGAAGCAGGAGAAGAGAGGAAACAGGATGGGAGCCTATAACAGACGGTTCCTGAAAGGATCCACCCAACAGGGGATCAAAGCAGATGCTGAGACACATCCAAACTTTGGGCAGAGTGCAAGGAATCTTATGAAGGAAGAGAGGGGTGGGAATAGAGGGATATGGAGGGGACAGGAGCACTACAAGGAGACCAACAAAACTAAAATATCTAAGCCCCAGGGGGTCCTGCAGAGACTGATGCACAAACAGAGGACCGTACATGGAGAGGACCTAAAGCCAGTGCTCACATGTGGCCAATTGGCAGCTCAGTCTCCATGTGGATCTCTGAGTGAGGGGAGCAGCAGCTGCCTCTAGCATGAACTCAGTTGACTGCTCTCTGATCACTCGCCCCTGATGATGCAGCCTTGCCAGGCCATGGAGGAAGAGGATCCAGGCAGTCCTGATGAGACTTAACAAGCTATGGGCAGATGGCAATAGTGGAGAACTCCTCCTTTCAGTGGACTAGGGGAAGGGGATAGGAGTAAGAGGGAGGAAGGGTGGGACTGGGAGAGTCGAGGAAGAGAGCTTCAATTGGGATATATAATAAAAATGTTGTGAAGAAAAAATAAAAATAAAAAATATGGATCTTCCCACCTCAAAAGACCTTGATTAAAGGTTTATGTGGCTTGCAGTGGGGCTTCCTACTTCAAATAATTTTATTAAGAAAAAAGAAATTCCTTAGAGGTGTGGCCAGTCATTTGGGTTTTAGTTAATTGCAGATATAGTCAAGTTGACAACCAAGAATAGCCATCACACTTTCTTTTTATCCTGTTACACTGTACTTATTTGTGTAAAACCTTCAAGAAAATTCAGGTAAATGTGAGTAAAATAATGCTAAGGGGCACATTAAATAAAATATCATTAAATAAATATCTAAATAAATTTAATTATACATATGCAGTACTATGTAAGAACTAAATCACATATTATACATAAGGGATAATTACATTATTTCTATACATATTTTGAAAGCAATAAAAGTAATTGAGAAAATATAATTTATTCAGCATAAACAGTGAAAATATAAAAGAAAATTTACATAAAGTTGAAATTAATTCTCAATGTGTATCAGACATATGCATATCATATACCTAATAATTGGTGTATTTTGCTTTCAGGGCTGGATTTTACCTTCTGAGATTTAAAATAAAAGATCTAGGCTATATATTACTGGTATAAAATTTTCCTTCTACAAATGAGGCCTGGGCTTCTATCCAGAGCACCAAAAAGCTAAACCAACCAAAAAAAAAAAAAAATACATCACACACTTCAGAAAACTGAATAATTGATCTTTAGTAAGAAAAAAAATCAACCTTAATTAAATATTCTAAAACCAACACAAATAACCTTGTCATGAATATGCAGTAATGAATAACACCACTTAAAATAGGATTCATAGTTACTTGGCACGAAGCTATTAACAAGGGAATACCAATGTTGTCTTACAGTAACTACAAAGAACAGGCTCTATATGCAGAACACCTGCTGGGCTCCAATATGGCAATTTGTTTCCTGTTGACTGTTGACTAGAAAAACAGATGATACCTTATTGGTACGAGAAGAGAAGTGAAAGATCCTGTTAAAATTTGAAGATCACTGGACTTCAGAAAAAAATACTATGGGCTTAGCCATGAAGAAGACAGCCAATAGATTAAATCCTGATCAGTTATTTTGACTCATCTCTTACTTAACCACGTGGCATTGGAAGAATTATTTAGCTGTTAGAATTATGAACCTGTTTTCTCATTAGTGAAAATTTTTAAAGTTTTGTTTCATAGAATTTATTAGTGTTAAATGATTTTGATCATACAGAATACATTTTGAATATATCTGATATATATTTATAATTGATAATTGTGAGTTTTAATTACAGGTTTAGTTTGAAATATGTGTTTATATATTCTACATATCTTAAAGAACATCTAGTCAGCTTCCTGTCACAGTGTAGTTAGGCACTATTTCTTCCTCTCATAAGTTTTTATATTTTACAGCGTAATATCCTGTGTAGCCCTGTCCAGTGTGGGACAGATTTGCCTGCACTCATAGCATAGGGCATGCTTCTAGTCTAACTTCTGCATTGTGGCCCTAACTTAATCTTAGCCAATTTCACCAACCTAAACATCTGTAAAGCCTTGTAAGCCAGAAAGATGGAAATTCTCTCTTTTGTCTATTTCCATTTGAGGATTTTCTTCATTGCAGGTTGTCAGGAATAACAAATGGAATTCTACAAGCACTTCTGCTTTATAAACAGACTCACCAAGTTTTGAAAGAAAAAAAAAAAAAAGAAAAGATCGTTCCTTGGAGATACGCATTTAAACAAAAAACAAAATAAAACAACTTGTGTAGAAGAAAGTTATTCATTAACAAAATAGTTGAATTTCTACCAGTGTATTCTATTTCTCCAACTAAAGATAGACTTGAATTTTATTACTTTTGATTCAGTATATGTAATATGTCTGTAAAAATAAAAGCAAGTGTAAAAGTTATGTTTTGAAAACATGTTTTACATTTAGAAAAATGTTGATAACTCTATGAGAACTTAAGATACTGTCTTTGAATAGTGTTTTTATTTTTTTCTGATTCATAGGGTGAGTTAACAGTATTTGAAAGACAATATTTTCACCATGAATGCTGATAAAGATGAGAACCAAAGGTCCAGAAATCATGATCTTCACTTTTTTCATGCCTGGACTATGCTAATCATGACGGTGCTGTTTCTTCCTGTCACTGAAACATCAAAACAAAATATTCCACGGCTCAAGCTATCCTACAAAGGTGAGCACATAAATATCTTACAGTCTTCACTAGGATATCTAATTGTCTTCTTTTTATACCTCGTTTCTTTTATTTAGAAATGGATACTTCTACAAAGATCAGTCAGTGTATTAGAATGCAGGCTACAATCATATGAAAAAAGGGGGAGTTAGTATGACCTGGAGAGGACAGGAGCGCCACAAGGACCAAACATATCTGAGCACAGGGGTCTTTTTTGAGACTGATTCTCCAACCAAGGACCATGCATGGATATAACCTAGAACCCCTGCTCAGAGGTAGCCCATGGCAGCTCAGCATCCAAGTGGGTTCCTAGTAAGGGGAAAAGGGACTGTCTCTGACATGAACTCAGTGGCTGGCTCTTTGCCTCCTCTCGCCCCTCCACCATAGGGAAGAGCAGCCTTGCTAGGCCACAGAGTAGGACATTGCAGCCAGTCCTGATGAGACCTGATAAATTAGGGTCCGATGGGAGGGGAGGAGGACCTCCCCTATCAGTGGACTTAGAGAGGGGCTAGGAGGAGATAAGGGAGGAAGGCTAGGATCGGAAGAGAATGAGTGATGGGGCTACAGCTGGGATACAAAGTAAACAATCTGTAATTAATATAAAAAATAAAAATTATTAAAAAAGAAAAAGAAAAGAAAACCACACTTAGGTATAAGCTGATTGTATGAATTCAAGTGTTCAGTGAATGGTCATTTTTATTATTACCAAACATTAATTTTATTTTATACTGACTTTCTTTGGGATAGTCATTTCTTTGTGATCCAAGCTTTGTATACCAGCTTTGTCAAGAATAAACAAGCCATTTTTAGTTGCTAAGTTAAAAAAAAAATAAAAGAAGAAGAATGCAGGCTACATTACTTTTTCAAAGTGAAGGATGCCTAACCTGCCCAAGTACATTTTTTAGTTAGCATTTATAATGAATAATTTAGTCTCCAGGTATATTTAGTGTTTATTAAAAAAATCAAATGTGTAACAGTAGGAAAATTAATAAATTGTATGTAACTCTTACTAACTACTGCTACTCTTCCAAGCTAAATTATATTTTGAATAGTGGTATATTATTACATCGAAACAGTTTCATATACAATCGCTAAGATATCATTTATACAGGTTTTGAAGTGGGAAAATCGAAATAAAAGGTATAAACTCCAAGGAGATGATTAAAACAGAATCTATGATAATTATTTTTAAACATTAAATTAATATGAATGAGTGATGTGAAAGCATAATGTAGTTGTTTATTATGTGGATGTTTGAATGAATATATAGATTTTTTTTTTGCCAAATATCATGACTGTAGACTTTATTTTTTTGCTGTCTTGTGACTTATAACAGGCTTCTTACCACAAGTTTTAAAAACTCTGCCAGGAAACCAGACAACTTTATTTGAACTTCTATTAAAATTAAATCGGTAATGTTAATATCTTCTGGTCTCTAAGATGCCCTCCACCAGTGAAAATTAGTATTGGTGATAAAACTTAATTGTATTTTAAATGGAAAAGCAAACAAAATCTTAATATTCTACATGTTGCACAGATTAGTATTAATATGTTGGCATTATGGATGAGATGAAGCACATTGGTAGAGTGCTTGCCTAGAATGTATAGGGCCTTGAGTTCAAATCCCAGTGTTGAAAATAAAATGGAAAAGGTGAACAAAATGTGTTCATTTGGATTTTATGTTTCATATGTTAAGGAGTTGAGATTTTATTAAATTTTCATATACTTAATATATGAAGCCACTTAATTGGAGTATTAAAAATGTATGGTAAGCTTTTTATATAAATGATAGATTTCATTTTTGAGGTATAATTTATTAGAATTTTGATTCACTAATAATTAAAAGGTACATTTAAGGATTATATCATCAATTAATTACAGATATGTTTTATTTTGTATCTTTACCCCAAAACCTATTGACACCAAGTAAGGTTTGTCTGAAAATAGAAACCTAAGACAATGATTCTCCCACACATAATGATCAAACCACTCACTGTACAGAACAAAGAAAGAATCATCACAGCTTCAAGGGAAAGGTGGCCAAGTCACATATAAAGGCAGACCTATCAGAATTACACCTGACTTCCCACTAGAAACTCTAAAAGCCAGAAGGGCCTGGACAGATATCCTACAGACATGAAAAGACCACAGATGTCATCCCAACTGCTATATCCAGCCAAAAGAAGACCAACAGAGCCAACAAATCTTGACCAGGAGGGGTCTGCAGAGACTGATGCACCAACCAAGGTCCATGCATGGAGAGGACCTAGACCCCCTGCTCAGATGTAGCTGACAGGCAGCTCAGTCTTCATGTGGGTTCTCTAGTAAAGGGAATAAGGCTGTCTCTGACATGGACTCTGTTGCTTGCTCTTTTATCACTTCCTTCTGGCGGGGCATCCTTGCCAGGCCACAGAGAAAGAAGTTGCAAACAGTCCTAATGAGACTTGAAAGTCTGGGGTCAGTTGGTAGGGGAGGAGGCCTTCCCCTTTCTGAGGACTAGGAGAAGTCGATAGTGAGGAAGAGGGAGGAAGGGTAGGACTGGAAGGAGATGAGGGAGAAGCCTAGGATTAGGATATAAAATGAATAAATTTTTAAAATGAATTTAATTTAAATAATACTTAGTAATAAAATTGACTATAAGTATAAAAAGGATAAAAAATATGTATCTTCATATATATACATATATGTTTGTGAGTATGTATATATATATACATATTAATATATCAAGATATAGATAGATACAGAGAGATGATAGATTTTTAGATAAAAATGTATTACCAGATTGATGATAGCTAGATAGATGATTGAAAGATAGTTTGATTAGGTATCTATAAAGGAAAACATATATTTAATGTCTCAAAACATATCAAATTCTCCTCAAAGATCCTGATGACCTACAAGTAAATAAAATGGTTTTCAGGAAAAAGAAATTAACAGTTTTTAAGATAAGAATTTTTGTTATACCTAAACAATCAGACCCTCACTTTAACAACTAGAGTCTCCCAACACTAAACAGTTACTACACATGCAAAGACACTGGGGGCTGGGTAATGATGACATAAAAAGAAAACATGTAGTAAAAGCTGAACTTGAGTGGACACAGTTGCTTACATTAAAAGATAAGGACAACAGACAGCTGTTGTGTAATGAAGCAGGCTATCAAAATAAAGCCACAGGGGAAAAAAAAAAGTTATTCTTGTGGTGGTAGGAGGGTGTTTTACCCCAGTTTTGGAGACACAGTGTCATGATGTAAGTGAGGCTCGTATGCAGGGACTTTGTTGATGAGTGCTGAGATTACAGAAGTGTATCACAAAAACTGTCATGCTCTTTTTTGACAGCCTCTTTTATTCTTTGGGTTTTCTTCCTAACTATGTGGTGACCTTTTCTTTAAAGTCCTAAACTGGGTTCAAAAGATGGCTCAGCAGTTAAGATATCCGCAGTGATGAAGACTAGAGTTCTGATCCGAGTACCCACAGTACCAAATCTGGCCATCTTGAAAACAACTGTAATCACAGCACTGAGGCAGATGGAAGTGCAGAGAGAGGACTGCTGAAGCTTGTCGGTTTCTAGACTAGCTGCGATGCAAGCAAGCTACATCTTCAGGAAGAGACACTGTCTCAAAGAAATAGGGAAAGAGCAACAAAATAAGACACTCCACACCATTGTGTGGCCTGTGAGCACACAATGCCTACTCACACAGAAATGAATATAAAAGACTTTTAGAAGTGCTATCATTTAGAAAGACAATCTTCAAAGTCACATTTTAATGTTTTTATTATGGCATCACTCTGTTTTGCAAACCAATATAATTTGAATGACTACTGGTACATAACAGTATGCCACCATGACACTCAGTACTAAAAGGAAATGAAGCCGAGTTCTGAAGGAAAAGAATCTTGCTGAGAGTAGCTGTATCGTTCTCTCTAGTGTATCCATAATAAAATGTTGGCTGGGATTGCAACACAAAAGGGATTGAGCATTGGCTGGCATTGTTGTGAATTAAAATGATGTTAGGCTGAATATACTGTTGTTACTAGCCCAAAGATTATCACATTGGTATTATTTAACCCGCTATCATAAATAATAAGACACAGACACTTGTTATAATTTATAATTGTCTATTTATCTTGGGCCGGGCAGATATTTCTACCTAGGTTGTCTCAGTAACCTCACCATCCACCTCCCAGCTCCATCTGCCTAACCATTCCTATCTTGGCTACCTTCCATCCATAATCTTATAAACACTTGCTTTTATTCTTCATCTGGGCCTTTCCATGTCGTTATTGGAGTCTTTCCTCCCTGGCTATGTGGTTCCTTTTCTGTGCTAACCCATTGTGATGCCCTCTTTCCTCCCTTCTTCCTGTTCATCTGTCTTGTCTGTCTCCCTTGATTTTCCTGTTCCCAAAGCCTGGGAACCTTAACTATGCCTACCCCATTCTGCCCTGCCTAGGCATAGGCCATTTGTTTAATAAGCCAATCAGGTAGGTTTACACAACAAGGATAGGTGTATCCTGGCAGTAACCACATCTTGAGGGCTGGTAATTAGCTTCAAATTAAAGCATTAGTGTTGGGACCAATTAATGAATTGTGAGGCTCACAGCAGATCTTCTATGAAAGAGGTTCATTAGGTGGATATGAAGAGAGGGAGAGAAAGAAGGGCAGGACATGATGGGGAGAAAAGGGGGGGTGCTCCAATAGAGAAAGAGAGAAGGCCAATAGGCCAAGAGAGACCAAAAGAGAAAAAGACCAAGAGAGTAAGAGAAAGACCACTTGTTGGGTTATCCCTTTAAGGGGCAAAGGTAACCACCCAGCCAGGTGTGGCCACTTAGCTGGGTGACATATTATGACATCATAAATTGCTAGGTAACCCAGAAGCAGGTTTTGTTCCAAAATCCTAACAATACCAACCCTCAGCACATTTCAACAAACATTATGAAAGCAGAAAACACATGTTTCTTCCAGGATAGAATTATCTGAGATGCAGTACATAGACTTGTTTTCAAAGGGGGAGTATTTAACCTGTACTTCCCAAACATAGAGGCTGAAATTCAGTTATACAAAAATAGTAATATAACCATATTATCTTGTCTCTCTTTGTGAAATCCAGTGCTACAGTTAACTTTTACAAATACTTTGGTTTTTATGAAAGACACTTATACAATTCAGCAAGGAAATGAAATGAAATAAAACAATGCTGGAACAACTTGATATCCATATGTCAGAAATGAATTCCCAACTTTATCCTCCAGGATATACAAACTGCAAAGTAAAAACTGGATTATGAACACAAGCATAGAAACTAAATTATATAGTGTTGAGTCTAAATACTGAAACAACAATTTTTTCACCTTAGAATAAGCAAATATTTCTTAGGCAGGATATTAAACTAATAACTATAAATATTTTAAACTAAGTATCAAACTCTATATATCAAAGTCAGCTATGAAATAATCAGGACACTTTAAATAATATGTTTTTTTAGGAAGTTGCTAACAGTTCAGCACCAAAAAGATTATATTTCTGAGCAGATTGAGGAACTCCAATAGCATCTCTGTTTGCCTTTTTCACATTGAATACAGGTGTGTAGAAGGAAAGTCATTTAGTTTCTTGCATATCATTTCTTAAAAATAACCTCTTGCTGAATTAAAGAAAAGTATAGGGCAGAAATATACTGTTATATTGTATCATTTTGAGGGGCATTGCTTGTGGACCACACTTCCCTTTCTCAATCAAAATCATCCTTGGTAGTGTCCTTTCATTTTGCTGTCCTTTTATTTCCCTAAAGAGTCCGATAAATTAATTGAAATCAGCTGGCTCCTCACTATTCAGAAATAGCATGAATAGATTAAAGTTCATGCCTCTGTCTTAATTACCAGGAAAACATAGAGAAATAAAAATGAACCAAGCTGAAAAATATTTACCTTGGTTTTAAAACTTAGTTTTAAGAGTGCAATCACAATCCACAAGTCTTACCTCCTCAGTTACACACTACTCAACAGCAGAAGCAGGAGCTATTTTGAGCAGCTGTAAGATCATTTTGAGTGATTTCTTAAAGGTCAAAACTATTTTATCCTAAGGATGTTCTTTAATAAGAACTTGGCTTTCAGCCACTGAACCCCAGGAGCTCATTTTGATCTATTGTATAGGAAGGTTTCCTTCAGTTCCTGTTTTGAATTCTCACATATTTATTTACTCATACTGCTTCTCTTTTCTGAGTAAATTGGAGAAGATGGAGGTGGGGTAGTTATACCTTTTCTGACTTTGTGCTACATGATCATTACCTGCATTTGTCCTGTGAACTGGACGTTCATCATGGCTTCTACAGTGATACTGCCATTTTAAAATAAATTTCCAGTTTTGTTTTGTGAATTTCTGTGTGTGTCTGAGAGAGAGAGGGAGAGAGAGAGAGAGAGAGATGGGTTTCATGAAGCCTAGAACTCACTCTGTAGATCAAGCTGACAATGAGCCTCCTATCTTCGCACCTCTGCCTACCAAGCACTGAGATTTCAGGCATGAGGTACCACTCCCTTCTTAAAATTCAGATGCCAATAATTTATACCCAGGGATATATGAGTGCATATTCAAATAAGTTCAGAATTTTCATGTTGTGATGAGAATTGAATCCAGGGCTGTGCTGGATCTCTGTCTCAGCTTTATAAAATAGAGTTTTGAGAACTGATCCACCTTAAGTACTCCTAAGTAACTGTTTTCTCACAATGATTGTTAATGATCATGTAATAGGTGTATTTGTCTTTATAGCTATTCTGTATAGGAATGTTTGTCTGTGTCTGTATGTGTGTGTATGTACATTTACCCATATAACATGTTCTCACAATGCTATCAAGTTTGAAATTCCAGAAACCCCTGTTTCTAGAGATATTAGCAAGGAAAGGAAAACAACTTTGTGACAGTTTTCATACATATATAAGTCATTTTACAAGTAAACAGCTAGGTAAAGTTTTATGGCGTGCAATATTCTAAGTCAGAGAAAAGTCACTGCCCACTTTGAACTTATTCTCATGCAAAAAGAACAGGTGAAAATACCGCCAAACATTGTTTCAAGTAAGTGTAAGTTGTAGAAAGTCTATGACAAGAGTGAAAAAGCCCAGTACTCAGATTCCTCATCCCTGTGTGAGTTTCCCAACTCTGGGGAAGGCATTGCTTCAAGGCGTATTTAACTGATAAGACATAGGAGGCCGTAGAGACTAAAAAACTTGTCCTGGAGCAAGAAGCTCTGAAAGAGCAGAACCTAGTTACATGTTTACATTTGTCAAGTCCAAGGCCCAGGATGCCTTCTCCTGATTGTGACCTTGAGGGAAATATGACATATTCAGGAGCCCAAATATTAAGACAAAAATAGTAGATGTCACCACTACCTATTTGGGAAATATATTCTTTTCAATAACCCCAAATAGTAGAAACCAAAACTCACATGAGTTTTCATTAACAAGAAAAACTTGAGGTCTTCTGTTACTTTTTTTGCCTACTACTTTATAATAAGGTTTTGATTTATTTGATGGAATGTTTATTTGTTTTACCAGAAATTTTAAATGCATAAGTAGGTTAATCCACTCTTTCAATTTTTTTCAAACTAATTTATATAGCTATATAAAGTGTTTCGTGTGTCTCAACTAGAAATTTTCTTTATGATTGCCTCATAGAACCAGTTTAGTTTGATTCATCCAGTATCATGTCTGTTTTTCTCAATTCACTGTGGAAAAGCAGTAAATGGATTAGCTTCTGAAACCACAGGACCCATATCTTGACTATTCTTTTTTTTTTTTTAAATTTTATTTTTTTTTATCAGTTACATTTTATTAACTCTGTATCCCAGCCGTGTCCGATCCCTCATTCCCTCCCAGTCCCTCCCTCCCTCCCTCCCTCATCTCCACCGTGTCCCTTTCCAAGTCCACTGATGGGGGGGACCTCCTCCCCATTCATCTGATCCTGTTTTATCAGGTATCTTCAGGACTGGCTGCAAAGCCCTCCTCTGTGACCTAAAAGGACTGCTCCTCCCTTCGGGGGTGGGGAGACCAAATATCTTGACTATTCTTATAAGATGTGAAATAGTTGAAGAGGCAGGAGTATCAGGAATTCAGGGCCTGTCTGCACTATTGGCGTTCCTGAGTCACAAAGAAAAGAAGATGAAATAAAACAGAAGAGAAGAGGAGAGACAAAAATAAAATTTTTAAACGTGCTGTTTAAACTCTAATAATTCAACAGAATAAATGCTTTCATTCAGTACAAAAAAAGTCGGCACTTAAATGGTGTGTTTTCCTAAAGCCATCCTACACACCAAATCTTTCAGTAATAGAAATTATAACAGAATGGAAGACACAGGATTAATGAACTCGTGTTGCTATAGTCAGTGTAAATATGTATTTATATGTAGATATATATATAGTAAAAAAATTTTTGGCCATATAATAATTTTAAATATTGAAACAGAGAGCCCATCCACAAGAGGTGAAAATGGAAGACAGAGAGAGGTTTCATCCCTCTCTCTGACACCCATTCTTTGTGCACTATAAGAACAGTTACTTGCTATCCTGTTCCAAGTTTCCTCACTTGAAAGCTAGTTTTCTTGATGGTAGATTCTTCTTGAGGACTAATTTAAACAATAGATAAAGAGATAAAGAGCTTCTCAGATGTTATCACTGAATGAAAGTTGTGACAAAATCCAAAGAGTGTGAATATAATGTGTCTTTGAGAATACATATAAAGCGTTCTTCTCTTCTCGTGTTTACATACAAAATGGTATTTCAGCATTTGGGGCAGAAATGTTGCCATAGACATCATGACAAACAATTAAAAAAAAAAACATACAGTTAATCCTAATCCTACAGTCACTCTAGGAGAGTTTATCCTCAAAAGTAATTTACATCCCTGCACTAGTAAAGACTTGAGTTCCTGCCAGGTTTTACATCTTTAGTTTAAATGAAATAGGTTTTCTACTGCTTGTAACAATTAGCTGCAGGAATGGCTTAGCAGCGTACAGACCTTACCCATACAATTTTGTGAGAATGCATCAATTAACATATTAGGATTAAGAGTTTGACGGTATTTGTGTTTACAAAGGAGAGAGTCCAGCTCTTTAATTCAAGCAAGATGAGCACAGGGGGCCTCAGTGTCCTCCCACGTTTCTGTTCTAAGTGGGGTTCAGGCATCAATATAGTCAGTGTAAACTGTGTGTACATGTCAGGAACACTGAAATAAGGGCCTGCTCTTAAGCAGTCTGTGTATTAAGGAGAACTACAGCTGACTGAATGAAAGGTAAATCCTGAGATAGCATCCTTTGGACTGTTTTGTTTTCCCTGTTCTTCTTCCCTTTCGCAATGAGAGTATGGACCTTGAGCATGTGCATGTGAGCACAGGGGTCCACAGTTGGGATTCCAGATGGCACATTACCATCTCTTCATCACTCTCAATCTGGAACAAAGTCTGCCTTGGATGCTAAGAGGTAAACAAGGTGAACAAAACTCACTATGGAAAATCATTAGTTACATCTTTATTATGCTTTTTCACTGCTGAATGAAATTCAGCAATATTTTAGACATCATTCTTACCAGTAAGAGATATTAGGGTATTTTCAAGTACATTTGCGTGTGTGTGTGTGTGTGTGTGTGTGTGTGTGTGTGTGTGTGTGTGCTGCGAAAGCATATGTTGAGGTCAAGAGAAAAAATTTATAGGAGTCATTCTCTCTTTCCATCATGTGAGACCCAGGGATACACTTCTGGTGCTCAGATGGGATGGTGAGGACCTTTACATGCGGAGCCATCTGGTCAGCTGGACTGTTAGCATTTTTAAGGGACAAAAAGAAATGCACAAAATAACTATGAAAAGATAAGAGTTGTAATATATCTAAAATAAAATGTTATGAAGAATTTCAAACATAGTATGAAATTAACCTTTGAATATTGGAAAAAGTTTAAAGTATTTTGAGTAAAGTACCCATTGGCATTATGAATTTTTATTACAAAATTTACATAATTTGTGATTATTAGGAAAATTAGAAAAGGAAGCATCCTATGGTAGGAACTGATGTGACAGATATTATTGTGAGCAAAATAGTTTGTGAGTATAATTAAGTAATATAAAAGAAGAACGATGTGAATCTTAGTCTGACCCATATTATAGGAGAGAAATTTGCTCTTTAAACCTTCAGTTTTCATGAGATATTGCTGTCCAGGAAGTAAAATGAATGTAGAGTAATTGAAACAAGAAAAAGAAACTAAATCTGTGCAGAATGTTGGGTGTGGTGACATGTTTGCCTCTCTGGAGTCTTCAAGGTCAGAAGGATGACATGTTTAGAGGAAAGCTGACAACTAGGAAACTGAACCAAGACTTACAAAGGTACAGGGGCTGTAGATGTACTTGAAGCCATTAACAGCACAAAGTTTATGGCACGTACACAACTTGTGGGAAACATAAAAGTGTAAAGGGGAAATATTGTTTTACTGCTTATACTGTGTAAATACTGAACCAGTTGAAGAAACGCCCTCTTGTAGGCATGCTTGAGAAGGGTGATGTCACCCTCTGAGCACCTCTACCAAGATCAGAGGTCATCATCTGGAGAAAACTCGTAAAGATAATTGACATCTACTTAAATGAAAAGCCAATGTGAAAATTTCCCCAAATCAGTGGAAATTTAGGAGAAACTGTCACACGTGACCAGCATGATAAATGAAAACAGGACATATATGGGGCAAATTATTTTAAATTTTATAATAGCAAGAGTGAGGACATGATTTGAACAACTTCCAGGAAAAACAGAGGCATGTTCAAAGGCTTGGGATACAGATGGCATGAAACATCCTAGCTGTGACCAAAGCCTCACACATGACTTGATCATTGACATTGCATTCACCTAATTTTATGAGAAATTGATGTTTAAAATTAAAAGTATTATAAAATATTATTTTTTAAAATAATGAATATAACCCTTTGCTCTCTATTTTGCAATGATCTTACTATGAGGAATCTTCTTATTTTGTTAAAGTTGCCTTAAATTCGGAGGCAAAAGTATTAAGCTATGGCTTTCAGAGTTGTTTGTTTATTTGTTTGTTTGTTATTATATTCATGTACTCTTCTGGAGCATATCCTCATTTTCTTCTGAAGTAGACTTTCAATTTTAAATACTCCTGAGAACTGAGAAGTTCTAAAAGCCTTAAAGGAGCCAGGAAAAGAATTGTAGTAGGACCAGTTTCCCTCAAAACCCTCCTCTCAGCTACCTATGAGATAGTCCACTCCACTGTGGCTTTGCTACAGGGAAGTACTACTTTTTCACAGCACCAATTTTCATATACAACAATGGGAAATTATCTATCACAACATGTTTTGAAGAATTAAAAAAAGGCTCATTATTGCAAGTATAGACTTAAAGATTCATAAATGACTCTTACGATATAATTTATATGAAGTATCCACAATTAAAATCTAACCTACTTAGAGTAAATCTGTGATTTAAAAGTATGGTCATGTTATGAGTCTCAGCCTCTGCTTTGATTCACTGCTGCATAGAGTCTTTCAGAGGCCCTCTCTGGCAGGCTCCTGTCTTGTTTCCTGTTTTCTCCTTCTTCCAATGTCCATCCCATTTGTCTTTCTGGGTGAGGATTGATCACTATCCTTGAGGATTGATCCTATCTTATCTGTCTAATATCCACTTATAAGTGAGTATATGCCGTGTGTGTCTTTCTGCTTCTAGGATACCTCACTCAGGATGATCTTTTCTAGATCCCATCATTTGCCTGAAAATTTCATGATTTCCTTGTTTTTAATTGCTGAGTAGTATTCCATTGTGTAAAAATACGGCAATGTCTGTATCCATTCCTCCATTTGGGCAGAGTGCAGGGAATTTTATGAAAGAAAGGGGAGATGGTAACAACTGGAGAGGACAGGAGATCCACAAGGAGAGTAACAGAACCAAAAACTCTGGGCACAGGGGTCTTTTATGAGACTGATACTCCAACCAAGGACCATTTATTGGAGATAACCCTAGAATCCCTGCTCAGATGTAGCCATGACAGCTCAGTCTGCAAGTGGGTTCCCTAGGAAGGGGAATAGGGACTGTCTCTGACATGAAATCAGTGGCTGGCTCTTTGATCACCTCCCCCTGAGTGGGGGGAACAGCCTTGCCAGGCCACAGAGGAGGACAATGCAGCCAGTCCTGGTGAGATCTGATAAGCTAGAGTCAGATGGAAGGGGAGGAGGACCTCCGCTATCAGTGGACTTGGAGAAGGAAATGGGAGGAGATGAGGGACAGAGGGTGGGATTGGGAGGGAATAAGAAAGGGGGCTACAGCTAGGATACAAAATGAATAAACTGTAATTTATATAAAAAATAAAAATAATTTAAAAAATGTATGATCATGAATAATGTACAATGTAAAATTGATATACTCCTACTCCACACCCTGTCCAGATAGGAGCAAAACTATGGTAATATAGTAAATCATCTCATTTTTATTTACCATATTTAATATTCTAAAGATTAAATAACAGAATTATATCCAACATTCCACTGAAGAAGAATAAGTGAGGGTGTAATTGTGTTGTTGTTATTCCTTCTAGTTGTACTTGAATTTATGAAAACAAGTATTAATGGTCAACTTGTTACCTAGACAATTGATTATATCACTTACATCTAGAATTTTGAAGTAGTCGCTTGGAGGATTTTAGATTTGACTAAATCTTGACAAAAATTCTCTCCTTCTTATAGGTTGTAGTTTGAACACTTGGCTGTATATAACTAAGTACAGGCATGTTGATTGTAATTGGCATTTTTATGGAGATAGTAATGAGTTACATGGCAGCCAGAATCTTTGCATTTAATTTCAAGACTCTTAATACCTATTTAATATCAAGTAGAACCACTGTCAATTAGTTTCCTCTGTATTGAACAAACAGGCACCTGCAGATACTGAAGGAACTCAACAAACTATAACAGCGGTGGCTAATTTTTATTTTACACGAATATGTTGCTTTTGCTGCTCAATTTCTTACCTAAACCTTTGCTTGGGTGTGAATTGACAACCAAAACCTTTCTGGAAAGAATAGGAAAAACCTTTGAAGTAACCCCATAGAGGAACTGATAAGTCAATATGTAATGTCCACGGAATCCTAAATTAGGGGAATGGTTAAATTTAGTATCAATGCAGGAGTAGACACAAGCTGAAGGAATATATGCAAATGATTTAAATAAACTTCGTGAAAGACACTGTGTGTACTCCTGTGTTTAAGGGTTCTCAGCCATAGTGATGTGACAGCTATTTCCTTGAGGATAAAGAACACAAGGACTTCTTGTGAGCCTTCTAGAGTTAGCAGAGAAAGGTGGCTAGGCTTTGATCTGCCTCTATTTTTAGAGGCAAGATTTCCTCCTGGAGAAGTGTGGTCCTCAGACTGACAGGGGATTAAATATGACTTTCTCCTTAGCTGATTTTCTTTTGAATGATGAATGTTTTCCTCTTACAACCTTGTATGAGCATGCCTGCATGTGCATGTGTGTGTGTGTGTGTGTGTGTGTGTGTGTGTGTGTGTGTGTGAAATCTAGTTAAGGATTCTCATTTTATAGGACATGCAGAGCCATTTGTCAGCCATGCAGTCTTATTAGAGAAACCGTCAACTCCACCCAGTTCAGGATCTCTGGCAGTAAATTTAATTTTCAAGGGTTTAAGGTCATGTTCACTTAGCAGTCAAAAACTGAGGAAGTCTGTGTTGCTTAATCCTAAATTTATTGGATTCAGTATTACTCACCACTCCCTTCCTTTGAGGAGTTAAAGAGGAAGAGTGAAGACCATCAGGTCACAGGCACTTTTAGGCTGAATGAACAATTGAGTTAAAGGACAGTAAAAGGGAAATACAAGGAATTCTTTGCAAAGCAAGCATTTATTTCTATAAAAAGCAGAAATTACCGGTCCTTAACCCTCAGGGCACATGCAGGATCACCTGATCATTTCACCAGAGAGGAGTGATTGCTGGAGCCCACTGGTCATTTCCATCTGAAATAGATTGACAGCTGATAGTCATACAGATTATCAATATTATATGCTCTCCCATATTTGTAATTATTTAATACCTTATTTGTGTTTTCCCCAAAAGGCAGGGACTACCTACTTTTGGAAGCAGGAGTGGCACTCGAGAGTACAGATGTGAGTTCATTTATTGTTTGATAAGCCATGAACGTTACAAAATTTCAAAACGTTCTAACACTGTGGTACTCAGTTCTACCTAGAGACAGGAAGTAGAAGCAGCATTATTAGGTTTTGTTGAGCTAATTATAGAAAATAACTCCTTCCCATTTCACTACGAAAGATACAACCTGTTTGATTAATTTAAGGATTCCTGGTACACTGATTTTTCCTTTGAGCTGTGCTTTAGCTTTTCTTTTCTACCAGCCTTTTCACTCCCATGACATTGCCTTTCCACTGTGGTGTCTTGACCATGCTATCAGCTCTTTCCAACAGATGGCTGGAGTCCAGGTTTATCAGAGCTCTCAAAATCAAATTTAATGGGAATAGTGATTAAATTTCTTATATTGTCTTGTATATGGGGAACATGATTTTCTTATCACATATGGGCAGATACAACAATGGTTGACGAAGCCTACAAAAAGTCTCTTTTGAAAAATACACATACAGTTGCATGTTAGGGAATGTGTCAAGAACCTGAGAAACAACAGGCATGTAAAGGCAGGAGGGTTCAGAAATTCATGGTCATCTTTGAAATCATAGTGGCTTCAATCAACCTGGGCTTCATGAAACCTCTCATAACAAAAGTTAGGTAGAGAAATAACTCATCTCAAGTGTGAGGACCTGAGTTCAGATACCTGGAACACAGGTAAAGCCAGATGTAGTTGTGTGCATTTCTAATCCCAATTCCTCCACAGAGAGATAGATGGAAGGCAGAGATGAGCCCTAGAAGCTTATGAACGAGCTAAGCTAGAGTACACAGTAGCAAACAAGAAACCCAGAAAAGGTCGAAGCCAAGGACCAACACTGGAGTTTGTCCTCTGACCTCCTGTTTAAACCATGGCCCTACATACATGTGGATAGAGGAGTGGACTCTAAATGAAAAAGGGAAAAGTGGAAACAGAGAGGAAGAGGGAAGGAAAGAAAAAATGTGTGCACCCGCAGACATGGATGTGTGTCTTCTTTATGGTGCTTCTGACCCTCAGAACCCTTTCCCGTCTCTACAACAGGTTATAGGCCACAAACACTGCCATCTTTGTTTCAAATCTTCTACAGAAGATGATGTCTACAGTTTAAAAGAGAATAGCTGACCACTGACATGTTCTATTTATTTATGTTGGAGGCAATTAGATTATAGGCTTTCCAAGATTGTGTTTCTAGTACACAAGAATGGATCTGAGTATCTGGTTGAAATTCCAAATGTGGGAGAGAAAGATAAGAATGCACTGGCAAAGGAATAATGAGAAGCTGTGGTGGATCAGCTCAGAGTTTATACGGGTCAAACAAAGAAGCCACTTAGGGCCCAATGCAAATACTGCTGCCATCTTCCGAGAGTGTGACAGTGATTCACTAACCTCACAGCAAGCATCAGCATGGGACAAGTGAAGGGACACAGCTGCCCTTTCACTAAAGGCGCAGAGGGAAGGATCTAGACCAGGTTACTGGGATTCACTATGAAAACAATGGTGACAGTTTCGTCCCTGAGTATTTCCAATTCAGGTGAAAAAGTTAAACTCTGAAGTTTGTACCAAGAACATCCAGTATCCACTTTTTGATTCCTGAAGTTCAGGGCATGTATCAACTTTGGGTGTAAAGATATATTCTGTGGAGTTATTATTCTCTGGGTTTTAGTTGATGATCCCATGGTAACAAAAAAATAACTTTGCTTGGTTTGGCAAAAATGCAAGAAAGATAAGCGGCTTAGGGAAGAGGGAACCTGTTCCAATCTCTGTCCCAAGGTCTTTTTCTAATGTGTCTATCAGCCTGAGAAGTTTTCATATGTAACACCTTAGTCTAATTGTTTTACTTGGCTGTGAGTGATGGTGAGGCATGCTTTAATCACTTTGATGCTAGTTATTGTCACAGTGCAACATTAAATCATTTGGAAATGACGATAGTCCAGTTTAGTCAATATTTTTGCAGCTGTTTTCTTGTTAAGTTTGTTTGAAACCAAACCAAATAGAATTTGTTATGGTGAAACTGAATACAGCAAATGAATGTATCAACTTTATTTTTCCCCTTGTATAAGTAAAAGGAAAAAATACACAGTTCTTAAATGTCTGCCTCCTTGCATTGGCACGAATGTATTTCAAGGGCTCTCTTTATTTCAGAAGTTTCTGGGTAGTCTTCCTGACGCCACCAGTTCCCACCTTCATCCATCCTAAACACTATCCTAAAGGCATATTTATCTCTCTAACACTCAGAGTCCTTGCCACTTCTTTGAAAGGAAAAAAAAAATACACAGCTTCTAGTCACCTACATAATAGCAAAGCTCCCCTGCCTGAAAATGTCCTTGGCTATCTGGACACTGTCTGTGTCTAGTTTCATGTATTATAGTCTCACATATGTCCATAGTTAATAGACTGAATTCCATGCTTCAAGTACTCAGTAAGTATTTAATTTTCTCAGGCTCTAAGTAGCTGCTAGAAACTTAAATACAAGAGAGACCTAGTTTTTGTCATGAATTGATTGTATCCCAAGAAAGAACAATGACACAGATTTGTTCTTCCCCACCCCCCTTGGAAGTGATTTCCAAAACAGACAGAATAAAAAAAATGCCAAAGATAATGAAATATTCATATATTACATTTGTTCTAGGAATATATATCAAAAGATATATGAAGTAAAAATAATCAATGCCAATAAGTGGTATTATAATAATTAACTGAGGCCCTCTGTGGTAGGTTCCTAGGTTGTTTCCTGTTTTCTTCTTCTTCTGATGTCCATCCTCTTTGCCTTTCCGGATGGGGATTGGACATTTTAGTTAGGGTCCTCTCTCTTGCTTAGTTTAGGGTCTCCACAAGGAGAGCAACAGAACAAGAAAATTTGAACACAGGGAACTTCCCAGAGACTCATACTCCAACCAAGGACTATTCATAGAGATAACCCAGAACCCCTACACAGATGTAGCCCAGGGCAGTTCAGAGTCCAATTGGGTTACATAGTAATGGGAAGAGGGACTGCCTCTGACATAATCTGACTGGCCTGCTCATTGATCACCTCCCCCTGGGGGGGAGCAGCCTTACCAGGCCATAGTAGAGGACAATGCAGCCACTTTTGATGTGAACTGATAGACTAAGATCAGAAAGAGAGGAGAACCTCCCCTATCAGTGGACTTGGGGAGTGGCATGCATGCAGAGGGAGGAGGGAGGGTGGGATTGGGAGGGGAGGAGGGAGGGGCTTATGGGGGGATGCAGAATGAATAAAGTGTAATTGATGAAAAAAAAATAAAAATAAAAATAAAATAAAATAAAATAAAATGTTTACAAAAATAAATAATTAATTAATTAACTGACATAAACCAGCATGTGCATAGTCTTTATCCAAGTATCTTGCTGAATGGTACTTGGCTATCATAATGATATAACAAGTTATAGTGTTGGCCTGATATGATGAAGACATGTGAATGGCATAGGTATTGGGGTACAATATAGCTTTAGTCTATTCTAACCTGACGATTCATCAGGCAATCATTTCTTTAAGTGACTTTGAAGCCATGATGATGATGTTGCAGAGGTAGAGGACACAGCAGGGAGATGCTGGTCAACGGATGTCTCAGAAAAAAGATTTGGACTCCTACTAGAATGTATTGCATATGCATTGTGTTTTTTCATATACTTTTTCAAACACAAGGATATATATATTTTATATTTTATATTATATATATATAAACTATTAATTGAAATTTCAATGAAGATACAGATTTGCCTGATTAAGTGAAGATTTATGCAAAATATGTGTGTGTGTATATACATATACATGCAATGATCCAAGAGTTTTTGCTGGCAGAATTCTTTAATAAAGTACTGTGAGCACCCTGATCATTGCCTAACATATGCTACATAATAAAGTATTTTGGTAACAAATATTCTTTTAATTTTATCCTAATATCATAAATTACAGATATGTTTCAACTTTTATAGTTCTGGTTTATTAGAAGATAATATGTTTCTTTAACAAAATGTTTTTCTGCCCAAAATGGAGCTTATTACAGTATTTATTAACTTTTTAAAATTTACGAGTCATAGTTTTAAGAATGCTATAAATTACTTCTTCTACTTGTCAAAAAAGTATATGAATGGAAATGTTATAATTTCTTTGCATAGAATTTACATAAACTTAAAAATACATATTATCATCATCACTGTCATAGCTGATCAACACATAAAATGTTGTATGTGCCAACCATTTTTCTAATGCCAATCTCATTGTAATTCCTTTGTTTGGCAAGATGAAAGAATTTCCACATTTCTATTGTCTTCCTTTTTTGTATTAAGAAACAGACAGAAAAGTCAAAGAAATTGTCCTAGATCACTAAATCACATTGCCAATGATATGTCATCCAAAGGTAGGATCTTGGTTCTTTGAACTAACTCTTGTACTAATATCCGATTGCTCATTATACTAAGTCATGTTTCATTTTGTAATTTTCAATATGATCCATGTTTCAGAATAACCATTAGTTTTGGAAAGTTGAAGTAATGAGGTTTATATCACACAAAATACTTTTGCTAGTTAAGTGAGAACATACTCCTGGGAGTCTCTTAAAATACTATTGATTTTGCACATTTTAACACTTATTAAGGGAAATCCCAAGGAAGATACAGCTCTGCCTGACAGAGTAAAACTTTCTATGAAATGTACTCTTTTAAGAGACTTTAATCATGTCTGCCTCAGCCGTTCCCCTGATTCCATTTTTTTTTCCTCAATTCTTCTTATAACCAGTATGGAATGTTCATTGAAAATGGGCCAAAACATATGCCTTTGACATTTGGAGTTAAAAAAATTATATTGCAATATTATACCTCTCATATGAAAAAAGATACTTACCTCAATAAAAGTGATCATGGATTTCAATGTCAATCTACTGTGCAGAAAATGTCCTTTATAAATATTAATGAAGGAGTTTTGTTCGATAACCATAGTCTCTTGAGATTTCTAATTGTGTTATACCTTTTTCAGTTTTGTAAATTTAATTTTTCTAGTCTGGCTTAGAAATTGAGCAGAATAACAATTACCTAATAGAAAGTAGAAAATAAAATAAAAACATATCCTCTGTTGAATATAGACATTAAACTTGAGGAAATAAATTTTATCTTATAAGCAGGTTAGACTACCATATTTTTGAAATTGCAATATCTCTATTTCTAGGATCTATCTTTTTATCTTCCTTATATCAATAGATAATTACTTCAAAAATATCAGCTGTTTTTCAGTTTTCACAAATTAACTTAAGTAAAGTGATAAATTTGTTATTAGCACCTTAATGGTGATCAGTACTCCAGGATTACAGAAGTCTAAGATACTATTGCAGTTATTTTGGTAACTATTTTGGTAAAAAAAAAAAATCCATTACAAAGATCTAGTTTACATTTTAATAGCCAGAATCTGGAAACAACCTAGATGTCCTTCAAAAGAGGAATGGAGGAATGGATACAGAAACTGTGTGGTACATTTGCACAATGGAATATTACTCAGCAATTAAAAACAAGGAAATCATGAAATTTGCAGGGAAATGGTGAGAACTAGAAGATTCACATTGTGAGATAACCCAGAAGCTGCGGGATACACATGTTATATACTCATTTATAAGTGGATATTAGCCATATAATATAGGATAAACATACTAAAATCTATAGTCCTAAAGAAGCTGAACAACAAGGAGGGCCCTAGGGAAGAGGCTGAAACTTCACTCAGAAGGGCAAACAGGAAAGACATAGGAAATAGGAGAATACTCGGAACAGGCGAGGAGCCTCCACAGGGGACTGCTGAAAGACTCTACCCAGCAGGGTATCAGAGGAGATGCTGAGACTCATAGACAAACTTTGGGCAGAGTGCAGGAAACCTATGGAAGAGGAGAGAGATAGAAAGACCTGGAGGAGACAGGAACTCAGAGACCAATATTCCAACCAAGGACCATGCATACAGAGGACCTAGACCCCCTGTTCAAAAGAAGCCCATTGGCGCTCAGTCTCCAAGTGGTTTCACTAGTAAGTAGAACAGGGGCTGTCTCTGACATGAACTCAGTGGCCGGCTTTTTGATTACCCCACCCTGGGTGGTGCAGCCTTGCCAGGCCACAGAGAAAGATGACACAGCCAGCCCTGATGAGACCTGATAAGCTAGGGTCAGATGGAAGGAGAGGAGGTCCTCCCCTACCAGGGGACTAGGGAAAGGGCATAGGGGGAGAAGATGGAGGGTGGGTGGGACTATGATGAGATAAAGGAGGGGGCTACAGTGGGGATACAAATTTAATAAATTGTGATAAAGAAATATAAAAAAGAAATGTCTGTTTATGATTGTTACAAACCAAAAACACTGGGCCTAGACAGGTCTCAAAGAGAATGAAGTTAAGAAATTCAAAATAATTATTATGTTTGACACCATACAAAGTAACTATAGGATGTGCTTTTTCACTTCATGGAGATGAAATATGTTCATTTGTGATGTTATAATTCTGTAGTAAGCCATTTAAGCTCACCTCCAGTTTTAATTTTTTTAAATTCTATTTCTAGTTTCAGACCACACTTCTTTCAGGATTAATTCCAGTTTTTTTGTTTATTACTTTATCTAAAATATTCATCTAAACTTTAAGTATACATCTAAGCTAGTAAGAAAGTGTGCATTTTTAGCAGACATGATCTCACAGCAAACTCCCTGACCAGTTGGCTCTTACAATCTTTCCAAAATGGCCCCTGAGCAATAGATGAGGGAATATGTTTTTTTTCACAGATGTTTCCATTGAGATTGGGCTTCACAACTCTCCATTTTGATTGGCTTTGGTTTTCTACAATGATGTGTTTTGTATGGTTGTTGCCAAGAATCCCCATAGAGTCCCAGTAATATGGCTGCCTAAACATGAACAGAACAAGGGAAACAACAGACATGCTAAAGTGGCTGAGGAAATCCCAGGAGGCCTCAACCCTACACAAAGAACTATAGACAGCTAAGCAACTCTGAGAGACAGAGAATAGTCTTCCCCAAGAAAGGGTATAGCAGTTTGTCCTCTAACATAAATGGGCAGCTCTGAATACATTCATCCAGGTAACGTTATACAGATAGAGACCATGCAGGTTATGTCTATATATTTAGAACTGTGTATGGATATACGCTTATTAGTATACACATGGATTTAACTGTCAAGAAAAAAGAGATCATAAATTTGCAAAAGAGAAATGAGGGGTATGTGGGAGTGTTTAGAGAAAGGGAAAAGGGAAAAGATATAATTTTAGTATAATCTCAAAAAAAATTGAGAATACATTCAGACAGTACACCAACCTATACACTGTAAAAAAAAAATGGGAGAGAGAGGTGGTGGAGAGCTAGAATACATGTTGTTATTCCAGAGGATGTGAGTTCACTCCCCATCATCCATTTTAGGTGGCTCTAAACTGCCTGAAATTCTAATTCCAGGAAGATATGACCCCTTTGGCCTCTGGATTAGCAGCACTCACATACCACCAACACCCCTAACACACACACACACACCTGAAATTAAATCTTTAGTTTGTTACATTTTTAAAATTTATTTTATGTCTATGAGTTTTTTGCCTCTGTGTAAGTAAACCTGGTGACTGCAGGAAGGGAGCACTTGATCCCTTGGAACTAGAGTTACAGTTGGTTGTGAGTTACCACATGGATGCTAGGAATACAACTCAGGTCCTTATGCTAGAACAACAGGTGCTCTTAACAGAAAGTAAGTTTTCCAGCAACCCAAATAAAATTTTATTTATAAAAGATTTTACCTGCAGAGCTTAAAAAGTAAAAAAAAAAAAAAAAAAAAAAAAAAGTTATAGGCAAGAAATGAATATTTGAAAACATCTCTCCCATAATGGACAATTAATTATCCAAACTTTAAAAAGATCTACTGAAATTCAGTAGGAAGAAACAACATAATTTATCACATATAAAACTAAAGGCACATCCACCACATCGATAAGAATATACAAATAAGAGTATGACCTCATATGCCACAGCAGTATCATCAGAGAAATGCAAAATAATACAACATAACACTGTATTCCTACGAGGATGGCCACATTTACAGAGCTGACAACTGTGGTGCTAAATAATAGAGCAACAGGAACAGACATTTATCACACATACACACACACACACACACACACACACACACACAAATGAGTCAGACATCTTGTAAAACATGTTCCATAGTTTCTAACAATGACCCAACAATGATGTTTCTTGTGCTTTACTAAAAAGAAAGCAAGAATTATGTTCATGCAAAACCTTGTGTGCCTATATTTTGTCTGTAGCTGCCACAAATTTAACACTTTCTTTGGGTGAATGGATGAGTTACATTGTATAAGCAGACAATGAAACAGTGCTCACAAAAATAAGTATCACATATTTTTGACAAGAGCACTGAAGAAGTACTATGTAGGGAGAAGGGAAGGACCAGAATGGTGGAAGGAGATCTAAGAAACTGTAATAGGTGAATATAAGGGATGTGCAATTATAAAGATGAATGAAATATAGTAATAATTCCTTTATTTGCATACTAAATAAAAATTTTAAAAAACACAAGAGGAAGAAATACCAAGACATTTATTTTTTTAATATTTTTTATTTTTATTAGTTACAATTTATTCACTTTGTATCCCCCCTGTACTTCCCTCTTTCCTCCCCTCCCAATCCTTCTTCCCCACATGTGTCCCTCTCCCAGTCCACTGATAAAGGAGGTCCTCCTCCCCTTCCCTCTGATCCTAGTCTATCAGGTCTCATCAAGAGTAGCTGTCTTCTTCTGTGGTTTGGTAAGGCTGCCCCCCCCCCTCAGGGGGAGGTGATCAAAGGGCAGGCCAATCAGTTCATGTCAGAGGCAGTCCCTGTTCCTATTCCTAAGGAGGCCACTTGGATACTGAACCGTCATAGGCTACCTCTGTGCAGGGGTCAGGCCATCTCCATGAGTGGTCCTTGGCTGGAGTATCAGTTTCAGAAAAGACTCCTGTGCCCGGACTTTTTGGATCTGTTGCTCTCCTTGTGGAGCTCCTGTTCCCTCCAGGTCTTTCTATCTCCCACTTCTCCATGACATTTGTTACAATGTTTTATGCATTGTTGATGCTATTAAGTTTCTCAGTTTTCAAATATCACTACAGGGAAATGCTTTAAATTATAAATTAGGATCTGTATTTGTTAAATTTTTATTTTATAGATCAAAGTTTTATGTTAATTTTAAAATGTATTTTATAAACAGAAGGGATCCGTTTCTGAAAGAGAGCACATGAAGCCTGTTCCCTGGAGCTAACATTGGAGCTTCCATGCTGCAGAGGGACATTCGCGAAGTGGATCGATATGTGTATGTTGGCAGGCAGATTTAATTCCTACTGAGGATGTTTTCCTTTCTTTCCCTCATTTTACTTTCCTGTAGACTTGCTGCTTTCAAACACCTGCATCCCCTTTTTGGGTTCATCCGAAGGACTGGATTTCCAGACTCTTCTTTTGGATGAGGAGAGGGGCATGTTGCTTCTAGGAGCCAAAGACCATGTATTCCTGCTCAGTCTGGTCGACTTGAACAAAAACTTTAAGAAGGTCAGTCTTTTTGTATATGTCATTAGTTTATTCCCTGAATTTCTTTTGTATCCTTTGTCTGCTTTGTGCTAAGTCGCACAGTGTCACTCAGGAGGTTTTACATGTGTCCAGGAGACATTTAGGAACATATTACCTCTCAGAAATATTTTATGTTTTTACTGATTTTACTACATATGCATATTTTTATTCAATAAGTATAACATTAAAGCCATTGAAAATATGAATAAAGGCAACAAAATGGCTGTAGGTATATGCTTACATATTAGAAAGCAATTATCGGGAATGAAGAAATAGTAAGTGAATTAACAAAGTATATACATGTATTCTTTCCTGAACATGCAAAAATAAAATCAAAATCCTATTCATTTTTAATTAATAACTACTCCTTTGATCTAAAGCTATGGTAACATTTTATCATTGTTTCTTCACACTTCTATTTCACATCCGAACAAATTTGTGCCAAGGCCTATGATTCTGAGCTTTATGAATACCATAATGCTCCAGCAATGGGCTGGTTAAGAAGTCTTATCACTTAAAGAAAGCATAGAGAAAGAGAAAGGTGATGTCTTAATAAAATGCTCCAGCAGTGATGATGTCATTGACACCAGTTCCCATAACCAGAAATTTTCGTAAGTGCTAAAGAAGCCTGATGAGAGACCATGGTGCTGGTTTTAATATAAACAAAAGAAAAGACATATTGAAGAAGGCTAACGAAGGACATACTTGCTCCCGAAACCAATTATCTCCCCATACCAATTAATGGAGTGTGGAGGAATGCCTCCAAATTAATGATGAGAAAGGAAATTAAGTCCAGGCTTCATACTTGACCAGTCCCAGTGAAATTTGAAGATGGACAGAACTTTCTAAACTCTATCTTTTGCTTGCTCACAATTGACTGAAGCATGGAACTGTGATAGGACTGAAAGTTATCCCTATCATCCACTGCCAATCCACAGAGGGTAGAGCAGGGAAGACAAAGTATCCTGCAGTAGGACCTTAATGCCTGCACAGGGTCCTGTCTTTGCTTCACTTCTAGATCCATCTGAATGAGAACCAAAAAGAGCAGAATACAAAGACCACATACTGGAGCCAAGGCTCAAAGACAGTTACTCTAGGCCTTCTCCCAACATCCTTCTGTGAACTATATCCCAAGAAGATAGACTCTATTTTGGGGTCTGCATCAACAGCAGTCATTTAATGGATTTCAAGTATCTACCCACTCCCCAACTTTGACATCACAGGTCTAAAGCTGTCAGATACAAGTGTGACTTAGCTCACTATGAACAATTAAAGTTGAGAATTTTATTACTCTAGCCCAGTAGTTCTCCATCTTCCAAAGGCTATGACCCTTTAATACAGTTCCTCATGTTGTGGTGACTCTTAACCAAAAAATTATTTTGTTGCAGCTCTATAATTGTGATTTTGCTACTGTTATGAATTTTAATATAAATATCTGGCATGCAGGAAATCTAATATGAGACCCCAAAGTGGTCATGACACAGGTTGAGAACTACTGCCTTATCTCTACATTGGGAAATATCAGCTCTCTCTAATCAAGGGCCCCAAAACAATACCTCTAGAAATATCCTATATGAGGCAGAAACCAATGTGCTATTGAAATGTAGTTGTGTTTTTCCTTATCTTTGCCAGTTGTGTTACAGAACTTAGTGACCCTGGAGAATATACATGTTCTTGAGGGTATTGGAGTTGAGCAATGGTCAACTTGCTATCAATTTAAATGGCCAAAGGGCTGCCTTCACCAACACAACCCCAACTTTTATGACATAGAAAAATACCACATTCACTGAAATAAATTAAGGTAAATAACACATGACTTTGCCTTGGAATTCAGTGCCAGAATCATAAAATCTAACACTGGGCAGGTCTTAACAACTCTTATCCCCAGGCTGATGTCAACAAATAGCCTTTTGAAATAGACTAGTATCAAGAGCAGGCATGAAGCTCTAATCTAGTAGAGTTCTATTCTGGCCAGTGTCACTGCAGTACACAGTCAATAGAAATGTAGGCTTTTGTCCTGTGCCCATACCATAACCTCAGGATGTAATAGAGTCCCGTAGAATTGGTGGTCCCACACAAGTCATAGTTTCTGGGGTTTTTGTTGTTTTTTTTTTGTTTGTTTGTTTTTTAACTCAGCAATGTTTCTCTGCAAATCAGACATAATCCTGCAATGTCAAACCATAAGCAGGTGACAGAAGACAAGGTAAAACTTCAGCCCTCAGAAGAAGCATGGGGAAATGGACTACCATTTTAAGGAAAGAATTCTTTGGTTGCTGCTGAAAAAAAAAATGTCCAAAGACTTAATAAGCTTCGGTGGAGATTATCCTTTGGTGCTAAAGAGTTATAAGAAATTAAAATCTAAGCAGTAATTTTTCTTTACTAAAAAGAGAGGGAGAGAGAGAAAAATCTAGAGTTATCACACTACTTGCGTTCAAAATTTACTGTGAATCTAGAATCATCAAAAGAGCATTGCCTTTTCATAAAAACAGACAAAGAGAACAACAGAAAAAAAACAAAACAAAACAAAAAAGACGACAGATGACTCATTTAGTTGACTTTCAGCAAAGTTTGAAGAAACCTTTACAAACTGCATTTGGAAAAGGAAAACCTCTCCAGCATGTGTTGTCATTTGAGTTTTTGGTCTCAGCCATTCTGACAGGTTTAAGGTGAAATCTCAGGGTCATTTTGATTTGCCTTTCCCTGATGACTAAGGACGTTGAGCATTTCTTATTTTTTTTAATTTTTTAAATTTTTATTATTAGTTCCATTTTATTAACTCTGTATCCCAGCTGTATCCCACTCCCTCATTCTCTCCCAATCTCACCCTCCCTCCCTCATCTCCTCCCTGTCCCTTTCCAAGTCCACTGATTGGAGAGAACCTCCTCCCCTTCCATCTGACCCTATTTTATCAGGTATCTTCAGGGCTGGCTGCAAAGCCCTTTAAGTGATTTTGGCCATTAGGTATTCCTCTATTGAGAATTCTCTGTTTAGCTCTGTTATCCATTTTTTAATTGGATTAATTGAGTTGTTGCTCTTTAATTCTTGAGTTCTTTATATATTCTAGATATTAGCCCTCTGTCAGATACAGGGTTCGTGAAGATCTTTTCCCAATCTGTAGGCAGTCATTTTGTTCTGAGGACAGTGCTTTGTTTTCCAGAAGCTTTTCAGTTTCATGAGGTCCCATTTATTGATTGTTGCTCTTAGAGCCTGAGCTGTTGGTGTTCTGTTCAGGAAGTTGTCTCCTGTGCCAGTGAATTCAAGGCTCTTCCCCACTTTTTCTTTTAACAGGTTTAGTGTGTCTGGTTTTATATTGAGGTCTTTGATCCACTTGGACTTTAGTTTTGTGTAACTTGATAAGTATGGATCTATTTGCATTTTTCTACATGTAAACATCCAGTTAGACCAACACCCACACATGCTGGAAAGGATGTGGAGAAAGGGGAACCCTCCTCCACTGCTGTGGGAATGTAAACTTGTACAACCACTTTGGAAATCAATTTGGTGCTTTCTCAGACAATTAGGAATAGTGCTTCCTCAAGATCCAACTATACCACTCCTAGGCATATATCCAAAAGATGCTCAAGTACAGAACAAGGACATCTGCTCAACCATGTTTGTAGCAGCTTTATTTGTAATAGCCAGAATCTGGACACAATCCAGATGCCCCTCAACTGAGAAATAGATACAAAAATTGTGGTATATCTACACAATGGAATATTACTCAGAAATAAAAAAAAAACAAGGAAATCATGAAATCTGCAGGTAAATGGTAAGAACTGGAAAAGATCATCCTGAGTGAGGTATCCCAGAAGCAGAAAGACACACAGGGTATATACTCACTCATAAGTGAATATTAGACATATAATATAGTATAAACCTACTAAAATCTGTACACCTAAAGAAACTAATCAAGAAGGACTCTGGCTGAAATGCTCAATCCCCATTCAGAAAGGTAAAGAAGATAGTAATTAGAAGAAGGAGAAAACAGGGAACAGGACAGGAGCCTGCCACAGAGGGCCTCTGAAAGGCTCTGCCCTGCAGACTATCAAAGCAGATGCTGAGACTTATGGCCAATCTTTTGTCAGAGTGCAGAGAATCTTATGAAAGAAATGGTGAATAGTAAGACCTGGGGGGAAGAGGAGCTCCACAAGGAGAGCAACAGAAACAAAAAATCTAGGCACAGGGGTCTTTTCTGAGACTGATACTCCAACCAAGGACCATTCTTGGAGATAACCTAGAACCCCTGCACAAATGTAGCCCATGGCAGTTCAGTGTCCAAGTAAGTTCCATAGTAATGGGAACAGGGACTATATCTGACATGAACTGATTGGCCTGCTCTTTGATCACTTCCCCCTGAGAGGGGAGCGGCCTCACCAGGACACAGAGGAAGACAGTGCAGCCACTCCTGATGAGACCTGATAGACTAGGATCAGAAGGGAGGAAGTCTTCCCCTATCAGTGGGTTGGGGAAGGGGCATGGGTGGAAAAGGGGAGGGAGAATAGGATAGGGAGGGGAGGAGGAAGGGAGCTACGGGGGGGGGGGTAAAAAGTGAATAAATTGTAATTAATAAAAATTAAAATTAAAAAAAGAAAAGAAAAATAAAAAATAATAAAAAAAGAAAACTTGCTTGTGTGATGGCACATGCCTGTAATACCAGCACTCGGAAAGCAAAGACAGGCAGATTTCTGTGATCTCCTGACCAACCTGATGTACAAAGTGAGCCCAGGAGAGCCAAGGCTACACAGAGAATCCCTGTCTAGTAAATTGGAAGAGAGAGAGAGAAAGAGAGAGAGAGAGAGAGAGAGAGAGAGAGACAGAGACAGAAAGAGAGAGAAAGAAACCGTTTAATATGCACGTGCAGAAGCCTGGAGGTAGAAACCTATCTCTAGTTATAAAAATGACTAAAGAGTTAATTATAAGATTTTAAATAACTAGGAACCATAGGTACAATGCTTCAGGATATTTGAAAAGTCAATTTTTTATGTCTTTTGAATAAAAAATCCTGAAAGCACAGGAGGATAAAGTTTAGATGAATGAAATTATATCAAATTAAACTTTTTCTGAACAATAATGAAGGAAAACATACGAATGAGTGATATTTGAAAACTTCAGAGTAGAATGTATAATCTCATTAATGTATAATATCAATATTCTGATTACACAAGCAATCCATAGTTGAATAGCTATACACAAATACATTTAAAAGCAGATGAAAGTGTACGTGATATAGCTAATTGGTAAAGTGCTTGTCAACTCTGTATGAAGGCATACCCTTAAGCCTCAGTACTCATAAAGGAAAGAGGAGGGACCTAAGAAACAAACAAGCATGACTCGCTGGTAGTAAAAATGCTCGAAATCATTAATTTTCAGGGAAACATAAAACACTACGGTAAGAGTGACTCTAATACAGGATGGTTAACGATGTGGATGAAAGAGAAACCTTGTACAGTATTGATGAGAATGTAAATTATTACAGCCTTTATTGAAAACAGTATGGTGTTTCTTGAGAAAAAAAGTAAAAGAATTTCCATTGTTTTGAGAGCGCTCATGACTACAAAAAGCACATGTTCTTCAGAGAATAAGGCTCAGTTCTCAGTACCTACAGAGTGGCCAACAATCATCAGTAACTCCAGTTCCAGAGGATTTGTTTTCTTATGCTATCCATAGGTACGTCATACATTTGGGACACAGACATGCATGTAGGCAAAATATCAAAACACATAAGGTAGAAATAAATAAATCTCTTTTAAAATCTGAACTTAACACATGATCTAGTAATTATCTAAAGGGAATCCATCTGTCAAAATAATATCAGCTCTCACCTATTTCTTACATAAATGTTTTCAATAACTAAAAAATTACAACAACAACAAAAACAATAGAAACACAAGTCCAAAACCTATCAAATGGATGAAGAAGATGCACTGTATTTACACAACAGAAACATTTCAACCACTGAAAAGATGAAATACAATCACTTTCAAGAACATAAAATTGGAGATGATTCTGATATGTTAAATAAACCAGACATAAGGATACAGTTAGCACATGATCTTATTAACAGTAGAACTTAGAGATTTATCATCATATTTGAGAGTAAACTGTAGTTATCAGCAGCTGGGAGAGTAATGAGAAGAGGAAAATAGGAAAAGATGATTCATGTGTACTAAGTCATTACCAGACAAAAGCTAGAGGTTAAGATGCCTGTTTTTGCAGACTAGTGGATTGAAAATGGCAGTTATAAATTGCATCTCCCTGAGAGCTTTTTAAAAAAGCAGGTATGGTAGTATACATCTTTTATCTGAATACTCAGCAGGCTGAGGCAGGAGGATAGTGAATTCAAGGTCAGCTATGAGAAATTCACTAATGAAAAAAAAATGGAGGAAGAGATTAAATGTTACTACCATAAAAAATGATACTTGAGGAGGCAGAGAGGTTTAAATCTGACTTAAATATTATTTAATTTGTGCATGTGTGAAAGATGAAATGGTATCTTCCTGGTTTATTCAATTGTCATGGTTTGAGTGTCAGTTTAAATTAAGTGAAAATTAAGTGTTTAAAAACCATTAAAGAAATGTATATTCAAATACAAAAGGCATTTTTCTATCATACTCTACAAGTTAACCAGCAGTTTTAAAAACAAAAGTATTTTATTTCTTGATCTTTAATCGATAGATATTATCATTTATGTTTTCTAAGAGTTCAGCAAATATTATTTCTACAATAAAACTTAAAGATACCAAGACTAGATGGGCTGAAAAATTGGAAGTGCAAAATATATGACCTTTTCTTAAGCTGTGAGGGTACCTGACTGGTGATTGTTTATTCATCTTCAAAAGAGTAGGAACCTTGCGAGTTTTAGGTAAATCAAAATCAATATTCTGTTTACAAGCAGTCATTCTGAGATGTTGAACTACCACATCACACTCTTCTACAGTGATCATTCTCTGAATCTTATATGTAAGAAATGCACTTCATGACTAAGTTATCAGCAGCACAGTGATTGGAATAAGTCTTGTTCTTGAGATTTTAATCTGCATGTAAATACTTCTCTGCCTATGTGGTATTGTTGCCTGATGAACACATGAGTAAAGACTGACTTTTAGCTCTTCTTTCCTGCCTTTTCTTTGGTTGGTTGGTCTTGCTTCCTTGAGATTCAACCTCACTCTTGTAGCACCCGCTGCTTACAAGCCTTGGTGATTCTCTCCAGCTGCTTTCTCCAAAAGGCTGGCATTCCAGGTGTGAGACCTCACACTCTGCACATGACTTGCTTTTTGTGGCGTTTATTTTTCTGGCTTTGTAGCTCAATGCTATAGCACTTAACATTGCAGGCATCGGGCCCCAAATCCAATCCCACGTACCATCAAAACAATAAAGAAGCAAAAGTAGATTAAATGTGAGGGAAAGACCATGACATATCTGGCATATTAAAGTATAAGTGAGGTCATAATTCGTATTAAAACTAATCCTGTTATTTTGATCAATGTTTGTGGGCATGTATGCATGCATACATGTTCATTATTGTATGCATGTGACAAAGTATACAAAGTTCATGAGTGAATATAGGATCTATTCCTCTATCATTATTCATCTTTGAGACACGGTGTCTCACTATATCTGGAACTCACAGATTTCCCCAGTTAGTAAGCTAGCAAGCCTCAGGGATCCTTCTGTTTCCAGCTCTTTGTGCTGGAATTACAGATGCTTGCCTCCAAATCAGCTTTTAGATGGGTGCTGGGGGGTCAAACTCCAAGCACTTCATTGACCGAACTGTATCCCCAGCCTTCATTTCTGTTTGCTTTTCTTTAAACAAAGAAACACACAAGAAAACACAAAACGTGTAGTACATATATACTCAAACACCTGAGTACAGGTCAACAGGTCAGCTTGTGCAATTTACTTTGATGGTTAGTCCCTCGACAGAGGATTTTGCTTTGTAATTACTTATCATTTCAGTACTGTTTTATAATTTTGATATCCCACAAAAGACAATAAGGATTTTTTTTCTTTGTTTGTTTGTTTGAGTGTTCAAACTTGCTAAATATCTTTGAAAATAAATGTCTATACGTGTATTCATTGAAAGCTATGTCTCTATAAGAAAAAAAAAGGGAGCGAAAATATTACCAACAGTCATTCCCTTAACACAAATTCATTAACTTAGAAGACAAGCTCTTAAAATTACGCATATTCTGTAGCCTACATATTATTTAAGGAGTTTAATAAATAGTTGAATGTGTGCTAGAATTTCACACATGTCCTTTACTCTGATAGTGGTTCCATTCTACTTGATCCTAAGGTTGTATATTTTTTGATGTTCAGGAATTTATTTTAAAAGTGTTCATACTCCTGGAAGAGATAGATGATACTGAGTTATATCTCATGTATCAGTAAATATCTTAGCAGAAGATGACAAACAAGGCTAAAGAAAACGTTTTAACTCTGCATTTTTGCTTTTAGGCAATCTGACTTAAGAGTGCATTTTCCCAAATATGTCTTGGTTTCATATAATAACAAAAAGTAATTCATGCTTTTAAGGGAATCTGTTCTTGTTCTCTTCTTTGCCTTCAGGGATTGGAAGAAAAGGCTCATTTATCTGAACTGAGTGTATTAGATCATTGCTTAAAATAAGTTGCAATAGCATAACTTCCTTTTGTGACTATTTTAAGCGGAACTTTCTTTGGCGATATTCCATCTTCAAAATGTGCTAATATTTAATAAAGTAAATGTTTATGAAATACCTAGTTCTAGTTCTTATGATGTTCTTATAATAAATGATTATTTGAATACTTTATGCAGTTAGAGGTTCTCCACATAACTGAAATTTCTTTGTACCTTTATAGGGCATGTAATTCATAAGAAAGTCATATATGCAATTGAAACTATTTGTGTTTCTGTAGGTATCTACTATTTCAATTTTTATAAATCACTCTAGTGCTAAAAAGCCCTCCTACAGTAGCCAGTAGGTGTTGAGATATAGTACTTCAGCAGTGTTTAGACCTATTGGTTTGCATTGGCTCATTGCCCTGCGGCAATGATCCAGACTACTTCCTGAAGGAAACCACACATGTTGGGACTGAGGACTGAAGGGTGTCCTTTGTGCTCTTAAGAGTTAAAGCAATCTACAACACATAATTGCATCATGAGTGTCTGGTTGTTAATATTTTCCCTAGGGTAACCAAAAAAAGAATCTGCGAAGTTCTCAATTTGGAGTAACATATAAAGTGCATGTCAACTTCAGTTACTAACAAGGCTGTGTCTACCTAAAAGTCGCCATTGTTGTTCACACTTTCACAGGCATTTATCTAGTACGGTAAGAACAGAAACATAACATCATATACAACTGAATTTGGAAACAAATACTTAATGGTTCCCTGTGCATTATCATTACTCTTGACCAGGACACCTTCTGACAAACTATGCAGTAAATCGTACAGGAATAGATTTAGGCTTTTTGAAACATTCTCACTACATACAAAGTAAATGTTATGAAGACCATTTTGACTTCTTTTAAACGTTCTGGAATTTAGGAAAAAAAAAAAAACAACACATGCGTGTACTTTTTTTGTTTTGTTTTGGGTTTTTAGGGTTTGTGTGTGTGTGTGTGTGTATTTTGTGTGTTTGTGTTTTTTAGGAGGAAGGTTATTTCAGTAGAATAAAATTCCATGCAGTTGTAAATGCAATATGTGTCAAGGATGTAATTTTCATAATTGAATCAAGATTTTCCCAAATTGGTCTTTCCAGGAGGTGATAGAGAACCTGTGGACTCCTCCTGAGATAGGTTTTGTAACAGATTATGCACATTGAGTTTTATCTTGTTTTACTTCAACGTTAGATCAAAATGGATATTTAGAAACACCTAGAAGTGACCCCATTAAAAAGAAAGGGCATGGAAATGTACCGACCACTTAGTTCTTGTGTGTATAACTGATCACCTCAGACACCAACACCGAGATGAAGTTTATTTTGTAAAATATTCGTGAATGCTCCAATTTACCACCTGGGAGCGGGAAGCTTAGAACTGTCAGAAGCAAAGTGAAGGAGCACTTCTTGCAAGAACCCCAGCTGGCAGGCCTAGCTGACTCTGGTTTATTGTTCTCACATGAAACCATTCACCACGGCTAACAGGTTTTTTGTTCAAATCCTGTGTCTCCACTATGCATATAACTCTACCTATGTACTGCCTATGAGCTTGAGTCATCTTCTTAGGCTTCTAAGGCTCCCAACACATTTTCACGCAGTTTCTACTGCTCCTCACTTTTAAGTTCTTCCTTGTTACTTCACTTTCTCTGTCTCCCTGTCTCTTCTTTTTCTTTCTTCAATCTGTCTCTCTTCTAACCCCTTCTTCTCTTTCTTTCTTCCCTCCCTACCTCTATTTCCTCTAACTAATCCGTTTATTCTTTCAAAAATAAATAATCTACTTACAAATGTTGCCTTCTCTGACCTTCTTGTGGCTTCACACTCTGGTTAGTACCCATTTGATTACTGAAGGCATTCATCCAATTGTATTCTCTTGTTACAGTTTGCTCCCCAAGGCTTTGCCTCACCTCTGGGTTAGGCTTTTCCATTTATTATATCATTGCAAGTGTTTATGGGAATGCCATCTCTCTTACCTTATAGTATAACTATTAAAACATCTCCACCCTAGCATATATTCCTTAAATTCAGGGCTGATTTCATGCTCTACATTCTGTCTTTTAAAAATGCTAACATAATTTATATAAGACAGTCCCATTTGTATTGATTTGTTTTTTGTAATCTCGGAGCCTGAAATGGCTGTTCTTCATTTCAGGAATAGAGATGATAATGGTTTATAATGATTGTACTTTGAATATTTTTCTTGTATCTTTTATGGGACAGTTTTTTTATTATTATTCTTAAATCCATTGAGCTTCTGCTGTTAGAATGAAGAATGCTGTAGTAAAATATAAAATTTAAGCTTTAGGTATTATATAAATGTTTCCATAATCACAAGCTTCATTAATTCTAGTTAAGGGTGCAAGACATGACATAGTTTTAAAACAAGTCAGAAAATATCTAAATATCTAACATACAGGGACAGATCACATATCATAGGAGGAGTACAGAAAAGAAGAATCTGGTCATGCTTGGGTTTGAACTAATTCAATATAGATGAGAGATTTCTGAAATGATGGAAATTGGTTAATTTTAAGTGGTTCGCATTTGAAATTGGATCTTGATAAGTATTGTTTTCTTTCGTTCAGTCAGGATAGAGAAAACATGCTTAAGGAGGAAAACAGCAAAAGATCTTGTCTCTTCCATGAATAGACTTTTTAGATTGTATTAAAGGAAGCTGAGATTTCCTTCCCAAGTAATGAACAGCCTACCCCATCGCTGCAGTGAAAAGGTATGAAGAAGAACTTCAGTGCTGTTTGGGACAGGTACTCACTCAACCATGCCTGGGCAGCTTATTGCTCTTTTATAAAGGATGCAATAAGAACATGTCCAGCATAGACATTATAATAATGATCATATTTGACGTTTTAAGTAGAGCTTAAGGAATTATGGTTTCTAAAGAAATGATTCTAAAGTATATTACCTATCACTTTTACTCGAATGAGCATTCTCTTCTTTAGTCAATCACGTTGTACTAGCAATGATTTGTATGGGAGCTGGAGCAGATTATATAAAAACTTCCGTAGTAATATACAAGGATAATTCTTTCTCTTCATTTCACTTCTTTATGTCATCATGGCTGGCACTAAAATGAAGTATCTAATACATTCTGTTTAGTTATGTAACTTGGTCAGACTTCTAAGTTAATGAACTTGGGGGATTTTTCCATCTGAAAATGTTATTACTTTGGAAGCAGTTCAAGCCTGTGTGGGTAGAATTTACATGTAGGCAAATGTCAAGGTAGAATCTCTTTTACTAGCACTACTGTAGAAGCCACCTCCTGTCTTCTGGCTGCTTCAGAAACTTAAAGTTTACTTCTGTTCTTCAGCACCTTTGTTTAGGTTAAGAGATTTGGGCATGTCCTCTACAAGAAGTTATTTTCTTTAGAGTTCTCTGCAAATGGGTGACTATAATCTCCACCGGAAGTATGAAGCTTCCCTAAGAGATGGATTGTATTACAATGAGTCTTTCACTTCTAAAGTCTTCACTTGACCTTCTTGAAATAGACTTAAGATAACCTCATCGACAAACCCCCACATGCAAAATTTATTATTTTAATGTCTGTCTGTGTGTGTGTGTGTGTGTCTATCTGTCTGACTGTCTATCTCTATTCATTTTTGAGGGGATGTACCTGTGAGTGCAAGTGATGAATAAGTCAGAAGATTCAGATCCACTAGAGCTAGAATTAGGGACAGTTGTAAACTGGTAGACGTGGATGCTGGGAACTGAAATGGGTTTCTCTGAAGGAGCCATATATACTCTTAACAGCTGAACCATTTATCCAGCCTAAACTTACAGTGTGCCTCCTCAGGGAACAGAAACCCCATCTTCCATGTCATGTCTGAGATACTCAACACTACCTGAAGGAAGAATATCACTTTCCCCTACTCCTCCCTCACCCCCCCACCCCCCACCCCCCCTTTTTTTGTTTTGGTAAGCTGGAGAATAATTTTATTTTACTTTAAGAGAAAATAATAGGGCAGTCAAATTGTAAATTGTAAATCCCAGAAAGGCAGCATGTTCAGAAATGAAGGCTGGCAAATAGCTGCATGGAAATTTGACTAGGGAGAGTGCTTCTGAGAATACACGATACAGTTCATAGTATCAGGTCAAGCATGCTTTGGCTATTGGAAAGAGACATAGAAAGGAAAAGGGGAGGTTATTATAAGGGAAGATCAGCAGGCTACTTGCAATATTACACTTTAAATCATGGCTTCTATCTACTTCATGGGAAGCCTTTTACCATGGCTCTGGTTGACCCCACGAACAGTCATCATATATTGAGCATACTCTATATATGTAGGCTAATACCAACTTAGTCATCAAGCATGTCCACTGATTCCCCTGTGACTTACTATCCCTTCCCTTTTGACATAAGCTCACAGAAAACGGGAGAGCCAGAACATTTTGGTGATCCCCAAGACCCTTACGCTAACAAACTCTCAGAGTGGGCATGCTAGGATAAAAACAAATTCCCTAAGGGGAAACAGAAATTTCAGATCTCTAGATTCCATGGCTGTTATTGTTGGACATGGATGAGATACTCTAAATGAATCTTTCCTATCAAGTTTGAAGATTTTTACATCTTTAGGATACACCTCACTTCAAATTTTGCCTCAGTTAAAATTTCCCTTTGATCGTCAAATTATACTCTCCAAACCATTAAATAAGATCTCAAAGGAATGCTGCTACAACCCCAAACATGTCATGGAAGAGTTACTGCATTTCATTCATAAAGTGTTTCCATTAGAATCTCATGGGTAAGAAAATACTACCAGCCCAGTTACTACCCTCTGAGATATTAATAAAATCCATCAAATATATTTTTCTGTCTTTTATCTTGTTTTCTATGAATTTTTCAGTAGTATTTTTGTTGGGTTCCAGCAAAGCTGTAATTGTAAATTTTGTCTGAAGAAAATATAGTACACACATTAATCCATTTTGAAACAACCTCCAGAATTAAATTACAGTTTGCTTTTGTTTTGAAATAATACCTAATCATCTTTATCCATAATTTATTTTTTTCATGAAACTGAGGTTTTAAAATTAAATATATGTAAAATATTCAGCAGATTGACACAATAGTAATCCAAAGTGAGTTGTCCCTTGGTCCTTTTAGCTAAGATAAAGTGTATACAGAAGAAAGAAAGAAAGAAAGAAAGAAAGAAAGAAAGAAAGAAAGAAAGAAAGAGAAAACAAGAAAAAGAAAAAATGGCAGCTTGCGAATGCTTAAAATTCTATGACTAAGAAGGTTAAGTCAGAAGGATTCTGTGTGAACCATGTCAGCCTCAACTAAATAGTAACACACAAACACACACATATACACATACACACACACACACACACACACACACAAACATAGACATACACTCATGCTCAAGTGCAAGCACACAAAATCCATTTTAAAGTAACATGAAAGATGAAGCTTGTTAGTTGGATCCCAACAAAAACCTAAGACTTAAATATCTACTTAAACTCACTACAGTGCTTAATTTTTCCTTCATAAAGCATCTTAAACTTATTTTTTTTAACGTAAAAGTATTTTTCCCTTTGGGAATAAAATTGTTCAATGTGACAAAATAATAAATGTGCTCTGGACACACAAGAAAAGCTTTCCTGTGATTTTCAAAGTCAGATGACAATGCATCAAAACAATATCACGATTTTAATCCTTCCTAACAGAACTTCTTGTTTTTGTTAAACAACCTGAGACAATTTACTTTGCCAAAGTAAAACATGGAGCCTCACAATTATTCAGGAGCGTATCTTAATGGTTACTGATCAACAACAGCAAACAGAACCAGAATCCTTCAGAAGGAAAAAAAAAATGGCTAAAAATTAAAGATACATCACTTAGGCTAACATTTCTGAACTCTAAGAAAATTGAAAGTCTTAATTAGACTATGAAGTGATTCAAAGTTTACCAATGTGGGGGATTTTACTTCCGTATTCCAACAACTTAGCTTTTATTTTTTTTTCTTGTCCTTACTATTAAAACTGAGTAATTACAAAATTAGTTGACGTATTTGAAGCTCCTCAAACTATGCCCCTTTTTATTAGCACTTAATGAAATGAGTGAGTTTGTAACTGTAGATACAGTACTTTTGCTGGAGTTTTAAGCCCCCTTCTCTGCGAACATGAAAAGGCTTTGTTTGGTGTTTGCCTTTCTGTGGGGAAGTTTACAACAAAGCCTGTATGTGCAGATCCTGCCCTGCTTGTTTTATGCAGAGCATAGTCAGAAATCCCTTTGTACATCATGGCCTCTGACTGGATTCCTATTCAGTCCCTCTGTGGCCAGACAAAACTGCTGCACACAATGCTCACCCTATGAGCCTGCTCTTTGCAGAGATGAGAATTGGAAGGAATACCTTGTTCACCTAAGGCTGCTCCTGATGTAGGAGAGAGGCCACTTTTCCTTATTTAGTGCACGAAATGAAGGGAATATAAACCCTTAGAACCAAGGAGATATCGTAATGAATGAAGTTTTTATAGGAGACGCCCCACTTAGTTTCACGCAGTTTAATCTTTTCCCATTGCCTCCTGAGTACATGTTGTCCTGCAATCAGAGCACAAAACAATTGCCTCGTTCATGGGTGTGCTGGCTCCTCAGCTCGTGCTGATATGCAGGTCCCATCTGGTCGCTGTAATGCATTCTCAGACTGGTGGCAGACTCCTCAGGCTCCCGGCCAGAACTCCTGCCAGAATGCCTGTGCTTCCAATTCCAAGGAAATCTTTTTAAAAAAAATCTTGAATGCTCGGTTATGCGTACGTTACAAGCCACAATCCACAAAGAGGTTAGGGAAAAGCAATGTCCATTCCAGCGAACTCCAAAACGTCAAAGACTCCTTAAGAAGGTTTTGGGGAATGATCGTATAACTCAAAGAAAGACTCAGGATAAAGGGATAAGCATGGACTGAATGCAGGTAATTAGGTTCAAGTTGTGAAGGCAGATATAAAGCTGTTTCTCTAGTTCTAGCTCTGTCATATACCCACAATCTGCACAGCCTTGGGGTTGCGCTGACAGGGACGGGGAAACTAAAATATCTACAGTCGTGCCTACCGACAGGCTGGGGTCAGGTGGGCTGGGTGTTCTGATGGCGATGCAGCAGCAGCCTGGAAAGCCAGTGCTTTTGTTATACACGGAAGAATGGGTAGGCAGCCTAGTTAATCTCAGTACGGGTCTCTGCAGAGGAGTGGTCTCCGGATGCACACCCATGCGAGGAGGAAGCTGTGGTTGATGCTATCAACATCTGTATTCGGCCAGGGAAAAGTCCTGCCCTTCCATGTGTCTGAGGCTTTGACATAACAGTGTTCATGTCAAAATTCCACATCCACTCAGGAAGACATCTGTTCCACAGTCATAAATATTTTGGGTTTGGTGGTCGATAAATGCTGAAAATATATTGAGCACTGGAAGTATGGGATCTGATGCGAAGCGCTACACTTTCATCCCTGAAGGCTGTTCGTGCTGCACAGCAGTTCACTGAGTTGTAAGGAAGTTGGAGCTGGCTGACTTGGAGGTGGTGTTTTTTATTGAATTGAAAGGTTTTATTTTAATAACTATTATAAGTTTTAAAGTTATGATTAAATATTTTATTAGAAATTAAAAAGAAGGAAATGGAAGACACAAACAGTATTCCTCACAGATTTTGGGGGAATGCATGGACAAGAGAAAATGGGCTCTAAGTGGAACATTACCAAACTGTTAGTGTGTTTCTTTGAATTTAATTTAATTTGATTGTTAGTGTTTCTCTTGCAACGTATACTTTTGATGACCTGCTACTGTATTCTTCTACTTTTGTGGATGCTGCAGGTATGGTAGAGTCTAAACAGGTCAGGATCTCGGTTTTTACAGAGCATCTTATGATAGAAGAAAAGAGTTGATGGAGGAAAAGAAAAGGAAACAAATGTTTTTTAAGTTGTGGTATTATTTTTAAGTTACAGAGGTATTCCTGGGAAGCTACGTTTACTGTTTCTGAGAGGTTTCCTGGGAAGATGTTAGGAGACAGGCAGCTGTCCATACCATGATAAACCATAAGAGTCAGACATGCAACGGTATAAGAAGCCTCAGCCTGGATCCATCTTTTGAGCTGAATTAATTTCTGGGAAATTGTGTAGCTCTGCCTTTACATGTAAGTCGTAATGGAAACACAAAAGTAATTGAGTAGCCAGAATTTCCATCTTTAACAATTCCTACTGACATCTGCTGTAATCATTCAAATTTTCAATATTTGTGAACTCAAACCTACCTCAGTCTCTCCTACGAACCCAGAGTGTTCAGTGCTCTATTTGCTGCTCAAATCCTTTACCACATCTCATTAACGCAACATTTTCCCAACTTTGTTACATTCAGCCATACATTGCATCCTGCCCCTTGATAGAAATGTCTGCTGTCTCTGGGGTTCTGGCTTTCTGTCTCTAATTAGATTTTTATGAACACATTGCCACTTCCTCTTTGGTGTCTTATTCAGTCTTTTGGCATCTCTCAATTAGGTCAAAGGGCATTTGATCAATCTTGTGCTTGTTAACTTGAGTCAATTAAATAGTCTCTTAAAGATGAAACAAGGAACAGATGTAATTAGGATTTCCTTTGGCTGTTGTCATAAGGACTTATTATTTTAATGTTTCTGTAATTTCCCTAACATTAACCACTTAAAAATAAATTGTGTGACATTTTCATCTTAATAAATGACAACTATAAATGAATTATATGAGCTAAAAGATACTAATAGATTTCAAAATTTGTGAATGAAGCAATAATTATAGGGACCTTGCAGTATTTTATTTGTAAGTTCCATGACAAAATTTCTTCAAAATGAAAGAAAAAATGATCAAAAAAAATTAAAACAAAAACACTTTTTAAATATTTTTGGAGTTTTTGGAAAGGGAGAAAGAAAAGTATATTTATTTGCAGACGATTGATAATATACATAAGTGACCTTAAATATTACATTGTGAAACTCCTACAGCTGATAAGCATTTTCATCATAAGCATTGTGCCTAGAAACAAAATTAACTCACAAAACCCAGTAGCTCTCCTGCATACAAATGACAAATTGAGAAAGAAATCAAGGAAACAACACTTTCACAATAGCCTCAAAAAAATACAAAATATCTTGGGGTAACTCTAACCAAACAAGTAAAAGACTCTTACAACCTAAGACATTGAAGAAAGAAATTGAAGAAGATAGCAGAAGATGAAAAGATTGTCCATCCTCATGATTAGTAGGATTTTTTTCAATTATTTTTTTAATCTATTCAGTTTACATCCTGATAGTAACCCCTCCCTTGTCTCCTCCCTGTCCCACCCTCCCTTCCTTTTCTCCCTTCTGCTCCCTTAGTCCTCAGAAATGGGAAGACCTCCTCTCCTACCAACTGACCCCAGCCTATCAAGTCTCATAAGAACTGACTGCATCTTCTTCCTCTGTGGCCTGGAAAAACCACGTGCCAGGGGAAAGTGATCAAAGAGCAGGCAACAGAGTTCAAGTCAGAGAGAGCCCTCTTCCCCTTACTAGGGAACACACATGGAGACTGAGCTGCCTATAGGCTACATCTGAGCAAGGGTACCTGGTGTCATCTCCATACATGGTCCTTGGATTGTACATCAGTCTCCATAGGCCCCTGTGGGCCTACATTTGTTGGCTGTTGCTTTCCTTTTGGAGCTCTTGTGCCAGGTCCTTTGATCACTCAACTCTTCTATGGACTCCCTGTGCTCTGCCCAAAAGTGGCTGTGAGTTTCAGCATCTGTTTCAATCCTCTGCTAGATGGAGTCTTTCAGAGGACATCCATAGTAGGCTCCCATCCTGTTCATTCTCTTCAACCTTCAACCGCATTAGGTCTATTCTATCTATTCTATCTTATTCTAACCACATAAGGTCTATTCAGGCCCTTCTGAATGAGAATTAAGCATCCTTCCTAGAGTCCTCCTTGTTACTTAGCTTTTAGGTCTGTGGATTGTAGTATGGTTATCCTATACTATTTAGCTAATATCTGCTTATAAGTGAGTATATGCCATGCATGTCTTCTTGTGTCTAGGTTACCTCAGGATGATCTTCTCCGGGCACATCCACTTGCATGCAAATTTCATGTCTTTGTTTTTAATAGCTGAATAGTATTCCTTCGTGTAGGTTCTCATCAAAATACCAACACAGTTCTTTACAGACCTTGAAAGAACAGTTCTCAACTTCATATGGAAAAAAGAAAGACAGAGTAGCTAAAACAATCCTGTAAGTTTTTTTATTCTTTTTCTATCCCAACCACAGTCTTCCCTCCCTTGCACGACTGCCTCTAGCTCCATTCCCACCTCCCCTGTCCCTCAGATGCACTCACACCCTTTCCTTCTCAGCAGAAAGAAGCAGGTCTCTCAGAGAAAATAGCCAGACAGGACAAAACAAGACACAATAAGACCAGGTGAGAGCCCTCATATCAAGGCTGGACAAGACAACTCAACAGGAGGAAAAGAGTCTCAAGAATAGGCAGAGTGTCAGAGGTACACCCACTCCCAAAAAGTATTGCTTTGATATCTTATTTACAAAACTAGAGCACGAGTCATATTTTCAAATTCACACTGTGAAATTATCAGATCTTTCAAAACGTAATTTTATAGCTTATGAGGGAATATAAGGAGATACTGGAGATAATTTTTGTTTATTAAAAATGACCTTTATTCATGTTGGAAATCTATATTATATAAATCAAAAATTAAAGCTAAACAAATATTTTACATATAAATGTTTGAGTTCTTTTAGATAGCATGGATAGTACTCTAAGTGATTAATTATGAAATAATATAAAGATTACGTAGATGTAACTTAAGATTGTTAAGTCAGTATGCTACAAAATATGGGTACAGTTTATAACTTCTTTTAAAACATTAAATTCCAAAAGTCAAGACTCTTTATAAATGTACTTAATTCTGTTTGCCAGTATTCTGTTTTCAAGCAAATGTTATAAGAATCGCCAATTTTAAATCCTAATTTTTCAGTGGTAGTTCTATCAGTGGTTACATTCCAGATAATTAAGCAGAGCTGACAGAAATTCTTGAACTCATCAAGTCTCAGAAAATGCCTCTGATTTTTTATCTGCCTTGCTTGTAGAAGAGTCTGATATACATTTGCAATCAGTGACATGAGAGAAAACTACAGTTCCGATGACCATTGGCACAAAGGATAGCTGTGAATAACATTTGCATAATGCAGCTCACACTAGTTCTCGGTGGGAAAACTCCAGGACAGTCAAAACACAGAAAAGGATGTTAAGGATAACACTGTGTCTCACAGGAGTCTTTGCCAACTGAGAGAAAATGTCTGTGACTGACTTTCTAGTTGTAAAACAGATGTGTGTCCTTTGTGTATCCTTCATGCAACTTTTAGTATGGCAGGGTTCTGTGTGAGATACTAAAATCGAGAAAATACATGAAAGATTTTATTACTAAGAAAGTTTGCTCTAAGAAATACTGTTAGCCAGTGTTTCAAAGCTATTCACATCGCCTAGCTTTAAGAGAACTGACTTCTATGTACAATGTGCTACTTTATCCTTAAACATGATTCTCCTAAACTAGGACGTCTTCATATATGCTCACCGAACCATTTGATCTAAGATTCTCTTTAACTTAGATATAAAAACGTTAAAATGGGACTGTATGAAACATACATGGTCTTATTCTATGTTTTTGTTTTTTTTTTTTTCTCTCGCAGATCTTTGGGCTCAAATTCCCCATGTAGTTTATCCTCCTGCCTGTACAATATAACAGCTGGGATATCTGCATACATTTCCATACCAGGTTTCATGCAGTGCTGGGGCTGGAACCCATCGTTGTTTCATGACATGTACACACACACACACACACACACACACACAGGTACACACACTTCAAGTAGAAAGTAGGGATATTAAAGTGCTAGCTCATGTGTGTGTGTGTATGCATTGAATGTAACTTCAAATAATATTGAAACACATAGTGGTCACTTAGGCATATTTTTGCTATCACTATATAACATAGTTATATCTATGTTAAGTGTGCACTAGTAGAAAATATGTTTAAGTGCTTTTTGTCTTATTCAGGTTTTATATATATCGGATTAAGGACATTTCTGTTCTTTACGAACAGGAGCAGGTTTGGTGGCACAAACTGTAAATCCCAGAACTTGGGTGTCAGGAGCAGGAGGATCAGAGTTATAGGTTATCTTTTGCTAAATGCTAGTTTGAGATAGACTATTTCAAAATATAAACATTTGTTTCTAATAACTACAGGTAGAGTGAAAGAAAAAGTCACTTCAAATAATGGTTAAAATGGCATCTTTTAAATACAGTACATCTTTTAAATAATGTTATTTTTTTCTAAGAACATTTAGAATCTGAAAGACAATCAAATTCCTCATAGATTTGTATTTGTTATGGTATTCTGTTTGCTAAAACAAACCAATACATAACCTCAACAGATCCTTATTTTGAAGACTGAGCTATTACTTTAAGAAAAAACAAACAAACAAACATGTCTTCTTTGTATCATTGTGTTAGAATCCTTGTGCCATTATGCAAATAAATCAAGGACAGCTTCTATTTTTATCAAATTTTAAACATTGTGAGTTTGAAGGTTGTGGGCAGAAACTGTTATGTTAGCAGAGATTATAGGATTTATTAAAAAATGGTTTATGTGATTCAACAAATTATCAGTGCTTTCATGACACATACCTGCAGGTCAAAATAGTTTTTCAAGTGCAATTAGCATTATTGCATCACCAACTAAGATGAAACAACTCAATCTACAATTGCACGGCTCATAATTAGTAGGCAAAAACGCATAATAAGGGCATTAAACTTACTTTTAGAGATTTGTGTTCATTTGCAGAAGCTGAAAATAAGCGACTGCTTTATCAGTGCTTAATTCCCAAACAGAGTTAAACAATTACATTATGCAATACTTTCAAAGCAAGGCGTTAGATTTGAAATTATCAGTAGCTAAGCTTTGAAACAATCACTCCAAGGACAGATTAAGAAAGCTCCTCAGGAGCATTCCTCAGTTCTCCCTGGGGTTAGTGGTTTCTTCCTGAACATTTTCTTCTCACCTTTTGTCTCCCATGGAAATGGAGCAATTAGCTTTGTAGTCCAGTCTTCCTGACTAAATATGATCTCTCTCTCTCTCTCTCTCTCTCTCTCTCTCTCTCTCTCTCTCTCTCTCTCTCTCTGTCCCTTTTATTTCAGTGATATTTGAAAACAGTGCCTTAGTAGCCCAGGCTGCTCCAGCCTCACTACCCTCTTACATGGACCTCCTTGGGCTGAGATTACAGCATGTAGAAGAATGCTCAATTTAAGTAACTTTTTTTTTTCAGATAAAAACAAAGCTGTTTCTACTTTATGTTACTTGGTTTTGATTTATCCTAACAAAGTCGTGATTGTATAACTCGGGCTACTCTTCACGTGAAGATGTATTGCTAAGCTCCTTCCCCATTTTGTTTCATGGCTTTCATTCACTGATATTTGGTAGCTAGCTATGAGCTAAAATTATATTAAAGGAAAGGGACCTAATTTAAAGCATTCCTGAGTAAGTGGCATTGCTGGACCCTTGTGGTGACGCGTAGATTAAGGAGAACTCATCACCTGAGTACGTCGTTTGCCCACCATTGTTCTGCACACAGCATTCTTCTGTAGAATACAGAGATGGTCTCTAAATACAACAGACTTCCTTTGTTTTGAAATTTCAGTAACTTAGATTGTATATGTCCATCAAGAAAGAACACTGCCTCTAAATACTTCAAACACTTCAGGTTTAACCATGTTCTTTCATGACAATGCCATCAAATGCGGTGGGATTTTTTCATCAGCCATTAAAACATTTTCCTGCAATTATCAGTGAGAAGCATAATAAAAGTCTGTGGACATGAGTGGGACACCTGCTATTCTACACCCACAGCTCAGGCTTGCTTGTTTGCTCTCAAGTGAACGTCTGTCCTTGGGAATTACAACACACCACCATAGTGGTTTGAACCCTAAATTGAAAACCTGTCCTGACAGAGTGCAAAACTCTGTTTAAAAAAGGGGGTGGGGGGCAATCAGATAACCAGTAACAGCATGAATGTTTTCTGAAACACAATTAAGTGCTGCCAGCCAAAGCTGAGGGTGTCCTTCAGCTCAGCCCTTTGGCCCAACTACATTTTCTGCATAATGGCTAAGATTCTCAGATTTGGTGACCTACAATTCGGGTCAGATTATTGTGAACTAATTCTGTGCCTTTGCCTTTTATTTAGTGGCTATCAGATGAAGCTTTCTAACATGAAAGAGGGGACATTATACCTACTTTTAGGAATATTGTGATGTTTAAGTAAGATATGAGTGTAAAATATTTGGCAAGTTGTCAGACATGCCTAAATTCCATACGTGTTTAATTGTGATGAACAAATGGACTGTCATCCTTGGCTTGGAGTAGCAGCTTGTGTGAGTGACAGAGAGCTGTTCCACCACCTCATCACACATGCCTATCATGCACCACCACTGGGGGAAAACAAGAAAAACACGAATACAACAAGTGCCAAACTGAAGTTCTCTTGACATCACAGTAAGAGCATATGGATCTCTGAAGAGAATGTATTTGTTACTACGTACATCAAAGTCAAGAAAGTTAATAAAAATGGATGGCCCCTCACAATTTTTAGTTAGGACATTTTCAGAGAAGCTTTGGGAAATATGTCAGAACTGCAAGGACATGATCAATGTCTAGTCTTCGGTATCACTCACTCTCTGTTCTAATCAGAATTAGTCTCTTTAAATGTGCGTAATCTTATTTACCTTTGTATGTTTTACAGATTTATTGGCCTGCTGCAAAGGAACGGGTGGAACTATGTAAATTAGCTGGGAAAGATGCCAATGTAAGTATGAAACTTTAAGATTGACTCCTCAAATTCGGTACTAATACTGGTACCTGGCAGTAGTGGGATTAGAAATTGACAGCTAGCCTGGGATACATAGTGAGACCTTATCTCAAAATGAAAAGAGGGCTGGAAATCCATGTTAGTGGTAGAGCACCTGGCTAGCCTGTGTGAGGACCTGCCTTTAGCCTCACAAACTGTTAAAAATAAAATAAAACAAAATTACAGAGCTTATATGTGCGTAACATATAAGTAAAACATAAATCTCTCCTCTAATACAGTCAGAGGTCTAACCCAAATGATCATTTTTTTTGTATTAAGTGTTCAAACCACAATAATCAAAACAAAATGAAGTAAGTATGCAGTCATACCTCTTTTCATATTCCGTTAGCATAAAATGGGTATCCTTTAGAGGCACATTTAGGTTAACAGAAATGTTAGTGTCAAATGCAATAAAAGACAGTTTTACATTTATTTACCAGAAAAGGAAACGATTACTCTCTCCTCTCTCTTTCTCCTCTGCCATGAATGGCTTTACCCTGTTCAATATCTCCACAGTGAACAGATGACCATGTATGAGAAAATATGAATTTTTTTATTAAAATTGTGGGGCTAGAATAATTTGATTATGACACTTCCCAAAATTCTTTCTCAAATAAGCAGCAGGAATGTAGCAGAACAACTGTGAACAAATTCATGTTTTGCGAATCATCTATTTTGACTCTTTGATAAAGAATTAAAGAAAGAAAAATGTTTTCAGTTTACTACAATAAATTAATATCAGTTTTCCCACGGGCTGGAGGAGGGATAAACCGTGGAGTTTTGCCTTGTGAGAGCAGTCTGCAGTCTGTTCACTAAGTTATACAGTAACTTCATTGCTCCTCCCGTTGAGTTAAGACAGGGGACTAACTCCTCTGAAGGTGCCATCCTTAAGCCCACTATGTGTGAACTAGTTATCACTTTTAACAGTTAAGCACGTCTACTGCTAATCTTAGGTTAACGATTTGGGGAGCTTTTCCCTTTTCTGTCACTGAGGTCTAGGTGTTGAATCACGCAGGCACACGGGGTTGTTTCTGTATTATTAGCACATCCTTTTCAAACAGTGCTCTGTTTCAGAGTGGTTGATGATAACTACTTGCTTAAAGCACTACTTCCCATTCCTACGGTTCTGATCTCACTTTACCCACATCCAATACCACACACATGTACAAAGCTTAATGTATAAGTCTAGGCCCATCCTCTGTGCTCCACCAACACTACAAAATATGCACAAGATCACAAAGCTAGTTTTTCAATACATTTCTCTACTTGGACGCTAACTCTCCTTTTCAATAGCATTGCATAGATTTTGGCCAATGGAAAAGTGGTTTCACTGACTCCTTTTCTTGCCTAGACACGACCCTCTCTTTGCTGCCTCTCTAGTAATTTTTACCCACTTCCAAAGAGTATGTTTAGGATTAACAAGTGTTTGAAGAGACTGTTCATTTACACAGAGGTACTCTATAACTGTGAAATAGTGAATTATTTACCATAACAAAAGTTAACTAATTGATGGAAGGGGAATGAAAAGAGGAGTGGGTGGGAACCATTACATTCTCCTGAACAGTCATCTAGTTTAATCCAGAGAAGGGGAAGATGGTAGTGATGGTAGTGATGGAAGAAGGGTTCATGGTGTTTAAAAGATGTTTAAAAGAAAGATGCTACAAGCGAGTTCCCTGGTAAGGGGAACAGAAACTGTCTCTGACATGAACTCTGTGGCTAGATCTTTGACCACCTCCCACTGAGGGGGGAACAGCCTTGCCAAGTCACAGAGGAAGAGGAAGACAATGCAGCAAAGACAATGCAGCCGGTCCTGATGATACCTGATAAACTAGGGTCAGATGGAAGGGGAGGGGGACCTCCCCTATCAATGGACTTGGAGAGGGGCAGGGAAGAGAAGAGGGAGGAAATGAGGGAGGGGCTACAGCCAGGATACAAAGCAAATAAACTGTAATTAATATAAAAAAATTTTAAAAAAGAAAGACACTAAGTAAAACTTTAGTCTTCTCCATAATGCTTGAATTAAACTGCTTAATATAGGCAAAAGAGAGCAAAGATGATGTTAGCCTGGGTTATTGTCAGAAAAGCCACAAAAGTATCATCCTAGAAAGTAAGACATTACAGAGAGAAAAAAAAAATTCTACTCTAAGATTCTACAGTCACTTATTCTTCTATGTTTACTTTTTAAGAATGGTAAAACTAAATGAGTTTATTGTCAAAGCCCAATAAGTTATATGTGAGAAAATAAGGAGCCTCTTGTAGCTTATCCTTCTTGTCTGTATTCACGAGGCAGAGAGAGCTAGCGACATCGAAATGTTCCTTCTTGTACTTTACTTATTTACTCAATTTCAGGATGAAATCACTGCATACATTGTCTCTTCTAGCAGTTTTTTTCCCCCTTGCAGAGTTTCATAAGCCTATCCCATGCCATAAATTTTTATGACACCATTTTCAAAAGCAGTTCTGCATTCCTTTACATATCATTTCATCAAGTCCTATTGTTAGAATCTTGGTACACATCCAGTATTTACTGTGGCAAGTAACCCTGAATGTGAGAATCCTCATACAGAAATATTGAGGAGATCGTGACTACTGAGTAGTCTTTTACTAGTTAAGGACATAAAACTTCTTGCGTCCATGCACTGAAACTGACCTTCATGGAGCTGATGATACCCTCTAAGCAGAGGTCGTGGCTTGAAGATATGTTTTTCTATGTCCTGGCTATTGGTGGGTGCAGCATACAGTGATGTCCATTGTTTATGCATGGAAATATGAAATAACATTACTCACCTTTTGCTCACAAAAGAAAAAAAAATATTGTTTTAGCTTGAAATTCTTTAATTACTCTAAGTGCAAAGTAACTTTTATAAATGTAAGTTTAGTTCTTTTAGTGGCTAATCATTGCAGTTTCTTCTTTTGTGTTTTCTATTTTTACTGATTATTTGCAGATGTGGAACAAATATAGACATGTATGTATGGTTATAATATTGACAAGCACTTACGTGACATGTTTCAATATGCAACAAAGGTTATTTATTTCACTGTTTCATTCCTAGAAAGATATTCATCAGTTTTCTTGAGGTTCATATTTTAATAATTAAAATAAGAATATTTATCATTTTCCTTTAAAATGTTTTCCTTTGCTCTTTTACTATAACACATCCTTTTCTTAATTCATATTTGCATTGATAGACTTGCTAAACAAAATTGTGAATTTGGATTTTAATACATTTATTTGTAGGAATACATTTAAATATTTTTAAATATTCTGAGTCCTAAAGTGATCCTCTTCATACAGAGTTGCATCTGAGAGATGCATCTGGGAATGAGCACAAGAAAGTAGGAGATCAACACCGAATGTGATCATCTGTGTAAGCCCCACACGTGGGAGGTTGAGAAAGGATAGTCTGTAACGTAAAGCTAGCCTCAGCTACATGGCAAGAACAAGTCTAGTTTAAGATGGGTAAACCTCAGTCTCAAATTAAAATGAAAAACAAAACAAACAAACAAACAAAAAACTCATGTCACAATACTGTGCAGAGTACATTCAAAGACAGAGCCGGAGCTTAAGATCCTGGGGAAGTACTCAGTGATACAACATGTATGTGTCATGTTCAAGGTCCTCCTGAACTGGGTTTAATTTCCAGCATTCCCAAAACAGAGTTAAATGTATCAAGGACTTTTAAATTAGTGAGTGTCTTCCCATAGTTCATACGAATGCATAGCATTTGCAAGTGGTCAGAATTACACATTTAAGTTATGTTGCTTTAATTTGAATTCAAAGATTCTAAGTACCTCTGGTTTGCTATTTTCTGTCTAGCTACCTCAATATAAAAAAAAATAGGTTTTTCAATTAGCTGTTAGTGCAAATATTAATTTAACTTTACATCTTTTAATTTTTATGTATATGGATCCCTATAATACGCAACATGTTAAAAGCTGTAGCAGTAGTAGAGAGAATTAGGAAGCTTCTATTGGATTGGTGTGTTTACCCAATGGGGAAAAGTGCTTTCTACCAAGCCTGAGGGAGAATCTTAATTCAAGCCCCAAAACCCAAAGCTCACGTGATGAGAGAAAAGAATCACACATCTGTCCCCTGGTCATGCACTATAGTCAGGGGAATGCTTAAGTTCATATCAGCACATGCATTACACAAACAGACAGAATAAAAGAGTATAAAAACACATAAATGATAATGATTATGATGATGATGGTATTTATGCTAACTTATTGTTCATATCCCACCACACACACACTTTAAGGAATGGCAGGTTGCTTTAAATGAAAAGGGCATTAGATGAGAAGAATAAAGAAAACAGGAGAAATGTAATGCTTTTTAAACTGTATCTTTTCAATGCAACAATTGCCATTGTTATCGAGAAATAGCTGACAAGTTAGCCAGTTCAGGGAAAGTTTAAAAAGCTGTTTCTCAAAGTTATCTTTCTTCATGCCTCAGAGAATTACACCAGCATGGGTAGCCCAGCAAGTCAGTGAGGGAATTAAACCAAGTTAATTATTGATCATACCATTTAGGCAAAACTTTGAAACTTTGTGTAAAAAAAAAAAAAAAAAAAAAAAAAAAAAAAAAAAAAAAGAGAGAGAGAGAGAGAGAGAGAGAAAGTAGCACAAAATCTCTAAGATTTAAAAACAGGAACACATGAATTAGAAGGCCATTTTCAAGTACCTACAGTAAAGGTTGCTTAAATGTCTGCTCTAGGCAAAATGCAAACTCATATATCTTATCTCTTTATAATCTAATCACAGCTTTCCTTCCCTTTGGAAAGCAACATTGCTCCTAGGGGAACAGCCGACTGTCAACACTCCCCATAACACTTCCACAACGCAGGAATGACATTTTGTGACCTAGAGCAGGTAATACAGGACTCAGGCATACTATGTTGTATTTTGTATCAGACTAGCAAGAAAATCCTAAAATAACTCCTAGAAATGTTAAGAATGGGGAATAGTCTAGATATGATTCTAGAGATTTTTGTTCTGTAATCATTAAAATATGACATACATGTCTAAAACTTTATGCTGACCCCTACTTGCCTTTTAATTTATAACAGGAAGAGGAATTTTTTTCTTATGCAAGCATTTCTAAAGGAGCTCCACAAAGAGAGCAACAGAACCAAAATATCTGGGGACAGGGGTCTTTCCTGAGACTGATACTCCAACCAAGGACCATGCATGGAGATAACATAGAACCCCTGCACAGATGTAGCTCATGGCTGCTCAGTATCTAAGTGGGTTCCCTAATAAGGGGAACAGAGAGTGTCTCTGACATGAACTCAGTGGCAGGCTCTTTGATCATCTCCGCCTGAGGGAGGAGCAACATTACCAGGCCATAAATGAGGACAATGCAGCCAGTCCTGGTGAGACCTGATAATCTAGGGTCAGATGGAAGGGGAGGAGGACCTCCCCTATCAGAGGACTTGGGGAGGGTCATGGGAGGAGAAAAGGGAAGGAGGGTGAGATTAGGAGGGAATGAGGGAGGGGGCTACAGCTGGGATACAAAGTGAATAAACTGTAATTAATATAAAAAATCAAAATTGAATTTAAGAAAAAGAACCTTAAAAATTGCCATCTAAATTTTATGTGCTAAAACGAAGCTTTAGATTGAATGATTAAATGACTGGCAATGTAAGAAAGCCACCTCATTCTAGCCACTCAGCTTTAATCAACCTCCTCTGTACAGCTGCTGGTACAGAACAAAAGATCAAAGTAACAAAGTCCATATCCAGAAGCCAGGTAAAGGCTAGGAGGTATGTAAACTTCCCTTCTTAACCAAGATGTCATCATTAACTTTTTATTTTTCTGATCACAAGTGATTTTATATTTTTGCATTGGGTGTTTCCTATTATCTTGTCTCCATTGTCAAAAACCTTTAGTGAGTATATATTTTTAATTATTATTTCTGTTATTATTTACTATAATTTATTCACTTTGCATTGCATCCTGGCTGTAGACCCTCCCTCACCCCCTTCCATCCCATCCCATCCTCCCTCCCTCTTGTAGTCCTATGCCTCTTCCCCAGTCCACTATAGGGGAGGTCTTCCTCTCCTACCATTCCATCCCAGCTCAGAAGTCCCATCAGGATGGGTTGGATACTCTTCCTCTGTGACCTGGCAAGGCTGGCTCCCTCCCCCAGGGGTAGGTGACCAAAGAGCCACAGAGTCCATGTCAGAGACAGCCCCTGCTCCCCTTACTAGGGTACCCACATGAAGACTGAGCTGCCTATGGGCTGCGTCTGAGCAGGGGTTCTAGGTTCTCTCCATTCATAGTTCTTGGTTGGTGCATTGGTCTTTGAAGGACCCTTGGGCCTATATTTTCTGGCTGCGTTGCTCTTCTTGTAGAGCACCTGTCCCCTCCAGGTCTTTCTATCTCCCCCTTTTTCCATAAGATTCACTGCACTCTGCCCAAGTTTGGCCCCAAGTCTCAGCATCTGCCTCATAAAACTGCCTCATACCCGAGGTCCTCTGTAGTAGGCTCCTGCCCTGTTCCCTGTCTTCCCTTCAGCTGATAAACACCTTCAGCAAAATGGCTGGATACCAAGTTAACTCAAAATAATAATAATAATAATAATAATAATAAGTAGCCTTCTTGCATACAAAAGACAAATGGGCTGAGAAAGAAATTAGGAAAACACCTTTCACAATAGCCACAAATAACATGAAGCACCTTGATGTGATTCAAACCATGCAAGTGAAAAACCTGTATGAAAAATACTTCAAGTCTCTGAAGATAGAAATTGAAGAAGATGGAAAGATCTCCCATGCTCATGGATCAGTAAAATTAGTATATTGAAAATGGCCATCCTACCAAAAGGCATCTGTATCTTTCTTCTGAATCCTTCCTCTTTAGTTTACCATCTTAACACTGGCATACCAGACTTACATTTTAATTTTGTTTTATGCGAATATATGTGTGTCTGCTTTTCTGTTATGTATATTATGTGGAAGCAGTTGCCTAAGGCGGCCAGAAGAGGGCGTCAGAGCACCTAGAGCTGGAGTTACAGGGCATGAGGTTTCTGTGGTAGCACACAGGTAAAACCAGATGGGAGTCTAACCTTCAACAGCAGTGACTGTGTTTATTAGCACAGGAAATAGAAGGCCGTCTCTGTACCAATGAACCTGAGGAGTGGACCAGGGGTAAAAAGGATGGGTGAAGGGTTTAAGAACGGGAAAAGTCTTGCAGCCTTAAGGGATTACTTGTCCCTCCTGGAGCCTCTCCTTCCTGAGTTATTTGCCTAAAACTGGGATGAAGGATAACAGATGAGTGAGGAGAAGGTCACCTGTAACCTAGCATGAATCCTGTTTCACAACTGGGGCACTCTACCAATTGTGAACCACCAGGTGTGGATTCTGGGAACATCTTCTGTCGTTAGGATCTCCCACTGCCCAAGAGTGACCATGCTTTAGCGGTGAGGCATAGATGGCCGTCCAGGCACGAAGAAACTGGACTCTTCCTGAAGTTTACTACTTTTTAATTGAACACTTGCCTGCTTTGTATGCCGGATAAATATCTGGAGTGGAAGTGAGAGTAAAATATTCTGAGAGTCCGTGGGGTCATGAGTCATGAATCCATGGTTAAGGAAGTCTTTCTACCTGGGCATTGCATCTTACACTTCTAATCCTCTAATCCCAATACATCAAAGATTAAGGGGGCAGAGCTGCTCTGAATTTAAAGGCAGCTTTGTTGATTTTCCTGGCTGGCCTTGGCTATGCTGTGAGATTATAGCTCTCAAGTTAAAAAGAAAAAGAAAAAGAAAAAAAAATGGCTTCCAACAATTTTGTAGAGATAAGAAATAACCCTCAGTAGGTAAACTTAATAAAATCTATAATGACGTGAATGAATATTCTTAAAGGCAGAGAATTGCTATTTACCAGTAAATCAGTTATAAAGAATAATTCTAAAGATAATGAAAATGTAAAGGAAACTTTAGATACAAGCATGTGTAGAATAAGAATGTGAGTCTTTAATAATTTCCCGACATAAAAATGTTCATGTGGGAAACTGAGAAAAAAGCTGCAGTAAATAATCTGATTTGAAAGGCTTCTTGGTTTCTGAACATAAAAGCCTCTCTGGCAGGGATAAGATACAGATGTGAGAGTGCACGGGGAAGTCCAGTGTTTTGATTGGTGGAGCTCGGACAGTAGGTGTTGTAAACAGTATGACCTCCACGGTCTTGGCTAAGTGTTCCTAAGAGAAATGCTGTGCTCTGTGATAACGTGTCATTCACAGGTTGCATATAGCCATTTGCTGTGTCTCACTGAATATAGTTATAGACTCTGTCCTAACGCTTTAATTACGAGTTCAAGAAATTTTAAAATCACCCCTTTAGTCACAATTTCCATATGTGAAATCTTTGCTATCTTTTTAAGTCAAGTGTTCAAACTCCTTCATAAATCTTTCTGTGTTTTCCATATTTTAGATAAATGCTGCAGTCTCAAAACAAGAAGAAGGAAGAATTGTCTTAGGCTACATAATAATGCTTTTCATTTTTATACCCAATAGACAGAATGTGCAAATTTCATCCGAGTACTTCAACCCTACAATAAGACTCATGTTTACGTGTGTGGAACTGGAGCGTTTCATCCACTGTGTGGATATATTGATCTTGGATCCAACAAGGAGGTAATGAAACTGTAGAAAATGTAATTTACTGTAATGCCTTGTTACAAAATGCTTATAATTCAAAGTGTACACATTTGAGTACAAAGACAACATAACATTATCTGTACAAGAATTAATGTTTCTAAACATTTTATAGATTATACATTAATGCATTTTATTTACCTAATAAGTGTTTTCTACAACATTTTTTTAATGAGATAAATAAACTTTACAATATTAAAATGTTAAAATCAGTTGTTTTATGGAATCTGCATATACCTTTATTTATCCTTTTTAATAATATCTGTATACACACATATACATTTACATATATGTTTATAAATTATGATGCTGTGAAAATGCATTTTACATGTAAGCATTTATAATGTAACTATATGTCATAAGTTTTCATTTTGTTCTTTAAAGTTGACCTGATGTATTTGTTAACAATGGTGGAAAGCAAGTACAGAGAACTTCAATAGTTTCCTGCACTGTGTAGACATTCACTCACACTGAAATCATTAGGTTTTCTGGGCTAAATTAATGGGGTGGAAATAAAGGATATATTAGTTAAGATTAATTTATCCCAGATATCAATGAGCATTTCTAATAAATGAGAAACATGCAGATTTCACAATTTTTACAGAAATGAATGTTTCAAGTACTCTGTGTTATATAGACTGTTATGTGCACTGAATGAATTTTTTCCCCTTTGGAATTTCACAAACTCTGAGGCTAGCACCATTGCAATTCCTAATAGATAGGCTAGTAAAACTGGATTTTGGTGGGTGTCCAAACAGTCTAGCAAAGCCGGCATGACTAGCCAAGTTTGAGACATGTGCTCTATGCTTTTCCTTTGTAGGCACTATCCTCATGTTTATGCATGTATTTTCTGTGTATAACCATACGTATTTGGAGTTCGTGTGCTTGAGAGTAAAGTCTGGGCTTATGAAAAAGGTTTCTTTATGTTAATTTAACTGATTCATGCAGAGGTCAAACCTGCAACTGTGGCCAGACAGATTTTTCTCTTTCCAATGCAGACTCAACTGCTTGAAAAGAAAGCAACACTGATGGTTAAATTCTGAACCATCAGGAGATCTGGCAACTGAATCCATCATTTCTTGTTGCTGCTGTAATGTCCTCCAGCCTAGCTTTGATGAAGGGCTGTATATTACAGTAGCTTGCAGCACGGGCTATAATTACAGGAGCACCCCACAGCTTGTGTGTGGATTTAGGCCTGAGGATAAAGGCCAAACTCCCAACCTGCCCAGGGAAGCATACAGTGTGCTCTACCTCTTAAAGTCAAGCTTCCTAAAAGGGAATTTAAATGGAGCTAATTACTGAGCTTGGGACTTGTCAAGAAGGTCCAGGCAGTCAAATTTACAAGTTTTCCTAATAGAATTATGTGAGGAGAGGGATACTGAGACCGGGCACTTCCAGCTGGCCTGGCGGGCAGGCAACTGCGCGATCACGCATGTTTCTCTGCTTTTATGTATTATTAATTCCAAGAAATTATATTTCTAGAAGCTTACAAACCCTTTCCATTTCTAATAGATAAGCTTACCCTGAAAGAGAATGGGAAGAGGATAGAGTGTAAGCTAAAGGCTGGAAGAAGCTACCCCGAGAGTGGGGTGGGGGGGGGGGGCAGCCGGTCAGAGTGGTGGGTTCAATGAGAGAAAGAAAGGGTGATAGCTATAATGAGCCCCAGGAAGTTGACAGGGATTTGGCAGGTGAGATGAGACTATTTACTGAGATAAGAACAGTGGCAAGCTTGTGGGGAAGGCAGTGAGTTAGTAATTGCATATTTTACATTTAAACCTGGTGCTCCAAGGGGCTTCCTGGATCTTAACTCAGAAGGGAAGTCAAGGCAGCTGTCGACAGCTTCAGACAGCACTTTCAAGAATCAAGTTTGACTGTGTACCAGTTCCAGTATGTTTGTGCATATAGCATAAACTTTCTGAGGTTTTGTTTATTCAGTAACGTGTGATGGTGACAAGAGGGAGTGCATACAGAGTTATTTTAAGTATCAAATAAAAGTTTTCGTCAACGTGATCGCGGCCAGAGGCTGAGGCAGCATGCCCAGGGCCTGCATGGGTCTGCACCAAATGGGACCTGAGAAGAAGTGGACACATATCCATTCCGACCCCAGAGGCTATCTCCAATTAAATAACCACTTGCAAATGAAACTTTACTTTCCTTCAAGAGAATCTCAGTGGGAAAACAGGCTACTCCTCAGGGCAGGCCTCCTGCCCAGCAGTAGATGGCCAGAACTGAACAGAAAATGAATTCAAAGTCATCTTTGGAGGTTGCTTGTTTTATATGTCAAGATATGGCTTTTTCTTTTAAAAAAATATTGTTCTAATATTTTTGTTTTTATTGTTTATATGTAGTTTCCTTTTCTTTTTTTACCCTACAGGTCCTTTGCATATATATTATGGCTTCAGGTTTAGTTTTTCCATGAGATTCTTGAATATGTGTATGAGTCAGTCTCCATTTCTTATGTTTCTTCCTTTTGTTAGTTTTGCCCAATTTCGAAGTGTTAATTTTTGTTTTATGTTATATTTTGTTATCCTTTAGAAGCCTGATATTTTTTTTATGATAGACAGAAAGGGATCTGCATAGGAAGAATGGTAGTGAGGAATTAGGAGAGAGAGAGGAGAAAACATAATCAAGATTTATTATGTGAAAAAATATTTTCTGTAAAAATATAGTGATTGAAAATATTTTGACATAGTTTAAAATTAGCTCATTAGTGACAAGAACATAGAAAGTTAAAGTAATAGAAGTCCCCTCTCTTTACAAATTCATGCAATTTATAAAATAACATGTATTGCTATAAGTGCATTATAATGTAAAGTAAATAGAATTATATTGATGTTCTATAGCCTTGAGAATTTTTTCATGGCTATTTAATAAATGAGTTTGCCAAGCATGGTGGTATACACCTATAGTCCCAGTGGTTAGAAAGTAGATATAAAAGGGTCAGAGGGCATCAAAGACAGTCAGGAATACATAAGCAGTTCAAGGTCACCCAGGGATATATGAGGTGCAACCTCAATTTAGAAAAAAAATAAGAAAAAGAGGAAGAAAGAGACAGAAAGAAAGAGAGAAAAGAAAGAAAGAAAGAAAGAAAGAAAGAAAAAGAAAGAAAGAAAGAAAGAAAGAAAGAAAGAAAGAAAGAAAGAAAGAGAGGAAGAAAGAGAGGAAGGAAGAAAGAAATTGGAAGTTTGGAAGTAAAGGTTGCCCATCTAGAACCTAAACAGCTCATCTTTAAAAGGGTTGTGTGCTGACAGTCACTGAGTTTCACATGGTAATTAATTTCTCCTTCTGAGCCTCTTACATGTTTATTCTGAGAGAGAGAAAAAGAGTGTGTGTGTGTGTGTGTGTGTGTGTGTGTGTGTGTGTGTGTGTTACGTGCTATGGAGCATAGGTAGAGTTGTGTCTTCTTATATGTTTATTCTGAGAGAGAGAGGAAGAGAGAGAGAGAGTGTGTGTGTGTGTGTGTGTTACATGCTATGGAGCATAGGTAGAGTTGTGTCCTTCTGCAATGTGGGTCCAGAGGATGAGATTCTGGCTGTCAGGCTTTGCAAAATTTCCTGAGCCATCTTTTCCCATGGAGTCATCTTCCAGCCTCTAACAATATTTCTGTAGGTGCAGTCCAAAGAGATACATTTTCAGGTAATTAATTAAACTAAAGGAATTTTTTTGAAGCATTTCTTACAAAATGGAAGTTTAGACACTTAGACTCATCTCAAATGACAGCATATTCAGGAAATAACCTGGTGTCCTCTGTCCCTTTTGCTTCACTCCTTGCTTTCTAAATAAACGCAATGGGTGGTTCTTTCTTGTTGAAGAGCAATCTGCTGTAACAAAGATATGCTGTCCAGATTGCCTGCCGTGTGGCTTTCGCTTCAGATTTGCATGGGCTGAGTCATCTCCTAGCTGCTGGAAGGTGGTGTTGTCATTGTTATGAGACACTAGGGATCATGGGGCTGAGTTTATTATGCATGCATATTTTTCTTGGAAAGTTCTACATAAGATGACTTTTCCCTGACTATCAAAAGTCTGCCAATGTCATTCTGTCTGTGGCCACTATTATAAAAATAGATGCTTCTGCCAAAATAACTATGTTTCTTTCACACACAGTGTTTTCATAGTAGTGAAAATACTACAACAGGATTTTTTTTTCACCCCACATATGTCAACATCTCTAAAAATGCACTGCTGCACTGTTTGAGGACACTTTCATGTCATTAGGAATTTTTAAAAGTCACCAGTCTTAAACAATACAGTATAATTGAAAATGCCTAGTTATGTAAATAGTAATTATCATGTTGAAAATTTAAATCGGACATAGTAAGTTCTATCATTTTTGAGATGTAGTTCTGTTTTGTTTCTTTTTTTATTATTTTTTTCTTCACAACTTATTCATTCTATATCCCTATTGAAGCCCCCTCACTCAACTCCCCCCAGTCCCACCCTCCTTCCCTCTTCCATCCATCCCCTAGTCCACTGAGAACCGGAGTTCCCCACTATTGCCATCTGCCCGTAGCTTATCAAGTCTCATCAGGACTGCTTGGATCTTCTTCCTCTGTGGCCTGGCAAGGCTGCATCTTCAGGGGCAAGTGATCAAAGAGCAGGCAACTGAGTTCATGATAGAGGCAGCTCTTGCTCCCCTTACTTGGTTTTCCACATGGAGACTGAGCTGCCAATAGGCTACATCTGAGCAGGGGGTCTAGGTCCTCTCCATGCGTGGTCCTCCCCTCCGTTGGTGCATAGGTCTCTACAAGAATTCTCTGTGTAGCAAAATAGAACCTAGACCTCCTGACTTTCCTGCCTCTACTTCCCAGGTAGAAGTCCCACAGGTAAGCACCACCATGCCCAAAAGTAAATGTATTTACTTATCTACCTATTTATTTACTAATTTATTAATTTATTTTTAAAGTTTATTTATTTATAATTATAAGCTTATTATTATTGTTTATTATTATTTGTTTTTTTGAGACAGGGTTTCACTGTGTAGCCTTGGCTAGCCTGGTCTCTCTTTGTAGACCAAGTTGTCCTTGAACTCAGATCTGCCTCCTTCTGCCTCCCAGGTGCTGGTTACAGGCATGAGCCAGCACCACCTGGCTGCCAATTTATTTCTTGAAAGTTGATTGGAGACTGGGAAATGACTAAATGGGTAAACATGATTGCTAAATAAGCAGGAGGAACAAGAACAGTGTTGAGATCCCCTGGACCCTCATAAAGCCAAGCACAGAAGCACGCTAGCCCAGTACTCCCTGTTGTGAGATCAGAGCTAGAGACCAGAGCATTTCCTCAGAAGCTCACTGCCAGATTCTGTTTCAAACAGGGTGCAAGATGAGAACCAGCATCTGAGGTTATCCTCTGACCTTCACACATACAGCTTCATGGAACACACAGTTACACAGTCAAATACACACATACATTTAAATAATGAAAGAATTTTTTTTAACCTAGGTACATTATTAAACTTGTGCTGGTAAAGTGTTGGTAAAGTTGGCAAAGAGCTTGCAGTGAGAGCACAAAGACCCAAGTTCAGGCTCCCACAATCTGCATAACAAACAGATGTTACACATGTCCATAATCTCAGCATGGTCAAGATGGAGATATGTAGTCCCTGAGCTAGCTGGCCAGCCATCCTAGCCAAACTCATGAGCCTCCAGCTCAATGTAAGACCTGGTCTCAAAAAATGAGGTGGAGTAGTACATCTAAAGAAGACACCTGATATAAAGTCTAGCCTCCACATTTATGAGCACACAAAGGTGTAGGTACCCTCATGAGCATGTGCACACATGTGCTAAAACCTAGACACACATACACACTTAACACAAGAAAAAAAAATAATCTTAGGAAATACTGATATCTTGTGGGTTTGTTTTGTTTTGTTTTGTTTTTTGTTTGTTTGTTTGTTTGTTTAACTGAGAGTGGTCCAGACAAAATGCATTTTGAGTCAAGTGTTACTTCAACCTGAACACTTATTGAGCCTCTTGAGTAAAAAGGAGTCTGCTAAGATGCAAATTGTGCCTAAAGAGTTAAGTCAGAGCATGATGCGTGTACTGTTTGTTCAGTTCATTCTTATTAGGTTAATGAATGGGAACCTAACTCTTATCTGCTCTGTTCCTGCTGACTGTGATATATTTAAAAACATCGCTGTATTTCTTACCACAGGAACTCATATTTAAACTAGACATGCATAACTTGGAGTCTGGCAGACTGAAATGTCCCTTTGATCCTCAGCAGCCTTTTGCTTCTGTAATGACAGGTAAGATCAGTGCAAACAAGTTTTATGTCTAAGTAACTTTCTGAAAAGGCCTGTGTAGACTAAAACCCATTTTCTAACCGCATTGAAGATAATTTTGGATAAACCCTGCCCCACATGTTGGTGCCAGTCTCTCTGTATGAACAGCATCATCTGTGAAGTAAATGAGGTGACAGCACAGATGCTTTTAAAACAAATGTCTAGCTAAATCTTCTCAAATGTAAATGTCATACATTGTTGTCCTAAAACTCCTTTTACTTATGTGGCATTTTTCTAATACTCGACATTGAACTTTCTTAACTCAGGAGGAGTGTCATATACATCAATTCTTTTTTTTAATTAAATTTTTATTTTTTATATTAATTACAGTTTATTTGCTCTGTATTTCAGCTGTAGCCCTCTCCCTCATCCCCTCCCAATCCCACCTTCCCTCCCCCTTCTTCTCCTATGCCCCTCTCCATATCCATGGATAAGGGAGGTCCTCTTCCCCTTCCATCTGACCCTAGCTTATATATCAATTCTTAAATAAAGAAAGAAAGAAACCGTGACTCAAGCTACAGAATAAAGTTACAGAATGTCTAAGCATATTTCCCCTCATATCTCTAATAATGTGAGGAGGCTTCTTTGCTCGTGCATGCAACCCTGTCTGGCTTTCCGTACATCTTAAATTCTCACAGAAAAGACTGTCCTGTTGAAAGAAGGCCATGCTGTATGGTCTGAACTGTGTTCTAAAGAACATCAGCAGGACCCCTGAATTTTAAACATTATAAACATGCCATTGTTTTGGTTGGTGCATGACTTTATTCTCTTATTATGTAACTTGTCTATCAAATGTTTGAGTAGACGATAAGAGTGAAGCACCATGACATTTTAATTTCCACATAGTGAGAACCAGGAATTTTGCTTTGAAGAGAGTGTGTGTGTTGTGAGGTTATACAACCCATGTTAATTTCTTCTTAGTAGATAGAATAGGATGATTTTTATCAGTTATGTGGGAGTGATGAACCCTTAATAAACATATTTTTCTGACAAAATATTGACATATTTGTAGTATATTTCAAATAATATACTGCTTCCTTTTTTTCCTAGATTCCTAATAAAGCTTTTGGTTGACATTATCATTTGCTCCTCTATATTTTTAATTTTTTAGTTCATATGGAACCACTGATATTTATCTGATATGTTAGAAAAATGTCTTACAGTGGTGGAGATGGTGTATCTGCATCAAGTGTATCACTCGATATGTATATATATTTAGTAGGTGACCTCTGAAATTTAGGTTGAAGCGTACCAAGATGTACAGTGAAAAGCTCTTGGACATAAGCAGAGAAATTTAAAAAAAATGTTTTAATCATTTCCCATACAGTTTTAAGATTATACTTCCAAAAAATAAGTTACATTTCAATGATAATATTGTTTTTATCCATTATATAGATAGTGAAGAAATTTAAATGCTCTACACAGACTAGGCATTTTCACTTTGTACTTTTGGGTGTAACCCAAAGAAGTTTCCTGTAAAAAAAAAAAATCCCTTGAAATAGCAGAGTTTTAGTTCTCCAAAGGACAACACATCATGTTGCAGGGACAGCCTTCTTCCTGCCTTCCTCCCTAGTACTCCAACAAGCAGTGGGAAACAGAGGGCATTGATCCGTAAACTCGCTCAGGCTTAACTCACCCTTATCTCTTTCCCTTGGTTCCTGCTTTTTTCTTCTTCTACTCCTGTGTTTCTGTGCTTTCTCTCTCTCCTCCTCCTCACTTTCTGCTGCTTTCTCCCCACTCCACTTCCTACTCTCTTTATTCTACTCTTCTCTCTCTCTTGTCTGTTATTCCTCGTTCTCTCCTTGATGAAACATTCATTGTAGACAATATAGGACCAAAACTTTAGGATGCAGCCAGAGCACAGTCTTCCCTTTGTGTACCCAAGCTTTAGAGATATGGTCACCTCAAGGAATGTTGCATGTTATAATTATAACAGATGACTGCAGTGTTGAAAGCTCCCTTTCAGCATGGGATGGACAAAGAAAAGCTGTGGACAGGGAGGTTGTCTCGGTTAAACAAATACTAATTTCACCATCCATTCTACTTTTGGCATTTAATTTTTAATATTATGAGAGTTTCTTCAAAGAGGGTCTCCTAATGATTCTTTTTCTCTGCTTATTTGTGAATAAATATTAAAGACGAGTATACCCAAAGAGAAGTCAATGCATCCACTGTTATTAAATCAGACTAGGTCTTTTTGGATATTCAGCCTCTGCTTATCAATGCTAATTGGGTTACTCCTTTGCCTAAGCTATTTCTTCAGAAATTGGAAAATGGATGAAACAACATGTGCCAGTGTTAAGCAGACCATGTTCTGGGGGTCATGTGGACGTCTACTTCCGTTATCTTAGCAATCGTGTGTTTCCTTTGCTTCTTGCAGATGAGTACCTCTACTCTGGAACAGCTTCTGATTTCCTTGGCAAAGACACTGCGTTCACAAGGTCCCTTGGGCTGACACAGGACCACCATTACATTAGAACTGACATTTCAGAGCATTACTGGCTCAATGGTTAGTGATGTTTCTCTTCTGTTTGTTTTGACTTTGCTTTTGGAAAAATAAGAAGATCATTAATATGCATTCAGACATGTGTGGGGAGAGTTGGTTTTGTACAGCATTTAAGAATATTTTTGAAATGATTTCACGTATAATTAGACTTATCTCCAGAAACTGTGTGTGTGTGTGTGTGTGTGTGTGTGTGCATGTGTGTGCGCGTACACACAGATATTTAGTGACGGTATCTACTCTTGTGCTCTAATAAGACTATTTAAAAAAAAAAGATTTATAATGACATTGGAGACATTATCATTTTAACACTTTAAACTTTTTTAACACTTTGAATTTTAACGATGAATAAAGTGTAGATGTGAAAAGTTGAATGATTTGACCAAATCTCATAATCTACCAGCTGCAGAGCTAGGGTTTAAGCTGTCAGTCTGTGTTCTGTGTTTTAATTACAAAGTTTATTAGATAGCAATCCTACCTTCTTTGTTGTATTTTAATTTTCACATAAATCATATATGTTTTAATAATTGTATACGCTGTATAAACTTGAATAATTAACATTTTCTATTTCTTGACATGTAGATAAATTTAATCCTAACTTCTGCTGCTAAAATGTTTTTGTTTGGAGACAGCACTCAAAATTTTTTAAAATATTTTTATATTGGTTTGTCTAATTATTATTTTAATTAAATATTATGTAGTTGTTGTGGTTTAAAAAGCTGGGAGTTTTTCTTTTAATCCCTAAGGAATTTATGTGGTTACATAAAGGACTAATACAAGACCATTTCACCCACTGTCTTACTTTATTTCACTTACAAGGGAAAATAACACACAGTTTTATTCAAAGAGTCAGATCACATTTACTATTCCCACCAAAATTAGTGGGGTTAACTAGCAGGGAAGGGCAAGCCAGAGATTTCCAAAGAACTATCTTCCTATCTTTGAGTGTTTTTTTTTTTTTAACAGTGACATATAAACAAACGGAAAGACACTTTTAAGACATTCCTTTTGTCAAAACCTGCAAATCAATTTGTTTACACAGTAAAGTGATTTTCAAACTGGCCAAAAAGGAAAAGAAATCTACTAAAAATTAATGGGTTTTGGAATTACTTGATTTGAGAGCTACATTGTAGATTTCTCCTTTGATACCTGCTTAGATAAACATTCTCAGGGCTTTAAAGTAAAACACAAAATTGCATCTTTTTTATTTAGGGATGGCAAATATCCTCAAAGGAAGAGCCCATTAGGAGATACTGTAGTCATTCTTCATCATGACATGCCCATAAGGAAGTCTATGTATGCAATTTTTATTTGCCTAAAATGCTATTATTGTTATTCCTATTTGAGTAGAGTTACAAAATAGGACAACGTTCATTGGCCTGTCACTTGCCCGGTACAGGTCTTCTGAGCCTTTTTTATAGCTGAGTGTTGCGCCACTCAGTGGACCTACATGGAGGATGGTGGCTGAGCACAAAAACAAGGAATGTGCTGCTAAGCACGGAGTGTCAGGGTAGTGAACAAGGAGGCTGGAAACAGTTTCATGAATTTGAGGAACAATATTGATGATTTTACTTTTTAATCAGGAAAGTGTGTGTGTGTGTGTGTGTGTGTGTGTGTGTGTGTGTGTGTTGTGTGTGTGCTGTGTGTGTGTGTGTGTGTGTGTTTCTTTAAGTTAACTAGCCACCCACTAAAGACTGAAAGACAGAGATGTGGCCAGGAAGACCAGTCCATTGAGAAGATGAACACAAATGAAAGGGAATAGAAACAAAAGTAGCAGCAGTTAGAAGGATATGAAAATATACAGCAAAGAATATGCGAAAGCAGCAATATTTGTTTGTGACTAGGAGAAGCCACAGGGCGTATGCTGAGTTTAAGACATACACCACAAGAGAGCGAAATTGAAGGTAGCAGAAAAGATGTATAGTAGGAACTTTCTTAGGAATTAGGAAAGCTAACACTCCTGAAAAGCTATTTAAGACAATTTGTACTGGTGAGTAGGCAAAGTGATCAAATGACATGACTTGCATTTAAAGATACCTCGGTCATCATTCAATTCTTGAACTCCACTAACCTGCATCAACTTTACACATACACACAGACATGCGTGCGCGCACACACACACACACACACACACACAAAATACCTGTTTGTTTTGAACACAATTATTTGTTCTTAAATATTGATTATCACTTATCTGGGAACTTGACCAAAATGTTTTGGGCATTCTAATCTTTGTTAACTGATGAGGCTTCTAGTGATGAATTCCCAGGCGCTTCTACGTAGTATGGCAAACCATAAACGTACAAAGTTAAGTGCTGAATTTGTGTCAGGATAACCACCACTGATATCATTATTTCTGAGAGTGGGAGAAGTAAAAGCCAATATAGAAAACCTAAATGTTCTTTGACTTTCCCTCACATCTCTTTAACATTTAAACTATTGCATACCTTTCCTTTCCTTTTCTTCCTTCTCAGTGAGCTCATTCTTCTTAGTGGTCTCCACTGCAATAGGGTCTGTTTCCTGAAACTATAATCACGATCCTTTCCTTTAAGCGGCCTTAAAAGGTTTATATGGGTTCTTAAATTCTAAGATTGGATTTAAAATTGTTTTATAGAGATAGAAGAATATCTAATCGAGGCATTATACAGCTAGCATTCTTTATAGTAACTTTTCTTAGTGCCACATACAACAAAATAGCCTACAAAAGCAACATAAGGGACGGGGCAGTGTCTTGTGGCTAATGGTTCAAGGGTATTGTGCACTGAGGCAGCTGCTTACACTGTTCCCGCAGTCAGGAAGCAGCAAGACAGGAATGCTGCTCTCAACTCCATTGTTCTGTTTTATCCAGTCTGGGACCATAGCATGAGGAAGAAGATCACTTTTAACCTAATTTGTAAAGCAGAGAGGCTTTGAGGTTTTTTGTGCTTGCTAATTAGTTACTACAAGATGACAATCCTGATTAACCATCATGCTTGCTCTCTCTCTCTCTCTCTCTCTCTCTCTCTCTCTCTTGTTCTTTAAAGATCATTCACTTTAACTGTATCTAAAAAAATCTGTAAGTAATTTTTTAATATCTTGTTTCTCCATTTGAACTGTCCTTCCTCCTTGCCAGTTTCCTGATGTTATCTCTCTTAAATTTTTTAGCTTCCTTCACCTATTTACCTTGTACTTATCTTTCATCCCTTCCTCTCCTTCAATTCCTTTATCTAATCTGTCAGTAAACACCCCTATTTCCTTCAAACCCTCTATTGACCTTGTTCCTTGCATGGCCACTATCATCCTATAAGTGTCATTGCCTCACAGATGTTTTATCATTCCTATTTGATTGTTTACTAACTGATTTCCCTCATCTTCATGTTTCCCTTTCCATTTTTGTAAAATAACAAGCATGTTAGACATTATCTTGGACACTTTCCTAGTGTAATTTTGTTCAATTGTATAATCTTAAAAAAAATTACTATTTGCTTGTTACATTGAGGAAGATATATGAAGCCAGATACTTAGATACTTAACTCGAAGGTTCAGATAAGATTGAAACTGAAATATATCTGTCCTGCTCTGGACAGTAAACTCTTTTCAGTATACATAATAAAGGCTTGCTCTGCACAAGCAAAAATGTTTTCATATTCATGTTTCGTGTCTATGTTCTATGTGGGGCTAAAGCAAAGAGTAAGCCAGACAGAGAAAGTGAGTTCCCATCAGCAGTGGTAGAGGCCAAGGTTCTGGGCAGGACTATGTAAGCGTAATAAACAGCAGGTCCACCAACAGCTACGGGAAAGGAAAGCCAGAGTGAAAGGAACCCAGTGCTTCCAGAGACCCAAACAGTCAGGACTTCCTTGGTCCATGAAAATCAGGCCAGAGCAAAGGAAGCAGAGGAAGATTATAGTAACAATGTAGCATTGTATAATGAGGAGAGAACTGATAGATGAAGGCAAAAGATTGGCTTTGTCAGGGAACATTTCTATCCTCTGTCATGAGAAATGGCCATTTTGTACACACATTCTGTACATGGCCCAAAGACAAAAAACTAGTGGGAGTTAGGAATGCAAAGGCCAGAACACAGATGAACTATTCCAATTGATGGGAATGAATGTTAACTTAGAATTTTTTTTTAACCTCATACTTCACAATTTGAGATGCGGTATACAGAAGGGATATGCTCAGGTTTCCTAGCTTGTTCTAAATTGGAAAGCTGATTGATTTTCTAAAGTACTTTTGGGAAGAAAGCCATTCTTGATTTAACTCTGGATTTGCCTCAGAATGGCTAGAGCCGTGGGCTTCTCTGTTTAAAACTCGTATGTCCAAGGGTAAACACTAGCGTCAATGATGATTTAAATTTAAAATAGCATTAGTAAAATTTTAACAGAGCTAGGCATGTACCTCAGTAGTAGATTGTTTTCCTACCATACACAAAAGTCTGGGTTCAATCTCTAGCAATTAAAATAAATTAAATGAGCCTAAAATTTGGTTCCATGTCCATATGAGAGCTACAGACAACATCATTTTGAAGAGTACAAATATAAAATATTTCCACCAGTGCAGAAATGTCTTTACACATTCCTGGTTTAAATTATTGTTGCTTAATAATCTATGTACATACATATCATACATATGTACATATCATATAATCACATACTGCAATACATTTATGCATGTTTTGTTTGCTTTACATGTACATGTGACACTTGCTGTTGAGATTCACAAGACTATTGTTGGGTTGAGAGAAGTGATGGATAATCATTTTATCGAGTGGTTGGCTCAGGGTAGAATGTGGCTTCCACTTCTGTATGTGTTATTACATCAATGTGTCGTTTATTTCTTGTGAGTTTTTGTTAAGGGGCCTGTGTTAAGCTTTGTTTTCTGTGTTTGCTTCTCTTTTTAGTTTCAAGTCCCACTTTATTTTACAAGCATATGATAAGCTAAATTCTTTTAAACCTGATAAGTTTTTAGATTAGGTGAAATATAAAAAGAAAATTTGATGTTCATTGAGTATTTAATTGTTATGATACATATACTAAACAATTTTAACATGATGATTATGATTATTTTTCAGTAGATTTAAGCTGCTGGACCACCGGAGGAGATTAAAATCTATGAATGTACAGCATGCTTTCCTCTGCACCCCACTTGGCAACAGGCAGACTGAGAACAGAAAACCTCTCTCCTGTTCAGACTGTCTGTAGGACAACCAGCCCCCTTTCATGACCCATAGTCCTCAGTTCCTCTTGAAACTCTCTCTAAGGGATACAGAATAGCAGAGCTAAAACCCTGTGCACAGTTTTAGGTAAAGCTCAAGCTGAAGTTCCTTCTCCATCAACATAATCTTCAAATACATAGAGACAGGGACACAGGGTGGTGGTTATTCAGACACGACTCAGTTTTTGTTAGAATCTCAGGGTGGAGCTAAAGAATGTCACCACTTGGAAAACCAACACAACTTATGAACCTTGGATGCATGTGTTTTTGTTTTCTTTCTAGAGTAGCTGGGAACTTTTGTTTTACATTTTCATTTTTACCATATTAGAGGGGGTTTTAATTTAAAGTTTCTGTTGAGACTCTCTGTTGTCTGTAAATTCTCCCACATGGAAGAAAAAGTTAAAACAATTGGAAGAGGACAGAGAAAGAAACAAAAAGCAGTTAGGAAACCATTGTCAATAAAGTACGGGGGTAGGTGTGATCACCCTATGCAAAAGAGCCTTCCGGGAGAAAGAAAAGTGTTCTTTTTGGTAGGCTGAGTTTTGTCATCTTTAGTTGGCAGTTCCTCACCTTGCCATGCTAGAAGTTCGGTTGTAAAAACACATAGTTTCAAACTCTGTCCCTATTAGGACATTTGTCTTAAAAGCCAGGGAGGGGAGTGCTTTAATAAAACCCAGGTGTCTATTGCTATGACTTTAAATTGTTGAATTCAACGGCCATGGACTAATTAAATGATAGTTATTTTTACCCGAATTTGGCAGTAAATCAGGAAAGAATTTCTATCGTAAAATGCTAACAACGTTCTAGGACAGAACCTCAGTGTAATCTGCAAGAAAGAAATGCCCTATTCTCAGAACTTGTATTTATTTTTAGCTTGTAAGCATGTTTATTGTTTAAATTACAGAGCAGAGCACTACTAGATACTCATTCTTCTTTTCCATAATTAGATTTCTTCATATAATAAACATTTGGCTTAGACTTGCCCTCAAAAGTAATATTCTTCCAAGGCTTGTAAAAGAACCACACTTAAGAACTCAATGAAAATCAGCAATGACTGAGTAACACAAGGTCATGTATGTTGCATGTTGTTTGTGATCTAACAGGGAAAGGCTCAGTGCTTGCAACACTAGGATAATATTCTCCATTGGTGTCATACAAATTCCTGAAACGTGAGCTGCTGTCACACTCTACTTTTTGGTCATGCAGCAGGTGCTCTCTGGCAGCAGCTACAGGTTTTCACTTTCAAAAGGTTGTGCCATGCATGTCTGAATCAGAGCCTCAGCATGACCCATATGTCTGTTCTCTCTTCAGTTCTTGTATGTTCCACTCTTATTTACATACTGTTTGTTTATCTAAATAAAGTGAAGATCAGTTGGCTCAAATCATTCCAGGCAACCATTCTTTCACCTCATCTGCTTGTCTTACAAAACTCATTCATACATTCAGATAGATAGATAGATAGATAGATAGATGATAGATAGATAGATAGATAGATAGATAGATAGATAGATAGATAGATAGATGGATATATGATTTTTCTGTGTAACAGAGCCCTGGCTATTCTGAAAATCACTCTGTAGACCAAGCCTGTCTCACAGATATGCTCCTCCTGGCTCTGCTGAGATTAAAGGCATCTGCCCTCATGCCTGGCTTATTTATTTTTAATTGTTTGTTTGTTAATGGTAGAGGGGTTACGTCTATAGCCCAAACTAGCCTAGTACTTACTATGTAGGCTAAGCTTGCATTGACCTCAGGGATCCTTCTCTGCCATCATTCGAAGTTCTGCGATTATAGGTTTGAGTAACTGAGTTCAGCTTGAAGAATATTTAATAAACAATTGTCTTCTTTCATTTGGTCTTCCTACTATTTCCTTTTTTGTTTCAAATTATGAAGTCCTCATTTTCTTTCTAGAGACAGGATTGTAAATTTTCAGGTTTATTCTTAGTTTGGAAAGTTTTGTTTAATGTTTTTTTGTGTTTTATTTTTGTGTATCTATTTTTTTGTTTTGGACAAGGTCTCTCTATGTATCTCTGGATCTCCTGGATCTCACTATGTACACCAGGCTGGTCACAAACTAACAGGTCCTCCTGCTTCTTTTCACCTCCCATACTTGTCTGCTAGGATTAAAGGCATATGCCACCACTGGTAAGGATGTGAGTTTTATGCCACTGTATGAATATTTCATGCTTTAAAGTTTTTATTATAAATTTATGATAGTACGATAGAGATGGCACAGTGATAAAGATCACTGGCTGCTCTTCCAGAAGATCTGAGTTCTATTTTGACACCAACATAGTAGCTTACCACCAAAGGTAACTCCGTACAGTTCCAGGGTTTTGAGGCTCTTTTCTGAGTCTGCAGATAACATACATGCAAGTGGTGCACAGATAAACACGATATCACAACACACATGCACATAATAAAATAGAATAGAATGAAAGAGAATGATGAATTTAAAAGTAAGAAACTTACATCAGTTACTTAGTTTCAAAAATAGAGTAGCATTTCAAAAGTCATCATGATGTAAGTGTAACTTTTAAGGCTGTTACATTTAAGTACTACGCTCTATTAGGTTCATATTAATATCTTTTTAAGTTCCTGTATTTATCTAAAAGAAGGGGGCCAATCATATCCCTATGCATTCAAAATAATTTGTCTTAGCCTCCTTTGAACTCAAAGTACTAAAGATTTATGTGTTCAATCCTCACACTCTCTCATCCACTTATACACTTTCATCATTGACCATTCTTTCTCCATCTACAGAGCAGTCATATCTGTTTCAGTGACTCATAAATTCAGATGACTAAAACCATATCAAAAAGGGTTGTTGTCTTTTAACATCAACATAGCTAAACTGTGACTGGAGATTTTCATCCAGTTTTACAGCATTGCATCAGAGACTGTTAAGCTTTCAATGGAGTATGGCCATCCCAGGTCTACATCTGTATGTCATCATTTTCCTTACTGTTGTTCCTTTTAAGGTAACTGGAACATCAGAACTGGTTTCCTTACCCACATAATTGCATATACAAATATTTACCTACTCTAGATGAAAACTGAAGCCAGTTCTTATAGATAAATTGCTGTTTGATCCTAGCAGTTCTTGGCATTAGTACAAATTATTTATTTTCATTAAATTATTGAAATATTACTCACACATATAAATAAAGCATCATAATGTTTTCTAGTATCTGTTCATTATTTGTTTGTTTGAAACAGGGTTTCCATATTCATGCTGACCTCAGGCAAGGATGGTCTTGACATCCTCCTCCCTGGGCAAGCATTGGAGGTGATCTTCCTTCACTACACCTACCTGTGATTTATTTAAGAAAATATTTAAATCAACTAATCAACAGGAGCCTGCCGCAGAGGGCCTCTGAAAGACTTTATCCAGCAGGGTATCAAAGCCAATGCTGAGACTCATAGCCAAACTTTAGGCAGAGTGCAGGGACTCTTATGAAAGAAGGGGGAGATACAAAGACCTGAAGGGGACAGGAGCTCCACAAGGAGAGCAACAGAACCAAAAAATCTCTAGGCCCAGGGGTCTTTTCTGAGACTGATGCTCCAACCAAGGACCATTCATGGAGATAAACTAGAACCCCTACACAGATGTTGTCCATGGCAGCTCAGTCTCCAAGTGGGTTTCCTTACCAGGCCACAGAGGAAGACAATACAGTTAGTCCTGATGAGACCTGATAGTCTAGGGTCAGATGGAAAGAGAGGAAGACCTCCCCTATGAGTGTACAGGGGGAGAGGCATGGGAGGAGAAGAGGGAAGGGTGATGGGGTTGGGAGGAGACAAGGGAGGGGACTACAGCTGGGATTCAAAGTGAATAAAAAACAAGACATAAGAGTTTTTTGTTAGTAAAAGAGATTATTGTTTTTTATTTTTTAATTATTTAAAAAACTTTTCTCAGATCTAAAAACCATCTATAATTTGTCAGCAACTAGAGTGTGAGTCTGGTAGTGGGGAATGGAAACCTTGAGTGGAGATGTGATGGAGACTTGCCAATTCAAGTTAAATTAAAGAGTAAAGTCTCCCGGGTCTCACACACTTTTCTAAAGATAACTTTCAGGTAATTTTCTAGGTCTTAACCAAAGCTGGACTAGGAGGACTACATAAGAGTGCATTGGGAAATAATAAAGAATAATGAGAAGTTTGTGCAGACATTTCTCTCCTCTCTTTTCCTAGAGCAAAAAGAGATTGGATAGGAGATTAAAGGCTGCCAGGAAAGACTGGGCTCATAACAATAGATCTACCCATTGTAACTTTGTATGTGTGTGTGTGTGTGTGTGAGAGAGAGAGAGAGAGAGAGAGAGAAGATTCTCAAGTATGTAAAATTGGTATTGAACTCCCAAACCAACTGCTTTTGCCTTGTAAGTGCTGGGATTAAAGGCGTGTGCCAGCATGCATTTTGAGGAAGGCTACTATGAAGCTTTCTTTATGGAATTTTTGGTCATTTGCCATCTGTTTTCTGGAAAATGATTTTTCAAATCTCCCAAGGTACATAAAAGTTACATCCTTGGTCAGAAAGCATCAAGAGCAACGTGTTTTATCTTTTGTCTTCTGTTTTTCCTGAATACTCTGCCTGTGATTCCTGCAGCTGCCTCACATTGTCACCCACTCCCAGATCTCCTCATGGACTTGTTCACTAGCTCGTCGTGTTACCAAATGCTCCCAGCCTGGACCGGGTTCCTCTGCGCATCTCTTTTCCTACATCCAACTCTCAGATCCCCTGATTGAAAGTTCTGCTAATTGCTTCATGTACAAAAGTCAAAGAGATCATTCCGGCAGAATCATCTTATTGTCTTTAGTTGTAACTGTCATTTTTCCCCCACAACAGGAGCAAAATTTATTGGAACATTCCCCATTCCAGACACCTATAATCCAGATGATGATAAAATCTATTTCTTCTTTCGGGAATCATCTCAGGAAGGCACTACTTCTGACAGAAGCATTCTTTCAAGAGTTGGACGAGTTTGTAAAGTAAGAGTCACTTATTTTTCCTTAAGAACCCTGTCGGTATAATGTGGTAATTCATCTTAAGTGTTGAAAGAATGAAGGCCATCCATTATTGATAAAGTTGTAAGACTAGTTCACACTGCATGTAACTCCTCAGATGCAGTTGGGAAAAGCAAAAACAGGTTATTTCCAGACATCAGACTTTATTTCCAGTGCTTGATCTGCCTTGCTGGCTTTGGAACGTGCTTGGTGCTCTACCACTGTCTCTCTGTCACGGTTTCAGCAGGACCACTCACTGTCTTGATCCCCAGAGGAAAAATGTTTTTATATAAGGTTAAACAGTCTCATCTTAAAATTGAGTAATCACCAGAGTAACTTGAACACTAAAACAAAACAAAGCAAAACAATCTTGTGTGTTTTTGTTTGTTTCTGTGTTTTTAATATGCACCATTCATATAACAACCATGAGTATTTTGTTTGGACGAAGTTAGTTTGAAATATAGCTATATCTTATATTAAATACTTCCTATGTAATTAACCTAGACTAAGTTCTAAGAAAATAATGAAGAACAAAGTTAAAATATTACAATCAGTTCTGAAATACGGTCATTTTATCTAAATTATAATAACCACATTAAGTGCTTGAGACACTTACATTTTGTTCCATCAAGGCTTTTAGTTCATTGACTATGGACTTTATAGAATAATGACAGCGCTGGAGCCAAACCCGTGATTTCTGAATGTATGTATTCTTTCCGGACTTGCCTCTGCTGAAATAACTTTCCTGAGAAGACATAAATCAGTTATTATGAGCAAAAGCTGTTAAGTTAATAAATACTGTCTGCAGGGAATCTTTCTTTGGTCTTAAACAAACTTTTCATTTTCTTTCTATATAAGCCTGTCACTTTTGTTTCAGTCTATGCCCTCAGGCTTCTGAACGCTTCCAGGGACAGGAATACAAACATCACCACATTTGAAATTGCTAATGACAACATGTCTTTTGAATGAAGCCAGCTTGTGATCCCAGACCATTCTTTACCTCCTACTCCTAGCCAATAATGCTATCTCTCCCACTGATCCTCTTTGCCCCCACAGGGGCCAAATGTCTGAGAGGCATTTTCATTCTCTTACAGTCCAAGAACCTGTAGTCTTGTCTTACAGCCTCCTGCTAGGGATGAATGGCCAGTCCTGAAGTACTCCTGTTGTGTTAGTGTGATGCAGAATGCCACATAATAGCATTGCACTGACCCGCCCAGCCACCGAGTAGATTGACTCTTTGTACAATGTGAAGTAGGTTGAATGTCTCAAAAGGGGTTTACAAGCAGTGAATCCATTTCATGAGTCTGAAAAACAGAGATGACAAATGTGCTATTTGAGGGGAACTTCACTGGGTTTCTTTTTTCTTTTTTTCTTAGTGGGTGTAATACATTTGATGTAAATTTATTTGTATCAAAGTAATGGTTTTATTCTGATGTAAATGAATCTTAAATGTAGATGAATATGTTAACATTTGTCACAGTGATAAATTTCTACATAGAAACTATAGGCAGGACTTTATACATGAACCATGGGATAAGTCTTTTTAAGTTTTGATCAAACAGCTGAAAATTTGAAAAGGCCAATAAATAAATAAATAAACTAACAAATAAATAAATAAAAGCAATGAATGAGTTTAAAAAAACGTCTCTGAAACTACACAATAAGATTCTGTCACCTATTATTCTAACAAATTGTGAGATTAAATGAACTCATGTGATGGGTGGATTTGACTGAACAAAACAGAGACTTTTCACTCTGTGAAAAGTGTGTGTCTCATCTCTTAATCATTCTTTTAACTGGGTGACTTCTTAAGACTGCTTCCCGTAGTAAGTCTGACGTATCGGTCACAGGTTTGTGATAACTGGTTCTAAATTGCTCTTTGCAATTTAATTTAATCCAACTCATATTCACTCTTACTAAATATGTTATTTTCACATATAATAATTCTAATAACATTATCTGCAGTTTATTCTTTTTTGTTATTTCCCTTACTTGTGAATATCTGCCTAATATTGTTTTTATTATTTGTCAAATAATAACAAAAAGCATATCTTCAACATGAGACAGAATTGAGCTTGATAACTATAAGAAACCATTTAAGAAGGAAGGTCATAATTGGTAGTATTAAGAGTAAGCTGTGGAAGTTTCTCTGACTTTGCCAGGTTTTGTTCTAATAGCATGGGAGTCCTTTATCCTGCCTGCTCTCTTGATAGTTTCCCACAGTCCGTATTTGGAAACACAAAGCTTTTGTTCTTGCTGCCATTGACAGTTTAAGAATTATTTGCCTCTCCTATTATGAAACTTTAAAAAAAGGTGTTATATTGAAATGAAAAATCTATTTCCTTGACTTACTTGGCATAAAGTCATTGGTAAGAAAAAGGTTTCAGTAGTAGACTACTATCTCACACATACACACCCAAGCTTAAACATTGTGCAGGAGAAAGGCTACTGTGTTCAATACTATAATCCTTTCATGCATTGTCTTTGAATACTTTACCAAGAGCAACAAAATATGACTTCCCTAAGAAACACACTACACTGCTGATACCACGTTGCTGTCCTTTTTCAAAAGAAAAAAACAAAACACTCAAAGTACACGGAGGGTATATGGAGAGGAGATATGATATAAAGGGGAAATGTGAGAACTCGCTTTCAGTGAAGTTTGAAAACATGACGCGAAGGGAACGATTGTAATGAATCCTATAGTGTGAACAAGACTGCCACATGGAGGAATGGAGGACAGCCATTCCATCCAGCCTGTGTCAAGTTAGAATGCTGAAATCTTGTAACAAGAATTCAAGGTATGTGTCAGGAGAGCAATGTCTTTGTTGTAAATCAGGTGATAAGAAGTCTTATCTGCATGTTAGCAAATGAGAACACTATTCTGTAGGCAATAGTGAGTTATTCAATGTTATTCGAGGCACAGAGGGACAAGATGGATGTAGTTAACTACCACTAAATATAAACTTTGAAATATAAATATATATGTGTATACATATATATATGGCAGGTAGGAAGCCTGCCATATCTAGCATCGTAGGACTAAAGACATGGAGTTATATTCAGGAACTATTTAAAAGAAATTGTATTTATACATATCTAAGGTATCAATAATCTCCATTATTTTATTAATAGACCAATACAGACTACAGAGCATGGTCATGCCCACGTGTGCAGTACATAATTCAGTAGTCACATGCTCTTGTGTTCAAATATGACTATCAAGATCAAGACCTTAATTCATAATACGTTTTACTACTTCATTATATCCTGAAATGACATAGACATCACATAATACATGTCTCAAAGGCAATATCATCACCTAAGATTCTTGGCATATAGATAAGTACTTCTGTATTACTGGTAACTGGATTTTAGGAGACAAGGCACGTATCTAGACAACGTGGAAAGGGTGCAGTCCTTTATGAGATAGGAACCAGCATATATGTTATATTGGGACATGCCATAGCTGATGTGGCTCTGGAATGTGTTAACATATTAAGCTACTTAAAAGCATGATCCTGAAGCTCTGTGTGTTCCGGGTTATTAACTATGAAAGCCTCTGGTATACTGTTGGTGCTTGAGTCATAAAAATTGATCAGAACAATTTATATTCAAAATGAAATACAAAGGCAGAATACAGAGGGACAATACAATTTTTAAAAAGATGTAAATGTCCACAAAAGAAATTGGAGAAGAATTTGTTTCGCGCTGTGTTAGGATGAGAAGGGATATTATTACAAGCCAAATAAATGGTATTTTGAGGTTTTTTTTTTTTTTTTTTTTTTTTTTTTAAAAAAAAAAGCAGTTGATTTGGGTGGACACACATTTCTATAACCCTAGTACTTGGAAGCCTGATGCAGGCAAATAAAATATAATGGAGAAGAGGGATAATAGGTAGATGGGAAGGGAGAAGAGACAATAAACAGCAAGAAAATCAAAGCAGTTTTCAATGATGTTACAGTCCACAAAGTCAGGTCTGATCAGTTTTTAAAAGTCAGGATTTGACAGTCAGCAGATAACAGATGACCTCTGCTTGTAGGATATAAACATTCAACCTGCTATATCCCTTCTGCTCTTTCTCACTTTCTCATTTTTAACCCACACAAGGTGGATACCCACATCTTCTGTGACTATTGTACCAAACGAATTAAGGCTTAAGTGAGAGCATTTGGATTTACGTGTGACAGAGACTCAGGAATGTATTGATGATTGACATAGATTTGTGGGTGTGAGCACATACCAAGCTAGTGTAGGAGACTAACATCTAAAAAATGAAAAACCGGGTCATAGCACATGCTAATGTGGACTCACACATATCATATGTCATATACATAGACTTTTAGATCCAATTCAACTTTTGGAAGTTCTTCAAAAGGTGGCAGTGGTACCTTTTCGGTTAACTAACAAACTGTATTGCCAACAAATACCACTGTCTTGCGTTTGCATTTTTTTGTTTTTGTTGTTGAATTGGAGAATGTATTTCTCCTGGGAGCCAGGCTGGCTTGGAACTCACTGTGTAGTCCACACTGACTCCAAACATTCACAGTCCCCTTAACTCTACTTTCTGAGTGCTGACATTTCAGATATGCAACGTCAGGCTCTGCTGATAATTAATTAATTGAATTAGTAAATCTGGAAATTATGGTTATTTTGCTTTCATTATTAAAAAGTATTCTTTTTTAATTTATGTGTAAATACGTTTCTGTGTGGGTGTGTGCTACAGGTCCACAGGCCATTACAGAAGCCAGAAGGTCACTGCATCCCCTGGAGCTGAAATTTCAGGGTGCTCTGAGCCACCTGAGATGAATGCTTATGAATCTAACTTGGGTCCTTTGGAAGAGCAACAAGCGCTTTTAACTAGTGATCCGTCTTTCTAGTCCTCTGTTGTGTGATTATTAAAAAAAAAAAAATACTTGTAATTTGTAAATGTGTAGTATTTCTGAATACAATCAAAGTAAATTGGAGCCATATCTGGTGAACATTTATGAATAATGAAAGTAATATAAATTTTGGCTGGGAGATGTGGAAGAGAGAGATATCAATTAACCAAGAAGTTAATCTCCCTCAATAATGACATTATTAATCAATAAGTGGTGAAGGGAATACCTTGTTATGAAGAATCTCTTTCAAACTAAAAATATCTCCATCATACAAAGCATATTCCCCAAAGAATAATCTTTTCATGAGATCATGACTTTCTCGTTCAACTATTTAACAACCCTTTCATATTTAAAGTAGGGTGCTTAGCCTCACGTGATTCCTAAAATCCTTGTTAAGCTCTATTAACTTCACTCTTGTTGAACTGTCAATATTTTGAAGCACTAAGTGGGCCATCTTACACCCTGGAGAATTTCTGTCATAGATAATAAATTATATAGATCTCCATGGTGAGGAATTACACACTGACTGAATGATCAGTCACAGCAGCATGAAATAAATTATGGAAAGATTTCTGCCTATTTACTTCGAAATGCAGTATTTTCAGATAACACTGTATCTACACAATACCGCCTCCCCACCCTGTGTGTGTGTGTGTGTGTGTGTGTGTGTGTGTGTGTGTGTGTGTGTGAATGCCAGTTGCTTTAGCAAGGTTAGCTTGAAGCTTTGCACCTCAAGGCTGTTTTGATTACTCGTGGATTCCCTTCATTTTTGGAAGCATTGTGGCAGGCTTACTTACGCAGACCACTCTACGTTCCAGCTGCTGGCTATGCCAGTTCTCTTTTTGTCTTGAGCATTTCCTTTTGTCCATGCCAGGAATTCAATTTGGATGGCCCTGTCACATAACTTGCCTAGGGGTCTCATTAATAGCTGTTTGCCTCAATTCCACTTGCATTGTCTGTTTGGATATATGGCCCTATTTGGGCAATCACTGCCTTTGAAGATTTGTGTTTTTAGGCCGATGACACTTTCTGTATTTATTGATCTCCACTGAGCTGTGGTTTTTGTGCTTACTTTTAGCGTGTCACTTGCAACCTAAGTGAGAGATTTAGTGCCCAGAGTTACAGATGTGCTTTTGCCCCACTTCCATCTGTTTTCCTGTCTGAGAAATTCCTTGGAAGGGATTTATGCTTGCTGTAGCTCTTAAAACAAAAATCACAGAGCCTCCGCACTACCTGAGAGCGTGCCTATGTTTGCCCAACTTAACCTGCCAGAGCTTAGAGACTAAATTCTTTGGTATAATGTGTTGTCCGTGTCCGTCATCTCTAATACTGTTCTGGAACTCTTGAAGTACGTAGAGAAACAGGTTTGCCCTATTTGCATTGACTTCTCCAATGGAAAATCACAAGCAGTTGCCTGTAAACATTATTTAAGAAACGAATTAAGAAATTCAAACAGTAAGAAAACTTTTGGTTGAAACTCTTTGTAGACTTCTTCTTTTCCCTAACATGGTATAAAGTTAGACACGGTGATGCATACTTATAACCCCAGTCCTTAGGAGACTGAGGCAGGAGGATCAGAAGTTCAGCGTCATCCTCTACCACTTAGTTAGTTCCAGACCAGTCAGGGATACATGAGTCTCAAAAAAAAATAAAAAAAAATTCTGTTCAGTATTAGTGAACTAATTTAATATTTACACAGATTTTTCCAATTCATTGACTCTAGAGAACAACACATTGCAAGAAATTGGAACAAAAGGATTTAGAGTTATAGATTCACCTTTGATTAAAATTTCAGTATTTTCCCAGTGTTGTTCATTTTTATTCTTGTGCAAAAGAAAAAAGAAAATTCTTTGAGGCATTTAACATCTTTTCTTTGCACTCTTCTCCACTTGCTGTCACCAACAGCATTTAATCTTGTGTTATACTTGGAAGTGCCCAAACTGGCCTTGTTTTGAAGTGTGGTATAAATTTCATAGTGTTTTTCAGTAATGAAAATACTTTTCTACCACTGATGCTAGCTCTAGAGGTGACTACTTAGGTGATTTCTAGACCATTGTTTCAAGGTCAGCAGATAACATTAGGGAAAACTTAGAACCTTTGTGATTTTGACTTAAAGGACTCAGTGTTTCAGTGTACCATATGCTTTATGTGATTTGTCATTTTTAATAAAAAATATGTAGCTAGCAATACACTATGGAGCATCCCATAGAATGCTACTGTTTAAGGAGTTAATGTGGGTACTTTCACAGCAACTGTCCAGTTTAGTCCTATCTGTTCTATCTTAGGCTGTACTGGGTTGTTTCTAGGGACAGACTAGGTTTTGAAAACAATGAAAATGACCTATATGTTTCTATATAAGTGAATAAATATGCTAAGTCTAATCCCAACTTATATGGTCTAGTTTAAAAGTTTAAAACTCTCATCATAATATTACAGAAGTAAAGTAAAACCTGGAATGAGGTCCCCAAAGCCTCACTTGACATAGACCATCTACATTAAAATATACCAGTGTTTCCGGAATGTGTGTGAGGCTCAACAGGTTACTTGCTACCAAGCATGAGAACCCAATAGTAAGAGGAAATAACTGATCTCTTCAAGTTGTCCCCTCACCTTCACGTGCCTGCTGTGTCTCCCAAAAGCCCCTCCCCCAGAAAAAGAAGATAAATGTTTAGAAATCATATCAGTACACTACAAAGAAGAGCTTTAATGAGGATATGTCTGTGTATTGCAAGAACTAATGTATGACAGTGAAGCTAATCTAAACTCTCCTAAATCAAAGGAGACTACAACGACACTCTCGCATTTTCTACTCTGTCTCCTTTTTGAGATAAGTTTTAACTGTGGTTTCTTCTGAATGGTTCTTGGGAAGAACAACAAAACCCTACTTACTATTTAAAATGAAAACACAAAGGAATATACTGATATAATAGCAATGTTAATTTAGAATTAAAATCAAATTATTAATTAAATCTTCGCATGATATATTATACTCGGCAATCCTCTCAGGTGAGTCATAGAAAGAAATGTTGAAGCCTCGGTGACTCACATAGAAATGGGTGAGACGCCACAAGCAATACACCATTATTAATTTTCTTAAGAAACCGGTCTTTAGAAACTTGTGTTTTTAGGGAAAAAAAAAAAAAGCCTGTTAAAGACACTCCTCTTCCCTTTACCAACACCAGATTTATTGGGACCAACTCTTAACTGCTTTCAAGGATGCCAGAGACATTTCTTAGACTTAGCAATGTTGAGGAAATTCCAGGTAGCTTGACAGCTAAGATTCATTACCCCACCTACCAACAGTTGACAGTTGAAATGCCTTAAAAGAAAGAAACAAAAATACACAAAGACAAATCATTAAGAAAGAGGGTAGATAAGAAGAAAAGTAGCCTCAAGTGTCTTCATACATGCTTTCAAAGCATTCCACCTACTCAGCGCATCCCCTTAGACATACCATTTCGACCTATTCTCAAATTTTATTGATTTTCATGATTTATCATTTCAATTTAATACCAGTTAATATATTTCCCTAGATCTTAGTTTTAGAAACAGATGAAAATGCAAGGTGCTGAGAGATCCTTAAAAAGAGATAGTATTCATAGATCAAACCATATTTAGCATATGAACCCAGTATTGTAACCCCAAGGTCACAAGACAAACTCATAAAAGCTCATATGTGACAGCCTTGAGCTACTTTACATGTCTGTTTAATACATATGTGAACCTAAACGTGCTTGCACAGAGGAAATATGCTCCATCCACTAGGCTGTATCATGACTGAGCCACTCATTACTACATCAAAACAATTCATACTATGTTGTCAAAACCCAAGCAAATGACTGAACACAGACATTCTCTTCACTTGCCACCCAGACAGAGCACGAGAGGTCAGGCTTATTTACCTTTATCTCTTTGTTTCTTTCACATGCATCTTTGTGTAGAGGACATCACTACAAAGAGGCTGTGAGAAGTAGAGCAGGAGGCACACAGAAGCGACTGGTGATTGCGAGCTGCTGATTCTGACATCTCAATAATAAATCTTTTGTGTTAGTGAGACTGTTGACTTCTTAAGAGTTTCACAGAAAATAAGCGAAGAGGAGACAATTTAGTCCAAGAGTGATTATCTCCTTTCAGCCCTCTTCTAGGATTAAAGTCCTCAGAGGGGATTTTTATGGATTTGCAAACAAACACAGGGCCTGGGAGCTCAGCTACAAAGTCAGGCTGACACTTCCTTGCAGAAGAAAGACAAAGTCTGGTATGGGGAACTTCCCAGAGTTCTGTCCAGTCATTCAGTGCTTTCTCAGGGTCTTCAGCCACAGCTGTGCTTGTTTCTCTGATGACAGCAGGTAGCTTTTTAGCTTTGACCTGAGTTTTTCTGTTTGTTTGTTTATTTGTTTTTATCTTTAAGGATAGGACAAGTCTCCTGGGTAAGGAGGCAAGAACAGTCAGTTATTCCATTTAAACTATTGCTATTTTTATTTGTCAAGTTTAAAAATAAAAAAATAAACGTAGAGCACAAATGTCTTTTTAATCAAGAAATTTGGGGCTAGTAAGTTAGAATTTCCTCAGCTTAACTGTAGATGAGAATTAAAACTGGAATGGGGAAAATATATGACTATGGACTTTTGTAGACATTTTATTCATCAGTATGTTTTAAGAAAAGAATGGTACTTTCTGAGATATGAGCATTTTAAAAGCCATATTTAGATAAGTCTGCCTTTACATCTTCAGAGACAGCAGAATTATCAAATAGCTACGTAAAATGGTGTTTAAGCAATGATAGTCAAATAACAAACATTCACAAGAAAAACGTTTTTAACTTTTATTAATTACACTTTATTCACTTTGTATCCCCCCATAAGCTCCTCCCTCCTTCCCTCCCGATCCCACCCGCCCTCCCCCTTCTTCATGCATGCCCCTCCCCAAGTCCACTGATAGGGGAGGTCCTCCTCTCCTTCCTTCTGATCTTAGTCTATCAGATCTCATCAGGACTGGCTGCATTGTCATCTTCTGTGGCCTGGTAAGGCTGCTCCACCCTCAGGGGGAGGTGATCAAAGAGCAGGCCAATCAGATTATGTCAGAGGCAGTCCCTCTTCCCATTCCTATGTAACCCACTTGGACATTGAACTGCCATGGGCTACATCTGTGCAGGGGTTCTAGGTCATCTCCATGCATGGTACTTGGTTGGAGTATGAGTCTCTGGAAAGACCCCTGTGTTCAAATTTTCTGGTTCACACAAGAGAAACTTAAGAGCAGTTATAGACGTGCCTGAAACCAGAGTGGCATTACGTAGAGTGTGCTATGCGGTTTCCTTAAAGACGGATATAGTTATTTCATTTGTTTCCTAATTACAATCCCTGAGAGCTTCTCCACTGTATACGTAATAACTCACAGGCACCTTGGCCTCGTATTAAAGCCTCGCTTCGTCTTCCTCTAATTTACTTTTCTAACATTTTCCTTCACTATTTTAATTGATCCCAGTTTTCATCTAAACAAACTTTGTCTTGGTTCTCTCAGTATGTTTTAGATTGCTCTGTCATACTTTCCCCCTATTTTCTAGCCCTTGGGCATTTCTGCAACTAATATTTGCACATGTACCCCGACACTGCTTGCCATTTAAAGATCTGGTATTGAGGTTTGCCTCTTTCCAAACACCTCTCTGCTTTTCTCACAGTACAGGAACTTCAGCAAAGGCCCCATCTTTTTAGCTTTCTAAATCTTGCCAATTGTAATACTAATTATTTCTTAACCATTAAGCATATTTATTAAGCATCTGACTAGAGATAAATCAAAGAATATTCAAATAAGGGAATGGACTAAGAACTTGATTTTCTAGGGAAAACTTAAAACAATTCATAACTAAATGTTATCATGGATATCATTATCATTAGAAGTCAGGAATTCTAAACTGCATTCATGATAAACAAATCAAAACAAAAAACTCACCAAACCCTTCCTCTTATGTTTCTCTTGATTGCAAAGCCTTTCTGTGTATAATATTGTGTTTTTGTTGTGTATATGCATATAAATATGTTATGTATGTAACCTCAAGTACACATGCACTAACCTACAGATATATTCTGTTGTTCATAATGCCTTAGAATTATATAAGCTTTGAAGGAAAGAGATGGCTTCCGGGTGTGGTGGTACACATTTTGAATCCCAGCACTCTTTCTGCTACTTTAAGCTAACATGCTGTATAGAGCGAGTTCCAGGTCAGAAAGGGCTACGAAATGAGAGCCTGTATCAAAATTTAAAAAAGAAAAACAGGCAAGAGAAAAATCTGTGAGATTTTATGTTTTATTTATTGAGTACATGAATTGTCTTACCCAAGATCAATGCATTTAAAGTTTAAGATGGTTCTTTAGTTTGCATCTTTTGTTATAAATCTAAAATTAATCAAGAAAGTAGTAATTACTTCTTCATTTTACTGATTAAGAGCTATTGCTGTTCATCAGGGAAAAATGTAAAACATGAGTCACAATGAGAGATGCATATGGTGTTAGTCTGTGCTTGGTCTTAGTTTCTCTGAAGACAGGAGGCGCTATGGTCTTCCCTCTGTGTCTTCTTATTTCCAAGAATAAATGTGCGTGTGTGATGTGTGTGCATATACATTTGCAATACATGTACACACATAAATATGTCTGCATATTATATATGGATTTATTTATTTATTTATTTTTGCTTAGGGTAGTCTTTCAGATGTTTGGTCTATATTGTAGACATTAAACAGTCCAGAGAAGGTAGATACTAGATATTCAAATACATGGCTTGTCAATTAACATTCAGAATTTGGGGTTAAGAAAAAAATATTTAGGTAACTTACAGTTAAATGTAAACAGATTAGTGGAAAATGAATCTAAGAATTTTTATTGAAATAAAATGTTTAATGTGTGCATTCCATGAATCATTTGCATTTTATTTATTATGAGTACAGAAAAAAACTAGCTTTATAAACATTTTTTTAAATCTTATGAACTTAATGTACAAAGGAACATAATTTTGTTTGTTCTATTTATTTGATATGGATGTTTATATTTGGCTTAATGTTTAAAAACGTTTTAAATAAAAACTGAGTAGAAGTAATGTATGAATATATAGTTAATACTTAAAATTAGTTTCTTATGTATATATGCATGTGTACACTTATGCTTCCTTGATGTTTAATTAGTAATACATTAGTTTGAGAAAGACCATTTTTAACTCTAATGAAGCCTATTTCTAAAGCATGAAAATATTGTTCTTAAATACGTAAATGGTACATAAGTCATTCTAGTGGCTATTGAGCTCAAGTCGCCTGGCACTATACTAAATATATCACACAAAATTTTCCATTTGGTCATCAAAATAACTGAATTTGAAGACATTAATCATATTTTATCAATGACAAACTAGAGATGCATTAACATGTTATAGGTCAGGGAGTAAATACTTGGCAGACATAGGACTGAACCCAGCCTGCTTTAATTACTGCAGTCTTGCATGCATCGACTCCTTCGCAAGAGTTAAATCTGCTTGCATTGCATTCACTTAAGCATAAGAAAGCATTTATGGTTGAGTGGCAGGCTAACTTTTCCGTTATTGAAGAGCTGAAGTAGATATTCAGGCTTCATGCCTTGGAAAAGGTAATATTAATAAGGTACTACCTGTAATGCTTACTGGTTTTGGTTGGTTGTATATTCATATTGGTAACCTTTTATCCTTTCTGTTTTCCATTCTTTTAGAATGATGTAGGTGGGCAACGAAGTCTAATAAACAAATGGACTACTTTTCTTAAGGCGAGACTGGTTTGCTCAATTCCTGGAAGCGATGGTGCAGATACTCATTTTGATGAACTTCGTAAGTCGCATATCCCTCGTTTCTTAGAATAATATAACTACTTAATTAATTCAGCTCTTATTTTATTTCAGCATCATATGCTCAGATACACACATGTAACAAGTAAGCACAGCCCAAAGGAATTGATCTTACTAAACTGACTTTCGCATACACAAATCCTGTTATGTTCTCCATCGAGCTGCACAATATAATGATGTATTCCTGTATTTGAAATGTCCTCAGAGGTAATAAGGAAAACAAAATTACAGTGATCAGAAAATAGGAACCATGAGAATAGAAAGTCCATTTCAATCCCTGTCTTATCTTTTTTTCCTTGGTGGGAACAACCATATACAGGAAGAGCTTGAATTCCTTGTTCTGAGGATGCCCTCTGCTGGGGAATATGGAAGACTTCCTTCTCATGGCCATCTGACTCAACTCATTCAGAGGCTGCCAAAAGATTTCATCTTTTTTTTCCCTCTCTTATATTGGTTCTGGAAAGACTTTAGTTGCATATAAAGTCAACCTCGTTAGCTTTTTATCTTCTAATGTTTATGACACATGCCAAATGATTAAGTCCTCCAATTACTTCATCGGTGTTACGCGATTTACTCAAATTGAAAATAAACACACCGTCTCTCCCATAATCCTATAAAACATCACAGGGCTTCTTTGCTATCAGTGCTGCATTCACTACCCACGCAGCCATCTTCGGACTGAAATACTAAGTTGAAGCCATTACAGCACATTGTGTTTTGATAGGGAAAATCTCCCTTTGGTCTCCGGTTTTGATTGAATATGAAATCACATACTCTACATGGAGAATAGAGATGGCCAACTGAGTCATCTCACTTATACTTGTTTGAGGTATATGCCACAAGAGGTGATGTCACATACCTGGGGAGAAAGCTTTAACCCTTACTTTCTTAATGTTGTAGTGATTCATCTTTATTTTATATGCTGCTTAGTGCTCTATAAGTATTATATACTATTAAAAAGCAAAGTTAAATACTGAAAAATATGTAATAAATAATTATTTTTCCATTAACAGAAGACATTTATTTGCTCCCTACGAGAGATGAAAGAAATCCTGTAGTATATGGAGTTTTTACCACAACCAGGTAGGTTGAACGCATTGTCCTTTTTAAAGGCTTAAAAAAAAAAACATGTTAAAAGATTTCTTATAATGAATTAGATTACAGAACCATGGGATTTTGCCAAGGAATTCCTGAATCAAAAAGGCAGGCTGCAGAGAAAAGACACGGAAGCTGAATTTCTAGGATGGCCCAAGATTTCAATAGCAAAATCTTTGGATATATAAGCCTTATGATCTGGTTTAATCAGTTCCACCCAGATTATGGAGGGGAATCTTCCTAACATTAAGTGACCCAGTACTCCGATCATGTCTATTAAATGCATGTATTTGAGTAGCTAGCTTTGTTGTTGAATAGTTGAGGACTTTAGTCTGATGAAGCTGACACACACACCAAAAAGGCCACCACAGTGAATGTGGTTTGTTTGTGGTGAATGATGGGGCTCTCCCCTGCCATGTCAAACTCTCATATCTGGCCAGTCTGATGACAATCTATTCTGTACTTTATTACTTCAAACTTTAAAAATATGTTTGTTGATTTTTTTTAAATACACACACACACATGATGTTTATATGTTTGTGCCTGTGTGTACATATGTGCACATGTATGTGGATACCCATAGAGGCCAGAGTTAGGCACCTGATACTTTGGAGTTGAGTTTAGAGACAGTTGTGGACTGCCTAAAGTGGCTGTTGGAAACGGAACTCTGGTACTCTTCAAGAGCAGCATGCTTTCTTAACTGCTGAGCCGTCTCTCCAGCCCTCCAAAGGCAGCATTTAGCCCTTGAAAATGTTCATGTGCCTGAGCCAAATAATTAATTGTTTGTTTGTTTCCCAGAGATTTTCATGCTAACACTTGTTCACTGCGCTATATCTTCAGCCCCAAACTAGTATAGTTACATAAGTTACTTTTGTCATGGCTGCGACCAAATACCCCAAAAGAAGCAACTTATAGGATCAATGACTAACCCTTCAAAGATGTGATCCATTATGGTAGGGCAGATATACCCCAGGAGCTTGCTCACGCTTACAGAGATTATAAAGCAAAAGAGGACGAGGGATGGATGCAGATTTGAGCTGTAATTGTGAAGACCTACTCCCAGAAACCCACTATTTCCTGCAAGGTCCCACCTCCTGAGCAAGTACAGACTCCCAAGATGGCACTACCAAGTTGGGGCCAGTTGTTCAAAGCCATGGGCCTGTCAAGGAAACCTCATACTCAAACTGTAACAATATCGGGGTGATCTCAATTTTCCTTGATAGTTGCGTAGCACACATGCTTTTTCATTTGACCTGTTTTGTGTGTGTTACTTAGAAACCTACTTATATTTGTTCTTTTAACGCCAGCATGGTTGTCTTAGTGCTAATTGCCACAGAACATCCCGCTGTTTTCAGCCTTTCTTTGCTATACATGATATATAACTGTCCTGTGAGTATCTCCTTGTCACCCTGAGCAGGTAGGCATAGCTGTTCTGACCATTCCACTAAATTATGCCCTAAAATAAGTGGCTCATTTCTAACAACAAAGCCTTAACGCCCATATTCTGGTCTGCTCTTTGCATAACACTGCCCTTTATGTATCACTGAGGCTCTGTAGCTTGCATGTGCATGTAGTGGCTTTGCCAAACCTTTTATAGAAGTGTGCCCCCTATCATCTTCATCCTATTTCGTTCAGTTACTTTTGGCTGTGCCTGAAGCACACAGCCACTCCCATTGCATGCCTGGCATACTTTTCAGTTTCTCATATATCTTCTCTTAACTCTTTATTGTTGTACTTTGACATGAATATTGCAGGACTTGAAGGTATTGCTATTGACAATGAAAAAAATGACTCTGGTGTCTCCTGTTGAATAAATTCCTGCAATTTTCAGTTTATTTCTTTCCATGGCAAGACCCTTATGAGCTGAAATTGTCTGTGGCTTTAGAATACTTCAGAAAAAAATAGTAGTTGATTAATTTACAAGACTTGAGATTGAAATATTTTAATATAGACATTAAGAAGGCACCCTAAGAGCTGCTGTTCGGGAATCCATTTTTCTGTTAATGCACAATGCATTTAAAAAGATTCAAGAGGAGCAATTGCCTGGAGTGGTTTAAGTGTCTCAGCTCTAGTTTTCTTGGCTCACTTCCATTCAAAATCTTGCTTTGAAGTCGATGTGTTCCACACACAAGTTGTAGATATGTGCCAGGGAGACAGAGCCGCAAGATAGCTCTTTCATTATTTTTTTCTTTTCCTATCAAGTTTCTGCCCACCCAGAGTGTGAAGTTACAAGTCAGCTCTTTGTTCCTGGTGTTCTTTGTTGTTTTATTTTTAATGCTGCCCTGATGACTGAGGTAATGGTGGAATGCAGGTCATATCCTTTGTCTAGTGAAAAAAATATAATTAACCTTTAATAATGGTGCATTATTTCTTTAAAATATAATAGACAGATATGTAATTATTATCACAATATCCCTTTCCTCCTAGATGACTGCTTGCAATCACCTTCTGATGTTTCCCACTGACACCATTCCAAGAATATTAGTAATCAAGTTTCCCATGTTAAAGAATCATTAGCTTGCTTGTTTAATGTCAGAATGATGTCATTTCATCAGAAAGATTCATCTTAGTTTTAAGAAGAGGCCTCATATATCCAAAATATTCTCAAGTACACAACAAGGACATTTGTTCAACCATGTTCATAGCAGCTTTATTCATAATAGCCAGAACCTGGAAACAACCCAGAAGTCCCTCAATGGAGGAATGGATACAGAAATTGTGGTACATTTACACAATGGAATACTACTCAGCAATTAAAAGCAAGGAAGCCATGAAATTTGCAGACAAATGGTGGGAACTAGAAAAGATTATCCTGAGTGTGGTATACTAGAAACAGAAAGACACACGCAGTATATACTCACTTATAAGTGTATACTAGACATATAATATAGGATAAGCCTACAAAAATCTGTTCACCTACATAACTGAGCTAGAAGGAGGATCCTGAGTAAGAGGATCAATCCTCACTCAGAAAGACAAACAGGACAGACATTGGAAGAAGGAGAAAACAGGAAATAGGACAGGAGCCTACCACAGATGGTCTCTGAAAGACTCTACCCAGCATTGTATCAAAGCAGATACTGAGACTCATAAACAAATTTTTGGCAGAGTGCTGGGAATCTTAGGAAAGAAGGGAGACATAGTAAGACCTGGAGAGGACACAGGGGTCTTCTCTGAGACTGATACTCCAACCAAGGGCCATTCATGGATATAACCTAGAACCCCTGCACAGATGTAGCCCATGGGAACTCGGTATCCAAGTGGGTACCCTAGGAATGGGAACAGGGACTGTCTGACATGAACTCAGTGGCTGGCTCTTTGAGACCCCCCCCCAAGGAGGAGCAGCCTTGCCAGACCACAGAGGAGGACCTTGCAGCCAGTTCTGATGAGACCTGTTAAGCTATGGTCAGATGGAAGGGAGGAGGACCTATCTGTGGACTTGGAGAGGGGCATGGGAGGAGGGGAGGAGGCTATAGTTGGGATACAAAGTGAATAAATGTAACTAATATAAAAATATAAAAATTTAATTAAAAAAAGAAAAGGCCTCACAGAATGTAATAGCTTCAAAGAAAATTTATTTTACTTTCCGGAAATATGGCAAGAAAGAAATACTTGATATGTGCTAGCGATTGTCATCATTGTCTTGGACAAGTTTAGAATTTGTGCAAGTTTCACCTGCTCGGCATTTCTGTTAAAAACACATGATTGTAATCACAATAATTATTAAGTAGATGACTGTAATTCATAAGCCCAATTCAAGAAATGAAAGGTTATTTCTGCTGTAAATAATTGTTTCAACAGCATCATCTGAACAACACATCCCATGTCTGATCTTTTAATAGATAAGGCCAGGAATGTGGTTCAGTCAGTATACACACTTGTCACAAAATCCTGACAATCTTAGCCCTATCCCCTCCACACATGCTTGAAGAAGAGAATCAAATTTGTCTTTCACTCAGAATTACATACCATGTACAAAAACATCAATAATAACAGATAAAATGTTTAAAAAATACAGATAAATGGTACTCTTTTTCATGCATTCAAATGTTTTAAACATAATGTAAATTTTTATATTTTAAATTTTGTAAACATTCTAATCATTATTCAAAAATATTTGAGTAAGCATCATTCCTAATCGTTTCTACTCCAGTTTTTCTAAATCTGTTCTCAATTTGGGTGTCATACTCCCTTGGGAGTCAAACAACCCTTTTACAGGAATCACATATCAGATATCCTACAAATAAGATATTTATATTATGATTAATAACAGTAGCAAAATTACAGTTACAATGTAGCAACAAAAGTAATTTTATGGTTGAGGGTCACCACAATGTGAGGGAACTGTATTAAAGTGTCATGGCACTGGGAAGATTGAGAACCACCGATCTCTATGGTTCCTATTAACAATTAAGTTGTCACTGTAGACCACACCTGCTCATTTGGCAGCCCATTCTTGATGCAAGCTTCCCTCATCCTCATGTAAGGTAGTCACCATCGTCACTCCTCAGTCAGGATTACTTGCCTATATGCTTCTTCAAGACATAGGCAGATATTTCTGCTCGTCAACTGGAAGCTGCCCCATATTCTCCGCTCATCTCTTAGGTGCAGATATGTGCTCAATGGGCGAATAAATGGATCATCTTCCTTTCTTTCAGCTCCATCTTCAAAGGCTCTGCTGTCTGTGTGTACAGCATGGCCGATATCAGAGCAGTTTTTAATGGTCCCTACGCTCATAAGGAAAGCGCAGACCATCGCTGGGTGCAGTATGATGGGAGGATACCTTATCCCCGGCCTGGAACGGTATGTACCCAACTGAATAACTGAAATAGGTTCCCAATTCCGTATTTAAGCCCTAATTCTATTATTACCAACTATGCCACTTTTTAACCCACATGTGATGTTGATTTTAAAACAACTATTTGTTAATACTGATATATTAGTATTTCCATTATTCAAATGAAGTTAAAAATTTTGAATGATAGTTTTATGTGCTAAGAAACATACTGGACTAATAATGTGATGCTTGCATTATGATAGCATTATAAAATTTGACTCAGATATGTCAATTTAGTTGTCCAGAATGTAAATTTATAAAAATTTATAAAATTTGCATTCTGGACTGAGCAATTGTTTTGTTCAGACATCTCTGCATATATCTTGCATACATCTCTAAAATATTTTAGTGTCTGGTTCTTTTTTTGTAAAGACTATTGTTTAAAATGGTTCATTGAAACAATTCCTTTTCTAGATATGCATCTGTCTTTTCTTTGTTATACAGAACTTTGAAATAACATACAGTTCTTAGGGTGGAAGAAATTCTAAATAACCGGAGTCCAAGGCAGTTTCATGACATATATTTGTAGTCATAGTAGACTAAAGGATGGAGTAATAAGATTTTGAATTTTAGGCCATCCCTATGCTGGCTAGAAAAGGAGGCTTGTAGTAGAAGAAGAACGTGGAGTTGGAGGAGGAGGACTCATCTTAGCCCAAATTATTTTCAAATGGTACAAACCATATTTAAAGACAAATAATAAAAATAAGATGTTTTAGAATTTACACATTTGCTTAAAACGAGAAAAAAAAAAACAAAACACAGGCTTGGGAGATGGTTCAGATGGCTGTGCAGTCATGAGGACCTGTGTTTAGATCCCCCAAAATGAAATAAAAATCCGAATACTTTAATACATGCTTGTAATCCCACTGGCGAGGAGGAAGAGAAAGAAAGATCTGGCTAGCCAATCTAACCAAACAGAGCTTCAGGATCAGTGAGATACGGTCTTCCTAAATGAGGCATCTAACAGTTGAAAAACACACCCATACTGAACCTGGCCTTCCTATGCAGACACACAGATATCCATATGAATACAGACATGAACATCCCCACACATGCACACAAAGGAAGTCCATGCCTTACTCAGCATCATCCTAAAAGCCTTTTCATTCTACATATGGTAGAATCTCTTCTCTTTTTATGCTTAATAGTATTTCAGAGGTGTGTGTGTGTGAGTGTGTGTGTGTGTGTGTATGTGTGTGTGTTATTATTCATCTCTTAGGCTACATTTCGTTGTTCCATATCTTTGCTACTTGAATAGGACTACAGTGAACCTAAGAATGATCATATCACTTTCAGGTACTGACCTGAATTCAAACCAATATAATTTTTTTTCTTTTTCCTAATCATCTAGGTATTATAGGTGGAGGGATTTGAGACAATCTGCATGAATTAAAATAAATAATTCCAAACATAGACACACCCACTGAATCTTATAATCCTCCTTAATTGAACACAATTATTAAAATCACTACATCCCAATATTTAAAGGTTACATTATTTATAGTTAAGTGAAGAAACTGTGAAGTTTGTTAGCATAATTTTCTCAGCTACGGCCTGAAACAGTGGTAAGGGCATACAGAACAGTCACGATATAAAGCACTTCTAAGAATGCAGCCAGTTCTCTGAAATGGCAATAAGTAACTCCCAGAATATTAGGGAGTGCATATGTTGTTTTTTGTAATCAGTGACAAAAGAAAAAACATAATATGTCAAATATGTTGGTCTCTAATGCTTTACACTCAAAATAGCTATAATCAAATTTTGAGATAAAATGACTGAAAGAATGCATAGGATTCTAACTTCTTTGTGTCCTTACTTATTCAGTTATTTTCATTGATTGTTTATTATTTTATTTTGCTTATAATGATTATCCTGTTTCTACATTGCGAATGTTTTCTTTATTTTTGATTTATTAAAAAACAAATTAATTTTAATACTGATGTTAAGAATATCTGATGTTGAGAATATCTGAATATCTGATAATGTTAAGAGTGTCTGACGTGAAACTCTATTGCAAAAGTGCTTTTACCAAATGAACTTTGCCACTCCAAGTAACCACATTCATAAAAATCAGTGAAATTACGTTTCACAGACTATCAAGTGTCTACACTTGTAAAATTTGAGAATGTAAGAGTTGGAATGAGTGATAGAGACATCATAACTCACCCTCCTATTACACTGGAGGAAACTGGTGTCCAGAATAATTAAATAACATACCCAATCTCATGTTACCCAACTAGCAGAATGAAAGGGGAGTGCTGCTTAGTGGCATTTTATGATCAGACTGCTTCTTGCTCTTTGATATAATACTTACCTCCTTTTTTAATGTTCCCCTGGTAAATATAGGACTGCACAATATTTATTTTATATCATATCCTGCCACACTCTTCTACTGGTGCTTAATAAAAGTACAAATACAGCTATATTCTTTTCTCTTCAATTCAGAAATTTTACTTACAGCCATAACTGAGTATTTCTCATGACTCACACATTTTCATATGAACTGACATGATACTTCACTCTATTCTTTTTGTTATTGTTTTGAGACAGGGTCCTACATAGCCCAGACAATCCTGAAAGATGGCCTTGAACTCCTGCCTCTCACTCCCAAGTGCTAGGATAACAAATGTGTGCTGGCACACCCAGCATACTTCATACTTTCTTAGAACATCACCATAGTATTGATTCATTTGCACAGCTGAGCATGAGGAAAACGAGCATTCATACATTTTCATGGTCTTGTGGTAGATTTCTGTTAGGTAAGCTGTATGACAGGCTAACAACCACCACTACTACTAGAATCCTGAATTTTCTTTTTACAGCTTGGTCTGTACTCTACACAAGTATACTGAAGATTTGTAGCCTTTCAGCACTTGTCATTTTTTTTTAATTTTTATTTTTCATATTAATTACAGGTTATTCACTTTGTATCCCAGCTGTAGCCCCCTTCCTCACTCCCTCCCAATTCCTCCCTCTCTCCCTCATCTCCTCCCTGCCCCTCTCTAAGTCCACTGATAGGGGAGGTCCTCCTCCCCTTCCATAGCACCTGACATTTTTATTTTAATATAGGGAAATGTTTCTAACTTGAATGAAAGGCTTACTGAATATGGAATTTGCTCCCTATACATTGGCTAAAGCCTTTGCTTTTTGTATTTTCTGTATTCGTGTCACTTTTATGATTGAACACTGAATTGATATCCCGGTAGGGATGTCAGTTAAATGCTTACAGGCGTAGCTTTATTCCCATCATGCTTAACCTTCTTGGTTTTGGTCTAACGTTGAACCGCTGTTAACCAAGGTCAAGTCCACGATGCTCTATGTTAATAAACCTGCACACAGGCAGATATTTTACCGCAGTGATTCTCCTGCCCTCTGCTGCCTGAAGAGAGCAGCTGAGCAATTTTTATTCGCATGAATTACTTAAATCTTTACTGCCCTGCTTCGTTTGAGTTTTTGAATGAAAGTTAATATTTAAAAAAAAAATGGTAAAAATCAGTCATAGAGCCAAACTAACTATATGTGGCAATTTATTTTAAGCTTTCATTCCCCTTTCCCACTGGTTTTCAGCTGTTTAACAGGCACAACCTTAGCTTCTAAACCGGAATCGCCAGTCCTCAAGCTACTCACTATGTTCAACTGTATGTTGATTATTCTGTTAGAAAAAGTCCTGTAAGGAAAAGAGAAACTGACGGAAAGCGCACGAGACTCAAAAACGCGCAAGTTCCTTAGAATAATTTTTGTATAGTTTATTACACCCTAATGGCTCTATATTTGGACAAATCTCCCCTCACCATCTCTCCCCTCTAATTCAAGGTCTCTCTTTGCCAATCTTATTTCAGACTGATTATGGATGAATAACGAGGGGATAAGATTCCACTTAGGGAAATCTGCATTTTTCAAATCATAATAAGAATCAGACTTTCTTTACCTATCGCACATAAAACGCTCAGCTTCTTCCCCCAGTTTGCTCAGGGAGAAAAAGCCTGGTTTGGACTTTCCTTCAGATTAGCCATTGCTCTGATTTGTGTTACGAGGTAATTGCGACCCAGAGAAAGCAGAGAGCAGCAGCCTGCGGCATGAAGCGGATAAGCTTTCCACAGCTGCCTGGTGCCTTGCCACAGCCAAGCTCTGCCGAGCAGAACAGGCTCACACCTAGCTAACCTCAATCAGCCCCTGACACAGCCGCTCCTGCAGGGCTCACCGCTGTGGGTGGCAACACCCCAGCATCTCAGGGTTTGTCTGCGTTTGTCTTTCCCTCTGCAGCCTTTGCCACATATCCAGAAGTGTGCTGGCGTTTTAAAAATCTACCTAACAGTTGTCTGTTCTATCTTTTTAGTCTCTCAAAGTTTAAACTGTCCTAAGAGTTTTGGGGAAGTGTAAGACGAACACGGGTAACTAACCAAAATTCCTGCATTTCGTAAGTGACATAAAAAAAAAAAAATGCTAGGAAACAACAGGAAGAAACAAAAGAGGCTATGCGGGGTGGGATATTTAGATGAGTTATGAGAGTAGTTACACATTTAATAGCATATATGCATACCGAACACTTACACATAGGAGCTACAGCTTCAGTGGGATTCTCTGAAGGATAATTAATAACCGAACGCAGCTTTTCTTAGACGTGGTATTTCTTAACCCCCCTCCTGCCCTTTTCCCTCTTCATGGGACTTTCTTTACCCGAATGGTTACTGCGAATTGCAGTTGTGTGTTGTGAGATACCAAAAGCGAACGTCCCCTAGACTGGATGTATTGGAGCAACACTATGTGTTTCGTACTGTTCCGAATTAAAACTCGGGGAGTAACACCCCCAAACCTCTCTTGCTTGTGTGAGCACAGTCATGAGGACCTGAGATGGATCCTGGCAACGAGGGGCCGCAGGTCTCAGCCGAACCCTGGCGGCATGCCACAAGGAGCGCTGCCGTAAGAAGAAACTGCATTTCCAAAAATCTTTCCGTAACTGCCAACAGAAACCAGGTTTCCCTTTTTCCTCTCTTTTTATCCCTTAGTTTTTATTACGTGCAAACCTTTTTGTTACGGGCAAGCTGTGAGGAAAACTGTGTTGCATGCTTGCTAAATGCTTATATCTTCATTTAGTTGCACTGTCTTACAGTGAGAGGTGCTATTATTTAAAAAATTTTATACCAAAAGTTGTGGCTTGACGATCATGATTTGTCTTTTGAAATTCTGTTTACTGTGTAATTACAGCTACAACCTTTAAGGATCTCTCTCTCTCTCACTCTCTCTCTCTCTCTCTCTCTCTCTCTCCCTCTCTCTCAAGTTGAATGGCTCTTTCCAATATGTAGTGGAGGCAAATCTTGCCTTGAACAATAAATCAATCAGACTGAACCGAAGGTGTTATGAGATGTAAATCTGGCAGGAATGCCTTTTGAGTTAAGACTCAAATGGGTAGCCTCTGATTGGGAAAAGCTCAGTGTTACCTGTGTCTATATCCATTTCCAGTTTCAAGCTACTTAACAAAGGGCGCCTTCCACTATCAAGTGGACTGATTCTCCCTGGATGAAGGGTAAATGCAGAAAACAGTGAGGGGACATGCAGACTTTGATCTTCAGACCAACCTGCAGTGACAGATACACTAAATAAGTCCCCAGTGGCTGATGCTATAGGGCACTCCCGATCAAATTCATACAGACCTGGGACAAATAGTTGGACACCAGGAAAGAATCTGTTTCTTAACACAAGACATGCAAGACTTTTGCGAAAGATACTCTCAATGAGGAAATTCCTAGTAGGTCTTAACATTTTACTACGACTTCTTTGGTGGACATTCTTCTTCATAATGAATCATTATGATTTTATTGGTATTAAATCTGGAGTGAGAGGTATTTGTTATCAGTTACCCTAGGATTCTCAGCTAACAATGTCCCTCTTGACATCCTAGAAGGAAGTTTGAAGGACTGCTGTGATTCTTTGCGTAGTTTAAATGGCTTTCTTCAGTGAAAACTTTATTTCCTGTCATCAATTTTTAGAAAAGTTTAAGGTTTTTTTTGCTTTAATTTAATTCTATTTTTATAATATCAAGAGGATTTTAATACATGCTTTCTTTGATGTCATTAATTTTATTCTATATTTATTAATATGTATCAATTAAAAGTTTTATTAAAAAAAACATTTATCCATTAAGAATTGAAATGTGATGATGTTATCTGTCTACTAAAGACAACATCCCAGGATGCAGTTTTTGAAAAACAAATGAAACATGACATGAAAGAGCGTACACCTTGTAAAATATTCAAATTACGTTTTTTATTGGGTGAATTTATATCATGTTGTGCTTTTACATGTGACCACCAGAGGGCAGTTGATGCTAACTCTTTTTTTTTTTTTTTTTTAACACTCTCAGAAAGCGGTGCTATGCTAAAATGGGCAACCGCTTGGGGTGCCTTCTGAGAGCCCAGGCTTAGAAAAGAACCTCACTAGGGGACACCATCTCATTTTCACAACAGCTATAACAGAACTCCAAAATTATGATTTCAAACCGTTATTCAAGCTCTTTGGGAGCTGTTTTGCGACATGTTTGATTTGTTCCTTTTACCTTTTAATAAATGTAGCTAAACTGAAATGGAATCCTAATTTATTTAAATTTGAAAATAAAGGCTTTCTGTACATTTGGGGGGTAATAGATATTATTCATGGCAGCTTCATAAATTTAAGTTTACAGAAATTAGAATCTTTTTTGGGGGTGGTTAATGGGATTTAGTATTGTCCTATGACATAGACTGGCTTTGAACTCCATTTATTAGTCTGGACAGCCCCTGAGCTTGGATGCTCCTGCCCTGGCTCCGTCCTGGAATTATAGGGACGTCCCATTATGTCTGATTAGAAAAATTCATCTTTATTCAAACCACTAATCTTTTTAACAGAGCGAGATTACACTGGGAGAAACTTTAGAAAATTCAGGTAAAATCGCATAACTTTGGGAGTTGTTTTTTGAAGAAACCCAGATCTAACCGTGTTGAAGGAGGACCTCCTCCGACCTGTGACTGCTTTCCTTGGCTCTGCACCTTCCCTGTGCGTGTGCGTTCATTCCTGTGTGCCTTTCCTTTCAGTGTCCAAGCAAAACCTACGACCCGCTAATCAAGTCCACCCGAGACTTTCCAGATGATGTCATCAGTTTCATAAGGCGGCACCCCGTGATGTATAAGTCGGTGTACCCGGTGGCGGGGGCACCAACCTTCAAGAGAATCAACGTGGACTACAGGCTGACGCAGATCGTGGTGGATCACGTAGTCGCTGAGGACGGACAGTATGATGTCATGTTTCTTGGGACAGGTACGCCCAAACCACACTTCCAATCAAAGAAACTTCTCATAAATGGACATTTTTTTTAAATTGCAGATATTTGTCTGCCAAAATCAAGTAAAGAGCAGTTAACAGCTTTCCAGCAATTTCTTAAATTGTAGAGCCCGTGCTTTTAATAATGATCAGCAGAGCCTGCCATCCACACTGAAATTTAAAGTACATGTATTTTAAATAATGGTCTTTGGAAGTGTTCCGGATTAGCTGCTCAAAACTTATCTGTTTGACCATTGAGGACTAAACTTAAATAAAGTGAAGTCTTGTCTCCAAGGTCGCCTTCTGCACCCACCACGGGGTGCTTACTAAATTACTCACAATGCTCTCCTTTCCCCGGACTGTGGAAAACAGGGACTTGGTGGCCTTAAGGCAGTTTCTTTCTATTTATATACGTATATTATTATTAATCATTACTTTGTAAATACTTTCCAATAAAACTTCTTGGAAGCTTACTTTCCTGTTCACGACATTTGTTGATTAAAATTAATTTTGTGGATTCTTATTAATGTAGTTTGTGCAATTTAGTTTATTGCTTGTCAACTTCTATATATATCTCTATACCTATCTATACCTATAGATACTGATATAAACATAGATAGACATAGACAAACATATAGAGAGACATCAGCTAATACCTTGCCAGCATTTCCTGAAACTGTACAGCTTGTGATTTTTAAAGGATCATATATATGTGCATATACATAAACACATATTTGTAAACATTTATATATACGCATATACACATACATTTTACAAAGAGAATATTGTTTATTTGGTGATTCTAAGAATTAAGAAAGTGTTATGTAATAACACCATTCTTTTATTGTAACAGGTTCTTAAGAATGTAAAATAATTTGAGAATTATTTACTTTTTAAGTATTACAATGGTTAAGCAGAAATTAACCTTATTATCAGAAGTACCTTGTCATAACTCCTAGGGCTTTTGGGCGACAACTGTTGGGCCTGATCATGTTACAAAACCCAGATAATCTAAGGCATGCTCCATTTCTGAGACTACAGAGATGACTATTTAAAGGTCAGAACTTTAATTAGTCTGTTATTAATTCTCATGAGCTAAATTTAATTTGCACTGTCCAGCCAAAGCTCATTCCTTCATAGGTTTCTAACAATTCAATACCAAAAACAGCACTCAGCCACTAGGTGGTACTACCTAACCTTTCCTGAGAGAAATACGATGATTAATTTAAAAGTCAATTTTGTGTCGTCAAAATGTATTTAACAGTTTTGAACATCCTACAGCCATTCATAAATATTGAAAAACAGAGGCAATTTTCTACAGAGACTGGTATCACTATACTGTATGTCCCTGTTCTCAAGGCCCACTGCTCAGAAGTTTAAACACTTATTTTCAATAGATTAATTGCGAAGTGACCGCTCTATTTTAACTTTTTTCTAGTGTACTTTTGACTATCTTTTTACACTTACATGCTGCACTGTAACACTGCAGTCATTATAAGACATTTAAGATACCTATCCTGAACGTTATTTTTGTTCTTATTACACCTGTATTTAAACTAAAAGAATTTGAATAAACTTTAATTTTTGACTCACGAACAATTATTCTGAAAGCATATTGTGTCAGAGGAGCTTAGAGCTAGTTTCCCCATGGGAAGATCTCTAGTGTTTTCTGGGCCATTCGTTAACATTTCTAGAAGACTATATATCTTATTTTCTTACTGTTTATAATAAATTAGGTATAATTACTAAGCAAATCTTATGGCAGAGAAAATAAGTATGTATATACTTATGTTTATACTTATATACGCACATATTTTGTGTTAGCATATTTTAGCATTCAGAAAAGGTAAAAAAAAGTTACTTCACTTCTGTTGTTTCAGCAGATATTTAAATTAGTTATATACAGGTAGTTACAAAATATTGTGATATTACTTTTTAATCTCTGTATAAGCATCTTCTTTAGAGGGGTAACACCTCATCCAGTAGTCTTCATTTCTCACTACTTTATTTGTGCAGATTTCATGGAAAGTATCTAGAAGAAAAAGTGAGGGGAATATTTGAGATTCCTAGGAACACGCATTCAACTAAATATTGAAGTAGAAAGCAGAAAGCAAGGTTACGGGTCCATTTTTTTATTTCAGACGTTGGAACAGTCCTCAAAGTTGTCAGCATTTCCAAGGAGAAGTGGAATACGGAAGAGGTGGTACTGGAGGAGCTTCAGGTGTTCAAGGTGAGAAGGGTCCCGGGGCTTCTGCAGAGTGGAAGACGGCTTTCCATGGGGCTCCTTGTCTTTTCTTGCTTTTCCTGGAGAAGTCCTTGAAATGAGCTTCAGCTGTTTCTCTGGTCTAAGCATTTGGAACAGGACATATGCAAGTGGGAAAGGCACTCACTTCCCCTGCCGAATACCACTGACAGAAGCTGCTGGAAGGCCTCCCCTTACTGCATTCTCCAAGCATATAGTCAGTCAAATTGCCACACTGAATAAAAGCCTGGGGTCTCTTACTATACAGATGCTTTTCTACTTTATGAATGCTACTTTGCAATTTTTCCCAAATGAATTTGTGAAAACTGGAAAAGTTTATGAATCATGTATAGAAGCCCCACTTTGCTATAATGAAATGAAAAAAAAGAAAAAGAAGCAAAGAAGAAAGAAAACAAAGAAAAGGCCTTGATGATTGCATGATATGCAGGCTACAACCCTCCCACCTCTCAAAACAGAGTTAAGGCCTGGAGGAAGAGTTCTTTGTTTTACGTTCTGCCTTTAATAATAAATACGTTAGTGTGCATTCTTTGTAGCCACTCTGTGGTATTCAGAATTATTTCCTGAAAAATAAGACATTAGAAATAAGGTTGCATTTCTTGGAAATATTTTTTTCTGTTTTTATTTTGTTAAAAATGTTTATTAAAAACTATTCCTATGTAAACATCCATTGCCTGAAGAGAATGGAGTCCTTCACTGTGAAGAGCTAAAGTTAATTATGCTGGGGTTTGCAGGATCCTGTTTACATTGTGATGATAATAGTGGTCAAGAAGTTAACAAGAACAAGACCTGCTATCTATCCTCTACCAAAACAAAATCTTGGGTGGTTCCTAAGGGAAAAGTTGATGCCAAACATACGGGTGAATGAAGAAGAGGATTAATGAGTTTCTATCAAGCACATAAATGCATGAGAAGTGATATTCTCCCATGGGTCTTACTGCCAAGAATTTACTGTTACCTCAGTGACTGTTATTTCAGTTGGTTATGGTTCTTGTTCTTCTCCTCTTCATCCTCTTCCTCTTATCCATTTGCCCACTCACTCACTGACCTGTCCACCTAGCTATTCATCAATTAATTCATCCACCCACCCACCCACCCATCCATCCATCCATCCATCCATCCATGTCTGTCTGTCTAACTATTATCTATATATCTCTCTATCACCTACCTATTATCTATCTATCATTCTTTCTTTTATGCTGGAGATGAAACCTGGGTCCTTTCACATGAAAACAACTCACCAGTGAGTTACATACCCAGATTCCTTTTCTTCTCTCATCCCATCTCCTCTGTTTTCTCCTCTCTTCTTTGTTTTTCATCTCTACTTTTCTCCTCTTTCCCTTTTTCATCTCTCCCTACCTTTATCTTCTCTTCCCCACCTACCTTCCCTTCCTTTCCTTAACAAAACAAAAACACCCAAGCATAATTTGATGGGCATGGCCATGGCCATGTTTTTAAAACTAGGAACAACAAAAAATATTAGAACGAACATTAAAATAGGTAAAACAAACTTTTCTCACTTATTTTGTTCTTTCATAGATTTTTCTTAAATCTCTAACATCTACTGTTTGTCAGTTAGTACATAAAAGCAACAAGTGAATACATACTAGATAGATAATAGATATGTAAGATGACATTTTAGAAATTCCATGCTTTATGTGATTAGTTGCTTTTGTATTCATGCTTGTTGTCTCATTAGAAATAAAATCTGATCAGTATCATGCAATTGCACATGTTGGCATCTTGTAGTGTTGCATAAAGAATATCATTGTCATCCAACAGAACTATAACTTTTCAAAACTCTTTTACTTAAACATGTTTTTAATCTTTGATTCAAGTGAGATCAGAATGGAGCAATAAATAATTATGGAGATGCTCTTGTCAGCTCTAGTATGATTTATATGCCAGCAGTTGAGATAAGCAGATTTAGAACTAGGTGAAAACTTGTGAGTAACCAGAAGGCATTTTCAACACAGCAGTTCCTCATATAGTTAGTTTCTTTCTGATATAGTACCTTAAGCATTATATCATGTCTAGTAATGTAGAATTAACACACACCACAAGAAAATAGTAAGCACAAAGATGATTTTTCTCCTCTCACTGAGAGTCTCAACAGCCATGTTTGGTATAAGCTAAAAAACCATAGTCAATAATACAAAGCTGTGAATGGCTTTTACTGATATTTTACTTTCCTTCTGTTTGCAGCACCCGACAGCCATCTTGAACATGGAATTATCACTGAAGCAGGTACTTGGTAATTTTTGCTTAATAATTAACTTCAGAAGCCTGAAGTTCTCTAAATAAACGTTTATTTGCAGGATCTACTTAAACTGGGGACTTGAAAATGAAGTCATTAAAAATGCAGAAAGTTAAAGGTTGCTTGGTTTTCCTCCTATTGATTAGAGTCATTGTTTCATCTTTGCCATAGGAGAATGGAAATTGAATAGTGTGTGCACCCTTCCTTTGGCGGCTCCAGAGAAATGAGTGGATGTCTGTTCTCCTAAGGATGTATTTCTGCTCAAGGCATAAGGCATGTTTAAGATGCCAATCGCTCACATTGACAAGGGTTTTTAATTAGGGGATCTCGGATTTCAAATATGAACATTAGAATACAACCCTGAAGAGTCTAACCTCACACTCTACTCAATAACTAACTCTCAGAACCATTTCTCTTAACAACAAAACTAGAAAGCTTTCCTGTTTGTTATGAGTTTGACATTTCTTTTATTCTACTTAATTAGTGATGCTTGGGAAGAAACCCAGGGTTTCACCAATACTAGGCAAGCCAATGGGTATTTTTTTTTTTATTCAGGATCTTATTATCTAGATCAGGCTAGTCCAGTAGTCATAATCTTTGTGTTTCAACATCACCTTCTGAATCCTGTGTTTGTTTATAGGCATGAACAAAAGCTTGTTTTTGGTGTCTTTTGGGTTTGTTTGTTTGGTTTTGGTTTTTGGAGGTTTTGTTGTTTTTGTTTTATTTTGTTGTGTTTGTTTGTTTTCAGTACTGGAGATTGACCCTAGTCCCTTGCAAATACAGACAAGTACTTTACTTCTGCTATTACTGATAGATCCTCAAGTTTAAATAGAATGCTACAAGCCAATGTTTTAAGTAAAACAACGTGTTAATAGTAGCCAATTATAATTCTCATACATACATAAAACATGATTTTACAGTTCCATTTTATAATCCATATCTCAACTGACTAAATTTAGACTTGCCATTTCATTTTTACATACACCCTTAAGATTTAAGAAGGTCATTTGATACTATAGCATCTACATTAAGGCATTGCCATAATTAAGCTTGATAGTCCAGTTATTAGAACAAAGTTTAAATTTGTTTCCTTCTGCTGTCTATGTCATTGAATTTCTCTTTAAATAACATACATAATTTGAATCCCCCGCTATTGGCCTTTGGAGACAGTGATAGGCATGAGTGGCATAGCATTTTTCTCGCCTCTGGAAGCTCTAGGCAAAACTGACAGAGGGAGAAATATGCCAATAATGTAGAGTAATAACTGAAGCATATAGCAGAAAGAAAAAGGACAGAAAGTGTATTGAAAAGGAGCCAGAAAGACGAAGAGAAGGGTAATAAGGAAAGAGATAAATAGTTATGGATGATATTGTTGTTAACCAGATAAATAAAAAAGATAGAATAGAGGGAAAAATGTGAAAAGTAAGAATCTACACCTGTTTCTATTAAGCGTGTATAAAATTTGACCTAAAACATATGTGCATTAAGGGTAAAAGGAAGTTCAAAATGACTCTGGAGAAGTGGGCGTGAGTATGTTAGATTCTGCCAGTCCTCCATGATGCTTAAACAATTTAAGAGCAAAAGGCGTTGCAGTTTTTAAGCAGGGAAATGTCACGAGAAGAGTATCCTTTTATAAAGCTCTGTCTTTGGAAGATGCAATGGGTCCTCTGCAGAGGTGAGGGTCATGAGAAAAGGCTGGAGGCAGAGGAAATAGAAAACTTGCAAACAATGTAAGCAAGCAATGATAGAACAAAGCAAAGGCCGTGGCAATGAGAAGCAGGTGGAAACAGATCGGAGCTGCGTGTATAGAGAGAAAGTTAGTAATGGTGAAGAAAACAAACACTTCAAAGAATTGTGGAAAAACAGATAACAGGATGCCCTGTGTTTAATGACATGAAAGTCTTAACAGAATTTAAGAGGCAATAAAGTCTAAGGTAAATATTTGTAAGTTGAGAACCCCTGTGCTTTTTATGCTAATGTTTATTTCTTTTATAATTTTTATTTTTTAGTTTAATACAATTATTCACTTTGCATCCAGCTGTATCCCCCTCCTTCATCCCCTCCCAATCCTGCCCTCTCTCCCTCTTCTCCTCCCATGCCACTCACCCAGTCCACTGATAGGGTAGGTCCTCCTCCCCTTCCATCTGACCCTAGCCTATCAGGTCTCATCAGGACTGGCTGCATTGTCTTCCTCTGTCACCTGTTAAGGCCCCCTCCCACCCTTCAGGGCGGGGTGATCAAAGAGCCAGCCACTGAGTTCATATCAGAGACAGTCCCTGTTCCCCTTACTAGAGTATCCACTTGGACACTGAGCTGCTGTGGACTACATCTATGCAGAGGTTCTAGGTAATCTCCATGCATGGTCCTTGGTTGGAGTATCAGTCTCAGAAAAGACCCCTGGGCCCAGATTTTTTGGTTATGTTGCTATCCTTGTTGAGCTCCTGTCCCCTCCAAGTCTTTACACCTAAGAAGCTAAGCAAGAAGGAGACCCTTGGGTAAGATGCCCAATCCTCATTCAGAAGACAAATAGGATAGACACCAGAGAGGGAGAAAACATGGAACAAGTCAGGAGCCTACCACAGAGGACCTCTGAAAGACTGCACTGCAGGGTATTAAAGCAGATGCTGAGACTCATAGCCAAACTTTGGGCAGAGTGCAGGGAATCTTATGGAAGAAGTGGGACCTAGTGTCTATTTCTGTGAGGTTCTTCTTTTATTTAAAGCTTAGAGAGGTCCTCCAGAGTTGATCAGAAGTCATTTAAAAGTACATGCTGAGACTTACCTACCTTATTCTTCCTTCATGACCTCTGCTGCAGACACACACGTGAGTGTGTATGGGGAGTGCTGCAGAAATTTTGGAACTAACTTTCAAAGTGTCATTGATTCAATGTTTCCAGGATCCTGCAGCCTTTGCTTTGTGATACAGAATTGCTCAAGTCCACCTGGTGATGTCAATTAAGATAACAAGTATTTATCCCTCCCAATTGTAATCCATATGCTTTTAGAGTAACTGCATCATTATCAAATGAATTGGTTACTTAAAAATAGACATTGTAAGGAGTCTTTTTCAGTCATACCTCATTTTGAGAGGCATGGCAGTGGCATGCCATCAATATTGCCGGTAGGGTAGTATGAATGCTTACTAGAACCTTCAAGAGTATAATTTCTACTCCTGAGAAAGAATTTGGCACAGTAATTCTAGTCTAGCAGCTGTTTTTTTTTTTTTTTTTCCAATACTTCTTTAGCTTTCTAGAATATTGTCCATTGCAGTATCAACACCTTCAAAATGGAGTCTGGCTGGGGGTAGAAGTGGTTGTCCTGTCTTACTCTTTTTCTCACATTTCTACACAAGTGTTTACAGGTAGCAGGGCATCCGGAAACAGATTTAGAGCTAACCTGCGGTGTTTACAAAAGTGGTCCTCAAAAATAATGTGAGCGATGCTGCTGATTTCTTTCTTTTGTTCAATTTACAGCAGCAGTTGTACATTGGTTCCTGGGATGGATTGGTTCAGCTCTCCTTGCACAGATGCGACACTTACGGGAAAGCCTGTGCTGATTGCTGTCTGGCCAGAGACCCCTACTGTGCTTGGGATGGAAATGCTTGCTCCAGATATGCACCTACTTCCAAAAGGTCAGGGAACACCTCCTTCTCACGTCATGAATCTCTTGTCTTGTAGTTTAAGTTAAAGACATAGAAAACTGGACCTAGGGAAGAAATATTGCAATTAAGCTGCTCAATCATTTTATATTAAATTAAAGATGAGAAGATAGAGCAGATGTTCTGAAATTGTGAAGTATAGAATTCTTTTAAAAAGCTAATAAGATTTATACAAGTGATGTAAAATATCATTGAATTCTATTTTAACAGCCTACCATGGTTGTTCATACCTGTAATACCACAACTCAGGAGGCTGAGGCAAACGGATTGCCATGAGTTTCAGAATAGCTTGATCTACATACTACATAATGACATCCTGTCTACCTCCCAAAACTGTTCTTATTAGTTACTTTTTGCTCCATTTATTTCCTTAAGTTTCTAAATATACAGGTATTCACATTTATTGTTTTGTGAGTCATTTATAAATCTACAGAATTGTAGAAGTAAAGAAACAGTCCACAGTACATGTAGCGACTTGGTTCATTTTTATATTTACTGTTGTAATTGTGGTTTGTCACTTTTGGGCTCTCAGATGAACTTCAACAAAAACTGTTTCCTTGACATTTGTAGCTTCTTATTTTATAAACACCTGGAAATAGTCAGGAACACACAAGCATTACTTTATAAACTCAGTAAAAGTTATCTAGAGTTATAAGATACACATTTGACAGTAATTTTTATAACAAAATAATTTCTAATACCCATGTTAGAAGAATATTCTACCATCATTGTTTTTGTATGTACATATTAGTAACATTATTTTCTAAACTGGCATTCGAGTATGTGTTCTTCTACACAAAATGCCAACAAATTTTGTGTGCTTTGGATTATTTTCATTTTTAAGTTACTTCTTGAGGTTTTTGTGTGTTTTGATGCTCTAAGTAGAGAGCATGTATTCATTTCATTAACACATGGGCATTTATTTTATTTTAAACATTTCAGAGATTTTTTTTCAAATTCTAAATTTTAGATCTCAAAAATTGTAGGTACTTACCATACATCTGCAAATATTGGTTAAAACTTATACGTATTTTTCTTCTTTCAAGTCCATAAATTAAACATAAATGGGTAAATATGGCTATTAAAATTTAAACGTTGCCAACGCTTTGCTAAACTTCTCTGCCCAGAATACACTCATCATGGTGAGTCTTTGGGGAACTCTTTTCTAGAAGCTGAAAAACCAGAGTGCTCGTTACCGAGCAATAAATGTTCGCTTTGATTAATTGATCCCGTTCCTGAAGAAGCCAAGATTTAAAAACATTCATGACCTTATGTACCTTATACCATCATATTTTTTTTCTTCTTCTGTTTCCCAAGACTGCATCTCTGATCTTACAGATATGCCACTGTGATGTGCTCCCTTACCTACCATAATGTCTAGCTAAAGGTACAGATGTGTACAATGGATGACTCTTTTCCAAGGTTGTCATCTGGTCAGCTTTGCCCCTGGGGAGCACCCTGAGCATCCATCTGAGAAAGTTTACCGCTGCTTCTCTCATCTCTGAAGTGACAACATGGGCTGGAGAGAGTAGTGGGGAAAGAAGGATCTTGAGAATATAACAAAACTGTCAGAAAGGAATAAGAAATTCTGATGTGCTGTGGCATAGTGTAGACTCTAATTAATAATACTATACTCCGTGTTTCGGGCAAAGAAAAAGGAATTTTGAATATTCTTCTTGCAAAAAATATATTTAAAGAGATAAACACATTCAACCCAATTTGCAGCATCATATAATTATATGTGTTTTTATCAAAATACCATATAATAACATGTTAATATGTAAAATTCTTAGGTTTTTATGTGTGCATTAAAATACTTTCTGTTTAAAATTAAAAACAAGCAAATACAATGAACTGTATTAAGGTTTAAGACATTCTTATATTGAGTAGAAATGTGGTATTATTTTAAAAAATATATATAATACTGGTTTCTCCCACAAAAAGTATGTAACATAATGCAAAATCACTTCTATCATTTTTATTATTATCAGGAAATATTAATTGCATGTGTATTGATAATACTGACATGTATGCATATATGCCACATTGGACTTGTACTTCTGTTTCTGAAAGTGCTTAATTTATTGAATGAAGTATTTAACAGAGTGAGCCTAGATATGATGATGTTTCCATATTAATACATATTCTCCTACTCATCAGAACACTATTGTATACTATGATTTTGACAGGCAGGAGGGCCTATTCTCATGTTTTATATATAAACCTGAGCCCTAGTTATTTTCAACCTGCTCTGATGAATAATTTGTAAAGTTAGAAAAAAGAACAATAGTTAAACGGAATTCTGACCATCTTAACCCAAAGCAGGATTTGTTGTGTTGAAACTTTTTTTTACCACAGAATTTAAATTAATGTTTAATTGATAGGAACGCTGACCTGCATTTAGTTTGTGCAGTAAGGCAAGCACAGTTTGCATCTGCCTGTGCTAACACGAGACACAGCCTTTTTATATTCCAATTCTTCTGAAGATCTAATTAGCTTCATCTTCCTTCCATAGGCGAGCCAGACGCCAGGATGTGAAGTATGGGGACCCAATCACTCAGTGCTGGGACATCGAAGACAGTAAGTACGGTCTTGGTGCACATTTCTTACCCCTTAAAATGATAAGCCTGGCCCTCTTGTGTCTTTTTAAAATTACTATATGAAATCAACAACCATATATGTCTGTCTTGTTCTGTGTGATGCTTACATTCTAGAAAAGCAACACGAATTTTATAAACCAACTCCCTGCCTTTGCCTAAGTGAATAATGTTTTGTTAAATCGTGATGTGTTTCACATGTCTTTTAAATTCCTACGCCATCGCATGTTTCTTCTTTGGTGCCTTATTCATCCTCGTAAAGTCTGAAGATTCTGTTAGAGGCAAACCAGAATTTAGCCCCAAACATTTGAGCATCCTGAGTAAAGTTGGAGACCTCCCAGGAGAGTCTGATAAAAATTTTGGTACATTACATATTAGAAAAAAGTTTTAGGTAGTCTGCACTTTATTTACATTCACTTATTCTTGTATGTATTCAGCAGTAAATGTGCATTGAGTAAATTCCATATGCACTTAATTGATCTGAATACAATGCGAGACAAATAAATTCCTTAGAGTGCTTTATGCCCTTTGGAGGCAATGTCATGGGGTATAATTGGTAATTTAGAAGGAGAGATCGCTAGAGGCTGTATCCTTCAGAAGAAAATATTGGTCTTGAAAATATGTGTAGGGAAGAGAAGGCTTGGTGAGTGAGTTTGAAAATGGGCGAAAATGAATCTAAAAACTATAGACAACTTTCAGATTTTATTTATGGCTATCCTCTTTCACTCTCCTCATATATATATATATATATATATATATATATATATTTTTTTTTTTTTTTTTGAGGCAGGGTCTCACTGTGTACCCTAGCATGCTGCCCTGGAACTTGATTAGCTCCATAAACCAGGCTGACCTTTAACTCAGAGAGAGTCCCTTTCTCTGCCTCCTGAGTGCTTATATTACACACACACAGACACACACACACACACACACACAGTCCTGAGATGGGGAAAGAAAGGTTCTTCCATCACTTTGATACTGACCCAAAATGACCTAACTCTTCATAGTTTATAACTGATAATCCAGTAGTCATTCTTGATTGGAAAGAACAGCAGTGTTTTTTTAATGCATAAATTCATCCTTCCTTAAGGAAAATTCAGGTATAAAATAGAGTATATGCCTTTCTAATGTGAAAACGACTTCCTCTTATGTCCATTGTTTAGTGAGCATCCTTGAATTCTATGAATTCAGTCCTTTATTCGTGTAAATAAAAAGACATGCCAGGAACAATTTTGAGTATTGAGGATATGTAAATGAACAGAACACTATCTATGCATTCCTGGAATTTATATTCAGGTGCCTGTTTGTGGTAAAGGACAAATATAAAACAAGAAAAATAATTGCTATGTCAGATGATGACAAGTGGCACAAAGAAAATGAACAAAGTACTGTCATTCCCTTAGGCACTTTCAGTAATTGCCTCCCCTTCACCATGTCCCATTTCTGCTATAAACCATAGCACAAGATCTCTTTAAATCAACACCCTGTCCATTCCCTTCCTGTTGAGGTCACTGGCAAATTCTTCTGTTCCAAACCCAATAGACAATCTTCAGTTTCGGTCTTTATATAATCTGCAACTCTTTCTCTTTGAAGCACTGGTGCTTACCAGTTAGGAAGTTTGGTGAGCTGGCTGTACTTCCTTGTTAGCTTGAGTCAGCAGTGGTCGGAGATTTACATCAGAAGACCATGACACAGGACATGTGCTTGGAGAGGTGGAAACCTGAACAGTTACACTGCTGTGGCACTGCGTCTTTCTGGTGGACCTCTCACCTAGCACCCTGCACCTTCTGCATTCTGTCAACTTCCTGACGGTGTGGGAGCCCCCCCGAGCCACTTTCTCATTCTGTGTCTGTTCGTTTGTTCGTCATTTGTTTGTTTGTCTGTGTCCCTTAATGTAGCAACAGATGCTGCTTGACTCTCAACTTCACGGTTAACTTTCCTTCATGCTAGGCATGCGTGTCTGTCCATAGTCCTAACCAAAAAAAACAAAAACAAAAAAAAAAAAAACTGCACCTGAATGTGTCTTCAGTGAGAAAGAGTTGCTGTTTTGCTGTTTTTATGTTCTGCAGACCGTCTCATATTAGTGAATAACACCATCATTCGCTCAGCAGAGGTGAAAACCAAAAACCAGCTAGCAGTCATGCTGGCGCTTCTCTTCTTTCACATTCTAGCTGTGACCTCTTGATAATCCTTCTGACTCTAAGGCCTACCTCTTCCTCTTGCTCTCAGTGACAATGGAGCTGGGCTTCTTCTTCTTCTTCAGGAGCCTGTTTCCAGGTGTTTTCCCGCTGCCACCTTTGCTCCTCACCAGTCTGTGACCAACTTAACCTCGAGAATAATGTTTTCAAAAAACTGCAGTCAGATTATGGTGCGGCCTTACTAGAACCATTTCACTAGCTTTTTCCATTACTAGTAAAAAAAAAATCACAGCCTTCCCCCTGACCTGAAAGACCCTGTGAGGTTCTCTCTTGTCAGTCCATTTGTAAACCTCCCTCACCTCATGCCTCCCCGTTCACTCTCTTTTTAAAAGGGACCAATCACATCACGCTTTGCATTTGTTTTGCTGCAACTTGCAATGAGTAGGCTCTTCAGGAGCTCACACAGTTGCACTTTCACTTCCTTTCACTTTTTACCGATTCAGCATTTCCTCAGAGAGACTTTCCCCCCCCCCCCCGCCGCCCTATCTGAAAACGTTTCTGCCTTTCTCTCCACTATCTATCTGGCAGCCTGTTTTGTGTGCTTTCCTTTGGGGTTCCCCAAGGTTCCATAAGTCTTTTGCTGATGCCTAAAATACTAAGCTCGTCCGTCTGTAGAACTGAATATCTGAATATATGGTGAAAAAGTGCATGTTTGAGCCAGACTGTGCAGTCATCATTATTTTTATTTGATTAATTTGAGCTACAGGTTTTCCACATGGAACACAATTTTTAGTACTCTGGATGCAATGAATATATATCCAAATTACTCTTCCTAACAGAATAGGGTATGACCTTAAGGATAGGATATGACATTGAAGGACAGAAAAACTTATTTAATGAAGAGATACAATGTTAAGAGTTACAGTTTGTAAATTGTCATTTTTTTAGAAAAATAACTATAATGTGGTAATGAAAGATTTAAAATGGTGATACAGATATAGTTTAGAAGTCACTCTGTTGAACAGTATTTGATTCTCAGGTAACAGTGTTTTAGCATGAATTTCCTCTCTCTTTAATAATGTGTATACTTCTTCCCTGATGACATCTGTTCTGAATCAGTCTGTTTTCCCATTGCCTTTAAAATAAGGTCAAGGTTAATCTCCAATGCTGTGTTTGCTTTCTAGGCATTAGTCATGAAACAGCTGATGAAAAGGTGATTTTCGGAATTGAATTTAATTCAACCTTTTTGGAATGTATACCTAAATCCCAACAAGCCTCTGTTGAATGGTACATCCAGCGGTCAGGAGAGGAGCATCGGGAGGAGGTGAGCTCTCATCAGCAAGGGTACTGCTGTCAAAGTGAAGTCAGCTCTTGGTTGTGAAAGTGACACAATTGTCAGTGCCGTAGAGCAATCTTGTCACTGCTTGGTTAGAAGGAAATGTAAGAGTTTATGCTTACTAGCAACACAGTTTACAATTGTTTGGTTGTAAGAATAAGCCAATTTAATGCAAATATAGCATTGATACACACTTTTAAAATAAATTCGGATGATATTTTTTCAAATTTTTATTTCTAAAAACATTTCAAGACAATTTCTTACTGAAGATGAGAAAACAATATTTTCATAACCATGGTAACATCTCTAAGTTTTAGCTACTGTTGAGTTTCATCTAGGTCACAAAATGAAACTTTCTGAGTTTCCAAAAATATATGTTAGGTTTTTGCTGCTGTTGTTCTTGTTTTTTGAGGCAGGATCTCTCTGGACTCCAGGACTTTGTAGAGCAGGCTGGCCTCAAACTCACAGAGATCCACCTACCTCTACCTCCCTGAGTGCTGGAATTATAGGTGTGAGCAATCACATCCAGCTTATTATATTGTATCATAAGAGGAATTGGATAAATATTTGGAGATATACAGATTTTCCATTTTATGGATTTAGGTCTTAACTCTTAAGTCAATGGAGAGAAAAGCAATTATTAATTTTTTTCTGTTAAGTTTCTTAACATAAACTTGAGATTGAAATGTGTTATGAACATTTTATGATATATGTTATATAGGCTACAGAATATAGTGAAGTTATTTTTTTCATTCCCTCCCAATCCCACCCTCCCTCCCTCCTCTCCGCCCTTCCCCTTTCCAAGTCCACTGATGAGGGGACCTCCTCCCCATTCATCTGACCCTGTTTTATCAGGTCTGCAAAGTCCTCCTCTGGGCACAGGGTCTTTTCTGAGACTGACATTCAACCAAGGACCATGTATGGATATAACCTAGAACCTCTGCTCGGATGTAGCCCGTGGTACCTCAGTAACCAATTGGTTTCCCATAGTAAGGGGAACAAGGACTATTTCTAACAGGAACTCAGTGGCTGGCTCTTTGACCTCCCACCCCCTAAGGGAGAAACAGTCCTGTTAGTGAAGTTATTTTAGGAAGTCTTAGAAATTATATTATGAAGCAGAGGTTAATTGTAGAATTCACTGTTGTTATATTTCTTATTAAAGAACAAATAAGAATCCAGTGCGGAACTGGTGATGGTTCGATGTTTAAGAGATTCAGTTGCCAGCACCCACAGTGGGTGGATCATAACTGGCTGTAACTCCAGTTCCAGGGGATCCAATGCCCTCTTCTGACCTCTGTAGCACAGCATATATCCAGGCCCATACAAATATGCATAAGTAAAAAATATAAGAACTCTAATGCTATTTTACTCGAATTTACAATTCTCATATTACACTAAAAACAATACAGTGAGTGAAATTCAAAATAGTGTGGGATTCAAAATAGATGTTTTCCAAGTTGAAAGATGTTTTTGAGGCCCTGTGGAATATGAATTAGTGTGTTATAAAATATTCATAACATATTTCAATCACAAGTCTATGTTAAGAAAATTAACATAAAAATAAAAGAATAAGCATATTTTGTCTTTCTGTTGACTGGAGTTTAATACATAAATACATAAAACTGGAAATTTGCATATGTCCGTTGATTCTATTCCCTGTGATGTCACATACCAAAAAAACATGATGTCATTAACCAAAAATTCTAACATTATGAAGGCAATATACACATCAGTGTTCTTCTGAGTTTCCCCTATTTTTCTATTTTTTTAAATATATATTGAAATATATATAATGTAGTAATGATTTATCTACTTCAAATTACAAGCCGCATTTTCTTTATCCAAGAAGTATTGAAAGCCATCTTTTAAAGATGCGGTTTCAGTTTAGTTACACATATTCATTTGGTTTTCATATATTAATTTTACATGACTCAGAGCAATTTTTAGATTGTATAGCTACTGAGGTGTGTGTGTTTTTTTCTATTAGATGTAATTATTTTAAAAAATTACTTGTCCTCCATAGCAAATAAAATCTGACCTCTATGATGAAAAGTGTAGTACTTCTTGATAAATTCCTCCAGCTGTAGATACCCATTTTTGCCTATGGTGCATTTACATTCTCCGTTTTTCTGAGCTATTGATGCATTATTTTAATATACCTTACATCTCTATATCACATATCATGATGGTACCATGCTCCATGAATTTCAATGGAGCAGAAATAACATATTTATTGAATTTCGCTGACAAGTATGTTCCCTGCAATGTTTCAACTGGTGTTTTCATCTGTCTTGGCAAATGGGCAGTCCCCCCATTGTCCAGGACCCGCAGAGCTGCTTCCTGAGTTGAGGAACAGAACAATACTCCTGCTGCACTTGAAGCATGCTGCCCTGCTGGGTGCCTTCTGTCCCTCACTCATAAGGTTGCTGCTTGGACTATTTTCCCTTCTCATTAAAAGCCCCAGGGATGGACCATGGTCTCTTGGGCTACAAATGCTGTCACCAGGTTGTTCTGCGCCAGAAGGAGCCGATTTCCTCACCAAGCCGCATCACAGTTGGGTGCCGGTTGGGGAGGTCATGAGTCAGTTATCTACTAACTTTCTTAAAAGGCTGGTCTTGAAACTGACAGCGATTCTCCTGTAGCTAGTGAGTTAATGGGCAGTCCCTGAGCTTCTGTGGAACTCTGGAGTAGCTTTCATGAAGGAAAGGAGCCATCCTTCATGCCCTTTGCCATACTGTTCTTTCCTTGGTGGAGTTTAATGTTTTTAAAACATCTCATATCTGCATTTTCCATCTGTAGATCTCTGTTTCCCTTTCGTTCTTTTTTGTTTTGAAAGCAAATAAATGGTTTTATACTTGCAATAACACACAAAGAACCATGAGACCACTTAGTGCGGATAAGCATGAGTGATATTTTGGGTTTATTCAGTCCAGTACTCATCCTTACCCTCTCAGAGCATCTTCCGGCTTCCTCTTTTTGGCAGTAAACATCGAGTTTTTATTCCTCTTTCAGACACATATAGTCCACAGTCAAAAAGAGAAGCTCTTTAAAAAGTTCATGTTTTCTGATAATAGCAAAGGATCTCTCTAATTCTAAATATTTACCTTCCCATTTGGTTAGGACAAAATCCAAAAAAAAGAAAAGAAGTGGGAGACATTAGTCTTTATGCTGTTTGTCAAAATCACTATCGAGTCACATCGTCATATCAGCTTACAGAAACAGAGCATATATAAAAAATCTTTAGCAACTTGTGCAGAATACATTGTGCTCAATAGGACTTGTGAGCAAATGTCCTCATGTTTCTTAGCTGTGGATTTTCCTTAATTTTCCGTGAAATGCCTTATGTGTACATTGTTAGCACATTCTCCTAAAATCACTCTCCTCGTGCCACTGAAGCATTGCAGAAGTCAATAGTTAATGTTAAAACATTATAAGTAACTATTAATTATACATCTTCTGTTTCTAACATCTTTTGCTTTTTCCACAAAAGTGTTATAGTTGATAAAAGAAAAGCTATTTATTTATAAGTGTATAATTTTCTGACCATTATTATGCTTAGAAATTTCTTCACCAAGAAGACATCAGTGTGTTTTTTTGATATCTTATACTTACACCTTATATTTATATATTTACATTTATTAAACGGTAAAAATTTATTATAATAGTTATTTATGTATAAATTTCATTTCTTAAAAGAGTGAATCAGTAAGCTTAGCACTATTTTTTCTTTTGCTTTTTGCCTAAAATGATTAATTATTGATTTTCTGTTATATTACTAAATGTTTCATTATGTAGCACTATGTAAGCTTAATTGAAAAAAAAAACTAAAAATATGTACACAAAATTTTCCTTATAGTATTTTCTCTTACTCCATATTAAGCTAGAAAAATATTTAGGATTTCATTAAATACAAACACTCCTTTTACAATAGGTTCATAGACTTTCATATTTTCATGATCAAAGTGTTTCCCTTATTATGTGTGTGATATATATTCTAATATATTAATATATTTCTCATTATATTAGCAATTTCCCTCTGCTAATATTTTCTATTGTCTGGAGAAAGGAGTATTCCTGTAGTTGTAGTTTCATCCAAGACCTGAGGAATATTTTAGGTCTTCTAGCGTCTCATATCAGAAAATAAAGCACCCCTCATCTTAACCTGCTATTTATACCTAAATGACCTTCTTCATTCTTTGCACTTCCTGTTTTAAATGAACTGCCTCTTTCTGAAGGGTTCCATTTAGCAAGGGCAAGCACATACTCCTCTCTCACATTAGGCAAATGGATAGCTGACTCCAGTTGAAGAATGTTCTTAAATTGAGGGAAATCTTTGCTTAACACTTCTAGAGTGGAAAAAAAAACTTACAGGAATTTGAATCAGTGGCCAGAAATGATCTCTTTGAAACAAGCTAGACTTGCTAAGTTGTCTCTGCTGCCATTTCATTGTGTGATATAGCCTGATGGTGTGTCTTAACCCAGCCAAAATGAAAGTGTTATAGAGAAATAATGGAAAATAAGAGAATACTAATTAACCACTTAATTTCTGGGGCACAGATTTTTATCTTTGAAATGTAAGAATCTTCTAAATATGTGAATTCACAATGTGTTTTATTAAAGATTCTACTGCACTGAAGCTATACTTTTTAAATTTTAGAAAAAAAAACAAAAATTCATTAAACAATCTAATAGACCTTAAATAAATCCATGTAGCTCAAAAGATGTTAAAGCACAGTTTATAACTATTGGTTAAAACCCAAAGAACAGATAAAGAACAGAATTTTGTAGAAGAAAGGACAGATGAATAATCATGACCTAGTAATGAAATGCTGGGAATTAATGATGAGTACAGTCCACTAGGGACTGAGGTACGTGAAAAGGAGCCAAGCGAACTAGGTCTCAGGACAAAACTTTATAAACAGGATGCAGAAAGAGAAGGACAAAGCTGTGATGGGGTGGTGCCCAGTGCTCACGAAGGTGTCGTCATAATTTCTTCCTGTTGGAAGATTAAAGAAAACAAGGGATAACACCCAGTCAGAACAGTGACTGTGTCTAAAGGCCATATTGAATGTAGTCTGAGCAACAGAAAGATACAGACCACAGACCTGTAAGATGTAGAGATGGACTAAAACCACAGCTAGCTATGCTGTCGTGCTAGTGGCGTCAAGTCATTTTCGGTGAAGCAAATGCAGAGACAAAACCTTTCCTGTGCATCACAGCTCAAGCAGCATGGCAGCTATAATGCAGCCAATACTTCACCTTTAACCTCCAAATCCACCATGTACAAAGCAGAACCTCAGAGGTAGGAGAATATTGGGGAAGATAAAGGAATGATGAAAGGAAACAATAAGGCAAATACCAGTGTCCAAGTTTATAGAGATGGTATTTTGAAATCTAAGATGTGTTTATACTTCTTCGACGATACATTAAAATTATTTAAAAGGAAGGCATATATGTTCTGTGTTAAATATGAGACTGCTATTTTTGTTCACCAGTGTCCCTTTAGCAGTCTATCAATGCACATCTACTTTTATTTTAGGTGGGAAGCGCCTATGGCAGGGGTTCTCAACCTGTGGGTCACAACATTCAAGGAGATCAAACAACCCTTTTACAGGGATCACATGTCAGAGATCCCGCATACTAGACCTCTGCATTACAGTTCATGACAGTAGTGAAATTACAGTTATGAACAACAAAATAATTTCAGAGTTGCGGGTCACCGCAGCAGTAGAAACAGTATTAAAAGGTCAAGCAGCATTAGGAAGGTAGAGAATCACTGTCCTATGTTTTGAGAACGTAAATTACTCTGAGGTTAGTTTGTATTACAATAGCATTTGGAGATGTCGTGGCTTTTAGAGTCAGTGCACTGGGAAAAGAAAACACATCCAACTCACCAAACGGTCGAAGGAAAGGACACAAACAAGCAATCAAGCGAAAGCCTAATGGTGTGGACTCAGGGCAGTGCAAGGCAGATCTGGAGACCATTCAGCCTCATTAGCCCAGGATCTGCGCCATGACCTGCCTTTGGCCTCAGAAGGTTCCCTGCCAGCTGCACTTGTCTGGCACAGGGGGTGGTTTGCCATATACTTGTTAGTTAACTGGGCTGCTGGCCAAAGATGTTTCCCTTTTTCTCATATTTCCAGAATAAGAGAGATTTTTCCCCCCTGCATTCTTTTTGTGTAAGAATGTGGGGTAAGTCCACCCACTGTGAATAAATTTAATTTAGCTGTCTTTATGCCTCTTTCTTTTCCATCAACTAGAAGCCTACAATTCAGGGACAGATGTGTAAGCTGGGAAATCTTTGAGGTTTCTTTGTTGTTGTCGTTGTTGTTGTTGTTCTATTTCATGCCTAGCTATTCAGCAACAGCCAACATTTAAAGAAGGCCCTTGTGTTGATAAACATGCCCTTGCTACATTGAAGATAGTTGGGTACTCACGCCATTTGGGCCAGGCAAGCTTAACATTTGAATTGTCTCTCAATGTCACTGCTTCAAAGACTTGAGCATCACATTTCAGGGGAGGTTCATTTTATTCATCGTGCTTTCTCACACTTGAAATCGCATTACCAGGTTAGGCAGAATATTCCATGCAATGGTAAAACTTTCCACAAATGCTGAAATCCAAAATATCAGTTGCACAACTTGGTGATGATAGGGAAATTAGCTTTAAACAATGCTGGCTTTCTCGGTACAGGCACACTCAGTTAAAGCTCTGATGTTCTAATCTGTAGCTGTGTTTTGTTTTGTTTTGTTTTCAATTCACCATTTATAGGTCCCAGTTTCTTTTTTCTCACTGGTGCACTACAAATCAATTATTTGTTGATATGCAGAAAGCAGAGTCAGTGCCATTGTTCTCCTGTCTTTCACAAGCAGTACACACACTGAATTCTTCTTTATAATGCTGACTCTTCTTACTATCTTTCTTGAAACTGTGATCTTGGGCCACTGATCTCCATCTGAAATATCTGTACAGGTCGCTTGATAGCTTCGATTTTCCTTAATTTTTATCACTGTTTCATTCTTATCTCAACACTGCAGAGAAAACTAAATATATTCCAAAGTTTCATTTGATTTAATAAAATACAAATGTAGAGAAATCATGATATGGCTTGTGGCACTACTACCTCAGCTGAGTTTTTCTTTCTTTCTTTTTTTCTCTTCCTTTTTTTTTTCTTTTTAACCCTCTTCAACCACGGCTGAGAATGTTATGTTTGATGACAGAAAGATGAAGAGAATATCTTTTAGGTTCATCTAAGTGAAACTATGTGGCCTGTTTTCATTTGCTTGTGGTTCTCTGTTTCTAATTTATTACCTACATTTTTTTTTTAACCTGCAGTTGAAACCCGATGAAAGGATCATCAAAACGGACTATGGGCTACTGATTCGAAGTCTGCAGAAGAAGGACTCTGGGATGTATTACTGCAAAGCACAGGAGCACACTTTCATCCACACCGTAGTAAAGCTGACTCTGAATGTCATTGAGAACGAACAGATGGAAAATACCCAGAGGGCAGAGCACCAGGAGGGGCAGGTCAAGGATCTATTGGCTGAGTCACGGTTGAGATACAAAGACTACATCCAAATCCTTAGCAGCCCAAACTTCAGCCTGGACCAGTACTGCGAACAGATGTGGTACAGGGAGAAGCGAAGGCAGCGCAACAAGGGCGGCCCAAAGTGGAAGCACATGCAGGAAATGAAGAAGAAGCGGAATCGACGACATCACAGAGACCTGGATGAGCTTCACAGAGCCATGGCTACATAGTTTTCTATTTAATTTAAAGAGAGAATTATTTACCTGTTTGCAAAACACTGTCTTCTGTTTTATACACCCCTCATACTAATTCATACACGTTTCCCATGGAGCCTCTCTAAGACACAGAATGATATGCTGAAAAAAACGGTCTATGGTAAATATGACATCATCTGAACCAGCTTTCTGAGAATGAAACCTCTATCAGTAAAGTCAAGAATTGTCCTAAAAATAGGGGCCTTACATTTGTAAACGTTTTATGTTTCGAATTTAATGTCATGGAAACAAGCAAGCCAAACAAACACCCGATCCACTGAATAGGGCGATTTATTCCCAAGCATACCCAGTAAGCATGGAATTTACCATGCAGTTGTCTAAGTTTTTATAAATAGTTAAAATCATTCCATTCTAGAACGGGTGATCATGTAGGAGTTGGAGGAAACATACAAAGTAAAACAGCTTATGTTATTAACATGAACTTTCTCAAGGAACCGTCAACCCACACTTGGAGTCCGGTATGGGAATCTAGAAAGGTGTGTTTCCCTTTCAAGGTGACAAGCTACATCTAGGGTACTGCCACAGTGATTTGTGAGAGGGTATTAACAATCCTAATGAGGTTTCCTTGTGATTGGTCAAGAGAAACGGGTTCACAGACAGAACCTGACAGACAGAACCTCAATGGTGTGTTCTAGAATATATGCTAAGTGTTATAGGGCCAGAGTGCACAGTTCCTGTTTTAATAACATGGGGAAAATATCTTAATATAGTAAGAGTGACATGATGTACACTCTATCCTAATGTGTAGATGGGAGGTGTTAGGAGACAGACAGAAGGACAGCCATAAATTCTGGCTCTGAGAAAAACTTGTAGTGCCACGAAAAAGAAAATGCAAAATAGACAGAATGTAATGGAATTATTTCCACTGGAGTATATGTATCTGCCAATTTGTAATGTTTCAGTTATAAAATTTAGATTATAACAAACTGTTAGTAAAAACTCAAGTGAAAGTAAAATTTGTAAAAAATGTATGGGATGGCAATATTTTATTTATAATCAATGTATTTCTGTGTTCTCTTTTTTCTAAGTATTTATCATATTCTGTATATTCTTTGCATTTACATTCTTGATTATAGTTGAGCAAATAGGAGAAAGCAATATGTAATACATAGAGATAATTAAGTAGATGGGAATGGGGCTATATATTTGTTGAATGAATGGATCAGTGCAAGTTTTTGATGACGGGAAGGGTTAAGTTAATCCTTTGACATCATTTTCTTTACATAAACTTTCAGGCAGCTTTGTTTCAGCAGCTTCACAAGTAAGTCTGCCACACGTAAAGAAAACAGACTCACAGCATTAACATAAATACGATTTGCATTTTGTTAGCATGTTTCAAATTCAACTTTCCCTCTGACCAGTGCTTTTCCTGCCAGTCTTCACGGAAATCACCTTTCCTTCCTATAGCCCAAAGCCCTTAGCCTTCCTCTGTTTAGCCTTTTCACGCCCTTTATAGTGTGAAATGAACAATTAGTCACTTCCTCACAAAGAATGCAGCTTTTTAGAAAACCAACCAGACCTTGCTTGTTTCTCATGCATTCTACATGTTTTGAAAGAAGTCTGTGAGAAGCCTGTGTGATTAAAGACTAGTGTTGCAGACCCAAACAATCTCTTTGTTCAAAGTAGCATCAGTATTTTACATTCATTTAATTTGCATTGGGCATCTATTTCAAAGGCATAACATTGATCTGTGAGGGTCTAGTATAATAATAAATATTTGTGGATGCTTCATTCTAAGAAAAAGAAAACGTGAATGAACAGTTGTAAAAGTAAGCCAGAATGAATTGCATCTCCAGAAGAAATGCATACAAACACTTGTGTCGTGATTAGACTACTAAGCAAGTATCGCACAAGGTGGTTACCATTGGTTTACTGTGGATCCTACAAACTCACAGCAAACTGATCAGGGGGAGCATGCTCCATTTAAAAGGTACTTTCAGATAGTTGTCTATCAGAGAGCAATACTCAAATGTGGATGGCGTAAGGTTCTAATATTTGTGTTGACATCTCAAAATTAGTTTTATCTAGATAAGAATGCCCATTCTCTTTTCTAATTGCTTATGTAATTAGAAATGTTAGTTTATTTAAAAATCTGTAAATCTATTTTCCACACTAGGTTTAAAATTTTGTCTGCTTTGGATACAAAACTACCAACGATGATCAACATGTATTATCAAAAATATTAGTAAAATAAGATTACATAATAAAGGTGGGGGCTCAGGTTTATGTGTATCTTTATAAAGAGACTACATCTAAACCGCACTCATTCTCTTCCAAAACACCTAGAAGAGTGTAAATACTCTAAATGGACAAATCCAATGTACACTCCTTACCACTGAGGATGAACAAAATCTATACTGAAATAATGAAAAAACAGAATTTTGCTCAAAGTTTTAAATAAGCCAAGACACCAGATTCCTCAGAAGAGATTCTGAAATACCTAGTTGTTCATTTCTCTCTCTATATATATATTTCTCAGTCTTCAATATACATCTTTAACTTCCTTGTGTGCTTTTGCTGCATTTTTATTCCAGTCATTTGTGCTGCTAAATGGAATTATGTTCATCTGAGTTCATTTAAATTTAATTTATTGGGAATTTTAAGAGTTTGTTTAGAAATGGATGGTCTAAATAATCAGTTCACATAAAATCCTTTGTTTTACTTTCCCAAAGAGCTCAAAACCCTACATGCATATGACTGACTAAACATTTCAGAAGAAACAGTCAAAATGCTTAACAAAATTCAAAATAGTCGTAGAAAACAAAACGAAACAAAAATAGCACTTTTCAGAAGCCACAGCAATTAACCAGGTATCATTTCTAATCCCAACATCTTTTGTTTAAAGTAAGATTTATTTACAGTATGCTGGTCATAACATGATCACACTTTTGGATTTTTCTTTTATAGACTTTGGTTCTTCATATATACTATTACATGCTACTCCTGGTGAATTGGTGGCCTCAGATAAAAGATAACAAGAGTGACTTCTTACTGGATTATAACCAAGATTGAGGTCCTGGGATAACTCATCTCATTTCATTCACAGGAAAAAATAAAATTATACAATTTAAACATTGCTTTTTTTTTTCTTAAATATATATCTAAGGTGTTTCTCACATATTTCACTAAGACACATTAAAGTGAAATTGGGAATCCTTTCTCTTCTGAATGCCATGTTGTAGAAGTCAGTGTGTGTCAGTTGAAAAGACATTTGTGGGATGGATAAGTTTTTTTTTTCAATAGAAAAATATGTATTTCTCATAGCAGATGATCACAATATTACAATTTAGAGATTGTATGTGAGGTTAAAAAAGCATAAGATTTAGAATTCCCCATTTCTGAAAATTGAAAATCGAAGTACAGAAGAATGCACAGGATTTTTTTTTAATTTAACTCTTGCTTAAATATTTTGTAATGTAAGATATTTATTAAAAGTCTGGAGCATAACTTTTTTAGAAAAAAATACCTGTTGGAAGCCACATTTAATCTGTACTTGTAGGATTGTCGGTGGTTAGGAATCAATTTTTAATCTTTCTACTTTAAAAGAAATGTAGTCTTGTAGTATAACATAATTAAATTTGTTAAATGTATATTTTGTTTGTATTATAATAAAACACAATCATTCGTTTTCTATTATTATGAACAGTGTTGGTCTGTATGAAAATTTCCTTTTTAACACCAAATATGTCAAGCAGATTTTATATAGTAAATTGAATTAAATAAAAAAAGATATTCATGATGGTTATTGTAAGTCTGCAATAATCTCATTTGTGAAACAACAAAAAACAAACAACAAAACATGTCATTTGATACAATAACATGTTTTATTGTAATATAATTTAGTTTTTGGTCTGAGGGGAGCGAAATTATTACAAGTAACTGCTATCTCATAAGTCAAAGTTTAAATTAATCATCTATGCAGCAGTGTGGATATATAAACATAATTTATTCAAGAAGATAAGGTGGGGCTCTATAATAGTTTCTCAGAATTTTCTATCTTGGTATACTCAGAAATTATTTTTTTATTTTTTCAAGTAGAGGATAGTATACTATTCCTACAAACATCTAAACATACTGCATTGGAAACTATAAATTTTTGTGATGATTCTGAAAAATTTCAAACATGACTTAATAGTAACAAATATTTTATAAGGGCCTTGATTTAATCTATATAAAAGAAACTACCATAAATGAGATAGCTTGTTAGCATGAAAATTTTTCCTCAGGGTTTCTGGTGGTAGGAAGTTCATGGCATTCAAAGTACTGGCAGTTTTGTGGCTGGCCAGGGCCATTTTGCCTTCCCATTCTATTCTCACGTAAAGGAGTAGGCGAAGAAACCCTTGCTCTAACTTTCAAATGTCACTGACTCCATTTTCAGTACCTTATGCTCATGAGTTACTCCATGAAATATCCAACTTCATCAGTTTTGGAGTTAGTGTTTCCACATCTCAGCTGAGCTGGGGTAGAAGGTAAAGCATTTGCTATGTAACAGAACTCTCAACTCCTACATCAGGCTGAAACACTGCTGTAAAGATATGAGGTTAATAACTAAGAAAAGCGAGTGGTGTTTTGTTGGTCCGGAGCTTGGGGTCTGCTTCTTCCTCTTGGGGTGTCCCAGCACCAAAGCATACAGGTGCTTGAAGAAATGAAGCTTAGTCAGGCAGATGGCTGCGCAGAATCCCAACCTGAAGGTGAGGCAGTTTTCAGTGAAACAGCTATTATAGTGTTACAGCCCTTTTAGCACTACAGCTCTCCCAGTGATACTGCGACAGGGATCTTCAAGTAATACAGCAGCTCTTTATTGGGGGTGGGGTGAGGGTTAAGGGCTATACAAACCTTGGGGAGGTTGGTAGGAGTTTTCGGTGAGTGAACATCATTGGCCAGGGCTGAGGTGCTGGGAATGCTTCATTTACATGGAACGGAATTCCAGATTCTAGCCTATGTGACTACCTAGCAAATTACAAGTGTGGCGATCACAGGCCTTTGGGCATGGGGGCAGGCAGACACCAAACAGGGAGGGGGCTATCCTTACACCTGCCAATTACAAGGTTGAGATTTTCCTGGTTTGGACATGTCTCAACCTTGCTTTAGCTTCGTTCCAGTTTCCCCTGTCACACAGTCCCCGTTCCCCACAGTCTTTGTTTGAAACATTAAGATATTTGAACATTCTCTAAGGAAAAAAAAAAAAAAGAGTATAATATTTAGCTGAGAATGGAAAGGATATGTCAGATAACCTGCTGTTTTTATTATGTGACATTACTCACTGAGAAAGCCTTACTCAAAAGAGGAAATTGTAAATAGTGTCCTGGTCATTAATACAGCATCTTACATAGATACACTAGTATATATTGGCTTTAACACACATCTCAGAGAATGGGTAAGCAGAATTCATAGGTGAAAAATGCAAATAATCCAAGAATCACATTTCTGCAAGTGATACACAACTTGGAGAAACTTCTACATGAGGAATATGGTAGATACTTTCAAGAACACATATTGAAGGATTAATTATAAGAACAAGGAAAGGTCAATCTAGATGCTCATGTAAAGCAGAATGCACAAGCTGAAGTTCATTCTCTCAGTGGATACAGAAGTTTAAATAAGTGCTGTGTCTAGCAACAGGAAGATAATAGAAACAACTTCAAAGGAAAGGAACTCAAGCATTTTAGAAATGCAAACAAAATTTTACAATATTTTTCAAGTTTAAAATAGCAAATGATACTGCTTACGAATATTTACATTCATATGTAAATATTCATATGCAAGTAGTAAACATACAAATTTTTTGGAGAAGTTAAGTACATAATTCAATCCAGAGTTTCCACTAAGATACAAAGCAGAGGATGAGAGTACAGGAAGCTATAAAATTTTCAGTTATACTGAATTTTTTTTTCTGAAAAAATTTTTTAATTGTCCAAATTTAACACAGTAAAATGTTGAAGTGAGAACATTGACTTGGATAAAAATCTATCTATTCTGAACAGAAATCTATACATTTGAACAGCTCATAAAAGAAAGTCATATATATATATATGTATATATATATATATATATATATATATATATATATATATATATATAATAGAAAGACAGATAAAGGTAAAAATATCAATAAAAGCAGAAACCCCTCCATGGCAAATTCTAGAATGGTTAAAAAAAAGTAAAGAGAGGAGAAAAGCCCATTCAAAATGTTTGTATTGCAGCCACTGTTTTGTAAACACTGCCTTGCAGTTTGAGTAACTCTTCTAACACAGAATTTTGCTCTGACAGCTGTCTATTTTAAAAGTGTGTCAGGTGGGACCTCAGCGGCATTAATAATCTAGAATCAGGCCTCTGAAAGACTCTACTGATCGAAGTATCTAAGCAGAGCCTGAGATTCATAGCCAAACTTTGGGCAGAGTGCAGGGAATCTAATGGAAGAAGGGGGATATAGAAAGATCTGGAGGGGACAGGAACTCCAAAAGGAGAACAGGACCATAAAAACTGAGCCCTGGGGTACCTGCAGAGACTGATACCCCAACTCAATGCATGGTGAGGACCTAAAACCCTGGTTCAGATGTAGCCCATAGACTCAGTCTCCAAGTGGGGTCCCTAGTAAGGGGAGCAGGGACTTTCACTGGCATGAACTCAGTGACAGGCTCTCTGTTCACCTATCCCTGGGGGGTAGGGAGTTCCGACTTGCCAAGCCACAGAGGAAATCAATGCAACCAGTCCTGATAAGATCTGATAAGCTAGGGTCAGTCTGAAGGGGAGGAAGACTTCCTCTATCAGTTGACTAGGGAAGGGGCATGGGAGGAGATGAGGGAGGGTGGATGGGTGGGACTAGGAGGAGATGAGGGATCAGGCCACAGCCAGGATACTAATTGCAAAAAATTGTAATAAATGAAAAAAATAAAAAATAAAAACAAAAAAAGCAGTTAGTGCAAAAAAACAAAAATGAAAAGTCAACCAACCAAACAAAACCAATCTAGAATCAGGGTAAGACCCTCTTCTGAGTTCCATCTCATTTCCTTGCATCTTATATGCTCTATGAATGACAGAGATGAACCAGCAGGTTTTTAGATTCAACGCTGATCTTAAAGTATAGACTCTCTTCCCTGGCTCACATAATAGCACACATAGCAACACATGCCCTTTGTGTAATGCAAAGAGTGAAGGAAAAGTTTTATGTTTTGATAAATGGTTTTAAATGATTTTTCAGATCATTATTTCCTTAAGGAAAGATTTTATATTGCTTCCTCCTACTGATTCACAGTAAACATTTTATGTGTGCGAATAATGCAAAAATCTCCAAATCTTGCATATTGCAAATTCTCAGTTTTTATGGATCCTGTTGCTGAGCACTGAGCACAGACAAATAAGTAATAGAAGCTCATGCATTCAGTATGTATGCTATCAAGTGAGAAGAAACTGAAAACATTTACCACATGGGAAGTACTTGTCCCAAATCAGGAAAGGGGTTATTTCCTGGCCACATACTGCTAAGCTTTTAACATATTGAAACAAACAAATCACTATTGGGCAATTATTTCCAATTATTTAATTATAATTACACCCCTCTCTTATTGATTGTTTTTGCTACTGAAAAGTAAATAAAAACTATGCCTCCTTCACCATGATCTGTGTTTCACGCAGTCTTGCAGGCACTCAGTGGCCAGAGGCAAAGTTGGACTTGAGAATAACTGCACTTGGTGTGTTGAAATTACAGGAAGCCAAGCAACAAGGCAAGGATTTGCTCAAGAATTTTTCTAAGGCTTCATTTAATTTAATTCAATAGATAAAGATATCGTAGTATTTCTTTAGCACATGACGTAAAGGGATTTTATCTGTCTACCTATAAGAAATAAGATAGTGAAAAGGACTCCACGATGTTCGTGTTATTCAACTCTAATCGCCATTTGGCTTAAAAAATAACAGGAAGCACAGTAGGGAAACTAGTTAGGGACACGAGGTCATGGACTCTTAAGCCTGTGATGTGAAGGGTGTTGCTCTGAGAGGGTGATTTATGGGTTTGGTGTTCAGGGGATAGAAAATAAGTATTATTTTGTGGTTACTGGTTTCTAAATAAAACAAATAATGTAATAGTGAGTCCACTGGATAGAAGCAAGCAGGAAATGAAAAGCCAGTGGTCAAAATGGGACCTAAATTAGAGCTCATCTTCAGATAAGCCATTTCTTTTCTATCTTTTAGGAACCAAAGTGCTTAAAATGTATTAGTATTCCTGTTTATTTCTTTTTATAACAGAAACAAATGCTTAGAGAGCACATCTTTATTTTTGATATCTACTTCAATTTCTAGCCACAAATGGCAGTTGAACCATGAGGCAAAGCAACAAAGAGGTTTATTCAATACTATTAGGATTCATAATTTAAGAAATGACTAAGGAAAAAAAAAATCTACCAAATGGAAGCATTTTCTAAAATTCTTCCAGCATGTGCTTCTTTTTAAATCAAATTGGAAAATTGATGAAGGTCTATTTTCTTTTTGAGTATTCATCTGTTTTAAAGAAAACAATTATAAAATGGAATTATTGTCTTCTCTGCTTTCTTCCCTTTGATTCAGGTAGACTTGGTGCTATAAACTACCTTCAAACTGATAGACAAAAGGTCCATGTAATTTGTGATGGATTTTTCTTTGTAAATAGGCACTTAAAAGCCGTCTTTGATGGAAGCTTTGTAGCTTGAAATTCATGGCACATTCAAGTTCAGATAGATTTTTCCTGACAATCCTTGGTTAGTATTTTGAATTGTTTTATTTTTTGCCCCAGTATTTTCTGGTTTGATTTACCTTCAAGGGCACATAAGTTTTGAATAGAATGAGCAGGGAGGCTAAGCAGGAAAAAAGAGGAGAAGAGGCCATTGCAGCCATCTGGTTCCCAGGCGCCATTTGGGATATATGAATTTCAGCATGCTGGTATCCCCTGACACACATGGAATGGCCAGTGTTCTGTAACTCCTACATACACAAAGAGTAGGTGTCTCAACTTAATGTCTAGACCAGGAAATAAGGAGCTTCTTCTAAAAAAAAAAGAAAAGAAAAATTGTGTTTTACATCAAAAAGGCCAGTTTAAAGTAAAAAACTAAAAAGTAACAAGGTATATTTGAGGATTAAAAAAAGGAAAAGGTAAGTGTCCTCTTAACAAGATACATATTTTTATATACTCCACCCTAAATTTCTACTCCTAAAAGACAGCAGACTTTGATGCTGGCCTTGTAAGGAGAGCTAAGAAGTCTGGAAATTAGGAAAAGAGACATTTCCAATGCGACAGTGAAAATTTTACAGTCAATCCTTTTTTTTTTTCTTTTTCATGCATTGGCTTTCCTTCCTAGATATAAAAAAATGTATATATATATATATATATATATATATGCCTTTACTGGCTTTGCAGTGAGTATTAAAGAAACACAGCTTATTTAAAGTTCATTGGACGATTTAAAACTAGAAGAAGGCTTTAAGCTGGTTCCAAAGAGTAAGCTGATGACAGTAAAGAGAATGAGAGCTTCCTTCCCTACTTGAAGTAAGGAAGCTGAAAGGTAAACGGATGTAAATAAACACTTACATAAACAAATAATAAACTTAGTCATTATTTCCTCCTGCCTCACATGTATTTTAAGTGGTAGGTCAAACAAGCAATTCTTAGGAAACTACCAGGTAAATCTAAACAATATTAAGGCTGTTGTCCTGATGCAAATTTCTGTTTGGCACACAAGGCTCATGTCACCAGAAGAAGGACAATTTTGTTTTCAATAAATTCTAAAAGGAATGAAAAAAAAAAAAAAAAAAAGGCCCAGGGATCCAATTTTCTCTTTTCTCTTGAGCCTCCACTGTGCATCTCTTCATTTGAACTCAATTGAAAGTATCCATTTCTACCTCTGCATCTTTCCTCTGATAGCACTTGCTAGGATAATGTTCAGAGTATAAGTCCTCTCTCAATCAGATAAACTGTCCTTAACTTCCCTTCTGCATCTGTAGGGGACTTTGTGTCTTGGGTTACGGAATTTTCTTGAGATAAATATTAAAGAAGACCTTCAAGTTCTGGATCTGAACTAGGGCCAGACAAAGTTTGTAGTGCCATTTCTCATACATTTTTTTCTTGCATTTACAATAGAAATACAAGAACTGTAATTGAAATACTAAAAGAATACTAAATATATAATTGAATTAGGCATATTATTCATATTTACACATTTCCATGTTAGACAGTATAGAAAAAAAACCAGTTACTTTCTTTCACCAAGAACTATTAATGTGTATTATTTCATGTGTGCTCTAATGTGAGATATTAGCACTAGAAAGCTGACCAAGAGTGATGTCTGCAACTAGATAATGAACAGCAATGAGCTTTCTTACTCTCACTTAGAAACATTCCTAGCCATTCATAAAACTTGGCTTGCTTTTCCTTTGTTATTTATGTAAGGACAAAAACCACCAGCAAAATAATTCAGCCTTTTACATTTAATATCTGTTAAAGTTACAAGCCTATTTAAGAATAGGCTTGTTTTGTATATTGAGTATAAAAATTGCTCAATGAACAAAAATATAAAATTATTGAATCTGATGTGTCAAAACTTATCTATGATTTCTAGGATGTTGACATGTACCTTAGAAGTCACAAAAGGAGCTCTGCATGTGCATGCTTGGACAATTCATCTTTGTTTCTAATTTAATCTCACCAGGGGAAACCAAAGCCTGGAGAAATGTCAACTCTGGCATGCCATGCCAGCACAGCAAACTGGATAAGGCTCTAATTTGTACCTTCCTGTCCAACCCAAGAATACTTCATGGAACAATATGAAAATGATGGTGTGATAGATTATAGGGAACACAGGAAGTTAAGAGTTCTTAATTCTCATTACACTGGGGAGCAAATACATATGTTAATGAGCATAGGGATACAGGGACAGTAATTGCATATCTTAAGGACAATAGAAAACTTTAACCTAGACCAAAAAGAGAAAAATTCTTTTATTTAAGAAAAACCAAGAGAAGACAAAGAGGTATAAAAAAGCAAATAATATGTTTCAAATATTAAACAAAACAAAATTAAGTGTGGTCTAAAGTGATATTCATAACAAATAAATATAAAGCATAGACTCATAAATTAAAAAAAGAAGAATTCAGGATGCGGTTTAAAAACTCCAGCACAAGAGATAAACAGGAGGAAATGATGTGGATGGTAAAACATCTATTATAAAGTTGGTAAAGATTTAGTCAAAAGGAAATTAAAATCTGGTACTACTGCGGTGACTATAATTAGACATAACTCGGTCAGTTCAGAGTTGTGTTACAGACTGGAAATATACCATACTGGGAACCATGCTTGAAACAGTTGCTTCTCAGCCTATATAATGGTTGTAGGGTTTTTACCTTTGCTTTTTAAACTTCTACTAGTAAAGAAGCTTTAAAGGTGTTCTAAATGAAAACAATGGTATTAAATTTGTGCATAAAGATATGAATGTGAACATATTTTTTAAACTACATGAATTATATACCATAAGAACAAAGTAATAACTAGTAAAATTTCAAGAATAATATATGGATTTGTAATTTTTGTTGGCTAACACAGTACATTAATTCATGGTGTTTCTGTACAGCAAACAAAAATTAAATATAGAATACAGTGAACTATATAGTGTAACATATCACTATAGGAAAAAAACAGAATTAAATTAATACACACATATGGATATGTAAAAATGATTTGCAAACAAATAATATATTAATCCGTAGAGAAAAACCCCAAAATGTCAAAGACTAATATCTACAAATTAAACTATTTTACTATACGTTAATATAAACTGGAAAATACTAAAAATAGTTAAAAGTCTTACTTTTGGGAAACAAATAATAATTTGCTAAATATTTCTGATTCTTTTTTAATTAAATTTTTATTTTTTATATTAATTACAGTATATTCACTTTGTATCTCAGCTGTAGCCTCCTCCCTTATTCCTTCCCAATCCCACTCTTTTCTCCCTCATAGGGGAGGTCCTCCTTCCCTTCCATCTGACCCTAGCTTATCAGGTCTCATCAGGACTGGCTGCATTGTCTTCCTCTGTGGACTGACAAGGCTGCTCCTCCCTCAGGTGGGAGGTGGTCAAAGATCCAGCCACTGAGTTCATGTCAGAAACAGTCCCTGTTCAGATTCTTAAACGCTTAAGAAAAAATAATGGTCACTAAGAAATATTTACAGTGAAATGTCAACATTTAAAAGCAAGTTTTATGAAACAAATCTGAAGCATATTTAATAAGAACAGAGTTTTAAAAATATAAAGTAGAAAACAAATATAAATGATAAGTACTCAGCTCAGAAGGGTTTGTTTTTAACGTAACAAAATACAATATAATGAAATAAAACAAAAACCATCACGTTGATGTTGGACAAGATAAACAGAAGTAAATGAACCCCAAGAGAAGGCACAAGAATCAGAGTCCTTCACATACTCAGAATTCCCATAATAATGTTTAAGTTACAATATATTAAAATGCACAAATCTGAAAAAGAGGAAACAATTTTATGAACTAGATTCAATAAAATAAATTATGGGAAAAATAAAATATTAATAATTCTGTGTACTTGACCTAGTTGAAGTTGTGTGAATGTGGTGATGAGATAGAACATTTTTTTTGCCAAAAATCATGAAAAAAAAAAGAATCCTAGAATAAAAATGGAAAATAACAATAATTCCAAGTTTGTGGAAAGCCCAAAAATACTAAAATCATTTAAATAATTACTCTGACACTATTCACAACACCCAACATTGTGGATACAGTTTAAATTCCCATCAATTGATGAATGTATAAAGAAAATATGGTTGTTATATTGTATCAGTCAAGGTTCTCTAGAGAACAAAACTCAACCTGAATGTATATACTTGTTAATGCATATTTTATACACAACTGTATGTATAGTGATACATTAAATCGTCTTCTTTTGAAATAGCGACATTTACTAAATTACACCTGAGCAGCTGAGCAGCTTCAATAGTCAGAGCAGCCCCTGGCTGGCTGTCTCACACTGCACAGGCTGTGAACCAGGTATTCACTCAGTCCATGCCTTTGGGTTCCTCAGCAGTCCAAATCTGGTATCAAATATTTCCCAAGAGCCGCTGGTGGTCAGTCAACTATGAAAGCCTAGAAACACTGGTTTTCCTGTCAGAAACAGCAACAGAAGGACTGATTAATGTAAAGGCAAAGGGAAGGCCAGCAGAGCAAAAGGCCAATAATCTTTGCTATGATCTTTTCTTAAAATCTGACTTGTTCCCAGAAGGTGTGGACTGCATTTGAGGTAGCTCATCCCATTTCAAGTTAGGTGCTCAGAGTAATTCCTCAATTGAAGCTGCTTATTCAGCTGCTTCTAGTTTGTGGAAAGCTGACATTAAAACCAACCAGTGTTTTTGTAAGTTTCAATTTATACTTAAGACTGGATTATTTTGTTATTGATAACACTTTTATAAACTTTATTTTAAAAAACCTTGCAAATCAAGGAAATAATAAAACAAAATTAACTAGACCCAAAGTCTTTACATCTCAATGAATTTCTGTTTTGAATAATGGTTCTGAAAGCTTAGTGGTTCGTATTGGATTACAATTGGAAGAGAAGTGTAGTTTGATCAATAATTGTCTATTTTGACTGCATGAAAAAAATACACTTAGAGACACAACTTGAAATGTGTGTAAATGATTGGTTAATAATTTGATATCCAGTGTTATTAAGACGTTGACTTGCAGAGACTGTTTTATAAGTGAAGTGTGTGATTTATTTCCCTCCAAAAATGTGCTGTTGACCTGTTCAGGAAGTTGTCTGCTGTGCCAATAAGTCCAAGGCTCTTCCCCATTTTTTTCTTCTAACAGGTTTAGTGTGTCTGGTTTTATGTTGAGGTCTTTGATCCACTTGGACTTTAGCTTTGTTCCGGGTGATAAGTATAGATTTATTTACATTTTTCAACATGTAGATATCCAGTTAGACCAGCATCATTTGTTGATGTTTTTTTTGTTTTGTTTTTTGTTTTTTTGTTTGTTTGTTTGTTTTTCCATTGAATGGTTTTGGTGTCTTTGTCAAAGATCAGGTGTCCATAAGTGTGTGGGTTTATTTCTGGGTCCTCTCTTGGGTTCCATTGATCTACCATTGTGTTTTTATACCAGTACCATGCAGTTTTTATTACTGTTACTCTATAGTACAGCTTGAGATCAGGGATGGAGATAACTCCAGAAGATCTTTTGTTGTAGAGGATTGTTTTAGCAATACTGGTTTTCTTGGTATACCATATAATGTTGAGAATTTTTCTTTCAAGATCTGTAAAGAATTGTGGTTTTTCTTTTTTATAGGAATTATATTGAATCTGTAGATTGCTTTTGTTAAGATAGTCATTTTTTTACTATGTTAATTTTGCCAAGCTATGATCATGGGAAATGTTTCCATGTTCTGATATCTTCTATTTATTTCTCCAGAGACTAGGAGCTTTTTTCAAAAAAGTCTTTGACTTGATTGGTTACAGTTACTCCAAGGTACTTTATATACTTTGTGACTGCTGTGAAAGGTGCTGTTTTCTTAATTTCTTTCTCAGCTCATTTGTCAGGAAGACTACTGATTTTTGAGTTAATTTTTTATCCAGCCACTTTTCTGAAGGTGTTTATCAGCTGTAGGAGTTCCCTGGTAGAGTTTTTGGGGTCACTCATGTATATTATCATATCATCTGCAAATAGTAATAATTTGACTTCTTCCTTTCAAACTGTATCCCCTTGATCTCCTTTAACTGTCTTATTGTTGTTAGGACCAAAGCAGGAATGTTAGGAAGCATGCACCTGTGCACCTGTGGAGGTTACATGCGGGTCCACAAATCACACCACGAGATCGGTTCTACATGGGAGGTTTATTAGGGGAAGGGGGTTATAGAGAGAGGGAGAGAGAAAGGAAGAGTCAGACAGCAGAAGAGGAAGAGGAGAGAGAGAGAGGGGAGGGCTCCAGTTCTCTTATAGGGTGATCCAGGGCATGAGAAGATAATTCCAGGTGGTCAGGGTGTCTTCACAAATGCCTGATAACCGGTCTATCAAGTCCATTGAGGCTGGCCATAGAAGTGCCTGCTTACTGATCCCAACAATTGCTCTAGCAAGGACTTCCAGCACTATGTTGAAGAGATATGGAGAGAATGGACATCCCTTGCCTTGTTCCTGATTTCAGTGCAATTGATTTAAGTTTCTCTCTGTTTAGCTTGATGATGGCTATAGGCTTGCTGTATATTGCCTTTACTATGTTTAGGTAAAGTGCCTTGTATCCCTGATCTCTTTAGGGATCTCCCCAGAAGGGGGAGCAGCTTTACCTGGCCACAGAGAAAGGTATGCAGGCAGTCCTGATGAGACCTGATAGGCTAGAAACACAGGGAAAGAAGGAAGACCTCCCCTATCAGTGGACTGGGGAAGGGGTATGGGAGGAGAAGAGGGAGGGAAGGCAGGATTGGGAGGGAATGAGAGATGGGGCTACAGCTGGGATACAAACTGAATAAATTGTAATAAATACTAAAAATTAAAAAAATAGAAATGTGCTTTTGTCATTATTTACTCTTTCATTTTATTTTGTGTTTCAATAAAATAAGCTTTCACAAAGCTTGAAAACAACAACAAAACAAACAAAATTAATATATATTCAGTGGGATACATTCAGTTACAAAAAAGATCAAATTCTGTTATTTTCAGCAACAGAGATGTAAGTAGAGATCACTATGTATGTGAAATAAACCAGAAAAAGAACAACAAACTCTATTATGTCTCCATAATGTGGGCGATGTGAAGCTGATCTCACAGAAACAGGGAGCAGCGTAATCTGCAGAGCAGATAAGATGGAAAGGGAGACATAAGGAAAAGTTGACCAAAGGGTGTTGAGTTACAGTGAGATAGCAAGAGGCTCTATTCTGATACTGTACATGAGAATAACAAAGATAAAAACAATATACTGCAGAGCTTGAAAAGTCAGGAGAAGATATTTTAAAAGATTTTGTGTTGTTTCTGTTTTTTACCATAAAGCCTGATAGATGTTTGAGAAGTTAGATATTTTTAACTTAAATATGATAAAATATACACATGTATTAAAAATACCACATGATAAAATGTTGATATGCATAATTCTAATATTTTAATCTTCTTGATAAAAATTGTAAGAAGAATGGATATAATTCTTTTACATTATTGGCCATTTGTTTATATATCATAGTTTCTGATTTTGTGGGGGATTTCCAGGTTTGTGTGTGTGTGTTTGTGTATGTAGGTATGTGCTTGTGTCTCTCTGTGTGTATGTATTTCTCATTTTTTCCTCTCTTCCCTTCCCCTTGTATTTATTTTGTTAGAGTATGGTTCGTTTGTAGTTTTATTTGACTGCTTGCTTTTTGTTTTGAAAATGTTGAAAGTAGATTTTATTTGTACTTACTTACTACAAAAACAGACATGAGTCATTTAATTATTTCATAATTCCACCTTTTCTATTTTTGGGTTCTTTTTTAATTTTTTATTTTTATTTACACATTTATTTATTACAATTTATTCACCTTGTATCCCCATTGCAGCCCCCTCCTTCATCTCCTCATACCCCCACTCACCCTTCCTCTTCTCCTTCTATGCCCTTTCCCTATCTGAGGGCTGCCTTCCCTTCTATCTGACCCTAGCTTAGCTTAGCTTAGATTTTCAGGTCTCATCAAGGTGACTGCTTGTTTTTTAAAGCTAGAAAAAGAGACAGGGCATGGAATTGGTTGGGTGGACCATTGGGAAAACCTGGGAGGAGATGAGGGAGGGGATATTATTTTTAATGAAATAATGATTATAATATTTTTGGAATAAAGTAGTTATTGTCCCACCATAAAAAATAAAAGCCACAGAAATTATCTCAAGAAACCAAAAGTATGAGTAGAAAAATTTAATATATCAGAGAAATTATTGAATTTAATTTTATTATAAATTATCATATAAGGTATAGTACAGTCCTGATTCCCAAAGTATACAAGAGAAAAGAAATACTGAACTTCATAATATTGTTAAAAACAGCTGATATCCATAAAATATTAATCAACAAAGGCTAAGCATGTGAATAATTCATCAGTTTCACTCCTGGTACAATAAGGTATTCTTTATTCATTGAACCACATTGTTATCAGGCCCTTGCAGAGATGGCTTAGTCATTAAGGTGCTTTCAATGCAGTGTGAGACCCACATTGAAAGTCACTATGGCTGCTTAAGTAACTCTAACCCCAGTCCTGGGGGTTTAGAGACAAGAAGGTTATTGTTACTGACTGGCCTGCCAGTCTAACAAATCAGGAAGTTCCTGGTATAAAAATTGACTCTGTCTCAAAAATTAGAAGAGTCATTGAGTGTAGAGGAATTTTAACCCAACAATATGGTTGCTCTGATCTCATTCAAAGACCTTGTTGGTTTGTTTGATCTGGCTGAAATATAAACATACCACACACCTTTAATCCCTCTGGCTGGATTACATACACACTGACACACCCTTAGCACACAACTTTAATCCCAAACAGTGAAGATAAAGTTAGTTAATAGAAAGAAGGAAGCACCCATGTTTGAAAGTGACATCTAATTGAGGGACATACAAAGTGATGAATCAGACAAAGATTTGACAGAATGAGTCAGAGATAGGACATATCCAACTACTTAAGAGCAGTACAGGATAAAATACAGTAGAGTACAGTAGAGAGTTAAGCAGAGAATACTGTACAGAAGAGTTAGGTACAGTTCAGTACGTGCAATTCTGGTACAGTTCTAGAGTTCTAGCAATTTGGTGCAGTTCAGTTCATGGTGTTCAGAAGAAGAGTATTTGAGGAGAAGCTGAGGGAAGCCAGTTTGAGTCAGCCAGCTTGGAGAGAAGTTTTGATGGAGAAGAGCTGAGTTGAACCATTCAGGAAGAGTTCAACTAGGAAGGGTGACCTTATTCAGCAGTAAGCCTCGGAGAAGACAGTCATACCAGGCAAATAATAGTTACTTTCACAGCTGAAGATGCCACATGACTCGGGCCTCCTCAGAGGCTTAACACACATCGATGCACACAAGCAGAAACAGACACGTGTGCACACAGGTGAACATATACATAGGCAGAAATACACACACACACACACACACACACACGTACAATATGTGTATGTACAAAGCCTACAATTCTGGTATTTAGGGGTCTGAGTCAGGAGGATTACTTTGATTTCAAGCCCAGTTGGGCTAAATAATGAATTCGGAGCCACCCTGGCCCTAAATAGCATGACCCTGCCTGTACTGATTATTTCTTACCAACCTGACACAAACTAGAATCAGTTGTGGAGAGGAAACCTCAACTGAGGAATTGCTAATTGGTGTAAGAGGGGCCAGTCCACGATGCCCAGCACCTACCTTCTCTGGGTAGGTGAGCCTGGGCTGTATAAGAAAAGTGGCTGAGCAGACATTCCTAAGCAAACCACCCAGCATCATTCCTCCATAGTGTGCTTCAGTTCCTAGCCTGAGCTCCTCCATTGCTGGAAGATGTGAGCCAAGCAAGCTCACATTAGTCTGGTCAGTGCTTTTCCAGTTCAGCAGAGAAGCAAGGTAGAACTCTGCTTGTGTATACATGTGTTCAGGAGAGAAAGAGAGGAAGAACGAACTAGAGACATCGGTAAGCATTTCAGAGGCCACATGATGTGCATAGCCACAATAATGAACAATCTCTCTTTACCTAGAAAAGTAATTAGATTGCAGAATATTCATCGGCATGGATTTCTAGACAAATGCAAGAACTACATGTCTATAAACTGCAACTACACCAAATTGCTCAAGCTTTAAACATAATGGGAAAATGAAGATGAGACACAAAAATACTCATCAATTCAATTTCCTTTGAAAACACTAAGAAAATAAACTCATGGTCAACATAGTTCCTTCCTGTACATGGAAAGAAATGTCAGGAAGGAAGCAAAAACTTTTACAGTTCTACTGTCCCCTTTCATCTTGGGGAGGCAGTTATAGAGTTATAGAGAAGTACATACAATTTCTGACCATTATCACTTTATACTAAAACAAGCAAATAACAGATGAACAAAATTACATTAAAACAAACATACAGAGCTCAGAGATACCACAATTAGTAAAGTGATTGTTTTGAAAATAGGAGGACCTCTTGGTTTGATTCCTGGAATCAATCAAAATGCCTAGCCTGATGGTGTAGTGATACAGAATAAAATAAGTGAACATTGCATAAACACTTTAATATTCTCCAAACTAGTCATAAATACAATGCAATCTTCATCAGAATTGACATGGAACACTTAGAGTGAGTTTCCTAGTTTATAAAGAGCTAAGTTAGTTTATAAACAATGCATGAGTGTTAACTCATCAGACATGGAATCATAGTACAAAGCTATATAAACCAATTATCACAGTTCTAAGTAAGTCAGAAGAACGAGTAGGTACAGTTTAAGTGAGCACAGATCACAACACAAAACCAATTAGCCTATAACAAGATGTAACCAGCAGCCAGTTATAGAATGTTATAGATTGTTATAGAATGATGAGAGAAACTAGCTGACTGTGTATGGGAATAACATAGACAAGAAAGAATGTTAGATGGTTTGATAATCATTTTGAGAAAAGTACTCATGAAAAGATAGAAAAGAATATGTGTGTCTCTGAAAACTTAGCTGTACATGTGTCTCACTCTTATATAAGTCTAACCTTTGGGGAGGCTAAGGGAAGACTCCACGGCCAGAGTAGGCTGTGTAATAATACACTGTCTATAAAGAAAGAAAGAAGGAGAGAAAGAAATTTCTCTTTAGGAAACTTCTTAATTATAGACATTTGAGAAAACAGCATGTCAGTCCTATTTTAAGTTAGACTTTTACGTGTGCTATCTGAGGCCATATGGGAGCAATGGCAAGGTTAGGATGCAGCTTGCTGACATTTATAGTCATACTATCATCCACTTGAAAATGGATTAAGCAAGTGCTGCCTTTCAAGACTGACACTTATAGGGGAAGTTCGGCTCCCCTACTGTCTGACCCTTGCATATCAGGTCTCATCAGGACTATCAGTGGACTAGGAGAGAGGGATGGGCAGAAGAGGGGAAGAGAGGGTGGGAACAGGAGGAGATAAGGGAGGGGGCTACAATCTAGATACAAAGTGAGTAAATTATAAATAACAATAATCATAATAATAAAAGGAAGAAAAGAGTGACAACCTCTCTGCTGGAAGAATGTACATGCTGCATTAACACAAGTTAATAGGCTGTACTTAGACTAAGAGGTGAATAAGCCAGACACATGCTCATTTTCAGTTGTGGCATGTGTTTCTATTTGACTCTTGTCTTTGTTTTGTTTATACTGTAGTGATAAGCATCATAGCCAGAAGCAACTTGAAGAAGCAACTCCCAGGTCACGATCTATCACTGAGGGAAGTTCAGGCAGAAATTAAAGACAGGGACCTGGAAGGAGAGCACTAAAGCAGACGCCATGGCGGAGTGCTTATTAACGGCTTGTTCCTCTTGGCATGCTCACTATGCTTTCTTAGGTATCCCAGGACCACCTACCCAGGGGTTGCAACACCCTCAGTGGCATGGACGCTCAGATATCTGTGGGCCAGTCTGATAGAGGCATTTTCTCAAGTGAAGTTCTCTCTTTTCAGATGACTCTTAGTTTATATCCAAATGACCAAAAATATAAAAATAAAATTAATCGACACACACACACAATGTCTCTTACTTCAGCTTCCCTAACTCTCAGATGACAAACATTCATCTCCTTGTCTACCTACATACTATCTGATGATTTTCTGCCCCATTGCATTCCCATAGATTTAAAAGAAAAAAAAATATGGAGTTAACAGGGTTATAGTTATGGCACCAGGTAAAATATTTAAAACAAATTCTGTTAATATTCTGATTAGTTCTTCACTCACATCTGTGAAGTTGCAGGCATTCTCTAGCATTCTGTTGCTTTTGCTTTTTATAGGTAAGATGAATTGTACCATCCAAAGTGAATATCAAGTAAATAACAAATAAAGGCTCCTAGTCAACTCTGACAGGGTCTTTTGGCTAAAAGTTATTGCTCTGGTGACCAGAATTAAAGAGTAATAGTAACTGTAGAAGGTAAGTGAATTATGACTCTACTTTAAGAGTCATATTATACAGTACACCTCTGCTAGAGGCTTGTAAAACTTAATTCTACTCTCAGCCTCGGCATCACTTTCTGTTCAACAAGCCGAGTTTCTAATCAAGATGCTTGTCAGCAATGCTGTCGGGGGGAACAGGCTGTGCATTTCACAAGAGCATTATGCATATATTCGTGTGAGTATCCCTACCTAGCTGTGTGACAAGACTAGAAAAACTCAACTACTACACAGAGTTTTTTTAAGAAAGTTTTTATAAGAAAGTTGAAGGCATTGATCTAATGGATATTTCTAAAACAATGGACTTGAAGGAATGCTTTGTTCTGAGATGTTAACTTGTCAGAGCAAAACTAGGAAAAGAAATGATATAAGGATGTTGACTAATGTTATAAATGATGAATCTTGAGTTCAGGGGACATGTGGCAATTTTTCACCATTATTTTACTCTTTGTTCCAAATTATATCCATCATTGCTTTATTTAATAAGAATGTATAATGTGCATACATCGTGAATTAATGTTATTACAGTCTTCCAATATTAGAAAACTGAGCAATGCAACAGTTTATTAAACTATGTCTCCACTTTCACCTTGGACCTCTCTGTGGAAAGTTCCCACATGCTCTAGAGAGACAGACATCCCAAAAGCAATGAGAATAGTCCTTTCTCTCATAAAACAACAATCTATTCTGAAGCAAAGTTTGAACTCTTTATGTTGTGTCTCTACAGAGCTATGTAGGAAAAGTTTGTTCACTGTTCTGCTCTCTCTGCTTTGTGTGTGTGTGTGTGTGTGTGTGTGTGTGTGTGTGTGTGTGTGTGTGAGAACAAAGGAATCTGGTCAGGCAGAGGAATCAGAAATTTGTGCAGATTCTAGTTTAATAAGAGTTTGACAGATGTTGCCTTCCAGCCCTTCTTGGTATCATTTTTCTGTGTGATCCTCATGGTTTCTTGTAGCATAGTCCCACTACATAGTATATTTTATGACTGTGCCTCCACAGTTTATCAGGTTACAGATGTTCAACCAGACAACTAGTTTGAATTGCCTCTCTGGTCTCAGTTCATTTGTACCTCAGTGACAAGATTCTCTGGACTCTGCAACTAATAAGCAGCACACAGTAAATGATCACACTTGTGGGGAATTTGGAGGGCAGACAATTGACTCTGACTTCTCCCAGTCTGTGAGGTCTCTAGTACACTGAAGAGTCTATGCCCTTGTTGGATACTGGGGCACAGTAGCTTGGAAGGTGAAAAAGTAGGACCTTCTATGTTTCTTTAGCCAAAGGTATATCTATCCCCATTTTGTCCCCAAACAAGCACCAATATGACCCTTTATAATGTAGTCAAAGATGTAAAAGGCGTTCCTAAGATGGTTTGGTTCAAGTAATGCACCCTTCTTATCAATATACAATTTTAAAAGGAGTCTGAAAAAGACGGACTGGTGAATGGTCAGGGTTGGTGAAAGTTGCTAGGCAGTTAGCTACAAATAAGGTGCAATGTACTTTCCTTTTTGGCCATCAAATGTACTAACACATGAACATTTCATGTCATGTCACGTTCATGTGTTATCTTTCCAAGATGGCAGACAGAAATTCAAGTGTTTTGGTTATAAAACAAAGAGAAATGTGATAGGTGTCATTTGGACAGAAATGATTAGCAACTACTGAGTCATAAAAGTAACAACTCAAAAAAGTATTTCTGACTAGTGAATTCTTCCCGCTAATTGAAGTATGGGAGCGAGAGGGTAGAGACTTTGCTGCCTTTATTGTATGGAGATTGGGGAGGCTGACTTTGATGATAAAATTTTCCTCAGCCAGCTTTGGCAGAGTGTGAAGCTTTCAACTATATTTCCCCCGGAACAATCGGAGCGTTCCAGGGGTCTCGCCATCATTCATCAAAACTGTGGGGAGGAAGTCAGGCTGGCAAAAGACATGACCAAGAGAAGGCTATCAGAGTACTATATGCTTTCACAGGAGCATATTCAGGAAGGTGTAACTTTTCCCTCTTAGACAAGAGTCTTAGTTGTTTCAGGATAACTGAAGTATAACATCATGAAGAAATTCCCCATGCAATGTTTTTAGTTTCTGCAAAATACCTTAAATTTTTAAAACAAAATCTTATTTATACTTGTAGTTCATTAATCTTGAAAACACTATAGGAAGGTGAGGTAGAAATATCCCCCATAAGAAGATTTTTCATCCCATTCACTAGACAGGTTTAGGCATTTCCAAGATTAAAAATGTGGAGGTTTTGAAAATAGGCTTATATTTCTCATTAGAATTTTAAAACACAAACGTGATTCATTTTTCATTCCCCAAAGTAATAGAAAATCTGTCAGGTATAGATTTTTCAACTTCCCCTTGACCTGTATTATAGCTACATATATTCTCAATTATTTAAAACATCCCTTGGATTTTTGAGGCTGTCTGCTCCTAGTCTTGAAGTCATTCATTTTAGCTTTTTGAAAGTTCTCGTTTTCAGCATCAATTACTAATCCTTTGGTCATGGCCTCCACCATCTTGTATTTCCAAGGTGAAGTCCCTACACACTGTTGCACATTTTTCTTCTCTACATTTCTCAAACCATAGAGAACCTGTTCAACGGTGACATTTTGTTCTGTCTTGTTTTGTCCCCACCCCCAAAACTGAAGATTGGTATCTCAAAGTGAATACATTTCACAGTTGATTTGAATAAAATGTATCTGCTTGTTGTAATCAATTATTTATAACTTGAAACAAAATTGCTACCTATTCTCATATACAACCTAACTTAGATTATATATGTAAACAAAAAATTAGTGGCTAAAACAAACTAATTTTTCACAGCCATTACCCCTCACACATGCTTTTTCCGTCTTGGCAACATTAAAAATCTAATAACCAATTTTAAATAAATAAGATATCATTATTAACTGTAGTCACCATGTTGAACAATATTTCTTTTGAAATTATCCTTCTATATCACTTTTTTTTTCTTTCACTAATATCTTCCCAGGTCCCCACCTTACCCAAACTCCTAGTAACAACATTCCACTCACTGCTTCTGTGGGATTGACTTTTCTGTATCTCACCTATAAATGGCACTATGTAGTCCTTGTCTTTCTGTGTGGCTTCTTTTCTCATCAGCACAAACATTAGGCTCACACATGTTGTCATAAATAACAGGCTTTGGAAAAGACAGAAGGGCATCACACTATGAATATCTGACATATTTTCTTTATCCACTCATACATTATAGACATAGGATGACTTCAAGTATTGATTATTATAAAGAGTACTACAATAAATATGGGAGTCTGAGTTCTTTTTGGCCCCCATCCTTCGTGATCAGAGGACATGAAGTTCCCTTTCATTGACATCTCCCCTGAATGTCCTTTTATAATAGTCAGAGTGCCTAGTTTCTGTGTTTGGATGTCAGAAACACTGTCTATGGTCTCAAATGGATTAAAGCCCGTTTTCTCTGTGAATTCTTCTCTGAGCACTGTAGTCATTAGCCTTAGAGACATTCTCTTGTTTTTCCCGAAATATCTTTATGCAGTTTTGCAGTGATTTATTGTTATTTGTAGAGTTTAGATTTGGGAATTGAGCTACTTAAAAAATTATTTGTAACACTTAAATAAATACTTTCTTTTCAATTAATTATGGTTATGTTATTGAGTTTATTCTGGCATGACTTATATTATAGACCATGTGTCCAAGTGTCTATTGTTAACAAAATAATAATACATTAGCCAATATATTAAATGAAGACATACACTAAAATATATATTAACAGACTGGAAAAAACTTTATCATTACTAAAAATTTCTATGAACCTATGTTAACAAAAAAGCCATGGCTCAGTATTAATTAATACAGTGTTCACAATGACTTTATAATATTACTATGACCAATAATGTGAATTAAATTAATTAATTAATTGAATTAATTAAAATAATTCTTGACACATAGTTGATTCCTAATAAACATTCAGAGAGAGAGGCAGAGACAGAGGCAGACAGACAGATACACACAAACAGAGAGAGAGAAGTCATACAAGAGGCAGACATGTACTATGGCATGAGGCTGGAGGTCAAAGAAGAACTTTTGAGGTCGGACTTGCTTTCCACTGAGTTGACCTCATCTCTCTTGCTATTTCTTACATATTCTGTATTTCTTTCTGGCTGGCCTGCCTGTTCCAGACAATTGTTCTGTTTCATTTCACACAGAGGTGTTGAAGTTACAGATGTGCACCATAGCATCTGGATTTTTCTGTGGGATCCAGGAGTCTACTCAGGTTGTCAGGCATACAAGTATGCTCTTTTGGCCTCTGAGTCATGTTCTGCTCAAAATATTTGTTGAAAAAATTCTATGAAAATGTATACACGGTGGAATTAGAGTGGTTGATGGCGGTAGTCATTTACTCTGAGTATAATTTTTGAAGAAAGAACAAGATAGGAGTTTTAACAAACAGAGGAAAAGAAGAGATTCTTAAAAATGACCTGTCTTCAGGATGTTTGTGTACCAAGATTGGTCTGGGCTATGTGAATTAAAAAAAAAAAAATTGCCATGCACCAATGCCTGAAAGCTTATAATTGAAAATGATCCCACTGAAGGCTTCTGTCGCAGCCCTCCCCAAACCGTTTTTAAAATAGAAACAGTCTAGACAGGAATCTATTGACAAGAGTTCTTTAAAAATGTAATACAGATGCTCTTCACAGTTGATGGTAGCTCCTGGTGTGGTTGGGGCGGTTGTGGGGACAGAATCAGTTATCTTTAAGGGACTGGCCGCTGGGAGCTTGAGCATCCTTCAATGAGAATAAGGGAAACACAATTTGGACTTGATATATTTTTTTTCTTTTCTTTTTTCCTTTTAATGGGTATGGTACAAGGGTAGAAGCGTAGATAATTGAGGAGCAAATATGATTGGGGTACATTGTATGACAACAACAAAAAAATATGTTTGAAACAATAAGTGCCACAGAGGAGGACTTTGCAGCCAGTCCTGAAGAGACCTGATAAAACAGGGTTAGATGAAAGGGGAGGAGGACCTCCCCAATCAGTGGACTAGAAAAGGGCAGGGAAGGGATGAGGGAGAGAGGGTGGGATTGGGAGGGAATGAGGGAGCAGGATACACCTGGGATACAGAGTTAATAAAATGTAACTAATAATAAAAATAAAAAAGAGAAAAATAGATAGATAGATAGATAGATAGATAGATAGATAGATAGATAGATAGATAGATAGATAAAGACAATGCAGACTGTCCTGATGAGATCTGATAGGCTAGGGTCAGAAAGAAGTGTAGGAGGACCTCCCCTATCAGAGTACTAAGGGAGGGGCATAAGATGAGAAGATGGAGGGAGGGTAGGATTGGGAGGGGACAAGAGAGAAAGCTCTAGCTGAGATACAAAGTGAATAAACTGTACTTAATAAAAATAAATATATACATTTTTTAAAAGTAAAAGAGAAAAAAAAAAAGTGACCAAAAACGTTTGATGCAAGGCAGCAAGCACTCCTTGCCTCTCTTCAGATCTACTTACCTGTTCTGTTTTTCCTTTCTTACCTTGTGTTTCCTACGTTCAATGAAAGCTAAAAAAGTCATTCCAATATGATTTACGATGTCCTGGGCGTATTGATCAAGATCTTGTCTTCTGCAAAACTTCAGTCCTCTACCCAGGGGGTGACAGCTGTGTGCCACCACATGTGTTTTGTGGATATTGCTGTTTGTTTGTTTGTGTTTTTTTTTTGTTGTTGTTGTTTATTTGTTTCTTTCACTTTACAGTCCGGGCCTTTATTTTTTTCACATCAGGCCAGGAACTCGAAAGAAATGGGCTCCAGCAGCTCCAGCTCCTTCCGGTTGGTCCTCACAAAGTGTGCTTCTGTCGGGGGCGCAGGCTGGCACTTGAGCCAGGTGCCCTTCTCCTTGGCCTTCGTCTTCTTTTGGTAGCTCTCCTTCACGTGCTTCAGGACACTATCCTGGCTCTTCGAATGCTTGATATACTCAATGCGCACGTTGATCCTCTTGGCCAGGATCTTGCCCTTGACCTGCTTGTTCACAGTGATGCCCACAGCGTGCTGGGTGACGTTGTAGACGCCTCCGGTTTTGCTGTGGTATTCCCTTTTGAACAGTGCCCATACCCTTGATGTCTACAGTGTGACCCTTTTTGTAGATTCGCATGATGTGGCCAAAGGAATATTTCCTTTCCTTTCAGGAAAGGCTTGGAGAACATATAAGAAGTCCCTTCCCCTTCCCCTTTGTGTTCCTCATCCTGGAGAGTTACTGCAAGATGGCTGCCGCGGCAGAAAAGTCCACTTGTGGTTCTTTCTGTGAGTTTTGGAGATCGGACTCATGTCCTCATGCTTGGGCAGTATGAACCTTCATCCCAGACAGCCAGTGTGTTTCTGCCTGTCTTCTTCTTTCTCCTCCTTTCCCACTTTTAAAATGCAGGGCCCTGAAAATATTGTGCAAATACTGTATCACTGAACTGCATTGCTAGCCATTTCCATTATTTCACTTGAGCAATGTTCCTCAATTTGTGGGTTGCAATTCCTTTTAGGATCATGTATCACATGTCCTGCATACCAGATATTTGCATTACAATTCATAACAGTAGCAGTGACAGCTACAAAGTAGCAACAAAACAGTTTTATGGTTGGGCTCACTACAACTTGAGAAACTGTGTTAAAGGGTCTCAGCATTAGGAAGGCTCAGAAGCACTTATTTAACCACCTACAGATGTTAACGCCATTTATTAAGCACTTTGAATTTAAGCATGATACATTTTATTAAATAAGACAGTGTGAACTGTGTTTAACGACTATCCATTGTTCACACAAAATAAAACACCAAAGCCCTATTTTTAGGTAGTCATTGTTATGAGACCAGGAGGGTGAATATGATCCCTTTTTCTTATGGATCTCTGCAGAACAGCTCAAAACTCTAAGGACAGTTAGTTGTGTGGGTGGTTTTTTTCTTCCCCTTATTTTATGTACTAGGGGCTCACACCAATGGGTCTCCCGGTTATTTACTCTTCACAACGCTGATTAGGTCATTCCAAAAAAAAAAAAAAAAAAGTTTTGTAATAGGTAAAGGGAAAACACTTAAAGTCTACATATAGCTGGAGCAAGAAAATAAAATACAAAGAAGGAAAACATTAACAGCAAGGAGAGGAGAACCTATTTAAGGAAGTCATATGAGAGAAGGGCTGTGGGCTCTCCTTGTTTGACTGCTTTTGGATTTTAGGAATTAGAAGTTCATGGCTCTGAATTCCAAAAGACTAAACGAAAATGGTTCTTTACCAAGCTTTTACTGGCATTTGATAATCTTTCTTTCCTCGAGCTTGCTTTGTGATACTTAGTTACATTTTATTTACAACAAATAACAATAAATATATTCCATTTGAAAAAAATTGGACAATAATTCAATTATTGTATGCGACAGTTAAATTAATGAAAATTTTATCTTGTTTTAAAAACCAGTCCCTAGTAATACCAATAATTAGACAGTGCATTTTCTATTCTCTTCTGATTGGTAAAATTTTTATTCCCAACTTAATTTACTACACAGTTAAAAGGGTCTTCTAGATAAAGTTCATGTCTTTTGCATAAACATGTTATTAATTTTTTCTTTGTCTCAGTCTTTATCAGTTGTAGTTTCAGTTTGGTCTTGTTTGCTGAGCCAAGTACTCCTGCAATGCTTTCACAGGTGACAGTTTTCCTGGGAATATAGCATGCCTTGTATCATATCGAAATGTTTACCTTGATTAACAGCAAAAGTGTGCATTCACCAAAGGGGCCTTCAGTCGACACTTTATTCTGATTACACAATGGATTAACATTAGATTCAGATTTCTATCAGTCATTTTGCATATATATATATATGTATTTATATTTTTAAATGTATTTATACATGTTAAAATAGATAAGCACAGATAAACATAAAACATAAGCTCATCAGTTTCTGTTTATTTATATGAATATAAATTCATTAGACTCTAAAAATTGTTGTGCACCCTATAGCAATACAGAGACAGGATAATTCTGTGGAGATAAGAATACTTAAAAATGGTCATCTCATGCTGTTACAGATGCTCATGTGAAGTGCATAATGTATTGGAAAAGTTAGCCTGGAAAGCAGATCCTGAAAACTATTCTAGGAACTGACACTCACAGATTATGGGCACATCACTTAGCTTATCTCTGCCATTTTTCATTCAAGTATTGGCATAGTGCTTCCTTAACAGTGCATTCTAAAATATTTTTATAGGAAAATTCACTATGCTTGAAATTGGGAAAGGGTTGATCGGTAAACTCAGACTCTGGGAGTCTATATTTTTATTATATTTTAAAATCCACTGAATTTATTTAGAAATCAGAATCTAAGTAAATTGAAACTGTAATTAACTTTTGGTGAGAAGTATACATTTAACAAAATTAGTTGAAGATGGTATTTAAAAAAAATTCTTTTAAAGACATTTTAAAGCTAGATCTCCAACATCTGCCTCAGTCTCAGTCTGTGAATCTATCAAACTATGACTCTAGGTATAAAGACCCTATAAGACATGTCATTTAAAATGAAAATAATTCTTATCACTTTCATCCATTTAGTGAACAATGGCAGAAAAACAAGAATCTTAAGTTCTTTTGTTTTTTCCAGGTGCTAATGGTTGTACTGAATGTGGCCTGTCTCTATTAATTCTGAACTGTGTTTTTCTGGGAATGTCACTAAAACGCTCAATTCCCATCCCCAAAGGCAAAGAGGATGGACATCAGAAGAAAAAGAAAACAGGAAACAAGCTAGGAACCTGCTACAGAGGGCCTCTGAAAGGCTCTGCCCTGCAGGCTATCAAAGCAGACGCTGAGACTTATGGCCAACTGTTGGGCAGAGTGCATGGAATCTTATGTCAGAAGTGGAAAACAGTAAGATTTGGAGAGGACAGGAACTCCACAAGGAGAGCATCAGAACCAAGAAATTTGAACACAGGGGTCTTCCCAGAGATTCATACTCCAACCAAGGACCATGCATGGAGATAACCTAGAACCCCTGCACAGATGTAGCCCATGGCAGTTTAGTGTCCAAGTGGGTTCCATAGTAATGGGAAGAGAAACTTCCTCTGACATAATCTGCTCTTTGATCACCTCCTCCTAAGGGGGGAGCAGCCTTACAAGGCCACAAAAGATGACAATGCAGCCACTCCTGATGTGATCTGATAGGCTAAGATCAGAAGGAAGGAGAGGAGGCCCTCCCCTATCAGTGGACTTGGGGAAAGGCATGAGTGAAGAAGGGGGAGGGAGAGTGGGACTGGGAGGGGAGGAGGGAGGGTCTTATGGGGGGATACAAAGTGAATAAAGTGTAATTAATAAAATAAAGAAAATGCCTACATTTCTTTACAATGCCCTAGTTGGAGTTAAGGGTCACTCAATAGGATTTTCTGTTTGAGAAAAGACGGCAGTTTGAATAATGAGATCAGATTATTTCCTATTGACTCAATCTTCATTTAGAACAAGGCCACAGGTCTTAAGATAGTTACAGACTTTCTATTGGACAGCAAAAGTTTGAATTTTGGGGTTGTGTAATATTTGTGGTTTTCTACGCAACAGTGCTAATAGAATCACTAAGTCTCTTTCCTAAGCCTACTTTCTTCTCCCTGGGAGAGAACAGGGCAGAGGGTACATCTTACTGTAAGAATTTGGAGTTTATGAAAAATTTCAGAAAATATAGATAATAGAAAATGCCATGTTAAATTAGACTATTTCAGGCTATCTTAAGATTACTGCAAAAATTGCAGCTATTTACATGTAAAAATTTAAATATCATTGTGAAAATATTTGGTTTCTGTCTTTAGAAATCACGTGTATTTCTCTAGATGAGAAAATTATCCTCCCTCCTTGCTGGGTTTAATGGAAATTACCAAGACAACATAAAAATAAGAAGGAACAACACTACTAAAAATAAAAATATTTTTGACTGGAGACCTCCCAGATACTCTGTAGTTTTTCTTTTTCTTTCTTTTTATTTTTTTTCCTTTCTTTTGTTTTCTAGACTGTGGATAAATTTAAGGTATAACATGAGGCCACCATTTGAGATTTTCCCCATAGTATTTCAATTTGGAGAAAATTATGAAAACTAAACTAAACTAAATCATGTGTGCCGAGAAAGAAACCATAGGGAAAAGTCAAATTGTGTGCTCAAACTCACTAACAAGGATCAGTTAGGTCATCAGGAGATTTCACAGATAAAACTCTCATCTGTGAAGTTTTTGATGCTGACATCTTTGATATCACATAATGTGTTTATAAGCACATTATTACAAAAAGGCAATCTACTACAAAAATAGCAATCCTTTTTTTATAAAAGCAGAAATGTTTTGTACCAGTGATACCTCTAGAGTTAATCTAATGACCTCACCAATTCAATAAAAAAGTGACTAACCCAGTCTGTCACTGCACTCTTATATCTAACAGCATTCAACAAAAAGAAATCTTGCCTCTTTAATTTTGTCTTGGAATGATGCAGACTAAGCAAAAATACTTGAATAGTTTATGCCAAAGCTTATTTTTCAGGCATCTCATGTGTCTTTAGCAAAAGAAATAAATTCAACAGGTGATATTTTGTATATCAAGGTCTGTCAGATTTGACACCACTGTGAATGATCAGAGGGGTATACTTCCTTATGAGTTAGTTTTCAAGAAGATATGTAAAAATAAAACTAACAACACAAAATATCACAGAGGGACAGAACTTTCTAACTTATGCTCTTCTTTTAAATATAGTTGAAGGTACAATTTGAGCACAGAGAGAATTCATGAACAAAATGAATATTCCTGACAACTTCTGAAGATGTAGTATGTCCAATGCAATACTTGATTAGAGAATTCACGAAATTAATTGAGAGAAATGAGGATAATAAAACATAGATATGGGATAGACAACGATGGATGAATGAGTGCAGCCTGAGGGGTAAATCCAGCTTGCATACTGCTGGTCAAGACTTGGGTCTTGTCCCCTGAACCCATTTCCACCCAGAGAAAAAGAAGTATTTTGATCTGCAAAAGCTAGCACAATGGTCAGAACAGGAAAATGTCAGACTTGAAAAGCAGTCGACCTCAACTGTTTTCATATCCAGGCAGAGTCTTTTCCATAAAATGAGATACAAAATAGGTAGGTTTTCAGAATGTCAGCTATTCATCGTTTGGCCACTCCAGTAAGGAATGCAAAGCCTGAACACAAGTCTTCCCAGCTAGAAGAAAACACATTACTTAACCTTGTTACCTAACATCTCACCAGCCTGGTGTGGCATGAAAAAGGCTCTGTCCTCACTGAATTATGACAATGTAGATATTTGGACAATATCTGGTTCCTGTAAACATTGTGAACTAAAGATCTTATAGCCCAACATGCATCGTAGATTTTTCTATATTTAATATTCCATGTAATACTCTCCTAGGTTTATTTTCTCTTGTACCATCTTACAACTCTTCTAAAAATCTTTTAGCATTTTATTCGAAAGTTTCACTGAACTTCAAATGCTCTAACTATTGGTTTGATTGTCATCATTGTTACTTTCACCATCATCATCATCATCACCACTACCATCAATACAAATGAATTGTATATAAATAATTCACTATTGTGTTTATGTGTTAGCTTAAACTTTTATACTGACTATTAAAATATGTGGGTGTTAATTATCTGAATGTTTGATAATCTCTAGTAAGATTTAACAGTTTTGTTCTGCTGAAATCCAGGAGTAAACTTTATTCCATAACTTCACAAATAATTTATTTTTACTTTGTAGCTCTTTGTAAAAATCTCAACATTTTCAAAGAGTACCAAGTGAAACCAAATCCATTTCAACTTTCACTTTAAATGATTTTTTTCAATTTATCTTTTAATATCTAAATACAATCAAAGCATTTCCAAACAGAGCTTCAGGCCTGGCATTTTATGTCTGTAGAGTGAGGCAACAAAAGAAAACAAATAAAATAAATATAGAAAAACATAAAACTAAGTGTGAAAAATGATTTACTAGTTACTATCATACTAGCCTCATTTCATTTTCTCTGGTTCGTTCTGCTTTCTAAATAGTTTCTCATTGTAGGCCCTAGAATCTTTACCAGAGTCTTCTAAATATGCTTATTTTTCAAATCTTCTTTCTTCTCTCAACCAGTTTGATACATATCCAACCTCTTCATTTATTTAATGAATGTTACACTATGTCCACATAGTCTGAATCAAGATTAGGCTGTGAAGACCGGCAGGAGCAGGAAGTCCTAAATTCATAATTGTGAGCCAGTTTCAGTGTGTGGTAGCAAACAGAAACGTTGTGACTAACTGAGCCAAAGGGGGAATAAGTTACTTACAAAGACATGGTAACCTCCTTGACCTGATATATCTCTTTCCTGAAATAAAAAGCAGTATGTTCTCTGCTTAAATGTGCATGGATAGATATAGAGCTTACAAAAAGAAAAAAAGTATATTCCTTTTCACTGCGCTTAGTATAAGCTCATTGATTCAATGCTTTCATCTGAATTCTAATGTGTTCTGAGATTTCTGCTTTAGGTCATTTTCTTCAGTCACTACTGGTATTGCTCCAAGTCTCATTCACAGTAGTCCCAAAGCAGTTCTTCGATAAGAACAGGTGATCCGGTACTCTGACATTTGTTCATATGTATGTTGATGGAGTAAATTATCTCCTGAAGGACGTCTTTGCCCCTTTCTGATCTAACATATTTTCTCTCCATTCTTAATTCTGAGCATAAACTAAGCTCACACTATTCACAATTCTGAAGTTCATCAGCCTTGTAGCTCAAAGACAACACAAACTCCAACTGTGTTGTAAAAACACCAATAGTTCAGAGATTACATTTCAACACAAGCATGTTAAGCCTACTCTTGGGAAAAGCTATTCAAGTTCACTTTTTTTTTTTTCTGGATATTCTACAACATTCCTCACAAGTGTGACGTCCCAACTAATTTTACGCAAACACTTTCATCTCACCCATCTCATTCTCTACTTGACCAAGTTCTGTTTCAGAAAAATAGACCAAACAAAAAGATAAAAGCCTATTTAAATTTCAAACGTCTTTCTTGTGTTCCCCTGAGAACTAATGAACAGAATCATATAGACACTCTTCCTTTTAAAGATAAAAGGAGATACTATTTCCCCACATGGTAAATAAATCATAATAAATCTAAGATGTAGTACAAGACAGACATTAGCAGGAGACCTGAGAGCAAGGTTGAAGACTGTGAGGATCAGCCAATTGCACCCTAATGTCAAGCCAAGATCAGTGGAAATAATCATTCTGGCATCTGACAGAAGAGGTTAAAGGGCAGAATTTAATGCCTCCATAGTCTGATTTCCCAGTCTCATTGAGCAGGTGCTTAATAAGGCATGATTATTTGTTATGTTTAAAGAGTTGGGAGAAATGTAGAATGTCCAGTGATTCCGGACTCTGGTTCTGGTGAGAACATTGTAACCTTTTTGTTAAGGACAATTATGTAGAGGTCATTACTTTGTCAGAGCTGATTTCTTTTCCTAAGAAAAATATGGAATGCAAACATATCAAGTTTCAGGGAACTAGTAATGTCACAGATGACTCTTCCGTGGTTACAAAGGGGGACAAGTCTGAGGTCAGAAGAAAGAGCCCCGAATGCCTGGACGATGAGATAGAGCCATTTCACTGGAGCTTTTAAAAGAAAACCTGTGGAAACTGAGACAGGTTTTCAAGCATCCTCCAAGTCTTTATTCATAAGAAGAAAGGGGGAAACAGTGAGAGGAAACAAGAATGAGAGGGAACAGAAGAAAATCAAGCCATTTTACATAGCAAATGCTATTACTGTGAACTGTACAGAGCTTGAAGTAGTTAAATTTGTGTGTGTAAAACAAGCACAATGCCATCATGGGGAGTTTTGCTCAGTAGGCCCTTTTCCTCTTTGTATTTTGTATTCCTTTTTATGTGAATCAATAAATTCAACACTTAAATGGTTTTAAAAATGGGCAGGGGCTTAATAACATAAAGACTGTAAAGTCTGCTTCCCAGCTTCTGCACTTAGGAGGGAATCACGCTTGAGCCTGCCCTTTAATTTCACTCTATCTGGTATTTAAGGTAACAACACACAATTAAGAAGATTTTCAGTGATAATCTTTGTGAAAAGCATTATGAATTGGCCAAGATAGTTTTCCATTAATCCAGCCTTCTTACTGTAATTACCATTATTATTGTATATGTAAGAGTGTGTACCAGAAGTAGGAGGCAAATGAGTCATAGGGTATGATGTTGGCCCTTGTGGTGTTTACAGGAAAATGAGGCATAAATACTGTTGAGAGGTTCATTCAAACCTAGAACACCGTCTGCTGGTAAGTCATGTCATCTGGTGTTTACGCTTTTGTGCATTTTCCTGAACCTCCAATCTGTATCGGTGCTTGATTCACTTTAATGCAATCAGTCACCAACACTGATGTACACATGACCTAGGCCTCTGGCTCAAGAAAGGCCAGAAGTTTGGATAGCTGACATTTTCAAGAATCGTGAAGGAATATGTAACGAATCTGGTTATTTTCTGAGCACACAAGGAAGAGAGCATATGTGGAAGGGGAGGTCCTCTGACTGCCTGTTAGCATACAGGTGTTCCCACTAGCCTGCCGATAAGGGGCCTACCAACCTATCATGCCATCACCTGTGATCACCAGGTGCTTACCAGTTGCATGCTGGATAAAAAGGACCCTGGCACCCTCTTATGCTCTCTCGGTTTCTCTCACTCTCCTGGTCTCTCTCTCTCTCTCTCTCTCTCTCATTGGCACCCACTCCTTCTTCCTTTTTCCCTCTTTCCTACTTTCCCCCAAGAAACTCCTTTATGTCATACCTGTCCCGTGCAATATTAATCATTATTACACCATCCAGGACAGAAGGACTTTAAGGCGGTTTGGGTCTACAAGTCACGTAAGGCTTACAAGGGATGTAAGGACAGCAAAGAATGTAGGACCTACAGGGAGAACAGAATGCCAGGAAGGAAGGATATATGGATCTTGACATCAAGCTCATAGCCTTCAGCTTTCTGACAAGTAGCCTCATGGCAGAGGCATTCAGTTTCAACCTTTCCAATTCACCTTGGGTAGAAGATACTGAGTCAAAGGAGAAATGATTGCAAACTGAACTACCTCCATTAGAAAATTTTAGTCACCTTATTAATGATTTAAACCTGTTATATTTTATGATAGTAGAAGTATTCGCTATGTTGGACTAAATAGAATGAAATTAATTTTAACTTATTTGACTTTTTAAAATGTAGCACCTACAAAACTTTGAATTATATGTGGTTGCATGGCATGTGTTGAAAAATCAGAGTTGTTTAAAAGTTCATTTTGTAAGAGCAAATTTAGGAATTACATTCCCCCTGCAAGCACAAATACACAATGTCCCCTGTTGTTAATGTTTGACCTAAGTATGACTCCTGTGTTACAATGAATAAGCTATGCTACCAATAAATGTTGGATTACTGACTATTTTTTTCTTTTTTGTAAGAATCTCTTCTCAGTTATAATGAAATGTCTAGTCATTTTGTTTTATTTCTTTCAAAAGAATTTTGACAAAATACAGTAAGAAATATTAAAAAAATGAATGAGATAGTTGGGAGAGCTGAGGAATAGGGATCTATCTGAAGCAGGTACTAGTCAAATAGAACTGGAAGTTGATGATAACTACAGTGCAGTAAACTCCATTTCACATTTGAAGGGAAGAAGGAATTCCTATTCCTCAAAATAAGAAAAAAATTAAATAAGAATACAAAGTAATAAAAAAAGATTGGGGTTTTGTTTTCAGAGGTGGTTTAAACATAGATTAAATAAATGTTGCAGATATATTCTCTCCCCAAGTAATGCAAAATTCATCTCAAATGATTAGGTCTTACATGCACTAGACACTCAGTGTGGACTAAATAAATGGTGCTTTGAAGGATTTAGTTTCCGTCGTAATATTTTTATCTTTAAAAAGGAAGAACGGGATGTGAATAAGATATAGAAGAAGGAAAACAATATGTAGGTATTTTGCAAGGGCTTTAAAGTAGCATAGGCATCCCCTTGAAAACCAGGGAAAATTTCCAAGAATCATCTGGTATTTGAAATAAAAGCCGCAAACTACACAGTTGACACGGTAGCACAACCTAACAATCATAGAAATAGCTCTCAACGGCTGAGGTTCCGAAATATTATTTGTCACTGACCCCAAGCTGATTTGGCTTGAGGATCAAATCAAAGCCAAGAAAAAAATCATAAAAATATAAACTATAAAGGAAAGTATTAATTGTTTTGAGAATTAAAACTGTCAGGCAAGCTTTGCCTGGAAAACTTAGATGAAAATCAATACATTAAAAGATTGTTTGGTAAATCCTTCATGAAAGAATGGGGACAGATGTTTCTGTTGGTTCAATGAGGAAAGGCATTAACCTGGAAAACTTCAGAATAGGCTTTAAGAAACAAATGTCAAAAGGTATCCCTAGGTCAAAGTGTCAAAAGGCATGGCAGGCTTAATTCAGGTTCTAGAACAAAATAAACTCCCAGGAATTCCTGGGACAACTGTCATTTGTTTAGCCATAATTTTCTTCCCTAGTCTGGTTCTATTTAGGATGGCAGCCATATCACACTCATCTGTCCTCTTCTGTTGCCTGGCAAAGTATTTGTCACCAAGTAGACACACACACGCACAAAAGAGCTCATTCCACACAATTATAGAGGAGCTGATTGTGACAAGGAACAAGAAATGGACTTAATTTAGAAGCTGATAGAAACAATGTGCTTTAAACTAGTTTTCTTTCTTTAAAGGAAATAAAGGGGAATCTTTACTCACTTGAAATAATAGTCTATTAAAAAGCCACTTCACTGTCCATGCATATATACATTTAAAATGGAGTACTTGAGAAAGCTATGTCTTTTACAGAAGTACTGTGTCCTGCTCTCAATTAAATGGAAAGAATTAAGGACAACTGCACAAAAGCCGGGGCCTGGGGTGCCTGTGGTTTGGAGGCTAGGTTGGTATTTATAAGTAAAAAAAAAAGAAGGCGTCATAAACGTAAACGGGGGAGGTCCACGGGTGAGTAAGTCACAGTGCTATCCCTGTGGGCCGAGTTAAGCCCCTTAACAACTTCTCCGTTTTATTCTCTCCATCTGTTTTACCAGACTATTGGGAGGATTATTTAGTTAATGTTGAGGACGGTATTTATCAATTCCACCGAAGGTCTGCTGTTTAATGATGAGAGAACTCTACAGTGTTGCAGTGGGACTGTCACAGGGGCGAGCAACAGCATTATTTTCAGCTAAGTCCTTTAGAGACCCGCAGGACAAAACACGATACGCAGTTCGCAGAGCATTTGGAATTGTGTTTCAATAATTATTTCTCCCTGCAACAACCCCAAGCCAATTGGGTTTTCTACTCTGTGGGTTCGACAAGCAATTTGTTTTTTTATGATGGTGGAATTTTTGTAGTGGTCTCAACTTTATCCGGAGAAAAGATTCCTCTAAACAGAAATTACAGCACACAAGGTGCAATGAGGTGATGACTTAGTTTCCGTGAAGCTGTGTGAGGGAGTCCTTAACTTTTACTGCTTGCTCAAGATTTTTCCCTTTTCTTTTAGTGAAAGAAACAGTCCAATTTTAAGTAACTTGATCCCACACCGCAGACAGGGAAGTTCCCAGTATCTCCTGCTTACATGCTGTTTTCTATAGGATAAAAACATGGAGAAAGTAAGAATTTGATAAAATAGCATGTGCTGAACCGTTCAACAAGAATTTTTCTGTAAATGAGGCCTCATCCAAAGTTGTTTTTTTTTTTTTTAACTGAGATCTGTAATAATTTCCACACTTATGAAATGTGTGAACGTGGCACGGTGTTTTTTGTTTTGTTTTTTTTTTTTAACCTACCTCTGATTCATTCTAAAACAGAGTAAAACTCCTGTATTCTGAAACACAACATGAACGTTTCTCTTTCAAAGAGAGGACCACAGGGAAGAAGAGTATTCTGGGACACTCTTGACCTGAGTGGCTAGCCCAGCCTCATAATAAAAGCTGGAAAATAAAATCTCCTTGGATAGGAAATCTCATTCTGGAGTTAATCGGTTCTTTTAGGCCAATAGAGATCACCTGGGAAATTACCTCTGTCCGGTGGCGTGACAGCCTTACAGTACCACATAGCATGGTCTAGTAATGTTCCCAAACACTGGCTGGTGCTGGATTGTTCTAAGGATCAGGCCCAGCTTTGGGTAAGCCTGAAGACATTATTAAGGGGTCATTTAGGCCCTGGGCCCTGAGCTAGGCTCATGCTCCCCACTCAGGATATTGGCACTTTCCTGTCTTTAATTTATGTTTACACAACAGTGGCATTAGCTGAAGTCATATGTTCTTCCAGAATTCTGACCTGGTCTCTTTGTGGGTTTCATTTATAACCCCTCTAGAGTATTTCTGTGTATTATGGTAGTTCTGATCCCAGGCTGAGATAGGATTTCAGACGTTATTGAAGGAGTTCTATTTTTATAATTTGTGTTTTATGTGTCAATCTTTGAGTTAATGCCCGCACTTGTAAAAAAAAAATTACCTTCATTTGTGCTCTTTATTGAAGGTTATCATTTCAACAGAGTGTGCCTGGAACAAATTCAGAGTGGGACCCAGCTCTTTGCACATTTCAATTCAGGGGCTTAGTTTCATGTTAAAATCATAAACAGAGTTAAATCTCTCATGGTTTATAACGTGGACGACAGCATAAGATATTAATAATTAGTTAGCAAAGACTCAAGACATTTTTATTAAAAAAAGAAAAACAAAGAAAAAGGAAGGAAGGAAGGAAGGAAGAAAGAAAAAGAAAGAGAAAATTGTGCATGTGTGCACATTCCAAGTGTGTTCAGACGCCCTCAATGCCCAGAAGAGGGTCTCAGCTCCTCTGGAATTAAAGGCAATTGTGGCCTTCCTAACATAGGTGCTAGAAAATGAGTGGGTTTTAGTCAGCATCTTATCAGAGTAACAGAGAAGCAAGCTAGGATATGGAGGGAATATAAATTCATGGGATCTAGTCATACAAAGTAAAGGCAAAGGTATGCAACTTTTTAACGCTCCAGCATTTTTCAAAGTGCCTTTTTTTTTTTAAACAGGCAATTTTATGTTTTATTGTTTGCAAGTGATATCTGGAATAATTTTCACACCACAGAACACTAAAACCAAATATTAAATAAGTGTAATTCTTCACATAGCTTACATTTGTGTGGTGAAAACATTTAACGCCCTCTCCTTAAATTTCTCTGGAGCACAATAGATAATTAATTACCGCCATTGTGCTAACAATACATTTTTAATCATTCATTTCTGTTTTCTAACCAGATTGTTTGTCTTCTTTGACTGCGGGAGCACCCCTGCCACAACACTCCTATTCGCAGCAGGCCTAGTAACGCTTGTTCATCCTTCTACTTTCAGTATTTGTCAGATCAACAGTTTTCAAGTTCTACTGGTGAATGTGTATACACTTTACTTGTGTCTATGCCCTTGAGTTGTTTTTACTCCCTCTGATGTACTGTAGGACTTAGAATGTTGTCAAAACGGTGAGATCTTCTTTGTTTTAATGTCAGAATAGTATTTCAGTAGTGTATGTAAGCTAGCGTCGCTTTACCCATTCATCAGCTGATGGGCAGTGAGGTCATTTCCAGGTCTTGCCTATTGATATTTTCTTTATTGTCAACAGTGCTACGGTAAACATGGCGGTGAAGATGTCTCTGCACCGTGCTGATTTCATTTACTGTGTCTGTACCCCCAGCAGAGTATTTCTGCTTAGCCATCTGAGGAACCTGCACGAGCTTTCCCATAACAGCCGAACTGAAATATATTCCCATCAACACCAAGTAAGGGCTTTCTTTGCTTCACAGCCTTCCAGCTCTCTTTATCTTTAGTCTTTTTGGATAAAGCTCTTCTTACTAGAGTGAAGTGATAGTTCACTCATTTGGCTTGTGTTTCTCTGATGTTTTTAAGCATATCTTTTTCACATACCTTCTGGTAATTTAAATAGGCTTTTTTTTCTCTTTATATTTTTTACTCCCTCATACAGTAAAACCTGACTGCAGTTTCTCCTACCTCTCCTCCCAAGCAACCCCCCCCTTCATCTCTTCACTGGATCTATACCATGGTGGCATGAGTGTGCCTAATCTTTTCTGATAGAGCTTATTTTTCTAAATGTCTGTATCTATCGCCCATTTTCAGTTCAGTACTGTTTGTAGTTATTGGATTGCTTGAATTCCTTACATATTGTGAGTATTAACTGCTAATTGCATTACCAGTTTGTGAATGTTTTTTTTTCCCATCTGTAATGTGCCTCTTTACTCTGATCATTATTTGCTGAGAAAAATTTTACAGTGATGTAATCTCACTTGTCAGTACTTGATTTCTTTTTAACTGTGCCTTCTTAATTTATTTTTAACTGTTGTAATTTTTTGTCCTTTTTCTTTTCTTTTCAGAGCTGAGGACTGAACCCAAGACCATCCACTTAAAAGGCAAGCACTCTACCACTGAGCTAAATCTCCAATCTCTTTAACTGTTATAATATTGATTTTCCACGTGTGTGTGTAACTTTCTGTTTGTGTTAGTTTCAAGGTTTTGTTATCTCAATTAATAAAGTAATCTTTGTCCAGGAAGTTTTTGCTTGAGCTGTGAGTGTTTTCTTTAATTTATGGGGATCATGTAGGCTCAGTCTTTGCTGCATCATTTTTTGATCTCCTTTTTTTACCTTGTTGTGTCTCTTTACCTTTGCCTATGCTCATCTGTGCTTATAGTGATGGGTGTAGTTCTGCACTTACTATTCAGTTCTGTTGATCTATGTGTCTTTTTTTTCATTTCGTTTCATTAGTAGCATTAAGCTTCCATTCGTACAGTTTCCTTTGAGAAGGCTGATTGCTGTAAATCCAGTGAAAACATATTCAACCAATCATGAACCAGGAGATTATGCAAGTTCTTATGCAGAGGAAGAGAGGCTATGGGCTGCAGATTTGGCAGGCAGGGGATGTTGCTCAGCTTAGAAATTATGTAGAGCAGGGGCACTGAGAAAAAAGAATTGTGATTGTTTATACAGCTTCTTCCATATTATCTTTATTATGCCATATTTGTTTGGTACTCTCTCCATTCCATGATGACTTTAATTCAACATGAGATAAAGTCAATATTTTCAGTATCAAATAAACATTTCCTTGTTTCTTATGGAATATACAAGAAAAAAACACCCCCCCCAAAAAAAAACCCCAAAAATAGTATCAACAAACTGTTATCTACCATGTTAAGGATTCTCATTTTTCTTTTTGCACTTTACTACTGGAATAGCTGGATAAGTCTTCTCTCTTAATTCAGGTCAAATCTAAAACTACTCTACATTTAACTGAATGCACTGACACTACCTAGGAGAGTATTATGTTTCCTATGTATCTTGGAACACTGTCAATTTGACATTAAAGTTTCCTGACTCTACTGTAATGAGTTCAAGTTACCTTTACAGAGGATGAACACATCATCAATGTGGAATATGAAAATGAGTGAGCCTGACAGAGACTTTGGCAAGGAAGAACTAGGAGAAATAAAAAGGAACACAGGAACGTAAGAAAAAGCTGACAGTATGAAGTTACAAAGATTTTTGCCCATTAAATGCTTACCAAACAAACCCAAATAATATTTATCATGAAGGAAAGGTCTGCTACTTTATATAGGGTATGTACAGTTGGGGATTTTTCTTTGACTGTAATAAGTACTATTTGAATTATTATTTGTTCCTCATTTTTTTAATTTAAAAATAAACTTCCTAAAAAGAGTTTCCAATGATAAGAAGAGGGAATCCATCTAAAAATTTCAGTGTCTTTGTACATGATTTTTAAAAGATGTTGTGGTTTGACTTAATTGTTGCTGAAAAGGGTTCTCTCTGTACATTGAAAACAAAACTACAAATGGACAGATCAAATGGACAATAAAACTAGCCCACACCATGTGCCATCAGCAGGAAAGGCAAACTGCTGCTTCAATGTAAGTCACCCAGGGTATGCAGTGTGTGGCATTTACCATACATTTCCCTAAGTGTTGTTGTGTCTTGTGCTGTTGGTCAGATGTGAATCAAATGTAATTTATCCCACAACACAGTATGCTCTCTCTAGTTTACCTCAAATCCAGCATTCCCGAGACAATGAATTATTATTTGAAGCCTACTATTAATTGGTTAAATTGGTTAACGAATTAGTTAATTAATTGGTTTATGTTTCTTCACTATATAGCTTCTCACTGCAGTGACTGCCTTTGAGTCCTTGCCAAACCCAACTGGTGGAGGCTGAGTCTTTATAATATCAAGCTCTTAAGTAAGTAGTTGCTATTCTCATTGGGTTTATCTAGTTTCACAGTGTATTTTTCTTTTGTGAGACAGGCTCTCATATAGTGGCAGCTGGCCTTGATGTTTGGATTCTTCTGTCTCCATCTCCTAAGTACTGGGGTTGGTAGTTCTGAGATTATACACCTAGTCAATCCCATCCAACTGTTAACAATATGATTTTATATGTATCATAAAATTATAATGTCAAATATACGCAAGATAGATGTAAATTTTTATTGAAACAGTTTCTTCTAATTTTAATTATGTCATGGTATAAATAAGGACATACTTAGGTAAAGTAAGAGCCTGATGGCATATGTTATCTAACCTTATAGTCACACTAAGTAAAATAAACAACAATGGAAGAAAGTGCCAACAGAATACTAATGGGCAAAATATTCTGATGCATTCTGAGGCCTGGAAGAAAGACGTTCCTTCTGGATAATCACAAAGAAACTTGACAGTTAGAAACAGATGGTTTTCACCGTTTGATAATATAATATTTGAGGAGCTTGAACTCAAGAAAAATTTGCTGAAGTTTAAAGCAGTGGGGTCTCTGGCCATCTCCTCCAACAGACAGGTGAGTAAGAGACAGACCCTTGAGGGAACATGAGTAAACACTGAGTAAACTTTTTACATTGAATTGTTTTCTAATTCCAGGGGAGACCAAGAGGCTGGGAGAGCAGAGTATCAGGCTTAGGGTAGTAAAGGCTGTTGCTCTCAGGACAGGTATTCAGAAAACCCCTTAGACTAAATAGCACGTGACAAAAGAATACAATTCAGAAGCAACTTGCAAACAAGGAGTGCTAGTTGGTCTCAAAACTAAATATTGGGATGAAAAGTGCTGAAAGAACTGAATTTGATACTGTCAGGTCAAGTGGGAAACTCGTTCCAGAGTTGTCGGGGGCCTTCTAGCACCTTGCTGCCCCCTAAATTTTGGCATCTGGCTTGACCAGACTACTGCCCAGATACGATAGTGCATTCCTGGCTGACCTGGGGCTTTCGATAAGATCATCTTCCTGAAATACCTTAAATCTTCCTCTCCCTCAGGGCTTCCTAAGTAACTCTTCTGAGGAACTTTCCAAATTACCATTATTAGCACATCTTGCTGGGCCATCCTGTGATTTCTAGTAACTTAGTAACCCTACCAAAGGCAATTACATTCCTTCCGCTTCTGCCTATATAGTTATATGGAAAATTTGAATAAACAGAGACTTTGATAAGAGATACTTTCTTGGTCTTCATTTCTCGCGTCCTTGTCCCCTTTTTCATTCCCACTCCCCCATTCAGGATCTCCGTTGACAGACTTGCTGGACGGGTCACAGAGTCTCTATTACAGTTTTGTATGGTGGGGTGAGGCTAACATCAGGATTGAATGTAAAACAGAATAATCTCACAAAGATCACTGGAGTCTGGTCTTACTCAGTATAGGTTGTACTGTATACATGAGCATGCAGTCTTTCTGGTAGGACTTGATCTGTCTTGTCTAGCATGCTATCTCTAGTGTTCAGAATCAACCAAATTGCCATGAGGAAAGAATGAGTGTCAGAAAATACTCCAGCCATTTTTTAAAATTTATTTATTTATAAATTACAGTTTAGGCACTTTGTATCCCAGCTGTAGCCCTCTCCCTCATCCCCTTCCCATCCCTCTTTTCCTCCCATGACCCTCCCCAAGTCCACTGATAGAGGAGGTCCTCCTCCCCTTCCCTCTGTCCCTACCTTATCAGGTCTCATCAGGACTGGCTGCATTGTCTTCCTCTGTGGCCTGGTCAGGTTGCTCCCCCTCAGAGGGAGGAGATCAAAGAGCCAGCCACTGAGTTCATGTAAGAGACAGTCCCTGCTCCCCTTACTAAGAAACCCACTTGCAGACTGAGCTGTCATGGGCTACATCTGTGCAGTGGTTCTAGGTTATCTCTATATATGGTCCTTGGTTGGAGTATCAGTCTCAGAAAAGACTCCTGTGCTCAGATTTTTTTTTTTTTTTTTTTTTTGGTTCTGTTGCTCTCGTTGTGGAGATCCTGTCCTAATCGTGTAACCTGAATCAGACCTTGGCTTCCTGCAGCTCTCTCTAGGATGGAGTTGAGAAATCTGTACTGTGGTTTGAAAGTTCTCCCACTATGGTATCTCGCTCTTCTATGTACCTTGAGAAATATTCTGTGCTAAACCAAACCATGTGATGTGAAATTCCCCCCACCCCTAAAATATTACAAAAAGTCATATATTTTATTTGTTAATTGAATTGAGACTCCTCTAGCAGACTGCTAGGAAATTTGGTCCAGACTCTAGAATAAAAAACACAGAGAGAGCTGCCATGAAGTCCTACTTCTTGAGTGCCCTTTCTCCTCGTCTCCAACTTTTCTTTCCTCCTCTCTCTTTCTCTCGGTCTCTTCTATCTTTTTATCTGTTTTATCTCTGTTTATTGCTACTTTTAGTGAACCTTCTACCCTGCATACTTTAAAGACATCAGTGTGTTTAGATCTTCATATATTGTACCTTTTCAGTCTAATGCTCTTCCTTCAACCTCAAAACCAAATCCTGCAGTGAAACACTTTCATTAATAAACTTCATTGAAACGAATTGCTTGTGGCTTTCCTTTGTGCACTGAATGCTCCTTACCATCTTTAAAAATGATGATTCTGTCTCGCTGCTGGCTGGAACCTCCCAGACAACAGCCAAGTTACTCTCCTGTCTTTGAGCATAGCAGAGTATTGTTATCAGTGTCAGAGGCTGGCTCTCTACCATGGTTGTGGGTCTCAGGTTGGGCCAATTGTTAGTTGGACTCTCCCTCAGTCTTTGTTCCTTCGTTATACCTGCACTTCTTGAAGGTAGAGTAATTTTTGGATCAAAGGCATTGTCCGTGGGTTGTTGTTCCCCTCCTTCCACTAGTCCCGCTGGCTAGGAAGTGGCCATTTCAGTCTTCATGCTTCCCACCCCCTTAGGAGTCTCTTCTAGAGTCATACCCATGTCCTCCCAGGAGCCTACACTGTGGCAAGCCTCCAGCTTGACAAAGAGATTCCCCCCTCCCGTTTCCCTTCTTGTTCCCAGCCCTCTCACCTCCCACCCCTGTTCTTCCAACATCTGATCCCCACTCTTGTTTCCATCCTCAGTTCATCTTCTGCTAGTTCCCTGTCTTCATCCACTTCTGCTGTCTATTCTGTTTCCCCTTCTGAGTGACATTCTGGCACCCTCCCTTGGGCTCTCCCTGTTACTTAGCTTCTTTGGGTCTGCGGATAGTAATATGGTTATCCTGATGCTAGTACTTGTAGCCACAGCCACGCCTGGGGTGAAGCTCTAGGGGTCCCGTGGAAGTTTTGGGGAAAGATGGAAGAACCTGGAGGGGACAGCAACCTCAAAAGAAGACCAACAGAGACAACTAACCCAATCCCATGGGGGCTTTCAGAGACTGACACATCAACTAAGGAGAATGCATGATCTAGGCCGTCTGTGCAGATGTAGCCAATGGGATGCTTGAACTTCATATGGGGCTCCTGACAAGTGGGGGGGCTGTTTCTAACATGTTGCCTGCTTTTCGATCACTTCCCCCTGGCAGCACTACCTTGTCTGGCCTCAGGGGATGAAGATATGCTCAGTCCTGACATGACTTGATGTGTTGAGGAAAGTTAATGTAGGAGCAGGGAGCTTCCCTTTTCTGGCGGGAAAGGGAGAGGGGAAAGGAGAAGAGGTAGTAGGGGGAGACTGGGAAGAGAGGAGGGAGGTAGCACCATCGGGATGTAAAGGTAATAAACTCATAAAAATTTAAAAATGATTCTGCCTCCATTGGCCTGCTGGAATCCAGCTGCAGAGGAGTGCTCTGCCCTGGTACACCGGCAGCCAGTCCCCTTCAGTGTGCTCCAGGATCCTTCTTATGGGTTGCAGCACATCCCCTACTTCATCCCCAGCGACAAGAAACCATCTAGCAATAGCAGCAACCACCTGTGAACAGCGGCATTCTCCAGGTTCCATCTTCAGGTGCTTGCCCCGTTTCTTGGGTCATATCTCCGCCTGCATTCCTGCTGACCGGCAGGGAACAGCAGCTCTCAGGAAGCAGCCGAAAACCAGCACCCACCGGAGAACAACGGGCATGGACCAAAACCCAGAGACCAGCTGCCATAGAGACTACTAGTTCTCTCTCTTACACCCAGAGGCCTGACACCACCCAGGAAATCCAGAGGACTGCTACCCTCTGGGATCACCAGCTATACATAAAACTCCAGAGGCCAACTACCATCAGACACCACCAGGTTTGATAACACCAGGGACAAGCAAATGGCTAGAGGTCAATTTAAGAACACAAAGAGCAAAATACAGGACCATAAAGCACAACCAGAACCCAGCGATCCTACCTCAGCAAACCCTGGATACTCTCATACGTTTTAAGCCCAAGATAATGATCTTAAAGCTGATGTTATGAAAATGATAGAGGCTTTGAAAGAGGAACGTAAATCCCTCAAAGAAATGCAGGAAAATACAATCAAACAGGTGAAGGAATTGAGTAAATTCCTTAAAGAAATACAAGAAAATACAGTGAAATGGAAAAAGCAAATGAATAAAAATTGTTCAAGACCTATGGAAATATAATCAATAAAGGAAACACAATTTGAGACAATTCTGGGCATGGAAAACCTAGGAAAGAGAACAGAAACCACAGACGTAAGCATCACCAATAGAATGCAAGAGAGTGAAGAGAGAATCTCAAGTGTAGAAGATAAGATTAAAGAAATAGATACATCCATCAAAGAAAATATTAAATGTAAAAAGTGCCTGACACAAAACATCCAAGAAACCTGGGACACTATGTAAAGAACAAATCGAAGAATAATAGGAAGAGAAGAAAGAGAAAATTCCCAGTTCTAAGGCCCAGAAAATATTTTCAACAAAATCACAGAAGAAAATGTCCCCTAATGAAAGAGATGCTTATAAACATACAGGAAGCTTACAGAATACCAAAGAGATTGGAACAGAAGAGAAAATTGTCCTGCCATATAATAACCAAAACACTAAGTGTACAGAACAAGGAAAGAATTTCAAATGGTATAGGGGAAAATGGCCAAATCAAATCACATGTAAAGGCATACCTAATGGAATTATACGTGACTTCTCAGCAGAGACTCTAAAAGCAAGAAGGGCCTGGTCAGGTAGCTTATAGACACTAAGAAGCCACAGATGTCAGCCTGGACTACTATACCCAGCAAAACAGTCAATCACCATAGATGGAGAAAAAAGATATTTCAAGAGAAAAACATATTTAAACTATACCTATGAACAAATCCTGCCCTACAGAAGATAATAGAAAAAAACCTCCAACCCAAGAGGTTAACTACACCCAGGAAAACACAGGAAATAAATAATCCCACACCAGCAAAACCAAAAGAAGGTAAGAACACACTACCACCACTACCATCAAAATAACAGGAAGTAACAATCATTGGTCATTAATATCACTCAACATCAATATACTCAATACCCCAAGAAAAATACACAGGCTAAAAGAATGGAAGGCAAAACAGGACCCATCAATCTGATACATACAACAAAGACACCTCAGCAATAAAGGTAGACATTCTCTCAGAGTAAAGCAGAGGAAAATTGTTTCCAATCAAATAGACCCAAGAAGTAAGCTGCAGTAGACATTCTAGTATCTAATAAAATAGATTTTCAACCAAAATTAACCAAAAGAGATGGGAAAGATCCACCAAGATGACCTCTCAATTTTGAACACATATGCCCCAAATGCAAGGGCACCTGCATTAGTAAAAGAAACACAACTAAAACTTAGACCACACATCTATTCTCACACATTAATACTTGGAAACTTTAATACCCAACTCTCACCAATGGACAGATCTCCAAGATGGAAACTAAACAGAGAAATAATGAAACTAGCAAATGTCATGAATAAAACGGACCTAGCAAATTTTACAGACCATTTCTCCCAAATACAAAAGAATATACATTCTTCTCAGCACCTCACAAAACATTCTCCAAAATTTACCCTATTCTTGGTCACAAAGCCAGCCTCAACGGATACAAAACAAAAACAAAAACAACAACAACAACAAAAGAAATAACCCCTTGTATCTTATCAGACTACCATGGATTGATGATACATTCCAACAACAGCAGAAACAAGAAGGAATCTACAAACTCATGGAAACTGAACAACACTCTACTCAGTGACCACTGGGTCAGGGAAGAAATTAAAGTTTTTCTATAATGTAATGGAAATGCAGGCACAGCATACCCAAATTTATGGGACACAATAAAAGCAGTGCTAAAAAGAAAGTTCATAGCAGTGCCTTCATGAAGAAATTAGAGAGGTCTTATACTAGCAGCTTAGAAGCACACCTAAACACCCTAGAACAAAAAGAAGCAAACATACCCAATAGTAGAGAGCATGAAATAATCAAAATCGGGGCAGAAATCAATAAATAAGAAGCAAAGAGAACAAGCAATGAATCAGTGACACCAAGAGCTGGTTCTTTGAGAAAATCAACAAGATAAACAAACCCCTCGCCAAAGTAAAAGACAGAAAGACAGTCTCCAAATTAACAAATTCCGAAATCAAAAGGGGGGGGAGAGGAAGGTTACAACAGAGTGAGGAAATTCAAAGAATCATTAGTTCTTACTTCAAAAGCCTGTATTCCACAAAATTGGAAAAATCAAAAGGAAATAGATGATATTCTCAATAAATTTTATTTACCAAAGTTGAATCGAGATCAGGGAAATAATTTAAACACCCTTATAACCTCTAAAGAAATAGAAGCAATTATCAAATTCTTCCAATAAAAAAAAAATGCTCAGGGCCAGATGGTTTTAACACAAAATTCTACCAAACTTTCAAAGAAGAGCTAATACTAATACTCCCCAAACTATTCCAGAAAACAAACAAAAACAGTAATACCAAACTCATTCTGTGATGTCACAGTTACCCTGATACCTAAATCACGAAAGACTAAAGACTCAAACAAAAAAGGAAGTTTCAGGCCAATTTCCCCTTATGAACATTGATGCAAAAATTCTCAATAAAATATTCGAAAACTGAACCCAGGAACAGATTAAAAATATCATCCAGCATGAACAAGTAGGCTTCATACCAGGGATGCAGGGGTCATTCAACATGCAAAAATCCATCAATATTATCCACCATATAAACAAACTGAAAGAAAAAAAAAAAAAAACCACATGATCATCTCATTAGATGCTGCAAAATCCTTTGACAAAATTCAACATGGTTTTATGATAAAATCTTGGTGAGATCAGATTCAAAGCCCATACCTAAACATAATAAAAGCAATATACAAAAAGCCAATGGCCAACATCAAACTAAATGGAAAGAAATTCAAATCAGTTCCACTAAATTCAGGAACAACATAAGGCTGCCTGCTTTTCCATTTCTCTTCAATATAGTACTTGAAGTCCTAGCTAGATCAATAAGACAATTAAAAGAGATCAAGAAGATACAAGTTGGAAAGGAAGAAGTCAAAGTATCCCTATTTGCATATCATATGATAATATACATAAGTGACCCCCAACATTCTACCAGAGCATTCCAACAGCTGATAAACGATATCAACAAACTGAAATGAAAAAAGAAATGAACAAACAAATGAAAAAAGAAACAGCCCTCCTGTATGCAAATGACGAATGGGCTGGGAAAAAAAAATTAGGGAAACAACACCCTTCACAATAGCCAAGAATAATATAAAGTATCCTCATAGTGTAACTATGAGCAAGCAAGTGAAAGATCTATATGACCAGAACTTCAAGTGTCTGTAAAAAGAAATTAAAGAAGATATCAGAAGATGGAAAAATCTCCCATGCTCATGGATCAGTAGGATTAACATAGTTAAAATGGTCATCTTGCCAAAGAGCAATCTATAGATTCAATGCAATTCCCATCAATATACCAATACAGTTCTTTTTTTAAAAAAATTTTTATTTCACTTTTATTAATTACACCTTATTCATTTTGTATCCCCCCATAAGCCCCTCACTCCTCCCCTCCCTATCCCACCCTCCCCCCTTTCTGCTTGCATGCCCCTCCCCCAGTCCACTGATAGGGGAGGTCCTCCTCTCCTTCTTTCTGATCTTAGTCTACCAGTTCTCATCAGAAGTGGCTGCATTGTCAGGGTTCTAGGCTATCTCCATGAATAGTCCTTGGTTGGAGTATGAGTCTCTGGGAAGTTCCGTGTGTTTAAATTTTCTTGTTCTGTTGCTCTCCTTGTGGAGTTCCTGTCCTCTCCAGCTCTTACTATTTCCGACTTCTTACATAAAATTCCATTCACTCTGCCCATCAGTTGGCCATCAGGCTTGGCATCTGCTTTCACAGTCTGCATGGCAGAGGCTTTCAGAGGCCCTCTGTGGCAGGTTCCGAGGTTGTTTTCTGTTTTCTTCTTCTGGCTTTCAGAGGCCCTCTGTAGCAGGTTCCTAGGTTGTTTCCTGTTTTCTTCTTCTTCTGATGTCCATCCTCTTTGCCTTTCAGGATGGGGATTGAACAGTTTAGTAAGGGTCTTCTCTTTTGCTTAGTATGTTTAGATGTACAGATTTTAGTGGGTTTATTCTATGTTGTATGTTTATATGAGTGAGTGTATACCGTGTGTGTCTTTTTGCTTCTGGGACAACTCACTCAGGATGATCCTTTCCAGGTCCCACCATTTACCTGCAAATTTCATGACTTCCTTATTTTTCATTGCTGAGTAATACTCCATTGTATAGATGTACCACAGTTTCTGCATCCATTCTTCATTTGAGGGGCATCTGGGCTGTTTCCAGCTTCTGGCTATTACAAATAAAGCTGCAACAAACATAGTTGAGCAAATGTCCTTGTTGTGTACTTGAGCCTCTTTTGGGTATATGCCTAGGAGTGGTATCCCCCCATAAGCCCCTCACTCCAGATAGCTGGATCTTGAGGAAGCGCTATTCCTAGTTGTCTGAGAAAGTGCCAGATTGATTTCCAGAGTGGTTGTACAAGTTTACATTCCCACCAGCAATGGAGTAGGGTTCCCCTTTCTCCACAACCTCTCCAGCATGTGTTGTCACTTGAGTTTTTGATCTTGGCCATTCTGATGGGTGTAAGGTGAAATCTCAGGGTTGTTTTGATTTGCATTTCGCTAATGGCTAATGAGGTTGACAAAAGGGCTGAGAAAGAAATTAGAGAAACAATACCCTTCACAATAGCCACAAATGACATAAAGTACCTTGGTGTAACCCTAATCAAGCAAGTCAAAGACTTGTATGAAAAAAATTTCAAGTCTCTGAAGAAAGAATTAGAAGAAGATATGAGAAGATGGAAAGATCTCCCATGCTCATTGCTGGGCAGGATTAACATAGTAAAAATGGCCGTCTTACCAAAAGCAATCTACAGATTTAATGCAATTCCCATCAAATTACCAATACAATTCTTTACAGACCTTGAAGTAACAATTCTCAACTTCATATGGAAAAACAAAAACCACAGAATAGCTAAAACAATCCTATACAAGAGAGAGAGAGAGAGAGAGAGAGAGAGAGAGAGAGAGAGAGAGGAGAGAGAGAGAGAGATCTATCTCTTACTTAAAGCTGTGCTATACTTTCTAAGTGAGGTTTTACATTTTACCCCGGGTCCTCCTTCTTGTTTAGCTCCTTTGATGTACAGATTTTAGTATGTTTATCCTATCTTATAGGTCTAATATCCACTTATAAGTGAGTATATACCGTGTGTGTCTTTCTGCTTCTGGGATACCTCACTCAGGATGATCTTTTCTAGATCCCACCATTTGCCCGATAATTTCATGATTTTCTTGTTTTTAATTGCTGAGAGGACAGGAGCTCCACAAGGACCAAATATATCTGGGCACAGGGGTCTTTTCTGAGACTGATTCTCCAACCAAGGACCATGCATGTATATAACCTAGAACCCCTGTTTGGATGGAGACCATGGCAGCTCAGTATCCAAGTGGGTTCCATACTAAGGGGAAAAGGGACTGTCTCTGACATGAACTCAGTGGCTGGCTCTCTGACCACCCCACCCCCAAGGGAGGAGCAGCCTTGCTAGGCCACAGAGGAGGACATTGCAGCTAGTCCCGATGAGACCTGATAGGCTAGGATCAGATGGAAGGGGAAGAGGACCTCCCTTATCAGTGGACTTAGAGAAGGACAGGGAGGAAATGAGAGAGGGAGGATGAAGTTTGGAGGGACTGAGAGAGGGGTCTACAGCTGGGATACAAAGTAAATCAACTGTAATTATTATAAAAAATAAAAATTTAATAAAAAAGTGTTAAAAAAAAAAGCTGTACTACGGAGAGATTGTGATAAAAACGGCATGGTACTTGCATAGGAACAGACTAGTAGATGAATGGAATCAAGTTGAACATCCAGACATAAACCCACATAAATTCTATATCTCAGATTTGGGGAAAGTAGAATTTGGTGACATTGTTTAAATTTTTCATAGGTTAGCCCCTCTTGAAAGAGTGATGCAGCCCTGGGCCTTGCCTTTAGTCAATACATGATAATTCATTTCTAGATAAACACGGCTATATAACATTACATCCTCTGAGGTTGTTTCTTGCTAAATATTGCAGATGAGGCTGTGTGTGTGTGCGTGTGTGCGCGTGTGTTTGTGTTATGGGAAAACTGGACTGATACAAATTTAAAAACAGGATCTTTAAAAGTACATAAAGAACATTCGATGAAGATCTCATTGACTGCTTTCACAAGAACAGTTGCTTTGTTACAGCCAGGAGGAAGATGGGCCGCAATGAGACTGCCTAGGTGTCTTCCCTTCCTGACACAGTGAATGAGCCTCAAAGAGGAGAATGCATGTGGCTTGTTGCCAGCCATGTGGAAAGCATTGTGCTCTCTGACTGCTGACATGGAAAGTGACTTTAATTTCTTCTTTAGAAAGTCTTTTTTTGTTTGTTTTCTATCTGTCAATTCTTTTATTTAGTCTCAGTATATATATTTTTATTTTCAGCCATTTTGTACTGAATGTTCAACAGTGTGGAAAAGATAGATGATTTTTTATTTTTTTAAATTTATTTATTATTTATTACAATTTATTTACTTTGTATTCATCATGTAGCGAGTTGGCCAACACTATTCTCAGAACAGAGTTAACCAAAGAAATTCTAAACATGATTTGAACATTGGATAGAGATGACCAAGAATTCTAAGAAACAAATAAGCTATGTTTCACCAATGTATATTTATAAAATACAGTCTTTTAATATTGGTGAAAATTATTTTATTTTGTAAACATTTAGTTTAAATTAAAATATATGTACATCATTTCCCTGCTTACATTTTCCCTTCTTCTAACCCATTTCATATTACTTCTTCTTGCTTCGTCTCTAATTCATAGTCTCTTTGTCTTTGTCATTTGTCTATCTATCTATATATAGTAGGTGTATATTATATGCATTATATAGTAAATAAATTCTTTGTCATATATATTCTTATATAATAAATTATTTCATTTTTGTCTGAACACAGGAAAGATGCAACATAAAATGTTTTCTTTTGATAAATGAATTAGCATAGAGTAAGAAGACCTATATATGATTTTCTACAGAAAAAGAAAAATAATATGTATATTACTATAATATAGAATGTATGCATATGTATGTGTTTGTGTATCTATTTTATAATAGGAATCTGTTAGAGTAGTTTACATACATGTATATGTTTATATATGCATAAAAGTATGACTGACTAAAGCCTTCTCAGGTCATTTGGTGTCCCTTATATAAATGTAATTTCAGGGCTGATCACTTACTATTGCAGAACTGGTTTGGGATCTCTCCCAGGGAAGACTACTCCCTTGTTGTGTGTAGGTCTTTGTCTATGCGCAGGGTCTTATGAGTTTGTTTTTTGTTTTGTTTTTTTTTTCACCTTCTATGTTAGCCTGTGTATTGATGTTGGTTTTATTTAGGTTTTGTTTAGTCAGTCATTTTGTTGTGGTATAATGGGTGAAGCTTATCACACTATTTGAAAAGTTTTGTTGACTACTTACAAGAAAAGCAACAAAAACAGTTATTACACGTTTGTAAATAATTCTTAAAAAACAGAATGCATATTTTGGGCTCATGAAATGCCTAAGATTCATATATTGAAGCTGAGTATTAGTAAATTTGACTCTGATTCTACACAGATTTTTACTGAAATGCTTTCAAACTTAATAACTTTCTTGTGGTGCCTGTATCCTTGAGATTTTTGGATGTATCTATTTTATGATAGATACCTGACTGAGATGGTCAATTTACTGTATGGAGAGATAGAAGAAAATGGGTGAAGCAGACTTCTGGTTGTGTCTGCGAAAATATTTCTAGAAACATCGGAGATGAGGGTCAGTACCCATGGAAGAAAGATTTACACTTGTCTCAGGCATCCACTGTCGGTATATCTGAGGCCTGAGTAAAAAAGGCAGGAATGGAAATCTTCCTTGAGGCCCCTGTGCACACTCTGTCTTTGAGCCAACACACTTCTATGCTGCTGACAGTTTACTTAGACAACAGACTCAATATTCTGTGGCTTTTCAACATGGCTTGCACCATTGGCGCTGCAGAAACTTTCCGGACCTTAAGCCTTAGACTGAGTTACATCACTGCTCTCTTACCTGTTGATTAAAGACTGGGCTGAGAAGCTTCTGTTCCCATCCCATCCTGGGCTCAGCCTCTGTGTAAACAATCTAACAGATTCCCTTTATAACCACACATATACATGTTCTCTCTCTCTCTCTAAAACAAATTCATACAGACATGGACATGTCACACACAGACACACACACACACTTTATTGTTTTCCTGTAGCAACTTATATAGTTCCTCTTACTCTATGCTAATTCATTTAGTAAAAATGTAACATCTTGATCTTCATTTTTCTTGTATTCAGACAGTATTTGTTTCAAAAATAGTATTTATTTATGTAAGAGCTAGGCTCTCCAAATAATTTCTGTGACCTAAAAGTTTGTCTTTTCCATATAAACTTATCTAATTGCATTCTGGTTTATTTTAGTGACTTGCAAACATAATTTTAAACAAACTCATATTCAAAATATTTTAATTTTGCATGCCAATAATGTTGGTACAATTGCTATAGCAAGTAAAATATTGATATTCCTCTTACGAAATGTTGTGTTAAAGTAAATAATGGGTTCAAAGAGATGGCTCTACACAAGCATGAGGATCTGAGGTTGAAACTCTAACACTTCTTTATGGAAGCTGGGGTGTTGACAGGAAGGAATCCTTGGCACTGGGTGGTCAGCTAATTTATGTGAATCATAAAGCTCCATACTCACGGTCTCAGAAATATGGTAGCAGATTGATTAAGCGATATTGAATTATTGAATTCTGCCCTCTACATGCAATGTGCACACACCCAAACACACATGCAAACACTCAGTACAAAAATTATAATTTTCAAAATGAACTCTATTATCTATTATATTGACTCCATTTCAAGCAACACATTTTTGGAATGAAGATTTAAATGAATTTAAAAAACTCTCAGTGTTCCTAGATATTTTTTTTATTTTTAATTTTTTCCTTATCATTATTATTATTTATTACAATTTCACTTTGTATCTTGGCACTAGACCCCTCCATCATTTCCTCCCAATCCCACCCTCCCTTCTTCTTCCCTCCCTGCCATGTCCCTACCCTAGTCCACTGATAGGAGAGGTCCTCCTTCCCTGCTACCTGACCCTCGCCTGTTTTTTGGGAACTGTCTTCTAAAATTTACTCTCCCATCTCTTGTTTTAATCACAACTCTATGCCACCTGAAAAACATCTGGTCTCAGGTTCTCTCTCATCACCCATCTCCAGGGGAGATGTCACCATTTAGGCATCTTTTTAGAGGAACAGAAATGGTTTCATTTACATGCCTCTTGTTATAGTACATCAACTTCATAGGTAAATTATACTATGGACTCATACCAACTCTTACTCATGGTAACACCTCTTATACCTTTATTAACCTGTAGGATTTTACAGTCTGTTAGGCATAGATACACATCTGTTCAACAGACCAAAATTATTCGTAGCCATCTGTCTAAATATTTCAAAGGCTTCTTGTAAAAATACCTGGAGTGTATAAAATAGTGCTTACCTTTATTTTAGGATAAACATACTATTTATGCATGTCAGTCCTCCAGGATCTGCTTTCAATAACTCATATAATTTACAGCCACAGGTAGTTGGACGTAGGTTTGGGGGTGGTATAATGCTAGGATAAACCGCATTCCATCATTTAATAGAACATTACAAATTATGGGACTAGGTCACAGACGTTCTTTGAAAACATCAAGATTTTAACTGTAATATGAATAGTATAATTTAAAAAATGACTTGTGTCACACTTACTTTAAAGTACTTTGAATAATAATTCAATATGTCAATAATTCAATTGACATGAAGAAATTGACTAAGAACTGCAAACCAGGTATGCTACTCTCTCGTTTAAGATTTTTCCATTAGTGTTTTCCATTTTTTCATAAATACTCTATGTCCACAAAACCCAATTTATGTTAAAATAAGAAATCAAGATTAAATGACAGCAGAAGTATATTTTTAACTGGGAATTCTGCATGTTTATGGAATATGAATGGAAATTATTAGATTTATATGCAGAACATGATAGATTTTTATTATTTCAAAATGAAGGTTGTACTTTGCCACTTAGATCACTATAAAGCTGAATTATGTTTTGCTTGCAGAATATGTGGAGCATTTGAAGCACACAATAAGTGTACTAAGTTCAGCATTGTATAATATATAGCAAAAGAAATGTAGGGGCCATTTCTGTCAGCCTGTAAAACAGAGGACATTAAGCAATCAGTATGTAAAGACAGAAGCGTCCTGTCCATGTTACCAACAAAGATCAGATATGTTTATTGACATGTATGACATGTTGACGTAAGTGAGGGAGTATTTCTCGGCCATAAAGCTTAAAAATTTATGTAAAACTTATAACATACCTTTATTTTTCAATAACAGGGTTTTGTTTTTTAATTAATAAATGACTATAAGTGTGATTCTGAAGCTTTATGTTATTAATTGATATACACAGAGAATTTTTTCTATTTTTTTTTCTCCTTGGCCCTTGATAGAGAGGTCTATTACAAAATATCCTACATAATGTTTGATTAGACAGCCACTCCATGATAGAGGCTCAGCTTTTATATACCTACAGAACCTCAGTGTATTTAGAATGTGGCTCCAGTGCCCAACAGTAAATTTTTTAAAATTTAATATTACAGGTAATGTTTAAAATTTTTCATTTATATTACTTTTTATTTATAAATAATTTTCTATGACTATAAAATGAATAAAGACAAATACAATGTTACAATCATATAAAAATCTGTTGACCCTGAGTAATAATATTCATCACACTATGCCTCCAAAAATTTACCAGATAAAACAGCCTATGTGTTACCCTCAAGTCCATTATTATACGTAGAGATTTATTTTACATTTTATTTCATATGTTGTTGACAGCACATTTATTTTTAAAGGATTTTAAAAGTAGTTATAAGGTCATGTTGGTGAGATATTACTGGTGTCATTTCTGATCTTATTAAGCGACATGATCTCTCATTAAAGTCCATGATCCTCTGACTCTTAAAACATTTCTGCCCCCTCTTCCACAGTGTTCCCTGAGCCTTCGTTACAGAAGTGTTTTTAGATGTGTCTTTCTGGACTGGGATCTCCAACTCTGCATTTCGGTTGCTTGTGGTTTTCTGTAGTCATCTCTGGTCTTTGTAAAGAGAAGTTTCCTTGATGAGTAGTGAATACTGCATTTATTTGGGGGTATGTGGACATAATGCTTATAGATTGCTGTTTGGGATCATGCTGGCTTAGTAAATTAGTAGTTGTAGATTCTTCTCCAAGATCCGAATCCTTCACTTTGGGTAGTTGTCTAGGTTGCCAGCATCAGGCATAGTATTTCTCTTGTTGAGAGGGTTTTGTTTTTTTTGTTTTGTTTTGTTTTGTTTAAGTTCAGCTGGGTAGCTGTTAGTTAACATGATCATCCAAATGTGAGCTGATCAAGACTGACACCAAGGAACATGCAAAACTGGATGAGAGAAAAGCTCAAAAGCTTCAACCTTACAGAGAGTAGAACACAGACAATTCAGTAAAGTTGGAAGTAGTGGAGATATATCTTCCCAGGAAAAGCATAGCAATTGGTACTCCAGTGCCAAACGGTCAGCTGCAAAAACATACATATAAGTAATATTACATGGACTCAATAGGTTTGATTTAGGAATATACTGGTATAAAAACACAGCTATGCATGCAATAACAGTCATGAGTTTGAAAGAAGAAGCCATGAGTTTGAAGGAGAGTGGGAAAAGGTACATAGGAGGGTTTGCATTAAGGGAAGGGAAGGAGAAAATGTTATAATTAAAACACAATCTCAAAAATAAACAAAAAAATAGTAACAAGGCAGCCAGTTTTAAAATAAGAGGGAAGTAAAATTTATAATTACGTACTGTACATTCTCCAGATCACTCCTTTTTTACAAAAAAAAAATAGAAATTGAACACACACATGTATGCCATTATAGATGGAAAGACATGGGCACACACGTTTTCCAGATTTTTTCCTTTTGATTTAACTGGGTGTTCTATAGTACTATGATTAAAATATCAGCAAGTAAGATACAATTATGTTGTCAGAAAATCCGCAGTGAACAGATTTGTTTCTGCTTCACTGCGCCTCATAATTCACAAGAGCCATCCCTTTAATACAGGTGTTTGCAGTTATCAATCACGGAGACTCTCGGCTTCTCTCCCTCTCAATCAACGTTCCCTGACTTGTTGATGCAAGAAGCGCACTCGCCTCGAGCAATTGGTTTAAGAGCACTTGTAATTTAGAGAGGAACATTTTATGTTGTCTCTGTTAAAACATTAAAGTTATTACTTTCTTCCAGATTTATGGATGGAGAGGGGGGCCAAAGTTATGAGCTCCCTGTGGAAATTACTGGTGTCAAGAGAGAACAGAACAGGCAATTTTGCAGTTATCAACGGTTTCAGAAAGACTCTTTCCTGCTCATGTTCATCCCTACCTTTGAGATGTGAAATTACTCTACCACTGATGACAGCCTATTATGCTAGTTGGAATGTGAGCAGCTTGTATAACCAGTGTTTCTCCAATCCGTCCGGGGCTAAGGATTCAGTGGTGTCACAAAAATAATGAGAATAGTTCAAATTTAACTGCAGAAATTTGAGAATTGTCAGTCTCTTCAGAGTCCTCCAGCCATGTTAAGCATTTCCTGTTAGGAAAGAACCTCAAACTGCTCTCCAGGATAAGTGCTCTGGATGCAGACATGCTCACAGCTTCAGTGCATCTCTCAACGGGAGCTGTATTTATGGATCACATCCATGACATACTATCCAAGAGTATTTTTACTCTTCTAAAGCTCACCAAATGTGTTTTCCAAGTAAGGATCCTGGCTCCACATTGTTGGCTATTTAGATTTGCTTGTGAAGGCCTCATGGTTACCTATATATTATAACAAATTACACATATAATAAAATTCACCATGCATCCTGTTTTAAGTATATAAATCTATATGTATATATAGTTGAGTGACCTTAAATTTATTTACATTTTTGTGAAACCATTCCTCTATGTCAAGAACATTGCTATAATTTCAAATGGAAATACTCAGAAAGAGGGCCTCTGTGATCTTTCTATGTCACTCCCACTTCATTGTCCTTGACGTGAAGTACTGTACTGTAACACTTGATGGATTTGATCACTCCAGGTATGTCTTACCTGGAAGAATAAGTATTATTTTTTTTGACTGGAACACTTAATAGTACTGATTGAAGTCTTTGACGGTCTCTCATTGGCATGATTGTAAGTAATAATTAGGAAGTATATATAGCAAACTAAAAAAAATGCCTTTCTTTGACTGATGGACAATATTTACAAATTTTGCATGGTTTACAGTCAATTGCTACTGATTACATCAAGTGAAGGGACTCTGTTCAACTCAAACAGGTTCGTCACAGTTCTAGCAACCTTTTCTCTAATTCCTTCAGCCTCGAAAAAACAAAACAATAGTAACAACAACAGCAAAAAACACATTAGATTACATTCCTAAAGGTAGCCACCAAGGTCTATTCCTTTTTTTTTTAAATTTTTATTTAACTTTTATTAATTATACTTTATTCCTTTTGTATCCCCCCATAGGCCCCTCCCTCCTCCCCTGCCGGTCCCACCCTCTCCCCCTTTCTGCATGCATGCCTCTCCCCAAGTTCACTGATAGGGGAGGTCCCCTCTCCTTCTTTCTGATTTATTTATTTATTTATTTATTTATTTATTTATTTTTCTTCTCAATGCAGTTTATTCAGGAATCTTGAACAATCTTCTGACCCTGGGGAAAGCCAGCCCACAGCTTAAAATAGCCTCTGGGTAGCCAACCCCAGCGTGCCTCGTGGGCAATGCAGATAGGTCCACATGCACGGAAGCAAGCCAGATCCTCAGCCTTAGCCAAATATGGAGTTGTTTGTGACAGAGAGCACTCACCATCGGGAAGGTGGAAGGCAGAAACCAGCTCCATCTTTAAGGCGCGGCATTACGCAGCTCTCTACAGTCCCCCTTTTTGTTTTAGAGGCATCAGGCAAGAGTAGAGGTCTGATCTCTGATATTAGAAATAAATTGGGACTTTGTACCAATGTTCATTTAGGTGTCATCCACCCAAAGAGCATCAGGAAGGTCTGTTCCTTTAGTGGCCACTTTTCCCTCCTAAATCTGACTACCAAGGTCAAGCTTTCAAAGTGCTGGACTCCCGAAATCAAAAGCCTCCTTTGGCTCACCTAATTAAAAGCTCAATTAAAATTAAGCATTTCATTCTATCACAGAGTTTTCTCTTCTACCTTCTTTAGCCTCCATCTTGCTATGTGCCACATCTCTTTCCTCTCTATCTAGATAGTGTTTTGTCCCATCCCTCCACAATGGGATAAACAAATCCTTCTCTCTTGATCCCTTTTGCTTCTTCCTCATCCTCTATCTCCTGCCCTTGTCTCTTATTTCCCTGAGCTTTGATCCTGTGGGGAAAATAAATGTTCTTTGTCCTGAGAACTTAGTTCTTTAAAAAAATTATTTATTTTTTTTATAAATTACAGTTTATTCATTTTGTACCCCAGCTGCAGACCCCTCCTTCATGCCATCCCAATCCCACCTTTCTTCCCTCATCTCCTCCTATGGCCCTCCCCAAGTCCACTAATAAGGGTGGTCTTCCTTCCCTTCCATATGACCCTAGCTTATCAGGTCTCACCAGGAGTGGCTGCATTATTTTCCTCTGTGGTATGGTAAGGCTGCTCACCTATCAGGGGGAGGTGATCAAAGAAGCCATCCACTGAGTTCATGTAAGAGACAGTGTCTGTTCCCATTACAAAGGAACCTACTTGGAGACTGAGCTGCCACGGGCTACATCTGTGCAGGGGTTCTAGATTATCTCCATGCATGGTCCATTCATGGTCCTTGGTTAGAGTATCAGTCTCAGCAAAGACCCCTGTGCCCAGATGTTTTGGTTCTGTTGCTCTCCTTGTGTGGATCCTGTCCCCTGCAGGTCTTTATTTCTCCCCCTTCTTTCATAAGATTCCTTCCACTCTGCCTGAAGTTTGGCTATGTGTCTCAGCATCTGCTTTGATACCTTGCTGGGTAGAGTCTTTCAAAGGCCCTCTGCAGTAGGCTTGGAGAACTTGGATGTTGTCTTGGGATGGCCAAGCTGATACATTTTATCAAGCAGGGCCCAAATTGTTATATAAATTCTCCTCCAATGGAGGACAGTTGAGGGATGAATGAATGGGAGGATCAATTTGAAGAGATTGCAAGAAATTTATCATTCATATATACATATATATATATACATTAGATATATTCTGCTTCTCTCAAAGTCAGTTGATTATATTATCATCAGAGAAAGAAAGCAAATTGGCTGCTGCTAATGCCCTGAACTTTCCCTCACTTCACTCCTGATGATTGTCTAGTTTGTAGGAATTTAACCAAGCAATCGTCTAAGCAGGGGTCACCTGGACTTGGAAAACAAGTAGATGACTACTTGTTTTCCAAGTATCAGTGGCTTCCATTTCTTTCTTTTCTTTCTTTCTTTTTATGCTAGAGAAACCTAGGTAGGTGTACACAGCTTCACTGGGGGTCTGCTCCATCCCGTTCTTATCCTGAAGCTCAGATGAAAACCCCTCTGTTAAATGTTTGATGAGTACCTAACTGGAGTGTTTGCCTATGTCTGTGCTCTGAGCTTGCTTCTTTATGGAAAGTGGTACTCTGCTCTGGCCAAGTATTATTTAATCAACAGCTGGCCAAGCATTATTTAATCCAAGTGCTGAGCCCATCATTGTTTTGAGGATAGGAGAGTTTAAGTGTTTTGCTTTTGACTTTAATCATTGAGTGTGGTATGTTAGTCTATGGCCCACCTAGAGAAGATATACCTTTAGTGTGTGTTGTCATTATCCAGTCTGCTGGAGGTAGAGAAGGAAGAAAGGACAAAAGACTGAGTTGACTTTTTCATACGGACTAGGGATGCCATTCTTCTGATTTTCCATGTCAGAATTCAGGGTTCTCTGGAATTTGAACCCTGATGCACAGCAGCTTCTCCTGAGGCTCTTATGGTCTTCAGTTTCATGACATTATCACCTTTGTTTAGAGCACTTCAGATTTAGACTGAACCACTTGGCTGGGTCTCCTGCTTCACCTGCTTGCAAACAACCTGTTGTGACCCTATTCGAGAAAGCCGATTCTCCTGGGAAATTCTTCTCAGACAGCCCACTTTAGGCTCTGGCTGTGTCTATCTGAAGAACGCTGTTAATACACTTAGTATGGCATCTTCAGGTTCCATCCATGTCATGTGTATCATAATTCAATTGTTTTTTTTTAATTTGAATTTTTATTTGTACTCATGATTATTTTATTTACGTTAGAATAATCTCATTCTAGAACATATATAGGAAATATTGGATTTAGCCACTTAATTGACAATGTATCACACCCTTGGTTATTAACATACATATCTAATGTATTCTGGGGGCACTCATTCAAGCCGCATGAGTGTCTTGTATGGCTTCAGTAAGAAATTGCCACATATCTGGCCTACATGAAACATATACTGAAAGTATAATAACCTATGGAATGACTTGAAGGGGAAGTAATATGTGACTTTTCAGACTGGTCCATGGCAGAGAGGACTACCTGTGCAGCACAGCCATGTTTACACCCCTCTTTTCTGTGATGGTATCGGTGAGAAGCATCCTCTCAAAGGTCACTGTTTTCTCTCCTTACGTCCGTGAAAACCCAGTCATTCACGTAACTCTCCCAGGACTGTGAGTAGAAAGGGTTTATATGTTTTTGTTTTTAAATCTGGACTTCTCCCCCAACTCCATCTTCCACCTGAAGGTAAAGGACTCTGAAGTCCTAGAAAAGAAAGGCAGAACAATATGACTACTTCCTATGTGCTGACTCATCAATCTAAGGAACAAGTTGAGTCAAAGTAGGTGAGGGGTCAGTGCCTTCCAATCAAAATGAAGAGGGCCACCGGGAGAAGAAAAGGCACATTCTCATTGGCTGGAGTGAGTGTTCCTAAAAGGCACCTGAGGGATCTGGGTTTTATAGATGAAGACCAAGAAGGATATTCTAACAAAAATAGCTATTACAGTTGTATTGATGAAATAGAACAGCAAAGTACGAACAATACAGCCAGTCTTGATGAGACCTGATAGGTTAGGGTTAGATGGAAGGGGAGGAGGACCTCCACTATCAGTGGACTAGGGGAGGGACATAGGGAGAGAAGGAAGAGCGTGGGTGAGATTTGGAGGGGGCGAGGGACTGAGCTACAACTGGGATACAAAGTAAATAAATTATAAAAATAAATTAACAAAAAGGAAAAAAAAAGTGGAAAACAAAAGAGAATAGCCAAGGACGCTTATTCACCACTGGGCACGTATGTTCTACATTCCAAGTAACAGCTATAAAAGCAGAAAAAGCCATGCAGTGGTTATTTATGAATGTTATGGGGCAAAGTGTCCACAGAAACTTTCCATGCTGGTCAGGATGACCTGAGTGACTGCAGACTCACGGCTTAGGTTTCAATAGGGTGAAAAAAAAAATACGTGCCCTCATTTTCCTGACAACTTAAACACTTTCTCCAATGGAAAGCATATCTGCCAACCAGGAACATCTGTGCTGGACACTTACACAAAATAAGAAAACTATGTGCAAGTAATTGAGATTCTAAAACTTGCCATAGTTACTGCTAACGTAATACACAAAGAACTTGTTTTATTGAAGGAAGATACACCCGTAACCATAAGCTAATGCATGTTCCACAGACATAGTTGTCATTTGGAAAAATTGTACAAAAATAAATAGGGTAGGTTGAGTATCGTAAAATCAATCACCCATGAAGGCCAAAGTTTTCTATCGTTAATTTTTTATAATAGCAAGGATGGAGTCAAACGACTTTTGATTCCACTAAGAACTGCTTGGAAACTGCTTTTTCAAACAACTTCAGATAAACAGCAGATTCAGAGTGTTGCCATTAGACAAGAAGCTAGGACACGACTCATTCAACATTATGGCTGATACAGCCTTTGTTAGACTTGAACCTTCTAATTGGACCAAAGGTATTCAGTTACGCACGTCTTTTACAGGATGGTGATATGTTCAAATTCTAGAAGGAAATGCATGGTTCAAAGTGATTTGCATATGGAATTCACTTAAATAAAAAGCGCAGAAAAGATATAAAAGGTTTCAGAGAATTCTACTGACAAGGTCTAAACATGTCTCCAACCTCACACAGTCATCCGTGGTGTTAGAAAGGTATACAAGAAAGTAAAAGAGGCTGCCTCTTGTGGCAAAGCTCAAATTCTGAAAAATAAAATAAAATAAAAATAAATAAATAAATAAATAAATAAATAAATAAATAAGGAAACTGAAACACTATGCCTAGACTGAATATGAATGCTTGTACGGCTTGCCACTCTTCTGCTATGTGATTTTTCATATCTCTAGACTGAAGAGATGTACCTTATCATGGCATAATGTCAGGCTTAGACACATAATCAGTCTTGGCCAAAGAAATTTTAGTGGAAAAAAAAAAGGCAGAAGCTTTAGGAAGGTTTGTAGTGCTGCATGGTGCCTCGTTTTCCACTAATAAATGAGGCTGTGAGCGTGTGCTGGGGAGCGCCTGCCCCCAGCAGCTTTAAAGACTTGTAGGTTGATCTGAACAGAAGCCTGGCCCACGCCAAGTTAACCGAAAAATAGAAGCAGGCTTCCATATTCTTGTTGCAAACATGTATGTGAGTAAAGCAATTCCTTTTTTGAAAGTATTATTGTGGCAATGCTTGACTAATGAAGAGATAATTAAAACAAAATTTCTAATCTGTTAGGGAATTTCTCTCTTTTAATTTCCTCTCAAAATTCCAATAATGAAGTGCAAATCACCGAGGAGGGCTTAATTATATTATCTTTGGTATTGTATTCTTTTAAATTTTTTTTCACTCTTCTGCCTACTCAGAAAACTTTTTTTTTATAAAATGAACCTTCTTGCAGTGTCATTTTACTTAGTTCTCCTAAAATATAAATTAAAATGTACACCTAAATATTTACTTTGCATAAATTGAAAGCAAATTGTTTCGTTTCAATTTTCACAGAACATAATACCTTTTTAGATATAGAATCCTGGTGATATATGTTCCTTTTCTTGACTTTAAATAGTAGTGTTTTTCTAACACATGCATGGGGCAGTTGTTTTACTCCCATGGCCATAACCATATTCTTTCCTCAATGCAACTAGTTTGAACATTCTTTTCTGTGCTTTCCCATAAACTATTGAGAATGTTTTTGTATGTTGTATGTCTAAGATTGAAGATAGTTGTGTAGTCTGAATACACACATACACACATGTGCACACACAAACATGTACAAATATATATTTCACAAATCCAAATAATAATGATGACAAAAAGGTAACATTTACTAGTTATTCACTAAGAAGATTATTTGTAGAGAGTTTCCATTTTGTTGACTCCTAATATGGATAATCAATGATATTAAATCCAAAGATAGTTTCTTCCTGGGGAACAAAACATTTACAGTTGACACTTGGTCTGAGTTAAAAATGCACATCCAGTTGGCTTGAGATAAAAAACATTTGAGCAGAAGACTTTAATGTTAAAAAAGAGAATTTACTTCCCTAATCCCTTTTCTGCCCATGTCCGTCACCATTTCCTATGAGTTGCATGTATCTGAGCAAAGAATGGGGCATTTAGACAAAAATGAAAAAGAAAACACAAATAATAGTTAAAATAAGATTTCATGGCCTTTAAATCCCATAGAATTTAGCAAGCATGGAATCCAATCTGCATTACAAAATAGTTTATGTAAATGTTTTAGACATTGAAAAAAAGAGGGATAAAATTTTATTTCAAGTAGAGAGAATCAATTTAGTTGAATACAGTTTGATGACAACTGGACTTCATTCAAACCAATTTCCCCCAAGCAAAAATAAAAACACTCTTCCTCTTAAGAATGATTATGCAAAACTGTTTCCCTCTTTTAGATTGTGAGGGTATTTTTGGCATAACTAACTGAGAAAACAATATAATTTGAATCTACTTAGTGTAACAAAAAGAACTATAGAAATTCTAGAAGAAAAAGTTATTGAGATACAAATTAGTTTAATAAGAAAACACTAAAAGAAGAAACAATTTGTTCTTTGAAAAATCTCACTCATAAGCCTCTGTGTAATAATTATGGAATTAAACTACTTTTAAAATCAATTTTATAAGAAAGTCTATGAGTTTTCTATTCTAAAAAGCAAGTATAAATATTTGAGTTGGTCCATGTTATATGCAAGCTCAAGTTAATTTTGGAACCAGAATGTCTTGAACACCTATTAATAATATTCTCCTATATTTCTTTAAAACAAAATATCTCTACATTATAAAATAAACGCAAGGCTCCCTGATAGTGAAATCATGCTTTCTCCAGGCATATAGTTAATAATATCTTTATCATTTGCATATTCATTTTCAACTTGACTGAAAATGTATCTGGGTAGAAAAAAATTACATAAGAAAATTCAAAATAGATCAGTTATTTCAGCATTTAGAGATCGTTCCTTTCCCACCCTATTCTGAATAGATTCCTGTTAACCCCTGCAAATAACGATAAACTAGTGTTCTCTGTCATTTGTGACTTTTGTGTGTTTCTGCCCTGGCTAGCTCAAGACCTAGGATGGGAGTGGGTGTTGCTGGATTAGATCCAGACTTTGCTCTCTGGGAGGCCTATGTCTATCATTATCCACAACTATTATTTATTTTCTAGACAATGATTCCTTGCTTCTCTGAGCAGGGCTGAAGTAATCTCTGTGTGGACTTAACTATTTGTGGTTGATAATTTTTTCCCCCTTGACAGCTTTTGTTAGTAGATCATTTCCGGTGTCTCATTGGATCTCTTCTTCATCTCAAAAGAGATGTCTGTCATCCTTCAACAAGGACTCTTATGAAGTCAGTTTGCCCTATAGCATTGGTGGTTGTTCTTAGTGATTTCCTATCCAGGGAAACTCATCCTACTAATTCCCTACAATTTTTCTTTTTGCCTTATTTACTTTGAAGGAAGCTTGGTATTCTTCATAGTGGGTCCTACCTCTACAATACTAGATTTCCCATACTGTCTGGCTTACTATTTAATGTGCATTATGAGTAGATTTTTTTTTCCTGATGGATACTGTGCAAGTTTTGTTTTAAAAACCCCAGAAATTGTAAATTGAATACGTAATGTTTATTTTAACTTTAATATAATAAAGCAACTTTGTAATTCTTTGGGGTTTCTTCAGAATGTATTTCCCGCGTGGTATTTTGCATGTCTGTGTTTGTCATGTTTTCTTTTTCTCTTTCTTTCTTTCTTTCTTTCTTTCTTTCTTTCTTTCTTTCTTTCTTTCTTTCTTCTCTCTCTCTCTCTCTCTCTGTGTGTGTGTGTGTGAGAGAGAGAGAGAGAGAAACAGAGACAGAACAGAAAGAAAGGGAAAAAGACTTGATATGGGAATCACTCAAAGCCAATTTTCAAGCTGTTTTGTTTTCAGAGTTATCTATTCTGTGATTTCTGGAAAAGTAGGCTTATGGGAAATGCTGATTGTTACATTCCTTCTAAATTCTACATTTTTTAAAAATATGATCTCATTTTCTGTAAGGTGACATTACTTACAACTCACAGTAACAATTCATGGTAACAATACTCTGCTTCCAAACTTAGCCATATACGGAAAGTTACATAGATATTCTAGTTTCCTATCACAGTAATAGTTCTGGCAAATGCTTTTCCAACCTTATAATATTGTTAGTATTGTTGCTACTTTTCTTCCCATACTTCTAATAATATTTTTACTATTCACTGCTCTGTTTTGAAGCTGTGACTGGGAAGTGTTGTAGATGGCACTGATCTACTTCTATTATTATTATTACTATTATTATTACTATTATTATTTTGGTCAGCAAATGCCAAGACAGTATTAGATAGCAAATAACCGTAAAATTTATGTATTTTTGGACATGGTCCTCCCAAAGAGCTACAGGCTATTTTCTAGTTCAAGGCTGGATATTTGATTTGGACATTGCTGAGATTGTCTACAATTTTTCTCCATGAACAGCTATACAGACATAATTTTCTAAATGCATAGGCAATTGAGGTATCAAGGGCAGACCACTCAATCATGTCTTGAGCTTCTGTTCAAGTGTATCATTTAAGGTTCTGTTACCTATAGCAAATCTTATGGGAAAAGTCCACCATGGACCAAGTAAAGAAATGTATATCACACATCTGTGTCTTATATATCACCCATGGTCTTGTATTTGAGCCAGACCATGATGGATTTAAAAAGTCAATAGTTATCAATCTATCTACCTAACACCCAGCTATCAAGTCCCTTGTACACTAACAGAGTTAGAGCCACAACAATATAAAAGAAGATGGTGAAATTTATAAGTTAAACACACACATACATACACAAAAACACACACATGCATGCACATATACACATATGTGTATATGCCTTTTGGGGACCTCTAACTCTTCTTATTTACATGATAATATAAAAACAGAGCAATACCTATTAATAATGAATTTAACTCCCAAGTGAAGCCTTTTATCAAAATATTTAAACAATTACCCCAGTAGTCATTTATACACTAATTTCTTCCTATCATATTTAGTCACATAACATGCCATGTCAACAGCATTTTCCTCTTTTCTCTATTTTATTATGGTAATTATTTATACATTATGGACCATCTATCTCTCATATCTATTCTTAATGACTTTTATTAGTTCGTAAAATGTATTTGAATACAGTTGTTTCTGGTTTACGCATATTTGGAATTACCAGGCATTTGTTTTTTAGTTAGTTGAATTATCATTTATGATTTTTATTTTGAATACTGAATCTGAATCACAGGAAAGTTGAGTGAAATCTTGGATAGAGAAGTGTATAAAGAGGTTAATACGTATCCAACATTCATACATGTGATAGAAAACAAATCTGGCTGCATAATTTTATGAACCTCAAGGGAAAATGTTAATTCTCATCATAAATTCCAAAACAGAAGTCACATATCTTTAACTTATGACTTATGGAAGCAAATAAGGAAAAATCAAGAAAAATTAAAATTTGGAACTGGAAGATGACTCTCGATCTCAGTTGTCAATGTTTGCTAGAAATTCGAGGCCACAAGTACATTTCCTGTTTAGTTTTCAATCACACGCAGTTGAAAAAGTAAGCAGGCGAATCTTTAGCCAGTTCTTCTATATTCTTGATGTATTTTTATAAATAATGCATCTGGGACACGAGGTTATTACTTCTCTGCAACACAGAAACACTGCGTGGGGGCGTGATTTGCCAAAGGGAAGCGATTTTGAAGGCTGAGTTGGCTTCAGTAATGACAGCTTTGCCTGACACCACATCCTGCTTCATCGGGTTTCCAGGTGTTACGCATTGCTCACAGTAGAAAGCAGTTGACAAGCTGAAGATGACCAGGCCTTTTGTTGAAGTCAAAAATGTAGCTTCTGGCCAACACAGTAAGAGCATTATCAGTGTGAGTGACAACCCAAGACAGTGGTGGTAAGTAGTCAGAAGAAATAGTTACTTACCACTGGATTGTTTTCTGTGCCAATGGTTTCATTTGTGGTGATTGTGTGTCTGTGTGTGTGTGTGTGTGTGTGTGTGTGTGCGTGTGCGTGTGTGTGTGTACATGTGAGGAATGCTAATGAGTTTAAGTAAGGACACGCACATGATTTATGTCTAATGGTTTGATGAACGTATGATATTGAGCAAGTATGTTTTTGTGCCTGACAGTAGCACACTATACTATATTAAACTCACATTCCACCTCTGATTAGGAAACCAAAAATAGACACGTTTACATGAAAAATAACATTAGAGGTATTTTATTTAAAACATCTTTTAAAAACATTTACTTTAATAATCTTCTAACTCTGTTAGTGATGAATGTATTTGAGAATTCAGTGTTAATATAAACGCTCTCTCCAGTTATACCATTAAGAAAGATGCTCAGTATTATACTATAAAATAATTAGACAGTAGAAACTCTGAGGAATTTGAAAAAAAATAATTTTTGGTAACCAAACAGTCATGATTTTACAGTGCAGAAGCTAGAGCTTGTTTAATGTCATGAAACATAAGACAGAACATCTGAGCAAGATCACCAAACTATTATTGAATTCCAGCCCATAATTCATATTATTCAGTTCTTTGGTTCACTTTCATCTTATAAATCATTAAATCACTACCAGCCAGTCACTCTCTGCCTTTTTTAAGTATTTCTAAATACAATTATTATTCTCCACGTATCATTTGTATGCATGCTGAAAATGGAATGCCAGCTTTTCTTGGAACCAATATGTCCATATTGTTGATATTTAGAAGAAAAGATGAAAAGAAATATAAGATGGAAAAAGTCTTTGATATTTGGGTAATTTCTCATGAATGAGAATAATAATAATTTAGCTTGCTGCTTTTTTAAAGAAGTAACTGTAAAGTATCCTGGGAACTTTGAAACTCAGAAATAATAAAAACTTAATCACAACTTGTTTGGACCTCATATTTATTCAGAGATAAGTCCTACAAAACCAGGGGGTTCTGTGTTAAACTGACATAAATTATGTGATTTACAAGGAAACACACTGTCTTGCATTGCTTATGTTTAAAACATGTTTATCATCCTGTTTCTCAGTCCCCGATTTTGCAGTTCTGAGTTACTTCCAGTGTGATATACTCTGAGATATCCATTACTGAATAGTGCCTCACTGCATGCTCACCCCAAAAGAAGCATATACAAAGTTTCTACAGACCTAGCATTATTTCACAGCCATCATCATATATGAGGTCCTTGTTGGCTGAAATATTACCCATGACTTTAATACAGCATCATTCTGCTTAACCATTACTAAAATAAACATACATACCGTTAAAACATCAGACTAAATAATTTTGTTCTAACTATGTTAAGGTGACGCATAAGAAAACACATAAACATTTATTTGCTTTACTCTCAATGATCATGCAAAGTACTCCAAACAACTTTAAAGATCATGAAACATGAGACAATATAGTCAAACCAATTTGAGAATTAAGAAGATCTCATCTGGCTCATTCAGTCTCCAGCCGCTATCAGGAGAAGAGCCCCGGCTGTGACCTTGCATGTGCAAAGGGTGATTGTGCAGAACTCGTCCTGTTTCCTTATCAAGAGGAATAAACCCGTGTATAGCATTGAGCCCCCCAATCCGAAGGCCAACAGTCCTATCCACCACAACAGGCTGATTTACCACAAGGGTGTGAGAGTACAGTCCACGTCCTACAGCTAAAGCATCCTCTTGGTCATGAAATGAAATTGGGCAGTGAAAACCATTCACTTCTTAGGTGAAAGCCACCATTGATGAGAATGAATGGGCCACCTTCAGCAGCTTCATGCACACGATCTTCAAGGACAAGTTTCCTGACCATTGGCAACCATTCACAGAGCTGATGCAATTCTTGCCAAGTCAGAAGCCTGTGGTGGTGAAGAGGAAGCAGATCAGCTGGCCAAAATTTGGCTTCTGAGCCAAACAACCCAGAGGCAATAGAGTCCAGTGATTTTTTTTTCAACCACGACCACTGTGAATAATCTAATAAATGATGAGGAGGATAGATAGATACATAGATACATAGCTAGATAGATGGATAGATAGTCAGATACTAGAAAAATAGACAGATAGAGAGGTAGCTAGATAGATGCTAGGCAGATAGTAGCTAGATAGTAGATTGATGACATCTAGATAGATAGCTAGATAGATGTTAGATAGGTAGTAGACAGATGAATGATAGAAAATAGATAGAACATAGATAGATAGATGATAGATGGATAATAGACAGACAGAGAGACAGATATATAGAAAATAGATAGGATTGATCAATAGATAGATGACAGATAGAGAATAGAACTCGTTTGACTATTTCATTCCAAAATCCGCATGTAGGAAGTTCAAGTCTTGAGATTGGTGGTAATGAGTTGCAGGTCTTTGGGAGACCCTTTGGGTATAAAGATAGAGTTCTCACCAATAGGATGGGCACTCTCAAAGGACAGGTTGGTTGCATGTAGAAGTCTTTTAATGTATAGTAGTAGGTTTTTCCTCTCATCCCGAAGCTCCAAGAATAATTAGTCATGAGATTCAAGATAAGTATTTAAAAATACCTAGGCCATATTGCTAGCCTCTTCTCATATTAACTCATAATTTAAAATAACCCATTATACAAATTTACATTCTGCCATGTGGCTGGTGACCTGGGCTCAGGTACCGTGCAACCATCTTGCTGGCTCAAATCTCATGCACCTGGCTCTATCCCATAATTCTTTCTACCTCCTTCTTTCTACTTCCCATTTTCTGCCTAAGCTATAGGCCATCAGATTTATTATTGACAGGTGCTACATCCATATAATACACAGTGTATTCCTTGTACAGTGTGGTCGTTGGTTATGACAGTACAAATGAACTAAGAAAAAGTGATATTTGGGTCTTGAAAATATGAGTAAAATTTGACAGTATTATTATTTTATAAAAGAATGCTTTTATTCTATACTTTTGGAAAAAATGATGATAATCGGAGTGGGATTTCAACGATAAAGAGTAAGAGAGCAGGGAGCTAATAGATAGGAGAGAATCAGTTGAATCTCTGTAATGACACAGTAACTCTAGGTCTATGACTTATGGACAGTGGATGACAAACTGCCAATCGAAGCTATGTGAGGCCATGCATAAATGCAGCCTGCTCGTGTCATTGTTGATGAGTTTAAAAGAGTGTGTACACACACATATGGGTGGAATTCTGAAAATTCAGTTTTTGATAAAATATAAAGAATTATGGAGAGATTAACTAAATAAAGCAGATTGCCCACTAGAATGTGAAGAGAAGATCTCAGGCTGTCCCAAGATCCAGTTTATTAGAAATAATAAAGTAAATGCAATCAAAAAAGACATTTTATTTTAGTTTGTACAAAAATTCTTGTTAGACTTAAATAGATATTTTAGATCAGCTTTGTTTTCCTCTACAAAGTTCCATGTGACATAAATATCTGGACACTATATTTCTTTAGATACTTCATGAGCATTTTTTTTTGAAAAAAAAATTCTCAAAATACTTCTGGATACCAATGTTTCTGGAGCTATAATAATTCATAATAAATTAGAGGCAATATGTATCATTTAATTTTAGTACATGTGCATATGGGAATATTTTTCTGTTGGTCCCTCAAACACAAAGTATTTTTCTCTTTCTCAGAAGTGTCTTTTCTTATGGGTATAACCATATTAGCATGCTAACCCTAATTAATAAAATTTAATTTCCTATGATTAATTTTATCTCCAAGTGGGAGTTTTCTTAAGTTTAAGCTAATATGTAAACTTAATAAATTTTAAAATCATTATCACTTTGCGATGCTGACCTGATTTTGTGAAATAATACATACTGCATTTAGACTTCTTTTAGGTTCATAAATGTAGGTACCAAGGAATACTCAGATGTAATTATCCCAAAAGCAATATGGTATCACTACCAGAGAAGATAGTTCTTTGGGAGAAAAGAGTGTCACTTAGATATTCTTTATTCCTGGGTTCAAGTTCTGTAATGAAATTAAAATGAGTAAGGAAAATTTAATGCCTTTATGTCTAGTCTACCTTTGTTCATTAGGAAATTCACTGGTAGCCCAGCTTTGAACTGGGGCATTTTTGTAAAGTGTGTAATGCAGAGTTCTGTGTTTGACAGGGTATGGAAGATACAGAATTATAGCTACTATGGCATCAGCTGGACTAAACTGCTTCCTTTCAGCATGAATATTTAGCTACCTTCTTTCTCTGTTTTCATAATCCAGTATTTATAATTATCATATCTTCAGCAGTTAGATTGGATTATGTTGGAGGGTTCAGATGAATAGAGAACTAAGAATTGAATGAATAAAGACAACAATATTAAAATCAAGTAAATAAAAGAGGAAGAATGATGATAGGTAGTTATTTTTCTCATACTTCTGTTTATGCTGTAGTTTGTGCTTGAGATTATAAATTTTGCTATGTCTTTGATCACTTCTCTCTGAGAGGGGAGCAGTCTTACCAGGCCACAGAGGAAGACAATGCAGCCAGCCCTGATGAGACCTGATAGGCTAGGGTCAGATGGAAGGGGAGGAGGATCTCCCCTATCAGTGGACTGGGGAAGAGTCATAAGAGGAGAAGAGGCAAGAATGTGGAATTGGGAGAGGATGAGGAAGGAGGCTACAACTGGGATCCCAAGTAAATAAATTGTAATAAATATAAAAATAAATAAAAAGTGAACTTCACTATGTAACTTATATCTATAAATGGCCTTTTAATACATCTTTAAAATTTTGGGAACTATATAATGCCAATGTGAATTTTACCAAGTCTTTATATTACCTGTTCCTTAAAATGTTAAAACTAACAAATCTTAGCCAGACAGTGGTTGACACATGCCTTTAATCCCAGCATTCAATAGGCAGAGACAGGTCGATCTTTGTGAGTTGAAGTCCAGCCTGGTCTACAAAGTGAGTTCCAGGATAGACTGGGCTACACGAAAAACACTGCTTTGAACACCCTAAACACAAACAAACAAGCAAAACTAACAGTCTAGACAACCTCGGTGTTTCTGTGTTTTTGAGGTTTAACCACTGAGAGATCTGTCTGTCAGTCATCATATTAAAAAAAAAAAAGCCTGATTAAATAAATAAAGCACAAGGAATTTGTATGGACTCAAAATGTATCCAAATCAGTGATGAATGAGAACAGTTTTTATAATTCTTCCTTTAGAAATACTTGGTATATATTTTCTTCACCTTTGAATATTTTTTCTTTACACTCTAATATGTTCTAACCCAAAGCCAGTGGATCCTTCCTGGCTTACTATAATGTCCAGCTTGTACTCAATACCTTGTCTTAAACCTTACTCATTTTTAAAATAACTTTTTGCATGAATAAAAGCTATGTCTAAAAACCAAATCGTGTTTGGCATAACAAAATGCCTCACCGTTCAGTGGGATAAAACAACAGTCACTTATTTTCGATCAAATTCTATGAGCTAATGTCAGCAGGGTGCATTGAAGACAGGCAAAACCATGTGGGTGGAGAGGATGAAGACAGTTTGAGCAGGACCACGAGCTTTCATTTGCTTTTTCCCCTACTGAGGAACTGGAAATGTCTTCTGTTATTCTCTATATGATGTGCCCACAAATGCGGTCACTTCCCTTGCCTCTTTTGAGTGTTCTCATGAATTAATATCTTAATTCGTTAGAGTTTTAAAATTTCTATTTTCAGAATAAGAATTCCAGGGTTAAATGGGTAACCTTGAATATGTTAAGCCCTGTGTATGCTTTTTGTTCCGTAGGATTTGGGTTGGTTCAGTGTAAGAAAGGGCTACAGACAGACAGCTTGAATGTCTGGTCCCAGGGTATTGTAGAGTAGGTAGCACAAAATTTCTTATATGAACAAAGGAGGTGGCTGGAGGCCATAAACTTTCAGATAATGTTAGAATGTTTCTGGGAAGTTGGAATTTAGAACTTTGCTAGAACTCGGTACCTTGTTTTGTATGTACTGCTGTGTGACTTTCTTATTTTCTCCCTCACATTTTGACAAAACAGTCATTCCATTGTGCTTTTTTTTTGGCAATTTTATGAAAACCTAGGGTAATGTCATATATATATTTTAAATGCCAAACTGAGATCATATTTGACTTTTCTTACCTTGAAGAATGCCACATTCTGATAATTGTGATTACAGTAAATTATTTCGGGTAATAAAGGAATTTTAATTTAGTTCTTAAATTTAATTGTAATTATTTCCTCCTTTCTTCTTTTTAAATATGTAATTCTGGGTATGACATGCACATTTCAAACAGACATGATATATTTTGGAATTCTTAAATAGTTAATATATTTTTCATTGTTAGAAATCAAGCTTAACAACAGGTTCTTATTAAATTAGAAAAAAAATAATGCTGGATTACAAAGCACATTTTGGGAATTCTAAATACATACATGTCTTTACATTAAGACTGTACTTTAGCATGAGTAGGCACCCGAAGAACACAGTGGACAGGATACTGGTATTTTTCTACTGAAATGCTCTTTAAGATTTTATCATCAGCTGAGGCATTTTGGCCACATGCAGAACACATAAAGGTGAATAATGAGCCTAATGAGGAGAACTCTGGACTAGAGCATCAATGGTATTTGAACAAGAGGAACCTTATTTCACTCAAATCTGAGAAGTGACCAAATTGAAAGAACAGGACAACATGCTAATGAATGAAGAGAGAAAAATAAACCAAAGCATGGCACAGACGGTAAATAAAGCCAGAAATCTGAGAAGAGGGTGACTGTGCTGCTCCTGTTTGTACTGTTTCTCGGGTATTTTCAGTAAGTAAACTAGGATGGATTGAGTTACGTGGTCAGAGTACATTTTCTTTTCCCTGTTCTACGTGTGTACAACAGTTCAAATGCTTTCCATATTGGAATAAAGGACTCGGCTATACATCCAGGTGGGAGAAATCGTTCTTTGGTAGTTTCCCTATTAATTCAAACCAGAAACAGTCTGTCTCTATTCACCTCTTCCTCTTCTTGGGGTTCTTTAATAATTTTCTTCAGCTTCAACGGTATTGGAGCAGCTACAGCTGCAGGACGGGTTCAAGGGAAAAGGAGAATAAAGATGGAGGGGTGATCACTCAGCAATCCAATCATGCATCTTGGTTATCTGTACCTGTGGAACACTATCCAACAGCCAGATTGCTAATCCTATAAGTATGTATGCATATATTTGCCTATGGGCATATATGTGTGTGTGCACAATTATGTATGGCCCTGTGAGTGTGGATCAATGAGTGTGTATATGTGTGCATTCACGTGTATAGGAGTGAGTTCAATTCTTCTTCTCAACCTTCATTGAAGCGTTGTACTGAGGAACTTTAAAAAGACTCACATGACTCATAAGTGATTTTGAGGGAAATTAATTTGAATAGAGATTTTATTTAATAAATAAAAATGGGCCTAATAATTTTATCATATGTTTCACTTTGGTTAGGAATGAAGTTCAAAACTGAGGCTCCGTGTAATCCCACATTTTTCGTTGAGAGCAGAAGTCATGGATTAAGAGGATTTCCCTTTGATGTTGATGTGACAAAGAACAAATGATTGTGGCCACACAAGATTAAGATTGTTGGAAATAATTTTTTAGAAGGGAAATGATTCAGCAATTTTCCTACAAATACCACCTTTTAAGAACCTTGTTCTGGTGAAATGGTACACACTTTTTCATTGTTCTAATAAAACCAAACTGGAAATCCTAGTGTTTTGGCCAAGATGTTTTTGTGAGCAAGGTATTTGAAAGGTATCAGAAGGATAAATGAAAACAGGTGGACACAATTGCGCTAGTGGCAACAGCAGGCCTGAGCTGGGACGGACATGCCTGGAGGCAGCTGGCAAGCACTACTTTGTTCTTTATAGCTCCTCTCAAGACATCATCCATCAAAGGGGGTCAATTGGCTTTTATAGATGGCATGAGCTCTACTTTTATGAAAAGTTGTTATTAACTCTATGTGTGTAATATTAATGAGTTTAATAATGTGTATTTAAATATTCATTAGGTCAGACTCTATCACTACGCCTAAAGGAAGATAAACAGAGAGGTTGGGCAGTAGCTAAATGTTACATATATATGTATGTATGTATGTATGTATGTATACAAAACAAAACATACCTATCCCCAGAATCTACTGTGACACTCAGCCTAGGATGAAGAAGAAACAAGAATGAAAGGACAAGAAAAAATAAAGCCAGTTAGTTGGAATTATTGTACTCAGGAAGGTTACAAATAAAGTCTGCCATAAATATGCATAGACATTTTGTTTGCTTGTTTTGAATGGGCTTTGCTATGTAGCCCTGACTACTGAGGTACTCAGTACTTAGCCTAGGCTAGCCACTCAAGGCAATTCTTCTGCTTCAGGATTCCAAATGTGGGAACTACACATGTGTCTGACATAACATTTTGATAACATTTTTACAAATGTTTTACAAATGCTCTTATAAAAAGTATGTACAAGTACATATTGTCAGACAGGAGGATTTGGAGATGTCACATGTTAAGGATCCTCGCACATTTCTTCAGACAGATAATGAAGGGGGAAAAAAACCTCTATCCAAAAGTGGGCTTTTTTATGTAAGAATCAAGAAATATTTCAAATTTTAAGAGGTGCTTTATATTACTATAAAATGTCTATATTTCTATTCTAGAAAGATACATGAGAAAGTGAAATGTAAATTCTCTAATATTACTACACAGATACTTTCTTGTTGATAAAAAACGTAACTGTGCCCACATCTTCTGTAAATGCATAGATATGTAAGAGCAGAATGTCATGTTTAGCAATCTGCTACTTTTCTTTAATAATTGGTCTTATTGTATGTTAATGCTTACTTACTTTATTTATAAAATTCATAATTACAACTTTTCGTTGGCTTATTTTTTACTTTTATTATTTCAAACCGAAGGGCACTTTAAAAAAGATTTTTAAAACACTTCTAAAAAACTTTTAACTGAAATATAATTACATCATTCCCTCCTTTCCTTTCCTCTCTCCAACCCCTCCCATGTTCTCTAGTCTCTTCCATTTTTCTCTTAATTTCCCCTCACAGTATGGCCTATTTTAATTATTGTTGCTTCATATATGTATACATGCATAAATATGTAAATACAACTTGCTGAGTACGTGCAGTGTTTCTTGTTTGTATTTGATTGCAGGGCTAACCGCTTGTTATTGAATAACCAATTATGTGCTCATCTCCGGGAAGGACAAATTCTCCCTCTTTCAGCGGTTCATAGTTGCCAGTTGTTAGGAGCAGAGGGTCTTGAAACTCCCTGCTTCTGCCTCCATGTTAGCATGTCTATTGGAGTTATCATCATTCAGGTCTTGTTTAGGCCATCACCCTACTCAAGAGTCTTGCTTTCCCGCTATTTCTTGGCGGTAAACTCACAGCAGACTGCGTGGTCTTCTGGCTCTCACAACTCTGCCCTGATCTACACATACGCCTTCCATGATGTTCCCCGAGCTTTAGGTGTAAGGTTTGAGTTTTAGATGCGTAGGCTGGGCCTAGTCATCCCACGATCAGCTGACATGTAGATTCTGACATTTTGAAATCTTCTGTAATGGTTTTTGTCCACTGCAAAGGGAAGCTTCCTTGATGAGGGGTGAGAGCCACACTTCTCTGCGGGTATAGGCATAAAATTTTGAATGTGGTTAGGATCTATGCTGGTCTCATAAAGTGGCGCCAGTAGGTTCTCCTCTAAGATCCATCATCTTACCAGCTCCAGGTAGCTCTCCCACATGTTGAGCAGACCTTAAGTGAAATAAAGTATCTGTTAGTTCCCGCCAATGTACGGGTGCCACTATTGCACATTGATGGATATTCTGCTGTGTTGGCCATTACTCCACGTCACAGGCAGCACAGCTAGGTCACACTATTTATTCTTTCCTCACATTACAACATGCATAGTGATGCTATAATAAACCTAGACTGTAGAAAGGAGGCAGGCATTCAGATCAGACCCAGCTCAGTTATGCCAAGTCTTGTGTCCAAATGTGCATGTTTTCTTCAGCAATAGGGACTCACCTTCAAACCCTAGGAGGCAGCAATAGCAATAATCTATACTGAGGTTTTTTTTGGGGGGGTGGAGGTGGGGATGGTGTCACGTGGACTACTATGATCAACAACTCATTAAAAATGTTTCTCATGTCTTGTCCTGACATGACATGAGTTTTATTAGTTAGTCTATTTTTAATATGCATATGTGTATGTCCTTGTGGGAGTGTATGCCCATATCCTTGGTAGCCTGAGGCATTAGATCCCCTAGAGTTGGAATTTCAAAAGGCTGCAAGTCACCAAGCATAGATGCTCAAACAAAACCCATGTCCACTGAAAAAAACAGTAAGCACTCTTAACCATTGAGTCATCTCTCGACTGCTTTTGTTTTTCGTTCTAAAGGCGCTTTTCCGGGGAACTGGTCACTTGCTTTGATCTGGTGTTTCATTCAAATATGTTATTAGATATTTTATGTATTTCATTTTTGTTCAGCTATAAACATAGAACTGCAATGTTGGTCTTTTATTTTTTTCTACTCTGTGATTTTTAGGAACTTCATATGACAGTACTTCAGCAGGGGTCATTATGTGTATCTGTTTTTTATGTTTACACATGAATAATATACTATTTATTCTTTTTTCTGTTCTTATTTATTTAATTGTTTATTACAATTTATTCACTTTGTATCCTGGCTGTAGCCCCCTCTCTTGTCCCCTCCCAGTCTCACCCTCCACCCTCTTCTCTTCCTATGCCCTTCCCCTAGTTCCACTGATAGGGGAGGACCTCCTCCTCTTCTATCTGACCCTAGCCTATGAAGACTCATCAGGGCTGGCTGTATCATCTTCCTCTATGGCCTGGCAAGGCTGCACAACTCCCACCCTGAGCAAGGAGGTGATCAAAATCCCGCCACTGAGTTCATATCGGAGATAGCCTCTGTTCCCCTCAGTAGGGAAGCCACCTGGAAACTGAGCAGGGGGTCTAGGTCCTCTCCATGCATGGTTCTTGTTTGGAGTATTTGTCTCTGCAGGTTCCCCTGGGCCCAGGTATTTTGGCTCTGTTGGCCTCCTTGTGGAGTTCCTGTCCACTCCAGGTCTTTCTATCTCCCTTTTCTTCCATAAGTTTTCTTGCACTTTGCCCAAAGTTTGGCTATGAGTCTCAGTATCTCCTTCCATACACTGATGGGTTGAGTCTTTCAGAAGCCCTCTGTGGAAGGTTCCTGTATTGATCTTTGCCTTCTACTTTCTATGTCTATCCTGTTTGCCTTTCTGAGTGAGATTTCAGCCTCTTCCCTAGGTCCTCTTTGTTCTTTTGCTTCTTTAGGACTATTGATTTTAGTATGTTTATCCTATATTATATGGCTAATACTGAAGAAAAGTTTGACCACTGCCTTAAAGTGATGAGCAGCCAATTCTGCACCTTAATATATAGCATTCTTCTCTAAAATGTGACAGTTGTATGTGCAATTATGTTTGGATTCTACATGAATGTCCAGTTATCTAACTACTCTCTAGATAATGCTTGAACATTGTTATTTATATTGTAACCTTGGTGACATTATTCTCATGGATATTTTTTAAAAAGCTCTCAAGTTTATCCATCTTTTTATGGCCTCTGTGTTCTTTTGTTACTAAAGCTTTCTCTTTGGCAAAATTCACAACTAATGATTTTTATATTCTTTACTTTTTCTTTTCTGTTCATTTGTGTTTCATGTCTATGCAATGTTCTATATACTTTCCATCCCTATTTTTTTTTTTTTCAGAAATCAAGACTGTTTCACTCAGTATCATTTACATAGCATTATCTTTTGGTTGCTAAGTTGAAATAAGTTGAAAAACTATCTTTAAAATACATTGAGTTTCCAAATACATGTGGTAACATTTCTGTTTTCATTTTATCTTCTGTCTTTTTGTATGCCAACAGTATGATATTTCCATAAAAATCTACTCTCAAAATTTTTAAGTATTTCTTCATTTCTTCATTCACTCAACACATGTGTTAACTGTCATGCTTGTGGGTACCATCCCAGTACTAAAAGCAGATGTGGCTTTTTTTAATGTTACTTCTTTCTGAATCTTATCTACCAAATTTGATACCTTTAAAATTTTCTGATTGCCGGACACAATCATTTCATTTACAAAACTGAAATGACTTTCTACCTTTTTCCTACACAGTTGTATCTGTAAAGAATAGAGGAGGAATAAACCGACTTCAATATGCTTCAGGGCTATAGATAAAACAACAAAAGGAGCAACATGTCCGTTTTCCTCCACAGTGGACAAGGATGCTTGTGCTTCAAAGGGGTAGATTTGTCCAAATCACTCCTCCCATATCATTTGAAAATAATAAATGTGATGAGTTGTTGAGTAGCCAGGCATCGTTAATACAGAGTCCACCAACTAAAGTAATTTTTTTTAATTCATGAGTCATATTTAAATCATGAGATATTTCTATCTCCCTCATAATCTTTGTTGTTGATTTCTCATATGGAAAACTAGAATCAGATACTGACTATGGACTGGCTTAAAATATTCTGCTCTGAGTTTCAGTGAAGGCATAATTATGTTGTCTTGAGATTATGGAGAGTAGGCTGCTGTTGGATCACAGCATACATTATGTATACATTATTCATACTATGTCATACAAACTGCATGATCTTTGAGAAACGAAATATCAATGACTTTATGTTATGTAATTTTATGTGGTTTTAGAAACCCCTGAGTTGATTTAAAACAAGTAATTGGTTCAAACAGTCAGAAATGCTATCCTCTTCACAAATTTTATGGTAATTTTCTACAGACAAGAATAATGATAAACATGTTTGTTATTGATAAACATGAAACTTTACTAACAATAGAGAGAAAAGATACACTTGATTCACTTTTCTAAGTAGTATACATGAGACATCTAGATTACAATTATTCTGATACAAAGCAAGTCTACAAGTTTTCTATGGCTTAAAGAAATAAAATATGGCTACAATTTAATGTGGAAAAATCCTATTAAAGCATGTCTATTGCACAAAGTAGACATGTGGAAATAGCCTTTGACTCAAGCGAACTTACATATACAGTGCATTTATTGTATTCTTGTAAATGCTGAGATCAAAGGCAGCCTTGGTATTAAAGAGTTCACGAATTGTTACAGCTGTAGGAGAAGAGAGTTTCATCATTTGCCATAATGTGCAGAGTCCATTCATTGTGTTTAACACATGCAGACATCATGGATTGGATCACTTCTTAGTGCCTGCTATCTAATTAACTGTAAAGTTTAACTAAGTTTTCTTGCTCATATACATTTTTATGGTCTCAACTGTTGTCCCTTGTTATTCTAGCCAATGCTACTTAGATTTTAGAGAATGAATTTTTATTATTATTTTCTTTTTTTCTTTTCTTTCCTTTTTTTTTTGTAGGGATTAAGTACTTATCACACAACCTTTAAAACAGGCCAAAGAATCTGACTTACTTCATGGACCAGTCATTGTTCAATGAAAATAAGTCTTTCTAAATTAGACTTAAGATTCCAACATCTAGTTTAAAATGTTCTGAAACAAACTTTCATAATGAAACCAAAATAATAAAATGTCATTTAATATATGATACAATAACTTCTCCAGAATAAAATTCTAATCAATTATTTTCTCTAGAGTTATGAGAAAATTAAAAGGGAGTATAAATATTTATTTTATTTTTAGCTAGGTATCTTGAATATTGCATGCATCAAAATGGTTACATATTTATAGATTTAAAGTTATACAATTGCTGAAACATTATCACAATGATTAAACTTTTTCTTGCCTCCTCTTTCTCTTTCTTCTCCTCTTCTTCTCCTTCTTCTCTATCTTTTCTTTTTAAAGTTTCAATTTTGCCTCCCTTTATTTCCCCCAGTTTTTCCTTTCTCCCTTCCTTGTCCGCTCCATTGACTTCATCTAGTAGCTGATGAAAATAGAAGCATAGACCCACAGCCAAACAATAGGCCCAGCTCTGGGAGTTCTATGGAAGAGTGGGAGGAAGGATAGAGGGAGCTAGAGAGGTCAAGGACCCAAGGAGGCCTACAGAGTAAACTAACCTTGGTCCATGGGGGCTCACAGAGAGTGAACCACCAACCAAAGAGCATTCGTGGGCTGGATCTAGACCTCCCACACAAATGTGGCAGATGGGTAGCTTGGTAAACTTGTGGGTCTCCTAACAACTGGAATAGAGGCTGTCTCTAACTCTGTTGCGAACCTCTGGATCCATAGCTGGGCTGACTTGTCAGGCCTCAGTGGGAGAGGATAGGTTACTTCTGCTGCAACTTGAGGTGCCAGGGTGGGTTAGTACCCCTTGGGGTCCTCTGCTTCTCTGAGAAGAAGGAAAGAGGAGGGATGGAGAGAGAGGAACTTGAGGTGGGACTTAGAGGACAGAGGGGAGGGAACTGGGATCAGGCTGTAAAGAGAATAAATAAGTAAATAAAAAAGAGAAAAGAACAGATTTCTAAGAGGGACCACAGAACACAACAATATAAAGTATAATAAAATGAAACAAAAACTATCGTACCAAACTTGGACAATACAAGCCAAAAGAAAAAGAAAAGAGCTCCAAGGGAAGGCATGAGAATCAGAGACCCACATTGCAGAGTTCCTTGAAAACAGTAAACTAAAAGCTGTAGTAAACAAGCAGAGGACCTGGTGCAGACCCAGGCATGCTCTATGACTTTATATGAGCTTTTCTCGGTTGTCTTAGAGGGCCTTGTTGTCTTGGTGTCCTCTGTCCCCTCTGACTCCTTAACTCCTGCCTTCTCTCCTGTGGGGTTCCTTGAGCTCTGAGGGGAGAGATTTGGTGGGTCTTGTGGTAAGCTCAAGGGTTTTGAGTATCCACTTAAAACAGCCAAATAAATGCTTTTTCCTAATTGATCATCTTTCAAAAAAGTAAGACAGTGTCTTCTGGGCTTGACACATTTTCATTATATGTAACATACATAGCAAATGAAATAATGGTAAATTAACTTATCAGTAAATCACAAGCAGATTAATTTCTCTCTCTCTCTTTAACACCATGAAGGCCAGTGACCCTAACTGTGCATTGTTCCAGAGTCTACTGTCTTAGATGGCAGAGTAAAACTAACTTTGTGCACAGGTCATGATCATGTACTTTGAGAGCAGCTGCCAATGCATATCCCCTAGTTCTTAATTTACCTACCCTTTAAATACAAATGGCACTCTTTCCTACAGCTCCACAAGTTGACTTTACTTCACCCAGAATGCTTTGGGACTGCACAATACCTTCATTATTCCATGCTCCTCCTAGTTTTTAGTGTCCAAACTAAAAACACATATTTTAAAAGGCCCCAAACAATGATATACATTGGGTGTGGAGAGGCAATTGTAACTTTTCCAGTGGTGTGCCCTAGAAAATATATTGAGTGGTACACACACACACACACACACACACACACACACTTTCTCTAAAATATGTTATCAAGAAAAGGTTAACAATTCTATAAATTGGTTTTATATACCATTTAATATTAGTAAGAGCATCTTTTTATTATTTTTATTTCTCTGTGTCCACAATTTGTTGGCTGTAGTCACAAATAATGAGGCCAAAGAATACGCATTTGTTCCTTAATTATTATTGTTGATCTAATTATTTCCATAATTTGTTATATGGTTTCAAGTGCCTAATTATTAGAGTATGAACTGGGAAATATTTTGCTTTTCGTGTTCTAGAGTGATCTGTATTTCCTGTAACACCTTTACAGAAATCTGTTGTTTGAGGACCAGAGGAAAAACTTTTTAATTAACCTTCTATGGATCAAATAACACAGATTTTTGTCCTACAAGATACTTGTAGAAGCCTTTTCAACACGTCTCCTTTCCATTCATATAGACTTGTAAATAAATAAAAAAAGAGAGCATGCTCACTTCCCAGCTACTCACAACATTTGTGCTTAGCATGAAACATCAGATGTGAGTTTTGCAGACTGCAGCTAAGACCTAGTGAAATCGGAATAAAAACTTGCCTGCGAGGGAGCTGACTGCTCTGCTGTCTGCAAACCTGTTTCGTATTTTTCTAAAGTGAGGTGGAAACGGTGACTTCCACACCCGCTCCTGTGTGAGGCAGGCCTCTGCTCAGCAACTTCACATACATTTTAAAAGTTCGAATTGGTCCTTGTCTCTGAGAGCTTCAACCTAATGCTTTTAAGTTCAAAGATTAGGGATAATTTCCCAAACTCCATTCATCTATTAGAAAGTCAGTTTTAAAATTCTATGTCATAGAATTTTCAACCATGAAGAATCCATTAATTTTTTTTTCCTAAAAATTGCTCATGGTTTAGGTAGCAGCACTGAGGCTGACTGAGGAGGTAAGATTGCCTCTAATGTATGACAAAAAAGCTGCAGTGCATGCTTATTTCAATATTCATAAAGCTATTTTCTAAACTGTCACTTCCTATAGCACAATGATTTTTCCTTCAAATAAAGATTGTGAAAGCATTTCCAGATCCTAAGAGCCTTCTGAAAGGCTCGTTACATTATACCATATTATATATTATACTAGAGTATATTTATATTATACTATATTATATATTATATATGTGGTCTGTTTTTGGACATACATTGTCAATGGGTATTCATATTTATTTGGAACTGTGTTGTGAAGTACAATTTATACTTTTATTTTCTAAATTATATATTTTCAAAGGTATTAATTATTACCTGCTTTGAAATAAAAATCACTTTAAACTCCATTTGTATTTCACCAAATTTGGAACATTTTTACCAATTTTACTATTAAATTTTGTCCTGTGCCATAAAACAACAAAACAATATGCTAGATTTTAAAGCATTCTGGTAACTAAATATTACTGTGGCAGTGCTGTATTTATATTGCACTAGCTGATATAACACTTTTTTCTCATTGGGTGTAATAGCTTTATTTCAAAATATTGAAATTATCATTGTTGGTCTAGACTTTCCATGATGAACATTTCCAGAAAAATTGTGGATCTTTGAGTGAAACGGACTGTAGTATTGGATTCTTGGTGTGTGTGTGTGTGTGTGTGTGTGTGTGTGTGTTTGCATGCATGCATGTGTGACTGACTAGATTTGCAATGCTACTTGGATGATGACAAACCAAAAGTTTGTCTCACATTAACTCACAAATAAATTACACTGTGCCATTTGCTACTGAACAATGCAGTTTCAAAGTGAGTCATTTTGTGAGATATTGTTTCTGACTTGTGGTTGTTCAGAAGTCTCAGCTGTAGAACAACTTCAATCCTGAAAACAGGGAACCAGGCACATTGTATTACTCTTAGACTATGATCATTGTGTTAAAGAGGATGACTTAGCCAAAGGCAGCCGAGACTTTTTATTGCATTCATTTAAACCAAAACGTAGTGCACTACCTAATTACTGATTTTCTTCTCCCATGTATAATTATTAACATATCAGAAAATTTGAGGATATTGATTTTTTTGTTGTTTTATCAGCCCACCACTGAAATAGCAATAACTGAAATATCAAGAGACTTCAGGGTTTTAGTGATCCTGAGGTGAATTTTTAAATGTAAAAATCCTAAAAAATGTAAAGTAATTACTGGCAGTACAAATTTTGACCCACAAAGCACAAAGTTTTCTGTTTAAATTTCACGGTGTTGTCTGTGGAAAATTCTAATGCTTATATTTTCTTCTGCATTTGTCCTGTGTTTGTGAGTCAGGTGTGATTTTTAAAAATTGTTCATGTGAAGAATGATACCCTAACCAAGGACCATGCATGGAGAGGACCTAAAACCTCAGCTCAGATGTTGCCCATAGACTCAGTCTCCAAGTGTGTTCTTTAGTAAGGGGAGCAGGGGCTTTCTCTGGTATGAACTCAGGGGCAGGCTCTCTGATCACCTTCCCCAGGGAGGGGTTAGGGGGAGTACAGCCTTGCCAGGCCACAGAGGAAGACAATGCAACCAGACCTGATGAGACCTGATGGGCTAGGGTCAGATAGAAGGAGAGGAGGATCTCTAGTATCAGTGGACTAGGGGAGGGGCAGAGAGGAAGAAGAAGGAGGAAGTGTGGGATTGGGAAGAGACAAGGAAAGGGGCCACAGCTGGGATATAATTTGTAAATAATACTAATGCTAATACTAATACTACTACTAATAATAACAAAGAAAAATGTTCATGTGCATTTGTCATCAATTTAGCTTTTCTGTGCCTCTTATGGTGACACATGACAAACTCATGAATAATTAGTTGTAGTGATAAATTTGCATGCTGTTCTAGAAATGTCCTGAAGTGCAAAATTTCTCCATGTCTGTTCTTACTATGCAAATTCTCAATATGCAAAGATTTCAGAAATCTTCTGTATACTAAAGCTTAAAATAGAATAGTTTTGTTTATGTACAGCCTAAGACAAATTGAAATTACTTTTGAACTTTCGGAAAAGTTATGCTGAAAATACCTTTGGTCAGTTGTCAACTTCATACATGTGCTTATGAGGGACAGAGTCGTGTTTGTGGGATATGGTGTGATTCTACTGGCTTCAAGGCACCACCTCATTTATACAAGTATGGCTTTTTAGTTAACTGGAAGTTGCTTGTGTTCCATGTCAGCCATACATCTTATGTCTTGCTTTCTTTCCAGCTAGAGCATCTATCCATGTCCAAATGATTTTGAAGATCTGTGTTGTATAGCCCCCAGTTTACTTCTGATTCCCCTAAAAACATTTTTACCTTGCATGTCCTATGTCCCCACTAAGAACGCTGAACTAGAGCTCTAAATGCATTTGGTCACCAAGTTCCACAGGAGTCATATTGGACAGGTAAGATTATTGCTGCATTTCATACAGGAAATATCTAAGAGAAATATTTTTTGTTTAATTCATAGTGCTTTATGAAGCAAAAAAAAAAAAAAATCCAAACCAAACAAGATGAGCAGATTTTCAAGCCTTCTCCAAAATTAGCATTTTTTTCTTTTTAAAATATAAATAAAGTCATGCTAATATTCAACTTTGAAACTCTTTTAAAACTCATGGATGCTCTGGAACACAAATCTAATATTAGAGGATGTACAATTCTCTGATTTTCTCATCTACTTTATTTCAATATGTGTGTATTGTGATTTTTGTGATTCTTTCATATTTTCATTTCCCAAACCAGCCACAAATGCTGGCAACTAGATTTGGTTGCATTCTTGGCTGCAAGTTCATTAAATGTCTTCTCAAAGTCAGATGGTGATGTAACTGAGCATTTAATAAGCACTGTGATTTGAGGGCCAGAGTGAGCATCATGGAAGGTTCTGAGCATTGACTCTGGAATCAATGCTCATTCTGGAATCAATGGTCATTATCATTACAGCGATATTCTCAGGGAGCACTCTCGCTTTAAGCATCACAGGAAGACATAAAGCAGGAAGCTCTTCCCACAGCACAGACTTCTGCTTTGAACCCCTGTGCCTTTGCTTGTGATGTCACATTACTTTGCAATGACCCTGGTTATTAACTGTCATTTCTTGAATGCTTCCATTTGTTTTACATTTTCTCTTACGGCTACACTTTTTATCCTTGCTAAGAAGACAGTTATTCTTCCCAATCTGCCCTCTCAAAACACTTGATATATGGTCTAATATAATCTATAGTATAGTATAGACTACATACTGTTTTTCTCAATCTTTTATCCTAAGTTTCTTTAGCTTTTATCTCATGTGGTTTTCATGTGAAAGTAATACCCGAGTAAACATTTAATGTAATGTTTACTCAGGTAAATTAAAATCAAATGATGCTCCAAAGGCAAATATCAATTTCACGGTTGCTTGGTGTTGGTTTTATACATAGATCTACCTTTGTTCTCAGCTTAAAATGTATTCTATTATTGCAGAGTTGTTACAATAATGCTGTATGATAGGTGGAAAAAGATTGGTCAACATTCATAAAATAGCAGGTATTGATTTTTTTACTCAATTATTTTTCTTTGTAAGTACTTAAAGGTGAAATGGGACACATGTATGAAAAGGTACAAACAAAATGTCTTATAGCCTTTTTGAAAGATTTTCACTCTCTCTTGGTTTTAGGATTATAAATTACTAGAAAATAGCCATTACCATGTACAGTAGGGCTAGTGTCAAGACAATATTAAACCAGTCTTTATTTAACAGGGTTGACCCTTTACATGGAAAGGTTCCTTCTTTTGATTAAGAACTAACCCAAGGGTTATTCTGAGGCAATTATGTGAGCTTCCTCATGTGCATGTCCTGTCCTCTTGGGATGCAGGTGCTTGAAGCAAAATTTTGAAGAAATAATAGGGATTGAATTCCCAAGGACACCTTACAAGCATGATAAATAGGGTTTTTAATAAGACAATAGAAAATATATACAACTCTTTTATCTATACACAATTTGTTCTACATTTTTATCAATAAATTTTATGTCAAAATGGAAGAAAGAAATGATTACTCTTCGGTAAGTATATTTGATATATTTCCTGTCCATAAAACAATGAAACTTGGGCACTTTGACATAATTTTGGAAAACTGGGAAAAGACAATTTCTTAGGAGTTTACAATTATTTATAATGTACTGAAATAAATGTTATAGATTTTTGAAGATATCATTTTGATAATATGACAGCAAAGGAATCACACATTTGTCAAAGAGACATTCCTGCAATACTTACTCTGTTTATTTAATACTGCACAGAATGTGATGACCCACATCAATCTTATAAAGATAAATGTTTGGTATAGTTCAGTAAGTGTAGAGTTGGTTAGATTTCAAAAGCAGACTCATGTTGATTAAAATCTAGAGTGTCACATGTAAGCCACAATGCCAACTTGTCATTACCTCTGTAGCACATTTCCTTTAGGCAAGCTACATGAGGAGACCATTATCAGAAGATTGCTGGTAAATACAAATCGGACAGTTCATGACAGGTAGGAATAGAGCCAAAGGGTAATTTTTATTATTTGAATGTTTAATGTCCATAGCTTAAAATTGCCAGATGTATCTATTTTCTCAAAAGATTTATTTTCTCATCCCATAAAACATGGCTTATCAGTTTAGTTCAATCTCTTTCCTGGTGATGATGGATGGTTACTGTCAAAACTTTTTCTGTTTCCACTGTATGATTTCATTAGAAAACATATTTTCTTCCATTTTACACTATTTTCTTTGAAAGTTAATATTTTAACTACTATTGTCACAATTTTTACATGCAAATGATTTTATTTTATGACATGTTCTCAGAATTCTGACCCTACCTATGTTGTGTTGAATTTAGTTAAAACTGATGAAATGAAATTTCATTTCTTCTTTTTCCCATTTATCACTCTCCCTCTCCCTTTTCCTCTGTCTATCCTTATCGGTATCTCTGGAGCCAATGAAATCATTTTTTAAATTATTACAATTTAATCACTTTGTTATCCCAGCTGAAGCCCCCTCCCTCAGCCCTTCCTAACCCCTCCCTCCCTCCTCCTTCTCCTCCCTTTCTCCCTTTTCTCCTCCAGTGCCTCTTCCTCATACTACTGACAGGGGAGGTCCTCTTCCCCTTACATCTGACTCTAGCCTATCAGGTTTCATCAGGACTGGCTGCTTTGTCTTCTTCTGTGGCCTGGTAAGGCTGCTCCCCACCTCAGGGGGAGGTGATCAAAAGTCAGAATCTGTACACCTACAGAAGCTAAGCAAGAAGGAGGACCCTGGGTAAGGTGTTCAATCCACACTCAGAAAGGCAAATGGGATAGACATCAGAAGAGGGTGAAAATCAGGAACAAGACAGGAGCCTCTAAAAGACTCTACCCAGCAGGATATTAAAGCAGATGCTGAGACTCATAGCCAAACTTTGGGCAGAGTGCAGGGAATCTTATGAGAGAAGGGAGAGACAGACATACCTGGAAGGGACAGGATTTCCACAGAACCAAAAATCTGGGCACAGAAGTCTTTTCTGAGACTGATACTCCAACCAAGGACCATGCATGACAATAACCTAGAACCCCTGCACAGATGTACACAGAAGCGTAGATGAACCTCAACAGACACATTCTTCCCTCTTGTTATTACATATAGTGTTTTGACTATCTTAATTTTGTATAACAAAGGTGATTTATGAGGAAACACTTAAAAATGTCTCCAGTATCCATTTCATACAATGGCTCTTATTTGGATATGTAGACAATCTTTTTATTACCTGAGATGCTGTTTATTTTTGAACTGTTACTTGCTCACACAGCAGAGGCACTGTGTGACATCGGGTGAGTTGGCATGTGGCAATTAAGGGGTCGCTTGAAAAAAAGGTAACTCTTAGGTTTAAGCAGGGATTAAACAAATTATTTTGCATCAATAAATGTTTAAAATAATCTCAAAATGTATTGTAACTGGTTTATAATATATTTAAATGAGGTGATAATCAGTTCAATATTTTTGAAATTCATCTCTGTAATTATTAATGTTTTCACCCTAGATAAATTTAAACAGTAATAATAAACAAATGTAGTCACAGTAAGGAGTCCTTTGAGAATATAAATCACATTATGGCAGGTTACGTACATGTCACTAAATGTCAGGTGATCATCTATTTTTTTTTCTGAATTACATTAGCTATCTTTCTTTAAAGCAAATATTTTTTTATATAATTGGTATTTGTGAAAAGTTAATTTTCCAACAGTCAGCAAAGTACTGTTGAAAAATGTTAGATGCATTAAAATGTAGAAAAATAAATAATTCAAATAAATTATTTAATATAACATCATTCCTATTAGTGAATTTCCTGAACATGAATTTAAAGAGCTAAGGCAGAAGTTTAATCTTTGCCTTGTTAGCTTTGTAATATTGGTAGGAAACACTTTTCACTTGTAATTCAAGGACAGATCCTATACTTAAAGGAAAGCTAAGCAAAATCAAAGTCTCTTTCTCTGTTCCTCTGTGTGTGTGTGTGTGTGTGAGAGAGAGAGAGAGAGAGAAGAGAGGGTGTGCAAGGGAAGAATGGAGAGAAGGAAGAAAGGAACAAGAAATACATTCTCACTTTCAAACTTTTTGTTCTTAGGTATATTTGGTGAACTTTAATACAAGATACAAGATACAAGAACTCTAACACAAGATATATTTAGATACCCTAATACAAGAAATATGTTTTAATTTCTGGTAATACAAATCTTAAGTTAAATGTGCTGTATAAATAACCCATAAACTCTAGTATAACATTTATGAAATATAATTTTAAAATGTCTTTAGAGGACATATTTCTTTCTGTAGAAATAAGAATTGAACATTGTTTTAATTTTTTATTGATTATTTGTGACATTAATATCATGCACCTCAATTTTACTCATCTCCAATCCCTTTATATCCATTCTCCATCCCTGCAACCTCTCCCACAAAAGAAAATAAGATAGAATAAAAAAAAAGAAAGAAAACAAACAAACAAAACTTTTGTCTTGGAAGCTGTAGTGTATCAGAGTGTGTTTGTATATATACACATATACACACATATATGTATATGTATGTATACACACACACACACACAGTGTGTCATATGATATGCCCTTTTGTTTACACATCTTTACTTGCAAATGTTCATTGCTGTGAGTCATTGGTCTGTTTCAAAGCCTCTGCCTTCTGCTGTACTATCAACACCGGATCCTCATCGGGTTTTTTTCTTGGATAGCCTATTGTTGCCCTGCAGAGTGGAAATCTTGCAGCTTTGGCTCTGCAGGAGTTGACTGATGGGGTAGATGTTGGTTTGGGCCAACTCAAAGCCCTGAATCTGGACCTGGCTGGTAGATGAGCTGATCAACCTGCCAGTTCTCCCATACCTACACCACCAACTCGAGCTCTCCAGCACTGTCCCGGCTAGCTTACCCAATGTCTCAGCCAGAAATGGACGGAGCCACCCACCAGCACACCACCAGGTCCGGCTCTAATGTACTGCCCACGTGAGAAGTAGGGCCTGCTTTTCCCAGTTTGCAGCTGGCAAGGGGCAGGGCCAGCTCTCCCCTGTTGCTTGTAGTGAAGGGAAGCATCACTCCCTAACCCATCTGCCCCTTGGAAAACAAGGTGTGGGGCCATCTTTCCTATGTTCACGCTCAATGCCAGCTTCCCCTCCCCCACACCTCCACACCTCACACCAGCAGCTCTACTATGCTGCTCAGGTGGGGCATGGGGCCAGGTCTGTGGCTGCAAGCAAAGATCAAGGCCAGCTCAGCACACTGTCTCAGGCAGCAGTACAGGCCAGGAACATCTGCATGCTCTTTCATGCCTGGAACATCAACACAGACCCCCGGCTTCAATAAGACTTCAGATCCAAACATGGCTGCTGGAAACATCATGGGGCCAGATGTCACCATAACCCCAAGGGACTGTGCAGGTCACTTACATCAGCATATTTCCCCCAGGAGGGGCAAGCCCTCAGATGTCCACATGGTCTCTGGTGGCAGGCCAGACCTTGGTGTCTTTCTTCTGGCTTCCTCAAGTCGGCAGGATCAATGCAGGCACTTGAGTGTCAGTTTTTTGTTTATGTTTATTTTTTTTTGCCAAAGTTATACTCAATTGACATGTAGGTACTTTGGTAATACCAAATCAAAACACAATCTGAACATCCAAAATACTCTAAGTAAGTCTTCCTGAAAAAATAAAACCTGTTGTTGATTTTGATTCCTAGGATTTCCCTGTCTATTGTGCCTTGAGTCACATAAGCTTAGCATAGCTACTGGGACCCCTGATATATGGTGAAGCCAAACTTATGACCCTGGCCTTTACAGACCAAAGAAGAGAGGCCCAACATGTTCTTAGTCTATTTCCAAGTATGCTGGTGCTGGAACAGATTGCCTCTCCTCAAGATACTTTGACTACCTAGAACTCCCTAAGGTTTAATTGAGTGAAAAGCCACAGAAGTCTGTAAGACTGTATGGGTGGCTTTTTCACCATCATTGATGAAAAAGACAAGTCAAATATTGTCATTTCCCATCTCTTTATTGCTTTGTACCTTATAAAGAACTAGACTTGACTAGGCAAATTTCAGCTTAGCACGGGTTGTTCTTGTCATCAAAGTGCCCAATCTGAATATTTTCACTAGAACATGGGCCATGGCCTGTGAGTGGTCCTCACGGGTGAAAGAAAGTATGAAGTTGTTTTCTCTTAGAAACTTAAAACATATAATCAAACTCACCCATATTGCTACATGTGGTAGAGTACAGCACAAAGCCTCATGGGAAAATCTCTCTGTCTTTTGAAGTTGAGACATTACCAAGACACAGAGTTTCTTTCTGGAAATATACATTCCAGGCTTTTGAAAGGTTTTTTACAAACATTCATTTACCCTTGGGTCACACAGCTGGCTTAATTGACAGATGTAATAAGCTTCTTAGAGATTCTTACTGAAGCTATAAAATGAAAATGGGGACCTAAGTGGAGCTCTGTCTTGCCCCAGGTCTGAATCACTTTTAATTCAAGTCCCCATAGTTACCTCAGGCCTCACACTAATTAAGAATACTTAAAAAAAGAAAAAAAAAAACAAATTACTAACCCACTTAACATATAACAAAATGCAAGTAAAAATTCAGAGAAAAGCAAAGCAAAACAAAATGAAACACAAAGCCCTTCCACAGTCCTTATTAAATGCAAACCGGATATGTTCTGCTTCTATCCAAACATGATTTTTCAACCTATAAGGCTTCTCAATAATGACTCTGTGTGTCCTTAAGGATTTTTAATCCTATCCCCATCCCATAAGTGCCAGAGGCCAGGTAGAGAGAACATATTTTCCTGATAGTCATTAATTTGGTTATTCCACATGCTAGGCACCTGCCTATCCAATAGGGAAAGCATTGGTGTTGAACTTTAACTACCCCTAACATTTCTCAGTATGAAGGCCCATGAGAGAATAATTCATCCTGGCTCCCCTGATACCTTCAGAAAAGTAAAATTAGCCCTCCAGGGCTGTTCCCAGAAACAACATGGAGTGCTAAAACCGAGGTAAATATTAAAAACAAAATACATCCCCAAACAAATACTGTCATTCAGCAAATTAAAGCCCGTTTGTAAAGGATAGGAGCTAATAGATGACTCAGCAATCAAGAGCACTTGTTGCTCTTGCAGAGGGACTAAGTTCTGACCCCAGCATCTAATGGTGTCTCACAACCATCTCTAGCTTTGGTTCCAAATGATTCAGTGCCTTCTCCCGAAAGCAGCAGGCATGCCTATGCATACATTTGCATACATGCAAGCAAAAACTCTTGTAAATAAAGTAATAACCCTTAAATACAGTTTCAAAAGGGAAAAAATAGATTCAGCATACTGTTCTGCAGTCACATGAACTATAGAGCTGAGAAACTTCTGTGGAAGTCCTAATTACTGGAGAAGACTCATTCTTAACTATCAACAGCCTGCCAGGTACAGGCAACAAGTTAACTTCTGGCTTGTCTGCTATTCATCCAGTGCTACCGTTGACTTTGGAATCTAGAATCCAAACTTTACAAGTTTAAACAAAACAAGAATGATAGGGTGGCCATGATGTCAGCAGTAGCCAAGGGAAGCATACAGTGCCAGTATGTATTCACCAAATTGGCAAGTGAAAACAAGTCCACATAGTCACTCACATCAGAAAGCCTGACCTGCAAGTTGATTCTATGAACTCCATCCTCGGCTGCAGACACATTGACAAGTAAGTTAACACCCTATGAGGTACTCAGACTCATCATGCTCATCAGTTAACACTGATTTGAAGTAAAACTGGCACCATCATTCATAGGAAATAATCTTAAACTTTTGATAGCTCTAAATTTTGGGTAGCAATTAAGGCTTCTTTTGAGCCACTAGGATCTGGTGCGGTGCTCCAAAGACCTTGGGCTCTTTGTTTACCAGCAATAATTTTATCAGGGACATTGAGACCACCACTATACTGATTCAGAGGAGGTTCCTGTCCTTAGGCTTCAAGCGAATGGATGTGGAGCAATGGTGACCTTTATTCTCCTACTTTATTCCCTCAACTGGACTCGCTGTTTGCCTGATTCATGATCTAGATATAAGTCTTTCCTTGGAAATTATAACCTTACTATTCTAAAAACAGGAACAGCCATTTCTTCTCCTCAAAAGCAAATGTCTGTGTATTTCACATATTGACTTTTTTTTGTTTGTTTGTTTGTTTTGTTTTGTTTTTGTTTTTTTGTCTCCCATGACTTCTTTGTCTCCCATTCTTTTTCTCTTTCTCATGTTAGGTTTCAACTATGACTTTACATCCTAAGTCTCTGACAATTATATATATATATATGTACATATATATACAATAACATTATATATATTATATATTACTAACATTTACATGTGCCTTATTAAGCAATCAGGTAAAGTTCTCCAGAAATGTAACTGCTAGATCTATCATGTTGGTTCCCATAATATAAAAATAATTATTGTCCTAAAAAAAAAGCCCATAATTAACACTGACTCTATTTTATACCTTATTCTTTGCTTTCATTCCTGGCAAAGCAACCATGGTAGGGTTTATTAAGCCCCAGAGAAGTAAAGAAAAAACAAAAAACAACTAAAACAGAAAGAGGAAGCTCTATGAAAGTTGTATGTTTTCATTGAGTCTTTGTAGAAGAAGGCTCGTTATGATTCAAGCCACATTATATAAAGGACACCTTGGTGTTTGGAGAATTCAACTAACACATACTTATTTTCTTGATAGGACATTTGTAATGACGACGTTTAAAAGGGAGATGTGTAGAGGGCAGTGTAGAAATCTTATTTTAGCCTTAAACCAAAACAAATGCTCCAGCAATTTGTGTGTTACCAAAAAGGATTATGTTGAAGATTATTGGGCTGTCACTAAGTTTGTAAGCACCTTAATACCAAATATCGCTAGCATTTTTATCCCTCAGTTTCTCTGGAGAATCCAGAAGACTTTACAGGTCAAAATTCAGATAGTATAGGAAGTCATATAAAATATTATCACCATGCTGAAACACTTTATCTTTAATGTTCAAGAAATTCTTATTTTCCTAGTAAGAAAACACTAATGGAATGAAGAAAAATAACAAATCACAAAGACACAGAGTCTCCATAGATTTTAGAATTAAACTTAAGGTAAATGAGAGCAAAAGCAAAAAAAAAAAAAAAAAAGGTTTTTAACCTAAGCAAAGATACGCAGATATGCATATGTACACACACATTTTATATTACTGATAGGTCTGGCAAATAATCACACTCAATTATTTCTCTTTTTCAACAAAGTAATTTTCATGGGTATCTGTCCTTTCTTTTTATGTTAACAATTATATTGTAATCATTTATTACAATTTATTCAATTGTATCCTAGCTATGGCCCCTCCCTTGTCTCCTCCCAATTCCACCTCTCCTCCCTTTTTTCCCCCTATGGCCCTCCCCCAGTCCACTGATAAGGGAGGTCTCCCTCCCCTTCTTTTTGACCCTAGTCTATCAGGTCTCCTCAAAACTGGTTGCATTGTCTTCCTTCTCTGGCCTGGCAAGGCTGCACCCCCCACAGGGAGGTGATCATAGAGCTTGTCACTGAGTTCATGTCAGAGAAATCTCCTGCCATCTTTTTAGGGACCCTGCTTGGATACTGAGTCTATAGTCTACATCTGGGCCTGGGTTTTAGGTCCTCTCCATGCATTGTCCTTGGTGGGAGTATCAGTCTCTGCAGGGCCTCCAGAGTTCAGTTTTTTTCTCACCTTTGTTTTCTTTTTCTTAATTTTAATTGTTTATATTAATTACAGTTTATTCACTTTGTATCCCAGCTGTAGCCTCCTCCTTCATTTCCTCCCAATCCCAACCTCCTTCCCTCATCACTTTCCATGCCCCTCTCCAGGTCCACTGATAGAGGAGGTCCTCCTCCCCCTCCATCTGACCTTAGCCTATCAGGTCTCATCAGCACTGACTGCATTGTCTTCCTCTGTGGCCTGGTAAGGCTGCTCCTCCTTCAGGGGGAGGTGAACAAAGAGCCAGCCACTGAGTTCATGTCAGAGACAGTCCCTATTCCCCTTGGGAACCCACTCAGATACTGAGCTGCCATGGGCTACATCTGAGCAGGGTTTCTAGGTTACCTCCATGCATGGTCCTTGGTTGGAATATCAGTCTCAGAAAAGTCCTCTGTGCCCAGATTTCTTGGTTCTGTTGCTCTCCCTGTGGAGCTCCTGTCCCCTCCAGGTCTTTCTATCTCCCCCTTCTTTCAGAAAATTTCCTGCACTCTGCTCAAAGTATAGCTATGAGTCTCAGCATCTGCTTTGAAGGAGTCAGTTTTTATGGCTCTGTTGCTGTCCTTTTGGAGCTCCTGTCCCCTCCAGGTCTTTTTATATCCCCCTTCGTTCATAAGATTCCCTGCACTCTGCCCAAAATGTGGCTATGAGTCTCTTTATACCTATATTTTTTTTCCCCAATCCACTTCATTGGCCACAATGCCCCAGGGAAGATTTCCTCACAGACATCTTCATACAATAATCATTTAGTCAATGCCTTCCTTCTGGAATGTACAACTCTTACCAGGATCATGAATGGCATTCTTGTAAGTCATGGGGTAACCTGGAATAGTCACGTATAGCACTGATGGGGTTTGATCATAGATTAGTTCTGCAAGACAGTCCATGTGCAATGTATTAGAAAAAGTCAGATGAAAAGCGCAAGTATTTTCTAGTGTCCAAATATTAACAACATATGTAACAGGAATATAAAAGAGGTACATATGGCTATGCCTGGAAGATAGTCTTTTGTCATCTTGTCTTTTAATGGATGAATAAAGGGAATGAAAGATTTAAGAGTTTAAGACATATAGATGGTAGGATTTATTTTTATTTCTGTGTATGTGTATGTTCCTATGTGTGTACGTCCATACATATGAATTTTGTTATTCATGACAGAAAGGAAATATTTGTTGATGAGATGGCACAAAGGCTAAAGGGTTTAGTCAGGAGGAAGTACTGATATGGAGAAATTATTAAAGTAGATAGATTGACTGTGGATATGGGAAGGAATAAAAGAAGTTATAATTTTCATGCACTTCAAATACAAGGAGAAATCATATTTTCAAAGACCCATATTAACAGTCAGTGAGTAGAACATTTTTAAAATCCACTCTTTTGCTGGGTATTGTGTTCACACAATTGGCTACATGTGGATATGTTTGTTCCCTGAGATTTTTGCTTGCAGCTGTATAGGGTGAAGAAGTAAAGCGCTAACAATCTCACTAGATTTGAAAGCAGGTGCTTACAGGACTGGGTGCCACTGGGTGCCCCGTACTGCTGCGTGCAGCACATTGTGTTGGTCACCTGCTTAGTTACTGTGATACAAAGACTGACAAAGTAAACATATTTAAGCAAAGGTTTGTACTGGCTTGGAGTTCAGAGGTAAGTCCAAGACTGTGAGGAGTGCATGGTGGGAAACCTTTGAAGTTATTGGTCATGTGGCAACCACATTCAGGATGACAAGAGCGAGCAACCCTCTTGTCCACTCTCTTTTTAATTCAGTCCAGGCCCCCAGTACATGGGATGGCAGAATCAACAGCTGAGATGGGAAAATCATCTTAATTCAACTAATGGAAATAATCCCTCTTCGGCATACCCATGCTCTGATCTGCAAATTGTAAATATTCAGTTATAATCATACTATGTTCTTTATAAATTAAATTTTTAGTTTTTATATTAATTACAATTTATTCAATTTGTAACCTAGCTGTAGCCCTCTCTCTCATCCCCTCCCAATTCCATCCTTCGACCTTCATCTCCTCCCTGTCCCTCTCCAAGTCCACTGATAGACCACCCCCCTCCCCTTCCATCTGACCCTAGCTTATCAGGTCTCATCAGAACTGGTTGCATTATCCTTCTTTGTGACCTGGCAAGGCTGCTCCCACATCAGGGGAAGGCAGGCAAAGAGACAGCCACTGAGTTCATTCTTTTTGAACAGACTTTTGTTCAAAGCAAAATATAGACTTCTTCTTAAGAAATAATGCAAGCATGGAATCTTATGTAAGAAGTGGGAAATAGTAAGATCTGGAGAGGACAGGAACCCCACAAGGAGAGTAACAGAACCAGAAAATTTGAACACAGGGGTCTTCCCAGAGACTCATATTCAAACCAAGTACCAGGCATGGAGATAAGCTAGAACCCCTGCACAGATATAGACCATGGCAGTTTAGTGTCCAAGTGGGTTACATAGTAATGGGAAGAGGGACTGCCTCTGACATAATCTGATTGGCCTGCTCTTTGATCTCCTCCCCATGAGGGGAGAGCAGCCACAGAAGATGGCAATGCAGCCACTCCTGATGTGATCTGATAGACTAAGATCAGAAGGAAGGAGAGGGGGACCTCCCCTATCAGTGGACTTGGGGAGGGGTATGTGTGAAAAAGGGGGAGAGAGAATGGGGCCAGCAGGGCAGGAGGGAGGGGCTTATGGGGGATACAAAGTGAATGAAGTGTAATTAATAAAAGAAAAGAAATAATGCAAACCCAATCACATTATTTGTTTACTTAAAACCCACTTTGATTTATTTATTATAGATTATGTTAGCACTTTTGTTAGTGTGGGGGGGATGGAATCCAAGGCCATATTCAGAATAGGCAAGCAGTCTGACTGGATGATTCTTTTCATCCTAAGGAGAACTAAATCCTCAGGTTTTGATAGAAAGCAGCCTTCCTGAATTCACTAGAAGGTTCCTAGGCTTTCTCTCCTGAGAGTCAGTCTCTGATTAATTTGTGTTTTCTTTACTCCCAAATCCCTCTTACATACATCCTTATTTCCTCATATTTTTAACTTCCATCTCTTCTTCTGAATCTTATTAAAACACATATTCTCTAAGCTTTCTGATTAGCATTCACAGATTTAACAAGATCATTCTAGTCTCAAGGTCTCAAGCCAGTACTTAGACTTAATTTTTTTTTTTTTTTTTTCAGAAAACCCTGCCTTATTTCTATTTCTATTACTTTCTTTGGCTCTTAATTTTGCAACATTGACATTAGTCTATTGTGATAATACATCTAGTTGGCTTCTACTTGCTAAGAAGGGAATATTCTCTTTGATAGACTTTCCATTTTTGCATTTTTAATTATAATTTTTAATTAATTTTTATTTTTCATATTAATTGCAGTTTATTCACTTCGTACCCCAGGTGCAGCCTCCTCCCTCATTCTTTCTCGATCCCACCTTCCCTCATCTCCTCCCATACCCCTCTCCAAGTCCACTGATATGGGAGGTCCTCCTTCCCTTCCATCTGACCATAGTTTATCAGGTTTCTTCAGGAGTGGCTGCATTGTCTTCCCCTGTGGCCTGGTAAGGCTGCCCCCGGTGGTCAAAGGACCAGCCACTGAATTCATGTCAGAAACAGTCTTTGTTTCCCTTATTAGAGTACCACACTTGGAGACTGAGCTGCCAGGGGCTACATCTGAACAGGGGTTCTAGGTTATATCCATGCATGGTCCTTGGTTGGAGTAGCAACCTCAGAAAAGACCCTTGTGCCCAGACTTTTTTGATTCTGTTGCTCTCCTCATTTTTGCATTTTTAAAACAAGACCACAAATGCTTGGAATGTAACAGGTGGCCAATAAAGCCTTGCTAATTGAATATGTTTCTTTCTATGTGCACTCTAATGTATTTAACTTTGAAAGAACAGCCCAAAGGGAAAAATACATAGCTTTCACTCTTACTAGTTTACGTAAAGATGGTTAAATGCAAATAAGTGATGGGTGTTATGCTTAGGGAAATATTTAATAGCCTTCATCATGCAAACAAAATATGACAGAAATTTAGGTAATAAATAGTAAGTAAAAATGCAATCTTCTGATATTAGCAAATTAATCTAAAATATTTTTCTTAATCTCTTAGATAACACTGAAGCTATTTACTGTATTGTTATTTAAGGTGTGACTGTTCTTCATGCATCCACAAAAGTAAGGCACATTAACTGAAGCTTTGGGCCAAGTCATTTGCCAAAGATCCTTCTACAATCCTGAAACCTATTTTACTACTTTAATTTGATTTTTGTTCCTATCGTTAGTTTTGAATTCCTGTTTTCTGAAAATAAAATATGCATAAGCTTCAGGCTCAGTAGAACCTAAATCACTCTGAAAAAAAAATAATATTGTGGGACAAAAATAGGAACAATATACCTTGCAAGCTAAGGTAAGGCCAAAGAGAAAATATACAACTTAAAGGTTCTAGGTTGTGTGTGCAGTTATGACAGTTAAGGAGAAGTTCCTCTTTGTTCTGTGCAGGTTAAGGTTTCTGTTTAGAGTTAAAGAATCAGTTCCTCTTTGTATTGTGCTAAATTCTTGCAATAGTTAAAGATTAAGTTCTTGCTTGTACTGTGTTATTTTATTTGTGATTAAGAAAAAGTTCCTATTCCATCCTGAGCTGATGTAAACTGAAAATCATGGTTTTCAAACTACACTTACCTTGTGGCGCCATTCTCATGATGTATATCCTTGCCCTGGTTGCTTTCCTTTCATTGTATCTTTCTAGCAATGTGTTACAGCAAACTCTTTTGGCACTGTGACCACCTTATAAAAGGGATCTCAAGAGGCAAGCAGAGGCTACTCTCTCAAATCCAAACCTAGGTTGAGACAGCCAGCTAGCCAGTCCCTGATGCATACCAAAATTCAGCTGATGGTCATTGGAAAAGTTGTGGATTTGGCCTTTTCTCTTCACAGTTCTCTGGTTTAATAAATATATTTTTGTAAAAAAAAATCTTTTTGTTCCTCAGCTTGTAAATTTTTAGGTGTGTGTCTGTAATTCAGGAGGACTGTGATCTGTTGAAGTGATTGTATTTGTAGTAAGTGTACATATAAGTCCATTCTTTTACTCTCTTACATTCTGAGACTCTCTTAAAACTAGTATAATTACATAGGGCACAAATTTGATCACAATGTGTAAGTACTCAAAATATTAACCATCTTTGGAAATTTAATTTTTAATGTGAAAACGATTTACTTGCAAATTGTTGGTCTTGGTGAATGTGCTTGTCTAATGTTTCTTAATTAAGACGAAGTACCCGGACATGGCAAACCTGCCTGTAGTTCCTGCATTAGCTAAGCTGAGGAGGGAGGATTGTGAATTGAATTTGATGCAGGCATGGCCAGTTAGATGTCAGCTACCTAGGAAGGCAACATCCAAAGATAATCCAAACAATATGTGACATGATAAGAATGAGTGCCAAGAGTAGGAGGACGATCAAAAATGACTATGTATAAACTGTAAACATATATAAAGCCGTTTTAATGTGACGGATGTTTTCAAGAATATGTTTGTTCAAAAATGCTCTTTATTCATTTTTCTGCATGTAGACATCCTGTTGGAACAGAGTCATTTGTTGAAGATGCTGTCTTTTTTTCCATTGAATGGTTTTGGCTTCTTTGTCAAAAATCAAGTATCTGTAGGTGTGTGAATTTATTTCTGGGTCTTCTATTCGGTTCCATTGATCCACCATTCTGTTTCTATGATAATACCATGCAGTTTTTATTACTGTTTCTCTGTAGTACAGCTTGAGATCAGGGATGAAGATACCTCCAGAAAATCTGTTGTTGTACAGGATCATTTGGAAATTCTGTTTTGTTTTGTTTTCCATATGAAGTTGAGAATTTTTCTTTCAAGGTCTGTAAAAAATTGTGTTGGTAATTTGATGGGAATTGCATTGAATCTGTAGATTGCTTTTGGCAGGATGGCCATTTTCACTATGTTAATCCTACCGATCCATGAGCATGGGAGATCTTTCCAACTTCTTCAATATATCTTCAATTTCTTTCTCCAGAGACTTGAAGTTTTTTCAAACAGGTCTTTCACTTTCTTGGTTAGAGTCAACCCAAGGTACTTTATGTTATTAGTGGCTATTGTGAAGGGTGTTGTTTCATTAACTTCTTTCTCAGCCCTTTTATCTTTGGTATACAGGAGGTCTTCTGATTTTTTTTTTTTTTTTTTTGAGTTAATTTTCTATCCAGCCACTTTGCTGAAGGAGTTCTCTGGTTGAATTTTATGTATAGTGTCATAACATCTGTGGATAGTGACACTTGGACCTCTTTCTTTCCGATCTGTATCCCCTTGATCTCCTTTAGTTTTCTTATTGCACTAGCTAGGACTTCAAGTACTATGTTGAAGAGGTACAGAGAGAGTGGTCAGCTTTGCCTTGTCCCTGATTTCAGTGGAATTGATTTAAGTTTCTCTCCATTTAATTTGATGTTAGCTATAGGCTTGCTTGTATATTGTCTTTACTATGTTTATGTATGTGCCTTGTATCCCTGATATCTTAAGACTTTAAACATGAAAGGGTGTTGGATTTTGTCAAATGTTTTTCAGTATCATAATGAGATGATCATGTGGTTTTTCTCCTTCAGTTTGTTTATATGGTGGATTACATTGATGGATTTCTATATAATGAACCACCCCTACATGCCTGGGATGAAGCCTACTTGGTCATGGTGGATGATATCTGTTATGTGTTCTTGGATTCGGTTTGCTAGTATTTTATTGAGTATCTTTGTATCAATGTTCATAAGAGTTCTCTTTTTTGAAGTTCTCTTTTTTGGTTGGGTCTTTGTGTGGTTTAAGTAACAAAGTGAGCGTGGCTTCATATAACAAGTTTGTTAATGTTCCTTTTGTTTCTATTTTGTAGAGGAGTTTGAAGAGAATTAGAGTTAGCTCTTTTCTGAAGGTCTGGGAGAATTCTGTGCTGTAACCATCTGGCTTTGGGCTTTTTTTGAAGGGAGACTTTTGATGGCTGCTTCTATTTCCTTGGGGAATATAAGACTATTCAATCTATTTACCTGATCTTGATTTAATTTTGGTAAATGAAATCTATCAAGAAAATTGTCCATTTCATTTAGATTTCCAAATTTTGTGGCTTTATAAGCTTTTGTAATAAGACCTAAATTTTTTTTGGATTTCTTCAGTGTTTATTGTTATGTCCCCCTTTTCGTTTCTGATTTTGCTGTTTTGGATAGTTTCTCTCTGCCTTTTAGTTAGTTTGGCTAAGGGTTTATCTTTTTTTATTTTCTCAGAGAACCAGCTCTTGTTTTCATTGATTCTTTGAATTTTTTTATTTATTTATTTATTTTAAAATTTTATTTTTCTTATTAGTTACATTTTGTTAACTCTGTGTCCCAGCTGTATCCCGCTCACTCATTCCCTCCCCAACCCCACCCTCCCTCCCTGGTCTCCTCCCTGCCCCTTTCCAAGTTCACTAATAGGGGAGGACCTCCTCCCCTTTCATTTGACCCTGTTTTATCAGGTATCTTCAGGGCTGCTGTAAAGTCCTCCTCTGTGGCCTAACAGGACTGCTCCTCCCCTGGGGGGGGTGTGGAGAAGTCAAAGAGCCTGCCCTTGAGATCCTGTTAGAAATAGTCCTTGTTCCCCTTACTTTGGGAAACTACTTGGTAACTGAGCTACCACAGGCCACATCTGAGCAGAAGTTCTAGGTTATATCCATAGATGGTCCTTGGTTGAGTGTCAGTCTCAGAAAAGACCCTGTGCCCGGATATATTTGGTCCTTGTAGAGCTCCTATTCTTTCCATATCATACTAACTCCCCTCCTTTCATATGATTCCCTGCACTCTGCCGAGGGTTTGGTGTTTTTAATTTATTGTTTTCAACCCTGAGCTTGAATATTTCCAGCTGTCTGCTCCTCTTGGGTTTGTCTGCTTCTTTATTTTTTCTGGGGATTTCAGGTAAGTTATTAAGTTGCTTGTATGAGATGTTTCAAATTTCTTCTTGAAGGCACTTAGTGCTATGAACGTTCTTCATAGCACTGCTTTCAGTGTGTCCCATAAGTTTGGGTATGTTGTGCCTTAATTTTCATTGAATTCTAGAAAGTCTTTAATTTCTTTCTTTATTTCTTCCCTAACCCATCTGTCATTGAGTAGTGTGTTATTCAGTTTCCATGTGTATATAGGCTTTTTGCTATTTCTATTGTTGTTGAGGTCCAGTTTTAGTCTATGGTTTTCAGGTAGGATACAAGGGATTATTTCAGTCTTCACATATATGTTGAGGCTTGCTTTGTGACCAGCTATATGGTCTATTTTGTAGAAGGTTCCATAAGGTGCTGAGAAGAAGGTATGCTCTTTTGAATTTGTGTGAAAAATTCTGTAGACATCTATTACGTCCATTTGATTTAGGACCTCTGTAAGTGCCATTATTTCCCTGTTTAGCTTCCGTCTGGATGATCTGTCCCTTGGGAGAGTGAAGGATTGAAGTCTCCCACTATTACGGTGTTTATCACCCTGCACAAAACTAAAGTCCAAGTGGGTCAAAGACCTCAGCATTAAACCAGACACACTAAATCAGACAAAAAAAGTGGAGAAGAGCCTTGAACTCATTGGCACAGGAGACAACTTCCTGAACAGAACACCAACAGCACAGGCTCTAAGATCAACAATTAATAAATGAGACCTCATAAAAATGAAAAGCTTTTGTAAAGCATAAGACACTATCATCAGAACAAAACAGCCTACAGATTGGGAAAGGATCTTCATCACCCTATGTCTGACAGAGTGTAATATCCAGAATATATAAAGAACTCATGAATTTAAACATCAACAAATCAAGTAATCCAATTAAAAAAATGGGGTACAGAGCTGAACAGATTATTCTCTATAGAGGAATATAGAATTGCAGATAAACACTTAAAGAAATGCTCAAAGTTCTTAGTCATCAGAGAAATGCATATTAAAATGAGCCTGAGATTTCACCTTACACCCATCAGAATGGCAAAGATCAGAAACTCAAGTGACAATACATGCTGGAGAGTATGTGGAGAAAGGGGAACCCTACTCCATTGCTGGTGGGAATGTAAACTTGTGCAACCACACTGGAAATCAATCTGGTTCTTTCTCAAAAAATTAGGAATAGTGCTTCCTCAAGATCCAGCTGTACCACTCCTAAACATATATCCAAATGATGCTCAAGTACACAACAAGGACATTTGTTCAACCATGTTCATAGCAGCTTTATTCATAATAGAAAGAACCTAGAAACAACCCATTTCTCAAGGGAGGAATGGATACAGAAATTGTGGTACATTTATGCAATGGAATATTACTCAGCAAATAAAAACAAGGAAATCATGAAATTTGCAGGCAAATGATGAGATCTACAAAAAGTCATCCTGAGTGAGAAAGCAGAAAGACACACATGGTTTATACTCACTTATAAGTGGATAGTAGAGCTATAATATAGGATAAACATACTAAAAATCTGTACACTTAGAGAAGCTAAACAAGAAAGAGGGCCCTGTGTAAGATGATCAATCCTCACTTAGAAAGACAAATGTGATGGACATTGGAAGAAGGAGAAAACAAGAAACAGGACAGGAACCCACCACAGAGGGTCTCTGAAAGACTCTACCCAACAGTGTATCAAAGCAGATGCTGAGACTCATAACCAAACTATGGGCAGAGTGCAGGGAATCATATCAAAGAAGAGGGAGTTAGTAAGCCCTGCAGAGGATAGGAGCTCCACAAGGAGAGCAACAGCACCAAAATATCTGGGGATAAGTGTCTTTTTTGAGACTGATAATCCAACCAAGGTCCATCCATTGATATAACCTAGACCTCCTGTTCAGATGTAGCCCATGGCAGCTCAGTATCCAAGTGGGTACCCTAGTAATGGGAACAGGGACTGTCTCTGACATGAACTCAGTGGCTGGCTCTTTGACACCCCTTTCCTCACTCCCGAGAAGGAGCAGCCAGCAGCCTTGTCAGACCACAGAGGAGGATATTGCAAGTGCTGATGAGACCTGATAAGCTAAGGTCAAATGGAAGAGGAGGGGGGTGGTCTATCAGTGGACTTGGAGAGGTACATGGGAGGAGATAAGGGAGGGAGAGTGGGATTGAGAGGGAATGAGGGAGTGAGCTACAGCTGGGATACAAATTGAATAATATGTAATTAATGTAAAAAATGCTCTTTTACAGTTTTTATTTGACAAAAATGTCAGTTACTATTTTATGCATGTGGGTATTTTACCTATATGTGAGCTGCCATGTAGATACTGTGAAACCATGCAGGTCCCCTGATAAAACAGTAAGCACTCAGCCTATAAGCCAGCTCTCGCCAGCCCTTCATGTACACATACATACATATATATGTATATATATGTGTGTGTGTGTGTGTGTGTATGCATATATACTTTAGTCCTTTGTTCAAAAGGCATTGCTGAATGCCCTTCTTGGAAATTAGAAGATTTGAATAATGCATTTTGTCTGGGTACACTGATTATTTTTCAAAGAAATCCATGATGGATTTCCATAGGATGTTTTTAGCTTTATTTCAGTTCAAGAATGATATGAATTAATTTTACTGAAATACAAATATCAGTGGTACATTTTCTACCAGATTTTTACATACAAATTGAAAGCAGTGAACAGATCCAGTTTTTTTTTTATTTCAAAGGCCATAAACAATAAGATTAAAAAATAATTAAAACAAAAATTCATGTTTAGCTGAGGACAGAAACATAAACAGAACATTGTTTACAATCATGACATTATTCTTTCATGTTAGCCTGAAAGAACATCTGCCTTATATAAAAACCATCTTGAAAACTGGTTTGATAGAGCATCTAAATATGTCTTTAATTACTGCTATTACTTTTGGCAAAGATTGTTGTTTTTTTTTCATTCTGGAGACATATATATATATATATATATCCTTCAAAATATACATGAATTTTGTAAGTTATATTAGTTATAAATTATTAGTTATATTAGATATAAGTTTTATAACTAAGCTTTTGTTTGTTAGCTAGTTTACAATTTATTTATTTTATATCCTGATTGTAGCTACTTCCCTCTTCTCCTCCAGGTCCCACTCTCCCTCCCTCCTACACACCTCCCAGTCCACTGAAAGAGGGAGTTTCCCTCCCCTGCCATCTGACCCTAGCTTATCAACTCTCATCAGGACTGTGTAGACCTCTTCCTCTGTGGCCTGACAAGGCAGTATCACCAGGGGCAAGTGATCAAAGAACAGGCAACTGAGTTCATGATGGAGGTAGCTCCTGTTTCCCTTACTCAGGGATCCACATGGAGACTGAGCTGCCAATCAGCCACATCTGAGCAGGGGTTCTAAGTCCTCTCCATGCCTGGTTGGTGCATCAGTCTTTGCAGGGACCCCTGTGCTCAGATTTCCATGCTTTGTTGGTCTCCTTGTGGAGATCCCCTCGGGGTTCTTGTATCCCTGAGACTGATAATACAAACAAGGTCCATTCATTGATATAACCTAGAACACCTGCTCAGATGTAGCCCATGTTAGCTCAGTATTCAAGTGGTTACCCTAGTAAGGGGAGCAGGGACTGTCTCCTCCGGGTTCTTGTATCCCTGTCTTCTTTCATAAGACTCTCTGCACTCTGCCCAAATTTGGTTGTAAGTCTCAGCATCTGCTTTGATCCTATTGGTTGGGGCCTTTCAGAGGACCTCTATGATAGGCTCCTGTCCTGTTCCCTCTCTACCACTGCTTCTGCTGTCTATCCTGTTTGCCATTCTGAATGAGATTTAAGCATCCTCCTTAGGGTCCTTCCCATTGTTTAGCTTCTTTAGGCCTGTAGATTTTAGTATGGTTACACTATATTATATGGCTAGTATCACTTAAAAGTAAGTATATACTATGCATGTCCTTCTGGTTCTGGGTTACCTCACTCAGGATGATCTTTTCTAGTTCTATTCATTTGATTGAAATGTTCATGATTTCCTTGTTTTTAATAGCTGGGTAGTATTCCAATGTGCCACAATTTCTGTATCCATTCTTCCATATAACTAAGTTTAACATTCAAAATAATAAAATATATTCAAAACCCCAAACCAACTTTGGGCAGACCAAATCTATCACTTTTATAAATATGTATCACTTTTTAAATTTATATTCATATGTATTTAAGATAGTTTAAACTGATTCTGAAGTTAATCACTTTACAATGAAAATTAGAACAGGTCATAGTCAGTACAAATTAGAAAGTACATTTAACTTGTTGTAAGAACAAAGTTCCCTATTGAAATTAATTAAATTTCTACATAGGAATTTTTTTCTAAATTTAAAATTTAGAAAAATTTAATCAATGTCATTTTCTTTGAATTGAATGAATTATCTTTGAGAAGAAAGTAAATTCAGAAATACAATAATTTCAACTAAATAGGAAAATAAATATATCTCCTTTTAATTTTCTCTTAGTTGATTGCTTTTGCTAATCCATTTCTTCAGCATTCATTATGAAGTGATTCGCTACAATTAGTGAAAGTTTCATTCCATTAGCGTATATTTTCTAATTCAAAAGGTTAAAACATTTTAATAGAAAACTTCAAAAATAAGACAAAATATGGAAAGCATTATAATGAACACTTATTTACACTTGAGAAAATTCATCACTTTTTCTACATTCTATCCTGCTAAGACTCCCTTACACCTCTACTCTTCAATCCATGTACCTCCTCCCAGCCCAGCATGTTTAATTCAGTTCTCACATTCACTGCCCTGGCATAGTGTGGGCACCCCTGGCTGGGGCAGCCTACTTCTACCAAGACCTGCCCTACCTGACCCCACCCACAGTTTTTTCCAGTGCCAAATCCAGCCTCTTCATCCAGCCAGATCTCTCACGTTATTGTGGATCTAGCTAGGTGAGTTTGCCTGACCTTCCTCATCCATTTACTCTCTCCAAGCCTTGGGTTCTGGTCTGGTTCCCACATCCAGTGTGCCTGCAAACTCTTAGTAACGTCGCTTCAGTCAAAACCTGATCTGTCACCTTCAGAGCTAAGTCTGGTTGAGGTTCCTTCTGTTTGGACATGTAAGCGAGGATGAATGCAGCTACTGATCTGGTTTCCAAGATCCATGTGAATGGATCCTTCTCTCTATTCAGTAAACAGGTAAACACTCTTAGTTGTTTTTACTGTGTGTGTGTTTCAATGTATTTCTGTCAGTATTATTTCTCTGTCACCCAGAAAAAAAAAAAAAAAACAAAAAAAAAAACTTAAAATCCCTCCACCTATCTCACTCCAGGAGATCTGCATATTTTGTTGTTTGAGTCCTGCTCACTGTCAGGGTTGGTCCCTGTGTGGAGGTGAGGAGAGGCCAGGCCCCTCATCCAGGGCCCCATGCCATGTAAACATAATGCACACAGGAAGGGGGGAATAGTTCAGCTAGGTGAACATTCTCTCTGCTCTGTGCTTGCTCAAAGCAGCCCCAGGGAAGGAGAAAGTTCCCCTGGGCTGAACCTGAAAAACGAGAGAGATCCACTCCAGTCTCTTTTATGATTTATGTCATGTTTTTAACCAATGATCCATAAAACCCACCGTTCTCTGAAAAAATTTTCAAAACAAAAACAGGAACAACAAATTACCCTGGGCTGGGCAGGAGGATTGCTGGCAGACAACACAGCCTGGACAGAACAGAGTTTTTGTTCTGTCTAACACTGACCAACAAGAATTTAAGCAATTTTCACTAGACACTTTTTTTCACCAGTCAAGTGTGGCCTTTTAATGTAAAGTGTTTACTCTTGCAGAGATTAGCATTTTCACTAGACACTTTTTAAAACATTAAAGATAGCTGCTGAAAAGTTTTTCTTTCTCACCCAGTCAGCCCCAGATATTAGAAAAAAGGGATAAAAATTACAAGTATTTAAAGTATAAGCAAGACCCAGTGGTTGGAGGTACCTCAAAGGTTGTTTATGAACGGAACTGATTGGGAACAAGAAGTTTTGCAAAGACTGAAAGGCACCATCAGCTTCTCTGATGATGAGACACACTGAGATTTACAGCTATCTGGCAAAATGTTGATGTCTTACTCTCAATGTCAGATGCTATCTCCTAGCTGAAAGTTTTGCCTCCAATCAAAAGATATAGATGGACTATTGCTCAGATTCCCAGCAAAGATTCCAGGGCATTTGGGCAGTAACAAACCCTTCAGGACCAGCCTAATAATTGTTCAACTAACCAGTTTAGCTACCTCCATCCCTACCAATGACCCTTGAAGCAAAATTTTAAAAAATGCAGCCGTACTGCCTAGCTAAGAGACTGACATTCGTGTCCTGCCAATCACTCTGAAACCCACCTCTCCTGCCTGTGAAGCAAAGTGGGACCTCTGGTACTCATGAATCTTATTTTTCCAGAGAAACAGGTGTACACTGTCTTGGACCTGTACTCCATCCATCCTTCAGCCTCCCATTGGCAGAGGTGAGTCAACCCACCTTTGCTTTTAAATGGACAGACCGAGTGGGCACCATACCTCGAGATGGTTGACCTAGGATTTAAAGACACTAACTACAGACTTCCTTTTCTTCCATCAGAGGTTTCTTGAGAAATAGATTATAAAAAGGCCACCAAGGGACTGCTGAAAGATTTACAGATATTGGGCCACAAAATGGGCTAAGAAAGCCCAGTTTTGTAGAAGGCTACCTCTCTTGGATACTAGTTGAAGGATGGCAAACAGATCCCAACTCCCAAGACTAAGAGACAAGTTTAAGAGTTACTAAATGCAGCTGGCTATTCCTGTCTCTGGATACTAGATTTTGTGGACATAACAAGGTCTCTATACGCCAGCCCAAAACAGGGGCACTAAGTTCCTAATCTGGACTGAGACTAAACCAAAATCATTTGAGGCTTTAAAAAGAGCTCTGACTTTCATTCATGCTCTAAGATTGGAACCTGTAACCACAGAATGGCTCACCTATCCAAGAGTTGTGGTGGCTACTGATAATTTAGTAAAAGAAAGCAAACAGTTAACTTTGGGTCAAGGTCTTATATTCACAGCACCCATAAAACAGTTGAGGCCCTTCTCTGAGAAGCACCATATGCTGGCTGTCTAATAACTGTGTGACCCAGAACCAGGCCACCCTCCTCGTGTTTGGTTAGGGAAACCCACTGCCATCAGTTTGGCTACCTTCTTGCTTGATGATTGCAGGTGCTAGACCATGATGGTCAGGAGATGAAAGGAAAAACCAATTATGTGGGAACTGCAGTAGTTACTTTAACAGAATCCATTTGAAAACAAGCCAGGTGCCTCAGCCTGGAAAGTAGACCTGGTTCATCTGACCCAAGCTCTCAGATGGGGAAAAGGAAGATCTACCACCATGTGCACAGGTGATCAGTAAGTATGCTTTTACTACCTGCCATGTCCACAGAATGATCTGTTGAGAAAGAGGGCTTCTTGCCACTGGAGAAAAGGAAATTAAAAATCTTGGTCCTCCTAGAGGCTATTTGGCTTCTCCTACAAATTGCTGTCCTTCACTGTTGGGCTTCCAAACTGGCTGCTTTATAAATGGCTCTAACACCAGTGGTACCTATTGATATTCTAATGATATATTACACCCCATGCTTGCCTTAGACTCCATGGTAAAGAAGAAACGGACAGCTCAAACCCACAGTTGATGGAGGACACTGGAGGGAAAGATCATTCTCCTAGAAATAGCTGGCAGGACTCTGATAACCGACATTTACCAGGCTTCTCATAAGCAGTCGACACAATGTTTCTGAGTTGCTATACCTAGACTGGACAGCTTAGTGCAGAGTATCTTAGCCAGATGACAGCTTTGTGTGCAAGCGAATTCAAAACAGAGAGCCCTTACCCAGGTAGGGATCCAAATGAGAGAGCAAAACCCCCACAAACTATGGAAAAACTGACTTCACCAAGATCTGGCATGCTGTGGAAGGATAAAGGAACTTGCTAGTTTTCAAAGATACCTTTTCTGGGTGAGTAAAAGCATTCCTCATGCAGACTGAAACTGCTCAAATAGTAGCTAAAAAGTTTCTCTAGTAATTGGTCCCCTGATGCTCTGACAATGTTTTGCTTTCATAACTAGAACCTCTCCAATAATTAGCGAAAGCTATAGACATAGATTAAAAAAGGTCCATTGTGCATAAAGACCTATGGATTCTGGCCAGGTAAAAAGAATAAACAGGACATTAATAGATACTTTAACAAATGTCTCATTAGAGTCTACTAAAGAATGGATATGCCTCCTTCCTTTGCTTTTGGTTTGACCCACTGTACCCCATATTGAGAGTATTTGTACCCTCCTATGAGATTATATTTAGAAGACCACCCCCACTACTTTCCAGGCTCAGAGACCAGTAGTTGGCAGAAATCTCTTACCATCATTTTTCTAGTCCCTGCAGGTACTCCGGTCCTCCATAAAGGCTATCTATTGAATTATCACAGAGACCAGGCCAACCTCCAAGTCCACCACCACTTTCCCTTCTTCAAGCCCACTGATAATCTGGCTCAGGCAGAGAGCCATCGTGGAACTGAAGTGAACTTGAAAAGGACTCTATGTAGTGATTTTCTCCACTCCTACAGCAGCAAAGTTAGCTGGCATTAACCCATAGATTCACCACACTGAGGTCATTAAAAGGGAAGAAATAGATGCTGTTGCTACCAAATGGACTGTTTCTGGACTAGGGACCCACTGAAATTAAGGTTTCAATGGGACCCAGTCCCTTCAGTCCCTGCCATTCTAACTCCTCCTAAGACTTACGTTTGGTGTGAATATTTGGTTATGGTCCAACCCAATAGGCCCCTCAGGCCTGGAACTGAGAACTAAGACAGACACAGGGAAGGTTTAAGCTAGTTAGTGTGACTTCAAACCAGCAACCTGTATTCCATCCTGACCTTTACTTGCTGTCCACTTTACATGACTGGCTGTACTGGAAGATATCAGGGTTTATCTTTTGAGTGAGAACTACAGAGTTTACCGTTCCATGCATGCCCTGTGACTGGACCCCGTAATTGCCAGGAACAAGGGAGTTTCCATTGCAAAACTGGGTATATAAAGCATAAGGTTCCTGAAAATTTCTTTTAATAGTATCTTTCCTTTGGGGAAAGAAAAAACACAATACAAGCAAAGAAAAAAGAAACTAGGAGTATTAGACTTTTTATCATAGAAAGAGACCCTGGGAATACAGTTAATCATTCCCAGCCAAGAATCAGCCAGAATTGCTGGTTATGCTTAGACAACTAGGCCCTGTACAACATAAAGGGAAGAAATAACCAGATTGTCAATCTTTTGACTGACAAACTCAGTATGACTGGGGCAACTAAAATTAATGTCAAAGCACTTACAATGGGTTAAAACTTGTCTAATGTTCAAAATCTGTAACCTAGGCACTTCCCCTTATTTTGATAGCTGCTATTCTGCACTATGAGTGAATTCATATGGATAACAACAATATTTATGGGTCTCTGAGGATATTAGATGGACATGTTTGACTAAATGTGCCTCTTCTGACACTTTCCAAACTAAGTACATAGGGTGATCAAGATCTAGAGATATTAAAAGTTTGTTTCTGAATTAAAACAACAGATTCCTTTGCATAAGTGGTCCTACAAAATTAGAGAGGTTTAGACTTCTAATAAGACAAAGAAAACTATGTATGGCTTAGGGAGAAACCTGCTGTTTCTATGCTAATTGATCAGAAGTAGTTAGAAAAAAAAATATTTTGCCATAGTTGAGGAAATAATTGGTACCTATTCTGTTTTCTTGTTCTCCCTAGCTAAATACTCTGATATCAGCACTGGCTGGACCTTTAATTCTCATTTTGATTGGATTAACAGTGAGGCCCTGTACCTTAAACTAAAACAAGATGAGTTCATGAGTCATTTACCAAGACCAGTGGGAATATAACATGGCCCCAGTCCATAACATAACTGACTTCATGATAGACATACCATTCAAGCTCTACATCTCAGCATGAGAAAACACTAACTTCCAAAATTAAAACAAAGGCCTAATCCATCAAAGTCCAGATAGTTCTGGGGAAGTCTCAAAATGGATTAACCTTGTTTTTAAGCTTTTGTCTATCTGCTTCTGGATTACTGTTCTGGTTAATAAAAAGTATATCTTAGGACTAGCCACAGGATTATCATCATGGATTGCTGCAGCCATGAATCATCTGAAGGAATGGGCGGGCATGGGAGCGTTAGCAGGCCTTCTGGTGTTGGTCTCCTTGGTTTGCCTGTGGTATATATGCAAGATTAGAGTCTCACAACAGTGTGATGCAGCCATGATCATTCAGGCCTTTACAGCCGTTGAAGCAGGACATTCTCCCCAAGCATGGTTGGATACCATAAAAAGCTAAAATGTTACGCTCAGGATGCGAGGCTAAGCACTGCACTCAGGGTCAGCTGCTTTGGACCCAGAGAAGAGCATGTCTGATTGCATGCGGGTTGATACCCCAGGTCCCGCCCCTGAGAAAAAGGTATCGGACGGGTCTGATGCTCTTTGGGTGGATGACACCTAAATGAACATCGGTACAAAGTCCCAATTTATTTCTAATATCAGAGATCAGACCTCTACTATTGCCTGATGCGTCTAAAACAAAAAGGGGGAACTGTAGAGAGCTGCGGAATGCTATGCCTTAAAGATGGAGCTGGTTTCTGCCTTCCACCTTCCCGATGGTGAGTGCTCTCTGTCACGAACAATTCCACATTTGGCTAAGGCTGAGGATCTGGCTTGTTTCCATGTAGGTGGACCTATCTGCATTTTCCACGTGGCACGCCTGGGTTGGCTACCCAGGGGCTATTTAAGCTGTGGGCTGGCTTTCCCCAGGGTCAGATGATTGTTCAAGGTTCCTGAATAAACTGCATTGGAAAAAAAAAAAGTATATCTTCCTCTGTGGCCTGGCATGGCTGCCCACCCCCAGGGGGATGGGATCAGAGAGCCTGCCACTGAGTTCATGCCAGAGAAAGCCCTTGCTCCCCTTCCTAGGGACCCCACTCGGAGACTGAATCTATTGGCTATATCTGAGCTAGGGTTTTAGGCTATTTCTATGCAATTGTCCTTGGTTGGTGTATCATTCTCTTCAGGGCTACCAGGGCTCAGGTTTTTAGACTCTGTTGGTCTCCTTTTGGAGCTCCTGTCTCCTCCAGGTCTTTCTGTCTCCCCCTTCTTTCATAAGATTACTTGCACTCTGCCCAAAATTTGGCTATGTGTCTCAGCATCTGCTTCGATACCTTGATCAGTAGAGGCCATCCTTGGTAAGCTCCTTTCCTGTTCCCTGTCTTCTCCTGTTTTCGAGATCTATCTTGTTTGTCCTTCTGAAAGAGGGTTGAATATCTTCCCTAGGGTCTTCCTTGCTGTTTAGTTTCTTTAGCAGTACAGACTTTGGTATGCTTATCCTATATTATATGGCTATTATCCACTTATGAGTGAGTGTATACCATGTGTGTCATTCTGTTTCTGGGTAACCTCACTCAGGATGATCCTTTCTAGTTCCAACCATTTGTCTCCAAATTTCATGATTTTCTTGTTTTTAGTAGCTTAGTAGTATTCTATTGTGTAAATGGAGCCAGTCCTGATGAGACCTGATAAGCTAGGGTCAAATAGAAGGGGAGGAGGACCTCCCCTATCAGTGGACTAGGTGAGAGGCACAGGGGAAGAAGAAGGCGGAGGGTTATAAGGGAGGGAGCCACAGTCCTGGGATACAAAATGAATAAATTGCTGGTAGGATTTGCTGAAGGAGGGAGAGGGAGTAGGCCAGTTTGAGGCCAGCGTGGGATACACATTTTAAGAAATAATGATAATAATATGAATATATTGTAATAAATGATGATAGTAAAACATAAAAATAAAACAATTTTTTAAAAAAGTATGTTAACACAGATAATTACACACACACACACACACCACACACACACACACACACACACACACACACACACATTGTGCTTAAAAGCTCACAATGAGGAAAGCTCAGTGCTACCTGGTCCCCAAATACCCATGCCGTGTCTGGCTGCCTAATAAAAATGTTCTATTGTCTTAAACTTCTGCCTGAGCTGTCTTCTCTGGTGAATACCCCACAACAAAGATGACTTCATTTCACCCAGACTTCTTCCAACCTTTGTGCCCAATCTAATTATTTTATCTCTAATCTGCCCCAACCTGCTTTCTCCATATTAGATTTAGAACTAACAAAAGCACTCCACATACCCAGATCTCATTACAAAATACAAACAATATGAAAGATCAATCAGTATGATATCTCTAAAACCTCCCAATCCTGAAGAAATATCTGTCAATGAGAATTTTCTCGATGAGCCCCCGCCTGCAGAATTTGAAATAAAAATAGCTTTAAGTATCAGTGGCCTTGATACTCCAAACAAAAGATATAGATTGACTGAATGGTTCAGATAACAAAGTCCTGTTGTCTAAGTTTTAGCTTAAAGATCCTGGCCTTAGAGTAAAAGTATGGATGGTGAAAACTATGTAATTATGTTAATCTCAAAGGTCAACTGCAGTGGCCAATGTCATTTAACATGTACCTATACCCTCTCCTGCCACGTTATTATAGAAACACAAATTATACATAGTATATAATGTCTCATGTATTTCAGCAAATATTTGCCAGGAAAAAGAGTTTGGGCTTTTTGTCCAAACAAAGCTGTAAAAGGGCAGCACATAACAACAATTAGTAGTATCTAGTTCTTTATAAATCTGCACATGATTCCATCTATTTTGATACCTCAAACCTATTTTATGAAGAGAAACAGTTGATTTTACTGCTGCAGTTTTCATTCTGTTACATTCTTCTATCTGTCTGGCCTTCTTAAATGAGTGTTTAGATTATATTGAAAAGTGCACTTTTGCATACACTTTCTGTGTGTTGCTATCAATGACACACAATGTCACTTTGCTTTTCTTCTGAAACAGCCAAGGATATTCAGGATGCCAGTATGTACATTTATTTATTTATTCCTTCAAAAATAGTATTATGTAATTATCATTAATAACTAATATCTAAAAGACCAATTAATCATAGAATATTGCAAATTACATAGTAAAAAGTAGTTTTTTAAAATTCTGTTTTATTATTTATGGTTTTTAAAAATAATGTATTGATTTCAAAATGCTTTTATTTTTAATCATTACTCTATCACATTATTTTTAGGGATTACTATGAATTAATGGATTTTCATTCTGTGTGGTGGTAAAAAGAGAGGTCTGGCCTTTGCCCTTGGCTACTGTGAGTTGATCTTTAAGGCCATAGATGTCCTATCTTCGAAGAGTGTTTGTTTGCATAGCGCTTTAGCCTCCAAGTGGTCTAACAGTGTCATTAATGTGATTGATGATGGGGTCATTAAAGCATACCAGTGTTGTGGTGGAACTGGACAATAAACACATTACCCCCAATCTCCTGGTGGGGCAAGCCTAAAGCTCAGCCACATGGCATCTGTTCAATTGAACCCCACTAACACTTTAAACATAGACAAGCATGTCTAAATGTATTGACTGGTAAAAGCTTATAAAATTTGATTTTTGAATTATCAAAACAAGCATAATTAAATAGCTCACACATCTTAATGTAGGAGGTTCATCTAATATGTTTATTGCCACAAATTTGAAAGCACAAATTTATTAAGAGGGTTCTTGTATGTGTTAGCGAAAATGGAAATGTCTCCAAAATTCTCCACACCAACTTCCTACTGGGCAAACCCCTTATAAGCTACAAAACTATGAATAGTTCTTATTATATGCTGCAGTTAATCTTAAAATGCCTAGAATATTTGCATAGCTCTAATGTAATCACATCTTCTTTGGTTTTAGCTAATCATATAAGCCATGTAGAAGCAGAAATATTCTTTGGTGGTTTGGGAGAGGAACTCAAAATTATATTCCAAAATTGAACATAGTTTGATGTGAGGGAGATGATTGACTCAGCCTTTTCTTCATCTCTTGAGATAATCATGATCTTTTTCTTTAAATATATATTTTATAATTTATTACATTTATTGACTTATGCATGTTGTATCTTATCTTCATCTGAGGAATAACAGCAACTTGATCATGGTAGATCATCTTTTTGAGGTATTTCTGAATTCAGTTTCCAATCGTTTTTGTTGTTGCTGCTGCTGCTGCTGCTGATCGTCCTCCCCTTCTTCTTTTAGTTTTTGAGAATATAAGTACATCATTTCTTACTTCCCTTTCCTCCATCCGTACACACCCATATACTCTTGAGCTAAACAATGGCAATAGTAGACATGTTAATATAGGCAGAAGAAAACTGGAAGACCTACAAGGTCTCAACCCAACACATGTATTTTATTGAGAATCTATGCAGTTATGTTCTTCGGGGATATCAGTTTTATAAATTTATTATGTCTTCAACTTATTTTTATATTAGAAAAATACTAGCTTCATAGAAGGTGTTTAGAAGTGCTCTTTATGTTTCTAATTTTCAGACTAACTTAAAGATTATTAGTGGTAAATACTATTGAAATGTTTCATAGGATTCTATTATGATTCCAACAGGGCCTGGGTTTGTTGTTGTTGTTGTTGTTAGAAAGTTATTTTATTAATGTTTTGAACTCTTTGCTATGAACACATATTTAAGTTGTTTATCACTTCTTGGATTAACTTTGGTGGTTTGGATGAATATAGAAATTTATCAATTTTTTTAATTTTCTTAATTCATAGGTTTAAATCTAGGTTTTTAAGTTAGTCTTGTATCTCTATATAGTTTTTACTTTATATCTCCATGTTTCTTTACTTTTGGAATTAGGATACATTTTACATGAACTTACTAGCAAAATTGCTGTAATAATAAATACCAGTAACAATTGAAAAGGATGATTGACTTGCTAAATTGTCAATTTGAAATTTTATGTATACATGTGTGAAGTGTAGATGTCTTGAAGGAATATAACTGGTTGACTTGATATACCATGTTTTATTAAGTGCACAAAGAATTCTAGATGCCATTTTCTTAAATGTATTAATAATGTATGAATTCTTGCTGAATATTCTGCTACCATTTCCATGCAAACTTATATTACTTATGTCCATTCAACTATCCTTTATGATTCTTTTCTAACATAATACCTTTTACTTATGAAAAGTGGAAGGATAAAAATCCTGCAGTAAAGTGGGATATTTGAATCATTTTGTAAGTATTCTAAAGTCCTCTATGACTAAACCCCAGCATTTTAAAAGGAACACCTGGATTTTGCTTCTTTACTGGTTAAGTTTTCCTTAAAGTTACTTTTGGGAGAATATTTCTAGATGTTAGAATAATTCTTTTTAAATATCTAACTTTCACCTGAGAAATTCACCATGATAAATATAACAAAGACCCAAGGAATTCCATCAAAAGACAGAATGAAAGAAGAATTGGCTACAATAAAACTAAGTACATGGAGATGAAGGCACTGTCTAGTGAACTTTTGAGTTATTTATTATTATACTTCTCCTTTTAGTCAATACTATTTGTTCTAGTGTGTGTTCATTTTTTATTTGGTTCTCAACACATAGAGGACACTAACCCTCTCAATTCTATGAATAGGAAGCACATATCTCACTGAGCTCATCTTTCTGAATCTCTGACTTATATGAAGTGAATTTGTCTTCTCAGATGCCTTACTATAAGCCTGTGCCTTCACTGATATTTCCTTCATTGAGTCAGCAAGAGCAATGATGCTATAATTATATGCACATCTTTTTAAATTTTCTTTGTGATTTTTTATTTTTCTGTTCCTATTGATTTTATTTTACTTTTTTATTAATTACAGTTTATTCACTTTGTATCCTAGCTGTAGCCCCATCCCTTATTTCTTCAAAATCCTACCCTCCTTCCCTCAACTTCTGCCATAACCCTCCTCAAGTCCACTGATAGGGGAGGTCCTCTTCTCCTTCCATCTGATCCTAGTCTATCAGGTCTCATCAAAACTAGCTGCATTGTCTTCCTCTGTGGCCTGGTAAGACTGTTCCTCCCCCATGGGGACGTGATAAAAGAGCCAGCCACCGAGTTTATGTCAGAGACAGTCCCCGTTCCCATTACTAGGGTACCCACTTGGAGACTGAGCTGCCATGAGCTACATCTGAACAGGGGTTTTAGGTTATATCCAGGCATGGTCCTTGGTTGGAGTGTCAGTCTCAGAGAGACCCCTTGGCCCAGATTTCTTGTTTATGTTGCTCTCCTTGTGGAGCTCCTGTCCTCTCCAGATCTTCCTGTCTCCCTTTCTTTAATATGATTCCCTACACTCTGCCCAAAGTTTGGCTATGAATCTCAGCATCTGCTTTGATACAATGCTAGGTAGAGTCTTTCAGAGGCCTTCTGTGATAGGCTTCTGTCCTGTTTCTTGTTTTCTCCCTCTTCTGATGTCCATCCCATTTGCATTTCTGAGTGAGAATTGAGGGTCCTCCTTCTTGCTTAGTTTCTTTAGGTGTACAGACTTTAGGATGTTTATCCTATATTATATGTCTAATATCCACTTATATATGAGTATATATCATGTGTGTCTTATGCACATCTTTATTATTGAACATTGAGGGTCCAGTGGACTCATTTTCCAAATTTGTGTTAGAATTGTTTTAAAAATGAGGGTGATGTTGTTATGTACTCAAATCCTAGTGAAGTACACAACCCAAATCACATTCAATGAAAATAAGTTGAAATTGAATTGAAAAAAAAGAACTATTAGAAGTGCTGCACTGATTATGAAACGAGAACAGTCAAGTTGTCACAGAAGTCAAGGAAAATAAGTACTTGATGGGGAAAGGATAAGAATAAATGCTATTTGAGTGAGCTGATGCCCATTGTTTGATAGTACTTTTCCTCAGATATGTTCAGGCTTCATCACCATGTTTGTGTCAGGTAAACTTTAATTATTAGGTCAACAAAGTTAAACCATGAAATGTTCTACTTTGCTTGCTTTTTTTTAAAGTTATTTTTCTTTATTTGCTCTGTCCTATCTGTGTTACAAAACCTATTAATATTGGATAACTGTGTAAGAGACACTTGAATAATATATACGCTTTGTGTTTTCATGTATTTTTGTGTGAGAGAGAGTATGAGAGGAAAAGAGAGAGAGAAAATACTGTTGGAAAATCTATCTAATCTTACTTATCACTGTTCAATTCAGATATAAATGAAAGTAGTGTCTGGTTTTCTTTATTGTAGTTAACTTAGAATTTAAAATTTATTGGAAGGATTTCCCCCTTAAAATAGGTAGCTTTTTTTTTCATAATATTTCTCTTAGACCAGAGATATTTTATTAAATCTGAAGAAGAGTGATGAAAACCATACAGGTTAATTTTAGTTTTTATCTAAAATTGTATTTATTACACATATAAACTTCAAAGAGTTGACTGTCCTAAAATATCTACAGGAAGAAAATATGACTTTTTATATATGATAAAAGGATTATATTTTGGAAGTTTCCTGATATTTAACTTTCCATTCATTTTACCATTATTCTTCATTTCTACTCTAAGATCTTGAAACAATTTATCTTTTAAATACAAATATAAATAGACATAAAGTTGGAACATAAGAAACTAAAATACAGCATGTTTTTAATTAGGGAGGTGAGAAATATAATAAAAAACCATGCTGGAGATGTTTGTTTTCAGCTTGTTGACTTATTTTTGATATTAAATTGCTACAAAGGCTTGAAGAATATATACTAGATTTCTTTTACTCCATATACTGCAGATGGACAGATTCTAAGACAAGTGGTTTGCAAATTGTATTGAAAAAAATTCATCTCCACAAACCATTTGGAAAATACAAGGCATTTTGTGGTTAACAGAAAGCTGTCAAATGTTTCAATCGTTCAACTTTCCATTTGGTAGGGATTATTCTTAGTTTTAAAAAAGCAAACAATTCTGACAACACAATAAATTTGAGAATTCATATGTATCAAACAATAGAAGCACATGGGCTACTCAACTAGCAATTTTTTAAATTTAATTTTATTTATATATTTATTTGCTACAATTTGTTTACTTTGTATCTCAACTGTAGCCCCTCCTTCATTTGCTCCCTGTCCCACCCACATATCCCCTTTCCCTAGTACTCTGATAGAGGAGGATTTCCTCCCCTTCCATCTGATCCTAGCCTATCAGGTCTCATCAAGGCTAGCTGCATCATCTTCCTCTGTGGCCTGGCAAGGCTGCACCCCACAAGAGGAGGTGATCAAAGAGCCTGCCACTGAGCCTGCCACATGTAAGAGACAGTCCCTGTACCCCTTACTAGGGAACCCACTTGGAAACCTAACAGCCAATGGGCTTCCTTTGAATAGGTTCTAGGTCCTCTTGATGCATGGTGTTTACTTGAAGCGTCAGTCTCTGCAGCCCTCCCCCCCCCCCCCATGCCCAGGTTTTTTGGCTCTGTTCTACTTGTGGAGTTCCTGTCCCCTCTAGGTCTTTCTTTATTCCTCTTCTTCCATAAGGATTCTGCCACACTGTCCAAATTTTGGCTGAGTCTCAGTATCTCTGGTGGGTAGAGTCTTTCAGAGGTCCTCTGTGAAAGGCTCCTGTCCTGTTCCTTGTGTTCTCCTACTTTCATTGTCTATCCTGTGTGCCATTCTGAATGAGGAAATTTTAAACTGTAACTTTAAAAATGCTTGGTTTTGAATCTAAAACTATCAATTTTATATTTTAGAGAACTATTTGCCAAAGCATAGTGGACATGTCTGCAATTGAACCAAACATAAATGATATCCTATTAATGCAAAATGAAAATAAAGACATTCATTTTCTTTGTCTCTGTTGTCTATGATTTTTAATGTTACAAAAAAGTAATGTTTGCTTTGCCATTTTCTGGAGTAACATGCTATATTCCTGCTTATATTAGAAATTTACAGAATAAAACCCAGAAACCTGACCATCTACAAATGCAATATAAGCAAAAATGTGTAGTGAGGTAGTGGTGCATGCATGGCCATCATCAACATTAGCTCTATTTGACACAAACTCACAAATACCTCAGAAGACAGAATCTCAACGGAGGACCTGCCTTCATGATTTTTAATGTTATTTTCATTTCATTTAAAAACCCTTGGTTATATTTTTAATTAATTAATTAATTAATTAATTAATCAATCCTCTTTACATTCCAATCATAGCCCCCTCCCTCCTCCATTTCTGGTCCCATCCTCCTTCCCTCTTCCCCCTATTGCCCTCCTCTCTCCTCAGAAAAGGGTGTAAGATCCTCCTACTAAAGTCAAAGTCTGAAGTTCCTAGATAGCACTGAGTTTGCTTTGTGTCAACAGACTCCCTCTCTTAGGGGGGCTTCCTTCTCTGCCTGCTCTGGGGAACCACAGATCTCACGTAGTCCTCAGGGAGATTACAAATCCAACCCTTCCCTGATAAGAAACAGACCCAGTTCAGCAAGCCCTTGGGGATTCCTGGAAACACCCACCCTATGCTAAGGAGATGTCTTGTCTTTCAACCAGTGATCTTAATCTGCATTTGGACTTCCTCCACCCGTAGGATAATTAAGCACTGCTTTCCCCTCTTATGTAAATGAATTACTCCTGTCACCCCTAGCCCTAGACATTAAAAACACATTCACCCTCGGAACCTATCCCACTGCCCAAGGTTTGTAAGTCCTTGATGTAGAAAATAAACTCTCTCACTCCATTCCTTCACCATGACCACTTGAGAATCATCTTTTATTCTGGGGAATGACGGCCTCTCCTTGTTCCTGGAAAATTTGTCTCTGAACTCCTGGGGCTTGGCATTCACCCAAGTACTGCTGGTCACTTGTTGGTCCTGCCTTTCTCTGCTGTGTCAGCAAGGATTGCTGCACCCATCAATCTGGCACCCCTGGATCCTCTCCCCTCTTAATGCCTGTCAAGTTATTGCTTACATAGAGCCTTCACCCCTACATGCTACCCTTCATGAAACGTTAAAATATTCTACACAGATGCTACCAATAGAGAAAAGTAAACACCAATCTGGTACAAAATCTTCATTCCACCACCATGACCTGCCTGCAGGTTATGCTGTTGCAATAGTGACACAAATCTTCTGTGAGTAACCAAAGAGGATCTGGTTTGATTTAAAGCCCACTCCATGAGCTAAATTGGATGCCTCATACTGTTTTGGTGGCCAAGTACCTGAGACTAGATAGACCAAGAATATTGGGGAAATCAAATACTACTATTCTTAATGAACAGTAAAGCGCTAAATAGCAATAAAATAAATAGCAATAAAATACCTCCTAATGACAGTCTTCTATACTCAAACATCGGTGCCTTGCTCAGCTCAGGAAAGCTTCTTCCCACAGCATATAGGAACAATTACAGAGACCCACAGACAGTGAGTATGCAGAGAGTGAAGACCTAACTGGGTGATTTCCATCAAATCCTTCATCTCAGGGCTTTGGGAACCTTGCATAGGAGAAAGCAGGAAGTGGAAGTGTATAAGCGTCAGAAGGGATGGAGGGCACCAAGGAACCAAAGTCTTATACACATAACAATTCTGGTTCTCAAGTGAACTCACAGAGACTATGGCAGCATGCATATGGCCTGTGTCTACATCACCTTAGGTTCTAGAGCTAACAAGAGAAATGGATAAGCTTTCATCCTGGACCTACTAGCTATCTACAAATAATAACCATCTTCAGGTAAAAAAATTAGTTTTCTCCAAAGGAGTCTCCACGGTTAAACAAACCACTCTTTAATAGCAGGCTGTATGCCCAGCAGTAGGAGGCCAACACAAGACAAACTCTAATGCATCTGTAAGGGTTCTTTGTCTCATAATGTCGTGTCAGGAATTTAATTTTTTTTAAAGTCAAATCCTTTGAGTATATATTACAGCATCCAGTTTTGTGGTTTTATGATATTCCTTTGTGAGTGAACATGTGTGTCTCTGCATCTATATGTGTTTCCTGTGTCTTTTTTTTCTTTTATTTATTTATTTTATTTATTTCTTTATTCACTTTGTAATTCTTTTTTTGTTTTTTATTTTTTAATAATTTTTATTTTTTATTAATCACAGGTTATTTAGTTTGTATCCCAGCTATAGCCCCCATTATTCTCTCCCAATCCCACCCTCCCTCCCTCATCTCCTCCCTGCCCCTCTCTAAGTCCTCTGGTAGAGGAGGTCCTCCTCCACTTCCATCTGACCCTAGTTTATCAAGTTTCATCAGGACTGGCTGCAATGTCCTCCTCTGGGGCCTAGCAAGGCTGTTCCTCCCTTGGGGTGGGGGGGAGATCATACTATGAGTCTTTGGTATATTTTGCATTCATTTGAAAGATAATTATCTGTGGTATTTATTTGTAACAGAAATTTTCTCATACAGATTACTATGTCAGAAGAAACACTGAGAAGTCAAAAATGTCAATGAACATTTATTCAAACTTACAATATATTTAATAAATTAAATTAAAAGTTATATAAAATCAATTCAACCTTTAACATACTCACTATTTAAATGCAAGTGAATGTTTTTAATTAAGATATAAACTAATCAGAATAAATATTTGTAGGTTTATCCTATATTATATGTCTATATGAGTGAGTATATATCGTGTGCATCCCTCTGCTTCTGGGATAGGTCACTCAGGATAATCTTTTCCAGGTCTCACCATTTACCTGCAAATTTCATGATTTCCTTGTTTTTTTATTGCTGAGTAATATTCCATTGTGTAGATTTACCACAATTTGTGCATCTGTTCCTCCACTGAGGGGCATCTGGGCTGTTTCCAGCTTCTGGCTATTACAAATAAGGCTGCTACAAACATGGTTGAGCAAATGTCCTTATTGTGAACTTGAGAATATTTTGGATATATGCCTAGGAGTGGTATAGCTGGATCTTGAGGAGGCGCTATTCCTAGTTGTCTGAGAAAACACCATATTGCTTTCCAGAGTGGTTGTACAAGATTATATTCCCACCAGCAGTGGAGGAGGGTTCCCCTTTCTCCACAACCTCTCCAGCATGTGTTGTCTCTTGAGTTTTTGATCTTGGCCATTCTGATGGGTGTAAGGTGAAATCTTAGGGTTGTTTTGATTTGCATTTAAATAGTTGTATCATTAAATATTACATAAGTATACAAAAAGATCCATGATACTGGATAAATCCTATATATTTATTTACATTTGTTATAAGAAGACATTACAAAAATAAAACTTATGACAGTCTTAAAACCTTGGTTTTTCCACCCATACAGGTAATGTTTGAACTAGATATATGTCTAGCCACAGACTCTGAGTGTTGATTAGCTGCGACATAATTTAGGTGTCATTTGCTGAAAATATTCCATCTGTTAGAAGACTCAGACTATAGGACAAATTAGCTTTTTCTTTAGCTCCCCTAAACCACCTTCTGTCTTCGAGATTTATAATAATTCTTAAAATATTTAGTTGTTGAAGAAAAGCATTGGAAATATTGAAACACATTATTTAGCACAATTTTTCCACCTGGGAGAATTATAATTTTTACCAAAAAACAAACTAAGTCAGAAATTATGCATCACTTGAAGAATGAAACGAAAAGAACTTTTAGTCACTCATAAACCACAATATATATATGTATATGTATATATATATGTAAATGTCAATGTCTTAATACCACAAACCATGACTAATGTATTCCTCTTTAATTTCACTTCAGTTTCAAAATAACATCATATATAGAGAGACATATCAAGTCTTGTATCTTGTCAGTGAGTTTAATTTCCATCTTAACATTTTGAAAAATGTATTTGTTTGTTTTTGTTGGCTTTTCAGATATAACAAAACTCAACTTTTGGAAAAAGAAATGAAAGAGAAAACAGCAGTGGCATCTAAATTTTCTTCTTATAATGATAGTCTATCAACACAAAAATAAACAAAAATTTACCATGGATTGTGGTATACATTGCTAGAAAAAATTAATAATACTGAATTCAGAGAAATGAGTAATGATGATTGATCATTTATGTAATATAATTCATTCTTAATGGTGATCAAAAAGTGAAAAATATATAAGAAGTGAAAATAATGTACTTTTATCATTGTACAACTTTCTGAAATAAGATGTTTCAATAAATCTATGAACTGGAAACCCTAATAAATCTATGAAGACCGATTTAGTCTTTAATTTTATATATATATGTATATATATACATATATATATATTTAAAATCTATAATCATATAAGCACACTGAGGACGAGCTTCTCCTCATAAGAAATCAAAGCCATAATTAAAATACAACTCATAATCAAAGGGAATCCTGTCAATCTAAGCCTAATCTGATTTATGCTCATGTGATCTTGACATATTGAAAATAGATAGTAGAAAGAGTTATTTGTTTTCCTCTGGGTATAGACTTAGGTATTCTAGCTGATAGTATTAAAACAAATTATGAAATAATGAAACTTAAGGAAAAGAAAGCATGATTCAACTCACTTTTAAAAACATATATAAGCTTAGCAGGATGTACTAATATACTTAATAATATATGTAAATACAGATAACATATATGCATGTAACAATAAATACAGGTCATGAGTTTGTAAAAAGAAGAAGTGGTACATGGGAATATTTAGAAGTATAAAAGGAGTGGGGAAATGATGTATATTATAATGCAAAAATAATAAAAATATTTTAAAATCTACATATATATGTATATACATATATGCCTATAATTAAATTCAACTTAAGTTGTTTTACCCCACTGCTACTGTGTATTTTGCTATTTAAACTAATAATACATGTTTACTTGTTTTGTAGTTCAGAATTTTGCTGTTATTAGTCTTGTTGTTTGTCACAAAACTAAGAGGAACAGTCTAACCAGTCTAAAATGTGTCTGAATTAAATGAGATCACAAATTTCAAGAATTACTCCCCTACCTGGTATTTTGAAAGAATATCAGACTCAAGGTCTGAGAAGCTGCTCCAATTTCTCTTTATAGCACAAAAATAGGCATAGCTGACTTTTTCTTTTACAGGCTTCCCTTGTTGACAATTTAGTGTGTACATCGTCATGATTTTGTTCACACATTTCTTAAATGAGTAGCATATATATTGCTTACAGTTAAATACATACATATATAACAGATATGATTTTATTCTCTGTGACATGACACGTCTCACATTAAAACTTGTTAAAACAATTGTGAATAATGAAAAGAAGTCCAATGATCTTTTCAAAGTCAATATTGAAAACCAGAGGGGAAGGTGCATTTGAGGAAGTTAAGTCTTAAGCCATTACTGCTGTTAGATTTGTGAAACTTCAGGGGAGTTATTTATTTGTGCTTTTCAAATATTTTGCCAGCATCAGAAAGAATTTAGAATGTAAACACACTTTATTGTTTTTATATATCTAAAAATATCTGAAAGATATTTAAGATGTAAGACCATTCTGAGTGAGAATTTATCATCTTACCCATGGTCCTCCTTCTTGCTTAGCTTCTTTAAGTGTACAGATTTTAGTATATTTATCCTGTATTACATGTCTAATATCCACTTATAAGTGAGTATGTACCATGTGTGTCTTTCTGCTTCTGGGATACCTCACTCAGGATGACCTCTTCTAGATCCCACCATTTGCCTGCACATTTCATGATTTCCTTGTTTTTAATTGCTGAGTAGTATTCCATTATTTGAATGTACCACAATTTCTGTATCCATTCCTCAGTTGGAGCAGCCTTACCAGACCATAGAGGAAGACAATGCAACCAGTCATGATGAGACCTGATAGGCTACGGTCAGATGGAAGGGGAGGAGGACCTCCTTTATCTTGGAGAGGGGCATGGGAGGAGATAAGGGAGGGAGTACAGAATTGGGAGGGAATGAGAGAGGGGGCTACGGCTGAGATACAAAATGAATAAACTGTAATTTATATAAAAATAAAAATTGATAAAAAGTTGTAAGGCCAATACAGAATCTACATCCCCCTTTGTTCCTAAGATTGCCTGCACTCTGCCCAAAGTTTGTTTATGAGTCTCAGAATCTGCTTTGATACAATGCTGGGTAGAGTCTTTCAGAGGCTCTCTGTGGTAGGCTCCTGTCCTGTTTCCTGTTTTCTCTTTCTTCCTATGTCCATCCTATTTGCCTTTCTGAGTGATGACTGATCATATTACCCATGGTTCTCCTATTTCAGCTTCTTTAGGTGTACAGAATTTTGTATGTTTATCTTATATTGCATATCCTTAGTCATTAGGGAAATGCAAATCAAAAGGACCCTGAGAGTTCACCTTACACCCATCAGAATGGCTAAGATTGGAAACAATACATGCTCGAGAGCACGTGGAGAAAGGTGAACCCGCCTCCATTCCTGGTGGAAATGTAAACTTGTTCAACCACTTCGGAAATCAAGCTGGTGTTTTCTTAGACAATTACGAATAGCGCTTCCTCAAGATCCAGCTATACCACTCATAGGCATATATATAAAAGATGCTCAAGTACACAACAAGGACATTTGCTCAATCATGTTCATAGCAGCTTTATTCCTAATAGCCAGAACCTCGAGACAACCCAAATGTCCCTCAATGGAGGAATAGATACAGAAATTGTGGTATATTTACACTATGGAATACTACTCAGCAATTAAAAACAAGGAAATCATGAACTTTGCAGGCAAATGGTGGGAACTAGAAAAGATCATCCTGAGTGAGGTAACCCAGAAACAGAAAGACAACCACGGTATATACTTACTTTTAAGTGGATAGTAGACATTTGCTTTTTTAAGCTTTTGAGTTTTCCTAGTTTCACCCCGATCAAATTCAGTGAAGAATAAGATGTTAGCAATTTAATAAAATACTTTATCTTGTAAATTCTGATTCATAGAAAATACAGAACACTTGCATATTCACTTTTAGGAAGATTATGAACATTCTTTCTTTTGGTGGATTTATTGGGCCATTTTGAAGACTATCATGAAAATCCAAAAGCATAAATTCAATCTTTAACTGTGTTTATTTTATTTTGTGTTGCTTATAGTGACTTTTTAAAAGCCAACTCCTTACATTCTACAGGAAAATTTTTACTGCATGGAGCTACCAAAATAAAATAGTCCCATTACTACACAGTAAATTTATTACCAACTTTATGTTTTTAATAACTAACATCATCAAAATGTCTAACATATATAGACTGTATCTAATCCAACTTTGGAAGGAAAATAAATTTCTGACTAAAGCTGTTAGACAGTAACATGGGCCTCATTAACAACATCAAAATTTATCATTATCACATATTGTAAAAACAAGGGTCACCAGCTTTTGTTATTTATTTTTAGTCTTTGAAATAAATGGCTCTGCTTTTGAAGAAATTACCCTGGGAGTTAGTTTGTTTCAGCCATGTAATAAAAGATAAAACGTTAAATTAACTGACCCATCTTCATGTAAGCCTTTCAAATTTGGAAAACATGAAAGCAGAATAAAGCCAAACTGGAGTGTTCATGATTATGGCTAAAAAAAGTACAGGCACATAAGTACTAGCACAGCCAGAATAAATCTTTTTCTGGATGATGACTTGAAGGAATCCAGCTTTTCTTAACCTCAAAAGAAGCCTATAATATGTTAGTAAACTTATATTCTGTAGTGACACACTGCCTTGCCATAGTTTAACCTACCCCACTTTAGTCTTGAAGGATTTATTGCATTATGGTCTACTGATCTAAAAGCCAGAGAAAGGACAGATGTGCTGGTGGTCGGTTCCTGGAGAAATAATCCATGAGATAATGAAGTAGGGTAAAGTAAATTTTTTGTTTTGTTTTGTTTTCAGAACACAAGTATATGCCCCTAAGATACCTTTTGCAATGAAATAACATAGTTCTTTTCTCCAACATATATATTTAAAAGTCTTAAGGGGAGAAAAACTGTTCAACAGGTACAAAGAAATAGACATTTGAGCTGTATTGTATAACACAGGAACCACAGTTGACAATAGTGTCCAGCATATTTCAAAATTGTTGAGAGCAAATTTTAAAATTCTTACCACACACAAAGAAAGAAAATCATGAGCAGGTAAGCAGCTTATCGTTATTTTTCATTTTTATAAGATTTATGTATTTATTTTATGTATGTAAGTGCTCTTTCTGCATGTACAACTGCATGCCAGAAGAGGGCATCTAATCACATTATAGATGGTCATGAGCCACAAAGTGATTGCTGGGAATTGAACTTAGGACCTCTGAAAGAGCAGCCAGTGACTGCTGACCAGTCTCTCCAATAGGAGGAAGCTTATTAACTAGCTTGATTTGAACATTTTATATCCTATACATTTATTACAAGTAAAATATTGAGGCCTTTAATTATAAATAATAAAAATTGTGCATTTAAAATAAATCCATGCATGGTCCTTGCTTGGAAAAACAGTCTCAGAAAAGACCCCTGTGCCCAGATATATTTGGTCCTTGTGGAGCTCCCACCCTCTCCAGGTCTTACTAACTCCACCTTCTTTCATATGACTCCCAGCACTCTGCCCAAGGTTTGGTTATGAGTCTCAGTATCTGCTTTGATACAATGCTAGGTAGAATCTTTCAGAGGCCCTCTGCGGTAGGCTCCTGTCCTGTTTCTTGTTTTCTCCTACTTCCCATGTCCATCCCATTTGTCTTTCTAAGTGAGGGTTGATCATCTTACCCTGGGACCTCCTCCTTGTTTATCTTCTTTAGGTGTACAGACTTTAGTATGTTGATCCTATCTTATAGATTCAGATAGTGCTTTTGTCCCTGACAATATTCTCCTGTCTTGTCTCTGTCTCTTGAGTCTCTAATCCCATCTTACCATAGATAGACAGAACTCTCTTTCCTTCGTTCTTTCTCTTTTCTTTCTTTTTTCCTTTCTTTCTGTTGTTTCTGATCTTATGTTGTCTCTTTTCCATTGTTTTTTTGGGTTTGGGTTTTTGTTTTTGTTTGTTTGCTTGTTTTTTTTTTTTAAACTTTTCAATTCTCTTAAAAACTCTCATCGAAGATCTTTCAAATTAATAGTGCAATTTGTTTTATATTTTCAGGTAGATGCCATTTTTTTTTTATTTTTAGTTCCTATTAACACTAGTCTTCTGCAAAAGCAGTAAGTGATTTTAATTGCTGAGTTGAGCCATTTCTTTTGCTTGAAAAGGGGAATTATTTGATTTATGTTTTTATAAAATCATTCTGACTATAGCAGGAGAATGAATTTTATATCCATGTGTACTCTGGACAACTTAGTGAGTGCCTGTCTCAAAAATACAAAAAAAAAAAAATAAAAAGGCTAGGCATACAATTCACTGGTAGACTGCTTTCCTAGCTGTGAGGGGCCCAACATTCAAGCTCTAGACTTGCATAAATAGATAAATAAATAAATAAATAAAGTAAGGAATGCAAAGGAGGATAAAAATAATCAGTGCAACTAAGCAGTGACTTGATCAAGGTGGTAGCAGCAGAAGAGGTAGGTAAAAGCTCATTGATATGAAATACAGTTTTGAAATGTATCTTAGAAAACCCATTACTAGAAAAATTAATGATGGATAGATAAAGAAGTGAAATGGAGAGAACCACTGCCTTTGACTTGAACATCTGAGTGCTACCATTTGCCAACTAGGGTGGAGGTATATCTAGTTTGTATCTGGCATGAAGACTAAGTAATTCTGTTTTTTTTTTTTCAATGCAGTTTATTCAGGAACTCTAACACTGTAGCATGTGACTCCACCATTTGTTGTGCCAAATTTGCTCTCAGTGTGTGATTCTTGAAGTACCCATATCACCACCAATTAAGACCTTGAAAACTAAAATTGCGAGGGTCTACCCTAGGTCTTAGTCTTATTCCGATTAGTAATCTTTATTTTAATAAATCTTGAAGTGATAATATGTGTATCAAATTTGCAAAATCTTTTGCGTTGTTGGTTCTATTAAGAACCCAGGTCTAGCCTTCTCTGGTGAAGAACACAGCTTCGCAAGTTCAAGAGTTTCAACAGCAGAGGAATGTCAGGCAAATCACTCTCTATTCTTTGGCATTGTCCACAAGAAGGAAAGGCACAGAACTTCCTTACATAAGGTCCTATCTTCTTTTCTGTGTCTTATGCCTTATGGCAAAAAGACTAAAAGGTCTATTATTAAGACCAGGCATACTTTCTTTAAGGTTAGAAGCAATAAACTACCACCTAAAGTCCATAATTCCTCCAAATATCAACTGCCTTGTCTTTTAAGTCACGTTCTCCATTCTCAGTTTTGATTCCTTAACCTCTCACAGGTATTTTTTAAAAATAATATCTTTATTGATTATTTTGGAATTTTACATAAGTACCTGGATTACCATTACTTCCCAGTCTTTCTAAGTCTGCCCTCACTCTTCTGGCTTTTCCCCTCAAAAACCAATAAATAAATAAATAAAATATTGAATAAGTAAATAAATAAATAAAAATAAAGAACAACAACAAAAAAAGCAACCATGTCGAATTTGTGATGTCCATATAATCACCCGAGCATGGTCCAAACCTTAAAGAAAAGTGAGTCTTTCTCCACCCCCACCCCTACCCTTAGTCATCTATTTTGAGAAAGAATTTCTTAGAGGTTTGACTTTTAAGATTTGACTTCTCTTTTCTGGGGAGGTTAGCTGCAGCAGTTTCAAATGACACACTGCAAGCACAACTAGTTCTAAATACCTCATTTAACCTGTATCATACATGGCTGTTAAGAGTAAAGTCCTTACAGCCATCATAATTTATTCTCTACACTCATTTGTTTGGTGAGCATCGTTTTCATCTGCCCTTTCCCTTATCTCTTGACTTCAGCGTCTCAGTATTCATTTGTGTACTATATGTCTGCATTGCTCCCTTAATCTTGGCAATGGTCTTCTTTTTCATGACTTTCTACCTAACACTTCTTTGAACTATTTAAAGAAGAAAATGTTTGTTCTTGGTTTAGTGTTTTACATCAGTCCATTAGTTTACTGGATGTTTCCATATATATCAATAGCATCTCTTTGAATGGATTATTCAACATAATTGGGTATGTTTTCTTTTTTTAATTTAATTAATTTTATTTTAATCACAGTTCATTTACTTGTATCCCAGCTGTAGCCCTCTCCTTCTTTCCCTCCCTACTCCACCCTTCCTTCCTCATCTCCTCCCTGCCCTCTTCCAAGTCCACTGATAGGGGAGGTCCTCCTCTGCTTCCATCTGACCCTAGCCTATCAGGTATCTTCAGGACTGGCTGCAATGCTTGGGTGTGTTCTCTTTATCATATCATCATATTTTGTATGTGTTTAAACTTTCAAAGTTTACTCATACCTACTCTAACAAGGTATGAACAATCCCATAAAATTATGGAAACAAACTAAAACGAACCTAGTGGCATTTCTTCATTTGGTTTTAAAACAAATGACTGCTCTCCCAAATCCTTTAGTGACAGAATTAGTGGGTTTGTGAGAAAGTGGGTCTAAGAAAAGTCCCATGTAAAACTGTTACACCCTAGAGCAGATAATCATACCTTTGTTTCATTCTCACTCTGGATACAGTTATACTTTTAGGATACAGAAATTGTGGCACATTTACACAATGGAATACTACTCAGCTTTTAAAAACAACAAAATCATGAAATTTACAGGGAAATGAATGGAACTAGAAAGGATTATCCTGAATGAGGTAATACAGAAGTAGAAAATCATGTATGGTACATACTCACTTTTAAGTGGATATTAGACATACAATATAGGATAAACATATTAAAATCTACAGACCTAAAGAAGCTAAACAACAAGGAGGACCTTAGGTAAGATGTTTCATTCTCATCCTGAAGGGAAAACAGGATAGATATCAGGGACAGTAGAAGAGAGAGAACAGGATGGGAGCCTACCACTGATGTCCTCTAAAAGACTCCATCTAGCAGGGGTCAAAGCAGATGCAGAGATAGACAACCAAAATTTGGAGAGCTCAGTGAGTCTCGTTGAAGAAAGGAGATATAGAAAGACAGGAACACCAGAGGGAGACCAACAAAACAAAAAAAACTAGGCCCAGGGGTGACTTCAGAGACTGATGCATCAACCAAAGACCATGCATAGAGAGGACCTTGACCCTTACTCAGTTGTAGCCCATAGACAGCTCAGTCTCCATATGGGTTCCCTAGTAAGGGGAGAAGGTCAGTCGCTGGTATGAAATCGGTTGCCTGCTCTTTGATCACTTTTCCCTGATGAGGTGACCTAGCCAGCCCACAGAGGAAGAGGATCCAGGCAGTCCTGATGGCACCTGATAGGCTAGGGCCAGACAGTAGGGAAGGAAGACTTCCCCTATCAGCGAACTTCCCCTATCAGAGGGATATGGGAAGAAGAGGGAAAGATGTGCTTGGGAGGAGAGAAAGGAGAGGCCTACAACCAGGATACAACATGAATAAATTGTAAAATAATAATAATAGCATATTATTTCTTTTATTTATTGAAGTTTAAAATAAAAATAAATAAAAAAATGTCGGAGTATGTAGCTATTAAAGAAATGTGTTATGCAGAGTAGGATTGAATACTGAGAGTAAGGTACTCCATTTTAAAACCTTGTGTTAAAATGCAAATTCATCAAAGTAGGAGGCATAACAGCTAAGAAGAGAAGAGAAAGCTAAGAGAACTCAGTGACATAGAACACTTACGGGAAACAGTGTGCTATGGCTGAAGAAGTTATTACCTGTACCAAACTAAAGTGTTTGTGAGATGAAATTTTGTTCCTAGCACTACAGGACAAATTCTTAAAAACATAACCATGAGATAATTTATTTTCTCTTATTTGTCAATATTGAGTCTAATATTTTAACTACCCGAAGTGCCACTTCGTAAATTTTTTTTCTAATAAAGGAGGGTGTTTCTGTTGTTTTTTTTTTTCCTATATTCTTGGCTTGATATTGTTTAATTGCTGTACTCACACAGTCGAATAAAATGAAACAGTTTTCTTTTCTTTTCTGGCTGATATTGAGCCTGAACTGTATTTATGTGCCTTTTATAGCCTGCTATCATTTTCTTCCAATTAAGAGCCTAGTCTGTGAATTTCATTTAATTTAGGAAACTTGCCAGTAAGATAGGAAAATGACTTTTCATGAAATTTAGAAAAAAAATTGTTTTTTAAAATTAATCTGGAGTTTATGCAAATAAGTCTAACTAATATGCAATGATTGTTCTTTATTGGTATTGTTACTATGCTATATATTACCAAAGTAATAAATACAAAGGCTATAAATGTTATTCTCATGCACTCTCCCCTTCCCAATTCCCAAAAATATACTCATGAAAAATAAATAAATAAAAAGTCCATTTATGAGAAAAAAAATGTGATTACTTTTTAAAGCTTTCACAAGATTTTGGCATTTTATAAAAATAACTGAGACCTCAGAAACTCTTCTCATGCTTCCTCGTTGTTTATATTCTGGCTTAGACACATATCAGCTCTAAAAATGAGCTGAGAACAGTTGCTCATTTTACTGTACCATTTATGGTATTTAAATTTCTGCTGGACTGTTTCGCCTTTTTTTTTTTTTGCTAGAAATCATTATCCATTTTATGTAATTTTTATTGGCTATTTCCATATAACATCCATTAAAATATTTTTTGTAGAAGCAAAATTATAAAGATAGTATGTCAAAACCTTTTCGCCAACCAACAAATCCTTATATTCTGAAAGCTTTGTTAGTTTATGTACTGTGATAAGAGGTCTCAAGGTGTGATAAGCTTGAAACCACATTCAGTATTCTTGATTACTTTACAATACCTACTTTAGGTATTGTGTGAAGCTTTATTTCATGTGATGAACTTCAGAATCTAAGCCAGAAGATCAGCTTCCATTGGCAAAAGAGTGCTAGTAAAAAAGTGTGTGCTTGTGTGTGTGTGTGTGTGTGTGTGTGCGTGTGTGTGGTGTAAACAAAACAGTAAATCTAGCACAGATGTCATCATTTTAGTCATATCAAGCATGAGTCAGTGATCCTCACATTTCATTAACCAAACTCTGCTGCTTAGAGAGCCTGTCCAGGGTGCTAAAGGCATTTGTAGAAGATGGTAACAGGTGAAATGGCTGATATCTTACAACAAATGTGAGATCAAACAAAAGTTCAGGCAAGATGCTATAATTTACCCAGAGACTCCCACTTCCATATCCTTACCATTTAATAAGAAGACTTCATTAGATTCCTGTCCCATCACGTAATCACTTCAAAATACGATTGTGAATTCTGTTTTGTAATTCTGTTATTTATTTTCACCCTTAAACTTGGAAGGTGTAATCTATTAACTGAGTATTATTAATTCCTGGTAGAAATAGCTGACCTATTCATGAAACAGAAAGTCTCCATTGACTTCCCTAACATATGTGGAAACTAAGCAGCCTAGAGGAGAAAACATCTGGGAGAAACCAACATGACCAGCACTGTTGAGCATAGATGGCTTTCTGAGTCTTTCATATAGATAATTGACAGTCATATTCAGTGTGATCTATAGGTAGAATTTATTTTCTAATTTACTTCCCAGCACAAGACACCTCTGAAATAAAAAGAGTAGATGCCACTAGAAGAAAAAATGTGACTACCTCTATAAAACATTTTCCCTTTGACCTTCTTTCTTTTGTACCTAGTACTGGGGGTTTGTAAAATATAAGGATGGTGTAAGGAGGCAGATTCAAAAATAAAAATAAAAATAAAGTAGCCAAAAGTATGGCTACAAGTGTAGCCCAGTGGTGAGGTTGGGCACAATCAGAAATGTAGTTACTAATGCTGTAAAGGAAATGGAGACAAAGAGATGAATATTCTGTTTCAAGATGTCAGCAAAAGATTTACTGCAGCTGCTGCCAGTAGGACCTCCCATTTACTCCCAGAGGAGATTTTTCTTGTTTTCGTTTGTTTGTTTTTCTTCTTCTTAGCTTCCATTTCAAAAAAGGTTGGGAGAATGGTTGAGCACTCTGAAAAGTGTGCAGTAGAAATGAAGGAATTTCAGAAAAAAATGGATGAAATAGAAAACCCAAAAGTGTCACCTTATTGTTATGTTTTTGAAAGTGTTGCAGAGTTGGATGGGCAAATGGAAAAATTTCAAGTAATGGTGAAGAATTCAGGAAGAATGGCTCAGTCCCAGTGACTGAGCAAGAGAATGGAAACCTCCTGTAGGATTAAAGAAGGAAGTTTTTCAGTTTCATGAGGTCCCATTTATTGATTGTTGCTCTTAGAGCCTGTGCTGTTGGTGATCTATTCATGAAGTTGTTTCCTGTGCTAATGAGGTCAAGGCTCTTCCCGACTTTTTCTTTTAAAAGAGTTAGTATATCTGGTTTTATGCTGAGATCTTTGATCCACTTGGACTTTAGTTTTGTGCAGGGTGATAAATACAGATCTATTTGCATTTTCTACATACAGACATCCACTTAGACCAGCTCAATTTGTGAAAGATGTTATTTTTTTTCCATTGTATGGTTTTGACTTCATGGTAGAAAATCAAGTATCCATAGGTGTATTGCTTTATTTTTTGGTCTTCTGTTTGATTCCCTTGATCTACCATTCTGCTTATATGCCAGTACCATGCTGTTTTTATTACTATTGCTCTGTATTACAGCTTGTGATCTCGGATGGGTTGAAACTGAACAGCTTCTGTAAAGCAAAGACACTGTTACCAGAACAAAACAACAGCCTTCACACTGGGAAAGAATCTTCACCAACCCTATATCTGACAGAGGACTAATATCGAAAAATATAAATAATTCAAGATATTAAAAAGCAAAAAGCCAAGTAATCCAATTTAAAAATGGGGTGCAGAGCCAAACAGAGAATTCTCAATAGAGGATTATAGAATGGCAGAAAAACACTTAAAGAAATGCTCAAAGTCCTTAGTCATCAGCGAAATGCAAATCAAAAGGTCCCTGAGATTTCACCTTACATCCATCAGAATGGCTAAAATAAAAAAACTCAAGCATCAACACATGCTGGAGAGGATGTGGAGAAAAGGGAACCTTCCTCAATTGCTGGTGGGAATGTAAACTTGTACAGCCACTTTGGAAAGCAATCTGGGTGCTTTCTCAGAAAATTAGGAATAGTGCTACCTCAAGATCCAGCTATACCACTCCTAGGCTTATATACAAAATATGCTCAAGTAAACAACAAGAATATTTGCTAAACCATGTTCATAGTAGCTTTATTCATAATAGCCAGAATATGGAAACAACCCAGATGTCCCTCAAATGAAGTATGGATACAAAAATTGTGGTACATTTATACAGTGGAATACTATTCAGCAATTAAAAACAAGGAAATCATGAAATTTGTAGGCAAATGGCAGGAACTAGAAGAGATCATCCTGAGTGAGGTAACCCAGAAGCAGAAAGGCACACATGGAATATACTTATAAGTGGGTATTAGACATATAATATAGGATAAATATACATATAAGATAAACATACTAAAATTTGTATATCTAAAGAAGCTAAGGATGATCAATCCTCATTCAGAAAGGCAATCAGGATGGACATTGGAAGAGGGAGAAAACATGGAACAGGCCAGAAGCCTACCACAGAGGATCTCTGAAAGACTACTCAGCAGGGGATGAAAACAGATGCTGAGACTCATAGCCAAACTTTGAGCAGAGTGCAGGGACTTTTATGTAAGAAGGGGTAGATGAAAGACCTGGAGGGAACAGGAGCTCCACAAGGAGAGCAACAGAACCAAAATATCTCGTCAGAAGAGTCTTTTCTGAGACTGATACTCCAACCAAGGACCATTCATGGAGATAACCTAGAACCCCTGCACAGATGTAGCACATGGCAGCTCAGTGTCCAAGTAGGTTCCACAGTAAAGGGATCAGGGACTGTGTCTGACATGAACTCAGTGGCTGGCTCTTTGATCACCTCCCCCTGAGGGGAAGCAGCCTTAACAGGACACAGAGGAAGACAATGCAGCCAGTCTTGATGAGACCTGATAGGCTAGGGTCAGATGGAAGGGGAGGAGGACCTCCCCTATCAGTGGACTGGGGCATGGTCATGGGAAGACAAAAGGAGGGGATGGTGTGATTGTGAGGGGAAGAGGGAAACAAAAAGGCTGAGAAACAACACCCTTCACAATAGCCACAAATAACATAAAGAACCTTGTTGGGACTCTAACCAAGCAAGTAAAAGACCTTTTTGAAAAAAAGAATCTGAAGAAAGAATTTGAAGAAAATACCAGAAGATGGAAAGATCTCCCATGCTCATGGATAGGTAGGATTAACATAGTGAAAATGACCATCCTGCGAAAAGCAATCTACAGATTCAGTGCAATTCCCATCAAAATACCAACACAATTCTTTACTGAACTTGAAAGAATAATTCTCAATTTCATATGGAAAAACAAAAAAGCCATAATTGCTAAAACACTCATGTACAACAACAGATAGTCTGAAGGTATCTCCATCCCTGATCTCAAGCTGTACTAAAGAGCATTAGTAATAAAATCTGTATGGTACTAGCACAGAAACAGAATGGTGGGTCCTTGGAATCGAAAAGAAGACTTGGAAATAAACCTATATACCTACTCACACTTGATTTTTGACAAAGAAGCCGAAACCATTCAATGGAAAAAAGACAGCATCTTCAATAAATGGTGCTGGTCTAACTGGATGTCTACATGTAGAAAAAACGCAAATAGATCCATAATTTTTACCCTGAAAAGTACTCTTTGGCTTCCAGTAGTTTGCCAGTGTTGTGACAAGAGATACCATTGGATTCAGGTTCAAGCAATAGTTAAGGCAATGTCTTGTCATTGGGAAACAAAATGGGGGGCCTAGGAGCTCAAGTCTCTGCATCAAAAATTGACTCATTTCAGACAAGAGTAGCTGAGATTCACCAGTTTTTAGAAAGAAAGAAAAAAATCCTTTACCACTGATCTGAAAAGTCCTTAGTTTATTGAAAATGTCTCTGTGTAGAATTTCTCAGTAAACCTAGTATAATTTATGGCTTAAAACAGAAAGGACTAAGTTTATTGAGAATTTTGGTTTTTATAAAAACATAAAAATGCTTTATGAATATATTTTTTTGTTTTAATTCCAAATATGAGATATGGTGCTGCTTCAGATTGTCCAAAGCAGCCTGGGGTGATTTGTCTCGTGTTCTCACAGGCCTGTGATTTTGCGAGCTGTGGATAGTTTACATTTGGAATTCTGGGAACTCCTCAGAGGGTATATAGTGCCAGAGCCCTGAGAGGTGTGAAGGCTGATGTTTCCCCTGTTGCTGCTGCTTTTTTTTATTTATTAAATTTTCATTTTTTAAATATTAGTTACAATTTATTAACTTTGTATTCCAGCTCTATCCTGCTCCCTCATTCTCTCCCAATCCCACCCTACCTCCCTCATCTGCTCCCTACCCCTTTCCAAGTCCACTAAAAGGGGAGGACCTCCTCTCCTTTAATCTGAACCTAGCTTATCAGGTATCTTCAGGACTGGCTGCAAAATTCTCCTTTGTGGCCTAGCAGGACTGCTCCTCCCTTGGGGGGTGGGGAGGTCAAAGAGCCTGTCATTGAGTTCATGTCAGAAATAGTCCCTGTTCCCCTTACTAGGGTCCCCCTTGTATACTGAGCTACCATGGGCTACAACTGAGCAGGAGTTCAAGGTTATATCCATACATGGTCCTTGGTTGGAGATACAGTCTCATAAATGCCCAGATATATTTGGTTTTTGTGGAGCTCTTGTCCTCTCCAGGTCATACTAACTCCCCCTTCTTTCAAATGATTCCCTGTACTCTGCCGAATGTATGGTTATGAGTCTCAGTATCTGCTTTGATACCCTGCTAGGAAAAGACACTGTTGTCAGAACAAAACAGCAGCCTACAGACTGGGAGAAGATCTTCACCAACCCTATATCTTACAGAGGTTGATATCCAGAATATATTAAGAACTATAGAAGTTAAAAAGCAACAAATCAAGCAATCCAATTAAAAAATGGGGTATGGCGCTAAACAGAGAATTCTCTGTAGAGGAATATAGAATGGCAGAGAAACACTTAATGAGATGTTCAAAGTCCTTGGCCATTAGAGAGATGAAAATCAAAACAACCTTGAAATTTCACCTTACACCCATCAGAATGGCTAAGATCAAAAGCTCAAGTGACAACACATGCTGGAGAGGCTGTGAAGAAAGGGGAATGCTCCTCCATTGCTGGTGGGAATGTAAACTTGTACAACCACTCTGAAAATCAATCTGGCGCTTTCTCAATTAGGAATAGCGCTATTTCTAACAGGATCTCAAGGACAGGCTCTTTGACTTCCCCACCACCCCAGGGGAGGAGCAGTCCTGTTAGGCCACAGAGGAGGACTTTGCAGCCAGCCCTGAAGATACCTGATAAAACAGGGTCAAATGAAAGGGGAGGAGGTCCTCCCCTGTCAGTGGATTTGGAAAGGGGCAGGGAGGAGACCAGGGAGGGAGTATGGGGTTGGGGAGGAAATGAGGGAGCAGATACAGCTGGGACACAGAGTTAACAAAATGTAACTAATAAGAAAAATAAAATTAAAAAAAAAGATCCAGCTATACCACTCCTAGGTTTATATCCAAAAGATGCTCAAGTACACAACAAGGACATTTGCTCAACCATGTTTGTTGCAGCTTTATTTGTAATAGCTGCTGTTCTTACTGTTAATGTTGGCTGGTGATTGCTCCTGTTGCTGTTTGCTCTTTTGCCTGACTGCTGGTTGCTGGTTGGAGATATCCTGACCATGATGATCAAAGTTGTCCCAAAGAACTCAACATCCCAATCAGCAGGAAGTACTATAATTATATCGACAGCCATTTTCTCCTCTAGTCCTCTTTCTATTCTAACTCTGTGTTGGAGGGTTCGAAGGGGAAGAGGTGGTTTAGGGAGGAAAACAAAACAAAAAAGGAAACCCAATAAAGAAGCAAAATGTCTGGCTACAATTCCCCCATCCTATAAAGAAAACTTCTCTTTGCAACAGACAGACTGCATTGCAGAAAACCTACAACCAACCAAAACACAGAGCATGGAACACAGTGCAAACTGATAAATGTGTAGCTTAACCCCTGCAACTAAGCCACAGAGGTTATTGTGAAAGACGGGCACAAACATCTTAAGAGTCAGAAAAAAAGGGTTTTCGTTACTACACTGTGTTTCCTAGAAATACCAGAAGCCTACATCTATACAGTGTAACCAAAAAGGCTTCCTGAGCTTGACTTGAAAAAGACAACACCATTACACATACTAATCTGGGTGAGAGTTGGGCAGGGGAATAGAGAAAGAAAGCCCAGAAGGCCTCAAACCTTCAGAAAGAACTACAGGAAAGTGATAAACACTGAGAGCTGATAGAGACATATTCTTTCCTACAGTTTTAAAGGACTTATTTGCTGATATCTAAGCAAAGTAACCACATTTCTCTTGAAATTTTATTATACCCCAAAATGTTACAAGTAAACTGTACGTAGTTCGTTGAGACCACAGTTCAAGCATGAGACTGGTGGGATGCATTATGATTCTACAGAAGGTAGGTTAGGAGCTGGTGGAGTGGAGGGTTTCTTATTGTCTTCATTTGTGGAGAGGAATTCTGTCTTGACATTGCATTGCAGAATTATTCTTTTCCTTGAAGATTAAAAACAAAGGCTTTTAGTGGGTAACTATACATTCTTGAGAATTTAAAACAGATTACTAGCAGGAAAATACTAACTTAATTGATAATATTAAACCCTGAATTATAATACCAAAATCAGTAAAGTGGACCAGTGTTATATAATAGATATTTTGCAGAATATATATAGGTATAAATGTTATATACATATATGCATAGAATATGTATATGTAATACGCTGCATCTCTAAGTTTAAAAGTCTCTTTCTTTTGTAAAACTATCTTAAAATGATCTTTTATGTCGTATGCTTTTCTTCTTGTTTAGATATACATAAAAAATTAGTGTGGATGATTAAAACAATAATTTCCCCAGAAAATGATGCAAGTTTCACTAGCAAATTCTGAATCCTGTTTTCACTTGTTCACATAGACCAGGCTTATTTTTTTTTTCTTTCTCCACCCCCTCAGCCTAACAACAATTTTCTCTGATAAAGCTTATATTTCTCAGTAGAAGATCATCTGCGTTTTGTTGGAAACACTGTTCAAAGGAGGAGGCTTTGTGCTACCAATTACTTATATTAAAAACAATAATTTATAAATTTTTAAGATCAAATAACACAGCGTGTTTGAGTAAACTTTAAGTCCTTTGTTGAAACCTTCTGGGGGGGGAATTAAAATTCATAGGAAAAAGAAATGAAATATTCACATACACCTTAACCTCTGTGGATTACGAAATTCCCATTCACTGGACCACTTTACTCCTGCTTTAAGCCTGTGGAGAGTTTCTCTTTGTTTGAGTGGCTAAGGCAGCCGCTGCTCCTGAGAGCAATGCAAGCTGATTTATCACTGGTGCTCTAATCAGGATCTGTTTCTTCCGATAACTCTCCTGCCTGAAATATGAGCCCTGCTGAGCCATTTAGTCTGATTGGAAAAGCAGCTATTCTCCATTTTGACAAAAAGCCACTCCATTTTGTCACAGAGTGAGAAAGCTTTCTTCTTGCCCTTCAGCAGCCTTTTACTGTGTTTCAATGATTCAAGAGTTTGTAAACTTATATCAATGACTTTTTTTTTTTTTGGTCCTTTCAGAAACATGATGTAATTTATGAATCACAGAATAAAGCTTATTCTTCCAGATGGGTATTTTCTGGAATTATGTATTACAACGAAATCTGATCTGATTTGCACTACACCATTTTACCTCAGAGATGGCAATAAAATTCTAGTATCATCAAGAGTTATGCTATTGTATTTCTGAAAGGAATATTTTATATTTGCAGCAGAAATACGGTATTCACGACGAAGTTCTCAAAGTATCCTATTTGTGGCTTTATGTTTTTTGTCTGCAAAAATCAATGTAGTGATATAATTAGATTTTGTACTTTGAAAAACACAATAGCTCTTGTATTTCTACTTCTAAAAGGCAAACTTGTCAAATGCATACTGAACTACTCAGACACTCAGAGCTAGCTGCAGAGGTTTCTTTCTGAGAAGCAGAGTTTGATCATTGGCAATAAATCTCCCTTGATTTAAATGCTAAGCAGGATTCTCAGGGATATTGCAGAGATGGCAGCCCAAATACCTGTGCATGTGACATCCAGAGGATCACTTTCATATAAACACTGAAGTAGCTTGTGTTAGGAAGAAATGCTCACATTTAATCTAGGCTCCATGTAGATATAAGTTTTATCCAGCTAACCTCAATCCACAAAATTGTGAAACAAATGCCCTAAATTTCTTCTTTTGAGTAATGTTTCCATCTTTCACTGTAATTTGTTTTAAACAATTCTGTAAATTCCAGAGGGGATTGAGGGCTACAGAGGATAAAAGTTAGCTAAAACTTGATTTTATTTATGGGACTTGTAATTTTTTATTTTGTGAAATTTTATGTTGAATAGTCTTCTTTCATAAAAATATTGAGACTCACAATATATTCAGAAAAACATAGATTTGAAACTGTTTTATAGAAATTGAAGTTTAGGACAGGTAAGAGTGCTCAGTGGATAAAGACTGGCCTTTTTTATGCAAACCAGAAGATGGAAGGTTGATCTTTAGGGCCCAGATATGAAGAAAATAACTGACACATCAAAGTGGTCCTCTGACCTCCGTACATGTGTAAAGGAACACAAGCATCCCCCATACACACATCATACATGGGTGCACACGTAAATGCTAATAAATAAAATAACACTTAAATATTTATAAAAATAAGAAAAATTGTTTGTATTTTTAGTTCTGCATTTAATCTTCCATCTGAATACTTATCTCAAAGAGTTAAATAATTATTTATGTATCTTAAAGTGAGTCTAGATAATTAACTTAATTTTAGTAGAATTCATGATTATATTACTTTCCAAATCCAGTAAAACATTAAATTATAGAACATGGTTATATTCAATAATTTCCTTAGGGTATAAATTTAACCATATAGAAATATAATTTAAAAGGAATAAAATATTCTTATTTTACTAACAGAAATTATATTTTAAATCTTATAAAAATTCTAGACTTCTATTCATGTAACTGACTTATGAACCCACAGAAACATTACTAACATTCTCTTAGGAACATAATATTTGCCCCTCTACATGAATATTAATTAAAAAGCATTTATGAAAAAGGAATTCTGTATACTTCCATTTGTGTTATCTTAGCTAAATCAGATCACAACAATTTTATATTTCTGCTCTTGATGTAAGTATTGAGGTTCATATTTTTTAAGTACAAAAAAAATCACAAGACAATGCATTTTAACATATACTTATACCAAATTTTGAGACAGGTCTACAAAAAACTAAAAAGATCACATTTTAATCCATAATAAATTATAGTAATAATATTTTGTCTCTATAACTAGATGATTTCTTTAAATAAAAGTGGATAGGAGTTCACTCATCTTACAGCAAGTCACAGAGGGAAAAAAAAACAACTAAATACATCTATTTAGTTTATAGTCATTTTGGTATCCTCTTATGAGTTTAATTTTTTTCTCCCAATAAGTTCAACAAATAAATTATTCAAATGTTGATTTTATTGGTTTTCTAGGTTACTTAATATCTTAATAAAAATCTTTATCTTTGAAATATTTAGTAGCATGGGCTTGAAATTAATACACAGTACTGTGCACTTTGACTGTTAGTTGCTCTATTTTTGTCCTATTCCTTGACATCCATAACTACAGCTTCAAATAATTAAAGTAAAAAAAAAAGGTTGACCACCCTCTTCTTTGAGGTACTTTATCTTGTTAATTTGAGGACAGGACCTTCTCTTGGTTTCTTCCCATGTCCTGGGTGCTGTGTTTAAACTTCCGTTCTAGGTTTCATTTTCTTTAGGTGTCTATTGGTGAGCCCAGTTTTAGATTTTTAAAAAAAAAATCAAAAATAGAAAAACTAACAAACAAACAAAACCCAAAAGCTGATTAAAACACAGTATATCTGTGCTGTTTATTGGCATTGTATTCCAGTCTCTTTGTTTAAATTATAGAGTATATGATGCTAATTCTAATTTAACATACCAAAGCTAGTACTTTTATCAGCAGACTCACATACCAAACTGTTTGATACTTCGTCATGGTTATCACATCTCCCACTTGAGTTTTTCTAGAGTGGACTATGCTACTTTCCTCACCCTCACTACTGTCATAGTCCTGTCTGTGTTAGCTAATGGAAACTTTAAGCATTTAATCCATTTTCTTTCCAGTTAAATTAGTATGTCACTAGGCACATGTTCAATAGATATGAGACTTTTCTTTTGAGCACAATAGTCTGTAAGAATATAGAACAGGACAGAAGAAAGGAGTAGAGAGACATGAGAAGATTGTAAGGGAGGGAGGTAGAAAATGCACATGATCATGTGTTACATGCATGTGTCTTAGTCGCGGTCACTATTGCAATGATGAAACATCATGAACAAAGAAACCTGGGGAGGAAAGGGATTATTTGGCTTAGACTTTTCATAACACTTGATCATCAAAGAAAGTCAGGGCAGGAACTGAAACAGAACAACAAACTGGAGGCAGGAACTGATGCAGAGGTCATGGAAGAGTGCTGCTTACTAGCTTGCTCCTTCATTACAGATTTGTAGAAGAATGTTACTAAAAATTACACGACTCAATCAACACTAGAATGTCTTGAAATCTCCTCTGCCAAAGCCATTAACCCCCAAGCTCTTCAATTAAGTCTCAGATATATATATTTTTTAGGACAAAGGGCAAAAAGCAGCTACAAGTTTGCCAAAATATCAGTAGAATGTTCTCTAGGCCATTCCCTAATAATCTTCCCCTGTAAAATGCTCTTTTGATGACTCCCATATTCGGTATCACACTTAGCACCACTCTCTTTTGTGCCTTTACTACAATGGTCCATTAAGGATGGATTAAAGTGTGTAGCCATTTCTCTAGTCCAGAGTCCCAAAGTCAAAGTTCTGCCAGCATGCAGCATGGTCAGGAATGAGATAGCAATACACCACTGCTGGTTTCAACTTCTGTCCTAGTCATTGTATTTACTATTGTTGTGATGAATCACCATGACCAAGTCAATTATTATAAAATAAAGTTTTAATTGGGATCTTGCATGAGGTTTTTAAAGGATTATTCCATCATTATGACATGAAGTCTTGCTAGGCCACATACTGCTGGATAAATAGATGAGAGATTTACACCCTGATCTGTAGGCAGAGAGAGAGAAAGAGAGCTCCATGGGATTTTTGAAATTTCAAAGTCCATGCCCCAGTGAATCATTTTTCCAACAAAAACACACTTCCAAATACTTCTAATCCTTTCAAATATATTTCTTGGTATGTAAATGTTGTTTTTATGTCAGATAGAGGGATGAGATCCAAACTGTACCCAAGATTTACAAATACATGGCTTGGGCTGAGCCCGATGTTTGTATCTAACTTGCCCTTGGCCTAGGCTTGTAAGCTTCTAACCTGCATGCAATACAGTCTTCTGCAAGCTCCAACCTTGAAGGCCTCAGCTTCCAGCCTCCATCTGGTAACTTAGGTCAAGAATGTTTTTATCCTTTGAGACTTATTGCTGAATAAGCTTACCCTTTCTAGTTCTTTCTGAACAGTGGCTGGTTCAACCCAGCTGTTATGGCTCAAAGCTCCTCTCCATGCTAACTGATTTAAACTGGATTGTCTTGACTTCTTATGAAATTGCTCTGCTTGGAAAAAACTGCCTTTGAACTCCATGAGCTGAACTGAACAATTGCACTCAATTGAACTGCACGAAACTGCCCTGAACTGTACTATAATACTGAACTCTACTGTACTGTCTTCTGTACTGTACTATCCTCATTTCTACTTTCTCTACCCTGCTCTTAAGTAGCTTCTCTTTCCTGTCTATTCTCATTAGCATTGAATGTATCCTATCTCTGACTCATTCTGATAAATCTTTCTCTGATTTATCATTTTGCCTGCCTGTTAATTAGATGCCACTTTCAAATATGCCTGCTTCCTTCTTTAAACTAATCTTGCTTTCATTGTGATTAAAGCTGTATACTAAGGGCATGTCTGCATTCAGCTGGATAACATAGACCTAGAAGTTCTTTTGATGTGATCCCTTGTCAGAGCAAGCCATGTTGGTGGGTCAAAATTACTCTACACTGGTGACTAATGATTCAAATACATGAGCATATGGGGGCCATTCTGATTCAAACTACCACAGCATTTATGAAAATATCAAATAAATTCCATTATTTTGTATAACAAATATGGACTAAAATATAACTTAACTGTGTACATAAGAGACACGTTTCTCAGTATTTGAAGGCTGCTTTAATGGATTCATTTATTTATGACACACAAAGCACTTGAATTGATTCTTTTCCCATTCTCTCACACTAAAAACTAAATGTCTCTATCAATCCTATCATATCCATTTTAAAAGTGCATCTCTATCCAACCATTGAACACTACCTTTAGAATTATATTACTTTTTATAATATACAATATACATCCTACATCATTGGACAGGATTCAAGTTGGTATTATTTCTATTATTGTTCAATACCTTCCAGACTATTCTGTTAAAATACAAGCATTTCAAATCGCAAAAGCATTTCTTTAAACATTCTTCAAATGGCCATTGAGAATATATATATATATTAATGGGATGGACATTGGATATAGAAGAAAACAAGTAACAGGACAGGAGCCTACCACAGAGGGCCTCTGACTCTAACTAGCAGTGTATCAAAGCAGATACTGAGACTCATAACCACACCTTTAGCAAAGTTCAGGGAATCATTTGAAAGAAAGGGGAGTTAGTATGACCTGAAGAGGACAGGAGCTTCACAAGGACCAAATATATCTGGGCACAGAGGATTTTCATCGGTCTTTTATCTCAAACCAAGGACCATGGATGAATATTACCTAGAACCCCTGCTCAGATGTAGCCCATGGTAGCTCAGTATCCAAGTGGGAACCCTAGTAAAAGGAATAGGGACTATTTCCAACATGAACTCAATGGCTGGCTCTTTGACTTCTCCCTCCACCCCTGAGAGAGGAGCAGCCCTGCTAGGCTATTGAGGAGGACATGGCAGCCAGTCCTGAAGATACCTGATAAGCTAGGGTCAGATGAAAGTGGAGAGGACCTCTCCGGTAAGTGGACATGGAAAGGGGCAGGGAGGAGATGAGGGAGGGTGGGATTGGGAGGGAATGAGGGAGCTGTATAGAAAGTTAATAAACTCTAACTAATATTAAAAAATAAAAAAATAAATAAAAAATAAAAAATTAAGAAAAGAAAAAACAACAAAACAATAAAATAGAAAACATATTTTTTGTGAAAGAACACAGTCATTTAGAGACTCCCAAAATCAACTTGTAATTTTCATTTTTAGTTAACAATAGAAGTAAATTTATTAAATTATAAATTTAATAAATTCAATAAATAAATAAATTCAAATAAATAAATTCAAGTTTGTTATTTAACAAAAGTAAAACAAAAGCATAAAAAATGAGATTGCTTTAGAGACATATCAAATTCATAAAAAAGAGAAATTTTAATATGTTTAATACTTATTACCAATCTTATCAAAATGTGTTCTAATTATCCTTTTAAGACTTTGGCATATATTAATCAGAAATAAAATGCTATTGCTCAGTTTCACTTATTTTACATATTTTAGTGTAAATAATTTATAAGTTATTGATTATAGTAAGGTAATACTGTATGGTATATTCTTATAACAAATCAGTTAAATTTATTAAGACTTGTTTTATGATCAATAATATGGTCTTTTCTCAGTAAATATGTCATGTTGACTTGAAAAATATTATGTTGCAGCTGTTACAAATATTTTACTAAAATAGCTATTTTAAAATGTTGATACAATTGTTCAGATAATTCTTAGTCATTGATTTGATGTATTTTACTGTTTAATTATTCAATATCTGCTCAGCTCCTCTTAATAATTTTATTTCTAGAATTTTTATCTTACTTGTAGCAGTATAATTTTCCATTAAGCATGACTGAAATTGCTATTTTAATGTCATATTTGCAAAATATAACATGATTGATATTGAGGAATTTTTTTTAATGAATCTTCATAGAGTCAAGAATTGAGTAATTTTGGATTGTAGGACATTATTAATAATTTGTTACAGAGACAATGGATTGTATTCTACTAGTTGCAATAGACTTTATATTTTGCCCTTTGTAAGACATTTATTTCAACAGACTTAAACTAAAACAACTTATCCATTTAAGTAGGCTCTTGTCTGTATGCCCAGTTGTGACTCTGAAGCCAAGCATAGATTTATTTTGCTTTATTTACAGAATATAATGTTTCCTACTGTTGGTATTTTCTTTGAAAAGGACTTTTTTCAGTGTTTGTACTTGTGGTAATTTCCTTTAATTAGAATATTCATAGATTCTTTTCTTGTCATTGTTAGCCTAATTGACAAAAGAGATAATTCATTTACTAGCATTTGCCCAATATTTGTACTTTTTTGAAACTTGCTCCAGTTTTTACATTCTCAAACATAGATTTGTGTGTGTGTGTGTGTGTATGTGTGTGTGAGTGTGTGCATTTCATTACTTGTGTCAATTGTAGGTTTGTTAGCTAGTGTCAGATTTCTAGGAGCTCACATAAGTCACATCAGACTATGCATCTCCAAGTCTGATCTGTAGAAATTTGTGAAGGTGCCTTGTCAAAATTGAAGTCACTTTCTTTCCCAGCTAATATTATGTCAGCTTGATACAAGCTAAAGTCATTAGAGGATGGAGCCACAATTGAGAAAATGCCTGCATGAAATCAGGCTACAGGAAGCCTGTAGGCCATTTCCTTGATTAGTCATTGATGTAGGAGTTTCTATCCCATTGTGGGTGAGGTCATCCCTGGACTTGTAGTTTCGGCTTCTTTAAGAAAGCAGACTGAGCAAGCCTATAGATGGCATCCTTCTATGGCTTCTGCATCAGCTCCTGTCTCCAGGTTCCTGACACGTTTGAGTTTTTTTCTTGACTTCCTTTAAAGATGAACAATGATCTAGAATCACAAGCCAAATAAATCCCAAGCTGCCTTGGCCATGGTGCAGCATCATGGGGATGCTTAAGTAACACGAAGATATATTTTTTGGTGTCAAAACCTTCGAATTGCTTCAAACTTACCCAGATAAGATCTTGAAACCTGACCAGGACACAAAGGAGCCTCATTGACTGTGTGCCTCAGACAGCATTTTTTCATTACTCTCCCCTAGACCCCACAACTTAAACACACACACACACACACACATACACACACACACACACACTACTCAAGCAACAACAATTCTTTTCTGTCATTTGAAGATGTGTATATTCCTTCATGACAACATTGTAGTTACTTCTTCTTGAATTATCTTTTTCCCCAAATGCAGACATGAGTAGCTTTCTCTATATTGTTAGGGTTTTGGTCAGCGTTACTGTTTTCAAAATAACCTTATTAGATTTGAAGAAGGAGTTGTCAAGGGAATGTGAAAAATTCTGATATTCTGAAAACTTCCCCAATTTACTGTCATTATACAAAAGCATAACATATCTGTTATAACAAATTAACAAATTAAACCAACAATTTATTAAAATTTTATTTTCTGCCTATATATATTTTCTGTTCCGGAATCATACCACAATATATCAGACAATGACTGGATCTTGTGGTGGTTCAAAAAAGAATGGCCCCCGTGGGCACATACATTTGAATGCTTAGTCACCAGAGAGTGGCATTGTGTGAGAAGGATTAGGAAATCCTTTGTGAAAGTAGGTTCGGTCTTGTTTGAGGAAGTGTGACATTGAGGGAGGACTTGAAAGTCTCAAAAGCCCAAGACGGGCTCAGTGCCTCTCTCTTCCTCCTGCATGTGGATCTGGATGTAGAACCCCCATCTACAACATGTCTGTCTGTGGGGCACCATGCTCCCTGCCATAATGATGAAGCCTCGAAAACAATAAATAAGGCTAATGAAATGTTTTTTTTTCTAAGAGTTTTTGTGATCATGGTGTCTCTTCATAGCAATAGAACAGTTGCCATGCCCCCTCTTATTGCTTTTGTTGGAGAATAATCTTTTCACACGTAAATACAGAGTTTTAGAAGTCATATGTATTTAGCCAAATACTTTTAAGACCTTGTCTATATAGAATGCCCAGGTTGATGTTGATGAATCTTCCCCAGTCTCTTTAGTTCTAGGATCGCACTTTCACTTTCGCTCAGTAAGTGGTTTACTGGTGTATTTGTAGACCCTATACATATGAGAAATTTATTTTTTTCTATCCCCTGCCCAAGTCTTCTCAAATCAGATGGAAAAAAAAGACTCTGAAATACAAGACATTGAGGACTTATCCTCTTCTAATATGCATTGTTTCAAAATTAAAGTTGTTATGAATATGGTTGTATGCTGTTTTTGACAGTATAATAGTCTTTCATTATATTTGAGGATAATTTGTTTATGTATAATATGTAAACATTACCTCAACAGTGAATGTACTCAGTTGCATAATAAAAATTAGTTCACATATAGTCTTTTCTACACTGACTATTCAGCAAATGAAAAAGAATACGTCACCATTAAGGTCAGAAACACTGTACAGATCATCAACGCCAAAGCTTTGAAGGACAAACAAAGCACATACAAAGTAGAAGCAATTTAATTCATACTATCCAATATGGGAAGCATTCTGTATCAGTGTTATGAGTTTCTTTAACTTGAATATTTGGGTCTGATAGTTATTATTGTATGGGCATTAATTCTAATTTTGAAAGAAGATATGTAATCAAATCAAATGTTAGTATTTTGATAGTTTTCAAACACACACAAAAATGAGCCTGACATATTTTGAATTATTGAGTTTCATTATTTTCCATTAGCATTCAATAAAAGAGCTCTTTTTGAGGTAGTGTAATGCTGATTGTAAATCTATGCTAACTAGTAAAATTCAGTTGCTGTAGCATAAATACTAGAAATGGAAGATAGTGCTTAGAGAAATGCAGTGCATGTTCACTAGCCACTGTTTTAAACCATTGTAAGGTTAGGTGAATGCAGAATGAAAGTGGTGGTCTGACTCTGACACAGTGAAGTAAGAGGAGGTTTGTGTTGGAATACGAGTAGAGGTACTATAGTCTAATATTTCCAGTGCATTCTGCATAACAGTTTAATCATCATTAAAACTGTGATGTGATGACAAAGTATGTAGCTCATTTGTAGAAAAAGTTTCCTTCTGAAGAGAATGATTGAATCCTCATAAAGTATGCATATTCTTCCAAGACTGGTGGCTCTGTATTAATTGAACTTGATGGGGAAAGAAGAAAGAAAGAACAAATGACAGAGTTGAGTGGGAGGGAAAGAGAGGATGAGGAGATTGAATATAAATATAGATGATGGAAGAGGGTTGTGAATTGCAGATGGTCTGTAATATCTGTAACCAGCTTTCAGAATATACACAAGTAAAATACTATTTCTTACTCCAACCCGAAATTGATCAGCTTTCCAAGAACTGAGTGGCATGTTCTATCATGAATTGGTACATGCAAGAAGTAGATAAGCTTTGAACTTCAATTTTGTCAGGATTCTGTTGAATAACTTACTGAAAAGCTGAATCTGCTTAGAGCTCTCAACTAATCCACTCTACTTTTAAAAAAGACACATTGTAAAAAAGATATGTATAATCATTTATATAATCTACACTATAAAATTATATTTTAATTAAATTAAAAGTTTTAAAGTATCTGTGCTAACAATCTTTGTATTCCCCACAAAATGCAATGAGAATTTTTTTCGAATCTACTGGAAAACTACATAATTCAATAAATTGTAAGAAAACTCTATCAAAATATTTTATGGGGTCATGGTAAGGTTTTATTTTTTTAAATCAGAACAAGACACCTGAATGACTGCATGAAGTTAAATATATATTATTGTAACATGAATTATACTGTTTTGTATTAGATTTCAAATATCATTCTTTTTTTCTGGTTAGTATTTCTTGGCATAGTTTCCTGTGCACTCATTTATATATCAAATATGCATGCACCACATCTTATACATATGTGCCACTGACTATTCTAAAGGGTTATATAGCATCACACTATGCTTTTAGCCATCTGTCTAATAACATGAGACATAAAATGGACATGATATATTCACTGATTTAAAACATATTTAAAATTTAATATTTCTTGCCTGGTAAAATATTCAACAAATATGTGTTTTTAAATAGCCAAAATTGAAAGTGCCATCTGTGAAGTGTGTTCCCCCAGGAAATGTTTACTACATAATTCGTATGAAGCAAACCACCCACTTCAAAATTTTCTCTTTCTTTCAGATGAGAGTGACACATATTCAAATATTTTGAATATACTAAAAATAATTTAGTGGACAAAAAAATGTAGTTAACATTTGAGAACAGTTAAGTAACCTTGGGTTAGCCTTCCTTTTGAAGGTCTGCTTACACTAACCTACATATTTCTTTTTCATATTTACTAAAATGATTATATTGTTTGGTATTTTCATAGTAATTAACAAAATACTCCACTGAAAATAATGTCTTTATGAAAGAACCCATCAATTTTTATTTCTCAAAATTAACATTCATCTCTCAGTGTTGTTACAACCACTGTAAAAATAAAGAAAAATATAATGAGAATTTAGCTAAATCTAGGCAATAACTATGTATTTAATCTTTGTTATTAAAGTTAAAAGAGTTGTGTTTAGCATTCATGAGAAGATTTCATAATATACTGAGATCTTTAAAAAAAAAATCTCCAATCCAATCCACCATTCCCAAGAATGCATTGGAAACTAGATATCACAGATCCTATAGGAGAATACAATGTGCTGTTTCAATTTTTAAACAGTAGTTTTTTAGATGTTACTCTTTCCCTCAACCCTGCTCATTTCTCTATGAGCCTGCGGATAACCTCTTGTTTGTATACATAGTTTGAATGTTTCATATTGTGGTTGTTTCTACCCCAGTGAATGAGGGGGAACCTTGCTAAAGCCTTGTTTACTCTTGAACCTGAATCATATTGTCCTTGATGCTGCTGAAATATCTGGTGGAATCTTTGGCCAGTGAAAGCGCATAGGTTGCCAGAGAAGAACTGTAGGAGCTATAGGGCTACAGTCCGGGGCGGCCACTGTCGATGTCACGTACACTAAACATGTCTTTAAATTCTTGAAAAGGGAAAAGAAACATTTTGAGATTTTAAAATTGGAATCCATTTCTTTTAAAATGAAGTTCTTCATTTTATTAATTTTAAACCTCTAAACATTTCTGCACAGCTTCAGATCCCTCTCTCCAAGGAGTCAGCATCTCGGGCTCTTTGATCTCCTCTCTCTGAAGGGGAAGCAGCCTTGCCAGGGCACAGAGGAAGACAATGCAGCCAGTCCTGATGAGACCTGATAAGCTAGGTTCAGATGGAAGGGGAGGAGGACTTCCCCTATCACTGGACTTGGAGAGGAACATGGGAAGAGATGAGGGAGAGAGGGTGAATTGGGAGTTTATGAGGAAGGAGGGAAAAAACAGGGAACAAGATAGGAGCCTACCACAGAGGGCCTCTGAAGGGCTCTACCCTGCAAGGTATTGAGGCAGATGTTGAGACTCATAGCCAAACTTTGTGCAGAGTGCAGGGAATCTTAAGAAAGAAATGGGAGATAGTAAGACCTGGAGAGTACAGGAGCTCCACAAGGACAGTGACAGATCCTAAAAGTCTGGGCACAGGGGTCTTTTCTGATACCGATACTCCAGCCAAAGACCACGCATAGAGATGGCCTGGAACACTTACACAGAGGTAGCCTATGGCAGTTCAGTATCCAAGTGGCGTCCATAGTAATGGGGACAGGGACTGTTTTTGACATGAACTGATTGGCCTGCTCTTTGATCACCTCCCCTCGAGGGGGGAGCAGCCTTACCAAGGCACAGAAGAAGAGAATGCAGCCACTAAGGCTGATACCTGATAGACTAGGATCAGAGGGAAGGGAGGAGGCCCTCCCTTAGCAGTGGACTGGGAGAGGGACAGAGGTGGGGAAGAGGGAGGGCGGGGTTGGGAGGGGAGGAGAGAGGGAGGTGCAGGGGGAGGTACAAAGTGAATAAATTGTAATTAATAAAAATAAAAAAAATAAAAAACACAAAAAATTTAAAATTAAAAAGCCAAATGCTTTTAGAGTAGAAGTGATGGAAAGAAATTAACTTTGATACAGGGATCTGATGAAAACATAGCATTAAAAACTTACCCTCTGTACAGTGAACAGTAGAGAAAATACATTTTTGGGTTAATATAATAATATTTAGAAAATATAAAAATTTCCCAACAATTAGTGTTATCTTTTCTTACAGTTGATTTTTTTTGTTTATTTTTTGGTGTCAGTGTTTGGAGTTTTGTTCAAAATTATTTTTTGCAAATCTCTGAGAATAATTTTGAAGCTATTAACATATGTGCCATACTCATTTTATTGTACTTGAAGGAAACTGTCAATGTATCCTCCTTCTTTACTATAGTCTAATAAGTATAAATATAATCTTCTGGGAATTATTATTATATTATAATTTATTATAAATATGATAATGTCTATCCTATATTATATGGCTAACATCCACTTATAAATGAATATATACCATGTGTGTCTTTCTGCTCCTGGGTTACCTCACTCAGGATGATCTTTTCTAGTTCCGACCATTTGCCTGAAAATTTCATGATTTCCTTGTTTTTAATTGCTCAGTAGTATTCCATTGTGTAAGTGTACCACAATTTCTGTATCCATTCCTCCTTTACGGGACATCTAGGTTTTTTTTCCAGACCCTAGCTATTACAAATAAAGCTGCTATGAACATAGTTGAAAAAATGTCTTTATTGAATGGTGGGGCAAATTTTGGGTGTATGCCTAGCTGTGGTATAGCTGGGTCCTGAGGCAGTATTATTCCTAATTTTCTGAAAAAGCATGAAATTGCTTTCCAAAGTGTTTGTACAAGATTACATTCCCACCAGCAATGGAGGAGGGTTTCTCTTCCTCCACAACCTCTCCAGCATGCATCAGTCCTTGCGTTTTTTGTTTTGTTTTTTATAATTTTATAATAATTACAGGTTATTTACTTTACATCCCAGCTGTAACCCCCTCCCTTATTCTCTCCAAATCCCACCCTCTCTCCCTCGTCTCCTCTGTGCCCCTCTCTAAGTTCACTGATAGGGGAGGTCCTCCTACCCTTCCATCTGACCCTAGTTTATCAGGTCTCATCAGGACTGGCTGCAATGGCCTCCTCTGTGGCTTAGCAAGGCTGCTCCTCATTCCTTGAGTTTTTTCCCTTAGCCATTCTGATGGGTATGAGGTGAAATCTCAGGGTCATTTAGATTTGCATTTCTTGGTGACTGAGGATGTCGAGCATTTCTTTAAGTGTTTCACTGCTTTCAATAGTCCTCTGTTGTGAATTCCCTGTTAGCTTTGTACCCCATTTTTAAAATTGGATTACTTAGTTTATCGGTGTTTAACTTCTTCAGTTCTTTATATATTAGCCATATAATATAGGATAAACATACTAAAATCTATACTCCTAAAGAAGTTAAACAACAAGGAGGACCTTAGAAAAGATGCTTAATCCTCATTCAGAAGGGCAACCAGGATAGACATCAGAAGTAGAAGACAAGAACCAGGACAGGAGTCTTCCACAGAGGACCTCTGAAAGACTATATCCACCAGGGTATTGAAGGTGATACTGAGACTCAGCCAAACATTTGCAGAGTGCCAGAAACCTTACAGTAGAATAAGGAGATAGAAAGGCCTGGGTCCAGGGGACCTGCAAAGACTGATACTTTAACCAAGGACCATACATGGAGAGGACCTAGACTCCTTGTTCAGAGGAAGCCCATAGGCGTCCTAGTTTTCAAGTAGGTTCCTTAGTAAGGGGTAGAGGAACTGTCTCTGACATGATCTCAGTGGCAGGCTCTGTGATCACTTCCCCCAGGGGAGGGTGGGGGTGCAGCCTTGCCAGGCCACAGAGGAAGATGATGCAGCCGGCCTTAATGAGATCTTATAGGCTAGGGTTAAATACAAGGGAAGGATGCTCCCCTATCAGGGGACTAGGGAAAGGGCATATGGAGAGAAGAGAATGGGTGGGTGTGAGTGGGAGGGCATTAAGAAAGGGGCTACAGTGGGGATACAAAGTACACAAATTGTAATAAATTAATAATAAATAAATAAATAAATTTGAAATATATGCAAAGTAAAAAAAGAATATGATAAAGTCAGTCTAGCAGTCAAACTGTTAATTGAAGTTATTTAATATATGCCTATCGTTTTATAAAATGTGAAGCTTTCCCCATCATGGATTATATTTTTATTTGTAACGAATAGGGCAGGCTGATCACCTTAATGTCCTAACAGTAATAATGCACTATCCATTCCTTTTTCTTTCTAATAAACATTTAATGTTTGCCTAATATAAATCTGGATCAATGGTACCATATTAAGCGGTCCAAATAAAGATTCTATCTTTATTTGAAAGATGATGAAGTGTGAAGGAAGTAACCCAGACTAAAGAACCCAGTAGTTCATTAGTAGGTATTACTCTAGGTTAGAATTTGTTTGAACTAGATTATATTGTACACAAAATGTTTGGTCTTGATTTCTTCATCGATAATTTTTTTTTCATATGAGGAAAATGTCTTTTCTTTCTGTTGACAATTAAATCACAGCGATGTGAAAATACACTTCAGAATATGCAAAAAAAATATAGTTTTGTTGAAATAGGTTTATAGCTTTTTAATCTTAGATACTGTGGTTGAAACATGTTTGAAATTTAAAGAATAATAGACAGTGATTAAGATGCAATGCACACAAACAACAAACGAACATAAGTGACCTTGGAGGAGAAGAGATCAGTGTAATGGAACTAAACAGAAAATCAGAGATACTCATTTTTCAGTCTAACTGAAGAGAAAGTTCCATTATCTTCTGGCAGTGAGTACAAGTTGCACTAGCTGTGACTATCTCCCTAATTAATTTCTTATTTTGTGTTTCTAAGTTATTCCTGGTAAAAGTCCAGAAAAAGTTAAACTAATAACTTCTATTAATGGTATACTTGGCATAATATTAGCTCAGCAAGGAGTTCTTTAGAAATTAAATGATGACCATCATCTGAAAAGACAATGGAGTTCTATCTGAAGACTATAGATTTCATAATCCTCAAAGAGAGATGAAAACAGAAAGATGTAATTAAAATGATCTATTCATTCCAGCTTTTTACTTACTTAGCATTTACTGTGACGAATGCCATTTGCCTATAACCTGTTTGTCATGAACCATACTTTGAATAATGCATGCACTGCTTCACTAAATTAAATTTTCCTCCCAGAAAGCTAAATTTGAAAATGAAAATAAAGAGATCATAAAATTTTTAACAGAGAAATTGAATCAATCCCTAGGTAGAATGTATGTGTTGATGAGACAGAGGGGATAGGAGGAAGTAGAGACTGAAAAACAGACAGAGAAAGAGAGAGACTGCATGTCTAAGAATATTTTGTTCAGGATTGCATTTTGTGTGTATATGATGGCATAATGTAACCACAGGAAGTGCAGTGTTTACCATTTCATTTATTTATTAGGCAAAGCCCTGAAGAATCACAGACTAGGAAAGTACCGTGTTACATCCCATTTTCAAGTGCGGAAGAGGACATCTTCATGCCTGCTAGTGTTTGGCACCTTCTAGCAACTGAACTTCTGCTGTATTCCCAACTCTATAAAAATTGCAAAAAATAATGAAATATATAAATTCAGTATTTTCAATAATATGAAATCTCAACATTATAAACAAAACAACCTTCACAAACACATACATCACAACAGAAAAACTGTATGAGAAAACCAACCTTAAACCGACTATCCTGAGAATGGGACTAGATGCCCACATGAGCTGTTTTCTGTAGATAACGCTACTATTTTGACTGTTCCAAAATTCTGAAAGGAAAAGATGTTCAAGAAACAAAAAGGAGAAGATAGCAACATAAGTTTGCACAGTGAGCCACAATGCACAATAGTCTCTACAACAAAGCAACAAACACAACAAATGCAAGCTTTACAGTCCAGTCCTCCCTCTTTCCTGGGTTTTGAATATAATGGCCTTTTATTTCTATTTTTTTTTTGGGGGGGAGTTGGCGAAGGGAAATGTTTGGGAGTAGTTCATATTAACCTTATTTTCCATTCTTATGTTTTTTGTTTTTTTTTCTTTTGTGTGTGTGTGTGAGTGGGTATGCATGCATGTGTGTATGTGCTCCTTATATTTTTACTTTTTTTAAAATTCTCCTTTCTCATCGTTTTCCAAAGACAGAGGTAAAGAAAGGGTGTGTATTAGGGTGGGTAGGGAGGTTAAAAGAATCTGGAAGTATTTGGGGGAGAGAAAAACCATGATCTGAATGTATTGCACATTTTTTCAATTTATATATATATTATATATATATTATATGTGTGTGTGTGTGTGTATAAAGTTAAACATCCATGTTCTGCTTCCTATTTGGGTCACAAGGGCGTTAGGCTGAGAGACAGAAATTGATTCTTTGAAAAGTAACAAAATACTGGATCATTGACACATCGAGATTCTCCAAATACAAGAAACAGATAATGTGGATCACAAAGGAATCAACAGGAGAATAAAGATATTAATATGAGTAATGTATCTTTGTCTTTAAAAATGTTAAATTCAAAGGTGAGGGACACATCCACAGCGCACAGCACAATAGTGTTTTATATGTGAATCTATGAGGTTCCAGAATTAAACACTTAAAGAGCAGTTGATCGAATAACGTGAATAAGGGCTGAATCTTTGAAAAATGACCAGAAGTTTAAGAAGTAGATCAGTTTTGCAGAGGTATTTATTACTGGAAGAAAGCACTGCCTCTGAAAAGATACACAGGAATTGTAAAAAGTGACAATGAAACATTATTTATCTAAACCACTGAAGATGTAGCTCCAGAGTAGCTGTGGAAATGGAGACTTTCGCTCCCTGGAAGAGTTTAAATTTGACTTATGAACAATGAAGAACCAATAAAGCAGCGTAACTAAGGACACGAAAGCCAAAGGTCAGCCCTGAGCCTTTCTATGACTTAATTCTTTGGGAAAAGATAATTTTATCCTTTTCAAAGGCAAATTTTAAATTGAAAAATGGAAGAAAATATAAATATTAAATATATTTAATGTTTTTATATTTTTTAAAAATATATATATAGTTAACATCATAGTGCCTTATAGATACCAACTGAGGCATTCACTGTTTCTGTACACGTGTTCAGTCCTAAGTAAATCTCCACAGAAAACAGTCTCAATGTTTTATGCATCATTAATATAATAAAATGAACTGCTGTCTAAGCAATGTAAAGGCCACAGAACATTTTTAAACTCATCTTTCTAAAAATAAAGTTGGTAGTATTACTCTATTTATAATTGTTCCATGAATGGTGTATTAGATTAGGGGATTACTTCTTGTTTTATAAATAGCCTGGCACACAAATGCTGCACTTTAAGTTTCTGTTTGAATTGAATTGTGGGTGGTCCTGAACACAACTGGGATCATCACCAGCTAATCCTCCTGTCTCCCCAGAACAGGATTCCTGTTTTGGCTTCACAGGAAGCAGCTGCCCCACCTTTCCTGGCTTAGTTGCCACCATAGGCAGCTGTGTTCCCGAAATCACACAAATCACTGATGAAGCTTCATTTAACTGCTAATTTTTCCTGCCTCCAGAGACTCTTTTAGTTCTTTTATATGTGTTGCTATAGATTCTTTCCATGCACTGTTTCACCCAGCAAAATATGTGTGCTGTGGGTCTGAGATCCGTAAAGATTCCAGCCTCTGTCAACTCCAGGACAAAAGTATATTCTGAGTCTGTTGGTGCAGTTTTAAATGGATGGAATCCTATATTTTCACTCCTTTTCAGAACTCATTTATCCTTGATGTGCTTGGGCATTTTCAGAGTCTAGTTTATCAGACATGACAATATAGTGAAGTGTGAAGTGTGAGTAGCTTTGGAGTATGGATAGATGTACCCTGTGTATTTCTTTTGTCATAGAAGAATTTGCTCGCTGAAAAAGTTCTGTGAAATGTATAAGAAGCATGAGGAGGAAAGGGGTAAAAAGTGACCCCAAATGATAAGTTTCTTCATGCACAGAATCGTAGCCAATGTCAATCCACTGACGATGGAATGAGGAAAATGTGAAAGGACAAGACAATGTAGAAGTTCCTCATCCTGCATCTTTGATTAGGACATTTAAACCTTGACCTGAATTTTATCTCCTTGATGGGAAGACCAATGGAAAACTCTCTAATTCTAGGAACCTGAGGTCAAGATGGTCCAACTAGCTTATCTTAGCCTTTCAACTGCCTGTTTGTTCAGAACCCCCTCCAGGTAACTATTTATCCTACTGTTGTTAATCTGCTAGCATGAGGCAAGCATACTCCTCTCCCCTGCAGCTTCTTTTTTTAAATTTTTATAATTTTTAAATATTAATCACAGGTTATTTACTTTGTATCCTAGCCATAGCCCCCTCCCTCATTCCCTCCCAATCCCACCCTCCCTCCCTCATCTCCTCCCTGCCGCTGTTCAAGTCCACTGATAGGGGAGGACCTCTTCCACTTCGATCTGACCCTTGCTTATCAGGAATCTTCAGGACTGGCTGCAAAGTCCTCCTCTGTGGCCTAGCAAGGCTGCTACTCCATTGGGGGCAGGGGAGTTCAAAGAGCCAGCCATTGAGTTCATGTCAGAAATAGTTCTTGTTCCCCTTACTAGGGTACCCATTTGGATACTGAGCTACCCCATGGGCTACATCTGAGAAGGGGTTCTAGGTTATATTCATACATGGTCCTTTGTTGGAGAAACACTCTCCTAAAAGACCCCTGTGCCCAGATATATTTGTTCTTTGTGGAGCTCCTGTCCGCTCCAGGTCATACCAACTCCCCCTTCTTTCATATGATTCCCTGCATTCTGCCCAAGGTTTGGTTATGAGGCTCAGCATCTGCTTTGATACCCTGCAGCTTCTAAGAGAGATGCTACAAGGCAATTTTTTGTTCTGGACATTTGACGGTATATATAGGTCACTGAATAAGTCCCCAAATACCTGAGTGTAGTCTCAACTGGAATAAAGACTTTCATTTGGCTATAAACTGTGTCTGAGTGGTCATCTCTGGTAAGCTCTCCATAACAAAGAAGGTAGGTTTATTCACAGATGAACTTTTGTGCACTTTGCTACTGTATATCCATTTGTATGTTGTCTGAACTCAAGAGGGTTAGCTGTTCATTTTAACAGATCTCTTTAGAAATCTTAAATATTCCCTGCTCTCATTCAATTGTTCTTAAAATGAGGGTTTCAAGTACTTCTAGTACTAAAAGCCTCCTTTTTTTATACATCAAAAGGGCAATTTACACAAAATTTTAAATATATCAAGTCTAGAACAGCGCAGGCTTGGTTGAGAATTACGAAAGGTACGGGGATCACGTGCCTTGAGAGTTGTTTGTCCTCCTCTCATCTCATCTGCTTAGTCCAAAGTCAGCCTGCTGCTTCTACCCTCCCAAGAATGCTGGGACAAACAGAGAGGGAAGGTTAAGGGTGAGCAAAGCTTCCGCTTGGAGAAGTTTTGGATTTTGGTTGATAGTTGCCTCTGCTTGGTGTACTCGGTCTGTGATCCTGTGCATTTATCTCTTGCTCTTACCTAGCATGCTGCTAGAGTCCACACAACCCATGAGCCATCTGTCATGCTCAGGTTGTGTTGATTCAGGATGATGTCTCGTCATGTCCATCTGACCTACAGGAAGCTCTGTGTGGTTTTTGTCGGTCCTTTTCTTCCTGATCTTGTCACGCTTAGGAGATTCAGCTCTAAGAAAGGATTCTCATGTTTGGGGATACACATAGTTTTGTCATAGGGAGACTTGCTTTCTCTAAACATTCTGTTGAATTTATGGTTAGCAAGAGAAGGAAAAGGGTGGAGAATTGGATCACAATAAAAGAAAAAAAATGAAAAACAAACAAAAGATTTAGAGTCTGCTGTTGCCTTACAGCCATTCTGGATCTTTGTGCTGCTGTGGCTACAGTTTTATTCTGGCAACTTGGCCTTTCAACATTTTGGGTATTTCCTTTCTAATTTCTTCATTGGTATCATAAGGCTATTTTTCTCCACATTAATTCCAATGCATCTCTGAAATGCCAGTAAGCATGTCTCAAACAGGTCAGCAGAAGGATATGATGAAAGCACCATAAGGAAGATTTTATTTTAATTATACAGGTTTTCACAATTGAAATCAGCATAGTCTATTATAATTTTGAGGAAAGAATTGCTTCATTTACTATTCTTGTTCCTTGGTTTAAAAAAATACTACATGGTAACTCTTTGTATTATGTCATGTAGGAGGATGAATTTAGCAATAAAATCCATTTGTAATGCTTCAAGCCATGTTACCTGGGACTACTGCCTTATACTGTAATATTGTATTTGCAGAAAGCTAAGAATATTGACACAAGTAGATTAATATGGATTATATGATTGAGATGTAAATGCCACTGCAGTTGTCTCTGTAAGTAGAGAGAGGTTAGGCCATGTGTTGAGAAAAGGCTATATTTAAAATGTGGCAGGTATTGGAGATTGAGACTAAAAGCCAATGATTGCTATTGCTGCTCCCAGCTACAAACAGGAAGAAGCAAGGACAGATCTTTCGGAGCCTCAGGCTTCACTCCAGTCCTGAAATTTAAATATTTGAACCTAATACCTGACATTAAGATGTTTGATTTCCATTTGCCTGCAAATTTCATGATTTCCTTGTTTTTTTATTAATGTTTTATTTAACTTTTATTAATTACAGTTTATTCCTTTTGTATCCCCCCATAAGCCCCTTCTCCTCCCCTCCCGGTCCCACCTTCCCCCCCTTTCTGCATGCATGCTTCTCCCCAAGTCCACTGAGAGGAGGACCTCCCCTTCTTTCTGATCTGGAGAGAACTAGAAAAGATCATATGGAGTGAGGCAACACAGACCCAAAAAGACACACATGGTGTATACTCACGTATAAGCGGATTTTAGTCTGCTTTCCCCTGATGGAACTCCCCTACCAGACCACAGGGGAGGAAGATGAACTCAGTCCTCACGTGAGTAGATGAGCTGGGGTGTCTGGGAAGAGGTCTTCCCTATTCTGAGGATAGGAGAGAGGGAATGTGGGAGGGTGGGCCTGGGAAGAGAAGAGGGAGGGGCCTATGACTGAGATGTAAATTGAATTAATTAATAAAAATATCTTTATCAAAGAGAAAAAAAAAAGAAAAGATGTTTGATTTCTCTGAGATGGCTAAATTGGTTCCTGTGGAAGAAATTTATCTCCAGGCCACTTATGTCACATGTCGAAGTAGCAATAAAAGGATCCTCTGTGGAATGGACCCTCACCAGATTCCAAATCTGCCAACGAGTTACATTTGGACTTCTCATACTCATAAATGTGAGAAATAAGTGTCTGCTACATATAAGTCACTAAAAATAGGGACATTTGTTGTGACAATCTGAGCAGATGACATAGAAAACCCAGTGTAAATCTCAGTCCCCGTCTCACTTGGCCTCTCCAAAGTGTTTTGATATTGTTGATTTTTTCCCCCTTGAATTTGTGGCAACAAGAGTGGAACTAGAAGACATTGTGTTACATTAAATAAATTGTTTATAGGAAGGCAAATACTGTGTATTTCCTCTCACATTTGATATAAAAATAGAAAATATAATAGTGATTTCTGATTGAAAGGTTGACTGAATAGAATGAAATGAGGGAATAGTTGGTTTCAGTTTTATAGACCACCATAAGATAGAGCTTCTAGCATAATTAATTATACACTTAGAAATAACTCAGGGAGGAGTCTGAAGGGTTACAGATACAGATCTAATAGTCACTGGCACATAGGCAGATCCAAATGCTCATGCCAAGTTTCAACAGCACAAATATATTTGTCTTATTTATATACAAAAATCTTCTTTTATTCATCTATCAATAAGTTCAGAAACTTCTCAGCCTACAGGTGGAACTGGAGACTTTATTGATGGTAAGTTATAACTTTACATATCATCATTTCTTACATATTTGTTGACCCAGCTTATCAAACATAAAAAAAAATCAAAGTTCTCTTGTATTATATTGAGATATCTTCAAACAATTTATCATTTTTTTTTGTTGAAATGCTATGTAGGCTATAATATAAGCCATATATCAGAACATAACAGTGTACATGAGGACATCCATTTTCATAAGATGTTTTTATATATATGGTTAACTAGAACACTGTGACACAACTGTATCCTGTCCATTTAAAAAACTGATGCCAGGGACAACCAGATGGCTAAAGGACGGTGTAAAAAAGCCAGAAAAATATGGCCTCCCCAAAACCCTGTTATCTCAAGGCAAGCAACCCAGGATACCTTAACACAATTGAAACACAAGCACATGACCTTAAATCTATGCTTATGAACATGATAATGGAGAAAACAAACAATGCACAAAGAAATACAGATTGAGGCCTTTAGAGAGGAGATAAATAAACCACTGAAAGAAATACAGGGAAGAACAAACAGGTGAAGAAGTTGAACAAATCATTTAATGAATGGAAGAAAAATACAAACAAACAAGTAAAGGAAATAAAAAAAATGATTCAAGATCTAAAGATAGAAATAGAAACATTTAAGAAAACACAAGCTGGTTTCCTAAAGTAGGTTCCCTAGTAAGGGGAACAGAGACTGTATCTGACATGAACTCAGTGGCTAGCTCTTTTTGACCACCTCCCCCTGATGGGGGAATAGCCTTGCTAGGCCACAGAGGAGGACAATGCAGTCAGTTCTCATGTGACCTGATAGGCTAGGGTCAGATGGAAGGGGAGGAGGACCTCCCCTATCAGTGGACTTGGAGAGGGGCATAGGAGAAGATGAGGGAAGAAGGCTGGGATTGAGAGGGGATCAGGGAAGGGGCTATAGCTGAGATGCAAAGTGAATAAACTGTAATTAATATAAAAAATAAAAATTTAATTAAAAATGAAAAAAAAAACAAGCTGAAGAAATACTGGAGAGGGATACCTTAGGGATAAAAACAGGAACTACAGAGGTAAGCATCACCAACAGAATACAAGAGATGAAGGAAAGAATCTCAGATGTAGAAGACACAATGGAAGAAATCAATGCCTCTATCAAAGAAAATGTTAAATCCAAAAAATTCCTGACACAAAGCATCCAAGAAATCAAGGACACCATGAAAAAAAGAAACCTAAGAACAATAGGTATAGAAGAAGGAAAGATTCACGGCTCCAAGGACCAGAAAATATTTTCAACTAAATTATAGAAGACATGCCTGTAAGCATACAAGAAGCCTACAGAACACCAAAGAAATTAGACCAGAAAAGCAAATCCTCCCAACACACAATAATCACAACACTAAATATATAGAACAAAGAAAAATATTAAAAGCTGTAAGGGAAAAAAGGCCAACTAATATATAATGGCAAACCTATGAGAATTACATCTGACTTCTCAGCAGAGACTATAAAAGCCTGGGAAGACCTCTTAGAAAGCCTAATAAAAGACCACAAATGCCAGTCCAGAATACTGTGCCTGGTAAAACTTTCAATTACCATAGATGGAGAAAACAAGATATTCTATGACAGAACTGAATTTAAACAATATATTTGCACAAACCCACCCCTACAGAGGTTATTAGAAGGAAAACTCTCACCTGAGGAGGTTAACTAAACCCCACAAAACTACAGAATATAAATAACTTCACTACAGCAAAATCAAAAGTAGACAAGCACACAAACACACTGCTGCCCCCAACACCAAAACAGAAGGGTCTAACAGCCACTGGTCATTAATCTCTCTCAACATCAATGGATTCAACCCTTCAATAAAAAGACACAGACTAACAATGGATGCATAAACGGCACCTCATTCTGATGCATACAAAAGTCACATCTCAGCCACAAAGATAGGTGTTACCTGAGAGAGAGAGAGTAAAGGGCTGGAAAAAGACTTTTCAAGCAAATAGACTGAAGAAACAAGCTGGATTAGCCATGCTAATATCTAATAAAATATACTTTCAACCAAATTAACTAAAAGAGATGAGGAAGTATATTTCATACTCATCAAAGAATAATTCCAAGATGCCATGTCAATTTTGAACATCTATGGCACAAATACATATGCATCCACATTTGTAAATGACACTAATGAAGTTAAACCACACATAGATATTCACACATTAATAGTAGGAAACTTCTATACTCTACTCTCATCAAAGGACAGAGCAACAAAACAGAAGCTAACCTGAGAAATAATGACACTAACAGATGTCAAATGGACTTATGGGACACAATGAAAGCAATGCTAAGCAGAAACTTAATAGCACTAAGTGCCTTCAAAAGAGTTTGAAGACATCTCATACAATCAACTTAATGGCTCAAGTGAAAGCCCTAGGAAAAAGGAAGTCAACACACCCAAAAAGAGTAGATATCAGGGCTGAAATCAATAAATTAGAAACAAAGAGAACAATTCAAAAAATCAACAAAACCAAGAGCTGGTTCTTTGAGAAAATTAATAAGATAGACAAACCTTTATCTAAACCAACTAAATGGCAGAGAGACATTATCCAAGTCAACAAAATCAGAAATGAAAATGGAGATATAACAACACTGATGAAATCCAAAGAATAATTGGGTCTTACTTCAAAAGCCTATAGGCCACAAAATTTGAAAATCTAAATGAAATGAACAGTTTTATTGACTGATTCCCCTTACCAAAGTTGAATCAAGATCAAGCAAATAAATTAAATAGCCCTATATCAACTAAGGAAATAGAAACAGTCATCAAAATTCTACCGAACAAAACAAAACAAAACAAAAAGCTGGGGGCCAGATGTTTTCAGTTCAGAATTCTAACAGACTTTCAAAGAAGAGCCAATACCAATAGTCTTCAAACTATTCCACAAAATAGAAACGGAAAGAAAATTACCAAACTCATTCTATAAGGCCCCAGTCACCTTGTTACCTAAACAACACAAAGACCCAATAAAGAAAGAGAATTTCAGACCAATTTCTGTTATAAGCATTGACACAAAAAATAACAAAATACTTGCAAACAGAATCCAAGAACACATCAAACGTATCATCTACCATGACCAAATAGGTTTTATCCCAGACATGCAGGGGTAGTTCAACATACAGAAATCCATTAATGTAATCCACCATATAAACAAAATGGGAGAAAAAAACCAAACATGATCATCTCCTTGGATGCAGAAAGAGCATTTGACAAAATCCAACATTCATTCATGTTTTAAGTCTTGGAGAGATCAGTAATACAAGACACATACCTAAACATACTAGAGTATACAGCAAGCATATAGCAAACATCAAGCTAAATAGAGAGAAACTGAAACTGGGGACAAGAGAAAGCTCCCCACTTTCTCCATAACTCTTCAATATAGTACTTGGAGTCCTAGCTAGAGCAATAGGAAAACTAAAAAAGTCAAGGGGATACAAATTTGAAAGGAAAAATTCAATATATAATTATTCACAGATGATATCATAGTGTAGATAAGTGACCCGGAAAATTCTACCAGAAATGTCCTACAGCTGATAATAACTTCAGCAAAGTTGCTGGGTACAAAATTAACTCAATGGGCATAGTGCAGGGAATCATATTAAAGAAGAGGGAGTTAGTAAGACCTGGAGAGGACAGCAGCTCCACAAGGAGAGCAACAGAACCAAAGTATCTGGGCCCAAGGGTCTTTTCTGAGACTGAAACTCCAACCAAGGACCATTCATGGAGAGAACCTAGAATCCCTGCTCAGATGTAGCCCATGGCAGCTCAGTATCCAAGTGGGTACCCTAGTATGGGCAACAGGGACTGTCTCTGACCTGAACTCTTCCTGCTGCTTCCATACTTCCCTCCTTAGTTAGTGGCACGTGAGTTTTCTTATTGCGGGATTACACAAGTCTCTTTCCTATTTTTCTTAAAAGAATTTTCTCTCCTCTCATCATCCACTTCCTAGTTTCATGGCATATAAACACACATATAAAAATACACATTACATGTGTATTTTAAAGTCAAAGTATTAAAAATGGTATATCACCCTAACATTAATCACACAAAGCAAGATTGTTTATATAAATATAAAAGAGTAGGTGTTAGAACAGCAAAACTTACAGAGAGACATAATGTATGATGCAATGATCAATCCATCAAAATGACATGGCAATCCTGAATGTGTACCAAAAATCATTGCTGAAGCATATGTGAAACGTCAACTAATAGACCTGAAAAGAAATACAAATATATAAGTATGGTTAGAAACTTGGAAGAAAGCAGGAATTTGTCATCACCCTCAAAGTGTTCAGGTCACATGTATGTAACACTGTCCAACAAAAACAGCACAAACATTTTTTATCAACTATCCATGGAATACATCAAGATAAAACATATCATGGGTCCTAAGATAAACTTTTAATTTTTTGAAAGAATATAGGTCATATTCTCATGCTACAGTATAATTAATCTAAAAATCATAAAACAAGTTTTTTTAAACACTAAGGAATTTCAAAGTACATTCACTAACACATCTATCTTTATAAATGGAAATATAAGCATATGTGTCGAACAGACCATATGTCACACACTTTTTTGATCATAACATGTTGAAAACTGTGGCATGAAGCTTATTAGTTTCTATATTACCTGGACTACATAACTACATAGTGAAACCCTGACTCAAGGAAACATATATATATATATATATTAATACACATATCTGTGTATATATACATATATATATAGTGTGTGTGTGCATACATATATGTGTGTGGGTTTGTTGAACATAATAAAAATAAAATACAGTATCATAAGGTCTAAATGATGCAGAGAAGATAATGCTAAAATTTTATAGCATTAAATAATTTTAGCATACAATGAAAACTCTCCACATAATATTTTTACCATCCAACTTAAGAGACTAGTACAAAAAGCATACATTAAACTCAAAGCAAAGAGAATGGAGGAGGCATAAGAGAAGAGCTAGTGAGAATTATGGTCTTTTAAAAAACATAGAGGGCAGGGTGCAGGAAGAAGAGAGAGAGACAGAGAGATGAGACAGAGAGAGAGAGAAGAGGGGAGGAACATTATGTTCCTGAGGTCTCAGCCCTAGATCAGGAGATCATTGACGTAGATCCTGATACCAAGGAAATGCTGAAGCTTCTGGACTTCAGCAATCTCTCCATCCTGCAGGTCTCTCCAGCTACAGTTGGGATGAATTTCAAAATGTCACATGGAAGCATTTAAATCTGTTCTGTCACATTTTCAATAAACCTGAAGATAAAACAAAACAAAAACAGAGAAGAGAGAGGCCTGTAAAGGAGGTATAAATTGAATACAAATAAAAATTAAAAAAAAACATAGAAATGTTATGTGAATATGTTTTTGTCTTAATCCAAGTGTTGGATACAGAGCTGCCTCAGATTGACCATAGCAGCTAATTATGATTTGTCTCGTGCTCTGGAACTGTGTGATTTTTGCCAGCTGAGTATAGTTTACATTTGGAATTCTGGGGGGACTCTTGAGAGGGGATAAGTGCTACATCTCCAAAAGGAGGTTGGTGGCTGCTGCTCCTCCTGCTGTTGCCCCTGTCGCTCCAGCTGCCGTTTGCTGGCTGCTGGTTGGAGATAGCCTGAAGATAAAAGTAAAATTTGCGCCAAGGAACTTGACACCCTAATCAGCAGGAAGAACTCTAAGGATAACAATTCTTCCCCTTCCTTTCTAACTTCTTTCTGACGTCTAACTTCTTTCTTTCTTTCTAACTTCTTGGGGGTTTGGAATGGAGTAGGGTAGTGTAGAGAGGTAGAAAAAAGAAACCGATAAAGTACTCAAAAAGTCTGGTTACAAGGGAGAGAAATCAATAAAACTATAAAAACAAAATGGAGAAAGTTAACAAGAAAACCCACTGGTCTTGTGTGTGTGTGTGTGTGTGTGTGTTCATGTGAGTAGAGAATGTGGGAATACAGACACACGTGGAAGCCAGAGGACATTTGGTGTGTTTCTCAGTAGCTACCAACCTCATTGTTTGAGAAGAGACCCTTTACTCAACTATAAGCATGGCCTACCGTTCCCGTCTCTCAAAATATGTGTTCTGAGGATCAAACTCAGACCCTCATGCTTGCAAGGCAAATACTATACTGATTGAAGTATCTCCTAGTATCCAAGATTTGGCTTCAAAAATATGAATAAGCTGACAAAACTACAAGAATTAAAAGAAGAAAAGAAGTTTTAGTTACTAATCTCATACTTAATGCTGTGGCTTAGAACAGTAGTGTAAGAAATACTCAAGGTTAAATTCCCACCAATATAATACAACAACTAAACATAAGTAGAAATTTAAGGAGTGAAATGGGATGTACTTAAGATTCATCAGACATAAAAATGACAAATGAAAATACTGAACAAGTATAGGACATGAAAACAATAATATGGATAAATGAACCAATTTCTCAAAAGGTACAAATTACCCCAATTCACTTAAGTACAAAATGTGTAATCAGAATAGCTCCAAAATGTAAGAAAATTGAACATAATCAAAACTCACCCGCAAAAATATATCTTCAGGAAAATGTCAGTTTACTAGAAAATTCTGCTACACATTTAATGAACGTATTACAAAACTTAAAATGCTCTGTGTGTGTTCATTTTACATACATTAGTCTCTACTAAAATTTTCTGTTCTGGAAAGACCCACTTCTCTCTCTCTCTCTCTCTCTCTCTCTCTCTCTCTCTCTCTCTGTGTGTGTGTGTGTGTGTGTGTGTGTGTCTTATTCTTCATTTGTTATTTTTGAAATTTCATTACTAGGTACCTCTTCCTTCACAAGCATAGCACAGCGTGACTGCTCCCGCCACAGAGATGCTGTGCCACGCTTGGAATTATTTTTGGTTCCTGACTTAGCTTATTTATATTAAAACTAACATACATCGTCAACAGCTGTCTGTCTCATTATGGGAGGTGAGAAATCCAAAACTAGGGTACTGGTATGTTCGGTTCCTGGTAAAGGGGTCTTGTCCTGGCTTTTAAAATCCCATTTTCTTGGGGACGAAAGAGAATGAGGGACACTCTTTAACTATTGTTATAAAGCAATTAATCCCATAGGATTTAGGTCCAATCACCTGACCTCATCCCAAACCTCTCCAAAACACCACCATATTAAAAGTTGGACCTTCATCATATGAATCTGAGGGTAAATAAATATTCAATTCATGACATATGATTTATTCTACTATATGACTTATGCTATTACTTCATAAGGGCTACACTGTAGAATGTCTTTCTCAATAACAGCTTTCTAGGTCATGCTATGCACATCATCTTTGTGTGTTGTTATTTTATAATGCTTATCATGATTTGCTAAACCATAACATAGAATTTCATGGGTCTAGAAATTATCATGTGCCTGAACGTTACAGAACGCTGACGTGGGAAGTTCTACAGAGTTGGTGCACTTTCTCGTGGGGTATTAATGTGTGTAGGATCCTAAGTTCCTGAATTCACTCTGAAGCCTTTACCAGTGTGTATGCTTATTCTTTAACATTTTCTCTATCTATGTTCTCTTGGAGTTTTGTCTCATACGCATGGTTTATTCGACTTTCTTAAAGTTAAATAGCATATTTTTACTCTATTGGTAAGAGTTCTCACAAATGAATCATTTTAATACTTCTTACAGTTTAATTTTTGGTTCAAACTAGAAATCATTTTTATTTAACTAATCAGAACTATAATTTACAAAATATGTATCCATTAAGTTAACAAGAATTAATTCTATTTAAAGAAATTTGAATTATGAAATATGTAGGTTTGATGTTAAAATTAATTAAAAATTTTTTCTTTCTACTTTTCTTCTAGCTCCTCTTCTGCTTGTGATTTTTTTTATCCCACCATTTCTATAATTTTGTTTTTGTTTTTGTAATGGGACCTGATGTAAACCAGGTTGGCCTTGGATTTAGTATTTAATTGAATTTACCTTGAACTCTTGATTTTCCTGCCGTTACTACCAGAGTAATGAGGTTCTATGTTTATATCCATACCTGGCTAGATATGTATAAAGTTTTTGCAATATGGGTATATTTAGCTGCCATTTGCTAGTACTAGAAAAAAAATAAATCAGAGAATGTTCTTATATCTACTAAAATATTATTGTAATTTATGAACCACTGAAAAACATACTTGGGCATTTTATTTTGGAAAATAACAGTATAAACATACTGATATATATATACAATAACTATTATTTCTCTAAGACTTCATGAATGATGAAGTAGCATAATTTAAATGAACCATAAATCCAAATGTTGTCCACTGTTGTTGAAGATGGGAGGCTACTTTTCTCTCCTGGCTTTTTGATAATAATTTTTTTATGCAATAATCAACAGGTAGAACTTCTGTTAATCACAGTTCCTGAAAAAAAAAATCACTTTGTCATATCTGTAGAAGAACCGAATACTCTCTTTGTATTTACTATGAACTTTGAGAGATGTGATTGTATTCCCACGGCCACTTGCATTTGTTTTGCATTCTTGAGGACTGAGCTGGAGAAGACTCACATACCTGTCAGAAGAGTGAAAGCAGAAAAGGATGGCTTGCCCACTATGTTTGGCCTTAGGTAGTCTCGATCTCAGACCTACCGTCTGACCAGTTCTATCAAATCTTTCATCCCTAATTGGGTAACTTTAGTTGTTGATGTTGCTGTATATTACCTGTCAAAAAAACATAGAGATAGACTCAACAAATTGCAGCCATTGGCTGTCAGTGCTGGAAATCTGTTGAAATCACCTAAAAGGTTTTACAGATGCTCACTGCTCACTGCATCCAATCCAAACCAATTCAATCCCAAATGCTTCATCTTGTACAGTAACTTTAGCTTTCAAATTTTAGAAAGTTTTTCTCATACACGGAAACGACATTTTGATGAATGTAGCTATACTGACTACATCTTTATGATCAAGATTATGAAAGGACTGTCTTTGGTGTTGTAGAGCAATTTAAATAAAGGCTGAAGCTAATTTAAATAAATTATCTTCCAGTAATATTCTGGTTCACTTTTGTTATTAACCAAGTTCATCAGTCTGTATGTATGACATTCAGCATGTAACTGTAAATATTTTATTAAGGGTAGAGGAGGCTTCTCTATCCCTTGGCTACAGAGCTCAACAAAAGGTCTGTTTTTGCCAGTAGAATATATATTTAAGAGGGGCTTTAAAAGCCCTACTTCACTGGATTATGCTTTTTCTAGTACATATCTTGCTGTTAGACTGCTGTGATTTTCCTGACATGGTTGTTGGAAACTGAGCTCAAATCCTCTGCAAGAGTAATATGTGCTTTTAACTACAGAACCACCTTTTCAATCCCAAGATTATGGTATTCAAAAACAGGTTGTCACGACATTTTCAAAGAGTAGTCCTTCAATTAAAAAAAAAAAAATGGATGTTAACAGTTCACTCAAAGTCAAAGTCATAGAATTTTCAGACAATTAGTTTGTTGCTGATTTTGTATCAAATTTATAAAGACTTAAGGAATTTTTGAGCATAAGAGATTTGTCTCCACAGGATGCCTTGTATTTCTTTGTATATATATTATGTTTATTAATTACAGTTTATTCAGTTTGTATCCCCCCCATGTGTAACTCCCTCCTTCCTTCCCTCCCAATCCCACCCTCCTTTCCCCTTTTCCACCCATGTCCCTCCCCAAGTCCAATGATTGGGAGGGCCGTCTCTCCTTCCTTCTGATCCTAGTCTATCAGATCTCATCTGGAGTGTCTGCATTGTCTTCCTCTGTGGCCTGATAAGGCTGCTCCCTGCCTCAGGGGTAGGTGATCAAAGAGCAGGCTAAACAGTTCATGTCAGAGACAGCCCCTGTTCCCATTACTAAGGACCCCACTTGGACACTGAACTGCCATGGGCTACATCTATGCAGCGGTTCTAGGTTATCTCCATGAATGGCCCTTCGTTGGAGTATCATTCTCAGAAAAGACCCCTGTGTTCAGAATTTTTAGTTTTGTTGCTCTACTTGTGGAGCTCCTGTCCTCTCCAGGTCTTACTATCTCCTCCTTCTTTCATAAGATTTTCTGTGCTCTGCCCAAAGTTTGGCTATAAGTCTCAGCATCTGCTCTGATACCCTATAGGGTAGAGCCTTTCAGAGGTCCTCAGTATTTCTTTTTTTTTTTTTTTTTTTTTCATTTTTTTAACCCCATTTGACTTTTTTAATTATTTTTTTAATATTACAGTTTGTTAACTTTGTATCCTTGCTGTATCCCTCTCCCTCTTTCCCTCCCAACCCCACCTTCCTATCCTCATCTCCTCCCTGCCCCTTTCCAAGTCCACTAGTAGGGGAGGACCTCCTTCCCTTTCATTTGATCCTGGTTTATCATGTGTCTTCAGGACTGGCTGCAAAGTCCTCCTCTGTGGCCTAGCAGGGCTGCTTCTCCCTGAGGGGGAGGTCAAAGAGCCCTTCTACCACAGAGGGCCTCTGAAGGACTCTACCTAGCAGTGTATCAAAGTAGATATTAAGACTCAACCAAACCTTTGCAGAGTTCAGGGAATCAAAAAAAAGGGGGGGGAGAGCTAATATGACTTGGAGAAGACAGGAGTTCCACAAGGACCAAATATATCTGTATTTCTAATAGAACACTTAAAATAACTTTAACAAAACCTTACAGATTTGAAAAGTAGATTTTAACGTAGTACATGAAAATATAAATGCTACCTGCCAAATGAATAATATCCCTAGATATATGTTGCCAAAAAAACTTAACAGGCTTTTAGTGTAGTTGGGGTATCCTCTTGCAGTATTGCAAGGAGTCCAGCTAACGTTTTATTATAGAGGAGAACCCGAAACTTTCACAACAGACATATATGGGTCAAGCACACACAGTGTATGGTTATGATTCGTTCATATTTTTTTTAATTCTTTGAACATTTCATACATTTTCTTTTAAACATGTTCACCCCGCCCATCCAGAGGCCACACCTTCAAAGAAACTAAATCTCCTTCCTAGGCAGTTTCCCATTTGCAATATCCTCAAAATTTCAGCCTCAAATTTTAGCAAACAGACGACAACACAAGTAAATGAAAATAATTAAGTACCTGTTCACCCAATAAGACAACACATGAATGTTGACTTACTGTCTCTTTAAAGACATGTTAGATCACGTAAATTTGAAAATAACAGGTAAAAAAAGAAATGGTTCAACTTAAAACTTAAAATATGCTTAGTTTCACCACACGACAGGTGTGTGTTTGTATGAGTAAACACATTAAGAGCATAAAATTATATTTTGGATAGCAAAAATTTGATATTTATTAACTGCTCTCTTTCATAACTGAATTGTAGCCAGTTCATGGTCACTATATTCCCATGTCTTTTTGCTTTTTGATCTAATAATGTGAAGAAGAAATATTCTTAATTGGAGAATATATAGTTGGCACAAAAACCTTTCCATTAGGATCCACAATGGCTGCCTGCTGGTCTTGAGAGACAATTTAGTGGACAATTAATTAGTTAAACTGTGGTGAACTGATCACATTTTACTAACAGGTTATAAATTTCTTTAATAAGAAAATACTGTCCAACAGATATACAATGTTTCAAAGGCAACAAATAGAAATATATATTTATATATATATCAGTGTGTAAATGTACTACAAATATTTCATAATATACTATAATATAGATATATTGTCTTTTATACTCTTTATTTGCATACAGTATAAACTGTTGCATAAGTTGCAAAATGTAGCTATCACTTTTTTCATCAGTAGTTAGGATATATATTTTTTTTCACAACATTGTAAATATGCCAGGGTGATATGGTTAGTCCTTATTAATATGTTGTCTGTGAGTTCCTACTGTGATTTCTCAGCAGCCCTCTTCTGCCTCATTTCCCAAACAAGTCTACAAAATCTGTATGTAGGCAGTAAAATCAATTGGTCTTGAAATAGTTCCTCTAGATGGCTTTTTCCCTCCCTGGAATAGATTGCTAATAGCTCCTAAAGCTTCCAGGCAACAGCAAAGATAAGACTTCCAGGAAAAAAAAATCCACCCAAGCCCCTTGATCCTTAAAATGCATGAAAAAATGAAATATATAAATATATATGTCACATAATTGCTTTATCTGAATTCTTCCATAAAATAGCACTAACAAAAATTAGCTCTTACAAAAGTAGCTAGGCAGTATTTAAGTGGTTCATTCAGAATATTATTAATGAAGTACTCTCTATTACATAACCTTTTTATTGAATCAAAATAGTGTTTATATCAAACAATGGTAACATTGTTTAAATATATGTATTTTGAGGTTATAGGTAGTATTCCAGAGCAATATTTATAATAAATATGCAAAATTTTAAGATAAAGCTATGCATATGTTTTGGCTATGGACTTAAGAAATACATTTGTCCCTATGTTATTTTCTACTATCCATGAATGTGCTATTCATATTTTTTGTTCCATTTTGTGGTGATACTTCATTACTAGAAGCCTGTGCATTTTCCTACTTGGTTCATAATTCAGATTCTTGGCATATGGTTGGAATTTTATGACTAAACCTAAATCATGCACAGCTGTCCCTATTTTAGTCTTTCTATTTGTCTGGTACTGTTTCTGTTCAGTCACCCAATGTTAAGGAAACACTGTGAACCTGTAATTTTGTACAAATACTTATTCCAGGGGGGAGACTGAACAGGCTAAAACTCCATTTCTTCCTGTATGAGATAACTCTGTCTTCTTCCAGTTTTGTATACATTCTTTCATGATAATTATTTATCATCTCATCATACTTTGTTCATAATTGTAAATCAATAAAATGTATTATATGCTCTTCTTATTATTCATTCTATTGTTTTTCTTTTATTATTAATATTATTACAATTCATTTTCTTTGTGTCCTGATTGTAGCCCCTTCCCTCATCTCTTCCTGGTCTCACCCTTCCTCCCTCTTCCTCCTCTATCCCTCTCCCTGTAGACAACTCAGTCTCCATGTGGGTCTTTTAGTAAGGGGAGGACAGACAGTCTCTAACATGAACTCAATTGCCTGCTCCTTGATCACTTCTCTCTGGTGAGGTGACCTAGCCAGCCCACAAAGGAAGAGAATCCAGGCAGTCCTGATGGGACCTGATAGGCTAGGAGAAGAGGACTTCCCCTATCATTCTATTGTTTTAATTAATTTATATTTAAAGGTTATAATAAAGAATTTGACATAATTATAAAACAGTAACTTTTGAAATTTTTATTATTTATATAATTTTCTGATGAAAATGTTACTTTATCATTCATATTATAGAAAGTAGAAAATTATATGTTGTAGTAAAAAATTAGTGTTGGGCTATATATTATTTATTATTAGCACTGTATTTATTGTTGTGGTGTTAACTTAACCAGCTATCACAAATAATAAGACACAGAAACCTGTTAGATTTTATAATTGCCTTATTTACCTTTGTCTGGGCAGATATTTCACCTACTCTGTCTCAATAACCTCACCATCCATCTCCCAGAACCCGTAGAATTCCAACCACCTTAACCATTCCTATCTGGACTGTCTTTTATCCACAATCCCATGCTACTTGCTTGTGTTCTTCATCTGGGCCTTTTCTCAGCATCTGCTTTGATACCCTCATGGGTAGAGTCTTTCAAAGGCCCTCGGTGGTAGGATCCTGTCCTGTTCCCTGTTTTCTCCCTCTTCAGATGTCTATCCCATGTGCTTTTCTGAGTGAGGATTGATTATCTTACCTAGGGTTCTCCTTCTTGCTTAGCTTCTTTCGGTGTACAGATTTTTGTATGTTTATCCTGTATTATATGTCTAATATCCACTTATTAGTAAGTATATACCATGTGTGTCTTTCTGCTTCCGGGATGCCTCACTCAGGATGATCTTTTCACCATTTGCCCACAAATTTCATGATTTCCTTGTTTTTAATTGCTGAGTAGTATTCCATTGTGTAAATGTACCCCATCAGGATCTTAAAGAATATGTATATAGCACCCATATGTGATATATTTTAAACATACCTGCAAAAATTTATGATATATGTTTGTTCAATGATACATTGTTAATAGAACCATTCGAATATTGGTCTTATGTTTTTGGCAGTAAAATTGACATAGTTGACATGCATGAGTAAGCAGCTACATTATCTATATTTTAAATAATCTACGTTATCTAAACTTCTTCATTCTCTAATCATTCATAAAAATATGTATGTGTATGTATGAATAGTAGTCAGTGCAATGCATACTATATAACTATGTTGCATATTGCTATGATTTGTATTAATTATTGCATATGTTAGCCTTCATCAGCACATGATGAACTTTATATAGAGATTGGACATTGGTTGCACAGTTATATTTTGGATATTTAATGCTGTAGCTTATGATTTCCTGGACCTTATTCAGAACTAAATTCACTCAAAGTTATTCACTACGTTTTTGAACCATTTCTTACTCTTCAGCTTTTGAAAGTCTCTTTGTTTCTTTTAAAATTGAGCAAGCATATGGGTTAACAAAGGGCTCGGTATAGTAGGCTATTGTTCACTGCAAATACTGTGGAACCTTGATAAAATATGACCTGCTATAGCATGAAATTTAGCATAATCCTATTGATTGGTGCTTGTTACTGAAGAAGAAGAAAAAGAAAAAAAAAAAACCCAGAAGGTTCTTGTTATACTATTTTATCTATATCTCAATTGCTTGGCAAAACCCCCAAAGAATCATGTTTTAATGAAGTCCATCTTGGGGCAAAATGGAACAAAATACTTTTGTTTTCACTTTCATAGAACTCTTAAAATATTTGTTAAATAAATGGAGGACAGATACTGATAGGCATCGCATGTCTGGGTGTTAAAAGGAGAAAGCATTCCACATTAATGTAAAGTAAAAAAAAATAATGAAGTTTTGATATAAAGATCTAGGGATGTAAAACATAAAATGAGGATGGGATACTTAACGTTAGTTAAATTTCATGTAAATTGTTTTTTATTTTTATTTACAGACAAATTTTACAATATGTTTTGATCATATCCATGGCCCCTTCATAACCCCTTCTAGAATCTCCCCATCTCTACACCTACCTTATTTTCTATGACTTTATTTTGACTAAAACTTCATGAATACATTATCTTGATTAATTCATAATTTCAAAAATACCCACAGGCACTATCAATGTCATATAGGTTTTTAATTCCTGAATACCTTGCATAATGTTTACAAGTTTTTAAAATGTCTGTATAAAATATTCTGAGCAGTTGTGGGCTATAAACTACTTACAATCAAATATCACACTTTACATGCATTGTATTTTAGATAGTACCCAAACACTCCCATGGTTTGTAGCCATATTAGCATAAGAAAACACTATATATATATATATATATATATATATATATATATATATATATATATATTTCTCCTGTTATGTATAAGTGCTCATTTCTAAAACAGTAGACGTTTTATTTTTAAACGTGTTAGCTTAAGAGAATGAGCATAATCTATTTTGCATTGTAAATAGATAATAGTTTCATTACATACATTAAAGTTTTCTGAAGAGAAGTTCCCAGACCTGAACGAGCTAGCATGTGGCGTAACAGTGAGCTCTGCAGAATAGGCTATATAGATACTAATGTGTTCAGAATGAGTAAAAGTTAGTATTTTTTCATTGATGACCACCCCATCATATGCATGCTAAAGTAATATATGTATTCCTTTTATGGGAGGACATAATAATTCCCAGTCCTGGCGTTTCCTTCTGAGGAATATTCATTAGGAATGCCCTCCTGAACTCACGTTCCCTCCATTTCTGTGTTTTCTCCTAGGAGCTGAAGTAATGGAAGTGACAGTTCATTCTGAAAGTAGCTTGAGCATGCTCTCCCATCTGATTGCCCTTCTCACCTCCTTTAGTGATTTAGTTCAGAGCCCAGTTTTTCAGGTCTGTCCCTAGTCTCTTAGTAAGCTTGGCTTACATGGCTTGTGATGACAGTTTGTTGGGAGGGAGCATACCAATTGCTGTGATTCTCCTGTTATTCCTATACTGGTATAGATGCAGCTATCAAATTCCTATGTTAAAGTACAGACACTAGCACCCAGAGATTAGGATACTGGAGACTGACATTCCCCCTCCCCCAGGGCCACTTTTCTATTTCTGTATGTTGAATTATATCAGAACTCAGATGGGAAAATATGGAGTATTGTGCACTGCTTCTCTTGAATTTCAATAACATGCACACATATGCTATTTATATCAGACATATCATTGGCACAAAGGTCTGGATGGTGAGGACAGTGTGAAGATAATTAACACTCCTTAGCTGAAGCCCAATAACACAGCCTATGTGGGAAATCATAGTACGAAAAAGACAAGTGCTTTTCATTTGAAAAAGTCATAAATAAGACTTACAAGAAGGCAATAATGCCAGTCGAATGGGAGATGTGGTATTTATGCTGTCATAGAGAATCCCGCAGTAGACTTTCTTCTCGATGAGTAGCTGGGAGATATTTTTGGAATCACTAAGAAGTAGATAGAAAACATAAACACCCATACTTCTAAGACAACGCCTGTAGATTTAATTCTAAACCCCATGGTTCCATATATAGGTAGGCTTTTTCTTTTCTCTCTTTAGCATGCCTTATGTTTTCCAGTCACTGATCTTCTGAAAATATGCTCATGATTTGGCAGGTAATGGTTTGTTCTTTGTGTCAACTGCCATTTGTGTACTACATTACTAATTAGACACTGAAAACTTACGTTATCCAGTTTTTTTTTTTTCCTTTAAGTCTCATTTTTGTCATCTTTTGGTATGGCATGGTGATTTTATTTTATTTTTTCCTTTGTAGTCCTGGCTGGAACTCCATATGTATAACTCAGCCTTGAACTCACAGAGAACCTCAAGCCTCTGGCTCCCGTGTGTTTGGACTTGAAAACATATTTCACCATAGCAAGCAACTTTTTCAATGGCACTCTACATTTCCATTATTAACAGTATTCTCTACATGACTGAAATGGAAATCAGAGAGTGGTAGTAAAAGCCTGTAATCCTGGTTGCTCAAGAGAGGAAGGCAGAAAGATCTCAAATTCGGCTCTTGCCTAAGGTTAGGAGTGAGCTGAAATCCAGCCTATGTAACTTACAGAGGTGCTTCCTTCAAATAGAAAGTGAAAACTAGAAAAGGAGACTCAGCTACAAGTCTGTGATAGACTACATATCTGCTATGAGTAAGGCTGTGAGTTTCATTCCCGAGGATGAAGCAGTATAAAATAATAAAATGTGTTCAGTAGCATTGTTTTCCCTTTAACACCTTCTCCTAGAGGTAAATTTGTTATTCCAAGTATACGATGCTCAAATGAAAAAAAAATCTACAATATCTGGAAAGAGATTTATCACTCTGTTGAAAATGTATGAATATACAATGCGTATATATGTTCACATACAATTATACTGGAAGCTTTTCTTGTGTGACCTTGTGATCCCTTAAATCACAAAAGTGCCCTACAAAATTTACACTTCTTAAAATGTTTTCCAGTCTTAGAACCAATTTTGCATCCACATTTTATTATAATTTAAGAACCTCTACTGCTGGCTAAATAAAATTTCCTAAAGGACCTTTGCCTTTCTCTCAAAAGCTCCCTATCAAAGCAGATGCTGAGACTCATAACCAAATTTTGGACAGAGTGCAGGGAATCATATGAAAGAAGGAGGAGTTAGTAAGACCTGGAGAGGACAGGAGCTCCACAAGGAGAGCAACAGAACCAAAATATCTGGACACTGGGGTCTTTTCTGAGACTGATACTCCGACTAAGGTCCATTCATGGATATAACCTAGAATCCCTGCTCAGATGTAGCCCATGGCAGCTCAGTATCCAAGTGGGTTTCCTAGTAAGGGGAACAGGGACTGTCTCTGACATGAACTCAGTGGCTGGCTCTTTGACCCAACTCTCCAACCCCCTAGGGGGAAGCAGCCTTGCCAGGCCACACATGAGAACATGTAGCCAGTCCTAAGGAGACCTAATAAGCTAAGTTCAAATGGAAGGGAAGGAGGACCTCCCCTATCAGTGGACTTAGAGAGGGGCATGGAAGGAGATGAGGGAGGGAGGTTGAGATTAGAAGGGAATGAGGGAAGGGGCTACAGCTGGGATACAAAGTGAATAAAATGTAATTAAGTAAAAAAAAAAAATAATAATTTGAATAAAAGCTCCCAATCACATGGTAGACCCTAAAGGAACATTTGTTGAATGAAATTGTCAATTCTTTAAGTGTAGCAGTTATAAACAGAAAGGAATCTCTGGTTCGGGGTGAATATTTCAGAGAACAGCTGCAATCTCTTTAAACATCATTTGTCTCCCCTCTACAATGGGATGGGTTTTCCTTTTCAGAGTGGTTACGAAGATAAGGTCGGAAGTAAATTAAGAATTGGGGATTCACAGAAGTCAAGGAAAAGTAGCTATTATTATTAAGTATTTTTAATATAATATTAATGATCAGTATAACTGACTATGGAATGAGTCTTTAGTGCTTTATCATCAGATAATGATTTATAATTCTTTTTTTTACTTTTATTAATTACACTTTATTCACTTTGTATTCCCCGATAAACCCTTCCCTCCTCCCCTCCTAATTTTACCTTTCCTCCCCCTTCTTCACTCATGCCCCTTCCCAAGTCCATTGATAGGGGCGGTCCTCCTCTCTTTCCTTCTGATCTTAGTCTATCAGATCTCATCAGATCTGCATTGTCATCTTCTGTGGCCTGGTAAGGCTGCTCCCCCCTCAGGGGGAGGTGATAAAGAGCAGGCCAATCAGATTATGTCAGAGGCAGTCCCTCTTCCCATTACTATGGAACCCACTTGGACACTAAACTGCCATGGGCTACATCTGTGCCGGGGTTCTAGGTTATCTCCATGCATGGTACTTGGTTGGAGTATGAGTCTCAGGAAAGACCCCTGTGTTCAAATTTTGTGTTCTGTTGCTCTCCTTGTGGAGTTCCTGTCCTCTCCAGATCTTACTATTTCCCACTTCTTTCATAAGATTCCATTCTTACTGATGATCCCAAGTAAATTTTCTAAGAAATTTAGAAAATAAATACCAATATTTGATGGCAGATGAACTGTATTTTAAAGGTGTCAAATGTCCTGATATGCAAACTAAATAGCAAACATTGGACCATGTAGGCTATTTTGTGCTAATACCACTGAGTCATGATATGAACTGTTGAAAGGAGTCAGGGATATAAATTAGGTTATCATTTGTATCCATAGCTTTTTAAAAAATATTCTCCTTACTCTAACCTTTACACACTTTCATGAAAACCACCCACCCCCAAGCAGTTATGATTGTGAACTGGACCTGAGACTTGACTGCCCAACCCATAAACAGGGAGTTGTGTGTTCACCTTGATGACCAAGTCAGGGATGTCCTTTTCTTTTTTTCTGGTGTGGTGTTCCACTGCTTTTTGAAGCAACTGTAAAGGAATCCTCAAAGGTTCTCTGAGTTTCTTCTAGTGGCAAAGGAAAAGGTAAGAGGTCACAGGTAAAACACTTGTTCATTTCAGTGCACAGGAGGTTTATGTGGGCATGATTTGAAACTTAACCCACTCAATGCCATGAATAACAAGCTTTTGTCTGAAAATCCCTTCTATGCTTCCAGCAAAAGGTTTTCTAAGAGTATTTAGAAACATACCAGTGTTTAATGGCAGATGAGCTGTATTTCCAAGGTTTCAAATATCCCATGATACAAATCACATTCAACTTGAAGCCTTCTGTTGTTCAGTTCTTGGAAACAAAACAATCGTTTCCAAGGATGACTTTGATTCGGGCTTTCCTGGGTCCACTGTTTCCTTTTTCTTTTCTCCCATGTATTTTCTTGATATGACTCTTCTCTTAGGGTGCACCTCAAAGTTCTTACCGCAGATCTGCTATCTGTGTTTAAGCGCTCACTCTTGAAAAGCACGGGGCCTTTGTTGAGACTGATTTGTATTTGGCTTTATGAGGAGTAAATTTGAGAGCAATAGACTGGAGCATGAACTGTGACCACAGTGCTCATTTTATGCAAGGGAATGTAACTTTGCACCACTTCTGAGGCCCGAGTTACTGAATTCTGCAGCCATTGCTTCAGACCCTGGTTGACACCCCAAAGCAGAACAAGCCCATCTCCCCTTTTCTCTATAGAGGATAGTGTTACTATGTCTTTCATAAACCATTTGGAGCTCCTGAGATGAAAGACAATTACAATAAAGAAGAAAGTGTTGTTTTGTAACTTAAACGCAAAAGAGATGCATTTTTATTTTACCAGGGAATGGATGTTCTTATCTTTTGAAAGAATATAATATACTGTTCTTGAATATCATAGGATTTAATGTGATATAATAATCTCTGAATCTTAATAAAAATCAAAGACTGTGTTACTTTCAAACCTATTTAGACATTTTTTTCCACAGAAAATCAAATCCAGTATGTCAGAGCCACTTAGATCTTTTTAAAGTTTACAGAGTGTGACCTATTTACATGGTTGTATATAAACAAGTTCTATATTTTTTCATAAGTCACAAGGTCAATTAATTTAAGCATTTTTTTTGAAAAATACTTATCAAATGTCTTTTTATGTATTCAGCATTTGACTGAAAACTAAACTTAATGAAATTAGCTATGTTGTTAAAGTTAAATAATTTTTAATTTTAGTATGAAATTTTTAAAAATCATTTTAAATAGAAAATAAATAACAGGTCATTTTGTATCAAACGACAACTAAATACTGGCCTTAGAGCCAAGGGCACTACAAAGAATATTAGCTTTGATCTTAACTGTAACAGAAAAATTTGCTTACTCTAAGGGCAAAATTTTATAATACACCCAAAGACAAATACAAGTTTCATGCTCTGTTGTTCATGTGTGCATGGATATTTGTGTGTGTGTGTGTGTGTGTGTGTGTGTGTGTATGAACTAAGGTAGAAAAAACACTAGCAGAATCTTTCAGAAATCAGAGAAATTATGGGCATAATGTGACACAATATGAGTGTCCAGAAAGAACAAAATATAATTCAGTACGAAAAGTACACACTTTAGTAGTTTTCCTTCTGGTTATTTAGTTTTTAATTAATATTGATATTAATTTTTTAGTATATGTGCATGTTACTGTGTCTACATATTTGAATATTTGTATATGTTTATGAAGTTGTTCACACATGTGAACAATAAACAGGTGGAAGTCATCTGTCTCCTTCAATCATTCTTGATTATATATTTTGAGACAGGATCTCCCATTCAGCCTGGACATCATTGATTCAGCTATATTGACTAGCAGGTAAGCACCGGGGATCTTTCATCATCTCCCAGTCATAAATATTGTAAGTGGATGTTGCTGTCTGGCTGTTCCACAGTTGGGTCCTTGTGCTGTAGGACAAGAACTTTACTGATTGAACCATTTCCAAGGAACCAATATCTTCCACAGTTTAGTGGAATGTTACCCTTTCCTACACATAAGGGCATACAAGTAATCATTAATTTTCATAAATTAATTTAAAAGTAAATATAATACCCATGTAATATTCTTAATAGTCTTGTAGTTACAGACTGAAGTTCTATATTTCTTTTATCGTATTTAATTTTTCTAATCCATCCTCCTTGCAGTTTATAGAAGTCATTTCCATAATTTTAGTTGACATCAACTGTGACTTTGAAAATGCACTTCTACCTTTCACTTCTTCTGGATCTTGTGACAGTTTTCTGGGACATGAGCTAAGAGGTAAATCTATAGAGCCACAGGTCTTGCATCAGTCTGAATTTTACCCAGAGCTTCAGGTATTGAGGGACTTTGTAGACTGTCCCTGTTGGTGTGATTGTGTCCATAAAATGCACAGCGGACATCACATCTTCACATTTTACCAATACTATTTCTCTTGCTATTTTTTTTTTACTTCCCAATAGGTAAACATTTTATTTTTGTATGGTTTGATGCAAGCAACATTCTAGAAAAGAAATAGACCAATATTTTTATAAGCATTTGTCACATCAATTTAGCTTATTTGATTCTATCTCAAATAGTATATTTGCATTCTTTTTAAACCATCAAACCTACAAAGTTCATATGGGCTGTTGAGTGGGCTCAGTAGCTAAAAGTGTTTTCTGTCAGGCCCGTGGAATTGATTTCTATATCCAGAAGATAAAGAGTGAAGTAGCAGACCCAACTCCTGCAAGTTGTTCTCTGAAATTCATATGCATGCCTGCACATATGCACATAGAGGCACAGTAGACATAAAAAATTGAAATGCAATAAATTTTAAACTTATTATTAGGGTATTAGCTATGAGGGCACTGTGGTGTGGTACAGCCCAGAATATCTTATATCAGTTGATTCTAACCTCTTTCATTGAGCTCAGAAAAAACTAACATGATGTATCGCCTTTTGTATAAACAGTGACATTTAGTGCTGCTGTTAGAATTTCCTAATATGTGAATAAGCTAAGGGTTATCATCTGCTTCAGATTTAATGGATGGCAACAGAATTGCGGCAAATGACCCTTGCAGATTCTTTAAAGTTCATCGATCACAACGTAATTGTCAAGGTAGAATAGCAATTAATTTTCATTAGGCTGGAAGGTCATTAGTGCATTTTTAGAGAAAATAACTATTAAGATGTGATGCAAGAGATTTAATAGCTTTTGCATAATTAAAACTCTTTGCTTAATACAATGATTTCGTGTGGGGAAGGAATGCATTTTAAAGTGCTCAGCTTCTCTACAGATGTAAAGTAAAACCAAGTTAATATAGGTGGACAACGTGTGTGCTTATGCATGTCTCAGTGTGTTTGTGTGTGTGTGTGTGTGCATGTAGTATCTAGTTTTACAAAATAAATAGGGTTAATAGGAAAACTGAGTTATTTGTAGTTTACTACAGAGATTTGTCTTTTAAAGACTGTATTAGTGTATCTTGGACCTAGAATATATATATATATATATATATATATATATATATGTGTGTGTGTATATATAGTGTTTTCTTCAGACATTATTGGATTTTTTTATCAACACTTTCATATGAATTAAAAAAAACTGTATTAGTTAGGGTTCTCTAGAGTAACAACTTATAGAATGAATCTATATATAAATATGTATACATACACATATACAAGTAGGCTGTCTAGCTAATCCAACAATGGCTGGCTTCGTTTCCTAGCCTACATTTATAATTAATATGAGAGAATATATATTTATGAATTTAATAAAAAACGTGTTACAAATTTACCCAATTTATTTACTGTTTGACTATTCCTTTAATAAAAGATTATTATTGAGATGTCAAGTGGCATATTCATATTTTTACCTGTACATCACGTTAATTCTTTGGCTTCAAGTGATTTGAAGGCAGACAGCTGTTCTTTTCTATCTCTTTTGTTTTATTGGTACCTACATAATATCTTATTCTTGGCAGTCAATAATTTATACATGAAATAAATTTTAGGAGTTGTTTTTAAGCATGTACAATGTTTTGCCCTTATGTTTAGTATGTGTTTCGACTTCCAATGAAATATAAGAATCCTACCGTAAAATATATATCTTGAAAGGCCTTTTATGTTACAATAACCAATGACTTTCAGGTAGATCTATCTAGTTATATAAATTTCTTAAGAAATTAAATTCAGGACACCTAGATAGTTGAGTTGACAGAATGTTTTAGATCGTATCCATTCTGCTGGTACTTCTCTAAATTGAAATGTTAAGAGTCCTGGTAGCAAACTGTGCGAAGTTTAACTTGAAGATGAAAACACTCAGTACATAGTACTTGATATGATTCACAAGATAATCCCTGTGCCTTGAAAACAAACCAAATGAAAACAAATCTCAGTGTTTATGAGGAGAGGAAAAAGGAGCATAAAAGTAATTACAAGCCTCTGGTTTAGATGTGAAATCAAAATCATATTCACTCATATTTCCATCTAGTGCTAAAAGGATTTTGTTCACAGCAAGCAACACAGTCAAGGAAACACTACAGAAATAATTTTGGCCACATCTCAGAATACAATTGATTCTCATAATCAGTTTGGTTGGTTAAAATAAATATGCAGAAATGCAGACATCTGAAAGGATGGATTTTACTTTCAATTTATTTTTATCCCAGGAAAATATAGAAATGGGTGATATTCAAGGAAGACACTAAGGACTCAAATACAGGTGGAATATAAGGGAAGACTCCAGTTTACAAGAATGGTCTTCTGAAATGTTAGACAGTATGATGAAAAGAAACTGTAAGAAAGAATTTCCTGTTGTCCTTTGGAAGATGAGAGTGTGACAGCTTCTGTTGAACGGAGTTCTTTTGAAGAGCATGTCAGAATGAGTACCAGAAACCGAACTGATTCTTAAATCGAGTAAGTTAGTACCACAATTTGATTTGTGATTTTCATTATGTAACTGCCAATTAAGTCACTGGAACATAATTTACTCACTCATAGTAGTAAAATTACATTATTTAAGGAAGATATTTTATTTCCTTGAAATGTAGTGATTTGAAAATTTTTAGGGAAAAAGCCTTTTAATCATAAAGTGGAGATCAAGATATATGCTGTGTTAGTTTTCATTCTCTATTACTTATTACTACAATGACTGAAAAACTTCAATAATAATGATGGTATTATTAGAAAAATAAAAGGTTTGGGTACACATGGTATAAAAGTTAAAAGAAAGAATAGGAAAAAATAACATGAACTTTCTGCTAATTGATCTTTAGATTTATTTTAATTGCTTGTTTATTTCTATTTTATGTGTATGTGTGTTTTGACTGCCTGTATGTCTGAATAACAAATTCATGCTGTAATAGAAGAGGTAAGAAGAGGGAGTTAGAGTCTCTAGAACTGAGGCATAGATGGTTGTAAGCTGACCAAAGTGGGCTAGAACTTGAACTTGGGTCCTCTGGAAAATCAATCCATGCTTCTAAATTCTAAACCATCTTGTCAGCCTAAGGAAAATATTTAAGGCAGCAAACAAACAAACAAACAAACAAAACACAGAACAACAACAAAAGGAAAACAAGAGCAACAAATTTGTGGAGAAGAGATGGAAAAGAATTAGAAATACGTAGGCTTCTAGTGCAAGATGTTCATTTTATCCTTTTGACAATCAAGAGGATCTTCAAATTGAAGATTGTTCTTCGTTACTGAAGAGAGATATTTACAAATAATTTGCAAAAACGAAAACTTTCTTATTTAACACACTGTAGTGTGTTGGCATCTGTGTGTGTGTGTGTTGTCGTTGTTGTTATTTTGTAACAGGGTCCTTCTTTGTAACCAAGACCAACTTTGCTTTCATCATGTAGTCCATGTTGGCCTTTACTCTGTAGAAACTGTTTTATAAAGCTATTGACACTTGTTGTATTTTTCACTTGGAAGGCTATAAACAACCCTTACAGATTATATAAACATTTATAAGGAATTTTAAACACTTTTGAAGGATGATATGAGACATTTTCCTCTTCTGCTCCACTTGAAAATAGAATTAGAAGCAGTTAGGAATATTTCCTTAGTTTCATGTGTTCATGTTCTTTAAAATGCTTACAGTTTCAAGAGTAGCAATCAAGGCAATTTTAGCAAACCCAATAAGTTGTGTCTTGTGAAAAACCCAATCAGTTTAACTATCAAGGAATATAAAGCTGTTTTGTTTACAACACCCAAATATAAAGTGCTTTTAAGTAGTCAAGGAATAAAGTGATCCCGGCAGCCAATGCTTGTCCTTGAACATATCAGAGAACTAACTGCAGAGTAACTGCCATTCCTCGATATGAGGGTAGATAAATATAAAATCTACCAGAATTTCTAGTTCTAACAGAAGCCATCATTCAACCTATTGGAATATTTAACTTATAATTCTGCTAAATTCTATGAAGCAAGATGTGTTTTATAGTGAGGACTGCTGGTGCTGTGATCTGAGGTGGGGATACACTCAGAGATTTTTTTCCTCCAGTGAAGAGGAAAAGTCTTTTTGACTTTGCCAAGAGAAGACAAGGAACAGTCTTTGTACACTATGTTCTGAATATTTTCTGAATAAACAGTGCTGAATCCTCAGGACTTTGCGGCGCTTTCTCCTCAGGAAAAGGGCAATTCTCCAGCCCTAGTCTCCTTAGCTTTCTTGTCTCACAGAAAGTATAAGGAGACAATAAGAAACACTTGTGAATAACACACTATCGCGGACAAGCTTGCAAAGAGCAGGTATTTTTTTTTTTTTTTATCAAGAAAGTTATAAAAACATGTTCCTTCCCTGTATCTTACCAGAGCTGCCGAAGGGTGTAAAAGGATAAGAAGTTCTGGTGTTAGGAGATCCAAGCACCACTGCTCTTCAGGAAGAGAACTCTGGGAAGCCCAAAGGCAAGAGAAGAGACAGACAGAGGGACACCGGAGGCATTTGGAAAATAGAGCACCTACATCTACAACGTAAATCATAGTTTTTATTGCTTAGTGATCCTACGAGTTTTATAAAAGAAGTTTTAAGACACGGGGAAGAAAACAGATAACAGTCTGATGTAACAAATCCAACATCAAAATCTGATTTAGATGTCACACAGATCCTTGAATTATTAGGCTAGAAATTTTAAATAAAATTGGTTATTATCATAAGGGCTCTTTAAGGGCAAAAAGTAGTGATGTGTGAGAACGGACAAATTCCACAAACTGAAATGTGGTGACTCCATAAAGGGAAGAAAATTTTTATCAGTTATCTGAATGCAACAGAAATTAAGAAAGCCAGGGATAGTGAAATTTCAATATGCTCAGAAAAGATCAATAATTCCAAGTTACAACAATGACAGTAGAAGCCAAAAAAAAAAAAAAAAGAGTATGAAACATGAAATCAGAATAAAGTATCAGAAAAATATGGGAAATATTTAAAAGTTTTGCATACAGTTTATTAGTCTATCATAAGAAAACAGAATATAAATTGAATTCTAATCGGAGACCATCAAAGAATGCATGGGAAGATAAACACCAGATGTCTACATCTGCAGAATTCACATTCACCACCTCACAAACAAAAATGAAGAGAGCAGTTACAGAACTACAGACAAGACTAGGCTTCTCCTCTCCAAGAAAAAGTACATAGCACTCTTAGAGGATGTCCCTTTAGAAACACCTCAAAACGGAGGGAGAGTAAGTGAAATTAATAATCCTCAGAAGGCAAACACAGACAATAAGAATTCTATAAGCTCTACAAGTATCCTTTACACTTCAGTGAGAAAGGTTTTCTGAAACACAAAATAAATAAATAAATAAAGCATAGTATCTCTATCCATTTTGCGTTATTGAAGTTTATGTTGCCTGAAATTTGTACTTTAGGTTTATTTGATATCTATTTTTAGCAGCTTGAGGGTCCAAAGAGCATGACACTAGCACCCAGTCCACTTGCTCATGACTAGTCATGGCCTGCAGAGGAAGTAGCTATGTATGGGATGGGCTATGTATAGAACAGGTTTATCTGGGAGGGAAAATTGCCAGATTTATTACATTATTCACTATTCATCTATTTAAAATCTGACATATTTGTGTACTGGTATTGTTTATGCTTTGTGGAAATCAACTAAAATTCTACTCGTTTTGTTTCTTTGGACCACTCTCATCTTCTGCTTTGAATTTGACCTTGAGTTCCTTGGAGAGAACCTCAGTTGAGAGATCCTGTCTTCTCTAGGTCTTACTATCTCCCATGTCTTTCATAAGATACTCTGCCCAAAGTTTGGCTCTGAGTCTCAGCATCTGCCTCAATACCCTTGAGGGCAGAGCCTTTCAGAATTCTTCTCTGGTAGGCTCCTGTCCTGTTCTCTCTTTTCTCCCTCCTTTGATGTCCATCCTCTTTGCCTTTCTGAATGGGGATTGAGCATCTTAGCCAGAGTCTTCCTTCCTCATTACCTTCCTTAGGTGTACAGATTTTAGTATGTTTATCTTACATTATATGTCTAATATCCACTCATGAGTGAGTATATACCCTGTGTGTCTTTCTGCTTCTAGGATAACTCACTCAGGAGAGAATTGTTTTCTCAAGTTCTGTACAGAATTGTGTTGGTATTCTGATGGGAACTGCACTGAATCTGTAGATTGCTTTTGGCAGTATGGCCACTTTCACCATGTTAATCCTACTGATGCATGAGCATGGGAGATCTTTCCATCTTCTGATATCTTCTTCAATTTCTTTCTTCAGAGACTTGAAGTTTTTTTTTTGTTTTTTTTTTTTTTTAAGCAGGTCTTCACTTGCTTGGTTAGAGTCACACAAGAGTTCTTTATGTTATTAGTGGCTATTGAGAGGGTGTAGTTTCACTAATTTTTCCTCAATCATTTGTCTTTTATATACAAGAGGGCTACTGATTTACTACAGAGGGACTCTGGAAGATTCTACCCAGTAGAATATCTATCGAAGCAGATGCTGAAACTCATAGCCAAACTTTGGGCAGAATGCAGGGAATCTTATGAAAGAGAGGGAACAAAAACTCCACAAGGAGAGCAACAGAACCAAAACATTTGGGTACAGGGATCTTTTCTGAGACTGATACTCCAACCAAGGACCATTCATGGAGATAACCTAGAACCCTTGCACAGATGCAGCCCATGGCAGCTCAGTGTCCTAGTAGGTTCCCTAGTAATGGGAAAAGTATCTGTCTCTAACATGAACTCATGGGCTGGCTCTTTGATTACCTCCCCCTGAAGGGGGATCAGCCTTAGCAGGCCTCAGAGGAAGACAATGCAGCCAGTCCTGATGAGATCTGATAACCTAGGGTCAGATGGAAGGGGAGGAGGACCTCCCCTATCAGTGGACTTGGGGAAGGGCATGGAGGAGAATAGGGAGGGTGGGATTAGGAGGATACAAGGGATGAGGCTATAGATGGGATAAAAATGGAAAAAAATGTAATTAATTTAAAGAATAAATTAATAAAAAACAAAAATAAAGGTGGCTGAGCAAGCCAGAAGGAGAAAGATTTTATGTAACATTCCTCCATTGATTTCTGCTTGAGATCCTGCCTGGAGTTTTTGCCTTGACTTTCCTTGATGATAGACTACAACCTGCAATCTAAAATATACCCTTTCTAGATCAGAAGGAAGGAGAGGGAGACCTCCCCTTTCACTGGACTTTGGGAAGGGCATGCATGAAGAAGAGGGAGGGAAAGTGGGATTAGGAGGGGAAGAGGGAGGGGTTTATGGAGGAATACAAAGTGAATAAAGTGTAATTAATTAAAGTTTAAAAATAAAATAAAATATACCCTTTCTTCTTCAAGTTGTTTTTGCTTATGTTGTTATTGCAGCAAAAGAAAAGCAAACTAGAAAAAAGAATATGCTTCTCAAAAGTCATCCCTTGTTAGTTTTGGTATTATATTTATTTCTTTTAAATTTAAATTTTGTTACACTACTAGGGTTTTACATTAGTAGTTCCAATAAATGTGTTGAAAGTAAAATGAATAAAAATATACTTCTGCATATCTGTGTATTACACTCCATGATAATTAAGTGTATTAATTTAAATCCTTTTGCATGTGTTATACCTTCCAGAATTCTTTGATCATTCTATACATTTTGTAAGGCTTTCCTGTGTATGGTAGGTTGTATTAACACATGAAAAATGTTTATTTCTTCTAATGTTCATATTTTCTTTCAGTAATTGTATAATAAAAATAATCTCAACTACCTTTATAAGTATTTAAACCCGGGACCCACTTATTTTGTGTAATGATTTTTGTAAAAGCAAAACTGACAAGCAATAGAATCTATTTCAGTGACGACAACTACACCTCATGTTTTTTGTGTTGTTCGTATGTTCTATAGTACTAGATTTCTCCATTACAATTTTATTGTATGATAATGCTGTCCCAATCAAGGTTTTTTAAAACAAGCAATATAAGTGCAGTCTTATATGCCAAACATAAGTTGATCTAAATGCTCTTAAGCCATTTGTAAGAGGAGCAGAGACAATCATTAATCTACTGTGGAACAGAAGCCTCCAAGGAATGTTAGAATTAGGGTAATGGTAAAGTAATGGGATGCACACATTTCCTTCAAGTTCCTTGGCTAAAAATACAGAGAACCCCAAGGAAACACGCTCAGTATAGCCACACTTCCTTCTAATACCATTAGCGTTGTAAGTCTGCCTTATCCAGGACTTAAAAAAAAATTATAACGGCAGCTCTCATATCAGTTCATACATTTGATTCTAAATGTATGTGGTTTCTAAGTAAAAGCCAAAGGATGGAAGTTGACAGCTTTGTGTTATATTCTATATGGTATCCATTATTTGAATGGCAGTATATCACTGTAATCAAAAGGGGCTGTGGAAGCTGGTGTGCATACAGCTTGACAAAAAGGAAGAAAAAAGACTTTCCTATTAAAATAACTTATTTTTATTTTTGCAAGATGACCTACTGCCATAACTCATATATTACACAATAAAAAAGCAGGACAGGCCATTGTGTTTACTTTTTACTGTAAAATTTGCTAACAGTTATGGTTTTCTTTTACTGTCTCGCTAATTTCATGTGTATTTGCTCTCTAGTTGATTTCCCATGTAAACTTTTTTTCTGCTAAGCCTAACACGTTATACCTTTAAAATCTTCTGAATTGCTTACAACTTCTTTGTTTGGATGTAAGGCATTTTCCTTATCAGATAATCCTTATTTATAAACAATTGAAATTTATTATCTCATGATTATGGAATACAGAAGTTTATCACTGTGGAGTTACATGGCCATAGACTCTCTTGAAGACATCAAAGAATGACTTACTATCTTCTGCTGTTTTATTGGGTTTTCCCAGTGTAAACCCAATCTTAGTCCTGCTGTAGTTCACACCCAAAAATCTGGAGAAGATATTTAGAAAACTGAAACAATAGGATCACAAGTTAAAGACCTCCCTGGGAAGATAAGGTTAAGGCCAATACAGAGAACTCAGTATCACTGTCTCAAAAGTGAAAAAGTTAAAAAATAAAAAGGAGGAACTTGGGATACTTCAATGGTAATGATATAATGACTTAAAAAAAAGATATAATGACTTTTAAAGATAAATTCATACACATTGTGAAAAACTTAAGTAGAACATAACACATTTCTTTGTAAATATAAATAAATAATATATAGTAAGCATATATATCATTTATTTTATTCTTTAAATGTTCATCTTGTCAAGGAAAGTAGTAAAAGCCTCAATACACATTATTTAAATTATGTCCTTAAGCATAATTCTATGAATCTATTATTATACCAAATGGACTATGAGATCATCACAAATATTGCACATCTTGTGTTCTACAAACCACAGTACCGTTACTTGTCTTTACAGGGTAGAAGCCATGGTCAATGAGAAGATACCTATTACAATATTTTAATAAAATTGATTATGAATATTAAAGTTCCTTTCCCTTACATTTCCCTCTCCAACCTATTTCATCTAACTCCCTTGGTCTCTGTTAAATTAATGGTTTCTGTTTTTTATTGTTACACACACACACACACACACACACACACACACAGGCTCCCGAATGTATAAACACAGCCTATTCAGTTGGTATAATATAACTTGTGTATATGATTTCAAGGCTCACCACTTAATATTAGATAACCAATCAGTTTAGGGTCTCTTCCCTTAGGAAGGCTATTTTTCTCCTCCCATTCTCAGCATTTCTTAGTTGACTGTGGTACTTAGTTTAGGGCAAATGCCCTTTGATATTTTCCTCTTTCATATATGCACACCTGTAGGTGTTATTTTTGTTCAGATACAGATTTTAAACATTTGTCCATATTTTCATAAATTATTGTTATGAGAATTTTGTAATTTTGGTTTCTTCAAAAAGAAACCAAATGAAAATATATTTTCTGTTTTAATACCAAGGGTGTAGAATATGAGGCTGTTCACAGAAGGTGATTTTGATTTGCCTTGTGCTCTAGCAGGGGCATGCTGTTGTCAAATGAAAATAGTTTCTGATGGGGAAAGGATAGGAGCTCCACAAGGACCAAATATATCTGGGCACAGGGTCTTTTCTGAGACTGACATTCAACCAAGGACCATGTATGGATATAACCTAGAACCTCCGCTCAGATGTAGCCTGTGGTAGCTCAGTAACCAATTGGTTTCCCAAAGCGAGGGGAACAAGGACTATTTCTAACAGGAACTCAATGACTGGCTCTTTGGTCTCCCCACCCCCGAAGGGAGGAACAGTCCTGTTAGGCCACAGAGGAGGGCTTTGCAGCCAGTCCTGAAGATACCTGATAAAACAGGATCAGATGAATGGGGAGGAGGTCCCCCCTATCAGTGGACTTGGAAAGGGGCACGGTAGAGATGAGGGAGGGAGAGAGGGACTGGGAGGGAATGAGGGATCGGGACACGGCTGGGATACAGAGTTAATAAAATGTAACTGATAAAAATAATAATAATAAAAAAAATAATTTAAAAAGAAAATAGTTTCTGCAAGTGTGTGAGATTTGGAATTCTGGGAAATTTTCAGAGGATCTATAATGATAGGCCCCTGAGAGGCATGGGTGGTTGTTGTTGGCAGGTTGGTATTTGGATGCTATCGGTGCTGTTTATCAAGTAGAGTGCACAAAGAAAGGAGAAGAAGAAATTAGATATCCTGACAGAGAAAGTCAAACTTGCCCCAAGGAACTGAATGCTCCTAATCAGCAGGAGGTAGTTCCCTCTCTCCTTTGTTTTCTCCTATCTACTATTAGGGGATTAATAAAGGTGGAAGAGAGAAAAAAGAACCCACAAAGTAGCAAAACACAGGCTGGAGAGTGAAACACTGGTTACAGATAAGTCTCACCCCTGTTCAAAGTAATGTCTCCTTGCAACGGAAATACTGGAAACCTACCGAAAGGCAGAGATCAAGTGTCCCTGTGGTGATAAGCCACAACTAAGGAACCTGTAACACAGTTTTTGAGACTATAACTCAGGAATCATATAGGAAGAAGAGACAGTCTATAAGAAGGAAGAAGAGAAAGTCTATAAGAACCAGATGAACAATGGTTTTGCTGGGAGCTTCCATTTCCTAGAAATGTCAGAAAAAGCTCACCTATGAGTTCTCATCAAAATGGCTGCTGAAATTTTATTTTATTTTATTTTATTTTTTTCAATGCAGTTTATTCAGGAACCTTGAACAATCATCTGACCCTGGGGAAAGCCAGCCCACAGCTTAAATAGCCTCTGGGTAGCCAACCCAGGCGTGCCTCGTGGGCAATGCAGATAGGTCCACATACATGGAAGCAAGCCAGATCCTCAGCCTTAGCCAAATGTGGAGTTGTTCGTGACAGAGAGCACTCACCATCGGGAAGGTGGAAGGCAGAAACCAGCTCCATCTTTAAGGCGTAGCATTCCGCAGCTCTCTACAGTTCCCCCTTTTTGTTTTAGACGCATCAGGCAAGAGTAGAGGTCTGATCTCTGATATTAGAAATAAATTGGGACTTTGTACTGATGTTCATTTAGGTGTCATCCACCCAAAGAGCATCAGACCCGTCTGATACCTTTTTCTCAGAGGCGGGACATGGGGCATCAACCCGCATGCAATCAGACATGCTCTTCTCTGGGTCGAAAGCCGCTGACCCTGAGTGCAGTGCTTAGCCTCACATCCTGAAACTGAAAAGCTTCTGTAAAGCAAAGGACACCGTCATCAAAACAAAGCGACCACCTACAGATTGGGAAAGAATCTTCACCAACCCTTTATCTGACAGAGGACTAATATCCAGTATATATAAAGAACTAAAGAAGCTGAAAAGCAGCAAACCAAGTAATCCACTTAAAAAATGGGGAACAGAGCTAAACAGAGAATTCTCTGTAGAGGAATACCGAATGGCAGAGAAGCACTTAAAGAAATGCTCAACCTCACTAGCCATTAGGGAAATGCAAATCAAAACAACCCTGAGATTTCACCTTTCATCAGAATGGCCAAGATCAAAAACTCAAGTGACAACACATGCTGGAGAGGTTGTAGAGAAAGGGGAACCCTTCTCCACTGCTGGTGGGAATGTAATCTTGTACAACTACTCTGGAAATCAATCTGGCGCTTTCTCAGACAACTAGGAATAGCGCTTCCTCAAGATCCAGCTATACCACTACTGGCCATATATCCAAAAGAGGCTCAAGTACACAAAAAGGACATTTGCTCAACCATGTTTGTAGCAGCTTTATTTGTAATAGCCAGAAGCTGGAAACAATCCAGATGCCCCTCAACTGAAGAATGGATGCAGAAATTGTGGTACATCTACACAATGGAATATTACTCAGCAATGAAAAATAAGGAAATCATGAAATTTGCAGGTAAATGAAATTTTAATTTTTAAGTTATTTTTCACAACATGAAACATTCTTCTTTTTATTTTTCGTCACTTAAAACATAAAGTCATTCATTTTTCTCTGCATGTACAAAAAAAAAAAAGAAAAAATACTGAATCTTCACTATGATTTTATTTTGTTAATTCTGTATATTAAATAATAGGTAAATCTGGAATTAGACAAAGAATAAACACTGTACAAAATAGTTGTGTTGCTAAATGTTATCTATGAGCATGTTTTTATCAATTTTCAATAGCTCCTATTATAAGCAAAATCATCTCATTCTCATTTTAAGAGATTTAAAAAAAAAAAAAGAACATGAAAGTGAAAAGTATTTAGTTAGAACAAACTGGACTTGATCCAGTGCAGACATAGTCACCTACTAATTTTGAAAACTACATAATCTCTCTGGATCTCATTTCTCCTATGGGGAAAACAAACAAACAAACAAAAAACAGGTTTTAGTATGTTTATCCTATCTTATAGGACTAGTACCCACTTATTTTTTTTTAATTTTATTTTATTTTATTTTTTTATTTTTTTTTATCAGTTACATTTTATTAACTCTGTATTCAAGCCGTGTCCCGATCGCTCATTCCCTCCCAGTCCCTCCCTCCCTCCCTCATCTCCACCGTGCCCCTTTCCAAGTCCACTGATGGGGGGGACCTCCTCCCCATTCATCTGATCCTGTTTTATCAGGTATCTTCAGGACTGGCTGCAAAGCCCTCCTCTGTGGCCTAACAGGACTGCTCCTCCCTTTGGGGGTGGGGAGACCAAAGAGCCAGTCATTGAGTTCCTGTTAGAAATAGTCCCTGTTCCCCTCACTTTGGGAAACCAATTGGTTACTGAGCTACCACAGGCTACATCTGAGTGGAGGTTCTAGGTTATATCCATACATGGTCCTTGGTTGAATGTCAGTCTCAGAAAAGACCCTGTGCCCAGATATATTTGGTCCTTGTGGAGCTCCTATCCTTTCCCCATCAGACTAACTCCCCTTCTTTCTTATGATTCCCTGTACTCTGCCAAAGTAGTACCCACTTATAAGTGAGTATATACTGTGTGTGTCTTTCTGTTCCTGTGATACCTCACTCAGGATGATCTTTTCTAGATCCCACCATTTACCTGCAAATTTCATGATTTCCTTGTTTTTAATTGCTGAGTAGTATTCTGTTATGTAAAAGTACCACAATTTTCTGTATCCATTCCTCTGTTGATAGATATTTTGGTTGTTTCCAGGTTCTGGCTATTACAAATAAAGCTTCTACAAACATGGTTGAGCAAATGTCCTTGTTGTGTACTTGCTTATAAGTGGGTACTAGACCTATGAGATAGGATAAACATACTAAAATCTGTACACCTAAAGAAGATAAATAAGAAGGAGGACCCAGGGTAAGATGATCAATCCTCACTTGGAAAGACAAATGGGATGGACATTGGAAGTAGAAGAAAACAAGTAACAGGACAGAAGCCAAGCACAAAGGACCTCTGAAAGATTCAACCTGGCAGTGTATCAAAGCAGATACTAAGACTCATAACCTGTTAGAAATAGTCCCTGTTCCCCTCACTTTGGGAAACCAATTGGTTACTGAGCTACCACAGGCTACATCTGAGTGGAGGTTCTAGGTTATATCCATACATGGTCCTTGGTTGAATGTCAGTCTCAGAAAAGACCCTGTGCCCAGATATATTTGGTCCTTGTGGAGCTCCTATCCTTTCCCCATCAAATGACTGGCTCTTTGGTCTCCCCACCCCCGAAGGGAGGAGCAGTCCTGTTAGGCCACAGAGGAGGGCTTTGCAGCCAGTCCTGAAGATACCTGATAAAATAGGATCAGATGAATGGGGAGGAGGTCCCCCCTATCAGTGGACTTGGAAAGGGGCACGGTGGAGATGAGGGAGGGAGGGAGGGACTGGGAGGGAATGAGGGATCAGGACACAGCTGGGATACAGAGTTAATAAAATGTAACTGATAAAAAATAAAAAAAAAAAAAGACTCATAACCAAACCTTTGGTAGAGTGCAGGGAATTATATGAAAGAAGAGGGAGTTAGTATGACATGGAGAGTACAGGCGCTTCACAAGGACCAAATATATCAGGGCACAAGGGGCTTCTATGAGACTGTTTCTCCAACCAAGGACCATGTATGGATATACCTAGAACCCCTGCTCAGATGTAGCCCATGATAGCTCAGTATCCAAGTGGGAATCCTAGTAAGGGGAACAAGGACTATTTCTGACATGAACTCAATGGCTGCCTCTTTGACCTCCCCAACCCCCAATGGAGGAGCAGCATTGCTAGGCCACAGAAGAGGACATTGCAGCCAGTCCTGAAGATACCTGATAAACTAGGATCAGATGGAAGGGAAGGAGGACCTCCCTTATCGGTGGACTTAGAAAGGGGCAGGAGGAGATGAGGGAGGGAGTGTGGGATTGGGACAGAGTGATGGAGGGGGCTCTGGCTGAGATACAAAGTAAATAACCTGTGATTAATATAAAAAATAAAAATTATTAAAACATCAGGAAAATATCTCTTAAAAATTGTAAAGGTTGAAAAATGCATTTGAAATTACTCAGTAGTTTATAGATACCACAATTATTAGTTTACTAAAATTTTATGTAGAAATCTGTTTGAAAGCAAATTCTATTTATAGTTATACTTTACTGAAAATAATTGATCCATATTCAGTGGAAGAGACACATTTCATTTATTAATGTCTACTTACATCTCTAGATGTCTTTGTTCTTTTGGCACAAATAACCCGGAGTAATTTAATGTTTGATAACCTCTGTACAAGAAAATTACATAATATACATAACAGTAACGCCAAAGAGACTGAGTAGGTTGTATCTATATATTTAGGCATATGTGTAATTTATATGTAAATAATTATATACTTACAGATGTATGTAACAATAACAAATAAATTAATTTAAGGGTTTGGGATACTTGGCTATGGTTTAAGCCTGTTTTATGTTCATCATCTGAATGCTATAAGTTGTTTCCAATCAAATTATAAATTGATATAATCGATTTATATATGAACTGAGGGCTGCAGAGATAGCTCAGAGGTTATGAACACTGGCTCTTCTTCCAAAGGCCCTGAGTTCAATTTTCAGCAACCACATGGTGGCTCACAGCAATCTATAGTGAGATCTGGTATCCTCTTCAGGTGTGAAGCAGAATGCTGTATAAATAATAAATAAATAATTCATCTTTTAAAAAGAGAGAGATGAACTGATTCAAATATCTCTGAGAGTTTGAAATTTTATTTTCATAACCTTAATTAGGATTAAATGTTAATACAGATATAAACAACTCACTCTACTTGAGTCCTCCATGAAATATCAAAAGGGATCCTAATATGTATCTATGATATTCACAATGTAGTAAAGCTGAAATGTGCATTCTTTGAGCAAATACATCAAGCTCCCAAAACACATTAAAAAGATAATTACTCTAGCCAGGTGGTATGATGTGTGCTTTAATCCCAGTGCTTGGGATGAAGAGGAAAGTGGATCTCTGTGAACTGGAGGACAGCCTGATCTACAGAGTTCAAGGACAGCCAGGACTACACAAAGGAACGCTGTCTAAAATATATATAATTACTTCTACATATATAATTTTATATTACAGTTTTGATTAATTTTTAAGTTATTAGCAAAAAAAATTATTCACCAGTGTTCAAATACCTAAAGCTATTTATGAATGTTAAGTAAATTCAGTAAAGGCACACACCTTTTGCAAAAAGAAAATTTTAGCTCAGTGTCAATTCTGAAGTGTAAATTTGGATAGAATCAATACTTTCCTCTCAAACTTTCTCTAAATTCCTGTGCTATCAATATTTTTTATTATAGTATATATAGTATCTTAGAAACTTAATTTTGTAATGTGTTTATTTTATCATGAGCCTGAAGTTAGTAGTTTTCTTTATCTTGTGTTTTAATTGAATTTTACTTTTATTATGGAAGTATTATACTGGAAACGTGCAGTGAAATGATTCCAGTTTTATATTTATATAGAGAAAAATAAGCATTTATAAATAGTGTAACAATCGGCTTAGAACTGGCAATGAGAATGTATGGTGGTTCAATACTAGAACGCAGAACAATAGAATTTAGACAGTGACTGTCCATTTTGGATTTCCTTCACTTTGCTTAATGAACTCTTTTTTTTTTTTAAGATCAAAACAATTTCCTAAGCAATCAAATTTTTTTTTTTCCTAAACAACTTTTTGATGAGTTAAGTGTAAATGAATCAGAACCATATGGGGAAAGTTCCCTTTAAAACACACACAGCCTTAATGGGAAAAGTGTTTATGAGAGTGTATTTTGGTTTTTAAAAATTTGAAAAAATATTTTGAGGAATGGCTTAACAATTCCAAATGTGGTTTATTCATCTGTTCCTGGTATAATAGACATCAAAAGAAAATCCTGGAAGCCAAACAACTCTAGGGCATGGTTAATCAGGGAGATATCCCAAAATCTGATGTTTATCAAGACTTTTTCAGTGTCTCAGGGAACTGGGCAATATCCCAGGGCAGTGGGCAAGGTAGAAAAAAATTGGTTCTGGCAGTTTTAAAAAGCAACAAAACAGATTTCGTTATCATCACACAGACTTTCACCACGAGATCAGGACTCAGTCCCACCAATTCAATCTATAACTGTGTCCGGGAACCCTAGAAGTTCTCAATAAACAGCATTTTCTTTCTCTATAATATTCCTGAAATAACTGGGCACATAAAAAAGAATTAAAAGTTGGAAACCTGTTGAGAGGTGATGTCTTGGCATGGAGGAACAGTCTTGCTGCCTTGTCACCTTCAGTCACATCACTGCCTACTGGCTGAATTGTGCACATGTTATACTCCCAAACCCCAAAACAATAATTTTTAAACATGGGGCCTTGAGAAAAGAATTAGGTTTGTTAGATTAGCATACTATAGTCTTTGTGGGGGATTAATTGTCTTCAAAGACAAGGAAGGAACTTCAGAAGCTGTGTGTCTGCAAGCCAGAGAGGTATCCCTCACAGATGTCAGCCATGGCAGGATCCTCAACTTGTACTGACAATCCTCAGAACTGTGAGAACGTAAGTCATTAACATTAAAGCCACCCAGTTTATAGTAATCTGGAATCTCAAGCTGTGACACCATGGAACAAGCCACTTTAGTGAAAACTTCGGTGAGGGGAGAACTTTAGTCTCTGTCTTTACAATAACAAGATAGAAAGTAAAAGAAATTAACTCTGTGTGCACCAAATTTTTGAATGCTTTTGTTTCATTAAATGTAATCTGAGATAATAGCTAAGCATTGGGTCAACAGGGTTGGATCCTAGCAGGAGAGAAGAATGATATATACTCACTTATAAGTGTATAATAGACATATAATATAGGATAAAAATACTAAAATGTGTATGCCTAAAGAAGCTAAGCAAGAAGGAGGACCCTGGATTATATTATCAATCCTTACTCAGAAAGGCAAAGGAGATGGACATTCAAGAGGGAGAAAACAGGGAACAGAACAGGAACCTACCACAGAGAGCCTCTGAAAGATTCTACCCATCAGGGTATCAAAGCAGATGCTGAGGCTCATAGCCAAACTTTGGGCAGAATGCAGGAAATCTTCATTTTTTTTAAAGTTATTTTTAATTAATTTATTGTTTTTATTAAGTACAGTTTAGTCACTTTGTATCCCAGCTGTTGGAGTGCAGGGAATCTTATGAAAGAAGGGGGAGATAGAAAGACCTGGAGGGGACAGGAGCTCCACAAGGAGAGCAACAGAAACAAAAAATCTGACACCAGGTTCATTTCTGAGAGTGATACTCCAACCATGTACCATGCACGGAGATAACCTAGAACCCCGGATTAGATGTAGCTCATGGCAGCTCAGTGTCCAAGTGGGTACCTTAGTAATGGGAAAGGGGACTGTCTCTGGCAGGAACTCAGTGGCTAGCTCTTTGATCACCTGCCCAATGGGAGAATAGCCTTACCAGGCCACAGAGGAAGACAATGCAGACAGTCCTGATAAGACTTGATAAACTAGGGTCAGAGGGATGGGGAAGAGGACCTCCTCTACTAGGAGGGAGGAGGGGCATGGGAGGAGATGAGGGAGGGAAGGTGAGGTCGGGAGGGGGAAAAAGGAGGGGGCTACATCTGGGATACAAAGTGAATAAACTGTAATTAATTTAAAATTAAATGATAGATAGATAGATAGATAGATAGATAGATAGATAGATAGATAGATAGATAGATAGATAGATAGATAAAATCCATGTCAGGCCTTTCTGCTTGACTTAAAAAGATACTGCTCTTCTCTCTGTCTCCATATCTTCTTTCTTCTGCATATGTCAGAGCTGAAATTTTCTCTGATACACACATCAATTATATTGGAATTTGGATCAGCCCTAATGATCTCATTTTAACTTAATCATGCCTGTAAAGACTTTTTTTCATTAGTCACATTCTGAACTATCAAGGGTATACTTTCAACATGCCCAGTGAAGAGTGATGCAATTAAGGGACATGATTCAACCCATGATAAGCTGTCATTCACTCACTGAAACCTCATTTTATATATGCTGGAATTTCTTTACCAGTTATCTGAGTTGTCTTTAAGTCAAGCATATCTAATTTCTTTAAGTATGCAGAGATTATGTTGGCTCGACTCCAGATCTATTTTGAGACATCTTAAGAGGCAAAGATTTAATAGGGCATATAAGCCTGTCACAGTCATGTCACATCCATATCATAATGGATACCGGAGACCATATCCAAAGTGCCCTGGTCTCCAAATGAGAAGGTGTAGATGTGCGATGTATTCTTGTGGTTAGTCTCAGCAGGATGCTAGACTGTTTATGATACTTATTCAAAATCTACTACTGAAAGCTAAGTTTGTGTGGAGAAATCTTGGCATTATTCTTTTACGATTTATTGAGGAAACATATAAACTTATACAAATCCAAAAACTTATCTCTCAGACATCAGCATTTGCTATTTTAATCTAATTTAGTGATTCACAGTTCTAGTGTCCACAGTGATGGTTTCATTTGTGGTTTATTTTACACATGAATAATTTCCAAAATGCATAATTACCAGTTCCTTTTTGGCATGAAGAATTTAAATATGGGCACTTTTTGTTTTCCTTACAGTGAACACTAAATTAAAACACTTTGCAAATTGAAACCCAGCAAATGGCACTTAACTTTCTAGCATCTAAAAGGCTTTTAAAAATTAATTCTCTATTGCCATAATTGAATGTTTGCTTCAGCTGCATCTGCTTTGTTCATTCAGGTCAAACATATGGTAGATATCGTTAAAGTTCAGCATATGAAACTCTGGACCCAAAGCTTGCCGCATCTACCTCATGGAAGGGTTAAATCCAATGATTTCTTTGGTTTTGTCATTTGATATTCTTTCAAGAGTGTTTTTATTTGGAAATAAGTACCCTATGATATAAATATTGGTTTCTCAATAACAGTTTATTTTTCACTATGTAAGTTATTTTTTCCTAATATATCCCAATTGACAATAGGGCCTTCTGTTGGGCAATTTGATCTAACATTTGAAAATGAGAAAATATTCTTAGGAAATATTTAAATATTATTATTTATTGCATTACATATATATATATATATGGTAAAGAAATCAGTAATGGTATAAAATTATTCTAAGGCTAATGAAGGTAAACCCCTTTCCCTTTCTCCCTCTCTCTATTTCTCCCTCCCTCCCTTCCTTTCTCTCTGCCCTTATGTTAACTCCAGTCTCTGTTACTCCAAAGCCCCACAGCTGTTGGAGCTGTCAGTCAGTTGAGCGATACCTGTGGCTTTTTTATAGTTCAGGTGGTGCTTTACGGGGGATGAGTGGCCTTTCTGTCACTAATGAGAGTCAAGCTGAGAGCTAAGGGAATTTTCTAGATCATTGAGTTTAAGCACAGTCTTGGATTCTCTGGGAAATTGCCAAAGATTTTGTTCTCATTTTCTTTTCTGTGTTTCTGTGAGTGTTGATGAAGCGTTAATGTGCAACACTCAAAAAAAATTCACATTGCCATTCTGATTCAAAAAAACAATTGAAGAATTCATAGAAAACAAAAAATGAAATTGCTGTCTTTAAAACTCAGGTATGACAGTCCTATTCTGAAAATGTATCTTAATTAAAATGCAGTATTACCAAAGTTATTAAAGTGAGGCCTTAAAAAAAAAAAGAATGCTAAAATGAATGTTGATCGTTATTGGAAATTGAAAGGTTGGTACAAAAACCATAAATTTAGATGTGAACGCATTAGAAATTTAATCCAAAATTTTAACTCTATTAATTGAAACTGGACTGAGGTTTGCTAGTGAGTAGAATATTTCCCTAAGGATCTAATTTAGTTTCCTTGAGAAACTCGAAACTTGGAAATATAAATGCTATTGAATTAAAAAAAATAGGAGTCTGAAACAACATGATTTTATTACATATTATTTATACTATATAGTTTTAGAATTTCAATCTAAACATATAACACCAACACTGAATAGTATGATGTATTTGAACAGAAATTTATGAAATGACACGTTTTCATCCTTTAAATATAGATTTTATATTTGTAGGTATTTACAAAATTGATTAGGTTGAGAGTAAAACTTTAATTCTTTAGAATGTTCATTAACAAACATTAAAAATTAAGGGTCATAACTTTAAGCATATTAAAGTTAGTAATAATTGACAAAGCAATTAATTACAATGAAAACTTACAAAAGTAGTCCTGTTTGTCTTCTACATATTTCAGATGACAGGAAATTGTTGGGGTACTTTCTATTTCTGTGTAATCCTTTTACTTGAGCAATAGGACATTGAAAATGTTTCCTTTTTTTCTCATGACTCTGTACAAAGGTGTGGTCACATTTTTAGATCAATTCTCCCGTGGGTTAATGACAGCAAGCGATTTACTCTAAATGGGATAATAGGATTAAAAGAAAGAAGAATGAGGATAGGTGAGGACAGAAAAAAAAAAAAAACTGGTATTTTATTTTATTTTTTTTTAATATGTTTGCATTTTAAGCCTCTTCTTTAACCATTCTGCTGCTGGATACAACTTTCTTCTTAGTTATATTATTCTTGAAAGAAATAATTCAGAAGAGAGATTCATACAGCCCATGATTTTTTTCCTCTTTATTTTATTTTATTTTATTAATTATACTTTATTCACTTGTATACCCCACAGGCTTCTGAATTGTGTGCTTTTGTGAATATTTGTGAAGTGGGTAGCATATTGATTGAGACAATTGACTTTTTTCCCTCCAAAATTATAGTGACCTGGATCTCACATTTAGCATCATTTTCTTAGTACCATCTTGAAGATCCAAAATGCAAAATATAATAAAACCTTGAAGTTTTTTGAGAACTCAGATCCTTGTACCTTAGTTTTTGAGAACTCAGATCCTTGTACCTTAGTTTCTTATTCAGTGGGAAGATCCTAATTAAAGTGTTGGGATTTGTAACTAGGAAGAAACATTCTTTTTTAAGATTTTTATTAACTGTATCCTGGTCCCTTATTCCCTCCCAATCCCACCCTTCCTCCCTCATTTCCTCCCTGCCCCTTTCCTAGTCCACTGATCGGGGAGGACCTCCTCCCCTTTCATCTGACCCTATTTTATCAGGAATCTTCAGGTCTGGCTGCAAAGTCCTCTTCTGTGGCCTAACAGGGCTGCTCCTCCCTTGGGAGGTGGGGAGGTCAAAGAGCCTACCATTGAGTTCCATTCAGAAACTCTTTTGCCCTTACTATGGGAAACCAATTGGTTACTGAGCTACCACAGGCTATATCCAAGCAGAGGTTCTAGGTTATATTCATACCTGGTCCTTGGTGGAGTGTCAGTCTCAGAAAAGATCCCTGGGCCCAGATATATTTGGTCCTTGTCGAGCTTCTATCCTAGGAAGAAACATTCTGCCTATTAGGACACATGCTACTATGATACAGTTTCAGCATCCTGGGTTCTCAAAGGACCATTTCTACCTGAACTTTGTTCTGAACCAGGAGATAAAAACAGTAAGATTCAGCTAGAATATATCTTAAAGAATATCTTACAGTCACTGTGGTCAGCTCATATCTAACCCCTTGCCTACCTGGCCTCAATTCCATTAAGTAGAGGTATAGTATTTTTAAAGAAACCTTAATGTTGTACGTTTCAGTAGCTACTTCTTTCAAATCATGTAATGTTGTCATGGCTTTTACCCTGTGTTTATCTGAGATAATGAAATACAGAAATCAGTTTCTGGAAAAAGGAAGAAATTGATTTTCCCAATCCTTACTTCCTTGAGAATGAACAGAAAGGATGTAAAACTTTTTCTTTGAATTAAGAGACTATACAAAAAAAATGGCCTTTACTTAGTACATTATAAATTTGATTTGACACAAATAAATTCTACTTAAAATACTTTTTTTGAGAGTTTAAACTCCTTAAATGACTAAAGAAAGTAATATTAAAATAAAGTATTTTGTCATTTCTCTTTAAGGCTTTCAAGAGTAGAAATTGTTTATGCTTCTACAATTGATTTGGCTGCCTTTAAAAATTATCTGCTGGCAGGATTTTCCAGCTTAAATTTTAACTGTAACATTGCACAGGTACTGAAAGCTTGTAAATTTTTAAATAATGCTATGTAATTATAAGAATTGTTCATGCTTTAGTTTCATCACTGCTTAAAATAACAACAAGAATTTTGTCACTTAGAATAGGCAGAAAAAGACTGAAGGGAGAAACTCAGGTATAGATTTTTTTGTCTATTTTCTGAAAAATATATTTTTCAATTAACAATTAACAATATAATTAACAGTTAAATTGATTTTGAGTTATATATGGAGTTATTGCTTTGAAGATAATAAAGTTTGTACTTTAAAATTATCACCATAATATTTTCAGTCTTTAATGATTTCACATTTATTTTTCAATGTCATTGTAAACCAATATTTATTTATTTATTTATTAGTTGTCTGAGATTTATTCCATCATTTATAAGGGTTTCTTTCTTTTTTCATGTATCAAGAATTAAAATATTAGAATACTAAAACATGAAAAAATTACATGAAATATTGAATACCACTTTTTGACAAAGTCAATGATTTTTTTTCAAGGAGGGTGTGAATGAGTCACAAAATATTTAAAAACAGTAATTTTTACATAAATTTTTTTGTATTAAGATTTTTTTTCAGATAAAACTGATTGTATCATTTTTCTTCCCTCCCAACTTTCACTAGGTCATCTCTACCTCCTTACATGTCCTCTCTTTTTATCTTTCTACATCTCTCTATCCTTTATATCTCTGTCTCTATGTATGTCTCTCTCTGAGTGTCTTTCTCTGTCTCTCTCCTTGTATCACTCTGTTTCTCTCTCTCAGGATTTGTGTTTCAATAAATGAAAATCAAAACAAACGTAATAAAATAAAAACATCAGAATCAATTAAAGAGCATACAAACATCATGGATTCTGTTTTCTCTTGGACAACGTCCTGATGTGGGGCCTGTCTTAGAGTGTGCTTAATACACCGAGTTATACTCCATCTGTGAAAAGTGATTTTCCCTTTCATAGCAGGCATCAACTGCAAAAAGCTTTTGGATGGGTGTGGGGTTTTATGTCCATTTTCTCTACTCTGTGGTGGGGTTGGTTCTGGTTTGAACCTGTGCATATCTATTATTGTGTACTCAAATTGTCTCTGTGAGTTTATTCATGCATCAGTTCTGTTGTGTCTAAAGATACAGTTTCCTTAGAGTCACCCACCAATTATGACTTTTATAATCCTTCCGAATTTTCTTCTACATGGATGCCAAGGAGCTCCACACAGCTCGTTGAACATAGAAAGGCCAAGTTGCTGCCTACATGAGCCTTCATCCCCACACTCTAGTTTCTTTGGTGCAAAAAGGTACTCTGTAGGCTATGGAAAGAGAAACATGGATATCATTAGAAGCACAAACCCTTGACCTACAATCTATCAAGCCTGCAAAATGTGTTGGGGCATTTGTGGCATAGAACTTGTGGGAGTGGCCAACCAATGTCTGGTTTAACTTAAGGCTTATGTCACTAGAGGAAGCCCACGCCCTTCACTGCCTAGATGGCCAGGAACCAGTCACTAGATAGCTCAGAGATCTGGGAAGAACCAAACATAAAAGAAAAAAATACAATCTGGCCATAAAAGAAAAACAAATCAATGAAATTATTCCTAATAATATTCTGCTATATTTTAAAATCAGTATCTTTTCCAGAGAGGCTTATCTGAGAGCAGATGGGAGCAGATGCAGAGACCCCCTGCTAGATAGAAAGTCCAAATTGGAAACCTCCATCAGGTCCTTCCCCTTGGAGATCAGGGAACCTAACTGGAGAAGAGGGAGGAGGGACTGAATGAATCTGAGGAGATGGAGGACAAGAGGAGAACATGGCCAACTGAATCAACTAAGCTGGGTCCATATTGGCTCACAGAGATTGAAGCATCAAACAAGGTGCTTTCATGGGTCAGCATCAGGTCCTCTGTGTATATGTTACGGCTGTTAGCTTGGGTTTTTTTCATGGTGCTCCTAAAGTACCTATTTTTAACCTACAATTACTTATAAAAGTCTTAATATCCTTTGCAGTGCTGTGGCATCGGTTACCATGCCTTTTATTTCATTTCTGATTTTCCTTTTAGCTTTATTTTCTCAGTTAAAAATTTGTCATTATAAACATCCATTTAATTTTAATTTTATTTTTTATATTAATAACAGTTTATTCCATTTGTATCCTAGTTGTAGCTCCTTCCCTCATTCCCTCCCAATTCCACCCTCCCTCCCTCATCGCCTCTCACCTCCAAGTCCACTGATAGGGGAGGTCCTCTTCCCCTTCCATCTGACCTTAGCATATCAGGTCTCATCAGGATTGCCTGCATTGTCTTCCTCTGTGGCCTGGTAAGACTGTTCCCCCCTTAGAGGGAGGTGATCAAAGAGCCAGCCACTGAGTTCATGTCAGAGACAGTCCCTGTTTTTCTTTTTCTTTTTTTTTTTTTCAATGCAGTTTATTCAGGAACATTGAACAATCCTCGGACCCCGGGGAAAGCCAGCCCACAGCTTAAATAGCCTCTGGGTAGCCAACCCCAGCGTGCCACGTGGGCAATGCAGATAGGTCCACATACATGGAAGCAAGCCAGATCCTCAGCCTTAGCCAAATGTGGAGTTGTTTGTGACAGAGAGCACTCACCATCGGGAAGGTGGAAGGCGGAAACCAGCTCCCTCTTTTTTTTTCTTTTTTTTTTTCTTTTATTTTTTTTTATCAGTTACATTTTATTAACTCTGTATCCCAGCCATGTCCCGATCCCTCATTCCCTCCCAGTCCCTCCCTCCCTCCCTCCCTCATCTCCACCGTGCCCCTTTCCAAGTCCACTGATAGGGGGGACCTCCTCCCCATTCATCTGATCCTGTTTTATCAGGTATCTTCAGGACTGGCTGCAAAACCCTCCTCTGTGGCCTAACAGGACTGCTCCTCCCTTCGGGGGTGGGGAGACCAAAGAGCCAGTCATTGAGTTCCTGTTAGAAATAGTCCCTGTTCCCCTCACTTTGGGAAACCAATTGGTTACTGAGCTACCACAGGCTACATCTGAGTGGAGGTTCTAGGTTATATCCATACATGGTCCTTGGTTGAATGTCAGTCTCAGAAAAGACCCTGTGCCCAGATATATTTGGTCCTTGTGGAGCTCCTATCCTTTCCCCATCAGACTAACTCCCCTTCTTTCTTATGATTCCCTGTACTCTGCCAAAGGGTTGGTCATGAGTCTTTGCTTTGAAAACACTGCTAGTTAGAGTCTTTCAGATGCGCTCAGTAGACTCCTGTCATACGTTCAATGCACATCCCATCTGTCTTTCTAAATGAAGATTGATCATCTTACCCCATGTCCCAGAAATAAATCCACACACCTATGAATACTCGATATTCGACAAAGAAGCCAATTCCATTCAATGGAAAAAAGACAGCATCTTCAACAAATGGTGATGGACCAACTGGATGTCTACATGCAGAAAAATGAAAATAGATCCATATTTATCACCCTGCACAAAACTAAAGTCAAAGTGGATCAAGGACCTCAACATAAAACCAGATACCCTAAATCAATTGGAAAAAAAAGTGGGGAGCAGCCTAGAACTCATTGGAACAGGAGACAACTTCCTGAACAGAACACCAACAGCACAGGCTCTAAGAGCAACAATCAATAAATGGGACCTCATGAAACTGAAATTAAAGAATCTTCACTAACCCTTTATCTGACAGAGGACTAATATCCAGTATATATAAAGAACTAAAGAAGCTGAAAAGCAGCAAACCAAGTAACCCAATTAAAAAATGGGGAACAGAGCTAAACAGAGAATTCTCGACAGAGGAATATCGAATGGCAGAAAAACACTTAAAGAAATGCTCATCCTCATTAGCCATCAGGGAAATGCAAATCAAAACGACCCTGAGATATCACCTTACACCCATCAGAATGGCCAAGATGAAAAACTCAGCTCCCTCTTTAAGGCTCGGCATTATGCAGCTCTCTACAGTTTCCCCTTTTTGTTTTAGATGCATCAGGCAAGAGTAGAGGTCTGATCTCTGATATTAGAAATAAATTGGGACTTTGTACCGATGTTCATTTAGGTGTCATCCACCCAAAGAGCATCAGACCCGTCCGATACCTTTTTTTCAAATCCAATTTTTTTATTGTTGTTTCATTTTGTTTGAGGATTTCCTACATTCCTACTGGACCTTCATCATTTTCATTCACTACTTCACTTTTTCCCCTTCCAACTCTTCTTATGTCCATATTTCTCAAATTCATAAGCCCTTCTTTAATATACATACATATGTACTATATATATACATTATATATATGTGTATAATATATATATATATGCATGCTACCTGCTGAAAAAATTAAAGCAAAACAAAGAAAAAAGGCACAGATATTTTCTATAACAAAACAATAAAGTTTTTTCCCATTCATTGTATTTTATTTTATTTCTCCTTCTCCATTTGTCCACTGATGCTAACTTTGGGCTTACTCCATTTTTCTTTTTCTAATGTGATGTGTCATACCTGGTTGTTGAAAAGATTTTTTCTCATTAGATGTAGATATGCTCAGTATTTTATGCTTAACCTTTCTTGTCAGAACTGCTTTTACTTCATTCTATAATTTTTGGGCTTTGAGTTCCTTATTTTGGTGTTAAGATTTTTTTTTGTCCTTTATTTTATTTAATCTATTTGTTGCATGTCAGTATCTTGTTCTGCCGCTTCACAGTGTTTATTTAAATTTAGCATTTCTGTTTATTTCATTGCTTTGCATTGCATTGTACTGTTGTACTGAGTTCTGAACTTGAGATTTGGGTTATGCTGCATAATAAGGCCTATCACTAAATTGCTGTGTTCAAATTATGAATCTGTCAATCAACTAAACTACTCACAAGGCCAGGACAGTTATGCCCCTTGTCAAAGTCCATTCCAGTCTTAACTCCTTGTCTTTTATGGGAGCTCCTTTACAGGCCACATGAATAGACATGTGACTAGTATTTAAGGTAATACCAATCGGTCCCCACAATATCATTCTTTTGTCCTCTAGCCACTCATTCATAGGCTGCCATTTGCTGGGTCCAACTCAAAAGGGATTACATAGGCATGGATAGTTGTGTCTCAGTGCGACAAGGCCTAAGGTGTGATGGGGGGATGGCATATTTCCACATAGTGCTGTCTAAAGAAGATGTGGTAGACCTCTCTACAGGGCAATTCAGAGAGGCTGCATGGCGTCTGCCCAAGAAGATCTGACTCATCATCTCCATTCTGTAGTCTATTCCTGGCTCAGGTCCTCAGCAGCTTTAGGGTGGATGTGGTGTTCTCAGGTTTGATACCTGAAGCTTGAAGAGCTGATGGCATGGTGACTATTGTTTTTTTTTGTTTGTTTGTTTGTTTGTTTTTTTGTTTTTGTTTTTTTCTCAACATCAGCCAAGTCTTTGAAGAATCACTGAGGGTGAGTGTGTCCATACACCTGGAAGTCACCTGCATTTTCTAGAAGGAGCAGAGGTGGGCAACCAAACAGAATAGTTAGGCTAATAGTCTATTTGGGCAGGCAAAGCTTTTACTCAGCCTGCAATTTACTGGTCATCACTAGCAAGCACTCTCTGCTGGGTTGATTGCAAGTTCACTTCTAGATGTTCCAATGGGCAGGGCCCGTGTTTTGTGTCAGCATAGGGCCTTGGGTTTCTGCTTAAGATTATTTATAGATTACTACACGCTGTCCGTGCCGGTTTGGTGGGTGTTGGCAACCTTACATCTGTCAAATAGTTTTTGTGACGACTCTTGTAGAGCATTTTTTCCAGATGGATTGCTTCACAGGATTGAAGGACTAGACTGTGAGCTGTCATCTCAGGAAAAAAATACATATATATTACTCTTTCTCATTTTCAGTAGTCCATTCATTGGTTGCTCTCTCCCTCTATCTCTCTTTCTCTCTCTCTCCCCCTCTCTCTTTTTGGACTGGCTTATATGAGGGAGCTCTGTGGACAGCAGGAATAGAAAACGAACCTTGGTGGTGATGAGAGGGGACTGTAGGGTAGTGTCTTCATTAACTCCTCCTTGGCTCATTCCATGAGCCTGGCAGTATACCACTGCCACTACCTGGGGATAACAGACAGCTTTTAGCCCTGAGGTTGGTCTGTTTTTAATGTCTTTCTCCCCAGAGGTAAGCCATCATTCTTCTCAATACATTGTTGCTCTGGGTCTTTTTATGTGCCATCCATTACTGCTGTCTTAAGGTTTTTGGCTCCCATTTAAAAAAAAAAAAAAGAAATAATATCAGAATTGCGGAGCGGCTAGCATTGAGGAGAACATCTCTTCTACCACCATGCAGTCATGGTGCTTAGATAATATAGCTGCTCTCTTCTTAGAGGAGGGGAGGGGCTGGCATTTTCCTTACTGGACACATTGGAATGGGCCTGTTGTTCTCACACAGCCAACGCGAGATGTTGGTGAATACTGTTTCAGTGCAGATGGCACGGGAAAGAAGGGATCTGGCGCCATCGAGAATGCCTTGGAGCCTTGTGCTGCTAGAAATTGGAGCTGGTAGGAAGAGGGCATCCTCAGCGAAACGCTATCATCCAAGAAAGCTACAGGGGCCATTCTTTGGTGTCATTATGCTTAACAGACCTTACAGGACTGTGTGGGTCTCACATTGGGAATCGTAACCTCTCTCATCCAACTCTGGTCTATAATGAAGGTAGTCTCTCTGGGTTCCTTTAGAACATTGCAGGAGTCTTCAGGAAGAGCACAGCTTGAGTCTATAAGGGCTGCCTTGAGCTGACGCAATGGAGGAGCTAACACTACGAGCATGAGGAGCCTGCATCCTGTCCCACACCATATGGACTGGAGCCTTGAATCCAAGGATATGAAGGAGCCTTAGTCTTCTTGAAACCCTAGTACCTGGATCTCTAGGAGTATCTTGTTGAGTAAATCTGCTAATCCAGGCCTAGCTCTTACATTGCCCAGAGGATGTAGCTGTAGGGTTTTGTTTGTTTGTTTGTTTGTTTTGTTTTGTTTGTTTTTTTTTCTATAGAGATAAGCAACAGGAACTAAAATTTTTACTAAGAAGTAAGGATTGTTCGTGTTTGGGTATCTCCTCTGAGGTAGACTCAAGTTTGTGGACTGAACCCCACAGTGGTTCTAAAATTTGGCTCCACAGAAAATGACCAAGCCTAAAAACCACACTAAGCACTAAAGGCTAAGACTATAGCCCCTCCCTAGCATCAAGTTAGGTTAAAAATTTGAACTCATGGTTAAAGTATTAGTGTTTAGGTTTATGTGATCCTAGTATTGGAGGATAGTCAAGGGTGTCCACCTCTGTTTTAAGTTCCCTAAGATTGGTTAAACGGTAATGAAAAAAAGAAAAATGTATGTTTCCTGTCAACTTCCATAGCTTCTGTGCATATTTTCTGTTTTTCTTTTGTTATTTGGTGGTGGTGGAAGTGGTGGTGGTGGTCGTGTGTGTGTGTGTGTGTGTGTGTGTGTGTGTGTGTGTGTGTAAAGTCACCTGATTTTCTTTGGTCTAGAGAAGATTTTTTGCTTGGATTTGTGCATTGACTGTCTCTGTAGAAGGAATAAAAGAAAGTTTTATTTTGAAGTTTTGCTCTTGTTCACATTAAGCAATGAATTTAATTAGTAGTTTAACACTTATATATTTATTTTTCACTTAAAAAATCTGACAATAATATGGAAATAGTGGAAGAGTAAATCAGACACCGAGTTTTTTGGTTGTGTGGTATTGGGCAGTAGGGTTACAAAATCGTTACTACTCATTACTGTGTTATATCAATGGCACCATTCAACATAACGCATTTCTTTGGGAAAGCATGGGAAAAAATGACCATGGAGCTTTAATACAAAAGCTGAAGGAATCAGGCAAAAGGGAAGCTATTACTAAATGTTCTCTTAAACATTCAGGCTGAGCTAAAGTGTGAAATGATTATGCTGAGTTCAAGGACAGCTTTCAAATTTGGTTGTATGTTTTCTGCACTTAATTTACATTTATAAGCCTCAGTTCCAGGTGCTTACGCGTCTGTGTATATACAATACACACTAAGCTTTTATTCAAAGAAGTAGTAAAAAAAAATTGTGTTGTTTTAGACATTTTGTTTCTGGCTAAAACTTTTTGTATAATTTGGAACCATGCCATTAAGATGTCGGTCATAATTTTGTTTTTGTTTTGTTTACAGCTAAAATAAACTCCTGAGGTTATAATTAGAGAGACAAAGTATGTTCATTTTGTTTGAGCATAACTTTTTTAAAGTTTTATATAAAGTCTGAAAATTCATTTAAAATTCCTAAAATTGATATAGACACGTATGGTCCTGTTATTTAGACAGAGCCTATACGCTTATTTTTGAAATCTAAGAACGCTGCACAGTATTCTTGCCACAATCTGAAATTCTTTAGAGGTTGCTGGAGGCCTTTTTCATTATGGCACGTGTAAGTGTCTTACAATACATTTAATGTTTACTAAAAGCAGACCATAAGTCAACATACAGAGCCAAATCACAGTTGCATAATCTTGTAACATAATTCATGTAAGTAAAAAGGGCGAGCCTAAAACTCGAAAATTCTGTAATGAACATCACGTGGCTATTTAGCATGCTTTCATTGGACAGCACTAGGAAGTAGGTTCCCTATCTTTCATGGCTCAGAGAATCCTACCACCTCAATGAAGCTGGAATTTAATGTGTTAACATTTTCTCATAAAGTTTGACCTCGCGGTACTGCCTCTGCTTAGCAGCTGTTTCTACCAACAGGCAGTGCCTGCCACTCCCTCCTCCCACTCTGTCTTCCACTGTGTCACTGTTAACGTAAACATGTTTTCTGTGCAGCATCCGTCACAGCTTCTCCCCAGAGCTTAGTAGTGAAAAAGTATTTGGAATTTAGGAAGAACACAACTATGGCCAGCTGTTCCCCAAATGAACCGAGAAAGATGTCATAGACTGAGCATTTCTCAAGACAATCTAATGTTCAGATCATCAAAATGGTTCCTAAGTAGCAATCATCATTATATCTCCATTCATTCCTCCCTGGGTTTTTAATTTCTAGTTAACATTTAATGATTTAAAACATTAACTTTGATAAGTAGCAAAAGTCATTCATCTGGGCTTTCAAAAATTTTCCTAACTCTACATAAATAATATTTTAAAATATGTACAAATATACAGCTTTCTGAATTTTGACTTCTTGAAAATATAAATGTAACTGGATCATGTTCTTTTAAAGAACTGAAAATTATCTTTAGTCCTTAATATTGGACTATCACTTTTCTATTCCATAAAAGTAGTCATTGTTCTTACAGTTAAAAGCAGGGATTTCTTATACACTTAAAAATATTTACTATAAATGAAAGGATACCAAATATCTTCTTTTGTAGATCTCCTTTTACTTAATGATGTATATCTGAGACTCATCCATATTGTTTCATTTAAAGACAATTTATCCTAATAGTTGTAGTCATTGTATGCTCATCATTTTTCTTTTTCTGCTATTAATTTTTTTTTATTCTTCTCTCAGAAGAACCACAACCTTCTTTAGACCACAGCCTTCCCCTGTCTCCTCCTCCCACTTCTACCCCAACTTTCCCTCTAGCCCAGATCTACTTCTACTCTGTTTTCCTTTAGAAAAGACCCGGCTTCCCACTGATATCCACTGAACACCGCATAACAAGCTCTGATAACTGTAAGTAAATCCCTCATATCAAGTCTGAATGAGGGAAGCTAGTAGTAGGATAATGGTCCCAAGAGCAGGGAAAAGAGACAGAGACACCCCACTCAAACTGTTGAAAAGTGAATGTAAGCACAGAGCCCCAAATTCAATTAAATGTATCTTCTAAACTTGTTAACTTGTTACTCCAATAAAATGGTTGAATATAAAGAAAAGGAGGAGGAGGAAGGAGAAAGGAGATGAGGATGGGGATGGGAAAGGAAAAGGAGAAAAAAATATATAAATCTAAAAGTACATTGATATCACTTTACCTCATAATTAACATTCTGTTATCATGACAAAGTCCTGTTGGAGTGTGTATTGTTTGACATGGACACATTCAGTCTGAGTGTGAATGTTGATAGTGCAGGCAGAAAATGTCATTGTAGCTTTCTCCCCAACCTGAAGAAAGCTCCTACTGAGAATCAATAAAGCTGCTTCCTTTTTTTTAAAGCTGTATATGATAACCCTTTTTCCTTGTTTATTTTTATGTAGTAACCCTGAGTCTTTGTTCAACCGTATGCAATATGCTTTCCTCCCTGTTCAACAGTATATAATAACTAAGCTGAGGGTGCATTGATGGTGCCTGGTCCATCTTCCTTATCAGATAGTCCAGTCCACCCAATCCTTGATTTTCTGTGTTTGTTTGTGTGTCCTTTTTCCATTCTCCCCCTGCCCCATTTAGATCAATCCCTCAAGCTTTCCAAAGATTTGTCATTTAGACTTTCCATTCAATATAATTGTTCCACTCATCTTTAATTTGTGATATAGTTTCTTTATAACAATATACTTTATGCTTTCCAGGCATAATCAGCAATTAACCCCATTTCTATTTCAATGTTGTTGTTTTTTTTTTGTTTTGTTTTGTTTTTTTTCTTACGGGAAAATCTCCTTTCTTATTTTCCATAGATGTATTTCAACCATTCTCAAGAAGCGCTTAAACTGATATGCACCTATGAATGTAGATTAGCTTTCTTATCACGTTTGAATACAGTTAACTTCTCTATCCTTTGAAAACCTGTAACTTGCATTTTGCTGCATTACTAAATTTTTGGTAGTGTATAAAATGCATTGTATTGTTTCCACAAAAGTATACCCTATGTTAGAGATGAGTCAGGCAAAATTCATGGACTAGGGATGTTTGCATCACTTCGTCCTAATGGTGTTCAACAGAATTACAATTCCATAAGGCTCTGTCTCCAATTTAAAGCATTTTCCCATACCATTTCCCAAAATACAGCGATTTAATCCAGATATCTTGTTTACATTCATTATCTTTACTTTCCTCTATCATTATCATTTCCTTTAGAATGTTTTTGGGAGTGTTAATGTGCCTTATGCTGATGAGGCTTAATACATGCCAAGGTGGGGCACAGTTGTTGCTTAAAAATGTGAATTACTCTGTCAACAAAATTTAAATTCAGGGAAGAAGGAAAGAGGGAGCCATGATGGGTTAGAGTGGAAAAGGAAACATGTGGGATGATAGAAAAGACTGAGAATAGAATAGAAAAGGAACGGCCCAGATGAAGAATCCAAGCAAGTATTTTGGGATTCTGGATGAAAGGCATCCCAGATAGGAATGGTTAAAGCAGATGGCATGGGATGGGAGCTGGAAGATATGAGAGAGCATAGGTCGAATTATCTGCCCAGCCCAAGGTGTTATAAGGCATTTATAAAATCTGCAAATAAATAAATAAATTTAGGTTGAGGTTAGGGATCAGTGTATAAGGAACTTATGTCTCAAGTACAAGGACACAATTTAGATTGTGTCCAAGAAACCACACAAAAGCTAGGAAAATATAGTAGCCTAAGTGTAATTGAAGTATTAAGATGCCAAAATGCCAAAGACTGGGATCAGCAGAGCAAGCTGGCTAGCTAGACCAGCTAAGATGGCTGTATCAGTTAGCTCCTAATGCACTGGGACCTTACCTCAGTAAATAAAATGGAGAGGGGTTAAGAGGTTCAACAGCAACCAGAAGTTTCCACAAACAAGCAAATATGCACATATCAACATACCTGTGCGTACATATATGAATTTGCTATATATACACATACAAAAAAATATTTCAAAAGATTTACCTCTAAGTTTACAAACATAAAATGTTTGTTCAACATATTCGTATTTGAAGACATAAATAAAATGTATAAGTAGCATTCTCATGTAAATGCCTCTCTTTATTGAAGGCATAATAATCACCATAGGGACTTGGAAATCATTATTTACATGACTGAGAAAAAATGTGACTGGGAATACGTAACTGCTGCTGTATTTACTTTTAGTAATTTTATTGCACGTATTTGTTTATGTGTCTGTGCATATACATGTGTGCCCCAGTATGTGTGTGGAGGCCAGAGGACAACTGGAGAAAGCCATTTCATTCCTTTCATTCATCACATGGGTGTCTGGAATCAAATTCAGATGGTCAAGATCGGCAGCAAGTTCCTTCAGTAGTTGTGCCATGTTTCCAACCACTTGCCTGAATTTCAAGAGTCAAATATTGAAAAAGCAGTCACTCATTAAACCGAAGTAACCTCTATGAACTTCGGAATGAACCATCAAATGTATGCCTTACTATCTCTACCAAGTGTAGCATTTCTCTGTGCTACTGAAGTTCAACCTATTCAACCTTTGCTTTATTCTCCATTAAATAATGCTGCTCTGAAGGAATAAGCTTTGCCTTCAGATATGTGCCTACCTAGAGAGCAGTGCTTTACTACACTTCTGAGACATACAGTGACATGTTAATTGAATCCTACAGATGTCCTTCAAGCATAGGAAACATGTCAATAAAAACTATTTATGTCAATAAAAAAATTAAATCAATCCCTTTCAAAACCAGGTTAGAATGTTCACGTGGCTGTCCTGGGGAGTACCTTCTGCCTGCAGTCTGACATCTTGCTTTCTCCTGTGGGAGCACTGAGGAGCTCTCTGTGAACCTCTATCTGGACTTCACCTTACAGATCTATTACCATTCCAATGGCCACTTCTAAATATCACTAGGTTGAGGTGGTTGGGATTTTGACAAATGATATTGAAGGAACACATCAGACCATAATAATTGAGTTCATTTCTATATACAATTCTTTCTCTGTCTTTCTGCTCCACTCAACATAGAATGAGATGTTTACCAAGGCAGTTTCAATTTGTGTGTAAAATTGATTATCACGATGACTGGTTGGTAGTGATTTATCTTTGTCAAAATATAAACATGAAGATGGTAACTTCAAATGATGAAACGTTTGTAACAGATGTTACAATGATTTGCAATTCTCGACAGTTCCCTGATTATTCAAGATTTCAAAGTATTTTCCATTGTGAATCATTCCTCATACATCTCTAGAATTAATTTTCTCTTTTCTTCACATAAATCAGGAAGTTCCATCAAGGGCTTTTTTTTTCTTGATGACAAGGAACTAAAAATAATCATGATTAAAGATGAAAATGGTCATGAGAACGTTCATTTGCATGGATGTGATTTCAAAAAAAAATGCTTTCTACCTTTACTTTTTGAATATCAGATATATTTCAAGAAACAGCATGCCATTTCTAATTTGTGATCTCTAAAAATGACTGCATAACCTTCACTTATGCGTGAACTGAATAGCATCTGATATAAGTAATAGAGAAACAGATAACATGTTTTAGTTAGCGCATACATGTATGAATATATGTATGTATGCAAGTCACTGGTCCCAAACAATTCTCACAGTCTCTCTGTATCTATTTTTTTAAAAAATTGTTGGTGGTTTCCCTTTTTTTTTAAAAAAATTATAGGTGGTCTATTAGAAAAACAGTATTAGATTGCCCTGGCCTTGAATGCAAGATCCTCCTGCCTCGGCTTCCCTAAATCCAAGTGCTGTGTGAGAAATGTGCACCACAACACTTGTTTTCAGTGTTGCCCTCTAATATCAAACAGTAATAGAAGCAATTAGGGGCCCTTTGGAAAAAAAACCCTGCCTTTCTCAAAGTAAACCTTTACATATGATCACTCTGCTGGGAAGTCTTGTATTACTGAAAAGTAAGGAAGACTAGAGTCGTGCCTTAGATATACAGGATGTATGACACACAGACAACCTTCTAAAACAGGGCTCAAATATCGAATACGTTTTAGCAACAGCATAAATTAAATGGTGGTATATTATTGTCTAATGTTTAAAAATTGATATCTGTGTGACTGTACCTATATCAGTGATTCAATCGACCAACAAGGATAGAAGTCTAGCCCACAGAATAATTTTAAATTATTCGTAAAGATTTTTCTGTCTCTGGTAAACTGCAGTGGATTGCCCTACGTTAAGCACAGCTGCACATGTGGACTTCCTCTAAACAGCACAGATGGAAAGAGGTGGGAAAGAGTAATTTCAGATCTCCACCAGCTGAACAAGATTAATATCAACAGAGTGCAGTGGCATTTGTAGTATTTGCATATGATTTGATAGGAACATGCATACAAAGTTGTCTCTGCAGTTACTGGAGCCTGATTATTGCAAGAACAGAATTTTTAAAAAGAGCTTCTATCTGAGATGTTTACTTTAGATAGAGCCAGTTATTACATAGTGTCCAATGCAGTTAGGAAGAAGTCCATCCCATTAGCCTCCACCCTAGAGCTAAGCAATGGTAAGTAATGAACAAGGGGCATTGGAACTTCAGCACAGCGTGCTGGGATGCTTAGAAGCTGTAAGGGAAGCAAGAATGTGATCCAGATGCTGTTTCATTTCCACCTTGCATTGAAAAACATCATCGTGGCAAGTGGAAAGGCTGAGTGCATAGGTCACAATGGTATTATTACTCTACCTAGAGGTAAGCTTTGGTGATTCCTGCCTTGTGGACTGTACTAGGTAATGAAAGCAGCTGCTAAACAATAAAGTCAATAAGCTGCACATCCAACTTGCTTCAAGAAGGGACCAGCATCTAGGGCTCAACGCGCTCCTCTTCTGCAGTACAAATATGTGCAAATATGCGCATGCATGCATCTGGGTGGATTTTCACCTGTGCACGTGAATTGAGATTTACTTTCCACAACATTTCAGAGATGGCAAAGTGAGTTTCCATACCACCATTTTAAAAATTGAAGAAATTAGTACTTTTTTTTTGTCTTTGAAAGCTTTGTTTGAGTCGATCATTTGCCATTTCAAGAAATCATGACACTAAAACAGAATCTCTTTAAAATCAATTTCTCTAGTAGCCCAACCACAATGAAAACATCCAACACTGCAAGAGTGTGAGTTCTCAGTGATGTGGAGGCAGAAAATAGCCTTTCCACCTTTAAGCATAACATATGTTGTAACTTGAAGGAAAAAAGTCTCTGAGGTACCTCAATACAGTATCCTATAATTAAACTCAGATGTAGGCTTGACCCTTAGACGCCAAGGTTTTCTCGAGATATTTGAAAAGAGAATGGATTGAGGATATTAGAAGTTAAACCCATTTGAGTTCTGTTGGAAGATTCCAGTTAAATTTTCAAGGAGGTGCCTGTAGCAGACATTCCAGAGGAAGCTGTATTCTTTGGGATACTTGGCCAGAGAAAGGGGTTCCAATGTTGAAAATACCTTTTGTGACAGTGACTGGAACCCTGGTAGCACAATCATTGAAGCGGAAGCAACTGTGCTGCTTTCAAGGTGGAAGGGGAAACAATGAGCTCCAGATGCTCAGTTTCATTTCCACCTTACATTAAAACACCACCATAGCAAGTACAAAGGCTAACTGCACAGGTCAGAATGATAATATCACTCTTGCTAGAGGTGAGCTCTCCACTGGCTCACTTTTTATGCCTTTCATTGTCTCTTCAGACCTACATATAGATTCCAAAGACAATTGGCACAGTGTTCATAATATATCAGCTAAACCATGACTCTGAATCCTTCTTGATCCAGGTGACCATTTGGAATAAAAAGATTGTTCGTTTTTTTTTTTTATATATATTATGCTCAAATTTCTAAAGCTTTTCCTGTCATGTGAGGCAATACGTGAGTGAATGCATACACGTAAGCACTGCTGAAGTTTGAAATCAAAGACTGCAGATGCTTTTCATGCAAGTCCTGATTTCTACATTACGGTTCAGTAGGATTGACACTAACAGGAGTCATAAGCCTGATTCTTTGGATCAGTAAGAGCCTAGCAATAGTAAATTATCTCAACTTTTCTCAGGAAATGTAAATGGTATCATGGTGAGAGAATGATTGCATGAGTCAAAAGCATAAAAATGCCAGTCATAAATAAGGGGGAAAACCTTCATCCCCATTGGGATAAAATAACATTACATTCCTGAGATGCTGACTAGGGACAGACAATTTTTTTGGATAGTTGTTTGCTCCAAGATTACTGTGAAAATAACTTTTAATAATTTATTGTCATACTGCCCCAAATCACAACCTTCAACATAAAAGGAGAAAATCTACTTTCAAATCAATTTTGCATTGACAAGTGTGGGACAAGAACTGTGACAAGAAAAGTTATCTTTGGTGATGATTTATATCTCTGAAGATAAATTTATATTATATTTTACATGGGATATTTTTATTGTGCACATATGTGTTTGTTCACTATTTTTACAGTTAAAATCTTAGAAGGCTTTGTGTATAGTTATGCATCACCACAGAACAAACAATCACCACCAATAGGTGGAGTGGTAGAATTTGTTTGATGAATGTCAGTATTATTTACTTTTGCCACAGGCATGCAAGGATGAAAATGTATGGGTGTTGATCAGCATCTCTACAGTAGGTTAAATTCAAAACAGAAAGTAATACATTTTCTCAGCAATTATTTCAACAAGATTATAAACTTGATTCATATGAATTACCTTAAAACAAGGCCTGCTGATAAATGTTTTGAAGATGAAAACTAATAAAAATTCACTTTAAAACAAATAAGAGGCAGCCCATAGTTTGGTGGCTCTGTTCTGTTTTGTTTTGTTTTAGAAAGGGAAAGCTGAGTTTTCATACCAGGGAAAGTGCCAGACTGCCATTTTCTGTGGAAGCCCACTTGGGCACTGCTGTTGTTTTCCCATCTGTCACATGCATTTAATCACACTCACCTTGTTCTGCTCTATGCTGTTTGCCCTAACAAGTGAACAATTCTATAGCGCCTTGAAAATATAGATCTCGATATAAATAATAAAACATTATTATAGCTTTGGGATAAGTCTGAAGACAGGGAGGTTTGAAGGTAAATGATTTGTCTTTCTGGGGTGTAAAGTTTTCAAAAATAGAATTTTCTTAAACCAGTTACTTCTTACCTTGATATTCTTATCTCTGGACAATATGCAAATATACATATTCAATAACGTGAGATGTTACAACCATTGTAATTAAAGACAAGATGTTAAGAGACTGTCCAGTAATAATCATCATAACTCAAGCATCATACCATTTCTTAGCTTCTTTCATTAGCTATGTACTCACTCGTAAATTATTGTGTATGTGTACACATTCTTATAAAAACACTTGTTATAAACAATCTAAACAACTGAATAGTGTGGTCTCTGCTCTTAATCAGCTTTCAATCTAAAGGAGAGCAATATTCATATAAAAGATGTGACCAATAACCTCAAGGGTATTTTCACACAGAGGCTGTCCTAGAGCTGCAATGGTAGCACGCTTTCTGACACTGATGTAGGAGACGAAGGGAGTGCAGGTGACCTCAGTATCTGGGAGGTTTTTATTAATAATCATATGCTAGATGAAAGCCTGGAAATAGAGTATATGTGACAAATGTCAGAGCATCTTGTAAAGCATCTATGACAGGATCAGTAAGCTGAACGAAAAGAGGTAAGTAAAGAAACACAAGAGAGAAGTAAATGGCTTCAGAGTCTGAGAGGTGGAGAACTAGTTAGAAGAGAAACTCCAAAGATAGGTTTTGCCAGACTACATAGGCTCTTGAATGTCTGGTTAAAAATATGTGGGTTTTATTTAGAGGGGAACTTTACACTATTTAAGTCAAATAAACATATTTGTAAGTGTTGTTTTCAAAATAAAATTATTTTTCAAAATGAGTTTATGTACAATTATTTAAAAAATTATCCTTCCTTATTGTGATAAGAAAATGAAAACTTTGGATGTCAATTTGACATTAGGTGTGTGGTAATATATGGTGGCAATTTTTAAAACCAAAGCAGCATTAGTGTTAAAGGGAAAAACACACTTGTTATCATAGATTAACAGATAATTATTTCAATTGAATAACAACTATTTTCTCATAAACATTTTTTATGTTATCATGTTTACTAATGAGTCAAAATTATTCATACAACACCCATTTCTATGAAAACCTTCTCTAACCATTTCCTTAGGTCATTTCTGAACTTAAATGTTAATATTTATTCTCATGTAACAGGAAACATAATTTAAACAGCAAGTTCTGAGCTTCTGTTCTTCGTTATTCTTTTTAGTATCCATAATTTCTTAGGAGAAATCCTTAGAAATTATGTTGGAATCAGTAAAGTTATGTCTGACAAGCTTTGTTGAGGAATATTTGGAAAATAAAAAAAAGTCTGGATAGAAAATTACTTACTTAAATTCTGTGTGTGTGCAGGTGTATGTGTGTGTGTGTGTGTGTGTGTGTGTGTGTGTCTGTGTGTTATGTGTGTAGGCATCTGTGTCTTCAGGAATATGTGTACTGATTGTCAAACCTTGGTCTTCTTTTTATAATACAATTGTTTCCTAATTAAATCATTCTACTGCCAAGGAATATTTTAAGCAATAGTTTGAAGAATAAGTTATGTGTTAAGTTCAACCAAAAGAAAGTCTATTTTTCTTTCTACCATACAATTTTTAGGGAACAAACTGGGTTTGTCAGTGCCTTTATCTATTAAGCCATTTTACTGGTATAAAAATTTTTTCCTTTTTTTTTTTGATTGTCTGATTTAACCACATTGGTGGAAACAATGACAAAGATTAATATTTCTGATATTTATTTTACACCATTTTTTTTCAAAGTTAGTATCACTTATCTAACTTCCAGTTAGATATTCTATCTTCATTTTCTTGTATTTTGTTTGTTTGTTTGTTTGGTAGGTTGGTTTTAATGGGAAAAAATTGTGGGTTTATTGTGACCCTAATGGAATGTTGTGTCCATAGGTTGTATGATGGAGCTTATGGTGCAGGGAGCATGTGGCTAGGACTCCTCACATCTAAACAAACTAGAAAATAGAAATGGGGTCAGAGCACAATACATATTTTGTTTAAAACTTTTAGAATTGTACAATGTTGATCCTTTTTAAGTATGAGCATCGTAGTACAGATTTTGTACTTACAAGTCATTATTTGCTGTACATTGAAAAAAAAGCCCTAATTAGAGAAAACACGTAGTTTTTGCTTCATCTTTTTTCTTTGAATTCCCGACAATTTTTTTTCCCTTCTCAATTCCTTTATTCCATGTGTGTTATTTTCAGTGAGTTTTTAGTCGTCTTGTAGCCTTTCTTCAGGCCCGTCCTTTGTTCTTTTCTGATACATGTCTATAAATACTTTGCAATCTTTATTTGGATACTGTTAGGAAATAGAGGATGTTTGATATGGTGGCTCAGTGCATTGAAAAAGTGGCAATTTTCTGCAAATAGCGGTAGAAATTTGCTGAGCTGTATTGGCTCTATGTGGGAATGAGTTTTTGAGGAAGTATTCATTACAGTAGGTTAACTATTGGTTGCCTCATTTCTTTCTCTTTTTAGTTTAAAAAAATTATTGTTTATTACAATTTATTTACTTTGTATCTTGGCTGTGGCTCCTACTCTCATCTCCTTCCATCCCCACACTCCTTTCTTCCCTCCCTCTTTTCCCCCATGCCCTTTCCTTAGTCCCCCCTCCATGCTTCCTCCCTTTCTTTCTGACCCTAGCTTATCAGGTGTAATCAGGACTGGCTGCATTGTCTTCCTGTTGTAGCAGTTCTATGCATAGTAGCCAGAATCTGGAAACAACCCAGATGTCCTTCAGTGGAGGAATGGATACAGAAATTGTGGTGCATTTATGCAATGGAATATTACTCAGCTATTAAGCACATAGAAATCTTGAAATATGAAGGCAAATGGTGGGAACTAGAAAAGATCATCCTTAGTGAGGTAATCCAGAAGCAGAAAGACATACATGGTATTTCTTTCTCTTTTTAATAAATTTATTCATTTATTCATTTTACATCCCGATCATAGCCCCCTCCCTCCTCTCCTCTCGGTCCTAGTGTCCCACCCCTTTTCCTCTCCTGCCTTTTCTCAGAAAAAGGGAGCCCCCCCCACTCAACAAACCCACCCCAGCTCATCAAGTCACATGAGGACTTCTTATATCCTCTTCTATGGAGCCCAGGCAAGGCAGACCAGCTAGTGGAGAGTGATATAAAAGCAGGCAACCGAATCCATGTCAGATATGACCATGCTCCCCTTGTTAGGGAACCCACATGAGGACCAAGCTGCCCATCAGTTACATATGTGCCCTGGGCCTAGGTCTGGTCCATGCCTGCTCTTTGGTTGGCTTCAGTCTCTGTGAGCCCCTATGGGCCTAGGTTAATTGACGCTGTTGGTCTTCTTGAGAGGTTCTTGTCCCCTCTGGAATTTTCTGTCTTTCCCCACATTACTCCACAGGGCTCCCCTGGGTCTACTGAATGTTTGGCTGTGGGTCTGAGCATCTGTTTCATTCCGCTGGTAGGTGGAGGTTCCAAAAGATCCTCACCAATGCTACAACCAAAAGATGGATAATATCTGAAACATAGAAAAATTTAAGAAATTAAACACCAACAAAACAAATAACCCAATTAAAAACGGAGTACAGAGCTGAAGAAAATTCTCAAAATAGGAAACTCTAATGATTGAGAAGCACTTAAAGAAATGTTCCACATCCTTAGTCGTCAGGGAAGTACAAATCAAAATGATCCTGAGATTCCATTTTACAGCAGCCAGAATGGCTAAGAGCGAAAAAATGAAGGGTTCCCTCATTTCTACACTCATGTATAGAGGTCCACAATTCATCTGTATTAAAAGGAAAATCCTTAGCATTTATATTAATTTCCTATTTCTGCTATATTCAGTTACTATAACCTTTATGGCTTGCACCAAGTGAAATATGTAATCTTTTTATTCAAGAAGTCAGAAGGTTGAATTGGATTTCTCTGACTAAAATCAATGTGTCAAAAGGCCCATGCTCTTTCTAAAGGTTCTAGGCAAGAAAAAATTCCCTTGCCTTAAAAAAAAAAAATCTTTTCCTTTGAATTAATTTATTTTTAGCTTTCAGAATCCATCTACATGCATTGGTTTATAACCCCTTTCTGTATCTTTAATCCCAAGAGAATAACTTCTTAAAATCTATGGTGCATACTCTGCCCCTGAACTTTAGTCATTACATCTGATTGTCTAAACTCTTAAACAATCCTGGGATCACACCTGCCCTCTTGGATAAGACAGAGTGGAGCAATCTCCTCGTCAACGTCATTATCTGTAACTGGGAGGCTAGATGTTTTCTTCGGGATTCTCAACTTCCTTCCCTGGCATAAACAAAGAATTGAATGACTAAGAAAGAAAGAAGAGGACCAAGCCATAGAGAAAGAGAAAGTAACAGCTTTATACATTTAGGCTTGGAGAAGCTTAAGGCTTAAAGTTCACTAATGAGACTGGCTTGAGTGTTTTATCTGGCTCTTGCTTCCTCCTTTCTCTCTATTGGTTATATTTAGATGCCTAAATACCTAATATTAAAAGTTTGTTATACAAAAGTGATGATTTCTCTCGATAATTGCCTACAATGTTAACAATCTAATATTGATACTTATATAAATATTATAAAGATAAGAGATGTATCCAAGTTACTAGTAATTAAATATCCATGTTTAAGTATCTATATTTTCTCTGATTTAATCAATTTTCATATTAGGATAAAAATTGCCATCCTTATATCTCTAAATATGAATTTTACCAGGAAAAATAAATCATACTGCCAAAAAACAAACAAACAAACAAACAAAAAACCACCATACCTCTCACTGAACTGCAATTCTATTCAACATAAGGTGGCTTCTGCGAGCATCAAAGAAAGTAGAAAGCAGTCATGTTGTATATGCTTCAATACTTTTAGCAAAGGGAATTTAAATATCTTTAACCTACACCTTTGCATGGCTCAATGACTAAGAATTCTTTTCCCTTATGTGGAATGAAATCTGTTCTCCTATTACCTTCACTCAGAGCTCTGACTCTACCTTCTGAATATATTCTCTCTCTTTCTCTCTCTCACTTTTGCCTCTTCCAACCCTACGTCTGCCCCTCTCCCTGTTCTTTTTTTCCTCAATATACGGGCAACTCTTCAAAATGCTCAAAAATTAGTTTCCCTAAGTGTCTCCCAGGTGTTGGCAATCACGTTCTAATGCATCTGTTGACAATGCTCTTCACCATCATGACATTCTTTATCTACCAAGCATAGTATCCTTAGATTGACGTTATTTCTTTGTGTCAGTTAATATATTTAATATGTCACCATTCCCATTTAGATTTCATCTGGCTCTAGTAGGTGACCTATGAAACATTTTTTTTTTTTTTGCTAAACCTACCAGACATTTTTTTATTATTGTTCCTATTTAATAAATCAGTGTTTCAATAAATATCTCTATGTTTTCCACAAGTAACACGTATAAGTAACTTCTGATAAAAATGAAAACTTGGTTCCAGCTATACCAAGAACACCTGTGAGTCTGCAACTCTGGAAATCTGAGAATTATGCCAACACTTAATCATCGTTTACACTTCCCATCTTTAGAGCTTAGCTGTGAAGGTCCAGCCAGTGACCTGCTGAAGCCTTTTCCAGTAAAACACAGGAGACATAAACCAGGTCATGTCAAACATGCTTACCGTGAGCCTTCTCTTCAGCTGTCAATGAGCTGTACAACACCAAAGATGCACAGTAGGAGACTCTGCCATCGCTGACTCTTGACTAGTTAAGAGTGTTTGGTTAAACATTTTGAAAGGTGATAGGTGAATGGGGTCTTTAGTTGAAGTTATGGGTCAAATTCCAGGCTTGCAGTAGCACATAGGAGACAGAGAAAAATAAATTACCAGGCTTTTAAGTATACATAGACATAAAATACTTCATGATTTGATTGGAGTCTGAGTTCTACTTAATAAATCAACAGCAGGTAAAATCATTAAGAACAAAATAAGTTGCTGGAACATGTTATCAGTAAAATATAACAAGTGTAAATAATGAAGAGATGGTGATAAAAATGAAGGATGTGAACTTGAAAGAAGAGGAAAACACCTTTCCTTCTTCTCTAAACATCTTTAAAGTTGATGAATCCTGGACTGTCACTCCATCCTCTCACTCAATGTATTTATAATATTCAGACTAAGCTACAAGACAAAATCCCTAGGAAGATAGACCTTTATGTGAAACTCTTTTTTGGAAAAAATGTTATAGGAATATTTGATTGTAATTTACATACAGTTCATATAAAACAATTTTTTTTTTTGCAGGTGTGACTTCAGGGCATCATCTGTGTCATTAATTTGAAGTGAATGTGTGTGTTTATATATGTAGATGAATATATTCCATACATATAAATATAATGAAGGAAATTCAATTGGTGTATTACTGGCCATTGAAGAGTCACTGGAAAACAAAGTATATCTTATTAATACAGAGAGATTTACATTTTACAGAAACTTAACAGTGGAATTAACATTTTTCTGTTTGAGTCATTTATTTATGGATTAAATAAATACCTTAATAAAAATGCCTTACAACTCAACACAATTTACACATTCAAACGTCTTCACAAATACTTCCTTTGATCTTCTCAACACTTTGCTTTCAGAGGGCTCATTTATGGTGGGTCCGATGATTCATGGATTATGACCAAGTTTCTAAGTTAAGTTTTTATTAAGTCATAGCCTGACATTTCCCCACACATCTTCCACTTAGGTGCCTCAAACTTTAAAATACCAATTCATTTGGTTAAATTATTCTTTAGGAATCAATTGTTTTCTGTTCAAATATGGAAGAAATAATGTATTCTCTGCCTCCTCTAATCATTGCATTCATAGTTTTATTTACAAACCTTATATACTAGGTACAAAATATGTTTTGTAATACACACAGTGTGGCTTTGCAAAGTTGAATAATGAAAGTGCACATTATATAATTAAATAATTAAAGTGTACATACTATTTCAATGATAAGGTGTCCAAATATGTTTTGTGTGGTTTTCAGGATTAGAAACCAGGAAAATAAAAGAAGAAAGATTGCTTTCTCATGATTTATCTGTGAAGCAAAAGCCCTTGCCTTTTATTTTTAGCAAGAAATAAGCTTTTCAACCAGAAATAAAAAGTTTTCAAGATTATCCACTGATAAGTAGTAAAAATATGACTGGTCATTCTGGAGTATCAGTGCATATACTGGGGGAGTAAGTTCATGACTCAAGTGAAGCCATTCAGAAAGTGTAACACAGTCCATATGGCTGGCTTTTGAAGTCTGCTTAGTACTCCACTAGGGATTCTCAACTTGGACTTCTCAATCTGATTTCCATAAGACGCAGGTTCTCTTTGGTGGAATGACCTGCTGCAAGCACACCATGGGTTAATTCTATAATAACTTATGAGGGCAATAAAGCTTTTCCTTCAGCTTGCCTCTTAAGTAATGATCTTTTACGCTGCCTTATAAAACTGAACTTATGTTTTATTTGTAAGTCATTCTGGGCATAATAAACCCTGAATTTGGGGCACTTAGTTTTGTGTTTTAAGTACGTTCTTTCTCAGTGCATTGTTTTATGGTGGCTTTGTAGATATTTTATAGACAAACTGTTTCAGTGTTCTAGTTCTAGGCAAAAGGATGTCATGCTTAAAGATGCTTCAATATACTGATTCCAAATACTTCTAAGTCCTACCCATTCCTTATAAGTTCTTTTTCTATTTTATATCTAGAGAAAACTTTTACTGTTTACCATCCAGTGTGATGAGACCCTCTTGCTTTAGCTTTGCCCAATGTTATCCTTCATACAGTAGACAGTCTATAGTATCGCCTTTAGTATTGGTGAGCGCATTTAAAATGCAGTGAATCAAAGCAGATGCTGAGACTCATAACCAAACTTCGGGCAGAGTGCAGGGAAGCATATGAAAGAAGGGGGAGATAGTAAGAACTGGGGAGGACAGGAGCTCTACAAGGAGAGCAAGAGAACCAAAATATCTAGGCACAGGGGTCTTTTCTGAGACTGATACTCCAACAAAGGACCATTCATGAATATAACCTACAACCCCTGCTCAGATATAACCCATGGCAGCTCAGTGGGTACCCTAGTAAGGGGAACACGGATTGCCTCTGACATGAACTCAATTCTTTGATCATCTTCCCCTGAGTGGGGAGCAGCCTTGTCAAGCCACAGAGGAGGACAATGTGGCCAGTCCTGAAGAGACCTGATAAGCTAGGGTCAGATGGAAGGGGAGGAGGACCTCCCCTATCAGTGGACTTGGAAAGGGGCATTGGAGGAGATGAGCGAGAGAGGATGGGATTGGAAGGGAATGAGGGAGGGGTCTACAGCTGGGATACAAAGTGAATAAACTGTAATTAATATAAAAATGAAAATTTAATTAAAAAAATAAAATGAATTAAATATTATGAACAACAAGCACCTCATAATTTTTACTCTCTTAGATATTTTTGCAATTTTAATTACTCATCTTACTCCAGTACATGTTATTATGATTATTTAAGCAGATTTTCATTTTGCTAGGTTTTGAAGTCTTTTTAGTAATTTATGCCACACTTAGTCATCTTTATCACAGAGACTTACAGACACAAACAACAGTGAAAGTTGAGTTCCTCCCTCTCTTTTTTACAGAGGAAACCTGGAAACATTGTACTTGAAGATTGTTTTAAATTTCCAAAGTGATTACAATAAATAAACAAATTTAAAAAGAAGTTAGAATTATTAATAAAGAATTTATGATGCATCTGATCCCTCTGAGCTCATATAGACACTGTCGATTACTAATAGATAATTACCTGTTATATGAGCAGATGGATCGCAAGAGAATGAAAACAGGAATAGCAACTTAAATAGAGGGTTCACATTTTATTTATTTATTTATTTTTACTTAATTTTTTTATTATTAGTTACATTTTATTAACTCTGTATCACAGCTGTATCCCGCTCCCTCATTCCCTCCTATTCCCAGAGGGTTCACATTTTAAATCTGTTGTGCTAGAGTTAGATTCTTCAACCCAACTCTTCTAAGCTGCAATAAGTAATCAGTATATATCAATTTAACTTCATTATCAATGTTATTAGAATTATAGTTACATGAAAACATACCTAAAGATATCTTCATGAGGTTGTTTTAGAAAAAAAAATTTCACTGGGGAGAAAATATAGACTGAAGGTCAGTACAGCGTTCTAAACTAACCTATAATACTTAGTTACTTTTCTGTTGATATGATAAAACAAAGGCAGAAGGAGCAGCAAAACAACAACAATAAAACAGAGGAAAAAAACATACTAGAAAGCATTTATTTGTGCTTATGGTTTCAGAGAGTTAGAGCCCAGGAGAGAAAAGGTAGAAGACATGATGTCTGGAACAGCGAGCCGAGAGCTCGTGTGTTAAATGGGAGTAGAGAACCGAGAGTGACCTGGAGATGATGCGTGGTTTGAAAGCTCAGAGCTTGTTCTGCAGGGCATTATTGCTCCAGCAGGGCCATAGCTCTCAAGTCTGCTTAAGCAGCAAAACTAACTGAAGATCAAGTATACAAGAGGATGTAGGTAGACTTCTCATTCAAATCACCGTTTCCACTCACTCACTCTATGGCTGGGCTCCTGTCTACCATTATACAAAATGTATTTAGTCCAACTTTAAAAGAATTTACAGTCTTAACATTTTTTTTTAATTCTTAAGCCTTTTCTGAAACTCAAGGCAAACTTTTATCACCCTTTTAAAATCATAAAGTAAATTATATTCTTCTAAAATACAATGATACTGACTATATATTGCTTCTCAAAAATGTAGGAATGGGGGGATAGTGAGGAAATACTGGTTGAAATTAAGACCAAATCTCAGCAGGGCAAAGAATAAATTCTCTAGATCAATGTCCAGTCTCAAATAGCTTAAATGACTTTGCCCTTCCAGCTTAACTAATCATATTATCTCTCTCTTCCCTCCCTCTCTCTCTCTTCCTGTTTATTTCCTTCCCTGTCTCTCTTTTGCCCTCTTCTCTCTCTCTCTCTCTCTCTTCCTTTCTCCTTCCTTTCTTTCTCCCTTTCTCTCTTTCTCTCCCTCCTCTCTCATATGCTTGCACTTCTTTTTCTTTTCAAAGTGTACATTTTGCATTTATTCATGCTCATTTGTACTTTTCACTGTGCAACTGCATAGAGGGATAACTAAAAACCACCTGATTGAGTCAATATTAAATTAAACTGTTAATAACATTGACTTCTCCAAAGATATTAGCAGATCACTTCTTTATTCAGCTTCAAGAAAGTTCTTAGGGAAAAGACAGAAGGCTTCTACATTCTTTGCCCTACCATGGGCTGAGGTAAGAGCCTGAATGAAAGAAGAGAGGTACACACCAACATTCATCTCTGGTTTCAGTATAAACAGCTTCTAAAAGTTCCTACCTCTCTAGTATCCCTAGCATAATGAACTGTATGCTCAAACTCTGAGCCAAAATAATCTGCTCCTTGCTTAAGTTTTGTTTTAAAGATAACTATGACATAGAAATGTATCAAGTAAAGTAACAAGGACAACAAAAATGTATTTTCTTACTAGACAGTAAATTCTTTTTTTTAACATGAAAAGACCTGTAGAACTATATTAAATATGTGTCTCAATAAGCAAACTGATAATAGAATGCACAGTTTGGTCCTCCAGTAACACAAAGATTGCTTGTCTTATAAACTCTGTAGAATCAAATTCTTAAGGTCTTTTGTAAACAAAATAGAAACATGTATAAAAACACTTCATATCAGTGATATATTATAGAAATAAAAAACAAAAAAAAACACAAAATTATATTTAGTTTATGTCAGTCTGGTATATTTAAACCTGATTGTTAAGTTATGAGGTTATTGCATGAGGCAAGTATAGTAATGATGACAATAATCAGAATCAAGGTCCTGACTCACTCACATCAGAACCAAAGAGAAGGCTAAGTCTCTGGTCCAGAAAATAGAACAAATTATGTGGATTTTATTTACAAAAAGGTTTTTTTGTGAGAAACCTATGGCTTTTAGACTATAATATTTGAATCTCAAGGGAACTTCCAAATTATATGCCAGATTTATGGAGTTGCCTAGCAACTTGCCATAGGTAACTTTGAACAACAGTTTTTTTTTTTTTTTTTTTTTTTTTTCAGTTTAAGAGAAAAAAGGTTGAAATCTTGCTGCTATCAGACCTTATTTATTCCAAAGGCCTTTGGATAACCCTTTCTTATCATGTTTGGTATATGATAATAGAGTATGGCAACCTAGCCTAATTTAGTAGGATCTTCCCTTAACTTGATTATATCTGCAGACTGTTTCCAGATGCGGTCACATTCCTAAAACTTAGAACTTTAACCTATCTTTTGGTGGGGCCATAATTTGCTGAAAAATGTTATAGGATCTAAAAATTTAATTTGTGTATAGAAGAAACAGAAAAGGCAATTAGAAAGTTTTCATCATAGAACTTCAGATTGGCTATAGGGAAAACATTCCTCTCTGTCTTTGCCACCCCTATTATTTTTCCAAATTTAGTCCATGATCTAAAGTAATAATCTAATGTTATTCTTTGCCACATTGCAATATGTTCATATAGAAATATAAAAATTATGTAAACACTAATTGAAAATGGAGTCAGGAATTTATGTAGTCCTGTGCACTGGATTTTCACATTACCAAGTCCTTTCTTCCCTTCATCACCTAATGTGATGTTACTGAAAAAAATAAACCAGATAATCCAATGATATAATGAAATAAAAATCACTTTCTACATTTATTTGTCATGTTGATTATATCTTAATTTATTAAGTATGCCTTTATGCTCCAATATAAAAACTTACAGAGTTATGTATTATCTTAAAACAGAAACTATTGATTTGCTGATCAAGAATAGCAGTAATTATACTCATAGCAATATATAAAAAGAATACTATCCTACTGTTTTGGTATGTCACACCTGTAATCAACATACAGGAGGCAAAAGCAGAAAGATTTTTGTGAATCTGAGACAAACTTTGGCTAACTAGGAAGTTCCAGGCTCTTTTGGGCCACTGTCTTAGTTAGGGTTTTATTGCTGAGAAAAGACACCATGGCCAAGGCAACTCTTAGTAAGGAAAACATTTAATTGGGCTGGCTTACAGTCACAAGTTTGGTCTAGATCAAAAGCCTGAGCCTCTATCCTCAAGATCTAGAATACATATGTGCCCTTCATTTCTGAATTGTAGCTCATTCCAGATATACTTAAGTGGAAAACCAAAAATAACCATCACATTGTCAACTTGACACAATTGTATTTAATGATCCTCTATATTACCACAAATGTATAAACAATAATCATGTCATAATAACGTAGAACATGATATAACTACCCCTGTCCAACCACAAATGCAATGTAAATTTATAATATGTGGCAGTGTCCCTTGGACAACATACTTCTCACAAGATGGAAGCTTCTCTGTGTGGTATATTACCCTGAGGTCACCACTCCATCAATTCCACTTAATATCTTTGTTTATCTCCTTGAATGCAAGATTTAGGTCCAGGCCACTTCCTGGTGCCCCATTTATTCCTCGTCAGCTTGCAATGCTTGATCAAAATGCCCTTCATCAGCATGAACCACAGGACAAAGTTTTTACTAGGCTGTTTTGAGTTTTTCCTTGCAAGTGCAATTAATCTAAAACTCTTCAACTTAGCCTCAGGAACACTCTTCAGATAGAGACAAGTCAGCCACATTCTTCCCCAAAATATCATAAGAATGATGTGTATGCAACATACTAAACTTCTCCTCTGCAACCTCTTTAGATGGGTCCCTACAGTTCAAGTTACCCTGAGGACCACTGTCTCCCATATTCCTTCTAGGATAGCCTATTAAACCCCACTGAAAGCATTACATTGCTTACCTAATCCCAAGTACCCAAATCTACATTCCTCCAAACAAAAGCATGGTCAGGCCCATCACAGCAATACCCCAGGCCCTGGTACCAGTTTCTGTCTTAGTTTTGGTTTTATTCTGTGAAAAGATACAATGACCAAGGCAACTCTTATTAAAGAAAACATTTAATTAGGGCTGGCTTCAGTTTCAGAGGGTTAGTCTGTTATCATCATAGTGGTAAACACCGCAGAATTCAGGCAGACTTGGTGCTGGAGGAGGAGAGAGTTTTGCATCTTTGAAGACAGCTAGGAGGAGACTGGATGTCTTTTACCTTGGTATAGCTTGAACATTTAAGACTTCAAAGCCCTGTCTCCACAGTGACATACTTCCTCTAGAAAGGTTACACCTCTTCCACCAAGGCCACACTTCCTGATAGCACTACTCTCTATTGGCCAAGCATTCAAACCTATGAGTCTATAGGGGCTATTGCTATTCAAACCACCATTGCCATATTCAAGATCCTCCCTCAGAAAAACTCCCTCACATCTCCCTTTCTTCGAAGACCTGAATGTGCCTATGGCTACATCTGAGTATGGGTCTAGGTTCTCTCCTTGCATCCTTGGTTGATGAATTAGTCTCTGCAGGTCTCCTGTGAGCTCAGATCTTTTTTTTTTTTTTTTGGCTTTGTTGGACTCCTTGTGGAGCTCCTGTCCCCTCCATGTCCTTCCATCCTCCTTCCATAAGACTCCCAGCACTCTGCCCTAAGTTCGGCTGTGGGTCTCAGCATTGTCTTTGATCCCCTGCTGAGTGGCATCTTTTGGAGCAGATCTGTGGTAGGCTCCTGCCCTTTTCCCTCTCTTCTACAGCTTACAGTGTCTATCCTATTTTCCTTTCTGAATGAGAATTATGCATCGTCCCAAAGTTCTTCCTTGTTATTTAGCTCTTTTCGGTCTGGGTCTGTTGATTTTAGAATACTACTCAGTTATTAAAAACAAGGAAATCATGAAATTTGCAGGCAAATGGATGGAAGTAGAAAACATTATCCTGAGTGAGGTAGCCCAGAAGGAGAAAGATACACATTGTATATATTTACTTTTAATTGGGTATTAGCCATATAGTACAGGATAAACAGGATAAAACCTGGTCAGGATTTGAGAGTAAATGAGTGCTAATGTCGAATAGTGACCTCCTGATTAGTCATGAATTGAAGAAGGTAGATCTGGGTGGTATCATGTCGTTGGTTTGTCATTGATGCCTTCCTTACCTAGTGTTGGCTTTAATGTTCGATATGAACTCTTGTGAATATTAATTACTATTATTATTGCTATTATTATTAAGAATTGAGCATGTGTGATTTCTGGGGAGAGTCGCTGGGACTTGACAACCTCACTATCTCAAGATCTCTGCTAGGCAGCTTGGAGAAGTCTCTGTTCCCTCTGCTTCTGGATCTTCTGTTTGAATTCTTCTAGCTCCTGGCACTGACCTTCCTTCTCTCGTGGCCATGCCTCCCTCTTGTGCTAGAAAACAGTCCTCAAATCATTCTGCCTGGTTGGAGATCCAAAACATAACCAGGGGAAAAATGAGGTAGAGCAACTTCCAATATACCTCCAGCTTCACCCCCATCTCGCCTCTCCAAAATGTATAGCCCAGGCTGGCCTCAATTCTCCTGCCTCCACCTCCTTCAGCAAATCCTACTGGCATGCCAGATTGAGTATTAATTATTAAATCTGATAAATAAAAAACAGATCATATTCATTTTAGTCAGTAAAGGAAAGATACTACTAGCAATATATCTGTATCCAGTTAGAATCTAGATGATTTAGTATTGCTTTTCCACTCAACCTCACTTGGATTCTACTTGCATCCTGAACTGCATTCCTAGAGCCACTATAATGAATAACCATAAACCCGATGCTTTAAAATTATATACATTTATTATTTTACAGTTGAGGAAGCCAAAACTTTTAAAGCAGTGTCAGCAGGGACATCCTCCATACAAAGTCTCTAGGGAGATAATGTTCCTGCCTCTTGTGCTTCCATGTTCCAGTAGATGCATTCAATTCTTGGCTTGGGCTGCGTGACATAAAACCTTGGCACTGTCTTCATGCAGCCTTTCCCTATGTGTCCTCCTTTACTCTCTGTCGAAGGCCCCTGAGCCTCCCTTTTGGAAGGATTCCTGGCACTAATTCTAAAGCACATGGGGGCAATAATGAATGGTTTTATTTTGATATTTTATTTTAATTATGCACACGGTTGACTCCTATTAAAAGTCACACTTAGGTTCTAAGAGTCTGAAGTGAATATAAATTTTGGAAGCAATTATTTGTGTTACAGCATATAAATAGAGGAACGAAATATTTTAACACTTTTATGGATAAATTTTGAAAGAAGAGAGAAATGCATCAAGATTTCTCTGGCATTTTTGTCAAAAAGAGATTTACTTTGTATGTCAGATTCAAGCACAGAACAGAAATAATAATTTTTTAAAAGTTGGTGTACAAAATTATCGACTACTACAGTAGATATGGGTAATAGAAGATTGGGTTATACAAAAGTTAAGAGGAATGGTTATTGTTGCAGAAAAGGCAACAATGTAAGAAAACTCATTTGGGGGGTTGTGTGGAGCACACAAGGAAAAGAAACATTCCCTACAACATGATGGATATGGATCTCCTTCAAATGATAAAGAGGGTACATCAAAGATTTCTAAATAGTGAAGGATGGGTCTAGTACAATACACGATGCCAGAATTGACTAGAAATTTTTCCTACAGGCATATGACAAAGAGCCAACTAGGGAATGGAGTAGGTGCTGAGGATGAAGTGGTCTGTAGGGATCCCAAGAGGTCACTGTGTGCATAATGAATTTGATCTCAAAATGAAACCATCCATTACTACTCACTTGCTAAGGAATCCACATGGAGACTGAACTGTCTATGGCTATATCTGAGAAGCAGGTCTAGGTCCTCTCTATGCATTGTCTTTGGTTGATGCATCAGCCTCTGCAGTCCCCTCTAGGCTCAGCGTGTTTGGTTTTGTGGGTCTCTTCTGGGGCTCCTGTCCCCTCCCGTTCCTTCTATCTTTCCTTTATTTATACCTCATTTCACTAACTGTTCATTATCCTGTGAAACAGGAAAGATTGTTGCCCTTCAATTCCAATGGGCCAGAATAAGGTCACTGAAGCCTATGAAGGGAGGGAGTCAAGTGTAACTTCTTATTTCCTAACGTAAATATTGAAACCCAAATTCTAGCATCAAATGTCATCATTTTAGGTAAATTCAACACAGTAGTATATAAAAATTTAAGTTAATATCAAACACTAGGAATTTATTGTTATTATGGCTAATACACATTCAAAAATTACGAATGTAGAATTTTCTTACTTGCCCCAATCTATGTTTTTACTTAAAGAGTATCATATGCATACTTTTATGGAATATGTGCTTGAAATTTAATTGGGACTCCACATTATATACTTAAGGAAAAACATGAGTAAGTGAGCTAAAGCTTGTGGTTTTAATATTTCTTTCCCATAATCAAAGCAGAAAATTTTGCCCACTTCTCTGTGGAAACTATACATGCTCATCACAGTATATAATGTTATATATAGCCTCCAGAGTTCAAGAATTTGAACATAAATCTCTCTTCCTGATGTGTTTGTCTCCAGAAGCTCTTATTTAATCTTTTTGACTTATTTCTTTTCATTTTTCTAGAATCAGAAGATGGAGTAAAAGGGATAGCTGGTTTATACTGAACTCACTGAATGCAAATACACGTTCATATTTATAAGATAGAGAACTGTAGCAGAAGCAGTAAAACCTGATTCAAGATACATGATTAGCTTTAGTGTCTTTGAGTAAACTTCATGAAAGAATTAAACATACTTTTCAGTTATTTCTTCCACAGAGCCCTGGAGCCTCACCTTTAAAAGGATCCTGGAGAACATGGGGGCAGTACTGGCTGGTTTCACTTTGAGACCAAGTTAATTACACACACAGCGACCTCCTGGGATCCCTGCAGACCACTTCATCCTCAGCACCTTCTTCATTCCCTAGTTAGCTCTTTGTCATATGCCTGTAGGAAATTTTCTAGTAGTTCTGGCATCATGTATTGTACTAGACCAATCCTTCATTGTTTAGAAATCTTTGATGTACCCTCTTTATCATTTGAAGGAGATCCACATCCATCATGATGTAAAAAAGTTTTTTTTTTCTTGTGTGCTCTATATCAACCACCCTCCAATCGATGTTCTTATATTTCTGTACACTCTTTATAATTTGAAGGGCTAAGTATGAAATTGGGAATATCCAAGACAGCACAAAAGGGGAGATGAGACAGTCTTTAACATACACTCGGTTGCTTGTTTCTTGATCACTTCTCCCTGATGGGGCCACCTAGCCAGTCCACAGAGGAAGAGGATCCAGAAATTACTTAATAAAATCCTCTTTAAAAGGATACACAGGATATTGAAGGCCCACAACAATCTATACCAATATAGCTTTAGGTGGCAAAGGAGGGAATTAGGAATATCCAAGGTAGCAAAAAGGAGTCCTATTACTTGAATCAAATATCTCAGACTAGAATAATAATGTCCAGTATAGTAATATGGATAAGAGATACTATAACATCTAGCCCTCCAGAGTCCACACAAATTTTCCATGAGCTCTCTGTCTATTTCATTCAGTGATACTGAAAGTCAGTGTACATCTCTCCATCTGCAATGGTCTCTGTGAGGCCAGCTTGCTCTCGGCAGCCTTGCTTAGGGTGGAAAAAGGTCATGGCCATAGAACAGCTTCCCATGTATGCTGCTGGCGCATGCTCTCTGGCTGTTATAATTTGTGTCAGCACTGAAGCCTTTGTCTCTCCATTATCCACATCTAGCTACTGATAGGGTCCTATGATGAGCAAGCGATCTTTACAAACATATATATTTTCTTAAAGACAGTAACCATATACTCCGAGGTTATAGGTAGAGTATAATTTCCCACTTCTAATAAAAACAGCCCTTAAAGCTATACTATATTTTAAAAATATATAATTTTTTTTCATATGTCTTCTGTAAACTATCACTAAATGTTTAAGTTCTTCCAGAAACTCAAGACCACAACATTTGGCTTTCATTTACTTGTTCTGAAAGGACTCTTATTAATAAGACACAAATTTTTCAACATTCACCTTTGCATCCTGAACAGACTTCTTTGTTTGCTTTGCCCTTCTTTCATGCCCTCTTGACCCTTAAAAAAAAAAAAAAACCTTATAAGCCTACTTGACGTGTTTGTTTAAATCATTCATATCTGACAGAACATCTCCTACCTCTCAATGAGCACATCCCACCATTGTGCTCAACCAAGCCACTAAAACCAACACCAGCCCAATGAGCCTTTCTCCTAGCTTTCCCCCGCGCACAGCTCTACCTAGCCCAGTCTGGTAAGCATCAGACCCTGCCTCTCTCTTTTAAACCCAGTTTTCTTTTAATGTCTCTATTTTTTTATTGCCTTCCAGTCCCGGCTATTGATGACCTCAGCTGTACATAACTACGCGCCCTCATCTTCTTTTAACTGCTCTACCATGAACTGGTGTCCTTTCTATCGCCTCGTATCACGGAGCCTTTTTCTTAAGAAGTAGAAAGTACAGGAGCAAACAGCACCTTATGGGTCCCATGGTTCTGTGTGTTGCTTCACCAGTGTTTTCACAGTACAGACCCGGGGATTCCTCTTTGTTCCCATCCAGCTGCCTTACAGTCTTTCCAGTTGCTGCCTGCAGGATCGGCTCCTCAGTGCCTTTGGCTCACAGGACCAGCACTTTGCAATTAGCTCCGTACTACCAGTCAGCCATGACCTCCAATATTCGTCAGAACTATTTCACCAAAGTGGAAGCTGTGAAGAGCCATCTGATCACCTTGCACTTGTGGGCTGCTATTTTAATCTGGACGATGTTGCTCTGGAGCGTGTAAGCCACCTCCCCCCAGAATTGGCCTAGAAGAAGCAAGGTTCTCCTCAAGTTGCAGGCAGTCCTGGAGGTGTAGTCACGGGATTGTGAGGTGGGGTGGAGTGGCGGAGCACTCTTCCACAGTTTGCCGAAGCCATCTCAAGATGAGTAGGGTAAAACCTAGGAGGCCGTCGAAGCTGCCCTGGCCCCAGAGAAGAATCTGAATCAGACCCTCTTGGATCTTTATTGCCTAGGTTCTGCCCACAAAGACCCTCCTCCTTGTGATTTCTTGAAAAACCTGGAGGCGAAGTTTAGCAAGAAGCTTGACAACCACCTGACCAACTTCTGTAGGCTTTTGGGCCGCAGCCAGCACAATCCACCCTGCGCCATCCATCTACAGGCAAGTTTATCTTTGAGTTCAGCGTCAGGCACCACCAGGAGGGCTCCTAGCTTCCCAAGGGCTTCCCTCCTCTGCTCTGCACCAGGCAGCTTCAGGACCTCCACTAAATGATCTTTTCAAGTCACTAGGCACATCTGTAACTGCCCTGCAACCACTCGCAAGTCCTGGAACAAGTAAAAAGTAAAGCTTTTTGAAATAGTGAGGGAGGGAGAGACGGAAAGAGCAAGAGAGACACAGAGGGAGAGGCAGAGACAGGTGAACAATAGATACGTTGTTTACTTTTTCTAATTTATTATTATAAATAATATTTTCTAGTTTCTTGTATAGCATGTATTCCCCCCTCCCTTGTGGTAAAGATCTTACTTAAGAACAATCTTCCATCACTTCTACCATGCTGTCCAGCTACTTCTGTCTGATTCCTACAAGATCCTCTGCTGAGCACATTAGCACAGATCTAACTTGCATGTTCATTCTTTCCCATCTTTCCAGGTGTAAAGCAAGGCTAGCCAAAGCTTCATCCAAAATCCCGCCCCCCTTTTTATGCTTCCCTTGACAAATCAGGATCTATTGTAAAAAAAGCATGCATATATCCTTTTTCTTCTTCAATTCCTCCCTTATGCTTGCAATTTGATGGGCATACTTACTAAGCTTCAAATGCATATTTTTTTCACCCACAATAAGGTGGGCAATAGATAGCAAAAGACTGTCACAAACTGCTTATGGTGTCCCATCTATGCTACTACTTGAAAGGGGGACTGCTATGCATTCTCTTCCACATCAGACATTTTGGTGGCATCCCGGTATTTTCAAGGCAGGCAGGTAGGATGCTACTTTACACCACATAAAGAAAACATCCATCTCAGAATTCTTTCAATAAAATATTGTACAGTGGGTAAACTGATTCATTGCCACTGGTCATGTATCCTTTTTTTAAAAAAAAAAAAATCTCATATATTACATCCTGACCACAGTTTCCTCTCCCTCTGCTCCTCCCAGATTCACCCCCTCACTCCTTTTTTTCCCCTATTGACCTGGTAAGCCTCCCAAGGATATCATCAATATCTTATTTTACCCATCTACGAGGATTGAGAGCTTTGTTGAATATAGAAGTCTGGGTTGATATCTGTGGTCTCTTAGAGGCTGCAGGACATCTGTTCAGGCCCTTCTAGTTTTTAGAGTCTCTGTAGAGAAGTGAGGTACATCTGCCTTTGTATATTACTTGGCTTTTTCCCTTGTAGCTTTTAGTATTATTTCTAGAGATTTAGTGTTTTGATTACCATGTGGTAGAAGGCTTTATTTTTTTATCTGGTCCCATCTATTTGGTGTTCTGTAGATATTTGTTTTGTTTTTGCATTTTTTAAATTTATTTATTATTAATTATAATTTATTCATTCTGCATCCCAGCTGTAGCCCCCTCTCTTGTCCCCTCCCAATCCTAACCTCCTTTTCTCTTCTCCTCCCATGGCCTTATCCCAGTCCACTGATAGGGGAGGCCCTACTCCCTTCCATCTGACCTTAGCCTCTCAGGTCTCATCAGGACTGGCTGCAATGTCTTCCTCTGTGGCCTGGTAAAGCTGCTCTCCTATGAGGGGGAGGTGATCAAAGAGCCAGATCCTAAGTTCATGTCAGAGACATGCTTCCATTACTAGGGAACCCACTTGGAGACTGAGCTGCCATGGGCTACATCTGTGCAGGGGTTCTAGGTTATCTCCATGCATGGTCCTTGGTTGGAGTATCAGTATCAGAAAAGACCCCTGTGCCCAGATGTTCTGTTGGTTCTGATGCTCTCCTTGTGGATCTCCTGTCCTCCCCAAGCCTTTCAATCTCCCCCTTCTTTCATAAGATTCTCTGCATTATGCCCAAATTTTAGCTATGAGTCTCAGCATCTGCTTCAATACCCTGCTGGGTAGAGTCTTTCAGAGACCCTCTGTGGAAGGGACAAGGAAAGGCTGCTCATGCTGTAGGTGTCTTGTATGATTATAGGCATCTCTTTTTTCAGGTTAAGAAGATTTTCTTCCATGATTTTTTTTCATTTAAAAAGTTTAAACTGATAAAATATCCTACAATAGGCTCCATTTCAATACACATAGACATTACATATTTAAAGCAGGTTAGATAGTCCTATCTTTTCATCATTGCCTTGTGGTAAGACCTAAAAAAATCCTTTCTAGAGCTTTGGAATTTTTAAGAAAATTTTATATTAATAATTTGTCCTACATATATACTTTTTAATAGTATCTTAGTGGTTTCTGTGGTTGTGCTAAAACACCGACCAAAATCAACTTGGTAATAAACAAGAGAGGAAAGGTTATGGATTAACACTGCTGTGTTCGTGTGTCAAGTTGACAAAGGATCAACTCTCTGATGGTGAAGACTATTCTCAGTTGTCATCTTGATTGCTCCTGGAATTAACTAAACCCCAAACTGTGAGAGATTTTCTTGATTGTATCATTGGGGTTGGAAAAATCCATCTTGAATCTAAGCCACACCTTCTAGTGGCAGCCTATATAAAGAACATGAAAGAAGAAAGCTTTTGGTTGTTGCCTGCTTACCCTTGCTCTCACTAGCAAGTTCATTCTTTCAATGGCATTAGAGCCTACTTTGTATTTTCAGCAAATACTTAAGATCAGCTGAGACTTGTGGACTAAACACTAGATTCTTGGACAATCATAACCTATGACTTATAAATTCTGTTTTATCCCCCCCCCCACACACACACACACGGACACCCCTCCCCCCATTCTATCAATTTCTAGAATCCTAGTACATTGCTGGTCAGTTTTTGTCAAGATGGAATAAACTAGTGTAATCATCTGGAAAGATGCAACATCAGTTGAGGAAATGGTGTTAGATTATGGACAAGCACAATTGTGAGTGGTACCACCCCTGGGCAGGTGGTCCTGAGCTATGTAAGAAAGCAGGTTGAGCAAGCCATGGAGGAGAGAAATCCAGTAAGCAGTTTCTCCATGGCCTCTGCTTCACTTCCTGCCCTTTGATCTGAGAATTATAGGGTAAAATAAACCATTTTCTTCCTAAAGTAGTTGCCGTGCCTTATCAGAGAAAGAAAACCTTAACCAGACAGATGGGTAGATGCTGTAAGAGGTTAAAATGTCCACCTGAGGCTGGGTGGTACCTCATGGCTGAGGCCCTGGGTTCTGCTCGCAGGAGTGAAGTCCATCAGAACTGTTTGCTATCCATAGCTGTAAGGGAGTTGTCCCTGAACATAGTGTAGCTGTCACCCCCCATTCAGATTTCAGAGCTAGGTAAGGGAGCTTTGATGAGCAGTGTTTGCAGAACAGGTACTTGTTCTAGTCTATGTTGGCCTGAAGCTCATGTAGAACTAGACTCAAACATGTGTCCCTTCTCCTTCTGTGCTAGGACACAGGCATGGGCCACCATACCTGGATTGGACAGACAGAACTGTGAGTTGATGCTCAGCAACACCATGAAACCTCCCGTCTCAAAAATAAACACAGCCGTGCTAGGGCTGAGAGTGGTGGGTGCAGGTCCATGGCTGTCCTCTGATACAGGTGAGTCCCTAGAGCATGAGGTTGAAGAGAGGGGACAGGTGCCTCACAGCTTCCTCTGTGTAGAGGTGGGCAATGTCAGTTTAACCTGTTGAGGGGAGTAGGGAAGGGTGGTGATCTCAGTGGTCGAGAAGCAAAGGCAGAGTTATCACTGCACATCCCAGGCCAGGCTTCTCCACAGCGACCACCAAACCCAACAAGGCCACAAAAGGATATTCTCAGCAATGTCTTGCTATATTTAATTAAATGTTTTTCTTGGCCTTCTATAAATTTAAGCAGATATTATCTTTTAGCATCTAGTACCTTTGATGGATGAGTAATATGAATGATTAAAATGATTCTTTATCTAATCAACAACAACATAACTTACAACTGATGGAATGAAGATATATTACCATTCAATTTACTCTAATTTTACTAATATGTAAATTCTGATCTTTATACTAAAAGTAACTTATAATTCTCCCTTTTCAAATATCATCTGCTTCCTTTAAAAATACTACAGTGTTTCAATAAAAATTTTAAATCTAATAAATTACCAAACTTTGAATACTGATATTGTGAAATGATATTAAGTTGGAAATTACTTGGATATGATGTTGATTCCTTTGGATTTCTCTTACTCCTGTGTCTAGAGACTTGCATTTTAGAAAGTAGAGCTTTGGAATACTAGCATTCAGAGACTTTAGTGATTCCTCAATTTTAGAAACAATCATGTGAAAATAGTTGAATGCATCGATATGGTGGACTCTTTGAGTCATTTATCTGCACAAAAGAATGTCTAGTGAGGTTATAAGCCCTTTGTGAAATAGGGTCCTAATTACACATAAACCCCAACATTACCCAGAAACTCAAGCTTCCGATTCTGCAAATAATTTTCTACCTAATGTGTTCTGATAAGTATTTGACCTCTCTTATTACTGTTTTCTGTTAGATTTTTCCTAGAATCTCTTTGCTATGAAGCTTTATTTATTGTGTGTGGATATATAATCAAACAAACAAACTAAAAAAAACAAATCACCATTTCTGAAATAATCAATCAAAACATCTGCTTCCTCTCTTATAACAGAACACAGATGTTGGCAAGAACATAAGCCATGGTCACCATCCTTATCAGGATTCTCAGCAAATGCAGGACATGGGCATATTTTCTAGCCACTTCTCTTTCAGAGAAAAACTGTTGGCTTCTTTTTCAGCTGAGATTCTTTTTTTTTTAATTGAAATTTTATTTGAACACAGTATATGCTTCAATTGAATTAATTAAATTTCACATTGAGTGATCAGGATCTGACAATGTTTATTTTAACAGAAATATTATTATGCCTCTTTATATAGTAAATTCAACTTTATCTTTTTTTTTGATCACAAAAATGTAAATGAGGCAATAGTTTTCTTTTAGAAAAATGGACATCCATGAGAGTTATTAGAATAAACACTTACTTTATTTTAATTTTTCTAAGTGAAGAATATAAAGATTTCATTTATTTTCTACTGAAATATCAAAATATTTACCTGCATACTTCCTACAGTTTGTACGTGCACAGAAGTAGTAACTGATTAAAGCTGTCGTAACGAGAGTGACTCTAGGTAAACTGAGCTCTGCCTGTGTGACATCTTCCACTCTGTGGAGATGCACCAGCAGACCATGGGCAGATGCTGGGACGTTGGTGCTAGACTGCCCAGTATGCCGAGCTAAGAGAACCTGGGGCTTCTGGGAAAGTTTCCTTTCATGGCAACAACAATGTACCAAGACAGGGACTTCTCTCTTTTTCATGTTCCATAGACCTTTCCATTTTAATTTTCTCATCATTTCTTTTTCCCACACTTCAGCTGAGATTCTTAAATTAGGGAGGAAATACTGCTTCTTTTATCAATGGCCGTTTCCCCACCTGTCCTTGGAGTCATGTCCCCTTCCAGTCTTTCCCTCTTCTTGCTGCTCCTTCCTTCATTTGAAGGAGACCCCACTTCTGCATCTATACTAAAGTGTAGCCTATCAGATCAGGTTCATTCTCTTCCTTTTACCCTACCTAATTCGCTTGTCCATTTGTTCTAGCCATATCTTTCCTAGGTGCCAAGCTCTATGTAAACTGGCCTTGATGTACTCATCAATATGTTTCCTTAAGTTTTATTTTATATTATGAATATAAGAGTTGGCCTCAGTTTACGTGTCTGCCCAGTACTCATGGAAGTGCCTGCAGAGACTAGGAGAAGCATCCCACTACTCTGGCCCTGGAGTGAGCAGTAGTTGTGATCTGCCACATGGGTGCTGGGAACCCAACCATGTTTCTCTATGAGAGAAGAGGGAGGGAAGGTAGGATTGGGAAGGGATGAGAAAGGAGGCTACAACTGAGATACAAAGTGAATAAATTGTAATAAATAAAAAGTACCAAGCTGTGTCAAAGCAGATACTAAGACTCATGACCAAACTTTCAGTAGAGTGCAGGGAATCATATGAAAGAAGGGGGGGTTAATATGACCTGGAGAGGACAGGAGCTCCACAAGAACCAAATATATCTGGTCACAGGGGTCTTTTATGAGACTGTTTCTCCAACCAAGGACCATGCATAGATATAACCTAGAACCTCTGCTCAGATGTAGCCCATGGTAGCTCAGTATCCAAGTGGGTACCCTAGTAAGGAGAACAAGGACTATTTCTGACATTAACTTAATGGCGGGCTATTTGACCTCCCTACCCCTGAGGGAGGAGTAGGCCTACTAGGCCACAGAGGAGAATACTGCAGCCAGTCATGAAGACACCTGATAAGCTATGGTCAGATGAAAAGGGAGGAGGTCCTCCCCTATCAGTGGACTTGGAAAGGTGCAGGGAGGAGATTAGGGAGGGAGGATGGGATTGGGAGGGAATGCGGAGTGGGATATAGTTGGATACAAAGTTAATAAGCTGTAACTAATATTAAAAAATAAAAATATATAATAAAAATAAATAAAATATAAAAAATAAATTAATTAATTTAAAAAATGAGAAAAGCAAATGCTCTTAAAGGCTGACATATCCTTCCAGACCCTCCCTTAGTTATTTCCATCAAATGTGTCATCTTGTCAGTTCCATTCTTGTCAGTTCATCCATTGGTGAGCATCCCTTCTTGCCCTCCCACATGATAAACTCCACTGGTTTTATTTTTACCTTTCTTGGTGTTTCATATTCTTCTCTCTCGTATTGTGTTCCACTCAAGGTCCCATCCTCTTCTAATCACTTTCACCATCCTCATATGATCTAATTTCAGTGGCTTTAAATGCCCTCTGCCTGCTGGTAACTCCTAAGTTTCTGTTACCAAATCAGTCTTCTCAAGACATTAAGTAATGTTAATTTCTTGAGTATACTCCAAACTAATGTAGTTAGATATCTTGGCATTTTTTTCATGTTATTAATACATTCATTCCCCGTGTAGCAGTGTTTAGAAGTGGAGTCTGTGTAGATGACCAGAGAATGAGAGCTTTAGCTTTATCAATTGATTTACCCATTCACAAATTCTCACCACAATTTCCTCTAAGGGGGGCAATGGAAGTGTAGAAGGGGGGGCTGAGGCAGGGTTGGCAGTTTACTGTGGTCATACTTCATGGAGTGTATTTGATGTGTTTCCTCTTCTTCTGCTTCCTGATCATCACGAGTGTCCAGCTTTCCTCCACCATGTACTTCCATCAAATTATACTCCTGTACCATAAAACCGAAAAAGTAACTTCTTTTCCATGGACTGAAACCTCTTAAACCAAGAATCAAGAAGTTCCTTTACTCCTCTAAGCTAAGTCCCCTTGGTATTTGGGTACAGAGTGGAAAGTTGACTACACAGTCATTTAGACATATAATTAACTGATGGATTAAAACTGATCATGAGTTATAACTGATTACCCAAAGAGATGCTTGGAATGATTTCAAAGCAAAGTAGATTGCCAAATAACTGAGCTTGTTTACAGAGCAGTGTACTTCAAGGCAAGGAGGCAAAATGAATTACCTTCCAAACTTCCTTTGAAGCCTGCAAGTCTTCTTATTTCTGGAGACCTTTACTGGACATTAGTTTTGAACGGGCTTTCAACAACTTTCTTTTTCTGTATATTTTCTCTGTTTTCCACTTTCTGACTAATGTCTAACTTTAGTAATCATTGCCTTAGACTGTTATTTTTTTAATTTAATAAATACAACTTTGTTTCAAATGAGTTAAAAGGTACTAATAAGGTGTCAAATATGTGCAGAGAAATGAAATCCAGGCGTTAAGGCATCAAAGAGAAAACAAAGGACTGGAGTATGATAAAAAACAGAATTAGTTTCCATTCAAAGAACATAATTTTCTCATTAAGATTAAGATGTATTAGGTTGTTGGTTACACATAATATTCCTTTCTAAGAAACTGTGTCTTAGATGTCACTCATTTCAAATGCTATTAGACACAGGGAGTTAAATTCCCCCAAACATATGAACATGTCTCAAAGATCATTCAATAGTGTAGATAGCAGGCACCTGGCCCTGGTTGCCTTCCCAGAACCAGATGATAAACACAGAAAACAAACATGCAAATGCACACAAACACACACACACACACACAAACACACACCTCATGATATAGTTTTAAAAGCATATACTCATTACCACCTATGGTATTCCTAAATATTAAGCTAAGACTTTATAGACATTTGCTTTTAATCTAATTTCACATCTTGAAACATTAACAATTTTAATTCATTAAGTTTTTGCAGCTAGTGAGGAGCAGCACAGTAGTTGAACAAAGTCTCCATGAGTTCCACCTGTGGATTCTGTCAAATGTTAGCATCTGAAGGCTTTTCTTTTCTTGGATTTATGTACTGTTTTTTATTTGTTTTGTGTGCATATAAATTTAAAAAAACTAAAATTCCTGTGAGTAGGGAGACTGTAACTTCTACATCATGATAATGTTGATTAAGAAATACATTGCATTAAAGTTTTAATATGGAACTTAAACTGTGTCTTTATTTATCATGCACTGCTATTATTATGGTGAATTATCAAGCAATGGAAGAACCCCCCCCCCCTTCATTTTGTAAAAAAGACTTTTTTATTTCAGTTTGGCCTTAGGCAAATTGTTATATCATCACTACAGTAGAAATTAAGCTGTGTCTGTGATGACAATTACTTGTGCAATTTCCTAAAATCACGGTCTAAAACTGAAGCCATGCTATGATTAAAGACAGTACAATGGAAATGAAGGGCTTTGTGAAATAAAGAATAGATATTTATTGCAAAAAATAATAGGAATTTTTCTCATACATCAGAAAAAAAAAACTTTAGAGTAGAGCTTTTAAATTAAAAAAATGCATGCTTACTGTCTAGGGATTAAATCTCTTCTTTTTCATTTGTTAGGCTGTCTGTAAGACTTAGTATTCAGTCTGAGATCCACTCCAAATAACAGATTATACTTGGAACCATGTTTTAGCTCTGTGTATAGTGACTGGAATTGCTTTGTGATAAAACTTCTGATTTTCACATGTAAAATATTCATATACTTTCACACTTGCTTATTGTTTTCAATTGAAACAGGTAAAGAAAGAAACAAAACCTTTAAAAGTTTTTCCCAGAGTCTGGGGTGGGGTGGGGTAGGGCTTGCAACATCTCAGATCTCTGGAAAAGAGTTTGATTTAACTATAAAAAGAAAATGAATGTTAGATGTTTTCTGGTGAGCTGCAGCTCAGTGTCTTGATGAGCCACATCTGTCTTGTAGAGGACAGGCATCCCTTGCCTTAAGCGCAGGGCAGATAATGGCCCTGAGCATGGTCTCAGCACACAGAATTTTGACTTCAAAGCCCCAGGACCCGTTGTACAACTTACAGTGGCTGTAACATAGACACGTTAATAAGCAGGTTTGTTTGTCTGTTCCAAATCCAAATGCTACCATCCAGGCTGTAAAATGATCCTAATCTAGAAGGTCTGAGTTATCTTTTTGAAGGCAGTCAGAATACGGGGCTACCATACGGAAACAATCTTTTATTTTCCATTGGCTGCATCTGTGGCATGTCTAATGAAACGCATTTTACGTATTTACTTTAAATACGTGATAGAATTACAACATTGACAACTTTCATGATTGTCAAAAATATGTGATGCATTTTAAACATGTAGTGATACCTAGCCCTACCGCAAAAATGCTCAAGTGTAATTTATTTAATTTGCATATGAACAAAAATAAATATGAGAAATTAAATACATATTTTATTTGTATATATACTTATATAAATGTTAAATGTATTTGACATTTAACAAAATAAATATAACTGCAAGACAACTTGGATTTTTAAAAATTTCACTCAAAGAAATTTTAGTAAATACACTGCAGAATGAAATGTTAATGATATCATAGTTTTGGTGCCTATCTACTTAGTATTTTCTAGCTATAGAAAGATGGAGAAGGTGTCTGTATCCAAACACATATAACTGCTATTTCGGCCAATGGAAATTTTTCTAACTTTCCCTTCTCCCTATGTAAAGATTTCCCAATTTTCCCCAATCCTCCACATTTTGTTAATTATATGCATATCACCACATTCTTTCATGGAGCATGTGTTATCTCAGAGTTACATAATTACATCATCATTCCCATAAATCAGAAGTTAGTTTAATGCAGAACTAATGCATCAAATTTGGAAAAGTAGCATACTTCTTAGAACAAAAAAAATAAAACAGTAAAATTTTCTCTCCTTTCCTATTTGTTTTGTTTTGATACTTATATTAACATCAAATACATTTACATGTAATTTCCCAGTGTTTGTAGAGAGATTCTTATAAACAGATAATATAGTTCACGTGTTTCTAAGTCATACTCAGCTTTTCCTGTTAAAGCCGTTATATAATCTTAGATGATCCATGAAAAATATAATAATATTGTGCAAAAGAAAGTATAAAATATTAAAATATAAAGAAGAAAAGAACTTACTGAAGGTTCTTTTTAAAGATCCTCTCATCCGAAATTAAAGTCCCCCTAACACTATTCTATCTTAGGTCAAATGCTGTCACTCGTCTGCTTGCTTATTCCTCATCACCTACTTTTTGAAGGGAATATCAGAATTAAAATAAAAGGGAAGCAAGCCTTTTATGTTTTACATTACGGAAAGGATTGTATGTTTGCACAATTTCTCTTAATTTCTGTTTCACTGACACCTAGGAGTTGTAAGGAGAGGATTCAGTGAGTCCAGGAACTACCTGGGACTGCATGCAGTACTATCATGTTTACACATATATGAATTTCTGGAAGAAGTTCCACAGCCTTATCATATTCTCAGAAGTTTAGGAGCCACTGTGTGCAACCAGAGATTCTGATTCTTTTCTTTGGAGTCCTGGAGTTCAGTCTACATGACCCTCAACCATTGTATGCATCCTAATACTTTGGCAGCAGTTAGTAGAATCAGTTTACATTATTGAATGGAAACGTTATTGTAAATACTTGAAACGGCCCCCACGGATTGGAGAGCCAACTTGGAAGAAGCTTGAATTGGCACAGAATCATGATTCCCCAGAAGGGCATGTAACAAATGTCATTCACAGAAACTACTGGGAATAAAGAGGGGCTAGCTAAACATTTTCACCCTTTCTTGAGCATTCTAATTGCTCACAATCCAAGACACTTGTTGGGGTCTTCCTTAGTTACATAAATTCATTAGTGTGACTGATATTTTCTGATATGATAATAAGGAAATTCCATAAAAAATGTTGAGAAATTGATCGAAAGAAGAGAGGGAGCTGACATGGAATACTATAAGCTATTCAAAGACCCTAGATTTAATACAACTGGGAGCAGTCACTTTAAACCCAAATTTAGTCAAGATGCTTCGCTGTCAAATGATTCACATTTCATTGGTGCCTATACATGACTTTCTACCAGTAACATATTGCCTATCCTATGATAGGCACTAGCATGTTCTTTGATTATGATTTTCCTGCAACATCACAAGAGCATGACAAAGCATCTTCATGTAGCCATGCTTTTCCTTCTGGTTGATTTTCCCTTTTCAGCTTACACATAAGAGTTTATTAAAGTTCAAATCATGTCAATTCAACCTCTGTGAAAGTCTTTCTAGGTGTACGCGTCAGGTTTTAAAATAAGGACCAAAATGATGGTGCAGTCCACAGAGTTCTGCATAACGTGACACTTGCCTATGCTCTAGGTCCCATTCAAATCATTCCACCTCTTCACTTCAGGAATGTGGCTTTGTTTTGTTTCTTTCGTTTGAATCATAATGTACCTTCCCTCAGCAGAGATTCTCTGGTGTTGTCTTCACAGTTTCTTCTTCCCTTAGTTGATGGATCCTTGTTTTCCTCTCAGCTCCTTGCCTCACTGTTATCAAAGACATCTTTTCCTCAATGCTAAGGTCAAGCCCCCATACTTTGCATTCTGTACTTACATTTGAATAACATTCCATGGGTTGATAATTATGTTTTTAATTCTCTCTGTGAGAATAAGGACTCTGAAATACTCATCATCACTACAGAATATTTCCAGCACACAGAACCTAGTACATACAAAGGAAATAAAGAAAAGACAATGTCGATTCTGAAGGAACACGAACAAAGACCCTGCCACCATTTTGACTCTCCATTTGATCCCTACCTTAGGACACGTAGCATGGCACTTAATAGTTCCATGGAGGATGGCTGGTTTTTTGTTGTTTTGTTTTGTGGATAAAATTGTAGGGAGTGGAGGAAGCTATGAATGACTGAAGTCCTGAATGTGTACTGTTGACACTCATGTTAAAGATCCCAGAGCCTCAGAACCATGGAGGAATGGCAAAGCTTTCTTTCCGCAGTGAGGCTCAGAGGCCAACGTCAAAGCTTTTCTCAGAGCACTGAATGCCAGTCTTGACAGTGTATGCTAGAAGTGGGCACCATAGTTTTCTCTTCCCAGAAAATTACCAACTACAGACTACTCCCCCAGACAGACTGATCCAACTCCATACCATAAACCCTCCCCCATTGTTAATATGCATCTAATAACACCATCCCTCTATTCAATTCTATAATCAAAACTCGAGCTTCTGGAGTTGGAGCAGGGGTAGCTGAGGTTTCTACAACCCAGAACAAAGACCAACCCTTCCTACTATCTGTCTGGTTTCTGTCCTTGTGTCATTTGTCTGTCCTTTCTTCATTTTCCCACTGCCCTAGTCAAGTCAATATCTAGAGCCATGAATGAATTCCAGATAAAATAATATCATCCTGAAATTATGGCACAGCTTATATATGCCAGGAAATATTAGAGACAGAAAACATGATTGCACATTTCCTGCAACTACACAAGTTTTATTTTCATTCTCATTGCACATATTTAAAAAATGAAAGAAGGGAATCTTATGAAAGAAGGGGGAGATAGAAAGACCTGGAGAGAGTAGGAGCTCCACAAGGAAAGCAACAGATCCAAGAAATCTGAGCCCAGAGGTCTTTTCTGAGACTGATACCCCAACCAAGGACCATGCATGGAGATAACCTAGAACCCATGCACAGATATAGCCCATGGCAGCTCAGTATCCAAGTGGGGTCCTTAGTAAGGGGAGCAGGGACTGTCTGTGACATGAACTCAGTGGCTGGCTCTTTGATCACCTCCCCCAGTGGGGGAACAGCCTTACCAGGCCGCAGAGGAGGACAATGCAGACAGTTCCTGATGAGACATGATAGGCTAGGATCAGATGGAAGGGGAGGAGGTCCTCCCCTATCAATGGACTTGGAGAGGGGCATGGAGAAGATTTTTGGAGGGAAGGTGGGTTTGGGAGGGAATGAGGGAGGAGGCTACAGCTGCCTATAAAGTGAATAAACTGTAATTAATACAAAAAAATAAAATTAAAATAATAAAAATTAAAAATGAATGGATACTGTGACATTCGTTTTTACTAGGGTTGTCCAGAACTGAAGTTATGGAATGCAACATCATGCTGACCTAAGACAGCATTGTAGTAGCTTATATGCTCTTGTCCTACAGTTCCTCATAATCTACTACAATACTTTATGGAATGATAATCTACCTTTCTGAGGACTTTGAAAGATTTGTGCATACTAAGGTTTAGTATTTTCTGAGTTTAGTTTCAGGAGGACACACACCATGTGAACGCCACATATTCTGTTTGTGCTTCACACGCTGTTCTTGTGCCATGAGTCTGTTTAATGAATGATGTTGAGGATGACAGTTTGTGTTATCTGAAAGTTGACATGCCAAGAAATATCGTAACCTTGTGGGTGGAAGATGAAATACAAGGATCTCCATCTTTATGGTTGTGTTTTTAATTCCTCTCTATTCTGGGGAAATACTGTCAAAATATTAATGGAACACAGTGGACCGGGGTTTGGATGGGGCAGAGTCTGTGATTTAGAGGTTTGCTTCTAGCCTCATTTGTATATCTGAGCTTATTCCAGAAGGCATGCTGATTGATCATAACTTTTGTGTGTGCGCTTGTGTGGTGTGTGTGCATATGTGCATGAATATTTACATGTGTGTAGGCATGTGGACCAGTAGACACACTTGTATGCTTGTATGTGTGTATGAACCTTTGGCATGGAAGCATATGTGCTGGGCAGAAGTTAACATAAAGCATCTTCGAGTGGACTGCCCCTTATTTATTAAGGCAGAGTCTCTCGTGTAAACTCAGAGATGGAAGATTTGGCTATTCTATCCAGCAGACTTGCTGTAAGAACCCCTGTTCTGAGCATCCCAGGTCCCTTCTTTCTACATGCTGAGACACAGATGGACTGTCATGCCTACCCAGTTCTTATATGGGTCTGTGGGATATGCTTTTGGAACACGCACTTTTAACTACTGAACTATATTTCCAGCCCCTCACCATGATATTATGATGAAAATTTCAGCTTCTACAATTAACAGTGGAGAGCACTCTTCTTTTGCTTCAATTCTCTACAAGTTTTAGAAATTAGAGACAATGAAACTTTTTTTAAGTGAAGGGTTGGTACAGTAGTGCACCCATAATGTTACTTTCTAGAAAATGGAAGAACATTTGTTCAGAACCATACATAGTGATACATTAGCTGATGGGAGGGAGAAGAGCAGAGAGGAGTCTGTGATAAAGAATGGAGGAAAAAGATTAGCCTAACATTTTGATAAAGACAATTTGTGTGTTCAAACCTTAACCTGCTACTATTAGGATCTGCCAAGAGCAACGCTGTCCCGGCTACCTGGGCATTGGTCAATGCTGGAAGTCTTGAATCTGTGACATGAAGCAGTGCCCAGGAGAAGGCTCAATGCTCAAGTGTTGCACTGAAAACACGGGGACAATGTGTTTATTGAACATGCCAAGTCCCCTTTCTAATCTGTTCTTAGAAGGTTTAAGGCAAGCAAATGTCTCAAGGATTTCAGTATCTACCTAGAAATGTATAGACAGCTATGGATGGTAGTTGGTTTAGGTTTACTGGATGTCTCTGTAACAACCAGAAGCTTATACATATATACACATATGCACACACACACACACACACACACACACACACATATATATATATACACATATATATATCTTTCTCGCTCCTTTTATCATGTCAGTTTCAGGGATTGGATAACTCGGCAAGTTTAGTAGATGTCTCTACAATAACAATCTGAAGCATATAATTATACATATATACATATATGCACATATATACACATATATCTACATACATAAGCACATATATTTCTCGCTCCTCTCATCATGTCAGTTTCATTGATTGGATAACTCAGTAGCAAGTTTAGTATATGTCTCTACGATGACAATCTGAAGCATATACATTATACATGTATGCACATATGCACCTATACACACATATACATCTATATGCACGAATTTTTTCTTACTCTCACCTTGTATTATGTCAGTTTCAAGGGCTGAATTCAGGTTGTCAGGTTCGGTGACAAATGCCTTAATCTGTTGTCCCATCTGTCCAGTTCTAAAACATTGTTTTAAGGAGAAAAACCAAAAGACTATAAGAAAAAGAAAACTTCAGTAATTCAGAGAGGGAAACCAAGAACAGATTAGTAACTTAGAAACATCCAGAGGAAAAACATGAGCTCTGAAATGAATAATCTAATAAAACATCATTAAGACAAGTTAGTAAATACTTCAGAAGATGGGAAAAAGAAATGAATGCATTTATGTTTATGAGGCTATATTTAAAAAGAGGTCATAAATTTAAAAGAACACAAAGATGTGTATATGGGAGGGTTTAGAAAAAAGAAGGGAAAGGGAAAGGGAAAGTGAAAATGATACAGTTACAGTATAATCTCAAAAAATAAATAATAAAAATATAAAATCAAAATAAAGAAATGGTGCAGTTCAGTCTTCTGCTCTCCGTGGAAATGACCACTGGTGAAGACATTGTGACTAAAGGAAGAGGTAGTGAAAAATGGTATTTTCATGTGGAGAATTGATAATTCTTTGGTTACCAAATTGCCTCCATACAAAACAAAAGATGAGCGAAAGCTCAGTATTTTGAGAGTTAGTTCAAAGATAAGTAATTGGGTAATGCAATCACAGTCTTGTGTGTCAAAGAATGTTTGCTTCAAGGCTCTCTATTTTATGCACTGGTTTCCTTTTTGTTGTTATTGTTTGTTTGTTTGATTTGGTATGGCAATACCATTCTGATTTGATTCCTAGAGCTCTGCAGTGGGTTTTGAAGTCAGGTATGAGCTAGAAAGGAATACCCTGCTGTATTTCCACCAAGACTGCTTTCGCGAGTCTATACAAATTTAAATATTGTTACTTAAAGTTCCTTGAATATCCTTTTAAATTAAAGATTGCATTGAAAATTAAGGTCACTTTGCCTAATATAAAGAATTAACAACACTGAGTGCTTCAATACATGGAAATACCCTCTGTCATTGATATTTTTTGTTGTTTATTATAATGGTCTTTCATATTCAACTGAACTTATTTCTAGATACATTTTTTGTTGATATTGTCCTCTTGGTTTATATTTTATGTATTTGATATGAGTAGTACTATAAGTTGAAATCTATTGACATTATATTTTTTCATTGTTGACAATTATTATGTATTCCTTCTTATGCATTTCCTTCATATCAAATTTCTTTGACATTTTTATTATGAATTGATGCAGAGTTTTATCAAGTGCCATTTCTATAATCTATTGAGATGATCATTTGGCTTTTGTCCAACACCCTAGATGTAGAGAATCACAGTAATTGATTCACATATTTTGAAACCTTTTTGCAAGCTGGAATAAAGCTTTCTGCATCTCAATGAATAATCTTTACAAAGTGCTATGTGGTTTGCTTTGTCATTATTTTATTGAGGAATTAATTAGAGACTGTGTTCATCAAGCATATTAGCCTGTAATTGTTTTCTTCTCTGTTGTGTTCCTCTTATCTGTTTTTAATATCAAAGTAATTCTGGTCTCATTGAACATGTTGAGATATGATTTTTTTCGGCTTTTCTATTTAAATTAACAAAAAAAATAGGTATTAATTTTTACAATATTTGCTACAATTCACAAGTGGATTTGTTTGTTCGAATTTTCTTTTCAGAAGACTAAAATATCGTCTGATTTGACTTTGTTATTTGTTATTATCTTGTTCAGTTTTTCAATGTATTCTAAATTGGATCTTGTAAGGTATTTATGCCAGGAATTTTCCATTTATTCTAGATCATTAGATTTGTCAGTTTATATTTATTTGGAATAGTTGCTCATGATTCCTCATGCATCTATGACATCATTTGTAGCATTAATTTGAGTTCTTTGTCTTGTTTTCAGTCTAGTTAACCAGCTATTTATTTTTATTATTTTCCCATTCATCACTGGTTTGTTTTATTAGTCTGGAGCTCATACATTTCTGCTGTGATCTTTGTTATTTCTTTGCGCATTGTTTGACTTTAGTTTCTTCACGTTTACGTAGTCCCTAGGAAGGATGTATTGTTTACTCGAATCTCTGCTTTCTTGTTGTCAGTGTTGATTGCTATAATATTTTCTCTTAATAATGTTTTTATTATGTCTCCTAGGATTTTTTGATAAGTCTACCCACATTTTTAGTATTGATTAAATAAACAAATTAATTTTATGAATATGCATGCTACTATTTCTTTATGCTATGTTATCTCTTTCAATATGCTCTGAGTTGTTGACAACAAGGAGTCTTTTTCATTGTTTTAATATCTTTTACTCTGAGTAACACTTGATTCACAGCTGCTCTGTGAGCTCCTGTGGAATGTATAAGATCTAAGAGATGGCTGTGTCCTTGCCTCCTCTATTATTTCAATCACTCCAATAATTTAGAAATTCAACACACATTTTGAGCTTGGTGCTATGGATTCTGGCTTTATTCTCACAGGTCAGATGGTGAGGTTTGAGAGTTCAATGTGTTCATTGGTTATAAAGCTAATTGAATGCCTAGGATACCTGAAACCCTGTCTCAGGGAGCCAAGAGCTACAGAGAAAGTGCAGTCAGTAAAGTCATTGCTCAACAATTATTAGGACTGGAGTTCAAGTGCTAGCATTCATCCAAAACTCTTGAGTGTGCTACCAACACTTGAACTCTCAGAGCTGGGAAGACATGGAAAGTCCTGGGATGCGCTGATCATACATAGCTTAGTCTAATCAGTGGGCTCTAGCAGAATGGTCCCAGATTGATATCTGGATTCCATAATGCTTACACACACACACACACACACACACACACACACACACACACACAATCACACACATGAGAGAGTGAGAGACAGAGAGAGAGAGACAGAAACAGAGATAAAGCAACAGATACAGAGAGCTAAATGTATGGCTTTTTCTATATGCTCGCCCTTGCTCCAAGACTTATATTAAGAGCTTCAGGGTCTGTAGTTGAGCAGATACTCAGCTATTGTAGCCCAGCTATGCTATCTTGGCCTACTTCCCAGGCATGTGGCACATTACCTACTATCACAGTCTTGCCTTGACACTTGCTTCTTTATCTGGCTGCTGACTTCCTCCTGTGGTCCCCACCTGAGACCTCCTCACTGGGAGGATCTTATTCTCTGCCTTATCCTCTCCTGACCAGCTATTGAATGTTCAGCTCTTTATTTGCTTGGTAGGTGATAGAGAACAATGTTTACAGAATATTGACTCAGGAAATGCTTCAAAATAATGACAATGCTAATGTCCAGCTGTAACCAGATCTATGGGTACAGAAATCAGCATTTTTATACATAGTGCACAAAAAACGTCCTCCAAAGGGATGGAGAGGGGGAGGAAAAGAGAGAGAGAACAAAACTAAAGTACATAAATAGCTATGAAACCCTAGAAATATCCAGTCCTAATATTGTAAGTACTTTATGTTCTAATATTTTATCCTGTATCCATTTACTGCATATGAGACTTTTCACATCATAAATTTGACTATAGTGATCAAAATTGCTTCAAACATTAGGGAATGTATTTGAATTTACTGTTTATAGAGTCTATATTTCTCAATAGACTACATTAAATTCTAGGCTATAATTAGCTGCTGAATATATCCTTGTTTGTTAAAATAACACTGATCAGTTTTTAAAATTGAATTTTTAATAATCACAGGCATTAGTCCAGATGACCATGCTAATAAATCAATCATTCATATGGTTTTGTGGTAAATAATTTATTCACATTTTTATCCTTCATCTATCCTCACAGGATTCCTTTCTCTATAGTCCCATATTTATAACTTTACTCAGAATCTCTTGTCCCATGAATAACTCTACAATGACTGCTCCCTTTTTCTTATAAGTACTCAGCTGAATATAAGTAATATCATACATGATAGAATTCCTGTTGAAAAAAATTTCCATACCTGCTGGTCTTAAATTTTAATACTTTAAATTTTAAATACTTGTAGACTTGTGGCTGATTTGATTTGATATTTTTTAATTTACTTATTTTATTTATTACAGTTTATTCACTTTGTATTCCAGCTGAGGCGCCACCCCACCCTCCTAATAGCTAGAACCTGGAAACAGCCCAGATACCCCTCAACTAAGGAATGGATACAGAAATTGTGGTATATTTACATAATGGAATACTAATTAGCAATTAAAAACAAAGAAATCATGAAATTTGCAGGTAAATAGAGGAGCTAGAAAAGATCATCCTCAGGGATGTTTTGATTTTCATTTCCCTGATGACTAAGGACGTTGAGCATTTCTTTTTTATCATTTTTAATTAATTACAGTTTATTCACTTAGTATCCCACCCATGCCCCTCCCCCAGTCCACAGATAGGGCAAGTCCGCCTTCCCCTGCTTCTGATCCTAGTCTATCAGGTCTCATCAGGGGTGGCTGCATTGTCTTCCTCTATGGCCTGGTGTAAGGCTGCACCCCCCGCCCCCGGAGGGAGAGGTGATTAAAGAGCAGGCCAATCAGTTCATATCAGAGATAGTTCCTGTTCCCATTACTAGGGCACCCACTTAGACACTGAATTGCCATGGGCTACATCTGTGCAGGGGTTCTAGGTTATATCCATGAATGGTCCTTTGTTAGAGTATCAGTTTCAGAAACAATCCCTTTAAAAAATAAGACAATTTTTTGGTTCTGTTGCTTTTCTTGTGGAGTTTCTGTCCTCTTCAGGTCTTACTATCTCCCACTTCTTTCATAAGATTCTCTGCACTCTGCTCAAAGTTTGTCTGTAAGTCTCAGCATCTGCATTGATACCCTGCAGGGTAGAGTATTTCTTAAGTGTTTCTCTGCTTTTTTATATTCCTCTATTGGGAATTCTCTGTTTAGCTCTGTTCCCCATTTTTTAATTAAATTACTTGATTTGTTGCTTTTTTTTTTACTTCTTGAGTTCTTTATATATTCTGGATATTAGCCCTCTGTCAAATACAGGGTTGGTGAAGATCCCTTCCCAGTCTGTAGGCTTTTGTTTTGTTCTGATGACAGTGCCCTTTGCTTTACAGAAGCTTTTCAATTTCTTGAGGTCCCATTTATTGATCGTTGATCTTAGAGCATGTGCTGTTGGTGTTTTGTTCAGGAAGTTGTCTCCTGTACCAATGAGTTCCAGGCTCTTCCCCACTTTTTCTTCTAATAGGTTTAGTGTATCTGGTTTTATGTTGACATCTTTGATCCACTTTGACTTTAGTTTTGTGTAGGATGATATATGTGGATCTATTTGCATCATTCTACATGTAGACATCCAGTTAGTCTAGCACCATTTGTTGAAGATATTGTCTTTTTTTTTCATTGTATGGTTTTGGCTTCTTTGTCAAAAATCAAGTATCCATAGGCATGTGAGTTTATTTCTGGGTCTTCTATTCGATTTCACTGATCCACCATTCTGTTTCTATGCCAGGACCATGCTGTTTTTATTACTATTGTTCTGTAATACAGCTTGAGATCAGTGATGGAGATACCTCCAGACAATCTGTTGTTGTAAAAGATTGTGTTAGCAATTCTGTTTTTTTCTTTTTTCTTGTTGCTAATTTAGATATACCTACTTAAGAATATTTAACGGTATGTAAACATATGGTAAATTTAAGACAATATAGCAACTTTTGTAGAAACCAAGGCCCTCTTTTTAAAAGAAATACAAAATCAAGTAGAGTCTCTTTTAAATAAATGCCAAAAGCGAATTCAAATATTTTTCTTTTTTTTTAGTTAAACTATAAAATTTCTTAGCAGTTATGCAATGATAAATATTTATAAACACCATAGAATTATTATCACTTTTTTATGAAAGAATCAGATTTTAATTTGTGATGTGCATCTATACAGATGAAAATATTCACAGAGGCTTGTTTGATTCTGGCTCCTACATAAAGAGAAAGTATACTGAATAAAAAAAATGTTCTTTTATCTACTCAACTCCCTGTCAGGCTTGTATATTCCATTTTCGGCATTCAATCTTTGTGAATATTAAAGAGTTTGATTATTGCATTGAGATCTTCAAGCTGTTCACTGTCCCTAATGATCTTTCTTCCAACTGGCGTTTGGTTAAAGACATTACATAGCCCAATTCCCACCTTGACTTTGTCCCTGAGGTAGAAGATGATATCTTTTGCCATAATTCTCCCCTTTAGTCCTTCTTGTGGGACTGTAAGAGTGCTGGGGGGAAATTGTGATTTCAATGGCTTCTGACTTGACTGGCTCTCAGAGCAGATACCTGTTCCTGACTGCTCTGAAGCAGATTTTTGGTTGTCTTGTGCAGTTGTTTTTTTGCAAAAAAACACCGACTGTGGGCAAAGTACTATTTGCAAGACCAATAGCTTCATAGTGACTATCAGAACCAAAATGGCTCCAGAACACAGACTGATGCCAGTATGGTTTAGCAGCTCCAGTCATGATTTCTCCAGCCAGTCTTTGACTCACAACAGTCTGATCATGATGTTCTACTGGCCTTCAACCCAGCTTTGTATAATAGAAGCATGTATCATCTCCTGCCATCCAGATGATACAATGTGCTTGTAGCTTTGCTTTTACCCGGAAGCTAACAAAATCTGAATCTATTTCCAATCCACCAGTCTTGGCTAACTCAGCATTGGGCTCCAGGCCCACAGCTGCGGCTATGTGATCAGTTTCCACCTTCCTTCCACCTTTCAGCTTCATGAGTAACTTGCCACTGCTGACTCCAACTGATTGCACAATTGCATTGGGCATCACTTTCACTCACTCTTGGTTGACTTTTTCCGTGGTCCAATTGCTGAGGTATTCAGGAAGGATCTTCCCCATATTTCCTTTCTCAGGGAACAGCTGAATCACTTCTATGTCTGACGCTTGAGACTTTTTGCCAAGAGCACAAGCCAGTTCACTCCCAAGGAAGCCTCCACCAATAATTGTAATTGACTTGACTTCCCGAGAGATCTTCTCCAAGGCTCTAAAATATCCAATCTTTCTGAAAAGTGTTACTCTATTCTTCACCTCTGCTCCAGCCCTATCTATGGCAGACAGACTTCTTGGAATGCCTCAGGTTACAATCAAGCGTTTTTCAAAGGTTATCTGAGAGCCATCATTAAGCTTCACCATGTGCCTCTTACATCCAGCTGCACTACCTTTTTCTTTCCAGTGAGGACAGCCACACCTCCATTCTCAGTATGAGGCAGGTCCTGAGCAGGGACATAGGAATGGCTGGAAGTATATGCTTCTCTCTTTTCCATTCCACTGTCTGAATTGCAACGCCTTTGTGACAATTGGATCATCTGGAAACCCCAATTCTTTTGAAAGAGGAGGTCGCATGTATGGGCAGCTCAGGGTCTTGGGATACACTCAGGACCCTGGCCTCTGGACCTCGAACCTGGATGGATCTGGCTGCAGTAAAAGCGGAAGTACCTCCCCTGTTCGCAGGAAAGCAGTCTGATTTAGTACCCTGATTTGAGGAGCTGATTCTCCCTGCGTGGCAGCGGCCATGATCCTTCTCTGTTTCTCTTCTGGTGTCAGTCTTAAACTCAATATTCTTTCATTATATCCTTCTTGGTCTTCCTTTATAGTCTTGTAGGCATATGCGCAAGCTCCTATTGTTGATAAGCCCACAATAAGGACTAACAGAATTATCGACTTTTGCTCCCTAATGAAACGGAGCTAGCCCTTTGTCTTGCCATCTGGAGTTCTGGAGGGACAAACCGTCGCTGGAACTCGTTTCCTGGAAGCCGGTTCCTCTATTTTGGCCTCTGGACTCACACTGTCCTCACAAAGAGCACCAGTTTCTGCTTGAAAGCACCCGCCAGTCTTCTACACCAGAACATTTCTTCAATTGTTACTCATTTTTTTTTTTTTTTTTTTTTTACTGCTTGTCTAGTGATTGAAATTGGATTAACTTCTGGAACTATCTAAATTCTCGGCTCATAACTACAAGTACATTGATTTAGGACACGTCCACAAACATTCCTTTTACTTACTCAGTGCAAGCTGTAATTTTAATGCTGCTTTTTGCATAATTTGTAATTTTAATTCATATACATGTAAATAGTGTTTGAGCAGTGGAACTTATTCCGTTTTTCACTAAGATTGTGCTAGATTGGAATTTGTTTTACAGTTAGGGGGCACAGTGAATTTCCATGGGTTTATAGATAGTCGGACATCCTCTGTGCTGTGAGGTCAGTGCTATGCACTGGAGATAGATAAAGTAAGTAAAAGGAATGTTTGGAGACGCGTCCTAAGACAATGTATTTGTAGTTATGAGCGGAGAATTTAGATAGTTCCAGAAGTTAGTCCAATTTCAATCACTAGACAAGCAGTAAAGAGAGAGAGAGAGAGAGAGAGAGAGAGAGAGAGAGAAACTGCCTTCCTTCCTAAAGGTTATGGTCCCATGAATTCTAGGGAAGAAGAAAATGTGGTCATAGACTGGATATTACAGTAGAGAGTTATTTTACTTAGAGACGTAGATAGGGAGCTAAATTAGAAAAATTTATGAAGAAACAACTGAGAATACTGGATGTAGAAATTTTAAATGTGTAGGCATCATTTGCAAAAAAGGACAAATAAGGGGAAACAACAATGAGGCAGAGAAATTGCTCCAGGAAATAGAAATTCACTATGTAGTGATGAACATAAACATATTTTCTGATTAAATGATAGCCACTTAATATAGTTAAAATTCAGTACAGAGGACTGGGCTATTGGGTGGTGAAGAGGATGAAGGTACTGAAATCGTGAGAAGGACAGATAGACAGTGTCAAGCATCTTTTATTTAATAGTGTGCATTTTATAAGTAGATTAATAAAAAAGTCTATCTTTTAAAATAAATCTCACTGTCCTTTGTATTCTATAATTAAATAATTGAGTGTGTTCATACAGATACACACACAAACATACACACAAGTACACACACATCATGTGTAGGTGCCCACATATTCCAGGAAAGAGTTTTGGATTTCCTGAAGCCAGAGTTACAGGCTTTTATGTGCAAACCCTCACAATGTGGATGCCAAGTACAAAACTCTGGTTCTCTGCAACAACAGCAAGCACTCTTAACTTCATAAGAATCTCTAGAGCTCCTCAATCTGGTAGGTGTGTCTTTTTTAAGGAATAATTAAATTTTGGATAGTAAAATAATATTGATCTGCATGCAACATGTTATGAGGATAAGTGAAAACTAGAAATGTTTTAGGATTCAGGGATATTCTAGATAAAGACAGTGCAAGAAGCAGGACTAATAATGACAATGTGAGTGTGTGTTCCAAGCACAACGATAGCATTTGTGAGAGGCATAGAATGTGCAAATGAGTAAAGAATAAAGAATTTAGCTGAAGCACTTGGATGGGTGGAGAACTCATGGAGGAGCAAGAAAGAAGAAGAATAGGTTGATGAATAAGGGCAGTTAATTTAAATTTAGAAATGGTAGTAGATGACAGGATATTTGAGATACCACCTTAAGCTTTGGATGTGCCACCTTGAGCACAGGCCTGTGCATAGAAGAAGATCTGAGTTGTCCAGTTTTGGTGGTTGCCCATTCAGTGAAGACAGTGGAATAGTCTCGTGAAGGTAACAGTAACAGTCGTACTCGATGCACATAACTATGAAGCTGGAGAGGAGAGGATCCCTGTTTTTGTGGAGAGTCAACAATGGTTAAAGAAACGGGGACACAAAATTGGAGAGTGATTTATGGAAACCAGAGCAACAGGACAACCTAGATGACAATGGGAGTCGGTTGTTTTCTTTTTGGTGCTTTGTCTCATCGCTTTTTAATTTTTGATAATGGTTCTGGAGCTGGTTTGGCTGGGTGACAGATTGGCCTTTTTGTTTCTATTTTATGATTAAACTTGAGTTTATTTCCATAGGAAATGATTAGTGTTGGCTAATAAGACCTAGATACATGACATGATGTGGTATTAGGGACCTTTTGAGATTATCCACATCACTGCAGCATCTACATATCATTATATCAAATGCAATGTAACTTTCTCCATTGGCAACATCTAAAGATCAAAGAAGATCTACTGACTAAATTTTTTTTTCCGGAGGTGTTTTCTTAAAAATTTATGGGTATTTGAGTTTTAGTCCTGCTTTCCACAATATCATCTACTATCTATCATCTACTCATTCTGATGACTTGTCATTGTGTAATTTATTTATGTTCTTCAAATGTACAGAAAGATCTCATGCCTGTATCATCCTCTCAGCTCAAGTAAAATTATTATTTTAAAAAATTTGCACAAGTGATGTAACCATTTATTAATACATAAAGTCCTTCCAGAGAGAAAAAGATAGTTTAATGCTTACAGCATGCTACTCATCATTTTACTGAAAATGACTCTAGAAACAAACAAAAAAATGCAATTTATTAAAAATGTGTACTTTCAGATGTATCCCATGGCAGCTCAGTCTCCAAGTGGGTACCCTAGTAAGGGAAACAGGGACTGTCTTTGACATAAACTCAATGGCTGGCTCTTTTATCAGGTCACCATGAGGGAGGAACAGCCTTACCAGGCCACAGAGGAAGACAATGCAGCCAGTCCTGATGAGACCTGATAGACTAGGATTAGACCAGATGGAAGGAGAAGAGGACCTCCCCGATCAGAAGACTTGGAGAGGGGCATGGGAGATGATGAGGAAGGGAAGTGTGATTGAGATGGGATCAGGGAGGGGGCTACAGCTGGGATACAAAGTGAATAAACTCTAATTAATAAAAAAATAAATAAAATTTTTAAAAAAAGAACCATAAAAAATGTGTGCTTTTTGTAAGCGCCAAAAGTGTCTTTTAAAAACTATTGTATTTCAATGGACATGAAATGTTTTAGAATAAAAAGCTTTCATGAACAAAAATCTCAACCCTGGCATTTTAATCAAATACACACCAATTGAACTTTTTACTCGGCAGACCATTGCCAAACATGGGCTTAGATTTTCTTCTGTGTGTATCTTTATCACCCAAACACATCGAGCTGTTTGGCAGTTGGATTTGGCACGGAAAAAAAAAGAATTCCAAATGCATTCTTCATGCCTTTTAATACATCTATAACTGCTCATCTAGAAGAAAAAAAACACATTGCACATTCTTGTTCATGATCTGGTACAAGCAGAAGTGTGTAAGGTACCCATGTTCCCTTCAGCTCTACCAAATAGTATAAAAACCAAAGCTAAAAGTTTATCAACAAATTAATCAAATGAAAAATTTCCTACCACAGTGGTATTTATATGTAAAATGTCCACCAACTAAAATATTTCTATTTTACATAGTTAATAATTTTATAAAAATGAAATAAAAACCTAGATATTTGCAAAATACAGTCAGATAAAATAGTCAGAAAAAACATTTGTATATACATCCAAAAAATAAATATTTTTCATTTCAATTGATATATTTAATTCTTCTAAATAGCATTACCTAGGAATATTTTATGTTATCAGTGGTAATGTCAAGTCTAATGTCAGTTTTCAGCAAAATTAATAATGGGCTTGACCTGTTCCCATTGACATGTAAGGCATGTGTAAGTCATTAGATATGAAAACCTGTGCCATCTTCTAATTCTGAGGCTGATTTATATGGCTTATCAAGAAAGTATATAAAAATTCTCAATGTTGAGTGATCTCTTGAACTACATTACTATATGGGAAACAACCATTTACAATAACCAGTATAGTAGTCAACATTGTTTTGATGCTGTTACATACGTTCTGTTTGTTTATCATTTATGAATTCATGTCATCCTCATGAATTCAGTTCTAATTTACACAAATTTAAATAATTTATTTAATTTTATTCTCTGTGTATTGGCATGAAGATGTCAGAATCCATGGAACTGGAGTTACAGACAATTGTGAGCAGCCATGTGGGTGCTGGGAATTGAACCCGGGTCCCTTAAAAGAGCAGACAGTGCTCTTAACCACAGAGCCATCTCTCCAGCCCTAATTTACACATTTTTTAATTGAGCTAACTCACTTTCTGTTCTTCCAGAGAAGCCCTATCTCCAGCACCCACTTAGCAACTCATAACCTTTTCTAACTTCAATTCTAGGTGACCTGATGACCACTTCTGGACTGTTAAAACATCAGGGATTACACGGTACACATATAAGCATGCAAATAAGACATGCATACACATAAAATAAAAATAAATAATTCTTTGAAAAAGAATTTGATATCTTCTAAAACATTGTCTTCTCTTCTAAAATTCTCTGTTTAATGTTTTGGTACATTTACATTGTATATTAAGCACATAATTTTCTTCCTTCCTTTTTCTTAGCCCTCTCCACTTTTTATTCTTCTTTGTTTCTCTACATGGGTTATTTCTTATTTCATGTTGTATATACATACATTATTTTGTGTACTTAAATATTTTAAGAAAAATTAGAGACGATAGAAGATAATTGTCTCAATTTTCTTAATGTCGACTATCTCCAATTTCATATAACTTTTTCCCTCAACGATCATATTCAGATAGATCATTGTCAAGTATTTGGAAATATGTTTAAGTTGAGTTAGAGCTGAGATAAGTCCATAAGAGGCAAAGCACTTAAAGACAGAAATTTATAAAATAATAATAATAATAATACAACTGTGGGAAGTTCCAGGCCTTTTGGCTGTAAGCCTTAGTGGATCTGGTATGTGTATATATCAGACTGGGTGCTATACCGGATAAATGAAATATTATCTGTTGTGTTCAGTCTGAATTTACTTACTTTTATCTTACCAGAATATAACGTCTGTGCCATTTAACAGTGAGAAATTCCATTATTGCTGCCTTTTTGTGTGGCATCTTTTATTCACCATGATTGCACTGAATTTTAATTGCAGCTGCCTATCCATATCTCTTTAAGTTAACTGATGACAGAACTCAGAGATGCTTCTGCATTATTTTCAGTTAGCATATGAGTTACTATCAGTATTTTCTTGTCTATCCTATTTTATATGACACCATAATTATTTACATATGTAATACCAAGACATTCATAATCATTTATCTGTTCATAAGCACCTTTGGAGTTCAATGGAAGTATCAACATTAGTAATGTCTTTCTATTTGTTTTACTAAAGAAGAAGGATCAAATGATTACCAGGTGAGGTAACTGAATAAATGAAAAAAAAAAAAAAAAAACCTTTTATTTTTCATGAAATGAGAGAATGAAATTGGCAATTATTTTTGTGTTATTAGAGATTTGAATTTCATCAAAAATCTATAATGAATAGTCTGGGTTTGTCAATTTCAAGAAACCAAACTGGAAAACAAAAGCAAAACAAAACAAAAAAGTATAGTACTTTATGTTGTAAAACTAACAACCATTCTACTTATTTACTAAGTGCCTATAATAGAACCCATTTGGAATTGAAAATAAATAAGTTGTTAAGATCATAGTAGAAAAAAATGTGAACTATGATAGACTGAAAACAACAGGGACCAGGTAGTTGAGTGAAATGTGAGAAAACATAGGCTGAGTCCCAATTCACACTAGTGAGATCCTTTTAGCTGCAGAATTAAGGCTCCATTCAATGATTCTTCATGATCCTTTGAGACCATTACCAGCATTCAAGGCTAAACTTTAAATTGTCAGGTCTTAAAACTCTTATTAAACATGGAGATAATAAACAAGATGCGAAATATATAAACATTTGCCCAAGAGACATAATAAATCAGTAGTTAACAAAACAGCTTCACTTAACTCTAAGAGAATGTCCACCCCAGAGAACTGAGTTTGGTGACAAAGTGTCACGCAGTACTGCTTGCGTGCTTCCTTGCCTCCTGGTAATTGGTCAAGAACTCACCCAGAGGACTGATCAGCACCTACTGTATCACTCGCACACTTCCTACAGCACCTGTGTTTTTCTTGGAAGGCTGCCAAGCAAATATAGGTTTTCTCTGATGCTGATGATTTGCCAGAGCTGATAAGAACTCAGGGTGCAGTGAGGGTTCGTGAGCCACCTATCCGGTGGACGCAAGTTGTTGTTATTTCTAATAGCTATGTAAAGAGTGACTTCATCACCAACTGGTAACTAACACATGACCAAATAAAAGTTCTTGAAATAGAATTTCGTTAATGGTTTCCTGGTTGCAAGTGAATACACCAATTTCCCATTAGGATTGCCTTTCAACACAAGCCATAGCCTTCAATGTTCTCATTTTTTTTTTTTTAATGTCCTGTGAAAGAGTGGAAAGTTACAAATTGTCCAAATTATATGTGCAGGAAGTACAAGTAAAAAAAAAAATGTACAGGACAGAGGAAATACGTTGACCAGAATTCAGCAAAATGTATTATTCCTGTAATATTGCTGATGCTTTGACAGGCAAATGCAAGAATCATGATGAGAAATCTGTTTCTTTCTGGGAGATACTATCAGCACACTTCATGTTGACCAGTTTGTCTGCTCAGCAGTGTTTTTATTAAGCTAGACAACATTGAAATTCTTAATACACAGAATCTGAAATAAAATAATGAAGACAGCATAAAATGTTTTTTACAACAATACTGCTTTTAATTGGTTTTAAATTTGAAGGGTTCACTGATTACAACAACATTAAAATGTTACAGATAATTATTTTTAAAAAACTCAACAAACTTCTTATGGAAGAGTCAATTAAAAACTAAAAACAATGATTTCACCAAATTATTAGTTTCTTTTGTTTAAACAGGGAGACAAATTATCCCCCATATCTTTTTGAAAACCTGAGAGAACTCAGAAAGAGAAATGGCAGTGGCCCTCAATCAGAGATCACTGGCAGACATGTTGAACACATTTAATTTACTACTTTATGCAGTAGGGAGGACAGATACCTTGGGATTAGGCCCAGCCACATCATGGAGACTAATCTGGTTTTCCAAAGTCTACTCATTTAAATGCTAATCATATCTAAAAAGATGCCTTCATAGCAATATCCACACTGGTGTGAGACCAAACAATCAGGCTCTTAGCCAAGCATAAAATTAACCACCACAATGGGTAATCATGGAGTGTCTCAGTTAAACGTATGTTAGTAGAGTGACTTGGCAAAGGTTTAAGCAAGCAGTCAAGCAGTCATGGTAGAGAGAATGTGCATTACACAGAATGCCATGAGAAAGTACAGCAGTTTTATGACTGGTCTCTCGATACATTTTAGTTATAGGAAGATACTAGAATTGGGATAAATCTGATTGCTAGAGAATCATAAGCAATCAATCATTTCCAATAAAAGACATGATGTTTGGAATTTGTGATTGGCACAGTGACCTTGTTTGTGTCAGGCTTAGGCATAATTGTGAACTCCCATTGTTTTGTCTCACTTCATCATAGCCTTGGAATACCCTTGTCTGAGGTTGACAGTGTAACAGATTGTTTTCTTGCATTGCCTGGTTTAGTTGTGAGCACCAGGCTGGAAGCTTGATGCCAGAAGTTAATGAGCTCCCCTCCCTCTATTTCTCAACAGTAATTTAACTTTCTCTACTCATTACCAAAAGAATGTATGAAGGAGATTTTTGCTTTTGTTTTTTGTATGTTTGTTTCTTTTGGCTGTACCCTTAAAATTGGCCTTAATTTAAAGGTAGGAATATTTCATATGCAATATGTATATATAAAGAAATAGTTTTGGTTTGTGTCCTCTCCCTCACTAGCTTTTCCCAGTTGATCATTGCTCTGTAGATCTGTCCTGTCATTATGGAGTCCCACAAATACCTTTGGAAACAAGCTTACAACCACAGGACTTGCTAGAACAAACAGCCTGTCTAATGTATGTGGACTCACTACTGCTAACTCAGATCACCTCTTGCAAATCCCTCTGTATTGTGACACAAATTCTCTCTTTGTTGTTCTAAATAAATGTTTAGTATTCAAACGTGCATAAAGCACGATTCAGAAGGCAGGGGAAGTATACTGTGTGGCTATCAGTGCATATTCACAGAAGATATGTACAAGTGTAGGCAGTCTACGCACCTCACATGAGAGGCTGGTTCTTGTATTATTGAGAATGAGAAAGTTTTTTCCCTAAGATTTCGATGACTACTCACTCTTGCCCTTCAGACTCTCAGTGTCTCTTTCTTAATGTTCTAGCTACAGATTCCTGAGCTTTCACTCCTCCAGCTCTCCCAACATTTCTTCTAGCCCAGATTCTATATTACACTCTCTGTTCCCTAAATTCTTAAGTTGATTCCATTTGCTTGAGAGAGCTCAAGTGGATGCATACTTCTACCCTGCTTCATACTACATATGTGTGTTGATAGCATAATGCCTACGTCATTAAAAGAAAATCCCTGCATCCAATAAAATATGAACCAAAATTTTACCTGATGATCTTTAAAATGAAAATTATGATAAAACATAAAATTTGGCTCTGAAATAATCATATTTAATTAATAGGTAGGAAACTCTGAAACCATTGGGTTGAACATACCTATTTGTTATTAAGATGTCACAGAAACATGAAAGGTCAGATTTACATCCATGAAGCAGAACAGACAGAAAACAGCAGACTTGAGAAAATGACATAATGGATTCAAGAAAGTCGAATCTGTGAGCAACTCTCTAGGCACAATGACTCATGCCTCTTATCCCACCACTACAGAGACCAAGGCAGGGGGATTACAGTGATTTCAGGTAATGTCATAGATAAAGAATGTATCTTAGCTTTGTGTAGGTTACACTGTGAAACCTTCTCTCAAACTAAAGAAATTAAGACTCATAAAACTAAGTCTTCAAATAACTAAATAAGTAATAGCAACAAAGGACAAAGACAAGTCTAATTCCGTTTCTATTGTAGAAGACCCCTAGCTGCGGAATTGGGTGTCTACAGGTATCTTTGGAAGTTGACTTAATGAGAAGACTGTGTCAGAAGGGAAAGAATTGGGTAAAAGTTTATTTTGAAAGCATGTAACTCCAAAGAAATATTATAAATATCCTTGCCAAAGAGTGGATACCTGTTCCCTGAAGACAATAAAGCAGTTGAGTTCATGCACATCCAAGGAGTTTCCAATACACCTTCACTTTCTATCCTCATATATAAACAGATCACCGACAATGAAAAGATCCAGAAGATAATTTTCCGATATGGGATTGAGAGAGTGAAACGATGAAAAAGAAAACAGGCTCAAAAATCAATAAAATATTGAGAGAACATAAATTAAAGCAAAAAAGAAAATCTCATGGATGTAGTCTTTTCCCATTCCTTGGGTGTTTAGGCAAATGGCGCAATCACAAAAAGAGAGCTTGTGTGTGCCATGCTCACTGGCTCCAATGGCACGACATTCATGCAGCAGACAGAAGCAGAGCGTATGAGCTCCACCTTGGTCCAGTCCTGTTGGTGCTCATGGCCACTAAAACCAAACTGCAGCTGACATGAGTGATGGAGCCAAAAACAACCCACTTCATACTCTAGTAGAAAGAATGGAACCCTCACCCATGAAGTCACGTGTGTAGAAAGCGAGGGAACTTTTATTTTCGTGTGAGCTTAAGCAGAAGGAAGGAGTGCGTACTGAGTCAAAGAAAGTAAAATGAAAACCGTGGAGAATGGTTTATACCACCTTACTCACCATGGCTTTTTCAGACTTCTTTATACAGTCCAGCATTGTGTTCCTCCAGACCACCCACAATGGGCTGGGCAGTCCAAATCAATGAAATGCCCTGCAGACATGTTCAACTGGAAGTCTGGTGGGGCATTTTGTCAGTGGAGGTTCTTTCACTAAACTCCTGCCTTAACTTCTCTTAGTGATTGGCTGTGACCTGAGAGTTGGAAGATTTATAAATTCAATTTCTCCCAAGTGGGTTTTTTTTTTTCTTCAGTGTTTAGTCACATTAATAAAAAGAAAACTGACATATCTGGATATAAAAATTTATATTTTAAAATGTTAGTTTGTATGACTGTGTGTGTTTGTGTGTGTGTGTGTGTGTTTGTCTGTGCTCTTGTGTACCTGATAAGAGATGTCTTCTGGTTCCAGAATTGGGCATCTGATCCACATGATCTGAAGTTATAGATGGTGGTGAAGTATGTGATGTGGCTGTTAGGAACTGAACTCCAGGCCTTAGGAAGAGCTGTATGTACTCTTGATCATAAGTTATCACTCTATTCCAAATAATTTTGTGTTTTCAATATCTAATTTTGAATAAAGTATTTACCTGATTAAAAAAAAAGAGGAAAAAAAATTTCTACAAGATGATAAGCAACTGCAAGGGCCATGAGGTCTCTTTATCTTTTGGGAAATAAAATTTCAAAGCCCAAGGACCATTTTTTAACTTACTAAGTGGAGCTTAAAAGATTGTGCTAGAGACAGCCCTGCTCTCCTTACCCTTGGCGGGAGTGCAGTAGTTCCAGGCCACAGATGAAGACAGTCCTGATGGGACCTGATAGGCTAGGGTCAGATGGAAGGGGAGGAGGTCCTCCCCTATCAGTGGACTGGGGAAGGGGCATGGGAGGAGAACAGGGAGGGAGGGTGAGATTGGGAGGGGACAAAGGAGGGTCTATAGCTGGGATACAAAATGAATAAATTATAATAATCAAAAAATAAATTAAAAATTAAATAAAGATTATGTTAATTAGCTTGCTTTCCTTAACAGAAATAAAATGCTGTGGGTTAAAAAGAACTCAAGGTACTATTTAGAAGGAGCAGGGAGATGGGGAGGAGTGCAGAAGAAAGAGGAGGAGGATAACAGGAGCATTCTTTAAAATTCACCATTGAAATAAAACATAAACATAGTTGAAAATATTTTTAATTCTCAGTTACTAAAACTTTTTTTATCCAAATAAAAGCTCCAGGCAGGTGTTAAATTTCAATGTTTTCACTCAAATGCAATTGTATTAATGTATACAATCGTAAATTTCTTAGCACCTAAGATAATTCTGAATTTCTGCATTTAAGTTAAACAGCATAGAGGCAAAGAATCAGGACAATGGCTTCTGGCTGCTTTGCAGCAAATCTAGAAGATAATACTCTGAAGTTTAGTACTTTATTTTTTTTTTAATTTATTTTTCTTTTTAGTTACATTTTGTTAACTCTGTTTCCCAGCTGTATCCCACTCCCTCATTCCCTCCCCAACCCCACCTTCCCTCCCTCATCTCCACCCTGCCCCTTTCCAAGTCCACTGATAGGGAAGGACCTCCTCCCCTTTCAGAATGGGGATAAACATTAATCTGAGCTCTTCTTTAGTGCACAGTTCTTCTGTTTTCCCAGAGATTTTCTTTCTCCTTTTTTTTTTTGTCTTTTTCTTTTTTTTTATTTTTAGTTGCATTTTATTAACTCTGTATCCCAGGTGTATCCCTCTCCCTCATTCCCTCCCAACCTCACCCTCCTTCCCTCATCTCCTCCCTGCCCCTTTCCAAGTCCACTGATTGGGGAGGACCTCCTCCCCTTTCATCTGACCCTGTTTTATCAGGTATCTTCAGGACTGGCTGCAAAGTCCTCCTCTGTGGCCTAGCAGGGCTTCTCCTCCCTTGGGAGGTGAGGAGGTCAAAGAGCCTGCCGTTCAGTTCCTGTCAGAAATAGTCCCTGTTCCCCTTAGTAAGGAAAACCAATTGATTTTCTAAAGAGGCATTTGTCCTGCCTTGCTGGGAATGCCTTCTGGATCTCACACTCGTGTTTTCAAAAACCGCTTTTGTTGGCTAAACAATCCAGAGCTCTTGATGGGTTTTGTCTGCTCTGTTAGTTAAAGAGTTAAAAGGTGGGGAGAACCTGAAGCTCAACAGTTAGCAGAGAAATCTCAAGCACTGAAGAAGAAGACAAAATCTGCAGTTGAAAAGCGTTTTGGGGGGGCTAAGGAAGCAACCATGCAGCAGCCACAAAAACAAAAAGATCCTCTACAAAGCAGACTGGGTACTCAGAACCCTGAGAATCCACTCTCGGGCTTTTAAAGCATCTGGAGAGTGTCTGCCTCCACCCCAGCTCTTTGCCCAGTTCAGGCTTAGTCAGTTTGAAGCTAGCATGTTTGGCTGGCTGGAACTGTGGTCGTGACAAGTCCTAATTCAGTCTGGAACTTGATGAACAGGTCCATCAGCAGGAGGGCTGCTGGTAGGAGACCAACACTGCCAGAGGCTGAGGAAGAAGATGGCTATCTTGGAGATTCACCATCTTTGTTACACAGCCCTGCTTCTCTTTCTGTCTGTGAGCCTACCATGGAGTCTAACTTCTAGTCTCTAATTGGAATTGCAGTTCCTCGGCTCTTTAGCTGTACTACTTTTTTTTTACATTTTTTTTTCTCCAAACGTGCTTTGATTTTTTTTTTTTTTTTAGAGTCACAGGTAATAAGCCAAGCAGCCCGTATAGAAACAAACATCACTCCAAATAACTGAAGATATTCTTCGCGCTAAAGACTGTTATTCCTCTGTCCAAACACACACTGTGTGAGGTGTAATGTTGGAGATTTCACATGTTATAACCAGCTGTCATAAAGCATCTGAACTTTGAGAAAGTGCTTCTGGAAATTTATAGATAATTATGAAGAGCTTTCTTCTCTTGCTTTGCACTGATCAAGTGGTCCTTAGAAAGCTCATGAACCCCACATTCTTATTTGCACAGTTATTACAAACAGTGACCCATACATGCAAAGGAATCATAGGAATAGAAGATACTCCCCTAGGAAGAATCCACTTTTACGTAGTGAATCTTTATGCTGATCAAGATTGTAATGAATATTATAATTTATGACTCAAAAAAAAAAGATTAGAGACTTTCTAATCTTAATATAACACAAGCTAAACATTTGGATGCGTACCTGTTATCCAAGCCCTTAGGAGAATAAGGGACCATCCCAAAGTCTAGGTCATCTTGAGCTGCATATCAGAATAAAAATAAAGCAAAAATCTTTAATTGACTGACTAATAACAATAATAGATGAAAAGACACACTTTTAAGAGGAAGCCTACCAAAATGTTTACTTACTGAAGGCAGGAACAACAGAACCCTGTGAAGGTACTTAACAAGGGAAGGAGGGTATAAGTGATGGGATATGAGAAGAGGGTCTTCTGACAATAACAAACATTTTATTAAAACAGATCTAACAGTGACCCAGGTTTGCACATTAACAGGAGCTTTTATTTATTCAACCTTGCTCGCACAGACTGAGACTCACTCCCACGGTTTTTTAGTTGTTTGTTTGGTTTTGATACACACCCGGCACCTTTGACTTGAATATTTGGACAAACTTGATACTGCTCAGCTGACTAATAAAGGCAGAGAAAGGTGTGTTACCACCTACATTGACTGTCTTCCTAGTGGTACTCTATAAAATCCGTCCTTTTTCCCTCCCACAGACGTGTACAGGTTTATTCAAATATTACAAAAGGTCTCTGAATTAGTCATTCAGAAACATTTGATTCTGAAGGCTCAGAGACTTACACAAGGAGTATATCATTTTCTGCCCTGTAGTGTGACGGTGGCGTCCCGGAGACCTTAAGCTTTGTGATCGGGGAAATTACACCACACCCATTCTTAGATACATGTTGCCAGCCCCCATGCTGTTTCAACAATAGGCAACCCACAAGCGCAGACCTGTTCGGAATTCACGAGTTTTAAATAATGAAGCGAACTACCACTTCTCCTCACAGCTTTTAAGGGGCCTTTCCGACACGTGTCATTCAGGTGCATTTTGATGATATTCAAACTGCTCTTAAGCTGTTTGCTGGCCAATTTCACACTGCCACAGAGACAAATGTTAAGGTCCAACCAGCTGTGGTGATTCACACGTACATCCTTCCGGGTACCCGTCAGTCTTTTGCAAAACTCAGTGCCTGTGTGCCCTCCGGGCTTGCTTTCTCCCTGACCTCACCCCGCTGTTCTTCCCACACTCTGAGGCCCATGAGCAGCCTTCGGTGCTCCCCGCTTGCGGTGTTCCATTGACCGCCTTCTGGGAAACACTGCGTTCCTTTGGCATCAGCGAAATAGTGAACACGAAGCTGACCACATGATAGATAGTTCTGCAGTTAATGACATGTCTTACATGAAGGGTTAGACATTATTTTCTGTTGTTTTGAGGGCAAATCTCAAGGGAAATTGCCACTCTCCTAGAAGGGCAGTTAATAAATATGGATACGCCGTTGCCTTCAGCATGAAATTTACAACATTGCTCCAGGATATCTGTGACCATCGCTGAGAAAAGATATCCAGGGAGGTAATGAAAGGGAACATAGTAGTGGAACTTTTTCCAGGAAGCTTGATAAGATTGCCATTTCCTATTGAACTGTCATGACGAATTTAAGGCGATACCATCCCGGATGCAGGTGTCCGGGTCAAAGGAAATAAAGGGAAGTTCAAAAGCACTCCTCCCACGGTTACTGATCTTGTGTCTTGATTGCTATGTCATGGAAAGCCCGGAGATGAGCATGTGCTGGAAACGGGGCAAACCCTAAACTGCCTGGCAGGCAAAAGAAAGAAGCTTTAAAGAGTGAAGGAAAAGTGACAGTGTTTCTTCTTAACAATTCTGTGTGTCGTGCTTAAAAAGTTTTAAAGATTGTAGATTTCAATCTACCTTAACTTTTCTTAGCAGGAAGCTTCAAAGGGTGATAGGTCTGTTTATTCTCTTGTTTGCGAGTGATAGTTGTATGAGTGTATACAAGTCTATGCTTACAAAAGAGTGTTCGATTTAGCATGTGACTTATACTTCACTGACAGCTTTTAAATGCATTTGGTAACGTAAACAAACATAGCATTTTCATTTTCTAATGTGCTTGATATAATTCCAAACCTACTGAAAAGTAGCTGGACGACTGCAAAGTAAAGCTGTGGAGGAGGCCCTCAGAGCCCTTCTGAAACGTTTATCTTAATGGCTGTCTCAGCCCAGGAACATAGACATCGAAGTCGCTGTCACTTTCACGTCTCCTTCATTTGGGAGACATCCTCTATCTTTGTTCAGTTTTATAACATTTGGGGTTGTCAATATTAAAGGCAATTATTTTCCAGACTTTTCTCTGATTGAGTTTTTCAGATTATTCCTCATAAATAGACTCATGTCACATATGTTGGCCAGAGGTATCAAGGAAGCTAGTGTGTGTGTGTGTGTGTGTGTGTGTGTGTGCGAGTGTGTGTGTGTGTGTTATGGCTTTTGTGTGTGCGCTGTGATGATGTGTATGTGTGTGTTATTTCTGTTATTTCATCCTGTCAGGAAACATACAGCTTCTGTGCCAGCACTTGTATTGTAATGCCTTTGTTCATACAGTAACTTGTGAGAACTTTGCACAGTGGTAAGTTGACACTATGTGAATACGCTGTTCCTCATTTGTGCTGTCATTTGTTTCCATAGTGTCTGGGTCTCTTTATTTCACCACGACTTTTGTGCGAGCGGCTTGGCACAGCAAGTCTTTCCCCCATGCATTCTGTCCTGTTGCATCAGTCATTGCTCCGACATTCCCTGGTTCTCTTTAGTATTTGAAAGTTGAGAAGTCAGAGGAACACTAGGTGTAATCCTTATTAATGAGTGTTCCAATTCCACAGTCTCAACATTTGAACCTCGTCTGTGAGAAATCTGGCTTGTGTTAGCCTTAATATATTTACATATTTGCTAAAGCCTTTATGGGTGGCTAATCCCAGAAAACTGTTCTCCACTTTTCACTGACACACAGCCGTTTCATGGCTTCCATTCACCATCTGCCCATCATCAGTGAAAACCCTGCCTAATTTCTTTCAAAGAAGAAATAAGATGAGGGGAGAAGACAGATTTGATGTAAGAGGTGTGGAATAGGATGAGAGTAGTGGGATGAGGACAGAAATAATGACCATATTTTAATGTCTATTGTCTGTTAAGATAGACTATTTGAAGCTTAGCATGCATGTTTAGAGATATTTTATAATTATTTTTTTCTGTGCATTTTTTAATTGAAATACTGCCATGATAAAAAAAGACCTAAAATCACAGCAAGTTCTTTTTAATGTAAATTTCTTTACTGAATATCTTTTCACCCTCAATTCTAAAAGGAAGTAGACTCATTCATTCAAAAGTTATACCTCATATGTCAAAATAAAATTTTCTAAATGTACTGTTTTAAAGTTAGACCATATAAAACTATTTTGTCTCTTACTTTTCCAAATAATACACAATATTAAGTCCTCTTTTCTCAGTAAATACATCCATCCATTAGCTACCACTGGTGAGAACATAGAGTTAATGGCACCTCTACCAGTCTTTAACAGACATATGAGGAGCCCAAGTTCCAGTGTGCTCAGACGGTGAACTAAATATAAAAGGAATGCTTTACAAAGTGCCATTTAGATTCCGGGGTAATAGAGATGTAATGCATATGTCAAGTTATTGAGTTGTCAACTTAAATAGAAACCAGTATGTCATCCAGTAATTATTGCTATTTAGGCCTGAGGCATTAGTGCTAATATTAGCATGTGAGTGTTAAGTATGCCGAGAACAAAAGGGAAAAGAAGAGATTATGGGAGGAAATCCTAAAGAACTCATTATGTTACTAAATACCCCAATTTTACCTTTTGAGATATACTGACACTTTAAAATCAGAAAATAGGTAAAAGAATATAGAACCTTTCTGGAGTGGGAGGAGGATAAACAGGTACAGTGCTCACCTGCCATTATTGGGAAGGTTTGGTGTGTTCTCCAGGAAGACATGGTGAAAAGTACTGAAGTCCTTAAAAATCTCTGTTGAGAAATTAAATTTGGTGGCTCAGTATTTTGGTAATTACAGTTCATTCATCTCTTTTTCTCCCTTCCTTTCCTCTCCTCCTCTTTTCCTCCCTCCCTTCTTACTACTCTCTCTCTTTTTCTCTCTCAGAGGGAGAGGTGACTTTGGTGACCTCAGCCTCAAATTTGTAATCGTGTCTAAGCATGTAGGTGTTAGAATTACAGATCTGTGCCATTTGTATCATTACAATGAGATTTTGTGACAGATATTTTGGACGGCACTGAATTTTTTAAAAACTTTGGAATAGAAGTATATACTTGACAAGCAATTTACTATATTGAACTCTCATGCCATCTTCCACCTGTGAATCAGGTTTGTGTTTTACATGTACGTGTCTGGTAAGCCCACCTTACTTGCCAGTTTTGTTGTAATCACTTTTACAATACTAGCAATTTTCTATTAAACTTGAGAAATAAAAAGAGGCTTTTGAGATTCCACGTGCAGAGATTTGTGGAGTATACACAACCATAAATAGCAGACCCTTCTTAGGGGTAATATATCTAACTTTAAAGTGAAGTTTATGTTTAAGGTCACTTCTTCGAAAAAATAATAAATTGGAACCTGATGCTTGCAGGGCTCTCTGTGTGCAAAGCCAAAGGAGGGAAAAAAAAAAAAAGCAGAGTGGTGGGGAGATTGCTCGGAACAGAACAGAAAAAAGAAACAGACACTCTGGCATCCTGTGTTGGTCCATTCTTCAGGAACATTAGGTAATAAAAGAATCCATCTGAAGATTAAGATAAAATCTAGCAAGACCAACACTGTCTTTCCTAATTCACTATGCAGACAACAGAGTCAGCAAAAGAACATTGAACTGCTTCCAACTCCTTTTAAAAGCATATACTTTGGAAAGCAGAAGGCATCTTTATGTGGACAACCCCCCACACATGCTGCCACCACACTGGCTGGAATTTTATATGAATGAACTAAAGCCACACTGTGCAGACCCACATTCTTTTAAAGGAAAAAAATCTCTGCATTTAACGGGTATCACAAGGCAATGAAGAAGAAAGCAGCCCTAACCTTCCATATTGCTGTTTGATAGCCTCTTTGGATCTTTGCCTTTCTCCTTGTATAAATGAGTCCACATCACAGGTCTGGGACATCTCTTTGTTCCCGGTTAAATTCACTGACATTCTTCTTGAGCAAACCACCCCTTCCTGCACCTCCCCTGGAGGCACAAAGCACCCAGCTCTTCTCTTCCCCTAGAATTTGCTTCAGTGGAAATTCCACTTCTGTTTAAGCTTAAGCAGAGACAGACTGTATGTTACAGGGATGCAGATTTCACATTTAAATTTTATGTAAATTCCTATTTGCATTCCCAGTGTCCATCACATTGAGGATGACTATGTTGAAAACCAGACAAATTCAAGACCTTGCTTCTTCGCCTCGTCTTTATTGGGCAAAGGCCTTTGCACTCCAAAACAAGTCAGGTTTGTTTTACCTCCCAGAGAAGTAGAGAATTAAAATCAATCCTTGTTTTTTATTGCCATCACTCCTCAACTGTTAAATCCTAAACGTTAAACGACATGAAAAAAAAAGTTGTAAATGCTACTTTGGTCTTAATAGGGGAGTCTAATTTGTAGATTAAAAAAATATAAAGCTTACCTTAAGTAATTCTCCAACTACTGCCTTCTTGATATTTTAGCCCATTCTTGTAGCAATGGGTACATCTATTTATTCTAAAACCATAAAAGAGTTGTTCGAATTATAAAATCTTACAATGTAAATTGCCTTGAATTACAAATCAAGTATTGGTTACTATTATTCTGCTCTAAGTATCATTGACTGACAGTACCTTCCTCCTCTATTACTTAGCATCAGCAGGGGATTGACGTCAGGACCTTTCATGCAAATACTCAAGTCGATCTTATGAAAAGGATTTTTGTTCGCTTCAAGTACATTCATTAATATAACTCAAATTATCTTTGCATTATTTACTTCATATGCTGCAATCACTGTATAGGTAGATATCATACTGTTTATGCCATTGTTTAAGGAATGATGACAAGGAGAAAGTGAGCATGTATAGTAATAATGAAAAATGTTTAGTACTTTCAATCCATGTTTTGTTAAATCCACAGATATCAAGGCAATGGTTACAGATGACCAGCTGCCAGGAAGTTGTGTATAGGAATCCAGGAATTACACTGGATATGATCGAGGAGATGCAGGTTTATGTGTTTGAAATAGGAAACTATAGCCACAGAGAGTAATTTAAAATGACTACTACAAACACGTATACTTGTATTTGATTGCAACCGAGGCAGAACAAATCAGCTCTGTTCTCAGAGATCTTTTTACTTTTCAGTAGTTTCAAGGTCCACTTTTCAGGGGGCCAGGGAAATGAGGATTTAGTATGCCCTTATTACTTTCCAGGTAAATTTTTCTCTAATGTTACTTTATCCTGCCATTATAACATTATTTATTTATGTGTAAAATCCTATGTATAGATTGTAGACACCATTGTCTTATCTCAGAACAGATTAGATAATGTCATTTTATCCTCTATTAATATTATTTTGATATGAAAATTTCCTTTACAGTTCAGAGCTGTAAACTTAGCTAATAAAAGCTTCAGAATTTTATGTATATATAGTTATTAGGGAACTTGATTTATAATTAACTTCTGGGTATAGCAGACAATTATTTTGTTATTAAAAACAAGCCTATCTATATTATAAAGTAAAATGAGCTTTTAATATCTCAATCATGTCTGATTGAGATACTTTCAATAAAATTGAAGTATTATTGGATCTCACACAAAACATAACTCAAATACTGACAAGTCTAGACATCATACAATATTTCCACTATCTTATTGAAAAAATATAGTTATTAATGTGTACACTAAATACTCTGTCATTATACCATAAGAAAAATATCAAATAAGCTTATGCCTCTATATTGCAGTAACTTTAAACAATCATTAATATGACAACACAGGAACTTTTCTTATATATTAATAAATATTTGTTTGAATAGTGTTCTCATATTGATTGGCATACTTTACTCAAACCAATTCATTTTCAAATGCTGACATGATGTCATTTGATGATCACTTAGGATTCAAAAGCATGTCTGTATGATAGTGTCATCAGGCAAATGAGAAGGATAGTGACAGAGTTCAGGCTAACAAAGCATCTCAGTGCTGTCTTCTAACCCCTCCCTTTATTGCTGTATTCTAACTTCTAAATAGAGCGGGCCATGTCAGAGAACATGCTAAATCATCAAATGCATCTGACCACGTCACAGTGCATGCAATCCTGGGTCATCAAATCCAGCTGTCCTGATGCCCATTGCCTGAGTCACAGTGCTTTCCATACAGCTTTTTTTTCCCCAAGATTTGTGATTAAAGTTATGCTGATTTTTGTAATTTCACTGATGTACTATAATTTACATATAAAATCCACTCACTTTAATCATTTATTTTATTTAAAAATTCTACAATTGTTATATCATGAAACTCCAATTTTAAATTTTTTTCTTAACTGCAACAAATTCAATCACATTATTGCTGTGCAATCCTCTTATATTTCCCATTTCAGGAAAATTTATGACTCATTCTATAATATCCTTATAAATTTGACTTTTATTTAACATAATGCAACCTATAATTTTTTTTATCATCTGTGTATGTATGTACAGCATATATGACTGTATGTTCATGCGGAGTGAGTCCAAGTGTACACGTGGACAAATGCATGTGCATCAGTGTGGCTGCTCAAGGTTGATGTCACATGTCTTTCTTAATCACTCTCCACACAATAAATTGAGTCAAGATTCTCACTAGAAGTAAGATTTTCCCTGCTTCATTCTTGCTCTGGGGACTCTGTCGTTGCCTGCCATGAGCTGGGATCATTAAACGTTGCTTTGCCTACTCCACTGTTCTAATGGAGAAGAGATGCAACCCACCTGTTTCTCACACTTGTGTAGCGATTGTTTTATCCTTTGAGTTGTCTCTCTAGATACACAAATAGGCTCTTTTGCTGAAATATGTCTGTGAGGTTTATCAATGTTGTAACATTTAAAAATTTTTGTTGTATATTACTGCCTTCTATAGATTTATCATGTATCATTATTTTCCAATCTTCAGCTGATATACATTTAGAATATGTCCATTTGAATAATTAAGAATAATTCTCCTGTTTATATTCACCAACAAATCTTTGCGTGGATGGGGTCTTCTTCTTCCTCTTCTTCATTATCTTTTTTCTTCTTTATTTTTCTTTCACTTCTCTTTTATTTCCTTCTTTATTCCTTTCTTCCTCCATTTTTTCTTCCTTGCTCACTCTTTCTTTCTTTCTTTCTTTCTTTCTTTCTTTCTCTCTCTCTCTTTCTCTCTCTCTTTCTTTCTTTCTTTCTTTCTTTCTTTCTTTCTTTCTTTCTTTCTTTTTCTTGTTATTTGTTTAGAAGCAGGGTCTCATCATGTAGCTCTGGCTGTCATGCCAGGCTGGCCTCAAAGACTCAAAGCCTGACTCTGCTTCCCAAGTGCTGGTATTAAAAGCATGTGTCACAGTATATTCTTAGAAAGGTAGTTGCTAGATTCATAGATATGCATATCTATAATCTATATCTATCTATCTATCATCTAATCTATTTTTATTGAAAATTCATATAATATATTTTGATCATGGTTTCCCTTCTCCATATTTTCTCATATCCTCCCCTCCTACACACACATCCTATTCCATCCTTTCTTTTTCTTTCTTTCTCAAATAAACAAACAAATTTTTAAAAATAAACAGAATTTTTTAAAAAGTTACTTACATATAAAAACCCCCACAAAACTTTGAACCCATATATTCAAGCGAAAGACAAATAAAATAGTAAAATGCCCAAACGCAGCAAGCAGTTGTCAATTGGAAGCAACTTATTTTTTAGGGCCAAAAGTTCATGGCCACTTCTTCCTCCCAGCACAGGCAACCAATCTTGCTTGAACCTGAGGAAGCTCTGTGCATGCTGCTAGAATCTCTTTGAGTTCGTATGTGAGTCTGTCCTTCTGTATCTGGCAGGCATGGTTTGGTATTATCCTCTATGGCTCTTACAATAAATACCTCCTCCTCCCCCCCCCCCCACCACCACATAGCTCCCTAAGCCACAAATGGAAGGGTTGTGTGAAGACATCCCATTTAGGACTGATTTTTCCAAAGTTTTTTTTTTTTTTTTTTTTTACTCCCTCCACATTGTCCAGTTGTGGGTCTCTGTATTAGTTTCTGTCTATTTCAAGAGAAAGCTCTTCTGAGGATGGCTGAGCAATGCATTATTAGGAATCATTTTATTGCAATGTTCCTTTAGCAGAACAACAGTATTAGATCTTCCACTGGGTCCATGGCAGATATAATCTCAGGTTCTTGGCCACCCAAACAGTGTCAGGCATGGGTTCCATGTTGTGGAGTGAGTCTTAAATCCAGTCAGATGGTGGTTGGGTATGCTTGTACCACTATTGCACCATCATATCATGAAGGTATGTCACCATTGTGGATAGAAAATTTTATAGCTGAGTTGTTGTGGACCTTTGTCTTCTGTTAGCATGTAGAGTACCTTTCAGTAGACAGTAGAGGTAAAGGCTATAGTTAGGCACCAACTTCTTCATCAACATCTTCATATTTAATAGGATATGTAAATGCTGTCTTCAACAGGAGAGTTTTACCATTGGTTTGTAGAGAACAACCAATATCCTCACAAAAGCCTAGGTTATTTGGAGGTTTCCATGGAGACACTTTGGGCAAACAATGCATTAGATTTTCATACAACCTCTTAAAGTGGTCCTGGGCATTATCTCTCTCTCCCAGTATTCCTTTTCAGTATACCTCTATTCTTTACCCTTCACCATTTAGTCCTCTTGTTCAAGCTCCCTCCGGTCTCTCCATAGCTATACATTCTCCCACCCCTTTTTTTGGAAGATTCCTCCACCCGATTCCCTTCCTCTGTATCTAACCTCTGAGATAATATGAATTGTAGTATGCCTAGAGGCTTAAAAGCTAACATCCACATATTAGAGAATACATAATGTATTTGCCTTTGGAATCAGGGTTACCTCACTTTTTTCAAAACTCCACCCATTTCTTTGTTAATTACATTTAAAAAACAACAACTGAATAACACTCCTTTGGGTAAATGTATGGCACTTTCATTATCCATTCATTTGTTGATTCTTGAGGCTGTTCCTAATTTCTGGCTATTCATATAACAGCAATTAACATGGATAAACAAGTGTCTCTGCAGTAAGATTTAGAGTCTTTTGGTTATATGTCTGAGAATGTAAATGCTCTAACTTGAGATAGAACTATTCTCAGGTTCCTGAGTAACTGCCACCCTTATTTCCGTAGTAGCTCTACAAGTTTGTAATTCCCACTAGCAATAAATAAGCACTCACCTTTCCCCACATCCTTACCAACAAGAGCTGTCTGTCATTTGTTTTATTGGCCATGGCCATTCTCACTGGTGTAAACTGAGATCTCAAAATAGTTTTGATTTGCATATCCCTGACTACTCAGGATGTAGAACATTTCTTTAAGTGTTTTTAAGCACTTGTGTTTCATCTTTTGAGAATCCTGTTTATTTCTATACGCTATTTTCAACTGGGTTATTTGTTTTCCCGATGTTCAGAGCTTTCATGTTTGTTTTTTGTATTGTTCTTGTCATTGATGTTTGTTGTTCTTTATTAATTATACATATTAATCTGCTATCTGATGTATAATTGGTAAATATCTTTTCCTAGTCTGTAACCTACTTCTTTGTCTGAAGAATTGTCCTTTGCCATCTAGAAGCGTTTCCGTTTCAAGAGGCCACACTTATTAATTGTTGATCTTAGTGCCTGTGTTATTGGTGTTCTGTTCAGAAAGTCTTTTACGGTGTCAATAATCTCAAGCCTATTTTGTCAGGTTCAATGTATCTGACCTTACGCTAATATCTTTGGTTCATTTGGAGTTGAGTTTTGTGCATTGTGATATGCATGTATTCATTTACATTTCTTCTATATGCAGCCATCCAATTTGACCAGTACCATTTGTTGAAGATGGTATCTTTTTTTCTGGTGTTTATGTTTGGCTTCTTCATCAAAAGTCAGGTGTCCGTAGGTATATGATTTATGTATGATTCTTCAATTCAATTCCATTGATTATTGCTTATTTTTATGTCAAAACCATGAACTATATATTACTATAAGTCTGCAGTATAACTTAAAAAAAAGGATGGTGATACTTCCAGCAATTCTTTTATTATTCGTGGTGTTATAGTTATCCTGATTTCTTATAGAGAAACTTTTGTTCTTCTGAAAGAAAGCAGTCATAGGAATTTATTTCTCTACACTAAATTCTGTTTCAATGACCTACAGATGCTTTCTTCAGCTAACACTTTCTTGCCAAGAACTGTATAGTTTTAGAGTATGTCTTGAAAGTAGATTGAGTTTTTCTGTTGGTTTGAATGAATATAGTCCCTATTGTCAGATAGGGAATAGCACTATTATGAGGTATGGCCTTGTTGGAGTAGGTGTGGCTTGCTGGAATAAATTTGTCACTGAGGGTGGACTTTGAGGTTTCACATGTGCAAGCCAGATTCAGTGTTACTCTCTATCTTTCTGTTGCCTGCCAATCTAGATGCAAAACTCTCAGCTACCTCTCCAGCACCATGTCAGCTTGAATGCCTTTATGCTTCCTGCCATAAATATACTGGATTAATCCTCTAAACTGTAAAACAACCTCAATTAAGTGCTTTCCATTGTAAGTGTTGCTGTGGTCATGGTGTCTCTTCACAGCGATAGAAATCCCAACTAAGAAAAAAATTGGTACCAGGAGTAAGATATTAATGTGATAGGTCAGACCACGTTTTTATTTGGAAGAATATGGGCTTTGGAACTTTGGTTTGAGGAAGAAGTAGAATGATTTAATGGGTCGAGCTAATAGTAGTATGGAAGAGAGTGTTGCTGTCAGTGACTTGAACTGTGGGAGTCCAGCTCAAGAAGTGAAGAAAATAATATATGAACTGGAGACTGTTCGCATCTTTTTTGTGTTATTTTGGTGACATATATGGCTACTTTCTGTCTTTGTCCAAGAAATTTGCCTGAGGTCAAGTTGAAGAGTTATTGGTTAATTGCTTTCGCAGGGGACATTTCAAAAGAATACAGTATTTACTGTGTTGTTTGATTATTAATGGCCAGTTTTATAAAGATCTATAACGAAAAAGAGCAAGGTGAATGAGAGAAAAAGTAGAAACTATGCAGTCTGAGGAGAAAAGAAAACATGAGAAAAAAACTGAAAAAAAAAACTGTTAAATGAAATAAAGGGAGTAGTGACCTCAGGAAAAGACACCACCCAGCTAAGCTTCCAACTTTTGAAAAGGAATTAAAGAACAGCTTATGTCTGGGTATGGTGGTACACCTCTTTAATTCCAGTATTTAGGAGACAGAAACAAGCAGATCTCTGTGTTCAAGGCCAGCCCAGTTTACAGAGCAGGTTCTGTTTTGTAAAGCCAAGCTTAAGCAGTGAAGGAAACCTTGAAAAAGGAAACCTAGTGGAAATATAATTGAAAGAGAAAGCCACAGTCCAGCTCCAGAATGCATAAGAACTTAGCACCTTCACCATGTAGTCTGCTTTGAGAGTCAAGGACACAGCAAAAGAGTTATGGTGTCTCCCTCCACGACTAAGGAAAGCTGTTGAGGTCATGCTTGTGCCAGAGCTGTCCCTACATGGAGACCTAGAGAGGCCATTGTGTGAAGCTGTGACAGTGAACCCTGGATTGCCTTTGAGACAGCTAGGTGTTGGAGTTACCACATCTATTGGATACCTGCCTATGAGAGCTGCTAACAGGGAGTGGAAACAACCCAAGAGAGAAAACTGTGTTGCAGTCAACAAAGCTGAAAGGAGTTGGATATTTGAAGAATACTTTGACATCAGACTTAAAGATGCAGAGTTTTGAGTTCTCCCAGCTGGTTTTTCTCTCTTACTTTGGTCCAGAATTTTTTCATTGTGTTCGTTTTTCTCCCTTTAGGAATGATAATGTATATCCTACGTCATTACATGCTGGAATTATATGGTCTGTTTTTGTTTGTTTTTTTGTTTGTTTGTTTGTTTGTTTTGATTTTACAGGGGATTGCTATTACAGTTATTTTTATAAAACTGTTTTTGTTTCTCTCTTAACCCAGCTACCATACAAATAACGGAGTCCCTTTTCTATTTGTTTAATAATAAGCTTTACAACATAAAAACTGAGAGTTAAGCTAAGCTAAATTGGATTCCTCCCAATATATATCCCAGAGATACTTGCACTTTGTAGTTTCCTTGTTGCTCTCTCACTCCTAGTCTTGCTGCACATCTGCCCATAGATGAATCCTCAGACTGGCAGGAAGTTCAAACCAATTTTCTCTCCTGCTCAGCAATTGGTAGTAAGCTGCTTTATTGTCATATCAAGAGACAGTTGGGGAGCAGTGTTAACACAACATTGAAACAGGAGATTCTCAGAACAAGGATTGCAACCAGATATTGGGGGGGGGAGTGGTATAGAAATCGGCATTTGAATTACAAAATAACCTTATTCTCCTACAGATTACAGTTAAAGATTGCACGAGTCTCAGAAAAGACTTTGACTGTGGAATTTTAAGCACTATTGATACTGTGGTAGAATATTGGCACTTTTGAAGTTGTGTTATGAAATGATTACAAGCCTGTAGGGACCAGGGAGAGGAATGTAGTGGTTCAAATAAAGAAGTAGATCACAGGGGGGTTGACTTTGAGGTTTCAGATGCTCAAGCCAGGCCCAATGTTCCTCACTCTTTCTGATGCCTGCCAATCTAGATGTAGAACTCTCAGCAACCTCTCCAACACCATGTCTGCCTGTGTGCACCCATGACTTCCACCATGACTGTACAGGACTAAACAACTGAACTGTAAGGCAGTTCAGCTTTTATAAGAGTTGCCTTTGTCTTGGTGTCTCTTCACAGCAACAGACACCTAAGTATGACAGTCTTCCATCTTTTTTAAAAAACTGTTTTTGTTAATCTATCTCTTCTTCATTTTGTATGAAGCTTAGTATTTGTCCCTTTCTGTGACTTAAGAATATATATTGGCTGTTACAAATAAAGCTGCTACAAACATGGTTGAGCAAATGTCCTTATTGTGTACTTGAGCCTCTTTTGGATATATGCCTAGGAGTGGTATGGCTGGATCTTGAGGAATCACTATACCTAGTTGTATGAGAAAGCGCCAGATTGATTCCCAGAGTGGCTGTACAAGTTTACATTCCCACCATCAGTGGAGGAGGGTTCCCCTTTCTCCATAACCTCTCCAGCATGTGTTGTCACTTGAGTTTTTCATCCTGGCCAGTCTGGTGTGTAAGGGTGTAAGGTGAAATCTCAGGGTTGTTTTGATTTGCATTTCCCTGATGGCTAATGAGGTTGAGCATTTCTTTAAGTGTTTCTCTGCTATTTGATATTCTTCTACAGAGAATTCTCTGTTTAGCTCTGTTCCCAATTTTTTAATTGGATTACTTGGTTTGTTGCTTTTCAGCTTTATTTTTTTTTATATACTGGATATTAGCCCTCTGTCAGATAGAGGGTTGGTGAAGATTCTTTCCCAATCTGTAGGCATTCATTTTGTTTTGGTGATGGTGTCCTTTGCTTTACAGAAGCATTTCAGTTTCATGAGGTCCCATTTACTGATTGTTGTTCTTAGAGCCTGTGCTGTTGATGTTCTCTTCAGGAAGTTGTCTCCTGTACCAATGAGTTCTAGGGTCTTCCCTAATTCTTGTTCTAACCGATTTAATGTGTCTGGTTTTATGTTGAGGTCTTTGATCCACTTGGACTTTAGTTTTGTACAGGGTGATAAGTATGGATCTATTTGCATTTTTATACATGTAGATATCCAGTCAGACCAGCACCATTTGTTGAAGATGCTATCTTTTTTCCATTGTATGGTTCTGACTCATACTCCAACCAAGTACCATGCATGGAGATAATAACCTAGTACCCCTGCACAGATGTAGCCCATGGCAGTTCAGTGTCCAAGTGGGTTCCATAGTAATGAGAAGAAGGACTGCCTCTGGCATAAACTGATTGGCCTGCTGTTTGATCATCCCCCCCCAGGGGGAAGCAGCCTTACCAGGCCACAGAAGATGACAATGCAGCCACTCCTGATGAGATCCGATAGACTAAGATCAGAAGGAAGGAAAAGTGGACCTCCCCTATCAGTGGACTTGAGGAGGGACATGCATGAAGAAGGGGGAGAGAAGGTGGGATTAGGAGGGGAAGAGGGAGGGGCTTATGGGGGGGATACAAAGTGAATAAAGTGTAATTAACAAAAGTTTAATAAAAAAGAATATATATTGGGATTGCACAGTATTTATTAAATATTGATCTTCTAAAAAATGTCATTAGCCTATGGGACAAATTTACACTGTAGACATATTCAAAAACATTTGATGTAGAAAAAAAAATGATCTTTTTAATTTAAAGAAAAATCTAATGAAGTAATATAAAATTATTCTGTCATACACTCTAAAACTTTACATTTTTATAATTTCCGTCTATATACCTATATATTGAAAATAGAACACAATCATATTCAAAGACTACTAATCTGAATATTTGAGTTCAGTTATAATCCAAACTCCACAAGCATTTTTATGCAATTTGGAACAAAACAAATTTTCAAACCTAAATTTTCTTAAAAACAAACAAACAAACAAACACCTATCTTTACATTTTTAAAGTAGAAATTCTTTTATATTTTTATTCTTTGTTATTATCATTTATTACAATTTATTCAATTTGTATCCCAGCTCTGTCCCCCAACCTCATCTCCTCCCAATCTCACCCTCCCTCCCTCTTCTCTATCTATGCCCCTCCCGAGTCCACTAATACGGGAGGTCTTCCTTTTCTATTTGACCCTAACCTATCAGGTCTCAGTAGGACTGGCTGCATTGTCTTCCTCTGTGGCCTGACAAGGCTGTACTCTTACCCCCCGGGGGGGGGGGGAGGGGAGGAAACCAGAGAGCCTGCCACTGAGTTCTTTCCCTGCTCCCCTTACTACAGACCCCACTTGGAGACTGAGTCTATGGCCTACATCTGAATCAGGGTTTTATTTTTTAATTTTTTATATTAATTACAGTTTATTTACTTTGTATCTCAGCTGTAGCCCCTCCCTCATACCGTCCCAATCCCACCCTCCCTCCTTCATCTCCTCCCTGCCCCTCTCTAAGTAGGGAAGGACCTCCTCCCCTTTCATCTGACCCTAGCTTATCAGGTTTCCCCAGGACTGGCTACAATGTCCTCCTCTGTGGCCTAGCTAGGCTGCTCCTCCCACAGGGGGTGTGGGGGGTGAGGAGGTCAAAGAGCCAGCCACAGAGTTCGTGCCAAAGACAGTCCCTGTTCCCATTACTAGGGAACCCACTTGGATACTGAGCTGCCGTGGGCTATGTCTGAGCAGGGTTCTATCTAGGCTATATCCATGAGCCAGGTATTGGGTTCTCTCTTACTCAGAGTTGTTTTATAACTTCTTATTTGCTTGATTTAAGACTGTAACAAAGCACATTGAGCTAAATCACATCATTTCATCTTTTATTTAATTAAAGAAATCATTAACATATTATTGTGAACTTAGCTCCCATTTCTATGATAGGAATTAACTGCTTTATCAAAAACATTAAAGGGAATCTATCTCTAAAGATTTAGAAATGAAAAAAAAAGTTTTGAATTTTGCTTCATTAAAATAAAACTTGTATTTCATTTTAGGCATACTTTATAGTTTGATTTTAATATTTACTTATAATAACTTCTTATGCTAATTAAAAAAACCCCTACCACTTAATTGACTGATTTTAACTTATTAAAACTTATTCTAATTCAGCTCCTCAGAATTAGCTACTGATAAGACCATGATAATTTATTTTCATATTATGCCATAATATATTATTGAGCAGGAGGCCAAATGTTAAAAATTTTACTTATGTACTAGTGACTCTCTTTAGTTAGGATTACTATTGCTAAGATAAAACACCGTGACCACATCAACCAGGGGGGGGTCAAAGGGTTTATTTGATTTACCCTTCCACATTACTGTTCATCACAGAAAGAAGTCAGGACCTGACACGATGGCCTTGGAGGGGTGCTTCTTACTAGATTATTCCACATAGCTTGTTTAGCCTGATTTCTTATAGATCCTAGGATGACCTGACCAGGGGTGGTCTCACTACAATGGGCAGGGCACCCCACATCACTCACTAACTAAGAAAATACCCAACAAGCTGTCCTATTGTCCAGTCTGGTGGAAGCATTTTCTCAAGTGAGGCTTTTCCTTCTCCACTGACTTTAGCTTTTGTCAAGTTGACATAATTCAGCCAGCACAGTGACCATACTGATTATTGTAGCTATGAGAGATCAGCTCTTTTATTTATGTAATGTGGTTATCTAGTACACTGCATACAACGTGGTTGTTATAAGCAGAATTAGACGTCATTGTATGACAATTTCTAAAGTTATGGGCATAATGATTACTTACCTGAATTTCTTTGGGCAAGTTTTTGAGTTACTTTGTGCCCCAGTTTCCTAATGTGACAACGATAGTTGTAACAAATTTTTCTCAGTGTCTAATCCATATTATTAACTTAACAAAGGGCCTCGCATGTTGCTAACATTCAATAGACACAATATAACTATAAATGCAAAGAAATAGTCAAACAAGAACAATATGGGACTACATCAGAGAATGCTTGTATTTTGGTTTAGATTTCACTAAAATTAACTGAGAATTTTAAAGCAAATGCTTTAGCCTTTCCCTGCCTAAATATGACTATGTGATTCAAGAGTAATGAACAAAATCATTTTGTTTTTGTCTTTCCTGAAATTCAATGAACCTATAATTGAGATAAAATTTTTAAATGAGTATAACTTTTATTTAAGTTAAATATACTACTATTTCAGCTTTTTCATCTTGATCATTTAATGATCTACATAGACACAATACTTTTATATTTTACAAAACGAATATAGCATTGATCCCTGGAATTATACCCAAATCATGTCTTAGCTTCTTTGTTTATTTGCTTATTCAGCAAATTTTCCTTAGATATAGAAGTATTTTTCCAATTTTAATGAATACCATATTGGTATTCTAATGATAACTCTAGTTCAATTTGAAAAAATTGAAAATATTTGTAAAGATGAAAGCTGTTGAAGACATGAAGAAGTTTTTCAAGGCAGGGGAAACAGCACAGTGGATAAACTTGCTTATTGCATAAGGATGAAAATATTAATTCTGATATCCAAAACCCACATTAAATCCCAGAAGCATGGAGAATATATCTGTAACCCCATCATTTCTTCAGGTAAATAGAAGACTCCCAGAAGCTCCTGATCAGTTAACTAGCCACATGCCATATAGAGGAGAAAAATAATAAACAAATTAGAAGGCAAAAACTGACATCTGAGATTGTTCTCCAAAGTCCACATGTGTTCAATGGATTATACACATGTATACACACACACACATACAGACAAAAAACACACAACACAGACATATATAATTGTCTAATAGAGTTTCAAATTTTAATAATATGCTTATTCTCATAGAAATGGATAATACATATACATAAGAAAAGACCACTGACCATTTTTACTAAATGTGTCAGTATTTTATCAACTTCAGAAGCTAAGTAAAAGTTACTTTTCTCTTTTTTGTTTGTTTGTGGGGTTTTTGTTTGTTTTGTTTTTTTTTTTTTTTTTTTTTTTTTTTTTTTTTTTACAGAATGTAGTCTTTGAGTTGTAAAAGCTGAGGTTAGTACAAGAACAAGAGGTTGTAACTGAGAGGAGAATTGTAATTAACCCAGTCATTAAAACATTGCTGTGTGGAGAAATAACCTAGGAGAACTGTCCAATACAGAACTAAAGTCAAGTACGACTTGTAATATTTATTCATTTCTTCCTTTAAAAAGTAAAGTCAGGTTGTTTTTACCATCTAAAAACAACATTAATCCAAGCTTGTACAACTACATTCTAATCATAGTTAGCAAATTACAAAGGCAGTCATAGATGGATGTTTTCATCTGATGGCACCTTCTGGGGACAGGAGATAAATAAAGGAAAAGCAACACCTTTAGAGGCTGCTTTGATTAGTGTTGACATTTTCCCTTGGGTTTGACAGCTGCTAATGAGTTTAATTTAAACCTGAATCAAAAGATCAAAGATATCTTTGAAACAAAATTTTGCTGATCATAAAGAATAACAGGAAGTAAATCTCATTTGCATATTCCCATATCACCATTATCAAACCACTCATAATTTTATTCTCCTTTGTTTAAGAATAGCTTAAGTCAAATTCAGAAAGCGTGGGAAGTTATAGAAAGTACAGAATACTAAATTGACATAATTTTATGTGAATAAGTAATCCAACTCATTTTTAAAATAATTACTAATAAAAACTTGATGCTATAGATAATGACATGAACATATTTTCATTATTTTAATATGTTATCTTTGTTCCTAAATCCTTTTGAAAGATGATACTTTAATGTGCTTGTCTTTTTTCTTTTGGGCATGGATTTATGGTCAGACTTCTTCAATCCTTTTCCCTACTCCCCTGTAATTATCTTGTCTTTAGTAGAACATGAGATCATGGGTGGCCCTTGTTTGTGACATAGATATTCTTGAGTTTCTAATTTCAGTCATGGAATGAAAATGAAGTACATGAAAATACTGTGATAAACTAGTACAAATGCTCTCAATGAACAAAAAAGAGTGTATGCACACTGATCAGGCTAGTAGTTTCAGTCACGGTGCTAAAAGGAAGTACATGAAAGCATTTTGATAAACTAGGACAAATGCTCTCAATAAATAAAAAAGAGTGTCTATAGATCAGGCTTTGCAAAACACACTCCTCAAGCAGATAGGAACCCAACAGACACATTGAAACACTCCTGGAAAGAGTAAGACAGGGCCATGCGCTATCAAGATGAGGCAAGAAAAGAAAGAATAGAGACGGAGATCTAAGGAAATTCAGAAACAGCTGGGAAGGATGATAACTCAATAAACTCTGTATGATAAGCAGAGAGCTGTGCTAGTTTAAGATAAAGTTCAAGCCCTTATGAACCAATGTGTGTTGAAGGTGAAGGAGGCATAGCAGAATGCTTGGGAGACACAGGGGTGCTAGGTTCCTGAGTGTGAGCTTAATGCTGCTCTCCTAAAAGCACAAGCATATATTTTTGTCTGAGTAGTTGATAGAGGTTGAGAAGTACCTTATTTTCATCAAATGATTGCATTAACATGAATCTTTCTTGTTTTTTTCTCTTGTCCAGAATGGAGTAACTTAAAATTCAGCCATTCAGACCCCTATATGTGGTAGTTGCTATCACAATCCTTCATCTGTTTTTTGGTTTTTTACAACATGAATACTGTTAGTTACCTATGATCTTACTAAAATTACCTTGGAATTAATGTTCTTAACTACTATTATAAACTTAATAGTTTAATCTAATTTACATTTATTCATTTTATGCTTGCATATTTGTACTTTTATGTAAAATTCACACAAAAACGTCCTTACAAAGTTTGATAATTCATTATGGAACTGTTCAAATTTACTTGATTTAAAATTCAGAACTTTAGTTGCAACCATCCAGGGGTAAGTAGCCAGACAAAATTATAGCTACATTTTTCTTTACTGAGTGCCTTATTAAAAAATTAAAATGCAAGTGACTAAACTCATACCCTTTACTAGGCATGTTAGATTTGAATTTGTTTGTCTGTTTGTATCAACTGCTAGTTTGTATCAACACAACTTTTCCTAGATGTTGTTTTGGTTTGTTTTGTCTTCCTGTTCTGGATAGATTTGTGTCAACCTGCCACTAGATAAAGTAATCTCAGTGTAGGAGACCTCAATTAAGAAAATGCCTCTATAAAAACCTGGCAGTAAGCAAGCCAATAGGACATTTTCTTAATGAGTGATTGATGGGGGAGTGATCAACCCACATCTCTAGGTTGTTTAAGAAATGATGCTGAGAAAGTCATACGCAACAATCCAGTAAGCAGCAGCCCTCTGAGGCCTCTGCATCAGCTCTTCTGCCGGGTTCCTGCCCTGTGGTAAGCCCTTGCCCTCAGTGCTTTGGATAATGAGCTATTACATGGTACTGTGAGTGAAATAAGCACTTTGCTCTGAAAGTTGCTTTTGTCACGGTGTTTCATCACCGTGATAGTGACCCTAAGATAATTTCCAAACCACAATCCTTCGGTTATCACCATAAAGAAACTGATTGGAAACCATAGAATGTATCGTAAAGGAGTTTTCTCTGGTTGTGTTCTTGTTATAATTTTCTTTGTTCATAGTCCAGGGTACTATTATTCATGTATTTCATGCTTTGACTTCTATTCACCCACGTAAATTGTAACTTACAAGTTGGTAGGGCAAAAATTTCCATGTCTACCTCTCATGCATGTAGCAGGTAGAGATACATTTCTTGGGACCCTTTTGTTAGATGGAGACAAGGGATTCGTTTATGTTAATAGAATGGGAGATAAACAAAGGCACAACATTTTTATAATCTCCAAAGGAAGTTTAAGGAACCATCTTCTCACTTTTCACTTTCTTCTCCTCTTCCTTTTGCTTTTGTCTTATCCCCTTATTCCTTCTTTGAATTTAGTAGATATTTCCATGTGAAATATCACACTGAATTTTCCTCTATAGCAGCTTGTAGAGCATGTTTTTTGTTTTTTTTTTTTTTGCTAAGGGAAGACCATTGTACTATGAGAAGGCTTTGGCATTTCAAGAGACATTTTCTGTTCTTGAGTGATCATCTGTTTTACTTTATAACAGTGTCTGCTAGAAAGTATTTGATGACAATGCTGCTACCCGCTTATTAGTACTTTGAGAAGGAATAGAATAGCATCTTATTTTCAGAATCTTAAAATTGGATATTGTATTTTATTAGTAAGTTTCTTTAAGACCATGAGGCCAGCAGGATATAATAGTGTGCAACTATAATCCTATTACCCATGATGTGAAGCCAGTAGAATCACAATTGAATATTGGCTGAAATGTGGTGTGTGTGTGTGTGTGTGTATCAAGACCACAGCTCCAAGAAGAAAGGAGAAAGCATGGATAGTTGCTTAGGGGTGGTCTTTAGAATTATACCCTTAAGTATAATATATCACTGCTGCCCACGGTCAAGAACTCAGTCACATGACCATAACTAATTGCAGTGACAACCGGGAAAACTAATACAGTGAGAAGAGGAAGGCAGCCAATCTGGGTTCTATACTTTGGTAACTGTAATTACTTTAATTATTTCTAAATTTCATCACATCTAGAATGTACTTAAAATACTCAGGATCAGGATTCATTATAATGTTTATGATATTTTCTGTTTTTATTATGATTTAATTTCAACCATCTTTTTATTCTTAATACATCAAAGTTTCATAACTTTAGTTACTTAATATCATATATTCAATAACACATGGCATTATCTCAATAACTTTTCAATAAACATACTTTAATAGCAACAACAAATGAGGGTGTTAATAAACTGATAATTTCAAAGTATTAACCAAGCTAAGTGATAGTTATGAATTATTTAATTTTTCCATGTTTCTTAGATAACACAACTAATAATTCATTTAAAAGCAGTAAATGAAATCACTAAAAAATGAATTGAGAAATTTTAAGAAATCAGGTTGTCATAAAAATATGATTGTTATACTTTAAAATATGCATGTGGCTGATATTATGAAAAAAAATACTTATAAAATTCAGCCAGTCCTAATGAGACCGGGTAAGCTAGGGTCAGATGAAAGGAGAGGAGTTCCTCCCCTATCAGTGGACTTGGAGAGGGGCATGAGAGGAGATGAGGGAGGGAAGGGAGGACTGGGAGGGGAGGAAGGAGGGGGCTACAGCTGGGATACAAAGTGAATAAACTATAATTAATATAAAAATAAAAATTTCATTAAGATGTTTAACATGTGTAACAAATGACATAACTGTAAATGTGGGCGTCTCCTTATAAAATGGAGTTATATTGAAAATCTGACAACCCAATGATGTTAACTAAATAGTTTGGAAACCTCAAAACATGCAATATATGTTATAGTGTGTCAAAAATACAGCCTTATAAGCTCATTTTAAAGCCTATGATTTCTGTTTACACCATTATTTAACCAATGTTGACAATTAGTGCTAAAAAATCTACAGGAGTCTAGCAATGTTCATTGACATCAAATGTTCCCACTTTTATTGTAAATGAAGGTATATGTTAATTGAGGTAGAGAATTCATTTCCTAAAGAAAAATACTCTGATTTGTAATATCATGACTATATTTCCTCAGTGAATCCTCCAATGTTTTATTTCTTGAAATAGTGAAGAAGAAAAAAACATTCCCTTCTTTATTAATGCTTAGGACTTTTTCTTTTGCCAGGGCTATTCATAATACATTCTTTTACCTCAAATCACGACATTTTATGTAATCTATTCTAAGTAATGTTTAAATATTTAAAAGAATACAAGCAGCATTATTTTCATGACAGCTTTGTAACTTAAAATAGAAGTTCTAAATCTGGAAAACATTCATGATATAAAGTATTTACTTTCTGCTTTCTTTTTCCACATGAAAAGAATTGCCAGAATTTTAAATTGAAATAAATATTACTGATAAGAATTTCAAGGAGAAATACTTCTGTGTTGTCTCTGCACATAGAGACTATACCTAGACTCATCCATCCCACATAGAAACTTCTAATCTTCATTTTTTCCAAGCATGCTTTTAAGAGCAGTTACACAATTTATTCAGTTATATGGTATTTATTCAAAACTATTAATAGACATGAAATTGACCAATGTAGTTTATGTCTTAAAAAAGGGCAACTGTAGAGTAAATTAAGAAATCTCTGAAGTAGATAACCAAACATAAATGCTACTGTCCCTTCACTCCCAATACAAGTAGTTGATGGAGATACTTTCTGCATGAAGCAGACTGTGAATGCCAGTGTACTCAGTTCCAACCCAGAGCCAGCTACTCACACAAACCTCCAGCGACACTTTTCATTGCTGACATTTTTGCTCTGTTGTTATTCTTCCTCCCTCAACTCTGAATTTGTTGAAGGAATTCCTGACGCTTGAAATAAAATAGTCACTCAAATGTCTACCGGACTGAATATAAGCTAAGTGAGTAGAATTGTAATTACGATTCTGAAGGAACTGTTTTGAGGACTGTCACATGCTTTTGTTTATGGGTGACAACTTTTCCTTTAGAAATTGGACAACAATCTGGTGTGTTAAGGATGCTCTGTCGTAATATGTGCCATTACAGAAAGAACAAATGCATGGTCTACATAGCAAGTTCCAGGACAGCATGACTACAGAAGGAGACACTGTATTGAAAAAACAAACAAACAAACAAAACAACGAAACAAATCTGATAGTATCAAAAGATATGTGAAAGGACACTGAATTTATTTGCAGCTAAAGCAAGTCAAACTAAATCCTGGTTCTAATTGTTACTCCCAATATTACAGCATAGAAGCAAAGTCTTCTTGCCACGACCCTTAAGAAAGTACACTTGGGAAATCACTGACAAAAAGCAGAATGTTGTAAGCAGTAGTCAAAAGCAAGCAGCATTATGTCAGGGTCACCAACAGTGAATGTGGCATCTCCAAAAAACAAGGTTTCCCTAACATTCTCTAAGACATTCACCTGTCACTGGTCTTACGTATTCTAATCTCTGTGTGTGTGTGTGTGTGTGTGTGTGTGTGTGTGTGTGTGTGTGTAGTTAAAGGGGCTTAAAAAATTTCAAGACCTTTTAAGTCCAATGTCAACAGTAAAAGGAATTAAGAGCAGTTTGTTGTAAAATCACTATATTTAAGATCAACTACATTCAAAGCTGTCTTTAACTTCCCTCAAATGTAGCAATAAAGAAGGTTTCTTGTATCATTATAATCCTTACAAATATGTACAACATATGAGTTTTCAATATGTTCAGGGGAATCATGAGATGAAAGCAGCTTAATAAATACAATAGGCCTCTATGATGTATTAAAAAAAAAAAAACTGGGATTAGAGGGTTTAGAGGAGGATAATTCTCTACGTGGGAGCTGTTCTCGTTCGGCAACTCAGGTTGAGCTCCTCATGTGTGTTCTGGCACCCGTTGCAGGAAGTCATGTCACAGATTTCAGTTCCAGCCCATCTCCACTTATTATCACTAGACCTGTCAACCATATGAAATGACCCCCTCACCCATACTGTGTAACATAAGCGAGGAATGTGCTAAAGCGACTCAAAAACTACCACCTCAAAGAGATGGTTTCAATTTCAACTCAGCTCTCTCCCTGCTGAATCGTTACATCAAGACTTCTCTGGGCTTGTTGTCTTTAAAATCGCATGCCGAGTTCATTTCTCCTCTTCATGGGTCATTTGGAAGGATGTGTTGCACCATGTAACATGCCCTTTGTTCTTGGTTGAATAGCTGTCGTCACTTGGTTCTGTCCTCCTCTGTCTTTTATGCAAAAGAAAGCAAGCAGAGGTTTAAACTGAGTTAAATAGTTACATATTCGTATCCTTTTATTTCCTTTATGCTAAGCTTTTAGCACAAAATAAAATAAAAAAATCTGTGTCATTACTATTTGCACGATTTTTCTCATTTTGTAAGGGAATGATTCCTGTTTTCTTTTGTCAGACAAAGAACTCCCAAAGATTAGAACGAGGCAAGAAGATCCTGAATTGAAAAGGAAGCTCATCAAGCAAATAAACACACATAAGCAACTTAATCTGTCACCTTATTACTTTCCTAAGAATAAATCCTGAGGGCTCTATAATGTTTAGTGGAGAAAAAAAGACTTGTAATTGCCATATCCCTCTTTCTTGAAGAAATATATTTACTTCTAGAGTCAAATATTTCTGATTTTAACCTAAACTAGCCAGTTTTAAGACATTACATGTCTCTCTTTCTCTCTCTTTCTCTCCAGTGCTGGATATGGTAAGGTTTAGTGCTAATCATTATTTCTGACTTCATCCACTCTCCACTGAGCTCATATACACTCATATCCTTAAGTACATTTATAGGCTGGTGACTCCCAAGTTTACAGTCCTGGTGGAGTCTTGACCCTTCTGTTTAGACTTAAAATTTCTAGTTTAATGGACATAATTGCTTGGGTACTAAACATTTGAAATTTAGTATGAGATTATCTAGAATCCCATAATTGGTCTACAAACCTGCTAACCTTTCCCAAATCCATCCACCCTTGTTGTTTAGGCCAAAACCATTGCATTTTTTTTCTCTTTTATTCACCCAACTCTCCATGTTCTCAAGATGTGCAGAGCAGGCATAGAAACAGGATGTTTCTATCACATATAGTGTACCAACAATACATGTAGGTGAAATGAGTAACTGAATACACACAATCTATCTGCTCACTTTGTCTACAATTTCCCCTTTGGCTGATCATCACATTTGCTTCCATTTTGGTGTCACTGATTTCAGTGATGTGTCGATCTGAATTTTACCCTAAACAAAAACCATGACGCCTGATATTTTGAAAGTATAATCAGATCCAGCCACTCTTGTCATAAAGCTTCCATCCAAGCCAATGCCAAACACCTTCTTATCAACTTGCCGCACAGAACCTAGCTTCGCCAGTCCCTGTGACCTCTTACACTGCATCAAAACCATGCTAGTCCCACACTGGGCTGCATTGAGGCGGTGTCCCGGGGTTTCCATGTTTACCTTACCTTGGACTGCTCTTCTCTGACACACTCATAGCCTTCTGCCTTTTTTTTTTCTCGATCCATCCAGTCTTGGTCTAAATTATGAATTTTCAGGAAATCTTTCTTTGACAGGATGATAATTAGAAAAGTGGTCAGTTCAGTATGGTAGCATGTCTAGAGGTCTAGTCCTCCGTAGGCTGACAGAGGAAAACAGAGATTCTAGCCCAGACTGGGGTACACAGTGGCTTCTAGTCCAGCCTGAGTTATAGGGTCAGACCCTGTTTCAAAACAAAACAATACCAACAAAACAAACAAACAAACAAAAAAACAAATATGCAAAAAGAAAGAAATATTTGTTTTTGTGCTCTATCTCCAGGAAGCACCTGAGCAGCTTTCTCTCACCTGTAAATTTTAGGCTTTGTCACATGGTTTATAGAGCTTGGTACTCTTTACATAATCAATCTTTCTCCTTCATTCTCACACAGCAAGCCTTATCTGGGGTAGTCCAGTATTTCTGGATGATGCACCAGAAGTCCCAAAGCTTCCTTCAGGCTGAATTGTGAGCAACATGGGATTTTACTGCTGTATCGTAAGGGATTTACTGTCTTTTTGTTTATACCTAGCACCCGTGTGACAATAATAAACCAACACCTTTCTTGGGGTGACCTGATAAGGCGCAATGTGCATAAAATGTGAAGCCTAGACAAGAAGATGTTTAGCATCAGGTCATCCATAATGTGCATTAGTTCTTTGGTCAGAAGTAGACTTGGCCTGCATGTTCCTGTGTCCAATGAGGACAAGGCTAAGAGCTGATTCTGTGAATCTGGTTTCCATTCATCGGAGAGTTTTCTTCCAAACACTCAATTCTTACAGTTTCTGGAATGATTTCAGGAAGAGATTCATTGTGTAAGCTTTGATTCAGGAATTTTAACATTTTAGAATAAACAAATACACAGAAATTTTTACTACAGAATACGCTTAGGGACCAGAAGTTAGACTCCTTGGACCATCTTCTTGCCATTTTCTGTTATTTGGAACCTAATAAATAAGCTCTCTTTAGACATTCCTTGCATTTCTTTGCCTTTCATTCACCAGCTTCACTCACTGTTCTCTTGAGTATTCTCTTTAGAATTTATTACTTAAACATGGATAGGAAAACAATGCAACATGCGAATTAGCTGTGTAAAACATATTGTCTTTTTTTTTTTTTTCCACATGGTTCATAGAGTTCAAGCCATTTTATTGATGGCCTGTTACAGCCTGAAGTGAATCATCCAGGAAGTTCAGATCTTATATTTCACTCATGTGAGGATCTAATTTTTACTCCTTGTATCCTGAGTAATTTAAATCAACAAGCTTTAAATAGTTGTTCCAATAACATACTGCAATTCTTACTGATTAGAAAAAAAAATAGCTTCAATTTCAGAAATATTACACTACTGCTCCAATGCTTTTCAAAAGAAGCAACAAATAATATGGTCACATATTTCTTTGATTAAGAATAGCACTCATTAATGTATAAGCCATTTTAAATCATCCAGTGCCAAACGTAGCCAGTATTCTTATACAGTTTGGTTGTCACTCTTATATTTTAAGAAAATTTAAATTGCTTTAATTCGTACAATCTAATATACAGGCAGTTGATTATACAGATGCATATCATATACAATGTTGAACATTCTAATACACTGTACAATTTATCCAATAATTTATTTAATGTATTTGCCATAAAATGTAAAAGCACTGAAGATATTTTTTAATTTCAAGAAAAACGAAGATTATTTTAATATTTCCTCAAGAGAATGAAGTTTCATACTAATACACACATTGTTATTCATCAGACATACATAAAAGAAGGAATTTTGATCTGGATTTAGTGGTTCATGACTTTAATCACAATATGGGGAGCCTGAGCTCATGAATTCATGACCGGCCTGGACTACACAGGAATAAGCAAACAGTAGAATTTAATTTTACTGAGACAAAATTTTCAGGTGTTTCTTTGGTGAATATTCTCTGAATAGTGCATTGAAAACATTATTTTTAAGTCATTCAGGAAGAAAACATTAAATCAATTTTTGTTTTGCTTGTTTGTCTGATGATACGTTTATCCTCCTATCATGGGTTTTGTCACTAGAGCAGTGGGTTTTGTTCTGAGTCCTAGAGCTGAGGATGGTTCGCACTCATCCTGTCCTTCTGGTGCTGCAGGAACTGTGCTTAGTGAAAGGCAACATGCAGTCTAATAAATCACCTTATCAGCAGCTTCAGCAGTCCTGCAATGCCCCACAGCATGGGGCATTCCCAGGGCTGATGCTTCTGTCCTATATCTACGCTTCCTAACCAGCTTTTGCTGTCACGTTCAGGTCCTGAGCCCTGTTAACGCTCACAAAGAGAATAAGCATACAGCTCTATTTCTTCTGGACTTGTTTATTCCCAGTTGCACACATGTGTGTCCACACATAACAGTTTTTTTTTTCTGTCCAAAAATAATTACTCAATTTGAAAACAGATTTTAGTTGATAATAAAATAATCTCACAAAAAGGAGCACGAACACTGTGCACAAATGATTAGTGATCATGACAAGAAATAAATTAGTGAATGAAATTTTTAATAATGTTGTGAAAGGATCTTCTTGTAACACTGAGTAATTAAGCAGCAACATCTCATCTGTCTTTCATTAATTTTTTGTGCAGCAACACTTTTAGAGCTTTTCACTCATTTTCCTCTGTATACAAAGTAATATATATGGCTTACGGGTTTGGGGAGGTGATTGGCTGGAATGATGGCTAAGAACTATCTGCGAGGCAAAGAACATGTGCTTGGTGGAAGTCAACTAGATAATTGTCTCTGTCCTGAAACATGCAACACCTTGGGCCTTGATTTGTTGAGAAGTCTTCTGAAGAATATACACATTTTTGTGTATAACAGGACAGTATATACATATATATATATATTTTTTAAAGGTATAACATTTGGTGCAATGGTGTACGTTTTTAATTACAGATGTTTCAAAAAGTTAGTAACTATGTCTTAGTAAGGGTTACTTAGTAAGGGTTACTAACACCATGACCAAAGCAACCTGGGGAGTAAAGGAGTTATAAAGCTCATGCTTACACACCAGAGTTCATCGTCAAAGGAAGTCAGGACGGGAACAGGACAGGGCAAGAACCCGGAGGTAGCTAACGCAGAGGTCATGGAGGCGTGCTGCCTAGTGATTTGCTTCCCTGTCACTTGCTCAACCTGCTTTCTTATAGACCTCAGGACCACCAGCCCAGTATGATGCCATCAACAGTGGTCAAGGCTCTTCCCCATTAATTAAGAAAATGCCTTACATGCTTGCCTAGAGCCTAACTTTAGGGGGACATTTTCTGATGCGGCCCCCTCTTCTCCACTGACTCTAGCTGAGTCAAGCTGGCCAAGTTGGCCAGTGCAGTATTCTAATGGGACAAGGCAGTGCTTTCTTCTGTTATTAGTGGAATTCTATATGTCAAAGTAGATAAAAGAGGAACCAAATAATTGATACAACAAAAAATTATATGCTCTTTTAGGTAAAACGCTACAATGCAAAAAATTCATGCTTTAGTTTTACAATTTCTTACCTATACATAAAGCATGTTATATATTCTCACAGATTATTACACAATGTCAAGTTATTAGAGTCCGGAATTCTGGCTCATCCCAAACTGATTGATGGTGGAGGCATCAACCATTTTATTAGCTAATAACAACTTGATTGAGGTTACTTAAAAACATGTTTGCCTTGGTAAGTAAAACACATAATATATCAAATTATAATTAAAATATTTTAATGAGCATAGAATCATAATATGAGAGTAGGTATATGTGACAATATATGACAGATAGTAATGTGATTGTATGTATTTTGTGATACACTAGCCAGCTGGACTTACCAATTTCCTTGATTGATATAAACTATATGTGAAGCAAAGTACTATCTCTATTACCAGAGGTTTGATAGTCACAACAGCAAGATGAATGACTTGTCTAATTCTATCAGCTAGACTATGTCATCACAGTTTAACTTCCAATGACTTATAAAGTTCAGAGAATATACTCACTTGCCAGGAATTAAGACTTGAATAAAAGTCTGTATCACATATAATATTTCTCATGGCTAGAGAGAGAATTATTAATGCCACTGTAATTATAGCCAAGTATATAATGTGCATTAGAAAGTTTGCACATTTTGAGTCAAAAATATTTCAACTCCCAGTGCTATAAACATTATTACTATTCTCCTAGTGAATAAGAAATTAGGGCTTAGAAATATTAATCCAGTTTTTTTCATTCATCTCCTAAAGAAAACCTGTTAAGGAAGAATTAAAAATAATAGCCACATAGAAACCAACCAGTTTTACTATGACATATCTCATCAAATCATTTGTCTTCTCTTAATTTCATTCAGGGGTACTTTGAACATAAATCATTGTAATAATTCACATGAAATTCTTACCTTCCAAAAATCAAACACCTCCAAAAATCCACAGAAGCCATGACAATGTGGGATTACCTTTATGAAGAATTAAAATTTAGAGAGCTAAGATTCCTCCAATTAATTCTAAATTGATCTTCTGTCTTATGTATTGTTTATTGCTATAGAACTGTTCTTTCATTTAAGGGTCTCCTAATGCCTAACAAAATTTCTGATCCTCAGTGAGCATCTCATGTAGATATATCACAATTTCTTTCTGGATTGTAGTTTAGTTGTGGGATACACTTCTTTTTTTTAATTTTATTTTTTCTTATCAGTTACATTTTATTAACTCTGTATCCCAGCTGTGTCCCGCTCCCTCATTCCCTCCCAATCCTACCCTTCCTCCCTCATCTCCACCGTGCCCCTTTCCAAGTTCACTGATGGGGGACCTCCTCCCCATTCATCCGATCCTGTTTTATCAGGTATCTTCAGGACTGGCTGCGAAGCCCTCCTCTGTGGCCTAACAGGACTGCTCCAACTTCTTTTAAAGGAGCAATCTAATTCCCACTTAATCTCAGCTGAACCTACCAATTCTGAAAGAAATCTTATTGACTAAGACATAGAAAGAATAAAAAGTAAGTAAGTACCTATAGCAATCATTTCCATCCATTTTCAGTGAATAAGAAAAAAAGGCTATGCAATAAAATCATTAATATGCCAATACATAGATGTCACCAAAATATAATGCAAACACTTTTCACCAAAAAGTCTAGTATTTTTTCCAGAATAATTAATGACTTTTTCCAATCAATTTTCAATTATTCTTTCTAAAATCTCTGCATTGTTAACCAACATAAAATCAAGAAAAAACCTCATATGAAGACTACAAATGACAAATTTGTAGCCATATTTGTACAAAATGGAGGAAAGACATTTTATACAAAGATATTAAAACACACATTAGATATAAGATAGTCCCTTCAACCACTGTTACTCAGTAAAACTGGATTCCTGTGGGTAGAAATATTAAATCAGTTCCACATATATCATCCTATCTAAAGAACAATTCAAAATGTATTAAAGAACTCAATATGAGACCTAAAGCCTTGAAACTAGAACTTTCTGAAAAGGACTCAAAGAGAAAAATAAAATTCCAAGACTTGACCAATATGAAGTTATGAAATTAAATATTTCTGCCCAGCAGAGAAAACATTCAGTAAGGATACAAACCATAAAATGGAAATCAGACAAAGATAAAAAATTATATATTCAAAACCACCTTCTAATAAACCACCAATAAAGATACAGCCCATAAAACAGAAGATATTACCAACCATCCATCAGACAGGGGCAACATGAATTATAGAGTTAAAACTTGCTTCTAATGAACAAACAGGTTAATAAACTGACCAGATAGTTTTCAAAAGAAGAAATGCGAATTCCACTAGCTATTTAGAATTGTGTTCAGCATGTTTATCTATCAAGGAAGTAAGCATCAAGACTTCTTTGAAATTTTATCTTACTCAAGTCATAATGGCTATAGCCAAGAATGGAAATGACAGCAAATGTTGGAAATTATTCTGGAAAATAACTAATTTCCAGTATTGGTGGAAATTTAAACTAGGTTGGGAACGGAAAACAACATGAAGGTTTCACCAAAACAGAACTACTATCTCTTGCATCAGTTTTGAGTACATAACCAAAGGACTCTACATTCTGCTACAGAGTACTTCCCTGTGCTATTATTCCTTTGCTATTCACAATAGTTAAGAAAGTAAACAAGCCTAGATATGAAATATGTATAGATGAATAAAAAATGTAGTACATGCCTATGATGGAATTTTGTTTCATAGGGGAAAAATAAACTCAACATGTCAAATGAAATAAGCTAGACTCAGAAATACAAATAACACATAATATTCTCTAATATTCAAGATCTAGACTGTGCCTCTGTCTTTCTATTTCTCTCTGTCTGCCTGTTAGTGTGTGTGTGTATGTAATGTAATATATACTACATGAAAACAAGAGGCAGCTCATTGAGCTAAAGCAAACAGATCAGCTGAGGGAGTGATGGGAAGAGCACAGAGCAATAGAATGAATATAAACAAAGTATGCATAACAATACCATAATTAAGACCATTGCTGTGTGTGGTGTCAAAATAAGTGCATTCTTTGTCTTGCTCTAACTTCCTTCATGATTACTAATTTAGGATGTGGGGAAAAAGTAATAAAAATAAAAAATAATGATTAGTTATTGTGTTATTTAGTCTTCATCTAAACTTAAGTTTTGAATTTTAAACATATATACATTTATTTTAATTATCTGTATGAGTGGGAAAGAAGGCAGAAGGGATATGTGCACATGAGTACATGTTCTCATGGAGGACAGAACAGGACAATTAATCCATGGGAACTGGAGTTTTAGTTGTTGTGAGCCAAAGAATGTGAGAGCAAACCAGAGTCTTTCAGAAGAACAATATATACTCTTAACTACTGAGATATCTTTCCAGTCTCAAAACATTTTTTAAAAAATACTTTAATATAAAAACATTTTTTTCTGTAAATAGAAATGAAGAAAATTATGCTGTCTGCATTCATGTGCATAAATGATAAAACAAGACCAAATATCAGTGTGTAGACAGAAATAAAATAATAAGCCTGGTAGTGGTACAGATAAGATGCAGGTGGGAACTTCAGGCCTATCTCTCTTATGAACATTGACGCAAAAATACTCAATAAAATACTTGCAAACCGAATCCAAGAACACATCAAAGATATCATCCACCATGACCAAGTAGGCTTCATCCCAGGCATGCAAGGGTGGTTCAACAAACGGAAATCCATCAATGTAATCCACTACATAAACAAACTAAAGGAGAAAAACCACACGATCATCTCCTTACATGCTGAAAAAGCATTTGACAAAGTCCAACACCCATTCATGTTTAAAGTCTTGGAGAGATCAGGGATACAAGGCACATACCTAAACATAGTAAAGGCAATATATAGCAAGCCTATAGCTAACATCAAACTCAATGGAGAAAAACTTAAATCAATCCCACTGAAATCAGGGACAAGACAAGGCTGTCCATTGTCCCCATATCTCTTCAACATAGTACTTGAAGTCCTAGCCAGAGCAATAAGACAACTAAAGGAGATCAAGGGGATACAAATCGGAAAAGAAGAGGTCAAAGTGTCACTATTTGCAGATGATATGATAGTATACATGAGCGACCCCAAAAACTCAACCAGAGAACTCCTTCAGCTGATAAACACCTTCAGCAAAGTGGCAGGATACAAAATCAACTCAAAAAAATCAGAAGCCCTCCTATATACCAAAGACAAAAAGGCTGAGAAAGAAATTAGAGAAACAACACCCTTCACAATAGCCACTAATAACATAAAGTACCTTGGTGTGACTCTAACCAAGCAAGTGAAAGACCTGTTTGAGAAAAACTTCAAGTCTCTGAAGAAAGAAATCGAAGAAGATATCAGAAGATGGAAAGATCTCCCGTGCTCATGGATTGGTAGGATTAACATTGTGAAAATGGCCATACTGCCAAAAGCAATCTACAGATTCAATGCAATTCCCATCAAAATACCAACTCAATTCTTTACAGACCTTGAAAAAAAGATTCTCAGCTTCATATGGAGAAACAAAAAACCCAGAATCTCCAAAACGATCCTGTACAACAACAGATCATATGGAGGTATCTCCATTCCTGATCTCAAGCTGCACTACAGGGCAACAGTAATAAAAACTGCATGGTATTGGCATAGAAACAGAAAGGAGGCTCAATGGAACCGCATAGAAGACCCAGAAATAAATCCACACACCTATGAATACTCGATATTCCACAAAGAAGCCAATTCCATTCAATGGAAAAAAGACAGCATCTTCAACAAATGGTGCTGGACCAACTGGATGTCTACATGCAGAAAAATGAAAATAGATCCATATTTATCACCCTGCACAAAACTAAAGTCAAAGTGGATCAAGGACCTCAACATAAAACCAGATACCCTAAATCAATTGGAAAAAAAAGTGGGAAACAGCCTAGAACTCATTGGCACAGGAGACAACTTCCTGAACAGAACACCAACAGCACAGGCTCTAAGAGCAACAATCAATAAGTGGGACCTCATGAAACTGAAAAGTTTCTGTAAAGCAAAGGATACCGTCATCAAAACAAAACGACTGCCTACAGATTGGGAAAGAATCTTCACTAACCCTTTATCTGACAGAGGACTAATATCCAGTATATACAAAGAACTAAAGAAGCTGAAAAGCAGCAATCCAAGTAATCCAATTAAAAAATGGGGAACAGAGCTAAACAGAGAATTCTCGACAGAGGAATATCGAATGGCAGAAAAACACTTAAAGAAATGCTCATCCTCATTAGCCATCAGGGAAATGCAAATCAAAACGACCCTGAGATATCACCTTACACCCATCAGAATGGCCAAGATGAAAAACTCATGCGATAACACATGCTGGAGAGGTTGTGGAGAAAGGGGAACCCTGCTCCACTGCTGGTGGGAATGTCAACTGGTACAACCACTCTGGAAAGCTATCTGGCGCTTTCTAAGACAAATAGGAATAGTGCTTCCTCTAGACCCAGCTATACCACTGCTAGGTATATACCCAAAGTTTGTTCAAGTACACAAAAAGGACACTTGCTCAACCATGTTTATAGCAGCTCTATTTGTAATAGCCAGAACCTGGAAACAACCCAGATGTCCATCAACGGTAGAATGGGTACAGAAATTGTGGTATTTTTATACAATGGAATACTACTCAGCAATCAAAAAGGAGGAAATCATGAAATTTGCAGGCAAATGGTGGGATCTAGAAAAGATCATTCTGAGTGAAATATCCCAGAAGGAGAAAGACAAACATGGGATATACTCACTGACATAGACCTATAAGATATGATAAACATAATGAAATCTATACACCTAAAAAAGATAATCAATTGAGCGGACATGGGGTAAGATGATCAATCCTCATTTAGAAAGACAGATGGGATGTGCATTGAACGTATGACAGGAGTCTACTGAGCGCATCTGAAAGACTAACTAGCAGTGTTTTCAAAGCAAAGACTCATGACCAAACCTTTGGCAGAGTACAGGGAATCATAAGAAAGAAGGGGAGTTAGTCTGATGGGGAAAGGATAGGAGCTCCACAAGGACCAAATATATCTGGGCACAGGGTCTTTTCTGAGACTGACATTCAACCAAGGACCATGTATGGATATAACCTAGAACCTCCACTCAGATGTAGCCTGTGGTAGCTCAGTAACCAATTGGTTTCCCAAGGTGAGGGGAACAGGGACTATTTCTAACAGGAACTCAATGACTGGCTCTTTGGTCTCCCCACCCCCGAAGGGAGGAGCAGTCCTGTTAGGCCACAGAGGAGGGCTTTGCAGCCAGTCCTGAAGATACCTGATAAAACAGGATCAGATGAATGGGGAGGATGTCCCCCCTATCAGTGGACTTGGAAAGGGGCACGGTGGAGATGAGGGAGGGAGGGAGGGACTGGGAGGGAATGAGGGATCTGGACACGGCTGGGATACAGAGTTAATAAAATGTAACTGATAAAAAAAATAAAAAAGAAAAAAAAGAAAAAAAAATACTTTAATATAAAAACATTTTTTTCTGTAAATAGAAATGAAGAAAATTATGCTGTCTGCATTCATGTGCATAAATGATAAAACAAGACCAAATATCAGTGTGTAGACAGTAATAAAATAATAAGCCTGGTAGTGGTACAGATAAGATGCAGGTGGGTGGGCAGCTGTAAGTCTTTATGCTTTCAAATCTGAAACCTGGGTAGTGTTCATTAGGAACAAAGTTCAGACTTCTGATTCATAGAAATGGCAAAAGTCCAAGAGATTTAGAAGTGAAACTCCTTTTTTAAAATTTAATATTAGTTACAGTTTATTAACTTTGTATCCCAGCAGTAGCTCACTCCCTCATTCCCTCCCAATCTCACCCTCCCTTCCTTATCTCCTCTCCAGCCCTTTCTTTCTTTTTTTTCTTTATTAATTACACTTTATTCACTTTGTATCCCCCCTGTGGTTCCCTCCCTCCTCCTGTCCCAATCCCTCCCTTCCTCCACCCTCTGCATGCATGCCCCTCCCCAAGTCCAGATAGGGGAGGACTTCTTTTCCTTCCTTCTGATCCTAGTCAATTAGGTCTCATCAGGAGTGGCTGCATTGTCTTCTTCTGTGGCCTGGTAATGCCGCTTCTCCCTCAGGGGGAGATAATTAAAGAGCAGGCCAATCATTTCATGTCAGAGACTGTCCCTGTTCCTATTACAATGGAATGGACTTAGTTACTGAACTGTCATGTGAAACAGTAAGATCTAGAGAGGACAGGAACTCCACAAGGAGAGCAACAGAATCAAAAAATCTGAGCACACGGGTCTTTCCTGAGACTGCTATTCCAACCAAGGACTATGCATGGAGATAACCTAAGACCTCTGCACAGATGTAGCTCTCTGCCCCTTTCTAAGTCCACTGGTAGGGGAGGTCCTCCTCCCCTTCTATCTGAGCCTAGCTAATCAGGTATCTTCAAGACTGGCTGCAATGTCCTCCTCTGTGGCCTAGCAGGTTTCCAGACCTAATCAGGACTTAGAACTCTATAATAAAAGAATATTTTTAGTTAAAAAAAAGAAGTGAAGCTTCAAATGAAAGGATGGATAGCAGGAGATGGAGTTTCCTTTTTCATTTAAGTTCTCTATGTTTGAGTTTCTAAACTGCAGTTCCTAATGAATGGAATATTTTATCTGCCACCATTGAGATATAAAACTATAAGGCACATAAAAAAGGAGGTAAACTAATGACTGACTATAAAATAAAAAAATTAAATATGAAATATCTAAACTCTTGAATCATAGAATTAATATGAACTGTTTCATGAAATAAACTCATGATAAAAGAACTAAGTGTGCTATTACCAGCTGTTTCGTTCAAAATTTATACGAATTGTTAATAGCCTCTTGTATACCCAATAGTTGTTCAGTAGTTATTAATCTATCAGTATATGGTTTTAATATGTTTTAAATAGGTACATCACATTCAGGTTGAATTTCCTTCTTCCCTTTTACTGCGTAGCCTCATTTCTGTTTAATGTTAATAACAGATGTGGGTCTTATTTCTCCCATCATAGCAGGGATTTCCTTTCATGTGTCATGTTGTTGTCAAGTTTTCAGCACCGTTATCTCCTCCAATAATCCCTACAGATGGGTAGCACTTGCTCTGCTGCTTGAGAAGCTTTCAATATCCTTAGATAAGACAATTTTTAACATTTTAATTTCAAAGTGACTTATGTTTCCAAATCTGTAGTATTTCTGCTGGGTGAGTTAACGTGTCTTACAAAACTTCTTTGTGTATCAGTATCCAGTGCTATAAAAATAGACATGGGTATTGATTTGTTCTCTGGGAAATGAGATACATATGTGCAAAATATTATTCAATTGATTTGTTATGTGAAAAGCCACATCTCTTCATGAGAAACATTTCCTGGGGGAAAACGTTGTCCTCCATGGTTGTGAGATATTTTCATAGTGCTGCTTCTGATTCTAAAATATATGTATGCTCTTGTTTTCATTACTGTCAGTGACCCTTTGCTAAACATTCTGGGTCTCAAAATATTAGTGTTCTGATTGCTAAAAAGAAAATCGACAAAAAACCAAGATATGAATTCAATTCTTACGATATATTTTATTTGTTTAGATTGGAAAGGATAAAATAATATAAATTATTTTGTTTGTGTCCTATACAATCTGACTTACTAAAATATGCTTACAATAGCTAGTATAAATTTTTAATAATAAATAAATATAAGCATGCACTTGAAGCCAGGAATAACCCTGTATACTAATTAATTCACTGAGAGGACTTTATCATTGATGTATATTGCAAATATATTAAAGGTTTTGTTTCATTCTGAGAGGGAACTAGAAAGAGTTTGTGGTAGTTTGAATGAAGAATGACCCCCATTAGTTGATACATTTGAATGCTTAGTCCCTACCACAGAGTGGAAGTTTTGAAAAGATTAGAAGAATTAAAACCTACAACCCTGTTGGAGGAAGTGAGTCAATAGGAGAGGGCTTTGAGGTTTCAAAAGCATAAACAAGGCTCAGTTTCTCTCCCTCTCTTTCTGCCTGTGGATCAGAAAGTAGTCCCCAATTACCTCTCCATCACCATGTATACCATGCCTGCTAGTATTCTCTACACCATGATGATAATGGACTATACCACTGAAATTATAAGCAAGCTCCAATTAAATGCTTTCTTTTATAAGAATTGTCACGGTTATGGTGTCTTTTTACAGCAACGGAACGGTTACTTAGACAGATACTAAAATCATTTTAGAGGGCCAAATGACCTTTTAGAAGCATAGTTGTATATTTAATATAAGCTATAGAAATCTATGATTTTAAAAATTAATAAACCCATCATCAGAATAAAAAACCATTAATGACATGCAACAGTAAATATAATTGTTGATATTCTCTGTTCCATTAGAAATTATTACTATTAACATAATGAACTGTGCTAGCATAATTAACATAAAATCTTATTTTAATCTAATACCATTTACTTCACAGATATTATCTAATAGATAAGTAAAATTATCATATGCCATTTAATTTGAAGTGCTCAAGTCTTTTAAGTCCCAAAAACAATATTTCATATTTGGTGCTCCCTAAATTATTTGGGTGTTTGACATTGTAAACACAAATAACAATATGAAATAAACTCATGACAGATTTTCAGAATTTATGATTAATGAAAAATCAACAGAGACATAAATTCTGTGACTTTCAAAATGAAGAACTTTGTACAGACTTACAGAGTTATCTACTGAGTTTTTCAACACATGATTAATTTGGTTTTAGGAATGTTGAGAATGTGAGCAGCCAGCAAACATTTGCTAGGAACCATTTATGTCAAGTAAGCCTCATTTCCTTTTTGACTATATTACTAGATTCCTAGATCAAATGATTACTGGAGAAATGGACCCTAGAGGTTGTTAGAAATATCTCATTATACCTGTTGACAGGAAGATAAACTTGTCTGAGTGACAGAATTAAGAAGAAGTGTTACCTGAAATATAAAATGGGTGGGACCTAAACTAAGGAAAATTCCTTAGTGAAAGGGGTGTTCGGTTTTTTTAATTTTAAAAGTAAGAGAATAATGAATACTAGGCAACTTTAGTTACATTTGCAAAAAGAAATACATTATAGCTACTATTGATATGAAGATGACAAAAACTGAGGAAACTAAGAGGAAATGGAATAGTCTGTGTTTAAATTAAATTTTAGAGACACTTCTATACAAACATGAAGGTGATATTGGTTTAATGATGTTAATATTGAAAATAGTTTACATTCAACATCTTGGAAGTTATAATATGCACCATGATGCACAAAATGTAAACAACAAACAGATTTTAAATTAAAGAATAAAACAAAAAAGAAAGAAAATATTCAATATTGCTGAGCCCACCATCCTCTGATGTATGATTCCAACCTGCCAACCACCTAGACGTCCCTAATTATACTCAGTGCGACACAGAATAAAAGAAAAAGCATGAACATGAGGAAGGGATTTATTTAGAAAGGGAAAAGTAATAATGAGAGGACGATAAGAAAAGATGGGGACATGCTGAAAGTAAATCAAATGAAATGATTGAAATTTTCAGGGAACAAATTCACTTACAAAATGAAAGTCATATTTAATATAATACTTTCACACTCCTAGCATATATCCTACTGACTCAAAAATTGTCTTTTGTGTCGTGTTTGATGGCACATCCATGTAATTTCCATAGTCAGAGGCAAAAGCAGCAGGGCCACTTAGAGTTCAGAGTCAACCTGGGCTGCATAGCATGATCCAGACTGTCTCCTGAGATTTCCTTGTCCATCCCTGACACTGTGATCTCTTTTAACTTTCCTAGTTTCTAAGGTTACTCCATGTCTTATGTTCACACCTGAAGATTTGAAGTAGGAACTATAGATAAGAGACCACGTGTGGTTTCTGTCTTTCTGGTCAATTAATATGATCTTTTTTCAGATCCAACAAGGCCACACCTCATAATCCTTTTAATCCTTTCACATAGTTCTACTCCCTGGTGACGAAGCATTCAATTTCATGAACATATGGGGGCCATTCTTATTCAAACCACCATAGACAATTTATTTTTAGCTTTTCAAGAATTCCTTAAACTGATTTCCAGAGAGTCTGGAACAGTTTTCTTTCTTGGCAACAATAATTGAGTATTTTCTCTTCTAGAATCTCACCAGCACTTGTTGTCAGTAGTTTTGTTGATCTCAGCCGTTCTTACTGGAGTGAGATACAGTCTCCAAATTGTTTTAACATGCATTTTCCCAATTACTCAGGATAATTAATACTCTCTGATATATTTCTTAGCCATTTCTAGTTCTCTTATTGATATTAACTCTCTCTTTAGATCTGTAAGCTATTTTTTATCTGTGTCATCTGTTTTCTTTTCTCTTTGCTTTTTGAATTCTTTGTATATTCTGCACACACATATATTTTCTTTCAAATAGTTTTTTTCTGTATGGTTGCACAAGATTTTATATATGTATATATATATAATATAAATAAATATAATATTAATGTAAATATATAAAAATCTATTTGGACATCTAGGCCCATTGTTTTTCCCAGAAAATGTAAATAGTATAAGATCTATATGGAGAGACTTAAATTCCTTGAACTGTATATCTAGCAATGGAATAGCTGGACATATGGTACTTCTATTTTCAGTTTTTTTAGGGAGAGTCCATATTGACATCATATATATATATATATATATATATATATATATATATATATATATGCCAGTTCATATCTCCAAATAGCAGTATATAATAGTGCATCTTCCACAACTTCCTCACCAAAATTTCTTGTGCTTTGTCTTTTATATGATAGATGTTCTGATTAGGGTGTGATGAAATTTCACATACTGTTTATCCAACTGGTATATATTCTCTATTGTCTTTCTCTAGAGATCCTTGCCTAGTACATGTACCATCAAGTGTTTTTGGCTATACCTAATGTTATGCTAGAGGTAAACTTATAATATTAAACTCTTATTATAGACCAAAGTTAAAGGATAGAAGTAAGTCATAAAAAGATATAAGAAATGATTTAAAGGTGAGAACAAAAATAAATGAAATATAAGAATCAAATTATAGAGAAAACAATGAGAGATATTAAACAATACTAACACAGTTAATAAAATTATTACTCAAATTTTATATCCTTTAAAAAATGTATTGGCAAGCTCGTATTAAGACTTGTGCATAGGGGCTTCATTGATGGCTCAGTGGTTAAGAGCTCTTGACTGCTCTTTCAGAGGTCCTGAATTCAATTCTGCGGTAACCGCATGGTGGCTCACAACCATCTATAGTGGGATCTGATTGTCTCCTCTGGTGTGCATGAAGACAGAGAACTCATAAAACACATGAATAAAAAAAATAAAACCTATGTGCAAATTCAAATGACTTGAAGTCTGAGTCATGTTTTGAATGAATTGACAGTTTTAAACAGTCACTGTAAATCTGTAGTGATTATACAGCAATAGTATAAGGGGAATCCAATGGGAATACAGACACACAGAAATGTTTGACCTGTTTTCAACAGAGGGGGCTATTATCTCTTTGTTAATGAATGCATGCAAACTGAGCTCCCCTTTTCCTCACCATTTACCCAGCTGTCTTAGTCAAGGTTTTACTGCTGTTAAAAGACACTGTAAACATGACAGTTCTTATAAAGGAAAACATTTAGTTGTGGCTAGCTTACAGTTCTCAGCTTTAGTCAGTTATAGTTATGGTGGCATGCATACAGACGTGGTGCTGGAGAGGGAGCTGAGAAATCTACATCTGGATCTGCAGGTAGCAGGAAGAGACAAGGAACAACTAGGCCTGGCTTGGTCTTTTGAACCATCAAAACCCCAAAACCTAGTGACATATACTTCTTCCAGTAAGGCCACACCTACTTCAAAAAGGATACGACTCCTAACCGTGCCACCCTCTATGAACCTATGGGAACCATTTTCATTCAAACCACCACATTCCACTAGTTGATCCCCATAGGCTTATAGCCATATCATACTGAAAAAGGCATTTAATCCACTTAAAAGTCTCTATAGTCTGTTTAAACTTGTTTAAAAGTCCAAAGTTCAAAGTGGCTACTGAGATTCCTGAAATCTCTTAACTGCAATCTTCTATAAAATCAAAACGAAAAGCAGACCACATACTTCCAACATACAATGGCGCAGGATCTATACCACATTTCAAAAAAGGTGGAAAGGAAGCATAGCAAAGATATCCTGGACTAAAGGAGGACCAAAATACCAGCTGGGCAAACTCCAAACTGCATCTCCATGTCTGATATCAAAGCACTTTTAGATCTCCAACTCCTTTCAGCTTTGTTGACTATAACATATCTCTCTCTCTCTCTCTCTCTCTCTCTCTCTCTCTGTCTCTCTCTCTTTCTCTCTCTCTCTCTCTCTCGGGCTGTTTCTACTCCCTGTTAGCAGCTCTCCTAGGTAGCCATCATAAAACTCTGGCTTTTCCAATATCTTGGGGTCTCCAAGGCAATCCAGGCTTCACCTACACAGCTTCACACAATGGCTACTTTAGACCTCCATTAAGAGACACGGCTGACACTTTCCTGGCCTCAGCAACTTCTATCAATAGCTGTTGGGAGACCCATGTTTTATGGCAGCACCTGAGAAGAGACCCTTGGTTGGGTAAGTGGTGATGCCAAGGAAGCTGAGTACTTGCATTCATGCATTAATTCATTGGTGTCTGCTTGAGTACGAAGATATTATAAGTAGTGGCTTCAGCTTCTGCTGCTTTGATATCCCTTGAAAAATAAATGTTCATAACAGAATTATAAGACTAAGACTTTCCCCTTCCAGCTGCTTTTGTAAGGGTATTTTATCTCAGCAACAGAGTAGAAAACTAAGACACTATTACTTTGTACAATTCTTTTATACTAATAAACAGTCATATACTTTGTGGGGCATTATAAACACACAAATTAGGAGAAATTGTTAAGTATATGTATGGTACATGTGCACCCCCTAAACACACAGAGGATAGGAGATTATATCTCAAAACACAGGTTTTTGGCAATTAAAAGTTAAAAAGAGAAACTACTCTTTCCAAATTATGGCCAAAAAAAGTTGAATAAACTATACCATGACAAAATACATGCACATGACAGTAAGCATATGAAAACTATAAACAACAACTTTTGACATTAGCAACATGGAATTAAATATGTATATTTCACTATTCATCTTAATATGGGAAAACAGTATGACAATGCAATTAATATCATAAAATACAAAATTATCAGTAAATGAAAAGCAGAATATTGGTTATTTGGAGTGGAAACAAAGGCCCATGTTAAACAAAACGATTTCATAAAACAACTGAATTTTTATATCTCTATTGATTGATAGTGTTATATGAGTATATGCATTTTTCAAGAAACACACAACATATGTATTTTGATACCTTTAAAGTACGTATATGAATATGCTTCAAATATGTTTTTCAGGCAAAACAAAGACATACCTACGCAAGACTCTACCAGTGCTCTGGAGTAATATAAATGGAGTTTGAATATCAAGATGCCATTTACTTCAGGCACATTAATCATTCTCTCTTAATGTCAGTCTTCTTTGTTTGTTTCTTTTAGAGACAGGGTCTCATTATGTAGTTCTGGGAGCCTGGAATTCACTATGTAGACCCAGCTGGCTCTGGAACTCCTGAGACTTGAGAAACTTCGGTCTTGTCCTAATGGAAGATGAAGGTAATTATGGGCTGTTAAGATACTTAAATCGGGGCCCAGGGAGTCCTGCAGAGAGTGATGACTCAACCAAGGACCATGCATGGAGAGGACCTAGACCCCCTTCTCAGATATAGCTCATAGACAGCTCAGTCTCGATGTGGGATCCCTAGTAAGTGGAGAAGAAACAGTCTCTTGACATGCACTAGGTTGCCTGCTCCTTGACTGCTTCTCCATTGTGGGGAGACCCAGCCAGCCCACAGAGGAAGAGGATCCAGGCAGTCCTGATGGAGGTCAGACAGTAGGGAAGGAGAACTTCCCCTATTAGTAGACAGGGAAGAGGAATAGGGGAGGATGAGGGAGGGAGAGGGGGACCAGGAAGAGATGAGGGAGGGAGCCACAATTGGTTCACAAAGTGAACAAATTATAAATAATCAATAATAATAATATAAATAGTTTCTAAATTAAAAATAAAGGAACTTAAAGGGGATCTGAGTGATAGCTCGGTGGATAAAAGCATTTGCTGAGCCCAATCACAACCAGAGAACCATGTAAAACCTGGTCACGTAGCAAATGTTTGTAATCCTGGTGCTCCAATGAGAAGGAAGGTAGACGGAGGAGAATCCCGAAGATGATATGGGTCACTTGGTCTTGTGAATTCAGCAGCAAACAGTCACAGACTGTCGCCATACATGGTAAGTAAAGACAAGCATCTGGGGTTTTGCTCCGACCTCCACATGTGTGCCACAGCATGAGTGCACCTGAGCTCGCAACCAGGAGTGTGTACATATACACACGTACCCAGCCATATAAATCAACACACTTTTTAGAAGAAAGGGTGAAGAGAGTTTGGAACAATAAACAAAATTGCAGGGGTTCTATACACAATTATGTGCACTTTCAAAAAAGGCTTATCCTAAACGAACAACGAGCAACTAAATTCAAACTCTCTAATTCAAGGTAACATAAAATGTCACCGTATTCTAGTATTTTATTTGCACAGATTTGAAGACAGCTCATCTTACTTACAGGAAGTTTCTGAGACATCCTAGGGAGACATTCCCTGCAGATGCCAAGAAACAAAAATTATTTGTGAAAAAAAAAATCAGAGCATGGCTGTGATGAAGAGAAGAACTTTCCCTGATGGTGGCAGAGTGAGTCCAAGAGCTTAATCATCCGACCTCCTGGGAAGCTAGAGTTCTGAGACACAGAGAAGCCATGGAGAGTGTAATAAAGCAAGGACAGCATTCGTACAAGTGGGAATGCTCTTGTCAGTTCAAAAATCTAAAAATAGGCTAATAAATTATTTCTGGATTTGATATAATAAGCTAAAGGTGCAGATGTCAGGATGCAGAGCAGGAACAGAGAGAAAGTTGTGGACTGTGCTATTGATGTGACCATTTTGTTTGTTTCATTTATAATTTTTGTATGTTCAAGAACATTTTCCACACATTAAAAAAAAACCTAGGAATAATTCTGTAATAGCAATTCCTAAGATTTCAGCTTATGTAAACATTTTATAATATGTCATTGAAATTATAGTACAATCACATTATTTGCTGCTTCATTTTTCTCCCTCTACCTTCCCCCATACATCCCCTCCTTGTTCTCTTTCAAATTTGTGTGTGTGTTTTCCTAATTTGATAAGTACAATATGTATAATGTTGTTTGTCTGTTTTGGGATGTGTGCTCTTTCCTGTAACGACTATTTCTCCCACTTTCAATATTACTTAGTTGCTGGTAGTTCTTTTTGCAAAGCTGAGGCCTCCTAAGCTTTCCTCTAGCCACCTTAGCATGTCTAATGTTATCGTTCTTATTCAGATCATGTGTAGGCAGCCATATTGGTGGACTTGATGGGTGTTGTTTCTCTAACATTTCTAGAAGCCACAATCTCACAGAAGACTTTTTGATCCTTCAGGTCTTACAATGTATCCATCCTCTTCCACAATGATCTTTAAGCTTTTGCTTCCAACATTCGCTGGACTTTGTGCTTTTATGAAGGAGCAGGCCACTTTCTGTATGCTTGATTGCTACTGGGATTATTTACATTTAATTTTAATTTAACATTAAGGTCACTTAGGGCGATGTTATAAAACATGTATTTCTGATGACTATTCAAAATTTCAAAAACTAGGAGACCTTTTTTCTTTAATATAAAGAAAATAGTTGCTATGGTTTTGAGGCATTTTGTACAACTTCCATATAATAGTCCATATAACAGTCAATGTACATACAAACATCTTCTTAAAATATAGACCTCTGGAGAGATTAAAGTATTTTGTGAGTTTGAATATTTTAACTCAGTATAATATAAATGTGTAGTATGTACATTTAATTAGTTCTTCTGCGGATGCAAAACCAATTATAAAGTTACGCTCTACATAATTATATATGGCAAGGAATCAACTTTTCAAACATCCGACTTGTTATCATGTTAAAGTGACTTTGAAGGCAAGTGTTGTGGTGTATTGTTTACATATCTTTTTTACAGGAAAACCCGCAGGAGGATGTCAAGTTTGAGGGCAGACGTAACTGCATAGTGAAACAGTAGCCCCTACCTCCCAGAAAGATATCATTTCCTCCTATAGTATTGTTTATAAATATTTTGCTAGGGGTTTCCAAGATGACACCGAAACCCCGAAATTGGTGAGTGGACAGGTGGCTGTATTCAAAGAATAGACTCTGAGGCTTCGCCGGCTAAGGGGGACAGCCCTTGAGCTGAGGCCCTTTGGATCCAGATCTCTCATCCCCCAACTCCACCCCACCCCTTGGATGTTTCAGAGGTCAGGTAGTGGCGAATTGAGGGCCCCCTGCACTTTCAAGTGCCCCATGAGAGAGTGCTCAACTCCAGGTTCAGGGGCCCTGTGCTCTAGTGGTAAGACAGTGGGCAGAATAGGAATTTCTGGGACATGTAGCTTGATTAGATTGAGAGTCCCCATTGCAACTTCCTGTATCTGAGAGTGGTGAACCATGGTCCCCCTGCAATCACAGAGCTCCTGATGGGAGGAACTTCTGCACTAGCAGCTAGACATGTGATTGCTCATGCTCCCCTGCGGGCAGCATCCAGATTCCCGGGACAGCATTACCAACATCCAAGCCTCTATTCTGTGGGTCACCCTCTGGAGACCAGACAAAGAACAGAAGCATACAGTTCTAGGATCCAAGATGGCACAGTCCAGACAGATCTGAAGAAGTCAAAGTATCACTATTAGCAGATGGTAGGATAGTATATATGAGTGACCCCAAAAATTCTACCAGGGAGCTCCTAGAGCTGATAAACACCTTCAGAAAAATGTCAGGATACAAAAAAGAAAAAAAAAGTAGCCATACAGTATGCAAAAGACAAATGGGCTGAGAAAGAAAATTAGGGAAATAACAGCCTTCACAATAGCAACATATATATATATATATATATATATATATATATATATATATATATTACCTTAGTGTGACTCTAACCCAGCAAGTGAAACACATGTATGAAAAAAAAATCTTCAAGTCTCTGAAGAAAAAAAGTGAAGAAGATATATAAGAAGATGCAAAGATCTCCCATGCTCATGATTAAGTAGGATTAACATAGTAAAAATGGCCATCTTACCAAAAGCAATCTACAGATTCAATGCAATTCCCATCAAAATACTAAGACAATTCTTTACAGAACTTGAAAGAACAGTTCTTGATTTCATATGGAAAGACAAAAAAAAAACAAAAACAAGAATACATAAAACAACACTGTACAATACTGGAGGTATCTTGATCCCTGATCCCAAAAGCTGTACTACAGAGCAATAGTAATAAAAACTGTATGGTATTGGCATAGAAACAAAATGGTAGATCAATGGAATCAAGTCAAAGATCTGGAAATAAACCCACACACCTATAGATACTTAATAATTGACATATAACTCAACGTTATACGTGCTCTAGAATTACAAAAATTAAAAAAAAAAAAACATTCTGGATTTTAAGGCTGTGTTTTTGGCACAATATTTTCTCCATTAGTTTATTCTATTATTATTATTATTTATTAAACTTTATTCACTTTGTATCCCAGGTGTAACCCCCTCCCTCATCTTCTCCCAGTTCCACCCATCCTCCCTCTTTGCCACTTATGCCCTTCTTCTAGTTGTCTGACAGGGGAGATCCTCCTCTTCAATTATCTGACCCTACCTAGCAGGTTTCAACATGACTGTCTGGATCCTCTTTCTCTATGGCCTAGTAAAGCCACCCAGACAGGAGAAGGTGACCAAACAGCAGTCAAGCAAATTCATGCTAAGGATTGTCCCCACTCCCCTTACTAGGGAACCGCCATGGAGGCTGAAGTGCCCATGGGCTACACCTGAGCAGCTGGTCTAGGTCTTCTCAATGGTCTCACTGGTCTCCATGGTCGTTGGTGGATTCATCAGTCTTAGCAGGAACCCTGTTGCTCTCCTTGTGGAGTCCCTGTTCCCTGGAGGTCTTTTTATCTTCCCCATCATCCATAAAATTCCCTGCACTCTGTCCAAAGTTTGGCTATGACTCTCAGCATCTGCTTTGATACCTTAATGAGCAGAATCTTTCAGAGAACCCTTGTGGAAGGCTCCTGCCTATTCCTTTTCTTCTCCCTCTTCAAATGTCTGTCCTCTTTGCCCTTCTGAATAAGTATTAAGCATGTTCCCAAGGGTCCTTCTTTTTGTGTAGCTTCTTTAGAACTATAGATTTTAGAATGTTTATCCATATTTTATATGGCTAATATCCATTAATATATGACTATAAACCACATTTGAAGATGCAATATAATATATAAAGATTGTCATGTGAGTTTTTTGATCTTAGCCATTTTGATGGATGTAAGCTGAAATCTCAGGGTCATTTTTTATATTAATTTTTATTTTTTATATTAATCACAGGATATTTACTTTGTATCCCAGCCATAGATCCCTCCCTCATTCCCTTCCAATCCCACCCTCCCTCCCTCATCTCCTCCCTGCCCCTTTCCAAGTCCACTGTTCAGGGTCATTTTGCTTTTCATCTCCCTGATGACTAAGGATGTTGAACATTTCTTTAAGTGTTTCTCTGCCATTCGATATTCCTGTATACAGAATTCTCTGTTTAGTCCTGTATCCCATTTTTAATTGGATAACTTGATTTGTTGCTTTTTACCTTCTTGAGTTCTTTATATATTCTGGATATTAGCCCTCTGACAGATATAGGGTTGGTGAAGATCCTTTCCCAGTGTGTAGGCTGTCATTTTGTTTGATGGCTGTGTTCTTTGCTGATCAATCCTCACTCAGAAAGGCAAATGTGATAGACATCTGAAGAGGGAGAAAAAAGGGAACAGGACAGGAGCCTACCACAGAGGGCCTCTGAAAATCTCTACCCAGCAGGGAATCAAAGCAGATGCTGAGGCTCATAGCCAAACTTTGGGCAGAGAGCAAGGAATCTTATGAAAGAAGGGGGAGATAAAAAGACCTGGAGAGGACAGGAGTTCCACTAAGAGAGCAACAGAACCAAGAAATCTGGACTCAGTAGTCTTCTCTGAGACTGTTACTCCAAACAAGGATCATGCATGGAGATAGCCTAAAACCCCTGCACAAATATAACCCATGGCAGCTCATTCTCCAAGTGGGTTCCCTAGTAATGGGAACAGGGACTGTCTCTGACATGAACTCAGTGGCTGACTCTTTGATCACCTCCCCCTGAGGGGAGTAGCAGCCTTACAAGGCACAGAGGAAGACATTGCAGCCAGTCCTGATGAGATCTGATAAGCTAGAGCCAGATGGAAGGAGAGGAGGACCTTCCCTATCAGTGGACTTGGAGAGGGGCAGGGAGGAAATGAGGGTGGGAGGTTGGAACTGGGAGAGAATGAGGGAGTGGGCAACAGCTGGGATACAAAGTGAATAAACTCCAATTAATATAAACATAAAAATAATTTTAAAAATACAAAGATTGAAGAATTTTTGACAGAATGTAAACAAGTGTTGAAGATCAAAGCAATGGAAGAGAAAAGGGCATATTTGGATGAACCTGTCTAATACCTGAAAAAAGTTAAATTCTAGGCATTGACGTCTGTAACCAGGATATTTGGTTCAGTGGTTCTGCTTCCTGTGAGACTGACATCACTTACATGATTCATTATCAAGCTCATTTTTCTGACCTTCTCACAAACTCAGCCTTTTCTTTGGAATACAGAAATTTGCAATCTCTCCCAAGGCAGTGCTTTTTCATCTATGTGAGACTTTCTATGTTATTTTCGCTTAAACTCAAAGACAACTTTAAAATATACAAATATGCTTTTGCATGAGATTCTCTAGTTTTGGTACAGTAGCCATTTGTTTACTCCCAATACATAGTAAACCACAAGTATGCAATATGTATTATCTTCAGAACTCACAGTGATTTTTTTTAAGAGAAAAGAATCAGGTCTTTGACAGAATATATTTGGAATTTTTTTAGAAAAAAAAATGTTGACTAAGGGAACGTAATGTCTTTCTTTGGAAAATTTCAACATCATAACTATCAGTTAAAATTTTGTAAGTTTTTGTTCAAATTAAGTCATATAATAGGTATAAATGTTGAAATTTATGATCATGAAAATATAATTGTAAATAATACAACTTAATAAAATAAATGAGTGGAAATATTTGCAATTATAAATAAACACAAATTTTAGTTTGAAATAAACAATAATTACATTTTAGCTGAATTCCTAGTTCTGAATAATAAGAAAAAATATTCTTGCAATTTCAAAGATTTGAAGGACAGGGTTAAAATTGTTTTCTGAAAATAAATTGGGCTCATATAGAACTCTTTTATGTTGTTTCTTTTCCCCTTACACACTGACTTTCTTTTTCAGAGAAATCTTGTATGCTTTCATCACAGCTCTTGGTCTTGTGGCCCCGTTCAGACATATAAAATAAGAGAACTCACATGGGGAAAAAAGGAATTCCTCAAAACTTCCTAAGTTTCACATATTAAATTACTTTGTTCATATATACGTGCACTTTTACTTCCTTTGCTGAGAAGCAAGGTATGTACTAAGCAGGGGGAATGTTCTTAGAATCTATTTTACAGGATTCTAAACATTATGGTGAACTGTTAATGCCTAGTTACTCTCTAATCTGCCATGTGTCTGTTCAGCCACAGTTCACCAAAAGTTCACGAAAATTTACATGGTTTAAGATTTAAATTTAAGTTCTTCATGAAGTAAGAATATTTTCAATGCTACTTTTTGATTGAAAAACAGGCATCATGAAAACTCCCTGTCTTTAAATTCTAACTCATTCCATAATACTACACCTCAGTTTTCATTGAAAGATTAAAAGATTTAATACTAATGTGAAGACCTTTACTTGTGAAATTGTGTGTTTGACAAAATTACTAGAGATTAGATGACTGATTCCAACTCTTACCAAGGGTTAATCTTATTTTTTTTACATTTATTATTTATTATTTATTAATTACACTTTATGCACTTTGTATTCCCCCTGTGGTTTCCTCCCTCCTCCAGGCCCAATCCCTCCCTTCCTCCACCCTCTGCCTGCATGCCCCTCCTCAAGTCCACTGATAGGGGAGGTCTTCTTTTCCTTCCTTCTGATCCTAGTCAATTAGATCTCATCAGGAGTGGCTGCATTGTCTTCTTTCTGTGGCCTGGTAATGTTGCTTCCCCCTCATGGTGAAGTAATTAAAGAGCAGGCCAATCAGTTCATGTCAGAGGCAGTCCCTGTTCCTATTACAATGGAACCCACTTGGATACTGAACTGCCATGGGCTACATCTGTGCAGGGGTGTTAGGTTATCTCCATGCATAGTCCTTGGTTGGACCCCAGATGCCCCATAGTAAAGGAATGGATACAGAAATTATGGTACATCTACAGAATGGAATATTACTTAGCAATAAAAAAAAAAAAAACACACACAAGGAAATCATGAAATTTGCAGGTAAATGGTGGGATCTGGAAAAGATCATCCTGAGTGAGCTATCCAGAAGCAGAAAGACACACATGGTATTTACTCACTCATATAGACATGTAATATAGGATAAACGTACTAAAATCTGTACACCTAAAGAAACTAATCAAGAGGGAGAATTCTTGCTAAAATGCTCAATCCCTACCCAGAAAGGCAAAGAGGATGGACATCAGAAGAAGGAGAAAAGAGGGAACAAGTCAGAAGCCTGACAGAGAGGACCTCTGAAAGGCTCTGCCTTGCAGACTATCAATGCAGATGCTGAGAATTATGGCCAACTGTTGGGCAGAGTGCAGGGAATCTTAGCAAAGAAGTGAGAAACAGTAAAATCTGGAGAGGACAGGAACTCCACAAGGAGAGCAACAGACCCAAAATATTTGCGCACAGGGGTCTTACCAAGGGTTAATCTTGACAGGAATATGATGACCTGTTTTCCTGCAAGTGTTATTAATAAGAAAGATGTGTGCTTGATATCTAGGGAAAATATATTGTTTTAGAACAAGAAGTACACATTCATGCAAACATGTGAGCTCTTTCATTCCCATGAACAACTAAGACATCATAGCTACTGTAACTGCTGAAGCATCCTATGCAACAGATGCTCGTGAATTTAGCATTCCTGGCAAGAATTCCAAATATAAGAATCAGATTGTAGAGTGACTCTCACAGTGGATTTCAGCCTATTCCTTCATTTATTGAAATGTGCAAAACTCATCTTCTGGATTGTTACTTGGACTTAGAGAGAAATAGTTAGGAATTGAATGTCTGCTGAGGACGAGCAATAAAGTCTCACTCAGTAGGTAAATAGTGACTACCAATCCCAGATGCATATTATTTATGTATGTTTGCCAGCAAAAAGAACATATACTTTTCTACTTAATTCTTAGAAAACACAATAGCGTATTACAAAAATTTCCACAGACCTGATAATATTCCATTAAATGAAATGATTCTGTACTTTCATAATTTTCATCACTCTGGAATTATTTCAAAAACTCTGACAATCCAGGGCATGTAACATTCTTATACTGTGTCAGTCCATATTTTGCTTTTGCTTAAAAAAATGAAAGAAATCTGGAAACATATCATTTTTAATCTATTTTACCCTTACTTGACTAATACTGTTGCTTTTGTTATGATTTTAAATGTCATAGTTCGTGCAGATTTCTTTGTCTTTATTTCTGTTTTGCTTAAGTACTGAGTCCTATTTCAGTGAATCTGTCTAAATAAATGGTGCAATACTCCAAACAGAAACCAACTTACAGATTTCCTGGTGTTTTTTTTTTTTTTTTTTTTTTTTTTTTTAGCTCTCTAAAGCTTTGCTGGATCTAAGACATATTTCTTATTCATAGCGACAGTGGTGCTTACAGAGGTTGACAACTTCTATTTATCACTCCAAATAATTAACAACCACTATCCAAATAACTAATACACTTCTTCAAGTTATGCATACTCATGCTTTCCACAGGACTCAGATGATTATGGAGCATTTGTGGTTACATCAAACATTTGTTAGATTACAAATATTAGAAGACATTTAAGACCCTGAGGTTCCAATTTCTGTGCATTACATTGAAGTACTAACTTTAGTGATCTATTTTGTTTTCAAGGAAATAAATGACTAATTATCTACAATAATCAAAATTATGTGACACAAAATGTCCCTGCAACTGTAAAAACTTCTGCATGTTTTTTTTCTTTTATTAGCATTTTGGAGAATGTATTACAAAGCTTCATATAAGACATAGAAAAAATGTAATCATTGTTCTAATTATTATTGGTCTCTTCCATAGCAACAAAACTGAATCTCAAGCACGGTAATCATAGCTATTAATTATGAAATTAATCTCAAAAGTATAATTTCATAACACAGAAAAATACATAGTGTTCAATCAGTTTTTTAAAACAGCATATTTTTGAAGAATTTTACTAAGCCTGCATTAACACCTGTAGGTAACTCACTTATGAGAAATAAATAAGTATACATAAATAATACATTCACCCACAAATATGCATATGTATTTTTGTGTTACTCTTCTATTGAATACACCAGTAACTTATACATATATGAAAGTTGGTTTAAAAATACCTGCATGTCTTAGTCTGTAAACGTGTAAGATTTATAAATAATTATAAAGTCAGCATTGTTTCCCTGTGAAATGGATATTGTTGACCCTTGATTATGAAGGCATTGTCTGAGCTGTTTGTTTTTCTTTTAATGAAAGTGATTAATCTCCTTGAAAAAGCAACACATTTTCCTGGCTGAAAAAGGGTATCCTTGGATCAGAAATAACTATCCTGTTTTCAAAAACCAAGTTAACTAAATAACAGAAAGGAAATGGGTAAGACTTTGGTATGTATTAAGTGTTTTTATTTAAATAAAAAATTTATTAACAATGATAGATTGTTGATAAATCATTGTCCCACGTGCTAGCAGTTGCCATTGGCTGTCTGCTGAGTCACCCCTAGTTCTTTCTATTCATGACATCCAAAGTAAGTCTGAGATCATTGCAATTTTTTACTCTGAGTTTTCAAGGGTTGTGGGGATTTTGTGTTAATCATTATTCACAGCAAAACGAACCTTCTGATGAGTGTTGAGAGATGTTTGTTTTTTTTCTCTTTTTTATTTTATTTTTTAAAATATTAGTTACAGTTTATTAACTTTGTATCCCAGCTGTAGTCCCATCCCTCATTCCCTCCCAATTCCACCCTCCCTTCCTCATCTCCTCCCTGCCTCTTTCCAAGTCCACAGATAGGGGAGGTCTCCTCTCCTTCCATATGACCCTAGCTTATGAGGTTTCTTCAGGACTGGCTGCAATGTCCACCTCTGTGACCTAGGAAAGCTTCTCCTCCCTCAGAGGGGGTTGGTCAAAGAACCAGCCATTGAGTTCATGTCAGAAATAGACCCTGTTCCCCTTACTAGGAAAATCCACTTGGATACTGAACTACAATGGACCACATCTGAGTAGGGTTTCTAGGTTATATCTATACATGGTCCTTGGTCTCATAGAAGACCCCTGTGCCCAGATATATTTGGTCCTTGTGGAGCTCCTGTCCTCTCAAGGTCTTACTAACTCCCCCTTCTCTCATATGTTTCCCTGCACTCTGCCCAAGGTTTGGTTATGAGTCTCAGCATCTGCTTTGATACACTGCTAGGTAGAGTCTTTCAGAGGCCCTCTGTGGTAGGCTTCTGTCCTGTTACTTGTTTTCTCCTACTTTCAGTGTCCATCCCAATTGTCTTTCTAAGTGAGGATTGATCATCTTAACCCGGGTCCTCTTTCTTGTTTATCTTTGGTGTACATATTTTAGTATGTTTATCCTATCTTATAGGTCTAGTCCCTCATCAGAGGAATGGATACAGAAATTGTGGTATATTTACACAATGGAATACTACTCAGCAATTAAAAACAAGGAAATCATGAAATTTGAAGGCAAATGGTGGGATCTAGAAAAGATCATCCTGAGTGAGGTATCCCAGAAGCAGAAAGACACACATGCTATATACTTACATATAAGTGGATATTAAACAGATAATATAGGATAAACATACTAAAATCTTTAAACCTAAAGAAGCTAATCTAGAAGAAGGACCCTGGGTAAAATGATCAATCCTCACTCAGAAAGACAAATAGGATGGACATTGGAAGAAGGAGAAAACAGGAAATAGGAGAAGAGCCAACCACAGAGGGCCTCTGAAAGACTCTACCCAGCAGGGTACCAAAGCAGATGCTGAGACTCATAGCCAAACTCTGGGCAGAGTGCAGGGAATCTTATGAAAGTAGAGAGAGATAGTAAGACTTGGAGAGGACAGGAGCTCCACAAGGAGAGCAACAGAACCAAAATATCTAGGCCCAGTGGTCTTTTCTGAGACTGATACTCCAACCAAGGTCCATTCATGGATATAACCTAGAACCCCTGCACAGATGTAGCCCATGGCAGCTCAGTATCCAAGTGGGTTCCCTATTAAGGAGAACTGGGATTGTCTCTCTGACATGAATTCAGTGGCTGGTTCTTTGATCTCTCTCCTTGAGGGGGTAGCAGCCTTGCCAGGCCACAGAGGAGGACAATGCAGCCAGTCCTGATGAGACCTGATAATCTAGGGTCAGATGGAAGGGAAGAGGACCACCCCTATCAGTGGACTTGGAAAGGGGCATGGGAGATGAGAGAGGGAGGGTAGAATTGGGAGAAAATGAGGGAGTGAGCTACAGTTAAGATGCAAAGTGAATAAATTGTAATTAATATAAAAATAAAAATTTAATAAAAAAGAATAGAAGTATATTTCCAAATATTGAAATTACACATGCAAATAGATTAACTTTAAACCTAAATAAAAACGACTTCAAAATGAGCAATGTCTATATGTAAATGCAAGCAAATGACAAAAAGTCAAAAGAAAATGTAAGAGAAAATATTAAAACAATACAAATATGTAAAGATATAAATTATAACCATAGTTCACAAGAGAGTATAAATGAATTACTAATAAGCACATAAAATGATAAACATCTCTAATAATTTTAAAAAATGCAGATCAAAATCACAATATATTTTGTTTTTCTACCAAACTGGCATTTGCCCATAGTTGGGACTATCCTCTACATGAAGCATAAAATTGTTGTCCTAAAATGATTTTTAAAAATGCAGTGAAATCAGATAGAAGGGAAGAAGGACCTCTCGTATCAATGCTCAAGGGGAGGGGCATAAGGAAAGAAGAGAGTGGGAGGGTCAGTTTGGGGGAAGAGGGCAGGTGGGATTGGGAGGAGATGAGGGATGGGGTCACAGCCCGATACACATTGAATAAGCTGTAATAAATAATAATAATAATAACAATAATAATAAATCTTTAAAAAATTCAGTGAAGTTGACCACTCTCAGCCCTAACTTGTCATAAAAATAATGAAAGAGCATACCTCTGGCACTGGAAAATTCTAGGTGCTCATCTGTCACAAAGCACACATTTTCTGAATAAGCCAGAAGGAGAATACTGTGCCGCACTGGCGAACAGCAGTGCCTGACATTGCTGTCACATTGACACCATGTTAGGTATGCACAGAGAGAGTATGAGAGTGTATACACACCACCTGCCTTTTTTCTGGATGATTCTGGTATCACGAAGCCTGAGTCAGAACAGACTCGTGGAGGGACAAAAGTTTCCAAAGTTTCAATAGTTCCAATGTTCAAAAATCATAACTCATGTCACCATAAGATGTCACTTGAAACTGACTACTTTAGATTTGATAAAGTAAAAGTAAGTGCTAAGGATGAGACATAGGGAAACCCTGTTTCTGGGGGTAAAGTCAATTTGGATAGAGATTTAAAATCAGTTGGAAGATTTTTTTTTTAACTGAAACATAAATTTGTCATGTAATCTATTATTGTATATTCCTGGATACCTAACGTATAGAAATGAAAACATGCTTACCCAGAAGACATACAGAAAATATCCATAGATGCAATATTCATAATAATAAAAAAGATGGACACCACTTAAGTGTCTATCAACTGATGCTGTTACACAAAAGTTACGTATACACAAAATCCTAATCAACATTAAAAAGTATTATTACTGATTAAAATTATTGAAGTTCAAAAAAACATTATGCTAGATTAAATAAGTCAATGCATATTCTGAGGTTTCATTAATTTGACTTATATTTTTTCTAGAAAACTGTACTTTTAAAATATTAATTACAATTTATACACTTTGTATCCTAGCTGTAGCCCCCTCTCTCATTCCCTCCCAATTCCACCCTCCCTCCCTCATCTCCTCCCATGACCCTCTCCAAGTCTACATAGGGGAGGTCCTCCTCTCCTTCCATCTGACCCTAGATTATCAGGTCTCATCAGGACTGGCTGCGTTGTTCTCCTCTGTGGCCTGGTAAGGCTGCTCCCCTGTCAAAGTGGGGTAGTGGTCAAAGAGCCAGTCACTGGGTTCATGTCAGAAACAATCCGGTTTCCCTCACTAGGGAAGCCACTTGGAGAATGAGCTGCCATGGGCTACATCTGTGCAGGGGTTCTAGGTTATATCCATGAATGGTCCTTGGTTGGAGTATCAGTCTCAGAAAAGATCCCTGTGCCCAGATATTTTGGTTCTGTTGCTCTCTTTGTGGAGCTCCGTCTTCTCCAGGTCTTACTATCTCCTGCTTCTTTCCTAAGATTCCCTGTACTTTGTCCAAAGTGTGGTTATTAGTCTCAGCATACACATTCCTTTGAAATGTATTTCATATTTTAATGGACCAATAAGGTTTTATTGCATATGCAATATATTTAAACTGTAGATAAGATAAATAAGGAAGAAGTTAAGAATGTCTACTCTCACTCTAAAAGAAAACTTTGAGTCTCTAAAATAGGTAGAAGGTTTTTTTTTAATAGATGATGCAGCTTACAGGCAAATGCAAAGAGCAATTATTCATACATGAGGTGCACACAAAACAGGAGTGGATTTCAAAGGTAGGAGTATGTAACGTTTAGAGGATGAACACATGTTTTCATGGTGACATATTTATTAGTGGAATTTAACTAAAAGGGAAAGTCCAAATATGTGAAAATACAAAAACAAAACAAAACAAAACAAAAAAACCCACATCTGGTAGTGAAATGAATATAGAAAGGAGAAAACAATACAGATTGGCTGTATTATAGAAAAGAAAAACTAACTAAATACCCAGCTATGCACTGAGTATGAGTGTCAGCCTCTCCTTGATTGTTGGGCAGTAAAGTCAATTTATCATGGATTTGCTTTGAATCTGATTGCTCTGTAATAGGGAAAATTGGAGTCTGGTTGTAATGCTAGATATTAAGTATATGAACATGATTAATTATAATCAGAACAAAGTTTGAAATAGATGTAATTGAAGTTGTGGGAGGTAGAAATATGACTTCTTATTACTAAATGATTAAAAGAGAATAAGTAATAATGAGATACATTCAAGTTCTTTACATATTATCTCCTTCAATCCCCTGAAGCCTCCAATTAGCTAAGGAATATTATCTGCTTTTTATAGATTAGAAAATAGTGCAGCAGCTAATCCCCGGTTCTAAATAGTTCTGGGGAAGGGAGTGCAATTGAAGCAGCTGCAGCAGCTTGGACCTCACCTCCAGTGTGGTAAGTATCATGGTTCCACTAATTTAGTCAACACACACAATATGAGAAATTGTTTAGAGGGCTACAGAGGAAACCGTTTCGTATTTCTATATCAGGTGAACACTGTGTCTACAATTTGTTTCTGTGTGCATTTTTAAAATACAAAGTTTATAAATGATATCCTAAAATCTAAAACAGTTCTTGTTAAAATTACAGTTGAAAAATCTCATGCTATAACCTTATCAGTTAAGCTGAAAATTATATGTGACTTTAGTCTTTATCATGAATGAATCTGTCTATCTACAAAAGGGAAGTGTGTGTTTGATTCTTTTAAAACTATACATGGTCTAATACTCAAACAACACATTAAATGATAATAAGGAATCTTTGAAAATCTGTAATAAAATAAATTGATTACAAATTATACTTATAAATTGTGTACAGACTATATGAAAGTACTTAAACTTTAGCTTGCTTTGGTTGTAGACTCAGGAAACGGAAGCAGAAATATCGTGCATTGGAGGCAGGCCTAGGCTAAAACAGAATGATGAAAGAAAGGAAGAAAAAAATCTAGTTATCTCTTAGCAGTGAGTCAGTTAATGCCCCCCCATGCTTATAAAAAGCTTTAAATAAAAACTTTAATTGTGTTGAACTTGTTGGTTTGAGCCAGCTGCCAGAAGGCTGAGATAGGAGAAGGATCACAAGTTCAAGGCCAGCCAGGCAACTTAGTAACATTTTGTTTCAAAAATAAACACAAGGCTGAAACAACACATAGCCAACAGAAGGCTTGCCGACCTTGCAAAAAGCCCTGGGCTGCATTTTCAGTACACACACACACACTCATGTGCACACACTCTGATTATTTGATTGCTAACCTCTTCGGCCTTTGATGACATTCAAAACCGTTTCTGTCGATGGTTTGTTGAACTGACGCACACATTCTTCCACTGCTACTGCACATCCTTCTTTTCCTACAGCCTCTTGATTTTTCCCCTCAGCACATTGTGCTTATCGCTATTTTTCTGTCTCAAAGACTGCTTATATATGCTCAATAACCACACTGTCTTTTCCATGAAAACAGAAATTTCAGGGATGTTTCATAAGGGCACACTGTCCCATTAAAAACAACCAACACAGAGCATTATCAGCAACAACAATTTTTAAAGAACATGTGCAAGCCACGGTGCTTTGATAAAGATCTATGCTTTTGTGACATAGTCCAGCCACTGTGCTGAGCGTGGGAGCTGTTGGTAGGAACGTGATAAGCGTGAAGGTTCAGACCCTAAGCAGAAACCTACCCTAAAATGAGGCTTTCTAATTGTATTTCTTTTTATTTTAAAACAAACCTTAGGTGTCTTAACTGCAGATGAAGCAGACATCTTGTTTACTTTGTAATTCCAAACAAGAACTAGTGCTTGTATTTGCATGTGCACTTTAGATGAATTTAATGATGATATTTCTATAAATTGTACTTCTACTAGGCCATGACCACCCTCTTCTTCCTGGATAAATTAGGCAAAAATATATTTCATAGCTGGGATAGTGAGACTGTATTTTTTTCATAAAAATGTTACAAAGTGTGATGTTATTTATTTCATTTGAGCATAATCAATGTTGAGTAATACATTCAGCAAAAGCAAGCATCTATTTTAATTATTTCTTTTTTTAATAATTTTATTTTTTATATTAATCACTGGTTATTTACTTTGTATCCCAACTGTAGTCCCCTCCCTCATTCCCTCCCAATCCCACCCTCCTTCCCTTATCTCCACCCTGCCCCCTTCCAAGTCCACTGATAGGGGAGGTCCTCCTCCCCTTCCATCTGACCCTAGCTTATCAGGTATCTTCAGGACTGGCTGTAATGTCTTCCTCTGTGGCCTAGCAGAGCTGCTCCTCCCTCAGGAAGGGGAGGAGGTCAAAGAGCCAGCCATTGAGTTCATGTCAGAAATAGTCCCTGTTACCCTTGCTAGGGAACCCACTTGGATACTGAGCTGCCATGGGCTACATCTGAGCAGGGTTTCTAGGTTATATCCATGCATGGTCCTTGGTTGGAGAAACAGTCTCATAAAAGTCTCCTGTGCCCTGATAAATTTGGTCCTTGTGGAGCTCCTGTCCTCTCCAGATCATACTAACTCCCCTTTCTTTCATTAGATTCCCTGAACTCTAATGAAGTTTTGGTTATGAGTATCAGCATCTGCTTTGATACACTGCTAGGGAGAGTCTTTCAGAGGCCCTCTGTGGTAAGCTCCTTTTGTCTGAAATTATCACTATACATAATAATTAGATGTGATACTAATACATTTCTAGGGATGTAGGTCTGAGACAAAGCTCCAACCAGCCACACACAATGCTCTGAATTTTATTCCCAGCATCCTAAAATCAATGTACAGTAACAAATAAAATAATCATAACTGAGGTTTACTGTGTTCTTAATTTGTGGACTGCATGCCAGGAATATGAAATGCATCACTCAATTCTAACCTCAGTTTCTACCAAGACGTCATCATCATCTTCATATTTCATAAAGAAGCAGGTGCATAGAAGCTAACTAGCACAAGATTCACTGTTGTGGTCAGGAGGAGCTAGAGTTGAAGATTAATCCATCTTATTAATTGGAAGATTAATCCCATGCTTCTCCTTCAATCCCCATGCTTCTCCTTCATCATTTCCTTTATTTTAAGCAGAAGATCCTATCTGAGTTCATTTTATTTATTATTTATTACAGTTTATTCACATTGTATCCCACCTGTAGCCTCCCTCCTAGTCTCCAGATACCCTCTCTCTTTTACCCCTATGCCCCACCCTTAGTCCTCTAATAGAGGACCTCCTCCCCTTCTATCTGACCCTAGCATATCAGGTCTCATCAAAGCTGGCTGCATCATCTTCCTCTGTGGCCTGGCAAGCCTGCAGCAATCCAGGGGAGGTGGTCAAAGAGCAGGCCATTGAGTTCATGCCAGAGACAACTCTTGATCCCCTCACTAGAGAACCCACTTGAAAACTGAGCAGCCTATGGGCTTCCTTTGAGCAGGAGGTCTATGTCCTCTCCATGCATGGTCCTTGGTTGGAGTATCAGTCTCTGCAGGTCCCCCTGTGTCCAGGTGTTTTGATTCTTTTGTTCTCCTTGTGGAGTTCCTGTCCCCTCCAGGTCTTTCTGTCTCCCCCTTTTTCCATAAGGTTCCCTGCACTCTGCCCAAAGTTTGGCTATGAGTCTCAGTATCTCCTTCCAAACCCTGATGGGTAGAGTCTTTCAGAGGTAAATGTCAATTTCTCTGCTTGGAAGTCAGAGGCAATTTAGTTTTGGAGTTCTCTCTTTAACTCCTCCACAAGACTGTGACCAGTACAGGATCACTTACTACTGGACGTCTAACAGAAAATCATAACTCAGAGAAAATGCTTTTGCTTCTTCCTCTTAACATGATGGGCCCAAGGACAGAGAACATTCCAGCCCTAATGGCTTAAAAACTTCGGAATGTATGGAAAACATCTGAACTGAGTTCCCTGTGTATGTAAAATAAAATCACCTGGCAACACATTGCCGAAACTATTCTGAATTGTAACGCTGTATGAATATTTGAAATGTACCGTGTTGTTGGTTGTTCTTCCTCTCATCACTTCATCTTTTCTTAGACGCTCCTATCAGTAGTAAAGAGAGTTGGCCTGGATTAGCTGAAGGCCCTCTAAAATTCCTCAGCAGACATGCATTCCATAAAGGCTGGATAATGCAATAATAGTGAAGAGTCTGTGTGATTTATTTGAGGATAGTTAGATGGATATCTTCCTAATCAGTCTGATTTGTGTTAGTTCCACCTTAATTTGTTGTTAGACAGTAGACATGCTATGACTGATTTTCCCAAGCTTCCAGGAAAACAGGAAGATCTAGCAGGGAGATCAATAATGCAACAGCCATAGACAACAGTTGCTACTGCAGAGTCTCATATGAAAACATGAGATTTTATGAAGTATTTTTGAACAAATTTAGCATGTTCTTTTCTACCTAAATTCAGATAGTAAGAAATTGCTTTCCATAAATGCTTTTTCTCTTGAAGAACCTCATGATCAGCAGTCTAGTGTTTCACATCTGTGTGGAGAAGCCGATCCGGGAGTTGTTTCCACATTAGACACATGATTAGGCACTGATAGATGCGTGGAATTTAGTAATACCATTAAAACATTCTCCACTGCACAATGGCAACAGATGTCGTAAGTTCGAGCAACTAATCAGAAAGTAAATCAAGCAACATAAAAAAAAAAAAACAACAACAACATCTGGAATCCTGTAAATGGAAGAATTTAGACATGTATCATTCAATGTTGTATCAAATTTGGGTTAATCTGTGAAATGCTGCGCTGGATGTTTTTATGTAAATGAGGCCAGATAAACATTTTACATTTCTATAGTAAATCTCTGAAACGATTTACTATAGAAAGCAATTTGTCAGGCTCTGAAGCGCTTCTTCCCGGGCCTCCGATAACTCGGGCTTTGGGAAATAATTCTCCTTATTAAACCAATATGCTCGAAGTGAGCAAAGCCAGTCCACAGGGAACACTGCACAGCGAGTAACGGTCTGCTGGCGAGTTGATGGACTGCATTAATGGTCCCCGCCAACCCGGAAGGAGCACTGACAGCGACCCAGTCTGTAATGTATTTCATATGTACAGCATTCTTCCATAGTTCTCAAGAGCACTGTGCATGCACTAATTGAACACTATGTAAATCAGGACTTGCGATTGTGGCTTAATTTTAGCCATTAGTCTCTAATGATTGGGACATTCCTATCTTTATATCAACAGTGGTAATCAGGTAAGATAAAGTTATGTAGTATCTATTTCAGGTTATTTTACTAAAAATAGTCACAATTTTGGAGCTCCGGAAATTCCATACCCAGGAAGACAATTTTTATAAATATTAATGAAGATTAATTTTTGAAAGGGGAATTTCAAGTCTTTAAAATCATTCTAAATGTTTTGCAATTTTTTTAAGTAATGCGATTTAGAAACAAGTGACATACTATATTTCAATATGTAAAAATACGTACATTGGTTCATATGATTGTTTATAATAACATAACTTTTGGTTTATATTTCAGCTTCAGTAGACCCTAATCTTGTCAGTCTGTCTTTCATTTTAGGTACGGTAGAGTTTTCTTGAGTTTTTCTTTGTTTCCACTTTTCTTTTGGTTTGAAACAGTGTCTCAATCTGCAGCCCAGGTTAGTAAGCAATTCACCCTGTTGGTAGCCAAGGCAGGCCTCAAAGTCTGTGCTGTTCTTGCCTTGCCTTCCTGCAGGAATCAGGTAACAAGCCAACGCTGCCATTCTCAGCAGGTCTCCGGATTAGAATGGTTTCTTCTTCTTTAGGGAACTATCTTCAAGCATGTTGTTTACACATATGTATTTATTCATTACAGATAGAAGAAGGGGAACTAAGATGAGGCCTGTGTTTCAGAGGCGTGCTTTAAATTGGGGTACCAGACACTTAATTCCGGTTTTATAGTCTACTACCCCAGTAAACGCAACCAGAAGATTACAAGTGTCAACAAACAATATTAAAGATCTTTCTCATCACTGACTGTGAATCCAAGCAGAACATTGAATTTCTGTAGCCAATCATCTGTCTTAGTATAAAATTTGAAGCTACCTTTAAAAACATGCCAGTGAGGTGGTAAACTCTCCTCGTTAGCTAGACATTATCCTCGTACTCTCATATTACTTCTACTGAGACAAAAAGGGGAGAAAAATCTCTTCCCTTAGAGTGACGCTTTCAGTACTTCTCATACTAACTTTCTCCTCTTGAACATCTAATAGGAAAAGTCTTTAGAAATACCAAGAAATAGTCTCTAACAAAATCATTTGGTAAAACAAAATAATTAAATAAATTATCATTGCCTGAACTGTAACAGTTTAGTCAATCACCTTCCACAAAGTTCTTTCAGTGTATAAAATATAATTTATTCCCAGGAAATAATAAATGATTAAACTTCTCTTTCAGTATAAAAAAATATAAAAAGAAGAAAGAAAACTTCTTTTGATTATATAACCAGAATTTCTGAGTGAGAACTGAATGGTCCTCTTTCTTGGCACATACTTGATGGAAAAAATAGAAGGAGAGAAACTGAAATAATTTTGAATTATTAGGCATGGAACTTTATGGTCTTTGTACAATCACAGATGCCTTAAATGAGCCCTAGATACTATTAATCTCTTATAATTTTCATACACTTGTTAAGTCCTGCACTTTACCTCACTTATAGAAATGACCTTGAACCTAAATGATGCCCAGATTTTTATTTCACGGCACTAATAAAAAGCTATGTCACTGGGGTGCTTAATAAAAATGAATGTGAACTTTTATTAGAGGTAGGGGATTTGCCAGATCAAAGTATATCTATTTATGAATGCTATAAACTCTTGATAAAATGAGTTGTCACACGATGGCATGTTTATTTGAGAAATGGGGATGAAAAGATAATATTGTTAATTAAAGACAATAAAAACTTTCTCCCAGCAGGTGTTGGTGGGCAATGGTTACAGGGCAATGGTTAACAGCTGTACATTATTAAAAGTGTGTTAACTTGAGCACCTTATTGGTGATGGGCAAATAAAGCCATTTAGGTTTGATTTTTATTGCTGGTTTGGGATACTCACATGCTTGTGATCTTCTAGAAATGATGTATTTTTTCCGTTTAGTTTCCTTAAATGACTTAATCTCTGTTGCACTCCTCCCCCCCCCCATATTTTTGTCACTGGATATAAACTTGACAATGAGAGGGATATCATCAATCTCAGTCAGTTTTCTTACAGTGTACAATGTTTCTCGCTGAGAACTACCTTCCCCTATCTTCTCAATATGAGTATCTGTGCATGGACATTTTTTGGTGTTCAGAAATTTGCTCAGCTATGAGGCTAATTCTTTATTCATCTCTTGATTGATAGTTTGATCCAAATATCAAACCTGTCTGAGGACTCTATTCCTTTCAATCCTATTGAAATGACAGCAGTGTGCTCTAGGAAAAATCATGGTGCTGCAATGGTCCCTCTTTGTTGTATGTGATATAAGCTTTGGTAAATTGTTCTCAAGTATACTTGCCACTTTTACTTCAAAACCATGCTGAATAAATATGGTCATCAGAACAATTTGGCTTGAAAAGACTGAAATTCAAAATGGTTGAAATGAATAAAAACTTAGAAAATGAAATTGTTGGGTTACATGGGGGAAATTTTGAGAAGAGTCATTGACAGAGGCTTTGCTGCCTTTAGCCAAGGTGTGAACTCCAGTGAAAATTTGGAGAACTGCTTGCTTTGAAGAGCAACATCATGTACAAAGAACAAGATGTTCAAGCAGAAGCAACAAGTAATTAAAATAACTATTTTACTGGATACTAATAAAAATGCTAATTTTATTGACATTCTTTCCTTGAAAATATATTCTTTTTCAAACATTGTATCCATATTCTGTTTTCCTCTCCCTCAAGTTCTCCCTGTTCCTTCACACAACTCCTCCCATATAAATCCATCCCTTTTCGGCCTCTTGTTAGAAAAGAAATGGGCTTCTAGGAGAGAATGATAAAATAAAATGTAATAATTGAGAACAAAACCAAACACATTAGAACCGGACAAAACTAATGAAAGAAAAGAGACCAAGAAAAGGCACTCTCAAGTTCCTAGACTAGTTTAACACTTCTGTTTGTTGTTGTTGTTGTTGTTGTTTTGTTTTGTTTTTTTGGATTTTACTTTGGGACTCATCAGGCTTAACCAGGGCTACCCCCCATTGACACAAGTGGAGTGGGTTCTTTTTGTTTGATTGTTTGTTTTTTAGGTGAGTGTGGAGAGGGTAAATCTGGAAGGGGTTCTGAGGAGAGGTGTGAAATGATGTATGTGATCTCCTCTGAAATTCACTAAGAAATGATTTCTTTAAAAAATTCAACAGAAAGACAAATACATCACATGTCAGCTTGACCTATGATCTAAGTCTCTTGTTATGTTCAAGAGTTTTCCATAGTTTAGGCAGCATGTCTGTTCATCAGCACTAAACTTTGACCTCTGTTTGCGGCAGCTTTGGTTTCTATTATCACTCTAGGTTCTAGGCCTTTCATTCTATGGATTGGCAACATTCATCTTTTACTAATTCCTTTATTCAAGCAATAGTATTCCTTAAACTTTACCTTTTTTTTCACCATAATTCTTCACCTGAGCCTTTCTTCTGTATTAATTCCCACTTTCTTGCCTTAGTCTATAATATGTATCACCGATGGAGATTACCAGCCACCAAAGTAGATTTCCTAATAGATTTCACAATTGCCTCCATCTGCATTAGAACATCCCGTAATACAACTCCATAAGATCCCTTAAATCTAATTTCAAAGTATGAGTACACCTGGCATAATTGCACACATATGTCTGTACAACACGTATCATATTGTATTGTGTTCCTTGCTCTGATTTTCTCAGTTGTCTTCTGCTTATCTTTTCATCTGCTAACACTCGGGGCTAACATTTGTTATAATTCCACATGACTGCTCTATATTTTTAATGAAGCATGAGTCTCCCATCGAGAGTATGGAACTCAATGGGGCATGTTGGGGCACACTTACAATGGCAACACTTGAGAACCTGAAGTTGGAAGGTGACACTTCTAGGCCGGTCTCAGCTCTGTGGACAAGGTCTAGCTCAAAAGTGTAAACTCAATCAAATATTTTTTTGAAAGGAGGTTCAAAATAATTGAAATTCAGATATAAATTTTAAACCCTTTTTTTTTCAAATTCAGGAAAAGATACCCTAAATTGCTCACTTCCAAGAATCGTAACCATGTTTTAATATGGTAATATAGGGAAAGAACTATTGTATTCTCTTATTCTTTTTGAGGCTGTTACCATATTGATATAAACTTGAAATCAAATCTCTTCATAAAAACATTGTGTGGCACTTCAGAGGTGGATCAGCCTGGGCAATAGGCATGCATGTGGTGCATAAACATACAAGCTCACAAAACATGCATACACATAAAATAAAATAAAAATTAAAGTATTCTGTGTGTGTGTTCATGTGTGTCTACAAACTCACGTGCATGGTGACTGCTTGCTTATGAAGGCCAGAGGAAGACAAAAATGTTCAACTTTATTGCTGTCTGACAGGGTCTCTCTTGGACCCTAGAGCTCCCTGTGGCTTGCCTAGGCTAGCATCCAGCAAAACCTTCCATCTCTGTTGAAGTTTCTATTACTGAAAACCCATTTAAACTTCTCTTCAATCCATGACATTTTCCTGGCCTTTAATTTTACCTGATTTCTTAGCACACTCTTTTCCTTTGCTCCTTTGTTGGCCATCTTATGCATATTTAGTTTTTTTTTTTTTTTTGAGTGCCAAATTCTTTTTTATTAGCAAGAAGAGGCATTTTCAATCTTGCTTGGATTTTTAATCTCAAAACCACAAGCAAGCCAAGACAATGTTCTCATCCATATATGTATGTATGTATGTATGTATGTATGTATATGTATATTTAAAGAGACAAGTCCATAAATCTTTCATAACAGAAAATATAGCCTTTATTAAGCTATTTAAGCTCTCTGTATTTTGATTCATCTTCTTCCCAAAAAACTTGAACTAATAACAATAATTGGCTAATATGTTCATGTTTATCTTCATAATTGAATTACGCAACACAGTACCTTTAAAGGTACCTAGCCTTTCAGGATGGGGACTGAGCATTTTAGTTAGGGTCCTCTCTTTTGCTTAGTTTGTTTAGATGTACCGATTGTAGTGGGTTTATCCTATGTTGTATGTTTATATGAGTGAGTATATACTGTGTGTGTCTTTTTGCTTCTGGAACAACTCACTCAGGATGATCTTTTCCCACCACTTACCTGCAAATTTCATGATTTCCTTATTTTTCATTGCTGAGTAATACTCCATTGTATAGATGTACCACAATTTCTGCATCCATTCTTGAGTTGAGGGGCATCTGGGCTGTTTCCAGCTTCTGGCTATTACAAATAAAGCTGCTACAAACATGGTTGAGCAAATGTCCATTTTGTGTATTTGAGCCTCTTTTGGATATATGCCTAGAAGTGGTATGGCTGGATCTTGACATCAGAAGAAGAAGAAAACAGGAAACAACCTAGGAACCTGCTACAGAGGGCCTCTGAAAGCCAGAAGAAGAAAACAGGAAACAACCTAGGAACCTGCCAACCTGCCGCAGAGGGCCTCTGAAAGCCTCTGCCCTGCAGACTATCAAAGCGGATGCTGAGCCTGATGGTCAACTGTCGGGCAGAGTGAATGGAATTTTATGTAAGAAGTGGGAAATACCAAGAGCTGGAGAGGAAAGGAACTCCACAAGGAGAGCAACAGAACAAGAAAATTTGAACACAGGGAACTTCCCAGAGACTCATACTCCAGCCAAGGACTATTCATAGAGATAACCTAGAACCCCTGCACAGATGTAGCCCATGGCAGTTCAATGTCCAAGTGGGTTACATAGTAATGGGAAGAGGGACTGCCTCTGACATGATCTAATTGGCCTGCTCTTTGTTCACCTCCTCCTGAGTGGGGAGCAGCCTTACCAGGCCACAGAAGATGACAATGCAGACACTTCTGATGAGAACTGATAGTCTAAGATCAGAAAGAAGGAAAGGAAGACCTCCCCTATCAGTGGACTTGGGGAGGGGCATGCATGCAGAAAGGGGAGAAAGGGTAGGGGAGGAGGAAGGGGCTTATGGGGGGATACAAAATGAATAAAGTATAATTAATAATAATAATAATAATAATAAAATTATCATTTACAAAAAGGTACCTAGCATAATTAGGGGCTTAAAATCATACTTTGTTGCTTTGTTTTGCTTTTCTGTTGTTTTTACCGTTTTCCTTCATTTTTAGAAGTGTATGTTCATAAATGAAGGTAGGAGATAATCTCATAGACCTTCACATCACTGAGGTAACAATCAAGTTTTATGAGAGTTTCACGGCACATTTGTGTTTGTCCTCCAAATTTATATATTGATATCTTAAGATCTTCCACAACATGGTATTAGAAGGTGGGGTTTTGGAGAGATTCTTGTAACATGGTTTAAGGCTCTCGTTGCAATTACTACGGCTAAGACTGTGGTTCTAGGGAATCTTTCTGATCCTCACCTGTATAATAATATAGTGAGAAGTCACTATGTTCTTTACAGAAAATTTACCATGCAAGCACCCTGATGATCTCACACTTACAACCTCTAGAAGATGGGAAGTGAATTTCTACTCTTTATACAATTCACACTACTGTTTATAGCAGCCAAAATGGACTGACAAGAGTAAGGCAGAGAACCATGTACTTTCCTCCAATTCCCTGAATGTGTTTGGTGTCTGATTCTCCTTTTAAGGTTTCATTATTTCACAGTACTGCAGTCATTCCGAAATGATGGTAAACAATCTCAATTGTTTATTATTCTACTCACTTCAAGTTTTAGGGAAAGAAAAAAAAAAAAAAAAACTAGTTGGATCATCTTAGGACAGAGATCTTCACCCAATCTTCCAGTTTGGAGGAGTTGGTTATCTAAATAAAATGTTAGGTCTCTTTAAACATATTCCATCTATCGTTTTGTGCACTTGACTAAAAAATGTGTCTTGCTTGTAATTCATTTTTAGCAATTTAGCACATTTTTGGCCTAGCAATGACAGTCAATAAATATTTAGTAGAAGAATCAAATATGGATCTGCTTTGTACTGATTTCTTTCACTGCCAAATTAGATTAAAGTAATATTCTCAAGGTTATGTAACTTATTAAGTGTACCATTGAATTTGATTATAATGATTCAATGAAAATGTAGAATTTTTGTGGAAAATATTGAAAAAACAATCAAAGACAAAAATAGCTATTTAATTATAGTAACTAAAAAGAAGAAAGAAAGAATAAAAGAAAGGAAAGAAAGAAAGGAAGGAAGGAAGGAAGGAAGGAAGGAAGGAAGAAAGAAAGAAAGAAAGAAAGAAAGAAAGAAAGAAAGAAAGAAAGAAAGAAAGAAAACTTTGTCATTAAATATGTGTAAAATGGCACTGGGGAGATGGCCCAGTGGTCAAAGTGCTTGCCATGCAAGCATGAGAAACTGAGTTCAAATCTGTAGCACCCATGTACCAACCAGGCATGGCATACTTACAAATATCTGAAACCCTAGCACTGACTGGCAAAGACAGACAGATTCCACCAACTTTCTAGGAAGTCAATCTGAAATGGATTGTTCCACGTTCAGTAAAGAAATTTTCTCTGGTGGGGAGGGTGATGGGGAGAAGCAAGAAGATGATGATTCTGGCCACCCATCTCTGGTCTCTATCCACATACACAACATGCAGGTACATGCATGTCAAAAAAAGGAACTATTTTCTCTGACATAGCTTTGGCTTTCTTATGAACCAGTCCTTCCCTGTGCACAGCATTATATATCTCAACTTAACATTTAACATCTGATTCTCAGGTATTCTCCTCTGTATGCGTTTCTTTTCCTCCTTCATATTTTGTTCTTCTTTGGTTAAAAACAAACTCGTTATTTGATACAATTTCACAAACTTACATCAGTTGTGACTCTATCCAATACTCAGGACAAAATGGTTCACCACTTTATCACTTTTACAAACCCACTGACCATAGACAGGCATTGAAACTTTCAGTAAAAAAAAAAAAAAAAAAAAAATTTCTGTGACAAATTGCCTCACAGAAACACAAACTATGGCTGAGATTTCACTTATCTTCAAATAGACCAAGGCCAAAGCATACAGCTTCACTTGACACTCCTGATTCTTTCCAGAGATTTGGAGCAGCCATGGCCAACCATGTGCACAGAGCTCCCTTCCAACTGACTATGTCATCATTTCCACCACTATTCTCTGTAGGCCTCAAGCATAAAGTTTAGTTGAGAATGTTGATATGCTCCCACAACAGCATTTTAAATTACAAAATGACAAATAGAACCCAAGTTCAGTATCGTCTCCCCTCAGAACTTAATCTCTCTTAATTCAAAAATTTTGGCCTACACACATCTCAAACAAACACTATAAAATCTTCTCATTGCATTGCTCATACAAAGAGAGTGACAGGTTTCCTCTTCATGTGCATGAAGAGTCTTTAAGAGCCTCTTTAACAATGTCCTTTCCTTCCTCTGTGGATTTTCAGTACTGTTCCTAGCCTGTAAAACTGGAAGCCATATAGATGACATGTGTTCTCCTGGGGCCCATTAGCTGTAACCTATGCCTGTAGAAAAAACACATTCTTGTATGATACAGGACTAGACTGAAGCTGAACTCCCATCATCTACAACACTTTGCTCAAATACTGGGTTACACAAGATGTAAAATCAGTCTGTACTCACTTTCTCATCCATTCAGGAAATTAGAGTTTCATTGCCAAAAATACTCACATTGTAGAAGGAAGATTAAAAAGTTTACACAGTGTATGATCTTTGGTGGGTCAATCACAATGAAGGAAGAAATGCTCTCCATATATTCCACACTCAGACTGATAGTTGTGGGTATACATAGAGAACCATGATTTGAAGAAAAGACCACAAAAGACTAGTTATAAATTGTAGGGAACTCAGCAAACTATGTGCACTTACATCCATTTTGGAGTATTATATATTTCTAGAGAAAATGTTTCCTCTCTCCAGACATATAAAAAGTCCTGTTGAATAGGGACATTAAAACTATTTTCAGAGAAAGATAAACTTATTTGTATGTGATATTTCAGGGCAGTTCCTTCCTTTATTCTGTGTTATGATTCTGTTATTCTCTCAAATGCCAAACATGTCATGTTTTAGAGGAATATGCCCTCAAACTGCCTGAATCAAAGGGTCATGATGTAGTTAGCTAAATTGAAGGACCTACCAATAAACTGGTGCTAGAGCTCTTTCCTCAGGCACAGATACTTTAACTGACAATAAATTTAATACCTTATTAGCCACAGAACAAAACTGTGCCAGATAATTTAAAACCTGTTTTCAGTAGAATCTATCTTACCCCATATTTTGGAAAAAAAAAAAAAGATAAACTGTCAGTAAACCTCAAAATCAGTCAGCATTACCTGCAGCTTTTGTCATGACGATCATGTCCTCTACTTCTGTAAACTGAGAACATCCCAAATGCTGGCAACACCATCACTAGTTGTGTCACTCACTGTTTCTTGACTTAATGATGTTTCCAAGTTCAGTTCCCATGCTTACCTTTTCGTTCATAGTCCATAAATTGCTCACACACACCACAGAGCCACAAAACAGCCCCCATAGTTCTTGTGTACCCCCATAGTTCCTGTGTACCCCATTTCCATATATAAATGGCTTATCTAAAATCATGATCCTGTGCTGGAGATGGCTTCCCATTGGACACAAACCTTTGCCCCAGCAATGCTTTTCCTAAAACTCAGACACAGCAGATAAAGGGCATTTATTGTTTTTCTTCCTTTGATACTAGAAATTCTACTGCAATATTGAGCTAAGAATTTCTTGAATTCATGTTTCTTACATGCAGTCAATAATAGAAAAATATTTCCACCTCCTCCAAGACTCAGGAAAAAAAAATCACAAGATCACTGAGATTGATGTCAGCCTGAGACCCTGTCTCAATTTCATAAACATATATGGTATGTCATGTCTTTGTCTTAATTCAGGCAAATCATATTTCTAAAAAATTAAGTCAGTGCAGTAAAATAAAAGTTGCCTCTATTTTTAGGCAGAGGGAAAGATGAAAGAAACAGCTTAAAGTTATGGAAAGAGTCTTACCCCATATATACCACAAAACCCACTATAAAGTCTGAAAATTACAGGGCATTGGGCAGGCCCAGTGTTCTGTGTTCTGTTAATTGACACCAACCAGTAAGGCATGCTGGGAGAAAGCCAATCCCCTGAAACACTGACTGCATAATTTTCCAGTTCCACCACTACAGCTGCTTATAAACATCCAACTTTCTGAACAAGACAGCTCCTAATTTAAATACAACAATTTAAGAAATCTGAACAACAGGGACAGATATTTTAACATGTGCTGTATTGTTTTTTCTTTTTTTAATTCATTAATTTATTTATTATAATTTATTCACTTTGTATCCCTGCTGCAGCCCCATGTGCTATATTGTTTATTTTATTTTATTTTATTAATTACACTTTATTCACTTTGTATTCCCCCATAAGCCCTTCCCTCCTCCCCTCCCGGTCCCACCTTCCTTCTCCTTTCTTCACGCATGCCCCTCCCCAAGTCCACTGATAGGGGAGGTCCTCCTCTTCTTCCTTCTGATCTTAGTCTATCAGATCACATCAGGAGTGGCTGCATTGTCATCTTCTGTGGCCTGGTAAGGCTGCTCTCCACTCAGGGGAACATCATCAAAGAGCAGGCCAATCAGATTATGTCAGAGGCAGTCTATCTTCCCATTACTATGTAACCCACTTAGACACTAAACTGCCATGGGCTATATCTGTGCAGGGGTTCTAGGTTTTCTCCATGCCTGTCACTTTGTTAAAGTCTGAGTCTCTGGGAAGACCCCTGTGTTCAAATTTTCTGGTTCTGTTGCTCTCCTTGTGGGGTTTCTGTTCTCTCCAGATCTTCCTATTTCTCACTTCTTACATAAGATTCCATGCACTCTTCCCAACAGTTGGCCATAAGTCTCAGCATCCACTTTGATAGCCTGCAGGGCAGAGCCTTTCAGGGGCCCTCTGTGGCAGGTTCCTAGGTTGTTTCCTGTTTTCTTCTTCGTCTTATGTCCATCCTCTTTGCCTTTTGGGATGGGAATTGAGCGTTTTAGTCAGGGTCCTTTCTCTTTATTAGTTTCTTTAGCTGTACAGATTTTAGTAGGTTTATCTTATGTTATATTTCTATATGAGTGAGTATATACATTTTTTAATTCATTAATTTATTTATTATAATTTATTCACTTTGTACCCGCGCTGCAGCCCCCTCCCTTGTCTCTCTGTCCCACCCACCCTCCCTCTTTTCCCCCTATGCCTGTTCCCTATTCCACTGATAGAGGAACACCCTCTCCCCTTCTATCTGACCCTAGCTTATCAGGTCTCATCAAGGCTGGCTGCATCATCTTTCTCTGTGGCCTGGCAAGGCTGCACCCACCAGGAGGAGGTGAACAAAGAACAGGTCACTGAGTTCATGTTAGAGACAGCCCCTGCCCTTCTTACAAAGGACCCCACTAGGAAACTGAGCAGCCGATGGGCTTCCTCTGAACAGGGGCTCTAGGTCCTCTCCCCATAAGGTCCTTGGTTGGAGTATCAGTCTCTGCAGGCTCCCCTGGGTCCAGGCCATTCAAACAGATGAAGGAAAGGGCTATATTGCTTTTCTATAGACAACTTTAAAGAAGTCTTTGATCAATACAGGATACATCTTTAAAATACCTTGAGTAAAATAAGGCAGGTAAATGGGGTGGGTATGGGTGTGCACACCTTTAATACCAGCACTTTACTTCCAGAGGCAGAAGGAAACTGGATCTTTGTGAGTTCAAAGCCAGCCTTGTCTTCATAGCAAGTTCCAGGATAGCTAGGGCAACACATTAAGCCCCTGCTTCAAAAGAGAAATGGTGGGAGGGAAGAAGGAGATAAACCACTATTTATTGGATTGTGAGGGAATGGTAGAGGGGGCTACAGCTGGAGTACAAAGTGAACAAACTGTAATTAATAAAAATAAAATAAAATTTAAAAACAAAATAAAACAAACAAAAAAGACAGGTTAATGGAAAACAACTATTGTATTCATATATTACCTTAACATTATAAACAAAACAGTTTTATGTTAATACAATTTAATGCATTATATTGACATTTCACTAATATTTTGTCTTGGAAAATATCTTTTACTTGAATCCTATACATGACAAATATTTCTGGATAACAGATGTTTCTGGATAAAAAAAATCTTATTTCCATTAAAATAATTGAAGCCACAGAAGAAAGTAAATACACTTTCCACAGCAAAGCTGGCTCACCACTTTTGGTCTCTATTTTTGTAGTAAAGTACATTAGGATACAGCCATGCTCACTTTTGAGTTGTCTGTAATGGTTGTGGGTAGTGCAACAGCAGGGGAAGGGTTCCTATACAGACCATTTAATTTTAAAAGCTTAAAGGGTTTGCTGTCTTGTTCCTTACAAAAAAAGCTTGTCTCTGCTTTAGGAATCCAAGTTTGGATTCTGTTTTGGAATCCAAGTTTCCAATAAAATAATCCATGATGACAAAAATTCTATAACCGTTCTTGCCCTCAAAAAAGTAGCCATTGATTACATAAAGTTGTTGAACAAATAATTAGCCACATTATTTTATTACCACAATCATTTGCCACATTAATTAATTTAATGTTAATAAATTACCATGTTTGTTTTTGTTTCTGAGATCAAATCTTACTGGCCAGGAAATTACAACTGACTGGCATCAGGCTGAGTGCTCATAGTATCAGCATGGACCTTTAGTCATTTATTTATTTTTTTATATTAATTACAGTTTATTCACATTTTACCCAGCTGTAGCCCCTTCCTCATTCCCTCCCAATCCCACCCTCCCTCTCTCATCCCCTTCCTGCCCCTCTACAAGTCCAATGATAGGAGAGGTGCTCCTCCCCTTCCATTTGACCCTAGTCTATCAGGGCTCATCAGGACTGGCTGCATTGCCTTCCCTTGTTAGGCATTTTTAATGGTCAAGTATTGTGCATGGCTGCAGTAGTGGTCAGCACTTCACAGTCTAGTTCTAAACACTAATTCAAATGTCTTCCATAATGTATGTCTTTTCAGGAGTAACTCCCACACATGCCCCATATGTTTTATATCAGAGAAATACTTAGTAAATGCTAAATTTTGTGTGTTTCACTCTGTCTCTCTTTCTCTTCCTCCCTACTTGCTTCTCTCCCTCTCTCCCTTTTTGTCTCCCTCCCTCTCTCCATCTCTCTTGCTTTCTCTCCCTCCCTCACTCTCTCCCTCTCTTTTTCTCTCCTTCTCTCTCTCTCTCTCTCTCTCTGTGCATGTGTGTGTTTGTGTGTGTGTTGCATGTGTTAATTTGGTGTTTGATGGCTGTCTCAATCACCCTCCCTGTTGTTTCTGAGGCAAGATCTCACACTGAGCCTGGATGTCATTTCACTCACACTGGCTGGTAAATAAGGCCCAGAGACTCCTTTTTCTGCCTGTTGTTTACAAACAGGCCCCACCATCTGAACTATGGTTACGCATGGGTACCATAGCACATGGCTTCTTTTGTTATTAAATTTTATTTTTTATATTAATTACAGTTTATTCACTTTGTATCCCAGCTGCAGCTCCCTCACTTATTCCCTTCCAGCCGCACCTTCCCTCTCTCATCTTCTCCAACGCCCCTCTCCAAGGCCACTGATAGGAGAGGTCCTCAGCCCCTTCCCTCTGACACTAGCTTAACAAGTTCCTTAAAAATAATTGTGTGATTTATTCATATTAACATTATCAATATAAAATGATACCATTAGATACAATTAACACAATTATTAAGAGTGAATGCTCTCGACTGAGACATCCATGTCCAAATTATAATCAAAAACAGGTTGTGAAAATAAGCCTCTATTTTCTCTGGATCACTTAAAATAAGAGTTGAGATGACTATTTGAAGCAGTGTTTATACGTTTTAAAAAATTAATCATAAATATGAAATTATTGAAACAAAAAAATGTCCATTTCAGTTAATTTTTCAACATTATTTAAGAAAAATAGGCCATGTATTTAAACAACTATTGCCAGATCTATTATCAATACAATGTCATAGAATTTTGCCAAGTAATTTTTTTAAATGAACTTCAATGATGACAATAAATATTTCCCAGTCGCAGTGGCACACAGTGGTTATTACGACATTGTACAATGTATCTTTATTTTTTTTTAGTTTTTTTGAAATTGTTTATTTTCAGACTGTGAGAAAGTTCAGGTAGAGTTTTGTTGGTAGAGTACTTCCCTAGCCTGCACAGGCCTTTGGCTCCATCTCCCCCTACTGAAAAAAATACATGTGGTAGAACACATCTCTAACCCTAGCACCTAGATGTAGAGACAGGGAAACTTGCAGGTGAGGGCTGTCCTCAGCTACATTTGTCTGAAACCAGTGGGGACACATGAGACCTTGCTTGAAAATACAAAGGAAAACAAACAGGACTGGGAAGTTCAAATTACTTACCCTCCCTTGTAAAATTTTGCTTCATTCCGTCTAGGAACTTCGAAATATTTTCTCTACCATCATAGCAATATTGGTGCAGATATGATTAACTGGTACTACCTGAGTAAGTTTTACTGCTGAGATAAAAGCATTGGTGATAAAAGTTATGATAATTCTAACTCTGCTTATGACAAATAAATTTCCCAGGAGTTTTCTTCAAGTCCATTTCCTGAAGACAAATTTATGGCTTTCCCTTTTCGAAACCTGCAATCCTACATTTCATTCCAGTCTCTAATAGCTTTTAATTCACTGCAAAAATAAAACAGAGGTTATTCTTCCATCAACTCTACAAGGCAGCTTTCTTTCTTTCTCTTTCTTTCATTCTTCTTTCTTTCTTTCTTTCTTTCTTTCTTTCTTTCTTTCTTTCTTTCCTTTCTCACTTACTTTGTGTGTGTTTAGAGCATGCATGACACAATATGTCTCTAAATTTCTGGTGATAACTTGCAGGAGTTATTCTTCTGGTATGCGGTTCACAGGGACTGCACTCACATCATCAGGCTTGGTAGCAAGCACTTTATCTGAGGAACTGTCTTAGCTACTTGCTGCAGTCCATTGATTGACTCATAATGTCCATTTTTTTATTTTAATCTCCTTTTCATATTATAATCTGTACCAATGACACAATTTATTTTTTGTTTAGTTTTTGAAACAGTGAAACATTGTACATATTAATAGATCACCATATAACATTTTAGTATACATTTCCATTTGTAAAGTTCAAAACAGTGTCTTAAATATTTGTTTCTTGAATGGTTATTTTTTTGTGGCTGAAATAACCCATTCTAAACTCTTTCTTGTAACTATTCGGGCTACACTGTAGACTACTGTTATCTACTGTCACTCTGCTGTGCTATCACAACAAAGTCTCCATCAATGTGGCCGGCATGATTATATTTCTGCGATCAGAAAAAAAAAAAAAAAAAAAAAAAAAACTGTACAAGATCTTTAAAAACGTGATATTTTGGCTTTTTTTCCTTGTCAAATTTGAAAGTGTGTGGAAGTATGTTATTATTTTTCTAAATTGTATTTTCTTTTTTTTTCTAAATTGTATTTTCTTATTTATAGTAAAACCAAACAGCATTTCATTTTAGAGCTCTCATTCTTTCATTTCAATATACTACCTGGACACATTTTTTTTTTATTCCACATATTTTGCTTTTAAACTTTTCTTTCAAATATGCTGATAACTTAAACAGTAATCTGGTAAAAATACTAGAACTTATCTAAAATCTCACTCACCCAATATACGCTCTAAGGAAACCTAAAGCTTTCTACTACTCACTCACCATTCAATCTAAGCTGTTAAGTCATAGTTAAGACTGTAGCCCTGTTTATGTGATATAATCGTTACCATGCCTTGTAGTTATTTCATAATGCCATACACCCTCAAATCCCTCTACCTCTCAATTCTCTGGCAGTATTCCTCACAAAGTTTCCTGGATAACTTCACACATTTTCCTCTCTCCAAATTGTCAACATGTTTGTCCAACCATCAGTCACACTCATGCTCCAGCTCTCTGACAGAACAGAAGCAAAGCTAGAAGACCACTTGTGTCTATACTTACACAGAAGGTGTTGCTTCCTGTTCCTGTGGATAAAAATGTCACTGCTCATAGCGTCAGCAAATCCCTGCACAGTTCTGTTAGAGCCTATTAATTAAAACCTTCAAAGCTTTGCTCCCTACAGTTTTCCTCCTGCTTCGCCACCTTTACCCCTTCTCTTGGAGCCTCCTTAGATCACATGAACTTGTTTCAGAAGCTCTCTCCTTCTCTAAATCCTCATTTTGTTTGAGTTTTTATTTTTTTGCATTTTCTATTAATTATTATCATTTATTACAAATTATTCACTTCGTATCCCAGCAATGGCTCCTCCCTTGTCTCTTCCTAATAGCACCCTCTCTCTCTTTCTCCTCTATGCCCCTCAGAGAGCCTGCCACTGAGTTCATGCCAGAGAAAGACCTTGCTCCCCTTACTAGGGAACCCACTTGGAAAATGAATCTATGAGCTACATCTGAGCAGGGGTTTTAAGTCCTCTCCATGCATGGTCCTTGGTGGAGGGAGCTCCAAGGAGCTCCAAAAAGAGACCATCTGAATTCTCATTTTAAATCACCTCCTTGCTATTTTTTCTTTATAGAGATACCCTTTGAAACAATTATTGTTTTTTTTTTTTCTCCCTTTTTCCATTTGACTTCTAGTAAGTGTTCTTTCTTTAATGGGAAATACTTAAGTATTCCTACAAAGAAGAGCTACTCTTTGAAATCACTGTAGCTGTTTCACTTCAATATCTGTAAATGATGAAAATCTCATGATTCTCATTGGAGAAATAACCTCTTTTTCTTTACATAGACTCACTGTCACATAACTTTAGCTTCTATGTATCTGCTTCTGATTTCCAAATGTACCTTGCCTACTGTGTCCTTTTTCTTGGACTGGGGTAATTTATATCTCACTATGACCTTCATACCTCTACTTGACTGTATTTCAGGCTAATTTAACTCTAAAGCAAAGTGTTTCACCTGATATTCCACACTAGTTTGCTCTGCTTTTCAAATCAACCTTTCAATGTTTAGGCTTGGAGGGCCTCTTTTGTTGTTGTTGTCATTTTGTTTGGTTGTTTGTTTTCCATAAAATCTTTAGTGTGTATTTGAGAATAACCCCAATGTGGTACATACTTTTATTGTGGGGAATAGCCTTGAACTCATTGGCACTGGAGACAACTCCCTGAACAGAACACCAACAGGACATTCTCTAAGATCAATAATCAATAAATGGAATCTCATGAAAATGAAAAGTGTCTTTAAAGCAGAGGACACTGTCATCAAAACAAAACTACATCGTACATATAGATTGGGAAAGGATCTTCACCAACCCTATATCTGACAAAGGACTAATATTCAGAATCTATAAAGAAGTTAAACAGCAACAAATCAAATAGTCCAATTAAAAAATGGGGTACAGAGATTAACAGAGTTCTCAATAGAGGAATATCAAATAGCAGAGAAACAGAGAAATCAACAAATTCCTTATTCATCAGGGAAATGAAAATCAAAACAACCCCGAGAGTTCATCTTATACCCATCATCATGGCTAAGATCAAAAACAGAAGTGATAACACATGCTAGAAAGGATGTGGAGAAAGGGTAACTCTGTTCCAATGCTGGTGGGAATGTACAACTTTGTACAACCACTTTTGAAATCGATCTGGCACTTTCTCAGGCAATTAGTAATAGTGATACCTCAAGATCCAGCTATACCATTCATAGGCACATATCCAACTATGCTCAAGTACACAAGGACATTTGCTCAACCATGTTTGTTGAAGCTTTATCCTAAAACCTGGAAACAACCCAGAAGCCCCTCAACTGAGGAATGGATACAGAAATTGTGGTACATTTACCCAACGGAATACAGTTCAGAAAATAAAAAAAAGAAATCATGAAATTTGCAGGCAAATGGTGGGAATTAGAAAAGTTCATCCTGAGTGAGGTAACCCAGAAGCCAAAAGACACACATGATATATACTCTCTTGTAAGTAGATATTCTACATAAAATATAGGATAAACATACTAAAATCTGTACACCTAAAGAAACTAAGTAAGAAGTCTCCTTCCCTGGGTAATAGGAACAATACTCACTCAGAACGGAAAAGAAGATGGATATCCGAAGAGGGTGAAAGCAGGAAACAGGACAGGAGCCTACCACAGAGGGCCTCTGAAAGACTCTACCCAGCAGTATATCAAAGCAGATGCTGAGGCTTATAGCCAAATTTTGGGCAGAGTACAGGAAATATTAGGAAAGAAGAGAGAGACAGAAAGACCTGGAGGGAACAGGAGCTCCACAAGGAGAATAACAGAACCAAAAAATCTGGGCACAGGGGTCTTTTCTGAGACTCATACTCTAACCAAGGACCATGCATGGAGATAACCTAGAACCCCTGCACAGATGTAGCCCATGGCAAATCAGTCTCCAAGTGGGCTCCCTAGTTAGGGGAATAGGGACTGTCTCTGACATGAACTCAGTGGCTGGCTCTTTGATTACCTCCTCCTGAGTGGGGAGCAGCAGGCCATGAACAAAGACAATGCAGCCAGTCCTAATGAGACCTGATAGGCTAGGGTCAGATGGAAGGAGAGGAGGACCTCCCCTATCAGTGGACTTGGGGAGGGGCATTGGAGGAAATGAGGGAGGGCAGGTGGGATTGGGAGGAAATAAGGGAAGGGGCTCCAGCTGGGATAAAAATTGACTAAACTCTAATTAATATAAAAAAAGAAAATACAAAAAACAAACAAAGAAAGAATTTTCCATAAAAAAAAAAAAAAAGAACAGATTGCTAGAGTTAATTTGAGGACAAGCAGAGCAATTCAGTCAGAGAATGAGAGAAACCAAATTGAACAAGTCAGGTCGTAGGGTAGTTTGAGCCAGAACAGCTGAGATGAACCAACCAGCCAGAGTTTAGAAAAAGTTAGAAAGGGTGATTGAGTAATAAGTCTCAGAGGCTGAAAGCTTTCTAGGCCTATATTGGGTTTCACAGAGGCTAGAACCTTTCAAGACAAGGCCTAGGTTAGCAGACAAAGACAGTAAGCCTCTGAAATGACAATTACATCTGGCAAATAAAAGATACTTTTACACTCAGAAATAAAAACAAACCCAACATTCAAGTGAAAACAAAAAATAATCCAAATAACCAAAGTAAACCTGTACAAAACAATTGTGACTAATGTATCATGTAACATCTGATTTCATGTTAGCTACATAATAAACAACAAAAACAGCATGGTGCTGGCATAAAAAACAGGAATGTAGGCCACTGAAATAGAACAGAAAACGTAGACAGACATCTGCACAGCTCTACCCATTTAATTTTTCAGAAATAATCCAGATAACTATTTGAGAAAAACAAACAAACAAACAAACAAACAAAAACCTACAACATTTTCAGCAAATATGCCTGGGACAAGTTGGTTATATCAGTATGAGATTCCTCAAAAGGAAATAATTCTACAACCCCTGAGAATTTACTCAAAGGAATTTGTTTTTTTTTTCTTTTTTTTTTCTTTTTATTTTATTTTTTTTTATCAGTTACATTTTATTAACTCTGTATCCCAGCCGTGTCCCGATCCCTCATTCCCTCCCAGTCCCTCCCTCCCTCCCTCCCTCATCTCCACCGTGCCCCTTTCCAAGTCCACTGATGGGGGGGACCTCCTCCCCATTCATCTGATCCTGTTTTATCAGGTATCTTCAGGACTGGCTGCAAAGCCCTCCTCTGTGGCCTAACAGGACTGCTCCTCCCTTCGGGGGTGGGGAGACCAAAGAGCCAGTCATTGAGTTCCTGTTAGAAATAGTCCCTGTTCCCCTCACTTTGGGAAACCAATTGGTTACTGAGCTACCACAGGCTACATCTGAGTGGAGGTTCTAGGTTATGTCCATACATGGTCCTTGGTTGAATGTCAGTCTCAGAAAAGACCCTGTGCCCAGATATATTTGGTCCTTGTGGAGCTCCTATCCTTTCCCCATCAGACTAACTCCCCTTCTTTCTTATGATTCCCTGTACTCTGCCAAAGGTTTGGTCATGAGTCTTTGCTTTGAAAACACTGCTAGTTAGAGTCTTTCAGATGCGCTCAGTAGACTCCTGTCATACGTTCGATGCACATCCCATCTGTCTTTCTAAATGAGGATTGATCATCTTACCCCATGTCCGCTCAATTGATTATCTTTTTTAGGTGTATAGATTTCATTATGTTTATCATATCTTATAGGTCTATATAAGTGAGTATATCCCATGTTTGTCTTTCTCCTTCTGGGATATTTCACTCAGAATGATCTTTTCTAGATCCCACCATTTGCCTGCAAATTTCATGATTTCCTCCTTTTTGATTGCTGAGTAGTATTCCATTGTATAAAAATACCACAATTTCTGTACCCATTCCACCGTTGATGGACATCTGGGTTGTTTCCAGGTTCTGGCTATTACAAATAGAGCTGCTATAAACATGGTTGAGCAAGTGTCCTTTTTGTGTACTTGAACAAACTTTGGGTATATACCTAGCAGTGGTATAGCTGGGTCTGTAGGAAGCACTATTCCTATTTGTCTTAGAAAGCACCAGATAGCTTTCCAGAGTGGTTGTACCAGTTTACATTCCCACCAGCAGTGGAGCAGGGTTCCCCTTTCTCCACAACCTCTCCAGCATGTGTTATCGCTTGAGTTTTTCATCTTGGCCATTCTGATGGGTGTAAGGTGATATCTCAGGGTCGTTTTGATTTGCATTTCCCTGATGGCTAATGAGGATGAGCATTTCTTTAAGTGTTTTTCTGCCATTCGATATTCCTCTGTCAAGAATTTTCTGTTTAGCTCTGTTCCCCATTTTTTAATTGGATTACTTGGTTTGCTGCTTTTCAGCTTCTTTAGTTCTTTGTATATACTGGATATTAGTCCTCTGTCAGATAAAGGGTTAGTGAAGATTCTTTCCCAATCTGTAGGCAGTCGTTTTGTTTTGATGACGGTATCCTTTGCTTTACAGAAACTTTTCAGTTTCATGAGGTCCCATTTATTGATTGTTGCTCTTAGAGCCTGTGCTGTTGGTGTTCTGTTCAGGAAGTTGTCTCCTGTGCCAATGAGTTCTAGGCTGTTCCCCACTTTTTTTTCCAATTGATTTAGGGTATCTGGTTTTATGTTGAGGTCCTTGATCCACTTTGACTTTAGTTTTGTGCAGGGTGATAAATATGGATCTATTTTCATTTTTCTGCATGTAGACATCCAGTTGGTCCAGCACCATTTGTTGAAGATGCTGTCTTTTTTCCATTGAATGGAATTGGCTTCTTTGTCGAATATCGAGTATTCATAGGTGTGTGGATTTATTTCTGGGTCTTCTATGCGGTTCCATTGATCCTCCTTTCTGTTTCTATGCCAGTACCATGCAGTTTTTATTACTGTTGCCCTGTAGTACAGCTTGAGATCAGGAATGGAGATACCTCCAGATGATCTGTTGTTGTACAGGATCGTTTTGGAGATTCTGGGTTTTTTGTTTCTCCATATGAAGCTGAGAATCTTTTTTTCAAGGTCTGTAAAGAATTGAGATGGTATTTTGATGGGAATTGCATTGAATCTGTAGATTGCTTTTGGCAGTATGGCCATTTTCACAATGTTAATCCTACCAATCCATGAGCACGGGAGATCTTTCCATCTTCTGATATCTTCTTCAATTTCTTTCTTCAGAGACTTGAAGTTTTTCTCAAACAGGTCTTTCACTTGCTTGGTTAGGGTCACACCAAGGTACTTTATGTTATTAGTGGCTATTGTGAAGGGTGTTGTTTCCCTAATTTCTTTCTCAGCCTTTTTGTCTTTGGTATATAGGAGGGCTTCTGATTTTTTTGAGTTGATTTTGTATCCTGCCACTTTGCTGAAGGTGTTTATCAGCTGAAGGAGTTCTCTGGTTGAATTTTTGGGGTCGCTCATGTATACTATCATATCATCTGCAAATAGTGACACTACTCAAAGGAATTTGAGCCAAGGTTTTACGGAGGCATTTTCATATCAATGGTTATTGTACCACAATTCACAAGCAGGGAAATTATAGGATCAGTTTGGGTACTCATCAGCAGAGAAATGGATATACATACACACCCACTTATCATATGTATGTCATATATATGTGATATATATTTTCTTTCACTCTCAAAGAACAAATTCATGTCAATTGCAGGAAAATGGATGCAACATTTTCTTCTCTTATTTGTGCTCTGTGAACCGTAGATTTTGAGCAGATTCATAAAAGCATTTATATATGATTGTATCTATATAATTATCAGTATATGATTATATATAACTGTACATATTTTTTTAAAAATATATGTGGCAAAATGAGAAGTCCTAAAGCAAAGAAAGTGGCATATGTAGGTGGAAAACAAAGCACATTAAATAAAGAGAAGGCAGCAGGGAGTATTCTTAATGTCTGAAAATTTCTTTATGTAACCTACCACCACATACCATTAATACACACATTAAAATGTTAAAACTAGTTAAATAAGTAAATTTATTATTAAATTTTAAAAAGAAGTCTGTGCCATGCTGCTCTCTATCGGAACGGTTTCCCCGTAATGAAGAAGGAAGGCTTCTTAATGCCTGGTTCTTAGATTATCCATCTGTCAGAAAAATGAGCCAAATTGATTCTATGCAAATATTTTTAAAACATTATTAGCTTTGGCTAGGGTATGGAAAGTTGGCATTCCGCTATGAATTCAAATGCTTTATAGAAAAATACTTAATGTTGAACCAGATTATGTTTATTTGTGCTTTAAATTGTTATTTTATAGGCATAATGATCATACTGTCTACTTTTACAGGTGGGTCAGCTTTGGCTAATTTCCTAATATTTTATGGTATTGTATATCTTTTAATGTGAATGTATAATTTAAGATTAAATTATACATGTGTAGAAAAAAAGACTACCTCTAGTAAGATTCCAGCATTTCCAGGAAAAGAACAAGGCATGCAGTAATTTGAGGTAGATTTTAGAATACTTCCAACAGCACAGGTTAAACAAATAGTTGACATTTCTAAAGCTACATAATCTGAACCCTTCTTTAGCTCTTTAAATCTATGCATGTATCACTTTTTATGAAAATTTTCAATTTCTGTTTATTAACATGATTTTTGAGATTATAAAATAATTATTTTATTTCTACCTCACCATTCCTCTCTCCAACTCTTTAATATATCCACTTTCTACTTTCTTTCAAGTTCATGGCTCCTTTTTTGACTAATTAGTCTTTCGTGCATATAGTTATAGATACAAATACCTATTTCTAAATTTAACTTATTCATTCCATATATTACTTTTATGCATATTTTCAGGGCTGATCATTTGGCACCGGATAGTCAGGTGGTGAGCCCTTCCATGGTGAATACCACCTCTCCTGCTGCTGACTTTCCCCAGCTGCCCTTAGTTCTTTGTGTCAGCTTAAGAAATTTATAGGTTGTGAGCCTAGCCTTTAACAGCTGAGTCATCTCTGACATGAACTCAGTGGCTGGCTCTTTGATGCCCTGCTCCCGACGAGGGAGGAGCACTCTTGCTAGGCCAAAGAGAAGGACATTGTAGCCAGTCCTGATGAGACCTGATAAACTAGGGTCAGATAGGAGGTCCTCTCCTATCAGTGGACATAGAGAGGGGCAGGGAGAAGATGACAGAGGGAGGATAGGATTGGGAGAGAATGAGGGAGGGTGCTACAGCTGGGATACAAAGTGAATAAACTGTAATTACAATAAAAAATAAAAATTTAATTAAAAAAGAAAAAAATCTATGCATGTATGATGGAGGGACATTATAGTAGCAGTTAATTATTTTTAATTCTACTATGATCTATTCTACACAACAATAAGGAGTAAAAAGACATCAAACTTCCATACATATGTGTATTCACACACACACTCACCTCGTGGAGTCTGCAGCAAGTTGGCTGTGTTTTCTCAATTTCATGGTACATGTGAATGAAAAAGTCTGGTTACTGTGCTTTTCAAAGATTGATACACATCTTGAGAAAGGGATGCTGTGCACTTTCCTCTGGCGTTTTTAAACATAAGTGTAATTCAGATTATCTGATTGTGGCAAGGAGACAAATTTCCTGAGCTTGAAATCATCCCAGAGTAAAACTCAGCAGAAAAGACACAGGGGAGACAAAGTATATCATAGTTGCTTATATTATATTATATAACTTCCTGTATCCTGCTATGCCTAAATGGTCCCTGGAGCTTTATTTATGAGCCATTTTCTTGTAGAATGTATTGATTATTTGTCACGATCAACAAAAAAGCAATAAAAAACAGGGATTTGTTTAAACATGTAATTAATTGAAATCATTTATAATTAAAATGCTCTAATACACGTTGACAGAGTACTCAAGTACCACCAACCCCACGTCCCAAATTTGTATTCAGTGTTTTGGTTTTACTTGGAATGACAATTTTGTGTTAGAAAGTTAGGTAAACTTGAACTACCCACAACTCGGACATGCTGACTTCCTTTCTAGTGATTGTGAAATCAGATTATTGAACGGATTACTGAATGCATTTTTTTTTTTTTGGTTTTTGTTTTGTTTCTGTTTTTTTGTTTTTGTGGTGGAGGGGGCCTTCACTTTTTAACCCAGGTGGGCTTTGAGCTCACTATGGAGTAGCTCACTTCAATCAAGTAAGAGTTCTATTGCCCTCTCAGGAGCTGGGGTTGGAATCACACCCAGCCTTAATTTTCTCTACTCTTAGGCTTTTCTTAAATATTGGCATCTTTTGTGAGACCTGATCTTCAAACTATTTTTTTTTCTTATGCTTTCTGTAATGTGTAGTACACATGTAAACAGCACACTCAGTCTTCATGTTGTTTAGTTCCTAAGTGTGTCTTCTCTCCTGATTTTTAAATTTCTGGATATTGTCTTACATACAAATATAATTTGTACTGTTATTCACTTTTCATATGTAAAATCATGATTAGCATCATTGGGCAAATGTCAAGAGAAGAATTTTGAAATTTGAAGTATCAGGCTGAAAAGCTATCAGTATCAGTCTCAGAAAAGACCCTTGTGTCCAGAATTTTGGTTCTGTTGCTCTACTTGTGGAGCTCCTGTCCCCTCCAGGGATTAAGGACCATTCATGGAGATAACCTAGAACCCTTGCAGAGATGCAGCCCATGGCAGCTCAGTGTCCAAGTGGGTTCCCTAGTAATTTACGGGAACAGGGACTGTCTCTGATATGAACTGAGTTACCTCCTCATTCATCACTTCCCCCGGAGTGGGGGAGCAGCCTTACCAGGCCACAGAGGAAGAAAATGCAGCCAGTCCCTATGAGTCTTAATGAGCTAGGATCCGATGGAAGGGGAGGAAGACCTCTTCTATCAGTAGACTTGGGGAGGGGCATGGGTGGAGAAGAGGGAGGGAAGGTGGATTTTGAAGCGAATGAGAGAGTGATACAAAGTGATTAAACTGTAATTAATAAAATTGTAATTAATTAAACTGTAATTAATAAAAATAAAATATAATGATGTTGAGAATTTCTTTAAGTGTTTCTCTGCCATTCAATATTCCTCTACAGAGAATTCTCTGTTTAGCTCTGTTCCCCATTTTTTATTTGAACACAGAGGTCTTCCCAGAGGCTCATACTCCAACCAAGTACCAGGCATGGAAATAACCTAGAACCTCTGCACAGATGTAGCCCATGGCAGTTCAGTGTCCAAGTGGGTTACATAGTAATGGGAAGAGGGACTGCCTCTGACATAAACTGATTGGCTTGTTCTTTGATCACCTGCCCCTGAGGGGGGAGCATCCTTCCCAGGCCACAGAAGAGGATAATGCAGCCACTCCTGATGAGAGTTGATAGACTAAGATCAGAAGGAAGGAGAGGAGCACCTCCCCTATCAGTGGACTTGGGGAGGGGCATGGGTGGAGAAAAGGAAAGGGAAGGTGGGATTAGGAGGAGAGGAGGGAGGTGTTTATGGAGGGATACAAAGTGAATAAAGTGTAACTATTAAAAGTTTTTTAAAAAAGAATTTATTCTTTGATATCATTTCAGTCTCTGCTCAAGACATTCAAGACACTTCAAAGACATTCCTGGAACAAACTAGCTGCTAGTATTGATCATTGTCATTTTTCATGTTTTCTTAAATTAAAAATTAATGTACATATAAAGAATATCAACTACATTATGAGAAGCACATGTGATAAAATGTATACTTCAGTAGAACAAATTAATATATACTACATCTCACTGAACTTTATGCTGTGAAGAGGCTGCTCCAGTTTCATTTAGTCAAGTTACTGCGATACTATGCTAATTAAAATGAGCCAGATGTAGAAAAGAAAACGTTACATGGTTTCACTTAAGTGCACCTGTGTGTGTGTGTGTGTGTGAGTTTGAGGGAGGAGAGAAGGGTGGGATGAGCATTTAGTGGTTGCTAGTCATGGAGCAGGTGAGAAAAAAAGCACAGAACAGAATACAAAGTTAACACTGTAAGATGCTGATGACTTCAAATTTCACAGGAACTTGAAGTCTAAAACAGAATGAAACAAACCAAAACAAAACATAAAAAAGGTATCGGACAGGTCTGATGCTCTTTGGGTGGATGACACCTAAATGAACATCGGTACAAAGTCCCAATTTATTTCTAATATCAGAGATCAGACCTCTACTCTTGCCTGATTCGTCTAAAACAAAAAGGGGGAACTGTAGAGCTGCGTAATGCCGCACCTTAAAGATGGAGCTGGTTTCCACCTTCCACTTTCTCTATGGTGAGTGCTCTCTGTAACAAACAACTCCACATTTGGCTAAGGCTGAGGATCTGGCTTGCTTCCATGTATGTGGACCTATCTGCATTGCCCACGTGGCACGCTGGGGTTGGCTACCCAGAGGCTATTTAAGCTGTGGGCTGGCTTTCTTCAGGGTCAGATGATTGTTCAAGGTTCCTGAATAAACTGCATTGAAAAAAAAAAAAACTAATTAAGTTTTTTCTGTTAAAATTCTTGGTACTTAAACATATTGGCTTGTTTTTTATTACTTATTTTTGAAAATGAAAATATAATTACATTTTTCCCTTCCCTTTCCTCTCTCTGCACACTCCCAGGTTCTTTCTCCTTTCTCTCTCTCAAATTCTGCTTTTTTTTTTAACTTCATTGTTATAGTTATACATACGTGTGTGTGTTTAAATACGATCTTCCCGTTCCATTTTGGATAACTTTTATGATATAATCTCAGGCTGACCAATTGATGTTGGTTAACACTCAGGGGTCTCTTGCCTGGGGGAGACTATACCCCTACTCTCCACATTCCTTAGCTGCCTGTAAGTCTTTGTTTTTAAGGATGAGACCTCCAAGAGCTTTCTCCTCTCTACGCTGCTAAGGTCTTGTTATGGCAGCCAATATTTGTGTATTTTGGTCCAAAATATACAAGAAATCCTGAAAAATGTGCTAAATGTTTGCCTTCTTTGTTTTTCTGTGTGGTTTCTGCTCCTTTTAAGAAAATAAATAAATGGTCTTCTCCAGCAATTTAAAAAGAAGATAAAAGCAATGGAGTTATTTGGAGTAAATTATTTTTAAAATTAGATTCTGACACTGGTTTTCTTTATTAGTATTTTAAAAGCTGATAAGTTGGTTATATCTTGAAATATATTTATGACTTATCTGATACTTCCTCTAAAAATAAGTATTTCTGGGCTGAACAGTTGCTTAAGGACAGGAATCTCAAAAAACAAATACAAATATGTAAAAATATTATTTTCTGTTTGTTATATCAGAAAGCACCATTGACTCTGTGTCTTTTTCTTCTCTATTGTACAATAATGGCAAATTTGGTATTTCAACAGCAGTGTTGTTATTAACCATATTAATGGCAAGAAGAGAAAAATAACTCAGTGAATATGTTATTTCTATTCTGCTCCTTTACCTGAAAAAGTATGATCAGACCTGTGGCCTGAGAGGCAGAGCAAAGCCTCTCAGGCTTTGGTGAGTGCAAGCAGAACAGTCTCCAGAGGCAGGCTTCAGTGAGACAACTCATTTACTTGGGAAGAACAAAGGCTGTTTCAACCTTTGGGGACTGGATATAGGCTTTCACAGTGAGTGTATATCATGGGTGGAGGCCAAAGTGCTAGGAGTGTCTTATTTGCCTGAAGAAGAACTCCATGTGCTTGCTGGATGTGATCTTATAAGGAGAGAGGAAGTTTAACTTGATTGTGACTACAAGACCTTCTCTGACTACAAATACATGACTTCTTCTAGTGTGGGAAAAGGTTGGGAGGGGAAGGTGTTTAGCAGGAACATGCAGGTCTTGGGCTGGAGAGCAAGTGGTCCTATTTCTCAAGATGAAATTTTCTTTCTGGTTTGGTTCATACCTCAACCTCACTCTTGCCCCAAGGTACTCCCCTAGTCACATGGCTCTTGACCCCACAGCCCCACACTCTTGCATTTATGGCATAGATTTGTTTTTTCACTGGCACTCTTGCTTTCTGAAACATCACTGTTCTCATTTTCATAGGATGTGGGCTCGCATTTCTGTTGCAGCTTTATGTCGAACTTGGTCAAAGCTGGGAATTTTGGAATGGAATTCTTAACCATCCATGATGACAGATATGCACAGGGGAAGCTGAAGAAATTTGTTCAAAATATTATGATAACATAGTAAAGTAAGCCACATGAGGAAGGGCAGAATGACTGACTTGAAGGACAACAGTCTTTCTTTCCATCTGCCATTATCCAGGGTAGAAGGAAAGCCTATTTTGAACATAAAGTACAAAGTGTGTCTGAGATATCAATTAGCTGTGCTACAATTTAATGCATTTATAAAGTCATGTAACTGGAACAGATTCTAAGGTGAAATGGGACAGTGTAAAATATATAAGAATGTGTCCTTATATAAGTAAGTCAGTATTCCATCTATGAAATAATTGGTTTGGCCATTGTATATAAAATGTTTCTACTGTGTACTATTTGCATTTTGATCATGAATTTCTTATCTGCTAGTGATTACTATAATTTGTGAAATACATTGGAGGCTTACTCTAGGTTTTAAAGGTACTTAGTGGGTATTTAGGAATCATATATAAAACTTTTGAAATGTGAAGAACTAAAAAGTGGAGAGCTACAGACAATGAGTTCAGGCCATGAACTAATGAGTAGAAAAACTAGAAATCAAACCCAGAAAAGAGGAGAGGATCAGACAGAAAACCTTTTCTGGCCACAGTTCATACTAATGAGACTCAGATGTGTCAGGGTTGTATGCAGACACATGGCTGCATGTCTCTCCTTATAGTCTTGCTCTTAGTCGTAAATGCTTTTGTTTAAATATTGTTGTTTCCACACAACAAGAAGTAAATGAAATTTTTTCCATTGAATGAAATATGAATATGCATAAGTCATATAGGTAAGGAAGGCTAAAACTTGGGTTATGTAAAACTGAACTGAGCAACTCAGGTCTTACAGAGTTTAAATAGGATGTATAAATCACAAGAGAAAAAAATATCTTTCACTGAATTATTTTTCAGGGACCCAAAAGTCTGATTAGCATGAAGGTAAAGGTGCTTGATATCATACCTGCTGATCTGAATTCAGTCCCTGTTCTCAGAAAGGGAAAGAAAAAGCTAGATTCCAAAAGTCATTTTCTGATCCCCCTCACACATACCAGCATACACATACACACACACACACTCACAGACACACAATTAATAAATAAATATACAAAAATATTCTTCAGGAACATAAAAGACTTAGGACATAAACCATTTGCATAAAGTATTACAATATGAAACCTAATACATTCATGTCTGCCATAACCAACACTCAATAGGTTCTGTTAGAAGGATTATCATGGGTTCCAGTCCAACTGGAAACTGGAGTTACATAGCAAGACACATTCTTTGTTTTATTGTTATTTTGGTTTTGAATTTTCTTACCATTTCTCTGTGTAGCCTTTGCTGTCCTAGAACTTGCTCTGTAGATCAGGCTGGTCTCAAACTCATAGAGATTCACCTGTCTCTGCCTCCCAAGTACTGGAATTAAAGATGTGTGCCATGGCCTGGTGACAATTTATTTATTTATTTATTTATTTATTTATTTATTTATTTATTTATTCATCTTTTATTCCTATCATACCCTCCTCCCTCTTCTTCTCCCCCAGACCCTTTCTCTACTCCTCAGACAAGGGGAGCCTTTCCGCCTTCATCAACCCCCTTCGGCTCATCAAGTCGCGTCAGGACTGAATGCATCCTCTTCCACTGAGGCCAGGCAAGGTAGCCCCCTTACTCCCAGGGGAAGTGATGGAAAAGCAGGCAACAGAGATCATGTCAGAGATAGTCTCTGCTCCCCTTACTGGGGAATCCAAATGAGGACTAGGCTGCCCGTTGGCAACAGATATGTATGGGCCTAGGTTCAGTCCATTCATGGTGCTTCAGTCTCTATATGTCCCCCTCATTCTAGCCAGGCTCTGGTTGGTTGACTCTGGTGGTCTTCTTGTTGAGTTCTTGTCCATTCCGGTCCTTCCCCCCACAAGGCTCCCTGCTCTCCAGGTGTTTTGCTGTGAGTCTCAGCATCTGTTTCAACATGCTGCTGGGTGGAGCCTCTCAGAGGACAGCTATTCTAGGCTCCCATTTGCAAGCATAACAAAGTGTGATGAATTGTCGGGGTTGGCTCTCTCCCATGGGGTAGATCTCAGGCTGGTACAGGAATTTGTGGGACATTCCCTCAATTTCAGCTCTATCTTTTAAAAATATTTATTATTTATTACAATTTATTCAATTTGTATCCTGGCTGAAGCCCCCTTCCTCATCTCCTCTAGGTCCTACTCTCTCTCCCTCTTTCCCCTCTATGTCCCTCCCCTAGTCCACTGATAGGGGATATCCTACTCTCCCATTATTTGACCCTAACCTACCTGGTCTCATCATGACAGTCTGGATCCTCTTTCTCTGTGGCCTAGTAAACCCTCCTCACCAGGGGGAGGTGATCAAAGAGCGGGCAGCTGAGTTCATGTCAGAGACAGCCCATGCTCCGCTTAGAAGGGGACCTATGTGGAGACTGAGCTGTCCATGGGCTACATCTGAGCAGGAGTTTTAGGTCCTCTCCACACATGGTTCTTGGTTGATTCATTAGTCTCTTCAGGACTCCTGGGCCCAGGTTTTTTGGCTCTGTTGGTCTCCTGTGGAACTCTTGTCCTCTCCAGGTCTTTATATCCCCCCTTCTTTCTTAAGATTATGTGCACTCTGCCCAAAGTTTGGCTATGTGTCTCAGCTTCTGTTCTATGTTTATTCCTGAACATCTTGTAGACATTGTAAATTTTGGGTCAAAGTTTTTGTGGGTGAGTTGGTGTTCCCCTCCCTCCACTAGAAGACCTGGCTGGCTGGAAGGTAACCTCTTTGATATCTCTGACCCTTGCTACTAGGAGTCATAGCTAGAGTTACCCCATAGTTTTCCAGAAGCCTACCCTTTCTGTCTCAAGGCTGTCTCAGTGATTCCCTGCCCCGGTTTCTCTTCTCTCTCCAAGTCCTCTGACATCCTGGCCTGCTCTCCCCATATCTGACTCCATCTTCACTTCTGCAGTCCCTTTCCCACCCTCTTCCCTCTCTTTTTTTTATTATTTGTTACTATTTTATCATTAGTTACATTTTATTAAGTCTGTATCCCAGCTGTATCCAGCTCCCTTATTCCCTCCCAATCCCACCCTCTCTCCCTCAGCTCCTCCCTGCCCCTTTCCAAGTCCACTGATTAGGGAGGACCTCCTCCCCTTTCGTTTGACTCTGTTTTATCAGGTATCTTCAGGGCTGGCTGCAAAATCCATCTCTGTGGCCTAGCAGGACTGCTCCTCCCTTTGGGGGTGGGAGGTCAAAGAGCCTGCCATTGAGTTCCTGTCAGAAATAGTTCCTGTTCCCCTTACTATGGGAAACCAATTGGTTATTGAGCTACCAAGAGCCTTGTCCAAGCAAAGGTTCTAGGTTATATCCATACATTGTCCTTGGTTGGAGAAACAGTTCCAGAAAAAAAAAAAAAAAAAAAACTGTGCCCAGATACATTTGTGGAGCTCCTATCCTTTCCAAGTCATACTAAGGCCCCTTCTGCTAAAGGTTTGGTTATGAGTCTTAGTATCTGCCTACAAATTGGGAAAGAATCTTCACAAACCCTTTATCTGACAGAGGGCTATTATCCAGTATATATAAAGAACTAAAGAAGCTGAAAAGCAACAAACCAAGTAATCCAATTAAAAAATGGGGAATAGAGCTAAACAGAGAATTCTTGATAGAGGAATATCGAATGGCAGAGAAACACTTAAAGAAATGCTCAACCTCTTTAGCCATTAGGAAAATGCAAATCAAAACGACCCGGAGATTTCACCTTACACCCATCAGAAAGGCCAAGATGAAAAACTCAAGTGACAACACATGCTGGAGAGGTTGTGGAGAAAGGGGAACCCTCCCCCATTGCTGGTGGGAATGTAAACTGTTACAACCACTTTGGAAGTCAAACTGGTGCTTACTCAGACAATTAGAAAGACTCTACCTAGGAGCGTTTCAAAACAGATACTAAGACTCATAACCAAACCTTCCCTCTCTTTATTTCCTTCTGCTGTCTATTTTATTTCCCCTTCTGCGTGACATTCAAGAATTTCTTAAAAGGGAAAAAAAATCAAACCTCTCCAAGTTATCCATGTTTACATATAGATAGCAGTGGTTTCTCAGAGGAGCTTAGCAAGTATAAGAAGGGTTGGTAGGTACTCTTGAAAATGAAGATGCCACTTCAGAGCTCAGTTTGAGACTTGTGATAAGAGAAACATCACATTGGTGAATCTGTTATGTTCTTTTCCTCAAAAGCAATTGGCTATCCAGGTTTTTTGTTTTAACAAAATGGAGGTGGAGTAGAAGATAGACTGTCTTTAAACTTAGAGAGCTAATGTGATTTGGAAACAGTTCATCAGTCCAACAAAAACAATTGTACATTACATGTGACCTACGGTCCCTCAACTTCCAGTACTCAGTAGCCAAATATTCTTCAAACATCAGTGTATGTATATCAGATATTTATTTGATGTGAAAGAAAATAATATTCCCAAATTTTTCAAAATTACCCCAAATCTTATGTAAAATCACAAAGACTCTACAAAAAAATTGTTTCTGTGCAAAGAAATAATGCCTATACAAAGGAATTGTTTCTGTACTTGTTCAGCTATGCTGTATGAAAATGGCTGTTGCTATAAATCTGTGAAACTGAGAAATACTGTGCTTGTAGATGCTGTATTTCTTCCCATGTGGGTGATGTACAGGAAGCTGTTCATGCCTGTAGCAGGCTGCCCTGGGGAGCACATCTTCCTAAATAAAAATCAGAGCCTCTTACAGAACATCTGGGGATAGAGGTTGTGAATCCATGCCCTGACACTGACATGCACTGCTATGCCTCGAGTATCTGTTAGTAGGTTAAGACCCAGAGTCAGAAAAATAAAACTGAATTATCTATCAGGAGCAGGGTCAAATTACTAGTTTGTGCTTCACAGAACAGCGATCCGGGTTATATGATGAAACAGATGCAGCAAAAAGAAGGCAAGATTAGACTATAGTAGCTTGTGTCAGGCTGCATAACGCAGATGAGAGCCAATGGAGGTCAAGGGGAAGAGGAGAGGGAGCAGCATTGGGCTCAGACTCAGAGGCAGAAAGAATTTATAGGGAGATCATCAAAAGACAAGGACTATCTGGAAGATGAGTACCTGGCAGGGTGCAGTGGTGAAAGCCCCATCGAGTCTGGTTCACATTAAGACACATGTTTCAGCTTGTGTATTTCCATTCCTGGCCAGGGAGAATGATCTGGGTCTAGAATGGAGGCGAACACATGGCAATATTTTTACATCCTCATGTAATGCTTGGTTCTGAGAAACAGACAACAAATAAGAAACTGCAAATAGAAATCCAGTTCAGAGGCCAGGAACTGTTTTCTGTCTGTTCTCTTTTCAGTTTTTTAGTTCACTTTATTATCAGTATAGTTGATCTTCTATAGACCTTTTAGAAGGATAATATATCTCCTTTTAGTTACCTTACATAGAAAAGATAGCCGGAGTCCATCCTGTAGAATACTGCATTTGTCTTGGATACGAACCAATAACTGTTTGAATAGAAAGATTGCTTGATGGGTAATCTGGTTAAATTCTTAAAATGCTGTGACAAATTGTGTTCATTATTTTCTAAAGACACTTTATGAACACATACTGAGTGACATGAACAGTTGTAAAATTCTGAGATGAGGAAGCTGCAAATGGCCGCAGTCCTCTTAGAGCTGATGTGAAAGCTCAAGTCAAGCCTGAAGACAAATGAAAAAGCATGATTGGCCTAGTAATGGAACAAGTACTGAGGGGATCAAGAGAGCAAAGTGATTGCTACTAATAACATTAAAAAATTATGATCCACAAACCTAAAACAAACAGTCTTTAGAAAATTTTATCTTCTTATTATTATAATTTTTCCTGATTCATTATTTGCTCTTGACAAAAACATTGTATTTTGTTGCATTAATTATCTGAGATGAGTGTAATGAAGAATCATAAGGAGCTTAAGTGATCTATGTACTGAATTGAAATGTTTTGTCTCAGCATTTTGGAAGCTGGTCATCTAAGACAAAGTTGTTCACAGGGCTATATTCACTGTGAAGGCACCAGGAAAAGAAAAATCTGTCTCAATCCTCTCCTCCAGTTCCTTTTTATTCCTTGTCCGTAGCAGTCAAATTCCAATATTCATTCTGTGTGTATCTCTCTGCCCAAATATTGTAACAAGAGCCTCATAAGATTGAACTTACTCTCATGACTCCTTAACTGGCATTACATATCCTCATTGTTCTAAAATAAGGTCTTGTTCTGATGCGCTGAGGCTAGTGTTTAAATATATGGAGAATGGTGTCTGGGTCTTGCTCATTTTTGTAAAAGACTCAAGTTCCCTCCAAAAGATTTTAGGTGTAACTATTAACATCTGCACACACATCCAGGTGTGTTTCTGTGAATCAAAGGCCCTTAGTAACTGTTGCTAATGAAGCCTGTAAGGATAAACCAGCCAGAGTGACCCATGTAAGAGAAATGGGTGCTGCTAAGGTATTATCAATATCTAAGACAATTTCCCTAAAAACAACAGCATGTGTGCTGCATTCATGGTTTTGTTTTACATTAGAAGGTTATGTTTTTAGAGTCTTTTGAAATATTTGTATAGTTTTCAGCTACACAAGAAATCTGGTGCTTCTCCATGGTTACTTGCAAAAGAAAATCTGTGGTAAAATAAAACAACTCAGTCATATTTATTTAAACTGCAATAAGTGTAGATCAGGCACCACTGCAATTCGGTCTGTTCAATACCAGGCATTATTTTGATAGTGTTTGGAAAAGTAAGAGATACATGTTTTATTTACATTGTATGGATAAACTATGGTTCCTATGCATAAGTGTTGGTAGATGACCCTGAAGTGATTGGCACATGTTAATAAGAAACCCATGTTTCATTGTGATTGATTCATCACACTGAAGTACAGTTCATAAGCTTTCCATTACAGCACAGACAGATTATAGAAAGCAAGGGGCAGGAGTGAAAGTTAGGGAGTGAGGGACTCCAAGATGGTTATTTTGAAATGAATGGCACATTTAAAGAGGTGGCATAACGGTGATGACATTTGTACATTGTCAAATGTTATGGAGTTTATCTTGCTACTTGGTAAACGTTTTGTTTTCACAAGGTTCCTAGAGATGCTTAGTCTCTCACTGTGGACCCATCAGTTTTAGAACAAAGATGATAAATTGCAAATCCGCAATAGCAATGCTGTAATCTGTTGACATTTTAACAGAGAATATTACATTAAAGAATTATTTTTAATTACTCAAATCACCTTTTTCAGAGACTAAGAGACTTGAAAGGGAGAAAAGCAGAAAAGGTCAATGAAGCCTTGAAACCTTAGCACGGAACAATCTGCGCTGACATCTTACTGGTAACGAAAACACATTTGGATATCAAACTGTTTCAAAGAAATTCAAAGCAAAACCTCAGGGTATTATCTAGGTAGATTCCCGAAGGGAAAGATAGGAAAATAAAACATGTAGAAGTGAATACAAGCTTCCTAATGCTTGTCAATGCCAGGATATTGAACAATGAGGAAAGCAAGCAAGTTGGAGGTCAGATGTTAGAGGCCGGGAAAGATGGAAAGGAAAGATGAGAGAATGCAACACTGATCTTTAGTTTTGGGTTTTTTTGTTTTGTTTTTGTTTTTGTTTGTGTCTGTGTTTCATTTTGTTCTTTTTAATTCACCATGAGTATGGTAAAGAAATCTATAGTGGATCAGGAGATAGCCTATCAGGAATGAGAAGCACACCAAAGACAGTTTGGATCGATTACACCATGGCAAGAATGAAGCCCCATGAATACTGCAAAGAATGCACAGGGGCTGCCTGGTGCTTTGTGCCTGACCTTGTCTCTACAACCATAAAGAATTCTCTACCCCAGAGTTACTTTGTGCAGAGAAGGAAGGTAAAAACTGTCAGAGAAATCAAAACAAAGACCTGATTGAAAAAATATGGGAAATTAAGTGGCCATAAATCACAAAGTTCAAATAGGCTTCATCTAAAACTTCTGAAGGAGTTAGAGAACAATGTATCCAAGCTACCACCAAAAATGTATCAACACCTTCCATCAAAGAGAGAGTGATGAATGCCCATCCACTCTTAAAATATTCTGATGTTACTTGTAAAGGTAACATATAATAAAAAACATGGTCTTCTTGAGAATTATCCATGCCGTTAGAAGGGGATTTTTCTGTTGTGGAAAATGTGAACTTTCACACGTAGGTTATTGTATCTGGAACATATTTTCCACCTATAAGTTTTCTTTCTATTTTTGTTTTATTTCATATCTAAATGCAATTTTTCTTTGCTTCCCTAAACATTACTGAACACTTATTAGACACATACTGATGGGTTACCAAGGAGAAGATTGCAATCTTCCTGAAATAACTCAGGCAGCATTTGTTGGTTGTCAAATTGGGCTGGTCCCTAAGCAGTGACTATTGTTACAATCTACAGTCAGGCTTTGGGTTCTAAGCACCATGCTGAGACATTGTAAAACCTGCTTGGCAAATTAGGTTTCCCAAAGCAAGGCATGCATCTCTGCTGCATGAAAATTTTTGACTTGCCAGGTGTCTTTTCTTTTTTCTTTCACATAGTACATTTTGATCATATATTTCCCCCTCCCTCAACTCCTGCCAGAACTTCCCCAGTTTTCTACCCATGCCCCCCAACCCTTCAAAAAGCAAGTATCAGAACAAACAAAATGAGGTATCTTTTTTTCTTTCCTTTTCTTTCCACTCCTCTCCCCTCCTTTTCTTTTCCCTTTCTTTTCTTTACATTTTTTGTAAGTTACTAAATTCTCTACACTATCACAAATTAATACATGGCTGTAAGCTTGTTTGAATGTTTGGTAATGAGTTCCAGGCCACTCATGAAGACTTAGCTAATAAGTGTACAGTAGTTGGCAATTCAATTTAGACTTTGAGAGTAGATACAGGTCAGACCTTCTCATCTTTTCTGGCATTGCTGAGAACCTCAAATGTGACTCCTTCCAAGGGAAAGCAGGAAGCCCGTTTTTCATGTGTAGTTTATATTAAGAGTCTTTTAAGTGTGGACTCTTGACTATGCTGAATTTTTCTTAGAGTGTAAAATGTGTGGCATGACTGATAATTTTATCAGCTTCATTTTTAATTTTTAGCACACTCTAGAGTCATAATTATGCTTAAATAATAAATTCATAAAAAGAATAAATTTATGTGGAATATCTCTGAGATCAAATATATTTTAATGTCTGTGTGAGTGGCGTATACATGTCGGTGCATGTTTGTGGCATATACATGTCTGCGCATGTATGCAATGGCATGCATTCATGTTGAGGTCAGAGGTTTGTGCAACATTTCTTTCTTACTTGCTTTTTACACGTGATTTTTGAGATAAGTTCTCTTAAAACCACCTGCATCTTACTGATGGACTATGGCCCTAGCAATCATCTTATCCCTGCATAAGCTCAGGGGTTAGAGGTGCCTGCCAAAAACCTGGATTTTACTTGGACACTGGGAATCCAAACTTGGCTCCTCATGAATGAATAGCAGCTTATTGACTGAGCCATCTCCAGATTTCACATTTATTTCTCAGTGAGTTTTCATAAGATTTGTAATATTTTAAAGGGAACAAACAATAGAAAGAGAGCTTTCAAAGCATGTTTTTGATGTCCAGCCTCTTTGCCTTTCTGGATAGGAATTGAGCATTTTAGCAAAGGTCCTCCCTCTTGATTAGTTTCTTTAGGTGTACAGATTTTAGTAGGTTTATCTTATATTTTATGTCTATATGAGTGAGTATATACCGTGTGTGTCTTTCTGCTTTTGGGATAGCTCACTCAGGATGATCTTTTCCAGATCCCACCATTTACATGCAAATTTCATGATTTCCTTGTTTTTTATTTCTGAGTAATATTCCATTGTGTAGATATATCACAATTTGTGCATCCATTCCTCCACTGAGAAGTATCTGGGCTGTTTCCAGCTTCTGGCTATTACAAATATGGCTGCTACAAACATGGTTGAGCAAATGTCCTTATTGTGTACTTGAGAATCATAAGAAGGAGAAAAGAGGGAACAACTCAGGAGTTTGACACAGAGGACCTCTGAAAAGCTCTGCCCTGCAGATTATCAATGCAGATGCTGAGACTTATGGGCAACCTTTGGGCAGAGTGCAGGGAATCTTAGTAAAGAAGTGGGAAACAGTAAGATCTGGAGAGGACAGGAACTTCACAAGGAGAGCAACAGAACCAAAAAATCTGAGCACAGGGGTCTTTCCTGAGACTGATACTCCAACCAAGGACCATGCATGGAGATAACCTAAGACCCCTGCACAGTTGTAGCCCGTGGCACTTCAGTGTCCAAGTGGGTTCCATTGTAATGGGAACAGGGACTGTCTTTGACATGAACTGATTGGCATGCTCTTTAATTACCTCCCCCTGAAGTGGAAGCAGCATTACCAGGCCACAGAAGAAGACAATGCAGCCACTCCTGATAAGACCTAATTGACTAGGATCAGAAGGAAGGAAAAGAAGGAAAATCCATCAGTGGATTTGGGGAGGGGCATGCATGCAGAGGGTGGAGGTAAAGGGAGGAGGGAGGGAACCACAGGGAGGATACAAAGTGAATAAAGTGTAATTAAAGAAAAAAATGTAAAAAATTAAATAAAACATAAGACATTAAAAAAATTCAAAAATGAAAAAAAAAAAAAACATGCTTCTGTATTTTTTCCTTTCTTGTTTTTGACTCAGGTTTTCAACAAGGTTAGGCTGCATTGAATCTTCATAGCTCCTGTGTCCTTATCTCAAAGGAAAACATTTCTCACCCAGAAAACATTTCCCACACTAAAAACTGATTACCCCAAGGCAATTGTGGGTATTGGATTCTCCCTTTCTCTCTCCTCAAATTAGTAAGGACTTATCTCATAAAAAAAAAAAGTAGGCAGAGGAATAATAGAGAAGCTCAGTAGCAGAGTGCTTCTTTAGTAAGCCTGGGGTCCACAGTGAAGTACATGAAAGAAAAACTGAGAGATGGTGAATGCGTGAAGTGTTTTAGTACGTAAGCAGGGCATTTGGGAAGGGTGCCTGCTTTTAGTATTGAGGTAACTGAAATATGCACTCACTCCTAAGGAAAGGCAAAATATACCATGATGGATACAATTTCAGTTATTCACAAACCAACCGACCAACAGTTGTGACCAGAGTAAGAATCCTTGATTGGCTAATACCTGGAGTAAAAGTACCATTTCTAAAATGCGAGTACAACTACTGCTTTTAAAGCTTATCAGGGACCAATCATGGTGGCACAGCCTGTAAACCCAGAGCTTAGAGAGGCAGAGGCAAGTACATCAGTGGGAGTTCAAGGCCAGCCTGGTCTACCAAGCCAGTACAGGACAGACAAAGCTACACAGAGAAAACCTGTCTCAAAAACCAATAACAACAACAACAACAACAAAAACCCAACCAACCAAACAAACATAAAAGTAGTATCATTGGCTTGATCTTCAGCATCAACTAAACTGGGTGACACTTTGCCACCAAATCAATACATCTGAGTCCCTTGGAATAGAGATGAAAAGATATCATTACTGAATTGGTAATTACCAGAGGTAAATCTAACTAGTCACATTAACTCACTATAACACGTAGTTTGCAAAATTCTTTGATCAACAGTTTATTCATCAATAATTCATATATTGAATTATTTTTTTCTCTAAGATCCAGTGTAGGTTGAAAGCTATGTGACTACATATATTTTGCTTAAAATTTTTCGTGCCCATTGTCTATTAATGAATATGAATATAGAATATAGATTGTCTACTAAGAATATATCAGTTGAAATAAGCATATGAAAGAAGGGGAGTTTGATGTGGAAAGGATAGGAGCTCCACAAGGACCAAACATATCTGGGCACAGGGTCTTTTCCAAAGACCATGAGAGGATAAAACCTAAAACCTCTGCTCGGATGTGACCCGTGATAGCTCAGTAATCAATTGGTTTCCCATAGTAAAGGGAACAAGGACTATTTCTAACAGGAACTCAATGACTGGCTCTTTGACCTCCCCACCTCCCAAGGGAGGAACAGTACTGTTAGGCCACAGAGGAGGACTTTGCAGCCAGTCCTGAAAATACCTGACAAAAGGGAGTCATATGAAAGGGAAGGAGGTCCTCCCCTATCAGTGGACTTGGAAAGTGGCAGGGAGGAGATGAGGGAGGGAGTGTGGGATTGGGGAGGGAATGAGGGATACAGCTGGGATACAGAATTAACAAAACGTAACTAATGAGAAAAATAAAATTAAAAAAATAAAACTTTATTCTGTAATTTAAAAAAAAGAAATAAGCATAAAAATGCTATGTTCACTAAAGCATATTTTGCTACATTTTAAAAACATCAACATTTAAAAGCATTTGCTAATTTGTAGCTTCATCTGTTTTATAACTGTACGTTATTGTATCTTTTTCCATTTTTGGCAACTTTTGTGAATATAACTCATATACTTCATTTTCCTACAGCTTACTTTTAAAATTTACTGATTTTATATTTTTTGCAAAATACTCCAAATTTATCTTTGTAAACCAGAGTAAATTTATTGATTTTCATAATTACTTGATTTATATTAGATTATATTAATTACTAGATTTATATTTATATTATCTTTTAAAAACTTCCCCAATTTTTTTTCCATAACTAAGGAGAAAGAATGTCTTAGACACAAAGAGTTAAGCCCATTATGTAAATTTTCTGGCTCAAATCTACACTTCTTTCTTCACTGACAGTGTGGTCCTCAGCTTTCTCTCCTAAAAGTTGGAACTAATTATAACACTGGCTGATTATAGGATACTGAGAAACAGAGGTGATACATACACCTGTAAAATGTTACACTGCCAAAGGTGGCCTATAAATGTTCACTGCTATGCCTATTAATTTTCTTACAAATTTTCAAGACAATCTGTAACAGGTTTTCTAGCATACAGCTGTATATTTGGCTTAAAGTGATCAAAAGAAAAATTACTAATGTGTTCATTTCTCTCTCTCTCTCTCTCTCTCTCTCTCTCTCTCTCTCTCTTCAGTAAAAGATCAGGTTAGCTAGCCTGTCCTTTGGTTCAAGGTTATGAGCAACTTCTACGCCATGTTCACGTTGTAATTTCCACTGAATTGTGCCAGAAGATTTTCCTTTTCTTTCAAGCATAGTCATGTTGTACTGTTTAAGGAGGAGAGGATGGAGAGCATACCCTTACCGTTGGAAAGCACTGCTTGTCTTTCTGCCCTATGCAAAAGTTAATCTCAGCCCATTCTTAACAGCATGTGGTATCAGGACTTTAACCAAACTGAACTGAGAGTGCTCCTACTAAAGAAAAATATGTACATTCAGGGTCCAGGGTCTTGGCACAGAATAGAGGTTTATATTTTTACATTTTGATAATCTACTTTCGATAGAGGTTATATTTTTGTAGTCCTTATTATTTATCATTTATCTCTCCATGGATTTGCATGTGTTCACTATAGCTATTGTGTGGAGGTTAAAAAAACAGCTTGTAGGAGTTGGTCCTCTCCTTACACCCTATGGGTTCTGAGGACAGCTCAGGTTGTCAGGCTTGCTAGCAAGTACCTTTAGCCACGGAACAATCTTGCTTTACTAATGGGTCCATTTATAATGACTAAGACTAGTTAAATATCCATAAAGTAAAATATGAATATTTCATGATTTAGTGATATAGAAAAGAACAGTCACTTTGTTTCCTCTATGGCCATGACTTCCTCTGATCATTTAATAACTCTGTGAACTTTACATCTTCCTCATTATTAGCATCATTTACTATGTTCTCCTGAAATACTTCAGTTCTTCCAGTAATTTTCATTCATCAGCTACCCCCGTCCCTGTAATTCAATCTCTCTCATATCATATTCTAATCACAGCACTTATGACATTGCAAACATTAATTAAATGTCTGGATCCTTTATTAGGGTATTCCTTGAGGACAAGCACATGTGACATGTTTTTGTAACCTCAGACTCTAGCACATTTCTGACACACAGTGCATTCAATCATTACTTGTCGGGGAAGAAAGGGGGTGAATAGACCGCATGAGGTCATTTTCTGTGCAGCTGAATGTAGAACACTCATACAATTGTTGGGTGTATGCAAATTCAAACTGAACAGTGGGGTGTAACACATGAAGTTAAGCTGTCCACATATGGAACAAGTCTGAATTAATATTCTAATCTCATGTAGGGCTTTAAATAAGTTGATTAAAAATATAGAATTTCCTCTCTCCTCTGCTGATCATATCAGGATGTGAGAAAGATGAGAGCCTGGAATCACACCCTTTATTTAATCTGTAGAAAGGATAAATCCCTAATTCTGTGGCTGTGCTCTTGCAGACTACCAGCTTCGTGGTGCTCAGATCCATTCTAACTCCACAGTCTTTTCACTGTGAACTCATGTGTAATGCCAGGGCCTGACAGTATTCTAACCTGACTGCCAAAATAAACTAGTGACTCAGAAGTTCACTTACTCTGTAAAGTAGTTTAAAATACATTTGTCTTCTTCTTGTTGATTGATTGATCAATTAATTGACTGCATTGGAAATAACACAAATAGGCTTTGTTCCTTCACCCAAAATTTAAAGTACACTATATATTGCCAAGTACAGGCAAAGACTACATCTCACACCCCTAATATGAATTCACCTTATATCTCTAAAGCTTTATGAACATTGATTCACAAATTCCTTCCTCAGTCTCTCTTCCTAAACCTAAGGTACCAGACTTAATTTCCTGTGGATGAAAAGTATTTGCATACTGCATAAAGAGGAAGCCTGTGGTCTTGTCTCCATATGAGTGGCTTATTTCACTGTGACAGTTCACGGTTTGTTGACATCATTGCACAAGGTAACATCGTCTTTTCTCAGGCGAATACTCTGTTTCATCCACAGAATGGTTTTTGTTCTTCTAAAAGAGGACATGTAACCTGCTTCTGACTTCAGAATTTTAATATTAATTAATTTGAATAAATACCCTGAAGTGAGATTCCTGAATCACAGGGAACTTCTATTTTTAAGTCTGTGATGGCTTTATGTGTGCTTTATCATGATAGCTGCAATGTTGCACATCCCTCCATGAAGTGTGCCAATGTTCCACCACTCTAAACCTTTGACAACACCTGTAGCATTTTATGCCACTATTATTATTATTAAAGTCATCCTTTCATGCATGGTTGATAAGTCACCATGGTCAGGATTTGGAATTTTTTGCTCATTAGCCCCAGTAAACTTCTTCTACATACCATCTGTCTACTTGTAGGATTTCCCTTAATTAGTTCCACAGGATTTGTCTTGTTGCTAGGTCATTGGTTATTTTCTGCTTTTAATCATTTATTTGTGGACACCTTGAGATTTTTCTATCTATGAGGTCACATCCAGCAATGGAAAAACATTGTGTTTTCTCTTTTCCAATTTGGCTCCTTTAAAATTAATTTTGTCAAACTGTTCTGTTAGGACCCTGCATATTATATCAGACATGGAAAGTTTGGTTACCTTTTCCTCAATCTTAACTTCAGAGTTTCTGTTTTTCCTCATTATTCCAGACAGGGGTTGTTGGCTTTTAAGATATGCTCTATTTGTTGTTACTGAGGAAATATCCTTCTATTGCTCATTTGTTATTTTCATGAAAATCAACTATGTCAAATAAATTTAGTACACAGATAAAGGTGATCATGTCCTTTTTTCAGCTGGGAGTGTTTTCTTTTTTTAATAATTTTATTTTTTTATATTAATCATATGTTATTTACTTTGTATCCCAGCAATAGCCTCCTCTCTCGTTCCCTCCCATTCTCACCCACCATCCCTAATTTCCTCCCTGCCCCTTTCCAAGTCCACTGATAAGGGGGTGATCACGTTTTTAACTTCAATCCTCTGTTAATTTCATATATCAGATTCATTGAGTTTCTTTCTCTTTTTTTATTACTGTGGGTGGTGGTGGTATGAGCAGGGCATCATTTAACATTTTGATATAAATTTCTTGGATTCATTTTACTTGTGTTCTCCTGGGTTTCCTGGATCTGGATGTTCATCATGTTACCTGATTTTAGGAGGATCAGACATTATTCCTGCCGATGAGCATTCCTGACCTTCCATTCCATGCTATGATCTTGATGGAAATATGTGTATGTCCCAGATTTCTTTTCATAGATCAGCTTTCTCCTATATGTCCACAGATAGCCATAACCATGTATAGGGGAAATCTTTGCATTCCTTTTTTCTACTGTTATTGAATGATTTTGTTTTCATTATTATTTTAATTAAAGATAGTCAATGTATGTTTCAAGGTTTCTGAATCTTTCACTTTTTCTCTAGACTGTGAGTAAAACATCTCTACTGAATTATTGATATAGTTGTATACTTTTCTCCTTCAGTTTATTTGATTCTTTTTTATTTGTTTGTTTGTCTTGTTTTGCTCCTTGGTGTTTTTATTTATTTATTTATTTATTTATTTATTTATTTATTCTGGTTCAGCACTGATTTTTTTACACTCACTGTATGTTTTACTTAGGGCTATCTCAACTTTTCTTTCAGATAATTCATACATCTGTTTTCTTTGTTCCTGTCTAGTCATTGTGTTTGTTTGTTTGTTTTCCAGATAGGGATTCATGGAGCCCAGGCTGACTTTGTATCTGAGGATGACCTTGAGCTTATAATCTTTTTGCCCTACCTTATGAATGCTGAGATATCAAACATGTAGCCAAGTAATTTCTGTTTGCTTGAGTTGGCTTCCATGGCTGTATCTTGATGCTTTGTTCACTCTGTATTCACATCTATATATGAAAAGAACTATTTCCTAGTCTTCACAAATTACCCTTGTGTAGGGATGCATTTTCACCAGTCAGCAGTCTTTAAACCAGATTGTATAATGCACTTTAAAATTGCTGGTAGCCCATACCCCAGTTCTTTTCTCCCTTTCCTGCCTTCTTTATCTCCCAAGTAAAATGAGTACAGCTTCTGGTACTGCTGTAAAATAGGCAAGACAAAAGCCAGTTTGAAAACTCATAGAAAGGTAGAATTCTATAACCTTTGAACCTAAGTCTTTTCTTTTTCTGGAGAGCTCAGATACAAATAGTCTTCAGCCCTATGAGTCTATCATTCTGAACTGAGTAGAAATGAAGACATCTTTTGAGCTTGCAGACGTACAGAGCTTTGTCAGTGCAACAACAGGGAAGACAGAAGCCAGATCTTTGAACAGCACCTGGACATTTTAAACCTCAGATGTATGACCCATGTTTTTGCTCCATACGGACAATCTCTGAGCTGCGTGTTTTGATCCATTGCAAAGAGAGAGTATGATCTATGGGGAATACCTTGAAAGAGGTCAAACAACCATCATTGTTTCCTTCAGCCCTTAGTGGTTTAGGTTGTACTGCATACTGTGAGGTGATAAAAATGCTAGACCAACAGGAAGTATATGGATTAGTTAATAGTTAATATTATACATTTCCAAGGAAAAGTTGAGAGAAGAAACATTTCCTGTCAACTGTAACATACTAGGCTAAGGGAAATGATTGTGATGGAGACACATTGTTTATTCTGTCTGGAAAATATTGGCTGTGACATGGACTTCACCAATGAGCTACCCACCCCAGACATTGACTGGACCCGTGCAGTTGATTATTCTCAAGGAATAGTCACAGTATGGTCTGTTAATATTTATTTCACTTTTTTTTTATAGACATTTTTTTGTTGTTCCACTATCTTGGATTAGCAGTGAGATCATGCTCTGAACTCCCCTCGTTTCCCAATTCTTTTTTAAATAGTTTATTTGTTTGTTTGTTACAATTTATTCATTTTGTACCATAGCTGTAGCCCCCTCCACCTCCATCCACTCCCACACACTGTCCTTCTCCCCCTAGACCCTTTCCCTAGTCCACAGATAGAGAAGGTCCTCCTCCCCATCTATGTGACTCTGGCCTATCAAGTCTCGTCAGGGCACAATGCATCATCTTACTCTGTGGCCTGGCAAGGCTGCACCCTCCCCCCAAAGGGGGAGGTGATCAAAGAGCCTGCCACTGAGTTCATGTCTAGACAGTCCCTGTACCCATGACTAGGGAACCCACTTGGAAACTGAGCAGGGGGTCTAGGTCCTCTCCATGCATGATCTTTGGTTAGAGTATAGATCTCTGCAGGACCCCCTGGGCCAAGGGGTTTTGGCTCTGTTGGTCTACTTTTGCAGTTCCTGTCTGTGTTTCTCAGGTGAGAGGAGAATCAACGGGGATCAAAATCATTCTTCAGGCCACCTGGAAAAAACCGGGAAAAAATTTCCGGGATCTGTTCCGGTACTGCCGCAGCCTTAGGCCACTGGCCAGAACCCACCATCTGTAAATACCATCCTGAGATCTACACCAGCAGCTCGCTCGGTTCTGACCCCACAGCCCTAGGACACTAGCCCAAATCCGCCATCAGTGGATATCTACATAGGACCGGAAGGGCGCACTCGGGGCTCCCCAATTCTTGTTAAAAAGTGTAGAAAAAGTTCAAACACTACACACAGAGGATCATATAGAAAAGTGAGTTTATTACAAGACCTGCGGTCACTCTCAGAGGGTAACAGTAGACAATCCCTGAAAAACCATTGTGCCTATCTATATTTGAGATAGGCTATATGCTATCATTAAAGTTTCTAGAAGAGGTGGCTTTCCCAGAGGGAACTTTTACTGTCCGGGTAATCGACAGCCCCATTTGAATGGACTTTTAATAGAGTCTTAACATGGTATGTCCTGTGCTTTTTCAGAAGCCTCCTTCTAGAAAATGATCCGGTGGAGTTAGGGAATCCTGGTTCAAGGTTTAGATAGTCATGAATGACTTTCCAAGCAGTTCAGAATGTTCAGCCCTTCCTAGACGTAGAGATATGACTCCAGCCCGTTGCTGAGATGAATGTAGTCCTCCTGCCACAAGCTCTGCATTTACAAGCTGGCTTCCTATGCCCTCAAAGGCTACCGTCTGACTAGCTGCATCCGGAAACTGCACCCAGTTTCTAGGTCTCTATCAATCTCGAGGTAAAACTAACACAGTCTTCTTACTTCTTTCCCCTAGAGCTCCTACAATTGGATATTTTTAGGTTTATTTATTTGTTTGTTTTGAGATAAGGTCTTATGATACAGCTCAAATAGACCTCAAACTCACAATCCTCTGGCCTCAGCCTGTAGATGGTAGAATTAGAAACATGTGTCACATCTCTTTCTCATGTGCCAATACCTATTCTGAATTGAGCAAATATTTCTCTCTAAACTACTGTAAGGTTATTAATGTCCCAGACATGATATTCTCCTGACTGACACACTTAGCACAGAAATTTGATTTGTTCTTCCTCCCCCACCCCAACCTCTTTCTCTTCTTATGACAAGGTCTCCCTGTGGAGCCCTGACTTTCTTCAAACATACTGTGTAGTCATGTAGGCCAGGCCAGGCTCAGACTCACAGAGACCTTCTTGTCTGTGCTCCCCAATTGTTGGGATTATAGTTATGTGCCACAATGCCTGGTAAGCCTTCCTCCATGAATCCTTCCTGACTTGCACTCCTTCTTTACCTACAATTTTTATCTTATATATAGTTTAGCCTTGAATGCCAAAATTAACCTGAAACAGGCCCTTTAAAAAACTTTTCATTTGGTTCCATAATGTAACTAAATGCCAGGTGAAAGCCTCTGATCTCATCTTTCATTTTGAATTGTTAATTTAGTTAAGGGCATAGACGTAAAGAATTGTCCTTAACTTTTACTCTGAGTTTCCTAGAATTTTGTCTTGTTAGATTTATATTGTTGTGAAGACATCAAGAACAAGACAACTTCATTAGAGCAAGAGTTTATTGGAGATTCACTGTTCCAGAGAAGAGGGGGAAAGAGAGAGAGAGAAAAAGAAAGAAAGATCTCAGAGCTTTCAGAGACAGAGAGACAGAGACAGAGACAAAGACACAGAAACAGAAACAGATAGACAGACAGACAGACAGAGACACGTAGAAAAAGAAACAGAGCTGCAAGTGTCCTGGATTTTTGAAACCTCAATGTTTATTTCCAGTGATACAGCTTCTCCAAAAAGCTACCCTTCCTAATTCTTCTCAACAGTTCCATCAACTATAAATTAAGCATTCAAGTATATACAATTATAGGGGACATCTTTCATTCAAACTACCACAACTTCCAATCCTCAAAAGAGTAGAAGCTCAGGGACTAGACTATGGTCCAACAGATGAGAATAATTATCCACTAAAGGCAGACTGCACTCTAGAACTGAATTATTCCTCTTGTAGGTACATGTTTGTCTTCTTGAACCAGGACAGTAAATAAGAGATTAACAACTTATTATACTACCTTAAATAACCAGCAACCTTGGAAAAATAAAATGAGAAAATAATGGATGAATTATGGGCCATCAGATCAAAATGACTTAATTATGCCTACATTTTGCCCTTTGTCTATTGATATATCTCATACCATTACCCAAATGGCAAAATGAAGGTGACTAGATCCTTTTATTTCCTCTTACTAATGTAGTCAATTTGAGCAAACCTCTTCACTCTGCTTTTATTGTCGCATGTCTCGTTAGTTAATTGGCATATTTGGGGACACAAAGCTGAACCTTGCCTATTGGAGCTTACAGAGTCCAAGCTTTTGCACTAAATCTCCAAGAGCGAAACAGTGTTGTTGTTGTTTTCCTTCATCCTATATGTGACACAGTATTTACTTCCAATGCTTGAGCCAAAATGATTTTCAGAAAATTGAGACCAGTCAGGGGTACACAGAGTTCTAGGTATGACAGGACTATAGAGTGAGAGCCTATTTCAATGACAAAAAGCAAACAAATAAAATAACATGTTAGAATGAACTACAAAATGAGAACCCATCTCAAAGAAACAAAACAAACAAATAAAATGACACCTTATAAATGAAGAATAAGGAAATCTGAGCAATAAATATAGAGAAGGGCTAGTTCCCCAAGAAACCAGGCACAGATGAGAAGCAATTTCCAAGTAGGATACCTCAGCTAGTACCCACCAGACTTGCTGATGTTAACAAGAACTATGATGATGGAAAATGCCTTTGTAATGTATGTGTTTGGAAAGGGCGTAAAAGCAAATGTACCATGTAGAAAAGATATTGACAATATTTTTCCCGTGGAAACATTCAAGAAAATGGACAAATATTCAAGACCCATTAAATCTCTGGCATAGACATAATTGAGTATCTCAGTATTTCCTTCATTTTTGTTTGATCATGCCATAGGGAAAACAAATACATGGGGAAGCAAAGATCAATAGGAAGAGAGGGAGAGAAAAATATTGATTTCATAAGTCAGAATTATGACTGTAAGAACAAAAAAGGGAAAGGAATATTTTATTTTGTATTATGTAGTTAGGAAAGTCTTTTCTAAAGCCATGACTTTATATTGAGATATTAATTATCAAGATAACAGTTCCCTCAGGCAAAGCTGAGAGAAGACTCTCCCAGATAAAGAAAAACCTGTGATGAATGCCTGAAAAGAGCAAGCATTTCCTGAAATGGAAAGAAAGCCAGCTGTACTTGAATAGAGGGAAAATGACCTGAAGTTGATACAATGTAACTATAGTGTAAGCAGGGAAATTCTAAAATCAGGTTCCTGTTTTTGCTGTTGTTGTCCTTCTTTTCTATCATTATGTTTTTGAATATTAGTTACATTTTATTAACTGTGTATCCCTGCTGTATCCCACTCCCTCATTCCCTCCAATCCCACCATCCCTCTCTAACCTCCTCCCTGCCCCTTTCCAAGTCCATGTTTTACAGTTTCTTCTTCTCTTAGAGAATTGGATTCAAGGAGCAAGGTAAGATGAGCAGGTATGAATGCAAGGGTGGTGCAGATAGGCAGAAGCATGCTGAGTTAAGAAATTACTTAAGTTAATGCGGTCACTAGGACTAGGTGACAGACTATGTGAAGGTTTGCGTTTAGGGGTGCTATGTACTTTCTATCTTGAGCAAGTCCTAGTTAGACTTGAGAAGTGGGGGTCACAAGGAAAGAAGAGGATTAGAAAGGGCCATAGAAAAAATAAAGTCAATAATTTAGACGCTAAAGTTGAAGGATAATTTCATGTTCAGACAGGCACACAGACAAGGAAAGTTCAGCCCATATTCATCAGTATGTCATAAATTATCCCTTACCTTGTCTTTTAGTATTCATCAAAATTAACAATGTTCATGTCTTACTTTCCAAAAGATCCCTTCCTCCTCCTCCTCCTCCTCCTCCTCCTCCTCCTCCTCCTCCTCCTCCTCCTCCTCCTCCTCCTCCTCCTCCTCCTCCTCCTCCTTCTCTTCCTCTTTCTCCTCCTCCTCCTTCTCCTCCTTTCCTCTTCCTCCTTCCCCTTCTCCTCCCCCTTTTCCTCCTCCTCTACTTCTTCTTTTTTTCTTGTTTATTTGTGTGTGCATTTGCCAGGGCATAGCAGTTTTTGACCAGGATGTGATCCTTCCTGGTATAGTATTACTGAAATGAATTTGCATTTAATTTGTATAGCTTAATTAATCCTGATTTTAGATTCATGGAATTGTATATTTTTGGAGTGTCATGATAGCAATTGTAGCATATGCTTATCTTTTAAAACCAGATCATTAGTCATAACCAATTGGGATACCAAGCACATTACAATACCTTACAGTTATTTCAGAAGTTTTCTTAGAAGCAATGTTTGGAAAAAGCATGGAATCAATGAATATGTCTCAAAAAATAAAATAGTTTTTTTAGTTATAGAAATTGTCTACCTCAGGAACAGCAGAAAACAAACCAAGCTGTAAAATTGCATGTGTCATCTAATAGACTAAATATAGAATGGTATTTTCTTCTTATTTTCCTTGCTGTTTTGACACTGTCTTGCTATGTGGAAGTTCATTGTGATCTCCTACCACAGTACCAGAATTAATCAAGTTGTTTATCACATCAGTTCTACTCATCTTCCACAGAAGGACAATGCAAGGAGGAAAAAGCAGCATATTGAATTTACATAAATCTAAAAGCAAAATAAAAATAACAGATAGTTACTGAATATCTGAAGTTTCCATGAAGTTTTATGTATACTAATACATTTTAACTTGCCACAGTAAAAATGTGTAAGTCTCCATTTCTGAGGATATTTACATCATTTTATTTGAAATATGACTTGAAGATTACATAGAGCAAATCATAAAAATATCAGTACACAGGAGGCCACATGCACACATGTTAACATTTTTGTCTTTTTCTCTGAAAAATTCACTTTACAAATTTCACTTCAGAATCCACATAAAATTCTTTTCTAGGTAAGTAGAAGATGGTTTAGTTATGTAAACATTTAAAGTTGAGTTGTTTTTTTCTCTGTATGCTCAGTATCCATGGATTCCTAAATTTGTAACAGTTATTTTATCTTCTCCAAGATTTTTTTTCCAAAATGATGAACAATAGACTTAGTTTCTGTTTAGCAATGTCTCAAACATAAAGTCTCATGCTATCTTATTGAGTGTTCTTATACAAAGTGTTGAATCACTATGTATAAAACAGCTTAAGATTACATGGCTAGATTCCTGTCATACCTTAAAAGCACATCCCATTTGTCTTTCTAAATGAGGATTGATCATCTTCGCCCGTGACCACTTTCTTGATTATCTTCTTTAGGTGTGTAGATTTCATTATGTTTATCATATCTTGTACCGCAAAAGGCATTTGAAAGACTCTACCTAGCAGTGTTTGAAAGCAGACACTAAGACTCATAACCAAACCCTCGGCAGAGTGCAGGGAATCATATGAAAAAAGGAATTTAGTATGATATGGAAAGGATAGGAGCTCTACAAGGACTAAATATATCCGGGCACAGGGTCTTTTCTGAGACTGACACTCAACCAAGGACCATCTATGAATATAACCTAGAACTTCTGCTCGGATGTGGCCCGTGGTAGCTCAGTAACCAAATAGTTTTCCAAAGTAAGGGGAACAAGGACTATTTCTAACAGGATCTCAAGGTCAGGCTCCTTGACTCCCCCCCCCCCCTCCCCAGGGGAGGAGCAGTCCTGTTAGGTCACAGAGGAGGACTTTACAGCCAGCCCTGAAGATACTTGATAAAACAGGGTCAAATGAAAGGGGAGGAGGTCCTTCCCTATCAGTGGACTTGGAAAGGGGCAGGGAGGAGACCAGGGAGGGAGTGTGGGGTTGGGGAGAGAATGAGGGAGCCGGATACAGCGGGGACACAGAGTTAACAAAATGTAACTAAAAAGAAAAATAAAATTAAAAAAAAATAAAAAAAAAAGATTACATGGCTAATAAGCTAAGTAACGTATTTTCAAAAACAAAAGTAACTTGCAATCTTCTGTCACTAACAGTCTGTTGTTCACTATTTCTTGTCTTAAAATAAATCCTTGGAATTATTTCCATGGCATGAATTTTCTATAATTCTTTTAAAAAACTCACTGTTTTTTTCCCTCTGTAAAAATCTGAAAAGTTTTTTGCTCTCTCTGTCTCTTTTTTTCTGTTAGTTGTTATATCTATTGTTCATTCACCTAAAGAGGATCAAGAGGCCACCAAGAGCCGAAGTATTTTTCTGCATTGGTATTTCTTTTAATCTTTACCTTGTAGTTCATATCAAAGCTACAATTGTTTGCCAGCCTGCAAAATCTAATGGCTCCCTCTGGTCAAAAGCTGTCAACAGCAATCTATCCAGCAGTGAAGGTATTGCCTGGAATAGAAAAGCATTGCATATGTCTGTATTCCTCAGTGAGCTACAAACAAGGCAAGATTAACATTTTCAAACAGAAACCATCACTAACCTCATGTAATAAGACGGAGGCACTAACATATCATTAATGGAGTGTAACATATCATTTCTGAAGAATATAGCTTCCTGGCTCATTACTGTCCTGTGGTCAGAAGTTAGCAAAGCAAACCCACCATCCATGGCTTTTTATTTTTTCCTTCTTCCCTTGATTTAGCAATGTGGCAATAATTCTCTTTCTCAGATGTTGGATCATGATTTATTAGGTGTCTGAAAGTAAAGCTTACTCCACAATCTGAAAGGAAAACAGTCTTCAAATGATCAGTCCAGATTTTCTGCTAAGCATAAAAACTGCTAAATTCATTAGGGAATCCGACAAAGAAAAAGACGACAATATATACACATATCTTTACATCACTCTATAAGCTGTAAAGTGCTGTTTAGGAAACTCTGAGGTGGGTGATATGTTTAACAGTTGTTTCATCGCAACGGTACTATGTGATCTTAATGACACAGTCCAGCATCAAACTCTCAGCATCAAACCAATGATTTAGCCTCATGTGTGATTCCCTTCCCAGCTAATTAGAATTCTTGTCTTCTAAAAAACATTTGCACTCTTGGCATTCCAATGGTTTTTCCACTTGTGGCTGGGCCATTTTCAGTATTTCTAAGTCAGAGTATGTGGCATGCTGCTAATTTTCCGTGACTGGTGATTCATTCTATCTTTTCAACTGAATGCCATATATTTTTTTCTTTTTTTCTTTAGTTATTCACCAGAATTAAACCAAGGACAGATTCCCTATTACCTCAGTTCTTAGGCATCCCAATTTAAGCTAACTAAAAATGTGATATTCACCGGGCAATTTGTATACAATCTAGAATTCCCTATCTCTCAACCGGCTTTATCGTTCTTCATATGTGCACAAGCAATGCTCAATTATGTGTGATACATTGTACGTGAGTGTAATTGTAACTTATTTGAAGGAATGATATTTGGGAAAAAAATCACTTGAAGGAAAACATTTAGAACTAACTGTCTTAGATTGAAAAGATGAGAAGTTATTTTGGTCACACATTTAGTACACAGGGTACAATGGAAAAATGAAGGGTTTTATTACCCAGCGTCTATTAAAAGAAACATAGTAACACAACTCTGAATGTTCCTGGAGGAAAGAAAAAAAACATGTTTATGCTATTTGTGTGTACTAATTTCTTTCTAGTGAGAACTCCCACATATTGTAAGTAGGAAATTTATCCCCTTTTATAAATCTTTATCATCTCATCAAAAGATATTATAATAATTAGTAAAATTCTACAAATGAAAAATACATACACAACTTTACTTCACAGACAATTATAAGCAACTGATGAAAAGACTTACTGAAATCTGCCAATGTTTAATCACACTAACCTATCCTACAGCTGAATGAACAATGGGAGAAGCCATCAGTCTAAACTCAACGCCATGTGAATAGCTCTGGTTAAATAATAGCATGACAACGTATCTGGTGTTTGGTGTTCTTTCCTGACACATAACGCTAAGACTCAGTGGGTAAGCATGTTTTGTTCATTACAGCATCTTCAGACCTTTAAAAGTGCCTAGTGCTTCACAGATGCCACAGGCACCATGCAAACCATGTTCTTATTAGTATCTGCTCACATATGGATTGTCAAGGAAAAGCTCTGATTGTTTCCGATTAAGTAGCACCATTAAATGTACAAAGGACCACTTGCATAAACTAAGCAAGTCATTTAAATCAGTTTTTAGGAAAAAAATTAAAAAATAATGAATTCATCCTTGCCAATTACAATAACCTTTAAAAGTTTTGATCTTCATCTTAAGTCAAATGCTAATATATAAAGTATGTTCCTAAATGCTTACTATTCATGGAAATTTCTACTTGTCTCATCATTTCTAATTTACTGGCTCTCATACACTTAGTATATGATTACAGCAGTATCAAATGCATTTATCTAATGATGAACTATTTTTTTATTATTTTTTTTATTTTTATTATTTTTTTTAAATTTTTCATCAATTACACTTTATTCATTCTGCATCCCCCCCTAAGCCCCTCCCTCCTCCCCTCCCAATTCCACCCTCCTTCCTCCCTCTGCTTGCATGCCACTCCCCAAGTCCACTAATAGGGGAGGTTCTCCTCTCCTTTCTGATCTTAGTCTGTCAGTTCACATCAAAAGTGGCTGCATTGTCCTCTACTATGGCCTGGTAAGGCTGTAAGAACTGGGAAATAGTAAGAGCTGGAGAGGACAGGGTCTCCACAAGGAGAGCAACAGAACAGGAAAATTTGAACACAGGGAACTTCCCAGAGACTCATACTCCAACCAAGGACTATTCATGGAGATAACCCAGAACCCCTGCACAGATGTAGCCCAGGGCAGTTCAGAGTCCAGTTGGGTTACATGATGAACTATTTTATTCATTTGGAAATGGATATGCGTACTTTTACTACCAATGGTTGTCAGATCACCTTTTGGGTAATATCAGTTAATAGCAATAATAACTTCTCTCAGAGAAGGCCACAGTGTAGTGTTGTTTTTAACAAAATACAATCATTTAATTATACCAATAAAGACTGGGGAGCCAGATGCTGGGATGAAAGCCTGCTATCTCCGAGAGAGAGAGAGAGAAAACACCCAGCTGACATTCCTCTTCAGCCAATGTCCCAGAGGAAGGAAAAAGAAATTCTTTCTCCATGCTGTCTCAACAACTCACTCAATAGGTGTACAGATTTTAGTATGTTTATCCTATCTTATAGGTCTAGTATCCACTTTTAAGTAAGTATATACCACGTGTGTCTTTCTGCTTCTGGAATACCTCACTCAGGATGATCTTTTCTAGATCCCACAATTTGCCTGCAAATTTCATGATTTCCTTGTTTTTAATTGCTGAGTAGTATTCCATTGTGTAAATGTACCACAGTTTCTGTACATGGAGATGACAGGATCCCCACAAGGACCAAATATATGTGGGCACAGGTATCTTTTCTGAGACTTATTCTCCAACCAAGGACCATGAATGGGTATAACCTAGAACCTCTTTTATGGTTGAATATAGTTTTCGTGAATAATAGTATTTTAATATATAGAAATCTTATTGACTACATTGATCACCTTTTATAGCCATTTGGACATTATATACTCTGATGATTAAAATATAATTTACAATTGTGTTTAACTTTAGAAATGATCACAACATAATTTTGAAATGTCTCTCAGAAAAATTTCAATAAAGTGACGGATCAATTTATGCTAAAATTCTTTTAATCTCTATATATTTGTCTAAAGTGTAAAAGTTATTTCTAATTGCTGACATATATGTCAATGAAAAATAAATAAAATTCAGAAAATAAATAAAATTATGAATATAGATATCAAGCTATAAATTAATTATAAAAATAGAAAATAAATGTGTCTCATGAATAAAGGTTTGTTTGAAATTAATCAAAACACGTATTGTATCTGTGATGGTTTATTTGCATTGGAACCTTGACTAGCCTTGTAATCACCTCGGAGACTCAGCTCTGGGCATTTCTTTAATGGTGTTTTCAAAGAGTTTTAGCTAAAGACAGAAGACCCAATCTGGATGCCTACAGTTTGTTACTCTCCTGGAACCCTTCAGACTGGAGTTCCGGAGTGAATACAAAAGAAAAAGAAGTCAGCTGAGCATTAGCACTTTCACCTATTTTCTTCCAGACTATTGATGCAGTGTTTCATGTTCCCACCCACACAGCTTCTCACCAAAGACAGAATATGTTTCCTTAAACCATGAGCCAAAGGAAACCATTATTTCCTTAAGTTCTACTGGCAAAAAATAATTAAAGAACTAGTTATATTGAGTTTTACTTGGAATAATTCCTGTAAAACTGAACCGAAGGACATTTTATAAACTTGGAGCTTATAATAATTAATGTAAAACTTTATATTATATTTTTGTTAAATGTAGTTCCATGCTTCAATTTCACTTTGCTTACATAGAAAGGGATCAAGTGAAATGAAAAGTATTTAAATAATAAATATTCCATAGATATAATAGATGAGATGTTAATTTGCAATGATATTAGACCAGGAAATTAGATCCTTGCATAAGTAGCAATTTAAGTAAATTTAAAAAACCAAAAAGAGGACAAACCTCACAACATTATAACTTATTTTTAATATTTATAATCCTACATAACTTGTGATTTTATTTTTTTGGTCTATGTATATTATTTTATAAAACAACAGAATTTTAAAGACCTTTTCTTCTACACTTTACTACTGAAGTATCTCAAGAGAAAAATATAAAGCAGGTCATTAGTCCCAGGGTAACCTAATACAGGGGAAGGCAAGTAGATGTTTGGGAACATTCTCGTACTATTATAGCGGGAAACAGAGGTTGTGATGGGGAGCCTATGGGCCACTATGGTACTGGCAAAGTCTCGCATTCAAGTGGCCTTGAGGCTGAGGAGAGTGAGTGAATTCACAGAGAAACTTGAATAGATAAAAACAGAAAATGGTATTGCAACAGTAAGAACCAAAAAATCTCTCACGGGGATCCTTTGTGAGAATTTTGCTGCAGTCTGAAGGTGAACAAGAATGACAAAGTAGGGTAAGAGGTTTGGTTTGGTTTGGTTTGGTTTAGTTTGGTTTGGTTTGGTTTGGTTTTGATTTGTAAATAGTGAAAGCTGTCAGTGAACACTATTCTACCAGGAGAGTAACAGAAATTTGTGTGAAGCGATTGCAAAACATCCTGGAGTCACTGGCAAAACTTGTTTCTAAAACTAACAGCTGATGAGGAGGACACTAAGAAACCCTTTGAAACTGGATGAAGTAGCAAATGGGAGAAGAATATGAGAAATGTGAGTAAAATCTATTGCGACATGATCCTGGCACCTCTAAATAAAATAGTGTGAAGTATTGTAATCCGGCATGGGTATGTTAAATTACTGGGAGTTAGAAGATGTAGTGGTTTGAATAGGAATGCACCCGTCCCCCTACAGACTCCTGTGTTTGAATACTTCGTCACAAGGAGTGGTACTATTAGGAGCTATGGCCTTGATGGAAGAAGTGCGTCACTGTGAAAGCAGGTTATATATGCTCAAGATCCAGCCGGTCACAGTCCCACTTTCGCTGCCTGTGGATCAAGATATAGAAATCTCAATACTGTCAGAGACAGTCCCTGTTCCCCCTTACTAGGCTACCCACATGGAGACTGAGCTGCCATGGGCAACATCGGTGAAGGGGTTCTGGGTTATCTCCATGCATGGTCCTTGGTTGGAGTATCAGTCTCAGAAAAGTCCCCTGTGCCCAGATATTTTGGCTCTGATGCTCTCCTTGTGGAGGTCCTGTCCTCTCCAGGTCTTACTATTTCCCCCTTCTTTCATAAGATTCCCTGCACTCTGCCCAAGCTCAGTGGCTAGCTCTTTGATCACCTCCCCCTGAAAGGGGAGCAGCCTTACCAGGACACAGAGGAAGACAATGCAGCCAGTCCTGATGAGACCTGATAGGCTAGGGTCAGATGGAGGGGGAGGAGGACCTCCCCTATGAGTGGACTTGGATAAGGAAATGGGAGAAGATGAGGGAAGGAGGGTGGGGTTGGGAGGGGATGACGGAGGGGGCTACAACTGGAATACAAACTGAATAAATAGTAATTAATAAAAATAAATTAATTAAAAAAATAAAAAAGGGGGGGCCAAGATGGCAACACCAGGAGAACACTGAGTCTGAGGAGCAGGACAACATTTTCCATACAGCAACCAAGAGACTGAACTCTGGGACCTAAAACAACAGCGATCATGTTTCCCAGGTGAAAGAAATCACACACAGCATGGGAATCAGTCCGGTCCACGCTCAGACCACCCAGCCAGAACCCGGAAGAGATCCTGGGTCGAGCAGCCACTAGATCACCAAACCAAAGCCACATGCCTGCGTGTACGGATCACCTTCCCAGGGTGATCAGTGGGCACAAAAACACTAGAGACTGGGAGTTCCAGTCTCCAGAAAAGCCCACAGGGAAGGAAAGTAGTGGGACTGGCAATGGGTCACCCAGTCTTTCCCTGGAAAAAGTCTCTCAGACCAGTGGGTACAAGCCACCATCACTAAACTGGGCTCAAGCCGCCAGCACAGACAGGGCTGTGTGCCAGCTCTCTAATACAGAGCTGTGAGCCCCAGGGCAACAGAGACTGAGAGCTGCTGTCCAGAGAAGGCCCCACAGGGAAGGAAAGAAAGTGCTGACTTGGGACACCGATACTTTGCCTGGGGAAGGTCTCGCAGATGGGCAGGTACAAGCCTCCATCACTGATCTGGGCCCAAGCCAGGAGCACAAAGAATTGTTGGGCACCCAGCACTCACAGATTAGTGGGCAGGATTGCACACTGACAGCCCAGAGACCTGCTTTGTTCCAACTAGTCCTCACAGACAGAACTGTGCACCTGAGGACACCAAAGACTTGGAGTCACTGTTGGGAGAAACCCTCAAAGGGGACGGACTTAGGCCACCCAGTATATCCTCAGAAAAGGTCCCACAGACTGGCCCAACCCAAGGACCTGTGCACCAGATAACCTGCTGTTACCAGGAAAGCAGTACTCACATGGCACAGATTACTGCTTGAGTACTGGGGCACAGAGCTCTAACCTCAGACCTACAAAAACCCGGAATCCCTGAGATCAACCCCCAGATACTGCTCCAAGGGGCAACCAGTTATCCCAAACAAAATTGACAGAACCACGGGACACATAGGTTATAGCAGCAGCTCAATAAATTCACAGCAAGAAACAAGGTAGCTATCTTCAGGCCTTCTTCAAGTCAGAGGAGAGCCCTCTCGACTAACAAGGACCACAGTTAGCACTCAGGTATCTATGCCTGAGGTGAGCTGTGACAACTTCTGAAAAACACCAGCCATCCAGTGACTATACCCAAAAAGCTGAGAAGGTTTCCCATCAGGAAAAACCATCTTCCTGCCAAAGGGAATCTCTCAACCACAGGATTCCGGGAACCATCAGAAACTAACTCCAAACACCTAAGATAGCCCAATTGGTAGAGGCCAGCATAAAAGTTCAAACAACAAAAGCCAGAGCAATATGGCATCTCCAGAAGCCAGTTATCCAGGGGCAAGGAGCCCTAGACACCCCAGCACAATTGAAATTCAAGAAGATGACCTAACATCTATGCTCATGAAGATGATAACAGAGGAAACAAATAAACTATGCAAAGACCTAAAGGAAGATAAAAACAAACAGATTATGGCCATCTGTAAAGAAATGCAGGAAGTTACAAGCAAACAGTTTGTGGCCTTTAGAGAGGAAATGCTTAAATCACTGAAAGAAATAAAAGAAACAAAAGATTGTTCAAACAGCTGAAGGAATTGATGGAAAAACAGGAAAATACAGTCAGACAGTTGAAGGAAATCAACAAAACAACTCAAGACCTGATGATAGAATTGGAAAAATTAAAGAAAACACAAATGAAGGAAATTATGGAGAGAAAGAACTTAGGGAAGAAAACAGGAACTACAGAGGTTAGCATAACCAATAGACTACAAGAGATGGATTTACATACACATAAACCCAGCATTACAGAAGACACTAGAAGGGAAAATACAGCCCAAGAAAACTAGCTACATTCAAGAAAACACAGGAAATAACCCCACTACAGTAAAACAAAAAGCAACCAAGCACACAGCCTTATGACTACAGCCAACCTCAAAATCAAAGGATCTAACAACTACTGGTCATTAAACTCTTTCAACATCAATGGACTCAATTCTCCAATAAACAGACACAGACTAACAGATTGGATGAATAAACAAAACCCAGCAATCTGTTGCGTACAAGAAACACACCTAAGTCACAAACATAGACATTACCTGAGGGTAAAGGGTTGGAAGAAGGCTTCCCAAGCAAATGGACGCAAGAAGCAAGCAGGAGTAGCGATTCTAATATCTGAGTGAATAGACTTTCAACCAAAATTAATAAAAAGAGATGGGGAAGGACACTTCATACTCATTAAGGGAAAATTCCACCAGAAGAAATCACAGTCCTGAACATCTATGCCCCAAATACAAGGGCACCCACATTTGTAAAAGAAACATTGATAAAACTTAAACCACACATAGATCCCCACACATTAATAGTGGGAGACTTCAACACACCACTCTCAAAAAAGGACAGGTCAACAAAACAGAAATTAAAAAAGGAACAATGTCTTTAACAGAGGTCATGAATCAAATGGACCTAACAGACATTTACAGAACCTTACACCCAAACACAAAAGAATTTACCTTCTTCTCAGCACCTCATGGAACCTTCTCCAAAATAAACCATATAGTTGGTCACAAAGCGAGCCTCAACAGATAAAAGAAGGTCGAAATAATCCCTCGTATCCTGTCTGATCAGCATGGAATAGAGCTGGACCTCAACAACAACAGAAATAGCAAAAAGCCTACACACACATGAAAACTGACAAATTGCTACTAAATGACAGCAGAGTTAGGGAAGAAATAAAGAAATCAAAGTCTTCCTAGAACTCTATAAAAATGAAGACACAACATACCCAAACTTGTGAGACACAATGAAAACAGTGCTAAGAGGAAAGTTCATAGCACTAAGTGCCTTCAAGAAGAAATCTGATACAGCTCATTTAAGCAACTTAATAGCTCACTTAAAAACCCTAGAAAAAGAAGAAGCAGACAAACCAAAAAGGAGTACACAGCTGTAAATAAACTCATGGCTGAAATCAATCAATTACAAACAATTAAAACAATTCAAAGAATCAATGAAACCAAAAGCTGGTTCGTTGAGAAAATCAACAAGATAGATAAACCCTTAGCGAAGCTAACTAAAAGGTAGAGAGACACCACAGAAACCAACAAAATCAGAAAAGAAAAGGGGGACATAACAACAGACACTGAGGAAATCCAAATCATTAGGACTTACTTCAAAAGTCTATATGCCACAAAGTTTGAAAATCTAAATGAAATGGACAATTTTCTTGAACGATTAGACTTACCAAAGCTGAATCAGGACCAGGTAAATCAATTAAGTAGTCCTATATCCACCAAGAAAATAGAAGTGGTCATCGAAAGTCTCCCATACAAAAAAAGCCCAGATGGTTTCAGTGCAGAATTCTACCAGACCTTCAAAGAAGAGCTAACTCCAGTACTCTTCAAACTATTCCACAAAATAGAAACAGAAGGAACATTACCAAACTCATTCTATGAAGCCATAGTCACCTTGGTACCTAAACCTCACAAAGACTCAACAAAGAAAGAGAATTTCAGGCCAATCTCCCTTATGGACACTGATGAAAAAATACTCAACAAAATACTTGCAAACCAAATACAAGAACACATCAAAGATATCATCCACTATGACCAAATAGGTTTCATCCCAGGTATGCAGGGTGGTTCAATATACAGAAATCCATCATTATGATCCACCATATTAACAAACTGAAAGAAAAAAATCCACATGATATTCTCCCTAGATGCTGAAAAAGCATTTGACAAAATCCAACATCCATTCATGTTTAAAGTGTTGGAGAGATCAGGAATACAAGGCACATTCCTAAACATAGTAGAGGTAGTATACAGCAAGCCTATACCCAACATCAAACTGAACAGAGAGAAATTTGAAGCAATCACGCTGAAATCAGGGACAAGACAAAGCTGCCTACTACTCTCTCCATATCTCTTCAACATAGTTCTAGAAGTCCTTGCTAGAGCAATAAGACAGTTGATGGAGATCAAGGGGATACAAATTGGAAAGGAAGAAGTCAAATTATCACTATTTGCAGATGATATGACAGTATACATGAGTGACCTCAAAAACTCTACCAGGGAACTCCTACAGCTGATAAACACCTTCAGCAATGTGGCCAGATAAAATTTAACTCAAAAAAATCAGCAGCCCTCCTGTATACAAAAGACAAAAGGGCTGAGAAAGAAATTAGGGAAACAACACCCTTCACAATAGCCACAAATGACATAAAGTACCTTGGAGTAACCCTAACCAAGCAAGTCAAAACTTGTATGAAAAAAAGTTCAAGTCTCTGAAGAAAGAATTAGAAGAAGATATGAGAAGACGGAAAGATCTCCCATGCTCATGGCTTGGCAGGATTAACATAGTAAAAATGGCCATCTTACCAAAAGCAATCTACAGATTCAATGCAATTCCCATCAAATTACCAACACAATTCTTTACAGACCTGGAAAGAAAAATTCTCAACTTCATATGGAATAACAAGAAACCCAGAATTGCTAAAACAATCCTCTACAATAAAAGATCTTCTGGAGGGATCTCCATCCCTGATCTTAAGTTGTACTACAGAGCAACAGTTATAAAAACTGCATGGTACTGGCATAGAAACAGAATGGTGGATCAATGGAACCGAACAGAAGACCCAGAAATAAACCCACACACTTATGGACACCTGATTTTTGACAAAGATGCCAAAACCATAAAATGGAAAACAGATAACATCTTCAACAAATAATTCTGGTCTAACTGGATGTCTACATGTAGAAAATGCAAATAGATCCATACTTATCACCCTGCACAAAACTAAAGTCCAAGTGGATCAAAGACCTCAACATAAAACCAGACACATTTAATTGGTTAGAAGAAAAAGTGGGGAATACCCTAGAACTCATTGGTACAGGAGGCAACTTCCTGAACAAAAAACCAACAGCACAGTCTCAAAGAGCAACAATCATTAAATGGGACCTCATGAAACTGAAAAGCTTCTGTAAAGCAAAGGACACAGTCATAAAAAATTAAAAAAAAAAAAAACTGCCTACAGATTGGGAAAGAATCTTCACCAACCCATTTTCTGACAGAGGGCTAACATCCAGTATATATCCAGTATATATAAAGAACTAAAGAAGGTGAAAAGCAACAAACCAAGTAATCCAATTAAAAAATGGGGAACAGAGCTAAACAGAGAATTTAGAGAATTCTCGACAGAGGAATATCGAATGGCAGAGAAGCACTTAAAGAAATGCTCAACCTCATTAGCCATCAGGGAAATTCAAATCAAAACGACCCTGAGATATCACCTTACACCCATCAGAATGGCCAAGATGAAAAACTCAAGCGACAACACATGCTGGAGAGGTTGTGGAGAAAGGGGAACACTTCTCCACTGCTGGTGGGAATGTCCACTTGTACAGCCACTCTGGAAATCATTCCGGTTCTTTCTCAGACAACTAGGAATAGTGCTTCCTCAAGATCCAGTCATACCACTGCTAGGCATATATCCAAAAGAGGCTCAAGTACACAATAAAGACATTTGCTCAACCATGTTTGTAGTAGCTTTATTTGTATTAGCCAGAAGCTGGAAACAGCCCAGATGCCCCTCAACTGAAGAATGGATGCAGAAATTATGGTACATCTACACAATGGAGTATTACTCTGCATTGAAAAATAAGGAAATCATGAAATTTGCAGGTAAATGGTAGGACCTGGAAAGGATCATCCTGAATGAGCTGTCCCCAAAACAGAAAGACACACATGGTATATACTCACTCATATAGACATATAACATAGGATAAACTTACTAAAATCTGTACATCTAAAGAAACTAATCAAGAGAGAGGACCCTGACTAAAATGCTCAATTCCCATCTCAATAGGCAAAGAGGATGGACATCAGAAGAAGAAAACATGAAACAACCCAAGAACCTGCAATGGAGGGCCTCTGAAAGGCTCTGCCCTGCAGACTATCAAAGCAGATGCTGAGACTTATGGCCAACTGTTGGGCAGAGTGCATGGAATCTTATGTAAGAAGTGGGAAATAGTAAGATCTGGAGAGGACAGGAACCCCAGAAGAAGAGCAACAGAACCAGAAAATTTGAACACAAGGGTTTTCCCAGAGACTCCATCCAGGTACCATGCATGGAGATAACCTAGAACCCCTGCACAGATGTAGCCCATGGCAGTTTAGTGTCCAAGTGGGTTACATAGTAATGGGAAGAGGTACTGCCTCTGACATAATCTGATTGGCCTGCTCTTTGATCACCTCCCCTGAGGAGGAAGCAGCCTTACCAGGTCACAGAAGATGACATTGCAGCCACTCCTGATATGATCTGATAGACTAAGATCAGATGGAAGGAGAAGAGGACCTCCCCTATCAGTGGACTTGGGGAGGGGAATGCGTGAAAAAGAGGAAGGGAGAGTGGGATTGGAACTGGAGGAGGAAGAGGCTTATGGGCGGATACAAAGTGAATAAAGTATAATTAATAAAAAACAAAATAAAAATAAATAAAAAGATGTCAGTTCCTTCTCCAGCACCATGCCTCCCTGTAGTTTGCCATGCTCCCCACCATAAGGATAATGGATTAAACCTCTGAAACTGTAAGCAAGCCCCAATTAAATGTTTTCTTTTATAAAAGTTGCCTTGGTCACGGTGTCTTGTCACAGCAATAAGACTCTAAGAAAGAAGACTTCACATAACTTTTAGCCAGACTGATGGAAAAGAAACCATCCTCAACACTTGCAGCTCAAAGTAAATGTCCCTTGACTTCTCAATAGTTGGAGAAAACACAGCATACATCTTTTAAGATATCACCTTAGACTAGGTATTTAAATTATGATCCTCATATTATTTTATAAAATTATGGTAAATTGTTTATATAAAGATAACATATTTTAGAATAACAAGTATAATTACATAATAGTGTAACATATTATAGCCATCATTAGGTTGGGATCAACATATTTAATGTTCTTACTGGAAGTGACTGGTAAAAGAAAATTGCATGTTATACAGTTTCAGATAAAGGAACATAGTGTCTTAATTTTACAGTGTGCTGCATTGTCTGGTGCTATGTTTATACAGTGACTCAATGGTCTTACAACAATGTAAGGAACATAATACTCAACCTCTTCATTAAAAATGAATATGAAATTTTATAAGTTGTGAGGTATGTAATTTCATCAGTGATTATTCTTTTAAAGAATGTTCTACGTGAAGTTGATAAATTCCATACACGTAGTTCCTAACTTACAGAGCAAAGTGAACCAGGAAGTGTAAAGCTGGAAGAAATGACACGACTTTAGACAACTGTCCTAGTTTTTAACTTTGGTGTCAAAATAAAGCACATCTTAAAGCATAAATTTCAGAAACTGTTCAAATAACCAATAAAGTTTTGTGTAAGATAAAAAGTATCTTAAATTAGTGAAAATGTTTTAAATAGTGAGATTGTACAGTGAGATAGCCATGTGAAAAAGTAAAATTAGAATTAATTCTCCAGTGTTTACCTAGAATAAATTACATACGTATGTATATATATATATATATATATATACATATATATATGCATATTTAAAGCCATAAAAATTCTAGGGTATAGATTGCGAGTTCAATGGTTAAGAGCCCTGATTGTTCCTCCAGAGGACTTAAGTTTGATTTCCAGCACCCACCATGGTGGCTCACAACCATCTGTAACTCATTTTCCAGCAGATCAGATGCTCTCTTCTGACTTTTTGTACATAGGTATACATGCATGCAAAATGCTAAGACACATGGTGTAATTTGAAAAACATATAAAAGTTTCACAAGTACTAGAAGAAAATATACATGAAGTTTTGTCTATGAATTCTCCATCTAGGGTGGTAGTATTTATGGAGACCGCTTGATTTAATGAAAAATGAGAGGAAATATTAATACTTGTGGCTATGTAAAAAGCATTTTCATAAATGACCATCTGGAATATAAATTTCTAGTTTTCACAAAGAATAAAGAATAAGGTATGCAATGCACCAATACTTTCTAAAAACAATGAAGAAGACCTACAGTATTGAAAAGCAAGCAAAATATACAAACATCACAAAGAACTGGAAATATAAATATATTTTAAGTATGACAAGATGTTCTGCTTTGCTCATAATAATAAACCTGAAAATTAAATGTAGTTTGAGATGGAAGTTCTCACATACTAGGTTGGCTAAAGTCCAAAAGTTGAGAAACATCTCTTGTGTGTGAGAATAACACATTCAAACATTAGCAATGGAAACACACCGTGGCAGAAACAATTTACAGAAAAATAGAGTAGCATTCAGCAGCATCTACGCTGCGCCGTATGCACTGAACAGCTCTTGCTTAGCCCTGTCTCGAGGAGTTCACTGATGAAAAAGAGCAATTATATATACATATATAATAAAATACATAAAAAGATTATATATATAATTAATCAGTAATACGTAAGCAGAAAATACTGACAAGAAATATCGTCAATATCATAGTATGATATATAGGGTAGAGTATATAAAGTACTAAGAAACTTTGAAATTATTAAAAAGAGAATCTAAGAAAATTATTGAGGCACTTTTCTTCTAGTTCTATATTATTAGAAGTATCATATTTGAGAATGGGCATAGGATTTAATTTGTTCATGCACGTACATGTGTGTTAGGTATACATGCATATATGTGTGTATGTGCTTATATGTTCAGATATGTGTATGTTGCGTGCATGAATGCATACCTGAATGCAGCTGCCAATGATGGCCATTGTCTGCCTTCCTCGTTTCTCTCCACATTATTATTATTTTTTGTTTGAGGTAGGGCCTCTCACTACCCCTATTTTCATTTGGGAGAATGTCATTATTTTGTTGCATTTCTTTTCTGAATTGCTATTTACTTCCTCACAAAAAATGCTTACTTAACAAATAACATGTAAATTTATTTTTGTCATTTTTATATTCAAGAATCAGTGATAATTTCTTTTATGGATGAATACAGAAGGGCTGCTGCAATCCTTAAAGTTAGCCTTCATTTTCTTATATGGCAGTATCAATCTTATGTTGTACAAAAATACTGTTTAAACATCATATCAATGGATTGAATCAAAACTGAAATAATTATCACTTGCTTTTTTTCTTTTATAGATTTTATATTACTTTTTAATATTTATTTCACTTGTGTGTGTATGAGAGAGAGAGAGAGAGAGAGAGAGAAAGAAATGAGTGGATATCAGAGGACAGCATTGAGAAGTTGGTTCTCTCCATCCAATAAGAGCATCAGGGACCAAATTCAGGTCTTCAGGCTTATGTGGAAAGTGAGTCTATGTGAGGTCTCTTACAGTTTTTAATATCTAAAATGTCTTAGGCCATTTATCACTCAAATACCTTTGTTTACAAGTTTGTTTATATCCTACCACTTACCATTTAAAAGAATAACCAGTATTAAGACTGAAAATCTGTTTACATTTTTCTGTGTAGTGTAGGAGTATATATTTCTGTTTTTCATATAAACAGTGAGAAAAGTCCTGTTAGTTATTCTTTGACAGTTTTTATAATAAATATTTAATTTTTAGAAAATTATAATTACATTATTCCTGCCTTCCTTTTTCTTCTTCCCTCTCTCATGAATCCCCTTTACTCTCTCTCTCTCAAATGTATAGCTTTTTTTCTTTACTTATACACACATAGATACTCTCTCTTTCTCTCTCTCGCACACACACACACACACACATAGCAAGAGAGAGAGAGAATCTTAAATATAGAAAATACAAACTGCTGAGTAGACTGGCTTTTAACACCTTTCATATAATCCTTACCCTGAATATGTATTCAGTGATCCAACCCATGACTCACCTTACCAACCCAACCCAACATAGAGCTTCCCACACTATAAACTCAGTTGAAAAGGAGTCCATGCAGGAACCCATGACACATGGGCCTTGAAAGACAAGACGCTTAGACATTAAGTGTGTGCCTCCTCTCCCTAAGCCTCTCTTTGATACTCTCTCTAGTCATCCAGCTCTTTTCGTCAGTAGTCTGTTACACACTTACTGTGAGTGACTCTTCTTTCGCTGTCTTTTTCTGAGTGTCTCCCTTTAGGTTATAATAAGACTTGGAAGAAAAAGAAGATACGTTTGTGACAGTTGATCCCTAAGAATATCTAGCAGTATATGTCTAAAAGTACTTGTTAAGTACCAGTCCTTTGGCAGATTGACAATATAATTTTCAGTCAGAAGGAGTGGTTAAGCTTTTTGCCTCTTCTGTCACCTTGGTATACAAGAGTGCTTGCTTCTTTTGTTAACTGGCAGCATGTATCCTCAGCGCCTGCAACCACAGCACAGGCCTTTGGAACTTCATTCTCTGAAGGCCTCTGTGTGTCTGGAAAGCTATTAGGTATGGGGACTGTGATTAAGGTGCAGGTCAGTTTGACTATAACTTTTTATAGAGACTTTGAGAGGGCAGGTTTATTGCTAACTACGCTGTTCTAAAATGAAGTGTGTATCCTTAATAAGAAAACACATCTTAGGAAAAAAAAAAGTGTGATCTTTATAAAAACGATGCAAGTTACTTTAATAAAAAGGCTACAAAAAGGGAAGCTATAATCTGCCCCCCCCCTTTCGCTCTGACCCCATCTGTTGTAAATGAATAAAAGCACAAATTGGGTTTATACTGAAGACTTTAAAGTCAGTAGTGGTTTAAGGTCATAAACAAATGAAAACCAGAAGGAAACATGGGAGTGCCTTGAACCTCCGTGCTGGGAGACATATGTCCACAAAGAGACATCAGTGAGGGTTACAGTGAGAAAGCAGGCTAGGAGGCCAGAGAGCTTGCCTGCATGCTGGAGCCTGCCTTGAAGATATCTGCCTACCTCTGGGGCAAGTGAAACTTCACTGAAATTACATACAGATAAATTAAGTTCAGTTACTGATTTATTTGTTGTTTAAAGGGATTTTCTACCTTTTCTAGTCTTACAAACCTTTGTTTTGTAAACTGAAACAACCACATTTGATTAATTTGGCCCCATTTTTAAACTTTTACTTACCTAATGTATTATTTTACCTTTGCTTGTAAATGCAAAAGATAGGGATTTCAATTCTGAGTGTTTATGGGCATGTCTCTGCATCAATGTGTATCTGTGTGTGTAATGATGACTGTCTTTGTGTGCCTTTGTGTGTGTGTGTGTGTGTGTGTGTGTGTGTGTGTGTGCCTGTATTTGTGCAGCTCTATGTGTCTGTACACGTGAGCTGTGATGAGATTCCCTTAAGGCATGAAGCTTTTTCTCATTAAAAAGGCAGTGTGGAATTTGGTGCAGACTCATCTTTAGGGACCTTCCAAAGAGCCTCTCAATGCCACTGACTTTTCAATGCATCACTCAGCTTAATTTCTTCCATGTGTGCACAACCACACAGGTGTGTAAATCAGAACATGGATCAGTGGACAAAGATAGTAAAGTATTTGCAAATACTTTACTATTAAGCTCCGTACACAACCCAAAAGTTGATAACTCTGAATGGGTACAAATTATTTTTAACATTTTTATTAATAAGTAAAATAGAATGGCCAGAGAATTTTTTTTTAACCCTAAGTGTTTTAGCTCATTATACCACTAGATTTGGCTTATTGTACATTACCAGTTGGGGCAAATAAAGTAAGATGTTTGAGAAAAGACAGAGGGCCAAGCACCCCACTGAGAAGCCCAGGACCAGGTCGCTTTTAGTGTTACTTCCTACTAAGATCATACTTCTCTCTTAGCTGAGGCCTTCTTGGAATGTACACTTTCAGAGCGAGATTTGCCTCTCTCCTCAGCCAGAATGCCTCCAAAGGCCGTGTGACCTCCTGAGACATAGCATGGCTTGATGTGGACATTTATCAATCCGAATGATGACTAAGCTGAGTTGAATTGGTCCATTTCTTGTTAATTTGTTTTTTTTTTTAATTTTTATTTTTATTGTCACAGCTAACAGTTGGGTGTTTGTTTATCTGTTTGTTGCTTTGTTTTCTTTTCCTGTGTCTCATCTTATATGAAAAAGAAGAAACTAGCCCAAAGCAGTAAGTCTGGGATCTTTCTACTCATTGCCTTCTGTCACATAAGCATAGCCTCTAGGTTCAAAGGTTAAGCTAGGATCTGGTTACTGACTTCTGACCTAATACTTCTGTTTTCCTAGAGGAAAGTGGGCGGCAAGTATTTGCATAGCATGACTAGTTAAATGTATTAAGCAATTCCACAACTTACGCAAAGATAACAGAAAAAAATATAATTTTAAGAACTGACTGGAGGAATACCATTTAACTTATAAAACAAGAACTAGTTAATATATTTTTTAACCAGGAAAATTAGATACTAAATAAAATCAATTATTTCTTAAGAAACATTCAGGTATTTACAATGCTGAGAATTCTAATATAATTTGCAATTGAAGTCACAGAAGCAAAAACAGTGCATGTTTTATATCTGAAGCAATGTCCCCAGCATTAAGTAGGACTATAGAGCAGAGTACTATGTTAGATAGTTAGTTAGTTAGTGTATGTGTGTATGCATGGGTATTCATGTGAGCAGGTATAAATGTTGAGTGCTACATGTGTGTAGAGGGCACAGGTCAACAGGATTTTTTTTCCTAGTTCATACCATCTAATTTTTTTCTTTTTCTTCTTTTTAAATTTTAATTATTAGTATTTATTACCATTTATTCACTTTGTATCCCTCTCCTCCCATTCACACCCTCCCCCCCTCTCCCTTTCCCCCTCCCTTACTCCACTTCTATCTGACCCTAGTCTATCAGATCTCATTAGGATTGGTTGCATTGTCTTCCTCTGTGCCCTGATAAGTCTGCACCCTGCCCAGGAGAAGGTGATCAGAGAGCCTGCCACTGAGTTCATGCCAAAGATAGCCCCTGTTCCTCTTACTAGGGAGCCCACTTGGAGACTGAGTCTCTGGGCTACATCTGAGCAGGGGTTTTAGGTCCTCTCCATGCATGGTCCTCAGTTGGGGTATCAGTCTCTGCAGGGATCCCAGGGCCCAGAGGCAGAGTATCTTATTGGCCCTGAAATTCACTGATTTGTTAGACTTACTGGACTGCAAGTTCCAGGTACTCCTGTTTTAGAATCATAAACTCTAACCTCAGTAGTTCTAGACTCTTCAGGTGTGCATGACTGACTGTCTCAGCTGCCCTACCTTAGTGCAACATTTTAAACTGACAGCTAATTGGTACTGAAGCCCTACTCCTTATCCTGTGACTACATTTCTCATGTCACTTCCCACTCCTCAGGAGATGGATGGTTCATACTCATCTCTCCAGTAGACCAAGGGTTCTTCTCTACTTTAGCTGGTGTGAGAAGAAAGATGGGAATAGCCACAAATAGAAAGGCCACAAATGAGGTGGAGGAGAATGAATAAAAGACCCACAGATGACTAGATCCAAAGTCCAAGCCATTCACAGTCTCAGCCTAAAAGACCATGGTAGAAAGAGATAACCCATTCTATAAAGTTATTTTCTCACCTCCACAAACATCCATCCAAAATCAAAAGATGAATGAATATTTGGGTACTCTGATAATCATTGCCGTTATGTCAGCTGGCAAAGACAATGAAAAGTGTTTGAATCTCAGTAATGACAAAGCCAAGAGTATAATATCCTACAGACACTTCATGATGCCATGCAGTTTAGGAGGCATGTACTATTACTTTAAACAAGGCCTTTCCCATGACACTAACTTGGCAGTTTACATTAGTAGAAGGTTAGCTGGTTGGAATACATGTCTAAAACCAGGCAACTGGAAAGTTGAAGCTGTAGAGTTGGAAATTTGTCGCCATCTTGAACTACAGTACATATGAACTCAGTCTGGCTTATGTAAGATGACCTTGTCTCAGAAACTCCAAATAATTGCTAGGCATGTATCACAGCAGAGTAGATGAAAGCAGAAGCTTCAGGAGTTCACAAACACTTCAGAAACAAGGTGGCATTGAGGTGATCCTGGTCTACGTGAGACCTTATTTCTAAAAACAAAACCTAAATAAATGGCACATGGAGGAGAAAACATTGTTCTGAAAATCAAATCTAGATGTCCAAGCTCCCTCAGTGCTAGGAGGAGGGCAGTGTGCAATTCTGTTGGGGTAGCTTTCAATGAGTGAATAAATAAAAGCATACAATAAGTTTTGAAACTGATGAAAAGTTGGAAGGATGTGAAGCTGAGATAAGCATTGATAAGTTGCTGGCATTGAGAAAATATTTTGGAAGGACCATAGGATGAGTCTGCTCCAAATTCCAATATGCTTTTCTAATTGGAAAATGCTATATGCCTTCGAGGCACTCAGGAGTTCTGGCATTGACCCTGAGGAAGAAGGCTGTGTGACTAAAGCCATGGAGAATTGAGACCAAAGGCCAACTGGGAACACAACACAGAGCCACACACACAGTCAGACTTAGAATGACACCCTGAAGCAGGAGGATTGGACACTGCTAACCTCCTCTGCTTGGTTTTACATGTTTGAATTTCTGCTATGTTCTAGAAATAATCAGCAGTAATATCAGAGAGACTGGTCAGGAGAGAAGTCTTCCAAACTAGGCAGAAGATCATTTTTTGACCAGAGTGAAAATGAGGTTAAACTGAACATATTCTAGGTATATTTTGGGGAATGTGTACTCTCTCTCTCTCTCTCTCTCTCTCTCTCTCTCTCTCTCTCTCTCTTACACACACACACACACACATGCACACACACACACACACACACATATAAACACACTACACTACACACCTCCCACAAAAAAACAAAACCAAAAACAATTATTTGCATTAAGCATAGGAATCAAGTGAGCCTGGGTCAGCCTTTCCCATAGTTTTTCAATCTAAAAATGCTCACAAATACATTTGGTGAATATAGAACATATACATTGATCATAGTGGCTCTGGAATTATTCTCCAATTTGTTTTTCTCTCTCCCAGCCCGAAGAGTGGATAAGTGACTGGGATTCATTGAAGACCTGCTCTGAGAAATCAACATTTTAATTATAGGAATGACCACAAAAGAGCACACTCCTGGCTTCCCAGTGGAATATACCTTGATAATTCACCACATAACTTCTCTGGTTAACGTTTTACCTGTAAACAGTACTGGGAATTTTACCTTTTAAAGAGGTATGAATGGGTTTTTAAATATTTTAGATATATTTTATTCGTTTGTTCATTAATTTTGATGGGGAAGCAACTGAATGGTGATCAGACGTCACCTTGCAGGGTTGGTTCTCTTTCACTGTGCAGGGTTGAGGATCAAACTAAGATTGTAAAGGTTGGCATTAAACAAGATTACTCATGAAAGAGTTTTTGAGTTATGGACTCTATATTAGCAGTTGAACTTAGAATCTCAAACACATGTATTGAAGTGAATTCTGCATATGAATAAAGAAAAGATGACTGGAGCAGGAAATGAAAAAGAAATCTTTAGCCATTGCTAGGAAGTAATATTGTTTTCCTATTTGTCAGTTTTATATTTTCCTTTTCTAATTTATTTCTACCTAGTTTATTTGAGTATTGGCCAGTGTTTTCAGGACAAGGAATATTTTTTCTTAATATTGCTTTCCCAAAAAAGATCAGAATATCCAGATTTTAAAAGTGAAGATTTTCTAATAGTAGTGAAACAAAGAAAAATATTACAGAACTAATGACATTGAAACTTCTCTAAAACATATCTTCTATTGAAATGAAGCTGTCACATTGGTATTATCATTAAGGTATAACTTAATTATATTATATGTTATATGAGAACTGAATTATGTTAGAAAAAAGAAGTAGGAGTCTAAAAACCAAGCCTTATGAATATGATGTGAAACTGATGTATCATCAATCTCATGGATCTGGGAGATCCACAGAGCAAAAGTTCCAATTTACAAATCTAGGAATCTGTAAAGTAGTTCATATTAGGAAATAGAGTTCTTGGTATGGTATTTTGTATGCTTGCATACCAAACAATACATTTTTTACATAAAACAGTGTTTTACTATGCTGTGATTATAATCAATGATAGTCATGGTTCAACAGGCACCACATTATCATATCTCTAGTTAACATATTGAAAAATGCATATTACAGCAAGTTGGAAAATATATCTGCTTACCTGGTTCTACTCCAAGTAACCTGCAAATGCTTTGTTATTTGGCAAAAGGTTCTCTGAGAATAGGATTAAGTTAAAGGTCTTAGCACAAGGGCGTTGTTCTGGGTCTTCTGAATGTATGTTAAATACAACCACATGCATTTTTATAGAGAAAAATCAGAAACACATAGAGATGTCTAAATGAAGAAGAGTTTGGAGGATGGATGCTGACATGAGCCAAGGAACAGAGTACAACCTCAGGAGCAAGAAAATGCAAAACGCAGATGATCCGTGAAGGCTCCTGAAGAAGCATAACCATTTCTGCTTGGTTCACTAAAGCTGATTTCACCCTTCTGTCTTCTAGCGCTGTGAAGTGTAGATTTTTATCTTTTGAAGATACCCCACATGTGATGACGTGTTAGAGTAGCTACAAGGTGTGCAAATCTATAGCTGCTCCAGGCAGAACCTCTGAATTGGCAAAAATAAATTTCTGTACTAAGTCGTGGGGTACCATTATTTCCAATTGTTGGAAGAAAGTCTACTTTTGTAACATGAGTGCATCTTTTAAACTCTTAACGAATTTGTCTCGATGATTTTTACACCATAGAATGCATTCTGATACCATGCTTCCACGCTCTCTACCCCCCATCTCTGTATGCTTCCTCCTCTCTACAAGATTCTTTCTCACATGCATATCTTAGTGGTTTGCATTCGCTTGTTTGGTTGTTTTGGGACCCACAGGTTTTGACCGGAACTGTCTGTGTGGCGGTGGGCTTAAATAGGCTGAAATCAGGCTGAAATCAGCGGGCCTCTGTCGTTGGCTCCCTGCATCTTCAGCAAGGAAAACCAACAGTCTCTCCTCTTGTGACCGCTTGCCAAAACCTTTTCCCTCACTGTGCTTCTGTTCTTATACAATCTATCCAGTGTTACCTAAGCTCTGAGATGAAAACGGAGAATGTTGATTATTCAAGGTCAAATGTTTAGACTGTTTTTCAACAGAAAGTCACATCCTTTTCAGTCAGATAATCCCTGAAGGGTCATCCTGAAAGGATTCCTGGTCATTTCTTTAGTAAACAGCCTCAGGAAGAGGTGATTTGCTGTGGTGTCACCACTGGTTAAACAGAATCTGGTATCACCATTCACTCCTCTTACCACTCCTGCTGTTTGTTTGTGGCTAATCAGGTTGACTTACTCCCAGTATCAGAGATCCAGGACTCTACACACCTCAAATTATGTGTAAGGTCATGCTGAATCCAGAGAGAACCAACTTCCTTACTACTGCTCAGATGCCGCCAGTATCTCTGGTTCTAAATGTCCTCTCAGAGAATCCCACTTTCACATGCTGCAGCTTTTGTCCGTGGACCCCAGGAAGCAATCATTAAGAGCACAATGCTGCAAGTAGATAGAGCAATACAGCAAAACAGAGCTCAAAGGCAGCCCATTCCATTCTGGGTGTTAGCATGTGATAACCCCTCAGCTAGAGAACTCCCCATAACGGAAAGAGCCCTTCGCAATTCCTGCCCCATTAGAAAAAGGCAAACAATGCTGAGGTTAATATTTTAATTTGTTTTAAGACTCTATTTTCTTTTCAATTATGTATATGCGCCTGTGCATGGATGTATACATATAAGTGCAAGTGACTCTGGAAGATAAAGGAAAGGTTAGACTTCCTGGTGCTGTAATTGTTAGCTACCCAATGTGGCTGCCTGGACACAAACTTAAGTCCTCTGCAAAACTAGTAACTAACATGTAGCCTATAGATTGACAGTTTACGTGACAGAAGAGCATAGCTATATGTTCATTAGAAGTACTGCTGACTATGAGACACAAAGAAAGATTTTGTTTGGAGGAATCAAGGATAAATATTAAATAATAGTTCCCAAGGAGATACTGTTGCAACCAATAAAGCAAATGACTAGTTTAAATTATCAAACCACTAAGAGAAAAATGAAGGGTCATTTATCATAAGCAATGACAGAATTCATCTTTGTTAGTTTACAATGGTCTAGTTATACTGTCTTATTAAACACTCGTTTCATCTTTAAAGTGTGTGTGTGTGTGTGTGTGTGTGTGTGTGTGTGTGTGATCACAGGATCAGAGAAGGCAGGCACAGAACATACATACAGCAGAATCTTGATTTCCATCTTTTCTCATCCCCCTTTACTTCACCTCCTCCTCCTACTCCTCTAATAAATAGTATTTCTATTCTCATAATATTTGATATTACTTTCAAACACAATGATGGAGTTATTTGTGAAGTGAAACTCAAGCAAGTAAACATATTCATCCTATCACAAATGAGGTGTCAGAATTACTAAAACTTCTAAGACTCTGTTCAAGCTATGTCTGAAATGACATAATTCTTAGCAAGGGATTTAGATTTTAGTAATGAAGCTGTCAAGCTTGTGCTTCCTAGGAGCCTGCGGTACATGTGCAACAAATAATATTAAGGAGTCTGCTGAAAACTATACTTTTCTGCCATAAACACTTAAGAAGAAAGCACTTCACTTCCCCAAGGCACAGTAAATAATAGATGTCTGTAAAAAGAGTTATCTAAATTCCTAGAATACCAGGGAAGGAATGATCACCAAAGAGAGAAGAGGGTAATTTTGTTTGGTTTTGACTTTTTTTTTCCAAGTCTTTGATCTATGCCCTGGCATCTTCATTCCAGGCAGTAGAAAATGCATCAAAAGAGAAAGAGAAAAAAATTTAAAGTGGAACATTGAGTACCATAGATGAATAATTTTTAGTATTTGATAATGTCTGTCATCTACCTTGTAACCCATTAGAAATGAACTACTTTTGTATTTTTCCTTCAGTTTTCTGCTTCATCATTTCACACTTAGCCTTTCAGTTCTCTCAAAGCTTTCTTTTATGTCTCAGGCAGCCAAGACAGGTACTCATGTTCTGAATTAGAACAGGAATATTTTCCATTAATAGATACTTTTAATACTTGCTAGTAGGTTTTTGTGTTGTTCAATCTAGGCTAACTTTCTGGGCTTTCTCAATGACATATGACGCGCACATGCAAATTGTTCATTCATGGATTCTGTTTTACTAAATCCAGACCTTATTCTTAACCTAGAATTGGAACAGAAAACAAGAATGCAAAATAATGAGACACAATTTTTCTAGTCTTATAAAGTGAAAATTAAATTTAATTTGATTTTCAGTTTCAGCCAGCACAAATCCATCATGTACAATTTGGACTTTCTTTCTTTTTCATGTTTTGAGTAAAAATGTTAAATATGTCCTAAAATATTTTACCTGGTTAGGTACGAAGAGAAGATTGGTAAGGTTCTCCAAGAAATGTTTTCTTATAACCTGCTTAATTTCACCATTCATTATTATATTTAATTTTCACAGTAATTCCCCTCAAATAGTAATGAGCAAAAATAGGAATGAGCAAACTCATTGCTTTAGTTATGTGAGACTTTGGAATCTGAGATGAGTTCATTCTTCCAAGGTTTTTCCATCATGGATCAGGAAGAAAATGCTGAAAATCAAGTCAGATTTGATTATGCATACCCTCAGGAGGCTGAAGGAGAAGTAACTCCCTAACTTGGAGGCCAGTCTCATCTACAGAGTGAATTCAAGGACAACTTGGTTTAAAAACAAGATGGCACTGAAAGATAGGAAAAGAAAGAGAGAGAAAGAAAGAAAGAAAGAAAGAAAGGAAGGAAGGAAGGAAGGAAGGAAGGAAGGAAGGAAGGAAGGAAGGAAGGGAGGGAAGGAAAAAGGTGGAAAGGAAGAAGAGAAAAAGAAAAGAAATTAGAAATACAACATTTTTTTTTCTCAGTGTGATAAAATCTGGGAGTCGTACATTAAAATTGACTGATTTTCGACTCATTATCAGATGTTTCACATAAGTGATTCCACTGCACCTTCTGAAGCAACACAGATTACCGTGATGGAATGACCTTATGACAGAACAGGTGACTCAGGTAATGGTGTACAAGAAGCAGAAAGATTGAAAGAGACTAGGAATGACATGTACCTTCAACAGAATGGACCTGGAGAATTGTCTCCTCCAACAAGAGTCCCCCTTCTAAGTATTTCACCTCAAAATAATATCATAACTCCAGTAATAGATTCAACCATTGATGATCTCATAGCTGTCAAAATAAACACTCCTAAAAACCCGTCTACTCCCTACCATGCCTTGGAAAACATGAAATTTTGAGGCCAACTTTAAATGTAAACCAGGACCTAGATGATGTGTTAAAGGCTCAAAAAGAAAAAGGCATGCATTACTATAGTACAGTACCTGATTGGCAATGGCACGTGTTGTCTGTGAAACACAATAAAAGATATTTCAAAAAAACTCGTATCGGATGGGTCTGATGCTCTTTGGGTGGATGACACCTAAATGAACATCAGTACAAAGTCCCAATTTATTTCTAATATCAGAGATCAGACTTCTACTCTTGCCTGATGCGTCTAAAACAAAAGGGGGGAACTGTAGAGAGCTGCGGAATGCCGCGCCTTAAAGATGGAGCTGGTTTCCGCCTTCCACCTTCCCGATGATGAGTGCTCTCTGTCACGAACAACTCCACATTTGGCTAAGGCTGAGGATCTGGCTTGCTTCCATGTATGTGGACCTATCTGCATTGCCCACGTGGCACGCTGGGGTTGGCTACCCAGAGGCTATTTAAGCTGTGGGCTGGCTTTCCCCAGGGTCAGATGATTGTTCAAGGTTCCTGAATAAACTGCATTGAAAAAAACAAAACAAAACAAAACTCCAGAAAGCATCAGTTCATTGAAATTCCTTCATCCCAACTAACCCTTCTGAATTAGAAGTGCAGCTTTGTTATTTTCAAAGTGGTCTTTAAGCGGAGCCTTCCCTGGGACCCCATGCATGTGGAGTAACTGGAATGTTGTAGATCTTATTCTATGTGCAGATGACTTCTGTGTGTGCTGTCTTCAGAACAGTCTCCCCAGATCTTCAAGGTGGAAAGCCCAGAGTGTCAGTGTTTCACACGGTGCTTGTCAACTGTTGGAACAAAAAGAATGGGTGAAAGAAACGATCAAAGCATATAACTGCACAGTCAAGAATGGTTTTACTGTTTTGTTTTCATTTTGTGAGGACTTCTGTTCTTTAGATCACACCCAGTGCTTTGTTCAAACCAGCAGATTACAAGGCAAAGCAAACCATACTTTAATATGAAAATTCTTTAAAAATATTTAAGGGTGTACCTATTAAGTTTAACTAATATCTCTAACATCTTTCTGCCTCTGCATTTCTCTTCCTTTTGAGGCTAAGATCGGTAATTTTCAATTATTGCTGTTTAAAGAAATCATGATCACACAAATTGCATTGAAATCATGGGCTGAGAACACAATCCCTAAATTTTCTTGAAGTCTTCCAGGCCATTAGACAGTATTCAAAACAAGCACAATCAATGCATGTTATTGCTGTGTCTTTTTAGTCTTGATCATGTTAATGGTATACTATGAACACAAAGCAAAGCAAAGAGAACACATTCTTGATTGAGGATCTTCTGGAAGTTCAAGGCCTTTAATTAGCTGCAATCAAGAAATCAAAAGGCTACACTGTAAATCTACACATTTTTATGATTTTCATCCATTGTTTTCTCTTTCCACATTTACCCATCATCACAGACACACCCTATGTCCACCAATGCAATTAAATAGTTACCTACTTTTTGAGTTTGAGGCTTACAAATTATTATGAAAGATGAGGCAAAAATAAACAAGTAAAAAGGCCTATTTATCGTAAAAATACTACCGGAAACTGCATATCTTCACAGTGGAGAAGGAATACTACTTAGGACAGAGTCTCTCATTATTGCTCTGTTTGTTCTGCTAATGTGAATGTACTTCATAATTGCAAAGTTGAAGCGGTACAATCTAAACATCTGCGTTTAATTACTTTATGTTAATCAAAGCTATAATTCAGTGATTATTTTTTATTTACAAATAGAAATTTATAAATGAAGAGCTTTATACAACAGTTTGTGCATTTTATAGAGCACTGATTTATTCTCTGGAATATCAACATAATTTTCCAAGTCGAAAATGCTATTTGTGACATTTGGTATCAGATTAAATGAACAACTAAGTATTTTATTAATTATTTTGTATTGTTATCACTGATATTGATTTGAGATGACACATTGCCTCTATGCATATATAGTATTCAATCAAAGTACTTTCATATAGAGTTTGGACTGTATCGGGAGTTATCTGCCTACCTCAATCTTTTAGCTATTATATTTGTATAATGATAATCGTGACTCATGAATTATCTGATAATTTATTATTTCTTGACTTTGTGTAAAATAAATTTAAATGTATTTAAGATCTTGATTGGTAAATTCAAAATCTGATGTGAACAATTCACCAGTAAATTCTCACTTTAGTTAATGAATTGTTCAGTACAGAAGGCTCAGATTCATTTGTTATTCAAGAGTCAGTAATTCTTTCTGATTATTTAAAATTTGACTTTACAAATGTGTTATGCTAAATAAGATTGACCTTGAATTCAAAATAACTTCAGTTTACTGAGATTCCTTCTCTATATGCAGTCAAACAAAAAAGTAAAAGAATAAAGATTTTCTATATTTCAACCAATAACAATCTTTAAAAAAACAAAACAACAACAAAGACCTCTAAATTTTGAAGAACATGTAACAGACAGTTCTGGAATTTTAAGTGAGATTGTGTTTTCTGATAAACAGAATTTCATTTTGTTTTGAGCACTGTGCTGGTTTAAGAAAAAAAAAATGCCCCCAGGCAGTGTTGGTGCATTCCTTTAACCCCATTACTTTGAGAGGATGAGGAGATAGATCTCTGACTTTTAGGCCGCTATGGTCTACTGAGCAAGTTCCAGGACAGCCAGAGCTAAGCACATACAGAGAATCCTCAGCTCAAAACAAAACAAACAAACAAACAAAAAGCCCTCAAACTAAAATATGAATACAGAAAAGAATAGTCCCCATAGGCTCACATATGTAAGGTAAGAAGGATTATGGCCTTGTTGGAATAAGTTTGGCCTTGTTGAAGGAAGAATGTCACTGATGTTTCAGTGTCACTTTGATGTTTCAAAAGCCCAAGGCAAGCCCAGTGGCTTTCACTTCCTGCTGTGGCTCCAGATGCAGAATTCTCAGCTACTTCTCCAGCACAACGTCTGCCTGTGAGACACCCTGCTCGCCTCCATGATGGTAATAGAGTCTAAGAACTGGTGGTGATAAAGGACAACAAAAAACAGTGCCTAAACACAGAAGGATCAGCATATATATGAACAAACAGGACACTGTGGCAGGGCCAGCAGGAGTCGGTGCCAGGTGGGATCCTAAAACTGAAAATAGAAGTGGACACCCATTTACATCCTTAACCCAGAAGTTATTCTCAGTTGATAACCTCTCACAAATTAAAAAATCTAGGTTTTTTTGTTTATTTGTTTGTTTGTTTTTGTGTTTTTCCCATAGGGAGTCTCACTGGGGAAACAAACTACTCTGAAGAGTAGGCTGATACTCAGCCGTAGATGGCCATCAGAAAGTAAACTCAGTGACATCTTTGGAAGTTCTTTGTTTTACAGTGTTCTCTTAGGATTTGTGTCCTTACGTGATTCCTATGGTTGTAGACCTGTGTCTCTGCATCTATATGCGTTTCTTGCGTATTTTTTTCCTTTTCCTTCTGTTTTTTGATTGTTTTGTCCTTTTTTATTGAATTTGTTTTTGTTTTATCTTAATATATTTTATTATTATTATCCCCTGCATACCAGTTTGTTTTCTAAGAAGAACCAGGTTTCTGGGGGTGGATCTATAGGGGAGGGGCTATGGGGTGAAAATGGGTAGAGTCTGGTGAGAGAAAATATAATTAGAAAATATATTAAAAAATAATAATTTTTGATAAAATAAACACATGATAAATAAAAATATCTCTGTTGAACAATAGGAGCTTATTTTTAACTTTTCATTAGCAAAGTCATATGGTTTAAGAACCATACTGATGTTCAGAACCACATCTGCGGTGTGGTTAAGACAAACTAATCCATAAACACATTATATCAGACAGTTGTCATTTTTGTGATGAGAACATTAATAGTCACCATGTTAGCACTTTCCAAAACTACATTTTGCCTTGTTGTCATACAGAAACAAAGGTTCTTACAGAACAGGTTTGGGGTTGCATCAGTAGATAGCATCTAAGTGCGCAGTGGCGAACAAAATAAACAGCAGTGATCACATATCTAAGCAAACATCACTTAAAGGTAGAAAAATGACAGAGCTGAGAGGCTGCATGAGGGTAAGAGAAACGTAACACTGTTTACCAGTTTACTTCCAGGGGCAGAAATGTCCACAGACAATACTGTGGAAATGTACATGTGCTTTAGTTTGTTTATTTTCTTTTAGAGAAATCCATAGACAGATTCCATGGGCAAGGTCGCTTCAGTGATGTTCATGAGACTATCATCTAAATTCCCACAGAATATGATTTAGGTAATTTGGTCAAATGGTAAGAAACTTAAAGCATCTGGTTTGAGCTCATCTATCACGAATAGTAACGTGAATAAATGGAGACATTCGTCACTATGCACACAACAGAAATTGTGTTCTCCTATTGATATAATTAAATACTCATAGAAGCCTAAATGTATAATAGCTTCCAGACCCTTCGTTTAATGCCAAAAATCAATGGCTCCGCTTCCAGTGAACTCGATAGGCATATGTTCCTAGTCAGAACCATCGTGAACTCTCTCCAGTTTCTAAACATTTATTGCTGGTACTATAATAATAAACATCTTGCATTTATAAAATGTAATGTTGCCTAGAAATTTTCATTTTTCAAGAATGCATAGCACACTACCTAATGGCTCTCACATGGCCAGTATGCCCAGGAACAATTTGTCTTCAGCGTGGGGTGTTAATCTGACACCTCAAGGACGGACCTGTTTTCCGAGGGACTTTAGGAAAAGCTTGAAGCATTCGTGCACTTCAATAACTACTAAAAATCCTAAGTGAACTGTGGCGGGGATCACTCGGGGTTCTGGATTACATTACCTCTACATGCTGTGCTCCTCTTAAATAAGAGCTATTAAAGATGCTGGTAGATTATTTTTGACTCATTGCCAAATATGTGCATACCAAATACATATTTAATATAGGTGTGCATACATAAAATCAACCAAATGATGACATTTATAGTCCAGTTGTGTTGGGTTGTTTTTTTTGTTTTTTTTCCCCCCATCTGGACTCAGTGATGGGTGTGTGACAGCAGCGCACTCTTCACTTGTTGAACCCAGTTGCTGTGACAACTCTGCAGCAGTAAGGAGAAAAGTATATTGAGCCAACTATTGTCTTCTAAAGACAAATCACCAGTTCTGGTGGCGCAGGCCAGTAGGATATGCTGAAGGAGGCAGAGGCAGGTGGCTAGGCCACAGAAGAGAACATCACAGGCAGTCCTGGTAACACCTGATAAGCTAGGGTCAGATGGAAGAGGAGGAGGACCTCCCCTATCAGTGGACTTAGAGGAGGATAGGGAGGACATGAGGGAGGGAGGGTGGGATTGAGAGGGAATGAAGGAGGGGGCTACAGCTGGGATACAAAGCAAATAAACTGTAATTAATATAAAAAGTAACAAAAAATAAAAATAAAAAGATGCTCCCAGAAAGAAAAACATAGTCAATGACTTGATGAGCCATTATCAGAGAAGGTTCATTCTGTAGCAGATGGGAACAAATATAGAAAGTGGGACAATGTGCAGAGAGTGAGAAACCTTCGAACACCCTGCCCTAAATGAGACGTGGAAGGGGAGGAGGAAGGGTAGTAAGAGTCAGAGGAGATAGAGGACACCAAGGAAACAAGGTCCTCCGGACCCAGCCACGCTGGTGAGCTCGCGGAAAATGAAGTTCCACGCACAGGATCTGCGTGGATCTGCACCAGGGGGGATTCTTGATCTTAACGGATAAGCGAACACAAGCCCCATCCCTAACCCGGAAGCTATCCGGTTATCTCCAGCTGATGACCATTCACAAACGAAAAGCTAGTTCTCTGCAAGAGAGTCCTACTGGGAAAACAAACCACTCAAGTGCCTGCCTCATGCCCAGCAGTAGAAGTCAACACAAAAGGCTCTCAGTGGCCTTTTCAGATCTTCTTTATCTTGTGGTGTGTCAGGGTATTAAAACAAACAAACAAAAGACCTCATAGGTCCTTTGTTTATATATTATGGCTTCCAGTTTTGTTTTTGTTTTTGTTTTGGCTGGGAAGGGGTTATCTCTGTGTGTTGGAACCTGTGTGGCTCTGCGTGGCTATGTGTTTCTTGTGCTTTTTCTCTGGCTCTTTTTCTCCTGTTTGTTTGCTTTGCTCTACTTTGATTTGTTTGGTTTTGTTTTATATTGCTTTTTATTGTGTTATTATTCTTTAGATGCCTGTTTATTTTGGAAGACAGACAGAAAGAGTATGGATTCAGGTGCAAGGGGAGGTGAGGAGGATCTGGTAAAAGTTGGGGCAGGGAAAACCATAATCAAAATATACTGAATGAAATATATCTATTTTCAATCAAATAAAAATAGAAAGAAATCAGGGGGTGGAATTCATACCCTGTGACACCCCATTTGTTGATTCCTCATCTTTATGTTTATAAATATAGAAATCACACAAAAAATAATAAATAAGCTAATTATTAAAAAGACCAAAACATGAGATTTTTATAGGTTTTTTCTACCTCAAGAAAAAATATAGTAACCCATTTCAACAGAGTAATAAAAGAGTACTTCCTATAAAATAATTTAATTGATGAAAATTTGTCCATCTAAAGCTTGAAAAATTCAACAAATCACTTTCACACATTGGGCCCTTGTTTTTCCAATTTGGTGTGAATTATCAGTCTCCTCTTTTCCAGATGCCTTGACTTCAGAAGCATGGGTATTCACACCAGTACTGTGACCTGAAACAAACTCCTGTACAGGTGTGAGGATAAAACAACATGAAAGAGATATGCACCTGGTTCACACACAAATCTTGCTCATTTCTCTAAACCATGTTTTGTATTTAAGAATAAGATCATCGTCCAATTATTTACAATGTCTTTTTTATAACTTCCATAAATATTTTATTTGTACTTTAAATAACTGACTTTTCAGATTAAATAACAACCATACCTCTCACCTATGTTGATCACAATTTTAATTTCCAATTCTATTACTATTATTATTTTATTTCTAAACACAAGTAAATAAAAATCATTTTGAACTCTCTGTAATTGCTTAATATATATTTAAGATAGAAATAACTTTTTATAACATGCGTTCTTTAGTTACTTATATTGTACCTACTAACATTTCAACAGAGGGAAAATGATTCACCAGACTTCAAATATTCCTTTTACTCTTTCAAGATCTCTAATACCCATAATCCAGAGTCCACAAGTTTGGGGTGGATGAATTGCTGGGAGAAAACATTGCAATTTTTTTGGCACCATTGTGAGAACAAAGAGTACACTGAGCATTGAGGAAGACAGTCATTATGGATCCATTTCAAAATATTTTTCAGTCTTTCAACACATTTTCCTCCTAATCTAAATTTGCTTAGCATTTCAAAATTTAAGCCAACTCTAAACACAACTTCCTACGTTAGTAAGTAAACCATGAATATTAGAGCAAAACTGAGAGAGATCTTTTGAATTTAATTTAGCTTTAACATGCTTTTTATAGTATATACATATATATATGTACACACATACAGGCATATACATATATATGTCAGTATTTATGCATTTACATAAATACACTCATTAAATGCATGATACATGCAATATAAACATACACACAGATGTACATATATATAATTTCCAAAATTAAAAACAATTTGGGATTGTAATTGTAACATTTCTCTCTTCTCTCAAACCTCCCCATATAACCCTTCCTGCCTCCGCTTCAAACTGATGGCCTCATTTTTCATTAATTGTTTTGGCATACAAATATGTATTTGCATATACATGTATATTACTAAATATAGACTACTGCATTCATATAATGTTACACGTGTGTATGTTTTTATAGCTGACAGGTTGGCATTAAAGAACCATTTGGTGTGCTTTTCCCTGAGGATGATCACCTCTCCTGATCCCAACTTTCCACAGTTGTCTACAGTCTTTGTGTAGGGCTGGTGCATTGTAGCACGCTCCCCGTATTTTTGGCATGGTCATCCTTGTTCATTTTACCATTGGGTGGTCATGCCGGTAAGACTTTTACAGTTGTAGCTTCTGGTGTTACTAAGAGGCATAATTTTATAGAAAATTTCTTAGGTCCAATTGAAGAGTTGTTGGTTACTGCCATGGTATTGCTGCCACTACTGCATCTTTATGGTTATTGTGCCCTGCTGGTCATTGATGTGGTTCATAGGAAGCATAGCTGGGTGTGAGTGTCATCGCTTCTCACCTTTGGGAGCTTGAATATCATGAAAGCTAGCTCTCGGGGAGGAGACATTCAGCGTCTCTCAGCCCTGTTTCTGAACTGCATGGTGTCTTCAGAATATAGAGACTGAGATACTACGTCTAGAATATGTTTTGAGACTCACTTAGAAAACTCTAGCAACAACTCAGAAGAATTCTTCTCATATCTGGTACTGAGAATTAGTGTTAGGTTGTCTTTAATTCTTGGGAGGGAACACCATCACTCCATATGGGAAAAGCTCATAAAACCATATATGTGTATATATGTATGTGAAATACAAAATAGAGTAGAATAAATATACTATAATACACAATATAATACAATATATACATATATATATGTGACAATTTTATTTTCAATTACATTTTAATCTTGCTTACGCTCAAGCCATAAGTCACTGTTGTTAGAAAAAGTTGACAAAACTTTGGAAAATTGAAAGACATAAAATATAGAAAAGATACAGTCCTATTTAAAGATTTAATCTGATACTTTGATTACTTTTAATTTATGTGACACCTGATAGGCTAGGGTCAGATGTAAGGGGAGGAGGACCTCCCTCATCAGTGGACTTGGCGAGGGGCATGGGAGGAGAACAGGGAGGGAGGGTGGGATTGGGAGGGAATGAGAAAGGGAGCTACAGCTGGGATACAAGGTGAATAAATTGTAAACAAGTAAGATGTAAAGAATATGCATATGTGTGTTTGTCTGTACATGTATCTGGTGTGTGTGTGTGTGTGTGTGTGTGTGTCGAGGGAGTCCAAAAGAAAATGATGGATCTCCTGGAACTGGAGTTGCAGGAGGTTGTGAAACACATGACAGGAGTGCCAGAAACCACAAACTTGGATCCTATGGAAGAATTGTAAACACTGTTAACCTCAGAGCCATCTCTCCAGCCCCAAAATGCACTTTATTGAGGAGGAGAAGTTGCCAGCCCTATTTTCAGCCATAACTGAGCAACTGAGGTAACTACTCAGAATGAATTTCTAATCTCCAGTTCCAATATGGCTGTAAAGTCTTTGAGAATCAAAAGCTTCATTTTCCAACTCTGATATATAATGTATCATTAAGTTTTAAGTTAATATTTCTTAATATTTCTAGTGTAAGACAACACTTCAAGCATAAGAAAGTGCAACACATTTTATGTTACATTAGATTACTGTGTACAGAAAAGAGGAAATTTTAGTCATTAGTTATATTTACTTTGAACTCATTGTAAATCGGTGTATTGTCTGAGTAAACGTAAGTTGGAATTACCCACTCCGTCATTTGGTCAAGTTGTGTTGAGGTATGTCAGAGAATAATGTAAATTGCCCTATGATTAAGAAAGAACTTATGAACTGTAAGCGCTAAACACAGGACAATAGAATCTAAATATAATAAAGGATTATTTTTACTGGTTATACAAATTTAATAATGATATAAATGGAGGTAAGATAACAGCATATTGCTTTAAAATGTACAATGTTGTTAATCAATTATGGTCAGAAACAGAAGACAAAAATTGATGTGACAAGACTAATGTATGCTGACTGTTTGGTAATGTAGAGATTGTTTTGCATCACCTACAGTATAAGGGAGGTGCTATTATCTTAGATCGCATATACGCTGTTCCAAAGACAAAGATAAATGTCCATTCTTGTGACCTTGCAAGCTTTATGTAAGCAGGTTAAGGGAGAGGTAAAAGGAAAACAGATCCAATAATCTGCCCGGGGACTATGGCATATTCTCTATTAAATTATTAAGAATTTTTATCTTATGTGAAAATGCTAAAAGTACTCAAAAATATTGGTGTCCCTACTCAAGAACATTTTTCTTAGAAGGAAAAGGAGAAGAATTACTAGAACAGAATCCTTATCTGTTCATCATGCTGCCCCGTTATTTTTTCTGCTTTAAACCACTTGTTGATTTCTGTAGAGACATCATTGTTCTTTCACTGCCATTTGAGTCAATAGAATGTCAGAACTAAGACTGAAAATGACTAAGCAAAACTACAGTGTCCAAAACTCTTACGTTCACTAAACCCATTAATATTGCTAACGATGTGATAAAGCACTGTTGGCATTGAAGAGGAGCTAAGAATTGTTACTTCTTTGCAGTTGGGTAGTGCACTTGGCTGTATCTGATTAAGTGAGCATGTTTCTAATTATAGGTCTAAAACAACAAAACTGAAAACCACTAATGAAATCACTGCTTTGATAGGAATTTGCATTATTCAGTTCATTTTGCAAAATATGAAGCATTAATTGGTGGTTTATCCCCATAAAAGTCATAATAAATAGTCCAAGTAGTAATTATTATTATCAACTCACAAGTGCTTTAATAGCATTTTTTTTTCTGTTCACTGCAGTTTTTTTTTTTTTTTTTGAGACAGGGTTTCTCTGTGTAGCATTGGCTGTCCTGAAACTCACAATGAGGACCAGGCTGGCCTTGAACTCCTGAGTGCTGGGATCAAAGTCGTGTACCACCTCCTCCTGGCTGTCACTGCACTTTCAATGGTTGATAAAATATCACAATTTCCAATGAAGTAGTTTGGAAAGTTGACTTTCAAGGGTTTTGTTTTGGCTTTTTATTACATTGTAAATCTATTTACAGCCTACATGTGTCTATTGTTGTATCTTAGAATGAAAATTGTTATCTAAATAGAAATGATCCGATGCCTTCACAGTTCACTAGTAACTGTGATATTTTCAAATACTGTTATTTTTTAACTATTATGTTAAGAAAGTCAGGTTTTCAACACTTTTAGGGTAGATATTATTGTTCAATTTTTTTGTGCCAATACTCTAATAATAAACCATTATAGTTTAAGATGAGATAATGTGTTGTGATGACTGAGACTCACACTTGGGATTTTTTTATGCCTCTAGTTTTAATTGACAAGGAAAAATAATCTTAAACATATCAAGGTTAATTTCAAAGCAGATTAATATAATAATCATATTTAAAGAGTTATTATACATTTTATTTCCAAGTTAGAGACAAAACAAAATAAATTTTGAACTGATAGCTTAAAGCTTCACATATATTTCCACTGAACAAGTTGATGAGTGAGAATAAATACTAGCAATCAGAAGACCTTGTCCCATTCAGCAGCTGTTATTTAAATCCTAGCATATTCCATGTGGAATAAACCTTTTAGAATAGCTATAAAGAATGCTTTGAGGAGTTTTGTAGTTTAGGTAGAAGTCAAAACATATGCATATCAAAATGATAATAAAAGGAACACCAAACCTAGCTACCAAATTCTATCTGTAAAATCCTCACGTTGGAGACCAAAATTAAAATTAAAAAAAAAAAAAGCCAATAGGTTCTTTTTGAAGATAATTAACAAAATTTTAATTATATATTCTCAAAAGTAGTTAGATTGACTAATTCTTACTTCCTCAGTACATGTGTGGGGGTAACATTTGTAAGCCCTTGGCGTTTTTACACAAATAGTGCAATGTCTTAAATTGGATTTCACGCTTCCGCTACAATAAATGGCTCCAAACAGATATTTGAAGTACCTGTCCTTTATGTGATGGTATCAAAAGGGTTATCAGAGTCCCTTTGCTCTACCCAGGTAGAAAGTGTTGGTAAGAGGCAATCATGGTAGAACATGCCTGTAACTCAGCAACTGGAGGACAGGATGTTCAGTTGTTCACGGCTAACCTTCCTTGCAGAGTAAATTTGAGCCCAGCCTGGCTTACATACGACTGCAATCCCAACCTTTCTCCCTCCCTTTTTTTCTCCCTTTTTTCCTCTCCCCATACAGTGTGTGTGTGGTGGTGGTGGTAGGGTGGTAGTGGTGAATGGATATGTGCTTGGGAAATGGCTCTAATGGAAAAGTGCTTGCCATACCAGCATGAGGCCATGAGTCTGGCTCTTCAGCTCACACCTAAATCACCAGTCAGAAGAACTTTCACCTGTAACTCCATTGCTGGAGGAGGTATGGAAGAATCCCACGAGGCTTCTGTCAAGTTAATCAAGCTAAACTAGTGAACTCTAGGTTCAGGGAGAGGCTGTTTCCAAGAACTAAGCTAGAGAGCAGTTGGTACAGAAACTTGAAATCAGCCTTTGTCCTCTGTGTATACACTTGTGCACACAAACACACAGGCATGCGTATACATGAATGTGCATCATGTAAGTATTCATGTAAATGTGGGCCCGCCTACATGAGTGCATGCACACATACACACAGAGAGAGACAGAGACTGAGACACAGCAAGAGAGAGACAGAGTGAGAGACAGAGAGAGGCACAGACGGATCATAGACAATTGCTTGCTTCCATGCCACACTGTGTGGATGGAGGAGGACACCCAGGGACCCACCAGCTGTGTGGCCACCCTGCAGAGGCAGCCACCACAATGTGTGATTTTGTGGTGATCAGACGGGAGAGAAGGAGAAATGGAGCAGTTTGAGCTTTATAAAGAAAAGTGGAACTGGAGACTCAAGGGTAAGAGTAGCCTGTTGCCACCTAGGTCCATGGTGAGGTAGTAGCCAGAGCTGTCACTAAGGGCCATCCCTGAATACATGGCTACCCAGTGTCAAGGGTCAGAGTCAATGTCAATGGCTCCTATTACCACTAGGGAACATGGGAATATACCCGGTGAGGGCAGCTGCTGAAGACCAACTGGATGACCAGGGGTTGTGCAGAACTGGTCCAGCTCCTTACTGTATGTGGTGCTCTGGAGAGCTGGTCCCATCTCTTACCACTGGTGACGCTCAGGAGAGCTGTCCTGGTGTTTCGTACAGTCAGCACACTAGAGCTGGACCTGATGGTGGGGGTGGGGATGAGCCAGACCCGAGGTCTTGAGTCTAGGAAAACTGACCCCTCCACTTGTCTCCCGGGGGTGGCATAGGTACAGAGGTAATGCCCCTCCCCTCCCAGTTGCTCTCCATCTTTGGCAGTCAGGAAAGCTGCCCACAGGGTCACGAGCTCTGCAGAGCTATCTCAGCCCCTCATCAGCTCCAGAGCTCAGGAGCTGACCAGACCAACGACTCACTGCGATGAACATTTGGGATACACTGTGGGACTTCCACGACGAAATGTTTTTCGTTTGTTCGTTTGTTTGTTTGTGTGTGTGTTTGTATTTTGAGGGAGGTTACAAAGGCAAAGGACAGACATGAGAGGACAGAGAGATGACAGGACTGGGGAGTATGATATGAAACTCACAAAGAATCTATAAAAAGTTAAAATAAATGAATATTTATCTAAACTCCCCCCCAAACCCCAAACAAAAACCCTAGGATTTCTAGCACCACTCACCGTGGGTTGTACCCTCTGGCATCAATTTACTAATTAAGAAAATATTATACAGTTGGAACATATGGGAGGCATTTTCTCAGTTGAGGTCCCCTCCTTTTAGATGACACTAGCTTGTTGTCAAGTTGACATCAAACACTCCAGGAAATTCAGTTATAAAATTTTAAATGTATGCTTATTAAAGAAAAAACATACATATATATGCCTATAATTTTATTCACATTTTTATGTATAGAAAATCATAAATGACTTAGGTTTTAAAATTCTTTATTGAAAATACATTTTTTTTCTCGCATACAACACATCCTGACCACAGTTTTCCCTCTATCTAACTCCTTCTAGCTCTTCCCCACCTCCATTTTCTCTTCCAGAACCACCTTGACTCTGTTTCCTCTTCAGAAAAGAGCAGGCTTCTGAGAGATGACACTCACACAAGACAAAACAAGATGCAATAAGACAAGACAAAAACCCTCTTATCAAAGCAATCTGATAGGAGGAAAGAGGAAAGGAGTCCCAAGAGCCGGCAAAAAAATCAGAGACACAGTCACTCCCACTGTTAGGAGTCTCACAAAACACCAAGCTAACAGCATAACATGTATGCAGAGTTCTTGGTGCACAGCCATGCAGACCTGGTGCTTATCTTTTCACTCTCTGAACTCATGTGAGTCCTGCTTGGCTTCAGTGGGCTGTGATCTCCTGGTATCCTCCATTCTCTCTGCTTCCTACAATCCATCCTCCCCCTCTCCTACAAGGTTACTGAGACTCCTAGGAGTGGGTCCAGATGGAGACATCCAAGATAGACTCTCTCTCTCTGCAAAATGTCTGGTTGTGGTCTCTGTACCCACTCCCCACTCCTATCTGCTTCCAGAAGAAACCTTCTTTTTTTTTAAAAAAAAAAAAAAAAAAAAAAAAAAAAAAAAAACAAACCTTTGTTTTGCTGTGTATTATTTAAACTATTTTAAAGAAAACATAAGAAAGTAGTGAAAAGAAACACGCATATGCTTAGAACATAAAATTATTAATATTTTGGTAGTGGAGAAACCATCTAGCATGTCTTGTTCGTATTGAGCACTCTAATCCCATCTTATGTGTAGTTGTGAAGAGAACAAAAGATGAGCAAAAGGGTCACAAAGCACTCTGGTGCTGGCAGCTTGACAGTTCTTTCTTCACTGTATTGATTTAGTAGAAAAAACCCACTCAAATGTGAGGCTGAAGGCAACAGTGAAGGATCAGTCATTAAAGAATTAAGTCCTACATTCTGGAGAATTAAACCCCATTCTCCAATATCAGGACTCTTTATTAATTTAATTAACATTGCTTGTATGTGTCTGAAGCCAAAGATTGAACCTAGCCTTTTGCATGCTAGCTATGTGACATGTGCTCAATTACTGAGCTGTGACAGTAAGCAAACCTGGACCTCAAACATGGCTGACAATGAGATGAGCACACTCTCATTTTATTTATAATGCATAAAATAATGAAGACCATAACACTGAGTAAATTTTCAACATACATAAGCAAACATTTTTATATTGGAGGTTCATCCCTTTATTAACTGATCAATCATATAGAAGAAGAAAATACTCCTGACAAAGCATGGGTGAAAGGTGACTTCAGGGGAGATCTAAGCTCGTGAGAAAACCACAATCTGTCTGGAGTTTCAACCGCACTTGCAAATGGGAAAGCTTCTTTGCGGTTACATATAATTTTAACAGCTGCACTTTAGAATAAAATTTCACAATGAGGAACTTACACACTAATGACACTTAGTGGGGCTACATTCTTTGGGGCTGACTCTGCTCATTAGCTTGGGCAATCAGTTTATGGCCTATGACTCAAATGCCAACCAAAAAGCATCAGTGAGGGTCTCAGGAAAGACTGTGTGTAGAACCAACCTCAGAGGGCAGTGACCAAGCATGTCAGACAGTTTTCTTTATAAATGACAAAAGTATGCAACTCTCCTTATTTTTAAGGTTGTCTGGTTTGTTTTCATTTCTGTTGTTTTCCTGTTTTGTTTTTAATTTTGAAAAAGAAAGAAAGAAAGAAAGAAAGAAAGAAAGAAAGAAAGAAAGAAAGAAAGAAAGAAAGAAAGAAAGAAAAAGGAAATGAAGGTGAGTAGGAGGTGGATAGAATCTGGAACGAGTTGTGGATAGGAAAGTATGATCAGAATACAATGGATGAAAAATAATTAATAAGCCCAGGAGGTCCTGCAGAGTCTGATTCACCAACCAAGTACCATATATGGAGAGGTCCTGGATCCCCTGCTCAGATGTTGCCAATTGGCAGCTCAGTCTCCATGTGGATTCCTAAGTAAGGGGAACAGGGGCTGCCTCTGTCGTGAACTGTTACCTGCTCTTTGATCACTTGCCCCTAGCCATGTGGTTTTGCCAGGCCACAGAGGAAGAAGATCCAGGCAGTCCTGATGAGACTAGCAAAGCTATGGGCAGATGGCAGAGGAGGAGAACCCCTCCCCCTTTCCGTGGACTAGTGGAAGGGGATTGGGGGGAAGAGAGAGGGAGGGTGGGACTAGGACAGGTTGAAGGAGGTGGTTTCAATAGGGATATATAATGAATAAATTGTGAAAAAAATTAAATTAAAAAGAAAAGGAATTAATAAATTAAATCCTCTGATGTGCATTCTAACAATATTCAAAGAACTTCATACACACATTCTCTCTCCTTCTCTTTCTTTCTCTGCTCCTACCCTAAGGAGCCTTGTTTAGAAAGAACCAATAATACCAACGCGATCACAAACTAAGACCCTCCAGCATTACTTGAGTTTACTTTCCACTGTCTGCTTTTTACCTGACTGCCACATACCACCATCTTGAATATTTAATGACAATTATGTCTCTTTTTCCCCTTGCTACATTAGTTCTGTTAACGTTTTCCAGTTTCAGATTTCCACCTCTCTTATATTTTATCTTCGGAACTTGCTAATAAAGGAAGACTCAACAAACTTTGTAATGAAATACTTAGACTTTATATGGGACATGTGTTCCCTGTTGCTGTTACTTATCTCTGCACACAGCGTGAATACAGCTATGGACAATACATAAACAAATGCATTTCATTCTGTTACAACAAAACCTCATGTCAAAACTAAGGTAGTAAGGTAGATATTGTCAAGAACCTGTAGTTTGGCATATTTTAAGGTAGATGATCATAAAATATGGTCACTTTCAATTAAATTACTCCGCTTCCCATGTATGTACTCTGTCCCTGACACCAAGTGGAAAGGTTTCATCCCTTTGACCTTGAATCAGAATGGTGGTCATTCACCTGTACCCATGAGTTTGCAACAGAAATAATGTTCAGAGCCTTTTGAGGATCAAAAAGCTTCTGTAGATTCTGCACAGGAAGGCTTGTTCTTGAATGTGTCTGGATTCAGCCTGAAGTTAACCATTATGAGTCTGAAAGTTATGCCTTCTTAAGTTCATAGAGCAACCTTGTATCACCGTTATAACAGTAGCCTGGATCTTGACCTGTATCAGCTGCCTGCTATGTGAATGAACAATCTGAGGCATTCAATTGACAATCCCCATGCTCACTACAATTCCAACCCCTATCTGACCATAGTAACATGAGCAATCCTTTGCTAGAACCTACCTGGATACAAAGAGGCAACAATGATGCTTTATTGTAAGCCACTTTGTGCACAATGCCATATACCCAGAAATACTACACAATTTTCCTTTTAAAGCCATTTGCTTACAAAACATGAGGTGTTGTTTTCTAAAATGTTGGCTTAACATATTGTACATGGCCTGTATAATCATCATAAATGAATGGTTATATTAATGAGTATATATCTACCCTATTTGATATTGGTTACTTACTGTTTTTCCCCCCATGCAATATGCCACTCCTTGGGGTAATAAATAGAATAAAATGTATCATATCTTATCCTGGTAGATTTTTATGAAAGTTTGTGGCAGAGTGAAAAATGATATGTAATATATTATAGCTTTTCTTATATAAATTAATTGATAAAACTTAGTAATGTTTACCTAGACTTTCATTTTTAGAAATAAGTTGCTGACGCTAATGGTATTGGATATACAACTTGTTCTGGCTGAAATATTAGGTAAGAAACATTTGAGCCATTATTATTTGGTTTATAGATAAGAGTTTTTAAAACATAATATTTAATTAATCTAAATATTTGTGTGAATGATCTTGAGTATAATATTTATATACAAGATATCAAAGGAAATTTTATCATAAGACTTGCTAGGAACTAAATATGTTACAAACAAAAGCATTTCTTTCCTCTACTTCTTTTCGGTAACCCATGAGTGACAGATACGAGACATTATTTAAGTTCTTATTTACCCACTTTGAGACAAAGTCATTACAGAAATTATGCCAAAATTAACCATTTATGTTGCTGTCTGTTCCCTCCATTGGTTTTATGGTTATAAGAAATAAGCAATGCTTGTGCATAGTTCATCTTTTAATGGAAGCTTTTGCTAACCTACACTGATCCTCCACTCACAAATGACTCAAGATACTAAAGATAAATATATAACATATTAGTGGTAATAATTAATACCCTGATATAGAAAAGCATTATATAAAGCAAAGCCTTAATTCAAAACACTGAACCCCTAATTTAATAGAGACTGTAATTACTCTTGCTCTTTCCCTCCCATTGTTTTGACCAAAATATGAATAAGTTTCTTTTCTCCATACCAGAATTCCCTCCCCTCACAATACACATGTCAGACTTGGCTTGTAAAATCAGCAGACACCTTTCTGTGTTTGGGCCAAAAACCACTAAAGCAGATCCAGAGAAAGCAACAGCTGAGTTGGTAGATGATAATATGTTTGGACATTCCTTATTTCATTGTATATAGAAAGCACCTGAGTAACAAAATAACTTGTACCTGTATTTGAAGAAGTTCAAACAGGAGGACAGACGTCAAATCTGTTCAGGTGCACTACAAACAAAAGAAAACATGCAGGATGATGAAGGCACTGTGCTAGCCAAAATACAGCACATTTTCGCACTACAATAGACTTCTAACCTAATCATAAAATAAAGTCACAGACAGTGTGTGTGCGTGTGATTGTTCTAATAGAAATATACACAGAATATGGAAAAAAATGATGCCCCTTATAGGCTGGAAAGCTTGCACACATGTCATCTGTAGAATACTATCACTGACTTAGAAGAGCATACTTGGCTGCGTTATTGGTCTGATGTCCCAAGGGCTGAATTAAAACAAGACTTGAACCATATGCAGAAACGCACAATCCAGCTCGTTGCATACTGCTGTACACAATGTGTTGTAAGATATCCTAGCATTTTGTTGCCTTCTCTGAATCTCTCTGTGGGAGAAGGATTTTTTCACAGGTAGACTTCCTTCCTAAGTGGCAATATATAAAGTAAAAATGATTAGTCCTTTGACAGAAAAAGAATCCAGAACCTAGATACCAGAAGCTGTGAACAGCTCTGTGCCCACAGCATTGATGAAACATTTAAATGTATGAAATTTTATAAACCACCTGGCAGGCTCTTAAGCTGACAACTATGTCTCAGGGAATTTCTTCAACAATATATCTCTAAGTAAATTCTTACTGTGAGTTTTCATTCGTTCTTACTCTTTTTATTAGGGAAAGCTGGAAAAGGCTCCAAGTTCTGAATGAATGTCTTCTTACACTTTAATATAAACCTAGAAGTATATTCAGAGGGTATATAAATTTAAGTATATTCAGAGGGCATATAAATTTAACTGCAAATATTTATCAGGATGTTTTTTTAAAATAAATTTAAAAAGTAATTTTAAGCTATTTAAGTGTGAGTTCAACCTAAAATATTTGAAGGCCAGTATTGTCTTGTATTGTTAAAGTTCATTCTGTTGGAGAGAGAAAATAAGACTTGCTAAAAGGGAATTTACATTATCCGGATCTTATTTAGGATGTCTCTTGTGTTCTTGAGCAGAAGCAACCAAGAGAGGGATTCTAAACGACGCTGCAACGCTAAATGCAGTTCCCTCGACAGGACAATCTGGATAGTGATGTGATCTGCATCAGAGAAACGGCCTGGGAGCATGACACTCTCTCTCAAAAGGCCAAGGATATCATTAGCTAAGTTCTAAGTTTTAAATCACCTGATATTTGTAGCTTTTTGAGACTCTTAAGAATTTCTTTACTCTTTTGAAAGGCTTTCCTTCCCGCCATCCTATTTTCTTTTTCATAAACATACACAAAATATGTAGAGAGACATGAATATTGTATGTCACGCATTATCATTTTGTGATCTCTCATGTTGTGGGAACGTAGTTTTTTGGAACACTGCACGTCAAATCACTTCTCAGCTTTTAAGAGTCTGCTTAATTGATTTTTGCTTGTTTTAGAAAAACAAACATGTTGCTGAAAAGCTTTGTATTTAAAATTACTTTTTAAATCATTTTATATTAGTTTGGCTTCATTTTCATTAAGTTTTTATTTCAACCCCCCCCAAAAAAGAGAAAGTTTATCTTAGAATTTTTGAATGTCATTAGCAGAGCAAATTACCTGTGTGTGTCTGTGTGTGTGTTTTCCTGTAATAAAATGCCAATGGTGTAACAGTGTCAGTTGATGGTCACTCTGAAGACTTTCAAAAGGTTTGTATACACATACATGTGGAAAACTATAGCAACAGGGCAGATCACTCGAGACTTAACAAGAGCCTTCTGTAGGATTAGGTAACGCCCTGGAAATGATTCTATTCTGCCTTCCCTGAGTCTAAGATATACTGTAAAGATTCAGGTCTCTAGAGACCTAAATGCTGCCATAAACAAAAAACACAATTGTCTTTTGAAAGGCATTCCATCATTCTTGAAGGCAGAAGGAAGATTGCTTTTCTGCAATGTATCCTTTGTATATGCAATGCAGTCTATGGAGTACAGCAAAGCACTGAATTACTATTGGAAAAGAAATTTTAAAATAAGCAAGCAGTACAGATTTTTCTACCTGAAATGGAAATGAAAGCAGTTACTTATCTTTTATATGTTTCATAAAATCATTAGTCAAATACTGATTCACATTTTATATAAAGTAATATAACATATTGAAAGACTATTGTGTTTATGAAGACTACCTGAGTACGGAGTAATATAAAAACTTATTCAGGTCCCACTCTTTCACCTTATTTGGGCAAATATTTAATTTCCAGGGACGTAATGTTTTATTTCTAAAGCAATGCACATCAAAGTTGCTTAATTTTTCAACATCAAGTTTTCATTTAGTACCTGTTATGTGCTCGTGTATCTTAGCAAGGCTCAATACTTGTTGACCATAAAATCTCTTTGTAAAGACACTTTATCGTGTTCCTTATGATTCTGGTGAGAATATGATGCCCAATAAGTTAGGTATGGCAGAATGCATAATGTAATATTATAATGTGTGTTTGGGAAAAAGAAATAAATACTATAAAAAAATAAATACCAGCAGCTCGTATGGTGATTTTCCAGAAATATCATCAGTGTTCTACTCTGGCACCAAACTTCTTATTGTAGCCAGAGTAAGAACCAATGTTCACTTCAGGCCGATCTCATGTCTTCACAGATTGGTGTTTCTCACATAGGCTTTTGCCCTACCAACCCCTTAGCTAGTTAGACTGGCCCCAATTCACAGAGATACACCTGCCTCTGCCTCTCTAAGTGCTGGGTTTACAGGCGTGCACCACCGAGCCCAGCTTACTGTCTGTCTTTTTATTCTTTTTTTGAGAATCTCATGCAACAATTTTGATCTCTCCCTTCCTCTCCCTGAATCCTCCCAGTGCCCACCCCCTTTCACGATCACTCAACTTTATTTTCTTTCCCTTAAAAAAAGAAGTCTGATTTTTGTTGACCAACTGCTTCTGAGGATGAGGCTTGCAGGGTGTTTGACATACACAGGGTCCTTTCCATGCCCTTTTTTCTGGCTGGAGCTTGAGCAAGCCTTGTCATGCTTTCACAGTTTCTGTGAATTCATATTTCCATCAGCATTGTTGTGTCCGGAAAATGCAGCTTCCTTGAAGTCATGGACCACTTCTGCTCTTGAATCTTCCTGCCTGCTCTTCTGCATAGGTTCCTGAGTTTGAGAGGAGGTTTGTGATCTAATCGCCCCAGTTAGAGCAGAGAACTCCAAATTATTTCACATTCTCATTGCTCTCCGTGCTAATCACCATCTGCTGCAAGAATAAGTTTCTCTGAGGAGGGTTGCTCTGCAAATTCCGTAATTCAATTTTTCGTATCAACTAAATAATATTTTATTGTGGAAATGTACCACATTTTTGTTATCTCTTCATCAGTTAATAAACATTTAGACTTTTTCAAGTCATGGCTATTATGAACACAGAAGCAATGGACATGGATGTGCAAGTATCTCTGCAGTAAAATGTAGAGGGCTTTGGGTGTGTGTCTAGAAATAGTATCACTAGGTCTTGAGGTGGATCTATTTTCAGCTTTTCCAAGAATCCACAGGCTGATCTCCATAGTGACTGTTCTAATTTCCATTCCCATCAATAATGAATAAATGTTGCCCTTTCGACTCATCTCACCAATATCTGCTATAATTTGTTTTATTGATCTTGGCTTTTCTGACTCCAGTAAGATGAGATCTCAAAGTAGTTTTAACTTACATTTTCTCAATGGCTAAGGATGCTGAATATATTTTAAACAGTTTTCCTGCTATCCATGTTTTATCTTTTAAAAACTATTTGCTTAGTTCTTCAATGTGATTTTTTTTTTCTAGTTCACTTTTTTTTTTTTTTTTTTTTTTTGCTTTTAGTTCTTTGTGTATCTAGATGCCAACCGTCTACCAGGTGTATAGTTGGTAAAAGTTATTGATTGTTGGGTTTTCTTTTCCATTCTCTATCTTCCTCTTCATCTGAATGATGGTGGAAGATATACATACCTGATTCCCTTTGTGTTATATTCCCAATGCCTATGACAAAGCCTGCTGCACAGTAAGTGATCAATTAATATCTGCTGATGGTCCACTTGAGGGAGAGCTACCTGAGGGAATGAAATGTAAAGCTGGGAAATCCTAGGTATGAGGAAGATTCCTAAGGAAGAGGAGGGGATAGTGAACAGATGATTCTTGTAATAAACATTTGTTCATTCTAAGTGGAAGCTAAAATAAAATTAGCCACTGCTTAGAGAAGATAGGGTGAAGGTGCTATAGGAAAGGGAACAAGAGACAAGTCACGCACAGCAAAGCCTCTGCTTCATAGAGGACAAAATCTGTGATAACATTTTCACAAGGAAGAAAACAAATCACTAAAAACTTGAAGAAATGATAAAAGGATAAACACCAATGGTAATATGATAAAGACAGCAGACAATATTCAAAAAACAGTTACAGACTAGAAAAGGAACAGAAAACCCAGAGTTACCAAGTAATTGACCATTTACTGATCTAGGTAAGACCTAAGACAGTGGAGCTGATAAACCAGGAAGACTGAAGTCTTGTGCAATTGCCAGCTTTAGTCAGAGCATCAGACAATTTATAGTTTGTGGATTCAGAAGAGTCACATGAATAAAGTTTCCTATCACAAGGGCAAGCCTCATGCGGCAGAAACATGTTTTTCCAAAGAGGCATATAAACAACCGACACTAATAAAGTCAGTTGTAATGTAGTAAACTTACTCCTGTCAGCTATGCTGGGAGGAGCAGAAAAACATAATCCAAAAGCAATTCCGTGTTTTGAAGAAAGCAAGATCACAAGATTCTTGTTTGGTTTTCCTTGAGTTTTCTCAAGAGCACTCAGAATTCTCACACAATTCTGTTATTGGACTGTGTTCTGACATTTGACATTTTCATTAAAAAAAAAAAATGAACAGACCAGGTGGTGGTGAAGACTTTTAATGTCAGGACTCAGGAGGCAGAGACAAGCAGATCTCTGCAAGTCCAAGGCCAGCCTGTTCTACAAAGTGAGTTCCAGGACAGACAGGGCTACACAGTGAGAAATCCTGTCTTGAAAAAAGAAAACAAAACAAACAACAACAACCGCCCCCCCCCAACAAAACAAAACAAAAAGTCAATAGGATAGGAGTAGATGGGGATCAAAGGAAAATGGAAGATTGGGCTGTTAGATCTGAAAAGGGGTGGGGGAGGAGATGCAAAAAAAAAAAAACAGACATTGTGAATATAGCACTGGGCAATGAGCAAATCAAGATGTGCAGTGGGAAGAGATGGAGTAAGCTACCATGAGACTTGTCTAGTTATGTATTTATATATTTATTTATGTGTTTGCTCTTATTTAGTTGACATTGTCTTGCTACGTGATCCAGACCTCCCTTGAATACACAATTCTGCCTCACATCCTCAAGTACTGGGTCTACTGGCATGAGTTACAATAGCGTGCATGTGAGCTTTTGTTATTGTGGTTTGCTTGCTTTTTAAATATGTTTCTAGGCAAAGTTTTATTTCACTTTAAGCCTTCCCCTTTTATGCTTCTTTATTCTTTATGTTTGAGAAGTTTTTTTTTTATATATTTGTAATTTAAAAATTTTTTTCTACCTATTCCTTCCTGCCTAAGGAATCCTGTTATCTCCTTTCCCCAGAATTCAGGCCTCCTCATCTATCCCTTCCAACACACTACTTGACAGTCCAGACAACTTCCAGGACCTCCTACCTTTCATCACTGCCTCCCTTGACCCTCTGGTGGCCGTCATCCACTCAGTTCAAGCTTTGAGCACGGTATGCTAGGACACTTCCCAGTTCCTAATCCCATGCGTGGCCAAGTGGCAGGCTGAGTGGCAGCAGTTATCTCAGGAAACCCAGAGTTCACATTTTTTTATCTATAAAACCTCTCTTAATAACATAAGTGTGCAATTTATTTCATCAACCACGAACCATCAACAAGACGGAATGCTGGGAGGAACACAGACACCCAGATTGGCAGGGTGGGTGGTCATGCATTTGGTGGTTGCCACTTGTGACTCCTGCAAATGCCATCTCAATGTAGAAGCAGAGTGTTCCTGTACAGAGCCCTGGGAATGGCAGCAGCAGAGGCAGCCAGGATTATTTATCACATGTGGTGTTAAGCACTTGGCTTTACTCTTACATAGTCTCATAATTCTACTTGTTGATTTCAAGGGCAAGGCAGAAAGGGCCAACTGAAACAGACTTCACTTTACATTGTTTCTAAAGTCAGATAAAATAAACCAACAGCTATTCAGTTGTTGCTCAATTACTGTTTTTTTTTTTTTTTTTTTTTTTTAAGACAGCCACTAGAAAACTGAATTGCATTCTTCTTTTCTTTTTCTAAAGAAGTCCTGCCAATGTTCTCTACAGCTACAGGGGAAAAAAAAGCTTCCTTATAATAAACCTAACTGTTTCATGATATAATTCAATTTAGCTTTTTTTTTTTTTCCTAGAGAAATACAGTCAGTTCTTATTTTCCATGCCAGTTACCTTCTAGGAAATCATTGCTAACACTGAATTAGTGACTAAGGAGCCAGTGATCTGGGGAAAATACAGAGTTAGGCTCCTGCAGACATCTGCTTACAGACTCTTTACCCTCCAGTCAAGATATACTTATGTTTTAAGCCTGTTTCTGTCCCGTTATATTAAAGACATCCTCTTCAGCTGCATTAAATATGTGTTACTGATTCCGTAACATTGAGCTCAGGACTCACAGCACTCTAATTCAGACTTTCACAAAGAAGGACACAGGTGTCCTTGTCTCTAGGCTCCTGTTGTACTCACAATGCTACAAAGCATTCATACTTACTGGCTGTTTTAAGTAGGAAATTAGCAATAACAGCAGTAACAACAAGGATAAAACAAACTATCAATATTCATGAATGGTCATACTGTAACACTAATTAGATCTCCATAAGATACATTTGTCACTGTTATAAAGCTTACATGAGATAGAAAATCATCATCTTATCGCTAGGCTATGACCTGGCTGGGAATGGTTCACTTTCTAATTTTTATTGTTGCATGATTGGCTATTTCTGACCAATGGCTATAATTTGGTGTGAATGTTGCTGAAAGGATTTATGAATATCTGAGTGTTCAAGTACAAAATCTACAAGTGATCAATAACAAAGAAGACTGTGCCATGCCTCTTTAAGATCATTGGTGGGGAAGGATTGGGGATTTAGCTCAGGGATTTAGCTCAGTGATAGAGCACTTGCCTAGCAAGTGCAAGGACCTGGGTTTGGTCCTCAGCTCTGGGGGGCAAAAATCATTCAGTATCACAGTTGAGAAGTGATCATCAATACCCATCAGGGTATGGAAGGAGATACTGAGACCAATAGCCAAACTCTGGGCAGAGTGCAGAGAACCTTACAGAAAAACAGGAAGATAGAAATACCTGGAGCGGATAGGAACTGCACAAGGAGATCAACAGAGCCAAAAAACCTAGGCACAGGTGGTCCTACAGAGACCAATACTCCAACCAAGGACCATGCATGGAGAGGACCTAGACCTAGTTTCCAAGTGGGTTTCCTAGTAAGGGGAGCAGGGGCTGTCTCTGACATGAACTCGGTGGCTGGATCTTTGAACACCTCCTCCTGGGGCTGGGGTGGTGCAGCCTTACAGGCCACAAAGGAGGAGGATGCAGCCAACCCTGATGTGACTTGATAGGTTAGGGTCAGATAGAAGGGGAGGAGGACCTCCCCTATCAGTGGACTAGGGGAGAGACAGAGGAGGAAGAGAGGGAGGGTGAGTGGGATTGGGAGGAGATTGGGGGGGGGTGGCTACAGCCTGGATACAAAGTGAAAAAATTGTAATAAATAAATAAATAGCTTTTCCAGTCTCCAATTGAGTTCCCTAGTAATGGGAACAAGAGCTGTCTCTGACATGAACTCAGCGGCTGGCTCTTTGATCACCTCGCCCTGAGGGAAAGCAGCATTACCAGGCCACAGAGGAAGACAATGCAGCCAGTTCTGATGAGACCTGATGGAAGGCTAGGGTCAGATGGAAGGGGAGCAGCACAACCCCTATCAGTGGGCTAGGGGAGGAACATGAGAGGGAAAGAGGGAGGAACGGGGAGGGGAGTGGGAGGGGATGAGGGAGGAGACTACAGCTGGAATACAAAATGAATAAAGTGTAATTAATAAAAAATAAATTAATTAAAAAAAGGAAAAGAAACAGAGCGGGAAACTTGAAACTTCTAGAGAAAGCCTACTGGCAGGAATAAATGCCAACTTGGACAAGAGCACAGAGGTGAGCCACTTGGGATAAAAATGAAAGTACCTGGAGATAAGCTTAACTCCACCTGAGACCTTAGCCCCAGGTATCTATTTAAAGTTCAACTATGTTCTGTCCACTTAAGTATGACCATAAGTCTCTCCTAGACTTAAACTTTTATTAACTTAATTAACTCTGAGCTCTGCAACTATGTATCCAACCTTCTTATATTGCAATTGTGTTTTTTTGTTTTTTTTCTAAGTTCTGGTAAGAAGTAGCGGAACACAAAGAATCAGAACTCCCAGGATGCTCTTCATTCTGCCTCCCCCCTTGGTCTTTTCCATTAGCATTTATGTCATTGCTTTGAGATGCTCTGGCCCTAAACAACGGCAAGCATCTTCCCGTGTGGACCTTGGCTTTTACTGGTTTCTCCAGCTGGATCTCCTTTTCTTCACATGTTTTCAAGCCTGTGTCCTATGGATTCAAATCACATGCTTCTTGCAACCAACCTCTTTTTTCGACTTATATGCTATCTTATCCTATTATCAGGCTGTTAGCCAAGTCACACACTGTCTGAAATTCTGTCTCCTTTCTGGAGTTCTGATTCCTTTGAAACCACTCACTGCATGGCAGTGCCCTTTCCCCTATCACTTTAGGCTCCTTCTTCAGGACAAGTCCTCTGACAACTGTGGCCTGTGGCTGCCTGCAATCTTCCTGGGGCCTCAGCAGAACAAAGGTATTTCTGTCCACAAACATCCATACCCCTTCCTCTCTTCTGGCCTCATCAAACAATTGGGAATTCCTGTGTAGGTCAAGTCTGAAATACAACTTCCACTATAACCTTTTCAACCATTCACAAGAAGTACTCTACCTGTCCACCTTATTCTGTTTCCCCACTGTTTCTATTTATATCAGTTCATGCTTTTTTTAGTGCCTGTTGATCCATAATGGCATATGTTAGCAAGCTCAGGAACTCTCTTTGGAACATGAGCACACCTGTGGGTTTGTGTCCTATATGGCTGTTTCTATACCAGAGTAACAGAAATGGCTCATTGCAACAGAGAGAAGCACACGATATGTATGATCTGGTTCCTCCCAGGCAGTTTGCTGATATCTGTCCTGCACACTCAGTAATCAGAGATCCTATCGCTGTTTAACTTGCTGGCTTCAAGTAAATACTCAGTAGCACCAAACACAAGTGTTAATTAGCAATTAGAATATTCTAGAAAGAGAACATTGGAAATAAGGCACGTGACACTTACATGGCCCAAAATGAATAAATTCCTTTGTGTGTACACATATATTGGGGGGGGGGAGAGTTACTCTTTTCTACAATGCTTGATTCTAATTATTTGAACTAAGCTTATATCCTACTTTTACACTCATTATATTACAGTAAAGCAACATAGGATTCCACCTATTATACAGCTGATTGATCACATTTCCATCATTTTGCCTTTCCACAGCTGACTTGATAAGTAGAAAATTGTGTATTTAGGGGAGCAGATTAAATTCACAGGCAGTTCTACGACATGAGACATTTAGTTTGTGGGTCCAGTTGATGTACATATATTTTCTGCTTTGTCTTGGAATTCAGTGAATAAAACATTTCAAGTCGGCTTTTCCCCCAGGTAACATAGAGAGGCTGCTATATGTCCTTGAAGTTGGGTTGTTCTCTGTTACATTAACTTGAGGTGAACCTGTGTGAACTTAGCTCCAGTCATTTTTCACAGCTTTTTAAATTTGCCAAGTTAATTTTGAATAGGAAATGTAGCTTTCATAAGTAATGCTGTACACTTATTGTCACTGTGGAACACTGAACTCCTCTGCATATTTGATGAGACTATTCTGTAATTCATTTTCCAGGCCATTGAAGAAACACTTAAGCATCCCTGTAACCAAAGGTGACCCTTCAAACAGCCCTGGTTATATCTCCCCAGGCTGACACAATTCATCAGGACCCCTCTCTGAATGTGAGCAGCCATTCACCCACAGGCTATTGTTGGCTCAAAGTAACAGTGCAATGAAGATTTCACTTACAATTTTAGAAGGGAAAAAAAAAAAACGGTGTTGCCTTCTGTTACAGCACAATAATGGAAAACAGCATACGATAGTGTTTATAAATCAAAACTCTTCTGTTATATGGAGACTAATATTTTTGATTTGTGTAGTCAGTTCCGAAGTGTAACCTTAAACACTGTGACTGGAAAGATAAGAAGTCACCCTGTTTTGTCAGATGACAGATTGTATTTATTTATAAGTCTTCTTTGTATCTGTGCTCTCTGTCCTATACTGAGTAATTATCAGATCTTATTCTTCATGTGATTTCTTAGAATTTGCCTTTGTTGTTAGAGCTTGAAATGAAGCATCACTACCCACCATCGCAACAATAGCTGAGTAGTTGGAAAACATATATTTTTTTAAATAGTGGTTTTCTTTTCATCATGCTTTTGTTAAGCTCCTGGGGAAAAATGTTTTGTCCTGTTGGCTCATTATGAAGGTCTGCAATTGTTTTCAGTTGATATTTGTCTTAGCTAGGCTTTCTTTTGCAGCAACACAACATCATGACCAAAAAGCAAGTTGGGGAGGAAAGGGCTTTTTAAGCTTACACTTCCACATTGCTCTGCATCACCAAAGGAAGTCAGGACAGGAACTCAAACAGGGTAGTATCCTGGAGGCTGCTCACTGACTTACTCCCCTTGCCTTGCTCAGCCTGCTTTCTAATAGAACCCAGGACCACCAGCCAAGGGATGGCATGACCCACCATGGGCTGGGCCCTCTCCCTTATTGATCACTAATTGAGAAGCTGCCTTACAGCTCTCTCTCATGGAGTTATTTCTTTCCCTGAGGCTCCTTCCCCTCTGATGACTCTAGCTTGTGTCAAGTTGGCACAAAACCAGCCAGCACGATGGCCAAAATATAATTCCTTATTAGTATTCAGGACCAACTCTTGATCATTTTATTCTTTACCTTGCCCTGGGAAGCATAATGCTATTACACTGTGCAAATAATAACTAGCATAATTGAAGGCATTTGATGAAAATTTAGAAGGAATTTTTGTTACTAGCTTAGTATTAATTTGTTAATCTGTTTATTTTTGCCAATATATTCACATAGCCCCAGTATCTTCAGACATCTCCAAAAACAGGTACCTTCCTGACATGTGTAACTTTGTAAGTCAATTCTTGGAAACACTATAATATTTGTCTTAACTCAATGAGCTAGCTATAGATATATCAGTTGTTTTAAAATTTTCCTTGGGTTTTTTTTTTTTTTTTAATATGGCATATGGAGACAATAACAGTTTTGAATATGGAGTATGTAAATGTGCTTTACTATTTAAAAGAATTTATATTTGGACTATTAATAGCACAACTAGTAAATGTGAGTGTGAAGGAATAGCTAAAGATATTGTGTAGCGTACTGTTAAATTCAGAAAACCATCCACGGTCTAGAGAGATGTCACAGAATTATTATTTTGGCAGAAGACCCTGATTCTGTTTTCAGCACCCAAGCCAAGTAGCTCGTAAACACCTCTAACTTCAGATCCAGGGGGTCCAATTGCTGGACTCCATGCATTATCCTATCCATGATCGTAACCACACAAAGATACACATATCTAAAATATAAAAATATTTTTAATTTGAGAAAATCAGAGGGTACTTTGTAAAGACCAGGACTAATAATATGACTGACTGGCCCTTGATAATTAAAACTGAGAACTTTTCAACCTAGAGTCACCAATTGAATCAAGCAGGAATTTTTATTGACACTATTGAATATAGTAGGTACTCAATAAAATTGATTGGAGAAGTATCTGGTTGACAGGGACCTTATGTGAGTTTTAATGTGGAAGATGAATTTTGTGAGTTTGAGTTTATTAATATATGATTTGACAGAAGCACATGTGATAATAAAGATTTTGTTCTTGATGATTTCAATACCCGAATCTGGATCTCCTAAATAGGTTGTACCACCTCATACTTCCCATCACATAAATAAAGCAGCACATGTAAAATGCCAGTGTGAAATGCTGAAGTACTGTACAATGCCTATTTGAGCAATGAAAACCAGCTTTCACTCCTTTGATACTTCCTTCCTTAAGGATGTGAAGCATTTGCTTCAGATGCCTTCAGACCTCTTTACAAAGCAATGTATAAATATGTGCAATCCAAATGCACCCCAGTGCTCTCACTATATCATTCTGACAAGTTTTAAATCTTTTTGGTTGAAAAAAGAAGTTTCTGTTTCCTAGAAGCCTATGGAAAACACTCTTGCAGCATGGGAATATGGTCAGCCATCCTTTCCCAACAGATACAAGGCAGGCAGTAAAAATAAGGAGTCATTCCGAAGGCCAAGGTTAGTGGGAAGACTGAGATGTGTGTGACTGACTGTAATTACACAAAAGTGTGTCAAGTCAGGAGGCCAAGCAGCATTCTTCTAATAACTAGAAGGGTAGAAACTCATGTGATTTTTTATGACCGTAAAGCCTCAGTGTCCTAGGGATAGGGATCAATTGATATAACTTTACGAACAAAATTTAATATTTGAAAAGGGCTAATTTTTGTTTCTTCATGAATCTAAGATAAATTAAGACAAACGTAATCAAGACAACAGAATGGTTTTTTTGTTTTGTTTTGTTTTGTTTTTCATTGTTTTGGAGTGGAAAAGTCTAAACTTAAAGAATTAGCATGTTTGGTCTCTTCCTGGTCTTCAAAGAAGAAGCTGCATCACATACCCATTTCTCCTCGTTGCTACAGTTTCTAGGCACCCCTGCACATATGGATGTAACAAGAAAATTATGTTTAGTCTAATAAAATAAACTGTAATTATGTAATCATTCAACAGTTTTTCCACCTAATTGGCAACTCGTCAAATATTTTTCAGTCATGTGTACTTATTTCATCCAATCCTGTCAATAGTAATTTTAGCCAACCTTCACTACGCAGGAAAGGAAACAAATAAGTGTAAGACTGTGAATCCCATGTCTTACTCCGGTGATCCTACATTGCTGATATGAGTATACTTGTAACAAAAAAGCATGTTCTAATGACGTGAGAATGAAGGTAGTAAAGGGTCTTTACAGATGAAGGTCTCACAAACAATATTTTGGTGGGAAAATTCTGATTTCTGTAAAAACAGCCAATGCAAAATCATTGGGTTCATAAATTAGATAACATTTGTTAAAAAGAAACCTGTTGAGTACAGGATTGAGTGATGGGTTAGGGATAAAATCAAAGATAAATCATATGAAGTCTATATGCTTCTCCAAATTTTATCCAAAGGTAAGTTAGACTAAAAAGTTAGACTAACAGCTCTCTGGAATATTGTTTCTTGGGCTATTTCCAGCATTTCCATGATTTACCAAGATATAAAAAAAAATCAATGAAAGTCTATAATGATATTTTATGTGGAATCTGAAAATGTGAAGTTGTCACTTGCTTTCCTGGTGATTTGCTTTTAAATTTGAAATTCTGAATTTTGCTGACACTGATAAAAATAGTTGAGTTTTAATGGTTGATCTAATTCATTCAAATCTAAATTAAAAATAGAGATTAATTGCTATCCAACATAACGTTTTTTTTACAGGAGATGCATATTCTATCCAAGAGATTGTATTTTTTTTTAACTTTGACATCAACTTCTACTGGTAATGTTCTGATATGTAAAAACCCGCACTTCCACCGATGCTTAGATAGTCACCAAGACAATCTCTGAAATAATCAGCTTCTTTGCCTCATATCAGAGCCGTACACAAACTCTTTTTATGATCCATTTATGTATCCTGGAACTACATTACCTCTCTGGATTTCATTGAAATCACAACCAATTCTCTTGAGTTCAGTTTTCTCTCCTATGTCACTTTTTGTATTGTTTTTGTTGTTGTTGCTTTATTCACATTTCACTGTACCTTGTCTTTTCACTCCAACCTCTTTAAGTGCTTATTGTAACAGTTTTTTTAATTATTATTATTATTATCATTATTATTATTATTATTTACTACTAGGCACAGAGAAAAAGGATCCAGACAGTCCTGATGAGAACTGATAGGCAAGGGTCAGATAGTAGGCTAGGAGGTCCTCCCTTATTAGTGGACTAGGTGAGGGACATAGCGGGAGAAGGGGGAGGGAGGGTAGGACTGGGAGGAGACTAGGGAAGGAGCTCCAGCTGTGATAACAGTTTTTTGCTTTGTTTTGTTTTAACACATTTGTTTTTATCTTATATCAGATGGAATGACAAAGAGGATCATTTCTTAGTTAGCTATTAAAATGTTTATGAATATTTAAAATCAAGCACCAAATAATGTATGCTATTATAATGCACTAAATAAACAGAAGTCTGAAATTAGTAAGATCAAGATATTTTACCTATCCAAACTTTTTTCAAATTTTTATTTTTTTATAATAATTAGAGTTTATTCACTTTGTATCCCCCTTCCTCATTCCCTTCCAATCCCACCCTTCATCCCTCATCTCCTCCTATGACCCTCTCCAAGTACTCTGATAGGGGAGGTTCTCCTCCCCTTCCATCTGACCCTAGCCTATCAGGTGTCATCAGGATTAGCTGTATTATCTTCCTCTGCAGCCTGGTAAAGCTGCTCCCCCCTTAGGAGGAGATGATCAAAGAGCCTGCCACTGAGCTCATGCCAGAGACAGCCCCTGTTCCCCTAACTAGGGTGCCCACTTAGAGACTGAGCTGCCATGGGCTACATGTGAGCAGGGTTCTAAGCTATATCCATGCATGGTCCTTGATTGGAGCATCAGTCTCAGAAAAGATCCCTGTGCCCAGATTTTTTGGTTCTGTTGCTCTCCTTGTAGAGCTCCTGTCCCCTCCAGGTCTTTCTATCTCCCCCTTCTTTCATAGGATTCCCTGCACTCCACCCAAAGTTTGGTTATGAGCCTCAGCATCTGCTTTGATACATTGCTGGGTAGAGTTTTTCAGAAGCCCTCTGTGGTAGGCTCCTGTCCTGTTTCCTGTTTTCTTTTTATCAAATATCAGTTTCTTCACTAGAATAATTTCTCATTTGTTGGTCCTCCTCCCAAGTGTCCAGCCCATGGTTGAGGACGGGCAGTTCAGGCCGAGGGGGTGAGAGGTGAAGAGTCACTACACAGACACCAGGAGTAGGGTGAATGCAACCCAAGGGTGAGCCGAAGCAGACTCTTTTATTCTGGAAGAGAGAGCATGTTATATAGCTTTGGGCGACCAATCAGGTTCCTCCATACCATCTCTGAGCCTGACATTGTTTAGTTTGTCTCTGGGCAGACAAACTAAAATGTTATAAAAATTAAAACATCTCTTCACCAGTAAATTATAAGAAGAAGATCCACTGGTACTGAATAGAAACATCTTGTTATTGTTGCGGTGATGGTAACAGTGATGTTCATGGTAGCAGTGTTGGTACTGGTGGTGGTAGTTGTGATGTGGGTGGTAGTGGTGAGGTTGTTATTATGGTGGTGGTGCTGATGGAGCTTTTTAAGACATTACCTAATATTTGTAGTTGAGGCTGATCACGAATTTACACGCAGACCACGTTGGCCAAAAGACTTGTAGTAATTCTCCTGTCTCAGTTTTCCCAGTGTTAGGTGTATAATCAGAAGCCACTACCCCTGCTTGGATCAAACAACCTTAATATTTCAATCCCGTTTGTCTTTTTACTAGACTGATGAAAATAAAACCGGGCCAATAAAGAGACATTTATTTAAATAATTTTAAGCATAAGAAAGTATTTTAACAAGTAATTCATTGGTGTATTTTATGATAATTAAAATAATGTATTATACCATGAGACAGTTATTAACTTTTGGTGGAATTCTATCCCTGTGTTGGATTGTATTTCAATGACATGTTCAGACTGTCCAGTGGCATAAAAGTTTTACTTTCAAATTTTCTTGAGAAAAGATTAATAATAAGCATTCTAGTTTGTACAAGCTAAAAAAATTTAGTCTACATAGACACTCTCCTGTGGATTCAAGAGACAGATTGAATGAAATCCCGCTTTCAACCACAAGAAATGTGTGACCTTGAGTAGAAGCTCTCAGAGCTGAGTTCCTAGTGAGCTTTTATAAAATAGGTTTATAGTATAATTGACCCCAGGATCTTCCAGCAGGACTCGGAGGAGATGATGCAGAAATGTCTTACATATCAATTATCATCACCATCATTACGTTTAGTGTTAGTTGTTACAAACCATTTAAATAAGGAAGTAGCTTTCAACACCGTAGGGCAATAGATGGGATGGTTCTGACTTTGAAGTGTAAATTGTGCTCATTCTGATTATTTAATGCACTTTATTGTCAAAAAGAATGGCACAGAGTGCTCTGAAGTTTTCATAGGTTAAGTTACCTGATATAATGAGTAGTATGCAGAAATACTCACAACGAATACATTTCCCCCCCCGCCAAACAGTTGGCTTGAGCCACATTAAGAAAAAAAAAAATGCCCAATTGCAGAGTGTCAATCTGCCTGACAGTGTAAATCTCCTTAAGGCAATTTAATTCAGATTAAAAAGATAACCTTGGCTTGTGTAGCCAGAAGAAGGAATCTGTTTCAAATCCGTCACGTTAGCACTATCAATAACCCAGTATGACCCATGATTGAGTAGTTTTAATTAAATTCGCTTGGAATATTTGGGGAGGGATATTAATCCTTCATTAATGCTTAGAATGAATATTACCAGTATCTCTAAAACTTTCGGAATTTGGACATCCTTCTTCTTCTTCTTCTTCTTTTTTTTTTTTTTTTTAAATCAAATTTATCGTTTGCCTTGCTAAAGAGCAATTCCAGTTGGGTAACTGTGGCTCCCAGGGGCTTTAACGCTACCCCACTTCCAGCACTATAAAACAGAGGCCTGCTGTTTTAATCACGCCTCTCTCTCTCTCAATGTTGTTTGCGCCCTGGTACAGCCCATCTGCCTTGAATCTAGGGCTCCACTGGGGCTGCACACATCTGCCAGCCAGACTACCTTCGTACACAATTACTCAATCCACCGTAAGGCTCTTTAATAAGAAACAAGTGTGACAACGGCAAGCCTCTTTTTTCCCCTTTCTCTCCTTCCTCCTCCCTCTTAAACCACAGAGTCAAATAGCTCTAATAGAGATGAAGCTTGATAGATCCGCCCAGGTGTAGGTGAAATGGTAGAGCCTCGGGGGTAATAGATGCTGCTCTCGCAGGCTGAAGTTTAGTGCTCTGTCCAGACCGGCTCTCCCGCAGCACTGAGACCGGCTGCTCCTCCTCGCACAGTTACAAAGTCAACACGCTTCTTGCTGCTCACGTTTGTGCCTAATCCAGAGGGCAACCTGGAGCTAGGTAGGAGCCGCTGATCAGACCTCTGACTCCAGCTCAAGGACAAAGGACCGCAGATGCAGTAAGTGGAAATTTTACCTTTCCTTCTTTTACTTGGGAATTAATGAAGGGTGTTTACTCTCAGGGAATCCTCTAAAGACCGAGCAAAAGTGAACCAACGAAAGAAGCCTGTGTTCCTACCCTTGTGGGTTTCCCAGGCGTCGGTCCACAGTGTCCCGGAGCTGTCACTGAAGCTTAAATATTCTACAAGTGACTCCTGATTCAGAAGGTCTGTGGACTGAAATGTGGTGCTAATAACAATGCTAATTCGATCATGTAGCCTGGCATATTAACTGCTGTTTCTGGGTGAAATATCCTTTATTACTGTCAAAATGCTGGTGAGAAACGCACCGTCACAGTTCTCAGAAGACAGAAGAAACTACCCTCCTGGAAACGAATCTCAGCTTTCATTCCTGACTATAGTATTACAGCCTTCTTGATACATCAATAGAAGGGATTTTCCTGTAAGTTTTGATTAACAAATTCCTTCTTGAGCTCTGACTCTTACTGAAGAAGTTTTCCTTAAAAAAAAAAAAAAGTGTCATTAGATTGTGGCTTCAGTGACAATGATAATGCAATTTTAAAAGAAACAAACTAAACCCAAAGGTCATTTGTCTAATAGCCTAGGAAAAGATATTAAAAACAGATGTAGGAAATCTCAACTGTGACTTCTTGCTCTTTCATGCTTGGGTTAAAGCAGCCTCCACATTGCGTTTACTTTGCATTTACAACTTTGGATTCACCACTAAACTATGTTTGAACTTCAAGTTCAGATGCGATCTAAGTCAAGTCGTGTTCCTTGAGCCCTGCTCTGGATTTTACTTGGCTACAGGGAATCTTTTTACTACTACACCATATATCTCGATTGTGTTAACAAGCTCACTGTGGTGGACTTTCAGGTGGAATGTCAGGCAATGTGAAAGAATGTGTTTGCTGTTCAAACGTGTGACACTCTGTGTAGGAAATAAACATAGACCATATGCCCTGATGGAGATTCAAGCTATAAAATTAATCCTTCAAATATTGCCAAACATGATCAAATTATAAAAGAATTCAATAAAGACTGTTAGTACATCATTTCTATTTGTAGGTTCTGTAATGCTTCTTAAATGTAGTTTTTATGTACTTGAAGATACAGTCTGGAAACCATTGTCATCTCGTAATACGATGTGTATGTGGACAGTATATAAGAAAACACAGACAAAATATGACTGTATTTTCTTAATTCCCATTGGCCAATGTTTTGCTTTTGTTTTTTGACTATTATAGATGGAGCTCATTGTAAATGATGATTTAAAAACCATGACGGTAGGGCCTTGATGACTCCTTTGTGTATTTTCAGAAATGATTTAGCCTGGATAGAGTTGCTGCTATGAGAGGTTTAATTAATTACTTTTGGTTAAATATATTTCTTTAAGGATTTCATTTGACATTACTGATGGTGGGGTAAATGCAGTTCAGAAGTCATTCTTCATGGAATACTTTAGCCAACAATTGTTGGCATTGAATAGCGGTCATTGCCTACCCCCTACAGGGAAAGATTCTAATTTCACTATGCCTTCCTTGGTATGTGAATGGTACATAGTACAGTTCACACATATGAATGCCGTAACTGTGTCAGTGATTCTAACAAGTGCCCCTTAATGAAAAGGTCAGCCCCATGATTAATAGGAAGCCCGTTTCAAAGGCTGGACCTCACTTCAGCACTGCATTAGGTTTGTGTCTTCTTGATTTATTCATTTGCCTTTCAAAGTATAATAAAAACTGAGTGGTCCATAATGTACATTTTTAGCACATTGTGATTGTTATTTCAGTATGATAGCAAAATATCAGTTATTATATTTGGTTTGGGAAAGGGAAAAAATCAAGTGGTAAAACCCATCAAGCCAATAATTGTTATCATCTGGAAGATGAATGAAAAATTCACTCTTTATTCAAATAGTTAGACTTTACATCCCTTGCTTGAATTTCAGTTAATTTAATCAACTTTTAAGAGGCTTTCCAAGGAAAGCCTTGGTATGAGGGAGGAAAGGTTTGATGTTTAAGCTTGTTATGATTAAATGCTAGCTATGTGTTATCAATACGGAGTCAACTGTACTGCTGTCTGTTATTAAACAAAAGCACATAATTTTTCACACAGAAGTAAATTTCATTGAAGAATACTGTTGAATGGAGTTAAACAGGATAATTCTAACTCTAATGATAACCTCAAAGAAGCAGTTTAGTCATTGAAAATGTACAACCAGGGACTTAGTTATAACTGTTCTACGTATGAACTATGCTTCATCAACACAGTCAATCTTAAACATTTTTTAATTATTCTTTCTTTCTGACAGATACTACATTTTGATAATACATGTTGCAATTTAATCCGTTTATAAGTTGTATGTAGTTAAATATTACCTCTTAAATTTTATTAACATGTATAATTTAACCTTTTAGTTTTATTCCTACATGCTTTCAAATATAATTAGATTTCAGTGTAGATAATTAAATAATACAAACAGTATGATAATTTATATGAGATATCTATAGTTCCGTAGAAAAAGTTTGTTGTTTTTCTTTATTTTTGAGAATCATAAATTATATCAATTTGTCTCTTAAACTTTTTATCTTTGTACTTAAATGAAAAAATTACTTAATAGTAGCATGATTACTTATGATCAAGGGATTTAGATAGTGAGTGTGGAGCAATATGCAATTTTGAATATAGTGTCCAACAAAGGAGCTCATCGTGGTCACTCAACGAGAAGGCAGTATAGTCAACTCTGGGCATATTCACAGAGAGTCCTAGATGTCCTGCATGCCCCCAATGCCCATAGCTTGCTGCTCTCAATAAGAAACTCACCACTGTTAAAGTTATTTTTTTAAAACTCTGATTGTTTCTCATTTTCTTTCTTTATAAATTTATATATTTTTTATTTATTACAGTTTATTCACTTTGTATTCCAACTGTAGTCCCTCCCTCGGCCCCTCCCAATCTTACCTTCCCTCCCTCTTCTCCACCCATGTCCCTCCCCCAGTCCACTGATAGGAGAAGTCCTCCTTAACCCAGCTACCAAACAAATAATTGACACTCTTTTTTATTTGTTTAATAATAAGCTTCACAGCACAAGAACTGAGTGGTTATTACTCATTTCTTAGCCCCCTAAGCTAATTTGGCTTCATTCCAGAGTACATCCAGAGATACTTGTACCTCATAACTTTCCTTGCTGAGATCTCTCTCATGACATTTCCTGGACCTCTCTTATAGCTGAATCCACCTAATTCCTCTTCTAACTCCTCCTCCCCTGGCTGGCAGGAAGTCCAGCCGTATTTTCTCCCTTGGTCAACGACTGGCTGTAAGCTGTTTTACTGACATACCAGAGGACAATTGGAGGGCAGAGTTTATACAACATTGAGGAAGCAGATTCTCAGAACAAGGATTGTAACAAGATATGGGGGTGGGGGAAAGTACAGAAATGAGCATTTGAATTACACAATAACCTTATGCCTGCTTACCACAGGTAGGTCTGGTTGAATAATAGTAACTTTATATCTACTATGTATTGTACCCAAAACTTGATACTATGTATTCAGTCCTTACAGCCTAATAAAGTATTCAGTGTTCTTATTCCCATTCATAAATGAAAATGGAGTAAGACATTCATTGTCCAGTTGTCCATATCATGTTAACTGTAAAATGTGTGTTCAGATTAGCTTTGCCTCCTGTCAGATTCCTCAACTTGCTTCCACCGTGGCCTTCACTGTAACAAGTACCATTCTTCTCAGAGCAAAGTTAGCTCTACCTCTGGCTATTATATTGAAACTACTTAAATTTTGAAAGGGATTAATAATGAAATTTGCTACTCAGACAAAATCATGTTTGAATGCTAAGAAGTGAGAATGATAGTAGACTCTTTTGTCATCACTGGGCACTCAGAATCCATGTTACTTTTCGAGCTTTTATTGTATGCAAAGACAAAGTTATAACTATCTCAAAATCAGGGAGGGAGATAATCCTGTAATTTCACACTTGCTAAATGTATATTCCTGTCAATCTGGACTTTGAGAAATTTGTCTCTTCAAAATATTTATAGCCAGGCTAGAGGATCTGAGAGCAAGGATACTAGTCATAATTATTCAACCATTAAACATTTCTGTACTGACCGGTGGAAAAAAAAAAAAAAGCTCATTTATGGTCCTCAAAACACATGTCCATACAAGATGGAAGAAAATGAGTACAGGGTCACCATCAATGATGTTTAGGCCTTGACTATTCAGTAAAACACCAGGATATTTATATCTTAATTGCTAGAATTCCAGGTAGATTTTCATTTATCTGATGAAACACTTTCTCCTAAGATAGACAGAACAAATTTAATGCGCATTGTTGGGAGAAGGGAAATAAACTATTCATGATAGAAATCTCTTGTATTTCATTATATAATTTTAAAAATATGAGGCATTATATTCTCTCTGAGATCAAAGGAAGATAATCATACTCAAGGAGTTATGTTTTGTTTCCATTATTCATATGATACAACCTTTTAAGTTAGAATAGATGGGGTGGAAGGAGAGAGGAGGGAATGAGTATGATTGAGTATAATATATGAAAAGTTCAGGAGATACAGCTATGATATATGAAATGCTCAGTAAGTGAGCATAAGGAACTGAATTCAAAATTGATTCAAATTCAACCCGTTTATTTTTCTGCATCACTGAATCACTGTAAATGTTCCTTTGGCTATCACTTTTCCTTTGGTTGCATGACTTGATGAACATTTTTTAAAATGATTGAAATGTATAAAGCTATAGTCTATTCTCAGACCTTTAACACAGTGAAGAAAAAGTGATTTTTAAAAACTAATCTCAAGGTCCTGAACGAATTAATGCATGTTGAAGATATCTGAAAGCTCTAGGATTGGTGATTTCCTTAAACCATTGGTCAAGATTTTCTCTGTCATGATTCTTAATCCAAAAGTCAATGAGCTAACTCGATGAAGTCAGTCTTATCCTCATGAATCCTGTGGATTTCCCAGTAAGTAGTACATCATGTTTAATTGTAGGAGGCTCACATTCTCATCACCTTGTCTTTCTCTCCCCTTTCCTTTTCTTCACTTTTCTCTTCTCCTCTCCCTTCCACTTCTCTCTCCTCCCTCTATTCTCTCTCCTGTTTCTTCCTTTATCTCTCTCACCTTCCTCCTATCATCTCCTTCCTTCCTTTGACCACATCCTCTCTTCTTCCCTCTCCTGTCCTTTCCTCTGCTAGCACTTTTCTTCTCTCATTCCCTCCTCTCTCCTCTCACCACATCTCATGTTCTCTCATCTTTCTCCCTTGTCTCCTCTTCTTCATTCACCTCCTTCATTTCTTCTTTGTCTCCCTTCTGCCTTCTTTCATTTTTCTCCATCCCCTGTGTGACATCTCTCTCTACTTCCTTTCTCCTAACATTCCAATCTTCCTACCACACTAGAGATGATTTTTCTGTTGGTTACTTCTTTCTCCTGTTTGAGAGAAATATTGGGAACCCTTATCTGGGGACTTCTCTTCACAGTTTCATATGCCTCAAAGCCCAAAATAGTAACCATAGAAATCAATCCAACTTATCATACCTCCTTTGCATGGTAGACTGCAGTCCCTGTTCCCTGACACAAGCCAGACTTCTGGCCATATCTGTAGCCAACATCTAAAAATTTTGATTTCAACTCTGTTTCATATTAAATATATTTCTTTTTTTTAGGTTCACTGAACTGTGTATCCCTCTTCCCAAGCTTGACTTTGAACTTTTGAATTATATTTAGGAGCACATTGTCATGGCTATGTGTTCAGAATTGAGGTTTCAGATGCATGTAAGTCAGAATTCGGAGAGACATCTAATTAGCAACCAACATCTGTTTTATTATTAATCTTACAAACTTTATATTAGAATGTAATGGACAGAAGAATGATTAGATTCTATTATATTTCTGTAAAAATTTGAGACTGTAACATTGTTTATAGTGGAATGTACTAATACACCTGAATTTCACACTAATGATTTTTCTGGAAGGTAGTGTTCCCAATCATGCTAGAATCTGTTTTTCTTACGTAACTAAAATGATGTTAATTATACTATTATTTTTTCATCTGTAGTTATACTGTACTGGATTACCAAACTAAGATTCTGTGGAGTAGTGAAAATGAAATCAAAATATTGTCTACTGATGGAAAAATATAACCTTGCATTCTGAATGAATGGCATATGATCATAGCAAAAAGATTTTGCAGAAGGAGGACCCTGGGTAAGATGCACAATCCTTATTTAGAAAGCTAAATGGGATAGACATCGGAAGAGGGAGGAAACAAGGAACATGACAGAAGCATACCACAGAGGGCCTCTGAAAGAATCTACCCAGCAGGGTATCAAAGCAGATGCTTACACTTATAGTCAAACTTCGGACAGAGTGCAAGAAATCTTATGAAAGAGGGGAAAGATAGAAAGACCTGGAGGAGACAAGAGCTCCACAGAGCAACAGAACCAAGAAATCTGGAGTCTTGTCTAAGACTGATACTCCAATCAAGGACAATGCATGGAGATAACCTAGAGCACTTGCCCAGCTATACCCCATGGCAGTCAGTCTCCAAGTGGGTTCTCTAGTAATTGGAACAGGGCCTGGCTCACTGATCACCTCCCCCTGAGGGGATTGCAGTCTTACCAGACCACAGAGGAAGACAAAGGAGCCAGTTCTGATGAGACCTGATAGGCTAGGGTCAGATGGAAGGGGAGAAGATGCACACATATCAGTGGACTGGAGGAGGGGCATGGAAGAAGAGGGAGGGAAGGCCAGATTGGTAGGGAATGGGGAAGGGGGCAACAGCTAGGATACAAAGTGAATAAATAGTAATAAATAAAAAATCAATTAAAAAATGATTTTGCAGAGAATTTTGGAATATGGACTTTAAGACAAGATACATACATACAACGCTCTTGCAAGATTTATAATGAATTTATATGTAGTATCTTATTAAATATTTGGCATCATTTATGTTACATAATATAAAACAACAGTATTTCTCCTTTGGTTTAAAATTTGTTCCCAGAATGTTTACCCTGAATATGTTGCTTGAGCTCAAATTAATTTTACAACCATAAGTTTAAGTGAGTAACTCTGTCTTTGACTAAGAAAATATGTCTCAAATATTTCTCCAATTTAGAAGCTTGTGCATAATTCATAATTGGTTGTTTCTTATCATATCATATGAAACTTATCATATTGATAAGTTTCTTCTTTACTTCATTATTGAAAAATTTTCAAAACAAAATAAATTTGACACAACAAACAATTTTTTTACATCCTATAAGTGAGTCCCCAGGAGTGAAGTCTCAAATTGTCTCATTGTAACACTCACTCACAGCCAGCTTTGGTACAAGGTAAAGAAGAAGACATTTTGTTACTACTGCAAAATATTTCTTAAAATTTACATAGAATATTGGCCTTCATGTCTTTGCTCTCAACTATCTCAGAGAAGAGTTCAGTAAGATTTAGTTTTTAACTGTTTAAATTATGACAAAAGTATATCTCATCATGACTGTAACTAATTTCTTTAAATAACATGAAAATTCGAGTAATAGACCGTATATGCAAACATTCCCATTTTGTAGGATATATATATATATATATATATATATATATTTATCCATATATATATATATATATGGATATATATATGGATAAATAGAAAAGATGAACACTAATTTTATAATGTAGTCTTTGGTAAGATTCATGTCCAATTTTTCTCAATATTTAAAAAGATTCTATTTTTCCTTTTCATTTTACACAATAAAACTCTTATTTTTATGGCTTTTCTGAATAATATTAAACCTGTAAATTTATTTTCAAAGGACTAATCTGTTAAAAGTGATAAACCTTACAGACATATCAAGATGTTTCCATATTGGACCCACTGTGATAGAAACATTTTAATTATTATTTGGTAAGTTCCTTCAGATTAGGGAGATCAGAGAGCTGAACTATTTATTCTATTACATTGTGAAATTTAAGGATTAGGTGTGCTAGTTTTACCTTATCATGAAAAAATGACTGAGAAATTGAGAGGAAGAAGGATTCGTTCATTTCAACTTGTGATTTCATAGGTTTCTCTCCCGGGCTAGGTGTGCCATTTTTAAGGGTTTGTTTTGTGGCTGATCCCTGTGGCAGCGAGCATACAGTGAAGCAAAGGTTCCCACCTCTTACAGGGTGAGAAACAGATTGGGTAATGGACACACAAAACATTAAATGTTTTATTGTCATATAACAGTGATCTATTTCCATCAGTTGGAGCCTTTCTTTCTTTCTTTCTTTCTTTCTTTCTTTCTTTCTTTCTTTCTTTCTTTAAGAATGCATTTAATACTGAATTCTTCAGTGGATTAATCTGCTGACAAAAGTACAGCCCTCTGAATTCTATCAACACCTGGGACCTCAAGACTACACTGAGGACCAGGCAATCAGCATGTGAGCTCTGATAGGTGTCACATTTAAACCACAATCTAAGCATATGAAATTCATGCATGTGTTAGACCTGACTTGAAAGCATTAATGTTGTTATTGTGTTTTGTATTTATATAATGCAATGCAGTTTCTTTGGGAGAAATATTCTACTTTGGCATTTTTATGCAAGCTCAAAATGGCTTCATTTACCAGAAATAAGATACTTTATAGTAAACTTTATTGTTACATCATGTTATAGGACAAGTACGCTAATTTAATTACTATGATACTATAATGAAAAGTTTGCTTTTGGTGTATGGAAATGTGCAGTAGACAATGGGATATATTTGAAAAGTTCTCTATTTGGCAATATTTCTACTACATATTCCAGAATAATGAATTAGAATATTAATTTTTTTTACTTCAAATATTATGGCAGATTCCTATACTATTTTGTTTTACTTTATTTCACTTTTGTATTTCTGTCTTCTGATACAAGTTCTGATATATAATTAGTTCATGCCAACCTCATGATCCTTCTCTCTCAACTACAGAGTGATGGTGTCTTGGAGTTTACATTGCTGTGAAGAGACACCATGACCAGAACAACTGTTACAAAAAGAAAAAATATTTAACTGGGGCTGGCTTATAGTTCAAAGGTTTAGTTCAGTATCGAATTGGCTGGAGCATGGTGGCATGCAGGCAGATATGGTGCTGGAGGAAACTAAGGTTGTAAACCTCCAGACTAGCAGGCAGCAGGAAGAGAGAATGAAACAGGGATTGGCTTGAGCATTTGAAGCCTCAAAGCCTGCCCCCAATGACACACATTCTCCAACAAGGCCACATGTTCTAATACTGCTACCCTTTATGGACCTATTGGGGCCATTTTAATTCAAACCACCACAAATGTATTTATAGTCACAAGCAACTAACTAATATACAGCTCCTTAAATAAAATAAAAGTCACATGAAAAACTCTGGTAGGAAGAACTCATTCATCAAAGCATTTGTTTCTTGAATTACTTTATATTTCAGCAATTTTGCACACTTACATTAAATGCTTGTAATTCTCTGCTGATATAGGAATGCTAGATTGTTATTTTATTTACTGTATAAATTTAAGCAATATATAATACAGCTATAAGGATCACCACATGAACATAAGAATGCTAAGTCAAACTGAGGATGTTGAAAACATTATTAAAACTTTTTTCTTTTTGTTTACTTATTTATTTATTTGTTTATTTATTTATTTATTTATTTAATGTATTACAATTTATTCACTTTGTATCCCAGTTGTAGGCCCCTCCATTACACCCTCCCAACCCCACCCCTTTCCCTCTCTCCTCCCATGCCCCTTCCCCAGTCCACTGATATAGGAGATCCTCCTTGCCTTCCCTCTCACCCTAGCCTATCAGATCTCATCAAGACTGGCTGTATTGTCTTCCTCTGTGGCCTGGTAAGGCAGCTTCCCCCTCAGAGGGAGATGATCAAAGAGCCAGCCACTTTTAAAAATATTGTTTTGGAGATTATGAACATACTTTTAGAATATTACAAAACTCACGTGATTGTATTAGTGTGTTTTTGGTGGTATCCTGAACAACCAAACTCACAAAACCCTATATTAAGAACTAACTGTTCATCTAGTAATTTGTAAATGTTTTGTAATAATTAAGACACATTTCTAAGTTTCCTAAAGTTTGCCAGCTAATGAAATTTACCATTTATTATGTCTACTCAAAGAAATATAGAGACCAGCAGTAGAGCCATGCCCAGGCTCTTGTTTTACTCTTACCAGCTCAAGCACAAGCAAACAAATTTTTGGTAAAGCAGAGAACAAAGCCTCCTTCTCTAGAAATATGGACATGCTGGATCATATTAAAGGAAACTTCTTTGTAGGTCTCCTACCAAAATTTTATTCTTTCTCCCTATTTTGATTCATTAGTAGCAGGCCAATGGTCACTTTTTATCATTGGTAAATTTTCCTAGAAAATATTCAACCTTATTGTTCTTATAAAATTTCACAAGGACGAAGTCAAGACAGTCAAGAAAATAGCAGACTAGCGCAAATGACTTGACTAAGCAGCCACATTTCATGTACTTATAGAGCCATCTACTAGTTAGTTTGAGTTGTCAGCTTGACACCTACAAAGAAGGAACCTTTAGTTGAAGAATGTCCCCATTTGGTAGCCTGTGGAAATGTCTGTGAGGCATTTTATTATTTGCTTATTGATATGGGAAGGCCCGACCCACTGTGAGTTGCGATATTGGGAGTAGTGATAGCACAGGCAGTGAGGGAGTAAGAGGCATTCCTCTGTTTCTAGTTCAAGCTCTGTTCTCTTTCCCTCAGAGATGAACTGGTACCAGGAAGCATAGTGCGACTTGTTTGTGGCCATTTTGTTTTTCACAGCAATAGAGTTGCAAAAACACTACAAACATTACTTAAATGTTTTCACTTAAAAAATGACAATGCAGCCTTTCCTGATGGGATCTGATAGACTAAGATCAGAAGGAAGGAGAGGAGGACCTCCCCTATCAGTGGACTTGGGAGGGGCAATCGAGAAGAAGAAGGAGGGAGGGTAGGGCTGGGAGGGGAGGAGGGAGGGGCTTATTGGGGGATACAAAGTGAATAAACTGTAATTAATAAAACAATAAAAAATAAAAAAAGATAAAAAATACAAATTTTGAAGTAAATGGTGAATATAGTTTGTATTTTAATATTAAAAATGTGTCCAAATATGACTTCACTTAGACTGACCCATAGAAAGAAATAAACAATTTAGAAGCAAACTTTGGTATGTTGCTTTCACAAAGATGTGTGCTAATAATTCATATTTTTTATTTTTTATATTAATTTTAGTTTAGTCATTTTATATCCCAGCTGTAGCCCCCTACCATCCTCCCCTCCCAATCCTCCCTCCCTCCTTCATCTCCTCCTATGCCCCTCTCCAAGTCCACGGATAGAGGAGGTCCTCCTCTCCTTCCATCTGATCCAAGCTTATCCGGTTTCATCCAAACTGGCTGCATTGTCCTCCTCTGTGGCTTGGCAAGAGGTCTTTGACCATTCAGGGAAGGGGTCAAAGAGCTAGCCACTGAGTTCAGGTCAGAGACAGTCCCTGTTCCCCTTACTAGGGTACCCACTTGGATACTGAGCTGCCATGGGGTACATCTGAGCAGGGGTTCTTGGTTATATCCATGAAAGGTCCTTGGTTGGAGTATCAGTCTCAGAAAAGACCCCTGTGCTCAGATATTTTGGTTCTTTTGCTATCCTTGTGGAGCTCCTGTCCTCTCCAGATCTTACTATCTCTCCCTTCTTTCCTAAAATTCCCTGCATTCTACCCAAAGTTTGTTTATGAGTCTCATTACATGCTTTTTTAATTTTAATTTTTATTAATTACAATTTATTCTCTTTGTATTCCCCCGTAGCTTCCTCCCTCCTCCCCTCCTAATTCTTCCCTCCCTTCCCCCTTTTCCACCCATGCCTCTACCCCAGTCCACTGATAGGGGAGGTCTTTCTCCCCTTCCTTCTCAGCCTTACCAGGACACAGAGGAAGATAATACAGCCAGTCCTGATGATACCTGATAGACTAGGATTATCTGCTTTTATACAGTCCTGGGTAGAGTCTTTCAGAGGTCCTCCATAGTAGGCTCCTGTCCTATTTCCTGTTTTTATATTGAACTCTAATGATGAAGTTAATGTCATGAAAAAATTAGTAAACTATTTTTGAGGATAATTAAATATCCTCCAAGTTATTTGATTATTAAGAAATTAAGGCATTGATATTTTTTTCAGTTACTTGTACTCACTTCTGTTAAATGTTTATTACAAGTTAAGAAATTAGAATGCATTTCTTGTACTTTAAATGAATAATAATTTGCCTTCAATCTATTAAAGGCAAATTATTATTCTAACATTATATAGTCACCACAGTAAAATGGAGACAGTGCAGTGTAAGTTAATGAAAAGAGTGAACCTAATTTATCTTGACTTCTTTGTAATAAAAACGAAATGATCTCAAACGTTATTTAAAGAAATAATAGCATTAATAACAATTGCTTTGCATTGATATTTTACTACTGAAGCTATAAATCTTTGGAAATTCATCAGAGATGTGTAAAATTTCCACTCAATGTTTTGTCTATGGTACACTGTGTTTTGTTTAACAAATAGTGCATTTCAGCCTTGGTAGTGGCTTGCTGTCTTAGGTCAGATGAATAACATCCTTAAGGCATTGTGAGGCTTGTTTCTTTCAGAAAGGCTCCTCACCCTACCCTAAAAGAGTTTTGAGATAATGTTTGTCTTTAATTGAGTTTGATCCCAACTTGTGAGGCATAGTCTATTAATAATGGAGACACATACAAAGGAAGCAGAAATAACAAATATGTAAAAGGCTGGTAGGTCCATGGAGATGTGGACAGTCATGAACATGTCCTCAGAGGCCGACCTCATGGTTTTGTGGACACTGTCCTGTCAGTGTGGAGAGCAAAGCCATAAAAGAGACATAACTTTTCCTTTCATCTCTCTTCACTCCTGTCCCAATCCAGAAGCAATTTCTTTCCACTTTTGTCATCATTCTCTTTTTTTCCTGGCTTTTGATTTTCCCAACATTGAAATTCTGCCAATAGCAGAGCATCCACTCAAAAAGTTCCGTTCTCCTAAACTGATTTATTATTTGTCTTATTTCTATATTTTCCAAAATTCCATATTCCAAAGCTCATCCTGTTGGCATAATATTCACTGCTAGGCCCTGAAAGGAAAGCCATTTAAATGCAATAGAGAATGTGAAAAAAAAAAAAAAACAAAAACAAAAAAAAAAACCTAACTCTTCAGTGGAACATCATTTAAAAAAAAAAAAAACAGATTTCTAACACTTTGGGAGAATTCAGATTTAAGTAATATGATCTTTTTAATTCAGAACATTTTAATTTTCAACAATTAGTTAACTCGGTTGCATAAAAATTTTTTAGAGATGAGGTTCAAGCCCAGAGTTGGATGCCACCAGATTCCTTCCATCTGTGATCTCCGTCCCAGGCAGGCCTAGGTCCAGGTGCGGAAGTGCTTCCTGGCACATGCTCTGCCTCCCAAGAAAGTTTCACCTCCTTAAAGTCCCTGGTAATTTCTGCTACCCATTCCAAAAGAGCTTTGTCTTCTTTACACTCTAAATATTTTGAGTTTTAAGTATGTTGGTTAGATGAATTGTTTTCCAAACTGATGATGCAAGCTAGGGTCATCTGGAAAGAAGAAACACCAACTGAGAAAATGCTTCCATTAATGAGCTCATTCCGGTGAGAGGTTAATTTCCCTTCTCCCAGTAGTCATTAGTTGCTTGTGGTCCATTGTCTAGGAGTAAGATTTCCTGGACAGCGGCGGACCTCTCCCAGAGATGAGGCCCCCTTATTGGTTGTCCAGTGCAGAGTGTCATCCCTGTCATCATACACACAAACAGCAACGATGAAGTCAGCAGGTTGAATGTAGATATTTGTACACATAACACACAAACCCACACACAGCAATAATAATCAAATCAAAGAGGAGGCAATCAACGAGAGAGGAATGTAATATTTGAGGGTTGGAAGGACGGTATCTGTGAGGGTTACAGAGAGGAAAGAGAGAAAAGAAAGTGTTGCAATCTTATTGTACCTATACATGTTAAAACAACAACCACAACAACAAAAATACTTACATCATCTTAGCTCGCAAGACATTTCCTTGATTGATGATTAATGTTGAAAGTCCCAGAACATAGTGGGATGTGCTACCCTTGTGCATTTGGCCCTGAAAGGTATAAGAAAGGTAGTTAACCCTGAACCTGGAGAGTAAACTGCTAAGCACTGTTTTTCCCTCGTCTGTGCTTCAGTTGTTTCCCTCAGGTTCCTGCCTTGCGTTCCTGCCCTGACTTCCCTTCTGCGTGGACTGTAACTGATCAAGTAAAGCCCTCCCGCGGGATGTCTTTAGTTAATATGTTTATCACAGCCATGGAAAGCAAGCTAGGACACTAAGCAACAGAATATCCTTAGTGGGTGAAATATGCACCCAGCTCTGTCTAAATTTCACTTTAGGATGGCATGCATCACTTGTCAGTGAATCTCCATTGCAGCTACTCCTCTGCAGCCCACAAACCCCAGGTCCTCCACCCCTGAGCACTTTCCCTCTGAAATTGTTCATGACTTTGGGGGCATTGAAAAAACTGAGAGAGACCCACAAAGCTCTCTGACTGTAAATGAAACTGTTCTGTGGGTGAAGCTCTTGTTCCCAGTGGCTTTGGCAGAGATGAACATTTGTCTTGCTTTAGAAAATCCTATCCATATAATTAATCATGTGGTCAAATGGGGGCTAGAGCGAGTTTGTCTTAGATTACTGCTGGGTACCCAAATCTTTTCACTAGTGGAAACCTTGAAGTCTTGCCTAGGCTCAGAACGTTTACACTCACTTCAAAGTTACCACATTAATTGAGCTTTTCTTTGGGTGCTTGAATTGTTGTTGCCATGACTTTCAATTCATCATGAGCTTCTTCTTTGAAAGGGGGCATTGTGCATTCCGGCTGAGTGTCTTGTTCATTAGTATTATTGTTCAATTGGGATAGAAGTAGCATAGAACAATATATATTTAAATGTCATCAATGATTCATGTTCATTTTGTTTAGGATTGTACACATTTTTTAAAAGAATAAAACATAGCTCTTTGGAAAAGCATTTATTCCAAGGTTTATTCAAATATTGTTCCTCAGTCCATGAAATCTAGCCTGAGATTATTTTTCCATGGCTTTTACAACATGTCATACCTATGGGATTTATGTCAGAGATTTATGTCAAAGATTCTTCTGATACAATTCATACTTACTTCCAATTCCAATCAGATGCTAATCTTTCTGAACGCAATCATTTCTACCTCTGTGTGTGCCTTGAACCATGACCAAGTAGATGTTCAATAAATGTTTTTCATTGAAAATTGACATTTGTACCATATAAAATCCAGTTGAAGGGACTTTAAGTCCCTGTCTTCTGTTTAATTGACTATTAGCTGCAACTGATTGATAGACATAAGGATTTTGTGTGTGTGTGTGTGTGTGTGTGTGTGTGTGTGTGTATTGGCAGCTATGTAAATACAGCACTTAACCTTAAGCTCTCAGCCATTAACCTTAATCACTGTCCATTAACCCTAAAGCACCCCAGGTTTCTCCCCTTACAATCCCCCAAAACAGACCCCACTCAAAGTGTTTTTTTAGCATGAAAAAGAATCTCAGTAGAATGATTTTTATTGTTCTGAGACTGGCTGTAAAAGGGGCATTTTTAGCAGAATATTTGAGACCATTTATTTTTGTAGCTACTAATTAATTTTCCTTGTGTCCAAAGAGAGATAAGAAACAGAAAAAATATTTGAGGGGCATGTTATGAAGTGCTTGATGAGGGAACAAATAAAGAATTCTTTATAATCAACTGTTTATATAAGAGGTTGTTAATTATAAGAGTGTCTTACTGCTCTGCCTAACCCTACAAATTCATGAACCTTAAAGACCATTTTCTTATACCTAGTGCTAAAAACTGGGTTTAACATTATTTCTAGGCATAACAATGCCATTTATTTTAAGAGCAGATTATTTGAAATTATTTCTCTTGAATGTTAATATATAAAAGAAAAAGAATAAATGAAATTTCCTTTAAGCATAGCACTTTAGATTTATTCTTATAAGCATTTTAATCTTGTAACCAGCATTATTGAACTAATAATAGATCATTTTCGTAATCCTTTGAAATCTACATTATCTATTTTTCTATATCTGTCCTATAAAAACCATAAAATAATTGCTATTGAAATAAAAAGGAATCCTTAATGAATATGTTCAAATGTATTGTGCATTTATTCCATATCATAGGTTCTTTTTTGCTAAAGTCTGTGTTTCCTTAGCTGTGATCTGGTAAAGTAGCATTGCTAAGTTACGAGAAGTTTTGTATGCAATTTTATATGCACTTATATTTCATGACCTCAAGGTTTGGGGTGAAAACAGTAAGTCACTGAAGTTCCCATTGTATTCTGAATATAATAGATCTTAGGGTGAGGTGGGAGGCTGGCTGCGATTGAGGAGGGAGAAAGAACACCTTGCTGTATTCAGGAAAGAAACTCAATACTAATGGACTGATTATTTTTAGATTTGCCAAAGTGCTCAGTTTGCTCCAAGTCCCATAGGGAGCTGACACTAGAAGGTGTGAGCAACTGCGGCCAGAGAGGGATCTCTCAGGCAAGCGATGTCAAGGTACATTTAGACAAATGTGAAAGCTCCCTGACAAACAAGCCAATGTAATATGAATACTTCAACCAGAAACATGCAACCTCAAAATTGGGCTACTTAACTGTTCGTTTGGAATTTTTCAGTTACCTTGCTAAGAAGAAAGGTGATTACCGGGGGTGGGGTTGCAGCTCCCCTAAGAGTTCCTGGGCTCAGTAAGTTCCTCTGGGGCAAATCGACTGTCAGCATTGGCCATGTGCTTTGAGAATTGATCAGTAACGGAATAACTTGCAGAAATCTCTGTCCCTATTTTTTTTTCCGCTCTTTGCCATTTTTGCCATTTAGTCTTATGCACAGTACTCAAAATCATAGTAATATGAAATCTTGCTTTTTATTTATAAATTCAGGATAGTTATACCTGTGTGTATGTGGAACAATAGCCTAGACATATCAATTCACATTAGACCTTTAATACACAAAGTGATAAGAAATACAGACAAATTCAGAATGTGAGCAACTAGTGGAAATTAATCTCTGCTATTTTCTGTGTGATTACTTCTCAACTATGCTTACTTATTTGTTGAAACTAAGTGAGGAACTTAGTACATCTACACAATTTTATGTCATTTTCACCTTTGAGTCATTCATTAAACACACTAAAGAGGATTCTTAGTTATGCGTGCAACTCAGTGGTATGCACTGTTCCGTAATGATTTATACTTGTATAGGGACGCTGAGGATCAGATGCATTTTTTTAAAAAATACAAATGTTAATACATATCTTAATAAAGGTTAGACTCTTAAAAACTGATCCTACTTTACATATCTATTTGTTTTCCATTCAGAACCTAGAATTGTTGTAATTATAGCCCTATCTATGAGTCATAAAACTTGACATAATAAATACCATACTAAAATCAAAGTAAACTGTTGATATTCTACCAGCTAAAGTCTTGCCTTAGGCTCTCATCTGCAGCTCTAGTCTAGATAAATAAAATGTGTGTCTTTTTCTAGCCCTGTGTTCCTTCCTACTTTATTCTGTCCCATTTTGTGTACTTATCAATATTTAATATTCATTAGGTCAATTGTAAAACAGCCAAACTATATGCACATTCTTGGTCACAGAATTTATTTGTATCTTTTAACACCATCATCTGAATGTCTTGAAAGTGTTAAGGATTCAAGTTATTTGTTAAATTCAATGAAAGTGTTCCAAATAAGTTTAATTTAGTCTGACCAATTTCTTGCTGTGGAATGTTTGCAGACCCTCCCTAACATGGTTGGTTGTACGACATCTGAACAATTAAAATGTACTGAAAAAATCTATTAATTTTTCATTTAATCCCAAATATATTCTCTTATACAGTTTTACTTCTACCTTTATCATATTTATGTAGTATAATGTATATGTATCATACAATTTATCACACGATATGTATCTAATTCAAATCTAGGAACCACAGAGGAGAGAATAAATGCAATAGTTGTCTGTGATTGTCTTAATTTGTTTAACATGATAATCTCCAGTTACATCTGTTCTCCTGCAAATCATGTAGCTTCATTATTTATTGCTGAAGAGCACTACAGGCTACATATAATCACATTCTTTTTCCATTCCTGTTTTGGACAGCTAGGTTGGTTTTATAGCTTAGCTATTTGAGTAATGCCACAATGAACATTGGTGTGGAAATGTCTTTGTGATATGTTGACTCAGAAAACACCCAGGAGGGTTATGAGTGGGGAAAGGTATGTGGTCAATGTGTGATATGAAGGAAACCTTTTAAAAAGTTGTAGAATTTGAATAATGCACGTTTCTAGCTGGTCTTGCCTTATTTGTATACCTTATCACGTGTACCTCATTCGATTCATGTGGAAACTAAATATGAAGCTGACACAAACAAACACACCCATTAAATTAATCTTTACACATTGCACAGAACCGTGGGTCTAACATTTTTCTGTAAGTAGAAGAAAGGTAGGTCATCTCCCTTTGATCCAGGAAGTGATCAGTTACCACAACACACATATCATGAGTCTCTAAAGTAAATCCGCATCCTAGTGCATGCCATAAATCTGCTTGGAACAAACTGCCTGCACAATAATTGGGAAAATAAACACACACACACACACAAAAAGAAGTATCTTTCACGTTACTAAGTAAACCATGGGTGGCACATGACGTGAATTTTCTTTCCCACAAACTATCCTTGAAGTTCACCCTGGTCTTCTTTTATTTGTATAATTTAGTCCCAGTGTACAAGTACTGCTCAGTAAAGTCTATTCTGGCATCTGTATGACTGCTTTTCTCACTTGAGTTTTTCCTCAGATGTTAAGTAAAAAAAGAAAGAGAGAGAGAAATTGATATGTTTCATATGAGTTTTTAAGCCGTTTACCAGCAAGCCAACAAACTGCCACCACTCTACACCCAAAGACGGGAAACAGTGTGACCACTCATCGCATTCACACACACCCTCACAACACATGGACAAACAAGTATACAAGCAGACCTAAAAACATAAAACACCAGCCCTACAGAAACAGATTTTAGCAGTTCACTAACATAGATAATGCAGGTTGAGTGTCTGTAGTGAGTAAATGAAATGAAGGGAGGGAAGAAATGAAAGAAACAGAGGAAGGTTGGAAAAGAAAGAGAAGAGATGAAAGAGAGTGCATGCACCTTCACAGGGTGTGAGAGGAAAGCTACCCAGGCACCTCCAGGACCCCTGAGACCCAGCACGCCTGTGGGGAAGGGGGCAGAACTCTGGCGCCTCAGGTCCATCAGAGACCTTCAGCAAGAAAAATGATGTCACAGATGTTTCGTTCGTTGTTCCCTCATCCTCTCAGTTTCCTTCTCTGTTCTCATGCTGGTGAGATTTCCTTTGTATTTTTAAGTTTTCAATATTTCTTTTTAGAAAACCACTTTCATTTATTGAATCTGCCTGAGTCTGTAAAAAAGAGTGACTATCCTAACTGAATATAAACATCCTCTCCCCTTGGTCCTTTGTATATCTTCTCCTTCCTTGCCGTGGACGGGTTGCTCCCCCCAGTCCCCCAGGGGAGAAGCATGGTGTTGGCATCATCACCTGCACTTGCAGTCCCTGGGGACATGCGGGTGAATAGTGGCTATTAATTAACATTTACGATGTGCCTCTCACTCTTCAGAGGAAGCACACCATATAAATGCCAAACAGTAATAATTCACCTGTGAGCTCCCCTTTGGGTTCTGAGTTTATTCCCTCTCACCCTCCTGAGGGGGGACAAAGAGGCAGCACACTTATTATCCCTACCTAGAGGATAAAGTGTCAAGTGTAAAAGCAGCTTCTAGGAAGAGTGGCTGCTAATGTTTACATCAACAAAAGAAAAGAGCAGTCTTTGGCAGAGGTGGCTGAGGAAGGAACTCACCCACCACAACTCCCTGCGACTGGGGAATGCTGCAAAGATCGCCCCCCCTGACACTTCTAGGGCTGTGGTGCACACTGACAACACGTCTGGGTCCACTACTCTAACATGGCTTTTGTCGTGACAAGGGTCTGCTCTTAGGATTAGCTTCTCATTAATACCATTCGCAATGTAAGTGCCATCTGAGTCTTCTCATTCCTGCCCCCCTACCCCCAATACAGTGAAGAATGTTTGTTCTGCTAAAGGAAGTGGGGAATGTTATTTTATATTTTCTAAGCATCTTGGGTTGTAGTAATATATTAAACACAGAGACATCAAAAAGAAGCTGTCCTGTTTCAAGGTCAAGAAATAAGGGTGGGTAGGTAAAGAGACACCTAATACAGAGACACACTGAGCAGCGGAGGGGCCTGATGTGGCCCTGGTTTCCTACAAAATCCTGACCTAAGTGCATTTTAGACACCTGGTCATCCCTTCAGTAAAGGTGTGAAAAATCATGTCCATATTAACATCTGCCTCCATGTGGCAAAGTTGCGGTATACTTTTCTACTTTTATTTCCAGTAAAATTTTTATCCTTAAGGTCAATCTTCTATACCATTTTCGCAATAGGAAGGTTTCTCATTATCGTTGGACATTTATTTCACCCTTTCTTCACAGCCTGCTGTTTAATGTCCAACCACACCCATAGAAACTAATCCATTTTGTTATACTTGATTCAAAATGTGGAATGTTGATATTTCTCAACCTTGTTTCTGTATGTGATTTTGGCCATTTTTTTTTGGTACTATTTATGGAAAACAGTAAAGTTATTAAAGTCAAAGACTAATGGTGAAAACTTTAGACAGAATAGAAGTGAAGAAAACTAAATTGGTTGACACGCATTGTGTGTGTGTGTGTGTGTGTGTGTGTGTGTATAGAAAAGAAGCTTTACCTTCTTTAATCTCAGTATCTCTATGTGTAGAACATATGTGATGGCTCAAAACAATCCAGTGCTACTTGCAATGCTGCAGAATAGATGGCAACCTGGTCAATTCCCAATTCTGCATCTGCCACTGTGGATAGACAGTGGTCCTTCTTAGATATCTATATCTTGTGACACTTAAGATTTACCTTATTTAACTGTAACATTCAGAACTGGTTTCATGTTGTGCCCTTGCTTCAGTTAGACTGAACATTCCACTGATACAAGACACTGCAGTCGTCATAATAATGCCTATGGTTGGTTCCTTATGACTAGGTTTACTGCATATTTAACAAGTTGCAGCATAAAAAAAAATCTTCACATTTAACAGAAAACTTTTATTTAGCGCTAAAGGCAATTTGAACTTAGGAAATCATAGAACATTGTTTGTAAGGGGAAGATCATTATCTTCAAGGCCTGGCAAGTGTGCTGAGAAAAACAGCAAAAGACAGTTGAGGAGAAAAAGTAAAACAAACAGGCTCAGTATAAGGAAAAACAGAAACCATTAGTAAGTTTTAGCTTAGTTCTTAAATTAAGATTTTTTTTTCAAACATCTCTACCTATATCTCAACTTGCTCCAAATCTGTATCCTGTGAAAGTTCTTCCTTAAAAGTATTTGAGAGTATAGCAAAATGGAGCAGTAAACTGAAGCTCTGCTGTATAGTCCTGTTCCAATCTTACTTTCCTTTGGCTCAGGAAAGATTTTACACCCCCCCCCCCCAACTAATATAGACAAGTAATCACATTCATATACCTACTTATACCTTCTTTTCTATTGTGGTCATATATTAATATTTTATTAAGCATTGGGCACTCAATTTGAGTTTAGCAATCCCAGGAGGTACTTGCTACTGTTCATTGAGTCAGTCTTTTAAAAATCTATTAAGTTAAATTTAGTCTTGTTATCAGTGGCAGGTCAGTCCAATTAATAATGATCCTGAGCATTAACCTAAGATATTAAGGGGGAAATTTGAGAGTCAGGTGATATGGAAGTTGGCTGATCCTAAATGTAATCTTTACAATTATAAGTAGAAAAATTTTTACTATAACAAGGGATCTAAAAAAAGATTTCCTAAGTCAGCTTCATATATAAAAACATGTTTCCCTAGAAACAAGGAAGAAACACACACACACACACACACAGAGAGAGAGAGGGGGGGTAAATATGGCTGGCTTAGACTATCTTTTTTTGGCTGGGGGAATTGGGGATTTTGTTTGCACTCTAGCAATTCCAGGTCTAGATTTCATAACGCTTTTGTTTCCATCTCTCCCTTGTGAATATAAAGCCATTGGGATGGGTTGCTAACACAATTTCTATTTTTATCCTTCAAAAGACAGGAATTATTGTCCTATAAATGCAAGCTTTGCTTTTTTAACATTACTATAAATTTCAAGATCTTTTGACTTTTTCCTGTACACTGTGTTCATTTTTTGCCACGGAAAAATGAGATGCATTACGTTAAGCAATACTTCAAATGTTTTGTTTAAAAACTTGTACTGAAAAAAAAAAGATATTTAAAGTCCATCTTCAGGGATTTCTTTGTAACCTTTTAAACCTTTATGTATCTCTATAATAAAGAAGAAATAAATGTGATGAGTCAGGAAATTTTTCTGTCTTTTAAAAGTGATATTGTGTCAAGCAATCACTGATGACTAAGAGGAAATACCACTGAGGGGAAACAGTGAGATTTAATATCTGTTTGCCTTCAAGGCAACTCATAAATATTAATACTTAATGACCCTGGACAGAAAAGGAAAAAAAAAAAAAGATAAGAGATAGTGGGAAATGATTTAAACTCCATGTCTTTCAGGCTAGAGAAAACAGATTTTATTTTCTGTATTTTTATTTTATTATTTTGTGTGTGTGTTGCTGATTATAAACTTTGAGGTGTTGCATTACATAATTAAAACATCACAGTTTGCTCCTCTGGTCTTTCTATGTGCTTATTGGAATGATGAGTAAGTAGGTCTATGTCTTTTCCTCACCTTCTCCTACTCAACTTTGCTGGTTGCAAGCCAGTAGAGAATCATAATCTATTTTTCCCTCTGACCCAAATAATTTTATATATGAAATCCAATTATAAAAAAGATGTCAAGGGTAGTCTATAAGGAGAAAGAATTAAAATCTTAGGCAACATAATGAGTGGATAGGGACAAAGTTAGGAAGGGCCTATTTTTATTCCTAGACTGCTCTCTTTGGTGTCTATGCTAAGATATATGGCTAAAGAGGAAGTTCTGAAATAAAGATAATTGCAGAGGACTTGTGGTTCTTACCACGTTTGAACTGAACTTCATCATACTAGCTCTTTTCTGGATATGAATTAAGTTTTCCACACAAATTGGTTAAGTTGTTCCTAAATTCAGCATCTTTGATCACTAAATGAAGTTACTGGGTCATATAAGGTAAGGCTCACTCAGCCTCTGTCTGTTCCCTCTGTTTGTTCTCTCCTCCAGAGCTTTCTATTTACTGTTTAAGAACCTTTCACAGCTATTAAAATTATTCATAGGATCAGATTTATGCCTATAAAATTTTCTTATATATATATATTAGCCTTCTAATATAGGCTAAAAATAGGTTTTGCATTAGGAATGTTAACTTGGGTTAATTAATAAAAACGTTTTGGAAAACATTAAAGTAGAGGAAACTATGTCTTTGTCAATCTTACATAAAAACATTTCTTCAGTCACATTCACTTATGCATTTGTGTTGGCGGGGAGGCACTTGTGTGTACATAAAGGCAGAAGACAACTTCCAGAAATTGATTTCTTCCTTCTACCATGTGGGACCCCAGGATCTAACTCATATTGTCAGACATAGAAGTCAGCACCTTAGTGGCCCAGAAAGCCAGCTTTTCAACCCTGGTGACTTGATAATGGAAAAACAAAAACAGGGACATAAAAACTGTAAATTATAAATACATTAGAATATAAGGTACTTAAGCAAAAATGTAGTTTTTACTCAGTATCTATTATTTTTCAGAATATGCAACAGAAAATGTAATAACTGGTAAATATTTGTTCACTATTCTAATCACATAAGTATGAAACACTTCCTGGGTATTATTGAAAATATTCAACGTACTATGTTTTGGTCTTTTTACTTGTTTTATAAAACTAGTAACATGAAGAATCATGATTTCAGATCATTTTTGGCATTACTTTCCTAAAACTTACTTTCCTAAAAATATACATACTTAGCTTTAAGCATGGTTGTAAAGTGAAATCATTCATTTTGGGTCCATGTGAGAACTTACCTTCTGGTAACATTAGCAAATTCATCACAAAGACATTTCACTTGCCATATATAATTGATCCCTTTTATGGATGGAATCAATTCCAACTGAAAAATCATAGAAATTGATCCAAGCTACATTCACAGATACCAGAAAAATGCTTTTACTCTTTTTGTCAAATGATTTTCCATATTTACCTAGTTTAGCAGATGTGGCCAATGATTTAGATTAGCAACAGCAGCAAAAATATTCTTAATGATCTTTGGTTTCCAGGTAAGAGCACAAAAACTTTCCTTATGTTTGAGACACAAAATAAGGAAGTAACACAACCTGTATTTTATTATTTTGTATCAGATGCAAAGCTTTTCCTAAGCTTTAAATGCAACAGAAAGCAGCTGCTGGGAAAATATCATTACACATACCTTCAGCTACAAAAACTAATTTAATGGTGACATTTTATTTTATTCATATGGTCAAGTCTTTTTTTTTTTTTTTTCCTATTCAAACCAGCAGAACTCACAGAAACTGTATCCGGATGAAATCACTGGAAGGTGAAGGCCCATGACTAAAACATTCTTTACAGATTATACAGGGTTACACTCAAATGGCACAGCAGGACCAGTGAGAAAGGAGGAGGCAGTCATTGAGGCACATTTAGCCATATTTAGCCATCTACATGCATAAGCATAGGCTCCTTGGAAATTGGTAAAATACTTCTAAACATCAGAAGAAAAAACACATAGATTCCTTTTTTTTTAAATACATAGTGTTTCTCTCTTTAGCCTGTTCTAGTTTTAAATTATCTTTCTCTCATCTCATGAAGCCAAAAAGTTCTTAAAATTTGAGCATTTTATTTATTTTCATGAGCTGACAGAAAATGAGAGAAAGGAAAGATAGGTATTGAGGTAGAGAGGTGATAGATTGATAGATAGATAGATAGATAGATAGATAGATAGATAGATAGATAGATAGATAGATAGGGGGAGAAAGAAAATCACCTAAGGTTTTATTACAAGTCAGTCTGATCATGCGCTAAATTTGAAAACTGATAAAAATTTAACACTTTTATTAACCTATGTCAAAAATTAAGAATACTTTATGATTTAGAATCCGATTAGAAAATATATTTTAAACAAACAAGCCAGCCATCCTTACTAATTCTATCTATCTTTGTATGAAACAAGCAACAACACCAAGAAAAAGTTTTTTAATCTTGTAATCTTTCCTGAGCATGAAGGTAAGAGATCTGCCTCTACTTAGCAACAATTTTCTTTTGAAATCATTTCTTTCAAGTGAGAATAGATTTTATTTGGTATTTGTTCCCTCCTTTATTATTTATAGTTTATCTCTTGAAAGGACCTGTAGCCCTCCTAAAGACAAGAGAACATTTAACTATCATATTGTCAACATATTGAGCATATCAACAATTTAAGCAGTGGGTAAAAAACAGGGAGAGCCATCCAAGTTAACATCACCATTGTAATGTAAGTATTAGAGAGAGGTCTAGGCTGCACTGCTTCCAGGAATCTTACAAAGTGCCTTTGTAATGACCTTAAATACAGCGAACTAAACACCTGCTGTGGATTGTAGCTGTGACCTTACACAAATAAGACAGTCTTCCCACTCAGGAATGACTCCCAGGTGGTCCTGGCACAGCCTGGTCACATCTGTGAGATCTTAGGGGCTCTGCATGTTGGCACTTTGCCACACGACCTTGCTCAAAGCTCTGCACAAATAAGGAATGTTAGAAATCTCTCAAGATAGGACAAAAGAGAGGTTGAACTTTAGAATACAATGCTGATTGCTTGCACAGGGTGGCCTTATCTCTATGACCCTATGCATTCCTGATTTCTAATTATGTGTGTTGCATAAGATATTTTCCATTTTTATTGTTGTTTCAAAATTCTTAGTAAGAATTTTATCTCACCAATGATAATCTACATACACTACATACAATATGTTATGTATTTGTTCTCAAGGATTTCATGTCTAGAATGTTGCCTACATGCCTTGGTCTCAAAATCTTATAGGAAAGACAGAAATTTAGACAGACCATTAAAAATCTATTATGTACAAAACAATATAGAAACTTTTTCATATGCGAAGACTTATTGACATTCAGAAAGCAGCTGTATTGAATACGATTTTACCAAGTGTCCTCCATAAAGAAGAAAAAAAAAAGCTGTAACTGGCAGAAAAGGCTATGTGAAGTAGGAGGCAAAGAAAGGGAAGGAAATGAGAAAAGTGTCAAGAAGACCAATGATGCTAGAGCACACTGAAAGTGGAAAAGTAGCTTCCAAAATAACAGAGGCTTGATTATAAGTCCATGCCTACAAGTCCATGCAGTTCAGAGTGTGTGGTCATGGCCTTGAGGTGTGGTGTGGTCCGTGGAGCTGTTATAGGAGATCTGTGTCTCACAAAATTTACTTAACTCCTCTCAACCCCACTTTTCGCAGCATGTGAAGACAACTTAACATTCTGTTTACCAGGCTCTAGAAAGATGGAAACTAAGACATAATAATACTGAAACATTAACTAGACACAGAAATGCACACAAAATGTGAAGTTCTAAATCTACCACGTAACCAACACCAGAATTGGAAAACACTTCTGAACACAGGCAAGCATCCTTCCTGTATTGTGAAGTATGCTACAGAGTGAAGAAAGGATGTATGTGTGGATGAGGGTTTCAGGAAGACTTTTCTTTGAAAAACAATTACCCAAATAGAGTCATCTATGCTGTTCCTATAACTCTACACAATACTCCCAGAGAGGAAACATTGATACATTCAGGGCTATGGACTTCCAAATCCTCCACAAAGTCAGTCAATAGGAGCAGTTGACTTTCTCTGTCCTCATCAAGACCCCCCGCCCTCACCACATGGTAGGCAGAAATAGGCAGGGGTGATGAGCTCTTATATCGTATGAAGTTCATCATAGTTGAAAATGTACCTTCTAATACTAAATTCATATGACTTAAAGATTCATAATATCATCATTAAAAACCAGATAACTTACTTACTTTTCCAGAAGCTTCTTTTTTCACCAAGAATAGAAAAATGTAACTTTGAAAAATTATTTTGAGGAATAATGGGAAACAAAAAGACAGTTGTATTTTGATTATATGACAAACTAGCTTGTCACCTTCAATAGCTGCCTATTAAAAGAGCAAAAGAATTATCTACATATATAGAGTGAATATTCAAAGAGAAAATCACTTTGACAAGTGGGCTACTGGATACATCTGGAAACAATTGGGTGGAGTGATGCATGATCAGCTTTATTGAACAGAAGACAGTTCTGGGCAGAAGTTTGGGAATGTGTGTGTTGTGGAAGAAAAAATTGAACTAGAGAGTCACTGTAGAAGCCAGGCAAGTCCTCCAAAGCATGGCTGTGTTAGGCAGGAACTATCACCAAAGCAATAGTGGGTTGGTAAATATTTAGGCAATAGATTATTGCAGTCCGTAGAGACGCAGACTGGATGAGGAAATGAGAAATGTATGATGACTTAAGGATTTGCTGTTTGGATGCTAAAAATGTCATGTAATAGCAAGTGTTTGATTTCTCATTTCTCAGTATGTAATAAGTTGTACTAAGTGTGTTTCTTAGGGTTGGCAATGATAAGGTAAAGCTATATATAAATGAATAAGTAATTTTTTTCACATGATGATGGCATTCACTGATATTAACTTTTGAATTATATTTGTAAAAAAGGAGACGACAAAGTCAGTGTTAATTTATGTAATATATCAGAAAATGGCCCTCGATCATTAAGAAGTGGGTTTCAGTATCTACAGGCATCACTTTGGTGAGATAGTGTGACCTTAGCACATAAACCAGAAATAGAGGAAGTTATTTGACTAGAACATTTATTACTTACCTACAAAGTTTTTCTTTTAATTGGATGGCCTACAATTCCTGCAAAGCACCCTGGACTCCAAAGAACAATTTGGAAGCCACAGATGCTTGTTATCTTCCTGTTTAATACACAGAGAACTAATAATAGGAAAATACCATTAGTTTAAAGTTTCATACCATGTATATGAATGTATATGTGACTATAGAAGTCAGAACTGGCAAGGTTGAAGCAAGGCGGCTTCTTATCAGTGAGCCTCAATATATCTTAGAGCCACACAGCAGGGGATTTTCATTGGAAAGTCCCTCTTTGATTGAAAAGAGAGAAAAAAAAAAACTAACCAGTCACAGGGTCATTAAACAACTCTTTCTATTTCTGCCTTCCTGTTCCACTGTTAAGAATGTATATTTAAGGGTCAAATATTTAAAAAAAGCATTTACTATATCTTGAAAAAGATCCTGTGTGACTTCCATGTGTCTCTAACGGAATATTATTTATTTTATATCTGTTCCTTCTATAGTTTAGTTTATTTAGTGATTTTCTTTAACCAAATAAGCATAAAGTTCTTATAACTACTTAGTTCCATACCTTTCATGGCTCCATCTGGAAGTTAGGAAAATATCAAGTGTTGCCATGAATTTTGGGCTTTGACAGTAGCCACCCTTCTCCATCCTTGGTGTTATCTCACTCTCTGAGATCTCTCTTTTTCTTCTTTATTTTTGACACACACTGTTTAGACTCGGGCCCTTATTATCTCCACTCTATGTAGTGATCCTCGTAAATCTTTCCATGGAAGGCCTCTCTTTCTTCAGATTTCAGGTCAAAGATAACTCTTTACATCAACCATCCGTCCCTTCTTTCCTTTCATAGTTTCAGAATTCTGCTTCAGGGAAAAGCTTGAGTATAACTTTGTATTCTATCCCTCATGAATTCTATCACATGACTTTTTTTTTTTTTATCTGAGCAGTCTTGTAAAATTATGAGTTGTGATTAAAAGAGGCATTGTTTGTGGTAAATTCTCAGTTCCCCTTAAATTATTTTTTTAATTTAATTTTTGAACATTTTATTTTTAAAGAAGCTTTTATGATGGTTGTTTGTTTTGGGAGGGTAACTACAGTCTCAGTAAGCACCTCTGGCTCTGCTAGAAATCATGGATATGAATACATTTCTGCCTCCCAAGTGCTGAAATTAAGTGTGTGTGAAAAGATAGGAATATGGACATCTAAATAGGAGTTATTAAAGTTTATTGATCACCAAACATACCACTAATTTGTGAAAAAAAATATGTCTTTCTTCAGGTATCAATACTGAGTGCTTTCTACATAAGACGTACTGATTAGTATTTGGAACAATTAAGAATAGTGCTTATCACATATAACCCATATTAAAAAAGCATGTAATCATGCTACAATATGTATATCATTTCATGACTAAAACATTGATATTATATTCTGTGAACATATAAAAAATACAAGGAAGAAATTGAAAAGGAATGAATTGAAGGAAGGAAGGAGGAAAAATAAAGAAAGGAAAGAGAAAGAAAGGAGTAAAGAAGAGAAAAAGAGTTTTGCCATTATTACTAAGAGAGTTATTGAGTAAAAACTCAAAAGAACTGCAGGCGAATCTATTTTGATGAAAGAAATGTCTGTTTATAAGATAAGGGAGGTAGGGAGATGATTCAAATAGTAAACTTGCTAAACAGATGTGAAGACCAAAGTTAGACACACCAGAAATCCAGAAAAACTTAGGTATAATAGCAAATAATCCCAGTGTTCCTACAATGACATGAGAGGCAGAAACAATAGGAGCCTTTGAAGCTCTTAGGCTAGCTCATCTATGATAGACAGACAACATGCACACACGTACACACACTCATACATACAACACGCTGCCCTTGTTAGTTTCATGTCAGCTTGACACAAGCTAGAGTCATTTGAAAATAGGAATTCTAAATGACAAAATGCTTTCAAAAGATTTATTGTACACAAGTCTGTAGGGCATTTTCTTAATTGGTTATTGATGTGGGAAGACCCAGCCTATTGAGGGTGGTGCCATCCTTGGGTAGGTGTTCTTAGGAAGAATCAGAAATCTGCCTGAACAAGCCATAGGGAACATGCCATTAAGTAGCATACCTCCGTGGCCTCTGCTTGAGTTCCTTATTTGACTTCCGCAGATGATTGACTGCACACTCTAAGATGAAATAAAACCTTGTCTTCCCCAAGTGGCTTTTGCTGGTGATGTTTTATCACAATAATAGAAAACCTACTTAAGACAAACCCTATCTCAAACTTGAAACTCCAGGTCTTATAACTTCTGTACCTGTGCCATGATGGTAGGCACTCACACAACATGTGAATCTCTAGAATTGTCACCTCTGGCATATGGACCAGTGTGGTAACCTCGGTGTTCAGGAAGGCTCTCCTTTCATGAAAAGAAGTCCTGGAGATGCTGTCTGACTGCTGGGTTTTTTCCTCTGAATTTAGTGCGCTGCTACTGCTCTTAACCTCTAACAGGACCATTCATGGAGATAACGTAGAACCCCTGCCCAGATGTAGCCCATGGCAGATCAGTGTTCAAGCGGGTTCCATAGTAATAGGAACAGGAACTGTCTCTGACATGAACTGATTGGCCTGCTCTTTGATCACCTCCCCCTGATCTGAGAGCAACCTTACCAGGCTGCAGAGGCAGACAATGCAGCCAGTCCTGATGAGAGCTGATAGACTAGGATCAGAAGGAAGGAGAGGAAGTCCTCCCCTAACAGGTGAATGGGAGGAGGGCATGTGTGGAGAAGGTGGAGAGAAGGTGGGATTGGGAAGGGAGAAGGGAGGGAGCTACAGGGGGGAGACAAAGTGAATAAACTGAAATTAATAAAAATAAAAAATAGGGCGGGACAAGATGGCGGCGCCAGGAGAACACTGTGTCTGAGGAGCAGGACAACATTTTCCATACAGCGACCAAGAGACTGAACTCTGGGCCCTAAAACAACAGCAATCATGTTTCCCAGGTGAGGGGAAACTCCCAGGCATGAGATCAGTCGGGTCCACACTCAGGCTACCCAGCCAGAACCCAGAAGAGATCCCGGGTCGTGCAGGCACTAGGTCACCAGACCAGAGCCACGCGACTGTGTGTCCTGATCACCTTCCCAGGCTGATCTTTGGGCACAAAAAACACCAGATACTGGGAGTCCCAGTCGTAAGAAAACCCCACAGAGAAGGAAGGAAACGGTACCAACTTGGGTCACCTAGTCTTTCCCTGGAAAAATTCTCACAGACCAATGGGTACAAGGTGCCATCACTGAACTGGGCTCCAGCCACAGGCACAGACAGATGCTGCATGCCAGCTATCTGGCACAGACTGAGCTGTGCGCCCCAGAGCAACAGAAACTGGGAGTCATTGTTGGGAGAAATCCTCACAGGGAAAAAAGTAAAGGGGATGGACTTACGCCACCCAGTATATCCCTGGAATAGGTCCCACAACCAGCACAACCCAGTGACCTGCTGTGCACCAGATAGTCTGCTGTTACCAGGAGAGCAGTACCCACCCGCCACAGATTACCACTTGGGTACTTGGGCATAGAGCCCCAACCTCAGACCTACAAAAGCCCGGAATCCCTGAGATCAACCCCCAGATACTGCTCTAAGGGGAAACGAATTATCCCTAACAAAACTGACCAAACCATGGGACACACAGGTTACAGCAGCAGATCACTAAATTTACAGCAAGAAACCCAGAAGCAGGCCAGCTGTCTTCAGGACTTCTCCAGGTGAGAGGAGAACGCTCTTGACTAACCAGGACCACAGTTACCACTCAGGTCTCTATGCCTGAGGTGAGCAGCAGCAAATCCTGGAAAACACCGGCCATACCCAAAAAGCTGAGAAGGCTTCCTTCAGGAAAAACCATCTTTCTGCCTAGGGGATTTTCTCCACCACAGGATTCCAGGAACCACCAAAAACTAACCCCAAACACCTAAGATAGCCTGATGGGTAGAGGCCAGCATAAAAACTCAACCAACAAAAGACAGAGCAATATGGCATCTCCAAAACCCAGTTATCCAGGGGCAAGTATCCCTGAACACCCCAGCATAATTGAAATCCAAGAAGATGACCTAACATCTATGCTCATGAAGAGGATAACAGAGAAAACAAATAAAATACATAAAGACGTAGAAGAAAATAAACTCAAGCAGATTATGACCATCAGTAAAGAAATATAGGAAGTTGCAGCCAAACAGTTTGTGGCCTTTAGAAAGGAAATGCTTAAACCACTGAATGAAATAAAAGAAACAAAGGATTGTTCAAACAAACAGCTGAGGAAGTGATGGAAAAGCAGGAAAATACAGTCAGACAGGTGAAGGAAATCAACAAAACAGCTCAAGATCTGAAGATAGAATTGGAAAAATTAAAGAAAACACAAATGGAGGAAATTGTGGAGAGAAAGAACTTATGGAAGAAAACAGGAACTACAGAAGTTAGCATAACCAATAGACTACAAGAGATGGAAGAAAGAATCTCAGGTGTGGAAGATACAATGGAAAAAATAGATGTATCTGTCAAAGAAAATGTTCAATCTAAAAAATTCCTGACACAGAACTTCCAAGAAATTCAAGACATGAAAAGACAAAACCTAAGAATAATAGGAATAGAGGAAAAAGAAGATTCCCCGCTCAAAGACCCAGAAAATATTTTCTTTTTTTTTTTTTTTTAAATTCATTAATTTACAGAAAATATTTTCAACAAAATCATTGAAGAAAATTTCCCCAACTTAAAGGAGAGGCCAATAAGAATACAAGAGGCCTATAGAACACCCAATAAATTAGACAAGAAAAAAAAATCCTCTTGCCACATAATAATCAAAACAGTAAGTATACAGAACAAAGAAACAATACTAAAAGCTCCAAGGGAAAAAGGCCAAGTAACATAAAATGGCAAACCCATTAGAATCACACCTGACCTTTCAACAGAGACTATGAAAGCCAGAAGGGCCTGGATGGATATCATGCAGACCCTGAGAGAACACAGATGTCAGCCCAGGCTACTATACCCCACAAAACTCTCAGTCCTCATAGAAGAAGAAAACAAGATATTCAATGACAAAAACAAATTTCAACATTACCTACACATAAATCCAGTGTTACAGAAGACACTAGAAGGGAAAATAAAACTCAAGAAAACTAGCCACGTTCAAGAAAACACAGGAAATAATTAACCTCACTACAATAAAACAAGAAGCAACCAAGCACACAACCTTATGACTACAGGCAGCATCAAAATCAAAGGATCTAACAACCACTGGTCATTAATCTCTCTCAACATCAATGGACTCAATTCCCGAATAAAAAGACACAAACTAAGGGAATGGATGCATAAACATAACCCAGCAATCTGTTGCATACAAGAAATACACCTAAGTCACAAAGATAGACATTCCCTGAGGGTAAAGGGTTGGAAGACAGGTTTCCAAGCAAATGGACCCGAGAAGCAAGCAGGAGTAGCCATTCTAATATCTGATAAAATAGACTTTCCACAAAAATTAATAAAAAGAGATGGAGAAGGACACTTCATACTCATCAAGGGACAATTCCACCAAGAAGAAATCACAGTCCTGAACATCTATGCCCCAAATACAAGGGCACCCACATTTGTAAAAGAAACATTGATAAAACTTAAACCACACATAGATCCCCACACATTAATAGTGGGAGACTTCAATACCCCACTCTCAAAAAAGGACAGGTCAACAAAACAGAAATTAAACAAAGAAACAATGTCTCTAATAGAGGTCATGAATCAAATGGACCTAACAGACATTTACAGAACCTTACACCCAAACACAAAAGAATTTACCTTCTTCTCAGCACCTCATGGAACCTTTTCCAAATTAAACCATATAGTTGGTTACAAAGAGAGCCTCTACAGATACAAGAAGATTGAAATAATCCCATGTATCCTGTCTGATCACCATGGAATAAAGCTGGACCTCAACAACAACAGAAATAGCAAAAAGCCTACACACACATGGAAACTGAACAACTTGCTACTAAATGACAGTTGGGTCAGGGAATAAAAAAAGAAAGAAATTAAAGTCTTCCTAGAACTCAATGAAAATGAAGACACAATATACCCAAACTTGTGGAACACAATGAAGGCAGTGCTAAGAGGAAAGTTCATAACACTAAGTGCCTTCAAGAAGAAACTGGACACAGCTCATTCAAGCAACTTAATGGCTCACTTAAAAACTCTAGAAAAAGAAGAAGCAGACACACCAAAGAGTAGTAGACAGCTGGAAATAATCAAACTCAGGGCTGAAGTCAATCAATTAGAAACAAATAAAACAATTCAAAGCATCAATGAAACCAAGAGCTGGTTCTTTGAGAAAATCAACAAAATAGACAAACCCTTAGCCAAGCTAATTAAAAGGCAGAGAGACACCATCCAAATCAACAAAATCAGAAATGAAAAGGGGGACACAACGACAGACACTGAGGAATTCCAAACAATTATTAGGACTTACTTCAAAAGTCTATATGCCACAACATTTGAAAATCTAAATAAAATGGATATTTTTCTTTATCGATTTGACTTATAAAAGCTGGATCATGACCAGGTAAATCAATTAAATAGTCCTATATCCCCCAAGGAAATAGAAGCGGGCATTGAAAGTCTCCCATCCAAAAAAAAGCCCAGGACAAGGTGGTTTCAGTGCAGCATTCTACCAGACCTTCAAAGAAGAGCTAACTCCAGCTCTCTAGAAACTATTCCACAAAACACAAACAGAAGGAACATTACCAAACTCATTCTACGAAGCCACAGTCACCTTGGTACCTAAACCTCACAAAGACCCAACAAAGAAAGAGAATTTCAGGCCAATCTCCTTTATGAACATTGATGCAAAAATACTCAACAAAATACTTGCAAACCGAATACAAGAACACATCAAAGATATCATCCACTATGACCAAGTAGGCTTCATCCCAGGTATGCAGGGGTGGTTCAATATACAGAAGTCCATCAATGTGATCGACCATATTAACAAACTGAAAGAAGAAAAACCACATGATAATCTCCAAAGATTGCTGAAAAAATATTTGACAAAATCCAACATCCATTTATGTTTAAAGTCTTGGAGGGATCAGGGATACAAGGCACATATCTAAACATAGTAAAGGCGATATACAGCAAGCCTATAGCCAACATCAAACTGAATGGAGAGAAACTTAAAGCAATCCCACTGAAATCAGGGACAAGACAAGGCTGCCCACTCTCTCCATATCTCTTCAACACAGTGCTGGAAGTCCTTGCTAGAGCAATAAGACAGTTGAAGGAGATCAAGGGGATACAAATTGGAAACCAAGATGTTAAATTATCACTATATGATAGTATACGTGAGTGACCTCAAAAACTCTACCAGGGAACTCCTACAGCTGATAAACACCTTCAGCAAAGTTGCTGGATGCAAAATTAATCCAAAAAAAATCAGTAGCCCTCCTGTATACAAAAGAAAAACAGGCTGACAAAGAAATTAGGGAAACAACACCCTTCACAATAGCCACAAATGACATAAAGTACCTTGGTATAACTCTAACCAAGCAAGTCAAAGACTTGTATGAAAAAAAATTCCAGTCTCTGAAGAAAGAATTAGAAGAAGATATCAGAAGATGTAAAGAGCTCCCATGCTCATGTCTTGGCAGGATTAACATAGTAAAAATGGCCATCTTATCCAAAGCAATCTACAGATTCAATGCAATGCCCATCAAATTACCAACACAATTCTTTACAGACCTGGAAAGAAACATTCTCAACTTCATATGGAATAGCAATAAACCCAGAATTGCTAAAACAACCCTCTACAATAAAATATCTTCTAGAGGTATCTCCATCCATGATCTTAAGCTATAATATAGAGCAACGGTTATAAAAACTGCATGTTACTGGCATAGGAACAGAATGGTGGATCAATGGAACTGAACAGAAAACCCAGAAATAAACCCACACATTTGACAAATGTGACCACCTGACCTTTGACAAAGATGCCAAAACCATACAATGGAAAGAAGAGAGCATCTTCAAGAAATGGTGCTGGTCTAACTGGATGTCTACATGTAGAATAATGCAAGTAGATCCATACTTATCACCCTGCACAAAACTGAAGTCCAAGTGGATCAAAGACCTCAACATAAAACCAGACACATTAAATCGGTTAAAAGAAAAAGTGGGGAAGACCCTTGATCTCATTGGCACAACAGACAACTTCCTGAACAGAACACCAACAGCACAGGCTTTAAGAGCAACAATCAATAAATGGGACCTCATGAAACTGAATAGCTTCTGTAAAGCAAAGGACACCTTCATCAAAACAAAACAACTACCTACAGATTGGGAAAGAATCTTCACCAACCCTTTATCTGACAGAGGACTAATATCCAAGAACTAAAGAAGATGAAAAGCGGCAAACCAAGTAATCCAATTAAAAAATGGGGAACAGAGCTAAACCGAGAACTCTCTGTAAAGGAAAATCAAATGGCATAGAAACACTTAAAGAAATGCTCAACTTCATTAGCCATCAGGGAAATGCAAATCAAAAAGACCCTGAGATTTCACCTTACACACATCAGAATGGCCAAGATGAAAAACTCAAGTGACAACACATGCTGGAGAAGTTGTGGAGAAAGGGGAACCCTCCTCCACTGCTGGTGGGAATGTACACTTTTATAACACTCTGGAAATCAATCTGGTTCTTTCTCAGACAACAAGGAATAGCGCTTCCTAAAGATCCAGCCATACCACTCCTGGGCATATATCCAAAAGAGGCTCAAGTACACAATAAGTACATTTGCTCGATCATGTTTGTAGCAGCTTTATTTGTAATAGCCAGAAGCTGGAAAAAGCCCAGATGCCCCTCAACTGAAGAATGGATGCAGAAATTGTGGTACATCTACACAATAGAGTATTATTCTACAATGAAAAATAAGGGAATCATGAAATTTGCAGGTAAATGGTGGGACCTGGAAAGGATCATCCTGAGTGAGCTGTCCCAAAAACAGAAAGACACACATGGTATATACTCACTCATATAGACATATAACATATAACTACTAAAATCTGTACATCTAAAGAAACTAATCAAGAGAGAGGACCCTGAATAAAATGCTCAATTCCCATCTGAAAAGGCAAAGAGGATGGACATCAGAAGAAGAAGAAAACAGGAAACAACCTAAGAACCTGCAACAGAGGGCCTCTGAAAAGTTCTGCCCTGCAGACTATTAAAGCAGATGCTTAGACCTATGGCCAACTGTTAGGCAGACTGCATGGAATCTTTTCTTTTTTTGCATGGAATCTTATGTAAGTATTGGGAAATAGTAAGATCTGGAGAGGACAGGAACCCCAAAAGAAGAGCAACAGAACCAGAAAATTTGAACACACAGGTCTTCCCAGAGACTCATACTCCAACCAGGTACCATGCATGGAGATAACCTAGATCCCCTGCACAGATGTAGCCCATGGCAGTTTAGTGTCCAAGTGGGTTCCATAGTAATGGGAAGAGAGACTGCCTCTGTCATAATCTGATTGGTCTGCTCTTTTGATCACCTCCTCTTGAGTGGGGAGCAACCTTACCAGGCCACAGAAGATGACAATGTAGCCACTCCTGATGAGATCTGATAGACTAAGATCAGAAGGAAGGAGAGGGGACCTCCCCTATCAGTGGACTTGGGGAGGGGCATGTGTGAAGAAAAGGGAGGGAGGGTGGGACCACGAGGGTCAGAGGGAGGGGCTTATGGGGGGATACAAAGTGAATAAAGTGTAATTAATAAAATAAAATAAAATTTAAAAAATAAAAATAAAACAATAAAAAAAGAATGTCTCTGTCTGTCTGTCTGTCTCTTCCTTACAAGTGTGCCCATTCGTACACACACACAGGGTTAGAAGTTAAAGTAAAAAACAAACAAGCAAAGATGAGCGCTGTTACAGAGAACATGTGAAAATTAAGACTGCCAGGCAGTTGCTAAGGTAGAGAGATCACAGGTCCTCTCATGGTCCAACCAGATCATTGTCATAAAATGAACTTTATCCTAGCACATTTCTCATGAGTAAATTTTTCCTTGCTCCTTCTTTAAAATGGCCTATTTGTCTCACAAAAGGCCCCTGTGCCCTGATTTTTTGGTTTTGTTGCTCTCCTTGTGGAGCTCCTGTCCCCTCCAGGTCTTTTTATCTCCTTCTTCTTTCATAAGAGTCCCTGCACTCTGCCCAAAGTTTGGCTATGTGTCTCAGCATATGTTTTTATACCTTCCTGGGTAGAGTCTTTCAGAGGCCCTCTGTGGTACGCTCCTGTCCTGTTCCCTGGTTTCTCCCTCTTCCAATGTCTGACCTGTTTGTCTTTCTGGATGATGATTGGGCATCTTACCCAGGGTACTCCTTGACTAGCTTCTTTAGGTGTACAGAGTTTAGTATGATTATCCTATATTATATGTCTAATATCCACTTATAAGTGAATATATACCATGTGTGTCTTTCTGCTTCTGGGATACCTCACTCAGGATGATCTTTTCTAGATCCCACCATTTGCCTGCAAATTTCATGATTTCCTTGTTTTTAATTGCTAAGTAGTATTCCATTGTGTAAAGGTACTACAAGGACCATGCATGGAGATAACCTAGAACTCCTGCACAGATGTACCTATGGCAGCTCAGTGTCCAAGAGGGTTTCCTAGTAATAGGAACAGGGACTGTCTCTGACATGAACTCAGGGGCTGGCTCTTTGATCACCTCAAAGTGGGGAGTGGGGAGTGGGGAGCTCTTTGATCACCTCAAAGTGGGGAGTGGGGAGCAGCCTTACAAGTCCACAGAGGAAGACAATGCAGCCAACCTAGATGAGACCTGATAGACTAGGGTCAGATGGAAGGGGAGGAGGACCTTCCATATTATTGGGCTCGGGGAGTAAGATAGAAGAAAAGGGAGGGAGGGAGGATGAGATTAGGAGTGGATAGAGGGGAAAGCTGCAGCTGGGATACAAAGTAAATACACTGTAATTAATAAAAATGAAATAAAACTAAAAATGAAAAAAAAAACCACACAAAACAGAAAATCCAAAATTGTAACATTGGGGAAAATAAATTTTATCTCTTAGAAGTGAAAAAAAAAAAAAGGTGTCTGATGTACAGACCAACTCAAAATTGAAATCTGAGGAGCGTTCTTAATGAAGAATGCTAGACTGTGAGGACGCATACATATGATGCAAAGGAAATCAGCCAAACAAAACTACAACCATAGACATGTTAATTCTAAAGCCTGAATCTGATGATCTTATAGAAGCCGTGTCAGTATCGGTGATCATGAAACATTAGTTCTTCACATTCTTCAGGATACATTGACTTCTTTACCTAAAATTACTTGGGAAGATTCCAGAAACACAGTTGCTCTGTGTAAAATTTGTCATTTCATGTTGCTTGATTAATATGTACTCTGGAATTACAGGCTGCACTCCAAAATCTTGCAGCAGTGGTATTCTGAAAATGTAATGTAAGCTGAAAATTGGGCTGTATATCTTCTGTTCATTCCTCAGAAAGTTTAGGTATTAAGGTTCACTTTTGTGACTAAAACATCATTCAATATGTAATTGTCAAAACATAATGCCACATAGAAAATGCTTCATAAAGTGTAAGCTCTGAGATACATATACTTAGGATCAGAGAAGAATAGATAAGATACACTGGACAACATAAAAAATATTTATAAAATAGAAGAACTCATTTTCTTAAGGGGCTGGCAACTTGGAATTTGATCATGCTTCAGTAAGTATATGGGCAACACAGATTGTACTTTGTATTTTTTTCTTCTTTTTTTGGGGGGAGGGGGACAGGCAGGTCACATGGGTTGGGGATGGACCAGGGAGAAATGTACCAGGAAGGATCAGGGCGCATCATTTGAAATTCCAAAATAATCAAAAAAATATTGTGTTGATAAAAAATATAAACACCATTTAAGACACAGATAAGCATTTAAAAATACTACTAAAAATAGAATCTTCTTAATATGGCTAAATCCTATTATTGAAATATTGGTATTTGCAGACAAGATGGAACACACAAAATGAGGAATGACTAAATGGTGTTGAATTCAATGAGAAATAATATTAAAACTCTCTTTATATATATAGAGAGGGAGATATTTCAATAAACAGTAAATTCATTATTCACATATGATTTAATTTCTTTTACTTGAAAGAATTCCAACCAAATGTTATTTTGGTTAGTTGAGTAAAATAGATTGAGTATTTTAGAATAGATTTATCACTTCTCAAAGTGTAATAGTTTATTTTGCTCCAAAATGTATATATAAGTTTAAAGAAAGTATATTGAATTATCTTCATTGTTTTGTTATGTCTTATGCTTCATCACTACGCAAGAAATATCAACCATAGATGCAAATGTACCTTCAATTCTGCATACTGAGTTAGTCACGACTCAATGAAGTAAAGATAGCTGAAAAGAAAAAAAAGAACTTTCCAAGTATTTGCGCATCAAAAAAATACATATTCATACTGTAATATTACCTAACAAGAATATGCTTTGTGCAGGAAGCAACAGTGCCATGTTGACAAAATTCGAGCCTGTATTCTTCATCCCCTGCTGTCTACCACTCCTGGTAGAACACAGCAGGAAAATCAGTAGAGATTCTTGAAATTTTGCTCTGTTTGAATGTTTAAACATATTGAATGTAAGAACGCAATTTCGAGATATAAATGTCTGAGACATAAGGCAGCTGCAGACTGCTCATGGAGAACATTTATCAACATATTTAATCTACAATTCATTTCACATCTTGTGTGTGGAGCATCGTGTCTATTACATAGCATTTAGAACAAAGTATACTTGAAGCACATCACACTTTCCTAAATAAGCCAAATGGCATATATTCCCTGAATTTTAAGTTCCTATTTGAGATGCTAAAATAGTTTTAAAGAAATAAAGTGTTTTAAGAGTATCGAACTAAATAAGCTTACTTTTCAACTGAATGTCTTGGGGATTCTCTTGATTTGAAATGTGATTACAGCAATCTGTGCATGCACGGAGAAGCATTTCAATGAAGCCATGTAACTCAATTCTGTACTTGGTGTACTTGGGTGCAAGTTACAAGAAGTCGGAAAATAACACCTGAAACCACAGTGCAAAAGCCCTGGCTTCCCTGCTTCCTAAATGTATTTCCTTTCTGAGCCTCATAGTCCTTATTCCTAAATGGGGAAACATGATCCCTGCCCATCCCCAAAGCTTTGGATGTCTTATATTATGTAGCATGCCGTTAAGCTCTGAGCCAATAACATGAAGGCAGTTTATAAGACAAGTTGCTGGTTTCCAGGTCACAGCCATCTAGTGGGCTGGGAACATGAAACTGTTCCGATATGTTTGCATGGCAAATAACCAGTTTCCTCAATCTGACTGAATATGTCTATTATGAAAAAAACAAAAACAAAAACAAAAAAAACAATGATGCATAATAGCTTCAAATTTGCCTAAAAGTCTTGAAAGTAATTATTACTATTGTTCTCTCTCCCGTTTGCCCTGCACCCACAGGACAATTATAGTTCACAATTGTTGACATTTTAGAAAAAATATGTAAAATGTAACCTCTAACACAAAGCTAAACACCATGTTATGAGGTCCTAAGTAAGTAAAGGAAACAACGTTGGCTCTTCTGCTAATGCTTCATTTGCTTTTCTATGTGTTGGTTTAGGAAATTCAGTAGAAAAGGTGCATTTGATATAACAATTTCTGTAAATATGCTATAATATTCTGAATTCAGGCTTAATATGTAATATTATGAAAATTAGAATAGCGTTGTTGAACTGACTTAGTCAATGGATGCCTAAGAAAAGGTACAGGTAATACAAGTTAAGTATTTGTTAATATCTCAAAATAAATTTGGAGAAAATTGTACTTTAAGATTGTGATATTTGTGTGAGGAAATTACAGAACTTTCAGTCTTGAATTCTAATAGTCTTTTAGAATGGCAAATGAATCATCAAGGATCCTGTAACTTAACTGATGTTGAAATAGATTCTCAGTGTGTATTCCATGCAGGTCTGGAACTCAAACCCTCACCCTCTGCCTCAGCCTCTTGAATTGAGATTGTAGGATATGTCACTATATCCAGTAAAATCCTATATTTTTCCATTATTTTATGGATTTTCATCACATTTTTATCTTGATTTTACGTATTTATTTCATGTATGCTAAGGCTGATAGTGACAACTTGCAATCTTCTACGATGGCTGCTGATGCATTGTATGAAAACAATTTCAGTACATTATAATTTTAAGTTTTACAATTCATCATCACCATTTTAAAGTATAGCACAGAAATGCAGTGGTATCATTTTTGTGAACTTCCCTTTGTTTCTATAGATCTGGGTATATTCTTTTACTCTTACTGTTTTAATGGCTACTCTATACTTTCTTCTGCTTTAAATTGGATGTTTAGAAAGATGAGGTTGTCTTCTTAACTGTCATCCATTTATCATTTTCCACAAGACTAATTTCTTAAACACCAATACTTCCTGCATTGTGAGAACCAGTCACACTCTGGAGAAGATAACAAACACACCCAAGATTTGCATAGAGATAAGCCTTCTGGAACAGTCATGGTACTATTGTCATCAGCTCAAAATAAATTTATGGATAGTTCAATGCAGTTGAGTATAAATATAAACTCCTGGGAGTCCTGGAAAATTCTATTGCCAACCTGGAAGCCTAGAAGCATTTTTAAAGATGGGGAGGGGAGCTCCTGTCCCTTTCAGATCTTTCTATTTCCCTCTTCTTTCATAAAATTCCATGCATTCTGCCCAAACTTTGGCTATGATTCTTAGCCTCTGCTTCGATACCTCCATCAGTAGAGTCTTTCAGAGGCCCTCTGTGGTAGGCCCCAGTCCTGTTGCTTGTCTCCTCCTGTCTCCAATATCTATCCTGTTTGACCTTCTGAATGAGGATTGAGCATGTTCCCTAGGGGAGACCAACAAAGCTAAAAAAATAAAAATAAATAAAAAAACTCTGGGCTCTGTGAGCCTTGAAGAGAATGATACCCTAAGCATGGACCATGCATGGAGAGGACCTAAAACCCCTGCTCTGATGTATCCCATAGACTCAGTCTCCAAGTGGGTTCTCTAGTAAGGGGAACAGGGGCTGTCTCTGGCATGAACTCAGTGCCAGGTTCTCTGACCACCTACCCAGGGGAATGCAGACTTGCCAGGCCACAGAGGAAATCAATGCAGCCAGTCCTGATGAGACCTGATAAGCTAGGGTCAGATAGAAGGGGAAGAGCTCCTCCCCTATCAGTGGACTAGGGAGGGGCATAGGATGAGAAGCAGGAGGGAGAGTGGGATTGGGAGGAGATGAAGAAGGGGCTATAGCCTGGACACAACGTGAATAAGTTGTAAATAAACAATAAATTAAAAATTAAATGATGGGGAGGGGAAAATAAAGATCCTTAAGCTTCCAAATAGACAAATGATGTAAACTGATAATCAAATCATTTTGTTAGGCTATATTAGAACATGCATAGGAGTATAAAATATACTCCTCAATTATTTATTTCTAAAATTTTAGTAATTTCAAATATATGAGCTGGTTACAAAAATTTTGATAAACTCACCTTCTTTAAGTAGCAAATCTTTCAGTATAGGGTATCTCAGCTCAAATCAGCAATTTCTTGGAATCTGCTCCTGATCATCCATGGAGCTGCAGAACCAATTTTTTAAAATTGTCATTGACAGGGCTGACAAAATGTCTCAGTGGGTAAAGTGCTTTGATGCCAGACAGCCTGAGAATCATCTCAGGGCTCCCATGATGGAAGGAGCAAAGCAGTTCTTAGAAGTTATCCTCTGACCTCTGCAGACATGCCATGCCATATAGGAACACACATGGGCATGCACAGAAGTCAGACAGCCCCATCCCGGACACCCAAACCACCATGAAATTAAAGAGTAAGATCTATTTGTTATCTTTGAACCAAAAATAAAAACATACATATATTTACATGAGGACAAAGAAGCACTTAATCTTGGAACCTGGAGGCGTGGCTGGGTGTTCTGACTGTAAACTAAGGTGACACTAACAAGTATCAGACAGTCCACAAGCCTTACTTTTGTCCTTTTTTTTCTCTTTAATCCTCATTGTAGATTTTTAAATTATTTACTTTAGAAAACAGCTCAAAAGCTAAATTAGTCTTATAAATATGTTCAACAAATGGAGAGTTAACTCTATTTGTTTATGTACCTATGTACATGAATGTCATGGCAGGTGTTACACAGAACACAACCAATAAACAATTCATTGTTGCTAGGAAGGGTTGAAAGGGGGAAAAATCAGCTCTATGTCTTTTAACTGAGTAGTTATTGATGCATCTGCTCTCTAAATATTTGACCATAGAATACATAGCTATGCTGTTCCCTAAGGTACCAGACTTATGGGACACCAAACAATTGAAAATTTTCAAACTTTTTCTTGTTATTCTTAGGCTTAGTTTTAGATGATAGAGTAGAATATAGATAGCTATCAATTGATGTTTTGTATAGTCAACACTAAATGCTAACCAAAGATCTCCACTCTATCCAGTTACTCACTTGGAGAATATGACATATAAATCCTCAAAATTTTGATAATTTACATATTAATTTACAAACAGAAAAAGTACCTTGAACTACCTTTCCTCCAGTCTTCAAAGAACAATAAACCTTCTGCCACATTGAAACCTCATTTATCTCAAGATTTGTAAACAATTTTAATTTAACATTATGAATATCTGACTGTGTGAAACATTCTATTTACATATATTTATGAACATGAGAGTTAAAAAAAACAAAACAAGGAGAATGTCTTCTCCATGTTGAATATGTTTCTCCCGTAAAAGAATTTAACTAACTCGGTAGTCCATGAAATAAACTCAGAACAGAATTTCTGACATCCAAACATTTAGGCATCTCATCACAATGCTACATCTACTTAAAGGGCTGAATTTCAAGGATCATGAGCCCTGGGCAGCTGCCAGATTTCCATTTCTGTTTATGCTATATTGACAGAATCTATCCATACGACCTGCATAGATCAGCTGTTCAGCTGTCAAGAGCTATTCTAGAACTTGCCCAGGACCAGCTACCTACGGAAGTTCTCACTGGCAGGGAAGTTGGGAGTACTTGGGAGTACTTAACATGGGCCTGGCCCGGGTTAAGTCTTTTCATAACTCTTCCCTTTCCCTTATACAAAAAGAAACACAAACTTCCTTTGTGAAATTCTGACCACTACCACAACAACAACTCGAAATTGTTTGCAGAATGAATTCAAGGCCTTTTTGAAGATTAGTTCCAAACTTCAATGAAAACATGCAACTGTTTTCCCTTTACACAAATGCATTTAAGAGAAACTTCAGACAAATAGTAAGGATGATTCACAAAGTAATTTGAGAGCTGAGCCCACTCTGGGGGAAAAAAAAAAAAAAAAAACAGCCTCCAGTGAAACCCCTTCATTTGCTTCGGGATGCTGTACCATAGTCTTTTAAGTTTCTTAGTTTAATAAGATAGAAAATAGTAAGTTAAGTAATTCTATGAAATGTAAACTAAATGATTAACTCTTATTTATGAAGGAGTCAATGGGACAATTAAGCTTAAAATCTTTAAATAAAATTGCATTCAGTTTCACCTCAAACTATCCATAGGAATTACATTTTTAAGAAGGGTGTATCCATCAACATCTTCAACTCCATAGTGAAGGATTTTTATATTTCTATAATCTTATTTCTAAAATATATTTCCTCTTTCGATCATACCCAAGTATAATAGGAGTTTCAATAAAAATGTTCCACATTAATTTATATTTAATACTTAATGTTGTTAGGTAAGAAGTTTGGGTAGCAGAATTTAGCCTCTGTTATCTAGAACACTAAACGTAGATCTAGTTGGCTTTGAACTCACAGAGACATACTTTCCTCACTTCTTGCATGTTAAGGTTAAAGATATGTCTCATTATACCTAGCTAAGAAACAATATCCAAATTATGCCACTGTACTTTTAAGCTTTTATATTTTATTTCATCAGGTTTCAGTGTTTGATATAATTTAATGATTGTGTTAAACCTTTAAATGTGTAACATATTAATAAAATTAAAGGAATATTTGGGTTGAACCATGAGATGACTATACTTCCTAGATCATTTACCATTATCTCATAAAATTAAGTTTTATATACTTTGATAGTGATAGAGTATCTTAAAAAGGAAGGGTGTTTTATATGATTGAATGTCTGTCCACTGGATGAATTTGAGTCTTGCCAGCAGATGGCAGAAAAATTCAGAATTAAAATAGTTTTTGTTAGGGAGTATGAACAAGGCATTCTTTTTCATTTGTTTTACCTATATGTGTGTTTGGGTATTTGTGTATGTTTATATGTTGGTCATTTGGGGTATTTGCTGTTTGGTGTTTTTTTAAAAGCAAAAATCATCAGCAACATATAATACACAATAAGAACCTCAATTTGTCTCTTTTATCATTGTAATTATTTAATAAATGTTTATTATATTTATGTTAACTTTGGTTCTGCAGGTTTAAATATTATAATTGAAATTATTTTATGGACATTCAACTTCCTTTATGATGGGCGTTATATTCCTTGCACTTTCCATAATCAAATAACTGGTTATTTAGTTTCTTTTATAAATGGCTTAGCTGAAAATAGTGATGATATACACGTTAGCAATAAAATCTCAATAAAGAGGTAATAGAAACGAAATGGAAAAGGAAGCTACACTGCCACTTTATAGCTCAAGACCAAGTGGTGACTCACTTGTGGATGGCACGCAACTTTAGTCAGATTTGATCATGTAAGTTCTTTCCTTCTTAAATTTTTTATTTATTTATTATTGATTCCAATGTATTCACTTTATATCATGGATGTGGCTACCTTCCTCTTTTCCTCCAAGTCCCACCCTCTTTCCCTTTTCTCCTCCCAGGCTCCTCTATTCCACTTCAATCTGACCCTAGATTATCAGGTCTCATCAGGATGGCTATGTTATCTTCCTCTGTGGCCTGGCAAGGCTGCACCCAGAAGGAGGTAATCAAAGAGCCTGCCACCGAGTTAATGTCAGAAACATCCCATACACCCCTTACAAGGAAACCCACTTGGAAATGTAGTTACCTTTGGCTCACATCTGAGCTGGTGGTCTAAGTCCTCTCCATTCATGGACCTTGGTTGGAGTGTCAGTCTCAGAAAAGCCCCCTGGGCTCTGTTGCTCTATTTGTAGAACTCCTATCCCCTCCAAGTCTATCTACTTCTTCTTCCATAAGATTCCCAGCACTGTGCCAACAAATTTGGCTGAGTCTCAGCATCTATTTGGATACCCTGCTGGGTAGAGTCTTTCGGAGTCCCTCTTTGGTAGGCTTCTTTCCTGTTCCTTGTCTTTTCCTACTTATAATGTCTATACTGTTTGCCCTTCTGAATGAGAATTAAGCATCTTCCCTCGGGTTCTCCTGACTATAGATTTTAGTATGTTTATATCCTACGTTATATGATTAATATCCACTTATAAATGAGTATATACCACATGTGTCTTTCTGCTTCTGTGTTACCTCACTCAGGATGATCTTTTCTAGTTCAATCCATTTGCCTGAAAATTTCATGATTTCCTTGTTTTTTTTTTATTAGTTATACTTTATTCACTTTGTATCCCCCCTTAAGCCCCTCCTTCCTCCCCTCCCGATCCCACCCTCCCTCCCCCTTCTTCACGCATGCCTCTCCTCAAGTCCACTGATAGGGGAGGTCCTCTTCTCCTTCCTTCTGATCTTAGTCTATCAGATCATATCAGGAGTGGCTGCATTGTCATCTTCTGTGGCCTGGTAAGGCTGCTCCCCGCTAAGGGAGAAGTGATCAAAGAACAGGCCAATCAGACTATGTCAGAGGCAGTCCCTCTTCCCATTACTATGGAACCCACTTGGGCACCGAACTGCTATGTGCTACTTCTGTGCAGGGGTTCTAGGTTATCTCCATGCATGGTACTTGGTTGGAGTATGAGTCTCTGGGAAGTTCCCTGTGTTCATGGTTGAGCAAATGTCCTTGTTATATAGTTGAGCATATTTTGGATAAGTACTTTCTTGGCATATCAACAAACATGTTTAGACCACCTCACTTTTTTTTTCATGTTTTTAATGTGTGATCTTTTTTTTTTTTCTCGATGCAGTTTATTCAGGAACCTTGAACAATCTTCTGACCCTGGGGAAAGCCAGCCCACAGCTTAAATAGCCTCTGTGTAGCCAACCCCAGCGTGCCACGTAGGCAATGCAGATAGGTCCACATACACGGAAACAAGCCAGATCCTCAGCCTTAGCCAAATATGGAGTTGTTTGTGACAGAGAGCACTCACCATCAGAAAGGTGGAAGGCGGAAACCAGCTCCATCTTTAAGTCGCGGCATTCCGCAGCTCTCTACAGTTCCCCCTTTTTGTTTTAGACACATCAGGCAAGAGTAGAGGTCTGATCTCTGATATTAGAAATAAATTGGGACTTTGTACCGATGTTAATTTAGGTGTCATCCACCCAAAGAGCATCAGACCCGTCTGATACCTTTTTCTCAGAGGCGGGACCTGGGGCATCAACCCGCATGCAATCAGACATGCTCTTCTCTGAGTCCAAAGCAGCTGACCCTGAGTGCAGTGCTTAGCTTCACATCCTGAGAGTAACATTTTAGCTCCCATGCTTGGGGAGACTGTCCTGCTTCAATGGCTGTAAAGGCCTGAATGATCATGGCTGCATTACGCTGTTGTGAGACTCTAATCTTGCACATACACCACAGGCAAACCAAGGAGACCAACACCAGAAGGCCTGCTAAGGCTCCCATGCCCGCCCATTCCTTCAGACGATTCATGGCTGCAGCAATCCATGATGATAATCCTGTGGCTAGTCCTGCGTCCACTCTGGTAGAATTTGCCGTAACAATGGCCACTCTCAGCTGCTCCATCATAGTATCGAATTCTCCAGTCCAATTACCTAAAATATAGCTAGACAATTGTTTAGACAGATTTGCAGCATGGGAAAAATTCTCGTATTGTATGCTAGTGACACAAAGTCCAGCATACTTCGAATGGCAGCCAAGTTGAGCGATTTGCCATAGGTATCAATTTGCTCCTGTATGAGGTCAATCCTCTGATTGAACATCATCAAGCCTCCTTTTAGTTGAGCACTAATTCCTTTTTGTACATCTAATGCATGAGCTACATTGGGTAAAAAATTATTTAGAGTCTGAGCAGTCTGCACAGTATGAGTCATGGCTAATGCCGCAGTGGTATCTCCAACAGCCGCCAATGAGATGGCAGTAACAATGGCGGCTGTAATTCCAAGATCCCTTTTCTGTCTGAAGAGAGTCATAGCGTGAGGGGCATCAATGGGCACAGGCACCCAGTGAGGCATTCGAGTAACCAGGGCATACCTAAATTCACTAGCATTCCAGCATTGGGCAAAAAAGCAAGTATCATTACCACAATTACTTGGCTCTATCTGGCTAACAATGAATAAAAATGGGGGATATAAACAAATGGGTGTGGACTTATAGGAAATATTATGAGAAGCCTTAACCCCCTCGTTGGAACATCCTGCATCAGTTCTAGAACTAGCAGTGGTGGTGTCTGAGGTCTGAGTAGGTTCAGGAGACCATTGCCCCCAGGGGCGAGACGTGCTCCATGCAAATTGACTAACTCCATGTTTTCCTCTGCTTTTAAAAGTCATTTAAGGTTCTTAAATTATCTTTTTTTTCCTTTTTTTTAAAAAATTTTTCATCAATTACACTTTATTCATTCTGCATCTCCCCCATAAGCCCCTCCCTCCTCCCCTCCCAATCCCACCCTCCCTCCTCCCTCTGCATGCACGCCCCTCCCCAAGTCCACTGATAGGGGAGGTTCTCCTCTCCCTTTCTGATCTTAGTCCATCAGTTCACATCAAAAGGGCCGCCTTACTTTTTATTTTGACAAAAGAGCATCAACTTGCTTTAATGAAATAATACGAACACTGTAAAGTCATTCATTAGCACGTTGTAGACTTTAGGTAGATAAAGAATGTAAAGAATGCCTTTCAGGTGATTTTCTCATGAGTCATTCTCTGCAGCTACAAGGAAGATTGTAACCGTTGAACGGGAAGAGGTCTTCCATTCATCTGAATCTAAGCATCATCACCCATGATCCTTTGCATTAAGAATATTTATGCTTTTATTTTCTTTCTTGCTGTTTATTTAAATATGCATAAAGATCCAATTTTTCTTCATATTCTATTTGTAGTTTTTAGGACATAAAACCAAAGTAGTTTGGATAGGGCTAACATAGAAAAATTTTAATTTGGGAAAAAAAAAAAAGACTTGATGAGCACTTTCATAGAATGTTCCCATTCAGTGTTGATACACATGGGGAAAAGCCTGACACTTTACAAAGATTTACTTCCAGGATAAAGAAAATCTTGTTTGCTCACACAAATGGTCACACAGAGTGACAAATGACCCATTGCACCAAGTTCAGACAAGTTGCAAAAGCAAAAGAAAAATGACATTTTTCGTCAGTGACAGATGAACTTCACATCCATCACTATTTTATGAGGAAAACAGCTAGGAGAATTTCTGCTGCTGTGTGCAAGTCTTTCATCAGTAGTACCCCACAGAGGAAGGCTTGGGGCAAAATACAGAGTTTTCAATGTGTGTCCTTCTACACAATTTTACTTTTCAAGGTTTTGAAATGTAGCATTATGGTTACACACCAAGGGTCCATACAAAGGAAATATTAATGTTTTGAAAGAAAGGAGAAATTGAAATGAAATTAATCATGTAATATACCTGGGCCAGGAGAAAAATAGATATGTATTATGAGTTGTATTACTAAGCATCATCTTGAAAAATGTTCCCAATAGTAATATTAAAATGTTTGACTAATCAATTACTCTACTCAGGAGGCATAGGTTAACTACCTGTTTGTGGGTATGTCAAGGTTCCAACATAGGGATTGAATTCTTCACCTAGTTGTTTTCAAAACAAGACTTCAGTACATCACTCATCCAAAGTAATAGCAAGACTGTCTCTGCTTTAACAACTTGTTATTTAAAAAAAAAAAAAAAACTTGCCTTAAATAATTGCCTTGAATTTTTTTTCTATGTTTTCTATGTGATTGATTACTCTGTTTTGCCAAATTTTGAACTTCTAAGCCAAAGGAAAGAAAGGAAGCATAATCCTGATTTAAATCTTTTAAAGCTGGACTCATGTATGGTTACTAAAAATAGGTAAAAAGATATTTGTTGTTTTTTTTTCCCCTTGAGACAGGGTTCCCACTAAATACACTTTGTGCCCTGAATGTGTCAGTGTAGACCAATCTGGCTTCAAACTTCTGCTAAAGTCTGGCAAGTGCTTGGATTAGGAGCACTTGTCACCGTACTTGGCTTGTTTTGATTTTGACAGAGTTGCACTGAGTCCTTAAGCTGTCTTTGAATTCATGAGCATTCTATTTAGTCTTCTGAGCTCTACGATTAAGGGAAAATATCACCACACCTAACCTACAAAATTAATTTCACATACATAGAAAAAGATGAAACTATAATATTTAAAAATAAATGTAAACTGGCAGATGTCTCAAACCATGTTACTTTGTAGGGGGTGCCAGGTATTAGGAAGTTTAGAACATGGGATCTTCCCTGCTACTATGCCAAACATTTGACCAAATATAGGGCAACTTGCTATTTTTTGTCATGCTTTGTGAAAATGATTGCTATCATCAGCAGAGTAATTTGAATCTCAGATTAACCACTTAGTTCTGCTTCTTCAATGATATTTTAGGGATGTAAACATCTGTAATAAATTTCGAAGTTATTTGTGATAGCTGGGCAAGAATTTGTTTCAGAATGATTCAAAATTGACAGCAGGGGCTTTTCCTCATAACCTCGATTATCTGTGTAAATGACTTCACATTTCCCCAAAGGGGACAAGAATCTCTTGTTTTATAGACCCAGGAGAGATATATGCAAATAGTTCTTCACCCATTAATTTTTACCTTTGAGATGTATATTAAGGAAATATCTTTGTAACTAAGCAAAAATTATGTGTTCCAATAAAACAATGAATCGCCTTTTTAAAGGTATGGTACAAAGTAAGGATTCCTAGCCCTTCTATCCAAACACTAGTGGAAGTACTAGTTAGATTAATTCCTCATGAGAAACAGGACACCTGCATTATACAAACAGAAAACCTAAAAGCACATTGTAGAGGATAATTATCTTATTTATAGAATGAATAAATAGTATTACAACTATAAGCAAATTCACCAAAGTTATGAGAGACAATGCTAACATTTATCTGTTTAGGTTCAATAACATTGGGCTACTCAAAAATAAAACAATTCCATTTCTAATTACAGTAGTAAAAGTATTAAGGATTGTTGAATTGGCTCAGGAGTTAAAGGCATTTATTGTATAAACCTGTTGTCCAGAGTATGAACCCTGAATTCAAATAAAGGCAGAAAGGGGGAACTGACACAGCAAAGTGTCCTTTGGCCACATGCATGCCATGCCATGTATGCCCACGCACATACCATGTACACACACATATTTACAGAAAGCAATGCATTTAAAGCTGAAAAAGGAGAAAAATAGAATGGAGATAATCTGACACAATATAGCATACAGCATATTTTAAAGTGTAGTTACGGAAGAAATGAGTAAGAGGGAATGTGTTATGTGTTCATAGAACTAAAGACATGTTGTTAAACTTTCAACACATAAAACATGACCTATACATTAATGAAAAAAAAGTTTGCATTTGAGAGCTAAATGGAAATCAAAGAGCTAAAACACCACCAAAATAAGAGCAAAGCTATAAATTTCATATTTTCAGACTGTAAAAAAGATAAAAAAATTTCCAGCAATCTGAACTAGAGCATACCAGCATGACTCCTGACTTTCAGGTAAATGGAAAGGAATAGTAATCTCTTAGATTTAGAAACAAACTTTTGTATATATGGTGAACTAATCTTTGGGTTGTGTCCTAAGATAAATAAGAAGAAAACATTAGGGTGTATTTTCAATAAATTATGTTGCAAAAAAACAAGATACCACATGACAAAAAAGCAATTAGAACCTAATTTTATATCATATATGTCAACTTTATATAGATTAATCTTAAATGTAAGATTCACTGTTCTAGAACACCAAAAGCACAGGCTCTAAGATCAATAATCAATAAATGGGACCCCATGAAACTGAAAAGCTTCTCTAAAACAAAGGACACTGTCATCAGAACAAAACGACAGCCTACAGATTGGGAAAGGATCTTCACCAACCCTATATCTGACAGAGGGCTGATACCAGAATATATAAAGAACATAAGAAGTTAAACAGCAACAAATCAACTAACCCAATTAAAAAATGGGGTACAGAGTTAAGCAGAGAATCCTCAATAGAGGAACATCGAATGGCAGAGAAACACTTAAAGAAATGCTCAACATCCTTAGTCATCAGGGAAATGCAAATCATAACGACCCTGAGATTTCACCTTATGCCCATCAGAATGGCTAACATCAAAAACTCAAGTAACAACACATGCTGGAGAGAAGGAATAGATAGGAACTCTACTCCACTGCTGGTGGGAATGCAACCTTGTACAACCACTTTGGAAATCAATATGTCACTTTCTCAGACAATTAGGAATAGTGCTACCTCAATGTCCAGCTATAGCATGCCTAGGCATTCATCTAAAATATGCTCAAGTATACAGGAACATTTGCTCAACCATGTTCATAGCAGCATTATTTGTAATAACCAGATGCTGGAAACAACCCAGATGTCCTTCAGTTGAGGAATGGATACAGAAATTGTGGTACATTTACACAATGGAATACTACTCAGCAATTAAAAACAAAGAAATCATGAAATGTGCAGGCAAATGGTGGGAACTAGATAAGATCATCCAGAGTAAGGTATCCCAGAAGCAGAAAGACACACATGGTATGAACTTAATATAAGTGGATATGAGACATATACTATAGGATAAACATACTAAAATCTGTACACTTTAGGAACCTAATCAAGGAAGAAGAACCCTGGTAAGATACACAATCTTTATTCAGAAAGAAAACAAGACAGACATAGGAAGAGGGAGAAAACAGGGAACAGGACAAGGAGCCTACCACAGAGTGCTTCTGAAAAACCCTACCTAGCAGGATATCAAAATATATGCTGAGATTCATAGCCAAACTTTGGGCAGAGTGCAGGGAATCATATGAAAGAAGGGGGAGATAGAAAGACCTGGAGAGGACAGGAGCTCCACAAGGAGAGCAAAAGAACCAAAAAATCTGGGCCCAGGGATCTTTTCTGAGACTGACACTCCCAACCAAGGACCATGCATGAATATAACCTAGAACCCCTGCTCAGATGTAGCCCATGCAGTTCAGTGTCCAAGAGGGTTCCCCAATAATAGGAACAGGGACTGTCTATGACAGGAACTCATGGTCTGGCTCTTTGATCACCTCCACCTGAGGAGGGAGCAGCCTTACCAGTCCACAGAGGAAGACAAAGAAGTCAGTCCTGATGAGACATGATAGACTAAGGTAAGATGGAAGGGGAGGAGGACCTCACCTATTATTGGACTGGGGGAGGAGAATAGGAGAAGAGGCAGGGAGGGTGAGATTGGGAGGGAATGGGAAGGGGGCTATAGCTGGGATACAAAGTGAATACTTTGTAATAAAAATAAAATTAAAATTATAAAAGATTTACTGTTCTTTAATATCTAGGAGAAACCAAAAATAAAATCATATTGGCATCAGGATAGACAATAATCTATGCTTTCTTATATTCTGTAGGTTATCCTTTCATTTGGTGGTGTTTTTTTTCTCCTAGTTAATTTGGATATAACTGGTGCTTTTTTATAGCTGGCAAGTTAGGTATAACACTTAATACTTCCTATTTATAAGTTTTATTCAAGACTCTATATTAGCGACATTTAACAAACCATGATAATTATGATGTCATAATTCTCTGCGTTATGAATTTGGCAAATGTTTGGCAGGACAATTCAGGGTTAGATCACACATGCAGCTTCAGTAGTGGTGTGCAGGAATGCTAGAGTAGTTCCACATTAGTTAGCTCTAGATTCATCAGAATATAGGCAGCACCACTTCAGCTCGGCTTCCATGTTACCACTGGATTCCAAAAGCAAGTGCCTCAGGTATACTGCATGGGAGCCATGTCATTCTTAGTATCTAGAGTCATATGATATAGTTTAAGTCGTAGTCTCAATTTGTTTGGAATAAACAGCATGCTTTATTGTCTTTGATCCATGATTCTTTGCTGCTGCCACTTTTACCGCATTTTGCGGTGGTAATATTTAAACAAAATGTACCCTTGCTCATGCCAAGGCAGTGACTGAATGTTATCAAGTACATTTATGCTGTAGTAACACTACCTCTGTTCATATCCAACATGCACTTTTCAACTTGCAAAGCGGAAGCTATTGCAGTCCTGTCTCTTGCCAGTTCATGGCAGCCATCATTCTAATAGCTACTTCCTGTTTTTGTCTAGGCACTAGACAACAAATAGGCTATATGAGTGGAATGGTATAATATTTTTATTTTTTGTTATTGTATTATATGTAAGTAAATATCCTCAAAGTTTATATTTGCCTAAGGTGTTCTTTCTTCTTTTATAACAGCTTAAAATTTTATGAAGTCCACACTTAATGTTAATTGATAAAATACCAAATTTTTCTATAAACTTGGAAACAAAAATGAGAATTTATCTTTATTACTTATGTTTACCTTATTACTTGATGTTTTAGCCAGAAAAAAATAAAGGGAGAGAGAGGGGGTATAAAAGATATCCAAAGTGAAAAGGATAAGAAAAACATTTCTGTATATAGACAAATTTTCTTTGCAGAAAATTTAAAGTTCCACTAAAAACTATTGACCAAAAAAGTTATTTCAACAAAGATGTATTTAAAATTTACACACCAGTTACTTGAACTTTTACATGCCAATTTATGAACTACATCTCCATTCCTCTTTTGAAATTTTTGTAATATTTTCTTGCATACTCTTTTCCAACTAAACTTCCCTCTTCTCAGTGCTTCGGGGTTCTATTTTTCTGCATCCTATCTTTATTTTCTGTTTCTTTTTGACAGTTGCCATTGTTATAGGCATGACATTGATATTAGTGATAATCATATTATTGCTTATTAGACATCTATTTATCATCATTGGAGAAATGTCCACTCAAGTCTTTGGTTATCTATGAATCATCTTGTTTGTTTCTTCTTTGTTGAGTTTTGCAGTTTTCATATATTTGGATCTTAATTCTTTATGTTATTTGGTTTGCAATTATTTACTGCAATTATAGTGTTGCTGTTGTACAATTTTAATGAATTTCAAGTCCAAATCACTGTTTTCTTTTGTTACCCATGTCTTTGATATCAGGCCAATAAATCACTGCCAAATCTAATATCATTGAAGTTTGTGCCTCGTGATTTGCCGGAGTTTTACAACTCAGAGTTTTATGTTCAGCCTATGGATCCATTTTTTTTCATTTTTATCTGAGGTTTTGACAATGATCCAACTTTAACTTTTTGCAGGTGAATGTTCAGTTTGCCCAGTAATGTTTGTTGAAAGTATTATCTTTCCTTCTGTGAATGACTTTGGCACCTTTTTGAAAAATCATTTCACAGAAGAATAGGTGGGATGCATGTCTTCCATATTATTTTCATTATGGCTTTGTCATAAACTTCAGACTCATAAAAGAAGGTCCTCCAGATTTGATTTTTTTTTCATGTTTTTTTTTGTTGTTATTTAATCCCTTTAAACATCATGTGGGCTACAGGATAAATTTTTCTATATTTTCAAGAAAGAAGAATGAAAAATTAAAAAGAAATGAAAAAGGAGTTTCTTGGGAGTATGTTTAATATGTAGATAATTTCTGGTTGCTTTGGCATGACAAATATATTTATAATTTAAAAATGCTGAACAATTTTATTATATGTGATTTTTGCCTTGCTGATTTTAGATAAAATATTAATCTGTTTTATTCTTATGATTCTATTGCAAGTGAATTTTTTAAATTTCTTTTTCATACTCTTCATTGTTAGTGTATGTAACCACTTGTGTGTATATAGACAGCAGAATCTCTCCAAATTCGATGACATATAAATATTTTTAAAGTTTAATAAACCAAAAGTATGATGATCTCAAATAATACCATGTCTAGACACATATAATAAAAAATTTTCATGTGCCTTACTTATATTTTATTATTCTGAGAGTGTTTTACATTGTCAAAACCTTAATATGGACCACCATCTTTTTTCCTGTTTCTTTTGTGTTTGCAAACTTAATTCCTTTTCTACTTTCTCCCAGAGAGTTCTTCTATAAGCAAGCTTTTTATAGCCTTAAACTAAATCTTCTTGGTGGGTGGCTAACCTTTGTCAATCCCTGTTTCAAAAGTCTCATCAGAAATATCTATTTTAATAGCTCTGTCTTAATTTCAGACACAAGGCAGAAATTGTCACAGCACATATATTTATTCTGTCAAAATAGAATAGTAAGCAGTTCTGCCTTGCTTATGCTCAATAGAAACACTGCAAATGAAGCCAGCACTGGAATCCATAATCTAAAATAGCAACACAATCTTGCTCCTTGAAACATGACCAGCCTTAAGGCAGGACTGAGAATGAGGTAGGAATCTGTCCCTGCATGGAACTTCAGGTGTCTGTGTAAGCCTTTCCCACTGAGTAATAATCCCTGGGTCCTCATGTTGAAAACTGTTCTGTGGCTAGAAGAAAGGAGAACGTAGGTTGAAGGTTCCGAGCTGTGTTTTAAGATTTACACACAGGAAGAGAAGAAGCTGTTTGTCATTGTCTTACGTTCAAAGCATAAAATCACAGCGGATCCAACATACAGGGGCTTTATGTTTATTAGTATGAGTCCATACTTTGTCCAGCAGAAGAGTCATTTGAAATAAAGAAAATAAAAACTCCGGCTCTAAAGAACTTACTCTCTCAACCTTTATTTTTATTTATTTATTTATTTATTTTGGATTGTTTCCTTCCGTTTAGTTCAAAATTTTTTCATGGGGAAAGAAATAAAGAGACGTCCTAATGAGGAACAGGGCCTGCACAAAGGCCCTAGCTGCCTTTCTTGTTTAACTTCTCACCTAGGTTTGGGAGTCTGGAAACTTCTCCAGCATCTGCTGTTGTCTCCAGCAGGAACCCACCTCCTCATCAACTCCTGTACACAGTTGTGCCTCATGGATATATTCCAATTTTTTCCTTCTGTATTTAATGAAAAAAAATTGTAGTATAGAGAAACATTTAGGGTGGAAATATAAATAAGTGGAAGAGCCCTTGCTTACTAGTGTAAGACCTTGGTTTGATAGCACTACAAAAAGACTTTTTAATGAACTTTGACACAAGCTGAGTTATCGAAAGATATTTTAGCAAAATATATTATTATATACGTAGATTATTATATGTGTGTTACATTTTGTGGTAACAGACTTACAAATATTCATGTAGCTTAGGAATATTTAAATTGCTTATTTGGTATTCTTTGATCTCAAATACAGAACTGTTTTTCGGTGGTAGGTATTGGATACCTAATCCTCGTCCTTACTCAAATGTTTTGACAAATGCTCATGCACCAAAATCTTGTATTGAAAGACACAGGCCCGTCCCTCTGTTATGATTCATATTAATGGAGTAGCTCATGCTTTAATGTATTCCTGACATCATGCTTAGAAAAAAAAAGGATGCAGTCAAAGTAGCTCAATGGCCATTTGCCTACATGTAGGTATAATTACTGCTGCAGACAGGCTGCAATTATAGAAATGGTCTTCAACAGACTCCATCACAACACCTTCATATGTTACATGAAATGGTAATAACTTTGAAATGGTAATTGAATTGCAGTATCATCAGTCAATCTTCTCGATCTTTATTTTGTAGTATTTCTTATACACATACACATACCCACACAAACAGTATCCTCTCCAGCACACTCTACATTTTTGTTGCAATATATCTATACACATCTCATCTTAATCTTTCCTTCTAAAGTGTGTAGAATATAGATAGGAAATACATAGTTAGCGGATTTTCAGAGAATTCTCTTGGCCTCCTTTTTCATTAGTAAAACATAGTTTAGAGTTTGGGATTTAGAAAACTGTTGAAAATATTTAATGTTTACATATTTTTTCTCCAATTGATTCAGTGGGGATTTTCATTTATAAACCATTCCATTTTTCCTCAGTCAAGCTAACAACTTTCAGTTTTCTCTGAAAGTGTGTGTATATTTGGTTTCAAGATGAATTCAAGTTGGCAGCCAGTTCTCCATTGTTACTGCACGGATGGACTGGCACCCAGATGAGAAATATCTCATTTTCTCAAAGACAATTTCTAAGCACTATGGAATATGAAATGCAGTTTGATGAGCTTTTATGTTATTCTTTCCTAGTGTTCTATTTTCTTCGATTCTACAAATCTGATTGCTGAACGTTTCAAGATTTTCTTATTGGCATTTCCAGACTAAAATTTTCCTATCTCTGGAATACTCTGCTCTCATATAATATAATGTATTTCAAGTTTTTAAAAAAAATGTTTCATCAAATGCTTCTTAAAATCACCTTTCTTATTAAAAACAAAGCTGAGTTAGAGCTGAACATTAATGCTGTCAAAGCATTGAATTATTTTTAACATTAAATGTATAATGCTTTAAAAATGAGTTATGCTCTGCTAAAATCAAAAGGTAAATTAAAGCCAATCTCTAAGTTTATTTTAGAAGACTGACTTATTAACAATATCAGTTGAAGTCACTGTTAACTGGAAAGAAGTTTTCAAGTAAAAATGACTAAAGGATAGTTACTTTCATTATTATCTATAAAAGCTTTTTGCTAGCTCAAACAACATTACATCTTCCCTGGACTCCAAGGTTCTGGGATTAAAGGCATACACCACCACAGCTAGCCACTTGATGGCATTACTGATGCCCAGATCCACAGCCTTCTCTTGTCTATATAGAAACTTGTTGACCATGTAGTATCTTACATGTACCAAACCTTCCAGAAGTAATTCTCTGTCTTTCTCTTCTCTACCAATTCTCTTTCCAAAATGCATTGTAATTACTTTTCTTCACTCATTCCTCTACTAGTTTTCTGTAAATCCTTTGAAGGCAGGGTTTTCTTACAGTTTGGAATCTTTGTAATGGGAACGCCAATGCATTCTTCTTAAATCAATAGAAATTTGTTATAGTCTTTTCTGTTATTAACGAATAAAGCTGGTTTCATCTGTCATTCATAATACTTAAATTGAATTCTTATGATTCCTTATGGGCACTAAAATATCATAATACTTGATTTTAGTTTTGTCTAGTTTATATTATTTTTTTTTAATATTGGCCTTGGGAAATAATAATAAAATGATTACTTCATTGGATGACATTCAAAGTTAATGAATTCTGCCTCCAAAAGCTTTATGGAAAAGTAAATAGATGCTAAACTTGGAAAAGATTCACTTTCTACTTCAAAGAAAAAAAAAGGATTTTAAATGCTTGTAGACTTTGAAGATCTCTTCACCATCATATGACACCATAAATATCGTTGGATTAAATAGATGCCAATGCATCATATTCATGGGAATTAAGTTTCCCTTTAAGCGTTTGTATAATAAAGAGATTTGTGAAAAATAACTTCATTTTCTTCCTCACATACAAGGGTCAAATGAAATTTAAAAACAAATATTTTTTTCGCTTGGGGCTACCCTTTATATAACACATTTAGGCATCTAGAATACTAGAGCTAATTACTTTTCTAAATAATTACATATTGTCATTATTAATGTTCAGTTCTATTATACCAGTTGACCCTGGGGATAATGAAACTGATGAGACATATTTTGAAGGCCCAGACTCGTGCTCACTTCAGCCGCATATGTAGCCCTAAAACTGGAATGAATATCTAAGGCTCTTAGCTGCTTACACTCTATAAGGTTGTCGCAAATATAAAAGGTCCACATTAAGTAGCAGGGTATGTAGTCAGTTTTACCTTCTAAAAACTGTTCTGGAAAGTGAAGTTTGAGATCCCATTACACAGTAAAGTTGTACATTTCCTCATACAGTAACTCTGGACCTTAGAAGTAAATATGAAATAATGGATAAAAAAATACACTTTGTCAGTCAGATTTTTGAATATGAGTCTTTTTTTTTTTTTGAGACAGGGTTTCTCAGTGTAGCCTTGGTTATCCTAGACACACTTTGTAGACCAGGCTGGCCTCAAACTCACAGAGGTCCACCTGCCTCTGCCTCCCAGAGTTCTGGGATCAAAGGCATGTGCCACCACACCTGGCAATATGATTCATCTTAAGATCAATTGTTTAATAAACCATCAAATACAGTGCTATTGTGTTAGATAAAAAGCTCAAATTATCAGCCTTTGCCAGAGTGAACTGATAGAATAACTATGATTTATGCAGTCTAAAAAGTACACCTCTAACAGATCATCAGTAGGTCATTAAAGCATTTTTATTCATATATATTCTTCACGGTGTTTTACCTATTTTATGATTTATAAAACCTTGTCTGTCTGTGACAGTCTGCTCTCCCTTCTCTACACATTGTAGAAATTTCAGAGTTCTCATACAAATGACTCCCTGTTTAGAAAGTGTGCTAGTTAGCTATCTATATTTTTTGGATAATATGCATGTTAAAATTTCTTTTTAATTACTTTCACTTGTCTAAAAATCAAGTACATTTCATTTTAATTGCTCTAGTAGCTAAATGCTGTTAAAATATGCATATTTCCTTTTGATCATGTAGTATCATAATTAGAACACTCTTCAAAAAATAAAATAAAAGTAAAAGAATGTTTACAGATATAGCTTTCCCAAGTGGGTTTCCATTCCTTTAGACCGAGTTAGCAACGTCCTCATGTTCCTCAATATTTTCCATGAGGTTCTTTTGCGTTTTGTCTCTATTTCTTGCAAAAATCATTTGTAGTGGCAAAAAGATCATGGTAGTGTACCACAGAGGTATTTTTAAGCTGCTTGTCATAGCTTGAATATGAAATATTACCCACTGGCTCATGCATTACAGTCCTGGTCTCCAGCTGGCGGGTCTATTTTAAGAAGTGGTGAAAACTCTCGGGGGTGAGGCCTTGATGGAGGAAGTAGGTCATTGGAGTCTAGATGTGTTCTAGGTCTCTCTCTCTCAATCTCTCTCATTCTCTGTCTCTCTCTCTCTCTGTCTCTATCTCTCCCTCTCACTCCATCCTTTCCTCCCTCCCTCCTCTGCTCTCCCATTATCTCTTCTTGGGCTCTCCCACTTTCAGCTCTTTGTGCCCTGAAGAGAGCAATCCTCTTCTATGTTCCAAGCCACGCCCCAGCTTAGGCAGAAAGCACTGAGATCAGTTTGTAGTTGACAGAAACCTCTGAAACGCTGAGCCAAAATGCACACTCTTCCTTTTATATGCTTTGACCAAGCATTTGTCACAGCGATGGTAAGTTAGCTAACACTGGCGTTCTCGTATCTTGTTAAGGATGTGGGCCATTTTCATTTTCTAATATGTGTTCTCCTGTTTAATATAGTGGTAAATTATGCTAAAATGACTTAAATACCTTGGTTGTTTACTTTACCTTAAATGTCTGTTTTGTGTATCTTAACGTATAGAACATCTTTGAATGAAATTCTATGTGAAATGTCCTTTTGTATACCTTAAGAGGAAAATTTATATCCTATCATTCTACTTTGGGAAACAGTAAGAGGTAAATAGTTATAAAATACAAAGCTTTGAATAATAATGTGTAATAAAAATGGTATATCTGTAACAACAATATAAATACCTCTTTATCTCTCTATTTTCATATGTATTTTAAAAAAATCCAAAAATCACATTAACTATGTCATAACATATTATGTATCTTTTCTCATGCTAACCAGAACTTTCAACCTTTGTGTATAAAATAGTTTAAGAGGTCAAAACAACTTCTTAATCTCGCGCACATATAGTAGTTGTTTTGTTGTTTGTTTGTTTGTTTTTTTTTCATAAAAAAAAGATTTATTTTGACACACAGTTTAAAGGCAGGAGGAATGTGCAGGAAAGTGAGGGACTGGTCATAGTGCTCCACAGTCAGGAAGTAGAGAGGTAAAGGCTGGCGTTTGCTTGCTCTTGCCTTTGATTTACTCTGAGGCCTCTGAATTGTGGAGCTGACATAGTCCAGTCGTTCTTTCTTTTTTTCTTTTAGTAGTTGTTTTTTAATGTTGAGATTGATAAGAAATTTAATTACAAAAACTAAAATAGTTTACAAATTCATGCAACTATAATTTTCCCTTCAATAAGCAAAATATTAATTTTGCTCACATTGTTGATAGAGATGCTAACAAAATGAGTTTCAAAGTAGTAAACTAAATATTTTATTAATACTAAAACTTTTTTTAAGTAATTTTCAAATTTGTTAAATTTAAAACCGCTCTCTTATCATTCTCGTTTTGTAGAGGAACATGAGACTATTGATGGGAACCTCACCTCTCTACATTGCTTTTGTATATTTTTTTTTTATAATTCCCTAAATAAGAAGCTATTTACAATTGATATCTGCTAGCAAATGAAAAATCAGTTTTTTTCCAATGGAGTCTCACATGGCATCTAAGTGGAGTCACACTTAAGGGCAGACCTATACCCAGGACTCGTATTATTGACACACACACAAAAACCATTTTTTTCTCTTTTTGCTTCATTTAAACATTTTTTTTCTATTGGTCTTTTGTATGTTTATTTGATTTCCAATTTTGTGTATGTGGTGCTGGGCTTGTATGTGTGCCTCTGTTTGTTGTTTTGGTTTGTTTGTATAAAGAGAGAGAGAGAGAGAAAAGGAACATAATTCTGGGGGTGAGTAGAGCATTGGGGATAATCTGGAAGAAATTGGGAGAATGAAAAAACATGATCAGCCTGGCACAGGTGGTGCCTGCCTTTATTCTCCACACTCAGGGAGACAGAGGCAGGCTGATCTCTGTGAGTTCCAAGCCAGGCCGTTCTACAGAGTGAGTTCCAGGACAAGCAAGGCTACACAGAGAAACCCTGTCTCAGAAAAACAAAACAACAACAAAAGACAGACAGAAAGAAAATCATGATCAAACTATATTAACTAATGTTTTAAGCTAAAAGTAGTGGGGTAAAGAACAAAAAAATTATGTTCTTTTGGTTTTTCCCTAAAGCAGTGGTCCTCAACCTATGAGTTGTGACTCCTTTGTAAGTCAAATAACCCTTTCACAGGGATTGAATATCAGATATCCTGTATATCAGATATTTACATTATTATTTCTAATAGTATCAAATTACAGCTTGAAGTAGCAATTAAATAATTTTAGGATTGGGGGTCTCCACAGTGTTAGAAATTATACTAAAAGATGGCAGCATTAGGAAGGTTGAGACTTACTTCCCCTAAAGTGTGGAGAATATGAAAAGTGTTCATTATGAAACTCTTTATATCCTGGGAATAACAATGCAGGTAGTAATTCTTATTCTTTTTTTTTTCTTCCTCTCATTAAATAACTTTTTATCTTTTAAAATAAATCATCAGAGATGAAGAGATGGTAATAGCTAAGAGTGCTTGTGACATGCTCAGTCTTGAGCATTACAAATTGGAACCCAGCACCCAGGTAACAGCCAGGTAGCCTCCAATGGCTTATAGGTCCAGCTCTAATACAAACATGTCTGTGTGCATATGCACACACGTACATGTACATACAACACAGAAAAAATACTTTTAAAATATTTTAAATGAAATCACAAACAACTTACTTAATGCAAGTCATTTTTGTTACTAAATAAGCCATGATATCTACTATAGCCGTATATAATATTGTATCTATATTCTTATCCGATTTCACTTTTATTTATTTATAACTTATGAATTATACAGTTCTAGTGGAATATGCTTAATTATTTTTTAGTGGAAAATACTTAATGTATGATTAGCTCACTATATGAGTTGGACAGTCTAGTAAGAGTGTAAAACTTATGCTAATGGAGGTCAGAAATAATTCTATTAGGCTACTTTTAGAATGCATATGATTCTTTACATATAATAATTATTATTTTCTACATTTGATAATGACTAAATAGAAGTTTCCAAGTATTTCACATGTTGTAAAATAAACATATCAGGTTATTTCAAATAATAATATAATTTCCAAACACAAATACATTTATAGAATATAAAAATTGATAGAACATTCAGCATGATCATCTAAATCAATGCAAATTTCTCTAGCAAAGCAACTATTAATTCAGTAAAATATTAATTGTATTTTAATTAAATAAAAACATTTCTAAATTATATTATCATTTTCCTTGAATATCAACATATTCTCATTGTTCAAGTTTGTTAAGCAAATGTTAATTGACTACTTTGTACAACTGTGCTTTTGCTATTTAGTTACATTGGCACAGGGATTTCCTAGAACTATATGTAATCATGTTCTTTGAAACTGTTCATTGATTTATTGCGAATTTCACATCATGCACCTCAATCTCACTCATCTCCCTGTCCCTTCATATCCATCTTCCACCCTGGCAACCTTTCCTTCAAAACAAAATAAAAAATAAAGAAACAAAGAAACAAACAAATGGAAAAAAAAAAAAAAAAACATCTTTCACTGGTAGCCATAGTGTGTCACAATGTGTCCCATGAAATACCCTTTTGTCCACACATCTTTACTCACAAACTTTCATTGCAATGAGTCATTGGTCTGGTTTCAGGCCTTTGGCTTCTGCTAGATTATCAATACTAGATTCTCACCCAGACTCCTCTTGGATATGCTGTCGTTTTCCTGTTATGGAGATACTGCAGCTTTGGCTCTTTAGGACTGCTGCTTTAACATGCCCCAGCAGTTCATAGGTGAGGTAGTGTTGTGGATCTGGGCCTGGGCGATAGCAGAGACGGTCGGTCTCCCACAGCCATATGACCAGCACAAGTTCTCCAGCATGGACCTGGTAAGCCTACGCTAATGTCACAGCCAGCAAAGGATGGGGCCAGCGTTCCTGCTCTCATGCCCTCAGGGAAGCTCACCAGTGCCCATGTCACCAAGGCTGATTATACTGTGATGCCCATGTGAGGTACAGGCCCAGCTATCCCAAGAGGAGCTGATGGGAGGCGGGTAGAGTATGAATTTCTAATCACTCTTCACTGAGTCAAAAACCACATTTAAAGCACATCTTCTGTTACATAAGCCAATATATATAGAGAGATAAATGAAATGCTCTGAATATATTGAACAGTCATTTAAAGGAACACATCCTCATAAATTGTAAAACAAAATTGCTTCTGAAGTTAGAAAACCACACTGAAAGGATGCTGACAGCTGGCTTTCATTCACAACTTTCCAAATAGGCTGTGTGAGAATCAAGTCCATAGCCCTAAATTCTCAGATGAATTATTGGTTCTGGGTCATTGAACAGATTAATTTGTTTTGGAGCAACCATGAACTTGTAGACTCCAGACATATACCAATCAGCTAACCAGATAAAAATATTTGCCTTTCTGGAGCCTATGGCAGAAATGGCAATGTAATGAGGATGTATAAATTTACTATAACTAACAAGAAAGAGAGCTATAGTGAAAGTACTGAAATCTAAATAATTTTGATAAGATTGGTATTCAATCAACATTTCTGTAGAGAAATGGCATACAAGTAGCAAAAAGTAACATATTGTGCTCAGGTTCTTTCTATTCTGATGGGACAGAATACAAATGCCTCAAGCATACAAGGTGGTTTTCAAGAAGCAATAAGAGATCAAGACAGGAGCTGAACAAGGAGGGTAGGAACTGTGATCATAAAGGAATTTACCAGTATAGAGATGAATTAGTATTTATAAGTAGCACATGATATCTTCCATAGATTTTCATAGGCTACTTCAATTCCATCAAGACTGCCAATGCATTTGTTTGAATTGTTCTCTTATTCATTTTCTCCTCTAAGTTACAAAGTAAAAATCAAAATATCAAATTAAGTAAACTCACCTACTAATAGGTAAATTTTATAGATTATTCTGTACCAAACTACTAGAATCTATCAAGCTGCTGTTTGCTGAGTAGACAATGCATTATTGCTCAATCAATGAATGAATACATTTACATACTTATATAATGCAAAGTCAAATAACATGGTTAACTCTCTGAGATGCTTCTTGAAAGTAGATGAGATTTGTATTAGCATTGTCAATGTAATAATCTATCTTTTGCTATAGTTCCTGAAGAACACATTTTGTTCCTAGACTTCTCTCTCCTTCCTTTACTCTGTTGTAGTTACACTTTTTTTGCAAGCCAAAAACAAACAAGTTTATTATCATTCTTTTGTATTTCATTTTCAATTGTATAAGAAATAAAAGACATACTAACTCCTCCTTCTTTCCCTGCACTCTGCCAAAGGTTTGGTTATGAGTCTTAGTATCTGCTTTGATACACTGCTAAGTAGAGTCTTTCAGAGACCCTCTGCAGTAGGCTCCTGTCCTGTTACTTGTTTTCTCCTATATCTGATGCACATCCCATTTGTCTTTCTAAGTGAGGATTGATCATCTGATCCCGGGTCTTCTTTCTTGTTTATCTTCTTTAGGTGTACAGATTTCATTATAAGTGGGTATATACCATGTGTGTCTTCCTCCTGGGATACCTCACTCAGAATGATCTTTTTTAGATCCCATCATTTGCCTGCAAATTTCATGATTTCTTTGTTTTTAATTGCTGAGTAGCATTCATTGTGGAAAAAATCCACAATTTCTGTATCCATTCCTCCGTTGATGGACATCTGTGTTGTTTCCAGGTTCTGCCTATTACAAATAAAGCTGAAACGAACATGGTTGAGCAAATGTCGTTGTTGTGTACTTGAGCAACTTTTGGATATATGCCTAGGAGTGGTATAGCTGGATCTTGAGGTAGCACTATTCCTAATTATCTGAGAAAGCACCAGATTGATTTCCAAAGTGGGTGTACCAGGTGTATCTGTTTACATTCCCACCAGCAATGGAGGAGGGTTCCCCTTTCTCCATGGAGAGGATAGGAACTCCACAAGTGTCAATCTGGGCACAGGGGTCTTTTTGGAGACTGATACTCCAACCAAGGACCATGTATAGGTATAACCTAGAACCTCTGCTCAGATGTAGCCCGTGGTAGCTCAAAAACCAAGTGGGTTTCCCTAGTAAGGGAAACAGGGACTATTTCTGACATGAACTCAACGGCAGACTCTTTGACCTCCCCACCTTCCAAGGGAGGAGCAGCCCTGCTAGGCCACAGAGGTGGACTTTGCAGCCAGTCCTGAAGATACCTGATTTAACAGGGTCAGATGAAAGGGGAGGAGGTCATCCCTAATCAGTCGACTTGGAAAGGGGCAGGGAGGAGATGAGGGAGGGATGGTGGGACTGGGAGGGAATGAGGGAGAGGGATACAGCTGGGATACAGAGTTAATAAATGTAATAATAAAAATAAAAAAAAAGAACATAAAAAAGAAATAAAAGACAGAGGTAATAATGTACAAATGCAAGAGTGGGGTTTTGATGTCTTTGTACACAGTTGTCTTTGCTGGTGGTTATAGTGTGTTCACAAGTCTTCAAATTATTGATGTCTACTGCTTTGATCCACCCTTATAGGCACCTTGTACATTTCTTCTGGGCAATTCTGTTGCCTTATGCATGGTCAATGCTGTGTATACGTTATTAAATGCTTACACTTAATGCTAACCCATAATTATGAACCCTTCTATGGAGAGACCACAGCCACCCATCTATTCCATTCTGCACTAAAAAATTACCATAGTACTATTGTGTTATTCTGAAATATGAAGGAATGGCAACTAAGTTCATGCATGCTACACTTCTCAATGATACTTGCATGTAATTGTGTATTAAAGGTCACATCTGAAATAATGAAAATGCTGTTATTAAAATGGCAATTTGTGATTCTAATTGAAATTTACATAAAAGTGATGAAAAACATTTTGCATGATATTGAGCTAAATAACTAACAAATTAAAAAAAACTGGAACTAAACTAGACTTTTTCCTCTGAGTTTTACCTTTATTCATTCAATATTAAGATTATTAAAAAATAAAGAGAACTATTCAAATTTTTAAATTGTTTATATGAATTACAGTTTATTCACGTTGTATCCCAGCTATAGCCTGCTCCGTCATTCCCTTCCAATCCCACCCTCATTCCCTCATCTCCTCCCATGCCCCTATCCAAGTCCACTGATAGGGGAGGTCCTTCTCCCCTTCTATCTGACCCTAGTTTATTAGGTCTCATCAGGACTGGCTGCATTGCCCTCCTCTGTGGCCTGGCAAGGCTGCGCCCCCCTCCCCATTAGAGGGAGGTGCTCAAAGACCCAGCCACTGAGTTCATGTCAGAAGAAGTCCCTGTTCCCTTACTAGGGAACCCACTTGAATACTAGGAGTTTTAGGCTATCTCCATGAATGGTCCTTGGTTGGAGTATCAATCTCAGAAATGACCACTGTGCCCACATATTTTGGTACTGTTGCTCTCCTTGTGGAGCTCCTGTCCTCTCCAGGTCTTACTATCTCCCCCTTCTTTCCTATGATTCCCTACACTCTGCCCAAAGTTTGGTTATGTGTCTCAGAATCTGCTTTGATACACTGCTGGGTAGAGTCTTTCAGAGGCCTTCTGTGGTAGGTTTCTGTCATTTTCCTATTTTCTCTTTCTTCCAATGTCCATCACATTTATCTTTCTGAGTGAGGATTGATCATCTTACCCAGGTTCTGCCTTCTTGTTTGTCTACTTTAGATAAACAGATTTTTGTAGATTTATCCTATATTATATGTCTAATATCCACTTATTAATGAGTATATACAGTATGTGTCTTTCTGCTTCTGGGATACCTCACTCAGGATGATCTTTTCTAGATCCCACCACTTGCCTGCAAATTTCATGATTTCCTTGTTTTTAATTGCTGAATAGTATTCCATTGTGTAAATGAAACACAATTTTGTATCCATTCCTCCATTGATAGACAGCTGGGTTATTTTCAGGTTCTGGCTATTATGAATAAAGCTGCAACAAACATGGTTGAACAAATGTCCTCGTTATGTACCTGAGCATATTTTGGATCTATGCCTAGGAGTGGTATAGCTGGATCTTGAGGACACAGTATTCCTAATTGTTTGAGAAAGTGCCAGACTGATTTCCAAACTGGGTGTACAAGTTTACATTCCCACCAGCAATTCCCCTTTCTCCACATCCTCTCCAGCATGTGTTGTCACTTGAGTTTTTGATCTTAGCCATTCTGATTGGTGTAAGGTGAAATCTCAGGGTCGTTTTTATTTACATCTCCTGATGGCTAAGGACGTTGAGCATTTTTTTAAGTGTTTCTCTGCCATTTTATATTCCTCTATAGAGGATTCTCTGTTTAGCTCCATACCCCATTTTTTCAATTGGAATACTTGATTTTGTTGCTTTTTAACTTCTTTAGTCCTTTATATATTCTGGATATTAGCCCTTTGTCAGATACAGTGTGGGTGAAGATCCTTTCCCAGTCTGTATGCTGTCGTTTTGTTTTGATGATGGTGTCCTTTGCTTTACAGAAGCTTTTCAGTTTCATGAGGTCCCATTTATTGATTGTTGCTCTTAGAGCCTGTGCTGTTGGTGTTCTGTTCAGGAAGTTGTCTCCTGTGCCAATGAGTTCTAGGCTCTTCCCCACTTTTTCTTCTAAATGACTTAGTGGGTCTGGTTTTATGCTGAGGTCTTTGATCCAACTGGACTTTAGTATTGTGCAGGGTGATAAATAAGGATCTATTTGCATTTTTATACATGGAGACATCCACAAACTAGACTTTTTATGAGATAAACTTAGAGTGTAGTAAGACAATGTCTTTGAACAGGGAGAGACTATTTATATTTGACTTTTTCTTTCTTTCTGTTTGACAGCTAGTATTTTATTCAGACAGCAGTCTCATTACACATGGCCCAAAAACACTTTTTCTATTACATCCATATAATTCTGGTTTTGAATTTTTAAAGCAAATTTGGCTTTTTTTTTTTTTTTTGTAATTTACTTTTTTTTTTTTCTTTTTTTTTTTTTTTTTCAATGCAGTTTATTCAGGAACATTGAACAATCCTCGGACCCCGGGGAAAGCCAGCCCACAGCTTAAATAGCCTCTGGGTAGCCAACCCAGGCGTGCCACGGGGGCAATGCAGATTAGGGGGAACTGTAGAGAGCTGCGGAATGCTATGCCTTAAAGATGGAGCTGGTTTCTGCCTTCCACCTTCCCGATGGTGAGTGCTCTCTGTCACGAACAACTCCACATTTGGCTAAGGCCGAGGATCTGGCTTGCTTCCATGTATGTGGACATGGGCTGGAGAGATGGCTCAGCCGTTAAAGGCTAGGCTCACAACCAAAAATTTGGCTTTTTTATGTACAGCATTATGTTATTAAATGTTAATTATTTACTTCAGAAATATAAAGGAGAGTTTTCATGTTTTTTTTTGCCAATTCTGAAGGACAAGGAACAGTAGCACCTCTCTATACATCAGTTCACACTTTACTTCAGCCTTTTAGTGAACACAGAATATCACAAATAATTTCAAATGTTTGTTTTAATAAGGCAGAGTACTGTTTATCACATTATATGTAAAAATCTCTTTTGCTCATGATTGGAATTCAATTTCTCTGAGGTGGAGTTAAATATTCATTTATAATACAGCCAAATCAAACATGAGTCTAGGATAGAGCTTCAGTTTTAATGGGCAGTTAAAGTAATCAAGTAAATTAGGGGATTTTGGAGGACTGTGTCTTTAAAATTGCAAGTATCATGGGATCCTAAATAAACAAACCATGAATTCAGATTCATGTCTTCTTGGGACAATTTTCTAATGTGAATGGTATGTTGGGCTTTTCATTCTCCTTGGAGTAAGGGGAATGAATAGGACTCCATCTATCCAACTTCCTGCAAGAGGACAACTACAGTCATTGCTCTTAGTTACACTACAGAATTTGATAGTTAGACCCTTTTACAGAAGATGCCGCATACTTGAATCATAAAACATGAATAAATCAGGTGGTTCTGATGTAACAGCTTCATCAATATTGCCTAGCATGCTGAAAGGTGATATACATGCTTTCAGAAGGGAAAAGTAATCATCAGTCTTATTTGGCAGCAAACCCTTACATCTGCAATACTGATGGGCCTACCAAGATATACTAGCTAATGCAACAGTTGAGCAAATGTTTTGGGAGCAACCCATCTTTCTCTATTCACCCTTAAGGGCTGCTCCACAAAACAGAACCCACCGTTTTGGGTTATCACTGGGACCCAGAACCTGTGGTCCAATAGGTCATAGGTTCTAGGGAAGAACCGACTAAATTCTGCTAAATGGACAAGATTTTAAACTGACTCCTAATATTTATCACTATGCCCACAGATTAGTGCATCTCCTAACCCTTGTTAGAGAAGCTTTTTTTTTTTTCTCAATAGATCTTTATTAACACAGAGACCCAAAATCAATCAATGTGTGGAGAATGAGAGACTGTAGAATGGCCAGCTCTACATGGGACAATTGTATTCACATCCTCTCTTCCCAGGAATCATGGTAGAAAGGAAGCTGGAAGGTTTTAGAGGTGAGAAGCAGAGCATGATTTCAAGGGAACTGTGTTCCAGATGAATATGAACCCACAGAAGTTGTGACAGGACCCACAAACCCTGTGTACGATAAAAATCAGATAAGATTTCAGCATGGAAGGTTTGTGATTACAAAGTCTCATGCATAGATGAGGAGATATTAGCAAATAAAAACTGCTGGAATAGTCTCAGAATACTTTGAAATTTTCATATGTGTAAATTAATGTATCTTGATTCATTCATACCAACTTCTCCCTCCAACTCTCACCAGTCACATTTAAAATGGTTTTATTATTTTTTTATTTTTTAATATTAGTTATAGTGTATTAACTTTGTATCCCAGCTGTATCCTGCTCCCTCATTCCCTCCCAATTTCATCCTCCCTCCCTCATCTCCTCCCTGCCCCTTTCCAAGTCCACTAATTGGGGACGACCTCCTTCTCTTTCATCTGACCCTGGTATCAGGTATCTTCAGGACTGGCTGCAAAGTCCTCCTCTGTGGCCTAGCAGGGCTGATCCTCTCTTGGGGGGGGCGGTGTCAAAGAGCCAGCCATGGAGTTCATGTCAGAAAGTCCCTGTTCCCCTTACTAGGGTACCCACTTGGATACTGAGGTACCGTTGGCTACATCCAAGCAGGGATTCTAGGTTATATCCATACATGGTCCTTGGCTGGAGAAACAATGTCATAAAAGACTCCTGTGCCCAGATATATTTGGTCCTGGTGGAGCTCCTGTTCTTTCCAGGTCATATTAACTCCCCCTTCTTTCTTATGATACCCTGCACATTTAAAATGCCATGTGTATTTTTGCTTTCTCGGTATATAATATTGTTCTTGTTTTTTTTTTAATTTTTAGAAATTAAAACATAATCACATCATTCCATTCTCCCTTCAACTTTTCCCATGCTATGCCTCACTTCTCTCAAATTGTGTGTGCATACAAAATCACATATATGAATCACTTCTGTAGATATTTTTAAAATAAATGGATATGTTTCCACAAACATAAGCAGAAAATCATCAGCAAGTGAGGAGTGAAAAGTAATTAATTACCTTGGAGAATATCCAAGGTAACCCTGCTTTTTATTGATGTATAAGCACTCACAGTAAAGTAAAGAACAAGATAAGGTGTTTGCTTGTTTTCTGTCATAGAAGTCTAGTCTAGACTCTGGAGATGAACATGTACACCTTTCTGGGTAAAGAAGTTGGATCACATGTAGATTTTTGAGAGTGTAGATGCAGTATTATTTAAATTCTATCAGTGTGAAGAAATACATAAGATAAACCCTTTCTAGGGAGTAAAACAAAAAATCAGTTAATGGTTGATTAATGAGGTGTCAATCCATGGTTGATGAGATCTATGCTTTTGGACCTGGTTATTTCTGGAGCTTTGCTTCTTTCTCTGTGTGAAACAGAGTCTATTATTTCTTAGGCTGACTCTTATCTTAACCATCTTGCACACAGAAAGCTTCCAGTCTGCCATCTTACCAGGGAGTCCCGGTTTTGTACTCCTAATGAGAAAGAAATCAACGGGAGATTGAAGTGGTGACAGCGGATTAGAAAGGGGAGGACCAGGGCTCTGATATCATCTTGAAGGGCATGACCTGGTAACACAGCAGGCCCTTCTTATAAGCTTCATAAACCCCCAGTGCCTCACTGCATGACACCTAGGCTTCAGTTTGGGGGAGGGGACTCTTAACAGCCAACCATAAGAGACACAAATTATTTCTGTTTAAACAATAGTCCCAAGAGTTAGACTTAATTGCCCCAGTTTGATGTCTAATCAAGCAATACTATTATAATAGTTTTTTTTATTAATTAGCTTTTATAAACATAACTCTTTATGTAATATTCAGACCGACTTTAACCGCTTACTGCTTCCCTTGTTAATTAATGATGTAGATTAAAATTTTGGCACAGTTATTTCATATCATGATTTTAAATTAGGCAAATTAAACTGGCAATAATTGTATCTAATAGTCTTTGTTCATACATCTCCAAGTGTTACAAGTATATTTTAGTAGTTATTTGCATAATTATATATCCTTCATTATTTCAATCCTGAATCTAATTTAACACTGTAAATATCTCATGGCTGGTATATACTTGTGTCTTTTGTGTCCACAATATGCTTCCCTTTCACCCTTTTTGATTTGCATATTGGCATCTTATTATCCAGGAACAGGGCTCATTGTCTAATAGAATATTATACCATGTGGATATGTTTGAGTGTCTAGTGGTGATTAAATTAATGTTAAATAACTTTGACAGTATTACTTTTGGCAGTATTGTACATTTGTTTCATAACAGATTTACACAATGAAATTTTGCCTATATTTTGAAGATACTACATTTAATCAGTTGGTTAAGGTGATTTCAGCATAACTTCTGCATTATCAAGTTGTATTGTATCTATTTTCAAGATATGTAATATTATGTGGCTTCTCCTGTATATTATTCATTAAAGTATTATCTTATATAGACCCCAATTTTGGTTACTTATGCTATTGTTTGTAAATATGGATCTATCAGTTTAGATATATTCGTGGGAAATGTTAAGGTGGCTTGAACTTACAATCAAAAGATATGACAAGTACACAACTTTTTGGTATAAAGAATAAAGATGAATATTAGAAAACTATTGTTTAAATTATGAAACAAAAAAAAAATGCCACTGGAGAATAATGTCGTTTGAAGTAGATTCAAAACAGTTAGTTTGTCTAATACATCGAGAAAGCTATCAGAAATTTGAGGGGAACTATGTATCACATTTGACAGTAATACTGTCAAAGTTATTTAACATTAATTTAATCACCACTAGACACTCAAACATATCCACATGGTATAATATTCTATTAGACAATGAGCCCCTGTTCCTGGATAATAAGTCTCCTCATCTGCTGAGATAGGAATCAAAATACCAAAGTCATAGGTCTTTAAGGAAGTAAACGGTTCATGAAGCATTTAGGTATTAACTGAGATGCTATATGCAAATTATAAATATGTTCAGATATGTAAAAAGAAGTTTTAAATATAGTTTGTTCTTACAGTTTTACATTTTGAGTGATCTGGTGAGTTGTTGCTTTCTTTTTTCATTATTTATTAATGATTGCCATGAAACATAGGGAAAGGTGAAATGAAATCTAAGCCACTTTCAATCTTATCTTTCTGCATATGCAATTTGAATAAATGGGTGTTTCTATTCAATGTTCTGTTCTTTCCTAACCTTGAAACATTCCTTAAGATGTCCCATAAGAAATCCTTATAAAAAGTTATTTTAATGTTGAAAAACTTTATTTAGAGTTTAAGCATTCTATCTTATTCTCTCGTGGAAATGCACTCAATGCTTTTATAAATAAAGCAGATATAAATATGAGGTTCCTGAAGGGAAATTAGACAGAAAAATTTATTATATAATACATATTATAGAGTAACCATTCTATGAAAATATATGGAAATAAATAATAAATTACTAAATGTCTTTTCTTTAGAACAGGTGATTTTTTTTTCCAAGAGTAGCATAGTAACATTCATTGAATTTGGTTTATTTGTTTGAAAAAATATTATTTGATGAAGCATACATATTCTTTATGACCTATAAGTATGAATTTACTTACACATAGATGCATTCATGAGTCTGTAAGACCATGTGCGTGGAATAAAGTTTGCTTTGGGATAAAAACATGAAACAGCTTTGCTGAAGACTGTTTTTGAATTTAGGCAGGTTTGGAAATCTGAAGCATTGCTATCTATATTACTGTAGCTGGTGGCCATATCAATGCATGAAATGTACCAACTACACAAATATGCAACATTTGCTTCTTTGTTCATGTTGAGTTAAAACAAAATAATCAGGAAAATAGCTTAGGAACTTCAACAATTCGCCATTGATAAGCCTTGCTTTTAAACCAACCCATCCAGTAGGATCTTTATAGCATTTAGAACACAACTTCAAAGCTCTCTGCTCAAGAAAGGATCACGGGGATGCAGTGATCTTCCTTTGTAAAAGCTCTAGCTCTTGTTTTACTTGCTTTTTTGCTTTGAACCATTCCTATATCAAAGTCATTTCTGGTAATGAAGGAGCTTTGGGGGGATTTCTGAGTGACAGGTACCATTACTAATAAATTGCCTCAGAATGTAAAAATGTGACCCTTCAGGTGGTTCAACCACATTGTTTGCAAACTGTGGCCAAGTATCAAATTCCAGCTTTTCTGCTAAGGACTAGCCATGGAATAATGCAGGTCCACTCTTTAGAGCTTTAACACTGATTGTGTGGGTCATAATTAGAGACTGAGTTGCAGATGAATGGAAAAGAATGTGCTATGAAATTGGCTGTAACCAATCTGACCCTGATTGACCCAAACTCCTTCAAAACCTGTAGCCTGGTGCCTGATCTCCGTGTAGTTAACACTGCCTCCCCACTGGCCTTTTCAACACCAGCCTTTTCCAGCCATTACTGCTTTGTGGCCTCATCAAGGCTTTCACTTTCAGCTGTCATAAATTGCATCTGGGAGTTCAAAGCTTGCACAGCACAGTAAGAAAACTTACAATAGGAATCTTAGAAAATACAATAAGACATTTTGTAGAACTTTGTAGAAATCACTTACCTATTTTAAAATAAATGTACATTTGAATTAGGAATGACCACAAAAGAATAGAGTAATAAAGGAATGGAAGACATCTACTTATATTAAGCCATAATCATTTAATTTCACAAGTTGCATTCAATTCATCAAAGTCTTGTTCACGGGTGGCCCATGAAATTTTATCTAAGGAAAGAAGGGACCAACCTAAATATAAAACATTATCTCTCTCAAATCTACTGATTCATGTTAACATGAGAGAGAAAAATAGAAAGTATATATCTTTCTGAAAAATATAAGAATAGATAGTAGTTTCAGTAAATTATCTAGATTTTGTTGATGCTACTGAAAATTCTGATGTCTTCTAAATCTGAACTCACTCATCTTTGCCTCAGTTGTATATATCATCACCCCCAGATACCTATAATTTAAGAACAGATGCAATTACATTATCAGATTACTTTTTTTTCAAATAGAATTATTATAAAAGACCACTTTGTCTGATATTTGGTAAACACAGTCCTGGAAAAAAGATATATGATCAAGAATACATAGTGATTATTAACAAAAGTTACTTTGCATTCCAGCATCCATAAAAGAGATTTTATTTCTGACAGTAAAATATCTGTGATAGCCCATACCTGTTTGTATCCAGAAACTAAGTTTTCTTCTGCAGCCTTCAAATATAGTTGTTAGGCAGAAATTAATAATCACAGTCTTCATACAAAATATCAAGAAAACTATAGCCAGTTTTTCATCTATTCTAAATATCAAGAATCACAGTAAAGTTTAAAAAAAAAAAAACAACTATATTTGTTCGGTCTCTAGCATCTCTGTCATCGTTGTCTTTGTTTTCCTTCCAACCCTTCTATGAACATTTCTATGGGTCCCAGAGATAGAACTCAGGTTGTCAGGCTTGGCAACAACTATGTTTGCCCAATGAGCAAGCACCCAACACACTGCTGATGTTTTTGATATGGTCTCATAAGCAGACACACAAAGATATACCCCAAATATACACCTTAGGTAAACATGTGAATACACTGGCAGTTGTATTCCTTCATTTTATTTTATTTTTCATCTTTGTAATTATTATTATTATTTAACAATTTATTCACTTTGTATCCCTGTTGCAGCCCCCTTCCTCATCTTTTCCCAGCCCCACCCTCCCTTTTCTTCCTCCCATATCCCTCTCCTCTAGTCCACTGTTGGGGAAGTCCTCCTCCCTTTCTGTCTGACCCTAGGCTATCAGGATCCTCTTCCTCTGTGGGCTGGCTAGGTCACTCCATCAGGGAGAAGTGATCAAGGAGGAGGCAACCAAGTTTATGTAAGAGATTATCTGTTCCTTCCTTACTAGGGAACCCACATAGAAACTGAGCTTTCTATGGGCTACATCTGAGCAGGGTGGGGGTGTCTAGGTCTTCTCTATGCATGGTCTTTGGTTGATACATCAGTCTTTGCAGTCCCCGGTGGGCCCAGCTATTTTGGCTTTGTTGGTCTCCTTGTGGGACACCTGTCCCCTCCAGGTCCTTCTATATCCCCCTTCTTTCATAAGACTCCCTTCATTCTATCCAAAATTTGGCTGTGAGTCTGTATATGCTTTGATCGCCTTCTGGGTTGAGTCTCCTAGAAGACATATGTGGTAGGTTCCTATCTGTTTCCTTCTCTTCTACCTCTTCCAGTGTCTATCCTGTTTTCCATTCTGAATGAGAATTAAGCATCTTCCCTGGGGTCCTCCTTGTTGTTGAGCTTCTTTAGGTCTGTAGATTTTAGTATGTTTGTATGTTTATATGTTCATATGTTTAGTATGTTTAGTTTATTAGTATGGCTAATATCAACTTATAAGTGAGAATATAGAGTGCATGTCTTTCTGCATCTGGGATACCTCACTCAGGATGATCTTTTCTAGTTCCATCCATTTGCCTACAAATCTCATGATTTTCTTGTTTTTAATAAACTCAAGAAATTAAACGCCACCAAACCAAATAATCCAATAAAAAATGGGGTACAGAGCTAAACAGAAAATTCACAACAGAGGAATATTGGAGAAACACTTAAAGAAATGCTCTTCAGGTCTTCAGATTTTTGTGTTTATCCTATATTATATGTCTAATATCCGCTTATAAGTGAGTATATACCATGTGTATCTTTCTGCTTCTGGGTCACCTCAACCCAGTATGATCTTTTCTAGGAACAGGCAACCAAGTTCATGTCAGAGACTGTCTCTTCTCCTCTCCCCTCCAGGGAGCCCACATGGATACTGTGCTAAGGCCTGCATCTGGGCAGGGGTCTATGTCCTCATTATTTTTGTTATTAGGTTAATGTATCATTCTCTGTAGTGGCTCTTGGGCCCAGTTCTTTTTTGGCTTTGTTGTTCTCCTTGTGGGACTCCTGTCCCCTCTGAGTCTTTCTATCTTCACCTTCTTCCTTAAGACTCCCTCTGCTCTATCCAAAGTTTGGAGGTGATCACTGAAGTTGCTTCCATCCCCTGGTAGGTGGAGTCTTTTAGAGGAGATCTGTGGTAGGCTCCCTTCCTATTCTTTCTCTTCTACTGCTTTGATGTCCGTACTGTTTTCCCTTCTGAATGAAAAATAAGCTTCTTCCCTAAGGTCATTCTTGTTTAAAGTCTTTAGGTTTGTAGATTTTAGTTGCTGCTCCTTGATTACTTCTCCCTGGTGGGGCAACCTAGCCAGCCCATAGAGGATGAGGATCTTGATAGTCCTGATGGGAACTGATAAGTTAGGTCAGACAGAAGGGGAGGAGGACTTCCCCTATTAGTGAACTAGGGGAGAGAGATAGGGGAGGAAGAGGAAAAGGAAGAGGGGAGGGGACCTGGAGGAGATTAGGGGGATCTACAGCAATGTTCAATGTCCTTAGTCATCAGGGAAATGCAAATCAAAATGAATCTGAGATTCTATCTCACACTCATCAGAATGGCTAAGATCAAAAACTGAGGCGACAACATATGCTGGAGAGGCTGTGGAGAAAGGGGAACCCTCCTCCACTGCTGGTGGGAATGTAAACTTGTACAACCACTTTGGAAATCAATCCGATGTTTTTTTTTAGAAAACCAGGAATAGTGCTTCCTCAAGATCCAGCTGTATAACTCCTGGGCATATAGCTGAAAGATGCTCAGCCATACAACAAGGACATTAGCTCAACTATATTCATAACAGCTTTATTTGTAATAGCCAGAATCTGGAAACAAACCAGATGTCCCTCAACCGAAGAAAGGATACAGAATGTGTGGTACATTTACAGGATGGAATACTACTCAGGTATTCCTTTGTTTGAAACCTTCAGCTTTGCAGCCAAAGGAAAGCTTCCCATGCTAAAGTAAAACTGGGAGTTATTTCTCTTGACTGCTACTGTGTCCATGCAAAGCAAATCTCACAGGTGCAGGTGTCCTGGGAAATTCCTCAAACACTTTCAAGATTCTGAGTGTGGAGAAACATAAATACTCTTGAATGCTCTAAAAGCTCTGGGTTAAATGCTCCCCCAAGCAATTTGCCATTTCCGTGTTAATTCAGTTTTGTAGAAACATATAATTAGAATCTCTAATACCTGCATTTTTCTTTTCTTTATGGGAAAAACATGTGGTAGGGCACAAAACAATGAATATTCTGGGAAGGGAACACTTGTGGGGTGGCTTAACAGTCCCTGTTGAAAGGCTACCCTGCTGTACTTCCAATGCAAAACAAAGAAAAATCACACTTAGGCCTTTCTTGGAAGCTAGCACCTCTCCTTAAAACTGAAAAGTGCTTTTATGTAACATAAGTAATTCTTGTCTTTACAGGTGTTGAACAAAGTGAAGTGGGGAGTGTACAGTCTGGGCTGGGAATTAAAGCCAGGTTGCCGGCTTAATCATATAATATACAGCCACATAGTCACAGTGCTGAGAGTAAAGGAATGCCTTTTATCTTGAAAATCAGGGGACAGGGTACTCTGATAAAGAGCAATGAATATTTGCAAATGAGAAAACACGGTGTGTGAGTTTACAGGCATATCTATTACATGTGTATAAATTAATATGCAAAACTATGAAGTTTTATGAGAATTTTTGTTTTTCCTTCATAGCAAACATCCATTAGGTTTTGCTAGAAGATAAAATAAATGGCTTCTCTAAACTTTTTAATAAGATTAAAAGTTGATAGTTTTGCAATAAACACAAACTGATTTTCATCCTTGAATGCCTGTTTGTTATGTTTGTTACTCCACTGCAAATTAATTTATATTCTACTAATACCTCATTTATTCAATAAACTAATTTACTATGAAAAAAGTTGATGGTTGTGTATTTTCCCTTAGCTTTGACTTTCTCAATAAAAATTTACTTAAAATTAGTTATAATATAACTACCACTCACCCAAAGATTCAGGTCAATCATTATTTCAAAGCAGAAAATTTACAGAAGGTATAGTGAACTATTAAATAAAATATGCATTTTTCTTTAGTAAAATAGTTTGTTATACTTTGTACCTTACAAAATAAGAATCTTGAAGGCCCAATTCGTCATTCCCTGAGTAATGGAATGCACAAGTAATTTTAAGAGTTCCTATAAAAATTAGTATTTTCAAGGGTACCTGTTTCTATACATCTAGTGCCAAAACTGTTTTTCTCTTAACAAACCCATTTGGTTCAGGAATGATAATTGAGAAAACACATTCACTCTATTCTCATTTGGGAACTATTAAATCCAACAAATTAGATTGGTCTCTTTCTTTTAAAAGCAACTTAAACAATAGCTATTTTGATACATATAAATAAATGGGTTCCAGGGAAAAGAACCCATAAATCCTGAGTTAGCATTCATCACATAGTAATAATGTAAATGATTCCTTCGCCCTCAATATTTGATCTGAAAATCTCTGGGAAGTTGTAATAAGAAATGGTCTGGTGTGAGAGGTGCCATTGGGATTTTGTGAGGAAGAACTGGAGTTGCAGGTCTTCTAGAAAGAGCCAGAAGCAAACTAGATGGTTTGCAACTTTAATATATATGTGGTATGTATGCCTGTATGTATATGATCACATCGCTTTTCCCCTGTCTTTCCATTTCATTCCTCCAACCTCTCCCAGGTAACCCACACTCCAATCCCTTTCATTACCCCATTCTTCCTTTGCCCCCCCAACATTTTTAAATTGCAGGGTTTTTTTGAACTGATTTAAAGGCTTCAGAAGAGTGCTGAAAGAGGGAGAACAGGCTTGTGATGTAGGAAACCTTGGAATCAAGAGCAAAATCCTTCTCCAAAGGCTGAAAACGACGGTTTGTGTGCAGTGGCATCAGCAAAACAGAAAGGGTTAGAAAAAGCTCAGACTCGTTTGTGTGAAACACTAAGGTCTTAGGACATAGTAAAATTGCTTAGTACTTTAACAAGAATTTGGATGACCTTAATTTTAGAATTTTAATAGAAAATGAACCAAGTAACAAAATGCCTGGCATGCACGTGCAAAAAAGCATTATTTCTGCTTATATATCATGCTCTGTATCATGTGTTATACATGCTGCATTGTTGATCATAACATAGTGTGGCCTCTGTCTTTCTCTCTCAGGATGCAATGTCAGTATAATAAACCCAATTTACATATAGGGAATCTGGACTACATTGGGATGAACTTCTTTTATTTATTTATTTTTTTTTTTATTATTGGCTACATTTTATTAACTGTATCCCAGCTGTAGCCTGCTCCTTTATTCCCTCCCAATCCCACCCTGCCTCCCTCAGCTCCTCCCTGCCCCTTTCCAAGTCCACTGATTGGGGAGGACCTCCTCCCCTTTCATCTGACCCTGTTTTATCAGGTATCTTCAGGGCTGCCTGCAAAGTCCTCCTCTGTGGCCTAACAGGACTGCTCCTCCCTTGGGGGTGGGGAGGTCAAAGAGCCTGCCATTGAGTTCCTGTCAGAAACATTGGGATGAACTTCTTAAATGACTTATCTAGTTTCCTCTGCTGTTGCCACAATGCCACATTAAATGTTAGAAGCTCCCCACACTAATGGAGACAGATAAAATTGAAGATTTTTTTCAAAATGTGGAGGGTACTTTTTGTTTAAAAAAAAAAAGTTTTCATTTTGGCAATTTCTTAATATTTTTTGACGAGTAATTGATGTATTTTATATAATATTAAAAGACTGTGTAATATACATTATTTGTAATTCATGTGTATAGGCTATAATTTTAATTATATGTCGCTATTAATTATTACATGTCTGTTCCTACTTGTTACTAGTCTTCGGCATCTCCAGTGGCCTTGCTATACCTGTTGATGCATCTTCTGAAGTGTAGAATATCAGAGATAGCTGATTTTCATTATGATTTCTTTTTAAGGATTATCTCAATAATATTCTCATTAATTTGTATTTCAAGTCTTGATTCCACTGGAATGGACTGACATGCTCATTTTTTGTTTACCTTTTCTATTTCAGAAGCTCCAACTAGGTTCCTCTTTAATCTTTAGTAATGTTCAACTTTTCATAGTCATTCAAATTTTCAGACATTTTCTGAAGTGTGCAAAATATAGTTACTTTCATAATGTAATCTAGTAGTCGATGTCTCAGAAAATGAACTTGAGGTTGTTTTCACTAATGTTATTTTCCCAAAGGACATTTTCTATATTATTATTTATTATTATATTTATTACAATTTATTCACTTTGTATTCTTGCTGTAATCCTCTCCTTCATTTCTTCCCAGTCCCACCCTCTCTCCTTCTTTGCCCCCATGACCCTCTACCGCTCAGTCTCCATATGGGTTCCCAAGTAAGTGGAGCAGGGGCAGTCACTGGCATGAACTTGGTTCCTGCTCTTTGATCATCTCCCCTTGATGGGGTGGCCTAATTACAGAACACAGACAGTCCTGATAGGCTTGGGTCAGATAGTAGGAGAGGAGGAACTCCCCATGAACATTTTAATGTATAGCCATGCATAAACACTCACATTGTGTGGCCCAATGATCTCTACTAATTAAGTTGTTGAAATCTGAGAATCAAAATATAGATGAAAGCCACATTTTAGATGCAAGATCTTTTTTTAATTTCATTTATTTTTTTTAAATTTTTACTTATTTTTTTATAAATTACAGTTTATTCACTTTTTATCCCAGATGTAGCCCCCTCCCTCATACCCTTTCAATCCCATTCTTCCTCCTTTATCTCCTCTCATGTCCTTCCCCAAGGATACTGATAGGGGAGGTCCTCTTCCCTTTCCCTCTGACCCTTGCCTATCAGGTCCCATCAAGATTAGCTGCATTGTCTTCCTCTGTGGCCTGGTAAGGCTATTCCCCCCCTCAGGGGGAGGTGATCAAAGAGACTGCCACTGAGTTCATGTCAGAGACAGTCCCTGCTCCCATTACTAGGGAAGCCATTTGGACACTAAGATTCCATGGGCTACATCTATGCAGGGGTTCTAGGTTATATCCATGCATGGTCTTTGGTTGGAGTATCAGTCTCAGAAAAGAACCCTGGGCCCAGATTTTTTGATTTGTTGCTCTTCTTGTGGAGCTCCTGTCCCCTTCAGGTCTTTTTAGCTCCCCCTTCTTTCATAAGATTCCCTGCACTCAGCCCAAAGTTTGGCCATGAGTCTCAGCATATGTTTTGATACACTATTGCGTAGAGGCTTTCAGAGGCCCTCTTTGGTAGGCTCCTGTCCTGTTCCCTATTTTTTCCCTCTTCTGATGTCCATCACGTTTGCCTTTCTGAATGAAGATTTATCATCTTACCCTTTTTAATTGGATTGCTTGATTTGTTGCTTTTTAACTTCTTGAGTTCTTTATATATTCTGCATATGAGCCCTTTGTCGGATATAGGGTTGGTGAAGATCCTTTGCCAATCTGTAGGCTGTCGGACAGTGTCTTTTGCTTTACAGCTTTTCAGTTTCATGAGGTCCATTTTTTGATTGTTGCTCCTAGAACCTGTGCTGTTGGTGTTCTATTCAGGAAGTTGTGCTGCATCCAAGAAACCTACTTCTGCAACAAACACTATCTTACAGTAAAGGGCTGGAAAAATGTTTTTCAAGCAAATGGACCCAGAAAACAAGTTGGAGTAGCTATATTAATACCCAATAAGTAGAATTTCAACCAAAATTAATCAAAAAAGATGAGGAGAGTCACTACATTCTCTTCAAAGGAAAATCCACCAAGAGGACATCATAATTCTGAATATCTATGCTCCAAATACAAGAGTGCCTACATTTGTAAATGAAGCATTATTAAAGCTTAAGTCACATTGATCCCAACACCTTAATAGTGGGAGACTTCAACACCTTGCTTTCACCAATGGACATATCATCTAGACAGGAGCTAAATAGGAAAATAAAGGTACTTACAGAGGCCCTATATCAAATGGACCTAATAGACACTACAGAACTTTTCACCCAAATTCAAAAGAATATACCTTCTTTTCAGCACCTCATGGAACCTTCTCCAAAATAGACAATATAGTTGGTCACAAAGCAAGCCTCAACAGATACAAGAAGATTGAAGTAATCTCCTGTATTCTGCCTAAATCTAGGATTTTATTTTTAGTGGGTTTTGTTGTTTGTTTGTTTGAGCTTATATGTAGTCTCTATTTTATTCTTACAACAGATAAGCATTTTCAAAGTCACTTGCTACATTTATTTCTGTCATTAAATTCATGGGAAATCCTACTTAGATTTCTGTCTAGTGATTGCTGGCAATGAAATTCTATCTGTCCCTTCCCAAAACTACTGACAGATTTTGCCTCACATTATTTTATATGAACACTGTTTTCTAATATATAAAACCTATACTTTTGACTTTTGAAAAAAAATCATTTGCTTCTTTCATTGGGCATCAAATTGGGCTCTTCAGTTGAAGTAATGATAAAAGTAATGAAGATGTAGCCATATGTATAAAATCAGCCTCCAATATTGTTTTAAAAAACTGGCCTCTTGTGGATTTTGCCTAGGAATAACATCCAAGCTTTCACTTAATTTTTGGATATGAGCACCTAATGCAGAGAACACTACGATCTTTTGATTTCCATGAAAATATTTCCTAGCATGACTATGCACAGATATCTGATTTTTCCAAATCTTTTGTTGCACTTTCATATGAGCATGGATTAATGACTTTCATAGCTTCAGTTGTCAACTTGACACACCTGAGACTAGGGAACCTGAATTCAGGAGATTTTTGTTTTGTTTTGTTTTACTTTGCTTTGTTCTAGTTTGTTTCTGTTGGGTATTCCTGTGGGATATTTTTTTTATTGCTATCTGATGCAGGGGTACTCAGCAAATTGTGACAGTCCCATCCTAAGTCATATGGGCCTGGCCTATACAAGAAAGATAGTTAAGCAAACCAAGTATAGCAAATCAGTAAGCAGGGTTCCTCTATGACATCTCCTCAGTTCCTGCCTTTATGTTCCCACTCTAAGTTCCTGTCTTAGCTTCACTCGATGATATATTATGATGTGCAAGTGTAACCCCAATAAACCTTTTCAATGATTTTTAACAATATTATATCAGACACAGCAACAAAAATCAAATTAGGACAATGACCTACCAGCACTTAACAGTTAAAAAAAAAAAAACTTCAAAAGAAAGAGGGATTTCAATGGACTGTAGTGACTGTAGTAGTAGTTATAATCTGTTTATACTGATTACACTGAATTAATAGTTTGATAACATGTTTCACAAAATATTAACAAAGGTCTCCAGTAAAAGCCAGTTGCTTTTTTTTTTTAGCATAGTGTCAAGCAGTTCTACTTCACATATTCTTGCATCAATCAAATTATGTGGTTTTTTTTTTTAGAATATCTAATGATGAGTGGATCTTAGGTGTTTGAAATCACATGAGAATGTCAAGTTAACTGAGATCTTAACCACAGAACATGCTGAGTCAGGTAGAATGTTAGCACATCAAAGAGAAGCAGATACAAAACAATAGAAAATCTCTATGGAATTTTCACAGGCAAAATTTATGAGCAGAAGAACTATTGTTTTTTGTTTTTTGTTTTTCTGGTTCTAAAGTTGTTAGCATTCAAAATACAATTAAAATTTTTCCATTTTGGAAATCAATCTGGCCCTTTCTCAGACAATTCGGAATAGTGCTTCCTCAAAATCCAGCTATACCACTCCTAAGCATATATCCAAAAGATGCTCAAGTACACAACAAGGACATTTGCTCAACCATGTTTGTAGCAGCTTTATTCATAATAGCCAGAACCTGGAAAGCACAGATGTCCATCAGTGGAGGAATGGATACAGAAATTGTGGTACTTTTACACAATAGAATACAGCAATTAAAAACAAGGAAATCATGAAATGTGCAGGCAAATGGTGGGACCTAGAAATGATCATCCTGAGTGAGGTATCCCAGAAGCTGAAAGACACACATGGTACATACTCATTTATATAAAACTATAAGATAGGATAAACATATTGAAATCTATCCACCTAAAGAAGATAAACAAGAAAGAGGGGGGGGTTAATATGATATGGAGAGAACAGGAGTTCCACAGGGTCCAAATATATCTGGGCACTGGATTCTTTTATGAGACTGTTTTTCCAGACAAGGACCATGTATGGATGCAACCTAGAACCTCTGCTCAGATGTAGCCCTTGGTATCTCAGTATCCAAGTGGGCATCCTAATAAGATGCAACAGGGACTGTTTCTGACATGAACTCAATGGTGGGCTCTTTGATCTCCCCCCCCAAAGGGAGGAGCAGCCCTGCTAGGCCACAGAGGAGGACTTTGCAGCCAGTCCTGAAGATACCTGATAAACCAGTATCAGATGAAAGGGGAGGAGGTCCTCCCCAATCAGTGCACATGTAAAGTGGCAGGGAGAAGATGATGGTGGGAAGGTGGGATTGGGAGGGAAAGAGAAAGTGGGATACAGCAGAGATGCAAAGTTAACAAACGGTAACTAATATTTAAAAATTTAAAAAATTAAAATTAAAATTAAAATTAATTAATTAATTAAAAATACACACAGTAGTTTTTAAAATAATAGATAGATAGATAGATAGATAGATAGATAGATAGATAGATAGATAGATAGATAGATATGTCCCACTAGGACACACAGGACATTAAGGTATTGTATTACCTTGTGAATATAGTCTAAATATGCAATCTTCCATCTAACTAGATAGTTTTTTAATTTCCCTTTTCAGAGGCTTCTTATGGCTGTTGTTTTTGCTTAAAAAGTATATTAATCTAAGTTTAACGTGTCTATAATTTAAAAGTTTTGCAAATGGCTATGAAATAGCCTAGAGTTTCTTTTAAATCTCAACTTATATAGCCAATGTCCAATTAGAGAATATGTTAATGCCCTTGAATGTAATGGATTTAAAATTTTTTTAAGATGGCGTAATTCTCCTGTCTCTTATTTTTGATTTGTCTCTCTGTATGTCTCTGTCTTTTTCTCTCTCTAATTTAGATTTAAAAATAGATGTCTAGAGGCTCATGTTACCATGTGCTCTGTTTAAGAAACATCCCTTCATCTCTGTCATGTATAAATTCATTAAAATTCTTTTAAAGAAGATTGTTGCTGGTACATGGCAGCATAAACAAGGGAAATAACATTTTCAACCCCATACACTTAATGTCTTTTCCTGCAATCATGTTGGCTTTTAAAGACTCTGAATATAATTGCTTACCTAAACAATGAATTACATGTGGGGAAGAATGCATAACCTATGTTATACCTAGAAAAGCTTCTCCAATCAACATTCAGCATGTATGCTTAGGGTCTCTGTATAGTTTTATTGAACTTGACATATTAATGTTGCCAAGACTTTGGAAGTTTGTGAATAGTTTTCCTGCCAGTCGGGGCTAAGACTACTCAGCAGGCAGGTGTACACCATTGAGTTATACAATTACATACTTGAAAATCAAAAGGGGAAAACGAAGTCATAAAAGCTACATAGACGAGAATTCCAAATGCACTCTCAGGGTGCATCATTACATACTTCAGACACACAAAACAGGTCTCCTTCCTGCCAACAGCAAAGGCAGAAATCAGACTGTATCTCCTTGATACTTGGGAGAAGTACCACAAATTTTCATGAGTGGAGCAACTGCAGCATAGCCAAAAGGTCAAAAACAAAGTCAACGTTGACTCTGTTTGCCTCCTAAGGAAAACTTTCATAGTGTTTTCTTCAGTGAATTAATATGAAGCACACGTAGACATTAGTGTTCTTCATATGAACAACCTGCTGTCAATGTTTTGAAACCTATAATCCAAGACTTTAGAATGGGTCCATTATTCTGTCTCTCTTCTCACAATGTCTCCTTTTTGTAACTTGTCCCCTGTGTTTGTCTTTTTGTAATTTTAATTCCTCGCTATCATGAAATTCTGTTGTTTTCATGAAGAAAATACTCAAAAGTAGACTGATTAGGTGAGCGGTGATGGCACGTACCTATGTTCTAAGCACTCTGGAGGCTGAAACAGGAGAATCAAGTTGAAGGCCGACCTGTACTGTGTGTAAAAAGCTGTTTCAGAAATTCAAAACTAGTTCAGACTAGAAAGTTTAAATGTAATAACAGGATTTTTATGTTTTCAGACTCAGTCTATATTTGGCTAATGTGCAAGGGCAAGTGCTTGTTTTCTGACTGTCTCTCTGTGTGATGACAGTACAAAATCAAACATAGGGTCCCATGAAGTGGTTGTCTTCTGTGGGCTTTATATCAGATTTGCATTGTGACATGACAGGACCACGAGAGTCATGCTTGTAAAAAAGATGTCCACTGAGCAAAGTTTGTACTGTCTGTTTGCTCAATGCCCATGCTACATGGAGCTCATGCTTCGCTTTTGAATTCTATGTTTTGGACTTGAGGGTTTTTTTTTTTTTTTCTTTTTTTGATTTTATTATTTTTTTTATCAGTTACATTTTATTAACTCTGTATCCCAGCCGTTTCCCGATCCCTCATTCCCTCCCAGTCCCTCCCTCCCTCCCTCATCTCCACTCCACCCTCATTTCCAAGTCCACTGATAGGGGGGACCTCCTCCCCATTCATCTGATCCTGTTTTATCAGGTATCTTCAGGACTGGCTGAAAAGCCCTCCTCTGTGGCCTAACAGGACTGCTCCTCCCTTCGGGGGTGGGGAGACCAAAGAGCCAGTCATTGAGTTCCTGTTAGAAATAGTCCTTGTTCCCCTCACTTTGGGAAACCAATTGGTTACTGAGCTATCACAGGCTACATCTGAGTGGAGGTTCTAGGTTATATCCATACATGGTCCTTGGTTGAATGTCAGTCTCAGAAAAGACCCTGTGCCCAGATATATTTGGTCCTTGTGGAGCTCCTATCCTTTCCCCATCAGACTAACTCCCCTTCTTTCTTATGATTCCCTGTACTCTGCCAAAGGTTTGGTCATGAGTCTTTGCTTTGAAAACACTGCTAGTTAGAGTCTTTCAGATGCGCTCAGTAGACTCCTGTCATACGTTCAATGCACATCCCATCTGTCTTTCTAAACGAGGATTGATCATCTTACCCCATGTCCGCTCAATTGATTATCTTTTTTAGGTGTATAGATTTCATTATGTTTATCATATCTTATAGGTCTATATAAGTGAGTATATCCCATGTTTGTCTTTCTCCTTCTGGGATATTTGACTCAGAATGATCTTTTCTAGATCCTGCCATTTGCCTGCAAATTTCATGATTTCCTCCTTTTTGATTGCTGAGTAGTATTCCATTGTGTAAAAATACCACAATTTCTGTACCCATTCCTCCGTTGATGGACATCTGGGTTGTTTCCAGGTTCTGGCTATTACAAATAAAGCTGCTATAAACATGGTTGAGCAAGTATCCCTTTTGTGTACTTGAACGAACTTTGGGTATATACCTAGCAGTGGTATAGCTGGGTCTTGAGGAAGCAAGACAATTCCTAATTGTCTTAGAAAGCGACAGATAGCTTTCCAGAGTGGTTGTACCAGTTTACATTCCCACCAGCTGTGGAGGAGGGTTCCCCTTTCTCCACAACCTCTCCAGCATGTGTTGTCGCTTGAGTTTTTCATCTTGGCCATTCTGATGGGTGTAAGGTGATATCTCAGGGTCGTTTTGATTTGCATTTCCCTTATGGCTGATGAGGATGAGCATTTCTTTAAGTGTTTTTCTGCCATTCAATATTCCTCTGTTGAGAATTCTCTGTTTAGCTCTGTTCCCCATCTTTTAATTGGATTACTTGGTTTGCTGTTTTTCAGCTTCTTTAGTTCTTTGTATATACTGGATATTAGTGACTTGAGGGTTTTTTTAATAAAGAGAAAAGTCTATGGTTATGGAAAGTGCACATTTTTAAAAGATTTAATTTGTACTTCTTTCTTATATAATGTATTTATTATAAGATAATTTTCTAATGAATATATTTCAATATATGTCAATGAGAACACTCTTTAGCAATAAGAAGATAGCAAAGATTTCCATAGTTACAGGAAATTCACATTTTTTACTTCCCATTGTATTTTTCTTTTCTAAAGAAATGATAAGTATTGTATTTATATAATCATCACCTTTTCCTCTCTTTCCTCCAACTCTTCGTGTGTCTCCCTTCAGTTTCTCTCAAATTTATACCCTTTTCTTTAATTATTAGTATTAAATACGTACTTGTACGTATATGTTGATATATACCTGTATATATGTGTTAATATTTGTTTGTGTAATTATATATCTTGCTGAATTTATTTGGTACTGCTCATATATACATACATTTAGCATTAACTGCCTGGGATTTGATAACCTATCAGGAAGCCTCGTCCTGGGCAAAACTGATTATTTTACACTCTGCAGCTATTACTGACATGTCTATAGCACATCAGCTTGAGGTAGGGCCTGGAGCATCCACACTGACAGGTCACCTGGTTTGGGCACTGTGAAGATCTTTTTTTATTTTAATTTTTTTTAATTTTAATTTAATTTTATTTTAATTATACCTTATTTACTTTGTATCTCCCCTCTAGTTCCCTCATTCCTCCCCTCTCAACCCCTTCTTTCCTCCCCCTTCTCCACTCATGCCCCTCCCCAATTCCACTGATAGGGGAGTGTTTCTTTTTCTTCCTTCTGATCCTAGTCTATCAGGTCTCATCAGGACTGGCTGCACTATCTTCTGTAGCCTGGTAAGGCTGCTCCCCCTTCAGGGGGAGGTGATCAAAGAGCAGGCCAATCAGTTCATGTCAGAGCAGTCCCTGTTCCCATTACTATGGAACCCATTTGGACATTGAATTGCCATGGGCTGCATCTGTGCAGAGGTTCTAGGTTATCTCCATGCATGGTACTTGGTTGGAGTATCAGTCTCCGGAAAGACCCCTGGGCTTAAATTTTTTGGTTCTGTTGCTCTCCTCGTGGACCTCCTGTGCTCACCAGATCTTACTATTTCCCACTTCTTTCATAAGATTCCCTGCATTCTGCCCAAAGTTTGGCCATAAGTCTCAACATCTGCTTTGATAGTCTGCAAGCCAGAGCCTTTCAGAGGCCCTCTGTGAGAAGCTCCTAACTTGTTTCCTGTTTTCTTTTTCTTCTGATGTCCATCCTCTTTGTCTTTTGGGATGGGTATTGAGCATTTTAGCCGGAGTCTTCCCTCTAGATTAGTTTCTTTAGGTGTACAGATTTTAGTAGGTTTATCCTATATTATATGTCTACATGAGTTAGGATATTCCATGTGTGTCTTTCTGCTTCTGGGACAGCTCACTCAGGATGATCCTAAACAGAATTCTCGGTAGAGGAATATCGAATGGCAGAGAAGCACTTAAAGAAATGCTCAACGTCATTAGCTATCAGGGAAATGCAAATCAAAACAACCCTGTGATTTCACCTTACACCCATCAGAATTGCTAAGATGAAAAACTTCAAGTGACAACACATGCTGGAGAGGTTGTGGAGAAAGGGGAACTCTTCTCCACTGGTGGTGGGAATGTAAACTTGTACAACCACTCTGGAAATCAATCTGGCGCTTTCTCAGACAACTCGGAATAGTGCTTCCTCTTTTGGATATATCCAAAAGAGTACACAATAAGAACATTTGCTCAACCATGTTTGTAGCAGCTTTATTTGTAATAGCCAGAAGCTGGAAACAACCTAGATGCCCCTCAACTGAAGAATGGATACAGAAATTGTGGTATATCTACACAATGGAATATTACTCAGCAATGAAAAACAAGGAAATCATGAAATTTAATTTTTATTAATTACAATTTATTCATTTTGTATGCCCCCAGGAGCTCCTTCCCTCCTCCCCTCCCAAGTCCACCTTCCTTCCCTTTTCTCCACCTGTGCCCCTCTCCCAGTCTCCTGATAGAGGAGATCTTCCTCCCCTTCTGTGAAGATCTTCTTTAGGCAGCCATGTTGCTGAGATTTCAGGGAAGCGCTTTCCTTATCATATATAAAAGACATTCTCTCACAGCAAAGACCTTGTTCTTCTACTTGCTCTTACAATCCTATGTGTCTGTCTGTATGTTTGTGTGGGAATGTGCAGGTTAGTGCGTGTGGGATTCAGAAGCTGCAGAGTCTCTTTGAGCTGGAGTTACAGAATGTTATAAGCCAGCAGACATGAGTGCTGAGAACCGAGCCCTGATACTCTCTGCAAGACCAGTAAACACACTTAGATGTTTACTCTCTTTAATCCCAAGGACAGATTTTCACTTTGATCTTTCCAGAAAGCTCCAGATGATATCAACTGTGGAGAAGAATTTGAGTTAACCTTGATTTTTCCTATCATATTAATGAAGCTTTGCTTAAACCCAGCCTTCTGGAGCAGCTGAGTAATACGAAGGTTTCCCAGTTTCACACCCTTTCAGGAGAAACATGGTGGACCTGTTATCCAAAGCTGAAACCTCCTAGAATAGCACAGTTCTCACAACCCCAAAGTTCTTTGTGTCAGAACTCTGTATTTGCGTGTGCACAATCTAGTATGGCTCCAGATCTAAACGATATAGTCGATAATGTGAAAATGTCAACACTTGCCTTTATTTCCTATTAATACATAAAGTGTTATAAGAGATTCTACTGAAGCTAGTTATAATTTGGTTATTTGTAAATACACAAAGTATACAATTTTAATATATTACATATCTAAAAATTCTTGAGTCATTCAATAATGACTTAATTGGAATATTTAATGAAATTTCTTAGCTAAAGACATAATGCTTTAAAAATAATACTGGTTCAAAAGGAACCATTCTGTAATTTTTTTTTTTCGTTTTCTAAAGCATGCAACTATTTCCACTCCCTTTCAATGAGAAGTAAAGAAACGCCATGGTTATGGTTGCTTAGTCACCAGCTTTTCTGAAAACAACTAAATCTAGGACATCTCAGGGACCAGGTAATTGTTTTCAAAAAGCTTTCCAGATCAGATTTCTTATGAAAGCTAAAGGCCCACCTGTCCACTTTATTCTTGAATTCCATAGAGACTCAGTTCAAATGCTTGGAGATTAAGAAAAGTCCAGTTCAGTGTCCAAGTGGGTTACATAGTAATGGGAAGAGGGACTCCCTCTGACATAATCTGATTGGCCTGCTCTTTGATCACCTCCTCCTGAGGGGGGAGCAGCCTTACCAGGCCACAGAAGATGGCAATGCAACCACTCCTGATGAGATCTGATAGACTAAGATCAGAAGGGAGGAGAAGAGGACCTCCCCTATCAGTGGACTTGAGAAGGGGCATGTGTGAAGAAGGGGGAGGGAGGATGGGATTGGGAGGGGAGGAGGGAGGGGCTTATGGGGGGATACACAATGAATAAAGTGTAATTAATAAAAAAATTTTAAAAAAAATTAAAAAGAGAAAAGTCTGCTTTTTGTAGTTATGAGTTTTACTATTATTTTTTTATTTAGAGTAGAGTTATTGCTATTTCACAGATACTCTGATTGTTAGACAATACAACATAGTACACATATCAAGCCCCATTTCATATCTACTTAGCACTCAGTATATAAAGTAGTCCCTGAGAAAAGACTTCCATTCTGTGTTGGGCATGGGTTCCATTTTGTGGAGTGAGCCTTAAATCCAGTCAAGAAGAGGTTAGGAACTCCCACAATATTTGTGCCACTATTGTCCACGTGCGTCATGTGGGTGTGGCGCCATTGTCAATTTCACGGTTTGTAGCTGGATTGGTCATTACTTTTCTCCTTTGATAGTGTGCAGAGCATCTTCATACCCATTGTCTCTCCCATCTTTCTTTGATTATCTATCTTCCTTTCCCCTCCCCATTTAATCTGCCTAATCCAGTCTCTCCCTATCTCTCAAAACCTGTATATTATATCTCCTCTGCTTTGAAAGAGTCTATACACCCCAAGGCCCTAAACTAAACTCTGTGATTATATGGATTGTAGCATGCCAGCTGGAGGTTTATAGTTGGCATCAACATATAACGTAAAATGTATAAAATATGTGATTTTTTAAGTCTAGATCATCTCATTCAGAATGACTGTTTCTTTTAGCTCCATCCATTTACCTGTGTATATCAAGTTTGTCAAACAAACAAACAAATAAACAAAAACATTCTTGTAGGGAATGTCACAATGAGGACTTCAATCTGGCCTTCTTGACTGCTTTCCTGCTCTGTTTTCTTGCAGAACAAACTGAACACAATGTGTAACATTCACTAATTGCCAGTCTGATTCAGTTAGCATCTTATTTAGGATGTGCCTTGGGGCCCAGCAATCTATCTTATTAATGTGTCTTTCATCAGTTAGGTTTAAAGTGCCTTCTTAAAGGAACCAAGCCTGTATGTTTTCCTATTGCCATGAGCCTACATAGGGAATTAATCCAACTTGACTCATGTTTTAGTTGGTATCAGAAGGAAGATTTCTCCTTCATCCAGGGTACCCACAAGATTACAAGGTAATTACTATAGACCACTCATTCAGAAACACACCCCTTGCTAATGAGGATTTATTTCAAAATATGTAAAGACACACGCACAAAAATACTGAAATAAATTAGAGAATAATTATTACTTTAAAATCCAATTTTATTATTATATAAAGAGAAAAATGCTAACACAATGTATTTCACAGTTGAAGTTGGTATAGAATAGATGGCTTATTGGTTAAATGCGCTTATGGGACTTACGAAGAACCTGGGCTCAATTTCCAGCAACTGTATCAGGTGGCTTTTAATTACCTATGTGTCCAATTTCAGGACATCCAACTCTCTCTTCTGTCTTTTGCAGGCATACACACATACAAAGTATACATAACTTCACATAAGAGTATGCACATACTCATTAAATGAATGTTATTTAATGTGAAGCTAATACCGCATAGGTATTTGATGTTTTCTTCTCATTATTCTAACGTTTCTGGGACTCAGATTATGTACCTAGAAAACCCTCATAACTATTGTAATATATGACTCAGCTATGTTTCTATTTGTGATAGAATTAGTCACATTTTCTCTTTTAAACTACATTGATATACTCTAGTGTATTGCTACAAAGATTTGAGAGAATCATTGAGAGGGGAGCAACTGTTGTTGCAGAGTGTCAAACTCACTAAACATTAACAGCATTGTTTACCTGTGTAATTATTTTAAACAACTGTGTTAGAAGCTAAGATCTGAGAAGTGCTATAGGTCTCCTCTCTAGGATAAACCAGAAAACCGCAGGCTCCTTTATTTAATCTTCCTCTTCCCCTCGGTAGGGACTTACAGAGCTTATTATGTGGACCTCATTCAGGATCATCGTGGATGAGGTTTCAGAAGGAAAACAGCATCTGAAGTTGCCCAACATGTAGAGAAACTCAGTAATAAGCCTCTGTTGCAGTAAACATGTAATTGTGGGTATTCTGTTTCACTCTGTCTATTCTAGCATATCTAGATTATTAAAAATGCAACAAAAATGTGTTTTATTTTCATAAAATGAATTCATTAGCTATTGTAATTGAATATATAGAAAATTAATAGGTAAAATGAAATGTAATTGTGTGTAAGCAGAAGGCGAATGGGTTTGGGGTCCTTGCATATATGGGATTCAAGCTATACAAGTCCTTATACAAACCTGAGTAACATCACATACCTACAAAATCTGTGACTCCAGTTTGAATGCATGATGCAATAATGTGTGTGATTTGCTATGACACAATGTAAAAGAAATTAGCTCAGAATACGATTGGCTAATTTGCAAGCAGAAATCAAATGGAAAGAACTCTTTCGACATTGATCTTTTCAAATAGTGGGAAACAGTTATTTTGTTTAATAAATGATAATAGTGAAAATAAAAACCTCTTGCAGATAAATGTCTAATTACATTTTCAATTAGACAAATTGCCCCAAGCAAAGAACAGAATAAGGAGGTGGCTCTCAATTATTGGGTGATGAAGGTGCAGAGCAGAAACAAACAAACAAACAAGAAACGACATTACATGCATGGCTCTTCTGGGAAGTTCAAACAGCTTTTATGACAATCTATAATACTGAAAAAATGAGATAACAGAATAGGAGAATATGTGTGTGTGTGTGTGTGTGTGTGTATGCTAGAATGTGTTGAATATCTTTGTATGATCTAGATACATGGAGATGTCTGAAATTAATGCTTACAAGGAGTTCAAAGCTATACCAGCAACAATGCTGAGTTTGAACCCCTCAAAAGGAAGGGCTATAGCAGACATGACAATGCTCTACATAATCAAATTTTCTATGATTGAAGAGTAGCCATAAAAGCTCCTTAGATTTCAGAAAGAGAATATTCCCATTGCTTGTTCATTTTGTGTCACTATAGTGGAGGGAGCCTCAGTTTAGAAAATGTCTCCATAAGACTGGGCAGTAGGAAAAGCAGTAAGATGTTTTCTTAGTGACTGATGTAGCCCATGATGGGCAGGGCCACTTCTATGCTGGTATTCTTGGGGTCTATAAGAAAGTTGGTTGAACAAACCAGAAAGATAATTTCAGAAAGTAGCACCCCTCTATGGTCTCTGTGTCATGTCCTGCCCCCAGGTTCCTATCTGTTTCAGTTTCTGTCCTGATTTACTTCAGTGATGGACTATTACATGGAAGTATAGGCCAAATTCACTCTTTCCTACCCCACTTGATTTTTGTCCTTGTGTTTCAGTAGAGCAATGGTAGCCCTAACTAAGACATTCACTTACCCTCACTCCTTATTCCCCAAGAAATACAAAGAAATGGAAGCTGCATTCCCATGAATGTAGCTGGGAGTAAAGGGACCATTATATGGAGGTAAGCAGAGAGAATCCACAGTAAGGAAAGCCCACACTTCCATCACATGTGAGCATCCTGAGATCTCCTGCTGAGTTCTAACATGTCTAGAGGCCAGTGACATCTTATGCCTCTCGTTCTTTGAGTGCTACATCAAGACTCTGGTAATTTTTATAGAAGGTTCGTGTGGATGCATGCTTGTGTGGTGGATATGGGGTTTTCTTTTCACTTGCCTTTAGGGTGTATATGGGACAGTATAAAGTAGTGACATCTCATCCTGAGAAGTGACATCTCATCCCACATGCTGGGAGATGCAAAAGCATCAGTTGGATCAATCTTTTTTGTTGTGTTTGAGAGCGGTATTATATTTCATTGTATATTAATATGAATAAAGGTTATTTGGTGACCCAGGTCATTCCCAGAAAACAACACCTAAATTTGTTGACCCTCATTATTTTCATGCTACAAGGATTAGGAGGGGCCAAAGCTTTTTCTTTGTCAATAAATCAAAAGGGACTCATTTTGCTTACAGAGCAAGAGAGCTTGGGTCTTATTGGATTTTTCAAATTATCTACGTTAGCAACAGTGACTGCTCATTCTGGGAGGACAGGGCTGACTGTTGCAGTTCATTCCTAACAAGAAGAGCAGGCCTGGGTTCCATCTGTAACTGCAATTGAATTCTGCTCAGTATAGCGAACCTGTAATTCTAGAACCTGGGAGTTGGGGATGCAGACAGTTCAGAGTTCAAGGTTATTCTCAGATATGTACGGAGTTCCATGCCAGCCTGGGTGACTAGAAGCCCTAGCTGAAGAAAAATACAGAGAGGGATGGAGCCTGGGTCAACAGCTTACTGTACAGAGGAAAAGGATGGTCTTGGGTCCTTGTGGGTCCTTTGTCTCCACAGTTCATTTGTGAGGATGAGCAATAAACCTGTGTTACAACTCTGAGATTTTATTGTTATCTTACATGAACTTACCTTTCTTGACACAGACACACCTGTAAACATATTTATATAAATTCTCTTTAAACAGTACAACGTTGTTTGTGGGTAGTAAAAACATGTGTGACTAGTACTTTAACAGATGAATACTTGCTCAATTTTATCTTCGTATATTATTATTATGAAGTGTTACATTGTTAGAATTGTTCTCTAGCCTTGAGGCCCTGTGACATAGAGACCTAAAACAAAGTTTAACACATTTGACAAAGTCATAAGCATGTGAAAACTGCAGGTGATTATTTTTAAATTTTCCAGTGTCATAGAAAAGTGATCCATGCTCTAACATCTTCACAAAAATAAATGGAACAAGGAACCAATGAGTTATTTAAAGGACTCATTAACTTTCATATGACCCTATTTGTAATTGAGACAGTTGTGTCCTAGATGTACCCTCCAAGAATGATTTATGAGGCTTCCCAGTACTCTAAATTGACTGACACAAAGTGAGAAAAAGTGTTATTTAGCCAAACCTGTGAGGCCCAGGCAAAGGAAGAGGCATCTCTTAAATAATTCATGGTGCAGTATAATACTTAGCATTTCAGAACATAATTATTTTTCTTAAAGCATTCAACATTCTAGGTCAAAATAAAGGTAAATTCATAAAGGTATTCTAACTTGTTACAAACTGTAGAAAATTTAGATGTAAAATCTTTTTAACTTTATTCATAGTGTAAATGAGCTTTCCACAAATGCATTGCCTACTACAAAACGGTGTAGGAGAGCCTATTGTTTTATTCTGTGCTACAGTCACGTCCACACCATGCAAGGCTGAATTACAGTCTGTGTTGTTTGATCACAATATGTGGTTCATTTGCATAAGTTATAATTATATCACCTCTCATTTTGTCAACGGACATTATTTGCATCAATGAGTTCTCACTTTGACTAATAAATTGTTTCTGTTATATCTTTGAAATAAAAATGTAAAGTAATTTTAAAGCAACTTTAATATACAGTATTTTGCACACCTGTAGTTAATGAATAAGTTAACAGTTTATGGGGGTGGGCGGGATGTACTGGATTCTCCAAGGCAAATCCAAACTAATGCCATAAGGTTTTAAAAGCAGACTACCTTTGCTGGCAGTTGCTAGATATATTCCCCGTGTCTCCTGAATTGGAAAGTCTTTGTGCTGGTATCAGAGAGGCCTGCAGAAACTGGAAAACACCATCATTGAGCCCCCAGCAAGGAAGACCACCTTTCTACCTCCTTGGTTTCAGCTCAGGGAATCAGACTTCTACCTCCCCAGAATTGTAATTTACTAAACTGAGGTTTCTTCCGGTCACTAACTTCTAGTTAATTTTTCACAGCTATAAAAGATACTATCATAGCCATGCAAAGGCAATGAATCTGTGCAGGATCTCTTTTTAAAGTGTCCAATTTCTCCCTCTGTCTGTCTCAAAATCATCTATGAATTAAGAGATCGAGAGAACCTTGGGAACCTCTGAATTTAGTTCTCCAATAGTATTTAGCTCATATCATAACACAGAACCATGAAGGACCACTCTCGGATATTTGTCCAATCATGCTTCCAAAAGATTTTGTGACATGCCGTGGGGGTGATTCATGGGGATCGCTGTGTCTTTCAGTGTACCTGGAAAATGGTTGTTTCTCATTACTCTTAGGTCATGTGTAGCTATACAGTAATAAGTAAAATAAATCCATGTGTACGTATTTATCTTTGTGTGTATGTACATGGTTTTGCATGTGCTTTGGGGCACGCATGTACAATAGAAACACATGGAAGTGATCTCTACCTTCTCCTTTGCTGTTTCACTCACCGTTTTTTTTTTTTTGTTGTTGTTGTTGTTGTTGTTTTTTTTTTTCAGTTCAAAACTTCTAGGGATTCTATCTCAATCTCCAATCTAACTCTAGACACACTGGCATTACAGAATCACATACAGTTTTACACGGGTTCAGGACTCTGACTGCAGTTCTCCCACAAACACCGTGCCCTAGTTTGTTTTTTTCTGTTGGTTGTGACAAAGCACTGACCAAAGAAACTCGGGGAGTGAAGGCTTTATTTATTTCATTTTATGCTTCCACCTCACAGTCGATCATTGAGTGAAGTCAAGGCAATAACCTAAAAAAAGAGACTGTGGTGTAAGGCTTTCTCTCTTTGACTTGCTCTTTATATTTAAACCAGGGTACATGGTCCTGGGTTAAATATCCTGGGAAGGCACTGTCCATTGTATGCTAGTCCATGTCAAACGTTAATCAAGAAAATGCTTCATAGAGAGGTCCACAGGCCAATCTAACAGGGGCAACACCTCAGTTGAGGTTCTTTCTTTCTATCAATATCAAGTTGAAAACTTAAGGTATAGCATGCAGTAAATGCCTTGCACACTCAGCCATCAACCAAAACCCACATAAAAATGTGTTAAGGTAAGAAAGTTTCTTCTCATTATCTTTTAGTGTGTCACCTTGATATTCATTAAAATGAAGATAATTAAGATAACATACCTGATAGGCTAAGGTCAGACAGCAGGGGAGGAAAACTTTCCTTATCAGTGGACTACAGAAGAGGGATGGGGAGGAAGAGGCAGGGAGGGTGGGACCAGGAGGAGATGAGGGAGAACCCTACAACTGGAATACAAAGTAAATAAATTATGAAGAAGAAGAAATATTTAAAAAGTACAATTCTCAATATAAACTCTTTCAGCAGTTTAATTTCCTGTGTTCATTTCAATAAATGCATGTTAAATAAGTCATTTAATGGACTAGTGAAAAAGAAGATAACATACATCAGACAATCACTCTCATTTCTTTGGGAACATATGTTGAACTAAATATTTTTATTTAATATGTAAAAAAAAAAAACTGCCATGGAACTACTCATGTTGCCATTAACTTCACTGAAATAAGGTTTCCAGAGACTGGAGAGATAGAATACTTCAGTGGCTTCCTGTTTTCACAGAGGTCCCAAGTTCTAGCCCCAGAACTCACACTTGGCATCTCACAACAGCTTGTCACTCCAGCTTCTGGGTAATTCAGTGCCTCTGGGGTCTGTGAGCATCTAAACTCAAATGCACAGACACACACACACACATACACACAAAAAAAACACATACACACATGTAATAATAAATACAAAATTATTAAAATATTGAAAGAAAATTTTAACACTGTCTGAACTTAGTTCCAACTACCAGTTAATAGCAGAACTTATGTGATATATGTTAATTTTTAAAGGTTTATTTATTTTTATTTTTTATCAGTTTTTTTGCTTGCATGTTTGTATGTACAAATATGGATGCAAAGTGCCCAAAGGAGTCAAAAGAGGGTTTCTGATCCCATGGAACTGGAGTTATACACAGTTGTAAGATCCTTAGGGGGTATTGAAAATCAAACTGGGTCTTCTGCAAGAGCAGAAAGTGCACTTAAGAACTAAGTCGTCACTCCATTTGGGTCAAAATGTCTCAAATTAATTTTGAGACAGAAATCTCAATTTATGTTTTTAGTCACTGAGTGTGAGTCATACTGCCAGTGTTTTTGCCTCGCTTCTCACAAATTATCCATAACTGGAAAATATCATGAGCATTAAAATAGGAAGAGAAAAGCCACCAATACTTTGAAGTTTATTGCCTACATAATTGGATGAATTTTCCCATATTAATTTTGATGAGCATAGAGTTCAATTTTTCTGCACCTCATTCTTGTTAAGGAAGAAGTTGGTGATTTGATGATATTTTTCAAGACCAGACCACTTCCTGAAATTGAACTTTGTTCTTATAAATAGACTCAATTGTATTCATATGTTTGGTAGATGAATCTGATGGCGTGCTTGTTAAACTGAATGTGCAATGTACTCAATCCCTTGGAACTTCTCTCTAGAATTCAATGAATAGAGACAATTCAATTGGAATATGATGTTTCTTGTTGACAATTCATTTTTCTCATAAACATAGACTTCATCTTGCATGCATGGGCGGACATGCATTAATCAACTTTTGGAGATACTAACTGTGGAACTGTAAATGACTTCCATGATTTATAAATGAACTTTTAACCATTAAAAAAAAAAGGCTTAAGATTCCCCACATTTAGCTGAAACTTTGGATAAATAATTACAAACATTGTAGTTAATTGTAAGTTAGCCAAAGAAATAAAACAAGTATAAATTCCATATAATCTTTTCCAAATTGAACTTTGTTTTGATGTAACATTGTATTAATTCTTTCAGGATTTCAACAACACATTCTGATCATATTCAGAAACAACTCCCTCTGCCTAATCCCTCCAAATTCCACCTTCTATTTCCTCACCCCTCTGAAATTTGTTTCCTCTTTTTTTACATATATATTTTTATGTTTATGTTTTTGATACTTGTATATATGAATACAAATTAAATAAACATGCTGTAAGTAAAGGTATTTTCCAGCTAAATAATTAGTCTTTTCACTGTGGGGCAGAAATTAACATCCCTGGAAATTTTTGAAGAAAGGGAACCCTTTCTTTCTTTCCTTCCTTCTTTCTTTCTTTCTTTCTTTCTTTCTTTCTTTCTTTCTTTCTTTCTTTCTTTCTTTCTTTCTTCCTTCCTTCCTTCCTTCCTTTCTTTCTTCCTTTCTTCCTTCCTTCCTTTCCTTCCTTCCTTCTTTCTTTCTTTCCTTCCTTCCTTCCTCCCTCCCTCCCTCCCTCCCTCTCTCTCTCTCTCTCTCTCTCTCTCTCTCTCTCTCTTCTTTCTTTCTTTTGTCTGCAGGGAAAGAAACCTGGAAGAGTGACTGGGGGCGGGGCACCAAAGAACTTGCAAAAATTATGGTGTCTTAGGAAGTACTCCTCCTCACTGGGAGCAAAGCTCACCTTCTCATCAGCAGTAGCCAGGTCCGCCACAAGGTCTGCCATATATACTGCAACTCAGCCTTGTGGGGAGTCCCAGATGTAATCTGCCAAGCGCCCCACATGTGAATTAATGGTGGAGCCTCACCTTCCTGTCTTCCTGTGACAGAAAGGTTTGGCTTGGGAGTCAAGTAACAGAGAGCACTGAATAGATGTGTGGACATACTGCACAGCAACTGTGAAGTTCCTGGCTTGGCAATGCCATGAGCGAACTGAGACAAGGCATTTCTCACCTCAGAGGGTATCCCATCCACAGAACAAGAATGAGAATCCAGGAAGTCTGCCGGATGGAGGTGAGCTTTGTGAAGTGATATCTCAGAGTCCTCTAATTGCCAGTGCTAGGCGTGCATAGGGGTATTAGATTAAGACGAAATGGCATGTGTGAACAATGTGTCTGTGAAGTTTGTACTCATAATGTCCTCAGTGATAATGCTTTGTCCTTAGAAATGTCTGCTTAAAGGAACCACCGCATGTTTAATGCATCCACGTACCTTCCCAGGGTTCCAGCAATGAGCCAGGATGTAGAGTGTGTCAGATACAAGCTAAACGAATATATTTATAGGATATATATCCTAGTTGTGTCTGAGAAACACATCAATCTTATGGTTCTCCGTATAGTTGATAATCATCTATTTTAAGCACAACTGAATTCCTCACTAGAAATTCTGAGCATCATCAATGCAGTTATCAATTCATTAGACTAATTATATTACTACAAGTTCAATTTCAAAATTTTGTACATAAGTTTGATCTAAATTGGTGTGCAGAAAAACATTAGATAGATTATTGTTTTTTTCTGACTAAATCATTTCTAGGAGATTATTTTATCATTATTATAAAAGAACACAACAAAATATAAAAATTATAAACTTAGTGAAATACAAATAAATAAACCACATAAGTTTTTGGTAAGTAGACCACTGGCTTTTAAAACATCCTCCCACACATGTATTTAGATCTGTATTCCACAGATATTATGTCCCATATTAGGAAAAGTTATATTTTTTTCACAAAATATTATTAGGATATGTTTATATATTGTCACTGAATAAATTCACAATAAAAACATGCACATGAGCATTAGTAAAAGCCATATGCAAGAAACATGTGTCGAATATATTGGTATCTTAAGTGTGGTGTCCATATTGTATCAAGCGAGTACATTCCTTTTAATGGGACATAGACGTGTTCTATTTCTACTTCAATGCATATTTTTGTGAAAGTATCTTACTCCTAAAAGTCATTGCTACTGTTTGAGTTCATCTCCCTAAACAGAATTGTTGGCTAATGATGCGTGCATTAACACACTGTCTTTCACGAACATTTTGTTGAATTTTGTCTCCAGTAACGCAGCAGTATCTTGAAGTGATTGCCCTCTGTGTCCATTTATCCTGATTTTCTTCCCAGCTGCTGCTCTAGAAAGGTTGTCTGAGACACTTATAATCTCCCAGTCTGACATTGCAGGCCTTCCTGATCATGCTTTTATAGTGGCACTTTTGTTTAGCCCTTTCTTTAGGAGTGAGGGCTTTTCAACTGGACTTCTTGTCTCCTTAAATAGCATCATGTTAAACATTAATTTTAATAACTACCTTTAAAAGCTACAATAGAACGTAAGAATACACATTACATGTTAACAACTCTAAATTAAACTTTCAAATAATACTGCCCACTTCCATTTGCCATATATTTGTTGAAGCATTAATACATACTTTATAAATAATAAAATGTTATTCCTAATCTCATTTGTGATAAAACGACGAGGCTCAGAAAAAATACAAACCCTTAATCATTTTCCAGGCAAAGAACTTCTGCATAACAGCTCTGCAATTTGTCTATGTTAAGACTGTTCCTTTTCACCTCTTAAGGACTGTCACATGAGGCTCGCTTTGGGAGACACAGAAACAACCAGAACTTTGCTAGAAAATCACATGTTTCTGGCAGTTGGTTCTATTGATACATTGTTTTGAGGCATGAAATAAAACTTTAGATCTGATTTAGATCTAAAAAGCCCATGCTAATTTTATAGTTCTAGTATATTCCTATTATTTCATTCTCTAATGAAAAGCCATCCTTCAGATTTTCCGTTTTTTTGTTATTGAAAATATCAACTTTTTTTCTAGTTGAAAAAAATATTGACATATGCAAAAGGGAAGTTGGATTCTAATCTAGCTTGTAGATAAATAATTTATGTTATCCAATAAACTGATAGAATTTGCATAACACCTCTGCAATTTTTCTGTGTTTATATGATTTTTTTTCTTCTTTTAAGGACTGTCCCATGACACTTGCATTGGCAGACACAGAAACACACATAGGGCTTTGTTAGAAAATCAAAGCATGATTCTGACATTTTGTTCTAATGATGCATTGCTATCAAGAAATAAAAAGTTAGATAGATCTAACATCTAAATTGTATCTCCTTAAATAACATCATGTTAAATTTTATTGTGCATCATGTTAAATTGAATGTGCTCAAAAACACAATGAAAGAAACCTTGATAAATGTGGTGGCCTTCAAGCAATCCTGAGATCAGACACCTGGGGTCACCTTACATATACACTCATTGTTGTTTCTGAAGTTTGGCCAGTGTAATTGACTTAGGGGACTGGACTGAGTCACCTTGGCTTGGATTCCACAGGTAGAGCTGATTTGCTGTCAATTTCACCTCATTCTGTTTCTAAAATAAAGTCTCTTTACCAAACGAGTATACCGTCTCTTGGCAAAACGTACCACCAAAGCAACTGGCTTTTGTCTGAAAATTAATTTTTTCTCCACTCAGATGTAAACCTATAGTCCTGTTTGAATAAGGGCCAAAGGGAGACTTTTTAGTTTTCTGAGGGAAGGAAGGATACTGTTGACCTTTTGGTCAGGTAGTTATTTTTTTTTTCCATGAAGTTATTTTGTTTCTGTTTTCTAAGAGCGTCTTTCTCTTGTGTATCTCTGTGGATTCAGTTTCCAGGATTAAAACTTCTCAGCGAGTGACTCATTAAACAAGTCACCACTTTCCCCACCCCCTCCTCCTCATGCCACAGAGGCCAGAACTGTGGCTGCTGTGTCACACGAGCATGACAACCAGAATCCGGAATTCTTATTCAACTTGTTCCAAAAGAGCATGTCATAACGTTTTTAAAAAATACCATTTGTAAATAATTGTATTCAAGAAAAATAGCATGCTTGCTGGGGAACCAGATCCTGGTGGGATTACCCACAGTGATTCAGAAGAACCAAGAGGAAAGATTCAGTCCTGAAGCACTGAGAAGCTACAAGGCCGGAAATGTCTCTAGTGGCTTGAAGGGCGAACCGATTTTGTCTAAAAAGATAAGTCAGCTAAATGGAGAGTGAGAAGACATGAGCCAAATTTAACACAGAGAAATAATGGAAATGATCTCCTGGATCCAATTCGGGAAGAAGTGAGACAGATAAGCATGAACTGAGTGGCTAGTGATGAGAGAACAAAGAACTTAGTATTGCTGGAGACAGTTCAAAAACAGTTTCAAGGTGTGGAGAGATGGGCTTCAATACAATTTTTTTTTTTTTTTTTGCAAAGAAAGTTGATTTTTTTTTTAAAAAGGTCAAAATTAAAGTTTTGTTCATTTGTCTTGTTTTCCAGGCAATTTTAAAGCACAATCCATGGGACAGCCTGTAAGGTGTCAAAGGGAAGAATCACCAAAGCATGCCTTCACTTCTTCAGGTAAGGGAGAGTAGCATGTTCTAGAAGGCTCTGGGCAACCAGCTGGCGTTTGACTAGGGGTGAAACCCACATCTCTTTAAGGAGATCATTAGCTTCTGTATGTTGTTAGAGCCAAAGTGGTCAGCATAACAATTCGAGAGGAAAGTAAAAACCCTAACCAAGTAACTCCTTATCCCTCACCCTCGTATTATGTGGAATATTGTGTCTTGGCTGTGGTTTATACTTTCGATTAATGAATGAAATATGTGGTATAATTCTATGTTTTTATATTTTCCTTTAAATTTTAACTTAGTTATTTTTAAAGGATTTCATGCTTTACATGTAATGAAGTACAACCACACTCTATCCCATATTTCCTCCCTCTAACTCTCTCTGACACGTACCTTCCAGTATACATCATGAAATCCCGTTAAAATGGTACCCCTATCTGCACAGGTGTGGGGCCATCCACCAAAACATGAGAAACCTAACAGTGGTCATGACTTTTTTTTTTTAATTCCTCCTTCCCCAGGAACTATCAATTGCAATACCTCCTCACTAAGGAGCAAGCTCTGATATCATCCCTCCTCTGTCTAAGCTGGGGTTGTTGCTAGCTTGACATTACACAAGTCTTGTGCTAGTAGGCACAGCTACTGTCAGTTCATTATCACAAGAGCAGCTTCGGGTCTGGAAGAAAGCATCACACAGCATGCCTTTCCATCTTTCAGCTCTTACATTCTTTCCCTCCTTGGACTCTGTGCTCCCTGAACCTTATGGGGTTAACATTGATGTCTGGCCTAGGGCTGAGTCCTCAGTCTTCCGTTCATAGCACTTTAACTAGTTATGCTTCTTTCCCTTAACTGCTGTCTACTGCAAAAAGAGGCTTCTTTGACCACATAGCCTTGGTCCATGCATATGAACACAGACATTTAGAAAGCATGATCTTTTAGTAAAATAGCAATAGCATCTACCCTGGGAACCATGACTTTCTCAGCCGCAGGCTTTTGATGAAGACTATAGTATCAGGCACAGGATTCCACCCCCTGTGGATCAAGCCCATAGTCCCATTTGGAAGTGATTAGTGACCCATTGCGTTCACACTCCTACTGCATCGATTGGCACAGCTTATCCGGCAGGTTGGTATTGCAGCATTCAGAGCCCGGTGCTGATTAAAACCGTTGATAGCTTTTCTCCCACTTCCACCTGTCCATCACCTTCCAGCATTATATAATCTAGAAACCATCGAGGAAGGTTCACACACAGTTTCAGATTTTTCCATGTCCAAAAGGTTAAGTGTGTGGTATCTTGCCATGTAGTTATGGACAACCAAGGGCAATGGCAATAGTTTGGGTTACTTTGGTTATTTCCGATCCTCCTGAACAATAACTCGTAAGGTAGTAAGCCATGCTTTTTCCTGTGTGTGTTTTTTTTTCTTAATAAATCATGTTCTGTGGGATGGAAAGTGTGTGTACATACAGAGTAATCATTCCTTTAACACTCAATATTCCCCCATGTTTTTCCATTTCACTTGTGTTCCTCTACTTCCCCCCTGAGTTAGAGTTTTAAGTTGGTTGTGATAGTACACTACCATATGGATTTTTGCATGCATTTCTTTTGTGTTTTTTTCTCTCATGTTTTCTTTTTATTTTGCTATTCAGCCTTTTAACATCCGAGCTTAGTTTTTTCTTTACAGATTTCTTGTATTTTTTTATTGCCATTTGAAATTGTATGCATTAATATTATGGTTCAACTTCCGTCTCACTGGGAAAGACTTTTATACCATCCTTTACATTTCTACACTTACAAAAATCTGTTCTCCATTTCTACAGCTATAATGATCTTTCTACTTATTATTATTATCGTGTATTACACTTTATTCACTTTGTATCCCAGCTGTAGACCTCTCCCACCCCCTTCTCCCCCTATGCCCCTCCCCTAGTCCACTGGTAGGGGAGGTCCTCCTACCCTTGAATTTGACTCTAGCCTATCAGTTTGCACCAGGGCTGGTTGCATTGTCTTCCTCTGTAACTTGTATTTCCCAAATAGCTTAGAATTTTGAGCACTCTTAAAGCATTCGCTAGCCATTTGAATTTCTTCTTTTGAGAAAATCATGAACAGTTCCATGGCCCGTCATTAACTGGTTTGTTTCTTTTCTTGTTGTCAGTTTGGGGAGATTTTCATATTTTCTAGACACTAACCCTCTGTCTGCCAAGATTCTTCCATTCTCCAAATTATGGGCTTCCCATTAACTCAATTTGTAGTTTCTGCTCCTGTGAAGACATGTTTATAGTGAGATCCTATTGGTCAATTGCTGGTCTTATTTCCTGGAGTCTTATTCAGAAAGTCCTTGCCTGCACTTATAACACTTCTAAGTTGAAGCATGCTCTGTTTTTCGTATAGTGGTTCTCATGATGAGGTCTCTGATTTATGTAGTTGAGGTCTGTGCAGAGTGAAAGGTAGGGGCTAGTTTCTGTTTTGTTTTTAATCATCGATTAATCCCATTTTTCTAACACAATTGTTGAAGATGCTGTTTTTTTTCCAGTGTATATTTTTAATTCTTCATAAAATTCAGGTAATTATAGTAGTGTAGACTTACACCTGGTTCATCAATCTGTGCCATTGATCTGTGTCTCTTGCTGTGCTTGTATCATGCTGTTTTAAATTAGGATAGCCCTGTATTAGAAGATGGGTTTAAATATGGTGATGCCTCCTGCAGTATTTTTTTTTTTTTTTTGTGCAGGGTGGATGTGGGTATGTAAATATTTAGATGCTTTCTATTTCTGTGAAGAATGGCATTAGAATTTGCTTGAGATTACACTGATTTTTGGAGTATTATCATTTTCACTGTATTAATTCTAGAAATGAATGAGAATGGGAAGACTTTCCATCTTCTGCTGTTTCACTTGATTTTTTAATTTTAATTTTTATATTAATTACAGTTTATTCACTTTGTATCCCAGCTGTAGACCCCTCTCTTATTGCCTCCCAATTCCATCCTTCCTCCCTCATCTCCTCCCATGCCCCTCTCCAAGTCCACTGATGGGGAGGATCTCCTATCCTTCCATTGACCCTAGCCTACCAGATCTCATCAGGACTGGCTGCATTGTCTTCCTCTGTGACCCATGAGGGGGAGGTGATCAAAGAGCCAGCCACTGACTTCATGTCAGAAACAGTCCCTGTTCCCCTTACTAGGAAACCCACTTCACTACTGAGCTACCATGGGCTACATCTGTGCAGGGGTTCTAGGATTTTTTTAAGTATACTCTTATACTCTCATTTTTGTCATAGAGGTCTTTTATTTACTTAGATTTATTTGTATGTTGTTTCTCCTCTCTCTTTCTCTCTCTCTCTCTCTGTGTGTGTGTGTGTGTGTGTGTGTGTGTGTGTGTGTGTGTGTGTAGTGTGCCTTTTGTGAATGGATTAGTTCTCTGGTTTCTTTTTCAGTGCATTTGTCATTTACGCATGAAAGGCTACTTATATTTTTATTAATTTTGCATTCTGCAACTCTCCTCAAATTATTGATCAACTCTAAAGGAATTTTTTGGTCTACTCCTTAGTGTCTTCTATGTAACAAATCATGTCACCTGCAAGTGGGGTATCTTTATTTCTTTTCATATTTTTTTTCATTTTATTTTTTTTCTCTTGTTTTACTGATGTCCACAATCCCTCCTATGGTACATCGAGTAGGTGTGGAGAGAATGGATGAGCTTGACTTGTTCTTGATGTTAGTGGAAAGTCCATTGCATATTGTTGGGTATACATTTGTCCTATCGAGCCTTGTTGTCTTCCTGCCATTACCAGACTCTCCACAGCTTTCAACAGAAAATGGATGTTGGATTGATGTCAAAGGCTTTTTTTGTGTTTAATGAAATGATCAAGTTGTTTCTATCACTGAGTCTATTTATATGATATATGACATCCACTAATTTACATGTGTTTAAAAATCTATAAAATTCAAACACCATGGTGTGACAAATGATATTTTTTTGAGATGATCTAAAAACAGTTTGCCAGTATTTTTTTTTTTTGTTAATGCTGTTAAAACTTTTAACAATTTCATACACAAATACGGGGTATTAATATCATTTCTGCCTGTTGCTATCTCATCTATTACACTGTTTTACATCTTATCCCTTTCTACTTCCTGACCTCTTGTATTTTTAATACATTTTAATACGTGCACACACACAGGCACACACACACACACACACACACACACACACACAGCACCTACTGAGTGTGCTTAATGTTTCTCATATATTTGGGGCTGTAGTTTTGTTTATGTGTTCATCATGGAGATGTGTCTATAATTTTGTTTATTTTGTTCTTATCTGCTTTTTGTATTAGGATAACACCTGATTAATAAAATGAGTGTGGATGCCTTTTTTCCTGGGATAATTTTGCTAGTATTGTTGTCAGTTTTTTGAAGTTCTGGTAGAATTCAGTAATAAATCCATCCAGGGTATTTTAATTTAGTAACCTTTTTTTACTACTTAAATTTTGTTGCTGGGTATTAATCTGTTTTAGTTATTTATATTATTTGTTTAATTTTCTTGTGTTGTATGCATCTGGAAATACATCCTGATTTGTATTTTCCAACTTTGAGATCTTTAAAGTACACTACTATGATTTCTTGAATTTCACTAGTATGTATTATAATGATTCCTTTTTTATTTCTATTTCTTTGCTAAGTTTAGATAACATTTTTCCATCTATATTTTCAATAAACCAACTCTTTCTTTCATTTATACTTCTATTGTTGCTTATTTCTTTATATTGAAATAATTTTTTAGGCATAAATTTGGAAATCTCTTTCTGTCTACTACTTTTTCTTGTTTTTTTTTTACATTATTAATTTTAGATCTCTCAAAGTTTTTCGTGTAACCATCGAGTTCTATAAATTTGAAGACTGTTTTCCTTGTGATTCAGGGATTTTGTAGGTTATATTTTTATTTTCACTCAGTTCTCAGAAATTTTATATTCTCAATGTCTCTACTTACCTAATTAAGCACTCAAATATCTTGTTTCTTTATCTCCAGAGGTTTGTAGACTTTCTGTAGTTTTTATTGCTGTTGATATCTATATTTGTTATTAACTTGTTGTCAAATGGAATACCGGATTTCAGTTTTAGTGAAATTTCTTTGGACTTTTTAGAAGAGTGTTTACTTTTAAGTATTTGGGTGAAATGCTCTGGAGATGTCTGCAATGATTATGTTACTTAGGTTGTTATTTAACTTGGAGCTTTTCTGTTTTGTTTTTATCCAGATAACCTGTTTGTCTTTGTAAAAATTTGTCAGGAAAAACTTGTAAAATCAAGTAACTAATTTTCAAACACCTCTTTCTTATGGTGAACTATGTAAAAAATTTCTGTCCTGGTAGGTCTTTAAATATTTCAGAAAATTGTATGTGATATTTTAATGCAGAGAAATCTCCTTGCCCAATGTTTGGAGATGAACTACATTAATCTTGGTGGAAGGCATTTGTAGCAGTTTTGTAGTTTGGTGCTAATCAAACAACTATGGTCCATCATCTTGTTTTAATGGACTGTGAAGCCTAGATGTCATTCAATGAAATGTGACAACCGGACAGCATGGATTTGCGTTCTACTATTAAAGTTTCCACAGGGATGTAACTGATTATACTACATGAAAAAGGGGTGTATTTGTAAAGATCATTACATGATTTCTCATTATGTAATTACACTTTTGTACTATTGATTACCCTTCAAATCATTTGCCTAGATAGACTTTTGCCATATTTAAACTAGTTTTCCATAATTTACTTTATATGCATAGACACCACAAGGCGAACAGCAAATGTTGACTTCTGAAGCACTGTGGTATGCTTCTCTGGATCACTGATAAAGTTATACCAGGGGGTTCAGTGAAGTGAGAAATGAGGAAGGTCTCTTGTCTTTCATAATAAAGACAAAAACATAACGATTTCCCTGTTTGTGACAGCTTCAATGAAAGCTTTTCAAAGGCAAAGAAAAGAAGTTTGGGGGCCAGAAATAAGGCCTAGTAGTGAAGATCATGTGCTATTCTTGTGAAAGACCAGAGTTTGGTACCTAGCACGCACATTGAGTGGCTCACAACTGCCCATAACTCTGGCTGCCATGGGTTGGATCACCTTTTCTGATCCCCCAAGGAACTTACACATACAAGACACACAAGCACAGAGGCAGCACACATGCATGAGCGCGCACACATATGCTCACATAAACAGGTACACACAGGCACACATACATGCATTCATGCATACATACATATACACAACACATACATATACACACAAATGCACTATACATCCATACATGCACACACTATGATGAGAGTAAAGGAGGAAATTTTTATCCTATTTCTTGAAGAAACTTTGATATTGTATAATCCCTAAAATGATTTTGGGGAGGTCCAGGGTTCACTGGGTCAAATCACACACTAGGAAAATTTGTCTCAGGACATACAGGGCCGTTCGAGGATCTGGGATTAAAGGCCGTGTTCCACCAGACACCATTGCTGCACATGAACAAGGAGCAGAACGATGTGAAAGGGATAGTCACAATGTTCCATCAACCATCCAGTTTATTGTTTGGTTCCTATTCAACTTCTGTTGGTCAGATTAGATGAATCACGTTCGTTTCAAAAAAATGGAAACAATGATATAAAATGTATTTTCATGAAATTAATTAAAATACTGTGCCCATGAACTTAAATGACTTAGAATTTAAACTGATTAAAACTGTTAATTTATGGAATAAACACATGCCAATATTTCATCAGTGATTGCCTAGGGAGGTAGATGTCCCTTCTCGAACACCAAAGAGTGAAACACAAGTCTCACGGAGTGTGGTTGCATTTTAGCTCACTGAATTGTTTTCTTCTAAGATTCTTATTTCTCACACTTAATGAATCAATTGTGTGGAAGTTAAAATTAGGAGCAGAGTAGCTGCTTCTCACATTATTCATTTCCTTTATCCTTGATGAATAGAGTTTTCAATAACGTGTGTTGGGAGTTTTTGTTGAGATGATGTGGCTTTGCTGAAAGGGAATTTCAACAGATGTGGGTGGACTCCTGAAGCCTAGGTACTTTCCTTGGCTTCTCAGGCAGCTTACGCGTCTGTGTCACAGCACAGCACCTATTTCCTCCCTCCAGCTGGTCGGAACTACCAATGCTTAGTTTACTGGGTACCCTCTTCAAGGAACCCTGGGTACAGTACACATGTGACAATCACCACCTTACATCTGTTGTTTGAATGGCATGTCATCCTGATGCGTTATGTGTTTACCCAACATCAAAAGGTCTACAAGGATAACCATGTTAGCTACTGGAAACAAAAGAATAGGAAATGCTACACCTTATGTAAATATGTAAATACCAGTAGCTAATAGAATTCTATACATACAGAAAAAGGTTTCTATTTGCCAGGCTTTTGCCTAAGACACCATAACTGCAGGGAGATGAAAGAAAGTGAAATAAGTCTCATCTACAGATATTTAGCAGCCATGAGCCAACATCAGAAACTGATACACAACTTTGATAAATAGGGAGTTTGTTCTCATGAAAGTTTCAGAAGAAGTTTATGTTATCTTCCAATATTCATGGACTTCTCAGTCTTGAATGATAATGAGAAATCAACATTTGTCGAGCATTTATTGTATATATAGAACTGAGAAGTTTCTGTCTTTGCACTCCTTCAATATCTCTAGGAGGAAAGAGTTGCTACTATTTTCTCTGGTCATTCAGTCTTCAGAACATAAAGTTATGCTATCACACTGACATAACAAAAGAGCTGCTATCTCAGAGAGAATCTCCTTAGACTCAGCCATCTTACCAAGGAAATACTATATGCACAATCATATGAGAATCATTAAAATATGTACTTAATGCAATTAAAAAGGAAAAACCGACAAATGAATTACAAATAAAAACAGAGAGTAGGGAAAAACCAAGGGCCAGGTTATCCCTCAAGTTCCCTGTTCTAGGACTGTCAGAAGAAGCAGTGATAAGAGGGTAAGCCATAAGAGGAAGCATTTCTTCCAGAGCCTTCTGTTGACTACACAGGACCATGCCAGGGGCTTCTTTGAGCATATCACTTCAATCTGTGTACATCAATAGTGGCTAGGGATTCTCCTTGTTATTTATTCATGTCCCGTTCCAGAAGAGCGAGCTTTGACAATATCTCATGAGACTCATTGGCACATGGATGTCATTAATATAAAGAGTTCTTTAACTTTATTTCACTCCTCCTCCATAATTATACCATTAACTCACTTCAATACAATATCACTTCATATTTAAGATATCTAAATCCTGTGCTCCATAAGACAAAAGAACAGCAAAAAGCCTGTGAAGATATACCCGGAGAATGTGATTTCTTAGTCCATATTACCTGACCAGTATAATTTAAAGAAAAAGCAATTTAATTGTCTATTTCCCTGGTCTTAGGAATGTTATAAATGAAAACAATAGAAACAATCTTCGCTGAAAGCAAATATGTTGGAAAAATCTCTGGAAATTGTTGTAAATGGTGACAACATTACAGCAATATTTTGCTTCATTTCTAATTAATTTATTGAAGTTTACAGATCCTATTTGTTCATTGTGCAAATAAATGTTATAGATACTTGAGGTTTTTTTTTTAATTTTTCATCAATTACACTTTATTCATTCTGCAATCCCCCATAAGCCCCTCCCTCCTCCCCTCCCAATCCCACCCTCCCTCCTCCCTCTGCTTGCATGCCACTCCCCAAGTCCACTAATAGGGGAGGTTCTCCTCTCCTTTCTGATCTTAGTCTGTCAGTTCACATCAAAAGTGGCTGTATTGTCCTCTACTATGGCCTGGTAAGGCTGCTCCCCCCCAGAGGGAGGTGATCAAAGAGCAGGCCAATCAGATTATGCCAGAGGCAGTCCCTCTTCACATTACTATGTAACCCAGTTGGACTCTGAACTGCCCTGGGCTACATCTGTGCAGGGGTTCTGGGTTATCTCCATGAATAGTCCTTGGTTGGAGTATGAGTCTCTGGGAAGTTCCCTGTGTTCAAATTTTCTTGTTCTGTTGCTCTCCTTGTGGAGACCCTGTCCTTTCCAGCTCTTACTATTTCCCAGTTCTTACCTAAAATTCCATTCACTCTGCCCAACAGTTGCCCATCAGGCTCAGCATCTGCTTTGATAGTCTGAAGGGCAGAGGCTTTCAGAGGCCCTCTGTGGTAGGTTCCTAGGTTGTTTCCTGTTTTCTTCTTCTTCTGATGTCCATCCTCTTTGCCTTTCCGGATGGGGATTGGACCCTTTATTTGTGATACTTGAGTTTTAAATGTATTTCAATTTTCTCTTGAAAATTATTTTAGTGATACAGAAAAGATACATTTTCTTTGTATACATGCACAGTTCTGTAACTGTTATAGAACTTCCTGGTAATAGCTTCTCATTGTCGTCCCTCTTGTTATGTAGTAATATTCTATTACATTTTTATGTGGTATCATTATATCTGCCCAATGTAAATCTCCTAAATGTTGGGAAGACCTAAGGTCCACTGGCTAAACTCCCAGACAGGTCACTAGGGTATGGTTTTGCTTTATTTATTTATTTTTCAGAGCACAATTTTCTTTTTTGATTATTTCATAAACATAAAAATAGCTTATTTTTCCTAAAAACTAATCATACCAAACTTTAAAAGTTCTGCCCAGGCTCTTGTTTGTTGCTTTCCAACCATTCGTGAGATGTATGGAAACCAATATATACTAATTAGAACCACATTTGAAAGTCAGTTCATTGTAAAACATGCCCAAATTACGAGATCTTCCAGGATTGTGTAAAGTTAATGAAATTCACCTTTTATGGAAAGAAAACATCTTAGGTCTAGCCAATCCTGTGAGATTCCCAAGGAGAGAGACCTTTCATGGTCTTCCTGTATGTATAGCTTGACCACTGTGCCCAGGTCCTGACTCACCGTTAGACAGGCAGTAACTGTTGGAAGAGCATTATCAACCCAAGCCGTGTGGCTTCATTTGAACTGTTGATATATGTCTACACATATCTGTATACGGGTAAACATACATATATTGTGTACATAAAATATTGTTTTCCTATGGTGTTTTTAATTATCTCCACTGTTCTCTATTCCTCTTCCTCACTCTAACTCAGCATAGTCTCTTCCTCCTTCTCCCCATCCTACCCCTTTCCCTTCATAGCACCCTGGTACTATATCTCTTTCTAGGATTTCTCCTATGCCTCCCTCATGGTTCCTTCTTAATTTCCTGGTTTCTGCCATGACTCCAGGTTGTAGAGCCACATCTTAAAAATCAAAGCTGGAATCCACAGATAAAAGACAACGTCTTTCTTTGTCAAAGTTACTCCACTTAATATATATTTTTAGTTTCATTGACTTACCTGCAAATCATACTTCTGCAGTTGAGTAGAACCCGCTGTGTACATAATCCACATTTTCATTATCCATTCTTTGGTTAAAGAACATTTAGAATATTTCCATTTTCTAGTCATTGTGAAAAGGGTACTGATGAGCATGACTAAGCAAGAATCTGATAAGTATAATATCCTCCTTAGGGTGGAGGAAAGAAAAATAAATCATGTTGGCTATCTTTTCAAAAAATTGACATCTTCTTTCTGGATGACTAAACATATCAACTTCCTGATTAAATTTTCATGTTTGTTGCCCAAATGCTTTCTGTTTTGTAGTCATGTATTTTTTTCTACTGTATCAGGTTAATGCATTATTAACTGATATAGTGTTAACACAAATAACCTGATTGGCTTTTTTTTTTTTTTTTGGTATTTTTATGTTGTTAGTTTTCAACTATATTGTATGTTTGTTTACTTTATATTGCAAAAGTTGTCAGATACATTTCACAAGAAAATAATGATAATAACCAAATCATATCTTTGTGTATAGCAATTTAACATTTTTATTACTATTAAGTAATATCAACCTGTGTTTTTAATTCCTGATGTCTTTTTCTTCTGTCTTACCATCTACTTTTCTTGTACCTTAATTTAACTTAATTGTACTTTAATTATTCACCCAGGTTAATGAAGATTATTAACATAGTTCTTACCATAATATATAATTAATAATATTTTTAGTTTACAATGCTCAAGAAAAGAGTAAAATATTGAAATAAAACATTAAGACAGTATTTATTTTTTATGTTTTTAAAAGCAATTCTTGCCATACAATTTTACAATTTTAACTTGGAAAAATAACAATTGATTTGAGTAACTGACTAAAATGTTTCCTTCTGTCTCTTAATCTTGAAAGTTGAGCACATTAGCAGTATGATAGCTAATTGAGCAAAGCCACTGTTCTCCACCTTAACTTAGAAACGTGAGAAATACAGTGATACTTTTGTAACTCCTTCAGTGTAACACCTTCCAAATCTAACAAGAAAGAATTGGGAAATTTTCAGTATCTTGAGAATTTATTTTTTATTTTGAAATAAGAAGTTACAGTAACTTCTGCATTCATTGGGAACATAGGACAGTTTTTTCTGTCTGTCTTTCTTTCCTTTTTTCTCTTCCTTCTTCCTTCCTTCCTTTCTTTCTTTCTTTCCTTCTTTCTTTCCTTCTTTCTTTCCTTCTTTCACTCTTTCTCTTTTGGTCTTCTGTCTGATAGGTAGAAAGCATGACCCATACCTGAAATTTCAGAACTTCCCACATTAGAAAAGTAATAAAAGAAATTTAAAACCTAAATGTCATTGTAAATATTTTAAAATAAATTTTTGAATATTTAATAGGATCCACAATAAGGCAGGTCTAATTCTTATGTTTATTTAAGTTAAAGATAACTGAAAATGACAGTAGGAAAACTGAATGACAAATTGAAACCTTTTTTAATTTGCATTTACTGTCAGGTGTCAAACTTACACACTTCAGCACTCTGCAATTGTTTGTGCTGTGTTCTTTTTATGAAAATGAATGTTACATGGTCTTGATTCCATAGAAATCTGGTTTATGCCTTATGAAATTCAATTTCTAATTTTTTATAAATTTCTACTAAATCCAAAGTTATAATTTCAAAAATGCGTTTCAGGAACTTTTGTGTTTAAAGCTGTGCCCACATTTTACCCTGTCAAGTGAAGGCCATTTTCTTACAATACAGACTATGTTATGAAACAGGGAACTATTTCTACTGCTGTCACTAAAGTAAATAAATAAAGTTAGTTTGGGATTTGATTCTTAGATATATTTTAGGAGTAGAATTAAATAGCATTGAGAGGCAAAAGATAAAGAACAATATTAATTAAAAAACATCATTTTAAAACAGGAAGATAGCAGAACATAATAGCATATTTCTGAAGTCTCATCACTCCTTGGACAGAGACAGATGTGTTACTATATCTTTGACTAGGTAAACCTAGTCAAAAAACTGAGTTCTTGACAACATAAAGTTATATAACAGAACTCTGCCTAAAATGAATTAATTAACTTATTAACCTAATTAAGAATTAAAATGGAGAAGTTAAGGTTTATATATTAAATAACCATATCACAATGACTCACTAATATAATGTTCTCTTGAAATTTTTATTAGTGCATAGAGACTTTGAATCGCTAAAATAATCTGCAGGAGAAAAATAGTAATACACTTAATATTCAAATATTTACAACCTTTATTGTGCATGATGAAAAATGGGATCTGTAAGACTCAATGAATTAATTAGAAATGAAGCAAAGTATAGTGTAATGATGCCACCTCTTTTTTTTATTAATTACAGTTTATTCATTTTGTATCCCAGCTGTAGCTCCCTTCCTCATTCCCTCCCAGTCCTACTCTCCCTCCCTCATTTCTTCCCATGCCTCTCCCCAAGTCAACTGATAGGAGAGGTCCTCCTCCCTGTCCCTCTGACCCTAGCCTATCAGGTCTCATCAGGACTGGCTGTATTGTCTTCCTCTGTGGCCTGATAGGGCTGCTCTCCTTCGGGGGAGGGGGGGTGATCAAAGAGCCAGACACTGAGTTCATGCCAGAGAAATTCTCTGTTCCCATTACTAGGGAATCCATTGGGAGACTGAGCTGCCATGGGCTACATCTGTGCACAGGCTCTAGGTTATCTCCATGCATGGTCCACTTTTTATAGCATTTTTCAGAGATGTTTCCAAAATATTTGGAGATTGTTTCTATTGCTTTCATTTATAACATTTCGAAGACCAGGGAAACATACTGTTAAATTGTTTTTCATACAAAATATACTGGTCAGGCATTACAGATTGAAGACTTGCATTCTCAAGCACATCTAAATAGGCAATTTCCCTGTTCTCTTGTCTTAAAATTTTTTAACTTGGGCACATACAGTCCCAGCTTTCTTTAATTTCAACCTTAACTTGCTTATCTGCACAGAAATTTTCCTCAAGAAGAACATCATGATTTTCACCCTAAAATAGATTGTAAATTATACATTACTGAGAAATTACTCATAAAAACAATGTAAAAACTGGTCTTTGACTTGATTAATTAGGGCTTTTTAATAAATATTCATAGACATGAACATTATGATTCAATTTCTTGTTTTTACATTCATCTTAATTAAGAGACTAAATAGTACACTATTTCTTTTTTATTCAGCTTGTTTTTACAGTTTATCATGAGCATGTGTTCTCTTCCCGTATACAATTTTTCTTACTAAAAGCATACTAGATAGCTAAAGACTTTTGTGTATCTATAAGGTATTATAGATGTATAATGTATAACTGAATGCACTGTTAAAGTGAAGATATATAATTTCTAACATTTCTCAGTTAGAAACAAAGGCAACTAAAAAGGAACATACATTTTATGGAAATTAAATCCACAAACGTATATAAATATAAATTATATTTTTATGTCACTTTATGAATGAAAATCTACTATCCTAAAAAATATGGGCCTCAAACTTCAAAGCAGCATTGTTTTGCTTATACTAAACTTGTGAAACACTGAATGTCTGGTCTCTGGTCAAAGCAATTCCTGCTCTGATAATGTGGATCTTCTGACAGGATTCCATTCTGTATAGTTAATTTCCCGGGAATCTTAACTGGAAATGATGTGTGTTGCTCTGGTCCAGCCACGAATGTCTGTTCTGCAGATGTTGTCCACTCATTCTGAGAAAATTAGAGTAGGAGAAAATATTATTTTGTGACCATCCTGACAGTAAAAAATACATGTATTAAATAGAATAACAGTGTATCTGTATAGATTTTTGTATTTTTCTTTAATATTATTATTATTTACAATTTATTCACTTTGCATCTCAGGTTTATTCCTCTCCCCCATCTCATCCCTGTTCCACACTCCCTCCCACTTCCCTGTCCATGTCCCTCTCCTAGTCCACTGATCTGAGAGGAACACCTCCCATACTATCTGACTCTCTCATCACGACTGTCTGGATCCTCCTTCTCTGTGACCTAGTAAAGCCACCTTGCCAGGGGAAGTTGATGAAAGAGCAGGCAACCAAGTTCATGACAGTGAATGCGCCAATTCCCCGTAGTAGGGAACTCCATGAGCTGCCCATGGGGTACATCTGAGCAACAGAACACCAACAGTACATGTTCTCAGATCAGCAAGCAATAAATGGGACCTCATGAAACTGAAAAGCTTCTGTAAAGCAAAGAACACTGTCATCAGAACAAAAGGACAGCCTACAAACCGGGAAAAGATCTTCACCAACCCTACATCTGACAAAGGGCTAATATCCAGAATATATAAAGAACTCAAGAAGTTAAACACCAACACACCAAGTAATCCAATTAAAAATGGGGTACAGAGCTAAACAGAGAATTCTCTGTAGAGGAATATAGAATGCCAGAGAAACTCATAAAAAAATGCTTAATCTCCTTAGTCATCAGGAAGTTGCAAATCAAAACAACCCTGAGACTTCATCTTATACCCATTAGAATGACCAAGATCAAAAACTCAAGTGACAATACATGCTGGAAAGGATGTGGAGAAAGAGGAACCTTCTACCATTGCTGGTGGAAATACAAACTTGTACAACCACTTTGGAAATCAGTTTGGTGCTTTCTCAGACAATTAGGAATAGTGCTACCTCAAGATCAAGCTATACCACTCCTGGGCATATATCCAAAAGATGCTCAAGTATATAACAAGGATATATATTCAACCATGTTTGTAGCACCTCTATTCGTAATAGCCAAAATCTGGAAACAACTTAGATATCCCTCAACTGAAGAATGGTTACAGAAAGTGTTGTACATTTACACAACAGAATATTACTCAGCAATTAAAAACAAGGAAATCATAAAAATTGCAGGCCAATGTATGGAACTAGAAAATATCATCCTGAGTGAGGTAAGCAGAAAGACACATATGGTATATCCTCACTTATAAATGGATATTAGACATATAATATAGGATAAACATACTAAAAATCTATGGTTTTAAAGAAGCTAAACAACAGGAGGACCCTAGAGAAAAGGCTTAATCCTCATTCAGAAGGGCAAACAGGACAGACATCAGAAATAGAAGACAGGGAACAGGACAGGAGGCTTTTACCAAGGGCCCCTGAAAGACTCTACCCAACAGGGTATCTAAACAAATGCTGAGAATCAAAGCCAAACTTTGGGCAGAGTGCAGGGAATGATATGAAAGAAGGGGGAGCTAGAAAGACCTAGAGGGGGTAGGAGCTCCCTAAAGAGACCAACAGAGCCAAAAAGAAATCAATGCTCCAATCAAGGACTATGCATGGAGAGGACCTAATACTCCTCAGATGCAGCCCATATTCAGCTCGGTTTCCAAGTGGGTTCCATAGTATGGGGAGCAGGGACTGTCAATGACATGAACTCAGTGACATGATCTCCTTCCCCTGGGCAGAGGGGGTTACAGCCTTGCCAGGCCACAGAAGAAGACAATGCAGCCAGTCCTGATAAGACCTGATAGGCTAGGATCAGATATGAGGGGTGAGGACCTCCCCTATCTGTGGACTCGAGGAGGGACATAGGGGAGGAAAACTGAGGAATGGTGAGACCAGTAGAGGAGGGAGGGGCTTCAGCCAAGATACAAAGTGAATAAATTCTAATATAATAATAATAATAATAATAATAATAATAATAATAATAGAAAAGAAAGTTATGGTTTTGTTTCTTGCTACTCAAAGGAGAATGGTTGCAATTCTACCAAAGTGGCCAGAAACACTAGATGTTTTTCTACAATATTCAAATTATCTTCAAAGATGCAGTTTAATTGTATTGACAGTCATTCATATCAGCAGAAATGTCAATGAACTCCATGGTTAAGTATATTTTTTATGAAACATTTGCATTGTTCATAATGACAGATTATTTCTCTAATAAAAATTACCTCATGAAGACTCATGCTTTTCTGCTCTTGTAGATGATTCCTTGATTTATAGTACGATTTCTCTGTCATAATTTTTCTGCGCACAGGTGTGCTGTGTCTGATTTGGTGACTGTGTATGTGGGATGTGGGTCAGAAAGCAGCCTTCAGTGAAGGTGCTCATTTTCTGCCTTGTTTGAGGTGGGATCTTTTGAGACAGGATCTTTTTGCACGTGCCGTGCTAGTTGCTTGGCAAACAGCGTGTGGTTCTCATTGCCTGACCCCCATCTGAGCTTTTATCTGCACGTTACATGTGAGTTCTAGTGCTCTGAACCCAGTTACTCAGGTTTCCATGACAAGCATTTTACCTACCAAGACATCTCCTTTATGTTGCTAATTTTTCCTCATTATTCTGAATCAGTTGTCTGATCGGTATGTCATCCACCATTCAGTACCAGATCATCCTCATCCAACTCACTGTGGTTTTGTTTTTTTGGTTTTTGGGTTTTTTTGGAAGTACAATTTGAAGAAGGTTAAAATACTAGTCAGTAAGGAATTGACAATATATTTTTCTTTTTTCTTGTAGTTCTAGGCATTGAATACAGGCCTTACACAGAGTAGGATAAACACTAGATGATCTGACAAAATTGAATTATTTTGAATTTGCTGGCTGACTGACTCAGCTATTTTGTTGTAGTCATAAGCGATTTAATCAATCCACCTTCATTAACCCAGCATCTGGCCCATGGGACTCAGTCCAAGTGTTACATTGAATTGTAATTATAGTTACAGACATTCCCATGTTGCTATCCTTTACAGTAAACTCTTAAATGTGGTATTCAGTTAGCGTTGTGTCAGAGTTTATGGTTCATTTCACACCTCTCTACCTCTTAGGTTTGTAGACTCCAAGGCTAGATATTTTGATGCCTTAGATGAATATTCTTACAAAAATTAGAGATTTTTTAAAAAACAATATTAGTACCATTTAGGTAAATAAATTTAGATAATAATATTCGTGTCTAGGTTCTATGCTCATGAGGATTAAATGACTATAAATTCCAAAGCATACTAAAATCGTTGCTTAAGTAATCAATCATTAAGTAATTATTCCTTTTATTTTCATTAACAATTACCTGGGTTTCTTTTTTTTATTATTATTAGTTACATTTTATTAAGTCTGTATCCCCACTGTATCCTGCTCCCTTATTCCCTCCCAATCCCACCCTCTCTCCCTCAGCTCCTCCCTGCCCCTTTCCAAGTCCACAGATTGGGAAGGACCTCCTCCCCTTTCATCTGACCCTGTTTTATCAGGTATCTTCAGTACTGGCTGCAAAGTCCTCCTCTGTGGCCGGTGGCTCTGTGGCTCCTCTCTTTTGGGCTGGTGAGGTCAAAGAACCTGCCATTGAGTTCCTGTCAGAAATAGTCCCTGTTCTCCTTACTATGGGAAACCAATTGGTTATTGAGCTACCACAAGCTTCATCCGAGCAAAGGTTCTAGGTTACATCCATACATGGTCTTTGGTTGGAGAAACAGTTTCAGAAAAAAAAAAAAACCCTGTGCCCAGATATATTTGGTCCTTGTGGAGCTCCTATCCTTTCCATGTCATACTAATTTCCCTTCTGCCGAAGGTTTGGTTACAGTCTTAGTATCTGTTTTGAAATGCTGCTAGGTAGAGTCTTTCAGATGCCTTCTGCGGTAGACTCCTGTCATACATCCAATGCACATCCCATTTGTCTTTCTAAGTGGGGATTGATCATCTTACCCCATGTCCGCATTCTGGTTTATCTTCTTTAGGTGTATAGGCTTCATTATGTTCATCATATCTTGTAGGTCTTTATAAGCAAGTATATACCATCATTAGCCATTAGGAAAATGCAAATCAAAACAACCCTGAAATTTCACCTTACACCCCTCAGAATGGCCAAGATGAAAAACTCAAGTGACAACACATGCTGGAGAGGTTGTGGAGAAAGGGGAACCCTCCTTCACTGCTGGTGGGAATGTAAACTGGTACAAACACTTTGGAAGTCTATCTGGCACTTTCTCAGGCAATTAGGAATAGTGCTTCCTCAAGACCCAGCTACACCATTGCTGACTATATACCCCAAATTTGCTCAAGTACACAACAAGAACATTTGCTCAACCATGTTTGTAGCAGCTTTATTTGTAATATACAAAACCTGGAAACAACCCAGATATCCATCAACGGAGGAATGGATACAGAAATTGTGGTATTTTTATACAATGGAATACTACTCAGCAATCAAAAATGAGGAAATCATGAAATTTGCAGGCAAATGGTGGGATCTAGAAAAGATCATTTTGAGTGAAGTATCCCAGAAGGAGAAAGACAATTATCTGAATTTCAAATGTGTATTAAGCACAGATAAAAGAACATTCTTTGCTCATTAATTTCCACTGCATGTAAGATGTTTGTTGAAATTATTGTTCTTATTATATTTATCATCATCATTAGACCGATTCCCAAGCATACACACTATAATTTCTTACTCGCTTCTATAGGTAGGATTATTTTCTTTTGCTGCATATCACTAACTCAAAAAGAATGTCATTGTTAACTATGAACTTACACTTAACTAAATACTTAATGTATTTATGAATGTGATAAATTTACAATTGAAATAAGTCAATTGACAATATTAAATGTAGATAAGCATATTTGCATGAATCTATAAAGTTTTCCTTCTTATATTTGAACACAGTTTTTCTCACAAAAATTGATTTAGCTAAAAAATAGAATTATGATTCATGGTATTCTTTCTGACTTATTTGTGTTCATTTAAGTTCAGTTCTTTGTATTCAAACGGACGGGGTTCTATTTCTAGAATTCCCTGAGCAAATGTTAAATAACAAACGGGAAAAATTCAATCACAAAGTTTGATAGTAAATAAAGCTTCTGTGGCAATGGAGAATGAAGAATGGAGAATGGAGAATGGAGAATGATTTTCTCTGAGAATTTAGAAAAGGCTTCCTTCCTGTGGGGAGCTGCAAAATCTCGTGTAAGGAATGACTAGAACCCGATTCCCTGATTCACAGAAAGAAAGGACTGCAGTGTAGACGCAGATTCTAAGGCGGATGGAGCATCTTCTAAAAGAAGCAGCGGAAGCTTCGAGGCCAAGAACACTGTCCGGAGCTACACTGTCAGTTTCAAATCCCTAAACAGGGCGCAGACTCCAATGTATGTCTATTGTGACCAGATTTTAATTCCCGAGAACACTTCAGCAGCCAGCAGTGTGGGGGTCCCACTCAAGAACAACGGGAAGGACTTCAGTCATCCTCTTGAAGTTGATGGGGGCCGGCATAGATGCTTTCCCTGTGTGTGCAGGGAGGCAAGGGTATCAGAACTACCCAGAAGGGGTTCTCTCTAGAAGCTGCTGACGGAATAAAGATGCACTGAGGAAGAGCACTAGATTTTTTTTAACTGGTCTAGCAATTACCAGAAAGTTGGTAAGTGTCCCATGATTTATATGCTTGAATTTAAAATAAATAAGCTCTAATGAATGAATTTAGTGTTTTTCTTAATACAGCAGATTAAATCTTGCCTCTCTTTGAATACTGATAAACAAATATGTGAACTGTGTTTAACAATACTGAAACCCATGGTAGTTCATATTTAGGAAGTGGTTGAGTGTGGCGGTGGGTGCTGGATTCATTTGCCAAGGTCATATTAAAGCCGGCGTAATCAGTCAGGAAGTCAGAGCATGCGTGATTTCGATATTGCAGATCCCGTGGAAAATCCTACATACATGAAGTGAAATAGAAACTTGGCCACAACTTTATTGCAGTCACATACTGCAAAGCATCATTTCTGTTTGGTTTGGTTTTTAATTTTTTTTTAATTTAGTTTTTTCACAATTTATTCATTATGTATCCCGATTGAAGCACCCTCCCTCAACTCCTCCCCATCCCACCCTCTCTCCCTCTTCCTCTCTATCCCCTTCCCCTATTCCACTGGAAGGGGAGTTCTCCCACTTTGCCGCCTGCCCCTAGCTTATCAAGTCTCCTTAGGACTGCCTGGATCCTCTTTCTCTGCGGCCTGGTAAAGCAAGGGGCAAGTGATCAAAGAGCAAACAATCTAGTTCATGAAAATGGCAGCCCTGCTGCCCTTACTCGACATGGAGACTGAGCTGCCAATTGGCCATATCTGAGCAGGGGGTCTAAGTCCTCTCCATGCATGGTCCTTGGTGGGTACATCAGTCTCGGCAGGCACCTGGGCTCAGATTTTTTAGCTTTGTAGGTCTCTTGTGGATCTCCTGTCCCCTCCATGTCCTTCTAATCCCAACCCCTGATCTTCTGTAAGACCCCCCGAGTTCAGCCCAAAGTTTGGCTGTGACTCTCTGCATCTGCTTGGACCACTTTTTAAAAAATGATTGTTTCTTTATTTTCTCATTTACCTGTTTGCTTTGAAATAGGTTATCCAAGGTTAATAAAGATTGCTTTGTCAGCTTTTCATTTAAACTTCTCTTTTATATTTCGTTTATAAATTTAAAAAAATCATAATTTGTTTTTATATTTTACTCAACTGCCAGCATAAAACTCAAGCACTTTGAAAACCTATGCAAGGTTCTACTGTGTGGTTGCCAGAATTTCTAAGGCAATTATTTTATTATTTTGTATTTATTTTAATATTTATCTATTAATAATATTTGACTAAAATATTTGTAACAGATTTATATCTTTGTAAATTCAGCTTGATAAACTGTTCATGAATTTAATATAATTCTATGCCTAGCTAAATGAACTGCTCATGGAGACTTTATGCTGACAGAAATGAAAATTATACTTTAAGAACAAATGCTATTATTAATCTCAAAAAATTATTAAATTGTCTTATTGTTTAAAATCTATATAAGAAAATAGAACTTTCTTAAAATCTTCTTAAGACAATTGACTGTCCGTAGCTTATAATTGCACTTAAATAATTATGCAATTAGTCATTTAAATAATTCTCTTCAATGCTCCTCTCCTGTTTAAGAATTATAAATTTACAATAATTTATATTATACAATTTATTATATATACAATTTATTATATTTTACAATTATACATTTAAAATTATTTTAGTATATTAACTAAATAATTTAAGATGTAAATACTATGACCAAATTTATTAAAATACATCACTGAAAAAATTTTAATATACTTTAAAAGGCCATTGCATTATTCTCCAAAAATAATTTAATCTGCCATGATGTTTTCTTCTTCAAAAGGACCTCATACTTCTTATTCAGCTACTTAAAAGTTAGATTTTACAAAATTATTTTTATAATCAAAGTTTTCTGTGTTTTAAGTTTCCATGAACACTAACATTATTGTTTAGTTTAAAGATATTGTAAGAATAAATGTTTGTCTTAAAGCTTTGAACAGTGCTGCTGAAACAGAAAAACTAGCACACTCTACTCTCTGTCCTAAACTATTTTCTTTACTCTATTTATAAAAGAAAAACTAAAACAAAAAGTAATCTCAGAGTATTTACCCTCCTGATAACTGTATGAATGGGGACCACATCCCAAATAAAATTCATGAGCCTAATATTCTCAAACTCCATAGTGCATGTGCTCAGAACCACAACTATGGAGAAGCGTTTTATAAGCATTATTTAAGCCACCATACTCTTTCCACTGCTCCTGCCAAGCTTCTACACAGTAGGAACTGTGAAAACCAGTGCCAAACCCTCACGTTCCTGATATAGCCGCCAACAGCTGCAAACCCTTCAGCTTCAAGTACAGCTGCCTCGAGGAGAACCATTGAAGGAACCTACAAAGGCAGATACACAGATTACATATGTTTAATAACTTTAGAGCCTTAATAAGACTATGGAGTTATATTAAGGCCATTAGGCAGGAAGGAGAGTGTGCCAGCAGTCTCTAATTGACCTTACAGGCAGAGTATGATCTCCCCGTTGTACTTTCATAACTCCCCAAATCATTTACTTTTGTTAGAATTGCATACTCTTTCAACACACAAACCCACACCAAAGAGAGGCAATTACATTGGTTAGTGAGCACTTAGTGTCTGAATGCTACTTTTTCCAAAGAAAGGCTCCTTAAATCCTTAATTCCCAAACAGTCTCATGCATCACATTATTACTAGAAATGTGAGATATATATATATATATATAAACATATATATAATGAGAGAGAGAATAACCTCCCACTGGCACCAGAACTCAACTATACTTAAAAAAAAAAAAGAACAAACTTGAGTGAAATTCCTCAGCTGATGAAAATAACCTAAAATATATAATTCTCAGAGTTTTTCAAAACTGGATTTGGCCACGTAGTATCATTGTCTCAATAAACAATCAAAGCAAATTCAGTTTATACTTTAAAACTTTCCCCCTTTCTTTTCAAGAATGTGAGAAACTTGGACATTGGTCAATTGCTGTTCTGTTATTTAAGCTTCCAACTTTTTACAATTGAATGAACATTATTGGGCAGCACCACATAAAACAGTTTCATTGTTGTCATGGAGATGACTCAACTTGAATTCATGACTCTGCCTATGAGCACGATTCCACTAGGTTCAGTCCAGCCAGTCTCTGTGCCCAACCAACATCTCATTTCTTCAAACACTCACATTCATGACAAATAAATCATAATGGAGTTAAAAACAAATAATTTATGGGAACAACCGAAATGCTAAGTCATAGTCAAGTGCTTGAATATTGTAAGAATTAATTTATATAATACAAGATATATCAACATTTGTGTAATTACAGTGCTTTCTGATACTGCCATGCAAGAGAGAGATGATGTGAAAGCTGGAGGGCAGTTAAATGACTAGTTAGTTCATGGTGACTTCCTCTTTGATCCAAACTTTATGGTCCTAGTGAATAGAGAACATACAGATTTTTACGCTATAACTGTAACATCAAATATCTGCTTCTTTCCTATCATATAAGAGCACAGTACTCTTGTTTATATCATTTTTTTATTTCCTACCGTTTACAGACATGGAACATTTCTAGTTAGATCTGTACAACCTATGTATGTTACACGTGTCTCTGTCCGGTGCTACGATGAATGTTAGTGTGAATAAAGCTTTTAGGCTTTTGATGGGAGTCACAATTCGTAGCTACCTCTGCTTCAGATATTCTCCTCCAAGACCGGTATATCACTGGTGATTGAAATTCGGTGCCAGTGAACGTTGCCTCCGAAATTATGTTCAGAGTTGTTTGTTCTTTCCTTGAGAGTATTTAGCACCACATTGAGATCAAGAGCATCTGCCACCCTAGTGTATGCAGGAAGAAAAATGATCTCACATTCCAGGTGCACAGTGCACTTAAGGATCTCGGGAGGTTCGTTACCAAGGACTATCCAGGGATCAAGAATACAGACTTGCTTCACTGTGATCTCAAAACAACGACCCTCCCACCAAACCGCTTTCATGGTATATTGACTTTGAAGTTCTCCATCCAACTTTAATCTTGAGTGAAGTACAAGAGGATAACATGCAAAGGATCCATTGCCCAATAAGGTTTCAGAAGAAAGGAGGAGAGTTGCATGTCATCTCTGTATATTACTTCTGTTGTTCTCTTAAGAGATCTGTCTCAATAAAAGGAAAATTTAACTATGTGGACATGTGCCTGCAGTATTTTGTATCTGTGTATATACTATACATGTATCAAAAAATGTGCTGGGACAAACAAAACCTATTTTTTTCAGTATTTTCTAACAGGTATTTTGGAATTTATTGGCAATGTTATGAAATAATTTATTAGATTGAATAACAGTAAAAACTAAAAAATACTAATGCTAACTTTTTGTTACACACTTCTAGCTTATATCAATCCACATATTAGTGCAGTAGAGTTTCGCAGTGTAATCCTGTTTTCTTTGTAAACTAATTGGGTCTTAAGAATTTGAAATCGCTTGTCCAAAGTCACCTGAGGAGCCAGATTTAAACCCAGGCAGTCTGCCTAATATCCTTGCTCCTAACCACAGTGATTTCACCATTTCTTTGTATAGCAAAGACAGTTTGAAATCTAGGGGAGGTGTTGGCACAGTGTAGACAATGATCCCTGGCATTCTAAGCAAAATACATATTTAGATTAGAATTCGTGAAACCTATTGTAGCAGAACATACTTCTCAAAATATCGTGGAAGGGATATTTTATAATACTGTAAGCCAATATCCTATTTAATGAAGTTCTGGTGTTCAAATACATAACGGAAAGAGTCATCATGACCCTGCCTGGGGACTAGGTGCCTGTGTCTCTTAGGTGTGCCTCCGACATTCTGGCTCCTCCTCTTTCTTAGGGACATTTCTCCCACAGGCTCTCAGAACACTGTCTTACTGTATGGAGGAAAATGGAGGCTGTGAATTGCAGTTCATGTTTTCACTCTTGCTTTGACTGAACATCTGCTCACCCAAGGCCAGCTTTTTTAGTTCCATCTACTCATTACTATGGTTACCATGGTATATGCTCTATTTTAGGTCTGTATCTATTGGCTTGTAGCCATTCTCTCTTGGGGGAAGAAAAGAAAGTTTTCCAGAGCCAAACTGGCCTTCTATTCAGTAAATATGGTAATTTCTGCCTATGCTGAGTTTCCAACCAACCCCTTTCCTTTCATATTTGGTGTTCTTCTGTGTGCAAAGGGATCTTTCCATCCAACATTTTTTTGTGTGGATTTAACCACACATTTTCTACTTAATTACCCTCTCTGTTTTGAGAAGTTTCCCCTTAATTGCACTCATATAGGATTTGTTTCTATAGTCATTGTGATATTTAAATGTGACAGTTGCCTGCTTATGTTCCTCTAAATATGGTGTTTAGGAAGAAGATGCCTCAGATAGCAAAATGAAAATCACACAGCTCCTCAACCTAAGCAGCCCTATTGACCTGTGCTGTCCACTGGTACATAACCAGAGACTATGTGCGGAGATTTAGTTCTATATCGTTGCTAGTCTGAGACAAGATATATAAATATTATTCAATGAGGAAAACAGTGATGCAAAATATTGATATATTTTGTATTACTACAAATTAAAATAATCATTTTATAAAATAAGGTATTTAAATTATTCTTTTTAAAATATAAACCTGAGCACTAGAAAACATATTGCATAGTCCACATTATATTTCAGTAGCTAGGGATGTTTTAAGGTCATTTATAATAACTGAGATGCCAGTAAATAAATAATAGCAAACCATATATTCATTAATTCAGTTTATATATGAGTTATTATGTCAACTATTATGTCTTTGCTTTAAAAAATGTCTGTACAGTTCAAAACTGCTAGTCATCCAAATATATTACAGTTGTATTCCCCAAAAATCTGTTAATTACATTATCTGTGTTTTCAAAAAGATTGATGGAGCTGTTTGTACATGACAAGACAACAAATAGATACAATGACTGCAGTTTCCTTTCTTTCTCTCCATTTCTCAAAATATACAGATGTCAATAAAGTGATTTTTGCTGGAGCTAATAAATTGGTATGTTAAATAACTATGATCTACATTTGCTTTTCTAAAAGTAAAAATTTCAGTAGCCAATAAAGTAAAATTTTAGCAGCCAAAAACTTTCTTAGATTCAAAAGTGGTGCAGAATTTCAAGGATGAATACATAAAATTCATGTTTCTTATTATAAAAACAAAGTGCAAATCTTAATATCAATGCATAAATCTGATGATATCTGTTTTATAAGCAGCTTATTACCTCGAATTTCACATGCATCCATCATTCATCAAAGTTAATGGGGCCATGAACAAATTGCAAGCAAATCCTAGTAACTGAGATCTGTATTTCATCCTCACACTTTATCCATATAATCAGTCCAAATTATTTCAAATTATTTAGATTTTTCAGAACAAGTTTTTTCATTTAGAAAATATAAAAATATTAGTAATTAGAAACATTGATTCTAATAAATATCAAAACTGGTAAATATTCCCTAACACTAATATCTTCCAACTATTAGAAGTAAATAACCTGCTTTTTACATCCTTTTAGTAAAAAAAAAATCACTACTATGTTCTACTTTATTGTTAGTCTTTATGACTATGTTTGGTTTTATCTGATTCACTTAATATTTGTGTCATTGTTATTTGTTACAAATTTTAAACAAAGGACCCTGGAATGTTTATCTTACCCCCAAAACTTTATATTGGGTGATAGTTGTATTGAGTTTATCTATAGTAAATCATGGAAGTGTTTAAAAGCATTTCAACATTACATTGAAATCCTTACCATGTAAAATATATTAATACAGTATTAACGTAAACACATAGATGACCATATAAAATTTTTCATTCTGAAAACTTGCTCTTACAAACTAGCAATAATTTTGGATTCTGCATATATAAAGGGCCAGTTGCTCCACGGTACCATTTGAAATTGTTGCTTTTAAAATCTGGTAAAGTATCAGAGGAGTGTTACATACAAGTGTCATCCCAGAGTTATGTGGGCAGCAGTGATATTCCAACACTTGTTAAATACAGAGAGCAATATCTAGGGTTTGAAAATTAGTCATCTTTCCTTTTTGCTTTAAGTTTAATTCTGTCAGTGACACCTCCCCCTGACAGGGGAATGAGTGGGGGGGCAGCCTTACCTAGCCACAGAGGAAGACAATGCAGAGAGACCTGATAGGCTAGATTCAGAGGGAAGGGGAGAAAGACCTCCTCTATCAGTTGACTTGGGGAGAGAAATGGGAGGAGATGAGAGAGAAAGAGTGGGATTGGGAGGGCCGAGATACAAAGTGAATAAACTGTAATTAATAAAAAAATAAATAAATTAAAAAAAATCTGTCACCGAAAAACAATGCATTGTGGGAAATTTGAAAGTTTTTTTTTTTAATAGCTTTGTAGATGACCCAAGGCCTAGAATTCAACCAGATACCTACTCATTCTGTATTTATGGCAGATGTCTTGAGTGAAAGTCTCAAAGAGAAGAAACATCACTGCTCACAGGCATTCGGCCTTGAAAACATTCAAAAGCAGCACACTTACCACATTATATTCTAACTTTCTGGTCTCCAAGATGTATTTTAGTTATTTTTGTGGAGCTTGCGCATATTGGGACAGGCAAAAAGTATTTGAAATTGAGAGATCCTAGACAGGAAAGCAGGACGAAGCAATTTCTCTATGGATCTGAGATTTAAGACAAATTGAAATTAAAGACCATGAACATTGGGGTTGGCACTGCGGGAAATTGTAAACGTTGTAGACGCAGTTGTTTTAAAGTTCAGACAATGTTGGGAGTGAGTATTTCCTAATCGGGGTGCCCTCCCAGTGTCGCATGTGCCGCAGTTGGTGGAGGGTAAGCATCAGACTGAAGAGCATAGAGAAAGAGTTCTTTTAAATCATTTATTGCTTTATGAAAGATTCGATTGAACGTTTTATTTATTTATAATTGTCTTATTTACCTTGGGACAGGCAGATATTTCACCTACACTGTCTTAATAACGGCTCCATCCACCTCCCAGCCCCCATTCAATGCCATCCTCCTGTCTATCACTATCTGAACTATCTTCTATTCATAGTCCCATGGTACTTGCTTGTATTCTTCATCTGGGCCTTTTTATCCCTTTATTGGAGTCCTTCCTCCCAGTCCACGTGGTTTCTTCTCCATGCTAAGCCATCATGGCATCCTCTTTCTTCCCTTCTTCCTTTCTTCCTCTCTGACTGTCTCCAGTGATTCTACTGTCCACAGCCCAGGAACCTTAGCCACATCTACCCTGCCCTGCCCAGGTATAGGCTGTTTAATCAACCAATCAGATATAATGATTTAGGCGGGTTTACACAACAAGGATAGGTTTAACCAGATCTTGAGGGCTAGCATGAAAACAACCCTCAACAATTTGCATAGTGAATCAACTATCTTTATGGGTTGGAGCTGGTTATTTAACACTTTCCATCCTTGTTTACTTATAGAAATGTTTGCCACATGATATGAAACATGTTTTTCATGATGTAAAATAACATACTAAAGCATTTTCAAATATTGCTGGAATTCTGGACTCATAGTTTTGCCCATGTTGAAATTGCCTCTTGCAGTAAGCACTATAAATCTGAATGACTCAGGTAAAATGGTTAGCAGAAAATGAGATTTGTTCCACTTGCTTCTTGCTGCTCTATATGGGTGATTTTCAAGCTATTGCCATGATAAGTTTCAAACTTTTATAAAATCTAAATGAACTATATAGTGACCATTTTTTTTCTACTTTTCAGAAGAAGCATTCTTACAAGACCAACTTTTCATCTCAAAATGTAGTATTAATGGGGATAAGTACAGTAGGTTAAATGACTTCCTAAATCAAATGAAAGCTTATTCAAGATACCAGTTTTACATTAAATCATAGGTTTAAAAAAACTGAGATTGAGTTACTTCATGTGTGTTAATTAATATAATGATTCTTGGCCCTAACTTACTGTAATATGCACATTATACCTTGTGAAATATAGGATATTTAGATTACTTGATATTTCAGTATATTAAAGAAGCATTTACTAGGTCATAAAAACTAGTAAATATTTTCTTCTGTCTCTGAAGCATAAATTTATATACGTAGGATATATCCTATGCTAACATTATGTTGGTAAAGGGACTATGCTGAGTTGTGACCAGAAAACAGAAATTAGGCTCTTTACATTTAGATATTTGTTTTAATTTTCTCCTATAAATGTTAGGTTTTATTTTGAGTGAATACCTGTAAGTTGGTCTGGTCCAGATTTTATGGACCACTAGAATGGGAATGCCCTGGAATAAAGTTAAGACAATTTCTTTCCGTGTGGTAGTGAGTTCTATAGGCAATAAGTGATAGGTTTTACTGCCAAGAATAATAAGCCATAAGAATTTGCAGTCATGTGGCTCACACATTTGGTGAAACATATGTGATGTCATTCTTTGTGGAAATAAGTCATTGGGGATGGATTTCTGAGTTTACCTGCAATATCCTAATAAGAACATATGCTATGAGCTATTTGATATTAAGATATTGTATACTTCAATGACCTATGCAGAGTCTCAGTCCTTTGTGGGATCTTTTCTAAAAGAAAAAAATGTCTAAGCAATGGTAAAGATAAGGTAGTAACATAAAGAACAATGATCTTGATTGGGATATGTTTTTTTAATAATCTGAAAAGAAACACCAAGGAGTACAAATATTCACTCTGTTTATTTATCTATATAAATTATGTTTTCCCAATGTGCCAGAACATTTCTCTAATAATAGGGAAGTACCTCCTTCCAACTGAGTGTAGTGGGCTCTCAAGCACATTTCTGTTCTATTCAGTCAGGGTGGACTTCTTTCCTGCTTTCCCATCCCCTTTTCCTACCACTAACAGGTCATGCACACGCCACACAGACTGCTAACATTTCTCTTGTTACTTGCCAGCTGGGATACTGAAATGCCAAGGTCTGAGATTTTACAAACAGCAGCAGCAGCAGCAGCAGCAGCATCTGGACCCATGAAACTTTAATCTTGGCTGCTTTCCTTCATTGCTTTGTTGCTTCCCAGCACCTGTGGACAGCCCGTCCACACACGATAACGTCAACCTGTATATGGAAATCTGATTCTTCTGGTATACGAACAATGCGTATTTAGAAAAGCATAAAACCACAAACTTCTGGTAATAAATAACACATTCAATGCGCTGAACATATGAAATCATGAAGATGTAACTCGAAGTTTAAGCAAACTTTAAACAAGCGATGCAACAGTCACCTGAGGCTCATTTTCAATTTTTATTACAAAATTGTGGATTCAGTTCGGAAGCAGAAACTTAGCAGACTTTATCTAAGGTAGAAGTTTCCTGTCTGAATATATTAAGCCTCATTTCAAGCTAAAAGACATTTGGAGGAAAGCCAATATTTTTTTCCAAATACCCTTACTAAATTTCTTTACCAATTTAGATGCTTCTTTTTCCATGCCCTAAGTTTCCTGATGCCTTCTTGAGCTCCATATTGAATGATTACCAAGTAGGATTTGGATTCATAAAATCAGTTCGTAGTTTACATAGGAGAATTATATCTGGTACAAATATTGACTAGTTGAAACTGTATTGCATAAAATTCTGCAAAGGTCATTACTTTCATAAACAAGGGGGAAAAAAGAAAAGCAGAAGTATTGGCTTTGATGTATACGCCTAACAGTGTATGCATCTGAATCTCCTTGCATGATGTATAGTCCCTGGTTCACAACTGGGATGGGTAACCATGCTCAGATGTGAATATGAAGGATATAGATGCAGAATATGACCTATTTCTATACATTTTCATCTCTAGTGACTTAACCAAAATCAAAGGTTTTCATATCTCAAATTGTAACAGAAGGGTATTATAACTTTTTTATAATTTTTTAATTTTTATTATCTTTTTAATATTAGCTACAGTTTATTAACTTTGTATCCCAGCTGTATCCTGCTCCCTCATTCCCTCCCAATCCCACCCTACTCCTCTCATCTCCTCCCTGCCACTTTCCAAGTCCACTGATAGGGGAGGACGTCCTCCCCTTTCATCTGACCCTGGTTATTCAGATATCTTCAGGACTGGCTGCAAAGTCCTCCTCTGTGGCCTAGCAGGGCTGCTCCTGCCTCTGGGGTGAGAGGTGGTCAAAGAGCCTGCCATTGAATTCATGTCAGAAATAGTCCCTGTTCCCCTTCCTAGGGAAACCCACTTGGATACTGAGCTGCCATGGGCTACATCCGAGCAGAGGTTCTAGGTTATATCCACACATGGTCCTTGGTTTATTAAAACTTTTAACATGAGATTCCTACATATAACGGAAGGAAAAAAATTAACACCGCCTCAAAAACGTTGAGATCATCCAACCATCTTAGCATATACAAAATCATCCAAGTTAACACCGCTTAAACCACAGGAGAGAGCAGGAGAAAAATAATGTAGCCAGGACAGATCTGTAATAATGAAAAAAAAAAAAAAAAACAAAAGATATAATAAGTATCTTTTCAATACCCAAACAGAAAAACATCGATGTCTCTTCCTAAGTCATTCCTCAAAACTGTTACTGATATTACAAACTGTTCAGTTATAATCTTACCTAAGCCCATACATGTTCTTTTGAAACCTTACATATCTTCATACTTAAGTGCATATGAGATATTTTACTTTAAAAACATATGATTATAAGAAGTTTTAAAAATATTCTCAAAATTTTAATATTTGATTAATCACTTCTTCCATGACAATATCTCTTTCAGATAAAAAAGTATGTCATCTTTCCTTTTAAACTCTACTATAAAATATGAAAACTATTAAAACCGTGTTAATATCATTCATGACTCAATTAGATTTATTTTCTTAAATATTAATAAAACTATTACAAAATGAGAAATGAGATATATATGCATGACATTAAATATTTATTGTATTATCCCTGTCTCTAATGAAACAATGACACATTAAAATACATTAAGCAATAACTTCTCTTATTTCACTTGAGTTCTTTCCATGAATGTTTGTGTTTTATGGTGTTAGGTAAAAGTATCAGACATCTTCTATTGACAACTAGGATTGGATCCACCTCAGTTTATTGAAAAATCGTATGCTGAGATTTATTTATTATTCCAATAATAACAAACTCTAAATTTTCTTAAAAAATAAAATTAATACAATGTAGTATGAAATTTTCTTCAAAATCATAAATGTTCTACTTTTATGTATAAATAAAAGAGCAGAGAGATAACATAACCCACTTTTGGGAGTAAATCATACGTTTTTTTTTTACTGAAATATATTGTTTATCATTAATTATGATAAAAATTCATAGTATCTTAGAGTTTCATTGACATGTTTTGATATTTTGAAAAATACATGCAATTCCAGGTTTCGCTTCCATGCCTTCACATAATGTAACCCGTGCCTAAATGCCCTTAAAATTCTTTGAGCCCCCTTTAATTAATCCCTCTTTTCCAGATAATCTGATTTAAACATGACTGAGGATTCTGATGATTCACAGAATTGTTGACTTGGAATTACTTGTTCCATTTTCTGGGCCATCTCTGCTTGTTCCATTCAGTCTTTCACAACATGTTCCCTTTATAGATTATCTCCAAATTTCTGTCTTGGGTTCTTTCTCTGTTGCTGTGTTATAACACCCTGACGGAAAAAGAAACATAGGGGTAGAAAGGGTTGGGAGGTGTAGAGACCCTGTGGGGATATAGTCAGTCATTTCAGAAAAGCTTGACATCAGCAATGTGTGTCAGCCAGCCGTTCTGGAAGCTGTGTGACAGTAATCCAGCCACACAGAGAAAGCAGAGTGAAAGAAGAGAAGGCAGAGACCGGTGAGAACCCTAACTCCCTCCACTAGGGATGTATTTCCCCAGGAAGGCGCCAACAACTAAGGGTTACATATTCCCCAAAAGTGCCACCGACCAGGAACCAAGGGTTCAAACCCATGAGCCTACTGGGGACAATGCTCATTCCAAACACATTCATCTTTCCCTCTTTCTAAAGCCCTTTTCTCCTTTCTTTCTTACAGTTACTGAATATTTATTTTCTGTCTGAAACTTCTATAGGACTGTTAAATGGATCATTGGCGTTTATTTATGGTTAATCAACTTCCTCATTGTGGTACAAATCAAATTTTGAAAATGTAATGATGAGGGCCACTAGATTTTTGTTCCACACATGCTGCCAATAAAAATTAACTGGCCTCTTTATTTCCATCCTATTCATTTATTTCTGATTCTATGACTAATATGCTTAATGATTATACCTGCTCTCTTGTCATGTATAGTTTAAAGTACATTTATAAGCACAAAGGGAATTATATGCCAGCTAATAAAAACAGACTATTTAAAGATAAATGAATCTGCTACAAAGATTAATTCATAAACTCAAAACTGTAATAAATCAACTATCATCCTAATATATTAGAAAATGCTATAATTGTCTTTGTGCTTTATTTATTTTCTGGTAAATGCATGCATAGTGTCATTAATTCTAGTTTGCATTTTATCTCATGCTAGAGTCCTAAATAAAAAAGCAAATAGTTAGAAGGTTTGTCCATTCATCAAAGAGACCATTTGCACTGGCTTATGTCCTATATTGAAATTTCCTCCATTTGCATGCTTTTAAGCCTTGAAATGTGTGATTAAATGCCACATTTTTGTGTATGAGCTAGCAGTAGTGAAAGTTATAAAACTGGAGCTCATACAAATTAATGATATGTTGAGAAATTAAGTGCATATATCTTTATGCCTATAATAACATTATATGTATTTTATTTAAAGGGTCTCAGAATTATCTAAAATATAATAAGACTGAGAAATACATTCTCTTTGCTCTCTGTTGCAAACTGCACATCTCACTGATGCTAATTTGACTCTGTGTAAATTATGCTGGATAACTCTTGATATACATCAAAGTTCCAAATGTTCTTTGTATTACTGTCTTTCCTTCTCCGCCATTATTTTTCCTCTCTTTTTTAAAGATTTTTCTTTCTAGCTCCTTCTCAACGACGTATTTCCAGATTAATTAAAATTAGTGACTGCTTTACTGTTAGAAAATATGCAAAGAAGTCCAGAAAAGAACTACTTTTAGACATATTAATTTGAAATATCCACTGGAATTTACTCATATGTAAGTTTTTGCTTTCTGAAGATATTGCAAATCTTGTTAAAAGGAGAGGTGTGCTGCATATTCCAGAATATAATTTCTGAAACTGTTGTCAATATATGAGTAAGATGTTTATGTTGCACACACACAAAAAAAATCTTAAATGCAGTGGGCAACCTCATACCACTCCTCTACTCAAAAATTTCAGGTTACTTCAAATGCTCATAAATTACCGTAAAGCAAAAATTTTAAGTCAAATAAATAGATGAGTAAGAGTTTTGACAGATGCGTCTTACTCTACTGTCCATCTTTCTTCAATAGAAAATTTTACAACATAAAAATAAAACACTGGAGCTGGAGAGGTAGTATGATTGTTAAGACTTGCACCTCTAGCTTTGGGATGAGATTTTGTATCCAAGAATCCACGTTGGGATGCTCACAGACAGGGTAACTCCCGCTTCAATGAATACGACACACGTCTGGCCTCCGTGTGTACAGGTACAAATGCACACGCACCCACAAACACACACACATGCCACAAATGCAATATAAATAAAAAGGAATAAAAAATGAATTATATCTATATCTTTAGCAGTTATTTAAAAAAATTAAAACTATGGTTTTTCTGATATGAAGTACTTGTACCTTCAAAAGCTAAAATAAGTTAAAAGCAAGTAGTTTCAGAAAATGCCTTGTGTTTGTGGATTATAAAATACTTAATTTTGGCTTACAATATTTTACACTGGAAATGCATAATTTGTATCTATATTTTGTACAGAATTTAAAAACTAGATAGAAGACCATGTCTAAGCAATATGACTAGGGATATTTTTGCATAGGCAACTGGTGTTTTTCCTTAGATTGTACTGAAAGCTGCCTGGATGTGTGAGTGATCTTTTCGACTGAACAAGAAACCCCAATAGTTCACCTTCCTTTCTTTTGTCAGCGTGTTTTTTTTAATGTTACATATGAACTGAAACAATACTTAAGGACAAAGAGGGTATGATATCAAAAGAGAACAAAGAGATGATTACGCAAGCTCTCAGAGGAAGGAAAAGGAACAGAGAGATGCGATCACATTATAATCTCACAAAGTTTGAAAATTAAAATAACATAACATAATGCACTATTATTCAGCCAACTAAAATGGAACAGCATGAATGACTGTGAATATATCACATTAAATAATATTGACCATTGTGAGTTCAAACAATGTCCAATTTATAGACAGTGATCTGAGTATTGGTTATGAGGGATGTGGTCAGAAGGAAGTATGCAGATCTCTGTACTAAGTATAGATGTTCAATAAAACAATATCTAGTCCTAGGGATCCACTATACAGTTATCAGTAGTGATGTGTGTGCTGATATAGATGCTTATTAAATCAATGTATTAGATATTTAATATAATTAACATAATTAATCTTTCAGATTTATCTAAGTATTGAAAAGTAAGTGGAATAATTTGATCATTCACCACTATAGTCAAAACCCTCCAAATACTTAGCAAATCAATGCATGGCCTGCCCATTTCTTTAATGTGTAAGTGGCTATCATTGGACAGGTTTTCTCCTCTATGATCTGACCAGTAAGTGTTGCCCTGGCTTAGAAATCTCCAGGTATACATGGTGCCTTGCCATTTCTAGTTTCTTCCTCATTTTAATTAGCCTGTGGCCAGCTTGCTTCATTTATGCTACTTGCAAACAAAACTTGTAGAAAATCTCTTGCACTTCATTCAGATTAAAAGAGTCACAAATATCACTCACTATCTTCCTGTATACAAATGAGAAATTGGCTGAGAAAGAAATTAGGGAAACTACACTCTTCACAATAGTCACAAATAATATAAAGTATCTTGGTATAACTCTAACCAAGCAAGTAAAAGACCTGTGTGACAAGAACTTAAAGTCTCTGAAGAAAGAAATTGAACAAGATATCAGACCATGGAAAGATGTCCCATGCTCATGGATCAGTAGGAGTAACATAGCAAAAATAGCCATCATACCAAAAGCAATCTACAGATTCTATGTAATCAACATCAAAATCCCAACACAGTCCTTGAAAGAACAATTCTAAATTTCGTGTGAAAAAAAAAATCTCAGAATAGCTAAAACAATCCTATACAATAAAAGAACTTCTGGAGGTAACTCCATCACTGACTTCAAGATATACTAAAAAGCAATAGTAATAAAAACTGCATGGCCCTGGCATAGAAATAGACTAGTTTATCAACGGCATCGATTCAAGACCCAGAAATAAACCCACATACCTATGTCGCTTGATTTTTGACAAAAGAGACAAAACCATACAATGGAAAAAAGACAGCATCTTCAACAAATGGTCTAACTGGATGTCTGCAGGTAGAAAATACAAATAGATCCATATTTATCTCCTTGCACAAAAAAGTCAAATCCAAGTGGATCAAGGAACTCAATATAAGACCCTGAATACACTGAATACTGATACACTGATAGATACGCTGAATCTATTAGAAGAGAAAGTGGGGAAGAGCCTTAACCTCATTGGCACAGGAGACAACTTACAGAATAGAATACAAACAGCTCAGGCTCTAAAATCAATAAATAAATGGGACCTCTTGAAACTGAAATGCTTCTGTAAGGCAAAGGATACTGTCAATAGAAATAAACGACAGTCTACAGATTGAAAAAAGATCTTTACCAGTCCTACATCCGACAAAATGCTAATATACCTAATATATAATGAACTAAATAAACCAAACACCAATAAACAACATAACTCAATCAAAAAAACGGGATATGAAACTAAACAGAATATTCAGCGGAGGAATCTCCAATGGCTGAGAAACACTTAAAAAAATAATCAACCTCCTTGGTAATCAAGGAAATGCAAATCAAAATGGCACTGAAATTCCATCTCACACAGGTCAAAAAGGCCAAGATCAAAGTCTCAAGCTACAGCACATGCTCGTTAGGGTGTGAAGAAACATGAACACTTCTCCATTTCTGGTGGGAGTGTGAACTTATACACTTTGGAAATCAATCTGGCACTTTCTCAGATAATTAGGAATAGCTTTACCTCAATACCAAGCTACGCCATTGCTGGGCCTATACCCAAAAGATGCTATACCAATAAGAAGGACACGAAATCAACTGTGTTCACAGCAGCTTTCTTCACAATATCCACAATCTGGAAACAACCTAGATGTCTCTCAGTCAAAGAATGGATAAAGAACCTGTGGCACATGTACACAATGGAATACAGCTATGAAAAACAAAGAAATCATGAAACCTTCAGGCAAATGGATATTCAGAAAAGATGATCCTGAGGGAGCCAACCTAGACCCAGAAAGACAGACATGGTATGAACTCAATTAAGAGTGGATTTTAGCCATATAGTTCAGGATAAGCATGCTACGAGGCACAGATCCAAAGACGATAAGTAACTCAGAAGATCCAAGAAAGGATGCATATATCTCAGTCAGCAAAGGTAGTGACTGAAGAGAAGGAACAAAGTACAAGGTGGGGTTAAGAGGGTGGAGATCAGACCGAGGGAGGGTGAGAGCGAGAATACAGAAGGCCTGTAGAGAAAAAAAGAAACTGAGGGTCATGGTTTCTCTGTGACAAGACAAGCTAAAGACCTAAGTCAGGGTAGGCTCCTTGGAGGATACGAGGGGGACTCAAGCAAAGGCTCCTAGTAGCAAAGGCTATAGAGACTGAAGAGGACAACCACTAAGTAGACTAGTCTAGCAGAGGAAGGGGAACAGCAAGTCACCCACAAAAGCCTCAAACCAAAATTTTCCCCACCTACAAGGTGTGCAGGAATAAAGATAGAGCACATGAGAGCAGAGACTGAGGGAATTCCCAGCTTATGCCTGGCCCAACCAAAGACCCACCCTATCTGAGAGTGTCAGTTCCTGATACTATGAATGATACTCTGCTAAGCTTACAAACAGGAGCCAGAGAGGGTTCTCCTCTGAAAGGCTCTACCCAGCAGCACCTCAAAACTGGTACAGAGACTCACAGCGAAGCACTGAGTGATGCATAGGAGTCTTGTGGAAAAATAGGAGGAATTATTTTTTTAAAATTTAGTTTAGAAAAATGACTCTGAAATTACCCTGAATTTTCTTGTTAATAATCAAGAATTTTTTGTATTTTGTTATGGAGAATTCTAACCTGATAAAAGATGATTTTTAAATCATATATATAAATCCTGATATACACACACATACATGTGTGTGTATATCAGGATTTAAAAGTTATATGCTATGAATTGTTCACATACACACACACAGATATGTTTCAACCATATGTTCTTGTCTTTTTGTTCTGTAACAGTCCCATTTTTGTTTCTTCATTAGAGCTGGCAGATTAGTACAGGGGTTTGAATTCCGCAGTCAATTCATCATTAACTTTATATCCATGACCAATGTCAAATATGAGCTCAAAAACTATTGAGTAATCTTCCGTTAATCTTCCATGTTTACTAGCTCCTGTACTAATGAAAGTTACTTAGTTGGAAACCCAAATTGACTTGTGTTCTCCTGTAACACCTGCTTTTCTGGGAAACCATTCTGTGCTTATACTCAGCCAGCAAAGCCAGACAGCTACAGGTCAACCATATTTGAAAGGTCTTCATTGTCATGTAATTTTAAAAATCTTTGTGTCACGGTGACAGAAACATAAGTTGAGTTATCACAATGGTAAACTACGGTTCTTCAGATAATTTTACTTACACATTTGCACATGGGTTTGATTCTTCCACTTACTAAAATACTTCAGGGAAAACTCATAGTATAAAACTTTAAAGCACTGCCTTCTAAACCACATTTCAAAATTAAAAACTGGATTTCTTTCTGGAAGAGAATAAACAGATATACGTAATTTTAAAGTCACATTGTAAATATAACATATCTGACATAATATTTTTATTGTGCAGATGTAGTATAACAAAGAAAAAAATCGTGGTATATTGCTTTTTGTCTACTGTAATACCAAAGAAATAAAAAGTTAAATTAAAAAATAAAATCCTTAGTCTGGGCTGCATGAACCGAAATAATGGTAATCAAGCATGATGCATGACTAAGACTCACATCTGTCCATAAGGTTCATGAAGGAATATAATGAGAGAATAAGCTTTCCACTTGTTTGGAGACTGCAGTTCATTGTATGAAGGGGTTTGTGCTTAGGAATGGATTTGGAAACAAGGAAGAAACACGTATCTGTCTCTATCTATCTTTTTAATTTCTGCAAGATTTTGTTCTTCCCACAAATCTTCTTTTTAAGTATTTCTTTTTTTTTTTTTTACTTTTATGTTTTAATACCCTCTTGTGATTGTCTACTCAGGAAATGATATGATTTCTTTTCATCACACAAACCTAGGAATAGTGTTTTCACTTTGAACTAAAAGAGGTCTCTCTGTCTTTGGTGACATGATTGATTCTGTAGTGGGTAGTACTATGAAATACTATGAGCTTTGCTAAGGTAAACATAGCATTTTGCAAACAAACTTGATTGAAGTATACCTTTTGCAAAAGGAATTGAATACTTTTGATGTTTAAATAAATGCAAGACAGGGAGTGCAAACCAGTAAGCCATCTCCCTCCATAGCTTCTTGCCTCCAAAATCCTTCCAGACTGTCACCAGAAAGTAGAAGCCAGATAAAGCACTTAATCCCCATGTTATACTTGTTCAATGTGTTTTTTGTCACTTTAGATATCTAAGTATCACTTTAGATATCCAAGATCATAAAATAAATAATACTAAGTTGTTGCTAATATTACTGAGCATTGGTAAGTTTCCCTGATATTCAATATTTGGATGAGATTAATTAAAATATGCCATATTCTTATTAGAACCTGTCAAATAATGTACTATTTTCTCACTTAAAATGTTTCCATGTGGGTTCCCTAGTAAGGGGAGCAAAGGCTGTCTCTGACAAGGACTCCCTTGCATGCTTTTTTACCACTTCCCCTGGTGGGGCTGCCTTGCCTGGCCACTGTGGTAGAGGATGTGCTCAGACCTGATAGGTCTTGATGTGCTGAGATGGGTAGGTGTTGGTGTGGTGGGGGCTTCCCTTTTCTGAGGGAGAGGGGATATGGGGAAGAGGGAAGGAGGATGGGACTGGGAGGAGAAGACAGATGGAGGGGGTTACACTTGGGATGTAAACTGAATAGATAGATAGATAGATAGATAGATAGATAGATAGATAGATAGATAGATAGATAGATAGATGAAAATGTTTAAACAGAGATCATGATCATATTCTGGTGGTTCTGCAGTGAGTGGAATGCTGGAGCACAGGATCCCATCGAGGCAGTGAGGCCTTTAACTGTACATACACCTAATGTGCTAGTTTTTCCTGGTGCTGTTCATGAAAGACTTTTATCAAATGCAAACTCCCTTTAAAAGACGTTGCAGTAAGGACTGATCTTTCAAGAGAGATGAATAGCTGAGACACAGTGGGGCAGAGAGATATCCTTTGCTACAACGCATAGCTATGCATATCATCAAAATTATTTCTTTTTATCATTCTCCGAGTAGAACCTTCCCTTGAATATATTTAAAATGGGTGAAGCCAATGGTAATGAGATAGATAACAATGCTGTAATGGTCTGTTATCCAGACCTATTTTGACAGTGATTTTTTTTTTATTCAAGTATTAAATCATTTAATTCTAACAGTTAGGCAGTACTATGATATTCATTTTACAGGTGGCTAAGCTAGTGTCAATCAACTAGTGAATTCAGGACATGGCCTTAGATGTGAAATAAGTGGCTTTCATCAGCTACAATTTTATGCTGATTTGATATAGTTCATGACTATGGACCTTTTAACTGGACATCTTAATCCACTGTTATGTTTAAAAGATAATTATGGATAGATAAATACTTACAGTATTATTCTGTAATTTATTTTTCTAGCTTTATTATAGCTCATTTCTTTCTTCTACTTGCCTAACAGTCTTCCCTGTGGTTAATGATTTATCCTTGCAATATGTCTTTTTTTCTGTCTTATTTGGGTTTGTTGTATCTAAAGTTTATTTTATACTTACTAAAATGCATAAAAATGTACTTTATCATAACTAGCTACCTTGAAATGATTGCAAATTAGCATAACCATAAAGACAGTAAATCCAAATATAACACATTGCTCTAAATTATGCTAATAAATGCAAAAAAAAATTCTCACCATTCCTGCCCACACTGTATATTTTTTCAGTCCTGTCTTTCTATAGTGTTTGTGTCTTGATATATTGTAATGATTATTTCTTTTTAATTTTTTTTATTAATTACACTTTATTCACTTCGTATCCCCCCATAAGCCCCTCCCTCCCCTCCCTGTCCCACCCTCTCTCCCCCTTCTTCACGCATGCCCCTCTCCAAGTCCACTGATAGAGGAGGTCCTCCTCTCCTTCCTTCTGATCTTAGTCTATCATATCCCATAAAAGGAGTGGCTGCACTGTCATCTTCTGTGGCCTGGTAAGGTTGCTCCCCCCTCAGGGGGAGGTGATCAAAGAGCAGGCCAATCAGATTATGTCAGAGGCAGTCCCTCTTCCCATTACTATGGAACCCACTTGGACACTAAACTGCCATGGGCTACATCTGTGCCCATCCCCACTAAATGAAATGAGCACTGACTTAGGGGAGTGTCAACAGCAGACCATATTATATAAAGAGTTAATCTGTGGTCTTGGAAACTGAGTATTTGAAAATACACAGCTGGAAGGAAAGAAAGATAAATAAATGAGGAGTAACAAAGAAATTCGTTGGTCAACTGGGAACAGCACTGTAGCTGCATACTGTAGTCTAAGGAATTGGAGAATGATAATAAAGCTAGAAATCTCCTCCAAAGAAGTAACAACAGAAAACTTCCAAATGATACAGAGAGGCTACAAATATCCAAGAAAAGGAGAGTCAAAGATTAGCAGTCGGATTTAAATCAAACACCTCTGCCCTAAAAGGTCCTATAATCAAGACCTCAGGGATGGGAGATAAAGAGAAAATTGGAGACAGAAGAAGAAAATGAAACAAAACAAAGATAGAAAAACAAGTCTCCTCACAAAAGACTTTACAGAAGGAAGTAGAAAAAAGCAACAGAGGATGACAAGAACTCTTCATGCTACTCAGAGAAAAATCCTCCACCAGTAACACTGCAGTCCACAGAGACCCCGTTGAAACGAGGACACAAATGGATATTGAACTAAGAAAGAATCAAGACAGATTTGCAGCAGGGAAAAATTCTCATATTGTATGCTAGTGACACAAAGTCCAGCATACTTCCATTGACAGCCAAGTTGAGCAATTTGCCATAGGGTATCAATTTGCTCCTGCACGAGGTCAATCCTCTGATTGAACACCATCAAGTCTCCTTTTAGTTGAGCATTAATTCCTTTTTGTACATCTAAAGCATGTGCTACATTGGCTAAAAGATTATTTAGGGTCTGAGCAGTCTGCATATTGTGACTCATGGCTAATGCCGTGGTGGTAGCTACAACAGCCGCCAATGAGATGGCAGTAACAGTGGCGGCTGTAATTCCAAGATCCCTTTTCTGTCTGAAGAGAGTCATAGCGTGAGGGGCATCAACGGGCACAGGCACCCAGAGAGGCATGCGAGTAACCAGGGCATACCTAAATTCACTAGCATTCCGGCATTGGGCAAAAAAGCAAGTTATTTTAGGTAATTGGACTGAAGAATTCGATACTATGATGGAGCAGCTGAGAGTGGCCATTGTTACGCAAATTCTACCAGAGTGGGCACAGGACTAGCCACAGGATTATCATCATGGATTGCTGCAGCCATGAATCATCTGAAGGAATGGGCGGGCATGGGAGCGTTAGCAGGCCTTCTGGTGTTGGTCTCCTTGATTTGCCTGTGGTGTATATGCAAGATTAGAGTCTCACAACAGCGTAATGCAGCCATGATCATTCAGGCCTTTACAGCAGGACAGTCTCCCCAAGCATGGTTGGCTACCATAAAAAGCTAAAATGTTACGCTCAGGATGTGAGGCTAAGCACTGCACTCAGGGTCAGCCGCTTTGGACCCAGAGAAGAGCATGTCTGATTGCATGCGGGTTGATGCCCCAGGTCCCGCCTCTGAGAAAAAGGTATGGGTCGGGTCTGATGCACTTTGGGTGGATGACACCTAAATGAACATCGGTACAAAGTCCCAATTTATTTCTAATATCAGAGATCAGACCTCTACTCTTGCCTGATGCGTCCAAAACAAAAAAGGGGAACTGTAGAGAGCTGCGTAATGCCACGCCTGAAAGATGGAGCTGGTTTCCGTCTTCCACCTTCCCGATGGTGAGTGCTCTCTGTCACAAACAACTCCATATTTAGCTAAGGCTGAGGATCTGGCTTGCTTCCGTGTATGTGGACCTATCTGCATTGCCCACGAGGCATGCTGAGGTTGGCTACCCAGAGGCTATTTTAAGCTGTGGGCTGGCTTTCCCCAGGGTCAGAAGATTGTTCAAGGTTCCTGAATAAACTGCATTGAGAAGAAAAAAAAAAAAAGATCAGAAAGAAGGAGAGGAGGACCTCCCCTATCAGTGGACTTGGGGAGAGGCATGCATGCAGAAAGGAGGGGAGGGTGGGACCGGGAAGGGAGGAGGGAGGGGCTTATGGGGGGGATACAAAAGGAATAAAGTATAATTAATAAAAGTTAAATAAAAATTAAAAAAAACAAAAAAAAAGAAAGAATCAAGAAAAATTCTCCCCATCAGACTACAAAGCTAAATGGCCGTCTTCAAACTACTAAGGAGCTGAGAATGAGAGGCACAGCCTGGAAGTTATGACATCGCTGACAAGAGTAACTGAAGAATACACAATTGTGGTCCATGTCAATCACAGTTAAATCTTGACTATAAGAACTAAAACCAAACAAAAATAAAAGTAAGTATGTGAGTGGACACTACAGAAAGATGTAAGGCAGAAGAAGAGCAATCCTTATGTAGAGGTAACAGTGAGGGCGAAAACTTTCAACATAATAGAGGGGGGCTGTTTACTAGTCATTCTTCTGATTAAGGTGCTCTATTTTCAAAATGGCTGCTTACGATCAAAGACTTACTTCTTATAGGCCCCATGGCAGCTAACAGCCAAAGTTCTAACAAGCAGGGGAGGCCTAAGCACTAATTTATAAATACGGTCAGAGTTTTTAATGATTTCCCAATTTAAACTGAGTTTCAAAGTTGTCAACTAATTTGTGGTTATACATTTGATATTAACACTTAGAAGCTAAGAAAAGTACGTATCTAAGTAAGAAAAATATGTATTTTATCCTCAAACGCATATAATGTCATTTGAAATGTTCAGAAGCAACAATTTTAGGATAAATGCTTAAATGATCATTGCTTATTCATTTCAATGACAAGAAAATACCAGCTCTGATATGACCTAAAATGTACTTTATGACAAATTCTTTGGAAAACTGTCACATTTATCTAATCATTCATACAATTTATTTTCTGGTATAAACCTTTTACTAATATTTCTTGATTGTTTAAAATAAAAAAAACAAATATGTTTTCTTAAGTCACATTTATTTCAAAGTTATTTAGAAATACAGAGTTCATTCAATACAGAGTTACAGTGAATGCTTTCCCTAGGTGGTTGCATTTTGATGAGTTCGTCCTAAGAATGCTATCCACCAGAGAACAGTTATTTCAGCTAAATAATTTATTGGCAACTCAGCATCCATAATAACTGATGAAATAAGTTTAGACAAGGGGTAGTGAAGTATAGTGAATGTGAAATGTACTGCAAATACTAGAATAGAAAATGCACATACCAGGACAAGTGAGAATACCGATTAAACCATTACAGTGTTTAATTTTTAGGTTTCAAACTGAAAAAAAAAAAGTATTATGAGTATCTCACATGAGGTAAAACTGAAAAGTTAAGATTAAAGAAGAAGGAAGAGAGCGCTAGCCTGTTCTCAGCGTGAGGGAAGGGTGTTCAGAATACTGCCAGGAAGGTGCTAAAGACTTTGGCCACTGATCCACAACTTTTCCTGGACACAATGCTTCTATCCATGCAACTGGAAGGTGAAAGTAAGAAAAAAAAAATCAGAAAAGTAAAATCACTTCCATAGGTTTACGGTATAAGCAATCACCACCATGACCCAGTTTTATTTTGTCTTTTCTTTTTCTCTTCCAAGTAAACTCTAAGTTACTCTGGTGAGTTTTGTATAAAAGTCCCTTAAGGCTACATGTAGCTAATGCTTCTTCGGGACAAACGTAGCCTGAGGGATGCAGGCTTTTCAGGGTCCCTATGCTGAATTTTGCATTAATGTGGAGAAATGTCCTATTAGGATAGAGGGGACCAGCTGGCACAAGAATTTCCTTATGGTTGAAAAAAAATGTTTTTGCTGGTATCACGAGCTGTGTGCTGGGCGCACTGTTTATTTGGAGCCTGCTATGTGTGAAAGCTTCACCTTTTCCATTTTTAGAAAATGTGAGGCAGCAAAAAGGGTTTTGACACAGAGCAGATCCTGCATTTAATCACCTCAATTGAGGGCACCCTACAGCCACTCCCTGTTCTTTTTCTATTTGGACACTAGCCATTTAGGGTGAAATATCTGGTACTGGTTTTAAAACAAAAATATGATTCTGGAAGATTAAAACAAGAAAATCATCTTTCTCACATCAGCAGCAAGTAACAGAATGAAGATTCACAGGGGCGCCTAACGGTAACTCTCTCTCTCTCCCTTTCTTCTTTGATAGTACCTTAATATGTGGACTTAGACCATCTCTATTATCTTGTTAGTTACTTGGTAGGAGAGTGATGTACTTGTGAGATTCAAAAACCAGGGAATGTTTTGTATGGTAGTAAGTTACAGGTTTCTTTTGCTTGAAATCATACTATGCGCTGTGAAATAACTCCTCTGCTCATTTCATGATTTGACATGTTTTAGTTTTGCATTATCACAATTTAAAAAAGTTAACTAATTTTTTCCTTATAAAATCTAGAAGTAAATATAAATTAAAATAGTTACGTTCAAATTGAACAACATCATCTCAATAAGAAAAAACAAGAAAATAATAGGAGATAATTATAACAGAGCACAAATGTCACAAATGCCAGACACTTTTTAAAAAGAGGAATAAAACTTTAAAAACATTATTTTCTTTAATATAGGCAGTTACATTAAATTCCTAAATTAAAATACTATAGTATCAAATATGTTAATGTAAGATACATTACACAAATTTAAAAGTAATTAATAAGTGATTACTTAAAAAGTTAGTGATAGAATTTCTATATAAGCTTATAAAGATAATGCTAAATTTAGTTATTTAGAACAAGAATTTGTAAGACTTATGGTTGTTACACATATTTATAATAGATATAAATTTTAATAATAATTATTATTATAAGGATTAAATATTATACTATTCACTAAAATGTATTATGTACTATGGCTTTTATAAGAAGAATAACTGAGATTTAGTCATTGAAATTTTATGTGTATTACTTAAGAATTGGTTAAACTATTATGCATCTGGTCTATAAAAATGATTTATGTAATTTTTAATTCTTTTTATTATGATTGTAAAACTTAATTATTCTGTTAATAATTTTTTATTTATTTTGATATTATAATTACACCATTTTCTCCCCCTAAACTCTCCCATATACATGTTGTTCTCTTTCAAATTTATAGCATCTTTTTAGTGATTTTCTATATATATCTATATATGTCTATATATTTATGTTCCTAATTACATAAATACAACCTGTTCAGTCTATATAATGTTACTTTTATCTAGGCTTTCAGAGCTGATCATTTGGTATTAGATAACCAATTGGCATGCTCTTCCCTGGGGATGACTATATTACTCACTCTCAGCATTCCTTGGCTACCTGTGGTTCTTTATGTAGGGTTGAGGCTCCAACCAGCATTCTCATCTCCTTTGCCACATTTTGAAATTCTATTTTAAAAAGATTACCTTCAAACCATAGTGTCGTTAAGTATATCATCCATGGAGTCACAGGGAGTCTGGAGTCTTCGGGGTTTGCAGTCTCTATTGCCTGGGTTCTGTGCCTACATTCAGGTGTCATGAAAACTAAAGATGTCATAAGGTAAAGGCAGTGAGAACACTTCCTGCCCCTTCCTTTACGCGTCGCCCATGCTCACTCCATGTACCAACAAATCTACCTCAAACATTTACTGATTTTCATTTTCAATGTGTCATGTTCTTTTCCAGTGCTGTAAAAATTTGATTAGATTAGATTACCTACTCTAAAATGACTGGCTTCCTACTCAAATCCATTCAAGAGAATACACAGAGGATTATAGCCACCAACCATACATGATAATATTCTCTTCGGTTACCTTGATATCCATTTACCGTTCATATTCTACTATACAGGGTTAGATTTATTATAGTAAAAATGTAACTACATTCTCCATTAATATTTTTATTTTATTTATTTATTGTATATTCAAAAACATTTTGTTTTCCTTTATACTTTTGAGATTCAAAATTCAGGTGTTACGAATGCCAAGCAAGCGCTTTACTACTGAGCTGAATCTCCACCCAAATTAGCTTTACTCAGGAAAATAACTATAGGACCAATTCTTAGCTGCCAGCTACCTGGAATTCTTGCTAATGTAGAAAGCGCTACATAAATGAATGTTGTCTAAAGCAGACTTTTTTTTTTTTTTTGGATAGGTGAAACTGGCTGCCATTTCTGATATGATGTATGTGTATGTATGTATGTGTGTGTAAGTGCATAAGTGCTTGTTTGCACGTGTGTACGCATGTGTGTGTTGATATATTTTTATCTTTGTGTGCTTTCTATTGCATGGTACATAAATGAGGCTAAACTAAGTTATACTGTGGAATTAAGATGAAAGAAAGAAACAAAGAAGGAAGGAAAAAGAAAGAAAGAAAGAAAGAAAGAAAGAAAGAAAGGAAGAAAGAAAGAAAGGAAGAAAGAAAGAAGAAAGAGAGGATGACCTCTACATCTGTGTTCCTAGAAACAATAAAGTTTATATAGTGCATATGTTTTCTCTTCATCACAGACAGCTTAGGCTATGTGCCATAACTCTAAAATAATAATAATTGAAACAGCCTCAGCCTGAGACACATGAGTCTCATGGGGAAGAAAGATCACAAGTGGCACAGCATGAGCCAGCTCCTGAGGCTTCTGCTGAGCTCCAGAGGTGGCTGAAGCAATGCCACTGTCACATGAGTGTCAAGGCACTACATGGGAGATGATCTTTTGCAGGAAGTTAGTCCTTGTGTAGTACTGTTGTTCTGTAGTTTATTTGTTCAGAGTGTTTGCAGGAATGGAAATCACCGATTATTTTAATCTATGATTAAAGATAGATTATCATTTTATATCAGTCACACATCATAAACCCACTGAATTCTGATTCAGTTTTATAGGCATCAAACGATTAGTTTTGAGTTTGGGGTTTCTTTGGGGGAAGGAAGTGCTAGAGAGAGACTTAAGCCTTGAGAATGTTGGGGAAATAAATGCTCTACGTGGACCCTACTCAAATGAGCCTTTACAATATTTGAATTAAAGTTATTTTTAATTGATACATAAAAATGAAGTCCTAAACATCATACATATAAACAGTAATGTAATGTTTAACGTTTAGATATATTATGTAATGCATAAATCAAGTTAAAAATTTCTATCTCCTTAAACATGTATTCTAGTTTTCTGTAGGCACCCTTTGAATGATAGTAAACTAGACCTTTTGTCCTACCACAAATGTGAACTAAGAACACAATGGTGAAACTTTTCTATCTCTGTTTGCTGCAATCTCTGGTGTCCACTTTCCCACCCTTAACTTCCTTAGAGTAGCAGTTCATGATTCAATGTATCAATGGGAAGGTGTAGTACATAAAACATAGAACAAGTTTTGAGTGAGCTTAAGAAGCTACAGTAAGAAATTTCAGTGCAATATTTCTTTAAAAATGATTTTTTTCTGCCTTTACTCTTGACAAACACAGACTCAGGAAGACAGCATATATTCTAGAACTGTGGCAAACTGACTCAAAGAGGTTCCCTTTTATCTTTTAATACTGTGTTTATTACAACAGTAATGATTTATATGTTGCCATCTGTATAAGAAAAAAAATTCCAGATTAAAGCCAGTAAGTTTAAAAATGAAAGTCTTAACATCAAATGTGAAAAAGCACAGAAGAAAAAATTAGCTTGGATTATCTCTAAAAATTATAGATTAATAGCTATGTGTTATAAGTATTACTGTCTGGTACTAGACTCATAGTCTTTACACTTAGGATTTGGGATATTTTACCTCAGAGTTAAATTGTTTTCATATAGATGGTAATAGAACATTAGAGGAAATAAGTATTTAGAGGAATAACAGTCTTATTTTAATAACCTGGAAACAGCATACATTTTCCTGAACTGAAGAACGGATACAGATATTGTCGTAGTTTTACACAATGGAATACTACTCAGCTTTTAAAAACAAGGAAATGATGAAATTTGTAGGCAAATGGATAGAACTAGAAAAGATCATCCTGAGTGAAGTAACCCAGAACCAGAAAGGCACACACGGTATATACTCACTTATAAGCGGACGTTAGCCTTATAATACAGAATAACCATGCTAAAACCATACTAAAATCCACAGACCTAACAAAGGTAAGTAACAAGGAGGACCCTAGGAGGAATGCTTAATTCTCATTCAGAAGGGCAAATAGAATCAGCACTGGATGTGGTTGAAGAGAAGGAACAAGATAGGAGGCCACCATAAATGTCTTCTGAAAGACACCACCCAACAGGGAATTGAAGAAGATGCTGAGACTCACAGCCAAACTTTCAGAAGAGCACAGGGAGTCTTAGGGAAGAGTGAGGGAAGGACCCCTGGAGGAGACAGGAGCTCCACAAGGAGATCAACAAATCTGGGCCCAGGGGCCCCTGCAGAGACTGATCAATCAACCAAGAACCATGCATGGAGAGGACCTAGATACTCTGCTTAGATATAGTCCATGGGGAGGTCAATCTGCACATAGGTTTCCTAGTAAGGGAAACAGGGACTGTCTCTGTCACAGACTCTGTTGTACACTCTTTGATCACTTGGCCCTGGCAGGAATGCCTTACCAGGCCAGAGAGGAAGAGAAAGAATGCAGTCCTGATGTGACTTGATAGGCTGGGGTCAAATGGTAGGGGAGGAGGGCTCCTACTTCCTGTGGATTAGGGGAGGAAGATGGAAGAAAATGGAGGATAGGACTAGGAGGAGGCCAGGGAGGGGGGCTACAATTGGGAGATAAATTGAATAGATTAAAATTAAAAAACTAATAGAATTGGAAATTATGCTGTTTATTATAAAGTAAACACAAGTCTTAAGTTTCTGAGATGAAGGCTATTTCAGGTGGTTAGTAAGACTATACAAATATATTTGTGTTGCAAACAATAGATATTTAAAAAAAACCTGTAATTGCCTCTTACAGTTTTACCAGTGAAAATTATTAAATGTGCAAACCTTTCAAAATTAAAAAAAAATATATAGACCAATTCTAAACCATAATAGAGTTATAATCACTTGTGGTAGAAAGAGAATCAATAATTTATAGAGAAAATTTCAAAAATAAAACTAGTCAATTATATTGGAAAACCTCCTTCAGAATAGGAAATGTAATAAATGGGAGGAAGAACCAATGTTTCTATTATGTCTTTAGCCCTGATTAAATAGAGCCTTCAACATGTAAAAAAGTTAAGCATTTACTGGGGTAGATCACACATATTCTGGAGAATATAGGGATTCCAGCAAAGCTGAGAATGCTGAACAACCAGACAATACAAGCTGACATATTATTTAATTAAAATCATAACAAAGTCAATACAATACATCTAATTATTCTAAAGGGAGTGTGGATAAATTGCGTATTTGAGTCTGTTCTTTCCATGCTAGACAAATGATAGAGTATATCCCTCTTTTTTGCTTTTATGGAAAATGGAGTTTTTTTTTCTCGAATAATTTATACTAATTACAGTTCCCCCTTCTTCTTCTCCTTCCAGTGCCTCCCCACCTCACCACCCATCTGCATTCATCCCTTTTCTGTAGCTCATTAGAAGAAAATAAATACATTTTTTTTAAAAAGCTTGCACGCTGAAATTGGACAAAACAAACAGAAAGAAAGGAGCTCAAGAGAAGGCACAAAAAGCAGAGACCAACTCATTCCCACACTCAGGAATTACACAAAAACCCAAAACTGGAATCCGTAATATATACACAAAGGACCTGGAGGGTTGATAAAGGGAAGAAAAGAAAATATATCCATGAAATAAAATTTTAAAAGGATGATTTTCTTTAAGACAGGAAGAGCCCTGATGTGGCCCGCAAAGATGCCATTGAGATTGTGTTCTATAGACCATCTGTTGCTGGGCATGCAGCCTACCCTTGAGCGTTGCTTGTCTTCTCAGTGAGACTCTCTTGGAGAAAATTTAATTTTCATTTGCAAGTGGTTATCAATTGGAAATCGCTTCTGCGTCAGGATGGGGATAGGTCTCCACTTCTCTTTTGAACTCTTGGACCATTTGCTGCCTCAGTCCGAGTTCAAATGAACGTTTGTTATGTTGATTCAGAAGACCCTGTTTTCTTGATATCTTCCATCCCTTCAAGCTGTCGTATATTTCTGCATCCTCTTCCCCAGGGTTCCCTGAGTCCTAGTGGGAGAGTATGATAAAGGCATCCAGTTTAGGATTGAGTATTCCAAGGCCTTTCTCTGTCATGGAATGTTTGTCTGTTGTTCCCATCTGAGGCAGGGGGAAACTTATCTGATGATGGCTGAGCAAGGAACTGATCTACAAGTATAGCAGAATGCCATTAGGAGTCATATAATAGGGTATATCTTATTAGGTTCAATTGTGTGGAAATAATTTGTAGTTACATGAATATAAATTCAGAAGACAGTATTAAAAATATATCAATTTAAAGATTTAAGCAAAAGGTGATTATTTCTACAACAATTTATATAATTTATGTTTATTTTCTGAAAGAAAAACTGTTTTCCTCTAATTTTAAAATAAGTATTTACAATCATCCATTGCCATGGAGTTTCCTTTATGATATGCCAAGTGCTTCAAATTGTCTCCAATATTTGTTCAGGCCTAGCTTAACATCTGCTGAAAAACAAAATAAAGATCATTTCAGAAACGATTTAGTTTAAAGGATTTATATTATTTTTCCTCATATGGCCAGTGTAATCTTAATGTAAAATAAAATAATAAAATGTTTTGTTTCAAATCTACTCTAAAAAAGGAACGATCTAACAATGTGTGATAAAGTTCCTTAAAAGACAGATTCTACAGAATTATGTTAAGGATATTAAACCTTTTTATATCCTCTCTTAGTGTGGGCCTTAGGCTCAAAGATGGGACGCTATCTTAGATCTTCCAAGGCCCAACGTGGCACTAATTTGCTTCCGTGAGCACGCCCCCAGCATTTCAAATGCATTAGAATCTATGATTGATGCAAATAATAAATTTGTAATTTAATTTTCTATTAAAAGATTTCCTGAAGAGGACTGGTTGGTGGTACAGGCCTATAACACCAGTAACTCCAAAGGCAGACTTGAAGACCTGCCTGTATAATTCAGTAAGAAAGAAGACAATAATGCACAAAACTGAAACATGTCTTCAATAATTTAATTTTTAATAAGTAATCTAAAAGCAATAAGTAAATTTAAGATTTAAATTTCTTAAAATGGAATGATTTAACAGATGTAATGTAATGTAAATATTAAAATATTTGTGTTATCAGAAATAGGATCAATCTATCATTTCTAAATATCTATTTGGAACCCTGCATGTTAAATAAAATTAAATTTCAATTGATAATTTTGACTTATTCCATGGTATTGCCCAGACTGCCTTATCTTCCTTTTCCTTTCATGATTAACAGTTAGAAAAATAAAAAGAGAAAGGAAAGGAGAAAGAGAAATGAGGAGAAAGAAAAAGATGTTTTAAATTTGAAATGAACTTTTCTACCAACATTAATGCCAGTGTTCAGTGTTTATAACAAATGTACTGTGGTTTTTAAATTAAATGGCCAGTATCAGTTTCGGTTTTCAAAACTCTTAGTAAATCACTGCTTAATAAAAACAGGTTCAGCAGAGAGTAGAATGCTTTATTTCTTCATATCACATCCCAGCAAGAACTACCAGACATTGTATTTATCAAAGTCATATCCCTTTTGGAGTTTCCAGGAGAATACCAAGATCAAAGAGAAAAAAACAGATAAGATAAAAAATTTTAATCTATTTGCATTAGGAATTTCCCATTTAAGTTTCACTTGTTGATATCATTTTACCGCAATTTAAAAAGTTTGCTTCTTAGGAATCTTTACCTGACACTAATGGATCTTCTTTTGACAGATTTCTTTTTTCTTTTGTAGAAAAATTATATGGTGTGGATTGTAAAAAAAAGAAAAAAAGAACTGTCAGCTTGGAACAGTTACTTAGTGTCTGCAGGTGTCTTGTTGGCTCATGTAATCTTCCCTAGAGAGGTGGGACATTTCATCTGTGCCAGCACATTCTCTGGGCTATCAAAGACTGAGAACAGCTTTATTCCCCCAAATAAACATATTTTAATCATAGCTCTGACTACTTGTTTTAGCAACAGTCTGCTTTGCAGAGTGATATTTAATCAAAATTGTGGTTGTAACTGTGAGGCCTTTATTATGGAAGTAAGTAGTTTTCATTAAAATATTTAGAGACAGACATAGAGAGTGTGTGTGTTTGTGTGTTTGTGTATGTGTGTGTATGTGTGTGTGTGTGCGTGTGTGTGTGTGTGTGTGTGTACGCCTGTGCATGCATACATGCATATCTGGTTTTCTGCACTATTCCCACTTAGCTAGTACATTGTTAGAGCGTAGGAAGTTATAACTGTGGAATAGGTGTCAACAGTGCTTATTGGTGTACTTGTTGTTTGACATTTGGCTTACAGTAGTAACTGTATTGTTTTGTACTTCTGTTTCCATCCCGTTACTCCACACTCAACACCGATGACTTTCTCTGTTTCTGAGCACTTTGCACATGGTCTAACCCCAGGACCTTTTTATTTATTGCTCCTTTTGCTTCCTGATACTTTATTAAGATATTCAGAAAGTTCTTCCTTCAGATCTTAGAAAAAGTGTCACCGGCTGAGAGCAGACATCTCTAAGCAGGCCGGTCTTCTTTAATCCTCCCACTCTGATTCACTATGTATGCTAGAAGGAAGCCCACAGATGGGAAACAGCCTCCTCGTACAGACAAGCAATGCCAGAGTCATAAAAGACTGCCTTTTGCTAACCTGGAAAGATCTGTCTTAGAAGACATCCGTTTTCAGGTCAAGAGTGCAGTGGATTCTCCTAATTCCTGAACATTCCTGGGGAAAAATAATCATAAGTATTCCTCGGATCCTAGTGACACTCAGACTAATCACTATTGTCTGTTTGCAGCAACTCAGGACTTACCTCATCATGCTCACCTTTTTACTTTACGTCAGTCGCTAAAGAGAACCCAGAACTTTCATGTCAACTCCCATCACTAAAACTAATCCTGATCCTCTACTTCTGTCTCCTGATTGTCTCCAATGCTCCCTGGACCTCCCCAACAAAGCCTTCCTATCTTCAAACACTTTTTTGTATTCTCCCTTATCTCCTTTGCACCTGAAGTCTCCTGACTGCTTCTCACACCATCTTTCAAGAGGAGGCTATTTCCACCTAACACCACTTAAATCGTTAAGATTGGAGGTGAGATAGTGTTCTATTAGCTCCTCAGTGTCACATCCTGTAAAGGCTTTTTTCCTCTCCCAAATCCTGTAGGTAAATTCTCATGGCATTAGAAGATAGCCTTGGTACCCTGCTGTCCTTTTCCCACCTCCTGCCCCTCCCCCACTTTCCATGCTGAAGGCTAGGCAGATGCTGTTTGCTCAGCCTAATTCTTCCATCCAATTATGTCACTTTCCCTCTTCTGTTAGGATTCAAGCTTTTCCTTTCTAACTTTCCCAGGCTCCTCTCTTGTTATGTATTACAGTAACTTCCACCTCTACCCACATGGACGTTATGGATATGGTTTGCTGATAGTAGCCTACCATATATAAAATTTTATTTCTAACCACAGCACCAGAAAGACAAAAGGATCCAGAAAGACAAGTCTTCCAAACACTATTTGGGCCATAAGTATTATTTTTCTAATAACTTCCTTAAAATGATCTCACCGTCTTTTGATACCATCTTATAATCCAAGAAATGCGTAATGCAGCACTGACATTTGTCTTCACCATTGGGATAAAGAATTATCCGTTATTTTTTAAGTCGAGGCTAACATTTTCCTAATCTTATCACATAACAAAGGTAATAATAAATATCTGTTGACTCCTGCTATATAGACTAGCTTATAGTTCTCAAAAACTAGAGCAATATAGAATACTCTTTACTTCCTAAAACTGTACAGTTAAAGAAGACAGAGTCAGTCGGAACTTTGAAGTAGCTATTAGTTCAGAAGTCATACCAAACTATTGACTCTTTGAACTTTAAAAATATTGTGTCTAGTAAGATTAATCCTTAAGTACTGAATTTCCACTTCCTCTTTTCCTCTTTTCATTTTGACCAAATCATTTTATTAAAAACAAAAATACTGACTCTCAGGTCATATTTGAATTCAAATGTGAATATTTTTATGTGGTTCTCTACATTCTTTTTTATTGTTTATTCAAGGTGATAAACTTTAATTGTGACTCTTATCTTGCCTTTTGTGTTTAGCCAGAATAATATAAATAATGAATGAAAACCTTTTGTTGAGGTGACATGCTTGCTGCCACTACCATAATACAGCTAGTTAGCTGGGTGGGCATTTGGAGCCTTCATTAATGAAAATGATGTGGATGTCATAGCTTTACAAAGCAACTGAGGACAGCATGTCCTTCTACATAGTCAGAGCCTATTTCAAAGGACTCCAATCCTACTTAGTGAATATAAATTAACTTGTTGTGTGGAACCAGAGTGAATGCTTGCTAAAGTTAATGTGTCCCTAATGTGGTACCTTTCCCGTTTTGCCATTTTACTTTTCTATTAAAGATATGGCAGTAGTTAAAGCCATTTTTAAGGGTAAATTTTTGTTTTGAGAAATCTCTATCCAGGGATAATTAAGTGTTTAATGTAGACCGAATTCTAACAATTATCATGTTTATTTTTATAGGAACTTAAAATGTCCTGGTCCTTAAAATAACAAGTTTCACTGACGAAATGTATCTTGGGCAGTAAAAACGTGAAAGAGGTAAGTTTTTTTTTAATATATGTTTTTGTTTTTTTTTAATATATGTTTTTGTATATTAAAACTTCTCATAAAAATTAGATAATACATATCTTTGCAGGTAATTTAGAACATAAATTTTTAAAAGTCAAGAACACTTCACTTTGCCAGAAGATATTCTTCTATAGATTATTTGGACTTTTTAAAGAGTTCCAATACTTTAAGAAAATACTTTGCAGGAAATCCAGTTTTAGAATAAGCATCAGAAAGTAGATTGCTACTGTTTTTTTCTTTTTTCTTTTTTCCTCAAACTCAGCAATTTCCCTGGGTTGGCCACTTTTCCCAGGGGCTTCAGAACAGAGGTAGCTGCTATGTAGGCAGATTGCCATTCAGAAGAATACTTTGGCTAACCTGCCCTTTCTGCATTTTTCTGGGGCACATATGGTTACTATCACTCAGAATCCATTCAAAGACTGCAAGGCCAAACATAAAGAGAGCCAGTCAGTTTCAAACCGTTATCTTAATTTTCCCCATCGATGTGAAACTGAACTATCACCCTTAACGCAAACCACAGTCAGGAGCCCTGAATGAGGACAGACTGCTTATTGTAACCCATTTCAGCATCTTTTCAAGAACTTTTTTTTTGCATAAATTAGGGATACAGTTTAGCAGTATTACACTTGTGATTCTGCCTTGCTGAACAGTTGGTAGTACAAGAATGAAGGGAATGAAACAAAGGTATTAACACATGAGGGTTAAAGCCCCCCCTTTAAAAATTAGAGAAAATTTATGTATTTATCATGTATAAAACAGTAATTCCCTATGCATATATGATTCACATTTGATATACATTTCCATTCATGGTTATTTTCACTATATTAACACTCAGTTAACAACTGTTGTTCCAATTTGTCTGAAGAAAACAGTGAATTTGTTAGCTGTAATTCCCATGCTTCTCTCTCTCTCTCTCTCTCTCTCTCTCTCTCTCTCTCTATTGATTTTTTTGTAAGTTTCACATCAGGCACCCCCACTCATCTCCCTGTCCCTTTGTACTCACCCACCCTCTGCCTTTGCATCTGCATCACAAAAGAAAACAAAAAATAAACAAAACAAAACATTTTTAAAAACTCACCCTGGAAGCTGTAGTGTGCCCCACAGTATACCTTTTTGTCCACACTTCTTTATTTGCAAATCTCTATTACAATGACTCACTAGTCTGTTCGAGACCTCTGGTTTCCGCTTACACTATCAATACTGGGTCTTCACTGGAACTCCTCGCAGACATCCTGTTGTTGCCCTGTGTCATGGAGATCCTGCAGCTCTGGATCTGTAGGACTGGCCCCGTCACATGCTCCAGCAGTTCATAGATGAGTTGGGCCAACACAGAGCCCTGGATCTGGGCCTGGGTGGTAGCTGAGTTAGTCAGCCTGCCAGCTTACCATACCCGCACCACCAGGGCGAGAACTCCGGCACTGTCCTGGCTACCTCAACCAATTCTGCAGCTGGCAAAGGGAAGGGCCAGCTTCCCGCTCTCATGCCCGTGGGCAGCTCACCTGCACCTTCCCCATCAAAGCCAGTTCTACAGTGCTCTCCCAGAGGAGAGACGCAGGACCTACCTTCAAGAGTGCTTCAGCACTTAGGGGACAAGGCCAGCTCTCTTGATGTCATGACCTCAGGGCCAGCTCTCCCGCCTGCCACAGGCTACAGGTTAGGAGGGAAGGGGTAGAGGAGGGCACTTCTCCCTCGCCCCTGTCACCGCAGTAGCTATGCTTCTTAATAGATTCTTGAATTTGTTTCTCCTTCAAATCAGAATTCTGTTATAAAACACAATGGAATGAAAATTATGGGAGCCCTGCATTTTTAACAATACTTAGGAAGCCAGGGGTATTATGTTAAGCCAAGCAAGACAGCACAGAGAGACAAATGCTTCACGGATTCATCTATATGTAAAACATAAAAATATGTCTCAAAGAAGTAGTGGATGCAATAATCATTACCAGAGGTGGTGAAGTTGGGAGATGGATTTAAAAAGTTGTGCTCTGAAATTCTGAACAGAAGTAATCTGAAGGGGATTGTTGCTATTACCACTGTTATGGAATTTTTATTTAAAAATTTAAATTTAGATGGATGACATATTTCTCTGGCTCAAATATTCTGTTGTTAAGAAACACACGTGTTTTAATAATGTGAACATGGCAAGGTCCATAATATCTTTTTATATTACTTCCTGAATGCAAGACTAGTTTTGCCATTATGGAGTGCTGACTATATATTTTCTCATATGTGTTTGATGATGAATAATTCTACAGTTATTATATGCCAATATAAAATGATTAAGATGTTGAGTACTCATTGAAGAAAGACAGCACCATCAAGGGGTCTGTTGGTGAGAGGAAAAAAAGCAATGATCTAGGGAATGAGAACAGTAAAATCCCACATCACTTTATCAGACAATTTAAAAAATGTGTGAATGTGAAGGACGACGGTAGAATTGCAATGCTGAGGTCAGCAGGAGTGTCTGACCATCTCTGGGTTCAAGGTTAAAGGCTGTCATTTCCACATGGCCGTCATGTCATGCTGGCCTGGTTTATTGGGAGGACCTCTCAGGCTCTACAGAACCGTAGACCCCAGACTCAGAATATTTTAGGCTCCCATGCTGTTACTGTGCATCTTGAGAGAATTATGCTGCCCTGTTTGGTTTTCTTTATACATTAGGTCTATTAATAGTTGTTTGGTTGTTTTTGTTACACTAATTTTTTAACATAAATTGAGGTATTTTTTAAATGGATTTTGAAAGTGCTTACTTTTTTCTAGTTACTTTATAAGCTCATTGATATCAATTATCTAAAGCTCTATATTACTTTTTCATGATTGAGTTGTATTTTTATGTTCTAAGTTGTGTTTTAAAAAATGAAGTTTTCTTATTTATAGATGGCATAATTCCACTTTTACAAACAGGTGGTATTAAGTGTATGAGACAAGAAGTGATTCTGCAGAAACATTCCTAGTCAATTGAGTTAAAACAAAAGTCACAAAATACTTAAATTTTTCTGAATGGTATAACTGTAAAAACTTGATTTTTTTCTGATAAGGAATCTTTGATTCTTTATGTTAATGTCTTAACTTATCTTAAAGTTGTTATTTAATTTTTACTTTAAAACATATTACTTTGTTTATAGCAAAATTGTATTTCACTATATGATGTAACCACTCTTAAAATTTTTGAAAGGTCTAGAGTACCTCTTCAGCTATTCTTTGACATGATGGGAGAACATGAGATATTGCTGAGTATGCTAAAATAATATCAAGAAAGGATTCATAGGTAATCTTTGTGATGTGGTTAACCTGTAAGCTCTTACATCTACAACCTAACTCAGATATTGGTGACCATGAGTTCATAGAAGGGCTTCAGGCTTGCTGCTCCTGAAAGATTCTAGCATGTAGCACATGTGCCTAACTTCATGAATCCAGTATGATGGGACTGAAGAAAAGAAAGGTAGGCATGTGAACTGCCTCTGAATAATTTCATTTTCTGTAAAACATAAATTCAATTTCAGAGTCATAGTTTATCTTATAAATAGTCTTTTCTTCATTCCTCAGATGATATTATCACTTTTCTCAGTCTTTGAGAACCCTTACTATATCTTTAAAGGATTTCAGTGATAGAAGGGACTTAGGAGCGAACATTATTGTTTCCATAAGAAACAACAGAAATACCATCAATTCGAATCCTTTCCTCCCAGCGTTTGCAGCAAGATCACAAAATCTTGCTCCGAGTCATTCCTTTCACTTGCCTTCCCTAGTCGTTAATTTTGGGTATCTGTTGGTAATTTTCATAACTCCCAGACTTTATCACCATCATCAGCAAGAGATACACTTACACGATGAGATAAATGTGTCATTGTTCTCTTCTACTGGTCAAACTCTGCCAATGAATAAAAGTACTGAAGACAAAATACATCAAGTAATAAGAGACACATATCTACAGTATGTGACTCATGAGCACATCTCTTTAGGAATGAGATTTTAAGCCTGGTTGGCCATTTGCTGCTGTACAAGTGACATGAAACATGCAACACAAAACATGTTGAGGCTCCTCTTTCCCCCTCCCTCTTTTTCTCCTCTTCTCTTGCTATTTCTTCTTTTGTATTGATGCCGTTCTATTTCTCTTTGTTCCCTTCATTGAGGAGTTCTTGAGACACAATGAGCCATTTTAGTTTCAAAGTGCTCAGTTCTATGAATTTTCACAATAGCAGGCACTGAGAAATAAGCAAGATAGATATTTTCATGATGGAGATTTCTCTTGTCTTTTCAACATTTTATTTCATTATTTTTAATTACACATGTGTGTGTTTCTCAGTACTCAAAAGTGTGTAAGGAGTGTTCTTGAAGAGGCTGTAGGCATCTGAACTTTTAGAGCTAGAATTAGAGACAGTTGTGAGACGGATGCCCCACACAGAAGCTGAGAGATTTTGGTTCTTTGCAGATGTAATACCTGTTCTTAACTGCTAAGCTAACTCCCCAGCTTCTGTCTTTTTGCTTTTGATACTATGTTTATGCTTACATTTTAGACAAATAGATATTTTTTAATTATTACTGACAATAAGTTCTTCTCTCATATGATATATTTCAACCCAGTTTGTCCTCCCTCCACTCCTACCAGCTTCCCACCACATTCCTTCTCCCCGTTCCACTTACCTTCCTTTTCCAAGTAAAACAGGACAAAACAAGATATAAAAAGACAAGGCAAAGCCCTGATATTGAGGCTAGACAAGGCAACCCAATAGGAGGAAAGATTCTCAGGAGCAGGCAAAAGAGGCAGAAATACTCCTACTCCTACTGTTAGGATTCTCACAAAAACATCCACAGCATATACTTTGTGGAACTAGTGCAGACCCTTGCAAGCCCAGCGTTTGCAGCTTCAGTCTGTGTGAGCCCCTGGGAGCCCTTCCTAATTGATACAGTGGATCATGTTCTCCTGGTGCCCTCCATCTCCTCTGGCTCCTCTTTATGCAAATTCTTCTGCGGGATTGCCTGATACGCAAAGGGAAGTACCTAATGTAGAGCTCCAATTTAGAGTGACTCTCTCTCTCTCTCTCTCTCTCTCTCTCTCTCTCTCTTTCTCTCTGCATAATGTCAGGATATAGCTCTCTGCAACTGTTGCCACTCTGAAGACAACTGAACACAACTCTGATATATTAAATAGCAGAACATCATTATAAATAATTTATTTATTTATATTTTATAAATTAGTTCATTCACTTTGTATACCAGCTGTAGCCCCCTCCCTCATCCCCTCACAATCCCACCCTCCCTCCCTCATCTTCTCCCATGATCCTCCCCAAGTCCACTGATAAGGGAGGTCCTCCTCCCCATCTTTCTGACCCTAGCCTACCAAGTCTCCTCAGGACTGGCTACATTGTCTTCCTCTGGGGCCTGGTAAGGCTGCTCCCCCATTAGTGGGAGGTGATAAATATTTTATTATTTTTTTCTATTGTTGCTGTTGTTTTTGTTATTGCCAGTCACGTTTGGCTCTCTCCTGGGTGTCTGGGCTATTTGATCTCTGCTTCCTGGCCATCCAGACAGTATAGGGCATGGCATGGGCCTCAAGTTAAATCAAACAGTGTTTGGTCACTCCCCATGTCTACACCACCATTGTCCCAGCACATTTTGCGGGCAGGACTGATTGTAGGTGGAGGGTTTTGTGGTTGGCTTCGTGTCCTGGCTTCTCTTTCTGCAGCCTCTAGAGTACCTCCATGACCCAAGAGTCGAATATAGGGTTGAAGTCTCCACAAAGGCACCAGCTCAATCTCTCTAGGCTCAAGGAGTTTTGTGGGTGCCATCCTCGGAAATAACGCCCTACTGTAAATTACTGCAGAGCAATCCTCTGTCCTAGCAACAGCCTGGGACATATAGGGATCTCAGTGCAGTTCCTTGTCAGAAAAACATGATTCGTTCTTTAGAAAACAATTAAATTCAGAGTGCTTTACATTCTGCTTTAGAGCCACTGCATTTTTTTATTTATTTGTGTGCGTTTGTTCATTTTTGTTTTCTGGATTTAACGCCCACTAATTATAGCTTACTTCTATGACTCCATTTTTGTATTCTTTTGTTTTACTCTGTGAAATTTTCTTCACTTTGTCTTTCAACCTTTCTATTTAAGGATCATCATTTCTCTTATCGTAGTCTTAAGTCCCAATAGCTACATCTGCTTGTTTTACCTGCTTGTTTGATTTGATATAACAAAAATATTTTATTTCTAGAGATCGTCAATTATACTTTGTCATAATCTAGATTTTCCTCATTGCCTTTGTTTCCTCCAAAGGCAATGGTTTATTTTATGTGTTGTTTGTCATTATTACTTGTGTTGATGTGTAATATGTTTGTTAATTTGTATTATAATTTTGTTAATATGTAAAAAATGCTTTTGTTTCAGGAGCCAAGTAATAGGTAGATAGTCATTGGTGTTTATGAATGAGATATCAGAACACTTTGTAACTGCTAGTAAGGCTACAGATTTAATTGATGCTAGAAAGGATTAGAGGTTGTTTGTAAGTTATTATATTGAAATGTTTCATTGTGGACCACAAATGGTGCATAAAAAATGCTTTATCTACTAATTTCTAGTTACTTGGGTAGATTAAATGGAAGCAGCATTGATGAGTGTTGACATTTAGAGAGCTAAATATAGGGAAGTTGATAGTTTTATATTCTGCTATACCTTCTTCTAAGGTTAAAGGGGATAGAGGAGACTTGCCTCATTGAATTGGAATTTGCATGATATTCTTAACAAATAATCAAGTACATTTTCCTTAGGCCTAATTCTCTCCAGTATTATTATAAATTATTATAGTGTATCCACAGATCTGATGGGGATAGAAACTCCATCTTCCTCTCAGAAACAGAAATCTAGAAAGAAAATGAGTAATATGTCTTTTCTCTTTTGTGCCCAAATTTTAAGTATCATTTTATATAACTATTGGCACCTCTACCACAAAAAGAGGAAAAGAAAGTCACATCTGTCCATTTTAATATATTCTCAGTTGTTTTAATAAGAAGTTGATTGAGGTTGGCTTGGATGCTATTGGCTGAAATGATGCTTTGAGATGATCTGCAGATTTCATTACTCATGCTATTTCTGTTCTACTATTACCACAGGTAATTGACTGTAGTTTAAGTAGGAGTATAGACTAAAATACAGTTGCAGTTCATCTGGGTTTCATCAAAACTATATCCCTGATGGGCCACAACTGGCCTTTGAAACAATTTATGTCTACAAGTACTACCCAGATTCACTGGGGAATTGCCTGAGGTCTGAGGTAGTTGCTATGGAAACAGCCCCAGTCCTTTCTTTTTCCGTTTTTTTAAATTTACAGATTTTAACCAGAATGTAACAATGAAGAAATAAGTATAAGGAAATAGTGCGTTAGTAAAAGTTGTATTTATAGAATGTTGTGCATAAACCTAAGTCTTGAATGTAACAATATAATCTACATTTCAAAAGCTGGGACTCAAACCCTAACTTTTTAATGACTAAGTGTACTTCGTTCTAAATATGTTGATGCCAATTCCCTTGAGCTTCCATCATCAAGTTTCTATTGCTGTTGTGGTTTCAGATACTGCAAGCTAAAAATTTCAGACCAAAGCACACAATATTTTATTTTTACCAAGAGACAGAATTTCAGATGAAATCTATACTATTTTGCATTTTTTCTTTTTTATTGTTTATTATTATTAGTTACATTTTATTATCTCTGTATCCCAGCTGTATCCTGCTCCCTTATTCCCTCCCAATCCCACCTTCCCTCCCTCAGCTTCTCCCTGCCCCTTTCCAAGTCCACTGGTTGGGAAAGACCTCCTCCCCTTTCGTCTGGCCCTGTTTTATCAGGTATCTTCAGGGCTGGCTGCAAAGTCCTCCTCTGTGGCCTAGCAGGACTGCTCCTCTTTTGGTGGGTGGGGAGGTCAAAGAGCCTGCCATTGAGTTCCTGTCAGAGATAGTCCCTATTCTCCTTAGTATGGGAAACCAATTGGTTATTGATCTACCACGAGCTTTGTCCAAGTAAAGGTTCTAGGCTATATCCATACATGGTCCTTGGTTGGAGAAACAGTTTCAGAAAAAAATCCTGTGCCCAGATATATTTGGTCCTTGTGGGGCTCCTATCCTTTCCCCATCATACTAACTCCCCTTCTGCCGAAGGTTTGGTTATGAGTCTTAGTATCTGTTTTGAAATGCTGCTTGGTAGGGTCTTTTATTTTGCATTTTAATTCTACTTTTCAAAATACGGTAAGAAATAAATTTTAAAAAAAAGTTCATGAGAATATATACAGAAAACTGTCTTACTGTATAGGACTACAAGGCTGACACTTTCTAAAGTGCCTTTAAAAAGTGGTATTCTACTCAGCTGTAATTCTTTTTCTTAATTTTTTATTATTGTCATCTATTACAACTTATTCAATTTGTATGCTGGCTGTGTCCCCTCCCTAGTCTCCTCCCAATCCCACCCTCCCTCCCTCTTCTCCCCCTATGCCTCTCCCCTAATCCACTGAAAGAGGAGGTCCTCCTCCCCTTCTATCTGACCCTAGCCTAGCAGGTCTCATCAGGACTGGTTGCATTGTCTTCCACTGTGGCCTGATAAGACTGCACCCCCGCCCCCAGGAGGAGGTGATCAGAGAGCCTGTCACTGATTTCATGCCAGAGACAGCCCCTGCTCCCCTTAATAGGGACCCCACCTGTAGACTGAGTCTATGGGCTACCTCTGTGCAGGGGTTTTAGGTCCTCTCCTTGCATTGTCTTTGGTTGGGGTATTAGACGCTGCAGGGCCCCCCTGGCTCAGATTTATTTTGGCTCTGTTGGTCTCCTTTTGGAACTTCTGTCCCTCCAGGTCTTTCTATCTTCTCTTTCTTTCAAAAGATTACCTGAATTCTGCCCAAAGTTTGGCTATGAGTCTTAGCCTTTGCTTTAATACCTCAATCAGCAGAGTCTTTCAGAGGCCCTCTGTGGTAGGCTCCTGTCCTGTTCCATATCTTCTCTTGCTTCCAATGTCTATCACATTTGTCCTTCTGAATGAGGATTGAGCATCTTCCCTAGAGTCTTCCTTGTTGTTTGACTTCTTTAGGAGTATAGATTTTAGTATGTTTATCTTATATTATATGGCTAATATCCACTTATGAGTGCGTATATACCATGTGTGTCTTTCTGCTTCTGGGATACCTCACTCAAGATGATCTTTTCCAGATCCCACCATTTACCTGTAAATTTCATGATTTCCTTGTTTTTAATATCTGAGTCACATTCCATTGTGTAAATGTACCACAATTTCTGTATCCATTCCTCAGCTGAGGGACATCTAGGTTATTTCCAACTTCTGGCTATTATGAATAGAGCTGCTATAAATGTGGTTGAGCAAATGTTCTTTTTGTATAGTTGAGCATATTTTGGAGATATGCCTAAGAGTAGTATAGCTGGATCTTGAGATAGTACTACTCCCATTTTTCTGAGAAAACGCCAAATTGATATCCAAAGTTGTTGTACAAGTTTACATTCTTTTAACTATAATTTTCAATAGTAACATGTAAAACAATAATACTTGTAGACTATAAAATAATGGTCACTTAACATCTTATAATATTTGGACCCTCATGATTTCAAACTTTCATTGGATATGGTAAATGAAGTTATTACAATTAAGAATACCCAAAATACAAAGATGAGTAAAACAAAGACAGGTACAATCACAGTAAAATCACAGGACATCAAGATATGATGCTTGCATGGGCAAAACCAATTATAGTTTCATAATTTAATTATTATCCAAACTTGCCTTGCTGGTCAGACAGAATTCCTCATGCAGCAGAGATTATTGGAGGTCAAGCACTCTGCCCTGTATTCAGAAAAACAAACAAACAAAAAAACATGATACCTATATGGTCAAGCATTCACATGTGTGTAGATAGTATGAAAAGTATACATTCTTTTATCCTTTTCTATTGCTCTCATCTAATTATTTAAGGATTAGAAGAATCTATTGCTTGAAGTTGTCATTTAAAGGAGGGGACATATTTTGAGAAGGGCAATTTGATGGCACTATATCATACGGCTATTTCACTTGGGCTGCCTTGTTAATCAATACTAACCCTATTCCCCCAAGACACCCAACTCTATTCAAAACCTAGGCTTTACCTATTTAGATGTATTTACCTTTTCCAGAAAAATATCAATATTTTGTAATACTTAGCACATGTAAAACCCTGTTTACTTTTGATTTTTGCATATACTGTGTCATTTAGCAACTGAAATTCTATTCATTAGTGTTTTATTGACTAGCATGTGCTCAGTTCACAATGTTGGTTATTTAATTAGACAAACTTTTTAAAATTATGGTTTGTGTGCTCATTTACATAATTTTTATTGTTTCCAATAATATATGGGAATACTTGTTTATGAAATGGTATTGGCTGGCACCCACAGGGTTTGTTACCAAAACCAAGGATGCATGATAATACCTGTTATCGTTATCTTAACATGTTAATTGGCTTTTTTCTCATATTCATGAGAAAAAAACCTTAATATCTTAGAGCACGATATAGATATAGAATAATAGTAAACAAGAAACAAAGAGATAAAAGTTTGGGTATCCAAGTATACAGTTGCTTTGTTTTATATGTTGGTTTCTTTTTTACCAAATAAATGAAAACAAGGGCTAGTACATTACTTAGAGAAAATTATTCATAATCCTTTTGAGTATAGAGAAGTAAGAAAAAGCAAAATTATTTGTCTCAAATCACATACTCAAGAAAGCCTATATATTGAAATAAAAATTTTGAGCCTTAAGTAAGATTATTTTCCCCTTACTGGAAGCATGTGGTATTCATTTCCAATATTTTTCAAATTTAAAAATGTATTCTTTTGAAAAATCTTGCCCCAGGCAAAAGATAAATAATGACATTTACATTCTATGAATGAAGTAAATCTTTACCTTTACTTTATGGTTAACAACACAGTCATCCAACAAAAGTAATAAACCTGATGCCACTCATCCAACAAAAATGATGCCGTCAGCATTTTGGTTAACGTGTATCTTGAATTAACAGACCACCAAGTTACAGTAATATTCTCGACCAATTGCTAGTCCAGACTCTGATGCTAGACAGAGGTGCCTTCTGAATCAAGTCCTTCCCTATCCCGCAGGCTGAGAGCATACACATCTGAGATGTGTTAGTTGAAATTCCACACAACTACTGATTGCCAAGTTTGGATGGAATGATCACGGCAGAAATGTACAGAAGCTAAGAAAAACGTCACATTAAAATCCACTGCCTACAGACAGAATCCACAGAGGACAGAGGAAGGAGAAGAATCCCTCAGGTATTCCAGTCAAAATTTCCAATGTGAAGTTCACCTATTTATAACAGGAATATCAGGGAAATCGGAAAAAGAGTTTAAGACTAAGAGAATGATAATTCATGCAAAAATATTTTCTGCACATCTCTCTGTAAGAAACAAAAACTGTATGATATATTATTCCTTTTCTGGAAGTTTGACTGAACAGAGAAGAAGCAGCTTTACTGAAGACATGTTGTTTTATCACTAATTTCCTGAATATTTAAAAATTTCCACTCATCATGATAAATTATTGAGATGAAAGAGGAATAAAAACAATTACTTTACAATCGAAAGAATCTCATCATGAGAACTGTGCTGTAAAACTTTCAGTACAATAGGTTAAGCCTGAAGGTGGTGGAGAATCCACTTCTCGGCCTTCCCTTTGCTTTCCCAGCATCAGGATGCTGGGATTTAATCTATTTAATTAGAAATATATAAAAGTAAGCTAAGGTAAAACTGGCTAACACTTATAAATATGGAATAACTGCAGGACAAGCTAAATATGAAAAGTGCTAACGGGGTCTATTTTTAAATTTACTTTTTTATTTTTAATGGATAGGAATATTTTTCCTACACGTGTATACACATACTATTTGCACACCTGGTGCCTAGGTATGTCATCCGGACTGGCTGCATTGAGTTCTTCTGCAGCCTAGTACAGCTGCACTCCCCCCAGGGGAAGGTGATCAAAGAGCCAGCCACAGAATTCATGTCAGAGCGAGCCCCTGCTCCCCTTACTAGGGATCCCACTTGGAGGCTGAGCTGCCATTGGCTATATCTGAGCAAGGGGACTAGGTTATCTCCATGCATGGTCCTTGGTTGGAGCATTGGTCTTTGCAAACATCCTTGGGCCCAGATTTTTTGGTTCTGTTGCTCACCTTGTGGAGCTCCTGTTCCCTCCAGGTCTTTCTATCTCCCCCGTCTTTCATAAGATTCGCTGTACTCTGCCCAAAGTTTGGCTATGAGTCTTAGCATCTGCTTTGATACCCTGATGGGTAGAGCCTTGCAGAGGTCCTCTGTGGTAGGCTCCTGTCCTGTTCCCTGTTTTCTCTGGCTTCAGATGTCTATCCTATTTGCTTTCTGAGTGAGACAAGAGGACACTTCTCTAAAAAGTACTATGATGCTGCTACCTGTGAGGCTGTTCTTTCTTATTAGACTCAATCCTTTCAGTGGACTTGTGTGTACATTTCAAAGGTTGTATTTCTTGATGTGATGAAAAATATGAGAGCTATGGCTGACTTTGGAAACCTGGAGCATAAATAATAGAATTAGTCAGAGGATGATGTTAACTTTTACCTATGGATGACTGGAGGCTGATTTTGTTTGCAACTACAAACTATTGAAAACACATGAAGAAATGTTAAAAAGTAGAAAAAGCAAAAGAAAGCACCTGAAAAGAGTTTTCATTACTCTCTGCCATGTATATATGTTTAGCAGTTCCTCAGACACAGGTAATTGCTGGTGATAACTGTTTTTAAATAAGAGATTTTTAACAGAAATGGAAATACTAATTCTCTTTCGCATGTGTTTTTTATCTTGTTCATCCTGCTCACTAACAGGTAACTTGGAGCAGGTAGTTTTTTCTACACAAATGACTTGCTGTACTCTGGGCTAGGCGTAGCTGAAACCCCCCTGATTAGCATTCAGAAGGAACCGCTGGCATACGTGCACCATTCGAAAGCAACTGCGAGAAAGCAGCCCCGAGGCCTTTGAGGAGATGGGCTTTCAGAACACTGAAGTGCTGCTACTGGCTCTGAATAGGCAATTATGCCAGTCCATTGCACAGGCCACTGTGGATCAGACATCCATGATGGAGCTTCGCAGCAGCGATTGGTCCAGATGTTTGAACTCTTGATTATGTCAACTTAGAAACATCCAAAAATATGAGCTTTAATTATAGACATTGAAATAATTATTTCTCTTCCTCTTCCATCACCCTGCCATGGCTGCGCTTTGTCTGAGGCATTTGTAAACATATATTCTATCATTTTGCTGCAACTGTGTTCCAATTACTGCTTGAGTATAATTTGCTACATGAAATATGTAAATGAAATTTTCATATATTTATCAATATAGTCACCAATTATAGTTCATATAACTGGGCAACATGAAACAATTTAAAATAAAATAGTACAAGATTAGTTTCACAATGTAAATAATTCTAAAGTATGTAATAAATTATAGAGTCTAATAATATCTAAAGGGCTTTGGCACTTACACCATATGACTTCTAAAGAACTGAGAGTCAGTTTCACCCTAATTCACCCTTTTTGTACTCATTATTGGAGTCACTGTCTTTTGAGGACTATCATGCCATTAGTGTCAAACTTTTTGACAAAATTTGCTAAGGAGAATTAGAAATCCACTCCAGTAAGTTCTAATTTTGTGTCCTCTGTTTGCAAACTTCCATTTAGATTATTCTGTTTAAATACCATACTGAGTGTTGCTTCCGTAGTTCAGAATAAAGGTTTATCTTTTAAGGTTCACTTTTTTAGTTTGATCCACCGACACTTAGATGGCACCCAGGCTATTTATCAAGAAATGATCTTGATATCATGATGATGGATTGCTTTATTGAATCAAAGACACGCTATAATTCAATTCTGACCTAATTGTTTTAAATGAAATAGCCATAATGTGCAGCACCCTATTTAGATCCAAGTGTTACTTTCCAATTGTATACTCTCCTTTCCCATTTTCCAATCTTCCAAATTATCGCTGACAATTAGGCAGCATTTAACACTCGTCATCACGTTCATCTTCGCAGATCCGGTGACACTTAAGGCGAACAAAGAATGGGAAAAGGAATGTGTATTTGGTAAAGAGCTAGAAATAATAGAAAATAAGGACTGACTCTGCCTTGATGGTTGAGAGAGAGGTGAGCGTGAGATAAGCGGATTTGTTGTGAGGTCGTAAGTCACTAGTGGATGGTAATTTGAAAATGGATTAGCTTAGAAGTAGCAATTTCTGCTCCATGGGTTCCAGTGAAAGAGTCTGCCTAATTCTGTAAGGGACCTCATAAACTGGCAGAGATCAACGCCTACCTAATGTGCCATTGTGCACCGGGCACACTTCAATGATTACAGCACAGCTGGCCTGGGTTTTACTTGATACTTCTTTAGCACTTGCACGGCAGGTGCCCACATGACTATTTGGCCCAAAGGAATAAACCCGTTAGGGAATTAAATGGACGGGGGCCGCTCCACCTCCTAAGACGTTACTCACATCTGACCTGACAGGGACAGTGAACGGTACCGGTAACCTGAGCCCAAATGAAGACTAAGCAGTGTCCATGAAGGAAGTGGCTTCTTACTCATCGGGGTGACACTTTCTTAATTTGAAATGCTATGATGTCAGCTATGGTGCAGCTTTGAATAACACGGTAACATAAATTTCAAGTATGAAATGTGTAACGTTTTACATGATAGAACTTCATATTAAAATTTATAAATCAGTACTACATTTTTAAGTTTTTTTGATTGTTTGATATAGGCCACGCAAATTAGTTGCCGAAAGACGAGACGGAATTCCATCGAGAAAATTTTAAATAAAATTGGAATATGAGACATCACTAATGCCTTTGAATTGTTAAAAAAAAAAATTAGCTAAAAAACCTCACACTCTGTGTGTGTGTGTGTGTGTGTGTATGTATGTAGCAGTCATTTTCACCCTATGAGCCAGAACTATCTTTGCAGTCTTGCATTCACAAATCTGTGTAGATTTCTCTAACAGTTACTTATATAAGTCATGAATAAAAAGATAACTGCCTCTATATAATTTGAAATGCAAATGTTTATGTTAAAATAAGCAATAAAATTTATCTATATCTTTAGACAAACTCTAATTTGTATGTTAAAATTTCTATCTTACACCTCATTAAATATTATATCACATGACATGGAATGGAATAATATCAACAACGTTCTTGATTAATACAATAAAATTAAAAGAGTATTGAGAATGATTTATGAACAATTACTTGGAGTTGGTCTGAGTAATTTAGGTATATAGTGTAAACTCTTTGAATTCCTGTTTTTACTCTACAAAATATGTTCTACTATATGCTTAATAACCAAACTTGTCAGGATTCATTCAGCTACCTGAACGATTTTAGGTGAAAATGACATAAATGTATAATTAAACAAATAATGCTAATGAAAGTTGGTTATAGATGAAAAGTCTTCTTGTTCCCAGTTAGTTTCAAATCTGCTTTTGCAAAGGCCTTTCATAAGGTCCAATAACTGACTTAAAACAGTAAATGTAGAATAAGGCACCTTGAGATTATCATTAAAAATCAGACTTCTCCAAGGAGAAGAGAAGACACCATTGGAATGCAAGCAGGCTAAGAATAAAGAAACATTCCTAGACTTCCTGTGATGTCACTGTGTTCATTCATAAAAATGAATTGAAGGTGCAGATGTAGCTAAGCTGACAGACTGTTTGCTTAGGAGTTAGGAGTCCCTGTGTTTGAACCCCATCACTGCATGAAGCCAGACATGGCAGTGAACTGGTGCATGTCTGCAATTTAAACCCTCAGGAGGTTGGAACAGGAGAATGAGAATGTCAAGGTCATCCTTGGCTACAGGGAAAGGTCAAGGTCACCCTAGACTACATGAGAACCTATGTCCAAAAATATTAAAACAGCACATAAAACAAATTGATTAGGCTAATATTTTTAGTGATAGAAATTAACTCATAAATAATACTTATTCAAGCAAAATGGATAACACAAATTTCAAATTATTTAAAATTTAATTTGATTAGTAAAGTTGCCTTGTGTTTACTTAAAGATTTTGAGTGTGTATGTGTATGTGTGTGAAATATAAAAAAAATGGAACTCAATCTTGTATGTGCATGCAGAGCAGTGGTGATTCTGAGACAGGTGTACGCCGGAATGAAGGTGAAAAGGATTTAAATCCCATTTACGTAACCCAACACTGAACTATATTATTTTCATTTTTGTATCTTTTAGAAAGTTTGGTAACAATTTTTTTTTCTTTGCTACCAGAATTGCTAGTGATGACAACCCATAGAGGCACACAGGAGTTGCAAGCTTCTTGTGAACAAGCAGTGCTTGCTGGGGCACTTCGGTTTGGTTACACAATCCCCTCCCCCCCATATAAAACTCTAGAGGCTCTGGTTCCTCTTTATACATTCAACCACAGAAAAAAAAATTGTTTGAGTTCACTTTATCCTTTCTTTTAGTTCTTTCTTTTTCTTTCTTTCTTTTCTTCCTTCCTTTCTTTCTCTTTCTTCCTTTATTTAAAGAGTTCTACATAACCAGTATTGATCTTCAATTCACTGTGTAGCTAGCTGAGGACCAACTTGAATTCCTAGTCCTCCTGACTCCACCTCATGAGCGCTGAAATTACAATTTTTATAACACATTGGCTTTGGGTGTTTACATACTTTTCCAGGTAAAGAAATATATCGATTGTGTCCTTGACAGATTTTAAAATTGGAGGAAACTGTTATAGAAATTTGTGAATAAAATACTTTGTTTGAGGAATAAGAACTTCAGTTAGAAAGGCAGCATGCAATCTATCAAAACATCATTAACTATTACAAAATTCCAAATTAACTATTACAAAACTACAAAGATTATTTTGTCATTACCCAGTTTATACATCTATCAAATATCATCTGGTGTCCCATCTATATGTGTGATTTACACATCAACTGAAAAACAAAAGAATGGTGGGTGAAATCTATAGTTAGCAGGTCTTAATGTTCTACTTTTTCAAATAAAAAGAGTTCTCAAAGACAGTATTCTTCTAAAGTGATTGAAAACTAGGAGCTAATAGTTCATATAAAAATCAAGTAAAATTTAAAGGCAAAGGATCCACCTTAAGAGCAAGCAAACAAAAAATATCAGTAGATATGGCAGGTAATGAACCTTTAATACCAAATATGGTGAGGAAATACAATGACAAGAGTAAAGGCAACCCTTAGGAGCAAGCAACCTGGGAGTAACATGTTTGGTTGGACAAACTTGAGAAAGCATCTTGTGGGTGGAGTTTGGTAACAGAACAGGTAAAAATTAGATGGTAGTACATTGAAAATGTAAATGAATGTGTCAACTATGTTTGGCTCTGAGGATGGAACCCAGGGTGAGGCTCATAGTGAGCAAACGTTTTACTACGCAGCTTCTTCAGTCCTGTTACTGCCGTTTACAAGGTAAAACAGTTCTTTACAAGGAATATCAGAATATGAATAGCATAGCCAGGTCCTAGGACAGTAGAGCATCATCAGTTCAGGGTAAGCCTGAATGCATCTCCTACCTTTGAATTCTAGCTTCACTGTCCTTCTACACTTTTGCTCAGTTGCTCTAACCCCTGTGTTCACAGGACAGGAAGAAACAATAGGTGCTATTTGACAGAGATATTATGTGGAGAAATGAGATAAGGTTCAGGAGCTGTTTAGCTGTCATCATGAAATGATGTAAGACTGCTACAAAGCTAAGGCTGTGATTTGGATAATTATAAATACAGCTTTCTCTTTCTCTCTGAGATATTTGTAGTTGCTGTGTGTTCTTTAACAGAGTCTATTCTGTTTCATAAACTGTTTTCAAAAGTTCTAAAACCTTATTTTCTAAAGAGGGGTATTATATACCAAATTCCAACTCTAATCCTATTCCTTCCTTTATCTGTGATTTTTGCTCTCTGCCCTGCATTCCTTCATGTTCTGGCACTGAGTCCAGTGAAAACTAAAGACCTGAATGAAAGGATTTGATTTGGATGGAAGTCAAACCAAAGGCACTACTGCTGCCTAGAGCTGTATCGGGTCCTTCTCCTCTTCCTTCCCTTGGAATATAAATTCGACTAGTAGGCATATTTTAGCCTGAAATGGAGAGAAGAGATGAATTTGTAATTTTAAACAAAATTTATATGTGGAATTTGAGGGCTTATGCGTTTACTTTTGTAAACAGCTATTTTTATTCCTTACCCCAATGAATATTCTGGTATCAGTTTTTTTGTGTGCAACTTCTTTAATATGAAACATCTTGTTAGAGGCAAAATGAAACTCTCAGAAAGTTTAAAAAGTAATAGAAAAGTACAGGCTAGCTTTTATAATAGTTCCTTAAAGCTTTTGACATCACCTGTCTTTCTGTGTTAGTTACTAGTTGTAAAAGAAAAATTATAATTGTCCTATTAAGTAAATTGAAATTTATGAACTTCTATTGTCATTACTGCACATTTGATAAATTCAATTGTGGTATGAATTGTGTGTGTCTGTGTATGTGTGTGTTTATGCACACTGCACAATTTTCTCACATATTTTTCTTACATGCATATTGCGTTCCTAGACTGGCCTTTGGCAGGGCACAGAGTCTGACGTTTATATTTGCTTTTTTAAAACATCTTCCTACAGATTTCTAGGCACCTGCTACATTGCCTTCTGTTTTTAAACAGTAAAGAAATTATATTCATTGCAAAGAAGCTTAATTTTCTACTTGGAAATCACTGAAAACTCTAAGTAAACTGTATAACTGAGAGAAACAAATGGACTGCCACCACCACAACACAAATAATAAAGCAAAATAAGGTGTCCACACAAATGTACAGCAGGAGAGGAGAACAGCAGAACATGCCCTGTGAGCACACTTCCAACCTGCTGTTTTCCCTGTCGGGGGCCACATGGCTTTGATTTTCATCTAATTGTGAGAAAACACAAACACTGGCAAAGGCTTTCTGAATGCTGAGTGTCCCCGCTGTGTTAAGCAGGACTAGAATTTGTGTATCTAAAGGAAACCTTTGCATGCTGTTTGTCTGGTTTTTATCCTCAGAAACATAATAGACCTATGAGACAAAAGGCAGCAGTATGTAGAAACTTGAGAGAGAGTTTTGATTATGAGATGAGAAAAGTAAGATCCTTCTTTTCCTGACCTTTACTAGCACTGAGTTTGGAAAAAAAGGCTAGTTCTCAGGAAGCAATGTCTAACACGGGCCCAACACGCTATTTAAATCACTTAACACTCTTTAGAATGGGGATATTTGAGCTGAAGGGCAAGTTTTGGTTTAGATTGTGATGAGTAAAAGGAAGTGGAACATTTACATTCCACAAATTGACAGTAGATTCTGATGGTCTTACCTCAAAATAGTATAAGAAGAGTTCAATGGCCTTGATGGTTGCCAAAGGCTAGCAGATTACAGAGGCCTCCTGTGTTTTTTGTTTGTTTGTTTGCTTGCTTGTTTTCTGTATATCGCTCTGCTACAATCTTCATTCATGGATATCAACAAAATTTATACAAAGGGTAATATGATTCTTCAGATGTCCTAAGGGAGACTGGCCTTTGGCAGTAATGAGTATTTTCTTAGGAGATGGTTCCCTCCCTGTCCTCCCACCCTGTGACAGCCTGAAGATTAACATAAACACCTGCTCCTAGACATGCACACAGTGTTTACTTTAAAAAGAATGTGAATGTGCAAGTATCATCTGTGTGTCAAGCTGTGGAGGTGGCTTAGTGGATACAGTTCTGGCTGTACAGGCACAACTTAGTTTGTCTGTACAGCCTTAAGTTCGATCCCAGGACAAAGAAAGAAGCCGAGCGCCCTGGCACATAGCTACAAACTCCTTGCTTTCTGGAAGCGCCCAGGAGTTTCTGGAAGCTCACCAGCCAGCCAGTCTAACTGAAAGCCTACCTTCAGGCTGGACGGAATATGCAAAAAGTAAAGAAATGATGCTGAGAGACATTCTGATACCAACCTCTGGCCTCCACTTGAGCTCTCACACCGACTGCACCCCCCCACACACACACACTTCACACGTGCACAGACACACTAGCCCACATTTAAATGAACTTCAAATTAGTCATCTGCTTTCCTTGTATCACAAAACCATCTGGTTTTAGAAAAGGAACTGATGCTCATTTTCTGAACTAAAGCTAACATTTACATTCTCATTTAAATATTTTGTTTGCATTTTCGCCTTCAATCCTTCCACCATCCATCACCATTCGTTCGTGACTCTAAAGACAACGTATTTAAATGCGAGCTGGCCTAACCCAGTGATTGTCCACTATCCGGGAAAGTTTTAGGAATTTGTCATGGTTGGATTTATCGTCAAATCAGAAGCGACCACCCAGGGAGGGATTGCCTTCGTTGAGATGAACTGTTTACAGGTCTATGGGGGCATGTCTTAATTAAGTTAATTAATTCGAGACCCCAGCCCACTGTAGGTAGCATTATTTGTTAGGCAGGGGGTCCTGACTCTGTAAGGCTGGGGAAATCAGGCTAAGCACAAATAAGCAAGCATGGGAGATTCATTCCTCCCTGTTGTTGACTGTGGAAGCCATGTGACCCACTGTCTCAAGCTCCCACTGCCGTGATTTCCTGCAGTGATGGGCTATTATTGACTGGCACTGTAAAATAATCATAAAATAATTTTTTAATTGTAAAATAGACCTTTTTTTCCTCCTACAGTGATTGTCGCCAAGATATTTCATCACAGTAACAGAAATGAAACTGTGACAGAAATAAATCTAATTTACTATTGCAAATGAAGACCCAGTTTTCTCCAATGGAGTCTCGCTGGGCATACAAAGCACATTAAAGTGTAGGCTCCATGTCCAGGAGTCAATGGTCAACACAAAATGAGCTCAGTCATTTTTTTTTTTTAGCCTTTTTGTCTCATATAGCTTTGTTCGGGTATTTTTTTCTGTCTTATTGTGTTGTTTTTTGTTTTTGTTTTTGTTTTTTCACTTACACATTATGGTTTCTGATTTTGTTTTTTATAAGTTTTCTTTTGTATAGTAGGTGTCGGTGTCCATGTGCATGTGTGTTCTTGTCCTTGTCCATTTGTGTGTATGTGTGTTTAGTTTTTATGCTTTCTTTTTTAAAAAAATCTGGTTTGTTTACTTCCTTATTTTCCTGTTTTTAAAGAGAGAGAGAGAGAAAGAAAGAAAGAATAAAGTTGAGCGGAGGTTAAAGTAGGGTGGATCTGTGAGGAGCCTAGGGAAGAGGAAACATGGTCAGAATATATTGTGTGAATTTTTTCAGTTAAAAAAAAAGAACAAGAATAATACGTAAGTATAAAAATTAAGAAAAAAAAGAAGATCTTAGTTTCACTCAGACTTGATTTGATACATTCCTTTACAAGTTCCCATATGAGCATTAATAGATGCAACCCGCCAATACATCCATATTCCTGCGCACCCTGAAACTAGCTTATATTCAGTGATATAAGTACTAACTTCATTTGTAGGCCAATCTATCACTATCCAATGTCTGCCATATGCAACCCTCTCCTCCACACTCCTACATACACACCCCACCACACACGCAGACTTATGCTTTGAAGATTAACAGCCTATACTAATACATTAAAAAGTTAAAATAATTTTCTGTAAAAGTATATATTAACAAAGTTTTATTTAATACTTTCAAAATTTCTTTGGAATATGTTGTTGTTTTTTGTTTTTTTTTCTTGGAAGTTAAGGGTGGAGCTTCTATTACTACCTAAACCCACACCTTGTTCACAGAAGGAAGACCGCTTTATAATCTGTTAATGAGTCAGAGAAGGATGTAGAAAAGAATGGAAAGGTGATACAGGGAGTTTTGAGGAGGGGGAGACATATGTTTGTCACTAAATATAGGAAATCACTGCAAACACTGTGAAATTCCAAGATAAGCAGAGGATGCTCATTCTAGGGGCAAGTCTGACTCTCATAAAACGAAACTATTTTTAAAAACACCCAGATGTTAGGTGTTCTAGAGATAATGTGACAAGTTCAAGATGTAATTAAGAGTCACAAAAGAAAAAGAAAATTCTTCCTTCCAATAGAAAATTAACCAGAACTTTTTTTTTTTGTTAAAGCTGTTCTCAGGATGAAACCATAATTAAAAATGCAATGTCAGGCTGAAATTTAGTCAGTGAGTAAAGGGCCCTGAACATAGGACCCTGAGTTCACTCCTCATTCAGACATAAAGTGAATGTGGTGCCACAGACCATGCTCCTAATACTCAGGGGGTGATACTGGCATGGTGATCAGAAGTCTAAGGTCATTTCTTCTGGTACATATGTAGTTTAAGACCAGCCCAGACTACATAGGACTCCAGCACACACACACACACACACACACACAGAGAGAGAGAGAGAGAGAGAGAGAGAGAGAGAGAGAGAGAGAGAGAAAGAGAAAGAGAGAGAGAGAAAGAGAGAGAGAGAGAGGAAGGCACATGTAAATGTTGCTTTTATTTCCTCAGATGAGAGAATGAGAGTCATACCCAAGCTTTACAAACACATGGCTTGGTGTTAAGCCCAGAGCCTTTCCCAGGTGTAGGCATGGAAGCTTTTAGCTTTGATACAATCTAATCTTCTGCAAGCTCCTTCCTACCTGTCTCCTAAGCTAGGTCTAGAATGTTTCAGCATGCAAGACTTAACTGCAGAATAAATTTAACATTTTCTAGCTCTTTCTGAACTCTGGCTGGCTGGTTCAACTCAGCTGTTCTGGCTCAAAACTCCTCTCCAAGCTGACTGATTGAAACTGGCTTCCCTCACCTTCTCACTCAGTTGCTCTGGTTGGAAAAACTGCCACTGAACTCTATAAACTGAACTGCACTGACTGAACAAGCTGAAGAGAACTGAATGGAACTGCAAAAGCTCAAGTAAAGTCAACTGCACTCAACTAAACTGCAGCAAACTCAGCTTTCTTCTTTCTCCCTGCACTGCTCTTAAGGAGCCTTGCCTTTCTGTCTGTTCTCCTCAGAGGTGGGCATAACCTATCTCTAATTCATTCTGTCAAATCTTTCTCTGAGTCATCACTTTGTCTGCCCATCAATTAGATGTCCCCTTTAATTATCCCACTTCTGTCTATAAACTAATCTTATTTTCATTGTTTGGGATTAAAAGTGTGTATTAAGGGTTTGTCCATATTCCAGGCAGATCCATTTTGTAAACCAGGTCTTGTCTGCATTACAGCTGAATCACGTTAATCTAGAAGGTATTTAGGTGTGATCCCTTGCCAGAGCAGCCATGTTGCTGGGTTAAAATTCCTCCACAGACATACCCACATGTACACATATACTTGATAGGTAAGTAGGTAGATAGACAGATAGATAGGTAGGTAGATAGATAGATATTTTGAAACTGGCATAGGCATGGTTGAAATTACTAGATTTATTGCAGGAAATGATGGGATAAATAACATAGGGACAAATAACAAATTTCCCTGGGTGTCATTTTATCAGAGCAAAGTTGGTCAAGGACTCATATATATAGATTTTCATGTTATGAAAAAGATTATGATAAATCAATATCTAAGAAATTCTACTTTGTCATGGCTTTTTAATAACAAGAGGATGGTACTTTTCTGACATTTTCTACCCCCTGAATAGACAGAAGATAAATTATCTCAATATACAGGCACTGACATGTACCTTGATTCAGCTTGTCTTTGAAGATATTTTATTATTTATTATACACTTTTCTACCATTTTACAGCTGTTAGTAAGGAAAAGTTAAATAAAGCACTCAGTATCATGCAGTCCATGAACACTGGAACTCTGGCTTGCCCCTTCCAAATTGCAGTGATATAGTCTGTTCTTAATCACTCAGATAGTACATAATATGAAAACTTAGGGGGAAAGGACAATGATTTTAAGATAGTACATTTAAAAATGCTTATGAGAAACCCAGCGTTTCATAAATGAGACTGGCACCACCTCTTCTTTTTTCTTGTGAAGGAACTGAGTCATCCTTTGAGTTTTTCCTATGCTCTCTGTCAACATTTAGTTACCATGCCTCTGGACATCATATAGCTGCTTGACCAACTTCCTCCACTGTAATGGACCTGAAATTCTCAATGACATGGACCATAGTCCCAGCAGGTCCTTCCTTTTCTTTCTGTGGTCATAAGTAGCTTTCTTCTCTGGATGTCAACATATCCTTCTTTGTCCCCTGCTCCTAATGTCCCAAAGTTGAGATTTGTGTGTGTGTGTGTTGTATTTTGACTCTTCCAAAGAATATGTAAATTGGAGGTAAATATTCATTTATTTTTTCAGTATCATTTCTTTTTCTTTATTTAATTACCTTATAGCCTGATCCACCTCACTCCTCTCCTCCCAGTCTCAACCACACGTTCCCTCCTGCCCCCAGCCCACCAGAGACTAGAAGGCTCCCAAGGGGTACCAACCCACCCTGGCACACTGAGAGCATGCTTAACAGAAGTCAGGGGACAGAAAAATTAATTTTTGTATCATAATTTGGTTTCTGAGGAGATAAGGCTTTAACCTTCACTTTTGGAGAAAATATTATTGGAACCAGCAAGATACCTTAGCCAATAAAGGTGATTACACCCTGAATCAACATGATTGATGAAGAGAAATGATTCCCATGAACTCTCCTATGGCCTTCACTCTGGCACATATATGCACTCACAATTAACACATGCACACATACACACACATACAGATAAATACTTGTGATTTTAAATGACATTACTCTCATTTTCAAATAATTATTTTCTAATTTTTTTTTTATCTGAAATCACTGATTAGTGGACAGCCTACAGTAAAAAGTGGGCTTTTTATAATCTGGCCATATCCTGTGGAACAATTAAGTCCTGTTTTATTCAGTGTGTGAGAAGTTGTTACAAATGTTCCAGCGTTGTTTAACAGGAGCTCTTTAAGCTAGGTCTTTTATTATTTTGACATGTAGAAAACGTCCCGTGAAGGCACCCTTCCCATCCTGCTCCATATAATGTTTCAGAGTCATCTTGTATTTTTTAAACACAGCCCAGATGAAACTCATCCCTTGGGTAAGTGCTGCTTTCTTTCAGTGAAAAAGAGTCTGCAGAAACCAAACTCTGAGGGGGATATTTATTGGAAGTTTGTGCTCATTGGCCATCTTTCTGGTCTGAAGTAGAAAGTGTACTCAGACAAACACAGAGACCCAGAAAGGTTTTAGTGTCTGTGGTCTCTATCTGTAGCTCCACCTGTATGTATATACTAAGCGGTTCCTTAAAACAACAAATCCATCATCACTCATGGCTATCCAGTATATATAGAACTGAAATTAAAAAGAAAAAACATAAATGGAGGCATTTGTTATTACCGGTATTCTCAGAGGACTTTATTAACATCCACAATGGTTCATTGAGTCTAAGAATGATGTAGAATATAAATTCATCCAGTTTTGTTGTTTTACATATAAATAATTAAAGCAGTGAGAGAAAAGGTGTTTGTTAAATTACCAAATTGGTAAGCTAGCTGATACTCACCAAATCTAATTTTTATTTTATATTTTTTTATTTATTACAATTTATTCACTTTTTATCCCAGCTGTAGCCCCCTCCCTCATCTCCTCCCAATCCCACCCTTCCTCCTTCTTCTCCTCCCATTCCCTTCTCCAAGTCCACTAATAGGGACACCAATGACAGATCTCCTGTCCTCACCAAATATAATTTTACAGCTAGTTACTAAACTAGAAATAACATGTCTAAAGATTTATTATTTTGAAGAAATATGTTTGGGGACTGTCATAATCTTCACAATATCTCATGAGGTGATTATCTTAAAATTTTTAATAGAAACATGAAGCAGCAATTTAAAATCAGTTGAGATCAATGTTTAAGAACACGGAGTCCTTAAAGTGTAATGAGGAACTATGCTTGTATCAAATTTTGTTGAATTTGTTTTATCTCTGATGAAATTGATAATACTTTAGAACATGAAATATTTGTAATAGCAGCAAGAGGCCTGGAATAGACCGTGCCAAATGGTAATCAAATTAAATTTTTTTTTGTTTTGTTTTGTTTAAAGAATTAAGTTAGTCTTGAGATGCAGCCTGTTAGCGATAACTTGCCTAGAATAGGCAAAGCCCTAGGTTTGGTGCCGGGTAAACATAAATACGCACACAGGTATTAGTTAACCAATTAGATTGTGGAAGTAGCTGATATGTTAAGTTTTTACCGTGTCATAACTTAAGCAATTCCATCCTACATTGGTTTGTGCTACTTATTTGTGCTTTGAGATACATATATCAAATCAAGTCACCAAAGACTTAATTAGCTGGATATCTGTAAAACAAAATAAAACAACAACAACAAAATGTGACTAACACAATAGGCACAATAGAATATAAGAAAATATTTTCAAGCTATTTTTCCAAAATTTCATACATAAATACCCCTCTTTCTACCCTCCAACTTCTTCCATGCTCCTCACCTCGCCCTTCTGATTTAGTTAGTTACAAACACATTTACACACACATATATACATGTATATATACATATTTCATGCCTATAGCTCTCCGTCTAGATACAGTCTTGTGAAATTTATCTCTTACAAACATATGTACAGGACCAGGAGAAATGGCGTCGGGGTAAGGGGCTCACACAGCTCTTGCACCGGGTTCAAATCTGTGTGCTAATACTCACATTGGGTAGGTGGACTTCCCGAAGCCTCTGCTCTAGGGCACTTCTTGCCTTCTTCTTGCCTCTTTGGACACCTGTATCATGTGTACACATATAATTATATGTACACATATAATTAATATAAATAAAAATATCTACAAATATAAATGTATAATAAACATGATAGAGCTACAAATTAAATACTAGGAAATGATTTTTCATATACAAATATGAACTTCTACAAAGTGAATAAACTGTTAATTAACAAAAATAAAATAAAAAGGTTTTAAATGACGCGCTTAAAAGATAAAAAGACCATTTTTTATGAATTACTCAATTTAGTCATGAGGCTAGGATGCTATGCATCTCTTCTCTGCTATATCCCAACGCAAATTAACATTACCTAATTCAGCGTAATAAGCATTTCTTAAAAATAGCTGTTTACTGAGTATCAAATTTTATCTTGGCACAAGATGTGGAGAAGCACACTTTGGAAAAATTAAATGATGTATGCAGTAAGCGTCAGTGAGCACTAAAAATCTAATGTAAGCAGTACAAATGATTTTAAATTTTCAGTGGTCACATTAAAGTTAATGATGCAGCCCATACATTGTTAAACTCATGTCCGTTAGAATTCATTCCAACATATAGTCAGCGTTTCGATCATTATTGAAATATTTTACACTCACTTTTTTAGCAATTCGTTGAGATCTCCTAGGCATTTCGCATTTATAGTGATATCCATGTTAACTCAGTAACTAATTTATGAAATAATAAGCATCACAAATATCTGTGCAATCCATTTGCTGTGTTACCTCTATTTGGTCCATCTGTCAGTTTGTTTTCAAAGCTGGTGTAAGAATTAAATTTATATAGGGGAGCAATTATGTATTACTGATTAGGATATCCATGAAATTTAACATCATTTTATTAATAATAATTATGCATCAGCTATAATTAATGAGAATCTAAGTCATTAAATTAATACTAAAATTTTTAGCTATCACCTAGCAATAATTTAAAGCAATTTTTAAAATTTATTCATTTTTTATTAATTATAGTTTATTAACTTTGTATCCTAGCTGTATCCCCTCTATGATCTTCTCCCAATGCCACCCTTCCTCACTCTTCTACTCCCATGCCCCTCCCCAAGTCCACTCATAGGGAAGGTATTCCTCCCATTCCATATGAACCTAGCCTATCAGGTCTCATCAGGACTGGCTACATTGGCTTCCTCTGTGAACTGGTAAGGCTGCTCCCCTCTCAGGGAGAGGTGGGGTGATCAAAGAGCCAGCACTGAGTTCATGCCAGAGACAGTCACTGCTCCCCTTACTAGGACACTCACTTGGACACTGAGCTTCCATGGGCTACATCTGTGCAGGGGTTCTAGGTTATCTCCATGCATGGTCCTTGTTGGAGTATCAGTCTCAGAAAAGATCCCTGTGCCCAGAGTTTTTGGTTCTGTTGCTCTCCTTGTGAAGCTCCTATACTCACCAGGTCTTTCTTTCTCTCCCTTCTTTCATAAGATTCCCTGCTCTCTGCCCAAGGTTTGGCTATGAGTCTCAGCATCTGCTTTGATAACCTGCTGGGTAGAGTCTTTCAGAGGCCCTCTGTGGTTGGCTCCTGTCCTCTTCCCTGTTTTCTCCCTCTTCCAATGTCTATTCCATTTTCCTTTCTGAATGAGGATTGAGGATCTTATCCGGGGTCCTCCTTCTTGCTTAGCTTCCTTAGGAGTACAGATTTAGTATGTTTATCCTTTATCATATGTCTAATATCCTCTTATAAGTGAGTATATACCATGTGTATATTCTGAGGGATACTTCACTCAGGATGATCTTTTATGGCTGCTCTTCCAGAAGTCCTGAGTACAATTCCCATCTTCTGTCATTCCTGGATACAGGCAGGTAAAACATTGCACACATAAGATAAAGCAATTTAACTAATAAGACATATTTTTAATTTTACCCTTCTTTCATATAGCCACATTTGCTAGAAAGTTCTGATTTGCATAAGTAGCCTAAATGATTTTATTTACAGCCTCATGTTTTGCTTTGAAAATTAAGTCTTGTTTTGAGCATGAATCATTGAATCATGTAGTTATGACATGGTCTTCAAATTTATAATTTTGGTGCTTTATAAGCACTATAAAAAGAAGCAGTGAATGCACATTATTTTAAAGCAAATTGACATCTATGTTGGTGGATATTTGGTTTTCTCGCTGTCCTTTTTGGAAGGTTCCACAGTGAGGACTTGCTGTGTTAGAAACTGGAATGTTTCCCAGGTTCACCCTTAGCCCCTGCTTAATTGTTCCAGGCAATCCCTTTCAGGCTGTAAGTATGTGTTCCCTCTCAAACTGATGCAAAGTGACAGTCCAAGCAGAGCTGTGTACTTTGCTCTACTCTCTGTCCTCTCTCTACTCCCTGATATGTGGGAAGAGGGGAGAATAATTGTTCAGATTTCCAGAGGCCCCTCCTGTCAACCAGATTGTTTCCTGACCCCAGTCAAGACAATAGCAACAGTAGGCAGCTCCAAAGCATGTCAAGGAAGAGCAGCCTGGAAGATCCTACAGGAGGGAATACACAGAACGATTGTCTACTTAGGGTCTGCTCACTTGCCGAGATTTCAGTGTGTGCTGGAAACAAAAATTCTGTATTTAAGGTGAATAAAAGCCAAAACTGAAATGGTTGAAGATGTGCCTTACTATAAATAACAGTGTTTACATGACCTCTGAAAATGTTTTGCACCTCTAGCAATCTATCTATTAAGAATGCAAAATTTACCTAGGTATGCTTTGCTTTTTGTGCAATTACAGTATTATTCCTTATATTGAAGACAATTGGGTCAAAAACTGAAAAAGTTCATTCTGGAATTTGAGTGCCCCATAGAACAAGACAAGGTTAAACACTGAATGTGAGGCAAACTGAATGAGTGAGTACATGCTCTGACATGGAGAAATAACAGATCTGAAATACAAGACTGAAATTATCTGAAGTACAGGACTCTTAAAGTAAAGAAAACATAGATCAGGGGTAAAATCCTACCCCTGATCAAAAACAAAACAGAGTCGGTGATGTGGCTCAGTGGTAGAGAGCTTGCCCAGAACGCATGAGACCCTGAGTTCAATCCCCAACACTGCCCAAGAAAAAACAAAACGAAACAAGCAAGCAACCTAAAGGAAAAAAAACTGAAAAAACAACAACAAAATACCCCCAAACAAACAAACAAACAAAAAATAGTAAACTGCATATACTATGTATTTTACCGTAGATTACACTGTCCCAGGAAACTGTTTAGTCAGCATTCCCAGACATATCTATTTCATATTTTAATAGTACATAAATAATAATAATTCTTAAAATGTGTTCCTTTAGATACTTTGTATTCAGAACTTTTTGGGAGAACCTCTACCACACTGAATTAACTTTGGACAAAATTACTAAATCACTACTCTACAATTCATTTTGCACATCCACATCCTCAATGGTCTTACTTGAAATGGTTACATAAGTTTTTTCACTTTATCTTTTGCACTACTAAATAATATTTAAGTTATAGAACTATTGAGTGACAACTCGGAATGGTACCATTTCCTATCACAGAACACGTTATGGAATCGATGGCTATTTTGCTAAAATTCCTAGCATGTTGTGCATGTTCACATACTGAGTTACTCTGAAGAAATTAAATAGTAATTTGGGATAAATATTTCAAAATTCCCTAGAGATGTTTAGAGTTCCAGCCTGGGTAGTTTGACCTGCATCTGTGTGGAAAAGAACATTATTTGTATGCTCACCCTAGATTCTCATCCGAAGAAGTGGAAGACAATCTTCCAAATATACTGTAACACTCTTAGACATAAAACCTGTAGTTTTATAAAAACTAGCACAAAACTCTAATAAAAAACTGTTCTTTTTTAATGAACTGCACAGCTCCGGAGGAAGACTGACCACTTCACAGAGGGGTGATGCGGGAAATGTTGCTACTTGAATAACACAATACACCTTGGGAAACAGCTACATTTACTTTCAAGACATGATTATTATTTATTTCTTAGGGTGGAAAAAGAGTTGAGCTGGAAAAATAGAATAGTCCCCAAAGGTTTCATTGTTGGTGCCCAGGGACCAAAGGCTATAGTTTTCCAGATGCTCGGAGACAACGTTGTAATCCGACCTGCAAGGATGGAGGGTAACCTGCTAGGAGTGTGGGAAAAATCTTCAAGGACCAGACTGTATATCTGGTCTCACTTACTATCAATATAAATGACACAGTATTAGGAAATAAAGTACTTCAAATATTATCACTGAGAAGAGCTGATATTAGAGTATGTCAAGTATAATATTATCTGTCACCTAGTTTTCCTGAACCAAGATATTTTGGCTCAGATCACTTAAATTGTTAAGACAACAAATATTTTATTACTTCATCATTGTTAATACTCGACTGATCTTGTGTTAATTGCTAACAACTATGGCTGTGAATGGTCCATTTTTAGGAACAAAGGAGTAGATAATTGGCCTCATAAACCAGAAAAGCAAAGCATCTGGAAAAATATAAATATGATTGTCACCAAAGCAGACCCAGATTTGCAATCCTATTTAATCTGCAACAGGTACATGGGAAATTACCCTATTGGTCAATATCTTTTTCTTTCTTTTATAGATTCAAAATGCTATTTGTTTTTCAGTCTTTGCCTGTGGTTAATTGCAAGTTCTTATTAATGTAATTAGTGGCATTGCTTTAAGCAAGTATTAACTTTGGCTATGTTACTTCAATCACTCTCTACCTCAGATACTCGAGATGTACCAGCCGAAGTGCTGGATGCTCTGAACATTTCTATCAAGAGAGCAAAGCTCTGCTAAGGGAAATAGTAAGGATTCAAGGCAATGACAAGTAACAGGAGAAATAACGGCACTTAGTAACCGAGTGCAATCTACTTCATTATCTCCCAGGGGTGACCAAGGTTGAATTAATAAAATACAGTACTGCAATAAGAAGTTTGAAATGTTTGATGGTGTGGTTTTGTGAATTTCCCAGAACAGTTTCTGAGTAGGTTGGAGAAGGCTGTGTCCTGTGGAAAGTGCTGACAGCACCCTGCTAGTGTCTCTGCATCTTAAATAGTCAAGGCTCAATAAAGGAATCGTGATGGTAGAATTAATAAGACCCTTTAGTTTTTACCACTTTCATAGTGTTTGTGTTTGCTATTCTCACTGCTAAATGTCAGAACTACCTCCATACCTGTCTCAATGAACTAACAACATTAAGTGGGAATCAGAAAGTACCTCTTAGGCTATTCTCTGCCATCTTCCTTATTGATTTTTATGATTTTGTCTCAATTTAAGAAAACATGTTTCCACAAAAATATCATGATGGTTTCTCAAAGGCCGGTCTGACTGAAACTGAAAACTGTTGAACCAGTTTTGTTTGTCTGTTTGTTGTTTTCGCTCTTGTATTTCCAGCTTTGGGTTCCAAATTTTTAATAGCTTTGAATTTGAATGTGTGTATATTTGAAATTTATACACAGTAAGTAGTTAAAAATTAAATAATAAAGAAACCATAGAAAAAGGAAGCCAGAATAATAATAAGAAAGATGATGCTGAGTACAATATACTATTTCTGAATATTTCCTAGGAGATAATGTTTTTTAAATTTGTCCCTTATTAACAAGTTGCCTTAGAAATATGGGTTGACAATAGAAAGGATTTGAAATTTTATGGGCAAAAAAAATTTAACCAATTCAATATATGAAGCATTTCTCCTGACATTAACGAATGTAATATACCTAAAACTTTTGTTTTCTATAAATCACACTTCTGATACAGTTTACGAATACATAACATTTTCTATTTATCATCTTTTGAAAAATGTTCAGTTAGTATATTTTAAATTTCCATGCTTTCTTTGGTTTCATTCCCATGATGCAAAATACTTAATCCTATTGTATCACTGAAGTTTACTAAACAAGAAAGCAATCCCCAAATAAAGAAGAGATATGCAAGATAAGCTCAGAAGAATAGAAAGATGATATTGTGGCCGACGGCCAATAAACAGCAAACCTATTAAAAACCACTTAAATTTTCTCAGAAAGGAGGGAATCACCCGCAGTTTCCTCGCTGCTGTTGGTGTACCCTGAAAACTCACATCTTCTAGAAGAGCAGGTCAAATCCAGGTCTGAGATGTGGTATATACCACAAATATTCTTTAAGGATTACAGATGTTTGTACTCAGCTCACAGGTGTTTCAGATTTTATTTTCCACTATGCCAAGAGCAAATTTGGGGGGAGGTAAGTCATTCAAATTCCTCTACCTGATGCACAGAGTTTAGCCCACCCAGGCTGAAAAAATAAAACAAGATTTGTGCCACTCCACATCTCATGGCCAAGCAGACAAGCAGGTAAATCATTTGAGAAGATTTCCAAGCTTAATCCTTTGAAAACTGATCTTCCCTCAGGGGGGGATACCAAATCACATTCCGCACTGAAATATCCTTGCTTCCAACCACACTGGCTCAGCAAGTTTTGCAAGGCACAAAATATTTTGTTGTTGTTGTTTTCAGATAATATGGGTTTCAAGCCAAATGTGCAGTTTTGGTTTTACTATTCAAAAGTAAAATTATTTTCTTCAAAAAGGTATTTTAATAATAAAATGATTATCATGATGTTTTATAAATGGTATGAAATTTGATGAAAACATACTGAACATTGCATTCAACCATTAACTTATATCTGAGATGCATATCAGTTAAATTGGAAAAAAAATCAATATTTTTTAAAGAAAATAACAGTTGCTTATACAAACCTAAAAATAATGTTCATTTCCTTAGTATCAGACTAACAAAGAGTCTGTTACAGAAGCAAGATGCCTCACTTGTGAAGCAGGTGACCCCTATTCAGATCTGTGCTCCGGTATCATAGTGTTAGGGAATTCTCTAACTATTTTCAATATGTAAATTCAATTATTCTTAAAGTTGGAGAGTTACTGCAATACCTCTTAGGTTCCTATAAGCTCTAAGGATACAATGAGATAAAACTAACCTCATATAATTCCATCTTCATAAATTCACACGGCTCAGTTTTTATCAGGGTTCCCTTGGGCTGATGGCAATCATATTGAGGACTTCAAAGACAAATAAAGCTTCTTATGTTGTGTTAAAATATATTTTAAAATAGCCTGGTGTTGTGAGGCACACCTTTAATCCCAATAATCCTGCTGCAGAGGCAGGTTGATCTCTGATTTCTGGGATGACCTGGTTTACAGACTGAGTTCCAAGACAGCTAAGGCTACACAGAGAAATCCTGTGTAAAACACACAGACTCACATGTGCCTGAACACAGCACACACACCTAATTATAAGTAAATAAATTATTTATTTATTTTACATAATTACTGTTGACATATCCAATTATTAACATATAGTTTATAGATAAATATGTTTAAAGATGTATCAGTCAATTAAGATTGAATTCTAAAAATTGACCCAAATCAGTAAACTTAAGGTGTTAACTATAATATTTGTTTTATATCTGCTGTCACAAAACATAAAATACTTCAGTTTCCACATTTTGTAATCCAGGATGAAATAACAACAACAACAACAACAACAACAAAAAAACCAAAAACAACAACAACAACAAAGATAAAGAATTACTAGTGAGAGAAAAATCAAAGAAAGGGTAGGAGGGAAGAAGGAGGAAGCAAGCAAGGAAGGAAGGAAGGAAGGAAGGAAGGAAGGAAGGAAGGAAGGAAGGAAGGAAGGAAGGAAGGAAGGAATTAAGGAAAGAAGGAGGGAGGGAGGGAGGGAGGAAGAAAAAGGGAGGGAGGGGGAGAAAGAGAGAAGGAATGGAGCAGTAACACTGGGGAAGCATTTTTTCTAATTATATGTTACAGTCAATTTTTCTAGCAAGAGGTTTCACTGAGGTGCTTCATTGATCAGCCACGGGAATGAGCAAATTAGAACCATTTGGTTTCCTTGAGCTGTAGTTGAAATTCTCAAGAGCAGTTTGAATGTACTCCTGGATAACGATTAACAGGGGGTGAATTTCAAGTAATCTGATATTTGTTAAAGGAGCAAACTTGGCAAATGATTTTCTTTAAAGTAAATCAGAACACATTTAGGTTAAGCCTATAATAATAACCCTTTTGCTTAAAAAAGGGTGGAGTAATGATGGCTGTAAATTGCATATAACCTTGAAAGCCAGTGTTTCTGTAGCTGAGAAAAATCAAGGACACTGTGAAAATTACGCAAACTCAGCTCAACTTTTTCTAAAGAAAAGTTAAACACCAGACTTGGCTTCTTACTTAGGGGAGATATGTGAATGTTTCTTTGAGCCTTCTTTCCTTCCTTTTACTTGGGCCCTTATGGGCTTTTTACCCTTTCCTAGGGCTAAAACGTCTGGTCTGCTGAAAAAGTCACAGTTTGCTATAGTCTTGTTGGGACTCTCTCTCTCTCTCTCTCTCTCTCTCTCTCTCTCTCTCCCTCCCCCTCCTTCCCTTCCTCTCTCCCTCCCTCACATTTTTCAAAGAAGGACTCTGTATCCAGAGGTTGGTAACTCACCTTGGAGACAAGCCACTTTAATCACAGAGGAACGGCACTGTATAGACTATACATTGCAGACATACAAAGGCACTACAAAGATTTTGCTAAAAATAAGGATGTTTAAAAAGTGTTTTCTGAATGTTTAAAAAAGTTTTCTGAAGAGAAAACATAAAAGTGTTTCACTTACTTAATTCATTTATTCCCTTCAATAAAATAATGCATAGAAGAAAATTCATCAGTTTTTATTTAAATAAATTAAATAAAACACATTATTTAAATGAATAAAGTACATTATTTTGATAATATACTTAGTAAAGTATAAATATTTATATCACGGCACCATCTATATACTTTACTAAAAGTGATGAAATTGATTTAACAGGTGCATTTAACCAGTATATTAAAAATAAGATTAAGAAATACAAAATGCCTTTTATAAATTAACTACATTTCATTATAACCTTTAGTGTTATGTTCTATAATTATGACCAACATTCTGTGCTCTGTTTTACAACTGTGAAGATGAAGTAATGTTTATATTGAAGTTGTAAATATTCTCAATAAGTTCTGTGTGAAAGATTCACAGTACTTTAAAACATTCCAGCAAGTCCTAGAGCTGTCCAAGCCTCAGCTAATTCATCATCGCTATTTTCTCACTCACCAGTTAAAGCAATTTCCTTCAGCGCGTGTGCCAGTTGGCACCTCAAGTTTTTCTTCAATTATGGTTTTAATTTTTGGAGCTGCATTTGGCTTTCCATTCTACTGAAACTTCAGGTACCCCTTCTTTCTCAGTAGGTGACGCATAGACTCCTATCCCACCCCCCACCTTGTTACATCTTTCTTAATTCGAAACTGTAAACACCTTAGATTTGTAATCTGAAAATTCATTGTTACATGTTCTTTAAAAGCGTTATAATATTCAGAATCGCTCTCTTATCAATCTATATTCTGCTTCGCTGAAATGGTATTCTGTTTTTTGTTTGTTTGTTTTTTGTTTTTTTTTTTGTTTGTTTTTTGTTTTTTTTCTAATGTCATGATACTATAAGAAAAACTGTTCTGCTCCATTTTCTGGGGACTGAAAAAATTTAGTGCAGACTCAGCTTTCCTCCTTCCTGAGGATCCTCTCAGCTCTCCCTTCTAGCCCATTCCCAGTTCTTTAGGTTAGCCGCTACACCTAGAAGCACTTAGTAACTGGGATCCCCAGGAGCCATACTGTATCCAAACTCAGATCAGTGCCTCACTCAGGCATCATGAGAAAGGGTGATGATTACTATTACCTCCTCTTGTAGTAGAGGAAAGCTAACACTGAGACTCACAATCGGACCATTCCGAGAGGGCAAGACTTTGGAATCCTCAGTCCTACCTGAATGGGAGGTTTGCCTCAGAGCTCATGAAACAATATGGCAGTGGAGGCAGAAAGGCTGTAAAAGCCAGCGGGCTGGAAGACTTCAAGGACAGTATCTTCCAGACACAACAGCCTGATACAAATATGAATTCACAGAGACTGGGGCCAGCCTGTTCAGGAATTGCGCAGTAACAAGTCAGACGGCGGTCCCAGAGCAGAGGGAGAAGTAGACACAGACTCCCATCCCTCACTAAGAAGCTGTCTCCAACTGACCTCCACTTCCCAAGGAAAACTTAGTTTCTCCAATGGAGTCTCCTTTGTTACACAAACCACAGTTAATGGCAGCCCTCATGCCAAGCAGTAGATGCCAACAGAGAAGGAATTCAATGGTATTTTGTCTCACTTTGTTTCCCCCCACCCCTTAACTGGTTTTGGCTTGTGTATGGTGTTTGGCTTTCTGTTTTTGTGGTAGTTGTCTGTGTGCATGAGTGTGGGTGAGTATGTGAGTATTCATGTATATCATGAGACGTGTGTATGTCTTTTGTGCTTTTTCTTTGCTCCTTTTTTTTTTTTTTTTTTAGTTCTGGTTTGTTTTTGAAAGAGAGACAAAAAGAAAGGGAATGAAATTGCCCTGTTTGGGAGTTAGAGAGGATATCTTAGGAGGAAACCATGATCTGAATATATTTTATGAAAAAAAAAATATATATATATGCCCAAACACACTAAAGAATTCTTAATCTTAGTCTATTGTCAAAAATCAACTTTAAAAATAGATGGAAAAGCTGGATTACCCACATTATGAACACTTAATCAACATGGTTGAAAGGAAATGGTGCAGAGTCCCTGAAAAGGGCGATCATTCTGGAAGGGGAGGCGGACCTCCCTTATCAGTGGACTTGGAGAGGGGCAGGGAGGAGATGAGGGAGGGAGGGTGGGATTGGGAGAGAATTAAGGAGTTGGCTACAGCTGGGATACGGGATACAAAATTAATAAACTGTAACTAATATTTAAAAAAATGAAGAAACAAAAAAAGAATTTTGTAGCAATGTATTGTTAAGTACACATTTGACCACTTATAAATAAATGTTTTGCTTGTTTTACTTAAATATTACCTCAAACACATACTTATGTATATTTTGTAGTTTTGTTTGCTTAATAATAAAATATTTCTTAAAAGGGGAATCATTCTAGCACTGGGGTAGAGCATGGGGACATAAGCCAAAAGCAATAATACAAATGATACTTATTATCAGTTTTATATGATGATTACAATGGTCTTACGTAAAAACAACAACAACAAAACTACAGTTCAACCAAAGGAAGGAAGAAGGAAGGAGGGAAAGAAAGAAAGGAAAGAAAGGGAAGGAAGGAAGGAAGGAAGGAAGGAAGGAAGGAAGAAAGGAAGGAAGGGAAATAAAGGGTTCTAAGATACAATTCAAGTAAGTAAAATATAATAACTGGACTCTTAACTACTTACTAAATTACATTTCTATTACTTAGGCTTACATTCTAGGCAAATAATTAATTTCAATAATTTCCAAATAATTCCAACAACTAATGAGACCACCCTCTATTTTAGGCCTGACTTTTAATTATACTTCTTTTGATTCATCTAACATGGAGTTCATCTTTGCAAACCAGTTAGCTTACAAGATGCGAAGTGGACAGATGTTGGGGTAGCATAAAATAAGGTCTACTAGTAAATTATCCCATGAGGCTTGACCAGCAAAATAGGGATTTTTTTTTTTCAAATAGTCTGGCAGGAATTGTGACATGTTAGAACAAGAACAGTCTAGTTTCTTCATAATATCTGTTACCAGAGCATCATAGCTCTTAAAATATCAAAAGAGCAGAACACAGTTTAGGGGTTTAGGTTGAGAATCATGACATGTCTGAAGGGCTCTCTCAGGCAATTTCATGGGTTGTTGGGCTACATTCTAGGATTCAATTTAGACACTTGTCTGTTCTACAAAGAGGCATAAAGACACAAGCTAAAGAAGGAGTATTAACTTAAAAAATGCACTTGAGCATTGGGATTAAATGGATTTGATGATGCGGTTATAACTCAGCTTTGTTGTGTATTAGTTCTCATTCCTGGGGATGCAGAGGAGAAAGATGGCTTACTTTCTCTGATCCATTAAAGTTTTTTTTTTTTTCAACCATTAAAGTTTTTAAAACACAAAATAAAACTCAAGTAGACTTTTGATCTTTAAAGTGTTATTCTCCAGGCTGGGAGTAGAGCATTTAGCAGCACCTCATATTCCTAGAGAACAGATTGGTTGGTTCATGAGCTGATAGGAACTCAAAATAAGCCACAGAAGAAAAATGTAGCAGGTAGAGAAGTGTGGAGAGCTTTATCTCTGCTGTGAGTCCAGACAACCATCTAAACAAACCACACCAAAACAAACCAACAAAACTGGCTACAGTTGAAACCCTGTGACCCAGAAAAAGATGGCAGGAGATTTCTACTTCCTGCCTGTGTGTCCACACTGGAACAGAGGAAAAGTCTGAAAAGAAAGCAAATGTGTTCAGCTCCATTTCCTCCCCACAGAGTCCAGGTCTTTCCACCTCTTCCAACCAAACTTTAAAACTTAGACTAATTTGTCTATGTGTGAGCGTAGCTTACACTCTTGACGAATAACTCCAGGACACTGGAGATCAATCTGGTAATGATGAAATTCTAAGGTCTGTTTATCCGAATTCATTTTATCTGAACAAATATACCCACAATTAGCTCAGAAATTTCACGAAAATGTGTTATCTTAATATACTTAGGATCCCAGAAATTACTGATAATACAGAAGCCAATTTAAAAGAAAAAAAAACAAACAAAACAAAAACTTTTTTTTCCTCAGAGAACTTTAGCATTTCTATATTAATCTTTAGCCAGAAGCACAATGTATTAATTAAAGAACAGGGGAAATCTTATGCTCGTTGTCACTGACCCCCCAAGTAGTTTGCTGCAAGTTAGCACTTACTTTCATCAAATATTTACGTTCTTTTGTAACACAGTCTGGGACAGTGGTGTTAAATTGTCTTGTCTAAGTAAATAGCTAAAAAGAATTTATAAGCTTGTCTTAGTAAGAAGGCAGACTTATGAACACTTAAAATAATCCTTATTTTATTAAAAAAAACCTAAAAAACAAGAAGTAAAGGTGACAAAATATCATAAACACTAGGAAAGACTGATCATCCATCTCCATGACAGTAGACGTAATGGCAACTGAGGCAGAACATTTTACAATTCATATTTTAAAAGAAATTAGTTAATATATATATATGTTTTAATATTTTTTATTATTAATTACATTTTATTCATTTTGTAGCCCCCCATAAGCCCCTCCCTCCTCCCCTCCCGATCCCACTCTTCCTCCCCTTTCTGCATGTATGCTCCTCCCCACGTACACTGATAGGGGAGGTCCTCCTCTCCTTCCTTCTGATCTTAGTCTATCAGATCACATCAGGAATGGCTGCATTGTCTTCTTCTGTGGCCTGGTAAGGCTGCTCCCCCCTCAGGGAGAGGTGATCAAAGAGCAGGCCAATCAGATTATGTCAGAGGCAGTCCCTCTTCCCATTACTATGGAACCCACTTGGACACTAAACTGCCATGGGCTACATCTGTGCAGGGGTTCTAGGTTATCTCCATGAACAGTCCTTGGTTGAAGTATGAGTCTCTGGGAAGTTCCCTGTGTTCAAATTTTCTTGTTCTGTTGCTCTCCTTGTGGAGTTAATATATATGTTTTACAGAGAAGTTTTGAATATGACATAATAGATTCTAGTTTCTATAACTCAACTGTAGCTTTTATATTATAAAGAAAATATTCTCTAATTTTAGTACAGTATACATTGAGTGGCATTACCTTCTTTCACAACCAAAAGGTGTGACTATTATTACGATATGGTTATAGTACAGGTCTAACATGCATTCTCTTTCTACTCAGCACCAGAGGGCTGTCACACAGAACTCACACTGTGAAATGCACCGCTGAAAACCGATGCAGGATTTAGTGAACAGGAAGCAGCATTTTTCAGCAAAACATTTTAAGGCTGGGTATGTGTGTGTGTTTGGAGGAGAGATTTATAGAAGGGAGAATAAATTTTAGTTACATGCCATATACCACGTGACAAACATTTTATATGAATTATATTATTTTGTGCACATATAAATAAATTTAATTCTTACAACAATTCTATGTACAAGATACTTTACTACTTCAGGGAGACAGGAGAATACCAAACATGGAACATATGATTGGGACAAGCTACACGCAATGCAGAACCTGAGGCGAGATTTCAAGACCTCTCCTGCACCATTACAGTCTCAAGCCCTGGAAGGGCGGAAGCCTCTACTCTAGCTCTGGTTCAAGGACTCTTGACCTTGTGGTCTGCACTATCTTTAGGATATCCCAAAAGGGGGTGTTCAGACTCCAGACCACACGTATCCCTGCCAGCTAAGCCTGACCTTGGTCCACAGGATTAAATGTAATCACAGGCTTTATCATATATACATATCACAGGGTGTATTTTAAAATCAGAATTTCTAAAAATAACTGCAGTGGTGAGAAAAATGCTCTTACTGTAGGGGTTCGTATAAATGAAAGATATCCTACATAAATAAAAAAAACCCTCAATTTGATAATACACATTCCATATTTTATCTTGTAATATTGCACATATAAAAATATTTTAAATCATGTCAGTTACAAATTTCCAAATGATATATTCTTAATGTTAACTGCTTCTATAACCTTCAGATATAAACCACTTTATTTTGCTGTTTTTACAAATTATCCATGAAATACCTACTTCCTGTGAATTTGATCCTACCACACCAAGAAAGCTTGTCATAAGCTACACAGATGCTTGCCAATTGGTCTGTAAAGCTGATGACACAAAAAATAGGAAAAACGTTTATGCAGCTACTAAATACTAACGGACTATACCTCATTATTAGAAAATGAAATTGATTTATACTTACACAATTTAATTGGTTGCATTTAAGATAGTTTCTTTGTCATACAGGAAAATTAACTGAGATAATAGTTGTGGGAATTGATTAAACCTTCCTCTCATGAGAATGTATTTAATGTAAAAAAAATGCTATTTCTTAAACATTGGTATGCAGATATGTCTCATTAAATATATACATTGAGTTGTATTTTGAAATATTGAAATGTGTGATGACCACAATGTAAAGTAAAAAATATACTTCTATTGTTTCTTCATAGATCCAATAAGTAATGTGATTAAGTATACAGCCTCCAAAAACACTAATCTACTGACTCTTATTCCAATGGGACCTTCAGATATGTTAGGATCCTGTGTGTGAAAAGGGAATACAAATATTTGGCATAAATGCCCTAATGTAGTACCTAGTATAGATTATTAATCATATTGTGATATTACTGTGAGTCATATTTTACTTGTTTTCCTATGAATGTATTGAAAATACCCCATGATTAAATATTTGTTATATACATTTATTATTTCATCCATTTATTCATTTACCTGTTTCTTCAGGATTTCTATCCCACCTCCAATGCTAAGCATATAAGCACTATTCTCTTTGTAAATAAAAGTCTACCTAAGAAAAAGCCCAAAAGAATTTCAGCCTGTGATGAGCTCATGAAATCAAGCAGTAAGAAGCAGTGCTGGACACCTCTGCATTGGTCCTGGCTCCGTGCCACTGCATTTCCCCACAAAACATCACGGTGTCTTAACCTCACTTGTGACATTGCTGTATCCTGATGCTCGCTTTCATTTGCACTTGGCAGCCCTTTCATTTCCATTCTCTTCTACCTTACTTATGTCATTTACATCCTCTCCTAGGAAACAGTATATTCATGGCACTGTAAATTATTTCCCACACCACAAATATTTGTTTTCTTTTCTAAAATAATTGTCTGGAAGGTGTTGTGAGAAATTTGTTTATTTTTATTGATTTTTTTTTCTTTTTTAATAAAATGCACCCTGATTATACTTCCCACATTTCCACTCCCTTCTCTCCTTCCCCCACTCCCCTGTACTCCAGATCCACTTCCTCTCTGTCTCTTGGAAAATGAGTGGGTCTCTGAGTCTTGTGCCTGCTCTTGGGGTGGCATGACCAAACTCAGAATGAAAAAAAATAAATACTTTCCATTTCAATTTCTGTCTTTTGGGGAGTGTATTCAGATCATATTTTACCCTCCAACTTCTCCCTCAAGCCTCCCAGCTCACCAAGTTCCCACACACATATCTTACATTCCTATCATAGGAGGAGCCTGTCTTGCACAGGTTTAGGAAACCAGTTTCTGTTCTTTTTAGAGTACATGGGATGAAATACAAAATAATAAGAAATTTCACTTTTTTTTTTCCTTCAGGATACCTTACTTTAGAGGGGGTGCGATCTCTAGATAAATACCTAAAAAGAAATTATCTTTAAAATGTGTTAAAATGAAAAAGAACCCTGCCACTCAGTATAACCCAAGGAAAACACTGAAAGCTTACTTTAATATCCTCATTTTAAAATATTTTGTAGATTTTGTATATGAAAATGCATCAGTCTTTGGAGGCATATGATATAAAATAATAACAAAGATATCCCGCTGTGGAGGTAGTTCGAATACATTGTTTCTCAAATAAAGAAGATAAATTACAAGATACCTTATTCAGTTGTAAGAACCTTACATTATTGGTCATAGAAACCAATAATGTTTTGAAAAACAAGGGAAATATAACAGATGGCAAAGCCACAAATCAGAAAAAAAAAAAGCCTTCTGGTTTGGAATAATTCCAGTTTCTTATAGCAAGACCTTAGGAGGAAGAGTGAGGTCCTGTGGCTGGAGTTTCTGACTGGAAGTGGGATATCTGCATTCTAATTATGGTTACACTGTTACTCACTGTTTTCATTGTCTCTAGAGCAATGAAAGGGCACTGGTTAATCAACAAATACTAACACTGTTTTCAGGGCCCTGTGAGAAGCATACTGAACAAACATCCATTGTCACTAGAAGTATTTAAAATATTGCTATTCAGATATCAGATGGCCAAAAGCCATGAGAGATTTTTCTTTTTTTCTTTTTCCATTTTATTTTTTTAAATTATTATTACTTATTACAATTTATTTACTTTGTATCTATCCAGGCTGTAGCCCCTACCTCATCTCCTCCCGGTCCCACCCTCCCTCTCTCTCTTCACCCGTGTCCCTCCCCTAGTTTAATGATAGGGAGATCCTCCTCCCTGACCCTGGCCTATCAGGTCGCATCAGGACTGTCTGGATGCTCTTTCTCTGTAGCCCAGTAAGGATACCTCACCAGGGGGAGGTGATCAAAGAGCAGACAACCCAGTTCATGCCAGAGAATGCCTTTGCTCCCCTTACTAGGACACCCACATGGAGACTGAGCTGTCCATGGGCTACATCTGAACAGGGAGTCTAGGTCCTTTCCATGCATGGTTCTCGGTTGATTTATCAGTCTCTGATGGGACCCATGGGCCCAGATTTTTTCGCACTGTTAGTCTCTTTGTGGAGCTCCTGTCCCCTCCAGGTCTTTCTATCTCCCCCTTCTTCCATAATATTTCCTGTACTCTGCCCATAGTTTGGCTATGAGTCTCAGAAATACAAAGCGGGAGGAGACAGGGAATAAGACAGGAGCCTACCACAGAGGGCCTCTGAAAGACTCTACCCAGCAGGATATCGAAGCAGATGCTGAGACTTTTCTTTACAAGACTGTAGATGTATAACTGCAGAATCCAAAATGGTAGCTCTGATTTCTTCCCCATTAGCTTTAGAGAATTTCGGGAAGGGTGGAATCATCCTCTCAAAATACAGCTTATGAATCATTCTTTCAATTATCATCTCACGGTTCTTCTTACCTTTCAGCTTTCACATGGTGGAAGGGGATTCCTTGAGAGTGCTGTAGAAACCTCATGTCAGTAAACAACCATTCATATTCACTGTACAGAGGAAGTGAGGTGGATTTAATCACAGTGACATTAAGCAAGTACAGCATCTGACCTTTGAAAAGAGGAGCCTCAAATCAGAAGTTTAGTTGAGGGCCAAAGTTTTCTTGTAACCACTGACCCCGCAGAGAGTCAACCTAAATAAATGAACTGTTGGATGTGGAGCCACGTGATGAAGGAGGTGAATAAGCCATGCGCTGACCCGGTGCAGGAGAGAGTTGTCAGAAGAAAAGAAAGTAGCAATCAGGTCCTTGAACACACAGATGATTATTTCCATCTCGAAGCCTTAAGTGACCGGTGTGTCCCATGCCAAACAAATCACAAGACTATCTGCCACTGCATGTCAGTTATTACAGAAAAGTCATGAAGAAAGGCATAAAATATCATCCCATTTAATAAATATAAAAGATGAATTATAATCATATGTTTGCATATGTTTTCCTTTAATGCGTTTATTAAGCTGTACGACTCACAAACAGCACTGATCTCATCTAAATCATTTTCTTTTGGTTTTATAAACATACCTGTACTGGCTCTGCAACACATACATTTGAGAGCAGGGGATGAGTAAATTCATATAATTTTGTTGTGAATTTCTTCTGTTCTCTAGATTCATTAAATGAGAAATGCTATACAAAAACAGATAAAAATAGAAAAGAGAACATACACAGACACTGTTGAATTTCTGCTGTGAGAGCCTGGCTAGGCCCTGTGAGGACTGTTACAAAAGAGCTTGTATTATCATAAAGCAAATGGCTTGAGCATCATGGATAGTGTACACATACTTATGAATCTTAGTATCTTAAAGCTCACTTTATTGCATTGCCTGAAATTCTAAAAATATACCAAGGAAAATTAATGAGTTGAGAGCCTCTGTGTCACAATGCATTGTAGTCTCAGTTTCCCTCTCTCCTATGGAAAGATGTGTAACAGAGTGAAAGAGCTTTGTAGCAGATAAGAGCTCCATGCGGACCACTTGTACCAAGTTCAAAGAGCTCCAGTAGAGACTAAAATAATGAATAAATAAATAATGTGCCCAGCCTGTTTTTGATGAGTGTTTGACATTTATTACTTCCTTTGTCCCCCTCCCAAGCTTAACACAGTTCTTATATGATTTAAGGGGACCAAGCCTCTGGCCGCTAAAGTCTCAGAAATTGTGAGCCAGAAAATGAAATTTCCTTGTTAGTGTTTGTGGAAGATTGTGGAGACACTTGCTTTCTCTAAATGATTTTTGACAGTTTCTTAAATCCTCCTTTCAACTGTCTTAGAGGTCTAACTCTGGAATGCCTAAACCAGGAGTGAAAGAAATAACAACAACAAGAGAACAATGCAGTACATTACTTTTAGACGGTGGCTGGTCCAGTATCCATTCCTGCTTTAACAGGGATGAGAAATGTCTCCAATAGTCTGACTGCATGGGATGCTGCTTGGCCCAGCACCACTGAGTTTCCACTCAGGGAAAAAAGTCATTATGGGATTTAGAATACTTTTCATTTATGTGTCATAAACAAGTTTAAAAATAACACCAAAAAAGGATGTTAACCATATGCCGTCTCACAATTTGCGACTAAAGGGGATAAAGTTACCAAAGTTCCCTCAAGCCCTTTGAACTTGAGAGCCAGCGTGCATTTTTCCATCCTCTTATACACTATGATAAACAGTAACCCCTTCACTGCTTCACTGACATGTGTTGTGGGCTCCCTTTGTTCAGCAAACATACTACATCATATCATTTTTATGACTGTAGCTAATGAGAATACTCTCAAACAGATGCTCAAATTCACTGGGCTTTTGTCTTTGCTAGCTGCCTTTTGAAAAGCAATACTTTTAGATAAAATAATGATAGAAAATGATAGCTATGAATACCATAGCATGTGAATGTCAAAGCAATAATCATTTACAGCGTGAACTGTTACCTTGTTTTAAGAATGCATGCTCTTTATTGCTGAAAAAAAAAACAATTAAAATTAAAACCCTCCCTTTGGATAACAACTTTTAAGTGCTGTAAAGACACAATCCCCCTGTTGGATCCTGCTCTGTTTTACTCTGCACATACCATTTACATAGGGTTAAGTAGAGTCATGCTACATTCTTCCACCCACCACATCATCACTTCATGCAAACGAAAATCACAGTCATGTTTCTCTACGTTTTGTGTAAACTTAAGCAAACCTGGGAGTTGAAAATATGCATGGTCAAGCAGTTCACTTCACCACATCATCCCTGCAACCCCCATCAACCACATCACCTTCAAACAATTTGAAATACTAATTGCATATTACATTTTGTGCATGTGCTGTGAGAAAGGAATATAAATCTCAGGGTATGCAATAAATCTGAATTAAAAAGTGGTACAAGCAGGATTGCTTCATCTGCCTTCACAATAAAGAGGACGTTAAAATTTTCAAAGTCTTGCCTATTTTACCAGTTGGCATTTGTTTAAAGGATCAGAAAACATCAATGTGGTGTTACTGAGCATTTCTGGTTTCAGTTTGAGAAGTTACTTTGGTATGGCTGATAAGCTATGTACCATCTGTCTTTTTCTTATTAGCAGCATCAACTCTAATAGTGAGATTAATGATGAATGCAAGATTGAAGATAAAATCATGAAAGTTTTACAAGGAACAGATATAAACAAGAACAAGAGAAGACCAATCTCTGAAGCTTTCCAGTAGAGGCCAAAGAGAAGGAAAGTATAGAAAAGTCACTCAAAACAGTAAATCTGGATGCTTTTTTGAATTTCAAATCCACTCTGAGGAATGGTAGGGATATAATTTGTATTTCTAGAAAGAAATTTACCATCTTCATGAACAAGCCAAGCTCATTGTACACAAAGAGTTGCTCTGAAGATCTGTTTCTTTGAGACAGACAGTCTGAACAGAAATCCTGTGTGGAGACATGCATCTCTTTTCTGAAATCCTAATATGTATGTTTTGGATTAGTCAGGTATAAAATTATGGTAGAACAGCAAAATTAACAAAAATTTTTAACATAATAAAGATAATATGTTTATTTTCATAAACATGTAAAAACTAGAACTGCTGAGGTAATATTAAATTATGTTTGAGCCAAAGACTATCCATGGACCAAGGTCACAGACATCTACAGGTGCTTAATATTCCCAAGAGCCTTTTTTCATGCTACATGAAGGGGATCTACTTCTGCAGCAAGGTTCTGATTTCACATATTAATTCTGACTACCTTTATTTTTGATCTTACTCAAAATTTAGAACTTGACAATATGCATTTGCTCTTAAAATAGAGAACCTTCCAATCATTTTGCATTAAAATTTGAAGATGGTAATTACAGATAATCCTGGCATAAACTGCCGTAAATAATTCTTGTTATATATGTACAGTGCAAAAGACATGCTCAAAGCTCTCTTTGAAACATGAAAATAATTAAATTAATCCAGTAATTAAAACTATGATTAGAGGCATCACATGTTTTGATGAGTAGCTAATGACTACAAGACAATACAAAGCAATAAATAAGGAAATACATAAAGAAATGCATAAATACATGACATGATGAGAAAGAAAGAAAGAAAGAAAGAAAGAAAGAAAGAAAGAACGAATGAACGAAAGAAAGAAAGAAAGAAAGAAAGAAAGAAAGAAAGAAAGAAAGAAAGAAAGAAAGAAAGAAAGAAAGAGAAAATGAACAAATTAACCGGCATGGCCCTTTTGTGAGGATTTGCTACTTAACACATAAACTTTTGCAGTCAATCTTCCATAACATAAAAACTCAGTGATTAAGAGAAAGCTACCTAGAACTATGGGTTTTCATATAAAGTGTGTTATGAAAATATACATTGGAAAGGTAGAAACGGCTGTCCTGGGTTCAGATTCCCAAGGAGTCTCTAGGCTGCTGCACTTCCGCTCTTTGCCACTCTTGATTATAAACTATGGTTGGGCACTTCTAGACCGCATCACTTAGCTTTCCCTCTGTGACTCTTCATTACACATTCAAAGAGTGCCCTGTAATTTTCTGGCAACTTTAGCACCCATGTCTATCTTCTTTTTCTTTTTTCCTTCATCAAAATGCTACTGTTTCTTAAGGAAATTCATTGTCTTTGTTCTTGCACAGATGGCAACTTGCCTCTTCAGTTTTCTGGACTCATCTCCATTTGACTCAACCTCAAATCCCATATTCACATCTGGACCTTGTCATCACTAAGAGGCATTTGCAATGAAGATGGAAGTTACTAAATGTAGTGCTCCCTTCCTCCCCCAGATCCCACATTCATATTCGAACAGAGAAGCCCTATTGCTTTTTCTAACAGAGAAGCTTGATCTCTTTATTTTCTAGATTACGATCATTTTTCATTTCTTTACTCTGCCTTGGCTGGCTTCTCAATCACTCTTATGTTAGGATGCTATTTCTCCCACACAGCTGAGCTACTTTTCTATCTCTCTGCCAAACCCAAGTGTTGGATCAGGTAAAACACTCTGTCATCCCTAGTCACTGTTCCACAAGAACTACTGGAGAAAAATCACAGATCAATGGAAGGTGGTAACTGTGGTATATTCAAGATGCCTAGCACTACACAGCCATAGGCTTTTCAAGGATTCAAGGATTGTTCCTCCATTCTTTGAGCAGTTTTCTACAACCCCTGTGTGGAATATCTGTCATTCTTAAATCATGCCAGTCCCCCATTCTCACAGATCCTTTAGTTTCCTCTTTTAATGGGGGAAATGATAACTAAAGCAAACTCTCACTGCTGGTAGATGAACATATCTGAGTTTCCCCAGGATCATCTATATGATTTTGAATTAAGAACATTACAACCAGCTGGCCTACTATGTGGGAACACAATGGAAGACAATCACTGTCTCTCCCCTAGAATCTATCAGTAGACCACATTTCATAATGAAGGAGGTGAGTCCTATGAGGATCTCCCCCGTCCATGATTTAGAGTTTGTTTGGTTTTTAAATTTTTTAATTTTTATTTTTTAGATACTGAGTAACTTGTTTTATTGCTTTCACCTACCCTATCTTAAGGATCTCACAGGAGCTGGACCAAGTTATGGATTATTTTACAATTCTCAGTTAGTCAGAAGAGAATACCTAATACCAGAGACATGTCTATAGATTAAGAAATGCAGGAAATCCTACAGAAGTTACTCTGAGGATAAAGCAAAGTGTTGATATCATTCACAAGAATACTGATATGTACCAGTGGGTGTGTGAAGGGACAAGCTTGTGCTCCAAAATGTAAGTGGTCAGTGTCGGACTTCAGTTCCTTGGACAGCCTTTCACATTCTAAGGAACTGAAACTCTCTTACATCAGCCTCTGGCTCAGTGACCAGTTCCTTGTCTTCACTAAAGCATAAATGTCTTCACTTAGGATAAATGAGAATGCCGCTGATGCCAGAGTCCTTTCTCAGGCCGTGTGTACTGGCTTCAAGTCCTCATCTCCACTTGGAAACAGACCTTTGGCTTTAGTTAAGCAAAGCAGCCCCCTCCCCTTGCTTCTAACCTGCTGCTTCTCAGTCAGAAGGTCCAGCCCAGCTGCTTCCCTGAACACTTCCAATGCACAGCCCCTTGGATCAGCAAAGATTAATAATTTTTATTATCACCAAATGCTCCTGAAAACCCAGAGAGCCATGGCACTGATAGAAATTAAGAAAGCCAGTGAATAAAGGTATCAGTAGAAATATTGAAGCTACCAGCATGCTGAAATCCAACACGTATCTCTCCTTGCACGAATGGCCACGAGGCACAGTGTTTGTCTTTGTACTTATTTACGCTGTGAAATTCTTAAGAAAAAGAAAAGGATACACTTTATGAATATTGTCATTACCAGTTCCTCTTCATTTATTAAGAAGCAATTACTCCCTCCAAGAAATTATATTTATCTTAGATATGGGTCTTTATTTACAAATTAAACTCAAAACAAAGGTAGGAATTAAGATATTCCACACTTAAGAAATAAGAGGTTACTCCTAGCAGATTTTGTGGTAAATAATGAAATAGAAAAAATAGCTCTGGAAATCTGCATTTTTGTGTATTTTTAAATTATTGGTAGATGTGATGTTGAATGTTTCTCTGACTTTAAAAGGGCGAGCTGTCAACTTACATTGAATTGTGAAAACAGATTAAAATGATAATGTAAAGTGCCAGGCTTGTTTTAGCATTTAAAAAAAAAAATCATATTGGCCTATGGCCAAAATATTTGCCTCCCAAATGTCATCTTTAGAACAATTTTTTAAACCTACTGTGACTGCCTCTCCCTCCTCTCGACTCCCAGCAGGCTAAAGCAGACCTCACAAAGTCCCACACAGATGCAGACAGAGAAACTGCTCATTATCAATCAACGAACACAAACAAGCTGAAGACTGCGTGGTTCCCTCTGCTAGAGGTGGACAGCCTTACAGCCCAAAGAGTTTATTATTCTGGGACTCAGATTGTCAAAGCCATTTGATTTTGACTTGCACAGTAGCCACAAAGGTTAAATTGAGGTTAAGTTTCTCAAACAAAATGGAAGCAATTAAACAATTAAATAATACATTTTTTGTTTGGGGGGCTTTAAACTCAGACGGTCCCACAACAAAGTATAGGTGGAACCAGAATATAAATTCCTCAGTATCTCTAAAATAAGAGATACATTAGAAATTCTTTTGTGGTTAATTCTGTATTACCGTAGTTCATTTAAAAAAATATAACCACATCATATTCCATATATATCTATATATCTCAGAGTGATAATAGGTTAGAAGAATTCTCTTTGATAACAAGATGCTAGAGGCCTTCTGCAATCTACAACTTCGGATTAAATGGGAAAAAAAAAACTTAATTTGAATACAGTCAATGAGAAACATAACCAATCGTGGACTTAGAAATTATATAAAGCAATGTATAAGCATGAGCTAATTTTTATCGACCTATTTTTATATGTGTCTACATGTTTCTGCCGGGGCATGCTTGGACATGTGCTTGTGCAGGCCAAAAGGTTGATCGAAATGTCTTTCTCATTCTTGAACAGCCAGTGCTTTGCCAAATAATACCATCTCTCAAGCCCTGTAAGATTACACTCATCATTTCATTTGAACGTTAACATCATTGCATATAAGGAGAAGGACCCTTGACAAATTTTTTAAAACCAGACCATGAAGTTAAAGATATTATTTGGTATAACCAAGGCCATATATTTAGTAAGAGTTAGAATTGAATGGAAGTCCATTGTTAATCTTACATAACACAGACTATAAGATGAGGATTGATTCCTTTTATGTGTTATTTTGTTTTAGTTTTATTTGAAGTAAAATCGTGTATGTATACATTTACATAATAGTACATATATTAATTAGATAACATTCTTTTTAAATTTTATCTGCATTGGTGTTTGCTTGCATGTATGTTTGCAAAGGTGTCAGATCTACTGGAACTGGAGTTATGTACAGTTGTGAGCTTCCATGTGGGTGTTGGGAATTAGAAGTCAGAACCTCTGGAGGAACAGCCAGTACTCATAACTGCTGAGCCAGCTCTCCAGCCCCTAGATGGTATTCTTAAAGAAGAGTGTCTTATTCCTGCAAAAAAAAAAAAAAAAGTTTAAATCTTCAAGTCAGAAATGTGAAAACTGGGTGTGTTCACAACATCTACCTATGTTGGCAAAAGATTACTTAGCTGTGCTGGATGACATTCAACACAAAATCCTTCCTTACTAAATTCCTTCTCTATCTTGGTCCTTTATGCAACTCAAACAAATACTCCCTGCCTCAAGGTAATCTAAAAGAGGTTCAGTGCTGAGGATGGGTGGGTTCGAAGAATGGCCTCTTCAGAGATGCCTTACATTCTGTGCAGTCCACAGCCGCAGGAGCTGGGAGGAACACAGACTTTTGAGGAGCCAGAGGACTGGCATCAGACAAGGGGGGGGGGAATCACTGCCTCTTGTGAAGCAGGGGAGAGGAACACCAAGCTGTACAGACGAGTGCACACAATGTCTCGAGTGTGGATACACACAGGTTTCCCATCTCTAAGGAGTTTAGAGCTTGGTCCCCAGATGCCAGGCACATATGGGCTTCTCTGACCCAGATCACCCAAAAGAGTCATCAGTTTGAAGAATGGCCTGTGATTTTGTTCCATGAAGTCTTAATGCCTATACTGTGCAGTTAAACGTCTTCGGTAACTTTATTTGTACTCTCCCCAGTGAAGACCCTCCCAACACTATATATATATATATATATATATATATATATATATATATATATAGAGAGAGAGAGAGAGAGAGAGAGAGAGAGAGAGCTGAATAGATATGAGAGAGAGAATGTTTGAAGAGTTTTCTTTTACAAGAATGCTTAGAAAGAAACCTTTTAGTGCTATAAACAATCGTGACATGCTGTTTATTGAAATGTGTTGAAAAAAAACTATTATTACATTTAAAGATGACTAAGTTAAAACTGCAGCTTTTTGTCATTAGAATAAGTAGAGATAGACCCCCAAAGATGCTAGTGTGTATTATCTGCTGACATTCACACAAAGACAAGTGAATGCTTCATAGAGGGGGAAACTCTCATTCTCTTCACAACATGCCACCACCTCCAAACTAAATAAACTAAATATTGATTTTACTATTGCATTTGGCCTGCAGTATCTGTTTGCTGAGGCCTCTAACACACACATATATCCAGAGGAGAAAAACTCTCTTATGCTTTATTATTGTGACACAATCAAGAATTTTTTTGATTCTTTTAATGATTTTATCTTTTAATCATGTACTTAAGTGTGTGGGTGGCAGGGAAATCTATACATGTAAGTGCAGGTTCCAAAGTAGTTGCAAGTTTTGCATCCCCTGGAGTTGGAGTTCCAGGCTGTTTGGAACTGAACTTGGGTACTTCGAAGAATACTGCGGCTCTTAATGGTTCATCTATGCTCCAGGCCCCACATTTCTTTTCTGAAGCGACACATACACACATACATACACACACACACACACACACACACACACACACACGGGTGCGCGCAGGATTATTTACTTATTTATTTGCCGATTACAAGGAAATTGCTACTTTCCATTAAAGTGGTATGGACCATAACACATCCAGACTTTCCCCTGACAGCTGTGATGAAGTTTAGGCAACCAGTTTGCTTGGATATAACGCGAAGAGTAAACCAGGCTTCATGGATCTTGAGGATGTGTTTACTTTCTCAGCACTGAGTCATCACCATCTGTAGCTCTGATTTTCTGCCGAGATTATAACTTCCTGTGCGGCATCCCTGTGTGGGCAGCTACCCAGTAGTAAGCGGATAAGGAAGTAGAAGAAGCTGAGGTCTCCTTGCACTTGTTAGGTCAGATAGCTCATTCAAACTCTTTGGGCCGATATTCACTGATTTTACCTTTCATGACTGTTGGGAAGCAAGGTTTTTCCTGGGGAGATGCAACTCACACATAGGAAGCCCACAACAGACCAAAGCACAGCTATCATCAAAGTGTAGCTTGGTGAACCTCTGACTTACTGCGGTTGCTTACAGAATATTGGTGAGAGGTTACTTAGAGCAGTAGAAAGACTCAAGGACAGGTGCATCACCAAGGCCCATCACAAAGGGACCTGGAGCTTAGTCCACAACTTGCAAGCAGCTCAATCGTTTGATGTCTGTCTTTCCCAGGTTAGCTGGTCCAACCTTCTTGCAGGCAGCTGATCTGTCTCGGGATCTTCTTAGAGTTTTGACTTTTCTGAGTGACTCAGCAGTTTTTAATGGTTTATTCTGGGAGGGAGTGTATAGTGAATCTGGTCAATTTCAGGGAATTCCTGAAGCTATTTTGAGTTGTTTACTTTCTTAAGAAGCTTCCCTGCTGGATGGAATGTTTTGACTTCAAACAAAGCTGCTACACAGCAATGACTGGCCTGTCAAAATGTGTTGTAAATGTTTTATTTTTTTCACTGTATATTAACTTTCTCATTTTAACCTTGCATTCTATTTTGTATTAAAATCATGCCATTTTTAATTGCAAGTGCTATTGATGCCAACTGTGTGATATATTTTAACTCTAGAAAAACAAAAACAGGAAGAGATTGAGGAAGGAAAAAAGCATATGAGGGCTTTTTTTTTTTTTTTTTTTTTTTTTTTTTAGTGTCACTTTTTCTAAAACAGAAAATCTGATGCCTCAGCAGCAAATCTGACAGTAAACTCTCATGGAGCTAAATTCATAGTTCCAGCTTTATGTTCATTCTGTTCGCTGAGTGTCTATGATAGTCTCAAAGAGAAATGTCCACAATGGTCTCAAGCTTCGGGAACACGTAGTCCTCAGTGCTATTTGGGAGATTAATGAGGTATGGCCTTGCTAGAAGAAATACGTTACTGGTTGTCAGCGCTGAAAATTAAGGTTCTTGCCATTTCCAGGTTTCCCTGTTTTCTTACTGTGACTTAAAAGGTTAGCTCTCTGCTTGGTGATCTGGTCACCTTGCCTGTCTGCTGCCAAGCTCCTCATAATGGCATTGATCATGTAGTATCCCACCCGAGCTATAAGCACAATAAATACATTCCCTCATAAGTTGACTTGAGCACTGTGTATACCCCAGCATGAGCAGCTAGGGCCCTGTTTCTGTTGCCATGCCCTTCCTTTTCTGCTGTCAGATCTTCTCTGCCATGATTGAAGGAACCCTTTCAGCTATAATAAGCCAGAGGAAATCTCTCCTTCAGTAAATTGTTTCTGTTAAGATCATAGCAACAAGAAAAAGAACAAGATGCAAAGTTTTATATCAAGAGGGCTGTCATTGCTGTGATGAACCTGACTATGAGGTTCATAAGCTTTTGGGACTTGATTTTGGGAAGTGTGGGCAAAAGTTTGAAAGTCTGGGTTAGAAAACTCCTGAATTATAAGCAAGGATCATGGATTCCTCTGGTAGGAATCTGGATGTTCCAAAGTCTGAGAAAAATGAAGGCAGTGGAGGCCTTGCTCATGTGGCCTTAAGGAGAACAGGAAGTGGGTTATATAGATATATTTCCTATACCCAGGTTTAAAAAGAAAGTTCCATTCTGCTTAAATCCTAAGAACTTGCATAATTCTGAACTGAAAAGTAATGGGTTAGTTCATTTGGTCGAGGAATTTTCAAGGCAGAAAAATCTTTACATGCTTATTTATTAGTGACTGCTCTTAGGCTCATTCATAGAAGAAAATACCAAGAACTATGGCAGAAGATTAAAAGTGTATGCAATTTGTCAAGGAAAAAAGTTTGAACAACATTTTCACAATGGAAAAGTACTCAGCAATTAAAAACAAGGATACCATGAAATTTGCAAATGTTGGGAACCAGAAAAGATCATACTGACTGAGGTATCCCAGAAGCAGAAAGACATACATGGTATGTCCTCACTTATAAGTAGATATTAGTCATATAATATAGGATATACATACTAACAAGCAAGAAGGAGGACCCTGGGTAAGATGCTAAATCATCATTCAGAAAGGCAAACATGATGGACATCAGAAGAAGGAGAAAACAAGGAATAGGGCAGGAGCCTACCACAGAGAGCCTTTGAAAGTCTCTACCCAGCAAGGTATCAAGCAGATGCTGACACTCATAGCCAAACTTTGGGCAGTGTAGGGAATCTTATGAAAGAAGGGAGAGGGATGAAAGAGATGGAGGAGATAGGAGCTCCACAAGAATAGTAACAGAACCAAAAATCTGGGTACAGAGGTCTTTTCTGAGACTGATACTCCAACCAAGGGCCATGGAAGGAGATAACCTAGAACCCCTGCACAGATGTACCAATGGTAGCTCAGTATCCAAGTGGGTTCTCTAGTAAGGAGAGCAGGGTATGTCTCTGACATGAACTCAGTGGCTAGCTCTTTGATCACCTTCCCCTGAGGGGGTAGCAGCCTTACCAGGCCACAGAGGAAGACAATGCAGCCAGTCCTGATGAGAACTGATAGGCTAGGGTCAGATGGAAAGGGAGGAGGACCTCCCCTATTAGTGGAGTTGAGTAAGGGCATGGGAGGAGAACAGGGAGGAAGGGTAGGATTGGGAAAGGATGAGGGAGGGGGCTACAGCTGGGATACAAAGTGGATAAAGTTTAATTTATAAAAAATATAAATATTTTTTTTAAATTTAGCAAAGTTTGAACAAGTTTAAAGTTGAGACCGCATATTCTAAAGAGATGCTAAATTAAGAGAAAGCTAGAGATCTAGAATCTGAAGCACTAAGAAACACACCATGATAACATAACTACACCATTTCAAAGCTCAAGCTTTTTAAAATGCAAATCATTTAATAGGTAAAATCCTAAACATCTAAGGGGTTTCCTGCTCCTGGAAAGCAGCTAAATGTTTTCTCATGGTCAGCATACAGAGGCTTTTGTGCCTATCATTCAGGGGGTCAAAGGCTATCAGTATATGAAGTCAGAACTTGGCAACATTATTCAAATGTTACTATTTTTTAGACCATAAATGTTACAAGACTAAAGGCATCATGGGCTCTTCAACATCATCAGGACTCTGCAACAAAGTTTCAGGGAGCCACTAAAGCCAGGTGCGGTGTGTCTGGAATGAAGTCTCTCAAAGGAGGAATTCAGAAACCACTTATGCCATTGAGAAGGGGAAACCTAAATCGTGGGGAATTCTTCAGTGTGATGAACAGGCCAGAAATGTGGACATCCACCAAAGGAAGCTGCACATACAAAATAGAACAAGTTCAAGGGAATGCTGTGTGGGCTATACACAGCATTTTGGAAGAGAGACTATCTAAATCCTTCGGAGGCCAGATGATTGTATAATTTCCAGATGCTTGATAGGGAACTCAGGATTTGAGTTTGCCTATTGGGTTTCAGCCTTGCTTTAGTCAGATTTTCTTTGTTATGTCTTTATTCCTCCATAATATGGTGGAAGTATGTAAACTGTTGTTCTTATTTAATTTTATTTTACGTGGGACCACAGTTAAGAGATTGCTTTGAGTTTCAGAATAGTCTTTGAACTTTGATGTTTGAATATGGTCAGGAATAGTAAAAACTATGGGGACTTGTGAAATTAGACTGAAAGTATTTTGCTCAGTGAGATGGCCCTCTGTTCTCTGGGCCAGAGGCTGAATGTTAGAGGTTAAATATAAAATACTTGCCCCTGCCTCCCCCGGCCGCCATAGATTTATGTGTTTGAGCACTGGGCCACCTGCAGGTTGTGCTGTTTGGGGAGGTTGTACTATCACTGTGGAAATGCCACACTTGAGGCTTTATACCTGGCCCTGCTTTTGTTTGCTCTCTGCTTCCTGAGGAAAGATGCAGCGTGACTAGCCAACACCTCCCTTTGGAGTCATGCCTTCTTTGCCTCCTGCTGTGCCTCCCGAGCCAGGATAGGATGACCTCCTCAAATGGTAAAGTAGAATAAGCCCTTGCTTCCATCAACTGCTATTCTCATGTACCCGAGCCCTTCTCCCACATATTGTTTTTTTTTGTCGGGTCTCAGCAACAAGAGAAGTAACTGAAATGGATCTTTATTCATAAAGAAGGAAAGAAAGGAGTTTCTATTGAGATACAGAAAGGTTGGAGATTTGAACTGGTTTTGATGGGCAGAAGGAATAATCAAGAGAATGAATCAACCTCAGTGGTTGACTGTACATATTCCAAGTTAATTTCAAATTCATGCTAGGTCAAAGCAATGTCATAGATAGACTAACCTCTTGTATTAGGGAATGAAGTGAGTCATAGCGACACAATATTTGATAGAGGAGATAAAGACAAATTATGTATAATAAAGGAACTCAAGAGATATTATAAAATTCTTTTGCAAAAAGAGGCCATAGTTATCAGAATCCTAGAAACTTAAAACTGAGATGGGAGAACTAAAGCAAAAGAGTTTGAAAGCTCTGGTAGGAGGCTATTCCAGAACTTGAGGGTAGAAGTGATTGATAGCCACCTTAGGTCAGTACAACTGGGAGCATAGGGGAAATAGCACCTCATTCAAAACTGCACTTCGTTTGCCCACTGACAAATACGGGATAGACACATCATTAATACAGATATGGTGACCAGTAATGAGGCATGAGGGAGGGAGGAAGTTCAAGAAGTCTGACGTTTTAAATCTAAGCAGAGGACAGGGTAGCAGTAGTCTCAAAAACATGGAACAACAACAAAAAAAAAAGTTTGGAAGAGAAACGAACAAATTCCGGTTTGTACCAATAGAACTTGAGATGCTTGCAGCAAACAGCAAGCAGTTACGCAGGTACCTTTGATGTTTAGGTAGCCCTTAGCAACTATTGAGGAAGAATGGTGACGGAAATGTGGGAGGGCAGTAGATCAGTGATGACTCCTTAGAGTGGTGAAGGATGCACTCCGAATTTAAAAGCTCAGGACAGCCTCTGCTTAGATGGCGGGAAGGAGAAATCTGATGAAAGGGCAAAGAGTCAATGATTCCAGATCCAGTTTAAAGTGCTTGTGTTTTAATAATGGCATATCCAGCCACATCAGACTCCTTAGGGTTTCCTGAGATTATGGAATAGATGGAGTCAAGACCTGAGACTGCAGTCTGTTTAGAAACACAATATAGAAGAGGAATTAAAGCGATTATAACCAAACTGCTAAGTTACTCATGATCCATTTAATTCAATCGTATTATTTCCTTTTTCTTGGTATGTTTCTTTCTCTTTTATTTTTAAGACTGTAATATTATTAGATCATTTTCCCGTTCCCATTACTCCTTATAATCCCTCCCCTATAACTTTCTTTCAAATTCATGGCATTTTTTCATTAATTATTATTCACATGCATATATGTTTATGCATATACATATATATTCCTAAATATAACCTACTCAGTCTGTGTAGTATTACTTGCATGTGTTTTTTCCAGGCTGAGCACTTGGTATTGGATAAGCAATTGATGTATACAACCCTGGAGAAGACTGTTTCTCCCACTTTCAGCGTTCCTTAGTTGCTTGCAGTTCTTTGTATAAGGATATTATCTCTTACTTATTTCAATAATGTATAAGTATCCAGAGACTTTCGTATTAACAAAATGGAAAAATATAAATGGAAAAAGAATATAAAAATAACACACAATGTAAAGTAGGAATCAATAAGCAGTAATAACTTAGTAAAAAAAATTTCCAGACTCTAAATATTTGTAATTATTTACAGATAACACCTCACAAATCAATGTATACACTATCTGATATATACTCACATAAAAATTCAGTTGCATTTAATATGCAAGTTTATTATAGTTCATTTTACCCAGTAATAGAGTAAAAATATCAGGTTAGTGTATAAATGAGGTAAATGCTTATTAAGTTTCACAGAATAAAGATGCAATAAACTTTGAGAATTGAATAGAAAACATAAAAATTATAAGGATTTGACATATTGGGATGAAGAAAAGCAAACCGATGATGCAATTTGAGGTCTCTGGGTATGTGAGTTTTGCTATATCCTACAAGCAATGGTTTAAAGGTTCATTAACCTGAACATTAAAGACCAGAAGAGAGAATGGTGATCAAAGAATATTGTGATTAAAGTAGTCGTAAATCAGTGAGGAAAAAAGACAAGGTCAATGAAGTGAAAAAGATAAAGGCAAACAGAAGAGTCCTGACCGTGGCATCTGAAGGGAAGCAGTTGCTGGTAAGTGAAAACAGGCCCTGAGCAGTGAAGGCCTCCGGCTCTACAGCGTGGGGTATGGGAAGCCACCACCATCAAAGATGTCAGTATAATTAGGTTTTGGCTCACACAAGGAAGTAAAGTCATTCTTTTAAGAAAAAGTATAGATTGTGAAAATTTTAAAACGTCTAAAATTCTAAACAACTGCCGGTAGCAATGTCATTATGCAAATGTCCAGAGGATGAAGCAAGTATGATTACCGAATTCAACAACAAATCAAATAATTTTCTGTTGACATTTTATATTGTATTGTGATTGCGAAGTAACTGTCAAAACGAGCAAATTAAACTCACCTGATCGCTGTGATTCTAAAGTTCTTCATAAAAATGGGAATCTGTGCATAGGATCTGTTGAATTCATATGATAGCAACAATATTTTATAGTGATTATAATTCGATGTAATTGATTAGTTATGTATTAATGTGCAACCAATATGAATTAATATGAAACTGAATAAACACTAAATGTTTATTGTCTACAACGACCTGGAATATCACTAATTACATGTTGTTTTTGCACACCAGAATTTTCCAGAAATATTCTCTGTATACATCCCAAATGCAGGACAAGGTATTATTTCAAAGCAGTCTGTCTTTGATAAATTGAAAATATCATTGAGAAATATTACAAATGTAAGATAAAATGCAAGGGGAGCTTTCCTACTTTACCAGGAGCACTCAGAAATTATGATAACATTACAATGCTTCTCCATATATCAGGGAAGTTTTCAAGCTGTTTTCAGGGTCTTGTTTTATTTTAGATGTTTTGGATCTTTTTATTACTATTATTTGGAAAATTCTTTGTTTATTTAAATGGTGTTCATGTCCAAACCCAACTTTTAAATTTTATTTATTTATTTATTGGTTTTTGGAGAAAGATCACATGTTATCCAAACTGGCCTTAAACCTGCTATGCAGCAAAGCTTGGCTTTTAACTCCTGATTCTCCTGTTTCTATCCCTGAAAAGCTAGGATTACACACACCCATTGATCTTGCCTAGTTTTAATTTTCATTAATATTTATATGCAAAATTGAATATTGTCTATGAAATTTTACTATACAGAATATCTTAGAGTGGGTAAGCTACATGCCTTTACTCGTCACAACTCTAAAAACTCTGTAAAGAGTATTTGCCTTTTCATTCTTTTCCTATGAAGCAAAGAAAAGAAAGTTTTAGAAAGTAGTTAAATCACATATTTGATAAGGATGCAAACCATTTTTAAGTCAAGTATTGTGTGTGGTCTTGGTTAAGAAGGTAACTGAGAAGGTAATGTTCTTGCTTTTTCCAGAATGTGTAAACATGCATTTGTATCCCCAGAACCTACATAAATCCACATGCAACAAAACACTTCAATAATCTGAGAACTACTACGGTGAGTTAGAAGGTGGGGGAAGGAGAACTCCCATGAAACACTTAGGCCCGCTAGCCTGCTGTTCTCAGTGCGGAACTACAAAGATATCCTGTCAAACAAGGCAGAACATGAGCACCAACACCCTAAGCTGTCCTATGACCATCATTGGCATTTGTGCCCACACATATATACACACACATATCACACACATGTACACACACATATAATGCACACATATCACAAAGACACATATTACACACATAAACATATCACACACACATATCACACACATATGCAAGTGCATACCCACCCACCCACACTGTTTTGGTGGCATATCACAATGGAATTATTACCAAAACAGTAAATATATTAAATAAAATATTTGTTCTGGGATTCTTGATGTGCTCATATTTATTAAAGAAAGCCAAGCAAAGAAGTTACATTAAACAAGAACATTACATGAGACTTTTTGTCTTGGTTACTTCTTCGTTTTTAATCTTTTCATTATCATCATCATCATTGTTATTATTATTTACAATTTAATCACTTTGTATTCCAGCTGTAGACCCCTTCCTCCTCTCCTGTTGGTCTCCCTCTCCCTCTCTCTCTCTCTCTCTCTCTCTCTCTCTCTCTCTCTTCCCTCCATGTCTCTCCCTTAGTCCACTGATAGGGGAGATCCTTCTCCCCTACTCTCTGAATGCATCTCAGTCTCCATGGGGATCCCCTAGTAAGGGAAGCATGGGCAGTTACTAGCATGAACTTGGTTGCCTGCTTCTTTCAATCAGCAAATCAACTTTAGAAAACCAAGTAAAGTTAGGGAAGTGTGGTGAAAAATTAGTCAAAAAGAACTCCAAAGGCCTTAATCACCTGCCATTTTTTATAGAATTAAAAATGATTTTAATTATAAATTTGTTGGCTTTCCTTCCTGTGAGGATGGACTGGTCTTGATAACATCAAACATTAAGTAATTTGTACACAAGGGAAGTTAAGAAGTAGCTTTATGCAGAAGAGTGAAGATGACTATTTGTTAGACGGGAGTCAGTGTTTGTGCAAAGCATTCTTTCACATTTAAAGAGACTTGGAATCAATTCAAGGAAATGAATAAAAGTAGAAACAAACATGAACTGAGTTTTGTAAGAGAATAAGCTAAACGTTACTCAGAAAAGTTCTTGAGAACTGAATGCAGTGTTTTCTTAGATGCTATGGTTAGGGTGAAGAACCTATCAAAAGAGATGAATTCAACAAACAAAGGCTGGAACTGTTGTATTCACAAAGAGGAGATGATGGATGTTATTTGGCTGTCAAGTACGGCTTCTTAAGTTTGTTGTGCAACTCTTCTGTGTCTTGACAGCTCTCTCTCATGTCTGTGTGTGTGTGTGTGTGTGTGTGTGTGTGTGTGTGTGCATGTGTATGTGTGTATGTGAGAGAGACCAATAATCAATCAGTCAGGGATGTGAAATCTTATTTTTGCTGTGGATTTTTATATTTCTATCAAGGAAAAGAGACTTTTTTTCCTTCTTATATACTTTTAGTATAGATGAGTTTTAAAAAATTAAATATACTAAACTAAACATTTTTCATTGAAGTTTTTCTGAAGTGGCACCTTTAAGCTCAAAGAAATTGTGTCACTTATATATGAAGTTATAAGAGCTTTCTTTTTACTTGAATGGTTGTGTGTGTATATATATATGTGTATGTATATACGCATAGTCACACATACAAATTTGTTTCCAAAATCCTTTTGTTGCATTTTGCATCTCTGAGTTTTGGTGTCCTACTAAGAATCAGGTTTGAGAAACAAGGCCCCAAAGTAATTCTGTTGTATACCTTCGGGGGGGGGGGGGTATATTTCCATTTCCTTAACTGAAAGAATCCCTTTTCAACTTTTGTGGCAGTTTCCTATGTCAGTGACACAGACCTTGGCTTTCTTAATCTCCTAGAAGGATGTGTTTGTTGTGCAAGGTTATCCTTAAGGTGGTGACTTAGCACAGGGCTCAGACTTTAAAGCCCTTACTACCTTAGAAGAATTCTCTTGTTAGCAAGATGGCAAAATCAGGAGATCTATACTTTCCTCAATATCTGAGGAAAGTTTATTTGAAGTGGTGCAGTGGGGAATAAAAAATATCATTTAATTTTAAAGTTTTAGGCTGATATTGAACTTTGATTATGCTTTCTAGTCCCAGAAAATTATCTTCAAAGATCTGTTCTTCATTCTGATTTCCTTCCACTCAGTGGTGACTCACACTCTCTGACTGTCTGTTTAACCTCAGGTATTCTTATACCAACCATACATGCTGCACTGTTATGAGACTATCATCTGGGATTTTTCTCTCCTACATTTATCCATTGTGGGTGGACACATATTTATTCAACAGTCACAATGACTCAGATGCTGTGTTAAGTACTAGGACAACTAAGAATTTAAAAATAACTTGAGCACATTTCCTGTGGTCAAAGCAGACACATATGATGTAGACCACTTATTTACAATGAAACATTTTGCTAAAAAGATAAAAAGATAGAAAGATAGATGGATAGATAGGTAGATAGATAGGCAGACAGAAGATAGATAATAGATGGGTAGATGATGTATGTATTTATGTACATGTGTGTGCATGTATGTATGTGTATATGTTCCAAGGTTGTTGGAATTCATTGTGAGAGCTGGGAATAGCTTTGGAGAAACTTCATTATGATTAAAATGTCTCAGAAATAGTAGCATAGAATTCCATACAACACAATTCAGTTATGTATTCTAAAAGCAAGGGATGCATGAGTTTATAATACTGAAAGGGTAGAAAAAAACTGAGTTTTCAAGATTATTATGTTCATTGGAGAAAGGTATAAAGAATGGAGATAATGGATTTAACTTGTCCTTGCTAAAGATGAACTCCATGTAAGACATCTAAGTGGGCATGTTCACCAGAGAGAGAGAGAGATGAGGTTTTGGTAGTCAAAGAACAGGTAGTGGCCATGACTACTAAGTTGCATATATGTTTATTTTTATATGTGTAGTATATAAATCTGGAATTGAGGAGAAATTTTACTCTAAAAGGTGATTGTTCATGGAACCAGATATGGATGTGGTTCAGCAGAAGAAAACTTTCTTTGTAAGTATATGGCCCTAGCTGATCTTTAGTATTGAAAAAGAAAAGAAAAAGAAATATTGAGTAGCCTAGAGGAGAAAAGACAGAGAGGAAGAGGAGAAGGAGGAAGAGGAGGAGGAGGAAGAGGAGGAGGAGGAGGAGGAGGAGGAGGAAGAAGAAGAAGAAAAAGAAGAAGAAGAAGAAGAAGAAGAAGAAGAAGAAGAAGAAGAAGAAGAAGAAGAAGAAGAAGAAGAAGGGCAACAGAGTCAGGAGTGACATTGTGTAGCTATAACCCTGACACTTGGGAGGCTAAGACAGTAAAATCGAAACAAATTCAAGGCCAACCTAAGCTATATGTATTGAGTACCAAGCTTGGCAAGGATGGTGAGACTATCTAAACCTACCAAGAAATGTGTGTGTGTGTGTGTGTGTGTGTGTGTGTGTGTAAGGAGAGACAAGGAGACAATTCAATATTAGTGACAGGAGGTATAAATCTGTACAGTAAAACATCAGTTAGGTGTTCTGTGATGCCAAACACAAGAGGGGTAGTTTCTAATTCAAGTAGAATTTTACTAAGTCAAAATATAAAGGCTGAGATTTGATGCAATATGATAAAAAAAATATTGGGAGATTGTCAGTGATCTTCTCAAGGCATTTTTCATTGCTTGAAGAGAATGGAACCCAGAGCTGAGCAAGGTTAGCACTAGCTGCCCTGCAGGCTCCTCTTCTGAGAGACTAGCTGTGAAGAGAATGGGTACATATTCATAGGAGAAGGTGGTTCTAGGAAGGGAAGGGATGTGTGTTATTGTTAAAGGGAGGAAGCTCCTCCTCACTGCACTCTGCTTCTTTTCTTTCCAGAACATCAGGATACTGACTTGCCAGAAAACAACTATAAAAGATAAAAGAGAGGAGGCGTCACCAAAACCACAAAAGACTAAATTAAACACAAAGACCTTTATTTCACTCTGTAGGCATAACTTATGAGATGGAAATGAATGCTTTTATGCTATAAAGTTTAGGATAAATGTTATTTCCTTGTTAATATTTTAGAGAAAACCTTCAGGTAAGGACTACCATGAATGTAATCACATAGGAATTGAAGGCATTGAAAATTATAGTAAATAGAAAACTCCACTATGGATGTCACAAACCAAACAAAGAAAAACATTTTAAGAGAACCTATCTGGAGATTAATTTCTGTCATTATGACATATGTAGGTAGCAACTGAGAATTACTGTTTGAAGACTACCTGAAAGGAAAACAAAAAAACTTTATGAGCATATTAAGATTGTATTATTAGAGAAGAAAAGTAATGGGGAGAAAGTCCTTACTGTATGTCTCTTCTTTTGAAATTTTAATAATTTTAATTCAGAGTTTTAAAGCCGTTTTATAACTATCTCCACATTTTGCGCACCATTTTTAAGTCTGGTGACAGTTACAAAGGACATTCAAAACATTGGGGTAACAGAAAAGACGAGCTGAGGAACCAAAGAAGCCCACACGTGGCACCTGTAGTGTGCCCAGCAGTCAAGGTCTGGAGGAAAGCAGCTGGCCCCCGCACAGTAGGTAACCCGAGAAGTTTCGAAATGGGACTCTTGACAAAGGTGTGGGAGATAGTTGGAAATCCACTCAGAGTAGTGCTAGTTTCCAGAGCCGTCCCCAGTCACAGAGCTGAAACGCATCTGGGAGAAGTGTTTACAGAATGGGGAAGAGTGTTTACAGGACATGGGGGGAGGAGGGGGAGGCCGCCAGCCTATAAAAACCTCCAGGAATAAGGTTAGCGAAGTAAACATGGACCCTTAGTCCCCAACCGTTTCCATACCCGGTCTGATCTGATGCCAATGCCTATTCCTAGCACACTCCTAGTAGAATCCAGAGCATCCAGCTGTATTTTGAACTATACTCCTAGGCATTCTAGCACAAGGAAAGAGGAGAGAGGACATGGTGGTACAGATAGAAACTATCAGTTGTATTCATTTTTATGTGTAAACTATCAATTGTGTTTATATAAGAACAAAATAATAACATTTTAATAAAAGGGGTTAAGTCTCTTGATAGTCCTCATCAACAAAAAAGTATTTAAATACTCGTTTGATGTGGTACGGCAATTCTGCCTCTTCTGGTCCCCAAATCTTAGGTCGAATTAACAAAAATGACTGACATTTCTCAGCAATAAGATGCTCACTCTACTGCTTAGGCCCCAGTCCTCCTGGTTTGCATTTCTAGTTGTTCTAGAATGTACCCTGGCTTCTCCACTGCACTGATGTGAGGCACATCTGTGGCCCCAGTTCTCTGCTGTCGGCTAACCCCAGACACAAATAGGCCTTATCAAAGCACTGAAGGCAAGTTCTAGGTTTATATTGACATTCTTCTATCTGTTGTCATCTGAGCCTTTTTCTAACTAATTCTACACAAGTTTTCAGCTACTTCCTGTACACACACTTTAGCAGGTAAATAATCATGGACATAGAAATGTACTTTTTAGTAGTAAATTGAAGTTACTAAAGTAGATTCAGTTTATCAGAGTCCAACTGATAAACTGAGGGATGGATTAATTTCTAGGCAAGTATTCCCTTGAAATGCATTTTGTCTTTCAGCTGTTAAAAACACAGTTAAAGCTAAAAGGTATTTTTGGCTTTTCTGTTGTTCAAGAAGTCAGAGGGCAAACAAAATTTCCTCTGTGTCCAAGTAGGGATCCACAATCATGCCTGGTTTTGCTTTGAAAACGGATCTGATGGCTTGTTTAGTTCATGAAAATGACTGTCTTGTGTCACCACTGCAATTTTCTGCTCTGCTGCAAACCTTCTCCTTCTGTCCTTCCACCTGCTTTTTTTATGTGTATAAACTCAACTGAACAGGGATGAACAGGGATGGCTAGTGTCTCATTTAGTAATTAACCTGGCAGACATAGATGCCCTTGTTTCCATTGTCCCTCTTGCTACAAAGAAGAAGCTTCAGGCACTAAACAAATAATGAAGGTTGAATCAGTGAAGCATACTTAATGCACAGGGATTTTAATGGCGTCTCTGTAATTACAGACAATGATAACCACCTATAAATCTTCATTTCCCAAATGCCACAGCCATTAGGAATTGAATGATGTGTAATTTCTAGTAGATATGTTAAAGAACCTTTAGCCAAAATCATCTTGCCTTTAAATATCAGATACTATAGATCTGATCCAAGAATTTAATAAGATCATACCTATATTTGTATCACTTCTAACATGATGTGGGTTGTAAATCTTTGCCCATTTACTTCAGATTTTTTTTTTTTTTACAAATCATATTTATTTTGACCAACAATATTAAAAATACGTAGTTGCTCTAGTGGGCAATAAGGCACATTGAACACAAAGTTATAAAGATAGGTTTTACCACCTCAATATTCTTCTCCATAACTTCATTATTGTAACTTATTATGACTTATTCTCACAGCTTGATTGCATACGATATTTGAGTGCTTAAAATTTTCTGTGAAAGTTTCAGAGGTCTGGGTTCTCAATACTTCTGTGTTTTTTGTAAAGCTTTATGGGCACTGCTTAGACATTTAAAGCCATTTTTTTTTTCAAGGACCTTCTCATAAGGGAAGACTATAGCAAATGTGTGATTTTTGACACCTTTGCTTTTCCCAACAGCAACATTCTGAATTTATGTTCCCTCCTCTCAATCTTGTTCTCTAGGGACAGTGACAACAGAATTTCTCATTTCAGCTTAATTTCTCATCCTTTCCTCCTTAAATATTGAGGAAGCTCCAATATTTAGGAATAAATGGTTTGTCCTTTGGTCTCATTTTAAGATGATTTACCACTGGCCTAAATGTTCCCTAACAATTAGAATCTACCTTATATACAATATGCATATTGGAATTGAATAAGATACATTTCTGTGTGACTTCCCATGCTGTTCTCAGGGGAAATTGCCACATAGCGAACTAATAAATAAGAATGTTTAAACTTGGCATCCATGGCTGTTTAAGTGCTTCTCAGAAATTAGCCCATTAATCTTGGTGCAACCACTTGTAAAGCAGACAGCGTATTATCTTGTTTGTGCCACTTTCTTCTATCTATTATCCCTCTCTGGCAATGTAGGCTTCTTCTACATTGTTTTGTCCACACACGTGGGGAAACTTCTGCAACTACCACATTTTCCAGAAGCTTCTGAAACTCGTGGGAGAGCTCACTATTCCTGTGCAATTCTGTGCCTCACTCCAAATGAGCTCTGCTTTGGTGAAATAGTCCCTGTAATTTTATAAGCAGCTTCCCTTACTGGTTAAGAGAACTGTGTTCCCTCTACTGCACTCACTGTCTCTCTGTGTTTTGAAAGAGATAGTCCAGTAACAGTAATCATAAAACAACAGCAAAACCTTTTGAGAGCTCTTCCGTTACTTTCTAATGAGTCATTCAAAGAAACAACCTTGCTATCTCCAAAAGGGATAACAGTTGTTTGACGTTGTTCAAATTCTTTCCAGAACTCTCGAAATACTCTCTTTGTCCCAGAAGAAAAGCACAAGTGAGAGGTGATCAGATGCTAAATGACCAAATAACATTGTGTATCACCACTTAGTGCCCCTCATCACAGCCCATGTCTTTTCAGAATATTTAAAAAGCTTTATGAAATGGCATTAATTCAGTAAATAAAACCCTAGAAGTTTCTATTCATAAACCAATGACAGTCAGAAAAAAAAAGTAATTTAAACTTGTCTGTGAAGCACAATATAGCCTGCTTTAAAGTTTCTCCTATAAGTCTACTACAAACTTGGTCTCCTTCTCTATTTTCATGATTCATTTCTTCCACAACTTATTCATTTTGCAGATTTACAGTTCTGTTACATGTACTTGAGCAGAATATAAAACAGGCTCAACTTGTATTCATAATAGGATTGGACTGACTCCTTATTACATGTGGTGTTGATGGTTCGCAATCCCAAACATTAGTAGGTTCAAGGGGAAATGAATGACTCAATTAACTTCTTTGTGGGTAGCTGCCAGCTGTGGGGAAATGATGTGTGTCCTAAAGGAGACATTGTTCAACCGGGAGAGTGACAAATGGATAAGCATGAGGGCACACCCACCTCCCAGTGGCCGATGTGACAACAGATATTATTTATTTCATTAATGGCACTTGAAAATGTGCTCAAGGTGTCCTACATGTACCTAAATGCACATGCTTACTGAGAGGGGCCCGGCATGGATGGACTTCGTCTTAGTTAATGGATTGTATATAGTTCATAATATATATTTCCATGGGAATGTTTTAGCTCTATGTCAATGCCCATTCATCATGATGTTGTTTGTTTTTATAAAACCTAAATAAAGCAAAAGATTATGAGATCTCGTGCCCTTTTGGTATATTTACCAGACAATTTCTTATAAATAACTAAATCTAGAGAATTTGAATGGTTGTGAAAAATCACCTCAAATTCCTTTCTATTAAATCATAAGATTAACAAAAACTTGATTTAGGGGACCCAATACATAGATCATTTTTATGGTCCCCTTTATTCTTTGCTAGTCAGATTTAAATAAATGTTAATAGACCGTGAAGAATTAAAAGTAAATCTTAAAATGAATGATCAAGTAAAAAATGGAGAGTGATACGAGAAAATGTTTATCTGTTTTATTTTTAATATTTGAACAATGATTATTTCTGGTAGTGTTCATTCATTTATTTTAATATGTCTATAGAAACTTTCAAAAGATTCTTATCCACGTAGTTTTTATACATATATTAGTCATGTCTTTTGGCAATATTTCTTTCTTAATGTTACTTGTATATATTTGAGTATTCATTCTAAGATCTGTTTGTAACACAAGTCACCCTGTGTTCCACTGCTGAGAGCTGAGACTGGGTTCAGTTAAGATAAGATTTCTAATTTATTTTCCAAGCCATGATATCATCTGATCCTTCCCGAGGTTCACAATACCTGAAATTCTCTAGATATCATGTTAATTTTATCATCTTTACTCTATATTGGATTCATATGTTGAAGATTATTTTTTTAAAACATGCTGTCCTGTGAAACCTGTACTGTACGGTCTGTAACTGTCTCACTTATGCTTAGAAACATACTATGTCTTTCATTTAATTTAAAAATATATATGTAACAGAAATTTTAGTATAGTCTTCAACCTTTCAATGAAGATGTGTCAACTCAGCCTATTCCTGTTTCCTAGGTTGCCATAATGATGGTGTCTGTTATATATTTGTTATATCATGTGCCATAATTCTGTAATGATAAGTCTATGTTCAGAAGCATTTTAATTGGTTTAAATGAATTAAACTGAGGACTTTAATGAAGATGTTAAGCAATTATGCCCCATACCCTTGCAGCCTGAGAAAGTTTACATCAGTTTCTCTTTATTTGCATTTTGGACAAACTTCTCTAGTCACAACAGCACAGGTGACCTGAGAAAGACAGACACATCTCAGGCATTGTACATTGCAATAATTCATGTAATAGTTGAATTAATAAGCCTGAATAGCTTCCTTAATGACCAAGAACCATTTCTGTCTGCGTTGGAACAAAATACAACATGCTAATTTATTGCTTGTAGGGAATTTAGCTTAATCTACGCTTCCTTTCATGATTATTTCACAACAACTTTAAATTCCCTACAATTGCTCTGTAAGCAGCTGTCATTGACATGTTTCCTAGTATGCCAAATTTCTAAGGTAATATATGATAGAAAATGTTTTTGCTTATTTGTGTGTGTTTTTGCTATTCATCTCATCTCATATGCTCTTCATTTTATAACTGACAGGTTAAGCTTCTTAGTCCTTCATGTTTTATTTTGGTGTGTACAAGCAAAGTCTTGATAGCCTGGCATCACTTTGGTATGATCATTGCAGAGCATACCATTTTACTATCTCCATAAGAGAAAGAAGAATGTGATATTTATAGCTTAGAAATGACAGGGTTGCAGGCATAAAATCCGAAAACATACTTCAGTGTAATTACTGCTTGATTACATCACCGAGGAAGATGGGATGGAACATAAGATCAAAATTTGTGATAACCTAAAGCTCTTTGTCTCTTGACATATATCTTGCTATTTTAAGAAGTTTCTCAGAGGTAAAAAAGTGAATTTTGACAGACTGACTAGGTTGTGTAAGGAATGAAGTGGAGAATCATGTTGTAATGGCAGAGCAAGGTGGTCCTGTGAGTCGCAGTGCACCTGTGCTCCGCAGCATGCCCCAAACAAACTCACAGGTATTTTGGTAGGGACTTTGGATACACTCAGCCTTAACAAATAACACTTCCCATCCCTGTGATATGTAGAAAAATATAATACCTTTAATAATAGATAATATTCATGATCCTTCTTGTGACTAGATTTAGTCAATTTCCTGGTGTCACCAAGAGGCACACAGGTCCAAGCTAATTGTAATTGAAATTAGATGGGCTCAGGGGCCATAAGATAGGAAGGAAAATATAAAATGTAAGTCTCTTCACTACTGAGATAGAATTGGTTCCACTAAATCATGAAAGATTAGAGTGACAAAACATGGGAAGGTAAACTCAAGCTAAATGTCACATTTATATTTCCTTGGATTGTTGAAATCATGATACATATCAACATTATTATTATTATTAAATAAAAAAAATCCATCCAGAATCATTATTTGTTGAAGTCCAACCAAACAAAATAAATCCAAGGTCAAAATCATTATTAGAGATACAAAATAATTAATAGCTTCACAGTTTTCAATATTCAATTTGTTTTTTTTTAATCTTTAGAAATGATATATGGAAAAAGAAAATATTTTTAGTGTCTTTAATGCATACTCCATTTTTAACAAATAATTAAAGCTTTTTCTGTAAAAAAAAGTGACTATTAAGAGTTTTCCCCACAGAGGGCCTCTGAAAGCCTCTGCCCTTCAGACTATCAAAGCAGATGCTGAGCCTGATGGGCAACTGTTGGGCAGAGTGAATGGAATTTTAGGTAAGAACTGGGAAATAGTAAGAGCTGGAGAGGACAGGGTCTCCACAAGGAGAGCAACAGAACAAGAAAATTTGAACACAGGGAACTTCCTAGAGACTCATACTCCAACCAAGGACTATTCATGGAGATAACCCAGAACCCCTGCACAGATGTAGCCCAGGGCAGTTCAGAGTCCAATTGGGTTACATAGTAATGTGAAGAGGGACTGCCTCTGACATAATCTGATTGGCCTGCTCTTTGATCACCTCCCTCTGGGGGGGGAGCAGCCTTACCAGGCCATAGTAGAGGACAATGCAGCCACTTTTGATGTGAACTGACAGACTAAGATCAGAAAGGAGAGGAGAACCTCCCCTATTAGTGGACTTGGGGAGTGGCATGCAAGCAGAGAGAGGAGGGAGGGTGGGATTGGGAGGGGAGGAGGGAGGGGCTTATGGGGGGATGCAGAATGAATAAAGTGTAATTGATGAAAAACTTAAAAAAAAGAGTTTTCAAATTAGAAAGCTTTATCTTTACTTTATAAAATAGATGTTATTTTACTCATAAGTTCATTCTCACTGAAGAAGGGTAAGAGGTAGGTGTTAGATCCCAGAGGAAGATATTTTACTCTTGACCTTAGTCAAAATGCCAAGAACCATAAGATGATTGTTGTAAAAAAAATGATTAAAGCTTGAGTTTCCTTCTTTATTCTCTCCTTCCTTGCCTCTCTGTGGTCCACTGCGTCTCCACCCTTGCCTGCCTCATCTTTTAAAGCTTAGCCTATTGATGCACTGTGGCACATGGAACATTTAGCAATCCATATTATAACATAACATTTAGAATGGTCAGCGGAAATCTTACTTGGTGCCAAATGTTCTCATTATCTCAAACTAAAGCTGCATTCTAAGGATAACAAAGTTGTCCATTTTTAATCACTCAGGAGACAGGATCTCTCAATGTCTCGTCATCATATATTTGAGGGCCTGGTTTTTACTGCTAATTTCTCTCAGTCTGGAAATATTGTGATACTTTTAATTTATTGAAGAGGAAAAAAATTATACTACAAATTGAATTAATTAGTTTCCTCTCAAAATATTTGTGAATGAACTCTAAAATTCCCATCTGAGTGCATCAAGGGGAGGCTTTCCTCTCTGTTCTGAACCCTGTTTTTCGGAAGGATATGGACCACACACTGAACACACAGTACAGCTGTGCCAATCTTTCTGCAATTGTTTTGAAGAGTTGGCTATTTGCCCTATCTGACAGTTTGTGAACATGATGAATAATTTAGTATTCATGCTGCTGCTGTTTTGGCCCAATTAACATGAATGGCATATCCACTGTCATTCCAACTGATTGCTGTATAGGGGATCAATGCCTTGGTGCTTGTTCTTTGTACTTTTTTTTTTTTTCATGAAATGGCTCGCAATGGAAAGCTGAATAAAAACATGAACATCACTTCAGGTAATGACCCTGAAGCCACTGAGAACTTGCCTTTTCATTAAATTCCTGTCAGTTCTTTAGGTGTGGTATCTAATTTTAGAATTTTCTTAGAGTGTTTGTCCACTGGACATCCATCTATTTCAAGCATGTTCAAAATAGTTATGGGCATCTGTGCAAAGCCCAAGCCTCCCATGTCATTACATATACCAGCGTGCAGTTGTTAATCTGCCTAGCATGACTCACAGGCACAGCTGCTACACAATTTCCTTCCTTCCTTTTTTCCTTTTTTTCTTCCTTCCTTCCTTCCTTTCTTCCTTCCTTCCTTCCTTCCATCTTCCTTCCTTTCTTCCTTCCTTCCTTCCTTCCTTCCATCTTCCTTCCTTTCTTCCTTCCTTCCTTCCTTCCATCTTCCTTCCTTCCTTCCTTCCTTCCTTCCTTCCTTCCTTCTTTCTTTCTTTCTTTCTTTCTTTCTTTCTTTCTTTCTTTCTTTCTTTCTCAGTGGAACAACTTCTATGTAGTTTTCTGTTGTGCTGTTTTAACCTAAACCAACAACTGTCAGTATAACTCCAAGCTGAGAAAAGATCAGGCTTTGAGAAGTACGTTAAAAATAAGCTTCCTATAGATATCAGTACTGTGTGCAGAACTACTGTCCTCTCTGCTGTCATATCTGTAAAAAAACTGATTGTTTTCTTACCATGAGATGAGTTACTTTAAAAAAAAATTACATAAAATGTTCTCTTGGCCATTAGTTTTCCAGTTATACATCTGGATTTGTTGCAGATTCATTCATTCAATAAATATGTCCTGATGACTCCTATGTACTAGGTACAATTCTATTTACTGAGGATGATGAATATAAAAATCAAGGTACAGAGGACATTTGTTTGATGAAGGAACATGGATCCCACGTAATATGTCAAGTGATGCTAAGATAGTTTTTAAATGTTTGGATAATAAAAGTGCAACCTCATTCACAACGTAACCTTTCATAGAGACATGAAAAGGCCAAGGCAATGCCTTCTGTAGCTCTCTGGTGGACAGATCTTATAAAGCAGTGAGGCAAGAATTCTCCCCCTTTTGTTATTAAAGTCCAAGAATTCAGCTTAGAGGATCATATTCTAGGGCCTCCCCCAAGGTGAGAGGAGAGAATGTATTCAGCGTAATCAAGTTTGTCCTTTGTGTACTGAAACTTAGTGTCTAGCCATTCCAATTTTCCAAGCATCGGAAACTGTAATCTTCAAAAATGCATTTGAAAGGACAGTTCTGGCATCCTCTTAGTCCTGGTTTCATTATATGATTGAATTATTGCAAATGCAAATCCCAGCTCTTTCTAATATTGGCATCATGTTGTCTTATTGTGCAGGCCAATATAAAGTCAGTTGAACTGTAGTAATATAGAAAGCATATTTAAAACTATACTTTAAGCTTCATTGCAGGCTATAACATTGTTTTAATTTTCCGTGCCTCAATTTTAACACTGGAATAAGTGGGGATGTGGACCTCTTGCATTACAGAGAACTATGCTGGCAGTCTTAAATGTTTTTATAGGGAAGGGTGTTAAGTTCATCGCCTGGTTTACCTTGTGCTTAGACTCTTTACTTGTAAACCGCAATGTAAAATTCAAAATCACAGAACCTATAATGTGTAGCTCTTCATGTTAATCACATTCTCTCTTCATAAGCAGATGATTTGGAAAATAAAAGCAAACAAGCTAGCAGCTTACTTGAATGCAGTGTGGCGCGGGGGGGGGGGGGAGTGTCGGGGGAACAGCATCTTGATAACCTGGACAACAGTCCTTTTCAGAACTGGAAGTTGAAAGGTGAGTTTCCTCTGGATACTCAAGAACCAACGGTTAGTTCCTTCTCTTGATGTTCCTCTGGAGGAACTACCTGTTTTTGTTCGGCCTATGCTTGTTCACTATGCTAAACATTTAGGGAGTCTTTTTCTTATGGAATATATTCAAGCTTTTGGAGGCAATTAGCCTCCCCAGAGAAGTCTGCTGATTTAACATTAAGGTGCCAAGAGCCACTTTTATTTACTGACTTTTATGTTTCTGCTATTACTCTTTTCTTACCTTCTCTAGTCACCGTCACAAATAAAATGCCATTATCAGCTTCTTGATAACCCAGGAAGGAAAATACCTGAAATTGAGATTTAAGCCCCATTATTTTCTACTGTCTTTAACTTTTACACTAGTAACTTCTTAATTCTTTCACCAGTCTATTCATATGGTTCAGATTTTAAGAATGGACATGAGTATATATGTCTTATGTTCAAAATGCAAAGAAAAAGTCACACTTTGATATTCATAACACTCTTTAAGGACAAAGTATCAGGAGTATAGAAATAGGCATTGATTTGAGAGCAAGGATTCAAAAAGAGTTGATTTGATATCAGTCATAGAGGCTGAAAAGGTTTATCCAAGAAGAAAATCTTGGAATTTCCAACACAGAGAAGCAGGTTCTGTTAGTTCTCAAATTAAATCTGTAAACTCTTCACTACTTTGAATATAACCTGAAATTCTTTGTTCGCCTCCATCACACTTGGCCCCACCCGTCAGAAATTCCGTTTAAGGAATATGAGGCATTAGAAGTGTCACACACACACACACACACACACACACACACAAACAAAAAAATGTTCTTAAGAATGAATGTCAGAGGAGGTACTTGAATCAGATTACAAACTTAAGTCATTCTAAATGCAGCTAGATGTTCCAGAAAAATCACCATTGATATTTGTATTTAGAATTATATAATTAAGAATTAGGGTAAACACAGTAAGTAAAGAGACAATGGAAAGGAATATAACTGATAAGAAAACCCAAATATGGAAGATTTTATATTTAATACAATTCCATAGAGATAAACACTTCTTTCTCAAACTACCTCCTGAGACATACAGGAGGGAAAAGAGAGCTTCAGAAGTAATAATGAGAAAGTGAAATCAGACTCTGATTAAATGTTTCATTGCTCTTATTTTTTTGTTGCTCTTAATGTCACTTTGTATTTGTAATAAAATTAGTGAGTGCTCAGGTAAACACGTGTGCTTTTAAACATACATATCCATGTGAAGTGTTACAGACATAGAAAACACATAGAAGAAAGGAAAAGTGAGTGTACAGCTGCCAGCTGTAAAAAAGATGAAAAGAGATGGTGGTTTTCATACACAAGCATTACATTTCATTTTAAATTTACCCACTGCCAAGGTTAAAAAGGAAATACACTTCCATTAACTGATAAAGTAGAGTATATCAGCTCTTCATTAGAGAAAACCTTTCCTGGCACTAAATTCTGGAAGAGAATTTGTCATGTATGCCATTATTTGAGATTTGACTCATATAATGAATAGTGGTTTTGCAGACACCGTGAGGCTATTCCTCACCATATCATTTGTTATATCAAGCTACAAGGAAAGCTGATGGCATAATATTACATTGTGATCAGAGAATCAATTTGTGTTTGGAGCCTTGGAGACACTTGGGAGGGCAGAACAGAGAAACAGATTCAATCATGTGGAAACAAGAAGAATTAATTGGTTCAATGCTGTCACAATGGCTGTAAACCCTTGTGTACTGTAGACTCACTAAGGGTACATGTTTCAAATTTCATCATGAAACCTCCAGGATAAAAAAAAAAATTATTTTAACTCCCACCTGCCTTTGATACTTGAGAAGATAGAAAGCTGAAGAGCCCAAATCAGCAAAGGACAAAGTAATTGCTTGTGGTGTGCTGTGTGTCCCCAACCCGCTGCTCTTCGGGGCCTATGGCCAACAGTGAGTCCATTCTTCATACATAGGTGCTTTTCATTTCTCTGCTTCAAATCCCACATGTACTCTCGGTGTCAAAACTTGATCCTAACTTGACAGACCTCCTCAAATGTTTCTCTCTGGATTACCCTGTCATTTCCTCCTCCACTTCTTACCTGCTGGGTCTCATTTTCTTGTTTGGGCTTCTCTCCTTTCCCTGTGTTTTACTGTATCCCAGAGTTCTGTTCTTAGCCTACTTTCTGTCTATATCTTAGCCTTAACTCCCACATATATTCCTATTTTCTGCTTCTGGCATTTGAGCTTTAAACTAATTTGTTCAACTGCCTGTGTGTACCTAAAATACTCCCTTGTGTTCTATCCTAAAGCAACAAGTTCAATCTAGCACTCCTTTCACTATCCCAGCCATATCTGCTCATGTTCTCCTGGTGTTAATGGTAATGGCTCTGTCCACCTTGTCCTAATCATGGGTAAAATTATTAGAAAAATCTCACTTTTCCATATATCCTTATCTTTTTTTTTTTCCTCCAAGACTAGTAAATATTGGCTCCTTATGCTTCCCTGACTTGTCTTGTCTCTTCTCTTAGTATGCCACTTCCATGAATTGGGGCCTCATTTCCTCTTTGTATAGATCATTAAAGCCTACTTCACTGCCTATCTTCATGGCTGTTCCAGTGAATGTGCGCTCCTCTGAAATAGGACTTGTTCCTCCACAAGGCAGATCTTTTATGATGGTCCCCTCCTTTCCATCCTCTGTGGCATTTCATCACCCACATCAGGATTACAAGCGTGACTGCAGAGATGCCTTTTGATTTGGACCCTGCTGATTTCTCCTTTCTCTCTTTGCAATTTACATCCCTTTACTGACGAAATTGCTCCCATTTCCTGCACTCACACATGCTCTCTTATTTTGTGGCTCTGTGCATTGGCTGAAGTCCTGGTGTGACCCCCTCATCTTTCTTCACCTGCTCTTACTCATCACTTAAAGACAACTCAAACAACAGTTCTGTCTTCCACAGGAAGCCCCTCATAAAACCCCACTGGAGTTAAACAACTGTTGTCTGTGTTACCTGCACAAAGGATGCACATGTTCTGCTTGTATTTTTTTAATGTACTCTTTATTTCATTAACTTAGGTTCTCCTGAAGAGCAGGAATACTATCCCATTAAACTATTATTCTCTGCATTAACTAGTTCAGCTTGTAGAAATGGTCACCACGTTTAAGTGAAATAAGCATTTACTGAAGTAAGTTACTTTATCCAAGAGTATTATCTTCTACCAATGCATATCTTTAAAAAGTCAAGTAAGAATGATGCAAACTGAATGTTCTCATAATCTATTAACTGTCACAGAAGAAAACACTTTTTTTCCTAAAAGATAAATGCTAAATATTCTCCAAACACCTCCGAATCTTTTGCAGTATTTGAGTTAAAGTTGAAATCTGAATCATGTAATATACATCATTCTAAAGCCTTACTGCAGAGTCTAGTTTAGAAGATATATTTTAAATGTTTTCAATAAATTAATATTTTGATATTAAAGGTAATGAACATGCCATGGAAGGGGTAGTGCTCGCCTTTAATCTCAGCACTCCTGAGGCAGAGATGGTTCTCTGAGTTCCAGGCCAGCCTGTTCTGCAAAGTGAGTTCCAGGACAGCCAGTGCTACCTAGAGAAACCCTGTCCTGAAAACAAATGAACAAAAAATGGTAACAAATATTATATATTTCGAATGGGAGCATCATATAAAACAACTTGTAATCTTATTAAACTGAAATTAAATCTCTACATAGATGAGTTTGATTCATTAGATTTTAGTACTAACTAAAATAATTAAAATATTGTCAAAAAGATAAGATTTTATACTATGAAGAGTAAGTATATGATAGAATATAGTATTTGTCCGTATTAGAAGGAAGTAACGATTAGGCTTATTTGCTCCAATTAATTTGTCTGTAGAGCATATTGAGGCCGTGACAAACCCACTGTGCAGCACCATAACTGATTAGTAGCAAAACTGGAGCAAGTGTTTAAACTGGACTCCTCTCAACATACTGTCCTTTAGTTCATACATGTTCAGTAATGTAACCTGTCATTTATGTTAAACATGGGCCTGAGCATACACAAATGCACATCAATGCACACATTCCACAGCATATAATAATTAAATAAATTTTCCTGCTCTTATTCCTATTGACAACAGGGAGAGTAGACGGCTCATTTTCCAAACCGGTAAAATCACTAAGAAATTGCCATAGCATGCTCTTTCCTGTTTTTCTATTTTAATTCAAATGCGTTAATGGATTCTGAACCAAAATGAATATGAATTAAATCATTACATCTTTATAATATATGAAGTTAAGTACTCAGAAGGAAAATACAATATTAAAATGCAAAGATTCATTATTTACAAAGAAACAGTTCTTTTGGTAGCTAAACTTGAGTCAAGATATAGACCACTAGATCCTTAGCTACAAAAATTAAAAGGTTGCCAGATATTTAATGTTATTTTTTATTTTTCTATGTATTATTAAAATACATCGCATTCATTCTTGTGATGAAACTTAGCAGCTGTGTTTGCCTTCACTAGTATATACAATGACGTAATCAGAAACCTACCCCCATTTTTCTCTGTTCTGGTAATTTTATTTCTGAAAATGGTCCTTATTACTTTTTTTCAAATATTTTTTTTCAAATATTTTCAAATCAAAGTAATCCTTCAAATAAGGAGATGGGCCAAGGCCCAGTGCCCCACCGACACTTCAGATGCCAAAACCACACAGGAATTTCTATCATTCTAGACAGGAGAGCAATATTTTATGACGCACAAGTAGGAAATGTTTTAGTTTAACTAAATACTCTTTAAAGACAGGAGAAAGTATGTTTTACAGTCAAGACTAAAATGGCATCGGGAGGATGTTCTCGTATGATTCTAATAGGTAAGGTTATGCTGCTTTTCTCTTGAGCCGAAAACCGTTGATGGTAGGTAGCATGCTCACTTATCTCGGAATGCCTACATCTTTAGCATACCAACTGCTACAAAAAAGCTAAACAACTGCTTTTCAGTTATGATTAGCGAACACTTCAGTTGCATGGATGACTCCATAGTGTATATATATGAAATACACACACACACACACACACACACACACACACACACACACACTTGGAAATTAAGAAAGTTTGGGTGACAAATGTCCCACAAAGGCTCAGGCATTTGAAGATTTGGTTCCCACCTGGTGCCTGTTAGAAGAGGCTTAGAAGTAGCATCCTTGTTGGAAGTTGAGGAGCACCATTGCTGGAGGGAGAAGGAACATCTTTGTTGGAAGTTGGAGGAGCACCACTGCTGGAGAAAAGAGGAGCACCCTTGCCGGAGGAGTAGTTTCCTTGTTGGAAGTAGGAGGAGCACCCTTGCTGGAGGAAACACTGGATTCTGGCTCTGACACTTTAAGGCCCTGTGTTACTGTCAGGTTGCTCTCTCGTTTTCCCATTTGATCTTAAAGATGCAGTCTCTGCGCTTTCTGCCCTAGCCACCTTGTCTGTTTAGTTCCATGCTTGCCTGGCAGGATGGACTTCTATCCCTCTGAAGCCACAACCTAAATGAACCCTCCTTTCTATCAATTATCTTGGTCATTATGTCTTATCACAGCAACAGAGAACAAGCATATATGCTTATATAAATAGCCACACATGTGTGTACATGTGTGAGCACACACACACACACACACACACACACACATATATATATATATGCCCTTACATATATATATATATATATATATATATACACATGCATATACAAAAAAAATAATAATAAGCTTGAGAAGAAAAACACATAACGTCATTCTCTTCACTGTGTCATTGTTTTAAGGGCCTCAACTTGTATACATTCTGTCTTTCCTACCAACAGTCATTTATTGCACAGTAGTTGTGAGGAAATCTATGTCTTGTATCAACATCCCCACTGACCTCTTGAGAAAAGGGAGACATGTTTTTCCCACACCTACTTAAACAGGAAGAGGACTTACCTCTTAAGTTTTGCAACACCTGATTCTTAGCTTGTGGTTGAGAGAACTGTGAAAAAAAAGGAAAAAAAAAGAAACTCCTTTATGCCAGACCTATGCCCAATGAACTTCTATCATTCTAGAGTTTAAAAGTAACCAGTGACCTGTTTTCTGAATCTAGTACTTTGTTTTCCAGATCAGTCTTAATAAGTTCTGGAGTTACTGAGTACTTTGAAAGTGTTGACAGCAAGATAGGATCTCTGAAAACACTCAAAAATTATTTTCATCCCTGCATTGGCTGTTCATCTGAATACAAGAAATTTGACAGCCAAGCTTTGCTTCTTACTGCCAATCCTACATCGCCCCAGAACTAACTAGAGTTGGAGAGCCATGCACTCAAATGTATTGAGGTCCATTGTTTGAAAGGACCTGTACAAGGGAATCACAGAGAGCAGGTCATATGAGCCTCACCAGTGAAGCCCTGGAATCAAAACTGTGATGTTAGATAAAACAGCTCCTGAAATCTGACTTTACTGGCACAGTGAGTACTTCCACACATGCCCCAGACACAATGTGTCTGTGCAGAGGTTTAGCTTACAGTGCAGAATCAGGGCCTGGCTGCCCACAGTTAAAGCACATTGCATAAAAAGAGAGGGATAGCTAAACTGGTGCTAGATAACACTAGGGAATGACATATTTAGTATATTTTTACCCTGGCAAATATATCTTACTTCTTCATTCGATCATACCCAGTCACTCATTTCACATGTGAACAAGAAAGATCTGTAGAATGTATTTCAAACTCACTTAATGAAAATAGAAAATAAAGATTCAACAGCAATCAGAGAGAGAGAGAGAGAGAGAGAGAAAAGTTTGTGTAAATAATAGGCCACCTTAGCTTCTACAGTATAAACTAAGCATTTTAAGACTCACCAAAGTGAAAGGTTGGATTATTTTACTTTCTTTTCTAATACTTTGACAGTGTACATTTATTCCGGCAATATTAACATTCAACTAAATCGCAACGGGAAGAGTGCCCTAGTGTCAATCATGGCGATTTTTGCGAAAGCTTTCTGAAAGTGCATGGGGCAGAGGAAACCCGATCGCGCTTCTGGGGTGGCAAACAGCTCACCCCCGTTAGATAGCTCAAGCGCCATGCCCTGCATCCTGTTAAGTGTAACTCAATCAGCTCTGCTTCAGCCGAAGGGTTCTCGTTTTCATCCTGGCATGCCGGTCCTAACGTATACTAAAGCTTTCGCTTGTTTAAAGCTTCGACATGATTATTCCTATAAAATAATTAGTGACATCTGAGCCTCCTTCCGATAGACTCAATTTAGAGAGAGGTGAAGCCACTTTCCACATTCACTGAATTCACATTCAAAACACTGTATTTTTAAAAATGTACAATAAGGTGAATTTGAAAACAACATGATTTCTTTTTAACTATATTTGACCCTGTTGCTAACTGCCAGTATTTTCAGAAAGCCTTGCTATGGACTGTTCTTAGGAATAAAATAATAATTTTATTCAGAAGGCAAAGACATTCATACTTTGTACTGTTTTTAGGAATTTCGATAATTATCAAGAAAAAATGAAAATAATGTGTTACTATTTAAATTACGATATCATCTGTATCACTGATCTTGTGATTAAAGGTGATGGTTTGTGATAAACTGATAACATGATATTAAGCATTGTCTTATTATTCTGCCTGTGCATTGCAACAGAATGCTGAAAGGGAAAGTAGAAGGGCTCCTGTTGAAGCTATTACAGTACAAATTCCACCAGGATGGAAAATTAACTTATTTACCAGCCAATCAGGATTCCCTAGAGTTCCAAAAACAGCATGAAACAAAACATGTTGAACAGTTAAAAACACTAAAGAGAGCTATTGACCTGTGAGATGTAATGACATAAAATATAAATAGTAGCAGGAGATATCCCCTTAATAATTGTACAGGTGTTTCACCCGTTGACCCTAACTTCTCTGCTTCCTAAAGTTAAGTATGGCACTTATCTGGGAAAATAATTTCTCCTGAAACATAAATAATACTAGCTCACGAGGCTTGTAACTTAGGTTATTAAGACCCAGTCACACATGGAGGATTTAGTCAGTACTAATAATGAGTCCTCTCACAGTTTAAGGCTTGACTTAGCAAAAGAACTGCCATTCTCCTCTATACTATGCATGCTGTGAATGGTGGAGAATCACATATACACATCTGGCCAAGTGAGTCACCAGCTATTTGTTAAGTAGTGAAATGTCATCCTCCTTCAAACTGCAGCTGCTGGCAGTTGCAAGGCTGATTAACAAAGGCAACCTCATGCTTGCTTGTCTAGGTCATGGTTTCTGTGTTCGTTGCATCCCCCTCTACTGTTCACATCTTTATTTGTATCATCTTATCCTTTATGGTCAAATACATTGTACAGGATATGCAAATTCCTTTGCATTGAAAACCTTAAAATGCAACAAGCAAAGGACATGTTTTTCAGCACACAAGGTCAATAACAGCCAAGATCTTTCCTTGCTTCAATAAATTCTGTGGTACCCACTACAGTAATTCTCAAGAATTGCTCTGTAAAACGCCATTTCAGAATCATGCTTTTTCTAACTAATATCTATATGAATTCCTTGTGCCATGTTCAGTTCTGATACATGAGTGTCTGGCCAAAGGCTATGACTACATAAGGCTCCTTGTCTGCAAGAGAACACTATGGAGGGATGCTGGCGTCATGATTGTCCTTATAGTAGGTGATGACAAACGTGCTATCTCTATTTTAGAGGGTTGTATGAGCCTCATTCTTAGACATGTTAGTTTGTTTGATGGAAGATCTCATGCATCCCTTTCAGGATGGCGGGATACTTTCTATGTTCCAAAGATGACCTTGTACTTCTGCCCGCACCTCCCAAGTTGTGGCATGTGCTGCCACACCCAGCTTATGAGATACTGGTGATTGAACACCAGACTTTACACATGTTAGCTGACAGTTTATTAAACGAACTAAATGTTTAATCAAATTCTTAAACTAAAATAATAATGATAACAAACTAAAGAACTCAATCCTTTCTGACTCTTACACTCCATTTCCCCTTTCCTGGTGTTCTCTGAGCTCTGAAAGGAGGGATTTGATGGAGACATCTTGTTTACAGCTGTGTGTTCCAATTCTCTCTGTGTAACGTCTGGCTGTGGGTCTCTTTGTTTGTTCCCATCTGCTGGAGGAGGAAGCTTCTGTGATGATGGCTGAATAAAGCACCAATGTATGAGTATAGCAGAATATCACCAGGAATAATTTTATTGTAACTTTTTTTAGACCAGTAGTATTTGCTTTTACCCTAGGTCTCTAGGCTATCCAGTCTCTGGTTTTTGGTAACCCACTTAATGCTGGGAATGGGTTCCATCTTATGGAGTGGGCCTTTAGGACACCAAGAGAACAGGGCCTTCTAAATCAACGGAATAAAGCTCATATGAACTCACAGAGATTGACGCAGCAAGCACAGGACTACTGTGTCTGTACCAGGTCCTCTGCATGTATAGTATAACTTTCAGTTTAGTAATTACATGGGATGCCTGAGGATGTGAACAAGTGTGTCTCTGATTCTTATGCCTACTCTTGGAGCTCTTTTCCTTCTGTTGGTTTGCCGTGTCCAACTTTAATGTGATGATTTTCTGTTTTATTATACAATGTGCTGTCAAAAATATACTAAAGAGCTGATTTCTACTTCAAAACACTATAGATTAAGGAACTTTATGAAAAACTCATTTTAAGTATCATCTTAATTTGCAACATACAGTGATATTTTATAAGGCACAATAATTCTGAAGAGAGGTCTTTCACTTAAGGGATACATAATTGTAGAAACATAATAAAAATGATACAATGAAGTTTCTATGCTTGGAAGGAAACACCAACTTCATCTAAATGTATTACCAATTACTTTAATAGCACTTAAAGGAATGGATTGAATTCCAGCTTATGTTGTGTCTACTTTCCAATGGGCAAACGCATAAAAGCTAATATAATTAAAACTACAAAAGGACAATTTGTACCAAACTGTTTATTAAAATTGTGAAACATCTGGAATATAATACTTTCAGTGTCTAACATATATTTATCGATCTTGTTAACTAATTAAGCAATTTATTCATTGATTATTAGATATACTTTGTTCAATGTAAAAATACTCCGTAGAACATAAAAGAAAATGGTTTGTGTTCACCTTGAAATCACAGTTGACTGTGAAATGTATAATGAAAAAATAAATATGGACTAGAATAAATCTCTGCAGTCAGAATCATAGAAACCTGGAACAACAGAGTTCCCAAAACAATTGAAATGTTTTGTTAAAAATTATGCAAGGCTTTATCTTTGTGTGTTTAAGGTTTTCTATCTCAAGGCCACAATGCAAATTTGGACATAGGCCAATTCACTCTAAGGGAAAAGATGGCCAGAAATCATAAGTAACTCATCAAAGTAATATGAAAGACCTCTCTTTAGCTAGAAGCTTCCACTATAATAAGGAAGGTATGTCCAGAGGTAATGAGAACAGATATAGGAATGGATAAAATAATTTAGCATTGGAAATATTAAAAATTAATCATAGCAGACAAATTAGGCTAAAAACATTTTTGCAAATGACCTATATGACTTACAGAAGGGAAGAGAGCTTAACTGATGTGGGTACATTTATTACTGGGATATGTGTTACTATCCTTAAAACTTTGCAATTGGTCCTAGCTATCATGACTAGCATGTGTTATTGAATGAGTGGATAATCACCAAAGAACCAATGCAAGAGAACAGGCAAATGAATTGTTTCTAATGGTTATTGGGTTTGATTATAAAGAATCATATATAAAATGTGATTCTTCAACCAAATTGAACATTCCAAAGAGTATACTGTTGCAAGGACTTAAAAACTCATGCTGTAAGACCAAGAGATAGGCTACTACTTTTTTAGCTTGGTCCATTCAGTTTCATACATATTTCAATAAGTTTTTTTTTTTTTTTTTTTTTTTTTTTTACTTGGGATTGAAGTAGCTTTCGTGGTACCATTGAATTTACAGTGGCAAACATAGAAGTCAACTCAACATTACAAAAAGCAGGTTATTTTAACTACATCATTTTAATTGTTGACAAAGTTGAATGTATTCAGTATGTGCCTTGTAACGTTCTGAAGCATGATACACTATGGAATGACAAAAATATAGCTAATTACTACATGAGTGACCTCAGAATTATGAGAACATCTTATAAACATTATCTGAACAGTTTTCAAAGTGCAGTGTGTTATTAAATGTGGTCGCCATTTTGTTCAAATCTATCAAAAATGTCTAACGTCTCACAAATAAAAATTTAAGCAATAAATAAGAATTATGCCCACCAGCTCAATGTACAGAGAGCGAGAGACTTCGGAACATTCAGTCCTAAATAAGATGTTTTCATTAGACAGCTTTCCTCAGTAGTCAAGAAGCTAATGTAGAGGAAGAGGAGGTGGAAATATAAGAGTCAGAGGGAATGGATGACACCAAGGAATCAGTGTCTTCTGGGCACAACTCGCCTGACTGATATGAACTCACATACCGTGTGACAGCATGTGCAGGGCTGCACAGGTTCAAGTCAGGCAGAGACCCAAGGTTGAGAAGGGGAAGGCTTTCACCCCTAACCCAGAAGCAACCTCCAATTAATAACTGCTTGCAAAGGAAAAAAATAGTTTTCTCCCAGAGCGTTTCACTGGGCACATAAACCACACCTCAAGGTAGGCTTCATGCCCAGCCGTAGATGGTCAACATGAAATAGTATCTTATAGCCTTTTTTTTTTTTCTTTTTCATATCGCTTTGTTGGGACATTTTTTTCTTACCAGTCCTTTGCTTGTATAGTATGGTTTCTGATTTTGTGGGTTTCTTTTGTGGGTGTGCCTCTCATGCTTTAACTTTTGTTGTTGTTTGCTTGCTCCTTTTTATTCTGTATGTTTTCTATAAAGATAGAGAGGAAGGAAGCCTTGAGATGGATGTGTGAGCAGGCAGGGAGGACCTAAGTTGAACTGGGGAAGGCTAAATCTGATTAGAATATGTTGTTTGAAAGATTATGCTTAATAAAAGGAAAAAGACATTTCCATCATTTAAAGTAAAGAGAATATAAATAAACTATATGACTTTCTTCATGCCAATTGACATGTTATGTTGGTTCACTGGCAATGCCTTAGTTGAGCTAATACAATTAAAAACTGTTCGAGAAAACAATTGTGTATTGTAGACATTATTTTTGTCTCAAAGGAGAATTATAGAATTCAATTAGATTTTGTGGTTTTTTAAGTTAGCTAAGTCTCTTAAGTCATGTGTAAATTTTAAGAAAAACTATCAAGTGAATAATCACTGTTTTATCCAAATTTTCAACTCAAACCTTTTGTACTTGTATCTGTCACCTAAGAAGATAAACAGCCATAGATTGAGTGCTGTTACTTTGATACAACAGGGAAAGAAAATGAAGTCAAGTCAATTGATTTTATTTTTCAGTGTTTAATTTTTGTCGATACGCACTGAAGAAAAATGTGACTACATTTTCTTCACAAATCCTCGTGAATAATAAAAGCCACTGTTAACTAATAAACAAGGCATTTTATAAGCTGTCCTATACTCTGGCAGCTGCTGTTGCAGCCAAAGCTGCAACAGGAACCGGGGTTGTAGCACTGCCCCTTAGCACAAAAGAAAACAACAACAACAACAAACAACAATGAGAAGAGGCCTGGGCCATGTGAGATTGTATTCTTTTCATTGGCAGCAAAATGCAACAGGAAAGAATAAGACATAGCCTTTGTCCTCCTCTGTGGCCTAGCAAGCAGCCAGTCCTGAAGATAACTGATAAGCCTGGGTCAGATGGAAGGGGAGGAAGTCCTTCCCTAGCACTGGACTTGGAAAGGAGCAGGGAGGAGATGAGGTAGGGAGGATGGGATTGGGAGGGAATGAGGGAGGAGGCTAAGGCTGGGATACAAAGTAAATAACCTGTGACTAATACAAAAAAAATAAAAATTAAAAAAAAGTCATAGCCTTTGTCTTTTTACCTATTACAATTTGGGGAAGTCTGTGATCCTGAAAAATTAACTTCATGATAGTTTAGGAATCACTGTCACCAAATGGTTGGTTTTGCCATTAAAATAAACTCTCCCTCCTGTAGCAGTTTGAATCTGTTTAGAAGTTTTTGTTCCCTGTCACTATCAATCTTAAACTACTGAAAAACATTTTCATTCACCTGGCTCCCTGAATATAGCTTGTAGCAGACTCACATCTGAGGTGTAACAATCTGCTCAGAGGTTGAGAGAGACACTCTGCATCTCCTTTGCATGAGTCAAATGTAAAGTGGTCCTTTGTGCGACGTTGCCAGCTACGCGCTGCCTATTTAGGGTAGATCTAGCTATTTATTTATTCAGCCAGCACGTGTGTGATATGCCTCTCGGAAGCAAAGAGTGAATAACTTCATATCCTGAAACTCTCAGGGGCCAACCTGCTCTTGTCATTTAGATTCTGCAGATGCTGCCTCTTTTCCAGCTCACTGCTGAGCCTCTGCTAAACACTGGTAACAATGGGATTCTTGTCTCACTTGAAAACTTTCTTGTTCCCTTGCCGTTGAGGTGGAGATAATCACTAGAAACCACCAGCACCAGGTATTTTCAGTGTCCCAGTGTCCGGTTTCCTTTCATAATCTCATAGCAGGGAACACTGCATTCGTTTAGGAGATGATCTAGCAAAAGAGCCGGAAGGATGACAAAGTTAAAAGAAACACCTTTTTAAAACATTTTTGAAATGTTAATATGTTATGGATTGACTTGATAAAACAGTAGACTACGAAAATGAGAAAAATGTTCTAAAATAATTTCAAAAACAGAACAAACAATCAAAATATTTTCCTAAGACACTTTGAGCAATTTAGACACAAATCATAATTTCAGCTTATTTTTCTAGCCTCCTCTTCCTTTCCCCACTCAGACATAGTAACTATGTTAACAAACCCCACCTGCTAGTCCCACTAAACAAACTCTCAAGGAGAGAGATGGTCACCTTTTCCCGGTGATTTTTGTTTTTTACAGCTTTAATTATCTGTGTTTTTTTTTTTCATGATCTACAGCAACAGTGTAAATTTTTGTCAGTTTCTTATCTCTTTCTGCATTGATTTAACATTTATTACTTCAGTTTATTTGCAAAATGAACACTTTTTCAATGTGCGGCAAGTTCAATGCAGAGCAAAGACAAGCCTTTTTTTTTTTTTTTTTTTTTTTAACTGCATCTGTATTCCCAGTAAAAAACATCTTGGGAAGAAACATAAAATTTGGTTGTCTTTTTAGTCTAAGTTAGAAAATCTGTAATTAACTTTTTAACAATTCTTTAATTAGGTAAATTTCTTTAAAGAAGTCACTACTTTCTGGTAGTGTCACATTTGGAGGAAATTGCTGTGATCATAATGAAATCAGACTCTAAGTACACTTGTCCCACCAGGTCTACCCTAATACTAAGTGTATTTTACCCACTAAATCATTGCAATACATTCAAAACATGCTCTGTCTTTGCATTCTTTTGTTTACAGATGAAGCAAACTTCTTTACCTACTACAAAGGAAAATGCTGGGTATTTGTGTGTGTGTTTTGTGTGTGTGTTTTCTCTGTGTGTTGTGTGTGTGACTGTGTGTTTTGTGTGTGAGGCTGTGTCTGTTGGTACATGTGTGGGGGGAGACTGTGTTTTGAGTGTCTGTGTCTCTTATGTGTGCTGTGTATATGTGTTATTATCTGTGTATGTGACTGTTGTCTGTGTGATTTATGTGTGGGTGTTGTGTATATGCGTGTGTGACTGTGTGTTTTGTGTTTGATGCTGTGTGTGTTTTGTGAAAGAAGGAGTGTGAGGGTGATTGTGCATATGCCCTTGGGAGTCCTGTGGAGGCCAGAGCTGACACTACTCTCTGTTTGTCCCCACCTCATTTTTCCAGACAAGGATCTCTTCCTGAGTCTAGACCTCACTGATGAGCAGACTGATTGGCCAGGGAGCTTCAGGCATCCACCTGTTACAATTCCCCCTCCACTGTCCAGTACTACAGTTATAGCTATAAGCCTCCATAATGTGCTTTAATATAGGTGCTAAGGATTTGAACTCAGGTCCTCATAATTTCACAGCACATACTTTAGCAACGGAATAAGCTCCCAGCCTTAAATTTTTGATTAAAAATAACACTGTTGGGTTTTTTTTTTTTTTTGCCATTTCAAGTTATTTTATAATACCAAAATATAAATGTGCCCTTTAAAATAGACAGGTAATTTTACCTAAGAAAAATCATCTCTCCATAAAAGAAATATTTTAACAAGTAACTTCTGGAACTACCTGTGTCTTTATTGAAATCCTAGAAGTTACCTACCTTGTTGTGAGGTTGGAAGCACTGTCTCTCTGGAAAACCAGGTACAGCACTCAGGAAATCGTGACGCTCCATGGTCTATCTCGATATGGAATGGGGTGGAGGCTAAAAGCGACAGAGTTACTTGTCAATGAAAGCACGGGAACCTCATTCTAGGCAGCCCAGCATGATCAAATGAACAAGTGGCAGCTCTTCCATCTGAAAACTTGAAATCTCAGAAGCCTTAGGAGCTCAGTTGCCAAATAGACTTAATTGTGGTACAAGACACAGGCCATGGAGTAGAATGCAACTGAAAATAGAATGCTTTCATGTGAAATAAAGGGTATTTTTCTATACTTTAAAATTCAGTATTAAAAGAGCAATATAGTACTTTTGAATTTTAGCTGCGGTAGGAAATACAGACAAAAAAAAAAGTCAGGAATTTTGGTGGTACACTCAGCAGGTTCAAACAAGTCATGCCTTGGGCCACAGGTTCTTGGAGTGAGGAGTAACAGTTGGAGGAATGACTCAAAATCCACATTGGCACACCTGCAGCTGAGTCCTTGTTGCTCTGCCAGACTCCAGCAAATATATACTCCTGTCTTGCTTTTACTGCGGCTAAGAAAAGGGCTTAAATGTAATTATTTCTTGGTGGGGATATATATATATATATATATATAATGTTACATATATTTTATGTCACATACATATTGTTATAATATATAATATATATATATATATTATATATCAACTTTAGTTAATCTTGCCAAAGTCAGGTGTGATAACAGCAGTAGTCTAAGATCTGAAGGCTTTTATGTTGCTCCAAATTAATTGCATCAAAATTATGAGAATACAGGTGTTTGGTTATATGAACTTATTTGTGTATCAAATTCCAGACATCAACTTCAGTTTAAATTATTTTTTCTGTACAATTTAATAATGTTCTCCTGTTTTGTTTTTCAAATACTAGATGCAATGTTCTTCCTATAGATTTAATCTGACCTTTTTCATTGCAATTTACTTACTATTATTTCCCATGGAACATTTAGAAATTTCCAAGATTAGACTTTTAACAGTCAAATTGGGTACACCTTAGTCTATCTTGCTGTGTGTTGGTAAAAATAAACATACTCTCCTGATTTACAAAATAAACATGTTAGAGATAGCTCAATACATTTAAAGAATAAATTGAATAGAAAGGTGAAGTGTTTAAAGTAGTAGCAGTGGTGTTTAGATGGGATAATTCACTATTGGAATCCTCTAGATAATCCCAAAGTGGCCTGAATTCCTTTGCAGGATGAGTGTCTATAGAGGCAAACAGACAAGCCTCTTGTCATTTGTAGCCTTAATCCCTTGCCTAAAGCGTGAAAAGTCCTCAGGATAACAAGGGTGGGATCAGTAAAGTCAACATGATTTTGGAGTTCATATTCCTGACAATACTAACTGATCAATAGGCTTTCAGGACCTGACAAATACAATAAGATCTGTTTGACAAATCAATCTCTCTTCCCTTCCCCCTCCTCCCCCCTTAGTCCTCCTCCTCCATTCATGCAGAGGTCAGGGGAAGAATCCTGTTGGTCTATAGACAGCAGGAAAGTTACCATGGCTATGCTCAGTAACTTTTATGAGCACTTTCCGAAAGTGTTTGGGTTTTTGATTGTGAGAGTAGCCCTCTCCTTTTCCGCCAAGAAATATTCATATCATCAGGCAGGAATTCTCTTCTGGATTTCAAGTGTTGAGAGGCAGTGGAAGAAAAGGGAGGGCAGAGAAGGTTTCAGGAAATGCAGAGGGTGTTCTCTTATAGCTTTTATACAAGTCTTACCCAGATCCCATAATACCGTTAGATTTTAGGAATCTTGAAAGATGAGTGAAAGAGAACACGTAGACCCCACAGGCAGCATGCCTGTATTGTAAAGAAGTAATGAGGTTCATCGGGTCTCTGAATACACGACTGTGCCCCACAGAGAACTGAGTTACCCCTCACCAGTTCAGGAAGACACAGGAACACGCTTTTCTTTTACTTTGGGTCCTTGACACTCAGCAGGGACTTTTGTGAACTTTGCCATCCTCCTCTGCCCTTGAAGCCAGCCCTAGGGAAGGAGATCTAATTAATGAGAGGTGCTGCTTCCCAGAGTCCTCCAGTGCTTTCCAGAAGCTGCCCCACCACCGGCACTTTCAAATTTGGAGTATCCTTTTGCGAATCCCCTGTTGTAATTTATAATTCTCAGTGGACCTATATTTGTCTTGAGCTGATCGTTTATATGGGCTTTCCAAGGAATTTCTTCACTACACTTGTTGTAGAGCAGAAAGGGGGTGGCTGAACCCACGGGGGGCTGTGTGGAGGCGGGAATAATCTCTAAGGGGGCTTTAAAACCTTCCGTGGTTAAAGTTACACCGATGAGAGGGATACACACACACACACACACACACACACACAGAGAGAGAGAGAGAGAGAGAGAGAGAGAGAGAAAGAGAGAGAGAGAGACTCAGTACAAGTTCAGCGAGGTTGTATAATGAGCATGGACTGTAAATTCTGTAGGTAGCCAAATTCAATTCTTTCTTTCTTTCTTTCTTTTTTTTAAATCACAATTGCTCCCCAAAATGGCTATAAAACAGCGCTTGCCTCTGGAGGTAAATTTATAGCCCCTTGCCTCTCCCAGGCACGCCGGAGGGTTCTGCTCCCGGCTCTAATCTCTGCGAGATGTTTTTTGCATGTGTTGTGTGACAAGAGGGAAAGGGAGTGGGCTGAGCTCGCTGCTCTTCTCCCATTGTCAGCGCGTCTAGTGAGTGTTGGGAAAACCTGTCCGCGGGATCCTGTGTCATCTTTCCCTGCCTGTGCACAGGAAAAGTCCGCGCTGCTCGGGGCTGCTGGCTCCCCCTCTCTCCTCTCCCTCTCTCTTTCTCTGTTTCCCTTTCATTCTGCTTCCTCGGAGCCGAATGAAGCAGGGAGAAGGAGCAGGATTAGAGTCTGCCACCGGCTATCAGCGGAGCGGAGATAAAAGGAACTGCTTCTTAAGCGCCACTGCCGCAGCCCTTGTTAATTTTTTTTTTCTTCTTCTTCTTTCCACACAACAGTTGTGCCTCATTATCCGGTGCCTGGCTCGATTTTTTTTTTTTTTTTTTTTTTTTTTTGAGGGCTTGAAGTTTCTGTGATTCCGTGACTGTTACAGAAGAAGAGACGTTAGTGTTGCCATGAGGTCTTGATTGTCTGCATTTATGAATGAAACTGACCTAAATCACCTGTTACCTCCAGTTTCCAGATTGTTTGAACTTCTCTGGCCGCACAATACAGGAAGGAAAGCTGCAGCAGCTCAGGGACCTCCAGCGTCTGCAGCATGGGCTGGTTCACTAGAATTGCCTGTCTTTTCTGGGGTGTATTACTTACAGCGAGAGCAAACTATGCAAACGGAAGGAACAATGTGCCAAGATTGAAATTATCGTACAAAGGTAAAGCTTTCTTTTTCTTTTATTTGACTAGCTTTGTAATGCCTCCTCCTTTCTTTCCTTGAACTCCCAACCCTAACCATCAAAGCTTTAGTTTAACCCAGGAAACCGGTGTCATTTGGTGAAATTGTCTGTGAAAATTTAAACACTTTTCCTTAAACAACAACAACAACAACAAAAGCACGTCTTCTGTTTGATATGTGACAACTTAAATGCAAACAAAGAACATTTAACCACAGTGAGCTGTGTGCTCGCTCCGTGCATGCTGATCTGGGTACCTTCTGATCCTGACCATTCCTATGTGCCGTTCATTCTTCTCACTTTGCTGCTTTTGAAATATTTTAAAACGACTGCTAACGGAAAAGAATGTCTTTTTTTTATAGATAGATATTCGTGTCTCACCTATAATAATCCTGCACCGCTCATTACAGTGAACAGTGTCTTCTTAGTTGTAGGCACGAAATGGTTAATCGTCATCATGAATATTCAGTTTGCTCAAATCTGACACTCAGATGCTTAGCATAAGCAGTAGACCCTGGTTTGCCAAGAGAATATAAACTGGAGAGAACAGGCTAGTTTTTCCACACAGTGTTATGATGGTGAAAGGCTGTATTTCTCTAATTGGTGCAAAACTAGCCTTTGAAATAGAATGTTATTTAATTCCATATGTAGTTAAGTGAGAATTCAAGAATGTTATTCTCCAGTGACACAGGTAGTTATCTGAACTTCTTTTTAACAAGTATAAATTTATAAAAGAAAGCCCTGTGAGGTCACATGATACTTTCTGTTACAAATTCGTGTGTGTGTTTGTTTTCAGATGACAATTTTAAAGAAAATATTTGTTCTATATTTGTTTGGATAGATTTCAAAGACTGATGTGTAAAGTAATGGTAAAACAGTTCCTAAAGTGTGTGTGTGTGTGTGTGTGCTTGCGTGTGTGTGTACAAAACTTTTGGTGGCAGAGATTATTTCTCTAACTCAGGTGTTATTAAATGGAGTTTAAGATTAAGCCATTTTTTTAAACTCTTCTAGTTCAACTCCCCAAGGTGCTGATTTCCTATGATTCTCAGATTTCTTGCATTGGGGGTGGGGCACTGAGTAGCTTGTACCCCTGCTATATATTCAGCTGACAAGGCACACCAAGAGCATTGCCTATTTCTAGAGACACTTCCTTGCTTCCTTTTTATACATGACTGGTACAGGGGAAAGGTATTTCTAATTTTCACATTATAGAGGATAACTTTTTCCAAATGCTACAGTGTGAACAGAGATATCAATTAAGACAGAAGCATAATTTTCACACTTTGCATGAGAAAATTAAACACCTAATAATGTGTGTATTTGGGCTCAATATAGGATAAAATATGTTGACTTGGAAAGTTATATTTAGTTTGATATTTCATTGAGCATCTAATCGCAATAAATTTAATGAAAGATAAGCAGTTGCATTAATACATAAGTGTTGAAAAATCATAGTAACTATTAAGTATTTCATTAAGTCTCTATTAGGTTTTAATATGATAACTATGTTGAAATTACCTTAACAGCATGTAAAATGATTTAGATTTTCACTGGACTTTGATTTGTGTCATTGAGAACATTTCCATCAAGCTATCTTTAGATTGATAGTTTTTTTCTCTTCAAGTTTATACCCCTTGTAAGTTTCATATTCAACTTTAGTTTCCAAAAATGTGGTTCTCAGGTTTGAATCCCTAAGATGTGGAATGGCTACATACTATAATTTAATATTAGCAATTTGAGATAATAAAATCTATTTTAAGAATACAAGAGTCCTAGAGACAGTTTTCTATTAAAGTTTACTATACTTCCTTATTTTGTGCAACTTTTGTTCTCTTGCCAATAATTATTCTCAGTCATAGGGGAGGCACCTGTCATGTCTATGCTTAAAGTTATGTAGATAGTGTTGAATTGAAACTATTTTTTTTAAATACACAAATGTATTTAAACTTGTCTGATGTCAAGGGCTGTATACATTAACAAGAGATACATATGTGGTTCTGTCCCTACAGATCCTACAGATTTTCCCTATGCCATTCATCGGAACTTTTGTGCTTCCCTTTAAATCTGTACCTTCTCCAGAGCTCTATAACAATTCTTTTGATAGAACAAGAGCTTAGCACTTTGGTAAAACAAATTGTGAAATGGACAACAGCAAGTAATACGAGGCATGGTTCCAGCAGATTTTCTCCTGTCATTTTATTGGTGTGTCATTACCTTTTTGTCTCTACACACACGCTTGTTTTGCCAAAGCACATGCCTGATATTCAATTGTCAAGACTTTGCCTCTAAGTCAAAGAGAGATTTTTTTTCAAATCGGCTTCTTTTTTTTTTCTGACTTAATTAGATGTCAAACACAGTTAAAATATCTACTGCATTGCTCTTAAAAATATTGCGGCATGACTCATGAAGAGTTAAATCCCTGCCAACCTTAATTTCCCATGGTCACTTGTCTTCAAAGATCCACCATTAACTCTCTCATTGCTCAGGATGCCAAGATGAATTTTCAGGCAATCACTGTGCTTGCTTTCTACTTGTCATCCTGCCTGGTAGGAGATGAAAGAGATTTGATATGTTAAATGAGAAAGAGGAGAAGTAAAGGCACTCAGGCGGCTTCTGAAATGGATGTGCTTACATATCTAATAAGGTGCCTCCACTTTCTAGGAAAAGGGAGCTGAATAGATGTTTTCCGAACCATCTGGAGAAGTGATAATATTAGAAAAATGGGGTATGCTGGCTTCTCCTCTGAACCAGTCTGATTTAGAATCCTTGTGGGGGAAGAAAACGTGAGAACTCTGTAAATCTCAGCATCACATAAAAATTATCCTCAAGAAATGTTCACTGAGAGATGCTTCTGCCCTTTTTGAGAGTGTGAACTGTAACAGGCTAAATGTTCAAATCCTCCTCCTTGTAATTTTCACATATTGTTTATTTCCTCAATGAAACTAGTCTCATTTTACCCCTCTTATGAAATACTAAGGAATCCTATGATCAGTCATCTGGGTTGTGTGGCACAATGAAATCTTCAGGAAAACCTGTATGAATCAAAAGAAAGGGGGAAAAGGGTTGGGGGGTTTTAAACAAGTAACAAATGTTCCATCACTCAATGTAATGGTTTTTTCCAGTACATGATGTGCCTCAGATTGAGAAGAAATCAAAGACACATGCAAGTCTCAGTGTGATGGTGTCCGCTGAATCCAAAGGTTAAGTCAATGATTTTAACCTTTCCTTCAGAGGGAGGACTTAGTGAACAGCACTTAAGTAAAGGGCAGGCATTTCAAAGATTTTTTTTTTCCCCTCATCTGCTCACTTTTTTCTCTTTCCTGGAACCAACTTGTTTAATTATTTGTGAAAATGAGATTACCAGGTTAAATCAGAATTTGTATATATCTTTATGTTAGAAAACATATTTTTACTACTTAAAACTTTTAGCAAAATTTTCAAAATTTGCTGTATCATTGCTCCGTATATTATGATTACCTTATAATAAATTAATATGATTGCGAGTTTATACAACTTTATATCCTGTGCTGCAATTAAAAAACACTCACCGAAGAAGTATTAATATTTGTGTACAGCTACTTCCATAAATATGCCATTATTGTAAATAAACTTTCATGTCTGATCTTAATATTTATTATTGAATAAAGAAACTTATGCAATCCACATTGTGAAAAATTTTAAATTTTAGTGATAAAATTATTTTAAATGACACATTGCAAATTACATATATAAAATATGTAAATATGAGAGCAGTAGCTCTCATCCTGTGCCTCAGTACCCCTTTGGAAGTCACATATCAGATACTCTGCATATCAAAAATTAACATTATGATTCATAATAGCAGCAAAATTAGAGTTATGAAATAGCAAGAAAATAGTTTTTAGGTTGCAGGTCATCAAAACATGAAGAACTGTACTAGAGGGTCACAGCATTAGAAAGGTTAAGAACAACTGTATTAAAAAATATATATATGTGTGTATATTAGATCTTAATAGGATTTAGAAGATCAGATTTAGAAGGTCATAGTTGACATTCTAAATCCTACTAAGATGTTGCAAGAAACTCCGAAATACATAATAACATGGCATAAGTTTTACCTTACACTAATAACCCCCTCACAGGTAAAATACATCTACAAATGAGCATTCACAGTATGCATGCGCTCACACATGCACAGAATCACTAAGTTATCCATTCTTTTTACAACTTTCTCAAATTGTCACTGCATGTTACTGGGTCTTTGACTCGATGAGTCCTACTTAAAATAATCTTTTCTTGCCAAATTTTATTTGCCTTCAAATCATTTATTGATTTGAAAATTTTGATTATAAGGTGATGAAAACTAGGTTTTTTGAGAAACCTGTTCAGGAGGTGTGTGCTAACAAAATGATGGAGGACGAACAAACCATGAGACACAAATGTAGCCTGTCATTCACCTCTGGTGACATCAAATGAAGGCTCCTGAAAGTCTCCGATTTGTGATCCATTTTGTGCCAATTTGTGTTAAATCTGACATGTGGGTGGACTTTTCAAGTGGCAGTATATGAAACGTAGTCTTTTATGTATGTATGTATGTATGTATGTAGTATGTATGTAGTCTTTTATTTATTTGTTTGTTTGTTTTAGTTTTACAATTTGTTCACTTTGTAAACCGGCTGCAGCCCCCTCCCTTGTCTCCACCCAGTCCCACCCTCCCTCCTCTTCTCTCCCTATGCACCTCCCCTAGTCCACTGATAGGGGAGGACCTCCCTCCCTTCTATCTGACCCTAGCCTATCAGGTCTCATCAGGACTGGCTGCATGGTCTTCTTCTGTGGCCTGCCAAGGCTGCACCACCCTCCTGCCAGGGGGAGGTGATCAAAGAACTGGCCTCTGAGTTCAAGTCAGAGACAGCCCCTGCTCCCCTTACTAGGGAACCCACTTGGAAACTTTGCAGGCTATTGACTGGTCCTAGGGTTTTTGGTTTGTTTGTTTGTTTGACTTTGTTCATCTCCTCGTGGAACTCCGGTTTCCTCCACATCTTTCTATCCCCTTTTTCTTCCATAAGGTTTCCTGCACTCTGCCCAAAGTTTGGCTATGAGTCTCTGCATACAACATAGTCTCTAAGAAACAGGAAAACACTGAGATTGTGAAGCCATTCCATAGAACCTTATAACAGGACAACTTGTAATAATTGTTCCTGAAGTCCAAATGACTTCACTATGTGATGTTTGACTTCCTCACTGTGGGAATGACCTTGAAGATCTTACAGGTATAAACAATAGGAGTATTCCAGCTATTTAAAAAACTAAGTAGGCAGGAGTCTGTGGTGTGAATATTTGTTTTCTGATATTTGATTATAATTATATAATTAACTGACACAATGTGATTTAGGGTCAATTGTTTTAAAACTTATACTTAAGTATGCAATTGAAAGGATAATTCAGGGATAAATTTCAGAAGAAATAATTGAAATGATTACTTGCATGCCAATTGGAAAAAATAAATTTTAAACTGTTGGCTGTAGACATCATTAGTGTAAGTTTTTAACTATTTATAAACTAAATTTTGGGTCATATTTCTGGGTGTATACTTAAAAGTATAATTTAATTTTTTCATGAAATTTAAAGTATCTGTGAGAAATTTTGAGTTTTAACTTCTTATCCAAATTTTCTCATTTAAACATTAATGCATCATAGTTTCAAAAGTCTTTTTAGTGGAAATTCAAGATTTTTTTACTTGTATTTGTCTAAATCTTCTAATTTTACTACTATGAAAATAAATTTTGGATTGATCATTAGCTAACAACTTTCATTTACTGAGTCCTTCTACTATATCTTGGCAAATTACATAGTGGCATAATTACACTTAACAAACTTTATGAAAGAACTCTATAGTCATATGATCCATACTCACCAAGTTATATGCAAACCTCCAAAACTATGTCCACTCTGTACTGAGTTTAGTGCTTAGGTTAAAGCTGATTTTGAAAAGATCAACTAGTAGTTGTAAAAAACCGTAAGAAAAAGTGTGATTCTAGATGGCCTTTACCCTGACTTCTAGGGTGCTACTTAAAGGAATTACCATGATTTGCAGTTCTACTTTCCCACTAATAGGTGGCAGTAGCAATTTGTGACAGCTCTTTCATTAGTGTGAAATAGGCAGGCTGCTAGGATAAATACACACAGAGTAACAGTGTAAAGGCCAAACCTGGAAAACGTAACACAAGAACCAGGATAACATGAACTGAACAGGAGCATTGGTGAAGATGAAATTTTTTTCTAAGGATTTTGATGTGCTTTTCAGGGTAAACTTATTTGCACATTTCCCACGTAGAAGTAGGTGCCTCTAAGTATGAAATAAATGAGTACATTTTAATTTAAATGAGAATTATATAAAAATGTACCCATAAAATATGAAATTATCTATGACAAGCAACCTAAAGAGCATAATAGTGATAACAATTAGATTAGTGTAGAGCAGTTTTGTATGTGTGTGTGTTTGTGTGTAAAATTTACACATGGACATAATTATGTGAATTATAAAATGTGCTTATAAGGAAAATTTATCCAGTCTATGGCACATTTTGGCCCATCACTTACAATTACAGAATAGCTAGCTGAGAATCTTAAATTTTTAGAAAACTCCATTTTAGTTTTAAAGTAATGACTCCTTTAAATTTTATTGTGTTTTCAACTATAATTTTAATCAAGCATATGAAAAAGTCAGTGAATGCTATCTAACACAAATAACTTTGAATGTCTCCAACTACTATCTCTTTCTACTGCCAAGATATAAACATTGTATAAATAGGGAATTCACACACTATCCCCAAACAGTAACAAAGCTGGACTCTGTCAAACCCAGGATAAGAAAATATACAATTTATACTTGAACTAGAAAAGGACGATAAGCAAAAATAAAATTCTGTTGACAATTATGAAGAAAGGTTTGCTCTTTCTATTTCCTACCATCTTAGTGTAAAACACAAACGACCACTAACATAGCGAGCTCATCTTTGAATGAGTCACCCGCTAAACATGCATGTTTAGGTTCCCTTTGCTTAAATATGGCATGACAAACAGTGTTGACCAAACTTTATAGTGATAATTTATAGCTACAATCACAAATTTGTCCGTAGATGAATTAAATATGAACCACTTGAGTGTTCATAAGGAAACTAAACAAATGCTTTTGAATATGTCGAATTAGTGTTTACTTCTGTGAAAGTACTTACATGAATCATCTTGGTGGTGCCACATTGTGATGGTTGCAAGGTTAGATGTTGTCAGTTGATGTTTGTATGTGTTCTGTGGTTAGAACAGAGTCACTCATTGTTGACTGAATTTGTGAATTATTTGCCAGCCTTTGTTGTCATATCTAAAGTTTAACTTTTGCAAAAAAGGGAATCCCTTAGTATATACAAATATGTGAATTGATAGGCAGTGGGTTGAAGAGTATGGTGGTGATGGTTAATTTTAATTGTTGAATAAGCACAAGCTAAAATCATTCAAAAGAGAGTTTTACATAAGGATTCTTATAGGCATGTCTATAAGTTAATTGACATGGGAAGGGCCAGCTTTTTTGCTAGGCAAGGGATCCTCAACTACAGCATATGGAAAATATTGAACTGAGCAGAAAGTAGCAAGAAAGCAAGTGACCATGTGTGTATTAATTCTTTTTGATTCTTGACTGCAGATGTTATAAGACTGCTTGATTTTGATGTGACTGTTTGTTATATGACTATCTCATTTCCCACATAATAATGAGCTACAAGATAAAATTGAAAGGTGAAATAAATCCCTATCTCTCCTAAGTCGCTCTATTTTTTTTGTTTTGTTTTTTAGTATGTTCTATCACATCAACAGAAATGAAACTAGCAAAACAACATTAGAGAGGAAGCAAGTGTTGAGCTAGCTTCTAGAGTAAAAAGAGCCACTGGGAACATTTAGTTCAGGAAACATGTGAGAACGGGGCATCTCCATAAAAAGTAGCTTCTTGCAAGTCAAGCTTATTCTAGGTCCACACCAGAAAGGATCTGGTTATTTTGTTATCTATAATTCAGAGATAGGAAATAGATAGCCAGACAATGCGGGAAGACTCTACGTATTGAACGAAAGAATTCTATCATCCCTTTTGTATAAATACTTTTATTTTCCTTATTTTGCTGCCGTGCATACAGCGTGGAAAGAGAAATAGAAGAAGGGAAGAGAGGCAGAGAGAAAGAACAAAAAGGGAGACATCTTACACCAAATCATGGCTAAAGTAAAAAAAAAAAAGTGTATTTTCTTTACTGAATGGAATTGGGTATTTGTGAACAAAATCACTCCTCCAAATGAGGTTAGGAGTATCATCACACAGCAGTACATGAGATTGTTTTTAATCATCCACACGGGACAATGACCTGGCTTTGCTCTCTGACAGTTTGTTAAATGTGACGTCTCAGAGCCTCCCTTGCTTCTTCTTCTGTGCTTATCTAGAGCAATGGTTCCTCACTACCGCTGTTGCCTTCTCTCCAATAATCTTTCTCCTTCCCTTGTCTTAATGTGCTACAAACACAAAATAGCATCCCTCCCTTCCATCAATCAACCCTTGCTCTTGGGCACTTACTTTTTCAGGAGAGTGAATTTGATATGAAGGAGCCACAGAAATCCAGAAAATGCACCTCAAGTTCTCTGGTTAACTGTTGTATCTCAAATAACTGAGAAGAGAGGAATTCCTTAGACCTCTTAAGAGTTCCACAGACTGATATCAGTAATCTGAATAAATGTGCAAAGTTTTATGGAAGATTTTTAAAAAACTGACAACCAAGTAGGAGTATCAGGAAGGGCCCCTAGCTACCGATGTACTTGTATGCACAAGTCACAGCTATTAAGCATTAAGTACTCAGGTAAAGATAGAATAAAGTTGTTCTTACTTGAAGTTAAATCCAAGTTATAGGAATGCTTCTTGGCCTGTCAGGATGTGTATCATGAATTTAAAAATTTTTATCTTCAAACTTGAACTCTTGAACAAATAAACATTGCTGTGTTTTTACCATAATTTTTGAGGCATCTTAACAAAATATATTTTGTCTGATCTCTGCAGGCTTCTTGTTCGTAGAAATCACTTGTTAAGGTTTCTAAATCTCTATGTAACAGATAATATATAGGCACATAGCCTAGCTATTATTTTCTGCATGAATGGATTGATTTTTGGTTGAAAAATAATTTAGAATGGCTTCGGAGGAAGATGTCATCACATTTACTGAAGTATCTATGGGGTTTCTGAAACACAGTATAAGAAAATCCGTCTTGAATGACTAGGAAGGCAAAACTAGAGAATGGCGTGATTACCACCATTCAAAGCCTTCTTTATGTTTTGGCGTTCTCTTTCTTTCAGTGTTATGCTCTAAGTGATTTATAACTTATATATTTTATACAGAGGATAGCTGTAAGCTACAACAGAGCAGGGTAGGCACTCTGTAGATTTAATATGTGGGTGTCTAGGTTAGCTCTGAAATGAGATCACTATGGCCAAGTGGCATATTGTATAAGGACTTTCAGCAGTGGTCCGAGTCACTTGGGTACACCTATGTTTTCTTTGGATATAGTCCAGATACCTAAGTGAGGTTTCTTTCTAAGCAAAGTCCTGAGTTTGGATTTAGGTATGCACACTAGGAGCTTCACTGCAATAACTCCATGAGATTACCAACTAAACTTGTCTCAAATGATGGTTTCACCTTCTCTTCAAGGTAATTGTGGTTTAGCTTGCTTAGTTTTATTATCTTGCCAGCAGGTTGGGAAGAACATTTTCCATTTACTTTTAAGAGGAAGCCACACGTATAGCATCAGATTGTGGCACTTCAGTTGTGTATTCCCACATCTTAAGCCACTTATCTTTAAATATGAAACAACTCATTGTGGATATACTAACTCACATTGTACATAGCAACCACTTGAGATGTTTCTCCAGCTCACCTCCCAAAACATAGTAAGTATTCCAGAACAAACAAGCTTATAAAAACTCTTGAGGCAGTCTATATTATGATAGGGCAGGCTTAGGATTCATGTTTCTTCAATACAAACCAAAGATTACTACATTCAGAGTTATTTACAGATCAAGAAATTCATTTTTGATACACTTTTATTTGCACACAACACTGTAATAATTTAATGTGAGAAAAATCACAAAATGCTGTTCTCTTTTTCATACTAGATTGAATTTGGAATTTTGAAACATGAACAGTAAATTATGTAAATCCCAGAGGAGGCAATAGTCTTGGAAGATTGTGTGTCATTTTCTTCCTTTCTTCAGCCCCTCACAGTTAAGGTTAGCCTGTCATCTTATGCTTATTAGGTCTAAGTTTCCCAGACTACTTTCTATTTGCTGATACAATTGTCAAACTTCATCTGATGTTCTGTCTTAGACATGGACACTCCAGGAAGTTACCAAGATTCATATTCCAAGGCCTTTCCATTGAATATCCCCATAATCTTTGCTTTCGAACATAGCCCTTGTCCAGGCTCCACAGTCATGCATAAAACATTTTCTTTCTCAGGACCTTCAACCTTTATGTGCAAGATGTAACTAGAACTCAGTTTCCCTCCATACAATATTGTTTTTTATCTTTCCATGTGTGAATTATGGATCCCAAGACACAAAACCAAAATGATCCTGTGTCCCCTATGAAACACAAATCTGCAACCTGTATCTTCCTGGACTATGCAAATAAATCTCATTCAATGAAGGTTATACTTAGCAAAATAAAATTCTGTTAATTCTTCCTAAGGTGAAGAGAAAAAATTTCCAGACCTAGAAAATGAGAGAATGGTCATAATAACTATTTCTTGTTCCTTTTGGTAATAATTAGAATTTGTTATTTTGTCAAACAAAGTCTGCAGAAAATCAAAAAGAAAACAAAAAGAGGTAACCGGCATGTTAAAGTTTTACTAACTTGTCCACTTACTTCCGGTGACCCCATATGTGTCCAGTCTCCAAGTCCTGTAAGCTATTTCCTCTAGTTAAGACAAGCCCTTGTCATCATTTAACCCATTACAAAATTGGGTACTCTTAATTACAATTCTTCTTTCTGTCATTCCTGGTTACAATTCTTTCTGATATTCAAAGTCTAGTCATACCTTAGGTCTAGTCATACTTTAATTGTATTGAAATCCCTACTGATTAAAGCCCCAAACACAAATTGATCTGTTAACAGTGACTAACCTAACAATCTAGGGTCAAGGAAGGCACTACTGGAGGTTCCCCCGTTGTACATGTCTGAATAAAAATGAGTGTAAGAAAAAAGGGGGTAAAGATTAAACACATTGAAGGACATAGAAATTTGTTTCAGCAAACTATTGACTATGAGTAGTTGAGGACACAGAGAATTACCAGAGGGTTAAGGTTTTAGAATTCTGCAACATGGGACTGGAGAGATGGCTGAGTACTTGCACACAGGTATCTTCTTTCTGTGCTTCAACCTCCTCATTCATACTTAGAGAGCACTTCCATATATGGCCAAATTGTATAAAAATAGTTTCTTTTGACCCCTGAAGCCTGAAGTTACTCGCAGTCAGTGTCCAATAATGCCCCTCACAGTGGGGGCATTATTATTTTACCTTAACTTGACCAATTCGTATCTTCCTGGCTCTGCTGTTTGGCTGTCAACTTGGAGAAAAATGTCTACTGAATTTGATTTCTCTGTTCAAAACCATATGAATATCAGTGCATTAATTTTGGAATAAACGATTCAGTTATTTTAAGGTCATTCAAAAAAAGAAGTGAGCTTAGTAATGCTGGAGTAATCTGTTTCTTTAGGCTAGATCCCAGTCTATACTTTCTTGGTCTCTGACATTTATATCTTCTCAGCCACACTGATGCTGACACTGCAGTTATACTCCACCATTTTGGCTATTTGTCTATGATATTCAGTCCTCCATATGTAAAATGAATTTGGATCAGAGTTTCCTATATCAATGCCCCATTAGTTCCATTCCACTATATACATTAAGCAATTGAGTTTTCGGCTTGGGTGGAAATAATGCATAAATTTTCTCCAGTGTAGCAATTTTTATCTTTTTTTCATATTTCCAAAATCAAGAGTTGTATTCATAAATGAAATTTTTTTTCAAACATTCTTAGTGATAGTTATCTCTCTTCCACTCCTTCCTCTACCTGGCTCTCCCATCACTCACACCACTTCCATTATTTTTTTTCTTGCTTTTCATAGCAATTCTGTTCTATTGCCTTCCTCCTCATCTAAGATATTTCTTCCATCTTTCTACCAATGGTCATCCATGTTCAAAAGTGCTCTATTTGCAATACTTATGACATAAACATGACCTTGATTTCTATAACTGATGAATAAATAACGAAATAGTGATAACTATATACAAGAAAGTTTTATTTAGCTGTAAATTTGCAGGTAAATGGATAGATCTGGAAATATTATACTGAGTGAGTTTGTTGCCCAAACATAGGAAGACAAACATTTTCTACATTAATTACATTTTATTCACTTTGTATCCCAGCTGTAGCCCCTCCCTCATTCCCTCCCAATCCTACCCTCCCTCCCTCATCTCCTCCCATCCCCCTTTCCAAGTCCAGTGATAGAAGAGGTCCTTCTACTCTTCCATCTGACCCTAGTTTATCAGGTCTCGTCAGGACTGGCTGCAATGTCCTCCTCTGTGGCCTGGCAAAGCTGCTCCCCCATCCAGGAGAGGTAGTCAAAGAGCTAGCCACTGAGTTCATCTCAGAGACAGTCCCTGTTCCCTTACTAAGGTATCCACTTGGAGACTGAGCTGCCATGGGCTACATCTGAGCAGGGGTTCTAGGACCTTGGTTGGAGTATCAGTTTCAGAAAAGACCCCTGTGCCAAGATATTTTGTTGCTGTTGCTCTCCTTGTGGAGCTCCTGTCCTCTCCAGGTCATCCTAACTCCCCCTTCTTTCATATGATTCCCTGAATTCTGCCCAAGGTTTGGTTATGAGTCTCAGCATCTGCTTTGGTACACTTCTGGGTAGAGTCTTTCAGAGGCTCTCTGTGGTAGGCTCCTGTCCTATTTCGTTTCTCCTTCTTCCACTGTCCATCCCAGAGGACAAACATTTTATATTTTTAGTTGTATGTAGATCTTAGTGTTGAAGCTTTAGATGCATATGCTTCATTTGGAGTACATAGAATCCTGTAACTGAAAAAAAGGTACCACTTTAAGTAAATAATAGAAAAATTAGCTAAGTCCAACATTAAACTGTTCGTCCTTCTACATGTGATAGAGGTAACTGTCTTCGGGGTAGGCCTCCATGGAACATTTAAATGAAATGTGGGTGGTATCAGGCTCTGTAGTGCTAATGATGGAGATGGAAGGAGACTTTTACAACAATCCTTGTAGCTATGAGTAGTTATTGCCAGGTTGAGCAAGGAAGAAACTGCCTTCTAAGGAAACAGTTGGCTAAAAATGTTGGCTACAGACTACATATTCCAATTCACACTTTCAACATGACATAGTCAGTCATTTAATATTCAGTAAAAATCACCAGGAAATGACTAGTTACTTCTTGAAAGGTGTAATGATTGCTTTTAATATTATTTTGTTATGGCTTGTTCCATGAAGACACATCCTTATGCTAGCTTAAGGAAGACTGAATCCTCATGGGAATGAACGCAATATTTTTTTAGTATGTCCCTGAGTCTGAATGAAGCATTGTAGATCCAGAGGCTGAGTCTTTGCGACAGATTTGGTGAGCCACCTGTGACTGCAAATAACCCATTTGCAGGAAAGAGGATATTCAGTCACTCGAGAAAATAAACGTACCGTCTGAGGCTGGTAAATAGAATGAAGAACATGTTAAGAGTAGCTTAAAGGGGCTTTTGTCTAGCAGAAGACACTTGGAAAGTAGACTGGGAAATCCAGACGTCGTTTTGGAAGAGAGGTGACAGGAACCACCATTGGCTTTTAAGGGATTTTTCAGGAGGACAGAGCTCTTTTTTAAAAACACTTTATGCACTAGCATGAATAAATTTCTGAGGTACTCTAGACAAAGATGAATTTTATTTCATTGTGGCTTTAGTTGTATTACAATGCTCATAAACTATTTTACTTTATGCCAGACATGTGGAAGTAATCAGTGTATGTAAATGATATGTGAAGGTGAGGTTCAGCTTTAGAGTAAGAAGTTGGACTGTCTGTGGCTATAAATTTTAACCACATCACAAAGACCAACTTTCCTTTTAACAGTAACTTAGATGTAAAAATAATCAGTGATAAATTCATAAAACTAGTATTGTTTTCTTAGTAGAGTCCTATAAATGTAAAATGTAATGTTAGTTTGTACTGTTATAATATTTTAAAACATACTATTCTGGGACTATTTTGTCTTTAAGTAGCTGATAATTGTCAGTAGTGGAAGTTAGGCATAATTTCATCAGTCTGTCTCTGAAAAAACTATTTTCACCAAAGATTGTGCTTCATACTACAATTATTATTATTATTATTATTTACTAAAATAAGTGATTGTCTACTTTCTTCTGTTAACATTGTATAAACAGTTTTTGAGGGGTATAATGCTCTCCTGGTACGTATGTATACATATCTAAATATATTTAACAGTTTCAAATCTGGAATGCAAACAATAAAACATACCCTCTTGACAAGGAAATAGATACAATAAAAAAATAAATCTCACTTTTTCATAAGATCATAGCCATGGAACATTTAGTCTCAATATAATGGTCCTGTGTCCCTTCTAAAATAGTTTTTATCAGGTTCTATATATACTTAATTAAAATAACAAATACAAAGGAATGTCACACACAAGCATGGTAACCACACATATAGGGAGATATTACAGTAGGAAGAGAAAACTGCAAAATAAAGTAGTGGAAAACATTTACACCCTCTCTTACCATCTCATTTCCCCACTTTTTGGCTGTTTAAAATTAGAATTAATTCCACAGTTTCTTCGACAAATTCCTGTTGAGATTTGGAACTTATTTTTTTACAGTGATGGGAAAAGAAAGTGAAGTGAGAAAGTGATTGTGAAAAATGTTGTCAAACAGAAGAGTAATGGCTAAACATACTGCATGTAAAATGTGGCAGAAGAGACAATAACATTCAGCTGGTGCGTGCGTGCGTGCGTGCGTGTGTGTGTGTGCGTGTGTGTGTGTGTGTGTCCAGTTGTTGTTGTTTCCTTAAGAGTTTCCTTCAGATGTACCTCTTATTCTCTCTGTATCTTCTTTTGTACTCTTGCGTTTTATTAATCTTTCCTTGGATCCAGGAAGTTTTCATTTAAAAGATTAAAATCTATTTCAAAGGAATGAATATTTACTGAGATTGGCTGTACATTACTCATGGAAATGAATAGTGGGCCTAGAAAAACCCATAGCATTGATGCCTGATCTCAAGAACTTTGCAGCGTGGTGCTGAAGAAAACATACCACACAGTAAAAAAGCAAATTGGTCTGCCACTCAAATAAAAAGAACATGTGATTAAGTTCAGAGGTGACAAAGAGTTCTTAATTGTGCTACGGTGTGCAATTGGGCATAAAGGAAAGAGGTTTTATAGGGAATGAAAATTAACCTGAGTGCAAGGCTATCCATTTTTCAGGGTTGAATAGAGAAGGGTGAACGGTAGAACCATACTGTCCGTAGTCACGAGGCAATTAACATCTACAGAGTTACTTGACAAGCAGAAAATGAAGTAGAGGAACAGCAGACTACAAGGCAAGGCAGCCAATTCACTAAACTTGGTTGAGGATCCTTAGCATCTTTGATCATTTCTGTAAAGAATAATAGGATTGTGTGTAGTGCTGTGCAGTTCTAAGCTTGCACATGCATGTGCCTAGCTTGGCTTCCTTGCCATGAGAAAGAAGGGGAGAACTGAGCAACCCAGTGTATTGGGAAAATATGCGGAATGAGGTGTTGCAATTCAGACTACCTAGATGTCACAGTAGGAAGAAAGATCAGCCACGTGGTTATGTGAGAAGAATGTTTGTGATGGCTAACACAGAACCTTTTGGTAGCTGTGGAAAGGAAAAAGCAGAATGAAAAGCATTCTGGGGAGGAAAGTAGCATAATTAAGAAGTAGAGACAGTGACAAGGGACTCTCGGGATATGTTGAAAACACTGGGCTAGATTGGTTCAGACACTAGCCAACCAACCTTGAGCAAGTGAAAAAAAAGTTTTCCTTTTTCTCTGAGCACATATACATGTCACAAAAGAAATACCCAATTACTATTCAATACCTTTTTTTACATCTATCTTTTACTGAAAATAACTAAATATGCCATAAAAGTTGTTAAAACAGTTACTTTCAGTCAATACATTTTAGTTGTAAAAAAATGATGCTTGGAACCACTACCTCATGAAAATCAGTAGAGCGTTGTATAGTTAGGGGGATACTATCAGTAAATACAGAGAGTTAAACTCAGATCTGAACATCATTTGTGGGACACAAACAATAATAGACTCTTGGTTACTCAGTTGAATGTCAAACATAGGTAGAAAGGTGTAAGGGTACTTTAAAATATAAGCAATTGAGTCAAGCGATAGAAGCGAAGATTGTCTCACGTGAATAATGGAAAGGCAAACAAGCCATTGTGCACCCCTTGTGAATTAAGAGCCAAGAATGGAAAGAAAATTGTAAGGAAGATAGGTCAAGCATCCAGAGTGGTGTGCGCAACGGGGTAAATACACAAACTATATCTGAAGGTGAAAGATACAATCATTTTGCAGTTCTGCCTCACATGGTGTTAGTTATTTAATCTATCTTATAGGTTTTTAGATACTAATAATTAATAAATGACACAATTTAAAAAACAACATGACATATAGTTCTTGAAATAAAGTAGGCTTTATTAAATTTTAGATTATCAGTACCACCAAGTTTTAGCATATTTCAAAAAATTTGATTTATAATTGAGATTGTGTGCAAAACCACAAAGGATGTAAGACAACAGTAAAGTCTTAAAACAAGAGTAGTTTTCTAGAAAAAGCTGCCTCTTGCCTTGGCAAAAGCTAGCCACAGTCCCAGGCTAAAAGGACATAAAGGCATGCCTGCTCTTACCCATGTCTAATCTTCTGTCCATTAGCTATAACTAAGGCAGAAGTGAAACATGTTTCATCTGGACAGCAGATATGTCAGGCTTCACTGTCAAGCTTCATCTCACTATTTAATTTTTTGTTTGTTTTTTTTTTAATTTATTTTTCATTTATTTTTTATTAATTACAGTTTATTCACTTTGTATCCCAGCTGTAGCCCCCTCCCTCACCTCTCCCAATACTACCCTCTCTCCCTTATCTCCTCCCATGCTCCTTCCCCAGTCCACTGATAAAGGAGGTCCTCCTCCCTTTCCCTCTGACCCTAGACTATGAGGTCTCATCAGGACTGGCTTCACTGTCCTCCTTTGTGGCCTGGTAAGGCTGCTCCCCCATTCAGAGGGAGGTGATCAAAGAGCCAGCCACTGAGTTCATGTCAGAAACCTTCCCTGTTCCTATTACTAGGAACCCACTTGTTTGTTGAGCTGCTATGGGCTACATCTGTACAGAGGTTCTTGGTTATCTCCATGCATAGTCCTTGGTTGGAGTATCAGTACACATTATCTCAATACATGGTCCAGACTGCTGTAACCCCAACACTACTCAAAACTTTCAACCATCAGCCCTGGCAAGTCTTAAGATTACAGATGTGTGCCACTAATCCCAGCTTGTCACCTAACACCCTTCCTCCACCCTCTATTCCAATTCCACATTTCACAACTGAAACTGCTCTAGAGCAGCCACCTTCCCGACCCTCTGGAATCTAAAGCCCGTCTGGAGGCGAAGGAAAGCATGTGCTATTCATGTTCAAATCATCATACTAGGGTTCTGAAGCTGTTTGGAGGAAGCCCTAACTCACTGAAAGTAAGAAAAGCAGGGAATGACTGCTTCAGCATTAGTTTCTTGGATTAATCTCATGCCCCATGGTCCTTTATAGAAGACACCAGAGCAGCCAGACAGCAGAATACAGAATATTTATTCTCAGGTTAGAGAAGCAAACTCATTGTTTCTTTCATCCAGAGGAGAGGTCTTTATCTCATGTAATATAATATGAGATGCTGAAGCAAAAGGGCTACAATCACTTCATAAAAATTTCCTAGGGGGAAAATGTATGGTTGATCGATCAATGACAAACACAATAATCATAATGTCAACACTGATTTAGTATATTGTCTTCTGGTAAATGATGAATCAGAATATCCATGAAGCTGATTGGTGTGATCCTGTTCACTCTAGATTCTATACCACAATTCTAAAAACACTCACCTGGATACCTGTGCATTCATTCCTTCAAACACTTTTCCTCACATGACTGACACCCAAATGTGAGCTGAAATTTAATGTGCATCTTTGAATCATACACTTTTTATGCTTGAAAACATCCATATTTAGGATGTTCTTAGTAATAGACAATTTAAAAGACATTTTTAAGAAATTTGGTGGCTCCACTGAAAGAGCCATATTTTCAGACCCAGGGCTAGGAATTATTATGAAACAATGAAGGAAAGCTTAGGTTGGCAAAATTTTTCCAATTTCCAGTCTATTTCCTTCACTACTGAAATCGAATGTACAGACACCAAACTTAGCACATTCTACTAGCATAAATGATTCCAGATTGGATTCTCAAAAAACCCCTTACTTTTATCAAACCATTGCTTCCAGTTTACAAACTAACATTGTCATAGCCGCTTGAAAATGCGAGGGAAGTGAATATGTGACACATTACTTGCTGGACAGAAACTTCTTCAATGTGTGTAGAAATGCTTTAATTTCTTAAATTTTGAATTTTATGCTACTTAGACATTAAATATCCAGGTTGTTTTGTTTTGTTACTATGATGTCTGTGACTTTTGAAACCAATTTTTTTAAATATTTTATTTATTTTCATTTTTATGTGCATTGGTGATTTGCCTGCATGTATGTCTGTGTGAGGGTGTCAGATCTTGGAGCTACAGACTGTTGTCAACTGCCATGTGGATGCTGGGATCGAACCTGGGTCCTCCTGGGTCCATCTGAAAGAGCAGTCAGTGCTCTTAACCATTGAAACCATATTTTTTACACTACCATTCTAGACTCTAATAGAAATTGTGGCCATCAGCCGTTTTCATGCCATCTCTCACTAATAAATGTGCTTACGTGTCTTAGATGATGATACTTTTTCTTTTTGATAGGTATACATCAAATTCATGGCATGTTTCTCATTAAACACAGGAAGAGAGAACCATCATGGGAGCAATGGAAAACACATTTGTGCCCTCGGATCTTTACTCCACTATGGATAATCTTTTTTTTCTTTTAACTTGGCTGTTCACTTTATTTAATTTTTTTTTTTTTTTTTTTTTACTATTCACACTAATTGGGTTTTTATTTAAATTGCATCAGCAATTTCCCGCATACCACAGGATAACTTCTTAAAGTGAATTTTGTACCAAGATTTGTATCACAGGAAATATAAGAACTGTGCCCTACATCATTTATAAAATCCAGAAAACAGGATACTTATTTTGTAAAAGGAAAAACTAGGCAGAAAGAATACTGTTAAAGAACAACATTGTTTTAATATTGAGTCAGCTCTTTCAGCTTTTGAACGTTCACCATTTCTTATGTTAAGTAAAGGGGTAAGTGATGGTACTGCTGTGAAAACAGAGTGCTTGTTGTTGGTGAATCACTGTGGCCGTAAGTGAAATCTGCCGTAAAACTTCAGAGCATCCTTTCACCAGGCAGGCAAGGTTCAAATAGAAACTGTGTTCCATGCTTACATGCATTTAGAGTCTGCTGTCAGGACTTTGCATGTCCATTCATCACATTTTTTTAAAATCAAATGAATTGGTTTAACAGCTTAGAAGTGAAGAAAGGTTGCTGCAAGCTTCCAATCAAAACATTTGTCAGTTGCCATTGAGACAAACAAAGTCATTCATCTGTGCAACTCATCTCAAACTTTAAGGTGCAACATGGACCTGGCATGGCCTTTGACCTGTTCAAAAGGAAACTGCAGTTGTAAATCACACAGAATTAGACATCTGAGTCCTAAAGACTGCTGATTACAAACCTTGCCTGTGCAAGCCTATGAATGTTCATTCCCCAAACACAAAAGAAGGCTGACTCAGGCTGTTCACTCAATGGGGAAGTACAATGTGGGATTAGCTGGACATTTGTCCAGAGCCTCCTTTGTTTCCTTCGGTTGACTTTCTCTACTGATGATACATACTTGGTTTGAAGTAATTCACAAAAACAACTGTCCTTAAGCTTGGCAGCTTTAAATACATAGCCCTCGTGTTTGCATTGCTGTAAACGATGGTGAGGATAGAAAAATATCAACATATTTCACATCATGGTCACTTTTATGGTCAGAAACATTGCTTATACTTTCTTGTCAACTCACATAACGGACACAGCACATCCGTGTACTAGCAATTGTTTCCATGCCATTGCAGAAACAAGGGTCCACCTTAGAAAAAGGAGTGGAAGGAAAAGCTCAAACTTTCTCATCTATTAGACTCCACAGTCCATACTTAAGTCACTGCTCTGTTTAAAAATAATTCCAGATTATCAAACAATTGTTCAAAGGCTGAAACTATGGAGTTACGCATAGTCATGAGAGTATAAAAAGGACCTTTAGCAAGCGGGAGAAAAGAGTCTGGTCATTAAAGTCTTAAAATTGAAGTTGGAGATGCTAAAGATTTTGGGGAATGTTATAGTTCAAAGAAGCTATTTAAAGATTATTTTATTTTCCTGAATTAAAATTGCATTGATAACTAAATATCATTATAAAATTGAAAACTCATGTAGAATATTGACTACAGGACAGGAGAAACAGATCACTGGCTAAGAGCACTGGCTGCTTTTCCAGAGGACTCCTGCTTAATTCCAAGATAGCATGTAACCGCTAACAATTGTCTGTAACTCCAGTCCCAGGGGATCTGACATCTTCAAGTCACCATAGGCATTACATGCACAGATATGTATGTAGACAAAACACACATACACAAAAAATAAATTTTAAAAAGTTTATGAACTACACTAAAATATATTAAAATATATAAGAAGGACATTATATTCTAGAAATTTACTGATATTTTGTTTAGAAAATTTATGAATTCTTATAAAATTATTTTAATATGAATTATAATGTTTTAAAGAAAAATATAGTAAATTACATGCCATTAATTATTAAATGTATAGAAACTAAGGATATTATGCACAGTAATTTTTACAAAGACAAAAGATAGCCTTATTTTTAATGTTTGTTATGTTTTCTAAAGTTTTACATTATTTTGGACTTCAAGAAATTTTATGAAAAATTCAGTAGAAGGATGTATATTGTGGTTGGTTTTTAAAAAATCATATTACAACCAATTTACTCAGGACAGTTGAGTTTTTCCAAACATGTTCCTTCTCCCCCCAACATTGCTGGCAAGTTGACCCACGTTCATGGAGCTGCTTTGATGCTGGCCCTATATTTCTTTAGAATTTAGGTATTTTTTGTTTTTTGTTTTCACTTCAATGTCTCTATTTGTTTACCATTGACCAGATGAGCAACTGTAGCATATAATTTTAAACCTTGTTTTTTATATCAATGAGCCCAGGATATTAGCGGACTACATCTGACCACAGAATATCAGAACCTCAGGACTTACTTCTCTCTTTGAATTTTAAATCGACAGCTCTCTGTCACTTGCGACTCTCTTTCTGGATTGGATATACCAATCTCAGTTCTTCTTTGGGCTTTCCTCTCTCTCTCAGACTCTTTCCTCTTGTCCTCTCATGTTCACATTAAGTCTGGTAATTTTCTCATGACTGTGGCAACATACTTAAGAAAAGCAGCTGATAAAAGGAAGGTTTTATGTTGGTTCTGCCAGGTCACAATACACTTGCAATCAAGAAGCAAGTAAGGTGAATGATAGTGACTGCCTTGCTTTTTCTTTTTCATTTTGTCCCAGTTCATGTTTCTAGTGCAAGGTATGGTGATGCCCACATTCATGGTTGACTTTGCTTCTCAGTCAAACATCTCTGGAATGAGCCTTGCAGACCTACCCAGAGCAGCACCTTTGAGAGTATTCTAAATCCGGTCAAACTGACCTGAAATTTAACCACCACAAAGCAATCATCTACCAAGCACTACACAACACTTAGAAGCCCTGGCGGTCCTGGAACTCACGCTGTAGACCAGGCTGGCCTTGAACTCAGAGATCCACCTACTGCTTCCTTCCCAGTAGTGCCCATGCCCAGTGCTCGTTTTTGTTTCTGTGTATATGTGATATATATTTTTACATCTTTCCTACCAGTAAGACAGCAGAGTCTTCCGTTGTCCACACTGGGAACTGACATTGGTGCCTCACACTCATTCCACAAGCTTGCTATATGCCCAGCCCCAGTTAGCAATTTTTGTAAGAACTTTTAAAAGTAATTTATAATAGCTCATGGAATTCTGTGCCCCTCACTTTCCTGGTGATTAGAATTATACTCCAATAATTGACATGGCAAAAATAGTTCAACCAGAAAGAAACTCAAATTATACCCAGGAAAAGAAATAGTAAGCATCTTTTATGGTGATATAGTAATGGCTTCTCACTGCATATATCCCAATATATGGCCATAAAGTACAAAGAGAAGCAAAACGTCACCCTCTCCTTTAATCATGGAGTCGAAGCAAAATTTGTAATTTAGTCATTGAGATGATAAATATTTCCCCAAGATCCTTCCGATAGACATCCCTGAAAAAAAAAAAACATACAAAACAAAACAACAACAACAAAAATCTCAAGTTGAGACTTGTACTTGTCGTAGTGAAGAAATTCATGTTTCCTTTCGTACTCGCCAAAACAAAAAACACAATAGATTAAGTCACAGGTTGTCAGTTTCAGTCTCTGGAATAAATCCAGGCTGCTGGATGTTTGTATACAGCTTGCATGTTGAGAACAGTTTTACTCTTCTGAGAGATTCAAAACTAAAAGAATTGTTATTTTGCAGTATAGTCATTACATTTAACGACAACTTCAGTTCCATACATGTAATTGTAAATTTTAAGATAAAAGATTCACAGAAATGTTATTTTATATACACACACACATGTACACACACACAATTTTCAGGGTTGTCTCTTTGAAGTAAGTGATGCTAGGACATGATTGAACTGTTCACTTGTTTCATAGATAAAAGGTAAATATGAATCCAATAACTATCATTCTAAGCAATGAATGTAAAAACAAAACAAAACAATGAATGCTACTTACATCGCCAAGCATGAACAAATTCTGATTTACAAATTTAAAAAAGAGTGGGTGGGTGTAGACATGAAAAGCCATAATGGACTCTTAATTTTGGTCAGTTGATATCTATTACTAAAATGAAAATTAAGAACTTTATTAAGAACTTTATGATAATTTGAAAAGAATTTTAACACAGTAGTCTTTGTTTACTTAAAGACAAAACTTCTATCACTTTTGTCAGCTATAAGTACTGATTTGCATTTTTCAGGAAGTTTGTGTGTGTGTGTGTGCGCGTGCGCGTTCAAGCACATAGCCTGTATATCTCTACCTATTTCTAATATTTTAAATCCCAAGTTGCTAGGTTTTGTGGTATCTAGGTGTTCTAATAGCACTGGGAGCTTGGAAGCAGCTAGATCAGGAGTTCAAAGCCAGACGTTTGTAGGTGATATAATTGAATTCAGCTGGGGCTACGTGAGATCATATGTCAAACAGTCAATAAGTGAATAAATACACAAATTCCTCTCAGTTGAATACTAAATTGTGAAGGGGAGTGTATAAAGTCTTCTTCATTCCCCACCCCAAATTAAAATAATCTATATTGTGTCATTTGTTTGAACTAGCAGCAAGAAGCAGACATTTGTTTCCACATGATATCACATTTTAACACTGCTCCGTCATAACTTAAAACCCAATTCTACATTCATTTTTGCTGAAAACATTCTGGTGCTTCAGCAGCAAGCAGTGTGTTGATTTTGTACTCTAAATTAAATAGCTATTCAAGCACTTGGGGCTCCATTCTTTATAATTCAGTGTGATAGTGTATCCCATCGCCAGCAGCTCAATTTCTGTCTTTCGCCATCTGTTCTTTCTTTCTTTTTTTCTCTGCCAAAAATCGATAGAACTCAATGAGCAAAACGAGCTGTTCCATAACCCAACCATATTGAGACGATTGTGTTCACAATACGTTGACCTAGTTCTTACACTGGTCCAGTTTAATTAAGTAAGCTCTCTGTTTTAGAAAGATGCACATTCACCAAACTGTAAACAGTAAAAGAGTGTCATAAAAGCAGCCAAAATGTTATTGTTTCAACAGTCAAGATTTTAAGATGGCAACACTTGGCAGACATAAAGCTACACACTCTCTGCTTCCAGCTTGGAAATCCCTGTATGTAGCAATAGCTCTTCATGAAGATCAGTAGTACACATTTGAACAGATCCAATAATCAAGGATGGAAATGCATGGAAAATCTGAAAACAGGCTCAGATACTTTAATATATAGAGAAGTAGTTATATGAAAATATGTTCAAGGGATTATTGAAAATGCCCCAAAATATTACATTTATGAACTCAATATAATTTTCTTTTTTGTTATTTTTTTTACTTTTTATTTATTAATTACAGTTTATTTACTTTGTATACCAGCTATAGCCCCCTCCCTCACAATCCTACCCTCCGTCCCTCATCTCCTCGTTGCCGCTCTCTAAGTCCACTGAAAGGGGAGCATTTATCAAATGTATATTCTGTGGTTGTCACCAATATGACTTCAAAAAAATAGCAAAAAAAAATGTACAATGGTCTCTTTTACATAATCTCAAAGGTTACACTCTTTTCCATATGCAGCCTTATTACCGCACAGAAGCACCACAGTGAAAGCTGAAGTCACTGGCAGGTGGAATTAGCACCTTGAGACACTGTATTGCTCTGTTGTGCCTAAGTGTCACTTTGTATCTCCATGGTTTACAAAAAAAATTACTTTGTTTTTTTAAAGGAAATGTTAAGGATTCTGTAAGTAGAAAGATAGGTAAAGTGTTAAACTATGTGCAAGTAAAAATGTCTTACTGCAAAAGAATGAATGCCATTCATTGTGTTCTCCTATAAGGCATATCAAGGCTGTGCCAACAGGGCTATTTTCTCCGGAAGTCTCATTCAACCTGCAGTCTAAAAACCAAAATTGCATTGTGCTTGCTGAGACTTCCATTTGTTGTTTTCTTCCTTTTTGATATTCTTTTAGTTTTGGGTTTTCTTGCTGGGACTTGAAAGCTCTTCAGTATGAAGGTGGATGGAAAGGCAACTGGAGATCTTCGCTTTGTATGCATCAAGCTATTGAGAAGATCAGTCACTACTGAGATTGTTACCAGATGTTGTCATTTGCAATAAATAGCCACACATTGTTAACTGACCCCATTTTTATTATGTTCACAGATAAATTTAATGCTATTACACTTTCTAATTGCATTATTCCAACTATTCAAACTTACTTCCAAAGGAACTGTCTTTGTTCTCTAATTAATTTTACGCAGTTTATCCAGTGAGTTACCAACAGGTATCACACACACACACACACACACACACAGAGAGAGAGAGAGAGAGAGAGAGAGAGAGAGAGAGAGAGAGAGAGAGAGACTGTTTTTGTTTTGGTCTGTCTTTGTGTTTGGGGGAGAATGTAGTGGTCTCACTAAGAATAGTCCCCATTGTTTCACGTTCGCATACTTGGTTCCCAGGTGGAACTGTTAGGAAAGATTAAGAAGTGAGACTGTTGGAGGAGGTTTGTCACTGGGGGTGGGCTTTGAGACTGTAACAGCCCACACTGGTTCCAGTTACTCCTTCTGCTTTCTACTTGTGGATCAACATATAATCTCCCAGCTACTGTTCCAGGTTCCAGTGCCATGCTGCCTCATAGCAATAGCCAAATAACTAACACAGAGAGATTTGCTATGTTTCCATGACCAGCCTGATAATAGCAACATAACCCAAGCTGGCCTTGAATTTATGATCACCTCACCTGCTTGATCACCTGAGAATTTTGAAAGTGCAGATATGTACTACCAGACCTGGTTGATATTGTTCCTGGGAGAATCAGAATTTGAGATTGTCTTTTAGTTTCTTAGTCTTGTTAATCAAACAATTTTAACATGAGTTCAGAAAGAAGCCCAAGAATTTGCATTTAGATTACTTTAGAAGAAAATCATATCCAAGTGGGTACCCTAATAAGGAGAACAGGGACTGTTTCTGACATGAATTTGATGGCTGGCTCTTTGACTGCCCCCCCCCCCCCCCCCCGCCCAGAGGAGCAGCCCTGCTAGGCCACAGAGGAGGACTTTGCAGCCAGTCCTGAAGACACCTAATAAACCAGTATCAGACATAAGGGGAGGAGGTTCTCCCTTATCAGTGGACTTGGAAAGGGGCAGGGAGATGAAGGTGGGAGGGTGGGATTGGGAGGGAAAGAGGGAGTGGGATACAGCAGGGATACAAAGTTAACACACTGTAACTAATATTTAAAAAAAAAAAGACAAAATCAGCAGAACAATCAGGCTGTGTATATTGGTGATCAGAGGGAAAAGGAGATGGTTACGAGGCAGAGATTAAGCTGTGTTTTTCAGTTTGGTTTTAAGAAAGCAGGCTAAAAGTCAGCAGGAAGTTAAGTGACACTCAAAGAGGTGGGGCAGGAAAAGTTCAACTTTGTGAGTTAGAACTCAGAAAACTGTAGGCGAGCTTAACAGTGCTGAGTATTGGAAACTATGAGCAGCTGTACTGGGAGGACTCTTGGGAAGTATAAATACATTATCTCATTAGGGGTAATTATTCCTCCCAACACCTTGGCATGTCTTCTACTGAATCAGTTTTCCTGTTGGGTAGTCTGCTGGCCAGATGACTGGAAGACTCTGCAGGATTAACTCTTTAGGGGAAAAAGAGTAGTAGGTGATAGTCTAATCTTTGAAGTATCAAAATGTCATCTTTCTTCCCAGGGCTGGAGATAGAATTCCGATGTAACCCTTTTGACCAGAGTATACTTTTCTTTAATGTGCCTCAACAATGTCTGGATAGATCCACCTTTGTTTCCAATATTTTAAATACTAAGTAGGAAAAGTCAGAATGTTTCCTGTTCTGGTATTATCAGGGTAGCACAAAGAGAGAAAGAGAGAGTGTGTGTATGAGAGATTCCAAAGTATCAGGAAGGAAGGAGCTGTGGTCAAGATTACCCATCCCTGGTGTCCCTGTTGTGAGTTTACTTTAAGGGATCTCAAAATATACATTGGCATTATATCTAGGTTGGGGGAAGTGATATCAGAACCCTTTGAGCAGAGCAACTGATTCCACCTTACCAAGAACAAGCTTTCTGATTGGAATCAGGCGCTGCTTCAAAAAGAAAAAAAAAATCATGCTCATGAACTTAGAAGAATTAATATTGGTGAGAAAAGCCTATTACCAAAAACAATTTACAGATTCCTTGCAATCCCAATCAAAATCTCTATGTCATTTTTCACTTTTAAAGAAGTCTTAAATTTCCTGTAGAATCCAAAAGCATTGACAAAGCAATCCTCAGTTTAAGAAATCCTGCAGACTTTATGGTCTCTGCTACTAGGAGGTCTCTGTTTGAATTCCTCCCATATCCTCCTCTGACTAGACTAGCAGTCTAGTAAAGGGTGAGGAACATCAAATTGCCCAAAAAACTTTGACCCAAAATTTTACCATGCCTACAAGATGTGCAGGAATAAAGATAGAGCACACAGAGCAGAGATGGAAATGCCCAACCAAAGCCCCACCCTATCAGAGAGTGCCAACCCCTGACACTATGAATGATACTCTGCTAAGCTTGCAGACAGGAAGGAGCCTGTCATAGTTGTCTTCTGAAAGGCTTTACCCAGCAGCACCTCAAAGCAAATGCTGAGACTCACAGCCAAACATTGCTCCATTCATAGGGTGTCTTGGGGAATACTTGAAGGAAAGAGAAAAGTACCCAGATGTGACAGGAGCGCCACAAGATAAACAACTGAGCCAACTAACTAGGGCTCAGAGGGACCTGATGAGGCTGAAGCATCAACCAAGGACCATGTATGAACTGGACCTAGCTCCCCTACAAAGATGTAGCAGATGGGCAGCTTAGGCTTCAAGTAGGTACTCTAGTAAGAGAAATGAGAACTGCATAGGACAATGACTCACTTGCTGGTTTTTACATAACTTTCTCCTGGTGGGACAGCCTTAACAGGCCACAGGAGAAGAGGAAAATTCAGTTCTGAAGCAACTTGATAAGCTAAGGTGATGGGAAACAGAACTTCCCTTTTCTAAAAAAAAAAGGAAGGAAAAAGGTGGGGGAGGGGAGAAGGAAGGGAGAGGAGAGGAAGAGAGGGTGGGACTGGGAGGGGAGGAGGGAAGGGGCTATAAGGATGTAAAGTGAATAAAATAAATGAATGAGAGAGACAGAGAGAAAAGAAATGGTTCAGAGAGGTATAGCCATAGGCGAGCTCAAATTATGCTACAGAGCTATAGTAATAAAGTTAGCATAGTACTGAATTATTTCAATTAATTTTTTTCATAAGCATTTTTAAACTTTATTTTTTTATTAATTACAACTTATTTACTTTTTATCCCAGCTGTAGCCCCCTTCATCCCAATCTCACTTTTCTTTTCCCATGACCCTCCTCCAGTCCACTGATAGAGGAGGACCTCCTCCCCTTCCATCAAGTCTCCTCAGGACTGACTGCATTGTCTTCCTCTTTGGCCTGTAAATTTTGACGATTTCATACATGTACTTAATATGCTTTGGTCATTTTATCCACATTACATTTTCTTTTCCTTGTCATTTTCACACTGATCTTTTCCCCAGCTTCCCATCAAAATACCCTGTATTTTGCTTGATTATTATTATTTTTTTAATCTTCTGAATTTAATTAGGATTATTTGTGTGAAGTTGGCAGGAGGGAGGGCATTACTTGAGCATAAGAAATTTACCAGCGGTTACACCACTGAGGAAAACAACTGTAAAGTGCCTTAACTGTCCCAGCAGTTGGTGGGGATTCATGAGCCCCTTCCACGTCCATGACCAATTGATGATGGGTTGAGTTCTAAGCAGCTGCTATGAACTCACAACCACAAAGGCAATAGCTCATCTACAACTCTCATATCTTTCCATCTCCTCCCTCACTATGAGATGGTACTTTATAACCTTTTCCCTGTCTTTTTGTCCTTACATTCTCTCTTTTTCCTCCCGCGCAGTGTTCCTTGAGTCATAAGGAGGAGGATGTGGATGTGTCCTTTAGGTCTGAGCATTTGACCATCACTTATTCTAAGCAATCTGACCAGTTGGAGATGTGAATAGAGATGTGAACTGTTCATAATAAAATAAAGTTTTGCTGATGAAGGCTGAGAGCAATGCTCATCTGTGGACAAAGCATACATAGTTTGAAAACAGGTTTTTTTTTTTTTTCTTTTAATCTAGGTTCCTCACCATTTGTTTTTCCTGGGATGACTGGTTAAATGGTGAGAGTGAGTTACTGCAATCTCCTGATATTATTGTGCTATTATTCATCTATGTCTATATCTAACTATATCTAGTCTGTGAAACTGAGTGCACTTGTATGTAGTGTCTCTCTGTTTAGAATGCTAATATCTTCTTCTTGATCAGAATGATGCAACATTGTTTACCTCCTTGGCTGGAAGGTTGTTAGGTGACTGGCAGTCCCTGACCTTGTGATCTACATAGGCAGGCAGGTTGAGCAGGATCAGTTGCCGATTCAGTATGCAATCTCTGTCTGTGAGATTATTAAAAAGTACAAAAATATTACATAGTATTAACACTAACATGGAATAAATTATATTATCCTGAAAATTTCTCATGATTGTCAAGTGACACAATCCATAAAAGTTTAAATTAAAAAAAAATCTTGAATAAAGCTATATGCAAAATTCCTTGCACTCTGCCCAAGGTTTGGCTGTTTCAGCCTCTGCTTCTATACCCAGCTCGGTAGAGTCTTTCAGAGGCTATCTGTGGTAGGCTCCTCTCCCTGTTTTCTCCCTCTCCCAATATCCATCCTGTTTGCTTTTCTGAATGAGGATTGATCATCTTACTCAGGGTCCTCCTTCTTGCTTAGCTCCCTTAGGTGTACAGATTTTAGAATATTTATCTTATATTATATTTCTAATATCCATTTATAAGTGAGTATATTCCATGTGTGTCTTTCTGCTTCTGGGTTACTTCACTAAGGATGATCTTTTCTAGTTCCACCCTCTTGCTTGCAAGTGTCATGAATTATTTTTAATAGCTGAGTAGTATTCCACTGTGTAAATGTACCACAATTTCTGTATCCATTCTTCAGTTGAGGGACATCTGGGTTGTTTCCAGATTCTAGCTAATACGAATAAAGCTGCTACAAACATGGTTGAGCAAATGTCTTTGTTTTATACCTGAGCATCTTTTGGATATATGCCTAGGAGTGGTATAACTGGATCTGGAGGTAGCACTATTCCTAATTGTCTGAGAAAGTGCCAGATTGAATTCCAAAGTGGTTGTACCAGTTTACATTCCCACCAGCAATGGAGGGGGGTTCCCCTTTCTCCACATCCTCTCCAGTATGAGTTATCACTTGAGATTTTTATTTTAGCCATTCTGATGGGTTAAGGTGAAATCTCAGGGTTGTTTTGATTTGCATTTCCCTGATGACTAAGGACATTGAACATCTCTTTAAGTGTTTCTCTGTCATTCCATATTCCTCTATTGAGAATTCTCTATTCTCTATTTCTCATTTTTAATTGGATTACTTGATTTTTTGCTTTTTAACTTCATTAGTTCTTTATATATTCTGGATATTAGCCCTCTGTGGAGCTCCACAAGGAAAGCAAAAACAAAAACCAAAAAATCTGGGCACAGGGGTCTTTTCTGAGACTGACACTCCAACCAAGAACCATGTATGGATATAACCTAGAACCCCTTAGCAGATGTTGCCCATGGTAGCTCAGTGTCCAAGCAGGTTCCCTGGTAAGGGGAACAGAGTCTGTCACTGATATAAACTCAGTGGCTGGCTCTTTGGTCACTTCCTCCTGATGGGAGAACAGCCTTACCAGACCACAGAGGAAGACAATACAGCCAGTCCTGATGAAATCTGATAGGCTACAGTCAGTTGAAAAGGGAGGAAGACCTCACCTATCAGTGGACTGGGAGAGGGGCATGGAAGGAGAAGAGGGAGGAAGGGTGGGGTCGGGAGGGGGAATAGGGAAAGGGCTGTAGCTGGAATACAAAATGAATAAATTATAATTAATAAAAAATAAATTAATATTTTTGAAAGTTACATACAAGAGGCAAAACAGAAGCTTAAACAATCTTTATAATGAATATAATTGAAACAATTAAAATTAAAGTAGTAACCTAAATGGAAGATAATTTTTATATACATATATATGAGAATATATATATGGATATATATCTTGCATATGTACATACATACATGTATATGTCTATGTATGTATGTATATGTGTATTAATGTATTACATATGTATGTATATGTATGAGTATGTATTTGTATAGATATACACATGTATAAGGTATCCATATCATATATATCCTTTGCTGGAAGGTATTAATGTTATATATCCTAAGTGACTCATAAAATGCTTAAATAAAACATCTTTCTATTACTTACATAATCTTTTTATGAAGTGATATAAATTTATTAAAATTAATTTAATAATATTCATAATTTTATCTTCATTTTCAACTAACATTTTGGTTAGAAGAATATATTTTTCTTTGATCACCCCTCCCTGGGGGGCGCAGCCTTGCCAGGCTACAAAGGAAAATAATGCAGCCAGCCCTGATGAGACCTGATAGGCTAGGAACAGATACAAATAGAGGTGGTCCTCGCCTAACAGTGGACTAGAGGAGGAGTATAGGGAGAGAAGAGGGGAGGGTAGGTGGTACTGGAAAGAGATGAGGAGGGACTACAGCAGCGATACAAAGTAAATAAATTGTAATAAATAACAATAAATGCATAAATTATAAAAAATGTACTTTTCTTTTTTATTATTTTTATTTTTTAGATGAATGAATTTATATTTATATTAATATCTCTGAAATTAATCTTCCATTCAGCAAAATTGAAACAATACCATCTACTTCATTAAAGTATTATGAAGATAATGTAAGAAATGGGAATGAAAGAACATATGAAATTATGCAGCATTAAATAAAATTATTATTTGTTGTAATCGGGTCTATAAGCAGTCATTTAAGTACAAGTGATAAAGTTTTAACAATGATAACAAAGATGAAATCTCTGTAGCCATTAAAGATATATACATTCATTCTAGGTTTATGGTGCTTCAGGATCAAGTCAGGATAATTGTGACTTTTTATTTCGTTAGTTGTGAAAATCACAGTGAGTTCATTGTTACTGGTTTGAGATCATTCTCCAGGGCTCCTCAACTTTCTACAGCAAAAAACTGAATTATGAAGCTCACTATATTAAGCTTTTAGGACACAATTGTTCTCACTCTGCCACCATGAGCACAATTACCTAAAGCTAATGGCAAAACTGGGTCTTTCTAGTCTTCAAATTATCAAAGCATTAATGCTTAAACTGCATCAAGAGCTAAAAGAGTGAGCCACTTTGTGACAGTTTATTCCATGATTGAATCATAGTATCGTTAAGTAACACACTTCTCCACTGCAAATTGCCCTGCTGTTGTAATGCTTCTCTCTAACTGGCATGAAGAAGCGGTGTTCTAATTTTATTTCCCCCACAAGTACAATCTCAGCTCCCACGCAAATAAGTCAAGAAGAGATTGACAGAGCTGGAAGTAGGAGTTTTAAAGTATTTTACTATCAAATAGGAATCCTGTGCAGTGTTTCTTGGAAAGAAATACATTCGTAAGTATCAGTGATTCAAAAATGACACCCTACTTCTTTAAATTATGCCAAAATAAAGGCACTGCTGAAAAAGTTTTCTTTAAAAGAAGGCACAGTTCATGTAAAATGTAACTTAGGACTTCTCCAGGGATACAAAGACTTCTTCAATACCATGGTCATTATATTTATCACTGAATTATAAATTAGAAATGTATTGAAGTTGTTCATTTTGGCATGTGGGAAAACAATCTGAAGTGCTTTTTATTAAGTATGATTAAATATTTTTGAATGATTTTTAGCAGTAGTCGCACATATTTTTTTAATGTGTTTTTCTGAAAAAGAAGAAGAGGAAGAAGAAGAAGAAGAAGAAGAAGAAGAAGAAGAAGAAGAAGAAGAAGAAGAAGAAGAAGAAGAAGAAGAAGAAGAAAAACAATATATCTACCCCAATGATATTGTTAAATTGTCACTATGTCTAACCAGTGGAGACAAGCAGAACTTCACGATTTAAAAATGTATCTATTGAACCCAAGACCACAGGCTTCAGGTTGTAATATTTGTGGTGTCAACCAGCCAGGAGCGAATTAAAAACTGGGTGATGCTGAGAAAGGCAAGAAGATTTCTGCCACACTGTGGAAAAGGGAGGCAAGCAGAAGACTGGACTGAATCTCCACTATCTGTTGGGGCAGAAGACAAGTTAGGGTGCTGGATTCTCTTACATACATGCCAACATGAACAAAGGTATCAACTGGGAAAAGATACCCTGATGGTGTATTTGGAGAATCCCAAAAAGTACATCCCTGGAACAAAAATGATCTTTGCTGGAGCTATGAAGGGAGGAGAGGCAGACTTAGTAGTTTATCTTAAAAAGGCTACTAATGAGTTATTCTACTGACTTTTTTTTTTAATTACAAAACAAATGTCTCATGGCTTTTAAGGTGTACCATAATTAAATTCACACACCAAAATTCAGATCATGAATGGCTAAAAATGTTTCTGTTGGATTTAAGTAAAATGACTTTTGGAAAAGTGGATATGACCCTTTAAATTTTTTGTGCACACATAGAGGAGGCCAGTTGGGGATCTGAACCACATCCCAGAAAGGAGATTGCACAATTTTTTTTAAAGACTTATTTATTTATTTTCTATACAGTATTCTGCCTACATGTATGTCTGTGCACCAGATCACGTTATGGATGGTTCTGAGCCCCCATATTGCTGGGAATATGAACACAGTACCTTTGGAAGAATAGCCAGTGCTCTTAACCTCTGAGTCATTTCTCCAACCCCAAGATGATCTTTCTAAAAATTGCATTCCAGCCAGGTGTGGTGATTCACATCTGTAATCCAGGCACTGATGAAGGCAGAGATAGACAGATATATGTGAGTTCGAGGCTAGCCTGGTCTATAAAGTGAGTTCAGGAGAGCCAAGACTAAATGGAGAAACCATGCTTCGAAAAGGTACAAACAAACAAAAACAACCCACTTGCATACATACTATCTCTGCTCTCCCTTTCTCAAGATAAGATTGGACTTAAGTAGTAATGGTCTACTTTCCACAAAGATGGGGGTGTCACCTCAAACCTGTTAAAGGGTATTATACTTAGATTTATATAACTGGGCATATGAATATTTTTAAATACCAGGAAACCTCTACTGTCTCAGAAGCAAGAAGATTCACCTGTGTTTGAGTTTGTGTTCAATGCCTGTTACAGACAATGGCTAAACATCAGGAAGCAATTGTCTATTCTTGACATTGCTGATTTAGTTAGAATTCCCTATGTCAAGGATGCTGCCTTTTACCACTGAAAGGCACTTACTATGGTTAATGTATGATATCAAATAAAGAGTATTTAATTCTTAAAAATATCCATTGTAAATGATAATTTTAAGACTTTGTCTGCAATCCTAATTTACTTTCACTCTGGGCTGTTATAAAAATTTGGAGATCTTGGCACTGACTAAAAATAATATATGTAATTTTGGTTTTCTTTTCTTAATTACTTATATTTTATAAAAGACACACCTAAAAAATCTCTTGGAAGAAAATAAAATTCAGGGCACTGAACTATGCAGGGATCAATGAAAAAGTAATTAAGAAAGGTTTTAATTTGTGGTTCATTTGGTCAATTTCTTTAGCATCATCAGTATTCTGGGCATTATGTTACTAGGTAGAACAGGACAAGGAGACTCAAACATGTGGCTTTACCAAAATGAAACTCATGATCTAGCCGAGGAAGTGGACAGTGAAGACAGTCAAAGCAAAATGAAACACATGTAATTCAAGCCTACAATATATTATTTGAAGCAAATGAACCTAAGGAGAAAAAGCTAACAACTGCGTTTTGTTTTGTTTTGTTTTGTTTTTTCCACTGTAATTTCAGGGAAGACAATACTAATGAAGTGTCATACAACTAAAAGCATGACACTTGAGTTAGCCATATGTTGGAGATGAGAGAAAAGGGTTAGACATTTCCAAACAAGTTATATCCACTAAAGACATGAGTTAGAAAATAAATGTACCAAATTGTTTTATGAGAGACAAATTGGTAAGATGTCGGACTTTCTGTACCCAGGTATTGATACCCATGGATATGACTGAATTTTTGATTCAATTTTAATACGAAATACTTCAAAACTCTGAGTATAGGAATTACCTATTATGATACACATTTAAAGAAAATATTCCCAACCCTTTTACATGGAATATATGAAGTACTTGAGTCAAGTCAAGAAATCTAGTTAGACTTCTAGGTCAGATAAAATATCCCTTGAACTAGAATGGTAGTGTTGGCAATTGAAAGATGTGTGTAGGTTTAAAGTAATAAGAGTAGAAATGACTTTGATTTCCAAATTTAGATAACTTTTATCAACCATGCTACTAGTTAAATTCTCAAAGATCTCTTAGTTTGAGTTTGTTACGTGTTCTAGATCTTCAACACAGTCTCGCTTTATTCTTAATCTCATGTGAATTCAATTAATGTAGGTAAGAGAATAATATCTACTTTGGAAATTTTTCTGCAGATCTGCCTGGCAGTGTCCCTTTAAGATTATATCAGTGTGTGGTCATGGAAAATATCAACAAATTGCACATGGATTATCAAATTAGTATGTCACTGGGCTTTCACTCAAGGTTATTGAAGCCTCCACAGATGTTACTCATTGTTTAAAAATGAAGTGCAATAACATTTCAAACTGTGCAGTCATTTTATAACATGAAAAACACTCATACCTAGTAGTTACATGTGTGTTTTTGCATGCAGAAAATGCATACTCTAAAGTAGTATAAAATATCACAGAGTATCTCAGTCGAAGGGAATTTTAGCCAATTTCAATATTCAACAGGATTCTAATGGTCAGCATTACTTCTACTGTTATTCAGAAGAGTGCACTTTTGCTGATGTGTATATTCCTGGCAATGTTGAAATTGCATAGAGCGTTCAGTGCCTTGATCAAAGTGCACCAAGCTGCAAAGCTTTGATGTTGATTGCTAATGTTTCAGGAATCCAAAGGAAAAAAAATAATAATCCCACACATGCATTTTAAATTAATGCTATCACCAATAATCCACATTTCAAGTCTAGCTGTATTGTTGTAGAGGAAAAATGAGTTAAAAGTAAGAATTTGATAATGAAGCACTGTTAGTTTAGTTCTATGATAATGTTACACAGATATTTTCTAACAAAGAAATGAGATTTCTTGAAAGGATTAGCACTATAGGTCAAAATGGAGAATTATGACTTCCAAGTCAAATATATATATATATATATATATATATATATATATATATAGAGAGAGAGAGAGAGAGAGAGAGAGAGAGAAATTCTACAGCCTAGGAACACAGCTGCTGAAAAGAATATTCAGAACTTCTGACATATATTTCACGTCTTTTTGACACGTGTATCTTCAATGTATACAGGCTTATACACATACAAATTTTCCCACTGGAGCATGCCACACACATACATAGAATAAAAATAAATATGCCTTTTACAAGTAATTCCTTTTCAACAATCTAGTCAATATAAACTATGTGATAATACTATTTGTTTTTTGTTGATTTATTATTTATTACAATTTATTCACTTTGCATTCTTGCTGTAGCTCCCTCTCTCATCTTATCCCAGTACTACTCTCCCTCCCTTTTCTCTTCCTAGGCCCCTGCCCAAGTCCACTGATAGGGGAGGTCCTCCTCCCTTACTGATTGAGCCTTTCCTAACATGTTTCATCAGGACTGGGCTGCATCATCTTCCTCTCTGGTCTGGTAAGGCTGTCCTGACCACCACCACAGGGGGGAGGTGATCAAAGAGCTGGCCACGAAGTTTAGGTCATCCCCTGCTCCCTTTACTAGGGAACCCACATGGAGACTGAGCTGCCTACGGGCTTAATCTGAGCAGGGGGTCTAGGTCCTCTCCATGCATGGTCCTTGGTTGGCACATTTGTCTCTGCAGGCGACCTGGGCCGAGGATTTTTGTATCTGTTATTCCACTTATGGTGCTCCTGTCCCCATCCAGGTCTTTCCATCTCCCCTTTCTTTCATAAGATTCCCTGTAGTCTGCTCAAAGTTTGGCTAATGAGTCTCAGCATCTGCTTTGATACCCTGATGGATAGAGTCTTTCAGAGGCCCTTTCTGGTAGTCTTCTGCCCAGTTCCCTGTCTTCTTCAGCTTCCAATGTCTATACTATATGCCCTTCTGAACGAGGATTAACCCTCTTCCCTAGAGTCCTCCTTGCTGTTTAGCTTTTTTAGGACTATAGATTTTAACATGTTTATCTTATATTATATGTATAATACCCACTTATAAATGACTATATACCATGCATGTCTTTCTGCTTCTGGGATACCTCACTCAGGATGATCTTTTCTAGTTCCATCCATTTGCCTGCAAATTTCATGATTTCCTTCTTTTTAATTGCTGAGTATTATTCCATTGTGTAAATATACCACAATTTCTGCCTCCATTCTTCAGTTAAGGGACATCGAGGTTTTTTTTTTTTTTTTTTTTTTTTTTTAAATATATATTTTATTTATTTATTATGTATACAATGTTCTATCTGCATATACACTTGCACGCCAGAGAGGACACTGGATCTTATTATAGATGGTTGTGAGCCACCATGTGGTTGCTGGGAATTGAACTCAGGACCTCTGGAAGAGCAGGCAGTACTCTTAACCTCTGAGCCATCTCTCCAGCCCGACATCGAGGTTTTTTTCCAGATTCTGATTATTATGAATAAAGCTGCTATGAACATAGTTGAGCAAATGTCCTTGTTGTATGGTTGAATATCTTTTGGATATAGCTTGATCTTAAGGTAGCATGATTCCTATTTTTCTGAGAAAGTACCAGATAGATTTCCAAAGTGGTTGTACAAGTTTACATTCCCACCAGCAGTGGAGGAGCATTCCCCTTTCCCCATATCCTCTCCAATATGTATTGTCACTTGAGTTTTTTTTTTTGTTTTTTTTTTTCAGCCATTCTGATGGGTGTAAGGTGAAATCTCAGGGTTGTTTTGATTTGCATTTCCCTGGTGACTAAAGATTTTGAACATTTCTTTAAGTGTTTCTCTGACATTCAATATTCCTCTATTGAGAATTCTGTTTAGCTCTATACCCCATTATTTTGTTGTATTACTTGTTTTGTTGGTGTTAACATTCCTGAGTTCTTTATTTATTCTGGATATTAGCCCTCTGTCAGATGTAGGGTTGGTGAAGATCTTTTCACAGTTTGCAGGCTGTTGTTTTGTCCTGTTTACAGTGCTCTTTGCTTTGCAGAAGCTTTTTCAGTTTCATGAGGTCCCATTTATTGACTGTTAATCTTAGAGCCTGTGCTTTTGGTATTCTGTTCAGGAAGTTGTCCCCTGTGCCAATGAGTTCAAGGCTCTTCCCCACTTTTTCTGCTAACAAATTTAGTGCGTCTGGTTTTATGTTGAGGTCATTTGCTTATAAAATTACATAACAGTAACCTAAATTATTTTTCCTGGTAGATCATTTTGAATGTGTTTTTAACTCAGTCATAGAATGGTTCAAGATAGCATCATGGCTTGAACCCTAATATTTGTAAAATGTCATACTTTCAGAGATACATGATTACCTGTCTTGAGTAAATTTTGACAAGCTTACTGATTTACCAAGCTTGCTATTGTAACCTTCTATCACAAATATGTCCAGGGACCATGTACTTCTCATAGTACAAGCAAAAGTGCTACTTATTGATCAGAAAAATCAGAAAACATAACCCTCATCCTTTTCTTTCCATTTGCTTTGTATCAGCTTTATTGTCTAAGCATCAAGAATCTGATTTTGAAGAAGATTCTTACAAATTTAAAACTTCTAGTTTGAAAGAGTTGTTTAGAAAATTTTAAAAAACTAAAATTTGTATAACATCTTTAGGGAAAAGGGGGCCTAAAATTTTCAGACATTACATCATCCTTTCTTTTTTTTTTAAGCCGGCCTGAGAAACATTTAGGGGCAGGTATTTTACATGTGCTCTGACAGAGGCAGAGGAAGATACAGATTCTTGCCAGTAGCCGCACTATAAATCATCTGTAGCGTTAAATACAGTGCTCAAAGCACAAACAGAGCTTTGGGATCTTTCGTTCTTCCTATTAAGCTGGATAGAATTGAAAGTCGAAACCATATTATGCTGATTTAAACATAAGAAAAAGGTTTTTTTTTTTAACACAACGAGAACAAAAGCCATCTCATTGATAGTGTGTATACACTTTTATAAGAAAAATTTACATCAAAGACATGCTTAGCGCATTTAAATTTTGACCTTTTCTTACCTCTCTCTATCATTTGAAAAGAAGGTCATGAGAGTGACGTGGAAACACGTAATGCAAACATAAAGAATACATATGATAACCTCCACAGCCTGGGATTGTCTTCAAGATTAAGATTACCCCAATAAAAATTTCCACAGTGGAAAAGATAGCCAACTTATTGTCCGATTGATTTTTGTTGTGGTGTCTGAGAAGAATGAATTAACCCTGTCCAATGCTCACCAGATTCTTGCCAGGTGCATGCTCTGTGGGCTAGAAGGTATAGAGTTTGATGAAAGCTAAAATACACTCCTATTCTCACAGAAACTCTGTGGTAAATAAAATGCATTGTTATAAAAATCTAATGGGAGTTGAGCACATTTGAATCTAATTAAAAGAGACACTATTTTATGTAGTCCTGGATACGCTAGTCCAACCATATGAAGAAGGCTGTCTAATGGAAACCTTGCATGGAGAAGAGTGTTGATAGACAGGCCTTGTGTTGGAACTATGAGGTCACTCGTTTATATCCTGGGTAGAAAACCTGGACCCATTCCATGAAAAACAGCTGCTTTTGTAAAATGTCTTGCACACAAATGGAATTAAACAAGCTACTGTCATTTTAAGGATTCCACAGCTCTCAAAGACTGGTGGATGTATTAACTTGCACATTTGAGATATGCAGCTTCAGCATGAAAATATGTTTCCTTGAAATATATTCATTACAGAAAGGCTTGGCCAAAATAATATTGATTTAGATTTTTTTTTTCAAATTATTATCTCTGAAAGCTGACAATAAGTATTAAATGGCTTATGTTTCAGGGTTCAGTTATAGCCACATGAGTTAAATTCTAGGAAGCCATCCAAAATTTAAATTCAGACAATATGAATTAACCAATTTCAGCTGAATTAGAGATCAAATACTTAGTATGCTCATTTCATCACCCCCTCCAATGTTCTAATTATCTTTGCTTTTTCACTTGGAAATGTGAACCTTGAAAAGCAGTCCAGACTTTTCTTACTGAAAATATAAATTATTATCATTGAAATCAATATGTATCAAAACCATAAATATGGTAGACCATGGTAAAGTACAAAGAAAGGGGTTTATTTGTTTTCAGCATAATAGCTTAGGCACTACTCATTGCTTTAAAATTACTTTCCTTAAAATATTTAAAAGCAGAAAAGTAACTCATAAATATAACTGTATTTTAATATTCTAGGTTGACATTAATATGTAGTTTACCTATAAATATTTATTAAAAATATATCTTATAAAAAGGGGTTCTTATCATAAATGACTAGAATGCTTTGTGTAATAAAGTTTTATCTTCATAGCTAGGTCCCCAAAATGTGAAATATGTTTATAAATTCAAATATTTCTACTTAACTGTTTTTGTTCAAGAATATCTAATTTCTGTGGGACACTAAAGAGAAATAGTTTATTTGAAGCATACAAGTAAACAATCATTTATTCTTTAGGATATACATTAGTTTTCATCAGGTAAAAAAATGGGGCCACAGTTCTTAAATACAAGTAGCATGAGAAATATCTGCTTACGTTAAGACATTTAAGGTTTTGTTTGTTTGTTTGTTAACCTATTTCCCTGCTCAGTATTTTTTGAATTATAGATGCCTGTGAGAAGATAGAAGGGGGAATAAGCTGGATAATTAAAATTCATCATGTTTTTGAAACTTAAATTACATGTGTGTATCAAAGAAAATATACATGGGGGATAATGAACACAAAACAGTAAAAGGACAAATACAACAATTTACACAGGCACTAAAATGCATTTTAGGAAATATTATATGAACCTTGCTTTGGGAAGAAAACAAGCACTTTTTTTTTAATTGTTATTTCCTTGTCATCCCATGGTCCTAGAGGAGGCATTCGAAATAGCTGATTAGCCTGCAGCAGGGTCTATTACATAAGGCATGCCGTTGTCCATCAGCAGCTCCAGCACCCTCACTTTGGTGTCTCATAAGGAGCATGAGGAGCCTGCAGACGATGGGCCTTCTGCCATAGACCATGTCTGACTTCAAGTCTGTAAGTCTGTTCGCAGTTTGTACTTTTGTCACAGGAACATGTTCAACCGCATGAATCCGGGCTACCACAGCAACATCACTTACTGGTTCTTGACAGCTAATGAAGTGGCAGAGCCGGGTTGATAAACTCCAGAGCTTGAGGAGGGCTTGGCCAAACCTTGTTGTTGTTTTTGGTTTGGTTTGTGTATGTATGTATGTGTGTGTGTGTGCTGATTTACTAAATGATGTAGAAGTTGTTCAGCTCATCAAAAATAAAATAACTATGAACTTTTAAATTAATATCTAGATTTACTTTTAAAGTAGGAGAAAATTCTCAACCTTGAGTACTTGGGCATGAAAAACACTTTTAATGGCTGGCTCTTTGAACACCTCCTTCTAATGGAGAAGAAGCCTTACCAGGCTACAGAGGAAGACAATGCAGCCAATCCTGATGAGACCTGATAGGCTAGGGTCAGAGGGAAGGGGAGGAGGACCTCCTCTATCAGTGGGCTGGGGGAGGGGTATGGGAGGGGAAGAGGAAGAGAGGGCAGGATTGGGGGAGGGACGAAGGAGGAGGACTACAGCTGTGATACAAAGTGAATAAATCGTAATAAATTAAATAAATAAATAATAAAAAGTAAAACGCTTTTAATAAGAAAAGGTTGAGCTTTTTATTTGTTTTTGTTTTTCTCAATTCTCTAATTCTCCAAGTTTCTATGACTTACCTACTTTTATCAGCCATGACATTTACCTTAATAAGAAACAAATGTCTGTTTCAAGAATTTCCTTAGGGAAAAAAAAAAAAAAAAAACAGTTAAAAATGTTTTAAATCTTTAGAACTCTTATCAAAATGCATTGCCTACTAGGGATATACACCAAAACACATGTCCAAAGCTTTGGAAATAAAAAGTACATAGACAGCTATTTTCCTAACACTTTGATAATTTGAGAAGCTTATAAATAATAATAAACAGTTGATCTCCAGAAATACATATTTTTATTTTGCTTATGTGAAGTTTTTTTTCAACAATTTAATTCAAATTTTATTGACGACTCCAGTACAATAAAGAAAGGATTCACAGAGGCTCTTTTGGCTGTTTACATGGAAAAATAATATGCATATGAAAGGGAAAAATTAAGGCGTCAGATGCCTAGTATTACATATTTGTTGGCTCACAGTGGAATTTCAGGGGGCTTCCTAGCACTTAACAGAACTTAATCTCTTACTCAGCCTTTGAGAGGAGGCAGTTCTGTCCCTCATTATCCTCCACCCTGAGACTAGTGGGAGGGCCTCCATCTCAGTAAGAGCTGTGGCCTGCAGGGACTAAAAGGAGATCACATTTCGCTCTAAACGATGTTTACCGTTTGTAATTCTGAAATTGTTAATAGTGCTTTGTTTTTGAAAAAGAATACAATCATATTTTTATGATGTGATGAAGGGAGTTCAATGGAATGCCATTTAATGCTTTGTTTTTCTCAAACGTTGAGGAAAAGGTAAATTGAGGTTTGAATTAGACCTTTCTCCTTATGGGAATAAATGTCTGTACATCTTTCACCGGCCTATAGAATCTTCACCGACTATTGTCCTGTCTAGCCCCGAGGTGTGCTTGATTTAATGGGTCCTGGGAGAGCAGGGATTTTTAGCAAACTAGCTGGATTTTTAGCTTTATTCTGGGGACGTATGAGATCTCCTTAGGGGTCTTAAAGCAAGCCTGGCTCACATTATATATTTTAATCCCAGCATGGTTCTAAATATTGTCCAATTTTACAATATTATATTCACATCAGAAAGGATTTTAAAAATGAAATAGAACAATTTCAATATGCACTATTTTCTAATATGCTGAAATGTGTTTTGTTGCAGTTGTCCTGTGACAGCAAAATAAGTGTATCATTGATCCTGTTAGCTAATTTTTGCCTAATATTCATAGAAAGAGACCTAGATATAGGCTAACTTAAACTTACTCAAAACATCTAGGATACCATCATTTCTTCATAGTTTTATTTGTATATGTAAAAAGTTATTCTCCAAGCCTGGTGACCTCAGTTTGATCCCTTAGACCTACATCGGAGAAGGAAAATGTAGATCCCTACAAGTTTTCTCACTTGTACATCAATATTGCCCATACATGTGCCCACGTGCTTGCACACACACACACACACACCAAACATAGACACATGATCATGTAGACAAACACAAACAGACACACAGATACACACATACATACACACAACACAGAAGGAAATAAATAAAATGTAACTTTGAAAATTTAATCAACTTATATCCAGGTTTTATCGTGGCGTTTGACTGACTTCAACCCTTCAACCGCTCAATAAATTGTGATACTTGTCTCTCAAAAACGAAAACACACTGTTACAGAAAAAAAATGTATAAAGTGACAACATAGCTAAGGCATTATTATCACCCTACTTAAAGCATCTGGCAACACACTGTAGCTTTCCTAGATATTCTTTGCTTTTGCTTTTAGTGGTTTCCAGCATGTTCCTCTCCCATGCATTTCCCATCCTGCTGCAGAGTCCTCTGATTCTGGGAAAGCCAGCATTCTTCATAATGAGAGAAGTTACTCCAGTGACAGGGCAGGACATAGCTGGGGTCTCTGTGAGTGCTCTCAGCAGCCTTCTCCCAGGCAAGGAATAAAGTAAGCAAGCAACAATTAATTTTGTGACTTTGTTACTTCAGTCCTTGATTTTCTTCTCTCTTTTTTCTTTCTTTTCCTCCACTACTAGGGATTCAACATTATGCAATCCAGGAAAACAATCTACATTGAGCTATATTCACCACCCTTTATTGAGTCTTGACTACATATCTCTGATTTTCTGAGTTTTCTGATTTGTCTCAAATTAAAAAAGAAAAACAATCTTAGATTAATAAAAACTAAAGTGTATAATTTCCAATATGACTATTCTTTCTAAGGTTTTAGTGTGTGTGTGTGTGTGTGTGTGTGTGAGTGAGTGAATGTGTATGCACAGGAGGGCACATGCCCTCATCATGACCAGAAATGACAGGTCCTTCTGGAGTTGGAGTTAGAGGAGTTTGTGATTTGTTCAGCATGGATACTGGGAACTGAACTTGAGTCATTTAGAAGAGCAGGGCATTTTCCTAATCACTGAGCCATCTCTTCAGCCCAAACATGTTTGCTCTTAAATGAGGTCATTCTTGTCAATGAATAAAAAAGGCTTACCTTATAGTGCAAATATGTTAGAGCGTAAGCAATGAAACCTTGTAGATACAGTGTTCAATTTCTTTCTTCAACCAAAGCTCAGCACTAGAATAATTCAGTTCAAGAGGTTTGTTTTATAAGATTGCCACTGTGTGGGCATGTGCAGCAGAGAGAGCACAACTGGATGACTTATCATTTAATTTTCCACATGTGAATTATTTTCAACAGCTTCACTACCAGAAGATATAAGACACAATTTGTAAATGTCAGAAAACATGTTTTCTTATAGCCATGTAAAATCTAGTTATTTGAAGACACACCGAAACAGATGCTGTGTTTCATGTAAATTATTGGTCAGGAGTATTTGAAAAATTAGATTTTCCACTTCATGAAGCAGGCAAACACTGTCTTTGCTGCTGATGACACACAGTCTCTCCTCTGCACTGGAACTCAAAACACCTGTAATACAGTAATTGAGACTAGACACCTGACAAACACTAATGAATAAATAAATAATAGCATGGCATTCAGATTGAGGACTGAGATCTAATAATCCGAGGCAAGGCTTTGATCTCGCATTTTCTAAATGCTCTCAACATACATGCACTCATCGGCATATGCAAGCAGGCGCACAAAGACACACACATATATACACAAATGTGAATTTTTACCAGAGACTTTAACCTTAATTCTCAAAGACCAACCATCTCCCACAGAAAATAAGTGACCAATAGCAGTGTATAGCTGCATTAACCACATTTGTAAATGTAAAAATATTAAGTTAGATTGTGGAATATTCATTTAGAGTGCTTTGTTCTTCAAAGCATAAATAAAAAGTAATACTACATTACTATTTTAAAATATTTCCAGTGTTCAATTTTTATCCGTATCTACTTACCAAAAACTAATCAATAACAGATATAAGATAGCAAAAAACTAGATTCTTTCCTAAAATGTCTCCCCAAAATATTCACAAGCACTTGAACTTAGAGCCAGTAGACCCATGTTTATTCTTGACTCCTGAAGTTCCTCTGCCTAGGAAAATACTCTGCTCTAAATAGGCTTTATTCAGTTAAAGACCTAGGTCTCCAAAGCCCATGATTGTCTAATTAGCTACTTCTTGTACTCTTGATTTGATTGTATGATCCTGTGACAACCTTTATTTCTAATGCATGCTCCCCAATATTCAAGCAGCTTACTGACTGCACTCAGACCCGTCCTACTCTGCGCTTTAATTTAAGCATGACTGCACATCAGAGAAAAGAGTAATAAAGACATGCTAACTTACAAGCCCCTCCCGGGAGAGGAAGATGGCTTCTAAATTTCCCCTGGATCACAAGAATGGGAAAATAAGCTAGAGGAGTAAAATGGCCACCGTAGTGGTGGGAAGGCATGAGAACAGTCATAAAACATGGTAGCAAGGGAAAATTAGATACTATAACTTCTGTCAGCACTGAGGCAAAGGAGCTGGGTGTCGGAGCTGTGATTTGTTTTGTTTTAATAAAACTGATTACTTTTTTAAAATTAAGCTCTGGTTAATTTATACGCTGGTGACTTGAAGAGTGTATTAAAGCTGTAAGAAACACTAAAGAGCCAGTCATGTTCCCACTGTTGCACGCTGATGTCCAGTTTCACTGGCAAGAGAAAGTTCTCAGAACTGTGGTCAAATAATTATTATGTGAAAAATAGCCAAAGTTTTTAAATAATTAAGATATTTTTTTTAAATTATGAATTGACCTTGGAAGTTAACATCTAACTAATGGAGAAACCTCGTCTATAGTTTGACTCACACACCAAAAACGTGGTCTTATTTGGTTTGTTCCAGATATTGCTTTTAGTTATTTATTTGAGTGTTTGTTTCGTTCGAAAAGTAAAATATGCTCCAAGTATTATTTATTGAGATGTGCTCTTCTGTTGTGGGTTAATCCCATGCCATGAGCAATTTCTAGAGGAAGACCTACAAAAAGAATGGAAAATAGCATATTTTAACTCTAGTAGAAGGGATAAAGTGGTGAATTAGCTCCATGTGTTTAGAGTACTTTGTTACATGAAGGAAGTATGATACCATTGTCCATTGAGTCAGAGCACTCAGGTAAAGGGCTAGAATGGCTCTTGAAAGCTGATTTCCCTCTCAATTAGTAAGGATGGCAAAGACAGACCGTTTAGGCAATAAAGAGAACTTTAACCATTGAGTTAATTTGAAATGATCCTATGTTCATAAATGTTCGTGGGTAGACTGAATGTAAATATACATATGAAGTATTGATGAGTTACAAAATTACAAAAAAAAAAAAAAAATGGGTGTAGAGAATTTACAAAGCCGGAATTACACAGATAATGAAAATCTATAGGGAAAGTAATTAGCAAGTAATATGGTTTCTGTGTTCTTGCGTTTGTGTTTATGTGAATAAAGTTGATTGTTAAAATGTTGGCTATTGTCTGCCAGTTGAGGTGGCTTTGATGCTAACACACAGGAGGCAGAGGCAAGCCTTCTTTGAGTTAAAGGCCAACATGCTCCACAGAGTGACTGCCAGGAGAGCCAAGGATTCACAGAAAAAGCCTATCTTGAAATAAACAAGCAAGCATACAAATAAACAAGTTTCTTCTTTATTTTCTGGAAATGTTCTTGTTCTAGGTAAGTCTAAGGGCCATGCTCTATCTTTTCTTCCGTGCATGACTCACTTTTTCTGCGTGGATCTCAGATCTCTTCTTTTATATTTATTTATTGGGTTCCACAGTTAGTATTCCTTTTACAGAGGAGATTTTGCAGGAAGAGAACATCTTTCAAGTGTCTATATTCAACTCTATTTTAATGTTTTATATACCTAGCTGTCTTTCATTCCTATGACTGAAATGAATAGGGAGTGACAATAAACACCTTTAATTCTCATTAGCAACCTCATGAATTTGAGTAAAATTTGGTTGTATGTTCCCTTGATTTAGGAAGTTAGCAAGCATTGGTAATCTTATTTTCCTCATGAGTGCCTCTTCTTTCCTATACTGGCGGGACACATTTTCATGAGCACTTTCCTTACATCTGACAATGAAAACGTGAGCTGGTAAGGAGGAGGATTTTCCAGCCTGGGTGTTATTTTGACTTGTACACACACTCTACAATCTTTAATAACTTTTTTAAAAACTTGTTTTTGTGGAAAGGCCCTTGTACTTCAGATTTATTTTTCCATCACTTTTGGCAATGTCTATCTTTCTCTTGAAGCATATTAAATTTACTGTGAAATAGCCTTGGTTTTACTCTCTTTTCATTCCACTTATTTATTAATTAGTATAAAACCTCACAATAAATACAGTCTGTGTATGTGTGTATGTGTATACACTGTGCCTATAACTAGAATGACTTCTGACCTGCATGCATTCATCAGAATTCTGTGGCAACCTCTGTCGCTTTAGCTCCACCTATTTCATCTATGAGTATTTTATCAATAAAGTTACAACCACAGAGATTTTGTAAGATTCTTTCTAGAGTAAAAGAATTTGTAGATGAAACATCTATGGTTTAACTTTTGTTTATTAATTACATAAGACCTGGGCTATATGGAGTTATGTACCAGCATTTCAAGATTTTATGTCAAAATATTTCATTTCCTTTTATTTCATATTATCTCTTGATCATTTGATGTTCTGTTGCCCTTTCATCTTTTATGTACATTTCCTTTACTTCTTGTGTTCTTGTCTCTCTGAACACCCCAACCCCTTCTGAATGAGATGCAAGGAAGAAGACGGATTAAACATCTTAGTTATCTTAGTCATCCTTTCCCAGCATAAAGTACATGTGTTTTGTGGAAGGAGTCCTCTGGGGTCAGTGCATTTATTGTGTAAACCTAGGGAGGAAGTTCAGTTAGTAAAAAGCTACAATTATTCAAGGAAAATGTTATGGGGAGTTAAACTACACACTGCCAGTGCAGTTGGAAGCAAGAGCAAACAAATTACTATGTTGAGTAAAACTGCAGTGAGAGACTGCATTTTTGGATGATGAAAGGACTCTGACTTGTGTGGATCTCCTTGAGTGATACTTGCAACTGACTTAAAACATACAGAAAGTTAGTGATGTCAGTAATAGAAAGAACAAAAGGGGTGAGTTCAGTTAGATGGTGCAGAGTCTAAGTTGTTTGTGCAACATCTAAACAGAGGTTTCTAGTAAGTCTTTGTTTGGTCTTTGGAGGGTAATCTGCCTTAGAAAGTATACATTTGAGGCACATCAAAATACTGCTTATGGTAAAGCCCATAGTTGTAGATAAAATTGGCCACAGAGTTACTTTTCTGTAAAAAGACCAAGCACAGAGTAGATACAGTAATATAAATATTTAAGAGGCTGTTAACTAAAGTAAGTGACCTGATAGAGAGAGGAAACCAAACATCACAATCATTAGCTTAAAATATTCTCCAAATGCACTCTTCTGAAAGACAGAGTGAAGGGAAATGGGGAGAGCCTGATCTCAGCTATCAGGTGCAAACAGATATCTTGACTCTTTTTCATGCTTACTGTCTGATCTAGAATATTCATAATCAGCTAGCTGAAATGAGTCCTTCACTGGGGAACAAAAGAAATGAGAATTCTGCCTTACAGCATTGTAAAGTATTCATTCTTCTTTACATCATTCAGCAGCTTTGCTCTACTAGGCACTGTTACTGTCTTTCGCTTCTCATTTCATATGGTCTTTATTCATGTCCTGTACTTAGAATATTGCATTAATCCTTTTTTATTGTGATCCTGTTTTTGAGGTCAGATTTAAGTGACTAGCTTATTTTCCAAGGATTATCTTTCTCCCTTTAGCATTAAGTTTTTTCTTCTTCTTTAGATTCCTTAACACTTGGCATGCTCTTTTAATTGTCCTTTATTTAGTTTCTGCTTTCCCCAAGGCTATCTTACAGAATTTTTATCAAGGTTATGTTGCCTGGCATATTCTACATACTTCTTAGCTGATGTCTCATGCCTACAAGGAAATATATATATGAATATATTCACTGAATTAGGATAATAACTATTAAAGACACAGAAGAAAAGAATTAGATCACACAGGGTTCAGTAGAAATAGGCAGGCACAGTGACCAGAATATAAGAGTCAGAGAATGGTGGACTGTGGGTTCTAGACCTGCCTGGTACAGGTTAAGGCATTATTAAAAATCAAATAATAATAATGATAATAACAATAATAATTTTTTAAGAATAATCTTATCACACACAAATGGGCCTTTCCTTGATGCCTTCCGTGGTCTTGGGCATTGTAAGATTCATCTCTTGCAATATAGATACTTGCTGTTTGCATATATTATAGTATCAAGACTCACAGCTGCCAGTCTGAGCTCAAAAATGGACCTTTACTCAATGCTCAGCTGAAAGTAGCTAGGTCCTTTATTAGGGGGTCAATCTAAGTTTTAAAAAAGATGATTATTCACATCATCCACAAACATAGAGCAACTGGCAGAGGAACTAATTTCAGTGGGATTAAAGATACTAGATATTAGACTATCAGCAAACATACATAAGTGATGAAAGGGGTTGAAAACAAATTATGCCAAGCAAAGTGGGTAAGGCTGTTGTTTCTAGGTGTCACGGACCTTAGCAAATACAGACAGCCAAGTCAAGTTTGTTTCTTGTTATTAAAATTAGAATACAGAGTTTTTGAAACATATTCTAGAAATACTTACCAAATTTATAAATTGAGAATATACACTAAGCCTCACCTATTAAAAGCAAACAACCTATGAAATGAGAAAATTCAGTGGCAGAAAAAGTAGTAGATAGAATCCTCAACAAAATTTACATTTCAGCAGTTTTTGCCAGCAAGAGTCTGTGGAAAGAATCTGCCTGCGGAAAGTTTTAAAGTCGAATATTTAATAACATAAAAGCCTGAAGTGAAAATAAAGTGAACTGATAATAATAGAAACTAGCAGGGTTTTTTTTTCCCCCACTAACAGCATAACAAAAAGTTGAAAGACAAAGGCAGAAAAGACAGAAGAGGAGGGAGAGTATCTATGTAGGATGTGAACTTTTGCAACCCCACTGAACTTTACAACATTTACAAATATCTAGAGGTGGTCATCATTTAGTCAAAATGTTTTGGCATCTTATAGACCCAGTCTTTGATGATTTTTAAAAGGCATGTTTGTTGTAAGGAAAGGACAAAGTTTAAGTCATGGGAAAAGTCCATGAGCCTAAACCCATCAATGAATACAAGCAATTCATTTGAGTCTAGCAACTTGTGGGGTCCTGGTATGCTTCCTGCTATAAAACTTGGAGGGAGGAATGGAGAGAAAGGAAGGGAGGGGGAGGGAGGAGGAGAATGGATTGGTTAGAAATGCAAACGGTGGGGGGGGGGACCAAAAATCCTTAGATGTGAAAGAGCAGCAAACAGGGGTTCTGCATCTCAGTAAAAGAAGTTGAATTCTGGTCAGTCTTGAATGTTTGAATGAATATTCACCGTACCACCTTTTTCAGAATTTGACCTGGTCGTTAAAATGTAATCATGTGTGTAAATCTGTGTTTATTCTAAATATAATCAGAATGTCACAGAAACTATATAATTTTATTTTACAGGGGTGAATCATCATGTAAAAGTTTAAGAGAAATTACTCATTTTTATGATACATGTTAAAAAGTTTAAGGAATGGTAGCTTATAAAATCATCTTTCAGTATCTTAAGTAATGGCTTCTGGTGATTATGTTTTATGATTATTTTCTGTTTGTTTCTTTTCAAAGGAATCACAAGAAAATTAGTGATAGATAAGGAAGCAGGAAGGTAAATCAGGACACTTATAATCAGAAAAGGAGGTGTATTTGAATAGCTTGGGGTTTTCTGCCATGGGGATCTGAGGTTCATTCTGATGAGAGTTTCAATAGAAGTCTGTAGAATCTACAAGTCTGGGATTTCAGAAGGGCTGTTTTCAAAAGTTTAAAAGAGAATGTAAACTATCCATTATTGATTTCAATGCTGCTAAAAATGATACAAATTGATTTTCCTACCAAACCCTTTACATCTTTCTTCTTGTTGTCTACGTTTTCCTGGGCTGCAGTGTTGATAGCATTGCTCACTGGGTGTGAGCGCTATGGAATTACCATCACTGTAGTCTCCATCACAATGTTCAGCACATCATGGAAAATGTACAGTACGCTGAACCTTACGTTTCAAACATTAGAAAAGAAACCTTCGATTATAATCCTTCGATTGCTTGTCAATATCGCAGGAGAAATGATGATGTCTCACAATGGTACTAAGTTATAAGCCTAATAATTAATTCCACTACAAAAGCTTTAGTCCACTCAGATGCATTCTGGTCACACAAAGACCCAGAAATAAATTTTGTTCTTAAAAATAGACCATCAAATAGCTTCTTTAGGAGTACAGATTTTAGTGTGTTTATCCTATTTTTTGTCTAAAATCCACTTATAAGTGACTATATACCATGTGTATCTTTCTGCTTCTGGGTTACCTCGCTCAGGATGATCTTTTCTAGACCTATCCACTTGGCTGCAAATTTCATGATTTCCTTATTTTTAATAGCTGAGTAGTATTCCATTTTGTAAATGTACTACAAATTCTGTATCTGTTCCTCAGTTGAGGGACATATAGGTTGTTTTCAGAGTCTGGTTATTATGAAGAAAGCTGCTAAGAACAATGAATGAGCAAATGTCCTTGTTGCCCACAGAGGAAAATAATGCAGCCAGTCCTGATGAGACTTGATAGGCTAGGGTCAGATAGAAGGGGAGGAGGACCTCCCCTATCAGTGGACTAGGGGAAGGGCATAAGGGGAGAAAGGAGAGGTAGGGGGTACTGCAAAGAGATGAGGGAGAGGGAGGGGTTACAGCTGGGATACAAAGTGCATTGTAATAAATAATAATAATAATACTAATAAAAACATGCCATCCGTTGCTGTTTGATAAAGTGTGAGCACCCGAGAGACATGTAAAGTTAGAGGAACTTTACTCTGCATCTCACATTACAGATGATTTGTTTTGGCTCCAACAGCAGTGTGTTTCCCTGTAAAGTTTAAGTAACAGAAATGAAGACAAAGTAGCCTGGAGTTGAAAGCTTTCACCATCGACTGCACTTGAGAGTGTGAACATCTAAGAAAATAAAAAACATAAATTTAAACAAAGAGTACAGAATATTGAGAACCTGATTTGGGTGGAAGAAAGGGGCCTGATTTGAACTCAGGAATCCGTAAAGAAAGTTGATGTTGATTACTACACGAGGGTCAGGAAAAGATTCTTATCTGTATATCTTTGCCAAAGGCTTTTATTAGAGTAATTTAGGAATAATGGGCTGATATATTTAGAACAATGAAAAATAATTTCTACCCAGGAAAATACTCTTCTTTAATGAACATAATTCACAGGCCAATTTTTAAATGTGTTGTTTGTTTCCAGGGTGATTTCATGTGTGAGCTACCAGGAACTTAACTGTCTATATGTTAGAAATGCATAATTCTTGCCAAACTTATATTCAGCGAGTAACATAGTTTTCAGTTGGATGGATCCTTTCATTGTTTTAAATTATAGTGTACAAAGTCATCCTCATTATTTTGAATTGATACATAAAATAACAAAAACACTTCATTTTTCTTAAAATGAAGAATGTGCCAAGGCCACATATGTAATATTGCATGTACTTTCAGCATGAGTATACAACATTGTGTGTACTTTTTATTACTTATTTCTTCCCTGTATAAAATTACCAGAGTTAATGTTAGCCCCTGGTTTAGTTTGAACAGGGTGTCCTCAACCCTTTTGTGTTGAAGACTTAGTCTCCAGGAGGAGAAGTCACACATTGAGAAGGAGCTAGGCTGTGATGGCTAGGACTAAACCAGTGCATTCATTTACTGATGGATTCGTACTGTGACAGCGTTGGGTGTGGCATGGAAGACTGGAGGCAGGGCCTGGATGTAGAAATTACATCACTGAGGAAATACCTTTGAAGGATGTGTCTTGCCACTCGTCCTTTCTGACACCCTTGGCTCCCTGGTCAGCACCAGGTGAGCAGCATTTCCTGCTGTGCCTTTCACCCACGACGCCTTTTTCCTGCCATGGTCCTAAAAGAAATGAAACCCACAGAACGTGAATTGCCACCTGTGAAACTGTCCAAATATATCCTCCCCTACGTCGTTTTGCTAAGGCATCTGTCACAGTGGTGAAGTGTCTGATACAGAGCTCTTGGTAAGACAGATGAAAGTGTATTATTTAAAGTACATTCCATATGGGCCCTAATCCTATGATCAGGCATACTTATATTTAATTCCTACTTGTACTTACAGCCAATCTTTAATTGAGTGTGTACTATGTAAACGGCTTTTCTCTCATCATCTTCTTAATAATCCTGGGGAGACATAGTATTCATCCCATCTTGTATGATACTGAGGTCCAATGTGTAAAGAATTGTTTGTAGGGTGTCTTCCTAATACAAGGGTGCTCTGGCGATGTCCTTCTCTTATAATAGGATAACTTCCCACAAAATTAGCAATCCTCTTTTTCTAATTTCTTATACTTGAGACTTACAGCTCTCTCATGTATTTCCTATGTGTTTGTAATCAAGATCCGTGTTTTAGATGAACCTGCCATCATTGCTTATTTATTCTTAAAACTGATTTAGGCTGAGCTGAAATTTTGTTTAGTTGGTTTTGGTTTTTTGAGACAGCGTTTTTCTATGCAGCCCTGGTTCTCCTGGAACTCAGTCTGTAAACCAGACTGGCGTTGAACTCAGGGATCCACATGCCTCTGCCTCTGCCCCTCCAGTGCTAAGATTAAAGGCGAGTACCACCACCACCCAGTTTGAGCTCATGTTCTAAGTTTGTTTGGCTACCTATAAATTTGGACTCCCTGGTAACAGGGTATGCTATAGTTTTTAAATTAGAAAGAAAAGTGAGGTGGACTGTAAGAGGTAGATGCCATTTTTAAAGATACCGTGTAGTTGTAGGAGTCACTAACAATGGCATCAAAGGCCAAAGAGTGCATGAAAGAAGATGATGTGTTCCTGCATTCCAGAGGACAAGGATAGGTACAATAGGGTACCGTAATTGGAAATGACTCTGCCCTGACCTAATATTAATATAATATATGTGTGTTTGCACGCCTAGGTTTGCTTTGTTTTGTTTTGTTTTCCTGTACGTTGGGGGTTAAGGAAGAGACAATATCTGCATTGCTATTTCTTTCCTAGAAAAAAACCTGTGTTTTATAGATTCACATTAAAATATCTTGTTATTTGCATTAAGTATGTACCAGAAGAACACTGGACACAAATTTAGGGCATAGTTTATAGCACTGCAGTATTTTTATCCCATGGAAGTCCTGCAAGAGAGATAAAAATGTGATAAGAAAGTGTAAAAAAGAACACTTTTAATAAATGGTTTAATGTCTCTCTATATTTTAGCTCCTAAATATTATAAAGTATTTCTATAATATAGAAAATTAAATGGTCAAAAGATATCTTACTAGGACACAGAGAAAGAGGATCCAGATAGTCCTTATGAGACCTGATAGTCTAAGGTCAGATAGTAGGGGAGGAGGTCCTCCTCTATCAGTGGACTAGGGGAGAGGTATGGGGGGGGGATGGAGGGAGGCTGGATGCAGGAAGAGATGACAGAGGCAGCTACACCCAGGATACAAAGTGAGTAAATTGTACTAAATAATAATAATATTATAAAAAGCTAAAAAAGATATTGAAACATCCTAGTAAAACAACCTAGGTGGTTAAGTGATTCTGGGTCCTCAGTCTCTTTAACTTGTTGACTACACAATGCTCTTGCAGCTAATGGCTTGGAACAAATACAAACACTTGAGTCATCAGACCATTAAAGCAGTGCGTACACAATACCAACTATTCAACTCTGTTGAGGGCCAGGCTGATTCAGAACATTCCCTGAGGCTCTGTCATACAGAGAAGGAACTTAGATCCTTGTCTAAAGCCAGGCACTTACTTAGCAAGGCAAGTGATGGCCTGCAGCCAAGGCCTTAGAGGGGCTATGTTTTCCTAGCTCCTTTGGAGGGCTATGGTGTAAGTCTCAAGGCTTTCAGGACTCAATCTCTGACTCCCTTGATATATACACTGTTCCCTTTGTACAACATTGCTTGAGTAGCTTCCTGATGACTTTGCCCCATTGTATGACATTTTATGCTTACTATGTCTCTTTTTCCTGAAAAGTATATGTCCAATGTACATAATAAAGTTGTGTGGAATAAGGCATAGCTCGTGCATGACCTCCTGATCACAAGCTTATCTATCTTCTTTATTTTCTGATCTCCTGGTCCTTCCCTTTAGAAACCTGTCACTGGAGAATGGCCTCCTTGTCCGTGAATCCATGAAGATACTCCACTGGACCACCTTCTGTTACAACTTTTTTCTATCCTTTTGTTCTTCAGGCATGTGTCATCTTGGGAATGAGATCAACAAACTTAGTAGTCTTACTCTAATTCTGATGACTCATGAAAATGTTGATTCCTGTGCATTTCTTGACCATGAATACTAAGACTGACTGCCATTGACAGTAGAGCCTCAGATTACCATGTACCAATAGTGTCTGTGAAGGACTCCACGTTAACACCCACTGTCTTTCTTTGTTCCTTTACAGAAATGTTGGAATCCAACAATGTGATCACCTTCAATGGCTTGTCCAACAGCTCCAGTTATCATACTTTCCTTCTGGATGAGGAGCGGAGTAGGCTGTATGTTGGAGCAAAGGATCATATATTTTCGTTCAATTTGGTGAATATTAAAGACTTTCAAAAGGTATTTTTATTCTAATACATGTGCTCTACTTAGTTTAAAATACTGATGTTTTTATGAACTCACCAATTACTTAACATCAGGGTAACGTACAGAAAAACTATTTCAAAAGATTTTTTTTCCAGAGGTATAAAAAAACAAATGACAACAATATGCTAATAGATATAGTAAGCCATAATTTCAAAAGGAAAAAATCATAGTAGTTTGATGCTCATTATCTTTAAAAATTTTATCTTATCCTTCCAGAAGTATTTATTTTTCCTGCACAAAATACTATAGAACTTAAAATGTTAGAGACATGCATTGTAACTGAATTCATGAGCTATGTATATGGAAACTTGCTCATCTTTCCATATTGCCAGCTAGTTAAGGGTTCATCAATTAATTGCCACATGAACCATTTAATCACCTTTTTGTGTTTAAACATACTGTTTATTTGAATATAGGCACTCTCATATATCTATATATATTATATATAGATATCTTAGATATCAGGAGGATGCTGTTTTTAATAACATTCCTTTAGATTTCTGGATTACTTCAATTCACCATATGAATTTTAAGTTCACTATATGAAATTCGCTATATGAATTTTAAATTTATTATGCAAAACTGACTATATAAAAATTTAAACATTGAAGCAGGACATTCTCCCCAAGCATGGTTGGATACCATAAAAAGCTAAAATGATACGCTCAGGATGCGAGGCTAAGCACTGCACTCAGGGTCAGCCGCTTTGGACCCAGAGAAGAGCATGTCTGATTGCATGCGGGTTGATGCCCCAGGTCCCGCCTCTGAGAAAAAGGTATCGGACGGGTCTGATGCTCTCTGGGTGGATGACACCTAAATGAACATCTGTACAAAGTCCCAATTTATTTCTAATATCAGAGATCAGACCTCTACTCTTGCCTGATGCGTCTAAAACAAAAAGGGGGAACTGTAGAGAGCTGCGGAATGCTATGCCTTAAAGATGGAGCTGGTTTCCCGCCTTCCACCTTCCCGATGGTGAGTGCTCTCTGTCACGAACAACTCCACATTTGGCTAAGGCCGAGAATCTGGCTTGCTTCCATGTATGTGGACCTATCTGCATTGCCCCCGTGGCACGCCTGGGTTGGCTACCCAGAGGCTATTTAAGCTGTGGGCTGGCTTTCCCCGGGGTCCGAGGATTGTTCAATGTTCCTGAATAAACTGCATTGAAAAAAAAAAAAAAAAATTTAAACAAACAGATTGGCAAAGGAGACGAAATTGTTTTGCTACATCTATATGCTGACCATAGTCAAACAAATTTTCTTAGTTTTCTACCCTTAATTCTCTGAGCAAGAAAGTTTTTCTATAGCAGCTTCCACGAACCCCTGAGCGTGCTGCGGGAAGCATGTTGACTGGGAGTGGCTTGTCTCTACCACTGACAGCATTAATGCAGTGTGCGGAACACATTGGAGAACACATTGGGTGACAAGTTTTTAAAGATGGACAAACTGTAATAACACTTTTTTCAGCTTGGAAACATAACTTTAAATCTGTCATTATTATTATTAGTTTATTATTATTATCTAAATACAAAATTTCAGTGATGTATATATAACAAGCTTGAGTTAATATGAATATTATTATATTAATAATATTATTATTGATATTATTGATAATATTAATGAATAATATTAATAATATAACGATGAATATTAATGAACAATAATATTGCAGTTCAAATATGAGATATTTTATAGTAAAAATGATATATTAAAATATATTGAAGGTACATCTATTTCTGATTTTTTGAAAATGAGTGATTTTTTTTAAAGATTTATTTATTTATTATGTATACAATGTCCTGCCTGCATGTATACCTGCACACCAGAAGAGGGCACCATATGTCATTATAGGTGGTTGTGAGCTACCATATGGTTGCTGGGAATTGAACTCAGGACCTCTGGAAGAGCAGCCAGTGCTCTTAACCTCTGAGCCATCTCTCCAGCCCAAAAATGAGTGATTTTTAAATGTCTTCAGCTGATAACAAATGATGAAATGTGTCTTTCAAGGACTTTTAAAATAGCCACAAAATCAGGAAAAATTTTTAGTAGATATTTTATACAAAGTAATCATTTTTATGAAGTGAATTAGAAACTTAGTACATTTTGATTTTAACTTTTGGATATTATATTTGTTAAAGTATCAGGATAAACTGTGTGTGTGTGTGTTTAGGTAGATAGATGATAGACAGTAGATTATATCAATGATATATATTGATAGATAAGCAGACAGATATGTAGATATAGATAGATAGCATATGACCATACATTTCCTATTATCAAAAGCATGTATTTAACATTTTACTTACATCCATGTTATAAATTTCCCTAAAGAAATAAATTGTGTCTAAAACTTGAAAGACCCAAATCATCATATCAAAATCTGAGAATTTTGTGAAACAAATTCAAGAGCCATATCTCAATATAGTATAAGTACATGTTATCACAGGCCATAAACTATACAACACACATGCAACAGTGTCTTCTATACACTAGACTGTTAATATTTATAATTGAGTCAATAAATAAATGAGAAGTGTCAAGACTATTGTCATAGTATTATTGTTACAGCTCTTGCCCTTGAGTTTGAAATTTATATTCTAATAATGTAAACTCAAACATCTCATCAATAAAAAATAATTTTAGATATATCACATTATTATGTGTCACAGAAACAATAAAATCAATTTATAAGTGCATATTTATTTTTGGTATATTTTAATGTTCATGGCTTAACTGAACATTAAAACATACCAAATATAAATAATATTTTGATGAACTCTATAAGACATGCTATAGAAGGTCATAAATAGTTCTTGATTTTTACAAGACATAGTAGAGATAAATGTGTTAACTTAAAGGTAACTAATATGCCAACCATTCTTTTAGGCAAAACTGCATTATCAGGTTTGAGAAAAACAAAGAAATAGTATATTCCTGAAAATAATAAATATAGTGTTTTTAGTATGTTATTAATAGGATTAATAGGACTGTACGTAATAAGGGTAGAACTATAAATTAATGGCATAGAGTCCTTTTCTAATATATTTGGGGATCTGTATTTAATTTCCAGAGCTACAAAACAAAACAGAAGAAAAAGAAGGAAGGAAAGAATGGAGGGAGGGAAAAGGAAGAAAGGAGTAGGAGAGTTTGTCAAGAATGAAAGTGTAGTAATGTTTAAAAATAAACAAATCTAGGGCAGGTAAAATATCTCATCCCTAAAAGTACTTGATGGGCAAGCATGATAACCTGTGTTGAGCCTACAGCAACCACATGAATCACCAGGATCATAAAACACTCCTGTAATCCTGGCTCTTGCCAAGTTGAGACAAGGGGAATGAGCAATGTGCTGATCAGCCAGTCTAGGCAAAGCTGTGATCACGTGGTTCACAGACCCTACATTAAAAATAAAGTTGAAAACAATTAAGAAAGATAACCAACGTTAACTTCTGGTTATACACATCTGCATGAACATCAATACTTTAAATAGTGGAGTCAGAAACTAAGACATTGATAGTTAACTAGTTTTTGAGTAAAGAAAAAAATGAAATGTATTGTGATTGTAAATTATTTTATTTATATATGACAGATGTGAAAAACACACACAGAAAAACCAATAATTGCTTAGGAAGAATAATCAAGGGCTAGAAAACTGTGACAAAACATTGTGACATATATATGTATAAAATTCTATAATTTTAATACAACTTAACTAGACGTTTGCTATGACATTCAATAAATTTCAGTTTACTGTTGGATGAAGAAATGTTATATCTTATCCTCAAACATTGTAAACTTCAAATTTACAAGAAAAATTACCCTGATCTCAATTGCCAACCTGACAACAGATGGCCATGGGATTGTCCTGCCACTCCTCTGGAAAGTTAGTGTTCAGAGTGATGTTCATTCATAAAATGATAAACTATCTATCTTTAAATGTTTTTTTGCTATGTGACTACATTGTGCGGAACTGGTTTAATGTCAGTTTTTATTTAGACATACAGACACATACGGGCTGAAAAATTACCTAGAAGAAAACACAAATTAAAAACATGATGATAAAAAAATGACACATACCCATTGTATTCTTAAACGTCGTATTTGTGACATGAACTTGGAATGCATTTCTCAAGGCATCGTATGTTATTTCAATAACTCCTAAATTCTTGTTTATAAGTATCTGCACTTGGGGTTCCAATTCCCGGGATGAAATCTCAAATGCCTAAGCTCGGGAGCATTCACAGTAAATTATCCTGGAGCCCCAAATGAATGATGATCAATCATCCTGAAGCTAAAAGCTTTCTAGCATACATAAATAATGAACTGCCACTGACTCTGGATTTTTATTCAATGTGTGATATCCCGCACCCGAAATTAACAAATATTACAAGAAAATAAAACTGATGGAAGAATAAGAAGATAGTCTACCCATTGGACACAGAACCTGTTAAAATTAAAACCCATGGCACTTAGAAATTTTTATGCTAAAATTTGGAGGAGAGTATTCATCTTGGTACTATAAAGAATATATATTCAGCTGTCTACGATTCTACCAAGAGTATCTTGGTTCATCTATTGTGACCAGATCCATAGAGAACAAAATCCACTGGAAGAATAAAAACTAATTATTAGGAATGTAAACACACACAAAATCACTTAACTGGTATAAGTTCTGAGGGTTTTCATTGTTTTATTTTTGTAAGACGAAGACAGTCTTACAAGCGAGGTAACCCTGCTTGTTCTGATTTACTGTGTATAAGTAGCTCTGCCTGGCCTGACTCACTATGTATAAGTAGTTTATACATGTAGCCTATCCCAGGCGTGAAGCCACTTCTTATATGTAGGATATATATATATATATATATATATATATATATATATATACACTGTCTTTCCATCTCTCAGTCTGTCTATATCTCTATCATATGTATCTATGTATGTATGTACATATGTATGTATGAATATTACTCACTAAACACAGGTAGCTGTCCTGACTCATTGTGTATTTGAAGCTCAGCTGGCCCAGTTTACTATATTTATGTAACTATGGTTTGTTTGACTCACTGTGTCTATGTAGACTAGCCTGGCTTTGGCCTTATGAGGTATATGTAGACCTGGAGAGAATATTTTGGCCTCAGCCTTCCAAGTACTTGGATTAAAACTAAAAAAACAGCAGGCCCAGTCAAAGAAGCAGTTTTTCAGATCTATATATTTTTATCTTTGTTTCCACTTTCATCTTCTCAAAACATATGTTGTTATTCTTAAATATTCCTCATTTTTTCGATGGCGAGGGAAAGAAAGAGAGCAGAAGAGAAAGAAATTACACCGTGAGCTGTGTTTTCCAAACATTTCAGGTCTCACCTGAGCATGCCATCCTGAAATTAGGTTCAGAGAGATTTATTCAGAGTACCCTAGAGTTAAATCTTCAAAATCACTATTTCATGACAAATACCGAGGGAATTTAGAAGAAAATGAGCTGTGTTCTCTGCCAATTTTCACCTTGATCCTCGGGTGTTCCCTGGTGATCTTCTTTCCCCACCCAGTGTAGCAGCTCCTTCCACACAGCAGCACTGCTCAGATTTATGGATCACATTAATTGCCTCTCAGTTCTGATTTCACATGGAGCAAAGACTAGTGCATAGAGGGACAATGGGTGATAGGTATACAGAAATACAATAGCCTCCGTGAAGAGAAAGTACCATTTGAAAGATCCCTCCATATGATATTTATTTTGCTTAGTTTTGCCAAACAAATGCGAAAGGCACACAATGCTGGGATTCTTGGCAAATTTAATTGACCTGAAAAATGATTTTTCTCTGTCCTTAGATTGTGTGGCCAGTGTCTTATACTAGGAGAGATGAATGCAAATGGGCGGGGAAAGATATCCAGGTAAGCATTAATCTGCTATGTTGCCTTACTTATTTTTTAAGTAATTTATTAGTATGTTATCTCTTCTTCTTGGTACTCTTTTGAACATCAGTCATCATTGGTGGATGTAATCTCTGGAAGATGAAGTAATATTGTTCAATTAATGAAACAGGTTGTTTTATATGAGGCAAGTAGATATAAATAACAACATTCATAAAAATTATATTTGATAATTTATGTATAGGGTAATTTTAGCAAAGGGCAATATTGTAGCACACATGCTATATTAAATGGCAAATGATTTGTACAGGTAGAGTTATGTGTGTTAATTTACATTTGTTCCTCTTGAATGATTTTTTCCCTGTGTCATCATTATAAAATTACCTTTTTTTTCTTTTTGCACATTATATTCTATTTTTCTTTTTTTCTGCAACATTTTCTTGCCTTTCTCTCCTTCCTGTTATTTTTCAAGTAAATATTAAGAAATAACTACATAGCTTACAGTATCCTAGAAACTATGGACTCAGACATTATTATGCATTGCTATAATGGTTTATCATTTATAATTAGGTTAATAACATTTATTTAAGTCACTTCTTCCTTAGATATACTTTGTTAATAAAAAATTAATTGGTAATGGGTTGGAAGTATATCTTTCAATCTGAACAAACCATAAAAATAGTTAAAATGCATTAATAGTTACCATAATTCATTATAAAATATTTAGTCTATTTTATGCTTTATCAGTGTTTCAGAATATTTAAAACACAAAGAAATAGCTAAAGGATTTGTCTACTTTAGATATTAGCATTTAGTTTTCCATTGTTTAAATGTACCACAATTTCTGTAAGCATTCTTTGACTGAGGGACATCTAGGTTGTTTCCAGATTCTGCCTATTATGAATAGAGCTGCTATGAATATAGTTGAGCAAATGTCCTTGTTGTATGGTTGAGTATCTTTTGGATATATGCCCAGGAGTGATATTCCTGCGTCTTGAGTTAGCACTGTTCCCAGTTTTCTGAGAAAGTGGCAATTGATTTCCAAAGTGGTTTCCAAGGTTACATTCCCACCAGCAGTGGAGGAGGGTTCCCCTTTATCCACATCCTCTCCGGCATGTGTTGTCACTTGAGTTGTTGATCTTATCTTTTCTGATGCGTGTGAGATGGAATCTCAGAGTCGTTTTGATTTGATTTCCCTGATGACTAAGGACTTGGAGAATTTCTTTAAGTGTTTCTTCACCATTCAATATTCCTCTGTTGAGGATTCTCTCTTTAGCTCTGTACCCTATTTTAAAATTGGGTTACTTGGTTTGGTGGAGTTTAACTTCTTGAGTTCTCTATATATTCTGGATATTATCCCTCTGTCAGATGTAGGGTTGGTAAAGATCTTTTCCCCGTCTGTAGGCTGTCTTTTTGTTCTGTTGACTGTGTCCTTTGCTTTACAAAAGCTCACAATCTGTGATGTATCTGTGTCTCAACAAAACTGGACATCTGTCATTTCAAATTACCTGCTAAATATAGGCAGTATATTAAAAACGGCCTGTAAGAGTATTTAAAGATTCTGGACCCTACTCAATTGGATTTATAGAAAGGTGGGAAAATCAGATTTCAACCCAAATAAAAGGACAGGTAGAAGTTGACAGTTAGGAAGCGTGAAGACTGGGATGGATTACTATGATGTAAGTCCTAAGATACAGAAAATTCTGACTAATGAATTGCGAATTCCTGTACGGGTGAAAGAAACACTGGTGGACTTACTGTGGTGCTGAGATACTAGTTATTGAAAAAAAAATCAGTGCTGAATTCTGAACAAAATTGTAAGAATAATTGTTATTATTGCTGTATGTAATGGGGTTGTAAATGGTAAGTGAAAGCTTTGATTTAGGCTTCTTTTGTGATCTGGATCACAGCAGTGTCATCCAGCTATCAATTTGATTTTGTCAGAACAGTCCAGATAATAATGATACTTGTCTGTCAAGTTAACTAAATTCTATACTAATTGCAATGGCCAAGTGCTGAGTACATGTGTTTATATAAATGAATTAATGTATTCAATTGTCGTGATGTGCAAATACTCTATTCTCAACATGTGGTTTCCAAATTATTCATCTCAACATCTCATCTTTTATGGATCTCTCTCTCTCTCTCTCTCTCTCTCTCTCTTTCCTGATTTCTCCTGACATCTGAGATTTTGTTTCCAGCTACACATGCAGTTAGATCAGCTACTACAAAAATCTCATGTCCTCACTGTACCCTGATGTGTAATATAATCTTAAATTCAGGAGTACAACACTAGGAGAGCAACCCTCAGATTTTCTGAGTTCATTACAAATGTTTATATACCTTATATAACTAGACAAAAAAAAATTAATGTCTGGCCTATTGTGTCTAGTATGGTCTACCTATGGCACCTGATTATGTGGTAGAGGTGGATGCATGGAGGCCTACACATTCTCTAATAGTAGTGACCTGATAACAGAAAACTCAATGTATGGAGATAGCATGGTGGATATGCATTTTCATATATTTCATGGTCTGGTAAAGATGATTTTCTGTGAATTCTTTATTCTGTCCATTAAATTTTATTTAAGAAAATAAAAACACAATGATCTTGTTTGGATGAAATGTGTTTATTTTAGTTCTACTTAACATTAAAGTTTGTTCCATGTTTTTCTTTTGTTTAACGCATCTGGCTCTTTAGTACTGACTTTATTTGCCCAGATATTACAAGTACATTTTAGACAGTGAGAATATATTTAAATTCATTTTATTTATTGTTTAACCTCATTTAGGCACTATCTCAAGGTATACATTTCATATTGAATGCATTAGTTTCTTTTTTCCAGCTTTAATTTATATATATCACTTTCCCATCTATTTCTTTACCTAAGATTGAGACAAAGTTTAGATGACATGTTAAGATTTGCAACATTTTCTTTTGATAAACAAAAGCAAAGACCACTATTATTTTAAGAATATAATATAAATAACTAATCTTAAAGAAAGATTGAAAGGAAAGACTATAGTTCCTTCAACACCTCATTTTTGCAGTAAACCTTGGGTAATTTCATGGAAATTCTGTACTGTATCTTGAGTAAATAGTGGTCAGTGGGGATTTGTGCACAGTAATTCTTCTCAAAGTGCTCTTGTGATGTTGGAAGCCACAAGAATGAAGCATGGGGGTGTGCAGCCATCACGGCTGCAATATAAAATGGAAATGACAATAAAAATTGACCTTCACATTTACAAAAATAGTAAACTATAATTTCCTCTGTGTGTTTTCTGTTTTCTAAAATGTGGGTCACCCTTTCCTGTCTGGTTCCGTACTCCCTTGGCAATAAAGTGTCTTGAAACAAATCATCTTGGGAGAGTACTGTCTTCTCAGTACTCAATTCAGTGTAAGAATGCGGGGAAAATAGTGAGACATAAACAGCAGGTATTATTATAAATCTCAAGAATGTATCATTCTTAAAGTGACCAAAAGTGTGCTTCATTTCAATGTCTGAAACTGTAACATCATCCAGGAGTAACCACATGTCATTAAGGTGAACCTGCAGAGCTTCTGCCTCTGGATATACCCTCATATGGAAAAGTGACAGCCCCCCAATTTTCCTGTGAATTTGGGAAGATCCAACCCATCATTACTCCACTCCAGTTTATAACAAATGTATTGACACCAACTGTTGCAGAATGAAGCATTGGTGAAGAGAGGATCTGTCCTCCCCTCTCCCTCCTCCAACTCCTCAATTTCTCAACCTCTCTATCTTACACACGCACACACACAAACACTGAGATACATTGTCATTCATCTATTAGTAAAGGACATTTTTTACATTAACCCGAACTTGATGGTTTTCTCTGGTAGAAGGAATACACTTTATAAAACACTCTGTCCATTAGTATGCCTCTTTACTTCATGTGTCAGAGCTAAACTTTAATATCACTGCAGCATTTTTGTCAGATGTATGAAGTGGTCATGCCTTTTACTGTAACTATTGCTGGAGAGATGCTGGAAAATAAGTAATATAGTTGATATTAGAAAGGTAATTTAATGAGAAAAATAAAACATGATCTGTGTATTTGACTGCTGCCCTCTACTCTCATTTTCTGATCTTTCCAAGGCTTTAAATGTCCTGTGTTATTCACAGTACATTTTTCTTGGTGGCTTAACTTCCTTGACCATGCTTTGCAAATGCAAAATGAATGTGTGCAAAGCTGGTAAAAGAGTCTGTTTTGAATCAATAGCTCTCTGAATCCTCTTTGTTTATCCTAGTAACCCATCTCTCTCTGCACTGTTTCAATAAAACCAAATGGCAACCGTATGACTGCTAGAAATATTTTGAACATCATTGGAAATCAAAATTTCAACCATCTGAGAGGAATGAAAAGAAGCAGATTCTCAAAATTCTTTCCCAGATACATTTCAGAGGGTAGCATCATGCACCTGGACCTCGGGACTCTGCAGTTTTCAAGAAGTTTGTTTGCCTGTTTTTTTCTTGTTTGTTGATTGTTCTGAACACTTAATGCTATAATGTACAATAACATCTTTATCAACAGCACTTATATTCCCAGACCGTAACAGCATTAATTTTTGACAAGTAATACAATTGTAGTCACACTTATATCAGACATGTCAAAAGTTCCATGCCAAAACATCAAATTTTGCTTAATGCTTCAAAGTTCAAAGTTGTCACTAATTTTCAGGGTTTTTGTTTCTTTGTTTTATTTTAGGCACTTCAAAGCTTATAAGAAATTGCAAGTGAAATGGAGGGTTTTCCTTTTCTTTTTCATAGACTACGAAAATCATAGTAGTGCATTAAATATCAAAATGTGTTTGTATGTTTGGCTCACATTGTTGTCTGAGCAGTGGCATTGACCACCTATGTCACAGATTGTTTTCAATGGTGGTTTTTGAAATAAAAGGCTTGGAAAATTAATTATCACTTAGGCACAGTGGCTGGTATCAAACAGCCTTGTAAAGTAAAGGCCGTCTCCTTTTCTGGAGACTGGGGTATGTGTGCTGAGTGACTGATAGGGACCCTACCATCTCATCCAACGCAAAGCCAACCTAACACACCCATTTTAGAATATTAAGATTTATTTTACTGTAACTCCTCTTCTATAAAGCCATACGCTCTAGACAGTTACTACCTGGTGTGTATGTGGGTTGAGGCCCCAGGCTGATTTTCTATTTCTTCGTCAGTGTATGAAATGATGGTGCACACAACAGATATTATATAAAAGAAGTTAATTGGATGGAGAGAGAGAAAAAGAGAGAGAGATGACAGGGAGAGGGGAGGAGGTGCCCTAATGGAGAAAGGGGAGAGAGTTGGAGAAAGGGGTAGGAGCAAGAGATCAAGAGCTCAAGAGTAAGAGAGAGAGGTAAGAGTTAGGAGTCCATTTATAGCTCCAGCTCACCTGAATCCTGCCTGCCAGGTGCATCTACCTGGCTGGAGATGCATGATGACATCCTAGGTTACTAGGCAACCGAGAGACAGGCTGCCTAAATGCTGACAGTATATATTTCTATATATTGGTCAGTCACAGTACAATATATATTTCTGAGATGTAATCTGAATTTCATCCATTTGCCTAGACTGGCTGGTGAGTAAGCACAAGAGGTCCCCCTGCTTCTTATTCTCAGGAAAGCAGCATCATACCCAGCTTTTCACACAGGGTCTGAAGATCTAAACTCGGGTACTCACGCCTCAACAGCTCAAGCCTCACAAACACACGCTTCTATTAGAAATCATTAAGAAAATCAGTTTTAAGGGTTAGATAGGAGATACACAAGCAGAATTTGCGTTTAAATTTCATTTAGAAAGTAGATTTAATTCAAGTTTTGAATTAACGTTTTATTATTATTGAAACAGAATAAGATGTTGAACATTTCTGTATTAATCCAGTCCAGGCCTCATAAATAAGAATTTATATTTGCAATTATTTTAAGTTACATGTTAAAATTTTAAGGTATGTTATTTTTTTTAATTTGCAAAGTAATACTAGCATTTGAAGTAGAAACCATTTTTTTAATTCAAAAAGGATTTTGAATTTTATTATTTTGAGAAATTTTAAGTATATTTTAAAGTGGCCTTAAAGAAATTCCTTGACTTGGCACTACTTAAGAAATTATTACTTACATCTGGCTGGACCCAATAATTCTGAAATGCGCGAAGTTAATTTACTTTAAGTTCCAGTAAGCATGGTCATTCTGGAAGACTCATTATCATAATCTCAGGAGAAGGGTTTCCTACCTCCCTATGAGAAGTTCTATGAGCTCCGTTCACTTGTAACTTCTGGCTGTCGTCATTGATATTCTGTTTCTTCCATGACATATGATCTATATAAATGGAGTTCTACTGAGTTTTATAGATACACTGACCATACGATAAATTTAACCTTGACTTCAGGAATATTTTTTTCTTGCAAATGACAAGCTCTTTCTGAAGATAAATAGACTATAGTCAACTTTTGACTTTTTTTTAAACTTTAATTTCATTCAATAGGGAGCACTAAAATTAATCACCATCATGTCTACAAAACATCATTAATGTCTCCCGAAGTTATTTAGCATCATTTAAGGCTAGTGTTGACATACAGTTTTTAATGAGAGATTTGTGGGAAATGGGATACAAACATTATTATTTCAAAATGTAGATACTAGTACTAGAAAATATTAAAATTTTAATATATTAAGAGAACACTGCTGAAACTTCTCAGTAATATTTATTAAGTACTGAATAAAGTAAATACATTTTACTGCATATATGATACATAATGTTAAATATAGATTACATTGATGCATATATGTTCATGTGTCTATATGCCATAAATAATATGCTAGAATATTTGTTTTCTAGTAGCATGTTGAAATAATTTCAAAATTAATGTATTTTTATTTTATGCTGCAATGTACACTTATGAAATGATAAACCATCATATTTATAGATAAAAATATTATAAATTAATAATGACATGTGTGGGGTAAAGAGATTAAATCTATTATTTCCATTTACTCAGGCATTTTGAAATGAGTGATTCTGTTACAGTAAGATATCTATCATTCAGAATTTCTTCAGAGGCCAGACTTAATAAATGATACAATAGAAAGGATTTTACTAAACTTGATACAATGGTGGGATGTGGTAAAGAATCTATGGAAGGCTGACTCTGGCATATAAACTGCCTGAAGACGCTGTAGAAAGCCAGAATTGGTGTTAGAGAAGGAAGGGAAGCAGACAGAGCCAGTGTCGCGTCACAGCTGCTTTTTAATACATCAAATTCCTTTCAGTCAAATGTTAATCTTAAGAAGATGCTTCTCATTGCTGTGGAGCTAGACTACAATAAAGACAAATCAAGGAGCTAGTCAAAATGGAGACAAGCTCTCCTGTCTGAAGTAAAACATAGGGCCTGGGGAAGGGAATGAATTTCCAGCCCACTTGCTAGCACATACTCACAAGGAGCCAGTAGTGCAGAAACTTGACAAGTTATGGCTATAAGTGAAAGCATGCTTCCACATCTAAGAAAAATTCCTTATATAAGCAACTGTATGCAAGCCTCCGAGGAGGAGAGTCTAGGAAATCTAATACAGCCTACTAAGTAGACCAGTATAATTCCTCTACAATTGTGAAAACCAATGCCAGTATTTTGCTGCTTAATAAGATGAGAGCCAGAGGCCCCCATTATCACAGCCTGTGGGATTATCAGAATTTCATGGCAATTCTAATGAACAAAATGTAATTTTTATTTCTAGCAGAAGATAGGCATACATCACTATTCTAAAGCAATTTTACCAATGCTGCCTCTGCTTAACTCCAAGGGTCGGCTTCAGTTCTATGAAGTATGTCTTCAGCAGGAATGAAGAACTCATATTTGAGTGTTTGGCATCATTATAGAATAGTATAGTATACACAATAGTATGAGAGTTGAGCAGTCTGGAAACATTCAAAACAAGAAAGACATGCTTATTGTAAGGAAGGATAACCACAAGGATGATCATGGGGGTGCAGGTTTTCAATCCCAGCACTCAGGAGACTGAGGCAGGGGTCTCTGAGTTTGAGGCCAGCCTGGTCCACATAGTGAACTCACGAAAGCCAAGGCTATGTAGAAAGACCTTTTCTTAAAACAACAGCATACACTGATAATAACAACAAAAATGGATAACCAGTTAATGAGCACATGTAATTGCTTCGTTGCGATGTATCATTAATCCCAGTTTTAGTTGAGGGCACTGAAGCTCAGGAACCCTGAACGACGGAAAAAGGAAGGTGCTTTGGGTAATTTCAGTCTATCCTGCACCGATAGATGAAAATAGCTATTTCAATACTCTTTCTGTGTTATCTTTATAACTTCATTTGAACTGACCTTTAAGATTTTTCTGAACTTTCTTCAGAATATATTTTCATCCTTGTTTGTTTTATTGAGACAGCGCTTCTCTGCGTAACCCTGACTGCCAGACTGGCTTTCAGATCTCAGAGAGCCACCTGCTTCTGCCTCCTGTATGCTGGAATTAGAGATGAGCACCACCATTGCACAGCTAAATTCATACTTTGGAAGAAAGCAAAATTGTCATTGAACATGAATAAATATCAACAAATTTAAAAGTTTTAAGTATAATTGTAATCATAAATAATTTCTACAATTTAACATATGTATATATTCATATATACACCAATACACATTAGCATGCACACAGAAGCATATACATGTATGTAAACGTTGGTCTATTATCTTAAATTATTTGAAGAAATATTTTGTTTAGGAAAGCTGTACAAGTGAAACTTCTCTTCAATTTCTAATTTTGTAAAAGTAGAAGACCATAATTTAGATAACCAACAGCAAATTGTTATACTATATTTGCTTCACTTCCCTAAAGATTTTAAAGACTAATAACCATAAATGTCTTTTGAACAAGCATATTATATATTTACATGAAAAACATGACTTCAACCTCTTTTGCCTTTGCATTTGTTCCCTTCAATACTATAACACAGAACCAGCATAGTTCAAAACAACTAATATTTATTTTGTCACAGTCATGGCAGCCGGGAGCGAAAAGCAAAGCCTCAGAAGGGTTGGCTCTCAGGACCTCCCGTTGGCCTGTTCCTCACAACTTCTAATGCTGCCTGCTCTGCGTGCTCATTTCTCTGTGCTCTCTTACCCTGATGTCTCCCTGTGTGTCTCAATTTCTTTTCTGCAGAAAACCAAGGAGATTGAATTAGAGTCACACTAAGGGCCTCCTTTAACTTATTTCTTCAAGGCCCTGTTTGCAAATATTGGCACATTCAAATTTTATGGGATGAGGGCGTGCAGCCATGACTTTTGAAGTAATGCAGTTGAAGCCAACCTGGGACTCTGCACTTATACCTCTCATTGACTCTATGGCAACTAATTGACTTTCAACACATTTATGTTATTAAAAAATCCTCTCTTGCTCTGCACAGCAGTGAAAGCTTTTCCTTATAGCACTCAGGAAGTAGAGTCTTTTGGGTCTGTGATTTTGAGGACAGGCTGGTCTACGTAACTAGCTCTAAGCCAGCCTGTTCTATATGGTGACTGCCATGCCATCCAGGGCTACATATTTTGAGACTCTATCTTTAAATAGATATTTCTAAATATTTTGTGTTTTAGGATCATTACAAAGGAAATAAACTTTAGACTTTAAAACAGGGAGAAAGAGAAAGAAGGAAAGAAAGAGAGAAAGAAAGAAAGGAAGGAAGGAAGGAAGAAAGAAAAGGAAGGAAGGAAGGAAGGATAGAAGGAAGGAAGGAAGGAAGGAAGGAAGGAAGGAAGGAAGGTAGGAAGGAAGAGGTATTGACTATCCTTATGGAATATTTACTTGTATTGGAAGTCTAATACATCCTACCTGTGTTGTGGTTCAAAAGCTCACTATAGTGAGGATATAAATTTACTAAGAGATATGTATGAACATTTAATTGTTATTAACTATATAATGTCCTTTCTTATGCTGGACATGAATGGCTCATAACCAAAAGAAAATTGAACTTGATAGAAAACAGTGCAGATGGAAGAAGGGAGGTTATAACAAGGAGACCAGAGTCCTCTAAACTCTGGCTTTCTTTGTGTCTCTTCTTCCTGCACTAGAAAGACAGTTGGCATCTCACTTTTGCATGATGAATTCTTTATGATAAAGGTGTATAAGTTAGAAGTCACAGGTTCAATATTAGATGGGTAATACAAAAATGAGAACATAGTTGGGTATCAGTTTTATGAGATAAATCTCTTTGTAGAAGTGATTTCCAACATCCTCTAGTGAATGTGTGTAGCATTAAGAAGAAATGATTGAGGATGATCAGCTCACAGCTTCAAGAGAACAATTTAAGAAGGGAAAAAGCAAAAGCATTGTTGCTAGATAAGTAAGGGACAACTTAAATAGAAGGAGGGATAAATGAGTGACAGGAACAATCTCACGGATTACTGCTTTGGCATGAACCTTGGAGCATGCGGCCAGCTTGCCAAATAAATGGACCAGTGAAAAGAGAGTCAATGGATTAACTTCAGGAATTAAGCTTATTAATGGATTTTCCTGCAGAGCGCATCCACCCATCCTGATAGGCAGAGATTCCTTTGCTTTCCCAGCTGCTGGGTTATACAGTAAAACAATTCCACACAAACGGCTGATGACACAGGGACTATTGATTTTTCCTTTAAAACGAATTGTCATTGACCTGAGGCAGTGCTACTCTCGCCCCATTCATTTGGGACTGATTTATTTAAAGCAGCACATGTTTGCTTGATTTAATCATGAACTGAATATATTTGAATAGAGATTGTTCATGATCACAGTCTCCTCCCCATTTTTTTTTTAGCTGCTTCTTTATTTAGATTAAGATTTCACTATTTCATCCATAATTTAAGAACAGGGAAGGAGGTAATTGGACCTGAAGGTAAATTACATTCTTTTGTAGAAAGCGTAATGATCGGAAGTTAGTTAAAAACACCTCGATTCTGTTCTAATTTTCATGCCTGGAGCAGTTGTTTTGACAGATGGATGGGCTTTATTTTTGTAACAGTCCAGGAGAAGTCTGCAACAGTCTCCTCAGTGCTAATGTATCTGTATCTGTTATGTTTGTTTTTGATTCATTCTGCTTTCAGCTCCTATATCTGTTTCAAAGATAGATATTTTCTTTACTTTTATACTTTGGGATAATATTTGCATGCATAATTCCTCTATTCATGTGATCCAAAAAGGCTAGAGTCCCCTAAAACTCAAATTCAGACAGCTTGTCATAAAGGAGGATTTATCAAGGTTCCTCAGGTGTGGGCTTGGGTTCTGATTGCATTATAACCGCTCTTACTTCTAAACTAATGATTGTGAGGTGCTGTTTATCTGAAGGTCCTCTTGATTGACTAACTCTCAGGATGTCAACTTGTTACCAAATTCATCTGTGTATATCAACCTAAGTTTCAAAAAGGATCAAGGTTTGAAAAATGAATTCATTTTGAGCTGACCGCACTGTCTTTATTGCGCTGTAAATCCGCCAGTGTGGAGCAAAGCAATGCGGTAGTTTAATGCCAAAAAGTACATTACATTCTGAGATTTGAGAAACGTCATGGTTCAAGGAAAGGTCAGAAACACTCCTCTTCTGTCTCCCCAGAGCAGCAATGTGTGAAGTGTGTTTCCTCTCGCTGCCACGCTTCCGTCTAGTTTAGTGAAAGGTCCAGGCAGCCTCAGAGCGAAATGAATCTCCTGTTTGGAACACTCACGAAGCTTGCCTGCCACAGATTATAAAAGGAAGGCAACTGAATGACTGGATTGATACACTGTTATGGAGACACTCTTTTAAGAAGAGATCCTTTCTAACATGTCTTTCAAGTTTTGGGTTCCTTTCTGTTCAGTTATTTCTGTTTTCCTCCTCCATTGCTGGTGAGAGTTCTTCCTCTGGCTGTTTTTAAACCAATCTTGAAAGTATTTCCTTCCATTCCTTTGTTTTCCTACAACCATCTTTTTACCCTCTAAGCCCAAGAACTTGCTCCCCACTCTATTGGCATCAACCTTTACTTTGAAAATAATACTAAGATAGCCTCGGGGCATGGCGAACAGTACACTGCCAACTGGGAGAGTTCAGTGGGGAAATTAAAGAGATCTTTCTAGGCTTTGGGCCAGGAGGGTGGGGCTCCATTTTTCTGTAACTCAGATAGACTCACTGGTTATCAGCACACTCAGTCAGACCCTTTGCCAGGTTTCTCAGCTAGAGTCCTATGATTGATTTTGTTCCAGCAGCTTTGCAGAAGAATGGTTGTCATAGGATTGTGGTTCCCTATTTAACAGTTAATAGAGAACAAATTGAGAATTTGATATTCAACGAAGTCCAATTTTGTGGGTTTCAAGGACTTAGAGAGTTTTTCTTGTGTTAATTATAACCTGCTAGTTTCTTCAGAAAGACAGATTTAGTCACTGGTAAATTGCTAATTGGTTATCTAATCTATAAAAAATAACGAACTCACAAAAGCTATGGCATTAAAATTCATAACAGTGGCAAAGGTAATATGACCCTTCCTTTGTGCTTACAAGTATTTGTACTCATGATTATGTTTTCCTTTTATAAAGAGACTGAGTCTATTTTTAAATTGTTAGGAGGTATTAGATGTGAATAATGGAACTAGAGAAGTTAAATTTGCATGCAAAATGGCATATGAGCCTTCTGCCCGCAGACCAGCTAGGTCTCTTCTGAAGTGAGCTAGGCATTCCTCTGAGTCAAATACTGTTACTTACTAGACTATCCATTTACTTACCCATGTATGCACAGCCAATATCTTGATTTTGACATATGGTACCAGAACTCATTGTTTATCATCTTAACTGTGATAATATTTAGCCCACAATGAGGGATGGCTGTAAAAGCAGAATATGTGGCCACCTACATGTTTCAAAGCAAAAATATTTCTAAAACTTCCTCTTTTGAAAATTACTTTTTTTTTTTCATTTTGAGGAGTACAAATATATCCTGTGGGCAAACCCATGAATACGTAAATGAATTTGTCAGATGTTTTCTTTCTCCAACCTCCTTCCTCTGTATCTGCATTCATGTTGTGTCTTGTAAGTGAAGAAGGAGGAACTGATACAAAATGAAGTCTGTACTTCAAGAATAGGGGAAGCTAACTATTTATTATCTATCTATCTACATTTTATTCACTTTGTATCCCAGCTATAGCTCCCTCTTATCCCCTCCCAAACTTGCCCTCCCTCCCCTTTTCTCCCATGCCCCTCCCCCAGTCCACTGATAGAGGAGGTCCTCCTCCCCTTCCATCTGACCCTAGATTATCAGGTCTCATCAGGACTTGCTGCATTGTCTTCCTTTGTGGCTTGGTAAGCCTGCCCCCTACCCCCATCAGGGGTCTTTACTGAGACTGATACTCCAAACAAGACTCATTCATGGAGATAACCTAGAACCCCTGCTCAAATGTAGCCCATGCAGCTCAGTCTCCAAGTGGGTTCCCTAGTAAGAGGAACAGGGGCTGTCTCTGACCTGAACTCAGTGGGAAGCTACCTTTTATCTGCTTCAGAGCAATTCTGAACAGGAACTACTCTGTTCAAAGTGAGTGAGGAAGGCGATGCATATACCTGTTAAGCTAGGAAATCTTTCCTGATAACAGAATTATTTGCAAAATCAGTTGATATCAGAGCACAATTTTATGCCTTGTTTGAAAACAAACAAACGAACAAACAAAATATTCTGGATCTATTTAACAAAACAGTCAAAGATATAGTATTTTTTTTGGTAGTTCTTACTTCCACAAATTTCGCATCATTGTTAAGAAAGCATGAGAACTCACATCTGAAACTTATATTTTGTTTTAGCTAAGTCTAATTCATCTTTGGAGAAGTATTTTCAAAGGACAACATCAGGTTTCCCCCTTGTACAATCAGATAGAATGAAAGCAGGCACTTTCTTAAATTTAAACGTCAATTATTCTGCTGGAGTCGCCTGTTCCTTATTTTATGGGCCAATGGAGTTAAGACCCAAGTCATCAGCTGCAAGTCCTAGATGCAAATGTCATGTGGAAATGTACTCAGCATGTTCTAACACTCCAGTTATAAACTCTAACTGACTGCATGAGTCCAGATGCATTTGCTGTTCACACCTGAGAAGCCACGGGTCACACTGGAGGCTTTGAGGCCATAACGCACTTAGGAACATAAGAATCAACTTGGTTCTCCCTTTTGTGAGCCAACCTCATTTATACAGTAGTCTGCCTTGAGAGTTTACCTGCACTTTTGTTTACAGTCCTAGGGCTGACTTTCAAATATTCAACTGAAAAATAACCAACTCAGAAACCATGAACAACCTAGAAAAACATCTTTCAGTATATTTTTATCACGTAGCTTATGAATGCATACTCCTTACAAAGAAGTCAGGCTTGCACTAACGATGATTAGCTTCATGATGTCTTTTATTTGTGTTCCCATCTTCTAAATGTAAACCCAGAAGCTATTTTTGTAAGAAGACTTTCACCATCATCTTGTTTGAGTAATTTGTTATCTGGAGAGTTTGTCGCTGTCTGCACTGTGGAAAAAGTCATGCATAATCCATGGCAACCCAGAACTTTTTATTCTATTAGGTAGGAATGTTTTAGAAATAGTTTTAGTGAAAGATTATGGAAGGGTATATGTCTTATCCAGTATTACTGTTGCTGAGATGAAACACCATGACCAAAGCAATTTGGAAAAGAAAAGGTTTATTTGGCTTACACTTCCGCATTACTGTTCATTCTTGAAGGAAATCAGGGCAGGAACCTGGAGGCAGGAGCTAATGGAAAGGTCATGGAGGAGTCCTGTTTATTGGCTTGTTCACCATTGCTTGCTCAGCCTGCTTTCTTATAAAACTCAGAACCACCAGCCCAAGGGTGGCACCAATTACCATGGACTGGCCCTCCCCCATCAATCACTAATTAAGAAAATGCCCTACAGGCTAGCTTATATGCCAATCTGGTGGAAATATGTTCTCAGTTGAGGTCCCGTCTTCTCAGAGAACTATAGCTTGTGCCAAACTGATATAAAACTAGCATAGTATGTTATATTTATTTCCTCAAAGTTTAAGGATTTTATGTTTTAGTATATGCATTACTGTGAATGAAATAACAAAATTATAAATGAGCCCTAATAATTGGGAAAGCGGTGCATAGAAACTCTGTCTTAGCATGCCCAACACCCTGGATTCTTCAGTTAGGCTGACTGCTAGAACTAACTGGTTTGCCTTTTGTTTTACAGAAAGAATGTGCTAATTTCATCAAGGTCCTTAAGGCTTACAATCAGACTCACTTGTACGCCTGTGGAACTGGGGCTTTTCATCCAATTTGCACCTATATTGAAGTTGGACACCATCCTGAGGTAAAGCTGACTTATAAAAATGCTTTCGTTCCTGCCTCCTTCCAGTTCAAACGCTTCATTGCTAATTTCATCAGCTCATTCAGCTTCTTGTTCAGTATTCATGGGGGCCTACTTCAGATCTGGATGCTGTTATTCACGTTAGTTTGCGGACATAAAACAATGAGTCTATCACACAACAAGAAGTATGAGACAAGAGAGGGGAAGAAAACACTCGTTCTCACACTGGATTGCAGAGTCATCCTCTTTGCCTGTGAGACCAGTGTAGGCAAGCTGAAGAACTACTCTTTTCTCCTTTATCTGTGTTTGCTAGCTTTCCCTGCCGTATCTTCCTCAGTCAAAGGTCTCTGCCTCCTACTGTTTTGTTGTTATTGTTGTTTTGTTAGTCTGTCTTATTTTTTTATTGTTGTCCTTTTCTGCCTCTGAATTAAGAAGAATCTTTTTTATACATAAGTTTAAGGATGAGCTCTCCATTTTGGGTTCTTGCTTTGTTAGGTTTTGCTTTTATATTTGTGATTGTTACATTGGCATAGAAAAGACAAAATACATTTTGCTCTACCAGAAGATGTTGTAGAGAGAAACTTCAGTGAGAGAATTATAGCTAAGTAAATTTAAACCAAAATTAAAATAAGAAGATCTTGCTAATATTGCAAGTGGTGTGTTGAATTTGGTTTCTCAGTCGCCTCAATTATAAGTACTGTTGTCACTGTTGGCACTAGCTCTTCAGAACAAGTGTTCATGTGGTGAAAAAAAAATGATCTGTGAAAGAATTTTCTTCCAAATTGGAATATAGAAATGCTCAACAAATAAAGAATTTGTTCACAGATTACTTCTGGAATCCTAAAGATAAGACCAAATTTACATGTCGGCCACTTATATCTTAAGCTGTAGACTCCTGCTGCATTTTCTTAAGGTGTTCTATGAGATGGGAATGTGTTGCATTGATTCCAAAGACAAGAAAGCCAAACATTTCAAGCTTTATCTTCTTCTTTATATAAGACGACACATTGCAGGCTGTGTTTCCAAAACTAAAACTATGTATGCTGTTGCTTCCCTGGTGGCTCTGGAGAAGTTAAAACACTTTCATGAGGACTCCTCAGCAGAGGTAAATTATATGCCTGTGCCCAGCTACTCTTGTATCCCTGTTTCTCCTTTTCTCAGAAGCACATTTGAAATACATGTCGATATGGACACAGTGCTTCATCATAATATGATTTTTAGGAAGGAAGTCCTCTAAGTTTCACATTGAGGAAATTACGAGTCAGTTCACACACATGGCCCCGGAGAAAATACACATAATATGTTTAGTCACCTCTGATTAAATAATTGTCCCCATGCTACCATCCCAAACGCTAAACTGCGGACATCAATAAGGGGTCCGAGAAGCTGGACCCATCGTGTTGCACGTGTTGTACTTGGCGTCACAATGTTCCTGATGGGCAGAACACAATAATGCAAATTACGCTTCCAAGAACCTCCTGCCTCAGAGAAGCAGAAAACCGTGGAGTGTGGTATCACAATAGGCTTCTTATCTCACTCCACAAACTACCAGCTGTGAAACACTGGAAAAGTTACCCCATGAGACCTGATAGGCTAGGGTCAGATGGAAGGGGAGGAGGACCTCCCCTATCAGGGGACTTGGAGAGGGGAATGGGAAGAGATGAGGTAGGGAGGGTGGGATTGGGAGGAAATAAGGGAGGGAGCTGCAGCTGGGATACAAAATGAATAAACTGTAATCAATATTAAAAAGATTTTGCAAAGAAAAAAAACAAAAAGTTACTTAACATCTCATAGTCTCTGCTCAAAATATCTAAAATAAATAAATAAAGAAAGAAAGAAAGAAATAAACCATCCTTGCCTAGGCATCTACATATGTTGAATGAGAGTTATGTTGACCTATTAGCTGAAATTACCTTTCACCCTCCTAACATTCAGTGCTAGACAAACTCAAAACATCCAATCTCATTGTTAAAGCTTATCTTTCTTATGGCCTCAGACTTCAGTGTTTTCAACACCCTTTTACTCAGCATTAGCTGCTCCATGTAGAAGCAGTTATTTACTTTATTGCATCTATGTTTCTAATGAAGATAATTGGAATGAAGATTTTTAAGATCTGATGGGTCATCGTTGCTGAAAACGAATACCTAATGCTCAAAAATATAAATTTGTCTAAGATTGAAAGCCTTGGCTGTGTGTCTTGTTAGTAATTGCCACCTTACCCCTTATTTACAACTCACCTCATCTGTGGTTATAAATAATGCCACTAGGATTTCCTTAATGTTCGTATACTTATCTTAAATCACCCATCTTCAAAATTTGAAACTTTCACTACTTTGGTATTTATTTATGCTAAAATTCTACACATCATTTCTACTTTTTTATCATTTTTCCTATAATGATGCCTCCACCTTGTCTATAATTGCTGCTTTATTTTATTAATAAAGTATTATCTTTCTTGCCAACTGTACATTGCTGTTCTTTGGGTGGGCTGTTAGGAGAGTGAAGGGCTACAGTCCATTTGCTCAGCTCCCCTCCACTGAAATAATAAATAAGCCTAGGTTCCTATGTGAGTTCCTTTGTGATGACATATTGAGGTGCAAGTTTTTTTTTTTTTTTTTCCTGAGAAGTTCAGAGTTTTGAGACAGGTCCACCTTAAGTTGCTCAGTGATTTTGGTTTGCATGAAGACTATAAATTATGAAATACCATTCCAGAGTAGGGGGTCAGAAAGAAGATGATTATACAATTACCTGGAGAATTTGGAGCAGTCTAGACAGGCAATCTAGGAAATTCTGGAAAAGATATTATCAGGAGAGCTTGTCTAGACTACATCAAATTTAATTTTCAATGCTTAAGCTGCCTTCTGAGACAATCTGCTTTAAATTGATCTATACTATTACTTAAAATGCTACCCTTGGCTTTAACCAATTTTGCTGTTTATGGAGCTGAGAAAAAGAGACAATGTGCACTTTATGCTGTTAGAGAATGACACTAATGGAAAGCCTGGAAGAGGAAAACATAAAAGAGCCACAGGGAGGGAGTCTGGGAATGTTGGACTAAGATTCACACACTCATGGATTTGGAAAATACAGACTTTTGAAAGCTGTTTCTAAAGTAACATTTATGTTTTATAAGATTATGACATAAGTAACCTTCTTTCCCTTTTCCTTCCTCTCCCCAAACCCATTTCCTACACCCAATCCCCTGTTCTCTTTCAAATTCATCCCCTCTTTTCCTTAAGCTATAGGGTTGTTTACTTACACATTTTAGGTTAGAAATTACATGCATATTTTTCTAATAGCTGTCCTATGCTACAAAAACAGTGAAACATAATTTCATTACATGATTTTTTAGTGTTTTAGACTACTACTGTGTGTATGAAAAGAGGGATCTTCACTTTTAGCATCTGTAAAGACTATCAGCAACAATGCCATAGGTAACTTCTGCTCTGCAATATACCTCTCTTAAAGCATCCTAGTTTCCGAGCTTCTGGACATTCCAACATTAGAAAAGTGCATATGGACTGAACATCTTTAAAACAGAATGCCACAGAAGTTAAAACACTACTTTTGATAAAAATGCAAGGCCACATTCATCATTTAATAGTTTTGAATCTTAAAGGAGAAAATTATGACTAGCTATTTCTAGTAATAAAATAATTTCCAAAATACCATCAAGTTTAGCCTTACACTTATAAAACTGGACTCTTCTTCTAGCATTTAGATAGCTATGTACTGTTGAATAGTGACCTGAAAAACCTAGTTTTTCTGTCTAGTGAATACCTTTGACCACACACAGTATGTCATTGATTGCTGTATTAAACAGATTTTCTGTTTCCTGTGGTACATTTGGGAATTGGTAGACATATTAATTAACTCCAGCTCTGTAAGATATGTGTCAGTCAATTCTTGGGCATCTGCCAATAGCCCTTGACACAGCAGATAACTGCCAACAAGGTCACATGCCTCATACACATGTGTACGTTTGTCATAAAACTCCTGCAGAGTTCACGGAGGGAGTGATTCAGACTAGTGCACAGATGAGCTTAGAGTTGTGGTTCCAACATCTCTGCCATTCAAATGAAAATTGTGAGTCATCCTTTAGAGGCTAGCTATTCCCAAATGGCTTATAGTATATGGTATTTCCCCTTCAAATTTACATCTGTTAATAAAAGTATATATATATTTAGAAAAAATATAGCTTTTTGAAGAAGTCTCTGGGTATAGTCTCAAATTCTAAATGAGTCTCTTCTATGTACTGGCAGGAATCCTGAAGAGAGATGGACACAGATGTTGTTGGATAGTATTAACTCTATAAATACTCTCATAATGTCATGGTCTCAATTTATGATAGAAACAAGCGGACATTAAGAAAAGCAATGAGGCTTAATGGCCATCTCTCAGGTCACTTTTGCAGTGACAGCCAATGTATCTGTGCAGGAAATAAAATTGCCTAGTTTTTCCCAATGAAGGGGAATTTGTTTTATATGAAAGTCTGCAGCATAGGTGTTGTTTAGATAGCATGTGGTGCTCTGTCAGTTCCTCAATTTCTGGTTCACTTATCTTTCTCATTTTTTTCTGTTTGCTCTAGTGAAGCACTGACTTATTTCTAACAAACATATGAGTAAACTAATGGCGAAATGTTTTTGTGTTACCTTTCCCTATTCCTTAAACTATACTTTGGAGTCAGTATTTGGCTTGTAATAAGCAAACCCTGGTGAGAAAGTCGGAGTTCTTTTTCAGTTTCTTCCCAGCTGTTCATTATCTCTATGAGAAGAGATCTGTTCTTCCTTTTCACTATTGACCTGAGCTATATCGTATTAGGGTTATGTCCTTTATTGTGTCTATTTTTCTTCTTTAGGCTTTTGAATAATTGAATCATGTAAAGAAATTGACCTTTGTGTTTTACTATTTAATAAACAATACTTCCATTTTATCTTAAATCAACATTTAAAATCATGTGCTATTTGTACTTGAAAAACTTTCTTGTTTTTATATCCTGAGAGAACTTAATACAACCATGAGTTTCTATAAAAACTACATACTACCAACAAGAGTTTTTCTCAAAATTAATAGGACCTAGGACTGAGTTAGGAAGTAGAGTAACATGAATTTTGATGACACAAACCTAGAAGAAACCTTCAAAGCTGGTAAAAATACGACAACCTAAATTAGCACTGTCCATATGCTTATTTCAGATGCTTCTAATCACATAATTGGACCTGACTAATTTTTTAAAAAGTTCATAGCTTTGATCTTAACATTATTTTATTTTCTATCATTTATTTATTCAATTAAAATGTATTTTTTCTCACAGTATTTCACAAGTTTTATTCTTGTGGCAGATATAATACAAATATTAACATTTAGTTAATAACTTGCAGATTATTTAATTGATGTTAATTAAATGGTTCATTTGTTATGAGCAAAAAACATTGGATAAAATTAAAGTTTTCTTAAGTCAAAATTGATAAAATAATACTATGACTTATCACTTATTAAGAAAAATACTACCTCATAATCATAAAAAAGTTTAAATATTGGTATCCTCATTTGTGTGAGATCTTTGAGGTTCTAAGTGCCAAGAATACTCTTTTAATTTTCTTATGCTAATGAAAAGCAAAGGATGACTTGTCTTAGCCAGTGTTTTATTGCTTTGAAGAGACACCATGATCACAGGAGCTCTTATAAGAAATAAAGCACTTATTTGGGGCTTGCTTCAGACGTTTAGTCTCTCATCATCACATGGAGCACGGCAGCACACAGACAGACATGGTACTGGAGAGGTAGCTGAGAGTTCTACATCCAGATCTGCAAGCATCTGGAAGAGAGAACATCTGGTCCTGGCTTGGGCATTTGAAACCTCAGAGCCCACTCCCAGGGACACACTCCTTTCCCACAAGTCTACACTTCTTACTTCTTCTTAAGTAGTACCATTCCTGGTGATCAAGTATTCAAACATTTGAGCCAGGAGGGACCATTCTTACACAAACCACCACACTCACATTCCTTATGTGTGTGTTGTTTCTCCACAGAAAAGGAAAGGACCTCTTGGCCCAGATTTTTCTGACACTGATACTCCAACCAAGGACCATTCATGGACAAAATCTAGACAACCTAGAACCCCTGCTAAGATGTAGCCCATGGCAGCTCAGTATCCAAGTGGATTCCCTAGTAAGGGGAACAGGGGCTATCTCTCACATGAACTCAGTGGCTGGCTCTTTGATCACCTCTCCCTGAGGTGGGAGGAGCCTTACCAGTCCACAGAGGAAGACAATGCAGTCAGTCCTGATGAGACCTCATAGGCTATGGTCAGATGGAAGGGGAAGAGGACCTCCCCTATCAGTGGACTTGGAGAGAGGAATTGGGGAAGATGAGGGAGGGTAGAATTGGGAGGGAATGCAGGAGGGGCTACAGCTGGGATACAAAGTGAATAAGCTGTAATTAATATAAAAAACAAAATTGAAAATTAGAAAAAGGAAAAGAAAAAGACAAGGCAAACAGTAGTCCTTTCTGGGATTAAAATAGAGTTTTTGCAAAATGGTAAAGGAAGTAAACACTCCCTAGCACAGGAAAGGGTGGGAACACAAGTCAAGTGCTACGTTGTTACCTGAGACTGAAAGTCACATTGCTAAGGTCTTTTAGTTTCCCTAAAGCACAGCAGTATCTTGCTACATAGTATTACTAGTGCTAAGGCATTAAGAGTATATTTGTTTTCTCCTTTGACTATTGTTTAATTTTAATCATGAGGATTATTTATGCATTTACGAACTTACCTACTATTGAAAAATATACATCAGAAGTTAATCACTACAGCATTCTAGAAAGGTACTGTCTGGTGTTTTTTGTTTGTTTGTTTGTTTGTTTTAAGAAGATAGTGTTATCTCCTCACTCATGTTCATTTAGAAAATACTAACTGTTGGTTCATGTTTCTTACAGTACTTGGCTTCTGACTTGATATATATGACATGCAATTTATCATTGCTCTTTTCCTGACTGAATGCCTTATTTAACAACAGTTTATCATTGTTTTGCAGAATTAGAGCCAGGTAAACAAGGGCTGGATAAACAAACAAACCAGCGAAAAACAATATATTTCACGATAAAACATTGTTGTGATTGATTTATAGAAATGGGTCAAGAACATATTTTAGGATACATAAAGATGTTTCCTTTCATAATCACAAACACTTTTGCCCTGTATTAGCATCTTTACTAATATAATACTTGTGTGTGTGTGTGTGTGTGTGTGTGTGTGTGTGTGTGTGTGTGAAGGAGAGAGAGACAGAGAGAGAGAAAGACAGAGAGAAAGAGAAAGCATTCATGGCTCCTGTGTCACAGCATGCATGTGGAGTTCACAGGATAACTTTGTGGAGCTGTTTCTATATTTCTACTTTTTATGGATTCCAGGCATTGAGTTTAGGTCATTGGCTTTGCATCACTGAGCATATGTGTCATTCTTCCCAATTACCCTTTGAGTCACCCTAGTATTAGTAGTTTTTAAAAAGTTGAGTAAGTTGCCTTCAGTAACTCACATTAACTGGTTGGCAGAGATTGTACTAGCACTTTTATTCTGTGCTTCTTGATTTTATGTTGTTTTCTCTGTACTTATGTTAGTTTTCTAAAACATCTCCAATAGAAAGAAATGCAATACAAGCCATATATGCAATTTTAATTTTAACTTCTAATTTAAAAAATAATTACATGGTTTCCCCTCTTTCATTTCTTCCCCAAATCCCTTTCAAATTCATGGCCTCTTTTTCTTTTATTATTATTGCTGTCTGTGTGTGTGTTGTTTTGATTTATTTGCTACTTTGAAATTCAACGTACACTTTACTAAGCTCAGTCTAGACTAGTCTGCCTTGGAGTGCTCCTTGATACAATGTGGCTGGCTGCTATAGCCCATTCTACAAAGTAAGACAAAGGTAGAAAGCTCAAGAGCTGACAGCTACTCTGCCCACATTAGCAGTGGGGCACAGAAGAGCCAGGGAGGAAGGGACAACAGAGACAGGGGAGGAGAGCAGCAGGTGATGAGAATCGTTCAGAGATGGCCACAATCAGCACGATAAGCAGAGTAGACCCCTGGCGTGGAGCCTTTATTTCTTAGACCTGAGACAACATTAAAGAGTAACTGACACTAGATCTCTTTCTATCTGTAGTTGCCCTCAATGGTTGAGTCACTAAGGGATGCAATTTTTATCTAGGTAGACGATTCAATGGAAATAATATGACTTCAATTAAAAACGTGAAGAAATTCTTCTCAATGAGATGCTAAGATTAATAGTGAAGATTATAAATATACATAGCCCACAGGCACATAAAGATCTAACTTCAATATGGCTTAAAGCATCAAAAATAATAATTTTTCTTCAAACAAAGATTTATTGAGCAATCAATGCATTGTGGAACTGTCTGTATCAACTACACTGAATCATCACAAAAATTGATGAAGCTGACACTCTTATTCATTTTTTTAACAACGAGAAAGCTAAAATTCTTAGAGTAGTTTGTAATGCACCAAACTCAAGCATGCTAGGCAATGCTTTACATCTGTGTTCAAAACCTGCATCATGAAAAGATGACCCGCAGGCTGCAGCAGGACGAAGAACTGAAATGACTAATACTGTTTTACGATACTGGGTCAAATGTAATTTTCCTATATTTGTAGTTCAAAAAACACTCCACGCATATCTAGTTTGGACCAGGTGACAGGTGCAGATAAAGAGGCAGTTGGCACCTTCAAACTGGAGCCTGAAATATGAATGACATGAGGAGAGTTGTAGGAGGTAGTGTAGGCAGTGTGGACAATGGCTGGAAGGACAGAGGTAAAAAAGACAGTCTACAGGGAAAGGGGAAATAGCACAGGAGATGTGGTACATTTCAAGTACGGAAGCTGGAAATTACATTAAAGGCTGAGTTGAGGAAAACTAATTGAGAGCTTTGTGGGATTTTACCAAGAGAGTGATATTATTGCCACCATTCACACAGAAATATATGTCTGGGGCATAAATTAGGAGAGAAAGTGAGTAAGCCAAATGTGCATTTTGAGATGATTTTGGTACAGCAAAGGTCCTGTACCAATTGAAGGAAACCTAAAGTGAGACCAGCTGGAAGACACTGAACAAATTTTGAGAATCTCAAAGGAAAACAAGAAATCAAAACAGCCTTCAGATTTCATAAATTAGTGAAGAGTAACTGAGAGGACAATGCTTCTATTTTATAGTGGGAAGGTAGGCTTCGAATTTTCTTGTGATAATTAGGCAAAGCTTCTTTGTAGATCCCATATCCTCAATTTCTACTCCAGAGTATATGAATAAAAACCATACATGTTTTCTAAAACATCAAGCTGCTATGTACAAATGTATTGGAAATTTCTAACCTTGACATATACAAAATAAATAAATAAATAAATAAATAAATAAATAAGGCATACTTGGAAATCCAGAGAGAGCTTATGTATTGCCTACTGTGAACACAATGCAAAATCATTCTATTTTAAAAATTCCCTAAAATAAACAAAAACTTATCAGACAAGTATATTTAATATATATCACTAAAATTAGTGATTTTTCATTGAAACTTACTGTCATAATGTCTGTTTTACATTTGTGCCTTTGAAACATCTAAGGAATGTTGTTCATATCAACTTCTAGTTAATCTGCTCAGTTTATCTCTGGTTAGAATGACTAAGACAATTGTTTTACTTATTAATATCAGTGTCGACCAGACCTGACATATTGAATGACTTTCTTTTTTTTTTTATCAGTTACATTTTATTAACTCTGTATCCCAGCCGTGTCCCGATCCCTCATTCCCTCCCAGTCCCTCCCTCCCTCCCTCATCTCCACCGTGCCCCTTTCCAAGTCCACTGATGGGGGGGACCTCCTCCCCATTCATCTGATCCTGTTTTATCAGGTATCTTCAGGACTGGCTGCAAAGCCCTCCTCTGTGGCCTAACAGGACTGCTCCTCCCTTCGGGGGTGGGGAGACCAAAGAGCCAGTCATTGAGTTCCTGTTAGAAATAGTCCTTGTTCCCCTCACTTTGGGAAACCAATTGGTTACTGAGCTACCACAGACTACATCTGAGTGGAGGTTCTAGGTTATATCCATACATGGTCCTTGGTTGAATGTCAGTCTCAGAAAAGACCCTGTGCCCAGATATATTTGGTCCTTGTGGAGCTCCTATCCTTTCCCCATCAGACTAACTCCCCTTCTTTCTTATGATTCCCTGTACTCTGCCGAAGGTTTGGTCATGAGTCTTTGCTTTGAAAACACTGCTAGTTAGAGTCTTTCAGATGCGCTCAGTAGACTCCTGTCATACGTTCAATGCACATCCCATCTGTTGAATGACTTTCATCAACATTAAAATATTTGATTTTCACTGCCCTGAGATGTAAACATTTCCTCATTTTTCCTTTGAGGAAACAGAGGCTCAGAAGGGATCCAAGAAGTTACCTTTCATCACATATTGAGAAAATGATTTTCCTCAATGTTGTGGCATATGGCCTTTCCAATGGCATCAATACTATATGCCACTGGTAGAATGCTATGCCATGTGTTCATTAATATTCAAGTCTGCGTCATTTCAAAACACTGCATTTTAAGTTAGTGCACCCCCAATTACATTATAAGAAGACACTCGAAAACACGAGTCAGGGCTTAGTGCTGAAAAGTTGACAGTTCTTGTCAACTTGGTAAAATTCCATGGCAGTGACAACTTCACAGAGTCCCTTAATAGAGTATAAAGATGAAATAATCAGGGTGTGTTATTTTCATAAAACAAATATGATGGTATCTACAGTAACAGCTTCCTCTGGTGACAGGTGTTGTCTTTGTAGATAACCTTAGGGATTAGGCAGATAAAACCTATATTTTTTCTTATTCCTCCACAGACACACTCAAATGTGACTATTCTGTGACACATCATCTGTTTCTACCAGAGAGAGAAAGGTCAGACTCTAAAACAGTAATGGAAGTGTGTTGCAAGCTGAGTACTTGAGTACTTAAGATACAAACTTTGATGAGCTTTCCAACACTTCAAATAAATTCATCATAAAGAGTTGCTTTCTAATATTTTAACAATAAAATTCCAAGGACTTCAAAGAAAAACTCTTTTACCAGTTTATATTTGGAAAAATATCTGCCATAATATTTGTTTTGAATGTAGCAGTCTAAGAAACAGATAATACTGAATTTTATATGGTATCCAAATTACTAAGTAACAGTATGTAGCCATATTAATTATTTTGTTGTCAGGCTTTAAATTGGCCTTATCTAGTTACTAAGGTCAATAAATAGGATAAAATAATATAATGCTCTAAAAAGTAGCTACATTGTATTCAAACCCAATTTTCCAGGTAGGAGTCTTTAAATTTTTCCAGCTAGAATCAATGTACTTAGAGAAATATCTACGTGAAAAATAATTCTTTAATCATTGATTCATGAAATGAATGACATGGGCCTTCAACTTTAACCCAAGTAGTGTTATACTTGCATAATTTGCTATTATATTTACAATTTAAAATGCCTTGCATTATAAGGGGTAGAAAAGTTGTTCCTACTACTGAAACCCACCTTGATAACTGGACATTGTAGGCAGAAAATAATATCATTCCAAAAAGTCAGAAATCAAGTCACATAGAATAACTACTTTTCATTTTAATTTTATTTTTATTTTTCAATCTGCCCTTCTAATTCAATTGTGCTTTCTTGGCCACCAAAAGCAATCTCAGGAATTGCTGAGCTGCTTGAAAGAGAGTCTAATGGGATCTAAAAATCAATTCACAGGTCTGCCACTGATTCATTGTGTGACTTCTGCTTCTACTAAAATGACATTAAATTGGTCTCCTCGCCATTTCAGACCTTAGTTTTTTTTTACCTTTTGATAAAAGAACACTCATCTGATGGGCACTATGCATATACACCTAAGAAAGTCAGGTACTGAGTGTGAATCACAAGACTAGCTTCTCTGTCAGCCAGCTGCTGCAGTGAGATTGTCTGAGAGCTTTGTAGAGGTTGGAAGTCTGTTTCTTTCCAGTACTGCAATTGCAGTTCTGTATGTGTGCCAGGGTTCAAGCTCCTTTTAAGTGCTTTTATCCTAGTCATTTTTTTTCTTTTGATTTACATTTTGTTGGCATTGAGTAGCTGTCTTACCTCATATTTAAATTGATTAACCTGGAAAGGATGGATGCTTAGTGCCCCACATTTCTTTGCCCTTGGCTGGCCTGACTCTGAGGGACAAATGTCAGCTTTGAAGTGAAGAATCCCTATTTCCTGTACCACGTCAGACTGATCGTAGATCCAGGTACCTCCTTGTCACCACATCACATTTTCACTGAGAGTCACATGGAAACTCATCTCTGATTTCATGCCGGATTTGCCCAGTATCCTAGGTAGAATATAAAAAAAGATAACATTTTCACTTGCATATAATAACTTCTCGGACAGTACACTGTGTATATATTTTGTGAGTGGTAAGTAAAATATTACCATTTGTGACATTTGGCAAACTAAGCCGGAAGATCCTTGTCCATAAAGTACTCCGAAACAAACTGTAACGTCCTACTGTTATAATGTATATTTTAGGAGAAATCAAATTCCACTATGCCACATACATGACCAGATTCCATCCTAGTGATCTTTGTTCTTTCCGTATGCCTGGTCAGATTTACACATCTCCTATGGCTAACATTAACAGTATTTTCAATGATATTGCCAAAAAGGTTTGTTTGATCTGGACAATATTAAGTTATCAACTGAGTGGAAAAAGTTTATACACTCTCAACTTTTCTGAAACCTAAAAATTTCTGCAGATAAATGTCCCCATTTAAAGAATGTGTCTACTGATAATTCATGGCAACTTCCATACTAGCTCAAGATACACTTATAAAACAGTTATTCTACAACTCTTCTAATCTTTATTCATCATTTTTATTTATAAAAAAAGTGTAATAACTGGGATGTAGATTAATGGTAGAATGCTTGCGCAGCATCTAGCAGGCTCTGAGTTCAATCCACAATAGTGTTAAAATTGTTAAATTAAATTTAAAGAGCAATAATGGCTGGAGGGATGACTCAGAGGTTAAAACATGTTCTGCTCTTCCAGGAGATCCAAATTCAGTTCCCAGCATCACTTTTGAGAAGCTCTCAATGGTCTGTCACTCCAGCTCCAGAGGAATTGGTGCCTCGGGCTTCCATGGGCCACTGCACTCACACCCACGTGCATGCACACAGATACACATGCATAATTAAAATAGTAAAAAAAAATAAGTCTCAAAAATGGAAAACTCAAATGTATGTTGTTTGAGTAACTCACTCAAATTTGTAGCAACTTCGTAGTACATAAAGCTGTGAATAATAAAGTTTAGTTCTCTCCACAGCTAACTCACCATCTCATTCTGTACAGGGCATTTATTGTTCTGCCCTCATAGCTACCACGTCAAAAAAATGAAACTCATAATTTTTGTTAAGCATCAGATTGTACATACGATTTTATTTTTCAAAATTAAGTCAGCTTCTGCTTATGATATCAATTATTATTATAAAAAACATTTGTCTTTTACCTTTTCTCTTTGGACATCTACTTTGTGATTAGGAACCATGTGAATGTGTTTTCAGAAAAATACAATTATTTATTGCATAATAAGAGTAATTGCTAATAAAAATGAATTATCATCTCTCCAGAATAGCTACAGTTTCAATATCTCAACCTTATTTAATTTTATTCTCATAAAAGTCACTGGATTTATGTTGATTTCTGTTAGTTGAAGCAGTCAACACATCAGACATTATCAAAGAAAGTTATTGAGTACATTAGAAAAGCAGCATGAATGCAGGCCTCTTGCAGAATCTCACCCACACACCTCTGCATACAATGAACTGGAATGACTAAACGCTTTGATCTTCTCTGGGTAACATAAAAGGGAGAAGAGGAAAAAGCAGCATCTGTTAGGATAAAAGTTTAATGAACAGGTGGAGACTAGTTGAGTGTTGACACAGAGCATGAGAAAAGCAAAGAAAGATAAAATGCAGAATAGTTATCATCACAGACCTCCAGAGTCCAAGGAGATACATTCTGATTCAAGAAAATGATACTAAAGTCAATGCATTTTGTTTTACCTCTAAGCACTCAGAAGCCTGTACCAGCTTTCCACAAATACCTTTAATGGGACCATATAATTCACTGTGTATCTATATAAAATCTCATATAAGAGAAAATTTATGTAAGCTTCTCATGTATTTATATCAATAATAGACAAAAAAATATGCTGGGAAAATATAAAAATGTAATACTAAGAATGAAGTCATTTTTACTGCCTACTACTTTAATTTAGTGAAAAATTCATTTTAGTGAATTTTTTATATAATTGAGGAAAGAAAACGTTTGTTGTGGAAGAGTGTTTGACAAGGACTCAGCTTTCTCTTTAGATTTATCTTCAATAGCTCTGCGTACTCTCAAGATGGTTCATGTCCACTGAAAACTTTGAGAGACAATTCAGTTTGTGAGTTTTTCCATTGTGAAATATTAATGTAGATTGTGATTTTTCAAAGTTGATATGGAAGTAGAGATCCTTCTCCCTATGACTAAATGCTTCCTATAATTCTAAACATAATGACAGCAGCCATAAATCACGAACGGTGTGTGCAGGCATGACATTAACTCATGAGCACACAACAATTATTAAGTTCATGGCTGCTCTATTAAAACAGAGAATAAATTACAGACATTAGAGCTTCAGATTGAAATGGCCCTACATTTTCAAAAATATTAAGGGAGTAGAAACAGCAACTGGAAATATAGTAATATATAATTGAAGTTTGGAAGTACAGGCCATGTTGAAGTTTGGAGACAGTGTCACATGGATACCACAGAAAGCAGCCCAGTTATAGATGTATTGTGGCAGTATTTGGGGAATGTCAAAAGACAGACACTGGCCTCTAACATGGTGCCTGCGTATAACAGACTCTATGGACTTTCCTGCTCTACATCAGAGCGGAGGTTGAAAGGTCACCAAGCCATATGGTTTCACTTGAGGAAGTTAATTCTCTTCAATTCCATCTCGCCTCCTCCACTCTTTCAACTCCATCAATTTTTGTATCCAGTTGTTTCTGTGGCAAAGCCAGATCAGTTTTTACAAGGAGTAGAAGGGCACCCATCATCTTGTATAAGGACATTCTTCCTCCTTTGAATCCTAGCAACTAAGGTAAAGTGTGCCTGTTGGTTCAGGTCCTTCCTACCTCTACATCCTTTGAGGAGGGCTCTCACACTTACCGCATTTTAGTGCTACGCTTCTTTTAATTTATTGTCATTCTCAGTCAGGCTTGTTGCAGGCTTGTTGAATTTATTTCTCTTAGCTGAAAAAAAAATCTCTCCTGTATCTTTTCTAAGGAGTCCATCCATCCATTTGTTCTCAGTTCATACATTACTTCTACAGAGCCAGATTTTTCTGACTCATCCTATCAATAATGGTAGTAAGCACCATCTAGTACCTAAACAAAGACAGAGGCAGGCAGCAGACGTAATGAGAGCGTAACAATATTTAGAGACTAGGTCTGGGGTAGGGTACATTTTTGTAGGATGAATTCACTCCTCATAAGCTATTTGAACACTCGAGTGTCATTTCTTCATTTATAAAGTATTCTTTGGGGTGAACCTGTACAAAAGGGCATGTGTTGCAAATTACAACAAGAGCATGAAACAAAACTTTTCTATCACATTGAACTCAGAGATAAAAAACAAGTTAGCCCTCATCAGAAAAAACAAACAAACAAACAAACAAAACTTAGATTCTTCATACTGAAAATAAATCTGTGTACATTTGACATAAATCACTACTTGTAGGTTAAAATAATTTACACTGATTAAATAATGATGCTAAGGTTTTACAAAAAATAATTATTGCTTAATATGATTGAGATATAACTCATGAAGACAGTCTCTACACAGAGTATACACGGTACATTGCAATGATTTTTTTTCTATAACATTTACGCAGATGAACATTTTGTTGTTAGGAGTTTTCAGACAGTAAGTCAGTAAAGAAATGCTAGGGATAGATGGAGAATATATAAACCTCCAACTAAAGAAAAGACCAAAGAAGGGATGGAGCAAATTAAAAAAAAAAATGGAGGGAGAAATCTACCTCAAAATTTTCCTAAAAATCGAGTTCAATAAAATTGATTTGGCTACAATAGAAGTCCTATTGCAACTCGATATAGTAGGCAAGTTGATATCCATGGTGTCCTTCCCTTTTCTCAAGAGAAAGGGAGGACAGAAGGGTGGAGGTGGGGTAGACTGGGAGGAGAGGAGAGAGGGGAGGGGAAGCTGCAATCACAATATAAAGTAAATGAGTGAATTAATGAATTAATTAAAATTGATTCAGCAAGATATAGACTTTTCCACACAAGAAAAATTTATTAGGTTTATTTTGAACTCTAGGTTCAAATGGATTAGACCTCTATAGGTATCAGGACTTGAAAATAGACATGATACAATGATGTACTGGATCCTCTCTCTCGGTCACTACAGAAGAAAATGCAGCATGCTCAAGACATCATGTTCCCACTGATGTCTCCGCTGCACTATTGCCCCACTTTTGCTCACATGGGATGTCAATGCAGAACGAAGAAAAGTAGAATATTCTACATCTATATCAATATGGACTGCAAATTACTTTCTCTACTTGGAGTTGAAAGAGCATTAACTTAGAGTTCTTAATAATAATAAACTTTACTTTCCACTATTTTTGTTTACTTGACATTTCTTTCCTGGATATTAGTTACACAGCTGAAGAAAAAAAAATGAATAAAAATAAACCATCTTTTTTTTTTTTTCCTAAAAATAAGTTAAAGACTAACACATAGGAGAACAAAACTGAAGTGATCGTGAGCACCATTTTTAAAGCAAGGGGAAGCGGAGTCTTAGGGTCAGAGGGTAAAGTAGAAAGGCAAAGGGAGGGAGTAAAGTGTACACACTGACATTAAGAAGGCAGTATCTGTAGGTGCCATTAGAAGGGATGTGGGCTCTACTGTTTGAGTTTGGAATTAAAGCCTTCTGAGAATGAAGACAAATTTTATTTTTGTAGAAGAGTTGCCTTTCATCTTCCCCCATTAGGATTTCAATTGGCACAAGATGACACAGCCTGCCCAACAATCAGGCATGTCAATCTGGAGGAAGCAACTTTCCTTCAGCTCCCTTTAAGGGCCTTTTATTTTTGCCTGTGTAGGAACAGTGTGTATTTGACATATGTAAGATAATTCACTGCAATGTGAAGAGGGAAGATGGTGAGCTGACTGTAATCTAAAATCCAGCAGCTCATACAAGTTTATTTTCAAATGGAACTGGCATCTCTATTCATTAAGGAACATAGTCATTTAATATAACACGATTTTATTTGTTCATAACTTCTTTATATTTTCAACAGAACCTCTGAGATTTCTAAAATGATTGGCTGATTGGAGAAATAAACATTATCATTATAGTGGCTTTGAGGTTTAAGCCTTTCACTCAGTAGTTACTAATAATTGTTTCATTCCTGGATACTCGTTCAGAAAAATTGCCAATGAAAGAAAAAGGGAAAAAAAGAGAAAGAAAGAAAAGAAAGAGAGAGAAAGAAAGAAAGAAAGAAAGAAAGAAAGAAAGAAAGAAAGAAAGAAAGAAAGAAAGAAAGAAAGAAGAAAAAGAAAAAGGAGAAAGAGAAAGTCTTCATTCAAGATGAAGGATTTTCAGTGAACTTGACTGGCTCTTTAGAAGCCAGTTTAACTCATATTGCATTCTAGGCTTACCTCAAGGGAGTGTTGCAGGGTCCAGTCAAACACTGCTCAGTGCTCTTTAAGTTGTCATCTTTTGAGTTTGCTCATTTCAAACTCCAAAACCCAAGCCTGGCACTTCAGCTTTGTGTGTGTGTGTGTGTGTGTGTGTGTGTGTGTGTGTGTGTGTGTGGTGTTTGTTCTTCAACATGTTACATTTCTACATGACATGAAATATAAAATCATCTCTAAAGAAATATATTATTTTATTTTTGTTTTTTTATAATTAAATTTATTTATTTTTATTAATACAGTTTTTCACTTGGTAGCCCCCCATAAGGCCCTCCCTCTTCCCCTCCCGGTCCCATCTTCCTTCCTCTTCTTGACGCATGCCCCTCCCCAAGTCCACTGATAGGGGAGGTCCTCCTCTCCTAATTACAGTTTATTCACTTTGTATCCCAGCTATAGCCCCTCTCTTGCCCCCTCCCAATTCCACCCTCTCTACCTCATCTCCCATGACCCTCTCCAAGTCCACTGATAGGGGAGGTCCTCCTCCCCTTCCATCTGACCTTAGCCTATCAGGTCTCATCAGGATTGGCTCCATTGTCTTCCTCTGTGTCCTGGTAAGACTGCTTCCCCCCCAGGGAGAGGTGATCAAAGAGACTACTGCTTAGTTCATGTCAGAGACAGTCCTGTTCCCCTTACTAGGGAACCTACTTAGAGACTTAGCTGCTGTGGGCTACATCTGTGCAGGGGTTCTAGGTTATCTCCATGCATCGTCCTTGGTTGGAGTATCAGTCTTAGAAAAGACCCCTGTGCCCAGCTCCTGCCCCCTCCAGGTCAGTGCATACAACTGTCTATATCAAATTATTGAGCATATTTTAAACTCTTTATAATATTTGTTGACTCAAATAAATAAATAAATGCAGTTCTCAGTATAAGTGTGGTTACTATGATTTAAAATATTTTTTTTACTAAGAAAAGAAATACTTTAGTTTAGAAAAATCATTTAGTCTTAATTGGATGTGTTTTTTTTTTCAATGCTTTCATGTTTAAACTTTCATTACTCTTGAGCTTTCTGTCCAACACTGTGTTCTAAGCTTTCTTCTCTTTGTATTTTAGCTGAATTATTTTCCTTAAAAAGACAACATAGGATTGCCATGTGGCAGGCTAAACCTATGTATTTATTCAAGTTATCTGAAAACCTTGTCTTGTCCTTCCATTGTTTAAAGAGCAAATAATGGAGAAAAGTACCACAGAGTGACTCATAGTCCAACAACCATTAGGTTTCTTTTGATCATTCAAATTTAAGCATTTATTTAATGCAAATCTTGATTGTTCCCTTTGAGTAATTAAAGTGACTTCTATAGTCCTAGATCCCATTCTTGTTCTGAAAAGATTTTATTAATGATGAGACCTGACAGACTAGGATCAGAGGGAAGGGGAGGAGGACCTCCCTTTGCAATGGACTGGGAGAGAGACACGGGTGGGGAAGAGAGAGGGTGGAATTTGGAGGGGAGGAGGGAGGGAGGTACCGATGGGTATACAAAGTGAATAAACTATAATTAATATAAATAAATAAATAAATAAAAGGAAAAAAGAGAATAAGAACTCAAACTTCAAAAGCAGAATTCCCAAATTGTCTTACTTTCATCTCTCGATATATGTTAAAGCTTCTGTTCCAAAATTCAATATTGCACCATCAGTACATTTTGTGGGAATTAAAAGTAGAGCAAACCTACTTCTATAAAGAAAGTTAACAGACTATGAATTTTTCTCTTTGTACATATACGTATATGTGTGTGTGCACATACACATAACTCTTACTGTTTTTTTTTAACTTATTTAATTTTATTTTATTTGCATTAGTGTGAAGGTGCAAAATCCCTTGTACTCAGTTGTGAGCTGCCATGTGGGTGCTGGGAATTGAACCTGGGTCCTTTGGAACAGCATACAGTACTCTTAACCACTGAGCCATCTCTCTGGCCCCAACTCTTATTGTTTAATTATAAAAAGAGCACTCAACTTGTAAAATGGCCTCCAAAATTCATTTACCATAAGAAATGCTGGTAAGTACTTTGACAGAAGAGCTCTGTTTTTTTTGTTTTTGGTTTTTTTGGTTTTTTTTATTAGGTGTTTAGGTAATTTGGAATTTCTGTGTATGTATATGTATGTTAGATATATAGCATCTCAGTCAAGTAACTAAAGGCCACATACTGTTAAATGGTTATATTCAAACCCAAAACTGAACTAAAATATCTTTAAGCTCTTTTTTGAATCTGTGAAACAATAGTTGCCAGGTGGTATTTGTCAACGTAAAAATATTAAGTTTTGTAGATAAGCTGTGCTGAGACTAAAAACCACTTTTCTAAAACAGTTGCATTTAGTAAGTATTTCATTCATTTTCAAAGTGGCAAATTTTGTTATACCATTTACATCAGTAGCCACACGTATGACACTCATGAAACACGTTTTCTCCTGTTGGAATAGTAAGCAGCACTGAGCTGATAGGACATCTATAGATTTCCCTATATGGTTTAAAAGGAGTATTTTATGTTGGTTCTTAAAAACTATTGCATGTGTCAATGTATTGCTTGAGGTTAATGTTTGTTGATTTTAGTAAATGAACTTTTTCATTTACTAAATGAACTTTTCATTTAGTAAATGAACTTTTCATTTAGTAAATGAACTTTTTTTCTCCTAGCAACTCTAAGCTGACTAATTGTTGTATTTGGGGATTATTTCATCTCTCAAACACACATACCATCTGCTTTTCGTCTGCTATGAGGTGGATAGCCTCATCTGCCACCTGTAACTGTCACCAAGAGCCTCAACTTGAGCCCATATAACAGAAACAGCGAACCATAGACTGAAGTATCTGAGGCAAAGTTTGAGGCAAAAAAAAAAAAAAAAAAAATTCTTTAAGTTGTTTCTCTGGAGTATTTTGTATGGCTGATAGAAAGATGATAATGCAGAGCCAGGCATTGTGGCATACAGCTTTTTTTTTTTTTTTTTTCAATGCAGTTTATTCAGGAACCTTGAACAATCATCTGACCCTGGGGAAAGCCAGCCCACAGCTTAAATAGCCTCTGGGTAGCCAACCCCAGCGTGCTACGTGGGCAATGCAGATAGGTCCACATACATGGAAGCAAGCCAGATCCTCGGCTTTAGCCAAATGTGGAGTTGTTCGTGACAGAGAGCACTCACCATCAGGAAACCAGCTCCATCTTTAAGGCGCGGCATTCCGCAGCTCTCTACAGTTCCCCCTTTTTGTTTTAGACACATCAGGCAAGAGTAGAGGTCTGATCTCTGATGTTAGAAATCCTTACACTTGGGAGGAATGGCAAGCAGATCTGTGTAAGCTGGAGACCAGCATGGTCTACATAATGAGTTTCAGGACAACCAGAGCTATGTATTGAGATCCTGTCTTGAAAGGAAAGAAAAGAGAAAAAGAAAATGAAAACAAAAACAAAAACAACAACAAAACAACCAACCAAATAGAAAACAAAACAAGATGATAATGTAATACATTTTCATGCCATTGTTGTATAAGAAATATAGGTCAAAATTAAATTCTGTAAAAGTATTTGCTCACTGTCTCTCCTCCGTAGAACTTCCTGCGAGATACTTAGTCATTCTGATCCAGTTCTTCAAACCCTGGCACTGGAAGGTAGAATCTTAAACAATTGTATGGAAACCAGTGACGGAACATGTAAACAGTGTGCCCGCTAAATGATCTTATTTAAATGCTACAACATGCTAAACAGGCAGATGTTCTTCTTTTCCTTTTTTCTTTTTAGAAAAGAGAAAATTTAGTCATAACAGGTTAATCTATTTACAAGCTATTACTAGAAAACACCAGATCTTTGGTTTGAACTTGTTTTTTTTTAATAACTGTTAATCTTTTATTAACTTCTTTTACAGTTACTTAAAATTAATTTTATAATGTCCCAGAAATATTTGCATAAATGAATATTTATACAAGGTAAATATTTTTCACCCAATAAAACGACAAAACTACAAAGATATGAAGTTCTTTTACAAAGAAATATTTCTGAGCAAGCCATTTCCTCAGCTGCACAAAAATGAAAAATGAGTTAATTGGTGAGGGGTAGACCAAATTAAGAAGAATCTAAAAAATATGCACACAAAAAAATTCAACTCCTGCGGTTATTAAGTAGGTAATTAACACAAACAAAGGACATTTTGAAAAACACTAGAAGTTTCCTAGGATAGTTCAGTGGCTAAGCACTTCTTAGCATGCCTTAGATCTTCATTTAAACCCCAGAAAAGCAAACAAATAAAATAAATAATAGTGGTTTCTAGACGAGGTGATTGAGTAAGAGGGGATGAAGCATCAGCGAATTGGCAAGGAAGCTAAACACAAATAAAGCCTAGGTTATCATAACCAATACCTTATGATAAAAGGCGAAAGAAGAAATGCTAGCACTTATTTGCTTAGGAGTTGAAAATTACTACACAGAGAAACCCTGTCCCAAAAAAAGAAAAAGCTGATATTTGATATTTATGGATTGGGGGAGGATTGATCAATCAAAATTAAATAATATAAATATCCCATTTACGAACATGTTATTTTGTGAGTTAATTTATAAAATAAAATAGTATTTTAAGAGGTATAAGTGAACTGGAAAAGACAAGTTGTGTCCTATACTTTGGATGGAAGTACTAAATAACGCTGACTGATGAAATCTGGGGAATCATTTGTCTATCTTAGGGATAGGATCTTTGCGTCAGGAAGCGAGAAGGTGAAGTGCTGGGCTCCTGTTCTGCAGAAGCTAAGTTGGGGAGGAATAGCCAAACAAGGAATGGATTATGTAATTCTGCCAACAAAGGGTAAAGAAGTGGAAGTCTAGTTGGTCTTCATGACATTTATGTCCTAAGTGATAATTTTAATATTTGAAAAGAAATAAATGGGTGAAACCCAAACAGCAGCATTGGTGATGGTTTTTTCAATCTGGTGGAGTCCATTGAAGGAACTGCATGGCTCTGGAATAAAATGGACAAAAAAAAAAAAAAAAAGACATGGGCCGAATAAATAGAAAGAAAAAGAAACATAAACATAAAATAATACCTTGCAGTAAGTACTCAGAATTTTTGTACTCAATGAATACCAAGCAACAAGAACCAACCAACAAAACACATAAACAACAACATCAGTGCTATTGCAAGAAGAAAGTGGGAGAATGGAAAAATAGAAAGTAACAAAAACTAATGGGGAAGACATAATTGAGGGCAAAGGGTGGCATAAAATATCTAATTCAAATGCCCATCTATAAAAAGAAACAGATTTGAGAATGTGTAGTTTAGCAAGAAGAACAAATTATGCAACCTGCCAAATTTATCTTTATGGGTCAGAATATCTTTCCAAATTAATCCTTCAAAAACTCCAGGACTTATCTTTGTTTTTTAAGTGTATCATTTATTGCACAGGCCTGTGGTTATCATTTTCAGCATGTGAAGGAACAAGTTAAGAGAACTGTAGAAAGGCAAGATTAGAAAGAATATTTCCTTGTTCCTAGAATATTTTCTCAGTTCACCAACACATCATTTCTGCTAAGAGTTTTAAAAATCATTTGTTTCATTCAGCACAAACTTGAGCATTTTGGGGGAATGGAGAGATGTCTCAGTGGTTAAGAGCCCTGGCTACTCTTTCAGAGGACCAGGCTCAATTCCCAGCACTCAGAATAGTGTGTAACTCCAGGTACAGGGGACCCAATAACATCACACAGACATACACGCAGACAACGCATCAATGCCTGTGAAATAAAAATGAATCAATTTTTTTTTAAAAAAAAAAAAGCTTGAGCTTTCTTTTGAGCCTACCCTCTCCTATCATGACACTTTGGGCATTCATACAGTAACTCCAGCTCTGTTTACCGGTTGCCAACCATACACCAAAGTGTTTCCTTAGCTATAAAAATGAAGAAATCAACACTGATTTCATAGATCACTTGTGAAAGTTGCAAATGTGAACAAACAACAGCAAAGAGCTTACTTGCTATCATCGCAGGAGCTGAAATCATTTTAGGGATGATAATATGAGGCTCAACAAACCGGAAGGACAGCAAATTCTCCAGCCAAGGTGCACTCTTTCAACACACTGAGATGGTGCTCAGTTCGCAGTGGCACTGCTGTGATTTAACATCCGTGTGGCGGAGAGTGCTGGCGAAGGTTGGCGGCACCGGTAGTGACTGTGGTAATCACCGTAGCAGGAATTATGTCTTTGCTATTCTTGTGTTGGTTCTGTAAAATTACCATGCCCCAAAAACAACAGTTTGAAGCCACAGAGGTGTAGAAAAAAAAAATCACTACATTACCCCTGTTCTTTGTATGCATCTTTTGTGGTTGACGAAATAATTGTAATATATCCAAAAATGACAAAATACATATATATGAAGGTATGACATCAGTATTGACCATGAACTGATCCAAAGCTAATGCATATGTTATTATGGAAACATTGAGGGAAACACTGAAATCGATGCAGCTTTGCAGCTGTTTATTGTTTTAGTATCATCCATTTGACTCAAATATCCTAAGACTTGAAACAAAATTTCTGACCTCGTGCAAAACAAGGTAGAGAGATGATCATAAAAATAAGTGCATTTTTTCCTATATAGATCGGTTTAGAAAGAGATTCCTCTCAAAACGGAATGATATTGTAAAAATTTATATGTACATTACTATTCTTTGCCATCATACAGTGCCAAAGCTAGGGGTGTTGGGAAAACTATGGTTACATATTTTAGAAACATGAAAGCACCTATGCAATGTGATACTTTACCTACTAATAAAAGTTTCTCAAGGGATGTTAGGAGTGAGGATAAGGATGTGCCAATATTAGCAAGGGAGGATGCTACTTTTGGAATGAGATAATTTTGGCTAGCTGCATCAATGGGTTATATTGAAGTTTAGGAGGAGCAAAGGGAGGATGAGAGGGGGTGTTTTAGGAAATGAGAACATAGATGTGGGAGGGTATCACATTACACAGAGCTTTGAAATCGACCATAAAATCCTAGACTCTACCCTGGGAGAAAAAAAAGTAACTGGTGGGCTGAGGTGGAGGGCAGTGAGTAAACACAGATGGACTGAAAATGCACTTGAAGGCCAGGGAAGGCGGAAACATGACAGAGGTAGAGGGGATGGAAATGCTGAACTCTGTGCTGGTTATAAATTGTTGCACAACTATTAAACTTGAAATTCTGAATTTTATTTGAACTAGCATTTGTCGGAGAACCAAACATTTATAAAACGTTGAATGTAGTTATCGAATTGCTTATATCATAAACATTTTTGCATATGAAGCATCCCTAATTATATGGTGAGTTTTTACATTTTCTATAGTCTCATAATAAATAAGATTATCATTTTCCTCTAAAAAATGTTATCCCACATGATAAAATGCAGGTGGGTTGTTTTAATAAGAGGCTCGTGGTTAAAGCTGGAGAGAAGGCTTGGAGATTAGGAGCTGTGGCTGCGTCTGGAGAGTCCCACTGTTCAAAACTCAGCACCTACATGGCAGCTCATGACTGTGTCTCCAGTTTCAGGGATCCGACACCCTATTCTGGCTTCTGTGGGTACTGGAAACACATGTGGTGCATAGACATACCATAATAGACATACAGTGATAAATCATACACATGAAAGAAAATAATAAAAATTTAATAATAATAAAATAATAAAAAAAAAGCTCTTCTCTGTAACAACAACACATTTTGTATGATTAATAATTGTATTAATGTAGCATAGTTCACAAAATTTAGCATGGGGGCAGTCAGGATAAATGGTGGGAAACATTGTTCTCCTGAGAGTGACTTAAGACCTCTGAATCTCATCAATTTTTGATGAATTATATATTAAATTTAAATTTAAAACTATCCTTAAGTCATGCTTATTATTTCAGGCAATATGCACTTCAGACTTAATTACCTTTTATAGGATTGTATTGCATCTACTTGGAAAAATATATTTTTAGAACAATATTTGATATAGGTAGTATTCACATTCATACAACATATAAATCAAATTTAATGCCAGTTAAGGTATATTTAAAGTAGACTCTATCATGAAGTGATTATTATACATATAATTTAAGGAACTGATTCTTAATCAAGTTGAAAATTAAAATCATTTATTTTTATTCTATATTTCTATGAAGAGACTTATATGAAAATTTAAGAGCAAAGACGCTTTTATTATACAACAGTGACATAGGTATAAATAATATGAGCAGTTAACATTGTCTTATTCAAATGATTCCATGAAAAATAGACAAGATCCCTGCCACTGGTGAGTCCACCTGCTCTGATGGGAGTTCCAAACCCGCAGACATGTAGATGGTACTGAACAAGTTCACTGAGTCTCAACTCGAGACAACAACATGGGAATCTAGATCAGCAAATGATAGAAAGGAGAGAGGTTTGATAGAGGTGATTATTTTACCTATATGAAAATATCAAAGAACATATTCCTTTTTTAAAAGAACACTTTCACTAAGCCTTTGAGAACCGCTGGCGTCTTTGAGCACTCCTCCAGCCCCTTCCATCACTATGACCTTCCTATGCACCCAATTTTGAAACCTACCCTCACCTTCCATCGAATTTGTTTGTGTTACACAATAGCTTTGGGGAGTGGAGCTTGTCCTAAGATGTGATAAACCTACCAGGGTCCATGTCTCTTCCCAAATGCTATGAAGTGGCAGAACCTCCTAAAGTAGTGGAGGAATTTGGTGTATACCTTCCTGCTGTCCATTCAGGTTCTGTCTTGTTGAGATTTGGAGTATTGTGCATGCTGTCACAGTGTCTGTGAGTTCATATGTTCAACTTCCCTCTCCTGTCTAGAAAACACTGTTTTCGTAAGCCATCCTTCATTTCAGTGGATGACTAATTACTAATGACTAATTACTTGTCCCATACATCAGTGTCTCCCTCAGCTTTCATCAGAGAAGCTGATTCTTGCACTGTATGATAATTAACACAAAGAACACATTTAACTAAAATATTTGTATGTGCTTTTAGGTATAGATAGTGGTCAGAGACCATGGCTTCAGTAATATTTTACTATTATGATAGCATCAAATTTTAGTTCTACCGGCTAGAAAGAATTTTAAGTGGGTTGGAATTCTTTTGAGTTTGGTTAATAGAAATAATTCATAGAATTTCTTGACATCAAATGATATTAACAGCATTAACATTGCCAATAAATTTTATGTGGTGAAGTGCCTCTAACACTTTTCTTAGTAATTTCTTTGATGATGATCTTTTGACTAAATTTTGACAAATTCACTACAGATTAACTTTTAAATTATGGCTCACAACTTATAAGTAAGACCATATATAAACACGACCTAAAAAATGTACTTAATTTTCAGATACTTGTTTCATATAGTAATACAAACTTTATGATGGCAGTATTCGATGTTACATAAAGTCCTTATTATTGGTTAATGTACGATAAACTATGTCTCTCCTCTTTCCTATGGTGGCTTAATAATGGCAAACTTAACATGCTCATCCTGTTATTGAGCTTCTTAGCTAGAACATAGCTCAAGCAAATCATTCGCAACCTGAAAATGAAAGGGACATGGAATGTTGTTCCCTGTCTGGATTCTACACTCCATTCCTCTCTCTGTTTAGACACAAGGAAGGCAGAGAGATTGGCCTTTATGGGTGACTCAATACTGAAGGAAGTACACTAAGGCAAAACTGGAGGCGGCCCCAGAGCTCAACAGAACTATTTTTATCTTCTCTTTCTGCCACCATGATGCAAGCCACCCTCAACTTTGTTCCAAGGCTGTTGTAAAAGAAAATCAACATGAGAAAGACCAGAAATTAAAGCAGTGAGCTGGTACTCAATCTGTCAATTTAATTCTAAGTTTCAGTTTTCTTACCATTCAAGATTATCTGCTAAGATTTGTAGATACTGAGACAAATGTATATAGGACGATTAGGAATTTTGATATGTTAAGTAGTACACATGTATAAATACAGTATACATAGATCAGGTAAATAGAATGCATGCGTGTCTATGATATAGACAACTAGAAAACATCATTTGATGAATTTAAAATTATTCCTAGGTTAATCTACCATTTATATAAGACCTTTCTCTTAAACCTTGCTCTAAATCTTACCCCATATGAAACTGAAGTATTAAAAAAAGAAGGTATATTTTTTAATTGCAAATGGCCATGAATAGACTAATATATTAACCCACTATAAATAACAAAAATAAATTTTAGTAAACTGTTATTATATTTTTTATGACTGAAAATATAATTTGACTATATCTATGTCAAGTTGATATATACGTCACATATATGTATCAATTTAAATGAATGGTAAATTTAAGCATATGGCATATTTCTCAGTATCAAGTATTTTATTTAACAAGTAAAGTCAAATGTATGAATTATTTGAGATTATATAATTACACTTGACTAATTGAGATAAAGAAGTCTTAATCCTTAGGCAGAAACTGACATTTAAAAGTGAGATACTCATATAAATAATTCAAGTTTTCACTATAATAGACTTTAAATTATTACCAAATGCTAACTCAACAGATGACATAGAATATCTCTGTGGTAATTAATGTGCTGACAGAAGAAACCACTCAATTTTATTTGAATATTTGTCTAAAGACTATCCTTGGAGCCAGTCAGATGGCTCAGTGGTTAAAAGCACTTGGTACTTATGCGGAAGACATGAGTTCTATTCCTAGCACTCACATGGTGTCTTATAGGAAACTCTAATTCCCTTCTCTAGTCTCTGTAGACACCAGGCATGCAAGTGGTGCACAACCATACCCAAAGGCAAAAACAACTCAATCATCAAAGAGGAAAAGATGATTCTGTCTGTATTATTTCATTGCTAGATGATATGCTTTATTATTTAAAATTCTAGATAACTAATGAAGACATAAATCTATATATACTTAAACATCCATAAGTATGTTGATCATTTAGGATTTTCTTATACAATAAAGATATATGGAATATCATTGTCATTAAAAGTCAGTTTAATTATAGAAGAAATAATGGGTGCAAGTATGATTTCTGATGTCGCAGTAATTAAACCTTTGAAACCCTAAAGTAAATGTTCAACTACGGTTAACTGATGAACCATAGAATAGATTCATGCCAAGATGTAGAAATATGACCCAATCTATCTGTATCTTTTACTATTTGAAGGAAATCTGTAGAATGTCAACTATTTAGATTAAAAAAAAAATGCCTATGACTTGCCATGGAGACATGAGTGAAAGGTGAAAGAGGAACTGCAAATGAGAACCGATGGGAACATCAATTTTTCCTGCAGTCACAAGTCTCAAGAGGCAGCATTCAAATTTAAACTTTACTTTCGTAATTTTATTTTGTTCTTTTTTGTTTCTCTCATGACAGGGATTTTCTGTGTAGCCCTGGCTGTCCTGTAACTCATTCTGTAGACCAGGCTGGCCTCACGTTCAGAGATCCACCTACCTCTGCCTCCCCAGTGCTGGGATTCAAGCTGTCACCACCACTTCCAAGCCGTATCTACACTTTAAAAAAGGGGGGTGTTTAGCAAATAAATTATGCCTCTGTGCTAGATTAAATACAGTGCTCTCTTTAATATTTACTTAGATGATAAACGTTAGAAATCTGTATTTATATACATATATATATTCTTTGTTCAGTTGTAAAAAGTATTAAAACACAGAAAATCAGAACACAGGAAAGAAACAGGAGTATTAGTTGTAGTTTTGTACATACATTGCTTAAACCTCCTCCTTATCTCCTGCTTACTAAACAGCTGTACAGACAGTCCATCCCTACCCTTCTCCTTCCTGGTAGTTACATGATCAGTATTTGAAATACCACTGTGATGAGCCTGTTCTTCTTCTTTTCATTAAAATGTATTTCAAGAAGTGAAATAATCAAGTTAAGCTGGGTAGGTATTTTCAAATCCTCAAAATATATTCTACATTTATATTTTACCGAACCTAGCAGAATTGATTCCTGCAATATTTCTGCCAAAATAATAATAATAATGGTTGAACTCCTTGCTAACCTGATGAGAGAATATCAACATTTTATCATATCATTATGACACAATTGAATGACAAGCTTTTGCTAAGACCAAGTTTGGTATAAATAAGATGTTCATTCTTTTGCCTGATTACTTTCCAGATGGCCTCTCTCTAGAAAAAAAAAATTAATGTAAAAAATCCATATGAGTAAGTTCAGTTTCCTCTTCAGTACATATGTTCCTTTACGTTGACATATTAACATTTAAGTTGGTAAGAATTTTTGGTAGTCTCTAAACATGGATGTGGGAAGAAAGTTTATAAAAAAGAAGTAGAATAAAGTAATAACTGTATTCCCAAACTTTGGAATGCTGAGATCATGCTTGAAGAGTAACACATAAAATGCTCATGTGAAAAGATAAGTTGTCCCCTTATTCACTTCCTGCCCCTTTGATTTTTCCAAGCATGGTTTACTAGGTCTCACTGTGGTAAAACTATGCAGAATAAATTGGTTGTGTTCTGGAATTTCTCATTCCAGCCAAGATGGAAATTTTTCTTTCATTGTTATACACCTTGGGAGTTAAAAGGCATTCATAGTTGAATAATTATACCATGACAGGCACGTGATATCTGCATAAACTCAAATTAAGCTCCTATTAAAAAACATAATCTGCATGAAGTATGAGCACATGTGCTTTCTGTTTTCTTTGGTTTATACCATTAATTTTAATGATGACAAAAAGCAGATGAATTATGGCCCTGAGGTTGTATGGGGAGCCCAGATAAATTCAGATCCCTTAAGTTTGAGAGGGCAAATCCTATTTAATCCAGCTATAAAGCATGCCGTGTTGTTGTTAGGGAAAGGGTGAATAAAGTGATACTACTTTTCCACAAATGTTGAAACAAAGTGACTTCATGCTTTCTCCGCAAAAAGTGTAAGAAATTCCTTCTCATTGCTTTCAATGTGTAAACAGGAAAACATGAAGATTACATTCAGTAAGTGCCTTGTTGTGTGTCAGAGGCAATTCGATTAAGATTAATTCAGAAATTGACATACGAATGATCTACGAGAACTAGATTATGTGTGTGTGCCTAACATACACATATATGTCCACTCTATGTTTGCTGTATCATTACGAAGTGTAAATCAAACAAAACACATTAGATTTTTGTCGTTTTCCTACTACTGAGACTACAAGCAGTTTACCTGGTTTTGTTACAGAGCAGTCCTATGAAATAAGTAAGTCACTTTTTTGCGTTTTTTTTTTTAATATTTACAAATATTTGAGAAGCCGGGTGTGGTGGCATATGCCTATAATGCCAGCACTAGGAAGGCAGAGGCAAGTGGATCTCTGTTTTTTGAAGCTAGCCTGGTCTATGAAGTGAGCACAGGACTGCAAAGGCTACATAGAGAAGAACCTGTCTTGAAAAAAACAAAAACCAACCAAACAAATAAACAACCCTCCCCCCCAAAAAAACAAAAAAAAATGCTTATTGAGATAATGGTAATATATATTTCAATATGACGTAAAAATACAACCAAAAAACTACCAACTTGAAAATGCATGCCTCGCTATCTGATTAGCAGATACTAGCGATTGTTTATCACAAAATGAGTTATCCACCCACTGTGAGAGCAAGGATACATACTTGCTTATATATTTCTTGAAGGTGGACAAGGGAGCAACCTGTTGCCCCAGTCACTAAGTTTGTTGTTGTTTTTATTTCCTTACTTTGTTTTTTTTGAGACAGGTTTGCACTGTATAGCCCTTACTGTCATGGACTCACTTTGTAGACCAGGCTGGCCCGGAACTCACAGAGATCTGCCTGTTGCTGCCTCCCTAAATTGCTGCCAGGTGTGCTTCATCACACTTGGCTAGTTACGAAGTTTTTAGGAATCCAATATCACTGGCATGAGCCATCAAACTCAACTAACGGTGTTATTTATGATAAATAATGAACCTTTTTTTCGTATTGATAAATAAAAATCCTAATAACCAAATTGCTATAGGATTTACATATGCTATCAATGTCACTATACCTTATGACTCACTTGACATTTGAAAATAGTTATAATGTGTTTTCATTGTATGGATAAATATATTGTCATTTTTAACTGGAACTTTGAAACTTATTTAAGGATATATAATTAATAATAGATGTGCTAGAGCATACAGACTATAGCTCTCAGAATGCAAAAACATCAGTGTTTTTATTATGTCTTCCTTAAGGGTCAAATAACAAGAAAATTCAAAATTACAAGAAGTAACAAAAAACTCGTAGTATCTGGAAATTAAATTAAGAAGTAAAAGCTTTGGTAATGTTAAGACAAGAGTTGGGCAGACAGTCTAGACTTAAGTCAATGTAAACAGAGTAAGCAACCCTCTCCGGGTCAAATGTAGATGAACTCTCCAGGACTGAAATCCCTACAGCACACTGGGCATTGGAGATTATTCATATTTCAATTAACATTTCATGGTATCGTATTTCATTAATATGTAGTTTTAATATTTTACTAATATGTTTTGTTTTAATAGATAGTGTTAATCTTGTAAAACATAATTATATATTTAACATTCTGGTTATATTTTCTGTGAAAATTTCACTACGTATAATTTTCAAAGGGGAAAAATTCAGTAGAACAAAAGTTGGTTTAAGTATTTTAGTATTAAATCTGCATTTAGGATAACAAATATTTTAGTTATTGTATGTCTTATAAAACAACTCAAAACGATTACTGAAAAAGAATTTATTAGTATATATGTACCTGATAATCATTAGAGATCTTACAGATAATATATTTTCCTCGTCTTTCACCAACTTTCCTTTTACTTCCTTTTTGTAGGGATTATCAGATTCCACTGTGGTGTCAATTAATTGCAAGGCAAGGCTAGCATAATATAATCGGGGGAGGGGAAGTATAGCTGTTTATTCACACAGTATTTTTTTAGTTTTAAATTTTATTTATTGGACTGGAGAGAGGGCTCAGTGGTTAAGAGCACTGTCTGCTCTTCCAAAGGACCTGGGTTCAATTCCCAGCATCCACATGACAGCACACAACTGTCTGTAATTTCAGCTCCAAGGGATCTGACACCTTCACACTGATGCACATGAAATAGAATTAAATAAATTATTAAAAAATATTTATTTATTATTTGTTACAATTTATTCACTGTGGCTCCCTCCCTTGTGTCACCCCAATCCCACCTTCCCTCTTTCTTCTCCCCCTAATGCCCCTTCCCCAGTCCACTGAGAGGGGAGGACCTATCAGTGGTCTGACCCTAGCCTATCAGGTCTCATTAGGACTGGCTGCATTGTCCTCCTCTGTGGCCTGACAAGACTGCTCCCCTCTCAGGGGAAGGTGATCAAAGAACCAGCCACTGAGTTCATGCCAGAGACAGCCCCTTTTCCCCTTAATAGGGAACCCACTTGGATACTGAGCTGCCATGGGCTACATCTGTGCAGGGGTTCTAGGTTATCTTCATACATGGTCCTTGGTTGGGCTATCAGTCACTGCAGAGCAGCCAGGGCCCAGTTTTTTGTTGTTGCTGTTGTTTGTTTTTTTGTTTTGTTTTGTTTTGGTTTTGTTTTTTATTTTTTGTTTTGTTTTGTTTTGGCTCTGTTGGTCTCTTTTGGCACTCTTATCCCCTCCGGGTCTTTCTAACTCCAAACTTTGGGCAGAGTGCATGGAATTTTAGGAAAGAAGGGTCTGTGAGTCTCAGAATCTGCTTTGATACCTCAATCAGTAGAGTACTTCAGGGGTCCTCTTTGGTAGGCTCCTGTCCTATTTGATCTCTGTCTTCTCCTGCTTCCGATGTCTATCACATTTGCCCTTCTGAATGAGGATTGAGCATTTTCCCTAGGGTCTTCCTTGTTAGCTTCCTTAAGAGTATAGATTTTAGTATATATGTCTTATATTATATGTCTAATAACTACTTTTGAACAATATATAGCATGTGTGTCTTTTTGCTTCTGGGATACCTCACTCAAGATCATCTTTTCTAGTTCCTATCATTTGCCTGCAAATTTCATGATTTCCTGGTTTTTAATAGCTGAGTAGTATTCCATTGGGTATATATACTACAATTTCTGTATCCATTCCTCCACTGAGGGATATCTGGGTTGTTTCCAGATCCTGGCTATTACGAATAGAGCTGCTATGAACATGGTTGAGCAAATGCCCTTTTTGTGTATTTGAGCATGTATCATATATAAGACTAGGAGTGGTATAGCTGTATATTGAGGTAGCACTATTCCTAATTTTCTGAGAAAGCGCCAGATTGATTTCCAAAGTATTCACACAGTATTACCTTTTAAAATTTCTCAGCCCTTGGTGACAGGGACCAAAGTTACAATTCCTTTGTGTCTTCCTGCAATGTATATTGTTAAATAACTATTTCTGGCAGAGTAATTTTATGAAGCTTATTATAGTGATTACTCTTATATTCCTTTGAAGAGTCAAGGACTCTTAATAGCTCTCAATTTTAAAATAACAGTACAAAATGAAGAAATCTTGAAAAAGAAAGGAAATTAAGTTTGAACAACTTGATTAGCAGAGAAGTGGGGGCCCAAGTTTAATAGCTGAATTTACAAAAAGAAAAATAAAGTATAGTAATTAATACCACGTAACAGAAGTTGAGAATGAATGGAGAAAGGCATTTGTCAAATGTACAGAAAACCTAGTACATACGTTCAGAGAATATCTGTAATTACAGACAGGGAGGAGGACAGAAACCAATCAGAGAAACAATTGTAGAGCTCAGAGAGACACAATGGCAGACTCACACCATATGAAGAAATAGGGAATTCTTTGCACAGAGAATACCTGGAATGTTACACAGTGACTTGGTAAAGTACATAAACTCTCACGATTTCTTATAAATCATATGAATGCTTTTCATCTAGGACCTCAGAGAAAATTATTTTAATTTTTATTTTATTTTTATTAATTACAGTTTATTCACTTTGTATCCCAGTTGTAACCCCCTTCCTCATTCACTCCCAATCTCACCCTCCCTCATCTCCTCCCCTGCCCTTCTTCAAGTCCACTGATAGGGGAGGTTTTCTTCTTCTTCCATCTGATCCTAGTGTATCAGGTATCAGCAGGACTGGCTTCATTGTCTTTCTCTGTGGACTGGTAAGGCTGTCCCCCCCTCAGGTGGAGATGATCTGAGAGCCAGCCCATGAGTTCATGTCAGAGACAGTCCCTGTTCCTATATTGGGGAACCCTCTTGGACACTGAGCTGCCATGAGCTACATCTGTGCAGGGGTTCTAGGTTATCTCCATGCATGGACCTTGTTTGGTGTATCAGTCTCACAAAGGACCCCTGTGCCCAGATATTTTGGTTCTGATGCTCTCCTTGTGGAGCTCTTTCCTCTCCAGGTCTTTCTATCTCCCCCTTCTTTTGTAAGATTCCCTGCACTCTGCCCAAAGTTTGGCTATGAGTCTCAGCATATGTTTTGATACCCTGCTGGGTAGAGTCTTTCAGAGGCTCTCAGTGGTAGACTGCTGTCTTATTCCCTGTTTTCTCCCTTCTCCAATTACAGATCTGTTTGCCCTTTCTGAATGAACATTGAGCATCTTACCCAGAGAAAATTTTGGTGTAACAAATATTAAGAGGTGCAAGCTAAGAAAAAGCTAAGTAACTTAATCAAGTCACAGCATACACAAAGAACTTCCTTAGGCTTCGAGGACATTTAATAAGGCCCAGCTCCTCCCTTCCCAGGCTGCAACAGTTATTCTGTACCTGTTGGCAAGTTACCATTTCTGTAAGCCATCCCACACCACTGTTAGATTTATCATAAGGTCGAGCCTCTTTGATGCCATTGTTATCCAACTAGAACTATCACTCACACCTTTGAAAGCCTGAACAAACAGCTTACGTTGGCACAGAAAACTTTCCACTTGAGACCCAAATTTATTGTTCTCTTTTATCTCGATATATGTATATTTGCTTCCTTGTGCAAACTCAACTTTGTGTCATTACTCAAATGTGGCTCCCATTTATTTACTTTGGGGATTTCCCCCCTTCTGCTTCCTCCAGATAGAATAATCGGACTCCCTGTTGTCTTCAGCCATTTCTGTGAGTAATTCTGAAGCCCCCATCTATTCCCAAGGTACAAAAACACATAAAAATACCATTCATTCATTCGTGCCCCCAAACCATCTTTCAAGGGCTGAGTCAACTGAAGCCACAGTTCAGCTTCTGCAGCATGAAGTTTTCTGGAATTCTTGATGCACCCATTGTTCCTCTCTACTGCACTAAGCAGGCTTAATAGTAAGTAGTAAGTCCTTTGTGAATCCATATGAAATGCTACACATAAGTGCTTACAGCACAGTGAGCTCTCAGTTTACAATGTTGATAAACAGCCTCTTAGTACTTTTAAGCTTTATAACAGTGACTATAATGCATTTCTGTTAGATATTCCTGCTGTAATTTCCAATGCTAACAAATTTACATCTCATTTTCCTATTTCGGTAAGTATTTTACATGATAACAATTCAATGTGCATTTATTACATAAATAAATATTTACAGTATTGGTTTAAAATAAAATATGTAAATTTTCAACTTGTTTCAAATAAATAGAAATATGAATATACCTATAAAAAATCATGCCCTGTCTGAATTGGTGTCACACACCTTCAACACAGCAGTGGAGAAACAGAGACAAGCAGATTGCAATGGGTTCAAAGTCAGTTTGGTCTACATAGAGAGACTTGGGTCTCTATATGGTCTACATATAAAAACTTATCGTTCAAATAAAAAGGAAAATAAATTATGTGCTGCTATTAAGAAAGAAATCATGTGTGAAGCTGGACACGGTAGCATAGACCGTGTTCCAGCACCAAGAGAACCAAGGCATGTAGCTCTCTGTAAGTCTAAGGCCAGTCTGATATATACTGCAAGTTCAGGATGGCCGAGGCTACACAGAGAAACCCTGTTTCGAAAAAAAGGAAAAACGAAACGAAACAAAAATCATGGCTTAGGGAGGGGCTTGGGGGAGAAGAGGGAGAGAGGTTGGGATTGGAAGGAGACAAAGGAGGGGACACAGCTGGGAAACAAAGTGAATAACTTGTAATAAATAATAATAAAAAATGGAAAAAAAGCGAAAATCTTGGGTAGCGTCTTCAGCTTGCAGAAACACAAGTCTACACCCTAAGTATACCTGTAATAATTCCTACTGAGTAAAAACAGGTAGAATGGCTTTACTAAAATGGTAGGACACACAAGAGAAATGTTGCATGAAATAAGACTTGAGAGGGGGGCTACAGCTGGGATACAAACTAAATAAACTGTAATTAATATAAAAAATAAAAATAAAGACTTGTAAATTCTATAATCTGATGGGTTGAGCCTTTTGTGAAGGTGGCTGAACTGAGAGACATTGTATTTACTGATAAAAATGATATAAGCAATTGATGAACAAGTCCCCCAAAGTAAATTCAGGAAGAACTTTTACCTTTTGGGAAAAAAGAATTCTAATATTTGAAGTAAATACCAATGATATACTAATATTAATGAACATCACCTTAAGAAATTAACACATTTCACAAAATTCACATTATCACCTGGTTTATTATTTGAGTTTATCTGGTATCTTTTATTCATTTGTGTTCTCTTAGAGTGATGGTGTTATTAGCTCCAGTGATATATTGAGATAGAATTATAAAATTCTTATTTTTCTGTACTCAATTCCACTCAACCACTGTTGGTCATTCATTCATTCATTCATTCACTCACTCACTGTGCTTCAATACAATGCAGAGTTTATTCTTCTTATATCAATGTAATATAACAAGATCTGCACTTCATCTAAGAGAATTTAATATGAAAAAAAGAATGAGTTATCGTTGAAGTCTAAAGTTTTTAAAGTTTTAGAAAAAAAAGGCAAAAGGAAGGTAAGAGTAGATTGTTATGCAGCTTCCAGAGAGAATCTGTTCCTCACAGTGCAAAGATCAGTAAAATGTAATTAATTTTGTATCATAACTTAAACTTTACATAATAAGTTTATTACTTAATGTTTAGGAATACCTGAACCCAAATATGACTGCATGGACTTTAATTGTTTCAGTATACACCACAGACAAGTCGTGGAAGTTACTGCCCAATATTTTATTACACAGCTGCATCCGCTTTTAACAACAGCATTTAGCTTTTGAAGTTGTGTCTACCAGTGTTGAGTTTGATTACAAGACTGAGAATCTAAACAGAATTAGAATGACAAATACAAAAAGCAATGGATGTGAGTTTATTTGTCAATACTGACTTAATTATTATGTAGAATGATGCTTTCCTGTAACAAAATAAAACTTACTTAGCTAATTTCTCAGTATGATCTCTCCTGGCAGATGTTATGACTTGGGTTGATATCAACTTTTTTGTCCATAAAAAACAAGGAATGGCCAACTCTCTACACCACTACTGAAAGGAAGGGTTTATTTAGGCTATAAAGTGATGCTGTTAAAGACATCTTTTGCAGTGCTCTAGCCATAAGCCATGTGTGACTGTGGACCATTTGAAATGTGACCAAGTCCAGTGAGAAATGGAAGTTTTCCTGTTTTAAATTAATATAAATTAAAGAACGAGACATGAGTCATGGCTGTACATGGCTGCACTGTTCATCTGGAGTCACCCTGTTATGGAAAGTAAGTTCCGGATGAATTTGATCCCAAAAGGAACTTCTTTGTCAAAGCACAGTATGCCACAATATTTCCTGTGATATCTTATTGCATTCATCCTTTCCTGTAGTCCACAGATTTGGCTTGTCTAATCATTGCCTGTTGGCAAATGTTAATTAAGGAATGCACAAAGAAAAGCTAATAAAATGTATTTTCAAACACCAATAAAGAATTCTCTTGGGAAGTGACTTCTAAAATTAATCTTCAAGGAAAGGTCATGATGAGGTTGGAGACAGAGTTGTGAGGAAGGAGGAAGGGATTTTCAGAGTGATCATAGAATCATGGCAGAGTAAGAGAAACTTGAGAAATCAAATTATCTTTCAAGTAAGATATTTTCTGTGAAAGGCTGGTAGAACAAAAAATTCAAGAAGTTCAGAAATATGCATTCTTTAAAAATTGTCTGAAGTACTGTTTTTTTTTTTTTTTTTTTTACAAACTATCATATAATTTCCCCCACACAATGTACATTCTTGCTTATATAAGCAGGATTTTATTTGCCTGGCATTTTTAAAGCATCATTCATGTTTTAAGCATTAAATAAAATAACTTAAATTGCAGCATTATTGCCAAAATTTATTACTTGGACAAGATTGAGATTTAAGAAATTTATTGCCATGATGTCACCACTGGTTTCTAATTTATAAGACTTTGGAGTAGACATTAGCATGGTTATTATTTCCTCTAATGCCTTACCTCACCAGTCCAGTAACATTCAGGAAATCCAAAAGACAAAAGAGAAAGAGTAGTCCTGAAAGCTAAAAATACTCGTTGAAAACTGATGCAATCATGTAATAAAATATGGCACAATAACTTACATGAAGTGTGTAGTGCCTGCTAAAGCAATTAGAGTTCATGCAATGAGTTCATGTGTTGCTAAAAATGAATAACTGTTTCAGCATAAGTAAATCGAAGAAGCTATGTAATTATGTTCACAAGTTTTGGGATCTCTAGTCTTAACATTTGCATATGTGGTCTATTTAACATTCTTTTTAAATTATTTTTAGGTTTTTATTCACTTTACATCCTTATTATACTTTCATCCCTTCTCCCCTTACAGTCTTCCCTCCCCTTTTCCCATCCAGCCCAGCTTATCAAGATCCATCAGGACTAAGCATGTCCTCTTCCCCTGTGGCCTGGCAAGGCAGTCCTGCCAAGGGGAAGTGATCAAAAAGCAAGCAAGTGAGCCCCTGGCCCATGCAGTTCCCATTTCCCTTATTAGAGGACCCACAGGAGGCCTAAGCTGCCTATCTGCTACATCTTTGTAGGGGGCCTAGGTCCAGTTCATACATAATCCTTGGCTGATTCTTCAGTCTCAGCAAGTCCTTCTGGGACCTAGTTAGTTGGCTCTGTTGGTCTTCTTGTGGAGCTCCTGTCACCTCCACGTCCTTTTTTTCTTTCCTCCCACTTTTGCACAAGATGCCCTACGCATCATTCAATGTTTGGCTGTGAGTCTCAGCATCTGTTTTGAGTTGCTGCTGTTAGGGCCTGACAGAGGACAATTTTGTGAGGCTCCTGTCTGCAAGTTTAGCAGAGTATCATTCATAGTGTCTTGGGCTGGCAATCTCTGATAGGATGGGTCTTTGTTGGGCCAGGCATTGGTTGGGCATTCCTTCAATCTCTGCTCTATCTGCTCCGTCTTTATCCCTGCACATCTGGTAGGCACAGTAAATTTCGGATTGAAGTATTTATAGGTGAGTTGTTGTTCCCCTCCTTCTGCTAGGAGTCTAGCCTAGTCTAGTTAGTGGGTGTCCTCTTCAGTTTCCATGGACTCTGCTACTAGGAGTCTATGCTTGAGTACCCCTCATGTCTTCCTGGGAGTATACCCTGACTTAGTTCTCCAACTTGTCACAGAGATACCCCCAATCTGTTTCTCTTTTCTCTGCAGTCCTTCTGTAGTCCTTCTGCCCCTTATCTCCCTGGTTCTGTTCTTTAAACTCTTAATTCTCTGTGCTCCATCTCCTACCTTGTTCCCTGTCTTCAGCCACTACCTCTGTCGATTATATTTCCCCTGGTGAATGAAATTTATGCATCCTCCCTTGGATCCTCTTCTTGAGTCTGTGCCTTGTAGTAAGCTTATCCCATATTATTTAACTAAAATCCACTTATAAACGAGTACATACCATGTGTGTCTTTCTCAGTCTGTGTTCCCTCACTCTGAATGATCTTTTTTAGTTACAATCATTTGCATGCAAATTTCATGATTTCTTTGTCTTTAATGGCTGAGTAATATTCCATGTGTAAATGTGCCATAGATTCTTTATCTATTCTTCAGTTGAGTGACATATAGGTTGTTTCCAGGTTCTGGCTTTTGTGAATAAAGCTGCTATGAGCATAGATGAACAAGTCTCCTTGTTGTATGGTAGAGCACCTTTTGGTTATACACCCTGGAGAAGTATAGCTGGGTCTTGAAGTAAAGCTATTCCCAATTTCAGAAACTGAACAATGCCCTATTCAACAACCACTGTGTTGGGGAAGAAATAAAGAAATTAAAGACTTCCTAGTATTCAATAAAAATGAAGACACAACATAACCAAAGTTATGGGACACAATGAAAGCAGAGCTAAGAGGAAAGTTCATAGCAGTAAGTGCCTTCATAAAGAAATTGGAGAGATCTCGTCCTAGTAACTTAGCAACATACCTGAAAGCTACAGAACAGAAAGAAGCAAACAGTCCAAAGAAGAGTAGGAAACAGGAGATTATCAAACTCAGGGCTAAAAATCAATAAATTGGAAACTATGAGAATGATTCAAAGAATCAATGAAACCAAGAGTTGGTTCTTTGAGAAAATCAATAAGACAGACAAACCCTCAGCAAAACTAACTAAATGGCAGTTGGCTAGTATCCAAATTAACAAAATCAGAAATGAAAAGGGGAACATAACAACAGACACTTAGGAATCCAAGAAATCATTAGGTCTTTCTTCAAAAGTCTGTATTCCACAAAATTGAAAAATCTAGAGAAAATGGATGACTTTCTGGACAGATTTCACTTTCCAAAGTTAAATCAAGACCAGGTAAACAGTTTATATAGTCCTATAACTACTAAGGAAATCGAAGCAGTCTTCAAAAGTCTCCCGAGCAAACAAACAAACAAAACAGTTCCAGGTGGTTTTAGTGAAGAATTCTACTACACATTCAGAAAAGAGCTAACATTAATACTCTTCAAACTATTCCACAAAATATAAACTAAAAGACCACTGTGAAACGCATTCTATGAAGCCACAGTCACTCTTATACCACACAAAGACTCAACAAAGAAAGAGAATTTCAGACCAATTTCATTCATGAACATTGGTGAAAAATACTCAATAACATACTCACAAATATAATCCAAGAGCACATCAAATACGTCATCTGCCATGCTCAAATAGGCATCATCCCAGGGATTCAGGGATGGTTCAACATACAAAAATGTATCAGTAAAATCTACCATATAAACAACAAACTCAAAGGAAAACAAATCACAAACATCTCATTAGGTTCAGAAAAAGCCTTTGACAAAATCCAACACTCCTTCATGATGAAAGTCTTGGAGAGATGAGGGATGCAAGGCTTATACCTAAACATAATAAAGGCTATACACAGCAAGCCAATTGCCAACATCAAATCGAATGGAGAGAAACTCAAAGTAATTTCACTAAAACCAGGGACAGGAGAAGGCTGCCCACTCTCTCCATATGTCTTCAGAAGTACTAGAAGTTCTAGCTAGAGCAATAAGACAACTAAAGGAGATCAAGGGGAAACAAACTGGGAAGGAAGAATTCAAATTATTGCTACTTGTAGATGATAAGATAGTGTATGAAACTGACTCCAAAAATTCCAAAAGACATTCCTACAGCTGGTAAAAAGCTTTATCAATGTGGTTTATACAAGAAAAATTTTTAAAAAAAAATCAGTAGCCATCCTGTTCACAAAAGACAAATGGGCTGAGAGAGAAATTAGGAAAACCATAACCTTCACAATAGGCACAAATAAGGGGTAACTCTAACCAACCAAAGGAAAGACCTGTGTAACAAGAACTTAAACTCTGTAAAGAAAGAAATTGAAGAAGATATCAGAAGTTGAAAAGATGCCCCACGCTCATGGATCAGTAGGATTAACACAGTAAAAATTTCCACCTTACCAAAGGCAATCTACAGATTCAATGCAATTCCCATCAAAATACCAAAATAGTTCTTTCAACAAACCTTGAAAGAACTATTCTAAGCTCCATAAAAAATAGTATACAAGAAAAGAATTCTATACAATAAACAATTCTATAAAATGAAATAACTTCTGGAGGTATCTCCATCCCTGACTTCAAGCTGTACTACAGAGCAATAGTATTTAACATTCTGATAAAACAGAAAATTACTGGGTAGCAAAGAGACTTCCAAAGGCCTTTCTAGTGGAGCCCAAGCATGAACTATGTAATATATTGCATATAAATGTATATTTATATATAATATAACATATTAACACACAATTATATTGTGACTGACAGTTTTACACAGCAATTAAGTATCATGTTTTATAAGTCTTTCTCATCAGAAAACAGAAACAGCTACATTAAATGTATGCACATGCATTAAAGTGGGACATGTAAGTATAGAATACTTATATAAGAATTTATTTTATTTTTGAATTAATTATGTGTATGTGTCAGTTTGTGAGAAAGTGCATAAATGCAAATGTGTCTTGCTGCCCAGAGAAATCAGATTCCCTGGACCTGGAGTTGTAGGTGGGCTCTTTGATATGGGTACTGAGAACTGAACTTGGTTCCTTTGCAAGAACAGTATGTGTTCCTAATCATTGTACCATCTCTTCAGCCCTAGAGGGATGCATTTTTAATTAAATTTTAATTTTTTATATTAATTACAGTTTATTCACTTTGTATCCCAACTGTAGCCCCCTTCCTCATCTCCTCCCATTCCCCTCCCCAAGTCCACTGAGAGGGGAGGTCCTCCTCCCCTTCCCTCTGACCCTAGCTTATCAGGTATGACCAGGACTGTCTGCATTGTCTTCCTATGTGGCCTATCAAGGCTGTTTCACCCGGGGGGGGGGGTCAAAGAGCCTGCCACTGAGTTTATGTCAGAGACAGTCCCTGTTTCTCTTAGTAGGGTTCCCACTTGGATACTGAGCTGCCATGGGCTCCATCTGAGCAGAGGTTCTAGGTTATGTCCATGAATGGTCCTTGGTTGGAGTATCAGTCTCAGAAAAGACCCCTATGCCCAGAATTTTTGGTTCTTTTGCTCTCCTTGTGGAGCTCCTATCCTCTCCAGGTCCCACTATCTCCCTCTTCTTTCATAATGAACATTTAATTTTTTTAATTTTATTTTTATATTAATTACAGTTTATTCAGTGTATCCCAGCTATAGTCCCCTACTTCATTCCCTCCCAATCCCACCCTCCTTCATCTCCTCCCATGCCCCTCCCCAAGTCCAGTGATAGGGGAAGTCCTCTGACCTAGCCTATCGGGTCTCATCAGGACTGGCTGCATTTTCTTCTTCTGTGACCTGGTAAGGAGAGAAGAGGGGATCAAAGAGCCAGCCACTGAGTTCATGCCCAGATTTTTTAGTTCTATTGCTCTCCCTCCAGGTCTTTCTATCTCCCCCTTCTTTCATAAGTTTCCCTGCACTCTACCCAAATCTTGGCTATGAGCCTCAGCATCTGCTTTGATACCCTGCTAGGTAGAAACTGTTTCCTGTTTTCTCCATAATTTAAAGGAACATATTTTTAATATGGTAGTCTTCCCCCTTCCAACTCTTTTCAGACCCTTCCCCTACATTTTCTACTCACTCAAATTCATTTTTTTTTCTTTCCCTGTGAATCATTTGTCTCTAGCTGGGCTGCCTTGTCTGGCATCCGTGAAAGAAGCTGCTCTTAGTCCATATGTGACTTGATGTTAGGCATGGGTTGTTGTTGGTAGTGGGCTCCACGTTTTTGAGGATAAGAGGAGGGAAGAGAAAGGGATGAAGATAGGTGGGTGGGTCCAAGAGGAGAGGAGGAAAGGGGCTGTGATCGGGATGGTATGTAAATAAATAAATTAAAACAAACAAATCAAGACAAAAACTTGGCGTAACTTTGTGCCCACTTCTGCTTCCCTGTGCTGCTATTTTCTCTGATTTGAACTTGTGCAGACCTTGCACGTGCTGTCACAGTCTCTGAGTTCTTAAATGTATCTGCCCTGTTGTATCTGGGAAACCTTCTTTTCTGAGACCACCTTTGGTTCACACAGTCTCTCGTCCTCTTCTTCCACAAAAATCTCTGAGGCTTGAGGAGAAGGGTGTGATAAAGATAACTCATTCACGGCCAAATGACCCTCAGTTTTGGCAAATTGTCCATGTATGGGTCTCTTTGTTAGGTATGTACAATCTATTTCGAGATGAAGCTCCTTTGATGAGATTTAGCTATGTCCTGTTCTATAGTATGGTGATATGTCACTAGGAGTCATTGCTATGCTATACTCAGTTAACATAAGTAACCTACTGGAAGGTTATAAAGGAAACACATATAAAGGAAAAACAGCAGTGTTTGCCTTTCTGTGTAGGTTACATCATGCAAGATGACTTGTTTCTAACTCCATTTATTTACATGATTCCAGTAAGTTTCCCCTGGAATCCATGACCTATCTATTCTTAGTACTGACCCCATATTATAAAGCATGCCTGAAAGCCAACAAAAACATACTCAGTTACTCTGATAACATTTATGCTTCAATTGTAACAGAGGGCAAGTCTTGCAAATGGTCAATATTTGGTTCTCTCAGGGCTCATACCTGGGTGAGAATGATGATGATGTTTTCCCTTTGGTAACGTTCATAGTACTGTACAGCACAGTGAATGCTAGTCAGAGCTTCTACTTGAGCACTAACTAGACCTCTTCAAGTCTGAATGCCTAAGTAAATGCTATATTCAGTAATAGGATCTTACTGTCAAGTTGCAGAGGGTAACATTGGCAGTAACCTATGATATTTGGGAGAGGGTCTAAGAGACCTCTTTGGCGAATGGTAAGTCATAACCCATTCATGGTACTGAGATTCAATTTGATAGCATATAATGTCTACTTGGGACATTGTCTTTCCCATTATATGGTAACTCCATTTAAATTCTCTCTCTCTCTCTCTCTCTGTCTCTCTCTCTCTGTGTGTGTGTGTGTGTGTGTGTGTGTGTAAGGAAGCTTTAGCATCAGTAGGTTTCTATATGGCTTCACAAAAGGCCTTTATAGTTAGCTATCCCTTGCCATATTCTCTTCTCTGCCCTGCCCTTCCACCATCCATCTCTGTGTAATCCACCTACTCTAATTGCCCCCTTTTCAGTTTTTAACATTACATTTCATTTCTTAGATGAACCATGTCCCCAACCCAATATCGTACTAGCTACTTAAGCTCTGTGCTTGTTCTGAATGAAACACAAATCCAACACTTAGAGTTTAACAAACACATATAAAGGAAAAACTGCAGTGTTTGCCTTTCTGTCTGGGTTACATCATGCAAGATGACTTGTTTCTAACTCCATTTATTTACACGAAAATATCATTTCTTTTCTTTTTCTTAACGGCTGAATAATATTCCATTATATAAATGTGACCCATTTTCATGTTCTATTTATCATTTGATGTGCATCTAAGATGTTTCCAGTTGCTGGCTATTATGAATAGAGTAGCAATGAACATGATCGACAGTAAAATAAAGCATCCACTGATTTATCCCCAAAAACGTGTAAAGCAGCTTTTTTGAGGAACTTCCGTATGAACTTCCATAGCTGCTTTACGGGTTGGCACTCCCACCAGCAGTGGTGAGTGTCCTGCCTTTCCTACATGCTCACCAACATCTGCCATCATTTGTTTTATTAATCTTGACAATTATTGCTGGCGTAAGATAAAATCTCAAAGTAGTTTTAATCTCAAAGTAGCATTTGCCAGAAAGGAAAGGATTTTTTTAAAAAATATTTCTCATCCTTTTGTATTTTAGTGTTTAATCGCTCTTTGTTTATTTCTATACTCATTTTTAAATCAGAATATTTGCTTTCTTTATGTTCACTCTTTTTTAATTATTGGTAGGTGCTAGCCCTTTCAGATGGGTAATTGTAAGACTTCATTGGTAAAGAAATTATCTATGCTGCTGGAATAATTTTTTTCCTCGCTGAATAATGAACATTTTTGAGGTAATCTATTTTAAGAGTGTTGTGATTTCTCAAATTTTCCCAATTTTTTTTCTTTCTTTGTTGTTGTGAAACACAATCTCAGGCAGCACAGGCCAGTCTCAAACTTACCATGTAGGCAAGGGTGACTTGGTACTTTTGATCTTCCTCTCAACTGTTAGGATTATGGCTGTACCACTAAGTCGTTTTACACATTGCCCTCCACCTTATTTGGAAAAAAACACTCATGTTAAAAAAATCAAAATTTTTGCACTTTGAAGGGTCCTTTTTTTCCCCCAATAAGGCTTTTCAAGTATATTTTCATCCAACAAGAGGAAAGAAAATCTCCAGTGTTCAATGGGAGATCAAATATTTAAATTCATTTTAAAAATCCATTCTAAGCTCTGGTTGTGATCATAGAAAGACACTTTCTCTGTGGTATGTGAAATTTTTATAAGCATGAGATAAAATGATTTCACTGTAGCAAAAAAGGAACAGATTCTAGGATAAATTCTATTTTATGTGCTATCACAACAGATTTTTACATTAAAAGTGGTATTTTTTCTTATTCTGTTGCAAATGAGGAATCTGAGTTTTGGAAGGGCTGGAGGTCCTGCCTGAGGTCCAAAGCTAGCAAAACAAAGAGCCAGGAATAACACCCATTTTGTCCAATTTCTGTACCTTTGGTTTCATTTGCACATGTAATAGGTATGGGCTTTATGCTACAAGTATGTGTATGCAAATAACTTGATATACTGCTCTCTACAGAAAGGAGGTATATATTCCATGACCACTGAACTGGAAAGAAAACTGAACTCAGAACAGTTGCATAGGAGATATTCAGAAACTTCAGTAGCAGTTATGATGAAAGAGAAGGTATTTTATCAGCGGAAGGAGTGACTAACTTAGTATTTATATGCAGAGTTAACTAAAAAGAAAGCAAGTTTTGAGCATTGTACCCAAAACCATTTTCAAGGGTCAATTTTCCTCTCCTCTTTAACAATGACTGATGTGCTTGACCTCTACTCCTTTGGAGGCGAATGTTTTACTTTGTAAATCAATTACCTTATGACATTGGAAGTTCACCTTATCTCTCCTGGCATTGTCTGATTAATTTGGACACATGTCACATTAAGTCCTTCATACTTTGTAAGGATGGGTTCTCTGTGTTGGTCAATGTCTATGGGTAAAAGAAACAACAGCATCTGTTCTGTTTTTTTCAACTACTTCTCTAGGTATTTCTTCCAACTTTCAATAAATACTCATACTCAGTGATCGTGTTTGACTTGATTTGTCCACTGTAGACTCAAACATGGATATACCTCCCCAAATATACATTTTTATCTTCTAGTTTCTAATTTTAATAAAGATACATGAAATAAAATTATTGCATTTAAGTCTATGTCTTCATTTGTATACGCTAATAATTTTCATGTTGTGTTTTAAGTACTAAAGTGTCTATGCTAAGGTTATATATCTGGTGGTTTATGCAATCATAACATGATTTCTTTCATTTTACATTAAGAAATTTTACAATATGAGTAACAACTTGTTTTATGCATGCATATTCTTTGCGTGATCATGTGAGCAACATTAAGAGAAAAATAAGCTGTTATTTATTTTTCTGTATTGATTCTTCACGTAAATTTTTAGTAATTTTCCTGATAGAACTGTAAAGCTAAATGTTCATATTAAAACTGACTTTTGAGCCCAGAGGTTCAGAGTTATGATATGGCCACTGAAAATTTGAATCTGGTTATTTGCCAAGCTGGGCTTGGTGCCTGGATCCGCTACATTTCTGCTCTAACAGCACGATTCTGAGAAAGAAAAAAAAAAAAAAACATAAATTATTGCTCGGCATGAATTTCAGAACAAAGCTACAAAGTCATCATTGCTAGAGGACAGCTGATACAAAATATTGAGTCAATGACAAGAAAGAGTAAGGCAGGTAATTCATGGTCACTCTAGCAAAACTGCAGAATGCCTCAGTTTCCTTCCGTTTTCACTTTTCTTTGCAATTCAAAATGGGTTCTAAGAGGTATAATTTGAAACCCTGCCATTAGTTCAATCAGAAATATTAAATGTTAAAGTGATGCTTATTGACCATAAAATGAATCGTTTGCCATTATAAGTTGGAAAATACTTTTATGTGATTGGTAGAAAAATTGCCAACACCACTATTTTATTCCAGAGTATAGACAAGTTAATGTGCTACTGGAAAAAGCATACATATTCTACCTTTATTAATCCCCAGGTCACCCATGTATGTAAAGTGCCAAAAATGCTCGAGTTTACTTACCTATCATATATACCTAACAATATACATTCCGACAGGGGGTTCTTAGCTGTGAATCAAAGACCTACTTGTTGGGCTTCTGATGTTATGGATGCCTGTTATGCATAAGCTACCTTGTGATATGAGCATATATCTGTAGGTAGTTAAAAGTTTATTCATTCATCCCGGTACTTGACCCCAATCTCCCCCCCCCCAAAGAGATGACCTACCTGTTTAAAATGTGCTTAATGTTCCATTGATTCCACCATACAGGCAAACTCAACCTAAAGCATGGTGGTTCCTTGTAGAGAGATAAGGATGGTTTTATGTCCCTTACTAGTTAATTAAGTATCACAAAATTACAGGAGAAGCAGAGAGAACAGAGCAGGAGAATTGACTATTGTGGCTAAGTACTTTTAATGGATTGTGTGTACAAAAAATAAAAAGATGGAAATGATCTAGAAATGTAATCTCAATGTTATTTTCTTCTCTATGAAGAAGAAAATGAGTCACGTTATGCACACCTAAATTTTATTTCTCCAAGATCCATTGCGTGTTACAAGATCTTTCTTGGCATACATGAAAAATTAAAAGATCAGCCTATTCCCACCATAACAAATCCTGCTCTTCGGCCCTCATTTGTGTCTTTTCATTTGGAGCATGCATACAGCTACGAACCGCCCCCCTCCCCAAAAAAAATCATCAAACTAAGTAGCTATTTGGCTTCTCTGCTAGCTCTTTCAATCCATTTAATTTATTTTGTCATCTCTAAAGTTTAAACAAATCAAATTCCTCCATTCTGGACGTGACTGCTCAACTTCTTGATTTACTGACATGTTGAAAACGCTTCTTTTATAAATAAATGAAACCTCTCTCTTTTTTAATTTTCAGGACAACATTTTTAAACTGCATGACTCACATTTTGAAAATGGTCGTGGGAAGAGTCCTTATGACCCCAAACTCCTGACAGCTTCTCTTCTAATAGGTACGTAGCCAGCGATTTGTTAAAGAGCGAATCTTATAACTAATAACAAGGTTGCCTGTTCCTTTTCCCTGCCAACCTGTTTAATTCTTATTCGTTAATATTGTCAGGCAGAGAGTATCACCTGTGATGGTCACAAATAAATTTCTTAAAAAGGAAAGAAAAAAAAAAGCTAATTGTTGTCCTACTCAAACTGATTCCTGATTGAAAAAATAGTTTAATCGTACCTTTAGAATAGTTGGCTGAATCACTGTACATCCCTTGGTTGAACTTTAATTTTTGATTTTGAAAGAAGGCTTTCGCTTTCATTTCATGAAATACTTCAATAAAATTTTTGAGCCATGCTGGGCACAGTGGCACACGCCTGTAATGCTAGGACTTGAGGAGGCAGAAGTAGATAACCTCTGATTTTGAGGTCATCCTGGTCTACAGAGTGAGTCCAGGGCAGCCAAGGCTACTCAGAGAAAGCATGTCAAAAAAAAAAAAAAAAAAAAAAAAAAACCTTAAAAAAATTGAGATATGAGTAAGAAAGAATGACATTCAGTGAATCTTGAGAGTTGCAGTTCAAGATGCTACTGTTTCAACATTTGGACAACTTCATCAGCATAGTCAAGACAAATGGTGGTAGTATACTTGGCAAAGACCCCCTGGTGGTATTTTCTTCAACTCATTGGAGTATCTTGTCATATATGCCAGCCTAAGAAAAATATTCTGTCATCATGTTTTTTGACTTTAGCATCTTCTTTGCTTAACCATTTGCATAATGGTTTAGTCAACTTACTTTTTTCTTTACTCTCATCTCTTTTCTGTTTTTTTGGTTTTTCGCTGCTGCAGAGAACTGGAGAATACTTAACAGTATGAAAAGTCAAATTAGGGGAATAGGGGAGAGTCAGTGTGTATTGAAAGGGGAAACATTTTTTATTAATTATTATTTATTAAAATTTATTTATTTTGTATACTAGTTGTGGTCCCTCCCAATTCCACCCTCCCTCCCTCTTCTCTCCCTATGTCCCTCCCTTAGTCCACTAATAGATGAGGCCCTCCTCCCCTTCCATCTGACCCCAGATTATCAGGTCTCATCAGGACTGGGTGCCTTGTCTTCTTCTATGGCCTGGCAAGTCTGCACCCCCAAGGGGAAGGTGATCAGAGAGCCTGCCACTGAGTTCGTGCCAAAGACAACCCCTGCTCCCCTTACTAGGACACCCACTTGGAGACTGAGTCTATGGGCTACAACTGAGCAGGGGTTTTAGGTCCTCACCATGCATTCTCCTTGGTTGGGGTATCAGTCTCTGCAGGGACCCCATGACTCAGGTTTATTGGCTCTGTTGGTCTCATTTTGGAGCTTCTGTTCTCTCCAGGTCTTTCTAAATTCTCCTTCTTTCATAAGATTCCCTGCACTCGGCTCAAAGTTTGGCTATGAGTCTCAGCCTCTGCTACAAAAATGGAATACAGAGCTAAACAGAGAATTCTCAATAGAGGAATATCGAATGAAAAAGAAACACTTTAAGAAATGTTCAATGTCCTTTGTCATGAGGGAAATGCAAATCAAAACAACCCTGAGATTTTACCTTACACCAGTCAGAATGGCTAAGATAAAAGACTCAAGTGATAACACATGCTGGAGAGGATGTGTAGAAAGGGGAACCCTCCTCCATTGCTGGTGGGAATTTAAACTTGTACAACCATTTTGGAAATCAATCTGGCGCTTTCTCAGAAAACTAAGAATAGTGCTACCTCAAGATCAGGTATACCAGCTATACCACTCCTAGCCATATATCCAAAATATTCTCAACTATACAACAAGGGCATTTGTTCAAACGTGTTTGTAGCTGCGTTATTCATAAAAGCTAGAATCTGGAAACAACTTGGGATGTCCCTCAACAGAAGAATGGATACAGAAATTGTGGTACATTCACACAATGGAATTCTACTTAGCTATTAAAAACAAGGAAATCATGAAATTTGCAGGCAAATGGTGGGATCTAAAAAAGATCATCCTGAGTGAGGTATCCCAGAAGGAGAAAGACACACATGGTATATACTCACTTATGTAGACCTATAAGATATGGTAAACATAATAAAATCTATACACCTAAAGATAAATAAGAAAGAGGACCCTGGGTAAGATGATCAATCCTCAGTTAGAAAGACAAACAGGATGGACATAAGAAGAGAGAGCAGGCAAGGAACAGGACAGAAGCCTACCACCCAGGGCCCCTGAAAGACTCTACTCAGCAGGGTATCAAAGCAGATGCTGAGACTTGTGGCCAAACTTTGGGCAGAGTACAGGGAGTCTTGTGAAAGAAGAGGGAGATGAAGGATCTGGGGGGCAGGGGGACAGGAGCTCCACAAGAACAGAAGAACCAAAGGATCTGGACAAAGGAGTCTTTTCTGAGGCTAATACTCCAACTGGGACCCATTCATGGAGATAACCTAGAACCCCTGCAAAAATATGGCCTATGGCAGCTCAGTCTCCAAGTGGGTTCCCTGGTAATGGGAGTAGGGACTGTCTCTAACATGAACTCAGTGGTTGGCTATTTGATCACCTCACCCTGAGGGGAGCCAGAACTGATGAGACCTGATTGGCTGGGGTCAGAGGGAAGGGAAGGAGGACCTCCCTATCAGTGGACTTGGGGAGGGGCATGGGAAGAGATGAGGGAGAGTGGGATTTGGAGGGAATGAAGGAGGGGGCTACAGTTGGGATACAAAGTGTATAAACTGTAATTAATAATAAATTAATTTTAAAAAGAAGCTAAACAACAAGGAAGACCCTAGGGAAGATGCTCAATATTCAGAAGGGCAAACCGGATAGACATCAGAAGTAGGAAGATGATAGGGAACAGAACAAGAGCCTACCACAAAGGGCCTCTGAAAGGCTCCATTGATTGAGGTATGGAAGCAGAGACTGAGAATCATAGCCAAACTTTGGGCAGACTGTATGGAATTTTATGGAAGAAGGAGGAAATAGAAAGACCTGGAGGGGACAGGAGCTCCAAAAGGTGAAGCATTTTTGGACAGCCTTTTAACATTTGAAAACTTGGCTTAACTAAATATGAAATAAAGAAATCATGCAGAGTAGTCTTCCTCCCAGCCTCTCTCTGCTCCTTCCTTCTTTCCTTTTAATTTGCTTCACTCTTCCTGCCTTATTAAATTTTGAATGTACTTTTTCTTTTTCATATACTGTAGAAATTAAAAATAATGAAAGTTTTCAGACATCATAGTTTACTTGAATTTTAAAAAGTAAATTAGTGCTTACCTTATTTCTCAGAATTTTATAAACATTTAAATTTTTGTAAAAATACTTTTTATAGTCAAGGAAATAATACTCTAATCATATATTAACCACAAAGATACATAAGCACAATTGTCCAGTGTTTACTTTATCACTAATCTTTCCTCCATTTGGAATAAAAAAAATTGTAATATAAATTACCTCTTTTACACTTTTTTTCAATGTAGACAATTGTAGGTTGATTTGATTCTTTTATGAAACATTAAAAAAAACTTTTTAGGCCTGAAGAAAAGCTGCATAGTTAGAAAATTTATAATTTCCCTGTTCATGAGAAACCTAATGCTTACATGTGGATTGCTTGCTCTCACATGCATATTGAAATCTGAAAGCTGTCTTAAACAATGAGGAGCAACCATACCTTGTTCTTACTTGTAACCTCTATTTATTTAAATTGAACACTAAACATGAGAAATATTATTCAAAATGCAGTCTGTAAAAATGTGCCTAAAGTTGTATTAGCTTGTGGTATGTTCCTCAAAAGGGATTTGCTTATTTATTTTATTATTCCACTGAGAAAGGATGATGACAGTTGGCATTACATAGCTCTCATGGTATGCAACCACACAAAGTCCACGAAGAAAAAGAAACTCTAACGTTTGGTTTTCTATTAGGGTTTCTTTGAAAAAGATGTATAGGTTGATGAAAAGGAAAAGAGAAAGAGTGAAGTTCAGCGAGAGGATATGGGGCTGGGAAAGAACAATAGACCTTTTAGAAATGCACGCTTTCCGTGAGAGTGCAGGCCTAACACACCAACTACAGCAAAACTGTGGCCATCAATTTAGGAGCAATGAAGTGCTTATTAATAGAGAAAAATAAATTAATTTCCGAATCAGTGAAAAACAAGATGCGGAAGTAAGAGCAGCTCCTTCCAGATTGGGTAAAAGACTCTTAAAATATCCACAATGACTTATTTTAAACGATTGAACATTTACTCATTCGTCTAGTGTGCTGGATATGCTAGCGAGGGAGCACCACAGTTTGCGTGCGGAGGGCAGAGGACAGGCTGTGAGAGCTCCTTCTGTCCTGTCACCATGTGGGCTGTGCGGCTTGCACTCAGCTGGACAGACTGGTTGGTGGGAAGGGGTTCTACTCAAAGCTTCATCTTTCCATCCCATGCCACAGCATTTTAATCCAAGAGCTATAACTTTCTTTGCTGTGACTATTTTCCTTCGATGTGTATTACAAGTCTTCTTATCACAGTGCGTAAATTATCTTCATTTGACGTTTTAGGCATTTTCTCTTGTAATGCTCTAATATGAATTTTAGTTTTAATATGAATCACTAGCTTTGTGGGTCTTTTAAATGTAAATATTTCTGTGTTAAGCAAAGTTTTGAACACAGAAATGTACAGGAGGCACCTTACATATTAGAGGATAGCGATGTGGACGTCCTATCTTCTCAAATAACTTCAGTATTCCTCCTCATTTCAGCACATAAGAGAGAGAGTCCAAGGCTACTTTTTTCTCCAAATCTAGGTTTCACTCAAAACATCTGTGAATTTGTCTCAGCAGAAGGTATTATACTTAGCAGAATATACTTACACGTGCAATGCCAGTATGAAGATGTTCCAGCCAATAGTTAATGGACAAGTTAAAAATTTAGTTTGCACAAACTACCAAACTTTAGCATAACCTCTTTACAAATGTCACAAGCTTTTAAATGTTGACTGTAGACAACTAGATCTTTTTCTTTTGACGAATGCATAGCAAAGTGCCCAGGTCCAATTACTTGCTCTAAATTCTTCAAGTTACCTTTTTATTCTTTTCATTATTATCATTTATAACAATTTATTCAATTTGTATTCCAGCTGTAGCCCCCTCCCTTGTCCCCTCCCAATCCCACCCTCCCTCCCTCTTCTCCTCCTATGCCCCTCCCCTAGTCCACTGATAGGGGAGGTCCTCCTCCCCTTCCATCTGACCCTAGCCTATCAGGTCTTGTCAGGACTGGTTGCATTGTCTTCCTCTGTGGCCTGGCAAGGCTGCACCCCCCAGGGGGAGGTGATCAGAGAGCCAGCCACTGAGTTCATGCCAGAGACAGCCCCTGCTCCCTTACTAGGGAACCCACTTGGAGACTGAGTCTATGGGCTACATCTGAGGAGGGGTTTTAGGTCTTCTCCATACATGGTTCTTTCAAGTTATCTTAATTAACTATTTTTAAATCTTTTTAAGTAATGAAAGAACCGGAGAATTTATTTTTAAGATAGTTCTCAGCTCCTCCATCTGTAAGTATTTTTTTTACTTTGTTTAAAATATACTTATTAAATAAAGATAGCATTTGCTCCCCTGCTCTGTATAAATACCAGGTGTGAACAGAGCACAAGAGTAAAACCTAGTACTTTCCTGACTAATTAAATAGTAACTCACATTTTCATGATATGAAAGAATAGCCAACTTGAGAGCAGTTTTATTTTCTCACTGAAACCTCTCCCAGGTAATGCACACTAATAATTTAGAAATATTCCATCAGGAAGGGGTGTTACTGAGATGTATTTCAAAGGTCTGGAGCTCTCACTCAGGTTTGTATGTTCAAGCTGGAACTCTGCCTTGCCTCAGGAAAAAAATAATTTGGCATTAAAACATACTCTCAGTGGGTATTAGAACAAGTGAGGTACTCTTTGAAAATGATTAGATATAACTGAACCGCTCTAAGCTTCACTTCGCTGATATATAAAATAGTACACTATGCTAATTCTGCCGGCGTCTGTGAGAATTAAATAATGCAGTGTAATAGAGCACTGCAATTTGAGAGTATGTGCATTTCTGTATTTATGTGAAGTGGAAACAAACATAAGCTACTGATAGCTACCTATGAGGAACTGCAAAGCACAGTTGGTGCCTTATTAATTTCATGCCATGCAGACACAGCATTGCAGAAAAGTGTCAGCTGTAAAAGAACAACCTTTAGAACAAAGCCTTCATACAGGTGCTGCTGTAGAGAAAGTGCTCAGTAACAACAGACATGGTAAACGTTCCCTGAATCCTACCACTGGGTCTCATTCTTGCAGTGCGGGTTGGGAACAGAAAAGCAGAGAGATAAACTTCCTTTCTTCTTCTGTTTCTTATTACCCACTCCTCTGTGAGGAGAATTTACCGAAGGTGTTAACAGCATAATAGCCTGGTCTTTAGGTTTGTTTGATATTTGCTCACATTCATGTCATACTCCTCACCTGTGCCAGAAATGCTACAATTTCGTCAGGAAATTTGTTTTTCCTTCTTCAGTTTCTCCTCACCACACCCTTCTGAGGAATTGTAATCCAAGACATTAGCTGATCTAAGCCACATTGTTACTTCATCTTGAGCTGTGAACAGAAATTCTAGAGTACATGTGAACTTTTGTTTTTAATACACGTTTCTCAGGGAACTCAGATGTCCTGGATGTGGAGGTCACAAAGCTGTTTTCATTCATCCCAAGAAATTATGACTTTCTTAGACATAGTTTTAAAAGGTTACAGTTAAGACAGAATGGGCATGTACTCAAATACTCATCTTGGTCTTTGGCACATTCTAGATAGTTTATTTACATCTGTCGGCACTGTGTATCATCATCCCATGTATTACTTTTGAGCCACCAACCTTCCCATGTGCTATTTCTTCATACAGATGCTTTAAGACCTTGCTGGGTAGACAGTGTCCATATTCTGGAGTATATTACTCTACTATCAACTTAACAGAATAGGACACATTCCATCTTTCCTTTTACTAGTGGCTTATTGAACATAGGGCCTTCAAGGGTATGTATCAACAGTAATGAGACTCAAAACAGAAATATGTATTATGTATGTAATATATATAAATATATTACTTCATATTTACAATAACATGTATCAAAAAGTGCATATTAACAATGCGGTCAAGAATCAACATATAATTTGATTACTTCATACATTGCCTAAAAATGTCAAAACTATTGTTAGTAGAATTTTGTTGTCACTGTTATACTTACCTAAGCCCATGAAGGTACTGTATATTATGTAAAGTCCAAAGAACCTAGATCATTTGAGAGAGCAACAGACTATGAACTAACTGTAGTGCCTGCTGGAAATATTCAAATGTGTTAACTGGCACAGACACAGTCTTGTTATTATATTTCTGCTTAACAACTAAAAATGTAAGAGTGGGGCATTTTGCCACCTAAACTATCAGCCAAAATAACAAAGATATTATATCTTCTATGTAACCATTAGCCATGATAAGAATCCTTTTAGAACTCTCAGCAGGGAATTGTATCTAAGCCCGAAAGCAAAAAACAGCTACTGACAATGAGCATGAACAAGAAGAGACCATGCCCTGAAAGGCCTCATAATTATCTGATATCATCCAGCTCAAAAAGCTAACCCTGTCTTGTGCAGAAAGTAATGTTTGGCTGAAAGGCAATTTTCCATGACTGTGGGCAGCTGATACCTAAACCTCAACCTTCCAATTGTTCAAAAGTCAATTTTTAAATTTAATTATTTTCTCAGTAAAGAAAATTGAGTTCTTCGACTTTGTCCAAACTATCTTCCTATCTGTTGTAAAAATAGGAAAAAAAATTAGCCTCTCCTCAGTCTTTTACTGATGCTGAGTTTTTCATCCTTCTATGACAGTGAACAAGAGAACTAATCACATAACCCAGCAAATGTGTCAGAGAACCAAACCCTTCTATAGACAAAGACGTGTTGTAATTTTGCTTCTCAATTCCCTTCTGAGTAGGTTTTACATAACCAAAGCAAGTAATTCTGTATTTAATTAATTCTTTTTTTATTTTTTTATTATTATAATTTATTCACTTTGTATCCCCAGCTGCAGTGTCCTCCCTTGACCCTACTCTCCCTCCTCATCTCCTCCTATGCTCCTCCCCCAATACGCTGATAGTGGAGGTCCTCCTAAGAGTTAGCTGAGTCAGGCAGTGGTGACACATGCCTTTAATCTCCGCACTTGGGAGGCAGAGGCAGGTGAATCTCTGAGTTTGAAGCCTGACAGGTCTATAGAGTGAGTTCCAGTACAGCCAAGGCTACAGAGAGAAACCCTGTCTTGAAAAACAAACAAAACAACAATGACAACAAACAAACAAACAAAAAAACAAACAAGAAGAGAGTTAGCATGATCATAGCATTATATTCTTTTCCATGTCTGAAGCAGGCTCCTGTTGGGTGTCATTAACTGACATTAATAGACACTGGTTAGCTCATCTGCTTGCTGTTTTATTTTCACCTGTTTTTATTTTTATCACATGACATGCTTCCTCTGCAGCGAAGTTCAAAAAATAATTTTATGCTTGTAAATTTCAAGACACAGGTCTTAACCTCACAGGGTTTGAGGTAGGGCCATTTCAAGAAACTGTCACACACAACTTTGATATTTTGGCTGTGAGCTTAACCTTTAAGTGTTGAGCCATCTCTCCAACCATTCACACACAATTTTAACCTCCATCCTCTTGTTCTCACTGATGTCAAAAGTTGTGATATATTTTTTACCAACACCTTGTTAAAGTTTAAGTTATTAACTTTAATAAAAATATTAAAATGCTTAAATGTTAGTAAATGATAAGGAATCAATAAGCATTTAAATATTCCAAAAAGCCCTTGAAATGAATGAGTACCTTCTCCATAGTGCTGTGTTTCTGTCTGTATCATAGGTTATGAGAATGAATCAGATTTGCACTTAACATTTAGTGAAGTAAAGAAAGTACAGATACTTTGGAATTCAAAAGATACCATAGGTAGGATGACTTGGAAGTACTGCCAATAGCATTCTTACTTTAACTACTAACCTGTGATAAATTACTGTCCCAAAATAATTTGTTCATCTTGAGTCACAGCAATCTAAAGCAAGTAATCAATTTTAAAGTTCATTTGCCAAACAAAACAGGCACCTTTAAAGTAATTTTCTTTTCCTCTCCCTATTCTCCAACTGTTCTGGAGACTCTTCAAAGTCCATGACACACTTCAGAAAGCTAGACATGGTGGCACACAACCTTAATCCATGGAATTATGAGACAAAGGCAGGTGAATATCCATGATTTTGAGCCCAGCATGATCTGCAAAATGAGTTCAAGGCCAGCCATGAGGCCATGTCTCAAGAAGCAAAACCAGTCAATCAAATAGCACACAAAACTGCAAGAAGGCAAAGTTCAACTGAAGTAGTTAATTTGAATTAGACCAGTGAGACTATCTAGTTGGTTGCAAAGCTCTTGTAAATGAAAATTGCATTTATAACTGAAGAATAACATGTAACCAATGATATTAATTAAATATCCCTAAAGCATTTATACTTTAAAACTGACATATAATTTTACATTTCTTTAATATAAAATTATATGGAAAATAAGTGACATACAAATATTCAACTTACTTTTTATGATCTCTTTGTGTTTATTTTCAAGTTGATGATTTTGAGAACATTAGCCCATCTTAATAATCAAAAAATATCATTAATATTTTAAATGCTTATGTGTTGTTTGTAGAACCATATTTAATCATTTTAGTTGTTTTGCTTTATACATGCAGCAATTCACCCTAAGTAGTTTGTCAATTACATGTTATCAAGAAAAAAAATGAACATGGGATGCTTTCTGTCTCATTGAGAGAAAACATAAAATGTTAAAGCTTTATTTAACTGAATTTGGTATGCTTTAGCCTGATAGCCTTAGAATTAAGCAGGCTTGGATTCGAACCTTCACACTGGGTCTCTAACCATTAAGCTGAATAACCTTGGCCTTACTGAACTGAAAATCAGGGGTGAAATTATTTCTTTCCTACGGACATTGACAGAACTGAATGAGATTATTTGAAAACATCAAGGCAGAGGCCGGCTGCCTGACCAGCACAGAATGGTAGTCAGCTGACGTAATTTCTCTTTCTTGTCCTTCTCTTCCCATCTGGGCTTTTTTTTTTTTCTTTTTACCTCCTGATAATGATTCTTCCATTATTAAACTGTGACTGAGGGTCCATGCGAAGGCAGTAGCAAAACATCGAAAGAAATGGAATCGTGAGCTCAGTAAATTCAATCTGGGCTTTCCGGAACTACTTGCTCTTCAACAGTTTTGTGAAAGAGGAAGGCCTGTTGTAGATTTAGGTTTGTACTTTACAATGCCTTATACCAGTTCAAAACATGTTCTATGCTGGAAGAATTAAAAAATAAAAAGGAAGCTTGGGAGATGACTGGGTGGATAAAGTAATAGCAGGGCAAGTGTAAAGCCAAATTTTGGTTTCTCCAGAATCCACATGAAAATGTGCCATGGCTGCAAAGCTTGCCTTTAATCCCAGCACTCAGTGAGCAGAGTCGGGAGAACTCAGGGGAGTTACCCAGCTAAACTCTCCATAACTGGTAAATCCCATGTTCAGGAGAACCGTCCTCAGTAAGGGCAAAGGGAAAGCAATGGAGAACATCACATGAGGTCAATATTGGGCCTCCACACACTTATACAAATGTGTACCTCTACACAGGCAAACACACACACACCAACGCACATGTAAAAATTAAATTTAAAAAAGCAAGAAGAATATTATTTTTTTTAACTTTTAAATCTTGTTTACCAGATCCTACTGGAAAATAGTACATCAAACATTTAATTAACATTAAAGTAAGTTATAAGCATGACTTTATCAGATATCTCACCATGCAAAATATGGTTATTTGAGCCATAAGACCCTTACCCAAGTGAAAGTGAACTATGTGATGAATGCAGTTTCTAATGCTTGCGTTTTGTTAAGTTCACCAATGGGAAGATCAAAAAATTTCACATTTGGCTATGTTCAGTGAACCAGACTTTATTCTGCTTTCCTAACCTGTGACTCAGTGAGTAACATGTAAATGATCACTTACAATAGAACCTTCTTTTCAGGATCAAAGAGTGAAATGCGGATAGCTCTGCCTGATAATGAAAATATCATTTGTTGTAACATGTAAATTATGTCACTGCTGCTTTGCTTTTCTTGTCTCCCTTCGATTGAGTAACACGTGCCTGGCTTCCTTTTGTCACCATGCAGATGGCGAGTTATACTCTGGAACTGCTGCAGATTTCATGGGACGAGACTTTGCTATCTTTAGAACACTAGGCCACCATCACCCTATCAGGACCGAGCAGCATGACTCCCGGTGGCTCAATGGTAAGGTGAATGTGTGAGAACACAGGCATAGAACATATCACCTATTGTCTCTGGAAGGATTTCCTTTTATGGAGCACACAGCTCCTCTAGATTTAGTCAGCTGTTAAGATAATGGTAGTGACCTCGCAATCATGGGTGTGAGAAAACTGGGAGAAGAGAAAAGAAGATTAAAAACCAAGGAAATAATTAGTTTTGTGCCAAGTTTGAAGTTTCTCAGTAGTCAACTATGGGAAGTAAGGATCTGGCCTGAAGCTGCGGAAGGGAGGCAACGGAAAAAGATACCACAACAAATCTCACGGATACTGTTCATTTTCCTCCATATCCCTGGTTATTGCTTGGAGAGCAGCATATGAAGCCTTGACATAAAAAATAGTTTTTCCCTGCTAAGTACATTACACATTTGTGCTTTCAATTTTTCAATATACTCCTACATCTCTCAAAAACAAAACAAAACAAGAAACAAAAACAAGCATGCAAACAAACACAAAACTATCTCACTTTATAGGTGAGGAAATGAAAGTCTACACAGACACAATCCGTTGTAGATTGTAATGAAATCTCAGTTTCCCCTTGTCAAGCACTAGTCTAACTACTTGAGGAATGGATGCTTTTTGAAAACTGCTCTTTTTTAGAGTATTTAAATCATTTTAACATTATGTTAAACATTCAGCATGTACAAGCTTAAATAAGAAAAAAATAGATTGTAAGCCACCCTTATATATGTATATTTGTATGTGCATCTGTGTGCATGCTTGCGCACTCACACATGCAAACCTACCTGGTTTGATTATTATGTTTTGCTTATTGACTATAATCAGATATTTCTATAATGATCTCTAGGCTATTACGACAGTGGCTTTTATGACTTAATCTAAACTTGTATTTCTCCTTTCTCAATCACATGAAATAATGTTGCTGGTTGCTAATAGCTCATCTTTGGAGTTTTACTTGGCTCCCCAGGCTTCCTGAATGAATGTAACTATGTTCCAAACAGGATGCTGCGCCAACATCCAAACATCTGTAGCACTTCTGCTGAGGAGCACATAACCCACGTCCTTACTTTTATCAGCCATTTGACCTTTTAAAAAATCGCATCTATCTCTAGATCTCAGTGAAACTTCAGTGGAGTGGGATCATTCTTTTAAAATCAGGACTTGACTTCAAAGTGATCATTCACAGAATAAAATAGACCTCCAGGCACTTCATGCCAAGTCTCTTTCCTCCTGTGGCAATGCTTCTCATTGTACTATTATTGCTCATGTGTTAGCAACAAAGATACAGGCCCGATCTCAGTCACGTGATTCTCCTGCCTCTTTTTAAGATTGCATTGCTACTTTTCCTAAATCACCCAGTTTACATTTATTTTGTTGTTCTGTCTCTTTCAGTACTTACATGTGTGTGGGCATGTGTGTATGTATGCCTATGTGTGTGAGTGTGCACATGCCACAGCACATGTGCTTTGTGAAGTCAGAAAAGTTGAGGGGGTTGGTTTTCATCATCCCCCATGTGGGGCTGAAACTCAAACTCAGACCATCACACTTACAGAAACCACAAAAAGCACTTTTACCCCTTGAGTCATCTCTCCCGGCCTCTTATATTTCTCTTTGCCAAAATGTCTTTCCCTGCCTGAAACTTTGATCTGTTGCACCATGCAAAATGCTTCTTTTGTGTATGCTTAAGTTCATTGTCTGCCTGGGACTTTTTATCCTCAAGATTTTCACCACTGTCAACTGACTTTAACTCGCCTTTAATAGTCTACTTCTGATTTTCTGTAGTTTTTCATCCAGAGCCATTTAGAATTTTCTCTGCAGTATTTTCCACTATACATGAGCTCATTTTCAAAGCAGTCACTTCCCTGTCACTCTTACCTCTTGCTCTCACAGGCTTCTTCCTAATTTGGCTTCAGTTGCTGATTGTTGTTTTAATTACAGATAATCATGAAGATATTCATGATTGAGTACATACCTCATAGTACTGAAAGGGTGTTGGACATACAGTCAGACCACCCCCCCCACACACACACACACATACACACACACTAGCAGTATAGGAATTACAGAGATTCCTGCCTGTTCTGAGAAGTTGGAAGTCCCAGTGAGGAACACAGGAGATGATGACTTGATGAAAAGGGCATGCTTGAAGCTTGAGAAAGAGAGAGAGAGAGAAAGAGAACTGAGAGAGAGAGAGAGAGAGAGAGAGAGAGAGAGAGAGAGAACTGTAGACTACCCACCACCAATTATTAAAGCTAGCATGATGTGGAGCTAAATTAGTAGGGAAAGCCCCTGTTTAAAAATCACTATCTGGTCTGTTCTCAAATGGAAATATTTGTGTGGGAGAGAAAATGTTTGTTTTTTTATTCAGGAACAAAGCGTCTTTGATCTACTAAGAACCTTAGGACTCATACAGGCTTTCACTGTCCATGAGAAACAAAACCTGATTAGTAGATGGAATAACACAGAAGAGAGTGTAGTATCCATTTCATTTTTTATGGCCTTAAGGAAAAAAGTCATCAAGCTAAAGCTGCTTTCATGCTGCACACACGCACACATGTTGACAGCTGAGTCTGAAGAATTTACACTGTGGGAAAACAGCCATTGCCCACCGTTCCGTACTTCATGTCTGAAAATGTGTGGCTCATTTGAGAATTCAGTTATCAGTCTCTCAGCACTAAACGTGAGAGCTGGTTTTTTTCCAAATTAACAGAAAGGTTCCATCAGATGGGGTGCAGAAACCAGACTGCTGTGAGTGTGGGGATGCAGGCGTGATCATGACAGGACCAGGGGACCGTGAAACAAAGGCTCTGAGAAATCAGATACCATGACAGAAAAAAAATTGGAAACATAATGTTTACATACTTTTGCACCAAATGAATGACTTTTGAGGCACCAGCATAGACTACAGAATCATCATTATTGCCAGATAGTGTGTATTGGCTTATAAGACATTTTCTAGAGGGGTCTTCAGGGCTACTGAATTAGCTTGGGTACGTATCTACACTACATTTTGCCAACTAATTTGAATAAACTAATGAATCAATTTGAGGTGATTGAATTTTTGCTCATATTAAAGAAAAAATACCTATCTAGGATTGGATCTTGAAATATCTTGAGTTTTTAAGTATACCCTCACTAACTTTAATACTTCTTTTTTAAAAAACACTTTTATAATACTACCAATAAAATTTCCAGTCCAATTTCAACATATTTGTCATAAAAGAAATCATATTTTGTCATAAAAAATAAAATATATGAAATCTATGCATGTTTTTACAAATTAGTCTACAATAGCTGTGTTTTAGACCAAACCGTATTTTAAGTTTTTTAGTGATTAAAATAACTTCTGATTTCAGACATGTACAGCATGAGTTTGACATGTGCTAAAAGTCATGTTTCCCCTTGTGCTTCATAAATTCTCTCAATATGTTACAGTTTTAAACTTCAATTCCAATTTCAGCCTCTAATAATTTAGAAATTAAGTTAACTTTTTCTGTGTATATTTGTGGTTAGAAAACAAATTTCCGCTGCTCTTAGGGTAATCATTCCTTAACATTTAGAGGGCTATCTAGTTACTTTACTCTTTTAGCCATTCATTAGAATAGATGGATGACTAGCCCACGTTTTTTTTTTAAATTCGATGAAGACTGTTTTCCACATTGTTCATATCCTTGACTAATACTGGACTGCTGTAGAATTGCAACAAAAATCCATCAGCTTTAACATGATGTTTCCCCTTGACTTTGACCCTTATGTGTGATGGAAAGGTAATACGGACTGCTTCCTATCAATACTATGAAATGAAAAAGGATGTAAGCAATGTATAAAACACACAGAGATTCTGAGCCTTAAGCAGCCTTTCTTTACATCGCTAGCTAGCTCTGCCCATTAACACGCTCCTCTGGCCACGGAATGCTGGAGACATGCGTAGGGCTCCCTCTGTCAGCAGTTATATTGGATTGAGGGTGAAAGGGCAACATGATCGGGCTTCAGTACAATGAAACCACACGGATCCTTGAGAGAGCCAGGGCCTGGTGAACACAAACAGACCTAATTACATGCCCAGAGTGTGAGGCTTTCCCATTCATTTCAGGAAGACCTGTTTTCTTTTAGTGGAATTTCCTAAAAGGATCGTGCCTGTGGATAAACCGACCCACTTGTTTTCTTTGCTTTTTCTTCTTCTTCTTCTTTTTTTCTTTCTGTAATTGAAATGGTATGTAAGTCATCATTCGACTTCCTCTCCCAGTCATACCAGGATGGTCTGCCCTCACTGGAATCAGCATAACTTCCTCTGTGGTCATGTACTAGGATATTGCACATTCTCTGAAGATTTGAATTTCTCCACAGGATGCATTTTTAGAAAAATAAAACCAAGAAACATGACTTCAAATAAACTACAAGAGTGCAGATTAATATTGGAACCAGAGGCCCAGTCCTGAATTGCCTGTAAAACACTTTTAATAAACAATTTTAATTCTAACATCATTGAAGACATAAACCATGTCAGAGGTCCAATTGCATTTTTAATAAGCAAAATGAATTACCTATTTTATATAATCTCAAAATTCTTAACGATTTCACTTTGCATTGTTTCAGTGACTTTAGTAAATGACGGTATTTTTGTGACCTTTGAAGGAAAGCTTCTGTATTAACCTTGCTTTGTGGTTATATACAAGAATTCATTTAGTTAAGAAAACAACCAAACCAAACCAAAAACAAACAAACAAAAACAGAGTGTGTGTTACTTTAGATCTTTGTCTAAGAGAGTTTCCTCTTCCATGCTTACCTGGACATTGGTGTAGTCTTTGTTCAGGCCTTGTTTAGGCGCTCATGTTGTGGAGACTTTATGGGTGCAGCTTCCCTGATATGTTTAGGAAATGCACTGTCATAGACATATCCTGTTCCTCTGATTCTTACAATCTTTCCATCCCTTCTTCTGTGTTCTTCGTGAGTCTTACACATGGGAGTAGCGATGTTATAAATAAAGCAGTTGGGGCTGAAGTAGCCCTGAAATCATATGCAAGTAACACTATTATTACACAGACTGAGTATACTGTTTTATTATCTTTAGAAATATATATATAAGTATAAATATGCATATATATAAACTATATATATAACATTTTTTTAAAAAGGCCAAAGGCCATGAATTTGGAAGAAGGGGGGAGATCTGGGTACATAGAAAGGTTTGGGGAGAAAGAACAAGGTGAAAGTGATGTAATTATAATTTAATTTCAAACTTCTTTTTAAAATATTAAAAAGGAACATCAAACTCCCTTTAAACATCTGAAGCCTTTATAAATATAGTAGAAAAGATTCAGTCCTCCTTAACTTTTGAGTTAATCTTCAGAGAATTTCCTTTATTATTTTGGTCGGCAATGTTGGCATGACAGCGTGCAGTATCAGGAATAAAACGATAGGGCTTTTTTTCTCATATATTTATTGTTAAAGTTGAATAAGTAGCCATATTTGTGCCGGAATAAGTCTTCATAGAGAAATATTATTTTTCTCATGAATTGATTGCCAGAGAAAAATATCTAACAAATGGTTTATATCTCACAGTTATATAATCTGTTTAATAAATAAATATACATCATGAAACTGTTCTAGTCTTGAAAGGATAATAAATTCAACAAAATCACTAACTATGCTTTTAAAGGACTTTTAAAGAACTACAAGTTACCAAACAGCAACATCCCCAAAATCCCATCACCTAGACATATTAGTATGAAAAGTTTTCTTACTTTAAATCAGTTTCATTGAAAAAAAATTAATAAGGATGAATAATTATTTCCAGTAAAACTTAACACATAAATATGCAAGAAAAAATAATTTGTTTTCAATCTTTATAAACGAGAGCTAAATAAAAATTTTAAGATACACTATTTTAATATTTTATATATAACACAAGAAACTTCTCAACTTTCATGTATTGTTCAATTTTAAATCACTTATTGACAAGCTAGTAGAATGATAAGAATAGAAAATAAGGTAGGCAGGTGTTATGTTTGCTGAAAATACTCAGGTTTTTAATTAAACTTGCATGAAACAGGTTGAGAGAATAGCTCAGAAAAGTCTTTGAAGTCCACTTCCATTTTTCTCTCACTTTTTCCTACATTTCTCTCCCTCTTGATTTAAGGTCAGTTTGATGAATACAGCTCCTGTCTGTCCCATTTCCTCTTCCAGTGTCACTGCATTCTGAGCCTGGCTGGCTTCAATAGGGATTTATACTGCTGACTGGGTAATCTGGGGCCTCTGTGCGAGGGCATCAAGCAAGAGATTTACCCCGAGAAGTAGATACCAGGACAATGCCTGTAACCACGGTGAGACTGGCCTCCCTGACACGGCTCTCAAAAGCTTTCCCTCTGTGAGGACAGAAGCCCGTTTGCAAATTAATTAGTTTCTGGCGGCAGCTTGATTGTTGACCCAGAGTTTGTAGAGTGGAAAAACAATCAGATTAGTGTGCTCGGGGTAAAAGACCAGTGCATACTTGCGTGTGGCTTGCTCAGCTATTGAAACTATGAATGGGGTGAAAGAAATTCCATTCTGAGGCGGCTCAGCAGAGGTTAAGTATGATGAGCCTGGAGATCCCCGACAGCAGGGGCTTGGGGAACTAACGGATTTTAGCCAGATAAAGCTGAAGGAGGGAAATCGATGCCCTCGAATTTTAATGGCCTGGCCAGTTTCGTAAGAAATGGCCACTTGTTACACGCTAATCAGCATGAATGTGAGGAATAATTTTACAGTATTATTGAATACTGTGTGTAGGGTTGGCACAATTATTTAAGAAAAAAGTTCAGGAGCTTTCAAAGTGGAAGATAATTGCTCTGTTGATACCTAAATGAAAAAAAAATATGAAACAACCTATTTTTTTCAATGTTAATAAAATATAAACTTACCCTATTACTTGAACTATTACTTGAAGTATAATCTTTAGATGTCTTATATAAAATAAACAAACATGAATCAAAAATATTGATTCTGAATATATATATTCTACTATTAATTTGCACACATTTTAGTCCTAAAAATATAAGTATAAAATATTACAAACCTTCTAAATAAAATGTTTCATAATTTAATTTTATTTCAATCAAAGTGTATAACATCTCTTTTTATAATCTGCTTAACATTTCAAGCCATATGTAACTCCCTCTTTTTTGATACAAATTGTAGGTATCTCCCTGAAAACTAGGCTAGTTGATAGCTATTACAATGGTTTCCCATTCAAAAAAAATTATTTATATCTCAATTTAAAAACACAGTAAATCCAGGTTTCACTGTCTGCTCAGGCCATTATTGTGTAATTCTCTCCCATATTAAACGTTACTATTAACAACTCAAGTTCAGCTGGTGGTACTCAATTTTGCTACTTCTTTTGTTGATTATTACTTTTACACTCTCCACTTTAAACCCCAGGAACTCGTATGTATATTTATCACAGGCCCTCCAATCGGGGTTCATGAAATCAGAACCTCTTTAATGAATCTGCCTCAGGAGTACAGGAGGAAACTATGTCAGTACATTTCACAGTCCCCCTTAATTCCCTATTTGAATACGAGATGGATTCACTCTGTCTTCAATGTACCTATGACTTATTTAAAAACAAAACGACAAAGGTGTGGCAGAATTTCATGTTGTTTATCTGTGGCCGGGTGAAACAGCCTCTATAGGGACCTAGAGCAGAATGTAGCAACATAGAAATGTCGCAGGCTAAACACTGTTTCCTACAGACGGTACACTCTCACAGTACCTAAGACAAGTTTAGCTGTCCCTGCTTTTCCTAGTCTCCCAAATTCTTTTGCTTTATTTCATAACTACTTTTGTTATATGATCACAGTATATTAGAAAGCAGTAAATATTTTGTCTTAAAAATAAACAATAAAATCACACTGTAGTTAACAACACTCTCAGGTATTTTTTTAAATGAAAAATAACAAAGGATAAACTTAATCAAATGTGTTTGTAATGTTAATTTCTTTCTAGTGTGTACAATATTTACTACTTAACTACTCCACTAAGATCATAGTCTGTTAACATATTCTAGTCTGAGGAGACAGTGACTCCCCACATCCCTCTAGGAAATTCATTTTTTTCTCCCTCTTCATAGTTAAAACTTCTAAATATATTCACAAGGACACATCCACAGTCTTAGAGTGTTATTAAAATACTGGGAGTATCTCAAGGTACTATCTCATTTGGGCCTAAGCTGAGTTAGGCTGGCAGCTGGCATGAACTATGCTCAAATAAACAACAAAAGTGTACATTTCCCATTTTTATATTATGAAGGATATTGATTAGTTAGTTACATGATGTATTTGGAAAAAGGAAGCTTTGGCACCAAACACAAATAAATATAGCAAAATCCATATGATGTTAGTTGGTTTCAGAAAACTTTGGGAAATTTCAGATTCTGCACTAAAAAACATACCTAAATACAGGCTGGAAAGAAAGCTTAGAGGTTAAGAGCACTGGCTGCTCTTCCAGAGGTCCTGAGTTCAGTTCCCAGCAAGCACACGGTGGCTCACAACCATCTACTAGAAGATCTGATGCTCTCTTCTGGGTGCAGGCATACATGCAGGCAAAGCACTGTATACATAATAAATAAATCTTTAAAAATATGCCTAAATGCATCCAGTTTCTTTGAGTATAAGCTCTCCCATGAGCTAACACCTATTTCAAGGAAAGCAGTAAAACTGACTTAAACCAATGCCTTTTCCTTAGCCTGAGTCTCTAATTTTTTCATGATGCCCAGTCATTCTAATTAAAATAAACCTACCACCCCTTACCTTCCAAGGAATAGACCATGAAATCCTTTTCCTGATAATATTACTAAGGAAATTTTGTATATTTAAGCGCTCTTACAAGGAACATTTCAAGGTACAATGTTTGAGAAACCATTTGATTGAAAAAATTAGACAAGTCTCTTTTCTCCCAAGCAACACACTGTTTATTGAATGATAGTTTGTATTGTACATGTGTTGCACTTGAAAATGCATTTATTTGATATTGTGACTATTTAAAATATATTAAAAAATGGTTTTCCTATGAATAGAAATTATAAATTGTTATAGTAATTGAATAAATTAAATGGAAACACTATTCTACATTAGAAGCTTAGTCTTCATTATTTTGCATGAAGATTTGTTAAATAATAACTATTTTTTTATTTAATGTAGGCTGACAGCATAAGGGATCCATCAAAACTGTGATTCCTCAGTATGTTTATAAATTTGTCTATATTCATGTAAAGCCAAATACTGTTTTTTGTTCATTTAATGGCTAATTATAAAGGATTCTAGGGTTTCCACATTAAAGAGAGCTACCCCATTTATATAGCCATAAAATTCTAGAAAGAATGTATCCAGAAACATGGTGGCAGCAGATTGATGTTTTCTCTTTTGAGATCCACACAGCCTCTTTAGCTTAACATATAACGTTATTAAAATTACCCATTTTTTTTCTTCAGCTTAAATGCTGTTCTATGACCCATTCAGAAATCAGCAAATCTTTATCACATTAGTCCTAAAAGTTAAGCAGTATGAAGGCTCACATCAAACTGATGTCAAAATTTCATAGCATTAGTGAAACGATATTAAGAAAAAAAATGAACAAGTTACACTTACCTACTAAAAGACAAACCCACTGCTTAATTCAAAACAAGAACAAACAAACCCAAAACATCAAAAAAAGTAGATGGACCAAGTCTTCAATTCCAGCACCTAGAGGTAGAAGCCTATATATCGCATTGACTTTTTTAGTTAAAAGACAGTTTGGTCTACATAGCTAGTTCCAGATCCTGTGTGTGTGTGTGTGTGTGTGTGAGAGAGAGAGAGAGAGAGAGAGAGAGAGAGAGAGAGAGAGAGAGAGAGAGAGTTCTGAAAGTAGAAAGCAAAACACTGTTTATCACAAAACTTTACTTTTGTATAAATTAAATGAAAATATGATTATACTAACAATTCATGTTATTGAATATTTTACAAGGTTAGGATAGGTCAACACACACCTGATCAATTACTGTTATGTTTTTTGCTGTTGCCATGTCAAATGTTTTAACTGAGGAGAAATCAATATACTTGCAAAATAATGCTGTCAAGAAAATCCCAGTGTATAGTCTTCCTGTTGTTTTATCCGTCTTTATTTCCTTTTAAAACTCAAGAAAGTACATGCTATCACACCCTTCACAGTTTATATCAAGGTGAGCACAGGCAACTTTGATCAGGCAGTAGATGTCTAAATAATAAAATTATAGTGTAATTATTTTTGCGATATTCTAATATGATTGCATAAGAAGTCTTACATTTTACTAACTATTTCTGGACTAGTACCTGCAATTATTTTCTTCCTTGTTTAGGTGACACATCCATTGTATCATGGTCTGGCCACTGGCATATTGCAGCATCAGGAAATAGAAACACTGTCAGGCTGTCAGAGTTCCCAGGCTGTATTCTATGTAGCATAACTTTCATTTGGTCGTGCTATTCAGAGTAAACATCAAAGAAAAATAAGCTATGTCATAGAGAATTGTCAAATTTCGACCACAGTGGTCCTTTTTACTAATTTTATCATTTTGGCTTTATATAGGAATGTGCTGCTGCTCCAGGTATTGGTCCTTCATTACCAAATCATTTTTCCTCTTAAAAACATAACCTGTGTTTAAGGTGTTGTGAAGATAATTTGCTAAAGAATATTGTGATACTAACAGCAAAAGGAAATTTCTTGTTAACTCTCTTTCTTTTGGAGTTGAGATTGAAGGATCCCAAATGTATGCTGTGTGAGCACTGTCCTGCTGAGCTACAACCTGTCCCTTCCTAGGATTATTCTTTCACTGTGGTAGAAGCTGATCAGTCAGTACTCTTAGTTATTACTCAAAACTAAGGTTTTTAAAGGATATCCCTCTGGAACTTTGGAAAAAAAATTCTGAAACAACATAAACAAAGAGGAAAGAGCGCATAGAAGACAGATTAAAAAACAGTAATGTCTATTGGATCATGACTGTTTCGTAATGAGATTTGGTCTTTGTCAGACAACTATCATAAGCCCACCATCAAAATGCAATGTGCATCTACAAAAGTTGAAATAGAAACCAGTGAACTATGACGTAGTTCTTCTATCTGAAGACTGAACCTCTAGATTTGTAATGTAAATTAGGTTTCATACACACTTAAGGATTTTTTTCACAGTGTTAGAGAATAGTGAAACCTTATTGAAACATGTCTTAATTTCCAAGGCTACTCAGACTCTCATTTTATAACTGACCATATGGTTGTCAGAAAAAAAAAAAAAGATAGTAAGTAATATGATATTACAGAGGTAAAAGAACTGCATTATTAATAGGAGGTTAGGAACAGACAGATATTTTGACAGAGATTAACCTATCAATTTCAATTACTGTTTATCAATTTTTAATGAGTATCTTCAGTTTCCTGAAACTTAAGTCTCATCCCCTTCAACAGTGTTTCTATTTAGCTGTATATATTTAGGTTTATCAGCCACTTTAATTATTAGCAAAGACTATTTTTGTCAGTTCTTGCTCTTTTCTGTATTTTTCTACAATGCTTGGTAGCAATAAATGATTCATGGATGTTATGCACCAGTGTGTTACTCTGGATGATTTCTCTTTTCTGCGGAAAGTGTGAACTCTAAGTTTATCAGAAGAAACAGAGTGAAGTAAGAGTAGTCTTACCTTCCAAGATAATATACACAGAAAGTGAAGACCTCTAGAAGGACTTAGCACTTCTATGAGATCATAAGCATGTATTTCCATAATGCCTATGTACCTAAAAAAGAAATTATTAGCCATAAAATAAAGATTTATTGTCAATATCCCTTTTAGAGAAACAATTTATTTATCCATTTGATTTTCAGGTTCTCAAATGAACATCAGAAATACAAATTAAAGAGTTTACAAATCAATTAGTGCAAGGGCATGTGACTTATCACTAAATACCAATAGTTAATTCATAGGAAGTATGTGTAAGAAATAGTTTAACATGAAGAGAAGTTGGAAATTATTTGGAAACTGAAGAAAAATGTGCAGCTTATCTAGAATCAATAAAACTGTATGTAATATGACCATATATTTTATAAGACATTTTATTGATAAATAAACCTGATCATTAAAAAAAAGTAGAAAAAATTGTAACTCAAAAAAGAGATTACTTAGTATAAGGTAATGGTTGAAAATGGAAGAAAAGTTTTTCCACTCATCATAAGTTCAATAATTTCTGACCTGCACTAATACAGTAAGTGTAGTCATTTTTGTATCAGAGCTTTAAAATCAACACATAAAACAATAGTGAGTTAATCATAGCCAACATTTTTAGCTATGGACAAAGAAATTTTTCTAAATGTTTCATTACGGTTCATAGTTTTCTTTTTTAATTAATTAATTTTTTTATTAAATACATATTATTCACTTTGTATCCCAGCTGTAACCCCCTCCATTGTCCCCTCCCAATCTCACCCTTCCTCCTTCATCTTCTCCCATGCCCCTCCCCAAGTCCACTGATAGGGGAGGTCCTCCTCCCCTTCCCTCTGACCCTAGCCTATCAGGTCTCATCAGGACTAACTGCATTGTCTTCCTCCTCAGGGGGAGGTGATCAAAGAGCCAGACACTGAGTTCATGTTAGAGACAGTCCCTGTTCCCCTCACTAGGGTACACACTTGGAGACTGAGCTGCCATGGGCTACATCTGTGCATGGGTTAGGTTATCTCCATGCGCAGTTCTTGATTGGAGTATCAGTCTCAGAAAAAACCCCTGTGCTCAGATATTTTGGTTCTGTTGCTCTCCTTGTGGAGCTCCTGTCCCCTCCAGGTCTTTCTATCAGCCCCTTCTTTCCTAAGATTCCCTGCACTCTGCCCAAAGTTTGGCTATGAGTCTCTACCTGCATAGTTTTAATTGTTATAAAAAGCTGGGTTTTTTATTACAGGATGAAGGAAAGTTAAAAAAATATATGTTCTGACTACATTTTTTATAATTGCATAATTACTATTTTTAGAACTGTTCTATACTAATGGATAATTTCTATTTGAAATTATTACCCAGCAAGTTTATTGTAACTTCTATCATTAAAAATCAAAAAGCACAGTGATATATCAATATTGGAACACTTGTTATATGAATCTTCAAGTTACATTTTTATTTTATTTGTCTTTTGATTTTCATATAATTTCTAGCCTCTTATATTACTGTCAGTAATATCTTACAAAGCGTTAATTTTTTTCTAGAGTTATTTCAGTTTTTTTATTTTTGTTATTAGTTGCATTTTATTAACTCTGCATCCCAGCTGTATCCTGCTCCCTCATTCCCTCTCAATCCCACCTTTCCTCCCTCATCTCCTCCCTGCCCCTTTCCAAATCCACTGATTGGGGAGGACCTCCTCCTCTTTCATCTGATCCTGTTTGATCAGGTATCTCCAGGACTGGCTGCAAAGTCCTCCTCTGTGGCCTAGCAGGGCTGCTCTTCCCTTGGGGGGGTGGAGAAGTCAAAGAGCCTGCCATTGAGTTCATGTTAGAAATACTACCTGTTCCCCTTAATAGGTAACCTGCTTGGTTACTGAGCTACCACAGGCTACATCTGAGCAGAGGTTCTAGGTTATATTCATACATGGTCCTTGGTTGGAGAAACAGTCTCATATAAGACCCCTGTGCCAAGATATCAAAGTGTTATTTTTTAAAATAAGGAATTTCATTTTTATTGTTTTCTTTTTAATTTTTTTTTGCAAAAGTCTATTATTATTTATTACAATTTATTATTATTTCTTAAAACTTATTCAATTTATATTTCTTCTGTGGCCCTCTCCCTCTTCTCCCAATCCCACAGTCTCTCCCTTTTCTCCCCCATGGCCCTCTCCTAGTCCACTGATAGGGGAGGTCCTCCTCCCCTTCTATCTGACTCTAGCCTACCAAGTCTCATTAAGACTGGTTGCATTATCTTCTTCTGTGGCCTGGCAAGGCTTCAACAACAACACCACCCCCCGCAAGGGGAGGTGATTAAAGCCACTGAGTTCGTGCCAGAAAAAGTGACTGCTCCCCTTACTACAGATCCCTACTTGGATCTGAGTCTATGGGCTACATCTGAGCAGGGGTTTTAGGTCCTCTCTAAGCATTGTCCTTGATTGGGGTATCACTCTCTGCAGGGCCCCCAAGGCTCGGTTTTTTGTTTTGTTTTGTTTTTGTTTTTGTTTTTTGCCTCGTTGGTCTCCTTTTGGAGCTCCTTCCCCTCCAGGTCTTTCTATCTCCCCTTTATTTTGTTTTATTTAACCAAATATCTACATTGTATTTCTGTCATAATTCCTATTAAATTTATTCTACTTGCTATGAAATACTATTAAAACACAGTAGAGTGTTGATTAGAAATAGTAATTACTGATAATTGTCAATGTTTTTGAAAGGCTAATACAAAAATAGATTAATTAAAAAGCAAACTTCAAAGCAGATGCTGAGACTTATGGCCAACTGTTGGGCAATGTGCATGGAATCTTATGTAAGAAGTGGGAAATAGTAATATCTGGAGAGGACAGGAACTCCACAAGGAGAGCAACAGAACCAAAAATTTAAACACAGGGGTCTTCCCAGAGACTCATACTCCAAACAAGTACCATGCATGGAGATAACCTAGAACCCCTGCACAGATGTAGCCTATGGCAGTTGAGTGTCCAAGTGGGTTTCATAGTAATGGGAAGAAGGACTGCTCTGACATGATCTGATTGGCCTGCTCTTTGATCACCTCCCCGTGAGATGGAAGCAGCCTTACCAGGCCACAGAAGAGGACAATGCAGCCACATCTGATGATAGCTGAGAGACTAAGATCAGAAGGAAGGAAGAAGGACCTCCCCTATCAGTGGACTTGGGGAGGGGCATGCGTGAAGAAGGGGGAGGGAGGGTGGGATTGGGAGGGGAGGAGGGAAGGGCTTATGGGGGGATACAAAGTGAATAAAGTGTAATTAATAAAAATTTTAAAAAGCAAACTTCACTTACTTTTAATTTACATTCAAGATATTAGTCATTATTTCTTAGTCATATTAAAATATAGTGAGGGAATTGTCCATCAGTTACATATGTGTTGAGAGCCTAGTCCCATGCATGCTCTATGGCTAGTGCTTCAGCCTCTAAGTCTCCACGGGCCTAGGTTAGTTAACTCTGTTGGTCCTGTGAAGTAATTCTTTTCCCCTTCTGGACCTTCTCTCCTTCCCCCAACTCTTCCACAGGACTCCCCAAGCTCTGCCTAATGTTTGTCTGTGGGTCTCAACATCTGTTTCGGTAAGCAGTCTGTTTGAGCCTCTCAGAGGTCTTCATGTGGGTCTTCTAGCAAGTAAAGCAGGGTTGGTCTGTGACGTGGACCCTTTTGACTGCCTTTGGATAACTTCACCTAGGTGAAAGTGCCTTATCTGGCCTCAGTGAAAGAGGATGTGCTTAGTTTCGATAGGACTTGATGTGCTGGGGTGGTTTGGGGGTGGGTGCTCCCCTTTCTCTGGGGAAGAGAAGGGGGAAGGGAGAAGAGGGCAGGAGGATGGGACCAGGAGGAGAGGAGAGAGGGGGCTGTGGTCAGGGTGTAAATTGAATAAATAAATACATTTAGTTTTTTTTTTTTTAAGTAAGCAAAAATTATAGTGAGGGAGACCTTTATTTATTTAAAATGAGTTGGAGGTATCAAGTTTAAAAAACATATTTATTACCCATGATAAAGTATCTACAGAAACAAATACCTGTTAGAAATCTAAACAGGAAAAGGAAAAGAAAGAGAGCTGGTGGGATAACTTCACGGAACATAGGCTAAAAGCAGTCAGCACCAGCGGCAATCACACAATGAATCCATCATTTTGTCCCTGTCGCTGCCTTCATTGTCATCACACTCTGTTTGGAAGCTTTGACCACGAAATGCACTGTTAATGAAACGGATCTGTGAGTAGAGCAATAGTTGAAACAGAGTTCTACAGAAATTGCTATAGGATCATCTTTATTAACTTCCAGTGGGCTTCTTCTGAGCTCTCCCTCTCTCCTCTAAGCCCTACAGACGGATTCAAGTAATAAAAATAGTGTAACTTTTGAGAAGTTATCAATAAACCGCTCTGAGTGGTAAGGAGCAAGTCCATGGCTTCTGAGTTCTGGGTTTGTTTTCTTACTATTGTTATTATAGTTTTATATTATAAATTATATTTTTTATATTTTCATACTGATGTTATATGATGTGCACAGTTCTGCTGTTTTTAAAGATGGTACATAGAAATGCTGAAGTCACATAGATATTTTTTAATAAGTAACAAAGTAACTCACTTTCTTTAAAAAGTTTTTAAAATATGATAAAGTTGATGAATTCTATCCAACACTGGCTCACAAAATGGAGAACTGTCTTACCTGTACATATCTTAAATCACTGAAATCCTATTTTGAAAAAAAGACTATGCTGTTACATGTTTGCCCCTTGGAATAATTAGCAATGTGTCTCTTCAGGGGAATGTGTTCAAAGGAGTTTCCGAGATCATACACAGGACCAAATCAGGATGTGTACCCAATCCTAGCTCCTACAGTAAAAGTTACAACGGGATGAACCTAATTGCCATATATATTTATATATAATTCATTTATTATTAAAGAAAATATTTTAAATATTTGATATTTCAGGTTTTAGAATCCAAAAATATGGCAGGGGTGGAATGAAGAAAACGGTCATTGTTTAGTTTTGCTCATGGTGGGATCTGATTTAAACTCAGCCATTCTATCATTGACTTCTTCTGTCAGTCAGGTTTGTCCTTTATGTAGCAGGACTTACATCCACAAGATAAATGAGTCATTTGAATGAGGGTTGGGGCTAGACTTTCTAGCTATAATTACTCAAGATCCGCAGTGCTTGAAGCCTTCCACCAAGAATTAAAACATCTTTGAACATTTATGATAGCCAATGCCTTCCCCCAAATTGCCTTTTGATTAAGATGAATTAACTGTCTTCCATCAGAATTTATTCAGGAATAGTATTTTTTAAAATAATAACAAGGGCGATAAAGCAGTAACAGTAATTTAAAAATCGAGTGTAAAGAATATAATAAAATATAAATATAAAGCCACAAATAAAAATTTTAGGCTACAGCTTAAAAGTTTTGAATTATGGTGTTACATTTCCAATTATATTTGCTAGCGTGATATTAAGTGTGCTCCATTAAAAAGTGACATGTCCTATATAAGAAACCAAACCTTTCAAATTTGCATAAATACAACTACAATTATCTTACTATTTATTTTACATTGATAGGATACAAAAACACAGAAAGTAATAATGCATTTTAAATAATTAAGAAGAGTACAAAAAAGAGACTAGGAAAGTACAAAAAGCAAAGTTACTTATTCTGTAACTTGAATTATTGTTTCTGAAGAGAAATAAGATCTTTCAGATTAAACAAGGCATGAAATAATTGTTTTCTGCAAAATCAAATTACTTCAAAAAACTGCACTGTAAGTGCTCTGCTTTTCTGCCTTCAATTTCCTTCACCATCTAATTAGACATTTTATAAAAACCAAAAGTATTATTGCCACTTAAGAACCAAAGCCATAGAAACTGCTAATTATGTTTCAGTTAAACGTGTTTTTCTGCTAAGATCCTGACTTTCTGGTATTTTTTGAGAACATTTTCTGAGCAGAAAATGATAGAAGGGCTGAACCTTCTCTGGTGTTGTAATCAGCATAATTAAGTCCTAGCTATAATAACACTCCAGTTATTACAGCGCTGCCAAAGCACTTGTCAAACGCACGTTGGCCTACATCTGTCCTGGTCCCTGAGTCATTATTTGTTGTTCTAAAGCAAGCCACATTCTCTCCTCTTCATAGGCATGTGCTCCAGCATCTCGATTCCCTACTAGTGTTGAAATCCATGGTGAATCCAAAGACTGGTGGCTGCCCTCGAAAAGGATGGACAGGACAAATGTAGCTTCTTCAGCACTCATGATGCAGCCTTTATATTAAAAAAAAGAAAACGATAACAAAAAACACGAAAGTGCCACTTTTTGAGATTATGTATTTAGAATAGTTTTAGCCAATAAATACTAGAATAATGTGGAAAGTATTCACTTATGAAAGTGTGACTCAAAAAGCCAGTTTTGAAACATGATTTCCAGGAAAAAGTTATGTTTAAAAATTGAATACATGCCTACGATTTGGGTGGGGCATCACGCTGTGCTGCTTACTTACTTTGCTTGCTCATTTTAGGACACAATTTCACTTCATCAACCAGTTTATAATTCAATCACGTACAAAATACATGATCAAAAAAATTCTAGGAAGCCAGGCACAGTGGTGCACACCTGTAATCCCAACACTGGGGGAGGAGAGGCAGGTGGATCACTGTGAGTTCAAACCAACCTGTTTTACAAAGTGAGTCCAGGATAGTCAGGGCTACATAGAGAAACTCTGTCTTAACATCGGTACAAAGTCCCAATTTATTTCTAATATCAGAGATCAGACCTCTACTCTTGCCTGATGCGTCTAAAACAAAAAGGGGGAACTGTAGAGAGCTGCGGAATGCCGTGCCTTAAAGATGGAGCTGGTTTCTGCCTTCCACCTTCCCGATGGTGAGTGCTCTCTGTCACGAACAATTCCACATTTGGCTAAAGCTGAGGATCTGGCTTGCTTCCATGTATGTGGACCTATCTGCATTGCCCACGTGGCATGCCTGGGTTGGCTACCCAGAGGCTATTTAAGCTGTGGGCTGGCTTTCCCCAGGGCCCGAGGATTGTTCAAGGTTCCTGAATAAACTGCATTGAAAAAAAAATTAAAATGATAACATAAATAAATTTAAACAACATTGGAACATTTAAAAAAAAACTAAAAAAAAAGAGAGAGAGAGATAGTAGAAAAAGAAAATTGTATTATCCCATTATGAAGGATGTCAGAGCACAAAGATGGAAGAGATTTTTAAGTCATTCAGGTTATATGGGACTTTATTAATAATGATGACAGTGCTCTACAAAAAGGAAAGCTAAGAATGAATACATTAATAAGCACCTGAAAAACTGAGTATGAGTAAGAAGTTAACTCTTACATTACAAAGGTGATTCTATAATAGGAAATCTCTTCACTTAAAAATAGGGAAAAAAAATATATGGCTGCTGTCTTTTGTTCAAAGTTTTAAAATAAGATGATTGTTTTGATCAATTCAAACACATTAACTGGGATTAGGTTAAAATGTTTTAACATGATAGGAAAAAATAATGAACCCAAATAAAAGTTCTTAATGCACAGAGGGACACTGTTAATCCAAGTAAAATCACGAAAATTACTTTTTTAAAAAAATTTTATTTTTCTTATTAGTTACATTTTGTTAACTCTGTGTCCCAGCTGTATCCCACTCCCTCATTCCCTCCCCAACCCCACACTCCCTCACTGGTCTCCTCCCTGCCCCTTTCCCAGTCCACTGATAGGGGAGGACCTCCTCCCCTTTCATTTGACCCGGTTTTATCAGGTATCTTCAGGGCTGGCTGCAAAGTCCTCCTCTGTGGCCTAACATGACTGCTCCTCCCCTGGGGGGGGGGGGGAGGTCAAAGAGCCTGCCCTTGAGATCCTGTTAGAAATAGTCCTTGTTCCCCTTACTTTGGAAAACTACTTGGTTACTGAGCTACCACGGGCCACATCCGAGCAGAAGTTCTAGGTTATATCCACAGATGGTCCTTGGTTGAGTGTCAGTCTCAGAAAAGACCCTGTGCCCGGATATAATTGGTCCTTGTAGAGCTCCTATCCTTTCCATATCATACTAACTCCCCTTCTTTCATATGATTCCCTGCACTCTGCCGAGGGTTTAGTTATGAGTCTTAGTGTCTGCTTTGAAACACTGCTAGGTAGAGTCTTTCAGATGCCTTTTGCGGTAGACTCCTGTCATATGTTCAATGCACATCCCATTTGTCTATGAAAATTACTTTTAAAGCTACATATTATCCAAGCTTCATTTCAGCCTTAGGAGATTTCTATTGTCAGTTTTAGAAGTGAATGAAGTATGGAAGAAGAAGGTGAAAGGAAGTACTTAAGTGTTTTCTTTCCTTTTCAGCAGGATTTAAACCAAGTTTGTACTCTGTCTCCTTGGTGTGTTGGTTGTGTGTGTGTGTGTGTGTGTGTGTGTGTGTGTGAGTGTGTGTATCTCTGTGTGTGAGGTAGTTGCTTAATTAAGCATGGAAACAGAAAAAATAAATCACACACTTATTTAATAAATCAGAGTAAGCAGACTGTCTAAAACTATGATGGATATTCTGGCACAGGAAAGAAAAAAACGTGCTTTAATTTCAAATGAGGTGAGTTAGAAAGTGTCATGTTTCTTGAAACTCTACCAATTTTTCTTTATGGGATGATTTTAGTATTGTCATTGATTAAGTATGATTAAATGAATTACCTCTGATCATGGAGCTTTCAAGACAGGAAGCTCTATTTTTGTAGGAATAAAGGTTTGCCAACATGTTTTTACTCAAGATCAAAGTTTTAAATTTTTATTTTATTAATATATATATATAGTGACTTTAGGCATCATTTACTGCACAACATTGCCTTTAAAACAGAATATATTTTATTCATCTGACATGTAAGAACATGATTATCTCTTTCTCCAAATATTTGTACTCCTATTTAAATTTGGGGAAATATAAAATACGATGCAAGTATGTGAAATTCTTAAATAAAATAAAATCAATACCCGAAGTAATCTGAGTGCACCTTCAAACATTGTGAAATAACTTAAATTTTCTTTCTAGAAATTACTTACAGCATGAAATTCTATTTTATTTGATGAAATCACTAAACCATTTAATCTAATCAGAGACTACTTTATACTTAATATAACTCAAAAACACAGCATGAATGGTGAAGGAATAGCACATTTATGTCAAGAATTTAGTTATTGAAAGTATAGAACACATACACACACACACATATGTTACAATTTTCTGCAGGTGAGAAGTCAGAAATTTATAGAATTATAAACATTATAGTCAAAGTAACTGGATTAAGTTTAAAGTTATCAAAATATTTCTCCTCTATATTTGGCATTACAAAACCACAACGTCTGAATGATTTTACACAATGTTCTTAAAAATGTCAGCCATTACATTTCACTCACACAATCTGTAGTGGGAAAAATCTGCTCCAAAATACAAGGAGTAGAAGCATAATTATGTCAGGCCTACAAAAACTGGTAAAGACTTGCTTGGCTTATAGATGGTTAGCACCCAGAAAAAAAAAAAAAAAAAAAAACGAAACCAAAACTCTCATACAAGGCGAGAAGAGAGAACGCAATGCACAGCACAGAAGAAAATAAATTCAAGGTATCAAACCACAAATAATTGCATTTATAATTTTATCTGAACTTTGGTATTTTCATTTTAGTACTTCAAGAACTCTTAAAATCAGTCTTGTACTCCACCCTGTGATAAGTCAGTTAAAAGATTTAAAATTAAAAATAAACATTACAATTCTAATTGTTTGAAAAACAACCCCAGAAACTTTCTGTATCACTAATTTATTTTTGAGAATTGATTTGAGCACCTGGCAGCTTACATTATGCAAATGTGCTTACAGAAGGGAGGAAGAGGCATAAGAAACATAAATAAAACAATTTTTTAAAGTACACTAACAATATTTTTCATAAATGTTCAATTATACTATTTGAATCTTTCAGATATAGTCTAGTTAAAAGCTGAACCAAAACAATAAATATGGATTAAATTATACCATTCAATACGCATAATAATTAATTTACATGTTCAATTTCCCTAATTTTGTCTTAATCCACATACGTCCTAAATTCACTTTGATGATAGTTGAAAATGAAACGATATTTTTGCTTCAGGTTTCAAATAAGACCTTATCAAATATTTCAATGTGAGCATTCCAACTAGGAAAAAATATAAAAGAACTTTCCCATTCTTAGGCATCTCCCTGTATTCTTACAGATTTTGAGTTTGTTCTACGCGCTCTATCTACCCATGCAGTAGTCTCCATTCATCAAGAATTTTTTTTAATGAAATCAGTGTAGTTTCAGTACTTCTGCACTGAAATAAAATTTGTGAGATAAAATTTGCATCTAATGAGGTATGAGACCGTAAACATGCCGTGCAGGGTGCTGATAGGAGACTTTATGGTAGCTACGTGCTTGAATATTTTAAAGTGCCAGGTGATAAATTAGTCCTGCCAAAAATGTAGCAAGAATAGTGCTCAATAGAGTGGACATAAATACGTTAAACAGCGGTAAAATATTATCATTGCTAGAGATAGTTTTTATTCTGATGTGAATAAAATGTTACAGAAAGCACTGATAAAGTAGAAAATTTCATGAAGCAAAAATTAAGACACAAAAGATGATACAAAAAGTCCTTAAGAAGTGGTTTCAAATTAAAATTGATAGTAAGATAGCAGTCATATTAGAGGAGAAGTTGGCATGAAAGAAAGCAGGCTTCTGGGGTTCCCAGTGATGTATTGGTAACAAGAGATGGTTGTGCAAGAGAAGTGGGTTGGGAAAGGTGAAGAGTTTTGTTTTTAAACAAATAACCGCATGAATATCATAAGTGCAGTTGACAGTTCTTCTAAGTCATAGCTGAATAGCTCAAGGAACTGAGGTTAGAGTTAAAATATCCAAAATGTCCTTGGATAAGGGAAGCAGCACTCCACCCAGTAGAGTGAAGTTTCAGTGATTTTCTTCCTCCTCATTATTATTTTGTTTTACATCAAGGCAATGTTTAATCCTTTACAATTTTTATACACACGTCCAACTTTGATTACACCAAATGTGATTTATAAACAAACAGTGCAAGACTGCTGAGTGTAGTCACGATATAAGCTCGTGTTTGACAAGAAATCATCCATTGATACTGTAGTCCACATAAATTTGATTTAACTAAAAACCTATTTGTTTAAGGTCTAGCACTACTACACTACTTTCGTCTCTTTTAAGCATGTGTCTTGTCACAACAGTATGGAGAAAATGCCCACACCATCATGCCTAGCTCTATTTTAATATTTCTCTTCCTTATGCCTCCCTCAGTTTTTGTTAGGGTCAGAGTCTTGGTTTGCTTCTCTGTGTGACTTTATTCTTCTTTACCATTTTAAAGAATATATCTGTCAACTTCAATAATGTTCTTCTAAAATTCTTTTGGAAGAAGTTTTAATTCAATAATAAAAGAGAAAATAAAATGAGGTAACAATGAAAATATTTCTCACTTCACAATAGACTAAGTGGATTTATCTTAGCTCTGGTAGGCTGTTTAATCCTTGTAACATCCCCGTATTTACACCTTATGGATGGGATTTCAAGACAGATACTGAGCTGAGCTACTGTTCTAGCATGCAGTTATACGACCAGCAGCTAAGGGAAGGCAGGGGGCCACTGGCTGTAAGGCAATTATATGACAGTGTTCCATAGAATTAAAGTGGTATTTTAAAATACAACCTTTAAAATAAAAACTAGGGAAGATTCAAGGATAAATGACCAACTTTGCCTGAGAGAGCTATGTGAAGAAACACGACACACGGCACTATAAATGTTAATGTCGGATAGGAGGAAACAACGAAAATTGCACTCGTAGAATGTTCAGAAAATATTTTTGGAACATGGGAAATGGGCATTCAAAACATCGTCCCAACCGACAGAAGGAAACTAAAGAATGAAAAATTTTGGACTCTGGTATGTTAGGGTGTTAGAGCGGAAAGGAAGTGAACCGAGACTTAGATTTGGAAGGTGGACAATTGAATGACTTTTGAGGGAGTCTGTATTTTCCAGTCCATGGAAAAGCTTCAGAAATTGTGCGTGTTTGCACATGTTCCATGTGAACACTGTGTAATGGTGACTGGAAAACAGAGTGACTGGAAAAGGACAAGCTTTAAAGAGGATAGACCAGCATGTTTCAGAAAGGAGGTGGCTTAAACAGGATGTGTGAATTAATAGAAAAAGTACTCTACCTCCAAAAATGCATCAAGGAAGAGAAGTTTAGAAGCGGAGATTAATGTGAGTTGACATGCACGGCTGAAGGCATGACACTCCTCCGTGATGGTTTTGATAACTTTACATGTTTATGCTAATACGTCCAATATCCCAAAGGCTTTCACTTCCTCTGCTGTGATTTCCCTTCAGATGAGGAACGCTGCAGACATCTGCACGGGGTATGACCATTTACGTCCAGTACTGCTGATGGGTTACAGGGGGATGCAGTGAGCTTTTTCACCGGCTTTTCATTAATGTCTAAAACAAGCATCTTAATTCATACAGTACAACAATTAGCTTTAACATACAACTTACAGCACACAGTAAAATAATAGGTGTGGACAACTGATGAAGCTTGAGGTGGGAGAAAGGGCTTGGCCCTCCTCACATTCTGTCAGTTACTAGCTTGTACTTTGACATCTTCTGTATCTAAATCTCCTTCAGGGTGACTGAATACTGGAATGATGTACATTCCACAAAGGAAGCCACGCAGTCAGCGCTACCTGTCTCCTTTATTTCGATTCGCTTCTTGTTTTCTTTTGAAATCCTCCCTTCTCTGTCCATGATGTGACTGGTCTTAAACCTTTGCTGAGGTTAAACTATTCCAAGGGCTACTCAGAGCTACCCAGCCAGCTAAGCGTCAAAACTTTTTCCAGGCCTGTCCTTTGGCAGCCAGATGCTTCTGTATTCTGTAGCCAAAAATGATATATCTATTCTGCTTATGCTGTTAGCAAGGAATGTGGGATGACCTTAAGCTACATGCCTCGCATTCTAAATATTCTGGGCCTTGTTCCTGGACTTACGGTTCTTGGGGACTTTTGTTTACCCTTCTGGAAGAAGCTAAAGGAAGAAAGCAGTCACTTTTGCCTGCTATTCTGGTTGCTGGCTGCCATCTCTGATGACTTTTCCCTCTTTTCAACTCTCTAGCTAGTTACTTGGTAAATGTTTTGATTCCAGAGGCTTCCATGCTGGAAACACTAGTTTTACCCATTAAAGGATTTACAGTGAGTCCGCTTTTCTCAGTTGTTCCTAACAGGTTTATGGCTTCCTTATCAGCCAGTGCCTAATTCAGCTTGCTTTGCTGGCTGTAAAAGTTTATGTTACCATTAACTTTTAAACATTTATACTTTATAGGATATTACAGAATTTTATAAACAACCCTATAAATTAATAGCCGCTAGCAGTTTTGAAAGCCCATGGATTGCTTTAGACAAACTTAGAATTGCATTATCCCTTCTTAAATTCTCCAAACATTCCCACTTACTGACAGTAAACTGAGGCTAGTTGACATTGACTCACATTTTGTACTTGGATAGGGAGCAGGGATTCAGGCATGGCTATGACATGTCATACAGCCTATGTTAGGCTTGAACTCATGATCCTTCTGTTTCAGCCTCTGAAATGTTGGCATTTTAAGTCTACACCACTATGCATGGCTCTAGAAGATATTTTTTTCTTCACAATTTATTCATTACATATTCCTATTGTAGGCCCCTCCTCAACTCTACCCAGTCTCACCCTCCGTCCCTCTTCCCCCCTATCCTTTACCCCTAGTCCATTGGATATTTTTTTAACATTAAAAATTTAGTGAGTTAAAAAAAAAATCCTGGTTACTACCTATTTTTGTTTAATTCCTGTCACAGAAGATCATAGTGTCTTCCTGTCATGGGGATAACGTTTAAAATTTCAGGAAAATAGGAGCGTGCGTTTATATTGTGTGAGTCAGCAACGTTTTAAATCCTTACTTCCTCACTTTTCCTTTCTTAGAAAGGCCACCGTTGCTTGAGAGAGCTGTCTGACTTGAGTAGGTCTTGTTGCTGTTGCCTCTGTAGTTGTTGTTGTTGTTTTCTGAAGGCATCTTATGTTCCTTCTGTTCTACTCAAGAACAATTGACTTATTTTCACTAGAAAAGTCCCAGTGTTTCTAGATAGTGTTTCACTTACTTGGCCTTGTGGAACTTTCACTAATTTCATCCCTTTCTATCAAAAATTTATATCAAATTTACATTCTAAAAAATAACTGATAACTCTCTTTAAAATGCACAGATACTCTGAAACTCCAATTAACATTCATATCAATTCATTTTTAGAAAAAAAATAATTATGTAGTTGGTGGGACTTGTTGGTCGAAGGGAAAAGTCCAGTCAAATTCTGACCAAAATATGGCCAAACTTCATATTCATATTAATTCTAACGCGGAGAATATCAAACTGTTCATTATTTAAATAGGCTAAAGATTTCAAATGAATCATAACTATAACGATATCACAGCACGTGGCCTGTGCCAAGTTGTCATTTTCATTAAGTGTGAGATTGCACCTGAAGGACAGCTTAATTTGCAGCTGCTAAAAATATTTCAACAGAGTGGTACTGTTACAAATGACAGGTGGTGCCAAACGTGGATTTTGCAAGAACTGCCATCTGTGGGATGAGACATGGAAGAATGTCAAGGGGGTGCTGAAGGAGATAAAGATGAAGAAAAACAGTGTTGTATTTACTCAGCATTTACTGCCACCAACGAGATTCCATGCTTCACATAACAGCACTGGCCCAAGATTAATAAATAAGATTATTTATTTAGCTTCTCCCATGTGCCCAGGGCATTGCAAAAAAGTTCCACAGTATCTGTAAAGACAAAGTCTCTTCGCCAGAGGCATGCCATTTAAGCTGCCCAAATGAAAGAACTCTGTCCCAATCTATTTACCTTTCATGATGTTTACAGTGAAGTTTCATGCTGGTGAGATTCCTACACTTTGATCTTGTTTAAATGGATCTTGCCATCTTCTTTTGATCTTTGGGTTTCAATACACAATCATGTTAACTCCCTGCTTCACATCCCAAGAAACTAGTCCAAAGTGTGTGAAGTTGCCAATTTCCTTGAACCTTATCACCTGGGATTTTGCAAACTTTGCAGGGTAAAGACAATGCAGCCACTCCTGATGAGACCTAATAGGCTAGGATCAGAAGGAAGGAAAGGAAGACCTCCCCTATCAGTGGACTTGGGGAGGGGCATGCGTGGAGAAGGAGGAGGGAGGGAGGGATTGGAAGGGAAGGAGAGAGAGAGCTACAGGAGGGATAAAAAGTGAATAAAGTGTAATGGAGCTCCACAAGGAGAGCAACAGAACCAAACAATCTGGGCACAGGGGTCTTTCCTGAGACTGATACTCCAACCAAGGACTATGCATGGAGATAACCTAAGACCCTTGCACAGATGTAGCCCATGGTAGTTCAGTATCCAAGTGGGTTCCATTGTAATAAGAACAGGGACTGTCTCTGACCTGAACTGATTGGCCTGCTCTTTAATTACCTCCCCCTGAGGGGAGATCAGCATTACCAGGCCACAGAGGAAGACAATGCAGCCACTCCTGATGAGACCTAATTGACTAGGATTATAAGGAAGGAAAAGAAGACCTCCCCATCAGTGGACTTGGGGAGGGGCATGTGTGCAGAGGGAGGAGGAAGGGAGGGGTTGGGATGGGAGGAGGGAGGATACAAAGTGAATAAAGTGTAATTAATAAAGAATTAAATTTTTTTTAAAGATAAAAAAGAGCATTTCAATGTGAAAGTAGCAAGTAAAGCTTTAGCTTTAATTACTATGAGATCTTTATATTGATGCTAGTTTCAATGGATTTGGCTACAATGAAATTAAGAATTCCTGTTTGAGAAATGGAAATTGATGTTTTCTTTCTGGCTTTCAAGGTTTACAGAATAGACTTAAAAATAAAACCAACCAGTTGAATATTTTTATTCATTTTTTATCTCCCTCCACCTTGATAGAAATGGCTGGGCAGAATGGTAGCTTTCTCTATGAATGTCATGGAAAGTCTTATATTCCTAAGGAGAATTCACAAAGTAGTAAAGCAGGCCCATTGGAGGGATCTTGGTAAACTTTTGCTGTGAAGGATTTGGTGCTAAAGGAAGTTGTTGAACTGCTTGCTGATCCTCAGTACAATAGCCATCTCTGGCCCGTAACACATGTGTTGTTTTTAGCTCATAGAACAGAGGGGCATGTTTTGGGTTATTTTAATCCTACTGATGAAATCTTATTTTGAAAAAAAATGACAAACAGAAAATTAATATTACTTCATTAATTATTTAATGCAAAAAAAACAAGATCAAAGAAGAAAAGCTTTTCCTATGTTCAAAGAACATTCACAAACTTTCAGAAGAACATTTTGAAAACTCATTATTGTTTAATAACTTTTCAAAGTAGTTTCTGTTAAACAAGCATGTCTAATCACTTTTATATCCAGAAACCTAAACCTTTTTGAATCTATAATGAGTTTGTGGCATCAAAATAACTTAAGCAAACCATGTCAGAAGAAAGGAAGCTGTTTGTAGTGGCATATGTTCTCAGGATATGCTAAAGATACAGAGTTTAGAGTATCTTAAGTCCAAGGCCAGTAGTGGTTATACCCTTTGGGTCATCAGTAAAGGCATCTGCATATTATAAATAGATTTGCACTTACCCCTGAGCATTGCATAGATAGAGGAAACAGATAGTAGAGGAGAACACTAGATTAATGCAGAACACACCTCTATATAGCCATGAGAATATGGATTATGTCAGCCAAAGTAAGGCTATTCTGCATTGAAACAGCAGAGAAAAGGGTTTTAGGAATTTAGGAAGCAGAAGGGAGTTTGGGTAGAGAGGGAGACTGTTTAGGTAAAATGAATATAAGGCATCAGTGATAGCTGATAAGCAGCTCTGAAAGGCAAGCACCAGTACTCTCTGGACCAGGTAAAGAAAGTATGCAATGAAGTATCTGGGGAGAAGGTTTAACCAGAACTATGAAATGCAAAAATTAGATATGAAAAAAAAACAATGATGAAAGCATGGTTTTCTAATGTTTGAGACTAAGAGAATAGATGCTCAAAGAGAAAGAATAATATAAGCAGACTATGATTCCTTGAGTAATGAAAACTAAAAGATAAGTTCATTTAAGGGGTGGAGAGCAAAAACATCTTCCAGAGAGTTCAGAAAGCATACATGTTAAGGAGTTTAAATAACAGAAAAGTGATGGTAGGTGATAGATAACTAGCAACTGAATTTCATTGTTAAATAAGCCTGAAGAAATAACAGGATAAAAAAATAATCAAATTGTTAAAGACCTGAATACTTTCTTGTCATTAGGTAAATGACAAGCTTCATTTGATGGTTGGATATTTCCTGACACCTAAAAAGGAAAAAGAACCCAGGTAGTAAAACTTTGGGGGCAGATGGGAAGAGGGGCCTGTGCTCTGGTCCTGTGTTTTGATGGACATGAGACATAGCAATATTACCTAAAACGGCATCTGTGGCTATGCTTCCATTTTTAATATAAAGAAATTTAAAGGGAAACTTTAAGTCAAAGTTGTTGCTGAAGAGGGAAAGATGGAAAATGTCCATGAACTAACATTTCTATAGCATCACTTTCTTTCTTCTTTAAATCACTTTTCTTGGGGATGTAGGGTCTTGGGAATGTATTAGTTACTTTGCTTGTAACTCAATATAATAAAATAATAAATCAGCCTGAGGACACTCAAGCTTAAAGGTGCATAATTTACAGGATATAGTCTATGTCAGGGAAGGACTTTGTTTGGGTAATGAAAACTGTCCTGAGAGCAGCTTGGGAATTGAGAAAGAAGACAGAAACGGGGCTGGACTAGAAATCTGAAGGCTTAGTCGCCAGCAGCCCATTTGCTCCAGTTAGACACAATATGCTAACGGTTCCTTGGCATCCCACTTATTTGCTACCTGGGAACCAAGTGTATAAATACATGAGCTCGTGATTAGCATTTTATATTCAAACCGTAAGATCTATACTCTATCCTCTTTTAGCCAGTATCATTCTAGTCATTTAATCATCTTCATTTCAAATAACTTCTAGCATGGCCACCTTTCTTTCATGGGTGTTTTTCTCATGATATGCTGGGAAAGGCACAAGTCTTTTGATCTTAAGAGTAGTAAACAGAGGATATGGTCCTTCTCCACTTGATTTGGCCCTTCTTTACATAGTAATTCTTTCTGTAAAGTGACTCCTTTGTAGCAACTGATTTAGATGAGATTTTTCTTTGTTTGTCCATGGTTTTATTCATGACCCCATGCATTCAGCTTTCTACCAGTGAGTATAAACCAGCAAATCTAATTTAAAATAATTGGTACATGCATCCTTTACTTCATCTTCACTGACCCTTACTCACCCAGGTCACTGTTGCCTCGGTGTTGTCTGTGGCTGCTTCGGCTTGGTCTACTAGGCTTTCTTCTTGCCTTACTGTGCCTTTTCTCTGCCCGCTTCCATACACCCGTGCCTGCCTCCACCCACTCTTATTTTATTCTTTGAAGAAATCAGAGCAGCGATCCTTCCACACAGTGACATAATAATGTTATTGTATTTCAAATGCTTCGTTGTTTCTTCCCACTGCTGTGAAGAGATACACATCTATGAATAGAAGTTCATATCTTAAATCTTAACTTTCTGTCAACATCACTGACCACTTCCCCTCCATTTTGTCTTCTCTGTGGACACAATGTTCTCTGTTGTTTCTGTCATCTGGTACATGTTTTCCTTCTTTGGGAGAAATTCCTTGTTCCTCACATCTTAACTTCTGAGAAAAAAAAGAAAAAACCATTCCTTTATTGTCTTTCTAACTCTTAGTTTGACTCTTTCTTTTGCAGCTTAAGATTTAGAATACTTTCTTATTAAAAATTTGGTTGCAGTAACCATAATGAGAACATAAAATAGTCTATCATAGTATCATCTATAATCAAAATAAAGAGTAGATACTTAGAAAATATTTAATAAAATGAAAATACTACTTAATAAGAGATCCATGAAACTAATCTATTGAATATCAAATTGCAAACAAAAGTGTTGATTCTCATAAAGCTATACAGATAGAAAGCCATGTTAAAAGCATGTAAGTGGCAAAATAATAATTAAAAAACTTCATTTTAAATACAGATGTTAATGTTTTCTTTGGTTGATGCTTGTTCAGGAGTACTATAAATGTACTATAAATTATCTCACTTTCCCTCTAATATTTATTAATTTAATTACATCCTTACAAACACATAAATTCCTTAAGCCTTAGATTAAAAAGAGATTATTTTCTACAAGAAAGAAGCTAATAAAAGGTAGTTAAGTTTAGTGGCTTTATATTCTTTTTTAATCCAGTCTTTGTAGAAACAACTGCATCAGTTTAGAAGGTGACATTTGAGCAACTTTTTTTCTCTAGTATTAAAGTGGAGTAATGTGCAGTTTATCACCACTTTCTTATAGCTGCCTTCGAAAGCAGTTTCCAGGCCTAGTGTAAGGCTTCCTTTAGCAAGCAGGGATGCTAATTACATACACAGTAATATCACATGTCAACATTAAATGTTAAAACAGCTTCTTTTTGAATGAACTATTTATGATAAACGAGATGACAGAACTACATTTTAAATACCTCAATTTTAAGTAAAATCACTTTGAAAATTAAGCCCCTGAAATCGGAAAGGAAATTTGGCAAAGATAACACAAAAGTTACAGGAGACTGAATAGCGTTCTTTCAGAATTGTTCTATGTTGTTTATGCATGTTATTTATCTACACATACAAGCGCGCACACACACACACACACACACACACACACATTTCCCAAAGCTGAACCTCATCAATGTAGTAGGGCCCTTTGGCCTATTAATGGAAGGCTTTGCTTGCCATTCTTCGTGAGGCATGTGTGTGCAAACATGTGAGACATTTAATTAAGTAGAATTTTATTCACTAAAGCAGGTTTATCAATAATTATTAATCTCAAAATGATTTATTATTTTAAGAGTCTTTCTGACTTCTAGTAGGAGATGATTCTATTTTTAAATTATTACTGCATTATTCTTGCTCACAGGAAACTATTTCATGTGTTCTACATTACTTTCAGAGTCGGTATAGATTAGCCTGAAATGAAAAGGTGTGTATCTTTGTGAACACACTAAGGGGGTATTATCCCGGACCAAACTTTAAATTTTTTCGTAAATATAGCACACATTATAATGTTGATTGTTTAAGGCTTTAGGTCAGGGCTGGATGACATAAATAAGTTAATTTCTTGGTTTGCTCATTTCCTTGGTCTCTTAAGTATGGTGCTGGACTATATAGATGTGAATATTACGCTATTACATCGATAACATAATTGACCATACTGTGAGGTTAGATTACTGCAGTAATTTAGATGTCTGCACTATCCTGAAAACTGCTCCCTTCGAGTTGAACACAGCTTCTTAGCATAATGCATGGTAACACCTTGACACTGTCACACTGTTTTATGGGAGATACAGCAATATCAAACCATAATTTACCAAAGTGTTTTTAAGGAGGGACTCTGAGGATTGCTGACATACTTTCTGTTATTGTTAGTAGATTCTGGATTGTTTATCATTTCTCCCTTTCTTCTCCTTCTTCACAAATAACTTAATTTTTGTCATACTTTAAGCTGTAGTTTAAACTCAGAATTTACAGAATGAACAAAATTCGCTAAATTCTGTACTTTTGGGTGGAGAGGGAGACAGGTTGTAGCAAGTTTAGATAAGATAGACCAAGACACAGACACAGACATATTCACATGCACACACACACATACAGAGTGAGAGCGAGATGTAGAAAGAGAATCAGTCGTATGAAAACTAAATAGTGTTTGAAGAAAGTGTACATAATAGAATTAATTGACACTGTTCAAGAGCAGGGTGTCAACGCTTTACCCAATGAGATGATATTTGAGGAATGACCTGAATAAAGTAGAATTTGTGGAATTTGAGCCTGAGGTTAAAGAATGTACAAAATATGCTAAATTCTGTACTTTCGGGTGGAGAGGGAGACAGGTTATAACAAGTTTAAATATAAGAGATTGAGCAGTAGACACATTAACATGCACACACACACAGAGACATAAAGAGGGAGTCAGAGACAGAGACAGAATGAGAGTCAGTCCTATGCAATACTCAGTTGTGTTGAGGAAAGTATACATAATAGAATATATAGACACTGATCAAGAGCAGGGTGTCAATGCTTTAGATAATGAGAGGATATTTGAGGAGAGCCCTGAATAAAGTAGGATTTGTAGAATTTGAGCCTGAGGTTAGCTTAAGTCCGGGTTTCCCAGGGGAACAAGATCCACAGCAGAACAGATTGAATATAACACGTTTGAGAAACAGGATTAGCATTAGCATGTGTTGTCCAGCAGAAGCTTGGGAAGGAATAGTATGTAGCAGAACACACATGTCAGTTAGCACAGAAAGGTAACCGCCCCCGTTACCTTAAGAAAGAAGCCCCTTATGTTAAGAATTCTGTATTTTCTTATCAATGAGTGTTGAAGAGCACGGGCTGGCTCGAGATAGACACAATGGAGCGGAGGCTTATACAGGTTTTTGCATGACCTTGGAGATGTGATGCAAGGCGATGACACACAGTGGCAGACAGAACTCAGCACGTGAGAGCACAAGCAGCCTCACAGGCTGGCCTATCTGTCCAAGCTGGTAATGTTGCCATCCTCCAAGTTAGCAACAGCGAAGTTCAGAATAGGAAATTCTATTGCTTTGGACAGATATCACTCTTAGTCCCACTCTACCAGCCCTTGGTGGAAACAGGAAAGAACTACCCAGTACTGTGTTTTGTATACATTTATGCACAAAAGGAGGAAAAACAGCACACAGCAACAAAAAAACAATAACACTAAAGATTGCAAAGGATTTTGATAATCAATAAATCATTTGCTCTATGTGGTTTTGTAACCCATGCCTAACATTCTGAAAAAAAATAATATCTTTTGTAAAGATCAATATGATTTATAATATAATTCACAATAGACAGATACCACCTGAAATGAATCCCCCAAAAGTGAGCTGAGTAAGGAAATGCTGCTTTCTTAACATAGCACAAAGGAGTCAGAAGGAAGTTAAAAACAAACACTATACACCATTATGTTGCAGTATATTTCATCACACTGTGAACCCCCAGATTGTGTTGTTTACTGAAAAAAAACTTGTTTCTCTGTCTCTCTGACCCAGCAGGCTTTCATCCCAGAATCCGGCTCCCTTTTCTTTATGGTTAAAAAGTGTTAGAGATTTTGTTAAAAACGGCATTTTTTATTTTTTTTTTCATTAAACTGCAGATTTATAACCCTGATGTTTATCTCAGATCCTAGATTCATCAGTGCCCATCTCATCCCAGAGAGTGACAACCCTGAAGATGACAAAGTGTACTTTTTCTTCCGAGAAAATGCCATAGACGGAGAACATTCTGGAAAAGCTACTCATGCTAGAATAGGTCAGATATGCAAGGTGAGGTAAAGGAAAAAAAATGGTCACATGTGATTTCATTTTTTATTTTCCACTGGTGTTATAGAGTTTAACATGTATCTAATGACAGAAATTTAAATGTTAAAAATTATTGAAAATTATATTAGATTAATTACTTTTGACAAAGTCAGAATGTTAAATATACACATAGGGATATGTGAAGTAACATTACTTTACAATTACATTAATTATTTCATTTCGGAATCGTGTAGTATAAAGTATTTTCCTGTATGAATAAATACAAAATATTACCCAGAGCACTATATCGTCTATATTTTCAGATTTATCCGTTTCCTACACTGTTAAGTTTTGAATGGATATTTGGTATCAGAATACAGATAATGCATTGAATATTGAGAGAAAATAAAGAAAACTTTTTTTTACAATTTGATAATTGTATCATACACATAGGTTCTTGTTCAAACATATACAAATGCTTGAATGAAGTTCTCTGATATTTGTTTTTCTGGGTGATTCAGTGTGTAAAAAAGGAAAAAACCCAGGATGCCTTTCTCATCTCTTTCTTATCACATTATGATCTGATTATAGAGTAAAATTGAGTTCTAGAAAATCTTCATTGATTATTTGGAAACATAGAACAATATTTAAATAAATCAGACCTTTCATAAAAATAAATAGTTTTAAAGTATTATAGAGTTTGAAAAAATTTTATTATAAAAACACCATATAGACAGAATATAAATTGATGTTCTAATTTAAGGAAACTTTGCTACTGCAATGTGTATATATAAAAATTACTTTTAAAGATAGTATCTCTTGGTAAATATATACCTTTGCAGTAGAATTCCATGTTACATTTGTATTAAAATTATATTTTGTTAGCAGTAACAAGATATTTTCAAAATATTTTCATTGTAATATTTTACCAACCTACTGGTTACAATGTATAAATTGTTTCAATACTACAAGCTGTTAAAGTGTCTGGTTTTAGTAGAAGGACTTGTTTGTGGACTTATTGTCAGTGACGGTAACAAGGAATTTGTTCATCATGCATTCTGTAGATGCCCAGTAACAGTCCTGAGTCAGGCTGTGCAGGTCAGTAACATTCAAAGAAAAAATCCCGCTCAGTAAGAAGAGGGAGAACCACCCTAACCCAGAACAACCCTACAATTAATAATTGTTCATGAGGCAATAGTAGCAAAGTAGAAGAAAAATTTCTTTTAGAACTAAGTTAATTGCAAAATGTTGTATGCAATTATCATATACAACATAATATTTTGACACCTACAAGTAGATAAATCAAAAAAGCTAAGGTATGTTTCAAATCACATATTTTTATTCTAGGTGGTAACAATATTTAAAACTGCTTCTTAGCATTTTTTTAAGAATACAAGATCAAAACTACCTGTACCAGTCATACTGTATAATCGTTCTCTTAAACCTATTCTTCCTGTCTCTCCAAAATTTCTAACATTTTCCAACATTTGACCAATGTGTCCTCAAACCCCAGTTTTCTGCTAGTGTCAATGGATCAGCATTCTACACACTGCATTTGTGAATTCAACATTTTAGGCTCATTTTTATGAGGTCATGCAATATTCATATTAATATATTAGACTAAATTTACCTAACTGGTCTTCCTACTTTAATCACATTAAATGGCTAAATAATGCTTCATTCCATGTGTAGTCTAAATTAGTTAACATATTCTCATTAACTGGCAAAATGTGACATTTAAGAAACATACATTTCCTTTACTGAATTTTCCAAGATTTGATCAAATATATGTTAAGTAAGATAATAGTTTATATGTAATCATTCAGAATGGCTATGACACATTTAAAAAACAAAGAATGGGGACCTTCTTGGTTGCAATGGGAAAATGCAGAATTTTTTTTTGCACAATTTATTCATTATATATCCCACTTGAAGCTCACTCCCTCAACTCCTCCCTGTCACACCCTTCTGTCCTTTTCCCCCATCCCTTCTCCTAGTCCATTAGAAGGGGGAGTTCTCCTCCTTTGCTATCTGCCCATAGCTTATTCAGTTCTCATCAGGACTGCCTGGATCCCTTTCTTCTGTGACCTGGTAAAGAGGCACCACCAGGACAAGGGATCAACAACAGGCAACCAAGATATTTGTTCAACTATGTTCATAGCAGCTTTATTCGTAATAGCCAGAACCTGGAAACAACCCAGCTATCCCTCAGCGGAGAAATGGATGCAGAAATTGTGGCACATTTACACAACGGAATACTATTCAGCTATTAAAAACAAGGAAATCATGAAATTTTGCAGGCAAATGGATGGAACGAGAAAAGATCACCCCCAAGTGTGGTAACCGAGAAACAGAAAGACACACATGATATACACTCACTTAGAAGTGGATATTAGCCATATAATACAGGATAAACATACTAAAATCTACAGACCTAAAGAAGCTAAACACGAAGGAGGATCCTAGGAGGATGCTTAAACTCGTTCAGAATGGCAAACCAAATTTCATTCACATTTCTGAAGGGAAGAAATGTGGGCTCTCTAGTAAGGGAAGTGGAGACTGCATTGGATCTGGACTCACTGGCTAGCTTTTCGTTCACTTCCGTGTTGCAGGACTGTCTTGCCTTGCCACAGGAGAAGAGGCCGTGCTCAGTCCTGATGCAATGTGTTGAGCTGGGCTGGATGGGAAAGGGAGCTCCCCTTTACTGAGGAATAGGAAAGGTGGGAGGGAGACAGAGACTGGGAGGGGGCGGGATGCGGCTACAACCAGGATATAAAAAGAATAAAAAATAAAAAATTTAAAAGAAGTAGGAAATGAAGCCATAGTTGATAATATTGTGCATGCTCGTTCTATAGAGTTAATTTTATTACCTTTCAGAATGACTTTGGAGGACACAGAAGTCTTGTGAATAAATGGACGACGTTTCTGAAAGCACGCCTGATTTGTTCAGTGCCGGGTCCAAACGGCATTGACACCCATTTTGATGAATTGCGTAAGTGGCTGATGTTTGATGCATAGGGCATATGTTCAGCATTTATAAGAACTACAAACAAATACAGCCTTCTCTGATTTTGTTTTGAAACAGAGGATGTATTTCTAATGAACTCCAAAGATCCTAAAAATCCAATTGTCTACGGAGTGTTTACAACGTCAAGGTAAACGGCTATTATTATTTTAGATAAATTGCACATCCTGTAGCTGCTTCAGTCGCTTTAGTTTTTGGGTGTTTGGGACTCGTTGGTGCTGACTGATACTGACTTAATTAGTTGCTTTAAAAATCACCAGTGGGTGGGGCTGCAGAGATGACTCCTGGGGTAAAGGTGCTAATAAGGTGATGACCAGAGTTGGATCCCCAGATCCTACATGGCAGAAGCAGAAAACTTAGACAAATTGTCCTCTGAATTCTCCATGCACTTTGGCAAATTTGCACCCCCTCACCAAATACATGTGGTGTTTTAGTCAGTGTTCTATTGCTGTGAAGAGACACCATGACCATGGCAACTCCTATAAAGGAAAACATTTCATTGGGACTGGATTACAGTTTCAAAGGTTTGGTCCATTATCATCTTGGCAGGAAGCAGGCATGGAAGCATACAGGCAGATGTGGTGCTGGAGAAGGAGCTGAGAGTTCTACATCTTGTTCTGTAGGCAGAAGAAGGAGACTGTGTTCCACACTGGACATAGCTTGAGACTGTATAAGACCTCATCTCCTGCCCACAACCTGACATGCTTCCTGCAGCAAAGCCACAATTACTCCAACAAGGCCACACTTCCTAGTAGTGCCACTCCCTACTGGCCAAGCTTTCAAACACATGATTCTATGGGGGTCATTCCTATTCAAATCACCACAACATGTAATAAAATATTTAAGGATGCAACGGGAGAATTTCATTAGTATACATAGAAGAGTGAGGCAATTTGAGAACTGTATTTTATGTCCTATCTAATACAGTTATTAATAATATAATATCAACTTTAAATATTTAGTGAGATGTGGGTCATAAAATTGCAAATCAAATTTTTAAAGTAATTTATAGTGATATAAAAGAAGAATAAAGGAACGGGATTTGCAACCTACAACTGTAACAACTGTCTGACCCACTCTGTCTCCATCGTTTTCATGAAATGCTGAAGAAATGAGGTGAAAGGCAAAGTAGGATATTAAGTGTTATCAGTGGTTCCCTGAAATGAAAGTCATCTCTCTGGCCAGGTGATTGACAGAAGACGTAGATTTAGACGACACAGAAAATATATCTCTGCAGCGCGAGCAGCTCAGGAGCCTTCCCACTGCAGTCACTGCCATATGGAATCTCGCTACATCTTCCTGCGCATTATCTGGAATTAAAGTAGAATTTGCAGAGTTAGAGAGAGTAAAAAGTGGACACATAAAACTATGAAGTTGTTTGAAGGCTCGTTTTAAATTTTGAGATTATAAAGTAATTACAACTTTCCTCCCTCTTCTTTTATCCTTCTAAACCCTCCCACATAAAGCTCCTTGCTTTTCTTCAAATTCATGGCCTATTTTTCATTCATTGATATTGTGTAACACACATATATTCCTTTATAAATCACTAATACAATATTTCATAGCATTTCAATACACGGATAAGATTCTGCATATTTTACATGCTTTATAGTATATTTATTATATCAAAGCTTTCTGTAGTTACCGAATAGACTTCCCCTTTTCTTTACTCTAATTACTCTTTATTTTGATGGTCTCCTTGGTTCTTTTTACATTAGCTACAAAAATCCAAATGTTTAAAAATAATCTTATAAAAAGATTCTTTAAATGCAAGTAAGAGCCAGAGAGAGAAACCAGAGTCCCAAATTCTCACCAGGTTTGTGTGTGCTCTGCTCAATACACAATTTCAAACTCAAGTTTCATTTCCTCTCTGTCCATCCCTTCAACTCCACTCTTTACACAGTCTGTTATTCCCCTCCTGTTTCCATGCCCTCCCAGTTCTTTCATTGCCTAGTCTTCTCTCTTTCTCCTTGTTCATAGAGGGTTTGCTGTCAATTAAGAAGCAAGTGCTCAATCTTGCTGTCAGAAAACTATCATTCTACTAACCATAAAGTTTAAATTATCTGAAGTTTTGGGGAAGAAATACACACATACTGGCATGGCTATGAGTAAGCCCACACATTGAGAGATAGCAAAGTATTTAAAATAAAAATAATGAATCCACTCAGAAGTACTGTAGGTGACTACGGCCCTTTAAAAAATATTGAATCCATTTAGAAGTACTGGAAGTAACTATGGCCATTTAAAAAGAAATATGAATTAAAAAAACTAATTCTGGCTTATTTATAAATATTACATTTTAAATCACCTTGACAAAAAAAAGTCACCTTGACATCATTACTTAATGAAATTAACATTGGAAATGAAAAAAAAAAAAACCAATATTACTAAATCTATTTGAAAGTCCTTCTGCCTGTGTATTAATGAACTTTAGTGTTAAACTAGGCAACTGCAGTAAAGATTGTAGGTAATGAGTGGCAAGTGTTGGTCTGTTTTTCTGTTTTCCCACTTCCCAGAGAAACAAACTTTTCTCAAGCTATGTGTATGTGAGGATCACCAAAAATGTGTTAAAATTTAATTTCTCTGTTCTACAAATCACACATACAAATTTTAACTGTAAAACATAAATAATCAGAAGTTCATATTGTTTATCTTGACTAGAGTTTCTGACCCTATAAAAATGATTTGGGCCTAAAGAGTCTTTATTTCCAGCCAGTTCATAGGTAATCCCATGCTAGTCTTCAGGGATCAGCGTTTAGACGGCCACAGTCTAAAAGGGTTTCAAGTTATTGGTGGTGAATGTCTCTAAATTGTATGCATCAAACCTCACAGCTTTATGATTCATCAGTAGATAACCGACTATGTCACAATAAAAACGGGGATATGTAACTAACTGCACTGAAAAGAGGTGTATCGAATGTGTGTTAGCTTCTCAGGACTCTGTCATGAAAATATTAGATGCTATGCACGCACATTGCGGTTACAACTGAGTCGAGTATGTGTGATGAATGCTTGACAGAGAACAATGAACATCAGCCTTCATGATGTCTCACTGTCTAATGAGCAGTTCTTATAACTTGAGAAGACATAGCTCTTGTGTAGCACGGTTTCGTGTGATTTCAATAAGACTTATAGCTAATTTTCCACGGGGAGCTATCAGCCTTAAGATGAAAATTTCATATTGAGAACGTACTCAGCTGTTTTGTCTTTATATAATACATTACGTAAGATGTGTTTTGTAAACAAAATAAAGGGAAAATCACTTCATCTCAGTGCCTGGTTTTGATTCACAGAGCAATAGGAGTAACTGCCATAAATCTCCCCTTTGACTGTTGTGGAACAGCTACTATCTTAGAACTGTGCTCAGCATTGTACATAGATAATGCTTAATCCCTCGCTGATTTCAGATATTCAACACCTTTACTTGAGCTCATACCTTGTTGGTTTACAAGTTTAAAGTATTATAATGTGCCATGCCATGTGCCATTATACGCTCCTTTAAAGCAACGATTTTAGCTTTTAAGATGACTTCTTAAATATTCTTCATACTATGATAGTTTTCTTTCTTTAATAATGATTCTTGAGGGTTAAACAGAGTGTTTAGTTTTTATTCCTTTATGACATCAAAATCAAATATTCATTCAGAGGAAATCATCTATATGTATCTTTCCTATTCAGCTATAATAGTTTATATTTTATAGGGATGTATATATTTAATCAATACCAAATATGATTTCACAGACTATAAATTATCACCTGTTGCTTTATACACTGATGAAATATGTCAATGAGATCAAACTAATACCAAATGATGTTTGTGATCACAAAGAATTTACGTTTGATTTTAATATCTGAGGAATAATAACTAAGTATGAGCCATCCAATCGCCATCGACTAACGATAAAAACCAGTTTTTACTCTCTTCCCTTCCAGCAACATATTCAAGGGATCTGCTGTGTGTATGTACAGCATGAGCGATGTAAGAAGGGTGTTCCTTGGTCCATATGCTCACAGAGATGGTCCCAACTATCAGTGGGTACCTTATCAAGGAAGAGTTCCCTACCCACGGCCGGGAACTGTAAGTAGCTTTGATAGTAACACATGAAACGGATATGTTTTTGACAAAGTGAACAAGTAATTGCTGTTGTAAGCATTAGCATAGTATAGAAGAAAAAGTCTGCGAGTTTAATAAAAGCAAGACTAATATTCTATGTGGTTTTTTATAATCCCACATGGAAAGCCATGTTCATTACACATGCCAGTAATTAAATGCTTTGCTTACCATTTGATGTCCACCCCATTTAAAAAAAATCTTAATAAGCAGCCTATCCACTTTTTTTTCTGAGCAGAAGACTAAGGAGATGGTCTTTATTGAGCACTGAAACTAACAGGAGGTTGTCTGGGCTGTCTCTGGTGGTGGGAATACCACCTATTCTGATTTATGGTAGGCTGTGCTCAGAGAAACAGTATTAACACCAACATTATCACCCCATGACTTTGGAATGAACCTGCAACGTTATCATCCTAATGAACCTGCGTCAAATGAAATTAAGAAGTCATGGACCAAATATTAATTTTGGAAACAAGAAACACATTGGTATAATACAAACCCAGTGTAGATAGCCTAAGGACCAACTCAGAGGTAACAATTTTCAGGGGGTTGGAAGCAGAGAAAAGGTCTGTTTCACATGGCACATTATAGTCCATCTTTTAGGGAAGTCAAGGTGCGGGCTTGAAGCAGGAAACCTGGAAGAAAGCTGCTCCATGGCCAGCACTCCAGCTCCTATAAAGTAGCTTACTTAGACCACGCAGGAGCGCTTGCCCATAATGGTACCGCCCACACTGAGCTGGCCCCTCCTACAGCAGTTATCAGTCAAGACAATGCCTCACAGACACGTGCATCAGTCAGTCTGGCTGAGCCAAACCACGACTGACAGGCTCTCTGATACTGCTGAGCTAAGTCTGGTTGCAAGAGGAAGCTGAGTCTGGAACTTTTCTCTTGTGTCTTTTTGAGGCTTACTGACTCTGCCATCTCTTCACACTTTGTGCAATTAAGAATTAAGTGTGTGCTTTCAGCTGTCACAACCTTCAGTTTGTTCAAACACTGAGAACTCTTTTACTTGGTCTTTTTGTTTTCGCTTTTTTTTTTAAGGTATAATTAAGGACTGATCAGTTAACTTCCCCCCAGTACTGAGGTTTTAATCTCGGGCACCACAGGGCTTTGCTAGTGGCCCCACCTCTCCTACCCGTTTCACTAAATTGCTAAGGCTTGTGTTCCTGCCTCATCGTTCTGAATGAGTAATTACAATAGCTTGTGCCAGAGCCTAGAGCCCCTCAAGGTTTTAGTGAACACATCATCACTATACCTGTGTGGCAGAGGTTATGTTCACGTAGCTCCTGACCCAAGCCTGTTCTTGTCAAGCCAATCTAGAAGTAACATTTTCAAATCAAAAGAAACTTTCTAGACAATAATTTTACACAATGGAAAAATTTCACTATGGCTGTAATTTCATGTCAGTGTTTTAATTGTCTGATGAATTCAATTAAAGTATGTATTTATGACTTTATTAGATTCAGAACATTTAGTATTCTTCTTTTCTCTGTATTTCTAAAACTATTTATGAGAAAATTAAAAATCTTGTCTTGTATTTAAAAAATGCCCTGAGCTGATAATGCTGTAAGAAAAACTTCAGTAGGATTTGAAAATAACAAATGACTAGATGTAATATTTTGCTTATGAGAAAGCAAATGAGATTTATAAAAACACCAGTTATTTACTCCAGCTATTAATAACAAATTGTCCTCTCTTACTTAGTAGACAGTTTTATATTCCTACGGCTTATAGGATTCCATATCTTAAATACTCTGATGAAAATACCTTTTAATATGAATATAAATTATATGTGAAATCAATAATAGCAATTAAAAAAGTGGAAATTACTATATTCTGGGCTTTGTTCCATGCGGCGTATTGAACCCCATAGATATGCACACACAGGCACTCACATACACACAAATGGTATAGGCGTCAATAGCCAATTATTTTTCCCATTTCCCATTTAAGTAATGGTGCCTCTATTCAGCTCCACAGCTTAGCAATAACTCACTGCTCACAGAGAATTGTGAGAAACTGCATCAGCATGCACCCTGGCTCAAAGTGTTAGTGGCAATATTGCCTAATGCAAAAGTGGTAGAGGGTGCACTGAATTTATTAAAGGTGACGGCTGGGACTCTCTCATTTACCAGCACTATTGAGGGATGGTCATATGTACAATGTTTAAACAATATGCTATTGTCAAAATTTAATGAAAATCCTATCAGCAAGCATATATCATGTTTTAAAAACAGACAGAATAAGAAGTTAAAGCAAGTTGTAGAAAAATCAAAATAACCATTTACTATTTTTTTTTAATTCCCATATTTCTAAATTTGTGCCTGGTGTTGTCCATGATGTAAAGGAGAACACAGATATTCTTATTTTTTAACTTATTCTTTATTTTCTGTTTTGCCTGCATTGTCTGTATACACTATGTACAGTTCCTGAGGAGTCCAGGAAAGGCGTTTAATACCCTGGGACTGGGTTTACAGATGGATGGGAACCATCTTGTGGGTACTGGGAATCATATCCAAGTCCTCTGGAAGAAACCATGCAATCTTTCTAGCCCCATAAATAATCTTAAAATCCTTTAAAGTTCTCTATCATTTCTTATACATTTTTATGTGGATATTTGATATCTATATAACATTGTTTAAATCTCTAATTTATATGAAAACTAGAAGTTTACCATTTTATTATCTTATCTAACTCATGTGCAGGTTAATTATATATACATATATGGTATTCTCATTTGAAAGCATTATTTAATCACTCATGAATTATTAATGAATTTGTTTATAACTGTCAAGAGGCTGATTTCTTATTCTAATCTTGTAAGATAAGGATCATCTCATGATTGCATTTTATCTCTAAAGCACTTACATTAAATGTTAAGCATTACTGAACTGCAGAACCAGATACATAAGACTAGACATACTGTACTCTTCAATGCTGCTCTACATAATGAATCACAGTGAGGAGACACTTTCTCAAGTCTATTGACTGACTTACAAGAAGAATATTTCTATCCAGAGCTGTCATACAGTCAGTTCACAGCAGTGCATTCTTTCCTGCTTCTTGTACCAATATGTATTCATCTTAGTCAGACTGTCTCCATTCTGACTGGTTAGTTTCTGTGCCATACACTGGTAGACACTAAATAAAACGTCTGAATTATTTAATTTTATTAAAGTTGTTAATAATATGTTTTCAAGCTTATGTCATAAGTCAGATAACAAAGAATAGATTATATTGTTCTTTAGTGTGGCATTTATATTTGGGTATGATTCTAAACTAAAAGCAGTTATATATAACTCAGAAACATATTGTTGCTCTAAACATCTTTAGTGGCATTTATTTGTAGCATATTTCATCCATTATGTTAAATGTTTATTATAGAAATGAAGCCCAGGCTGGTGCAGTTAAGAGAGGCTGTTCAGATTTCTCCTGAACACTAAATATCTCAGATCATTTGACAGGTTTTGTGAGAAATAACAATGCAGCTAAACATTCATTAACATTGAGAATTAATATTTATTTAAAAAATATACTTATCTACTAATTTATGTATATAAGAGCTGGAAATAGCTAACATTTACTTGGTTAGAAAATAATGAGAGGTTTAAAATCATGGAATATTGAAGTGTTATTTTATAATTTAGAATTCTATTCATTAGATTTTTCTTAAAAGATATTCTCTTTTTTTCTAATAGTGTCCCAGTAAAACATTTGGTGGATTCGACTCCACAAAGGACCTTCCTGATGACGTCATAACCTTTGCAAGAAGTCATCCAGCCATGTATAACCCAGTGTTCCCCATTAATAACCGCCCAATAATGATCAAAACAGATGTTAATTATCAGTTCACACAAATAGTCGTGGACCGTGTGGATGCAGAAGATGGCCAGTATGACGTCATGTTCATCGGGACAGGTACGCTTTCGTATTTCAACCGTATGTTTTCTTCCAGAACACAGTATTTATCTAGGTATACAGAGAACCAAGGGCAAGTTCTACATTCATTTTCAAGGTACCAGAAGAGCCTACCATTATAAATATGTTATCATTTTGCAGGTAATTTGTTTAAAATCGATTTTCTTCTTAGCATAATTGCACCAGAGAGGCTTCATTCAACAACTGAAAGGAGATGCAGAGACCCATAGCCGAACATGAGTCAGAGCTTAAAGAATCTTACAGAAGAGGAGGTGGAGACACTGTAGGTACCAGAGGGGTGGAGGACACCACTAAAACACGGCCCACAAAACCAACTAAGATGGGTTCACAAGGGCCCACAGAGACTGAAGTGACAATTGGGGAACCTATGGCTCTAAGGTCTTCTGCATATAAGTTACAGTTGTGTACCTTGCTGTTATTGTGGGACACCTAACAATGGGAAGAGGTATTGTCTGCTTTTGGAACATTTTTCCTCCTACTGGGTTGCTCCATCCGTCCTTGAGATGAGGGTATGTGCCTAGTTTTGTTGTTGTAACTTGCTATTCTGTGTTTGGTTGATATTCCTGGGAAGCCTGCTCTTTTTTTGAAGGGAAATGGAGGAGGAGTCGATCTCAGAGAGATCAGAGGTGGGGAAAGTCTAGAAGGAGTGGAGGGAAGGCAAACTGAGATCGAAATGTAATGCATGAGAGAATATAAATAAACGAGAAGATCTGAGACAAATATAAAACCATAATCATTCTACAAAAATACTGCACTACAATTTTCAAAAACATCACTTCCATGAATAAAAGGATAGTTACAGATTAAAGATGACTCAGGGACATAACAATTTAATAATAATAATAATAATAACAGTAAATGTCCTTTTTAGTGAAACTTGGTTGATATAATCAAGTAAATTTAATAGCTAAATAATAATTTATCATGATTATTCTGGTTAGGGATATACACACATACAATATTGTTCAAATCATGTATGAAATTTGCAGTATAGTCAGTACATATCCAAGACTGTTACTACAAACTAATATGAAACTTAACTTTACTGCTAGTGAAACCCTTCAATCACATAAAGCTTACCAAAATACTTTGAGCATTGCTTCTGTAATACAAATAAAATACGGAAAAATATTTATCAGAAAACTGACTCAATATTCATCAAGATACCTTTTTTTAGAAATGTAATGATATGTTCATTTTTAGAAATAATTTTCAGGTACATTTTCAGAATCCACCTTATTATTACTCTGATATGTTAATTTCTTTCCCCATACTTTCTAAATGGTGATGCTATTTAGGAAAGTAAGTATCTGAAACTTGCTACCTAGCATCAGATTCCAAGGTAATAAATTCCTTGTCTTCATTAACTTCACTAACTGACATAAATCAACAGGAAAAGAAATGAGTGTTGCATGGATAATAAATAATCACATTTATTTTGGTGAGAAACAGAAGGAAAATTACATTGACTTTAGCAGAATAGCAAAAAATAAAATTACTGTAAAGAGTCAGTTTCGTAACTTAATTGTGAAATACCGATGTTATCAGGTTTACCCGTCAGGTTCTTAGCACTCCATTAAAGTCTAGTTTTACGGATAAGAAAAATTTTCTACTAAATAAAAGCCTCTTAATGAGATTTGATGTCTCACGAAAGTCAGAAACTGTGAGTAGCACCTACAGGTTACAAATATAATCAAGAAATATAAGAGAGTAATTCTTTTCACTACCTATTAGCTTATCTTTTGATGTAAATTACAATGAAATCTCTGAAGAATAATTGGGTTTGTTCAGTAATGTCACACTGGCCCTGTTCTCCATTTCTAGCTTAAAAACTTGTTCCGAAGTTTCATATTCTGTTCACTCGCAGAGCAACAAAGCCTGCTTCCGGGTGTTTAATTCCTCTAGGAATTAATTCCTCTAGGACATTTAATTCCTCTAGGACACAAGCTAAAGATCTCCATCAATGAGGATGTTGAATGTTGTGTGATGTGGATGGCTGTAGGTCCATAGACACCAGGGTCATCTGTCAGCAAGGAAATTGATTACAGTAATTTTATCTTCTAACTAAGTTTCACTTCATAGCACATTGATCCTTGTTGAGTAATCTGATTCAATTTGTGTGAAATTGTTTGAAATACTATTCGGTAAAACTTGATCTGGAACACAGATAAAGCTGTGTTTGAGTCCAGGAGACCCGGTGGAGGCACTAAGTAGATTAACCTTATTTCCCTTTAATCTTTGGTGTTATGAGTAGGTTAAGTCCTGTAAACACAGAAGGATCCTCTTAAAAGTGTACTTTTTTTTAAACTTTAAAAGGGATAGCCTTGATCACACAGAGTACACTGTTAGAATCCGCGGAGGGAAGTTGCCAATGGAATGAATGTATTAGTTTATGTTTCTAGTACAGCAGTACTTATTGGTAAGAATTTCTTCGGGAAAAGATAAAATTTGTTAAAATGAACCAAATGAAGCTGAAAGTATTGATCAAGTTTACTAAAAACTAAAATTGTTTAGACCCAACCTTTTTTTTTCTTTTTTTTTTTTTACATTTTATTCACTTTATATCCAGGTTGTAGTCATCCTCCTTCATCTCCTGCCTGTCCCTCCCTTCCTCCCTCCCTCTTCCAGCTCCCATACCCCTAACCTACTCCACTGATAGGGGAGGTCCTCCTCCCCTACTATCTGATCCTAGCTCATCAGGTCTCATCAGGACTGCCTGGATCTTCTCCCTCTGTGAGCTTGCTAGGTCGCCCCAACCAGGGCAAAGTGATCAGCGAGCAGACAAGGAGTTCACGTCAGAGACTGCCCCTGCTCCTCTTACCAGGGAATCCACATGGAGACTGAGCTATCTATGGAGTACATCTGACCAGGGGTTCTGGTTAGCAGAGGAGGAAGAGAGGAGGCAGGTACTGCAGAGTCTGATGCGTAGAGCCAATATCTTATCCAAAAAAAAAAGACCCTGTTTGCCCTCTTACAAAGAATGAAATCACACCAGTAAACACAGGAAAATTAACAATACATAAACGGAACATGAAGTGAAAATGACAGGTCATTTTATTAATCACTTTTTCCTGATAATGAAAATTAAATAGTAACAGTGTCTATAAAATATATTCAGTTTTTAAAAATAATTTCCAGACCTAACTTTAAATTTCCTTAAGATTTTAAATTGATTACCCACTGTTTGTATTGTAGACAAACTATTGTGGTAAGTAATCCTAACTGTTTATTTTGAGAAATCAGGCTGTCATTCATCACTTCAGTATCACCAAGCCTGCCTTAAGGGCCTCTCCATGCTGCAGCTTTTGTAGGAGAGGGTGGACTGCTGGACACTGAGGCTATTGTCCCTGGGGTTGGGTAGCCTCTCTTATATCTCATGACTGGAGTCTCCAAGGACATATGCTGCTGTCTGAATAAAAGTGGAAAAGTCTGTCATGGCAGATTGACATTTTCTTTTAGTTTTTTTTTTCTCTACTCTGGAATGCATGACACTTAAAGAAAATTTAAAAGTAAAAAGTAATCCAACTTAACCGGTTTAGTTGTGCTTATTATATTTTTGAAAATGTGTACAATTTCAGGTTAAAATCCTTTAAAATTCTGATGCAATTCTAAATTTTTTTTTAATAATCCAAGGCTATCAGTACAGTTTGTAGACTAGTTGCGTAAAATGCAGTTTTATGTAGAAGTTTACAAGTATATCTACGGGGGAAGGAAACATAAAGTCAGGTTGGCAAGCTACGCTTCTGGTGGGCCTGGGGCAGGGCTCGGTACGTGAAAGTTCTTGCCATGCTTGAGTTGAGAACTTGATTTCAGACCTCCGAAAGGCACAGAAAAGTGTGAAAAAACATCTCAGCATGTTTACAGGGAGATGGAAGGTGGAGACCCAGAAGCTTGGAAGCCAGCTAACCTGGAGGAGGAAGCGAGGCATTACAATGAAAGAAACATGCCTCTAACAAAGTAGAACGCAGGAACTGACTTCTAGGAGCTTTCCTCTGAGCTCCAGGGATGTGCTGTTGCATGCACATACACTCCCATTCCATGAGGAAAAAAAAAAAAAAAAAAAGCAGAAGCAAATAAACAAAACCCAACTTTTTTGCAAAACTCTTTATTGTCCCATTAGAAGTAAATCCTGTTCCAATCTGCTTAAGTTGTAACCTTTCGTCCTTCCGCTCTGCTTTCTTTTGAAGATGTTGGAACTGTTCTTAAAGTGGTTTCTGTCCCCAAGGAGACGTGGCATGACTTAGAAGAGGTTCTTCTGGAAGAAATGACAGTCTTCAGGGTGAGTGCTGCTTAATTTCAATCATCCTCAGTTCAGCCACATATCGGTCTCCCAGGACCACTGCACACTGAGGACAGTGGGGGCAGTGCGCACGTGGGCCCTTCCAGTTAGCTTGTCAAGCAGAAAGCCAGACAGCAGTCAAAATAAACCTTGAAAGTGTCATTGCAGTTAAAATTCTTGGCTCATATTTTGTTTTTTAAACGATAAAATAAATGGTTTGTCTTATTTGCATGTTACCTTGAAGATCAAATCTTTCCCCATTCAAAATCTCTTCTCTCATATCTTATAGCGTATCTGGCATGATAAGTAAGTGCTGGGTGCTTTCAGGGAGATAAAGTCAGCATGCCAAAGGAAGAAAGATATCTGAGCTAATTCACACATTATTTTATAATAATTTCTAAGTATATTAGTGGCTAAGTTTGAGTGAGTAAGTAAGATAGATAATTTGCTATAGAGACCTATTCTGCATGCTTGAAAAATGAACAAATATTTGTTCCTTTTTCCGGAGTCACCAAGAGTCTCATAGAGTCTTCAAGTATTGAATATGCTGGGTTGATACAACAAGGGTCATAGGAAATAGATCAACGCAGGTATTGTACAGGTTGTGCATTTTATAGCACTTGCTAACTGGAAGGGTTTGAAGACATGTCACACTTTGATGTGAGTTTTATATGTAAAAAATGATATTCTTATATTTATTTAAAATTTTTGATAAAATAATACCATGAATACCATGGCTACTTGTTGATAAATTTATAAATACACAATAAACTTGAATACTAAGAAATAAAAAAAGGGAGGAAAAAAATGTTTATAGTCTCACAACTTCAGGTAATATCGTTTGGGCTCCAGATGTCTCACATAGGTTTTGTTTTGTTTGTTTGTTTTATAAAAATGAAGGAGCTCTATAATAATTTTCCAGAGATTCAACATTTAATGGTGAAAAAAAATGCCCCCCATTCCTTTGTTTCTTTTAGCATGCTGTTTATATACAGATATCTTTGCCTCACAGACTGGGGATCACTCTTTGGTGGTCTTTGGAGAGAAAATGAAGTAGAAACAGCAGTAAAATGAAGTAAAAATTCAATTAGAAATAGAATTGTCATTCAGACATAAACCTGGGACTTTGTGGCATAGATCTGTTACAATGACAACTGAATAAACTTCTGTTTGAGAGCTTCGGCTCCCTGGTTAATAGCATGAAAATTCTTGCTTTACTGAAACAATCCCTCTAAACCTCTTATTTGCAAGATAGTGAGTATAATTTAGGATTCCTGCTTAAAGCACTAGGAGACTGCTAACACTGTGTCCCCAGTGCCCTCAGGCTCTCTGGTGGAATTGCACTTGGCTCTGTTTTGTATTGTGGACAGGGTCTCCTGATGCCAGGCTAGCCTTGAACTCACCATGCAGATGTGGACAATGTTGGACCTCTGATCCCACCTCCCCCACTGCCTGAGTACTGGGATTAAAGCATGTGCCACAGGGCTCAGCTGAAATGTCATTAATATTTATTACTTTATTGTTTTTAGTTGTCTAAACTGAAAATGAGCTGACTTCCTTCTTTACGCTCTGCATATCCTCAGTTTAAATGTTCAAAATAGTGAAATCACAGTTCCAATTTTAAAATTGATTCCTTTGGCCCTTTTTAAGTGTTGCGTATAGAGTGTGGACTGGTTCTTGCCATTCATTATGCCAAGTTAGTTACTTTAAAAAAGGCAAACACTCTGGAACCTTAACCTATAAACAGAAAACTATAATTATCCAAATGGGCCGTCATCCACTATAGAGTCCATTTAAATTATCAAACAAATTATGGGCAATGAGGGCTAAATTTATAAATGGCTGCCTGGTATTCATTGTTATAGCTGTAAGCCTAATCTATAGAATCAGTCAACATTTATCAAATGAAAGAATATTGATACAAAAATGAAATATCATAAATATGATAAAGTAAGAACCTTCCTCAGGCAATCCAGTCTTTAAGTAAGATTGGAGAATATGAGGACAGTGAATTAGAAACAGCACCATATAGTTCTGGTGATCTGATTTCATGTTCTTTCCTAATAGAAAGGTAAAAAAAAAAGCCCTTCATTTTAAAATAACCAGAATAAAAGTTCAAGTGTGTGTGTGTGAGAGAGAGAGAGAGAGAGAGAGAGAGAGAGAGAGAGAGAAAGTGAGTGAGAGAGAAAGGAGACAGAGACACATAATGACTACTCTAAGCTCAGTCCCTGACCTCATGCAACGGAAAGGGTCTTCTGGGTTTTATACACTTAGTTTCAAAGAATGACTTTTTGTTAGCAGTCAGTGGACTTACTTTTTATTGTATAGAATTATTTCAGTTGCATTATGTAATCTGTAAACAATATATTTTTATCTTTTCATTATTGTCTGTGTTTTGTTATTTAAATAAGTCATGCACATCTTGGTAGTAATTCTATATTGTAGCCAAATTTCCTTTTTTAATGCTTCTGGAATCTGAGCTTTATATTTCACATCTTACCTGTATTCCTTGATACATTACTAAAAATTACAACTTAAAGGGAAACTTATTTTTTTTCTATTTTTTTAATTTTATTTTTCTTATTACTTACATTTTGTTAACTCTGTGTCCCAGCTCTATCCCTCTCCCTCATTCCCTCCCCAACCCCACACCCCCTCCCTCGTCTCATAAGCAAAAATGCCTTTTAGCAAAAGCATGATGAGAGCCTACAGAGTTGCCGATAGAGATATTTAATTTCAATTATACTTTGTTCTGACTTGGGAACTTTCAAAGAAATACGTTTCAAACTTACACCTATGGTGACAAATAGAACACACTTCTATGGCACTTATGCTACATTGAGAGAAATCTTTAGCAGTCTCTAACAATTATGAATGATTAACATTGTACTATAGAGGAAGAAACTGTTTAGATATCTAAATCGAGTTAGAAGATGGCTGCATTTGGAAATCCTCCTTCTGTAGAAGCTGCATACATTTTCTCCCTGCTTCCTGTTGTGCATATTGTCACGATTATTTCTTTGGCACTCAAGCAGACAAAACATCTTTGGGCAGAGTTTACAGAAATATTTACTTTCAGCATTCTGTTCTATCAGCCAAAGTTCATACGTATATTGTGGGCTAGCAATTGGAATATTTCACTGTCAAGCTTTGTTTAATTTTTCAGTGGTGGACAGAAAAGGAAAAACCACAACACATTAAAGCAATTGCCACATACAGTGAAAAGCAGGAAAATGTTACCGTCTCTATGTTTCCATCTGACACTTGTGTCATTCCATTTAAAATAAAATACAGTTAAAAAGACCAACTGAGTCCTACAATAGCTTGATAGGATAAATACACAAGATAAAGATTTAAGGTCAGGATGCAGGCAGATATATTTTTTATAATTTTTAAACACATTAATGTTAGGTTACTTTACTCGAATTACCACCTCTGTGAGACCATATTCTTATGAATCTCTTTGAGATTGAATAACTCATAAATTCTTGGAATAAAACCAATACATACCCCTTGCCATCTTGAGATCGGTTTTAAGAAAACACCCCACCTAATCACAGAACATTCCAGTGGTTTTGGTTACAAGATTCTTTTATTCTGGATGAAATCATGTCCCAATCACTGTATAGAAAGAAAAAATATTTTTGGCAAAAAAATTCCAAATTTGGAATAAAATTTTTAATAGACAATAAGAGGTGAAGTGAAATTGGCACTGCTGTCAGAGGAAGAAATTAAGAGACTTGCTAGTAAATATTCACAATAGCTTTGTAGCACTAACATACAGCCTGGATCTAAATGTGATTTGCCAGAAATAGTCTGAATTTGAAAATATTTACTACGTGATTCTGAGTGAGCTGGTTAGTTAATGGAACCTCAATTTATGATAATGAAGGTTGCAATCATGAATTCTTAAAGATCCCCTTTTATAATAAAACTATATACTCTAGGATGCTGGCCTTCCGTATTGTTGTTCTTTTAATTATTATTGTTTATTTTTCATTAGTTACATTTTATTAACTCTGTATCCCAGCTGTATCTCACTCCCTCATTCCCTCCCAAACCCTCCCTCTCTCTTCTCCTCCCTGCTCCTTTCCAAGTCCACTCGTTTGGGGAGGAGCTCCTCCCCTTTCATCTGACTCTGTTTTATCAGGTATCTTCAGGACTGGCTGCAAGGTGGGCTTCCATATTGTTATTGTAATAAATAATGAAATTAAAGTAAAAAAGAAAAGGGCTTCCATATTGTTGTCTTTTTCTTTTAAATTTATTATTTATTACAATTTATTTACTTTGTATCCTGGCTGTATCCTCCACCCTCATCTCCATCTAGTCCCACCTTCCTTCCCTCTTCTCTCCCTATGCTCCTCCCATATCCACTGATAGGGGAAGTCTTTTTCCTCTTCTATCTGACCCTAGCCTATCTTGTCTCATCAGGACTGGCAAGGCTGCACCCCCCAAGTACAGGTGATCACACTGAGTTCATGTCAGAGACAGTCCCTGTTCCCAGTACTAGGGAACCCACATGGAGCCTAAGCTGCCTATGTGCTACATCTGAGCAGGAGTTCTAGGTTATCTCCATGCATGGTCCTTGGTTGGAGTATCAGTCTCTGCAAAGACTTCTGGCCTAGATATTTTGTTTCTGTTGGTCTCCTTGTGATGCTCCTTTCCCCTCCAGGTCTTTCTATCTTCCCCTTCTTCTAAAAGATTCCCAGCACTCTGCCCAAAGTTTGCCTATGAGTCTAAGCATCTTCTTCGATACCTTGATCGGCAGAGTCTTTCAGAGGCCCTCTATGGAAGGCTCCTGTTCTGTTCCCTGTTTTCTCCCACTTCCGATGTCTATCTCATTTGCCCTTCTGAATTGTCTTTTTCTTTTTTAAGTTAAGAAGATATAAAAATAAAACCAGACACATAGCAATTTTTCTTTTTTTTCCATAATTTTATTTTTCTCATTAGTTACATTTTGTTAATTCTGTATCCCAGCTGTATCCCTCATTCCCTCCCCAATCCCACCCTCCCTCCCTCATCTCCTCCCTGCCCCTTTCCAAGTCCACTAATAGGGGAGGACCTCCTCCCCTTTCATATGACTCGCTTTTGTCAAGTATTTTCCGGACTGGCTGCAAAGTCCTCCTGTGTGGGCTAACAGTACTGCTCCTCCCTTGGGAGGTGGGGAGGTCAAAGAGCCAGTTATTGAGTTCATGTTAGAAATAGTCCTTGTTCCCCTTACTATGGGAAACCAATTGATTACTGAGCTATCACGGGTCACATCCGAGCAGAGGTTCTAGGTTTTATCCTCTCATGGACTTTGGTTGAGTGTCCATCTCAGAAAAGACCCTGTGTCCAGATACGTTTGGTCCTTGTGGAGCTCCTATCCTTTCCACTTCAAACTCCCCTTCTTTCATATGATTCCCTGCACTCTGCCGAAGGTTTGGTTGTGAGTCTTTGTATCTATTTTGTAGCACTGCTAGGTAGAGTCTTTCAGATGCTTTCTGCGGTAGACTCCTGTCATACGTTCAATGCATATCCCATTTGTCTTTCTAAATGAGGATAGATCCTCATACCCCATGTCTGCTTTCTTGATTATCTTCTTTAGGTGTATAGATTTCATTTTGTTTATCCTATCTTTTAGGTCTAGATAAGCGAGTATATTCCATGTTTGTCTTTCTCCTTCTGGGATACTTCACTCAGAATGATCTTTTCTAGCTCCCACCATTTGCCTGCAAATTTCACCTTCACTGGAAAGTAAGGGTTTTTCTCTCCTGTCCTTCCAATGGGCTTTCCTTTTAAGTAAAAGTGTTAACCAAGCCAAGGTGCCTAGGAGATAAAGGGCTCTCTTGACTGCAAAGGATTTCAAGGCAGTTACATCAATAACACTTGAATCTTAAACCTAATTTACGCCATATTCCAAATGAACATCTGAACAGACAAATGAAAGAGTTTAATTTTCATTCAAATGTAAAATATAACTGATGCTTTCCAAACACCAGTCTCTGAACTTCTTCTGAAGGAGCATCCCTTCGACTGCGGAGCATCAAGTGAGCTGTATCAGGATCTCCTGGGATCAGCAGGTTGAAAAGCCGAAGTTTAATAATGACTAAATTAAAATGTCTGGGAGAGGTGTAGTAAATTGGAGGCATAGAAAATCATGAAAAGATACTAAGCTTTAATTTTTTTTAACTTGAACACCAATTACTTTTGCAATTGAAACCAATTTCATAGAAAAAAATGCCTATGAGGTGACATCTATTTTAAATGGAAGTCATTTTGTAACCAGTTATTTCTCAGAAAACATACAGCTTATTTAGATGGATGTCACTGTAATGTGTTGTTCATTAAAATTCAGTTACAGGCAGTACATACTCTAAACTGCTATTAATTTCCTGATTAAAGTATAAATAAGTTTACATTAATTAAAAAATAATATGATCTTAATCTTGAATGTTGACATCATAATATGACCTTGTGTAGTCTGTTTGAGTTTGTATCATGCTTTACAATTTACGTACGAGATAACACATTTCTATCTACTTTATAGATGTTTTTGCTTTTGTACTATTAGTGAACATGAAATAAAATTTTAATCAACTATATTTTCAAAAAACTTAGACCTCATATTTATTGCAGTGGAGTATTAACTTTTATGTTCCTTGAACCTTGACTGTATAGTTTCTTTGATACAAACCCACATGAAGTTAGTTATTTCTTTAGGCACATGAGAAATTCTTATGTGAAATGGTCAAAGCTGGGAAAGTTGCCATGGAAATTTCTAACACATTTAAGTTCTGTTTTAGTTAATGTATTTCAATATTGTAGAAACAAAAAAAAAATCACTTTAAACTGAAATGTTTATTATGAGATATAAATTTTATATTTGTGACTTGATACTATTAAATAGTAAATATACCATTTCTATGTAGATATAGTGAGCTGACAATATTTTCATCACAGTAGTCGTTGTGATTGATAATTCCTTGAGAAATCATTATTATGTTTAATAATTACTATCACTCATTTAAGCTATAAAGTAGAAAAGTATTAGAAATCTCTAAATTACCCCATTAAGTTAACACACCTTCTTAATCATTTGTTTCACTTGTGTGCCAGGTAGGTTTTAGAGAAGTTATTAAGAAAATCATGTGTTCAGTTCTGCCAGCAGGTTTGAAGTGAAGTAGCTCAGCTTTGTGCCTGTGAGGTGGGCAGCACAAGAGTGCCACAGCTCACTGAGAGGAAGGCAGAGTGGGAAGAATAGGTAGGCCAGGAAAGGTAAGGCCGTCAGGACTATCAGGGAGCTACAAAGAAGACATAGGAAGGCTAAAAGCAAATAATTGACAAGGGGGTCTGAGGCGGCATAGTGGAATAGCATTGGCGTGTTCTGCTTCTGAAGATGAAGGAGCAGATAGAGGAAGGCCTGGATGGAGAGGCCAGCATGGTGGATAGAACTGATGGCAGCTGGGTTGGAACGTTCAATTTGCATCTACAGCACGAGGGAAAAGATGTGATGCCCGTCTTTGTCTTACGTACGAAGAGAAGGGAGAAGAGAGTATAATGAAGTCAAAGAAATAGGTGAAGAAAGAGGAAAATGTAGAGTAGTTACTTTTCCTTGACTTAGTATAGACCAACTGAGAAGTTCTCTCTAGGCCCATTCAATAGACAACAAACACATTTTGCCCAAGCACAGGCAGGATCCCCAAGGGCTTTATCTGGATGATGCTGGGGTGCCCTTATTCTTTGTCTCACCTATTTAGCACATCTCTCTTCAGCTTCTTTTATAAATCTTATTTCCACTTATACTATTTGTTTTGGCAGTGAAATCTTCCTCAGAGAACTTGTGTGTTAACCAATCAGTCATTAACTGTTCTCTTTTATGAAAGGCTTCTTTTGTTTCTTTTTTAGGAACCAACAACAATTTCAGCAATGGAGCTCTCTACTAAACAGGTACTAACGTAATACACTATAGTCAACACTGTCTTTTGCATTTGAACCTGATAGATTTACTTACATTCACTGTATTTTATAGATTGGTTAACAAATAGGTAGTAAAAGAAGTAAAGAGCAGAGAAGTATTGTTATTATAACAAGCTAATCGAATGAAAGTTTTATTATCTGGGCCTTCTAAATGTATTTCCCAGATCAGTAATAATTGTCAGAAATATTGCTAGATTATTTCAGAATAAAAATTTGCATTTTATTTAATTTTACATGTGTAAGCAATATACACTTGGTAGGCTGATGAAAGTAAGCATAAGTTGGTTATTGCGTTTGGAAGACCTTAACAAGTAGCTCCTGCCTTCAAGAGTACGATAGTCATAAGAGAAGAAAAAGTGGCTTTCACTTTGGTTAAACATGCAATCAAACTCACCAAGTAGTATATTCTAGAACTCCAACACTTCAGCGTTTCAGGGTTGATAATGATTAGTGTTTTGATTTATAACAAGTGGATGTGTTGGTAAGACATAAAAGAAAAGCAACTAATTTCTCAGTACTGAACTACAGATAATGGCACAAAGTTTGACTTCTAAAAATTATATTTTCTATATCACTATCTACTCTTTAACCCAGTAGAGGAGTAATAATTTTGGAAATAAATTGATACACTGAACTGAAGTCTATTAGTAACTAACATAGTATGAAAATGAAAATGAACTACCATGTCCCTTATTGCTATAAAAACTTGTATAGAAAACTGTGAATGTAAGAATCGTTTGACTAAAGTTATTTCTGGTCTTTTTGCCTGTCTTGCCATTGACGGTGATCCACCTCTTGAACAGAACACTAAATTATGGTGCCAACAAAACGCAGTGTGTGCCCTTTCCACATAGACGTATCAAAATAGATTGATAATCTCCGAGATATTTAAGCTCAGAGTTCAGATGATATTGACCTGAGACTGCTATCTTACACCTCATTAACATGTATTCACCTGTTCTTCAAATCTAAAAATTGTCACATTTTGGCAAGGAAATCCGGGGCTTTCCAGGATAGAAGCTAGACAGGGATAATATTTCCTGTAATGATTTTAAAGGTGTTTATTTATATTTATTCTGTGCTAGACTTCAGAGCCAATCCTTATTGAATTACCTCTAAGTGTAATTTAGCAAAACATCCTGTTGGAAAAAAAGAAGATTTTAAATATTTTAAAGCATTGTCTATTAACACAACATTCATCTAGAAAATGTCCATTTAAAAAGAATCCCTGACTTACATTTGCCATTGATGGAGGGAAGAAGGATTTCCTTCAATGTGACTCAATTTCATCCGCTCTTAGTAGCATATTTAAAGTGCGACAGTATTTCAAGAGGGATAAGAGGTGATATAACTAACCTTCTAGATAATGAAATCACGCCCTGCTCGTGGCCCACGATGTCATGAGGAGGCTAGTGAAATATCCTGCAGTGATGTTAAATTGGGCAGAAAGAGCACATCAGATTCCTGGCTAGTCACTGGATTATGCTCAGTGATGCCTGCAAGCCCCAGGGCTTCATGGGGATAGCATGATTATTTTATGTGTCATTAGTAAGCCTGAAGAATTATGATAAAATCAAAATGACATTGAATTGCATTTAATTTGGGGGCAGTTTATTAGGGTTTAGGTTTTCATGACTGTAAATCACTTGGATGGCTACACTCTTTTTGCCTTTCTCTTCCCTGTACATTTTTTCCCATTTTTTTTAACCTAAAGGCATGTGTCAGATGTAGATTCTTTGTATGGGTAATTCTTTTCCTACTCAAACATCCCATCCCTATAATTATGAATTTGGCATATGCTTCTTAAACATTATTAGCCAAGCATAAGGTCTTTTGACAGAAGGGCCAATTTGGTCAGTAATCTTTACAAGCAGGGTCACAAAGTGAGGGCTAACAGCAACACCCAACATCTGAACACTCAGGAGGTGGAGGCAAGAGACTGGGGAGCTTACGGCTACCCTGGCCTAAATGAAAGGATCTCAAAACTATCAAAAGAAAATAGGATGTCAGTGTCAGGGTAATGGCGTCCATGTACATTGTTGCCAAACATGTGTCTGGTTATTGCTCCAACAACTCTAAGTAACTCGCTGAATTATTCTGTATCTGCTTCGTTTCGTTAATCACATTGAAGCTGCTGTTGTTCAATTGATTTCTAAGTTCCTTATTTTTAAAAGAAAAAGCATGTTCTCTTATGAAGGAATTCACAAAATTTCTATTACTATGCTGGTTCATAACCTCATTCAGTGTAACTTTAAAGTTAAATTAGCAAAACAGCTTAAGCATCTATTAATATACATAATTATTTTATTTTTCTATTTTGATGCATGGAATATCAATATTTGAAAAAGAAAATGTGTGTACAAAAATATAGATTTGTTACTGTTACCTCTTATTATTCTTTTATCAAAAAAAACATAGGTATTTCACTTAGCTTTAAGTGTTTTTATCTATAAGAAACACTTCTTAATGATTTCTTAGATTTCAGTACATACTTTAACCTATATTCACACAATCACACAAGCACGAATATATATATATGCATATACATACATATTCTATAAGTGAAAATACTTGAAAATGCAATGTTGAAGTTGCTGTAAAACTCATGTTTCATCTACATCTTAGGAAACTAACATACAGTTTGGAAGTCTCTTGCCTGTGGATTATCATTAAAAGTCTCATCAATGACATAACTTTTTTAAAAACTGTTATTGCATTTTTATTTATTTTTGTATGTATGGGGGTTGTAGCGGTGCAACTCATGGGTGTGAGGGCACATGTCAGTTCCTATCTCCCATCATGTGGTCCCTGGAATCTACGTCAGAAAATCAGGCTTAGCAGCAGTTGCTTTTACCCAATAAACTGACCTCCGGCACCGCATTTATATAACTTTTACTTACAACATCATTAATTAGTGCTCTAGTAAAAGAAGAATGTGTCTCTCTCTTCCCTGTGGCTGTCAGATGCTTACAATTTGTTTCTACTTCACACAAAACTGTATGATCTGCTAGACTTTAGAAGAAACTATAGAGACCAGTATTTATCCTTAAATATAATTTATTGTGAGAAAGCCTAAATAAGTTAGATTTTTTTTTCTTAAAAGAAGGGAAATCGAATAGAGTGTTTTCTTAACTCTTTCACAGCAACAGCTGTACATTGGTTCAACTGCTGGGGTCGCGCAGCTTCCTCTGCATCGCTGTGACGTTTATGGCAAAGCCTGTGCAGAATGCTGCCTTGCCCGGGACCCCTACTGTGCGTGGGATGGGTCATCATGCTCGCGCTATTTTCCTACTGCAAAGAGGTAAGATGAGCACTAAAGAAGAAATCAAATTTTCTTAGCTGACTTGCTTTATAGAAAAGCCCCTTATAGATACACATAATGCCTTTCTGTGCAAATAAAAAGAGATTTGAGGTAGAAAGATGGTAATTAGGATTTTGATTGCTACCTTATTGTTTGTCTCGTTTTTTCCCCTTTTCCTAAAACACATACAACAAGCAGAAAAAATGTATAATAGAGAGGTTGAAAACTAAATGAAATAGAACAAATAATTGAAGGACTTTTAAGACAGCAACATAATATCTACCTCTAAGTTCTTATATGGAAATTGGACAATGTCTTTGTGGGCAAAGTCCTTGTCATGCAAGTGTGAGGCCCTGGGATCAAATCCACAGAACCTATATGTGTTGGAGGTGATTAGCATAATCTTCATTCTCAGGGCTTCTGTAGCATGTAAGACAGGACAAAGAAACAGGCAAATTCATGGAAGCTCATACGACAGCTAGCCTGGTGTGCAAATTGCAGCTGCTGACAACAAAAGGCTTCAAGCAAGGTAGAGAGAGACGAGGATGTGATCTCAGCTTCACCCATGCAACGTGGCGTGTGTCCCACTGCTCCGACACACACAGACACACATAAGCATAGACACAGAGAAAGTCAACAATGTCTTCCTCCATTTAAAAATGTTGCATCTATGCCTTAATATTGCATTAATATCGATTAACATTGCTAAATATATCTCCTGTTTAACTCAATAAATCTTTAATTGTGCTTGTTAGTACTGAATCAGCTTATGTTTACAGGGTTTTCACTAGAAATATGAAAACTGCATAATAAAATCTTAGGTTTGTGTGTGTGTGTGTACTACTCATGCATTTTAAGTGTATTCTTGATATTTTATCTACAGTTATTTTAGAGGGAATTTTTAAATAAAAATTAAGTTATAATTAGAAAGTTATTGGCAGGTGCAGGGGTGATGGCTTGGTGAGAAAAGTGCTTGTTGCACAAGTTGCTGAGGCAGAACCCAGGGGAAAGCCTGACATGGAGTAACATAGGGATCTTGAGAGATCATTGATCACCTTCTCTAAAAAAGATGGTGAGCTCCAGGTTCAGCCAAATCAGTGGGCTCCCAATTCAGCGAGAGACCCTGTCTCAAAACAATGATGATGATGATGATGATGATGATGATGATGATGATGATGATGAAGTAGAGAGCGACATGGAAAGGCACCCATTTTCAACCTCTGGAACACACAAGGTACACACATATCCATGTGCCTATATGCAGAGAACACGTATGTAGCATGCACAACCAATGCAGATATGCACAACCAAAACTTTACTGAAAACAACATATAGAGATTAAACATGATTACAGCTTCGTATGCAGGATCAAATAGGAAGGATCTGATGGGAGTTTGGGGAGAGGAAGAATGTGATAAAATACATTGTATATAAAATTTTAAATAAAAATAAGACAAAATAGTTTAATAATTTATTGTAAAATTATTTTCAGGAAATGCTCTCATACTACAAAGAAATGTTAGACACATCCTAAAGCTGTAGACAAATTAGTTTACTCATGTTTAATAAAATAAAAACAGTTCTTAATTTTATAAAACAGCCATATCACCATATCTCTCCTCTTTGCTGTCTTTCTTTGTTGAGATCTACTGTTTGAGGAAGAAATAATGATGGGTAAAAGGGATATACAGAATCTTGTTAATGTTCTTTCAAGCTTACTGCCAAGCAGACTGACCTATTCGAACAGAAAAGTGACTACCATCCCTAAGCCACTGTACTATTGGAACAATAGAACTGTTTTAGCATAGACACTATTGCCGAAGAAGCTCTGTGTACCAACCTTTCACTGTAGTAGATAGTATGTTCTGCAGCATTTGTAATATTACAAATATATCTGGCCCTAACATTTACTTAACTGTTTCCATTACTGCTTTAGATAATATTGTTTTAATAATAAAGCATCTACAGCTAAGGCTGGAGAGATGGTTCAGTGGTTAAGAGCACCTACTGCTCTTACGTTGGACCCCAAGTCAGTTCCCAGACTGTCATAGACAGCTCACAGCCATGTATAAACCCGGCATCAGAGCCTGCGACTTCCTCTCCTGGTCTCGTGGTGTAGCCATGAATGCACACAGATGCACAACAGTGTACATAACATAGAGATAATTTTAGACAATTACCTAGAATTTAACTTACTTTATCATATAATTAGAACACGGAATCATGCTAATACTAAACGTAAACCTCCTCATGTAAACTACATGCATAACAGAGTTTTCTTAATCTTTCAAAGTTTCATATTTAGGTGTTAGAGTTAGTACTCCCATAATTTTTTGGGATATTTATATTGGAAAAAATACTTAATTTGAAGATAATATGTGCTGATTAGAGAAGCCATGAATAATTTATGACCTTGCACTATATCATCATTACAGTGATAATTCTAAATTACTTAATATTAAATTTTTATACTTATTAAAACTGTTTAGATCTAAGGTACTTTTGCATTACTCAAACATACATATGGAATTCATATTTGAAGTAAAAATGAGGACTATTTCCTTTATAGGAAATAATAATGAAGAACATTGCATGATCTGGCAGTGAGAGGTTTGAATTCTAAGTTTTTCTTATCAAAGGAGATAAAAAGATAAAGGTAACTCTAATTTAAAACTTGTATTTATATATGAAGTGGTTCTCACACACTCAAAAAATTAGACCAAAAGAATTTTCACGAGCGCTTGTTTTTCTTTTGAGATATGGATTTGACTTCACCTAATTTCACTCTCACATTAGATATATCTCTGAAAAGGATGTGTACAGGCCTTGTAACTTACATATTCTCTGTGGTGGCGTTTTTGAAGCTTAAAAGACTGAGAAAGGCTTTCCTGAATGCTTTGTGGTTCAGGTTTCACAAGTTCTCTTGTTGGCTCAATTTTCAAGTGTACACATCTGCTTGATAGTTTCTACGAATAGAAACCTATAAATACTTTAGAATTCTAAATTTATGAATACAGTAATGAGCTCCATATTTATAATTCTCAGTGGCCATTAAAAGTGTTCTTTCCAAAGATGGCAACTAATTTTGTAGCAAGATAATACCTTTAAAATTGACAAAAAAGAAAAAGAAAAGAAAAGAAAAAGAGTAAAGAACACCCAAACTTTCCCTAGACAAATAGACATTTTCCTTATCTCTTATCCCTCGGTGTGCACCTCTGCTTTGCATGGAACAGCAGTAGCTCATCTCCTCCTCCAAGTGTGTCTAACTAACTGCAAGGAACCCCACACACCATTTGAGAATCCTGAAAAGGAACCTAACTGTAGTTTGATGCACATATTCATCTTTTCTGTAAAAGAGAATGTCATCTTGGTTCACCTACTTTCCTAGCAAAAGGAGACCTTACCCTGAAGTTCGAAATCTGTAGTTGTTTTCCTTCTTTTCTCCAATGCACAAACCGATTTGCAACTATAACCATATGATAGGCTTTGATGGTGGTGTACACCTGAAACCCCAGCAGGCTAGCCATGAGACCCTATGTAAAACAAGAAAGAACTAAATGGTGATGGTATAGTTCAATGGTGCAGCACTTACAATCGCTCTGAGTTCAGTCCCACAGCAAAACGTCAGATAAAATGCAATGAGGCTGTGGTACTATTCAAACTTGTCAGTGTGATCTCTTCTCCAACAAATTATTCAGAGCCCAGCAGTCTTCCAGCCTGAGTTCCATGATCACATAGCCCTAAGTTCCTCCTCCCTGACTTGGAACAGGCCATTCTGGAGAGAGTATCCACTTGGGTTTTAGCATGAGAAGTCTGAATAATATCACAGCCTAGCAACAGTACCATACTTCTGCTCCGTTAAAGTGGGGTTGGCAAAAAAGGAATTCTATTTTACTTCAAGCCATCTTTTTTGCAGTCATGACTCACTTTCCTGACAGAAAAGCCAAGGGGACTAAGCAAACATCATTTTGGGCTTAACTGGAGGTGGATTCATTTGAAATGTGGAAACAAAATAAAGATGGCTGACTTGGAAAAAAATGCAATAAGAATGCTTTTCTATAAAATACTGATGGAACAAAGTTTAATATTCAATAAAGAATTCTTAGCTTATACATTCTAAAGCTAGACAATAATATATTTTAAAAGTATGTATGGGCAATGAGGAAAACCATCACTCATGCGAATTCCAATTTTCAAGCTTACACCCACACTGATGATCAGAACCATAGTTCAGTTATGTTTATTGAAGAAATGGGTTTGTGTTTCAAAATATTGTTCTTTATTTCCTCCAAAATTTAATGCAGAGCTTCTCAGTGCCAGATTTTTATTGACTGATACCTGCTAGAAAACAAGCCAGGCAGTCTATTTAAAAGACCTTTGGCTGCCGTGACTAGAATTCAGGACACTTGTTTCCCAGCTTGATCACCTTTCAGACCCCTCGTAGAGCCACCTTGGATACAAATGCAGGTCTTCCTCTATTGTCTGCAATATTCAGTACAAATCTCATTCTTCATTCACATCAGAAATTTCTAACTGAGAAAGCAAGATAGAATAATGTCTCTTGAATGCAATCTTTTTAGACGCACAAGACGACAGGATATAAGAAACGGAGATCCGCTGACGCACTGCTCGGACTTACAGCATCACGGTAAGTGCAGACTGCCCAAGTGCGACCAGCATGACAGGAGTCCTCACACCTTCTCCAACACACTTGGGGGAGGGGGTTACGATCTGGAATGAAGACAATGTTGAAGAAGAAACCAAACAGGAATATGTTTTTTGATCACTGGTATAATAAATTCAAGATTTTAGATCTTTGTAAGATCGAAATTTCTTATGTGAACAAAAGGAAGCTAAGTCTCTGAGCATCCTCTTATATATTAGCAACACAAAGAGATACGCAACAGAACTTTTCATTAAAATATATCAAATAAATTCAAAATAATTAATGTTAAAATGGACCAAGCAAGCCATATGTCTATATGCTGGGAATGGTAAGCCAGTATACTTTTTCTGGGTGTTTGAGTCATGCAGACAACGAAGTCATGTCCTTACATTAAATACTAGGTGTATATTTCCTTGAAGTGGGCAATTTAGAACCAATATGCTGCTACATGCTATTGAGCCATTTTAAATGTCAGAGTTGCTTATTTAATCAGAAACGTCGTACAACCTCCATTTAAAATGTATGAATTGCAGTGCAAGCACATTCTCCCTATTTCAATTTATGAGATTGATAATGAAGCTGTGCTTCCCTCTGCTGGAGAAACTTCTCAATGACAAGGACACTAATGAACAGGAAGTAATAGCGCGCAAAGCATGAACATTGTAACTGAACTCCATTATCCTGCTTTCTCCTCAAGTGCCTTTTGCAGTGATCACAAAACACTCTTCACATTTTATGATGCAAATAATCTTGATTTTATTTACTAGGTGTGTAGAATATTCCTTGTTTTGTGTATGTTAGAAGGGAGGGGCCACCATTGTTCTTAGCACTCGTACATGCTTTGCAACAGCCCTCACCCTCTTGAAATGCCGGCCCCCTTGAGTGTACCCTCAATGTGTTGGCATCGGACTCATAAATCCTCAGTGGAATTGTGGGAGAAACAGGAGGTGTTGGAGCAAATGGTTAAAAAAATCACTCACTTTTAAACATTCATGGCCAGTGGCTTTCCTGTAGAGTACTCTCCTGACTTTGAAGAAGAAATAGACCACTAAAGACGAGCAAAGATTGTGTTCCTATCTCTAAGCAAAGTGCCTGTACTAGGACACTCTTCCTGTTTTTCAAGTAGCATACTCCATCTAGACAATCTAATATTTACTCATTTTCCATGGACCTATTTCAAGTGAAAATATTGTACTAGGACTCCACCATTTTATAAATAGAAGAATGTTATTTATTAATTCAATATATCGAAGAACTTATGTACTTGTATCTTAAAAGTTAAGATAAAGATCAAAAACATGAGCAGGAGAAAAATTAGAAGTTATTTCTAATCTGACTATAATCTATATGTCTGCATGTGTTTTGTTACATGGCTATAATAAATATAACATTGTAAATATTAGAAACATTCATTAATTTTGATTGAATGTGAGTGTATTGTCTAGTTTTTTTTAAGGAATAATGGGAATACTTAATGTTTTAAGTGTCCTAGTAGAAATTTGAACTAAATAGCATCTATTATTCATCCTGGGGGGAAAAAAAGGCTATTGATTATTTTCACACCAATCCCATTCAGATGCAATATGATTTTTAAAATAATACCATTTTTAAAGAAATATTGTTATGAATGCTAAAGTATGTCTCAGTCAGTAAAGTGACTCAAATGTTATCCTCAGCACCTGTGTAAAATGCCTGGCTTGGGAAACTGCCCATGTTGTCTCAACACTCCTGGGGCAGACACAAGCAGATCCTCGAAGGTATTTGGCTAGATAGAGTATTCTAACTGGCTAGTCTCAAGTCCCAGTGAGAGACCCTGCCTCCGAAAAGGAAGACAACTCATGAGAAGAAACAACATTGGAGATCACCCTTGGGTCTCCCTGTGCAAACGTATGTGTGTACCACACCACTACATATGAGCACCCGCAAAAAAATAAATATGCATGCATACCTGCAAGTAAACAGAGAGAGAACTATCACTACGTGCTGTCTTTAAAATAATAATAATTGATTTTGTACATATCACAAATATGTTCTAAGAATCATTAGGTGATACCTCCATTAGTTTAGCAATCTAGTCCCTTTGTAGGAAAGTTCTCATACTATTTCAAAATGATATCTACTGGGGATGGAAATGTCTCATATACAAATGGGAAAACTGACCAATGACTTTTTAAAAGTAAGGCTGTGTTTAAGTGAATATTGTTGATCATTGAACGGTTTTACTGGAGGTAATGCTGCCCATTTTGAAGGTGTGTTGGTGGCCTATGTTAATTCAAGCCTATGAGAATTAGCTACATAGAATTGTTTAGCTATAAACAGTAAAGTCGGTGTGAATGAATTCTTCTCCAGATAATTTGTTTGGAATACATACATGGGATCAAAAAGAATAGTAGAATTATTTTCCATTTTTCTTTTTGATTGCTACGCCCTTCCATTTTATGTTTGAGATATAGGGGAGGAAAGATCCAAACAGCCCACAAAATTCCACAGCCATAAAACACTCCTTTCTCAAAGGGTCCCTTATGCCTGTTGGCTGCTTTGGTTGCTAATTGACCAAACATAAAGCACACACACCGTAGGTTATGGTAAAGTTCAAATGTGTGGAAAGTACGCCAGGAATCCTCATTTGGCCAGGCTCAGCCTTACCATTAGGGATCCGTGAATTATCTCAGAATGGTGGATGTCAATATTTGAACGTAAATGGGCTCCAATCCAGAGTCCAGCCCTGTTTAAATCATGTATGTTGTCTTGCTAATGTCACTTCTCACATTCAATAAAATATATGTGCTCATATGGAAACAAGTAAAGATATGAGATGTTTTGTTTAACAGAAAGCTCCTAAGCAACATGAAGCCAAATTATAGACTTCAGTATGATCACTTCCAGCTGTAATGGTAAACATATTCTGTGACACCCTATATTTTACATATCCTGAGATTTTAATAAAATGACTATATATAAAATGACTTAAAATTACGGTGGAAGATGTTGCTCTTCTGATGAAACCTTCAACACTCCCTCACTGGATTTCCCTCTGGGCAAAGCAGCAGTGGGCTGAACTGTGATAGGTGAGACAGGAAAATCCACTTCACTGCCCTTGATCCCAAGACAATCTTCTCTATCACCATGACCATTCACCCAAAACCTTAGTATCAAACCCTAACAGTACATGTGTACGGGAAAATCTTTCTTTCTAAGCACACACCAGGCAGGATGCTAGAGTAGGATTCAGGTTGTCTCCAATCCATTCCTTACCCTCAAAAGAGAGTGCATGCTTGAAACTGGAGCTTGTCTGACTTCATATTTAAGAAAATGACTGGTCAAGTAAATTACTTCTCCACTGTCTCCCCCCCCCAAACAGCCCAAATGAATCATAACACAATTTATGTTTTATGTGTCCAGAAAGCAAAAAGCTACATTTTAAAAAGCATATCACCCTCTTATATTTCTGGATGATGGATATCCTTTATGCCCTATCTTATAATTTAGTGTCACCATTCAGTTTTACTTTCCAATAGTTTTCTTGGCTTTTCTGCATACATGCCATTCTTTTTTTAATGTCCCACAGTAAAAATCTCCACAGAAGTCAATCTTCTAAATTATCTCCTCAGCTAGTTCATCTCAATCTATGTCTTGATTGGCATCCAAATCATGCCCAAATTTCATAAAGGCTCTTTGACAGTACTGTCTTTATGGTCTAGAAAAACATAAATTTAATATTTTGTAGCCATGATTTTATGTTCTTTACCATCTTCCAAATATGAATATGAGCATTTAAGCCAAAGAAGAGCCTTGAGACTTGATCTAAGCACTGATGTCATCCCTTTAAAGCCCCAAGTTCCATAAATTTTGAGAAACCACTTGTGAGGTAACACTGAAGATTAAATGTCCTAATGCTTCGTGTGCTCCTAAGAAATAAAACAGCCCATGAATGGCAATCTAGTGCAGGATTCCAGATTCAATCTCACAGAAAGATATCATCAATAAATGTTCAATGGAAAAATAAACTCCTGTATAAATGAGGTAACCAATGAAAAGAAAATGCCAACGTCAGTCATAATCATAGGTGGAAGAAAAGGAAAAAAATCTTTGATTTATAAAGTTGCACTAATGGAGGTTTAAAGTCTTGCGTGCAAACCAGGTAGGTAGACCCATTACTTCAGGCAGAGAATTTAATCAACCATCTGTCAGGTTAGTAGAGTCTGGCATGGGGGAAGAAAGATAAGGAATTCCTTCGGGATTAAAGCTACTTCAACCCTGCTTAAAAGCAAAAGTAAGACACAAGCTATCATCAGGATGTTTTGTTTGTGATGAGTGTACAGCATAGAAGCAAGTCATATGGTATTGCCTGCTATGGCTTTTACAAAGACCTTTGAAACTTCTTTTGCTGGAGTAATCAATTAACAACAGCTCTCCTCTGATGTTGTCTTAGGCAAACAATCAAGTATATTGACTGAACATACGTAAGCTTTGCCAGATTTTCATTTATTATTTCCCTTACAAAAATCTTCATCTTATCCAAGATAAACTATTTGTGCACTTAAATTTAATTATTACAAAGAGGGATTCTAAGATGTCTGCATTTTTTATTCCAAACGTTATAAAAATCAAATATCATTATACTGCAAGATGGTATTTTCATTATTGTTTATGGGAGGTTTTGCCTTTGCAAATGATTGTTTCCTATCTCCCATCAAATCGCTTGGGGACAGTAAATGAAAGATTAAATTCTATGTTTCCTCTTTTTTTTATAAGCAATTGTTCCTATGGCAATCTTGCTCTGGCATATAGATTATTTTGCTTTCTTGGGTAATGCATTCACTATAAAATCATGAAAATAAAATATACCAGATGTTGCACATTGACTCATAATATTACAGTAAACATGCATATTGGTACCTCACTGAAAGCTTTTGCCATTTATTTCAAGTCTTGTGTAACATTTTATAACCCATTGATTTCATCATTATTTCATAATAAATTTTCTAAAAAGCAGATACGCTAGTGTGTTAGTGACTAGAAAGTCACTTTGTCCAATAAAATAACAACTGTAAAAAGACACAGCTAAAATTTCCTAGCCTATCTGTCTGCTCGTCCCTCTCACTGTCCATATGCTGACAAGCACATTCTAAGAACCAATCCAAAATAGATGCATAGATACAAGAAATATTGAAAACCACCTGAATTTTAAAATTCGAATTGCTATATCCTAGCTGATAAGCACTTCCCAGAAGCAAAAACACTTCTTGATTTAGGGCCTAAAATGAAGTTTATAATCTAAAATGGCTTTATTATGCTGATATTTTCTGTAAGAACTCATTGAGTCTCTCTGTTCTTGTTAACTCACATTCACTATGTTGGTCACATTCCTAGTAGATGGATTGAATAAAAATACATGTGTTTTCATGCACAAGCCCACACGAGAGATTGTCTACAGCGTTTGCAGAGACTGATGGCTGCAACCACCATCATGAACACTGAAGAACAAGTCATAGACATTCTATTAATAAACAAGTGTGATTCCTTCCACATACTATATATTTTAGATATTGTTCTTTGGGGGTTTTCAAGACAAGGTTTCTCTGTGTAGCCTTGGCTGTCCTGGACTCACTTTGTAGACCAGGCTGGCCTCAGACTCAGAAAGACTTGCTGCCTCCGTTTTCCTGAGTGCTGTGATTAAAAGCATTCACCACCTTGACCAGATACACTTTAGATCTTTTAACTGCCCCAAAATATAGACAAGATAAGTTGCTTGTTAACCATTTAAAGTTGCAAATGTAAAATATATGTAAAGGCTACTTTTACTCCATTTTAATTTTTAGTTTTCTATTATCCCATGACATATAGCCCCTCATCATGTAATTGTAATTGATGGCAACTAAGATGTTTTTCAAATACTTGAAATTTTTTGCTGATAAAATAAATTTCTAATAGTTATCTATATATCAGTAAGAGAACCCTAATGATCATTGTGCTTAAGAACACATTGCTACTGTTTTGTGTTTCACCAGATTTATGGAGTACGTTTCCTTTTTGTGGCTTGACCATTCACAGGGAATATAAATGAAAAATATTACAAATGTAATGTGGTAAAACAACTAGATTTGATTTGTCTGATACAGCCTAGAAACTATATTTCTTAAGCAACTTACATGGCTACTTCAATTACTTTGTATCTGTCTGCCTCTCCTTTGACTTGTGTTTGATTTTTTTATATTTATTGCCTATAAAACTCAGTTTTTAATAAGGGACAAAAACATCAAAATCTAATACCACAAATCAAAGGAGTGGATATGTGGCTCCCAACCTCATCCATCTGTCTCCTATCTGACATTATATTTTCCAAGATTGTTACATTGTTCACATTTCAATTTGGGGAGATGCTTATGGGGTTAAAATGGAGAATGAAATAAATAGGAAGCTGAAATGTGATTCCTTCTGTTTCTGTACCATTGGAAGAGAATCAAATGCTAAATAAGGCCTTAAGCAACATGATATTTCTGGCCAAATGATGGATATCATGACTTTCTGTTGTTACAAAAGGAAGCAATTTATTTAACTTCTTTCTTTCCTCCCATTCTTTCTGCTTTATTAGTCTCATTTCATTTCCATAAATTATCCCACTAAAAGAGGAAATGATTAATTGAAGATTGCTTCCTCAAAAACATTATTTCTTGTCATTAGCAGCTGCAGCATATTGAAATGTTGCATTATCCAAACACACTGGTGCTTTTTAAATAATTTTAATATTTAGTTGCTTTCAATTATTTTAGCCTAACTATTCAGATCGTTGAACCCAGGGGAATTTATTATTCGGTTTAATAACTATATCCTTATTGTCTATGGTAGTTTTATGACAAAAGGTTTTAGTGTAAAACATATTTTAAAGTGTTTTGTAATGAGATAGCTTTCTTTTTGGAAGTGTATATTTTCCACGACCATTGCTAACATAGACTTCCATCATGAAGGTAAAACTATTTCTATGACTTCTTAAATCCCTATATCCTCTTATTATTTCATAGTATTACATTTTGATGTGGAATGTCCTTGATTATACATATATGCTTCTACTACCTCATGAATATATTATTTGAGAGTTATTAAAGTTAAAATATTCCATCTAAACAGCACTTTAATGAAATAGTCTGTCACAGTAGGACTGTAATTTTATTCTCTCTTATATTGATTAAGCTTATAGTCTGTGCCTGTGGGAGTCAAAATTATATAACATTTCAAGCTTTTAAATTCAGTGGGTTTGTTTAGGTTTGTCACTCAGCAAATACATGGTAAGAGGTCATGATTGCCTTTCGGCTAAGATTATGATAGACACAGTAAGTAGGAGATAGGACCAATTTAAAAATAATTGTAAATAATATGACCATATCACGAAGAGTGGGACAGATCTAGGATGCATCGAAGCTGAGGTGTTTTCTTTATTTGTTTAATGCTTAGAGGAGGGCAGGACTAATGTTAGAGACACCTGATAATTGTCTTAGCATGGACTCTTAACACAGGTATTTGAACAATTTAAACTATTGCAGCGGCCATTACATTGCCAGTATCACTGGCAACTGTGTTTAACTATTACTGTGCACAGACAGTAATATCTAATTACTATTATCTAATATCAAACATCTAATATCTAGACAGTACTGTCTAATTACTACTTCTACTGTGTTGTTTTTCCCCCATGGGTATTTGATTTTTTTGTTTTTAATATGTGTCTCTCTTAAAAACAAGTCACAAAAGTGTAAGTAGAAAGAAAGAAAGAAAGAAAGAAAGAAAGAAAGAAAGAAAGAAAAGAAAAGAAAATTACTTTAAATTTTTTGAAAAAAAAAAGGATATGTATTTATATGTGTATCATAGATACATGTGACAAATAAGTACCTCTTTCAAAAGTGTATCGGATGTGTAAGGGGTGTAGCTCCTGCATACATACAAAGACTGGAAAGAAAGCCTGCTAAAAACCTAGGCATGGTGCTAGATTTTAACTCTGGATCCTTGTGATAGCACAGCAAGCTGCCTGGATGGACAGGTTTTTTTTTTTTAATATTAATTTTATTTTTTTAATATTAATCACAGGTTATTTACTTTGTATCCCAGCCATAGCCCTCTCCCTTATTCCCACCCAATCCCACCTTCCCGCCCTCATTTCCTCCCTGTCCCTTTCCAAGACCACTGCTAGGGGAGGTCCTCTTCCTCTTCCATCTGACCCTAGCTTATGAGGTATCTTCAGGACTGGCTGCAATGCTGAATGGACAGTTTTGTAGTGATTCATTTTTGTAAAGTTTTGTAACTTTATAGCCAGAGAAATTTAGATTGTGAAAGTGTTGCTTGCTTTGTTTCTTTTTTAAATTAATTTATTTTTTAATAAATTACAGCCTGCTCCCTCATCCTCTCCCCATCCTACCTTCCCTCCCTCATCTCCTCCCATGCCACTCCCCAAGTCCACTGATAGGGGAGGTCCTCCTCCCCTTCCTTCTGACCCTAGCCTATTAGGCCTTATCATAAGTAGTCTCTATATGAGGTTCTATTAGCAAAATAGGACCGGTTGTGTTAGATGACTACCAGTTGTATAGTTATAAAATCATAGCATTTTCAATTAAATTTTTATTTTTTATATTAATTATAGTTTATTCACTTTGTATCCCAACTGTAGCCCCCTTCCTCATTCCCTCCCAAGCCCACTCTTCCTCCCTCTTCTCCTCCCATGCCCCTCTCCAAGTCCACTGATAGGGGAGGTCCTCCTCCCCTTCATTTTTAATAGATGACAAGGATATATTTAAACATTTTCCTTAGTTAACCTAGGAGTTATAGTAAGTGTAATAGTACATGCCTAAACCCCCAACATTTGGGGAGTCCTGAGTCAGAAGGAAGGACTGTGAGTTTCCTGCCAGCCTGAGCTACAGAGTAGCCCAGGCTTATGGCTGGTCCCAAAGCTGTTGCTTCACAATTCATCTCACAGAAGCTGCATCACTGGGTCCCCAAGATATATTTTTTAAAAAACACTTAAAAATTATAACTTTACATATTCTGTAAGTGCTCTGAATCTTTATAACACATTCAAGATAATTCAAGATAGTTTCTATTCACTTTTTTTTTTTTTTACTAAAGCAAAAATAAAGAAAAAAATGTCAAGGAAGAGAAACAGGCACACTCAAAGAACAAAAGCCATCATGTAATCAGTGACAACACGTTTACTGAGATGTGAGCATATTATACATTTGCCGAGTGGTGTTCTCTAAGAAAGTGGAGAATGGGTAGGATAAGAGAGTTCATTTTTACTAGCCAGTTGTTGTAAAAGAATATCAGTAATTGCTAAAGCTGGTAATTACATTTCCCAAAAGCAAGCACACAGAAAACCCTGCAACTCAGAATGTTGTGGCGTAAATACAATAAGCAGCGCCGTGAAGTATTGCTCTTGCCTTCCTCCTTATCCCCTGGATTCCCCATCCCCATTGATAAAATAAATTATCCATTAATTGTGTGTATTGTAGGACAGCTGCTTTCAGGTCAGCTGTTTGATCCAGAGTAAGATTTCAGATTATTATCTGAAATATGTAAGACTTCATATCCTTCGGGAAACTTTTAGTGAAAAACAGCATGTCTTCAGTAAAGTGTTTGACTCAGTGGCAGTAACTATGACCTCAGCTCCATAAGACCTCTCAGAGTGTTCAATGAAAGCACCATGTGCTGCTGTTACAAATTAATAGTATGTTTGAAAACAGATAGTAATCAAAATATCTAGTACTGTGAGAAGATATTGATGGAAAGAACATCTCTCCTGCATATGCATTTTTTGAGAGAAAAAAAGGATGGCATGAACTCCATGGCAGGCTCTTTGATCACCTCCTCCTGGGGGTGCAGCCTTGGCAGGCTACAGAGGAAGACAATGCAGCCAGTCCTGATGAGACCTGATAGGTTAGGGTCAGATAGAAGGGGAGGAGGACCTCCCCCCATCAGAGGGACATAGGAAGAGAAGAGGGAGGAAGAGAAGGATTGGGAGGAGATGAGGGAGGGGTCACAGCCAGGACACAAAGTGAATAAATTGTAATAAATAATTAATAAGACAATTTTAAAAAGAAGGTCAAAAACAATGAGGGGACGAGCCAGAGGGTGAAGCAGTCAGTTGCATCTTCAGTGTTTTCTGTGCTTTCCAACATTTTTGCAGGTGGTTGATGAAGAAAAGTCAAAACAGATAATGCATATTTTATTGCCTCCTAATCATCATGTTTAGAATGTTTATGCAACATCTATAAAGCATAAACTGAAATAAATATAAATATGACAACGTCATAGCATCTGACTTTCGAAGAGTAGTGTGGTATTAGCCTGAGGCCACGTACATGAAAGTTCTAGTCCCAAATGAGAAGTTTGTAATGGTACACAGATCCTCTTACAGAGAGCTTAACAAAAATGCCTGAACACGATGGAGATTTAGACTTTGTATTTCTGGCTGATGCAGCAGAATCAAGCTAACAACACAAAATAGGAGAATCTGTAACCAAAGAATTGCAACAGGGCATCTGCAGGCTGACTGTGATAAATGGTTATCGGAGCAGGAAGTTTGCTGTCACTGGTTACTAGCTAGAAGATGCTTCTCTCTGTTTGGAGAAAGCGGAGAAAGAAACGGTCAACTCAATAGACAAAGAGGCCTTAAGGTATTGGCAAGAATAGTTATAAAAACAAACTAACAAAAGGTTCCAAAGCCATGAACCAATGTAACCAGGTGCTGTTTTGACACTCAGGTACTAAGGACCTGACTCTTATTATGCTTCTTAAAGAGAATCATTACACATTACTAAGTTGAATTAAAAGCAACATGATATGAATTTGCTGTTAAAAGGTACATGGTTTTGTGAGACATAACTATGAAAGAACCAGATGAGCTGCTTTTATAAATATAAGGAACTATCTGTTATTATGATGATTATTTTTTTTTCTTGCTACTTGAGAAAGTTTTGATACTACTGGAAAAGACTAACTGAATTGGTTTCCCAGCACTATTGGGACTATTGAGGTTAATTGCAAAGAGACAATTCAGATAGTGATATTTTGATGAGTTCTTTGAGAATTTTGTATATTGTGTTTTAATGCTATTAGACATATTTTGTTTTTTATTTTGTGCACATGAGTGTTTTGTCTGCATATACATATGTGTAGTACCCAAAGAGGCTAGAACACAACCTTAGATCACCCAGTTCAGTCAGTTTTTAGCTGCTATTTGGATGCCAAACCTGGGGTCTTCTGCAGGAGTAGCAAGGGCTCTTAACTAATGAGCCATCTCTCCAATCCACAGACTATCTGCTTATAAAAAAGAGCTCTTCTGTTATTCGAGTCGTATTGGTTTTCTTAAAGATGTGTTAGCAAAAACAAATTCTAGAGTTCTACTGATAAATCCTTCCTCATTATAGATTCCAACATAAGAGGATTTGGCCTAGAGGACATGACTATAAAGAAAAATTTAGTGGGACTTTTCTGCTACTGTGATGTCACATAGGTTATAATTCAAGCACTGAGATCTAATGAACAATATCTTCCCAGCTGTTCAAGGATTTCTTGATCAAGCAAGTTTACACTGTAGAATTATTAACAAAAATATATTTGATATAAACACTACGGAGTTCCATGGCAAAACATTCTCATTATTCACAGCAGGTTGTGAATCTCACATTCTGCAGGTTCTGCTGCACATAGCAGTTCTCCTCTATCCAAGGAACAGATGTCTAAGAGAACATCACTGAGGCATGTAGAGGGAGAAGACTGTCACAGTCATTGTAGAACTTAATGTCCACATATACATACACATGTAAAGAAGCCAAATAATATGACATAGAATCAGTTCATTGTTGCCATTTATTTTCACTGTAAATTGCATCTTTACTATTTTCGGGCTATTGACATTTACCAAGAATAGACAGATACGTCCCGGTTTCATAAGAGTTCTTCCCTGATTTATAAGGAGGCCATGAAGAGGCTAAGGCATGTAGACTGGTGATGTGGTAGAAGCCTGCAGCATAGTGAGAGTTGGGCAGTGGAAAGCAGACGCTACAGCGGAGACTGGAATAGAAGTAGTTTTCAAAGGCTTTTAACCTAGCATAAGCAAATCGTATTGCTTATGACAGACAAAAGTACTAAGTTGATTAAGACAAGAGTAAAACTGTCAAAGTGATGGCGAAGAGGAGGGGAAACATTTTTAAAATTAAACTCCAGGCTGAATTTGAAGGAGAGAGCAGAAAATTTTCGTCTGTCTACACTGTCAGCTCTCTGTGCATGTGAAAATATATTTATTATTTTCTAAATTAATTTAATGAGTTCCAGATTGTCCAGGATGTCATAATGGAAACAGGATTACACAAGATAATACAGAGTTTTGTTCTCTCGCTGAGTTTTACCTAGCCTCTCTGTGTCATACTTTTGATCTGAGCTGTGTTTCAGTTACCACATTGAAGGAGGTTACATAAAGGGTAAAATAATAGAAACTTAATCAGGAAACAGATTTTTGTATTGCTGCATTTTATTATGTGTTCTTGCCATGGTCCATAGTCTAACTCTGGAAAATAACAAAGGGTATGTCATTTTAAAATAAGGACAATTGAAACCATATTGCATTGTAATTAAGTGAGTTTCTCCTGAGCCATCCCAAACATTTCACACCAGTTGGTCTTCAGGACAAACTTGTGACTTATTTAGGGGTTATTCATGGGGAGTAGAAACATCCTGAATTCCACCTTCTGCGAAATTGCTAGATAAATATTGGTAGGTAAATTTAATTTCACAGATGAAAGCCAAATAAAAGAGACAATCTAACTTCTCAGAAATCGCTTCTTTTTCCAAAAGTTCAGTCTGGGAACCTTTCTGCTAGAAAAATAGGTAACAAACCGGCTCCGTGCATCAGGGCAACAAAGTATAAAGATGCAAGATTATGATGACATGAGCAAATCTGTCCATGTGATGTTACTTGCTTGTAGATGAATCTCTGAATATAAAACCCAAAACAAAATGACTAATCCATTGAGGCAATTATTTGCACTCTGACAACCTTGACATGTTTTCTATCTTTAATCAATGTGAATTTGGCTCCTAAGTAGGCAACAATTTATCTTCTGAATTTTCAAATAAATATTTTAGAAAACTGAAGTTACTAACTAATGTTTTCTCGTATTGGCTAGATAATCACCATGGGCACAGCCTTGAAGAGAGAATCATCTATGGAGTAGAAAATAGTAGCACGTTCTTGGAATGCAGTCCAAAGTCCCAGAGAGCATTGGTATATTGGCAGTTTCAGAAGAGAAATGAAGATCGAAAAGAAGAGGTACAGTATTTCCGTTGTCTGAATTATTTACATCCGATATGTCTGTTGGTACCCCAGTACTGTGGACTTAGAGGAAGGAAAAGTACTGATTACTCCAACACACTACTGAACCAAACAATAGCTCCTTAGACAAGAACGCAGCATGGGCTGGTTCTATAGCAGGCTACCCATGAGAAACAAATGTAAGTTGGTAAGCATTCCTGCCCAGGAAGCACTTTGGGCATATATTTTATAGTCATTATTTCTTGCCATGGTTAGTGATAAAGCACTGTGTGCTTTAAAAAAAAAATCAAGTTTCCCTAGTATTTTTAGGGTTTGCCACTGAATTTTGCTGTACCTTTCTTCTTCCACAAATGAGAAGTTGGGATAGAATTGAGCATTTGATTCAGTGTGAAGAAATTGAATCCTACCATCATTTTTGGTATTATCTATTAAAACAGCCCCAGAAAGAGTGTCTCAATAGGTACAATTCCCCCTACACTGGTAACAACTTACATAGAGAAGAAAATCACACAGGCAGCTCCAAGTTTTTAAAAACTATTTATAAGTATTAAACAAAGGTAACCAGAATGTTTCATTCAGTTGTAAATTTTATAAAATGTGTTATGTACAGATAATTTGACAAATGCAATATGAATACAAAAGAAAAACAACCTGTTAGGATTTTTTCTGATATATCAAGGAGTTTTAAACTGTGGAAATTACACTAGAAAAAAATGTAAACTTGTTTTACATATTGCTGGGTTATGCTTTGTGAGTTTCCTTTTACAAACCTTACTTAAAGAAAAAGTGAGACTGGATATATTTCAGAGTGTATCCTCATATTATGTCACGTCCAGGACTTTGTGAACTGATAAATAATTCACTAAACCTAAAATATATGATTTAATTAATATTTTTTGTTTGCTCAAACGCTAATATTTCATTTTGTTCTTTACGAATCATATTATGAATTTATTTTAATACATTGTTTTCTAGATTTACGTTCTTCTAGTTTCTACTTCATTATCTAATATTGACTTTGTGTCATATTTTTACACTTGCTTCCTAATGCAAGTGTATGTTTTTCTTTGGCTATCCTGAGTATTTTAAATGACTGTAAGACATTCTATATAAATACAGTGGTGTCGGGGCAGTTTTTAAATGGATCTGAAAGCAATTGACAGACTCTGTAGGTCTTTCCGCAGCCTATGCGTTTTTTTTTTTTAATTTTAACTTAAAAATGTTAAATTCTATAACCCTACCTCAAAAAATATCTAATTTTCTTCTAAAGAGGAGTGGCAGATCTTGCCTTTCTATTAAATCTGCATGCCTTACCCTGCCTTTTCCTTGCTAGGTCAGAGTGGGTGATCACATCATCAGGACAGAACAAGGGCTCCTGCTCCGAAGTCTGCAAAAGAAGGATTCGGGCAATTACTTGTGTCACGCTGTAGAGCACGGATTCATGCAAACCCTTCTCAAGGTGACCCTGGAAGTCATCGACACCGAACATTTGGAAGAGCTGCTTCATAAGGATGAGGACGGAGACGGCTCTAAGACCAAAGAAGTGTCCAACAGCATGACACCCAGCCAGAAGGTCTGGTACAGAGACTTCATGCAGCTCCTCAACCACCCCAACCTAAACACGATGGATGAGTTCTGTGAACAAGTGTGGAAAAGGGACCGAAAGCACCGCCGGCAGAGGCCAGGACACTCTCAAGGGAACAGCAACAAGTGGAAGCACATGCAGGAGAGCAAGAAAGGTAGAAACCGGAGGACCCACGAATTTGAGAGGGCACCCAGAAGTGTCTGAGCCGCGCTGTCTCCCAAAACCTCAAACAAGTACAAACTTGCTTAGATAATAACTGGAAAAAAAATGCAATACACATGAACATTTTCACGGCACTGTGAGGATGTTTACAATGGTGGGAAGTTCAACTGGGTTCCACCGATTTAAATTAAGTCCATGAGGAACTTTCCCAAAAGGCTTTCTTCAGATTATCAACACCTGACAGAGATCTCAGGTGAGCCAGCGTAGATACTCAAGCCAGCGGACTTACTGTTTCTTCTGAGGGTTCTTTTGCTTTCTTCTTTGCCTGAGAAATAAAAAATAATAATAAAATCAATAAATAAATAAAAAGTCACTTGCCGTATTGCCATTGAAAGGAGAAAAACTGCATCAGCAAAGCCATTTTACTGAAGCGAGGGTTGAAAATGAACTGCATGGATTTAGTACGCAGACGAATATTCCAAAACGTGATTGGATTCAAGGATGTTTTGTCTACCAGAGCTAGTGTTTGTATGTACCGGAGGAGTTAAATAAGGAAAATGAAACTGAGTGAAATAGTCTGTGGAAATGTAAAAACGAACCACCCATCATCCAGAAGAGCAATGGAACACACTGATCTACTACTGACGTCTTCTTTCAGCTTTGATCTAAAGATGTATTTTATTAAAACTATAATTTAAATGTACAATGACAAATATGCAGTAAAAAGTAGCTGTTTTCTAAGCTAGAGTAGGTTTTTGTCTTGCAGTTATGCTATATAATTTGTTTTAAAATTCCAACTGTGTGCTGCTTTTTTTTCACATTTTTTTCAGTGTGTAAGAGTTAGTATATTACTTTAGTTACATTATTCATCGTTAACTGTTAATTATTGACTCCAAGATATGAATTATGTTTTTCCCTTTGAGGAAGTCAAACAAAAAGTATCACCCCTACTTTTAAAGGTATTATCTAAGTTAACTCTGACTTGCATAATGCTTTTAGCCAACCAAAAATTTAAGACAGCACAAAAGAGAACATGCATTAGATGCGTTCTGAAGGATCAAGAAGAAAAATAAATAAATAAATAAAAGAACTGTGTACCTCATGAAAATAGCATTGTCTTAACATAGTATTAATAAAATGTCTCTTCATTCTGTGCTTGAATATTTTGCATGATCACTAAGACATGGGACTCTCCTGATTCCACATTCCTTTAGGGATTCTGCTATCATTCATGTAATGATTTCTGAAAGAGAGAGAGAGAGATCAGTGACATTCAGAACGTGGTTTACCAACAAAATGACACATTTCTAAACCATTTCTTTATGGATCAGCTAAATTTGTCTCCACCCTATAAAATTTAATTATTTGCATAAAGAACTTAAATGTTTTCAACTCAATGAGAGTGAATTTATAAACCGTTTTCAGATCACACACCTCACTTAGGAAATGCAAATCTCTTTGTTTAATGAGCAAAGTATAACACAAAATAATTCAGAAAATACCTCATTTGTTGGTTGAAGATGATTTCCTGAGAATCACTGAGTTAAAAACGGTTAAGACTTTCTGCATTATAAAACATTTCATTGGCACTACACTCAAACACTTCAAGAACCCCTCCTTAGGTCTTCCAGCATGCACAGAAATGCAAAGGATGCATCTTCTTGCTAATTAATGACGTGTCATTGATATTTTAACTCTAGTTGTCTCAGGATTCTAATTAACTCAGCATTAATTTGTCACCTTAACTACACAAAATTGTTATTCCCTCTCTACTGAAATATGTCACAGATGGAAGCTTCTGTTTCAGTTTTAATTATTATTTAAATAAACAATTTGTTGATACATCTTTCAAATAGCCTAAGATTTTTCTACATCCAATTTTAGGCTTCTTTACTACCCTGGTGTTGTTTTTGGAAGTACATCCTCAAAGGCAAGCTGAGTTGATGAATTATTTGAAGATCAAACTTCTGAACAGAGAATAGTGTCAGAAATATTAAGTCAAAGAAAGATGTGTGCTCCAAATAAGCCATCCTCTCATTTTCATAGGGTCTGAACTGTCCAAAAATTTGATGCTATGTTTCATTCTAAATTTGCAGCTGAAACAAGTTTATTTGCAATTGCATAACTCACCCATTTTTTTTCTTAGCTCTTAACAATAAAGAACATAAATGAATGAAGACTGTATGATAACTTCATGGATGCCTTCCAAAATCTGAATGCATTTTGTTTAGCACTATGAAATAGCAATAGAAAAAAAAAACATTTAGGTTATGATTAAAAGTGTTACAAACAAACAAATATATTGACATGTCTTGATCAATTATCACATCTAAGTTTTCAAAGAAAGTTATTGATGTAACTTGCAAATAAATAAATCCTGTGACAGTCATCAGCTGCCAGTGTATATTAAGAGAGGGCAGTCTGCATGAAGAGGAATGAATGTCCCATTTACTAATTAATTTAGATGGACTTTGGCATATGCATGCATCATCACAGGTGAGACCTGCTCAAGAAATGCATGTGACTTTAAGCAAAGTACCACAGCAGTCTTAAGATACTTTCAAAATGAAAAGAAAAGACACATCACAATGGAAAGATCAGGCCCCACTGATAGCAATTGTAGAGTATAAATGCATGCAGATGCACACTTACTGCTTCTTTTATGTATGATTTAGTGATTTATAATGCTATGTGTTCAATATTTTTGCTACCTACACGTTAGGCAAAGAGGTGTAAATAAGTCTGAAAAGGTTAGGAAGAACATTGTAAAATACAAGCTTCTATAAATGTTCCATTTCGCTGTGTTCAACGTCATCCTTGAGTGCAAGATTCCCCATACAAGTGACAAGGTGGCTTATGTACTACTTGAGGGCAGAGAGTGTGTGCCCCACCATGAGCATGCTTTTTGCCAGGTCGTAAATGTTCCATATCTGTACTTATCATTGCATTTCAGATGGCATCTAGAAAACTGGAGAGAAAAATGTAATGGTATCGCTGCTGTAAATTATTCCTTTTTAGCATGTATTCAGTTGCTAAATATACATTTCTTCAAAATATCTGAATTCAGATGTCTTTACTGTTCCCTGTGGCATATGGTATTGAGGAGAGTGAGCTTCGGAACTTTCGAGAACCAGAGTCAGGGAGCTGCGTAATTAGCTAACAGATGTCTTCATTGTAGTAATGTGTAAACTGTATACTATATTCATAGTGATGATGTGAATTTCTGTGCCCTTTAAATTAAATACTGTTCTCTTTATGTCATACCTGGAAAGAAAACACGGGGATTAAAATCATAATTGCAGATCATTACAGATGCCAGACAAAAGGCATAGGGCAAGCCTGTCCTGAAGCTCTTGGGAAAGCATTGTGTCTATGTGGATTTATTAGTGTAATGTTTTCAAGCCTTTCTCTTAGGGGTTGCTTTTTGAAATGCAATTTTGATTTACTGAAAGCCTTTCAGGGCTTTTGGCTTCAAAGACATATTTGACAAACCATGACTTAACACTATCATGTAACAACAAGATAGCTATAGACTAGTCGAATGCCAAAGAATCCATGCTTTTCATTTTAACTTGGCAATAATTATTTAAGGTCAATGTTAATGTTTGCAGTATTTCTCTCCTTAAGGGAAAAAAAAAAAACATTATTTTCAAAAATAAGCAAATCCTATTATTTTGTTTTATTTTTAAAACTTCCCTATACTAGTTAATTAAGGAATCACACATTTGTACATTAACAATTAAAGACAAACCCAAAATCAAAAAGAGAAGGATGATGCAGAAATGGGTTTTCTTATAACTGGTCAACTATCCTGATCAACCTAACCAAAGAAAACTCTTACTTGTTCATGTCAAACGCTCAATGGCACAGACCCAGGCACAAATAAAACCAAACCAAAGTGGGACGATTTTTAAGTTAAGATATTGGGAGCCAGATGGGACAGCACTGTCCTGTAATCTCAAAAACGAGGAGGAGGCAAGAGGATGGGGACTTGGAAGCCCACCAGGGCTAACTAATGGGCCGCCACGTCAAAGAAACAACCAAACTACTAAAAAGGAAACAAAGAATATCTTTGAGACAAAAACTAGACTTCTCCCTGTTCACATCTTGTGGACAGGTCATGACTGTGAACTTGTGAGGGGTTGTGATGCTGAGAAGAGGCGTGGCCCTATTTTCACAGCGCAAGTTGTCATTGCCACATGTGAGAAGGCGTTTTCTCTCACAGCTAGCCTTGGACCACGGCCATAAAGCCCCCTTAAAACTGTGCACTGCTCACGCTTTGCATAGTGCACTTGCCAGCGTGGTGTGACTTACCTGCTACGCACAGATAACTGAGAGCTCCTTCAAGGGAAGGGCTTTGTTATGTTTGTGACGTGGTCTCTTGGAGCTCAGGCTGCCCTTGAATTCACTATGTAGCTGAGAGGATGATCTTGAATTGGATCAGCCTGACTCCACCTCCTGGGTGCTCCAGTTACAGACAGGCGTCACCACAGCTAGCAGGATTTGTGTCCAGTTGGTTTTCCCTCTGCTGCCTTGTATGATGCCAGGTAAAAATAGAGCTCAGCAAGTCAGTGCTGAGAGGAACCAGGTTGCGATTTGCTAGGTGCCAATTTTAAGATCCGAACATAAATGCTGTTATTTTGAAATGAGATGGGGGTGGGGGATTAAAGCTTGAGGAGAGATCTGAAGGGTTTCAGAGAGTAGGTGGCATGTAAACTACAACTTGAACTATCCATTAGATTTTCCTAGAAGAAGAAACAGAAACACCCCTGGGTAGAAGAAATACAACTAAGGAACTAAGGAAGGAAGAAAGAAAAACTACTACTTTTTTTCCCAGAGAAGTATTCCAAATGAATGGAGTGTGGTGTTTCTTACCATAAAAAAAAAAAAAAAATCAACCAAACAAACAGATACAGAAATGCTTTAAGTAAAAATGCTGTACTAATTTCTGAGTTTCAATGATTGTCTTTGTTGGTCACATCATCAACCCTGGCATATACTTTTACTTCTTCTGCACATGCCTTAGCTTCCTTTTTTTCTCTTTTTCCTTTTATGGAAAAGTAGCTTTTTTTTTTTCTCTCAGATATCCTGATTACAGTTTCCCCTCCCTCTCCTCTTCCCAGTTTCTCCCCACAGCCCTTTTCCCATAGGGATCCACTCCCTTTCTGTCTCTCATTAGAAAACAGTCTTCTAAAGGATAAAAATAAAATATAATCAGATAAAAAAAAATCTAAGCAGTGGGTCTCTGCTTCTTGTGTTTTCTTGTTGGGTCTTTTCCTTCCATTTGTTTGTTTCATCCAGTTCCTATGTCTGAACCACTTTAATACCGAATTCATTTGTCTCTTCTCAGTGGGAGCCATGCCAATAGACAATGTCTCTATAGCCACTCAAAAAACTCTTTCTGCCAGAATATTTTCTGTAATTTAATCACCATGCTTCAACTAGAATTGTGAGTTCCACAGAAGAGTAGCAGAAAGATGCTCATTTCATTCTTTAAGCCTGATGTGCACTAACTCAGTTCAAGTTACAATTTCCATTTTGTTCACCCACCTGCAGTGTTGAAAAATGTGGCCTTGATGGCCACCTTAGTCTTGCTCGTTAGCAGTACGGCTACTATAAAAACACCCTTCAAACATAAAATTCATATTTGTTCAAGGTCTCTCCAGTGGAGTAATTCATAGCCAAGCAATGCTCCATGTCAGGCAAGCACATGTGGTTAAGGGCAAGAATGTATATTTAAAAATATATAAAAAGCAGAAATAAAAGTCAGTCTAAGGTTCATCTTACATGTGTTAAACACACACTATTATATTAAATTGTCACTTTTATTCTCATTGAACTAAAATGTATTTTATTTCTTTTAATCTTAACATGACATGTGTAGAGACAATGTTTATTTATATAGAATCTAAGCAAAAATTCACAAACTGTGTCCAAGCCATCCTAACGTGCAGTTTTAGTTCACCGCCTCTTCTCTTTGTAAGCCTCACTGAAGCATTAGACAGCAGTAAAAACCTTTTAAATCTATGTTTCTTGTGTAAGCTATTTCTTAATGTTCTGTTAATGCTGTTCATAGCTTAATCCAGAAAAGTTTGAACTTTTTCAAGACAAACTTGTGTCAAATCCAAACAGCTTTTCTACTACAGTTGATATTTTTAAAGGAATTTTTATTTCCAGGGTAGGTGCTTCTCAGCATTTCAAAAGAGAGTAACACTTTTATCATCAAGCTCATGCAATAGGTTCATACAGTTGTTCAAATTACTGCTGCACAGGAGCACATAGTTTAGCCATTGGTCCCTGAATACCCTTCTGCACATTCCTCTCAAACCAAAACCATGGCTAATCTATGTATTTCATTTGAATTTTTACCATCTACTGGGTGCAAACTCATCGGTCATTTTTTTTTTCCTTAAAGTAGTTTTATCCTAATGGCAATTTCATTGAAGTTATTTAATTGTATTTGACTTGAGTTAAGTGAGTTTATCATCCAATAACTACTATATAGAACAAGAAAAGAGAAAGATACCTCGTATCTATATGAAGAAGTGTATTAATGCGTATATTGAACATTTCCACTTATTAAAGGTTTTCATTCAAAACTGTAAGTTTATACAGATACCAAGATACTATATTTCCATCAAAATAGTTGCTTACTCATTTGGAATTGAAACATGCCATAAGTAAGGCTTCTCCTTTAGTTCCATAATTCAAAATGTCTAAAGCAAACAAAAAATACCTCAGCTTTTATTATGCCTTACCAGTGCATCTACTTTTCATCTTTGAAGCCTGAGATATAGATGGTGACTCTTTTCATATTTTTTTTCTCCTAGACTCTTCTTTGTCAGTAAACACTATTTTTTTTAAAGTATGTCACATCAGGTATGTCTGTTTGTATTATATAGAAATGTTCGTGAACTTTAAAGGAAATATCTTTACATGTTATAAAACTAACTGGCTGATCTGTAGAGGACAGCTCCCTTCAAAACATGCATACTATTATAATTGAACAGTGCCCTCCTGAGTAATCTCAATTTAACTAGACACCCAGAAGCACCAGCATACACTCTGCTAAGGTGACTTGGTGTGAAAATACATGTTCACATAGCTTTACTACATTAAATTTGTGTTCAGATTGTTTTTCAAGTTTCCTCCACAAAGCAGAAAATGTTTATCAATCCATCTTTCGAAGAGAAAAATTAATGTATGGATTTCCTTACGTTTAAAACCTAGCAAGTATGATTGTCATTTGATCTGCTTAAAAGAGACCATTTTGATGTCCTTGAGCCATGCTGCCACCGGAAACCAGGTTGATGTCCATGATCCATAGGACCACCGAAAGCTATGAGCAAGGAAGCTTCTTTTGCAGTGACACCTGTAACTACAGACTCATCTGAGAACTCGAGCATTGAAGGCTTCTTTAACAACCCTTCAATTATCCCCCCCCAAAAAAAGAAAAACATTCCAAACGTGAAGCTATTGAAGGGGTCCTTAAAAATTGTGACAAAGGGGCTGAAGAGATGGTGCAGTGATTAAGAGCATTGGCTGCTCTTCCAGAGGACCCAGGTTCAATTCTCAGCACCCATATATCAGCTCACATCTATATGTTACTCCAGCTCCACGAGACCAATACCCTCACACAGACATACATGTAAGCAAAACACCAATGCACATGAGATTTAAAAGAAAATTGTGATAAAGATGCTGAAGGGTAGCTCTTCACAGTTAATGGCTTCTTAGGGGTGGGATGTACGGAAGGCTGACTGCTGGGAGTTTGAGGGTGTTCCAGTGAGTATCTTTTGAACAACACAAATTGGACTTGGTGATTTGGGGGGGAGGGTGGCTCAAGGGTTGGAAGGTGGACCTGGGAAAATTAGAAGCAAATGTGACTGGGTATATTGTGTGAAATCCCTAAACAATTAATAAAAATATTATATTTGGAGGGGAAAGCGAACCTTGAATTATTATGTTGCATAACACGTGGTAAAAATAAAATGGAAATCTTGTAGTAGACTACCAGGACAATGTAAAATATTGAAGTCCAATGTAAAATGTTTGAGTCACTTTGGAATAATGTGCATACAAATGAATGATTTATTGGCTTGGGTTTTGGTTATCATCTTATGAAAGATGGATGAACCAATGAAGAGCTGGACAACTGTTCAGTTATTACACTCTAACTGCCTCTTATAATGTATTTGCTCTAACCAACAAATAAAATATATTGTTTTATGAATCTTTCTTAAATACTTTAAATATAACAAACACTGTTTGGATTCATACAAAATAAGAGATTTTGACCGTGTGAGAAGACTAGGAGAGGACTTTAGCACATTCTTGTCATCTACTTTACAAATGAAAGTAAATTTTTAGAATGTAGCACTGTTGTTACGTTTAAATACTAGTTAAATGGGCATATTCCTGCATAGGAATTCAGCCAATAAACGACAGCACTCTGCTAGCAAATTTTAATTATTAGTATATTTATTTATTTATTTATTCACTTTGTATTCCCTCTGTGGCCCTCTCACTCTTCTCTTCCCAGCCTCACCCACCCTCCCTCTTCTTCCCCTATGCACCTTCACTAGCCCACTGATAGGTGAGGATCTCCCCTTCTATTTGACCTTAGCCTATCACATCTCATCAGACTGGCTGCATCATCTTCCTCTTTATTCTAGCAAGGCTGCATTCCCCACAGGGAGGTGATCAAAGAGCTGGCCACTGAGTTCATGTTGGAGATAGTTGCTGCCCGCCTTACTAGGGAACCCACGTGGAGACTGAGCTGCCCATGGGCTTCATCTGAGCAGGGGTCTAGGTCCTCACCACGCATGGTCCTTGTTTGAAGTATTGGTCTCTGCAGAACCTTCTGGGCTCAGGGTTTGGGGCTCTGTTGTTCTCCTGGTAGAGTTCCTGTCCCCTCTAGGTCTTTCTATCTCACTCTTCTTCCATAAGGTTTCCTGCACTCTGCCCAAATTTTGGCCATGAGTCTCAGTATCTCCTTCTATACTCTGGTGGGTAGAGCCCCTCAGAGGCCCCTGTGGAAGACTCCTGACCTGTTCCTTGTCATCTACTACTTCTGATGTCTATCCTGTTTGCCCTTCTGAGTGAGGTTTCAGCCTCTTCCCTACGGTCCTCCTTGTTGTTTAGCTTCTTTAGGACTATAGATTTTAGTATGTTTATCCTACATTATATGGCTAATATCCACTTATAAGTGAGTAGTATATACCGTGTGTGTCTTTCTGCTTCTGGGATACCTACTCAGGATGATCTTTTCTAGATCCCACCATTTGCCTGCAAAGTTCATGATTTCCTTGTTTTTAATTGCTGAGTAGTATTCCTCATGAAAGTGAAAAACTTCTGTAAAGCAAAAGACACTGTCATCAGAACAAAATGACAGCCTACAGACTGGGGAAAGATCTTCACCAACCCTATATCTGACAGAGGGCTAAGACCCAGAATATGTAAAGAACTCAAGAAGTTCAGCACCAGCAAATCAAGCAATCCAATTAAAAATGGGGTACAGAGCTAAACAGATATTCTCAACAGAGGAATATCGAACGGCAGAGAAACACTTAAAGAAATGTTTAATGTCCTTAGTCATCTGGGAAATGTAAATCAAAACGACCCTGCGATTCTACCTCACCCATCAAAAGAGCTGAGGTCAAAAGCTCAAGGAATGATGCATGCTGGAGAGGATATGGAGAAAGGGGAACCCTCCTCCATTGAATGTGGGAACGTATCCTTGTACAATCACTTTGGAACTCAATCTGGCTCATTCTCAGAAAATTAGGAATAGTGCTACCTCAAAATCCTGCTATACCACTCCTGGGCATATACCGAAAAGATGGCCCACCATTCAATAAGGACATTTTCTCAACTATGTTCATAGAAGCTTTATTGGTATCAGCCAGAATCTGCAAACAACCTAAATAAGAGTGTTTTAACACAGTTTAAAAAGTCAGACTAAAAGAAAATGGGAAGATTTCTGGGTTGCCATATGAGAGCTTGATGTTTCTAGGCCATTTTCTTCCTTTCTTGTCTTCCTCCCTTCTTGCTATGGCTTTCTGTGTATCTGGGTCCCTCAGGCACAATCTCAGCAACTAAGAAAATTTTACTGTCTAGAAATAAATGAGACCAACTAAGGCCAATGCAGGCAGTCGGGACTCAGTTGTAAGTGAGCAAAGACTCAAAGCACTTTCACGTCATTGAGAGTACCTTCAAGCCCCAGAACAATAGTAAACACCAAGTAAAAATTATCTCCAGAGAATCCACTTGTTATAAAGTGAGAAACCAAATGTTTAGCATGTTTTGTCAAAGAGGAGACTTAGCATCTTTGTAGTCATTGTGGTAAGAATAGTAACAGCAATGCAAAACATGCAACATATTGTTTTCATTATCAAGTGCATTAGTTTCATTACTCCAGTCAATCATTAAAACTGAGCTCCAGCACCAATTTTTATCGGTAAACAAGTGATTCAGATAGTAATTAAATAACAAATTCATTCACACAACAAAAAGCAATAGAAATAAATTCCTGTCCAGGTGTGGTTTATGATAATCTATGTTCCTTGAAAGATAGCAGGGTCTTTTGGTTGGTTGGTTTGGTTTAGTTTGGTTTGTGTTTTGCAAGACAGGGTTTCTCTGTGTAGCCTTGACTATCCTGGACTCAATTTGTAGAGTAGGCTGACATCAAACTCACAGAGATCTGCCTGTCTCTGCCTCCCCGAGTGCTGAGATTACAGGTGTATGCCAAAGCACCCAGCAACAGGATGTTTTTAATATAACTTTATGAAACATATTGTGTGGAAAGAGAGAAAAGTAATGTCAAATAGCTTTAGAAGATGAACTTGTAAACAGGCTCTGGGCTATTTTAGCAAGATGTGAAGATGTCCCTTCTATGGCAAGGGAAGAGATCGGATGTAAAGGAGCAAGCAGGTAGCAAGGGGTTTTGAAGGCAGCATCCTGGTTTGAGTGTCAGCTCACTCCCTTTACTTGGTGATTTCTTCGGGTAATTTTCAACACACTTTTCAGCTCTTCTCTTTATAAGCTGGGTTTCTAAGTTCCGTCCGAAAGAGAGAAAACTGATGGAAAGTTCCTTTATGAAATGAGGATGGGTGAGCACTTGTGACAATAGTCCCTATTCACTCTTCCTCATGCCGTGGACTCTGTTGAGCCTTGGTATAAGCACATGCTAATGGCAGTGTTCTCCATTTTCTTCTCCACTTTTCTTTTCTGGAAAACGATGTTCCTCTTTGTTCCTAAGAAAACTGTTCTGGGATATGGACAGCACATGCTCTACGTGGCCAGCTCATCTCTCTCAGTCTCTAGAACCTTTGTTATCACTTGTTTGCTTTCCAAGGTAAGAGTCATAGGGTCTTACTCAGTGTGCCTTACTCAGTGATGTTCATCTGCATACGTTTTGTCTTAGTCACGCCAGGAATCTGTCTTTAACTTTTTAAGTAAATTAGTTTCATTATTTGATGGTGAGTATCTATTCATTTCTCGTGTACTTTTATAAGTTCATATTTTCAAGATAAAAATGAAAGATTTATGTGACTTTATTCACTAATATATATTGATAGTTTAATATACATTAAATTAATTTTTATATGGGTGAAAAATATAAAGTATACTAAATTAAGCAAGTTTCAATATTTGAAAATATGGTGTACATATCTGAACAATTGAAAAATATTGATGAAGAACTTGCTGAAGCTGAATCAAAACTGAAAAAAAACTTTTACCATAGGGAAAAAAATGTATAGTTTTTAGCAAGACACACAATGACAGCATAGAGAACAGAAGAACAGGCATTTACTCATAGTTTCTAAAGCACATATCAAAGGAGACGCATCGTAATTCACACCCAGAAAGATAATAATTTATGCAAAAACATTCCCTTTAGAGATGAAAAAGGGCTTGACATACCCAAACCCTGCCCCGCCAGGGATAAACACCAGAAACCAACCATATGTGTTGTGGGAGGCAAAAATCAGACACAACTCTGACACAGTCCAGATGTTCCCTAGTTCCCTAGTATGAAAGCCTCAGAGAAACCGATGGACTTCAAGGTCTGTAAGGAAAGAATACGAGTTCCAAAAGTGTGAACGCTGATTGGCTTCAATTATTTGGTAATGCTTTCGAAATAATTGCCTTTTGTTTGAAGAACCGTCATCTTTCAGCTTTAACTATCTTGGAAATTGATAAAAAGCAGCTTAAGGAGATGAAACAACAAGGCTGACTTTGAAGTACAATCGCTGATTTCCCAGAAATTTTAAGAGAGCAGTTGGGCAGGTCCACAGCAAAGGCTATCGTGTAATTTAGAAAATCTGGAAGGGTCAGGGAGAACAAGAGCTAAACACAAATATTTCGCATTATCCTTAACCAAGCAGAACACACTAGAGTAAGAATTTAATAGGCACAATGCACTTTCATGGTAGGCAGCACAGGGAAAGAGGGCTCAGCTGTTTGAAGGGTAGGGCCTGCACTCTCATTATCTAGCACTGGACTGTGTTTCTTAGTGCTTTTTAGCAGCCTTGTGATAAAACCATATGCAAAGAATGTACAGCACAGCTCACTGTGCAGCCACCTTTCTGTTGTTAGCCACACAGTGACAAAGTATTTACCATTGAGAAACTGAATAAACTAACCCTCACCATGAACACTTGGGAGAATAATCAACAGAATGTACTAAATGGTGTGGAGTTAGAAAAGAGAATAGTATCCTGGGAAGCAAGAGAAGAAAATGCACTGGGTCTACAAAGAAAGAAAAACCATAAAAGATACCGTGATGGCAGATTCTTCACTTCCTGTCTCATTACTATGTGTACCCTTCTGCAAATTTCAGTTTCCAGTGTCCAGTCATCAAATGTCCACTAAGTCCAGGAAACTAAGAGCCGTTGGTGAGAGTGTGGACCATTGGTGCTGGCACCATCTGGGAGTTCATACTTGCAGTATCCATCCTAACTGGCTGATTCAGAATGAGTATAGCCTTGCATGATTTGTGTGCACATAAATCTCTAAACATCAATGTTTATGTGGTGCTCTCCTCTCTCATGTACCTAATCTCAGGTCTAATCCTACATGAGAAATAGAGATTCAGATCATTCCTACACTGCTAAATGATAGTCCATTTATCAAGAATCAGTATCTCTACACAGGCTTTTGCTGGCCTGAGACCTAAGAAAGTTGACCTGCACCCTTGGTATAATAATCCTCAGAATGGTAGTCAGCCACAGGGATGCCAAGAGGTAGGATGCCAACTTATTTAATGATAAGGAGGAATTCGTACCTATTTATGACCATTGTGACAAAAATCAATAGAAAACTGTCTGTATTTCAACAATATTTATCCAGCACTGATGTAGGTTAGAGTTAAGATAGAATTTCACTTAGATGATCTTCCCTTTTTTCAGCTGTTAAAAGTAAGATTTCTTGACACATGTTCCGAACTTGGACAAGAAAAATTTGAACAATTATATCCCTCTATCAAGTGTAGGGATACTTATGCATAGCTTATAAGTTCCATTCTTAGAAGAGGCAGTAAAGGCAATGGAAAAGCAAACGTTTCAGATATTCCTCCATTCCCAATTTCTGTTTATTTTCTCGGATAATCAAAGTATATTTTTCCTGAGTTTTTCCAATATCAAATTTCCTGAAGTTTGGCAAAATGTAAGAATGAATGTCAGACTTTATCAACAATATTTTCTACCAATTTTACTCTATAGAAAAATACAGTGATTTAAGTACTTCCTGTAAATAAAAATACCAAAATAACCAATAGAAAAATTGTTTCAAGACAAATATGTAACATTAGCCGTAAAAACCATCAAAGGTGATTTTCTTAAACTATCTGGTTAGACCCCAATAATATGCATCCAACACTTAAAATTATCATTTACATTAGCCTCATATGCACATATATTTACCATATATTTGTTCTATTTGATTTATTTTCAGCTCATTCTGGGTGGTCTACTACTGGTTTTTGCACTACCACCAGCTGATCCCCAGTTCAGGGTTATTAAAAACCATCATAAATAAAATCCATGTGTGCATTGTTTAGGTACCAGACACTATTTACAAAGTTTTCAACAACTATGCTAGTTCTGTGCCAGCAAAAAGCACCAATGTCTACTATTGCTAGTATGACCACAAATGCTTTCATAATGTTGAATCCACCCCAATAAACTCCTGGAAAATTCCTGTAAGGCTGCAAAGGCATGAAATTATTTATTTATGTTGTGCTTACTGTTGCATGTCAGAGCAACAGCCCTATCTGTTTAGCACGGTCTGCACACTTTTTGTTGGGCTCTCAATTGTCTCACGGACATTCTCATACATTCTCTTCCTATGGGTTATCTTTATGGGTTATGAAAAGGACAAAGAAATTTATTCGCTGCTATTTATATAAAATGAGGTTTTTTAAAAAAAAAAATACAGGCAGCCTTACATGCCTATTAAACACCCCCCCCCCTCAAAAAAAAAAAAAGAAGCCCATTTAGAACCGAAGTACTGGATGTTTTATGTCAATGAGATTTCAGGAAACAGAGACCTTAAATTAAGCTCAAGGGAGTTTCCAGCCATGAAGTTTGAAAAATGCAGTTTTATCTTAAGCCTTCCGTAAATCATGCTGGAGCACTGCTGATTTGGCAATGTGCAACAGGCTCCTAAAATTTGACTAGGGGAGAAAAGGATAAGTTGGAAGCAATGGGAATGGGAGTCCGGAAGCAAACTGAGGCCCAAGAATATTTCCAAAGGAAGGAACAGCCACTAGATAAAACAGCTGCTGAAACACAGACTGGAGAGACCAATAAAAAGGCGCCAGGTTATACTCTTGGCATCATGAAATACCAACATTTAATTTATTAATTCAATTGATAAGTTCAAATTTTTTACCTTTAATAAAAAATAACATCAAAAGCTTATGACGGCTGTGATGATACAAAGCTACTGCTACAGAATGCCAATGCCCAAGTTTCCATCCATGAGCCACTTACTGGTCTGTTCCATTAAATGTGTTGTCCTGTTGTGTCTTGTGGAAGTTCCATGATATCCAAAGAGCCGCTTAGAACTGTTTTCTTGGCCAGGTGCTGTGGAAAAATCCACATTTCTTTAACGTTCACATCATTTGCTGACTATTTCTAATAATGGCCAATAGCTTATGAATTGCAAATGGTATTTAAAGTAGGCTAGTCTTTAAGCAATCAGAAATGCTGGGAAATTGCTCAGAATGAAGAACTATATTTTCCAGGAGAGGCCTCCTCTTTCCAAGTTAGTACTGAAGAGGCCACCACAGAGCACACATAAAGGAAAGGAGGAAGGGATGGACGCCTCTCACCAACATATACTCATTCTACATGGTTTCAAGACCACAGGAAACACCAGAAAGAGGAAAGACAAAGGGCAGCAAGAAAGAATACAAAAGGATAACCTCATCTTCTTTCTATTAGAAACTGAGATATTCAAAAGAGGTTTTGCTAGAGCAAAATTAAAACTGCTTCATCTGAAAAGGAGTGTGGCAAAGCCCTTCATTTAGGAGCTGTTTATTAAACTACGAATCCAACTTCTCATACATTTAGTTTTTGTATCTACATTTTAAAAGAGGTGTTGCAGCTGCCCCCCCTCATTTCATGTATTGTCAGCTTTATAGGATGAGCTGTAACTCCTCTTTAAATAAGAATTAGTTCAGTATACTCCAAACATGAACTTCTCACCAAATCCAAGGAGAATGCAGAAAAATCAATGTCATGTTGCACCTTGCTCTGATCTGTTCCTTCTGGAGAGTTCTCCTTTCAATTCCATTCATTTACCCCTCTGCAGCCTACAGTCTCCGCAGGGTTCTGCATTCACCCGGCTTCAGACCTATGACACTAAAAATCTGCATTGATCCTGTTGACTGGATCGATTTTATGAACAACTCAGAACATCTCAGTGGCTTCACACGGTCACTTCTTCAGAAGGTAACAGCACTCTGATCTCATGTTAATTTCATTTTAACCCTGCTGCCCCAGACAGATCCCATTTGTGTTTCACTCCCACCCATTGGATGACATTATCAAACACCTGATTCACTTTTAATTTGTCCTTAATAATCTAATTTAAGCATCTTCATTTTTAAACCCGTTGCAAAGATGCTTCCAACAAGAAAAAGGCATCTGCCAGAGTTTTTCTTATCTGTGGGGATGTTGCATAGCCATGTCCTCCCAGTTTGAATGTTCCATTCTGGAGCAAGGCTTGTTAAGATTGAGAAAGTAAACTGAATCTGCAAGTCCCTGAAATGTAGAAGATTCTCCAGATCCCTCCTCACAAAGCCACGTAGGCAGAAAGGACTGCTGCAGAGAGGAAATGAGGACCTGTCCAGCTTTCTGCAAGTCTTTCAGCTTTCATGATTTGTCAGCCAAGCTGGGATTGGGGAAGGGGAGAGGGGGAGCGTGCTTTCTGCTGACGCAGCAACTTCTAAGCCACTCATGCCCTTCTAACCTCTCACCTCCCTCATTAGTAACCCCAGTAAACTCACGGGTTCACCAGTTTGGAATTTTATAGAACCTTTCTTATCTGCCATTGTTGCTTTTTATCCAGAGCTACTCTTTACCCAGAGTTCATGCTAATAATCCAGAAATTTCAAAAACGTGTTAATGACAGCATGAAACACTTAGATGGCAATATTTGAGGAGCATGAGAGATCTTCTCCAAATCAGGTCATTGAGATTACAGCTTCTTCTAATTGTATGCAAAATTACCATACCTTTATTCTAACTTCCCCATGAGAAATTTGGCCCTGCTCAGAATTATGGACGTTCCGGCGTTGGTTTCAGTACGGAGGTTAGAATCTCCACTTCTAAACCAATTGTCACCCTATCCCTTGTAGTATATCCGTAGCAGCTTCATGCTCTGGCTATTACATCTCCAGCTCCTTTAGCCAGAAACATAGGGATATTATATATTGTTAGTTATCATATGCTTAGAAGATATAAGGATATAAAAATATTAAACTATCCAAAGAGTCTGCGAGCCCATAGACACGGCGGAAAAAAAATAAAAAGTGTCTGCAACACCCAAAATATCTCTAGAACAACTAAAGAAAAAAAAAGCAAGTCTTTTTTTTAATTCACTTTACATCCTGATTATAGCCCCCTCCCTCCTCTCCTTCCAGTCCTCTCTTACCCGTGTTCCCCCGTGTCCCCCTATTCTGCAGAAAAGGGGAGCCCCAACAACAGCCCAGCCGACCCAGGACATCAAGTCACAGGACTGAGCGCAGCCATGGCTACAGCTGTGTAGGGGTCTAGGTCCAGTCCATGCACGGTTCTTGGTTGCTGATTCAGCCTCAGAAAGCCTGGGAAGATGCTTTTAAAAAAGTGAATTCATGGAATTGGAAAGAAAGATGGCGAAACAGAGCTGCGCACAACAAATTCACACACTTCGCGCTGTTGCGTCTCAGCCGGCAGGTTGCAAGCACAAAGGTCATAACCAGTGAGCTACAGGGCAGCCAGCACCAGCCACAGGAAGTTGTGCAGCAGCCTGGATCTCCCACAGAAAACAGGTCAATATTGAGCAGAGTCGGTTGGCCCTAGGCCTGGCAGCCAGCTCCCAGCATGGCGCCCTCTTAGTTGCAGCCCCTGCTGCTTGCCCTGCTGGGAGATAGAAAGTGTGGCTGCAGCAGAGCTGCCTGTGAGCACAGCAGTGCTAGCCCAGCTGCCTGCCTGCGTCAAGGAAGGCCAGCAAGGTGATGTACAGTGGTCTGGAGCTTCCTCGGAAACATGTCATTGCTGAATAGGGGCTGCTCTACCACTGGTGAACGGTTCCTTTTCTGGATTGACCTGTGCTGCCGCCTGAGGCCTTGCTGATGTCCTAGGCCAGCACTGCCAACTAACAGCTATGATGGTGTCTGTCTGTGGCCTGTCCTGCTACCAGAGACCATACTGAGGTCCGTGGAGCTTGCTATGGCCAGAAACCGTGTGGAAGCCCGTGGCCCTGCTGACTGTAAAGGGAAAGGAAGCTGCTTTGCCATGGTGTTGCTGCCAGACTGCAGACTCGTAGTTGAGGAAAAGGGACATAGAAGGCCTATATGACAACAACCACCCTTACCCCACTTCCCTCAAGAAAAAAGTAACAGCCTAGACAGAAAGCCATGGAAGAGAACTCTCTGTGAGAAGGTTGCTGAAGTGTAGCTTTCCACAATTAATGGCTTCCAGCAGGGTGCAGGTGCGGAAGGACTCAGTTTTCCTGGCCACAGGGAGTTTGACCATGCTCTAGTGCTATATGGATAATACAAATTGGATCACCTTCTTCTCCCTTCTCCTCCTCCTCCGCTTCCTCCTCCCCCACCTCCTCCTCCTATTCCTTCTCGTCATCCATCTTCTTTTTTGGAGGGGTAGGTAGGTCACAAGAATGGAGGATGGACTGGAGAGAACTAAGAAGTAAGTGTGATTAAGGTTCACGATGTTAAATTCCCAAATAATCAATAAAAAAATATTATGAAAAGAAAAATATTTTTTGCAAAGGAATCACACTGGATATATCATCTGCTCCAGGGAAGGCCTCATGTTAAAGAGCAGCTGACCCAACACATAACAGACTGAACAGGTTTTCTTTGTGTACTTTTATTTGGTTACCATTTGGTGGAGTTTTTATTTGTTTGCTTGTTTTCTTTTGGGGTGTTGTTTTATTTTTGTCTTCTTGGTTTGGAAAGGTTCTATTGCTTTATTGGGCTTTTGTTTGTTTGTTTGGAGGAAGAACCTGAAGATGAGCTAGTAGGAAAGGAAGGGATCTGGAAGGCCTTGGGGGAGGGGGAAGAATTTGATGAAAACATATGTAAATTTAAAAATTGTTCTCAATAGCTCTTCCTATGGATGATGCTCAATATAGCACTCCAGAAAGACAAGAAAGCTGAAGAAGTCAGCCTGGAGATTTCATTTGAACCTCATTCACCCAGTACAAGATGGAATTTTTGATTCTGGAAATTTCGAACAGTTTCTAAGGAAGAAGGTTAAAGTCAGGGGAAAAAAAAAAAAAACAGAAATCTTAGAAATGCTGTTCACATTGAATCACAGTTCAATTCAACACAGAATCACAGTTTTTTCTGAGAAACAGTTCTCCAAAAGGTATTTGAACTATCTTACCAAGAAATCCCTTAAAAAGAATAATCTCCATGATTGGATTTGTGTCGTTGCTTCTGAAAAGAAGACTTAGGAACTTCCTTATTTCCAGATTAGTTGAGATTAAGATGGGTCAATTTGTGGACTAGTTGGCCATTGCTTTTAATAAAAGTATGCTGAAGAAACCTGAAGTTGGACTTATACACACACACACACACACACACACACACACAGAAAAAAAAAAACACTCTGCACAGGAAACATAAAACTTAATTTCTAGGAAATCACAACCTATTAGTTTTTCCTATAAAAAATACTGAATACTGAAATATATAATGGAAAGTGATGGGCATTTTAAAAGAAGAGGGTCATATAATTTTAAACATGCCTCTGGAGCAATTTCAGAAACCACTTCCTCTGCCAAGCTGGTACAGCCTTTATGCTGCTATTCAGAGAAATGGTCGCTTAGTAGAAGCCATTATCAGTAGGATTCATGTCTTTTACTACAGTGCATATGATGCTGAATATCTGCATGTAGACAGTGATTATTATACTGAATATCAATCTATAGGATATAAGAAACCACAATGTTCTTCAACGATAATGAAATATTTATATAAATTCATTCATGCACAATTTCAGGTCAGTATATCCAAATATTCAGAGTAAGAATTACAGCCAGGTAATTTGCAACTTTTCATTGTGCTTAGTGATAATTTTATACCTAGAAGTCCTTTTCAACCTAAGGGTTTTTTTTTTTTAGTGTAAAAATATTCTGAAAAGGGGTGATAGCTCACAATTCACATAAATCTGAATTGATGCCTGTCTTATATATGTATAGAATTTTTCATATATACTCCTGGAAGAGCTGAGTCTAGAGAATGGGAGAATCCATTGCCCTGGAGAATCCATCAACAAACTGTCAACTTTTCAAGTAAGGCCTCTCAGGATATGAGCATCTAGGGATTTTACCAAGGCTGTTTTCACTTCATAAAATGCCAGTCTGAATTGTTTGGTGCTGTTTGTCGTTGCCATTTTATTTTCAACTCAAAACCATCTTAACCTGCCATTATTCCGACAAATGCTGTATTACAGCACCCCACCTGAGTGAAAAAGCACCATGACTTCAGCCAACGGTACCTGCCATCTTCCCTGGAGAATTATTCCTCTGCAATTTTGTCACACAAAATAAAGGGTTTTTGACAAATTCTGGGAGAATGTGAGAATATGTTAAATAAATCTGACCTTTTACAAAAAAAAAGGAATTGGTGAAGTTATATAATGAGCATGAAACAGATTGAAATTATTAGCCCTTTCCCTCTTAGGCTGTGCTTGCAATTCAGGGATAAGTAGGTGAAATTGCTTTCTAGACCAACAAGCTTATCAGTCTGAAAGGACATATGTTTGTTCAATCCTTCATTCACTCATTCAGTAAACATTTTGTTTTCTTCTTAAGATTTATTTTAATTTTTGGTTTTTATATTAATTACAGTTTATTTACTTTGTATCCCAGCTGTAGCCCCCTCCCTCATTCCCTCCCAATTTCACCTTCCCTCCCTCATCTCCTCCCTGCCCCTCTCTAAGTCCACTGATAGAGGAGGTCCTCCTCCCCTTCCTTCTGACCCTAGCTTTTCAGGTCCACCAGGACTGGCTGCAATGTCCTCCTCTGTGGCCTAGCTAGGCTGCTCCTCCCACTGGGGGTGGGGAGGTCAAATAGCTAGCCACAGAGTTCATGTCAGAGACATGTTCCCCTAAATAAGAAAGCCACTTGGATACTGAGCTGCCATGGGCTAAGTCCAAGCAGGGGTTCTAGGTTATATCCATGCATTGTCTCTGGTTGGAGAATCAGTCTCAGACAAGACCCTGTGCCCAGATATATTTGGTCCTTGTGGAGCTCCTGTTCTCTCCAAGTCTTACTAACTCCCCCTTCTTTCATATGATTCCCTGCACTCTACACAAAGTTTGGCTCTGAGTCTCAGAATCTGCTTTGATACACTGCTATATAGAGTCTTTCAGAGACCCTCTATGGTAGGCTCCTATCCTGCTTCTCGTTTTCTCCTACTTCCAATGTCCATCCCATTTGTCTTTAATCTTCTTACCCTGGGTCCTCCTTCTTGTTTAGCTTCTTCAGGTGTACAGATTTTAATATGTTTACCCTATCTTATAGCTCTAGTATCCACTTATAAGTGAATATATACCGTGTATGTCTTTCTGCTTCTGGGATACCTCACTCAGGATGATCTTTTATAGGTCCCACCATTTGCTTGCAAATTTCATGATTTCTTTGTTTTTAATTGCTGAGTAGTATTCCATTATGTAAATTTACCACAATTTCTGTATCCATTCCTCCGTTGAGGGACATCTGGGTTGTTTCCAGGTTCTGGGTATTATGAATAAAACTGTTACAAACATGGTTGAACAAATAGCAACAAATCAAGTAATCCAATTAAAAAATGGGGTACAGAGCTAAACAGAGAACTCTCTGTAGAGGAATGTAGAATGATAGAAAAACACTTAAAGAAATGCTCAGCATCCTTGGCCATCAGGGAGATGCAAATCAAAATGACCCTAAGATTTCATCTTACACCCATCAGAATGGCTAAGATCAAAAACTCAAGTGACAACACATGCTGGAGAGGTTGTGGAGAAAGGGGAGCCTTCCTCCATTGCTGTTGGGAATGTAAACTTGTACAACCATTCTGGAAATCAATCTGGCACTTTCTCAGACAACTAGGAATAGCGCTTCCTCAAGATCCAGACATACCACTACTGGGCATATATCCAAAATATGCTCTTCTTAAGATTTTATTTATTTACTATTTTGTTAGTTATTTTTTATTTCAGGGCCTTTTGGATTAAACATGGGATCTTCTGCATGCTAATAAGCAAACTATAGATGAGGAATGTCTCCAGCTTTCACTCAGTACATATTTCTATACTAAGGGTGATTCTAAATGACAAGAAGTAAGCAATAAAAGAAAAAGACAAAAGTTCTGCACTGAATTCGAGCACATTTCAGTGTGGGAAACAGACAATAGGACATTAAGCAAGTGGATATGGAGTGAGTTTTTTTGCCAACAATTTTCTTTTGCACAATGGGCTTTGTGAATAATAAGAGCGCCATAATTGCTCATTGAAAGATAGCCTGATTTTTTCCATTAACTAAAGCTACTCGTTATCTTTTTTTTTTTGGGGGGGGGGGTTATGTTTATTCCTCAAGTTTTTTTTTAATTTTATTTTTCTTATTAGTTACATTTTGTTAATTCTGTATCCCAACTGTATTCCCTCATTCCCTCCCCAATCCCACCCTCCCTCCCTCATCTCCTCCCTGCCCCTTTCCAAGTCCACTGATAGGGGAGGACCTCCTCCTCTTTCATATGACTCCGTACAATCACATTATTAAAAAAACATTATCCCTAAGAACATTCTAAGCATTAGTACTATACCCACAAATCAATATGTCAAAGTGGACAAGGAAAGCCATAGGCAGTCTCAGCTCTAGGGAGAGAGATACATGCCCTTAATGAGTGCTGAGAAAAGGAGAAATTCTCTTCTTCAGAGAACAGCACACCATGAACAAGGAACCAAAAGCATCTGAGAACATGCAATACACATGACATTGACTGGGGAGAAGCAAGGAGACCAGAAGTGTAGGTAACTGTTTCTCCTTCGCACTTTATGTCTTTCATTTTTACTATATTTTTACTATTTAAAACAAATTTTAAATTTAAATACATTTTGATTATATATTTATCCCTAACCCCAAGTCCTTCCAAATCGTTTCTTTCTCCCCACCCACACAATGATAAGCTCTTTCAAACAAAACAAAACAAAAAACAAAAACAAAACAAAACAAAACCAACCAATCAAGAAAAACCCCCAAAACAAACACAAAAACGAAAAACCCAACACCAAGAAAATAGACTACAACAAAAACAAAAACAGCTACTCATTATCTTTGATAAATAGAATAAAATTACTTATCTCTAAAGACTATTTAAAAATTAAAATGTAGCATATTAAACATGACTCATAGTGCCTAGTGTGTGCTAAAGGGTGAGGTACAGCGGTTCACTTCTGTGCAACGTTATGCCTTAAACGCATGCTGAAGCTGAGACAAGGAGATGGTGATACTCTGGTTGCCTATGTAAAGCACACAGGTTGGCCATACTTGAGTTCGTCATGAAGGATGCAATTAGTAACTATTGTTCCGTAAGCTTCGGGAAGGGTTTCTAACAATCCACCACTGGAATCAGATGATGCCAAAGAGCAAGAGAGGTTTGGGTTGATGACTTGAATGAGTCTGACAAGTAGTATTGATAACTCTGCAGAGTGAGTAATTGGTCAGTATGGTGTGAAGGCTAAACTTATTAGCCTGGCAGTTCTGCAGCTGTGGCTGAATATTAGCCTTTCCCCTGTGGCTTCCATACATAAACTAAAGTGATGCATGCATGCAATGGTGGCTGTATTGGGGGAGGGAATATATTGCCAGTACTAAAAATTGATCATTGTTACTTTTAATATTTTACCAATTCGTGCTAAACTCCTTCCCTTGGGTCAGTATTAAAATTAATATATGATTATAGCACACAGATGAATTCATCTACTCAAAAACTGGGAAACCCTCTAACACTCCAGAGCATGTGAGTAGGCTTAAAAATGTCATGTCGCATAAAAATCCTTCAATTTGAAATAAACACCTCCATTCGTAATCTTATTGTGGAAAACTCTTTAAATCTCCTTCATTTTAACTATTACTATCAGAACATCATTGAGTCTTCACTTGCAAAGTTTATGCTATAAACATAGAATCAAGTGGAAAAGTATTTGCGGAAGGCCTGCTCCCACTCAGCTACAATGTCAATATCTGCCCTTCACCTAATGAAAAGCCTCTAGGAAAATATAATGACATATGGTCAATCTAGAATAGTTTCCATCAGTGTCCCTTGTCAGAGTGTAACCAATGCTATGTGAGGTGGTCACGGCATGAATAGAGTCAGGGTGTTTGGCATGTGTAGATCCCATACACAGATTTAATTTATTTGCTATTTTTAATAAAAAGGTAAGTAGCTATCATAAATCATGAAATTATGAAGCTGCTGGAAAACTAAAATAAGGGAATGAGTAAGTATACTTGTAAATACTGAATAAGTTCTTGAACCCGAATGTATGTCCTCAGTCTTAAATATTTCATTCATTAGAAACAAGGCCACGAGAAAATAACTATCACTTTCTCAACTTTCTCTCAGGCTGGGGAAAAAAGCCTAATTGGATAACAGAAGGGAAGTCATATAAAATCCAACATTCAAATAGGATGAATTACATAGGATTGTAGCAGTGTATTTATTCACAAATATTTTTGAACCTTAGCTTTTATCCACCATCATCTGTTAAGTTTTGACATCGCAGTGGGGCTGAATTTTGTATTTTCTTATTTGGCTTGCTATCCTCAGGTTCTTTGTTAATTGAGAAAACTTACATCATATGCATTTTCCAAATGACTGAGGTTTCAAATGAGGTATATTTATGAAGAAACTTAATTCCCCTGTTTTTAAAATAAGGTTATTAATCATAATTACATATTTCCATAGCACCTAATATTTTTAATGTGGGGAATAAATTTAAATTATTAAATTAAAAATTTAAAAAGAAGATTATTCTTATTTCTTCATAATAAATTTGTTTTAATAATGGTGATATTTCCCCAAAAATGTTTAAACTTTGTTATATTTTAAAATAAAATGCATGCCTCACTAACTACTAAATCAAGTATAGATATTAGCTATTTATAAGGCTGCTAATATCTGAACTAATTGAACAAACTCTGACTTTTCAGTTAACATTGCTATGCAAACATTTTAATTCACAATTTCTCAATCATCCCTCAATTTTGTCAGTATTTTTAATTATTCACTTGTTTTACATTGATCATAGCAATAATTAAACCAGAGAAAAATAGAAATATTAAAATATGCAAAATGTGAAGAAAATAATCACAATAAGATTGCTGTTTTGCAACTAATTTTGCAATATGCAAATGTTATAAAGCCACATTAATCCACTATGACAGTATATATAATATTTCAATAGTTCTTAGCTACCTGCTCATGCAACACTCCAAATTCAATGATGTATAAAAAAAGAAACTAAATTCTGATACCTTGTTATAATTAATTATAGTAATGTTTTAGAAAACACTTTTTTTTTTCTCCAAATGAATGGAAGCATGACAAAACAGACAAGAATCTCCAATGACTTTTGGCTAAAGAAACGGCATTTTAATCTTATCAATTTGAGATAGTTCATTCAATCCATTTTCAGCTAGGTGTATATGAAGAATAGCAGTAACAGGATAATTTCTGAGATCAAACATGGTCAGCCCATACAGAAGAGAACACAATAACACCACTGACAAAATCCACTTGCCAAATGGATTAGTCTCCAGCAAAACAATGGCGCCAGCAGGTCAGTCTGACACTGAGCTAAGATAGAGTGACATGTTCTAAGCAAAGATTTCACACAGTTCACAAGACAAAAAGGCACTGTCAAAGCAGATGAAGAACAGAAAACCAACCAACAGAAGGCCTTGTGGGCTCAGATAACCATGACCATAGAAGTCAATATTCAAACCATGAAATCTTTACCAAAGCACCCCTCTCTTTCCAAGGGGAGATTCATGGATTCAGGTGAAGAAAGCAGAGGATGCTGACCAATTAAAAGTAATCGCAGATATGAAATCTTGAGTTTACATTGTCATTTTTTTCACTTTTACCTTCTTCAAACAAAAACAAAAACAAAATCATATATTTATATCTTATACAAATACACATAAAGTGTTGCTTGTATTTTAATGCAAATAGCATAATAATCAGATGATGTTTATTTGGGTATTAAAAACATCGTATTTGGGTTTCAGTGGTTAAGGGTTGTTTTCCTGATGACCTGAGTTCAGTTCCCAGCACCGATATACGGTAACTCAAAACTTCCTGGAAGGCCAGCTCCAGGAGACTTGATAACTTCTAGTGGCCATAGCCACTGCACTCACGTTTATGAGTCTGCACACAGACGAATATATAAACACATAGATACAAAATAAAATATTTTAAAGATTCGTATTTATTCTGAAAACTGCAGCTGCATGATGGCTCTACACACATGATAGTAAGTACAAACCAGTTGTTGAATTGATTGAATTATTGTTAGAATATTACTGGAAACATGTCCAGCTTCTACTCATGTGCAATTCATAGTCAACAGTGCCATCCTTGAGCTGGATATAAAATGGCTGTGTTGCACAAGGAGAAAAAAAAAATCAAGCGCATATAAAATTCTGAAACGGTATGATGGTTATTTAAGGTCTGTAGGAGCAAAACCACTAGTGTTGCACTGATGCCTGGAACTGGAGAGATTTACCACTAAAGAAACAGCACATTTCTGTTGTTCTGCCATTCACCCCACACTTCCCTCTCTGCTAGAGCATTAATGTCTGCCCCAGTATTGCCTTGGACAGAGACAGAAGTCAGCGATCTTATGGATACTGGGCAACATGGGAGGAAAAGGAAAAGAGACCCCAAAACAAAAAGCTGCATCACCTCCGCACCAGACACCCTTACCCTTCTCCCAGAATCACTAAAAGAGTGAGCAGTAAAAGGGCCAGCTGTGGTTTGTATTGAACACCAGACAGACTTCATAAAGTAAATAACCAAACCCCGAATTACAAATAAGAACACTTGGGTGGAATCACGAGACACCTCAGAAACATTAGCCCCACAGGGGAGGCGAGGGATTTGCAGAAGAGGAGATGAGAGAGAGAGAGAGCAGTGGTCATCCACTGCTGTGTACCGGGAGCATGTGAGGAAGCAGCTCTGTGTGGTGGTAGATGTGCCAGCCAATTGGGCTGTGCTGAGCAGTACACGATACACACATCCAGCAAATCAACCTTTTGAATAATTTTGTTGCATGGAAGTTTTAGTTGTCAAACATTTCCAGGGAAGAAGTTTTGTGGGGCCTCAGTCCACTTCGTATTATGATGTCATGGGCCGGGGCACTGGCTAGGGATCAGAATGTTTACAGCTCCTGAAATGATGCTCAAGTGCAGTCAAGGCTAAAATCTTCCCTGACAGTGCCGCTGACAGAAACCTTGAGCTCATGGGTGCCTGCACAAAATGAAGACAGTGACTGAGTCTGTGATACCTTGCTGGTATTCCGAGTCCTCTAGGATTTATGATGTAACCTTTGTCTCTCACTGGTTTCCTTTGTCACCACCTCCTACTACTAGGAATAAAAGAAGTTATGACAAAGAGCTGCCTGGATGAGTCTAAAGAGTAGAGTAACCAAACATAGGCCACAAAAATTAAATTATCATGCTTGCGTTCAGCAAGCCTAATGTTAGAAACTTGGCTTCCAGATTCCCAGAGCAGATGTAATCTTGAATGCAGACTCCACACTACAGAAACCAACATAAAACACAGGATAGTGATTTGTTACTTTAGAATGAGAAATCTTACTTGATATGAAAGAAACAAAGAAAGAAGGGGTTGCATCTCCTATTCTGTATGAGATAAGAACAAAGAAAATCAGGCTAAATGTCAAGCTCCGTGGACTGTAATTACTTTAAGCACCAATGTGTCTCTTAATAAAGAGGTATTGAATTAAATGCACCGTGTCTGGGTAAATTACAAGGATGTCAACTGTTTTTAATCCCAGGAGGCTGATGCCCCATGGTGAGGGCAGTGAGAAAAATAATAAATAAATCAATTCATAAATGAAAAAAAAATAAAACCATGAACATATTTGGCTGAATAATGTCTGTCTAAACTCTTTGTCTCCCCAGACCCTTTGGGTTTGACCTTGTCTGGAAACAGATTTGGAAACCTTGGTATTAGGAGAGCAGAGTCCATAGTGAGGCACATAGAGTAAGAAGGAGGCTATATGGAATGGAAACATGCAGAGATTTGAGTTTTGCTTCCATAGGGGAAAGAATGCCAGAAGCCATCAGATGATGGAAGAAGCAGGAAAGAGTTGTGCCCAGCAGCTTCAGTCGTGAACACCATCTTTTCAGCACCTTAGTTCCAGACTTCTAACCTCCACCACTTGATAGAATGTGTTTTCCTTGTAAGTCTTACCATGTGGTTGGATTATTTGCTAAGACCACACTGGAAACAAACACATTTACCATCCATTAAGCGAAGAACCAAGAAGACGATGTTCTGATAGGAAGTGGATGGTCTTCATTAGTTCATTTGAATATAAACAAGTCACTTGACACACAGACACAGAAGGAGACACACATGCATGATAAATGTGATAAATGTTCAAGACAGAAGTGATGGCAGCAATATTTGGGAACAGAAACCCTCACCATTAGGCTGGAGCTCAGTGGGTTGTGTGGGGGCAGAAGCTAACAGGGTAAAAAAGAATTTAAGATCCATAACACATAGGAATTTATATAGACTCAAATCTTTAAGTGCAACTTTAAAATGAAATTTAAAAATTAAATACCAAGTAGCCTTCCTCTGGTTTTAGGATTTTGAAAATCCCCTTCGGCTGCTGGGGGAAGAGAGGATTTTGTATGCTGGGCTCTTAGGTGAGTAATGTAAACTCGCCGAGCCCGTAAACTTGGAGTAGGTATAGAATGCAACGTCCAGGCCCAACTCTATTTGTAGTACATTTGGTATCAATTAGAAGGCAGAAGGCGAATGGGAGAGCATTGATGGAGGAAGATGCCAATCAATTCTGCGTGATTGCCATGGGTAGCAGACCACTTCTGAGTTAGAACTCATCCTCTCTCATTAGTAGTTGCCGCTTTTCTAAGCAGAGCCATGGCAGAAGGGCCAATATTCACAGTCGATCAATGACTATTGTTGTGATTGTCTTGGACAAAGATTATTCGAAAGAACGATTGCTTCTTGATTATTTACTCTATCACAGAAAGACAAATTGATTAGCCTAATTTTCTGAATTAACAACATTTGAGAGTTTAAGATGTCCTAAGAAATGCTAAAAAGAAAGAAGATAAGTAGCAATAATTCTTATCATGGTTCTTATTCCAAGGGCGAGATACTTTCTGCTATACAGTCACACAATTAAGTTACCTGCATAGAAACCCTTGAGTGTCATCAATCTCGACTACAATAAGCCAGGAAATTTCCAAGGTGTATCTTCAGTATGGCTTAAAGGAAATGCATAGCAGGTGATGTCCTTGTTCTACTAATAACAATTAGTGGTTCAGACATTAAATACACTGTATCCTACCCAGTGAGTTTCCCACCACTACAGGGAAGTATAATAGCTAGTAAGTGGCTTTTTCTTCTAGCAAAAATCATCAGAAGGCATCCCCTATCCTTCCTGAAGTGTAAAAAGGAAAGTGAAGGATAAAGAAAGGGAAAGGAAAAAGGAAAGAAAACTCCTCTAGAGAAGTTATGCTCACTCGGGGAGCTTGCTCTCATCAGTTAATTTTGAGAACAGGAAAGAGGAAATTGCGTCTCAGCAAGCTTGACACAGACGAAAAGAGGGCAGCCTTATTGCTTAACCATGCAGCACGGTGTGTTCAGGTAAGCACACCGCATTTTCTTTCTCAAAGAGCAAAAGCAGCCTGGGAGAGCGGGGAAGACACTGCGGGAGAATTTATTGAAATGCTTTACATCTTGAAAGGATTACTTGCACCTGCCCATAAAGAACCTAAACCGTTTTAGACACATAGGCTAAAGGCGCCTTCTTTATTGTGCTTCTTTCAAGAGCGGATACTGCACTGGTATCTGGACAAGTTTCAAGCGCTCAGATTCAGAGCGGAGGAGCAAGCGCGCCATCTACTGCTCAATATGATCAGACCCTACCAGAAATGGCCTAAGTGAAAGGAATTAGCTCGTTTCTTCAAAACTGATTTACAGAAGTTGATGAACGTAGCATTTTCCCCTCAGGCTTTTATCCCACTTTGGATTTCGTTATATTAAACAAAACTTCACTCTAAAATGTAAATTAGGAAGAAGGAGGAAAGGAGATAAAGGGTGTCTTTTGACAGATCATTCATGGAGAAATTCTCATTTACAGTTACAAGTTTTTTTTTCTCACCCTGTTCAAACTATTTATATTTCCTTATAATTTACTTTAACTAAATTAGCTGTTAAGCACCGTGGAAAATCTGGATACTTAAACCATCGTGTTCTCTATTCAAGCACATTAATTTAAATCAAAGCAAGCATATATTAAAATACAACAAAGTTTAATAGACGTATCAGCGGTCAATCACTTTGATTAATTTTCTTCTTAAAACATACTCATGCAAGATAGTTTTCACTCTTCATTTTTAAGTTCTTGAGCTGGAGTCTTTGGCAGTGTGCTTTAAGGGTCTACGCATTTGAAAATTACTTTTTAATGATGATATTGACACATTCGACATAATCTACACTTACTTTACTCCTATCTACGCTGACTCTCAAAGTCCATATTTAAGAAGTAGTTATATTGTTCCTGACTACTAAGCAGGCCGTCAGGCCTCCCCAGACTTCCCTCGGAGGACTTGTGGCTCCACATTTCAGCTGCTAGCCTTCTCAGTACCCCTCAACCACTGCTTCCTGAGGGTCCCCATACTTTCCCAGCCCCTCATCAACCCAGCAAGAAGAATGGCCTCAGACAGAACTGCGAAGTCCAAAGTTTTCCTCCTGATGTACAGTTCAATAGTCTATCTTAGCTTTTGAAGTTCCTGTCTGCTCTCTTAGCCAGAATTTGTTCTCTGTCTGGGCCTGCTCTTCTTCCCTCCTAGTTTGTCCCTGTGAATGACGAAACCAGTCTCCCTTAGCAGCTCATGCAGCTAAATGCCACCTGAGCAAAGAGACGGCTCCAGCCAGTGGTGTCTAGATGACCTTATTTTGTTCTACCCTCTTCTGGCAAAAGATACCGTTCCTCATTTTCACCTCTTAGCAAATATAATCCAATACATCACAGAACTTGTAAGAAAGAAAAAATGCTGCAAAATGCATGTTTGTTCCTCAAGTGTCACTTAAATCATTTAACTCTTTAACAGAATCCTACATGCATGTACATATGTGGACACTGATACATTTATATATGATCTATTTCAGGAAATCGATGTTTTAACTTGTATTTAGTGTAACGATAGAATGTGGATATCTAAAATGAAATGTGCTGTGGAAGTGTTATGTGTCACACAGAAAAAAAATATGCTCTGAATAATTTTAAATGATTCACTGACCTTTGCAAATTACATAGTTACTCAATACTGACAGAAAGAAGAAAAGAAGAGAAAGAAAGAAAGAAAGAAAGAAAGAAAGAAAGAAAGAAAGAAAGAAAGAAAGAAAGAAAGAAGAAAAAAAATCAAGATTTCAAAATGGGAGTAAAATGCCCTCTAGTGGTAAAGATTTTAATGAAGTGAGTTTTACTTTTAAATATTAAATTCACTTACCAGGTCTAAAAGAATTCATGAACTCTTATGCTGGCAGTGGTGTAACCATGCGAGGCCCCTTCATGGGACACTGCAGTTTAAATTAGATAGACCCAATAAAGGGGAAAAACAAAATCATCCCACACTTAGTGGAGAAATAAGTTCACAGTGCTGACTTTTAGAGAAAAGTGCTGAACGTTTTATTTTATTTATTTATTCACTCATTCATTTCCATGGATGCTAGCAATGCCTTCAGTTCTAGTACCTGCATCTAGATCTACATTTTTCTAGACTGAAAGTGGTTTTCTTTTTCGCTATGAATTCATTTCAAAGCTTCAAAGAATAAATGTGCACGGAAATCGCAAACCTTGAAGAGCACTGTGAATGCTACTGCCTTTTGAGAGGTACGTTAGAATGCTGATTGATGCACACAATGGAGACTTTTATGTTCAATTGTGCGAGCTTTGTAAAACACAAAGAAGAAGTTCATTGTGTTAGAGTGTCACCTACACTTAGAGTATGTGACAGTTCTGAGCCTTCCTTTCTCTCTAAGAGCATAATCTGGTTACTTCAAGGAAACGATGACATTAGGGAAGTCTCCACCATCCAATCAGATAAACATACAACCTAAGAAAAATGAACCTCAAGAACTGAGACCCTCCAAGAGCCCACTGCCCCATCATTGGAGAACTTCGGCCTCTAAATTCAGTTAGATTAGATTCTGCCTATTGCTCGTCTCTCTTCAGCAACTTCATTCCCTCCAACAACATAGACAGTTATAGAATTTCAAGGCAGGTTAAGGAAAAGACACTGTGAGAGACGGCTCCTGCAATTCCAATACCACAAATAATGGCTGTGCGCCTGTTCACTGTCAGTAAAAATGAACAACCAGAGATTGTCTTTAGGCAGAGAAGGAGCAAGGAAGCAGTCTATTCCAGGAAAGCTCACAGGGCCTTAGGTCATGGAGGCTGTAAACCCCTAAATATGTGCTTTGTCAGGAGAACCTGACATCAAATTGCAGCATTCACATGGCCCTCTGATCAGAAGACACTCAAACGCCACCCCCTCCCACAGAAGACATGCGGGAAATGCGTCATTCATTCTCCTCAGTCAGGAAGGAAAGCAGGACCCGCCACCACTACCTCCTCATCCTAACATTTCAGGATTATTTTTGTTTTTGTTGTTGTTGTTATAGGTTTGTAACTCTCAAGCGGTAGAAGAACTTCAAACCTTTATTTTTTCTTACATAAATAAATAAAAATGAACTTAACAAAACTTTCCTTCCAAACGTGTTCACGGTTAACAAAAGCAGTTTATGGGGAAGTGGCCCTGTTGTCTTGAATTGTAAATAAACTGTTTAATGTGAAGTTTGACATTTTGTTGTCCAGCCATAAGCGACGTCACTAACCACCGGCACCCCGGTGAGTGGCTGTTATAAATAGATGACAGCGCTAGAGACTAAACCCGAAGCCTCGCGCATGCTCGCACATGATCTGCCGTAAGCCTAGCCTTGGCTACTTGCATAATTAGATGCAGAAATCGACACTGGGATCTTTATCTACTACGATCAGTGTGCAGTCCTCCCTTGTACCACATTGGTATGTGTTCGGTAGGAATCAGTGCACGTGTGTGCATGCCTGTGCATGTGTGTTTGTGTGTGTGTGTGTGTGTGTATGTGTGTCTGTCTGTCTGTCTGTCTTCCTGTGTCTGTGCGTGCATGTGTGTTGGTCTCGGTAGGTATGAAAACCAGAGGACAAGCTCAGATATCCCTTGGAAACTACCCACTTTGTTTCGTGAGACAAGGTCCCTGGCTGAGCGGGAACTCACCGAGCAGAGGAAGGCGGCTCACCAGTGAGCTCCAGGGGACTCCCTGTCTCTCTTTTCCACCTCTGTGTGCTTCACCCCGACCCTTGCCCTTTTTCTTAAAATGTATATTCTGGGGAGCGAACCCAAGTCCTTATGCTTTCAAAGCAAACACTTTACAGATGAAAGCGGCTCCCCAGCCTTGAAATTAGAACAGTTTTCAACGTGAGGACAGTATCCATGTATGGATTTATTCATTGCACACGCTTATTCCTGGTATTGCTTCATCTATGCATTCTAATTAAGCCTGAGATATGAAAGAGCTGCGGTCATAGTTTTTCCTATTATTCTCTTTATAACTGGGTTTTATTGCTATGATTGCAAGCTCTGTCTCCCTTACTAGCTATCCATTCTCTTTAGTTTCCTATGGAGGATAAGGTTCCTTTTTGATACATAATGATTGGTTTTCTACACCATGAATCTTTCATGATTCCCCAGGAAATACTTTTATGCTTATCTTTATCCTTTCCTGCTTCCAAGGAAATTCTTTATAACTTTCTGCCACTCAAGAATTAGTCTCCTGGATGACATTTCCACAGAATACTTAACAGTAGCATTCTACTTTCGCTCACCTTTCCCTGTTCAAAGGAAGAATTTCAAGAAAGCTGCTTTTGTGCTCTGCTCGCTTCACCAAGTAGCACAGTGTTTGGCTTAGGAATGGGATACACGTGGGCTGGATCAGGGGCGCACTTTAAATGTTTATAAGCGAATCGTGAGCCGGGCCAGGGTTTCTCAAATTGAATGCACATGCAAATCGCTTGTGGGGCCTGTCAGAATTTGTGCTGTGACTGGGGTGATCTGGAATGAGGTCTGAGGGCCTTCGTCTGTAACCAACTCCCGACTAGTGCCAGTACTGCTAGTCAGGGCACCACCCTTAGTATGGAGAGAGAAGACGTGCCCACATACAGGTATGTTATGACACAAAACAAAGCGCATTGTTCTGAAATGCCTTTAGATCGGATCTAAGTAGCATGCTGCAGGCGGGGAATGCCTTTGATCAAGGGAGATTTATATAAATCCTCAATACCCAGAATCTAGCATCAAGGACTGTTAATAACTGAATTATTGAAAAAGATGGGAAAGGATTTACTATTACATTAAAAAATTATTTTCTTTTATTTTGAAACATTTTGTCCAATATCAGGTGCTATATCTGTGACTATTTACTAAGGGTTAATGTTTTCGCATCTGCTCTGAATAAACATCAGATTCTTTATGATTCACCAAGGATATTAAGCAACGTCTGACTGTCTACCTTAGAAAACAATTAATGAAGTATATAAGTCTGGTTTCAAGTAAAGTAACTACTAATTCTATGTCCCTTGAAAACATAAGGCCAAGGCAAAATAAACTTCAAAACAAAAATTCTGAAAACCAGTAACCCAGGGAGATGTGGGAAGGAAATGTGTCATTCTTTTAACTAAGTCGTGTTTCTCTGCATTTAGGTGATCATACTCAGGAGCTAAGCAACTCAGTACTACTAGGACTCTGACACATCGAAGAGTAAAAAGCAGTTTGTTGGTAATTTGAGACTACATTATTATAAATGCAAACCCATTGAGTATCCTATTCAGACACCCAATATAACTATTTTGTTTTTGCAAAAGGAGAAGGAATGGACACAAGGCAAAACACCTCTGAAAGTACTTACTGAGAGTCCTTTATAAATAGGCCCAAGGGGCCTTACAGAGGCTGAAGCACCAACTGAACAGCATGCATGGGCTGGACCTAGGTCCTCTACACAGATGTAACTAGTGGGCAGCTTGTTCTTCATGGGGGTTCCCTAGCAAGTGGAGCAGAGACCATTCCTGACATGGACAATGTTGCCTGCTGTTGGAGCTGCTTTGCCTAGCCTCAGTAGAATAGGAATTTGCTCAGTCCTAAGACTTAAAATACTGGGTTGGGCAGATATGGGGGTGGGAGGCCTCACCTTTTCTGAGAAGAAGGGAAGGGGAAAAGGGGGGAAGAGGGTGGGAAGGTAACCAGGAGGAAAGGAGGGAAAGGACTGGAGTCAGGATGTAAAGTGAATAAATAAATATACTTACTAAAAAATAAAATAAAGTATTCTGAAGTAAAAAGTAAATAAATAAATAGAAAGTAAATGATAAGTTTCTGGAAAAACCGATGAGTTTTAATAAAGAACAATTGAGCACAATGAACCTTTAGAAATAATTCACACACCATACATACAGACACATGCATTCTTGTGAGGGCATGTGCACACACACACACATACACAAATCAGGAGAAAAACCTCATAATTATGATTGAATTTTTTATACAGTGACTTGGTCTGAAAAAAATCAAAGTAGATACCATAGTTAATTTTTTTTCTCTCCTGTATCTGTTTGGGATGGGCTATTTCACACAGGTAATGATGTCACCAGAGCACAGTAAGCTGGAGAGGTTGTTGTAAGTGGATGAATTTGCTTCTTAATCCATTCTGTGCTCCAACTTATTCTTCTACTTTAAGAATGGTTCTCATGTTATTTCTTCTGGATCCATCAAGGATCCTGAATCTCTTTAAAAGTTCCATGAGGTCAGTCACATATTTAGAAGAATACTTGTGTGTTACATAACTTTTCACATTAATCCCCTTCTAAGAGTTAAACGAAACTTTTTCAGAAACTCCTGACATGTTCGATATTACTAAATAAGCTTTTGGGAGAAGGCAGATATTTTCTGTTGTCACACATCATAATAATTTGTAAAAAGTAAGATGTCGCTATCAGAACTCAGTTCTGCCAATACTACAGGAAGTTTGGAAATGAGTGAAGCCTCCATGAAACGCAGTGTGGCTGACACCTAGATGCTACTGTGATGGTATGTGGTACCTGGACTATTGAGAGATAATAAGCTGAATACTGTTTAAAGTGTCAACATTTTGATAACTTGTAATGACCAAAATAAACAAATAGAGGAGGTAAACATCCATACAGTTTTTATTTACAAAAATGTAGGCATTCTATAAACACTTGACAAAAACAAACAAATAAACAAAAAAAACACATTATATTATTAGAAGTAGGTATTTTCTGACACTCAAGATGAAGAAAAGACACATTCTTTGATGCAGCTTTTGCAGTAATAGAGACTGCTATTTTGCAACGATGATGCCCTCCCTACCCTATGGAAGAAGAAAATAGCTTTTAATCTATTCATGTGAAAGAAGACATTGCGGAATGTATAAGTTCATATAACTTCAGTAAGCAATAACGTATTATTTAAATATGTTTAAATAAGCGTATTATTTAAATGTGAATTGGAAAAAAATATTCCAGAGATTTGGGTTAAAACCATTTCTCTCATGTTTTTACATCAGTAGCACCTGTAGTAGTTGTTTTGATTTCCTCAGATGAAGGGATGAGATGAGAGCTGTACCCAGGTTTTACAAATGCATGCTTGGCCTGAGCCCAGAACATTTCTTTCTCTATGCTGGCTATCCCTAGGCCTAGGCCGGAAGTTTCTGCCCTCCATACAAGCTTATTTCTGCCAACCGGAACCTTGAAGGCTTCAGCTTCTAGCCTTCATCTGCTAACCTAGGTCGAGAATGTTTACTGCTGAGTCAACTCACTATTTCTAGCTCTTTCTGAATTCTGACTGGCTGGTTTAACTGGCTGTTCTGGCCCAAACTTTTCTCCAAGTTGACTGATTCAGTTTGGCTTCTCTCTTGGCTTTGATTGAATAGCTTTGCTTGGCCTCAAACTAACTCTGGAAATATGTTCTTATCTTCTGGCTTCTTCTCATTCTCTGGCTCACTCTCTCTGCAACCTGTCTCTGTAAAACTGTCTGTAAAGCTACAACACACAATCGTAATCCTCCTCCTCCTCCTCCTCCTCTTTTTCCTCCTCCTTTTTTTTCTCCTCCTCCTCTCCCTCTTCCTCCTCCCACTCCTCCTACTACTATACTCTTCCTGAGCAGCTCCTAAGTAGCCTCTCTTTCCTGTCCTGTTCTTCTGAGGGTTGGGTATAACCTATCTCTGACTCATTTTGTCAGATCTTTTTCTGATTTATCCCTTTGTCTGCTCCTCAACTAGACACTTTCAAACATCTATTGCTTCCTTCTATAAACCAAGCTTACCTTCATTGTTTGAGATTAAAGATGTGTCTGTATTCCAGCCAGATCATACTGTAATCCAGGGCATGTCTGCATTCCAACTGGACCATGTAGATATAGAAGATATTTGGATATGATATTTGGTCAGAGCTGCCATGTTGCTAGATAAATGCCTCTACAAGAACCAACACTATGACAGATAGAGAAGGGTCCTATCTTAGATTCATAACAAAATTTATCAGCCAAAGCCAGGCCACAGAAGAAGACCCTGCAGCCACTCCTGATGAGACCTAATTGACTAGGATCAGAAAGAAGGAAAAGAAGTCCTCCCCTATCAGTGGACTTGGGGAGGGGCATGCATGCAGATGGGGGAGGAAGGGAGGGATTGGGACGGGAGGAGGGAGGGAACTACAGGGGGGATAGAAAGTGAATAAAGTGTAATTAATAAAGAATTAAAAAAAGAAACCATCAAATTTAATGGATAAAAATTTTTAAGATAAAAAAGAAGAAATGACATCATAAAAATAAACCATTTTACGATACAAATAACAAACACAAACATTGCAAAATCTAATAAACAATGCTTTACCAGTTATCTGGCCCTTTCTATATGACTTCTCTTACATTCAACTGTATTTCTGGTTGCTTCTTAGCTTCATTGATTTTAGCAGCAGTTTCTATAGGGACAATAGAAAAGTACATTTCGTTTGTTAATAAGTTAGAAAGCATTTTCCCTTCAGTCAGTAGATTTTGTGGAAACTTTTGTTACTAATTTAGATGAACGATCAACCAAATTTCTTCTCTAACAAAGTTTCATTATTTCAGAGATGGCTTTCTCAAATTTCATAACATCTTTTGATCTGTGTATTATGTATTTTATGTTTTAAATTAACAATTTTGTTTACATTAGTAATTTTCTTTTAGTCATTTGACCATAGACTCAACGATTCCACACATAACTGAAACTCCAGATTTGCGTCTTCCTTAATTGCTGCTTTAAGGACTAAAACAGGGTTTGTCCTTTCACTCTTCTAGGTATCAGAACTCCCAGAGGATAGAACACATCACATTTTACATATTCCATCATGGATTTGAATCTATGTCATTCTTGATTAATAAGTTTTAAAATATCAAAAGATATTATCATTCAAACAATGTCTATCTTGGCTTGCTTCTGTTGCTGTGAAGTAAAAGCCACTAAGGGAAGAAAGGCTTGTTTTAATTCACAGTTCTCACTCACAGATCATCATCTTACGGACATCACAGTAGAGCAGCTTAAAAAACATGTCACTGGTATCTATAGTCAAGAAGCAGAAAGGAATAAATTAATGCAAGTATGTCAGTACTCAATCAGATTTCTCTATTTTATTCAGTCCAGGACTCTAATAGGCCCAGGGAAACATGGTACCGAAAGCGGCTGGGTCTTCCTACATCCCAATTTCTAGAATGAATGTAATTAAAATAATCCTTCACAAACATCCTCATTGGTCCTTCTGGGATGAATCTAGATTGTGTCAAGTTGAAATTTAAAATAATCAAAATCCTCAAGTCATAGTTTCTTTCTTCTTCTATTAGGCATCCCTAAATGAAACTAAAATAGTATAAGTAGGGTTTTTCAACTTGTGAATGTATTTTACACTTTGCTTATGTTCTGAGTTTACTTTCAAACTTTCACAAATATTTTAGCATTTTATAACAGGGAAGAGACTTTCTCTTTTAGAAAAACCAGCCTGTCGGCTGCGTTTAAGAAAAAGCAAAGCAAGGAGCAGTAATTGGCAGGATATTAAAGCAGTGCTTTTGATACCATAGCAGCAACTTTGACTTTGCTGGCACAGTTAGAAGCTGCTGGTTAAATGTGTCCTGTGAACTCATTGAAATTTGTCTCAAATGCTTCCAGCTATAAACATAATTTGCCATACAATGAGATGGTGATATGGGAACAGGTGACAATTATACTATGTTTGATAAAGTTTTATAAATGTGGAGATATGTAATGGATTTTCCATTCTAATCATGACTTGGAAATTTTTCCAATGGGAAATTTCCAAATGAGTGCCATTTGCTGCAATGTTTAAAATATTCAGTTAGAAATAAAATATACAGTTAGGAAGAATTATTGTTTTTTTAATTTTGTTTTAAACTTATCTTTTTGTATTTCTTATTATATTATACAAATTCATCTTAATACTTTTTCAGATGGAACAGGACTATTTTACTTTTATCATTTTCTAAGTGCATATAAAATACAATGAGTTGACCAAGATTAGCATCTCTTGATAAGAACATCAATTTCATTTTATCCTCACGAATGGAACATGCGTTTCACTTATAATTGTATCAGTGAAATGGTTTTCATTATTTCAAAATAGAAGGCTCTTTCTTGTTTATACTTTAAGCTAGTTTGGCACATCCTTATTTCAAAATTACATTCTGTATAATGATTTTTGGTTTTCTATTTTGACTTATTAAATATTTTTAAAATAATCTTTTATTAATCACAATTTATTCACTTTTTATCCCAGCTGTAGCCCCACCCTTGTTCCCTCCCAATCCCGCCCTTCCTTCCTCATGTCCTCCCATGCCCTTTCTCCAGTCCACTGTTAGTGGAGGTCCTCTTCCCCTTCCATCTGACCCTAGTCCAGCAGGTCTCACAGGGACTGTCTTTCATAGTTTTCTTCTGTGGCCTGGTCAGGCTGCTCCCTCCTCAGGGGGAGGTGATCAATATTTTTTACCTCCAAACTTATGTACTTTTTTCTTTATAATCACTCCTGGAGTTGTGCTTCCTTACTTCCCCTTTCTTTATTTTCATGAGATCTAAGCTATTGTAGATTTATTATATTTAGAAGAATAGTGTTTCATTGTTTTCTTCTTTATTTTCTTGTGTTGAAGTTTGCATTTGTAAGGTTGAGTCATATGCTAGAAGTATTGCTTCTGTTGAAGTACTCACCAAGACTCAGGGAGCACTAGAGTGAAGCAGGATTGAGACAGTTTCTCACAATTGGGTCTCAGAGGAGCTAGACAGCTAACCACCTATCCAGTGTGTCCAAGACACCTGGCTGATCCACAGCACCAAACACAAGAAAGGCTGCAGCAGCAACCACATAAAAACTAACCAGCTTTGAGATTTACATGTCCTCGTTGGGGATACGATCATAGTTTCTTATTCTTCAAGGCTCTGATATATTTGTAGAGCAAGGAGCAGAAACACTGTAAGAGCCTGAGGTCAAGGATAACATCTAGATAACTGCTAGGTGGGCATAGTGGTACATGCCCCTAATCCCAGCACTTGAGGCAGGTGTATCTCTGTGAGTTCGAGGCCAGCCTGGTCTACAAAGTGAGCTCAGGACATCCAAGCCTACACAATGAAACTCTGTCTCAAACAAGTGAACAAGCAAACAACAACAAAAACAACAACAACAAAATAAAACTGCTTAGCAGACAATAGGGTAATTGTACATAAAAAAAATCAAAGTGGCTTTGAGAGTAGGCTGAAGTTCTTTGCAAGCTCATGAAACAAACAAACAAAAAAAAATCCCTACAAAGAAAGGAGAAAGCAGATACAGCTCCAGTGAGGAGCTGTTGACATCTGACAGTCAGCGGAAGAGAGTCAGTTTTCTCTAATGATGTGGCGCTTGGTAGGTTGACCACATTCTACAGCAGTCCCAATTCCCAAAATAACCTGGGCTACACAAACTGGACTCAACAGGGAAGAGAGAAGAAGTAAAAAAAAGGAAGGATGAGGGAAAAAAAAGTTGGATTGGAAGTAATGGGAGGGAGGTTATAGGAGTAGTTGGAGTAGCAGGAAGTAAGTATGTTCAAAATAGAGTGTATGGAATTTTCAAAAATTTAATGAAGTTGCTGTTTAAAAAAATAGCTTTGCCAGTCATGGTGGTACACGCCTTTAATTCCTGCACTTGGGAGTCAGAGAAAAACAGATTGCTCTGAGTTCCAAGACACTCTTTTTGTTTTTCTTGAATATATTTTTAATCTAGATAGAATTACCTCACTACCTTTCTACCCTCCAGATCTGTCCTGCTAACCTCCCTCAGACCTGAATCCTCACCTTTCAAGTTTATTATTATTATTATTACTATTATTGTGTGTGCGTACATGCATGTGTACTACATGGTTTCAAGGCTAGGCACTCTACAGTGGGCAATCAACAAGGGAGCTCATCCCTAGGAGAGGCTGATTGTCCTTTTGCCAGCAATCATTAGTTACCACCAGCTGTTTGTCTAGGGATAGGGCCTCTGGAAAATGTTCCCCTTCCACATGCTCTTATCCATTGATATTGCCTTTGTCGGAGTCTTGTTTGCTCAGCCATTTACAGGAAAGACTTTCACAGAAGATTTGCTGGTATACTGGCTCTTACAATCTTCTGCCCTGACCTCCTCTTCCTCTGTGTTCTCTATATCAGAGATGCAGAAGCTGTGATGTAGATGTATTCTTGGGAGCTGGGCTCCCCACAATCTGTTGATAGCTGCATTGTATCCTGTTGTGGTTCTCTGTGATGGTGTCTAGTCTATTTGCTGTAAAGAGAGGCTTCTTTGGTGGTGGGGAGGGTTACACTGATAACTATGCTGGTCCAGCGTAGTGACAGCAGTAGACTCTTTTCTCATGTGGATGACTGCACTAGCCTCAGGAAGCTGGCTGTTTGTGGGGTGTGAAACATTATATTGTTTCAGCAATGTGCTTAGGGAGTATCAGCCATGGAATTCCCGAACAGTCCACCTCCAGGGATCTACACTCCAGGCTCCAGCTTTCGGAAAGTGGACTTCTTCCCATAGACCCTTGCAAAACGGCTAGTGCCCACACCTAAAATCTGCTTCATAAGTTCCCTAACGAAGCCTTAGTTCAGAAACTGAGAGATCTGCTTGCCTCTGCCTCCGAGTGCTGAAAATAAAGGTATGTGCAACCAGCACCAGGTTCATTCTTAAGTCACAAACTCAGGCCCAACCCTTTCCAAATTATTTCCCACCTCGTTTGTTTTTTTCTGCTCTAACTAGGCAGAAAATTCTCTAGACCAGTATTCAACTGATCAATATGACACTTGTTGTGGTTTCAGATGAGTGAACGATGCAGGAATGTTTGATTGGCTGGTTGGTTGGTTGGTTGGTTGGTTGGGTTTTGAGACAGGATTTCTTTGCATGGCCCCCTCGCTGTCCTGGAACTCACTTTGTCCTGGCCTCAGACTCATAGAGGTTCACCAGCTTCTACCTCCCAGGCGCTGGGATTAAAGGTGTGTGCTAGCAGTGTCAGGTTGATTCTGAAGTCACAAACTCAGATGCCAGGATCCACCCAACAAGGTTTCCCAGGACTGCAACCCTATGGCATCAGCTGCACTTGGAAGTAAGTGTCCTTCATGTTCTCTCTAACAAAAGCAACTTGGAACATGTTACTTATTGAAAGTAAACATAGTGCAAAGAAAAACACATGGAAAATAAAGTATAACAGTACCCCTACCAGAACTGGATGGTGTCTTCTTATTTTAATTTTCTGAAATTACGATTGTCTTAGTTAGGGTTTTATTGCTGTGAAGAGATAGCATGATAAAGGCGAACACTTAATTGGGGCTGCCTTATAGTTCCAGAGTTCAGTCCATTATCGTCATGGTGAGAAGCGTGGCAGTGTGCAGGCAGACTTGGGGCTGAAGGAGCCAGGAGTTCGACATCTCAATCTGAAGGAAGCCAGGAGGAAGATCTCATTCCACACTGGGCAGAGCATGAGCATAGCAGCCCTGAAAGCCCACCCCCAGAGTGACACACTTCCCCCAGCAAGGCCACACCTCCTAATGATGCCACTCCCTGTGGAGCCAAGTATTCAAACACATGAGTCTATAGGCATCAAACCTATTCAACTCACTACAAAGATCAAGTCTGAATTACTGAGAAATAACATTTCAAGGTGTATAAAAAGGTAAATCAATTTTTCAAGTATAAATATTGGAACTACTAATGTGAAGGAATTATAATGTGTCTTAATAGATGTGAAAAAACTAGTGTTGTTTAGGTACAATAGGTAAGTGGCATTTGGAAGAACTTTTATTGTTTTAGATTCATCACTGAAGAACCTGGTGGGATTATCCTTCAGAGACATACGTGCAATATACACCAACTTTCATGTTTCTCTCCATGGGCAGCTCAGTCTCCAAGTGAACTCCCTAGTAAGGGGAGCAGGGGCTATCTCTGACATGGACTCAGTGGCCATCTTTTTGATCCCCTCGTGATCAAACTAGGCTACAGAGAAAGGGGATCCAGACAGTCCTGATGAAACCTGATAGACTAGAGTCTGATAGTAGAGGACCTCCCCTAACAATGGACTAAGGGAGGAGCATGGGAGGTGAGACAAGGAAGAGATGAGGGGGAGAGCTATAGTTGGGCTACAAAGTGAATTAATTGTAATTAATAATAATAATAATAATAATAATAATAATAACCAAAAAAACGCAGTTAGTTTCACAGGTGCTTTGGCACATGACCTTTGTGTCCCATGAGGTCCATCATTTCAAGGGTTTGTGGAATTCCAGACTTTCATTTGTTCTCCACTGTGCCTCTCTCGCCCAGGTACTGAACAGCACACTAAAAGTACTGCAGGCATGTACTGTATTAACAGCAGATCTCATCAGCATTAACTATCTTGCAGCCATGCTCTTAGTCTTCTGGGGCCAACCCCCTGGCTTACAGCAATCATTGCTAGAATTTGGTTTCCCAGTTAAAGTTCTCTTAAAATGTTTACCACGAAATACCGGAGACAAAATGTCATCCTCACAGAAGAGAAAGTGCACAGTCAGATCAAAAGCTTGGACTCCTGTGAGCCAGCATGGCTTTGCTAATGTGTAGAGCCGTGGACTCCAGTTTCTCTGAACTCCTATTTTCTTGCTGGTAATGTAGTATCGGCTGCTTATGATTCGCTCTGAGATAATGAAGGCATTATGTGCCTAGTTCTTTCTTTCACAGAAGAACCGTAAGCATATTTTTAGGGAAATTTTTATACAAATCTCCAAAATTTTTGGCAAAGAGATTAGACTGACATCTGAAAGAGAAACAGCCTTGCTTAGGCCCATCCAAAACATATTTTTACTTCATGTCTGTACGTTTATTCCCCAAAAGATAATACATAAGTTCCTCTTGGGCTTGAGCGTCTCAGAGCAAAACATGCTTGTGCATTCCATGGATTACCTTCTCTGTCTTAGAGAGAACAGTTAGTGCTTCAGTCCCATAAGCCTGCAACTCGGGATAGAGCTGTCTCACACATTAAATCAATAGCATTTACCATTGTCGGGAAAATACAATCTGCATGCACCTACTGAGCAGAAACAAATAGAGTGGCGTGAGGAAGTTAATCAATAAGCTTGGTTATTCTACATCTGCTGCCAAGAAATTTGGCTACAGTCTTCCTTTCTGTGGTTTGTGTTTTCTGCCTTCTGATCCCTTCTCTCTGGTAGATGCTTTATGGGCTGGGTTTCCTGAGATGATAAGAGATTCTTTCCTCACTCATTGAGTAGCTGCACTGATTGATCTCAACAGATCTTTCAAAAACCGTGGTGGAAATCTTTTCCTCGTTGAAGTTTTCAGAGATATTGGCTATATAACTAAAGGAGGAGAGCCATATTTCAAAGTAGTGTGTTTGGAAGCGTGCCCAGACCAAAGAAAGCATTAATAGGCATAAAAAGCTAGCATATGGATGCTATAAGATGCATAATGGAAAATGTCCAAAAAAAAAAAAAGTAGTGGAACCTTCCAGTCCAACAGTTTGAGGGGCAGTAAGGAAAATATGTTCTCTCATGTTCCTGCCAAAATCTGAGGACAATACCACCTATAGAGTAAGCGTGACAGATGCTGGAAACTGAAAAGATGACTAGTTATAGACAGCCTACTCTGGACTAATGAGATACTATTTGTGTCTTAATTTGATTGCAATTATAATCTCTGTTATTTGATCTCAGGTCTTATTAAGCCCAGTCTCGGTTCGTGTAATTAGATTGTATTAAATCGTTCTCACAGAAAATGAAAGAAACATTGAAAAGTGTTTCCTTGGAAAGGATAACCTAAAACGGAAAGTATATAACATGTCTTGAACTCTATCCATCGATAACTGTCCAATTTCCTGCTGTGTACATAGATTTGTGGTGGACATGTATGTGAAATAAGATATAACTGCTCTTTTAATGAGTTTTTTAAAACGTATTGAGGTGATAGATTTTCTTTATCTAGTCTAGGGAATCACTTCAAGGTTTCTGATCATAAAGATAATTATTTTTCAAATTCTAAAAAGTCAATGGCACCCTGTATATAATTCCATGCATGGACTATTCTCAAAGTTTTATTGCACTTTGGTGTGTGTTTTTGTTTAAGGGTTAGTATTTTTAGATGACAAGACACTACAAAATAAGCATCTGGCAGAAAGTAGTCAAAATGTTTTCTAAGGTGCAGTTCAAAAGGAGAAGGCTGTTAAGCAGGTGCTTGTAAGGGTTGTACCTGGAACATGGCAACTGTGAGCTGAGCTATAAAAGACAGATTACAAAGCAGGGTGGGGCTTGATAAATTCCTCCAGTTCCTTCTACGTTGACTATGTCAAATGATTTTGTGATCTCTGGGACATAAGAGACATTTCTAATTGTCTAGTCCATCATCCTTGTGTGTTATGGCAAGCATATGGTGGCAAAAACAACACTGTAACAGGAAGTGGCATAAAATTGGATTTACTCGATTGCATGAGGAGGGAAACTTACTGACTCCTAGATAGTGCCTCTAAATTCAGCACAACTGAAGAACTAAACATAATATATATGTTTATATGTGTGTGTGTATGTATACACATATACATATATTTTCCTATTGTTTATTCATTCATACTTCAAATGCAGATTTATGGTACACATAATATATGGTGAATCCATGACAGATGCTGATGATTTTAAGATAAAGGGCAGAAGACTTTCAGTACAAAGGGAAATAAAACAAATGATAGCATTGCATACTTAGAGACCCATGGTATTGGTGGTATGTGTACACAAATGTGTTACTTTAGTAGCAGAGATAAACCAGGGAGAGACAGTGAATATATCACGAGCAGAGGTACAGGAAGGATCAGATTCTGGGTTTGAGCTTGGAAAGAAACACTGAAGAAGGCTGGAAACAACTAAAATGGTGAAGAATGTCAGTGATTGCTATATCTAGTATGTGTTGGTTGTTACACTCTCATTTTGAGATTCCTTTACAAAGTTAATAAAATATATGAGTGAGCTGTTATTGATATCAGGTTTTATTGTTATATTTAATGATGACCCTTCAGATATCTAAGACTACATGAGGCAGGTGAAAAGACAATGCAGAGAATTTTGACTTGGATATCTAATTAAAGAAACATAAGAAGAATGTACACAGATCTACCATGGATTGAAGAGAAGTTGAAGATTCAATTCTCCCAAAACCGAGGAAAGAAACAGAGGTGGAGGATAAGCTTTTAAATATGTTTGTAATAGAATAGAATTTAATTCCAGATTACTGATTGCAATGCGTTAGCAGTGACTGCTACTTCACCTGATTAACAAGTTCGGTAGTACACTACAGTTTTAAAGCACAAATCAACTTCTCCACTTATGTTCTTATCTTTTTTTTAATTTTATATTGTCTCTTTGTGCCTCCACATGAGCAATCATGTGTAGACATGTGAAGATCAGAAGAATCTGATCTTCTGATTGAATTCAGGTAACGGTGTTGGCGGCAAGTGTCTTCATCTGCTGATCCATTTCCCCGGCATAAACTTTAATATTTTCTTCAGCACTAGTCTACAATAGGTAGACTAATCTCTCTAAATGAAGGCCATTAATTGTTAAAGATTATACTTAGTTAATAGATTCAGTAACTGTGATTAACTAAAGATGCAACAGAATTCAAGCCCTCCTGAAATATGCTAGTTAGGTGTGTTTGTGTATGCTTAGAACTTACCTTACTTTTAGCTTCAATTCTTTCTTCTAGATGTGTTCCACTTGTTTTCCACTGTGACCCTTCGATTGAAAACAAATAATATTACTTCATCATCAAGAATTCCCTTTAACCCTGGACCCAACAGGGGATTTCAAAGTTGCTCATACTATAACATCAGGCCTGTAAACTAACACTTTCCTTTTCAATTAGAGGCTTAAAGCATCCATTCATTGCTCTCCTCAGCTCTGTATGTTTCTTTAACACATTGCTTTCATATTAATACATGTTTGTTAAGCATGCACATACTTTTTTTTTCTTTCTATGTTTCAAATGCTTTAATTCCTCAGTACCAAATAATGCTTTAGCATGGTGTTTTGTAAAGATTCATTGAATGAATGAATAACATGTTGCTTCTCCTCTGGAGATGACTCTTAGCTATACCTTGTCACCCATCATGAAATTTGTAGGCAAACAGATGAAACTAGGGAAAATCAAAACAAAACATCCTGAGTGAGTTTTCACAGGCCAGAAAGACAAATATGTTGTGTATCCAAGTAGATATTAGATGTAAAGTAAAATCACCCATGCTATAGTCCATAGACCCAGAGATACTTTGTCCAGCAATTCATGGGAGTAGGTGCAGAATCCCACAGCCAAACATCAGGTGGAGCTCGCTTAGCTCAGGCAGTCTTACGGAGCAGAGGGAGAGGAATCTAAAGAACCAGAGAATTCAGTGACAGATTACTAGAACATAGCCCACAGAAACAGGGACTCATGGCTGCTCACAGATATCAGGGAGCTTGGAGGGCTCTGACCAGGTCCTCTGCATATGTTATTTCATATCTTGTTGTTCTTGTGGAACCCCTAACAGTGGGAGCTGGGGCTGTCCTGACTCTTCTGCCTACTTGTGGGAAAAGTACTTGATTGCCTTGTCCAGCGTTGATGTGAAGGTGTGTGCCTGGTCTTGTTGTACAGCTTGTTATGCTGTTTGGTTGATGTCCCTAGGAGACCTACTCTTTTCTGAGTGGATGTGGAAGAGGGATAGATCTTGGGCATAGCAAAGGTGGAGAGGAGAGATTGGAGGGAGGAGAGGTAGAGGAAACTGCAATCTGGATGTAACATATGAGAGAAGAATAATAAAATAAAATCAGAGTCTGAAATTAAATGTTTATTCCTTTTCAATAAGGATCCATTGAGTTACTCTATGAAATATTAGTGTCTGAAAGGTACAGTCAGCTGTTACATTAGTTTCTATTTAACTTTACGTCTATAGAGAATAGCGCATAGTTAACCTTTTTCTCAAATAATGTACTGCTATCAGGAAAATATTTCATAATGAGTAGAAATATAAATGAAATTAATTAATTTCTAACTTTTGGGTGAATATAGAAATGGCAATAAAACACAATATTGTTCTTTTTTTTTTCACAATATTGTTCTTAGTTTGCCTTTCCTTTTATTTTTTTATTCTTTTATTTGTCAGTTGATGCAATGAGCTCAGCAAAAAGAACTATTCCATTAATATAGTGCTTGTGTTAGAATACATGAAAAAAACCTAAAAGAAGTAGAAAGAAAGACAGGAATGGATAGAAAGGGGCAGAAGGAAGAAGGAAAAGAAAAAGAAGAGGTAAAAAATGAAAGAAGAGAGGGTAGAGAAAGGGGGATTCAGAAAGAGTGCTGGGGGAGAAGATCAAGAGAAAGCAAGAGAGAGCAATATAATCTAGTTGAGGTTAAGAAAGACTTGGTTTTTACATAGTTATAGCTAATTTTGTTTTATTTGTTTGGAGCAGCATAGACTCATTTCAGAGAAGTTCCTGAGCTTTTATAAAACAGAAAGATGTTTCTGCTCTCTACCATCTCCACATGAATTACCATCATCAACATAAATATAAGGTTTCCTGTGTATTTGTTTAATAATCCTCTGTCCAAGGATGAGCAGCCAGCCAAAGAATTTCAGTGTCTTGCCAGCTTTCACCCAGCTGCCTACCCAAGCAACCCTATCTGGAAAGAGTTCAGAAACAGGCCTGAAGACTGCCATTCTTGGACAAAAAGATTGGAGTCAGCAGAGAATGTTCTTTTTCCAGATTCTGAGCTGCCATGTATTCTCAGTTTTAACACTAATCTAAAAAAGACCTTTCTCTTGAATTGCACTTATAATATAAATATTTATATAGCCCCAAGATTTGAAGCAAGTCAAGAGTTGCCACAATATGAATGATCTCAACAGAAAGGGTGTTCTGGTTTTAGTATTTATGTGCATGCTTGACTCATAGTTTACTCGTGAATACTGTTCTTGTTAAATAGCCAAAAAACGTTGTCTAAAAAAATGATGTCTACCTTCTTTTTACACGCAACCAATACATTCCCATGATATTTACCTTCCTACCTCAAAAATATGGCAGACATATTTGAGAATGTAGAGCCTATGACTAGTATGAATCTAAGACCATAACTCAAATTAGAAGTTCACCATTTCAAAAGTACATTTCCTTAGCAACAGTCAAATGTTTAACCCACAAAACATACTTGAAAATCATTATTATAAATTTTTCTTCTCTAACACAGTTCAACTTAATTTAAAATATACATAAAAGTAAAAAACAGATAAATCAATTCTTTCATCCTAAAAGAAACTTGCAGTATCCTATTTATTCATCAGGATTATGAGAAAGCATGAGAAAAGATCCTAGATTATGATTGAATCTGAATTGGCTCTGAAGGTACCATATTTTATATGATAAAAAGATCTTATCTTTAGATTGATCTCAAGTTAGAGTAGGATTTTCCCAATCTATAAATAATTAGTAAATTTCAGAAAATATTTTAATAAAATTTCAGTTAATATTTTAAGCTTTACTTTTAGAAAAACCAAAAGGATAGGATTAAAAATGTTTGATTGGCATATCAAACTAGGGAACAAATAACCTTCAAAGATAAACTGCTTAGAACATTTGGTAGTAAGTGTGATAGTGTACTTAATCCCACCAATAACAGTTACAATAGCAATAGTAATTGTTCATGCTTAATAAACAATACTATGGATGCATAGTTCGAACTCATGGAACTATTGGTTGTTAATTTCATATACATAGTTTTCATAAACGTGGCACCTTTGTGTCTATAACCACCAAGACTGTTGGGAAAAGCACAGAAAAAATATGAGCTAAGTGTAGAAAATTCAAACTTTAAAATACATGTTTACAACAATATCAGATTGTTTATGTCAATATTATATAAATTGTAGGGGTGTGAAAGTAGACACCAACAACTAGAATTTTGTCTTTTTCTTTCTTCCTTTGCAGGGAAGTGATGGCTCATGTCATATCACTGTCTATAAGGAACCAGGTAATTTGATATGAACATAGCATTTTATACTTGGCATATGGAAGTGTTTTATGCATGATTTTTTTTTTAAGAAACAAACCCACCTGAATTCAATAAATAAGCACAACTATGCTTCCTCTCCATCCCATGCCATTTTAAATTAGAAAGGCATGAGTGTTTCCAAAGAAAAATCAAGCACACTTAATGGTAGGTATCTTTTTTTATCAAGCAAATTGAGAAAGTTATTTTAAAAAGGGAAATCCCTAATCTTCAGACAGAGATGAGCAACCTGGGAATGTAATTAAAACCAAATGCACAATACCTACTCATGTTTCTCAAGCAGAGAGGCTGTTTACATGTGTCGGGAGAGCAGAGAAAGGCAAGTCTAGAGCTGAGCGAGGGATGTTAGCACAGGTGAATGTGGATCGCACACTTAGGCAGTGCCTGTGTTCACACATCACTCTTCCATATTTCCCATCGTCAGCCACTTGAACTTTTGCATGCATTCATATGCTTCCTACATATCCTGATGGATTCTCAGTTTCACCTGTCAACAGGCTAGGCTGATGTCCAGATAGTCGTTTTCCTGGAAGAGGAACTACAAAAGTTGCGATATAGGAAATAATTAAAGGATATTAGGAGATTAGTTGACTTCTCTGCACAAATAAAACTCCAGGTATATATCTTTACTGATACTCTTCCACAAGTATTTCAGTAATCATTGATGTAATCTTTATGTAAACTAATATAGGAAACAAAAAAGGAATAAAGAATTCCTGCTTCGTTCTTGCAGCCAGACAGTTAGTATAACAATGTGATATAAAAATGTTACATGAATGGAAAATTACAATATTTCTCATGTATCTCCAAAAAGTTAAAAAGGCATATTACTATATGTCCATGCCCTAATTGGAATTACTACATGAAACTGATTATTGGGCCAAAATCAATCATTGTAATTTATCACATTATTAGTAAAGATTAAAACTGTGTCTGTGTGGTTTGAATAGGAAAGGCCCGCTATCCCCATAAGCTCACCTATCTGAACGCTTGGTTCCCAGCAGTTTAGGAAGGTTGTGGAAACTTTAGGAAGTACAGCCTCAGTAGAGGAAGTGAATCACTGGCTATGGCCTTGAGGCTCTCTAGCCAGGTGCCACGTTTTTTTCTTCCTCTGTTTCCTGAGTGCGGGTGTCAGGTCATGTAAACAGTGAGCCTTGCGCCCCTGCTGCAATCCCTTTCCTGGTGCTGCTTTGGCCTCCCAACCATAGGGTACTCTGGAACTGCAATCTGAGTGAGACCTTTCTCCTTAAAGTGCGCTTGGTATTTTATCACAGCGACAGGAAAGAAAGGGCCTTCTACAATGAAGAAAAAGCACTTGATAACAGTTAGATACTAATTACATATTCTCCAAGAAGTTGTCCTTCGGCGTACTGAGGCACGCCTGTATTTCATTTCCTGCCGCCTGGCTGCTGGGCGGGAAATGGACTAGCACATTTCTGCCGGTAGGCCAGTCTAGGCAATGTTCAGGTACTGTTTGCTTCTGAGTGCAACAGGGAAACCCGGGGGATCAAGGTTACCTTTGATTAGAGCACTCAGGTCAACGCTCCAGGGGAAACACCAGGGGAGGTAGAAACGAGTTTTCCACTCGATGTTATAACTAGCTCTTTTTGTTTATTTGTTTGTTTGTTTGTTAAATGTTTATTCATTGTATATCCCAATTGTAGCCCCTTCCTTCAACTCCTCCTTCTAATCCCACCCTCTTTCCTTCTTTTCCCCATTCCCTTCCCCTAGTCCACTGAAAAGGGGAGTTCTCCTCCCCTGCTATCAGCCAATACCTTATCAAGTCTTATCAGGACTGCCTGGATCCTCTTCCTCTGTGGCCTAGTAAGGCAACCTTGCCAAGGGGAAGTGATCAAAGAGCAGTCAACAGAGTCCATACCAGAGGTGGTCCCTGCTTCCCTTACTAGGGGACCCACATGGAGACTGAGCTGCCCATGGGCTACTTCTGAGCAAGGGTCTAGGTCCTCTTCATGCATGGTCCTTTGTTGGTACATCAGTCTCTGATGGACCCACTGGGCTCAGATTTTTTAGTCTCCTTATGGGGCTCCTGTCCCCTCCGTATCTTTCTACCCCCACTTCTTCCATAAAAGTCCCTGTGCTTTGCCCAAAGTTTGGCTGGAGGACCCTAGGGAGGATGCTTTAAATCTCATTCAGAATAAGAAATAGGATAAACACAAGAGGCAATGGAAGAGAGGGAACAGGATTAGAGCCTACTATAAAGGGTCTTTTGAAAGGCTCCACCCAACAGGGGAAAGGAAGCAGATATAATTAGCTCTTTTAAATGAGATTGCTAGTACTAGAGAGAGTGGAAACTCAGGCATTCCAAAAGCCTGTGATGATACCCTAGAGATAAGCCTATCACTGAAAGCAAAATTCTGAATGATTTATCCTTAAGGTTAAAAAAGACCAGGATATATAGTTTTATTACTTCTTTTCAACTTTTTTGGTGAATAGCCTTAGACAGTGCAGTACAAGAAAAGGTAATTAAACCAATAAAGATTCGAAGGATAAAAAAAAAATCTCATATAGGACAAATACATCTAGTTAATTCAACATACTTTAGAAAATGTTGTATTAAGAATTTCAAGAAATCTATTTTTTATGCCAAAGTAGAAACAATGGAAAGCATTACTTACAGTGTCACAATTTTATTTAGATTTTGTCACTTTTAATGTGCTGTGTTTGTTGCTGAGAGTTTTTCAGACATTAGCAAAGGTTAGATGTGTCCCGTGTATGCAAGGATATACACATGGGTAGGAAAACTCAAGGCTCTTTTCACAAGTATACTCACAGCTTCAATGCTAAATCTGAGTGAACAAATGTGTGAGTATGAAGGAAGACAGGGAACACAACGGCGGAATCATATGAGAACCTAGATCACGCTATATAAACTTTCCAGAGAAAAATATCTTGTAGGACTTCACTATATTTCAGCACGTTTAGTAACGTTTCAATAGCTAAGTCAGACAGAAATTCTTTATTGTGAGGATGTGCACTTGTTGTAAAAATGCCATAAATGATACTCAAAAATTATGCATATAATTATTAAAAGTACACTTTGTAATATACTCTGCCCATGCAACAATGTGTAAAATAACACAAACTTTATGGTTTCTATTAAACAAATTACTTTAGAAATGGACAGGAGCATCTCTTCATAAAGCACTGGTATTTTTTCTTAGACCTTATAATTTAAAATAGTTCCCTGATCCAGAGTTTTTAAGAAGACCTAGCTCTGGCCATGCTCAGTTCTCTAGAACATCAAACCCTATTGCATGAAATGCCCCTTTAATACAGGCAAGCTTAGTCAACTCATTTAAAGTATTTTGTTGGATTTTAGTGAAAATGTCTCCAAACTATACAATAAGTTATTTAAATTGTCCCTGCATGTTAACTTCAATAACCACCCATTTGACATTTTACTCTGACATGACAGTAAAAGGCATGTATACTTTCTGAGACTATTAAAAATAAAAACAATAAGAACAACAAAATAAAGCTTCAGCATGAAGCAAATAGATTTTGTTTGAACCACTGAATGACCTTTTTTGCGTTGGATTCTTTTATATTGGTAAACGAACAAGCAGATCATTACAGTTGATACATATGATATTGTCTTTTACCTCTTCTGCACTAAAATGCCTGTTTAAAGTTTTCTAGTCACTCCAGAGTGGAAAGAGGACTTTTACTCATACATTTCTGAGAACCTCCTTAACATCACCTCTGGCTGTAGGCCTTCTGAGATCTTAGTAGTGTCAGGCTCAAAATTCCTGAATGTAGCTTATTTATTAAGATTGTAGGTGTTCATTCAATAGATAGTAGCTGTTTAAGTACCCTGGAGAGGAATTCTGGGCTGGCAAGAGTTCACATGCAAAGACCTTATCTAGGTCTATGTAATCTGACTGGAATAAGAACACACCTTTAATCCAGGAGACAGAGGCAAGCAGATATGAGTTTAAGGCTAACTTGGTATACAGCAAGTTTCAGGTAAAGAAAATCTTAGGTCCAGGAGTGGTGGTGCACACCTTTAATCCCAAACAGTGAAGATAAAGTTAGTTTGTAGAAGGAAGCACCCATGTTTGAAAGTGATATTTAATTGAGTAGCAGAAAAGGTGACAAATCAGAGAAAGATTTGACAGAATAGGATACACTCAACTCTCTCTTGAGAAGAGAGAGGAAAGGGAAGCTAATTAAGGGGCAGGCAGAGTGACAGTGACAGTTTTACTGGGAGAAAAAAAGGTTTTTTTACAGAAAGAGGTTGGAAGAGAGAACAAACTAGACTCAGGTGAAGGCTGAATGAGCCAGAGAAGGAGGAGGAGCCAGGAGATTAGAAAAGATTGCTGGAGTTAGTTTGAGGACAAGCAGAGCAATTCAGGGGCCAAGGGAGAAGCCAGATTGAATATGTTAGCTGGGAGAGGTGTTTGAGTCAGAACAGCTGAACTGAAGGAGCCAGCTATGAGCTCAGAAAGAACTAGAAAGGGGAAGGTTATTAAGCAGTAATTCTCAAAGGCTGAAAACATTCCAGGCCTAGGTTAGATGGCACAGGGTAGAAGCTTCTAGGACTAGGACTAACAGACAGAGGCAATAATCCTCCCAGACAATGACTGAAACAGACAAACAAAGTTACTTTCCAATACTCAGTTACCTTAGCTTTCTGGTTTTCAATGATAATAGCTAAAAGAGGAGAATATGAAGCTAACTTGTAACACCTAACTTTTTGTGAATTCCCATGAAGATGATGTAACGTAATAATGAGGAGAGATGCTAGATCAGAAAATATGTCTGGGTGTAGTTTAAAAGTAAATTAATGGGATTTACATAAAAATCTAAATTTCCACACTTTTTTTTAGTGTTCAGGGTGCACTGAGCCTGTGTGTGTGTGTACATGTGTACGTGTGTGTGTGTGTGTGTGCTCCTGTTGAATACTTCCTGTCTAATGTTGTGATTCCCCAGAAAAGCAGTCATCAGTGCTCTAACTTGAAGTGCAGTGATATGTGGAAGTGAAGCCTTTAGGTTCTAACTAGACATACATGGAGTTGTTAGGGTTGGAATTACATGAAGGACCCTCATAATAAGAAAAACACGTACCACACTCTTTTCTCCCTCACTCTCCACATGTAGTCATTGAAGAAGACCATCTGGTGATATAGCATTAAATCTGCTATCCATAAGCCAGGAAGTGGACACTCTCCAGGGCCTGAATGTACCAGGACTTTGATCTTGTACTTCCTAGATGCCATTTCCATTATTTACAGAGTCTGTAGCTTTTTCTTTTAACCACCATGAGTACACTATGATACCTAATCAAAACAAGGAGGTGTTTTTCCTTTTTTTTTTTTTTCTGCCACTAACACTGAATATGTAGATACCATAACCACTGGCATCTTGATTCTCTTTTGCTGCTTGTCTCACCTTGAGGACATCTAGGTTAGCATTGCCTGGTTTATGAGTAACTGAAGCTCTTTATGGAAAGGTCCACTAGAGAAACAATTGCATAGGCCTTATATTCCAACTTCTATTCTTCTTCCTCTTCTTTCTTCTTCTTCTTCTTCTTCTTCTTCTTCTTCTTCTTCTTCTTCTTCTTCTTCTTCTTCTTCTTCTATCTTTTCTAGAAGACTTTTACTTAGAGATGTTGATCTTGTCTCATGACCATCCCTTCATGAATGCCGCATTTACTCTGTTCTGAGACATCCTTTTAAAACTCTAGTGTGTATGGGCCCCAGAATCAATCCAAAGCACAAAAGATAGGTAGGTAAGTAGGTAGAGTGGGGGGAGGAAGAGAGATACATAACAGATAGATGATAGATAAGCTTCACATGAGGTAGTAAAATATGTATCTAATAAGTGAGAACTGCACTATCAAAGTCTCAACTGTGGCTACTCTTAGTCTCTTCATAAAGTCTAGTGATGGACCAGGCTCAACATGGCAGTTTCATTAAAACATTTTCCTTCAATGCTGGAGGAGACACATTTGACTATTATGCTAACTCCCAAACGAGTAGTCTCCAGACAAAATCTATACATGTACACCTATGGCTTCCAGGAAAAGAAAAGAATTGTTATGGGCATCATTTTAATACCCATAGAAAACAAAATAGGTTCCTTATTTTTTCATAATTTATAAGTAGCCTCTTAGAAAATAAAATTAGTCACCTGTATTTTAAAGTTGAACTTAGTGACATTTCTTAGATCTGATGACAAGATAATTTCCACTCTAAAAAGGGGGAAGCTTTGGGACAATCCATTTAATTATAAATAAAATATGTTCTTTGTCAAAAAAGCTCTGTTTTCTCGATGTACTCCTGAAAATTCAAAGGAATAATTTTATTCTCTTTCTTTTCTAAACATACAAGAATGAATAAAAGTATATTCAAACATTTTAAACTGACAGACAGTAACTGAATGCCTGTGGGCTGCCATGTGTTGTTTTAACAGATCCAACAGCGAATACAAGAAAAATGCTGCCGATACAACTTGGCTAGAAAAATTTTAGGACAGTATAACATCAAGTTCTCACTCATAGATCAGGTTTTAAATTCATATTTTTATGACAGCCTTCTTTGCCACACATACTTTATTATTATTATTATTATTAAATAGATACCAAATAAATAATCTGGTCATGTTGACCCAAATGCAAATAGATTATATTTTAGCTAAATTAGTTCAAATGAAAGTTATGGATTTCTATGCACATGAATCTTTTATATCATTTATTACAATTTATTCAATTTGTGTCCTGGCTGTGGCCCCCTCCCTCGTCTCCCCACTACAAACTATATAGTATGCGTTAATGCTTTGTGACCTAATACAGGTCACTTGGAAGAAGCTTGCTAACTGTGATTTTGACTGGGCTTGTGTGAATCGTTTGCATTTCTAAGGCGCTTCCAGGCATGCTGAGTCACCTGATATGTTATCCCCACACACTGAATCATGAGAACATATGCCTGTGCCTCAAGGTGTCCATATGGGAATGGATAACTCCAAAATGTGAAGTATGATTCAAAGACCAGTTGTGATGAGACCAGGAGGTGGAGGTTGGCTATGTAGTTTAGAATAAAAAGACACCAAAAAAAAAAAAAAAAAAAAAAAAAAAAAAAAAAAAAAGTAACCAGTCCCTTTCTATGGGCTCTTTTTCTTGCTGAAAGCCAGAAATGCCAGAAGAATTTACTCCAAAAATATCTCTGGTTCTGGTTCTGCATGGCCAGAGATGGGAGAAAAGAGGTCTGGTTTTTTGTTGTTGTTTGTTTGTTTTGTTTTGTTTGTTTGATTTTGTTTTTGTTTTTGTTTTTTTTTTTCATCTCTTTCCCCTAAAGCAGTTTACATCTTTCCTGGAAGCCATACTAAGGATGTGACTGAACTTGTAAGGCAGATGGAAACCTGGAATTGGAATTGGGTTAGTTCATTGTCTGCTCCCTCCCTCCAGGAATGCCTTATTAACCCAAAGGCATGGAGGCTCTATGCTAACACACTCCCAGGAACCCTTCCTGCTCTACAGGAATAGTGCCACCTTTCTCTTAAGCTCCCTATAACAATACACTTCTTTCTAAAGCCCTCTGATGTCTGATATATGATTTTCTTCTTTGAATTTATAAGAAACTGAAAGCAAATGGTTTGGGCTGCCTTCTACTTTCTTCCCCAAGCCAAGCAAAAGAGTCAAGAAGACCTCTATCACTCTGCAAGATTTCCCAGTATTCCTAATTCATGCCTTTACAAACGGGGAGAAGGGTATTAGCTGACAACTTCCTGATTCAGGTACCTGATTCAGGTACCGGATGGTCCACCAGTTCCTCTTACCTCCACACCTTCGCTATCGGCTCTTCCTGTCACTCACCAAGCACTTATTTCCTGTTGCCTTTTATTTGCTCTCTTCTTGACTAAAGAGCTCAGGTAGTTTATTAGGCCGTTAAAAAATTCTCTAACAGATTATTTACAGAGAAAGACACACATGTTCCAACTAAAGAAAAGTGGCTATTTTTATGGAATGGTGGTTGATAAATTTATAGAGTGCAGAAAAATTTATGGATTGTTTTTGTACTTGGTAAGTGAACTTATTGACTCTCTCTCTGTGTTAAGGCTGGATTTATTACTCAGGAAATGAATTGCTCCCTGTTCTATTCCAGAGAGTAAGGCAAGTTATGCTTGTTAATTTGGGTGAAAATTGTGTAACTATAGAATAAGTAATTTTGAGTGTTGAGCTAGTAATGCTTGCTTTCATTAATGGTCTCAAGTATAAAGCATTGTATGAAAATGTATTTCATTATGATTTATAAAGAATCCATATACAGCTAAACATAAAGTGTATTGTTTTCAATGATATTAATAAATAACTGATTCTGTTCAAATTCAGACTTAAAGAACAATGCATTCATGTCGAGAGTGATAATTGTCTATTTTGATGAATGTTTTTTTTCTTTTTGTAAAAAAAAAAAACCGTTGGTTATATTTCACAGTTCATTTTAAGATTATTGCACTATGAGACCAAGTTCTGGGCAATGAATTACATCCTACAGATGGTAAAAGATTGAGTCAGAAACTTTGGCTAGAGCAATCCTTCCGGGCTGGTATTACCCATCCAATTTCTGTAGGCACAATGTACATTACATTGGTAGATTATCATGTGATACTGGAGCTCAGAAAGAGGCTGGTCCTGGTTGCCCCTTCCCTATTTAAGAACATGGGTATCAATGTATCCCCTCAAATCCCTTTTCTAGTGCTAGCCTGCTTTCCTAACTCTGTGGCATTGAGGGAAGCAGACAGAAAAACACGCCTAGAGTAAAACTATTGTATTGTATTTAGACCACCTAGAAAATAAATTATTTCCAATCAAGGTTAACTTGACTATTTGACGAAATCGAAAGGACCTCATTATGTGAAGCTAGGAGTTGAGCATGGGAAAGTTGTCCATGGAGAGAAAGCGTAATTGAGAATGCTAGCAGACAGCCTCAAATCTCTAGTCAATTTCTGCTAGATATTTGTAAGTTCCTGATTCCATGATGTTACTTTTGCTTACTCTCTCAATCAGGCGGTTTCAGTTGTCTCTGCTGGATGTTATTAACTTCTAATTTGATGACATTTGTGTTGTTTATCAGTTGCTTTCATCTGTTTGTTTCTTTTTATTTGAAATTTTACATTTGCTTGGTATATGCTTAATAAGCTGAATGTATGATCATTATATGTCATTCTCCAGACCACACAGAATAATAACAAAAATTTTTCAGTAACAAATATTTACCTGCTTTCTGCATACTAAAATTTGCCCTTGCTACTTAATACATGTGATCTACGATTTAATGAGTTATTGTCATAGCAATATCTTTCTTTTAGATTGAGTGTTACAAATACTAGCTTTTAACAGCAGGGGTACGGTGGGATTTGAGAAGTGCTGTGAAAGAGGAAGCATGGATTTGACCTTGGACTCAAGTTGATGATGTACCTTTATTTGCTATGGTCTTTACCATGCCTTACCATTTCATTTGTTATACATGTTAAGAAAATTGTTCCCAAGTATTTATACCTATTTTCTCTACCTGCTTATAAGAAAGTTTTTGTGGCAGTTGCTTTTTTTAGTGTTTAGCTGTTTTTATAATTTTTCTCTTAAAGAGCTCAAATGCTATTTTGTGTAATTAGTTTCTGCTATTAGCAGAATAATATTTGATGCAATTCTATATAGAAGGTATATGTGTGAGAAATCTTACCTTCTACAAGATTTTGATATTATATTATGAAGTCTATGTTTGGCAAAATAATACAATAAAAAACAGATGGAAAATAAAGCCTCGACTATGATTATGAGAAATCACCTACTCTTTTATTAAAAATATTTACAAACTTCCATTTTCTGTCGAGCAAAAGCTTAATACCCCATATTTCCATTTAATCTCATCAATAGATGTAATATATAAAAAATTCTGAAATAGCAGGTTTCTTTGTTCAGGACATTTTGCTACTATTCACAGTAGCACACATTCTATACCAGACGGCATAATATAGCTAGACAGAAATGAATTACCAACATGAAAATTTATGAAGATTAGTATTTTCTCGTTCTCTCATATCCAATCACATTATTTATACAGGAAGTGACCACAGAACCAAAGGTTTATCTTCACATAAATAAATATTTAATACAGTAAATATGTACATGTGAAGGTCAATTGGGCATTTCTACTTACGAATCAATTTTTGTTTCATAAGTTCCACAAAACATTTAGTGTCAGAATTATTGAACATTTTTATGCTCACAAGTGTCAGCAGTGTTGAGCCCTGATAATTTGTAAAGAATGTTTCAGTGAAGCTATGTGACTGAAGTACACTGAGAGCAATTAAATGTACTCTCTGAATAGGTAACATGTTGGATTTTTGCTACAAATGAAATCTCCTTTCCCTCAGGGAAGCATTGATTACTTGCTAGCAGCATGAAAGCCTTCTCCTAAACCATGGCTTCCTTCCTTGATTGCTATACGCTAGCGGTGTGATTTATTAATATGTTCACTTTTTACCTAGAAGTAGGAGGGATAATTATTTTTCCATTTTAATATACTTGAAAGAAATTATTGACTAGCATAATCAAAATTTAGAATAAAAAATATCAATAAATATTTAATGTTGGTAGTAATAATAGCATTTATAAATTCTGAACATAAAAAAGAAAAGTAGGAAGCTGCAAGAAACACTTGTTTCATTGATTTTTATTTTAATACATAGAGACTCTCTGTGCAGCCCAGGCTGTCTTGACAGTCAGGATTTCCCTGTCTCAGACTTGTAGAGTATTGGGATGCCAGGCAGGTGCCCCATGACTGGCAAACGACAACAACAAAAGGCTTAGAAAAAGGAGACTTATTTTTACATGCCTGGCTATCATAACTAATATTTTTGTTTTGGGACAGCAATATTTGCTCTCTACAACCTGGGCATTATCTCTACTGAGATACCAATATTGAGAAAACAATTTTTATCTTAGCAGCCAACTCCCATAGGCACTCCCTGGAGGCTCAGTGGCCACAGTGGCCAGGGCAGCAGCTAGGAGATCTTTAGTCCCCTCTTCTCCCATTCCAACCCCTTCCAGCCTTATCCTCTGCAGCAGACCATCTACTCCAGCCTCCCCTTCCACTCTGCACCGATTCCCACTGGATGACCCACATCTTCTCCTAGAGCCTTCACCCACCACCCCATCCCCTTGCCTCGGCGACCAGCTCCTGCAGGCACCGCCTGGGAAACTCATCAGCCACACCAGGCAGGAAATCATTTAGAGATCCCCACTCTCCCTCCTACCCTCCTACCAATTCCCCAGTCTTAGTCACAGTTTTGAAGCTGCCATCGCTCCCAGTGGTCTACCCCGATACTGGGTCTACTGTGCATACCCTAAGGTCTCCTGTGAATACCCTCAGAATCTCTCTGCTAGCCCATACCTATTTATAAGTGTCAATTCCCAACACCTAGAAATATATTTTACACAGAACCCCCACATATCCGGGGCCACACATATCCGGATCCCAGAAGAATTTCCTACCAGGAAACACATAAACACCACTCTTCAAACTCTTCAAAGTACCAGAGAGGGCAACAAAAACAAAAGTATAGAACACATAGTCAACAAAAGCAACACCTAGAATGGCAATCAGCCTAAAACCAAATGTCTTAGATGCCAGTGTAAAAACAAAGTAAATAATAGCGAGGACAATATTTCTTCACTAGGGTCAAACAACCCTACTACAATTGGCCCTGAGAAGTTCAATAGCTAATGCACAAGAGAAGGACTTCAAAATATGTATTAGGAATATATTTGAGGTCCTTAAAGATAAAGTTAATAATGAATTAAAGAAAAAACAAATAGAAGATTTCAATGTCTCTCATTTTCACTTATGAGTTTGCAGTCATAAATATCTCTGTGAAAGAAGCTTCCTTGATCATATTAGCGTGGCAGCATAGGTCATGGACTTCCACATGGTTTCTGGCAGCAGCTAGGATCATGGACATCAGCATACCCTCAGTTCAGACGCTACTAAAGATCATCCTTAAAAACTGTAATAAGGATGTCGAAGTGTAGCTCTTTATAATCGATAGCTTCTGGCAGGAGGATAAAGAAGGACTCAGTTTTCTTTAAGGTGCTAGAAATGTGGATTTTGACAATTCCCCAATGAATATATGGACTCAGCAACAAAATACATGGACTCAAGCAACACAAAATGAACTTGTTTTTTGTTGTTGCTGCTGCTGTTGTTTGTGGGGGACCCAGAGGGGAAGGATGTAAGAAGAGGACACTTTGGAGTTCAAAACCTCTTATAACTTCAGTTTCAGGGATTCAGACTCTCTCTTCTGACCTCTGAATACACTTGCACTTGGGTGCACATGCATACTTTAAAACCTATGCACATATATATTTAAAACATAAAATAAAAATTCTTTAAAAGCAGAATAAACTGGGCTGGAAAGATGGTACAGAAGTTAAGAGCATCACATGATAGTTCACAGCCATCCTTAATGAGATCTAGTGCCCTCTTCTGGCATGCAGGCAAACATGCAGGCAGAATACTATATACATAATAAATAAATCTTTAAAAAATATATATTTAAAAAAATAAAATGTTATGCAAAGTTTTCCTTCCTAAACCTGATGTTAAATAGTCATTTAGTAAAGGGTTGCCACAATAACCTAGCTAAACTAGACCCTGGATTTTAAGAGATGTCTTATATATGACAATTTAATTTCTATACAACTTAGAAACAAATTTAATCCTTTTAAGATAAAATTTAAAACTTAGAACCCATGGAATAAATCTAAATTCTTGTTTGACCTTCCACTTAGAATTGTAGCATCATGGTGGCCAGCATAGCAGCAGGCAGGAATGTTGCTAGAGCAGGAGCTGAAAGCTTGCATCTCATCTAAAGCATGAGGAAGAGCACAAGACTGGGCCTGGGTGGCTTTTGAATCCTCAAAGCCAGACTAAGTGATATATCTCTTCCAATAAGGTCACACCTCCTAATCCTTCCCAAAATAGTTCTACCAGTTAGGGACCAAGCATTCAAACATATAAGCCTATGGGATCCATCCTCATTCAAACCACCACAGGTACTATTTTTTCTCTCATTTTCAAAATCCCTTTTAATGTACATTCATCTTATACTCTACAAAACTGTCCTCATCATGTCCCCTAGGAAGTACAATAACACTAAAATAGACAGTAGAATTGTTGATAGTAAGAAGGTGACCCCATTAAATCTAATTATCAGATTTTTTTTTAATTTGTAAAGTTCATTCCTCTTGGCATTTCTACTGTTTTCCCCCATAGATATCAGTCTGGATCCTCAAGGATTTAACAACGTCTCATCTCTTATTCTCACCAAGATCTTGATTTATAAAGCAGTCAAGAAAATTAAAATAAAACAAAACAAATCACCGACCAGTCTTACAAATGTGCTTTTTTTGTACAAGACTGTTAATGAAATTGTACTATGTGGAAAGCCACGGGCACAAAATAGTTAATTTTAAAAGAAATTTATAAGAGTGTATATCCAACTTGTGTGTGGAGGCATTAGAATAATCATTAATATTAAAGTACTTTAACGTAAGCAAATTAAAATAAGTTTAGTTGCTTCACAAAGAATGAATGAAGTCAGTAGATTAGTGTGCCAATACAATGAAAGTACTGTCTTTCTTTTTTTTTTATTTAAGGTTCTTAAATTATTTTTTCCCTTTTTTTTAAAATTTTTCATCAATTACACTTTATTCATTCTGCATCCCCCCCATAAGCCCCTCCCTCCTCCCCTCCCAATCCCACCATCCCTCCTCCCTCTGCTTGCATGTCACTCCCCAAGTCCACTAATAGGGAAGGTTCTCCTCTCCTTTCTGATCTTAGTCTGTCAGTTCACATCAAAAGTGGCTGCATTGTCCTCTACTATGGCCTGGTAAGGCTGCTCCCCCCCAGAGGGAGGTGATCAAAGAGCAGGCCAATCAGATTATGTCAGAGGCAGTCCCTCTTCACATTACTATGTAACCCAATTGGACTCTGAACTGCCCTGGGCTACATTTGTGCAGGGGTTCTGGGTTATCTCCATGAATAGTCCTTGGTTGGAGTATGAGTCTCTGGGAAGTTCCCTGTGTTCAAATTTTCTTGTTCTGTTGCTCTCCTTGTGGAGACCCTGTCCTCTCCAGCTCTTACTATTTCCCACTTCTTACCTAAATTTCCATTCACTCTGCCCAACAGTTGCTCATCAGGCTCAGCATCTGCTTTGATAGTATGAAGGGCAGAGGCTTTCAGAGGCCCTCTGTGGTAGGTTCCTAGGTTGTTTCCTGTTTTCTTCTTCTTCTGATGTCCATCCTCTTTGCCTTTCCGGATGGGGATTGGGCATTTTAGTTAGGGTCCTCTCTCTTGCTTAGTTTCTTTAGATGCACAGGTTTTAGTGGGTTTGTCCTATGTTGTATGTCTATATGAGTGAGTATATACCATGTGTGTCTTTTTGCTTCTGGGACAACTCACTCAGGATGATCCTTTCCAGATCCCACCATTTACCTGCGAATTTCATGATTTCCTTATTTTTCATTGCTGAGTAATATTCCCGTCATCAAAACACAGCGACCACCTACAGATTGGGAAAGAATCTTCACCAACCCTTTATCTGACAGAGGACTCATATCCAGTATATATAAAGAACTAAAGAAGCTGAAAAGCAGCAAACCAAGTAATCCACTTAAAAAATGGGGAACAGAGCTAAACAGAGAATTCTCTGTAGAGGAATACCGAATAGCAGAGAAGCACTTAAAGAAATGCTCAACCTCACTAGCCATTAGGGAAATGCAAATCAAAACAACCCTGAGATTTCACCTTACACCCATGAGAATGGCCAAGATCAAAAACTCAAGTGACAACACATGCTGGAGAGGTTGTGGAGAAAGGGGAACCCTTCTCCACTGCTGGTGGGAATGTAAACTTGTACAACCACTCTGGAAATCAATCTGGCGCTTTCTCAGACAACTAGGAATAGCGCTTCCTCAAGATCCAGCCATACCACTACTGGGCATATATCCAAAAGAGGCTCAAGTACACAAAAAGGACATTTGCTCAACCATGTTTGTAGCAGCTTTGTTTGTAATAGCCAGAAGCTGGAAACAACCCAGATGCCCCTCAACTGAAGAATGGATGCAGAAATTGTGGTACATCTACACAAAAGTACTGTCTTTCAATGCAGATATTCCTGACTTAAATAATTGCTAGTTTACTGAATACACTTTTTAGACTAATGCACAGAAAAATATTGAATCATATAATCTTTAAACTCACACTAGATCTAAGACCATTGTATTAAATGCTTTAATGTAAAAATTAGTGTTTTTATAAAATTTTGAGAGAATTTAATGAAATATATGATCATATTTCTCTTCTTACCTCAACTCCTTCCAGACCCTCTCCACCTTTCACCCACTTTTGTGTTCTCTCCCTGTGTTTGTCTCTCTGTATGCTTCTTTGTGTGTGTTTCTGTGTATCTGTCTGTCTCTCCCTTTCTCTCTGTATGTGTACATTTGGGTGTGTGTTCTTTAAACCCGTAGAATCCAGTTTGTTTGTTAGCTAACTACTCCTGTGGCCTGACAAGAGTGTAATGGATACACCACATAGAACGCCATTAAAGAAAACTTATTTTTCCTTTCTCAAAGTCTCAATCAATGTCAATAGCTCTTCAGGAAGGGGATGGACACCATGGTCATCTTCCCTTCTCCAAGCTGAGACTTTACTGGCCTTGAGCTCAGGCAGATTTTGTTCATGCTGTCACAGTCTCTCTTAATTTATATATGAATCTGCCTTATTCTGTGTGGAAAACATGTTTGTTTGTTTTTAACTCATCCAGCATTTTTTTCTTTTATAGTCTTTCCACTCCTTCTCTAAATATATCCTTGAGTTTTAACTCAAAGGGTAATTACTATGGGAAAGGGTGTATCATTCTCATCCCATTTAGAAGTGGGTACTCTGAAGTCTGGTATTCTCTGCATGTTGACCAGTTCTAGGTCAAACAATGTGCTGTCATCTACTCTGAAAAGAAGTTCACTGAGGAGGGCTGAATGACGTACTCATCTGTTGGTGTGGTAGTAAAACTATTGAGTCATTTTATTACTATATCCATTTAGCAGTCTAACAGTAGCAGATTTTTCCATCAGGCACATGACTTAACTTAGCTAAAAGTTCTTGAGAGCATTGATAGTGCAAGATATGGGTTCCACCTTATGGAGGGGACCATAAACTACAAGAAAATGGCTGGGTTACTCCCATAATAGTCATGTCACCATTGTACCAGCAAACACATCTTGCCAAAAATAAAGTCATTGTAGTTCACAAGATTCACAGTTGGTGAAACTAATCTTTGCATTTCTCCTTTGATGATATTCATAGCACTTTCCAACACTATGAGCTCAAGCCAGTAGAGATGAACCATCTAGTTGAGTACCAACAAGACCTCTCCATGTTCTGTAACTAAAGTGTGTACTTTCTTCATCGATACAGTTTTATTATAAAGTTCTGAAAGTGAAAAACTAGAATTGGAAATAGCCTACTGTATCTGGGTATGATAATGCGTGTCTGTCTTAGCATTTCTATTGCTATAAAGAGACAATATGGCTGCAGCAACTCTTATATAGGAAAATATTTGGGGCTGGAGAGATGGCTCAGCAGTTACAGCCTAGCTAGGCCACAGAGGAAGGCATGGCAGCCAGTCCTGAAGATACCTGATAAGCTAGGGTCAGGTGGAAGGAGAGGAGGACCTCGCCTATCAGTGGACTTGGAAAGGGACAGGGAGGAAATGAGGAAGGGAGAATGGGATTGGGAGGTAATGAAGGAGGGGGCTACGGCTGGGATACAAAGTAAATAACTTGTGATTAATATAAAAAATAAAAATTAATAAAAAAAAGAGCACTAGCTACTCTTCCAGAGGTCCTGAGTTCAATTTCCAGCAACCACATGGTGGCTCACAATAATCTATAATGAGATCTGATGCCCCCTTCTGGCAACAGGCATACATGCAGATAGATGAGGCATATACCTAAATAGATAGATAGCTCGATAAAATATTTAAAACAATAAAGGAAAACACTTAATTGTGGAGTGGCCCACACCTACTTCAACTAGATTATGCCTTCTAATAATGCTACTCCATGAAAGCCTGTGGAGCCCATTCAAACCACCACATTCCATTCCTGTCCCCCTAATGCAAAATTGCATTCAGTTCAACTTCAGAATTCTCCATCGTTTATCACAGTCTCAACAATGTTTAAAACTCCAAAGTTCAAAGTCTCTTCTGAGGTTTATGCAATCGCATAACTGTAATCCCCTGTAAAACTCAAAATGAAAAGTAGATCACATATACTTCTAAGATACAATGGCACAAGATATATATTACCATTCTAAAAGGGATGGAAGAGAGCATAGTGAGAAAATACTGGACCAAAGCAAGATCTAAAACCAGCTGGGCACACTCCAACCTCTACATCTCTATGTCTGATGTCAAAGCATTCTTCAAATCTTCAACTCCTTTCAGCTTTGTTGACTGCAACATGCTTCCGTTTTACGGGCTGGTTGTATTTCCTATGAGCAGCTCTCCTTGGAAGGTATCCCATGACTCTGGTATCTCCAACATCATGGGGTCTCCACAGCAGTCTAGACTTCACATTCACAGCTTCACACAATGGCCTCTCTAGTTCCTTCTAAGCAGAAACTCTGACATATGTCTGACCTCAGTGCCTTTCCTTAATTGTGGAGGAAGATTCCTTAGCCCCCTTTTGTATTCCTGACTCTAAAACCATAAGCATGTGGCTGAGGCTGCCAAGTTCTGCTTGCTGTAGCTGGAACATGACACCTCCCACATCCAATGCACACATGCTTGTTCAATTATATTTTCAACAACTTTCTGTTTCCAATGGTTTACTTCACTGCCTCAGCTTAGCCACCCTAGAACTTCCTCTGAAGACCAGGGTAGCCTTGAACTCAGAGATCCACCAGCCTCTGCTTTGCAAGTGTTGGTATTAAAGGTGTGTATCACTATGCCTAGCCTCAAGTGGAAGCTTAGCTGGGTGGTTTTTTTGTTTTTGTTTGTTTGTTTGTTTGTTTTTTTCCTGAGGCTACCACTCTCTTTATCCACTTAGCATCAGGTTTTTCTTTAATCTGTTTACACTAACTGCTGCTCCTTTTCTCTTCCAACTGTACCTTTTGTATTTTTCCTTGGTTAGCTTGCTTCTTTTCATTACAGAGTTTCATAAGAGTGGCCACTAACAGCCACACAAGACAGTCAATGCTAAATTGTTTGCGAATATCCTCTGTAAAAGATGTCAACCCGTAACTTTTCAATTTAGCCTCAGGCATATTTTTTTTAAACAAAAGCAGAAAACAACAACATTCTTCATCAAGATATCATAAGAATGATCTCTAGGCCACATATCAATATTCTACTCTGAAACCTCTTGAGCAGGGCTCCCACAATTCAAATCATCTGCACTACCGCTTTCTTCCGTTTTCTTACTAATATGACCCATAACTCACACCTAAAGTGTCCGATTGTTTTTTTTAATCCAAAGACCCGAAGTGTTCAATATTTCTCCAAAGAAAAGCATGGCCCAGCCTATCATATAAGTACCCCCATCTCCAGTACCAACTTCTGTCTTAGTTAAGGTATCTATTGCTGTGAGGAGACACTTTTTTCTTTTTCTTTTCTTTTTTAACAAGACTGATGCTTTTTATTAAAAAGTCACTGCAAGATTTGGACAGGAGGGAAACCTGAAGAAAGGATGACAACTGGAAGAACATTTTCACACTATCATCTGTTAGACTTTTTTTTTTTTTTTTTCTTTCTGGTATAGGCATGGTCAAGAAACGCCTTTACTGCTTTGGAGGACAACTTAGTAACAGTTAACACTTCCGTCATCTTTTTTTTTCAAGTTAACTTCAAACATAGCCCAGAAAAGGTCACTGCATGCCGCCAACACACAACGCTGAAGTGGAATTATTTCTTCTTTCGTAATTATTTTGAAATCATTAAAAACATTCTGTTCTCTAAAACTCTGCAGTTCACGTAAGATTTTTCTGTCTGATATCTTCTGATGTGAGGAAATTCTTTTACCCCTCAGGTGAGTTTCCATTCCATGAGCTTTGTTTATTTAAATCATGTGAATTATCCGTAGCGAATTCTACCTGTTGTTAGAACTGCAAGCCCAGTCTGTGAAGGCTCCACCTAGGCCCAGGCCGCAGAGCTCCGGCTGCGATTGGCTTGTGCAACTGGAGTTCTTCCTCCAGTGTGAGCGGCCTAAGGGTTCTCAGCCACCATAGTCTTATAAGGAACGCACTTACTTGGGGCTGGCTTATAATTCCCTTGTCATCATGGTGGGAAGCATGGCAGTATGCAGGCAGTTATGGTTCCTGAGAAGGAACGGAGAGTTCTACATTGGGATCTGAAGGAAGCAGGAAGAAAAAAAGAAACTGAGCCTGGCTTGGGCATCTGAGGCCTCAAAGCCTGCCTCTCTATGACACACTTCCTCCAGTAAAGCCACACCTACTCCAACAAAGCCACACTCCTAATAGTTTCACTCCCTTTCAGCCTAGGTAGGGCATTTTTATTCAAACCACCACAACACCTTTAATCTCAGCCCTCAGGAAGTAGACACAGGAGGCTCTCTGTGAGTTCAGTGCCAGCCTGCTCTACCTAACAAAAACCCCTATCAAACAAACAGAAGCGTAAAATAAATAAAGTTAGATCATTTAATACAGTTGACAGTGGTTTCATTTTAAGTCATTGGCTTACTAAGTTGTTTTTTGTTTTTTTTTTTTTTTCTGAAAATAACCAGAGAAAAAAAGCATTGTGAAGCATATTGTCAGACAAACTCTCATAGAGAAGGTAAGATATTTTCTTGTTTTGCAAGTAATTATTAACATCAAGGCTGGAAAGTTGTCTGGGCTGCTGAGAGTACTGGCCGTTCTTGCAGAGGATATGGATTTAGTTTCCAGCATCTATGTGATGACTTACATCTGCCCATAACCTCATTCCTGGGAGATTTGATGATCTCTTCTGGCCTCTGTGGGTATCAACCATATATCTACTTCACAAGTACCTACATCCATGATGGTACTCTCACTTACACACATAAATGTAAATATATCTTTTTTGAAAGTTCCTTGTGGTTCATTTTTTTTATTTCTTGGGTTTAAAAAATATACATATATATATATACACACACAAAGTATCTTTATCATATACTTCCCCCCATGATACTTCCCAGTTCCTAAATGTATCTAAAACAACAACAAAAAATCTTAACATTATCCTAGAGAATATAGAAGAGAAGGAAACCTAAAATAATGATGTGAACATTATTCAACAATTAAGGACAGGGGAATGAATGAAAATCTGAACAGAGACCCTAATTCTCAACCTTAGAGAGGCGTAACACCATAGGAAGAATAGCACCACCTTTGAAAATATAATATCATTTCCTGAATTTGATTCATGCAAAGTTCAACAGAGGTAGCATTCATTTTTATCAAAATTCCAAAGAAAAGGAAACAATGTAGAAAGTATTTCCATAAAAATTATAACTTCAAATTCTAGAAGCAGAGCTTGAAAAGCACATTCCTACTATTGGAATGTAGATGAGTAATTTTTATGACTTTCTTCTTGTTAACAAATGAAAAGGAATCTTGTCAACACTTGACATCTTCAAGTAGATGAAGATAACCATAAGCACAGGAATGAGCAGTTTCCTTTGATGTTCTCTGGCTAAGATGAGTAGCTGGTCTTTCCTTGTCTCTTGCTGCCCAGACAGGCCAGGCAATCTGATCCTAGCCATCATTTCACTTGTCCATCTGAAAAGAAAAATGGTTGGTGCAACAACAAAAACAAAAAGATGAAAATAAATTGATTAGACTGTTCACAGACACAGAAAGTCTTTGTGTGTTATGAGAACATTCTAGGCATGCTGTAGTGATAATTTCACAATTCTAGAACTATACAAAGCTACTGACTTATGCAATCTAAGTTGATTAGTATTATGATCTAGAGGTTATATATCAAAAATGATTTTAATTTTAATTAAAAGTCTGTGAACTGAATCTGGTATCACTATGACAAAATTAATAAGACCAGCCAATTAGTCAGGGTGATGGACCTTTCATCAATCCATTTCTAAACACAGATATTTTACCATATTGAAATTAATTTGACTTCAATTGGAAAATCAATTAATAGTGTCATCCTTAATTATTGCTTTACCATTCTTTCTGAAAATTTCAGTAGCAGTCCCAAATTTACAAAAAAAAAAAAAAAGTAAGACATGTTATGTTGAGTTACAAGTCAACAATATGATTTCTTCTGAACTTGTAATTAGTGGTACATATGAAACAGAGAAATAAACATTCTGATATTACATAACTAAATGCTTTCAATGCACATAAGTATTGTAGAAATAATCTGGAGAAGGAATAAAGGTATCTTTGGATCTAAAAGAACTAGCAATATGTTGTTTTTTTTAAACTTGAAATTTTATATAAAATCTTGTGACATTCATAAAGGTATAACAACCAGTTATTTTGTGGGAGACAGCTTTCTTTAAGGAATCTGTATACCTGTCAGGCTCTACTTGCTGTGTCTTCAAGGTTGCTGTGTTTATTTTAGCTCATTTCCCTTAATGCCCAGCAGGTAGTTCCAGTGACCACAAAAACTGCCACTTCCTCTTGATGCTTATGATTTTCTCTGTTGAAGAGTATTTCCCCTAGGACTCACTGTCTTAGTTAGTGTTTTATTTCTGTGAAGAAACACCATGACCACAGGGACTCTTATAAAGAAAAACATTTAACTGGGCCTGGCTTACAATCCAGAGGTTTACTTCCTTTTCAATATGGTGAGGGGCATGGTGGCTCATAGGCAGAAGTGGTACTGGAGAAGTGGTACTGTAGCTAAGAGTTCTACACCCAGAGCAGCAGGCAGCAAGAAAGAGTGAGATACTTGACCTGGCATAGCATCTGAGATCTCAGTGCCTACCCCTAGTGACACACTTCCTCCCACAAAGCCACACCTCCTAATGGTGCTACTTCCTATGGGCTTCTGGGCCATTTTCATTGTAACAATACCTACCATCAACCTGGTAGCACACTCTCTCTCTGAACTGCTCTAATTTGTATCCCTCCCCATTGAATTATTTTTCTTCTGTCTTTCTTAACTGGTGTCTAATGAACATTGTGGCACCAGGCTTACATGTGGCAGCTAAGGGAATACATTTTTAAAAACTTTAGTTTCAAGAATGAGGTAGTATCAACAAAGGTGGGGGCCAGGCATTGAGACACCAGGGGTGAGAGATGAGAAGGCAGAGAGAGAGAGGGAGGAGAGAAACAGATGCAGGGAGGTGGGGTGAGCATCACTGGGACAAGATGGTGACCTTCTACAGGGTAGGCTCCTGGGAGGATATGGAGGTGACTGTAGCTAGCAGTAGGGGATATGGAGATTGAAGTGGCAACCTCCTATAGCTGGTCAGGACTTCCAGGGAAGGTTGTGGGAGTGGGGACACCAACTCACCCACAAAACTTTCCACCCAAAATTTACTCTGCCTACAAGATGTACAGGGATAAAGACGAAACAGAGACTGAGGAAATGGCTAACCAATTATTACTGGCCTAATTTGAGGCCACCTCATGGGAGAGCGCCAACACCTGACACTATTATTGATACTCTGCTTTGCTTGCAAACATAACTGAGGCTAACATAACTGCCCTCTGAGAGGCTCCACTCAGCAGCAGATCAAAACAGATGCTGAGACACACAACCAAACATTAGGCAGAGCTTGGGGAGTCTTATGGAAGAGTTGGGAGAAGGAAAGAGAGATCTTGATGGTACAATAGAGCCAACTAACCTGGGCCCATGGGGGCTCACAGAGACTGAATCACCAACCATAGAGGAAGCATGGACTGGACTTAGGCCCCCTGCACATATGTGGCTATGGGCAGCTTGGTCTTCCTGAGGGAGCCCTAGAAGTTGGAGTTGGGCTGTTTCTGACATAGACTATGTTGCCTGCTTTTGGGTAATTTTCCTCTAGCTGGGGTGCCTTGTCTGCCTTCAGTGGAAGAGGATATACTTAGACCTGATGAGACTTGTTGGGCAGGATCCCTTTTTCTGAGGAAAAGTGGAAGAGAGAAAGGGAGATGATGGAGGGGTAGAACCTGGAGGGGAGGAGAGGAGGGAGGGGGCTTTGATCAGAATGTAAAGTGAATAAATTAATAAAGTAATGAGAAAGAACAAAAGAATGTGTAGTAACTTCACATGCATTGTCATATTTGAAATAAGACCATGCTTCCTACTGGATGACACTTAGAAATGTCTGCATCAGCAAGGGTGCTGCAGCAGTACCATCCCTGGAAGTTAAGGGATACCTCTATCCTCTGTGCCTGACTTCTTTACAGGCCTGTTGACTCTCTTTTAGGTTTTACTTGATCTCACAATGACTTTCTCTTCTACAGCAGTCCTCTACTGATTACCATTAGCTCCCTAGACAGGATGGAGTCCCATGTGACCCTGATCCCGTCCAACATCTGTAGACTAAATGTTTCATTTCATATTTGTGCAAGGTTTGTGCAGAGAAGCACAGCTGTTGTGAATTCATATGTACCGTAGCCATGCCTTTGACGAAGGACAGTATTTCACAGCCCTCTTCTGTATCTTTTATATCTTACATTTACTTTTCTACTGCCTCTTCTGCAATGTTCTTTGAGTTTTGGAGGTGATGCAGGTATCTAATTTAATGCATCTTGATGCTTCATGAGTCTCTGCATTAACCCTCCATTTCCTGCAGATAGAAGGTGTTTGATAAAAGCTGAGGACAGCATTAATCTATGGGCATAAATTTAAATATTTAAGAGGTAGTTTGATAATATGTCCCTGTAGCAAAATTCAATAGTAAGTTTATCCTTTTGCCCATGATCTCCCTAGCCATGGGCCTTATGATGGTTTGAATAAGTATGACTCTCATATGCTTATATATTTATTTGGTTAGTTATCAGGGAATGATACTATTTGAAAGGATTAGAAGGATTAGTAAGTGTCTTGTTAGAGTAGGTGTGGCCTTTTTGGAGGAAGTATGTCAGTAAGGGTGGGTTTTGAGGACTCAAATGCCCATACCAAACTCTATCTCTCTCCGTGTCTCTCTGTCTCTGTCTTTCTCTCTCTTTTTGTCTCTCTCTCTCTCTCATCCTCAGCCTGTAAATCAGGAGTTAGTTTCAGTTAATGCTCTAGTGCCATTGGTGTCATCATACTCCCTGTCACAATGATAATGAACTAAGCCTATAAAACTGTAAGTATATCCCCAATTAAGTGCTTTCTTTTATGAGGGTTGTCTTAGTTATAGTGTCTATTCACATCAACAGAACAGTGACTAAGACAAGGATTTTTTTAAGGCAAGGCTTTAGTGAGGTCCACAGTGCTGATCATTAACTCCTTCCTATGTTCTGGGCCTTCAATAACATACTGAAGTTTTTAAATTCATGTTGTCATGATTCTCCAAGAACTCAGACACATTTTTCCTTATTTTATATGTCTTATGTCTTTCCCAGATATTTTCCACAATCAATCTTATTTTCCAAGTCACACATTAATAATTGCTTTGTAGAAGTCCAAAAAGACACCCATTTTTATTTTAACTAAAGAGGACATCACAATTCTGGACATCATAGCATAGATCTCTTTTGTTTGAAACAAGATTCAAATAATTCCCTAATCACAACCACTCTTTTTCTACTACTGTCTCAATGGGAACTTCAAAAGCATCTTTGACAAGTTCCGGATGTGAGTATACAATATTCAAATGCTTGAACCAGATTCTCTAACATATAAAGTGCTACATGTGATGTAACATCTAAATATCTTAAGTGAAGTCCATATGTTACATTTAGAGCAGTCTCCCAAATCTAAAAGCTTGCCTTTAAGCATTACGATCCAAAATATAATATTTTAAAAAAGAAACATTATGAATTATCACAACAGTGGTTGTTTGAAGGGAGCTGATTTTGTTTTTCTAAAGATTCAAGTTTCAAATGAGTTTCTAGAAATGTGTTTCCTCATTTGTTTACCTCTGCACAAAATCTTCCCAAGAAATGAAATAGTAATGTTTATCCTATGCTGGTCAGAAATTAAGAATAACCTAGAAAAGACTATAAAAAATGAAAACTGGGACGTGAGAGATGGTTCAGCGGTTAAGAGCACCGACTGCTCTTCCAGAGGACCCAGGTTCAAATCCCAGCACCCACATGGTGGTTCACAGCTGTCTATAACTCCAAGATCTAACACTCTCACATAGACATACATGCAGGCAAACACCGATGCACACAAAAATAAAAATAAATAAATTTAAAAAAAAGAAAACTGAACTGTTTCCCTAAAATTAAAAAGGAAAAACAAATGAAATTCATTAATTTTAAAGTCTCCATCTTTTTGGTCCTGCACAAGATTATGTGGAGTAAGTTTTCACGGATGTACTGTGTGACAAACTTTTCCTGGAGAGTTGCAGCTCATGTACGCGCACACACACACACACACACACACACACACACGCATACACTTTTCTGCTCACTGTGAACAGGAAACTGTTAACAGATCAGAGTACAGATACCACTAAATTTGATTTGCTGAACAAATGAGCTTATTGGGGTTACAGGTATATGGGTGATGGGAAACTTACAGGAATAACACCAAAGCCTGCCTCCATATAGATGACAGCTCACTGAAGCTGAAAACCTGGGGCACAAAGCACAGCCTTCAGGCAGCTCCAGAGGTTGAAGAATGTTCTTTTCAGGTGGCTCAGTTTCTCTCAGCCTCTTTCTTGCAGCTTGGCTGGTCTCTGCTTCATCCTGGTTGTTGGGATTGTCTGAGACTCTTCTTTGGAGGTTGGCTTGTGTCCAATTAACTCTCAGCAGACCTTACTGTTTAAAAATACTTTTGAAGAGTGAGAAGCCTAGTGAATCTGTTCAGTTTCAGGGACTTCCTGGAGCTATTTTGAGTTGTTTACTTCCTATCTTAAGCAGCTTAGTGACAGATGGATTTCAGTATGGGAAGAAACTTTTTGTGCAATCTGAGGTGAATCAATGTGAATCTTGAAATTGCTTCATCAGATTATCAACTTTTAATTCTATGCTAGGCTAAGTTTAGAAAGCAGTTAGAACTTTCATTTTATTATATGAAGTTTAATTTTAATGAAAAGATAATTGTTGGAGGTTGTTCTGATGCTAGCCCTCAAGATCTGGTTAAATCTATCCTTATTGTATAAACCTGCCTAAGACATTATATCTGATTGGTTGATTAAACAGCCTGGACTTGGGCATGGCAGAATGGAACAGGCATGGCTAAGGTTCCCAGGCTTGGGACAGGAGACTCATGGGAGACAGATGGACAAGAATAGAGGAAGAAGGAAGACTCCGCCGTGGCTTACCTTGGAGAAGAATCCATGTGGGCTTGGAGGAATGACTCCAATAATGTCATGAAAAGGCCCAGATGAAGAATATAAGCAAGTATTTATAAGATTATGGATGGAAGGTAGTCCAGATAAGGAGAATTAAGGTGGATGGCATTGGATGAGGGCTGGGAGATGGATGGTGAAGTTATTCTGACATGCTAGGTAGGAATACCTGCCTGGTCCAAGGTAAATAAGATAATCATAAAATCTAAAAAGTGTCTGTGTGTTATTATTTGTGATAGCAGATTAGGTGATAATCTTACGGCTAAAAATAAACATTATGTAGCCCAACACTCATTTTTTATTTACAACAACAGTTAATTGAAACAAATATATTTCAATTTGCTTTACTAGTGCAAATTCTATTGTATTTTAAAATTACCTTTTGGGAGAAGTGTGTGTTCATAATCTGTCAGTAAATGTCTAGTTGATCATAAGGCTATGAGTGAAGGATAAAAAATATTCACAAACTATGGAGAGTAGTTTTATTAATATAGTAAATCTACAGTAGTAATGGTGCTTTATTTTGCATATATGAGATAATAGGATTTTGACTGTGTGTGGTCACATGATAGTGTTTCTTTTTCACACAGTTCTCATCCTCATTTTATTAATATTTAATTTTCTCTGTTCAAATTTTACTCCTTTTTCACTCCCACTTGTTTATTCTTTCTTTTGTTCTGTGAAAATAAGAATTCTAGTCAGATAAGAATTGTGTAGAAAACCCTAAAAGAAAGAAAAAATTTAATCATATGGAGTATGTTATACACAAATACTAGTTGAAGAGAATTGGGAAGAGACCACTTTTTTCTGGCCATTCCATTTCTTTTTATTCATATTGCAATGAAAAGTGTTATATTCATTTCGCTCTTGTGGATTATCCTTTACCTTTGGCTAATTCATAATATAAGTAAAATAACGTCTCGCATTTCGCTTTGTTCTATATGTACTTGTGTTGTACATGTGAGAACTTGTATTGAAGTGTGTGTGGTTAGCAACAAAAGAGGCTTGGATCAGGGTAGATGAAAGGGATGTAACTTAAAAGTAAGTTATGACATGTGAAAGCAATGTTTGTGGAAATGACACGATGAATCAACTGCTGAGGATACTAATAAAGCAATTCCTAAAGAGCTTCCTTATTAATGTAGGCACTGGGGATTTTAGTGATGCGAATTGTGGAATATGCTTCACTAACAAATTTCAAAGTCTTTGAAAAACAAAAGTCAGGTTTAGGAACTTACTGACAGTACTTGTCCAAGCCCCTTTTGATGACCTTCTCCAGTTTGATCTGGAATAATTCAGACCCACTCACTATTGTGAGTATCCAAAGGGCTGTTTGTTCTCTTTTCTCTGGCATGTCATCACTTTTCTGGGTTCATTAGAAAGACAAATATGTTTTATACCTGTGAATTATGGTTAATTGAGCAGGTATTTAAAGCACTAAGGGAATTTGTTCCTCCTCAAAGGAAAAATGGCACAAGCAGTAACTTACACCTACAGTAGGTACAGATTATTATTATATTTTGTGGTAGGCAGTTATTCAAAGCTTTACATGTGTTTCTGTCTGGTTCAGAGAGTTTAATTTTTATTCATTATTCTATTTCAGCTGGCATAACTAATCTAATATTACTTGGATAAATTAGCTTTAGGTCGCACAATATAAGAAAGTCTATTTCATGGTTAGCATAGACATTATTGCGTCTTTATTGAGGCTTTTTTTTTAAACTATAAATTCTTATCAGACTGTCAGTTCGCCTTCATTTGCTTACTTTACCATAAGCTCTTCACATTTTATATTGTTCTGTAGTGTCTTCGCATTAAGGTGTATTGTATATGATAACACATTTTAAGTTGAGCATTTTTCTCAAACTATTCAGGAATCCAGCTTTTGTTTTGTTTTCTTTTGCTTGTGTGTGCACACACATGGACATGGGCATGTGAAGGCCAGCTGTTGGATTTGGTTGTCTTCTCTTAGGGCTAGCGGCCTTAGAGTTTGAGACTGGCTGTCTCACTGAACCAGGTGCTTCCTGATTGGCTAGCTAGACACGTCCTATTCTAGATTTCTCTACTTGCCAGTAGATAAATTTATGTAGCGGGTATTGTGTCTTAGTTATGGCTCCTATGACTGCAATGAAACACCATGACTGTAAAGGAAGTTGGGGAGGAAAGGGTTTATCTGGCTTAGACTTCCACATTGCTGTTCATCACCAGAGTAAGTTAGAACAGGAGCTCAAGCAGGGCAGGGATATAAAAGCAGGAGGTGATGCAGAGGCCATGGAGGAGTGCTGCTTACTGGCTTGCTCCCCATGACCTGCTGAGCCTGCTTTCTTACAGAACTCAGGACTACCAGCCCAAGGATAGCACCACCCACAATGGGCTGGGCCCTACAACACTGACAACTAATTGTGAGAATGCCCTACAGCTGGATCTCTCAGCTGAGGCTCCTTCCTCTGTGATGACTCTAGCTTAGGCCAAGTTGTCACACAAAACTAGCCAGTACATGCTCCTATTCTCAAGGATTTTGTTTTGTTTTGGTTTTATTTTGAATGCTGAGACTCTGAACTAAAGTGCTCATGCTTCTGCAAGCACTTTATTGACCAAACCAACTCTCCAGCCCCCTCTGACTTGGTATAGGTATGCAATGTAAAGTTTCTCAGTGTGTAACATAATATTTTCCTATGATAGTATCTTGCTCTGGATTTGTATTTGGGATATATCTTGATGATGAAAGTGAGGTACTAATATTACACTGAGAGGATATAAAACTCACCTTTTATGATTCCACACCCTAATGTACCCATGAAATAACACAGCTCTAGAAAATAGGACCAATTCCTTATACTTATTTTTTTTCATATATGCATTATATATGCAGCAGACATGGTTGATAATCTCGATAAAACCTTACCTGGCAATGCAAATAAAATCAAGGTATGCAGTTTAGACAACTTTATTTGTCTGACTCTGAAGCCCTTCCGCTGCAAAATAAAAGATTCAGGTAACATGGATAACAAAAGCTCCCAAATATCAGTAACAGCAATAAACAGTAATCTTTTACTGCTCTATTGCTTGTTTATTCACAGTGTGCCATAAATTGTAAGTGTGTGAAATATCTCAATGAAACAAGATTTCATGGATTGAAATTTATATGGAATATTTGTGGAGTGTGTGTGTGTGTGTGTTTATACATGTGTATCTGTCACACCATTCATTAGTCAACAAGTAAATATGTAAGTTGTCAAATTGTTAAAAGTAGTGCAGGAATGAAGACAAAAAATGATGAGTGGTGATAAAGAGAGGTTTTTAGAAAAAGACACCAAAGTGAAGCTACATTTGAAAAGAGACTTGAAACAAATAAGTTACTTGTCTAATAATTAGGTTTTAGAAAGGATTACTAGAAAGAGCAAAGGCATGCAAAAGAGTCTGTTATGGTGATATAATATAGGCATTCTGAAATCACGGATACAGCCCGAATATGGTGCAATCAGAAAGTTAATAAGGCCTGCAGGATTTTGTACAACACATTGGAATTTCAGATTCAAGGTCACATTGTCTCTTGAAAAGTTGGAGATGTTGGAGAATCATCTAACTTGTGAAATAAGTAGAATGTTGTAAACAGAATACCATAAAGACTACACTAACAAAAATGACTTTCATAATTAGTCAACTCAGGTGTCATTTAAAATACTATATATGGTCTTATTTCTGAAGTCTTATGTAAGTAAGCCACAAGGACTTTGAGTCTTAGTTACTACTCCAAAAAGACAAAGATAATTTATTTTATTTTATTGCCTTTACTTTCTATTCAATTATGACAACACAGGAACCCCAAAAGTTTTAGAGACCCAAAGCCCAAGAAAATGGAAGATGTAAGGACTCTATGAAGAAATAGCCTTCAATCAGCAATTCAGAAACTACAGTGGAAACCCTTGCACAGCAAACTTTAGCTTCATTGTCACTGGCAAATGTCTTTGGTTTCTTGCTTACAACCAGCGACTAGGCAAAGAACAGATAAACTTCTGGAGCACATAAATAGGAGATGGCGTGTTTATTCAAAGCACCACTGAGATCATTAACCTGACAACTATTGATTCTTTCTGTGTATATTTGAACCCCAAACATGTAACTGTACCCTTCAATAACGAAACCAACAGCTCTGGGGTGAATGAGGTCCTAATGAATATGTTTCAAAATCCTTGAGATGTGCATTAAAGATTCAAAACCATTCCAGACCTTGTGAACTTTTGTTCCTTTAGATATTTTCTTAGTCCAGGTAGCTACATAAGAAAATATAAATGCATGTGTATGTGTATATGTGTGTAAATGTATATGATGGGATTGTTAATTATTGGCTGTAAGAATTATGTTAGTGGAAATACACTTGGTGATTTTTGTTTGTTTCTTACCAAACATGCTTTCTACAGTATTTATTTTTTTAATGTTTTAATTCCTGAGAATTATTAAATATTCAAAACAGATGCCCATATGCCAGTGGTAAGAGTAATATCCTATAAACAATATGGTGTCTCTCTTCTTTGTGAGTATGAAAGGATTTCTAAAAGAAAAATCCTTCTCTTCTTTCCGTATTCCTTTCATTCTTCTGGCAAAACCAACTCATTAAGCCTCTCTCAACTCCTGCAGTGGTGGATACAAACCCTGCCAAACAGTAAGCAAATCCTTTAGAAGCCTAAAATAATAAGAGTTTAGGGCACATAGTTCACAGATTTCTTTATGGGAGAAAGATCAAATTCAACTTAAATTACTTCTGTGTAAATAAATGTGCCACAACAGTGATTAAGAACCTTGAGCACAAGAACATGGCTAGACATGCAAAAAGATTATAAACTAGTTGCCTCTAGATTCAGCTACAAGCCTTTTAAAGTTTTTCCATAGTACAAGTTAAACTTTTAAGCAATTTTATTCTCGGCTTTTTACCCTTGTCATCCCAGTGGAATTACAGCTGTGATTTGTCAGACTTTATGATGTTTTTAATCGGGTCTGGATTGATTGTGCTAATTGTCCTCCTGAGAAATTCCAGCCTTTGATCATGGAATAGCAAAGTTTGCTTCTGTATAAATTATCTTTAAAATTTGTTCCATCCCACTCTTTCTACTTCTTACAGTTTTACTTATTAGTTTTCAATAGAATATTTGCCTAGTCATAATTTCGGGATATGTGATAAATATTCCTTTTAACAGTATGTAAACACGAATAGACCGCATTGAAGCTTATTGTAGAAGAATCAAATTCTGTTGCTCTTGGCTTCCTGTTGTTTCACGTTTATAGGGCACAAGCAGCCTCCAACTGGCTTGGTTTTGTTGCTGCTGTGGCTGCAGCCAACTACAACAGAGTTAAGATTCATGGCTTACAGTTGTGTCACAGTGGTGTGGATAAGTACTGTGATTTATTTTAGGGCCTCTGTTTCGTCCATTTCTGTCCATTCCGTTCATATCTTGCTATTTTCCAATGGCCGAGTTTTTAAATCTTCCATCATCAAGTTAACAAGCTTGGGTGCTTCTCAGTCCTGAAAGACCAATGTGCTTCATTTTAACATCTTGACAAGGTATCTGAGGATCTAACAAAAGGTAGATTGTGGTATAGATGGGAAAGGCATAGTCTGTGTGCATAGGAGTGCATAGTAGTGTCAGTCATCCGTGTACATGGCCATGCTAAATGAAGAAGCAGCTAGAGACGACGCTTGTAACCCAGCTCCTTGTATTCTGCACTGTGTGAACTAAGTCAGAATCTCCACAAAATTATAATTATCTCTTAATTCCCCAATGAATTCTGAGGAGTTGCCATTACGAACCTCTCAGAAGACAATTATGCTAGGCCTCTATCTGCAATTATAGGAGAGTATCATTAATAATGATAGGAGTTGCCTCTCTCCTATCTGGTGTGTCATTGGTTGGCCATTCCCTCAATTTCTGTTCTATCTTTACCCCTACACTTCTTGCAGGCAAGACAAATTTTGGATTTAAGATTTTTTTGTGTGGGTTGGTGTCCCCCTGCCTCCACTGGAAATCCCACCTGGCTATAGGAAGTGACTACGTCAGCTTCCTTAAGCCCAGCTACTAGAAGTCTCAGCTTGGATCACCCCACAGACTCTCAGGAGCCTCTCCTGTCCCAATAATCCCCCACACACATTGATTTCCATTCTCTCTCCCAGTCCTCCCTCTCATCCCCCACCCTCCCTCCACATAGCCTGATCCCCACCCCTGTCTGTTACACTCCCCATTCCCTCTCCAATCCAGTTTCTTCCCTCCATCTTTTTCAAATGTCTTTTATTTCCTGTTCTTAGTGAGATTTAGGATCTTCCCTTGGGCCATTCTTGGTTTATTTGGGTCTGTGGATTCTGGCTAAAGTCTGTGACTTTATGGCTAATGTCCATTTATAAGTGAGTACATACATGTTTGCCTTTTTGAGTCTGGGTTATCTCACTCAGGATGATCTTTTCTAGATTCACCCATTTACCTACTATTTGCAAAGTTTTGTTTGAGTTTATTTTCATTAATTTATTTTATTTTAATAATTGATAAAAGATAGGTCTAGAAATTATGACAAGACCATTACACTTTCCATTTGATTTCATCCTCACAAGGATACCATGATGGATTAATTTAACTCTGACTAAAATAGAAAAACCACATGCATGTAAACAAGTTATGAGGGTAGGTCTAGACTGTGGTTGGGTAAAAGGATGAGAGAGCATAGAAGAGGTGTTGAGAAAGGAGATGAATAGACAAAAGGAAAAATCACATTTGACCTGAAATAAGGAAGGAAGCTAAACTCAGGGGAGTGGGGCCGTGTCCCTGACCTGGGCCACATGGGAGAGCTGGTACTGGTAGCATGAGAAAGGGGACAGCCCATCCTGCCCCTTGCCTGGGCAAAGCCAAAGCTGGCCTTGGACACAAGCAGGAGAGCTGACAGGCTGACCAACTCAGCTACCACCCTAGTCCTGATGCAGGGCTTTGAGTTGGCCCACCCCAACATCTATCCCATCTATGAACTGCTGGAGCATGCAAAGGGGCTGGTCCTGCAGAACCAAAGCTGCAGGACCTCCATAATACAGGGCGACAACAGACTATCCGAGAGGAGGTTAGGTGAGGAGACAATATTGACGGCACAGCAGAAGCCATCGAGGCCTCAAACCAGACCAAGGACTCATTGACATTTGCAAGTGAAGCTGTTTGGGCTAAAGAGAAACTGTGTGACACGCCGTGACACGCCATGACACAATGGAACTTCTGAGGCTAGATGTTTTTTTCTTTTCTTTTTCTTTCTTTTAGTTTATTTAGCAGTGGAGGTTGCAAGAGTAGAGGGAGGATATGGAGGGATGAGGAGATGAGCGAAACTGGGATGCATGCTGTGAAATTCACAAAAAATCAATAGAAAGTTTTAAAGAAAAGAAAGGAGGCCGCTGGTGTTGGTACACTGGAACAAGATGAGGGTAGAAAAAGATAAGGGAAATAAATAGTGAAAACATTTTTTTTTTTAATCATAATAAAACCTAAATTATTTCCTTGGCAAGACCTATTTAAAATTAAGCAGTAATAATCTTATGGTGGTTGATGTCATCCTCTCTATTCTACCAATAACTGTAGACACTTGGAGAAGCTGATAAACCTGTCACAAGGCAGAATATTACTTGAAGCATCACTGTTCTGTCTGTGTAACAGACACAGAAACAGCTGACTGTGTAAATGCACTGACTCACCTGTGTAAGGGCTGTGACAGTCCTGTGTGACGACAGTAAGAGCAAGGGCAAGTCTGAGGTCAGACCTGTCCACTCCAGCCAAGTCACCTCACATCCGTGGGGTTCTAAGCACTGCCCTAGGGGAATGGACTCATGGAGTGAGCAGATCTGCACTGCTGACCCCTCATATGTCCTTCACAGTAGAGCTCACTACACCCACTGTGCAGGGGAGAGCGGCTTTGTGTTCCAAGTGCCCAGCTGACTGCTATGACCATGCTATGACCAGGGCATCATGTTTTCTTTTTTGCTCATTTAATACTTTCTTTTCTAACCTCTCATCTAAATCAATACTCTCTCTCTCTCTCTCTCTCTCTCTCTCTCTCTCTCTCTCTGTGTGTGTGTGTGTGTGTGTGTGTGTGTGTGTCAGGAGCAAGAAGGTAGATATATGTAGTTAGGATAATAAAAGATATATTTTATTATGCTGAGGGTCATTACATGAGGTTCACACTCTAAATTCCAAACTGCAGTCCTAAGCATGTCTCCCCAAGGCTGCTCACCTGTGTGATGTGTCTTACCTGAAGGTCAGGTCCAGCTTCTGACAGCAGTCTCTGATTCCAGGGCCAGGATCCTGGGGGGACACTGTCCAGCCACAGGGCAGGTCACAGTGACGTCTGCCCATATATGCAGAGCAGAGCATTGCTCATGGTCTCTGCTTACACGCTGTTCAGTGGGGTGTCCTAGGACTCTGTCCGCTTATCCTGAGTGAGTGATGTCACTGGGTTCTGGTTATCAGGTACAGTCATGGGGGTATTTTTACATGTCTAAAAGGCGTTTTTTCCCCCTATGCTCATTACATACTCTGTGTCTTCTTCTCTGGATAAGTGTGTGTGGAGGTCAGAACTGGGCTTTCACTCTTTGTTTTATTCCTTTGCGATAGAGGGGAATTCTTAACTTCAGCTTGGCTGAAGGTCAGAACTTACAAATATACAGGGATCCTCCTGTGTCTACCCCTCACAGAGCTGGGGTGACAAACATGCACAACAATATCCCTGGTATCTACACTCTGAGGACACTGGAATCTACACTGAAATCCTGACGCATGTGAAGCAGGCATTCATACTCACTAAGCCATCTCTCTCTCCAGCCCCACTCATAATGTTTACCTCACCAGTCTTTTTAGAATAGCAGGAAGAGCCATAAGCATTTTTTTATTCTTTTCTAATACAATATATACATCCACTGCAACTTCCCCTCTCTCCACTCCTCTCAGTTCCCCTCTTTTTTCTTTTTTAACAGCTGAGTAATACTCCAGCCTATAAATGTACCGCATTTTCTTTATCAGAGAGGCCTCGACTGGTTGTTGATTGGAGCAGATACAGAGACCCAGCCCAGAACCAAACATTAGGTGGAGATCAGGGAACCCCAACTCCCCTCTTCCCCAGATTCATTCCCCCTCTCCAATGCCTCCTGGGATATCAACCAAGGACAGTATAACAAGGTAAAATGAGACTAGGCACAAACCTTCATATCAGGGCTGAGCAAAGCAACCCAGTAGGGGAAAAAGGAACCCAAGGTCAAGTAAAAGAATCAGAGACACCGTACTCCCAATGTTAGGAGTCTCACAAAAACACCAAACTAACAACCATATTATAATTGCAGAGGCCTTACTGCAGACACATGCAGGTCCATGACTGCTGCTCTAGTATCTGTGAGCCCCTATGAATCCTGCTGTCTTCTGGCTCCTACAATTCTCCTCCACCTCCCCCTTCCAAGGGGTTTCTTGAGCTCCACCTAATGTTTGGCTCCAGACTGGGTTTCTGTATCTGCTCCAATCAGCTACCAGTTAAGGCCTCTATGATAAAGAAAATATGGTAAATTTACAGAACAGAGTATTACTCGGCTGTTAAAAAGAAATCATGAAATTTGCAGGCAAATGGATGAAACTAGAAAAAAAAAATCCTATGTGAGGTAACTCAGACCCAGAAAGACAAACATAATATGTATTTGCTTGAAGTGGATATCAGCTATTAAGCAAATTAAAATTTTTTAAATGTTATTTTATTATTTATTTATTTATTTCAATTTATTCACTCTGTTTCCCCACTGCAGCTCCCTCTTAAGTCAGGCTTTCTCCCTTTGGTGCTGCTTTTGTTTCAGTGTTCACATTCTCATAATATGTCCTTCATCTCCTATTTAACATTTCTTTTTTTCTCTTTTCTTTAACCTTAAGTTCTTCTAGAGCTGTAGATGTTAGTTGCCAGTAAAACCTGGTTAGTATAGGACAGCTGCATTCTGTCAGTTTTGCTAACCTCGTGTCTTCCTGATCCTGCTGCTGTTTGGTTAGTTGAATTGCACTCTCCTGTTCTTCCAAATCTTATTTTGTTCAGCTTATTGTGAAATTTTATATCAAGTGTATTTTCTTGTATTGTTACACAAACAAAACTTCTCCCTTCTTTCATATGATTCCCTGCACTCTGCCAAAGGTTTGGTTATGAGTCTCAGCATCTGCTTTCATATACTGCTAGGTAGAGTCTTTCAGAGGCCCTCTGAGGTAGGCTCCTGTCCTGTTACTTGTTTTCTCCTACTTCCAATGTTCAACCCATTTGTCTTTCTAAGTAAGGATTGATCATCTTACCCCAGGTCCTCCTCCTCCTTGTTTAGCTTCTTTAGGTGTACAGATTTTAGTATGTTTATCCTAGCTTATAGATCTAGTACCTACTTATAAATGAGTACATACCGTGTGTGTCTTTCTGCTCCTGGGATACCTCACTCAGGATGATCTTTTCTGGTTCTCACCATTTGTCTGCAAATTTCATGATTTCCTTGTTTTTAATTGCTGAGTAGCATTCCATTGTGCAAAAAGTACCACAATTTCTGTATCCATTCCTCCATTGATGGCTATCTGGGTTGTTTCCAGGTTCTGGCTATTATGAATAAAGCTGCTACAAACATGGTTGAGCATATCAAAGAAGGAGGAGTTAGTATGACCTGGAGAGGACAGGAGCTCCACAAGGACCAAATATATCTGGGCACAAGGATCTTTTACGAGACTGTTTCTCCAGCCAAGGACCATGTATGGATATATAACCTAGAACCCCGCCTTGAATGTAGTCCATGGCAGCTCAGTAACCAAGTGGGTTTCCCTAGTAAGGATAACAGGGACTATTTCTGACATGAACTCAATGGCTGGCTCTTTGACACCCCCTGTCCCCCCCCCCCCGAGGGAGGAGCAGCCTTGCTAGGTCACAGAGGAGGACATTGCAGCCAGTCCTGAAGATATCTGATAAGCTAGGGTCAGATGGAAAGGGAGGAGGACCTCCCCTAGCAGTGCACTTGGAAAGGGGCAAGAAGGAGATGAGGGAGGGAGGGTGGGATTGGGAGAGAATTAGGGAGGGGACTATGGCTGGGATACAAAGTAAACAACCTGTTATTAATATAAAGAATAAAAATTATAAAAAAAAAGAAAAAAAAACCTTTCCTTTGTTTTTTGCTTGCTTGGTTGGTCAATGTAGCAATTATGTATTCGGGGAACACTTACTTCCTTATCTCAATTTTCTAAATGCTCTCTGTGGTTCAGAGTTTCATATATAGGATTACTAAAGAGATCACATAATCAGCTGACCATAAATTATTTAAATTACTTGGAGAATGGTTTGAAGATGAAGCATAAGTAACAGGCTTTGTGCTCACACTTCGGCATGAGTAAGTGGAACTAATTCCTGGTGAAGTTTGAAACTCTTAGGTCCCACCGGCTGAGAAAATAAATATCTTAGTCCTTATAGGCAATGCCCAATGGATCAGCTCACGTCCACACAAACCCTTTCGCTTCTTAAGTTCAATTTGGTAACTACTTGTTCAATATTCTTGTTTATCTCATTTGTGTAATAACATTTAAAAGAAGGAGCACTTTTGCTGTCCAATCCTTTAATTTTGGCTTCTGTAGGTTTAGAAGAGTCAAAGTATCCTCTGTCCCCCACCAACCAACCAGGTCAGGTGGAAAGGTGAAACAGGTGACAGGCCTTGTGGCTGCAGCCCACCTGAAAGCTTGTCATCTTCTTCCTCTAGACTCCCTATGCCTACGGAAAGATTATCTGGTATATTGTGGTTTCCTCAAAAACTAACACCAGCTTGAGCCCAAAGTCATTCTGACCCATTAAGTTGTAGCCACTTTACCATTCCGTTTATCATTCAGTTTGTTCAAGAGAGAAGCAACCAAGTGCTCTGTATCACCGCAGTGTCAGAGGTAAACCTTTTTATCCTATGGCATGACAGAATCCCTACTTCTTTCTGTTGATTGGGGTCAATTGTATCAGCAGTGATGATTCTCTCGGGTGCCTGTGTGACTAATGGGCTCAGAATCCTGAAGAGAAGGAATAGCAGCTATTAATCAAATGTCAATTGAGCTCTTACTCTGTACTCTGGTGAGAACATATTTCTATTCAGGAGATCAGAACATCAATTCTTTACAACTATTAACATAAGTCCTGGTAATGTTTTAAAGGTTGGAGATTCATGATACAAGATGGTCTAACATCATCTTTGATGAGTTACTGATAGCAATGTTGACTTTTGATAAACAACATTTCTCCAATCTAAGTGATTAGAGAGAGGATCATCTCCAATCTCCCAAGGCCTGAAAACCCTGTTTAAAAAATGAGCACAAGGGTGTTGTCTCCCTAATTTCTTTCTCAGGCCTTTTGTCTTTTGTATACAGGGACTGTCTCTGACATGACTTCATGGGCTGGCTCTTTGATCACCTCCACCTGAGGGAGGAGCAGCCTTACCAGTCCACAGAGGGAGACAAAGAAGCCAGTCCTGGTGAGACCTGATAGATTACAGAAGGGGAGGAGGACCTCTCCTATCATTGGACTGGGGGAGGGGTATAGGAGAAGAAGAGGGAGAGAGGTTAGAATTGGGAGGGGATGGGCAAGGGGGCTACAGCTGGGATGCAAAGTGAATAAACTGTAATTAATAAAAATAAAATAAAATAATTTTAAAAATGAGCATAAATTTGTCCACCAACTTGTCATTGGAAAGTATAAGACATCTGCCTGTATGTTCCAAGGACCATGTATTTTATTGTATAATAAACAGTATAAAATAGTACTCATTAACTGATAGTGTTATGTTCTTGTGGAGAATGATGGCCCATCTTTATAGGTATCTTTCTTTAGTGGTCATATAGCCTTATACTTTCAGAAAGACCACCCTTATTTTTTTAGTCTATTTGTCCAAAGCTACCAGAAAATTCAGAAACCATGGGAAAAGAAAAAATCTTTATGGCCTGAGAGGGGGAAAAAAGTAGAAACATCATAAAAAGAAACCTTTTAGAAAGAAATTTATGTATTAACAAGTTTTTGCATGTGTCTACATTAACAGTAATATCACAATGACACTTGAGTTTGGGCTATCTAGGCCAACTCTGCTCCAAAATTCTCCTTTTCCTCTCCATGCTCTGCTATGTGGACAGTGATAAAATTTCTTAGACATATTCTGGGAATACCATTACTAAACATGCTTGCAGTAAAATTACAGGTCTCATGACAACTTGGCGTGTCTTTCAGCTAGTCGATTCCAATTATGACACTCCCTTATATTTGGGAAACATGGATAAGGAGGTGACATTTTACATGGTAGGGTGCTTTTGGCTTCCTCGTCATCCATTTTTAATTGTTTTCCTTTATTGAATAAACAATATCCATATTGGCTTCTCTTCTACCTGGTACCTTGGAACACTCTGTACTGTTTCTCTCTATAACTCTTTAATGGGTCAAAATCTGCCACTCAGACTTTGCTACTCATTACGGTAATTGCTCCCACCTGAGTTCAGATGGCTAAGTGCTACCATCTGGCCTGCATCGTATCAGGGTTCTTATTATTTCAGGGAGTGTGTTGTGAGTCAGGACTTTTACCATGAGCCTGGCCTACCTAGGGGAACAAGTGTGGGCTTCTTGATGGTGTCCATTTCTTCTACTAACAATTTTCTTTTGTAAGTACAGTGCCTATTGGGCCCTCTCGCGAATGACAGTTGGTTGGTATATTTTCCATCCTTACCTAAGGCAGGTGCACTGGAAAGCACACCTTCTTGAGCTTTTCACTGCAGACTATCATTTTCTTCACCCTCCCAAGGCTTCCTGAGAGATTGCAAACTTCATCACATGTCTTCTCTGCCAGGCTACTAAAACTTGTACTGTACCATTTGTTAGTCAAGATGGGATTCTCTATGTGGCCAAATCAACATTCTGATATTTACATATCACCTTAAATTGGAGGTCTTTTGCCTTCTCTGTATATTTTTGTTTTTTTTCTTTAATGCTTCAGTAGCTTCCAGCAACAGCTATTTACTTTAGTAGGCCTTAAAATTACTGCTCTTTCAGTCTTTCTGAAAGGCTTGAAAATTTTTATCAGAGTATATGTTCCTTCCAGAGTTGTCCCTCTCCTATTTATCAGCTGTTAAAGTTTTCCCAGTTGCATCACTGTTGACTATTAGGAGGTACATCAATCAGCAGATACTTGGGTATTCGTTATCATTGAATTGATATGCAATACATCCTTCAAATCTCACTTTATATTCTGCTTCTTTGAAACACTCATAGAGCCAATTCAGTTCATTCTTGTTTTCTAAAAATAAGGCTTGAGATGGAAACTTATATATAAAAGGTATTTTGGTGGAAACATTCTATTGATATACTATGAAGTGAAAGAATTTGGCAGAGAAAGCAGTGGTGGGAGGAGAAAAATCAGTTGAAATTTAATGTGTTTTACAACATTTCACATGATCCCATATGGAAATGATAGCTACCTTGGGCCTTTACAATCACTCAAATTTAAGGCAAAGCAGCAAAGCTCTTTTCTTCAGTGCCATCTCCTTCTCTTATGCCTACTCTCCCAACTTCATGTCACTGGAGTGGACGGTAACAGGAAAATGTGCATAGGATTATATGGGACATACATACTTCACCAACGGCAATTTTCAGATTAGAATGCAACACTAGTAATCATGGCTAATGGAAAAATGTTAACCCTAGTTCTGAAGGAAATGTTTACAGTAGACATTGTAATCTTCTGGTTCTTAGGGCTTTTAAATGAAAGCGGATAAAACTCATCCCTCACATAGCATCTTAACAAAAAGCAATTCTAGATGAAGAATTAAAATAAATTTAGTACCCATTGAAAGTTACTTACCTTTTCAATTGCTTTGAAATCCACCCCCCCAAAAGAAAATGCATAAAATTAAAAATGTGTGTTAATTGTCTAGGTTTTCTATTGCCACTGAGTATCAGAAATATGTCAGTAGCTAAGTTTTTTAAATTGTTTTTATTTTTATTAATTACATTTTATTCACTTTGTATCCTCCCTGTACCTCCCTCCTTCCTCCCCTCCCAATCCCAACCTCCCAGTAGCTAAATTTTTACCTTAAGAAAACAAAAGAAAAAGATAAATTCACAACCAAAGCAAAATGAAAGAAGGAGATAATAAAAGAAAATCTAGAAAACAATGAAATAGAAGAAAGTGGTTTAGGGAAAGTCTGAAAAGCCTGAGCAAAGTCAAGATAACAGATTATCTTACCATTTAAGATCAGAATTGTGATGAGCTGGAGCAAGATTAGGGGAGCAAACAGGGCATAAAGATGAATAGAAAAACACACCTTGATGCCTTGAAGTACCTATAGTTATATAATTATGTGAAATACCAACATTCATTCAAACATTACCTATAATTTAATAAATGTGTGGAAACCACAGTCCTAAGCAAACAAGAGGAAATAGACCCCTGAGTGAATGAAATTTTAAAATAACAATATGAAAAAAGAATAAAGTCTTTCTGAATATTTCATGGAAAATGGAATTTCAGAGCATTTAAAATAAATTTTTAACCACTATTTTTACCAAATATCCCATTATTCATGACAGCTGTTATGTCTCTTCTATATCTTCACACTGTCTATAATTGAATCCTCCTGAGAGTTTTCAAGCACCATCGTGGGCTCTGTTCTTTCTTAAAACCTTCATGAATATTTTGTCTGACTCTTGTTTCCTTACGAGGTAGGTCCAGTCTGTGCACCTGTGGTTTGTAGTGCAATGATTTGTCTATCTACTAGGTAGGGATCATTTTGGAACTCTTCCACTGTCCACTGTGGGGAAATAAAGGTTGAAGACAATCAGTCCTTTACACTTATCATCCCACCCTCTACATTTGCCTACGCTAATTATACCTAGCAAATGTCCTCACTATGAAAGTGAACTACTTCGATGTTTAACAACAAAATAATCAATAATGGTTACTATGATAAAGAATACAAGTCAGAATTCATTGGTATACCTCTCACCAAAAGATTCATTTTATAAATTGAATTTAGCAGAATAATTTTTTAAAATTCTTTGGGAAAAAGAATAAACTTACAACTGAATGTTTTAAACAGATGTATAATAAGAATTAATAATATTTACAGAAAACTTTTATCAAAATATTTTCAGAAAATTTGCCAATTTCATTGTTATTCTGCTCGTATATGTATATGTCTTCAAATGTGTGTGAATGTGTTTTCAAGTGTGCACGCATGTGCCAATGCTTGCTTGCATGTATGTTTTAATTAGATAACACATAATATAGTAACTCATACAAAAACTCTACTTTAAAAGATGGTAGTAATTGGAAATGACATCCATTTCTCTGTGTGCTTTAACACTATTAACCAGTCTCTACATTTACTCATGTTTATAAAATAATATTCATAAGAAATATTAACCTATAGATAATATATACATATATATTATACATATATCATACACACACACACACTCGAACTCACAGCAATCCACCTGCCTCTACCTCTCTGAGTGCTGGGATTAGAGGTGTGTGCCACCACTCCTGGCTACATGTAATTTTTATGCAAAGAAAGCAAATGGAAAATAGCCAAACATAAACAGCCCATGGGATGTGCAGTCACATGAGCTAATGAGAAAATGGATGCCAGGAAGATAAAGCATGCCTGTCACAGGAGGGGGCTGCCCATCAGGTGTCTTTGAGGAAACCTAAAAGGTCAATTTTTCATTCTTTCACAGCTACAGGAAACTGCTTAGGCCCATCCTTGAACTCCCACAAAGCTGAATTTTCTAATTTACTTAGCCATCCAAAGCCAGCTCAGTTTTGCAAGGGGCTGCATTGAAAGGGGAAAAAGACCTCTACTATTAAGGACTACCCAATTACTATGAAAATAAGCATTGAAGAGCTTCCCTGGTGAATTCCACCATAATTTTACACTAAACTGGCATGCTTTGTACTTGATTCATTGCATTTATACCAAATTTGGTGATGCTAAAAAATATTACACTCAACGCAGTGAAAGCATTTATCTTGAAATATGGTTGTTTCAGGATTTAACAGTCTGGAGAATCGCGATGCTGATTGGCTTGTCAAAATCAAAAGACAAGCTGTCTGGAGCAAAAGTCTTTCTTAACATTCCATTAGACTATTTCATATATGTGACTCTTGCTCTAATTATGCTGGCATGGAGGCACATTGAATTATTTTACAAATGAAAATTACTAGATAATATGTTTTGTTTTATTTTTCAAAATATTTGATGACACTATTCAGTTCATTTTATGAGAGGTAGTTACAGAAGTTAATTTGATATTTATTACTTCACTAAAGACTAAATAGTTTCCATAAAGTTTTCCTTAAGTTAAACCTGAGATGATTAGGAGGATCAGCCCCCATTCTTCTCAGAGAATGTGAGGATAATGCATAAGCAAACAGGGACACTAGCCATCTAGGATTCTCATTTAATTGTTTTAGATGTAAATATATACTACCAATATTCAAATATGCAAACATACATAGACATAGATACACACATGTTTTCATACACCAATGAATTCTGCACATCAGTAAAGAATGTTTGATTCTTTGTTTTTGGCAAATAATTATTTAATTGAATCAACCAATATAACATGGTTTCAGTCAATTTTACAGTTTAACTTTTAAAACCAGTATTTATATAGTGTCAGTTACAATAGAATCAAGACACTATTGTGAGTGCTTTCTCAGTACTAATCAATTTATTTTGTAGAATTGCTAAAGTCCTGTAGGTGAGCTTTTTAAGTTGATGCTTTCTCTGGTACCTACAAATCACCCAACTATGAACAAGTTACTTATTCCATCTGTATCTCCATAGGGGTTCCAGGGAGAATTGCATGAAGGAGCACTCAGAGGAAGTGTCATGAAGGCCATAGACTGTCTGGGCTCATCCACAGGCACCTGGTAAAAAGAAAGGCAGGAAAGAAAACCTGTTCTCTCCATAATTCAGGCTGTTTCTCTTTTCTCAGAATACAGATCATTCAGTACATTTCAAATGCTGAGACAGTTCTGTAAATCAGATATGCATATATATCTGAGTTACAGTTCTTATCACATGCTCCATTCAAAAGAAGTCTATTCATGAGCTGCAGCGGGTGGCTCAGCAGTGAACAGTACCTGATCCTTTTTCAGAGGACCTGCAGGGTTTACTTCCCAGCACCCACCTGACACTTCAGAGCTGTCTGTAACTTCTGTTCCAGGGGATCCTACACATTCTTCTGACATCACATATACATTCAGGCAAAACACTTATCCATACAAAATAAAGTAAATAAACCTAAAAACATTTAGAGAAACCCATTCAATTCTCTCAAGAAAATATTACAGCTTCATGTGAGTCTGAACACTACTATTTACAATACAGCAAAGGATCTAATTATCTCGTATCTGTTTCATACTTTGATTTATACTAGTGTGCCATTATATAGGACAGAAATACCATATACCTCCCCTCTGTACAAAGAATGGCTCCTGTAATGTAATAACATTTTAGTAAATATGAATCAAATGGAAAAAATATATTTTGAAAGTGTAATGGCTCCTCAAGGACAACTTGAATGAAAGGTAGCCATGTCTGAAATACAGAAGAAAAACAAAAACTAAAAGTTACATTGGAAAGTTGGTTGGCATTCAAGCTCTCGAAAACAAATTTGGAAAAAAATAATATAAAGCAGATACTCAGTTGATGGGAGCAAGCTGGAAAACGTTGCCAAACCATGTTTGAGAATAATCAAGTTCTCTAAATTGAGCAGAGGTCTGAAGCATGATCAGGTTAACAGAAAAGAAAAGACCAGTGTTATTTTGACTGAATTGAAAACAGAGTGGGAAAATTTGTATTTTTCATCAGAAACAGAGTGGCTTTCTTCTCTCTGTTTTGTGCCCAAATCCTTAGAGTTTCAAATCGTTACCAATTCCTTCTGTTCTCATTGGGCTTATTTATAACTTGATTCATTTTCCAGCCTCCCATTGCTGTCGACTGAGTTTTTTCCCAGCTGCAATTTAGTGTGAGCAGTTACCAGTAAAACGGCTCCCCTTGTTGTCCATCCATGCTCCACAAGGCTCTCTGAACTGAGAGATAACTACCGACACAGCTAATGTAGAGCTCGAGTTAATCAGGTAACACCGGCAGTGAGTCTACAGACTCCTTACATATACATGTGCCAGCTGTCGTGGACAAAGCAGTTCCGTGTGAAAGTTCTAAGCAGTGTCCACGTGAAAACTGGCAAGCAGAGTCGGAAAACACAATTCCGCGTTCACTGGGTAACCGGAGGAGGTAAGGTACAGAAGACAGGGACCTGGTAGTAGAAACAACATGTACAGGGATTTAGATGACAAAATCGTGAGGGACTGGAGGGGAAGCCAGTACATTTTCTTGCAGACAAGAATAGGACACATCAGGCAGGAGATAATGACAAGACAGGACAATGTCTTCTTCCTCCAGAATTTTGGTCTTCATTCTAGGAACTTCTACTTTTCTCTCTTCAAAAGATGTGTATTACCTACAGTGATCACTGGCCACTTGTGTGACCAAACACAGTGTTCTAGGTCCACCAGCAGGCTATAGCTTTGGTTCCCTAACTCTGCTACCCAAATCATTACTTTAGTTCTACTGGACTCTCCCTGCATAAAACGTTAATACAGATCTCATAGTTTAATTTCTACATACTAATTACTCAAAAGAATATCATTAAAAGCTACAATTATGGTATTTTCAAAATAAAAAATATAAATTAAAAATATTTACCAAGGTAGAAGAAGATGGCAGTGGCTAGTGTGCACCTTAGCTGAAGGGCAAAGGACCTGCCACGTGGAAATTGTCCAGAAAACAGAAAGAGACAATTTTAGCCTGAACTACAAACTCCAGGAGCAAACAGTGAGGGTTATAAAGAATCAGATGGTCAGAGGCAGATGCAAGGACATAATGACCTCACCAGCAACCCCACAAAACAATGGACACTTCAATTCACTAGATACACAAGAAAATGACTTCAAAACTATGTTATTCCAGCTATTAGAGGCCCATAAAGATGAAATGAACAAAGCCCTCAGAGAAATAGCCACAGAAATCGAGATGAATAAAGAGGAAATAAATAAAGCTCTCAGAGAAATGACCACGAAAATTGAGGCAAACAAAGAGGAAATGAACAAAGCTCTCAAAGAAATATAAACACAAATGAAGGCAAATAAAAAAGAAATAAACAAAGCTCTCCTAGAAATACAGGCAAATACAGCCAAACAAGTAGAGGCACAATTAGCAATATATATAGAGGAAACAAACAAAAAAATAGAAGCCATCATTGAAAAGCAGGACTCCACATTCAAACAGATGAAGGAAATGGTGCAAGACATGAAAACAGAATTAGAATCAATAAAGAAAACACAAATAGAGAAAAATCTGGAGCTGGAGAACATAGAGAAAAGATCAGGAACTACAAAGGTAAGCATCACCAACAGAATACAAGAGATGGAAGAGAGAATCTCAGGTGCCAAAGATACACTTGCAGAAATTGACACTCTCTCGAAGAAAAAATAAAATCAGAAAAGTTCCAAACACAAAATATCAAAGAAATCAAGGACACCATGAAAAGACAAAATCTAAGAATAGGAGTAGGTGAAAAAGAAGACATCAGGCTCCAAGGTCCGGAAGATATTTTCAAGAAAATTATAGAAGAAAACTTTCCCAACTTAAAAAATAGAGATGTCCATAAACATAGAAGAGGCCTACAGAACACCAAGTAGACTAGATCAGAAAAGAAATTATTCACGTCACATCATAATCAAAACACTGAACCTACAGAACAAAGAAAAAATTCTAAAAACAGCAAGGGAAAAAGGCCAAGTAACATATGAAGGTAGACCTATCACACCAGATTTCTCAACAGAAACTATGAAAGCCAGAAGGGGCTGGACAGAAATCATAAAGTCATTAAGAGACCACAGATGCCAACCCAGACTACTATACCCGGCAAAACTTTCAATCAACATAGACAGAGAATTCAAAATATTTCATGACAAAACCAAATTTAAACAATATCTACATAGTAACCCAGCTCTATAGAAGTTACTAGAAGGGAAACTCCAACCCAAAGAAAACAACTACATCTAAGGAAAAAAAGGAAATAGATAACTACACAGTAACAACAACAACAACAAAAAAAAAAAAACAAAAGAATACAAACAATGAAACTCAGCAACACCACCAACCCCACATCAAAAGAAAGTAACAATTGTTGGTCACTAGTATCTATCAACATCAAGGACTCAACACCCCAATGAAAAGACACAGACCTAAAGAATGGTTGGGGAAACAGGATCCAACTTTCTGTTGCATCCAAAAAATACACCTATGCAACAAAGATAAACACTACCTCAGAGTAAAGGGCTGGAAAAATGTTTTTCAAGCAAATGGTTCCAGAACACAAGCTGGAGTAGCCATCCTAATATCTAATAAAATAGACTTTCAACCCAAGTTAATCAAAAAAGATAAGGAGGGCCACTATATTCTCATCAAAGGAAAAATCCAAGAGGACATCACATTTTGAATATCTATGCCCCAAATACAAAAGCGCCTACATTCGTAAATGAAACATTATTAAAGCTTAAATCACACATTGATCCTAATACTTTAATAGTGGGAGACTTCAACATCCCACTCTCTCCAAGGGACAAATCAACTAGACAGAAACCAAATAAGGAAATAAAGGCACTTACAGAGTCCCTAAATCAAATGGACCTAATAGACGTCTACAGATCTTTTCACCCAAACTCAAAAGAGTATACCTTCTTTTCAGCACTGCATGAAACCTTCTCCAAAATAGACCATATAGTTGGTCATAAAGCAAGCCTCAACAGATACAAAAAGACTGAAATAATCTCTTGTATGCTATCTGACCACCAAGGACTAAAGCTGGACCTCAACAACAATGGAAATAACAAAAAGCTGACACACACATGGAAACTAAACAACATGCTACCCAATGACAGCTGGGTTAAGGAAGAAATAAAGAAATTAAAGACTTCCTAGAATTCAATGAAAAGGAAGGCAGAACATACCCAAATTTATGGGATACATTGAAAGCAGTGCTCAGAGGAAAATTTATAGCACTAAGTGCCTTCAAGAAAAAATTTGTAATATCGCATACAAGCAACTTAATGGCCCAACTGGAAACCCTAGGAAAAAAAGAAGCAGATACACCCAAGAGGAGCAGATGGCTGGAAATAATCAAACTCAGGGCTGAAATCAATCAATTAGAAACAAATAAAACTATTCAAAGAATCAATGAAACAAAAAAGCTGGTTCTTTGAGAAAATCAACAAGATAGACAAACCCTTAGCCAAACTAACTAAAAAGCAGAGAGAATCTATCCAAATCAGCAAAATCAGAAATGAAAAGGATGACATAACTACTGACACTGAGGAAATCCAAAAAAAATCATTAGGTCATACTACAAAAGTGTATATGCCACAAAATTTGAAAATCTAAATGAAATGGGCAATTTTCTTGATAGATGCCATTTACTAACATTAAGTCAAGATCAGGTAGAAAGACTGAATAGCCCTATATCCCCCAAGGAAATTGAAGCAGTCATTAACATTCTCCCCTCCAAAAAAAGCACTGGACCAGATGGATTCAGTTCCGAAGTCTACCAGACCTTCAAAGAAGTGCTAACTCCAATTTTCTCCAAACTATTCCACAAAATAGAAACAGAAAGAACATTACCAAACTCATTCTATGAAGCCACAGTCACCTTGATACCTAAACCACACAAAGACACAACAAAAAAGAGAACTTCAGACCTATCTCTCTTATGAACATTGATGTAAAAATACTCAATAAAATACTTGCAAACCGAATCCAAGAACACATCAAAGATATCATCCACCATGACCAAGTAGGCTTCATCCCAGGCATGCAAGGGTGGTTCAACATACAGAAATCCATCAATGTAATCCACCACATAAACAAACTGAAGGAGAAAAACCACATGATCATCTCATTAGATGCAGAAAAAGCATTTGACAAAGTCTGACACCCATTCATGTTTAAAGTCTTGGAGAGATCAGGGATACAAGTCACCTACCTAAACATAGTAAAGGCAATATACAGCAAGCCTATAGCCAATATCAAACTCAATGGAGGGAAACTTAAATCAATCCCACTGAAATCAGGGACAATACACTTCAGCAAAGTGGAAGGATACAAAATCAACTCAAAAAAATCAGAAGCCCTCCTGTATACCAAAGACAAAAGGGCCAAGAAAGAAATCAGGGAAACAACACCCTTCACAATAGCTAAAAATAACATAAAGTACCTTGGGGTGACACCAACCAAGCAAGTGAAAGACCTGTTTAAGAAAAACTTCAAGTCTCTGAAGAAAGAAATTGAAGAAGATATCAGAAGATGGAAAGATCTCCCGTGCTCATGGATTGGTAGGATTAACATTGTGAAAATGGCCATACTGCCAAAAGCAATCTATAGGTTTAACACAATTCCCATCAAAATACCAACTCAATTCTTTACAGATCTTGAAAAAAAGATTTTCAGCTTCATATAGAGAAAAAAAAACCCAGAATTTTCAAAACCATCCTGTACAACAACAGATTATCTGGAGGTATCTCCATCCCTGATCTCAAGCTGTACTACAGAGCAATAGTAATAAAAACTGCATGGTATTGGCATAGAAACAGAAAGGATGATCAATAGAACTGAATAGAAGACCCAGAAATAAACCCACACACTTACAAATACTTGATTTTTGACAAAGAAGCCAAACCATTCAATGGAAAAAAGACAGCATCTTCAACAAATGGTGCTGGTCCAACTGGATGTTTACATGCAGAAAAATGAAAATAGATCCATATTCATCACTCTGCACAAAACTAAAGTCCAAGTGGATCAAAGACCTCAACATAAAACCAGATACTCTAAATCAGTTAGAAGAAAAAGTGGGGAACAGCATGGAACTCATTGGCACAGGAGACAACTTCCTGAACAGAACACCAACAGCACAGACTCTAAGAACAACAATGAATAAATGGGACCTCATGAAACTGAAAAGCTTCTGTAAAGGAAAGGACACTGTCACAAAAACAAAGCAAATGCCTACAGATTGGGAAAGAATCTTCACCAACCCTTTATCTGACAGAGGGCTAATATCCAGTAGATATAAAGAACTAAAAAAGCTGAAAAGCAACAAACCAAGTAATCCAATTAAAAAATGGGAACAGAGCTAATCAGAGAATTCTCCATAGAGTAATATCGAATGGCAGAGAAACACTCAAAGAAATGCTCAACCTCATTAGCCATTAGGGAAATGCAAATCAAAACAACCCTGAGATTTCACCTTACACCCATCAGAATGGCCAAGATGAAAAACTCAAGGGACAACACATGCTTGAGAGGTTGTGGAGAAAGGGGAACCCTCCTCCATTGCTGGTTGTAAGCTTGTACAACCACTTTGGAAGTCAATCTGGCACTTACTCAGACAATTAGGAATAGTGCTTCCTCCAGACCCAGCTATACCACTGCTAGGTATATACCCAACATTTGCTCAAGTACACAACAAGGACATTTGCTCAACCATGTTTGTAGCAGCTTTATTTGTAATAACCAGAACCTGGGAACAACCCAGATGTCCCTCAATGGAGGAATGGATACAGAAATTGTGGTGTTTTTACACAACAGAATACTACTCAGAAATCAAAAAGGAGGAAATCATGAAATTTGCAGACAAATGGTGGGATCTAGAAAAGATCATTCTGAGTGAAATATCCCAGAAGGAGAAAGATAAACACGGTATATACTCACTTATATAGACCTATAAGATATGATAAACATAATGAAGTCTATACACCTAAAGAAGGTAAACAAGAAAGAAGACACAGGGTAAGATGATCAATCCTCACTTAGAAAGACAAATAGGATGTGCATTGAACATTTGACAAGAGTCTACCTAGCAGTGTTTCAAAGCAGATACTAAGACTCATAAGCAAACCTTTGGCAGAGTACAGGGGTACAGGGAATCATATGAAAGAAGGGGAGTTAGTATGATGTGGAAAGGATAGGAGCTCCACAAGGACCAAATATATCTGGGCACAGGGGTCTTTTCTGAGACTGACACTCCACCAAGGACCATGTATGGATATAACCTAGAACCTCTGCTCAGATGAAGCCCGTGGTAGCTCAGTAACCAATTCGTTTCCCATAGTAAGTGGAACAAGGTCTATTTCTGACAGGAACTCAATGGCAGGCTCTTTGACCTCCCCACCCCCCAAGGGAGGAGCAGTCCTGCTAGACTACAGAGGAGGACTTTGCAGCCAGTCCTGAAGTACCTGATAAAACAGGGCCAGATGAAAGGGGAGGAGGTCCTCCCCAATCAGTGGACTTGAAAGGGGCAGGGAGGAGATGAAGGAGGAAGGGTGGGATTGGGAGGGAATGAGGGAGCTGGATACAGCTGGGATACAGAGTTAATAACATGTAACTAATAATAAAAATGAAAAAAAAGAAAAGCATCACTCTGAAGGGTAGAATGACTACATATTGTTATATTGTAGAGCAGTATTTCAGACTTACCTAATTTTTCAGATATTTCTGATTGAGGATAAAATTCAATGCCCCATGACTTTGAAGTAAGTTACAATCCAGCCTAAAGCTCCTGATAGGTCTTCCTCTGAAATGTTCAGATGATAATACAGTAGAAAATAAAAGGTCAGAAAATGTGTTGTGTGGGAGAGAAGCAACTTTTCTTAAAGGCACTATGGCAAATGTTGAAAATTAGTATTTCTTATGCAGTGAGTTAAGAGGACATCAAAGGAGAACCTTTCATAACTAATTTTGCTTGAGGGTGTATTTTAACTTTGTTTTATATTTTACTTACAAAATAAAAACATTAAAATAATATTCCTTTTCAGAATTTTACCACAGAAAAATCTTCAGCAAAAATAAAGAAAAACACAAACTTTTAAAAAAAATTTACCACACAGTCAGTCATATTCTATGTCCCTTTCTCTGCATGTCTTTTAAAAAATATATCTTCTAGAAATTTGTTTATTGTCACCCTTGAAACACTCTCTAGTCCTCCTCACTTCACTATAATTATATAAAAATGTTTTCCTGATAGTCCACTGAGACTACTGTGGCAGAATTATCTGTTTGGCTGATTAGGTGTCTTCCAACTGGGACAGTGACATATAACAAAGTTTTGTGTATTTAAATCTAAATAACTTTGCTGGATACCAGGTATAAGAGCCCTACTACCCTGATAGTATAAATGAAAGCATATCATGCTCCTGGAGAGTTTCTATAGGCCCTACCAACACTGGTCTTTTAGAGATATGGAGAAGTGGGTACCAAGGCATACAGCATTGGCAATAGCTTTCATTGAAAATCATGTTTGGTGCTTCACTTTTTCATTGTCAGTTTCACGTTCTAGAAGACTTGTGGAAGTGTAACACTTAAGAGTAATCTGATAATTTCCAAGACTAACCTTCAAATTTTAAATGTAATGGCAAATTTTAAAGACTTATGTGGTTGCCACACTTCGGAATGAAAGATTTCCAGAATGCTGTCCCAGATAGGCTGAGATTAAGTAATTCTTAATATTTTGTTTCTCCTGAATATTGAAATGGATGACATATTTTCCACTTATAGCAGAGAATCATTCTTAGAATGCATTTAAAGTGTCTTGTGGATCCTTCTGGTTTTATTTAAATATTAGGTTGGAAATAGTTGATAAAAATACCAAGCTGTATTATACTGGTGTTCACAGGGGAACTATTTTTCCTCTGTTTCCCTCTGCTACCTGGGAAGTTGCAAATGTAGGTTCTCTCGAGAGCAACTTCACTGTCCTCACAAGCTTCTTCATCAGGAAACACATGGATAAGAAAATATGGGAAAATGGCTGTTTTTAAAAAATAAAGCACATATGAATCACTTGTCCAAATATGGTATATTAATTAGTGTTCTCTAAAAAACAGAACCAATTGAATGAATATATATATATTAAATGAGTATTTATTCGGTTGCGTTACAGATCCTACAAATCTGCATAGTTCCACATTGGCTGTGTAGGTGGGAACTCAGTGGCTACTCATTCCAAAAGGCTGGGTGCCTCAGCAGTGTCATTCTGATGCTGAAGATCTGGAGGACTTTCGGAGAATCCCTGCTCCTCAGTCCACATTGCAAGGCCTTGTCAAGACAGCAAAGGTAAGCATGCAAAAGGTAAGTTTTTTCCATCTTCTGAGTTCTGCCTGCGTCGGAAGGTACTGTCCACATTTAGGGTATGCCTTCTTATTTCAAATGATCTGATCAATAAAATTCCTCATAGCAGCTCACTTAACTTTTAATTGATGCCAGATCCTTCACAGGTAGCTTCACTATGTTCAACCGTATGTTTCCTAACAGCAAATCATAACATCTACCGCAATGCAAGCTTCCATTTCCCTGGCAATAAAAACATATGTACATATAGGATTATGCAGTAAAACACACATGCCCACATGTTATGTATGAAAGATTACCTTGTATTTTATAAGTTGTGCACTTTAAACACCACACCCAATTTTTGCTACTCTTACAATGGAGAACAGAGAATGTCCTGTTGTCGGTGACAAATGTCCACTAAATACTACAGGATTTTAATTTTGTATACCATAGCACTGACTATATCAAACTCATCAAATAGACATGTGTGTTATGGGAGAGATAGATGGCTTAGTGGTTAAGAGCACTTGGTGTTCTTGCTAAGGACCTGGGTACAGTAATCAGCACCTACATAGCAATGCACAGCCTTCTCTAACTGTAGCTTCAGGAGATCAGACACCCTCTTCTCACTTTCAGGACCACTGTATGAGCATGGTACACATGCATACATGCAGATGCCTACATGTGAACATGAAATAAAAATAAGCAAACCAACTCCTACCCTGCCACATCCCCAGCACATCAAGTCATATCAGGACTAAGGGAATCCTCTTCCACTGAGGCCACAGAAGGCAGCCCAGTTATAGGAAAGTGAGCCAAAAGCAGGCAACAGAGTCCATGTCAGAGACAGGCCACACTCCACTTGCTAGAAGATCCCCATGAAGATCAAGCTGCCCATCAGTTACATATGTGAAGGAGATCTGAGGTCCCCTACATGCTCTTCAGTTGAGCCCCCATGGGCCTAGGTTAGTTGCCTCTGGTTGGTGTTCTTGTGGAGTTCTTGCCTCCTCTAGGTCCCTCTGTCCTTCCCAGCACTCTTCCACAAGACTCCCTGAGCCCTGCCTAATATTTGGCTGTGAGTCTCAGCACCTGTTTTGATCCTTTCTTGTTAGAGCCTCTCACAGGATATTTATGCTAGGGTCCTGTCCATAAGCATTGCAGAGTATTATTAATAATGTCAGGGGTTGGCTCTATGCCACGGGGTAGGTCTCAAGTTGGGCCAGTTGGTGGCTGACCATTCCCTCAATCTCTGTTCCATCTTTATCCCTGTACATTTTGTAGGGAGGGTAAATTTTGAGTGGAAGGCTTTTTGGGGTTGGTGTCCCCTCCTTCCACTGGAAGTCCTGACTGGTTAGGAGGTAATCACTTCAGTCTCCATGTTACTCACTGCCAGGATCCTTGGCTAGAGTCACCCCCATATCCTCCCAGGACCCTAACCTTGTCTCGGGTCCCCAGCTTGTCCCAGAGATGCACCTTCCCTTCGACTTCTCCTCTCTCTTCTAATGCTTTCACTTCCTTCACTCCCTCAATCTCCTCCCACCTGATCTCTACCTTCTTTTCCCTCCCCATAACCTCTCCCACCCAGTTCCCTCTCTTCATTCACTTCTGATGTCTATTCTATTTCCACTTCTGAGTGAGATTCAAGCATCCTCCCTTGGGTCCTCTGTGTTACTCAGCTTCTTTGGCTCTTTGGATTGTAGTATGGTTATCCTGTACTACCTGGCTAATATCCACTTATAAGTGAGTACCTAACATACCTGTCTTTCTAGGTCTGGGTTACCTCACTCAGGATGATCTTTTCTAGTTCCATCCATTTGCCTGCAAATTTCATGATTTCATTGTTTTTAATAGCTGAGTATTACTCAGTTTTGTGAATGTACCACATTTTCTTTATCCATTCTTCTATTGAGGGACGTCTTCTATTGAGGGTTGTTTCCAGTTTTTGATGTTCCTAACAAAGCTCTATGGGCATAGTTGAGCAAATGTCCTTGTGATAAGGTGAAGCATCTAATCCATACTCATAATAAACATCGTGAGACCCTTACTATAAGGCCCAGAAAACTGTTTAAATCAGAATGAAAAGTATAGATATGACACTGTTTACCAGTTGTTCTCAATCTGTCACATAGCATAATATACATATATTATGCAATGCTGCAACTCACTGTAAGATATTTTACTGTCCATACATTATTCCGGTTTTTAATCAACTGTTCTCACCTTGAGTTTGTTTTATAATTTAGTAACTTTTTAGGACCATGGACATCAACAGCAACTTGAACTAATTATTTGACTTCCGTACTAACTATATGCTTGACTGGCTAAGATGGTCACCATGTTGTTGGCTTTCGGCATGCTGAGGGCATAACACTTTCACCCACACATGCATCTTGTCATAAATGAATTCTACCCATGTGGAGGTACACCACGCACTGTCTGCCACTCCCATGAATAATACAGAGAAAACTGATGACCAGCTTACTTAGTTGTGTAGACGGATATATAAGTAACAGAAAAAAACAACAAAAAAGATGAAGTATCTAACTGTATTTGATCATATACATCTCTAGATGTGTAACTTTTGGGTACTTGGTTCCTAAGAAAGAACCTACAAAGGGTTTTCAATATATTAGCTTTCTGGATGTGCTGTTTTGGTTTTGTTTGTGAGGCTAGGGATCCAATAGTCCTTTTTATGTTCTATTTGCTCTTAAATAGATTCCTTTCTCTGGAATCTTGGAACTTAGTGCCAAGAAAATGAAAAATATTAGTTTTGATAAGGCATCATAAGCTGTGAAATAAAACGAGGAAAGTCATAGCATATGTTTTATCAGTTACATCAGCATCTAAAATAAAATGTTCATAACATCTTAATTCATCATAACACCACATCTTGTATGCAAATTTCTATTGACAAATAGACTAGCCAAAGCTTTATAAACTCAAAGCCAATGAACAGGGGTGCGGCTGCCCATCACCATGCTCCACTTGTTCATCTTCTAGTTGGGGCTAGAGAAGAGGGCCTTTCATTTGAATATGAAGTTTAGGAAATATCAGGGAAAGTATGAGCTCTTGAAAATGTCAGCTGAAACCTAACCTTTAGGTGTTTCTCTTTGTTTATTCTTGGCAAAATGTAATGCAAGTTTAAAGATAAAAAGGCTTAAATGGGCTGTTAAAATATACTTGAACTTCAAAGAGCTCTTAAAAGAGAACATTTTCACATTTTAAATAGAAATGAAGGAAACCATGTGGACCAAATATCCTTAACGATGTACGCACAGTTAGGAATTAAGAAAATATACATGAAAAGTGAACTTCACAATTTTATTTAACTCTCCATTAGTTGTCAATAACACCATAATACATATTTATTGAGTTTACAGCTTAAATGTGTAGAAAAGATTAAAAGAGAAAAAGGAACAAGGAAAAGATGAGGAACTACAATTGCAAACTCATTTTGTCCTAATGCAAATCCCCAATTACTAGGACTGGAGAGATGCATAAGACGTTAAGACCTTTGGCTGCTCTTCCAGAGGACTGAGGTTTGACTTCTAGCACCCGTGTGGCAGCTCACAATTATTGTAAAAACCTCTGCTGCAGTTTTCAGGTGGGCACCAGGCTTGTTATGTAGTGCACAAGCATGAATACAGGCAAAATGAAAATGCACATAACAAAACAAAATAAAATCTCAAATCCATAAGGTCATTATAAATTATTTGTTGATTTTCTGACTATTTATGAAAATATAGTAAAAATGATGCTGAGTTAAGTTCAGTCTTTACTATCTGGAGATTTATAATAATTCACTAAAATGGCAAGATGGAGTTAATCAATAACCCTTAAAAGGTAATGAAATAGTAAAGGATATTACAGGTTTTATAACTTACCAAAGAATGCATTGGTTATTTCAGGCCTGTGCACATAGCTGAAGAAAATTCTTTTCACTATGAGTGATGAGGAAAAAGGAAATAGAAGGAAGATTCTGAGCTAGTTTTGGTCACATCTGGAAGTAAAATCAAAACATCTGAGGTTTAATTTTCAAATGATGTGAAGACAGTGGTTTGGCAAGTGAGAGTTCTGCAGGGCATTTCACATACCTGGCACTGTTAATCAAATCACTTCAGTGCACGTTTTTGGGTCTCAGCTACTATAGTGTAGCACTAGAAACATTCCCTAGGACACCAAACACTAAGAACTCCATTTCCAAGAGGCCTCTTATGAAGAAAGCATGGGATTTTTGAAATAAGCAAAGAATTGTATGTTTTCTTGACTCCGATCATTTTTGGCTTCTCAAATGAAAAGACAAGCATAAACAAATATCAATATGTTTCTAAAATAGCAGAAAAATATATCTCCATATGTCCAAGTTCAGTAGAAATATTCATGCAGAGGTAAGTTCATTTATGTCATAATTATTTTTAAATAAGATATTTAAACAAGATAACATACATATGTGTGTTAAATTTGAATACATATGTGTATGTTTGTATATGTTTACATAGTAAATAACATTATTATATTTAAAGCACATTGACTTCTTCAGATGCCTCTGCACTTTGAACAGTGTTCTTGAAGATGATTCTATGCTTCTGCACTTCAATATGCCCAATCTAACTCAAAGTCAGGGAGTGGAATGATGGTAGCTTAGAGGTACCTGATGAACCCCCTCCCCAACTTTTTAACAGAATTGTGGTTGGTTTGAACAAAAATGCCCCAAATATGCCTTTATTTGAGTACCTTCTCCATGCTGGGACTGCTCAGGATGGGCTAGGAGATATTACCTTGTTGGAGGAGGTGTGCTATGGTTGCAAAGTTTGAGGTTTTCCATACCATTTCAAGTTAACTCTGTAAGTTAAATTGTCATTGAGTTTCAAGATGTGAGCTCTCATCCACTGCTCTAGCACCTTGCATGCTTGCCTGCTGTATTGTCTCATTCCATGATAGTCATGAACTCTACCCCTCTGACACTGTAAGCTAGCCTCCAGTAAACTATTTCTTAGATACTTTGCCTTGATCATGGTGTCTTATAAAAAAGTAAAAAAGCAATTAAGACAATACTGGAGTTTGGCTTTATTTTTATTTTTCATCATTTGCAAGCATACACAATAATGTAGTTACTGTTTTACTCTGGTGTTGTTAGTAAGCTGGTTGTTGCTGTTTCATTTGTTTTTAAACTTATTTTTCCTTTATTTGCTGTTATCTGTTGTTTGAATTCCTCTTTATAGTGTGACAATGTGGGTGTAACCCAACACTTTCAATTGGTTAAGCGGATGCTCTGCCACTGAGCTAATTCATTGTCCAACTCAGATGAGTAAAATAGCACCTACTCCACCCACAAACCAACAATCCTCAAGACCTTAGCAGATCTTTTCATTAAAAATATAGAGGAAGTGACATCCCCAGCTGAAAACTCAGCTCCAAGTAGGCATGGCTGAGCAGGTAGGGGGCTTAGGATGCAACCTTGTATATTCCCTTGTAAGAGACAGCACAGGAAAAACTCAGCACCATGTCCTTTTTCTTTGTAGAAACGTAAACTGATTAATAAACCACAAATCTCGCAACAAACATTTTGTAAGACTATTAATCATCTTGAACTACTATAACAAAATGCTGTAGACCAAATGGTTTAAACAACAAACACTCATCTTTTACATTTCTGAAAGACATGGTCTACAAAGTGAGATTACCAGCTGTTTGGGGTTCTTATGATCTATAAGGTAAGAGCACCAGCTGTTTGGGACTCAGATGAAGATCTCATTCCTAGTTTGAAGACTCCCAAGTTACATACTTACATGGCTAAAAGAATCTCATTATTGTAGTTTATCTTGTTGTATGTACACTGATGGTATTTGTGTGCAATGTATCTCCATGTTCTAATTACCTTCTTTAAAAAGTAAAAAATCACAATTGGCCCTGGATTTCAGCTTACCAATTTAGAGAAACATGAGCATGCAGTACATACAAGTACTGAAGGAAGGGGGACAACCACCTATGAAGACATTAATTTATTTTGTGTGCACATTTTACAGGTGTATTCATGTATTTAAAAGCATATGACATTAACCTTTGAAGGTGAAACTTTGGAGATTATATAATTACCTAAATTTCACAATGGAAATTTTTTTTAATTCTTTATTAATTACACTTTCTTCACTTTGTATCCCCCCTGTGGTTCCCTCTCTCCTCCCGTCCCAATCCCTCCCTTCCTCCACCCTCTGCATGCATGCCCCTCCCAAAGTCCACTGATAGGGGAGGTCTTCTTTTCCTTCCTTCTGATCCTAGTCAATTAGGTCTAATCAGGAGTGGCTGCATTGTCTTCTTCTGTGGCCTAATAATGCTGACTCCCCCTCAGGGAGAGGTAATTAAAGAGCAGGCCAATCAGTTCATGTCAGAGACAGTCCCTGTTCCTATTACAATGGAACCCACTTGGATACTGAAGTGCCATGGGCTACATCTGTGCAGGGGTCTTAGGTTATCTCCATGCATAGTCCTTGGTTGGAGTGTGGGTCTCAGGAAAGACCCCTGTGCTCAGATTTTTTGGTTCTGTTGCTCTCCTTGTGGAGTTTCTGTCCTCTCTAGATCTTACTGTTTCCCACTTCTTTCCTAAGATTCCCTGTACTCTGCCCAAAGGTTGCCCCTAAGTCTCAGCATCTGCATTGATAGTCTGCAGAGTGGAGCCTTTCAGAGATTATCTGTGTCAGGCTCCTGACTTGTTCCCTCTTTTCTCCTTCTTCTGATGGCCATCCTCTTTGCCTTTCTGGATAGGAATTGAGCATTTTAGCATGGAAAAAATTTTAAAGTTGTACCTAAGGATAGTAACTGAGGAAAAAAAACCTAGTAGATATGAAAATATGAGAAAAAAATCATTAAAATATAAATGAAAGAGATGCAAAGTGGCTGAAATATAAGAAATAAGAATGAACAATACGATATATTTGAGCAATATGATATAATGTTTAAATCTTGACTATTTGTTTATTGGATAGTTATCCATAAAAACACTAAACCTAGTTTTTAGTGCCATTCTTGATTGAATACACGTATCACAAATAGACATTCTGCACAACTAAAACTATTTTAAAACAATCCTTGATTATTTTGACGTACATTTCTTCCATGCTCCTGTGGGCTGTGAGTCCATTCTATGGTTGTTTTTCCACCATTACTCCTAATGATATTTTTAAAGTCTTTTTCCACCTCGAGGGAATGAGAATGACTTGGCAATGAATGTTCCATGACTACTAATGAGATTTTTCCTCCTTTGCATTGAAACAATGTTATTTGGTATAGGAAACCAACTTTCTCTAAGTAATCTTGCAATCAGATGATACCCATTTGCTCTATTTCCCCCACCAAGATGGATAAAGCATTTAAGTGCATTAGTGCTAATGATGTGAAAGAGCTAAAAATAATTACAGTCATCAGCCACATGGCCAGTTTTGATACAGACAGAACAATTAGATGTGTCTCTGCACACAACATTATTTAAAAATTCTTCATCAACTACTTTTACTGAGCTATAGATAAAAGGCTTCATTTCTGGTTATTGCATGAGCTGCTGAAAACTTAATAGCTAACTTAGAAAGATGTTCAGAGCCCAAAATAGTACATATCATATTGTTCTAATGTTTGCTTCTTTATTTATATTTTTTCATTTTTTCTTAATTATAATAATCTATTACGATTTATTTTCTTTGTACCCCAGCTGTAACCTATCCCTCATCTCCTCCCAGTCTCACACTCCTTCTTTCTTCCCTCCCACGTCCCTTCCTTAGTCCACTGATAGGGGTGGTCTATCTTCCCTGCTATCTGACTCTAGCCTATCCAGTGTCATCAGCACTGTTTGTATCCTCTTCCTCTGTGGTCTATTAATGCCACCTCACCAGGGGGAGATAATCAGAGTCAGCTCCCACCTCTATGTTGGAGGTATCCCCTGATCCCCTTACTGGGGAACCCATATGGAGACTGAGCTGACAATGGGCTACATCTGTGCAGGGGGTCTAGGACCTCTTCATGCAAGGTCCTTGGTTGATTCATCAGTCTCTTCAAAACCCCCTGAGCCCAGAATTTTTGGCTCTGTTGGTCTCCTTTTGGCACTCCTGTCCCCTCTAGATCTCCCCCTTCTTCCATAAGATGCCCTGCACTCTGCCCAAAGTTTGGTTATGAGTCTCAGCATCTGCTTCAATACTCTGATTGCTAGAGTTTTTCAGAGTCCCCCTGTGGAAAGCTCTTGTCCTGTTCCCTGTCTTTGCCTACTTATGATGACTATCCTATTTGCCCTTCTGAATGAGGATTAAGTCTATTCCCTAGGGTCCTTGTTGTTGTTTAACTTCTCTAGGACTATAGATTTTAGTATGTTTATCCTATGTTATATGTCTAATATCCACTTATAAGTGAGTATATACCATGTGTGTCTTTCTGCTTCTAGAATACCTCACTCAGGATGATCTTTTCTAGTTTCATCCATTTGCCTGCAAATTTCATGATTTCCTTGTTTTTAACTGCTGAGTAATATTCTATTGTGTAAATGTACAATTTCTGTATCCATTGTTCAGTTGAGGGACATCTAGGTTTTTCCCCAGATTCTAGCTATTATGAATAAAGCTGCTATGAACATAGTTGAGTAAATGTCCTTGTTATATACTTGAGCATATTTTGGATATATACCCAGGAGTAATACAGCTGAATCTTGAAGTATCACTCACTATTCTTAATTTTCTGAGAAAGTGCCACAATGCTTTCCAAAGTGATTATACAAGGTTACATTCTCACCAGCAATGGTGGAGGGTTCATTGGAAGAGATGGGTGATAATGAGAATAGAGGCTTGTGAGATTGATAAAAACGTATTGCTCTTGTTAGTGAAACAAAACTTTAGTGTATTCAGGTGACCTGCTTCTCATGAGCACAGCAAGGCTTTGTATGTGAAACTGGATAAACAAACTGTGAAGGTACAATAATCTTTAAAGATGGCTGAGGGAAAGCAATATTTCAGAATGACAAACACTTGGTAAGACATCTGTGGATAGCAGTAGCTGTTTTAAATTAGGTAAATTTGGAAATTTTTGTGATATTAAGGTCTAACATATAGTTAGACATATCTTAACTGAAATAGACTCCTAAAAGTTGAGGAATAATTCCATATGAAATCAAATAATACAAAATTAATATGCAATTTTCTTAGTTGAAAGAGAGCATAATATGAGCATATGAGTAAGTATTCTCTATTTTAGTAAGAATTTTTTTTAGAAATCAACAAAAAGAACACAAATGTGAAGATGAATCTGATTGACTGTAATCACCATAGTTTATAATGGATTTTAAAAATTCATTTCTCCTCTTTAGTTGAAATATCATATCTCTTGTCAAATATCTCCCCAACATCAATTCATGGATGCCTTGATCACCAGCATTTCACTATTTTAGTCTCTGTTTTTGTGTTCAGCTTTTTCAAAAGTGTCATGTCAATGCCATTATGTGGCACTGTCTTTCATTAACTTATTTAACTAATTACAAAGCCCTCAGTGTTCACCTACTGTCATTATTAGAAAGTGTCCTTCTGCCGTAAAAGCATGAGCATATTAACCTACCCTAATCATTTCACAAATATAACAAATTTTAGAATATCACATTTTACATGATAAATATAATGAAATATATATTTGGCAGTTAAAAGAATAGTAAAAGGTTAGAAAATAATAATAAATAAAAGATAATAACAGTTTAGAAAATCCAAGTTTGACTTTTTCAACCATGGAGATGGTGAAAGTGGTACGTATTTTCGTTTCTAGAAAGTTATACTGAGTAGGCAGCTGCCAGAAAATGACAGTCTGTATGTCAAAATGTGATGGGTCAGTACCATTGCTCAGCATGAAGCAAATAGCTTCAGAGCATTAAAATAGCTGTGAATAAGAAAAAACACATCCCACCACTGGTTCCTGAACATCCAGGAAGTGTGAGGCATGGACTCCTTCTCCTGGAATGGGTCACAAGTCAGACCAGTCATTGGTTAGCTACTCCCTCAAGTTGTTAGCAACCATTACCCCCAGCGCATCTTGCAGGCAGGACAGGTTGTAGGGCAAAGGCTTTGTGGCTCAGTACGTGATCCAGTCCCGCTGCTGGGAGACTTGCCTGGTTACAAAAGATGGACAGTTAGGGCTCTGTTTCCCTCATTATGCGGAAACACTCTCAGATTCTAGAAAGAGTTCACTGTATTAGGTTTCTACATCATCTCCCAAATAAGCCACGATTCCAAGTGGAATTGGGCTGGAGGGTATCCCCCAGCGCTCTGCGCTTCTCCCACTCTCCTCCCCAGGCTGCCTGAGATCTCCTGTTCACAGACCCACACTTCCCCAGTCCACTCACATATTCTGTTCCATTTCCCCTTTCCAAGAAGATCCAGGCATCTACCCTTGAGCCCTCCTTGTTCCTTAGCCTCTCTGGGGCTGCAAACTGCAGCATGGCAGAATGATTGTTCTTTACTTAAAAGCTAATGTCCACTACAAGTGCACACGTGCCATGTTTGTTTTTCTGGGTCTGGGTTACCTCACTCAGGATAATCGGATAATCTTTTCTGGGTCCATCTTTTTTTTTTTGCCTGAAAAGCTCAGAAATACCGTATAGGACCAAAGAGGACTTGGAAGAAAATAAAGTCAACGACATGCTTCCTAATGATATTCTGCTATACTTAGAATGGTGCCTAGCCTAATTGTCATCAGAAAGATGTCGTTCAACAACTGATGGGAGCAGATGCAGAGGCCTGCAGTCAGAACACTGGGGAGAGCCAGGGAAACCCAATGGGGAGGGAAGATTGTAGGAGCCAATAAGGTCAAACAGGACACACTAAATCAACTAACCAAGGATCTTAGGGACTCACAGAAACTGAAGTGACCATCAAAGACCTTATATGGGCTGAGCTAGGTCTTCAGCATATAGCTGTGGTTGTGTAGCTTGGTGCTCTTGTGAAATTCCCAATAGTGGGAGTGCAGTGTCTTTGACGCTTTTGCCTATGCGTGGGAGCCTTTTCCTCCTACCGGGTTGCCACCTCCAGCCGAGGGTTTATGCCCATTCTTATTGCACCTTGTTAGGACATGTTCAGTGACTGTCACTGGGGGGGGGGGGGTGGGCTACTCTTTTTTTTTTAAGGGAAAGAAAAGAGAAATTCATCTTGGGAAGAGGGGAGGTCAGGGGAAGGATTAGGAGTTATGAAGAGAAAGTATTAAGCATTGCCATTTCTCCTACCCACTCACACACATACACTCTTCCAGGACCAAGACCCTTGATATAGGAAAATATTGTCTTTTGTGGCAAAGCCATATTTTGTTTTAAAGGACAGAAAAGGCAGAAGTGAAAAAAACAAGGGAGGAAAAGAAGAGAAATTTGGTAGAAGGGGACTTTAAATTAAACATTTGGAGAGAAAAAGAGAAATTAAACAGGGCAGGTACTACTTGTTGTTGGCTGCAGAAGTTGTAGTGAATGAGATTTGTTCAAGAGAGTGTTAAGAAAGTGTTACTCATAGTATTTGATACCATGGAAGAGATACCAATACAATAATCTGCCCCCCCCAAAAAAAATCTGTAATACCCTTAAGGTTTTGTTGTTGTTGTTGGATTCTTTTGTTTATTTTTCCCCACCAGATATAGTCTAGGACTGATCTTCATGCATGCTGCCTTCTCCTACCTCCCCTTATGTCTTTGGTCCATAACTGTACCCTTAATCCATTGTTATCCCCTTAAGGACTTATGCATTGTGAGTTTCCCTAAGACAATGTCAACTGTGCTTAAAATGCACTGTATATTTCAGAAGTCCTCTGTGGTAGGCTCCTGTCCTGTTCCCTGTTTTCTCCCTCTTCAGATGTCCATCCTGTTTGCCTTTCTGAGTGATGACTGATCATCTTATCCAGGGTCCTCCTTCTTGCTTAGCTTCTTTAGGTGTACAGTTGTTAGTATGTTTATCTTATATTTTATGCTTAATATCCACTTATAAGTGAGGATATAGCATGTGTGTCTTTCTGCTTCTGGGATACCTCGCTCAGGATGATCTTTTCTAGTTCCTACCATTTGCCTGCAAATTTCATGATTTCCTTGTTTTTAATTGCTAAGTAGTATTCCATTGTGTAAACGTACCACAGTTTCTGTATCCATTCCTCAGTTGAAGAACATCTGGGTTGTTTCCAGATTCTAGAACCAAAAAATCTGAGCAAAGGGGTCTTTTCTGAGACTGATACTCTAACCAAGGACCATGCACGGAGATAACCTAGAACCCCTGCACAGATGTAGCCCATGGCAGCTCAGTGTCCGAGTTGGTGTCCTAATAAAGGGAATGGGGGTTGTCTCTGACATGAACTCAGTGACTGGCTCTTTGATCACCTCCCTCTGAGGAGGGAGCAGCCTTACCAGGCCACAGAGGAAGACAATGCAGCCAGTCCTGATGAGACCTGATAGGTTAGGGTCAGAGGGAAGGGGAGGAGGATCTCCCCTATCAGTGGACTTGGGGAGGGGCAGGAGAGGAGATGAGAGAGGGAGGATGAGACTAGGAGGGTCGAGGGAAGGGGCTACAGATGGGACACAATGTGAATAAATTGTAATTAATCCAAATAAATATTTTTTAAAAGTTTAAAAAATATACTATATATACTTCCATTTCTCTTTAGGATGAAATACATGTTTTACACTAATTAAAAATTATGATTATATATAAAAGGTGATAAACTCTGACAAACAATAGAGAAATACCACCACCACCCAATTCTTGGGAAGTGGTCTACAATGACTTGCATGCCAGGACCAAGAGAGAAACATTTTGAATGAACCACATAGAATTTAAAGTTAACAACAAATGCAGTTAACTTCTAAATTCTATGTTAAGAAGTCACACAATTCTAAGAAAAATTTAAGGATATATTGTCTTATATGTTCTTGGGTGTTGTTTCTGTCGCAAATGGAATGATTGAGATTTGGCCTACATTTTACAAGGTTTAGAAAAAGTAATTTCAAACTGTATTACATTATATTAAAAAACAATTTCTTTTTCAATTATTTTATTTATTTGTTATTTATTGCATTTTGTATCCAGGCTGTAACCTCCTCCCTCATCTCTTCCTAGTCTCATCCTCCCTCCCTCTTCTCCTCCTAGACCCTGCCCTAGTCCACTGATAGGGGAGGAGCTCCTCTTCTACTGTTTGACCTTAGTCTATCATGTCTCATCAGGGCTGGCTGCATCATCTTCTTCTGTGGCCTCGCAAGGCTGCAACCTCCACATGGAGGCAATCGAAGAACCGGCCACTGAGTTCATGTCAGAGACAGGCCCTGCTCCATAAAACCCAATTTTATTAAAAGTAATTTATAATGGATGCAATGGAACAGAAAGAAACCAATAAGTCTGTATTTCTCTCTGAATTTAAGAAATTTCTATGTAGGATTTGTATTATAGTCTATTGATGTGTACATTACATACAAATTCCTTTATGATCTATCAGTTGTTCATATAAATTGCTTTGGAAAATAAAATAAAATTGGTGTGATCAGTCTGGAACGTAGGCTTAAGAACCTAGAGAAAAGATTGGCATTCAAGGTAAATTTCTGAGTCTTATAAGAGATCAGTAGTTCTGCAGAGGTCATGCACAATCATAGATGGATAGATGAGTTTTATATAAGTCAATTGCTAGCCATTGTGGAGCTTGAGGGATGCGGTAACATGAAACTGTTTCCGAATGATTGCTTTTTTGTGGGAAACAAATCTCAAAGCAGTGATGACATATGAAATAGATAAAAATCAGCCAACGTATAATGAGACTGCCATCAGTATTATCACTGAGAAGCAACTTTCTGCAGTGGCACGTGAATTCAGCAAATTATACTCACGTTTGTTATTCACGAAAATTGACTCTGATGGTGGAATTAAAACCATATGTACCTACATCATACAGATAAGACCACTAGAGCCAATACAAATCAAAATAGACCTAATCGAAAATAGAAATGTTGAGTCCTTTAGTTAGTTCTTCTTGGCCATCTCATTCCTCTACATTCTACTTCACCTGTGAAAATAGAAAATTATGTGAAGTTACTTGCAATGATCTATTTGTCCCATTTTCTGGTAAAGGTTTAGAATGAAAACAATTGACCACACTCTGTGGCTAAAAGGACAGCTGTACCAACTTCGTGTAATGAAAAAGCTAACAAAGAGGTAGTTGGGCTGGTTGCTATATAATTCAACAGGATTGCTACACTGTCACATCCTTTTTGTTACAAACAACAATGGAAACAAACCCAGGAGCCCTATCACATTCTGATGTTTATACAGATTTGAATGCCCATGTGTGAGCCACAAAATGAAAAAGCAAATATTTAGTATTTCCATCTGTTACGGTGGTATGGTAGATAGTTGAAACTAGGCAACTATCTGATTAATCTACAGGACTGAAGAAACTGCTGTGTATACAGTCAAATACTGAAAACCCTCCCCAAATTGTATGCTGTCAGCTTTTAAGTTATCCTTGTTTGAGAGATGAAAATATCACCATTCATGAGCTTTCACCTTATAGTTTTCTTAAAGGAAACAAATAAATCTTATTTGTCCTTCAAATGAAAGTTACTCTGAAATTAGTTTTATTGATTTTGTCTGAGCACTACTGCATGTTTTAATTCATAAAAAATATGTTTGGGGTACAAAACAACATTTGTGTCCAAATATGTTAAATGCCATAGTAAACTTTTATTTAAGAAAAATTCCCAGATTGGCTTCTAAAGTGTTTATTGATTTTTTTCATGTCAACTTATAACCACTGGATTGTGTTGACTTGCCATCACTATGTCATCAGTCCTTCATCATTGGACGTGGAAATTCTTGCAATGATTTGATGTTATAAATAGACAAAACATTAAAATAAACATTTATTGTACACATTTTAAAAGGTTTACATAAGATGAAAAGAAGGTTGAAATTAAAGTGCCTTTAGGCTAATTTTCCACAGAACTGATATATATTTATTTCACAGGTAGTAATATCCTCATCAACAAACTATGTTTCCAAATGTTAGAATTATAATGACATTTGTATTATTGTGCTGAACATATTTTTAATAAATCATCATCATTATTGATCAGTATCATTTAAAATATTTTACTAATTTATTTTATTAATATTTTATTAATATTTTGGTTTATTTATGATGTATTTTTCTATAAAGCACACACATACTTACACACACATAAAACAAAAATAAAATAAACAACACTCACACACAACAAGCAAATGAGGCCATGGATATTGCTCAGTGGCTGGACAAGCATGAGAGCTTGAGGTTAAACCTCCATACCTCCATAAACGTCAAGAGAAGTAATGGGCTTCTAGGGCAGGTGCTAGAGGCAGCAGCAGTAAGCAGACAGGTAGATCCCAGAGACGCACAAGCCAGCAAGTCCAGCCAAAGTAATGCACTCCAGGCTCAGAGAAAGACTGTATCTAAGGTGGACAACAATAGAGAAAAAATACTTGTAATCAATCTGGCCTCCGCATATGCATATATGAGCAAGCACACACATGCAAATGCCACACACAGCAAAGACAAACACATTTGTTTAAAAGGAAATAAAACAAAAATCATTAAAAAATAAGAACACTGAATTAATTTCTACGCAGTCATAAAAAATACAATCACTTATGGCAAGTCTGTAAAGAAGGATCTCTTGTAAAATGCAAACATTTTTCTTCTGCCTCAGTCTCTAATTTTAAGTTAATTACTAGAAGTTTGACCACCAAATCTGTGTGGACCTATGTGTGGTTTTCTGCATTCTGATATCAGTTGGAAAGTCTGATCTATGTGTCACTGTTCCTTGTAAGCCAAACTTATTGAACCCATAGGTATCTTCTAAACTTCCCAGGTTTTTTTGGTTTGTAGCCACTGGAACATGCAAGTCTTTTGTACCCTTCTAATTATTGCTGCTCTGCTCCAAGTGAATTTCAGTGGTATCTTATATCTATAGATCAATGAATCCGCTTCTATCATCTTTCTTTTTCTCTTGTGGCTCTCAAGAATAATTGCAGAAAAGCACTATGTAGGAAATGCAACATCCTGAGAAAGAAACAGACTGGAAACAGACTGCTCTGTTCTTTCCTTTGGAACTGAATTTCTTTCACACCTTTTTATTAGTACTACTTTAATGTTTATTTATTCATTTTACATCCTGATGGTAGCTCCCTCCCTCTTCTCCTCCAGGTCCCACTCTTCATCCCTGTTTCCCCTTTCTCCCCATCCCTACTTTTCAGAGAAGTCAAGCCCCACCCACATATCCAAGCATATTAAGCCTCATCAGGACTGAGTGCATCCTCTTCCCCTGTGGCCTGGTGAGGCAGCCCCCCCAGGAGAAAGTGATTGAAAAATAGCCAACAGAATCCATGTCAGAGTAAGCTGCCATGCCCTTTACTAGTGGACTTACATGAGGACTTAGCTGCCCATTGGCTACATCTGTGCGGAGGGTATAGGTCCAGTCCATGCAAGGTCCTTGCTTAGTGCTTCAGTCTCTTTAGTATGACATTTCTGTTAATCTGGCCCATACCAGAGTGGGCAGCTTCTGAGTTCATTTGCACTCCATTCCAAAGAGAGAATAGAAAGGTAAGATTCTATCCAGCCCAAGCAACTTATCATAGCCTCATTTGCTTCTCTTATCCCTTGCTGCTTATATTTAGGTAATGCATTTGCTATGACATTATTAGGCAGATTTCTGCTTCATTGAGATCAGAAAAGCTGCTAACTAGAAGACACTGAGCCTTTACATGTAACCCGAAGAGTCATTCATCCTTGTGTTTCTTAGGTTTGCATTTCCCTGTCCTGTTAGCTGCATGTTCACCATTCTATTCCTGTCCCTTTCTTTCCCTTCACAGGCCCCTTCCTCTATTTCTCCCTTTCCTCACACATATATTCAAGTGGTTCTTGGAATGAGAATTTCCCCATAGGCTCGTATGTTTGAATACTTAGTCCTCAGTTGGTAGAATTGTTTGAGAAGGATTAGAGAGATGGCCTCATTGGGGAAGGTGTGTCACTAGGGCATGGCTTAAGGTTTCAAAAGACTTCTACCATACCCAATGTGCTCTCAGCTTCCTGTTTGTGGAATGAAATGTGAGTTGTCAGCAGCTGCTATAGTGCCATGCTTACCTGTTGTCTATTGTGCCCCTGCCATATGGGGTTGGATTTCTCTCTCTCTAGAACTGTAAGCCCCAAACTGTAAACTTTATTCATGGTGTTTTGTCACAATAATAGGAAAGAAACTAAGGCAGAGTTGGTGCCAGAGTTTGGGTGACTGCTGTGACAGGCATGATCATGTTGGTTTTGGGTTTGGGGGTTTTGTTTTTCTGTTTGTTTGTTTGTTTGTTTGTTTTGAGAAATATGAAAGACTGAGACATTGGACAAGAAAAGTGTTTGAACACTAAACAGAGATTAATGGGCCATCTTAGTAAGAGCTTGGAAGACAATAGTGCTGAAAACAATGCGGAGTAACTATGGAGTCTAGCTCAAAAGGTTTCAGAGAAGGTCAAAAATAGCAACTGGACTAGAGGTCATCCTTGTGATATTATGGCAAAAATATGTGGTTGCTATTTTTGCCCTTGTCCCAAAATTCTGCCTGAGGCTAAGTTGTAAAGTAATGGAGTAATTTCTTTGGTGGAGAAGATTTCAAGCCACCCTAGTATTGACTCTCTCATATGGTTATTAATAGTTACTCTTATGCATGTCCACAATGAAAGCAAGCAAGTGGAGCAGAAAGAAATACACAATATGTAGTTAAAAGGGAAAAAATAAACAACAACAACAAAAAAACACCACAGCCATGGTTTGTATTGAAAGAGATTAGAAGGATCAAAGCTACTCCTGATGTGTGTTGGAGTAATGGAAGGGCAAGTGCTCTCAGGACAAGTCCCCACCTGACTAAGCTTCTAGGTTATGATAGGAAATGCTCAAGTAGTTCCCTGTCCCTAGAAAGACAACAAACAGAAGCCTTTGCAAATGTGATTTAAGCAGATCAGGGTTTCTCCCAATTGGGCAGCTGCACATGGCAGAATTTACATGTGGTTCTGGCGTTAGAGTCACATAAGGACATGTAAGTACAGGGGTTTGGGAATCTTATTCATGGTTAAAGGGAGCCAATGATAACAGGCAGTGTGTGTCAGGGAAGTCCCTTGCATGAAGGCCCTGAGGGGGCAAGAGGGTCTGAAAGGTCATTGCTTGAAGCTATGTGTTGGATTGGAGCCCTCAAGATGTTAAAGGTGCCAGAGCTAAGGGATATCTACCAAGGAGAGCTTCATTTAGGGGGTGCAATAAGAGCAAGAGTGAAGGATGTGAAGCTGTATAGAGCTAGCTAAGGCCTTTGGCACTGGACACGGAGCTAAAACAACTGTTGTTTCACTCTTGCATTGACTCAGTCTTTGCCCATGCTACTATCATTCCACCTCTATGGCATGGCAATGGATATTCTGTGCAATCGTATGTGATTTCCATATTTATTTTACCAAGGTTTACAATTGAGAGATTGTCTTGAGTCTCAGAAGAGAGTTTGGTCTTTTAAAAAAGTGTTGAAGAGTGAGAGTGTGGGAATTTTTAAATTTGGGCTAACTGTAATTTGGATTATGATACTCCCTGGCTATGGCGGTCAGGGAATGGAATATAGTGGTTTAAGTGAGAATGATCCCATGCTCTTGTTTGAATACTTGCATAAATTGTTTGGGAAGGATTAGGGGTTCGGGCCTTATTAGAAAATGTGTATCATTAGGAACCAGCTTGAGGCTTCAAAACTCTCCTGCCATTTCCACTGTACTCAGCTTCCTGTATGTAGGCTGAAATACAAGCTCTGAGCTACTGCACCAGCATTCTGCTTGCCTGCCTGCTGCCCTGCTGGCTGCCACAATGGCAATGGACTCCTATCCCAAATTCTTCCTTCTGTGAGTTACTTTGTTCATAGTGTTTCATCATAACAATAAAAAAGTAACCAAGGCAACACACACACACACACACACACACACACACACACACACACCACAGCACACACCAGGGTGTGTGTAGTACGTTTTGGGTAAAAACCCTTATTTTGTCATCAGTTGTATTTAGGACCATGACCCTTCTCTTCTAACAGCTCTGTGGTTGCATATCCGATTCTCCATATTGATTTTTTTACTTTCACAACCGATACACAATTATGATGTGGCATCTATTCTTTGCAAGTTTTCTTGTTTGAGTTCATTCGTTCATCATCACCCTTGTGAGTCTCACCCCAGGGAATTCTTTCTGCCCTGTGGCTCTTCATTCAGCAACTGACTAATAATCTTCTGCTTATTTAGTTTCAGAATAACTCTGGTTTTCTATTTTTTTCCCCGAAAGATGGGACAACTGATAATTCTACAGTATTGGGTCTATTTTTAAAGATATATATTATACATTTCAAAACGATCTCATAGAATTCGCAATCACCTTCCCTAATATTACAAGAACAGATGCACATATTAATAATAGTTGCACTCTGCCCTTACTCAGCTATAGTGTGAATAAGCTACAAGGACATGCCCTTGCCTTGAGCCACTCCTGTGTATTATCCAGGGTGGACTGACAACCTCAGAAAATGTAAGCCAAAACAAATCTTTCTAAAAACCTGGAGGGGACAGGAGTTCCGAAAGGAGAGCAACAGAGCCATAAGAACTGAGCCCTGGGGGGCCTGAAGAGATTGATACCCCAACCAAGAATAATGCATGGAGAGGACCTAAAACCCCCACTCACATGTAGCCCATAGACTCAGTTTCCAAGTGGGTTTCCTAGTAAGGGGAACAGGGGCTTTCTCTGACATGAACTCAGTGACAGGCCTCTGATCACCTCCCCTAGGGGGTGTAGCCTTGCCAGGCCACAGAGGAAGACAATGCAGCCAGTCCTGATGAGTTGACAGGCTAGGGTCAGGTGAAAGGGGAGTAGGACCTCCCCTATTAGTGGACTAGGGGAGGAGTATAGGGGGAGAAAAGAGAGGGAGGATGAGATTGGGAGGAGACGAGGGAGGGGGCCACAGCAGGGATGCAAATTGAATAAATGATAATAATAATAAAAAGAAAAAAAAAGAAATAGAAAAAAGTTAAAAAAAGAAAGAATTCTTAGAAAATTAAGTCAATGCTTGATGCCATTTTTCTCTGCCAAAATTTCAGCCTAGCCTTATAATACAGGCTTGTAGTTCCTAATAGTTTTGTTGCAAGTAGGTAGAACAGAATTTGTGTGTGTGCGTGTGTGTGTGTGTATGTGTGTGTGTGTTGATTTAGAAATGGAAGTTTATGCAAATTCAGTTTTGTAACCCTTAATAATAATCTAATCTCTCTCACTGTCCTCTCTCTCTTTCTCTCTCTCTTGGTTTGCCTACAAAACACTTTACTATAAAAAGTCCCCATTTTTCAAATTTATGTAATCCATGCTTACAGTAGAAATACAACTTTTGTCTACATTCCAATTCAGCACAGCTGATAATTTTCCCTATTAATTAAAGTAATATGAAATCTTAGCCCTGAGGATGTTGTACAAAAGAGTCTCGCATCATAAAATACCTAAATATTTAGGTCACTTGAAAATCCAAAGCTATGAACTACATAAGTATCAAAAATTATTCAGGACATATTTTTTTAGTTAATAGAAACATAAACAGAACAGTATGTTTTGAAGTAAGACAGAATTATCAAGACAATGCCAAGAGATAGATGGAGGATGCAAAATAATAAATTATTATTCTATGAAAGTAAGACAGAAAGAATGTTTTCACTACAGACTTTTGTGCTAAAATACAACTGATGATATTTTATATCAAATACACTTTAAGTTGTTATATTTTAGTATACAAAGGTGATAAAACAGATAACAATTGCGTCAGTTCTGTAGTTTCTACCTTCAATTCCATTACTCCATATCTGAAGAGTTCAGTCCATCCTAGAGAATACAAGTGTGGCCTTCAGGCAGGAATGTAGCTTACTCACCATGTAGCTGCCTGAGAGCAGAGTGTGGAGATTAATATGTACATCTGTTCTAGTTCTTAGACAGGTAATTATCTATGAAAAAAAAGACAAAACCCTTCTCACTCAGCCATAAAAACAAAATAAAAAATAATAATCGACAACTTCTATTGTAATCTGTAAGAAAAATAACAATTGTTATAAAAGTAAACTTTGAGGTAGAGTAGCATAAAAGGAAAGAATTAAAAGGCACTCATGGGGCCAGTGAGATGTCTCAGGGACTAAAGGCTCTTGTTACCAAGCCTGACTACCGAAGTTCACCTACAAGACAAACATATACCGTGGAAGCAGAGAAGCAATCTTCCTTCTGTTTTCTTCTGCCCTCCACACCCATGTACACACACACACACACACACACACACACACACACACACATTTTCATACAGATACATACACACCCATATACACATTAACACCCCATACAGATTTAAAAATGCATTTCTAAAAATAGATTTATAAAAATAAAATATCTAATAGACCTAAATTTTAGAGTTTCAAAATATATACAAGAATGAAGTATGGGGCAAGAGTATGGAATGCATATAAAGAAGCAGTAATTACACTTGGCAAAATCCTTTCTGTTCTAAGTAAGAGGAATTAGAATACTAGTTAAATTTAATTTATATCAGAATTGTGGAAAATAACTTTACCGGAGATTAACAGTGTTTTGTTTCTAGATGGATTAGAAACTCATTATGTTATAAAAGAAGTGGGAGATAGTAAGACCTGGAGAGGACAGAAGCTCTACAAGAAGAGCGACAGATCCTAAAAGTCTGGGCACAGGAGTCTTTTCTGAGACTGATACTCTAGCGAAGGACCACTCATGTACATGGCCTGGAACCCCTGCATGGAGGTAGCCTATGGCAATTCAGGGTCCAAGTGGGTTCGATAGTAATGGGAACAGGGACCATCTCTGACATCAACTGATTGGCCTGCTCTTTGATCACTTCCCCCTGAGGGGGGAGCAGCCTTAACAGGCCACAGAAGAAGACAATGCAGCCACTCCTGATGAGACCTGATAGACTAGGGTCAGAGGGAAGAGAAGGAGGACCTCCCTTTTCAGTGGACTGGGAGAGGGACATGGGTGGGAAGAAGGAAAGTGGGATAGGGAGGGGAGGAGGGAAGGAAGTACGGGGAGGTACAAGGTGAATAAACTGTAATTAATAAAAATAAAAATAATTAAATTTAAAAAAAGAATCTCATTATGTGATAAGAAAAAATTTTAAATAAGAATGTTTAGGCAATTCATGAAGAAGGGGGAGGGAGGGTGGGATTAGGAGGGAGGAGGGAGGGGCTTATGGGGGGATACAAAGTGAATAAAGTGTAATTAATAAAAAAAATAAAAATAAAAAGTCAAGGGCATAAAAATGGAGCAAAATAAACTTTATGTTCTCATGTTGGCAATCCCTCAATTTTTATACTTTAAAATATCAATTGATTCATTTTGATACTTTTTTGGCTTCTTTATGATAATTAAAAGGGGAGATTTTGTATCACTGTATGTGGCACACCTCAAAAAGAGCACCTTGTTGTTGTGAATAATTTAGTTCCAAAAAATAGCAAGTGGACACTTCAAAAAAAATGTTTAGGCAAATATTTTCATTGTTTTAGGATTAAGTAGGATTTATAAACAAAACAGAGAACTGTAATGGAAAGAACTACTAAGTTACACTTCACCTCTGCAACTCATCAAATACCTTTAAAGTGCAAAAAGACAATCCAGAAATTGAGAAATACATAATATCCCAGAAAAAAAAAAAAAAAGAACCTGTCCCCAGTGAAGTACATGAGACCCATGAGCAGGCAGAATGTTGATGGTGCTGATGGAGTGGACACCTCTGTGCATTCTGCTCAAATTTTCTCTGAACCTAAAGATGCTCTAAAATGTCAGACCTAGTTTTTTAATTATAAAAATGGCATTTTTAACCTGTAATTATTATAAAAAAAATAAAAAAGAAGCTTCGTATCATTTTTTCATTTTTATTAATTGATATTATTTATGACAATTTATTCACTTTGTATCCCTATGCCCCTCCCCTAATCCACTGATAGGGGAGGTCCTCCTCCCCTTCCATCTGACCCTGGCCTATCAGGTCTCATCAGGACCGGCTGCTTTAGTGTAACCAGGAGTGCACAATTGGCAAACCTGATGCTCAAACTCTTGCTCTTCTTAAAAATATTTTCGTTTCCTTGAATGTGCATTTTTAAGCATGTAAGTTCTATTAGAAATAATACAACCCATGGAGCAAAAAAAAAAAAAAATGGCATTTTTTAACTTCATAAAGAAATATAAACCTTCACACAAAAACACTTCTAACTAATTATCACACATGCTCACCATTTCCACTTGTAATGGAAGATTACCAAACACTAAGATCACTGATGTATCTAGTTCAGAGTGTGCACATGAGTCAAAGGAACTCTTTTATAGCTGGTAGGAATAGGAAATTGTACAATTACTTTAAAGGCCAACATGCTAGCCTTTGATAGATGAACATGTCCACTTGCACAACCTTAGGGTAGTAGGCTATAATTGCAAAAGCATGGAATTACTCATGTATCCCTTTGGATAAACTGTGATATATAATCATCATATTCTGCAGACATTATTGAAATCACTCAAGTAACTTATTTCTACCCGTACAACACAGAATAATATCAGAAATGTAGTTGAAAAGTGGTGAATTACAGGTGATCAGACAGTATGTTTGATGAACTCAAAGAAAATAAAATTAACAACATATAGGTTATTTCCATATACAAATGATGATGAAAAAAATGAGTCAAGTGAAAATTTAAAGGGACTGGGAAAAGGAAATGATAACCCCCCAAACCAGAATCCCATGTTGAATCACACACAGATAAATGCCAGGGGCATGGCAGTGATAATCATTCTACCTGCAAAGCTGGGCGGTGCCTGTTATACTGTTCTGTTTCCTTTGTCTGAATGTTCTTTTTTTTGAAAGGTAACTGTACTTGATCCAAAGCTGAGCTGAATTGATTTCCAATAAATTATTTGCAATAATATTTTTATAGAACCAGAGAAGAGTAAAAAAATAAAGTTAATTGGAAAAATAGATCTAAACAATGATCCCATGCTTGCTTTGAACTATAGATACAGTGTTTCGAGGACACAGAGGGGGTAGGTGCCTCTCCACTGCGTACCCTCTATCACACTAAAATTCCTTTTCATAAGAAGACCTTCTGGCAGGCTAGAGAAACAACCTTAAGAGCACACAGGGATTGTGAGTTATAAAAATACACCAGTGTTTTCTTTAAGAGGTGCTGAGAGATAGAGAAAGCAGCTACAAAGGAAGAGCCAGTCGTGTGCATACGCAAGCTGCAAACTCATAACTAGGTCTAGAACCACATGTGTAGCACACATTTATACACTTTAATAACACTTCCTTCTCCCAAAAAAAAAAAAAAAACCCAAAAAACAGTGCTATGTCTACCAGCAACTACTCTCAGCAAGCTGAGCAAACTTTTAAGTCTGACTTCACAACTTCATTAAGTATATCTGGTTTGCTTAAACAAAATAAACACGGATGAAGACATTCTTACGAGAGCGTTTGTCATACTGTGTGTCAAATCCAGCAAGCTCCACTTGCCCTGACATAGTAACCAACATAAATACAGGAAAACTCAGTAGCAGTAGTGACAAAACAAAGGGGAAAATTTGCATAGTTTCTCCCAAACTTTCAATAATAAAAGGGATTTAGTGTTAGGTATTTTATGATTCCCCAATCTCTTCACATTGAGAAAATGATTATTTTATACACTTATTTTAACTTTTCACACATAATGAAATTCCTTCCTAAAATGTGAAACTTGCCCACTTCCTGCATACATATCAACAAGGGATATGGCATTCTATGTGTGTTCTATCATCACAACTATGGTCACACTGACTCCTCAGGCATCACAAACTCCAGATTTTTGTTGTACCTGTTTCATTTGTTCTTCCTATGGCTCTTTTTTTCCCAAAAGTACCTCCAGCCTTCTTATATGGGGCACCAGACAGCACTTCCACGCTAGAACTGGGGCTTTCCACAGCAGCAAAATCACCAGCAGTTAAAGACAATGAAGGGAGGGGGCTGTGCCCCAAGCCTGAAGACCCAGCATTCCTGATATGGAGGCAGGTAGATCAGAAGTCAAGGTCTAGGTTACCCTTGGCTACTTGAGTGTTTGAGAATCTTAAGACCTCATCTGAAAGAGATAAAGAAGAGCAGGAAGACTGGGAGAAGAGGAGGACAATGAGAAAAGAAGAAAAAGAAAAATACATTGAAATCACTATAAGAATTAAAATATGAATGGATCATTTGTTGTATTATAAAGTGAGAGCTGGAATCAAGGGGATCATGTGGCTTTGTGTAACTCAGTGAGAATACACATCTGGAAACTTTAGAATTTACCCTTCTGTGTATGCTACTCTGGCCATAAAATTTCACCAGTGCACTTTAACTACTGATTTAAGTGTACAAATAAAGTTTAGAAAACATAATTTGAAAATGCTAGATCAATAAATAAGGTCTGGTCATCTGCATATTATTTCAGGTGCTTAAAGTAAAACACACTGAGCTTCTATCTTCTTTTTGTGTACATATTAGTACTTCACATATCTGAAAATAAAAGTCATAGCTAACATTTATTGTGCATTTGATAGATGTCAGATATCTTTTCTTAAGCTTTTTATGCATTTACTCATGCAGTCCTCAGAGTAGTTTCACAAAGGAGAAATATCATCATCATCCTCATCACCATCTTTATTTTGACAAAGAAGTCAGCAAGCACGGTGTTTCCTCAAGTTACACAGAGTACAAATAGCAAAAAGGGAGTTGAGTCCAAGCCATGTCCCACAGGTGGTTCAGTTGACTATTCTGCAATAAAGCTCCCCTGAGCTCCCTCACAACCAGTCTCCCCAACACTCCCACCACCAAAGTCTGCCCAAACCCTAATGACTTATTCTCAAATGCTCCCTGTTTCATAGTTCCTAAATCCAGCTAAAAGTAGAAAAGCACGGCAGTCGTGGAACATGGACTTGGCTCCTGAAGTTATATTCACGGCGTATTTCTTCTAAGTCTTATACATTAGAAAACACTGCGGGTAGCATATGGAACATATCATTGATTTTACTAGAGAGATGCTGTTGGGAATGTTTTCTACATTACTCAGTGTTTCCAGCATAGACAAACATGTGCCTTATTCCTTTCAGGCTTCATTCCAGAAAGAATCTGAGTGTTGTGCAAACATCTCATTTATATTTTGAGATAGTGTGAGTCAGATTAATAACCATTTTTTCTAAATGGATGCCTAGCAGAGTTCTCAAAACAATGTATCCACACCTTATAGACAGGCATTAACCTTGTACCAGAACATATTCATTGCATGTTTTCAGTCTCTCCGTGTTTTGATTCCTTTTTTAAAATATTGTATTGCTTTTCTGTATATGAGTGTTTTGCCTCTGTATATATTTGTGTACCATGTTTGCGCCATAAAGTTAGACATGGGTCTGGGATTCCATGAAGCTAAAGTTACAAATAGTTGTGAGTTGTCATTTTGGTACTGAGAATTGAAACCATGTCCTCTGAAAGAGCAGCCAGTGCGCTTAACCAATAACCTGTCTCTCCACATTCTTCCTTTGAATCATTACCTTATTTTTATCTTTTACTTATACATATATATATGTACTAGACAAAGAAAAGATCTTTAAATAAATAAAAACATGAACTAATTTCCTCTGATGTCTCTTAATTTTCCCTGTTAGTGACATTTAATGCCTTCTATTATTTAGACTTTAGAAATGACATCTAAAAGTGACCATGACCTAACAGATTTCTCTTAAACATAACTTGAACCAATTCTCACTAGTTTTGCTCTACCTTTGATTAAAACATAGCATACGTTTTCTTTCTAAGCTTTATAACTGCAATGTAAGGAGAGAGCCTAATGATTTATAAAATGTACGTTGACATATTTGGTAAGTTTCTATTTAGGCAAGCAAGCATCTGTGCTTCAACTAGGCCTCATCTTAACAACCTATTCATTTCTTTCTAAAAACAATAACATTAAATTTGCGCTCCAAGTTTCCTTTTAAAGGTCTATTTTAAATAACAAAAATAAAGTAATTACATTTCCTAAGAGAGCAGAGGAACAGGAGCGAACATGTGCAAAGACATATCTGCAAAATTTCTTCCCCAATGCCAGCAAGTACTGTTTCATAATAGCTGTCAGCCTAGCAGGAGCATATCTAAGTTCATTCAAGAATCCACACTGCTCATGATAAAGGAATCCGTTATGCTTGTTAAAATCTTCTAGAAATATAATGACTAATTGCTATGACTAATACAAGTGTACCCATGAAGTTTTTAAAATGTTAAACAAGAACCGAACATAATAATGTCACAAAAGAGAAATTTCACTTTGAGCTTCTATGTGTTGTGACTGTAAAAGCAATTCGAAAGTTGTCATTTAGGAACAAGAAGAGGAGAATAAACTTTTATTTGTCTCTTAGGATGGGAAATTGAGTTATAAAGTAAATCCTGGTTTTATTTCAGTACACATTAACTTTATTCTATTGAGGATAATTTGCATCCCAGAGGTTCATATTTTAAAATTCTTAAATTTATTTATGTTAAAAAAATAACTCCATTAATCTGTTCTCAACATAACAATCCACATTTTATTCAAGTAATATTGAATATGATTTTGAATGCAATTAAAGAGTAGATTTTGGATGGGTGAGTTTTCTTGAATTTGAGCATTTTGTAGACACAGAGAGTAATAGGTAGGTAAAAGGATTGGTAGACAGATGTACAAATGAAATTATATATATATGTATACATATACATGTATATATATATGTATATAGAGAATGAGAAATATTATTTTTCATAAGTAAAAGAATTCATGAACAAGATTCCTTTTTGTTTCTTTAGTGAACCAAAAAAGCAAGTCTAAATAAACTGTAGCTATATATTTCGCTAAAATTCATTGAATTTTTACAAATAGATTTTAAGATATTCTTCATAAAGATGCTGACTTTTAATTATCCAAATATTAAGAAGAGTCAGGAAAAATAAACTAAGGCTTAATTAGAGCACAAAGGAAGAAAAATCTGTGGTATAACAAACTGTACATTTATATATACGTTACTCTGAGAATTAAATCATTCCAAGGTTATTATTGAAGAGTTCTATTTTTGTATATATCGCAGCAACGAATATTTCTGACATTTAAAAATCTGTCAGTGAAAGTCCATGTGAATGTTGCCATGCAAGAGAAAATGAGGTTTCGCTGAAGTATATATACTAATGAATGAAACCACAAAACCGTTCTACTTTTCTTTTTTTTTTTGGTTTCATTCTGTCTTACATGGTCACCAGATTTAAGTTTGGAAGTAAGCAGAACTGGTTTTGATAATACAGCTTTTATCTTGACATAAATCTCATAAAATAAAATAAAATTCATCATGTTCAAGCCATGGAAAACTTTAGGAACAGTTTCTTCTAAGTAAGAGAAATATTTACTTGTAGAATGATAGGAAATATAAATTTTATAAATATTAATGCTTCTGTCAGAGAAAGGTACATAGAGTAAAAAGTCAAGCATGTAGTTTCTGATGTTAGTTTCTATCTGTGCTCAATCTGTGCTAAGATAAAGTTTGAAAATGCGGTTTCTCTTCACGTATTGAGAAGGCATTCTCTGGGCAGAGCAGTAGTCCAAAAACCAATAATATCAAAGCATTTTCCATGTGGGTATCATATTAATAGCTAAAAGAAAAAAACCTTCCATGTCAAGAAAACAATAAATGTCAGGCTTTATGACACCTAAAATTAATTTGACATACAGTAATTAAAAATGAGTGTATGACATTATTGTGATTTGAATAAGAATTATTCAATATTTGAACTCTGACTCCGGTTGGTGGAACTGTTTGAAAAGGATTAGGATGTGTGATCTTGTTGGAAGAAATGTGTCACTGGAAGTGGCCATAGAAGTTTCAAAAGCTCATACCATATCTTGTTAGTTCTCCCCTTCACTGCCTAACATTTGTGGATCAGATGTGAGGTATCAGCTACTGCCCACGTGCCATGCCTCCCTATCTTTGGCCTTGCTCCCCATCATGATAGTTGTGAACTTTAACCCTCTGAAACAGTAAACAAGGCTCCAACATCTATAAGTCGCCTTGGTTATGGTGACTTATCATGGCAATAGAAAAATCGCCAAGACAGTTTCAAAGCATACATTTTTAAAAAATAATGCTGGTGATTCTTTCTGTCACATTGACATGAAATTCTCACAAGAATCCTAGAAGAAGTCTTGGATAAGTAATGGTTTCTAAAGGAGATAAATCAAACTTCTCTAAAGTTAAGACCTCTGGTAGGCTAAAAAATCTAAAGTGTTCAGCATAAGACACATATAAGAGACACTAATCACAGCCTGATGTGTTTATAAAATCTAAAAACATGTATACACATGTGCATATTTGTGTGCGTGTGTGCATGACAATTATAATTAAGGAACAAGAGGGAAAAAAGCTCGTAGAACAGTGAAGAACTGGAAGAAGAGAGAGGACAATGATGTAAATACAGAACCTATATAAGAAATTCTTTAAAAATTCTTTAAAGATCGTGTCTTCAGAAGTTGTGATATAAAGCACTAATTTGAGAAACATGAAAATAAGTAAAATTCACACAGAAAAGCAGCCAATGTTTTCATCTATCTTTTCACTTATTTTTAAGAGGCTCATTCTATATGTCCACTCAACAACTAGTTTGTACATCTCATGGATAGAATTTAGTTCATGGAAGGGCTAACATTATTGAACAGAATATGCATAGCTGTGTCCTCTAGAATAATTCTTGAAGAAAACAGAATTTTTTTTTTTATATTATTACCAGCCAATAAATTAGTCTCAACCGTGTGTGGCTATTGAGCATTAGAAAAAGTGATTGGTCTACTGAAAAACAGAATTCTAATTTTACTTCATTTTTTGAATTTAAGTAAAATACAAGTAGACACATATGTCTACCATGTTGTATATATTTGTGTCACTAGGAGTCTGTGTGACTGAAGCACGTTTGAATACAGATATTTATAATTCGGCCAAGTTAGCAGCCAGAGTATTGAAAGAAACATTATCTGTGAATGTTGTACATCAAAATAATCAAGAACTAATATATTATTAAGACTAATACTGAATTAGCTGATGCTTTCATGTGCATTCTGTCATCCCTGAGAACAGAACTGTGATCCGCTCACTGTCATTATCTCCGTTTTCCAGATGAGGAGAAAAGAGCCAATCAATACTAGCGAATGTGTTGTGTAATGAAACACAACATTGGAACAGCTGAAACCCAAGTGAGTAGATTTCTAGTTTATTCTGTAGTCACCACAATCTCATTTGAGACTGTTAGTTTTTCAAAGCTGTTATTTACTTAAGTTTTGCAGGTAATCGAAGTGAATTATAGTGAAATATAACTAGTCTACAAAACGCAAAAATCAAGCAAAAAGGGTTTGCAATAGATAAGTCAAGCAAGACATTACTAATGAAATAAATAGCATATGAAGAATGAATAGATGTGGCCTAGTAAACAGGCTTTGTTTTTCAAGTTTGTCAATTGTGAAAAATTAGTTTCTAAAGATGGGTGTCACTTTACTGAATTTGTATTATCAAGTTTCGCTCACTAATGCTCTTGCTTGTTGATAACTATAAATATGACCAAGGCGCTTGAGTGGTATGGAAAATAAATAGAATTATTTTCTTTTTTAAGGTACACATGAAAATCTTCAGGGCAGGAGTGAGGCCCTTTTGTCATGACCAGAAACAATGCAAACTATCTTTATCAAGTCTTTATCACTACATAGGAGGATAAGTTCAGAATTGTGTTTGGCATACAAACCATTTAGGTTCAGAATAAAATATACACAGCCTTGTAACATCCTGAATAACTATCTGAAAAAAACAAACAAACAAACAAAAAAACATGGAGGTGATCAAAGATCAGGCAACGGAGTTCATGCCAGAGGCTTGGTTGCCTGCTCTTTGATCACCTCTCTCTAGGCCACAGAGAAAAAGGATCTAGGCAGTCTCGATGAGATCTGAAAAGCTAAGGTCAGATAGTAGGGGAGGAGGACCTCCCCATCTGTGGACTAGGGGAAGGCCATGGCGGGGAGACGGAGGGAGGGTGGGGCTGGGAGGAGATGAAGGAAGGCACTGCAGCAGAGATACAAAGTGAATTAATTGTAATTAATAATAATAATAAATAACACAGTTACTGGGATACAGAGTTAATAAAATGTAACTGATAAGAAAAAAATAAAATTAAAAAAAATAACACAGTTAAAAGAATACGTTAATTGCTTTTGAAGAAAATGATTGATAACCTAAGAAAATAGTAGATGCCATGGAGGCTGCTGATATGCTTACAAATATCAGTTTATTAATTTCTACTACTGTTTTAGATTAACCATACATATCATTTATCACTAGTTAGTGACTCGGAGAGGAAGAGGAATTAGAGGTAGGGAACAGCACAACACAAGGGGGATGCTAAAGAGATTTAGCTTTAAACCCTTTAAAGCACATGTAGCTAGGAATAATTGTGGCGAAACAGTTGGTGCTAAGAATAAAGGCAACTGTTCTTGAGAGTCACACCAGGGACCAAATCTAACATATGTAATGTGCATGAATAAAAAAACACTCTAAATATCACCACTTAATATTTTTTAAATATTTGCTGTAGTTTCCAAGAGAAGCTTGTTGAAGGAAATTCAGGTTTATGTGTCTGCTGAAAGGGCTTTCATTCTGTGCCCCGGTGTCTTTGTTGTGACATCAAACATGCTTTACTTCTTCTCTGTGCCTTTTATTTTCCATTGTCAGATTATCAAAATGACTCAAATCAGTTAACAGTTCATCAACATATAGTAAAACATACTTGTTCTTCAGAAAGTTTTGAAGACGAACGTTTTTACCATCAGAGTTTACTGCTACCTGCAGGTTTGAACAACTTTATTGCTAAACGATATTCAAACAAGCTTATCAACAAACAGAATAGGTGTCTTTTATTACTTGACTAAATATTCCCAGCCGTGGTATTCATTTCTGAGTAAACATTATAATGTTACTATAGACAGATCTGTAGTTACTGGAGCTGCCTGATTTAGGTTATGTAAAATTATTCTGGTTACTAAAACAAATGAAGCAGTTTTTCCTGTGTACCTGGACAATATCTTTCTTCTGTATCTTGCATAATATATGGAAAAACAATTGCTTAATATTGATTAACAATTGCTTATAGTTTCACTCACCAAACAAATATTTGGTACTATCCCAAATATCTGAAGTTACTCTGCTGATAATAAAAAGCAATATAAAACAAATTCTGCAAATATTAAATAAGATTTTTATAGGAAGGGCTGGAGAGATTGCTCAGAGTTTAAGAGCACTGGCTGCTCTTCGAGAGGTCATGAGTTCAATTCTCAGCAACCACTTGGTGGCTGACAACCATCTATAATGAAATCTGGTGCCCTCTTCTGGCCTGAGGGTGTACATGCAAAACACAACATTGTATACATGATAAAAAAATTAATATTTTTATTGGGATGTATTGTAACTTTTATTTTTTAATTTTTTAATTATTTTTATTTTTATTAATTACAGTTTATTCACTTTCTATCCCCCCTGTTTCTCCCTCCCTCCACCCTCCCAATCCAACCCTCCTTTCCTCTTCCCCACCTATGCCCCTCCCCCAGTCTACTGATAAGGGAGGTCCTCCTCCCCTTCCCTCTGATCCTAGTCTATCAGATCTCATCAGGAGTGGAGGCATTATCTTTCTCTGTGGCCTGGTAAGGCTGTTCCGCCCCTCAGGGGGAGGTGATCAAAGAGCAGGCCAATCAGTTCATGTCAGAGACAGTCATTGCCCCCATTGCTATGGAACCCACTTGGACACTGAACTACCATGGGCAACATCTGTGCAGGGGTTCCAAGCCAGCTCCATGAGTGATCCTTGGCTAGAGTATCAGTCTCAGAAAAGACCCCTGTGCACAGACTTTTTGGTTCTGTTGCTGTCCTTGTAGAGCTTCTGTCCTCTCCAGGTCTTAATATCTCCCACTTCTTTCCTAAGATTCCCTGCACTCTGTCCAGAGGTTGGCTATGAGTCTCATCTACTTTGCAGGGTAGAGCCTTTCAGAGGCCCTCTGTGGTAGGCTCTTGTCCTGTTTCCTGTGTTCTCCCTCCTCCTATGTCCATCCTCTTTGCCTTTCTGAATGGGGATTGAGCATCTTAGCCAGAGTCCTCCTTCTTGATTAGTTTCCTTAGGTGTACAGATTTTAGTATGTTTATCTTATCTTATACGTTTAATATCCACTTATGAGTGAGTTTACACCATGTATGTCTCTCTGCTTTTGGGATCCCTCACTCAGGATGATCTTTTCTAGTTCCCACCATTTACTTGCAAATTTCATGATTTCCTTTTTTTTTTTTTTTCTTTTATTGCTGAGTAATATTCCATTGTGTAGATGTACCACAATCTCTGTATCCATTCCTCAGCTGAGGAGCATCTGGGCTGTTTCCTACTTCTGGCTATTACAAATAAAGCTGCTACAAACATGGTTTAGCAGATGTCCTTGCTGTATACTTGAGCATCTTTTGTTTTTTTGTTTTTACTTTTTTGAATTTTTTTAATTTTTATTATTAGTTACATTTTATTAACTCTGTATCCCAGCTGTATTCCACTCTCTCATTCCCTCCCAATCCCACACTCCCTCCCTCCCTCATCTCCTCCCTGCCCCTTTCCAAGTCCACTGATTGGGGAGGACCTCCACCCCTTTCATCTGATCCTGTTTTATCAGGTATCTTCAAGACTGGCTGCAAAGTCCTCCTCTGTGGCCTAGCAGGGCTGCTCCTCCCTTGAGTCTTTTGCATATATGCCTAAGAGTGGTATAGTTAAATCTTGAGGAAGCGTTATTCCTAATTGTCTGAGAAAGCACCAGATTGATTTCCAAAGTGGTTGTACAAGTTTATATTCCCACCAGCATGAAGGACAGTTCCTCTTTCTCCACATCCTCTCTAGACTGTGTTGTCACTTGAATTATTCATCTTAGCCATTCTGATGGGTGAAAGGTGAAATCTCGAGGGCGTTTCAGGGAAATGCAAATCAAAAGGATGTTGAGCATTTCTTTAAGTGTTTCTCTGCCATTTGTTATTCCTCTATTGAGAATTCTCTGTTTAGCTCTGTACCCCCTTTTTAATTGGATTACTTGATTTGTTGTTGTTTAACTTCTTGAGTTCTTCATATATTCTGGATATCAGCCCTCTATCAGATATAGGGTTGGTGAAGATCCTTTCCCAGTCTGTAGGCTGTCGTTTTGTTCTGATGACAGTGTCGATTGCTTTACAGAAACTTTCCAGTTTCAGGAAGTCCCATTGGTTGATTGTTGATCTTGTAGCCTGTGCTGTTGGTGCTCTGTTCAGGAAGTTGTCTCCTGTGCCAATGAGTTCAAGGCTCTTCCCTACTTTTGTTTCGAACAGATTTAGTGTGTCTGGTTTTATGTTGAGGTCTTTGATATTCAGATAGTCTTAACCTTCTGTGACTCTCCAACAGCCCTGTCAAAATCAAAATATGTTTCTAAACCTTCATCTGTAATCTGCTATATCATAGCTAACATATTATCACTGCTCTATACTTACATTGTTGGCTAAACCTGAATCCAAACGATACCTTGTTAAATACAAGTGTCATGAAAATGGTACTTTCATCTTTAACTGTTAAACTAAATGGTTAAAATATGTAAGATGCTAGGCTTATAGAATAAATTATCTCTTATTGAAGAACCAGAGGAGTCACCAGTGCAGTACAAGACTGAACAACTGATAACTATTTTCCATTTCACTTTCTAAGAATGATCATCTGAGAAAGTTGCTTCATAGTAAAAATATAATTACATATTTTACTGAAAATGAATTATGAATAGAACACTACATTTTCTTCTATATATAATATTCATAATTTTTAGACAGGTATTTAGAAGTCAAGGTTTATGATGCTACACAAGAAAGATTTTTCCTTGTTTAGTTATGAGATTATAATTTATTACCTTATCACTTCCCTTTTATCTTTCCAAACCCTCCTGTATATTTCTCCACACTCTCCTTAAAAATTCATAGTGTTTTTAAAAAACAGAACAGTGTACCCTCAGATCAGCCCAGTATTGTTGTTAATTATCAGTGTTTTGTATTTCCGATGTATCAGATATTGAAAGGGTGCTAATTTGTTTAGTATATGACTTCAAAACAAAAGATAAAATAGTGAAATTAATATTGCATACTAGTTCAAAGCCAAGTTTCGCATAAACAAACAGGATGGTATCAAAAAGGGAAATTCCTGACTTCACAGAACCAAAATCTCCTCGGGGAACATCAGTCCTCATTCACACTGCACCCTCTTGTCTCCGTTTTCCTGGGGAGACAACTGCACAATTACCATAAAAATGCACAGAAGAAATTATTTGCATATCAAGTCTGGTCTTGTGGAGGCCATAGCAGGCCTGTGTATTTTGAAAAGTAATGTTTCTCCCACCTGCATCAAAGAAGCTTCTCTTTGCAGGAGACATACCAGTACAGAAACCCACGATTGGCCAAAATGCAGGTAACAATTGCACAGAGTTTTGAGCTCCCAAGAAATACATCTACAGCACAACTCTTTCACATTGAGGGAAGAGGGGAGAAGAGATTGTGGGAGCCAGAAAACCAGGAAACGTGTGTCTCCTAGAAACAACATAGAAGCTTTATCCTTGGTGTCCAAATAAAAAGGTTGCCTAAATAAGACAGAAGTAAGGACAATAGCAGCAGATATGTTAATAAAAGAGGAGAAAAATCTCTGGGGGCCCCATCCAGATGGCTAAAGAACTACAAGTAACTATGGAATGCTGAGAGTGGGAGAAAGTCTTCCAAGGATGAACCCTAGTTTGGTTGTAGGTATATAAAATAATATACCATGTATATACTTAAATATATATATGTTTATGCGTGTGCTTGTGCATGTGTATATTTCTATGTCTATTAATAATAATTAAAGAAAAAGAGGTAATGAATTTCAGAGAAAGCTAAGAAGTGGTTAGGGGAGGAAAGAGAGAATTGCATAATTATGTTTTAATTTCAACCTTTTTAAGGATGAAAGAAAACACTATGTTCCAAAACATGTTTTATCTTTACTGTGTGTTTTAGGTACCCCGTGTTCTCTGAATGCCAGGTCAGGACTGTTTATTCAGAGTTCTGATATATTTAGTATGTAATATGTTTAATATATATAGTTTATTGAAAAAAGCAAATCTAATCAATACCATATTCCTATCTTATACACTTAAGCCTACTAATAATAACCAGGTATAAAATGTGTACATACGCATCTATATTCTAAAGTCTGCATACAATAGAATGCCCTATCTGTGTTTGCATAGGCATGGCTTGTGTTATTTACACAAGAAAATGCCTAGCAGTGCACTTTCAGAGCATCTTCTTGTTGCTAAGAAATGCATGACGGTGGTGAAGTTGCTTCCAACTGCTCAGCTCACCAATGAGAAAAACAGACGGATACTAGCAGAATTTGAAATCCTCTTTCTTCTTCTATCCCAAGTTTCAGCTGCTGTTACAGTAGGAAAGGCAGCTAATTAAAGTTGACAAATCAGTTGATTATTTTAATGCCCAAATGATAGCACTGACAGTCTGTTACCAGCTGTCACTCTAACATTTAGAGTTTATGGAATTATTGTATCTGATGGGGAAAAAGGGATGTGAGAAATGTGCAATAATTGCTGTCAAATCTATGCGATTCGGTGCTGAGCTTTTCACTCCAGTCTTTGAACACTGAGTATCAAATGGTACACAGACCTGAATTCATCCTTCTGAAGAAAATGCAGCCTTGGGTAAGGCATGAAGTGGGCTAATGAGCTCAGCAGGAGCACAGAGCGCTGAGCACCTTGTAACTCTGCCTTCTGCCAATCAGTATGTCACTAATAATATCAACTGGGTGTAATTGCTAAATTGTGTCAAAGTCATTCCAATTCTTCTCAGACAAATAGAAATTTTACTTTTCTTTTGCCACAAAACCCTAAATTTGCTGCAAGTTCTCTTTCTTTATTCTTGCCTTCTCCTGTAATTAGAAACACAGCCACACACCCTGACAAGGGGACTCCTTCCAAAGGTGTTCTTTGAAATTTTTATATAACTTTTTCTCAGTTGGTGTCTGAGCTCCTGAATCCTTTTGCTCATCTGCAAAAGAAACAGTTTCTGATGCTCTGTTTTATCTGTCTCGGCACATTATTTTTAAGCCTATTCCCCATGTACAATTTTTCTAAAACCTCAAGCATAACTGCATTTGAATATTCCATGAGCATAAATATCTAACTTATGCAATAAACTTGAGGGGAGTAGAATTTTAAGAAATAAACCTCAAGTTCGGTGTATAAAGAGATGTAAGTAATTTAAAGAGGAAAATCTGTAATGCAGGGTTTAAAGAGCTTCCAAGTTTTAAATGTGTTATATATTTTAAAATAATCTAAATTGAGATTATAAAATTAAAATTCTTATTATGAAATTAGAAAGTATGAATTATATCCACATTGGCATGGAAAGAAGTCTCCTTGCCGGGGCTAGAGAGACGACTCCACAGTGAAATGCGCTCAGTGCACTTGCAGCTGATGTGGGATCAGTTTCCAGCACACGTGTCCAGTGCCTCAAAACTATCTGTTGTTCCAGTCCCAAGGTAACCAATGCCCACTGACCCCCATGGGCACTTGCATGCACATGGTGCGTATAAACTCATGCAGGTGCATGCACACACCACACGCAGGAGTATTTTCCTAAAAGAAGGCTTTTTCTTCTACATCTGAGATGTATCTATTCACTGGAAACATTTTTCAACCACCATGGAAAAACCCATGTCATTCTAGAAAATAATGGGGGGGGGGGCTTGTCACAAATCATGGTTTCTTTTCATTACGGAATAATCATCAATGTAAATGTCTCTATTATAGATTACTAGACAGGAAAATAGGAAGCATTACGATTCTCAGTTTTAGCCAGGTTCATGCAACGTTAAAAGAATTTAAAGAATACAGCACTCACCGATCACCTGGAATGTTAAAGCAAATGAAACCTGTCAGTTCTGTTACCTATTGTGGTGCTTAATCGTGGTTGTCACCTTGACTGGATCTGAAATCAAATAAAATGTAAGCTGCTGTGCGCTATTGTGGGGGATTTTCCTGACCAGATTATGCGAAATGAGAAGACTCATTCTAAATGAAGTTGGCACTGAGATGTAGCTTTGAGCATCCAGTGTAGACCGAAGCCCAGTGGCCCTCAGCACCAGAATGAGATGCTGAGGCAGCCGGCCTTGTGAGCTGACAGCTACTAGGTTTGTGGCCTCTCAGGTGTGTGACGGTCATTGCTGAACTACCCAAACCACACGGTGTAAGTCAATCTAATAAATCCCTTTTAAGGCATACCCATTCTCCCTTCTTTGTTCCTCTAATGAACTCTGACAGATACACTGGCCTAGTTACTTTTAGGTTGTTGTGATAAGACATCATGACCAAGGCAAAGTAATGTATTTAAGTTGGGCTTACAGCTTTACATGGCTGGAGTCTGTGTTCGTAGAGAAAAGTCATGGTGGCACGAACATCTGAGAGCTTGGATTTTGATCTACATGTACAATGAAGAGATAAGGAGAGACAGATATGAGAGAGAGAGAGAAAGAGAGAGAGAGGTGCAAGTCACCCTCAGTGACACATCTACTCCAACACGGTCAGACCGCCCCATACAGTTCCGTCAACTTGGGATAATGTATTTAAAAGTATAGCTCGTTCTCATTCAAACCACCACAAAGACTTATCTTATTTCATAAGTGTTTCACATAGAGCCAGGGTCTAGGATACCTGTGTAGAGAGAATAACATATGAGGTTATTAATGAAATAGCCACTCCTCTCAAACATATCAACTAATAGAAATAAGGAATGATTATAATTGTTTTTCAGTGGATTGTTTAGTTTGAAATTGATTCCAGCATGTATTTCCACTTTTTTATAAAATCTTTTTTAATTTAATTTTTGGAGGAATTTCATTCATGAGTACTATAATTTAAGATAAGAAAGCTTAGTGATGTGCAAACAGAGTTGACAACTGTAGTGTGTCAGCGGGTACTCAATGTAGTTATCAGCAATTTCCAACGATACTGCCCTAGAAATAAATTAAAACTGACAAATTAACACTATACATGTCAATATTTTGCCAAAATATTTACTCTGGGTCGTTAAACTTGGAAATAAATTAATTTCATAAATAAAAGACTTTATACCCACAGCAAATATTTTACTAATCATCTGTCATTTTCAGAGACATAACTAAATACAGTTCCTCTATAGTTGTGAAAAAAAGGGGTGGGAATATAAAGACACTTACTAAGTTTCATGGTATCTCTAGCCCATGATTTGATTAAATACCCCTGTAAATCCACAAAAAAAAAAAAACATATACACATGCTGACACAAAATCTAATGAACTACAAAATAAATACAGTTTTCCCAATCTTACCTAGAACAACACAACTCAGCAATGAACTAAGGACTCCAAATAACCTACATATTTTATACATTTGGTATTTTAACATATTTTTGAAGTCACAATGTCTGTAAAATATTCTGTAGTATACTCTTCAAAATGCTGAGAATGTCTTTTTTACACCAACAAGCCTGATGTGGGAAGCATTTGTGAGTTCTAAAGCATGCTTCTGCCTTATGGTCTCATCAGATCAAAACATGAATTTCAAGTCTTCTGTTCTACAGCAGTATTTGGCAAGAAAGATGAATCTTACAACATAAGATAAAGTGACCCAATTATTCCGTATGACGAATAAAAATGTCCATACAGAGTAAAATAAATTAAAATGACTAGTGCTACGAAATTTCCTGTATCGATGGAAGATGACATGTAAAATAAAAGGATAATTCAGAAAACTTAGCAAGATTTGCTAAGTAAAACTTGACTTTAAAAATGTATGAAAATGAGCTGGAGAGATGGCTCAGAGTTAGAGCACTAGCTGCTCTTCCAGAGGTCATGAGTTCAATTCCCAGGAACCACATGATGGCTTACAACCATCTATAAGGAGATCTTGTGCTCTTTTTTGGTATGCAAGTGTACATGCAGACAGAACAATGTATACATAATAAACAAATAAATCTTTTTTAAAAAAAAAAGTGTGAAAATGTGTTATATTTATACAATAGAATAATACTCACTACTAAAAACAAAGACATCATGCAACTTCCAGGCAAATGGATGGATCTAGAAAATATCACCCTGAGTGAGGTACCCGAGACCTAGAAAGATACATGCGGTATAGTATGTACTCACTTATAAGTGGATATTATCCATAAAATACAGGATATCCATGATACAATCTATAGACCCAAAGCCAAAGAGAGCCCAAGGGAGGATACTTGAATCTCACTCAAAAGGGGAAATAAAATAGACATCTGAAATCGATGGAGGGAGGAAACGGGGGGTAGGGATGAGGAGGAGAACTTCAGTGGAAATCCAATGTGGGGAGAAGGGGGGTGACTGGGAGAGAGATGGGATTCAGTGAAGGGGCTTTTCTGGGATGGTGGAATTTCCTACAAGTCTATGAGGGTGACCCTAGCTGAGCCTTCTAGCAGCAGAGGATATTGAGCCAGGAGTCACCACCTCCTGTAACGAGGTGGGACTTCAGTGGAGGCGGGAGGCCCATAAAAACCTTTGGGCCTGCCTACAAGAAGCATAGGGATAAAGATGGAGCAGAGATTGAGGGAATGGCCAACCATTGACTGGCCCAACTGAGACCCACCCACAGGAGAAAGCCAAACTCTGACGCTGTTAAGGATCCTCTGCTATGATTGCAAATAGGAGCCTGTCTTATGAGAGGCTTAATCCAGCAGCTGACGGAAACAGATGCAGGGACCCACAGCCAAACAATAGGCGGAGCTTGGGGGGTCTTGTGGAAGAGTGGGAGAAAGGATTGAGGGAGCAGGAGGGTCACCACAAGAAGACCTACAAAGTAAATTAACCTGGGTCCATGGGGGAATCACAGAGACTGAACCGACAATCAAAGAGCATGCATACAGGTATGTAACAGCATACAATCAAAGAGCATACATACAGGTATGTAACAGATTGCAGCTTGGTCATCATGTGGGTCCGCTAACAATTGGAGCAGAGCCTGTCTTAGACTCTGTTGCCTGCTTTTGAATGTCTTTTCCCTGGCTGGGGCTGCTTTGTCTGGCATCAGTGGGAGAGAATGTGGTTACTCTTAGCAGGGTGAGTTGGTACCCATTGTGGCCTCCCCTTCTCTGAGGAGAAGGAGAAGAAGATATGGGGGGAGTAAGGGTAAGACTTGGTGGAGAGGAGGCAGGGGACTATGATCAGGCTATAAAGTGATTAATAAATTAATGAAAAAGCAAAAATGCATATAAATTTTAAAATACCAAGTGAAATAAATAGCAAATACCCCACATCATCAGCTAAGATGGCACAGTACTTTCTGATGGCTATAAATTTATTTTTAAGGTCCCTAAATGGCTGAGCAGCAAAAGTGTGTTCATTATAATGTGTTTTCATATGTTGTTACATATCATTCAAAATTTCTCAAGCTATCTTCTTCAAGAAATGCATAAGAATAAATTGTAAATGTAACGCTCATGTGCAGCCATTGCCTTCTGTACCCGGAAATGTAAGCGTGTCTTGATTCCAAAAAGAGCACATGGGAAAAGCAGGTTGCTGTTTTATTGTTAGCTTGGAGAACCTTTTGCAAAACTGCTCATTTCCTGAAGTACTTGAGCTGCAGGAGAACATCTGCAATCAAGGAACTAAACACAAAGCAAGCAAATTAAGCATTCCTAGTTGCCACTGAGATCTTAATTTTTAACTTAATTTCACCTATATTAGATGTACCTTTTTGTAATTGAGTTGCTTCCCTTTTTAAAAGGTCAGATTAATTTTGTCAATTGCCACTTATAAAGATTGTTTTTCATTTTAAGCTAATGGTGTTTTACTATAACTCTTGAGAGTTGAATATAAAATTTAATAAATGGTATCATTACCAATAGGAGTTTTTTTATTTTATATGTTTTTGAATCCAGATTTTAGTTATATTTAATATCACTTTTAAAGAAAGGGAGAACTTGGGTAGGTTGGGAAGTGGGGATTATCTGAGTATTAAGGGAGTAGAAACCATAATCAAAATTATTGCATTTAAAAAATTTTATTTTTGGCCAGCCTAGGGAGGCCAAAAGAAAGACACCCAAGCACCTTTCCTGGGCACAACTACATTGGAAAAATGTGTAATGGAGAGATGGGAAGATGTAGTATGCAGTGGAGATATGAAAGAGAAAGAGAAGCCAAGGGGTTCAGACACTGTAGAACTGGAGACTTGATGGTGGTGAGTTAAGAGGCAGATATGAGGAGGCCATGGTGAGGTCCTGGCCTTGGCTGCCGCCAACGGTTGTGTCTTGGTCTATGGACTTGCTGCAACTGGTGTCTGTGTTGATATCTGTGGCCCAAGTTACCACCAAAGGCCTCGAGAATGTCCATGGTGTGGGCTGACATTGGAGACCATGTGTATATCTGAGGGCCAGGGTAGTGATGGAGAGACAGGGGGAGCAACATGCTGATCTGAGTGGCCTGCACTGCAATCTAAAGCCATGAGGGCATCCAGACCCATGCTGCTGCCAGGGGCCATGTCTGGGTCCATGGTCCTATGGCAGCCATGTCTGTGTTGTTGTCCCAGGCTCATGTTACCACCAAAGATCATGCAGATGTCCCTGGGCTGGAGTGTCTCCTAAGGCACTGTGCTGAGCTGGTCTTGCTCCTGGCCTGGGAAGCACAGTAGAGTTGACCCTGGTGGAGGGGGCACAGGTGAGCCAGCCCCTAGGGAGAGAACAAGGCAGACGAGTAGACCCCACCACTCCTCTACCTTGAGGTGGCATGGATGTAGGGCAATGCCCTCTCACCTAAAGTAGTTGAGAGAGCTGGCCTTGAGGGTATAGTAGTGGGAGAGCTAGCCCTGCCCCCTCACTGGCTGTAGCACGTGGGAGAATGGGCCTCACACCTAAGTTGTACAACACAATGAATCTGATTCTAATAGTGAAGGCATGGATGGCCCAACCATATGAGAGAGGAAGAACTGTCCCAGTCCTTTGAAAATTGTACTACCTGGGAGAGTGGGCCCTGCTCCTTGACTGGGCAGTGTTGTAGAGCTGTCTCCAGAGTCATGCAGGCATGCTGGCCCTGAGGACGTGAGAACAGGAGAGTTGACCCTGCCTCCTACCAGTAACAGTATTAGGCAGCCTGGCAGGAGCAGCATGGTTCGGGAGACCCCCACCCTGGTGGTACAGATATGGGAGAACCAATGAGCTAAGCAGCTCAGCTACTGCCCAGGCCCAGACTCATGGTACTGAGTTGCCCCCACCAAAAAAATAATCTATATCATCTGTAAAAAAAGTGGGATATTTGAAAGGGCCAGTCCTGCTGATCCAAAGCTATAGGATCTCCACGACACAGGGAAACAAAACAAACACACAAAAACATCTGGATAACAGGGAGAAGTCTCAACAAGAATCCAATATTGATGGTGTCATAGAAGCCAGAGGTCTAGAACCAGACCAATGACTCATTGCAATGAACATTTGCAAATGAAGATGTGTAGACAAGGGACATACTTCGGGACACACTAGTGACATACTGCAGCTCCCATGATGAGATATTTTCTATGCTTTTCTGTTGTTCTTTTGGTGGTTTGTTTGTGTGTGTTTTTTTTTATTTTGAGGGGGGAGGTTGCAAGAGTGAAGGGTGGATGTGAGTAGATGGGGAGATGAACAGAACTGGGATGCATGATGTGAAACTCACGAAGAATAAAAAGTTAATAAAAAATAAAACCCTTCCAAAAATTATTACTATTACCATTATTGTTACTATCATCATCATCACTATTATTATTATTATTTTATTATTATTATTGTACATAATGAGGGAAAGAGAGGCAGGTAAACAAAGGACAATCATTCCTGACCTAGAATGAGCACAAGCTTTCAATGTACAGTTGCCAAAAAAGATACTCTTTGTATTTGTGAACTAAATATGTACTCTGAGAGTACATGTGACATCCTTATCAGAACATATTTTTATTTATTGGTACCTAATAAACAAGTATTTCTTTTGTTTATGAATAATATGATATTACATAAGAAATTCAACTGCTTAAAATAAGCTCGACTTTTAGGAACCCTCCTTATTTTGTTTTTATAAAGTTAAAATGATTAATACAATATTGAATTTGTAGACTTAATGCCCTTTCTACAACTCAATATTTGTATGTTCTCATTCTCATTGTTATCATTTTCAATCCATAGTTTAATTTACCTGTATTTTGTTGTATAAATTTGTTGTAAACCATGTTTATCTCTAGGAACATTGATAAAATGCTAAAAATGATATTTAAATGAGTCTCATCAGACACAAAAATACTACAGAATATTATAGGCATCTCATCTGAGCTAGCTTGCCTGTGATCAAGTCAATAAATAAGCAAGTGAGAGCACTGTTGCCATGCTATGTCCAAGTTATTCTCAATGTTTGCATTTTCTACAAAGCGTGAATATAAAGAGTGTCCAATGTGCTGACAGATCACCTTGTGAACTGCCCTGCATGCCACTTTGAAGATTGCTGATAAAAATCACCTCACTTTATGTCCTTCCCTGATAAGCTGGTAGACTATGTTTTATTTATCTTCAGCAAGAAGTGATAGTGATCATTTGGTCATAAGAGCCAAAACAACATAGTTCTTCCTATTGCCCTTCTCACAGTAATCTTTCAGAGATAAATTAACAAACTCAAACAAACAAGAACCATACAAACCCAGAATTCTGCTGTCTTTCACTACACTCACGGTCTTTTTCATGAAACCTACTGGGATCCCTAAGGCAAGGCAGGATAAGAAAAGCAGTAGTGAAGTAGGCCATGAATGCAGGCGTCAGCACCCTCAATAAGTCTTAACTAATCGTGACAATTATCTGGGAGAGGTCTTAAAAATTCCAGTGTTCATGCATATTGTCAACTTTCTGGGTGCTAGCACTGTGTCTCCAATCTCAATACCCCAATGTTTCAAGTCATATAGAAGACAAATATGACCCTATGCCCTTTTAGCAGCTGCCATCACAGTGACAGAAGGCTCAGAGGTGATGTAGCAAGATCATTGAATCATGAGGGAAATCTGGCTTTGAGAAACATCATTGGATGTGATATTAGGAAGATTGTCAAGCATTCGTGCTGATGGCCTGGACTATAACTTCAAGGAAGGAACTTTAGTTCAAACCAGGACAGACTGCAAGACTCCTTCGTATGACCTTAGCAGACACGGTGTTTGTTGACACAGCAGGAAAGCTGCAAATAGGAGGGCAGACCATCATATCTAAGTTGTAGTTAAAGCAATTGGACAGGTTTGTCCCCCTCTTGCCATGGAGACGTAATTTATAGCAGCTTGCCTAACCTCATGAAGGTAAGTTTTTGTTATGTCTAAGTTTCAGGTTGAATCACAGACACTGTTGCTGGATTTGGCGAAAGGCGGCTCTTAGCTTATGTTAAACTGTTCTACATGTATACAATGGAATATTACTCAGCAATGAAAAATAAGGAAATCATGAAATTTGCAGGTAAATGGTGGGACCTGGAAAGGATCATCCTGAGTGAGTTGTCCCAGAAGCAAAAAGACACACACGGTATATACTCACTCATATAGACATACAACACTAAAATTTTAGATGCACTAAAATCTGTGCATCTAAAGAAACTAAGCAAGAAAGAGGACCCTAACTAAAACGGTCAATCCCCATCCTGAAAGGCAAAGAGGATGGACATCAGAAGAAGAAGAAAACAGGAAACAACCTAGGAACCTTCTACAGAGGGCTTCTGAAAGCGAGAAGAAGAAAACAGGAAACAAACTAGGAACCTACCACAGAGGGCCTCTGAAAGCCTCTGCCCTGCAGACTATCAAAGCAGATGCTGAGCCTGATGGCCAACTATTGGGCAGAGTGAATGGAATTTTATGTAAGAAGTGGGAAATAGTAAGAGCTGGAGAGGACAGGGTCTCCACAAGGAGAGCAACAGAACAAGAAAATTTGAACACAGGGAACTTCCCAGAGACTCATACTCCAACCAAGGACTATTCTTGGAGATAACCTAGAACCCCTGCACAGATGTAGCCCATGGCAGTTCAGTGTCCAAGTGGGTTACCTAGTAATGGGAAGAGGGACAGCCTCTGACATAATCTGATAGGCTTGCTCTTTGATCACCTCCCCCTTAGGGGGGAGCAGCCTTATCAGGCCACAGTATAGGACAATGCAGCCACTTCTGATGAGAACTGATAGGCTAAGATCAGAAAGGAGAGGAGAACCTCCCATATCAGTGGACTTGGGGAGTGGCATGCATGCAGAAAGGGGAGGGAGGGTGGGAGCAGGAGGGGAGGAGGGAGGGGCTTATGGGGGGATACAAAATGAATAAAGTGTACTTAATAAAAAATTAAAAAAAAAAACTCTTCTACAGCAAAGAATCAGAACCAGTAAGACAAGCATGTTTTGTATAGACAAGATGCCCTAGCCTTCGCTGATACTTTCATCTCTGAAATTGAGGCTATAAATGCTATTTGTTAGTGGAAAAGCACACACTGTGTATGAAGACTATCATGGGTGTCACTGAGAGCAGGAAGGAGGTGTCTTTCAGGAGTATGCATGTAACACGCACGTCTTGATGCTGGTTCTGTAAGGTGAGAACTGGAGGCACAGGCTCAGGCTCACCAGCCCATGCACCACTTAAGCATATTTAAATTCTTTTTGAACAATTTGGTCAGATTATCTCTGCTTATCTCAGTAAAAGAGACACAGTCCTTGAGAGTAGACAAAAACATCTTATCTGACTTGCAAATGATTAAAAATAATCTAAAGTGGCTTATATTTAGAGATTTTTATTTTATATTTGGTGTAGTAGTAGAAAGAAAATACATAAGTTGAATTATTGGTATAAAGTAATATGTGAATATTTATAAAACAGTTAATATGATACTTTATTCAAATATGAATCATATGCAGTATAATTTTTATAATTATGTTCCAAATGAGAAGCAACTGGCATATATTGAAAATTGAACAACTAAAAAAAAGAAAGAAAACAAGGTAAACATGTCTAATCCTCATGTTTTTCATTAATTTAATTTTTTACTTTCCTCTCTGAAATCCTTCTTGTAATGTTCTGAATGTTTTATCAGCTAAATTTCATGACGGTTCATCAATTTAAAAGTAAAATTTTAAAATTTTAACTCTCTAAGAATTTTATAAAATGTAGTTTGATCATATTAATCTTCATGCCCTACTTTTCCAAGGTCCACCTCCCCTGCCTATCCAACCAACACAGTGAACTCTTTTTTATTTTCATTTTTGAAAATCACAAAGAGTTCAATTTACGATACCCACACGATCTTTGGAATAGGACCACCCACTGGACACACCAGGGGTCGCAACCTTATTGAAAACTGGTTCTCCCTGTCATGACAACTGTGGATTAACAATAGCTCCTCCAATGGGGGTGAGACCTTTGAGCTGGACTCTGAGCTGGAATTTTAGCTACCTTAAGCCTGTTGTATGTGCCTGCTATCACAACTTCTGTGAGTGCATATGTGTAGCAGTCATGCTGTGCTCCCACAAAACAGTTTTGTTATAGTCATCCACCATCTGTACCTTATAAAATCTTTCTGTCCCCTCTTCTTCAGTGATCCCTGAACTTTGAGAGGAGAGATAAAGGTGATAAAGATACCCCCTTTTTGACTAAGCACTCTGCAATCTCATCTTGTCTGCACCTTAAGCAGTTATACATTCTGTGTTAATTTCCATTTACTAAAAGAAAGATAACTTATCTGAGAAAGGGTGAGACATGTGCTAATCTATGGACAGTTTAATGCTATGACCATTCGCTGGAATATCAGTAGTTCTCTCCTGGAGCCTATGACATATGTCTTGGCCCCCATAAAGGTATCAGTTACGGGATGTTTAAAATCCATTTAAAACAATATCATTTTAAATATAATCTAGTAATTGTTGTAGCAACTATCTCAAAAATAGCATGTTTATTTATTGTTAATCTTATCCATGTAGAATGATATAGAATCCAGTAAGTTGAATGCTATAAAAGAAAAACCACAGATTTCCATATAACAGAAATTCATAATTTGTGAGGTTGGCAATTTTCATTATTTCAAGTTAAAAACAGTATACTGATTTAATATAAGAGCGTAAACATGATGGTTCAACCAAATAATAATATACTACAAATACAATACGCATTACCAGTAGTGTGGCTGCTGTGAGCTGTGATAAATTACTCTGTGTACAAAGTAAGGTCTGGGTCCTTCTCCATTCTAAAGTGAGACTTAAAAAAAAAATCTCTTCTTACCATATGGACCCAACTGCACATTCCTATGTATATATACCACCCTGTTCTCCTATGGAGAATATAATTAACTTGTTATAATTTAGATACTATAGAGAGTACTAAACCATTACTTATGTAAAACATTAACAGCAATTAGTAGGTTTAAAACACTTCCTTTAATATTACTTTAATATGATGAAGCATTGATTGGATGAAATAATCTTGGTCAACTCATAGATCACATTTCAATAAACCTTCATTAACTCTTACTGGCATACTTATTTACAACTACTTTATTTACATGATATTTGAATAATGTACTTTTATTTATATTTAAAATATATATGCTCATGGATTTTTATATATGTATATATATATATATGTTCATGAATTAGACATGGTCTATTTTAAATAGTGAGCAATTGAAAATCCATATAGTTTAAATTGCAAACAAAGTTAAATGTAAAAAATAATCATCGTAAGCCAATCTTGAATCCTAGAATATTTAGCAAAATTTGAAATCAGTTACTCATTATATTACTAAATATCAAAACTTTTGACATCCAATAATGAAATACAAGATGTAAGTGCATTACATATGCTAACTAGAAGAAGTGTTTTAGACTTAATTGCAGACTGTGTCCCTATTTATAAACTGCTTTTTCTAAATCTGAAAAAAGAGGTTGAATGGAGGTTGGACTGTTGTAACCTTCTTAACTAGGTTAAATTTTACAGTCTCTCCATTAAGACCCACTTTAGTTCTCAGCATAACTCTAGCCCCTCTGTTAACATCCCCTATTAACACTTGCTTTTGTCTTTAGCATAACAGAAGCCATCTTGTTTTTCAGTCTCCATTTTGATCATAGAGTGAAATTAAGTTCAAGTTCTCAGACGCTACATGCCTGAGACCAGGGTACAATTTAATAGTTAAATACTTGCTGCTTAGAATAAAACAATAGATGATAAATGCATGTTCTGCTTGAGTTAAAGTTAAATGTATGTTCTATTAGAGTTAGACCGCAACATCCTGCTATGTTCCTCTATCAATTTGAGTCTGGTGTCTGAGTAGTCAGTGTGCAGCTCTTCCTGAATTCATCACAGGACAATGCATCCTGCAAAATACATGTGGCATTAATGAAATCTCAGGAGTGGGAATGGTCGTTCATAAATGAGACAACAGACAGCTCCAAGGCAAAGCCATGGATGTTACTGCATTTCTCTTGGTTGCCTACCAAATCCAGATGGTAAGACCTTATTGCTTAAAATACCACACAGTTTGATCCAATACATAAAGAATTTAATCAGAAAACTTCATGTTGGTTAGCTTTCATCATTTTGGAGGTCATTTGTGGGAACACTGAGTGAGAAGGTAATCAATGGCCTTACCCGGTGCTAGACCCTGAAAGTTACAATATTAAAGTTCAGGCAAAATGTGACGAACATTCACACAAACACACACAGCCTTGGAAAACAGTGGCACAACTATTGGTGAGATAAGCAATTACTTCCTGATTTGGTTTAGGGCCTTCTCCACAGGAAAACCTCAAATCCTCTTATTGTAAACCTTGTTAAAAATTCATGGCTGGTGTGCCCGTTGATGCCCCTCACGCTATGACTCTCTTCAGACAGAAAAGGGATCTTGGAACTACAGCCGCCACTGTTACTGCCATCTCATTGGCGGCTGTTGGAGCTATCACTGTGGCATTAGCCATGAGTCATACTGTGCAGACTGCTCAGACCCTGAATAATCTTTTAGCCAATGTAGCTCATGCCTTAGATGTACAAAAAGGAATTAATGCTCAACTAAAAGGAGGCTTGATGGTGTTCAATCAGAGGATTGACCTCGTGCAGGAGCAAATTGATACCCTATGGCAAATGGCTCAACCGGGCTGTCAATGAAAGTATGCTGGACTTTGTGTCACTAGCATACAACATGAGAATTTTTCCTGTGCTGCAAATCTATCTAAACAATTGTCTAGCTATATTTTAGGTAATTGGACTGGAGAATTCCATACTACGATGGAGCAGCTGAGAGTGGCCATTGTCACAGTAAATTCTACCAGAGTGGACGCAGGACTAGACGCAGGATTATCACCATGGATTGCTGCAGCCATGAATCATCTGAAGGAATGGGCGGGCATGGGAGCGTTAGCAGGCCTTCTGATGTTGGTCTCCTTGGTTTGCCTGTGGTGTATATGCAAGATTAGAGTCTCACAACAGCGTAATGCAGCCATGATCATTCAGGCCTTTACAGCCATTGAAGCAGGACAGTCTCCCCAAGCATGGTTGGCTACCATAAAAAGCTAAAATGGTAAGCTCAGGATGCGAGGCTAAGCACTGCACTCAGGGTCAGCCGCTTTCGACCCAGAGAAGAGCATGTCTGATTGCATGTGGGTTGATGCCCCAGGTCCCGCCTCTGAGAAAAAGGTATCAGACGGGTCTGATGCTCTTTGGGTGGATGACACCTAAATGAACATCGGTACAAAGTCCCAATTTATTTCTAATATCAGAGATCAGACCTCTACTCTTGCCTGATGTGTCTAAAACAAAAAGGGGGAACTGTAGAGAGCTGCGGAATGCCGCGCCTTAAAGATGGAGCTGGTTTCAGCCTTCCACCTTCCCGATGGTGAGTGCTCTCTGTCACAAACAACTCCACATTTGGCTAAGGCTGAGGATCTGGCTTGCTTCCATGTATATGGACCTATCTGCATTGCCCACATGGCATGCTGGGGTTGGCTACCCAGAGGCTATTTAAGCTGTGGGCTGGCTTTCCCCAGGGTCCAATGATTGTTCAAGGTTCCTGAATAAACTGCATTGAAAAAAAAAAAAATTCATGGCTGGAAAGGCCATGAGGGAAATCTACGATTGTTATTTTGTTAAATGTCATTTTGTCAAACTGACTTCTAAATATTTACCTTTCTTCCAAAGAGATTGTACTGCTCTCAATTTTGATGAATTTTCTTTTAACAGTGGGCAATAATCAATGCAAAGAATCTCTGGCTCGTGAAAGTCCTTAAGAAACAATGTCAGCTCTCAGCATGAAAGGAGGCTTCTCCACCTCCTGCCCTCAAGGCTGGGAAACATTGAGAAAGAGGGAAGAATGTAACAGCAAGAGAATGGGGAAAGTAATATAAAATGTTGTCTTTGGGACACCACATAGCTGTGCCCATGGGGAACTCACAGTCAACAAGGTCATTATGATTCCCTTTATAAGATCAAGACAGTCAAAATTTCAGCATAGATATTGGCAGTTGCTGAATGTTACATGGTGCTGGCAGTCATCTCTGGGATGACTGAGTTTGCTCCTTAGCATGAACAAATAATTAAACCTCTGCAGTAGACAAGACTAAGCCCCCCAAAAAATGAATGAATCAGCTCTGTCCCCTCAGGATGGAAATGGCCTAAAGCTGGAAGTACACTAATTAGGACTTTGCCTTGGGTGCTTTATGGGGATTCTAGGTCCTCTTTTTTTCCCTACTTGGCCTATTAAGTTTTCATTTTGTTTTGTCAAAGAGGTCAAAGAGCCAGCCATTGAGTTCATGTCAGAAACAGTCCCTGTTCCTCTTACTAGGGTACCCACTTGGATACTGAGCTACCATGGGCTACATCTGAACAGGGTTTCTAGGTTATATCCAAACATGGTCCTTGGTTGGAGTGTCAGGTTCAGAAAAGACCCCTGTGCCCAGATATATTTGGTCCTTGTGGCACTCCCATCCTCTCCAAGTCTTACTAACTCCCCTTTCTTTCATATGATTCCCTGCAGTCTGCCAAAGGTTTGGTTATGAGTCTCAGCATCTATTTTGATACTCTGCTAGGTAACATCTTTCAGAGACCCTCTGTGGTAGGCTCCTGTCCTGTTCCTTGTTTTCTCCTACGACCAATGTCCATCCCATTTGTTTTTCTAAGTGAGGATTAATCATCTTACCCCAGAATCTATTCTTGCTTAGCTTCTTTAGGTGTACAGATTTTAGTATGTTTATCCTATCTTATAGATCTAATATCCACTTATAAGTGAGTATATACCATGTGTGTCTTTGTGCTCCTGGGATACCTCACTCGGGATGATCTTTTCTAGATCCCACCATTTGCCTGCAAATTTCATGATTTCCTTTGTTTTGATTGCTGAGTAATATTCCATTGTGTGAATGTACCACAGTTTCTGTATCTATTCCTCCATTGAGGGACATTTTTTGTAGCTGTTTTGTTTATTTTTTCCAACTAAGAGTTTCTCTGTGTAGCCTGAAGGTCATGGAACTCACTCTGTAGACCAGCCTGCCCTCAAACTCAGGGATCTGCCTATTGCTTCTTGAGTGCCGGAATTAAAGGTGTGCATCACCACCACCTGGCTCTAATTGTTCTATTTAGATATCTGACCTAGTTTCTTTCTATTGTTTCTCACTGAAGTGTCTTCTGGGAATAAGAAGCAGACATTTCAGGCAGCCAATTGTTGCTTTCTTTGTTTGCCTATGTCCGTTTAACTCTTCTTCACTGAGGAAGGAAGAATCATTTTCCTTTTGGAATATGGCCACTGGAAGGATGCCATTGCTTCAGTGGATGCCCTACACCCATGCATACATTGGTAGTATTGAGTGGACTCAGTAGGATATTTATATTCATATTCAAATTCATATTTATAAAAGGACATGACATATGAAAGGGGAGGAGGTCCTCCCCTACTAGTGGACTTGGAAAGGGGCAGGGAGGAGATGAGGGAGGGAGGGTGGGATTGGGGAGGGAAAGAGGGATACAGCTGGGATACAGAATTAACAAAATGTAACTAATGAGAAAAATAAAATTATGGAAAAGAAAAAAAAATAAAAGGACATGAATTTGGGAGGACAATATTTTGGGGTTAGAATCACAGTAAAGTAGGATGAAGAAAATGGGGGACATACAGGATCAAAAGACATTATATACATGTATGAAATCCACAAAGAATACATCAAAAATACTTGATGGTACTTAACTCTAATGTTCCTGAAGGAATAAAGCAGAAGGAAATGTTGCCATCATCTTTGATTAAATTGTTTCTTACAATATTTTTATAACCACATAACTTTATATATTATACATTTAGAGAAAAGCCTCAAAATTATTTTTAATAAATTTAATTGACATCCTCAAATTGCTACTTTAAGCCCATACTCAATAAACACTTGTGTTTACAAATGTGCTTTGTAAGTATTAAATCATCACAGTAAAAAGTACTACCTGATATTTTTCTGGACAATTAGAAAAAGCATAGTCATAGGGAATAGTGATTTCTCTTGTATTTTCACTTTCAAAGTCTGTTGTTACTAGCAAGAGTTTATTGATAAATTAAAATACTTATACTATCTATTTATCTGTCTGTCTATCTCTTTGCTTGCTTGTTTCTTTAAAGACAGGGCCTGACTATGTAGCCCTTCTGACCTGGTCTTGAACTCACAGATATCCACATACCTTGGGCCCCTGAGAGCTGAGACTAAAGCAAATCCCTCCATTCCGTGGTCATTTTATTTTTAAAATAAGTTTCTAGGACAAATATGCCCGAGATTTATGAAATATGCCAGAGATTTATGGTCCATACTTAATTAAAAAAAAAAAACCCATGTGTAAAATGCTCAAAGTAAAATCTGTAAGATTAAACTTCTTTAGATGCTTTCAATTAACTAATAATTCTATTTTAACCACTCTGTGCTGTTCTGATGTGGTGGAATGACCTGCAGTTAATCAATACTTCACGTTTCTTTATGCCGTTGTGGGAAGAGGTCATTTCCACAGTAGCAGGAAGTAGAGACTTTCACCAGCTGTAATCTGGAGATAAGGAATCCAAGACCTAACAGCAAATTCACTTATACCTGGGTTACTCAAGTAAGGAAATAAAGGGACAGAGAGCACTTAAATTCTGTCCTTCAGGAGCCTACCACTGAGGGCAACCACAGAAAGAATCTACCTAGCAGGGTATTGAAGCAGATGCTGAGACTCATAGCCAAACTTTGGGCAGAGTGCAGGGAATCTTATGGAAGAAGGAGGAACTAGAATGACCTGAAGGGTACAGGAGCTCCACAAGGATACCAACAGAACCAAAAACATCTGGACCCAGAGAGGCATGCAGAGACTGATGCACCAGGCAGGGACCATTCATGGAGAGGACCTAGACCCCCTGCTTAGATATAGCCTGTGGGCAGTTCAGTCTTCATATGGGTTTCCTAGTAAGGGGAGCAGGGGCTGCCTATGACATGGACCCAGTGGCTGGCTCTTTGATCACCTCTCCCTGCTGGGTGCAGCTCTGCTAGGTCATAGAGGAAGACAATGCAGCCAGTCCTGATAAGACCTGAGAGGCTAGGGTCAGAAAGAAGGGGAGGAGGACCTCCCCGATTAGTGGACTAGGAGAGAGGCATGGGAGAAGATGAGGGAGGTAGGGTGGAACTGGAAAGGATGAAAGAGAGGGCTATAGCAGGGATACAAAGTGAATAAATTGTAATAAATAATAAATTAATTACAAATCAAGAAAATAAATACTGTCCTTACTTCCAATCCAAAGTGATATGTAGTGAGCCTGCCACATAGAACACAGTTGAACAAATTAGTTTCTAATTCAGTTATTAATTGTATACTAAAAATGTCTACTTCTTAGAATACAGAAATAGAGTACTGCAAATAATGGCAAAGTAGTCATCTGAATAATAGAAAGAGAACACTGCTCTCTCTGAATAGACTTAATCTCACAATAAACTCGGAAAAAAGGATGATAATTACAGACACCAAGGTGGAAGTCTAACATAGAGTTGTGGATACCAGGAGTGATGGGGGAATTAATAAAAATGATATAAAATGTATTATTGATAGAACTTTATTGTTTTAATAAATATGGAGTAAAAAAGACAGGAACTGGCAAGAATGCTAAGACTGACTTGAATCTTGAGAATATAGTTCATAGCGCATATTGCATTTGGTCTTTAGCTTAAACATACCATTCAGTATCCATATCCACAAACATAAACAGAAGAGTCATATAATTTTAAAGGTAACTTGATATACAAAAGCATCATATGCTTTCTTAAATAAGATTTCTCATTGCAGACATTTTGTATCCTTTATATAGCTGGCAAATCCAAAGTCAGATGTAAGAAGCATCTCATTTAAACTTCTCCATCAGTGCGCCTTCAGTTCAAAGCCTGTGTGCAAGGACAGTTTTATATTGGTTCTTGTACTTTGTCTATGGTTGGTTATTTTAGATCAGTGGTTTTCAGTATATGGTTCATGACCCCTATGCAGTTGCATATCAGATATCTTGCATATCAGATATTAACATTACATTTCATAACAGTAGCAAAATTACAGTCATGAAGTTGCAACAAAAACAATTTTGTGGTTGAGGGACACCAAAACATGAGGTATAATATTAAAAGGCCACAGCATTAAGGCTGAGAACAACTGTTTTTAGTCTATTTTCAGTGACTTTGTCTTAGGGTATATATCTATTTGAATTAGAGGCCAAAGTAGATAAAATTTTGCATTAAAGGATCATTAAAAAGGTAGAATCTCCACAACTGTAACTGTTTTCCCATTGGGCATATAGGCACAAGGAACCCCAGGAAAAACCCTGCCCTCTGTCCCCAATTCCCCTCACACCTGCCCAACATCCTTAAACTACCACCCCACCACTGGGCTCCATATTCCAGCACACATCTCCAGCTGCTTTCCTGATGGCCTTGCTAGCACTAGTGAACTCACATATGACATCTTCCACTGCCTGGAAAATGTCCTTATAGGCCACCCAACAACTTCAAACTGCACACCCTCCCCTGGGCTTCATATTCTGGCCCACAACTTCAGCAGAATTCGGCACCCAAACTCCAGAGGTCCAGCAGGCCACCAAAAACCCAGTGGATATACCACACTAGACTTGAAAGGCATGTTGATCCTTAGAACCTTAGGGCACTCAGGCCAGAAGACCAGACAGAAACCAGAAACCAAGGGAATAAGTATTTTTTTAAAAATGTCTAACAAAGATAAATTCAGAAGTCAGCACCTAAACCTATAATAACCCAAAACCCAGATGGCTAGAGGCCAGCATAACAGAATAGTCAACAACAACCAGGGCAAGATGGTACCACTGGAGTCTGGCTATTCCACTGCTACAAGCCCTGAATTTTCCAACATAGCCAAAGCACAAGAATGACCTTAAATCCAATCTTATGGAGATGATAGCAACCTTTAAAGAGGAAATGAATAAATTCCCTAAAGAAATCCAGGAAAAACACAATCAAACAGATGAAAGAAACAAAGAAAACTCTTCAAAATCTGAAAATGGAAATAGAAGCAATGAAGAAAACACAAACTGAGGGAATCATAGAGAATTAAATCTAGGTAAGTGAACAGGAATGAAAGACAAAAACATCACCAATAGAATACAAGAGATGGAAGAGAGAATCTCAGGTGTAGAAGAGACTGTGCAAGAAATTGTTACATCAGTCAAAGAAAATGTTATATTTAAAACGTTCCTGACACAAAACATCTATTCAAACCATCTGAGATACTATGAAAAGACTAAATGTAATAATACTAGGAATAGAAGAAAAGGATTCCAAGCTCAAAAGCCCAGAAATCATAAAAAAAAAAATTTTTTCTAACCTAAAGAAAAAGATGCCTATGAAGGTAAAAGAACCTTAGAGAACCAAATAGATTAAACTATATTTTAAAAAAAAATCCCACCAGCCACATAATAATCAAAACACTAAATGTACAGAACAAAGAAAGAATGTTAAAACTGCGATGGAAAAAGGCCAAGTAACATATAAAAGCAGACCTAGTAGAATTACATCTGACTTCTCAACAGAAACTTTAAAAGACAGAAGGGCCTAGACTGATATCTTGCAGACTTTAAGAGACCACCGATGCCAGCCTAGACTATTATACCCAGCAAAACGTTAAATCAGCATTGATGGAGAAAAAAAGATTTTCATGACAAAATCAATTTTAAATAATATTCATCCACAAATCCATCCCTACAAAGATATTAGAAGGAAAACTCCAACTCAATGAGATTTACTATATTCAAGAAAACACAGGAAATAATTTCACACTGGCCAAAAAACAAAAAAAGAGAAAAACAAACACATACAGACCACCACTACCACCATCTAATACCTCTCAACGTCAAACACAAGCTAAGAGAATTGATGCAAAAATGGGATCAATACTTCTGCATTCAAGAAAAACAACATCAAAGATAGATTACTTCAGAGGAAAGAGCTGGAAAAATATTTTCCAAGAAAATGGGCTCAAGAAACAAGTTAGTGCAGCCATTCTAATATCTAACAAAATACAAGTTCAACCAAAATTAATCAAAAGAGATGGGAAAGGACATTTCACATTCATCAAAGGAAAAAAAAAATCCACAAAGATGTCATTTCAATTCTGAACATCTATGTCCCAAATGCAAGGACACCCACATTTATAAAAGAAACATTAATAAAGGTTAATGTACACATCAATCTTCACAAATTAAAATGGGAGATTTCAGCATCCCAATCTAATGAATGAATAGACTATCAAAGAAACTAAACAGAAGAAAGATAAAAACAGACGTTATGATTCAAATGGACTTAACAGATCTCTAAAAAAACATTTTACCCAAACACAAAAGAATAAAACTTCTTGGAACTGCAGGGAACATTCTCAAAAATTGACTATAAAATTGAAAACATCAACAGATACAAGAAAATTGAAATAATCCCCTGTATCTTATGAAACCATCATGGACTAAAGCTGCACTTCAACAACAACAGAAAATATACAAACTCATGGGAACTGAATAACTCTCTATGGAATGTTCACTGTGTCACAGAAGAAATAAAGAAATTCAAGCCTTCCTGGAATTCAATGAAAATGAAGACACAACATACCAAAACGTATGGGATACAATAAAAGCCTAAGTGCCGAAAATAATGAAAAAAAAAAAAAGAAAGAAAGGAAATAATGAGATCTCATACTAGGGACTTAACAGCACACCTAAAATCTCTAGAACAAAAATAAGTAAACACACCCAAGAGGAGTATATGACAGGAAATAATAAAGCTGAAGGTTGAAATCAATAAAATAGAAACAAAGAGAACAATAAAAAGAATCAATGAAAGTAAAAGCTGGTTCTTTGAGAAAATCAACAAGATAGACTAACTCTTAGACAAACTAACTAAAGGCAGAGAGAGAATATCCAAATTACCATGACCAGAAATGAAAAGGAGGACATAACACCAGATACCAAGGAAATCCAAAGAATCATTAGGCCATAATTCATAAATCTATACTCCATAAAATTAGAAAATCTAAAAGAAGTTAGCAACTTTCTGGATACCACCTACCAAAGTTAAATCATAATTATATAAATAAATGAAATAGACCAACTCCAAAGGAAATAGAAGCAGTCATTAAATCTCTGCCAAACAAAAGAGCCAAAAGCCAAATAATTTTAGGGAAGAATTCTAACAGATTTTCAAAGAATACTTAATACCAATTCTCCTCAAGTTAGTCCACAAAATAGAAACAGAAGGAACATTGCCAAGTTAATTTTATGAGGCCACATCACCCTGATACACAAACCATATAAAGACTCAACAAAGAAAGAGTATTTTCTGACCAATTTCTCTCATTAACATTGATGCAAAATTTTCAATAAAATACTCATAGACTAAATCTAAGTACATATCAAAAAGATCATCCACCATGCTCAATTCTGCCATATTTTTTTTCCAGCAGTGGCAGTAATGGACTAAACCTTTGAAATGGTAAGGCAGCCATAATTAAAATTTTTCCTTTATATGAGTTGCTATGGTTATAGCATCTCTTCACAGCAATAAAACCCCAAGAAAGATTGGGACAACAACTCAGCCACAAAATATTTGATTTGCAGTGTGCCCTGGCTGCAAGATGCTCTGGGGAAAAGGTAGTGGAGCAGTTGTATCAGTGGCTAATGAATGACTAGTCCAGGTTGAGACCCATGCCTGAGAGAAAGCCTACCCCTGGCACTTCCTGAACAAACAGCCAGGCTGGGTAGCTCAGAGACCTCAGACAGAACCAAACATGAATGGCAAAAAAAAAAAAATAGACAAAGAATCTTAATGATATTCTGCTATACTCACAGACTGGTGTCTAGCCCAATTGCCATCAGAGAAGCTTCAACCAGAAACTGATGGAAACAGGTGCAGAAACCAGCAGCCAATCATTAAGCTTGGGGACTCCTTGAGAAGACAGGGCAGAAGGACAATAGGGGCCTCAGGGGTCAAAGACCCCACAAGAAAATCCATAGAATCATCTAACCTGGGCTTATAAGAGTTCACAGAGACTGAACCACCAACCACCAGTCCAAGCCTGCATAGGACTGACCTAGGCCCTCTACACATATTACAGATGTGTAGCTTGGTCTGCTTTGGGGACTCCTAACAGGGGGAGCAGGAGATATCTCTGACTCTGTTGCCTGCCTTTGGGACCCTTTCCTCCCGCTGGGCTGACTCATTGAGCCTTAATAGGAGAGGAAGTGCCTAGTCTTACTGCAACTTGCTATGGGTGGTTAATATCCATGGGAGGCCTGCCCTTTTCTGAAGAGAAACAGAGGAGGACTGGAGGTGGGGCAAGAAGAGAGGAGGTGGGGGCAGGGAATGGGAGAAGAGGTAGGGAAAACATCAGTCAGGATGTAAAAATAAAATAAATAAATAAATATGTAGGATCTGCTACACATGTTTGAGAAAGAGAGAGAGCGTGACCTTCCCAATAGCTGTCAAGACTGAAATCCCAAGTGTTCACACTGCAGCTTTTGGAAGTAATCTGCAGGCAGCATTTCTTCCTTCTCAGAATCATCCATCTCATTTCTTACAATCTTAGACTTATTACACATTACACAAAATGATTCGTTTTCCACAAAATCTGTTGATTTCAATGTTAATCACATTTTTGAAAACCTTCATATCTAGGCTGATGTTTAAAAGAGTAATTGTGCACCAGAGCCCTGCTAAGTTAAAAAATGAAGTGAATAAACCATCACATCATCCTTTACCTCCACACATTGGTTTAGTGGTACAGATTTGCTTTCACTCCAGCCACAAAAGATTAGTTAATTATAGATCTGCGTATGTTCCCTTGGTTTTTCCAACAAGCCAGAGCAAAGGCAACAACAGTGCAGACATTCTTTCTCATCAGAGGCCAAAGTCATGTCTTAGACCTGTCTGAACAGACTCGTATTTTATGTTTTCTACTTAAAACGTGGTTTGTCAATAGTTACCTGAGACAATAAATTTCTTCTTCAAACCCAACTCTTTACATCATATTTGGGGATTACTGTGGGCTGTATGTAATTCTAAGCCTGTGAGAAACAATAGCTTTCTGAAAGGAAGTTAAAAATACCAATTAATCTAAAAATCATTTTACAACTCATACCAAAAATCCCTAATTGTTTCCTATGCTATTCAATTTGCTTGACAGAGATTGAAGAAGATAAAAAAAAAATATCGTTCATATTGTAATTATATAACCATGATCTTGTGTGTGTGTGTGTGTGTGTGTGTGTGTGTATGTGTGTGTATGTGTGTGTGTGTGAGTGTGTACTTAGTGTGTGCCTGGTTGCACATACATCTACATGTTCATGAGTGTGGAAGCCGGTGGCTGATGTCAAGCATTTTACTCTATCACTTTTCCTCTCCACCTTTTTGTTTGTTTGCCTGCTTCCTTGCTTGCTTTTGGTTTTGGAGCCAGAGTCTCTCATGAACCTGGAGCTCACCAGTTAAGCAACGCTAGCCAGCCAGCAAGCTGCAGGGCTCCTCCTGGCCACTTCCCCAGCTAGGAGTACAGGCACATACCTCCACGCCCGTTGTTTTCCCGTGGGTGTTTGCATGAAAGACACTTTATCAACTGAACCTCCAGAATTTAGAATAGTATCCCACCTTCAGTAAGATTAGTATCTTGTGATTTTTCAGATACCTAAAATGTATAATTTCATGTAAAGCAAACAAAACTTCCAGAAAACAATTGTAAAAAAAAAAAAACTAATACCAAAAAATACTAATTTTTTAATTTTTTTACAAAAATTTATAAACTTTTTTTGTTTCTTAAAAAGGTTAAAGTTCTAAGATCAGAACGAAGGAGAGGAGGACCTCCCCTATCAGTAGACTTGGGGAGGGGCATTCGTGAAGAAGGGGGAGGGAGGGTGGGATTGGGAGGGGAGGAGAGAGGGACTTATGGGGAGATACAAAGTGAATAAAGTGTAATTAATAAAAATAAATAAATTGAAAAAAAGTCAAGTTAGGCAATATTCTCACTAAGCATCATTTATTAACAATTATAGAGAATTGGCATCAATTCTCTATAATTTACTTCTCTGGAGATATCTTTAAAATTTTTTTAAAAAAATCATCAAATAAGCTCATGTGGATATCATAGTGTAATACTGCTAAATTTCAACCCATGGGATAATTTAAGAGAAAATTAAATTTAAATATCCAATAAAAAAGGTTAAAGTTTCCAAGAAAAAATAAAAACAAAAGAAAAGATGGCTTAGATTTATAAATATGTAGACAAAGAGAGAAGGAAGAAGAGTGAGGTGAGGGAAGAGAAAGGAAGGGGTGAGGATGTTTGGTAGGGGCAGTGATTTAAGGTCATTGTGGAGGCTGAGAAGTGGTTTTAATAATGGTTTGGCTGAGCCAATAACCTCAAAACCAAGGAACTCCAAAAATCTTGTCTTGGTTGTGCTACTTAAAGCCCCAAGAACCTAAAGGGCCATTATTGTAAGTTCCAGAATCCAAAGACAGTTTGGAGTTCTGATGTCCAGGGGCTGGGACAAGAAGCTAAAGTACATGGTTAATACCTTTTTTTATTTTTATTTTTCTACAAACTCTGCTAAATAACTTACCTAGCGTCTCTAAGTACCTATAGTAGACTAATACATGCATGTAAACATATATATATTCCTTTTATTGAAAATATTTTTTTACACAAAGTACATCCTGAATACAGTTACCCATCCTCTCATCCTCTCAGTTCCTCCCCACCTACCTTCTCATGCAGAGCCAACCCCTTCTTGTCTCTCCTTAGAAACCAAACAGGCTTCTACAGGATAATAATAAAATAGAACAAAATAAAATATAATAAGATAAAACAAAACCTAACACATCCTGAATAGGATTAAACAAACAAACAGAAAGAAAAGAACCCAAGAAAAGACACAAAGAACAGATACAGAGAGAGAAACCCACTCATTCACACACTAAGGAATCATATCAAAACAATAAACTGGAAGCCACAAAGGATCTGAAGGATAAAATGAGAAAAAAAAAAAAAAAAAAAAACTATGTAAGTAAAAAAAAATAATTAAATATAAGATTTTTTTTTTAAGAAAGAAAGAAAAGCTCTGACATGAAATTACGAGACGAGGACCCTCTAAATGTGTCACTGAGTTTGTTTTCTGCTGGCCTTCTACTGCTGGGCACGCAGCCTGCCCTTAAGAGTAGTTGGTTTCCGGTGAGATTCCTTTGGAGAAAATTTTCATTAGCAATTGGAGGTAGGCCTGGGTTAGGGATGGGGAGATGAGTCCACTTCTTCTTTCGGCTCTAGAGCTCCCCCACTAGGGCAGGCAGACCAACATAATCCCTGTGTATGCTGTCTCAATCTCTGTGAGTTCGTATGTTCATGATCCTGTTGAGTTAGAGGGTCTTGTTTCCGCTGTCCTCCATCTGCTCTTGCTCTTAACATTCTTCCGGCCTCCTCCGGAGTTCTCTTTTAAAGCTTAGTGTTCCAAGGTCTCCCACTGTCCGCATAAGGCTCTGCTGCTGCTCTCTATATTTGTTCGCATCTGCGGCAGGAGGAGGCTTCTCAAATGATGTCTGAACGTGGCTTTGCTCTGTGACTATAGCAGAATGTCATTAGGCATCATTTTACTGCTAAGGGTTGTTGTTTGTTTGTCTGTAACTGTAGTATTTACTTTTACCCAACATCCCTGGGATATCTAGTCTCAGGTTCTTGGTCATCAAAGCAAGGTTGGGTCTGGGTTCCATGTGGTGGAGTGGTCCTGAAGTTAAATCAGATATCAGTTGCTCCCTCCCACAAGCTTTGTGCTAACATTGCACTTGCAGCCAGAACAACCATTGTAAATCAAAGGGTCTGTGGCTGGCTTGGTACTTATGTTTCTTTTTAGGTAGTATGCAGGAGTAGCTTCCTATAACAAAGACATTAGATTGTAGGGGTAAAGTCTCTTGTGTTGACCTCATTTTGGCATCTTCAATGCATCGTGTAGGTGCTGTCTTCAGCAACGGGGCTTTACAGTCAGTTTGTATAGAGCAATCTGTAGTTTTGATATCAGCCTGGGGTGTTTTGGTAGTTCTCTGAAAATGGGAGTAGACAGTGAGGAGAGGCCATGACAGGTAGTCTCTTACAGACCTGGGGAAGAGACCGAGGTTGGAAGTGTGATTTGGAGGAGAAGAGGGGAGGTTGAGGATTTGAGGATCTCCCTGCTTAGCTGGGCTATTTGCTTCTCTGAAAGACTTGGCTGGCAGGTTCCCATTGATAGGCCACTGGATTTAAGGGCTGGGATAAGGAGCTGAGTGGGGAGAAAGGTTGGGGAAGATCTGTGTGAACCCTGGAGACAGTGGCAGAGAGGAGGAAGAGCCTCAACAAGTAATCTGCTGCAGACTTGGGGGTGAGACTGAGGGATGGGATTTGGAAAAGAGGAGGGAGAGAGGAAGATACACAGTTCGGTAATCTGCTTCCCTGCCTGGATTAGCCTGTGATTTCAGGAATGCCTGCACGGGATGATTCAATGAGTGAGGGGAAGGAAGTTTGGAGGGAAGGTCTGTGTGACCCACTAGATTTGGGGTGAAGGGAGAGCATAACAGATGTTTTTACAGAGCAGGAGGTGAAACTGGGGCATTGGATTTACAGGAGAGGAGGGGGAGGTAGAGATTTGCAATTATCGTACCTGCTTCCTTGACAGGAATGCAACATATTTAATCCTAAATTCTGCTTCAGTTACATCAGAAAGCTAGAAACAATTAACTGAATAAGATTAGAGTAAACACAAAATGCTATTAGTTCCCATCATCCTCCATAAGTATTTAATTTACCCAAGGTAAAGAATAAGTTTTATTTAATTCTAGAGGGTAAAAGGCAAACAATAAATTTATAATTCTTATTATAGAATACTTTTTAATTGTGATGGAAATAATATGAGCACAATGTTTATTTACTATTTTGAAGAAGTTTTCTAAGAATCTTTTTAAAGCACACCACAAATTAATTCAGGAACTCTATTATTTTTAATGAGCTATGCAACATGTAAGAGAAAGCAATTCTGAAGAAAACATTATTTGACTGTCCCATCTATTAGTTTCTTTTCACATAGTAATACATATCTTAACCATAATCAGCAATATTTTCAGACAAGATTATATTTAAAATGATGACTAAGAAATCACCCAGCTACATGTTAGCCAATCTGTTATGAAATGATAACGGTTGCTAGGATATAGCAATATCCGAGCCTCACTCAGCTGAAAAAATTTGAGACAGTATTGATTCACACACCCATGAAAATAAGACTTAAGGTTCTATTTTAAATATAAAGTAGTTTTATGATTTCTTTGAATAAACTTAGTTTAGGCAATATTATTTTTAATTTTGAAGTCAAGTGATAAATAAAAATACTGTTCAATGTATCATATTTGTGGAGAACTGCAAAGCTCAGAACTGACAAGCTGGAAGCATAATACTGCAGGTTGTATAGATCTCTGACTTCTCTCTATGTGTCACCAATAATTTTATTTGTAGAGATATCTTTGATACAAACAAATATCAAATACTGTTTGAAACAAAATACAAACATTTGTAATATGTAAATAGCAATCCCACATACCAAAATATTAATTATACAAGAAAAGTAATACTGGCTCAGAGTTTAAGGGGCCCTAGCATAGTTTCATAACTCACCTGATCAGTGCAGTTACTGTGGTTCCATGTACAGTGTAAAATACAATCATCACTCAACATTTTTTTATTTTTATTGATCCTTTGTAAGTTTTACATTATGTTCCTCATTTCTGCTCATCTCCCCATCCCTTCATACCTACCCTTCATCTTTGCAACCTCCCCCCAAAATAAAAAAAAAAAACATACAAACAAAATATAGAAAACATCTCATTATGCAAGTTATAGTATGTCATAGAATGTCCCACAGTATATACCTCTGTTCACACATCTCTCTGCCTCCCAGAGTGCTGGGATTACAGGCATGAACCACTGGTGCCTGGAAACATCTTCAGTTTTAAATGTTTATTGCAATGAGTCATTAGTCTCATTCAAGGTTCAAGATCTCTGGCTTCTGTGACAGCATCAACACTGGATTCTCAATGGGATCATCCTAGTAATCCTGTTGTTGCCCTGTGTTGTGAAGACTCTGAGTCTGGGCCTGGTTGGTAGCTGATGTACACTGGCCGCTGGCTCTCCCACATCCACAGCACCAGGGCAAGTTCTTTAGCACTGCTCTGCCTGGGCCACCCAATGCTACCATTGGCATGAAGCAGGGTCAGCTCTCCTGCTTTCGTGTCCTAGATCTGGCTCACCCACACCCACTCCTCCAGAGCCAGCTTTGTTGTGCTGCCCAGTCAAGATGTGGGGCCCACTCTCCCAAGTGGGACAAACTTCAAGGGCCTGGGCTAGCTCTCCCACTCTCACATTGTTGAGGATAGCTCTCCCATGCCTTCACCATCAGAGCCAGCTCGACTGTGCTGTAGCTAGTGAGGGACAGGACCAGCTCACCCATTCTCTTGACCCCTAGGGTCAACTCTCCCAACTGCCTCAGGTGGGGCAGTGCAAGGCAGCAAAGGGCATCTCCCTGCCCACCCCCTCAGGCTGAGTGGCAGGCCCAACTCTCATTCATGTCTTCAGTGCCAGATGACCTGTACCCCTGCCACCAAGGTCAGCTCAGCTATGCTGCTCAGAATAGGTGCAGAGCCTGCTCTCCTGAGTGTTACAGCTGATGAAGGGCAGGGATAGCCCTCCTACACTCATGACCCTGTCTGCAGCTATCCCAACTGACACAGGCAGTGAGGAGTTGGGGTGCATCACCTGTGGACCCATGCCACCCCATGTCAGGGCAGGCAAGTGACTGCATCATCTCTCTCACACTCAGACCCTCCGGGATGGCTACCCACACCACTGCCACCAGGACCAGCTCCACTGTGCTGCCTGGGAAAGATGTAGGCCCACCTGTGTAGTAGATCAGAAAGCAGGACTGTGGGCAACTTTTTGAGCCCACACCATGTGGCATGGCAGAATGCAAGTCTCTGCCTGTCTTCCTCCTCTGGTATTGTGCTGCCTAGATTTTATTTTACTCTATTTTTTTATGTGTCCAGGCATGAAACAGCTTTGGTCTCCAAGCCAGGCATCAAGCTAGGATGAACAAGCAACTGACAACTGCTCTGCCCCTGACTATAGAGGATTTTTAATCTAGCAACATGGCTAATATGAACACATTCAGGGAGCTTTTAGGTCTGTGTGATCCAGTTGGATTACAGGCACGCCCTTAGTACACACCTTTACCCCTCACACTGGCATCCTTTACTTCATGCCTTTCATCTCAGACAAGGACCTCTAGTTGAAGGGCAGAGAAATCGGAGAAAGACTTGACAGAACGAATCAATGATAGCATATAAGAACAGTGCGGGGAGACAGAGTTCCATTTCATAAGTGCAGTTGAGTAGAATTGAGCTTGGTGTAGTCAGTTAGGAGTCAGGGCAGTGAATGCAATGCAGTGGAGTTGAGCTCATTTGTGAGTTTGTGCAGAGAGTAAGCGGGAGCCAGAGATTAGAACGTATTGCCAGAGTTAGTTTAAGGCCAAGCAGAGCAAATCAGTGAGAAACCCAGAGAAGCCAGACTGAATCAATCAGCTTTGTGAGTTTGAGCCAGAACCGCTGAGTTGAACCAGCCACACAGATTTCAGAAAGCGCTAGAAAGGGTGAGTTTATTCAGCAGTAAGCCTCAGAGATCACAATTACTTCTGGCAAATAAAAAGTACATGTACATCTGGTGCCCAACGTGGTTGGAAGAAAAATCCATTGTGACTGGAGAAGAAGAAAGCCTACCACCATTGAGAAAACAGAGACATCCGTCAAAAAGCCACAGAGGAGAAATTCACCTGGGATTGTCTCCAGAGGAAGCAGCAGTTGTAGGGCTAGATTTTTTTAAAAACCTACTTTATTTAGGATTTCTAAATGTTTTTACTTCCCTTCCAACCAGAGGTAGGAGAAAAAGAAAGTTATTAAGAAAAGGAGATTGTGGAGGACACAGAAAGAGGGAATACAAATACCCCAGAAATAGACTGAAATAATGCTTTATTAACTTTAACTTTTTTGTGGAACACCAATGAAGTAGGAACAAAGCTGCTGAAAGACACTGGATTGCATAAAAAAAGCAAACCTGTGTACTTCAAAGATGTTTCAATGTCAGAATGGAAATCAAAGAATGTGTTTCATTGGGGAAGAGATTTTGTTTATTGCACGGGTGATAAAGACTATGGGTTCCATCAAAATTGATAAAGATACAATCTGAACGAGAGAAGCTTCTACATGAAAGGCACAACTCAAAAAAGGAAGGTGCTCAGAAATATAGCAATTCAGACCCTTCAGAAGGCTGATTCCCCTGCATGGGTACATCTCAACAAGCCAGCTGAAGAAGGACAGATTGTTCAACAGACTGGCAGACTGGAAAGCCTTGATGCTGAAATGGACATTTGCACACAATCAGGACTGCAATTGCGAAAGATTGTTGTATCAACAGATCTTCACAAAGATATTAGGACTGTTGAGATTATGGGATTGATAGTCATTTCTGTTGTAATGATTGATAGTCATTTCTGCGTATGATTTTTACCTTAAACAGAAAGGGGGAAAATGCTGAGGAATTATAATCCAGCAATATGGCTGCCCTGATCACCTCCAGGGACCTTTTAGATCTTTGTGATCCAGCTGGAGTGTAGACATACCCTTAAGTACACACCTTTAACCCCTCTGGCATATTCGGCAGTAAACCTCAGAGATGTCAATTACATTTGACAAATAAAAGTTACTTTTAAAGCCAGGCATGGTGGCACATGCCTGTAATCTCAGCACTGAGGGAGGCAGAGCAGGTGGATCTCTGTGAGTTTGAGGCCAACCAAGTCTACAAAACGAGTCCAGGACAGCCAAGATGTTACACAGAGAAACCCTTTCTCAAGAAAAAAAAAATAGTTACTTTTACACCTAACTAATATAAAAGCAACACCACCAACAATGTGTCTCTGCCCGTTGCCATGTGGGATCACTCAAGACTTTTATTTAGAAATGGGTACTTAGCACTGTATGAGAGGTACACAAAGCAAAAAGTGCTTCTGTTGTAACAGGATTCCAGACTAGTTGTTCATTTTGTGAACTTTCACCATTTCCTAGCATTTGTTCCCAGGTCACCAGGAAACTTAGTGAGGGTGCTCACCTTTCCTCACTTTCATTAAGAGGCAGTACCTTAGGTTCAACCTTGATCCTTCATTTTATTAGGGACCACAGGTTCACATTTAGGCACTTCCTGTTCTTTTCTGTCAAGCTGTTGCACTATCATATCCAATGTTTTTTGAACAGCTTTATTTTCTTATCGTACAAGTACTTTTTGTTGTAAAGTAATTTTCCACCTTTTTGAGATATTTTTCTGGTACACTTATCATTTCAACCTTTAATTAAGAGGAACTATATAAAGACTGCAACCAAAAGCAGGGAAGGGTTTACTCAGGTGGTGCGTTTGCAACAATTACTCTAATTGGGATTCGATCCCCTCAACTTCTACCCTTGGTCTTAAGGGTTTGAAATGCAGTTTTCCATTTTTTTAATGCAGGAAAAATAGTCTAAACAACTAAAATTTTCTTTTGGGGTGACATACTGTATCTGCTGTCTCAGAGGCTTCTACATTGTTTCTTTATCTGGGCTAGGCTCCTGTGGTTTGGGGTACCTAGCATCTCTCTGGGCATCCAGGCAAACTCTGCTTTCTCTGGAGATAATCCCAGGTAAATTTTTCCTATGTGGTTGTTAGACGTCTACTGTCCTTTGCAATACTTCTTTCATATGTTGTCTGTTTTCTGCAACTCTGATGGGCTTTCTTCTTCTCCAATCACATTGGGTAGCAGATGTAAAAATAACTTCTACTTACCAGATGCAATTGTCATCTCAGAGGCTTCTGCTGAGTAAGTTCACCCTTCTTAGTTCTTTTTTTAACTCTAGCTGTTCTGGCTCAAAATTCCTCTCCAAGCTGACTGATTCAAACTGGCTTCTCTCACTTCTCACTGAATTGCTCTGCTAAAAAAAAAAAAAAAGAAGAAGAAGAAGAAGAAAGGTCTCTGAATTCTATGAACTGAACTGCACTGACTGAACTGAACTACAGAGCCAACTCCACTGTATTGAACTACACTAAACTGCACTGACTCAACTCTACTGCCCTGAACTCAATTGAACTGGACTGAAGGAACTGACGAACTGCAATGGAGTGCCATGAAATGCTCTGCTCTCTCTCTGTGCTGATCTTAAGTAGCTGCTCTCTCCTGTCTGTCCTCCTGAGAGTTGGGCCTATCCTATCTCTGACTCATTCTGGCAAATCTTTCTCTGGTTCGTCACTTTGTCTGCTCCTCAATTAGTTATCACTATTAAACATGAATGCTTCCTTCTATAAACTAACTTAACCTTAAGGATTAAAGGTATATACTAAGAGCATGTCTGTATTCCATCCAGAGGGGTTAAAGGCGTGTGGTATGTCTGCATTCCAGCCAGACCACACAGACCTAGATCTTAGGATGTGATCCTTTGCCAGAACATCTATGTTGCTAGTTTAAAATTCCTCTGTACCAATATCTTAACATTTGTGTCCAGATGGAGTATAAATCAAATAGTGTATAGAACACAGAGTTCAGCTCTCACTTAAAAAAAGTGTGAGAGTGTGAGACCATCTAAATAAGAACATTTCATTTGTTTCTGGCAACCAACTAATATAAAATTATAAATTCAGATAATATTCCAAATCATGATTCCCTTGAGCAGAGAAATTCCAGTGATGTGCAATGATGAACACTTATAAAGGAAAACATTTAATGGATACCGGCCTACAATTTCAGAGGTTTAGTCTATTATCATCATGATGGAAAGCACGGCAGCATCCAGACAGATACAGTGATGGAAAAGGAGCTGAGAGGTTTTGTTTTTGTGAAGGAAAAGATTTCACTGGAGCTAGCTTACAGTTTAATCTATTATCATAATGGTGGGAACCATGGCAGTCTCCAGTCAGTCATGGTGCTGGAGAAGGAGCTAAGAGTTCTACATCTTGATCCATAGGCAGCAAAAGGAGTATAGATTGACCATAGGAAACTTCAAAGCCTGCCCTCACCATGACATGCTTCCTCCAACAAGGCCACACCTACTCCAACAAGATCATACCTCCTAATAGTGCCACTCCCCATGGGCTAAGTGTTCAAACATATGAGTCTAGGGGGGCTGTGCCTATTCAAACCACCACACTGTGTTAATTTTCACTCTCCAGATTTTTGCTTTCCTCCTTCCTCCCTAGAAAAATAAAGCAAATGCTTAAAACAACATCTTGATACTGGAACACAGCCAAGTAAACCTCACCCCCAAAAATCATCAAAACAAAGCTTTATTTGAAGTTACTTCAAAGGCGTTTGGAGAAATGATGTTTAAATTTTACTAATGTGTTCAAAGATTGCAATAAAATCCTGTTTATTTTCAAAATATTAGTCACCCATCATTTACTTTCTTTCTTCCTCCCTTCTTTTCTTTCTTTCTTCCTTGCTTTCTAACTTCTTCTTTCCTTCTTTCTTTCTTTCCTTCCTTCCTTCCTTCAAATGAAATTATTCTGTCCTGAAACATGATAAATATGTTTGCGTGTGTGTATATGTGTGCCCAAAATCTTAAGTTAAAGTCATGTGTCTGAAACATACTCACCCAACTGTGGCAGATTTTGTGTTTCTAGTAAGTAAAACTACTAACTAAAGAAAAATAGGCAGCTTGCAGGTGCATTGCAGTACTTAACACAAGACTACTAAAAAATGATACATTAGTTATTGGATAATGAACCCCTAAACCAGCAAATCATGATTATGACTATTCTTTACCTAGTACGTGTAGCTAGTCAGCAATCTACTTTTTAAAGTTGATATTCATTTGATTTCTTTAAGTTATTCAAGTCTTTTCCTCCTGCAGTAGCACTAGAATTTATGTTTTGTCTAACCTGAGATTAGTGATTCACTCATCACTATTTCTGTCTCACTAGTTTTAAGTGTATCAACAGCAAGCAGGGTTAATAGATATTTATTGAGCTGGTGTTTTATGACCTGGCTGTGGTGTGAATGTTTCTCTCAATGTTCAGGTGTGGAAACTTAATCCAATGCAGCAGCATTGAGAATATAAGACCTTACCATCCCGTGGGTTACTGCTGTTACAGAAGGAGCTGCTGCTCCGTTATTTAGTAAGCCTCCCTCTCGCTCTCTCCCTGTGTGTGCACATGTGTCTGTCTTGGCTCTATGTACCTCTCTCTTTCTCTCTCTTTCTTTATCCCTTCCTCCTTCCCTCCCTGACTGCCTCCCTCTCTTATTTCTTCCTTTTATTTCTCCAACTATGCAAGACATGTATGAACTGTCAGGAACATCTGGCATTCACCACAAATTTGATATCGAGTTAATTTTTCATCACTGGACATTTAGAAACCATTCACCACTGCTAAATGCTTTCCCACTTCCTTTATCCAGTTACACAGCAAGGAGTTGAAGAAGATAACATTTAGAGTTACCCTCAGGAGATAATCTTGAGCATAAATATCTTATTATTAATGTGTTCAAAATCTACATTATTAACATAAGATTATTCACTTTTGGAATCCTATAATCTTTTTCTATACAAAGGTGCATAAAATTATGAAACCACTGATGTACACTTTCTCTAAAATGTCTTTTCTTCAACAAGCAACAATAATAGTGTAAAGTGAATATTAATCTAAGGGTCTTTTTAGATAGAGTATTTCAGTGGTGTTTTTACTTGCCTCTATTTACCATTGTCTACATTTATTTTTAATATTGCACTTAAAGAATTACATCATTTCCCCTTCCCTCTCCTCTCTCTGACCCCTCCCAGACACTCTCCACTCAAGCCTTCCCATGTTCCCTACTCTCAAGTTGATAGCCTCTTTTACTTTAATTAATTTTGCATACACATATATCCCTACATATCTCTTTTCTTTACTAGTATAAAATGCAGCTAATAACACAGAGGCCCCAATAATGCTGATTTGCCTCTGTGACCCCCTTCAGAGATCAGCTCCTGCCATTATAAGTCAATCAAAAACCAAATCAAGCCACTTGACATAATTGGAAGTTTCAAAGTAACCTGAAGAGCATAATTTTCTGTTACATATGTCAAAGCTAGATGAGTAAAATACCAGTGGAACAGAAAGGTCAAGGGCTAATCCACTTCAGTGTCATTAAAGATCATGTTTAAATTTCCTTGGAAACTTCAAGGTTTTTAAAGCCATCATCAAATTCTCCTCCAGAGCAAAGCACCACTGACAGGACAGCTGCCCTCTATAGGAAAAGAAGAGTGGACCTTCTCCTGTTAGGGTGATGTGGATTGCTGCTTGCCGAAGTTCATTTGTTGTGAACATATCTGGTTAAAACAAATGTAGTTAAGTTTCTAGGCACACACTTATTTTGTGTCAAAATAAAAAAAAAGGGGTTTAGCCTAAGCAGGGCTATTTACATTACAATTTATAACACTGCTCTTGAAAAAGACAGGCAGTATTTTGTACAATGTCATCATAGCAAATATGAAAGAAAATGACTTCTCATTTATCCTGAGTAAATCAGCACCATTGAAGACCTGAAACTTTAAATTAATTACCTTGAGAATTGAGGCTATTACATACATAAGCGTATTTGAATAAATCATTCAGGTATGATTACTTTTTCTAATTAATTTTAGCAGTGGAAAACTTTATCTTATAATAGTGTTAAATAAGAAGCTTCTAAACTGCTCTAGAGTGTTTGTAATGAAAACAGAATTGGACAGACACACACTTGCATATTGATGACTCCACAGACAAGCTCACAGACTAGAACGCAGCAACTAAGCAGCTTAAATAGATGATAAAAAAGATATGTACAGAGACAATTTTAGCATTTACTCTGCAATGAGTGCGGCAACTTGAATTAGAGAACAGTTTGTTGACAAATGGTTTTAATAGACAAGAACAAGTTGATATTGAATCCGTGAAAAAAAATCCAGTCATAGGAACAAACTTGCAGATTGCCTGATACCATTTTCCCCTGTTGTTTGTTCTTTTTTCCCCCAACATAATACTTTCATTGATTATGTGGAAATTTCGCACAATGCATCCCTAATTAGACTCACTTCCCAGTTTTCCCCAGTCTCCCTACACCCCAAAAAGGAAGAAAAAAAAAGACAAATGATAACAACTACAAGTAACACAGTAGAGGATGATTTTCTTTTAATTTTTTTAATAAATTACAATTTATTCACTTTGTTTCCCATCTGTAGCCCCCTCCTCATTTCTTTCCAATCTCACCCTCTTCCATTCAGCTCCTCCCATGTCCCTCCCCAAGTCCACTGATAGGGGAGGTCCTCCTTCCCTTCCATCTGACCCCAGCCTATCAGTCTTTTTTTTAATTAAATTTTTATTTTTTTAATATTAGTTACTGTTTGTTAACTTTGTATCCCAGCTGTACCTCGCTCCCTCATTCCCTCCCAGTCCTACCCTCCTTCCCTCATCTTCTCCCTACCCCTTTCCAAATCCATTGATAGGGAAGGTCCTCCTCTCCTTTCATCTGACCCTAGCTTATCAGGTATCTTCAGGACTGGCTGCAAAGTCCTCCTCTGTGGCCTAGCAGGGCTGCTCCTCCCTCGGCAGGGGGGGGAGGGAGAGGAGAAGGGGAGGAGGTAGGTCAAAGAACCAGCCATTGAGTTGAGTTCATGTCAGAAATAGTCATTGTTCCCCTTACTAGGGTACCCACTTGGATACTGAGTTACCATGGGCTACATCCGATCAGAGGTTCTAGGTTATATCCATACATGGTCCTTGGTTGGAGATACAGTCTGATAAAAGACCTCTGTGCCCAGCTATATTTGGTCCTTGTGGAGCTCCTGTCCTCCCCAGGTCATACTAACTCCCCCTTTTTTCATATGATTCCCTGCACTCTGCCCAAGGTTTGGTTATGAGTCTCAGTATCTGCTTTGATACACTGCTAGGTAGAGACTTTCAGAGGCCCTCTGTGGTAGGCTCCTGCCCTGTTACTTGTTTGCTCCTATATCCAATGTCCATCCCCTTTGTCTTTCTAAGTGAGGATTGATCATCTTACATTGGGTTCTCTTTCTTGTTTATCTTCTTTAGGTGTACAGATTTCAGTATGTTTATCCTATCTTATAGGTCTAGTACTCACTTATAACTGAGTACTTACAAGTGTTGTCTTCCTCTGTGGCCTGGTAAGACTGCTCCACCATCAGCAGGAGGTGATGAAAGAGCCAACCACTGAGTTCATGTCAGAGACAGTCCCTGTAGAAAGAAGTTCGAGACATCTCATACAAGCAACTTAATGGCACAACTAAAAGCCCGAGAAAAAAAAGCAGACACCCCCAAAAGGAGTAGACGATTGGAAATAATCAAATTCAGAGCTGAAATCAATGAATTAGAAACAAAGAAAACAACACAAAGAATCAATGAAACCAAGAGCCGGTTCTTAGAGAAAATCAACAAGATAGACAAACCCTTAGCCAAACTAACTAAAAGGCAGAGAGAAACTATCCAAATCAGCAAAATCAGAAATGAAAAGGGGAACATAACGACAGACACTGAGAATGATTATTTTTAAAACAACTGGTGTGTGTATAGATAAGTTTGCCAAAATATGTCTGGTAAATATATCTTCCAGCACTAGCAAATTGCAAAACACTATTGTTTTCTAAGCATAGTAGGACATGGTAGAGCACAGTTGCACTAATTCTAAGCATGCACACTTCAGAAGTAATGACACCAGTCAACTAGAATATATCACAATAATATGTATAGTACTTACTAAGACGTTATTTAGACTGGCAAAAATGTGGACTATGAGTGACGATTATAGGAATCAGATATAGCATGTAATATATACAGTGTACAGCTACTGCACTAAAAAGTCAGAAAGATTTCTAAAACTTGACCTTTAAAACCCACAATTATAATGTGTCAGAGAGAAGGGAAAACCGGAAAATTGGCATTTAATGAGTGCAGCGTGGTGACATTTGCAAAAACAAGGCTGTAGGCAATACATAATAGCATTCAGAGCTGAGAGTTAAGCCAAGACTTAGGCTACTACACTTTTTAATTTAGGTGAAATCAGCTGTGGACATTCTCAGCATAGATTAGGTTTTACACATTATGTTGGTATGCCGATGTTTTATTTAGGTAAGTCTTCAGAACAGAGACAAAGTTATTTATTTTTAAAATACTGATTTAAAAAATAAAGAAAGTAAAATTCAAGAACTAAAATAGTAGTCTCTTATTAAAGTCATTTCCTTACATACAATTATACCTATCTTCATTAATGTTTCTAATGAAATGCTAAGCAACAAAGTAGGGCAGTGTCTACTCTCAGGATGAACTGTTACACCAATCCTTGTGTTCTCCTTTAAGTCCTATCACCTTTTTGTCCTATGGAAAGATCGGCTGTGGTTTCAGGGTTATAGGATAATCACATAACATCCAGAAAGTAAATATCACTTTCATCTTTCACAATACATTTTCTAATAAACATTTAATGCATATTTAAGTTAGAAACATATTGATTCTTACACATGACATCATTTTTTTTTACATGACATCATTTTATCATTTGTAGGCTAAATAAGTCAGATAACTATGAAGCTGAGCTCTAAAGGAGTAAATGAATTGAATGAACACGTTATCATGAAATGCATGTGTTCTCCGAATTCATATTGAAGCATCAATCCCCAACTGCTGCTTGACCCATGTGGGCAGGGGTGAGCGGCTGCAGAGTCAATGGTACAGACTCCATGAGTCAGGCAAGTAGCGAAAGCAGACTCCTTTATTTTAGGAAGACGCTGCCCCTTTATGCCCTCTGCCCAGTGCTCTGTTGGTTCTTGGACTACAAGCTGTCCCTGTGGCTCTTCCTCATTGGCTCAAGTCTCATTACTCAATGTGTCAAAGCCCCGCCACGCATGCGCGCTGTTTAGCAGCAGGCCTTATTCCCGCTGAGCCCAACATCATGATATTTAAAGAAAATACCTTAAAGGGGTTAATAAAAATTAAATAACATCTTAATTTGGGTTTCTATTGCTGCGAAGAGACACCATGACCACAGCAACTCTTATAAAGGAAAACATTTAATTGGGGCTGGCTTATAGTTCACAGGTTTAATCCATTATAGTCACGGCAGGAAGCATGGCAGCAACAAGGCTGACCCGGATCTAGAGAAGGAGCCAAGAGTTCTACATCTGGATAGGATACAGCAGGAAGAGAGAAAGATACTGGGTGTGGCTTGAGCTTCTGAAACCTCAAAGCCCATCTCCAGTGAAACACTTCCTCTAACGAGGCCACACCTACTCCAACAAGGTCATACCTCATAATAGTGCCACTCCCTATGGGCCAATAGGGGCCATTTTCATTCAAACCACTACAAAGTCCCGAGTTTGAACCACTAACACAAAAATTGGCAGGGCCTTTAAGAGAACATAGAAATAAAAAGGTTAAACACAGAAGGACAAAGCCATGTGAGAAATGAGAACACATCTTTCTTCTGACAAGGACAGGCCTGCAGGAAAACCAAGCATGGCCATTAAACCTGGCTGCACCTTTGCCTTTTCAACAACTGTGAGAAACAAAATTTCTGTTTGATAACACACTGGTTCTATGGTAGTTTTTTTTTTTTTAATAACAACCCCAGTAGACAAATTACATATGTGTGTAGATGGATGTATATAATATATAACATACATGAAGATATATAATATGTATACATACGTACACACAGAGATATATGTGCATATACTTGCTAACTATAACATAATACTAATATTTTGTATAAATATACCCACATACTTTGACATATTTGAAGGACATTCCAGGTGTATTTCATGTACATACACAAACACTCAGAAATATATATGATAACACAGTGTTATTTTATTTAATAAAAGAAAACATATATTTAGGCTAGTTCAGGTAGAAGTTTCCAGCTTTACACATTATACAAGGGAATAAGATAACATTGTTTCTAGGCTTTGGCCATACATTTTATTGAAAAAAAAACAACAACAATATTCAATCACTTTATTCACCTTTATGCTTTATGTTTACTTTCTTCATCCTATTCCCCCACCCACATCTGGTGTGAAAAGAGAACATTTACTATAAAATTGCTTCAGATTTATGGTCCTAGAAAAACTGAAACATGTACCATGAGGCTAAGCCATCTAACCAGCTGTTGCTGGATAATGTTTTACTACTCAGGATTAGACCAGGATGATACAAAATCATTTAACATGTCCCTGGACCCACAAGAAAAATGGAAACTGGCTTAAGTGCACATGAATCAGCAGCACTAACATGGAATTAATTGCTTTAGAAATTCTACAGGGAAATCCTCACCAAATAGAGTAAGAAAAAAAATCACATTGAAGACAAGGACTTGGAGTGAGAGTAAATATTTTCAGTAATTCTTTGTAAAGAAATACATGGTTAGAAATGATTAGATTTGAGTACAAAGTACATTTGAAATTAAATGATTGACAGACAGAGAAATGTGTCTTACAGAAAAGTGTATCTTTAGCTAGCAGGTACTTGGATGAACCTGGTTATGAAGTAGAGTATTAAAACAAACAAACAAAATGTTGGAAGTCTAGAGAGGTGGCTCAGTGGGTAAGGGAAATTACTGCTCGATTAGAGGACCTGAGTTAGGTTCCCAGCACTCAGTCTGATGGCTCACAACTGCCTGAAAGTTCAGTACTGACACCTTCTTCTGCTTTCCCTGAGTGTCTGCATACACATGGCATCCACCCCCACTCACCCACATGCACACACACACAGGCTCACACCCACCCACACGTGCCTAAAATAATAATAAATCTAAAAAACAAACATATCTTACAATGGCCTATGGCCGTCCAAAGAGTTAAACAATTGCTCTGTGTGTCATTTGATAAGTTTTGTGGGCCTGGAAGCAATTAGGGGAAGAAAAACAAAACAAAACAAACAAACAAAAAAAAAACTATACGTAAACTTTTCTCATGGGAAAAAAAAACAAATTAAAAAATTAAGAAGCATGTTTTTTCATTAAACAATAACATGTACTTACAGAAATATTGACCAAAGGATAAGTGAACATATGTGCTCCCAGACTGTTCATGGCAATTCCACTCAAAGCCCAAAAAATTTCCAACCCAGGGATCCCCAAAACTCTCCCCAAACTTGTTGGATCTCTAAATTTCTCGATTTTCTGGATCTTCCGTGACTCTTGCTCTCTTTAGCAGCCAAATTGTGGGCGAATGTCATTTGAAAACTCTTCATCCAGTTGTTTAATGTTTTTATGTGTAATCTGCTACATTTCAAGCTAGCCATGAGAGACTGCACCCAGATTTCAGGGGTCAGTGATGTACTGAACAACATAACTCAGACAGTTGCTTCCCAGACTCCCTGTGACCAGACACAGACCACAGACTGTTCACCTAGCTTTTCTTAACACGGTGTTAGACTCATATCCATTTTATTTTCTCCTTTTTTTTTCTCAAAGAAAAACATACCTCAGTTTCTCCAAAATCATACAAAAAAATCTTATTTTATGCAAAAGCATGTAAACATGCTTTCTGGAACCTGAAAAAAAAAGGTATGTCTTCATCACCATTACTCATTCTATGAAGACTCTCACCTAGGGCCTGCTTCACTCCTGTGCAAATGGCTCTTGTTGTGTTCCTGTGTAATCTGAATATCTCTTGGGATCATGCTTGCGCTTATCTGATTTTAAACTTAAACTCTTCCTATCCCTTGATCTCACCATTCCATCTCAGCTACGCACCTTCCTGGTCTTAACCTAAGACACTGAAAGTTTTAAGCACTCTCATCGCTAATCGACACCTCTCCACTTTTTTCTCAATAGTCCAAGTACAAAAATAGCTCTCGTTTCAACTCACGGACACTTCTAAGTGTTCTATTTTGCTCACCCCTACAGCAATCTTTGTCCCCAGACAAATAGCCATGATTATTATGAAAAGCATTGTGAAGCATAAGAGTATGCTTTTTTTAAATTCAGTATAATGTGAGATAGCATCCATGTCCAGAGCAGTGAAACATATCACAGCCACACACACCTTAGACTGGAAGTCAGGGAAACAAGCAGTCACATTCTAATCAGGGACGGGAGTGAGTGTTAAGCAAAAGCAGAAGCAATCCAGTCGGAACATGAAAACTAACAAATACTAAAACTGGAATTCTCAGAGTGGCACTTACCCGCTAAAGCAAGGATTAAATAAAAGTTAGAAATATTCATTCCACGTTTTCAAAAAGTTAAAGAGAAGAGGGGGGGCTATGCTATTTCTTTCCATGGTCTTGACCCTTAAAGAGTCAATAATGTAGACATAAACACAAGGTAAAGATGGGTAAGTGCAGTGAGGGGCACGAAGCTGCACTGAGGGTGGTGGATAAGAAAGGCAGTTCACCGAAAGCCAGAGCACACACACTAAAATTACAAAATTACGCCAAGAATGTTGTTGAATATTTTTTTCTGCCTCAGGGGAAATTGCTTACTGGAAGGTAGCTTCAAGAAGAATTGAAGTCTAAACAGAAACCAGGCTGATCTTAGTTAGACAAATACCATGTCTGAAACAGCCTTCTGTTCCCGGACTCAAACTATAACATTACTGAGCCTTTAAGACTGGTATCACCAGAACAGGTCTAAGGACAATCTGAAGAAGACAGGGCAGTGAAGAGTGAGGAGAGGGGCTGAAGGAGAAGCAATAGCTCCTGGTGAGCAGGTTTTGAAACTTAGCATTAAGATAATGTCTTAGGAAGAAAATTCCATCCTTTAGAGGTATTTTACGGTCGTAATTTTTTAAGCTTACCTCTATGAGTAATAGCACATTTGTGTCTTGATCTATAAATGTTCAAAACAAACTCATCACCATCAAAAGAATGTGGGAGCATGGCACTGCTTAATGCTGTGTATTACAAATGTACCTGAGGAACCCTTGACAGTTAAGGAAGAATTAGGTAACATTGACAAACTGAACTCTATCATCTTAATTGATAAACACAGCTTGTATTCTACATTTTATTTGTATATATAATGCTTAAATTTTATATATACATAAATACATATTCTTTATTGCTTAGGCCAATAATCTGATTTTAAAGAAATATTTCAACCATTTAAGTACTATTTTGAAGAAAAGGTCATAACATTTTTAGGAAATGGGATTTTCAGTTTCATTTTATATGAAGGCTATATCCATCTGCTCTATAAGTGACAAGCTAGCGTAGTGCCTTTAAACTAATAAGCACATTAAGATTGATCTTTATTTTGTTTATCTAAGCAAAGATGAAAGTCTGGTCACTGCAGGCATGTGACGCAGTCGACAGACTTTTCAGCACTCCTGCTAATTTATAGCTACTCGGTGGCAACTGAGAAATGCTCAGGTGGCCAGCAGCAGACATCTCAATGATTTACTCACAACATCTGCTGGCCTACTACACAGGCTCCATTCAGCAGCTAGCTTCTGACAGAGTGACGTTTCCATGGTCCCTTCTCCTGGGCCAGTCATAATTGACACAGCCATCAGACTGACACTGAAAGAGTTTGTCTCCCAAGAGAGCAAATTACCTTTTGTGAATCTTATCATACTTTGCCAGGTAGTCAGCGGAAAAAAAGGGGGAGGAAATGAGAGAATGACAAGGTGGCAACAATGTACAAAGGGAACCTCAAGAACCAGCGTATATGAAAACCTCTAGTGTGCTTTCAGGGTAAATATCTGTGGACTAGAAACTCCCACATTTACTAGAGACAGAGTCGGAAAATATGATAATTAATTTTTCTTATGACAAAGAAAAGCAAAAGGTATATGTAAACACAGGTTTTGGACTAAACTAGTGAGTTAAATACAGTACAAGGTTTAAGGTTCTTAAAATAAAATCTCAGATTACTATCTAAAATAAAGACGAAAATTAGTAAAGCAAGTGGATTTAATTAGATCCCATAACCATTTGCTTATACTTAAAGCAATAATTAAATCTCAGTCCATTTATATCCAATCATAACTTAATGTAAAGTTATACCAGGACCCAGCTCCTCATTATGATTAACAACCTGAAGGTTGTGTGGGCTTGGAAACAAGTGCAGTGAACACGTGTGTCTTTCAAAGATAGTGCATAAGAAAACCAAAAAACAAGTATCTGCTGTTTCAGAAAGAATTGGGCTTTATTCTTGAGTTTACAGCAGACTACAGCATAAAATTAAGCTTTCTAGATTAAATGAAATGCACAAAGCACATCGATACGTTTGCTTTTTGTATTATATGCTTGACACTAACTTATGCAGGCAGGAGAATAGGACCTGTACTGAAAGCTAAAGATTAACATGCAGAACCCAGTTTGCAGAGAAAACTGGGAAACTTTCACTTACCTGGGCTTCTTCTGATAAAAAAAAAAAAAAAGCCCCATAGAGAAAGTTCCAAGTTACATAAAATTGAGAGAAACTGGTTTTATATAATTGTCCCCTAAATGTTTAGGAACACACAAGCCAGAACTTTTGGGGCTCTTTTTTCAACTCATTAGCTGACCTTCCAATCTTAGGAGTGTTTTCCCTTAATAATCTGTCTCCAAACCCTGGAGAGCAAGAGCCTGCTGTCAGATGCCCACTGAATGCAAAGCACTTGTTGGCATACTTCCACTCTGCTCTCTCACCAGTTCTCTGACTTTTATACCCAGCTCAAAAGGCAGGACTTTTTCTCCCCTTCTCCTGGCTGCTGTTGGGGTTTTTAGCTTGTCTGGGCAGTTCTTTCTCTCGTGACTTCATCAAGTTGTCTTGAGCTTCCCACCTCGTGAGTTTTTAAAGTACTCTATTAATGAGACTAAGAAGCCAAATGGAACACAATTCCCCAGTAACAAGAGAGCCACATCTGTTTTCATCACATTCTAATCTTCTAGGGGGATCTAAAAGTTCCCTTCTTTCCCCCAGAGAAAAGCTATTGCAGCATCTAGGTCAGAGACAACATCTAGAGTCTGTTTGGTATTCCTGGCTCTGCTGCGTACTGCTGAGTGACACCTAGCAACCCATCTCCTCTGTCCATCCTTAGCTTCCTCTTCTCCACAGTAGAAGTTGGTTGTCTAAACCATCAGTTTAGTGTGACAAATGACTATAGAGTAAAATGACTGAATGAACATGCTTTCAGCACCTGCTTGTCAGTTGGTGTAGGTTGTTGCAATGGCCTTATTGGACATTTCAAACTGGTTTGTGCATAAAAATCATCACTGTAATCTTCACTTAAGGTTGGTTTCCAGGTACCTGTGGATAAAAATACATGGCACAATGTTCCTTAATCCATACCTTATAAAAACTGAAATGAAAAACATAAAAGCTGAAATGAGATTATGTGGTTACATATTTTTGGATAAATTTATTCAGAGAGCAATGTTGGGTAGTAAGTACTTTCCCAAAAACAGTGATAAATGTTTCAAATTTAAATATCTATAGCCATATAAATGTACATAGACATCCATGTACAGAGTCTTCCTTGAAAAAGTTTATTGTTTCCCGTTTCAGGGAACACTGAAAGCTAACAAATGCTTGAGCAGATCGCTGTAAAGAAAATGATTGTCTTTAGTATAGACAGTGCCATCGATTTTATTCATTGTCCTCATTCTACCTATACAATTGTGGGGCTTTTTGCTTTGTTTGTTTTCGTCTCATTATCCTAATCTGCAATGGAATATGAAAGTAGATGCTTAAAATTCCTTGGTTGCCCTCCACCACAACAAGCAGCCTTTTTGAGCTCAGATATTAATCTGTGATCACCAGCAACACTTCTATAGATCAAGCAATCATTACACAGACAGAGAAATACCTGAGATTTCTGCTCCCCAGACAACTGCAAAAAATATCTGTGCTAACTAGAGTACCAACTTGATGGATGGACAAAACTATCCATCACAGAGGCCAAGCAGTACTACACAGGTCAAAAGCTTATTCAGAAGATCTGACTTGATTTCATTTGCAAGAAGCAAAGCAGCAACCCTTCTGAAGTTCTGCTCACTCAACATGCAGATGGCTTCCAACAAAAAGCCATGGACATGAGCTGGTGTGGAAAGATTTTATCTGCTTCCCTGTGGACCAGTCGTCATGGTTTTTCTTGACTGGCGGTTAAATATTTGCAAGATCAAAGACAAAGGAAAACACCTCAGAGAGTATGTCATTTAACTCCCTGGGTAATATTTCTGGCATAAGACGATGATGTAATTCCCTAGACATCTCAAGAGTGGTGGACTGTCACACCAATTTGAGGTAAAGCTCTCATCTCACTGTCTAGCTGTGATGGATGGTGAGTGGGCAGCTGCAGCAACTAATAACAGCATCATTACAGGAGGCCTGGCAGGTGGACTGCAAACCACACATGCTGTACTGCCCAGGAACATGAAGCAGAACAGAGAACAGAAGAGGGAGAGGAGGAAAAAAAAAGAGCAAAAAGGAGAAGAAAGTAGCACTTACAGAGTCAATAGATCCTTCCATGGGAAAATCAAGTGGCATGACAACTTGAAGATACAGAGAATCTGCCTCTGCTTCAGGATTTAGCTGTCATTTCTTATTCTTTCTTTCTCATTTGTGGAAGATTTTTTTTTCTAATAGTCAAATCTGAAAATTACCATATATGGGGAAAGAATGTAAACTAGAAATAGTTGAAATGAATTCAGAATATTTCTTCCTCAGTGTTTTGTATCCATTTTAAATTATTTTTCCCCCAAACTTGCTCTGTTTCAAAACTCCTTGTTAAAAGGAAGAGAAACACAATAAAAATGAAGAAGCATCTCCTCGTTTTTTCTTTGCAGAAACAGTCTGCTAGATCCAGAAGTGTTTTCTCATGAGAAGTACGAATCATTCTTGCTCGTAGAGACCAGAGCTCTGAAGATGCTCTTCATAACTAGCATAATACGAAATGTGTGGTTACCAGAATATGTATTTAATTCAGTATCCTAAAATTTTTCTATTCCATCCACTTATGTTATGATGTTATTGTCTTGCGTGATTATATATGATTTTCTGTGTAATTATGTTAAAAAGTGCTGATGCAGGCAGTGATGGTACACATCTTTAATCCCAGCACTCGGAAAGCATGGGCATTTGGATCTCTATGAGTTCGAGGGCAGCCTGGTCTATAGAGTAAGTTGCAGGAAAGTCAGGGGTACACAGAGAAAGCCTGTCTTGGAGAAAAAAAAAAACAACAACACTGTGATGCTACTTTTGCTTTGATATGTGGAAAACATATCACTCTGGAAATGCTGTTGTACTTACGAAAATCTTACTATGCTTTTCTTGTGTGGTTTTCAAAGAGACTGAATTAAAAGTGTGTGGAAATGTAGCCATAAATTTCATAAGCTATAGCTCCTACAACTATGATGAATAGCAGTTAAAATGATATTAAGCATAGTCATATGCAACATTACTCTAAATATATTAAAATATATTATAAAGTTAATACAGAAGGAGCTGATCTTTTTCTTAATCTTTCCATTGTGACACATTATTTTATCTAATATATAAAGTGGGTAATAAATAATAATTTACATAAGGGTAGACCAGGATTAACACTATCCAATTTCTTAATGAATGTCACTTAATTTCTTAATGAATGTCACAAATAAAATGTCTAAAACAGTGACAAATAGCAGGTCAACTAAATAAGTTTATGTTGCTAAGGTAGGGAGGAGGGAAGGAATAAAACAGTACATTTAAAAGTTGTTTGCTTTTAAGAGTCATTTTAATGGGAAATTTTTGCTTACTTTCTTACTGCAAAATCTGTTACTGAATATTTTAGGGGAAAGGTAAGGTTATAGGAATGCGATGGGCCAGAAACCTGTGTATTTGCTGAGAAGGCTGAGAACAGTGCTGTATCCTCAGCTACCAGTTTTGCCTGAGAATGCTGGGACACTCCTTGGCAATTCTTTAGTCTTTGTCATCAGCTATTCCATTATGGCCTGTCACTGTAATTATGCCCTTAAATATTGGTCATTTCATTTCCTTCAATTCATAGTAAGCCATATATTCTTTTAAGTATTTATTCAAGTAAGTATTAAATTCTGAAGATTTATTATAGGAAAGTTATTGGGTGTATAATGAGGAACAAGAGAGAGACATTGCCTGTTTTTAGATTTCTGAATTTAAATATCAACAGAAAATTATGAAAATACAACCCCAAGCATAGTATTATGAAATCTAATAAATGTCTCAGGAAAAAAAAAGCTGGATAGAGGTTTTGGTGGTGCTCTGTCAAGCAGCCTTTATTAAGGCGATGCAGCAAACTTTTTTAACACTGTCAATAATTCTGAGTCCTGATAGAGAAGTGAGCGTTAACTATATCACTTGTGATAAGGGTGAAGAAGGGAGGTTATATCCCAATGATTGGAAAGGAAATAGTATGTTCAACAAGTCAAAAGAAACTTTAATGACTTGGGGAAAGGAGAAAAAGATGAATATGAAATCAGTAAGGTCAGGGAAACAAGACTGCAGAATGTAGAGAAATGATACATAGCAAAGAATCCAGTTTTAGGCCAATAGCAACCATCCAGGGCTGTAGCAGTAGAGAGAGTGGAATACACAGATTTGACACATTATTTTGGTGCAGTGTGAGGACGGCATGAACTTGATAAGAAGGGACAGATTCAGGAAGTTCAGGCAGGTGGCAAATACAGTAATGTAGGATGGATTGTATACCTTGAGCAAGTATAGGGATAGTGGAGATACAAAGAAAAGAATTGATATGTGATATATTCAGAAACAGAACTGGAGCCATCTTATGAAGGAACCCTGGGAATATGCAGGTATGGTAATCCTTAATTTGATGTTCCAGTGAAACATCTATCAGAGTGCATTCTGTGCACACTGGGATGTAAGGTCTGAAGCTCAGAATAGGATCTGGGGCAGAGAGATAGCAAGGAGAAATTCTTGCAAGACAGAAATTGAAACCCCTGGAGTGAATGAGAGCAGTAAACAGCATAAGACCCATGATGATAGCTGCTGTGTTCATTGTGAGAGAGAAATCCAAGAAAAAAGAGCCAGAAAGGATAAGCAGGAGAAAAACAAAGCAGATTATAGCATTAAAATAGAACAGACAAACGTGAGAAAGGAATAAATGGCAAGAACAATATAGTACTGACAAAAACAAAACAAAACATAAACAAACAAAAATAAACAAAAACCCTTAAGCACTGCACTCCAGTCACTGCTGCTTCAGGGTTCGTGTTTAGTACAGTCTAAAAATGACAATAATGTCACGATCACTTCAATTTAAAGAGGGCAGTCTGGGGACCATGAGGTTTAGTGAAGTAGGCAAAGGAATTGTCCTTTGTCTTCATATCACCCAGAAATTCAATGATTCACTCTAATTCGGCCACCAATTTCATTTTGAGGCACTTTGTTTTTCTTTGTTTAAGGATGTCTTTCAAAGCCATAACAAAAGAAAACTCTGTCCCCGTTTTCAGAAAAATCAAGCATATTGCTGACTCTTCCATTCACTGCAGCTTCCTCATTCTTTTGGTGACAACAAGATTTCTTGTCCCAGATTATAGGATGGCTGTAGTCACTAGATGAATAAGAAACACAAATCTCAGCTTATCAGTTCTACATATTTATATCCTGCAGAGACAGAAGTTACACAGCACACATAATGTGGACAACAACTATGTCCAGAGTGTGGGATGTAGTGATATCCAGACAGTGAGCTACACCTAATTCCCACAGGGAAATATGATTACTTTTCTTTTAATCACATTGTAATGTACAGGGAAACCAAAGGAATGACTCAGATATGTATTAGAAAGTGATATGGTCCTGGTAATAAGCACAGGAGTTAGTAGAGGATCTGATCCAAAGGAATAATGGAAACTTGGTTTTTGAACCACTCCCAAAGTTGTTCTCAGATGCCCAGAGACATAGCACTAGGCCCTACTCCTAACAGATGCCTTAGAGTTACATAACACTGGGCCGACAACTCCTGACAGATGCCCAGAAACACATAGCACTGGCTCCATTCCTGAAAGATACCCAGAAACACATACCAACGCATACCACTCAACCCATTCCTGGGCCTTTTTCTACACACAAAAAAATCCAGCAGAAAGAAACTGGCTTCAAAGATACAAGAACGGAATCCCTTTCTTAGTTCTGTTTTCATTACCAGTCCCTGTGGTCAGAAACAATCTTTTGTCACACTGCAGAGCCATTTTCTAACTAGAAGAGAAAGCTTTATATTCAATCGTACCACTAATTGCAGGATATATGATCCCATTCTGAACCCAAAGATTGTGAACTGTAAAAGCCTGTTTCCTGTTCAATGTCGTTCAACCCTAGCACATATCTTTAATCCAAGAGCTTTTTTATTATATAAGTTATTTATTTTTATTTAAATTTATTGTTTTAATTTATTCACTTTGCATCCCGATCATAGCCCCTTTCCTCATCTCATCCAGTCTCATCCTTTCTCCTGCTTCCCCTCCAACTCCCTCCCCTAGGACTCAGAAAGGGGGAGACCTCCAAGTTTCCTATCAACTGACCCCAGCCTATCAAGTTTCCTATCAAGACCCCAGCCTATCAAGTTACATTAGGACCAGCTGCATCTTCTTCCTCTGTGGCCTAGGGGGACTGCCCCAGCAGGGAGAAATGATAGAGAAACAGGCAACAGAGTCAATGTTAGAGATGGCCCCTGCTCCACTTACTAGGGAACCCTCATGGAGACTGAGCTGCTTATCGGCTACATTTGAACAGGTGGCCTAGGTCCTCTTCATGCATGATCCTTGTTTGGTGCATCAGTCTCCACATGACTTCCTGGGCTCAGATTTGTTGGCTCTGTTGTTCTTAGAGAACTTCTGTCATCTCTGGATCTTTTATCCCCCTACTATTCCATAAGACTCCCTGTGCTCTTCCCAAAGTTTGGCTGTGAGTCTCAGCATCTGCTTCAATCCCCTGGTGGGTGCAGTCTTTCAGAGGACATCCATGTTAGGCTCCCATCCTGTTCCCTCTCTTTAACTGTTTCTGGTGTCTATTCTATTTGCCCTTGTAAATAATAATTAAGCATCTCTCCTAGGTGCTCCTTGTTACTTAGCTTCTTTGGGTCGGTTGATTGTAGTATGGTTATCCTGCATCATATGGCTACACAGGTTTAAATAAAGTTAACCCTAGGTCAAGAGACAAAGCAAGAAAATAGCTGACAAGGAGCAAATAGAAAGGACGGGCATTGAATTGAACAGTTTTTTAAGACAGTGTGGTGAAAGAGAAGGGGCTTTTAGCTTTCTCCTTCTGGGACATCAGCTGGGTAGGAAGATCAGCTGGGTGCTTTCTCTGACTCTCTGAGCTAGCAGGTTTTTACCCTGGCATCTAGCTCCTGAGTCTTTATTTGTAAAATCAAACAGTTGGGATTTGCTTTCTTTATAACAACAATCATTACATGGAAGACTGCTGTGAGTTAAACATTGCAGGCTTAGCCTTTAAAACTGTGGGAAAAAACAGGTAGATATGTAAAGTCCTGAAGGAAGGAGTCTGGTTTGCAGGCTGGCTGCTAGAATGAACACATACCTGTCACCCTTGCTTTTGGGGGAAAAACACCTCCCTGGGCTCCTAGACTTTAGCACAACTGACAACATAATAGAAATACCATTCAGGCCTTAAAACTCATCACCTAGGCACCAACAACTGCCAAAAGAAAACAAAGACCTACTCTTTCAAAATTCATAATTCTAGGAAAGTTGCTAAAGGTACTAACCTTGCCTTTTAGCTTCTGTAGTTCTTGATAACAGAGGTCTATCACCCGAGGATGTGGATTTGTACTTAAAACCCATGGTAGAACATTTCAGGACTGTACTTGGGTCCTGAATACCTGGTGTAGTTACTGTCTGAATAATTTCTGCTGACCTTAGCCCATGTCTAAGTAGTTTTTCTCTGGTGGATACTTCACAACATTTCTGGAAGCCCCAGTGAGATACCTAGAAACCAGACCTGAGACTCCAGGACTCTCATGGCCGCTTGGAGTACAGGAAGAGTGTAGTGGTCAAGGGGTTTCTAGGGGTCATACAACCTATAATGTTCCAGGGGTCCAGGGATCCAGGACTCCACGACTCCCTTTGATCAGTTGTTGCCTAATGCCTCTGACACCTCTGGCCCAAAGGGAATAAAATTAAAAAGTTGTCTGGTTTGTCACCTCTGGCGGTAAATCTGGTTAATTCACCTTCTGTTTAGGACACATAGCCGAGACTACTGATGCTGCTGATTCAGTGTCCATTATCTGTGTGAGATGTCAATGGACTCCCCTGGTCTGTTCTTGTTTAAAGCATGTGTGGTGGTCACCATTGATTGCCCTTAGACTGTGCCTTTCTGTGTGCCTCTGTCAGTTCTGTTGGTTGAAGAAAATGATCTAAAATGGCAAGAGGAGTAAGCCAAACAAGGACCTCATCCAGAAGGTGCACAACTTCCCAAAGGCTCACCGGTGCTGCGGTGGCTGACACCAACCGTGTGCCACATTCGAGAGGCAGCTGTAGCTGTATCAATGGCTGCTGCTATTGCTATGGCAATGCCAGATAAAGCTCCCAAGCAATGACAGCTGGCAGTGACCAATGTGGACCAAGAGGAGTTTTGTGGACAAGAATGGACATGATGTTTCTCATCACAAGAAAACAAACAAACAAATAATAATAATAAAAAGGTTCTCTATGACATCTCTGGTTCTCTTTTGTTGACTGGTGGCCCAGTAGCTCAGGGAGTCTGAATGGTGACTAGGAGACTCCAGCTTCCCAGACCAGTTTCTTTGTATTGACAAGTGCTTTTCTGCGGCATGAGATGCCAACCGCAACCACCATCCTCTGCCCTAAGAGCTGTGCTCCTTTGTTGAAGATTCAAATCCTTTTGTCTTGCCCAGGTCATCCAGAGAAACCCCAAACCTCTACCTGCTGGAGAAAAAAGGGAGAGACTGTCTCTCTCCCATTCCCATTCCAGCTGCTTGGTCAATGTCTTCTTTTCAACCGATAAGGTATGTAATTGAAAAACTCAGAACCCTCCATTCTCTGAAAAAAAAGTAGGAAATCCACCTTCGTGCTTGGAGGGGCTGCTAGACAGTGCAGTCTGGATAGGCTAACCTTCTCTTTCCTGTCCAACCTTACCGGGACTCCCCAATACTAACCAAAGTAAGGAGGGTCTGAATAAATTTGGCTGGGCCCTTTTTAAAGGATCCACCAGAAAATACTACTTTTGCGTTGGAACACATATATTTTTAAAAATTCAGATGTTAGAAGGGCTTGAGAATATGAATAAGTCCCAATTGTTAGAGATTGAGCAAAGGATTTACAATAACTATGGCTTTAGAGATTAAATAAGAAATAGAAAAAAATAAATAATAAAAAAAATTTCAGAGGTGAAAGCAAGAGACACTGGGAAAGAAAGAGGCAAAAAACATAACAATGCCTTGTCCTACATGATAACGAAGGTGGCCCCTGGAAGAGGCCAGTGGTCTCTCTGGCCTAAAGATTTGATCCTGTTACTCCTGGGTGGCTGGATTGTTTTGTTTTGACAGGAACTGTTCCTAACTACACTGCATTCTGTAGTGGCCCTGCTGAGAGGGATTCCAGAGAGGAAGATGGCACTTCTGGACCAGCCCAGTATCTTATTCTGACAAACTACAGCCGTCAGCCCAGCCAGCCTGCTTCCAGACAGTAACACAACAGAGCCTTTCTGAAACAGCAGCCATGTTCAGCCATGTTACAAGCATCAGACCCTACCGACCAGATGGGTAGCATAGCAGAGTATGATGCTGTGATGTTACACAGCAGACCTGGTCCTTAAGCACTGATCCCCAAGAGGGAAGAATCCCTCTGACTACAACCAACAAGAACTCACAGCTTGCTGGCCAAGTGGAAGTGCTTAAGCAGCTTCAGCTCCTACCTCAGGTAGGGATCAGACCTGGCTGCTTCTGCCTCTGTGGCTGCAGCTACTGCATCCTCTGCTTTGGTCTACTCTGGGCCTGGTGTGCTGGGATGCTCAGCCTCTGTCTATACTTCCTGATCCCCACTTTGCCTGAAAATGACTGATGTAGTTCAGTCCATGAGATCTGACCTAATGTAGTGCAGATGTCCTGCTATAAGAAGTGGAAGAGGTATTGTATTTTGGTGGGGGCAGTTTGGTTTAAGATAAAATCAGAACTGCAGTTGTCACCTTAGACAGGAGAGTGTGGACTCAGTCCCTTGGCAAAGGGGCTCCAGCGCAAAGGACTCAGCTTGTGGCCTTAACCCAGGTACCTCACTGAGGGAAGGGCAAAGTCATACCTGAGTACATGGACAGACAGTACGCATTTGCCCACAACCCATGATTCCTCTATAAAAAGAGGAGGTGATCCTCACCTCAGCCAAAAAAAAAAAAAAAAAAAAAAAAAAAAAAAAAAAAAACAACTCAAAAACAAAGAAGAAATCCTGTCACCATTAGAGGCCATTTGGCTTCTGAAAGATGAAGTCCAACTACAAAGGGCATCAAAATGGGACTCTGCAGAAGCCCAAGAGAACAGGGTGGCAGACCTGTCCTCACACAAGTGGGGCCTCTCCAGATCTTGGTTACCCTGCCTGAAGTTGAACTGCACCAGAGCTCAAGCACACACACAAAGAAACTAAGTGCATAAGCAGGGGAGATGTGAAACAGGAGGCAAATGGGTGTTGGTTCTTGTTGGACAAGGAATCCATACTCCCTGCTGTTACCGGAAGAGAGACAATCACTGCACTCCACCAGGCCACCCATCTGGGGAGCAACTAAAACCCTTCTGGACCTGAGATACTCAGGTCTAGATATCACAATAAATTTGGGTTGCCCTTTTCCCGGGATTATGAAAGCGACCTAACCTTCACAGACAAGTTTCCCTAAGTATAGCAAAGATCCTAACTGTTGATGGAAAAGACCTAATCCATCAAAGTCTGTAGTTCTGGGAATGTCCCTAAATATATTTACCTTGCTTTTTTGGCTTCAGTATTCCTGCTTCTGGCTAACCGTTCTTGCTAAGGAAGCTGTGTCAACCCAGGATGTGACTTTTGTGCTTAAAAGGTCACCCTAACAAAGACTTGGGATACCACTGGGTTCCCAAAATCCAGTGTAATCGCCACCCTGCTAATAAAGACTTACCTGCCATACACAGGTGTCAGAACAGTCTTCTGTGGTGGATACCCCACAACACTTGATATTGGTGAGTAAATGCTAGAACAGGTTTCTGTGGAGGGTGCAGCACATTATTTTTCAAGTATATCCCAGCTGTTGTCCTGCATATCTTTATCATAGAACCTTTATCCATAAAATATGACCATCTTATATAGAAATAAAATGTAACTCTATTATGTACCAAAGCAATCCCTTCTTTAATATTCCTGCAGGCTCAGATTTTTTTTTCTCCATTGATTTATTTTAAAAATGTCTACTTAAGTGACTCTGAAAACGGCTAGGCTACCTCCAAAATAAGGTAATATAGAAGAGGTGGAAATCCTGATTGTTAAAAATGTGATAGGAAGTTTGGCATGATGCAGATGTGAGGAAAAACAAGGCAGCTTGAGACACAGTGCTATTGAAATGTGTTAAAACAGCAAACAAAAAGGCGGCTCTGTGGTTTGGAGGAGAATAAAGGCTAAAAAGTCGTCAGTGAGAGAAAATCATGGAGCAAGTAGGATTTCTCACACTTACAACACAATCCCCAAAAACATGTGAGTTGATTCCTTGAACCTCTTCTACCTCTACTTTCCTAACATTCCCGTAACATTTCCATACTCAGATTCTTATCCCACGAATATATCTCTCTCTCAAACATTCGTGGAACATATCTGGGACGGGTTAGTTCCCAAAGTGAGTGTTACATGTTTTCTTGATCTAACAGAGAAAGCCTAGATTTTAATTAAAATCTTAAAATCCTGAGGAAAATATGTTCCAACTAGTCTTGAAAAAAAATGTGCTCTGCCAAAAGGAATATTAAAATAACATTTTCCGGTTTTGTTCCCTGCTTCATATTTGTGATATTTGCACAGAACTTCAAACATAATGCAATTCTAAGATCCCGTTTATAAGGGCACTGCAAGATTCATTGATATTCTCACATGGCTCATAAAAAAAAGGAAGCAAGTAACAGTGTCACCATTGCTTTGTTTTGAACATGCTAAGTAAACATCACTAGAGCAGACTAGAAAAGCAATCACTTTATTTAGTTGAATAGTTGCCCACACTAATCACTAAAGATCAGTTATCGTAACATGAACTGGAAGATTTCCACTAAGACTCTTAAAAGAGTCAATAAAAGGTCATGTTTATATATGTTAGAAACACTTGAAAGAATAATATTAACATTGACTCCTGGGCCATGCCTGTACTTGCAAAGCAAAAGGGAATACCCTGGTGAATATGCCCCCTTTCAACATCAGTGCTCTAAAATTCAGCAGATTTCACCACTAAAAATCACCCTTGATGTACTTAGATTTAATAGTATTACAGAGAAGGTGGTGTCAAGTTCAAGGTGTGGAAAGGCATCTTGCCCTGCTATTGAAGTTGACCACTAAGCTCACTGAAATAGGTCTACCTATACTGCTTCCTAGTTTTGTATTTTAAGATTCTTATTTATTTATTTATCTCTCTTTCTCATTCATTCGTGTGAGTGTGTGTGTGTGTGTGTGTGTGTGTGTGTGTGTGTGGCGTGTGTGTGTGTACTCATGCATGTATGCCACAGAGCACATTTGGAAGTCATAGACAACACTGGGAGTTGTTATTTTTTCTTTTCACCATGTTTATCCTGAGGATTGAACTCAGTCTGTCAGGTTCAGTAGAAAGTGCTTTTACCTATTCAGCCATCTCACTGGTCCAGGTTTTGTACCTCTTATTTTTCAGGGGTGACATTAACAAGAAAGAGCATGTCTTCCTATCCCTTTCAGCTCTTTCTTAATAAATGATTCGTGCAGCTATATTTGTAAAACACCAGATACTTTGCTAATACGGAGGAATGGAGACTTTTATTTTCTACAGAATATTCCAGATCACTAAAGAATTATAATCTATAATAAAAGTAGTTTCAAACGTTTTTGTAGTATCAAAATACGTGTCTCGGTTGCCTGCCTACAAAATGGTGCAACTAGAATATGTCGTGTAAGTTAAACACTATAAAATCAAGAGTGAAAACAGAAAAGAGCAATAAAACACTCCCCTTAAATATATTAAGTTTTGATAAGCAGCTAATTATGTAATGGAAAGCTTAGTGTGTGTGAGCTATGGTTGCTCAGGTCAAGGTTAGTACAGCTTTTCCTTTTATTATATTTTTAAAATGATAATAAAATTTATTCTTTTGTATTAACTAGCTACATATTGAAGCGTTTCTTTATTAATTTTTAAAAACTGACTCACAGGATTCCTTGATCTATAATTCTATTTATTCATTTATTTTTGCTTTATGTATTTGTAATTATATTTCTTATAGAAATGTACCTTTATTTTAAGAAGTGATTTAAGATTTAGTGTTAAGAATTTAATGATCACTCTAGATATAACTTGAAATCTTACTGTGTTTTCCAATATGTTGGCACAATGTATATATATGAATACTACTCATGTGTTTGCATATATACACACAAACATATATGTGTATCTATATTAATATATAGTTAAAATAATGTCAGTCTTATCCTAGGAACAACATTAAATACAAAGACACACACAAAAAAGTGTATGTTACTAAATTGGTGAAAATTGTAATGTTTGAGACAAGATTATGCTAACCAAAAATGAGAAAATTCAGAATTATAAGCCCATTTTAAATATTTCCCTTTGCAAATGTAAACTGTGAATTACATTTCACCAGTTAGTTACCAGTCTTCAGTAACTAGTATACACAGGGTCCCTTAGAAATTGAAGGGTCACTACAGCTGTGACTATGTCACCACCAGCTCTCTGTCCTGTGTCACCACTTGAAACCTAATCTATTGATAAGTGGCTCTGAGTAGGCAAATTTTGTACAGTGTGCACAGAGGAACTGCTACCCAAAGAGTGGGAAGAACTTTTGGAAACTCCGCTCCAGAAGCCAGAACCTAAAAACTTTCATGCTGGTAAAATACATAGTCAAAATCCAAATGCCTGGGCAGATTCAGAATAACAACGCTCTTTTGAACATGTCTAGGACCCTGCAAGTTATTGAAGTATAAATATGAGCGTCTACCTTCTGAAGGTGGCTCTTACTACCCTCTGGAACTGGCAAGGGTTTATCTCCTATAACCAGAACTCAGAGTTAAGTAGGAGTAAGATAAACCCAACAACCATATCTAAACGATACTTTCATAATTTCAAATCCTTGGCTCCTCACTGTGGTCCAGCACGTGCCTTGGCTTTGGCAGATCAGCTCATGAGTATCACTACTGTTGCTATAACGCAGTGTTTTGTAGTAAAGAGAGAGGGATCAAGAGTCTAAGGAACCTGCTTCTAAGGAACTATGTTTTATCCCTAGAAACGTTCTGCTTGCAAATTCTGAAGTTTTACAGAAATAGATAAATGGGAATGTTTTATTTCTTTCACATGCAAATTAGTAGATTATGCAACAAGGCCAAGTAAACATTCAGAATAATCCTGAAAAGGAACACAAAACATGAAAGTGTTGTCTGAGATAGATAAAGCTTCATTTTTAGAAAACTTGAAGAAAATGACGCTATTTCAATGAAACTGAGGAATAAAGAAGGCTGTTTTCAGAATTTATTGCATGGTCTATAATAAGTATTTACCACATTTATTGTTTAAAGATTTTTATTTTTAGGTTTCATGCTTCTGGAAAATGGAAGTGGTTGAAAATAAGTATGTACAGACTATGTCTTTGATCCTTTTAGAAACCATGAGCATAACCATAACCTTGCAAGATGAAACAAGATCCACATTTTTACAAGGAAATGCTGTGCCCTTCATGTAGACAGCTCTAACAAAGCACCATAAGCCCAAGTCACTTACACAAAAGAAGCTGTTTCCCGTGGTTCCGGAAGCCAGAAGACTGAGAGGAGAGTGCCTCTCACCATGCACTAATGCACAGCTTCTTCAGGGTTGTAAAATACAAAAACATTTTCCCATTCACACTTGGTGGGAAAGAAACGAGCTAGATCTCTGACATTGTCTATGAGGCTGCACTTCCGTTCTTGAGGTCTGTCCTCTCATAACTCAGTTTCTTCCCCCATAGCCTTGCTCCAAAGACTATTTTATTTCTCGTGTGTGTGTGGATGTGTGTGTGTGTGTGTGTGTGTGTGTGTGTGTGGATGTGTGTGTGTGTGTGTGTGTGTGTGTGTGTGTGTGTGTGTATCATTATGAACTAATTTTACCAAGGCATTACATTCAGAAAAATTAACTCAGGAATCAAGGGGCCATTTCCAACAAGAATAAAATAGGATGAATGCCCTGGATCTCTCGCTTCCCAGAGGTGAAATAGCTGTCTACACTTAGGTAGGTGCACACAGTGGGTTTGTGCACCCAGTGCTGAGAACACTGAGCAAAAAGGAGCCAAATCTGAATTCAGTACATGTGAGCATGAGCTTCCCATTGAACTTTCTAAGTAGTTACTGGCTACCATTGAATTAATGGAAAAGTAATTTGGTGAAAAACAATGAACTGAAATAACAGGAGGGCTAAGGCTGAAGAAGAACCTTGGGTCTGTGATCATTGGTGCACATAGCATTAGAATGACATAAATCAATACTGTGATGTTTTAAGATCCTTCTTCTATAGGCAAGATATCTGACTTGAAGAAGCTGTTGAGTATTTCAAATCTGTGCCAAATAAACTAATAGCAATAACAAGAATAATAAAGCTTGAGTACTCAGTTTCCCACCAGGCTGAGGGTCTGAGATTCTTTAACTCAATCAAGGTATTTACTCTAACAGTCTCTTTGGTTATAGCCAAGAAGAGTAAAGGTGTAGGGTAAGATTACAGGGGTGTGTTAATGAACAAGGAGGGAAACAAATACAAAAGGTCCCTCAAGGGAATAAATTAAGTGTAACACAATTACTTCGTAGCTCTCACACACTTGGTTGGAGACTTTTATAACATTCTGTTGTTGTTGTTGAAGCACAATGGTATTTGCACTCACAGATAGTACTAAGGAAACCAGGAATGTTAAGCATGCAGGGTAGTCTCTTCAACAGAAGACATGGATAACCCATTTTCTGCAGATTGATACCAACTCTCCGGGTATTAACAGAGAGTCGAAAGTGACACAGTCACTTCCTTTCTGACACTTCATTTCCCAAAGGGCTCTGTGTATACAACTTAGTCACTAAAGACTGCTGGAAATGAAAGTGGCTAATAGCCTAGGTGATCCTTGGGCTATTTGTATGACCAAAGCCTATTCTAAACTCCCACAAGCAGGACAAGAGATACTGAATAGCCTAGAAGCCTAGAAGCCCTTTTCACTACCTGGGGCTTCCTCTAGGCTCCCACAAACAGGACCAGAGGTGGTTGATAACCAAGATACTTCTAAAGTATCTCCATGGTCAAGATCGTCCCCAAGGTCCTTAAGAAAATTCATGTGGCCAATCTTTAGAATCCATCTTCATGGAAAAAAGTGATATGTACTTTGAAATGATTTTCAGTGTAATTATGCTTCCTTGTCCACATGGGGTTATGTTACAGCAGGAAACATTTTCCCAAAATTGTACTGTATTTACATATGCCTCAAATACTTTCTGGTGTTGGTCCCTAGAAGATTGAGCCAATGCAGGCAACTGAGAAACGTTGAACTGAATTTCCTTCGTGCCTCACACCGTGCTGGCATTTGCAGAGATGCCCACATTTTCCCAGTGGGATTTCTGAATTGCAAAGGATAAGCAATCACTGTATCTATTCTTTTTCTGAATGGGAATCTTCATGTTCTACCATTGGGCAGTATATGGGCGGATGGTAGTGAGTGCAGGCACACACGTGGAGGCCAGAGCACCTCTCCTGATGAGAGGACCCACATTCTCCCTTGGTTGAGACACAATCTCATCTTGTTCACCACTGACTATTGCCATGCTAGATGTCCAACATTCTTTTCAGGATTCGGCTGTCTCTGCCTCTCATCTCACCGTAGGTATGCTGGAAATAGAGAATCATTACCAAATTTCACTTTTCTGGGATCCATATTAGTTGTTTTTTGTTGCTGTGATAAAACACTATAACCAAAGGAAGCTTACGAGAGTTTATTTGGGCTTACAGTTTCAGAGGGAAGATTCCTAATGATGGAGGAGACATGTCAACAGGTGACTAAAGCAAACAGCTGAAAGAGCATATCTTCAGCCACAGCCATGAGGCAGACGGAATGAACTAGAAACAGGTGAGGCTGTAAACTCTCAAAACCCGTATCCAGTGATATGCTCCCTCTTAAAGGCTCCATAGCCTCCAAACAACTAGGGAGAAGACTTTTAAATACATGAGCCTATAAGAAACATTTCTCATTGAAACTTTACAGAATCCACATCTGGGTCCTCACATTTGCAGGGCAAACACTTTACTGAACTATATTCACGCCTCACTAGCATGCAGTTCAAATGCAGACTGTCTATTGGTAGAAAATCAAGTTATTAGACAAAACTGTATTCAAAACTGTATCACTGTATTAATGGTGTAATATGAATTATGCCATTAATTTCACAGAAGACATCAGATTCCAAGACTATAAACCCATGTCTATTTTTGTCTTATTGTCAAGAACAATTGAAAGCTCGCTTTTGATTAGATTCTTAATTATATTGAATTAAAATGAAAAACTAACTTTTACATTCTCTTTGATGCAGTAAGATGAGATAAAATATAAACTTCTGCTTTGCCAGCAAATAGTGCATTTTAGAGAGGATCTGAAAACAAGTTTACTTTCTGACTTAGAACTACATTTATTTTATAATGAGGTGTCACTCTTGAGAACCCAAAAATGATTTTATGCTAACACTATATTTATTTTTTGGCAATGTCAGAGACTTTCCTTGAATATTTTAAAATATGACTCAGTATTCACAGCAGTGGCAGTTGAAGTCAAAGTTTTCAGTCACATTTTCCCTAATTTATTTTAGTTTCAAGATATTTTGTCATAAGACACATTCAAATGTTTCCTAGGGTGAATCAACAAATATAAACTGTGAGCCTACACTGTAAGCAGGAGGACAGAGGCTCATGAAAAACAAAGGGCTGCAATTCAACCCACTTCCCAAATCCCCACAAGCTTCTACTGTAGGTTTTCTCCATTAAATTATAACCAAAATAACAAAAGAAGCCAATGCATTAGAGATGTCAACAACAAACAAAAAAGAGCTCGTATCGTTTAAGGATATGTATTTTTGTTGTTTTGAGACAAAAATCTCATTACGGAACCACTCAGTTCTGAGACACAAAACATGACACATGTCTTCCATATGCCAATGGAGTCATGTGCCAAAGATTAATGTCTACGAGAATGGGCATTATAATTCATCCACAAAATAGCGTACAGAATACTAACTGAATGTGTAGCAGCTGATTCATAATTGATATGATGCTCTGAGCTAAACATTGGTAGGATGTGAGCTACAAATATGGCAAAGAAAACATAATAGCAAGAAGATCTGCTTTGGAGACCACCTTCAACAAACTTTCTGTTGTGCTCTTTAATTCTAAAATCCCATGATTAAGACTGATGTCTGAACCAAATAATTGCTCTCAGCTGTAATCTTTCAACTTCTCTTTGGGAAACAGGAAAATAAAAAAGTCTATAATAGACTCACTGGCCTTCTAAAAGATTCACTGAACCATAAATCTTGAAAGGTCATTTAACAAAACCAAAATTAAAATTATTTTTTTAAAAGTCAAAGTGAACATGCAGTCTCATATTTATACTACAAATTCCTGAATTGGTTTAAAACACCAAGTCTTGTGGCTGGAGAGGTGGCTCAGAGGTTAAGAGAACTGGCTATACTTCCAAAGGTCCTGAGTTCAATTCCCGGTAACCACCTGGTAGCTCGTGTCCATCTAAAATGAGATCTGGTGACCTATTCTGGCATGCAGGCATATATGTAGGCACACATACAGGTAAAATACTGTATAAATAATAAATAAATAAAATATTTTTTAAAAACTAAGTCTCTAAGCTTTAGCTCTAGCTGTTGCATAGAATAGATACATTTATTTTAAAATCTGTTTTCTCAAATTAATAACATTCAAAATATCAATTTTATTTCAAAAAATAATATTCATTAATTTTCCCTCTGTCAACACACATTTTGTTAAATGTTTACCTTGCCCTGTTAAATTATTCAGTATTTTAACTGATTCTTGAAACAACACAAGCCCAATAATATAAAAATAAAATTAAAGCTCCCATACTAGACAAAACAGTCTCATTTATACCTCGTTTTTCATTTTCTTTTAATGGTTCCACAAAAGATTTTACATAATGTTGAGGTGTCTTGAAATATTTTGATATATCATAAAGTGTATATTTGTTTGGTTAGTGTAGTCATTTCAAACATTTATCATTCCTTTATACTGAAAAATGTCAAATTTTTCCTATTGGGTTTGTACTGTATTGCACTTACCTGTCTAATAGCACACCAGAACTTCTTGTCCAATGTTTCCCATTTTAAGACCCAAATAATCTCCCCAGAAATTAGTAAGGACAATTTTCTTTTCAGCTTCTAGATGAGCAACCTTCTTGGATTCTGCTAACGAATAAGATTATTTGGTTTTGCTTTTCTGCGCTTGACTTATTTTGCTTAACCTAATGACCACCAGTTCTGTTTATGCTGACACCAGTAATATAACTTCGTTTCCTGTATGATGAATAGTATCCCTTTGCATACGTATGTGATGTTCTTTTTACCTATTAGCCAGTTAAGGGATACTTGTTTTTTCATTTTCTTCATGTTGTGGACAGTGGGTATGGGAATGCATGGAGCTTTTTTTTCTATGTGTGATTTTATTACACATGCATATACACACATGCATACACATACAGTTTTATGTTCATACACTATATATTCATACACACATATATGTATGTGTGTGTGTGTGCATGTGTGTAGTAATGGGATTTTTGGACCACAAGACAACTGTATTTTTAGCAGCTGAGGATAAGTAAACCTCAATAATGTTTCCTGTAACGGCTGCACTAATTTACATTCCCACCTATAAAGTACAAGCAGTCTCATTTACCAACGCCTCATTTTCTTGTAATACATCATTTGATATAAGCCATTGTTACTATGATGAGATGTTATTTCTTGTTGGTTTTGATTTGCATTTTCCTGGTGATCGGTAATATTACGATTCTTTTCCATGTACCTTCTCAAAGAGGAAGATGTTCAAGTTATAGTAATATGATCAGTATTCTGGTTTCTCTATCAATTCCTTCAGTATCTAGCTTGAAATAGAATGCTTCACTCAAGATTATTTTCCTATAATCATAGCCAGAATCCAATGATTGACTTATAGTGAATTTGTATATGTTGGTAGAAAACAAAACAAAACAAAACTTTTAGTGTTGGTCCAGCCTGAAACAAATCTTTTCTATTTTATCTTAAAGCTTCTTTTGGAATCAGCCAAGAAATATCAACGGCTGACGGCCTCTCATGCTCTGTACATTTCAGCACTTGCCCTTCCTTATAAAATCATTGATCCCAAGGAAACTTCCTCCAAATATGATAAAACCTTTTGACAACTGTCTTCAAATTAACTCAAAGTTAACTCATCCTTGTATACCCTTTTATAGTTTTTCTTGTCAACGAGATAGAAAAGGGCAGAAATGCAACATTCCTTTAAAAATTTTACATGAAATTTCAGTAAAATTTGTAAATTTTAATTCCATACCCTAAGAAAGTGAGAAACCACTTTTATGTGAACACATAATTACTAAATATTTTAATCTCCATAAATCAATGATTCATTATGTCTTATCGAATTAAAAATATTGCTTAATTTCATAGATTGTGTTTGTTAAGTCTACATTAAGTCTTGATTAATGCGTTTTTCAATAGAGAGGGCTTTCATTGAAATGTTGGTCAAAAAAAAAAAAGAAATGTTGGTCAAATCTCACAAACATGGTTTATACTGACTAGTGGTTATGTATGAGAAGAATAAAGTGGTAAGGCAGAACAGTGGCAAGTGATTTATTCTGTTCTTATTAGTGTTATAAATCCTTTAATATCATTAACTTGAAAATCATTATGTGGCAAAGGAGAAGTCGAAGTGTAATTATGTCTTTTGTGACCACATGTTAGTATATGTATGATTTTTCCTAAAAAGTCTATTATCTGTACAAATGACTACAATATTGAATGTACCTTTAGACTTTCATTTGAATATTTAATTAAATTTATGACAAAATGTGCTTTTTAATTCAGGAGTATATAAAATAAGTATGCACTACTTAATCAATGACACAATAGCAATTATTAATATATTTTGTATTTAATTTTCTTGATAAAATTGGTGTTTTTGTTTAATCATTTCATAACAATTGGTAGGATTCTTTTTAGACTTTCAAACTAAATTTAATTTCTTCTTTTTCAAATTAATTTTACTGCATCTATTAATATACCATTCTCTAGAAAATATATAAAAGGGTTTTGTTCGCCACAAATGCAAAGATAGGATAATACGTTGTATGGTAATGCTGCCAATTGGATACAACATAGTGAAAAAAAAATCTTTCAGAATAATTTAGAAGACAGAGGACTTTATTTTTCTCTTTCTAAATAATGAGGTACAAGTGTTTGACAGAAAAACATTTCTGGATGCTTCTTTTTTTCTTTTCTTAATTTTTTAATTTTTATATTAATTACAGTTTTTTCACTTTCTATCCCAGCTGTAGCCCCCTCCCTCATCCTCTCCCAATCCTACCCTCCCTCATCTCCTCCCTGCTGCTCTCTAAATCCACTGATAGGGGAGGTCCTCCTCCTCTTCCACCTGACTGTAGCTTATCAGGTCTCACAGGACTGTGTGTTTCTATTTGCCACTGTTTCTTAATAAAGAGCTAATTATCAAACTTTATTTCAATTTCCATATTTTACCTTGGCTTTTAAAATAGTTAATCTGGAAAAAAAATCTATGGGTACTTATTTTCAATTTTAAACCTACAGGAACTAAACTACAATTTGCTTCACTGCATATTCAATTTTTCAATGCTGAAATGTCATTACTAACCATTCCTACCCCCTCAGAGACATACACATATATGTATGTATGTCTATATATGTATGTCTATGTATCCATAGACATATATATGTGAAGACAGAGTTGTAGATAGACAGATAGACAGACAAATAATATATACATATATACATACATACATACATACATAAACACATATGATGATAGGCAGACAAGCCTTACTGAATCTGTACACATTGTAGGCATAGTAACACAATACTCAAAATTTATAAAAACACGTATTTTTCCAAATCCATTTAACTCTATTAATCATATATTTCCCACATCATGTGAGATATTCATTTTTTAATTATTATGAGCAATGACATTGTTTCACAATATTTCCTATAAGATATTTAATGTCTAAATGTATTTTAGAAAATATGATTAGTTAACATAATTTGAAGAAAAGTATCGTTATTTTATTTCATAATTCCACAAAAGTTTACTTTTAAAAATTGAGGTCATTCTAGAAATACTGTTACTAATAATATCAATTATATTTCTTAGAACCTGAAGGCATAAAGGAAAGAGTGTTTTAAAGCAACCACAAGATTTGACTATTACTGGTTATGGAAGCCTGGGGAAATTTCAAATTTGAACATGTAGCCTATTATTCATTGCCATATTTTGCATCTTTTCACAAATGTAAAGGTTGAAGTATTCACAGATATTTTTACAATTATACTTTAACACCCATAATATTCTAAGTGCTACATATGACTTTTCAGTTTAAAAAGTCTAAAACTTCATCAAATATATATATATTAAATTGGCTGGATTTCTGAGCAGTTACAATTTGATTGCAATGGATTGCTATGGTAGAATGAGAACACATTAAATTAATGTCAATTAGTTAAAATCTCACTTGTGAGCTGGAGAAATTGCTCAGGGGATAAGAACACTGGCTGCTCTTCCAAATCTCCAGCAAATGCATGATGGCTCACAACTATCTGTAATGGAATATGATTCTTTCTTCTGCTGTGCATGAAAACAGAGCATTCATATATACCAAATAAATAAATCTTTAAAAAATATCACTTGTATCATTCAAGGAAAAGGAAATTTAAAAGTTCATTTAGACAACTGCATCATTAAAAAAAAAAAATACAATTATTTCAGAGCTCTTTTGGTGTCTTTTTATATGCTGTTTAGTTGTTATTTAAAAATCAACAAGTTCAAGCCAGGCGCAGTGGCGCATACCTGTAATACTGGCCCTCTGGGAGGCAGAGACAGGTGGATCTCTAGGAGTTCAAGGCCAGCCTGGTCTGCAAAGTGAATCCAGGACAGCCAGGACACAGAGAAAGTCTGTCTTGAAAAAATAAAAAAATCAAAAAACTGTTTACATGACCATAATATTCTTCAATAACAATATAACAAATACATCAAATTTGTAAAATAGCACAAATATCTTAAATGAAACTCTTAGTCATCATTTTTCTATTTCAGAATATTTGTTTGTATAAAAGCCAATCCTATATATAAGAAAATAACCCTGAAATAAACTATGAGGTAGTCTTCTGTTAATTACAGAAGCAGAATATAACATTAATAAAGGTGATTAAATAAAAATTGATTGCTTTAGCTGAAAATTTTAGATTGAATAGTTTTACAAGCATAAGCCATTATCAGGTAGATGATTTCAATGAAATATATAAACTGGAAATTTCAGTTTAATTTTCAAAAGAGCAAAGCTCTAAAATATAACCTCTCAAACACTAAAGGAATTAGATTTAAATTGTCTAGGATTATCTTAGACACACACACATAAAGAGACTCTTTGAAGGATAGACCTTATTAAAGTTCTATTATCTTTTCAATAGATACAAACACCTAAAATACAAATCTGAATTAGCACATAAAACTTGTAAATCCTAGTAAATCCTTCAAAGATTATATTCTATACGAGATCTGTCTGCCAATCATTTATTTTTACCATAATGGCTCTTTCACTAAGAAGATTCAAGTTGTGAGTTTATATGTTGAACTTAACTGTAGCAGCTGATTAAAATGGAAGTGGAATGCTGCCCTTTGACCACTATTCCCAGATCAAGATTAATGAATTTTGAAATATTATTGATAAATATTAATATATTTGTTTGTGAAAAATCATATATAATGATTTTTAATATAAATATATATGTGCATGATATACCTTAAAAAAGAACTACACATATATTTGAATGGAGATATATTCCTTTGCATTCCATATTAACAAGTCAACTAATTGCTCCTAATGAATTAAATTGACTTAGTTTGCATTTTTAATTTATTCCAGTAACTTTTAAACTTAAAGAAATTTTCAACCTCATTAGCCATCAGGGAAATGCAAATCAAAATGACCCTAAGATTTCACCTTACACTCATCAGAATGGCTCAGATCAAAAACTCAAGTGACAACACATTCTGGAGAGGTTGTGGAGAAAGGGGAACCCTCTTTCAACTGCTGGTGGGAATGTAAACGTGTATAACCACCTTGGAAATCAATCTGGAGCTTTCTCAGACAATTAAGAAGAGTGCTTCCTCAAGATCCAGCTATACCACTCCTAAGCATATATCCAAAAGATGTTCAAGCTTTATTCATAATAGCCAGAAGCTGGAAACAACCCAGATGCCCCTCAACTGAGGAATGGATACAGAAATTGTGGTATATCTACACAATGGAATATTATTCAGCAATAAAAAATAAGGAAATTATGAAATTTTCAGGTAAATGGTGGGAACTGGAAAAGATCAACCTGAGTGAGCTATCCCAGAAGCAGAAAGATACACAGTGTATACTCACTCATAAGTGGATATTAGACATATAATATAGGATAAACTTACTAAAATCTGCACACCTAAAAATACTAATCAAGAAGGAGGACTCTGGCTAAAATGCTCAAGCCCCATTCAGAAAGGCAAAGAGGATAGACATCAAAGAAGGAGCAAACAGGGAACAAGTCAGGAGCCTGACACAGAGGACCTCTGAAAGGCTCTGCCCTGCAGACCATCAATGCAGATGCTGAGACTTATGGCCAACCTTTGGGCAGAATGCAGGGAATCTTATGAAAGAAGTGGGGAAGAGGACAGGAGATCCACAAGGAGAGCAACAGAACCAAAAAAAAAGGGGGGGTGGGTAGGGCACAGGGGTCTCTTCTGAGACTGATACTCCAACCAAGGACCATGTATGGTGATAACCTAGAACCTCTGCACAAATGTAGCCCATGGCAGTTCAGTTTCCAAGTGGGTTCCATAGTAATGGGAACAGGGACTGTCTCTGACAGGAACTGATTGGCCTGCTCTTTGATCACCTCCCCTTGAGCCCTTGAGAAGGGGCACAGCCTTGCCAGGCCACAGAAGAAGACAATGCAGCAACTCTTGATGTGACCTAACAGACTAGGATCAGAAGGAAGGAAATGAAGACTTCCCCTGTCAGTGGACTTGAAGAGGGGCAATTGTGGAGAAGGGGAGGAAGGGAGGGATTGGGAGAGGAGAAGAGAGGGAGCTACAGGGGGATACAAAGTGAATAAAGTGTAATTAATAAAATAATAATAATAATAAAAAGAAAACCAGCCTCTGTGAAAAGAAACAAGATTTTTATTGGTCCCCAGGGCCTGAGTCACTCTAACTGATAGCACAGCCCTCCACTATGAAAAGCACAGGCACAAGAACCTTCTTTCCCCTCAGGAAAACTCAAATGAGTGTGAGCACATGTTTACATCATGCTGTGATGTGGGGTAGAGCAGAGTAACATCGTCGTCATCTACAAATTTTCTGCGACCTTCACAAACTTACTTGTTTCTGAGAAACTAAGTTTCATCTCTCACTGACCCTCTTGTCAACATTTGTTATCACTGATTATTTTTAACCCATTAACCTCAGCCACCTACAAAAACTGTAATCCATGAACAGTCCTGGAGGTGATTCATTTATATGGTCAACATTTTGGGAAAATCTCACCTGTGTTAGAGTGATTGCCGGAAGGCCCTCGACTCCGACCATGAATGTGTCTTAACCCACATTCAGAAATGTGTGTGTATAGCCCCTAAGAGAGCTTTATTTTTTTCCCCTAGCTCACAGTAACAACTTAAAATTTTCAAAGTGTTTTTAAAGCCATGCACCTTTTATATTTTCCTAACTTCAATGACAGAATCACTACAACGTTTCCCGTGACCCTGTAAATAGTTCAGCAACCATGCACATGCAAGCAACCCCAATTAAACTCAGTAGATAATTAAAGAAGAAAAACATAAAACCTGCAAGTGGGAAGAGATGTGTTGGAAAGCAGAAGGTTTCCAGGAAGAGTAGATGAGGGCAAAGGGTATAAGAGAAAGGGAAAATGTGTTAGATGTAATAAAAATAAATTATATACATGTATTGTCAACAAAAAACAAATATATATATATTTCTATTAAAAAATGAGGTAAAAGCAGAGATTTTTTAAATAATAGATAAAAGATATATAAACACTCAGCAATAATAAAATTTTAGAGAGAGATAAAAGATATAAGTAACATGGCAAAAGAGGAAGTATGTCCAGAAAATAGATAGTAAAATTCTCCAGAAATAAAGAGAATTTTAAAAGATATTAATGAATTTAAAAATCTAAACAGCATAAATAAAATTATAGAAAATGTGAATATTGTCACAATAAATAGAAAAGTCAAGTAGACATATATCTTTTAGAACAAAAGGTAAGGGCAGCCTCTATCATACAAGGCTTCTAAAAGCCTTTATTTTGCAAACATTTTTATCAATTTTTTTGATGAACTGATTATGTTTAAAAAAAATCTAAAAGGAAGACCAGAAAATAACAGATCTCATTTGTAAAATGTAGATATAAATGTAGATATCAGATTTCACACAAAGTGCTGTATAATTAAGTCCCAAAGTGCCCCGGAAAATTGTTACCTCCAAATAGAAGCAGATCATTGCACAAACGCAAATGTTTTCAGCATCAGTAAAAATTCTTTTGCTTTAATTTAGCACATTAATAAACTAAAACTGGAAAGGGAAGTTTATGAGCTCCAACTCCTAATTTTAAATTTAAAGAGCATATTAGCAAAATGAAAATGCAAAGCAACTTCTTCAATTCCTTAGTGAACAAATTTTGAATCATTTGAATCATGCCAGGCATGACATCCCACACCTTTAATTCTATCACTCAGGAGGCAGAGGCAGGGAGATCTTTTTGAGTTTGAGGCCATACTGGCCTACAAAGTGAGTTCTAGGACAGCTAGCACAGTTATACAAAGAAACCTTGTCTCTAAAACAAACAAACAAAGAAGCAAAACAAAATAACACAAAACAAAGTAGTTTAGGAACTGATCATGGCCACATTTAGCATGTTAGTAGAATTTTTTAATTAATTTTTTATTTTTATATTAATTACAGTTTATTTACTTTGTATCCCAGTTGCAGCCCCCTCCCTCATTCCCTTCCAATCCCATCCTCCCTCCCTCATCTCCTCCCTGCCCCTCTATACCAGAATTTTATAGTAATGTCATAAGATAAGAAAATGCCAGATGTATATAATGAGAAGGAGAAATATTACTGTTGTTGTTATTGTTTTGTTCATCTACATGGAAATGACTAACTCTATAAATAATTAATGAGCAACGTGCTAAGATCACTTTCCTATAAATGGCAATAGCAAATGTAAGAGTGTCATAACACCAAAAATATAGCCTCAAAATTTGAAACTATTACATTGTAACAATCATCCTGGATAATGGAGACAAGCTTTATACTATACACCCTAAAGAATGGCAAAATATAATATAAGATAAACATACTAAAATCTGTACACCTAAGGAAGCTAATCATGAAGGAGGACTCTGGCTAAGATGCTCAATACCCATTCAGAAAGGCAAAGAGGATGGACATGAGAAAAAGGAAAAAACAGGGAACAGGAGAGGAGCCTACCACAGAGGGCCTGCAGGGTATCAAAGCAGATGCTGAGACTTACAGCCAAACTTTGGGTAGAGTGCAGGGAATCTTATGAAAGAAGAGGGAGATAGTAAGACCTGGAGAAGACAGGAGCTCCACAAGGACAGCAACAGTTCCAAAAAGTCTAGGCACAGGGGTCTTTTCTGAAACTGATATTCCAGCCAAGGACCACTTATGGAGTTGGCCTGAAGCCCCTGCACAGAGGTAGCCTATGGCAGTTCAATATCCAAGTGGGCTCCATAGTAATGGGGACAGGTACTGCCTCTGACAGGAACTGATTGGCCTGCTCTTTGATCACCTCCCCCTGAGGGGGGAACAGCCTTGCCAGGCTACAGAATACAATGCACCCACTCCTGATGAGACCTGATAGACCAGGATCAGAGGGAAAGGGAGGAGGACCTTCCTCATCAGTGGACTGGGAGAGGGATACAAGTGGGGAAGAGGGAGGGTGAGATTGGGAAGGGAGGAGAGAGGGAGGTACGGGGGGATACAAAGTGAATAAACTGTAATTAATAAAAATTTTTTAAAAAGAATGGCAAAATATAGAGAGGTGATACACTGAGAGTCATCAAGAATTTATAGATTATTCAGGAAAATTTGTGTGGGTGACCAGAAGCCCATGTTGGCAATCATTAGGTATACTTTCATATATATGCACATGGATATTATAGATCATCTGATATATTTAACGTTAGATTATTAGTCTCTAATAAAGAATTTCAAAGCCTTTTTTGAATCATCATAGATTTATTTTACTCCCACTACTTGTCTAGCATGGCTTCTATGACAGGTTTTTGAGTTATTGTCCTCACATCTGTATCTAAACTGTTAAATATGATCAGTAATTGCTGGTGATGTAGTAAATGAAAACAGTGTTTCAGAGATGCCGCGTTAATAATTCAATGGCTGGCCAGAAGAGACAGCTGTTCCCTCTGTCACATGGTCCTATTCTATTATTTTTCCAAATGTCAGAAGCCAGAGATATTTATGAGCAACATCAATGAAAGTCAGTGTGTGCTCTCGGTCATTTGGCTTACTCTCCTGACTTCATGCAGGCTACACCCCATCCAAATGTTGCCTCTGGTAAAAGCATCAAGCTCAGAGCCTAGCGGTTTGTAGTCGTCCTTATATTGAGACCAGGTGTACTTCCCTTCAGCTCAATCCTGCCCACTGCCCATAGGCTCCGAGGAAACATCTGGGAGAGTCAGAGTCAATATACTTTTCACAATGATGTGGGAATAAAAAATACGTAATACAGAGCTGTCTACTGCACTTCTGAAATACACAGTCAATGCATTAAACGCAGGCAAAATGATAACAAGCTTCTCACGTAGGCGGAGACTTGTACACACTTTCATGACAATGTCATTGGTATGGAAGTTCGAATCACCTAGGGGAAATGGTAAAGTGTGGGATCATGTTGTGAAGTTCGAATCACCTAGGGGAAATGGTAAAGTGTGGGATCATGTTGTGAAGTTCGAATCACCTAGGGGAAATGGTAAAGTGTGGGATCATGTTGTGAAGTTCAATAAGCTATAGAGAACTGAGACATGACAACAACACAAAGATATCCAGAAAAAGATGCAGTGATTACAGTAAAATAGTTATGAAAGTTAAAAAGGAAATAACTGTTTACTTTATGATAATTTGTTATTATTATATAAAACATGAAATTGCTTATGTAGGAAGATGAATAAGAGGAATAAGGGAGAAAAAGTAAAGCAAGGTAAATTAAAGCAAGAGGAAAGAGCTGCACAACAGCAGTTATAACATTCTGCTGTAGTAGCACAAATGGGCTCAGTGAGAAATCAAGTTTTTCCCTCTGAAAATTTAAAGCACAGTTTGTATTATTTCACGAAGCATGCATTTTGTACATAATGTTTAGTGTGTTGTTTTAAAATTTTTACCACTATGTCTTTTATGACTTGAGGAGAAGGAATTATAAAATGATAAGCTTATTAATAGGGAATACACATCAACATTTTTCTATTTAAGCTGAATTCCATGGGTTTTGTTTTTGTTTTTTGTTTTGTCTTGTTTTTGAGACAGGATTTTCTGTGTAGCCTTGGCTGTCCTGAACTCGCTTTGTGGATCAGGCCTGCCTCAAACTCACAGAGATCTGCCTGCCTCTGCCTCCCCGAGTGGAATGTCATGTTTTTAATAACGCTATTTAGTTATTTCAAAAGAAGAATTGAACCTAACCATAAGGGAAGAAATTATAGAATATTGAATGAAGCTCAAAATGGAGACTCTGCCTCAGGGTGTCACTGAGATGTGAATGAAAAGGTGAGAGAATGCCCATAGGGAGGGCGGCAGAGCAGTGATAAATCTAACCTGCTCCTGCTGTGCTTCCTTCTCTTTTCCTGCTGTCCAGGTTTTCCAGCAGACACTTCTAATCATAGCACCAAACCAAACTTTCATGTCTATAATTAAAATCTGTCTACTTTAAATATCTATTTTGTTGTGAGACTTGACCTGGTCAATGATGTTAGGCTTTTCTTTCTTAGGTCAGGACTATTTTCAAAAATTATCCAGCAGTCTGGATAAGTCACAAAGGCCTCACTGCACTTAGAAAACTGTCTTTTTTTTATTTGTTTGTTAAGGAGAGCATGGCAGAGCAAACATAAGAACCTGATAAATACCGATGGCCCCCATGTAGGAGCACCCCTAAAGCAATGAGTGTGCTGCAAACTTCAAGGCTAGTGCTCAGGGGAGCAAATGCTGTAAAATGCTGGTTTTGTCTGACATTATCTATAAAAGTATGTGAAGGCTGTCCAGCAAATGTGTGCACTTTCTCATGATGCATCTACTTAAATGTTCTACTCTTTTGTTATGAGTTCATTGTATCTTATGTACCTCATGCTCCTCAAGCATTCTTTATGAATTTGCAAAAATTAACAAATTTTTGTGTTGGTGTATGTGTGCAAATATGTGTGCTTGCATGTTTTTGTGTGTGTGCATGCATACATGTGTATAAGCATGAACATATGTATGATACAAGTTCACATAGAAGCCAAAGGTCAACCTTGGGTACTGTCCCTCATGAGACATTCACTTTTTATTTTGAGACAAGATCTCTCCCTGGCCTGGAACTTGAGAAGTAAAGCTAGACTGGCAAACCAGCAAGAACTAGGGATCCACTTGTGTCTGCAGTTCTGGAATTATAAAAATATACTGCCACCATGCCAGTTGGCTGTGCTACATGGGTTCTTGGAATAAAAATCAGGGTCTCTTTCTTGCAAGACAGGTCCATTGCCAGCCATGCTGTTTCTCCAGCCCACACATTTTGTGGCTGTGTGTTAAGGTAATCCAGTGCCTGAGTCTGCTAAGTATTGTCTTTATCCACTGACTCAAGAGTGAGAAGGAAAGACCCAACTAACCACGTGGTCTTACAAAGAAGCTCAGAAAGTTACAAGATAAACAAGGCCCTGCTCCGAAGTCATAAGCAGTAAACAATTTAGTGGGAAGGAGACTTGAGTGGGGCCTGCCCACAGGTTGGCAAAGGATGCACTTTTTTTTTGAGTTATCATTTATGTGAGATTTCTCTTGTTTGTGATGTGACTGCTTTTGAGTTACCTATGCTCATATAAATAACACCTCACCTATGCCCCAATAAAATCATGAGTTCATCAAGGTAAATGAGTGTAATTGTTTCCTTGGTCTATTATGGTGCCCTATCTGCAACAGATATAGATTTATTTCCATGACTCCAAGAAAAGTCATGCAATGGGTTAATGTATAAAGCATATAACTTTATTTTTCATTGTTATGGATGCTGAGAAGTCTATAATCAAAAACACAATATCAGTTGTGGGTTTGAAGATGACACCTTATTGTAGTTTCCTGGGCACAAATGAGGAGGACCAAGACTATGTCCAAGGTACATGCTCTCACGGTGTACAGAGAGGGAAGGACTTTCCAGTGTGGCATTAATTTTCACGTAATAACCCGAACATTTCCCAATAGACTCTGTGATAGTTAGGTTTCTATCACTATCATAAAACACCATGACCAAAAGCAACTGGTGGGGGAGAGGATTGTTTTATTTACACTTCCACAGTACAGCCCACCATCAAAGGAATTCAGGGCAGGTACCTGGAGGCAGGAATTGAAGCGGGGACTGTGGAGGAATGCTACTTTCTGGCCTGCTCCTCATGACTTGCTCAGCCTGCTTTCTTATAGCAACCAGACCATCTCTGCCCAGGAGTGATATTGCCTTCAGTGAGATGGACCTCCCCACATTAATTATCGTAAACAAAATGTTCTACAGACTTGCATAAGGGCCAATCTTATGGAGACATTTTCCTCACTAGGATTCCTTCTTTTCAGATGAAGGTAGCTCATATCAGGTTGACTGGCCAGCACAGGCTCTTCCTTCCAATATTGTCACACACTGGGGGTTGGCTTTCCTACACACAACCTTAGAGGATATATTCAAACACTGGAACATTCCAAGTTTACTTGCAATGTCATGGATTTCTGTTCTACAAGATATACCTGTGTAAACCTTTGCCATCATCTTATTCTATATGAAATAATTTTTATAAAATCAAGAAATTACTGTTTATTAAATCATGCCTATGAAAATAATAAAATAACAGTTAAGTGTAAATTTATTGTTATTTATATAATAGTAATAGTTGTTAGAACCTAATGAAACCACAATGCAAAAAAATCTACTGATAGCTCATCTTTCCTTAAACTTAGGACTAACAAGTAAGTTTATTCCCCTGGACTGATCATGTCATTGTTACCTCTGTTCATAGCTTGGACAAATACTGGTTTCACTCCTTTAGCACCAGAGTAGTAATTTATGTATTTAACAACATTGCATTGAGTTCCTTGAAAAAAGCCTCTTGGATCCATATATCTAGGAGACAAAAATAATAATCAGTGTTCAGAACAGTATACCTGGGTCTTCACTTCAAAGACGTCATAAATACATACATAGATGATAGATAGACAGCAAGAGAGAGAGAGAAATGATAGATAATAAATGAGCAATGGCTATAACAAAAAGCACCATATCCCAACCCCTACATGAACGTTTCCTGCTCCACACTTCCCAAGCTTCAGGTGAAGCTACATGACTCTGTGCACTGCTCCTTTCACAACAAAGTGGTCAAAAATCAGTGTGAAGCATGAAATAATGGAACAAAGCCCAGGTAAGAAGCTGACACAAGGACTGAAGAAACACTATCACTTGCAAAAAACAAAAACATGAAACACCCACTACAAAAACAATATGCATGCTATATTTTGTAACCAGGTGATGAAAATGCCAATTTATGTTTGTTTGCATATGCGTAAAGAAATCCAAGAATGATACGAATTTGAGAATTATATGTAAATTAATGAGAAAATGTATGAATAGGAACAAGGTGGATAATGTTCATTTGTTATTTTATTATTATATGTGTATGTGTATATTTCTGTATGTTTCATAGCATGTAGGTAGAAGACAAGCGACAACTTAGTAGAATCAATTCTCTCATTCCACCTTTACCTGCGTTCCAGGGATTTGGATGAGTTACTATTCCGGTAAGGCAAGTGTTTGATTTGTGAGGCAATCTCTCTGGCACAAAGGTGGATAATGTTTATATGCAGAACAGGGCTCACTGTGACTGTATCTACAGTTTATTGTTTTTAAATTAGTTGTATGTGTCACAGTAAGAATCACTTTTGGTGTTTGTTATGGAAAAATTATATGTTTTCAAAGGCCAGTTGTTTACAACATAAAACAGATGTAAAAATGTCCTCCTTAAAGAAAATGTAGAAATGTGTATGACAACATTTTTTTTTTGTCTTTCTGTTATATTGTACTACACAGGTTAATTTTAAAAATGTGTTTTATTCACCTGACAATGAAAATATGAGCTGGATTTTCCGTGTGGCAGTCCTTTGTAAACATGCTGCTTAAATAGGAAAATCCAACTTAGAACTGACTTACGAACTGCATTCATTCTCTAAGCAGGAACGACAATAGTCATCACCTTCTAAAAACAGAAAGGAGTTTACTCTAAGCAAAATGACTCATCCTTCACTACTGTTTGTACTTTCCCCCAACCTGAGTGACCCACAAAATGAGACCAAAGTGGATTTTGGAAACTGTTGCAAAAAAATTATGGGTTTACTTTGCTGCAACTATAACTCCCAAGCATAAGCAGACAGACACACATCCTACTATGATACATTACACGTTTTTAATTATCTCCCTGCAATTCCAGAGGGCTTACTCTTAACATAAGAAAGAAAGCAAAACAAAGCCAAATAGATATGGCTTTAGATATTTCTAAATGACAGTCATGAGACTCAAATTATTAAAAAGAATTAGTGTTTTCTTCCCCAATTTTAAACTTCTATTGAAAGCTTGTAAAAAGCATATTGATAATGTGAACACTGACAAAATCATTATACCTATTCTAGTGACAAAAATCTAAAGACATCAGAGGTAACAGATATCTCATCTAATTTCGCAGTTTTGTATGGATGGGAGCTTCAAATTTAAAAAGCAGAGGAAGACAAGAAATATTTATGTTTTCTTTTAGCCTTTTAACATTGGGTGTGGTGTTTTATTTTTTAAAGAAATGCCTTAGTAGCTACAGTGTTTCTTATATCTCAGTTGGCCTGAAACTGTAAGGCAGAAAACAAACACTGCTTGCAGTAATTGCTTTGCTGCAGTGAAGCAGAGCTTCTGGTTTATTTTCTAGAGAATTGTTGAAATCAATGAATTTCAAGTTTGAACATGACTTCTAAGCTGAAGTGATATAACAGCTGTTTACACCTATCTACATGCAATAAATAAGTTAAAAACTGATTCTCCAACCAAGGACCATGCATGGATATAACCTAGATCCCCTGCTCAGAGTAGCCGATGGTAGCTCAGTATCCAAGTGGGTTCCCTAGTAAGAGGAACATGGACTGTCTCTGACATGAACTCAGTGGCTGGCTCTTTGACTCCCCTCTCCCTCCCCCCGAGGGAGGAGCAGCCTTGCCAGGCCACGAAGGAGGACATTGCATCCAGTCCTGATGAGACCTGATAAGCTAGGGTCAGATGGAAGGGAAGAGGACCTCCCCTATCAGTGGACTTAGAGAGGGGCAAGGAGGAGATGGGGGAAGGAGGGTGGGATTGTGAGGAAATGAGGGAGGGGGCTACAGCTGGGATACAAAGTAAATAAACTGTAATTAATATAAAAAATAAAAAAGAGATCTCATTGAGCGGTTTGTTTGCTTTTCTTGAAATAGATATCTTTTCATACAATAAATTTGGTAATAGTTTCTGAACCTCCTTCCACTTCTCCCACTCCCTTCCTACCTCCCCTGTCACCCGGATCCACCCCATTTCTGTCTCTAGCTAGAAGAATGAACAGGCATCTAAGGGATAATAATAAAAATAAAATAATATGGTAAAACAAATTGGAATAGGAAAAAAAAAACATTAGAAAAAGAGCCCCCCAAAATGACAGACAAAAGCAGATATAGACGCAAAGAGACATCTGTTGACATTTTCAGGGATTCCATAAAAACAGAAAATGGGAACATACAACACGTATGCAAACCTGAGGTTGTCCTTTGAGTGTGCTGACTCCTAAACCCTAGACCCACAGGAAGGTTGATTTGCTTTTTTTGAATCTGGAGTTTTACACTGACAAAGAAAAATATTTTTTCTTATAATTATTTTTATTTTTATGTTAATTATGGTAGCCCCCTCTCTCATTCCCTCCCAGTCCCACCTTCCCTCCCTTGTCTCCTCCCTGCCCCTCTCTAAGTCCACTGATGGGGAGGTCCTCCTCCCCTTCCATCCGACCCTAGCTTATCAGATCTCAACAGGACTGGCTGCAAAGTCCTCCTCTGTGGCCTAACTAGGTTGTTCCTCCCACAGGGGGTGCGGAGGTCAAAGAGCTAGCCACTGAGTTCATGTCAGAGACAGCTCTGTTCCCCTTACTAGGACACCCACTTGTATACAGAGCTGTCATGGGCTACATCTGTGCAGGAGTCCTAGGTTATATCCATGCATGGTCCTTGGTTGGAGAATCAGTCTCAGACAAGACCCCTGTGCTCAGATATATTTGGTCCTTGTGGAGCTTCTGTTCTCTCCAGGTCTTACTAACTTCCCCTTCTTTCATATAATTCCCTGCACTCTGCCCAAATTTTATTTTTGAGTCTCAGTATCTGCTTTGATACCCTGCTAGGTAGAATCTTTCAGAGGCCCTCTGCAATAGGCTCCTGTCCTGTTTCTTGTTTTCTCCTATTTCCAATGTCCACCCCATTTGTCTTTCTAAGTAAGAATTAATCATCTTACCCAGGGTCCTCTTTCTTGTTTAGCTTCCTTAGGTGTACAGATTTATGTTTATCCTATCTTATAAGTCTAGTGTCTACTTATAGATGAGTATATACTGTGTGTGTCTTTCTGCTTCTGGGATACCTCACTCAGGATGATCTTTTCTAGGTCCCACCATTTGCCTGCACATTTCATGCTTTCCTTGTTTTTAATTGCTGAGTAGTATTCCATTGTGTAAATGTACCACAATTTCTGTATCCATTCCTTAATTGAGGGACATCTGGGTTGTTTCCAGGTTCTGGCTGTTACGAATAAAGCTGCTATGAACATGGTTGAGCAAATGTCCTTGTTGTGTACTTGAGCAACTTTTGGATATATGCCTAGGAGTGGTATAGCTGGATCTTGAGGTAGCACTATTCCTAATTGTCTGAGAAAGCACCAGATTGATTTCCAAAGTGGTTGTACAAGTTTACATTCCCACCAGCAATGGAGGAGGGTTCGCCTTTCTCTACAACCTCTCCAGCATGTGTTGTCACTTGAGTTTTTCATCTTGGCCATTCTGAAGGGTGTAAGATGAAATCTCAGGGTTGTTTTGATTTGCATCTCTATGATGGCTAAGGACATTGAACATTTCTTTAAGTGTTTCTCTGCCATCCTACATTTCACTACAGAGAATTCTTTGTTTAGCTCCCTACCCCATTTTTTTAATTGGATTACTTGATTCCTTGCTTTTTAAATTCTTGAGTTCTTTATATATTCTGGATATTAGCCCTCTGTCAGATATAGGGTTGGTGAAGATCCTTTCCCAGTCTGTAGGTTGTCATTTTGTTCTGACAACAGTGTCTTTTGCTTTACAGAAGCTTTTCAGTTTCATGAGGTCCCGTTTGTTGATCGTTGCTTAGAGCCTGTGCTGTTGGTGTTCTTTTCAAGAAGTTGTCTCCTGTGCCAATGAGTTCTAGGCTCTTCCCCACTTTTTCTTCTAACTGATTTAGTCTTTCTGGTTTTATATTGAGGTCTTTGATCCACTTGGACTTTAGTTTTGTGCAGAGTGATAAATATGGATCTATTTTCATTTTGACAAAATTTTTAAAGATTAAAATACCTACAGATATTAGGTAACATCAAGAAAGATTTTCTGCAACTGTCTTCTTTAATTACAATTTCAAAAATGGAATTACACTTAAATATATACAAAAATATTAACACTTTATGCATGATACCACTAATGTGCAATTAAATGATTTTTTAAAAGAGTATCAACCTGAATTCTGCCAATTCTACTTCACTTAAGAATGCATTGAATTAGACTTCTATTCCTCTCTTGTGTAGATCAAGCAAGAATTATCATCCTTACGTGAAAAAATTAATACTCTTATTTTCTGGAAGAACATGAAAAAATTATTTGAAAGAAAAATATACACTCCTCAATATTTTTTTTAAAAAATAACAACATATAACTTTGGCTGACAGTTATTCCAAATCCTTTTGTACTCTTTTCTGTTCAAAATATCTTATTTCATAACTGAATTAATTGACACAACTACTTTAATTTTGCTTTTCCATGATACATGAAAATGACAAGTCTAGTTTGCAACAGCCCTAAGACAAGTAAAAAGTCATCAATTCCTCAAATTCTTGTACTGTAAAACCCAAAGTTAACATGTAAGTCCTCTCAGCTCAAGGACCAGCTAACTTCCTATCATGCTGGGATTTGTAGTTCGTGATAACCAAGTCACATGGGGAAATAGATAGCCATGTAGGTTTGTTCTTAAATCTCATGGCAGCTCAGCTTGGAATTCCAGGGAGTGGTCCTGACCAAAGGCCCTCCTGGTTAATATTTAAAAGCTGGCTTAAATTTCACTCAAAGTTGTGGAACTGGTTTTTGTCTTTCGAATCACAGGGTTAACAGTACCCACAGTTGAGCACGTGACACAGCTCTGTCCAATGGGTGACAGGCAGATTGCTGAAAGGAACTTCTCAGAGACATACATGAAGTCTGATTTCAGAAGATCTCGAGCATCTGGTGGTGGGGATATTTGTTTTGATGTTGTTGCTGTTATTTTCTGATTTATCCTTCTTGCCTTCTTATTGCCGCACATCTGGAGGTAGGGATGTATCTCGGACCACAAGGATGAACAATATCCTCAAAAGATGATGGGAAGGAGAGGATGACATCAGCAATAGCACAGTGCCAGCTCTGGAAGTTGCACTTGTATCCTTTTGCTCATGTGAGAAAACCAACTCCTCCTTTCAGCAAACCAGTTAAATATCAGTAACTTCCAAATGAATTCAGTGTGAATTTAATGGAAGAAGAAACTGCCTGATGCATGTTTCCTATATTAAGCCATTTGACTCACCCTCACTTTTCCAACAGACCACATGAGCATGATAGGAAACACAATTTCCTCCCCAAATGGAAAATTTATATTTAGACATATGATATCTCTTTTCCTCTTAAAATAGAAGCTCTTACAGGGGTCTTTCCTGAGACTCTTACTCCAACCAAGTACCATGCATGGAGATAACCTAGAACCCCTGCACAGATGTAGCCCATGGCAGTTCAGTGTTCAAGTGTGTTCCATAGTAATGGGAAGAGGGACTGCTTTTGACATGAAATGATTGGCCTGCTCTTTGATCACCTTCCCTGAGGGGGGAGCAGCCTTACCAGGCCACAGAGGAAGACAATGCAGCCACTCCTGATGAGAGCTAACAGACTAGGATCAGAAGGAAGAAAAAGAAACCCTCCTTTACCAGTGGACTTGGGGAGGGGAGTGTGTGGAGAAGGGGAAGGAAGGGAAGGATTGGGAGGGGAGGAGGGAGGGAACTAGAGGGGGGGATAGAAACTAAATAAAGTATAATTAAAAATAAAAATTAAAAAAATAGAAGCTCTTGTTTTCTCTCAAATCCATGGCCTCAGTTTAATTGTTGTTACATGTGTGTATATGTGTGTGTGAGAGAGAGAGAAAGAGAAAGAGAGTAAATACAACCTGTTGTGTAAATACAGCTTGTTCAGTGGATAGGAAGCTACTTGTAAGTGTATGATTTCAGAGCTGTCCACTTGATATTGAATAACAAATTTGAAGGCTCTTCAATAGGAGGACTATTTCTCCTGGTTTTAGCATTCCTCAATTCTTTGTACTTCTTTGTCTAGAACTGAGGCAAAATGAGATTTCTCCTTTCCTCAGTAGCTTGTCTATTGATGGCCTTCTTATTTAAGTCTTAATTTTGCAGCCTCGTTAATAAGGCTTCATGTGCACAGCTTCTCTGACATTTCTAGGAGACACAGTCACAACAAATTCTTTATTCCTATGGCTCCTACAGTCTCTCTTTGTGATTCTTGAGGTTTCCTTCCAGGGTTTGTGTTGTAGATGTATCTGCTGGGACTGGACTCTACATAGTCCCCTGATCTCTGTGTGTTGATTGGATGTAGTCTTCAGAAAGGCGCAGTCGTAATAGTTAAGCTAGGGATTTTTTTTTTTAAATCAGGAAACAAGAACAACAGCAACCTGACTAGAACCAGCTGATGTGCCCCTCTTGCTAAAGCTGGGCTGGTGATCAAATTAATTTCTCATACCCGTTTGTGCCCTCAGCTTCCTCACAAGATTCAATAAAAAATTGTTATCAAGTAGATGTGCATCCTGAGGATTTAAAGTAGAAATGACTGGTTGTTCTATATAAAAAATTTAGGTTTGTGATTCTTTTAAGGTTTTTATAAAATTTTTTTGAGATAAATAATAAAATAATTGATGAACTCCAGGCTCTATGGGAAAGCCTGCATCGGTGAATACCGTGGAAAGCCCTTAAGGAAACTCCCAACTCCAATCTCTGGCCTCCACATGTCTGTGCACATACATGCATGTGAGCCTGCACACACAACTCTGCTCATACAGGAAAAGGCATGCATAAGCAAGCAAATTAAATAAATATTAAAAAAACCTTCTTAATGTTTTGCACCATTATTTGATTGTCATTGTGCTAAGCTAAATGTTTCTTAGAGAAAGAGTACTGCATTTTTTTTCTTTAGCACAGTACTGGATGCAATGCTCAATATAGACTTTATGAATTATTGTACCACGAAAGCAAATTTCCATGTCTCAAGAGAAGTAAGACGAAATGGTTTCTTCTACTCTTTAGCTGAGCCAGATGAAAATATTTAAAGGGTTCCACAACTAGCTTTAAAACTAAGTAACTTGTTCCTTAATTAAAATATGCTTTCATTGTCAGAACAAAATTCTGACGTGCCTCTTGTTAAGCCATCCCCGCATCTAACTGGTGCGGCCGACAGCAGCTGGGATCCTTTGAACAAAGTCCCACATGTTTTGAGAACTTATGCAGTAACCCTCCTATCTTGTGCTTCAGTGTCCTATCCACTGAAAAAGAGGGTTACACTAGATGGTTTTTATGGCCTTTTCCACTTCTGATCTTTCCTGATTACATATCCAACATAATCCTCTTAGGCTGTGGTTTAAGGCTCCTCTTTCCTTTTCTAACCTCCGGGGAGATGGAGATCACAGTCTCCTGTGCTTGAAAGCCATTACCAAATTTGTCCTTCTAGACTCCAAGGCAACCTGATTAACCCCATTTCCTCCACAGTGTCTCTCATTACCTTAACTGCAGACACGGTGACTTAAATGTCAGAATGCAAGGTCCATGGTGAGGCGTACTGACTCTCTGGTTGCAGCACTTGCAGATTCGTAGTCACTAACATAACTGACTTTGGTTTTGTCTGTTTGTGTTGTTTTTGTTTGGTTTGTTTGTTTGTTTGGTTGGTTGGTTGGTTGGTTTTTGTTTTTTGGGGGGGTGGTTTTGGTTTTTTCGAGACAGGGTTTCTCTGTGTAGCCTTGGCTATCCTGGACTCCCCTTGTAGACCAGGCTGGCCTTGAACTCACAGAGATCCCCCTTCTTAAGTGCTAGGATTAAAGGCATGCACCACCACAGCCCAGAATAACTGACTTTGTAAATATTACTATTAGAAATATTACTATTGAAGCTACCTAGGTATTTGATTTTGTGCTTTCTGCTCAACCTTTAAGCGCAGATAAGTGCAATCCAGAGGCTATACTGAAAGCCAGGGTGAAAAATAGTATGTGAGGATGACCATAATAATAATATTCTGCCAGGATTCTGACTTAGAAAAATAACTTTATCCTAAAATATAAGAATTAAATTCTATGCAAATTTTGATTAACTTGGGAGGGGGAAACAATGCTGGAAGAGAATTGAGAGGGAAAAAAAAGTTTTATTCTCTAATAATATTTCCCTATTTTTAGCACGGTAATTAAAAGAGTATTATTTATTTATTTTACATTTAAGCTGATGGACAAAGGCTCTCAGAACCCAACAATAAGATCTTGAAGTAAGAAGGTAATTAAAATTAATCCAACCAAAACTCATTTAAGGAATATCTGCTGCCATCTGAAAACAATAGCGAACTAATTGGGATGAAGAAATAAATTCCCTCCAGTCGAATAGCTCTGGGCTCTGTCGTATCTGAGATCTGTGGAAGCAGAAGAGACATCCATATTAATTAACGAATCCCAAGTACATCAAATGCTCTTCAGAATGTGTTCTTCTCCAGGGCTGTTTTTCTTGGTCCGGGATGTGCCTCTGTCCTGTGTTTGCACAAATGTAACCACGGAAGGTGTGGAATTCCAACCTGATCTCTCTCCCTCAGGCTCCCTAACTAGATCAAAGGGCCATGCCACGCTTTAAAAGAGAATTGAATTCTTCCCAAGCAGAGGAAAGGTTGGTGCTGGTATCAGCTGGGAAGCTGTTTCTCAGTCAGACCAAGTCACGCTTTCAATCTCATCACTCCTGAGAACTTAAAAGTTTTCACAGATATACTTATATAATTTTTCTCTTCCTTTCCTCCCTCCAACCATTCCTGTATACCCCTCCCTGCTCTCTTTCGAATTCATGGTCTCTGATTACGAGTTGCTGTTGCATGCATACATGTATATGGATGTACATATATATTCCTACATATAACCTTCAATAGACTGCTACTTCAGCGCGTGTTTCCAGGGCTGACTGTTTGGTAATGGATGCCCTGTTGATGTGTTTTCCCTTGGGGAAGACTGGTTCTCGCACTCTCGCATTCCTTATTTTTCTGCAGTTCTTTGTGGCCTCAAGGGTGTCCTCCCATCTACTTCGGCATGTTTATTGTTGTCCTCGCTCAGCTCATGTTTGGGCTGTCATGTCAGTGAGAATTCTTGGTCTAGCTCCTGACATTACTGGGAGACACAACCTCACAGCGGACGCTATGATCCTGTGGTGTTTACGGACTTTTCACTCTCTCTCTGATAATGTTTCTGAGCGACAGGTACAGGACTTGAGAGGTCAATGAAGAGACCATTTCTAAGCAAGTAATTATGTTCTCTTTTAACACCTTTCTGCATCTTTCTGACCTAAAAAGCCCAAATAAGGAAGATTTCCAAACTGTTTATGTGAAGCTCACTCTTCCCTCAGATAGAAGTAAGTCTGGGGGACAACGATACAGACCTCAAGTTCCTGGTAAAGGAAAAGGGGCAAAGAGAACCTTCTTTCTGAAGCAGAGAGTGGGTTGTAATGTAGAAACAGAACATTTTCTTCTTTATAAAAGCATGTGGTTTTCTCTTGACCAAAAGTTCGAGCTTCGAGTGGTTCTTGCATGCTTTCCTTCTTCATGGAGAGGAAACTATTGAGGCTCCAAGCAGGCGAAAGGAAGGATTTTTGTCGGCACTAGACCTTGAGAAACGCCATTGGGATCAAGCACTTGGAGTTAATCGGGGCGTCTGGGCAGCACTCTATTTCCAAAGGCTCGCTAGGATTCCTAAGCTTCCTCTGTAGGCAGATCAGCCCCGACTCTAAGCATGTCTGTCACTGGAGCGCAGATGATGCTCTGAGAGTCGATGAAAGGCAACACGATCTCAGAAGCTGTATTTGTGATAGGTTCTCAGCAGTGATTTTGAGGCTTTGTGGACACACCAGAACCACCCTGTGAAGTCACGGCCTCGTGAGCTAACTAAAAGGACGTTAACTGTGAGGCACGGACAGAAATGGTTAGATACTCCTCCACCTAAACGTTTAGAAAGAAAGCAATATTCATCAAAACAAAATGTGCCTTTAGTGATTAATTTATAATCCCAATTAAAACACTGCCAATTAAAAAGACATTAGTTGTATAGTTCTAATGAACTGCATGATAGAGTGGCGCAGACAAGAAAGAAAAATTGACGCAAGTGATGTCTTTATAACAAATTAGTGCTTGTCTGCGGTACAAGCACTTAACTCTGAAAGCGCATTCACCAGCGGCACATGTAATAGAAGCTCTGGAGGCAGCATAGCCCTTAATGGATTCTGATGGAAAGTTATAGAGCGATTCCCATTCATCTTTAATCCCCAACGGACACAGATGGCTCAGGGAATCATTTACTTAAATGGAAATAGTTCTAGAATTATTTTAGTGTTTGAAACTAATATGATAATGAAATTCAATCTCATTAAGTGGAGAAAAGTCTATTTAAATTGCTTATCAAATATCCATTTGCTGTTAGTTTTCTAAATATCAAATACTGGTTTAACTTTACATTTGATCATAGTCAAAAGACACAGAAGCCACTTTTACTTACTTTAAAGGTTGATAGGAATTTCTATAAATTTCTAAATACATACACATGTACACACACACACACACCACACACACACACACAACCCTGTACTTTAAAATATATTTTCATTTACTCTGTTTTCTTTCTTTGTGACAAAACGCTTAAGACAATATATTGTCTCTATATTGAGATAATATAGTCAATATTCCCTGACAACAATGAATAAAAACTTATTCCGTCTCATGATTTTTGGAGTTTTAGTCTTTGGTTGGCTGTTTTCATTGTTTTGGGCCCATGCTCTGGCAGAAAAATCTTATGACCAGGAAACAAAGTGAAACAAAGGGCCAAAGACAAGTTGTATTTTCCAGAGGAATGCTCACAATGGATGACTTCGTCCTAATAGCCAATATAGCTATAAATTAAAATTAGTGCCCTCACAATCCAATCATTTCTCAAAACTCTGCTTCTGAATACATCTTTCCTGAGAACAAGACCTCAGTGCATGATTCAGCAGAAGACACTTCATTTACAAACCTCAGAACTTTCGGACAAATTATCATGATGCCATTTCATGTATTAAATTCAACGTAGTTATGCTTCATATAAAGTAAAAAGCAACTTGTGCAGTTTGTCAGTGATTGTCTAAACTACCCAATATTCAAGTGGATTCTGATGGTAATATTCAAAGCATACATCCTTTATGTAAATAAAGACCTTTAAGTAAATGACTACATCATTCTATGATTTTTGTTATCTTTGTTTTTGGCAGTTTAAGGAAAATGTATTCCTAAATAAGTGCTTCTTCAAAAAGCAACACTCTCGACATTACTCCCATGCTCTCCCAACCCCATATAAAGAATTATAAGGAACTCTGAGAGCAGGACCTCAGTGAGGAGCGCACCAATTGTTTATCCAATACCAAATAGTCAACCATGAAAACAAATAATATTATAAAGGATGCGAATGTTTTGATATATATTTTGAATACATGTGCATACACGTACACACATCTGTATGAATCAGCAATTGATCTTTTTAAAAGGCCATGAGCAACTGAAAAAAGAGCCATCAGCTGTTTAGCAGAGAGTTTAAAGGGAGGAAAGCAAGGGGAAAATGATCCAATTATAGACTCAAAAATAATTAAAAAAATTAATTTTTAAGTAATGCCTATGTGCATATCTTAAGCATCAATAACCTTTATATGACTACACCTATACAGCTCAAAAAAATTGTTAACTAGAACATGTTTTATACGTTTATAAAATTTAGTGATTTTTGTTTGGTTTGGTTTGGTTTGGTTGTTTGGTTTTGTTCTATTTCAAGACAGGGTTTCTCTGTGTGAAAGAGCCCTGGCTGCCCTGTTTGGGGCAAATGAACCATGCAACCAGGGGAACTGACCTGTAGATAGAATGTGGTCCAGGTGTGTGCAAACCCTGAAAATCTAAATCTTGAGACTGGCAGGAATAAGGATCTCTCCCTCCCTGTTCTGGGACTGCTTTCCTCTTGCAACCCCCAGCTCTGCCCCCACCTCTGTCAAGTAGCCTGGTGACCTAAACATATCCAGCTAGCACCTGGAATTCCTCTCCATGCAAATGAAACATTCCCGGTGTGTCAACCCCAACCGATTAGGTTCACTCACCAGAAAACTCCAACCCACTTCCCCAAGGCTTAACTAGCTCTTATTCCTCCCAATAAAGAGAACTGTATCACTGCAGGAACTGTGTCACTGAAAGGGTCCCAGCACTCATTTCTGTATCTCATACAGAAAGCTGTATCAGAGTTCTCCCACTCTTTCCAGATCACTGCTAAATGAGAATCCAGCTAATCCTTCATTCCTAGACACATCGGTGCTCGGACCCATCACCCCAAAGAAAGCTCCCCAACCCCCTGCTCCAGAGCACATTCCTATACTCTCTTTGTAGGTCAGGCTGGTCTAGAACTAACTCACAACCATCTAAGATGAGATCTGGAGCCCTCTTCTGGTGAGCAGGTATACATATAGGCAGACACTGTATTCATACTAAATAAATAAATAAATAAATAAATAAATAAATAAATAAATCTTTTTTAAAAAAAGGTAAAAGGGAGACAGCCAGAATAAAGGCTTGGGTGGTTGGTGGTAGTTTGGTGGTAGTTTGGTGGTAGTTTGGTGGTTTGATTGTTTGGTTGGGTTTTCAAGAGAGGGTTTCTCTGGGTAACCTCAGCTGTCCTAGACTCACTCTGTAGATCAGGCTGGCCTTGAACTCACAGAGATCTGATGCCTGCGTCTTCCTCCTGAGTGCTGGGAATCATGCTTAGTTTGGTGCTGGTGGGGGTGAGGGGGTTGTTGTTTTTGTTGTTGCTTATTCTTGTGGTCGTGTGTGGTGTTATTTTCAGAATCCATAGTACCTTTTAATATAAGGCTTCAAGGCTGCTCTGGCATTCCCAGAAATACTATTTTAAAAAACTTTAGAAAGTGTTTTCTCTGTGTGTGTGTGTGTCTCTGTCGCTCTTTGTCTCTGTTTTTGTCTCTCTCCATCTCTCTCTATATATAGATATAGATTTATACATATATACATACATATATACATACATACATATATATATCACCCACAATTACTCCACTGCTTTACCAATAATGTGAACTTCTTTAAAAATTACTTCTTTTAATGTATTTTTCCTTATTTTTATGCCTATGTGTGAATGTGTGTGTGTGTCATATGTACGCAGGTGCCACCAAGACTTTTTAACTGCTGAGCCACATACCCAGTCCCCAAAACAGTCTCCTGCAGGAGCAGCTAAGTCATCCAAGTAGGTAGGGGAAGGTGAGGTAATGAGCTATAACCTATGGTATAAGAAATCTTGTAGCATGGATCAGGAAAAGAAAATGACTTATCCTTTCCATATGCCAGGTGTACCTCACTCTATATACACACTCTTTAGAAAAGGTGAGTAACTTTTTAAAAAAAGCAAAAGGAGGGAGACTGGTGGACACAGGATGACGAGGTGCTATTTTTCCGTTTGCGCAGGGTAGCTCATGGCAGGGAGGCGTGTGCTCCCAGCAAGCTGAAGGCAGAGTAAACACACGTCATGAGGTCCTTACTGATCTCAGGCCTTCACTCTTACCACCCAGGCTGCCTTTCCATTTCCCAGTAAAGGCGGGGCTCAGGTAAGCAAATAGACCTACTGCTTGTGTTACACCAAGATCACAGGCCACACAGACATCCCAGAGAACAGGAAGAGAGATACAGCTCTCTACGGAGGCAAAAGAGCAAACTGACTCTTTGGCTGCAAAGAACAGACTTCTTGCCCCACCTTACTTAAACTGGTAGAAGAGAAGAACTAGAAGACTAAACAGGAATTTAGGGAAGCTTGGCTTGGGAACGTTTAGTCTTGAGTGAGACTGCTGAAGGGTTTAAAGTCAGCTGAAGAGAATGTTTCTACATCTCTCTGCACATTGTCCAGTTGTAGGTGTACCTGTTAATTTCCATCTAGTGTTAGTGGAAGTTTCACTGATAATGGTTGAGAGAGACCCGGATTTATGGGCATAGCAGAATGTCACTAAGAGTCAGGGCCTATCTAGTCTCAGGTACTTGGACACTGGAGCAGTGGCGGACATGGGTTTCCTCCATTGAGTGGACCTTAAATCCAATCAGGGAATGTTGGTAACCCTTCCAATTATTAGCATATCTTGCAGTCAGGTCACCACTGGTGATCAAAGGGTTTGTAAGTCTGTTGTTACTCACCTTTCTCCTCTGGTAGCATGCAGAGTACCTTCCAGTTCCATATAAACTAGTCAGCAGAGATGAAGGCTCTAGTTGAGCACCAGCTCAACTTCTCTACGTTGAACAGGGTATGGGAATATTGTTTTCAACAACAGGGCCTTACTATCACTGACTTGCCTTACTATCACTGACTTACCTTTATTTTGCTTTGTTCCCTTCTTTTTTTCCTTCCTTTTCTGTCTTCTTTCTTCCCCCCTCCCCCCGTGATGTCTTTCATTCTCCTTTACGTGGCTGGTTTTATACACTGCCTCAGGAAGACCCTCACTGCTTTTCCCCCCTGGGCTGAATCCTGTCTGAGAAACCATACTACTTGAATTCAAACATTATTTATTGAAGACCTACTCTATTTCAGACATAGTACCAGGAAATGCACTTACAGGGTAAGCAGAACTCATGTAGCTCTTACATTATTAAGGTTTTTATAATCATACACTAACCAGCCAATCACATCACCCAAGACAGAGGATAAACTGACTAGAGCCTGTGGAACTGAGAACTCAGTCTTAGGATTCATCAGTGATTATTATTAAAGGGGACAAGACACAGACAGAAGATGCATAATGTCCCAGCACAGGACAGTGCTAGCGAATGGTTACAAGCAGAGCTTGGATAAAGCCTAAGTCCCTGCCCCTGAGGCCTACATGTCACCTTGTGTGACACTGTTACATAAAGGTTTGAAACCCTGAAAAGATTATCTTGCTTTCCATTAAATAGTAACCTCTGTTTGCCTATATGCCCATCTCTTCCTACACCCTAAAAGTGCCACATTTGCACTAATCTTTTCTCAGCATGTAGAAATTCTTATCTTAAAAGTGTGCTGCTCACAGGTTAATAGTCATACAACTTGGTCAAGAGGGAAAGCACTCAATGATAACTCTCCACCATTTTCTTTCATTTTTATTATGGATATTAATATGAATGCAGAGTTTATACTACATAAATTGGGATATTATTTGCCTGTCAGCTAACCAAAAAATGCTTATTTTCTTTTATTTTAAGTTTTATTTTATGTGCATTAGCGTGAGAATGTCAGATCCTTTCAAATGGTGTTACAGACAGTTGGGAGCTTCCATGTGGGTGCTGGGGATTGAACCTAGGTCCTTTGGAAGAGCAGACGGTGCTCTTAACCACTGAGCCATTTCTCCAGCCCACAAAATGCTTACTTATAAAATATTTGCTTGTTTCCAAAAATTATATTAGAATCTATGGAGTACAATAAAGCAGAAGAAAATTTATTATTTCCCCAAATTGTTTTCTTAAAATCAACTAACCTCAGCTTAGAGTGAAATTTCAAATAACAATTGTCACATATATCTATTTTTTAATTATTTAACTAATTTATTCACTTTAGATCCAAATTGTGGTCCCCTCCCTCCTCTCCTCATGGTCCCACAAACACTCTCTCTTCCTCTTATCCTCCATCACTTACCTCTCAGAAAATGGGAGAGCCCCATCAATCCACCCCAGCACATTAAGTCTCATCAGGACTGAGCACATCCTCTTCTATGGAAGCCTGGCAAGGCAGCCCTACCAGGAGAAAGTGATGGAAAGGCATGCAACAGAATCCTTGTCAGAAATAGTCCCCCTTCCTGCCCCCCTTACTAGGGAACCGACATGAAACCCAAGCTGTCCATAGGGTTCACGGGTGTTGTGGGCCTAGATCGAGTGCATTGGTTCTTGGTTGGTGCTTCAGTCTCTGCAAACCCCCTGGGCCCAGGTTAGTTGGCTAAGTTGGTCTTCTTGTCATGCTCATCCCCTCTGTCCTTCCTCCACACTTTCACAAGGCTCCCTGCACCCTGCCCAGTGTGTTACTGTGAGTCTTAGCATCTGTTTCAAACCATTACTGGGTGGAGCCTCTCAGAGGACAGCTATGCTGCATACAGTTCTTTATTAGATGAATCATGGATTATTTACTTAATTTTAAATAAGGAAAAGAAGCAGCAGTGAAAGATGTCAAGACTGCATCACAGCAAAGAAATACTGCAGAGAAGCTCTGGAATCAGGATTGTAAAAGCCTGGAAACCATGATCTAATTAGTCAAAATTCTCACACACTTACAGAACTGCTGCATTTTCATTTTCACAATTGAGAAGCTTTTAATTCATTTTATTTGACATAAAGGAAAGGATTTTTTTTTCTCTAAAACAATACATTTTTCCCTTCTTAACTCCTACTGATCACTAAAGGAAAATACACCCATTAACTTTTTCAAACCCACATATTTCATAGAACATTTGAGAGAATAAAACAAATTATTTTTTAAACGTTTCAGAAAATTTGGATATGCATAATGGGTGGTCCATTTTACAAAGATTTGCTTGGTAACTTTTAAAAAGTTACAGAAGAAAAACAAAGTTGTGCATAGTATTAAAGTAAAAAAAAAAAAATGTCTATGTGCTGGTAAAACAGTAAAATGCTGACCATGTCAGACTGCTTGAATGGAAGGAGAGCATTGAATCTGAAGGTTGTTTTCTGACATTCACACACTTCTTATGGCATGTACACACACACACACACACACACACACACACACACACACACACCATATACGTATATACACAACAAAAATAAAAAGTTCAAACACATCAATGATCCGGGCCTATATAAACAGGAGGGCTGTGTTTAGAGCATCTGCAGTGTGTACACTGGCAAATTCTGTAGAAAAAAAGGTAGAAAATACAAACATAAACACAAATATAGAACAATATTGAAATGGAACCCCCTGGTTATTTAACAATTATTCTACATCATGAAGTAGAGCTTGGAGCTGGGGAGACAGCTTAGGAAGCTAAGATACTGACTTAACGTGCATCAGGCCTGGATTCAGTCCCGAGTACAACCTATAATCCAAGCGCTTGGAAGGTTGAGGCAAGAGGATCTGAAGAGTTCCAGGTCACCCTTGGCCACAGTAAATTAGAGGTTAACCTGGTCTACGTGAGACATCGTCTCCTCTCCTTGAAGTTATGTGGGGCTTTACAATGGTCCTGATAACTCTATGAAACTGGGTTAAGGAGGGCTATGTGACTTCTGCTAGTCTCTCTGACACCCTTTGCTCTGGGAAACTTGAGCTGCCTGGTGGAGAAATCACTTGAACACAGGGGAAAGGTAGAGGCCACTCGGGGTGCCATTTTTCTCTCAGATCTCCCTGCTTATCCGAGAAATGTGAGCAAGAAACTCTGAAATGGCTCCATCCATTATCTGGTGCAGTTGGACTGGGACCCTGAAAAGCAACTGTTCCCTGAGTCCAGTGTGAGAAGGCTACAGTTCTTTTAGACTACCATGTGGGTGTGGTGGTTTAACAGCAATCTAAAGAATGGTACAAGGTAAAATTAACATGAAAACTGTTTTAAAACAGAATGGAATGTTGCTCTGCTTGCTGCTTAACTGAACTACTATTTTAATTTTACTGTGAAAGTTATGTATGTGTGTGTCCCTGTTATGATTTCTGTCAATTTATTTTATGTAATTTCTCCATTGGATTGTGGATTTAAAGATCACTATCTTTCTACGACAGCATTTATCTTCCTTGATCATAGTTTTATTTTCCTAACTTAGGCACAATTTAAAGCTTAGATGTGCTTTGTTGTATATCTATACCTATATACTGCCAAAGATTTATAGTTTTATACTTGGACATATTTTAACTGAGATTACAGGGTGTTATTGTACATTTCTTCTTTGGATTATTTGGGCCAATTTTTATTGGTCAATAAAAATAACACACACAGCCTACAATGTGATGTTTATTACGTATTTACATTTAGAAATGATCCATTCAGGCCTATTTGATCTTCAGTTAGTTTCAGGGAGAAAGAAATCTTGACAAGTTAATTGAGTTGACAACTAGAGAATTACTCAAATAAACAGAATAGCCTATTCAAAGATACTGTGAATGAGAAACAAGAGTTACCCTCCTCTGGAATGCTTTAACCACTGTCCATAGAAGGCAGAAACAAGAAAAAGCTGCAGTAAGAGTCATTAAATGAATAAATTTCAAAGAGCAGTTGCTTCTCTTGGATGCTTTCCATTATCTGCTACAATTTTTTTCTACAAAAGCTTTCTTCTGCAGGCCCTATTGCTCATTTAAGTTTTATGAATGATGCCACTGTGAATTGGCTAGAAAGAGAGCATCCCTCATTGGCCCAAATTTATTCTGCTCTAAAAAATCTGCTTTCATTTCATGTTCCTGAATTTCTGAGGCAAGAAAACTCATGTGAGAAGTTCTGTGTTTAGATCAATGAAACTATGCATTTCTTTAGACAATTAATATTGTCCTACTTTGACATTTCACTTTGCTCAAGAGAAAGATAATGCCCACATGATCACTTCCCTCACAAGTGGACTGGAGATGAAAGTATGTCCATTCTTCCTAAATTCACTTAACTCAGTATATTCAGGCATGAAAATCAACTCTACTAACAATGTACCTGGTAAGTTGACTCAGGTCTTAAAATTAAATTCTAATTGAATATTATCCCATACAATAACGTTATGAAATAAAGTATAGGATGTATTGGCTTTTCCTTTCTAATTTACATGAGCACAAAAACCTGATAAACAGCAAATAACTCCATAAATGATCTAAAATCATAGTATATGTAACATCATTTAGACATATATTAGAGCTCACACAATGCAAATAAATGTTTTCTCAACTATTTTACAGTGAACAACAGAAGTAGATAGTTTCCCTGGTGATGTATTTAGTAAGAAAATGTATGGAAACTAATGCAAGCATAGATGACCATTACTAATGACATGAGTGATATGGAGTAACTTCTTTAGTCCTAAGCACTATGCTCTTAAAGCATTGGGCTTGTAATCAGAGACTGATTTTAACAGACAAGGAGTCACACATCACCACATAACAAAAAGCACTCAAGAAGAGACAGGACAAACACTTGCAAAGATATGTACATGGAATTCCAATATTAATGAATAAATTCAACAATCTGCTGTAAAATTCAAGTTCTAATATTTATTCTTGTCTTTTATTATTTCCTTATCAAGACATCCCAATTTGTATGTATCATTATTATACATGGCATGTTCACTTTATAATTATCTATTTATATTTCTCTTCCCTTCCAAAGTTTAAGTGGTAATTAGTGCTTAAAATATTGATAGATACATGTACATATTTGAAAAAAAACTAATTCAAAATAAGAAAATAGCAGAAAATATCAACTTCTGATAGTTTTAAAACTATAAATACAAATTTATTACGCTATTCAAACTAAACTTGAACTAAAAGTCTCTGTCCTCATTCAATGAACTGCAACCTGCAGATCATGATACAAAAACCTAACTTAGAAAATGGCCTGTGCAATTAACAGCCGTGACTCAGCCAATGATTGAAGTGGGGCTTCAATCAGTCACAATCAGCCACTGTTCAAACCACTTTCATAAAAGGCAATGGCCAGCTACCCCTAAGACAGTCTGTGTCTCACTGAACAGACTTAACCTGCACGCATGGTACAAGCTGCTTCACAGTTCTAAGATTGTGGATAAAAGCCAACCAAGGTATGCAAGGTTTGACCTATTATTATTTTATATCTTGACACTTCATGCCACCAGAATTACCAAAGCCAATACTGAGTCTATGCTATAGCTAGATTTCAGATGATATGGATCTAAAGGTATGTGTTCCACATTTTAGCGTGAGGAAGTTGAAACACACTTTTTACTCAAAAAAACTGAAGGTATGTCAAATCAATGTTTGTAGAAGACTGATCATTTAGTGAAAATCCATGAAAACCATTGAAATAATAAAGATTACATTTTTTGCTCTGCAAAATTCTGTTTGTTTTCTCTAATGAAAAACAAATACAAATTTATAACAGTATTCAATCTAACCATGAACTAATCTCATATTGGTAATGCTATATTATCACTCAAAAATGAGAATGGTTAGTGATATACACAGAAAAGTCAAAATCAAAGACAAATTAAAACAAAGCAAAAGAGCTAATTTTTTCATAGAGCAACATTTGAATAAAAGCATGTTTACAATGTGAGGCATTAAACTTTGGACTGTGATATATTTGCTATGTTCCTGAGGTGTGATTGTATGAGTAACAACATTTCACTGAAGCATATAATTGGTAAATTCCAGTTCTTTCAGAAGAAAATGCATTTAATTTTAAAATTAGTCTGTTTTATACCTCATTAATACTCTGATTACTTTAATTTAAAACTTTTCCAAAATATATTAACTCAGGCTCTTTATTTTAAAACTTATTTCCAAATAGAAACAGTCTCTGATGTAAGAAATGATAACTGAAGCTTGGTCTGAAACAAATATGAAATGATAAAACCCACTTCTAATTACCCACTATAAAACAGATTCAAATATTTAAAATATGACAGTATGCCATAGACTTGACCTTTTATGTCTGAGTTAATGTTACATGATATTACTATTGTCTTGCCATAGAATTGTGCACCCTGCCTACTGAACATTGCTACTGGGACAAAAAACTCAGACCCAGAACAAAACAACCAAAAGAAGAGAAAAATCTTGTTTTATCAGAGACAAATGGTAAAACCTCTCTGAGAGACCCAGATAAAAGAATCCACATCACAGCAAACCTTCACTTATAGTTTTCATTGCCACAGAGCTGTGACATGTGTGACACAGAAGAACAATGCACTCATAAGAGACTGTTGTGTTTAAAAAGAAAATAAAAAAGCTCATGTTCTCAAAATGCATGATAACAATTTAATTTATTTATATGCAAAAATGCAAAATGAAAAAAGACTTTTGACAACTATGTATTCTCGATTAAGTATTATTACTTCAAATGCCACATCTGATCATTTTTAATAACAATGCAATAGAAAATTAATGTAACTTTTTTCCATTTCACAGCAAGAAGGAAGGTCTCAGCAAACACTTCCCTTGGCAAGGGTCTTCTCACTGTGAATCACTAGCAGGTGCTAATTGGCAAAAGAGAAAGCAGTTTGCAGTAAACACCTTTCTCCATAGAGAAAGTGCTGAACTGCAAATATCAAGATCTTTGAACTTTATTAGCTGTTCAACAAATAGGCTTTTCATGGAAACAAATGCTCTCCTTTATGTCTGCAGTAAGCAATATTATTCAAAACTCTGAGAATGTGTTAAGTTTTGCTGACTTACTTTCATAATAGATTTAATTACTAGTAGCAGAAAAAAAATCAAAAGTATTTAAGTAGTTAAAGGATTTATTTAGACAATGACTATTCCTACTGAACAGCAATGGACCTGAGTATAGGAGAAGTTCTATATGTATTATGCAGGAAAAATGTGTGTCTTCTATAGAGCTACAAGGCTCTAACTTAATTCAAAATTTATGTAATATATCCAATCAATTGTTTGTAAAGTAAATCTTTTAAACACTATATGAAAACCAAAAGGAACAAATTACTTTAATATGCTAAGTGATTTAACGTGTATGTTATTTGTTTTTTAAGAGATCTATTCCCTGGTTTCATAACAAAACTTGTAAACTATATTTAGGAAATGAATACCATTTTATTTAATAATCCATAATTGCCAACTTAAAAAACTCATTCCAGCAGGAAGTTAACTGTTCTGTTTCACTGGAGAGAGGGAAAATCATTTATGAAGATGTGCCTGTAATTTGAAACAATGTAATCAGTGTCTACCTTTGTCGACTTGTGTAGACTTTATTAAGTCCTGGGTAGCTCTGGAAATACTTTTGACATACTACAATTCACTCTGCATCATAGCCTCATCTTATTGTAGGTATGCAAATGTGTTTTAAAGACAGACAAACTGTACATAAAATGTTCAGCAATTGTTTTCAAACAAAACCACAGCGAGCTATCTGGAAGCTTAGCACACGGCCAGTGACAGTCACAATCTTCTGACTGTGTGGCTTTGCAAATATAGATGTCACAGCATAACATGATTAATACACACATTATGACATGTGGTGGGTAGCCTTCATGTCTTCAGAGTAGGTGCTTTTGGACAACTAAATCCAAAGCCATGGGAGATCGATACTGTAATAATAACATAGATGCAAAAAGTTCACGTCAGTGGGCGGCCATCGGTGTTAGAGCTGATGAAGGCTGGCTTTTAATGTGCTGAGGTAAAATGCCCCAAGAAGCACAACACCAGAAGATCTCATGAGGAATGCAAAGTGTCCAAAAAGTGCTGGCTGGAGGAAAAGTATCGCTTACACATGATATATAACACCTTTTGCAGAGTACACTGAGCCTGAGGAAGCACCAAGTATAAATAATTATTAAGCCTACCTCACAGCTACAGATGAAAATAAGGGTGAACATGATCTGGGAATCTAGGTCAGTGGCGAATGTTTCCATAGTATACTTGGGGGCTTGAGTTTAGTCTTCTGTCCTGAAAGAAGAAGCAAGAAGAAGATGAGATAAGTTATGCTCATGTCATCCCCACAATTACATATCAAGCGCAAATCTCTGTCTTACCTGAATGGTGAGATTTCTATTAATTACACACTAAATAATATGGTGATAAATATAGAGCTAACACTAAATAATAGAGGAAAAGGTTAGGAGGAAATTAGGAAAATAGGAGAGAGAAGGAACGAACTTGTCTAGGGTATGGTAAGTAGAGAAGAAAAATGTGAGAAGCTTCAATTCTCATCTCTCAGCTTACCAGAATGACAAAATGAATAGGAGCTTTATTCAAAGCCATAAATTCTGAGGATGATAACGTTTAACTAAAACATAAAATATTTTGATTTAAAAGGTACATATATGTATTTATACGTACTCACACCTCTGTTTACACAAACATTGTAAATATTTTATCAGATAATTTTGAGTAATATTATAACTTGTCTTTTTTTTATTTGTTCATCTATGATGTACACCCTATTTTATTTCTATCATACCTATATTTGGGCAGCTATATATTCAGGAACAAATATATGTATAAAATAAACATTGTTAAAAATAATAGAAATAGATCTTCTAAAAATGAGTTTCACGTTAGCACTTTTGTAATATTCTCATTTTGTTAATGTCAAAATAATTATTGACATACTTTAGTCAGCGAATTTTCACAGCATGATGTAAAGGTCAAAAAGTCAATCAAGTCTGACCAAAAGCAGGACAAAATTTCCAAAACAGCCTTATCTACCTACCATATACAATAGCATCCTAGAGAGTAGAGTCTGTCACAGATTCAAGAGAATGTGCTAAAAAAAGCTTCTTAGGGTATTATATTGTAAGATTTATTTATTTATTTTAATGTTGCTTACATAGACTGAAGTCACTTTAGAATAAGCACCACTTTAAGGGAGTTATTTTTGGAAATAGAAAGCTGTATGTGAGTTGACACTTTATCAAAAGCCCTAATATCTCCGACCTCAAGGAAGAATTCACCAGCATGTGAAAGGAATTATCCTTGAAAATCTCCATAATAGGGCTTTCTGTTTTCTTAAAATACAAAATTTAGCAAACCAAAATAGTAAATTAACAAAACCTGAATCATAAAGTAAATATAATCATGTGTTTTTTAATTAAATAATGGTAGTATATCTCTTTTTAAATTTTCAGTAATTTTTGTCATGAATATGCTTATAATTTTCTAAGAATGATTTGAAAAGCTTTTTCAAAGGCTTGGGACTCCGTAAAACAAAAGATTTCCCCTGGGAATTCACGAAGCAAGACACTAAGCAGGAGAAAAATCAAGCATCAACTATACGTTGAGAAATATTTTCATCAGAAGAAAATGATGAGGGTATATGAAATTTAAACTAACGATAGAGTACCTTACTGCAACATGTGCTCCAGTGAGAAAGGTCAAGATATGCCCTCATGCCAAAGCACCCTGTTGAGGGGACTTGGATTCTGACATTAATGTTCCTTTGAGGGAAAGCAGTTGTTACAGTGAAAGTATTATCTGGCATATCCTTAACCCAGTAGCTTAGGTTTCTTGAAAACATTAATTATCCATTCATCCTGTGAGTCACTGAGGTAATGAAATTCAAGATGTGTTGATTTGACATTGTTAAGGGTCCTGAAAGAATGCGGAAAGGCCTGTGCTGATCTGAGAGGCCAGACCAGCATGGGGGGAATGTGGAGTATGTATGCTACAGGCAAAAAGGCAGGGAGTCCTCTGGAGACCGTGCCTGGCTGCCTGACTCACTCTTCCACGTGGTCACCACGGATGCTCTGTCTTCCCCATCATCCCCTCCACCATCATTTCCTGTCTTTCCTTTTAAGTGACATCTTTGCATGACACCTTTAGGGCTCTTTTATTGTTTTCCCCCAATTAAAAAAAGAAAAGATTTGTGCACAAATTTCTAGGAAAATTGATAAACATACAAAATATGTGGGTATACCTAAGGTTTTAAAAGTCCCAAGTTTATATTCATGGTTGTGAGCCTAGCCTGCACAGTTACATAGATATGGACATGTGTATATATACATATGCACACATATGTACATATATGTATATACATGTATCACTATCATCTGGATGACTATCGCATATGAATAAAGTTGTAATGTTTATTAAAAAAGAAAAATCTCTTAAGCTTGCTTGTCCCTTTCCTGTTCAGCTCCTGTGGTTGAGGTGGCGGTTATGGACGCTGGTTCTCTCGTTTGCATAGAGTAGATACTCCTATCGCAAAGATGGTCAACATCCCTAAAACCTGAAGGACTTTCTGTAAGAAATGTGGCAAACTTTAGCTTCACAGAGTGTCCCATGGCAAGGGTTCCCTGTATGCTGAAAAAAAGCAGGGCTACAATTGCAAGCAGAGTGACTGCAATGGGCAGACAAAGCCAATTTTCAGAAAAAAATGCCAAAACCACAAAGAGTACTGTGATGAGGTTAGAGAATGTTGAGCCCAACTACAGATCCAGAAGGATGTTGGCCATTAAAAGGTGCAACCATTTTTGAACTGCGAGGTGACAAGAAGAGACAGGGCCAAGTCATCTAGTTCAAAAGTTGGTGGTATATGAGAAGAAAATACTGGAGCAGTAGAAAATTTGCCCTTTAGAAAATAAAATTAATGTTAGTATGTTAAAAACAAACAAACTGGGCTGGAGAGATGGCTCAGAGGTTAAGAACAGTGACTACTCTTCCAGAGGTCCTGAGTTCAGTTCCCAGCAACCACATAGTAGCTCACAACCATCTCTAATGAAATCTGGTGTCCTCTTCTGACACTCAGGTCTACATGCAGGCAAAACACTCTATACATAATAAAATAAATAAATTTTAAAAATAAAAAAACTTAAGCCTCAACACTATGACAATATTTTTGAAACAATTTCATAAATTAGAAAATTAAATTACATAAATTATATCAATGAGAGACTATAACATCTACATAAAATACATAATTTGTAATATTATATATATTTTTTAATTATTTCCCAGATTTTTTTTAAAAAACTATTTGTATATCTTCTACCATATTCTAGATATTTTCATTCCATTTTTATCAAACTAAAAGCAAAATCTCTTTGTTGTTGTTTTGTTTTTTGTTTTTTTGTTTTTCGACATAGGGTTTCTCTGTGTAGCCCTGGCTGTCCTGGACTCTCTTTGTAGACCACGCTGGCCTCAAACTCACAGCAATCTGCCTGCCTTTGCCTCCCAGAGTACTGGGATTAAAGGCTTACCCCACCAAGCCAGGCTTAAAAATAATGTGATAGCTCAGAGGTTAAGAGCACTGCTTGTTCTTCCAGAGGTCCTAAGTTCAATTCCCAGCGACCACATGGTGGCTTATAACCATCTATAATGAGATCTGGTATCCTCTTATGGCCTGCTGGCACACATGCAAGTAAAATACTGTATTAATAAATAAATCTTTAAAAAAATAAACTCTTACATGGAACTTTTAATAAAAGAAAACCTCAACATACTGAATATGAGCAGGTATAAATTTAAAATGAATGTATATCTAGACTATTTTTCAGGATGGATCATTTGAAAGCTGAGAAAATTCAGTTATATTATTTGCAATCACAAAGAATACATTTTTTTAAGACAGTATTTCTCCCTGTATGCCTGACCTTCCTGGGACTCTCTCTGTAGACAAGGCTAGCCTAGAACCCAAAGAATTAGTTTTGCCTGCCTCGACCTCCCGAGTGCTGGGATTAAAGGTATGTGCCACCACCCCGGCATGAAAGAATGTCTTGCAGACAGACAGACAGACGATGAAGAAGGGACAAATGACAAAGAATAATTGTCCAGAAAAAAAAAAATTACCAGATGTAAAAAGCAAAAAGCAAATGGTTTCATTTGTAAAATGAAATGTAAAATGTTTTCATTTGTCCCTTTCCTTAAACAACGTGCCTCTTTGTTTAAATGTGACCATATCTGCTACTCTATGTGCAATTTCTTTTTAGAATTTCTAAACATAACAACTGTGTATTCTTCATATTTAAAAATAATTACTTATCTGTTATTTGTTTAAAAATAGAACTCATGCTATTTAATCTGACTGGGATGTCTTTACTGGTGAAATTACTGTAATGGGATGTGAACATATGAAGAACCTTGTGAGGCTAAAATGTTTTTGGAAACCAAGAAATTAGAAGAAATATTTTTCTTAGGAGAAAACTAAAGGACGAAGGATGAGAAGTGAAAGGAGACATTTCTCCAATAGACTGTATTACATTTCACTCTTGTTCTGAAACTCAGTACAAGTATGATTTTTTTCGAATACAGTTTCTAAGAATTTAAATTTTGATTCCATAATGTTCACCTTTGTCTGTCCATAACATTTATAAGTTGTGTCACTTAAAGTATGAGTTTAGATTTGAAACTTAAATAACATCCTAACATGGTATTATAGAGCTCACCAACTCATAAATAAACCGGTAGTTTCAGAATGTGAATTCCATGAAAAGTGTTATAAAAGCAGAAGGTTCTAATTTCTTCACATTTAAACAATTTTTATTTATGTGTATGTGTGTGTGCCTGCTTATTTAATCTGAGCACCATGTATGTGTAATACCTATGGAGGGCAGGCCAGAAGAGGATATTGAATCCCGCGGAACTGGAGTTGCAGGTCCCCCATGAGAGGACTAAGTGCTCTTAACCTCTGAACCATCACTGCATCACAATTTCTCCAACCATTATTGTTATTTATATTTTGAATAGCGAATATTCTTCTAGTTCACGTGAATTATTGTTTCAGTGTATCTTTTACCTTCATTTCCTTAATAGTTAATCATTTTCTACATGCTTGCTGGACAATTCTTGGGAAAAAATGTCTATTCAAATCCATTTATGAATTTTTACTGCCCTTTGGAAAGCAACTTGCTCTTTCTTCAAAAATTTAAGCAAAGTTAGCTTATGATCCATCACTCTACTCCGGGGCTTCTATGGGTATATCCAAAAGAACCGAAAATAAGAGACACTTATATGTGAATGCTCAGTGACATTGTTGATAACAATCTAAAGAGTGGCAACTGAAATGCCCATCAACTGAAAAACGGATGAATAAAATACAGTAATTATAGTACTGAAAAGCATCCCACCAGTAAATAGAGCGAATGGCTGATACAGGTTACAAATCTAAGGAAAGCCTGGAAACACTGTAGCACATGAAAGAAGGCAGTCACACCAAGCCAGTTTCACTCACATAAACAGTCCTAAATGAAGACTGAAAAGGACATTTTTCAATGGAGCAAAATGGGGAGTGGTAGCTAATGCATAAGAGGTCTCTGGGAACACCGATTAAAAATACCTTTAAAATTGGGCCTGTGAAATGGCTTACCAGGTTAAGGTGCTTGCCACCAAGATGGTGAGCTGCGTTCAATCCCTGGAATCTGTTGGGTTTCAGCCCTCCACCCCCACCCCCTTGGCTGAGTTGCCTTTTTAACCAAAGTGTACCTGGCCTTCAGGTTCTCCCAGCATTCCTCAGTCCCTACCAGCTACAGGGCATGGCTAACATACCCTGCTCTCAATCCTAAACTTTTCATTCCGGGGTCTGAGCTTCCCTATATAACCGAGACGTTTTGGTTTCCTCACAGTCTTCTTTCTCCTCTCTCTCTTTTTCTCTCTCTCTCTGTCTCCCTGTCTCTGTCTGTCTGTCTGTCTCTCTCTCTCTCTCTGCTCTCTCTCCCTGCACATCCACTTGCTCCCCACCCACAAACCGCTTTTTGGTCTCCTGCATGGCAATTTTCCTGGTCCCATTCCATGAGACCAGTGAACCCCGCCTAGAGCTCCCCATAAATAAACCTGAGTTTATAAACTCTAATTTAGCTTTAATTGGCTCATTTCTCCAGCAGAAAAATGCATATCAGGATCTACATGGTAGAAGGATAGGACTGACTCAGAGGACTTATCCCTAGTCTTTCCCATACACGATATGGCAAATACTCGCCCACATAAATATGTGTACATGCATTCACAAATAAACATAATAAAAATGTTGTAAACTACACTTATAGCCATACAATTGTGAATATAATAAGAACCACCAAATTACAATGTTTCAGTGAATAGTTTTTATGGAATGAAAATTGTATCACAGGCAGCCTGTTTTTCGAAAAAAGAGAAAATACGGATTCTCTGTTCCATGACTAAAATTGGGACTACTGATATACATATACCTTGCTGCGCTGGTGCCACAAGTCAGAGGGTCATTTTAAGCTCATGTGTCAATGCCAGCCGTGGAGCCAGCATTTGCTACTTTGTGGGTTTTTCTTTCTTCATGTGTCAATGCCAGCTGTGTAGCCAGCATTTGCTACTTTGTGGGTTTTTCTTTCTTCTGCTCTTCTCCACTCCTTTCCTTCCACCTTCCCAACCTTCTAACACTAGATAGAAAGGAAAGAGATCTCTGAATAAAGTCAGTGGTTGGAACAGGGGCAACGGTATCTTTAGACTGCTTCCTGCTGATGAGGGACATAGAGCTCCTTGGGCAAGTTTGATCTTCACTCTCAGGACATCTAATTTCTTCTTGTTGTTTCTTTTTGTGTGCACAACTACTTAACTAACTTCGAGCAGCAGGAGCCAACAAACCACACTCCTCTCTGGGCCCCAGCGTTTGTATGCCTTCTGAAAAGCCCCCAGAAGTCCAGATATCACACAATAGCAGAAACTATCTGGAGCTGGCAAAATCTCCCTCCTGCCAGAGCTCATTGCAGATCATAGTCAGCTGCTGTTAAGCAGCCCCGTATTCCCACACCTGAGATTAAAACAAAAACACATTTTTGTATTTCTGTGTTTTCTAAAGAAACCAAGTTTCCAAAGTTCTCACTACACAGCTGTACACGGTAAGACCTTGTCTCAAAAGCATGATTCTATCTATCAATCATTTGGGTTTTGTTTTGTTTTTTTCTGTGACATACTGTGATCTGTAGCGGAATGACTGGAAAGGTGGAGCTGAGCAGTGAAGTGTAATGGGAGAGACAAAGTGAGTACTAAGTTACTGGAACTAATTACGGCACGTTACTTATAAACACTGAGACACTGATGAGGTAAAGATTTAGACAGAAAAGATGGCACTCAAATTGGCCTAGAGGTATCACAGGAGCCTAGCCAAGTACAGGTTCCATCCTACTACAGAGCATCACCCATTCTTTTCCTCCAACCTCCAGCAAGGATTTATCACAGACAGGCATATTGTTATTATTAGACCCCTCTTCTGGCCACAATTGGCTAGACCATAAATAAATCCCTGGCCAAAACTGCTCCAGGTGTTCTCTCCTAGGAATTGAGAATTTGGACTTCATCAGCATAGGTAGGTGTAACATGAACTGAGGGCGGTAAGTTTAAGAGTTACGTGCCTGCCATCATCTGTTAGCTATATGGAGAGGACAAGAAAGCCAATCTGGGGAGATTGATGTTAAACACTGGCACCCAGAGAGAAGAGACAAGCTATGAAAAGCAGGTGCTACCTGGATACAGAGGGCTCTTTGGGGCCTGTTTCCAGAGGCAAGTGGCTCCTCAATTTTGTTAGCTACTACAAGAAGTCCTCCAAAGAAGTTACCCTTTGGAAAAAAACTGGATTGTGAGAAGGGATAGAACATGAGTCTGGAATACTCCTTCCTAAGGAATTAATATGGCAAGAACACAGAAGATTGAGATTCAGCAGTGTTATATTTTTAAAATAAATTTCATGCTTTTATATTATGATTGTTTACTATGATATTGGAATAGTAATATAATACTTTCCTACTAAACAACATGCTGTCCTTAAATAATATCTAACAAACTTCATTCGATCCATAATAGTGTCATTTTTTTTTTCACACGGAACTTTCTAAACATTAATTGATGTGATAAGAAATCAGGGCACAGAAATCCCTACCTACTGGGCAGGGGGATGTTCAAATGTAATCAAGATGAACACACCTGACTACATGAATTTACTGCCAGAGTGTGCACACACATAAACACATACACACATGCACACACACACACCTCATACCCAACAATGGGGCATGCATAAGTAATCCCATCACTCCTGCAGTATGATCGGAGGCAGAGACAGGAGAATCAACTATTATCCAGAGCTAGACAGCTGAGAGTCACCTACCCTGGAGTAGTCAGTACAGGAGAAAAAACAAGAAGATACTGACTCAACACGGCAGGAGGTGGGAACTGCCTGAAAGTTGTCCTCTGACCTCCACACACACCTGCATGTGCCCTCAGCCAATGCACAGAACATATACATAAAATAACAATAAATACTTTTTAAATTTTAGTGAAAGTTCATTAAAATTTGAGGCTTAGATTTTTGTTTCTCTCAGTGTTCGGAGCAATGCTTAAAGATAGTTAACATTCAACCCATATACATATTAGAAATTTCAATTTAAAAAGCTTTAGAAGTGAGAACTGATAAGGCGGCAGTCCAATTAAAATGCTTAAATTGAACAAGGATTTGAAAAATTACATGAGAATATGGAGAAAGATAGTTCAGCACCTGAATAAGTTAGTATGAATAGAAAGAAATAAAATAACATTAATAACTTTCTTAAAATTTGCTTACCCCTTTTATAGACTTCTAGCCAAGAATGAAAATCTTCTAGTTCATTTTATTATCTGAAACTTTGCCCAATACCTGTTTGGCTTGGGTTGAACCATATGTGCATTAATTAATATTCAACTTCTTTTTCCTGTTATCATTCAGAAGAAGAACTTAGCAAAGAGCATGACTCTGCATCATTCATTTTAGTGCACTCCTCAGGGTGCCCTCCCAAGAGTAGGAACAAGTTCCTCACACCAGTCCAGCACCATCAGCTGTAGAGTAATGAAAGGAGGACAGAATCTAATTCTTACACCATATCATCTGTGCTTACAAATGTAACTTACACATACTTTTGAGTTATGCGTCATCCATGCTATTTTTCCAAATAGTATCTCAGATATTTGAGCAAGACTGGATGTACAGAGTCTAGTTGCTAATTTTCATGGCTGATGTTTTTATGATTATGGTGCTAACTGAGGTAATGCTGTTTGTTCATGCTTCCAGAATCAAATCTATTAAAATCACATATATTTTATTAACAAGTTTCAACATGATCTGCATCTTAAAAATTATTATAGCTTTTCCTGATGTTTGGCTATGGACTTCCTTCAAACATTTTATCTCTTGAGGCTGGAAAGATGGTGCAGTAGTTAAGAGCAATTCCTGTTCTTGCTGAGGACACAGGTTCTATTCTCAGCATTCACATGGTGGCTCTCAACCAACCTTAGTCTATTTCCAGGGAGTTCCACAATATCTTTTCACCTCCGCAGTGGTCAGGCCCACTGTGGTGCACATAAATGCACCATTCGAAACAGTTACACACTAAAATAAATATAGGTAATTTTTATATTAAAAGTTATCACTCAATGTTATTTAGGCACACATAAATTTGGGTCATTAATGTACATATTGAATAAAAAACAAAGTCACATGTATAGCACAATTCTTAGTCTAATGTTACTCTCAGCGTCTTTCACCTTTTGTATCTTTGTATCTGTCCTTTTGGCCCATGAGTGGGTTGTCTCGGTTTTCCTGATCATTTTGTCTCCATAAATAGACCATCATAAGTACTTGATAGGTCCATAATTTTAAAATACATATTTCTTAAGGTCATGGATATGGATGAGCAGGTAAAAATGTTTGCCAAACAAGCCTGACAAGCTAAGTTTGGATCCCTGAAACTTTCACAAAAGCAAGTAACAGTGGTGCCTACCTGAGATTCCAGTACTCCTGTGAAATGTTGGAGTCAGCTGGAGAATCCCCTGGAAGCTTACAGTCCAGCTAGTCTGGAATGTGCAGTACAGCAGCAAACAAGAAAGAGCTTGTCTTGAGCATGATGCAAGATGAGGACTGAGACCTTCCCTTAGCTAGTCTAATCTCTGATCGGAAAGGCACATGTCCCATCACACGTACACACACGAACACACAAACACATGCATGCATTCATGCATGCAATTGCACAAATAATTAAATAAAATATTTTTTAAGTTTCATCGATCATCAGGTCCCTTTCTAGGCAATGCATTATAGACTATAGACTATGGTAAGCTAATTTAAAAACAAACAAATGTAAAACAAAAATTCTACTCTCATTAAGCAAATATGTTGTCCATAATCAAACAGGTAGAATTCTGCTTGATTTCACCCGAAGCATTAAGACATAAACTCTCTGTTCAAATATTGGTGTTTAGGTATTTTACAGTGCCTCAACAATCCTATTTTCCAACTCAGTTCCCTTTCTGTTAACAGGAGATGATTATAACACCAAAGACATAGGTAGCTATAAGAGATAAATGAGTAGTACAAAACCCTTGAGTAGTATCTGACCCTCTAAGAAACACTACATCATTCTGACTTTTCCTAGCAGTTATTGAAATGTCTCAGCATTAGGGTAGAAAGAATAATGGAACAGGGCACTTTAATTAACCCTAAATTCTAAATCTTTGCAAATGAAGGTACTATGACCTAGGGGCTGAGAAAAAAAAAAGGGATTTAAGTGGGTGGTACAGAGTGGTTGCAAGATCAAGGATGGAATTAGAAGAAAAGACATGACAATGAAGATGAATAGGACTCCAGCAGTACTGAGGGTCAACTAACAATGTAGGAAAGGTACTTGTCTTCAAGCTTTGACCCTTTGAATTACTCACAGGTAGGTATTAGTAACACTTTCAACTCTTAAGTCAATGAGGTTTAAAACTTTAAACCAAAAATTAACTAACTTCTTCCTCCAAGTTTTTACCTGAAAATTCAGTGTTTTTGAGTTTATTTCTACCTCCTTTTATCCACTTTACTTCTCTCAATTTGTTTTCATTTTAACTATCACTAACTAGAAGTAGACCTTTGTTGACTGTGCATTATTATAGTGCTATGGTCTAGCTTATATCTTGTTCTGTCCTGTACATTTCTACCTGAAAGCATGTCTCTGTTTGGCCTGACGTTGGTGGTTGTTCTAGGTCCAGACTGAAAACTCTCCCAAATGTAAGCTGTTATAAATTACAGCGCATTCTCTGTTCAAAGCACCACTCCTCCCCTTGTTTTCTCATTTTAAATAAATTTTCCTTTTGTTTGCAATGCTTTATACTTTACAACCTCCCATTGCCTTCCACAGGTTTTCTCCTTGCCAGCTGGTCTGGGATGTATTGTGATTTAAATTTTTGAGGAATTATGCCAGAAAAGGAGTTGGAGAGGGGGGTGTCATACCATGGGTGGGCAAAGCATTTGCTTTGATAGGGAAAGGAACAAAATAAGCAGGGTTTTGTATGCTTATTTAGGGTTCAACACTCAGCAGGCGAGAAAATCTACAGCTTTGACTCAAAAGGACACCCCTTCTTATGGAGGACTGCCTCAGTATTCTAAAACCATATGGTAATAGGATGGGAGATGAAGTTTAAACTGTAACCATGAAATTAACATGTCTATGATAGGTCTGAAAGAACTACTGCAGCAGTGTTTTCCCCAAAGGCCAATAGTATGACTTTGCTAATAAAAATGGGTGACCCGGATTTGTACATGAATGACTTCGTCCCTGAGTTAGTCCTCTCCATAACCTTCCCACCCATGGACTGTCTGAATTCCTACCATTGTTGAAGCAAATAAGCCTGAGGAAGAGAGAATGGCCAATGTGCTGCTGCTCTATAAACAGGGCTGAATGCCCTGAGTGCTGGAGTTGAGGACCACCTCCAGGGTAGGCCGAGCAGTGGGAAGTGATAACAGATGTATATGCTTTTCCATTGTAGAACAACAAGCAAGGTCCTGATGACCGGATTACATTTTTTACTACTGGTCAAGGGACACCCCTCCCCCATCCCAAGCCAATCCAGAGTTCAAGAGGAGGCCTCTGAGTCCAGCATTTGTTTCCATGAAGATGTAGAAGGTAACAAGTTGAGTTTATGTTAGTTACTGTGCTCTGAGGTGTTGGTGTTTTAAAAACAATAGTTCTCTTGGGCTGAATCCAATGTTTATCTTCAAACAACTGAAAACATTGAGTAGTTTAGCATTTTTTAAACTTGTGTCTCAAGTATCTGATGGCAGTCTGCTGCTCTGAAGGAAAGAACTCTGAATGCAAACAATACATCATGAAGAATGCATGTGAAGAACAGAGGCACTGGAAGTAAATGACTAACAAGTACTAATATCAATTCACTTGTTTTCCTTATAAACGTCTAAAAATAATTTTTTAGGCCAAGTAAGGATTCTCATACATATTTCAAAAACTATAAAAAAGACAGGATTAGAGTAAGTATCCTGATATGAAAAAAAAAAAAAAAGAAAGCCTGCCATTCTCACATTATGACTGGCAACTGAGGCAGAAACACTGTGAGTTCAAGGTCACCTGCGCTATGATGTGATGAGCTACGCAGCGGCAGTGAAAAAGTAGAAGAAGGAAAGAAAAGGAAATAAATGAAAAAATGAGAGAAAGAGAGACTGAGAGAGAGCGTGCAAGCCTGTTGAAGACATAGGGAAAGTGAGAAAAGAATTATTAACCTGTGCACTTTCTTTGCCCCTGTCTTATCTCCCCTTTGCTAATGCTTCTGCTCTATCTTTTTTTTTTTCTCATCTATGGCCTAAATCCTTTTAATTCTTACAAAAATCTCTGAATCCAGCAGCCTCAAAAGGCTAGGCTTGATAATCAAATGCCTAACAGGGAAAAGCAGGGAGAGAGTTACTCATTGGGGTCACAGTGGGAAGAAGAACAAATAAAGTGGTCCACAGAACCCACATCTATCTTCTGGGTACTAATATGGGCTTCACATCTGTTTACGTTAAGGAAAAATTGGGGCAGGTGGGCCAGAGGTATGCTTATTAAGCAGTCCCAGGCAAAGCGTGGTCTGGTTCTGCCTGGTGGTCCTGAGGAAGCTGTTATCACAGGCATTGCTTGAGGGAAACAATCTGCTCCAGGATACAGCCTCACTATCATGGATAATTGCCCCTATTTGGATGTAGTCTGTCCTGCTGGCTTTCTGATTGCTTGGGGGTAGTTTGAGTTATATGTCACAAAGATGTTTATCAATCAGTCCTGTTGTTCTAGTGATTCAAGGTGACTCAAAGGGGAAAGGTTAAGAAGGCACACAAAAGGGAGGGGCACAAGCGACCAGCGCTCTCCTTCATGAGTGGAAAGCTGTGATAACTACCACAGCCTATAACTATATAACAAAATGAAAGCTAGATTAAAAAGCATTCACCCTGTTATGTCTGAGGAAAACTCTAATCCCCAAACTTCAAAGGGCAGCCCTGGGATTTCTGGTGGTTACATTGTTTTACATGACCAAGGTCTTGCATAAATGAAGACCCAAACACGCAAGGGAAACTACCTTTACACTTCATTTTCATAAAGAGTGCACAACACTATAGGTATGTGATGGTGTCAAGAGAGTAGGGAATTTCCCTTTAATAGAACAAAGCCAGAAAACACGTAAGGGCTCACCTTTCAGATTCTCCCTGGCTTGTCTACAGCATTCATCCCAGGACTGTTTCCTGGATTCTGGGATGTCTTGTGAAGAGAAAGGAGAAAAGAAAGAGAAAGCTCCTTCTGTATGGATTGCTTTAGGGTAGATGGGTTCTATTTCACATGATCTACATTTGGGAAGTAGAAGAGGGCAGAGGACAAACTGTGGAAGTCAGTTCTTTTCTTCTGTCATGTATGTTCCAGGAATTAAATTCATGTCGTCAGGCTTGGCCTCAGAAGCCCTTGCCTGCTGAGCCATTTAGCTAGTGTGAATTTTTATTTTTATTACTCTTATCGGGGCAAAAAGGGACAAGGACAGCAGGGAAGGAAAAGATGCCCCTTTGGAACTATCTGATTCCTCTCCTTGAGTACAGTCACATGCTGCTGCACAGTACTGTCTCAGGTAAGACAGAATGTATGTGACAAGCCCCTACCTGTTCTGAATTGACTTAGAGCACCAGCTGCATCTCATTCATGAGTGAGACTTTAGGAACAGCAGCAACATAGAGGTAAAGTCCAAACCATCTTCTTTACGGATGGAGACACTGAAGGAGAGAAAGCATAACTGGCTCATTAGAGAACCGCAGACTTGAGACCAGGTACTGTTTCCTCTGACAAAAAAGCAACACAAATCCCTACACAGCATTTGAAAAAAAAATAATAACTACATAAACATGTCTGATGCATATATCATTCAACTGATGGTTCATGAGGCAAAATGATTTTAAACTAAATAAAGTATAAATCATGAAGATATGACTTGGTGAAAATTAGATCTAATGTATATTTAAATTAATTTGTGAGACTACCATTAGCACAAAAATAATTTTAATTCACATTCAATGGCTAAGTGAAAAATTGTTGACTATAAGATTTTCTGTACATTTCTAACTTAATGAGGTAATAAGTGCACTACATTTATTCGAAAAGATATACATTTACAGAACATATAATGGTGTGAAATTTTGCAGCCACATAGAAATTGGTAATTTTACACCATAGCTGAAAATCATACGGTTAGTGCCAGCTGTAATTTTTTTTACTATATAAAATTTTAACTTATACTCAAGGAGTTTCAGAGGTTTTGTTAAATTCTGGAGATATCCTTTTCATAGTATACATTATTAATTTTTCATAGTGACTTTATTTTTGTTTTCTTTGGAAAAGACAATGTCATATTATTTTGATAAAAAATAATATAAAATATAACCTGCTTTTATTTTATTTTTGTAATGCTGATTGTCAACACAATAAGTGATGATCCAAACCAACCAAATTTATAAATATATGAGGTTATATATTTATAAATTTTCTTCATTGCCACATACACTAATTATACTGTAGTTGCATTTTTTTTTTAAGTAGCTCACTCTTTAGATTAAAATTCACACTGAAGTTTCCAAATTTGTACTTATGGATTATAATGCATACACAAAAGCCATGCAATGCATGTCTATACTTTAACGATTCGTAGGTGTGCATTCTGAAGATAAGTTTGCCCTTCTCACACAAAAAGTGGTGTCTAACACTCTTGACTCAATTTCCAGCTCTCTAGCGTTTCTAGCCTATATGCAAGATTAACCTATCTGCCTACCTTATACAACCTCTTCTTGTTGCCCTTCTCCCCATAAGAGAGCTAGATGTAATCTCTCTGGTTTGCCCTGCTGACTGCGCACCCTGTACCGACCACATAGCTTTGCTGACTAGCACCCTGTGTGCTGGGTCCGCTTCCATTCACCTCGATCCCTCTCGTGGGTTGGAAACAGGTATCCTGGATGGCGTCCTCTTCCCATGGCCCCGTCAGATCTGCAAATCATGAACTGTTGCTGCTGCTTCCTGTGTTCTGCTCTGTCGCCTCTTCTGTGTCTCACCTGACACACGAGATCTTTCCCAGTCAGTGTTTTCCTAGAAAGGGGGCATCTTGGTACCAATAAAGTGGACACAGGTCAGATGAGAGCCACAAAGGTGTTTGCCAGTAAGAGCAAGTTTCTTGTGAAAGTGAAACTGGTCACAGGTCAAACAATTAAGCTTAGGCTGTCTGCCAGGATAAAGAAATAGCCCATGAAAGAAACACTATAAACATCTATGACAAAATCCCCCAAAGTCCCATCAGAGAAGGGCTTGAGTTTATAGCTTCTCCCTAAGAGAGACTACAAATCCAAATTAGTGAACACACACACATACATCTTGAAGCATAAAAGTATACACGTTTTTACATAGTGTTTTTTTTTTTTCATATTTCACACCACCATATTGGACAATGTCATGAATGGGAGTCCGGATAGACAGGGATTTTAGATACATTGCTCTAGAATGAATTTGGGCTTATCTGAGACCAGCAAGCACTCATGCCAGGATAACTAACATTAATAATCCAGATCTTGTAAATCTTGAGATTGAATTTTTTTTTTCCTTGACCTTAAGTGGTTTGACACAGTGTGTTTCTAGCTCTTCTCCAGAACCCTGCAGATAATCGGGTGGGAAACTAAAGAATCAGGCTTCAGTCAAGGGACAGTGAAGTGTTTGGTATTCAGTGTAATGTAGGTTTCTCCATGTTCCCTTCTTCATTAAACAAATGTCACAAATTGTTAATATTATATTGGATTATAAATATTTTAACTCATGACCGAGGTTTATTTTAAACTTTTCATTTCACTATTTGCTGTCTCAGAAAGGTGTAGGGATTCAAATAACAAACTCCACACTTATCTCAGCCGTTTGATTTCTGTTTGAAGGAGATGGGTATTTTAGACTTACAGGCAACCAAATTGTTTGCTTTAATGAAGGACTGAGACTATTTTTACAATGTAAGAAAATTTCACCCGTGGAGCCAGTGTTATGCTTAGCACACAACACATTACTTACTCATCATCCCTCTCACTTCTAAATGGTTCTTCAAAATGTTTAAGTTAAGAAAATGTCTTAAATATTTCTGGAGCTAACTATTTAAACAAAGAGTACACAAAATACACTTTGGAATGACTATTACACAGAGAATTGTCATTACAGCCGACAGACGAGCACAGAGTAAAAGGAAACTTTAAAAGTCAAAACAAAACAAAATAAAAGCAACACATAACACCAAAATTGAGACACAAACTCTCAAGAGATAAATAGCCATCAAGATAAGAGGGAAATGATACACCCCAGTGCATATTATTCTTGCTCCTTGGCCTTGAGCAGAACTGAAGAAATTTAATCTTTGGCCTACATCCTATTTATTGGAAGTTGTTTATGATTCAGAGTTTCAATAGTTTTCAGATCAGTTATAGCTATATGTATGCAGAATATATATACTTTGGTAAATACCTAAAACAATCTGATTGTGTAGCATACAGTAACTAGTTTCAATCAACCCTATTCTTTCAAAGCTAATACAATTTCGTTATTTAAAAAGGATCTTTTGTAGCTCAGTTCTGTAGTTGGCTTGCTGAATAACATTGGCAAGGACATAACACCTCTCTGATCCATCCCTCTGAGCCATTTACAGAGTGGCAAAGCATTGATGCATCTACTGTAAATAAAAATAATTTTATTAGTAGCTCCTCAGAGTCCCCATTAATTTTCAGAGGGAAAATATCTGACTGTTCATTAATAGTGCTAAGATGTACTATTGGTCTACTAGTGGAAAGAGATCAACACTTAAATTAAATAAGTACCGACCAAAACAGACAAATAAAACAAATTTTAAAAAGTAAATGAATTACAGCTCTAAGAATACTAAAGATGAAGATGATATTCTTACTATTTTAAGTGTGCTATAAATTATTGTTGTCCACATGTGGGATATGATATGGAGAAAGGGAAACCTTCCTCCATTGCTGATGAGAATGCAAACTTGTACAACCACTTTGGAAATCAGTCTGACACTTTCTCAGAAAATTAGGAATAGTGCTATCTCAAGATCCAGCTATATCACTCCTGAGCATATATCCAAAGTATGCTCAAGTAAACAAGAAAGACATTTTCTCAACCATGTTTGTAGCAACTTGATTTATTATAGCCAGATGCTGGAAACAACCCCGATGTCCCTTACTGAAGGAATGGATTCAGAAATTGTGGTACATTTTCACAATGGAATAATGCTCAGCAATTAAAAGCAGGAAATCATGAAATTTGCAGACAAATGTAGGAACTAGAAAAGATCATCTTGAGTAAAGTAACCCAGAAGCAGAAAGACACACATGGTATATAGTCACTTATAAGTAGATACTAAACATATAATATAGGATAAACATACTAAAATCTGTACATCTAAAGAAGCTAAGCAAGAAGGAGGCCCCTGGGTAAGATGCTCAATCCTCATTCAGAAAGGAAAACAGGATAGACATCAGAAAAGGGAGAAAAGAGGGAAGAGGACAGGAGCCTACCACAGAGGGCCTCTGAAAGACACTACCGAGCAGGGTACCAAAGCAGATGCTGAGACTCATAGCCAAACTTTGGGCAGAATGCAGAATATCTTATGAAAGAAGGGAGAGATAGTAAGACTTGGAGGGGACAGGGGCTCCACAAAGAGAGCAACACAACTGAAAAATCTGGGCCCAGAGGTCTTTTCTGAGATTGATATTCCAACCAAGGACTATGCATGGAGATAACCTAGAACCCCAGCACAGATGTAGCCCATGGCAGCTGAGCTTTCAAGTGGATTCCCTAGTAAGGGCAACAGGGACTGTCTCTGACATGAACTCAGTGGCTAGCTCTTTGATCATCTACCCCTGAGGAGGGGGGAGCAGCCTTACCAGACTATAGAGGAGAACAATGCAGCCAGTCCTGATGAGACCTGATAGGCTAGGGTCAGATGGAAGGGGTGGAGTACCTCCCTTATCAGTAGACTTGGGGAGGGGCATAGAGGGAGAAGAAAAAGGGAGAGTGGAATTGGGAGGAAATGAGGAAGGGGGCTACAGCTGGGATACAAATTGAATAAATTGTAATAAGTAAATAAATATCAAAAAATAAATTATTGTTGTCTATAAGTAGAATGCTGCAGATTAGATCTCTATCCCTTCATTTTGATTGATAGAAATTTTATGTCTATGAATCAATAATTCTATATTTCACATACAGCGGGTTAACCAACTTTCTGTTCTTTGTTGACTATTTTAAGAACTTTCCATAAGTGCAAGGATGTGCTTGTCTTTCTGTGACTGATGTGCCTGAAAGAGTGTAATGTCCCCCCAACCACATCTTACACAGGTATAACAGAACCTAGACTGTAGGACTCTTGCTTTAATAAAAAATGTGCTCATGTTGCTTCCAAAGATATATTAGAATGGAAGTTCCTTAGCAGTCCAGTGAAGCAGTACCCTGAAGGAGAAACTCAGTTATTTATGAACACATTTTTTTTTTAATTTCAGGTTGCATTTATTTATTTGGCATTAACCGCACTGTATTGAGTTACAGATTTATTAATTTTGGCTAAGGATAATTTACTAAGTGGGTGTCAATTAACACTGAGCTGATTCACTCCTTAAACTTAGACTCCTGAAATTCTCTGAGCTTACTGACCCAAAAAGAATAAAAAAGAAGGAAAATTAAATCTACAGAGGATCAGAGACAGAGATATTTACAGAGGTGTTTTACAGCCTCCACCACCCCACAGAGCAAGGGATGGGCTTGGCAAATGTCTGCTAATCATGATGTGAGACCTAGTGCTGGACTCTAGATCCTCACACCACCCCCACCTTCCTTCTCTTCCAAAAACTTGTCTTCCAACAAAATATGATTTTACCAGTTTGATTTTTTCCTTAAGCATAAATGATTGTATCACAACCCAAATAGTCAAGTCACAATTTGTGATTTCTGCAACACATAACGATATTTAAAGCCAACTTATATTTTCAAGTTTCAGATGCTCGAATAATGGGATTTCTTGTAACAAGCTTGACCTCCACATTTTTCAAACACTAAACTGAATTGCAGAGTGGTGAAGTTATCTCCTGGGGTTATGCAGTTTTCTGTTATCTAGTGCAGAATGCGTGCCTACCCTCAGGATCCTATAAAGCTCTTCAGCTTACTTTCTTCATTGCATAGTTAGGTAGATGTTACAGATGCTGCAATTATTTACAGCCATAATAAAGATTACACCACAATTTTAAGCAATACTGTGATCTCAGCGAAGCTGCCTGATCCATGCCAAATCTGTAGATGCACGTTTTAGATAACACACTCTTTTACATCTTCCCTGTTCCTCAATTTGTTGTTTGTTTGGTTTCATTTCAGAAATGTGTGTTGCAGTGATGCTGAGAGTGCTGAGTCTTCGCTTTGATTTATGGGCAAATGCTGGCCCCACTCCTAGTGAGCCTTGAAAACCTCAAGTGTGTTGAGGCCTGGGAAATGGTAGAGAGCTGCCTGCTATTTCAAAGCCCTAGGTAAAGTGGAGAGTCCACATTCCATCCATTCCTCCCTGGGAGGGAATCTGTCCTGGCTTCAGAACAGGTTGCAGCTGAAACCACCAAAATGATTCCCACAACCCTAGGTTTTATTAATCCTGAAGCTCTGCCCAGTATTTCTCTAGATCACACCTGGGCACCTGCACCTTTCACCCCCGGCAAATCAGATGCAAGCCCCTGGTGCTTTGTAAATTTTCCCACAATTACTTAAGCAAGTGTTGCTACACCCTTACAATTTCAGTGTGGTCAACTTTCAGAAACCGAAATGAAGGAAGTAACAATGGAGCCAAAAAAAGTAATTAAAAAGCACAATTTCCTGTAACTCTTAAAATATCCTTGAGATTTTTTTTTTTAGAGATAGCCAATAACTCACAGTATGCTAAAAATCCAAAAGAATTTAAATTATTTGGTAGCAAAGATCAATTTGGTATTTCTCTTGAGAAAACATGCAAATAACAATCAGTCCTACCAAATCTACCTGAAATCTATTAACCTGCCAACTATGAAAAATTATAAACACTTCTCAGTTGAGTGACATTGTTTCAGTAATAAATATATCAATTGAATAGTTTTGACACAGAGATGTATGATATAGACAAACATACATAGCTCTAAAATGTTTGTGAGTGCATCGAGCAGATAAAAAATACCTTTTTTTTTTCTTTTTCTTTTTCTTTTTGGTTTTTCAAGACAGGGTTTCTCTGTGTAGTCTTGGCCGTCCTTTGTAGACTAGGCTGGCCTCCAAATCACAGAGATCAGCCTGCCTCTGCTGCAGTTAAAGGCATGTGTCACGACACCCAGCTAAAATATTTACCTAGGGATACTCTGTTTTTTAAAAGTAAAGGCTTATATTATTTTTAATTTGTTCTCTCTCTCTCTCTCTCTCTCTCTGTGTGTGTGTGTGTGTGTGTATTGGTGCTTCAGTGTAAGTGTATGAGTGTGAGCCATGTGTGTATATGCCTGCAGACACCAGAGGCCCTGCATCCCCTGAAGTCAGAGTTGCAGGTGGTTGTCAGTCACCTGACAAAACAGGTGCTGTACAAAGATATGTTCTTTTAACCTTTGAGCCAACCCTCCATCCACAAACCTTCAAAACTGTTGCTATGAAAATGTTTAGGTTTAAATTATGCTCTATTTTCTGTTTCACTCCTTTGGCCATGAAGATGTATTGACACCATATTTCCTAAGTATAACCATCCTTTTCAATTCCTCTATCTTTATGTATTGGGGAGTTTTGCCTGAATGTTTGTCTGTGTACTGAGTGTATAATTGATATTTATAGAGATCAGAAGAAGGTATTGGATCCCCTGGAACTGGAGTTAAAAATTGTTGGAAGCTGCCATGTTGGTACCAAGAGTGAAACCCAGGTCCTCTGGAAAAGCATCCATTGTCCTTAACCACAGAGCCATCTTTTTAGCCCATTCTTTAATTTATTTCTAAGGAAAAAAATCCAATAGTCTTACCATTGCTAACATTGGGAATTATTTTGCTATAACTTTGCATTTTGTCTATTAATTAACAACTCTTCAGATATGAATATTCAATATTTTTCTCTAACTGATGGGAATTACAGAGAACTTTTCTTTATAAAAGTTCTATGTAATAAAAACAATTTCTTAGCATATCACATATTAGTGCTAATTAGAAATTGTCACATTACACTGACAGCTTTAACTTATTTTCTATATTGAACTCAAAAGCTTTGATCTTCAAACTACTGAGAACAGTGATATGATTATCCTTGTTCTTCTCACAGACCAGAGAAGGTTGTACATAGAGTAAATTCCAGGTGAGAGGTCATTTGGGAAATACGGGATTCGTATGAATCTGATATGATGGTACTTTTTCAGTGATCATAGTATGGCTTATGTTCTATTAAATGACTGTACCATTAAGCAAAATAGTGACTGTCACAACATGATTGCCAAAGTCAAAGTGTTGTTTGGATTTTTTTTTATTTAATATTGGTTTGTATGACTTTCTTCAAAGCTTTCATTCTTGTCTTGGATCTTCTATGTTTAATATTTGGATTTTTCTTCCTTTATTCATTCAGAGTTCTTCCACATGAAACTTAAGTGCTACTGGTGTCCTGACTTCTTCCATCAGCCAGCTTCTACTCTTGGATTCTCAAGTACCAAGTATGAATTTCTAATCTCACGGACTCAGTCTCAGGTTGGGTACAGAATTCATAGACTAGTCGTTTTCATTAAATGCCCTCCAGTGAATACTTTTCTGGTCCATTCTGCCCCCATCTCCACTGTAGGTCCTACAGAGACCTTAGCTGAATTTCATGTATTATTCTGCAGTTATAGTTCTTTGTCTTATTGAAAAATAAAAAGAAAGTGGAGAAAGAGTAGGAGAAGGAGGAGGAGCAAAAGGAAGCCCAGCACTCAGGGTGGTAGAGACAGGTGGATCATCGTGAGTTTGAGGCCATCCTGGTCTACAAAGCAAGTCCAGGACAGCCAAAAGCACACAGGAAAAAAAATTGTCTCAAAAACAAACAAGAAGAAGAGGAGGAGGAGAAAGAAAGAAAGAAAATCGAAATTAACTGTTCTGTTTTTATCTTCTTACTTTTTGTTCTAATGACCAGCATCTGATGGCTTATTTATTTTTTTATCTGTATTCTTTCTCTCCAATCACTGTTTCCAATTTTCCAAACCATTTTCCCTCTGGATCTTTCTAACAACCTTTAGCAACAAATTTTCTCCACTCAAATACAGCCCTCTTAAAACTTTCAACACACATAACACACAAGCCCAAGTGTATCTTTGCATCAAATCAGAAGAATTTCTATTGCACATAAAGTTATTGGGGCAGGTAATATAAAGCCTCCCCAATCTTCCCTTTGTCTATATGTCAACTTAATTTTTTCCTGTTTCCCTTCCACTTTAAAGTCCCATCTGACTTCTTGAATCAACTAATTCTCTCAGCACAGATGGCTGCCCTGCCTCCAAATTGCTCATGTTTTGAAATTTTCCTGATTTTTCTTAAGTTCAGTGCATATTTAATTTCATTTTGAAAGCTTTCTCTCCTCCGCCTTTTATCCTTTAATAGCAAGAGCTAATAATATTGACAGTCAATAATCTTTAATAACCTGCCTGTTTATCTAATCAAGAATGCTTACTTTCTTACATTTAGTTTATTTAACTCATCTCTAATTTGGCATTCACTCCACTAAAAGAAGGAAAAGCCAATGAACAAATTTTAATCTTTTTTGATAGAAATTAAGACTTTTGTACCTGCAAGTTAGTCATCATGTCTTTGATTATCCATTCCTAAAGTGTGTACAATAATTATATGTGTATGTGTTCATACTTTTAAGCTGCTTAATTTTTGATCCATCATCATCTTAACAATCATTCTCAGAGCTGTATACAAACATTAAATTTAAGTGTCAGTATGCAAGTTTATCCATGAGGAAAGAGTGGTCTTACGTTGAAGATGTAATCCTAATGGACACGTAACAGAAATATTCTAGAACCAGCTATGACATTTTCTTTTTGAATCAAACTATCTTCAAAGATAATAATATAGTCAGAAATTTAGCAATACAGATAAACACTACATGCCCTTACTGTTTTAAATAAAGAGAAGGAAGTTCTGTGATCTAAGATATGAAATGTATCTTTTCTTGTCCACCTTGTCCATACATTTCCAATTGTTTATTAACTCATGGATTTTTGAATTTTTGAAACATATTCTTACACTGTAGAACAAACAGTCCTGGAAATCTAGTAGTAGGTGAGGATAGCCTTTAATTTCCTGATCTAGTTGTCTTGCTTCAACTGGTGTTATAGAAATAGACCACAATACCATTATTATTCTTATGGTTATTATTATTATACCATATTATAATAATGAAGAAAGCAGATTTTTATATATGACATTTAATTCTCTTCTCCTATAAATTGTATTCCTTTTTCACAAAATTTAATCTGTATATTGTTTCTGCCAGTAAAAATAGGATACTTTCCATAAAAAGAATAAGAAACAATTGTCCCAGAAAGATAAGTCAGACTACTTCTCATATTTAATAATTACTCTGATTTTTCCAAAGTTTTAAGAAAAGCAAAAACTTAATCACATATTAAGAAAGGTATCTGCTGTATTTAAATCAATATCACTTGGATTAGTGCTGGAATGATTTGTTACTCAAGAGTAAAAGTCTCCATTCTTTCAGTCTTCCAAACGAGAATATTATATGATTGATGTATAGCACTAAAACCCTGACTCTATATCACACAAGGCCTCTGATTTTGAATCTGTTAACACAAATGTTTTCATTATCTTTTATATCAGGAAGAGTAAATGAATAAAAAATTTTCCACATACTTCTGACAAACACCAGCTACTACCAGTAACTGACCTGGGTGACCACTTTTACTTAGAAATAATGCAGAAACTCTGTCTCGGTATGTATGACAAAAGCATCGAGATCTTATGCAGACCTTTACATTTGCCTATATGATGAGTGAGCAGGATGGTGAACAAAAAAGTGAGAGAAGCAAAACATGGGCACTATCAATAAATATCAATGATTGCCTTAAAACAAATATTGGCCACATAAAATCTACATAATGATTAACTAGAGTTATAAAAATAACTAAAAGTGGTATGTTTTTATACTTGGAAAACACTAGTTGTGCCATAGAGCCTCTCATTATACAAAAATATTTCAAGTTGAGCATACTGATAATTTTAGATAGCAAAATTTCATTCCCAAAGAACAGTCCTACAAATATTTCCCAGACTTTATAAGGAATGATTTGTAAATCTTGAAGTATGGTGATTTGTTACATAAAACTTTTATGCCAGTGGGAGGGGCCCTATTTAATTATGTGCCATCTGGGTATTAAAATAATTTTTGTATGAAATGATAATCTGCAACTTATTTTCTTTAATTTAATATAAACATGTTAAGAAAGTACAATTCCATCATGGCTTGTTTTATGATAATTAACTAGAATTTGTGAAATTGTTCATGAGAGATGGCTTATTTTTTGTTTTGTTTTGTTTTATTTTTTAGAATTTAAAATTGTTGTTTATTATTATTAATAGAAATATATTATTTATATTCTAACAGTACAATGAAACATGTTTTGATGTTTGTTTGTTTTTATTAATCAGAGGTTATTTGCTTTGTATCCCAGCTGTAGCCCCTTCCTTCATTCCCTCCCAATTCCACCCTCCCTCTCTCATCTCCTCCCTGTCCCTTTCCAAGTCCACTGCTAGGGGAGGTTCTCCTCCCCTTCTATTTGTCCCTAGCTTATCAGGTATCTTCAGGACTGGCTGCAATGTCCTCCTTTGTGGCCTAGCAAGACTGTTCCTCCCTCCGGGGCTGGAGGGGAGGTAAAGAATTTATCAGGGCATGGGGGTCCCCTATGAGACTGTTTCTCCAACCAAGGACTATGTATGGATATAACCTAGAACCCCTGCTCAGATGTAGCCCATGGCAGCTCAGTATCCAAGTGGGTTTCCCTAGTAAGGAGAACAGGAGCTATTTCTTAGAGAGTACTTATAATCATAAGGCTAGCATTAAAAGTTTAATATTTTAGTATGTCTACTACATACAAGTTAATTGGGAAAACTAGGAACCCTCATATCGATATCCTAGTAACTTATTTCATTTCAAAAATTAAGGGAAGACATACTTATGTTGGCCTGCAGTTTGAGAAGGAACACCCTAACACACTGGAGAAGACAAAGTAGAAAGAATGTCTGGAAGGGTGAGGATTCAGGGAAAGGGAATTCTGGTACACAGTTTGACTCATCTTCTTTTCCCCCATTTGTTCAGCCCAGGATCTCAGCCCATGTGAACGGTTGTCCACAGTCAAGGTGGGTCTTCACTTTTCAGTTACATTTTCAGGATAAGCCTCACATCTAACGTTGTGCCTCATTAGTGTCTAACAAGTTTTAATTCAATGAGGATGATAATTGAAGTTAGCCATTGTAATAAAGTTGCTTTTAACACCAAGCTGGGGAAGCAGATATGAAGGCACTATGTCGCTGCCCCGCTGATTCGAGGATGTCACCCCTAAGTTATTTTCTGTGATAGAGAAGGAGGGAATGTGTTTATGGGATGAGCCCATGAAGTAAAGTTCCACGAGAAAGCACTTTCTGCTGAAGACTCTGCAGACCGATTGACTGATTGGAACTTTGTGATCATGGAGAGCTGGAATGCCTCTGATCCAGAGCCAAAATTAGCTTGCGCTGTTGTGGATATCAGGCACGTCCCTGTTCCAAATTACCCCCTGCTGCGTAGAACAGTAGCTTCCAGTCTGAGCCTTGATTTGGGTGACTACATTTTACAAAATAATATTTGCCTCCATTCGTACATGGAGAGGCATGCTTTATGTTTCATTTTTACATGTACACATCACCACTTGTTCAACATCAAACGTACAGAATAGACTGACTAATAACTTATCTCTGCAAAAATTTACCACCTATGAACTTAGCAAAGTAGAAGAAAAACATATGTGCATAACTAGATTAATTATGCCATTGCATCAGTAGGCTGGAGATATGAGCCAACGGTTAAGAGTATTTCATATTCTGCCAAAGAACCTGGGTTCAGTTCCTAGCACACACATTGCAGTTTAATAACATTGCCATGAGAACAGCCTCATCAACCTGTCCTCCAAACATCTAATGCAGGTGAGCAAGTAGTATAGAGACTGTCAGATAGAGAACTTTCCACTCTTACCTATGGCTTCAGCTCATCAAGGAACCAGATTCAACAGCCTCCATGTAATTATCACATCAACATTTCTTATCATGTGCCTTCTATGACAAACAAAATCCCACTTTACATCAAAACACCCCTTCAGCTTTGAAGAACCACTATGGTACTGTTACTTTGTAGATGTAGTATGGCTCTTCCTATCCGTATCTATCTACTGGTGAGCATCACTTTTTTTTTAGTATATCCAGCACAAATGACTTCCAATCACTTAGATATATCATAAATCCAGATGAAAGTAATTAATCTTTTTATAGATATGGCAACTCACATCACCCCATCTGTCTATGAACTTCCATTGACTTTTGATTTATAAATACAACTTAGTATTTATACAGAAAAAGTAAGCCCCTATGTATGTGTGTTTGACCCAATAGGCTCAACCCACCTTCCATTTTCCATAAAAAATGTTTCCTTGATATCCACCGTTCAGTTCAATTCTCTGTGCTTGCCATTGTCCATCCATGAGCCATGTCTTGATGGTCCTATACTTCTGTGGCTCAGCTTGACCCTATGACTTTGTGAAATACCTCTATATATTTCTAGCAGCTCTCTGAATGAGTTTGCTAATATTCTATTTCTTAGTTTTAAACCAACCTATTTGCTTTCTTTTTCTTTTCCCTCCCCCTTTTTTAAATTCAGTAAATCATGGCTCCGTTGATTTGTTTCAACAGTTACATGGAACAATCTATTTTGGTTCAGGAACTGTCAGCTATATTCCAAAAGCCAACTATTACTTAAAAAAAAAAAGACTAAGTATTAAGGGCTGAAGCATTTATACTTTAGATCATTTGAAAATTATGTAATTTTAAATAATCTTAAGAAATCAAAACTTATCTGGAGGTGATATTGAGATGGAATATTTGATAGGTCCAGTAGCTTCTATTAGAAACTGGGATATTTCTAATGAAAAATTTCACTGCGGGAGCCAGAGTATATATTGGGCAAGCTAAGCATCTTTTTAGTACTGACTATAAGAAGCACACCCTCTGCCTTCCCCAGCTTTCTTTCTTTCTTTCTTTCTTTCTTTCTTTCTTTCTTTCTTTCTTTCTTTCTTTCTTTCTTTCTCTCTGTCTTTCTCTCTCTCTTTCTCTCTCTCTCTCTCTTTCTTTCTTCTTTCTTTCTTTCTTTCTTTCTTTCTTTCTTTCTCTATATTTGCTTAGCAAAATCTTTACACCTACCATCCCTACCACTTTAAATGACTTAGCCAATAAATCTGTTCTTCCAAATGTTCAGGCCATACCCAGCTGTTTACCTTATACTCCATATCCAGTGGATTAGCAAACTCTGACAGTTCAAAAAAAAAAAAAAAAGGTCCAAAATCCAAGCTGGTTTTCATCATTTTCAGTACTCTTTCTTTTTCTCTAGTCCAAGAAAACATCACCTTTTTCCAGACACAGGGTTTGGTTTCCTAAACTGGGTTAGTCTTTCCTTGCTCTGTACTCCAGTCTATTCTCAAAAGCCAGAGTAGTTCATTTCAATTAGAAATACTCTCTACTTACAATACAGCCTCCTTTAGTTTACTCTGAGCAGAAGCGTCTACTCCTGTGCCTCATTATTACTCCAGATGGATCTCCCACTCTCTTGATTATTTATTTCCTTTTGCAGGTTTCCTTGAAGGTCTAGTTTACCCTGCTCTTTTCCCAGGAAGGAGAGTAAGCATGGAATGGAGGGATTTTCTTCTTTCCCTCAGGACTTCCTTTAACTTTCTCCTCAGGCAGAGGTTTACTGTCTACAGGATGTTTTATTGTTTGTTTGTTTGCTTGTTTTTATCAGCTTGATAGACCATATATATTTGTTTTCTTTTTGTAGGGAAGGCCTCTAGTATGCAAACTGGCTCCAAGCTCCCTATGTAATTGAAGACGGCTTTGAACTCAGGATCATCCTTGCCACTTTCTTATGAGTGCTGAGATTACAGGCATGCACAAACATGCCTCGCCCAATAACACAATTTCTCTCCCTAATTTTTTTTCTGTATTTCACCCACACAATATCACCTTATTTATCTTGCTTATCGTTTTTGTTCTTTTAGAACATTGTCCCTTAAAGTCTATTGTTGACTTCTCAGTAACTAGAACAATAAAAGTATTTATTCAGGAAAAATATATATTTGACTTTTAACCTTCAGAATAAAATTTTAGTCTGGAGGCAAGAGATCTTGTGTTCAATTATTTTACCCCTGAAGGAGTAAACTACCCTATTTATATGATTAAAGAAAATGCTCACCTCATGACATGATGTAGTTATGTTGATGGAAATCCATCAAGTCAAGGTGATTTTAAAGTCCCTGTTCACACTTGTTTGTATTAAAGATACTGACTGGAGTGGGCGAGGAAATGTGCCTTATGTATTACATGATGAGTCCTAGCTAAGTCTTCCTGCCTACAAATAAAACATGAAATGTTGTTGCCTCCGGAGACTCCACAAATCCATGAACTCCTCTAGTCTCAAGAAAGGAATGGCAAGATTGCCATTTTATCTGAGACAGCACCATGGCAAGTGCCCACTGGACATGTCTTTCTGTATTTTGTAGTTACTGGTACTCACCAGAACCTACTAGAAATATAAACAAGGAATATTATTCATTCTGATGAGTATGGTTGGAGACATAAGAACATAAAATGCTGTTATGAATGAATTTTCTCTGAAGCCTTGGGCTTGTTCAGGGACAGTGGGGATCCCTTGAGAAGATTCCAGCTCTAGAGATCCCTAGAGGCCTCCAGGGTGTTCACTTTCCTTTAGGGTGTTGGCCTCTGACTCAGCTTGAATCACCATAGCTTAACTAGTTCAACTATTTCCATTTGCAAGGCTGCAGGAACCTCCTTGGTCTCAGGCTATTAGAGTCGTCATTTTATGTTGCTGAAGTGACTTTGGCCTTTAAAAAGTAACACATAATTCTGAACTGTTTTCAGACTTGTAAATCTACTGAAGGCCTAATCCTCAATTACAAAACGTGGAAAAAATTATTACTCTAACTCTCCACTTAGAAACCACTCATACTGCCATTTGATTTAGAACTACATTCTAACCTCAAGAAAAAGAAAAAGAGGAACATTTAAACAATAAAATAGTAATATTTCAAAACAACTTTGCTCATAATATGAGTTTAAAAAGGAATTAATCTCTTGTAACTCCAATATGTATTTCTGTAGGTTTGTTGTAGTCTGTAAATACAGTTGAATAGGTCTGAGTTATTTTGGAAGAATATATTTTATTGCTGTTTGTGGTCAAGTTTGCAAGGCAATGGCAGTAAAGTGTTCAAAGAATAGAGATGAGTTAGGTCAGACTCTGGCCTATTTCCCAGAAACTACAATATTCTGTACAGGAAAGAAGAATAATCAGTTTCTTATGCTTACCCACTCAGGTGCCTCGTGTTTAATGCAAATTTAAACCAGACACTAAAAACAAATGTACCTAAAATATGAAGAAATAACCAAACATCTCCTGTCGTTGGACAACACTTGGGGGACAAGAAATTTCAGAGCATGAAATATATCATTGTCAGAATTTGTGGAAAGAAAGTGAAAGTAATGTTGCTAGAGTTGTTAAAACTAAAACAAATGCTGAAAATTAAACAAAAGATCAGTCTTACCTCCATAAAGAGCATCAGCAAGTAATTCTTCACTGGATTTAAGGATAAACCGGATTGCAGAACTGTTAATCCCCGTTCCTCTAGGGAAAGTAGTATGATCCCAGGTAGTGTAACTTCAACTAAGCTATGTAGATGTGGGCTCACATGCACATATGCACACACACAAGCACATGTTATAAGCAATTTTAAGCAAACATAAAATAAGATGTCCTCTCCACCTAATATTCCTCCACCACAGGGAGGGATGGAAGGCTCATAAAGAAAAAGAAGACATTAGACTTTGATAGAGAAATCAGAGTCCATGGTGCTGGGCAGACTCTGGTCTGCTAGAAGGCTGGGGATAAAGCATCCTCAAGCCTTATGATTCAGATTCTCTCTATATATTTTTTTCAAAAACCCTTAGTGTTACTGATCTTTGCTCCTTCTCTCTCCCTCTGTACTACTTCTCCCTCCCTCTTCGCCAGGTAAGTCTCTGACACTTATTTTTTCCATTTACATAGCAACCTTGTTCTACTATTTCCCTCTCTATAACTTCTTTCTACTCCCTACCCCTGTCATGGTCCATTTATATTTTTCTGGTATCTGTGGTTACTCAATGTTAGACTATAAAAAAACACTCCAGTGCCAGGCATGGGAAAACTCCTTTCCTCTTATGGGTCAGGAGAGTCCAAGAGACCTCCCATCTAATCAATATAAGCTATTGCTGTAGCCTTGGCAGCCTTTCAGGAAAAGGTTAAGATCTCGTTGCTGAAGACACCACACACTCCAGGCAGAAGACTTGAAAGGGTTCGCTCTGCATTTGATCTGAAAGCATACTTCCTATAAAATAGCACCCATGGTGTCAGAAGGTGCTATGCAAGCTACGGGGGGTTGGGGTTGGGAGTGGGGAGGTACAATCAATACTTCCATCCAGCTTCAGCACCTACAAATCACAACAGTGACCATCAGGGCAACGGGGCACTTTCACCTTGTGGGTAGCCAACAGCTGGCTCCCTTATTGGATTTTTGTCGGGAAAATGGAGGCATGACCTGGATGCCAGCCTACCTGGCACACTGTGCTTCTCAGTAAGAAGCATGGCACAGCACGCTGCTAAGCAGTCAGAGAAGTCAGAGCACTGAATTCTGAAGCAGCGTGAGTAACCGGTAGCCGGAGTGCTGACATGTTTTTGACTCTGCACACCTCTCCACACTTAATGTGCTTTTTCTGCATGGAGCCCCTGGTGGTTTGAGAGTTCACTGTCCATTCCGAGGTAATGTGCTCACCAATCACAGTGGATAGGTTCCCACAAGGTAAGTAGTTGTTCCCGTGCAATACAGCAGGCTCTGTTTTCTGAAACCATCTCTGGCATGACTCTCCTTTGTGCCCTTTACTGGCCTGGAGGCACTGCAGTCTGACGGGGAACATCCAGGGAATGACCGCAAGAGCAGACTTAAGGCCCACTGACTTGGAGGGAATTCATGCCTGGTACTGTACGTTGACCCAAACCCCACGGATAGTGAGGCTAAAAGAGAACCTACTACTGCCTAAATCAATACAATACCTAACTGCAGCACTCACCCCTCATCGAAAGGCCTCCTTTTTGCATCAGATGGGAGACCGTTACAGAACGCTCGGTTAAATGGTCAAACCGGTCACAACGCAAAGAACAAGTGATGGTGGGGAGACAAGCCCCAGTTGATACAGCTACAATACAACTGTACCCACCTTTAAGAGGCAGTCGTGGAAGGGGAGGAAAGATTCAAAGACCCAGCAGACTAGGACATTTGCTGCAAACTAGTTTTTTTTTTTTTTAATGTTTTAAAATTGTAAATAATAAATAAATAAGGGCATGAAGTGGAGAGGTGTAAGGAGGACAGAGCATATATGAGAGCACTTGGGTACAGAATCCTCCAATGAGTAGTAAGATGTTATATTACTGTGAAAAAAAGGAAGTGTGTCTCATAGACATCGAATGAATAAGTTATAAAGTTACTTGAGAGTCAAATTCAAACTTTTTAAACTAAAATTACTTACATGGGTAAATAACCCCACATTATTGTTCAGATATTTAATTTCAGAGTATAGTCACCTGGCTTGTTTTTTTGTTTGTTTGTTTGTTTTTAGTTTGTTTGTTTGTTTGTTTGTTTTTTCGTGTTTGGGATCGGGTTCTATGTACAGCTCTGGCTGGCCCAGACCTCATTTTGAGGATCAGCCTGACCTCAAATGTGTAGATCCCCTTACCTCTGCCTCCAGGCTGGCCTCAAAATTGGGCATCCCCCTACCTCTACTTCCCAATTGCTGAGATTAATTAAACGCATGTGCCACCACCACCCAGCTTCAGTCCTCTGTTTTTGAATTAATTAAAATGAGATACATAATGCTCTTAGCCACAGAACTGTTTGTTACCAGGACAGTGAAGAGATTATATTTTGAAACTATATAATAATTATTATCAATGCTGACTCTTGGCTCTATGGAACAGGTTCTTTTTTTTTTGTTTGGTTGGTTTTTTAATTTTTTAATTTTTTATTTATATATTTATTTATTACAATTTATTCACTTTGTATCCCCACTGTAGCCACCTCCCTCATCACCTACCAGTCCCACACACTCTCTCTCTTCTCCCTCTATGCCACTTCTCTAGTCCTCTGATAGGGGAGGAGCTTTTCCCCTTCTATCTGACCCTAGCCTATCAGGTCTCATTAAGGCTAGCTGCATCATCTTCCTCTGTGGCCTGGCAAGGCTGCACCCCTCCCACAGGGGGAGGTGATCAAAAAGCCTGCCACTGAGTTTCTATCAGAGACGGACCCTGTACCCCTTACTAGAGAACCCACTTGGAAACTGAGCAACCAATGGGCTTCCTTTGAACAGGGGTCTAGGTCATCTCCATGCAAGGTCCTTGGTTGGAGTATCAGTCTCTGCAGGCCCTCTGGGTCCAGATGTTTTGGCTCTGTTGTTCTCCTTGTGGAGTTCTTGTTCCTTCCAGGTCTTTCTATTTCCCTGAACCATAAGAATTCCAGCACTCTGCCCAAAGTTTGGCTATGAGTTTCAGTATCTCCTTTGATCCCCTGGTGGGTAGAGTCTTTCAGAGGTCCTCTGTGGAGAGCTCCTGTCCTGTTCCTTGTCTTCTCCTACTTCTGATGTCTATCCTGTTTGCCCTTTCTAATTAGAATTAAGAGATAAGACAAGTTCTTAATGATTTTTTTTTAATCATCTGGGACTCCTTTGCTTTTGGGGGCATTTCCAGTCTTAGAGTTATTGGGCCATGGTATCAGCTCTTATCAGTTGACAGCCTGAGATGTTGTTCAGCCTACAACAAAGGTATTACTTACTTCTTACATCACTTTATGATATTTTGTTTTTGTTTTCATTTAGCCAAGATCCTTCTAATTATCTTAATCTAGAATCTCACTGCACTTTACACATAAGCATTCTTTGCATATTTTAGCTATGCCATATTTTCCCATGCATATATATATATATGCAGATATATATACATGCATTTACTTGTTTTGAGACCTGCAGATATGACATCACCACTCTCTGTATAGTTTAAACTGGAATTCAGTGTACTGGTACCTTCCTGGACCTTCTTCCTTAGAACAACTGTCTTTGTTAATCGGAGACAAAGAATCTTGGCCCAGGGGAAAGAGTATGTCTCCCAAGGCCCAGAAGAGCTATCATATCCCGGGCTCTGCAGGCCTCCCTTCCCTGGGCTTTGCTAAAGGACCTCCCAGGGAGAAGTAATTGCAAACTCATCATTAATGTCTCCCTGCCTGAGGGGAAAGAAAGTAATTTCAACTGTGTGGAGAGTCCAATCAGGGCAAAGTGGGTAACTCCTTTGTTCTTCCCTCCCCCTTTCCTAACACAATTGTCTGTTTTGTGGTGAGAACCAGCGGCCTAGCAGGGCTGCTGTAGCAGAAGGCCAACATGACAGTGTACTGGAACTACGTCTGTTGTTTTGCAAAAGAGCTCAGAGAAAATCTCTTATAAAAGGAAAAAAAAACTTCTCAGTAACCAAAATCTAATAATAATTAGACATTTTACAAGTATGTGTCACTCATTTGTTATCAATGACTATTTTAATGACTTTGATTTTATTATATTACTATGTTAGAAAACTCAATACTTATATATATCAGCATATTGAACTTAAAAAAAAGTTTTATTGAATTTTTTTTCTCATATAAAGTATCATAATTATGGTTACTCCTTCCTTAACTCTTCTGAATTTCTCCCCACATCCCCTCCTATCTGGACCCTCCTCCTTTTTGTCTTTCACTAGAAAACAAACAGGCTTCTATGGGATAAACCAAAAATCCAAACAAACAAACAAACAAGCAAACAAAAACCTAAGTCATTGAAATTGGACAAAATAAACAAGGAAAAGAACTCAAACAAGGCACAAGAGACAGAGACTTACTCATTCACACACTCAGGAGTCCCAAAAAAACACAGAACTGGGAGCTGTAATATATATGCAAAGGACCTGTGGGGTAAAAAGAGAGATGAAAAATAGAAATAAAATATAAAAATAAAAAAAACAATAATATAAAACTAAAAAATAAAAGGAAGAGCCTCAACATGACAAGGAATCTCCAATGATGCTATTGAGTTTATTTTCTGTTAGCCATCTACTATATGAACATCTACTATATTGTTTTCATATACACAAATTTAAAAATGAATGACAAAAAATAAAAATGAATGAAAGTGAACATGGGTCAATAAATTTCTGCAGATGGCTTGAGTAACTAGTTAAGAGTCCTCTTAACCCAGTCAGAATGCTCCTTTTGCTGAACTTTGAACTGAAGCATATGATTCTCCTGGAAGGTGGTTATTTACAGAGAGGCAGCAGAGTATCTGAGAAGTGGAAAATACAACTGCAGGTGTAAAAAAAAATTCAACTTCAAACATCTGAGAACATTAAAGATAGATTGACAGGAAAAAGACAATGCAAGGAAAAGAATGTACTTTATTATACACATAAGTCATGCATGTACTATATGCTTATCATAAAAATATTGAAAAGTGCGAAGGAAAAAAAATGGTTACGCACATTATTTCCCTCAGGAACACACAGGGTTACATTCTTAGTCTATTATCTACAAGAGATTTTACAATCATACAAATATTAATCATGTAGTATTAATTATAGTTTCATGTTACTTTCAAAAATCATGATCATTAATGACAGGCCAATGTTCTAAATAATGATGTGTCTTAGAATTTCAAAAGACCTGAGGAAGATGCAATGATGACTACACGTTAGGAAAATGAGTAATACACTCCCCTTAACATGCCAACACTTAAAAATGCAGCCATCTTTGTGGCTTCTGGCATGTCCCTACTTACAGGATCCACAAAATGAGTAAGGGAACCAGTTTAAATGTCATCTTCAGGAGCGGTGAGCACTGTACACATTGGGGGGGGGGATAAGATGTTTTTCATTGCAAAGGTAATTCATGTATAGAGAGTACAAAAAGCAAGAGAGGTCTCAATTCTTCTGGTATCTTCCTGAAATGGGGGAAAAATAAGGTTAAACACAGCAACCAAAAGAATGCAATGCCAAAGCTATTGTAACCAAGACAATAAGCGTGCTGACACCATCCAGAATTGCTGCTCACATAGGCAATGTACACTATGCCCTTGAGGACAAAGAAAAGTATGTGCTAAAATAAAACTTCTTTACAGAGGAGTAAAGACAAAGGTGATGCAGCAGAAACTAAAATACCAAAATGAATTTTGTAATTGTTTGGGCTCCATTGACTAGCTCAACTCATCATGAACAAAAAAGTGAGACATGTTCTTTGCTTTAGAAAAATAATGTACTTCCTTCTACTTATGGAAAGAACTGACTAGCAGGTGGTTAGTTCAATTCTATGCAATTTCAAATCTAAATCCTAAAGTTATGATTATTGAATGTAATTCAATTTGATTTTAATCTAACAAGTTGTAAAAATTTCTTCAAAGTTTTCTCCAAATTATCAGAATTTATGGAGAGGTGCCGTATGTGTGAGTGTATATGTGTTTTTTGTTCCTTCCTATAAAGCTACTTTCGGTGTTTATTATTTATAGATGGAGCATTATTCAAAGTCAGTCATAAGCTTACAACATGTAATTCTCAAGATGTAATTCTGCACAATTTCATAAGAGATGAACAGTTTTATTTGTAAAAGGAGCAAGTTATTTTTATTTATTTATTTATTTGGTTGCTTGGTTTCTTTTCTCGAGACAGGGTTTCTATGTATAGCCCTGGCTGTCCTGGACTCGCTTTGTAGGCCTCTGGAGTGCTGGGATTAAAGGCGTTCGCTGACAGTTTGGCTAACTGCTTAGTTATAAGCACACAGCTGCTTAGTCTTATTTTATTTTTTTTATTTATTTTTACATTCCGGACGTAGCCCCCTCTCTCTTCTCCTTCCGGTTTGATATGGAGGCTACAATTAGAGCCGAGCACTCTACACTCTGTTATTCTCCACACACTGACCAATTGCGGGCATCTGTATTGACTGGCATCTACAGCAACAAGAAGCTTCTCTAAAAAGGGTTGAGAGATGCACTGATCTATAACAGGAAGTTATTGGGATTTAATACTCGTTTTCATAATTACCCATTCAGCCGAGTAACACTGCCAGGCACTCCCCTAGGTCTCGTGATCTACCTAGCCATAACTCTTGGCGCTAAGTTGGTGGCAGCTATGTGTTCCATCTCATCTGACCGGCCTTACATCAAGTCACAGAGTGGTTTGCTAGCCCCATACCGTTTGCCCATACTTTTGCAGCACTGGCTACATCTCGCCAGGACAGCCTTTATTGGGTTCACAGTTAGGTAAGAATGTTGGTTAAACTTCTCCTCAGGTAGCATAGATTCACATTCCAGCACTGTGAAAACTAGCCAGCTGTAATGAAGTCTGCAGGTTAGCGCCATCGTTATTTCCTACTTTCTATAACTCAAGTATGTGGTATCCTAAGCAATAGAGTCTTACCATCAGATTCTGGAAGGCAACCAAGAACAATGGCTTTGTTACCCTCCGTCGTATTTCCTTCTTACAGGTAAAAAGTGAAACTCCTTATAGAAAAGGAGATTTTTTTTATATCAACTAAAGTCTCTAAAATTTTTAAACTTTTAAACATTTTAATTGATGGAACATGTAGACTGATGTTACAGATGATCAGAAATGTCAATGAGTCTGTCTTGACATTTTGTTACTTTGGATTTTCTTCTCTGAAAAGGAAAAAAAAAAATCCTAGTAAGCTGTGGGAAAGCCAAGTTTTAGAACAGAACATGATGACAACATAATTTTCTTTCCAAATTTTTTCATTACAGGACTTCACTGATTCTAAATTCACAATTCTAAAAATTAAGGAAGTTCAATATTTATCTGATATCTATTATTTCTTTTACTTTTTCTGAGGCCTAAATGGCATGCAATAAAATTCATTGAGTACATATGATTTGATAAATATGACCCATGAAAATCTCCATGATCAGGATCACGGGGCTGGAGATAATGACTCAGTAGTTAAAAACAATTGTTCTTGCAGAGGATGAGGTTCAGTTCTCAACACCCATAGCACAACAATCCATAGGCACACAATCTGGTACCCGTAACATATATGTAGGCAAAACACTCGTGCACATAAAATAAAAAGAGTAAATAAATAAAAGATTTTTAAAGATAGTAAATACATTCATCATCTACAAGGTTTTGTTTATAATTTCTAATATTTGTAATGGCCTCATTTTTTAAAAAATGTTTCTTTTTAAAATTTGGGTGTTGCGTGGTGTGTGTGTGTGTGTGTGTGTGTGTGTAGCGTGGTGTGTGAGTGTGTGCATATTTTGTACATGCATGTCTTGGAGGCCAGTAAAGGGTATCAGATCCTTTGATCCCACCTGGATTTACAGGCCGTTGTGAGTCACTAACTGGGTTCCAGGAATTTAACTCTGGTCCTCTGCAGGAACAGAGTGCTTTCAACCACTTCCCCATCTTTTCACCCAAAACATAGCTTAACTTCAACTTGGTGTTCTTGATGCATTTGATTTTTTTCATTCTGTCCATTCTAATAAGTTTATAATACACCTTGAAATACATAAGTGCCTATATTTAAATGGTATGGCCATGTAATGGTATGGTCAAGGAACTCAGATTCTAATAGTAATTAATATTTTCCCACCATGTAGGTAATTGATTTTTTTTAAATTTCTTAATTGATCTGCATTTACAAGCAGTAAATTTTTTTAAGAAAATACTTTAAGAGATTGGCTTTATAAAATACATTTTTTTTCTTTGCAGATGTATTTCTTCAGCAAATTTCTCAAAAGCATTTTATGCTCTTTGATATTCTGACCACATGAAAATGTGCTAAGATTATTCTATTGACTGTGGGATATTAGTTGTCTGTCATTCTGAGAAGTGTATCGTCTTTTCATAAAGGTTATTCATTTCATTAATGGGATAAAGAGGTGTTGAGTTTCCTGATGCATATATCTCTTCAATACTACACAAGAATTACTCTAAATCTTTAGTAATGCCTCTGAAAATATAAAACGTTTGCAAATGGCACAAAAGCTACATTGTTTGAATCCTGAAAAGCAAGTTATACTTCTTGTAATGCTAATTTCAGAAGTACCTGATAACAGGTGATTTTTAAGAGAAAATAATGTTTTACTCCATTTTTCATATGGTAGGAATAAACCTTGCTGTGTGTATAGACCTTCGTAAAGATCTTTTCTTTCTTCTGAATTATTATTATTATTATTATATTATTATTGCATGTTCCCACTATGCACTCAGACATCAGAGAGAGGAATTTTTCCAGGGTTGTTGTTTTGTCTAATTTGGTTCCATGAATCAGACTTTAGTGGTCAGGACTGCAAGGTAAATGCTCTTCCCCCATAACCATTTTGTCCACTTACATATTTCATACTTCAGACTGAAAGAAAACTTATTTAAATAATTCAGAACTCTAACTGCATAATAGAGCATAGACATAATAATATCTAAAATATTTAAATATAATTTTATCAGTCTAGGAACGCTTACATTTTTCACTACATCTTATATAAGCTAGATTGTAATGCTCCAAACAGATAAACATTTTGATTAAGGACATCATCCAGCTGCATGATATTAAAACAGAATTCATACCCACACTTTTACTCCCAATGTTGGTTTAGGAATTTTTTTATAGGTTAAAAACATCACTCTAAATACTTTTATATAGTTTAAAAATAATAAATTAATGTTTAAATACAAATAATAATTATATTTAATATTTATTTCTTTAGTGATTATGTGTTCCTGAATCTTTTAATAGGAATAGTTATTTTCATATGGACATGAAAGCAGCCAGAACAGAGGCCAGAGAGCAGGAATGTGTTTAGTGACCGGACAATTTCCAGGAAGCCTTAGGTGTGGCATGAGAAGCAAAAAAAAAAAGACAGAGATAAGGCAAAAACACTGAGCAGAGGCCCAGATCAAGACAGAGTTTACAGACTCTTAACGGGATTTTACTCTTTAGATTGCTATTGAAAACAGAAGGGACCTAAACATTTCAGAGACTGAGGCAAATGTTTTATATGGAAAGAAAGTCAGAAACCAAACTTGTGCTTTGAGTATGTTAAGGTAAAGTTGTTGACTGAACCTGTAAGCAGTGATGTCTGGAAGATGTTGGATATAAAGATCTGGACACTAAAGAGCTGAGTGTTTGAGTGTACATATACAGATTGGTATCTCCTTTCTTAGATATGATGAAAAGTCTTGCTCTTGCTTGAGATTACCAGTCAGTGAAATCAAAGAATCAGTATATCTAGGAGATAAACATGGATTTGCTATAGGGATTTAACCTAAAGCATTTGTGGAAACTGGTTCGCAAATCTTTGTTTGGTGGTTTTCTTCATGCCTGGGGCTTGGATTTGGATGACACAGGCCAGAAGGGTATGGAAAGTGTGGAGACTGAAAACAAGCTGGGGCTCACAAGCATGAACAAGAATGCAAAGAAGACAGATGGAGGCCAGCCAACCTGGCTCTGTTGCCTCTGACCTCGGTAATGTCGGTGTTTTGCAGAGACTTCAGGAGGCCTTCATCATGGAGCTAAAGACACGTACCTGGCCCAGGACACGGAAAAGCTGAAAGAGGAGGAACAGTTGCAGAAACAGCAGGTGCTATGCACGTGACCCGTCAGTTACCCACTCCACTCTCCACATCTCCTAGCAATTTCCCATTTGAGTCAAGCGTAACCAGAAACAGATAATAGAAATCTCGGAAAGGTAGACCAATTTGGCAGAATGACGTGTTGTAAGTCTATCTAAAAGGGTTCGGCATGAATGGGAAACAGGAAAGGCTTTCGATCTTGAGTTCTAAACTCCTGTCACTACAACATTTACACAGGAAGAACACAAAAGCTTCTAGGAGGAATCTTCAAAAGTAAACAATGCATCTTTTTTTTTTTCATTATGGTGAAATTATTACGGCTTGGGGTCTGGACTGTGTTCTAAGGAGATGAACCATGGAGGGTGGAAGAATTTCCGGGTAGAGTGCTTATGTCAGACACCTGAACATCCAGGCCATTGCTGCACTGTTCATAAAAGCCAAGCATCATGTCTACACCACAGAGTTTTACTCAGACATAAATAGGAATGAAATTAAGTTGTTTGTAGCAAAACAGGTGGGACTGGAGACCATCAAATGAAGTAAATACGTCATTCATAAATATTACAGCATTTTAGAAATTAGCTAAGAGCAAATGGAAGAACATAAATATTAAAAGGATTATAAATTAGTAGCGGTAGTGAATGCCTTTAATCCCAGAGACTGGTAGATCTTTATGAGTTTGAGGCCAGTCTGGTCTGTAGAGCAAGTTCTGGGACAACCAGGGGTCATGGAGAAACACTGTCTTGAAAAAAACACAAGAGGGGCAGGTAGGGTGGAGAACTATTAAGAATGTAGAAGGGGAAAGGCAAAAGATTGGGGAGAAGGCAGGCAGATCAGAACAACTAAGTACAGGAGCCAAATGAGGCCAAAATACTATAATACATATGTGAAAATTTCGTTTCATATATGTATTTTGTAGGATTATTGTATGTCAGCATCACTAGCAACCATCACTCTGCCACCGCAGCCCTGAACGTATCCTATGATGTCTTTAAAAGTAATCAAATTATCTTAATTAAACACTATTTTTTTTTTTGTTGTTCTGTGTAGCTGGTAGATACGGTGTTTATTTGTGATTTTCTACTGCCTTCAATAAATACAAACTTCTCACAAATTGGACTTAAGGCAACGTGTGAGACAAACAAGTGAAAACAGCAAATACACAACATTTTGAATTTTTATCATAATTTTAACTTAATTTTAAATTACAACCCTAAAATGATAAAACAGATATTTAGTCGAAAGGTAAGTAAAGTTCGGAACAACGTATTGTGAAGATAGATGTATCACCTTCGTGAAGCTGAAGATTTCTAATGGAGGAATTATTCGATTCTATAAAAAGAATTAACACAAGGAATTATGCAGTAGATTGTGAGAGAAATGGGAAATTCTAGAAGAAATATTTAAGTTGAAAATTTATTCAGAACAAGGAAATTGATACTTGAATTATTTATATCTTAGCTCAATGGTAATATTGTTATACTTTAAAGAAAACTATACCACACAGACTCCTGGAAGTTTTTCTCAGAGAATGAGAAAATTAAATGGCATGTCACATTTAATGCCATAAATACAGCTTTGTTGAAAAAAATTGGTAAGGTGGACACTTTGCTTTAAAATATACAGCACACGGTAAATATTTAATTTGATTTTCCTTTATTTTTTTAAAACACATTTTTCTTGTATTTCAGCACTTATTGTAAAAACATAATGTACTCATTACTTTTTCCTGTTTATGTATTAAAATTTCATGTAGCAGTTTTTATTGAAATTCTATCTTTATAAGCTTTTTTACAATGATGAATTATCCACCTTCAGATAATTAAACAATATGTTAAAATCTTTGTAATTAATTCCAACCACAACTCTGTGCGTGTCACTAATCTCTCTCTGGGAACATGATAATTTTCAGCCTCATGCACTGCAAAGTCAAACTATAAATTGAAATAGTCCTTGGGTTAAAAACACTGGAGAAAGACATGGTTTGGTTCTATTTTCATTATTTGGCTGTTGAGTGGAATGATATTGAGGTTTAGGATACTTGATATTTTCTGGTTTTAGTTTTGCGTTATTCGTTTCCTGTTATCTGGTAGATTACATAAGGAATAAAAGCAGCCATTAACTTGTATCTTAACTATTTTATTAAAATATTTAAATATTTTTCTTCTTAACTGATATTACCCATTCCACCAACCATTAAATATAGCTATGTTCAAAACATGTACGTTCACATTCACTGAAAAATGTACCTTTTAAAAAGTTTGTAACAATAGAATCACAAAAAAATGTGAGTATAACTAAGTTTGTAATGATAAATTCCTTGAATACGACAACCACGTAACGCAATACCAGGCTCTGCCTCCACATGGAGCTAGTGCAATGTTTTCAGACATAACTCATCAGAACTACCCAGCAGTGCAAAATTATCACTCAGCACCCATCTAAAATAGCTTTAACAACAGATTTGAATATAAAGGCAGTATACCTGCTATCCTGTCTTATATGAAATCTGGCTTATGTATGGTTTTCCTAAGTTATTTGTAGAAATTATAATGAAGTCAAATAATGAAATCATTATTTGAGATTTCCTCTCGTACTTTTGACTCTCACTCATTGTTTACTGGCACTTTTCTTTATCCACACATTGCTTTCTCTCTTCGTTGGATGGTTATTAGGAATAGGCTAAGAAAAGAAAGCCCACAAAGGGAAAACAAAAAGGTTTACAGATTTTCATATTACGTATATGTGCATGTTTTATATTCTTTTTATTGGTTATTGCAATCATTTTGAATTTTATTCTAAAATTTCTTTCAAAGCCAAACAGGCTTTGTTTAAAGTATCTTGGTTTCCCAACACAGTCTTTGCAACTTTAAGTTAGTGTTTGTTTCCATTTATTTTAATGTGAAGCTGGTACATTTGTTGAGTTGATGGCAGCTTTCTGCAACCTTGTATCCATTTTGTACCCATTTCCCAGTCATATGACAATTGAAGATACTATAACAATAGAAAGTATTTTTGGCTGTTTTTCTTAGTTTCTTGCCAACTCGCTAATGTGTAATTGTTCTGGCTCTGTCTAAATCCTTCTTTTATAAGAAGACACAGATTATTTTTTTTCTCCACTTAATATGTAATAACCATCCTCTGTTAAGACAACATGGACAACTACAGATGTGATCCAAATTATTTCTAGGAAGAAAACACACTTTTTTTTTCTAAGTATCTTAAAATGCATGCATAGTATCTTGCAAAATAATGCACTATGAGCCTGGCGGTGGTAGCTCATGTCCTTACTTCCAACATTCAGGCAGCAGAGGCGTGTGGATCTCTGAGATGGAGGCCAGTCTTATCTACAGAGTGAGTTCCAGGACAGTGAGGGCTACACAGAGAAACCCTCTCCAGGAAAACAAACCAACCAAACAAATGTGTACTTTCTTTTTTTTTTTTTTAATTTTCTTTTTCTTTTTTTCTTCACAATTTATTCATTATATATCCCGATTGAAGTCCCTTCCCTCAACTACCCCCAGTCTCAATGCCTTTTCCTCTCCCCCTATCCCCTTCCACTAGTCCACTGAAAGCCAGGGATCTCCACTATTGCCATCTGCACATAGCTTGTTAAGTCTCATCAGGACTGCCTGGATCTTCTTCCTTGGTGGCCTGGCAAGGCTGCATCATCAGGAGCAAGTGATCAAAGAACAGTCAACTGAGTTTCTGACAGAGGCAGCCCCTGATCCTGGCACTCAGAGATCCACATGGAGACTGAGCTGCCAATTGACCACATCTGAGCAGGGGGTCTATGTCTTTTCCATGCATGGTCCTCCACCGATGCATCAGTGTACTCTCAATAAATGTATGTTGAATAAGTAAATCATTCCATGCCAATGAGTTTGGGTGATTTTAGCAGTGGCAGTTAAATAATAATGGTGATTATGGAAAAAGTGGAAGATGTTGAGATTGGAAATTAAAGAAAATAGAAAATTAAAAAAACTTACCAGTGATTTTTTTTCTCACTTCTGTTCTATTCCCTCACTCTCTTTTCCCTTTTAACATGTAAACAATCTGGCAAGGTACCTGACTATGGGAAACTTTGATCGTTTGTTTCCATGGTTAAAAATGAGTGGGCTCAAAGTCTACTATGAGATTACAAACTCAAAGGGTTAGACAAATTGTTTGCTACAGTTTATGGCATTTTAATATTGGTTTCATACCGAATCTACTTTTAAGCAGTTAGAATATAAAACACTGTGTTTTATTTAGTGATTTTAGTGATAACACTAATGAAATTGTTGAAATTTTTCACATAAAACACCACACCATACATATAAAAGGGTATTAGTACCTTTTTAAATGTGATTTATTATTTTTAAACTTTTTATTGGAGATGTCTTTATCTCCCTGTAATCCATTAACACACACACACACACACACACACACACACACACACACACATATATATATGAGTGTCCATACAGTATATGCAATGTTTACAAATGTACAATGGTCATTATTACCTCTTGATTCTTATTAAAATATTCATTTTTCATAGTTACTTTAGAAGGTTTTCTTTAGTAGTTTTGACTTCCATATTTAGCCCCAGTGATTGCTGAGATGGCTAGTAAAAACATGTCAGCCTGAAATGGTCAATTTTCTACCTTCTGACTCATCCTGGGACGGAGGAATGCATCGCATGATGTCAACCCCAGGCGATGATTGTCGACTAATGTAGGAAGCACCTAGAGAACTTTTTATTTTAAAGCTAAACGCAGTGGGCTATTCACATATCTTAAGGATAAGTAACCTGGGGTCAGGGCCACTTGGAAAAGCCACGATGAAATTTTGCCTCAGTCCTCTTCTCTGAAAAGTAAATGTCCTGGTTGGAACTCAGATTCTGGAATCAGGGATTGTAAAGGGAGTTGTTCCTCCTAACAGAGCTTCACTGTAGACAAGTCATGGGTGTCTTTGTCCTAGAGCTCCTTATTGGTAAGTGCCAAAGAAAGGGCTTTGCCCTGCAAAGGGCTTCTCTCAGTTTAACTGGATTCCATAAAAATGTTGCGTGAGTGATGGCCAGCATATAGAACACAGACATTAACAGTAATCATTACTTTTACTCTGTGACATTGAAATCCTAGAGAAGCCCTGCGATCAGCTCAGCAGAGATAGCTCCAAAGCCCACAAGGTCACAAAGATACCACAGCATGCGTGGAAAGCGTAGTGCAATGGTCTCTAAAAGGACTGTGTAGTTTTTAAATGCAGAGCTCCGTCATTTAAAAGTAATTCTCTGTAATCCATACAGAAAGGGAAATAAGACCTGCGTCTAAGAATTAAAGGGTTTTCAGAGTGAGTCACATCCATAGTAATTTAATTTTGTCAAGAAAGGGACATGAGTAAACATTGTTTTTAGATTAAAAACCATCAAAGACACGTTTTACATTATGAATAACCTCAAAGACGATGAGAATAAAATTTAAATCATAAGAAAAGAATTTGAAAATTTTATAAAGGAATTTTTTTTATCCCTTTCCCCACTCTACTTCCTTGTCTTCCTTCCTTTCCTCCTCCTTCTCCTCCTATTTCTCCCTTCAACCTCCTCCTGGAATGGCTAGTCTCAATAAAGTCTGATTTACTGACTTCTTATCCAAATGGTGACATTAGAATGGTCCAATCTCTTTCGGGTAGGTGAGTAGGTTGGGCCCAGAGTGGGACTAATTTGTGTCTTGCCATTCTACCCCCAGCACAAGCATACAATGGAGAAAAATTCAGGTGTCTATTTGTCCTGTACTCTTTAAGTTACAGAACAGGGTAGTGGGGGTGGCAAAGGATGGGTAATGCAGCTGCAAATCTTGTAAGATAAGGCAGCTTAAATGAAAGGCCAGTAAAGGAATCAACAGGTTTGGTCTGAAAAATTCAGCTTCAGCTATGGGGAACAGCAGCTGCAGCGTTGGTGGGACACTTGAGAGGCTCTAGACAGAAGATCCTCGGCATAGCAGCACTAGCACAAGTAGAGGAGGGATTAGTGAAGCCAAAATTCCATGGCTACCATAAAGACATTTTATCTTTAGTTCTAAAAAGGCTCAATATCATTGCCATTGTGACACTATTGTCTATTCATAGCTTTAATCGCCATGTTCTCGAAGTGCGGTTCCATGTTGTTCGTGGATAAATAGCGTTTATGACATTATTTCTGTATACAGTACTAACCTGGAAAAGCAAAAGCCATAGCCCAGCATTCTAAATAGTGACTGCAGAGAGCAAGTCATCTTTTATTTAGTCTCCAAGTGTCCATACCACTCTCTGGCTTTCCTAGTGACTTCTGCTGACATAGGTGATGGACAGCAAGGAGAGATGATGGCTTTCTAATGCATTGTTTGAGAGCATGATTGCCAGTGAAGATAAAGCAAATGCATATTTAGCCAAAGGAGTTTGTGCTATGCTATGGTACAAAAAATAGCCTAGCATGAGTTTTTGATTCCTGCTCATATAACATCTGCTGTGTTTCTGAGTAACTTTCTCAGGAAACTGCCTCCAATATGATGATTCAGTAATCCAAGATGCTTCAGTTTCCTGCCCTAGCATTCATTGTTTAATCCTCTACTCTTGCTACAGAAAAGACCCAAGAAGGCAGAATTTCTTAGGAATGTCTATCCTGTCTCTGGCTAGATATAATATCTTCACTTCTGCTCATGGTCAGAATTAGGTAAATGGTTTCACAAAATTCCCAAGAGACTAGGAAAATCGTCTTTCATTAACTCCGAAAGAAAGATGGGGCATTCCTGGTGTCATCGGCAAAGCATAGTCTCCCAAAGTATACAAGATAATCTTAAACTACAGAGATACTAGTTCCCAGCGTGTATTTGGTTTGGCCTATGTTTGAAAGATCTTAGTAGCACATCAATGCTATGAGGTAAATGTTTTATTTTGTATAAAGTTGTTGGATTTTGATTACCTGCGCTGTAGTAATAAAATTGGTGAATGAGGCACACTGATTTCTAATGTTTAGATAATACCATTGAAAGGAATTTCTGTAAACCAAATTTAATATGCAAAACTTCAACACATTGGAAGCCTGGGTTATAACATAGGAATCTGTTCTTTGAACAAATAGTCCACAGGATTCACAAGATGCACAGAGACTACCGTACTAAGGACTGCATTAGAGTCCATTTGCTCTTCTGTTACTAAGACTGGGATCCAGTGCTTACCTGTCTATACCAACCCACTTTGCAGGAAGCTGGGACTTCGAATCTTAACTCTCCATCCACCACACTTTACTTCTTATTTCCAGACTGAGATTGCTCTTCACACAATAAGATTAACATTGCCAGGAGGTGGCACTGTTAATCCCAGCACTGAGGAGGCAGAGGCAGGCAGATCTCTGAGTTCCAGGCCAGCCTGGTCTACAAAGCAAGTTCAAGGACAGCCAAGGCAACACAAAGAAACTTTATCTCAGTAAAACAAAACGAAGCCCAGTAAGATTACCACCACTGAGAGATTTAAAATGAGACATTTTATTTGCTAAGAATACTTTATTACCAGCATTGGCTTTCTGTTTTGATCCAGGACATCTTTATATTGTTTAGAGTGACAACCTGCAGCATCTCAGATCAGACACTGAATTGCAGATACTGGTGTTCATCCAAAAGACTCACAATCCACAGGGATGCTTTACTCACTGTTGATTTTATTTGATTATTTCAATTTCAATTTTTTTCAGGGTATACAGGAATCATCCCAAGTATTGTGACTTCTATGTCCTGGTATGTCTATAATATTTTTGGTTTGTATGTAATTACTGTTTAATAATCCACTGCCCAAGATATCATACTGAAATGAGAATTTGAATGGCAAACCCAGTTCTGAGGATTATTCTTAGTTTCTTTCACAACATGAATGGTCAATTTTGTCTTAAGACCCTTCCAAAGGAATGTCTAAAAACACATGGAGGAATCTGAGAGCCTCAAAAGTTCTGTATATTTAGCTTAGCAGTCATTTTTATTTCCTTCCTTCCTTATTTACTTTGCATTATCTGTTTGTTTCCTCTCACATACACAAGAAAGGCAAATGGCCATATAGATGATTAGAGGGAGCACACAATACAAACATGATGAATAAAACAGACCACATTTTGTGGTGCACAAAGGCATTGATTGACAAGATGTATGCTTTAAAATTGTCCCAAAGTCATTTTGAGGATGCTTTATAAATCTGGGGAGAAAATTTAGCATGAAAAGTATTTATTCCCCCCATTGAATCTGTGTCTTAATGAAATGGCTGTTGTAGTTAGTCTTGCTTTAACACCATAGCAAACCCAGGACAGACACTGTAGTCTTAGCTAGATGTCAACTGAATAAGGGTATTAATTTTAGTAAAAGGCACAGACCTTATATTTACCTTCCCTGACCTTAGATAATGCTGATAAAGTTGTTATCTATGTTCTGGTTACTTCAATTCTAGGACAGAATGAAAGGACTGTGGAATAACAGGACATCACAATTAAGTCTGTAGCTCATCAGCCTGGCTTTTAAAATATGCAAGTGCCTACAGGGACCACCCTGGGTTGAAAGTCTCTACATGCTTCATGTTGCTTCATTGTTAAATACTGTTTGGAGTTTGTTATCTTTTGTAAACTTTGGGAATCTAATTATTTATAATCTCCAGTGACATTTACATTTTGCTAAATATACTCTGCCTGTATAAAAATACGGGTAAAGAATGGGTGTACTTTTTGCTTACATGCAACGTAGGATATTGGAATGACCTAAGTTATCTTTTTCTTATAATCACGTGACTTTTAGCACATAATTCTGAAAACCTGTCCACAGCCATCGCTCTGTAGGATAAAGCATAAGAAAAAGTCACCATAGCTGATACCATTTGTTTACCATTTCAATCTCAGCTGTCAGACCAAACATCTATTGCTATCTTGAAATAATACAATTCATTTCCATGTCAGCGGCTCTAGAGTGTTTGGTTTAGTTTTTGAAACTGATAGAAAGTAGATTGAAAGGTTCACCTATTGCGCTAAGCTTATTTACACAAACATGGTGCCATGGAAATAAACTCAGAGTGCACAACACTGAGTTCTAAGGCGTTTCACATCCTGTCTTCTTTACTTCTTGCCCAGACCCACCAGGTAGAGCCTTAATTTTACTAAGGACACCTCACTCGGAAGACCAGTCAATACCTTGACATTTAGTTTGTCTTAGATTTGAGGTGAGACTTATTTTTTGCTTTAGGAAAATGAATCTAAGGCAAGTACTTTCTTTCATACTAACCCATTTATGAAACAATAAGGGGGGGGGGAATCCACTTTTTTTCCGGGCTCTAGAAAAAAATTCGCCTTTCTTCAAAAGAGTCAAAAGTAACGTTTCTAAGATGGAAGCAATCCGGAAAGCTTCAATTGTGAGCAAGATTCTGTGGAAATTCAGTGAACGAATCAATTTGGCTCCTGGATAGCGGTAGAAGATTTAAAAGGTGGATTTATTCAAAGATCACCCTTGCTGAGTGGGGCTTTAAAAGCCCTTCCCCGGGCCAGGTCCCAGCCTTTCACATTCTTAAATAATCGGAGTATTATGCAGGTTCTCCTGGCCCCGCCCCGCCAGGGTGAGGACCTGTCTCCCTAGCCCGGCGGGCGCGTCAGAGCCGGGGAGATGCGGCGGGGCACGTGGGCTGGAGACACTTCCTAGAAACGCGCGCGGGCTCAACCCTGCCTGAACTTTCCTGTAAACAGAGCGCTGACAGGCGGCATCCCCGCTGGGTGGGTCCGGCGCTCCTGGCGCAAGTGCCACTTCTTGCTTTTAATTAGCGAGAGGAGAGGCGACTAAGAAGAAGTGGCTGCTCGGCAAGTCAGTGCAAGGAGGCTGACTTCTGGGAGGCTGGGAGAAGAGCCGGGGGAGGCTGCTGGTCTGCTCCGGCTGTTTTCTCAATGAATAGCTGGCGGGGAGACTGAAGGCAGACACAGCCTCCTCCTCACTCCGCCGCCGGGTGACGGCGACAGCTCCAGCCGGGACCTGGCTCCCAAGACGCGCTCCTTGGAATGCCCTCCTGTTCCGCGCTTCTGAACCACCGGTCCCGAGGAAGGAGAGGCTTTGCGGATCCAGATATCGCCCGGAAAATGACACTTGGGAATGGTATTTTCTGATGACAGCCCCGTCTGTTGGTGACAAAGCCTGTCGTCCGCAGTTGCCCCTGGGGGGGGAAGTCCTGAGTAAAACTCAGTCCTGCCTTAAAGTGAGGTTGCAGGGGCCACAGGAGAGCCAGAGCGCACCATGTCACCGGCCGGACGCGTCCTCACCTTGCTTCTCTGGGGTCACCTGCTGGACCTCTGGACCCCAGGTCACACCGCGGACCCCTCCTACCCCAGGCTACGCCTGTCTCATAAAGGTAGGTTACCTTTCCTTATCCTCTTGTTAGGAAAATGCCCAAAATGGAAAGTCACTTAACACTGGTCTATGCCCTTCCAAGACCTCCAAAGTGCACCTGAAACATATTGCAAAACTCACCCAGGATTGTAGGCACCTCGAGTTAGCATACCCTACCTCATCTGGAAAAAAGTGTTAGATTAAATCGCATGCCAACTTGAAGGTGTGATTTTTGCCCTAGAAATATCAGATATTATTCTTGAGAAGTTCACTCACCACTGTGCAGAGCTGAGAAGGTGGGGCGCAGTTGCTAAGAGCCGGAAAGGCAGAATCCAGCAAGTGAGCAGTAGGTATTGAAATACCCCCACTCGCCTTTTGGGAGGTATGTGGGACAGGCTTTAAAAAATAGAGATACCCTTTTTGTTTTTATCGGGTGTTTTGTTTTGTTTTCTTTATAATAAGATTGAGAGAAGAGAGAATTCCTGAGGAAATAGTTATTTCATCCCCCTGAAATTAAAATAACTAACAAATAACACAAATTAGCCTTCACACTGAGTTGGTTATTAGAACATTTTAATGTGTAGCAAAATAAAGAAGTTTATTGGCAATCATGGTAAATTGACTTACAATGGTTAAATATTAATATGCACTAGCCATTTCTTTTAAGTGTTCATTCATCTTATTTTTACAGAATGTCTAGCAGAATGTTTATTTTATTCTGCGGGTAGGTCTTATACAGCTACTTCATATTCATAAATAAATGATCAAAAGGTAGGTTTTGCGTCAGGACCAGTCAAAACCATTCAGGAGTCCTCCTGTCTCCAAACAAGCAAGGAACAAAACCTGTTTTAAGAGGAAGTGATTTTGTTGACTTAAAAGGAATTTGGAATACATTATTGGGAATGAAGTTTCATTATTACCACCAATTAAGACAGAGAACAGATGCAATAATGAGCATTACATAAGAGCCATGCCCCCCCCACTGGAGTAAGCTTTTAAATTATCTTTCACTATGGAAAAAACAAAACATGTATCTTTAATACTTGGTAGACTATTCAGCAAAAGATAGAACCAGAAGGTCTGAGTTTTGTATGATATAATTGGTCTTTTTGTCTTCTTATTGGACAGCAGTAAATGTAATGGTGATTGTAGAAATTTCTCATTATAATACTTAAAATTGTGGGTATCTTCTTTATTTAAATAATGTTCTTGTAACATTATGCAGTAGGTACCAAAATTTTATTAAATACATAAACAACATTTGTAACCTATTTAAAATGTAGTGTCCTGCATTAACTCATGCCCTTTGATTTGAGAGGAGATAACTATCAAGGTCTCTGTTTATAAGAAGTTATAAGCAAATTTATCAAAGTGTAAAATCTAATGGGATGTAATAATGGAAAAATTAGGATGCCAGAAAATAATAAGTTGATTCTGTGTCTTATAAATGATATCTACTTTAGAGCTATAATGAATGAGTTGTTTTTCCTAATTTCTTTTTCCAAGCATACTTTGTTGCTATGTATTGAAAATGGATGGATTTAGAAAGCATACTGCTAAGTGAGGTGAACCAAACTCATGCAGAAAACACTACCTACTCTTCCTGATATGTGGATCCCAGCTTATAATGTGTACTGTGTATATGCAAACAGCAAGCAAGTGTAACTAACTGTAGGTGTAGTATAACATTTAAAAAGCAGACCAAGAAGGGTAATGATAGGTAATGAGGAAGGATGGAATGCAGGCAAAAGGACACATGAGTCATGGAAAGGATACAAAGCTAGTTTTTTTTCCCCTTTTAGTTTCAACTTTATAACAATTTTTCTTTTTCTTTCTTTGTGGTGGATAACTAATAAAACTGTAGAGAAAAAAGGAAGATGAGTGGATAACCTGTTAGTTTTGACATGGTGCTAACCTTTATACTTCAGGTATACTTGGCTTTTGATAGCTCATTATCAGTATGTTTTCCAAACTGCCTCATTTGATTTTGCACAGGCGAGCTTATAATTTGGTCAGTGTACCACAATTACATGGTATAGCTGATCTCATTTTAATATATATATTTTTATCAAGTTTGTCTTCAAGATGTCCCTGTTAATCAGAGAAATAACTGTAACTGATTTTATGAGCTATGTCATATGTTGTCAAAAGGATCTGCAAGTATTTGTTTATACTAGACTGAAAACTCTCACATGATCTCTCTTTGGCATTTTTTCACCTTTTATTGGGACTGACTAAAAAGACACTTTTATGATGATAATTTTATACAAAGACAGTGTAGAGATGTCTGCAAATAAAATGTTCTCACTTAGGCAATTTAGTTAGGAAAGTCAGCTATGAGATCACACCAGAGACAACCTGAGGCAGCAAATGCTTGCTGTATGTATCACAGGTTCCTCGGTGACAGGGAGAACAAAGAATGTCAGAGCAAGGACATCCAGTTCAGCCAGCACAAAACGAACCATTCTCCACTCTGTAGAATTCAGTAGATGTTTAAAGAGTCTTCAAATATTAGGAACCGTGCATTGCAGGCTAATAATCTCCTGAAGTACCAAATAGTGACAGTAATGTTGGTTTTTCAGTAGCAAGAGAATTTAAGTAATTAATATTACCAATGGATGCTCAGTCTTTCAAAGTAAGATATATGAGTGTATGTGCTCTATGCTGCTGTCTGACCCCACTGGGTAGGGTAACACACTTAGCTCCCTAGAGGTGCCCTGTTGTACTCATCCATCATTCTTCTCATGACAGTGGTCTATGCCACATGGGAGAAGAGCAGTCATTTTTCTTTCACCCTCCACTTCCAAGATCAGAGAAGAAAAGAAAAAACCCAAATATTCTTTTGAGAAGAAGGAGGATGTTTAACTGTCATATACAAAACTTTGAGATAATTTATATAAAAAATGTGTTCCTAAAATGAAGACCCAGCGACCCTTTGGTTTACCTTCTGTTCTTCTCTACCTCTGGCGATGGCCTGTTCTTGAATAGATCTTTCCAGAAGAAGGCTACTAAGTAGAAGGGAAGTGTGGGGTAGAGAGCACTATCTAGCTATTTTCAAGCATTCTTCACCTGTGATGGGATGGTACTCAGACCATTCTTCTTACTATTTCAGTATTTAGAAAATGTGTCAATTTGGGGCAAGTAGAATACACGAAGAGACAAGGAAACTCTTATTCAGAAAATACATGTATCTTTGATAGATTTTATACAAACAAGTAAGTTTCATTAATCGATAAAAAGATTTTAAAAAAATTAGGTGGCAAGATGCTTCCTCATGCTGGAAGAACTTTGAGTCAAGATTTGAGCTGACGTTGACTACAAAAGGCAAGTTCAAGGGTGGTCATGCATTATGTGCATTCTAGTTGTTTATTCCAGCTAAAGAGGATAATATTGGTGAGATTAATAAGGAATAGACTTTCTGTTCAGTTTTCTTAAGTAATCTTTGTGATCCTGAAGAAAAAGCAACTGAAAAGAATGAGGAGGAGTAGTCCTGAGGAACTGAGTTTCTCCATGGTGACATCTGTTCTTTCCTTATCTGTCACCATCACACATTAATGAGGTTACTGGGAAGGCAAAAATAGCCTTCTTGATAATGGAGTTGAGAGAAGAAAAAAACAAAAACAAAAACAAAAACAACAACAACAACAACCAAAAGCAAATTGCAATCACAATAACTGTAGACTTTGTAGTAACTGTAGTCAACTGAGACTCCAATCAAGAACAGTCTGGCAGATAGGAGTTCAAAGTTCCCATATGGATGGGCAGTTGCAAAAGACATGGTGGTTGCTTCAGGAGGACAGGGTTCTCCTAGGATGTTTGGGGAAGAGGCAGTCAGTCAAGATAGGCTGGCATTATAAATGGAGATTTACGCTTTGACATGAACCCCCCCCCCATTCATAAAACCCTAGCTAGTGTTAATGGTAGGTCTGTATTTACACATTCTAACTCTTTACACCCAGATCCGTCATAGCTCAGAGAGCTCAGCATTTGATGTCAGTAGCCTGCACTCCATGTCCTACTCTTGCTCATAATAATGGCAGTTTGTGCATCAGTGTGAAAAATATTGATCGCCATTGTCCCTTCTTTAACTATTTCACCGAGGGTTAGAGAGGATCCATTGTTACAATACTTGTGACTATACTTTATAGTCTAAAACTACGAATATTGTTAATATTCCTTTAAAACAGCATGCTCTCAAGGTAATAACTCTGGGGAATGGTATGAACTTAAATATGAATAAATGTTAAAACAATGCTGCCATATAAGGAAGAATTTGGTCTAAAGTAATATGAAAAGTTATGGTGGATCTTCACGAACCAGTCATTGTAAATCTCACCTTCATGCCTTTGGCCCTTTGTTATTCCAACTTAGAAGATCACTATTCCATCTTCATTTTCAAAATTTCATATCTAATATTTGCTCTGATTGCTACACCTCACATTTCAAAATTCTTTACATTCATAAAACCAGGGCACTAATATACATTAAGAAAAGGTTTGTGTGACCGCCCTGGAGACTGGTGTTTATATTCTAGCCAGAGTAAACAAAAAATGAATAAAATAAAATAAGGCCGTAAATTAAGCTGTATTTTGTGAGCCAGCTCAGAGTTTTGCTTTCAGCCAGTACCTAAGTATTATCAGTAGTGATATTAGTCACCCAAATCTCTGGGTGTTAATAAACAAAAACTGGTCATAAGGCATGATTCATAATCACAGTAGTTAAATAGGTCTTAGGAGTAAACATTAACCTACATGCCAGACTGTTAGGGAGTGTTGGGTTGAGAATGAAATGATGGTTTTATTAACCAACAGTTTATGTTAAGACATCAACATGGAACAAAATGTGAAGAATTACGTTATGTTGAGTTGGGATAACAACAGCAAAAAAGGTTTTTTGTAAAGGAAGTCTATCTAAGGGTGTTACCTAAGGTGTTGACCTTATATTTCTGTATTGGTTCAATGCTGCACATACATCTTATCAATATATCATATATACAATAATCTCTCAATCGATGAATCTTTCATTTTTCACGTGGATAGATAAGATCATGGTAGAAAACCAACTATTTTTCCTTATAGAAGTTAAGAAGAGTGAGGGTCATGGTTAAAAAAAGCCATAAAAAGAGTTTATAAATAAGTTGGATGATAATTTATGTGTGCACAACCATTTAAAAACCCTTATGAGGACAATTTTCTATATGTAAAATATGGTCTATACTTGCATGATTAATAAATATATACAATAAAAATTATGATGTCCTAATGAAACATTCTTTTAAAACTTTACTTTGCCAAATTGTTGTCATGGTGTATCTGTCACTTAGCCTCAGGGTATCTCATACAAGGTCCTTTCTATTCCTTTTTCTCTTTCATTCTGAGATGAGATCACTTCTCAGTTCCACGCTTCAGTGCTGTGGTCACATGATAAACTACCATGCTATTAAAGTGATAAGTTGTTAACAGTCTGTTGAGTCAGTTTTGCTTCGTTATTGACACCTAAAGTGTTCATCACTGAGGTTTCTTGGTGGGAGAGTGTGTAAAGATTTACTCCTTTATTGTCAACTGTTCTGTGGCTCAGCGGAGGAATTTAGTCAGCAGGAATCCAAAAGTGCCCTCTGCATGCATGCATACCCCTTCAGGCTCTGCCTCTGCAGTGCTAAGGTGGCCCTACCTATCAGTTTAATTTTACAGTTCAAGACAAAGCAGTGCTGAAGTGAAATCACTCAAAACATCTTCTAAGGGGTGCACAATGAAGACATAGATTGCTGTTTTGGTTCCAATACTGCAGCCTAGCTAGTTCACACCCAAATGCTTCAGAATACTCAATAAATTAAGTAAGAAAACATTAGGCGATATTAGTAATGGTTTCCTTAGCATGTGATTTGAAACATAAGAGAACTGTCTATGTCTTTAGGTATTCCTTAAATATAAGCAAGCATTACTCTCTGTAATATATCATAAAGATGATATTGACAATATTTTTCAGTGCAATATTCTAAACAGATAGTGAAAAAATGTTAATGACTCATTAAAACTAAAGGTTACAGTTTTTGCTATTAAGAGAACATTTTCTTTCATGACTAATGATTTCAACAAATGACATTTCTTGTTACTGAGAATTTCCCTTCCTGTGAGCCTGTGGTGGTCAAAGCAATTGATTATTCAAGAACCTATCTGCCTATTGGAGTTCTATTGTGTATATAAAATCTTTCCACCTATCAACAAGGTAATCTTTCCTTCTAATGGCCCCTAAAAAGTACAAGAGAATTCACTGATTTGCTTGAAGTTTTTTAAACTGAGAAATGAATTTCCCCATGTGTGCTGGTACCTAAATTCTCAGCCATCAGTGCTCTCTGCCTAAGGGCTCAGCAGTGCAAGAATGGTAAACAGAACAAGCACTTAGGGCTCAGACATTACAAAACACTCTCACATTCTTATTTTGATTGCCTCAATCCCCTAGTTTTTGATGAAGCATGCCTAATTTAAATAGAACTTCTGGTTCCCTGGCTTGAGTAAGTAACTTCTGTTTTGTGACTATGAGTATTCTCAGCTTTAAAGCAGTGTAGCGTTTAATTTGTAGATTGTGATGGATCAGAGAAGATGATACATATTGATGTGGCTCAATTACCCTTAGGAGGCTTTTCAAAAATGAGGCAACGGACCAGAAGACACTGAGAGCATCTTCTATGCTGCTTTTCCTTTTTAATTGTAAAATTAATCATGAGCAAGTGCTTAGTTTCCACTTTAAAATAAGGGAAGCTACTCATCGCAAGTTTTACTAAATGCCAGAGTTTTAATTAAATCTAATTCTGATTGCTGTAGGTGACTACAAATAGGGGATGTTGTTATCCATTGTATTTATAAGTTACTGTAGAATTACTTTGATTAATAATTGAAAGGAAGTCGGAACTCTAGCAGCAGGCACCTTGGAGACAACAGCTCCAATCCTAAAAATACCTGCCTAACAAAGGTAATTGTAGGCCCAACCTTGTAAAGCACAATAGAGCTGATATTACAAAAGCCAGACCACACTGAGCGATGCCAGTCTAAACAGTGTCCGGTAGGCGGCTATCAGCTCAGCAGGTGTTGTTTGCTTTGAAAGTGAAAGAGAGCCGTCTGCTCTGTCTTTCTTGGGACAAACAAGGTAAAATGGCTGGGACAGAACAGACCCCTGACATTTACCTGGAATTCAGTGGGTGCCCATTGCCATACAAGCAAGGCTGACTTAACTGCCTTAGACACTGATTTCAAAAGGGGAGTCTGATGGGGTGGGTTGGGAAAGGTCCTAAGGAAACTGAGGCATCCTGAGCAACTGTTTATGGCTCCTTCAATAAAGGAGACTTTAGAATAGGGGCTTAGCCTCTCCTCGGTATTCACCTCCCTTCCCCTTGGTGAGTGAAACAGCAGGGCTTCAGGAAGTCCCTTGGGGGCATCCCTCACTTTCCCATCTATGCACAACCTTCTCTATTTTTTTTAACACTACTTTGCATGCATGTGCCATTCTTGGGTAATCAGAGGCCTCTTCCTTTTTGTCACTCTGTTCCTGGCCTACGCTATGTGCGCTTGCACCTTCTCTCCCAGAGAGCCATTCCTTATCTCTTCCTGACTTTAGTCCCCAAACAAACAAACAAAACAAAACCTTGAAATGGATGAAAAGTACCTTTCTTCTTCGGTTTACCTTCAACCTTCATTTTATTTTTGTTCTCTCTTTTGCTTTGTTGAAAATCATCTTATAATGAAATATACCTTGTACAACCAGAAGTTAAATTTCTTTGCTCTGCTTTTCAGGGTGGTACCTGATGCTCAAAGGTACCAGGAGATTGAGGCAAAATAGGCCAGAGCAGATTATGACAGAAGGAAGCTTAACCTGCTAAGTGATGTACTCTGCAGCTACACTTGAGTTAGGTGAAAGACTATTTATTATCAATGCACACCTACCAACTTATACACTTTCAGTCTTTTTAGAGTTTCGGAAAACCAGAATAAAAAGAGGGTTTATAAGTGGGTAATTGTCCGGGCACAGACTATCTAAGAATAAGTCCCACTGGTGATTTCAAGTAGCCATCGTCCCACAGCAGGATAGAACAGCAGCGAAGACACTGAGAACAAAAGTGGGAGAGAGCAGAGGTGAAGCTGGGCATGCTGACCCGTACTTCTGGAAAGGAGGGAGCTGAAGAGGGCTTTAAATTCTGAGTTCAAAACATACTGTAGATCAAAAGGCCAAAACAAAATGTGTTCACAACGTTGTTTGCAGCCATTTACTGCTCCTGATTGCTTGTTTCCTGAGTGAAAAGTTTACTGTCGACCGCGTGCTGTCTCAGGCCCCTTCAGTGCTCCTTCCAATTTCACAAACGCAGACTTCTTTTATTCCCTGATAGGCCTCCCTGTGTGTCTGATTTCTTCAGATTCTTTAAAAACCACAGGCTTGGGAGACAGTGTGTGTACATAGTGGAATATTTACAGATTTAGAATTTTTAAATTTTTGGACTTGAATACAGTGTATCTTATGTATACTCCATTATTTTTGTAAGTCACTGAACTCTGAAACTTACTTTAGTCAGTTAAAAAGAAGCTAATGCCAATGTCCTGTCTCATGTGATTATTACAGGAAAAATGTATCACAGCATAGATCTACAACTTGATGTCCTGACGTGTATAAGGTTCTTAGTTTAAAGAACCGCCTTTAAGTTACTTGAAGTCAAGGGAGAGAACTTGTGTGTGTGTGTGTCTGTATGATGCGATTGTTAGGATTATGCGAATTTATATGGCGGGTTCATAAATCACGCCACAGGACAGCTTCCACGTGGGAGTTTTTATTAGGGGGTAGGGTCACAGAGACTGTCACTAAACAAGGTGGGAAAGAGAGAGGAGGGTATAAAGTGATCAGCACATGCGCAGGTGTTCCACAGATGGTTCACTTTGCTGCCTATTCTGGAGGAGGCCTCAGGACGCTTGAAGCCCCGCTTATCAAGTCCCTTAGAGGCTGGGTATAGAGATGCCTGCTTACGGATCCCAACAGTGATTGTGTAGGGAATAAAATTACATATTCAAGTCATATTTGAAACCTGCAATTACAAAGTGGGTGTTTTCTATCTACCGAATTTCAAACAAAACATTTTTAGTTGGCTTCTTCATTATGGTCAAATAAAGGGCAGCTTGATTTAGGGCTACTGCTAAATATACAGTGTCTTTCTTTTTTCCCAAGACAATGTTTCTGCTTAACAGCACTGGCTGTCCTGGACCTCGCTCTGTGGACCTGGATGGCCTTGAACTCACAGAGAGAGATGCACAACCCTCTGCCTCCTGAGCGCTGGGATCAAAGGTGTGAGCCACCATGCCGGGCTAATACCTTTCTTTTTTGTTGTTTTGTTTTTTGTTTATCCCTGAGACAGGGTTTCTCTGTGTAGCCTTGGCTGTTTTAGACCCGCTTTGAAGACCAGGCTAGCCTCAAACAGATACCTGCTTGTCTCTTCCTCCCAAGTGCTGGGATTGCAAATGTACAGCCACCACTCCTGGCTTTGGCTAGTATCTTAAAGTCCAAAGTTGTAGGATTTGTTTTGACAAATATGCTCATAGATGCTGGGCTATACTATCACTCCCTGATTATTTTTAATTAAACATGATGTGTAATCACTTACTGATCAGTGTGGTATACAAATATGTTTTATTTATTACCGATGTTGTAAATTGGGACACAAGTTTGGTCAGTTGTGGAGAAGCACTCTGTGAAATTCCAGAACATTTACATCTCAAAAGATAATTGACAGAACAATGTCACCACTGTTTAATTCCTGTGCTGTGAACCTCAATCTCTTACCTTGGAAATTTAGAGGTTTTTAGGTATTCAAAAGATCAGTTCATTCAATAATGCTTTGTTCTGTGGATACTTGTTGAGCTTTATCAATGATTTAGAGACCAAGTATGTGGCTCAGATTTTAGAATATAAGAGAAAAGTTTTATGAATATAAGCAAGATGCTAGATGGAATCCTGGTGGTAGTAAAGGTTTATCAGGTAAAAATTTAAAAAAAATCTAGGATCAGGGTGAATTTTAGTAATTATGCATCTGTGTTGGTTCATTATTGTGATGTTACTGTTAGGTAAATGGTTAATAAATGGAAAACTGGGTCTAAGGGATATGGCAACCTTCTGCATTGACTTCACAATCTTCCTGTGAACCTAATATTATTCTAAGATAAAGTTCCCTCTCTGTCCGTTTCACACACACACACACACACACACACACACACACACGGCTTTACACAGGGCCCAAGATGTATTTGTAAAGAGATTTACCATGGTAAAGCAAGGCATTTTGATGCATTAAGTGTTAAAATGCGGTCTAAGGAATCAGAGTTTGATTGCTGTGGGGACTGGCGCTTAGTCTGGATGACTGGTGGGTGGTGGGCAAGAAGCCATGAGGCAGCCATTAGTATCTTTTTCCTAGCTCCTAGCACCCTGCTGTGCTCCTACTCTGTTTAATGATCCCATCAGAGACACCCTCTACTACGTCTACTTACTGACACACATTTTGTACGAAATATGTCCTACAAACCGCTTTCCCCTGACAAACACCATTTTTTATATTTATTACGAGTGATACAGAATTAGTGAAAAATTCTGATAGATTTAGAAATTGAGAAAACAAAACCAAAAAGCTTTAGTTACATTTATTGACTTGTGTACAAGTATATGGGTGTATGTGCCATGATTGGTGTACGAGATAAGAAGACAACTTTGTGGGCTAATTTCTCCTTCTACCGTGTGCTCCTCGGGGTTGAAGTCAGCTCATTAATGGTGGCCACTTGTGCCTGTAGATTGTGAAGCTTTTGGTAGCAGTTTCAATTGTTGATTTTGACTCTAATGAATGTTAGTTGTATAGTATATTTTGCTACTTGTTGTAATGTCTGTAATGTAATTGCTCTACATGCTGACATTAGTATTATTTAAGCTTTCGGCTGGACGCCATTCATAAATATGTTCATAGCAGACATCAGAGAAAAATCAAATGATGAGATTAGGGAGCACATCAAAAATAGGAAAACCTTCACCTTACACCCATGAAAATGGCTAAAATCAAAAACTCAAGGGACAACACTTGCTGGAGAGGTTGTGGAGAAAGGGGAACCCTCCTCCACTGCTGGTGGGAATGTAAACTTGTACAACCACTTTGGAAATCAATCTGGTGCTTATTCAGACAATTAGGAATAGTGATTCCTTGAGATCCAGCTATACCACTCCTAGGTATATATCCAAAAGTTGCTCAAGTACACAACAAGGACATTTGCTCAACCATGTTTGTAGCAGCTTTATTTGTAATAGCCAGAACCTGGAAACAGCTCAGATGTCCCTCAATGGAGGAATGGATACAGAAATTGTGGCATTTTACACAATGAAATACTACTCAGCAATCAAAAAAGAGGAAATCATGAAATTTGCAGGCAAATGGTAGGGTCTAGAAAAGATCATTCTGAGTGAAGTATCCCAGAAAGAGAAGACACACATGGTATATACTCACTTATATAGACCTATAAGATATGATAAACATAATGAAATCTATACACCTAATGAAAATTAAACAAGAAAGAAGAACCGGGGTTAGGTGATCAATCCTTACTTAGAAAGACAAATGGGATGTGCTTTGGATGTAGGAGAAAACAAGTAACAGGACAGAAGCCTACTGCAGAGGGCCTCTGAAAGACTCTACCTAGCAGTGTATCAAAGCAGATACTAAGACTCATAACCAAACCTTCAGCAGAGTGCAGGGAATCATATGAAAGAAGGGGGAATTAGTATGATGTGGAGGGGATAGGAGCTCCACAAAGACCAAATATATCTGGGCACAGGAGTCTTATATGAGACTGTTTATTCAACCAATGACCATGTATGGATATAACCTAGAACCTCTGCTCGGATGTAGCCCGTGGTAGCTCAGTAACCAAGTGGGTTACCCTAGAAAGGAGAACAGGGACTATTTTGGACAGGAACTCAATGGCAGCTCTTTGACCACCCCACCCCCCAAGGGAGGAGCAGCCCTGCTAGGCCACAGAGGAGGACTTTGCAGCCAGTCCTGAAGATGCCTGATAAAACAGGGTCAGATGAAAGGGGAGGAGGTCCTCCCCAATCAGTGGACTTGGAAAGGGGCAGGGAGGAGATGAGGGAGGGAGGGTGGGATTGGGAGGGAATGAGGGAGTGGGATACTGCTGGGATACAGAATTAATAAAGCCTAGATGGATGGCTTCAGGCTTTCTATTTCCAAAGTTATGGAAAGGAACCAAAAGTACTTTAAAACAATCCAGAATACACTTAAAAGGTGATGTTTGAGGTTTGTACAGAAGGCAGTCTGAGTACGGCTACACACCTAACTGCACCATTGCTCCTCTGCTCTCATTAGTTCCGGTCATGGTTTCCAACTCCAATGCAACATCCTGTAGATTCCCACGCTGTTGCAGGAAATAATAGAAAGCTGTTGAGCTATGTATTTAATGTTATCATGACGGTATTATCTAACCCACTATCATAAATAATGTGACACATGAGCTGTCACATTATTACCTGTTAGATTTGTAATTGCCTCATTTACCTTGGGCCGGGCAGATGCTTCACTTACCCTGTCTCAATATCCTCACCATCCATCTTCCAGCCTCCATCCAATGCCATCTGCCTTAATCCTCCTCAACTGAACTACCTTTCATCCATAATCCCATGGTACTTGCTTATATTCTTCATCTGGGCCTTTTCACGCCATTATTGAAATCCTTCCTTGGTCCACATGTGTTTTCTTCAGGCTAACCCATCCTGGCATCCTTCTCCTTCCTTTCTTCCCATCCATCTGTCCTTCCTGTGATTCCTTATGGGATTTCCCAAAGCCTAGGAACCTTAGCCACAGCAATCCCATTCTGCCCTGCCCAGGTATAGGCTGTTTAATTAGCCAATCAGGGATAATGACTTAGGCAGGTTTACTCAGAGGGTCAGTAGTTAGCACCAGACCAACCTCCAACACCACACTATAAATCCTCAAGAAATAGTCTCAGAGAAGGAAAAGCTGAAAACTGTTACTTCAGCATGGAACACGTCTTTGGGATAGAGCAATAATTTGTTCGACACTTTGGTTTTTGAAACACTGTCCTTTCATGGACCAAAGCAAACTGGGTGTTTCGTTTTGTTTTGACTTGATTTGATCAATTTGTCCATGTGAGTGGTTATTATACACACAATTCCAGCATGCTATCTTCGATTTACCATTCTAAAAATCTGTGTGTTAGTAAATTAGATAGTGACAAAGAAAAGTATTTGTTCTGGTTCATCACTATAGTGTTTCTTTACAAGGTAATAGATAGTAAATGTAACTCGTTTACCCTCCACATTTAAGACCATACACAAAAGGTCTAAGCTTGTATAAAATAATATGTAAGAAAATAATTTTGTACTTAATCCATCAAAGAAAAGTAAAGGATATAAACAATTCAGAAAACATATACATTATCACTGACCTATCAAGAGTAAATTAATAGACTTCAGAATCATTCGATTAGTTTTAGAATCCAGAATAACAGATTTAAAAATAAGTAATTAGATGATTCAATCCTTTTATTTCTAAAATTTTTGTGTGTGCAGGGGTGGCATGGAGAGAGTGGAGTTTCTCTGGGTAAATATATGTACTTGTGCAGGTGCAGGTGTACAGATGTCTATGGGGAGGCTAGCGGTCAGTCTTGCTTTGCTCCCCAGGAGCCATCTACCTTGGTTTTTGAGACAGGGTTTGCTGTTAGCCCAGAGCTTGCAAGTATCTAGACTGGCTGGCTAGTGCAATGCGAGATCCTCCTCTCCTCTCCCTGTCTCCTCACTGCGGAGTTTACAAACTGAGACACCACAGGTGGCCTTTGAACATAAGTTCTGGTGATTATATTTAGGTTCTTATATGTTAATAAAAATAACAGGAAGTAAAAATGATTGTGATTTTTTTCTTTTTTTTTTTTTTAATGATTTATTTACAATTTCTACAGCATTCTGCCTGAACATCAGAAGAGGGCACTGGATCTCACTGTAGGTGGTTGTGAGCCACCATGTGGTTGCTGGGAATTGATCTCAGGACCTTTGGAAGAGCAGAAATCTCCCCAGCCTGTGAATTATTCTTATTATTGATGAACAAGTAATAAGTTTTTTTTTTTTCCTCATCTCAGGCAAACTTACAAAACCCATAACCAACAACAGGAAAAATGATAAAGGAAAAAACTTTTCAAACTTAACACTGTCCACGTTACACATAGTTCTGGCTGGATAAGTAGTATAGGCCAAATACTTAAATTTTCTTAGAATGACTACCAAAACATTCAGCCTGCTGTACTCTTAGAGTCTTGATTAATATGAAATAAACATAGTTATTCTTAGAAGGGCCACATCAACAATATTTAAAATGTAAATTGAAAACAAAACTAAAAACTTCCCACAGTCAAATGTTGAAAGTTTTACTTATCAGAATATTAAATTTTCCATATCATTGCATAGTTTCACTAATATGGAAACCCAAAATATTTCTCTTTTATTGTGTTTGGAAGGAAAGAAGTGAAAGAAGATATGAAACATTGGAATAGATTTCATAACCACTTAAAATATCAGTTTCAATAATTTGTCAAAGTCATGAGAAGTGTCAACTTCTATGACATCAATATATTTTAAATTATTTTTTATAATTTTCTGCAGCAAAATTCAAGAAAATAGAGGAAGAAGAAAAAATTATTCAGGCAATTGTAATTCCATTTAACACAAAATAAATTTTATCTTCATCATTACATCTTTCATATATATATATATATATATATATATATATATATATACACACACACACACACACAAAGGTTATTGCTTTTGACAGTTTTTTTTTTGCCAATATTTTTTTACTTATGCTACAATGTATATACCCTAATTGAAATCAGATATATATTTAGGATTGTACACTTTGCATATTTGAAGGTAAAAAAGGAGAATGATCTAAATCTTAATAAATAAAGTTGGGAAATATTGAAAATGAGGAGAAATAAGGTGGGAAAATCTGTATCAATGTCTTCAGGCTAAGAAGGAACTGATTGCTTAGAAAGACGTCAGCTCCTTTACAGTGTTAACGGCTCTAAAATAAATACTATACTTTGATTGTATTATATGTAGTTTTATTTGAGCTTACATAATTACCTAGAAAACTGTGTTTCTGTATTAGTCAACATGTAATAGCACAATATGTTTTTTTCTGGGTTAGAAATTCCCTTCTGCTCTTTACTGTTAGTTTATTTTGATTGGATCATTAGAGCAGGCCTTGGGTTTGCTTACTGTTGAATGTCTACACAGTGATCAGTCCTGACAGAGGGCTGCTGTTGGTTTAATTCTGTATCAGGTGGGAAAGCCCTGGCCAGCAAAGGTCCTCCCGGGTGTGCTCCCCGAGAACGGTTTGTCAGAACTGACTGGAATCTGCTGTAACATCCCTGTAGCTTCTCGCTCTCGAGCCCACCCGCACTCCCACATTTCCATTCGCACTGCTGGCCGCTGAGATGGCCCTTTGTCTTTGCTGACTGCTTTCCTACTTTACAAATAAGCCCAGCTGCTCCTGCAGCAGGTTGTTCGCCCGCCCGGACTCCCCCTTCCTGCTCTCCGCGAGGATGGCAGCCAGAGCAAAGAAGAACAGCTGGGATTGGCTTACTCTGGCATCCAAATAATTTGGGGTGGGCCCATTCCTGACTTTATTTCATTCAGCTTTACAATCTTTCCTTCTGTTGATAATTACCTAACAGATACATGATATTTTTCTAAAGTGTTTCATCTGCCTATGTCTTTAGTATATCTGAAGGATATCGTTCAAGATAGGAAAATTATTGCATTTTACACATTGTTGTTTTCATCCCTATTTGAAAGAGTATTTAGAAAACGAAGGAAAAAATATTATGATGATTTTTTAGACACAATAAAAAAAAACTTTTTAACGTCTTCAAAATGGGCTTGGAATATAGTAATTGCTACAATGGTATTTGATGGGCAGGAAACAGAGTGGGAAGAGAAGAAAGAAGAGAGGAAGGGAGGGATGGCCGGAGAAAAGCAGGGAGGACTTGAAGAGGGAGAGAGGAGGGAGCTAGGCAGGGATGGAGAGCTGGAAACCTAATTTTATACTTTGGCAATTAAAACCACTATGATACACCTAGCATGTTCTTTATCTACTTTAAAAGTAAAATAAAATAAAATCACACGCACACACACACTAAAATGGAAAAAATAAGGAGAGCACTGGTTTAGGAAAGATTTTATACTTTCATCCACATTGAGAAAGTTTTTGAACGCAGTAATTACCTGGTTACTGCCCAGTCTGTGTAGTAAAGTTTTTGAACGCAGTAATTACCTGGTTACTGCCCAGTCTGTGTAGTAATCAGGCCTGTGGCCTGCTATATAGTGCAATTCCTTACACAATCTCCATTCTGACTTACTGAATCTTTCTGCATCTTAATTTTTCCTGTAATGCCTCTGGCATAGGAGCCATGACAGATCAACAGATATTTAAAGTTAGTTGCGGTGGCCTTCTGTCGAAGGTGAATATTGATTTCGGTGGAGAGTTACGGAGGCATTGCGCGCACGCTCTCTGCTCAAACTCCTGAGTGCCAGGGTTCCTCTCCAAGCTGTACACCATAGCTCCCCAGGCAGGGAGGCCAGCCTTGCTCCCCAGGCAGCCCTGCCTTTTAACCAGCAACCTTTATTTATCAAGGACAACTGAGCTAACATCTCTTATTTGTCAAATACGCTTTCTATTCATTTACGTTGCTTTTGCTGTCAGCCCTTTGCAAAGGCTCAATGAAGCCAGCCCTAAGTGAAGGAAAACCCTCTTCCATTCTTGTCGGTCTGTGTAGATCCTAAGCCTAGTAACAACACGTGGTGCCGAAGGAAGGACATGAGCTTCAGCGAGACAACCCTTCATCCAAATTGTATGTTTTGTTTCATTTGCTTAACATCAATGTCTACATTTATTATCTCCAGAAAGTCTAGTTAAAAAATGACAAGGCTTGCACTAGTCATAAAAAAAAATGCTATTAACATCATTTGCTCTAATTTAAAATATACAGATCATGGGTTCTATCTAAATACCAGTATTTGGAAAGAGACTTAAGACATTTTTTCATTTGATTATATGGCATATACGCTTTTGGCTTTTATGGAATATGTAGACCAATAAATGTCACTGCTTTTTTATAGATATTGTAAAATTATATAATTATAGTTAATGAAATATGAATTTGAAATTAGTTAATAATAGAAGACATGGAATCTTTCTTCATAGCTAAAATAAACAGGAACCTAAAAATGTCTGAACAAATTTCTATGTAAAAAGGATCTGGAATGGTCACCACAACAGAATGGCAGAATTAAAATAACATCGTAGCTGTGATGGCTTAATTTCATAACTTTAATTTGCTGTCATTTTGTAGATTTGCCAGTCTCTCTGGGTATTCATAGCAAGTCTTGTGTTTTAAAAAGAGGCATATGATTTTTTTTCAGAAAATAAAATTTATTAACTCGTGTAATTCAGAGGGGAAGCTGAAAGAAATCATTCTTGAGAAGATCTTACATGTCTCAGGGATTCTTCATTTCTTCTGAATTAAAATAAAATGTCTAGTTTAACTAAATCTCCTTGTAGTTTGATTCTTTTTTTTTTTTTTTTACAATATTTGCTTCACAGAATGTTGGGTTTCTATATTGCTAGTCTACACTTGATGTGTAATTTTCCTTGTTTTAATATACAAGGGAAATGCCAAAGGACCATTCTGTGAGTAATCAAACTTCATCATGATATTGCAGATCTCACACAATTATGTGCTATCTCCATACTTTCCCTTCTATATTTATAGATTACTGAGAAGGTTTCAAAATTCCACATTGTGATAAAGAGATCGCCTGGATGGTCCTTGAAGTACAAGCACACCCGTCTGAAATATTTCCATTTTTTTTCAGAAGTTATTACTTTACACTCACTAAGGAGTTCATAACCGTCTTCAATTTAATTGATTTTATTTCTTCCCTCCAAGTTATACACATTGATTTAAAGATCGGGCTATTGATAGGCCTTCTCCTTTTCTGAATATACTGTATTTTATGCATGCAGTTTTATTGCCATGAGCAATTTAAATCGTTCCCTTTTGCTCTTACTATATAAATACTCTCATGTTCTTGTTTGTTAATCTCCTAACATCAAACCTACTGTTAGGTGAAATGGAGTTTTTGCCACATCTTGGTGTAAATTCAGAATGATACCATTTCTCTGTATTCTTACTCGAGCAACTCCTCAATACCAAGGCATGTTAATATGCCTACTTTCTATAGGCAAAATGTACTTAAGCCTCAAGGTTAAGTAAATGTCCGTTTTGATTTATGTGAGTAGTAAATGTAATCCATAAATATATCAAGGTTAGTGAGCAAAATTATCTTGCAAAATATTGCATTGCATTCATTATCTGTATTACTTTCTATATGGGAGTTTGCAGAAACTCTTACAGAATATAGAACAAAAGCTTCAGTTGTATTACTTCATTTTATCCAGTATAAGCTGGATAGGTAATGGGAGATCTGCTTTCACCATTGTTGGGGTTATCTTGCTGGGCCAGTTACTGTTGCAGTCCGTAGGCTTTCTGACTGGGAAGGGCTCTCTTAGCATCTTTCATAGCAGCTTCTAATATTATGAGAGCTAGTCTTCAGGGTAGGGACTTCCAGGCCACTTTCATCTGAATTCCTTCTAAGTGTGACATCTTCAGAAATAGTCTTACTGTCAGTTTCTAGGAGTCAACCAAGGCACTGGCAATACCATAATGCTTTTGTAGTCTCTTGGCCCTCCGACCAACAACTATAAGGGTGATTGCTCATGCCTGACACTGTGTTGATATTTGATAGTCTATTTAGACTATCATATTGGGTAACATAACTCGATTTAAGCTATCTTCCCATGCACACACCCACACACCATGTATGTACACAGTAATCAAAGTTATAAAAATAATGTTTCTTTATGTCTTTTTCACACACCCTATATTATTTTTCTCTCCTTTCTCCCCCTCTCTCTGTATTACTTTGATCCCCTCTTACCAATTAACCCCCCCATATTTCTAATTTTTTCCCTTTGTGGTACCTTTATAATATCATCTCTCTAGAGCTTCTTCTCCTGTATGGGCCTGTTATACTTCTGGTTCCTGTGGTTGCTCTGTGTTGTATACTCACAATTGAGGATTTACAGCTAGGAACTTCAGATAAAGAGAACATGTGGCATTTGACTTGATGGGTCTGGGTTACATGACTCACTGTTATGTTTTTCAGTTCCATCCATTTACCTGAAAATTATGTGTATATACCACATTTTCATTATTCAGTCGTGTGTTGATAGGCATTTAGGTGGTTTCAATTTCTAGCTATTGTGATTAAAGTGGCAATGTACAGAACTGAGCAAGTATCTTTGTAGTAGGACGTCAAGGAATGGTGTAGCTGGGTGATATAGAAGATCTACTTTCAGCTTTTGAGAATTTTCCACACTGATTTCTAAAGTGGCTGCACTAGTTTCAACCTTAACAGTGATGAAAAATTCCCCTTTTCTTGAATTTGTTATTAGTTGTATTCTTGATCTTAGCCATTCTGACTGAGGTAAGATGAAATTTCAAAGTTATTTTAATTTGTATTTACAAAGGCTTAGTTTGTATTTATTAAGTAATTACCAAGGATTAGGAACACCTTTAAAGACATTCCTTCGCTATTTTAACTTCTGCTTTTGAGAACTCTTCAAATCCATAGCACATATTTTAAGCTGAGTCATTACATATACATATTTTTCATAAATTTTGAGTTTAAATTTTAAGCATTCACAGGAAGCAAATGTAACTCATTTTTACTTTCTCTTTAATATATAGATATATTGTTTTATTAATATTTATAATTAGAATGTTATAAAAGTATTTTACTTTTATTGTAAAAAACAAAAAGTCACAGAACAACTTGCTTCCTTTAGCTGACTCAAAATCAGTGTTTTTAAAATCGGATGTTATCTTCCTTATGTTTTGTAGCCCAGTGAACTGCACATGCATTAACTCTCCTAGCCCATTCTGGAGCGACTGGGTATAATTAATCTCTACCTCTTTGTTGCTAGTCTCCCACCACCAATGGTCCATTTACTTACATAGAGTGAGATAGCTGTGTTGTTTACCATTGCATTGTTTCTCAGTCCTTTTGGAGCCCTCCAGTTCCATCAATGTTCGGGAAGGTGAGCATCATAGCAATTGGTTCATGATTGATATCTTCCTTACCAGCAATCCAGTCTTCTCTGCATACTATAAGCAGAGTGATGATTAAAAATTCAAACCATTCTGATTCCATTCCTCAAAATAACACTAATGGAAGGATACCTAATGCATTTTTAGAAAAATGCATACTTGGCATGATATACTGTGCTTTTTCAAGATCCAAGACCTGTTTACACCTCTGCTTCTTGTTGTATGTCTTCTAGTATTTCTTTTTCTTTTCTAATTTATTTTAAATTTATATATTTACTTTGCATTCTGATTGTAGCCCCTGCCTCCGCTCCTCCTGGTCCCTTCCACCCTCTTCAATCTATCCATCTTGTCCTCAGAAAAGGGGAGTCCCTCTCCCCACCAACCAACCCCAGCACATCAAGTCGCATCAGGACTGAGCTCCTCCTCATCCACTAAGGCCAGGCAAGGCAGCCTGGCTAGGGCAAAGTGATCAAAAGCAGGCAACAGAGTCCATGTCACAGACCCATTCAATTTACTAGGGAACCCACATGAAGATCAAACTACCCATCGGTTATATGTGTATGGGGCCTAGGTCCAGTCAATGTATGTTCTTTGGTGCTTACATCTCTGTAAGTCCCTATGATTCTAGGTTAGTTGATTCTTCTCATCTTCTTGTAGCCTTCTTGTCCACTCTGGGTCCTCTAATCCTTCATTTCCACTCTTCCACAGGACTCTCCGAGATCTGCCTGCCGCTTGGCTATGAGTCTCAGCATTTGATTTTGATCATCTGATGAGGGAAGGCAACTCTCAGAGAATGGTTAAGTTAGGCTTCTGTCTGTAAACAAATATCAGTCAGGATACTAAACAGCATAGTAAACAGAGTACCTTAATGGTGTCAGGGGTCGGCTCTCTTCCATGGAGTGGGTGTCAGGTTGGGCCAGCAATCGTTGGCCATTCAGTCAGTCTCTATCTTTATCTCTGCATACCTTGTAGGTAGGGTAAATTTTGTTTTGAAGGTTTTGTATGTGGACTTGTGTTCCCCTCCCACTGCTATAGGTCCTACCTGGCTCGAAGGTAGCCTCCTCAGGTCTTGGGTCTGCCACTGCTAGGAGGCTCAGCTCAAGATATTCCCATATCCTCCCTGTAGTCTGTCCTGTCACAGGTCTCCAGCTTGTCTCAGTGATGGTCCTACTTTTGGTTTTTCTCTCTCTTTTTTTTCTCCAGGCCCTCAAACCTTCCCTCCCCACTCTCCCCATATCTGAGTCCCCACCCTGGACAGGAATGACATCTTCTAGTACTTTGTTTGGTTTAGACAGGGTCTCACTGTGTTGGTCCAGGAGTTTCTCAAACTCACAGGCTCAAGAAAACTTTCTGTATCCAGATTATCAAGTAGCTGAGATGTGACACTACACCTGACTTATTAGGCATCTTCTTTTTGCCCTCACTTTCTGGAGATACTGAACTCTTAGCCATTTTTGAGACTTGTCAAGCACTTCTTGCCTCCAGGTATCTGTATTTTTTGTCTTTGTACCTTAAAATGTCTCTTCCTTTTCTCTCCATACTCCCTGGCCACTCTGCTCTATAGTAATGCATTCTCATCACTTGGGCTTGTGTTATACTCTGCTTAACCTGCTTAAACTCTATAGCTGCTCCACTGAGACCCATTTTAGTTCCTAGCATAACTGTAGTCACTCTGTTAACACCCTCTGTTAACAGCTGCTTTCATCGTTAGCATAACAGAAGCCATTTTGTTTTTAAGTCTCCATTTTGATCATAAGGTGTAATTAAATTCAAGTTCTCAGGCCCTACAATCTTGAGACCTGTTTACAATTCAATAGTTCAATACTTGCTTAGAATAAAACAACAGATGAAAAATGTGTGTTCTGCTTGAGTTAAAGATAAATGTATGTTCTGTTAGAGTTAAGACAGCAACATCCTGCTATATTCATTTCTCCTAGAACAGTGGGGAACTGGAAAGTCCCCAAGTCCTAGTCAATAAGCTTAAAATGCTTTGTCTAGCTACCTACATACAATACACTTGGAACAAAAAGTAATTATGTATAGCTAGTCAAAATGATGTAATGCTGTCCCCCCCCCCCCCCGCTTCCTACACCTAGTTTCCTGGTTGTTACCTGGTTACATTTGGTTTGTTTGTTTTGGGTTTTTTTGCATAAAAAGTCTGCCCTAGAAATAGGCCAGCATCATAATCTAGTTCCCGACCAGTCAGTTTTTGTTCAGCATTCAATAAACTTCTATTCTTCTGAGTCTGGTGTTTGAGTGGTCAATGAGAGGCTACTCCCAAACCCATAACACTTAATGTAGACATAACTAGTGCTCCATTTACCTTTGTTGTGTTCCAAGCACGCTTTGTAAGTGAACATGGCATTGTAGTCATGTGCCCTATTCAGTGCCCTAGAGTAAACTCTTGAGGTATAGGGACAGTACTTTATTCACCGGCACTTCGCACACACTTGTTGGAAGGCCCTTGAGAGGCAACAATTCTAGACATACATGGAGTCACTGAATGAGCTGTGCAAGGCCAACTGGCCTTTCAATTCTACATTAGAAACACGCGGAGGAATACCCACATTTCACACAAAAGAATCTTTTCTCCAGCCCAGGAGATAAACAGCCTATTCATAAATAACTGCAGAATTACCCACAATTATGTGTCCACATACTTAATCATCTCTAGGTTGATATGACTTTTCTCTAATTGTGAACAAGTACTTTTCAAGCACTACTTTGTGTGAATTCCAGACTTTGCTCTGTCTGAATTCCAGATCAGCATCTTTGGCAAGACTTAGTATGTACAGCAAGCTTTTCAAAAGCCTTCAGTGGTTTACAATTTCCTCTTTCATAAAATCACTTAGTTACTAACATATTCAAATTATAAATTCCACAGATGAAATGGAAGCTATTTATACTCTGTGACTTGGTTATGGAAGAATACTTTGGAGGTTAGTTTTATCGCTCTATAGTTAGCCTTTTTAGAGCATATGCTAACCTTTATATATAATATATATAAATATATATGAATATATAGAAAGCAGTCATTCTCAAAGGAAGGCCATTAAGTTTACTCTTACAAAGTGAACATTATATAGAAACAAAGTATTAAGAATATGAAAGGAAGATTATAAAAATAATGTATGACCATCAAATACTGTAAATTCTAAAATATATTGACATATTGTGAGATATTTTTGAAAAGAATGATTTTTAAGGTATTTTGAAAATTTAAATGAATTAAATTCAAAATGAACATACCACTTGGATATGATTCTTTTACACATAAAATCTATGTTCCCAAGGATAAGGCAATAGACTCATATACAATTATCAGGTACAACCTATCCTGAATATAAATATTTAGTGTTGGAAACACAGATTTGGAAGGGCCCTGCAGGCTGTACAGCTCATGGTGTAATCTTTTCCAAGGCAGTATTTAACACTACCCAAAACAAAGTGCCCTTCTTCCTTTTCTTTGTCAGGCCAATTGGCTATGGCATCTTTACATAGAGTCCCTTCAGAACCTCTTGTGATAAAAAAAGAGTTACTTTTAGGCTAATAGACTCTGGAAAGAGACAGTCTGTCGTAACTCTTCGTGTTGACCTCTGGTTTGTCTAGCAATGCTCACAGAACAAATTATTTATGATATTGAGCATAGCCCTCCTGTGTTTCTTTCACTGAAACCCACTTTCTCTGGCACTGTACAGTCCAGGTGTACCAGTGCGACAACTACTTCATTCATCACGTGCCTATGATGTGCCTTTCAGGTAGACGAGTGTGGTAGATCTGTGCAAATCTCTCCACTCTGTTGTGAAAACAAAGAAGGGAAGTAGAAAAAGGTAGAAAGGAAGTAGAAAAGTAGTGACAGTGTTAAGACTAGTCTTCTGATTTTCCTTTTTCAAAATTCAAACATCTGCTGTTCCCTTCCAACTTCCAGTGGCTGCTCTATTCTCCCACAGCTACCAGACATCTGAGCTCAACTTTTTTTTTCCAAACTCAAGTTTTCTACTTTTTTTAAAAATCATTCTTTTACACTATTTCCAGATCCTTAGTAAAGAATCTACAAAACCTTTTTATGAGAATTGAATGCTATTTTTAAATGGAATAATCAGTATATTTGAATTCAAAATATGACTATTTTGAAGAGTCAACATTAATGATAAAAATTACAGAGAATAATGATAAAAAAATCTAGACTGCTTGGAAAGATACAGAATACATAGGAGCCACAAAAGCATTTGAAAAAAAGATAATGACCACCCCACCTCCACTGTTGGCTTATTGGCTTCGACGTGGATACTGCTGTTGTAATATTGTCTAAATATGTCAAGGCAGGAACTGTGTCTTGTCCATTGCTTTCACCGTGGACTGTAATGCTTTCTCCAATGTAACATGTATGTTTAGGAAGTTTGTGTTGATTCAACCAAAATAAATTTTATTTAACAGCAATATGTTGGAAAGTTACTTACGTTCCTGAGTCTCCTCATGCTTCATTCGGTATTCTTTTTAACAAGGTGCCATTTAGAAGGTAGTACAGCTTTGTGGCTTGCTTTGATCAATTGAATGAAGAAAAAAAATTGATAAATGGCACTCTGAACAACCTGGGAGCTATATTGTTGAGTTATTGTAACATTTGTTACATTTCCCTTTCTGATTCCAACAGTCACAAACACATTTGCCAAGAAGGAGCCTGCTGTGTCTGGAGTTATTGGCAAAGCTTGGTCCATTTGAGTACCTGTTTGGATACATCAAATGACATACACCTAGAAGTGTGTTTGAAGTCATAGAGGTTCTGCTGATTTCTTTCTTCTAACATAAATTGTTGTCTCTTGACCGACAACTGGCCGCGAACTTGTTCAAGAAGACGCTATTTTTGCAATTAAACATGACTAAAGAAACTATTTTTCTCTGCATGCAGACAAATTATGTTCAGGTGCTACTCTGCATAATTGATTGTCTCACACCACCTTTCTTACTAAGAATGTGGCAAGAGCCTTCCTAATGGGAAGAAACACAACAGATGCTTTGTTTAAACAGGAAAGTTGCTTCTGGCTGGCTGTCCACAGTGCTGAATCAGGAATAAAGTTTTGCTTCTGCTGCCTTCGCCCCCTTTAACTTCTTCACATTTTACTATTATTTATTTTCCTGCTTCCAAGGAGTGTGAGAAGTGAGTCTTAACCCATATGATCCTTTTGTTAAAAAAAAAATCACTCTCATTTTAAGCAGGGCAGAAGGCTGAACTGTGTCCCTTAGACGGAGAATGCTTACTTAGCACACCCTCCTGGATTTTTCCCCAGGAGTAGCTAACAAACAAACTGAAAACAAAACAAAAAGTGAGAGTAAGAAGGGAAGGAATTACTGTACTGTTCAGTAAACTTGATATGCAGTAGATATGGTATTAATCCTTTGATCCTTTGGGAATTCCCTAAGTGAACACTGCCTTTTTTTTTTTTTTTTTAATTCTAAACTAAAGGTAGAGGAAGTGACCCTCATTTTCAGTTGTTGATCTCACATTATTGGTACTTTGTTTAGAGATTTAATGCTATTTATTGACTCCTTTTTATTTTAATGTATGAATATTTTATATCTCAAATTCTTAAGAGGATGCTTTATCCTTACAATTTATTTGACTGAAATTTTGGGTAAATGATGATAAGGAAATTTTCCTTAAGTTTTTAAGGGAAATCAGTAGGAAACTAAGTTGAAATATTTGGTTTCCAGAGCAACAGAGGAAGATGTCCTTAGCAATCAGAATTATCTGAAAGGAACATGAGTTAAATGAATGAACTTTCAGACTTTGTCTCCGTCATTCTCCGAACTACTGGTTTTAAATGTATGAAATTCTTATATTAGTTTGTCTGCTTGGTGTTAGGACTACAAGTTTTTGTTCTAAAGAGTTGAAATAGAAACTGTATATGACAAAAGAATAATTAACATAGAGAGCTACTGATAATCTCAATTCAAAAGCATTGCTAATCGTATTCGTCTGATTATTTTTAGACCTGAATGGTTGTTCTCATATTACTGTAATCCTGTTGCTCTATGCAGATGGTAAATAGGGCTCCTTGTTGGTTCAGTGTTGGATGAAATGAGTAAAGAAAGAGTACTTTATAAAACAGTAACCAATTCATATTGTATTGTGGTTTTACAGTGGTCTACTTAAAACAGTGCGGCATTGTGAGGCTTGTGGTTAGCTTTCATAGAGTTTCATTCAGAAAGGAGAATTGATAATTCTTTCCTATGCATTATTTCTGTATATCATTAGTTATTTTTCCTTTATGTTATTTTCTTGTTAATAGGAAGGCAGGATGGGTGAAACAGATTCAGTGGATGCAAAGAAAGGACAAGTTTTCATTGCTTTCAGATTGTAGAATAGTTGCTATGACAGTTTTCCCATCTGAATAAAAGTAACCATTATTAAATCACTATTCTGTGGTCAGAGCTTTAAATGACCAGTGCTAATCCACAACATATTTTATTAGTCACACATCAACTGAAAAAAAGGTCAGTTGTTAAACAAAGACATGCAGCCAACAGATGACATTGTATATCTATACACTGAGTGTTAGCATACAGGTGGTCCTGCTAGCCGCACCTCAGGATCCTAGCAACCTCTGATGTCATCACCCGCCACCACCTCCAGGTGTGCAGCCAGGTGTACCGAATAGAAAGGACCTACCTGCCACTATGCACTCTCTCACTCTCCTCTTATCTCTCTCGGTTTCTCTCTGTCTCTCCCTCTCTTACCCCCTCTGTCATGGGCACTCTCCTCCCTCTCTCCTTCCCTGCCCCCTCCCCTTTTTCCACAATAAAGCTCCTTTATACTGGATCTGTTTCATGGCATATTAATCATTTTTATAACACTGAGTTCACTGGGTTGACAGGCAGACTTCAAAAGATCATTCACATTTAAGATATCAAAATGCCCTCTGCAGCGGTAGGGAGATTGATCTTCATTATATTTTTCTGAAGCAAGTATTAGATGTGGTAGATGTTTCAAGGATGGAGAACTCTTACTGATGAGGTTATTATATGAACTCCAAAGCATGGAAAGGCTTGTTCCTTGGGGTTGGAATGTACCTGTCCTAGAAACAGATGCTTATGTGACTTACACATAGGAATGCTTGGAGACTTCCAGTTGTTAACATTATGTAAATAAGGTTTTAGCAGGGCAAACAAACATTATCCAAGCTTACTCTTTGAATTAGAAAGGCACTGAAGATTGGGGGCTGCTTTTTTGCTTTCTTATTTTCTTGCTAATTGAAACTGAAGTTATAGCTGTGTGACCTTGGGTATTCACTATTAATATCCATGCTCCATTCTGCTGCTAGAGTGGTTCTTTGCGTTAATTTAAATATTACATGTTATGTTTGTATTATGGAGTCATGTTTAGCACAACCTTAAAATTCTAAATATTTTACATGAAAGCATAGTTTTAGTGTGAGCAACTACAGAAAACATAACAGAATTTCTACCCTGATTAAATTTATATTCCCATGATAGGAAGAAACCCTGTCTCTTCTCCTTCCCCTCCTCTTCCCTTCTCTCCTCTCCCCTCCCTTCCTCTCCCTCCCCTTCCCTCACCTCTCTGCTCTCCTCTCCTCTCCTTGCCTCTCTTCTTTCCTTTCTTCTCCGCCCCTCTCTCCTCTGCCCCCTCCTTTCTCCTCTTTCCCCTCCCCTACTGTTTTCTCCTCTCTTCTCTCCACTCCTCTCTTTCTCTTCCTTCCCCTCTTCATTCTTTTTCCTCTCCACCCACACTCATCTCTTACTTTGCTTATTGAATAGCAGTCTGAGTGAAAATAATTATTAAATAGAGCAGTTTCAGGACAGCACATCAAGGATTCTCTCACAAATGCTGAAGCCAAGGAGAATGTCTGTTAAAGTGACAATTAAGTAGGATCCATGTATGTGAGAAGAAACGCTTTGGTCTCTCTAGCTTGTTTTTGCTTTTGTTTTCCTTGTTTTGCTGTCATAATAAATTCCTTGCCAAGAAAAATATATTTTTCATAACTTGTAATTTATTTGGCTTGTAGTCATGTTTAGAAACTTTACAAAAATATTTTGACTTAATCTTTTAGTTCACTGTAAAGCATTTACCATGGTGGTATTGAAAATTTATTAGAAGATGATTAATATGCAGCGTTTTATTTAACTACCATCTAAAAATATTTCATTTTTAGAGTAACTTGGCATAAATAAAAATATTATTTTACTTTGTTTACGGGTGAAAAATATTTATTTTTATTTCATGAAAGAAACAACAACCTGAATAAACAGATTGTTCATAATGAGTTTTGTGTAACAGAGAATACAGGACGTGATAGGTGAAACTCGCCATCTCACTTTGTCTGTCAAGCATTCCCTATAGATGCAGCCACATTAAAGAACAACAGGGTTGTGTGATTTTGTGAGCTGTGTAAGGAGGAACATTGGTATGTCCAAGGATGAGATAATTACTTATATTTAGAATAGTCTACTTCAGTGAACTTTTAAAACTCAGTGAAAGTCAATCACCTAAAACTCTTTACATAACAGAGGTGCCATACTAAATTATGATCCCTTGTCTCTGAAACATAAAGATTGAGAAAAGTTAGAGATATACATTCATTAAAGTATACACTGAACCCCCAAATATAGCTCTTTATTTCTCAGTAACCACACTTTCTTCTCTCATTAATTTATATCTTTAAAGAAAATCACCATCTCATTTTATAAAGTAGGGACTGTCATATTTGTGAGAAAATCTGTATTGTTGATATATCAATTTTGATCTTTATGGTGGTGTTGTATGATAAAATATACAGTAGTAGTCAAAACATTGAGAAGGAAAATATATAGAAATAATAGCATAATGCTTAAGTGGATATTTACAGTATTCATAAATCTGTCAGCGTTAACTCTATACTTTCTCAATACCTGAATATATTTTCCAGGCATTTACTTTTACATATTGGCAAGCCTCTCTTGAGTTCTCCAAAAGAAAGGAATTTTAAGCCACAATTGGTACAATCATCTCCTATCTCTCATGTCAAACGATGAGGGGGGATTTCTCCCAACTATGACAGCATTTTGGCACCATAACCATTTTGGGTTGTTACCATTTGAAATTTTGATTAATACTAAATGTTCTGCAGAGGAGTTAAAACCTTGCATTTACACTAAAATTGTGGCAATTCACGTGTACACAGAAATGCAAGCAATTCACGTGTTTCTCAGGGACAATGTTTATAGACTGCCAGTTACGGTCAGAGCTGCCCATCAAAATAAAAGTTGAGTCATGTCAGTTTTGGTTTATTATCATGGTGGATTATGATATATGGAAGAAATAAAGTTTTGTTTTTCCTGCAATGTTGTATGTGCGTTATAACGAAAAAGTAATCGCTTGGACAAAAACATGCTAAAGCTTATTATACAAATCAGCTTTTTAGGGGCAATGAGATTATAGAGATTCTGGGGCTCTTTTCAGAAATTCTTTAACATTTTTGTTTTAGACATCTTTATTTTACTTTATGTGTATGGGAGCTTTGCCAACCTGTATGAATGTATGCCATGTGTCACCTGCTCCTGGACTTTGGGAGAAGCCATGGAATCCCCTGAAGCTGGAGTTGGAGATGGTAATGAACCACCTTGTGAGTCCTGGGAATAGAACCCAGGTCCTCTGCAAGAGCAACACGTGCTGCTGGGCACAAAACTGTCTCTTCAGGCCCCTCAGACATTCTTTTTAATGCTATTTAAAATGATACAGTAATACAGATTAAAAATAACACAGCGATATGAGCCTCAAGGAAAAGTGACAATTTATAGCCTGACAAATGTCACCATCCCTTAATTGCTCATCAAGCACCCATGCTTTCTCTCCTTTTCTGTACTGTTGAATGCAGCTGAAACAGTCTTTTGAAAATGTCTCTCTGCTTATCTGTAGCCACAAATAAGGCTTCCAAGGGCCCCTGGTTCCTTGGATAAAAACCTCTAATGTAATCTTTAACATCCCACTTGGTGAGATGCCTTGTGCCATGTCCCCATCATTCCCAGGAGTCTGACACTTTACCCTGGGGAAAAATGCTTTTCTCTTTAACTTGTGGCTTTGCATATTCTCTCCACTGCCTTGCTTTTCTCTTTCCTTGGATCCTTTTCAGCCTTTGAAATTTAGCTTTAAAGTCAGTTTCTCAGGGAAGGCCCTGTGAATTTTCCCTCTTTGATTACTGACATCCTTCTTTTTCTTTCTGTGTGTATGTGTACATACATACATACATACATACATACTTGTATACATACATGTTTGTATATAATTCATAATTTTTCTGATTGATGAAATAAATAATAAATCAACAAACCATTTTTTATTTCCTGGCATACTGAGGTAGTAAACTATAAAACTTATGGAGTTGGGGTTTTCAACCTATAGATAAAAACAAGTGTGGACCATTGATATTATCTAATTTACTCCATATGGAACCTGTCCTCTCCCTGCCATTCCTCATTCTATCTAAAGCCCCTTCAAGATAATATGGTGATACAATTGCTGGGGCTGGGTAATTGCTCAGCACTTAAGAGAACACACTACTATTGCTGAAAGCCCAAGTTCAGTTCCTAGCAAATCACCATCAGGAGGCTCACAAGCCTTCCCTAACTCCAGATCCAGGTAATCCATCACTTTCTTTTGGTCTCCATAGGTACCTGGACACACACATGCACACAGACACATGTGTGCATACCACACACATACACCCGAACCACACACACAGAGACAGACACACTTCAAAGCAAACAAAAAAAAGTCTTAAAAAATTGCAAGGAAAAATGCTCAGTGATTTGGAGAAGATATGTAAAGCATTTTGCACTGATTTCTTGACGTTTAGGCTGACAGCATGACCCCAATCTTTCTAGCGATTGTGATTTTTATATATTCAGAGAAACTGAACTGTGTTGAAAAGAGGAGTGAAACATATTATTTGTTATCATGTGGTTATAACAGTTGATTGAGTCTGTATTTTTCTTACAGTTATGTAATGCAGTTTTCTGTCATTTCACACTAAGATGGTACAAATACAGAATCAATGAGCACCCGGGGAGCCTCTCAGCATTTTCTTAGAAGTAAAGTCCTTTTGGACTATTTTCAGATCTATTTCAGCAAACAGAAAATGGCATTATGCCAGCCTTGTGCACTTAGGACTTAATGAATAGCTGACCTCCTACAGAGCATAAAGATGATAATATTGGGTGGGGATTTTTTAGCTTTAATCATAAAATCATATTAATAAAATCATATTCTGTAATCTAATTTAGTCAAACAATATGCAAAACAATGTATATCTTTTAAAATAAGAATTTCAAATGTTTTTGAAAACATATTTCAACATAGGAGACATCACATCATCAATTCAAGATGTGTGTGGTTTATGTTTGTGTGCATGTGTTTTTGCAGGTGCTTGCCCAGTAGGTGAGTAAGAAGGACAGTGGTCGACATGGAGATGCATGTCTTCTTCAATTACTTGTTTATATTATTTCTTGAGACAAGATCTCTCCCTGAACCTGGAGCTGGACTTGACTATGCCCTAAATATGGTCATCTCTGAAAATCTACATGAAAGTTCCATTATATATCGTGTTTGCCCTTGTGAGTGACATTTCAGCCTCTTCCCTGGCAGGAGAAGACAGGGAAGAGGACAGGAGCCTACCACAGGGGGCTTCTGAAAGACTACACATCAGGCTGTCGTAGGTGATACTGAGACTCATAGTCAAACTTTGGGGAGAGTGCAGGGAATCTTATGGAAGAAGGGGGAGATAGAAAGACCTGGAGGGGACAGGAGCTCCAAATGGAGACTAACAGAGTCACAAAACAAAAACAAAAACAAAAACACCCTCAAAAAACAAAACAACAAAACAAAACAAAACAAAACAAAAACAAACAAACAAAAACCTGAGCCCTGAGCACCCTGAAGAGAATGATACCCCAACCAAGGACCATGCACGGAGAGGACCTAAAACCCTTGTTCAGATGTTCAGTCTCCAAGTGGGTTCCCTAGTAAGGGGAGCAGGGTCTATCTCTGGCATGAACTCAGTGGCAGGCTCTCTGATCACCTCCCCATGGGGGGATGCAGCCTTGCCAGGCTACAGAGGAAGACAATGCAACCAGTCTGATGAGACCTGATAGGTTAGGGTCAGATGGAAGGAGAGGAGGTCTTCCCCTATCAGTGGACTAGGGGAGCAGCATAGGGGGAGAAGAGGGGAGAGTAGATGGAATTAGGAGGGGACAGGGAGGGGGTTACAGCTGTGATACTAAGTGAATAAGTTGTAATAAGTAACAAAACAATAAAAAAGTTCCATTATCTATTTGGAATAGATTGTATTTAGGTATTTTGGAATATGTGTATATACATAAACAAACATGCCTGTAACAACAATTAATGAAAAAAATTGGCCATGAATTTGAAAGAGTGTAAGGATAGGCATATGGGAGGGGTTGGTGGGAGAGAAGGGAAAGGGGAAATATGTAATTAAAATTATGTAATTACAATCTCAAAAATAAAATAATAATTAAAAAGTGATTAAATATTTTTAGATGTAAAGAGTATCCTTAAAAAAAAAAAAAGAAAAAGAAAAAGCCTGTCCTGATATACCTAGTCAACAAAGAGGTAGAGCACACTGGACAGGCCATTATTCAGCTTAGCACACCTCTACAGTCCAGGCCGTCTTCCATTCCATTGCCTTAGAAGAGATCTGCTAATCTCCTTGCAAGCCTACATTCCACTCATTTCTGCTTGTCTGTGTTTTTTCCAGGTGGTGACCTCTGTTGAGCAAACATTATTCTTTGGTTTATTTGTTTGTTTAAGATATACAATTTCTTGAGAATGTCTGAAAATCTAATATTCTGGCCTTGACAACTCCTAGACCATAAATTTTTAAGATGGTTAACCATTTGAAGTGGGCTTTGAAGCTAAATTATAATTTTGGTAGGTAGAGATAGGTGCAGATTGAGGGCATTTTACTATGAAGAACTTCTATTTAAAGAAAAAGTAAAAAAAAAATAGTATTAAGAAAAGTAAGTTGAAATCTGCATTAAAGAAGTTTTCAAATGAATGTATGATGGAATCACATCAGATTGATGTGACCATGGATTTTATCATGATATCAAGCATTCTATAAATTTATCTTGTAAAATGTCTATTGTTTTGAAAATGTCTGTTTTTTTTCCATTGTAGTTATTTTTTATTTTTTTTAAATCCTGGATATTTTACTATTGGGTTTTGATAAAGAAAAGTAATTACAAACAGGAGTGATTTTCATACCTCTTAGATCACTTTCTAAACAGAAGTTACAAAAGGTCAACTCCATTGTGGCAGTTCATTATTTACTCTGCTTTCTATTGCTCACCTCATGATGAAGACACTAGTATTGTCTTTATACCTGTTCTACATCTGGGAAAACAGGACAGAGTTTCAGCTACTATGCAGAGCCGCACTACAAAGCTAGCAGAAAACAGCTTAGTAGGAATATTTATACTCTGATTCAACTGTCACACTCTGGGCTGCAAGGTTCTGAGAACCGGAAATACTGTAATATCAGGATATGACTTTGTTGAGTTGTGTTCAGAAATTGGGGGGTGCAGAAACAAATACAGACGTTTACCCCTCAAATTCAGGGATAACTAAAAATTGTTATACCAATCACTTAGTATTTGGAAACACACACAGCCACCAAACGCTTCCTACAAGATTTCCTACAATTCTGAGTGTGAAATGTTATTTGAAGGACTATAGACATTTATACATTTGAACCAAGATTTGTTTGATTTGGCTTATCACATTTAGTCGTTCTGATTTTTCATAGCATTAGCTGGTTGTATGAAAATGAATAATGTATAGATGTATATTGTTAGATAACAAACAGTAGCTAGAATGTATACTTGTTTTAATTTGATTCAACTTGGGTAGAAATGTACGTGTCTCTGTTAACAAAAAACAACTTAAATTCAATTACTTTCATGAAGGACCAACTATGTAAGGACTTAATAGCTCTATGTCAAGTTTAGAGCAAAATTAGGTTACTTGAATTTGAACTCTCAGTATAAATGGACTATTTTGGCATCTGCTAGATTAAAGCAATTAAATCACTTCTCTCCCGTGTCTCATATTCACATAGTAACTTTTGTACTTTTGCTTAACCGCAAAATACTTTACCCTCTAGGTGGGATAAGTAGTTCCATAGCTTCTTAATGAAAGGAACATTGTGTTAAATGTAACTAATGTCTCCTCTAGATTTACTGTTTGAGGAAAGGGCCAGAAGTGGAAAATATTAAGCATTAGAAACTTACAATGACATCATTCTGTGTTTAATTAAAATGTGTCCTCAATATTTCACCAAGGTGGTCAAATCCTATAGCCTTATCTGATTTCATTTCTTTCAACTTAAACTATTTTTAGTTTTCACATTTGACACTTATTTTCTGAAATCTAGTGAAAGGTAAATTTAACTCAGAAATACCTTGCATAAATTTTGTTTCTGGAGAATCCATTTATAAGGAAAAAAATGCATTTTTTCTATACATTATTAACTGTCTATGCTAAGTTCCACATATTTTTCTTCATGTGGAAAAGGCATATAATACAAGGAGAAAGCTGACATAAAATTAAATATGGCACATGACACAACAAACGCTAAAAGCATTGAAGCATCACTACCTTCCCGGAGGCTTTCTGATCACAGCTTTGACATGCAGTTGGTCCCTTTAAGACAAGGCTGGCCTTTTCTCTGTAGAAGCCCTGCAACACCTGAAGCAGCAGACTAAAAGTTTTCTCAACACAGCATTATCCCAAGGTAAGGTGGCTAGCATGTGTAAAAGCATCCTCTCACCGCTGGCGCTAGACACAAGAACACCGATCAGATTATCTGTATGGGAAAGCAAAGTATGAATGAAAAAACACAAATTCAACTTATAACAAGAATTTCTCTCAATAAGTTGTTTAATAAATGTGACCATCAGAAGAATAAGATGGCCTCGTTCATTACAATGAGATTTTTAATATTTGTTTGTTCATTTTGTTTTTCAAGACAGGGTCTGAAAAACAAACCCTGTAGCTCTGGCTGTCCTAGAACTCACTTTGCAGACCAGGCTACAATCTCAGGAACCTGGCTGTTTCTGCCTTCTCAATGCTCGGATTAATGGTGTGTACCGCCACCACCAGGCTTGCAGTTTTTGTTGGTTTGGTTTGGTTTGATTTGGTTTGGTTTTTAAAGCTATAAAATGGTTGAGTTTTGGTGAGATGAGACTTTGAGGTATATACAAAGACAGAGGATGGTGAGTTTTAGGGTCTCACCAAGTTAAGATCATAGACCTGATGCCAGTCTCTGCTGTGCACCCCAACGGACAGCACTGCAAGCAGAGACAGTTTGCTGCTGCTCCAGCATTCTCAGCTTCAGTGAGGCCAAGCGTCCTAGGAACCCATCCATATGCAGGTGAGCAGATGCTCTGTGCTAGAGCCTTTTGAAAACAATATAATAACCCCAAAATAAGTGGATGCAAAGTTAATCACAATGCCTTTTCTTGGTATTCAGAAATTCTCCACCAAGTGCACCTGATTAGGGTTTTAAACTCAAATTACTCGGTACATTTGACATTGAGATAAGTCTATCATTATTGAAAAAAAAGGAGAATATTAGTTCTGTAGGAATAGCAAAATTAATGATTGTGTTAGAATTGTCATGTTAGCTAATAATTACTAGGCTCTGTACTACCTACATAGTAAAGTTTCATGAATCCATATTAGTTTTATCACACAAATAGTCAAGAAAATTATAATTGTGTTACATTATTTAAAATATGCTTAATCTGCGTTTAGGCAAACACAAATATAGTTCCAATGAAATGAATATCAGTTGTTTATTGGAAATGAATAATGAAGTAGAAATCTTGTTAAGAATATACTGAGAATTCACATAAGCCACAATTATTGAGTCACCAGAGAGCAAAGGAAGTTGTATTGTCCAAACTACAGGCAAGAGAATAAAATGTTTTCCTGAAAATCAGCAGTATGCTAAGTCAGAGAAACAGACTGATAGAAGTTTTACTTTGAAAGCTACAGTACTGGACATTTATAGTAAGTATTACTAAGCCATTTTTGACTGTGATACATTTACACTAGCACAAATAATGATCACAAAGAAGTATAAGCCAGTAAGAGGATCCTGAGGTAAAATCCAGCTTGGGCTACAATGAGAGACAGACCTATCTCAGAAAATTGAACATAAAACAAAAAGTATAGCTTTTCTTTTTTATCTTTTTTCCTTATAGTACCTGTATCTATAAGGAAAATAGGCCTCCATGCTGAAGGCTTTAATTGGGGTTGCAGTATGACTTCAGAGACCTCAGTTTGGTCTTTGTTTATGTGAACATGAGATGCTAATGTCACAGAGATATTATATGTATGTATCTCTAGCAAGGACTACATCCGTTTTACTTGTTAAACGGATGTTGGTACGGAAGACTCTTAAAAAGCTGAGCATAAGTCCAAGTGGATCAAAGACCTCAACATAAAACCAGACACAGTAAATCAGTTTGAAAAAAAAGTGGAGAATACCCTAGAACTCATTGGTACAGGAGAGAACTTCCTGAACAGAACACCAACAGCAAAGGCTCTAAGAGCAACAATCAATAAATGGGACCTCCTGAAACTGAAAAGCTTTTGTAGAGCAAAGGATACTGTATCAAAACAAAGCGACTGCCTACAAATTGGAAAAGAATCTTCACCAACCCTTTATCTGACAGAGGACTCATATCCAGTATATATAAAGAACTAAAGAAGCTGAAAAGCAGCAAACCAAGTAATCCACTTAAAAAATGGGAAACAGAGCTAAACAGAGAACTCTCTGTAGAGGACTATCGAATGGCAGAGAAGCATTTAAAGAAATGCTCAACATCATTAGCCATTACGGAAATGCAAATCAAAACAACCCTGAGATTTCACCTTACACCCATGAGAATGGCCAAGATCAAAAACTCAAGTGACAACACATGCTAGAGAGGTTGTGGAGAAAGGGGAACCCTTCTCCACTGCTGGTGGGAATGTAAACCTATACAACCACTCTGGAAATCAATCTGGCTCTTTCTCAGACAACTAGGAATAGTGCTTCCTCAAGATCCAGCCATACCGCTCCTAGGCATATATCCAAAAGAGGCTCAAGTACACGAAAAGGACATTTGCTCAACCATGTTCATAGCAGCTTTATTTGTAATAGCCAGAAGCTGGAAACAGCCCAGATGCCCCTCAACTGAAGAATGGATGCAGAAATTGTGGTACATCTATACAATGGAGTGAAAAATAAGGAAATCATGAAATTTGCAGGTAAATGGTGGGACCTGGAAAGGATCATCCTGAGTGAGTTGTCCCAGAAGCAAAAAGACACACATGGTATATATTCACTCATATAAACATACAACATAGGATAAACCCACTAAAATCGGTGCATCTAAAGAAACTAAGCAAGAGAGAGGACCCTAACTAAAACGGTCAATCCCCATCCTGAAAGGCAAAGAGGATGGACATTAGAAGAAGAAGTAAACAGGAAACAACCTAGGAACCTGCTACAGAGGGCCTCTGAAAGCCAGAAGAAGAAAACAGGAAACAACCTAGGAATCTGCCACAGAGGGCCTCTGAAAGCCTCTGCCATGCAGACTATCAAAGCAGATGCTGAGCCTGATGGCCAACTGTCAGGCAGAGTGAATGGAACTTTATGTAAGAAGTGGGAAATAGCAAGTGCTCGAGAGGACAGGAACTCCACAAGGAGAGCAAGAGAACAAGAAAATTTGAACACAGGGAACTTCCCAGAGACTCATACTCCAACCAAGGACTATTCGTGGAGATAACCCAGAACCCCTGCACAGAAGTAGCCCATGGCAGTTTAGTGTCCAAGTGGGTTACATAGTGATGGGAAGAGGGACTGCCTCTGACATTAACTGATTGGCCTGCTCTTTGATCACCTGGGAGCAGCCTTACCAGGCCACAGAAGAAGACAATGCAGCCATTCCTGATGTGATCTGATAGACTAAGATCAGAAGGAAGGAGAGGAGGACCTGCCCTATCAGTGGACTTGGGGAGGAGCATGCATGCAGAAAGGGGAGGAAGGGTGGGATCGGGAGGTGAGGAGGGAGGGGCTTATGGGGGGATACAAAATGAATAAAGTGTAATTAATAATAATAAAAAAAAGAAAAAAAAGAAAAAAGAAAGATAGAGATAGAGGATAGATGAATAAAATTTAAAAAATTAAAAAAAAAAAGCTGAGCATTTTCATTCTGCCTTGTAGTATTAAACAGCCTTTAACCAGGCTGGTGTCCCCATTGTTGTGTTCATTCACGAGGTGTTTGACTGTAGCATGTGGTGTTGTTAGGTGGGCAAGCTATAATCAGAGCAAGCAAGAACTGTTGGAGAAGAAGTGCTGCCAGGTGAGAGAGATCCTATACTCCTTCTTGTCAGCTGGCATTTCAGCCAGTTAGATTGTTTGACTCTTGATAGCTGATGTTCTGTGCCTAGGATAAGTTCAGGGAGGATCCAAAATGTTTTCTCAGGTTCAAAAGAAAAAAAGATATTGGAAGACACTAATGTCACAAAAGAGAGTGAATGAAAGTTACCAGAAGTAAATAGAAGAAACTGGTGGAATTATGGATTGGGATGAGAAGCTGAGCATTAGAGAGTAACTCATTTGTAGGTGCAAAGCCAGGATAGAAATAGGACAGTTGGGTTACATTCATAATTATTCTTATAGAATGCACATATACACATAGAGAAATAAAGTATTCTTTTAAGATATATATTTATTACACAGTTAAATTACACTAGTGTGTGTATGTGTGGGTTTCTATCTGTCTGTCTGCTATGTTTATTTACTGAAGGATTCTGGAAGTAATGACACTTAAATAATCATAGCCTTATCCACCAAATACTACTGTATTAAAAAGAATTAAGGACCTTTTAGAAGTGGCTGGACTGAAACACAGAAAAACATAAGATGAACCTTAGCTATTGATGTGTAAATTAAGGAAGGAGGGAGGACAGAAGGAGGAAGACAAGGAAGAGAAAGAGGGAAGGATGGAAAGAAATATATAAGATGGATGTAGTGTCATATATAATATAAATATGTACATAAATTATGGCATCACTGGAGTCACTTTGGATTTCAGAAGCAATCACTGGCTGCTTGGTGGCTTCTATCACTGCTTCTATTTATGGACTGAGAGGGGGTTGCTGAGCAATTTAAAGGTGGTTTAAATGTATAGACAAGCATCGAGTCCTAGGAAGGAGAAATGCATATTAGGAAATAATGTGCACTGCCCATTGCAAAATATTTTTCAAATTGAATTTATGGAGATCATCTGATAGTAACAACTATTTTGATGTAACATAAAAGCCAGGCTATCTGAATTACATATCCCTCTAGACAACTGGGAAGGCAGAGCTCACTGTGTATGCCACATTGTCCTACAATTATTTCATTAACCTAGGAGGTAGATGTATTAATCTTTGAAATTCCATCACTGATTAGCCTGATCCCTTTCCACATGTCTCAATCACCATCTATGGAAATAGTTCCTTTGTTTACACACATTTGGCGCAGTTCCCACCTCCTAATTTGATCACCTGCACCTGGAAAAACTGGTAATTTCATTTGACAATTCAGGTGCCCTCATTAAGGAACAAAACATTACATAAAGGGCGCCCGAACAAATTTGAATTGTTCTCACATAAGCACCACACTTTCCTACACACAAAATGTTCTGTGAAAAGCACAACACAATAGCGCCTTTAAGCCAAGAGTAGAAATACTCCATACTGTCCAGAGCAAAACACTGTGTAACTGGAATGATCTGGCGATGTTCTTTCCATTTTTGGCATGGTTCAACATGAGGAACAACCTCAGCCACCAAAGTTGTTGGCACAGATTCTGTGTTAAAAGACAAAGCTGGCTTGTGGACCTTCAAACACAAGCATCGATTTTCACAAATTTGCAGTGAAGCAGTTTTTATTTGTGTGATGTTTTAAATATTGAAATAGAATTTTTAGAATTATTTTTGTGTCATAGACAACATTTGTATGACGTTCACTGACATACTGCATTTTATGCTACGATTTTCCATAGTCTGTTTTGGTATGTTTTAAAACGCTGGGTTTCTCCTGCAAGGTGGTTCAGTTCTATGTATATCTGTAGCTCTTGCTTGATCTTTGCTTCTAGATACAGATATCATTCTGAAGGTTCTCCTCCCTGTGGATAAACTCCGGTGAATTAGACTATTTAAAACGTAATTAAATTATAATATACCCAAACCTATCCCCTTCTTTTGGATTTCTGTTTGTAATTAAGTGATTCTGAAGACTATATGCCATTAAGTCAATGATCATCTGTAATTCTTCCTGCTGCTTCTTTAATATCTAGTTACCAAGTGCTATTAGTTTGGTATCTAGTATTTAGTAGTCTTTTAATCTATGCTTTCCTGTCCATTCCCACAATTTCTATTTATGTGCTTTCTAGCTGGCTATAGATTCCAAATTATCTTCCCGTTCTCTGAATACACTCTTCTTTCCCTCTCCCTTTCCTTTTTCTCATCTCTCCTCTTTTCTTCTTTCTTTTCCTCTCTTTCTCTCCCACCGACCCTTTTATCTCCCACTTCTTAGCTTGTAGACTGCACATAATTAAGCTTTTACTATTCTCACTTTATATTTGTTGGCTCACTACTGGTTAGTACCTACATTTAGCCAACAAAATACCCCCAAATTTAGGTCGAACAATCTTTATTTTTATTTATAAAAAAACATCTGCTTCTACCATATTCCAGATATGTTTACATTTTATAGATACATTAAAAAAAAATCTCATGTTGACTTGCCATTGTAGGCAAACATCTTTTGTCATTTCCCAGATACCCTTCTCTTCTCCCTCACTTCTCTATTTGTTTAGGATTTACTTCAATTGTTCCATCTGCTCCACTTATTTAATCCAGTGCTTCCATGGAAATTGCTTCCAAATTGCACACGATCAGCTGAGTAACTTCCGTGAAATTCAAACTACACACCAACCACCTGCTAATAAATATACATTCCTGGACATCAAATACAACCTATCATACTGTCAACCCTTTAGCGTGTTCCTTTCTATTCAATCACCATTTTAAAGAAATCAAACTTTAATATAATGGTGTATGAAAGTTTCTAGTACTTAAGCTTGATCCAACCAATTGCCAATGGTAGAGTGCAAGGGGAGAAAGTATAAAAAAAAAGTACCTTTGGATTTGTTGTTTGGAAAGTACATTTGTAAACAAGAAAATGGTCACTCTAGTGAAACCACCAGTATAAACTTAAGTGTGTACTTATTTTCTCTGTCTAGTATCTGTCCTTGCGTAACTTAAGGTGGAAGTTTGAGGTGAGATAGCAACACTCAAATGGTAATGAGGAGTAACTAAATCCTGAATGGCTGCTCTCTTCCCTTTGTTACTGTTTCCACTTTGGATACGTGTCGTATACATGTGTTTATGCATGTATGTGGGCACCCCTGTGTGTAGGCTTGCACATTCATGTGGAGCTTGATGTCGGGAATAGTCTCACGTATTGACTTAGGTGGTGACTCAAGAGCTCACAGATGCGGTTTACCTTTCCCGTCAGATTTCTCTCAGAATGCCCTGACCCCACAGGATTACAGGCAGGGTGCCAGGCATACATGATTGGTGTATATGTGATTTCTGGGATAAGACCTTATTGGCAAGAGTTTTTCAAACATTACTTTATTTGGGGGTTCCTTAAAACTTGTACCTCCTCTCTAGCTCCCCAACCCTCTTCCTAATGGTTAGGGTGGTAGGATTCTTTTAGGGGCAATAACAATATCCGTCATCAAGAAATCCAGACGTCCAGGTAATTGGCAAGCCAGCAAGTGCAGCAAGCAGTCCTCTGCCTTCTCCAAGCAGCCAAGTTCTTTCTCTGAGCTGTCGTACTTATTCCTCTCAAAGTTCTCAGACTTCAACTAGTTCCAGCTGTCAAAGACCATGCTCTGCAAGAGACAGTTAACAGGTGTGCACAAACTAAAATCCTTCACTTGGTATTATTACAAAAACGTGTTTACCTATCAAAAAACCAAACATCCACAATAACATCTCAGTGCAGTGTTTGAATGGCAATAGCTTAATGACTGAGCCACTTTCCCAGCCTCTTTCCTCTCCCATCCCTTAATTTTACTATTTTGCAAGTAAATGATACATTAAAATAAAAACATTATACTTAGCATTCCTGAGTTTATGTCAAACATATGTTTATTATGCTGTTTACAAAGTGCTAAGACACATTAATATAATAAACTGAAGTACAAATACTTCAATGAGAACAGAACACAGTTTAGCAAAGCAAAGGTTTCATTTTCTTATGACTTGGTATTAAAGAATGAACTAATATCATAGCTGGAGTTAACATAAGGAAAGTGATTTGAGTCATTGCAATTTACCATTCTCACTTCACTCCTGTTCTCTTTGCTGTATTAAAGCTGTCAGGTTGAATGCAATTATAGTTTGCTTCCTCTCTCAAAATTTTTTCTTTTCTTTTTTTTTCTTTTAAATTTGAAATTCTGTACTGCATCCCTGGTACTTTGTGTCTGTTAAAATGCGTTACGTTTTAGGTAACTCAAACAAGACTCAGTTGTTTAACAGTGAGAATGTTATTGCCTCAGGAAGACATCCACTTTACATTGGTAGCAAGGATCCAGTTTCTTGCCATTACTTTGCCCTCCAAGTCTTGATTCATTCACCTGGACTTTTAAGTTGATTACTTAAAAACTCCACCATGGCTTCAGGCGTAACAGTCTCAAGACAGAAAGACTATTTCTTTCATACAGCTGTGTTTTGGCTTTTGGTGCAAAAACTAATCATTTCCCAGTCTTTTGTTTTTACTGGACAGAAGTACAGCACATACCTCTGGCAAGTCAGTCAGTGGCTAGAGAAATGTAGTGCCTAATTGGCTTAGACTAATCAATATTCTCCATTTTAGTGTTTCTTTTTGCACATGGTAATTGGAAAGTGAGCAGTAGGATTCAATGGTGGCTTTGTCATCGACAAAGAAAGCCTAAGGTTAGGCAGTCTGCCGTTGTGATAATCATCAAACATGTTCATTCTCTAGACCTTGCTAATGAACCTGTAAGTCTTCACCTCAGGGAAGAAAACCCACATGGAATGTTGTAAATGAATCTAGGTATTAAGTGCATTTTCTGGACATTTATAGAGAACGCTACAGAAGGGTACACAGTAAGCCTCTGAGTAAGGAACAGAGGAACTGCTATAAAGGGGCTGCATTTTCATTATTTATTTCTGTGTGTCAGACTCTCTACAATGAGACTGTGTCATTAGTCTTGTATATTGGATACAATGATTACAGTTTTCCTTAGCTGTATATTAAAATATAAAAGTTCTGGGGTTAAAATATTCTTCCTGCAATTAAAAAAGATAATATAAAGCATAATGACAGATAACGTACTGCTATTCAGTTATCCAAGAAGGTAATTTCTTGAGGTGTAGGAGGGTGATTATTGAATACAATGGAGAGAGATTTGATATTTAAAAATATTAAAGGATTTATACAAGTGTAAGCCATCAAGCCACTTTAAAACGAAGCATTTCTGAGCCAGTTAGTTCTTTGTCAACCAGCACAGTAGCCACTGGCCACATGGACCTATTGAACACTTGAAGTGTAGCTGTTTAAATCGAGGTGTTCTTGTACTGTAAGAAACATACTCTAGTTCAATAAGATAAAATATGTTTTAAGCAATATTTTGGATATAGTTACCTCCCCAAATACAACACCAAAATTATCCTTGTCTGTTTCTATTTATTTATTTACTTATCACTTATTCACTTATTTTAGCTCCTAAAGATGTGAAGGTACACAGTGACTCACTCTGCATGTATGTCATAGTGTCAGTCTAGACCAGCGTTCAGCTTTCATAACGCTGCAAACCTTTCCTACAGTTTCTCATACTGTGGTACTGAAACACTTTAGTACTGTTTCAAATGTGGTGACCCCAACCATAAGATTATTTTGTTGCTACTTTGTAACTGTAATGTTGCTGCTATTATGAGCCATAATGTAAATATCTGATAGGCCTGGGTTTCTTTTTTTTATTATTTTATTTTATTTATTTTTTCTCAATGCAGTTTATTCAGGAACCTTGAACAATCTTCTGACCCTGGGGAAAGCCAGCCCACAGCTTAAATAGCCTCTGGGTAGCCAACCCCAGCGTGCCACGTGGGCAATGCAGATAGGTCCACATACACGGAAGCAAGCCAGATCCTCAGCCTTAGCCAAATATGGAGTTGTTTGTGACAGAGAGCACTCACCATCGGGAAGGTGGAAGGCGGAAACCAGCTCCATCTTTAAGGCGCAGTATTACGCAGCTCTCTACAGTTCCCCCTTTTTGTTTTAGACACATCAGGCAAGAGTAGAGGTCTGATCTCTGGTATTAGAAATAAATTGGGACTTTGTACTGATGTTCATTTAGGTGTCATCCACCCAAAGAGCATCAGACCTGTCTGATACCTTTTTCTCAGAGGTGGGACCTGGGGCATCAACCCACATGCAATCAGACATGCTCTTCTCTGGGTCGAAAGCGGCTGACCCTGAGTGCAGTGCTTAGCCTCGCATCCTGAGCATAACATTTTAGCTTTTTATGGTAGCCAACCATGCTTGGGGAGACTGTCCTGCTTCAATGGCTGTAAAAGCCTGAATGATCATGGCTGCATTACACTGTTGTGAGACTCTAATCTTGCATATACACCACAGGCAAACCAAGGAGACCAACACCAGAAGGCCTGCTAACGCTCCCATGCCCGCCCATTCCTTCAGATGATTCATGGCTGCAGAAATCCATGATGATAATACTGTGGCTAGTCCTGCGTCCACTCTGGTAGAATTTGCCGTAACAATGGCCACTCTCAGCTGCTCCATCATAGTATCGAATTCTCCAGTCCAATTACCTAAAATATAGCTAGACAATTGTTTAGACAGATTTGCAGCATGGGAAAAATTCTCATAGCATACAATATGAGAATTTTTCCCATGCTGCAAACCTGGGTTTCTTGTTATTCCATATGAAGTTGAGAATTTTTCTTTCCAGGTCTGTAAAGAATTGTGTTGGTAATTTGATGGGAATGACATTGAATCTGTAGATTGCGTTTGGTAAGATGGCCATTTTTACTATGTTAATCCTGCCAAGCCATGAGCATGGGAGATCTTTCCATCTTCTGATATCTTCTCTAATTCTTTCTTCAGAGACGTGAAATTTTTTTTGTACAGGTCTTTGACTTGCTTGGTTAGGGTTAAACCAAGGTACTTTATGTCATTTGTGGCTATTGTGAAGGGTGTTGTTTCCCTAATTTCTTTCTCAGCCTTTTATCTTTGGTATACAGGAGGGCTATTTTTTTTTTTTTTTTTTTTAGTTAATTTTGTATCTGGCCACTTTGCTGAAGGTGTTTATCAGCTGTAGGAGTTCCCTGGTAGAGTTTTTGGGGTCACTCACGTATACTATCATATCATCTGCAAATACTGATAATTTGACTTCTTCCTTTCAAATTTGTATCCACTTGATCTCCTTCAATTGTCTTATTGCTCTAGCAAGAACTTCCAGAACTTATGTTGAAGAGATATGGAGAGAATGGGCAGCCTTGTCTTGTCCCTGATTTAAGTGGGATTGCTTTAAATTTCTCTCCATTTTGTTTGCTGTATATTGCCTTTCTATGTTTAGATATGTGCCTTCTGATCTCTCCAATACTTTAAACATGAATGGATGTTGGATTTTGTCAAATGCTTTTTCAGCATCTAGGGAGATTATCATGTGGGTTTTTTCTATCAGGTTGTTAATATGGTGGATCACATTGATGGGTTTCTGTATATTGAACCATCCCTGAATACCTGGAATGAAGCCTACTTCATTGTATCTTTGATGTGTTCTTGGATTTGGTTTGCAAGTATTTTGTTGAGTATTTTGTTGAGTATTTTTGCATCAATGTTCATAAGGGAGATTGGCCTGAAATTCTCTTTCTTTGGTAGGTCTTTGTGAGGTTTAGGTGCCAAGGTGACTGTGGCTTCATAGAATGAATTTGGTAATGTTCTTCTGTTTCTATTTTGTGGAATAGTTTGAAGAGAACTGGAGTCAGCTCTTCTTTGAAGGTCTGGTAGCATTCTGTGCTGAAACCATCTGGTCCTGGGCTTTTTTTTTTGTATGGGAGACTTTTGATGACAGCTTCTATTTCCTTGGGGGATATAGGACTATTTAATTGATTTACTTGGTCCTGATGCAACTTTGGTAAGTGGAATGGAATAAGAAAATTGTCCATTTCATTTAGATTTTCAAATTTTGTTCCGTATAGACTTTTGAAGTAAGTCCTAATGATTTTTTGGATTTCCTCAGTGTCTGTAGTTATGTCCCCCTTTTCATTTCTGATTTTGTTGATTTGGATGGTGTCTTTCTGCCTTTTAGTTAGCTTGGCTAAGGGTTTATCTATCTTGTTGATTTTTCTCAAAGAACCAGCTCTTGGTTTCACTGATTCTTTGAATTGTTTTATTTGTTTCTAATTGATTGATTTCAACCCTGAGTTTGATTATTTCCAGCCGTCTACTCCTTTTTGGTGTGTCTGCTTTTTCTTTTTCTAGGGTTTTTAGGTGAGCCATTAAGTTGTTTGAATGAGCTGTCTCAAATTTCTTCTTGAAGGCACTTAGTGCTATGAACTTTCCTCTTAGCACTGCTTTCATTGTGTCCCACAAGTTTGGATATGTTGTGTCTTCATTTTCATTGAGTTCTAGGAAGACTTTAATTTCTTTCTTTATTTCTCCCCTGACCCAGCTGTCATTTAGTAGCAAATCGTTCAGTTTCCATGTGTATGTAGGCTTTTTGCTATTTCTGTTGTTATTGAGGTTCAGATTTATTCCATGGTGATCAGACAGGATACAAGGAATTATTTCAATCTTCTTGTATCTGTTGAGGCTTGCTTTGTGACCAACTATGTGGTCTATTTTGGAGAAGGTTCCATGAGGTGCTGAGAAGAAGGTAAATTCTTTTGTTTTTGGGTGTAAGGTCATGTAATGTCTGTTAGGTCATGACTTCTGTTAGAGACATTGTTTCTTTGTTTAATTTTTGTTTAGTTGACCTATCCTTTGTTGAGAGTGGGTTGTTGAAGTCTTCCATTATTAATGTGTGGGGATCTATGTGTGGTTTAAGTTTTGTCAATGTTTCTTTTACAAATATGGGTGCCCTTGTATTTGGGGCATAGATGTTTAGGATTGTGATGTCTTTCTGGTGGAATTTTCCCTTGATGAGTATGAAGTGTCCTTCCCCATTTCTTTTGATTAATTTTGGTTGAAAGTCTATTTTATCAGATATTAGAATGGCTACTCCTGCTTGCTTCTTGCATCCATTTTCTTGGAAAGCTGTCTTCCATCCTTTTACCCTCAGGTAATGTCTATCTTTGTGACTTAGGTGTGTTTCTTGTATACAACAGATTGCTGGGTTTTGTTTATGCATCCATTCTGTTAGTCTGTGTCTTTTTATTGGAAAATTAAGTCCATTGATGTTGAGAGAGATTAATGACCAGTGGCTGTTAAATCCTTTGATTTTGATGTTGGGTGTGGTCATAAGGCTGTGTGCCTGGTTGCTTTTTGTTTTACTGTAGTGAGGTTAATTATTTCCTGTGTTTTTTTGAAAGTAGCTAGTTTTCTTGGGTTGTATTTTCCCTTCTAGTGTCTTCTGTAACGCTGGATTTGTGTGTAGGTATTGTTGAAATTTGTTTTTGTCATTGAATATCTTGTTTTCTCCTTCTATGAGGACTGAGAGTTTTGCTGAGTATTGTAGCCTGGGCTGACATCTTTGTTCTCTTAGGGTCTGCATGATATCTGTCCAGGCCCTTCTGGCTTTCACAGTCTCTGTTGAAAAGTCAGGTGTGATTTTGATGGGTTTGCCATTATATGTTACTTGGCCTTTTTCCCTTGCAGCTTTTAGTATTTTTTCTTTGTTCTGTATACTTACTGTTTTGATTATTATGTGGTGGGAGGATTTTCTTTTCTCCTCTAATTTACTGGTTGTTCTCTAGGTCTGTTGTATTCTTATTGGCCTCTCCTTTAAGTTGTGGAAATTTTATGATTTTGTTGAAAATATTTTCTGGGCCTTGGCGCAGGGAATCTTCTTTTTCCTCTATTCCTATTATTCTTAGGTTTTGTCTTTTTTTATGTTGTCTTGAATTTCTCGGAGGGTCTGTGTCAGGAATTTTTTAGATTTAACATTTTCTTTGACAGATCCATCTATTTCTTCCATTGTATCTTCCACACATGAGATTCTTTCTTCCATCTCTTGGAGTCTATTGGTTATGCTAACCTCTGTAGTTCCTGTTTTCTTCCCAAAGTTCTTTCTCTCTATAATTTCCTCCATTTGTGTTTTCTTTATTTTTTCCAATTCTATCTTCAGGTCTTGAGCCATTTTGTTGATTTCCTTCACCTGTCTGACTGTATTTTCCTGTTTTTCCATCGATTCCTTCAGGTGTTTGTTTGAACAATCCTCTGTTTCTTTTATTTCATTCAGTGATTTAAACATTTACTCTCTAAAGGCCACAAACTGTTTGGCTGCAACTTCCTGTATTTCTGTTTGGATAGCCATAATCTGTTTGTTTTTATCTTCCTCTATTTCTTTACGGATTGCTTTAATCTGTTTGAGTTTAGCTTCCTCTAGGTCTTTACACATTTTATTTGTTTCCTCTGTTATCCTCTTCATGAGCATAGATGTTAGGCCATCTTCTTGAATTTCAATTATGCTGGGGTGTCCAGGGCTACTTGCCCCTGGATAACTGGGTTCTGGAGATGCCATATTGTTCTGTCTTTTGTTGGTTGAGCTTTTACACTGGCTTCTACTCATTGGGCTATCTTAGATGGTTGGAGTTAGTTTCTGGTGGTTCTTGGAATCCTGTGGTGGAGAGAATCTCCTTGGCAGGAAGAAGATTTTTCCTGAAGGAAGCCTTCTCAGTTTTTTGGGTATAGTCACTGGATGGCCGGTGTTTTTCAGGAGTTGCCACTGCTCACCTCAGGCATAGAGATCTTAGTGGTAACTGTGGTCCTCGTTAGTCAAGAGGGCTCTCCTCTCACCTGGAGAAGTTCTGAAAACAGCTGCCCTACTTCTGGGTTCCTTTCTGTAAATTTAGTGATCTGCTGCTGTAACCTGTGTTTCCCGTGGTTTGGTCAGTTTTGTTAGGGATAACTGGTTGTCCCTTGGAGCAGTACCTGGGGGTTGATCTCGGGGATTCCGGGCTGAGATTGGGGCTCTGTACCCCAGTACCCAAGTGGTAATCTGTGTTGGGTGGGTACTGCTCTCCTGGTAACAGCAGGCTATCTGGGGCACAGCAGGTCCCTGGGTTGGGCTTGTCTGTGGGCCCCTTTCCAGGGTTATATTGGGTGGCCTAAGTCCGTCCCCTTTGCTTCGTTCCCTGTGAGGATTTCTTCCAACAATGACTCCCAGTCTCTGGTGCCCTGGGGTGCACAGCTCTGTGCTGGAGAGCTGTGCGTGCAGCAACTGTCTGTGCGTGTAGCTGGAGCCCAGTTCAGTGATGGCGGTGGGTACTCGTGGGTCTGTGAGACTTTTTCCAGGGAAAGACTGTGACCCAAGTCAGTACCGTTTCCTTCCTTCCCTATAGGGTTTACTCGTGACTGGGACTTCCAGTCTCTGGTGTTTTTGTGCCCACCAATCAGCCTGGGAAGGTGATCAGGACACACAGGTGTGACTCTGGTCCGACGACCTAGTGCCTTCTTGACCCGGGATCTCTTCCGGGTTCTGGCTGGGTGACCTGAGAGTGGACCCGACTGATTACCACGCCATGGGGGTTTCCTCTCACCTGGGAAACACAATCGCTGTTGTTTTAGGGCACAGAGTTCAGTCTTTTGGTCGCTGTATGGAAAATGTTGTCCTGCTCCTCAGATGCAGTGTTCTCCTGGCGCCACCACCTTGTCCCCTGATCTGATGAAGATGTTTTTTCCATTGAATTTTCCTCTTCCCAGCTGACATTAGTTTGTGTCCAAGTTGACAAAACAAAAATAATAATAATCTTCAAACCCAGGGATTCAATTATTATTTTTTTAAACTTGTAAATAGCTTTTCATCTTCTTTACACATTTTAATTGAAAATCAAAATATTAGAATTTTAACACTAACCATAATAAGGTATATAAAAAGGTTTTTAGTACAAATATTGTCAGTTCTCCACCAAATTGACTTCAATTGCATACAAGAAATTCACATGAATACAGTGATTTCTTAAATATATGTATGTGTATATATACACATACATAAAAATATAGAGGTGACTGATTAAGAATGTTATAAGATTTATTGCATAGATGGAAGTATTTACAACATAGTTACATAAGTTTAAAAAAGATTTATTTATAGGTTATGTGTATGAATTGGATGTTTCAGTGTACATGTCAGTGTAGTGCCTGAGGAAGCCAGAAGAGGGCCTCAGAGACTGTAGAATTCGGTTACAGATAGTTGTGACGTGCCCTGTGGGTGCTGGGAATTGAACCTCATTTTTGCAACTGCAGCCAGTGGGTTGAATAGGTTGACACTGAAACTCAACCCCATTCCTCTCACATAGATATTAACTTTAAGTATTAAATAATCAGGAAAAAGAGATTCTTTCAAACATTTCACATGTATATGTAAGATATAAGAAATGATTATATTCCTCATAATTCTCTGCATGTGTATGAAAACATGTATATATAGATACATATTTATGTAGGCATGTATTAAAGCAACCACATAATGTACGTTTTTAGACATATTTCAATGATTTTTAGGTATCTTTTTCATTTTCTACGTTTTCCCGAAATTTTGTCATATCACGTAATAATATGTGGTATTTATGAACTTGATTTTTCACCAAACAATGTATCTGGGATCATTTGATTTTAACATATATGTATCTATATCATTCTACAGAAAGTTACTTAGATTTATTTAGTATGTACAAATATTGAAAATGTGCTTCAGCAAAGTTTGAGGGAGGCTACTTTACTTATGAATGAATAAAACTTTTTTACTAATATCTGTTTCTGGATCTGAGAGGTTGATGTGTATTATCATCTACATTTACAAATCAGGAAATAATACACAGCAAGCATTAACCGAGACCAGTCATGAAGTGTTGCTCTAGCATCTAACTGTACTTGACAACCTTTCATTTTTATCTATCAGATTGAAATTACACTGAATGAAGGACAGATTTCCAAACTGCATAAACAGCTGTGATAAATAATTATTTATGACTGAAGAAGAGTCTCAATACTCAGTAGATATTGTGACATATAGGCTGTGGTTGTTTGAATAGCGGAATTACAAATGCCTCGGTGATTACAACAGTATTTCAGCCTCATTTAATAATACACAGATACTCTGTTTGGACTAAGTACCACCTTTCTGATAAAAACATATGGATCTGAAAATAGTGAAAGAAATCACCACTTGTTTGGCATAAGGCTGAGCAAACAAATGGACAATAAATTCCTTTTGCTTCCCCTAGTACCTGTAAGAACACAAGGCAAACAGAATCCATGGTCGAGACATTTATATCCAAGTCATTGCAAGTGTTTGTACTGCTGATCACTGCTACTAGCTGATCTCTGTCCCTAAATCCGCCAGTTTTACAAGCAAGAACAATTTTTTTTTGGTAGAGAATAGCAATCACTTCACACACTCAGCTTTTAAGACATATTCGCTACATTTTATAAGGATGGTTTTTATCCATATGGCCAATTGTTATTTGTCAAATAATAAGCAACACTTATTCTCCCTATGTCATAAACTGTCATTCCAGTCTGCATACTCACTGCATGTGGCCCTCATTCAATAACTATCAGGACTATTATTCTCTTCACATATTAGTATATTCCTAGTGAATAAATGGAAAATTAAGTTTGCTTTAATTTTTAGGGGACATGGCTAAGAAATCCATATTGTATTTCTCCTAAACCTTAAGTTACATACACTTATCTTAAATTGAAATGATCTTGTCTTTGCAAGGGCTTTTAACACACAATTAATGATATGCTCATGCTGTTGACATTTGCTTCATGTGATGGAATTGTACAGAAAGTAGTTTCTGTTTGTTATTTTAGGAAGGAGTAAAAAGAAAAAATACTTTCCAATACCATCATCATTACTAACCTTTTTCATATAGGTGTCCATTCTAACCTGTGTTTTATATGCTTCAGGATACACTGTAAAGATGTAGATGATCCAGTAAGTACAACCTTGAAGACTTCTGTGCTAAAAGAAATAAGGAAACTGTGCATTTGTCATTTGCTTTCCTTTCTTTGTCTTCACGAATCTTTGACCCTTTCACTTGAATATAGCAATTTCAGAGCTCAAGGAAACCTGGAGTCTGTATTTATGTTGTTGACTATAGAGATTACTTCCTTTACTGGAGCATGGTGGGTAATGACAGACCGTACACAAGAAACCGGAAACCTGTAGATTTTTATTATAATGTTTAGAGGGAGATAAGTTTACTTAAAACAATCTCTATTATAGCCCTTTCTTTTGCTTGTCTTTTGTGTGCTGACGAAGGAGCATACTGATTAAAATAGCATGCCAAGCCTCTTTGCTGCCTTAAAATGATATAAACATGAAATATTATATCAACATCATAGCCAGAAAGGACATTCACAATTCTCCAGATCTGGCGTGTTAAGGTGGCAAACCCACGTGACATCTCACAAAAGTATGCAGATTCTCCCCAGAAAGAGAAACATTGGGATATAAATGGAACATTTGCCAGAGAGATATGCTTCAAAACCCTCAGATATCCTTGAAAGTCCACTACTGTTACATTCTTTACTTCTACTCTGGTTCAAAGTCATCTTTTCATAGATAAGATGATCTAATGAGATAGATGATCCAAATACAAATCACCTCTACAATGTGTGCATCTATTTGCATAAATATGTATAATAAGTATTGCATAAATATTTGCCTTTTTAATATATATAAATTGTGATCAGGCAATTTAGCCGCTGCCTCTCAATTTCACAGAAATCCTTATTCCTTATGATAGGAGTTTTATGATTGAATTTAAGGTGATGCCATCTTGGAGGTACTTACACCTACAAAGATTCTTTCAAGTAAATTTACGTTCATGTGCCTTAGTATATGAAAAAAAAATTAGGGGAAGTACATAATTTAACACATTATGATTGCAATTTATGGATCAAATGCCAGAGCAAGGCATTGGTTGTAAAATTTCCATAAATTTTATTCAAATTCTCTAATTAGCTGCAGTTGGTGGTTGAGTTCTTGCTGGTTTTTGCTCATAACTTCTTAAATATGAAGAAATCAATTGCTAATGGAAAGCAAAACAAAAATCCTCTAGAAGCTCACAGTCCTTTGAGATATAAACTTGGTTACCAGAAATTCATTGTTTATTGAATACATTCATTTTACTGTGACAAACTCAGAGGGTATAATAGTTAAAAAAAAAAAGAAAGATGAATTCTAGCTGCATCATCATGGACTGTGCATTGCAGTGAGACAAAGAAACAACAAAACAAGAGAATGAGTGGAGCATTGTAGCAAAGATATAAACAAAGAGAGACTTACCTAACAGAAGAGGGAGAGAAAAGATCAGTGCCTCAGGATACACTGTAAACATGTAGATGATCCAGTAAGTACAACCTTGAACACTTCTGTGCTAAAAGAAGTAAGGAAACTGTGCATTTGTCATTTGCTTTCCTTTCTTTGCCTTCACGAATCTCTGACTCTTTCACATGAATATAGCAATTTCAGAGCTCAAGGAAAACTGGAGTCTGTCTTTATGTTGTTGACTATAGAGATTATATATAATAATCTATATAATCTGTAATCTATATAATAATATAATCTATATAATAATAATAATTATCTATATAACAATCTCTATAGTCAGAATGAGAGAACATCATGTCCATCTGGCCCAGTTCCAGTAGCTACTCAACATTTGCAGAGAACTAAAAACCAATGTTCAGTACTGGAACATCAGACCATGTGAGGAGGGTCTTGCATTAAATAAGCAGTGAGGATTATTTAGGTATAGTGGAAATGAGAAAGTGACTTTAACTTCACCGAGTTCTGGGAAATAATATGCTTGCTGTTCTATGTAGAATGGATTGGAGTGTGTCCAGATAGGAGAAAACCAAAGGAGAGATTATGAATTTAGTATATTTCCATAACCTAACTTCACTTAAATCATGCACTGACACTACATATGAAGAGTACACTGCACATTGCATTATTGGAACTAATAATTATGGTTACTCTGGGAATTGACTTTGACGTCTCCCTGAAGGCTAAGGGTGTTCAACCTTTTTAAGGATTTCTCAGCCATTTGAGATTCCACTAGTGAGAATTTGTTGAGATCTGTATCCATTTTAAATGGGTTATTGGATTTTTAACATCTAGTTTCTTGAGCTATTTATCTATTTTGGATATGAGTCCTATATCAGACGCAGAGTTTGTGAAAATCTTTTTCCATTCTGTAGGCTGCTGTTTTGTCCACCTGACACTGTCCTTTACCTTACAGAAAATTTTCAGTTTCATGAGGTTCCCTTTATTAACTGTTGGTCTTAGTACCGAGATATTGGTAGTCTGTTCAAGAAGTTGTGTTTTGTGCGAACTCAATTTTTCCTTTTTTTCTTCTATTTGATTTAGTGTATCTAGTGTTATGTTGAGGTCTTTGATAGACTTGGATTTGAGTTTTGTGCAGGGCAATAAATATGAATCTATTTACATTCTTGCACATGCAGACATCCAGTTGGCCCAGCACCATTTGTTGAAGATACTTTCCTGTTTCTGTTTGTATAGTTCTAGCTTCTTTATTCAAAATGATGTGTCCATAGGTATGAGAATTTATGTCTGCATCTTGAATTCAATTTCAATGATCAATGTGTCTCTTTCTATGCCATTACTATGTGGCTTTCACTTCTATAACTCTGTAGAACAACATAAAATCAGGGATGTTAATATTCTCAGAATTTCCTTTATTGTTCTGGGTTGTTTCACCTTTTCTGGGTTTTTCATTCTTCCATATGAAGTTGAGCCATGTCCTTTTAAAGTCTGTAAAGAACTGTGTTGAAATTTCGATAGGAATTGTATTGAATTTGTAGATTGCTTTTGGTAAGATGGCCATCTTTATTACGTTAATCCTATTGATTGATGAACATTGGAGACCTTCCCATCTTCTGATATCTTCTATTTCTTTAAGACCTTCCCAAATTCTGATAACTTCTATTTCTTTCTTCAAAGACTTAAACTTATTGTTATACAGGGCTTTCACTTGCATGGTTAGAGTTGCCCCAAGATATTTTATATATTTTATGGCTATTGTGAAGGGTGTTGTTTCCCTAATATCTTTCTCAGTCGGTTTGTCATTTAAAAATTTTTTTATTAATTACACTTTATTTACTTTGTATTCCCCCTGTAATTCCCTCCCTCCTCCCCTCCCAATCCCTCCTTTTCTCCTCCTTCTCCATGCATGCCCCTCCCCAAGTCCATTGGTAGGGGACGTCTTCTTTTCTTTCTTTCTGATCCTAGTCTGTTAGGTCTCATCAGGAATGGCTGCGTTGTCTTCCTCTGTGGCCTGGTAAGGCTGCTCCCCTCTCAGGGGGAGGTGATCAAAGAACAGGCCAATCAGTTCATGTCAGAGACAGTCCCTGTTCCCATTACTATGGAACCCACTAGGAGACTGAACTGTCATGGGCTACATCTGTGCAGGGGTTCTAGGTTATCTCCATGCATGCTACTTGGTTGGAGTATCAGTTTCAGGGAAGACCCTGTGCTCAGATTTTTTGGTCCTATTGCTATTGGTCCTATTGTGGGCTTCTGTCCTCTGCAGATCTTACTATTTCCCACTTCTATCATACGATTCCCTGCATTCTGCACAAAGGTTGGCCATAAGTCTCAGTATCTGCTTTGATAGTCTGCAGGGCAGAGCCTTTCAGAGGCCCTCTGTTGCAGGCTCCTAACTTGTCCCCTGTTTTCTCCTTCTTCTGATGTCCATCCTCTTTGCCTTTCTGGATGGGGATTGAGCATTTTAGCCAGAGTCCTCCTCTTGATTAGTTTCTTTAGGTGTACAGATTTTAGTTGGTTTATCCTATATTACATTCTGTATGAGTGAGTATATGCTGTGTGTGTCTTTCTGCTTCTGGGATACCTCACTCAGGATGATCTTTTCCAGATCCCACCATTTACCTGCAAATTTCATGATTTCTTTGTTTTTTATTGCTGAGTAATATTCCATTGGGTAGACATACCATACTTTATATATCCATTCCTCAGTTGAGGGGCATCTTGGTTGTTTCTAGCTTCTGGCTATTAGTTTTTTTATTTAATATTGTCTCCTTCCACTTTGCTGAAGGTGTTTATCAGCTGTAGGTCTTCCCTGGTAGAATTTTTGGGGTATCTTATGTATGTTATCATAGCGTCTGTGAATGTAATATTTTGACTTCTTCCTTTCCAATTTGTATCCTCCTTATCTCCTTTAGGTGTCTTATTGCTTTAGCTAGAATTTCAAGTACTATACTGTATAGATATGGAGAGAGTGTAGAGTCTTCTCTTTTTCCGGATTTTAGTGTAATTGCCTTGAGTTTATATCCACTTAATTTGATGTTACTTTTAGTTTGCTGTATATTACCTTTACTATATGTAGATATGTTTTTTGTATCCCTGTTAGCCTCAAGCCTTTTATTATAAAAGAGTGCTAAATTTTGTCAAAGGCTGTTTTGGCATCTAATGAGATGATAATGTGTTGTTTTTTTTTTTCATTTTTTTCTTTCAGTTTATTTAAATGGTGGATTATATATTGACATTTTTTTTTATGTTGAACCATCCCTTTATCTCTGGGATGATGCCTATTTGATAATGGTTGATGATCTTTTTGATGTGTTCTTGGATTCAGTTTGTAAGTATTTTACTGATTTTTTTTTTGTATCAATGTTTATGAGGGAAACTGGCTTGTAATTCTTTCTTTGTTGAATCTTTGTTTGATTTATATATCAGGATAATCATGGACTCATAAAATAAACTTGGCAATATTTCCTCTGTTTTTATTTTGTGGAGTATTAAGTCTTCTTTGAAAGTCTGTCAGAATTTCTTTGGCTCTTGCTTTTTTTTTGGTTGGGAGAGTTTTAGGGACTGCTTCTATTTCCTTAGAGGTTATAGATCTATTTAAATTGTTTATCCAATCTTGATTTAACTTTGGTAAGTGTTATCTGTCAAAAATAATTCCATTTCTTTTAGATTTTCCAATTTTTTAGAGTAAAGATTCTTGAAGTGTGACCTAATGAATATATAGATTTCCTTTCCTGTTGTCATGTCACCTTTTCACTTCTGATTCTGTTGAATTTTATATACTTTTTCTGTCTTGTAGATAGCTTAGATAAGGGTTTGTCTATGTTGTTGATTTTCTCAAAGTTCCAACTCTTTGTTTCATGAGTCTTTGCATTGTTGTCTTTGTTTCTAGTTTCTATTTTATTGATTTCAGCCCTGAGTTTATTTCCTGTCATCTACTCCTGTTGGATGTGTTTGTTTCTTTTTGTTCTAGAGCTTGCAGGTATGCTCTTAAGTTGCTAAGATGAGATCTCTCCAATTTCTTTATGAAATCACTTAGCACTCTGTACTTTTCCCTTTTAGCACCACTTTTATTGTGTCTCATAAGTTTGGCCATGTTGTGCATTAATTTTTATTGTCCTTTCCCTCTTTCTTCCTTCTTTCCTTCTTTCCTTCTTTCCTTCTTTCCTTCCTTCCTTCCTTCCTTCCTTCCTTCCTTCCTTCCTTTTTCTTTCTTTCTTTCTTTCTTTCTTTCTTTCTTTCTTTCTTTCTTTCTTTCTTTCTTCTCTCTCTCTCTCTCTCTCTCTCTCTCTTCTTTCTTTCTTTCTTTCTTTCTTTCTTTCTTTCTTTCTTTCTTTCTTTCTTTCTTTTTGCCTTGACCTAGTGATCATTTAGTAGAGAGTTGTTCCATTTCCATTACTTTGTATAATTTATGTTGTTTCTGTTGTAGAAATCCAGTTTTATTCCATGGTGGTCTGATAGGATCCAGAAGTGTATTTCAATTTTCTTGTATTTGTTGGGACTTGCTTTGTGACCATGTATATGATCAGTTTTTGAGAATGTTCCCTGTGGTGCTGAGAAGATTCTATTCTTGTGTGTTTGGGTGAAATAGTCTGTAGGTATTTTAGGTTGGTTCATAACATTTGTTAACTCCATTACTTTTTTTGTTTAGTTTTTCTCTGGATGACGTCTCCATTGCTGAGAGCAAAGTGTTGAAGTCTCACACTAATAACATGTGAGGTTCTATGTGTGATTTAAGCTTTAGTAATGTTTCTTTTACAAATATCGGTGCCCCTGCATTCAGGGTATTTTCAATATTACATATCATTTTGGTGGATTATTTCTTTGATGAGTATGAAGTGCCCTTTGCCATCTCTTTTGATTAATTTTTATTAGTTAAGTTTATTTTGATAGATATTAGAATATATTACAATAGATATACCAGGTTGCTTCTTGGGTCCATTTGCTTTGAAAATCTTGATTTTTAGATATTGTTTAAAACTGACTTTGTAATGGAATGTCTTGTTTTCTCCATCTATGGTGATTGAAAGTTTTACTGGAAATTTTTATTAGAAACCATAGTCTAGGCTGAATCTGTGGCCTCTTGAGAGTGTGTAAGACATCTGTTCAGGCCCTTCTGGCTTTTTGAGTGTCCCTTGAGAAGTCAGATGTAATTCTTATAGGTCTGTGTTTATATATCACTTGGTCTTTTTTTCTTTGCACTTTTTAATATTCTTTATTTTGTTTTGTATGTTTAGTGTTTTGATTATGATGTGGTGAAGGGACTTCCTTTTCTAGTTCAATCTATTTGATGTTCTTTAAGCTTCTTGGACCTTTATAGGCCTTTCCTTCTTTAGGTTGGAAAAACTTTTTCCTATAATTTTGCTGAAAATATTTTCTGGGCCTTTGTACTGAAAATCTCTTTCTTCTATTCCTATTATTACTAGGTTGGTCTTTTCATATTGTTTCATATTTCCTGGATGTTTTCATCAGAATTATTTTAGATTTAACATTTTCTTTGACTGATGTATCAATTTTTTCTATTATATCTTCTAACCCTGAGATTCTTCCATTCCTTGTATTCGGCTGTTGATGCTTCTGTCTGTGGTTCCTACTTGCTTACCTAGATTTTCTATTATCAGAATTCTTTCAGTTTGTGGGTTTATTTTTATTGCTTTTATTTCTATTTTCAGGCCTTAAACAGTTTTTTTCTTTGTCATTTACTTCAATGGTTTGATTGTTTTTCCTGTCTTTCTTTAAGGGATTTATTGATTTCTTCAAATTGTTTGTGTTTTCCAGTCCTATAAAGGATTTGTTCAAGTCCTCCAATTGTCTGTTAGTGTTTTCTTATATATTTTTTAAGAGTTTTATTTATTGCCTTTTTAAAGACCTCTATTATTAGCCAGGCCGTGGTGCCTTTAATTTCAGCACTCTGGAAGGTAGAGGCAGATCTCTGTGAGTTCAAAGCCAGCCTGGTCTACAGAACACGTTTCAGGACAGTCAGCCAGGGCTACAAAAGAGAACCTGTATCACAAAAAACTGAAAAGAAAGAGAGAGAGAGAGAGAGAGAGAGAGAGAGAGAGAGAGAGAGAGAGAGAGAGAAAGCTATTATCTTCATATAGTTTGTTTTATAGCTTTTTTCCTTGTTTGTATATTCAGGGCCTGCTGTTGTGGGATACCTAGGCTCTCATGGAGCCCATTGTCTTGGTTGTTTTGATTGTGATCTTAAACTAGAGACTAGGCTTCTGGATTTGAGGTCTAGATGCTAAAATCTGGGATTGTCTTTGTTGGGTGTATATTATGTTTTTTGGTTTCTGTTTTCTCTCTGCATTTTCAGAGTGTGCATCCTGAGAGTTTCCTGTTTTACTGGCCTGCTTGGCTGGTGTGTTCCCAGGGAAGGCCTGCTTGTGTTGCAATGCTAGGGACTAGCCTGAGGGATTAGGTCTAGAACAGTGAGAGCAGAGGTCTTTGGGCCGGATACCCTGTCTTCTAGTGTGGTCTTTGGTAGAGCAAGGAGTTTGTGTTTGACATGGGGATTGGCACACATTGATCTTCTCGGGAGGGAGGCCAGGAGGGGATGGTCTGGGGGATCTACAGGAGACATGGGTAGGTAGGAAGGAAGGCCATGGCTGGTATCTGTTGCAGAGCTAGAGAAAATCCTGAAGGATTGGGGTCTAGGGGAACAGAGAGCAGAGAGGGTCTGTGGGCAGCCTACTTCCTTTTCTGGCGAGTGTGGCCTGTGTCACAAATACAATTCTTAAGTCAGTTTTAGGGCTAAATTCAGAGATTGGAAAGGCCAAATCGTCACATCCTAGTGCGTCTTCCTACATACTGGTTAGGAAGGCTCAACAATGAGAACAAAACCCATTCTCTCTTGAGTTTCCTCATCTAGAGTGCAAGCTCTCTTCTTAAATCTGATTCTCCTAACCACAAATGCCCAACATTCAGAAGTAAAGGAAAAGATGCAATGTATCTCTTCCTGTAAGGCTCCTTGTATTGAGGAGAATTCACAGAGCACACCAGCAACACTTCTTTCCGACCTCATATTCTAACATGCCCAAATTTAGGTGAGTCACTGAAAAAGAGTGGCGTTGACAAGAATATGCAGAAGGAGACATTTGACTGCAGAGCTTGAATGCCATGGGGTGACTCAACAAACATAGGGAAAGGCAATAAGGGTGCATGCGACAGATGGCAAGCAGCATCTGGTACAGAAGGGTGCCCCTTCCCTCTCGTGCATTCATTCTTGAGATGAGTCATTTTTCAATATCCATCAACACATGGAAGTCCAAAGATTATAGCTGAAGGTTTTAAAAAATGCATCACATGAACAGTGTGTAGCCTTGAAAGCAAGCTAAGACTACATAAATATTACACAAAAGTACCACGTGACTAAATTAAATAATAATAAATGTTTAATCATATCTTAATGTCAGGATTGGAAAAAATTATTGTCTATGTTAAAATAATTATACCAAAAAAGGAAGTCATCACAAAGAAAGGGTAATTTGATTCTAATGTAAATGTACTATACACATTGAAACTAAAATAGAGACATCTTATTTTTCATTACATTATTTTCCAATGTTTGAGTATATTCATGTGTATAGGTATACATAGAAATGTGAACAATTTGGTTTATTTTTATGGAAAAATAAAAATCTACCTAAATTTTGAAAGAGGATAGCATGCTTATCATAACAAGATAATCCCATTCTTTTCCAGCATCATCTGACCAAGTAGAACTATCATCTTTGAAAGAGATGGTTGAGTATTATCCTCATCTATGTTGCTGGCAAAATTTAGAACTGACACATTGTATGTAGCAGTAACTAGTGGTGCTGGTAGCAAGCAGAAGCAATTATCTTACTCAGCAGTCTCACATAGGGCTGTAGTTTGCATCTAAGGTAATATGCTTCAAAATCCATCTTTAAAAACAGACTTTATTATTTTATTAATTTGTGTTTACTGATTTTTATTTGTTTGTGTATAGCTTTACTCAGATGCCTGATTTTAACCCATAGTTTAAAATATAATTTTAGTGTTTTTTATTGTTGTTTCTGCTTTTTTTTATCCTTTAGCATTTGAAAAGGATGGTCATATTTATGATTGAAAACAGAAACAATTTTTTCTGCAGCACTGGGGGTATTAAGGATTCCTGGAAGGTTCTAAGCTCTTATTAGATTTCTTTTTACAAGTCAGCATTCTTTAGATCTTTAATTCTCTTCCTTTTCTCAGCTCATTAAGGATAATAATATTGGTATTTTACAGTTAATTTTTTCCACTTTGAATTGGTGATAGAATTTACTATTATTGTGAAAGTCCTCCAATTATCTTTCATTAGCATGATGGACAAAGCTTGCGAATGAAATAAAAACATGCTAACTTATGTCCACCCACACACTATAGCAGATGATGTCACACAGAGTTTCAGTGCATGGCCTGAGCTTTGTACTCCTGTGGCAGCTTGATGATGAGCTGGCTAGCTAGTCATTCTATCAAATTGCAGCTCAAGCTTATCGCTGGCAGTGATATAAGGATGTAATGTAATTTTTTTTCGTATTTGCCTTTAGGTATAAACTAATGATATTTACAGTTTTTCATGCTGAAAGGGCCCCTGTTTATTAAATAAAAACTCAAAAAATAACTGTTTGAAAAAATTATTTTAAAATGTTAATTTAATTAAATTTAAAAAAACCCACCATTCATAAAAACAACCCAAATAAGGCATTTGTAGCTAAAACTCAGGTGGTTGTATAGTTAGGAAAGGTCTTTCAGGTGGGAAAATTGTGATGACTTCACCTCTATATTCTAGCAACACAGAACTTTAAATTACCAGAAGACTATTTCTGGACCCTTAGCAGTAAATATTTGTATGAGCAATGTGTTTCATTAGAATGTGTTTAGAAAGTTTTTAAAAATAGTTTGCAGTCATAATGGTAGAATAATGCACACTGTATAGGAACATAGAAATTGCATGTGGAGTTTTATTTTAAAAGACATCTGAAACGTTAGATACATTAACCTTGATGTGGATTTCCAGAATCGTGTGAAGTTCTAAACATTTATTCCAGTCATGTTATAAAAGAAACTCAGTATTTTCATATTGTTTTGAAAGGTTAAGAAAATAACCAATTTTAAAGTAGGTATGTAAAAGTTTAGTTTTTGTTTTTTTTTTACTTTTTAATTTTATTTTATTAATTACAGTTAATTCACTTTGTAGCCCAGCTGTAGCCCCCTCTCCCATCCCCTCCCAATCCCACCCCCCCTTTTTCTCCTATGCCCCTCCCCCAGTCCAATGATAGGGGAGGTCTTCATTTCTATCTGATCATAGTCTATCAGGTCTCATCAGGACTGGCTTCTTTGTATTCTTCTGTGGCCTGGCAAGGCTGCTCCCCCATCAGATGGAGGTGATCCAAGAGCCAGCCCATGAGTTGGTCTCTGGTCCTATTATCGGGGAACCCTCTCAGATACTGAGCTGCCTTGGGCTACTTCTGTGCATGGGGTTCTAAGTTATCTCCATGCATGGTCCTTGTTTGGAATATCAGTCTCAGAAAAGACCCCTGTCCCCAGATATTTTTGGTTCTGTTGCTCCCTTTGTGGAGCTCCTGTTACCTCCAGGGCTTTCTATCTCCCCCTTCTTTCATAAGATTTCCTACACTCTGCCCAAAGTTTGGCCATACATCTCAGCATATGCTTTCACACCCTACTGGGTGAAGTCTTTCAGAGGCCCTCTGTGATAGCCTCCTGTCCTGTTCCCTGTTCTCACCCTCTTCCAATGTCTGTCTCTTTGCCTTTCTGAATGAAGATTGAGCATCTTACCCAGGGTCCTCCTTCTTGCTTAGCTTCCTTAGGTGTACAGACTTTAGCATGATTATCCTATATTATATATCTAATATCCACTTATTAGTGAGTATCTACCATGTGTGTTTTTCTGCTTCTGGGATACCTCATTCAGGGTGATCGCCAACGTTTAATTTTTAAAACTCTACTGAATACTAATTTAACCCTTCTTAAAATCCAAATTCATGTAGAAACCTACTACTTCCGGTACCTAAAGTTTTCTGAAATGAACACATATACATGTATAAAAGATATTTGAAGGGTGTTACCCTGTAACTTGGGAATAATGCCTCCCCTAGACATAAAAGGGCAGAAAGAAAAGCCCATGGCCAGGAATGGGATACCGATTTTTGAACTATTAGACTCATAAGATTCCCAGACATTACAGACTGTTGCCATTGCTCTTGGTCACTCTCCAACTTGCTGGCAAGATGTCATTTTTTTTTAAGCCATCATATATTTGAGTCTTAGGGCATGGTGAAACCAAACTGGTGCTGACTTGTATACGTCATGCCAATTGGCTAGCTCTCATAATCCTGGAAGCTATGCACACTACTTGGGAAGGAGAAAAGTAATTAAAAGTCTTACCCAACTGTGGATCTTATGATCTAGGGCTGGCAAGATATGCCAGTTGCTGCAACAGTGTATGACTGTATTGACCATAGTTAGCTACTCCCTTATGAGATTTAAAGCTTGCACCCTGAGATGGACCTCATGTTTGGTACCATGAAACAAAAACCATGGCTGTCTAGGCTCTAGGGGAAAACCTGTTACTCTTATTATACGGATTTACAAAGTTTCATGAATCTAAAGTGCCAATATCTGAATAAGTTCAGTTCTGTTATGTCTATATTAAATCAAGTTTCTGCATAGGCATGTCTATTCTGAAGTCATCAGCTGTTTGTTATAGTGGATCCTTGGTTTCTAGATATTTTTTTTTATAAGGAAGAAATTTGTTCTGAAATAGTTGTGGAAGAAATAAAATACTTTGAACTTTTATTTAATAACAAGTATTGCATGTTTTATATGTTTATATGAGTCTTTAAAGCATTTCTTTGCATTGGATGATATCTTGCAACACATCAAATTATGGGTTCAATATTTTAATAAACAAAGAAGAAAAAGTAGCTGGCAGAGCAATATCAACAATGTAAACATGAAACAGCCATTATTCCAAATCAACTATCAGAAGCTTAGGGAAATGCCTAAAGATATGCAATTGAAAAAAAAAAACAACACTTAAACACTTGGTACAGGAAAACTGTTTTGTTGCTGTGTAATATAGGACTCCATTTGATTGTTTATGGCTGTTATGGGTTCATTCTCTGACAATCACAGAATGTATCCCTGTTGTTTCATTAAGGAGTTATAAGTTGGGGTACTTTTCTTCCTTACATGTAGCAACATGGTCCAATAATTCCCCCTTTTTAATTAATCAAAGGGTAGAAAAATCAGAGGACATAATATTTCCCATTCAGCAAGAAAGTGAAATCATAATATATAGTTACATTTGCCCATAATGACAGCAGGTCCTGTTATAGCTGTGCCATTAATTATTGCTCAAGCCCCAAGGAATGACATAACTTATAACAAGTACTTTTTCTTGAATGTTTTATATCTAAGTGTTTGAGAAAGTAGAAGTTATAAATATTAGTAAGTTGCTGAGTATGTTCAAAATTCTTTTGATAGTAATCTTTTTAAGTAATTTTAAAAACAAAACTTAAATCTCATAGCATATTTAAGTTAACAAGTGCTATGTTATTAAATATTATAAAATGATTTCGCACTAGTTTATCTCTACAGAGTAATGCACTGTAGTCCTGTCGGAGTAAGCTGCCATCTTTGATTTGACTCTGCCCTGTATGGAGTCGATAACATAAATTAATAAAAATTAATTTATGAATTTATGAAACTACTGCATGGTCCTCAAGGGAGTGAAATGGTCACGTGTACTGCATTCAACAAACAAAATGAACTGCTTATTAGAGAAAATTAAAAAAAATTTTTTTGGAACTTTAATTTTTAATCTAGTTACTGCTCTTGAGTTGAGCTTATTGTTCCTTGTATCACTTACCTTCTGTTGTTAGGAAGTGGCCCTTCTCCTAAATGTACCGACTAAAAATACTTGCCTTCTATTGTTGGGGTTCATGGTTCTCTGTTTGGAATGCTTGATAATAGCCCCACTGGCATTTGGTGGTCCTTTTCTGTGTCTGGTCAGCTGCTAGGTTGGCTGGCCTTGACGACCAAGAATGACCTGAAAGCGTGATTGGCTGTTGTTTTCCCGCCGGCTATTGGCTGTTGACTGAGGTGGTTCAGATCTCAACACAGCAACCGGTTCTGTGGTAGATTAATGCATGCTTGCTTTCAAAGTGGTCATTAAAGATGAGAATCAGAGCAAAAAATGAGGGATATCCTATAGACCCATGTCTCTGAGGACTCTGCTTGTTCAGTTTGCTCTTCTCCCATTTGACTAAGAAAAAAACTACATGATTAAGCTCAAGTTTAGGTGAATAAACATGCCCCAAAGTGCAGATAACAGGGGGGGGGGCACTGGTGTTTTTGTGAGCAGTTTACCTCACCTGCATTTCTTACTTTCTTCCATTTTCTTAGTGTGTGTTGGTGTGTGTGTGTGTGTGTGTGTGTGTGTGCGTGTGTGTATGCATGCACATGTGTCTGTGTCTATGTTTATTACACTTTCATTATTTAAAACAATTTTAATTAATTGATTTATTCATTTTACATACCAAGTGCAGCCCCCTGCCTCTTCTCCCACTCCTCATAAAAGGAGAGCTCCCCCCATCCCAGCACATTAAATTTCATCAGAACTGAGCTCATCCTCTTCCATAGTGGCCTGGCAAGGCGAAGAGAAATGGCTGAAAAGCACGCAGCAGAATACTTATCAGAGACAGGCCCAGCTCCTTTTGCTAGGGGAACCACATGAAGATCAAAAAACCCATCAGGTACATGTATGTAGGAAACTAGGTCCAGTCCATACATGGTTCTTGGTTGGTGCTTCAGGATTTGCAAGCCCTCTTGGGCCCAGGTTAGTTGGCTCTGTTGGTCTTCTTGTGGGGCTCCTTATCACATCCTTATCTTTCTATCCTTTTTCTCACTTTTCCAGAAGACTGCCTACATTTGACCCAGTGTTTGGCTGTGAGTCTCAGCATCTGTTTACATCCGCTGCTGAGTGGAATCTCTCAGGGGACAATTATATTAAGCTCCTGTCTGCCAGCATAGGAAAATATTGACTGTGTCCCATGGTGTGAGTCTCAGGTTGGGCCAGGCATTGTTTGGACATTCCCTCGATCCCTATCGTTGTCCCCTACACATCTTGTAGTTAGGGTAACTTTTGGGTTGAAGTTTTTGTAGATGCGTTGGTGTTCTCCTGACTAGGAGTCCTGTCTGTTTGGAGGTTGGCCTCTTCAGACTCCATGTCCTTCGCTACTAGGGGTCTCAGGTAGAGTCAACTCCATATCCTCTCAGGAACCTATCCTGTCATAGGTCTCCAGCTTTTCACAGAGATGCACCTTCCCTTTTCCTTCTGTAAGCCCTCTGTACTCCCTCAACCCACACTCTCCCAACAACTGGTCTCTACCCTTACTCCTTCTCCTGTCCTGTTCCCCCTCTTCAAGCACTTCCTTTGTCTATTCTGTTTCCCATTTTCAGTGAGATTCATGTGTCCTCCTTTGGGCCCTACCTGTTACTTCGCTTCTTTGGGTCTGTGAATTGTAGTATGGTTGTTACGTACAATATGGCTAAAGGCACTTTTACCTGAATAGATACCATTTGTGTCTTTCTGGGTCTGGGTTACCACACTGAGGATGATCTCTTCTAGTTCCATCCATTTGTATGCAAACTTCATGATTTCCTTGTTTTAATAACTGAGTAATATTCCATTGTGTAAATGTACTACAGTTTATTTACTTATTCTTTGGTTGAGGGACGTCTGGGTTGTTTTCAGTTTCTGTTTATTACAAATAAAGCTGTTATGGACATAGTTGAGCAAGTGTCCTTAGTGTATGGTGGAGCATCTTTTGGGTATATGCCAAGGAGCGGTATAGCTTGGTATTGAGGTAGAGCTATTCCCAATTTAAACAATTTTTCAATTTAAATATATTTCATTGTATTTTTCCCATTCCTCCACTCCTTCCATATCATGTTCTGCTCTGTACCTACCCAACTTGAAGGTCTCTCTCAAAACAAAACAAAACAAACAAAAACCAAAATACCACAAACAACAAACAAAACAAAACAAAAAAACCCTAAACTCCACAAAACTCAATGTGACAAAAATCTCCCCCAAACAAAAGAAACAAATCAACAGCCCCAAAAGAAAAACAAACAAAAAAAATGACAACAACCCCCATCCCTCACCAAACTGTAACCAAATAAAAGTACACACAAAATAAAACTATGAAGTACATTATATTTTGTTCAACTACTCTTGAACATTAGGCCTGGTCCAGAAATGGTTGATATACTCAGTGTCACTCATTTGCATAAAACTGATTTTCCCTCTCCCAGAAGGTTTAAGTGGCAGTTGTTAAACTTTACCCTAGAGGCTAGGTTTTCATTCATGCCTTTTAAAAAAACATAACAATAGTATTTATAATAAGATAAAACAAAAACTATCACATTGAAGTTGGACAGGACAAACCAACAAAAGGAAAAGAGCCGAAGAGGAGGCATAAGAATGAGAAACTCACTCTTTTGCACATTCAGGAATTCTCTAAACACAAAAACCTGGAAGCCATAACATATACACAGAGGACTTAGTGCAGTCCCAGATAGGCCCTCTGCATGCAGCTTCAGTCTCTGTGAGTTCATATGAGCTTTGCTCTGTTGACTTACAGGGCCTTGTTCTCTTGGTGTCCTTCTTCCCTTCTCTTTTTTTTTAAATTTTTAAAAAATAATTATTCACTTTACATCCTGATTGTAGCTTCCTCCCTCACCTCATCTCAGTCCCACCCTCCTTTCCTCTTCTCCCCTATCTCCCTTCCCTAGTCCACCGAAAGGTGGACACAACTTTCCCTACCATTTGACCTAGCCTATCAAGCCTCATCTCTGTAGCCTGAGAAGGCAGCTCCACCAGGGGGAAGTGATCAAAGAGCAGGCAACAGAGTCATTGTCAGAGACAGCCCCAGTGCCCCTTACTAGGGAATCCCACATGGAGGCTATAGAGCCTTCTGGCTATATCTGAGCAGGGGGTCTAGGTCCTCTCCATGCATGGCCCTTGGTTGGTGCATCAGTCTCTGCAGGGCCCCCCAGGCCTAGATTCATTGACTTTGTTGGTCTCTTCATAGCACCTTTATTCATAATAGCCTATTCTGGAAACAACCCAGATGCTCCCCAACCAACGAATGGATAAATAAATTATGGTACATTAACATAATGGAATACTACTCAGCTATTAAAAACAAAGAAAGCATGAAATTTGCAGGCAAATGCATGGGAAGAGAAAAGGTGATTCCGAGTGAAGAAAGAAAAAAGAAACAGAAAGACACTCATGGTACATACTCACTTATAAGTGGATATTAACCACGTAATACAGGATAACCATTCTAAAATCCACAGACCTAAAGATGCTAAGTAACAAGGAGGACCCTGGGGACGACGCTTAATTCTCTTTCAGAAAGGCAAATAGAATAGACACTGGAAGAAGTTGAAGAGAGAGAATAGGATGGGAGCCTATCACAGAAGTCCTCTGAAAGACTCCATCCAGCAGAGGACTGAAGCAGATGCTGAGACTCACAGCCAAACTTTGGGCAGAGCTCAGGGAGTCTTATGGAAGAGTGTGTGTGTCAGGGGTGGGGGAAGTTTAAGGTCCCTCTGGCTCCTACACTCTGCCTACTCTACCCTGAGTTCCTCTGAGCTCTGAGGGAAGGAATTTGATGGAGACCTCCTATTTAAGGTAGAGTGTTCCAAGGTCTCTCACTCTTTTGTAATCTTTACTTTTTCCTCCCCTCTCCTTGGGTAGATTTTCTTTTGCTTTGTTTGTATTTCTGCCTTTGGAGTCTTTTTGCAACAGATTTCCCCCCCTCATGATCCTATTCTGTTATTCTTTCTTCCTTTTCTCAAATTCTTCTGAAACCTTCTGACAAGAAAAACAGAATTATTCCCATTTAATAGCTTTGTTCTTTGGCTTTAAATAGTTCTGTGAAGAAACCTGATGTAACCTTTAGCCAGAACCAGTTTTAGTGATATATTCTGTTTTGAGGTTTTTCAGTTCAGACCCTGTAGAACTTGAATTGTTTTGATAATTTGTTTAGTTCCTGAAAAACTGAGAGAAGTCAAGGTTAACACTTGATTAAGCTGCAGATTTAAGAAAAACACTGATCAGATAAAACTTTAACATTCATAATTATATAGTTCATTAAAAAAAAACCTTTTCAGGAAACTTCAAGTAGCTTTAAAATGGGTTTCTAGTAGGGAGTAAAAAATTCAGTAAGGTTCTTAAGATTTTTGTTTTATAAACACTAAATGACTCAATATTTTTGTGATAATATTTCAACCCCCAAAAGAATATAGTATAGAGTTGGGTATATGTTCTAGTATCTATTTTTATCATTTCTTATAACTAAAGGACATTCTGAAGCATCTATAGGTGCCTATGTATAGGTTCCTATCTGTATAAGTGTAGTGAAATAGTTATTGATTGTGGTAAAGTAAGGAAGGTGGCTAGGTAGATATTAAGCAATGGAAAATTTACTAACTTTGAAGATAGTATTGTATTTCAAAGAACAAATGAAATTATATGTTATATACATATATATGTGTGTATATATGTATATATCTATATCTATCTATCTATCTATCTATCTATCTATCTATCTATCTATCTATAATTTGTGCCTCAATAAAAATACTTTTTCCCCCTGTTACTGATCAGACACTTTGAGGGCACTCTTAGACTGATTTCCTCCTTTAATTTCCAGAACTTGGAATCTTCCTAAACACTATCAGTTTCAACTGGTATCATTTTTACAAGACTTAAAATGTATATTTGTTTATATAATGATATATGTGATATGAAGCCAAAATGTATTAAATATAATAGTCCATGTGTGCATGCAATTCATTATTATAGTAATTCCAAGAAGGAAACTAGAGAAAAAAAATGACAATGGAACATGTTGTTCTGTGTCGTGTTGAACTATGACCAAGCTATTTTCACATTCCATAATCTATCTGCGTGTGGCCTCAATGGTTTTTTAATAACATAGGTACATATTGGAGAGAGACATTAACTTAGAGAACGGGCAACAGATACTAATCAGAACTAAGTTCCAGCACAGGATTCTCTGATGCTTAAAGTTGATTGTCCCTGGATGCTGGAATCTAGAAACACCCAGGAGAGAAACTTCTGGGCCTGGGTTTAATTAAATTAGCGGAGGTGAGAAGACCCCACTTCAATGGGAGACATCTTCATTTTATGAGTGGAAGGTCCTGGTCTGAGCACAGAGAAGATGAAGAGCTGGGCATTGTTTTCCCTGGCTTTCAGACCATAGACACAATTGGACCAGAAGTTTCAAGCCCTTGTTTCTGTGGTTTCTCTGCTAAGATAGCTTTTACCCTGGAGCTGCCAAAGTAACTCTCTCTCTTTCTCTCTCAGTAGTTTATTTTTATTTTTAGTATATGTTACATTTTATAATACAGCTCTGTATCCCAGCTGTATCCCCCTCCCTCATTCCTTCCTAAACCCTTCCTCCCTTCTTCATCTCCTCCCTGCTCCTTTCCAAGTCCACTGATTGGGGCAGACCTCCTCCCCTTTCATCTGACCCTGTTTTATCAGGTATCTTCAGGACTGGCTGCACACTTCTCCTCTCTGGCCTAGCAGGACTGCTCCTCCCGTGGGGGATGGGGAGGTCAAAGAGCCTGCCATTGAGTTCCTGTCAGAAATAGTGCCTGTTCCTCTTACTATGGTAAGCCAATTGGTTACTGAGCTACCACGGGCTTCATCTGAGCAGAGGTTCTAGGTTATATCCATACATGGTCCTTGGTGGAGTGTCAGACTCAGAAAAGACCCTGTGCCCAGATATATTTGGTCCTTGTTGAGCTCCTATCCTATCCACGTCATACTAACTCCCCTTCTTTCATATGATTCCCTGCACTCTGCCAAAGGTTTGGTTATGAGTCTTAGTATCTGCTTTGATACACTGCTAGGTAGAGTCTTTCAGAGGCCCTCTGTGGTAGGCTCCTGTCCTGTTACTTGTTTTCTCCTACATCCAATGCACCTCCCATTTGTCTTTCTAAGTGAGGATTGATCATCTTACCCCGTGTGTCCTCTTTCTTGTTTATCTTCTTTAGGTGTATAGATTTCATTATGCTTATCATATCTTACTCTCTCTCTCTCTTTTATCTCCTCTGATAACATTACTTCACTTATGAGGCTCAATCCATCACGACCTCTTATGATGACACAGTGGCAAGTCAATTTCAACATAAATTTTGGCGACAACATTCCAACCATGGCAACCTGCTCATTTTCCATTTGAATGTCTTTTGTGAGACTCCCCACACCAACATTTTTCCCCTTTTAGTTGTTTTGTTTCTGTTTGTGAGTTATGGTCTCACTGTGTAGCCCAGGTTATCCTAGAACTTACTATGTAGCCTAAGGTAGCCTTAAACTTTTTGTAATCCTCCTTTGTGAGATGAACCAATATGGCTGGCTCTTTTATTTTATTGGTATCATCTCCTGACAGTTACAATACTTAGGATAGTTAAACAAATATGATTATAACTGAAAGCTTAAGACTAAACTTTTGTTAGTGATTGATTGCCTTTGACTTTTGCTTAATGCTAGAGCCTTTTTTATACATAAAATCTTTTAATTCATTTAAATGCTGTTAAGAGAAGGGATTATCTTAAGGAATAAGAAATCGAGGCATAAATATATGAGTTTCCTGAAGTCCTGAAGTTAGAAAATATTCCAGGAAAGATTTGGGTTCATTCTTTTGCTCTGTGTCTTTTATTATTATTTATTATTTATATACTAGTCTGCCTGCATGTGTGCTTGCATGCCAGAAGAGGGCACCAGATCTCATTATAGATGGCTGTGAACCACCACGTGGTTGCTGGGAATTGAACTCAGGACCTTTGGAAGAACAGTCAGTTCTCTCAACCTCTGAGCCATCTCTCTAGTCCCCAACTCTGTGTCTTTTGATATATATATATTGCTATCAAGATTGTCTTTTCTGAGACTGATTCTCCAACCAAGGACCATGCATGGATATAACCTAGAACCCCTCTTCAGACATAGCTCATGGCAGCTCAGCCTCCAAGTGGGTTTCCCTAGTAAGAAGAACAGAGACTGTCTCTAACATGAACTCAGTGGCAGACTCTTTGACCTCCTCCTCTGCCCCCTAGACAAGAGCAGCCTTGCTAGGCCACAGAGGAGGACAATGCAGCAGTCTTGATGAAACCAGATAAACTAGAGTCAGAGGAAAGAGGAGGAGGACCTCCCCTATCAGTGGACTTAGAGACAGGCAGAGAGGAGATGAGAGAGGGAAGGTGGGATTGAGAGGGAGTGAGGGAGGGGGCTACAGCTGGGATACAAAGTAAATAAACTGTAATAATATTAAAAAATAAATAAATAAAGAGATTGACCCAAAGAAGAACTATATTTATTTATGAGTATATCTTTGTTATTATTAAACATAAATATTGGCTTCTCACCATTTTGCTGGTTTAAGTTCTGTTTTCTTTGAACCCTATAAAGCTAAAATATGCAGCTAGTTATAACTGTCAATGAGTCAAGTAGAGTTAATTCAAAGAAAACAATAAAGAGCTTATTATATCCTGGTAGCTTATGTTTGACTAATGTTGCAGTTCATGTTTTTAAATTCTTATTTATTTTTGTTTCATGTGCATTGGTGTTTTCCTTGCTTGTATGTATGTGTGAGGGTGTCAGATTCCCTTTTACCTGGAGTTACAGGGAGTTGTGAGTTGCCATGTGGGTGATTGGAATTGAACCTGGACCCTGGTAGAGCAGCCAGTACTCTTAAACATTGAGCCATCTCCCCAGCCTGTATTTTATATTTTGTAATATAGAAAATGCTCTGCATATCTTGAAAGTGTTATTTGGTGATGATATGACATGTTATTAATCATTCCTAATGAAGTTAAGTGTAAGAGTTCTAATCTTCCAATATTGGGTTATTATAATAGAAAAGTTATTATTTAGTTTTATTATGGTCTGTCAGCATTGGTTCTCAAGTATGTTTTTATTCAAATACTTCCTTCCTCTCTGAAATACAGCCATGATTTAAGAAGCCCATCTGGACTATATCCTTGTTAATACTAGTAGCACTGGTTTTATTTTATTCAGCATAATTTAACAACTGTAGTTTTTGAAAGGTAGATAAATAAATATTCTGTAACACTTTCCCTCTTTAAAGGCTACATTTCAAATTCTAAAGGGAAATTACTAAATAAATGCTCTTTGAACAAATCTATATTTATCCATTGAAATCAAATGCCAGTAGCACAAAATACCATAAAGCAATCCAGGAAAATATTGGTATCAGTCTCTAAAGATTAAAGCAACAGAAAATATGCTTTCTTGAAAAATCAAGGTTGGTGGGTTTCTTCACATTTATAATTACCTGAGTGCCTGAATACCTTATACCATAACAGACCTCTGTGATTTCCTCAAATCATTGTTTTTATACAAATACTTGTAGTTGTCTCAAGGTCCCTTCAGCCATATACTCCTTACTGAGATCGTCTACCTCATGCTATCTGCTTTTCTAGCTGTTAATTTATAAATGTAGTAGTAGTTACAGGGAATATACTTTCAGTAGCAAATCAGTGCCGGATGGAGTTGGACAGTGGTCCCAATTTTCTCCTATACCCACTACCTAAAGACATATTTGGCAATATACGTTGTTTAACAGAAAAAACTGTCTTAGTTTTATTACCTGTTTGAGCATATATGCAAATAAGAAGCTAGATATATTGAAAATATGTTTTGGACATTGCAAACCAAACACAAGTCCTGTTCTTGTGATTAAATCTCTGTTTCTGTGACTGAAACTGGAGCTTACAATTTACCGACCCAGCCAGCAATTCGTAGTGCAGGGAGCCCAGAGCAGCATACCTCATCGGCATCACTGTCTGTTTGATAAGCTACTAGCAACAGTAATCTCACTCTTCAGAAAATCAGATAAGACATAAGAATATGCTTCTTTTGTTTACGCAGTTGTCAAAATCTTTATTGAACTAACAGCCAGAATTCAATTCATTTTAATGTATAAAATATTCTGAAAGGATTTCCTGAATACCTCATCAAATAATAATCAATGTTCATTCTCCATAACTGGGTCTCTTGATAATTTCTTGTTAACTAGTAAAGTAAGATGAATGACCACTGTTTACTGGTGTCAATTTTACATAGTAGTGAATACTAAAATGTTTATAATGTGGAACTGAATGAAGTTTAATTAATAATGTTCATAGATTGAAGTTCTATTTTGATATATGCTTTATTGACATATATCCTTCATCTGTGTGTATTAACTACTGCTACTTTTCATTACGTTTTGTTTGTAGTTTCACATATAGTAACTTTTACTTATTCAATAAAAAGGAGAAACTTTAATTTCAATTACACATCACCTAATTGAGAAACAGACAATTCTTTATTCCTCAGTCTGCTGCCGTTTTGCAATAAAGTCAATAAACTATTCTTAAAAGTACACCATATAATTGAAAAGACTTATGTTTGTTAAATAAATTTTGTAATAAAAGCAAATACTCTTTGAAATGAAGCATACTGACATAAGGGTTTATTGAGTTTTTTATGTATTTTTTATTTTTATTAGTTACATTTTATTAACTCTGTATCCCAGCTGTGTCCTGCTCCCTTATTCCCTCCCAACCCCACCCTCTGTCCCTCATCTCCTCCTTGTCCCTTTCCAAGTCCACTGCTTGGGAAGGACCTCCTCCCCTTTCATCTGACCCTGTTTTATCAGGTATCTTCAGGACTGACTGCAAACTCCTCCTCTGTGGCCTAGCAGGGCTGCCCTTCCGGTGGGAGGAGTGGGTTGGTCAAAGAGCCTGTCATTGAGTTCTTGTCAGTAATAGTCCCTATTCCCCTTACGGTGGGAAACCAATTGGTTACTGAGCTACCATGGGCTACATCCTCTGACCAGGGGTTCTAGGTTATATCCATACATGGTCCTTAGTGGAGTATCAGTCTCAGAAAAGACCAGATATATTTGGTCCTTGTTGAGCTCCTATCCTTTCCATGTCATACTAACTTCCCCTTCTTTCATATGATTCCCTGCACTATGCTGAATGTTTGGTTATGAGTCTTTGTATCTGCTTTGATACTCTGCTAGTTAGAGTCTTTCAGAGGCCCTCTGTGGTAGGCTCCTGGCCTGTTACTTGTTTTCTCCTACATCCAATGCACATCATGTCTTCACCCCTCCCAAAAATATTTTTAAAATATTAGTTTTGTTTTAAAACAAAACAATTACTGCTAAACTTGAAAGGATTTTCAAGTCCCAGATACCCGTGAAACTCTTCTGTCACCTCTTGTGTTTAAAAAGTATTCTTATTATTCTTGGTCTGTATAATAAGAAACTTGCACTTATAAAATGTCTGTAATTTTGAACAAAATAATCTAAATAGTATTTGATTTATAGTTTAAGCCTTGAGATTGTGACAAACGTGATGAATTTAGTTATGTGCTTTGAAGTTAACAGAGGCTTCAAACTAATTCATTGATTATTAATCCATAAGCTTTCACCATATTATTATTGATTACTTACTGATATCAAATGAGTTAACAAGCTCAGTTTCATCATTAAAATGAAGAAATCATGGCACTAGCATTAGGGTGAGTACGTGGATAAAATTGTGTGTGTGTGCAGCAGACTCTAACAGCATGTTTGGGTTACAATGGGAGACTGTAGGAAGTAGAAGAATGCAAAAGGCAGGAAAAAAGGATAAATTCTTTATGAGTCAGAATGGCTATAATTTAGAAATAGAAGCAAAATGTGCAAGTTTGTGAAGAGGTATGTTATTTTGAGATCTAAATTCTGAGTCTTAGTGTACATGCCTTTTTCTGACTCTGATTCATAGTGCATGTTCCATGTAAAATCATCTGATGAATAAAAACAGTATGTTTATTATTACAGGGGATGTATGTATGCACATTTGAGTGTATGTGTGTAATCAGGCTTTTACATCTCAACATTTGCTTGAAAATGAATGCAATACATAATTTCTTGGAAATTTCACGCAACTTATTCATACAAAACAGTAGATATCAAGGAGATACAGTTTTGGCCCTGGAGACCCTTGGTACTATGTACAGACCTTTGTGGATGTCACAGTTAAACACTTGCTCCTAGTATCAGAGACGCAGTCAAATATGCCTGTCAGTGTCTTACCATAAAAATTTGCCCAGCCCAACAATCAGCAGTGTTGAGAATGTGAAAACCTGTTATGAAATTACTCAGGAGTATGTCTTATAAAGTGTCCAAGGAAAAGGAAGTGCTTATTTGTGACTATCTTCTCAGGTATCATTTATGATTATTTATACACCTGTGCAACTATTTCAGTTTAAGAGCTAACCTTTTCCTGCGGTGAGACACTATGCTCCTTCTTTTCCCACCTTAACTCAAAAGTTTTCATTATGCTGAATTTTATATTTTTTTCATTCATTTTTTTTCATGTTGTTTATATTTTTTTCATTCATTTTTTTCATGTTGCTTACTTTATACTTTAATAAATAAGTATAATTTGTATGTTCTTCCACTGCGTGTTTTTATGATAGCCTGCTAGAGACTGTTAGGATTCTTATACAGACGTGAAGAGCCATATTTTATTCTTTTCCGCTATTCCATATTATTGTATGAGGCACACTATATTAACTCTATAGAGTTACAGACCTATTCTTTTGATGAACATTTGGGATGGTTTCAGGAATTTGGGGGCAAGGAACATATATTACAACATGTTTTGTTTCATGTAAGTTTCTCTTGTATATATATATATATATATATATATATATATAGTATAAAAGAAGATAAGTTTAGGCACATGTGTGTGTGCATTGTTAGAATCAGTGTTGAAGTCCTCTATGATCACAAGGATGTATGTATGTATGTATGTATGTATGTATGTATGTATGTATCTATTGCCCCCTCACATAGTTTCTTTGTTTGAAGCAGATGTTTCCTGTGGAGTGTCATGGAGGCTAGGCTGGCTTTGAACTTGTGATGTAGCTCAGTATGAACTGGAATTTCTGATCCTCCTGTGTATACTTCTCAAGTGCTAGGATTAGCAGCATGAATTGCCACACCCATCTCTACAACTCTTTCTTTAGGATATATGCTACCAAGTATAATTTCTAACCCACAGGGCATATGAATGAATGTTATGAACAATATTTTTTCAAAGGTTATCCTTATCCTAAGGCCATCTATATGTATCTGTGAATGTTTCCTTGATTTGTATATTCATCAACACTTCAAATGATCTGGTTTCATTAGTTTTGATGATCTTTTTTATATCTCTGATATAGTCTCACTAGGGTCTTTGGTATGATATTCTTTTGAGTTTGCACATTTTTATAAGTTTATTCACATACACACATATATTTGTAGTTAAAGTCTACCCAACTTTCTTGTTTTCGCATTGAGATATTTGAATTTTATTATGTATTTATTGCTGTTTTATTTTTATTGATTTATTATTTTATTTCAATTTATTCACTTTGTATCCCATCTGTAGCTCCCTCCCTCTTCTTCACCTATAACCTTCCCCTAGTCCACTGATAGGGGAGGTCCTCCTCCTTTACTAGCTGATCCTAGCCTATCAGGTCTCATCAGGGCTGGCTGTATCCTCTTTCTCTGTAGCCTGGTAAGGCTGCGCCTCCCCCCCACCCCTGGAAGGAGGTGATCAAATCATCCGGCAACTGAGTCCATGTCAGAGACAACCTCTGCTCCACTTACTAGGGAACCCACTTGGACACTGAGCTGCCATGGACTACATCTGAGGAGGAGTTCTAGGTACTCTTCATTCATGTTCCTTGGTTGGTGCCATCAGTCTCTGCAGGGTCCCCTGGAACCAGACATTTTTTGGCTCTGTTGGTCTCCTTGTGAAGCTCCTGTCTCCTCCATGTCTTTTTATCTCCTTCTTCTTTCATAAGATTCCCTGCACTCTGTCCAAAGTTTATCTATGAGTCTCACCATCTGCTTCAATACCCTGATGGGTAGATTCTTTTAGAGGCCCTCTGCAGTAGCCTCCTGTCCTGTTCCCTGTTTTCTCCCATTTCCACTATCTATACTGTTTTTTTTCTTCTGAATGATGATTAAGCCTCTTCCCTAGGGTACTCCATGTTGTTTAGCTTCTTTATAACTATAGATTTTTGTATGTTTATTCTATTTTATATGGCTAATATCCACTTATAAGTGAGTATATACCATGTGTCTACTTCTGCTTCTGGGTTAACTCACTCAGGATGATCTGGGTTCCATTCATTTGCTTGCAAATTTCATGATGTCCTTGCTTTTAATTGTTGAGTAGTATTCCATGTTTACCAAAAGTACAACATCAAGTATTAATTGTTGGAAGAAACATCAGTGCTTCTTATTTCTCAGTTTCACCAAAGACCTTCAATGAATGAATGAGATCTCTGATGATATATAGAATATATGCAATACTTTTCAAAGGTCATGTGTTTCCTTAATAAGTAAATAGAATAGTTCTCATTTTGTAACCTCTACCTGTATGCTTCTCACATATTAACTTCTTTAAACTCAGAATGTATTATGATAAACAATTGTTTAAGCAGTTTTAATAAACAACACAAGTAAAGAGATTAACAATTCTGATGTCTCTAACATGAGAATGGATAGAAACTCAAACAAAATAATGCCTAATTCCTTTTCCATATATAAGCACCCCATTGATATTGCTAGGTCCCACACATGTACACACAGCTCAGAAAATCAACCTATTGGATTTGAGAAAATATCTAAAAAGTTTGATCAGATATTTAAAAGAAGGATGTTGGATACACTAAAAAATATCACATCATATTTAATTGTAAATATAGGTGTTTCACTCGTCCAATTTATAGGTGAATTTTATGGTTAGTTTCATGTGTGTTTAATATTACCAGGAGCTAGATAAATGGAGACGGTTGATTTCCTTGGCAACGAATGTTTCTTTAACATATTTTCCGTGGAATGATTTGTGTAACCTCAAACAATGTAAATAAAACTGTGGTCTTTACTTTGCAAAACTAATGGACTAAAGTAAATATAATGCAGAATAGGGAGAGGGTGCTCAGACATGCCAATGCTAACAATATAGATGGCTGAGCTTGTTTGACTTAAACTTGAAGTTCCTTGATTTTGAGAATGAAAAGGGCTAAGTATAATTATTCACAATTGAACTGAAATTGGCAAGGAAGTGGATATGCAAAAGAAATGAATGTTGAAAGAATAAATTTCTTCTAGTGATCCTATGATGATTAAATTCTGGGGAAAAAAAAAGTGAGCCCTTATGTTTCTGACTTTGGAGCTGAAGCAAAGATATTTGAAGCTTTTTTTATTATCTAAAAGAAAATGGATAAAGAAATGATCACTCAAAAATACAACTTTATCTTTGATATTATGATCACAACTCATAAAAAAGAGGAGCAATGCACACAGATGATAAAACGTCAATGGAAACTAGTGGAAAGTTGAAGTGCAAAACTTCTTTCAGTAATCAAATAATTGAATAATGAAAATTAAATCATTTGAACAATCATGCTTTTGTGTTGAGAAAATTGCATGTTGACATACCAAAATGAGGGCAACTATTTTAGTGTATTTAATTACTGGATTAATCAATAGTGAATCAGTTCCCTGACTGATTCCCTTGACTCCTAGCTGTAGCCTCACGGTATATAGCAGAATCATTACTGGATTTACAGAGAGTTGTACTTGTTTGTTGAGAATTTAAATAAGATTAAATGTTAAAGTATAAATTAAAGCAATTTGTACAAGTAAAATTCCTAAATATGATTATCTATGATTCAGTGCTGAGCTGAAATTTGCAAGAAAATATATTTCACAGGAGAAAAGTGGAGATTAGGAAATAGGGTGTAGAATATTGGTCTGAATTTTTCCATATGACTTAAAATAGAATTTTTATTGTGTTATAAAAGATAAATTCCGATATAATGATTTTTGTCTTAGGCTAAAAAAAATCTATTAAAGTGAGACATTAATGCTTCTTATATGTCAATCCTGAACAAGTCTAGACTTTTGATTTCACTGTCTAGGAGCCATACCCTGTGTTAGCAGCTGCCTGAGAAAGGTAAGTTCCTTTTTTTCCCCTGTATTTGCTTTCAATCCCATTTAGACATAAAAGGAGAGAGGTAGGAATCAAACACATGCTTGTACCATGTCCATAGGATATAACAGGGAGTGATATAGAGTAATATAAAGGCAGTAAGGAGAGTCTTACCTTCATCATCTCTCTTGCTCTAGAAATTGTGATCTGACTTCTTTGCCCAGAAGACAGTACATAATCTAGGTAGGGGCAATATTTTAGTGTACCTGGGACAATTCATCCATGTGTGCCTACTGTACAAGGTATTACAATTCACAGCCTTAGTAAGAATCCCAGTTCCCAAGTTTGGTGAACATCAGAGAGTCACGGTCTTATAGGGTAGTATGCATATCTTGAGGCCACAACATATGCTAAGTGGCCAGATAAACCCAGGACTAGAGATCAGAGGACCTTTTCACTAAGTATTGGGTCCAGATGTGAAAGACTTAGCCTTCTCTTAAAGACTTTGGTGCAGAAGAAATGTCTGCGTAATCCAGCAGGTTAAGTTCCCACCTACTTGTTTAAAAGAATCTTAGTCATAAATAGATTGATGTAAATGTTTTTAACGTCCATGAAAAAGACAAGTCTTGAAAAATTATAAATTACTTATATTTATAGCTCTGGGTTTGTTTGTTTGTTTGTTTCCTAGTGAAGTCTAGAGTAGAGAAAATGTAAAGTCATGACGTATTTTCAGCCCCCGACAGAGTTACGCTATTAATGGGGGTGTGAGTCGTGATCAAGTTCATCTCTTTCTGTTTTTCCAAAACTCTTCTACATATCTGTCAGAATAAAGAAGGGGAAGGCTTGGGGACAGACAGTGTTATAACTCAGTAAAGAGAGCTCGATCCTGGAACGAAGACAGTGAGTCTGAAGCTCTGGGGGATGAGCCACACTGGAGCTAGGTATGGAGTATTCTACGGGGGTTAGCAAAGTTCAGTCCTCTCGTTCTGGCTGCTTCATCCAGACTGAGAAATGCTACCGAATCCTCATTCCTCTGTATTTTATTTTCTGTTGAAAGATTGATGATTACTTTAGCATCAGAGTGGGCGGACTTTTTCATATGTCTGCTGCAGTCAGCCTACTGGAGTCTGGCAGCTTGCCTCACCTGGCAGCCAAGAGGCAGGATATACCCCACTGAAACTCTGTGGGTGGAAGAAGATTTGTCTTGGCCCATGTTCGCCTCAGAGAAACCTACTAACTACCATTTCTAGCAGCAACCAAGGACTTTGGGCAAGCAGCCAATTTCCAAAGGTTAAATATAAATCTTTAAATACGATTCGATAAGAATATAATACCGTGCATTCTTCATTTGGGGAGCATTTGAAATGACAGCAGACCAGACAACCTTCTTACCATAAGTTGTCCTCCCTGTTTAGATTGCAGAAGAGAGAGAACTCTGCTGTGAAAATGAAAATTTGTATAGTAATTAGAGTTAATGGCATCACTGCAGAAAGTGTAGACTTTGTTAAAATGCTAACAGCAGCTCTGCAAGTTGGATCAAAAATAAGGAAATATAGGCCCATGACTGTGCTGATGACATCCTTCAGAACTGGACTTAATGTTGCTCATGGGGTGAATGAAACACATTTCTAGTAACTGACTTTTTACAGAGCACGTACTAATGAGTAGCAATCTACCATGTAATGGATTAACAATTACAAGCTATTCGGGATATAATTTTAATGTTTATTAGAATTCCAAATTCTTACAGGATTATCTGGATGCAGTTAATGTCTGTAGGCTTTTAAAATCATTCACACACACACACACACAGACATACAAGACTAAGCTGCTCATAGCTCTCAGCTGTTGCTTTTCTTCTGATATAAAGCACCATCTTTTCTTCATGTTTCTTCAGTTAATTTTACCATGCACTTATTTTAAAAGCAATTCTGGTATCATCAATGAATATCAACCTAGACATTGATTTTAACTATTTTGCTTTGTGTCTCCATGTAAGCAATCTGTCTCTTTATTGATAGAGTAAATAGGTAAATACATATTTCACAAATACGGTAGGTTTAGCTAGGTTTGGAAATTGTTTCGTATTATTGTACTAATGATGCTCATTTCCTCATTTCTTCAGTTGATAGCACTTATTAGATAACAGAAAAAACTTAGAATTGAGAATGTTTGATTCATCACCATGATCAATTTTGTGAGTTAAAAAAAATAAGCACTGGATTTTATAGAAGCTATTAAATCTTGATTCGAGAAAAAGTAGAAACTAGGGCTGGAGATATGGGTGGTGGTTAAGATTATTGGCTTCTCTTCACAGGGTCTGAGTTCAAGTCACAGGGACTACATGATGGGTCATAACTATCTGTAACTCCTAGGGGATCTGTTGCTCTCTTCATTCCTCCATGGTACACCAGGCATACATGCCTGTGAGGCACACATTTATGTGCAGGAAAAACACACATATATATCACATTAACGAATATGCAATTAACTAACTGAAAAATAGCAACCAATCATCTAAGGTGCTATGAAACAATGACATGAAGTGTCCTACTTAATTAAGACACAAATATTATAAAGCTATGACATACACATCCTATCAGTTTAAAGGTTAAGAAAGCCAACATAAAGGCTTAGATTAAAAAATTCTCATATTATCATCTCATGTCTGCTTGTGTGTTAGCAGTATGTCTTTGGGGAAACTAATTAAATACTGTGTCAGGTTCCTCATAAAACTAGTACCTACAAGGTTGAGTTGTTCCCGACATTAGTAAGGCAATACATATAAACACTTAGGGAAAAGGACACATGTTGGCACATGCAGATTTAATACCTGACACTTGTTACATTGTCTGGTGTTAGAGCTCAGTACAGTGGGAAGTTTTCTCTTTCATCAATGAAGCTTTCACACCTCCCCAAGTGAAACAATCTTCCTCAAATCCCAAAGGTAAACAGTAATCAGCCTGGAGTTTAGAAATGATTATTATTTATGTGTGCAGCTGTTCAAGTGAGGAATTAACATGGCTTCTAAGTGATACCATTATTTGATATAATATACACTGGATTTCTTCAAGTACTATGATTTTCAATTATCCTCAATTAAGGTTTTTAAACAAATGGTGGAGGAAGGAAATAATACGAAGAATTTACGGATCCCTCTTAAGCATGTTTTAACCTTCCTGTCATTAAAAGCCCATAAAGCGTTACTATTTTCTACAAGGCAATTATACAGATGTCGTTTATAAGATGTCTTATGAAATTACAGGAAATAATTTAATTGGCACTCTACAACATTTTTGGTTAATGTCTTCATTCTAAATGAACTTGCTCCATGAAGCAGAAAAGAAAAAGCCACAATTTAAATTATTTTTAGGGTGAACAACTAAATAGAACTTATAATGAAGAAGGAATTTTTGACCTATGTAAGGTTTAAGGATTACAGTAATGGATCAAACATCTGAAACCAGGTTGGTATAGAAACCGCTCTGAATCTGAGGTTTTATCTTGTTTCCTCTTCATCCTGCACTCAACCCAATGGTGTTCTCAGTTCTGAAGTCAGCATTTCTGGCACAGCATTTTGTAGGCACGCAGAACAAGGAATACAGTTATTCATCTGCCCATGAAGAGTGCCACATCTACCAAATTTACCCACTTCTTTCCACCTATGTCATTTTCTTTTTGCCAGAAGGAATGTACTTTACTGTTTTAGTCACAAGCTAAGCTGCCTTAGCTTGTTGCTCTCCTACAAGCATTTTTTATAAGCATATATCACCTTGAACTTCTCCACCCATTAAATCACCAACTCCTAATTAAAAAGGAGCTCGTTAAGATGATATGAGCTGGAACTTTACCACACGGAGAAAACCAAAACTGCAGACTTGAGTTAATATGAGTTTGGACACATCACCACAGGCCCCCACAGAATCACAGGGCAGATATTTAAGTCCTTGTAACCCTTAAATACATTTACCTCCTTCATTTATGTAACACAGAGAAGTCTTTTAGCATAATACATCACTATGTTAGAGTATCTATGAAATGAATGATTTTTTCTCTTTATTTAAAAGAAGATTGCATGGTTTACAGTATATTTTTTTGGTATTTGTTAATGCATTTTTATTTTGCAGTATGTGTGTGTGTGTGTGTAATCCACAACATGCATGTAGAGATCAGAGAGATTCAGTTCTCTTTTTCTATGATTTAAGTGTTGGGGATCAAAAGGATCAAACTAAGTTTGCCAGGCATGATAGCAAGTTCTCTTTGCCCTCTGGGCCGTAAAGCCAGCACCCCCACCCCACCTCTACATTTGTTTGTTCCAGTTAGTCCCACACCAAAATTCAATTCATTCAGGTATTGTTGTTTATAACACATTGTTAATAATGTCAGCCACTTATTGAACATGCACTATATACAATTATTTCATAAAAATCTTACAAGTTGTACAATTGGGATAAATGAAGAGTCACATCAACACAGAAGGCAATTTTCCCAAAGCCTTACAATAAGTGAACCTTAAAAAATAGTTTTACCTCAAGACCCAGCTATACCCCTCCTGGTTTTATACCCAAAAGGCACTTTACCATACAACAAGAACATGTGCTCAACTAAGTTCGTAGCAGATTTACTCACAATAGCCAGAAGCTGGAAACAACCTAGGATGCCCCCAGCTGAAGAACAGATAAAGAAACTGTGGCAGATTTGCACAATGGAATATTACTCAGCAATTAAAAACAAGGAAATCATGAAATTTTCAGGCAAATGCATGGAACAAGGAAAGATCATCCTGAGTGAGGCAATCCAGACCCAGAAGGACACATGTAGTACTCACTTAAAAGTGGATTTTAGCCATATACCACAGGAAAAGCATGCTACAAGGCACAGACCCAAAGATTAAATAACATAGAGGATCCAAGGAGGATGCACAAATCTCACTCAGTCTGGAAGGGAGATAGTGGTTGAAGAGAGGAACAAGGTAGAAGCAGCCCAGAGAAATATGAGGGTATAGAGAGGACCTGGGGAGAGAGGGGGAAAAGGGAGAGAAGACCTGTAGAGAAAAGAGAAACTGAGAGTGTAGTTATCTCTGTGACAAGCTGGAGACCTAAGTTAGGGTAGGCTCCTGGGAGGAAATGAAGGGGATTCGAGGAGTGATTCCTAGTAGCAGACTCCATAGAGACTGAAGATGACACCCGCTTCGTAGACTGGTCTCCTAACAGAGAGAGGGGTGTCAGCAACCGACCCATACAATCTTTGACCCCAAATTTACCCAGCCTATAAGATGTGGAGGGATAAAAATAGAACAGAAAGAGCAGAGATTGAGGGGATACCCAAACAATGCCTGGCCCAGTCAAAGACCCACCCCTGTCCTCTGAGAGATGCTGCCCAGAAGTGCCTCAAAACAGATGCTGAGACTCACAGCCAAATACTAGGTGATGCATGGGGAGTCTTGGGGGAAAGTGGGAAGAAAGAGAAAAAGACCTGGAGATGACAGGAACTCACAGGAAGACCAACAGACTAGTTGTCAGGGTCCAGAGGGGCTTGCTAAGACTGAAGCATGAACCAAGGACCACGCAGGAACCGTACCTAGGCCCTCTACAAAGATGTAGCAGATAGGCAGCTTAAACCTCCGATGGGTTCTCTAGGAAGGCAAGTGTGAACTGCATCAGACAGGAACTCACTTGTCAGCTTTTTGATCACTCTCCCTTGGTGGGACTGCCTTGACAGGCTTCCAGGGAAGAGGACATGCTCAGTCCTGATGCAGCTTGATGGGGTGGATGGGAAAGGCAGCTGCCCTTCTCTGAGGAAAAGGGGTGGAGGAAGAAAGCAAGTGTATGGAGGAAAGGAGATGAGAGGAGGGATGGCGCTACAACAAGGATGTAATGTGAGTAAAAATAAACAAAATTCAAGTTAAAAAGAATAGGCTCGACAGTTGTTAATGTTAAGCTTGTGTATCTTTTGGAAGTATAAGCCACAAAATTGCTTATATTAACACTTCCATTACCTTGTATCATGTTGTAAATGTATAACGTAATTGGTTTAAAGGATTTTACATCTATTATGTACCAACAGAAGTCTATATTGAAGACAGATACATCAACCATCTAAATCTTATCATTTACTACCTTAGAGTCTAGTGAGAGGTTTTTAACACTGACCATCGCACCAAGTACTTATAGAAAAAAGGCGAAGCTGGACATTCACAGTGGTGCACATATGTAATCGCAGCCCTTGGAAAGAGGAGGCAGGAGAATTCTAAGTTTCATTCCAGCCAGGGTTACATGGGAACACACTGTCTCTGGAGGGAGAGGGAATAAATTAAGACTATAATCCTTGACAGCAATAAAATTACTATATCTTCTGCTTGCTCCCTAGGGTGAATTGTTACATCTTATTTTTAGTTACGCTTTGGAAAAGGTCAATTTTTCTTAACACATTTAATTTATCTATTCAGATACTCAAAATAAAATAAAAAGAAAGTGACAATGATTTCTGTGAGCTTCCATCTTAAGGCCTTGTAAATATAGAGTTAACAAAGAAAACAGGATTTCAACACCTCCTAACTCTCTAAACATCCTCAGGGTTTTCTGTTGGTTTATCTAACTCTGGTTTGGAAAGTGCTGCTTCATCCTTGCTGTCAGGAAGTCCCTCCAAAGGAGGACTTCTGGGGAGCTAAACCCTGCAGCGATGTGGCTGACTGCAGTAGCAAGCTGATTTTGCCAAGCTCTTACAGCCTGCTCTCCACAGACTCTACTTCCTCCCATTTGCTCCTCTAGGGGCTCTTTTGCAGTCTGTTTTCTTGCAGTTCCCTCTAGGAGACCTCTTCTGGGGAATGTGTCTTCCCTAACTTAGAAACTGCAAGCCACCTGCACTCTGTGTGTATTTGGCCCTCTCCGGATTTATGCCCTTGTGCCGCTGTCTTTTGCCGCTTTCTCGGAGGAAGTAGGTTGCATGGAGTAAGCGATAGTTTCCCTCTCTCAAGCAGACATGAGTGAATAAGCAAATGACTGTACCTAGGCATGAGAGGCTGCACTCTCAAGAAAGCAAGAGCATAGCAAAATTACAAATGGAAGATGCTACTGCTGACAGTCTATGAGTTCTGGGAGCCAGGCTCTCTTCATTAGGTCTTCCTCTCTGAACGCTGAAGACAGGCTAAGGATTTGATAGACATGGGCCCAGGTACCCTTGTTCATGGAAACTTTAATTCCCACCTTCATGCCACTTTAAAGCCCTTCTGAAGAGCTGAGAGATGAGCCCAGCTCAGGCCCTTCAGGAAGAAACTCAGAGGTAATTCCTGAAAACTAGAGTTCTTAAACTCTAGCGCGTTCTCCAAACCAGTAAAATTAATACACACAAGCAAATTAATCAAGTGTATGAATTAGTTTTTCTTATGAATTTGTTAATCTAAAAATAACTGTCTATTCACTTAGAATATAGGCAACCCACCGCTTTCCTTTAACTCTTATGATATAACCATTCTTTAGAAATTGATCTCTGACTCAAATTCTCATTTTCTTCCAGAAGAAAAAGTTATAGATTTAAACAAAACCTCTATATTTTATGTGATTTGTGGTATTAAAATTTTTACTAAAGGTTTAATTTAAGTCTATAACTTTGTTAAATGTTGTGATTTCAACATAATTCTCTACGATTATTTTCTTCACATTATCCAGTTCTTGAATATCTGGTCAGATAACCTAACCTCACCCTACAGTTCCTTGTACAGTGGCTTTTGGATGGTGCTAAAGAGACTATGTTTGTACCCTAAAATTGTGCTTTCCGAATGAAAATTATTTGCTCAATAATATTGAGAAAGATATTTTAAGGAACATCTCAATTTATTTTTAAATTACAGATGCTAAATGCCTGATGGGATATCGCATGCAGATTCATTTATTGAAATATTAAGTTTCCCACTCATACACTTTTGAATAAAGTAGGAATCAAAATTCCTACTTTATACTTTTGGGACAAAGGAAGATGAAGTCTAAAGAAAAGATGTTATAAAATATGCTTAATCATATATCTATGATTATATATAGTATGTAATATAGGATACATTATATGATATATACTATAATGCAATATATGTTAATAATATATCTATACTTAGATGAACTATTAGAGTTTAGCGTATATTGTTATTATTATATTATTCTCAATTTAAGAACCAGTAGTGCTATTGAACTTTTCAAATAATAAAACACCGAAAATTAATATGATTTAGTAAATGTGTACATCAGCTTTCTACTGCTGTAATTAAGTACATGACAATTGAACAGGAGAAAATTTTACTTCGATTCTTGGTTTCAAAGGTTTATGTTCCCTTGAGTCTGCTGTTTCTGGACCTGTGGTTGCATAGGATATCATGGGAAGGTTGTGTGGTGGTCAGAATCACATAGTGTCATACATGAAGGAGGGAGAAGCTCTGAAGAAGGGCCAGGAGCACAAATCTGTTCTTTCTTTGAGACATGTAAAGATAAGGATAATCTAAAAATATTTTTCTAGATTTACTTTTTTATTTGTCATGAATAAGTATATGTGCGTGGCTTTGCACTTGCTTCTGGGAAAGTATGGAGGTCAAAGAGCAACGAGCAGAAGTCCATTTTCTCTTTCCACCAAATGAGACCTGGGGTTTAAAGTCAGGTCATCAGGCTTAGCAGCTCAGGTCTTACCACTGAGCTGTTCTACCAGCAAGATATGCAGGAACTTAGGCTGTTTCATTCATTGAATACATGCTTTTGACTTTTCATCTACTAAAAGTAATGAAATGTCTGCTTGTGTGTAATTAAGAGAAGAATTTCATCAAATGGTGGTAAAAATTTCTTGTAACATTCAGATTATCAGAAAAGTTTTTTCCCCACTCAACTGTGTTTTGTCTAATAACAAAGCCTTGCTTTTTCCTCTGTGAAATAAATGTTCTGAAGATACAGGAAAGAATGGGTATCTTCTTAGAGAGAAAAAGGGAGATTTGTAAAATCAGCACATCTCAAGTTACTAGGTTTGTGTGTTTAGTGATTTTGGTCACCAAGTCATCTCACTGAACTTATTTCATATCAGAAAATTTCTCACTATGTATAATCTTTATGTCAACATTCTACTGTTAAGGGGTGAATATTTTGTGGACACAGAGTCTCTGTGACTGGCCTGGAACTTCACTTACAGACAAAAGATGGATTTGAGCTCACAAAGAACCTCTTCCCTCTTTGTTTTGAATTAAGGTACTACAATATATGACAGTGGTTTGGATCTTGAATATCTCCCACATTTTAAGAGCTTAACATTCAGTCCCTGAACAACAAGAAGGGATAGAACCTATAAAAAGAGTTAAGGCCTAGGAAGCCAGTTTCCAGTGTAAGGAAGGAAGAGAATCCTTATGGACTTGTCAAGCAAAGATCTCCTAATAATATGTCAGATCATAAGGCTCCAGAAGATATTTATCCACAAAAAGATAAAATTTCTTCTGATGTTTTGACAGGTTATTACAAGTAAGAAAGAGCTCAGGTATAGGATAGAAAGACCTACACAGAAAACTAAACAGAAGTAAATGGCAGTTATTCTAGAGTAATAAATGTTATAAATTATTTTGTTCCTCTTTATTTCTCCTTTTATTTTTTATTTACATATTTCTCTTTAGTTAAAATTTGTTTTCATACAATATATTTTGATAAGTTTGTCTCCTCTAAGATCCTCTCTACCCCTGTAGCCATCCAACTTCAACAAGACTAAATCTTCATTTTTTTAAAAAATTATTTGTATAGTAAGATAAAAATTAAATATTGGTTTCACAACTTAAGTATCTAGAATAAGAAGAATGGAACTTGCAGATATGATTGCTGAAAATTGTTTGGACTTATAATTTCCATAGAGTTATGTTTTGCTAAAAAAGTTGTTTTTGCTATCTAATGTCATTTGTGGTTCCATATGAATTTTAGGATGTTTTGTTTTATTTCTGTAAAAAATATGGGGGGTTTGATTAGGATTGCAATGAATCTGTGAATTTCTTTTGATAGAATAGTTATTTTCACAGTATTAATTCCTTTTAGTTCATAGCAAGATGTCACATTGAATAAGATAAAATAAAAAAGTTGAATTCTTAAAAAGAAATCCTATAAATAGAAGATAGTCAGAAAAGTTACTCCTCTTTAGGATTCTTTGTGAGGACATCAGGACACCAATAGAAAGATTCCACTCTCACAGGACATTATTGAAAGTGTTAGAAAAAATATCCCCATTCTTCATTTTTATTATGAATTAATTTTCACATATTTTTGTTTCAAAGTTTATGTTGAAGCAAAAACCAAGCTCAATTCATCTGAGCTTTTTTTTTTTAATATCTGGGATATTTCAGAGACATGAATATCATTTTTAATTCATTTAATTTATTGGGGTTAAGATATATTTGGACAGAAATTCCTATGATATTTTTCAAGAGCTTCACTAGAAAATGTACCATGAGTGAAATATTTACCTACTTTTACCTCAAGAAGGTTTGTAGCAGACTTAAAATATCCATTGTTATTATTACTCAAAACCGTCACATTTGGTGTTAATAACAGATAATAGTGTAAGTTGACATAGGACACTCTTCTTGCAAACTAAGTCATTTGAGGCAGTGATATTTCCATATACATTCAGTCCTTTAAACAGAGATTCTGTTACAAGTTGTTATTTCATCAATTCGTTGTAAAAATCAAAGCTCCTTGGTCCAAGCGATCAAAGCTTCATTTATATTTTTAGCAAATAATTCATCTTTCTTTTAGTATATACATTCTTCAACATACATAAGAAACAACAGAGGAGGTACTTTTGCAAGAATTACCCCATTTATCAAGCTGACATTCTGGCTGCTTCACAAAAGCAGCAGATTCCATCACTGGTATATAGAGAGGCAAACTCAAATCAAATCTGTGTGCCATTTAGGGACATATGATTAATGAGAATGTGCTTGGTTTTATTAATCTTTCTGAATTCTTGACATCTTACTTTTGTCATAAAACCTCTCATCTTGAAAGCCACCTTTATTTTCTGAATGCTTAATGTAGATTTAATAAAAATGTAGACCCTGACTTTTCCTTGAATTTATAAAATATACTGCTTATGAGAGGCCTTTATTCCTACGTTAAATACATATTCCTGACTTATTGCATATTATAAACAGCTTTCTATTTCTCCAGCCTCTTATTAATAAAACCCTCTTGGATAATCACATATTTAAATGAGCAACTGTGGCTATCTGTCAAGAACATATTGCTGGGCATAATTTCATAATATATAAAGTTATAATGAAGCTTTCAGTTTTAATATCAGAACAGCAATCATTCATTAAACCTCACAAGGCTGAAGAGAGATTCTTAAATTCAGTTTTTGAAGCAACTGTGAGTAGAATCTAAATCATCATCTAAAGATAGAGTGGCACCCATCCTTACCTAAAGTAGAACGATGTGATAGGTACCCATATGGTAGAAATATTTAGTGAATCTGCAAATGAATGATAAGCTGTTTGAAAAAAAAGAAAGTAGTTTTTTTTCCAAGTTTACTATAATCAGTATATAGATACTGATAAAGCTATAGTAGGTTCAGGCAAGGAATGCTTCATTGCCAAAAGTACCTCTAAGAGAATAATTAAAAACCATCTCTAGGGTAGATACAATATGTTTATTGGACATAGGACCAGGTTATGATCTGCTGAATGAAACTCAGGACTTGTCACAAGTAGGAAAGAAGCAGGAATTTGAGGAGGCTCATACTTAATATTAAGAAAAAGCTAAGTGCACATTTCTTCGATTCATAGGAGATTCAATTGCTGGAGCCTAGAAATGCACAGAAACAAGGTATTACTGCATTCCTGCTCTGTTTTCAGGGTTTCAGAACCCAAAGGAACTTCACCCACAAAGGGGTACTTCATCATCACCCCCAGAACACCTGCCCTCTAGTTTATAATACGACGCACGGATTAGCTCTTGTCTCAACCTTACTCTCCTTATCTTAAGCCTTCCCCTCCATGTTGAAGTCCTTCATTTAATCAAGGACTAGATAAAATTTTTATAGGATCTGTTTCTAAACAGCTTAGGCTTTGAGGCCACGTAGCTGTCATAGTTCTGCCATCCATTCAGGTAATGGATAATACGTTAGCAAAGGCTAACTGTTACCAGTTCAGCTTTATTTACGAGAACAGGTGGCGAACCTGCTTTGGTAGGTGTACAGATTTCTGCTGTAATCGAATAGATTTGCAAACTATGGGTTGTGACTAACAGTATTTGCAATCAGTCTGCCATGACAGCCAGCATTTGGCTGCTTTTACTGCTTTAAACAGGTACTGCCTTACCATTTTACATCGTTTTGAAAAGTTTCACAATACACTAAACAATAAAGAAATAAACTGTATATGGATTGGAAATGAAAACATGAAACTATTGCAAGTTTCAAATCTGCAAACTGAAAGACAATCTACTAAATTTTTTTCCAGAATAATATTACTCAAAGCTACCTATAAATAGGAACCACTGAAGCATTGGCAGCAGCAAATAATGGCATAACTGATATAGCTGGTATTTGAAAGAATAAAAAAAATAAAATAGGGTAGAAAAACGTCTTTGTGTACCTGAGTAGACTGAGTAAGCGCTGTTTTGTGGAACCTTGTTTTGGATGTTTATCACACACAACTGCATACTGCTGCTGAATGGAATATATTTGCTGCCTGTGGCTGAGGGGTGAACAGGAGGAAGTTCTAAATTACAGAGGTAGACAGACAGATGTATATGCACACACAAAGAGAGTAGAGAGAGAGAGACAGATAGAATTTTTTTTTCCATGCAAAACAAAACTTCAGTTGCTAATATAAGGGTGATATAGGGCATCCCAGAGGCAAGCAACCCTTCTAGAAAGGCCACCGTAGGTCTTGACAAATTCAGCCCCATTTTAGAGCACAACTGGGAAAGCAGGCATGCCTGGCCTCCATCTGCAATGCCTAGGCCAACCTGCCACGGCTCAGTAGTTTGTTAGATCACTTACTTCCCTTTCATTTACTCGGCTCTCCAGTGGGCAGATCGGTAAAAACCAAAGCAAGCTTTGGGAGCAACTTTTCCTACTGAAAGAATAAATAACCTAGTCTGAGAAACCGGTCTCACTATCTTTTCTCAAGTAAAGACTGTGCCTGGCACAAAGTTCTATTTTTTCCCCTCTTCTCCAACTATATAGTTTGTTTGTTTCCATTCTGCATGTGTGGTGCAAGAATGCTTTAGGATGAGAACCAATAGGCTCCCTTTTGGTTATAGCTACTGAGCAGTATGTGATTCCCTACGTAAACTGGACAGATATAGAGAGGACATATGAAGGAAGCGATTACTGGTATTCTGTGTTCCCGCCATCCTGTCATCCTGCTGCCCGGCTGTTACTGTTGCCGAGCACCACATTTCTCCAGGGTGATGACCCAGGTGCTGTTGGCTTCCTCACTGTCTCAGGTTCTGCTTTTCTTAGGAGGGGCTTATAGCTCAAAGATGGCAGTCTTTTAGCAAGGCTCCCAGTCTCACAGGGTTTTTCAAAAGGTGTGACAGTTAGCAATTTTTAATGAGGTTGCTTGTACCAGACAGCAGTGGAAACTCAGGTGTTCCAAAGTTCCACAGCTCCAAAGCTGGTGATGACACTTAAGTATTATAGCTGCCCTCATAAACATCAGACCATGTGGATTGGCACCTGTGCCTTATTGGTTCATGGCTAGAATGCAGCTCTGGCCACTGCTTTGTTGGTGGTCAGTAGCTTGCCTCCTCTTCAGTGGTGACCAAGGCAGCTATGGCTGCCTAGCTGGCAGCCAAGGCCCTGTGTCCAATGGCAAATTCTTTAGGGAAGAAGGGAGCCCTTCCTTCCTCAGAATAAAGAACACGTCTCAGAAGGTTGTGGTGAATAGAAGATGATAGTCCTCTTTATTTCTTGTGAAAACAGGGACTTATAAACCTTGGGCAGTGGTAGGAGTTTTGAGGGTGAATGTGTTTGATTTGATGGGGCTAAGTGTTCCAGTGATACTTCATTTACATGGGGCAGCTCATGATTTCATTTACATGTAGTAGCACAGTCATGTCTTAAGAAGGTAACACAGTCCTTAATTATTCCACAGGAGTGGGGGGAAGGTTAAAGGTCATTTGCCAAATTATAAGGTGTCAGCATAGGGTGGGTATTTCCGGGAATCTCAAGTGGCTTTCTGAACAGATTCTACTGGGAGAAAGGGAGTTGAACATTTTCAAATCCTTCAAAACCATATCCGTCACTTTGAACCTCTACTTGTTCCACTGACCTATTGAAAGACATTTTCAACGAATAAAAGAAGAAATTAGATTCCAGGTGTCAGGATTCCTGGTTGGATATCTTCACCAGGGTACAACATTTGCCTATATTTGCTCCATAAAGAAAATTGATGTCTTGCTAGTCCAGAAGCAGCCCGTTCAGCCATTAATTTGGTTTCTAATATGTGCCAGTCCCTCTTCTAGGAATGAGATATCATTGGTGTCTGCCCTCTTAAGCTCATACTCTTCTAGGGAGGAGAAATGGTAAATCACCATTTCAGACACAAAGACTGTTGAATACAGCCTTCCACTCTCATGAATCTGGATATTAATTGAAGCTGATTGTTAGGAACATGGGGATAGCTATTTATCTTCACTTTGTTTTCAAGTTCCAAGAAAACGTGTCATCAACGTAGCAAGAAAAACAGCCAAGTGAAATGAAAAACCTTAAACTCTGAAATGAGCTTTGTCCTTAAATATCTTAAATTTTTGCACTGATGAATCTCTGTCAAGTTCCCCTAATCGGTGCATGCTTTTACTGAGAAGAAGTAGCAGACAGCAATATACGCCGGTTTTCAAAACTCACGATAAAAACTCACGTTCATCACACTGGTTTGAGATCCCAGAACCACACGTCACAGCTCTTGAGAATCCTTGGATGTAACAGTGGAATGCTAATATTTAGACTCAAGTTATTTTCGTAGCTGCCAACCTTTTGTCTTGAGATGGTTCAAATTAATAGAGAAAAAAACATACCACGCAGCACAACTTTCCTGCCATAATTTTTGCAGCGTTAAAAGCAAAAATGTTTAAGTAAAATATTTTGACATCTTAAAACTTACACATTTTGGTACTTAGTAACTATTGGAAATTAAAATTTAGTTTGGTTAAAATAGATTTGTTGTGAATATCTGTCTAATGATTATTTCAATGAAATACGATAAGCATATAAAACTTATAACTTAAAGGTAAATCATCTTTGGTTTTGATGCGCAGCATGTCAAGAATGTAAAAATAATGTAGACTAAAGTTCATGAAACTTCCCCAGGCCATTTCTCCTTGTTTGATTTTGGTTATAAATAAATAAATGTAATAGAATGAACAAAGGTGCCCTCTAGCACTTATTTAAATGAGTTGGTATAGTGTTAAGTAGACATTTGGACAGGCTGCTTTTATGTAATAAATGTATTTTATTATGGAGGTTGCCAAGCTAAAACTTCAGACTGCAAAGATACTCTTTGTTATAAGAAGATGTATAATAATTTGAATGAAAACAATTCTGTGTATGTACAGATGTATACTCATTGAATTGCTTATGGTACGGTGTAAACTGGAATCTCCTGTACTTATCGGCTGAGTCCAGGTACCAGTGGCTGAGCCGCTCAGTTGGGATTAGTAAAGCCCACAAGAAAAAGGTTGGTCATTGTTTAAATAATGCATGTCTCTGTAACAACGAATGTGTCCTTAGATATTTTTGTAGTTATACTATATAGTTTTACAATGCTGTCTTAGTTCGTGATTGTAGCAAGGTCATTTTAATTAGTGGTTATTTTTTTTTTAAGTTTAGAAAATAAAAGCAAAATAGTCTCATGAAAATATTTTGATTACTCTTTGAGGACTTAAAAATATTTTCTGGATAATGTTCTTTTAGTTTCAGCTTGATGTTGTAACATTATCAGTGGAAACTATAACCTTAGCAGCTAGACTAATATTATCATTTCTCTGAATAAAGAATTTTGCAAATATTAAAAAACATTTATCCAAAAGAAATGAGTAAAGTATGCTTTAAAGCAGCATGCACACTGTGTTTGGTGGTGAAACTTGATATGGTTAGCAAGTATGCCTCGATTGCTCATCAGTTTGAAAAGGGTAAAATCAAAAACAAAAACGAAAGAGAGAACCCAGGAAAAATCATCCTTATGCCTGAAAGTTTGGCCTGAGCTGCTTTCAAGGTCCTGGTATGATCTGGATACATGGAAAGCGAGTGTCATAAAGATTTGTGTTGAGATAGCGCAGTGTTTTACTGCCATGGGAAGAAGGGACCACAAAGAGTCAAGAGTAGGCAACCCATCTTTGTCCTGATTGCTCCCTGCTCCTTAGCTTGTCAGGAGGAGAGGGGAAGATACGGCTGCTTCTTTTTTCTCTCTGACGCTGTTCATAACCTTACAGATTCCACTGTCTTTATAACAGATTTTTTAAAGTAAATTGCATTTTACCAAATTGAAATTAATTATTGGAAGGCAATGACGGGAGAGTTTGAAGAGAAGTGGTGTTTGGGGAAGTGGTGGGTTTGGAGAGTGATCTTAGAGACAGAGACCACAGGGAATGAATGGGAGAAACAAGTTTAGGTGATGAGAAACAAGGTGATACATGCGAGTCCAACCACTGCACTCCATAGGGAGAGCTCTGAGGCCGCAGTGATCCTTTGGGCTCACATGACTCTGACTTCTCTACCCCGGTGTGGATGGACCAACCACAGATGTGTGCTACCTAGGGAAGGAGCTTGACCTTGGGCAAAGTGCCTGTCTACTCTCCCTCACTGACATCAGTTGAAAGTTTTTACAGCTGAACTTTGTTGGCAGTACTCTCAAAAACCATGGGAATGAATTTTTTTATTTCTGTGGGATGTTGTCCATCACACATCACAGTTCCTGTCACTGGACAGAGGCAGAAAAGGAAGGTATGACCCCAGAAATTCAGCAGGAATTTTGTTAAACAGGAAATTTGTTAAAAGGATGGCAGATTAGAGAGAAGAAGGAATTTTGTAAAGCCCTGGATTCCAGACATTCATACTTCTTTTATGAGACAGGGTTTCTCTATGTAGCCACGGCTGTCCTGGATTCACTTTGTAGACCAGGCTGACCTCTAACTAATAGGGACCCGCCTGCCTCTGCTTCTTCTAGTGCTGGGATTACAGGTATTTGTAGTAAGAGTCACTGCTGTGAATTGTTTCGGGAGAAATATTTTGAGCCAAGATTCCTGTATGGTTACTTGAGAACTTTTATAAGGAGCACTTCTTTTTAGCTTTCTAGTATTCAAAATGGACAAAACGATGTGACCTACCCACAGGCTATTTTAAAGAGCAAGCATATTAACACTTGGTAGCAATTCCTTTAAAAAATGATGTGCACCAAGGTGTAAGGCCCATTTAAACATCATCTTTTGATCAGTGCCTTAATCCCAGGCCAAGAAAAGCAGGCAGCGGCAAAGTGTATCTAATTTGATATTGTGTTTATACAATAATCATAAAAGTATCTGAGTCTTGTTTTAAAATCATACAACAGATTCAATGTATCTTAATCTGCCTCTTGCAGTTCACTTAAAAATGTTAAATACTGGAGGGATGCTAAGTAGAAAATGTTGACTCTTCCCAGTTTGTATTATCTGCTAGTCTGTGTTCCATGACTACATTGAAATATCAGAGGCAGTCTCAGTCCATAAAGAAATCCTTATTTAGCTCAGGTTCGGATGTTCAAAAGACAAAAAGCTTGGTGGCTTGGTAAATTGCTAATATCTCCCCCTCCCCCACAAGTCCCACCTCCCACCACACCTCAACACTTACTAAATGCTGGGGTCACATGTCACAGGAAGTGATCACATTGCCAAACCAGAAGCAAGAGAGTGAGTCTCGCAGTTCTGCCAGTTGACCTAAGGATTGCCTTCTAAATCCTTTTCTTCGATATGCCACTGCTCTCAGTACCAGCACCCTGATAATAAAAATCTCAACCCATGAACATTGGGGAGCAGCCCACTTCCAAACTACAGCCTCTACAGATCCATATTTTTACTTTCTGTACTTTTTTCTAACATACAGTTGAAAACAGTTTGGGGAAGATAAGTAATATTTCTATAATATCTATCTATATACGTAATGCTTTTACCCATTAATTAATTCATTGCTTTTTTGTTTTCAGTTATTAAGACATATGTTTCAGCTAATTTATAAGTCTTCATAATTACTGTATTTATGATTATTTTCCATTGTTTGTCTCTTGAAAACCTTTGGTGATTGAGTTTTACAAATTTCTAACAAGTACCCAAATTGCACTTTCTACCCATGAAACTCAGTGTAAGAAGCCCAACTGTGAATGAATGCTCTAGTTGTTCAAGGTACCCCCATCTTCAAAGGGGCCAGACAGGAAAGCCAGCCAATTAATGAATAAATTGCAGCTTGGATGTGGTAAACAGGAACTGCTGAATTTGGCCACATCATGAAAATAGCTAACAAGAATGGGTATGGTGAGGCCAAAGGTGCAGAACCTTTGAAAGAGATAGTCTCAGAATAGTATGATGTACATAAAAATGTAAATACAGTTTCAGTTATGTGATTACTAGATTTAATTACTACATCGTACCATCTTCAAACTCAATTTCCCCAAGAATTTTATTCAAGATCACTTATTCCAAGACTTTGACCCAGTACTAGATATATGTCAGATTCTAGTCTATCAAGAAATGGTCAGGACATCTAGGTAATTTCCAGTGAGGAGCCACTTTCTTCTGGACACATTGCTTACCCAGCACTGTGCTCTGAGTATTCTGCAATGTGGCAAGATTATATTACTTAATTTTATTTTCCAGTTACCTTTCTCCGTTAAGGCTAAGTCACTCTCAAAGTCATACAGATTGAGGCTTACTATAAGTAAATAAAAAACTTACACTGCCATTATTGTCATATCTGTCAGTCACACATACGGGTGCTCTGGGATAGAAAACTAGACTCAAAGATTGAATGTGAATCTATAGTAGGGTAATCAGAGTTGTAACATTTCTTTCTCTGACATGGAGTGAATTTTCCCTGACTTAGGACTGAAAGATGTCTGTCCACGTTTAGTTTGGCTTTTGACCACACTGAGTCTCCTGTGTACAGATAGAAGAAAATATGATCGAATAAAAAACTAGAGGAGGAGAGTGAATAAGGGAAGGAGAGCAACCAGGGCCCCTTAAAGTTTCTTTTTTAATACTTAGCCCAATTACAGAAATGTTTCTCTACAGATTTCTTCATTAGTGACCCACTCGACATTTTTGTTCCACCACTTACAACTACTGCAGTAGGTTTCCATCATTCGTTGGCTCTGACCATCCCTTTTCAAAGCCACAGTAGACCCTTAGTCAGTCAACACATACTAGATGGTGAATGTTCTGTTCTAGTGGGATTACAATATAGCTACCTACCTAAATATGGTAAACCTTAGCATGAAGGCTCTTATACATGGTTTATCAGGGGTTCACAAAACGTGTGGTAAATTTATTGAAAGCAAGAATTAGTCTCAATGCGTGATTTTACCCACTTATCGTACCCTTTTAGGTATAATTTATATAAATATCTACTAGTTTTTGAAAGTGTAATTTTCTACCAATTACCAAGAGTATGCAAAAGAGAGCTCTCTGCCCTTGTATTCACGTGGTGTCTTCCTAGTGTTTTCAGCGTTAGCAGAAAGGTAAAGGCACAGTCGGATGCGTTGGTACAACCCCTGCAGCAGTGTTAGATGGGTACTCTCCACTGTGAATGAGCAGTTGCCAGGCTGTGGGATAAAGGAGGAATGCCCTTCTTACCATGCCGCAAGCGTCCAGCTTCTCAGCACCTGAGGGTCTACTTCCCAGGGAGTTATCAAATTCTTTCGTTGCTACTGAAAGCTCTTAGGTCACATTCTGGTAATCACTATGTGGACAATTTCAAATACTCTGTTAGAACGATGGCCCTTCACAAAGGGAAGAATGTGCAACTTGAATTCTCTTTTAATCTCAAGCTTTGTCTGGGTGCCTTTTGTAAAGACACAAAGGAATCCTATCTAAAGAGTATTTACTTCATCACTTCAGAGCATATTTTCCAGGTACTCAAACATCTTACAGTACAGTACAGTATGGTGCATTTGGCCTTCCCTCCCAGAAGACTCACAGCATAGAGAAGATTAATATATCATTGAATTTTTGTTGAATTTCACTATATCTTCTTTGGTGTCCTGTGTACTTCTGAAATGTATTTCTTTTAAATATTAAGATTAACTTAAGAGATAATACTTAAAATTTTTATTTTAGTCAAAATATTTTGCCAATAGAGTTAGTCAATGAAAATGTTTAAAGAACTATTAGTTTGGGCAGGAGTGGCCTGATAATAATGTCTTCAGTTTCAGTCAGATATTTAGCTCTGGTATCCATAATTGTATGCATGCTTACGTGAAAATGAATAATGATTTGACTTGTAGACGAAGCTTAACAGTGATGTGTATGTCAGTCTTCATGGTTTTGACAGTAACAAATTAAATTTTGTACTTGGCTATTTACTCTAGGACTAAATTTGTAATGCTATTTATTTAATAGATAAATAATTGAAGTGAAATAGGCAGGGATTTAAAGAGTCAAACATTACACTAAACTGGATTGTGGCTTATTTATAAGGTGCATACATTAGTACATTGACTAGTAAATCTTTCTCCCACTACGCTTGCCTGCTTCAAACAAAAAGTGAAACCTTGAAATTAGATCGGTGAGAGGTTGTTCTTCTTCCCTAGGGATGACACAAAAAATGCTCCATAGACCCAATTCCACTGAACAAGAAAAATGTGTTCTCACATAGTTGTTGAGACTACAAGGCCAAAGTCAAGGTGTCCAGAAGGGCATGCTCCTTCTGAAGAATCTAGGGAAGCATGTGTCCTTGACACTTGTGTCTGTGTCACTCCATTCTTTTTAACTCTGTCATTTGTTCTACTCTGCTATGTCTGAATTTTAAATTTCCTTGATCCTTTAAGCCAACGCTAATCCAATATTCTCTCAATTACCTTGATTATTTATGCAAAAACAATATATCTAGATATCACCAATGTGCTGCCTGATGGTTCTTTTGTTCTATTTTTGTAGAAAACATAGGATGGGCAAGGCAAAACTCTTGAAGGGTGGCTTTTGTTTCTCCAATGTTCAGCAGGCAAGAGAGAACAATAGTAACTGGTGCCTTATAGGGCTGTAATCCACTTGTTTGAGTGAGGCCTGTGTACTTCTTTACCCTACAACTGTCCCAGACCCTAGCAATGCCTCAGGTATCCTAACAACGTGGCCACTGGCAGTAGTCAAAGTTACAGCTTAAAGCCTGATACTTGGCTCTGAAGACATGACAACTCCATGGCTGTCAATGCCTTTGATTATCAGTAAATCCTTATATCCTTTTATTAGCTCTTCATGTTCTCTTGTCATCTATTTTACTTTTCATTTTTCTTCATGCCCTGGCTCCTTTTGAGATGTTGAGCTGCTCCTTCACTCATTGCAAAGCTGGCTGACTGATTGACTATTGCTATACTTAGTTGCTGCTTTTCCTTTTTTTTTTTTTAAAGATTTATTATTTATATAGTATTCTGTCTACATGTATGTCTACATACCAGAAGAGGGTACCAAATCTCATTATAGATGGTTCTTAGCCACCATGTGGTTGCCGGGAATTGAATTCAGGACCTTTGAAGAGCAGACGGTGCTCTTAACCTCTGAGCCATCTCTCCAGCCCTCAGTTGCTGCTTTCAAGATGACCTTGGAAGACTGTTTTTACTAGGAATGTGTTTAGCAGCTGAGTTGAAAACCTTGGCACTCCCCTGCAGCTCAGGAATTGTGGGATACCCAGTAACTGGACACTAAGCACATTTGATACCACAAAGGCAGAGGAGTCCATTATTAACCCACTGACAGCTGGATTCACTTTGTGAACGGTGCCAGGAGGGTTCAGGTCTGGGAGGTCCTCACACTTCTTCAGCTGTCAAAGAACCTCTAAGTCGGTTGTTGGACATACTGTTATAAATACATTTACACAGAGATTACTTTTTTCCCCCTGAAATTAGGCCATCAAATTTTCAGCTTCTAAGCCATCACTGTCCATGGTCATTACTACTATTGCCATCTGTACTTCCTAGTACTTCTGTTGCTTCTGCTTCCTAATTCACATTATCATCTCAACCTGCTCTACCGAAAGAAGACAGTAGGGAAAACACAAGAGAAATCTCTATGGGCCTGATGTTGAAACACCAGGGAGGCAGCACAAGAAAGTGTCTTCCAGAGTAGTCAGCCTGAGTGGCCTGTTTCTACAACATTGGAAGGGGCACATGGGCTGATCATAGCCACTTATCATCGGGCCAATTGTGGATTTTTGCACTTTCTTCATTCACAGTCAGATTTGTGTTTGGGGCCAATACTGGCCTCATCTTTATTAACAATGACAGTAGTCCCTCCAGCAGGGGATGGACTCACTTCAGGCCTTTTTGGAAATGGCTTCTCTAGCAACAAAACCCAATACATGGAGTACCAAAGAACTCTGGCAGAGGCAGTGCCTTTCAGAAGGTAGAGGAATCCGTGCACTTGTCTCAAGGTATGGTGGAGGTTTTTCAGAAGCTTGGTGCTGGCCTGATTATTTTCAACACCAGTATTTAGAGTGAGAGTCTTTTGCTCAAGCTGAGTCCACCTTCCAAAAGTGAAGTTGGGAAGAAATGCACATAATCTGCTTTTGTGACGAAGTTCATGTCAGTTGCAGCCAGTCACTGATTGAAGACCTAGTATTCTCCTCCAAAGGATTCAGAATGGCAGCTGTCCTCCATAAATACCAGTAGGCTACTCAGAAAGAATTTAGTAGTTAACAAAGTATCATGATACCTGAATCCTTAAGGAAATCCTCTGCCAACACTTTCTCAGTCATTGTTACAGTTGTGAGGTCTTGACCTGTGGCTTTAAAAGCTAATGTTTTTGAGCCCTTCTTAACCATAGGAGTGCAACTCAAGATAGATGGAAAATTGAGAGGGGCTTCTGAAATGAAATATAGATATAAAATTATAGATATAAAATTATTTGAATAGAGGAACTTAGAGGAATCAGAAACTATTCTGTGTTAGAAGAAAGGACTTCCCCCGAAATGAAGAAGTTATAGCATCCAGGGACCAAGTTCAACTTGCCATTTTACACATTAGCTGAAAAGAAAACAGCTCCTTCAATTTTAAAATAAAAGAAGTGTGAATATCCCAAGGGTTGTTTTAAAAATTAAAGTTAAGAAAGTAACCCACAAGTGGAGGAAATAGCGGATGAAATAAGTGAGAAAGACATGAAAAATTGAGGCCAATTGAAAAAAGGAGTAGAAAATGTAGAAGGAAGGAATGCCATGGGTTAGGGAGGAAACCCTAAAGTCACTGAAGGAAGTTTCTTTCAAATACTGAGAGGGATATGTTATATTGAGATGGTCAAGTACATCAAAGTCAAAGTTCTCAGCAAAGGAGATGAGGAGGGTAACATTTTAGAAAGACAGACTCCCTGAGGTACCAGGGAAAACAAACACTACCAACTGCTTAATTTTTCCCAGAGATTCAACCCCTACCTCAGAAGACAATAAAATTTTCTTCAAAATTCAGTAAGACATGATATCCAATGTTGAATTCTTTATACATTCCAATTATTAATTAACCTGAAGGAGTTAATAAATGAAAAGCATAGTCCAAACATGCTTGTCATCAAGGAGATTATTTTCACGTGTCATTTTGTAGATAGCTGTCAGATGGTGGACCCTTCCAAAACGGGGCGATAAACTACAGGAGAGCCATTAGGTCAGGAAGGACCTAAAAGAATCTTAGAGAGAGGGTGATCTTAAGGCAAAGAGTATGTCCACCAGAGCGTGGTGTAATAGGATACTGCTGGGCAGAGGTCCCAGGAGGAAGTTGTAAGGGCAGTGAAACTGATGGACCTTCTGATCCATCTAGAATTATCGATAGGCCTTACAGAACAGGTGGAGAGTTGGGATTTGGATCCATGATATGAGGAGAAACTAGCCAGACCCCCCCCAAAAAAAATACAGAGTATGTGGAAAGCATCGTATAAGGGGACAGAAAGACAGAAAATAATGAATTGCAAGACTGAAAGATCAGGAAGAACCATTACTCTTATATTATATAAACTTTTTTTCTCAGAGATAACTTTAAGAACTCACCCTATCTTAAGCAACCAGGAGCCCAGAGATCTACACGATACACTCTGATTGTTTAAATTCATTAAACACGCCACCTGCTTCTTGGAATGTGGTGTAGCCCCTCACAAATGTCCTCTCCAGATTCCTAGAATTGCTAATGTGGTGAGTAATGAGACAATGTAGAATTTCCATTTCCTTTGACTAATGCTAAAATGGCAGAAATGTCTCAGCTTTTCAAAGGAATTAGCCCACCTTCCCATAGATAAATTTTGTCTCTGTTTCAACTTTTCAACAATTTCTCTTTCTCCCCTTTGCTGTGAACACTCTGTGGATACCATTCCTTTAAAGTCTCTGAGGTGGGCTCACAGAATATCAATGCAGTAAGTAAATCTCTCTAAGGTTTGAATTCCCAGTTAAGCAGAAAGCGGCTTTCATGGGGCACATGTGGGTAAATATAAGTAAAAGACACTTTTCTTGTATTCTATTTTTTGTTTTTATAGTTCATAAAATACTGGGTAACAGTCTTTTAGTACAGAAAGCATGCTTATACTTCACAAATGTGATTAAGCAAAAGAATTTTTAAGTGTAAATTATTGTATTGTTTTGTTTTTGAGACAGGGTTTCTCTGTAGCCCTGGCTGTCCTGGAACTTGCTCTGTAGAACAGGCTAGCTTTGAACTCAGAGATCTGCTGCCTTTAAGTTGAAATTTTTAAAAATGAATTTAAAGAAGAATGTATAGACTAGTTTTGATAGAATGTTTATAATGACAATGTAATTTATTCAAAATCCCGTTTCTGACTGACTTGTAGGTAGTAGGCAGTGTAAAAATTTAAAAACGAGACACATCCTTGAATAACCATGAAGTACTTAGTATTCAACAGCTCAGTAAGATCTTTTCTTTTTGTTTTTGAGAATTTCATACATGTACACAATGTATTTTGATTGTTAACACTACACCGTCTCTGACTCCTCTCAACCTCTGCCAAACCATCTCCCAATATCATGTCCTCTTTTCATAACCCTCAGCATCCAATAGTGTTTTCAATGTATGCATGGTTGTAGCACCACCCATTAGAACATAGGTAACCTAGCAAGGGTCACTCCCCTGAGCAACCTGGCTCTCCCTACGCTACCACTGCCAGATATTTGTTAATTTATAGTATTATCAATGCTTCCTGCAATTTCATAAAATGTACTTAAAGTCACAGATGATAACTAGAGACACTAAAGTAAAACATACTGAATAGGAAAGTTCTTAACAATATAATAATGCATGGGAAAATTAAGCAAGAAAATGCTGCCAAGAAGATAAGTGATTTGCCAGAGAGAGAAAAGAACATATAAAGATATGTCAGGAAACCAAGAAAAGGCAGAATTCAAAGTAGTGGAATGATTCCCACAGGATGAGAGAGCTGGTGACATACAGATTACTAAATCTAAGAAAAGAAGAGAATTATTTTCCTACAAGAAGTTTTCAAGTATTAATAACAATCAGAGACTTTCTGTTCATCTTGAAGTTGGCTGAGTTTCTTTGAACATGCCAGTGTCCTTCCCAGTCATTTTGTCTAACCTGTTCCTTGAATATTTTCTTTTGTGACAAGTTAAAAGCAAACAGTCTACGAGTACACCCAGAAGTGGTTTGATATTTAAGGCAGGAGCAGTCAAAGTCAGAGAGGGCAGATAGACCTCTGAGCCCCCAACACAGTGAAGATGTGGCCGAGTCACTTTGGATGCGCTGGAGTGCAGTTGCGCCTTTGGAATCTCTGAGGCACCGCTTCTAGGCCGTACTCTCCCCAGCTCTCTTGCCCACAGCTGTCTGCTCTCCCACTTCTACTTTGCTTTACCTGCCCATTCTTTACACTCATCTTCTGCTGTCCTAGTGTCTGTACTCTGCGGATTCAAAGTTGTAGATTTACATTTCTTCTCTGTTCCAACTACATTTCTATCAACTCAGAGAAAGTTCTTTGGAGCTTATTAAGGAATGTTAGTAAAAGATTGGGCATCAAGTAAGAAAAGCATTATTAAAAAGTATAGGATAAATGTCCCAGATGAGAATGGACCAAAGAGGATTAACAACAGAAAATTTCACAGAAAAGCAACATTGGGGTTGTTAAATACAAAAGACTGTAGCATTTAGTGTATAGTCTGGTGGCCTTTCCATTATGTCTCCTTAAGGATGTTGTTGATGTGATCTCTATTTCTGTGGTAGGCTGCATTCCGCAAAATATCCTCCTAAGATTGTGGTATGGTTTGTTCCCAATGAGTCCATAAACTGGAGACTTGATCATCAAGTGACTCTGTTAGAGATGGAAGCTTAGGCCTAGAGAAAATGGTTAGGTCACTGAAGGGTCTGACCTTGAAAATCTTCACAATGGTTTTCTAGGTACCCAGGTTAATTAATTCTCAAAGAATGCTCTATAAAGCGAAGCCACATACCTAGGGAATGCAGTGAGTTCCTTTACAGTTCTTTGTTACGATGCAACCAAGGAATCTTGGCTGGAGATCAAATATATAATGTCATTCATTCTTAGACTTAGGTCTCCAATACCATAAGCTAAGGATAGCTCTCTTCTTTATGGCATTTTTAAAAGTAGCAACAGAAAGTACACCAAGGGAGACTGGGGCTTTTACTCACAGGCGTGCAAGTAACTAATTAGAAAACCTTCCAGGAGAAACGGGTCAAGACGAGAACACAAGAAGAGTGAGAAAAGACAGATAAAAAGGTGACCACGTGGGGTTGGGGATTTAGCTCAGTGGTAGAGCGCTTGCCTAGCAAGCGCAAGGACCTGGGTTCGGTCCTCAGCTTTGGAAAAAAAAAAAATGTGACCACAGATGAAAAATGCCACAATACCTTAGCTTCCTGTGAGAAGCTGCAGTACCACATGTACCTGATTAAAGAAAGAGACTTGGCTTTTTATGCCAACGAGCTGACCACATATTGGTTACTGACTGAACTATATTCCCGAGTTCTCGACTTCTACTTTATGTGACAACATAGCCTGGGAACTGAGAGCAGTGGTCTGCACAGACACAAATATTAGAGTATAGGAGTGAAGATGCACAGCGTAGGAGAATCAGGTTGGACTACACGGACAGAAGCATGAACAGTGAGAACGACTTGAGGTTAGACAAGTGCATCACTGACGGGACCTGGGGCGAATATTGCATAAGATAGTGAAAAAACACCCAAGTACGGCAGCACGTGCCTGTGACCCATTGCTCAGGGAGGCAGAGGCAGGTGGATCTCTGTGAGTTCAAGGCCAGCCTGTTCTACAAAGACAGTTCAGGACAGCCAAGGCTAAAAAAAAAAAAAAAAAAAAAAAAAAAAAAAAATAGTAAAATAGTAAAAACACTGATTTGTAATTTCTCAAAGAGCAACCATAGGACATCTGTGTGATACATTTGAATTATGTTAATGTTTATGACACTCTTTTAAATACTTCTCTGTGAAAAAATGATATTATGTGTTCAGTAATAGAGAATATATATAGATACAGATACACACATGCACACACACCTTTCTTGTCTCTGTCCTGAAGGTCCTTGTGCCCTTAGTACCTTAGATACCAGGGAGCCTTAATAGTTTATAAAGGGGTCAGCAGTAGACTAAATGATATGCCCCAAATTCATATAAGAAAACCCTAAGTCCCCTATGTGAAAATATTTAGGTTGAGGAAATATGAAGACCATGAGGGGTCCTGATAGAACTAGAGTCATTTGTAGCAGAAGGAGGTGGGTGCTTTGCTCTCTGTCTATGCTTTGTCAGGATCTCTCAAAGGCATTAGAGACCAGGAAGATATCCCTCACTGGGAAGTGCATTAGGTGACATCTTTGCTCTTAGATTTTGGGCTTTCCAGGATCAAAAATGGTGAGGACCAAATTTCTGTTGTTTTACTTCTCTTGTCAGTGTTGGAGAAGCCGGAGCACTCATCTTTTTACACATGGTCTGTTACACAGTCTTCTGGTACTACCTCTTTCCTACCTGGTGAACAATAATGCGAATTTAGGTTATTTTGTATATATAATTTTAATATATTTGTTGCTCTAAGTTGTGCACACAAACAAACAAACAAAACAAAACAAAACACATGAGATAGAGATGTGTGTGCTTCCAGGTTGAACCTGAGTGCTACCTAGGGCATTTCCTGGTGGAGACTCTTCAGAACTCTCCAGGAAGGACTGTGATTTATAAAGCAGAAAAATTCATTAGCAAGAACGACTCGAGAGGTCCCTATTAAACTTCCATTGACATTTGGAATATTGATACACAGGCCCCAAATGTCTTAAAAAGCTCAGATGCTTCTCATGAAAAAAAAAAAAAAAAGGATCGGAATGCTTTTTCACTGCAAGAAAAACATTGGGTTTACAGGCACAGTGTAGAAGAGGGGGTTCGCCATATGCTGACACATTCACCCCGCGTGCCTCACACAGTTTAGGCAAAGAGCTGTTGGGAGCCAGCCAGCAGTGCTGGAAACATTTCAGATGGTTCTTTAAAGCCGGTGCCTGTAACTGACCAGTTACAAAGAACATCAACTGGCCAATTTGTTGTTAACGCAAAGCAAGTCCTGTATTTTGGGGTTACAATTGGTTTTGGAGTTGATGTGTTTAGGTGAACTCAGCAACAGCTTCTACTCCATTAACCCCTGAAAATGATTTCTGTCTTATAAAAGTGACATTTGCATCTATTTCTTAAGTTGCAGTTAGCAATCTTGTACTAATGGCAGAAATGATTGGTTCCTTAAGATTTATCTATGCCCCTGATTACCTCAGACTGCAACTGAGCTTGTTTTCTCTAATCCTTCCAATGCTGTCTATCAGGCACACTGGGTCTTCTCATTTTGTTCCATTTCCACAGGTGAAAGGAAGTGATGGAATGGCAGGTGTTGAGGAAATTGGGTGAACTTTCATCTCGTTTGATAAGGAGGGAGGAAAGAATGAAAGATAACCAGTATCGATTCTACTTCCAGGAGTTTGTCTCCAAAGTGTTTTGACTGGTGGGAATCTTGCTAACTGAGACAGAAACAGCTGGCATGTGAGACCCCTTCTTGAGAATCTCTATTTCCTAGTGACTTGAAAGAAGAGCTGTAAATAAAAATAAGTGTGTACATGAATGAGAGCTCTCTAGTGCATGATGGCTTGAGAGCTAACTCTGAACTGAACATAGATGAGAAATATTTCTGAAGGAGGACATCATCTTGGCCTGTACCCATGACAATGAATATAAGGCCTGAAATTATAATAAGCCTCTCTAAATGTACTTAATTCATTAATTTGTTATACAAATTACATACAATTTGTCATACAATTAATAAGAACCTACAGTGGTAAGGTCTGAGACTTATGTGGTAGTTAGAAGTGAGTGACTAGATTAGGTCAAGTCATTCATGTCTCAGTTCTGAATATATTTGTGATGTTTGTGTGGGTGGCAAATTCACACAGGATAAAAACTCATTACAAGACAGAATATTAAAAGAGAGGGTATTCATTCCCTGTGTTGGGAAAGTTCCTTAAGGCATAGGTAGGATGATATAGGAGGAAGTGAATATTCCATTCTTCAGGGAAGCTGGTTAAGCTCAAAAAGTAATTAAAATAGTAAATAGGAGATATTTAGGTAAAAAGAAAGTAAATAACTCAGAAGGAAGTCCTTGAAACTGACCCTATATATACATTAGACTCCTCCAGCCCCAGACATACATAAGTTCTGAGGACTGCTGAGAGTTGCTTAGACAAAGCTGAGCCATCTGGAAAAGCTACTCGTGCTGTTGTAGTGCCCTCAGGTTGTGTACTATGCTCCAGATTTCTTGCTTTGTTGATCTGTCACCCACCCTGCAAAGCACGTTGGTTATGTTGCTATCTGAATAACTTTTGCTCCCGTAACTAACCCCTAGCCCATATTCCTGCAAGTAACCCCAATGAAACTCAGTGGTTGACCTACTTGGAATTCGGTGGTATCTGTATTGCTCTGTGGATGCTTTCCTATCTGAGGTCAGTACACACTTCTTCACTCCTCTCCAGGAAGAGTGTCAATAACAGTGACTATGGGGGAACCAATGCAGTTTGCCTCTGTGTCTCAGATTCATCTAATGTAAAATGGCTGGTAAACTGAAGAAAGATGAGTCTGCTCATTGGTTTTAAGTTGCACCTGGCATGTGGTAGCTCATCCTCAATGAAATAGTTCTTATTATTCACAGATTACTCAAGGCTTAGGTTCTACGCATATAGATGCCAATATGAATACAGCCAAGATTCATATAGTTTAGTAAGGACTAATGAGAATAAAAAAATAACATTCAGACATAATGTGTTCTGTGCTGTTCTCAGAGTTATAGCGTTTATAGCAGATATTACTCAGACTGACAGGAGAGATGTGGTGTGTGTGTGTGTGTGTGTGTGTGTGTGTGTGTGTGTGTGTGTGTGCATGTATTTGTATGTACATATATTTGCGTGTGTGTGGAAGCCAGAGGTGAACCTTGGGAGTTGTTTATAAGAGAAACCTTCATTGTTTTTTGAGATAGATTCTTTGGGGACTTGGACTCCCTGGCTAGGCTAACTGATTGCCCAGACATCCCCAGAGACACACTGTCCCCATCTTTCTAGCAATGCAGTTAAAGAGTGCACCAACACACCTGGCTTTTTACCCAGGTGCTAGGGGGAAAACACTGCTCTTCATGCTTGAATGGCTAGGTCCTCCCAATTGAATTATCTTCCCAGCTCTGAGAGGGATGGCTTAGGGTTTGGTATGTGTTCTAAGGAATTTATCAAAGAGACAAGAAGGATAAAGACCCCAGAGAAAGTACAGAGACATGAGGAGACAAAGTGCTTCTAGAAGTGTAAAATGTCTTAGTGAGAATAAACTTAGAGGCAACTCTGATTTTGGTATTTGCTATTCTGATGTCACCTTAGTTCTCGGCCTTCCTAATGCTGTGACCCTCTAATACAGTTCTTCATGTTGTGGTGACCCGTCATAAAATCATTTTGTTACTACTTCATAACTGCAATTTTATTATTTTTATGAATTGTAAGTTAGGTCAACAATGTTTGTACGTGACTCCTGTGATAGGGTCATTTGACACCAAAAAGGTCACAGCAGGTTGAGAACAACTGTCTTAGAGCCTGAAGTTCGCTTACCGGAAAAGCCAAGTCATGCTAAAAGTAAGCAATTTGGCAGAAAATACAAGACAAGGTAAGGCCTACCAGGGAAGACTATTCTAGGTATATACAAAGAGATAACATAGAGTTGAAAAGTTGACATCCAACCAAGACAGATGTTCATGAGGAAAAAAGAAGTGTAGTGAGTAGCTTCAGCAAGCTACGGAGCAAGGCCTTGGATAGTGGTGAGGACGGCAGCTGAAATACAGCTATGTGAAGTAGTAAATTATCAATGATGGAGTTTGATAGGGACCAAGAGCAGTGCTAGAGTTTGGACCAATGGGGATGTCTGGACATCACCAAGGAAGGGTGTAACACTAGTCATGAACATAATGGCTGATGATTTGATTGTTTACATAAGTCATTAAAGCGAGTCTTTTGTATAGTCCTATCTGGGAATTTCCTTGTGGTATGGATAAGACATGGAACAAACTGAGAACAACTGATTGTTTACGATTAAATCACTTCTAAGAAGATGAGCTTACCTTGATACCAGGTCAGACTCAAACTAATATTCATTTCTATTCTATTTTTTTCACTCAACCAGCCTGTTTTTTTCTTTTTCTTTTACCAAGCACTGCTTTTCCGATCTCTGTAAATTCCCTGTATTTGCTTTCCTGTTCTATAGACACTCTCATCTGCTGCATCTTATTTCTGAACCTATGGAAATATTTAGAAAAAAGTAACATTTATATCATACTGTTAATTCACTTTCTCCAATTTAAGTCCAGCCATTTATGTTTCCTGGCAAGTTTTCTGCATTCTTCTTTTCCATCCTGTTACCTGTTACATGGAGACCTGCTTTATACCTACTAGCCTCAAACTCCCAACTCAGAGCTTTCATCATGTTTTTGCTAAAAATAAATGAAATCCATTTCTTTAAATTTCTGTTCTATTCTACTTATCTCATTATCCAAACCCTTTCTCTTCCACCATGATCCTTACTGAACAGACTAGTTCTCATTCACCTCACATTAAATCGAAAAAATAGGTTCTTGCTTAGATCCCAGCTGTACATAAGAAACATGAAATTTTGCTTTTCCATTGCATGCTGATGAACGTGGAATTCTTCCGAGCCTGGCAGCTTCCGAGCTGTGCACAGGACATGGTGCTGAGCCCAAGCATTTGCTCTCTAAGGAGAGTTGCATTCACTCTCTTTTCCTTTTCCCGTCTTGTCTTTCCCTCTCTTCTATTTATGGGAAGTTTGCTGGTTTAGAGTCTTACATCTTTTAATCTTTACCCCATTCTCCACCACAAAGGCAGTTTCTAAGCAAACAAAATATCTGCTCTTTCAGGAGATGCCCGTGGCTAGTACACTGCAAAATTTTTACTTAGTGATTGACTTCTTTGGAGGAAATATAACAAAGAACAGCATTTCATGGAAATTTCAGGGAAATTTTTAAAAAAAATGTCAATATTCTTTCCCTTTCTAAAACTTCTGTGTAAATAAAGGTTTCAGTGTTGTCGAAATTAGTTCCAGCTCTAAATGTGACATTACTTCACTGCTAGCTCTTCCACTGTGGCTGCAAAGCCAACTTGTATGGAGTTCATAAAGGCCACAGAGCAAAGGCTTTCATGCTCTGCCTAGCATAAGGCAGCTGCAAAAACACATGATTTGCAGTAGCAAGGCTGTTGTTGATGTCTTTCTCTACTGATGCAGATGTGCAGTTTAAGGGCATGGGTGTGTGGACCCTTAGAGTGTAACACTGAACCGCTATGGGAACACTGAAGGTGTGTTCCTTTACTTTTGCAGTCACTAGGCTAATCTGTATTCTGGGAAGTCAAATGTTCCCTGGCTATAGTGAGATCTTTTGTATAGACTACACGATAGGCTACCAATTACATGCTATGTGAACATCCAAGCCACACACGTGCCATGCCTATGATTGTACACCCTTACTTTTATTGCTAAAAGTTAAAGTTTCACTGGGAGGAACCAATGGAAACAAACTCTCTCAAGCATTCCTGGCATCTGTGACAGAGTTAGAGCACAGTTGGGCTGGGGCAGAAGGAAGGCCCAATTCCTGTTTCAACAGACTATTTGCCTCCATTGATGCTGAATGCTAACTTATGTGTTAAGAAAATTAGAACAGATTGGCCTAGTCATTGTATTAAGTGTGTTCTTTCTGTTGTTAGTACTTACACAACTTACAACTTTGTAAAAGTTTACATAATACTGATGTATCTTCTTCAACCACCAAACATTATCCCATGACAACCCAACAACCAAATGCCAAGACACATACTTTTTTAAAGATTTTCAGAGTAACATTTCCATTCTGAAGTGTTGTAGTTTTACCTTGTTTTTATTTGAAGAGCACATTCACTCCTAAGAAATCCAGCCTTAGTTCTTTTCCCAAGTAGGAAAAAGCAAACTATACAGTTTTAATTTTTTAATGTTTCCTGTTTCTAGCAAACAACATTAAACACACCTACTTAAGTGCTTATTGAGAAAAAAGTTGTGTTTGTTTACAAGGGAAAGGAGCTTTTGCTTTAAGGGATAAAGGTTGAGGAGCCAGAGTCTGTGACTATTTATACATTATTGTGCCAGAAAATCAATCACTGAATGAAAATGTTCTTGAAATTAATGAATGAAACTGTGGTGTCTTATATGTTACCGTATTTAAAAAGTGTTTAAATCACTGATTTAAAAAGGGTTTTATACAAAGACTCACTATTTGGACAAAAGCACATATTTTAATGCATTTTTTGCATTGGGGAATTTGGTAAATCTGTATGTCTTCAGTTTTGTGGTGTGAGCATGGCTCAAGGCAGGAAAAAAGCAATTCTTCCCTTCCCTAGCAGAGCCAGAGGAAAGATGTAGGCAGCCAGGATGGCTTTCAGGTATTTCTTTTCTACTTGGCACCAATGTTTTAAATAATCAGTTAAAAATAATAAAAGTAGCAATCCTGCTCAACTGCCCATGCTGTTTGGCATCACCACCCCTTTCCTCCTGTAAGTGAAGCCCTTTGTTGAGTTTTAGAAACACCTGCAAGGCAGGTTTCCTGGATGCCTGGCCTCAGCTGCTCATGGGAACAGAAGGCGGAGGAGAAGGAAGGAGAAGGGAGGAGGGCGGGAGTACCAGGAGAGGTCACAGTGTGAGCTCAGCACCCTCACCCTGCTCTGACCAAGGCTGTTGCTTGGTTTAATTATCTCCTCTCTGCCTTGGCAAGGATGGAATACATTTCAATTAGCGAAGCTCTTGCTGACAACAGAGGTTGTTTCAAGGGAAAAAGAAAGCACTGTATGAGAAAACAGATTTTTTTTTCACCTTTTCTTTGTTTTTTTTCCTTATTGTGTGTACAAGAAGAGAAAAAAGTACATATATACAAACAAGTGAAAATATAAATGAAAGTGATTGTTCAAATATGATTTGATTTCTCCTTTCTACTCCCTAGCCCTTTTGATTAAGATATACACATATATAAACGACATGTGACATGCAATATATATTTATATGTATGTGTGTGTCTAAACAGATGCAGATAAAACAATATATTTTAATTTCATTATAATTTGTTGTCATTACTAATGTCATGTAATATAATATTACTTCATTAATCTTTTTCATACTTAAACTAAGACTAAGGTTTGTGGGGTTTTTGTTGTTGTTTTGTTTTATTTTGATTTTTTTGTCTTTCTGTACCCAGGAAGTTTCCAATAAAGGAGAGAAATAGAATGTAGGCTTGTGTATTTACTGTAACATTCATTCTTCCAATAAAGTAGGTAACATAAATGACAATGAACAACACACCAAGATTTATTCTTAATGTTTTAAGAAATCCAAACTGCTGAAGAAGAAATACCACTAGGAATGCTAGAAGCTAATATAATCCCAATCTTGAAGTAGTGTTGCATTTACAGCAAATGCCTGGATGAGATTTTGACATCTTGGAAGAGATGTGGATCAAAATAGCAAGCCAGTTATTGGAAACACATATAACTGTTTACTGAAGTTGAATTCCTAATTTTATAAGACCGAAAAGCATATGTAGTGACTAGTGTTCTGATGGTACATACTGTAGTAGTTATTCAGAAAAAAAATGTATGCTGACCACGAATACAGCTGTCCACATTGCACGTTTGTATTTTTAAATGGTACCCACCTTTTGCTTTTAATGTCACTATATAACTTATGTGTAGGTTCTAAAAATTTAAATTGTGTAGCTAGATCATCTTCATTTAGATAGGATGCCATTAAATGCAAAAAAAAAAAAAAACCTTTAAAAGGTGTTTGTGTACTACTTATGCTTGTTAACTTTTGTTAATATTTTGCAAACATGTAACTTTGTTTTGCTTCTAACTTATAACACTTTTGGCTCCCCTGGTCTCCTGGGAACAGCACACAGGTATTTGGAAGTGCAATCGGAAGAAGCAATTATGGTGTTCAGAGGATTTGTCAGGGAAGAGAACTGAAGGAGATTAAAGTAGATGTGATGGTTGTAGGGGTCACAGCCTTGATTTTGAGCCAAGACTTACTATCACTGTTTTAATTGAGCCTGAAAACTCAAAGGCTACGATGTTGTGGCCACCTATTACCACAGAAGACAAGGCTCACTAATTGGAAATGAGGGATCACGGGCTTCTTCCAGGAACAAAGACTCAGCGAAGCCAAATATGAATGGCAGTTCATTAAAGCAAATGTGCAGCGGCTTGCAGATTGTAATTGATGTGGGGCTCTCCTTTGAGTACCTCTAAAATATGAACTCCTCACTTACTCCTTCCCAAAGGCATGTACATCACTTGTTGAACTTTTATCTTAGCTTCAGCATTGCTGTAAGAAGATGAGAGAAACCTTTTCCAATAGTGGTGAGGAATCTTTCCATTGAAGGTATTTTGGTGCTTATTAGATACATTTAGGTAGGGTTAACACACCATATTACTTTTATTGCTATATCACAGCAGAATTAAAAGCCAGGAGAATGTGTGTCATATGTCCTCATCCAAAGCACAGCAGTAGGCACACAGTGGCATCTAAAACGTCTTAGTTAGCAGAATAAGTGCTGTTTGATTCATGCAGTTCTTTTATCACCACCTTCTCTTATATGTACAAACCTTCGATAACGAAGTGCTAATTTCAGATGCTATTAAATAAGACTAAGTTTGCAATTAAAATAATTTGTGGTGGTTTAAAAAGAGACATGTATTTTAGGCATATTTCATCTCAAATTGATGTCAAGTATGACTATATTTAAAATAAAATTGGCTGATTTTTTTTCTTTTTTTGCTTTCAAATTATATAATATAGAAATAAAATATAGTTCATTTTTGGAACGAGCTAGCCATCTCTCTTCTATAGCACATCCAGTGTATGTGCACTCAGAGGTGAATAAGCTAGTCCTCAGTGTGCATTTTATGATTTTTCTAGTTCATGAATTCTTTTTAATGTAGATTAATTTTCAAAAATTCTTTTGTAAGTAATATAACATGGGATAGATGCTATTTGAAGTTGCCAGCCCTTCTTCTTTTCCAAAGATTCTTTATTCTTTAATGAAGAGTGTATGTGAATGCTTCCTCCAAGCATGGGATCTGAAGGAAGTCATAAAGGGATGAACTGGGAAAGCAGAAAGTGGTTAACCACCCCAGTAACATAGCACTGGCCATCTCAGTGACCACTATTGAATCTGAGTAGCCACAAGATTAGACCTAAAAATTGGCAGACAAAAGTCCCAAGCGCTATATCCACAGAAGACTCTTGCACCTAAGGCTCAGGGAATAGTGTGAAAGATTTAAGAGAAAAGGGATCAGGCACTTTGCTGTGAGATTGTTTCCTAGCCATGTCAGTGCATAGAGTCTCACCAACATGACCACCCAAACATGGGCTGAACAGGGAGCACTCCAGTGACCATGCCAAACTGTACAGATTAAAAAACAAACAAACAAATGATGAGACCTCAACCCTACAAAAAGACTACAGACAACTGAGTAAGGCTGGGAGTGGGAGAGGAGTTCCTCCCCAGAGAAGACACCAACTGGTTGCGCAGTGCCAAGTAATCTTTCCTAAAACAGCACATACGAGTAATATAGGTGCATGTACAACTATATACGCATGCAACAATAAGTAATAGAAACAGAGAACATGAATTTGAAAGAGAGAAGAGAAGGCTACATGACAGGTTTGGAGGCAGGAAGAAAGGATGAATGTAACTAAAATATACCCTCAAAAGTAACTAAACAACCAAAAATAAAAAGAATTACTGTGTAGATATACTTTACGGGGTTTAAATACATCGTAGTTCCCGTTTTACCGATGCTGACTCCCGGGTGAGCAAATGTCATTGAGAGAATGTTGATAGTGTTGGCTTCTTGATCACTGAAGTTTTGTCAGAGTTCCCGCTGTTCAGAATAGCCAGTAGTCTCAGATTTAAAGTTGCTATGAGAAAACAGATGAAGATTTTCTTCTTCATCCGGAGCACAGTTGGTGGATAGATAGATCCCAAGCCTTTCCAACTTAGCCTCCATCCAGCATGTCGATGGGATTAGATCAGTTCACACACACCCTTTGAAAACACCTACCTGAAAAACAGATTACTCATTCATTGACCCCTGAGGACAGTTTTTAATACTAGATTCGGGAAAAGATATGGCATTAGAATACTTTGATGTTTTCATTACTTGAGATTCTAAGGTTCTCATTAGACAGTCAACACATGTGATGCTTAGTCTGGAAGCGTCCCAGTGAAAACCCGATGTTAACTTTCTGTGACTGTGATAAAATAGCTGAAGCAATCCATTCAAAAGGAGATGGGGTTGTTGCAGCACATGCTTTCACAGATTCAGTTCATGGGCAGTTGGTTGCATCGAGTTTGGGTTTGTGGTGAACTGAGATATCATGTTGGGGATCACACGGCAGAGTGAAGAACCTTGCCTCATGGTGGGCCGACAAAGGACGGGGCCTAGAGTCCCAATATCACTTTGAAGGCATCATTCCAATGGCCAAACTTCTTTCTTCTAACTCCACCTACCAAAGGTTCTACTATGTCCCAATAACAATGCACTGAAGATACAGCCTTTACTTCCTGGGCCTTGGGAGAACATGTAAGATACAGACCATGGCCATTGGAAAGTATTTCCTACAGAGGTATAGCATCCTTCTATGACCACATCAGTTGCATATGGCCTCAAATATTTTAAATTATTTAGTTTTATTAAATTCAGGTCTGTGTTAGTAGGATTTTTGCTTCTTAAAAAATGAAAATAAATAAATTCTTTATATAGAGGCACATTATTATTTCCTTAGAGTTTCAGCATATGGTTGGATGTCCCTGCTATTTTTAGCACTACATAAGACAAAGTGCCCTGCTGGGTGGAGCCAGTTAAAGAGGAGGCTACTTTCTGTAATGTGGCCAGGAAGGAGTGAAAGGCAAGCCAAGATCCAGCCCTTAAGAGAACTCCTGAGGACCCACTTCTTACAGTGAGGTCCCAGCTCCCAAGATTCCATCATTTCCTAATAGCCCATAATACTTGAAGCCTGCTAAAAGATTAATTCATTTGTGAGGTTAGAGCTTTCATACCCCAAATGTTTCCTGAACCCAAAGGCCACATCTCTGAACATTGCTGCGCTGGAGATCTATGATGAAACCATGAATCTTTGGGAATACATTTTATACCTAATGTGTAATACAGCGTACAGGAGATGTTGGGCATTTATAATGAAAACTGGAAAGTAGAAAGCAATTTAAAATTAATTTTTTGGAATTAAACCCAAACATTTATTTTTTAGCTTATCATTCTTTTGTCATAATTCTGAATGATTAAACATCTTTTCAAGTAAGAAAAATAACTACCAACTGAAATACATGTTAGCCATTATGCAAACAGATGTTAGCCTAAGTACAATTATTTCTTAGCCATTGTAAACTAAATTCATTCAAAGATTTATCACGAGGGCTATTTTATGGGCCATATGATAGACATTCCACCAGCCGTCAGCCAACCAAATGATAGAATGTACAGAAGCAGATAGGAAGATCCCCATGTACTCTTCAGCTCCCAAGGACCAATGTGGCACACATTATAAAGATTTTTATTATTTGAATAAAATTTCTGAATCCATTGTATACAATTAAAAACTGTAGCCGTTACACTGGCATAATGCTATCATTTTTTTTTCCTGTGGAAATGAGAGAAATGTAGTTTTTCCTCTGGAAGAGGAATATACTGGTACCTTTAGACACATTGTGACATTTCTTCATTGTTAGCGCATAAAAGAAAAAAAAGGCAGCTTACAGTTATACAATAGTGAAACTTTCCTGCTGGCCTTTGAAATTACCAGTTTGTGCCATCTAAAAAATGACATGTTAACATCAAATAAGTGCATGAGTCTCCAACAAATAGTAATTCCCAAGTAAATTAATATATTAAATTAAGCTAGAATATCCTTTAGAAAATATACAGATCAAAAGAAATTAATAAATTGTAAATATTGCTTATGTCAGCACTGTATTCTTTGTAAATATTAAATATAAAAGAATAGCTTATTTTTTTGTTTCTCTAACAGAAACATTTATTGCTTTCTTAATTAAAAGTGGAATGAGTTCGGCTGGAGCACGTCTCATGAATAAGTTTCTGTTTGAGTTTTTATAAGCTATCTTAGCATTCATTCGGACCACTGACAGCATCTCTCAGGAATGTGCTTCTTAACCTTTTTCTTCTCATATTGCTATGTTTGTATAACCCCTTCTTGATCTTTTATGCAATTTCAAAGAGAGATCAGTCTTATTTTACAACTAGTATTGACTCAGGATTAGAAGGTGGTTAGAATATTTTTAGCGTGTCTGGCAGCCTGGCAATTCTATGTTCCTCACTGCCAAGCTCTTGGGCCCTGTGACTGTGTGACTAAGTATTTATACCTACCTAATAGAACCTTCCTCCTATGGAAGTTCTAAATATTTATATCTTATTGGAATTATTGGGGATGTTTTTTTAGAAATCTCAGTGTTAGACCAACTACACCTCACGTTCTTGGAACGGGGATCAGGAATCACTATTTTAGGGTTACTGAGACAGTCTAGCGTGCAACCGAAGGATTACTTTTATTTCAAGATGAGTGAAGAAAACATAAAAATTAACATGAACTATCTCAGCCACACAACCAACACTGAATTTACCATAAGCACACCATTTTTTTTTCCTACCAGATTGAGGGGTCCAAGTAAGTTTTCTACCATATCATGTAGCATTTTAACATCATTCAGACATACATTCAGGTGTCACAGAGTGTGCCTGATGTCCACCAAACATTGAGATGTAAGTAAGCAGTTTCATTGATTTTTCACCTCCCTGCGTGGCAATGCAGCAAATCTGTGCTTCAGGACCTAAAAGCTTGACCATTGCGGCAATATCAGGAAGCCTGTTTGTGTCACCTGTGTTTCTGTTCTGTACTTTCTGTGCAGATTTTTAACCTAAAACCATTCCTTTCTTTTCACTTGGGAATGACCCTCCTATAGGTTCATCTAATTTTTATATTTTTCCTAAATCTACAAAAAAATGTTCATAAAAAGCACAATTATAAGTTGATTCAGGATTGTGATATAATCCCTCCCAAGGCTTTCAATATTGTCGTAAGATCTGAAAGAAACACCAACCTTGTAAAACTTTAGTGACAGGAGTAACTCTAAAATGATTAAATAATTAAACAGTTGCTTTTAAGGGACCTCCTGCATGATATCTCTCAAATTCTATCACATGGGTGGCCTTGCCCTTTCTAAGACCATATGCTTACTATGTCATTAATATATTAAAACAACTAATTAGTGAAGCACAATGTAAGTTCATTGTCATCATACAAAAAACTATGTCATAGAAAAGGTACACAAAATCTCCCTGTGATATCACACACACTAGCTATGTAAAATACTAATGAAATAATGGTGTAAATACTGTAGTTGTCAGAATTAGCTTTAGAAGAGTAAAACCTTCAATAAGCCCTTAAAGTTTGTCCAAAAAAAAGCTATGTCACTTTGGCAATCAAATATTTAGTTAATGTATTAGAATTGTTGTTGTTAAGTAGTTATTATAACTATTTAAAAAGTTTTAGAGATTTAATAATTTAAGAACAGAATTTTCTGTATATAAACATATACATGTATATACGTATTTTATGTGTGTGTCTATACATACTTTTTTTTACCATATATATGGTAAAATCATAAGACTCCACATAACTGGTGCTTTATCAAGGAAGCTAAGAGCTCATCATTTTGAAATGGCTCTTGATTCTTAATTCATATTAGTTTGCATTAGTAGTAAGAACTGAATCTAAGAACTCACCTCTTCATGATACTTACATTAGTTTTAACTGCTATTTTCCTTTTTCTGACTGGAATGTTTAAGAAAAAATTTAATGTTCAAGCTTGTACGCTGCCTGCTTGCTTGTAATAGCTGTACCACCAAAGGGTACCATTCAGCTGTTCTGTCTATGTTTCTCTGTCTCCATGTCTCTGAGACACACACACACACACACACACACACACACACACACACACTCACCTGCATTAAGATTGTAAATCCTAGTCCTTAACTGTGAGAGTCGGAAAGAATTGAATCATTGCATCATCACCTTGATGAACAGCCCCCAGGCAGGAAGGGTTAACGCATTTGCTCTTTGTTCTTGACAGTGGCAGAAAAAAGAAAATTGACTCTTTGTTCCCTATTTCATGTGGAATTTTTTTTTTCCCAGGTAGGACCAATGACCTTGCCATAGGGATCCAAGATGTTTTAAAATCACATTTGACTGGATGATGGATGGCCCGCTACCTGGTTGCGTGCATCTGTTCATACAAAGTCACGGGCTGGGAATTGGGCAGCTATGTGTTAAAGTATTTTACTCTTGCCTCCATCTGGCAGGAACAATGTTTTCAAAAATCCAGTCAACGTTCAGTGTTAGCATTGGAAAAGAACCCGGTGTCTTGGTAAATTTGGCAAAATAGTGTTTGTTTTCAAGGATACACTTTTTCCTTTATTTAGTGGAACTTAATAGAGGTGGATGCTTTTAATTCGTTTTATTTTCTTCTGATTTTCAGTTGCGTGATACTTACTGAGCTTAGAAGTTGTTGAGTTTCTCTTTGAGTATCTCTCTGCTGGTCTGTGAGACGGAACCGCGACCACTGATGGCGTGATGGGAAGGGTCACGAACTCATGTAGATTGCTTTCTCTCACCAAGAGAGAGCCTCTCCATGAATATAATCAGTCTCCCACAACCTTGGAGTGTAAGGAATTTACGGGTGGTCTTCTTAGCTACTCTTTGCTTTCTGCAGGTGATAAACAACAGGGTGTTTCTGGAAGGGAATCTGTGCTAATTGAGATCTTCCAGAAGAGGAAAACGGGAATTTGTTAACAGCTTAGTTGCTAAGGCAACTTTTATGAAAGAAAGTCATCAGTGAATTGTACACACAACAGTGGCTTGTGTGCCTTCTTCATGTTGCTCCCAGCCTCATCTGAAGAGAACCCATCCACCCAGGGGGCCCCATTACCAACCAGGAGGCATCTGCCTCACCTGGCTGCAGCTACAGTAATTGAAAGGCATGTGATTTAACAGGGAATAAGGTTTCTGTGTCTGTATAGCATTTCCACATCAATCAGTAATTACAAATACTCCACAAACTCATTTCAACATCCTGGTACATATTCACCAACAGTATTATTTTCTTCCTTATTGTAATGTGGGCAAGTAGGTTTAGTTTTCATTTCATTAACAGGATATACAATATTAATAAGTTGTTGGAGACTCTTCATGGAATTCAGTTATAATTCCATCACTTTTGTAATCATGAGAGTCGAGTGTTACTATAGAAAGTGTCCAGCATGTACACTGGTTATTAATGTTTGGTATTACACCACTTTAAAAGCTATTGCTATTTGAGGATTGAAACACAAGACTGAGCATACCTAATTCATCTGAAGACATTAATATTTTTATATTCTTCTAAGTTAAATTATGTGAGTTGAGGAATGATTTGTTTCATATAGGGGAAGGTATAGGTTTTTATTTGGAAGTCAAGAAAGTGGCTTAAGAAACAGTTTTGTTGTAATGCTGAAAAGCCACATTAAATCATCCACCTGCACAGAAATAGACTCTGTTCTATCTTTACAAAATAAAATAAGTACCAGGTGGAAAATCAATAAAAATCCAACATTTAACATCATTGCAAAAAAAAAAATGTTTAGGAAATATTTGACTACTTTTCTTAGAATTTAGATGTCATGGCTATATTTGGAAAATCAATAAAAATCCAAGGTTTAATATCAATTGTAAAAAATGTTTAAGGAATATTTGACTGCTTTTCTTAGAATTTAGATGTCATGGGTATATTGGAAATAGCTCTGTGTAAATGATTTTTTTATGGAATCTCATAAACAAAGAGATAATAAAAATAAAGAAAAATTCCTGAGGAAATAGGACATATTTATTCCTGAAAGCTGAGATGGGTGTAAAGGAAAAGAAAAACTATAAAGTTAGCCTAAATATTTCTTCATAACAAATCAAGTTTTTATAAATTTTACTTTAAAAAAAATAAGGTATTTTAACTAATCATAGTGGTTGGATATTTACAGAATTCCCTATTTAATCTTTAGCTCATATTATGAGAGTAAGCATATCTTCATGACAGAATCTAATATGAAATGTCTGTTTCTAATAGTTTTCTAATTATTATCTAATTATAATATCTAATAATATTTATCTAATTATTATCTAATAAATAGAAAATTGTTAATATTTAAAAATGATTAATAATTTCATCATTTCACAATAGGGAAATTTGGTCACACAAAAGTTTATTCACTTAACACATCTTTAGTATCCACCAAATAAAATGTATAAAGTGTTTTAAGCCAGAGTGATATCACAGTATCCAAAGGGAAGAGTATGCTGCTCCTATGACACTTGTTTTATATAAGAATAAAGAAACCTATAAGAAAAACAAAATAAGAGCAACGAAGGCTTGTTCTGCATTTGATAAACATAAGGCTTCTATGAGACCCCTAGGGATAAGACTGCCAGTATGGGGTTGCCTAAATCAATACAGATATGAAACTCAATACAGGGATTAAAACATTAAGTATGAAGGAACTTCAAAAACAAATATTTATTACTTTTAGTTATTAACATTATTTATTAGAAAAAACAGTTTGGAGAAAAGGTCAATATAGCTGTTGCTAGAGAGAGGTATAGAATTTTGATAAAAGCATTCGAAATTTACCATATACTAGTAAGTTATATATATCATTTTGATGACTAAAATGATCAAATTGAAACTAAAAAATCTAATACTTATTCAGCTTAGTTGATGTCTAAGAAGTATGTGCATGCACGTGTGTGTGTGTACATCTGTGTGTGTGTGTGTGTGTGTGTGTGTGCGTGTGTGTGTGTGTGTATGAGGTAAGCATGTATGAGTGCAGGCATGCACCTGCCATGAGGTAAGAGGACAGCTTTTGGGAGTCTGTTCTCCCTTTCCATCTTGCTGAGGCAGCGATTCTCTTACCGTTCCTGCTGCAGCTTTGCATGGTTCGGGCTAGCTATCAGATGATCCTGCTGTGTCCACCTGCCCTCCCATCAAGGCGAGGACTGTAAGTGGGCTATGACTTCTAGCATCTAGTCATCTGGCTGTGTGGTGGGCACACAGTGGTGGGCACTTTCAGCACTGAGCCATCTCTTCAGTCTAACATAAAATATTTCTGAAAACCCTGTAATATTTTTACATTTTAAGTAGAAGAGATGATTTCAATTATGTGTGCATTAGTCAATTTTCCTCATACAAATGTATTTAATTGCTAATTTTTGATGGTGTTAATTGCCAGTAGTGATAGTTGTTAAATATGTATATTGATTAAAGTAAACAAATATCAAAGGAACTAGCCATAATCTATTCATTTTGAACTTAATTGCAAGAGCAGGTATGACATAAATTTATAAAACAGTGGTTTTCTACTATTAAGTTAAAATGTGAGATAAATTCATCAATGAAATGGCTTTAGGCTAGAAAAACTGAATTTTACATATTTGTGTAAAATTAATCTAATCACAGGTTGTGGTCCCATGTTTGCCTATAATCTCAGCATGTGAAAGACAGAGGCAGGAGGTTTGCTCTAAGTTTGAGATAGCCAAACCTCATAGTGAGTATATTAGGTACAAGCTCAGTCAGAACAATATCATAAGAGACTGACTCAAAAAGAAAAAAAAATCATGTATAGATGTCTAACTTTTCAAAGTACAAATATAAATATGAGCAAAGCTGTGTTCACCGTTTCATGGCATATACATAAGTTTTTAGAAGATGAATGTTTAGATAATAGTCAAAGACAAACCTATAACATACTCTTACTACTGAGTGCTGCTGCATCCTTGTACAGCTTCACGGGGCAGCAAGACAATGATGAAAGCACAGACACATGGACACAGAAAAGCTGGCATCAAGCAGTCTGGGGTCTCCAATGGAGAAAACCTTGGCAACTCTGGAAACTCAGGTGCACAGGGTCACTGCATACAAGTGAACAAGGAGACAGGGTTGCAATACAAAGCTGAGCAACGACACAGTTCTAGCTAATCTCGTTAGGAGCTGGGTCTGTAAAGGAGCAGGCTATACATGTTGAGATGTTGGTGCTGCAGTGGACATTTTCCGTACTGTCAACATTTGTGGGAGGACTCCAAAGAAGGCTTCCCCATCCCTCTCTGTACCTCACTGCATTGGGAGTGTCCTTGCCTCTTCCATTGGAGTGACGTTTTGGAGGGAGTCTTTGATGTGGTGATGCCTGTGTCTATAGCAAATATTCACACAGGCCCTCACTCATGGCTTTCTGCTCCCCACAGAGAAAATCGTGTAAATGTTCTAAAACTCTAAGTCTTCTCTTAGAAATTAGGAAAGACTGAATTTATAGAAAATGTTACAGCTTTTCAAATATGTCCCGGGATTCCTTAATCTATGTTTTGATTATTTAACATTTTATTACACATTTTTTTCTCAGAATTTTGGAACTCTCTTTGTTGTCTAATTAAAAACGTATTATGAAGAGTGGCTTAAATATAGACTCTGAGTAATTTTTTTTTCCTTCTATGTTGAATAATGAGGCTCTATTGTGGGTGAGACCATACCTTTCTCATTTCCACTTAATGCCACTGCTGAGCATGTGTGCCTGCTATTATCTTCCGGAAGCTGAGAATCTTCCATGCCTTCCTTCATAGACAGAACACATTGTGTATCTCTTTACTAATACAGTATGTTTAGAAAGTGTTCATTGCTTAACAGGTTGATTATGTGTGTTAATAATTACCACTTGAAGGTGAAATTAAAAGAAAAATTATTCTATTTACTGAATTAAATAATTATCATCTTTAAATGTCTTTCTAACATTGTCAGAATGTAAATTTTGACATTTAATCACCTTCCTTCATCTCTCAACTGCGACATATATGAAACATAAGAGTTTGAAATGCTGGTCCTTCAATGGAAAAACAGGCAAAGTGTACATTGAGGGGGAAAAATCACACAAAGTTAAGACAGATCACCCCAAGATGTATGTTTAATTAAATCTAAATGATAAACTGAAAATAAAATTCTATAACTCAGTTCAGATTTGAAAAAAAAAGATTTAAACTAGAGTCAAACTTTTGTAAAGAGACTTGGAAAGCAGACTCATTCTACACATAGCAATAGAGTTGAAAAGGCAAAAGGGACAGACATCGGAAGAGGAAGAAAACAGGAAACAGGACAGAAGCCTACCACAGAGGACCTCTGAAAGACTCTACCCAACAGTGTAAGAGAGCAGATGCTGAGGCTCATAAGCAAACTTTGGGCAGAGTGTAGGGAATCTTATGAAAGAAGGGAGAGATAGAAAGACCTGGAGGGGACAGGAGCTCCACAACAGAACAAGAAATCTGGATCCAGGGACCATGTGTGGAGATAACCTAGAACCCCTACACAGAAGTAGCCCTTGGCAGCTTGTATCCAAGTGGGTTCCCTAGTAAGGGGAACAGGGACTGTCTCTGATATGAACTCAGTGGCTGATCTTTGATCACCTCCCCCTGAGGGGGGAGCAGCCTTACGAGGCCACAGAGAAGGACAATGCAGCCAGTCCTGATGAGACCTGATAAGCTAGGGTCAGATGGAAGGGGAGGAGGATCTCCTCTATCAATGGACTTGGAGAGAAGCATGGGAGGAGAAGAGGGAGGGAGAGTGGGACTGGGAAGGGCTGAGGAAGGGGGCTACCGCTGGGAATACAAAGTGAATAAACTGTCATTAATATAAAAATTAAAATTAAAAAAAGAAAAGCAGAAAGGCACACATTGTATATACTTCATTATAAGTGGATTTTAGATATATAATATAGTATAAACATACTAAAATCTCTAGTTCTAACGAAGCTCTAAGACAGACCAAAAACGTCGGCCCAGGGGACCCTGTAGAGACCGATGCTCCGACCAAGAACTATGCATGGAGAGGACCTAGATCCCTTGCTCAGATGTAACACATAGACTTAGTCTCCAAATGGGTTCTCTAGTAAGGGGAACAGGGGCTGTCTCTGCCATGAACTCAGCAGCTGCCTCTTTGATCACCTCCCCCAAGGGGTTGCAGCCTTTCCAGGCTACAGAACAAGATGATGCAGCCAGTCCTGATGAGACCTAAAGGCTAGGGTCAGATAGAAGGAGAGGAGGTCCTCCCTTATCAATGGACTATGGAGGGGAATAGGGGGAGAAGAGGGAGGGTGGGTGGGATTGGAGGAGACAAGGGAAGGAGCTACAGCTGCAAATCAAAGTGAATAAAATGTAATAACTAACTACCTAAATAAATAAATAACAAATAAATAATAAAAAAGCAGACTCATACATCTTTTGCCCCTGCAATTTCATTCCTAAAATTTAAATAAAACAACTTTAGTTTGTGTCCTGTACTTGGAAAAGCAGGGTCTGAAAATGAGGTGAACTAAAAACCTATGCACTAGCAACTTTATTCAGAGCATCTGACAATTTATACTCTGAGCATTAAGAGAATCACCGGAGTGTCTGATCACAAGAACAAGCCACATGTGGCAAAAACATGATTTTCCTAGAGCCACGTTAATAACAATAGCTGAAGTAAACTCATTTCTTTCCTCTACACCAAGAACAAGCCTGTGTTTTGCAGAAACTGAGTTCACAAGATTAATGTCTTCTTCGAGTTTTCTCACAAGCACTCATCAACATATTCCCTTTTCTTTCTTTCTCTTTCCTTCTTTCTTTCTTTCCTTCTTTTTCTTTCTCTCTCTTTCTCACTTTCTTTCTTTTCTCTTTCTTTCTCCCTCTCTCTTTCTCTCTTTCTCTCTTTCTCTCTTCTCTCTTTCTCTCTTTCTCTCTTTCTCTCTTTCTCTCTTTCTCTCTTTCTCTCTTTCTCTCTCTTTCTCTCTTTCTCTCTTTCTCTCTTTCTCTCTTTCTCTCTTTCTTTCTTTCTTTTCTTTCTTTCTTTCTTTTCTTTCTTTCTTTCTTTCTTTCTTTCTTTCTTTGTTTTCGAGAAAGGGTTTCTCTGTGTAGCCCTGGCTGGCTGTCCTGGAACTAGCTCTGTAGACCAGACTGGCCTTCAACTCACAGAGATCCTCCTGCCTCTGCCTCCTGAGTGCTGGGATTAAAAGTGTGCACCACCACCACCTGGCCCCCCTTTAATTTTTTAATAGGAAGATATCTAAGAGTGGTTTTGATTTGAGATGCTGTAGATAAATCTAATTGTCTTCTGATAAATGAGTACCTTATAGACAAGCAAATTATAATATTAGAACAGAGCATTGTGAGCTGTGCTCTGCTACCAAGAACAGGGATACAAACTCTGTCCAGTTCTATTGGTTATATTCCTATACAAATAGCATTACTACTTTCTTGGACTGTGTTTGAACATACTTGTACATATGTGAATTCATACACACTGACTATATGGTACATATATTAGTCCATCGTTTTAAAAGGAAAACAGAAAAAAATGCCTGTCATTGGTGATATGAATATTGTGTAACTATTATCTGTTCTTTATACATATTTTTATTTTTCAAATAGTGTTTAAGCTATTAGATATCACCATAGCATTTTCAAACAAAGTTGTTGTTTTTTTTTTTTTTGGTTTCTTTTGTTTTTGTTTTGTATATATATATATATATATATATGTCTGTGTGTGTTTTAGGGTAGTCTCCTTTCTCCTTAATAATCTTCCACACTTCTTTTTAATCCTTGTAATTTACCCCCACAGTGTTTTCTCTCCTTACATGTCACTAATTGTTTCCCCCATTCCTTAGAACTTTTCATATCTCAGTTTTTTCTCCTTGTTTTGCTCTTCCCATTTACATAAATTCATAGACACACACACACACACACAGTGTGTCTTAGCTTTAGAGACAATGATTAATTAACGTTGTGTTTTTCAAAGTCATCCATTTTTCTCCAAGTGTCATGATTGCATTTTCTTTATAGCTGAGTAGCTTTCCATTGTGTGTGTGTGTGTGTGTTTGTGTGTGTGTGTGTCTGTGTGTGTACGCATATGGTAAATTTCAGCCTCATTGACCTGTTGGTTCATATGCAGGCTGCTTACATTTCACAATAGAAATAAATAAGAATATGTAATTATCTCTGTGTAGTACATGGATTTCTTTGGGTATGTGCCAAGAAGTGGTATGGTTGGTTTTGAATCGTAGCTTTATTTTTAATATTTTGAGAAACCTCAGATTCTCTGAATGTCTCTGTTAGTTTACACTGCTTCTAGCAGTAAATAAGGGATTTTTTTTTAATCCCCCAGATACTCAGCTGAGTTTGTCAATTTTTTTCATAGTAGTCATTCTGATTGGGGTTAGGTGGTATTTTAAAATAAGTAGTTTTCATTGCAGAAATGTTGAAGCTTTTAAAACATCTATAGGCAATTTATCTCTTTCACTTAAGCCATCAAATCATGTCCCCTCAATTCCTGCTGCTTCATTTCCTCCCATTCTTCCCATTTGCTCATTAAAGAACAATCTTTAAACATTCCTTCATCCTGTATTGCTTCTTTATGATATGCATTATGAACATTCAAAAGCAACCAGTGATTTCATTTATTTTTTCTTTCCTTTATCTACTTATTTATTTATTTATTTATTTAATTTATTTATTATTTACATTTTATTAACTCTGTATCCTAGCTGTATCCTGCTCCCTCATTTCCTCCTACACCCTTCCTGCATCCCTCCCTCATCTTCTCCCTGCCCCTTTCCAAGTCCTCTGATAGGGGAGGACCTCCTCCCCTTTCATCTGACCTTGTTTTATCAGATATCTTCAAGACTGGCTCCAAAGTCCTCCTTTGTGATCTAGCAGGACTGCTCCTCCCTTAGGGGTTGGGGAGGTCAAAGAGCCTGCCATTGAGTTCCTGTCAGAAATATTCACTGTTCCCTTACTATGGGAAACCAATTGGTTACTGAGCTGCCACAGGCTTCATCTGAGCAGAGGTTCTAGGTTATATCCATACATGGTCCTTGGTGAGTGTCAGTCTCAGAAAAGACCCCTGTGCCCAGACATATTTGGTCCTTGTGGAGCTCCTATTCTTTCCATGTCATAAAAACTCCCCCTTCTTTCATATGGTTCCCTGCACTCTGCTGAAGTTTTGGTTATGAGTCTTAGTATCTGCTTTGATACACTGCTAGGTAGAGACTTTCAAAGGCCCTCTGCAGTAGGCTCCTGTCCTGTTACTTGTTTTCTCCTATGTCCAATGCATCTCCCATTTGTCTTTCTAAGTGAGGATTGATCATCTTACCTCGGGTCCTCTTTCTTGTTTATCTTCTTTAGGTGTATAGATTTAATTATGTTTCTCATATCTTATAGGACTCTATGAGTGAGTATATACTATGTGTGTCTTTCTCCTTCTGGGATACCTCACTCAGAATGATCTTTTCTAGATCCCACCATTTGCCTGCAAGTTTCATGATTTCCTCGTTTTTGATTGCTGAGTAGTATTCCATTGTGTAGATATACCACAATTTCTGTATCCATTCCTCTGATGAGGGACATCTGGGTTGTTTCCAGGTTCTGGCTACAAATAAAGCTGCTACAAACATGGTTGAGCAAATGTCCTTGTTGTATACTTGAGCCAATTTTGGGTATATGCCTAGGAGTGGTATAGCTGGACCTTGAGGAAGCACTATTCCTAATTGTCTGAGAAAGCCCCAGATTGACTTCCAAAGTGGTTGTACCAGTTTACATTCCCACCAGCAATGGAGGAGGGTTCCCCTTTCTCCACATCCTCTCCAGCATGCGTTGTCACCTGAGTTATTGATCTTAGCCATTCTGATGGGTGTAAGGTGAAATCTCAGGGTGGTTTTGATTTGCATCTCTTGATGGCTAAGGATGTTGAGCATCTCTTTAAGTGTTTCTCTGCCATTCTATATTCCTCTACTGAGAATTCTCTGTTTAGCTCCGTACCCCATTTTTTTCAATGGATTAGTTGATTTATTGCTTTTTAACTTCTTTAGTTCTTTATATATGCTGGATATCAGCCCTCTGTCAGATATAGGGTTGGTGAAGATCCTTTCCCCGTCTGTAGGCTGTTGTTTTGTTCTGACGACAGTGTCTTTTGCTTTACAGAAGCTTTTCAGTTTCATGAGGTCCCATTTATTGATTGTTGCTCTTAGAGCCTGTGTTGTTGGTGTTCTGTTCAGGAAGTTGTCTCCCATGCTAATGAGTTTTAGGTTCTTTCCCACTTTTTCTTCTAACCGATTTAGAGTATCTGGTTGAGGTCTTTGATCCACTTGGACTTCAGTTTTGTGCTGGGTGATAAATATGGATCTATTTTCATTTTTCTGCATGTAGACATTCAGTTGGATGAGCACCATTTGCAACCAGTGATTTTAAAGGAAATGTGCTCGTACCATTAGAGCATGTTTTAGCATAGCTTACTCCAGGTACAAGACCCTCAAGAAACATGTATACAACATGAAAACTCAATATATCTTAAATTCAGAACTCTATTTTGATCTCTAAAAATGAAAGATTATTTACTGTATACTTTTGTACATTGCAATTATTTTACTGTCTTTGAAAATAAAAATTCATTGAAACATTTAGTTCACTGCAATGCCTTCTTTTAACCTTTGACTTGTGACAAAGATTTTAAAGGTTCAGAGAGTGCACGAAATGCTAGCATTATCCAGTTCAACTGATACTCTAACCAAGGACCATGCATGGGGATAACCTAGAACCCCTGCTCAGATGTGGCCCATGGCAACTCAGTCTCTAAATAGGGTTCCTAGGAAGGGGAACTGGGACTGTCTCTGACATGAACTCAGTGGGTAGCTCTTTGACCACTTTCCGCTGAGGGGGGGAGCAGTCTTGCCTGGCCACATAGGAGGACAATGCAGCTAGTCTTGAGACCTGATAAGCCTGGGTCAGATGGAAGGAGAGAAGGACCTCCCCTATCATTGGACTAGGGGAGTGGCATGGGAGAAGAAGAGGGAGGAAGGGTGAGGTTGGGAGGGAAAGAGGGAGGAGGTTACAGCTGAGATACAAAGTGAATAAATAATAAATAATAAATAACAATTAATAGAACACAGCAATCCCATGTTTACATCTTTAAAAAAGTTAATGGATAGCATTTTGGCTTTTTGCATAGCTTAGGATGCATATGTGAAGCAAGCACTCTGTTAATAAACTACACTCTGAACACATCAATTCCTTCCATTTTTAAAATTTTAATCCTTTTCAACATTATTACTTTCTGTTAGTACTCATTTCTGATGTCTGCTGAAATCATCAAAGCGTGATGCGAGAAACATTCCCATGGTAACTGTGAAGTTGAAATTTTTTTAACGGCTGTTTCCATATTTTATTTTTGCTAACAATTATTTTGTTAACTTCAAGAGACACTGAATAGAGTCATTGTTTGGGGAAACAGTGGCATGTTTAATTAGAGGACCATGTCTTTCAAATTTCTTACCTGGTGGTTGACCAAGGAATAAGCAGTGTGTGTTTAAGTAGGAAGCAAAAACTATTTAAATTTGCGAGTTACAGAGACTGTATGGCGTCCCCCTGCATCTTACCTCTTACATAACAAAAGTGCAGCACTTTAAATACATTTTAACTGTAGAGAACGGTGCCTTAATAAATCGATGTCAGAGAGGTTTAACACTGTGAGCCTTGCAGGTTAACAAGAAAGGCCCAGAGAGGAAATGACTAAATCCTCCGTGTAAATCTTCATTGACAGCTGATAATTAGCATGCAGCTTAGCTATAATAATTAGTTCCCTCTTTAGAAAATTTCCGGATGAACTCGGAGTTGGTACATTTCGTTCTGTCTTGCTTCTTTGTCCTTCTCTCCCCAGTGATTCATGTTATTTTTAGGGAGAAAGAACTCAAGATGCTACTCTCTTCTCCTGGAGTCAGCACTGTCCATTATCTATGCCATCTTGTGGGGTTTGACTGGGATTAGTCTCCTTTTGTCCCTTTCTTCCTGTATATTTTCTTTCTTCCCCCCAGACAGCTTAAAGCTTTGGGGAGGGAAAAGGGGTTAGCCACTGCTTGGTAAATATGCCCAGTCCATGGCATACACAGGCTAAAATCAGCTCTGAGAGAAATGTCTTCAACGAGGGAGGGGGCCCTTCTTGCCAGTACTTTGCCTGCCTCCATATGTACCAAAGCAGAGTTTGAAACTGTAGCTAACTAGAAACTTAACTTGTTTTCTAAAGAATAAAATAAATAAATATGAATATCACAAACTGATAAATAAAATCCATGTGAAAAACTTCATATTGTTATGTGACTGTTTGAAAATGAAAGGTAAATAAATTGATACTAAGGCGAAATTTTCTGTTGCTTTTATTTTTAATTCTATTAAATCAAAATATTAAACTATCATAGACCTTTTACTCTAACTGTACTCTCTATGAGGCTCTGACTGTCACCCGCAAATCTTCCAGTTGTTAATATAATATAATCCCTTATAGACAAGACTTTCTTTTTCTTTTTCAAAACGATTTATTTATTTAATGTCTTTTATGTATGTATGTGCTTTGTCTGCACACCTGAAGAAGGAATCAGATCTCATTAATAAATGGTTGTGAGACACCTCGTGGCTGTTGGGAAATGAACTCAGGAACCGTGAAAGAACAGCCAGTGCTCTTAACCACTGAACCACCTCTCAAACACCCCCCTTTTGAAATAACTTATTTATGTTTATGTTATGCACATTAGCGTTTTGCCTGCTTGTATGTCTGTGTGAAAGTGTTGGGTTCCCTGGAACTGGAGTTACAGACAGGTGTGAATCAACATGTGGCTGCTGGGACTTGAACCCTGGTACTCCAGAAGAGCAGTCAGTGCTCTTAATTGCTGAGCCATCTTTCCAGACTCAACAAGACTTTCTTATCAGAAAATTGTAAAATATATGTTTAATATATCATACATTGTCTTATTCTTTTAAATAAAGAGCAAACTTAATAAATCAAACAATTGCTTTCTGGTGTTGGGAACAGAAATGGTGTGACTGGTTGTTTGAGCTCACATGATTTCCTTTTTATTTAATCTGTATTAAAAAATTTAGTTCATGATATGAGCATATTTATATCCTTTCTCTTTCTTCCCTTCAAACCCCAATGTACTCCTCCTGAATTTCTTTCAAATTTATGGTCTCTTTTTTAAAATTGACGTTAAATACACACATTTGCATGTATATGTGTATGTATATTCCTAAAACTCTCCAATCAACTCTTCTCCTCCTGTTCAAATTTTGTGCCAAAACCAACCAATTAACCTCAGCTGTGCACTGTATAACTGTAACTTCCCATTTTTACATGTAGAAAACAGAGTTTGTTTCCTGAGATACAGTCATGTTGATTAAATGAGGGGATATAGAGCTAGCCCTTCATAAATGACACATCAGTGAACAATGTATGTGAATCAGCTCCTATTATGACCTTGATAGGCCCAATTTAAAGACATTTCATTGCAGAAATGAAATGTTTTATGAGATATAATTAATTTATTTATATTCACTATAGAAATTTTAAATAAGTAGAATTGTATAGAATTTCAGAGTCATATTTTCACTTATTTTAATTTTTTTAATTCTAGAAAATTGTTATTTTATACTAATTTCTTAGTAAGATCAATTGTGTTTAATTATATAGAATGCTTTTAATAGAACACAAACTAATACTTTCATTAAAATAGTATTTTCAAAATATTTAAAAAATAATACCATAAATTTGCTTGTATGTAAATAATTTCATTGTGCTTTATATAAATACTTTAATTTTTAGTAACTTTTTCTGCTCTTTACCAAACTTTCCTTACTACAGTTTTCCTTACTAACTGATTTCATGTTTAGAATACCCATTTTACAAACATACCATACTCAGTTCCTAGCAAATGCATGTAGATGAAGTAAACTGATTGGATATGGGGACCCACCCTTGCTCTTTTCTCTAGCATTGTCAATGACTCTTGAGAATCCAGTTAGCATTAGAGAAGATAGCTCATATCAATAAAACAAAAATATGATTTCAATTTTAGCAGAGGTTTGTTTTCCAACATTCAGTAAGACTGTATTGAATATCCATAAACATCAAGTCAACCTCTTCAGTCTCGTGGAAACGCAGGCTGTAAGGCATTTGCCATCAAGTAGGTTTGCTTGTGGAACTGAAACACGGTGACTGCTCTAGCGCCATAGAAGCAGAAGGCCCACACTGTTCACCACATGACTTCCACACTTAACTACACATGAGAAATTAAAGCCAATTAGGATGATAGAGCAACCTGGAAAAAACCAGCTACATATGAAGCATAAACATTGATGAGCCAATTATATTATTTGTCTTGAGAGGTTGAATTGAGAAGTAGAGAAATTATTATCATACAGTTATGAGTATTACTCAGTTGGAGGACAACAGGGATATTTGGCCATGAGGAAATTAATGAAGAAACCTCGGAAACAGCACGCCGAAGAACACTGACATTTAGAAGGAAGAAAATAAGAAAGAAAGAAACCAAGATGGAGCATTTCCTCGGAGGCCAATTACATGGACTTGTTCTCGTTATCTAGTTGCCACAAGATCTAGCTTTCTGTCCTAGGATTTGCCTTACCTATTTCATTTTTATTTTTCCAAAAGTTATTTTGCTAAATATCATAGTCATCTGTGGTGGTATAGTTACTTTTGGTAGGCTGAATTTTGATATAGAACAATAGGTTTTCATTGAGGACTGTAGGAACAGTTATGGAGCATGACACCCTATTTCTTTACCATATTGGAAATCCCTGTGGTATTTTTGTACATTCCTCTTCAGGTTACCTTAGGAGAAATTTCTTTTAATTCTTGGCACTTTGTGATGTTCTGCTTTGCTCTTGATATATTGCCCTGACTTTTTCTTTGGGTATAATGGAGTTTAGGGTCAATTTGGAAAGAGAGTTTATTTTTTTTCATAATGTGTCAAATACTAGAAGAACATGTAACAGTTGTAGCAATTTCTATTGTCTGTAAGTTGTTTTCCTCTTTCCCTAGCTAATCTAAAATATATATTTATGAAGTTAATTGAAAATATTTGTATATGCAATTTCAGATCCATAGGGAAATAAGTTAAGTTAAATAAGTAAATAATGTAGGACAGCGGAGTTGACATAGAATAAATATAAAATTAAATACATATATCCTTTTCAAAACACGGTTCTATAATGCAATGACTGTGTCCGTCCTCATTTATAATCAACACTTCTAACTTTTCCTGACAAAGTCTAAGATGATGATGATATATCACTACTTATTAAGAAGCACTTTAAGGACTGCTAAAAATGTTAGAAGAACAACGATAAAAAAAAAATCACGGGTTTTGCTTGTGAAAATGAGTGAGAAAATACAAACCTCTGCAAAGGTGTGTTTTGCTTGCCAGTGTGGTTCTGGTCTACTGACAAGCCTGAGCTGCAGAGGGACCCACAGCTGGTGAAGCTGTGTTGCATGTGTTGGTCACAGGAACAGCTGAAGTGTTCCATGCACTTGGCCTCTCCCAAACACAAAAAGGTTTAAAGAACATTGTATATAACCCTTGGAGTTTTTTTTTTTAATAAGAAAATCCCTTAGCAATTATTACGGGAAGTGCCTACATAAATATAATGAATTTTTCACTTGTTGCCTAAGATGTGACGACGTTTTATGATTTATGTATTGTGGCTATTTTGGCAGCAATTTCTTTTGAGGTAATGAATGAGTCAGGATAAATAATCTTCAAGTTTTTGTAACAATATCAAAAAGAAAACACATGTTATCATATAATCATTTAAATATTATAAACAAAATAGTTTAACTATTTCTCTTTGGAAAGGTTCAGTGCAGGAAAATAGGCTTTATTTACTGACCATATCATCCATTCCTAAGCAAACAGTTATGCATGTGTGCTATTAATTCAATGACAAGTTGAGTTTATTTTTTTATACTGCACTGTCATCTTCACATTGAAAATGCAATTGAGTCAATCAATTAAAAATTATGAAGGTAGAAAAAATAAAAATATGAGAAATGCAATCCAAAGAGCTTTAAAGCTTGTCCAAAGTTACCTAAGCAACTGAGAACAAACTCATGATTAAAATTTGTTTCTAGATTCTAGATGTAAGAATTTGGTTGTAATGCACCTGTATGCTGTGCTTTGGTTATGTTTGAATAGATAATCTGTGTTTTTTTTTCTTGCAATAGAATTTACCTTTGGAGATATTAAACTTTGGATGCCTGATTTTTCATTAGCAAAATAACATCAATGATCATGTAAACTATTACAATGCTGAGGAAAAGAGTAAAGATCACTGAAAATTAGTATGTATGTAATTTGCAACTGGCTAATGCATGCTCCAGTTTTTTGCTTTGCTTTATCCAATCTCTACCCAGAGTTGCATGAATTCACCTTTCTATTTTTGGGGTTTTAAAAGACACTAGAGAAGCAAAATGTATCAGAGAATAGATTAATCCATCAGAGTAAAAGATAACTGGTGACACAGTAAATAACATCTGTTCTTATTAACAAATAAATAAGACTCTTTAATTGTTTAGAATTTTAATAACCTTTGCAGAAGTGGAAATTCATAACAAATAGAAGTCGATTCTTTCTTTTCTTGTATCTGTGTACAGTGGTACCTATATACAGAGGTAATGGGGTGTTAATGAAGTCATCCACGAGCAAACAGAACCTCCGCAGATGGACTTAACTCAGGAAATAGCCTCATAGGTTCTCATTCCAATTCCACATTTTCAGTAAACAATCTTGGCTTTATCCATTAAGCTGTGATAATAGTTCAGCTAGGGACCTCATAACAGAATCCTTTCATCTATTTCATTGATTTTCTAAGAGTTTCATTTCCTGAGCTTTGCCTCTCATCCCTTTTGACAACTCTATGGTCTTAAACGTGTTAATAGTAATATGTGGTCATTTTTCATTTGACTTACCCATTTAAGATAAAAATTTTGTGATTCACAGAAATGGAAAATATCAGCAAGTTATCAGACTACCTGGAAAATTTTTATGGAAAAGAATCCACTTATCAGGGCTCATATGAACTGATGAGCTTTCATTTATAAAGACTAAAGTATAATGGCAGCTGAGAGCTTTGCTCTATATTTCTTCTAATATTGAATCCTAAAGTGTGCTTTTCTAATTTGTGAATGTCTGGCAAGGACTATTGTATGACTTTTAACCTAAAAATTATTAATTGGGACTTTTTTCTGCAATTCAAGGGCCTCTATCTAATCTCTTTTTTATTTCAGTTTTTCTTCTCTCCCAATAAAATGTCTGATACTCTTTCAGTGCTACCTTCAAGATTTAGTCTAAGCTTTGCTACTTAGAACAAATGGTTCAATATCTCAAATGTGATGCTGATGCAGGATTTTTAAATCTTGCAATACTGCTTAATTTAAACCAAAGATTTAAAGACTCTACTTAACAGGATTTTGAGCATACAAGGTTGCTGAGCAGATAACTGGATAAGGAACACACTCGTCTTCACTATATTGTTTTCATTTTGTTTATTTGAAATGAGTCTCATTAGGTAGCCCAGGCAGGCCTTGACCTCGCAAACCCTCTGCCTACTGGATCTTAATAGAGAGGAAATATTTCATGTTTCAGATGCAAAATATGGAATATAATTCACACTTCTATTTAGTGTTTGTGCTTCAGTGTTCTAGTCAGCTAGACTCACATACTCTATAAGTTGTTTGGTATTAAATTCCTCAAGATGAGCAATTTCTTTTTTCACTATTTCCCAAGGAGACTTCAGTAGTTCTTCTCTTCTCTGCCTGGTCTTGGGGCCAATATTCCCCCTCATCACCAAAAGCCCTCATATATCAATTCAGAAGTCCTAAGTACTAAACTGCCATATGAAATTAAAGATCATACCACCAACAAACAAGTGTACACATGAGACCTTGCCAGATTCTGATTTCTTAAATTTAATATATGTACCCAAAATATATTGTTTGTAATTTCTAACATAGACAAGAATGCGTGAAGATAGGCTGAATCACAGCTGTGGAAAGCGGATCCCCAGTGGGTTTTCAGAATAATCAGAGTTGTGATTACAACTTGGTGGTTGCCAGGGCTGTGCAGTTTGATTCGGATAGGATGTTCTGAGGTGGTATCCGTTAGGACTAACTAGGCACACTTGCGCACATTTTTAGTGTGGCTGTTACGTCTTGCTACACAAAGAGGAGCTTTACAATGACCTTTTAAGTATTTCAGTGTACAGTAACTAATTGTTATTGATAAATTTGTCCATGTTTTAAAAGCATTCGAAAATACCTTAGGAATACATTCGATTTAGATCTTCAGATTAATAAGCTAATAAACATCTTAATGTTCACACATTAAAATATAGGTCATATGACTCTACAGTCAGTCACTTCCTTGTACCTGTGGGTCTTGATTCCACAGATTGAACTTTGGGCATAACTTTTTTTTTTTTAAGTATCATACATATCCTAAACGTAAAAGGACTTTTTCCATTATTCCACAAACATTAAGATAGAAAAGCAATTCACAAAGCATTTCCTTTGTGTTAAGTAGCTTAAGAATCTAGAGATGTCTTAAAGAATAAGAAAGAATACTCTTTGGTTGTAAGTACAGACAGTCACATTTTATGTAAAGGACTCGGGGCATCATGACATTATACTGCTGGGATAGCCAGGACAAAATTATGCGGATACTGAGGCATGAGCACATATTTCTAATTCTCTTTGAATAACTCAGTTTCAGGATTTATATGGATGAAGCAAACATGAAAACTGGGCTTTGGGGAAAGTGTTACAGATAGCCCCAAGTGTTCTGATGTACTTAGTGCAGGCCTCTCTTTGCATTTCAGAACTCTTGGATCTGAACAGGACGGCGATATTTCACAGCCCCTTTGCATCTCTGGACCTCCATACGATGCTTTTGGATGAGTATCAAGAGCGGCTCTTTGTGGGAGGCAGAGACCTTGTCTATTCCCTGAACTTGGAACGAATCAGTGACGGCTACAGAGAGGTACTGAAATGCCAGGTGTTTGAAACGGAAGAGAGGGTGTCAGAGAACATTCTTCCCCCACTGTGTTTCTACCACTTTAAACTTTATAATGATTGCCTAATTGAAATAAGATCTTCATTGTAAAGAAAACAATTGGAGGAAGGTTGTAAGCTTAATATATTAATTTTCTAGCATATCACATCAATGTTTTCAGAGAGACACTTTTCTTGTGATTTGATGTTTTTGCATAGTGAGTGACCTTTAACTGTCTTGAAGAATAAGTTGGAGCATCATGGATTAATAACTGTACCTCTGGGCTGTATTGTTCCCACATCCAATATGGACCTGTTATATCAGTATTATTGTCTGGTGTGTACTCTTCTTGGCAATATTATTAGACAGATGCTCCTTAAACTTGGTGAAAAGTAGAATATTAAAGTAAGATCAATGCTAGCACACACCTTTAAATCCAGCACCCAGGAGGCAGAAGCAGGCAGATCTCTATGAGTTCAAGGATATCCTGGTCTATAGAGCAAGTTTCAGGACATGCAGGGCTACAGACAAACTCTCAAACAAACAAACAGAAAGAAACAAACAGACAAAAATTAAAATCATAAGTTGGAAATGGTTAACTGTGGGAAGGAAAGCAGTTTATACAAAAGAGAATTGGGTTCAGAGTTGTATCAATTTTACATGAAACATGAAGAAACTTAAATCATAGAGGTTTTTTGGCATTAGTGTGTGTATGAAATAATCCACTTTGTTTATGTTTCATTTTTATGTTCATCAAAATGGGCCAAGTCTGTATCTTTAAAATTTAAAAAAAAAAATTGACAAAAAGCAGCATTCCCCCAGTCTTTGCCAAGTTCTAATTCCTACAGGAAATAATTTAAAATGTTTTGCTGTTTCTTTGAGTTCTTTTTACTTTTGTGTAAGATTCGTGCACTAGGAAATGGGGCCAGCACTTAATGGGAGAACGTATAATTAGCACTCATAAGGTGCTTGGCTCAACCACAGCCTTCCTCATCCTCCTATAAATACGAAAGCTACCATTTTTGTACAGTTCTCCATGGATAGAGCTGGTGTTTGAATGTGTGTAGCATCTGGTGACTTTTGAGGAGACAAAGACTTGCTTTCTCCTTTTTCAGTAGAGAAATCCAGTGACCTTTGCATTACCTACTGTCTGCAATGCGTGGCCTGTCCTCCACCTTCCCTATATACAAAGACAGATATTTTTAATTATATAAGAATCACATGTTAGAACTATTAGAACCATGAAGATAGTTCATAACATCTTAATTTCTCTTCCTTCCCCAATTACTTCTTTCTTTTTTCTTTCTTCTTTATCCTCATACTGCAGCATGCTTGTTGTGAAAAGAAAAATTGTACTTTTTATCATGTTTTAGTTTTTGTTTCTTACACTGTTTTGCTTTTTTGACCCACCAGTAAGGGGCTTTATATCACAACAATCTAAGGGATCTTTAGACTTCTTTAAAAATAATAGATCATATGCTACTTGGAGCATCCTTTGGGCCTCTACATATGTGAAGGTTCAGCTCTTCTTTCTGGCTTTAGTCTGACATTTTCCTGAATCAAATCCTCTTTATCTGTTCTAAGAAAAAATTTAAAGTCAACTTTGATTTTATATATATAAATAACATTTATATAGTATAAATATAAATAACATAAAATTATATATAAATATACAAGTAAAATATATAGCAATAATATATTTTATATTATGTATAAAATATTATGTAAAAGAAAAATTATATATAAATAATTATAAATAATAATAACTTATTTAAAGTGAACAGATACTGCCCAAGTTCAAACACCAAATATATCAATGCAGAAGAGTACACAGGTTTTGGATTTTGTATTCATAGGAAAAGAAAGAAAGGTGTCAGTCCATATAAAGCTACTGTTATGTACATTATTTCAGAACTGATCACTTGTATTGGACATCCAGAGGTACTCACTGGACATTAAATCATTGACTTCTCTCTTCTTCTCCAAGAGCTTTTGTACATGGATCCAGATACATGCACACGACTTCTAGTTAAGTTCTGTGGATTGTTCTATCACTTATTGTCTGGTCTCTTTTACATCTCAGTCTCTTTCTAAGTACTCTCAGTAATAAAATGTCTATTTACTCAGATCTTCTGTGATGGAACATCTAATGTTAAGGCAAAAAATAAATTAAATCCAAGCATTGATGGCGTAGAAACTCAAGGGCCCTACTGTCCATTGCTGAACAATCTACTCGTGACAGGTTCAGAGAGAGTGGGACTCATTGTCTGCCGTTGGGTCTCCACAGTGATCTCATCAGACTCCAGTGGAATTCAGTGCACCTAGATGTCCCTTGTTAAACTAGGTAGTCACAAGACCAAACCAAAAGTGATGAATCTTGGAAAGTGGGTAGTAGGGATGGGAAGAGAGGAGCTGATTGTGACCAATAGGAGATCAGGAGGATGTAGGGGAAAGTAATCAGAATAGATTTTATTCATGTATGGAATTGAGAAAAAACAAAATTAATCAATATAATATTGAAGCAGATCAGTATCTATTAAAGTTGCTAGTGTGTGGACTGAGGGGGTGTCATAACAGGTATAAGTGTTTATGGCATAAGCCTGACATCATGAGTTGTTTCTCAAGCACTTGGGATAAGGGGACAACTGATCCCTAGAGCTGTTCTCTAACCCCACAAGCATTCTATGAAATGCCTCCACGCCCATCAATGAGATAAAAACAGTTTTTAAAAGTGAAAAACATAATTTCTAATTTAGAAGATGATGTTCCCTTCTAGCCTTTCATAATGCGAGTGGCATTTGTATTGCACAATTCTTAGTAGTATAATCTTTGGACTGGATCAGGCCCTCTCATAGAAAGGTCCTGAGCATTAGAACTGCTGCCTTAGGACTTAGGACACAGACTCTCTCACCAGCTTTTCTAAGCTGTGGTTTTCCATGCAAATGGAGAGATCAAGATGCAGCAGCCCCTACTCCAATGTGATTTCCCTTCCGAGTAGGGAAAATTGGATTCAGTTTTTTTTTGTTGTTGTTTTTTTGTTTTGCTTTTTTTTTTTTTTTGGAATTTCTCATTTATTGTTTTGGCTTAATTGTGCCCTCAGGCCTTCAGTGCCAGAAGATGAGATTTTATGGAGGAAATGACCCACGAAAATAATATGAGAGTAGGGGATCTGGAGCATACTGGGGTTTTATGAACTAACTTCCAGGGAGGTAATAGAGTAGCACGAGGCCATTGAGCTTCAGGGTGCACCTAGCAAGGATGCCAATGAAAGTGATTTATAACACTATTAAATTGAATATCTTTTCTGTACTAAAGGAAATATCTTGATTTTTGTGGTGCTTACAGCCTGCATGTCCTTTAGAGCCTTCTCACTGTAGCTAATTCTAATGTAAATGTCAACTTTACAAAGGTCTACAGCAGGGACAGAGCACTAGGAATTTACGGGTTCATGCTTACTCGGCTCTAACGTAGTAACTTCTTCCATTTACATTTCTTATCCTGTACTTGTTCTGCCTCTTACACTTAAATGTTTAGCAATACAACTGTCAGTAACCCAGTAAGCTCTGTTCAGTAGTTTCTGCTTACAGTGAAGCGTGGTTCACAGAGTATCAGTTTAAAATGAATGGGCTTAGCATGAGTAGGGCTCGTCAGTGGTCTCAGTTCTGAAAATCTAAGTGGTATTTTCACGGGCAAATTCTCCCACTGACTTTCTGTCTGGATCAATGTTGACAGTCATATTTTCAGTGCTTTCTGCTTTGCTTTTCTAGTCCTGGTTTCTAACATTAGGAAAAGCCTTCTGATATCTTGAACAATTTCTGCTCCAAGAGATAGTTTTCTGTGTGTTTTATCATGTTGAACTGCTCTTCTGGTCTTTAACTGGGAAATACCAATAGCATGTGTGGTGGTATCAATGAGAAATGTCCTCCAGAAGCTCAGGCTTAGTCCCCAGGTATTGAAGCTATCTGGGAAGGCTGAGGAGGGGGAGCTTTCCTGCGGAAGTATGTCGCTGGGGTAGACTTTGAGACTATGTATCCTACTGCTACTTTCGGTTGTCTCTCTCTGTCTTTTTGTCTCTGTTTCTCTGTCTCTCTTAGTCTATTTCTTTCTTGCAGTTAAGATATAATCTCTCAGCTTCCTGCTCTGCACACCATATCTGCCTGTTGCAATGACTCATCACCATGATGCATTCTTATCGTTCTGGAACCGTAAACCCAAATTATGTTTTCCTTCTAGAAGCTTCTTTTCATCACGGTGTTTCATCACAACAGAAAACTAACTCCAATAGTATACAAATAATCCCCAGTGTCTTAATAATAAAATAAATATCTCCAGATATTGTCAGATATTCCCCAAGAAAAAGTATTACCCCAAGCCAAGCTACTCATTTATATACAGGATTAGACTATCCTATTAACACTACTATCATTAACAACACCACATAGCCTAGCTTAGATCTACCTTATAAGCCACATCCCTCCTTTTGTTCTTTAGATCAAGTAGTTTGGAAAATATACCCAATGCCTATTTTTATTAGCACATCTTACTTCTTCATTTCTTAATTTTAATATAGTTAAGATATAATAAAATTGATATATACAACTAAACAGGTAGCTCAAATACCTTAGAGCAGTGGTTTTTAACTTTCCTAATACTGCAACCTTTTAATAATGTTGTTCTTCATGTTATAGTGACCCCCAACCATAAAATTATTTTCGCTGCTACTTTATAACTGTATTTTTGGTACTTTTATGAATTGTAATGTAAATGTCCGATATGCAGGATATAAAATGTGGTCCTTGTGACAGGGTCATTCAGCCCACACAGGTTGAGAACCACTGCCACAGATTATGTGATAATAACCACTAGCCACCTCAAATGAGGGTATCACCAATCACATTACATGGGTGACTATATTTATCTTCTTTCTACTTCTCTATCCATCTTCTGCCAAGCAAAGAAAATACTTTCCCTTGTTTTTAGTTGTCAGGATTATTTTGTTATATGCTCTCTATACACTGCATCTATTAGAACAGGTAATTTTAGCAATGAAAAAAAAGACATGCAATTATGTATTGTAATTTCCAGGACTGTTTTTTGCTTTCTGTCATTTTATAGATTTAATCCTATTTGTCATTCTTATTAGTTCCTTGCTGTTAGAGATGGAATGACAACCAGGTAGCATAGCTCTGATTTTCAAGCTCAAATTCTGACTCTGTATATATAACACTGTGTGAATCCCTTCACTTCCTTGGGCCTCTGCGCTACACTTGTAAGAGGCAAATATCAGTCCTCTGTGAGTATATGAGATCTATTAATTTTGGTCAAAGACCATAGGAGGTTTTTGGGTATACAATAGATATTAGGTACAGTTATTATTCACTCTGAGACAGTGGAATAGATTCCATCATGTAAATAGAGCATACCTTGTTATTCCCTTGTCAAATGATATTGAGTGCATTCTAGTATTTGGCTTTGCTAGTGCTACTAAGATCTGGCTAGCAAGCATCCCCTGCTACACAAATACACGAAAGCATCCAAAGTAAGCATGCAGAAATTGAATCACTTACTTAATGATACATGAATGTCACGTGTAAGAGATGGTACCCACTGGTAACTTTGCTAAATTCTTCCTCTACTTGTGTATGAGGTGCCAATTATCTGCAAAATCATCCACATTTCCCATTGGTCTCCATGATCCATATGAGTTTCAACATTTCTCGATTCATGTATCTCTTCATGAATACATTATTTTCTTCGGAGCTGCAATTTCCACTTTAAACAACATTAGTGTGGATCATATACAGTGTAAGACTTAGAATGTATAGTAGGAAAATCAAATGCCATTTTATAATATCATATGTGATAAGTACCAAAGGGAAAATAAGGCAGCTTAGAGGAAAAAAAGTATAGAGAATGACTTAGAGAATAGGATGGTCAGAAAAAAGTTTTCTAGAAAATAAAACTTGATAACACACTTATTTCAAGGCTCAATAACCAGCTGTGGCTTGTGGCTACTGTTCTAGACTACAGAGCAGAATAAAGTCAGTGTGCATTGGCAAGGTTGATGTGGAAAAACAGATCATTGACACAGTCATTTGGCACTGTTTGCCTGGTATAATGGGTGATAAGTCATGTTTGTGAAGAGAAAGACAAGAATGTAAAATAAAGAAAATTTCCCATTAAGATGGAACACCAAAGCATGATGTGACATGACTACAAGAGAGTAGGGATGGTATGGGTGTGATTATATGAAAAGAGGGCTTTTCCTCACAGCTATATTTCAAGATTTTATTGAGTAAATTTTTGAAAATTTAGATGTAAGAGGAAAAAAAAGTCAATGAAAATTATCTTTTCCAAAGGAAGAAAGCCACCATCACTGGAGACAGCTGGTAGGGAAGCCATGGTCTCAAGGAGAGATCTGGTCTTAATTAGAGAGAGAAGGTAAAAGGGGAGCAAAGCAAGGTTAAGAGGAACTTTGTAAATGGTATTCCAGATCATTTAACAAAAGGATTTGAGACATTTAGTAGGGTGAGGTCAAATTAGGGTCTGTACAGAGCCCTATGGGATGTGATTACAAGTATTGATTATTGACCCGGGGTGAGGGTCAGTGCTGCCCGTGGTGACTATAGTCAGGAGTCAAGAGGAATGTGTCAGCATAAATTAGCCTTGATGATCTCTCGGGGAAGATGAGTAACTCCTAATCTTCAGTTAGAAGAACATTGAAACCATCAAACTTCTCCTTGGTCCTCACTGTCAGCAGCCAACCGAACATTTCTGTGAGGCTCTTTCTCCCTTGTCTTTTGTTACTCAGAGATGCTCCCTCTTCTTCTATAAAGTGACACTTTTTTTTGTATGTGACATGAACCTCCCTTTGTTTACCTTTCTTTATAATTTATAAATAAATAAATAATGTGTGTGTGTGTGTGTGTTCCAGACAGGGTTTCTCTGTGTAGACCTGGTTGTCTAGGACACACTTTGTACACCAGGCTGGCTTCAAAATCACAGAGCTCTACCTGCCTCTTTCTCCCAGAGTACTGACAATAAAGTCATAAACAACTACACATGATTGTTCTTTGTATTCGTACATTCCCCTTTATAAAAGTCAAGCAAATGCACTTTTGTGTAGGATTTCTTAAATGTTTGGTGACCTGTGAGCATCTGTTACATGTTGAAAGTCCAGTAAAACATACATATATACATATATGATAAGCATATAGGATTGCAAAGGAAAATATTAAAATATGATTATTGAGAGAGAAAGTTTTCTAAGATTTCTGAGTAAAATTAGAGTGAATTTCCCAGAATAACCATTTCTCATGATCTACTTTTAGCTGCTTTTTAACCTTAACCTCAGCTTGGCTACACCAACACTTAGGCAATCAAACTGCTTCTATTTACCCTTCCATTCCTCTCATCACTATGTATTCTCATTTCCCCTTAAAAATCTCCAAACTCTCTTTCCCCTCTTCTGTTATTTCTTTCTTTTTACTAGAATCACAGAAGGTTCCGTAGCCTTTTCTTGTTGTTTATGATTTTGATTCCCATACTGTTTAAAATCGACTGTGAACTTGTCAGTCTATATAGTAGGCCCTGTGTTAGGTCCATCTATGAAGATGCAGGTAACTCAAATAACAAAGTGTAGTGGTTTAATGAGAATGGCCTCCATAGACTCCTGTGTTTGAACACTTGGCTTCTAGTTAGTGGAACTAAAGCATCAGGAAGTATGGCTTCGTTGGAGGAAGAGTGAATGCGCTCTGCCCCGCTGTCTGTCTTTCAAGATGTAAGCTCTCAGTGGCTCCCTCTCCAGGCCTGCCTCCCTGCTGCCATGTTCCTCACCCACACCATGGTGACAGACTTGTTCTTCTGAAACTGTAAGCCCCTATTAAACTATTCCGTCTATGAATTGCCTCTGTCATGATGTTTTATGACAGAAACAGAGAAGTAACTAATGCACATAGACACTGAAAGAATGAAAATGCATACATTGCTAAGTCTAAAATTACCCCATTAATCATCACTGCTCTCTTGAAAATCTCCGAAGTGGAAGTTTCTGATTTCTTTGAAGACTCAGTTGAGTCATGTGATGTTTTGGTAGGCACTGTCTTGTAAGAAAGCATGTGATGTCTTGCTGGAGGCTCGCTCGTGAGAGTGCACACGGTACTCTGCTGTGAGCTCTCTTGTACAAAGGGCATGACTGTGCTGGCTGCGAACATCCGTGAGGGGACTCTGAGGAGAGGAGATATATGGAAGCCCACAGACGGTGAAACATTGCTTGACACTTGACTTAGCAGAGAGACCTGTTAAAAGAACTTCTCAGGGCAATCCAACTGAGTCTTGTGGCATTTGCTGAATTATCCTGATCTTCTGAATTGTGCTGCTTCATCTTGCTGGTTCGTGTTGATCTTTGACTGGACTGCTGGTATCTGGACAACAAAGGGTGGACTCATCCCAAAGAACTACTTCTAAAAAGGTCTACAACCCCCTTTACCTTTCTTCCGTAGCTCCGTACCTCTGGTCATTCGATGGATGGGAGGTAGAAGCATTTAAGAACCCTAAACAAAGTAGGTTAGGTGAAAAATCTAAGCCTACGCATCTCATTGTTTTAATTGTCAAAACCACTTTATCTCTCTCTCTCTTTTTAAAAGTATTTTCTATCCTTCTTTTAGTTAGTTTTGTCTACCTTCTGCTAATACTATCCCACATCTTATTCAGCTTTCTGGCTGAATACTGAATAATCATAATACTGTTTTACTTGTGACAGTAATTTCTTAACTGCATATTTGTAAACAACTAATGATCATATGATATAAGATATCATCATATTATAATGATAATAGGCATAGTGTGTTAAGTGGTTTTTAGAAATTGCCATTGTTTTTTAAAAAATCTGCTTTATTCATTATACTTCCCAGAGCATGTAATAATAGTCTTTAACTTTTAATTACCATGCTGGTCTATTTTTTTCATATTCATGAAGCAAATTTAGCTTTCACTGAAAAATAATAGTGAGGCCTCATGCTAAATCTTTCTCTTCATTCTAAAACTTTCAATCTATAATTCTGTTTACTTTTTCCGAGAACTCTGCTGAAATTTGTATATCATTCTCTCTAAAATATCTACCCCCACAAAAAATGGTGTCAGGTTTTAAGATTTCAACTCTGATCTCATCATCTTGTCACTGACATTTAAAGAAAAATGTAAAAGGCAAGGCCAAAGGTGAACAGAAAGAAAATGGGAATGTTGCTGAGAGTGGCTCCCAAAGAAAACTGACTGCCCTGCTGCTGGGACTCAATCTTGTAGTCAGTGTATACATGGCTGGAACATCCTGACAATGAGCAAAGCACCATTAGAACTGGAGTTCACTCATGCCAGAAGCAACATACTGCATAAGTGGAAGAAAAAAAGGGAGAGAAACCAGAGATATGAAACTAGTAAGTAGTGGTTAGAATATGAAACCAGGCACTTCTTCCCTAGAAACCCCAGCTCTTCCCATTGCACTCCATCCCTAGATCTCAGTAATTACCTGTCTCCTCCTGGTCCTCAGTGTGCCATCAGGCGTCTTTGGTAATGAGGTAGCTTCCTTTGGTTCTTTCTTGCTTTGCTGAGCTGCCATTTAGCTTAGCAGTGTTTAAGAACTGATGGAATAGTTTGTTGGTGATGACAGTGTAAGGAACTAACAAGGAACTTCATTACCTTTCATTACTTATCATCTCAGAGCTGACAGCCCCAGGAAGCTCCAGCATCCAACCCCAGGTAACAGATGGATTATCTGTCTTTACCTCCCTTGGTAGTCTGTGCCTGGAAGACAATTACAATGAATTCTTTCAAAACAAACCTACCCTCTGGATAATATCAATTTTAGTTTAAAGCATAAAAATCTTGCTTTTCTATCTTATAAAATATCAGAAATAGACATTTTCTTCATAAGAACTCAATTTTATTAAGCCATAATGTAACCAGTCTTCTGTATTAAGCTTTTAGTTAAAAAAAAAAAAAAAAACTTTGGAAACATATTTTGCTGTCTAAATCGTTTTGCTGATTTTGCGCTAAAATTACGTTACTTAATTTGGATCTGTAGATGTGACGGTCCTTAGAAACTGCTATTGAAAAAGACTATACACAATTTCCTCATTCATTCAAGGTCAAAAATAATCTGGGAGTTTAAAATGTAGTTTCTGACTGAGTGGAAGAAAAACATTAAAATATAATTTGCATATGAAATTTTAGAGGGTAATTCACATTAATGAATTAATGATAGCAATTGAGAAAGTTTTATGCATAAACGGGGGCATTTAGCAGGGCATTGAAGTTTGTATCATGTGTACGTTCTGCTTGAGCCCAAATACTTTGGAGAATAAGCCTTCCAAGTATTGATTTTATCTAGAGCACAAAAGATCATAATTTTGACTTATAAACAACTTGGATAATAACAGTCATTATAATTAAGTGCAAAGGCATAAACCTTAGGAGTGATAATGTGTGTGAGGTTAAGGACTACCATTTATAATCCATTAGGATTATTTTAATGTGTTTTATTCAAACATATTTTTTGCTTTTAATGATATTTATGACATGTATAATTTAAGTTTATAGTAAGGGTTCCTGCTATTATACATAGATAAAAATACAGAAAGTTAAATCAAATTATAAAGTATTTATTGTTCGAATATTGGAAATCTGAACATCGTATCATATAAAATCATAATAGTGTCATAGCTGTGTGCTTCTAGTCCATGAAGCTAATTTATGCCACCTGAATTGTCTTATGTATTTGTAAGTAAAATGGACATTTTTACACAGTTAAATGATCCTATCGTGCTTAATTTATTTTTGGTCCACTAAATCTGAGCATCTTACAAGAGTAAGCTGTTATATCCTTAATCCTGGTATAATTATGAAACTCAGTAGGGAGCCCAGAAAAATGACTTAGTAATTTAATTTATATTTCATCTTATTTTCCCCCTCTGCGATGTGCAGGAACAGTAAATGGCTGTTAGTGTGCAGTGGGGGTGACTGAGTTAGACAGCAGAAGTATTGTGATAAAATGATGTGTATTTAACCTTTTACGTTTTGTACTTTTTTTAGTACAGAGAATTTGGAAACAACATTACACCCTGTTGTTTAACTGCCTTTAAAAATGTTTTGTGAAGAACAAATAACTTAGTTTTATGGTTCTTTTTTTGGATGCGGAACTGTGGAATAGAACCAAAAGACATCCTGACTGCCAAAACAAATGAAGGAAATGATTTTCCTTACTAGCTTGGCAGAGCATTTACACACAATGACTTTAAAAATATAACTCTATTTTCATGGAAGTCGCTTTGTCTTATTTTGTCACCCAGTTAACTTTGGCTAAGGTCTTGAGCATATTAAAATATGCAAACAAAAACCCTCCAAACGAAACCAGAACAACAAAACTTTGAGGAAAAAATTCTTATGCATTGGACTTTGCTGTAATGTTTAAAGGCCAATCTTTTTTCCACCCTCTTCAATTAGAATGGTTTCATCATTTTCTTTTTGATTGTGAGAGAGAGAGAGAGAGAGAGAGAGAGAGAGAGAGAGAGAGAGAGAGAGAAGGGGGTGAGGGAGGGAGAGAGGAAGAGAGAGAGAGAAAGATCTTGCCAATCTTTGAAAGCTAGGGTCATTGTGACTATGTTACAGCATTTCCTCCATGATAAACATGGAAATTTTTACTTTTCACTTCACTTTTGTTAAGGTATTTTCATGTTTGTGAACTGTATCTCTAGGAGTTCACAATGATATTTTTTTAAAGCTGGATTGTCATTATAAAGAATGTGATAAAGGTGCCAATCATCAGACACCGAATAAATAGACTGTCTAAAGCATTGGTCCAACTGACATTGACGGGCTTTGTTCCTTGTAGTCCTAGCAAGAGAGATAAAATTAAGTATATAAATCATTGTAGTGTTTGTACAAACAGGAATGCCATGAGGGATAAAAGCAGGAGAAATACTGTCTGATGAAAAGATACCTGGAAAGGTTTTTGTTGAGAAGCACTCTGCAAAACATGCTTGCAAGATTGGATTTGTCATCTTTAGAAAAATTTCCCTCGTTAGGTTTGCTCTGGGACCAATGTATATTCTGAAAATTCTAGAAAACGTATTTACTGTTGTCACTACCGCATAACACAAGTTCTTCAGTTTGGTCCAAACTGTTAAGGGCCTGAAATTTTACATCATGTTCAAGGCTAGTTAGCCTGTATGGTTTTATAGACTCTGTCAGAGAGAAAAAGGCCTCCCATTACTTGGAAGCAAAAGTTCTATGCTAAGTTCCACAAGTGACAATGTCTAGAAGTCTCAGCAGACACTGCTAAACAGTAGATGTTTTACATTCGAGGAATCTCAAGCTCAGACAACCTTCTGCCATAAGACAGGTGGAAGCTGTCAGCGAAAATGCCTAACCTCTAGCCACAGAGACATTATCTCCATTTTCCTGATCAGTGGGCAAATTCCCCTTTTCCTTTGCATAAAATTTTGTCTCTATCTTTCCTACCTATTTGAAAAATAGTCTGGAATAAAAGACATCAGAAGATAAGTAGAAATGCTGAGAGATTCACCATCAAACAGTGAGTTTGGAAATAATCATTATGCAGATGGACAAGAACATGTGGTACTGTGTTCTCAGAATACAGTTTAAAAGTAGTCATCCTTTTTTAATAAAGATAAAGTGAATAAGGAAGGATGATAACATTTTGAAGTTTCTTATATCTAAGTATCTAAGTATGTTAAGGTCGAAAGCACTGTTCTGAGTTGTTGATGATCTGTACTCTGATTTGTTCACACCAGTAAATGAAGTCATGAAATGACACATGTTCTGAAATGAGTTTTTTACACATATATATATATACACACGTATATGAAGTCTATTTGTACATATTTTAACACATAAATCTGAATAAGTTCTAAATCCACAGTAAAGTCATAATTCTCAACTTGGTAGAATAGATGTTATATATCATTGAATAAACTTTCTTAGGGCAGTGACTTTTTTTCTCTTTTGAAAGTGGTTTTCTTTTCGACTTCACTTTTTTCTTGTATACCAACAGGAAAAAACACCTTTACATAATATGCTTTCGTGTCAACTTTATATGATGTACTTGGAAAAATAAACAACACCTGATGCTGAGTAATTGTCTGCAAGAAACTCCTGGAAATACAGGGACTCGCAATTACTCAGAGCACAGAGTGCTTTCCCAGGTGATGATGAACGTAGCCACAAAACAAAATATCATTGTCACCATTTCGTACCTTTGCAGTGTGACTCCTTCTTTGGACCTGGATTAGCCTGTATAATATGTGACTGACATAATGGAGCCTTTTCCGTTTTTGGAATGCCGCTTCTCATGGGGGGGGGGGGGGGTGTCATCTTTTAAAATACTTAAATTTTAAACATAGGTGAGATTCAAAGATAAGTGTCAGCTCTCAGAAGCCAAGCTGCTTAGAAGGGTGATTGGTGAAAGAAGCTACCTAGCAGTAAGTCACTGTGTACCCGGTCCTCTGAGTCAGACACTGTATACCTGCACCTCTGAAACATGACTCCAAAGCAACCTGGCTGTGCTTTGCAAGATATACCTGAAAGCCTGGCTTTTTTTTTTTTTTTGGGGAGGTCTCAGAAAACCAAATTTTTAAACAGGAATTCTCATTTTTTACATTGACTAACTTAAATAAAGGGAACTATCTAATATTTAGTTTGATAATCAAAATGCATTTGTAGACATACTCTATTTAGATGACAGACAGGAATCATGAAAAGTCAAGAGGAGACATCAGAGGCACACATACACACACACAAAAGCCTTACTTGTATAGACTTATTTAAAAAAATGTGATGATATGCTATAATTACATAAATTATAAATACATGCATAAAAGCAATACTGAATACTTTATAAGAATATAAACAAGATGAAAAATATATTCAGTAACTAGTTAAAACAACTGCTTCCTGGATGGCAAACAAGATGGCCAGGATAGAAATAAATAAATAAAATTAACTAAAAAGGGGGATGGGTGGGTTTTCAGGCCACTGATGATAAAGAGCCAGGGCTTAAGTAGTGTATCAGACTAAAACTTCTATGAACAAGTTTATAAAGCAAAAGGAAAAAATAAATTATAATTATCAGTGCAATGTGTGCTCTCATGTGAATTGATTCTATGCATCCAAACTGAAAAGGGAAGCTGAGAAAAGATAATGATAAAGAAATCATTTTTAAAATAATACTAGTATCATAGAAATCGTGAAAAAAAATTGCATTGGTTTGCTTTGCTCTCAGCAAAGTGCTTGGCACTTTTGACAAAGTGGGAGAATATTTTATCTGTTTTTCTCTTTAAGAAAGAAACCAACAAATGAGATAGCATGACAACTTCTTCAAATCCATGTTGAAGCTGCAAAGGTTAGACAGTTTTGTTTTGTAAGGCAGTGCTGAGACAACAGCTCCCATAGCTATGGCTGGCTACAAACTCGCTCGACAGCCCTCCAAAGCTTCAGTGTGTCTGTGTGGCTTGTTATCACTGAGGGTTGCGTTTAACAGTCCTCGACCCTTTCATACTTTACTGTGGCGCAAACATTACAGAGAGGCCGGATCATTCTGATTTCTGTGTGTGGTGGTAACAATGAGGAAAGGAACTCAAGGAACTCGAGGAGTTGCTTGTCTTGGAGCCACAGGTGGTCAGAGGGCAGAGAGTTTTCAGCACATGATGGTGAGGAGTATGTTCTCGGTCAATGGTTCACAGCACGTCCTAATGCTGTGAGTGGCCTTTCAATACAGTTCCTCAGGCTGTGGTGACCCCTCAACCACAGAATTATTTTGTTTCTCTATCATAACTGCAATTTTTTCTGCTGTTTTGAATTGTAAGTATCTTATATGCAGGATATCTGGTATGTGACCCAAAGGGGTCGCGACTCACAGGCGAGAACCGCTGTTGTAGGGTGACTTGCTTTGCAGGGCTGAGACGAAAGGAACCACCAGAATCATTAAGCATGAAGGGAAGGCTCATAGATCAGTTTCTTAATCACAGGAACAATTATCTGAAGAAAATAAGGCTTTATTCATCTTTCCAGAAAGTAGAACAAAAATGGGAATAAATCGAATTGCAGAAGAAAATAAAATGGTTTGTAGAGAAGCTTCTAAATGCACTTGCCCTGATGATACATTATCTTTAATTTCAGATATACTGGCCGAGTACAGCAGTGAAAGTAGAAGAATGCATAATGAAAGGAAAAGACGCAGTAAGTACCATTCACTGTAGATTAAACAAAGCATAGATTCCATTCTTGGTTGCCTAGAAACGACTGTATCACCAAAGATTTGTTTTCTTTTCAAAGATATGCATGCAATTTTGTTCAGAAAAGGGGTAAATATACAATAAGCACATTATTCTACCAAACTGACTTTGCTGTGGAGTTGAAAGAAAATAGGTGTCATCCTGACTAGAGCATGTATTAAAAAAAAAAAAATACATGCCCTCTCAGGCCCAAAGTGATCACTGGATTCTCTAGAACTCATAACAGCTGAGCCATCTCTCCAGCCTCCAGAAGAACCGTTGTTTTATTATATTATTTTGAGAAGCTTGGATTTATAAATTCCTTATACTGCCTTCTGATTATTATAAATAAAATAAAATAAGTCAGATTCTTCCAGAGGTTTTGTTTCACTTTGATTAAATAATTAGAAATGCAGATACAACATGAGATTACAAAGTGTGAGCAGGTGAAGAGGAACAGGGCTGGACTCATTTTCCAATGCTTCTTGGGTCCTCCCTGGTGTTAGAAGCAAAGTCTGTCCCATTTCAATGCAGGGTAGGAGTGGGAAGTCCTCATCTCAGCGCCCTTCTCCTGAGTCTAGGAGACGTGGCTGAGCGACCTTCACTTACAAGGAGTGCTCCTCCAGACCTGAGGGAAGACATGCTTGGAGAGAGGCTGTCGGTGTTTCCTTGAAAGCAAACTTATCTTTTTTTTCTATGAAGCTAAAAATATGTAAACGACTAATGCATTATTAATAACTTCTAATTCTCTCTTGCAACTGGAGCGTAGCCAAGGAGTGAGTCAACATTCTTGATGCTTTAGTCCACACTGTGATGCTGAGAATTGCACACACTCTCAGCGCACATCAATCTCTGCTCAACAGAGCAAAAATATGGTCTAATTGGTTTTGTCTGAGAAGTGACAGCATGTCAATAGAGGAAAAAGCAAATGCTTCCAGCCATGAGAGGACAGAAGACTTTCACCTTGTCTGCATGGTCAGATTCTATTAAATGTAGGGTCACACACTGAGTAAAATGTTATGAACATGGGAAGTTGGATGAATGCATCTGAGTCCTCTGGGCAAAGTACTGAGTAATGCAGTTCTCACTATTACCAAGGGCCTCAGCATCCTCTAAGCCATGTGCAGCAAAGTCAACTTGCTGACATTTCCATCCAAGTAGGCTTGCATGGGAGACACAAGGTGGGGAAGTCTTGATCTGTTCATTTTATCATTGTTGTGTATATTTATTTCAAGATTATCCTTGGGATTAAAGAGTTTAGTGTGGTGTGTGTGTGTGTGTGTGTGTGTGTGTGATGGGTATGAAGGAGACAAGGCTGCCTGATAGCTGGGTGAGACAGGGGCAATGACAGCGCTTGATAAACTGTGTGTGTCTGTGTGCCCTCAATGAATGAAAAAATAGGCCACGAATTTGAAAGAGAGCGAGGAGTTATGTATGGAAGGCTTTGGGGAAAGGAAAAGGAAGGGAGAAATGATGTAATTATAATATCAAAAATAAAATAAAATAAAATAATGCTGTGGCAAAAGAGCAGATACTGGCTTTATGAGAAGAGAATCACTTGCAAGGGTGCACAAGTGGTCAAAAAGGATGAGCTACAGTGTCAAAAGGCAGAACTACAGTGTCAATAGAGAAAGAGCAAGTGCTTCCAGGAATAGGAATTGAGAAAATTTTCACCATGTCCACAGATTCTACTATGATCTTAAAAATTTTATAAAGAAACCCATCATTTTGTTCAAAGGACTAAAGTATTTTTAAAAATAAAATATAATATTAATTATTACAAGTTCTTATCATTTCTGGTAAATTTTCCCATTTTCAGAAGGCATGCATTAATGAAAAAAAAGAATTAATGAGAAGTTGTAGAACAAATAATGACACTAAAGTTCTTCATGTCAGGCTTGTTGTTTGACTTGTGAGCAAGTTCAACAATGAATGAGTAACTAGGGGACCTAGATGGAGACTGAGCTGCCCATGGGCTACATCTGAGCAGGGTGTCTAGATCCTCTCCATCCATGGTCCTTGGTTGATGCAACATTCTCTGCAGGCCCCTCTGGGCCCAGATAATTTGTCTTTGTTGATCTCCTTGTAGATCTTCTGTCCCCTCCGGATCCTTCTATCCCTTCCACCCCCTTCTTCCATAAGACTCCCTGTGCTCTGCCCAAAGTTTGGCTGAGTCTCTACATCTTCTTTGACCCCCTTCTGGGAGAGGTCTTTCAGAAGATATCTGTGGTAGACTCCCGTCCTTTACCTCTCTTCCACTATCTATCCTGTTTTCCCTTCTGAATGAGAATTAAGCATCTTCCCTAGAGTCCTCCTTGTTTAGCTTCCTTAGGTCTGTAGATCTTAGTATGTTTATCCTACATTATATAGCTAATATCTGCTTATAAGTGAGAATATAGCTTCTGAGTTACCTCGCCCAGGATAATCTTTTCTAGTTCCATTTATTTGCCTGCAAATTTCATGATTTCTTTGTTTTTAATAGCTAAGTAGTATTCCATTGATTTTATTCACCACAATTTCTGTAACCATTCTTTGGTTGAGAGACATCTAGGAGTGGTATCGATGGGTCTTTCTATAGGGCTATTCCCAGTTTTCTGAGAAAGCACCAGATTGATTCCCAAAGTGGTTGTACAACTTTACATTCCCACCAGCAATGGAGGAATGTTCCCTTTCTCCATATCCTCTCCAGGATGTGTTTTCACTTGAGTTTTTGATCATAACCATCCTGATGGATGTAAGATGGAATCTCAGTAGTCTCTGACATGAACTATGTTATCTGCTCTTTGATTACTTCTCCCTGGCAGGGTGGACATACCAGGCCACAAGCGGGAGAGGGTCCAGGCAGTCCTGATGAGAGTTGATAGGCTAGGGTCAGACAGTAGGGTAGAAAGACTCCTTTTCAGTAGATGAGGGGAGAGGGGTGCGGGGAGGAAGGGAGGTCGAGTAGTACCAGGAGGAGATAAGGGAGGGGTCTGCAATCTGGATATGAAGCAAATAAACTGTAAAAAAAAATAAGTAAAAATTAAAAAATATACATATAAAGGAAAAAAAGAATAAGTTACATATTTTTCTCTGTAAACTTGAATTTAAAACTAGTGTTGCTCGCCGGCTCTGAAGATACCTGATAAAACAGGGCCAGACGAAAGGGGAGGAGGTCCTCCCCAATCCGTGGACTTGGAAAGGGGCAGTGAGAAGCTGAGGGACGGAGGGTGGGATTGGGAGGGAATAAGGGAGCGGGATACAGCTGGGATACAGAGTTAATAAACTGTAACTAATAATAATAAACAATAAAAAAATAAAACACATCAAAAAAAAAAAAAAACCAAAACAAAACTAGTGTTGCTCAACTAGAACTCTGAGGGAGATGGCCTGTACCCTTCTCTTGTGAACACAGTTTATGGATGCAGCACACACACACACACACACCGGCTCCATCACCTGTGGCTTCTTTCCTCCTATTACTGCTGACATGAGGAATTGCACCAGTTGGCACACAAATTCAATTATGCTTACATATCACCTTTATAGACAAAGTGGTTGACCCTTGAATTATAGCATTTCTCAGCAACAAGGACCTCAGAGTAATTTTACAATCGAATGTTATTTCCAGTGGTTGGTTACATATATTTAAAAAAAAATCCTCCCCAAATTACATTTTACGTGAACTTAACATTTTGAGGTTAAAAGTACTATTTTGCCCATGAAAAGTCTGTAGTGCCAATGAAGACCTCTGTATCTGAGAGTGTAGTTTCCAGCCTTTTAAACAATAAATGTTAGGTATTCTGCATTAATGCTCACTTCAGGGGAGTATGGCATTTTGGTATTGTGGTACGATCTTTGTCAGAATTACTTTTGCCAGTTAAAAAATTTAAAACGATTAAATTCTGTAGTGTCCTACTATATCATATCATGTATTTTCTTAAGAATAATGTTTTTTTTAAAAAAATTACAGGCTTTCTAATTTTATTATGGTTCATTGTTTATTTTGTTCTTAAAAACCAGCAGCTCTGGACATATTTTAATTCATGGGGAGCATATTAGATGCAAGTGATTATAGTTGAATCCATTTGTGAGTATTTTTTTTTCTTTTAATTTCCTCTATGGTGATAGAATACTGTAAAAACGACTGACAGTATTATAGAAAGTATGTCACATTTCACTGCTCATTAAAGTTGCTGTCCCTCACTCTAGGTCCTTTCTCCCAGGTCCTTTCTCTTTATCCCATTCTTTCCTTCTCCTCCCAATTCAGACTCACTTTCTAGGATGAGAGGCAGCAAAGATCAAAGGTAGGTTAAACATCTGTTTCACTCTAACCGCCTGTGTCCTTTGTGTTTCCACCTTAGAATGAGTGTGCCAATTTCGTTCGGGTTTTGCATCACTACAACAGGACCCACCTTCTGACCTGTGCCACAGGGGCCTTTGATCCACTCTGTGCCTTCATCAGAGTGGGCTACCATTCGGAGGTAAGAGCTACCTTCTAAAAGAAAGATTGCATTGTCTTTTCCTCAAGAAAGATAAAAGCATCGAGTTGTATTTATTGAATGTATTTGCTACAGAGGACTGAGCTCTCAGCATCCTTTCAGCTGACAATCTGTGAACTAATTAACCTTCAGGGTAGGTGTATTTATTCACCAAACAATTTTATATGCTCAATTTGTCTTGCTTGAAACAGACTTTGCAACATCAAAACGTGTTATTTACAATGCTCTTACATATATTTTACTAATGAACTCACTAAACGAGTACATATTTATATGTTTGTGTGGGTGTATATGGATTTAGAAACAGATACGCATAAACAAAGAGAGATACAATTTATATAAATAAAATGGGCATACTTTACAAATAACACATAAGGCTTTTTGATTTTATAAAAATTATGTTCTTTCCAGCCAGGTGAGGTGAGAAATACAGCAAAGGGAAAGATTTCAAAGTAATAGAAGTTAAACCTCAGCGTGAGAAAGCCATGCATCGGATTCCCTGAGATGCCTACAGTAGGCAATCGGGTGCTGTGTAGCAATGACTGCAATTCTCACTGCCACTTTTCACAAGGAGGTTAAGTTCCTGGTTCCTGCAGCCAAGAGCTCTCCTTTATCTTGCTCATATTTTGTAATATTTTTAATCACAATTCCCTTAGCAATAAGCAAAACAGTATTCTGATATTATCAAGTCCTGCCTTTCATTCATATGAGAAGGCTTAATTGAATATATATTGAATATATATTCCTTGATTTTGTCAATGCTTATTCACACACATTATTCATATGCATTTGTATATATATATATATATATATCATATAGCTAAGGCATTTAATACATCTAGTTTATGAGAGTGCAGTGGTGATTATAAAATGCATCTCACAATCATATAATAATATCATTTATTTATACTAATGTTGCTTTCAGATGGTACTTGCACTAGTTAATACTCATGTACAAATGCAATTAACAACATCAAAGTGCTTAATAGCTGCCTCTAGAGACTAGCCCCTGATTGAGATATTTTAGCTGTTAACTATCCCTGTGGGAAGAAGTTTTAATTAGCATGTTTTAAATATTCGCTTGTCACCTATAGTTGTAAATTAAATATAAGTATTACACACAAACACATCTCAATGCATTGCTTAAAATAGCTTAGAGAAAGGACATAGTCAAGGAAAGTACTTAAATTAAAAAGCTCACAGGGAGTCATTATGGGATGTGTTTGCAAATATTTGACTAGGTGATATGGAAAATAGCAGGAAATGATGGTGGGGAAACCTGATGGATGAGCTTGAAAATTTTCTGAAGTGAGAATATAGAGGACTGAGAAGATAAAATTTTGAGCAAAAGTACTTGGAAGACATGACCTTACTTTGGGTTAATTCAAGCAGGAAAGGAGGAAGGGCAGAGAGACATCTGAGGAGCTTATTACGAGCATGCTGAGAGAGCACAGGGTGTTTTACAGCATTGCTGCAGTAGCAGAGAAGTGTGAAGTGAGAAGCTGTTCAGCAGAAGAAAGTACGCAACAATTTTCTATTTATATGTTGCAGATAAATGGGAATTAATGGCCATTCCAGCTGTATTTCTTGTTCATCAGGGAGAGTTGAATCATTTAACATAGAGACTACTCAATTATTCGAACAGTAGATTTCTCTGAGGACATCACAGGTGCTCATAATTTCTTAGTTTTTTTTTTTTCCTCATTCTCACTTACAGTCATATGAAAAATTGAGTTTGGCCAAAATGGATTTATTACCCAGATTTAATTATTGAATTCTCTAGAGAGGAATGATGGTTGTCACCGAATCTCCACTGTGAATTTTCCATTTTATTTCATCTCTCACTTGTAGAATGTCTCATGTATATCTATGGAAACAGAGTGAGGAGAGATTTGGTATAATTAGGTTGGTTTAAATTCATATTCACATAGGAGAAATGAAGAGCGAGATGAAACTGGTAGGCAAATCTCACCAATCAATACTATACAGGGAGAGCAATTTGGGTTACAGAAAGCCAAATGTGGCTGAGATAGTGAAAACATGTACAGCACATAGAGGACATAAGCCCACAGAGGTAAGTAGAAAGAGGGAATAGGAAGGTTGGCAGAAAACAAGAAGAGTGAAGTGGAAAGAATGATGAAGCAGCAAGTCTAATGCTTCGCAGTTGTGCCACACCCAATATACAAGGAGTGACGTAGAGATGTGCAAGAATGATGTCATCTCACTGCAGTGCGCACATGAAGTCTGGCCCACTAGAACAAGACTGAAGCCATTCAAGAGCCATACTCTTTTTTTCAAATTACAATTTATTCACTTAGTATCCGGGTTGTAGCCCCGTCCTTCATCTCCTTTCAGTCCCACTCTTCCTCCCTCTTCTCCCTCTATGTCCTAGCCCCAGTCCTCTTAGAGAGGAGATTCTCCTCCACTTCTATCTGACCCTAGCCTATCAGGTCTCAATAGGACTGGTTGCATTGTCTTACTCTGTGGCCTGGCAAAGCTGCACCCCACAGCGGGAGGTGATCAAAGAGTTGGCCACTGGTTTCATGCCACTGGCATGACAGACCCTGCTCCCCTTACTAGGGAACCCACTTGGAGACTGAGTCTAGGGCTACATCTATGTTAGCAGGGGTTTTAGGTCCTCTCCATGCATAGACCTTGGTTGGGTATCAGTTTCTGCAGGGACTGTGGGCCCAGAATTTTTGAAGAACCATACTCTTGAATCACTTTTATTTCTTTCCTTGTTTTGCATTTTTTTTTTTTTTGCTTTTTACTTTTCAATTAATACAATATAAAAGTACAAGAAGTATAAAAAACATAAATATTGAATTACTTGGGATTGAAGAGATAGCTTAGTGGTGATGATCAGTGGCTATTCATCTGGAGAATCTAGGTTTAATTACAGGCTGTGATTAACAGCCACCTCTATTTTCAGGGAATGCAAAGATTTTTCCTGGCTGTCAGACATGGGCCCTGTGCACAGACATACATGTAGACAAAATATCTATACACATAAAATAATAAGACTTTTTAAAAAGTCTTTAAAATTATATTACTGTCTTTTTTTTTCAAATGAACTGGTAGCTAATACTCTAAATTTTTTTTATCTCCTTTCCCTCACAAGGTGTAATATTTCCTCCTTAGTGCCTTTGTGTTCTCTCTTCATTTATTTTATTTTTTCTGTTAGTACTTTTTTGACTTATGTTTCTTTTACAATGATTTTTTTCACTCTCTATCTTTCTGTTTTCTGTCATTCTGGATCTTGCTGAATTTATAATTTTGTTCCACGTTGTTTTTATCCTACTGACATTTTTCTAATATCAGCTTCTATGCAAACAGTGCATTATATTTCTATGCATTTGTGCTGTCTTTTAATTTCTTTCCATTGTCTATGTTTCATGCTTTCTATTTATTTATTTATTTATTTATTTATTTATTTATTTATTTATTTTTTGAGTACTGCAATGAATTCAGCTAGAACCTTTTTCTGTTTCTCCTTTGGTATAAAGTTTGCTTTGCTGAAGGGCAGTAGGGCTCGAAGTAGAGGTCCACCTTCACAATGCAATAGTCACCACTGTTTTCTTTTGTGAATGTTCCAATTTGTGGCCATGCATGTGTTTAAGTAACCGTTCCCCTGGCTCTTATTCCTGCTCTTTTTATCTGAGTATTACCCTTTCCATAACTTTCTATATTTATATGCCTTTCTTGGACAAGTTCTTTTCAACTTTCAGAAGCAGCTTCTTGGAGCCATATAGACCTTGTAATTTGGAGGCTCATGTGTCTGCATCCAACCCCAAAAGCCCTTACGATTCAGCGAGCTGCTGAGAGTTTCAGCTGCTTTTCTGAAATGGTGTTTTTGCTTTTTGTTTCTTCCAGTAAGCCTTGTTTCTCTTGACAGTAAGTCTTCTCTCTGCTTCAGTCGATGGCTGTAACAAGTCTCGGTACATGTGCAGCAGTTAGAGGCAATTGAGACAGGAGTTGGAGAGGCTGATTGTGCCTTCCTAGCTGATGGCTTCACTGTTCCCGGGAATTTCTGTACAAATGTAATGCACTACATAAACCTCACATGGATGTCTAGATCTAGTTTATTTTCAAAATTGAAACTGTGCGGTGAACATAGAGGCCCACACAATAAAAAGCAGAGCCTTTGTTATAAAACATCAATATTTGTCTAAGTGGCAAAGGCCTTGAGATTCTTGAAAAATTAAAATGGCTTTCAAAATGTAAATGCTGTCTCTGAACAGGATCTTTAGCAAATTAGTATTAGTACATTTCTATTGGTATGTGCTGTCTATTTTATATAAAAAAATATTAAAACTGCAGCTACTTTCAAAAAAAAAGGCACATGTATTTATTGCATATTTTTCATGGGGTAGGACACCAGGTGCTGCCCAGCTGGTTCCTCTGCTCAGGTTTCCCAGGCTGTTATGAACGTTTTGCTCAGGTTCTGGAGTCTTTGTTCTTTTTTTGTGTTGATACTGGCATAATTTGATTTTAAGTTCTAAGGCTGAAGCCTTCATCCTTTTGATTGCTATCCTCACCTGAGAGAAGTCATAGCAGTTCCTTTGTGAGCAAGTTTTAGAGCACACTTCTCTAGGGCCAGTTGAGGAAGTCATATAATAAGAGCTATTCAGGGGACTGACTCTCCCATCGCCTCTGCAACAAGAAGTAGTAATAGTCCGGGTAGGGAGTCCCAGTCGCCATACAGGATACACCCACCACACACAAGGGAAGGGAATTTCCCAAGGAGTTCTTACCTGGGTGTGGAAACCACGCCTGCCATTGGCAGTGTTCCCATCTTACACCTGTTCTTTTCATCTCTTGTGGACAAAGGGAAAGTTTGATTAACTCAGATGGTTTTAAAGTTTTTGGAGAAAAATGGGCAAAAACACATAATGAAGGGCTTAAAAAGAAATCTTTTCTGAACTTTATTTAGAGCTCTCTCTCTCTCTCTCTCTCTCTCGCTCTCTCTCTCTTTTTAAATGTAAAGTTGCATTCTTCCTTACAAGTTTGATCAAGGTTATGGGATGATTATATTCTACCACCTCTAGAATTTGTATACCCAAATATGGGAAATCTTGACTGTCCTTAAGGGCATATATTTTTAAATTGTAGACTTCTGTCATGTTTTATAAGTATAGAGTATACTTTTTTCAACGTAATTTTATTTAAAGTATATTTATATCACTTTTAAAATATGCAGACTAAATTAGTCATGCAAATGTATTTTGCACCAAAGAAAATTAAACATGAACTTTAGGAATTTCAGCATGTGATTTTGTTAAGTTTCCCCTTTGTAGAGAACAGCAGCTCAGCTATTTAGGTTTGTCTGTTATTGGCTGTGCAATCATCAGGGCTGTATGTCTAACTCCAAAAAAGAACAAATATATTGGAAATATGTTAGAGACAATACTCAAGTGACATTCTTGCCAGAGTGTATTTGAACCTTGTAGACTGTAAATGATTTATTTTCCTAGCTGTGTATAGTCTTTATAACTCTTCATATGTTTTAAATATTGTTATATTTCCTCTAACATTGGAAACTTGATTTTAATGGAGATTGTTGGAATGTGTATCAAAAAACATTGTAAAACATCTGTAATTATAAGTACATACATTTTGTTGTTTGCTTGTTTTATTTGCTTTTATACAATGTCATGATATGTAGCCTAGGCTGACCTAGAATTTATGGCCCTCTTACATCAGATTCCTGAGGTCTAGGATTGCAAACATGTGGCATCCTGGCTAACATATGGCATTTTAAATTTGGCACGTTTTTCTCTCTGGTGTTTCACCAATGTTTGCTTTTTAAAATATATTAATCTTTTCATGTGTATAGTGCACAGTAAAAACACCACTGCAATATTAATAGAACCTCATAAAAATTTTAAGTTAAATTTTAAGTCAAATGTTGTCTACTGCCATTATTTATCTGAAATAAGTATTATCGTTAACAAGTATTTTTAAAAGCAACTGAGGTCGGTGTAGTCATGCCTTTAATGTTATTTGCATTTTACAAAAAAAATATGTGCATCTTGATTTACCAAATTATTTTATTGTCTCTTCTTTATAAACCCACAAAACAAAATATTCCAAATTTATTCTTTTCTTTCTTTTAAAAATTTTTACATATGTGTATATACGTTTTAAGTTCATTTAATTTTTTAATTTAATTTTTATTATAGTTTATTTACTTTGTACCCCAGCTGTAGCTCCCTCCTCCATCCCCTCCCAATTCCACCCTCCCTCCCTCCCTTTCTCCTATGCCCCTCCCCCAGTCCAATGATAGGGGAAGTCCTTCTCCTCTTCCATCTGACCCTAGTCTATCAGGTCTCTTCAGGACTGGTTATGTTGTCTTCCTCTGTGGCCTGGTAAGGCTGCTCCCCACTCAGGTGGAGGTGATCAAGCCCATGAGTTCATGTCAGAAACAGTCCCTGTTCCTATTACTGGGCAATCCTCTTGGACACTGAGAAGTCATGGGTTACATCTGTGCAGGGGTTCTAGGTTATCTCCATGCATGGTCCTTGTTTGGAGTATCAGTCTCACAAAAGATTCCTGTGCCTAGATTTTTTGTTTCCCAACAGGGTATCAAAACATAGTCTGCGACTCATAGCCAAAGTCTGGGCAGAGTGCAGGGAATCTTATGAAAGAAGGAGGAGATAGAAAGACCTAGACGGGATAGGAGCTCCACAAGGAGAGCAACAGAACAAAAAAAAAAAAAAAAAAAAATCTGGGCATAGAGGTCTTAAGTTTTTTTGTTTGTGTGTTTTTTAATTCACTTTACATCCTAGTAGTAGCTCCATCCCTTCTCCTCTCTCAGTTCCATCCTCCTGGGCTCTTGTGCCAGGGAGTCGTGATAAAAAATCTGGCAAGCGAGTCCTTGTCAGATGAAGTCCTTGCTTTCCTTACTAGAGGGAACACATGAAGCCTAAGCTGCCTATGGGCTTTGTAGGGGGAGGGGCCCAGGTCCAGACCATGCATGATCTTTGGTTGATGTTTCTTCGGTTTCAGCACGCCCTTCTGAGCTGTGGTTAGTTAGCTCTGTTGGTCATCTTGTGGAGCTCCTATCACCTCCAGGTCCTTTTCTCTTTCCTTCCACTTTTCCACAAGACTCCCTACCCATAGACCAATGTTTGGCTTAGCATCTGTTTGGAGGTGCTGCTGGGTAGAGTCTCTCAGAGGACAACTCTGACAGGCTCCTGACTGCAAGCTTCGCACAGTATCATTCACAGTGTCACGGGCCAGGCATTGGCTGGTAGTCCCTCAGTCTCTGCTCTGTCTTTATCCCTGCACATCTTGTACCAGGGTAAATTTTGGGTGGAAGTTTTTATAGGTTGGTTGGTGTACCCTCCCTTTACTAAGAAACTAGTCTAGCTAGAAATTTACTCTTTTGATATGTTTCTGTTAGATCCATTTAGTTTTCTTTGTTTAGATAAAAAATTTAGTGACAGGTTAAAAATAAAGATCTGTAATTAAACATAACTTGCAAATTATTGTAGTTTCTAATTATCCAAATAAGATACCTCTATGAAAATATGCACTTACATTTAACAACATTTATATTTTTATATAATTTTTAGATGTTAGGCTACTCTTTGTTTAACAAAAGTATCCAAATTCCAACTTATACAAGATTACACTGGTTATAAGTTGATATGTATGAGAAATGAAAATATTTTTTTTTATTTTGGATGGTATATGGGAATGGTTTATTAATTTAAAGTGTTCATATGTTCTTACATTTTTATTTAAATAAGTGATAAAAACGTAAATGAATATCATTTTTGGACTCATTTTATTTTGAGCTCAGTCCATGAAATTTTTGCTCTCTAGTGTAGGTGGCCTCTGTGTGTCTATGTATAACTTTGACTAGAAAATGTAATAAAGATTAAGAACAATAAAAACAGTGATCACTTGATGGTATATATTTTTTACTTTATTTTTTATTTATTATAGTTTATTCACTTTGTATCCCCCCTGTACCTCCTCCCTCCTCCCTTTCCAGTCCCACCCTCCCTCTTCCCCACCTGTGTCCCTCTCCCAGTCCACTGATAAGGGAGGTCCTCCTCCCCTTCCCTCTGATCATAGTCTATCAGGTCTCATCAGGAGTGGCTGCATTGTCTTCTTTTGTGATGGCATATTTTTAAAGTCAACTGTCCTACAGATTGTAATAGATATTAAATACTAAATGTAGAACAGGAAATCACAGAAAATTAGCAGCTCTCAAACGTAAACACTGTAAGGTTAGTCCTATAAAAAGAAAAACCAATTTTTTTTTTCTTTTCACCATTTCAAATCCGATCAACTGGAAGGTACAATTGGAAGACTTAAACAGTAATCATTATTTTAAGAGAAATTATACATCTTCTCTTTTGGAATATCAGCCACTCACTGTATTGTTTCATTTGCCACTTGTACATAAAATCACAAGACATTTTTCATTAAAAAGTAAACAGAGCCTGGCTAAAATTTATGGTCTATTATTTTGCAATCCACGAGGTTGTGTTAAAATGTCTCAAAAGAAAGAGACTGCTCCTTGAAGCCTTCAGCTGCTGTCAGCGTCACCAGTGGAAAGCTGGCTAAATCATTTTCTAGGGGAAAGGAAAACAGGGGTCCGCTTGGCTTTTGCCTGTGAATGACTGTCTTGTTGCTAGGGAGGCAGTGCCCCACTTTGCAGTCAGTATGAAACCCCTCTCTGTGCCATGAGCCTGTGCCCCGAGACTTCAAAGAGAAATAAGATGGTGCCTGGGCTGCTCAACAGCCTCCTGTTCGCCACTGGAGAATGAGGGTGCAAAGGAGGCTTAGCTGATCCAGAACTGTAGCTAATTAAAGAACTGGCAGGCCAAGTGCCCAGGGAACAGTGAGCTCTGTTGTAAGAATTTTTTAAACCTAAATAATGAATGCATGGATAGAGTCAATAAACAAGAACGCCAAAGTGTGCCAGTGCCAAATTCATACTCACTTCCTCCTGGGCACTCCCACATCTGACTGAGTTATCATTACTCGAAACATCTCACGGGCACGCATTAGGGTACAGATACATTTCTACTTCAGTCCTGTGAATGGGTGCCTGGTGTTTCACGGGACGCACACACTGTAGCGTGCTTAGATAAGCGAGCTGGTCTAAAACTGTAAATCCTGAGGTGACAATGAACCAGAAGGAGCGTGGCGCTGGTGCAGCTTGGGCATCGCGAGGCCGAGAGCGCGCTCGTGGCTGCTGCCCAGCAAGCATTGTGTCACAGACTGTAGAAGCCGGCAGCCATATGCCTAATTCAGCTCACAGATGTGCCCTGTTTGTCGCAGCCAGCGTTTCTTGTTTGTTTTCTTTCACAGAGCCGTACATTGGAAAAACGGTTGGGTTCACATGGTAAATTGTGATTTCCATTGGACCCGCATGAAAAGATCAGTGGGAGCCCCCTGCTTGTGGCCACACGCCCCGCACCGAGGCCAGAGCTCCACAATGTCGTGCCAGTCCTGGTCTCCACAGCCCCCACCACAAAAGCTTACCCCAGCCTCAGTTTTCAACTCCACCTGGCTCTCACTGACACTGACGTCTGTGACTTAAGCACTGGAAGGACAATAAACTTTAAAACCCTTAAGTACATTCTTATCTAGTAGTTAGCCACTAACTGTGCAATGAATGAGTGAGGGAGGGAGTGAACTGTGACGGCTTTTATACTTTGATAATAATGTGGTATTCTCAAGAAGTTCAAGTTAAAAAAAATTTTTTTTTAAATATATACAGTTTCAGTTAAATTTGGTGGATTGTTTTGCTTTGCCTTTGGCGTTGCCTTATTTGGAAAAATTGGCCAAAGTGTTTATAAAATATAAAAATAAAATATGACTCTTCTCATTATATTTCTTTCTCATATAGATTTTGTCCTCCTCTTGGAAAGACTTGGCAGTAACGTAGTAAACGTTTATTTCACATTTCAGACTTTAGAATACACATTTTAAGATCACAAAGACCAAAACATTCTTTAAGTTCACTGTCAATAGAATTCTTAAATGCATGAATAAAAAGATATAGATTCTCTTTAAAGTACCTATGAAGAGGTTTCAAAATCTAAACATGTCTGTTAGCCCGCATTAGACCAGGAAGTACACGCCCAGGGCCTCATCGTGCTATACTCTTCGCTGCATTGTCTCTGCAAACAGCCCCTGCTCTGTCACCCTGAGCGGTTTACTACCTTTGGTGTGCAGGAGAGAGAACTGTGTCGCCTGCACTCCTGAGTTCAGCCTCTTTGGCTCAGTAATATACTGAGACTTGTTCATGCTGTATAATCACAGGCCACGTACTTTTTTTTTTTTTTTCTGAATTTATACTGTATACATCTCAATGCATTTAGCCTTTCCTTCTTTTCCTGACCTTGCAGGCCATTCATAGTCAGGCTATAATTTTGCTCCTCTGAGCAGTCTTGTCTTTCTTTGTGGACATGGCTGTTGTTGAGTCTACTCAAGGAATGCTAATTCTGGGTCATAGAAGATGCCTATGCTAGGCTTCAGTAAACACCACTAGACGCTCTTCAGTCATTGCACACTCACCGTCAACTCTCAGTCCGTGGCACAACCACAGCAGTCGCTACGGTTTCTATTTATTCCATATTCCACATGATCAGTACTGTCTCTTTATTCTCAGCATCTTGGCCGGTTTCTAGTGATATCACATTGTGATTATGATTTGTCTGACTAGGAAAGATGGACACAGTTTTTAGTGCTAAAGTTTAGGATTTTTTAGTCACGTTTGAAGACTTTAGTTTAATGTTTAACAGCTGTTTGACATTTGCCAAATGACATTATTGGGAAGTCAGTTTATGGAACAGCAAGTGTAGAGTATCCAGTGCGGCACCCAGCGTGCAGAAAGTACTCCATGAAATTTCCTTCCCAACACAAGCACTTTCATTTGCCTTTTAAAACAGACATAAGATTTAGGTGAGGATTATACTCATTATGGATAGGGGATAATGAGTTTGCAGTAGGGTTCTATATAAGGTAGTGCTGGTGATATAGAGACAGGTAGTGGAAATAAAAGCCATTTTGGGCTGGTGAGATGTCACTAGCTTCCAGGCAGGAGTTCCCACCATAAAGCCCTGGTACCCACACAGTGAAAATAGACGGCTGATTCCCACAAGTTGTCTTCCAATCACTACATATATGCCTCTCTGTGTGTGTTTGAGAGATAAACACACACACACAGAGAAAGCATAAACAAACAAACAAACATTTTTTTTCAGTCCTGGTATTTGAATTCTTCTCTATGGAGGGAAGTCCAGAATAACATGGGATATAGCTCTGGGTGTAAGTTTAGGATTTAAACACATCTGAGCTTCAGTGAAAGTGTGTGTGTGTGTGTGTGTGTGTGTGTGTGCAGTTTTACATATATTAAAAAATCTAAAGGGTCTCTATAATTTATTTAGTTATATTACAAGGATTCGATAATGCTGTGTTCGATGCATCAGTGCTTCTAATTACATTTCAAAGTGCATATATAATCAATTACAATCAGAAAATATGAACATTAAAATCTAGTTAACATCATATCTTTTACTGATTGGTACATCAGTAATTATTACATAGACGTGTGCATCTTATTTAACCTTCCTTTTCTTGACCTTTGATCTATGGCAGTATTTTTCGTTGTGAGAGGGCCCACAACTGTGGTGAACAGTGGACACCGCACAGCGCTAGCACTGTGCAAAGAAACAGTAGAAACTCACTGCTTGTGGACTACAGTAGCTCACGCCAAGGGATCTCTGTTACCTCAGCTTCTAACTTTTCTACTTTGTATTTTCTTCTCTGCGGTAAATACTGTGGCAACATGATACTTATTTTCATTTCACAATGGATATTGTAACGGAGGTTTTGTCTTAGCTTTATTACCTTATCCTGGACGTGTGGGATGCATTCAGATTTTAAATAGACTGCAAAAATGTAAGTGTTAAGCTATTAAAAGATATTAAGATACTGCCATTTACTTGAAGTCAGTGATTATAAGAAGGACACAATCTAGTCTTGTGAAATTTTCTTATTTTCAAGTATATTTTCATTAAGAAATATAAATAATATCAGGTGGATGAGCACTACTGGTTCCTTACCACCGGTTTGACTCTTATTAATGTAGTCAGGAAAAAGTTCTAAATTAAATCATATACAGTGACAAATGATAGACATGATATAGAACAGATGTACATAGAGGGAAATTTGGTGTCATAATTAAATATCTACCGAACTAAAATGGCTTGCTTATTTCAGGATAGCATGAAGAATTTTGTCAGGTAATTTTTTTTTTCTCAAATGAAAAATGAAGCTCATTTAAATGTAACGGAACAAATGAGTAAATTCTTATTCATTTACTGTGCTAAGTCTCATAATTCCACGTAGATATAGCTTCTTGGATGTTATCTGTGATGTTTGCACTGGTCACTGAAGAAATGTGGGTGAAATGAATAAGAAGACAGGACTATGGGAGTGCTACTGATCACATGACTTTCTTAAAGACAATGGAGAGGTTATCCCTCCTACTGCAGAGATGAGCCTTTTCTGCCAGGCACATGTGTCTTTGTTACTTTGCATTAAACTGACTCCCTAATTCCTGGCACTAACGTCATCCATAAGGTGCCATGGAGAGTGGGCTGATCATCATTTTACCTCTTGTTTCCTAAATATCTTTCCCTTTTTGCATTTAGAATGAATAAAGAGGCTTTGATGTTCTTTGTTCTCGTAAGCCTGGTAACAACCTGTTTTGTTTTGGTTTGGTTTTTGGTTTTTCAAGATAGGGTTTCTCTGTGTAGCCTTGGCTGTTCTGGACTTACTTTGTACACCACGCTGGCCTCAGACTCACGGAGATCCACCTGCCTTTACCTTCCTGAGTGCTGGCCTTACAGGAGTGTGCCACTAAACCAGGAACTTCTAAGATTAAAATGTTAAAGGTGATTTCATGTATCCACCCAGATTCTTCTACATTTGAAATACTCTAATTGAGATTCTAAGCTGGTTACTTATCATGTTCAGATTCAGTTTTATTTCTGGAATAAAATATTAGGTTCTAAAGTTCAAGGAAATAATATCAGTGTGTTCTATCAACAAACCTCAACCTGATTAAGAGTCAAAGCTCAAATTAGCACTGTCCTAAATGACAGACAACAGTAGATTAATGAAGTTAAAAAAAAGACCAAAAACAAACAAACAAACAAAAAAATAAATAAACAAGCTTTGGGACTGCAAAGATGCAATTCAATTCAGGATTCTGCTGCCTACTCATTCCTTAACTATTACTTAATCCCGATAAGTTTCAGTTACCTCACCTGCAATCCAAAGCTACCTTTTTAATTAAATTTTTATTTTTTATATTAATTACAGTTTACCCACCCTGTATCCCAGCTGTAGCCCCCTCCCTCATTCCCTCCCAGTCCCATCCTCCCTCCCTCAACCCCTCCCTGTCCCTCTCCAAGTCCACTGATCCTTTTTAATGCCTTGCTTGCATGGATTCTGAGGTCTTACATGGGAAACTAGTACCTGGAAGTGCGATGTATTAAATGTACATCAGAGTTAGCTCATTTTTTAATCCTGTCTGAAGTGATGCTAACAGAGATATAAACTCTGAGCATTTGTATTTCCCTAAACAAACATGGACTGGAGCTATGGCTCACTGGGGAAAGTGCTTGCTGTGTGAAAGCAGAGACCTGAATTCAGATGCCTAGAACCCACATAAATGCTCAGCATGGTAGTATATGTCTGTAATTACAGAACCAGGGTGGCAGAGAGGGCGAATCCCTGAACCTCACTGGCCAACCAGTTTAGTAGCACCTGGTATAGTAAAAGAACCGATTCAGAACAGAAGATGGTAAAACCATGAAGTAAGGCATTCCAAGTCACTCTCTGGTCTGGAGACATAGATGCACATATGATCAAATGAGTTCTCCATGGAGAGTGGTGAACACAAAACTTTGAAACATCCTTCTGTTTGCCACATCTAAGTTTACATTCTTGATGCAGCTCATTTCTTTTCTTTTCCCATTTGTTTTGATCATATCTACCCACCACTACCTTCCCTCCATCACTCTCCCATTACTGTTACTTCTGCCACCAAAGTTCATGTATCTTTTCAAAACAAAACCAAAACCAGCCAGTATTCATAGTGCTGTTATATATGTGGGATGTAGGACCATCTGTTGTAGAACCATGTAGGACCGTGTGTAGCTTTTCTGGGGCCACATTTCTAAAGAAAACCAACCTCTTTCCCACACCAAGTGCCACCAGTAGCCAACAGCTCCTCAGTTAGGGCTGCATTAATCTATGAGTATAAAATACTTAGGGGACAGTATAATAATATTTGTATTTAGCAGAATAATGGTATATGGCTCTTCACTAGGGTGTATGACCTACCCTGCCACACAGGTTGGTCCATCTAACAGTACCAGGTATGAATTCTGTCTTTTCATGAAACTTTTGAATCCAGTCCCAAAGTGAATAGCTACTCCCATAACATTCATACTGCACCAATGAGTACATTTTATCAGGCCAGTTATGATTGTACAGTTGAGGGATTCACAGGTGGATATAACTATTGATATCTGTCCTCCTGTAATAGTGTGCACTGCACTTTCCAACAGTCTGAAAACTAGACAGCAGAGGTGTGTCTTCTGTGTCATTATCCACTTGATGTCCCATGTTCTATAACTCGTCTATTGTCTAGTTAGCAAAACAATCTTACTGTCAAGTTCTTCAGGCTTACCAGCCACAATGGCAAGAGCCTAAAATGTGGGCATCTAAGACCCCAATAAATAATAACATGAAAAGAAGTAATATGTACATGACACTGAGCTTCTTGTTCAACTGCCTGTGGGCGCTGGAAGAGGAATTGTCTGCACATATACATAACTCCATTTAAACACATTTCACATGTGCATACGTGTGTGTGTGTCCATGTGGATTTTTCCAAGATGTTTAGTTTAGTTGTCCCTGGCCATACGTGTTCTTCTGTTCTGCCCTCCCATCACCAACCCCACTTAACACTTCTAGCTCCATAATTCTTCTCCCTCCCCGCAAAAAACAAAAAACAAAAAAAACAAAAAAACAAACAAAAAAAAAACTATTTTAAAGTTTTCTACTCCAAAATAGAAAGTGAAATTTTTGCTGCCACTCTCTACTTGACCTGAGGGCTGGTTTCTGACCTCATTGCTTCCTGAGGAGCAGCCTTCTTTAGTATGGCCATGCACTTCTTGCTTTGTTCACACCCCAGTGTTCTGCAGCTATGAGTGCATATATCACTCTGCCAAGAAGGTTCCCTTAACACATTTACTTTCATTACATCCCCGTTACTGTTGACAGGATTTATACTCTTTCTCTGAAAGCTTTCCACTCTTACCTTTTGGGACCATATCTCTCCATGTTAAAAATAATCCCTGTATTTTGCCTTTACTGGTTTTTGCCATTGATGACTATAGGATTTTAACCTGGTCTGTCTTCCACAAATTATGCTTTCCTTGAAGTGTGTGTGTGTGTGTGTGTGTGTGTATTACTATCTATTTTTGACTCCCACATTTTGTCCCCATTTTTAATCTCTAAAACTCCAAAATACATATCCTATGCCTATAGAACTTCGATCCGTAAGATAATTTTAAAAGACACCAGCAGGTAATACTTCCTTTAATAACAGAAGTGTGATTATTTTAGAAAGAAATTTTCCTGCAGGAGTGGAGATGGACCAACACTCTTTTCGTGTCTCCCTTCCTCTTGAAAGATTGGCCCAGCATGCACCAGCAAAATTTTGGGAACAATGAAGACATTGTTTGCTCCACCTTCCCATGTTTTTCCCTTGTCGATCCTTTCATGTGGACATCACACACCCTTATTATCTATATGCTTAGAGCACCCAAACTCCTACGAGACCCAGATGAAATGTCATAGGCTCTATAATAGCTATCTTGACCTGTAATAGGTATAGGAAACTTTTTTCTTTGGAGTTTAATTTTGTGTAAGAAAATAATCAATTTTATTTAATTGCTAATTGCTGTTTTTGTAAATGTCACAGTTTCGCTAAGAAAGAGACTCAGATTTCTGTCTCTGTGTCTTTGTGCTTCAACATAACCCTGAAGTAACTGCAAAAGTAATTCATTAAAAACACACTAGGCAAATATGTCAAGCTCATTATTTTGTTTAACTTAGTGATTCAGAATCTATTATAGTCTAGAATTTCTGCAAGTTGTTAAATTGATCTAAATTTGTGAAAAAAAAATGTTCTGAATATCCTTGATGGTTTACTCTTTAAGATTAAGGACAGGTATATTCAAACAATTAATCTTTATCAAAATGTAAGAAATCTAGACCTATAAATACATGTACAAATATGCATGTGTGATTATCTTCCCAACTTGCTGGACTTTTTGTTTCTTGACTTCTCCCACTTCCATGCTAAGGTATGTCACCGCTTATATTTTTGTCCTGTATAGCTTCTATGGTGAGGCATGGCTGTTTTTCTGCAGTATCTCTCTGTGCTTTTACTTGAGATGACTTGCCAGCTAGCCATCAGGCTATGCAAGCAAAGCTTTACTCAGCTGAAATACACAAAGGCTTGACTAAGCAGGTGAGAGAAGGGGTGCCTAGCTCCTTTTTCTGAGACATTTCTTTGCTTCTATTGTTTGTACCATAGTGTGTGTGTGTGTGTGTGTGTGTGTGTGTGTGTGTGTGTGTGCAGGAATGTATGTATGTATGTTCACATGTGTATGTGTACACATATGTGAGCAAAGGGTATGCAGTGTGCCATCTGTACTTGGCTTTTTCCCCCTACTTTTTCAGTCTTGCTTCTACTTTTATCTATTTTCTTAATATTGCTATCTCTTCTGCTTCACTATTCTCTATGAACAAGGGCACACCTGTACCCTGTCCTTTGTCTCCTTAAAGTTGTTATCATTGTAGCGTCACTGGATGACCCTGCTGTGTCACCCCCTGGCCCTGTGCTGAATGTGTCCTCTCTTAATTGCTTTTTCTGACTTCACTGTCATACAGCTATTGGCCTGTGGTCTTAACAGTCTCATGTGTCAGTAGTATTCTCTTGTTGCCCTTGTTACTAGCACCTTCATCTATACCTTCACTATAGTTTCTCACTACTCTTAACTGCTCACTTCTGTTAAAGGGCTCAAATAAAAAACAAAACAAAATAAAAAGCAAACTTTTTTAGCACATTGAATCTAAAATTTGAAAGAAAACAGAACATAAATCAGTTAAGAAGACATGAAAATCAGCCTTAAAGAAAAAGAAACTTTTGATATGCTTTGTGTTATTTGGACAGTTTAATATACCTTCTATCTTTGATAATTCATAATAATTTGCTTAAAATGTATCTCACAAATGAAGACTTAGTTATAAAGATACTTAAGCATAAATATGTTAAATTCTAGGAAAATCTAAAAAGCATTAAACATATACCAAGTATTTAACCAATAAATGAAGAGTGTATATGATAGTTTGAAAGGGTGAATTTGTCTTACTGAATATGCAAAAGTTGCAAACTCATTATAGCCAAATGAATGCACAATAAAATAATGACTACTTAATGAAATTATCAAAATAATTTAAATACATTCAGTTGGATGCAGGTGCCTTGAATTAGTACGCCCTCCTGCTTGTTGCTTGCAGACATATAAGAGTTTATGCTCATTATATTGCTTCTTCCAAATTTTCACTACTATTTTCATTCTTGTTACTTAATTTAAATTTACGTCTTATTTATTTTAAAAATTTACCCATTCGTAGATACAGGTCACCACCACCACTGATATGCTTGGAGACCTAACATCTAAATCTCCCTCAGAAATGGCCACCATTGACTGACCCGAGCCAACATTTTCGTTATTTTGAGGTTGACATTTTATTGGAATCATTAGATATATCAGAAGTCTTTTTTTTTTTCATGTTGACTGATGCTTCATATTCCAGATCTGTCACAGTTTGCTTATCCACCCCTCAAAAGACCTTTATGTCATTTCCTTTATTTGAGGGTCATCTAAAGTGCAACTTGTGGGAAGACACACTCTAAAACACTCCTGCAACACCTTGTTTCCTTGTGCTATTCACTTCCTTTTAACTAGCACAAACTGTAATTGCTTTAGCTGGATAAAATGTGACAAGTGTGATCAGATATCATGACTGCGATCAATTTATATGTCAAACAGGGATAAATCTTGTAGACTAGTCTCTAATTCGTTCTCTTTAAGGTAGAATATCACGTTTTGTCAATATTTGGCTCTGAGAAACATTATAGAAAAGAGAAGCTCTCCTTGTTCCTGGTGAACATGGTCATGGGCCATGAAGCTGTGCACCTAGAAAACCTAGAGAGCCAAACAGGCTCAAGTGCTACTGATGTACTAGGTGTCTCTTACTCCAACTGCCTATAATAGCACACTTGTTGTGGTGACCTCAACTCAGGACGCTTGGGGGTGGGGGTGAAAAAGCACAGAATGAACAACACAGACTCCGGGAGTCAGGCAAGTGGCAAACGCAGACTCCTGTATTACAGGAAGAGGATGTCCCTTTATACCCTCCACCCAGTGCTCCATTGGTTCTTGTGGCTCTCCATTGCTTGTGGTGGCTCTTTCTCATTGGCTCATGTGTCATCACCCAGTGTGGTGTCATCAGCCTTTGGGCATGTCCAGGCAGGTGTCAGACCTGGCAAGTGTGGGCATGATTGGGTGTGTCTCAGGTTCAGCTCCATGAGGTACCCCAGCCATGCATGTGCCATGTTTAGCAGCAGGCCTTATTCCTCCTGCACATACTGACAGGCGGTGCATGCTGCCGTCATGTGACACCAAGGGATTTTTTTTAAACATGGCAGCTACATTCTTTATTGCTACCCCACTTCCACCAGTCATTCTTCCATAGGGTTCTTCCTCAGCCCTTGATCATTTTTTTATATTAAATTTCCTAGGACACTTAATAATTGTTTATATCTGCTTGGTCTTGTATAATTTATTTTATCATTTCTGGCCTCAATTCAATCTAGAATGATACAGAAAATACATACTCTATAACTCCTTGAAAAGCACGGCCTTGCTAATCTTGCTAAAATGAATGAAACATTTTTATCAAGAAGGAAAGCTCACCTGTGTCTAAGATACTACAGAGACCAATGTTATCATATGTTAGAAAGTTCATGGACATTTCGTTAGCTGTGATGTAAACTCAAACCTTAGCTAGTATTATGCAGCAAATCCATGAATTCCTCAAAGGAAGAGCAGACGTTTTGGCAATGCACAGGACTTTTCCAGGAACACCATGAAAGGGCCAAGTGAAAAGATGACAGTGTACCCAATGCACTATCTAAACTAGACACAATGTAGTATGCTCATATGTATAAAACTAAAGCAGGCACAGACTGAAGCTAGACTGTAGCAATTTAAGCCAATTCAGGAAGGTGGAAGATTAAACAAAATAGCAAGAAACTAAATACCCGTGTTCTTTTGCTTAAAAATTTCATATCTTTGGATGAATATATTGTCCCTGTCATAAGAATGTTAGCTGAGTGTGTGCCAGAGAACAAAACTGAAGGAGCTTAGTAGCAGGGAGATGAGGAATGGGAATTTATGCCTTGTTTGTAGACCAAGGCAAGCCTAGTAGAAGCCCAAATAATATCAGTGATTCCTGGGGATAAAAGCAGATCTCTATATCAAAATGTCATGGTATTAGAGATAAAAGTGAATAAAAATGTAGTAAAAAAAAATCAAGCATCAATCAAGAAGAGGCCACACAGGATTGCTAACAGACCAGTCATGTGGGGCCATTTTCTGAATTGAGGTTCTGTCTTCCCAAATGAGTAGCTTTTGTCAACTTTGTGTATAACTAGACAGCTTGTAAGTAAATAATGAAATAAAAGTGGAATGAAACATAATGGCTTTTACTCTGAAAAAAATAATATGAATTCTATGAAATAAGATATGAAAGACATTAAAAAGTAGGAAAATTTGGTATGACTTCAACAGCACTTATCTGTAAATACTAATGAAAACCATTATTTTCAGCTTTTGTCTGTTTATATGTTACTGTGTATTCTGTGCTCTGTATTCACTTAACTTCAAATGATGAAACAATTTCCATCATTCTTTGCAAATAACTCAAAGAATAGGGATAAACTGAGGTTCTCGCCTGCACAAAATTGTCCAAAATTATTTTGTTTTTAATATTTTTCATCTATCTATCTATCTATCTCATCTATCTATCTATGTATCTCATCTGTCTACTTATATTCTAATGTATAGAGAGATATATATTTTATCTCACACAGGACTATGATTATATGAGTAGCTATGTATGTATCTCTATCCATTTCCCATAAAAATTTATGGCAGAAATCTTTTAAAAAATGTAGTGATCTCGAGTTGGCCATATAAAACAGGGCTAGTTGCTCTCTTTGTGGGTCAGGGTCCTCTTGGATTGAACATAAAGAAGGTAAATGAAATATCCAAGAAGTACTAGAACTAGGTAAATTCATGTACAAATGTCATATCTTACTTCTACCACCATCACCTGTTAGTTTACAAACCTAATTTTTTCTTTTCTTTTTCTGTTTTGGTTTCTTTGTTTTTTGGTTTTTGTAGACAGGGTTTCTCTGTATAGTCACAGCTGACCTGGAACTTTCTCTCTGTAGAACCAGACTAACCTCAAACTCAGAGAGCTCTGTCTGGCTCTGCTTCATGAGTGCTAGGATTAAAAGCGTGTGCCACAACTGTTACTCCTAACATACTCACTTTAAAAGATCCCAAATTGACAAATCTCATATTCTGTGTGTGATTCCTTCAAAACTCATTCTGTCATTCATCACTTCTGCACACCGTCTGCTTCCTTTCCGCTTAGGCCTGTAATCTCTTTTGTAACCTCACACTGTGGCTGTATGCAACCACACTGATACACACTGTGGCTGTATCCATTTCTCTTTTCTTTTTCATGTCAGAATCATTATTATCCTCACCTGTCCCGTCAGCCTGACATACATTCACCTGCATTATTTCTTATGTCAAATGCACCTTACTAGTCACGAAGTCTCTTCAGACATTCCTGATTTGCTCTTGTACCTCAAGTGGAAGAAATCCAAATGCCTTATCTCAAATAGCCAGCATTCCTTCCAGCCTGACTATCTTACAGATCCTCAGTCTTCTTTTTCTCCTGTTTGTTAAGCTTGCCCTATGGGTTTGGTGAGGCAACCTGAATTTCTTGTTGGATCTCTCCACAACCCTTCATCTTTGTTTATAGTCAAATGACCTATTTTCTTATAAAATAGCTTAAGCGTGGTTATGATAATAGTAAATAAGAGCTTTCTTTTAGTGCATGTGAGTTTGCATGTTTGTTAATAAACCTGAAAATATGAAACTGTATTTGTAAACTCAGGATAAAAAAATACCTATTTTATTGTAAGAGCAATGCAATAAGTACATTAGCAAGTGAAACAAAATCTTGCTAATATTGGGTCGCAGCAAACTGGTGTTTTTATTTCTTCATTAAATCATCTTATAACATTATCACTCCTGAACCCAAACCACCCCAAACTCAGGGCTGGAAAGAGCTTCTAATCACTACTGTTTACATGACAGTTTCATTTAAATAATATGTGATTATAGGAGCTGTTTACATGAAGGCCTTCATTGTATGATTTAAGTTTGTGTTCAGCCCAGAGGGCAATTTTGGTCTCTGACATTCTTTATAGCATCATTGTACATTGAAATAGTTATATTTAATATTTGTGATTAAAAGTTAAAGGAAAATAAGCTGGGCATAGCGGCACATACCTTTTAATTCCAGCACTCGAGAGGCTGCAGCAGGCAGATTTTTGTGAGTAGTTCTATACGAGTCAGGGCTACATAGTGATACCTGTCTCAACCAAAGGGGAAAGAAAAGGAGAAATATAGGAAAGCATTTTGTGTTTGTGAAGCTCTCTGAAGAAATGGTCAAGTGACCACTTGCCAAACAGCACAGTATTGTTCAGAGAGTGAAGTACACTTCGATTTGAAAAGCTGACCTCCACGGAGTACTCATGATGAGATGTTTACTGCATTATTTGTTCTTTACCCACTTCTACTGAAGGATCTTGGTCCCCTGATTCAAAGTTTAATATACTTAATATACCATGATCTAAGATATAATATATATATAATGTATAATATATGTATATATGACAAGATAAATAACTATATAGAGAGAATTGTAACCATAGAGTTGTGACTCTTTAAAATAAAATACAGTAAGTTAATGAGGTTATTATTCTATCTCTGTACTAAACATATTTCTCATGGTTTGGTAAAATGAGGAATTTGGAACAAAGAGAAACGTTGGAAAGACTTGCTCACATTTAGTATCAGGCCTTATAGCAGTTTCTCACTTTTTTTTTAAGACTTTGGCTGTGATATTGGAATCCTGATAGTAGTGAACATTATTTAATTTCTTCAAGATCAGAGAATAAGTTAGAAATATTTTTATGCAAGAATAAGATAGCTCAACAGAAGAACATTTCTTGTTCTGTATATTTCTTCTTCCCTTGAGAGAAAGCCAGGAGGCCTTTTATTTAGGCTCCTGTGAGTGTTATGAACAACTTTGTCCATTAACCCTATTTTTTCAAGTTTTCTTTGTTGACACTATTATGTCCAAAAGCTCTGTGGTTACAGCCAGGCTGAATGACGCATCGGCTGTTACAGAAAGCATGCTTTTCCATGCAGCTGTCCAGTCCCTACTGCACAGATGGCGGGTTTATTTTTCCTTTTACCAGCAGCCCCTTTCTTCCCTGCACAGGACGGTGATCCTTTGTGATTGTGTATGACTCAGTGCAATAGTAGCACTCATAGGCTTGAGGAGTTTTCAAACGTGCCCTAGTAAAGAAGAACAGGGAGTACAGAACTGGGGGGGGGGGAGGGGGTTGTTTAGAAGACTGTCTGCATACTAAAAAGGGCTATGACCTCATGAGAAGCAGATATTCATCATTTTATAAAAAGCATCTTTGTCCCAAAAAAGAGAATTTTAATTTTTGCTTCATTTTGCATGGTCAGAATAACAGCAGAGCAGTTAAATTGAGGGAAGGTGCAGAGGGAGTCAGGCAGAAGAGAATATCCAGATCTTGCAACTCAACTGGGGCTAAGATTAGTACTTTCTTGCCATGTGTACATGTCTGAATAATTTTATCAGACCGGCAGTTAAACTTTTGAATGTATATGAGTTTATTCATAGCTTCCTCTATATTCCTCTTAAGTTATAAATTAACATCTACAAATGATTTAATCTTGTACACAGATATGCATATATAACTGTATATTACAATATGTTTAGGCCATTGTGTATTGTATTTTAATAAAAAGCAGACACACTATAACTCAGTTATTCAATATTGCTGTGTCAGCTTCCTTATATAATGAATAGAGAAATTAAATACCTTATATTGAAAAACTCGTAACTGTGCTATAATTTCTACAAAATCATGTATACAGTAACCACATATCTAAAAGTTTTTTAAAACAGCCCATTGTAATTGCTAATGTGCTTGGCATTTCACTTGGTAGTTGATCATGATGCCAGTTATAATAAAAGTTTGTTTTTTTCTCCTGTTGCACATATAGAAACCTGCTTTGGATTTTGAGTGATTTGTTTATGTAAAAAGAATCCAGATAATCTACCTATGAGGCTTATAGAATGATGTTTTATGTTTTTCTTTCAACCCAAGCTGCAGATCAGAAGTCTTTATGGACTGGCTAGCCATATGTGACGGATTTTTTTTTTTATCCCATTAGTTGGTCTTTTTCCCAAATCAAACACAGATGATAATAAAATGAATGAATCAGAATCAGACAGATAATATAACTGAAAGAAAACTGTGCTGGTATTTCAAGTAATTAATAATGTGTTTGTTTCCTTAATATCAAAATTAGATATTTAATTATGATTTTAATTTATTTTTAATTAAAATATGAATACACCGTTTTCCTTCTTTCTCATTCTCTCCAACTTCTCCCATTTTCCCTCCACTTTGCTCCCTCACAAGTTCATGGCCTTTTCTATAAGGCATTATTGTTTTACACACATGCACATACACAGGCACACTCATACATGCACTGGCACACATGCAAGGCACACCCATACACAAATAAATATGTAGTTACTGAATCTGTCAGTGTTGTTTGTATGTGTATGTTTTGAGGTTGATTGCTGGTATCGGATAACCATCTACAGGATTCTTCCTCCTGGAAGACTAAATCTTCATTTCTCAGCACCTCTATGTAGAGACAGGATTCATGAGAATTTCTGTATTCACACTGACATGTCAGGTTGTGTTATTGTTCAGGTCTAGTTTGAGCAGCCATATTGGATGCAGCTTTTTGTCATATCTAAAAGGTGGTCTCACGGTGTGGTCCTCTTGGCTCTTCCACTTTTTCTGATACACTCTTCTGTGATGTTCTTTGAAAGTTAGGCATAGGAATTGTGTTGTAAATGAATGAAGACAATTGTTTTCTTTATTTTCACCAGTTGTATCTTTCTGTAATGCCCTTCTTCCTTCTAAAGAGCAGCTTCTTTTATGAGGGGTAAGAGCTAGACTTATCTGTGTGTAAAAGTATTGTGCTGTGGTTAAGAATTAACCTTAACTAAGCTTAATTAACCTCAATTAAGCTTAGAAAAATGGTTGTCGTAAGTTCTTCTGTGATCTTACCAGCCTTGGGTATCTGGCTGGGTTTCCAGTACCAGGCATGATTTTCTTCCTGTTCAGCAGGCCCAAATCCAATGAGAGAGTTGGTTACTACTAAGCTACAAGTGCCACTGTTGAACCACTAATGATGTATTTTTGTGTTGGTCACTCTTGTGGTTTGTATGCATCATAGCTGGATAGGACTATTCACTACGTTTCTCCTTCGTCAGCTTGCATAGCGCCTTCTAGTATCAGAAATCTAGCCCTCAGGAGGCATTCAGGGTAGATCCTGCTCAGTTCCTGGGTCCTGGGTCCAAATGCATGACACCTTCAACACTAGGCAACCTACAACTTCTTGAGGCAACTCAGGGTAACAACAGTCGCCTAATGATGATTTTGGAGTCTTTTGGATTCTCCTTACCAACAACTCCAAAAGTGCATTTTATGTAATTTAGTAAATTTAGAGTAATGATTGCCTGTGACTATTTCAAACATCCTTAGTGTTATTTATCCTTCCTCTCTCTTTTTTTCTATACTGTCTTCCTCCCTCTCCCAAATAAAAACCCCTTCCCCTAATTATAACTTTTAGAATGCAACCTTACTGTCTAGTTTCATGAATATCACCCATGTTTGTGTGTTTATGTGCTTAAGATTGTTTATTCTTACTTCACTCTGTCAAAGTTATTATATTTTGGGGGTCTAAGCTTATTTAGTCATCATGAAATGCTAGTAAGCAATTAAAGTGTCATGAAGATAAAAATCATAATTAGAATTAAAGATAATAAGACATAAATTGATTAGAACATTAATGCTGGGTTCAAAAATATAAAATTCTACTGTTGTAAATTATTTTTCTAATCTGTTCTGTATGTATATGTTAAATTTGCTTATAGAATATAATTGTGAACTGAGGATTATGCTGAACATACTGAAGAATTCATAAAAAATAAGAAAATTTCAAACTTGTACAATTTCTTGTGGTGAAGAAGAAGGCATTCATACTTTAGCAGGTTTGGAGAAGTGTTTCAGGAGGTAGATCATTTGTAATCACATTCTGCTACAAAGACTTTCATAATTGCTAATTTTAAAAAGAGATAAACTAACAGGAAAGCATTTTAAGGACTGTAATATTTGGTGTATATCTAAGGAAGTATGGGAGGTCGTAAGAAGGTTGATAAAAAGCATTTGCCATCAGTAAAGCTGAGGTAAGGGCAAAAGTCAAAGTTGGGACAGATGTGGCCCAGCTGTGTCTTCCAGTGGAAGTCCGGAGACAAACAGCTCCCCCATGAGTTTAAGCAGCCTTCTCAAATACATATTTCTTGAGTTTTAATGTTACTTTTAATCCAATAATTATAGTCACTATAATTTTTCAATAGTGATTGTGACTTGGTTTTTAATCGCTTACTTGGAATAAGGTTTTACACACACACACACAAAGAAAACTTTATTCACTTTCACAGCAGACCTATGAGGTCAATATTTATGATAGACTCGCTGAGGTATGGTGCCTCTTTATGTAGACATCATTGCGCCAATAAAAATTTGGCCCTGCTGTGTTTAAACAACCACTATTCCTTGACACACCTTTGAAGGAACAACATGGCTCCTGGTTTCTGAAATCAATGTTGATAGATTATTTGGAATCACAGACAATTAAAAATGTCTTAAAGCATCCATGAGTACAACTATACAACAACATGAGCAATGCTACAAAGAAGGTAAAACAGGCTCTGAAGAAAGTTGAATAGAAAAGAGTTGCAGGGTATCAAGAAAATCATTTTAAATGAACACTTTCTCACAGGTAAGCAGAGAAAAAAAATGATTCTGTTTCCAACAGGGAAATTGTAATTCAGAAATTGGAAATATTATCAAAAAAAAGAATTTGTAAATTAATTGAGAGGTATGCTGATCCAGCGTTGACTGGATGGGAGAATCAAAAGGATTAAACGTGGGATCAAAGAAAGGACCTGACTGTCATCCTAGGGGTTAGGTTTGCTTGACAGCAGCAGCACCAAAGACATTAGAAAGATGCTCCAGCATCTGTGTGAGAAGGCACAGCAGAAGTCTGCAGTGGAGGAAGGTGATTCAGATCTCTCCCAGCACAGCACAGCCCAAGGGCATATTCCTGCACAGGCCCAGCAGGCAAGAAGCTCAGAAATTTAAAAGAATTTGAAAGGAATGAGCACAAGCCCAGAAGTGCTATTAAATAATGTTAAACCGAGAAGGGGGAGAAAATGAATACTTGCGGTAATAATTGAGGAAAAACAGCAACAACGAAACATGTTATTTTGAGTTCAAATATAAATTTAAGTGAATATTTGTTTAAAACTAGGAAATTTTACTTAGATATGTTATAGTTATATGGTGAATGCCTTTAAAATGTTTCCAAGCCAAAATATTGAATTAAATATAAACATTGGAATATGCATTTAATAAATAATGAGGTATTTTCTTCATTGAAAAAAAATCTCTAACTGCAACCATGCATTAAGTACCTCATAAAATGTACCCAGCAATGTTCAGCAACACAATCCCATACACCCTATTGTTTACAATGACAGAAATGAGTAAACCTGAAAGGAATGTGGATATACAACCAGAAGATACTTCCTGAGTATCGAGGAGCCTCTTCTTGCTTCTGGTTTCTATGGAAAAGCAATGCCATTTACCAGCTGTGCCTTCTGACTTTATGCACTTAGTTTGAGGAAGGAACAAGAAAATGTATGCAAACGTACTTCTTATATTTTAAAGTACTATACAAATATCAAAGGTTCTAAGAGGGAGGGTGGGTGGGGTTGGGAAGAGATGAGGGAGGAGGCTACAAAGTGAATAAATTGTAATTAATTAGTTAATTAATAAAAAATAAACCATAAAAATCCCTGTCTATATTAAAAGAGAGAAAAACCACAAATATCAAAGATTATCAATAGAGGAAAAAAAATAAAAAAAACAGAATCAAAACGTAAAGCTATTAACTGCCCATATTATGCTAAAGCAAAAAAATATAGCCCACATGCTAATACTGCTGATGCCTTGTAAATTTAACCTACCCTACTCGGGCTGAACTCAAGCTGTTGAAACACAGATAGTGGAAATCCAGTGTAAACAGTGACCAACATCTTCAATGAGGTTACACTCTAGAATCAAACATTGCTTGAACCATGAGCCTGATTGCTTGGGGATCCCTGACAATGAAAGCTTGCCTCAAATTCCCTGGTTGTCTTACTGACTGAATTCCATTTCATGGAAGAAAATCATATTACTTGCTTATTAGTATGATTTTATTGCAGTGTATATGATATATATTGTATACTATATGTAAATATAATATTCATACTATATGATACATATATTTATAGGGATATATATTCCTATATGTATTATAAATATACATTATATATTTATAAATATATATTTATGTGCATATGATACTTTTATATTTATATATGAAACATATTTGTAAATATAATTATAAATATATAAATAAATGTATTTATGTATATATGAAACATTTATAATATATAGGGATATATGTTATATACAATATATACTATAGATAATACATATTTTATATATACCACAATAAAAAATACATATAGTATATATATATATATATATATATATATATATAATTTTTAAAATTGCATTATTTGCTGCTGTTGTGGTAAAGACAATATATATACAATATAAAATACCTACATATACACTATACCTATATATTGCCTTTATCACAACAGTAACAAATAATATAATTTTTATAAATTCTTGTATGTAGTTAATTATGAAGTAGCTTGAATAATGTCAGCAAAGCAATTAAAATGTGGAAACTACTTGTTACCACCACAATATTAGTACTCTTTGGCCTAGTACTCTTTTTGTTGTTGTTGTTGTTTTCTTTAAAATTACTATCCTTGGTTGATTCATCAGTCTCTGCAGGCCCCATGTGCCCAGATTTTTCAGCTCTGTTGGTCTCCTTGTGGAGTTCCTGCCCCCTCCATGTCTTTCTATCTCCACCTTCTTCCATAAGATACCCTGCACTCTGCCCAAAGTTTAGCTATGAGTCTCAGCATCTGCTTCGATACTTTATTGGTTAGTCTTTAGAGGCCCTCTGTGGTAGACTCCTGTCCTATTCCCCATCTTCTCCTGCTTCTGATGTCGATCCTGTTTGCCCTTCTGAATGAGGATTAAGCACCTTCCCTAGGGTCCTCCTTGTTGTTTTGCTTCTTTAGGACTATACATTTTAGTATGCATGGAGAGGACCTAGAATCCCTGTTCAGATGTAGCCCATGGCCAGCTTAGTGAGATTCTCCATGGGGTTCCCTAGTAAGGAGAACAGGGGCAGTCTGCGGCATGAACTTGGTTGCCTGCTCTTTGATCACCTGCCCCTGGTGAGGTGGCCTTCCTAGGCCACAGAGAAAGATGATCCAGACCGTCCTAATAAACCAGGGGAGGAACATAAGGGTGGAAAAGGGGGGGGGGAAGACGGGACTGGAAGGAGATGGGGGGGATTACAGCTGGGATATGAAGTGAATCAATTGTAATAAGTAATTACAATAATAAATTTGTAATAAGTAACATTTTTTAAATTACTATCCTAAGTCTGAGAGAATTAAGATGACTCAGATCAGTAAATGTTTCTGTCACATTGCACTTAAACAGGCTAAAAAAGCTTCTGCTTTAAAGTTATGGTCCAACAGAACCTTTACACTAATAAAACATACTATCACATCAATCGTTTAATAATAATGTACTCAATGTCTTCAGCAGTCATCACAAAATCCACAGCATTGAAAGAATGCTTTCCACTCAGTTAAAAAGAAAGTAAGGAGGGAGTGAGAGATGTGGAGGGAGAGAAGAAAAGAGAGAAAGTGTGAGGCAGAAGGAGGAGAGGGAGAGGGTACTTTTAGTGCTAAATTACTGTCCTCCATGTTACACTCGTATTAGCTTAAGTTACTACATGCCTAAAGGGTTAAAGCAAGTCTATACAGTTCTTCTATCTTAAATCTTTAATTTTATTTTAATAACTGCCATGAGTCATTTGGTTATTTTCATTTCTCTAGAAATACAATATATTAATCCTGGAAAGAGCCAATCATAAGTTATAAAGGCATAAGAACCATGTACTATCTTTGTTGAATACCTGGGGCAAGGAATAACATATCTATTTGTTCTTTTGTTGATTTAGAAAACTAATCATACTAAGAAAACCAACGTCTATTAAAGCAGAGAAGAATAAAGCCATATATATATATATATATATATATATATATATATGTACTTATAGAAAGCCATATTAAAGCCAAAGTACAGATGGTCTAATTTCAGATTAACATATAAAGCCACAGGCATGTTTTATAAGTTGTTTTGGAGGTGTGCTGTGAAGAAACCAGATAGGGAAATTGATTTATGGATGGGCAGCACATAGTGAGAAAATGCAAACTGCTGTGGACCATTTACTTGGTGCCAGGTATTAATCTGACATGAGAGATTCAAAGGTGACAGCTGTAAGATTTCCTCAAGCCCAGAGGTCAGTGAGGGAAAAAGATAAGTGGATAAACATAACGTAGGAGATAGATTATTGTTATATAGAAAAAAACAGTAGAATGCTGTGGTCAGAAAGTAAAAGGGTATTATCATAGGTACTGGAATCGGATAGGGAATCCTGGGGTGTAGAGGGAGACTGAGTTCCTCATTAATATATGGCCACATTATCCTAAATACATTGTTGAACTCAAAAATAGATTCTTAGGAACTGGCAAGTCCTTCAGGATGGCTGGTACACAACCTAGAAGAGAAAATGTTAAAGGAGGAAAAAAAGCATGCCAGTAAACAGCACTGTGTGTGAAAACCAAAGGACTTCAAGCTGCACTCTGGAGAGGGTGTGGAGTCAAGGAAGATAGCAAGCTGGGAGCTGATCTAAAGAAATTCACATTTCAGAATGAAAAGTTCCTTGTGGAGCAGAGATTTCACAAGTGGGCTCTATAGACGATCCATGAGGCTGTGCTAAACTCAGGACGATAATCCTTAAAGGAGTGAAAAGAGAGCAGGCGAGAATGCTAAGAAAGGGGCAATGAAGAGAGCAGCTAAATGTGTACCTAAGTTGGATGACCATAAAACAGTGTCATTCTGTGTAATTCCATCACTGTACCAGGCTTAGGCACTAACATATAGAAAACTTTAAAAAAAAAAATCTTGTATTTAGGAACATAAATGGTGAGAGCCAATTTTCTACATAGGGTGTTGGGTAGTCTGCTGATCAGAGAAATAGATGCTCAAAGGGATTTTAAAGGGAATTTCTAGGGAAACAAGTTACTTGCCAATTTCACAGGTTTGCTTGAAATCACGCATTTTCAGTGACAGGTTCGTTTTCAATACTTTAAACTTTTAAATTAAACGCTTTATTGATGTTGAATTTGCTATCCAGAATGCAGACGAATTGCAGGTACATTTATTGTTTTGTTCTTTAAAATATTAATGGAAATAATATGTAAAATTAGACAAAGTTAAGCATATCTTGTGATGTCTCAATATGAACATACGTTGTCAATGTACTAATGAGGATTAATGTGTAGATACTCTCAAATATGTATAGTTTCTTTATGGAGAAAATACTCAACATTCTTTCTTCCAGCTTTGATGTGATAAATCATCATTCTCGGTATTCTCTACTGTGCAACAAGACCCCAAACTTACTAATTTTTTCTTAATGTTCTTAGTACCCGTTGTTTTTATTTTCTTCCTCTTGACTCCTCAATTTCCACTGTAGTCTTGAGCATCACGGCTCACTCGTTCTATTCTTTATTGTCATTAGGAGACTATGTTTACTAACATGGAAGCTAGAGACAAAGAGAAGAGAATGCTGGAGAAAGAAAAAGACATGAGTGCTGATGAATAGACAGAAGGAAAAGGAATGCTTTGTGCCCAAATCTTGGAGACTATATGGGTCAGATAATATTTTTCACATTATGAATAATTTTGTAGCAGAGTTTGTGGAGAAGATGGTAAGGTAGGGTCAATAGAACATTCACACAGTTGCACAGGATGATAGAGATATGCATCTGTGATAGGAGTTAAGGTTGATGGGCTTTCCACACAGACGACTGAAGGGATGGGAACCATCGTGCTACATGAAAAAATTCTAGCAGAAAGGAGAACTGAGCAACAGAAAAGCACAGTTAGGCATCAATTTTGACAAAATACAAAATGTCACTGTCTGACTAAATCAAAGATGTTTGAAGGATTGAACAGATGGTGACATGGATCTTGATAAGAATGAGTTTTGTCCTGGTTTGCAATATACATGGTGTAGAGCTATTCTTACATGTGCTCTGTGCGAGTATAGGGTGATAAAAAGACAGGCAAGTGCCTTGTCCTCTCAGGAGCTGTATTATTCTTTCTATTCTACTATTACAAATATTGATGGGTGTATTGGCAGAGATCACCATGTAGAGTTTATTGTTCTCTAAGTGAAAAACCTGACATGATTCTTCCTGAGTGAGAAGGTAGATGCCAACAGGACTGCCCAATGGGGAATTGACTTTCTTGTCATTAGCAGCTTCTAGAGATCACATGTGAATTGCTACTACCCCATCCTTCCATCTTCAAAGCAACCACTGTCCCTATTATAAATGTCATTGGATAATTCTGTTTTCATTGTCAAATGTTCTTTATCATGGCCTACATTCTATTAGATCATCCTGGACCACTGGGGTAGTCCACACATCTCTAAATCCTTAAATTGATGGCACCTTCAAAATGCCTTCTGCTGTCAAGGGATTAAGACAGTAATTCCAAGTTTCCATTTTTCTGCCTTTTACATTATCTGTAAATTAGTTATAGCAAAGAGTTTGAGACATATACTGAAATTTGATTGCAGCTCTGTTACTTCAGATGACATAATGAAAAGTCTGAGAGAAGATATAAAATTGGAACAAAATTGTAGCATTTCTATTAATAATAGAGCCAAAGGGATGCACCTTCTCAGATTCTCCATCTCCTGGTTTATTTGTTGGGAACTTTATACTTGCTATCAGCAGGCTGATGGTTTTAAAGTGTGATTATTTTCAGTGTGTCCATAAAAGAGGCAAACTCTTCCTAGGGCTTTAACCATGCACAGAGATTGTTTTATGTCACAAAGCATCATTGACTTTGCATGTGACAGTTTTATTTGATTTATTCCTGCTTTAAGTTTTAACTGCTCTCAACTGTCAGAAAGACTGTGATCACTGATAACTTGCTTAGGCAAAATGTCTGACAGACACTTACACGTTTGATAGGCAGCTGAAAGGTTGCAATGAAGCTGCTCTTCCTATTACCCAATCAGAAGCTGAAATAATGACTTCAAACAATGTTGCCCATGACCAGAGACTTACTTCAGTCATTCCAATTAACCCAGTCCTTAACTTGCTTTTGCTACTAGGTGTTTAAAAAATGTAACTTAGTAGCCCTTTTCATGGAAACGTAGTGATCATATTGTTGCCACTTCCTCTGATACAGTAGCTCAAGAAAAAGTTAAAAGCAGATATATTATTTTTATACACATACTGTAATTAACATAAAGAATATCTGTAGCACCCATATTATAATTCTGCAACACTTCCCCACATTCTGGGCACCAAGCACGCAAGCAAACAAACAAAGCCCCCAATACAAACCACAATGGCACTTTCATTAGTGGACTGAAAAGCAGAGGTTGTATGCCTATTTATTTTTAACATTGAAATGTAGATTATGTCAACTTTGAGGGTGAAAAAGAATGTAGACTTTTATTAGGGAGGTGAAGTCAAATTAAAAGGTTAAATTTGTTTATTATTTAAAAATGAATTCTCCTGACCCATGTTTAGCCACTGACCAAATAAATGTGAAATCTACAGGAGAAAGGGGAGGTGTTTTTAGTCACGGACTCTCTGAGTCAGTGTTTTTGTCTGTTATGAGATACTGATGTCTAAGAAGATATTAGGATTCTACGTTAAGTTCTCAGTGTGGAATTTGAATTAATGAGTCTATGTCTTTTTACAGCGTCTGACATAGGTACATGGTGCACTGATGTGCTTCACACAGGACTGAACATTCCAGCATGATTATCCATTAACCAAATTATTTTCGAATTGTCAGGGCTACAGGCTTCTTGATGTAATTAGTTTTCTTTTGACCCAATTTATCTTTACAGAAGGACGGATCTACCAGAAATTTATACCTCAGATACGTGCTGAAATCCAAAATTCAGTGTTAGCTTCAGAAACTTAAGTGATTATTTCCACCAGGGAAAACTCACTTTTTAAAAGAAAATTGGACTTTATTTCCTTCCCCTAACTCCTGTTCCACAAATTCTTGATTATCTCTTTTGCATTTTCTATTTCTTTCGTTCATTGTGTGATTCTTCTTCAAATAAATCAGCATTGTTCTTCTTACACTTTCTTTTTATTTATATTTATGTATTTTATAATTTATTCATTTTATGTCCCTATTGTAGCCCCCTTCTCATCCCCTTCTGGTCCCACCCTACTTCCCTTCCTATCCCCTTTTCCTAGTCTACTGAAAGAGGGAGTTCTTCTCCCCTGCCATCTAACCCTATCTTATCAAGTCTCATCAGGACTGCCTGGATCCTCTTTCTCTGTGTTATGGCAAGGTCTTAGCACCAGGGCAAAGTGATCAAAGAGCAGGCAAGTGAGATCATGTCAGAGAATGCCCCTGTTCCCCTTACTATGGCACCTATATGGAGACTGAGTTGTCAATGGGCTACATATGAGCAGGGGGTCTAGATCTTCTCCATGCATGGCCCTTGGTTGATGCATTAGTCTCTGCAGGGCCCCTAGGCCCATATTTGATAGCTTTGTTTGTTTCCTTCTGGAGCTCCTGTCCCCTCCGGGTCCTTCTGTACTCTCCTTCTTCCATAAAACTCCCTGTGCTCTTCCCAAAGTTTGGTTGTGCGTCTTTGTATCTACTTCTGTCCCCTGTTGGGGACAGAAAAGCAGAAGCCTTTCAGAGGACATCAGTGGTAGGCTCATGTACCATTTCCTTTCTTCCACTGCTTCTGGTGTCTATCCTGTTTGCCATTCTGAATGAGAATTAAGCATCCTCCCTAAGGTCCTCCTTGTTGTTTAGCTTCTTTATGACTATTGACTTTAGTATGTTTATCCTCTAGTATATACCATGTGTGTCCTTCTTCTTCTGGGTTACCTCACTCAGGATGATCTTTTCTAGTTCCATCCATTTGCCTGCAAATTTCATGATTTCCTTGTTTTTAATTGCTGAGTAGTATTCCATTGTGGAAATGTACCACGATTTCTGTATTCATTCTTCCATTGAGGAACATCTGGGTTATTTATAGATTCTGGCTATTAGGACTAAAGCTGCTATGAACATGGTTGAGCAAATATTCTTGTTGTATGGTTGAGCATCTTTTGGATATATGCCCAGGAGTGGTATAGTTGAATCTTGAGGTAGCACTATTCCTAACTTTCTGAGAAAGTACGAGATTGATTTCCAAAGTGGTTGTACAAGTTTATATTCCTACCAGCAATGGAGGAGGGTTTCCCTTTATCTTCAACCTCCCCAGCATGTGTTGTCACTTGAGGTTTTGATCTTAGCCATTCTGATGGGTGTAAGGTGGAATCTCAGTGTCATTCTGATTTACATTTCCTGATGACTAAAGACGCTGAGCATTTCTTTAAGTGTTTCTCTGACATTTGATATTTCTCTGTTGAGAATTCTCTGTTTAGCTCTGTACCCCATTTTTTAATTGGATTACTTGGTTTGTTGGTGTTTACCTTGAGTTCTTTATATATTCTGGATATTAGTCCTCTGTCAGATGTAGGATTGGTGAAGATCTTTTCCCACTCTGTAGGGTGTCATACTTCTGAAAATTATTTTCTGTGAAAATTTACTAGAATCAGCTCCCAATTTTCTCCTAAGTTGAGTACAGCAGTTTAACAAGAAAACATTACTGCTGAGTCCAGTAATGCAACTAGACCTTGGGCTATTCTACAGACAACGTTTGAAATCAAAGACCACGTGGTCACAGGGTCAATCAAATGAGCTCAGCATTTACTGGAAGGGTTCTGAAATGCAAAAGTCAGGATAGTGATTTTAGACTATGAAACAGAAAAAAGGCAAAGTATAGAACACAACACAGGAGGTAATGGGTGACTGGTATGTCGAGATGAGCAGTAATAGAACAGTCTGTAGTAACACAATGTTCTATTGCAAATTATTTTTTTCTACAGAAATTTCCACAGTTGTTTTTATTCATACTTTCCTAAATGCCTTAATTGTACCCAAACCACCACCTATGGCAGACATACTGGAGGATTTGTCTGTGTGTATGTATGTGTATGTATATATGTGTATATATATATATATATATATATATATATTAGAGAGAATTCTGAGATCTAGGAACAGAAAATATTTCTGTGAGTTCATTTGTGACTTATTGTGAAAGCAAGTATTACAAATTAAAAATGAAATAGTAAATAGAATATGACATTAACTCATGTATATACATTGAAGTAGTCATGTATTAATCATTTTAAATTATCATTTTTTAATATTTAATAATAATGTGATGATGCCAGGTGTGGTGGCACATGCCTTTAATTCCAGCAATCAGAGGAAGGCAGAGTCAGGGGAATGCTGTGAGTTCGAGGCCAGTCTGGTCTACAAAGTGAGTTCAGGACAGCCAAGGTTACAAAGAGGAACAACAACAACAACAAAAACATGATAAAAATTATTAAAATAAATATTTTAAACTATTGGTTGTAAATTTATCAGTATTCTTTTCCAAATTATTCTAAAAATTAATAAGCCATATTAGGAATAAAACCACAATTCTGCTTTTATCTCTGAATCTCTTTGTCAGTACCTTTTTCATTATGTTCTGTCTTTGGACGCTTTAACTGACACATCTTGATGTAGCTTAATTAGACAACATCTTGTGTTGTCTAATTGATTGAGCTGCTAATTTCTCTAATCTCTTTACATTCTCTGATAGCAGTGACTTTAGACAGGGCTCTGCCAAGCTTTTGTGTTTATTTATAAAACTCAGTGTGTAACTACTCATTTTCCTGATGACACCATGTAAATTGTAAGTGACCCAGCTTTGTTATGTTTTACCTGAGCAATTAAACTCTTATCACAATTGGCACCTTCACAGTGTCTTTCTCTTTTCTTTCCAGGAGCCCCTGTTCCACCTGGAGTCTCACAGATCTGAGAGAGGAAGGGGCAGATGTCCTTTTGACCCCAGCTCCTCCTTCGTCTCCACTCTAGTTGGTAATTATCTTTGCCACAGACATCAGGGGGTAGCCATGGTGATTTGAAATGTATTTTTCAACTTCAGTACATCCTTTGGCATTTCTTTATACACTTCGCCTTGCCGAATCTATCAGCTGGTATCTGGAGAAATGTTGCTGAATTTCAAGTCAGGCTATCTTTGGTAATATGACTCTAAAATGACTACAGATGCCATGAAGTACTTATGTCTCATCATGAAAAACAAACGGCTACAAATGCTTGAAACAGGGTGATTGTTACGGTGGCATTTAGCATTCAGAAAATGTAACTCCATGATAATAGCCAGAGAACATCGACTATTTGAAAACATGTCAATCTTCTATATCGCGATAGGAAGTGACTTAGAAAATTTCATGAGTGTGCTGTGTGGTTTTGTAAGCTTAGTTTACATTTTTTCTTATTTATACTGTTCGGCAAAAACTTATCTTGGTTGAGAACTCTAAAATTATTTATCTAAATTCTTATTTTACATTTGTCTCTCTCTCTCTCTCTCTCTCTCTCTCTCTCTCTCTCTCTGTGTGTGTGTGTGTGTGTGTGTGTGTGTGTGAATGCAGAGGTCATGGGACTACACAGGTGTCAGATTTCTCTACCATGGGGAAGCTAAGCTCTAACTCATATCATCAGGTTTGCAGGCAAGCACCATTAGCTACTCAGCCATCTCCTTGTTTCCACTTATCTAAATTCTTCTTAAGCTACAACATAAACTATAGAACTGGTCAACTCAAGCTAGACTAAATATGCGTTTTGGAAGAATGCAATGAGATCATGCTGTCTGATAGTTGTTTCAGTTTAATCTAAGTCAATCAAATGAGTTGTCCAAAGACATACCTTGCCACAATAAAGAAGCATGCTTTTCTGTATTATATAGAATTGAAAATGATGCACTTGTCCAAAGTACTTCAGAACTGCAAAAATATAAAAATTCCTACAGTGACAAGCTCTCTGTTCACCTCCCCTTGAGTGGGGGGTGCAGCCTTGCCAGGCCACAGAAGAGGATGCAGCCAGTCCTGATGAGACCTGATAGGATAGGGTCAGATGGGAGGGGAGGAGGACCTCCCCTATCAGTGGACTAGGGGAGGGCTATAGGGGGAAAAGAGAGAGAGAGAGGGTAGCGTTGGGAGGAGACGGGGGAGGGGCCTACAGCTGAGAAACAAATTGAATAAATTGTAATAAATGATAAAAACAATTAAAAAGAATCCCTATGTATAAAATCAATGGAAGCAATCCTTTGTATCTAACTAGTGAAGTAAGAATGTCTGTGTTTTCAGGATCTGAGAGCTTCTGAAGGTCCCTATGAACAAGACACTACTATTATATTTTCAGAATACATAGTTGATCATATAGATGCTCATTTCTCATAACCATCCACACACATTTCTCTTTGAAGAAAATAAGAAACTGTAAGTTCTAGAGACTTCATACCTAAGTAAATGGATGAAGCCTAGAATACTTTGCTGAAGTTTAAAAATATACTCTGAAGGGCTGGGATGATGGCTGGGTGTTTAATGGCACAGGTTGTTCTTGCAGCTACAGTACTGAGGATCAAGTCGTTCTCGGGGTATCTGGTGCCCTCTTCTGGCTGCCAGAGTCACTGCACCCACATGTAAGAGGAGTGCATGCAGACGAAACACCCATACAATAAAAACTAAGATGAAAAATATAAAAGAAAAATATACTGTACGGATTCAGACTGCACATTGGAGAATCTGTTTTCTTTGAGCTTTTCCAGATTTTGATGGGCCTTGCAGTGTGCTTACTATACTTCCCTATCTGGGTCATTGTTCTTAGACACAAACAAGAAAGATTTTATAGAAAAATAAAATCTGATGTTAGCTCTATTACTCAGACGCTTTGGCTTCAGCGTCATAATTAAAAATATTATAAAATACAAACTTCATATAATAAGTTGAGACTTGACTATATATTTTAAAGATGATTAATTTAAAATAAGTGGCTATCTTAAAATATTTTAGTTCCTCTATAAAATTTGCACATAAAAATGTGGTGTGTGTTTGTGTGTGTGTGGAGTGTGCATTTATGTAGAGTATGAAAAGACCTTAAACATACAAACAGAGCTGTTAAGACAGCTTAGACAGTAGTAATCACAACATTAGGCATGACGTTCTTGCTACATACTCTATCCGTAATTGCTAGACATTCCCCAGAAATTGGCAGGGTCAGAATTATAATGCTTACATTTGATAAACTGAATGTCTGGATAGAGTACAGACTAAAAACCTTGGCAAACAAAAAAACAAAATTTGAGGTATTTGTCTTATTAAAAAGATATTGGAGGTTGGATATTATATATTTTGCATTCCTATGCAGTGAAATCCTCAAACTTTTGGAAGAGAAGACCAACCATTTAAACATGTTTTTTAAATGGTGAATGTGGTCATTTCCATAGATATCAATGCCACTCAAGATTCAGTCTCTCTGGAGCTTGTTTATTCATGGAATCAGAAATTTAGAGCTGAAGTATTTAAGAGGGGAGTATGACTAGAGGGACACTGCCAAGCGAATTTCATTGAACTACTAAATTGAATTACCCTGTGCTGAAACGTGAAGTCCTTGCCATCTGAGGGCTGGTTTATTTATTCAGAAGAGAAATCAAGTTAAAAAAAAAATAGGTCTCCAAGCTAAACATAAGTTATAGAACAATCCCTCTAAAGAGAAGAAATAAAAGCATAATTCTTCACATTTGTCCATTTTCTCTTATCCCAAAGTACTGTGCAGAGATCATTTCCTCACTGTGGAAAAGCTGTAGCCACTGGACTGGAAACCTGATAACCTATGTGAGCCGCAGCCCTTCACAAGATAGGAAGTAAAAATAACTCACTCTGTTGAAAAAGCAGTAAAAAAGTGAGCTGGAAAACGGAGCTACCTGACTTGGAATTTGGCAGGTTCGGTGTCGTCTACTTTGACAGAGAAGAATATATTAATATGATATTTTATGGCCACACACGTTCTGTTCTGATGGGTTAACACAAGACTCCCACACAGAGACGACCAACCATCTTTTGACCACCATTCCTTGTGTCTTTGTTCATTGTATGCCACATGATGTGTAACCGCCTGTCCTCTTGAAGACTAGCTTAATGAGAAAACACTCACACTGACAGCAATATTTACAAGACTGTGAGGCATTCAAAGAAAAGTATGTTTTTTAATGTACCACACCATGCGTCTTGATCACCTCTCCACCAACTTCTCCCATATCACTCTTCTTCCCCAATTTGTGTCCTTTAAAAAAAAATGCCCATCAATCCACGTTGTGCTGCCAACGTAATCTTAGATGTGATATCATCTACTGGCAAGTAATCAATTGCATACCTCCTCCTCTAGGGGTGGGACCCCAAGAGCGTTCCTGTGCACCTCCCCTCTCTCTGTTGGCATTTTATCTGCCTCGAGCTTGCATAGGCCTTGTGCAAACTCTCACAACCACCATAAATTCAGATGTGCCTATGTTCCATATATACATGGAAATTTCTCCAGTAGTGTGCTTCTCCATGACTTCTCCAAATGGTCTGCAGTGTTATTTATCCACCCATAATCTCTCCTCTATTCAGTGCTTCTGCTCCCCAACCAAAATATTCTTCCTAAACCACGAGTATTTTATCTTATTTATTACCTTCATTTATTGAGACAGAGTCTCACTACGTAGCTGTGGCCAGCACGGAACCTGATAGGTACAACATGCTGCTCTTTAACTCACATAGAGCCACCTGTGTGTTTGTATTCCATGTCCTGAGATCAAAGGTGTGTACCAACATGCTCATTTATTTCCCACTTATAGATACAGTTTTAATTTTAGTTAAGTAATTCACTTTAAGAATCTCTGGAGTAAAAATGAATATTATTTAGTAGGTGAAAGAAATCAATATGCATGCTTTCGTTAAATTTATAATCTAATTTTGGAATTAACTGATAACAGCTTCTTTGTTAGAAAGGATTCAGGAGCAAAGCAATGCCGTATGCAGTAATGTTCCCCATGACCTGAAGCCAATCAAACAGGGGTCAATCCTAAAACACCTTGCTCTTCAATGTCATCAAGAGACGTGATTTATTTTGGTGGCCTACATGAAAGCTCATCACTCAGATACGATATTTGTTTTTATTGTGTTTAGCCAATTCATCCCCAGGGTCCTCACAAATATCTTATCAAAATTTGTTTTAATAACTATTAAGTGCTTCCTGGCTTTAATGGCTGTCGATACCCCGAGCTTGGTGTGTTACTTCCTTGTGGCTTTCTAATAGCCGGAAGGAACTTATCGCATAACTTACTAGGAGGATAAAATAGAAAGCATGTAATTTAGTGGTCAGCCAAATCAAAACTCATGAGCTTTTTCCTTGTGTCATATGTTTTCTCTCTTTTCAGCTGCTTTGTGTAACGTGGCATACCTCAGGCTGTCATGCACATTCTCTTTCAAGCCTATGGGTTAACATTTTACACTTTATTTTTCCCATTAATTTTGTTAGAATTGCTGGTGTGTTATATTCCTATCACACCTGAAATACCAATACTTTACTAAGATGACAGGAGCTAGTGTTTAGAGAATCCACCTTGCCATATCATGTTGTGTGTGTGTTGAAAGCGCATGTATGGTTGTAGATGCCGGCTCCTCTGCTCATGTGTGTAGTAGCCAGAGGACGATGTTGGCTGTCCTGTTTTAACTTTCCACTTCATTCATTTAACAGAAGGTTTCTTACTGCCCGGGAGGTAGACTGATGGCCAGGCCATTCCCAGCAACCTTCCTGTTTCCAACCTCAGCTTTGGCTCAGCATGCATGTGCCAGGATATGCCAGCTTTTGCATGGGTACCCAAGATCCAAACTTCTGTACTCATGCCTGCTTAGCAACTGCACTAACCAACAGAGCCACCTCCTCAGCTCTGCATCGGTTAACTCTGATTAGGACAGCCATAGGGTTACAAGTTAAAGATGTAATACTTTATTTCAGGAAATAGCTAGCATTAAGGGATATTAATTTGTGGCTATTAAGATGAGTTAGCAGGTGCACAGTGCTTGCAGCCAAAGTCAGGTGACCTTAGTTTGATTTGTAGGAGAGATGTTCCCTGATCTCCACATGTACCCTGCGGAACATACTCACATTCTCATTCCCATCTACACACACACACACACACACACACACAAGCAAACACACCATACACAATCGTAAACTTTAAAATTATTTTAAAGTAATCCTTTTTGTCCAACTATGGTCCCATGTGCATTCATCAGTGAAAAAAAAAAAAACTACAAAGTTTAAAAACATAGAATTTTTTTGTGAACTTTTATTTAAAAAGTTATATTTAGAAGTATACACACTATTACCTGCTCTATGCAAGAAACAAAGGTTAATTGAACAGAAAATAATTGAAGAGCATATTGGGAAAATACAAGCAATTGTTTGAAGTTCTTAGTTGCAAAAAATTTAAGAAAAAGTAATCATTTCTGCTGAATTTAGTGTATTTATATCAAGAGCAGTTAGAAATGTATATTCATTTTTTTTGCATTCACCCCAACTGCATAGAAAGAGATTTCAAGTTACTCCCTTCCACTTTGCCATCCCTAAAAAATGTCTTACTCAAGGCTGATGTTTCCTCACATTGGCAAAATGCCCACTGACAACGTGCTTCCTGCATCTTCTGGCCATGGCTGCAAGTCTCCAAAGAGCTATTTGAATACTTTGCTCATATCATAATTGTTTCCTCTAATAAAAAAAAAAAAAACAAAACACTCAGTGCCTCCCTAAAATATCTCTGCTTTCCAAGCTTCTGATTCCACCGTGTCCCTCGTGAATTCAATTGACCATGACTGTACTGATTGATGTCACTGGTTGGCTACCAAGAACATACAACTGCAGACATGTGTGTCAGCAAGTGAACACACTTTTCTTTTCCATTTTTGTCCCCAGAAACCACCTTCTGAGCATTGATGATTATGGTTAGTCAATTGGCAAGACAAGAAAGCAAAATGCTCAAAAGACTAACTACCTAATGACATATTCTTTGTGGGTTCTTTTAGTATGGATGGTGACTTATTATTCACAAGGCCAGTGCATTTAACCTTATTATGAATCTTATATCATACATTTATAATATAAATAGGAGAAACATTTGAGTAAAATAAAGTGAGAAGGTTGCAAATAACTATTGTGAGTTGTTTATACTAAATTATTAAAATATGCCTTCCTACATAATGAGTAAAAATTCATAGGATGTGCAATCTATTAACTAAATTTATGGTGAGTTTCCTGAAATACTAAGGGTGCATTATGTTTAAACAAACCTACAAATAGAATTCCATCACAAAAATTACAATATGACAAAAGTGTTTATGGCTTTCTTTACCTTAAAAATAACTCACAGTGGATTTGTTTTTTTATGACGTAGAATAATTGTCTTTTCTTTTTTCCTTGTATGTTCCTTACTACTGAAACTCTAAAACAGATTTTGCACCATATGAAAATCTATTTTTAAATAAGAAAAATAAGAGTTACCTACTTGTTATTTGCTGTTTCGTTCTAGAAATTAGCAAAATAATTGACTCAAAATTTTAATGATGCCAAATATTTATAATTTTAAGAAGTATTTTTTGAAGAAAATATTTATTGGAGGCTGGAGAGATGGCTCCGAGGTTAAGAGCACTGAATGGTCTTCCAAAGGTCCTGAGTTCAAGTCCCAGCAAGCACATGGTGGCTCACAACCATCTATAATGAGATCTGGTGTCCCCTGCTGGCACGCAGGCAGAGTACTGTGTATGTAATAAATAAATAAATAAAATGAACCTTAAAAATAGTCATTTTCTTTAAAATGCATTTTTAGTATGACATGGCATAGTTTTACATATTTAATTACAATTATGTATTAATTGTACATAAGTTTATCTATATTTATCGTTAATGGATTTATCTTCCTTTTAGTTTTCTTTGGGAAGTGGTTTGCCAAATACAGTACCTGTGTATTATAAATCGATTTTTTTTTTTTTGTTTCGGTATTTTTCACAAAGATAACAATTCATAAAAGCAGGAGCTTTTCCTTCTGAGTATCGGCTAACAAGCCAACCGAAACACATTTGGTTGTTTCCCTAGCTTGCTTAGCACCTGGCTAGCTCCTTTCACATTTAAATCACAACATTGATATTTAGTTATTTAAATTTTTCATGAAGTATTTTCTTTCATCTGGCTACAAAAAGAGAAACTGAGTAAGAATGAAAACATGACATCTGAGAGCAGACATCCTGCCAACCCAAGACATTATTTGTTATCATCGTGCTGCCATCTACTGGCTGATACGTTTATTGTTTGGCTTTGATCAAGTCAGGCAGAACTTTTAAGCATCGTTCGAAATAGGAATAATTGAAGCAAGGTTTTTGGATAGGAGTAAAAGATTGTATTTCCATAATAATAATAATTGAAATCCTTGGTCAACTAAAGCAAATCTAATCCTTAAAACTGAAGGAAAGGAAAATAATCATTATATTTTAAAGACCAACTCTTCGTAAAAATGTTTTAAAAAGATGGCCTTTATATTTTATATGTAAAATTCAATTATAGTATGTGAGGACAAAACTATTTTGATTACTATTTATGAGCCAGCCTGGCCATTTTAGCAAGAGAATTAATGATTCTTAAATCTTTTTAAATAATGTAGACGGAATCTCAGGAAATGATTCATGTGTCTAATGTTTTTGTTTCAAAAATCTTCTTTCCCCCATACATAGGTATGTGTAAATAATTTCTATAAAATGTTATTAAGTCATATTTAACATAGATTCTGCACCTTTATTTTATTTTCTATTATCTCACCTCTCATTTTGCATATGTTAATACATGACATAAATACAACAGCTTTCTCTCCTTGTCTAAACTTGCTCTGTTGAGAAGTTCAACATAAATCCCAGGGTGAGAGGAGCTGAACTTGGCACTTGGCATTTTTCACTCTGATTTGACGGTTGTGAACTCTGTTCATTTGTTTTTCCTTTCTTGCTTGCTTCATGAAAAAGTATAATCTCAAGAGAAGTCCTGTGTGTACTTCCTGCATCCACAAGGAGACCAACAAAGCCAAAAAAGCTGGTCCCGTGGGGGACTGCAGAGACCCATGTATCAATGAGAGGCCATGCATGGAGAGGACCAGGACCCCCTGCTCAGATGTTGCCCATAGAAAGCTCAGTCTCCTTGTGGGTTCCTTAGCAAGGGGAGAAGAGACAGTCTCTGACATGAACTCGGTTTCCTGCTCCTGAATCACTTCTCCCTGGTTGGGTGACCTAGCCAGCCCACAGAGGAAGAGGATCCAGGCAGTCCTGATGGGACCTGATAGACTAGGGGCAGACGGTAGGAGAGGAGGACTTCCTCTATCAGTGGACTAGGGGAGAGGGATAGGGGAGGAAGAGGGATGAAGTGTGGGACAGGGAGGAGACTAGGAAGGGGGCTACAACTGGCATACAAAGTGAATACACTGTAAATAATAACGATGATGAAAAGAAAAAAAAGTTTTAAAGATTTTATGTTAGTCTAAAAACTTCAGAATTTCTGAAACAAATAGCATAAATTTGCAAACAATATCTCCAGTTTTCTTAAATTGAGTGAATATATTTGATCAAATTTTTACAGTGGTAACATTATTAGTCTTAATTTCAAAACATAGTATAAATTGGTGCATTAAATTATAAATATGATTTTGTGCATTTTCTTAAACTTTGAAGTATTTTAAATCACAACTGTGCACATGAACAACATTTTCACGATTTTGAAAAGCATCAGTAGAGGCTGTGAAGATGGCAGAATTAGCAAAGTGCTTCCACACAAGTATGAGGACCTGATTTTGGTCCTCAGTGTCTGAATAGCCCAGCATGGCATGCTCTTTAATTCAGGTGCCAAGGAAGCACAGCAGGAAGTATGTCTCACTGGCCACTCAGCCTTGCTGAATCAGTGAGCCCAAGTCCCAGTGAGAGAACTGGTCTCCAGTGATGATGAGGAGGAAGAGAAGGAGGACAACTGGTCTCCCGTAATGATGATCATGATGATAGAAAAGAAAAGAAGATACATGGGGAATACCACTCAAATTTGACTTCTGACTTCTACATACTGGCAAACACATTTACAGCCTAACCCATGTGAACACACACTCGCACATATATTGTATATAAGTGTATATGTGTCTATAACATGTAAACACCAAAATAAAAAAATTAATGATGTATTTTTTCAAACATAACCATCTCTGTACTTATTTCAAACTCCCAACCACATGGTCACATGGTGGCTCACAACCTCTATAATGAGATCTGGTGCCCTCTTCTGGCATGCAGGTGTACATGCAGACAGAACACTGTATACATAATAAATAAATAGATATTTGGGGTTGGGGATTTAGCTCAGTGGTAGAGCGCTTGCCTAGCAAGCGCAAGGCCCTGGGTTCGGTCCTCAGCTCTGGAAAAAAAAAAAAAAAAAAAAAAAAAGACAAAATAACAAAAAGACCAAAAAAAAAACAAAAAAAAAAAAAAACAAAAACAAGGTAACTTATTTCAAATCCTGCTAGAATTCTGGGTACACAGCCGGAAACTGATTTAACTGTTCTAATTGAAGTTCCTGCCCTGAGAGAGATGTGGTGACATTTGTTACTCTGTTAGAGACATTCATCAGGGACAGAGCAGGACAGCAAGGCTAGGCGTGCCCAGGCCAGGCTTCTGGGACGAGTGCTGCACAGGGATTACACTCTGTGGTTATGGGATGGATGGAAGGACATTCCCAGTGCCCACGCCTCCTAATGATAACATTTCTGAGGTTCAGACCATGCCCTCACGATTTCCATTTGTAATGAAAAGAATTGTGTCCTCTCCTCCTAAGCTACTGTTAATGTCTTTATTTCTTTCCCTAAAAACACATTGTAAATTTGAATAATCTCAGAAGCTGTTTTTATGCCTTCGGCTTCTCAGTGAGCTGAAGCTAAGGTCAGTCAGTCATCATTCTGCTGACTCTACATATGTCTTGAACTCTTTCCCCCAGTCTCCTCTGACTCAGCTATAAACTTACACGTTAGACAACTGGAGACTCGACTTTGACAAACTTTGTCCTCCCCGTGGTAAATTCAGACTAAAGGCAAAAAAAAAAAAAAAAAAAAAAGACTTTAGAACCGCTTGCGTTAATGGAACATCAAGTAATACCGATACAGCTATAATGATAAAACAGTTGATACCAAGGTTGAAAGAAGTTTGCTCTAATAAGATGAACCCAGGCTGTGTCACCAAACATTTCTCCACATTCACCAGTGTCCCCCAGTGCTTTTCTCCTAATAACTCTGAGTGCTACTCCTTTCCTCACTCAGAGTGAAAATGATGCACGGAATTCACAGCTGAGAGGCAAGCAGGGCTTGACACACTGCTCTGTGGTTGCTTCACTCCTGCCCTGAGCAATCGTGTTGACGGCCTCCAGTCGAATGTGTATAAATCTAGTGTTTATGACGCAACAGCGGCTTCTACCCCAACTTGTGATTGAGAGGCAGACATGAACTTCTTTTTTCTCTGATGCACCTGTGCAGGTAGCGAACTGTTTGCTGGCCTCTACAGTGACTACTGGGGCAGAGACTCAGCGATCTTCCGCAGCATGGGGAAGCTGGGCCACATTCGTACCGAGCATGACGATGAACGGCTGCTCAAAGGTAGGAGAGAGAAGACAAGGGTTTGGAAATCAGAAAGGAAAGGTAGTCTATGCTCCATGGCTAGGTCTGCCATTCTGACAGTAAAAACAGAGGCACAAAATAGTCCAAAATACATATGACATATGTTCATCACTTTATACATAATTGCCTTAATTATGCAGTAAGTTTATTTAAAGCAACGCTTAGTATCAAGAGTTAAATGAAATAAACAAGTCGTATATGTGGAAAGTAAAGACTCATAGCTTTTGCCTGTCAGTCTATATCACTGCTGCTACAGTGAATGTTAGCCCTATTTGCATTTATAGAATCATGCTGCATTTTAGAGACAAATAAAATTTTAGGAGGGTCACTAGCCATTCCCTAACCATATATATATATATATATATATATGTATATACATATACATATATATAAAATATTTATATATATTAAAGATATATATTTATATATTAAAGATATATTATTATATATAAATATATATTTACATTTATTTATTTAAATATATTAACTATGATATATAAATTATATGTGTATATGATATATTTTATTACATATAAACTTACATATGTAAACATAAAACTTACATATATATGAGTGTATCTTTTAATATTTTGTCACATACTGGTAGATCGAGGGGTGAAAATGCTGAGTTATAGTGAGCATTTTCATAATTCCCAGCATTCCACGATTAAGCTTCAGCACGCATACATATTATCATCAAAATGCCACCTAGCCAGATTCTTTGACTATAAACGCAAAAGCTTAAATTTCTCACTTTAAAAATAAATGATCTTCCATGATGCTTAGTGATAGGTTATGTATAAAGTAAAAAATAAGTAACAATATGCTTTTAATATGGAGCTTGCATGTACATCCATTTTATATAGAATGAGAAGAAATTCATAGATTGTTTTCATAATGCCTCCAGCTTGTACCTTCACTAAATACATTTTGTTTCAATACACTGTGTTTTCTGCATCCGTGACCCTTATTTTTTCTATTTAAATTACGTTTTAAAGTGTCTATTGATTTGCATATAAAAGGATAATTGTCTACTTTTCGGTAATCATCTAAAACTTTCAAGAAAGTGTGTATTTTCTCACAAACCAATGAAACCTTGACAATCAGGTGATAAATAACTGACCAGGGTGGCTTTATTATTGCACCATTACATGTCTAACTTTTTTTTTTTCACTTTTTCATTTACGTTCTGTCTCCAGAACCAAAATTTGTAGGCTCGTACATGATTCCTGATAACGAAGACCGTGATGACAACAAAATGTACTTCTTTTTTACCGAGAAGGCATTGGAGGCGGAGAACAATGCCCACACCATCTACACCCGAGTGGGGCGGCTGTGCGTGGTGAGGCTGGCGTGTCTCTGGCGTCGTGCTTGCTGACCCCCTCACCTCCCGGTCTACAGCCAGGCGTCTGTTACACTGTCTTATGCTTATACTTCGTTGGTTCTTCTGAGCATTTCATAAAGCACGCTTTGATGGTTGTCTCTCCTCCCTCAACTCTTGAGTATTCCACAGCCCTTCTTTACTCGTGCGACTTTGAACACCCTAGCAGGCATCTACTTTGTTTTGCAGTATTCTGTTGACTTTGTGAACTTGATATTACTAAATCAAGCTTCCTGTCTCAGATCCATAATCGCTGCACTGCTAATGAACGTTTCACTGTAAAAGAGGCTTAAGATTGATGTTTTCCCATTTTCAAAACCATTTTAAGAAGGAGTCTACAATTAGTGCTTCTTATATTTGGGAATATAAGTTTTTTTAAAAAAAATTATGTGTATAATAAAATCAGCAATTTATTTAGGACAGACAACCATATAATTAATATCTGTGATAGAAAATATATTGAGGGTACTTGAATTAAAGTACTAAATTGAGGGGCTGCAGAAATAGCTTAGCAGTTAAGAGCACTTGCTGCATTTGCAAAGGAGCCCATTTAAATTCCCACAGCCACATCAAGGAGTTCACAGCCACCTGTGACTCCAATCCTGGGGATCAGATGACCCTTTCTGGTTTGGAGCACCTGCACACACATGGTGATCATCCATAGGCTCAGCGAAACTAAAAACAATCTCTAAGAAGAAAAGACTGCGCTGATGAGGCAATTCAAGGAAAGAGTGAGAAGGAATGATTTGTAATGCTTTCTGAGAATTTTGCTAAATTTTCTTTATCTATCTATCTATCTATCTATCTATCTATCTATCTATCTATCTATCTATCTGAACCACAGTATCTTCCCATTTCACTGTATTAAACCTTGGTTGGTAAATGTTATTTATTTAACACTTCTTTGTCCATTTTGTGTTTCACAGAATGACATGGGAGGACAGAGAATACTGGTGAATAAGTGGAGCACATTCCTGAAAGCAAGGCTGGTTTGCTCAGTACCAGGAATGAATGGAATTGACACATACTTTGATGAACTAGGTAACTGTCACATTTTATTTCTTTACATACATCCTTCTCTACATCTATCCCTCTCTTAGGCATGTATGAAAAACACATCTCCTGTAGTGTTTGAGCTCTCCATACCAAAGACAAGTTTCTATCTTTTCATTTTGATCCATTCACCTCTGATAGGGCAGAAGAGTTTCAGGACAAAGAGACTCATTTTGCTCCTGCTGAGACCTTCTCTGTCATTCAGCCTAAGTCACCCAATGAGGAGCAATGACTCATTGCTCTGTCCTGGTCACAGCAGTAAATTGGAAAAATTGGATCTTAAAATCTGCAGTTCTGAACTATTTTATGTAAGTACATTTTCTTTGCACGAAAAGAAGTTTAGAAATACTAAATGATGGAATGGTCTTTTTGTTGTTTCAGAGGATGTGTTTTTACTGCCTACCAGAGATCCCAAGAATCCAGTGATATTTGGACTGTTCAATACTACCAGGTGAGAAACTTATAGTCAATAAAACACTAGAGAGAAAAATGGTCTCACCGCAGTACCTTTCATGGTGTACATAAATCAGAAATCTGCTGACCCTGTTATCATTCTCTTCCTCTGGACTTTGTAAGTGTCCAGTTTCTCTTGCTTTCCCTGACTGCAGCTGGCCTTCATTTTCAAAGCGACAATCTCAAGCTAGCCCTTATGGTTTTGTTGCAGCATCCCATCACCCACCTGCAACCACTACCCTTCCAATCTCTTTAATTACTCATGTACAACCATTTGACAGTCTTAGGTGGTCAGGTTATAAGACATGACTTGGATGCTACCAAGTCTTGGGTAATTCTTCTATTTCTCAAATGAAAATTTTTAATCCAGGCTTTCAAAAAGTGCTCTAGTAACTAAGTGTTCAGCATTAATTTGGGGGTAGTTTTTTTTTTTTTTTTCCTCTGACTTCTTCAATGACTGATGATCCCTTTACAGAGATCAGCATTTCCATTGGCAGTTCTTAGCAATGGGTCTTTTCTCTCCTTTAATTCACTCTATTTTCGGAAATGACTTTCTTTTCCAATATCAGTTTACATCAGTGCTCTGATACTTGCCACCCATGTCCAAGAAATGTTTCTGGTTCCTTAGACAGGAAGCAGTTTTCACACCTTTGTTTTTGTTGTTTTCCTCCCATGCAGATTCATACTGAACACACCCTTGTCATCTGCTCTCCATTGAGAAATGCAGTGCTCAAGTTCAAAGCTTATAGATATGTTATTTCTCCCTTTGCATTTGGGAATTTTGTATATCATGGAAGAGTACTATAAAGAAATATTTTACATGCACTCATATGTGAATAAATATTCCTATAATCAATTTCAGCTGAAAGTTTATATGCCCACTTTCCTGAGTATCTTTCAAAAAACAAATAACAATAATAATAAAGAAGAAATTATCTCAATATTTTAACAGAGATGGATTGACATGACTCCGTTCTCAATCACCAATGTATGAACTATAAATTGGAATATGACTCCATACCTGGGACTTACTTAGGGCCTTACCATAGTTTTGGTGAGGTTTTCAGCAGGTGATTTTAAAGGATCAGTTTGAATGAAAAACATTGAAAAGCTCTTTGAACAAGTATCTTGTAACAAGATCTTTTGTTCCACAGACTAATATGGGAACAGTTCTTTCTATTAACTCTACTTTGAAATAAATTTAAAAAGTTAACATGTATTGATAGTCACCACAATACAGACAGCCCCTTTTTTACTTCATTTTTATGCCAGAAAATAATTTGTGCATAATTCTTCAAATGATAATTTCTACCTATGAGTTAATGTGTATGTTTTCTGTTGGCTAAAATTATTGGTTTAAAAGCTAATCTCCTATATGATAGCATATTGGATCATTCAGAGAAATCAAAGCCATGATTTCCTTCCATGATTTCAACTTTGTTCAATTTATATATAAACCTGAGAGGGGGAAAACAGCTCCCAGCTGTACCTGCCACAGAGGGTGATATTTGCAGAATGGTGATCAAAGGTTTATTGCTACTTCAGCTGAGGCTGTCTAGTTTTCCCCAGTATCACGGGCATTTCCAATTGCTTCAAGGTGTGTTATAAAATGTGTGAATTGATTTCCTAAGACAGTAACATGACTGCTGTTCTACAGCTGGCCCAGGGTGAAGGAAATACATTTGCACCAGTTTACATTTTACTAAAGCTCCTTCACAAACATCATTTATTTTAATTCACATAGTATGGAGGCTGCGAAATGGTATACTTCTTTCAAACGATGGCTCTGTGGTCAAGTAGTATAACAGTAAATGTGATTTCAGATATCCCCAATAACTTGTATTCAACAATGATCATTACCCTCTAAATGTAGAACTTTTTGTCCATTTTAAAAAGCATTTTGATCTCTGCTTCGTATGAAGATTACCTATCTGAGTTTTACACAATCTTTCCATTACTGAAAAACTCAGTGACTTCTTTACAGAACTCCATGCTAAGTAGGGGAAAGGCTACTAGGAAGTCTAGTACAGTGCAAATAGAATTTGTAGTAAAATTAACAGCATGGTGATTAAAGGAACACTACATTCAAGATGTAAAGACTCAGAAATACTCCTTTTAAATTACCAACTTAATTTGCTAATAATCTTTAAAAGATATACAAGGGAGCTGGAAAGATGGCTCATTAGGAAAAGAACTTGCTTCCAAGCCTGACAACATGAGTTTGGTCGATAGAACCCACATTGCACAGGAGAGACTCTTATAAGATGACTCTTATAAGATGGACTCTGACTGTGTGCACATACACTGCAGCTCCTGCTTCCTCAAAGAAGCAAGCAAGAAAGGACGGAGGGGAGGAGGGAAGGAAGGACGGAAGGCAGAAAGAAAGAAAAAGGGAAAAAGAAAGGATATAGTGAAAATAAGTCAAGTAAAAGAAAAACCCAACAGAGGACTTAACAATTACAAAGTGGTTGCACAAGGTCGTCCTTATAATGTAATTTACAAGTTTAGTAAACTGGAAATGAGGAATGGAAAGTCTTTTGATTTTATTACTTAAAATAATGTAATATTCAAAATTTCTAGAATATTCTATGCTTTAAAAAATTGATGGTTTTTAACTCAAAAATTAATTCTAATGTGTGTATGTACGTACGTATGTATGTATATATATATATGTATGTATATATACACATTGGGTATTTGACCAACTGAACTTAGTTATGTCTATATTTGTAATTTTTATTTTTCAGCAACATATTTAGAGGCCATGCTATATGTGTCTATCACATGTCAAGTATACGGGAAGCCTTTAATGGCCCATATGCACATAAAGAAGGCCCTGAATACCACTGGTCACTGTATGAAGGAAAAGTCCCTTACCCAAGGCCCGGATCAGTAAGTATAATCATTTTGACATACTTTTCCTATGTTAGAAGTCTTTGTTTCACATGTTCTATCTTAACTTTGCAGTTAAAATATTTAAGAATTTAATATCTGAAAGAATGTTCCAACAATAAAGAAGTTTTATGTAATGCTGAGTTTTATGTAATTATTAATGTAAAGGACATTTAATCTTTTTTTAAAGCAGACTGAATCTGAGATTTTTTTACTGAATATGATTTGGTAGGGTACAGGAGAGCACTGTGGAAACCCTCTAGAATGCAAGGCTCTCCACTTGTCCAGGGGACCATGATTGGGGATAGTTTTGACCCCACAGCCATAGTATATATAATCTTAAGTGGATCCCTCTTAGCAGCATTGTAAAATATGTGCCCACTGACACTTCCACCAAGTAGCAACAATATAACTTTTGGCGTTAGGGATACTGGTAAACATGGAGATATTTAATTAAGTGGGCATAGGATAGTTTTCTTCCAGCCTTGTGAGGAGAATTAGTATCACATACCACTTTAAAACAATAAGATCCTGTCTAGTTTTAATATTTTAATGTCTGCGTTCACTTATGTGCTCCCCAGGAAAGACTATCTTTACTTGGTCCATTAGCAGAACAAAGGAATTTTTATCATTTTCCTCTGAAATGTACCAAAAGTCTAACTAGTTATATCTACGTCTTTTGTGCTTTTCATTGGGACATGTCTAAAATTGAAAATAATGAGGATGATGATGCAGACTTAGATCATAAATCCCAAATGCAAGCAGGCTGGAAAAGGTTGCACCATTCTGTGTTTTATGTGAGTACCAGTGTGCAAATGTTTAGCTTATCATGCAGGTCCATATCTTCACTTTAACAAGCAGCTGGTGAGGTTGTGAGCCTATACTGATTCCATGGTTACAACAAAGTCATAGAGAAACCATTTTTGTAGAGCTGAAGCTCCAAATGAAAGCAAGCCTCACCTCCATTAGCCAGTGTAAAGCCTTATCACAATAACCACTCTCACCAACTTAAAATTATTACTTCCAGTAAGACATAAAGTATATTTTATTTCCCTGTATTGCTTGAAATTGTAATTTAAATGGGAAAATCTACTCCTGTGGCTTAGCTGGAAATGCTTCTTGAAACCACATGGCCTTAGAGGAGGTTGGAGGAAGTGACTGGTTGTTGAACTTCTTCCAAGGTAGAAGGTAGTCCAAAATGTTTCCAATAGCGTCTTGTGCAAGCGGAAGCAAATGCATAACACATGACAAATTTAGCCATCTGGACTGATTTTTAAAAACAAACAATTATGAATACCCCCTTTACAGATCCTGGTTACTTAACTACCACATTTATACACTAAATTAGAAAGAAATAAAGATATTTTTAATGACTGGTGTTGATTCTAGAGGAACATGTGTGAACGTGAGGAGCAAAGCAAAGATGAGTGTCAGTATTCCAAACAGTATGTCTTGCAGTGCTCTGGAGCTGTGCATTTTAACCCAGAGTCTTCAGAACTGTAACATGTAAGAGCAAGTAACTAGGTTTTCATTTTTTTTTTTCAGTTTTAAACACATATGAAATAATACAAAAATCGTACAGATTATATCAGAATAACACGAAGAGGTTTTGTCTTCTTAGCTCGGGACAATGGAATTTAAATAGCTCCATACTATAATGCTAGAATTATGCGATCAGGAAGCAGAAACATCACCATCTTAGCATACTTTCAGGAATGAGAAACCTATTTTGTACAATTATAGTCCTTTTTTTTTTAAGACACAGTCTCACTTTGTAGCTCAGTCTGCCTTTAGACATGGGGTCCTCCAACTCTTACCACCCCAGTGTTCCTAAACTTTAGAGATTACCAAAAGACATGTGTTGTTCTGATGAATGGTGCATCCTTCCTTCCTTTTGTTCTTTTCTTTCCCCCTCTTCTCTTCTCTTCTCTTCCCTTATCTTCTCTTCCCTTCTCTTCTCTTCCCTTCCTCTCCCCCTCCCCTCCCCTCTCTTCCCCCTCCCCTCCCCTCTCCTCCCTTTCTCTTCTCTTCTCTTCTCTTCTCTTCTCTTCTCTTCTCTTCTCTTCTCTTCTCTTCTCTTCTCTTCTCTTCTCTTCTCTTCTCTTCTTGGATACAATATATTGAATCCAGGGCATCACATATGCTAGACAAGTACTCTATAACTAAACTATGCCAACAACAAATGACATACTCTTCACTTTATAATTTTACTTCAAATAAAAAAAACAATATTCAAAAGCATAAAAATATTTGATCATTCACGTTGCATTCATTTGCCATCCACAAATTTTCCTGCATTGTATATATCAGTGTTCTCTGTGTCTTCCAATGCCGCATTTTCAAAATAATTTTTTTGAAATTTTTAATACTGAACTTGTTTCAGGAACCAAAGATGTAGAACTGCTATGCACTACTGAATGCAGAGTTTGCTGCTAGAGCTTATCTAACTTTTCTATTTCTTCTTGTCAGTGGTCATATGTTTGCTCTTTAGGTGTGAAAGGAAAAGAATAAGCTAACCAATTTGCATTTCAGTGTGCCAGCAAAGTGAATGGAGGGAAGTATGGAACCACCAAAGACTACCCTGATGATGCCATTCGATTTGCAAGAACGCATCCGCTAATGTATCAGCCCATAAAACCTGCTCATAAAAAACCAATACTTGTGAAGACAGATGGAAAGTATAACCTGAAGCAACTAGCAGTGGATCGAGTGGAAGCTGAAGATGGCCAGTATGATGTTTTATTTATTGGGACAGGTAAAGAATTAGAAAGTACTGATACACTTTAACTCACCCTCAGATACTTTTACCAATCAGCACATATCCTGTTGTTCCACTAACATGTTTAGAGACTGTTAAAGATAAAATGACTAAATGAATTCAAAACTTCAATTAATGTCATCATATTAAGTCTCATTTATGAGAAGAAATTTACAAATTGTTGAGCACCCAGAGTTATGAAGAACAAATCCTGTGTGGTGCTTCAGTTCAAAATCCCCTTCTCTGTGTGCAGCACAGCACTGATCACAGCAATGATTTTAAGAAGACTTCTTAAGTGTTCTGCCCTGTGGAGTTTCACATTGCCAGGAGTCCTGGCCTGAAAAAGAATGCATTGCTAAAACCCACTGTTCATGCTTCTCTAGTTTACTGCTTTTTCTTTTCTAAAATAATATTTAAGCAAAAACAAAACAAAAAAAAAAACACATTAAATTTATCAAAACAGACCCTCAGTGTAGGGTGTATTTTATCACTGTTGATAAGGTTAATAATGTGCTCTGAGATTGCAATATTATGTAAGAATCAGACCCCCGTAAGAAACCTAAAATTTTTGCTTTTGCATGATGTCAGTGTGCTTAGTTTCTGAAATGTGACAATTTTTATTCCTTTTAGCTAATAGAATATAAAGGTAATTTCTATCAGGTTAATTATTAAATAGTTTTATTAACTCATATTAGGGTTTGATAAAATTTTATAAATTGCTCAATTCTCACAAATGTTCATGGATTAATACTTCCAAAGGTCTAATATATTTTATGAATTATTGTTTCTACCCATACCAAGTTTGCATGTGGGAAAATAGATTTCTCATTAAAATTTTAAGCAGATAGATCAAACTCAAAATGTCAGAAATAATAAAAGATAAAATGGAAATCTAAACTAGAAATACAGTTTTATAAAGCAGCAGGAAGCCATGAGATCTGAGTAGCTGACTATTGGTCCCTTGATGGGGTAGACTTGGCTGGCCAGTAAGCCCAGGTATCATTCTGTCTTTGCACACCCAGTGCAAGGACTACAGATGTGCTGCTATGTCCAGATGGTACATGGGTATTGAGGCAGAACTCATATCCTCATGATTACATGGCAAACAGTTTCCACACTGAACATTCTCTTTAGCCTATCAAATTTCAATATGGATATGTCTATTCCTGGTTCATTGGTGTAGCCATTTCCTTTTAAATCCAATCTAAAGATACAAATTATATCAGAGAAAACCTGGAGCTGAAAAATATTTTCTAGGGCCCACATTGTTAACTTTAATTATCCCAAACTAAATATTTGGAAAATAGAATACATAGGTCTCAGACTGCAGCCACTGACAGTGTTCAACACTATCAAAACCAACAAAATAATCTGTGCTTTTCTTGGATAAAAGTGTTACACACATTTTTACAGGTAGTTAGGGAGATGGAGACTATCTTCTTGACTGATTCTTCACAAAAGAAACATCTAAAATATGGCAATTTGAAATCTGAATCTATGATTTTGTTTGCTTTTTTATAAACCAAACTATTTTGAATATACGTTTTATATTATAATATAGGAGATAGATAGATAGATAGATAGATAGATATAATTTAAACTTTTGGTGAGGCACCCAAAATTGTTTTTGTCTACTTGCAGTTATTGATGTGTAAGTAGCCACATGATTTAACTGCCAATGATTACATGTTTTGTGTAATCATATTTTCTGTTTGAAGACTCAGTCCTTCCTTCGATTATTGCCAATTTTGCTTTTCACAGATACAGGAATTGTGCTGAAAGTGATCACAATTTACAACCAAGAAACAGAGTGGATGGAGGAAGTCATTCTAGAGGAGCTTCTGATATTCAAGGTAATTAAATGAAGATTCAGATCCCACACACAATCAACGCTGAAAATAAAGAGAAAAGGCACTATACTAGTTTCAGGAGTTTTTCTCAAATAATGGTGCTTTTAATTCAGAGAAATTTGGAGTGGAGAGTAATTTAAAACCTAGTGTTTGTCTCCCATAGTCAGAATGCTCAAAACTGTGAATATTCATGTAAGAGAAAAAATGCTAGTATCCAACCACAGTCATTAAAAAAAAAAAAAATAGCACCTATCTCACATGTAGGTTCCAGGACAACTACTGAAGACTCACATCTTGCATAAACATATTATTAACACAGTCGCTTAAGTGACACATTTCCAACAGTGCACATTGTGGGAGGAGCACACTATGTCCAAGCATAATGGATTAAGTACACAAAAGAGTCACCAAGAAAAAGAAAAAATAGAAAATTATATGAAAGCCTAGAATGAATTTGTGAAAATACATAATTATGTATATGCACCTGTAACATAAACAGCACACATATACTGTGAAGTCTCATTAATGGAACAGATATCACGATTAAGCCCATGAGCAGTCCTCACTCATTTCTTCCCAAGAGGATCCTGCAAATTTCTGATCACAATACTTTCATCTGAACAACTCACAGCCCTGCTTTACGCTTGTTTCTGTTTACAGTATAATAGTCTACATCGTTGATGACATAGTACTGAGCTTACTTTCAATAGCATCATAACTCTATGGTTGAATGAAGCTCAAGTCATACATAACTGTACATTAGGACACATCACAGCTGTTCTAAGTTTGGAAACACTTCACAGCACATCAGCATCATACTTGGAGCATGTTCTTTATTCTTGCATTGTAGGCATCTATTTAAGATTTGATTTCACATTTGGAGCAGTGGCTCTTATTTTCAGTACACACCAGTGTATCTTTTCACCATATCCTTTTAGGAACGTTGCTACAAGGATGAATAAATGAATAATGCCCTCATGTGCAAGGAGTTTTGTTGTCAAAATGTCACAAAAAAATTGCACATGCATAAAAATAAATAAATGAAACAAAACAAGACAAAAACTGATAAGGTAAGAGAGATGCCTCAGGCAGAAGAGGTATTTGCTGCCAATACAAAGTCCTGAGTTTGATCCCAGGAACCTACATGGTGGAAGGAAAGAACAGATTCCTGGAAGGAGTCCTATCACCTCCACACAGGCAACATGGCACAAGAACACACACTCAATAAATAAATTCAAGAGTAATTTAAAAACTAACATAAAAGATCAAACAGTTTCTCTTAAAAATTAAATCCTCAAAGGGTAACTATTCCCAGAGTGAATTCCATCTACCTGGCATTTCTGTTTGTAGGATTAATGGAGAGTTTCTTGTGCTCATTAAAAGGTTTGACCATTAAGCAACATTACTAAACTAACCTGGAGGCCCCCAATGGATTGTCTTTCCTCTACTGTAATCCTAAGGAAACGAGGTTCTTCATCTTGGCCAAAGAATGTATAGTGATTTAATATGGCCACTCTAATACACACATACTCTACACAGGCTCTGGTTCAAATAATCAAAATGGTTTACCTTAGTAAAATTTCTACTTTATTATTCTAAAGATAAATGAGTTTATGAATAAAAAGGTATTATTTAAAGCAGTTACTATTTACTCCTGAGACAAATAATAAACTGATTGGATCCTCAGTTGTTCTCATTGGCACAACTGATCCACTGCACTATAATAATTAAAAGGTGTTTTAATAGAGTTGGATTTACACAGTGAAATACTAAAGCAAGAGCTATAGGCTGCAAGCATAGAATCACTCTGAAGTATTTTGACTTCTTGTTAAGCAGCTAGTTCTATATTTACTAAAAATAAAACATTTTGAATGATTTCAGGATCCAGTTCCTATCATTTCTATGGAAATTTCTTCAAAGAGAGTAAGTTGCTTACATGTCTGAGTCTTTTCTGTTTGTTAGTTAAAACACAGTGTTCAAGAATGTTAACAAGGGGGAGTTAGTAAGACCTGGAGAGGACAGGAACTCCATAAGCAGAGCAACAGAACCAAGAAATCTGGTCACAGGGGTCTTTTCTGAGACTGATACTCCAACCAAGGACCACTCATGGATAAAACTTAGAACCCCTGCACAGAAGTAGCCCATGACAGCTCAGTATCCAAGTGGGAATCCTAGTAAGGGGAACAGAGACTGTCTCTGACATGAACTCAGTGGCTGGCTCTTTGACCACCCCCCTGAGGGAGGAGCAGCCTTGTCAGGCCACAGAGGAGGACATTGTAGCCAGTCCTGATGAGACCTGATAAACTAGGGTCAGATGGAAGGGGAGGAGGACCTCCCCTATCATCGGATTTGGGAAGGGGCAAGGGAGGAGATTAGGGAGGGACAGTGGGATTGGGGAGAGGGCTGAGGGAGGGGGCTACAGCTGGGATATAAAGTGAATAAAATGTAACTAATGTAAAAAATAAAAATTTAATTAAAAAAAGAATGTTAGCACATGATTCATATAAGGAAAGGAGGTTGCTCATTATTTTACACTGCCACTGTAGGAACCCAGGAGCTATCTTCTATAAATTCACCTCTGCTAACGGCTTCTCGTTTCATGTAGCAACAGCTCTACATTGGATCCACCTCTGCGGTGGCACAAGTCAGATTCCATCACTGTGACATGTACGGGAGCGCTTGTGCTGACTGCTGCCTGGCTCGGGACCCTTACTGTGCCTGGGATGGCATATCCTGCTCCAGGTACTACCCAACTGGTGCACACGCAAAGAGGTAAAAAGCAGTCATCCTTCCTGGCATGTTTCCATTGTTCAGGAAAACTATAATTTTCTTGGTCTTTTGTTCTTTCTTTCTTTTTGTGCCCATTCAATGAAAGTAAGCTGTTTTAATCTAAATAAATTACTTCTGCTGTATTTTGATGATAAATCTAAGCATTTACAGTTTGCAATTTCTCTTCACATGACTTTGATACACTGTCATGTACCAGACATGACCATGGATGAACATCCCTTTTGGTCATTTACTTTTTATCTCACTGGGAATTAAATATACCCCTCCTTTGCTTTTTCCCCCCCTGCAGGACATAATGAAGTTCAGATAAACTTAAGACATAGAAATGGCAGCACCACACTTGAAGGATTCAGAGACTTAAAAAGAAAATAAATAAATATATCCTAAAACACATTCTGTAGTTTCGCATGTCCTCTCAAGCAGCTGGTCTTCATTTATTTCATTAGAAAGTGAATATTTTAACTCCTAGGCAAATGCATGACCTGTCTAATTAATGAAATGTGTGATTTAATTCAACACTAATGAAAGGTACCGAGAGACCTCTGAACTCTAATGTCTATAGATCTATGATGTCATTGCCATTTATAAGGAAAAGTCAATGCAAGCTATATTAAACAGGATTTTAGGCTCAAGAAGCACTTTGAAGGGTATTTTTCCACTCAAACTACATGAGATTTTATACATATTAAGAAAATAAATAATAAAAAGTCGTATATAATAAGCAGGATTTTTTTTTTCTCTCACAAGGAATAAATAAAACACACAGACAACTATCTAAAATTCCCTCAGAAAGAAATTTGTATAAATTCCAGTTATATGTGCCGCATAAGTTTTGGTTATTTTTTTCCATATATATTTTGAATCAAATTGAATCTAAATCAGTATAATTATCCTTTTATGATCACACAAAAATCTCTCATTCTCTCTCTCTCTCTCTCATTCTCTTTCTCTGTCACATGCACAAACATAAAAGCCTTAAGTAATTCAAAACTTTTATTAATCTGACTTGAGCAAATCGACATCCTTAGAAGGATTTAAAGACAGGGGAGAATAAGCCTACGGTGAAGTGAGCCTTCCAGAGAAGTGTGGGCCAAACAATGTGCCAACTGCGCTAAACAAGTGAGCAACTCATTCTATTTTCTGCAAACGCTTATAGGTATTTGAACTCGTTCTTGAAGAATAAAGCTGCGACAGTACTTTAAATGCTGAGGACAGTTTGTTCAGCTACTACGGGAGTTCTGTTCTGCAACCCTGGGGTATAAGGAAAGAATGCTTGATCTTCCGGTGCAGAGCAGAACTGCCAACAGCGCTGGTGGTAGCTCACCGCTGAGTACTTTAGCTACTTGATCAAGTGCAGTGTACATAATGTTTTATTGCATTCTCTATAAAACTGAGAACACTCTTACGAGAGAGTCTGTGGAGCTTCCAGTTGAAAGGGGTTAATCTAGGCAAAGGCATAGAATGCACAAGAGGAGCCATGTCACACCACAATGACGCTAAGCTTGAACCAGTCAGTTTCCAGGGCTAATGTTTCTTCATTTGGTGTGCCTCTTTTAAAAGTGTGCAGCCATAAAGTGGATAATATATATAAAAGTAGGTTAAATGAGTTACTTTGAAAAGGTTAGATAAATGTACAAAATAGCAGAGTAGGGACAGCAGTAAGAGATAATACTGAAGCCATGCTTATAAATAAATTAACTGAGTTCAGGGTACTAGAGAACTTTCACCGTGTCAAATTCTTTGCAGCTATCACCCACTCCTGGAGGAGAAGCTTTTGGGAAAGTGCCAGCACATGGAAAGAAAATGGTTTGCTTTTATAGGATCAGTTCTGCCTCAAACTTGAATAGAAGCTGGAAGAGAAAACTGGTCATTTACATAAACATTTTTTTCTGCTCACAGAGTGAAAATGAGTCAGTGGGGAAAGACTAATTCACAATCTGGCCACTTCTTTAAACTGGCCTTCCAAAGTACACTGTAATCTTTGGAGCTGACTCCTTTTCTCCTCCTGGATCTCATTTTGTCTATTTTCAGTGTCCTCTTTAAAGGTTTCTAAGAAGTAAGGAATATAAGAAAAATATGCAGCCTTCAAGAATGCATGGCTCCTTTGCTCAAACATCCTTCTTGCCCTGATCATTATACCTGTTTCATTTAATGCTGGGATAAGGGACAATTGTATTAGAGCACTATAGCAGGAACAGAAAGCTTGCTGGAAGATGTACCCTTTTTGTGAAGGCATGTTTCCAATTATTTCGAACAAATTTTTGAATTCTTTATATACCATTCAACTTGCTTATCTAGAGTGATCTAGAATGTTGTTTCTATTATCCACATATGGCTATTATAATGATCTCAATAAAGCATTATCTCTGCAACATGGAAACCATTTCCTTCCCTCACTCTTTTAATCTCCACTCCGTTCATCACCATTGTCCAGCAGAATGAAGCAGTGGTCATCTAAGGGAGCACCCACACTGGCAGCTGAAGTCACTCCCTGCCTGCTGCCAGTTACACCTAGCTGTCCACACTAGCGTAAAACAAAATCTAAAACCTCCTAGCTCTGCTTTTACTATAAGGTTTTTTCAGTCTAGCTCAAAGCAATGACACCTTTTGAAGTTCTAACCTTAACTTTATAAAATTCTGGGTCTTCTGCGAGGTTTTCTAATTGGCTGTCTATTTAAAACACGTATTCTTTTGTGTATAGAACATAACCCTGAAACTTGATTGGTAATATCTTCTACCCTTGCCTTTCCCATGTGAGGAAAACTCCCACCCCTTGACTAGCATTCCACTATCATTTTTAAAGACAATGAAGAGACGAAAGAACAGTAACAGTGAAAACGTAAGACTCCAAAGAGTTAAACGAGTTGGATTTAAATATCTTTTTCCTTATTGTGCTTCATTATATAGAGGAGCTTTGTTACACTTTCTGCTCAAATAAATTCCCGGAGTAATTACCTGCACACACCGCTTGTCATCCCTTTACAAACTACAAGTTTCTTGTTGAATGAAATATTTAACAAAATGTAAAGAAAGAGTGATTAAATTACTACTTGAATATCTGAAATTCAAACTTACATAAACATTTAAAGAACAGTGTTGTGTAGATCTTTTAGCCATTGAAAATGCTCTGTGGAAAAAAAGAAAAGTGTAAAACTTCGATTTTATGCTAGTTTCATAAAACAGTTTTGTTCCCCCTGACAACAGAGTTTTGCTAGAATCTTCAGTGTGGTTGGCTGCATTTTAAAATCCAGGAAATTGTATCTCAGAATCTCTCCTCCCCTCTCTCTCTCTCTCTCTCTCCCAGGCGTTTCCGCAGGCAGGACGTCAGACATGGCAATGCCGCCCAGCAGTGCTTCGGACAGCAGTTTGTCGGTAATCCTTAGAAAAATCGCTTGTTCGCCTTTACCCAACGTACGCTGAGGGGAAACTGCACATTTCTTTAAATGAGTCACTTTCCTGAAACACTGTCCCTGGATGTATCTGTTTTTCTCACAGATACTTAAAATCAGGTGTATGGTATTTTACAGAACTAGCAAAACTGGCTCCAGATACCATTGCTAATACAGTCTGATATTAGAGATCAAGGCTGAGGAACCTTAGGACGAGAAAGCAGCAGAGCGCTGGTTGATGGCAGTGGCTGTCCTGAACCTCCCTCTGTGGGGCAGGCTGGCCTTAAATTCAGGGTTCTGCCAGTCTCTGCCTCATGAGTTCTGGGATTAAAGGTGTGTGCCGCCGCCACCACCACCTGGTTTGAATTTATTCTTACTATGTATGACGTAGCATATGTCATTTTTAGAACAGATGAAAACTGTTTCTTCTTCTGCTACAGCAGAGTAACTTTAGAACAGATTATTAACTGGCCTCATATTTGTGCAACAACAAGAAAACTAAACAAAACAGGAAATGATATTTTGAGCCATTGTATGATACCCAAGCTGGGTTCACTGAGAAGCAACAGGATGATGGGTGCCACCATTTGGAGCCAATGGTGGTTATGCCATTTTTAGAACTTGCAGCCCAGATATTTGTTCATTTGTTTTGATGTTTGGATCCAAGCAGACTTGAGATTCAATGCAGTTATTCTAGCTTCTGAGAGTATCAGGAACAGAAAGCATGGTCTTATTAGTCTTAGGAAGTTTAGAGGTCAGTTTTGAAAGTGAGGGCAAAAATTCTGGGCAATCAAATGATACCCTTGTTTGAACATCTGCTGCTCATGCCTTCTCCTGCCTTATCAGAGAACATTGCCACTGATTTCCGTGAGTTTCTCTTTGATGGACTTTATCACTGCCCCCTATTTTAGAACTAAGTTCCCAGATGCCACCTTCTAGCCCACTTCATCATCTACTTTCCTTTTTAATCTCCAAATTCTCATATGGCATTCTTAATAATGGCTTTAAATGACTGGGTAGAAATCAGCACCCAGAAGAGTTACTTACATTACTCTGGCACCAGAACACAGTTTAAGAAATTAGTAATAAAATTCCAATCTTTTTTTTTTATAATTTTATTTTTCTCATTAGTTACATTTTGTTAATTCTGAATCCCAGCTGTATCCCTCATTCCCTCCCCAATCCCACCCTCCCTCCCTCATCTCCTCCCTGTCCCTTTCCAAGTCCACTGATAGGGGAGGACCTCCTCCCCTTTCATATGACTCCCTTTTGTCAGGTATTTTCAGGACTGGCTGCAAAGTCCTCCTCTGTGGCCTAACAGTACTGCTCCTCCCTTGGAGGGTTGGGAGGTCAAAGAGCCAGTCACTGAGTTCCTGTTAGAAATAGTCCTTGTTCCCCTTACTATGGGAAACCAATTGATTACCGAGCTATCACGGGTCACATCCGAGCAGAGGTTCTAGGTTTTATCCTCTCATGGACTTTGGTTGAGTGTCCATCTCAGAAAAGACCCTGTGTCCAGATACGTTTGGTCCTTGTGGAGCTCCTATCCTTTCCACATCAAACTCCCCTTCTTTCATGTGATTCCCTGCACTCTGCCGAAGGTTTGGTTATGAGTCTTAGTATCTACTTTGGAGCACTGTTAGGTAGAGCTCCAACCACTGAGAGCTAAAATTCCAATCTTAAGGCTGATGTTATTACCTTTTTGTTGCAGGAGACGCGTTGGACAGGACTGAAGAGAGGCTGGTTTATGGCATAGAAAGCAACAGTACTTTGCTGGAATGCACCCCACGGTCGCTACAAGCAAAAGTCGTCTGGTTTGTACAGAAGGGACGTGACCTAAGAAAAGAAGAGGTAACTCATAGCTATGCATTCACCTTTCGTGTCTTACCTAGAGTGAGAAGCAGAAAACAGGTGATCTGGGTGTTTAAAATGAAACCATGTTGACTTAACTACATCTTACTATTTCTAGAATATAAAACACCTAAACATGGTGGTGTAAGTTTGAAATTGTGACACTGGAGAGGGGCAGGCAACTTAATCTTGGAGGATAGGATCCAGCCAGCCAATCTTTCCAGTCTCCAGACTAGTGAAAGTACCCATCTAAAAAACACATCATGGAGGGTTGCTAAGACACTAAGGTTGTATTCCAACTTATATATGCGCTCTTGCTCATGTGCATAAACAAACGTAAAAACACATATTTCAACACACATACAAACCTAATATTTTTAAATCAATTTTCTTTTTTAAGTGTTATTTATGTGTGTATAAAATTTTGTAATGTTCATAAATGTAGATTTCTAAACATATGGTTTACATTTCAAATAGATTATTTTACATATATATATATATATATGGATTGATATTTTAAATTATGGACATCAACATTTGATGTATTTCTTCCTAAAAGTACCTACAGCTTTATGATATATGGCATGGCAACATCTTTATTTATTTATTCATCTATTTATTTATTTATATTTTTTTATTTTTAAACAATTTTATACATTCATTTGTATCCCATCTGTAGCCCTCTCTCTCTTATCCTCCCAATCCTCCCCTCCCTCCCTCATCTCCTCCCTGCCCCCTTCCGAGTCTACTGAGAGGGGGTGTCCTCCTCTCCTTCCATCTGGCCCTAGCTTATCAGGTATCTTCAGGATGGTTGCAATGTCCTTATCTGTGGCCTAGCAAGGCTGCTCCTCCCACAGGGGGGAGGGGAAGCTCATGAGTTCATGTCAGAAACAATTGCACAGCAATATCTTAAACTATATACACCAAGATAGCATTCCTGAACAATAGCAAACTTATGCACATATAAGAATAATAGTGATGTCAATGTCCATAAAATTTTAAATCAAATATGAGACACTGACATAGGGTTCTAAGCCACTGGAACAAAGGCAAGCCTCACCATTCTCCCCATTTTGAGTAGTTTTGGATATTATGCTTCTGAGGTCACGTAAGAATTAGAAGCAATGACTTTGCTGCTTTGAAAGACAGGGGAAGAGGCAGCATTTGAAGCATACCTGGAATGGTGTAGAGGACATTACAAGAATGGGGACGTGACAAGAGAAAGTCGGTTAGTTGGTTGTGTCCAGGGCATAGGGTCCTTAGGAAGGGAGAGCGCTCATGCTCAAGGAGGATCTCAACTCTATTTTTCCAAGTGGAATTTTAAATTAGCTACGAGAATGTTCACATCAGTGGGAAGATCTTGATGAATACAGTACAGATGGCCTTTGCTAAAAAAGACATTTTCAAGTTGAGTGAGTAATGGGATTCCTACAGCCCTGTCTTGTGCACAGAGGAGAGCTATAAGCGCATGACTCGTAGATGATCAATAGAAATGACGGCTTTGTTTATTTATTTACTTATTTACCTATTCATTTATTTGTTTGTTTTTATTTTTACTGGAGATTAAATCTGTCCCTCAAGTCAAAATTACCAATCCCCCCCCTCCACACACACACACACACACGCAAATTATTTCTTTTTAGTCTTTTGTGAAACTAAAAATGTTAGAGGAGATAAAATTTATAAATTCTGTGTTCCCTCAGTATTATTCATTAGATAAGACTTGTACATGTTCAAGCCAGTCGGAGTCCCAGCACTGAACGGGGACATGGACACAGACACACTCCTAATCAAGAAGCTGTTTGAGAATTACTGACAGAGGAAAACAGACGAAAACTCAGTTTCCTCTGATGACGTATCATGGGTATATCAAGCACACCCCAGGAAGGCCCCATGTCCAGGGGTGCTTGGCCAACACAAACCCAAACCCAGGTTTATTTTTTTGTTTTCTGTTTTTGTTTTTGTGGGCTTTTTGTTTCAGTTTTTATTTTTCTTTGTTTTCATATAGTATTTCTCTATGTAGCCCTAGCTGTCCTTGAATTTTCTCTGTAAACCAGCCTGGCCTAGATATCAGAGATTCATCTGCCTCTGCCTCCATAGCACTAGGATTAAAGACATGAGCCATCATGTCCGGCATTGTTTTGCCAGTTTTCTTAACTGTAGTTTTTTTTATTTGTGTGTGTGTGGTTTCTTTCTTTTTGAGAGAGAGAGAGAGAGCGGGAATATTGTTGGGTGGGTAGGGAGGTAGGGAGGACTGGGGTGAGTTGAAAAACATAATCAAAATATATTGTATGATTAAAAAGTTAAAAACAAAAAAATAATTAAGAAGAGCTTCAACATGCTAAGGCTTAGGGATAATATGGATATTTATCAGGAAAGAAAAACTCTTCTAAATTTTTATGGCACCGTAACAGTATATACATATGGAAAGCTAATGCAGCATTCCACACTGAATTAAAGTGTTTATTTATTGCCAGTCTATTTCCACTTCTCAAATGTGAGATAAAATGGCTTTTTAAATTCCACCATAATACTTGGCAGAAGGGACCTGGGAATACTCCACGGTTCGTTCAGTCAAAGGGCTTCGGAAGACAGAAGTAATTCTTTCATCAATAGATTTCTTCACTCAGTGAGCTCTGTTTCTCATTTGGAACTCACTGTAATCTGCCTCATTTGGAAGTCATTCCAACATGGCGCGTCCATCAGTGCTCAACTCTGAGCTTCGTTCCCATCTTGCTGATTTTGCCTACCTTCTTTCCAACTGCATTCCAATTTTCCTAACTGATATATGGAATTCTGAATTTACTCACTGTATGAAAATCATGGGACAGTCAGATAATTAATGGTTTCCATAGATATAGCAATATATACATTTAATTATTCACAAGCTAAACCAAAACAAAACTTCACCAGAGGCCAAATGTATAAATTCTGTACTGAAAGCAGAATGGTTTAGAAAGTAAGTCCTCAGTTTCATTTAACTAACATTTTGCATTCATTATCATTTCTATATCTCATTTACTTTGAGACATAGTAATCATATTGCCAAATGTAGACCATAATGAAGGATGTTTAATTTTGCTTAGTCAAATTCTGAGCTCCTATGAGGATGCTGTGCATAGTATTCCTGGCAATAACAATCAAAATTTATTCCTCACTTCATAAACTGGAAGAAGTCACTAACTTGGCAGCCAAGGGTACAAACCCTTTCCTTCTACTCAACTGAAATCTCTGATTCTAACAATCATGCCTTTTCAAGTGTCTATAGATACTTGTTATTCTGAATCTTGCAGTAATATTTATAAATGATTATTAATATGGCTAAAATATTTGATCATATTATTTTTTAGTAGTATGCTCCTGAATTGCCATACAGCATCTAAAATCTCATTTGTCTGCCTTCTAAATTCTGGATACCAGCCTTTTTTGCAAACATGCATCTTATAGTTTCTTTGCCATGTGGAAATAATGTAGACATATTTTATTAGATCTTTAAATATTAAAGCCTGCTTTTCTAAGTACTTATTACAGGACATTTTCTATAGTTAACTATGTTTTTTAATAGTTACTGTAAGCATATTAAATATTCAATGAATAAGTTAAATACATTGATTGCGAGATGTAACATTGTGATTTCCTAAGGAAAAGAGCCCTAGAGTGCTTTTGATAAAAGTTAATCCTTATTGCAAACCTACTACACAGAGGACTGTGCTAGGTGCCTTTTTTGTCATTGCTAGATTTCTCAACTCAACAGTGGACATGATTATTCAATGCTTACACATACAGAAACTGAGGTTGAATGAACTACAGCTGATGCACAGCCAGTGGCATACCCAATGTTTAAACTCAAGAAGTCCTGACCCAATGTTAGTTTATAGTCTTCGTTGTCTGAGTATTGAGAACTGTATAGTCTACAACAACCATTCTCAAACATAGTTTATAATCAAAGTAATTGAAACCCAGAATGTGTAATAACTCACACCTAATAAAATAAACTCAGGACCAGAGCTTGTTCGACTAAATGTTCTTCTGCAAAATGACACAACCTTCTGAAATCAGAATATAAATACAGTTTCGGATGCTTGGGGATGAAGAGCAAGTGGAAAACGTCTCATAGCTGGAGTTCAGACATTTGGCATCTGCCAGCGTAATCCCTACGAACACTTGAGTGGGCTGCTTCAGCTTCGCTGACAAAGCCATTATTCTTCATGTTTAAGTACCTAAGAGCCTTGCCATCGTTTAACCTTTCTCCACTCTAAGCTCTGGTATCAGGAAACATTGTTATATAGTATATGCAGCAGTGGGTTTTCATTCTCTGTGTGACTTCCAAGTCTTCTACTCTTTGTCTTTTGGTTAAAGAGGGCTCCCACATTGCCATAAGTTGCTGTATCTTCTGAACTTGTGTGCTTTTCACCATCCTAAGCATTTTATGTCTGTTAATACTTTTATCCCCTACAGTAGTTTGGTGATGGACCCTTTTAGGTAAAGAAAGTGAATCACAGAGAAAGTGGGCTGCTTCTGTGAAAGCACATGGGCTGTGAAGTTACTGTGTTTTGAGGACACTCAGGTATCAGTTTAGGAAGGAGTGGGACAGAGAATGGGGCTACCTCCCTTTATATAGCTTACCCTGGACAGTGGATAATTAAGAACTGAGGGAGCTAAAGCTCTGAACAAAGGAAAACCACATTTGGGAGAAAAATAAGATGACCAAGTCCAAATGAAATAGAAAAGAAGTAATGATTATAGTTATCATTCATTCAGTGCTTGCTGTTTGCTCTGCACTGTTCTGAGAGTTTTAGACATAGTTACCTACATCAAACTTGCAATATTTCTCTGAAAAAGTAAGTGCTATTATATACAATGTGGAGACGAAATTAAGTTGTCAGTATTTTTAGACTAGATTAGCTTAAGTAATTAGAGACAGAAGGGTCAGACAGGGGCATAATAGAACCTATGAGGAGAAAGTGGGTAAGATATGGTAATCAGGAACATCCTTTGCAAAATGCAAAAAAACAAAACACATACACAGTTTCTAACAGGAACGGTGCAGTGCGATAGCCACGGAAGAGGCCATCAGGCAATAAGGTTATGGGCACAGTCAGTGCAGTGGTCTGTACCAAAATCTAAGATGTGTGTGAGAGAGAGGAACAGGGAGGCAGGGTAACCATGAGTTTTAGTTTCTTTCTTTTGAAATATGGGACTTGGGTCTGTTTAAAGTTGAAAGGAAGTAGCCAGAGGGGGTGCATAGCTAATTGGTGAAGCACGATAAAGAACATGTGTGAGAGAATCTGATCAGAGAAAGGTGACAGGTTGGATTCTAAAAGAAGCAAAGATTGGGCTGGAGAGAGGCTCCTCCATTAAAGGCTAGGCTCAGCAACAAGAGGACAGAAAACAAAATGTCTCTTCCTCTGGGTAGTGGGGAAAGCAATCAGTGATTTGAGTTGATAGTGTGATTTCATCCACAGATGAGGGATAGATGGTCTAATGGTCTGTTGTCATTAGTTAAATTTGGTGAGCACATACATTTTTGCATGCCATTTTCATTAAAGATAATAGAAAAAACTTTACCCAAAGAGGATGTAAATTGCTATTTTTCTTAGGGTTGCAAAAAGAAAAATGCTTTTATAAGGAAATCTAAATCACCAGTACTCTCTCATTTACGAATTCCTGATTTATATGATTTTACACACCTGGGTGATAAGGCCCCCAAATAATTGCAATTCTCAGTCCTAACATCATTAGGGGGAAAGTATTTCTTGTTAAAATATTTAGCTGTACAATTAAAGTATTTCTTTCTTTGAAATGCAAACATTATATTCTAAAAATCAGTAAATGGGAGATATTTTAACATGCATTAATAGCTAAGATTTATATGCGTATTAATTCAATAGTGATGACAGAGACCATGATCACAAGGAACAAAGTATTTGCTATAGTCCTTTAAGGAAAAGTGTTCTGACCCTAGATTTAAAGGCTTGATGAAAAGTCTTATATACTGGAATATTACCATTTAGTACCATTGTGAAAGTCACCCCTGTGTTTTGAAGAAAACAACCTCTTAGGAAAAAAACAAAACAAACAAACAAACAAACAAAAAAAAAACCCCTGCTTTTCACTATGCTGTGAGCACTAAAATGTCACCACAATGAATTCTCACTAATAGTGAAGCAATAGCCTGAAGAACTTCTTCAAAGTATAATCTTCTGGACTTTGGTCTTTAGTCATACAATATCCTTATCATATGGCAAGAAGATTGTGTTTTAGTCATGAATTGAATCAGTGTCATAAATTTCCTGTGGGGAAATTAGGGAGCCACCTGAAGATGTAATATATAAGCTCATTCTCTTTCCAGTATGGTGCACAGCAGAAAAACGAGCACATGCTCCACAAGATCAATGCAACACTTCATACAATCTCTCCTTTGGTGAACACAAAGAAATCATATTCTCCTACAGTGGGGGATTTTCAACTTAAAGGGAAATGCATGTTAGTATGTTTAAAAAATGATCTGACTTCAGTGTAGCATATTGTGAGCATTTCCAGCCTTTAGACATGTGCAAATATGCCCATTTACTATGAAAATTTCAAGAGAATGCACAAAATGACATCAGCCCCAAATCTTAGATTGCAACTTATTCCTAGTTTTTCTTAAATATCATCATCAAAGTTATAATTTCTTTAAGTCTACATTTAGTCCTCCCACTAAGCCATACAACTTCATCAAAGTCACTTAAATCCTACTGGAAAATGGAATAGTCATGCATAACCCAGCGACCAGCCTCTCCTTCCACCTACCATAGGAGTTCCCTGCTTCTGCATTAACTGTATACATTAAGGCCCTTAGAGATGGCTGCTCCTGTGAAAACATGGATACAAGCTGCACCTTTGATATTAGAGCTGTATCATCGGAAGTAAAACAGTTACAGAGTAAGATGCCATTTTTTTTATCTACTATCTTGTTTGCTACATAACTCATTCCTCTGGCCTTCATCAATACTAACCCAGGTCAAGAAATGTAAGGGATTGGGGGCTGGAGAAATGGCTCAGTGGTTAAGAGCACTGTCTGTTCTTCCAAAGGTGCTGAGTTCAATTGCCAGCAACCACATGGTGGCTCACAACCATCTATAATGAGATCTGGTACTCTCTTCTGATGTGCTGGCACACAATGAAGGCAGAAAAATGTATAAATAAATAAATAAATAGATCTAAAATAAATGTAAGGGATCAAAGACAGCTATGTCTGTCTGTCCTCTTTACACATATCACAGAAAAGCATGGGGTATGCTTCCACCCCGTGTTTGTTTTTTCGTGTTTTCACAACACAAAGGGTGTGAAGTATTGCCTCATTTGAAACATCTGTTCAGTAAATTTGATGTTTCTCTTTTAGCCCATTAAAGTGTTCATTTCTTTTAAAAAATAATGATGTTTTACAGTCAGTAAACATTCAGACCTTCAGATTCAGTGGAAAAGAAAACTACATAATATCAAATGTCCCAACTGCTTTTTGGTTCCCAGACAGTCATTTAGCTTGCTCACTTTGATGAAAAGCTAAAGACCACACAGTCCCTGTACCATGAATGGAGGTTAGAGTCTCTTTAAAATATCAATGAACCTAGAACGTTGTTGGATATATCTCTTCCCCTAATTTTCCAAGATAAGACTGAGATTCTTTGGACATGAACTATATCTTCTTGTTTTAGAAGCAGGTGCATATGGGTATTTTCTCCCTCTGACATCAGTATTTTCAGGCTTTTGATAAAAGCAACAAACATGCCCACATAGCAAGCCCTCTGAAGACAGATGGGAATAGCGAAGTGTTCCGAGAGTATCTTCATTTTCTGACTGCTTCTGTTCCGGGACATGGCTCACATTGTCTAGAAAATCAAACCCATGTGGAGATAAGCCAGCAGAGAGCTGTGCGCGTGAGCACGTGTTTTGATCTAGATAGAACAGCTTCTGTTGAACTGCCTTTGGCTATCTCCTTCGTCTGCACTGAGATAATTGCCTAAAAGAAATCATGTATTTACTGCTGCTTTCTGCCATGTCTCTCATTTCATGAGATGTAGGGGAAATACCCACAGGACTCAGTTCCAGGAAAGAGGCACATCCCACAGGGGTAATTTTAAAAGTATGTTTTAGAGATATTTTAAACCTTAGACTTGTTCATCGTTCCTTGTTCCTTTGGCCATTAGTAATGCTAGGGTTAAGCTGCACTTTTAGGACAGTTGTATGGTCCCTTATGGAGAGCATTTCTGTATTTGAACTTTCACTTCTCTCCTCTTGCTTTTCTTCCATTCTGATATTCTTGTCTCTGCGCAGTTTTGATCAGACTTTCTAAATGCCCGAGAAGCTATGATTATGTATGCCGGGGTCTCAGAAACCAGTTTAGTCCATTTGTTTGCAAAAGCAAATTACTAATTACAAAGAGAAAACCCTAGAGTTTCTATTCTTTGTCTCTCTTGTTCTCATTCTTGTTTTTTACGTCAGTGAGATACTTTAGTTAATCCTGATTAACTATTGACAAATGGCATGATTTGCCTTCAAAATTTGTTTGTTTGGTTTCACAGTTCCTGGACTACTTTTCATCACCCTCCTGCCTTCTTTCCAGTGTGCCCACTGAAATAACTGAAATCAATCCGATTCTGAATTTGCATAATAAATAGCTATATAATATCGTAGATTTGAATAAGCTGTAAATTGTTGCATGTGTCTTTTTATTTCCTTTCAAACTCTACCCCACAGTTTTCAGTATCCTTGATACAAGATAATCCTCTTTTATTCTGGTAGAGCATGAATATACTGCAAATACAGACCCATTGTAATATCTATTGATTTACTAACAGTCATTCCTACAGATAACTCTGATAGGACCAAGTGTGAGTTTGTCAGCATTGTTCCTTTCTGTGACTATTGCTAGTGGAAATGCACGAGTGCACATGTGTGCATGTGTGTGCATGCGTGCTTGTGAGTATGTGCCTTTGTGTGTGGGCGTTCATGCATGTGCATGGGTGTGTCTGTGTGTACACTGTGTGGTAGTATGGTGTGTATGTGTGAATGAGATGTCAGTTGTCTCCTTCTACCTTGGGTTGCAATGACCAAACTAAGGCCATCAGTCTTTCCTGGCAAGAATTTCATTTCTCTTGAGCCATTTTGCCTGTCCTGGTTATTTTAAATATGTTGGCCACTTAAATTTGAATTCTTATTCATGATGGTCTTCAGTGTTTTCTTCTGTTAGGAAAACTTCCCCTTTTGACATCTGTTCCCTGTATAGTGCTGGACTTCCCCAAGCAGACAATATGCAGTTCACTCTCTAGCTGGCAATCATCTCTGTCATACACTAGGTTGCATTATGACATAATTTCGTGAAAGCAAAATTTACTTTTATCTTGTCAGACGTATTTTTTTCCATAAGTCAACCACTGTTTATGTCAAACACGGGTCAGATAAATAAAATAATAGGCTGTTAGTCTTTATTTTTGACAAAATTGAATTTGGTATTTTGTTAAGATGTAGTCTGCATTAAATCAATTCAAGACCTATGTCTGTCACTTTCCAGTACAAAGCACGCATTCATGTAGCTAGTGCACATGGGAACCACCGCTTCCCCCTGACCAGCGCTCAGATGGGCACAGTTCCTGGTGCAATTACATTTTTATTTGATGTTATGATACATCCTGAGTCAATCTTTATAGTGAAGAATATTAAAACCATTTTTAGTAAGAAATTCTGTGTTTATATAGTTTGCTCAGAAGACTACTGGGTAGAATGTTTTGTTATGGACCATCTTCTTGACCACAGAAATCTGGACTGCAGACATAGAAAAATCACAGCTGTGTGAAAACATCCTGTAATCAGGGTTTGATGTTGGAGGTACCCAAGTTAACTAAAGTGGAAGGATTAAATCATGGAAGAAATGCAAATACAAATTTCTAAGTCAAGTTTGTTTTTAGTTAGCCATCACCCACAGAAGACACAGCCAACTTTTAAGGCCATCAAACTTACATAATGGATACAGGGAGTAAAAATGCCACTTATTCCTGAGGATAAAATATGAATTTACTGAAACCAGACAGGGCAAACAAAATGGTGAGAATAGACTCTTTTCTGTTGAGCAAATGACTGATCTAGGACCATTCCCATGGTAACTGTCATGGTAACTGGTCATGACAAGATCTGGATTCCACATGTCTATAATGTAGTTCTCAAGCTTGAATGGCTGGTTATGAAAGAAATACTGCCTTATAATATTATACATCAAAAATTAAGCAAAATATACCCCTAATTACAGTGAACATAGGTTTAGATTTCACTTTGTTTATTTTCAATAGATAAATGAATATATGCTAGACAATGCGCTGCACATTTTTTACTTCCTCATATGTCATTCTCACGGGAGACAGGAGGGAAACAGCTGATGGTGCTCACTGCAGGTGTTTGTAGGCACATGTTTGTGTTTTTTTTTTTTTTTCCAATGAAGGCAATGTCCTATACCTTCATTACACATATGTATAACAGTTGTCTTTCCTGAGTCACTGACTGCTCCCAGAATCATGTTGTCTTCCTTACTGTTCAAATCACTATTAGGTAGGTCGTGCAAATGTGAATCTTGGATCCACATTTCCTTGGGTGTTTGCACACAGAGAGCGATTTGATATGCTTTTGCTTTCATGATATTAGAACCCTGTACTTGTTATGTAATGACACCTGAAAAATATAGTACCCACTTTTCTTCACTTTATTAAGGAGAAGAAAGTTGTATTCAAGAAGTTGACTTCAAGAAGATGTTATACATCTTGTGTGCTACAAACACCAGTGATGTTGAGTTGCACAAAGACATGAAAGCTTATGGACATTAAGGGAGATATTATGAAGAAAATGAAGTTCAAACCTAGGACAAAAGAATTAAATACACTGGCATACAATAGAAAAGGATTCACTAAAGAAAAGAAAGAATAAAACAGAATAGAAGATGGAAAAAAGGTTAGGAGGCCTCACCCCAAAGGAATCATCTTGTTGGCATATGAAATTTACAGTGAGTAAAGGCTCATGTTGCCAAGGATGTAGAGTTTGCTCGTGGGGCACACATACTGGGAAGATAGAATCCACTCCTCTGACTTCCACATGCATACCATGGCACACGTGCTGCACTTGCTTGTGCTTACACATGCACACACACAATAAATAAATAAATAAATAAATAAATATGTATATACATACATATATACACATACATACATACATAAGCTTGAAAAGAAAACAAGGTGATAGTACCAGGTATGGCAGTAGACATAATTATGGAAGGAAATAGTTGGTTCTTTTAATATTCTGGATGTCCCTATCACCTCCCTCAAAGATAAAGTGTCTGCTTAAACTATGACACATATTAAAGGGTTTATCAGATATTTAGAAGAATGGAAAAATGCATGCATTTGTATCCTGGTAGTTTTAACTCATATATGATCTCTTAATATTTGAATTAAACCTTATAATATGGTTGAAAAATTTACAAATCAAATATTTAAAAGCCTGCATACCCTTAAAATTAGTATTTAATATGATTATTTTTTCAGTGACATAGTTTTCTCCGTAAGATAATGTATGACAATAACTGTAGTGTGTTTGTGTGTGTGTATGTGTAACTTTTTGTCTATTCCTCTGCGTGTCATATAATAATTTAAAATCCCAACACTTAATCCAAGTGTTTCCAATGCCTTTTCTCCATTGCACTGCATAGGGATGCTGCTTGGGCTCATTTGACTGGGACATAGCACTGGTGTCCTGAACTCATGTTTGCTTCTCTCAGCATCTGGGAAACATTAACATTTTGAAAATGATTCACATTTTATGGTAAACACAAATACTAACTCTGTGCTTCATCTTCCATATAGGAAATATAGCTTGTAAGTTTGTTTTGGCTATTGGAATAGCAAACACAGTAACTTTCGTCACTGACCTCCACAAATGTCCCAGTTCCGCTGACCCTGCTGTGAGAAAGAACATGTCACGCTGGTCACATGAGCAACTCATGTCTACTCGCACAAGCGAAAGACATCTAAGTAAATCCACAGTTCAGGATCAGAGAAAAGCTCTAAAGAAAAGTGGATCAATACTAGTTTGTTAATGAAAGGGGGAAAGTCACCCCCCCAAAAAAAACCTCTATGATATATTGTAGAGAGGAGGTGAAGAGGTAAAATGATGGTAAAGAAGAGAGATGCTGTGATAAAGGACAAAGATGTATGCAAATCCCATCATTTGCCGGGATGAGATTAAAGAGACAGAAAATCCTACTCAGTGAAGAGGACAGAGCTTCCAAAACACTGTTAAGGATGATATGATAGAAGGGATGGAGAGATGGGAGATATGGGAAGTCTGACGTGAGACCAGATCAGAGAGATAAGTGTGGGGTCTAACCCTGAAACAAAAACAATGAGAGCAAAGCACATTTCACTGGGTCACCACTGAGGAAATGTTGATAAGGATTTGTGACCAGTTGTCTATGACGGTGGATGGATGGATGGATGGATAGATAGATAATGTGTAGTTGATAAATACATAGATAGATAGATAGATAATGTGTAGTTGATAAATACATAAATATAAATACTCATCAGGAGAGTATGCAAGTGCCAGAATGATAATATAATTATTAGAACTAGGAATGGTAGCAAATGGAGGGGGCAGTTTCAGTAGAAAAATGAGTGAATCGTAGCTATAAAATACTAATGTAAATCTTAGTATTATTTAAATTAATAAAAAGACAATGGAATGTCTATTTAAAATATATCCCATTTTAGGGAAACTGGCTGAAACAAAGAAAGGTCACAAGCACATAAAAATATTACTTTGAAAAACTAGGAAATCTGATAAAAAAAGAACTAAAAAGTGCATCTGGATAGGATAATAGCATCTGTAACACACAGCCACACACACACACACACACACAGCCACAGAGCGGTTAAGAGCACTGGCTGCTCTTCTAAAGGTCCTGAGTTCAATTCCTGGCAACCACACGGTGGCTCACTGTCATCTACAATGGGATCTGATACCCTCTTCTGGCGTGCAGATGTACATGAAGATAGAGCACTCATAAACATACATCAATCTTAAAAGATAAACAAAATTAACATGATATTAATTTCCTGTCTCAATGCTAATGAAAAAATAACTTAAAAAAGTCAATAGGCTGGGGCAGTGCGAAGAATATTCCTTTTGCTTTTCAAAATATTATTGGGCTGGAGAAATGGCTCAACCGTTAAAGGCTAGGCTCACAACCACAAATATAAAATACTATTATTTACAATTTATTCATTTAGTATCCCAGTTGTAGCTCCCTCCCTCATTTCCTTCTGGTTTCACACTCCCTCCCTCTTCCTCCCCTATCCTTCTTTCCCAGTCCACTGATAGAGGAAGTCTTCCTCCGTTACTGTCTTAAGATCATCCTGCGTGAGGTAACCCAGAAGCAGAGAGACATGCATGGCATATACCCACTTATAAGTGGACATTAGCCATATCATATAAGAATATCCTTGTCACTAGCCATCACTACAAGTCTGTTCATATGCAGAAAAGACACATTTGGCTAGAGGGCCTTCCAGTGCCTCATAGGACTCCTTGAGCTAGTGGCAGCTGCGTTATTCCTACCAGAGCCTAGTCCTGCCTAATGATGAGAATTAGGTATTGATTCTCTTTTGATATTGAGCCTCTTTTGTCCCAACTGTTCCATTTTGAAACCTCTAATTTGCTCTACATGACTGGAAAGACTTTCCAATTTAAAGCCTCATGACTTAAAATTTCCGTATGCTGGAAGGGTGGAATTTCTGATTAACGTACCAACACCATGTTGCTTTTCACTCTGGAGTATTCTACCATGTCACACTGATCAAGGTTGGGATGAAGTGAGCCTAGCAGCTCTGCCAGGACCTTCTACTGGGCTACAAATAATCATAACTATAGTGATTGTAGCCTCTGCAACTCATTTTTTTATCACTGAAGATGAAAACAGCGTTCAGTTTGGTTCTATCACAGGGAAGTCTTCCAGTTTAGCCCGAATTGCCAAATTCATAAAAATCATAGACATCACAGAGCACCTATGTCCCCTTACCTAGGAGCATCTGTCCATGTAAGGTAGGGAAGCGGTAACTATGGACAGCATGGTATAGAGTGTCCTTGACTTTGCCACTCCACACAACCTTCACAGCACTCTTTCAACTTACTAGTTTATTTCCACTTTTATGAAGAAAAGTAAGGCAGAATATAAGCATTAAAGGCCTTCAGTCGTGAGTTAGGTTTGAAGAGAGTTTTGCCTGCTATCAAATCATATATGCTCAGTAATTTGGTGACATTGTATGACCTACCCACTGAAAGCCTTCCTCTGGCTTTTTTTTCTGAATTATATGTATCTATTTATAGAAATGATAAACATAGTTAAGTATGCACAAAGCATAAAAAGGTGTTATTTGGTCATTAAGCATATCTTAAAACTTACCCTAAACTATAAGTTCCATAAGTTCCTTTGCAATGGAATTTGGATTTCATTTTTTGCTTTCAAGAGTTGTTAATAAACAGTCTTATAGGAATTTCACGATATTCACTGAATGATTTCTATGAGTGGTTTAAGAAGAAGAGACAGTCAATGAAAGAATCCTGCCATTTAAACAGAGCCCTGCAGAAACATTCGGTCATGACTATCTGAACCACAGAATCCCACGGAGAACCTGGGAAGTGTTTTTGACTGTGTCCCGCCAAGCAAACATGTTTTAAAAAATGAGGCAAATCTCTCCACTTTAATTAATGTCAACTGCTATGCTGATACTGAGATTCATTAGGGAGAAAGCTCTCTCCGTCGCATGAGCTTGGCTCTTTAATGTACTGGTGGGAAATGACCTCCACGTTGTTGATAAATGTAGCTTCGAGTTTAAATAAGTATAGGACTCATTCAATTACTCGGTGCATCTGCGAGCCGTCGTGATGTATGTTGTGATCATGAAGGGGGGGGGAGGAATGGAAGGGACACAGATTGATGTTTTCTGGACTGTGCAATACTCCTTCGCCACTCACTTACGTATTTCTTGTTTGTTTCCGGCGGTCCAGGTGAAGGCGGACGACAGAGTGGTGAAGATGGACTTGGGTTTACTCTTCCTCAGAGTGCGCAAGTCGGACGCTGGGACCTATTTTTGCCAGACGGTAGAGCATAGCTTTGTCCACACGGTGCGGAAGATCACCTTGGAGGTGGTGGAGGAGCAGAAAGTGGAGGGGATGTTCCACAGGGACCACGAGGAGGAGAGGCATCACAAGATGCCCTGCCCTCCCCTCAGCGGCCTGCCTCAGGGGACGAAACCCTGGTACAAGGAGTTCTTGCAGCTGATCGGCTACAGCAACTTCCAGAGAGTGGAAGAATACTGCGAGAAGGTGTGGTGCACGGAGAAGAAGAGGAAAAAGCTCAAGATGTCTCCCTCCAAGTGGAAGTACGCCAACCCGCAGGAGAAGAGGCTCCGCCCCAAGCCCGAGCACTTCCGCCTGCCCCGGCACACGCTGCTGTCCTGAGGACGCCCTCCGCCGGCCGCAGCGAGCGGAAACAGTTACAGGCCACGCCTTTCCGGTTCCTCCGGGCGCTTCCTGTGGGACCGAGAGGCGGGAAAGGTGTTCTAAGTTATTCTGCATCCTCACCCGACCGTGCAAACCCCTCACCGCGCTCGCTCGTGCTTAAAAAACGAGAGTTTTCGCTTAAAAGGCCCCACGTCGTATGCTTCAACACGCGACCGTGGCCGCGATTCTGAGTTTGCTTTTCAGGGAAATTGCTTCTCCATTGGGATAGGTGTTCTGATTATAACATTAAAGTAAACGTTACAGATTTTCATAATCGAGAGGAAAAAAAAAAAAGTAAAGCTAAATCAGCTCTGTCTTTCCGGAGTTTTCCTTGCAACCACGAGGTAAAGTGCACAGAATAGCAAACACTTTAGGATTCTCACGTTTTTTTATTTAAAGCCTTGAGTTTTAAGTAGTTGTGTTGTGGTTCCTATTAACTAACCATAAAATAAACCTGCGACCCACCCATCCTAAGGCTTGTTTCCTTCATGAAACACTCACTGAACTATGTTTAAAATATTTCTGTTTTATAAACAAGGCATATCCTTTAAGTTTCACTTCAGTGTGGAAGGAAGGAAGGTAACATCTCAGATATTTTTAAAAAGTGTCAAAGCATGACAGATTTCTAATCAGAAGGTCTGTGCTGCCCTCTTGTGGTAGAAGAAGGCATTGTCTCTCATAGTGCTGTTTCCATGATTGCCTTGCAAACGTTTGAAAATAAATTACGTGAGCAGAATCATCTAGTTTATTTTCAGAAGACTCAATTAAAAAAAGTAATGACTTTTCAACGCAGTGAAGATATTAACAGAATTCGAGCTTTAAAAGGTAGGCTTTCAAACCTTCCCTGAGACTAAAATAAAATAAAAACACTCTCGAAGTATGTTTTACCTGTAAAGAAATTATCAAAGCATTTTCTCTTAGAAACAAAGTCTTCCTGTTTTATATTTGCTGTTTGGATTCATTTTACTACTGACATCTTCAGAGAATCATTATCTTTGTCTTATAAATATTACCAAAATTTCTATTTTTCAGAATGTTTGTTTCTTGAAATCTTATCTCTTTATATTTTAAAGAGTTAGCAGCAACCTTTCTGAAATATAAGCTTTATGAGGATTTTCACTTAGATAAGAGTAAAGCAATTGGGGTGTATATAAGAACAATTATGAATAGTTATTCAAACTTAAATTTAAATATTTATGTCTGCTATCTCTGTATGCTATATAATTAAGAATATAGAGTGTTGAGAATTTCTAATGGCTTTCTTTTTCACTCTAAGATGAGTAAGTACATAAGTATTCCACAGAGGCTTTTAAAGTCCAGAATTCCTAAAACATCTAACAAATAAAAATAAACATTGACATCCTATGAATGTCCACATTTTATGGACCCCAGAATCCAGTGGAAATCATTGTGGTCCACCAAAAGGTAATTGCAAAAAAGGTAGTAGTCAAAAATTTTAGAATACTGAATTTTAGGAACACAAAGGGATGAAATGCAAACTGGGGAATTGAAACCACAAACACATCTCACTAGTTCCTAAGGAGAGTGTATGTCTGGAATATTCCAAGTGAACAGACAAATATATGTGAATTTTGCAATGACTCTTCCACTAAGCAAGTTAGAGATAAGGGGAGGATTTTCTCTTAGACCCGTGTCAAATAACAAAAGAAAGTAAAGCACGTATGCATATGTGCATTTTAATCTTAATACACTGATAGGAAGTTAAAGAGGAAAATAATCATTGTTGTGAGCTAGGTAGAACTCAAAAGACTTTTTTTTCAGTTTTATCACTGAATGCACATGAAGATTAAAATAGGACATTAATCAGAAAGTAAAATTAAAATAAAACAGGTCAAAAGCTATTCTGGAAAAATAAGTTCAATCCAAGAAGAGTTTTAAAAATATATTGATTTAATGAAATTTGATAAAATGTTGAGGGCTTGGGTCTTCTCCCTCTTCTGAGGGAGAACACCAAATTATATATAAATATGTATTTATATGTACATATATTCATGTATAATACATCCTCCTACATATCTGTTTATGATAGTAGCTTAGGAAAACCAGGGGAGAGAGAGAGAGAGTAGTTTCCAATGTACCTGGGTCCTCTTTCCTTCTGACCTCCCTTGCATGTAGACCTCCACGTAGGTAAGATACATCGTTAAGCCCTGTCAAAGTTCAAACCAACAAAATACAAGCCTAGTAACTGTTTTGAAAATCTGAAGCTTGCTACATAAATGTCACTAGTCTTTTGTTGGACCTGGGTTTAGAATCCAAATATACTTTCCTTTGAAACAAATTCCATAGAGAGAGGCAACGAGATGCCTGCCTGCCTTGAACTCGGAGGAGATATCTATAGGGCTCTGAAAAAAGAAACACCCAGACATGACCTTGGCAAACAAAATGTGTCCTCAAAACACACAGCTGACTCAAGAGCCTAACCTTCCATCCTTGCTCCAAAGAGGCCTTTCTGTATAGCCAGTCTCCTGCTTCTCCAGAGCTCATGCTATAATTTAAAACAAGTTTCTGTCTCCCTCAACATAATGTGTCCTACTTAGCCACAGATCCAGACACATTAGGAAGTCCACGCTTAAAAGAGATGTCATGACTTCAGAAGTCTTCCCATGTCTAGTGTTCTGCATTGCTATCTTTCTTCTTTTGCGCTAAATATTGACTGTTTCAGGGAGAAATTTTCAACATCAAGAAACACAAAAGAAAAACAGATAAATCCAGAGCTGGGGATGAAAAGTCTACATTGGTTTTGTAAGTTTCAATGCATACAATATGTGATTATCTATTCTATACTTTACCCTAAGTGTCTTCCTTTCCTTTCCACAATTGACAAGATTAGTAGGACACTTTTACTAACTATCTAGATATCTCTGTGGGATATAGGATTTTGTAAATCTTCTTAGTAATTATGAATATTTGTAAAATTTGTACAATATAACAAATCATTTTCGATGTTAGTCTTAAGCATGAGAGAAAGAGCAAACGCTGTCCTTAAAAATGGTGTCTCTAGCCTGTCAAACATGGAGAACTTAATGTTCTATAGATACTTTATATCCCAGGTAAAAGTCACACACTTGTGATGAAAAGGGGTCACTGGTTCCTTTTAAATGTATGATTCATTTTTCAGGCCAATAATTGCTTATTTGAATCAGAAATAATTGTAATATTCTTCACACACTCTCTTTTACTTGTAGCAGCATTGTTTTAACTGGTATTTTGTTATCTTATTGTCTTGGAAGAACAACTTTACATACTGGATTTTATTATACATAAATTGGCTTAGCTCTGAGCTAGAGAACAATTGGAGTGTCTTTGTCTCTGGTATCTTTTGTCTCTGGCAGAGTTTATAAAGCATGTGCCATATTGTTTCTTTCTACTGATATGAGCTCTGAACTCATTCTCACCTGGTTCTGAGCTACAGAGACAAGTGACTGTGTGTCTCCTTGACTATCATGTAGATCCAACCCCCTACATACACAAATTCTGTACTATTAAATGAAATTTCTATTTCGCTCAGCTTAGATGAAAAAGAAATAAATATTCTTCAAAACATTAAGTGAGAAGTATTTTCTCTTCTTTCTTCCCCTTCCCACCCTCCTCCCCTCACGTCTTTCCTACTTCCTTTCCTCCCCTTACTTTCTTACTCCTTTTCTCCCTCCCTTTCTTTCTTCCTTTTTCCTTCCTTCATTCTTCCCTTCCTTTCCTTCCGTCCTTACGTTCTTTTCCAGATAAGCACATTTTCTATACCCAACCTGACATGAGCTATGATGCCCAGCTGAAGGACTTTCTTTAACTTAGAGAAGAATTTAGTGTTCTTTCTGAGAAGTTGTTGGCAATTTTTCCAAGAAGAAAAGTATCATTAATCTCCTTTAATAACAGTGGAGTTTATTGAGGTCATGCTAGATTTCTAGAACCATCAGACAGAAACCCATTCAGTATTCTAGCCTCCAAATAAGAGACAGAAAATTAGCATGCCCCAAATAGCAGCTATTTGAGTGTTGCTGGGGATGGGGACTGTTGGATTGTTGCAAACCTCTAGTTCTATTTCAATGAATCCAAATTTCTGTCTTCTCCTCTATATTTATAGCCTAGGGAGAGACTGTTTAAATGAAGTTTTATGTTAAATGAATGTCTATTTGAGAGTTTTGTTTTGTGGTCAAATTTTGTACTATTGGTAGGTTTAAAGTTTCGAAATAATTTGGCACCAAGTTTAGGAATAATGGGAAAATGGGTGTGGCACTGCAATGGTGGTAAGTGTGTAATTTGAGTATGAAAGCGCACAGCTATCATCTCAAAGGCAATAGGAGGGAGTTAGTCCTGAAACCAGATGGGAGTGAGCACTGCCTTGGGATAGGGATTTATGTTACTACAAATGCCATGCTATACCAATAGAGTCAGTGGTTCACAAAGTTTTTATAGTCAAGCCCTCTTCAAATACACTGGTGGAAACAACTGGCTGACAAATACAGACAAGTATGGAAGTACCAGCAATGGGTTTCAGGTGCGGTCTGATGACATTCTTAGCTTTTAGCTGGGTGACAAGTAGAAATCTGTTAATATGTTCCAAAAGAACTTACCCGATAGCCACAAAGATGTGAGTCAGCATGTAGAGCCAGTGAATGAGTCGCTAGCTCTCACGGGTGCTAAAGATACTCCAAAGTAATTGGTTTCAGCCTGCACCATTCTCATTCTCCACTGTCATGGACTCTCTAATCCGTTAATCAATCTTTTAGAATCTTCAACACAGGTTCTGTCTTTTGGGAACTTTTGGTTTATGGCCTATGTTTTAAATTTGCATCATTCTGTGATTCAAGGCCTATTTTCTGTGTACTACTTGATGAGACCATCTAAACTGCTCTACATATATTTAGTAAAAAGGGAAAGATTTTGTTAATTGGAAGCATCTTCCCTAGTACTCAAAGAAAACAAAAGTATGTTTTTGTTAGTTTTGCTTCTGATGTGTGGAGATCTAATCCAGGGCTTTGCATAAGCTAGGCAAGTGCTCAATGACTCATCCATCTTCTCAATTCAGAATAACATCAGAAGCCGAGCAGGGTCCAGGCATGGACCTCCCCATGATCTCTTAATAGAAATAAACCAAATTCAATACCTTATGGTTGTGTAGCTTGACGTTCTTGCAGTACTCCCAACGGTGAGAATGGAGGTGTCTCTGAATCTCTTGGCTGCTCTTAGAACCCATTTCCTCCTCCTGGGTTGCCTTGTCCATCCTTGATATGAGGGTTTGTACACAGTCTTGTTCTAACTTGTGAGGTCATGTCTGGTGAGGTGAAACATAGGAGAAGTGAATCTATGAGGGAGAGGGCAGGTGGGGAAAGGGACTGGTAGGAATGGAGAGGGGGAAATTGCAGTCGGGATGTAATGTAATGTGTGAGAGGAAATATATATGTTTGTGTATGTGTGTGTACATCTACATATATAGTATATATACACACACATATATATATATATATATATATATACATCTGCACACACGCTTCTTAAGGATGAAAGCCAGTAGCAGACCTGCTATGGCAAAAGCCAGTGCTGAAGAAGTGCTCAGACAACCAGGCTGAAATCCACAGAACGAAGCTGCAAAAGCCTTAGACTAGGCAACCAAAGGCTTTCATTTGCTCCCCTCCAATCCGCAGGGGAGCAGGAAGTAGGACTCCATCAAGTTAGGTCAAACACCTTAGACAACTAATTTTCAACAAAGGTGTGAACAAGAAACTGTTTTAAACAAATGTTGTAAATTTTTGGTATCCTCATGCGGGAGCATGAAGGCAGAAACTACCATTCCCAAGGTCTTACGTAGGTCAGGTTAGTCTCAAAGTTTCCGGCACTCTCTTGGGTTTGTTTTTTTGATTTTTTTTGTTGTTGTTGTTTGCTTGTTTTTGTTTTATTTTTCTATTTACATCCTGACCAGTGTTTCTCTTCCCTCTCCTTCCTCTGGTTTCCCTTCTCCCCCAGATCCATGGCTTCTCCTCCAGTCAGAGAAGAGAAGGCTTCTGAAGGGGGACATCAAACAAACATGGCATAACAAGCTACAATAACTACCATCACAACAAGGCTGGGCTAATCAACCCAGTAGGAGGAAAAGGGTCCCAAAAAAGAGTCAGGAACAACCCCAGACTCCCACACTCCCACTGTTAGAATTTCCACAAGAGCAGCAAGCTATTCAGCCATAAGTATTTGCAGAGGACCTAGGTCAGACCCTCTAGACTCCCTGATCTCTGCAAGTTCCCAGTAGTCCCAGTCATTGGTTCTGTGGGCCATGTTAATCCATCTGGTTCCCTCAATCCTTGCTCCCCCTCCTCTGCTGACTCCCTGAATGCCATCTAATGTGGGCTGTGGTTCTCTGCATCTGCTCGCATCTGTTGCTGAATGAAGCTGCTCTGGTCTCCTTGGTGATGATTCTGCTAGGCTCCAGCCCTAGAACACTCTGCAGGCAGGACAAACTGTAAGTCTAAGTTTTTGTGGCTGGTTTGTCATCCCAGTCCTTCCACTTGAGGCCTTGCCTGGTTACAGAAGAAGGCCATTTCGAGCTCCATGTCCCCATGACTATGAGTCTTAGGAGCACTCTTACATTCCATAGATTTTTCCATTGCACTAAGTTTCCACCTCTCCCGCAAAATGGCCCCCAATTCCAGTCATTTCTCAGAGTATTTTCTCCCTCTCCCCTGCATTTGATCCATCTTGTTCTCAACCTCACCTGCACAAAATCTCTTCTATTCCTCCTTTCCAGGGAGAACCTTGTGTCCCTTTTCCCAATCCCTCCTACAATTTCCCTGATGCTTAGCCTCTCCGGGTCTGTGGATTGTAGCCTGGTTAAAGAGTACTTTATAGCTAATATCCACATATAAATGACTATAACCCTGTTTGTCTTTCTGGGACTGGGTTACCTCATTCTGGATGATTTGTTCTAGTTCCATTTATTTGCCTGAAAATTTCATACTGTCACTTTTTTTACGGTGGAGTAGATGGCAAGACCTTGAGGCTTTTAGTGTTGAAAAGTCAGGTGTAATCCTGACAGGCCTGCCTATTTATGTTACTTGGTCTTTTCTCCTTGCATCTTTTAATATTCTCTCTTTGTTTTTGTGTGTTTAGTGTTTTTTATTATTATGTGGTGTGTGAAGTTTCTTTTCTGGTTCAGTCTATTCTGTGTTCCATAAGTTTTTTGTACTTTTATAGGTATGGGTCATTTTGTTGTTGTTGTTGTTTGTTTGTTTTTTTTTTAGGTTAGGAAATTTTACTTCTATAAGCTTCTTAAATATATTTTTTCTGGGTACCTGAGCTGTGACTCTTCTTCAATTATATTATTCTTAGATTTGGTCTTTTCATAGAGTTCCAGATTTCCTAGTTTTTTTTATGCTAAGAATTTTTTAGACTTTATATTTTCTTTGACCAATGGATCTATTTCTTCTATCTTATCTTCCAATTGCTTCTATTTCTATTTTCAGGTCTTTAACAGTTTTCTTCGCATGTTTGTGTGTTTTGTCTTGACTTTTTTTTTTTTAGCATTCTTTAAGGGATTTATTGATTTCCTCCAATTTTGTTGCTTGACTTTTCCTTGATTTCTTCAAAGGCCTTTTCATTTCTTCTTTAAGGACCTCTATCATCTTCATAAAGTTGGTTTTAAGGTCATTTTTCTTGTACTTCAGCTGCATTGATATATTCAGGTCTTGCTATTATAGGAGAGCTGGGCTCTGATGGTGACATTGTCCTGGCTATTGTTGATTTTGTTCTTATGCTGGCATTAAGGCGTCTGGATCTAGGTGCTAATTCCTGAGTTTGTCTTTGATGGATGAGTGGTTTTCTTCTTGGTTTATGTTTCTTCTTTGGTCTTCTGGGCTTTGTGGCCAGGATTTCTGGTTGCCTGCTTGCCATCTGATCCACTAGGGAGTCTCTGACCAGGTTGGGGGCTTGACTTCTGGAAACCAGCTTGGCCTTTAGTACAGCAGGGGGGGTCTTTGTTATGATTTATATGGCCTGCTTCTAAATAGCTGGAGTCTGCTGGAATCAGGAAAATATCCTAGCTTACAGGGAAGGCGATGAGAATGGGATGGGTCAGGGTGGGGGGCTGCTGTGGATTTGGTCTTTGGGATCCAACTATATAGAGTGGGACAGTTAAGTTGTCAGGGGCTCCCTCCCCTGCATTTTGACTGGTGTGGCCTATACCTGATGAGTTGGAGCTCTCCTAGAAGCGAGCACTCTCTCTTGAGCTTCTGATTCTCTTGCCTTTTCCTCCCGAGTGCTAAGATTATGGGCATGTCCCAACACAAGTTTAGAATATATTTCTTGAAAGAATTAAGTGTGGATAAAGTCAAAGTAGAATTTGGGGAGAAATAATAAAAGCATAAGCAATAGTCAAAACAATGAATATTTTATATTCAATAGTAACTTTTTGCCAGGCAATGGGTATATTGCAAGCACCTTACATTTACAATTATAAAATAAACTGAAACTCCTTTGAGGTAGGTATCTTTGTCTACCCGCTAAGGTACTGAATGAGTTAACTGATGTTATTTATAAACTCCAGGCTTCAGGAGAGAAACTACACATGGGCATTTGCACAAAAGAACAGAAAACCTCGGAAATCTCCTTCCTATTACCATCTTTTAGACTTTCTTTTCTTTAGAACATTCCCTTTCCTGGATTTCTGTCACAGCACCTCTCCTTGCTCTTTTTTGTCCTCCATTATTTTTTCTATTAATTAATTTAATTTACATCTGGGTCATAGGCCCCTCCCTCCTCTCCTCCCAGTCCCACCCTCTCTCACACATCCCCTTTCCCCTATTCAAAAGAATAGGGAAGCCCTTGCATCTTGATACCCCAGTTTATCTATTCACATCAGGACTGAGTTTGTCTTCTTTTGTCTTCTTCCCCTGTGGCCTTGTAGAGAAGTCTCATTGGGAGAAGAAATCAAAAAGCAGGCAACACAGTCTGTGTCAGAGACATCCCTCACTCCTCTAAATAGTGGGCCCACATGAAGCCTAAGATGCCCATTGGACTTTTATCTTCTTGGGTCTGTGCATATATGTACTATATGACTAAAATCCATGTATAAGTGAGTGTATACCATGTGTATCTTTCTGGGTCTGTGTTACCTCACTCAGGATGATCTTTTCTAGTTCCATCCATTTGCCTGTAAATTTCACAATTTCCTTATTTTTAGCGGCTGTGTAGTATTCCATTGTGTAAATGTACCACAGTTCTTTATTCATCCTTCAGTTGAGAAAAGTCTTAGAGAGATCAGGGAAACAGGCCAATATTTGTACATAATAAAGGCTATATACAACAAACTGATAGGCAACATCAAACTAAAAGGAGAGAAACTCAAAGCAATCCCACTAAAATCAGGGAAAAGACAAAGCTGCCAATTCTCTCCATATCTCTTCAATATAGTACTAGAATTTATAGCTAAAGCAATAAGACAGCAAAATGAGATAAAGGGGATACAACTATGAAAGGAAGAAGTTAAAGTATCACTATTCACAGATGATATGGTAGTACATATAAGCAACTCCAAAAATTCCACCAGAGAACTCCTGCAGCTGATAAACTTCTTCAACAAAGATGCTGGATACAAGATTAATTAAAAAAATCAGTAGGCCTCCTGTATACAAAAGACAAAAGGGCTGAGAAAGAAATTAGGGAAACAACATCATTTGCAATAGCTGCAATAAAAGAAAGTGTCTACAGGTGACTCTAACTGAAGAAGTCAAAGACCTGTATGATGAGAACTTAAAGTCTCTGAAGAAAGAAACTAAAGAAGATACTAGAAGATGAAAAGATCCCCCATGCTCATGGATTGGTAGGATTAACATAATAAAAATGGCCATCTTACCAAAGGCAATCTACAAATTCAGTGCAATCCCCATTAAAATACCAACACAAAATTTCACAGACCTTGAAAGAACAATTCTAAACTTTAAATGGAAAAACAGCAACAACAACAACAAAAAACAAGAATAGTGAAAACAGTCTTATACAGTAATAGAACTTTTGGGGGTATCTCCATACCTAACCTCAAACTATATTACAGAGCAATAGTAATAAAAGTTGCATGGTACTGACACAGAAAAAGGCTGGTTGATCAATGGAATAAAATTGAAGACCCAGAAAGAAATTCACATACCTATGCACACCTGAATTTTTGTCAAAGCAGTCAAAACCATACAATGGAAAAAAGATAGTATCTTCAACAAATGGTGCTGGTCTAACTAGATGTCTATATATGTAGAAAAATGTAAATAGGTCCATATTTATCACCCTGAACAAAAGTAAATTCCAAGTGTATCAAAGACCTCAACATAAAACCAGATACACTAAATCTGCTACAGGAGAAAGTGGGTAAGAGCCTTGGCACAGGAGGCAACTTCCTCAACAGAACACCAACATCACAGGTTCTAAGATCAACAATCACTAAATGGGACCTCATGAAACTGAAAAGCTTCTGTAAAGCAAAGGATATTATCAATAGAATGAAATGACAGTCTACAGATTGGAAAAAGATCTTCACCAATCTTACATCCAGCCAAAGGCTAATAGCCAGAATATATAAAGAATTCAAGAAATTAAAGACCAACAAACCAAATAATCTAATTAAAAAATGGGATACAGAGCTAAACAATTCTCAACAGAGGAATATCGAATGGTGGAGAAGCACTTAAAGGAATGCTCAGCATCCTTAGTTATCAGAAAATTGCAAATCAAAATGACTCTGAAATTCCATCTTACACCCATCAGAATGGCTAAGATAAAAAACTCAAGTGACAACACATGCTGGAGAGGTTGTGGCGAAAGGAAAACCCTCCTCCATTGCTGGTGGGAATGTAAACTTGTACAACCACTTTGGAAAGTCAATCTGTTGCTCTCTAGGAAAACTGGGAATAGCCATATCTCAAGACTCAGGTATATTACTCCTGAGCATACACCAGAACGATGCTCCACCATAGAGCAAGCACATTTTCTCAACCATGTTCATAGCTGCTTTATTTGTAACAGCCAGAAACTGGAAACAACTGAGTTGTGTCTCATCCACTCTCTACTCATAGCTGAAGCCATCATCTTAGAGCACAAGCTGGATCCTGTCTCACCTAACCCGAGACCATGTAATAACTTCTATGCTGTGAATATAAACCTCAAACCCCTTAAACTTGCTTTCACATTTTTTTTTCTGACTTAATGATGTTTAACCCATGTCAGTTTTTATTTTCTTCCAGAACCTTTTTTTTTTTTTTTCAATGCAGTTTATTCAGGAACCTTGAACAATCATCTGACCCTGGGGAAAGCCAGCCCACAGCTTAAATAGCCTCTGGGTAGCCAACCCCAGCATGCCATGTGGGCAATGCAGATAGGTCCACATACATGGAAGCAAGCCAGATCCTCAGCCTTAGCCAAATGTGGAGTTGTTCGTGACAGAGAGCACTCACCATCGGGAAGGTGGAAGGCAGAAACCAGCTCATCTTTTTTTTTTTTTTTTTTTTTTTTTCAATGCAGTTTATTCAGGAACATTGAACAATCCTCGGACCCCGGGGAAAGCCAGCCCACAGCTTAAATAGCCTCTGGGTAGCCAACCCAGGCGTGCCACGGGGGCAATGCAGATAGGTCCACATACATGGAAGCAAGCCAGATCCTCGGCCTTAGCCAAATGTGGAGTTGTTCATGACAGAGAGCACTCACCATCGGGAAGGTGGAAGGCGGAAACCAGCTCCATCTTTAAGGCATAGCATTCCGCAGCTCTCTACAGTTCCCCCTTTTTGTTTTAGACGCATCAGGCAAGAGTAGAGGTCTGATCTCTGATATTAGAAATAAATTGGGACTTTGTACAGATGTTCATTTAGGTGTCATCCACCCAAAGAGCATCAGACCGTCCGATACCTTTTTCTCAGAGGCGGGACCTGGGGCATCAACCCGCATGCAATCAGACATGCTCTTCTCTGGGTCCAAAGCGGCTGACCCTGAGTGCAGTGCTTAGCCTCGCATCCTGAGCGTATCATTTTAGCTTTTTATGGTATCCAACCATGCTTGGGGAGAATGTCCTGCTTCAATGGCTGTAAAGGCCTGAATGATCATGGCTGCATCACACTGTTGTGAGACTCTAATCTTGCATATATAGCACAGGCAAACCAAGGAGACCAACACCAGAAGGCCTGCTAACGCTCCCATGCCCGCCCATTCCTTCAGATGATTCATGGCTGCAGCAATCCATGATGATAATCCTGTGGCTAGTCCTACGTCCACTCTGGTAGAATTTACTGTGACAATGGCCACTCTCAGCTGCTCCATCGTAGTATCGAATTCTCCAGTCCAATTACCTAAAATATAGCTAGACAATTGTTTAGACAGATTTGCAGCACAGGGAAAATTCTCATGTTGTATGCTAGTGACTGAAAGTCCAGCATACTTTCATTGACAGCCTAGTTGAGCAATTTGCCATAGGGTATCAATTTGCTCCTACACGAGGTCAATCCTCTGATTGAACACCATCAAGCCTCCTTTTAGTTGAGCATTAATTTCTTTTTGTACGTCTAAGGCATGAGCTACATTGGCTAAAAGGTTATTTGGGGTCTGAGCAGTCTGCACAGTATGACTCATGGCTAATGCTGCGGTGGTAGCTCCAACAGCTGCCAATGAGATGGCAGTAACAATGGCGGCTGTAATTCCAAGATCCCTTTTCTGTCTAAAGAGAGTCATAGCGTGAGGGGCATCAACGGGCACAGGCACCCAGCGAGGTATGCGAGTAACCAGGGCATACCTAAATTCACTAGCATTCCAGCATTGGGCAAAAAAGCAAGTATCATTACCACAATTACTTGGCTCTATCTGGCTAATAATGAATAAAAATGGGGGATATAAACAAACAGGTGTGGACTTATAGGAAATATTATGAGAAGCCTTAACCCCCTCGTTGGAACATCCTGCATCAGTTCTAGAACTAGCAGTGGTGGTGTCTGAGGTCTGAGTAGGTTCAGGAGACCATTGCCCCCAGGGGCGAGATGTGCTCCATGTAAATTGACTAACTCCATGTTTTTCTCCACTTTTCAAAGTCATTTAAGGTTCTTAAATTATTTTTCCCTTTTTTTAAATTTTTCATCAATTACACTTTATTCATTCTGCATCCCCCCATAATCCCCTCCCTCCTCCCTCTGCATGCATGCCACTCCCCAAGTCCACTGATAGGGGAGGTTCTCCTCTCCTTTCTGATATTAGTCCATCAGTTCACATCAAAAGTGGCTGCATTGTCCTCTACTATGGCCTGGTAAGGCTGCTCGCCCCCAGGGGGAGGTGATTATGATGCCATTTCTTAACAGCTGACTAGAATTCTATTGTGTAAATCTACCACACTTTCTTAATCAGTTATTCTGTGGCGGGACATCTATGTTCCTTCCAATTTCTGTCTATCATGAATAAACATGGTGAAGCAAATATCCCTTTGGTAGGAAGAAAGATCCTTTGGGTATATGCCCAAAGGTGGTATAGCTGGATCTAGAGGTAGATCAATTCCCAACTTTCTGAGACACTACCATGACGGTTTAGATAGTCAACATACTGCACTCTCACCAGCAATAACGGAGCATTCCTCTTGTTCCATTGCCTTCTCAGTGTGAGCTGTCACTTGAATTATCTTAGTCATTTTGACATGAATCTTAAAGCAGTTTTGATTTGCATTTTCCTGATGCCTATAAATGTCGAACATTTCTTTAAGTATTTCTAAGCCATTTGAGACTCCTAAATTGATAACTCTGTTTAGCTCTGTACTCTATTTTTTTAAGTTGGTCTTTTAAAATATGTTGTCTCTTGAGTGTTTATATATTTTGGATATTTTACATATTTGAATATTTTTTCATTCTGTATACTGTTGATTTGTCAAAATTAGTATGTCCTTTGCTATGCAGAACCTTTTAATTTCATGAGGCTCCACTTATTAATTGTTGGTCTTTAAATCTGCACTATACATATTCTTTTCACAAAGTGTTTTCATGTGCCAATGAGTTCAAGGCTGTTCCCCACTATCTCTTTTATCAGGTTCAGTCTACCTGGTTTTATAGAGGCTTTTGATCCACTTAGACTTGAGTTTTATGCAGGGTGATAGCTATGGATCTATTTCCTGCCCCCCCTTCCATTTTTTTTTACATGCAGCCATCTAGGTTAACCAGCACCATTTGTTTAAGATGGTATTGTTGACAATCTTGTCTTGTTGCTTATATTAGTAAAGTTGCTTTGAGTTTCTCTTTATTTAAGTTGATGTTGCCCATAGTCTTGTTGTACACTGTCTTTATAATATTTAGGTACATCCCTTATGTCTAATCTATCCAGGAATTTTGTCATGAAGAAGTGTTGGACTTTTTCAAGGAACTTTTATGTTTCTAGTGAGAGGTTCATGTGTGTTTTCTTTTAGTTTGTTTACATGGTGGATTAAATTTATTGATTTTTGCATATTTAACCACCCCAGCCAGCTAAAGTTGCACATGCTTCTGACAGTATTTGCTGAAGGAGGCAGAGGCAAAAGGTTGATGGGTTTGAGGCAAACCAAGCTTTTCTTTAAACCTTTTACCTCTTTGAGCACTGGTCTTAGCTCTGTTATACTTATTGGTGCTCTTTTTCCTCCTCAAACTGTACATGTTATAATTTTGCTTGCTTAGATTGCTTCTTTCCATTATAAATGTGCAAAAGAGTGCTAGGCCACAGAGAAAGACAATGCAGCCAGTGCTGATGAGACCTGATAAGCTAGGGTCAGATAGAAAGGGAGGAAGACCTCCCCTAAGAGTAGACTAGGGGAGGGGCATGTGAGGAGAAGAGAGAGGGAGGGTGGGATTGGGAGGGAATGAGGGATGGGGACACAGCTAGGATGCAAAGTGAATAAATTGTAGTAAATAATAATAATAACAAATTATCTTAATAAAAAAGAGTGACCACTATTAACCATACTATTAACCATAATGTTGACTATAGTCAACACTAGGTTGTTTTGAAATCTCCTATGCTCATGCCATTAATCCAAAACTCTCCAATTTAGCCTCAGGAAAAAAAAATTTGGACCAGGGCAGAAAGCAGCCATATTTTTAATCTAAATATTACAAAAATGATCTCTAGGTTATTTGCTAATATTTCTTTTCTTGAAAACCTTTTAGCAAGGCCCTCATGTTCTACACTACCTTCATTGCCACTCACTTCCATACTTCTACTAGAATGACCCATTAAACTTCACTTAAAATGTCCAACCAATTTTCTAGTCCACAATACCAAAGTCTTACCTTTTCTTCCAATAAACAACATAGTCAAGTCTATTACAATAATATCCTGATTCCTGGTACCAACTGCTATCTTGGTCACTGTTGTATTGCTGTAAAGAAAGAAACCATGACCATAGGAACTCTTATAAAACAGTATTTAGTTGGGGTTTGCTTAATGTTTCAGAAGCCTTAGTTGCAAACATTCAGACATAGTGCTGGAGAAATAGCTAGAGTTTTCCATCCAGATCCACAGGCATCAGAAGATGGAAAGACCTCCGATGCTCATGGATCAGTAGGATTAACATGGTAAAAATGGCCATCCTACTAAAAGAAATCTACAGATTTAATGCAATTCCCATCAAAATACCAACACATTTTTTACAGACCTTGAAAGAAAAATTCTCAATTTCATATGGAAAACAAAACAACACAACAAAAACAACAAAAAACAGAATAGCGAAAACAATCCTGTAAAATAAGAGATTTTCTGGAGGTAACTACATTCCTGATCTCAAGCTGTACTATAGAACAACAGTAATAAAAATGGCCTGGTATGGCATAAAAGCAGACTGGTGGATCAATGAAATCAAATTAAAGATCCAGAAATAAACCCACACACCTACAGATACTTGATTTTTTACAAATAAGCCAAAACCATACAATGAAAAATGATAGAATCCTCAACAAATGGTGCTGATCTAACTGAATGTCTACATACAGAAAAATGCAAATAGATCCATATGTATCACCCTGAACAAAAGTAAAGTTCAAGTTCATTAAAGACCTCAACATAAAACCAGACATACTAAATCTGTTAGGGGAAAAGTGGGGAAGAGTCTTGACCTCATTGGCACAGGAGATAACTTCCTGAACAGAACACCAACAACACAGGCTCTAAGATCAACAATCAATAAATGGGACCTCATGAAACTGAAAAGCTTCTCTAAAGCAAAGGACACTGTGGTCAGAACAAAACGACTGACTCCAGACTGGGAAAGGATCTTCACCAACCTTATATCTGACAGAGGGCTAATAGCCAGATTATATAAAGAACTCAAGAAGTTAAACACCAACAAATCAAATAATCCAATTAAAAAAATGGAGTACAGAACTAAACAGAGAATTCTCAACAGAGAAATACTGAATGGCAGAGAAACATTTAAAGAAATGCTCTTGAACGTATGACAGGAGTCTACTGAGCGCATCTGAAAGACTCTAACTAGCAGTGTTTTCAAAGCAAAGACTCATGACCAAACCTTTGGCAGAGTACAGGGAATCATAAGAAAGAAGGGGAGTTAGTCTGATGGGGAAAGGATAGGAGCTCCACAAGGACCAAATATATCTGGGCACAGGGTCTTTTCTGAGACTGACATTCAACCAAGGACCATGTATGGATATAACCTAGAACCTCCACTCAGATGTAGCCTGTGGTAGCTCAGTAACCAATTGATTTCGCAAAGTGAGGGGAACAGGGACTATTTCTAACAGGAACTCAATGACTGGCTCTTTGGTCTCCCCACCCCCGAAGGGAGGAGCAGTCCTGTTAGGCCACAGAGGAGGGCTTTGCAGCCAGTCCTGAAGATACCTGATAAAACAGGATCAGATGAATGGGGAGGAGGTCCCCCCTATCAGTGGACTTGGAAAGGGGCACGGTGGAGATGAGGGAGGGAGGGAGGGACTGGGAGGGAATGAGGGATCGGGACACGGCTGGGATACAGAGTTAATAAAATGTAACTGATAAAAAAAATAAAAAATAAAAAATAAAAAAAAAGAAATGCTCAACATCCTTAGTCATCCAGAAAATGCAAATTAAAAGGACCCTGAGATTCCACCTTACACCCATCAGAATGGCTAAGATCAAAAACTCAAGGGATGACACATGATGGAGAGATTGTGGAGAAAGGGGAACCCTCCCTCAGTGCTGGTGGGAATGTAACTTTGTACAACCACTTTGGAAATCAATCTAAGAAAATTTCTCAGACAATTAGAAATAGTGCTACCTGAAGATCTAGCTATACCACTCCTATGTATATATCTGAAAGATGCTCAACCATACAAGGATATTTGTTCAACTATGTTCATATCAGCTTTATTCATAATAGCCAGACTCTGGAATCAACCTAGATGTCCCTCAACTGAAAAATGGGTATAGAAATTGTGGTACATTTACACAATGGAATACTACTCAAAAATTAAAAACAAGGGAATCATGGAATTTGCAGGCAAACGGATGGAACTAGAAAAGATCATCCTGAGTGAGCTAACCCAGAAATAAAAAGACATGCATAGTATATACTTACTTATAAGTGATTATTAAATGTATAATATAGAATAAACATATGAAAATCTATAGTCATAAAGAAGCTAAACAACAAGGAGGATCCTAGGGAAGAGGGTTAATCCTCATTCAGAAGAACAAACAGGATAGACATCAGAAGTAGGAGAAGACAGGAACAGCACAGGAGACTTTCACAAAGGGCCTCTGAAAGACTCTACCCATCAGGATATTGAAGCAGATGCTGAGACTCAAGGCCAACCTTTGAGCAGAGCACAGGGAATCTTATGGAAGAACGGGGAGATAGAAAGACCTGGAAGAGATAGGAGCTCTACAAGGAGACAAACAGAGCCAAAATACCCAGTGGGGCCTGAAGAGACCAATACTCCATCAAAGGAAACACATGGAGAGGACCTGGACCCTCTTCTCAGATTAAGCCCATAGGCTGCTCAATCTCCATGTGGGTTTCCTAGTAAGGGGAGCAGGGGCTGTTTCTGGTATGAACTCAGTGGCTGGCTCTTTGATCACCTCCCACTGAAGCGTGCAGTCTTGCCAGGCCACAGAGGAAGATGATGCAGCCATTCCTGATGAGACCTTATAGGCTAGAGTCAGATAGAAGGGGAGGGGCATAGTGGGAGAAGAGGGAGGGAGGGTGGGGTTGGGAGGAGACGAGGGAGAGGGCCACAGCCTGGATACAAAGTAAATAATTTGTAATAAATAAATAAAATAAATAAAATTTACAAAAACAAGGAACAGCAGATATTTACTGAACATCCCCCCCCCCCAGAAAACAAAATAATCTACCTTATTCTGAACCCTTGGTGAAGGTTTCTTCAAAAATGATTATGTACTTGGACACATAACAAGTCTCAACAAAAAGAAGAAAATTGAAGCAATGTCCTGTATCCAATCAGAACACCACTGATTATACCTAAAAGGAGTAGACTGCAAGAAAAAATCAGACATTTAAAGAAAAGACAGTGGCAATACTCCTCAAATTATTCAATGAAATAGAAACAGAAGGAGCATTGCAAAATTTGTTCTATGAGGCCACAGTTACCCTGATACCCATAGCACATAAAGACTCAACAAAGAAAGAGAATTACAAACAAATTTTCCTAATGAACATGGATACAAAAATTCTTAATAAAATATGTGCAAACAAAATCCAGGAACACATCAAAATATCATCAGCCCATGACCAAGTATGCTTCATACCATAGATGTGAGGATGGTTCCATATACATAAATCAATAAATGTAATATTCTATATTAACCAAAACCATGCCATTATCATTATTCATATGAATAAGTTATGATTTTTCTCTGAAAGATATTTTAGCAGATTTCTCGTTGAAATTATAATTTATAGGATAAAACACAGTTATAAATGAAAATCACTCCAATGTCCTCAAATCCAAACCAGGATTTTACATGTTCACTTATTTGTTTGGTTGTTTTTTTATAGAAGATGGATTCTTCTCTGATATAATACATTCTGACTACCGTTTTCCCTCCCTTCACTTCTCCTAGCCCCACCCTCATACCCCTCTCCCCCATGTCCATTTCCCATTTCTTTCTCTTCAGAAAAGAGCAGGTCTCCAAGAGACACCAATTATGCTTTATGTTTCAGAAGTAGGGAAGCTAAATGCTTTTTCTAGCTATCTATCACTGTAATTTTAGATTGTCCAGTTCCCCACAGGACTCCTGATGCTTTAGATTTCTTGCTTTTCTTTGTACCTCTGCAATTTCCTTCTGCAAACAGTGATGAAGTGTTTAGGAAAAGACCTTCAAGGAGAGCTTTAGAGATGGCTCTACTCTGTTATCTGTTCATTTAGGACCAGTGACAGAGAAAGCGTGCTTCTTGTGCTTTGTAAAATGTAACCTCAGAACACTCTTTAGAGTCAGCATGTCTGTTGCCATTATTTAGATCGCCTATTAGGACTAACATATTTTCAGAAATCTGTCCAAAATATTACTTTCTTACATACTTTGTAGCAGAATTTCAAACAGTCACCAACCAAGTAACATATATTTTTCCACACATTCTGGGTAAAATTTTACATGACTTAGATTCTGAAATGGAGTTAGTTCTCTAAATTGTTAAGATATGGAAGAGCCTACCCCTTTCAGTGTTACTAGTTTTAATTTAGCATTACATTTTCAGCCTGACATTTGATACCTCACCAGATGATGTCCATGGCAGACCCTGATATCTCCATCTGTGGAGTTCTTCTCTCTGTCGCCTATATGTTGGTTGGACCTTACTGTTCCCAGGTTCTGGATGTGGGTGTTGATTAAATCTTAGTGTGGAGTGTTCCCATGGGATGGGATGTGACTGGAGTGGGGGATGACACATACTGGTTTTGCACCTGCTTGTGTATAAATGTAAATATTCAAAGCACTTCCTTGAGGACAAAACCAATGTCCAGGAAAGTGTAGAAATTGTAACAGGGCCACAGATCTCAACTGCCGCCCTGATGGAAGTACCATTCAGGCTGTAGACAGCACTATCAGCCAAAATGAAAACAAAGACCTACGCTAATCCATCAGAGTCCATGGTTATAGACAAGTCTCTAAATGCACTAACCTTGCTATCGGTTTCTGTAGTTCTGCTTCTTGATAACTGTTTTCGGTACCTAAGGCATGTAAACACAGAATATAGCTTTTGTGCTTAAAAGCTTACCATGAGAAAGACTGGGTGCTACACCAGTGTCCAGAACAGACAGTGCAGGGGCCAGCAGGATAACAAACACTTTTTACTGACTTAAACCTATGTCCAAGCAGTCTTCTCTGATCGATAATCCAAACTATAAGTCACCTGATCTTTGAAGACATTGCTACGTCAACCAACCCTGGAATTTTCTTCCTCTGATGCCCAGCCATGCATGACAATAAATATTGTCTCCATTTTAAAAGCTTATTCTTGTACTTCTGTCAAAATGATGTGATCGTTCTCTGGATAAGCAATTGCTCATCCATCATCTGTGTGTTCACTCATCCTTTTTTATCCAGCATAAGCAACACTCTGTCTTTAACTTGGACTAATGGGTAAATAAACTGAGAGCTCTATAAATTGCTACAATAAATGCAAATCTTTATTGATTGCTGTTGTACTCAAATGTTTTGTTCATTCATTCAAAACAATTTATGCTAAGTTTAGTTTGATGGGATGAGACAGCGTATCCTTTATGTGAGAATGCAACATTTGATACTCTGCACTCCTTTCTCATGCTGGGTTTTCACTTTTAGAAAGCTATTTGATGTCCCTGTATTTTTGTGTTATAATCTACAATTAGATGGATTATATAATAGACTTGTTCTCGAACTTTGTGTCAATGATTCCTTTAATAATTAATAAAAGCCATGGAGACTTTGCTCCAGAATAAAAATTAAGTATAATTTCAGAATATTCGTGGATCACTTCATGACAATTATGGCCTAATAGACTAATTCATTCATGATATAATTAGTGATTTAGTGTCCATGACTGATGGCTAAACTAAGTTCAGGGACAAGGAAGAGCAAAGCATTGTTGCAGTAGCCACATAAAAAGCTTGACCACAGAGTACCAGAGGATCATGCTGTACTGTGGTTTCACTTGTTTGGTAAGAGGTGGTGTGGTGGTTTCAATGAAAATAGCCCCCATACACTCACAGAGAATGATATTATTGGAAGTGTGGCCTTGTTGGAGGAAGAGTGTCATCAGCAGTGGGCTTTGAGATTTCAGAAGCTCAAGCGACCAATACCACTCTCTTCCTGTTGCTTGTTAATAAAGATGAAGAACTCTCAGCTACTTCTCTAGCATCATTTCAGACAGCATGATGCCTCCATGATGATAATGGCTAAACTTCTGAATGGTAAGCCAGCACAGTTAAATGCTTTCTCTTAATTTTTAAAAATAGTTTGTAATAGTTGCTGTGGTTATGGCATCTATTCACAGCAATAAATCCCTTAAACCATGTGGGCAGAATGGTTTGTGGAAGACTATGAGAAAGATAACCAATTATACAGAGGAAACAGAAATAATGATGGGAAAGATGTTACAAAGGTTCTGGAAGAAAGGGATCTTGGAATTACAGCCGCCATTGTTACTGCCATCTCATTGGCGGCTGTTGGAGCTACCACCAGGGCATTAGCCAGGAGTCATACTGTGCAGATGGCTCAGACCCAGAATAACCTTTTAGCCAATGTAGCTCATGCCTTAGTTGTACAAAAAGGAATTAATGCTCAACTAAAAGGGGCTTGATGGTGTTCAATCAAAGGATTGACCTCGTGCAGGAGCAAATTGATACCCTATGGCAAATAGCTCAACTTGGCTGTCAATGAAAGTATGCTGGACTTTGAGTCACTAGCATACAACATGAGAATTTTCCCTGTGCTGCAAAATCTGTCTAAACAATTGTCTAGCTATATTTTAGGTAATTGGACTGGAGAATTCGATACTACGATGGAGCAGCTGAGAGTGGCCATTGTCACAGTAAATTCTACCAGAGTGGACGCAGGACTAGCCACAGGATTATCATCATGGATTGCTGCAACCATGAATCATCTGAAGGAATGGGCGGACATGGGAGCGTTAGCAGGCCTTCTGGTGTTGGTCTCCTTGGTTTGCCTGTGGTATATATGCAAGATTAGAGTCTCACAACAGCGTAATGCAGCCATGACCATTCAGGCCTTTACAGCCATTGAAGCAGGACAGTCTCCCCAAGCATGGTTGGCTACCATAAAAAGCTAAAATGTTACGCTCAGGATGCGAGGCTAAGCACTGCACTCAGGGTCAGCTGCTTTCGACCCAGAGAAGAGCATGTCTGATTGCATGCAGTTGATGCCCCAGGTCCCGCCTCTGAGAAAAAGGTATCAGACGGGTATGATGCTCTTTGGGTGGATGACACCTAAATGAACATCAGTACAAAGTCCCAATTTATTTCTAATATCAGAGATCAGACCTCTACTCTTGCCTGATGCGTCTAAAACAAAAAGGGGGAACTGCAGAGAGCTGCGTAATGCCGCGCCTTAAAGATGGAGCTGGTTTCTGCCTTCCACCTTCCCGATGGTGAGTGCTCTCTGTCATGAACAACTCCACATTTGGCTAAGGCTGAGGATCTGGCTTGCTCCCATGTATGTGGACCTATCTGCATTGCCCACGTGGCACGCTGAGGTTGGCTACCCAGAGGCTATTTAAGCTGTGGGCTGGCTTTCCCCAGGGTCAGATGATTGTTCAAGGTTCCTGAATAAACTGCATTGAAAAAAAAAAAAAAAAAAGAAAAAAAAAATGGTATCATAAAACTTGTAAGCAAATGGATTGAACTAGGAAAAAAAAATCATCTTTAGTGAAATAAACTAGACCTCTCAAATAAACATAATATGTATTCACTTTTTTTAAAATTTTTCATCAATTACACTTTATTCATTCTGCATCCCCCCCATAAGCCCCACCCTCCTCCCCTTCCAATTCTACCCTCCCTCCTCCCTCTGCTTGCATGCCACTCTCCAAGTCCACTGATAAGGGGAGGTTCTCCTCTCCTTTCTGATCTTAGTCTATCAGTTCACATCAAAAGTGGCTGCATTGTCCTCTACTATGGCCTGGTAAGGCTGCTCCCCTCCAGGGGGAGGATCAAAGAGCAGGCCAATCAGATTATGTCAGAGGCAATCCCTCTTCACATTACTATGTAACCCAATTGGACTCTGAACTGCCCTGGGCTACATCTGTGCAGGGGTTCTGGGTTATCTCTATGAATAGTCCTTGGTTGGAGTATGAGTCTCTAGGAAGTTCCCTGTGTTCAAATTTTCTTGTTCTGTTGCTCTCCTTGTGGAGACCCTGTCCTCTCCAGCTCTTACTATTTCCCTGTTCTTACATAAAATTCCATTCACTCTGCCCAACAGTTGCCCATCAGGCTCAGCATCTGCTTTGATAGTCTGTAGGGCAGAGGCTTTCAGAAGCCCTCTGTGGTAGGTTCCTAGGTTGTTTTCTGTTTTCTTCTTCTTCGGATGTCCATCCTCTTTGCCTTTCCGGATGGGGATTGAGCATTTTAGTTAGGGTCCTTTCTCTTGCTTAGTTTCTTTAGATGCACAGGTTTTAGTGGGTTTGTCCTATGTTGTATGTCTATATGAGTGAGTATATACCGTGTATGTCTTTTTGCTTCTGGGACAACTCACTCAGGATGATCCTTTCCAGATCCCACCATTTACCTGCAAATTTCATGATTTCCTTATTTTTCATTGCTGAGTAATATTCCATTGTGTAGATGTACCACAATTTCTGCATCCATTCTTCGGTTGAGGGGCATCTGGGCTGTTTCCAGCTTCTGGCTATTACAAATAAGGCTGCTGCAAACATGGTTGAGCAAATGTCCTTTTTGTGTATTTGAGCCTCTTTTGGATATAGGCCCAGGAGTGGTATGGCTGGATCTTGAGGAAGCGCTATTCCTAGTTGTCTGAGAAAGTGCCAGATTGATTTCCAGAGTGGTTGTACAAGTTTACATTTCCACCAGCAGTGGAGAAGGGTTCCCCTTTCTCCACAACCTCTCCAACATGTGTTGTCACTTGAGTTTTTGATCTTGGCCATTCTCATGGGTGTAAGGTGAAATCTCAGGGTTGTTTTGATTTGCATTTCCCTAATGGCTAGTGAGGTTGAGCATTTCTTTAAGTGCTTCTCTGCCATTCGGTATTCCTCTACAGAGAATTCTCTGTTTAGCTCTGTTCCCCATTTTTTAAGTGGATTACTTGGTTTGCTGCTTTTCAGCTTCTTTAGTTCTTTATATATACTGGATATGAGTCCTCTGTCAGATAAAGAGTTGGTGAAGATTCTTTCCCAATCTCTAGGCAGTCGCTTTGTTTTGATGACGGTGTCCTTTGCTTTACAGAAGCTTTTCAGTTTCATGAGGTCCCATTTATTGATTGTTGCTCTTAGAGCCTGTGCTGTTGGTGTTCTGTTCAGGAAGTTTTTTCCTGTACCAATGAGTTCTAGGTTATTACCCACGTTTTTTTCAAGCCAATTTAATGTGTCTGGTTTTATGTTGAGGTCTTTGATCCACTTAGACTTCAGTTTTGTGCAGGGTGATAAGTATGGATCTATTTTCATTTTTCTACATGTAGACATCCAGTTGGACCAGGTAAATCAACTAAATAGACCTATATCCCCCAAAGAAATAGAAGTGGTCATCAAAAGTCTCCCATCCAAAAAAAGCCCAGGACCAGATGGCTTCAGCGAAGAATTCTACCAGACCTTCAAAGAAGAGCTAACACCAATTCTCTTCAAACTATTCCACAAAATAGAAACAGAAGGAACATTACCAAACTCATTCTATGAAGCCACAGTCACCTTGGTACCTAAACCTCACAAAGACTCAACAAAGAAAGAGAATTTCCGGCCAATCTCCCTTATGAACATTGATGCAAAAATACTTAATAAAATACTTGCAAACCGAATCCAAGAACACATCAAAGATATTATCCACTATGACCAAGTAGGCTTCATCCCAGGTATGCAGGGGTGGTTCAATATACTGTAATCCATCAATGTGATCCACCATATTAACAAATTGAAAGAAAAAAACCACATGATAATCTCCCTAGATGCTGAAAAAGCATTTGACAAAATCCAACATCCATTCATGTTCAAAGTATTGGAGAGATCAGGGATACAAGGCACATATCTAAACATAGTAAAGGTGATATACAGCAAGCCTATAGCCAACATCAAACTGAACGGAGAGAAACTTAAAGCAATCCCACTGAAATCAGGGACAAGACAAGGCTGCCCACTCTCTCCATATCTCTTCAACATAGTTCTGGAAGTCCTTGCTAGAGCAGTTGAAGGAGATCAAGGGGATACAAATTGGAAAGGAAGAAGTCAAATTATCACTATTTGCAGATGATATGATAGTATACGTGAGTGACCCCAAAAACTCTACCAGGGAACTCCTACAGCTGATAAACACCTTCAGCAAAGTGGCCGGATACAAAATAAACTCAAAAAAATCAGTAGCCCTCCTGTATACAAAAGACAAAAGGGCTGAGAAAGAAATTAGGGAAACAACACCCTTCACAATAGCCACAAATGTATTCACTTTTATTTGAATATTAGCCTTTCAATAAATTATAGTCAAGCTAAACTGCAGACCCAGATTGGTTAGGTATAGAGAAAGGACTAGAGAGAATTGTGGATCTACCTGTGGGGCGAGGGGAGAATAGATTTTATGGGTGGACTGGAATAGAGCCCGGGGACAAAAAACAGGAGGATTGGGTGGGAAGGGGGAGGGAAGATGTGACTGATTGAGGAAATGAGAAGAGAGACAGCTAGAACTGAAGGGGATTTGAAGGGTGACATGGAAACCCAGTGCACTGGACTTCCTGTAATATATGAAAGTGACCCTAATGAAGTCTCCAAATAATGAGGAAGATGAGTGTCCATCTCATGTCGTGAAAAGTCCTAGCTTACAGTGCTAGGACTGGGTTTCATCCAATTGAGTAGTAGTCCAAAAGGGTCCCCATGGGAATCTCCAAACAACCCAAGATGTTGTGAAGACAATAGGTAACTTTCCATAGGATGGTATCAAGGTTTCGTTAATGAAGACAACATGCACGTGGAAAAGTCTAGCTGTTGCCTCCATAGAGCCTGAACACCATGTTCTAGTAACTTTAATATAGGAAGGTACTATCCAGGCTACAAACAAAACAAAACAAAACAAAACAAAAGACAAAAAACCTAAACACCAACACAGCCGCACAACCTTTTAACTACAGCCTGCCCTGCCTGTAAAATATGCTTGACAATGGTGGCACAAAACTTTTGGGAGTAATCAACCAGTGTCTGATTTGACCAATGTCTACTCCATGTGATGAGACCTATATCTAACAGTGCTTCAATGTCCAAGAAACAAACACTAGATAGCTCACTTCAGAGACCCAAGATAAAATCACATCCTATTTGTTTATTATAATAACAACAATAATAAACACTAAATAAAATAACTCCTGGTCATATTTTGTTGTACTCATAGAACAGTGCTTATTCATTCATCACCAAAGAGCTTTCCTCTTGCAGCAGATGGGCAGAAATACAGTGCCTACAGCCAGATATTATGCAGAGAGAGAGAGAGAGACAGAGAGAGAGAAACCTTGAAACACATGAGATATCTCCATCAAATCCTTCCCCTCAGAATTCAGAGAACTCCATAAAAGAGAAGGCAGACAAGAGTAGGGAAGATGGTGGATGAACAACCACAGGAGAAAACGTTCTAAAACAGCTGAACAATGCTCATATGAAGCCACAGAGACTGAATCAGCAATCACAGGGCCTACATAGGTCTGCACGGTCCTCTGCTTATTCATGCTAGCATTCAGGTAGTATTTTTTTAAACTTTATTAGTTGAATTTTATTAACTCTGTATGCCAGCTGTATCCCACTCCCTCATTCCCTCCCAACCACACCCTCCCTCCTTCATTTCCTCCCTGTCCCTTTCCAAGTCCAATGATTGGGGAGGACCTCCTCCCCTTTCATCTGACCCTGTTTTATTAGATATCTTCAGGACTGAATGCACAGTCCTCCTCTGTGGCCAAGCAGGACTGTTCCTTCCTTGCAGGGTGGAGAGGTCAAAAAGCCAGTCATTGAGTTCCTGTCAGAGATAGTCCCTGTTCCCCTTACTATGGGAAACCAATTGGTTACTGAGCTACCACAGGCTACATCCGAGCAGAGGTTCTAGGTTATATCCATACATGGTCCTTGGTGGAGTGTCTGTCTCAGAAAAGACCCCTATGCCCAGATATATTTGGTCCTTGTGGAGCTCCTATCCACATCATACTAACTCCCCCTTCTTTCATATAATTCCCTGCACTCTGCTGAAGGTTTGGTTATGCATCTTAGTATCTGCTTTGATATACTTCTAGGTAGAGTTTTTCATAGGCCTTCTGCAGTAGGCTCCTATTCTGTTACTTGTTTCCTCCTACATCCAATGCACATCCCATTTGTCTTTCTAAGTAAGGATTGATCATCTAACCCCGGGGCCTCTTTCCTGTTTATCTTCTTTAGGTGTATAGATTTTATTATGTTTATCATATCTTTTTTTTTTCAGTGCAGTTTATTCAGGAACCTTGAACAATCATCTGACCCTGGGGAAAGCCAGCCCACAGCTTAAATAGCCTCTGGGTAGCCAACCTCAGCGTGCCACGTGGGCAATGCAGATAGGTTCACATACATGGGAGCAAGCCAGATCCTCAGCCTTAGCCAAATGTGGAGTTGTTCATGACAGAGAGCACTCACCATCGGGAAGGTGGAAGGCAGAAACCAGCTCCATCTTTAAGGCATAGCATTCCGCAGCTCTCTACAGTTCCCCCTTTTTGTTTTAGACGCATCAGGCAAGAGTAGAGGTCTGATCTCTGATATTAGAAATAAATTGGGACTTTGTACCAATGTTCATTTAGGTGTCATCCACCCAAAGAGCATCAGACCCGTCCGATACCTTTTTCTCAGAGGCGGGACCTAGGGTATCAACTGCATGCAATCAGACATGCTCTTCTCTGGGTCCAAAGCAGCTGACCCTGAGTGCAGTGCTTAGCCTCGCATCCTGAGCATAACATTATAGCTTTTTATGGTAGCCAACCATGCTTGGGGATACTGTCCTGCTTCAATGGCTGTAAAGGCCTGAATGATCATGGCTGCATTACCCTGTTGTGAGACTCTAATCTTGCATATATAGCACAGGCAAACCAAGGAGACCAATACCAGAAGGCCTGCTAATGCTCCCATGCCAGCCCATTCCTACAGATGATTCATGGTTGCAGCAATCCATGATGATAATCCTGTGGCTAGTCCTATGTCCACTCTGGTAGAATTTACCATGACAATGGCCACTCTCAGCTGCTCCATCGTAGTATCGAATTCTCCAGTCCAATTACCTAAAATATAGCTAGACAATTGTTTAGACAGATTTGCAGCACAGGAAAAATTCTCATGTTGTATGCTAGTGACTCAAAGTCCAGCATACTTTCATTGACAGCCAAGTTGAGCGATTTGCCATAGGGTATCAATTTGCTCCTGCGCGAGGTCAATCCTCTGACTGAACACCATCAAGCCTCCTTTTAGTTGAGCATTAATTTCTTTTTGTACGTCTAAGGCATGAGCTACATTGGCTAAAAGATTATTCAGGGTCTGAGCAGTCTGGACAGTATGACTCATGGCTAATGCCGTGGTGGTAGCTCCAATAGCCGCCAATGAGATGGCAGTAACAATGGTGGCTGTAGTTCCAAGATCCCTTTTCTGTCTGAAGAGAGTCATAGCGTGAGGGGCATCCACGGGCACAGGCACCCAGCGAGGCATGCGAGTAACCAGGGCATACCTAACTTTACTAGCATTCCAGCATTGGGGAAAAAAGCAAGTATCATTACCACAATTACTTGGCTCTATCTGGCTATCAATGAATAAAAATGGGGGTTATAAACAAACAGGTGTAGACTTATAGGATATATTATGAGAAGCCTTAACCCCCTCGTTGGAACATCCTGCATCAGTTCTAGCACTAGCAGTGGTGGTGTCCGAGGTCTGAGTATGTTCAGGAGACCATTGCCCCCAGGGGCGAGACGTGCTCCATGCCAATTGACTAACTCCATGTTTTCCTCCACTTTTGAAAGTCATTTAAGGTTCTTAAATTATCTTCTCTTTTTTTCTTTATTTTTTAAAATTTTTTGTCAATTACACTTTATTCATTCTGCATCCCCTCATAAGCCCCTCCCTCCTCCCCTCCTAATCCCACCCTCCCTCCCCTTTCTGCATGCATGCCACTCCCCAAGTCCACTGATAGGGGAGGTTCTCCTCTCCTTTCTGATCTTAGTCTATCAGTTCACATCAAAAGTGGCTGCATTGTCCTCTACTATGGCCTGGTAAGGCTGCTCCCCCCCAGGGGGAGGTGATCAAAGAGCAGGCCAGTCAGTTCATGTCAGAGGCAGTCCCTCTTCACATTACTATATAGCCCACTTGGAGACTGAGATGCCATGGGCTACATCTGTGCAGGGGTTATCCTTAGTTGGAGTATGAGTCTCTGGGAAGTTCCCTGCGTTCAAATTTTTCGTGTTATGTTGCTCTCTTTGTGGGGGCCCTGTCCTCTCCAGCTCTTACTATTTCCCAGTTCTTACATAAAATTCCCTTCACTCTGCCCAACAGTTGCCCATCAGGCTCAGCATCTGCTTTGATAGTCTGTAGGGCAGAGGCTTTCAGAGGCCCTCTGTGGTAGGTTCCTAGGTTGTTTCCTGTTTTCTTCTTCTTCTGATGTCCATCCTCTTTGCATTTCAGGATGGGGATTGAGCATTTTAGTTAGGGTCCTTTCTCTTGCTTAGTTTCTTTAGATGCACAGATTTTAGTGGGTTTGTCCTATGTTGTATGTCTATATGAGTGAGTATATACCGTGTGTGTCTTTTTGCTTCTGGGACAACTCAGTCAGGATGATCCTTTCCAGGTCCCACCATTTATCTGCAAATTTCATGATTTCCTTATTTTTCACTGCTGAGTAATATTCCATTGTATAGATGTACCACAGTTTCTGCATCCATTCTTCAGTTGAGGGGCATCTGGGTTGTTTCCAGCTTCTGGCTATTACAAATAAAGCTGCTAGACCTGGAAAGAAAAATTCTCAACTTCATATGGAATAACAAGAAACCCAGAATTGCTAAAACAATCCTCTACAATAAAAGATATTCTGGAGGTATCTCCATCCCTGATCTTAAGTTGTACTATAGAGCAACAGTTTTAAAAACTGCATGGTACTGGCATAGAAACAGAATGGTGGATCAATGGAACCGAACAGAGGACCCAGAAATAAACCCACACACTTATGGACACCTGATCTTTGACAAAGACACCAAAACCATACAATGGAAAAAAGATAGCATCTTCAACAAATGGTGCTGGTCCAACTGGATGTCCACATGTAGAAAAATGAAAATAGATCCACACTTATCATCCTGCACAAAACTGAAGTCCAAGTGGATTAAAGACCTCAACATAAAACCAGACACGTTAAATCGGCTAGAAAAAAAAGTGGGGAATACCCTAGAACTCATTGGTACAGGAGACAACTTCCTGAACAGAACACCAACAGCACAGGCTCTAAGAGCAACAATCAATAAATGGGACCTCATGAAACTGAAAAGCTTCTGTAAAGCAAAGGACACAGTCATCAAAACAAAGCGACTGCCTACAGATTGGGAAAGAATCTTCACCAACCCTTTATCTGACAGAGGACTCATATCCAGTATATATAAAGAACTAAAGAAGCTGAAAAGCAGCAAACCAAGTAATCCACTTAAAAAATGGGGAACAGAGCTAAACAGAGAATTCTCTGGAGAGGAATATCGAATGGCAGAGAAGCACTTAAAGAAATGCTCAACCTCACTAGCCATTAGGGAAATGCAAATCAAAACAACCCTGAGATTTCACCTTACACCCATGAAAATGGCCAAGATCAAAAACTCAAGTGACAACACATGCTGGAGAGGTTGTGGAGAAAGGGGAACCCTCCTCCACTGCTGGTGGGAATGTAAACTTGTACAACCACTCTGCAAATCAATCTGGCGCTTTCTCAGACAACTAGGAATAGCGCTTCCTCAAGATACAGCCATACCACTCCTGGGCATATATCCAAAAGAGGCTCAAATACACAAAAAAGACATTTGCTCAACCATGTTTATCATATCTTATAGGTCTATATAAGTGAGTATATACCATGCGTGTCTTTCTCCTTCAGGGATACCTCACTCAGAATGATCTTTTCTAGATCCCACCATTTGCCTGCAAATTTCATGATTTCCTCATTTTTGATTGCTGAGTAGTATTCCATTGTGTAAAAATACTACAATTTCTGTATCCATTCCTCCGTTGAGGGACATCTGGGTTGTTTCCAGGTTCTGGATATTACAAATAAAGCTGCTACAAACATGGCTGAGCAAATGTCCTTGTTGTGTACTTGAGCAAATTTTGGGTACATGCCTAGGAGTGGTATAGCTGGGTCTTGAGGAAACACTATTCCTAATTATCTGAGAAAGAGCCAAATTGACTTCCAAAGTGCTTGTACCATTTTACATTTCCACCAGCAATGGAGGAGGGTTCCCCATTCTCCACAACCTCTCCAGCATGTGTTGTCATTCGAGTTTTTTATTTTAGCCATTTTGATGGGTGTAAGGTGAAAATGAGGTTTGTTTTGATTTGCATCTCCCTGATGGCTAAGGATGTTGAGCATCTCTTTAAGTGTTTCTCTGCCATTCTATATTCCTCTACACAGAATTCTATGTTTAGCTCTGTATTTTTAATTGGATTACTTGATTTATTTATTTTTTGACTTCTTTAGTTCTTTATATATGCTGGATATCAGCCCTCTGTCAGATATAGGGTTGGTGAAGATCCTTTCCCAGTCAGTAGGCTGTCGTTTTGTTCTGACGACAGTGTCTTTTGTTTCACAGAAGTTTTTCAGTTTCATGAGGTCCCATTTATTGATTGTTGCTCTTAGAGCCTGTGTTGTTGGTGTTCTGTTCAGGGAGTTGTCTCCTGTGCCAATGAGTTCTACGCTGTTCCCCACTTTTTTTTCTAACCGATTTAGAGTATCTGGTTTTATGTTGAGGTCTTTGATCCACTTGGACTTTAGTATTGTGCAGGGTGATAAATATGGATCTATTTTCATTTTTCTGCATGTAGACATTGAGTTGGACCAATACCATTTGTTGAAGATGCTGTCTTTTTTCCATTGAATGGTTTTGGCTTCTTTGTAAAAAATCATGTATTCATAGGTGTGTGGGTTTATTTCTGGGTCTTCTATTCGGTTCCATTGATCCTCCTTTCTGTTTCTATGCCAATACCATGCAGTTTTTATTATTATTGCTCTGTAGTACATCTTGAGATCGGGGATGGAGATACCTCCAGATGATTTGTTGTTGTACAGGATCATTTTGGAGATTCTGGGTTTTTTGTTTCTCCATATGAAGCTGAGAATCTTTCTTTCAAGGTCTGTAAAGAATTGTGTTGCCATTTTTATGGGAATTGCATTGAATCTGTAAATTGCTTTTGCAGGATGGCCATTTTCACTATGTTAATCCTACCAATCCATGAGCACGGGAGATCGTTCCATCTTCTGATATCTTCTTCAATTTCTTTCTTCAGGGACTTAAAGTTTTTTTCAAACTGGTGTTTCATTTGCTTGGTTAGAGTCACCCCAAAGTACTTTATGTTATTTGTGACTATTGTGAAGGGTGTTATTTCCTTGATTTCTTTCTCGGCCCTTTTGTCTTTGGTATACAGGAGGGCTTCTGATTTTCTTTTTTTAGTTGATTTTGTATCCTGCTACTTTGCTGAAGGTGTTTATCAGCTGAAGGAGTTCTCTGGTTGAATTTTTGGGGTCATTTATGTATATTATCATATCATCTTTGAATAGTGACACTTTGAACTCTTCCTTTCTGATTTGTATCCCCTTGATCTCCTATAGTTGTCTTATTGCGTTAACTAGGACTTCAAGTACTATGTTGAATAGATATGGAGAGTGAGGGCAGGCTTTTGTTGTTCCTGATTTCAGTGAGATTGATTTGAGTTTCTCTCCATTCAGTTTGATGTTGGCTATAGGCTTGCTGTATATTGCCTTTACTATGTGTAGGTATGTGTCTTGTATCCCTGATCTCTCCAAGACTTTAAACATGAATGGGTATTGGACTTTGTCAACTGCTTTTTTAGCATCCAAAGAGATGATCATGTGGTTTTTCTCCTTCAGCTTGTTTATATGGTGGATTACATTGATGGATTTCTGTATGTTGAACCACCCTTGCATGCCTGGGATTAAGCCTCCTTGGTCATGGTGTATGATATCTTTGATGTGTTCTTGGATTCAGTTTGCAAGTATTTTATTGAGTATCTTTGCATCAATGTTCATAAAAGAGATCAGTCTGAAGTTCTCTTTTTGTTGGATCTTTGTGTGGTTTAGGTATCAGGGTGACTGTGGCTTCATAGAATGCCACAGGTAATGTTCCTTCTGTTTCTATTTTGTGGAATAGTTTGAAGAGAATTGGAGTTAGCACTCCTTTGAAGGTCTGATAGAATTCTGTACTGAATCCATCTGGCCCAGGGCTTTTTTTGGAAGGGAGACTGTTGATGACTGTTTCTCTTTCCTTGGGGGATATAGGACTATTCAATCTTTCTACCTGTTCTTGACTTAATTTTGGTAGGTGAACTCTATCAAGGAAATTGTCCATTTCTTTTAGATTTTCGAATTTTGTGGCATATAGGCTTTTGTAGTATGACCTAAAGATTGTTTGGATTTCCTCGGTGTCTGTAGTTATGTCCCCTTTTCATTTCTGATTTTGCTGATTTGGATAGTTACTCTCTGCCTTTTAGTTAGTTTGGCTAAGGGTTTGTCTATCTTGTTGATTTTCTCAAAGAACCAGCTCTTGGTTTCATTGATTCTTTTAATAGTTTTATTTGTTTTTAATTGATTGATTTCAGCCCTGAGTTTGATTATTTCCAGCCGTCTGCTCCTCTTGGGTGTATTTGCTTCTTTTTTTTCTAGGGCTTTCAGTTGGGCCATTAAGTTGCTTGTATGAGATGTCACAAATTTCTTCTTGAAGGCACTTAGTGCTATGAATTTTTGTTTGAGCACTGCCTTCATTGTGTCCCATAAATTAAGGTATGTTATACCTTCATTTTCATTGAAATGAAAATTTCTAGGAAGACTTCTAAAGACTTCTAGGAAGTCTTTAATTTCTTTATTTCTTCCTTGACCCAGCTGTCATTGAGCAGCAAGTTGTTCAGTTTCCATGTGCTGTAGGCTTTTTTTTAATTACATTGTTGTTGAGGTGCAGCTTTAGTCCATGGTGGTCAGATAGAATATTGGGAATTATTTCAATCCTCTTGTATCTGTTGAGGCTTGCTTTGTGATCAACTATATGGTCTATTTTGGAGAATGTTCCATGGGGTGCTGAAAAGAAGGTATACTCTTTTGAGTTTGGATGGAAAGTTCTGTAGACATCTATTAGCTCCATTTGATTTAGGAGCTCTGTAAGTGCCTTTATGTCCTTATTAGGCTTCTGTCTAGATGATCTGTCCCTTGGTGAGAGTGCGGTGTTGATGTCTCCGACTATTAAGGTGTCAGGATAGATGTGTGATTTGAGTTTTAATGTTTCATTTATGAATGTAGGTACTCTTGTATTTAAGGCATAGATGCTCAGAATTGTGATGTCCTCTTGGTGGATTTTTCCTTTGATGAGAATGTAGTGGCCCTCTTTATCTTTTTTGACTAATTTTGGTTGAAAGTCTATTTTATTAGATATTAGGATAGCTACCCCAGCTTGTTTTCTGGGTCTGTTTGCTTGAAAGACATTTTTCCAGCCCTTTACTCTGAGGTAGTGTTTATGTTTGTTGCAGAGGTGTGTTTCTTGGATGCAGCAGAATGTTGGATCCTGTTTCCATATCCATTCTGTTAGTCTGTGTCTTTTTATTGGAGAGTTGAGTCCATTGATGTTGATAGATAATAGTGACCAATGAACATCAGTTCTTTTTATATTGGCGTTGGTGGTCTTACCGTGTTCCATTGCTTGTTTTCTTCTAATTTTTGTTGGGATATTATTTGTATGCTTTGTTTTCTTGGGTGAAGTTGTTTTCATTGGATTTGAGTTTTCCTTTTAGTATCTTGTAAGGCTGGTTTGCTGTGTAGAGATTGCATAAATTTAGTTTTGTCATGTAATGTTTTGTTTTCTCCATATATGTTGATTGAAAGCTTTGCAGGGTATAGTAGTCTGGGTTGGCATCTGTGGTCTCTTAGAGTCTGCATGACACCAGCCCAAGCCCTTCCAGCTTTCATAGTTTCTGAAGAGAAGTCCAGTGTGATTCTGATAGGTCTACCTTCATGTTACTTGGCCTTTTTCCCTTGCTGCTTTTAATATCTTTTCTTTGTTCTGTAGATTTAGTGTTTTGACTAGGGTGTGACGTGATGTGTTTCTTTTCTGGTCTAGGCTTTTTGGTGTTCTGTAGGCCTCTTGTATATTTATGGACATCTTTTTCTTTAAGTTGGGAAAATTTTCTTCTATGATTTTCTTGAAAATATTTTCTGGATCTTGGAGCCTGGAGACTTATTTTTCATCTATTCCTGTTATTCTTAGATTTCGTCTTTTCATGACATCCTTGATTTCTTGGATATTTTGTTTTGGGGACTTTTCTGATTTTACTTTTTCTTTGAGAGAAGTATCAATTTCTGCGAGTGTATCTTCAGCTCCGGAGATTCTCTCTTCTATCTCCTGTAGTCTGTTGGTGATGCTTACCTTTGTGGTTCCTGATCTTTTCTCTAGGTTCTCCAGCTCCAGGGTTTTCAGAGTTTGTGTTTTCTTTATTGATTCTAATTCTGTTTTCATGCCTTGCACCATTTCCTTCATCTGTTTGAATGTGGAATCCTGTCTCTCTATGATGGTTTCTATTTTTTTGTTCATTTCCTCTCTAGTTACCACTAAGTGTATCTCTACTTGTGCCTCTATTTGTTTGGCTATATTTGCCTTTGTTTCTTTAAGAATTTTGTCCATTTCCTTTTTCTTTGCCTCCAATTGACTGGCCAAATCTTTGATAGATTTGTTCATTTCCTCTTTAACTGTCTGAATTTGCATGGTTATTGCTCTGAGAGAATTGTTTGTGTTGTCTTTATGAGCCTCAAATAATTGGGTAAGCATAGCTTTAAAGTCATTTTCCTGTGCTTCTGATGAATTGGAGTATCCATCAGTTTGGGGGGTTGCTGGTGAAGTCATGATGTCCTGATTTATGTTGGATATGTTCTTTCGCCTACCCCTGGCCATTGGCTTATCTGAAACCTTCCCTGTTTGTTTCTGGATTCTGCAGTTCAGACTGGTACTGTCTCTCTCTGGTATCTGGAGAATTCTTTAGGAAGCTGAGAGAGGTCCCATAACCTTAGCGTGTGCGTTGCTGCACTAACTGTACCTGTGAGAGGAAAGTACGTGGGCACAAAAGGGCAAATGCAGGCGAGTGCACACATGCACGTGTGTGTGTGTGTGTGTGTGTGTGTGTAAGTGTGCGTGGAAGTGTGTCTCGAGGGACAGAGTGATAGAAAATGTTGAATCCTTGAGTTTGTGGGAGGGGTTCTGCCTTTCAGGCTTCTAGGTGGTTATTTTTGCATGCACTGTATATGTGGCAGGCACTGGTGATGGTCGCAGCACAATTTCCGGCATTAACTGCCTTAACTCCTCAGTTGGACCTGCAGAGCAGGGGTTTCAATGTTCCAAGTGACCCTCTGTTATCCGCAGTGGGTATGTGGGTGAGAGGGGTCCGATGCCTGGCTTCTATTTTAGAAGGACCCTGGATCTCGGGCTCTGCAGACACTCAAGGGCGCACTCACTCTTAAGCAGGTCACATGGGCAGGAATCGGGGTATCCGGGCTCTCTGATCTCTGGTTTGGCCCTGGTTGGTCTGCAGGAGGACTGATGTGCTCTGCCAGCTCAGTACAGCTGCAGCTGCCAGGTTAGTAAGTCCCGCTGCAGCTGGAGACTGGGATGCTGGTCCAGATGCCTTCTGGAAAGTCCCAGGGGCCCTCCACTGTGCTCTCCAGGTGTGGGAGGCCCAGCGCCTGGTATGCCTAGCTTGTATGGCGAGTCTGCTTTGGTGGGTATATAGTGAATTATCTGTCACTGAGGGCTTAGACAGGCTGTACAGTCAGTGGCTGAGTGACCCTGCAGAGCCAGTATGGTGGCCAGCAGAACTGGGACCCTGGGAGGATGGTGCTGCAGGTCTGGGACTCCAAGACCCAAGACCAGTACAGCTGGCAGTTGCCGCTAAGGGCCTAGGAGCTCCGCCTCAGCCGCTGGCTGCAGAGCCCAGGCAGTTAGGTCTGAGCTGAGAATCTGGGTGACTCGCTGTGCTGAGGAGGAGGTTTGTCCGAGAAAGGGGAGTGTCAGGAGATCAAAGGATCATTTCTCTCCTTCCCCAAACAAGTCCATGGGTGACCCAAGACCAAAGTTCTCTCTTCATGCGATGTTCCCTGTCGCTTAGAAAGCCTCTCCGTAGTTTCCCTGGCTTTAGAAGTCCTTCGACTCACCAACTCAGGCGTTCAGCTCTTCCACAGCTCAGAAACTGTGTGTGCTTGCTAGTCGCCATCTTGGCTCCTCCCCCATCTCAGGTAGTATTTTTATGGGACTCCTGAATGTGTGGAGTGTGTCTCATTGTGGACACTGTAGCGTGTCACAGTGTATTACACAGTATACCCTTTTGTCCACGTATCTTTACTTGCAAAGTAAAGTCATTTCAATAAGTCATTCCTTATGTCATTCCAATAAGTCATTGATCTGTTTCAAGGCCTCTGCCTTCTGCTACAACATCAGTGCTGGATCCTCACTGTGACTCCTCTCAGCTGTCCTGTTGTTACTCTGTGTCATGAAGCTCCTGAAGCCTTGAATCTGCAGAACTAGCCTATCACGAGCCCTACAGGTTTATTGATGGGGTAGGTTTTAGGGTGAGCCAACTCAAAGCCCTTCCTCTGGGCCTGGGTGGTAGCAGTGCTTGGTCAGCCCACCATTCCTCCTTTACCTACACCACTAGGGTGAGCTCTCCAGCTTTGCTCCACTAACTCACCCAGTACTATGGCCTGCGAGGGGCAGGGACAGCTCTCCAGCTTTCATTCTCCCAGGGAAAGCTCACCTGCCCCCTCCACCAGCACGGCTAGCTCCACTGTGCTACCCAGGCATGGTGCATGTGCATGGCTCCCTCTACCTAGCGCTACAGCAAGGAGGTACAAGTCTATCTCTGCACAGCCCTTGGATATTAACATGGTCCCAGGCATCAGCCCAGACCAGGATGTCTGCATGGTCCTTTGGAGGTAATGTGAGCCACAGACATCAATACAGAACCCTGCCTGTGCTTGGCCATGCAGCTAGACCTGGCCCTCAATGGTAGCATAGCCCTCAATGATAGCATGGTCTAGAACATCACACATGGTAGGGCAGGCTACTCACATCAGGCTATTTCACTCTACCCGTGCATCTCCCAGTTCAGCTGCCTTCATAGTGCTCAAACCATTCTATTTGTCTTTCTCTTCCATCTCTCCATCACATTCTTGTACATTGTAGTGGCTCCTCCTACTGTGGGCCTCTCGGTGTCTTCCACCTGCCTGCCAGCATGGTGGTGTGGCACGGTGGTGGGCTGGCCACTTGACAGGGTGGGAATATGTTTTGTTCCTGTTCATTCTCCTCCAGGATTGCTTTTCTCCAGGCTTCCTTCTCCACTTCAGCTGGTTCCCTTTTTCTTAGTTAGTCTTCCCTGTGTTTTTTATTTTTTATTTTTATGGATTCCATTACCATGTTTCCCACCTCTCTTAAAGTCGTTTTCTTTGTATCACAATCCCTGCTCTGGTTTCACAACCTTTCCATGTATGTGTATATATAATTTTAATCCTAGGCTCTGCATATGGGAAAGCATACCCCTCCCACCCTCTCTCCCCCTTCTCCACCCATGCCCCTCCCCCAGTCTATAGGGGATGTCTTCCTCCCCTTCCTTCTGATCCTAGTCTATCAGCTCTCATCAGGAGTGACTGCTTTGTCTTCCTCTGTAGCCTGGTAAGGCTGCTCCCCCTATAGGGGAAGGTGATCAAAGAGCAGGCCAATCAGTTTATGTCAGAGACAGTCCCTGTTTCCATTACTATGGAACCCACTTGGACACTGAACTGCCATGGGAAACATCTGTGCAGGGGTTCTAGCTTATCTCCATCAATGGTACTGGGTTGAAGTATCAGTCTCAGAAAGGACCCCTGTGCCGATTTTTTGGTTCTGTTGCTCTCTTTGAGGTGTTCCTGTCCTCTCCAGGTCTTACTTTTTCCCAGTTCTTTCATAAGATTCCCTGTACTCTGCCCAAAAGTTGGCTCTAAGTCTCAGTATCTGTTTTGATACCCTGCAGGGTAGAGCCTTTCAGAAGTCCTCTGTGGCAAGCTTCTATTCTGTTCCCTGTTTTCTTCTTCTTCTGATGTCCACCTCTTTGCCTTTCTGAATGGGGATTGAGCATTGTAGCCAGAGTCCTCCTTCTTGATTAGTTTCTTTAGGTGTACAGATTTTAGTAGGTTTATCCTATATTTTATGTATAGTATCCACTTATGAGTGAGTATATACCCTATGTGTCTTTCTGCTTCTGGGTTACCTCACTCAGGATGATCTTTTCCAGTTCCCACCATTTGCCTGCAAATTTCATGATTTCCATGTTTTTTATTGCTGAGCAGTATTCCATTCTGTAAACGTACCACAATTTCTGTATCCTTTCCTTCATTGAGGGATGTCTGGGTTGTTTCCAGGTTCTGGCTATTACAAATAAAGCTGCTACAAACATGGTTGAGCAGATGTCCTTGTTGTGAACTTGAGCATCTTTTGGATATATGCCTAGGAGTGGTATAGCTGGATCTTGAGGAAGCGCTATTCCTAGTTGTCTGAGAAAGTGCCAGATTGATTTGCAGAGTGGTTGTACAAGTTTACATTCCCACCAGCAGTGGAGAAGGTTCCCCTTTCTCCACAACCTCTCCAGCATGTGTTGTCACTTGAGTTTTTTATCTGAGCCATTCTGATGGGTGAAAGGTGAAACCTCAGGGTTGTTTTGATTTGCATTTCTCTGATGATGACTAAGGATGTTGAGCATTTCTTTTAGTGTTTTTGGTCATTTTTTATTCCTCTATTGAGAATTCTCTGTGTAGCTCTGTACACCATTTTTAATTGGATTACTGGATTTTTTTGCTGTTTAACTTCTTGAGTTCTTTATATATTCTGGATCTTAGCCCTCTGTCAGATATAGGATTGGTGAAGATCCTTTCCCAATCTGTAGGCTGTCATTTTGTTCTGACGACAGTGTCTTTAGCTTTACAGAAGCTTTTTCAGTTTCATGAGGTCCCATTTATTGATTATTGATCTTAGAACCTGTGACGTTGGTATTCTGTTCAGGAAGTTGTCTCCTGTGTCATCTCTCTGAATATAAATAAAATACATGTCTTTTATATGGATCTAGTCACAAATACTTTTTTTTATTAATTAACTTATTTATTTACTTTACATCCCTGTGGAAGTTTTCCCCCCTCCTCTCCTCCCAATCCCTCCTCTCACCTCTCCCTCTGTCCTCCCAGCCTTTCCTTCTACCTCCTCTTAACGCATTTTCAAGAAAACAACTAAATAAAACAAATCCTGCCCTGGAAGATGCGTTGTATCATGGTGCGCCACACAGTATATCCCTTTGTACAAACATGTTTGCTTGCAAGGGTTCATTACAATGAGTTTCACTGGTCTGATGCTAGACCTCTGGCTTCTGCTAGTCTGTCAATAGTGCATCCTCATGAGGACTCTTCCCAGATATCCTGCTGTTGCCCAATGTCATGGAAATCCTACACCTTTGGCTCTATAGGACTGGCCCCTTCACATGTTCCAGCAGTTCATAGATGAGGTAGATGTTGCACTGGGCCAAATTAGCCCTGGATCTGAGCCTGGCAGGCGAGGTACGCACACTGCCAGGGTGAGCTCTCCAGCACTGCCTCAGCTAGCTCACCCAAGGCATGTCAGATGAAGGTGGTGGGCCAACTCTCTGGAGCTCATGCTCTGGGGCCAGCTCTACCATACCCAGAGAATGGTGGGGCTCTTTTAGTTTTTTGTTGGTTTGTCCTGTCCAACGTCTATATAATGATTTTTTTTTTGTTCTATTTCATTATATTTTATTTTTGTTATTATCTCCTAGAGTTCTGGTCTTTTCTATTAAGAGACAGAAATAAAGTAGCTCCCCTTATGGAAGAGGCAGTAGGGAGGAACTGGGAAAAGTAGAGAAAGAAAAAAACTGTATTCAGGTTATATTTTATGAAGAAAATAAAAAAACTATGATTGAAAAACATAAGGAAGTGGGAGAAAAGCCTGATGCTAAATGAAAGAGAGTGGAGACAATGACTGAGAGTTCTCCATGCCTTCTAAAATGTCCAGACTTGTTTTTCAAAGACAGAATATTTATTCTCAATGGGAAAGTATTTGGTAGACTCCTTTTTGGTTTATGAAGAGTCTTCTGCTGCCAATTCACCAATAAATATGATATCCATAATTAGGGTATCATCTGATTCCATATTGGTCAGGTTTGCATGCACAGAGATGAACTCATGAGCAGTTGTAAAAGCTACTCTTTGTGCCTGTCCCTATTGGGAAGTAGCTGCTTTTCCCTGTAAAGGTGTTTTTTTTTTTTTTAAATAATAATCTGTACATATGGAATGTGATTTCTCCAGTGTGCAAACATAACAGTTAGGAGCTGAATCTGAGTTTTGCTGGCATTAAAGACTTGTATCACCACCACCTTGTTAACTATAACTCTAGAATTTAGAATACGAGTAACTTAGGGAGATTAGCCTGTCTCTGCTGGAATTAAAGGCCTGGGCTACCACTGCCCTGTTCAAATATTTTATCTTAGTTCTAAATCACTTCAACTCTTAGAGATTTAGAAAACAAGTTTGAAATATAATAACCCTTTGAATTTACTTAAAGCATTTAAAATTTTAAATCTCAACTCTGCTTTTAATATCAAGCAGCAAAACATCCGTTTTATTTAAGGAGAAAGTAAAAAAGCCAATTCTAGATGTTTTTGTCAACATGGCAATCTACAGTCTTACATTCTAACATGGAATTAAGACATATGGTTTAAAAAAACATTTTTCATTTCATGACAGTAAGGCAAGTGTGCCTTTGGTAAATTATAATTCAATAATCTTATTTATTCTTTTTTTATTTCTTCATGCTTGACGAAATGAAAGGTATTTCTTAGTCTTTATGGGTTAGTTTGGACTGAATAATCAAGCTGTCAAATGAATTATTGCCTCTCCTTATTCAGGAGGTCTCTCCTGTTTGAATCTAGTTGATCAATCTTGATGGTGTCCACAAGTTTTCTTCTCCTGTGGAAACAAAGGCTTCTTCCCTAATAGAACACAGATCCAAGTTTCCGTTCTGAGGTCAACCAACTTTAAAATATACAGGTAGATTTAACTCAGCAGGTTTTTTTTCCCCTGCTATTCAATGTCCCTCTAAAGCTGTTGTTCCTTTCTCATTAACATTTATCTCAGTCTCCAAGTGGATTCCCTAGTAATGGGAAGAGGGACTGTCTCTGACATGAACTCAGTGGCTGGTTTTTTGATTACCTCTCTCTGAGTGGGGAGCAGCTTTACCAGGCCACAGAAAAGGACAATGCAGCCACTCCTGATGAGTCCTGATAGGCTAGGGTCAGAGGGAAGGGGAGGAGGACTTCCCCTATCAGTGGACTTGGTGAGGGGCATAGGAGGAAATGAGGGATGTAGGGTGGAGTTGGGAGGGCATGAAGGATGGGCAACAGCTGGAATACAAAGTGAATAAACTATAATCAATAAAAAAATTAATTAATTAAAAAAAGAAAAATTTAAAGTTAATAAAGCACTGTGAAATCTATCTCAGGGCATTTTTTAATTACCACTTTCTGTTTATGAGGCATAGTTTTACAAGTATGATTAGATCTTTCTATAACTATTTGTCCTCTAGGATAGTGTGGTATGCCTATAATATGCTTTATGTCATAATATGCAAAAATTGTTTCATTTTACTAGAAACATATGCTGGAGCATTGTCTGTCTTAATTTGTATAGATATCCCCATAGGAGTCCTAACTTCTTTTTTTTTTCTTTCAGTAACTTTATTGCTTAATCTTTCTGTTGTGTTTTGCATTCCATATTTTCTTTTTATTTATTTTTTAAATTTATTTATTTATTTTTACTAATTACAGTTTATTCACTTTGTATCCCAGCTGTAGCCCCTTTCCTCATTCCCTTTCAATCCCACCCTCCCTCCCTCATCCTCCCATAACCCTTCCCTAGTCCACTGATAGGGGAGGTCCTCCTCCCCTTCCCTCTGACCCTAGCCTATGAGGTCTCATCAGGACTGGCTGTATTGTCTTCCTCTGTGGCCTGGTAACTGTGGCCTGGTAAGGCTGCTACCCCCTCAGGGGGAGTTGATCAGAGAACCAGTCACTGAGTTCATGTCAGAGACAGTCCCCATTCCCCTTACTAGAGAACCCACTTGGATACTGAGTTGCCATGGGCTCCATCTGAGCAGAGGTTCTAGGTAATCTCCATGAATGGTCCTTGGTTGGAGTATCACTTTCAGAAAAGACCCATGTGCCCAGATATTTTGTTTCTGTTGCTATCCTTGTGGAGCTCCTGTCCTCAAATTTCCAAATGTATGCTGTAGACTTTAGTTAGAAAAATTTGAGAGGATGTCCAATAAAATATTGTCCTACAATAGCATACCAGCAGCAGTTTACTGTCTCGTTTTTACTCTCAGGAGTGATATAGCAGATATATTCTTGGTAGCTATTTGAAAATTAGCTTGGAGTTTATTTTTAAATGTGAGAATGTCTCATTTCTTGCGCTAATTAATTCTATTTGAAGAGGACATACATCAGAAGACTGTGAATTTATTTTTTCCGGTTTGCCTTGTCTGTATGTAGGCTAGCAGTAGAATCATTTCTAAACAGGGGATGTTGGAACTGCCTTTCGTTTGGCTGTGTTTTATGCTACAGCTTACTGTTGAAGAAAAAATACTGTAGGAATTTTTAAAGTCCCTAAATGAAAGACTGAGACACTTTATTATGTGAGATGACTCCTTAAAATACTATATGCATCTTTTTATCCTTTAAGGTTGAAATATGGAAGAAGCTCTATTTGATTCATTTTAAAACTGCCTTGTTAAAACAACTTTTGAACCATGAGACTGTCTTAATTAAGGATTTTAATATCAATATCTTGCCAAGATTTTTAATTTTAATTTAATTTTATTTATGTATTTATTTATTATAATTTATCCACTTTGCACCTCTACTGCAGCTCCCTCCCTTGTCTCCTCCCAGTCTCACCCACCCTCCCTGTTCTCCCCCTATGCCCTTTTCCTAGTCCCTTGATAGGGGAGGACCTCCTCCCCTTCTAGCTGGCCTTATCCTGTCAGGTCTTATCAAGGCTGGCTGAATCATCTTTCTCTGTGGCCTGGCAAGGCTGATCCATCCCCCCCAGGGGGAGGTGATTAAAGAGCCATGTCATGAGTTCATGTCAGAAACAGCCCCTGTTCCCTTTACTAGGCAACCCACGCGGAAACTGAGCAGCCTACAGCCTTCCTCTTAGCAGGGGGTCTAGGTCCTCTCCATGCAAGGTCCTTGGTTGGAGTATTGGTCTCTGTAGGCCCCCTCTTGCCAACATTTTTAACACAGACAGATGAATAGATAATAGATAGTAGATAGACATTGTAGGTAAATAGTTATTTATAGAAGGTAACTTTTAATAAAGTGAACTTTTCCAAAACATATCAAACAATACTCTCCCCAACAAAACTTCCAAAGGTTCCATTTTTGCATAGAACAAATAAAACACCAGAAACATGGCAACTGATACTTCTGCATAATCTCTCCTATATTTGATTCCATGTACCACGTACCTGTTGGAGAATGCTAAATTCTGGGACCCAAGATCTGACTGCAGTCCAGATGAGTGCCTTCTCACACACACCTGTCTTTGTTGTGTAACCTTGGCTCCACAATTATGTCTGCTTCGTTAACAAAGAAGGCTGCACAGCCTGAAACTAGGCAGAAAAGAAGTAGGCAGAGCTTTGGTTCCCAGGCTTGGGTCTCAGGCAGAGAGCACAAGGCCTGGAGCAGAGGACATTAAGTAGACTAATAGTGTCTGGCCTCAAAAATAGGTCTTATCATCAGGTTCTCTCTTTGCTTCTTAGATGTTTTCAATTGTTTATTTTTATTTTTGTGGATGTGTGTGCACGATGTGAGAGGAGATATCTATGCTCACACTGTGCACGTGGATGTCAGAGGAGGACAACTTTGTGGAATCCGTTCCTTTACTTCTGCCCTTACCAGGTGTCAGTAGATCAAAGTCAGTTGGTTAGACCTAAAGGCTGTCACCTTTACATGCTGAGTCATCTTCCCATCCCTTTCTCTGCTCCTTGTCTTGCCCACCCTAAGGGGAGCAGCTTCTATCTCACATCCCTGCCACACTATGCTTAACAATACTAAACATACCTTCATTCCTCAGGTTACACGTTGTATTTCATCACAGTGACAAAAGCTGACTTGCTATCTTCATCTCCTGATGTGTGACTGACTAGATGGAAAGTCACATATACTCACACTACAAAGAAAGTGGTTTCTTTACTATCTGGGATCTTCGTCACTAAAAGGTCCTAGGAAATAAATAATCGCCACCCCGTTTCTGCTTCTTCCCTGGGTTGTCTAGGCTCATTGAACACTGAATTGGACTGGAGAGAGAGATGCTCAGCTGGGGTTGGGTGAATACAGGTAGGATCTTGGTTGGTGTGGTGAGGCAGGAGCAAAGAGCAGAGCCCAGGAAACATCTTTGGAGAACTGATTCCTTTATTGGGGGTGGGATATTTATGTCCCTGAGGAAGTGACCAGTATCTGGGGGCAAGATTTGTGTGGCCATGTATAATTGTCCAGGACAGGGGTGCTAGAAAATACTTGATCTGCAGACTCTGGGGCTGGGACGGGGTAGGGCTTATAAGGTCAAACAAGGAGTTAAGCCTGGCAACTGTCAAGGTAATTGATTCTTACTAGGACAGCTGACTTTATGGATCCAGGTTGGGAGAGTTGAGGGAGCCAACTCCTGCTATCCCTCCTCATCTGAGGTCTCTGGGGTTGAAGTACTCTTGGCACCTTCCTCCATTAATCCTGGGCCATTATGGTCCCCAAACATATCATTTAAAAATAATCAGATGGAAGGGAAGGAGGACCTCCCCTATCAGTGGACTGGGAGAGGGGCATGGGAAGAGAAAGGGAGGCAGGGTGGGATTGAGAGGGGACAAGGGGAGGGCTATAATCAAGAATGATCTTGATTATACTTTATTGTGAGGAAATGACTGACATCCTTTCAAGTTCACCACTAATTTGTTTCAGATGACCATATACTATCTCCTACCCAGTTCTCTCACAAGGATAGAACCCAAAATACATGGGAAGACTCGAGAGATGCTGTGTTAGTATATTGGCTATGAATCATACTGTGATTTTTGTAACTAAATCACACCTTACACAGTCCATCCATTTTCAGAATCTTTAGTTAGGATGTCATCACATAATTTTTTTTTTAATTTTCTCAAGATAAAGGTTACTTCACTTTCCAAATCACTGGTGCTGAGTTACTTTAGGTCCTTGCTATGCCCCTCACCCAGGGCTTAGACTACTCATTCTACTTGAAATGCCTTGTTGACTCTTTTCAGTTAACTGTTTCTGCTTTCTATGCCTTTCTTCATCTCTCTCCACAGAGTGCAATAACTTCTGATAGTTTTCTTGAACTCATAGAGTTTTGTTTGTGCTTTTGAATTAATTATAATTCAGACCACTATGTGCCTGTTCACCTTCTGTGGTACTTGGCTTCTTTAATTACACATAGTCTCAATTAATATTAAGAATGATTTCTTCTTTTTTAAAAATTTATACTTATTTACACAAGTGTGTGTGTATAAGTGTGCAAAGATCACATGTGTGCCTTAGCATTCATATGGAGGTCAGGAGTTGTTTTTCTCCTTTCACCATGTTCCAGGAATTGAACTCAGGTCATCAGACTTGGGGGCAAGTGCCTTTACTTACTGAATTATCTGCTCAGCTCAAATGTAAGGATAGTTTCTAGGACAGCCATCTCCAACTCTTCTCTGAAGTATAATGGCTCTTCCACCCACAGTTTTTCTAATTGCCTATGGGTACGAGTTGTTCTTTTCTGTCATTGAATGAAAGAAGGGTTTATTTTGACTCATAGTTATAACATCCTTCAAGGTCTCTTCTGTCAATGCAACCCTGAAAAATTGCCACATAAGCCTTGCATTTACATTGTAGCCACCTTCCAGAATAATGTTCAAATACACACTTAGTCCTTGGAAAATGACCTCTTAGGATGGAAGAGATACATGCATTTCTGACACCTTGCCGCTCTATCTACTAGCTACATTCACCAAGGCAGAAAAAGGGTCTCCATTTTCTCTTTTATTATTGAGCATCTTAATTCTTTCTCACAATAATCACTAAACATCATAATTCTTCTAATGTTCCCCAGGCTGGGGTTCAGAGGCATAGCAAGGCCATTTCACCAGTTCATATTCTTCATTTTTGAACTTTCTTGTAAGAAAAAAAAAACACACACACACACAATTCTAATTGTATAAGATTCCACATTTGACGTTTTTGTTGTTCTGACTGTAACTAAATGTTCTACAGGAATCATTTTGAAGACTCCTTAAGTATATCATAAAACTGAAATGCCCAAAATAAAAGCACCAATCAAGTAGAGTATTTATAATCAATGTAGAAACATGCTCTAACCCCAACCCTGTCTTCAGACTGAGCCCCACACTCACTGTGATCTAGGATGTTCTATTGTCAGTACCATAGGACCATGAGTACAACTCATCTTTTTCTTGAAAGACCTTCTGGGTCTGTGTGATCTGGTGGAATGCAGACTTGCCCTGAGTACACACCTTTAATCCTTATGGCTGGGATACAGACACACCTTTAAACCTTCTGATCAGAATACAGATATGACTTTGGTACACACCATTAGTCCCAAACGATGTTGTCCAACCGAAGGGCAGAAAAAGTGACAAACCTGAGCAAGATTTGAAAGAATGAGTCAGAAATAGGATATGCCCAACTTTCACGAGAGTGTACAGGAAAGAGAGGCTATGTCCGAGCAGTACATGGAGAGAGGTGGAGTGGAGCTGAGTTGAGTTTGGTGTAGTTCAGTTGAATGCAGCTGAATTTCCTGCAGGTGAATAGAGTTTCGTTCAGTTTTGTTCATACAGTTCCACTCATTTCCATTCAGTTCATGCAGTCAGTGCAGTTCAGTTTGTGGAGTTCAGAGACAGTTTTTCCAAACAGAGTAACTCAGTGACAGGCCAATAAAACCCAGTTTGAACAAGTCAGCTTACAGAGGAGTTTGAGTGAGAACATCTGAGTTAAAACAGCCAGCCAGAGTTCAGAAAGAACTAAAAAGGGTGAACTTATTAAGCATTAATTCTTTTTTTTTATTTTTATTTTTTTAATATTAGTTACAGTTTGTTAACTTTGTATCCCTGCTATATCCTGCTCCCTCTTTCCTTCCCAATATCACTAAGCCACCCTCATCTCCTCCCTGCCCCTTTCCATGTCCACTGATAGGGGAGAACCTCTTCCCCTTTCATCTGATACTGGGTTATCAGGTGTCTTCAGGACTGGATGCAAAGTCCTCCTCTGTGGCCTAGCAGGGCTGCCCTTCCCTCGGGGGGGGGGGAGGTCAAAGAGCCCACCATTGAGTTCATGTCAGAAATAGTCCCTGTTCCCCTTATTAAGGTACCCACTTGGATACTGAGCTACCAAAAGCTACATCTGAGGAGAGGTTCTAGGTTGCATCCATACATGGTCCTTGTTTAGAGAAACAGTCTCATCAAAGACCCCTGTGACCAGATATCTTTGGTCCTTGTCAAGCTCCTGTCCTCTCCAGGTCATATTAACTTCTTCCCCCCACCTTTTTTTGATTCCCTGCACTCTGCCAAAGATTTGGTTGTGAGTCTTAATATCTACTTTGATACACTGCTAGGTAGAGTCTTTCAGAGGCCCTCTGTGGTAGGCTCCTGTCCTGTTACTTGTTTGCTCCTACATCCAATGTCCATCCCATTTGTCTTTCTAAGTGAGGATTATCATCATACCCTGGGTTCTCTTTCTTGTTTATCTTCTTTAGGTGTATAGATTTCAGTATGTTTATCCTATCTTATAGGATTATATAAGTGAGTATATACCATGTGTGTCTTTCTGCTTTTGGGATATCTCACTCAGGATGATCATTTCTAGGTCCCCCCATTTGCTTGCAAATTTCATGATTTCCTCATTTTTAATTGCTGAGTAGTATTCCATTGTGTAAATGTATCACAATTTCTGTATCCATTCCTCGACTGAGGGACATCTGGGTTGTTTCCAGGTTCTGGCTATTACAAACAAAGCTGCTACAAACATGGTTGAGCAGCTTTGTCCTTGTTGTATACTTGAGCATCTTTTGGATATATGCCTAGGAGTGGTATAGCTGGATCTTGAGGAAGTACTATTCCTATTTGTCTGAGAAAGTGCCAGATTGATTTCCAAAGTGGTTGTACCAGTTTACATTCCCACCAGCAATGGAGGAGGGTTTCCCTTTCTCCACAACCTCTCCCACATGTGTTGTTACTTGAGTTTTTGATCTTAGCCATTCTGGTGGGTGTCAGGTGAAATCTCAGGGTCGTTTTGATTTGCATCTCCTTGATGGCTAATGAGGTTGAGCATTTCTTTAAGTGTTTCTCTGCCATTCTGTATTCCTCTACTGAGAATTCTCTGTTTAGCTCTGTACCCCACTGCTTGATTTGCTGCTTTTTATCTTCTTTAGTTCTTTATATATTCTGGATATCAGCCCTCTGTCAGATATTGGGTTGATGAAGATCCTTTCCCAGTCTGTAGGCTGTCATTTTGTTCTGACGACAGTGTCTTTTGCTTTACAGAAGCTTTCAGCTTCATGAGGTCCCATTTATCGATTGTTGCTCTTAGAGCCTGTCTCCTATGCCAGTGTTTCCAATGTCTCACCCACTTTTTCTTCTAATCGATTTAGAGTATCTGGTTTTATGTTGAGGTCTTTGATCCACTTGGACTTTAGTTTTGTGCAGGGTGATAAGTATGGATCTATTTGCATTTTTCTGCATGTAGATATCGAGTTGGACCAGCACCATTTGTTGAAGATGCTGTCTTTTTTTCCACTGAATGGTTTTGGCTTCTTTGTCAAAAATCAAATATAAGCAGTAATTCTTAAAGGCTGAAAACATTCCAGGCCTAGGTTAGCAGACAGAGGCTGGAAGATGAAGCCTTCAAGGTCCAGGTTTGTAGAAGATTAGGTTGTATGGAGGCTAGAAGCTTCCAGGTGTAGGCCTGGGGATGGTTAGATAGACACTCTTTGATCTCAGCCCAAGCTATGTATTCATAAAGTTTGGGTACAGCCCTCATCTCATCCTCTCATGTGAGAAAATAAAAATGCTATTTACAACTGATGACATCTTTTGGGAAAGATGTTTTGGAAAAGTAATAGTGCCTTCCAATATCACGTCTTGGTCCCAGGGCAAGCAGGGAGCTACATTTTTATGTGGAATTTAGACTAAAATGAAATGCTTTGTTTTTGTTCTGTTTTGTTTTGTTTTTATATTACCACCATTATAACTTATTTTGTCCCCTATACATTTTATTCCTCACCAGTATTCTTTTTTTAAATTAAGTTATTTTATTCACTTTACATCCTGATTGCAGCCTGCCCTCTTCTCTTCCCAATCACCCCCTACAAACACACACACACACACACACACACACACACACACACACACACCTTCCATCATTTTTCTCTCTTCTCCTTAGAGAAGGAAGAAATTCCCCATGTGTACCACCCCTCTTCGCCACATTAAGCTGCTGCAGAACTAGGAGCATTCTGTCTCACTGAGGCCAGAGAAGGCAGCCCTGTTAGAGGAATGGGATTCAAAGGAAGGCATCAGACTAGAGGGTCTCCCACTCCAGTTGCTGTTTGGGGACCCACATGAAGACCAAGCTGCGAGTCTGCTACATATGTTATGGGGGCCTAGGAAAAGTCCATGCATACTTTTTGATTGGTGGATCAGTCTTTGTGAACCCCCATGGGTCCACATTAGTTGACTCTGTGGGTTTTCTTGTAGACTCATTGATCTCTCCAGTTCCCTTGATTGTTCTGCCAACTCTTCTATAGTACTCCCCAGGCTCTGTCTAATCATTGGCTGTGGGTTTCTGCATCTGTTTCCATCAGCTGGTGGGTGATGCCTCTCAGAGGAGTTATGTTAGACTCCTGTCTGTAAGCTTAGCAGAATAACATTAACAGTATTCTTATAATCCCTTAAAAAGAAAGGGGACCACAGCTTCTAGTACAGTGACTAGTTGCTCAGGAAATTGTCAGTTTTTAAAATTAGATGCTGAGTAATTCAATTATCTCACAAGGTTCGGTAGACACAGTCTTCTGTGTGATAAGGGGGTATGGTTGGAAGGGTGAGCACATTTATTTTCAGTGGTCAGCCAGCACTTACAATGAGCAAGGCCTCCTAAATCAACTATAACATTCAATATTTCCAAAAATTCTAAGAGATAGGACATGTCACCTACGAAGATATTGGCTTAGCAAGATTCAGAGATGTGCTCAAAGTTAAAGAATGAAAATTAAAAGCCATTCTAATCTGTATAGCCCCAGATTAGACTTCTTGAAAACTGAAAGCTTTTAGGAGAAGATGAATAAAATGTGTCCTTTCTCAGTGTTAAACTACTGGTTATGACAACCTTGCCTATGAGTTTTCACCAGATGAAGCAATAATGCAGTTTTAGTCACAGTACTTCCATTTATAACCCTGGAAAGAGAATGAGGAGAACAGAGAATACAAAGTTTAATCCAAGTCTGATACACACTTCTGAGATAAAAATTACCAGCAGATTCTAAAGATACCTGAGCAGAGAGCAGCCTTCCCAGTGGGGTTATTATTCAGGGTGATGGTTGTTAAAAAGCACTGTGTAAGAGCAAGCTTCTTGGGCCTGTTTTCCCCTTTGGAAATTTTTTACTTTTAGTGTTTTAAAATAGATATTTCAAGCCCTCTGCTAAATATGTCGCATTATTTTTCATTTAGAGACTGTTTGATTTTGAAATAAAAATACAACCGAGAAAAGAGAAGAGTCTGGGAATGAGAATAGCCGCCTTTGCTGTGATTTAATCAGTAGGTCTGGCTGTGAATTTTCTAGTGAGTGGGCTCTGTAATGAACTGCTTATTTTTCCAGTTATCATAATAGAAAGGGCATGGACCAAAAAGCCATTCCAGAGTGCCTTGTGACTGCACAGGGAGGGGCAGGAGTGCTGCTCTGCCGATCCAGCCAGTGACTCAGCTCTGTGAAATTCATCATCATCCTTTTCCAAGATAAAGTCTCACACCCCTAAGAAATCTGTTCCTCTGTCGGCAAAGAAGGCGGATTCTGAGTCCAGGACCCCTCCTTACAGCATTGGGATGTACACAGATGATCTACATGAAGAGGAGCTGACGCCATGCCATCATTTCTCCTACCAGTCAGCTTAGCACCATTGCACCCTGTCGCTCCAGCAGATAACATTCTTTAATTCGCATATGGCGCTGGCCCAGGGATTTTTCTGTCCTCTCAATTATGGGATTTTGTTTTGCTCTCCGAGACTACCCACACTGAACGATAATATGCTGTGTGGTGTGCTTGTTTATGTACATGTCCATAATTACCTTCCTTGTTGAGCTGTTTCTGGAGATGTCTTGTGTTGTGTTTGTATCTCTTTACGCCTCCCGTTTCTCTTTTGCACATAGATGTAAAGATGCTTATTGAATAAAAGGAATAAATGAATTATCTATTGAGAATTTTCCCATTAGTAGTTCTATTGTTCTTTTCTTCCATAGCAATCCACTTCTTACATTGATTAGATTATCTGATTTCGGCCATTTGTGATGCATAAATCAATGATACCTATGATTAATTAAAAATTTTGACCAATATATTTATAACTTAATATTATAAACCTAATAGGGCCTATGTTAATGAACTTAATATAATATGACCCACATACTAAAATTATACATTTAAATTTCCCATTTATGAACTTTGGACCATGGGTCTTTGGGAATTTCTTTTAACATATTAGAATCTAAATGAAATATACTTTAATTTTGCAAAGAAATGTCACTTTAGCTTATATTCCATAGTATAAAAATAGTTGCTGCATAAATATATGGAATATTTTTCTAAAATTTTATGCAAATAGATTTAGTTTGAGTTCAAGATTCAACAATAAGAAATTTTGACTTTTGGTCATTAGGTTGTATATGTATTAAAGTTATAACTTTTGCTTAATTATAAAAATAAGCTATTTAGTAACCTATTTAATAAGTATTTCCTCACTGCTCAACAGAGGTGATACATTATTATGAGAATCTGGGCATTAATGACATGTTTTTTATTGTCCCTTGGGGTTTAGAAAAAAATAAATAAATGAGAAAATAATGTCATTTTTTCTGTCATTTAAACTTTAACTTATTTAAGGAGTAATTCCTGAATGAAAAAAAAAATATTGGGTTAAAATGTCCTTTACTTAACTAAAGAAGGCTTTATAGAACAGAGATATAAAGTCAAATAGCTCACAGAGAACTAGTCATTACTAATTCACTCTTACTTCCCATTCAAAGCTGATTAAAACAACTATCAACTGAACTTTAGGCATGACTATTTGTCAGCAATGGGACACTGGGCACCTGGCTGCTCCTACAGCCTGAAACAGACTACATTTTTCTGGGAGCAAGTGAAGACTTTAATAGACAGGTGATAGAGTCTACTCTGTGTTTAACTTGAACAATGAATGTTTGGAGAGAGTCAGAGAGAGAGGCTACTGTGAAAGCTAAGACTTCCTCCTGACGAATTCTGTCATGAGAGGTTTTCTAATTATAGTCTGAAGATTTCTAATTTGCTTCCAAGTGTGAAATTTGGAGTTCACATTCTAGAAATGAAAGCCTTTAACTCCCACTCCTAGGTACATATATAGCCCGAGGTCTGTGATATGCTAATCTTAATTGAATTCTGCTGAATTTTCTATTTGGTACTGTCTACGGCACTATTGCAGTTTCTAAATAACCACAAAAGTGGCTTTGTTTTCATACCTTTTAAAACTCTTCAGTGTCTGGAATATCAGTTGACAAATATTCTGTATATTTTCTACATTAATGTTTCTTCTTAGCTGGAATCATTTTCTTAGCAATTTAGGTCTCCAAAATGAACATCACATGGGACTTTCACAGACACACACACACACACACACACACAAAAGAAATCAGCAAATGAAAAATGCTACCTGTCAAAATGTGACCTAGTTCAGAATTTATTACTTATTCTTCACTTACAATATTCAGTAGTTGGAGAGCGAAAATAACAATAACAACAACTACAGTAATAATAATAATAATCTCTCAAAGAATATTAATTTTTAATCACTGTGACCACAATAACTTACAGAGTCAATATAAGACAGGGAAGATTTATTTTGATTCTAGTTTGGGAGGTTTTCAGTCTATCCTTGAGAAAGGCACATGGAATGTTTTGGTTCCAGGCTGTAGGAACATACATCAGTGTCTGTTGACATAGTCTACCAGGAATCAGAGATCAAGGCAAGGACCAGGATCCCAGAGAGCCTTCAAAATGCATCCTTAGCGAACTACTTCTGCCAACTAACCACCATCCTAAAAGCCTCCATGGGCTCTGAAATAAGACTGCCCAGGCCTATCAGGTCTCATCAGGAGTGGCTGCATTATCTTAAGAATTATAAAACACAGATGGATATTGAATGGCAAACACTTAAAGAAATGCTCAATGTCCTTAGCCATCAGGGAGATGCAAATCAAAACTACCCTGAAATTTCACCTTACACCCATCAGAATGGCTAAGATTAAAAACTCAAGTGACAACACATGCAGGATTATATGTGGAGAAAGGGGAACCCTCCTCCATTGCTGGTGGGAATGTAAACTTATACAACCACTTTGGAAAACAATCTGGTGTTTTCTCAGAACTAGGAATAGTGCTTTCTCAAGATCCAGCTATACCACTCCTAGGCATATATCTAAAAGATTCTCAAGTACACAACAAGGACATTTGCTCAACCATGTTTGTAGCAGCTTTATTTGTAGTAGCCAGAAGCTGGAAACAACCCAGATGTCCATCAAATGAGGAATGGATACAGACATTGTGGTACATTTACACAATGGAATACTACTCAGCAATTAAAAACAAGGAAATTATGAAATTTGCAGGCAAATGGTCAGATCTAGAAAAGGTCATCCTGAGTTAAGTATCACAGAAGCAGAAAGACACACACAGTATATACTCACTTATAAGTGGGTACTAGACCTATAAGATAAGATAAACATACTAGAATCTGTACACCTAAGGAAGCTAAACAAGAAAGGGGACTGGGGGTAAGATGATCAATCCAACACTTAGAAAGACAAATGGGATGGATATGGGAAGTAGGAGAAAACAAGTAACAGGAGAGGAGTCTACCATAGAGGGCCTCTGAAAGATTCTACCTAGCAGTGTATCAAAGCAGATGCTGAGACTCATAACTAAACCTTGGGCAGAGTGCAGGGAATCATGAAAAAAGGGGTACTTAGTATGACCTGGAGAGGACAGGAGTTCCAAAAGGACCAAATATATCTGGGCACAGGGGTCTTTTATGAGACTGTTTCTCCAAACAAGGACCATGTATGGATATAAACTAAAACCGCTGTTAAGATGTAGCCCATAGTAACTCAGTATCCAAGTAAAAGAAACAGGGACTGTTTCTGACATGAACTCAATGGCTGGCTCTTTGACCTCCCCTCCCCCGAGGGAGGAACAGCTTTGCTAGGCCACAAAGGAGGACATTGCAGCCAGTCCTGAAGAGACCTGATAAGCTAGGGTCAGATGGAAAGGGAGGAGGTCCTCCCCTATCAGTGGACTTAGAGACAGGCAGGGAGGAGAAGAGGGAGAGAGGGTGGGATTGAGAGGGAATGAGGGAGGGGGCTACAGCTGGGATACAAAGTTAATAAACTGTAACTAATATGAAAAATAAAATTTTAATTAAAAAAATCAGATGAGCTCTGTGGCACAGGGCATTAATACTAGCAGTCAGGGAGGCAGGCAGAGGCAGGCAGATATCTGTGAGTTTGAGCCCAACCTGGTCTACAAAACAAGTCCAGGACAGCAGGGCTACACAGATAAACCTACCTTGAAAAACCAAATATATATATAAATAAAACATATATATTTAAATATACATATATATATATATATATAACATATATATATATAAACTTTGGCAAATTGTCTATCCTATCTATACCCCATTTATTTGGAAATGAGACATAGTAATAATGACATCTAAAGAATATTATTTATGTTGTTATATGTATGATATTTATTATATTCTTATTTAGTGTACTATCTGAACTGAGGAACACACAGAATTAGGATACACATCTTACCTTGTGATATCAGGTTAATGATAAACTTAGTAGTTTAGTTGATTCTGTGATTATTTACTAGGTTATTCAATGTTTTAACTCTCAAAATAGTTGAACAGCAACAAAAATATGTTTTACAGTCAAGGCAATAATAAAATTCGTATGTGTTAGACAGTAAACGGTATCATCAACTAAGAGAATGACACTAGATAAAGAAGCATCTAGAATTAAGATCCTGAAAGCTAAGGACAGAGCAAAGTGTGGAATCAGAAACCATTCCATAAAGGAACCAAGAGGTTCACAGAAGTCATAAGAATAGCAAAGAAAATAAAACAGATACATTGATTCAGCACCAAAAACAAAACAAAACAAAACAAAACAAAACAAAAACAAAAAAAACAACCAAACAAACAAAAAAACCAAAACAAAAAGCAAAACAAAAAAACCTCATTTGTCTGCCCAAAGTTTCTCATCATTTCAATACCAAAGAAACTACTCCATAACTAAGGAACAATTAGAGGTTAGAGCCACCTCAATTAAAGAGTTATGAGTATATTAAACAATGGGAACAATTGATTTAAGCTAGAAGAATCAATTTGTGCATTCTTACTGCATTATCTATACATATCAACTTAAAAATAGTACTACTGAAAATTAAGAAGTTGATAAAAATCTACTTTATTTTCAAATGTACAAAGCACTATGCTAAAAATGTAATATGTACAGTATTAATTCTAGTCACATATTTTTGAGAAAACTACAATAATATAAAAGTCCAAATCCATAAAATTTCTGTCATCTTTATGAGTCTATGCACAACACTTAGAACAGGTCCTGGTACAGGTGAAATACTTAAAATATGTAGTATAGTTCTTGATTTTAAAATGAGGTTTTGATACTTCAAATAATGTGTTCAAATCAAATAATTATAAATATTGGAATTGGTTTTTGGTGTTAGGAAACTTGACCCCAGGGCTTACAAGTAACCTTATAGTTCAAACGACCTAAGCCTGACTCCAATGCATACTCACATATCTGTTTTGTTTTTTTTTTTCCACTTAGCATTTATTCTCCATTACTCCCCTTTGTTGCCAGAGTGAAATGTCATTATTTACAAAACAGAGAAGAATAATCTCTGGTCTACTATAAATTATATAAACAAATACAATGGGAACAATGTACTAAGGAGTCCAAATCAAAGTTTCATATTGCAAAAATATGTAAGGCTGATCTTCATGTATGATGGAGGGTTTGAAGCCACCTCTTTGTTATCCGGAGAAGTGAATCAGAATAAGAGCAAGTGTGTGCTTACTCTAGAGAGAGCATAGAGGAAGAGGTTCAGAAATCCATGGAGAAGGAGGACAATGGAGGAGGGGAATAATGATGACAAGGGATATCAACATGCATGTGTTAGGATGCCAAGAGGAAACCCATTACTTTGCTACTCTAAAAACTAATAAAAACAGTTTTAAATAATTATGTGCATGAAAATTTGTGTTGATCTGATAGTAAACATATATGCAAAACCAGAGTTGGAAAAGTTCTCTGTGAGCTTAGGAAGTTCCAACAATCGGGAAGTTCATCATGCGTGTTACTTGGAGCATGTGAGGACCAGTAGCAGAGAGGAAAGAAAGACAGGTGATAAGATAAAACGTGGGGTTCATGGAGCAGCTATTTCACACGTGGCCAGGCCTGAGTGCAACCCACTGCATTAAAAGGAGACTGAGAAAATGATAGCAAGGAGATTGTACTTCATTTTATCAAGAGTGAAGACAGCCAGATTAATGTTTTCATAGGAATGCTGGTGGTTTGATTGATGGGGGAAAAATGGGTTTGAGGAGGCCATGCAAAAATATAGGGCAGAAATGATTGGGGCCTACGATGATGAGAGCCATGTAGGATCAACAGGATTTCAAGGTGATTGAGTTTCAGTGTGATAGACAGATAAAATCCAATACAGGTCTAAAATCTCTTGTTCAAAAAGTAGACAAAATAGTAGCAATAGTAATCCCAAACAGAAACAAACAGGAAAAGCAGGTTTTTGTCAGAGATAGAAAAACCATACTATAATTATAAAACGTACCCAAAGAACTATTTTTAATTTGTAAGAATAACAGATGTAAATGTAATGATGGGAAGTTGCCTATTTTTGTCTCAGCCTTACAGCTGGGAAATAATCCTATGAATCAGCACTTTCTTTTCAGTCACTGGTTTTTAAGAAACTTGGCCCCATATTTTATTTCAAAAGGCATGGAGTCTCTCTCGCCCCTCTCCCACCTTTCTCAGGCATGACTAAGTTGGTAATTGTTCTTTTGAGTGTATATGAGAATGGATGACTATGCACTTTAATAACTTTGAGATATGAAGTGTATTTGTCAGACTGTTGTTTTTGTCATACAAAGGATTTTGTTTATTATTATTATTACCATTTACAATTTATTCATTTTGTATCCCAGTTGTAGCCCCTTCCCTAATCTCCTCCCAGTCCCACCTTCCCTCCCTCTTCCTCTCCTATCCCTTTCACTAGTTCACTGATAGGGGAAGTCCTCCTCCTCTACTCTCTGACCGTAGCCTATCAGGTTCCATCAGGACTGCCTGGATCCTCTTCGTCTGGGGGCTGGCTAGATTGCCCCGCTATGGAGAAGTTATCAAGGAGCAGGCAACCAAGTTCCTGTCAAAGACAGTCTCTTCTCCGTTTACTAGGGAACTCACATGGAAACTGGGCTGTTTATGGGTTACATCTGAGCAGGTATTCTAGGTCCTTTCTATGCATGGTCTTTGGTTGATGCACCAATCTCTGGGCCCTGCTCTGTTTTTTGTTTTGTTTTGTTGGTCTCCTTGTGTGGCTCCTGTACCTTCAGGGTCCTTCTATATCTCCCTTCTTCCATAAGACTCACTGTGCTCTGTCCACAGTTTTGCTCTGAGTCTCTGCATCTGCTTCAATCCCCTGCTGGGTGGAGTCTTTTAGAGGACATCTGTGGTAGGCTTCCCTTTCTTCTACTGATTCTGGTGTCTATCCTGTTTCCCTTTCTAGAAGAGAATTAAGCATCCTCCCTAGGGTCCTCCATGTTGTTTAGCTTCTGTAGGACTATAGATTTTAGGAAGTTTATCCTTTATTAATCGCTAATATCCAAATACAAGTGAGTTAATACCATAAATGTCTTTCTGCTTCTGGGTTACCTCACTCAGGATGATCTTTACTAGTTTCATGTATTTGCCTGCAAATTTCATGATTTCCTTGTTTTTAATAGCTGAGTAGTATTCCATTCTGTAAATGTACCACAATTCAAATGGGATGGACGTTGGAAGTAGAAGAAAATAAGAAACAGGACAGGAGCCTACCATAGAGGGCCTCTGAAAGACTACCTAGCAGTGTATCAAAGCAGATGCTGAGACTCATAACCAAACCTAGGCAGAGTGCAGGGAATCATATGAAAGAAGAAGGAGTTAATAAGACCTGGACACAGGAGCTCCACAAAGTCCAAATATATCTGGGCGCAGGGGCTTGTTTGAGACTGAGTCTCCAACCAAGGACTATGCATTGATTTAACCTAGAACCCCTGTTCAGATGAAGCCCATGGCAGCTCAGTCTCCAAGTGGGTTCCCTAGTAAGGGGAATAGGGACTGTCTCTGTCATGAACTCAGTGGCTAGCTCTTTGATCTCCCCACTCCCCGTGGGAGGAACAGCCTAGGTAGGCCACAGAGGAGGACATTGCAGCCATTCCTGGTGAGACCTGATAAGCTAGGGTCAGATGGAAGGGGAGGAAGACCTCCCCTATCAGTGGACTTTGAGAGAGGCAGGGAGGAGAGGAGGGAGGGAGGGTGGGATTGGGAGGGAATGAAGGAGGGAGCTACAGCTGGGATACAAAGTAAATAAACTGTAATTAACATAAAAAATAAAAATGTAATTTAAAAAATGAACCACAGTTTCATTCTTCAATTGAGGGACATCTAGGTTGTTTCCAGTTTCTGGCTATTACTAACAAAGGTGCTATGAACATAATTGAGAAGATGTCCTTGTTGTATGGTTGAGCATCTTTTGGATATACGCCCAGGAGTGGTATTGCTAGGTCTTGAGGTAGCACTGTTACCAGTTTTCTGAGAGAGGGTCAGATTGATTTCCAAAGTGTTCTACAAGTTTTCATTGCTGCCAGCAATGGAGGAGGGTTCCTTTTTCTCCAAATCCTCTCCAGCATGTGTTGTCACTTGAGTTTTTTATTTTAGCCATTCTGATGGGTGTGAGGTGGAATCTCAGGGACCTTTTGATTTGCATTTCCTGATGACTAAGGACTTTGAGCATTTCTTTAAGTGTTGTTCTGCCATTCGATATTCCTCTGTTGAGAATTTTCACTTTAGCTCTGTACCCCATTTAAAATTAGATTACTTGGTTTGGTGGTGTTTTTCTTCGGTTCTTTATATATTCTGGATATTAACCCTCTGTCAGATATAAGGTTGGTGAAGATCTTTTCCTTGTCTGTAGGCTGTTGTTTTGTTCTGTTGACTTTTTCCTTTGCTTTGTAGAAGCTTTTCAGTTTCATGAGGTCCCATTCATTTATTGTTGATCTTAGAGCCTGTGCTGTTGGTGTTCTGTTCAGGAAGTTGTCTCCTATGCCAATGAGTTTAAGGCTCTTCCCCACTTTTTCTTCTAAAGGTTTAGGGTATCCGGTTCTATGTTGAAGTCTTTGATCCACTTGGACTTTAGTTTTGTGCAGAGTGAAAAATATGAATCTATTTGCATTTCCTACATGTAGACATCTAGTTAGACCAGCACTGTTTGTTGAAGATGCTGTCTTTTTTCCATTGTATGGTTTTGGCTTCTTTGTCAAAAATCAAGTGTCTGTAGGTGTTTTGTTTTATTTCCGGGTCTTCAGTTCAATTCTGTTGAACCTCTAGTCTGTTTGTATGACAGTACCATGCTGGTTTTTTAAAATTATTATTACTGTTGTTCTATAGTACAACTTGAGATCCATGATGGAGATATTTCCAGAAGTTCTTTTTTTGTACAGGATGTTTTCAGTTATTCTGGGTTTTTTTGTTTGTTTGTTTGTGTGTTTGTTTGTTTTTTCATATGGAGTGGAGAGTTTTTCTTTCAAGGTCTGTCAAGAATTGTGTTGGTGTTTTGAAGAGATTGTATTGAATCTGCAGTTTGCTTTTGGTAGGATGACCATTTTCACTGTGTGAAGCCTTTTGATCCATGAGCATAGGAGATCTTTCCATCTTCTGATATCTTTTTTAATTTCTTTCGTCATAGACTTGAAGTTGTTTTTTTTCATGCAAGTCTTTCACTCGCTTGGTTAGAGTTACACCAAGGTACTTTATGTTATTTGTGGCTATTGTAAAGGGTGGTGTTTCCCTAATTTCTTTCTCAGCCCTTTTGTATACAGAAGGACTACTGATTTTTTTGAGTTAATTTTGTATTCAGCCACTTTGCTGAAGGTCTTTATCAGCTGAAGGGGTTCTCTGGTTGAATTTTTTGGAGTCAATCATGTATACTATCGTATCATCTGCGAATAGTGAAACTTTGACTTTCTTTCTGATTTGTATCTCTTTTATCTCCTTTAGTTTTCTTATATCTCTAGCTAAGACTTCAAGTACTATGTTGAAGAGACAGGGAGAGAGTGGGCATCCTTGCCTTGTCCCTGCTTTCAATGGGATTGATTTAAGTTTCTCTCCATTTAGTTTGATATTGGCTTGCTGTGTATTGCCTTTACTATGTTTAGGTATGTGCCTTGAATCCCTGTTCTCTCCAAAACTTTAAACATTAATGGATGTTGGATTTTGTCAAATGCTTTTTCAGCATCTAAGGAGATAATGATTGATATGCTTTTTTTTCTGTCAGTTTTTTTACATGGCAGATTATGTTGATGGATTTATGTATTTTGAACCACCCTGCATGCCTGAGATGAAGCTTACTTGGTTGTGTTCGATGATATCTTTGATGTTTTCTTGGATTCGGCTTGCTATTATTTTATTGAGTATTTTTGGGTAAGTGTTCTTAAGAGAAATTAGTCAGATTTTCTTTCTTTGTTGGGTCATTGTGTGGTTTAGGTATCAAGGTGACTATGATCTCATAGAATGACTGGTAATGTTCCTTCTTTTTCAATTTTGTGAAATAGTTTGAAGTGTTTTGGAATTAGCTCTTCTTTAAGGTCTGGTAGAATTCTGCACTGAATTTTTTTTTTTTTTTTTTTTTTTTGGATGGGAGATTTTGATGGCAGCTTCTATTTCCTTAGGGGACATAGGACTATTTAATTTATTTATCTGCTCTTTATTCAGCCTTGGTAAATCAAATCTATCAAGAAAATTGTTTCATTAGGACTGGCTGCATCCTGATGAAACCTGATAGGCTAGGGTCAGAGAGTAGGGGAGGAAGACCCCCCCTACCAGTGGTCTAGCGGAGAATTATAGGGGGAGAATAGGGAGGGAGGGTGGAAGTGGGAGGAAATGAGGGATGGGACTACAGCAGGAATACAAAGTTTATTAAATTGTAATAAATAATAAATCAATATGAATAAAATAAAATTGTTCATTTCATTTAAATTTTCAAATTTTGTTGTGGATAGCCTTTTGATGTAGGATCTGATGATTCTTTGGATTTTCTTAGTGTCTGTCATTATGTCCCCCTTTTTTATTTCTGATTTTGTTGTTTTACATAATATCTCTCTGCCTTTTAGATAGTTTGGCTCAGGGTTTGTCTATCTTGTTGATTTTCTCAAAGAACCAGCTCTTGGTTTCATTGATTCTTTGAATTGTTCTCTTTGTTTCTAATTTATTGATTTCAGCTCTGAGTTTGATTATTTCCTGTTGTCTGTTCCTCTTGGATGTGTCTGCTTCGTTTGTTTTTCTAGTGCTTTCAGGTGTGCTGTTAAGTTGCTTGTATGAGATATATGGAAATTCTTTATGAAGGCACTTAGCAGTTATCAGCTTTCCTCTTAGCAGTGCTTTCGTTGTGCCCCATAAATTTGGGTAAATTGTGCCTTCATTTTCATTGAATCCTAGGAAGTTTTTAATTTCTTTCTTTATTTCTTCCCTGACCAGCTGCCATTGAGTAGAGAGTTGTTCATTTTTCATGGGTGTATAGGTTTTTTTATTATTTCTGTTACTGTTGAGGTCTAGTTTTAGAGAATGGTGGTCTGTAATGATACAAGGGATTATTTTAATTTTCTTGTATCTGTTGAGGCTTGATTTGTGCCTGATTATATGGTCAATTTTGGAGAAGGTTCCATGAGATGCTGAGAAGGTTTACTCTTGTGTTTGGTGAAAAGTTCTGTAGACATCTATTAAGTCCATGTGATTTAAGACCTCTGTGTCATTATTTTTCTATTAGCTTCTGTCTTGATGATTTGTCCCTTGGTGAGAGTGGTGTGTTGAAGTCTCCCATTCTTACGGTGTTGAAATCGATGTGTGATTTAAGCTTTAATAATGTTTCTTTTATAAATGCAGGAGTCCTTGTGTTTAGGGTATAGATGTTCACGATTGTGATGTCCTTCTGTTGGATTTTTTCTTTGATGAGAATGAAATGTAGTTCTCCATCTCTTTTGATTAATTTTGGCTGAAAGTCTATTTTATTAGATATTAGGATGGCTACTCCAACTTGCTTCTTGGATTCATTTGCTTGGAAAACATTTTTTTCTGAGGCAGTGTCTATCTTTGCTGCAGAGGTGTTTTTCTTGAATGTAGCAGAATGTTGGACCCTGTTTCCACACCATTCTGTTAGTTTGTGTCTTTTTATTGGAGAGTTGAGTCCATTTATGTTGATGATTATTATGGATGGATGATTGTAGTTTCTTTTATTGTGGAGTGGGTGATAAGTGTGTGTTTGTCTGCTTGTTTACTTTTGTTTTTTTGTTTTGAAGGTATCTTTATCCTGTGTTTTCTTGGGTGTAGTTGGTCTCATTGGATTAGAGTTTTCCTTCTAATATATTCTGTAGGGCTTGGTTGCTGAGTATGTATTATTTAAATTTAGTTATATCATGGAATATTTTATTTTCTCCATCCATGTTGATTGAAAGTTTTGCTAGGTATAGTTTTCTGGGTTGGCAACTGTGTTCATTTACTCTTTATGTGCCTCTAATAACTGCATAATCATAGATTTAAGATCATTTTCCTGTGTTTCAGCTGCGTTAGGATATCCATTGATTTTGGGGAATTCTGGTAAATCCATGATGCCAAGGTTTTTGTTGATGCCATCTGGTTGTCTGTAGCCTTGACTGTTTGTTCCTGGAGCCCGTACTGCAGACTGAATCCACCTGTCTCAGGAGTCTGGAGCAGTCTACAAAAAGAATGGGAAATGTCCAGAGGCTGGAGAATGGGTGCTGGAGATTAAGATGCAGCTAAGGAAGGGAAGGCGCTCTGCTGAGGTCACTGTCTCTGCCGGTTCATAGTTGGACAGATCTCTAAGCTTAGAGTTGCTCTGGTGCCTCACAGGCTTCCTAGAGATGGTGGACATTGGCAGGTGGATCCCACGCCTAGCTCAATTCCACTGGGCTCACTGCCTCTGCTGGGCTCACTGTTTCTGACCCAGGTGGGTCAGGCTACTGAGGTACAGGCAGAAAGATCTCCGAGCCTAGTGCTGCTCCAGTGCCCCACAGGCGTCCTAGAAATTTCTGACAATGGGATGTGGGCCCTGCACCTAGCTTAGCTTCTGGGTTCACTGTCTGTGCTGGGCTCATTGTTTCTGACCCAGATTGCCCAGGCAGCGCCACTAGCCGTTGCCACCAGGAAGGTGTCCACAGGGTGGAGAGTGTGGGCTCAGGGGGTTGGAGGCTCATCCTCAGTACAGGAAGGTATTCACTCCAAGGACCATGATAGTGAGCTCTCAAGGTAGGAGCCTTCAAGATCTAGCACTAGGAAGCCCACAGATGGTAGGCATGGGGGAGTGGCCTAGGACTGTGGCAGTGCCAGGAGGGAGCCGGGGAATTTTTCCTGGTATTATCTGGATGGCCTGAAGATGGACCCTCACATTTCCCAGTGGGTTCTCCTCTCACCTGAGAAACACAGATGTTAGGGTTTTGGGATCCACAGTACGGCCTGCCAGTAGTTCTGTTCTCACTGCTGAACTTCTGTTCAGATATCCTGCATGGTCGGTGAGGCCATCTTGGATCTCCCCGACAAAAGTTTTTATATTTTAGGTTTTTATTCTATTTTATTGATAGTGAAAGACTTATCCCCAGAAGTAAATTGTGGGTTGTCCAGTAGCTGTCATATACACCAATGAGAAAAGAAGATATTTTGTGTAAATGAGAGAGAATCATAACTAATTCTGAAACCCCTTGAAAGTGTGTTTTGCATTTTATTTAAAGAAGGTTCAAATGCCTAAGTGACTTCTTCCCTATAGTGCATGTAAACCCCTTATATGGTCAGAAATTATTACCTGGTTTCCATTATAAGGAATTCATGTCTTTCAGCAATTTCTTCCAAATATGTTTTGACCATCTCCCATTCCCACCTACTCAGTATCATTTCCTAGATTTATTAGCTTATGATCTACCTCTCATTGTTGTTATTTTAGTGTCCCTGAGAACCTGTAATACCAACTTGAACACTCTCAAAAATTTATCACAAGTGATCATGACAAATATAATCATACATTTCATGTGCAGGACATTTTTATTTCTGACAAGCAGTTAAATTTACTATTTCACTTCAGAACTAAACCAGAGTCATGCTAACAAAATGGTTCATCCTGGAAAAATAATCACAGTTCTCTCCCACTGACTTATGAACTTAGTGTGCACTTATTTCATAATGAAAGCAAAAATAGTGAGGTGGATACCTATCGGGAAGGCTATTTCTAGTGTAACTTTGATGTTTAAAGTCCGGTATCATTATAGGTAGGCCATCTTTCTATGATTCATAGAAACTTTTTTTCTGGATTTGAAGAAATGATACATTTTCACTCAGAAAACTTGTGATTACAAGATACAGGAAAGAACAAGGAACTGAGGCATTGTGCTCTATGAGATAACCAGAATGTTATTCTAGCTCTTTGTTTTTCTAGTAAGAAAAACCTCACAAATAAGATGCACTATTAATTAAGCTGGGATACTTACTGAAACATTAATAAATGTATTCAATATATTTACTCCAAATGTAGTCACAAATAAGATGCACTATTAATTAAGCTGGAATACTTACTGAAACATTAATAAATGTATTCAATATATTTACTCCAAATGTAGTCAGCTCACCTACCAACAAATGAATGATCAAATCATAGGCAATGAAGTCACAGCTAATAGCACAATCAAAAGAGATGCATTATCTGTTGTGTTTGATATAGATAATAAACTGTTAAAAAAACTGAAATTTTAATATCCTATTCCTCTGCTGCCAGTGTCACTCTGTGTATTTTATCATAAATAGAAATATTGTTCAAACATGAAAAGAATAATAGACTTTGCTCATTTTATATTTATAGTTTTGATGAATTTTTAAATATATACTCACCAAAAGTATTTCATTGAAAACACCATTTTACCAGGTAAATAAGTGAGCCCCCCTCCCTTTTTTTTTCTTAAATCTCTCATATAAACTCACTAAGCGGTGGTCCAGTTTTGCTTTCTTATTTGGCTGCATGCTCCTCGTTGCCTTCAGGCTAGCACTGCTGTTTCTGTGCCTGGCTTCCAGTTGTGATAGATGGAAGATAGACAAAAGAATGAGGCCAGCATATAGGAGTTGTGTGATTGAGGTGGCTTGTTAATTCTCTAGGAGCCTGTTTCACTGTGGTCCAAGAGCTCCTAATCAGCAGAGGATCTTGTCATTTGTCTCCTCTTCCACAGCACCTGCTTTTTCTAAACTGATGACTCATTTCTTTCCTAACACTTTAATCCCCTAAATGTAAGAAATACTGGCCTCCTCTGCTGCTGTTTCCTTTAACCCTTCCCACACTTCTGAAACCCATCCCTGCTTCAGTTAAATGAACTATGACTCTACTGGCTCTTTCTAGATCGGGTTGCTGCCTGACCTAGTAGCTGGAATGGGCCCAGAAATTAAACACCATCACTAGGATTCTGGTATGGAAGGGTTACCTGTTAATGAATGTATCATCCTCCAGGAAAGATGGCGCTGCATGATATGTCATACAACCATAGGCACTTAGTTCATCAAAGGCAAGAGAGCTCTGTCCAGCACCAGTGTGCCTCATGGTCAAGAAATTGTGACACTTGATTGTTGAGGGGAAAGTGGCAACTGCAAGGAAAATGGGGATGGGAAAATTTCAGAAAGAAAATTTAAGTCTAGCGCCTCAGCTTTCCAATTCAAAGCAGAGGCAGAACTTCAGAATTTTATGGTGCCAAGACTCTATTAACCATTTGACTGAAGAGTAGAGAATTTTGAAGGTCTTGTGCCCAAACTCAGTTGTATTTCCTGTATCTTTGCCCTGTGAGCTTTATGAGTAATCTCGTCATACCGTCTGTGTTTAGAAAGCATTTTTTCAAAGAGTGCTCTAGGGTCACTAATGATCCTTAAGGCACATTAGAGGGCCCTTCATGTCAAAGTTATTTTTATACTGAAACAGAGACAGTACTTGCCTTTTTACTGCCATTTTCCTTTAAGTATTCTTTAAGGTTTTTTAAATTTTATTTATTTATTGTTTGTTTGTTTATTTTACATCCAGACCCGTTTCCCCTCCCTCTTCTCTTCCCAGTCCCTCTCTGCTCATCTCCCTCCTACCCCCTTACTCCCATCTGCTCCTACTTCTTTTCTTGTCAGAAAAGAGGAGGTGGTCTCCAATGAATATGAACCAGTCTTGGCATATCAAGTTGCAGTAAGACTAGGCACCTTCTCTTCTGTTAAGGCAACCCAGTAGGAGGAAAGAGTCCCACAGGCAGTCAAAAGACTCAGAGACAACCCCTGCTTCCACTATTAGGAGTCCCAAAGAATACCAAGCTACAAAACTGTAACATATGCACAGTCTCATGTAGACTTCCTGGTTGACGTTTCAGTCTCTGTGAGCCCTTATGAACCCAAGTGAGTTGATTCTATGGGTTTTCTTGGGGGATCCTTGAATCCTCTGGCTCTTACAATTTCTTCTTCACCTCTTCCTCAGGATTCCCCAAGCCCCACCTAGTATTTGACTGTTCATCTTTGTATCTGTTTCCATCATTTGCTGGGTGAAGCCTCTCTGATGATGATTAAACTAGGTTCCATTCTGTAAGTATAGCAAAAATATCATTAGGAATCATTTCACTGACTTTTTTTTTTGCCATTTGTGTTTGGTTCTCTCCTAGTCTCCCTAGTTATCCATGCTTTGGTTTCTAACCTGCTAGGTAAGTATTTAGTGGAATTTTATGAACATTACATGAAATGAGACAAAGCAATTGCTCTAGCAGTTAATGGTGTTTATGGTGGTATATTCATATGTGTTATGATTAGAATTACCCTACTGTGCAATAGCATATCACAACTTCTTTTTTATGTCTGCCTGTTACTTAGTGTTTATTAAAGAATATTTTTATCATCCTTCTCTCCTGCTGACTTTCCTCAGCCTCTGGAAACCATTACTTTTACTATCAACTTTTATATTCAACTTTGTATCATATTGAGTACTAGCAAGAACAAGTTGAAATGCATTCTGAGGACATAAGAAGAAGAAAAACAAAATATAATGTAGATTTCGCTACACTTATGCATATGGGTACATTCATCCTGCATGTAAAATTTGATGTGCTTATTAGTTTATGTAAAAGTGGTCTTTAATGGCTGCTGTGTTGGTTATTTAGAGTCTGGACGTAACATTGTTACAATTAATAAAATGTAGATAATGGAAGTTTCTGAGGATGTTAATGGAGTCTAGTACTAAGGGTTCTAGGACTGGTGACGAGATCCATCACATTAGTTTGCTCAGCAATGCCCATTCATTCACCCTGGGAGGGTTTGGGAGACAGGTTCTTTACCAAAGCACTCAGAGCCTCTATAACAAGAGGAGCACAAAAATCTAGGTAAGGCTCTGGCTTGTCTGTCTGCTCCAGGAAGGAAGATCACAGTTGAAGACAGCTGAACTAATCGGTTGAGAAGATGCACTCTTGTCAAGTCTCATCTGGTAACTACAATTACTGATTGTACTTTAATAAAATCTAATGCCAGATCACTGACATGGTCCATCCCCTAGAGTCCCACAGCCATTCAGGACCTGTTAATTGTATTGCATTGTTTTGATGCAAAAGGAGACTCTAGAGCCTGTGCACATCTCTTATACCTTTTAGAAACCATCATCAAGCTCTATTAATGAAGAAAGGGAAGGATATTTGGTGTACATCTGTACAAAATGAATGCTCACAAAGATTTTGAACTATCTCTTGTTATAGTTGTCTTCTGATTGGTAAACTTTATAGCTCCTTTGGTTCCAAATGTTTATCAGACAACACACACACACACACACACACACACACACACACACACCACAAAACACCCAGAAATGTGAGGAAGCAAAAGAAGCTCAACACTTTCTTCAGTATAGAAGAGCTCAAGCTAAATATTGCAAGTTTTTTACTCCCGTTCAATAAAGGGTGTCTAGAATGCTCTTAAATCCCCCATGTTTACAAAGAATTCATCATCCTTGGAATTATTTAGAGACAAACACTGTACAATAAAGATCTGAAGCCGCTTCTGAAGGCTAAAAAAATAAATATTTAAAAGTGGCCTTGCACACGTTCTCAGAACACTGTGACTTCACGCATAAATAAGGAATGTGAATGTATGTGACTCGACAGATGGACACCCAAGCAAAAGACAGCCATTCTTAAGGGACAATGAGTCAAACAATCTCAGCATCAAGGCAAAACTCAAAGAGCTCAAAGAACAAAATGCAATTCAGCAAGAGAACTGTCTGCAGCAGCGTTCGCTATGAGTGCTCCATGAATTTGAGCTTGCTTCACCTTTTTTTTTTTTTTTTCCTTTACATAAATTCTGAATCCATAATTGTGATTTGGGTCTAAAAGGCTGCATTTCTAATTGACTCCCTGGTGCTGCCAATGCCTGGTTTTCAGAGTAAAGAGAATCTAGATAATGATGTTCCAATTATGAAAATATAAAGGAGCAAACATTTCTTACACAACTAGACTTCAAACACAAATGCCTGACCTAGAAATGTTCTGTTGCACGCGAATCACCCACCGAATTTGTAATATTACTTACCGCTCCCCCTTCAGGAATGGGGGACGAGGATAACAAACATAATTGCTAATTCTGATTCAGACTTTATGATGTGCCCTGAACTGATTGGATAGCTTTACATTCGCTGGTCATTTAACTCCCTTCACAAAATCCCTTGAGTAATTAGGGAACAGGTCCAAAAATTGGCTTCCAAAGAAAAATAGTAAACAAGATAATGCAAATGAACATTAAATGCTTTTCCATTGATATGGAAATGTAATTCGTCACAAGTATTGGATGAAGTCATCTTATTATTTGAAATATGTTGCATTAACTTTTCTCAGGTGGATGTGAACAAATTATTACTCCCCCCATGTAGGAGGGCAGTGATGCCAGAGCAAAAACTACTCTATCCAAGTCTAGGTTAATGAACCACTGAGTATGCTGAGGTTACTATAGAGACATGAGTAAGGAGTTACTTATAAAAGCCTGGATATTTTAAGGGCAGCTATATTGACCCCAGACCCACCCCAGAATGATTGACAGTTCACCCAAGCTCCACCACTGGACTTCCTGCAGAGCTTGCAGGCAGTCAGAGCATTTTCTGTTCTCAGCAGTTATTGCTGCTTCTACAGCCTCAGAGAGAGGCCTTGTGAATCTTTGCAGTTTTAAGAGCATCCTGAGACTACTGAATTTTATTTACTCCCCAGGCCTTGTGAATTTTGCTTACTTTCTAAGTCTTAAGTAACCTTCCTCTTCCCTCCAGGGAAAGAATGTTGCAATGCAACAGAAATCACTCACACAATAAAATTCACATGCAAAACACATAGAAACGGAAGTAGGAAAGAAATTTACCACAAGCCAATATCAAGCGATAATTTTGTGTGTGTGTGTGTGTGTGTGTGTGTGTGTGGCGGGGGTGTATGCTGAGATAGGGTTTCTCTTGTAGCCCTGGCTGTCCTGGAACTTGCTCTGTAGACCACGCTGGCCTTGAACTCAGAGATCCACCTGTCTCTGCCTCCTGAATGCTCAATTAAAGGTGTCTACCACCACGCCCAGCTGGGATCATTCTTAAAGAAAAATTTCCTGTGTGTTATAACTTATAAATTTTAGACATAGTAGATGAAAAATGAAGATTGTAAGGATTATAATCACCTATGAAACTCCAATTGTGATCTACATTAGAGTATACTTATTGTCATTTACCATTAATTCTAGTAGTCAAAAATAAATCGTTGGCAAACTAATAGGCAAACAGAATTTAAAAAAGCAGACTTAAATGTAAGAAAAAATAAACAAAATGGTCTGGAATCCAGGTCAGTTATATCAGGTACTCACCTAGCATATGAAAGGGTATAGGTTTTAGCCTCAGTACTAAAAGAGAAAAATAAGGAAACAAACATAAGTCAAGTGCCAATGAGTTATCAGTTTTATGATATTATTTCTGATATAACAAACCAACTTCAGTTCCAGAAGGGCTTGCAAAAATCTTCCAAGCATTTGGAGATTTCTTTTTGGCCAAGGAGTTTTTGGCTTGCTAAGCTAAGTCATACTCTAAATGCCTGCTTTTCTCTGAATTATTAATTCCTACTGCCGGTTTGGTGTGTGAGGCTGTTATGGTACTTCCATATTTTCCCTTTAAAACAAACAAGAATAATTCATTTCCACTTCATTTTTCCATTAACAATTTAATTTCCAGGAGGCAATGCTGATTATCTTTTCCTTACATGGTTTTTCTAGAAATATTTCCTTCTTTGAAATGTTGGTGGTGAGATTAAATTCTTTAAAAATACATTTCCGAAGACAATTCTTTTTAGAATTCGCTAGCAAATTCTTATCCTTATTACCTGGTAATATGATACTAGTGATTAGCTCCTACCATCTTCCTTCCTCCAAACCTGCAGCTCACGCTTTCTGTCTGAGGAGATGCTAGACAAGGGTTACAAAATGCTAGAGAAGGGTTACAAGAGCCCTGTGCAGCTATATGCTTTCTAGGCATCATCTGAGACACATCTATCTGCAAAAGGCTTGGTCAACGGTTGGTAAATGTACTCCTGCAGATAGGGATCTTAAGAATGAAAATGAGGAAGATTTGAAGTGCTATAATGTAAAATTTCCAAGATGCTTGTAACACATTTTCAAGGGCTATCGTTTTGTGGCTACAGAAAAAACAAACTAGCACTGACTGCCTTTCAGCTAGTGATAAAGTCCCCAAAATACTTTGAGCAAGTTGGAAGGCTGAAGAATGTGAAAAGGGCTTTAAACTACTCACACAGCTAAAGGATAAATGATGACAGCAAATGGAATCAGCTGTTACCGTCATGTCCGGAGCTAACAAAGCTAAAAGGTAAAGGGGAGCAATAAAGACTTTAGTTATCATTTCTGCTTTTCTCAGATGTGAGATCTAGGCTGCATAGTTACTCTTACCAGATTACAAAGTTAATCTAAATAATACTAAGGTTGTCTATGTCCTCCTAGGTTGCTTCAAAGGTATTCTCAGCCAAAGACAGCATCACACAGCCAAAGACACTGTCACCTTGAAATAGGTTCATCCTTTAACGGAAGCTATAAGGAATGAAGGCCTGGATGTGCAGTTCGTTTTCTTGTCTGGGTCCTCCAAGGTGTGTATTTTTACTCTTATTCCACTGAAAACAAACTCACTGTTTTTTTTCCTCCTCTTTCCATCCCTCTTTCCATACAACTACCAAGATTCCCAGGCTGCCCACCCTGTTGTTTACTCTCTGGAATTCCAACAAAACCATCCTCAAGTTCTCTTCCGTGTCCATTTTAAACTTCTTTTGTCAGTACTACTAAGCTGCAAATGACCCTAGTGCCAGAATAGCTTCAAATCCGCATTGTGAATTGCCTTTCCCCAATGATTACTATGTCCTGTCACTTCAGTGAGTCTCCAGGAAACCCTATCGTCATCACTCCTCATTTGGAATTTTGTCTTTTCTACAGAGCTTCCTCTTTCACTGATCGTTGGTCTTTCAAAGGGAGTGTCTAAAATTCTATGTCATCACAAAGCCATCAAACTGGTCTTGGTCTAATCTTTCCCCAGCAGTTATCCCGGAAGGACTGGCTTACGTAAGGAAGTAAGAGCGGGGACAGAAAAGCTTTCTTCATGTTTCATTGTTTACTGCCTTCTTAAGTAGTATTTCATAACCAGGATGACCATAAACGAAACCCCACCCACCCCTACCTCCTAACAAACTGATTCCTTTCTTTTCTAAATCACTAGTCTCCAGGACACAAATTCTTTCCCTGAGTGACTAGAAAGGGTTGCAGGGGGGGCATGTCATTTAATCAAAATATAAACAAAACGCTTCTATCTGAGGATGGCATCTCCCTCAGGCCAGCAGCACTCAATTTTGTGCATGGTAAAACAGAATACACAAACAACAACAAATAAAGAAGATAAATTGTCTCCAGGGTTTTGGAATTCTACTTTAGAAAAAACAACAACAACAAAAAACAACAAACAAACAAAACCTCATCCTGTACAGACCTCACAAATCTGGAATAGTACAGCTCTCTCTTTCACATTTAGAGTAAAATGTGGTTTTGTAAAAAATGAACTCCTTGCTTTGATAGTCTGAAGGGCAGAGGCTTTCAGAGGCCCTCTGTGGTAGGTTCCTAGGTTGTTTCCTGTTTTCTTCTTCTTCTGATGTCCATCCTCTTTGCCTTTCTGGATGGGGATTGGACGTTTTAGTTAGGGTCCTCTCTCTTGCTTAGTTTCTTTAGATGCACAGGTTTTAGTGGGTTTGTCCTATGTTGTATGTCTATATGAGTGAGTATATACCATGTGTGTCTTTTTGCTTCTGAGACAACTCACTCAGGATGATCCTTTCCAGATCCCACCATTTACCTGCAAATTTCATGATTTCCTTATTTTTCATTGCTGAGTAATATTCCATTGTGTAGATGTACCACAATTTCTGCATCCATTCTTCAGTTGAGGGGCATCTGGGTTGTTTCCAGCTGATGGGCAACTGTTGGGCAGAGTGAACGGAATTTTAGGTAAGAACTGGGAAATAGTAAGAGCTGGAGAGGACAGGGTCTCCACAAGGAGAGCAACAGAACAAGAAAATTTGAACATAGGGAACTTCCCAGAGACTCATACTCCAACCAAGGACTATTCATGGGGATAACCTAGAACCCCTGCACAGATGTAGCCCAGGGCAGTTCAGAGTCCAATTGGGTTACATAGTAATGGGAAGAGGGACTGCCTCTGACATAATCTGATTGGCCTGCTCTTTGATCACCTCCCTCTGGGGGGGGGAGCAGCCTTACCAGGCCACAGTAGAGGACAATACAGCCACTTTTGATGTGAACTGACAGACTAAGATCAGAAAGGAGAGGAGAACCTCCCCTATTAGTGGACTTGGGGAGTGGCATGCAAGCAGAGGGAGGAGGGAGGGTGGGATTGGGATGGGAGGAGGGAGGGGCTTATGGGGGGATGCAGAATGAATAAAGTGTAATTGATGAAAAAATAAAAAAAGAAAAATGAACTCCTTTAGGTGTCATCCACCCAAAGAGCATCAGACCCGTCCAATACCTTTTTCTCAGAGGCGGGACCTGGGGCATCAACCCGCATGCAATCAGACATGCTCTTCTCTGGGTCGAAAGCTGCTGACCCTGAGTGCAGTGCTTAGCCTCGCATCCTGAGCGTATCATTTTAGCTTTTTATGGTATCCAACCATGCTTGGGGAGAATGTCCTGCTTCAATGGCTGTAAAGGCCTGAATGATCATGACTGCATCACACTGTTGTGAGACTCTAATCTTGCATGATGCTCTTTGGGTGGATGACACCTAAATGAACAGCGGTACAAAGTCCCAATTTATTTTTAATATCAGAGATCAGACCTCTACTCTTGCCTGATGCGTCTAAACCAAAAAGGGTGAACTGTAGAGAGCTGCGGAATGCTGTGCCTTAAAGATGGAGCTGGTTTCCGCCTTCCACCTTCCCGATGGTGAGTGCTCTCTGTCACGAACAATTCCACATTTGGCTAAGGCTGAGGATCTGGCTTGCTTCCATGTATGTGGACCTTTCTGCATTGCCCACGTGGCATGCCTGGGTTGGCTACCCAGAGGCTATTTAAGCTGTGGGCTGGCTTTCCCCAGGGTCCAAGGATTGTTCAAGGTTTCTGAATAAACTGCATTGAAAAAAAAAAAATGAACTCCTGTTTAACCTTCACTTATTTCCCGTCCAGTCATCTTCCATGCTGCAAAAAGATAAGAGGCCATGAGTCTTTGCTTTGAAAACACTGCTAGTTAGAGTCTTTCAGATGCGCTCAGTAGACTCCTGTCATACGTTCGATGCACATCCCATCTGTCTTTCTAAATGAGGATTGATCATCTTACCCCATGTCCGCTCAATTGATTATCTTTTTTAGGTGTATAGATTTCATTATGTTTATCATATCTTATAGGTCTATATAAGTGAGTATATCCCATGTTTGTCTTTCTCCTTCTGGGATATTTCACTCAGAATGATCTTTTCTAGATCCCACCATTTGCCTGCAAATTTCATGATTTCCTCCTTTTTGATTGCTGAGTAGTATTCCATTGTATAAAAATACCACAATTTCTGTACCCATTCCACCGTTGATGGACATCTGGGTTGTTTCCAGGTTCTGGCTATTACAAATAGAGCTGCTATAAACATGGTTGAGCAAGTGTCCTTTGGCAGAGTACAGGGAATCATAAGAAAGAAGGGGAGTTAGTCTGATGGGGAAAGGATAGGAGCTCCACAAGGACCAAATATATCTGGGCACAGGGTCTTTTCTGAGACCGACATTCAACCAAGGACCATGTATGGACATAACCTAGAACCTCCACTCAGATGTAGCCTGTGGTAGCTCAGTAACCAATTGGTTTCCCAAAGTGAGGGGAACAGGGACTATTTCTAACAGGAACTCGATGACTGGCTCTTTGGTCTCCCCACCCCTGAAGGGAGGAGCAGTCCTGTTAGGCCACAGAGGAGGGCTTTGCAGCCAGTCCTGAAGATACCTGATAAAACAGGATCAGATGAATGGGGAGGAGGTCCCCCCCATCAGTGGACTTGGAAAGGGGCACGGTGGAGATGAGGGAGGGAGGGAGGGAGGGACTGGGAGGGAATGAGGGATCGGGACACGGCTGGGATACAGAGTTAATAAAATGTAACTGATAAAAAAAATAAAAGAAAAGAAAAAAAAAAAAAAAAGATAAGAGGCACACATGGTTAAATGTATTTTAAGAGAAAGACATCAGCAAACCAAAACACAGCAGATTATAAACAAAATGAATTTTAATGCTTTAAATAAATTTTTAAAAGGTAATATAAGAATAGCATATCAAAGAATAAAGAATAAATATTGAAATTATGTTAACCTTTTGGAAAGTGTTATTGCATGCATGTTCAAATATGTATATACATATATCTTCCTAAATATAATGTGCTCAATCTGTATGTTACTTGAATTTCTTTTTCTTTCTTTCTTTTTTTTTTAATTTCTTTTTTCAGGCATGACCATTTGGTACTGACAACCAATTGGTTAGTCTTTCTCCTCTCTCACTCTCAGCTTTCTTCAGTTGCCCGTGCTTCTACAAAACTATCCAGAACAATCACCGCACGCACAAGCACACACACACACGAACACAAACACACTCCAAAACACACACACACATACACACACACCCATTAGAATGATTTCCTTTAAAATCATAAACAAAGAAAGAAATTGCTATGTTTGTTATATTTTAGTAATATTATGAAGATTAAAATCACTTCCCTGAGTCAAAAGAAAGGCTTAAGTTATTTTTTTAAAGAATATATTATTGCCTCAAATTTGATAAATATTTGTACCATATAAACATTACTTCTATTCTATAACAAGTGAAAAATCTGACCCTAAATACAAAACTAACTTGAAAAAAACTGGGGCAGAACCTACATGTTCTACATAATAAAATACAGATAAAAATTAAGATAATAGTCTTTATAATCTCTAAATACATGGATAACATATAGATACATTCATAATCATTGGATAATTTTAAGTTAGAGAAATATATACATAATATACAAATACATACACAATCATACATGAATAATTTTGATTTCCAAATTAGTAGAAATTATTTAAAAATTCTAGAAATTCAAATATTAAAATGGAGCACTAATTTTTCACATATGTCCATATAAATCTTTTTCACAAAATATATTTTGATCATGTTTTTGCTCTCCCCAAATCTCCCCAGTTCTCTTTGCACCCAACTTTATGTTCTCTCTCTCTCTCAGAAAAAAGAAAAACAAAACCAAAACAATCTCCACAAAAATGAAAATCAGAACAAACAACTTAACAAACAATAAAACTAGAAAATGTCAAGACAAACAAAAAGTTCACACACACACACACACACACACACACACCTAAAACAGCAACAAAACCCCATGAAGTTCATATTGTTTTGGTCAGCTAATCCTAGTCTTCCTTGAAGGGGTTGATACACCCAGTGACACTATGAAAATGAAACGTTTTATGGGAATGTATGCATGCATGTGTGTGAACATTTATGTGATGACAAGAGGCCAGTCTTCAAATGCTATCCACCTTGTGTCTGGTTCTTGAGAAAGGATCATTTTCTGACCTAGCGCTCATGTACTAAGCAAAACTGCCTGACTGAGAGCGCCAGGAATCTGCCTGAATTAATTTCCAGTATTGAATCCTGGAACTATTAATACTATTAATGAGCGCCACCTCACCAGCCTTTAAATATGGCACCGGGATTAAACTTGGGTACTCTTGCTTGTTCATCAAGCACTTTTTTGATAGAAGAATCTTGTCACTCAAGAGCACTACTTTCTGATTGCCTAAGGACTATAACTTCTGAGTTTAAAGTCTATAAATAGGCGAATGGCAGTGTGAGAATCTGAAAATAAATCCTCTGGCAAATAAGAGCTCTGAACTCTGTACAAGACATATAAAAAAGCTAGCCCAGGCTCTGGAGACTAACCAAAAGCGTGGAAATTTTAGAGGAGTAATGATCTTCATCTTGAAGCAAGTATTCTGCAGAATGAATTCTGTTTTGGTGTGGCTTTCTCCTGGAAAGAGACAGCCATTCCAACACATGTCTTCTCCACAAGTGAATTCACTGATCTGCAAAACATGGGCTCAGGAGTTGGTTACTTACACATTATCACTGACTATGCCTCCCATTCCCCAGGGATCTGTTTGGTGTTTTGTTTTGTTTTTTGTTTGTTTGTTTGTTTGTTTTTTAAGGATGTTTGGTTGCTGCTCTGCTTCCTTCACAAGGTTCAACTGACTGCGTTTGCATTTGCAGGTTCAACCTTGTGTTATCAGCAGTAAACGTGACAATTTTTCTGCACCTGCTTTATTTCCCTGTCTTCTCTCCCTTACTTGAGTCTCCACAGAACAACAAAGGGTCATGCTTTATGAGAGTCTTCAATCCCAGTATTTATTAATGGGGGAGATTTGGCACTGAGTCAGACAAAGTTATTTCCCCGATGAGATTCTCACAGCTAGTTCTCAGCCCTATTATACTGAGTAGGCTTCACATGTTTTTATTCTGAAAGGAGGAATAATACACTCATTACAATCATATTCCTCTTGTCTTGATAAGCAAAGTTAATGCATTTATTTACTTATTTTTAAAAAATTAATTAATTAATTACCATTTATTCACTTTGTATCACACTGTATCCCTCTCCCTTGTCTCCTCCCAGTCCCACTCACCTTCCCTCTTCTTTCCCTATACCCTTTCCATAGTCCCCTGATAGGGGAGGTCCTCCTCCTCTTCTATCTGGCCTAGTTTATCAGGTCTCATCAGGACTGGCTGCATCATCTTCCTCTGTGGCCTGGCAAGGCTGACCCTGCCCCCGAGGGGGAGGTGATCAAAATGCTGATATAGCTGGGTGCAGTGGACATTCCTGTAATCCCAGCACTGAAGGAGGCAGATGCAAGCAGATTTCTAAGGGTTCGAGGCCAGCCTGGTCTACAAAGTGAGTCTAGGACAGCTAAGGCTGCACAGAGAAACACTGTCTCAAAAACAAACAAACAAATAAACAAATAAACAAATAAACAAACAAAGAAACAAGAACAATTTCTTAAATGCCCATTAATAAACATCAATCCTTCTTAATATTTGTCTTTCTTAAAAATATCTCTCTTATGTTCATTTTTGGGAATTTTTTTTTTTTCAATGCTGTTTATTCAGGAACATTGAACAATCCTCGGACCCCGGGGAAAGCCAGCCCACAGCTTAAATAGCCTCTGGGTAGCCAACCCAGGCGTGCCACGGGGGCAATGCAGATAGGTCCACTTACATGGAAGCAAGCCAGATCCTCGGCCTTAGCCAAATGTGGAGTTGTTCGTGACAGAGAGCACTCACCATCGGGAAGGTGGAAGACGGAAACCAGCTCCATCTTTAAGGCATAGCATTCCGCAGCTCTCTACAGTTCCCCCTTTTTGTTTTAGATGCATCAGGCAAGAGTAAAGGTCTGATCTCTGATATTAGAAATAAATTTTTAGATGAGGTTCTTGGAATACATTAGTAATCTTTCAAACCCTTTGCCATGAGACCCATATGTTTTTTTTTAATTTAATTTTACAAATCATGTGAGTCCTCATACATTTAAAGTGAGATGTGAAATTGTTTTCATCAGATTGTAAATATAGAAGTTTTAAAAATAAATAATAATATTATTCTTTTAAATGCATCCAGTAGGATCTAAAACTTCCCTAGTCCTTTCAAGAGACAGATAGGACGGATGGTTATGGTCCCTAGACTAGAACACTGGTTTGTCCATTTCTATGCTGTCTCAGGGATTTCTCTTTTCAGGCCAATGGACAATAGTAAGGTGGTCATAAGCTAAGCTTTCCTTTAACTGGATGTACAAGGGTATGATCTTCTCTCTTAAGGGCAAGTGTGGAGCGACAAGGTAGGAAACTGAATCCTCCAAAGCAAACCTTATTTTTTAAGGGCACTTTAAGAGACAGGATTGATATGAGGAACAGGAAACAACAGACCTAGAATGAGAGAAGTCGGTGGTAGGAGCATTGGATGCTTGAAATGGAAACTACGGGTAGTTACTGAGGCATCAGGGAATTGAAATGACGAAGTCTAGACTGACAATGCAAATGGGATGTAGAAGTAGATTTGAAAACTCCATTGGCTGTGAGAGTAAGGAACTGAATATTCTTTACAGACTTCTACAGGCAGTTCTACCGTATGTAAACTGGTGTGTGAACAACACTGAGTATGAGCTGGCGATGTAGCTCCGGGGTAAAGCATTTGCCTACTGGTGAAGGTCTAAGTTAAAATTTTACCATAGCCAGGTAACCAACAAAAAAATCATGAAATGTATTATAATCTAGTTCTGCAAGTACATTCAAATAAATTACTTTACTAGGGTTTTTGATTGTTTAAAAGTGAGAGTGAGAAACAATTGGCATAGGACATTTTCTTGTGCTAAACCACACTCATGTACTCTAGATAGAAAACTAGGTACTCTGGACAAAAAGGCCACATATATTTAGTCCACAATTCTGAGACTCAAAAAATAGCATTGGAATATGCTTGGTTCTGGTAAAAGACTTATGTCTACATCAAGCACGCTGGACAATACCTCACTAGAACTGTATTCATAAGTAGGAGGTCACATGATGTTACTGGAATGCAGGGAGAGAATCAATGACCATGCTTGCCTGGTGTATCAGAACACATTCTTATAATAATTGACCATGGTCGCTGGTTAGCTACATTAATCCTTTATGAAGGCACCGTCACCAATACAACCTACTCAGCCATACATTTTAAAGTTTTACCACCTCAGCACCTCCATAACAGAGACCAAGCTTAAAGCACATGAACCTTTGTGATATTTGGGATATGTGTACAAACGGTAGTAGCACATACACAAAATTCTCCTCCACCAAATGGCACCACAAGTGAAATAAATGTCATCATCACCATTATCATCCTTATCATCACCACCACTATTACCACCACCACCACTGCCACCACCACAACCATCATTATCACCATCACCATCACCATCATCATCTCATCATAAAAAACACAAAAAAATGATGCTGGGGAGACAAGTCTTCACTCACTACAGAGTCCCACACTATTGCTTGATTTAAACAAACAAACAAACAAACAAAGCCTTTAATATTTCAGGCAGGACACCCTTTAATGGCATCAAGGACATTAAAATCCCTAAGCTCTGTCCATTACAAGCCATGATAGCTCTCAGTCACCCAGGGGAGTTCTCTTAATATTTCTAGCCCTGTGGACTAGGACGCTTTCAAGGCAATAAAGCATTCTGTATCAAAGAAACGGTTGATTGCTATTTTGTTTAGAACAAACTATACAAAACTGATTAAGAAACTGACTGGTTGAGGCTTGAGGCTTCCAGTAAAAACAGTACAGGAATAAGAATGAAAGTTGGGTTGACACACTGGAGGAGGATTTTCAGGAAGTGATCAACATAAATCAAAGCATGATGCTGAGAAGAACTTTCTGGTATACAAAACGGAAAGCAAAGGGTCCTAGCAATAACTTCCAGTGATACTCCTCTTGAGAAATTTGCAGCAGTTTGAAGGTGGGTGGTCCCAAGGGAGTTATACTTAATTCATTTACCAGTTATCAGCCCCACTGTATTGGAAAGTAAAATTTAGGTAAAATTCAGCCCATGGAGGAGCAGTTGGATTAATGCAAACATCCAGAAGACACCCTCTTGAATATCTTTATCATACCATTTCTATATGTGATTTTTTTTCTCACAAACACAATTTCACTTTTGAAAATAACGCAAATCTGACTTCGGTGTCAATCATGTATTCTTCTAAACAATTCTTGCAGGCCAATTTACTTGTATCATGTTCTCTGTGGCTGCTTTAACCCTTGTAAAACCATTTCTCAGATTGATACTAAATTGGGAATGCCTGATTGCAGCTTGTGAGAAATGAAAATTTTTGCATTTTATATATGAAGTAAATATATATCCCATATCTGAATCATTTCAAAATGAATTTTAATTTCATTTACTTTAAATAAAATTGACACATTTTAAAATTAAATTTATATTCCATATTTAGGAACTTCTTATTTCAATTTAAAATTTTAGTTTATCTCAATATAAACTAATTTAAATTCATTTTAAAATTTAGATTTTGGTCCAATGCAGTTATAATTGATCTGCTTCCATTTCAGACCATAAAACCAGATGAATAACCAAAGAAGATAAAACAAAAGGAGAAATAAATTTTAGAGCAGCAAACTGAGCTCTTCTCACATTCATAGATGGAGTAGAAAAAAATGAGAGTAAGACTAATTCAGAAAACAAGGCTTGGGGGCAGACAAGATATGAATATTTATGGAAGGATGTTTTAATCTATAGAAAGGAGCATTCATTGTTTGAGGGGGTGTGGATTAAGGGAAGGCCAGGGTTGCTTGGAAGGGTATATGTGTGAAGCATCCTTAGGCAAACCCGTAGAAGAACCCTGGAGTGCCTGCTCTGCTTGCTGCGAGTCGGATGCCTGCCTGCAATACTCATTTTCTAAGGCCTCTAAGATGGCCTTCCTCCTTGGAATGTGGGTGTGAATGTAAGGATTGACTACAAGCGTAGACAGGAGGCTAGACCCTTTGCCAGACCAGGCCCAAAACAGACACCTTGACTCTTAAGGAACAATGTTTTCATTCAAGAATGTCTGTGCAGTATGACATGACTTAGCCATGGTGTAGAAAGGTAGCATCTTGGGGTCTTGGTCAAAATATTTTGCCTGATTGAGCACTTGCTTTTAGGCTACCTGATTCCTGTGAGGCTCCTTTGTTAGAGACGTTTTGTTAGAGGCATTTTGTTTTCACAGAATGCCTGTTACCTGAAATTTTTGACAAAACAGCGTTGTATCTTCAGCCTCTTACTTACTTCAGTCTGATTATCTATAATCATTTTCTAAGTAAGTTCAGAATAATTATTGTGATTTTTGACAATATTGATGAACTTTTCTTACTTTATCAGATGCCTTAGGAAATGATGACTATTTTAGTATCATTAATTCCTACAAACTTTATTGTATTTCAGATAATTTTGTGATGATACTACTATATGACGTTTAACTCCACAAAAATGCATAAAGTGTTCTGGAAGCATATATGTGAGTAATATTGAATGAAATCAGTTATTTTCATGACTAAAAAGAAAAGTTTCCCGAAATATACAAAGTATTTAAGAGCTTTTTATTAAAAATATTAAGCCTTTTACATTTATGTTTAGTATTCCAAAAATTACCTTCCTTGATGAGAGTACATCCTACACGAAAGTTAGCGCATATCACACACACACACACCTATTTAATCATCTTATATTGAAATAATAAGAATAGTTGTCTCACACCAAAGAGGCCGAGTGTCCAACAGGTCCTTGAGGCATGATGCATGAGCAGCCACGGAAGTTCCACAGTGGGTGACTCACACAACCCAGAAGCTGCTCACTCTGTGAGGGTTGGTGCCTCAGCAGTACTAATCTTAAGCTAAAACCCTGTAAGTTCCCTGGAGAGATGCTGGTCCTTAGTCAATGACAGAAGCCTGGAAACACTGGTTCTGATATCAGTGAACTAGGCTCCATCACCATCATCAGCAGCAGCAGCAATATGAAAATTCATCTCAGCCAAGCCAGGAAAAGAAAACTAATCTTCCTTCTGCTATGGACCTGCCTTTTAGAAATGTCTCTTACCAGAAGGTGCCATAAACCCACTCGTTCCATCACCTCATATCATATAGGTTATTAAGACAATCTTCTTCTGAGGTTTCCTATTAAGGAAGCTAATTTGTGACAAGCTGATAATAAAAGCAAAAATCACAGCAGTAACCTAACAACCCCTGGAAGCCAGCTTTTGATATTTGCTTGCTAAAATAAGAATAGTTAGGGAGATGTATTGTGTAAATTCAGACACATAGAAGTTATGATCTAATCAAGTGTCAAATACATTAGTAGTATATATTCATAAAATATTTCTCCCTGTTTTTTTCAAAAAGTTCAATTAAAAGGCATAAATATATCAACAAGTATTAACTTATTTTTATCTATGTATAGGTGTTCTGTTTATGGTCCAGGTGTAATGTTTTATAAGCAATAAAATAAAAATATATGTATCTACAATACAGACATTATTTTGTTTATTTCAGAAAGAAATGTGTTGCAATTCCCTTTTCAAACAATTTATATTTAATGACAGTATTTTTAGAAATGACTCCAAGAAAATGATAACCTAATCCAAAAGTGCCTCAGAGGGGTAAAAAGTTTTAATTTCTGCAGGAAGGTTGCACAGCCATGTCAAATGAAACCTACAAGTAAACCCAGACAGATCCCAGCTCCCCTTTTCTTCTTTCTTTTCTCTTAAAAAATATTTATTCATTTTACATCCTGAGCATAGCTCCCTCCCTCCTCTCCTTTTGGTTCTGCTCTCCCTCCCTCTTCCTCCTATTTCTTCTCCCTTATTCCTCAGAAAAGGGAAGCTCCCCACCACCACCAACCCACACCAGCACATCAAGTTGCATCAGGATTGAGCATATCCTTTTCCCCTGTGGTCTGATGAGGCAGCTCCGCCAGCGGAAAGTGGTCAAAAAAGCAGACAGCAGAGTCCATGTCAGAGACAACCTCTGCCCACCCTCCCCCACCATGAAGACCAAGCTGTCCTAAGGAGCCTAGGTCCAGTCTATGCATGGTCCTTGGCTGGTGCTTCTCTCTCCACAAGCCTCTCTGAGCCCTGGTTAGTTGGTTGTTCTTCCTTTGTAACTCCTGTCCCCTCCAGGTCCTTCTATCCTTCTCCCCACTTTTACTCCTAACACAAAGGGGTCCTCTGCTTCACTGGAGTAGTCAGGGCTTGGGCTGACACTCTTTTGAGGCTGCCTAATTTACAATGAAGCTGATGATGAGCAAACTACAACTTTTGAGAACAGGATGCAATCTTTGGCATGTATTTTGATTTCAAGAAGCACTGACTCTGGAGGATTTGAATTTCTGCTAAGTGGCTTCTTAAACCGAGTTTTATCTTATTTAACTCTTTGATAGAAAAGTATATTTTGTTTACATTTCTCATAGTACTTTCAACTTTAACATGTATCAAGTCATAAATTTTGTTAAATAAATTCCATCAGATTCATGGGAGAAATCATGGAAAATACACCATTTAAGTTTTTTTTTCAGATAAAATTTGAGTTTGGAAATTATTCCTGACATTTGCTAGTCACACTGAAGCATTTGTTGTATTAGAAATTATTGTTATTGTGGGCTGGAGAGATGATTCATCCATCAATGGCTAGGCTCGCAATCAAAAATATAAGAAATTACTGCTATTGGAAGAAGTTTACAAAATATTTTGAAATTAACTTATAAATTATAACTGTTACCACAATGCAAAGAGTAAATGTGAAAATTAGTACCTCTTTTCCTGTGTGCTATGTGTGGAAATATATAATAAAAGAAATTCAGAATATTTATTGTCAGCAATGTTTATTGTCATTGTCAACACTGGCAATGGTGCTCAGCTGCTGGAGCGTTCCTCAATGGACAATCGTAGTGCTTCTCAGATGCCAGTCACAGCTTCTACAAATTTGAACACTCTAGAAACGTATAGGACATCTAAAAAGCGCTTACTAGGAAAGAACAACTGCTATCCATTTTTTCCATATTTTTTTTTGTTGTTAAAATTCAAGTGGGAATGAAAGGTAAAATGAAAACTGCATTTACTAACATGTCATTGGGAGTTATAATGTTGTAAGAAAATGTAATTACAGTAACATTTGCATAGTATGAAGATGGCTATATAGAATACCTGATAGAGAGAATACCATGATTAAAATAAATCTATTTACTTCCTTTTTTAAATCACTTTACAGACTGATGCTAGCCTCCTCCCCACTCCTCTCCCAGTCCCACCCTTATACCACCTCCCAACCCCCCTTTTCTTCTTCTCAGCAAAGAGGGGGCCCTTAAAGGCTACCAACCCACCCTGGCACCTCAAGTCACATCAGGACTAAGAACATCCTCTTCCACTGAGGCCAGACAAGGCAGCCCAGCTAGGGGGAAGGTATCCAAAGGCAGGCAATAAAATCAGAGACAGCCCTTACCCCCATTGTTAGGGGACCCACATGTTGAAGAGCCTGGACATATGTTCCATACGTGTAGTGGGTCTATGTTCTGGCCAAGCAAGCTCTTTGGTTGGTGGTTCAGTCTCTGTGAGCCCCCAGGGGCCCTGGTTAATTTAGTGTAGGTCTTCTTGACCCCTCCAGCTTCCTCAATCCTTCCTCTCACTCTTCAGCAAAACTCCCCAAGCTAGGCCTACTGCTTAATTGTGAGTCTCGCCATCTTTTTCCATCAGAGGACAGTTCTGCTAGGTTCCTGTCTGCAAGCATAGCAGAGTATCATTAACAGTGTCAGGGGTTGGCTATCTCCCATGGGGTGGGTTCCACTTGGGCCATTCATTGGTTTGCCATTCCCTCAATCTCTGTTTCATCTTTATCCCTACATTTCTTGTAGGCAAGACAACTTTTGGGTCGAAGGTTTTATGGGTGGGTTGGGGTCCCCTTCCTCCTTGGGAAGTTCCACCTGGCTACAGGAGGTGGCAAGTTCAGGTTCCATATCCCCCACTATTAGAAATCTCAGCTAGTATCATCCCTTAGACTCCCAAAGGCTTCGCCCATCCCAGAGATGCTCCCCCACCAATTTTCATTCTCTCTCCATCCTTCCCTCCAATCTCCCATCTGTGATCTCTCCACACCTGATCCCCATGCCCATTACTCTCTTCACCCCCCCTCCCACACAGCTCCCTCCCTTTATCTAGTTCAGATGTCTATTTATTTCCTCTTCTGAGTGAGATTCAAGCACCTACTCTTGGATTCTCTTTGAGTTCTTTGGGTCTGTGGATTGTAGCATGGTTACCCCGTACATTATGGCTAATGTCCACCTATAAGTGAGTACACACCATGTGTGTCTTTCTGAGTCTGGGTTACCTCATTCAGGATGATCTTTTCTAGTTCCATCCATTTGCCTGCAAATTATATGATGTCTTGTTTTTAATAGCTGAGTAGTATTCCATTGTGTGAATATACCACAGTTTTTTTTTCTACTTATTCTTTTTTTTTAATTTTTCATCAATTACACTTTATTCATTCTGCATCCCCCATAAGCCCCTCCCTCCTCCCCTCCCAATCCCACCCTCCCTCCTCCCTCTGCTTGCATGCCACTCCCCAAGTTCACTAATAGGGGAGGTTCTCCTCTCCTTTCTGATCTTAGTCTGTCAGTTCACATCAAAAGTGGCTGTATTGTCCTCTACTATGGCCTGGTAAGGCTGCTCCCCCCCCCAGAGGGAGGTGATCAAAGAGCAGGCCAGTCAGTTCATGTCAGAGGCAGTCCCTCTTCACATTACTATGTAACCCAATTGGACTCTGAACTGCCCTGGGCTACATCTGTGCAGGGGTTCTGGGTTATCTCCATGAATAGTCCTTGGTTGGAGTATGAGTCTCTTGGAAGTTCCCTGTGTTCAAATTTTCTTGTTCTGTTGCTCTCCTTGTGGAGACCCTACTTATTCTTTAGTTGAGGGACATCTGGGTTGTTTCTAGATTTTGGCTATTACTAATAAAGCTTCTATGAACATAGTTGAACAAGTGTCTTGCGGTATGGTGGAGCTTATTTTGGGCATATGCTCAGGATTGGTATAGCTGGGTCTTGAGGTAGAACTATTCCCAGTTTCTGAGAAACCTCCAGATTGATTTCCAAAGTGGTTGTCCAAGTTTACACTCCCATGAGCAATGGAGCAGCGCTCCCCTTGCTCCATATCCTCATCAGTTGGTTATATGGTTTATTGATGTTTAATTTTTTAGTTCTTTATGTATTGGGCTGCTAACACTCTGTTGGATGTAGGGTTGGTGAAGATCTTTTCCCATTCTGTAGGCTGCCCTTTTGTCCTATTGACAGTGCCCTTTACCATACAGAAGCTTTTCAGCTTCATGAGGTTCCATTAATTGTTTATCTTAGTGCCTGAGCTGTTGAGGTTCTGTTCAGGAAGTTGTCTCCTGTACCAATGAGTTTAGGTATAGTGTATCAGGTTTTATACTGATGTCTTTGATCCACTTGAACTTTAGTTTTGTGCAGGGTGATAAGTATAGCTCCATTTGCATTCTTCTACATTTGGACATCCAGTTAGACCAGCATCTTTTGTTGATGATGCTGTCTTTTTTTCCATTGTATATTTTTGGCTTCTTTGTCAAAAATCAGGCATCCATGTATGGATATAACCTAGAACCTCTGCTTGGATGTAGCCCATGGTAGCTCAGTAATCAAGTGGGTACCCTAGTAAGGGGAACAGGGACAATTTCTGAGATGAACTCAATGGCAGGCTTTTTGACACCCCCCCACACACACCCCAAGGAAGGAGCAGCCCTGCTAGGCCACAGAGGAGGACTTTGCAGCCAGTCCTGAAGATACCTGATAAAACAGGGTCAGATGAAAGGGGAGGAGGTCCTCCAGGGGCAGGGAGGAGATGAGGGAGGGACGGTGGGGTTGGGAGGAAATGAGGGATCAGGATACAGCTGGGATACAGAGTTAATAAAATGTAACTAATAATAAAAAGAAAAAATAAAAGAAAAAAATCAGGAGTCCATACCGTGATGTTGTTTTTGTGGGTCTTTGATTCTATTCCATTGATCAATGAAAACCTGTTAGTTTCTATGCCAACACTATGTGGTTTTTATTACTATCGTTTTGTAGTACAGCTTGAAATCAGGGATGGTGATACCACCAGAAGTTCTTTTATTGTATAGGATTGTTTTAGCTATCCTGGGTCTTTTATTTTTCCACGCGAAGGTGATGGTTGCTCTTTCAATATTTGTAAAGAATTGTGTTGAAATTTTGCTAGGATTACTTTGAATCTGTAGATTGACTTTGTTAAGATGGTCATTTTTATTATGCTAATCCTACAGGTGCATGAACATGGGAGATCTTTCTATCTTCTAAAATCTTCAATTTCTTTCTTCAAACACTTGAAGTTCTTGTCGTGCTGGGCTGGTCTTTTTATTGTTTGGTTAGAGTTACACCAAGATAATTTATATTATTTGTGGCTATTATGGAAGGTGTTGCTTCCCTAATTTCTTTCTCAACCCATTTATTATTTGTATAAAAGGTTACCTTTTTTTTTTCTTTTTGAGTTAACTTTGTATATAGCCACTTTGTTGAAGGAGTTTATCAGCTGTATGAGTTCTTTGGTAGATTTTAGGGTGTCATGTACGGATGCTATCATATCATATGCAAATAGTGATGTTTTGACTTCTTCCTTTCCAATTTGTATCCCTTTGATCTTTAGTTGTCTTATTACTCTAGCTAGAACTTAAAATTCTAATAGATACAGAGATAATTGGCAACTTTTTCTTATCCCTGATTTTAGTAGCATTTCTTTAAGTTTCTCTCCATTTAACTTGATGTTGGTTATAGGCTTGCTGTATATTGCCTTTATTGTGTTTAGGTATGTGTCATGTATGCCTGATCTCTCTGAGAATTATCATGAAGGAGTGTTGAGTTTTGTCAAAGGCCTTTTCAATAATAAATGGACAATCACGTGGTTTGTTTTCTTTTTTTTAAGTTCTTTTTTTCCCTTTTTTAAATTTTATTTTTCTTATTAGTTACATTTTGTTAACTCTGTGTCCTAGCTGTATCCTGATCCCTCATTCCCTCCCCAACCCCACCCTCCCTCCATGATCTCCTCCCTGCCCCTTTCCAAGTCCACTGATAGGGGAGGACCTCCTCCCCTTTCATTTGACCCTGTTTTATCTGGTATCTTCAGGGCTGGGTGCAAAGTCCTCCTCTGTGGCCTAACAGGACTGCTCCTCCCCTGGGGGGGGAGGTCAAAGAGCCTGCCCTTGAGATCCTGTTAGAAATAGTCCTTGTTCCCCTTACTTTGGGAAACTACTTGGTTACTGAGCTACCACAGGCCACATCCGAGCAGAAGTTCGAGGTTATATGGTCCTTGGTTGAGTGTCAGTCTCAGAAAAAACCCTGTGCCCAGATATATTTGGTCCTTGTAGAGCTCCTATCCTTTCCATATCATCCTAACTCCCCTTCTTTCATATGATTCCCTGCACTCTGCCAAGGGTTTGGTTATGAGTCTTAGTGTCTGCTTTGAAACACTGCTAGGTAGAGTCTTTCAGATGCCTTCTGCAGTAGACTCCTGTCATAAGTTCAATGCACATCCCATTTGTCTTTTTAAATGAGGATTGATCATCTTTGCCCGTGTCTGCTTTCTTGATTATCTTCTTTAGGTGTGTAGATTTCATTATGTTTATCATATCTTGTAGGTCTATATAAGTGAGTGTATACCATGTTTGTCTTTCTTCTTCTGGGATATGGTTTGTTTTCTTTAGGATGTTTCTGTGGTAGATTATGTTGATGGATTTTCATCTATTGAACCATCCCAGCATCCTTGGAATGAAGCATACTTGATCATCTGACGATGTTTTTGATGTGTTCCTGGATTCTGTTTGCTAGTATCTATTGAGTATTTATAAGGGAGATTGGTCTGAAGTTCTCTTTTGTTATTGAATCTTTGTGTGGTTTAAGTATCAGGGTGACTGTGGCCTCACAGAATGTGTTTTGCAACCTTGCTTCTGTTTCTATTTTGTGGAATAGTTTGAAGAATATTGGTATTAGCTGTTCTTTGAAACTCTGACAGAATTCTGTGCTAAAATTTTTTTGTTTTGTTTCTTTTTTGTTGTTGTTGTTTATTTGGTTTTTTTGATTGCGAGACTTGTAATGACTGCTTTTATTTCCTTAGGAGCAATTGGTCTATTTAAGTTACGTGATGTTGTTTTAATGTTGGTAAGTGGTATCTATAGCTGGGTTCTGGTGTTGCTATTTTGCCCTGACTCTTGTTTTTTGTGTTCTTATGCTGATCTTTAGCCACCCGGTTGTCTATGGTATTGGCAAGCCTCAGGTAATGCAGGCCCAGTCATGGGCCAGAAAATGGAGCATTGGGGATAATGTGTGTTTTACCTCTGTTTAGAGTGTTTTATAGGACTAGCTGGCCAAGGTAAGACCACCAGACTCTTACCTTGGTGGTCCCTGATGTCCCCAGGACTCTGGGCATACACATAGGGCTGTGGTTCAGGAGATAGAGTGGGCAGGGTTGAGGAGGGCAAAGCTCACTGCTGCTATGCTTGTCCAGGTCCCATGCAGGCAAGGGGCTGGAATGTAAAGGTTTCCTGTGTCTATTCCAGGTGCCCACCGCAGGTCTCCAGGGACAGGGGCTATGCTGTGAGCTTGGAATGGGGTGCTCAGGGAATGGGCCACTATTTACTTCTATTCATATATTGTACTTCTAATGTCCAAAAAACAGGACTTTATGTATAGAAGAAACAATGATTGATAATCTCACATATAGTTATAACTTTGTGCATATAGTTGGAGATTTCTCTACACTGTTTAAAAGTTAGGGTTGACTTTAGACTCTAGCACCGTATCTCTCACTGCAATGAACTACAGGGGCAGAAAAATTTTATAAAATATAAACCCTCCATGTCTGCCTGAACAAGAAGGCACTCGCAACATCAGCCTCTCAGGTCTAAACACCTTGCTTATAATTTTGCCAGTTACTTGGTATTTCATGAAATAAGTGACATTTAAATGAGCTAATATACCCCAGAGTTTTAATAACTGTGTAAACACTCATCTCTATTATTTATATTTAAAGAAACCGTGTCTTTATCACTTACACAGCCTTTTTTCGCTTTGATTTTTTTTCAAAAAGTTTTTCAAACTTTTTTATTTTTAAAAAAGTTAATTTATTACAGTTTAGTCACTTTGTATCCCAGCTGTAGCCCTCTCTCTCATGCCCTCCAAATCCCACCTTCCCTCCTCCTTTTCCTTTCATGCCTCTCCCCCAGACCACTGATAGGGGAGGTCCTCTTCTCTTTCCATCTGACCCTAGCCTATCAGGTCTCATAAGGACTGGCTGCATTGTCTTTCTCTGTAGCCTGGAAAGGCTGCTCCTCCCAGGGAGAGGTGATCAAAGAGCCAGTCATGTCAGAGACAGTGCCTGTTCCTTTACTAGGGAACCTACTTGGACACTGAGCTGCCATGGGCTAAATCTTAGGTTATCTCCATGAATGTCGTTGGTTGTAGTATCAACTTAAAAACAAATTAGAATTTTTTCTAAAATTCTAAAAAATATTAGAATTATAACTAAGGTTGACATATTTATAAAATGGAAAAGAAAATGATTTTGTTCCAGTTGGGCCAGTTTTGTTATTAAAAAAAAAACAAAACAAAACTTTTTCAAAGAATTTTGTGCAAGTGATGTACTGACAGGGTGGACTTTAATACTAAGGAACATTTTATTTACTGATTTTCAAAGGCCATTTATGTAACCTGTAATTGCCAGTATTTTTCTTGCTACAATTTTGTGACTCATGAAGGATATGAAGAAGAGCTCTGACAAAAATGCTTGTTTTGCAACACAATAATTGTAGAGATTATAATATTCTTAAGAGTCTACCAACAGGGAATCCAAAAGGACAAAGCAGAGGAGTAAAGAGAGCAGACCACAGTCCAAGCATAAACTAGTAACGTTTTCTTCTGAGTGTTTGTTTTCTATCTCATAAACTATATTCCTTATCCCTCTTCATCGTCCACCTCATAAACATAAACTGTCCCAATTTTTGACAGACTCTGAGCTGTGACTTGTGCTCCTTTTCTTTATCTTTCCTCAGAATAACGCCAAAGCAATCTGGCTCTCAAAAGACACACCCAGCACTCCAAGACCTATTTCCTCTTCTTGTTGCCTCATGCTGCAGTGAGTCAATACATCTTTTTTTCAAGTGGGCTATTTTTGCTCTGCATTCACTGGATTTTAAATCGCCTTCAGCTTGAAATGTAAGTTTTAAAAGCTTACAAAATAGGACTGGCTATGGCAGGCCCACACTTTTCTTTGCACAGCTAGGTTGTATTCTGCAAATTGACCATAACTGCTCATTAATTACCTGTGAAGGGGAGAGTCAGGAGAGATAGTATTTCAAACCTGTGCTAATGTGAGTTGGATAAACTGGTAGTTTGTCCTTAGAAGTACTCCTTTTAAATGTCTTATCTATGTAGATTGATATTTTACTTGAATTTCTCTGTTCAACAGCCTACAAGTCATCTTTAAGACTGAAGAAGTAAAAACTGCTTCCTAGATTTATATTTTAAAATCACTGCTAAAACAGTAATTCATATGAAATTATGATATTATACAATATTTCATATTCAATTATTTTCAAACAGACTTATGGAAAGGCATGGTGTTATTTCAGAATGTATAGATGCATATTTTATGAAGTCAGCTAATTTTAGAAAGTATAGCCAACCCCTTTGGGAGAGTACAGCAGCAATGCATTGTAGGCAAGAAAACTGCTACACTAGAGAGGCATAAAAATGGCTGTAGGGTTCACAGAATAACTGAGTAAGTGCAGCTGCGAGTGGTCTTTTGACTTTTAGCCTTACGCTCTTAGTTGGCTTTTCTTAATATATTTTATTTAATTATAATTTTTGTCCTTTGAAATTTTATATATGCGTACAATGAAATATGATCAAATGTGCCCCCGAAACACCTCTCTAATTCCCCCAACAAGCTCCCTCCCAACGTCATGTCTTCTTTGATATTAGTGCAGACATCCACTGGAGCATGACAAACCTACTAGGGCTACACTCTCAAAGATGAATGACTGTCCTTCTCTAAGCAGCTCTCAATGGCCAATTGTTTCTCAGGAAGAAACGAGGCCTGGAGAGCATCTCTCTAATACGTGTTGGTGATTTAACTTGCTTGGTGTTGTGAAGGTCTTTTGCAGGCATCCTGTTTACTGTAAAGTCATGAGTGAAATACCCATGTTATGTCCAGAAGATGTAACTCCTCCCATTCTTCAGTTATTAACATTTATTTTTGATTATTTTATTTTTTCAATTATACAAACATATGATATATAATATATAGGTATATATATGATGGTTTGAATGAGAATGACCCCATAAGGTTCATATATCTGTGTGTTTTGTTCCTACTTGGTAGACTATTTAGGAAGAATATTAGGAGATGTAGCCTTGTTCAGTTTTGAAGTTTCAAAAACCCACTTCAGGACAAATCTCTCTCTCTCTCTCTCTCTCTCAGCTGATCGGGATGTAAGCTTTCAACTACTGTTTCATTGCCAAGCCTGCCTGACTGCTGCCACAGTGGTCATGGAGTTATCCTCTGAAATTGTAAAACCATCTCCCAATTAAATGATTTCATACACGTCGCCTTGGTCATTGTGTCTCTTCACAGCAGTAGACATGTAACTAAGACAGAAGTTAGCGCCAGGAGTGGGTTTAGTGTAACGGGGCTGCTTTGGGGGATTTTGGATTAGAAAAGCAGTTAGATGCTGTAAGCAATGAAAATTCTAGCAGGAGTTAGGAAGATCCTAGTGCTGAAAGCAATGTGGCCTGTGGAGACACAAGAGGTTTGAGAGGTTAACAAAGTGAGTAATTGGTCTAAACACCATCCCTGTGATATTTTGGCAAAGAATGTGGGTGCTTGCTGGCCTTGGCCTAGAAGTTTGCTGGAATCTAACGTGGAAAATTTGGGGCCAATGTCATTAGCAGAGAAGATTTCAAGACATACTTATACTGACTGCTGTGTGCTTTTAAGTGATCATTCATGTATATATACTACAATAAAGAAGAACAAATGTCACAAAAAGAGATTAAGAAATGGACAATTTAAGGAGAGAAGAGTACCAGGTAATGTAACATGAGAGTCAAGCCTTGTGCTCAAAATGATGAGAAGACTAAAGAAAGGTATATCGCTAAATGGAATAAATTGGTGATGTCTTCAAGGTAAGACCCCACTCACTCACTCAATCCTGCAACACATGAAAAACAAAAACAACAAAAAAGGGTTCCAGAGAGGCATTTCTTTAAAAAAAATAGAAACAAATGTCTTTATTTATTAATTTATTACAATGTATTCACTTTGCATCCCAGCTGTAGCTCCAGAGAGGCCAACTCTGAAAGACCATGGAGCTCATATTTTCTTTTATGAATAATGGTCAGGCTGTCACTCTAGACTCATGGATTGCCTCAGGCTTATTGATTTTGAACTGCTTCTCTTCTTCCACGTGTTGAATGCAGTTGCACAAGAGGCCTACATTTTTCATCAAGAGAAATATCCACCAGCAGTTGGAAGAACAAGGACCCATTATTTTTAAAGGTTGATGTTCAAGCTGAGTCTAAGAGCCTTAATCACTTTAGGTTAGAAGCTGAGTAAGCAATGTTTTTGAGCCTTAGTGATATACTGCAAGGCTATATTCCAGTTCCAAGAGCAGGTGATTACAAATGGCCACAGCATTCGGAAGTCTGGGGGCTCAAGCAAGAATGAGCAGACCTAATTTCTCGCTTTTTCTCAGCAGTCACAGTAGAAAATTCATTTTATTTATATTATTGATGGCTGTTTTAGGCTTTAGATTAACACCACTGAAATTCATGCAACAGCCATCTTATGGCTAGCACTTATTTTTCTTGCTTTATGAGAACTATTTGGAGCACATAACCAAAGATAAAGTAGTGTAATTTTGTTGTAGAATAATAATAAAACTGAAAAGTAGTACAGACAAAAATAAAAAAGGTTAAATAGTTTACATAAACACAAGTTAAAAACACTTCTGTGGGGGAGGAGAGAGTGGGGGATACAAAATGAATAAACTGTAATTAATAAAAAAACACTTCTGTGGTGTATCATATATATATATATATATATTACTTTTAGATTTAATTTTGGGAGTGAAATATATGTTCTGTTGGAAGTTTTATTTCTTTAATATATAAATTAATAACATTTACCTGGCTAAAAAGAACTTTGTGATGATGAGATTACAAAGAGAATTAATTAATTATGTTCCATGAGTCAGTAATGGATCTCAACCTGGAAGCCAGAGCAATACTCGGCAGAAATGTATGCCAAATACATATTTGTTTCTCCCTGTAGCAAAGCCACCGTCTACAAAATCAAATTTGCTTTCAGTATTCTGGACAGTTCCTTAATTAAAGTGTAGCTGACTACTTCAAATCTCAGCTTAAATATCACCTACCCAAGAATCTTTCTCTGGCCACCCTCTGGAAATTAACACTCCACTCTTACTTATCCCAGTTACATTTCTTTTATGGATGGTACAAATGTGTTCAGTTATTTATTTAACTTCAGTGCTGCTGTTTATTGTCTGCTTCCCAGTGTAACACAGGCTTTCTGAGACCAGGAACCAAAACTGTGCTATTTAGCACTGTAACTCTTGAATTTAGCTCCGTGCCAGATGCAAAGCATATTGTTTCTGCTTTCCCCTAGAGAGTCAACAAAGGTTACTTTTCATGGGGCAACGTTTCAATGTAATGATATCAGAATAAATGTTATGACAGTTTTATTTATTTTATGAATATATGTGTCTGTGAACACTCACTCAAGAGGCTGTGTGGCTAAGGTCGTGGTCATTTAAGATACCATGTGAGCATTGGTCAGTGAAGAACTTGGGAAAGTATTTATTTCCTTCTACCATATGAGCTTTTGGGATCAAACTTAACTTTTGGTCGTCAAGCTTAAAAACAGAAACTTCACCCACTGAGCCATCATAATAGCCCTGATAATAATTTTTAAAAGTATATTATTGTATTCATTACCTGAGAATTTTATGCATTAATACAATGTTTTGATTGTATTTACCTCCACTCCTTCCCCTAACTCCTCCCAGATGCGTCCCAGACCCCACTTCCTCGCTCTTTTTTTGAGTCTAATTTGTATCCATACAATAACTTAGATACATACAATAGCATACAATAACATCCTGCATACAATAACATCCAGTGTAGTATTGTTGACCTACAAGTGGCCACATCCTTAAGGAAAACTGACTCTCCATTGCCTAGCAGTCATTAACTGTGAATAGATCTTCAGGTAGGTATGGGGGCTTGTGACCCCACTGGAATACTGACTAGCTAGATCTGTGCAGCCAACCATGGCTGTTGTGGGTTCCTGAGTTCAGGAGTCCTGAAATGCCCAGAAGACACCACTATTTCACTATTTCATAACCTCTGGCTCTTACTATCTTTTGCATCTTCTTCAATGATGGTCCCTGAACCTAAGTGGGAGGATTGTGGCAGAGATGTCTTAATTTTTGCCAAGCACACCACAGACACATATTCGATGCACTTTTGACTAGCTATGAATGTTTGTTTGTGTTAATATCTGTCCACTGCATAAAGAAAAAAAAATGATACATTTTAAAAAAATCTTTTGTTTTTGACAGGGTCTCATGCTACAGTTCCGTTTGCTGGAAACACGTAGCAGTCTGCCTGCCTCTGTCTCACAGGTGCTGGAATTAAAGATAAGGGATGCTATGCCTGCAGAAAATGAGCTCAATTTCACTTGTATTGAATAACAACTAGAGAAGGAAGAAAAGAAAAAAAAATCACTTTGCTATACTATTACTTTCTTTTAAAAACTTATTTCTAGAAAATTTTATACATACAAGTATTGTACCCCAATCGTATTACTCTTCAACTCACCCTCCACAATATCTCTTAGGCTTCCCATTATCTTTTTTTTTTTTTTTTTTTAAGACAAAGTTTCTCTGTGTAGCCCTGGCTGTCCTGGAATTTGCTCTGTAGACCAGGCTGGCCTCGAACTCAGATCCGCCTGCCTCAGCCTACCAAGTGCTGGTTTAAAGACATGTGCCACCATTGCTGGCCTGAGCATTTTCAAGTAGCATTGTTTCTCACTGGTTCAGCATGTCTTTCATTTCATGTCCTCTTTTTATATATTTTCTCCTGTTAACTCACTGAGTCCAATTTGATGCTGCAGTACTTGCATGGACGTGGATGTATTCACGGGGTTGTGTGGAGTGTGCCCGTCACCCCATTCCTAAAGAAGTGCTTCTCCCTCCCTACCCGTTGTCAATGAGAAACACAGGAGCATTGCAATGACAGAATATGAGGATCTCTTGTGTTCTTTATCCACCTCCATCAAGCACCCAGCAGGTACCCCTCCTGCAACAGCTCACTGTCACACTCAAGATGATACGCTCAGCCACAGGCAACTCTGTATGCTTTCCATCCCTACAATTCCTTTTCTGATCATGGCTGGCTACATAAATAGACTCATACTACCATACCATTAATAAATGCATTATTTATCATTTATTTTATTTATTTATTTTTAGCAATGATTGGGATCAAACCCCAGGGCTTCAGAATGCTATGAAAGCACTTTACTACTGAGCTGCACTCCACTCTGATATTTTGCTTTTATTTAAGAGTATTATCTTGTTATTAGAGTTCATATCTAGTTTAACTCTCTCCTGACTGAAGGAGATACAAGGTCTTTACAGTTTTTCAGCTGTTATGAATAATATGGCCATGAACAGGTGTGTAAAGATCTTTGTATATAAAGAGTATTCTGTCCTTTGTTATATGTTGTAACATGGTCAAAAAAATAAAGATACACTGTAAGCAATGCCTTGGGGAACTGTGAGAGAGGCTTCAGGAAAAAGGGCAGAAGGTTTTTAATTTTTTTAATTTTTTATATTAATGACAGTTTATTCACTTTGTATTCTAGCTGTAGCCCCATCCATCATTCCCTCCCAAACCCACCCTCCCTCCTTTAGCTCCCCCCCATGCCTCTCTCCAAGTCCACTGATAGGGGAGGTCCTTCTCCCCTTCCATCTGACCCTAGCCTATCAGGACTGGCTGCATTGTCCTCTGTGGCCTGGCAAGGTTGCTCCTCTCTCAGGGGTAGGTGGTCAAAGAGCTAGCCACTGAGTTCATGTTAGAGACAGTCTGTTCCCCTTACTAGAGTACCTACTTGGACACTGAGCTGCCATGGGCTACATCTGTGCAGGGGTTCTGGGTTATATACACGAATGGTCCTTGGTTGGAGAATCAGCCTCAGAAAAGACACCTGGGCCCAGACTTTTTGGTTCAGTTGCTCTCCTTGTGGAGCTCCTGTTCCCTCCAGGTCTTACTATCTCCCCCTTCTTTCACAAGATTCCCTGTACTCTGCCCAAAGTTTTGTTATGAGCCTCTGCATCTGCTTTGATACCCTGCTGGGTAGTCTTTCTGAGGCCCTCTGTGGTAGGCTCCTGTTCTGTTTCCTGTTTTCTCCTTCTCCCAATGTCCATTCCATTTGTCTTTTTATCTCAGGTGCATTTTGTTCTCTGGATTGTTCTTGTGTGTGATTTCATGCCTCTTGTGACAAACATTTTTTTTTAATTTATCTCTTTCCTGTGCTTTTATTTATACCTCTCTTTTTTCTTTTTCTTCTTTTTCTTTTTTCAATGTAGTTTATTCAGGAACCTTGAACAATCTTCTGACCCTGGGGAAAGCCAGCCCACAGCCTAAATAGCCTCTGGGTAGCCAACCCCAGCGTGCCACGTGGGCAATGCAGATAGGTCCACATACATGGAAGCAAGCCAGATCCCCAGCCTTAGCCAAATATGGAGTTGTTTGTGACAGAGGGCACTCACCATCGGGAAGGTGGAAGGCGGAAACCAGCTCCATCTTTAAGGCGCGGCATTACGCAGCTCTCTACAGTTCCCCCTTTTTGTTTTAGACACATCAGGCAAGAGTAGAGGTCTGATCTCTGATATTAGAAATAAATTGGGACTTTGTACCAATGTTCATTTAGGTGTCATCCACCCAAAGAGCATCAGACCCGTCCAATACCTTTTTCTCAGAGGCGGGACCTGGGGCATCAACCAGCATGCAATCAGACATGCTCTTCTCTGGGTCCAAAGCAGCTGACCCTGAGTGCAGTGCTTAGCCTCGCATCCTGAGTGTAACATTTTAGCTCCCATGCTTGGGGAGACTGTCCTGCTTCAATGTTGTGACAAACATTTATATTCAATTTATAAAACATGTTTATTCTTGTTGCATGTCAGAACATAGCTATAGGTCTCAATCTGGTCATTGAATCCTGAGTCTGGATTTTGCCTTCTGCCTTGCTTTCATGTTCTCCCAGATATAATCTATGGTATGTGACAGAAATTGTGTCTAAAGAAAGTCCCAAGAAAGTTCTGGGTAAAGGATGCTCCGTTACGATTTAGTATGTGCTTACTGGTGTTTACTTACATGTTTTTCTAAATTCAAAGAGCTTTCCTTCAATCATTGCTTTCTTTGTTACATTCGTGTAAAAGTACACTAAAACTGAAGAAATGTTGTCTTAAGCATTAGATTGTAGTCTGCCTCATCCTTTCTGGTCCTCAGACTTCAGGTCTCACAGACACAAATCTGTATAGGTCACCAAAAGTAGATAGCTATGTATGTAATGATTAAGTTTTTCTGTTATAAAGTAAATAAAAAAGTGTGTAAGGAGAAATGATGATGTGCAACAGATTTCATATGAAAGAGGTTTATTGGATGGAGAGAGAGAGAGAGAGAGAGAAGGTGAGGGCGAGACATGATAGAGGGAGTGGAGGGAGTGCCCTACAGAGAAAGGAGTGAGAGCAGGAGAGAGGCAGAGAGTGCAAGAGCAAGAAGGCAAAACAGTAAGAATGTAAAAGAGTTGTGGGTTGATCGTTATTTTAATTTTTTTAATTTATTACAGTTTATTCACTTTGTATCCCAGCTGTAGCCCCCTCCCTCATCCCCTCCCAATCCCCCCTTCCTCCTTTTTCTCCACTCATGCCCCTCTCCAAGTCCACTGATACAGGAGGTCCTCCTCCCCTTCTGTCTGACCTTAGCCTATCCGGTCTTATCAGGATCTGCATTGTCTCCCTCTGTGACCTGGTAAGGCTGCACCCCCCTCAGGGGGAAGTGATCAAAGAGCAGGCCACTGAATTCATGTCAGAGACAGTCTCTGCTCTCTTTATTAGGGAGCCCATTTACAGACTGAGCTGCCAAGGGCTACCTCTGTGCAGGGGATCTAGGTTATCACCTGTATGGTACTAGCATAGAAACAGGCTGTTGGATCAATGGAATCGAATAGAAGACCCAGAAATAAACCCACCTGATTTTTTACAAAGATGCCAAAACAATTCAATGGAAAAAAGACAGCATCTTCAACAAATGGTGCTGATCTAACTGGATATATACACATAGAAAAATGCAAAATAGATCCGTACTTATCACACTGCACAAAACTAAAATCCAAGTGGATCAAAGACCTCAACATAAAAACACTAAACCTGTTAGAAGAAAAAGTGGAGAAGAGTCTTGAACTCATTGGCATAGGAGACAACTTCCTGAACAGAACACCAACAGCACAGGCTCTAAGAGCAACAATCAATAAATGAGACCTCATGAAACTGAAAAGCTTATATTCAGCAAAGGACACTGGTGTCAGAACAAAACAACAGCCTACAGTTTGGGAAAGTATGTTCACCAACCCTATATCTGACAGAGGGCTAATGTCTAGTATATATATAAAGAACTCAAGAAGTTAAACAGCAACAAACCAAGTAATCAATTAAAAATGGGGTACGGAGCTAAACAGAATTCTCTACAGAGAAATATCAAATGGCAGAGAAACACCTAAAGAAATGCTCAACACCCTTAGTCATCAGGGATTAATCCTTTCATAGAGCAACTGAACCACTCCTTCCAGGTGTGACTACCTGGCGGTGACACATGATGACATCATAGGTTACTAGGCAACCCAGAAGAAGGCTGCTTAAATACTAACATAAGGTACTATAAAAAATGTGAAACTGTAGAAATGCTTAAAAGAATGAACAATAACTACACGGCTAACTGTGATGCTTCCACCATATTTCTTTGTAGGTCTTTCTGTGCACAAGATATTGAGTTTATGAATAGTTCAAATTATAACATACAATGTGCTTTGCATCCTCACTTTTCTGTTATAAAATAATATAAACATTGTGGAAAGGGCAAATACACATGTATGTAAGCACTTATGTGACACAAAGTATAATAAAATAAATATCACTGATCCCCGGGCTAAGTATAATAAAGTGAATCAGAATCTCTGATTTTCACTATAAATCTGCTTACATTTTATTCAGATTTTACATATTATTTCAGTTTTTTTTTTTTAAATCTTACCACTGGAAAATGTCTCTCGTTTTTAATTAAATCTTTGGGAAATCTAAAACACTTCTGATAATGGCAATCTATCTCTTGGCCTGGCCTTTCTCTCAAAACTTTTTCAAAACTGCTTTTGGAAAACATTAAAACTTTTTGCTGAAGGTGTTTATCAGCTGAAGGAGTTCTCTGGTTGAATTTTTGGGGTCACTCATGTATACTATCATATCATCTGCAAATAGTGATATTTTGACTTCTTCCTTTCTGATTTGTATCCCCTTGATCTCCTTTAGGTGTCTTATTGCTCTAGCTAGGACTTCAAATACTATGTTGAAGAGTTATGGAGAGGATGGGCAGCCTTGCCTTGTCCCTGATTTGGGTGGGAATGATTGAAGTTTCTCTCCACTTAGTTTCATGTTGGCTATAGGCTTGCTGTATATTGTCTTTACTAGGTTTAGGTATGTGCCTTGTATCCGTGATCTCTCCACAACTTTAAAAATTAATGGGTATTGGATTTTTCAGATGCTTTTTCAGCATCTAAGGAGATGATAATTTTTTTTTATTCCTTCAGTTTCTTTATATGGGGATTATATTGATGATTTCTGTATACTGAACACCCCTGCATGCCTGGGAAGAAGCCCACTTGGTCATGGTGGATGATATCTTTGATGTGGTCTTTGAATCAGTTTACTAGTATTTTATTGGGTATTTTTGTGTCAATGTTAATAAGCGAGATTGGTCTGAAGAATAATAAAATTTCAACAAACAGTTTGCTTCAATTTTTTAGATGATACTGCAAAATCATATTTGGAAAGGTAAATATAGATTCTGATGATCTTTTTTTTTTCCCACGGGAAGTTTGGAAAATTTAACATGCGAAAACACTTCAATTGAGATCTCTGCCAGACACAACAGAAACAAAATTATGTACATGTAGGGAGACTTCCTTGCAGGCGTTTTTTTTGTTGTTGTTGTTTTGTTTTGTTTTGTTTTGTTTTGTTTTGTTTTTTCTCCTCAGGCATAAGCATTCATAACAAATAACACATTTCAAGCAACTCTGCTGTTAGCTCGCCCTTGGTCTCACAGTAAGCTCGCAGTACAGTCCTTCACTGGAAAAGTGACACTAAATACTGACATATTGACTGAGGATACACACATTAGAAAATTGCATACTTCCAAGGTGAAAGATTGCTCCTTAGGTATGAATCTATCCAGTGCATCTCAAGTATTAAAACCTTTTTATGAGATTACTAAGCTATTTTATATATTGCCATGTATATTAAAAGTTAATGTCTCAGTTATGGAAATTTCAGCCTTTATTGTTTTAGCTACACAAAATGATTGCCACTTATTGTTTCCCCGAGTTCCTTAAAGGCGTCACATGCATGTTACAACCAAAATATTCCCTCTAGTTTTTCTTACCTAGTTTTCCTTTCAGTTTTCAATTTCTTTTGTCTACAAAAAGGCACGAGAAAATACAAGCTGTTCCTTGTCAGGTTTTGGAATCTTTCACATCTCAAGGTTTCATTTTTCCCTCTAGTCATAAATATATATATATTTTTTGTCTTTGAGCTTCTTAAAAATCTTTCTGCTAACTTCAGACTATTGATTGCATCAGAACTTTCCAATATTATGATAAAACCAAGCACATAATAGGCAAAATAAAGCAAAGAAAGCTAATTCCAACTTTATGCATTAATGAACTTTCAATCCATGTAAGTTCAAGTTCAGTTTATGAAACAAGTCTTAGAAGAGAGTCCACAGTTTTATAAATTTCTGCATGTGATTGCAAATGAATCTCATTTGTGTTGCCCCAGGTTTCACATGTAACAGTGTTCAAGTCAGTCATAAAAACAGAAAGGAGAGTAGGTTTTCTTAGAGCTGACATCACCTAGGATGCTGATCTATAAACTATTCAACAATCTAGCATTTATAAGGTGTTCCTTATCTTCTCATAGAAAGGTAGATGTAAGCAACTAATGAAAAATAGAAGTTTGAGACTTGCATGTTGAGATAATTAAAGAATAAAAATAAATGTTGTAGATAACTGGGAGAAAGAAATCAAGTCACAGGGAAGGATAATCTTTAAGAGAAAAAAGCAATTTAGAAAAAAAGGAGAGAGGAGGATGCCTTGTGAACTTAGCGGTTGAATGAAAACACATTTCCTGAAGAAACACTGAAAACAGATAAAGTCAAATAAGATGCAGGAACAAGTTGTTCTGGACACTGTAATAGAATGTTGTGTTCCTGCTGGATTGTGATGGAGTCAGTGACATTACAAATCTTTTAAAGATTTGGGAACATGTCCACTGGCTAGTTCAGGGGAGACTGCATGTAATGACACCGGATAGAGTGGCAGAAGAAGATGTGAAGTTGAGCAGAAAAGATTCACATGTATCTGAGGTATTCACATTTTTAGGCTAATATTGCAGTTGTGGCCCTTAAGTATTAAATCTGGTGGGTCTACAGATTTGGAGGGAATAATAAGGATTAATGCTCTGAGCATGTGTAGCAACCTATATTAGGTGAAGAATGGTAAACAGACAAATACAGTAGAGTTACAATATTTGAATAGTAAAAAGTATCACATGTCAAAAGTTCTAATGCCTTTAAAAATTTGGAGCAGCCTTGCTTGGCCACAGAGGAGGACAATGTAGCCAGTCCTGAAGATGCCTGATGAGCTAGGATCAGAAGGAAGGGGAGGAGCACCTCCCCTATCAGTGGACTTGGAGAGGGGCAGGGAGGAGATGGAGGGTGGGTGGGATGGGGAGGGAATGAGAGAGGGGGTTACAGCTGGTATACAGGGTTAAAAAAAACTGTAACTAATATTAAAAAATAAAAATTTAATTAAAAATTAATTTTTAAATGATTATAGTTGTTTATGCGTACGAGTGTTTTGCTGACATGTACGCAAGTGCAGCCTCTGTGTGCCTGGTCCCCTCAGAGTTCAGAATCCTCTGGACATGGAGGGACAGGTGGTACTGAGCCACCATGTTGGTGCAGGGAATTGCATACAGTTCCTCTAGAATAGCAGCCAGTTAACTCCTGAGCCACCCTTCCAGCCCTCCTGTCTTTTTTATGTTTATATTTCTTGCCAAAATTTATCAATTCAATTGACTTGATGGATGATAAATGTACACTTATTCTTCACTTATGCTTGTTGTATCATTGACTATGAAAGAAAAACACCTACAATAATTCTACATTTCATATGCAAACATAAGAATTTTTAGCCCTGATCTACTAACACAAAAACAGATATGATCTCTTTAGCTTAAATGGTTCAGGGAAATGAATATGTTCTTAGATTATTAACTACAAAAGAAAGATAATCAACAAAAGACAAAGAAAATAATTTTTATCTAGAAATTGAGTATAGTTGTTAAGAATTTTGGTTTTAGACTCAGGTGTGGAAGAAATTTTCAGAAATTTCGACACTTCTCTAAAATGTATTAATGAATCTGAGTAAGAAAGTGGTTATAGCCACTAAGATAGTCAATAATACCAATGAAATTAAGGGCAGAGAATTTTTTGTCATTTTGCTTATAGTATGTATGCTTATTTTACAATTGAATTTTGTTGGCTGACTTGGTTGAAAGAATACACATGAGATTCAGAACAACATGTAAATAATTTTACACATATATCATATAACATACATATATAATATATATTATTTGATATATATTATAATATATATTTGATATATATATTATTTGATAAATAATATATATTATTTAATAAAGTAATAGAGACATAAAAATATCTTTTTGAGATTATAAAAACCTGTGATATTCCCTTCAAAAGAAGGAAATGAAGTAGTGAAACCAAGAAAGTTTTCACTGTTGTATTTTGTATCTCTTGTGTTTTTAATCTTGTGATATTTAACCCACAGTAAAATTTGCAGCAACATCATGCCAAGTTCCTAGTACTTTCTGCTTTAGGTCACTTATTTAAGAACTGTATGTTTTGCCTTCACTTGTAGAAAATCTCCTGAAGAGTAAACGCAATGAGAACTGTATTCTAGACAGTATTATCTTTATAAGTAAGTTTTTGTTCTTTGAGAATTCTATACATTTATGCAATTTGTATTGATTATCTCTATCCACTACTAATTCTTTCTAACTCCCCCAAGTACCCCATTCTCCATTCTCCATCATTAAACAGAACTGAAGATTTTTTCCTGTGTGTGTAGACTATATAATTCCTGGACTAATCGTTTAGATGTGCTGCTTATGAAAACAGTATCCCTTGGACACCCATCCTCTTATTTCTACATTAGAATATCAAAATGTCCTGAGAAAAGATCATCCTAAATGAGGTAACTCAGACCCAGAAAAATGCACATGGTATGTACTCAATTATAAGTGGATATTAGACCTATAGTACAGGGTAACCATATTACAATCCACAGACCCAAAGAATTTAAGTGACAAGGAGGGCCCAAGGGAGGGTGCCGGAATGTCACTCAGAAGAAGAAACAGAATAGACAGCAGAAGTGGATGAAGACAGGGAAATGGATGCGAGATTGAATAGGAAGGGAAACAGGAGTGGGTCAGATATGGGGGGAATGGCGGTGGGAGGGTAAAAGGGCTAGGAGCAAGAAGGGAAACTGAGAGGGCACATCTCTTTGTCAAGCTGGAGGCCTGCCACAGGGTAGGCTCCTCGGAGGACATGAGTGACTCTAGCTGGGACTCCTAATGGGTGTGTGTGTGTGTGAAGACAGCCCCTGACAGTAATAATGACACTCTGCTATGCTTGCAGAAAGGAGCCTCACTCATATAGTCTGAGAGGCTCCAGCCAGCAGAGGATCCAAACAGATGCTGGGACTCGCAGCCAAGCATGGGGCAGAGCTCCGGGGTTCCTGTGGAAGTGTTGAGGAAAAGATGGAAGGGCCTGGAGGATACAGGAACATCACAAAAAGACAGAGACAACTAACCCAGCCCCATGGGGGCTTTTAGAGACCAAGACATTAACTATGCATGGGCTGGACCTAGGTTCTCTGCACACATGTAACCAATAGGCTGTTTGATATTGATAGGGGTTGCCAGGAGAGTAGAGGAGGGGGAACTGCCTCTAACACGGACTGTGTTGCCTTATCTTGGATAACTTCCCCCTGGCAGGGCTGCCTTGCCTGGCCTCAGGAAATGAAGATATGCTCAATCTTCATGTGACTTGATGTTCTGGGGAAGTGATTCAGGGGGAGGAGGCTCTCTTTTTCTGTAGGCAAAGGGAGAGGGGAAGAAGAAGGAGGGAAAGAAGGGAATGCGAGGTGAGAAGAGAGGAGACACCTTGGGATGTAAAATAAATTAAAAAAAGAATATCAAAATGTTCTACAGATTTTGCAAATGCTTAATTTTTACCTAACTAAAATTTACCTTACATTTTATTTCTTTAACTTCTTTTTTGTTAAATGTTTCTGTCTATGAAACAGAATTTGAAAGCTTCTGACAGAGAACAACAGCATTGCCTTTGATAAGTAACACTTCATTTTCTTGGTCATTAACCAAATGGAATATGATGGGTTATTTTTCTTTCTTTTTTAATTTAATTTTTTATTTATTACAATTTATTCAGTTTGTATCTCAGCTGTAGCCCCATCTCTCCTTCTCTCCCAGTCTTGTCCTCCCTCCCTCTTCTCCTCCCATGCCCCTCCCCCAGTCCACTGATAGGGGAGCTCCTTCTCCCCTTCTATCTGACCCTAGCCTATCAGGTCTCATCAGGACTGGTGGCAATGTCCTCCTCTGTGCCCTGGTAAGCCTGCTCCCCATTGCAGGTGGTGATCAGAGAGCCAGCCACTGAGTTCATGTCAGAGACAGTCCCTGTTCCCATTGCTAGGGAATCCCCTTGGATACTGAGCTGCCATGGGCTACATCTGAGCAGGGGTTCTAGGTTATCTCCATGCATGGACCTTGGTTGGAGTCTCAGTCTCAGAGAAGACCCCTGTGCCCAGAATTTTTGGTTCTGTTTCTCTCCTAGTGGAGCTCCTGTCCCTTCCAGGTCTTTCTATCCCCCCTTTCTTTAAGATTCCCTGCACTCTGCCCAAAGTTTGGCTATGAGACTCAGCTTCTGCTTTGATACCCTGTGAGGCCCTCTGTGGTATGCTCCTGTCCTGTTCCCTGTTTTCTCTCTCTTCTGTTGTCTGTCCCATTTGCCTTTCTGAATGAGGATTGAGCATCTCACCCAGAGTTCTTCTTCTTGCTTAGCTTCTTTAGGTGTACAGATTTCAGTATGATTATCCTATATGTCTAATATCCACTTATGAATGAGTATATACCATGTGTGTCTTTTTGCTTCTGGGATAGCTCACTCAGGATGATCATTTCTAGCTCCCACCATTTACCTGCAAATTTCATGATTTCCTTGTTTTTAATTGATGAATATTTTGTTTAAATATGAAGATGATGTAGAAAAAAATCCTGTGATAATAAAGCCAAAACTATTAGAAACTAAAAGAAACTCATTTGAATTTTACAGTTTCAGTCTTATTAATGAATTAATTTGGGCAAACTGGATTGTGAACTGCAAATCAATTGTATAGTTAATCACCAATAAAGTCAACTGGGTAAAACTGAACATTTGAACATTTGTCTCTGTAATAGTAGGTTATTTCTGCGAAAGAATTCTCTACTTTTTGAGATGAGTATAAAAAAATATATATATAATTTAATGTGTTAAATTATATAATATGCAATATAAAATTATATCATATATAATATGTTATATATAATGCATATTGTATATAATGTATACAATATGTACATTGTATATGTAATGTATGTAATGTATACATTATATAATATATAACATATAACACATCATATTACATATAATATATGCAACATACACATTATATAATATATAACATATATAATATGTTATGTGTAATATAATATATATTATATAATGTATATAATATGTATGTTATATATTACATATATAATGTTCTCTTATATATAGTGTCTTTACATTGTGAGAAAAAGTACAAGGTCACTATAGAGTGCCTACTTAAAAAGTAGACAGCATCTGTTCCATTTTTCTACAGAGATGAAGATAGTAGCTGTTGCTAACATTTTGTACACACTGATTATAAAACAAACAGAAACACCTATTTCAAACACTACGGCAGATATCAACTCTGGAATCCACAGACTGACAGAATCCATAAAAATTCTTGTTGTATTTATATCATTAATACATTTTTCTTTTTATGTCAATCTTTTTTCTGAGGAGTATGAGGTATTACATATTTCCTTAGGTCTGTAGATCATGGGCGAAGAGCTTGCATTTGAAGATAAAGGCAAACACAGCTGACACGGAAGCAGAAGTAATGAATATAATTGGAACTCGGAAACAAGCTTCATAGCATCTTTGTCAAATCAAGTGTTAAGTCAATGGTATGTTTTTATTTGGTCTCTATGAGGAAAATATGTTTCAATAGAATAACAAGAGCCATTGACTATACTTATAACATTAATTAAACTGATGTGACCTTTAGGTTTTCTGAATCAAGCAAAGTATAGAAAAATACATGGCATTTGAAAGATGGGAAATAATTTAGTAATATGTAGTATCCACTTTCCAGAGGAAGAGGGTAATTTGATAAGTTGGCCTGTCACAGAAACATGCTGAGCATATGACTTCCTGATGACTGTAGAGTTTTAAATTAATTAAAATGAGTGGGAGAGTGAAAGAGTGGACACTTTCTGTTATAATATAAGGACAGTAGAGCAAACATGCTCAAAGGACTCTGGCCAAGCTGGGGAGAATTGGCTGAATAAAGATTGGTGAGTCTCCATTATTCAACACATTAACTGATTATGCATCTTAGGGAAAGCGTGAACCACTTTTAGGACTGTTTGATATAGAATAAACACGCTTTTAGAAGTTTCCATAAGTGGCGAACAGGTAAAAAACTGAAAGCCATTTAGGAATAGTTACAGTTATGAATGTAGAATGTTCCTTCAATTAAGACCTAAGGACAAATGTCCCTTGGTCTTGATTAAACTCAGCCTCTTGTACTATGACACCTAATGTATATTGACTATTTAATTTTGGTTTGGGTAATCTGTCTGTTGGCGAGAGTGTTATATAAGGGTCAATATGTGATTTAAAGTGTAGTAGTATTTTTGTTTATTTTCTTTTCAAAACACTTGCCCTTGTGTTTTGGTGCATAGACGTTGATATTTGTAATGTCACTGTGGTGGACATTTCCATTGATGAGCATGTACTATCCTTATCTATCTTTTCTCATTAGTTTTGGTTTGAACCAGCTTGTTTCCTAGGTACATTGCGTTGGAGCATCTTTTTTTCATTCTTTTACCTGAGGTCATGTCTATCCTTCTAAATTATTATATTTGGTCTTTCTTTCTTGTTTTGCTGGGTGGATGTTTTGTTCCTTGGTTTCTGTTGATATCTATGGTTCTTAGGATGATGTGATGGCTGTGTGTTGCCTGGGAGGAAATTCTTCTGGGATCACGATGAGTATGGCCACTCCAGGTCCACTATGTGAAAACTTTGTGTTCTTTCATATTGGGAGCTGACACTGAGGAAGGTGAAATGGACTGGAGTGGAAAGTTCAAGAGGTCCACGGGGGGGGGGGGGGAAGGAAAGCATGTTGTCCACCAGTAACTGCATATTCCTTTTGGAATGGGGGCAGAGTGTGAGGAGAAGCTACAAAGTTAGTATTCTACAGAGTTGGGGATAAGACTAGGGGATTGGACAGTAGGATAGGGTAAAGTCTGAAGATAAGAAGCTTGCCTACCTGCTTACCTGGCATTCTAGCTTCTCAGGAAGGCTTGACTGTAGGGTTCTCGGAAGAAACCTACTGGAGTTGGGGCCTTGGATAACAAGATGAGTGTGGAGGAAGGTTGGAGATGTGTAATCAGCTGGAGACAGGTGCAGAGAGGACTGAGAGGATGCAGCCGGTGGGGGTGTAACAGAGCTGGGGGGGGGTGAAGGGGGTTAGATTTGGTGAAGAGAAGGGATCTGCAATTAGCCTTCCTGCCTCCCTGGCCAGAGTAGCTTAAGTCCCTCCAAACCAGATACATCATTTTCTATTGATTACACCTTAAATGATTCAGCTTCAATTCTATTTACTTATGTCAAATTATCATTGGTAGATATAAATTGCCTGGTCAGCTTTCTGAACTGACTTTCTCCCTTCTTCAAAGCAACTGCTTACAAAAAAGGAAAAAAATCTACAGCATCACCTCATTGCTCCCGTTTTTTAGTGTTGATCAGTTGTTATGATCACATGATACTTTAGAAAATAATACTGTTTTAACCCATTAGAGTAGTAGGGAGTATGCAAAATAAATGGAATTGTTATAAACAATCTTATGCTATTAGTGTAGGGGTTTTCCTAGCAGGAAGTAATTCAAATTTAATCTTAGCCACAAGAAAATTAACACTCCTCTCTAACTTTCTCATTCACCCTCTTCATCTTAACAGGTACAATGTACAGACCCCACAAGATAAGTAACATGTAGGACCCTAGAGAGGATACATGAATCTCAATCAGAAGGGGAAATAGAATAGACAGAGGTAATGGTGGAAGAGTGGGAAGAAGGACCATCAGAGCCAATCAACCAGGGCCCAGAGGGGTCTATGGAGTCTGAAGCACCAACCAAGGACAATGCATGGTCTGGACCTATGCCGTCCACTTATAAATACTCGATGGACATCTTAGGCTTCATGTAAACCCAATAGTCATGGGAGTGGGGGATATCTCTGACATGGACTATATTACCTGCTTTTTGATCACTGCTCCCCCCGCCCCTCTGATGGGATTGCCTTACCAGGCCACAGGGAGGAAAACAAACTCAATCCTCATGTGAATGGATGAGCTGGGGTGTCTGTATGGGGGGGGGGCTATGCTGAGGAAATAGGGAGAGGAAGGGTGCCAGAGGATGGATGGAGCCGGGAGGAGAGGAGGGAAGGACCTATTACTGAGATGTAAGTTGAATTAATTAATAAAAACATGTATAAGCACATTAATGCTTCGTTTTAAGGATAACTTATTGGGAAATGTCACAGATAAATAATATACTACTTCATTCCTTAAAATGATTGCATTACTCACCTCACAAATTATTAACACTTCATGGTGTATTACGACTTTCTTTAAAAAAAAAAGATTGATTTATTTATTATGTATACAATATTCTGTCTGCATGTATACTTGCACACAGGAAGAGAGCACCAGAGCTCATTATAGATGGTTGTGAGCCACCATGTGGCTGCTGGGAATTGAACTCAGAACCTCTGGAAGTGCAGCCAGCGCTTTTAACCTCTGAGCCATCTCTCTAGCCCAAGAGTTTTTTACAACTAATTATTTTTGTCGTTCACAATTCCATCTCAGTTTGAAACCCTTCTTGGAAAGATACATATGACCACCCACAGACTCTTATTTAATTAGTCCCGAGTAGGATGAGTACCTGTTTTCTGAAAGGTCCTCCGATTGGCAGCAAGACCTGAGATTCATTACACTGGATTCTTGAAGAAACTACTGCTGGCTTGAACAGCATGGGTGGCATATGCTGAAAAAAATAAAATCAATGCATACCTTACTCTTTTTTAAATTTTAATTTTTATTTTTTATTTTTACAGGATCCCACAGTTAGGGAACTTTGTTTTTTTGGTTTTGTTTGTTTGTTTTTGTTTTTGTTGTTGTTGTTTTTTAAGAAACATTGGACTTTTAGAAGTGTTTAATGTTTTTGAACTTCTCACACTCTTTTATTATTATTTTTTTACTATTAATTACACTTTATTCATTTTGTATCCCCCTCAAAGCCCCGTTCTCCTCCCCTCTCGATCCCATCCTCCCTCCGCCTTCTTCATGCATGCCTCTCCCCAAGTCCACTGATAGGGGAGGTCCTCCTCTCCTTCCTTCTGATCTTAGTCTATCAGTTCTCATCAGGAGTGGCTGCATTGTCATCTTCTGTGGCCTGGTAATGCTGCTTCCCCCTCAGGGGGAGGTAATTAAAGAGCAGGCCAATCAGATTATGTCAGAGGCAGTCCCTTTTCCCATTACTATGTAACCCACTTGGACACTGAACTGTCATGTGCTACATCTGCGCAGGGGTTCTAGGTTATCTCCATGAATAGTCCATGTTTGGAGTATGAGTCTCTGGGAAGTTCCCTGTGTTCAAATTTTCTGGTTCTGTTGCTCTCCTTGTGTGGTTCCTGTCCTCTCCATCTCTTACTATTTCCCACTTCTTACATAAAATTCCATGCACACTGCCCAACAGTTGGCCATAAGTCTCAGTGTCTGAAGTGTTTAATTTTTTTAAAGACTTTGGGACTTTTCAAGTTAGACTGTGCCTTATATTGTGATAGTACCATGATATCTTGATAGGATAAAAAAGAAAGGAAATGTTATGGTTTGCTACTACTCAACTATTAAAAACAAGGAAATCATGAAATTTACAGGCAAATGGATGGAACTAGAAGAGATCATTCTGAGGGAGGTAATCCAGAAACAGAAAGACAGGCATGGTATATACTCACTTATAAGCAGATATTAGCTATATAATATAGGACAGCCATCTACAGACCTAAAGAACCTAAACAACAAGGAGGAACCCAGGGAGGAAGCTTAAATCTCATTCAGAATGGCAAACAAGAAGTGGCAGAAAAGAAGAAATAGGATGGGAGTCTACTACAGAGTGTCCTCTGAAAGGATCCACCCAACAGGATGGAAGCAGATGCTGAGACTCACAGTCAAACTGTGGGCAGAGTGCAGGGAGTCTTATGGAAGAAGAGAGGGGTGGGGATAGAGGGGCATGGAGGAACAGGAGGAGCCCCACAGGAGACCAACAAAGCTAAAGAATGTCATACTCTTAAAATTATAGTTCAACACTGAGCTATGCTGGGTTCTTCGACTGAAACATTTTTTTTAAGAGCTGACTCTTTTACAGGGGAAAGCATTAACAATGAAGAAACTCTAAGTAGTCTTGATGTTTCATGGTTATTTTAATTAAAATTTGAGGATGTACAGGAGGATAGGCAATTTAAGTTGGCAGCCTGTTTAATAAAACTTCATATTCATAAATGTTTTATGTATGATTTGCTGTGGATAATAGTAGATGAATTATAATAGTATCCTGAAGAAATACAAAACTGAATAATTAACACTATTTCCAAGATTGGATGGATTTAGGAAATATAGTTATATTTATATATAAGGTTATAATGTTTATTTTCATAATGCAAACATAAAAATGCTCATAGTCATTATAAAAATCATCTGTACACAGGTTGAGGAGACATAGATATTATCTTTATGTTAGTAGATTTTTACAAATAAAATAAGAGACATACATAAACACTACTAAAGATTTAAGTAAACATGTAGTTGAGTGGGTTATTTTAAGAGAATCATTACTGTGATTAGCAACTGGGCTAAGACATAAAACTTTCCAGGGATGGGGAGATGGCTCAGTCAGTCAAGTGCTGCTTCGCAATGGATCACCAGAGTTCAGGTCCCCAGTACTCACATAAAACCAGTCTCTATAGCATGACGTATCTGTAACCCCAGATCAGAGAAGAGGAAAGACAGGTCTGCAGAGATCATTTGCCACCCAGCTTTGCCAATTGTTGAGCTTCAGGATCCGTGAAATCCCTCATCTCAAAGGACAAGAATGAACATAATCAAGAAATATACTCAATGCCGAACTCTGTCCTCCATGTGCACACACACACTAATATGTACAAGCAATATAGCACACAATAGCATTTATAGCAAGACTATCCTGTTCACCTCAATAACAAGCCTGAATGAGTCCCCTCCCCCTTCTCATATTGGGCATCTTATTATAATAATCGCTTTCTTACTTCTTATTATAATAATCACTCGAAGGTGCCCCACCTAAAGAGCATTGCTGAAAGAAGCATGCTAAACTTTCAATATTTTTGTCTCCACCACTTTCATTTATTTACTTATCTTCGAAAGATCCTGCAGCAAATAATCCTGAAATTTCTTACACTAAGATTTGACAGATAGAAGCTCATTGTCCATTTTGTTGGGTTGGCATTCCCTCTACATTTTCTGGAAACTGGCAGTTGTGTCTCAATACTAGATAAGGCTCAGTTTCTACTTCTTTGGCAAGACTGTATGGTCCTTGATCCTTCAGCTGAAACATCGAGTCTCATCATCTCTTTGTGCGAAGGACATCAGCAGTTGCTTCAGGTGCTCAATATGTAGATCCAACAAGAGGTAGAAGAACCGTGATGTACGGTGTTACCATTTATTTACAACTGAGAACTTCTGGGAAGGAATCCCTTGACTCTCCTTAGTAGTGGGATAAAAGAGATGAATTCTAGAATTCTTCTTTATAATTCTCCTACTAAATTGTTTCCCTATTGTCCCTTGTATATTAATAGTTACTTAATGTAGGAAGAGCACATAGATTTAAACATATTTAAATTAAGTGGATGTATAGACTTAGAATATTATTTTTGTTAAAGCAAAAGCTACCCCATCTCAGGTCTTCATTGCAGCCTGTAAGCAGACACTCTTACAAGAGAAAATGTGCTTATAGAAACTTATACGATCTTGAATGTCATACTCAGCTTGCTGTGCTCATGCTAATCACAGCCATACCATTATAAGAGATGTCACTTGCCTAAAAATAATACGTCTTCAACAGTATATTTTTAACTAAGATTACTTGGGCTCATAGTTTGTGGTTTTTCTTTTCTTTGTTACATTATGTGTTAGCACTATTCCAAATATTCTGAGAAAGCTCCAGATTGATTTCCAAAGTGGTTGTGCAAGGTTACATTCCCACCAGCAATGGAGGAGGGTTCCCCTTTCTCCACATCCTCTCCAGCATGCATCACCCCTTGAGGGGTTTCTGGTGTTAGCCATTCTGTTGAGTGTGAGGTGAAATCTCAGAGTCGTTTTCGTTTTGATTCGCATTTCCTGAATGACAAAGGACATTGAGCATTTCTGTAAGTATTTCTCTGCCATTCAATATTCCTCTGTTGAGAATTCCCTGTTTAGCTCTGTACAAGGGAGGCATCCACAGCCAGGATACAAAGTAAATAAATTGTAATAAATAATAATAATTAATAAAAAAATCAACCTGTTTGTGTTTCTTCTTGCATGAGCCATGGAAGTGCCTTGAGCATTCCCAGAATTTAGGTTCAGGATCCCGCTTGCATGTTTAAATTAGCTGATTCATTACAGCATTTGATTTTTAAAATACGAAATTGTGTATGCATAGTTTACATTTGGAATTTTTGAAGAAAATTTGAATGCAAGTAGAGTCAAACTACATACAGATTAAACACAGCTCTCCAGATGTCTGAATTATCAAAAGACTTTGTAAGTAAGCAATTCTTTAGAAAAGTGAGCTCTTTTGTTTCATTCTTGAAGCAGAGCCTACATTTATTTGTAGAGGAAAATTCCATTCTACAAATGGAGCAAGAAGAGAAGTTAAGGAGTTTTCGGTATATGTATTTCTTTATTGAGTCTAGAAGAACTAACCAGTCCAGGGGATTAAAAAAAAAATGTTTGTAATAGTGTTTTATTTATTTACACTTTCCTTTATTTTAATACCTACATTCTCTCTTTAAAGGCCATATTATTTCTGGAGCTTCCTTTAATATTTTCTTCATATATTTATATAATTAAAGCATTTATTCAAAAATAACTATAAGTCGCAACATTTAGCTGTGTACAGAGTGTTAGATACTATTTAATGCTGCAGTGAGGTACTTAAATGCTAATCATAGATGTACTTTTATATGTCACTACTTTCGTCTCGGTGTAATGGATCTTCAACAGCTTCTTCTCAGCCAAGATTCCTGGGCTCATGCTTTGCAGTTCTTCAACAATCACATCATGCAGGGGTGTCTGAGAGGAGCAGGAGATGCAGAAAGGCTGAGATACTTTCTTGCTTCCAGGCTCACAACTTGTGCCTTCCGAAGCCTCCCTTCTTCCTTGAGTGTGCTCACCGCGGTACTCACTGAGCTAGGTAAAACAACCTACTCTATCCACTTCGTTAAAAGGGTTAAATCAAATGGGAACATTGTGATTAAAATAGAAAAATCTAAAACGCCATGCTTCACATCCTGTGCACACTCAATGACAATGTTTTCCTACCGTTCTCAAAAGTAAATATTAATTTTGTCTTGAATTCAGAGCTTTTCACTTCCTTTCATATATATTTTAGATAACATATGTTAATCAGAGCAAGCAGATAACCGAATTGTTACTTGTGTTGAATGTATACAATGAGGAGAATTTATCCTGCCATAAAACAATACATGTGTTGAGCTGACAATTACTGTACAAATTATGAATTGTGCATCAAGATAAAGAGAAATGTTTTAAGTTGCTCATAATAAAAGACTTCAGTACTTATGATTTTGTGTCTAGAAGCTTAACCTGGGGAGAAGGAAATACTGTGTAGCCTCTGTGTTACCCATGCACTGATTTAACTTGGTTTTTTTATTGTTGTTGTTTACTTTTGTTCTTTGTATGAAAACAAAAATGATACAGCCTTCTGAGTAACATACTTGCAGTCAAATAATTAAAAGTTTGTCGTTTTACTTTTACAATCATATTTTCACAATAAGGCAAAGTAAAAATACCTCTTTATAAATCTTCATAGGTACCATGTGAGCTAATGAGAGCTTTAGGTTGTAATGTGCCTCATACTCACCAAAAGCCATTACTTCTTCTCCCACCAGATGGCGCGACACAGTTCTAAATTCACTGTTCCTCCTTGGGAAAGAAACTGCAGCATATCAGAAAGCCACAGCTTTTCAGCACTTGTGTTTTGCTTCCAGGAAAGTGGGAAGCAATATGAAAAACAAACAAATAAAAAAAATAACATTCTAAAATAAAAACTGTTACAAGAAACACAAGAATTAAAATTCATTCTGTAAAATCAATTTAATATTCTCTAGGCAAAAGTTAGAGCCATCGCAGAGCCCAGACAAGCCTTCTTTACAATCCACGTGGGGATAGAAAGAGACAGAACAGACACAAAGGAAGGACAGAGTCGAGAATAGAACTTGTAAGCCGGCAGACCTGAACAAAAACACGTCCTTTCTACTGGACATCAGAACTGGGAGATATTACATTTTAGACTGTGACAGTAACCAAAGCCAGGGCAGAACCATCTATTTCTGGCTTTTATCACAGTCACAGACTTTGCACAATGAATGTCACTTCTCTGTTTAAATATACCCAGTGACTCTCCATTCCTTTCGGAATTAAATTTGAACTTCTGGAGTTACTCAAAGTACCACGCTATGAACTCTTTCTATGGATTTGTCATGATATACTTGTGACAGACAGACAAAATCAATCCTGTCACAAGGACACCATTTAACTCACCTGACCTGAGCTTTTTAATTTTTATTTTATTTCTTCTGATCAGGGTTTTCTCAAGCAAGAAAGCTGTGGAATGATAAACCATAACCACAATAGCTGTGCCTCAGCGCACTGGTCTGTCTGCCTTTCTATCTGGACTTTTCCCATCCTCTCTCCAGCTCTACAGACAGTTTACACTGGATTTTCATGCACATAAAAGAAATGAAAAAAAAAAAAGTTGATTGGTCATTAAGAGATTCGTTCAGACATTGAAATGGGGAAGCAAAGTGGCAGCATGGGTCTGCACCCAGTCCTCTGCAGATGCGTCATAGTGGTTAGATTGGTGCTCTTGTGAACCTCCTTACAGTGGGAGCAGGTACATCTCTGACTTTTTTTTCTCTGCTCTTGAGGCTCTTTTCCTCCTATTGTGTTCCCTTGTGCTGACTGGATATGAGGCCTTTCATCTTGTCATTAGATCTTGTTTAGTCTTGTTTGATGTCCCTTAGCTGCTTGCTCTTTTCTGAAGAGGAAGTGGAGGGGGAATGGATCTGGGTGATGAGGAAGATGAGGCATGGAGGGGAAACTGTGGTCAGGATTTATAGTGTGAGAGAAGAATGTATTTTAAATTTGAGAATAAGATTTGGACATAGCACTTGCTATTTCTTTCTGTTTTTTTTTTTACTCTTTCTGAGTGAGTTGCCTGCTTCACAACAAACACAGTCTGAAGGGTGCTCCTAGACCACAAGATCCAAATCAGGCTCTTCTACTTCTTAACAGCATACCATTTCTCTTCTAGCCTGCTGTCATAAGTTACCACATACATGAACTATGCACAGGCTTCTTGTCTCAAGCGTATTTGAGAAAGAATATAAGGGGATTCCTGAGCGAGCAACATTGCTTATTAGCCTATGTCAGATTCTTGCAGTATATATACTAAAAACAACCCTACTGAATCCTTAAGATTTATGTCTGAAATCATATTTGAGTATTAGCATTTCAGGGTCATGGCATACCCTTTAGAAAATACTGCTTATATCCTCTAACCTTTGCGATTTTTTGGACAACGAAGCACTTTTCTATCAATGGTTGCCTATGCTGTAAATTCTGTTAACAGCAGTTGTGGGCTTTCTTTGATGGACTCACTAATATTGAAAGTGAATTTATTTCTACGGGTTGATTTCTGGCTTACCTTTAGATGTTATTTCATATGTCTTACTGAATTTGAGCTGTTTTTTTTTTTTTTAACCAATCTTTATTGTAGTAATTCTGTAAAAACAAAACAAAACAACAAAAAACCCACAAAACAACAACAAAACACTATCACAACCTTGAATCTGTTGTATAGAACCCACTTCTCTCCCCCCCCTTTCCCCACAACATTATTATTCCTTATCCATTGCATTTTGTTAGGCCATTATGGTTTCCTGGATTAAGATGAAGAACAAAGGCTTTCAATATTGCCACATAGGATGCTTGAAGAGAAGAAAGTATGTGCTATTCATTCCTGGAAACCTCAATTTTATGTAGAACTCCACAATATACAAATTCTAGAATATAAATATGAAGACTGTGTTAACAGAGGAACTTGGGAGCTAGATAACAGGGTAAATACAGTGACTATGGTATGTCAGTCTGTCATGCTATGAGAATACCTTTTCATGGAGTAGCAAGTGAGGTTGTAGTAGAAACAGGAGTTTACCATGAAGATCAGAAGGAGGAAGCAGCAGCAGCACCATTATCAGGACACAATATTTCTTACCCGAAGACACTCAGCACTCTCCAAAAACAAGCTTCAGTGTTACTCTTCTAATCACACTTTTTTTATTGGTATATGATCTCAAATTAGTATCGGATAATTGAGTTATAGTATAGATACTTGCAAAAATATGCAATTATAGTTCCTCAATATTTCCAAGTAGAATGTAATCAGACCAATTGGCAGTTGAAGATCAATATGTTCCTTGGAACAGGGCAGACTGTTTTATATATTTTTATATGTAAGATGTTTATTTAATACGTAAAAGACATAGTAGTTGGTGGGTTTTATATGCCTCTTCACAGAATGGCTGAAGGGCAGAGAAGGGAAGAGAAAGCGCTGGATTCTGAAGGCTTTGCTTTGGGGTTGGGCTGTCATTCCCTTCTTAGGAAGAGGAAATTGTCCAAGATCAGTCAATAAGCTCCATGGGCAGCATCCGGCTCCTGAGATTTCTTATTCCCAACGAAGTCCACAGTCACTGAACCCAACAGAATGTACTATTTGGACAGACCAATAGACTGGATGGACTAATGGATATGGACTCTTGTGATGGGAGTCCTATATAAACTTGTACAGGGTTAAAAAAAAAAAACTGCAGTTATAAAATACTGTCATTCACAGTTCCTAACCTGAAATATTTTGAAAATAGTCTGCCCTGAGAGGTATAGAGTTTGTGTCCTTAAATAATTAATTCAACTGAGATATTTGATTGGTGGTTGTTTACTTGCAAATATGAGTAAGTCTGTACACAAGTTAATGTCTTGAGGCTGTTCTATGCAATATGGTGGCTTCTAGCTACATGTGCTTATTTTTTAATTTAAATAAATGAAAATTGAACATATTTTATAGCTTAATTTCTTGCTTACATGCGCCATATTTTCAGGGATGTAGTCCTACTTTCAAACGTTCCTTGGATCCCAACAGAAGCCTGTGTGGATGAGTGCAACAGCTCAGACTATGCTGCAAGCCACAAACAGCACAGCATGGGGTCTCCATCTCTGTTGTACTGAGTATTTGTCAAAATATTTCCCTTCCGTTCTCCTCTTCCTTTTTCCTGAGAATGAACTGTAGAAGCAGGGTGTGCAGCAAGCACCACCACTTGGTAAGATTAGAGGGTCACTCTGGCTCACAAGCTTAGCACTGGGAGCAGCCTCGGGGCTTAAACGAAATAATTTTGACTGAATTACAGACACCTCTCTTAGGTGAGAGATTTAAAAAAAGAAGAAAAAGAAAAAAAAAACTTCTGGGTAATGAATTCTGAGAGGAAAAAAAAATCATGTTCTAAGACAATGCTAAGAGGAATGAGGAAAATATGGGAGAAATTTTCTTCCTTTGTGAAATCATCTTTCTGTAATTCTACATGACGATTTCTTACCAATGCAGAAAAAGAGAAGTGCAGGATCAGGAAAGATGGTAAGAAAGGCTCTGCATGTTGATCAAATATGCCTAGGAAAGCAAAAATCCCTAGTCACCCCAGCAAGGCTGTTTATCTGATCGGCCGGAAGGAGTGGCTAATTTGTAGTGGGAGAACAGCAGCAGCTTCCTAGCAACGTGTTCACAGCCTAGCACGTTCCAGTTACTCGGGCATCCAGGCAGAACTGCCATTTCAGAGTCCTTTACCCTCTCTCTGTTATGTATACAACCAAACGGCGGAAGAGAAGATGGGCTAGATCTCACAGCCACTCTGTTTAAGAGGATGCCGTTCGTAATGTAGATGGACAGAGGTGTTTAACAGATCAAACATGCTTTAAAGCATTCGGCTGGAAAGCCGGAACTGTAAATCACAAAACATCGGTAGCTCAAGTACAAAGCGCTACTTCTAAAATTTCTGTGCATGTAAGTGCTTGTTGTTCCCTGTTACACATGAACACACAAACTAGCTGCGCTCTTTTCACTGGAAAAAAAAAAAAGTCTCATCCCTGAGAGCTCACAGAGGACATGGCCACATCTATCCTTATTTCACCCGTGGCCTGCAGGAGTTCTTGTTTACAGACGAAGAGTGCCTGAGTCTCAAGACTGTGAGGAATACGTCACATACTCTATAGTTACATACAGCTCAACAAAGCAGAGTCTGCAAAGCAGGACCAAACTGCCTGATACTTCCCAAGTGACCGTAAATCTTTATTGAATTAATACACACTGGTGTGGGGAGAATGACTCACTTTCAGTTTATCGTTCGGGTTGTTATTGCTTCATTATTCATCACAACCAAAAGTTACTAGGTAAAATCTGACTTCATGATTTGGAGACTACAAATACTATTCATTTTCCTCTCCCCACTTCTTTCTTCTTTTCCTCTTTTCTTCCCTCCTTCTTCTAATCCTAATCAGGATAATTTGGTATGCGTATTAGTTACTTTTCTATTGTGTTTGTAAAACATTATGAACAAAGCAACTTATGAAAGAAAAAATTTAAATTTTCTTATGGTTTCAGAGCATTAAATTCAGTGATGGAGGAGGGAATGAATACATGAAAGCTCACATTTTGGCCCCAGACCAGGAGGCAGAGAGAGCAATGAGAATGGTAAGACTCTTTTGAAACCTCAAAGCATACCTATACTGACATGTTTCCTCCAAGGCCATACTCCTAATCCTTCCAAGACAGTTCTACCAACTGGTGACCAAGTATCCAAACATATAAATGTATAGAGGCCAATCTCATTCAAGCCACCACAGTATGATCGGAAAATACTCATCTATTTTACCTCAGAAATTTTATATTTTACCTGAATTATGTCAGTAAAGGGGAACTGATCTGGGAGACTCTTCCCTGAGGGCTAGTCCTCATAGGATATCAAGATACTATGTGAGATTCCAAGAGAAAAAAAGCAATCTGTAGACCTACCCACCTATAAAGCCCATGAATCACAACAATAACCAGCCCTTCAAGATATCCCAATAGCGACACTTGCATCTTGGGATAGCCAAAAGCTGTTTTATCGTACTTAAGGCTCACTCAGTAGCAGGGAGTTCATGCCTGAGCCAACAATCTACGTCTGGAAAAGTCATAGAGCTTAGAGGAGGACCAATCTGAAAAACCTATCCTTATACTCACAGAGAAGCGTAGCACTCACTTTTCTTTATATGAGTTTTATCCTACAGCAGATGGAAGCTGCTTAAGAAATCCACAACTGGTCAAATTCAGATAACAGCAGATGGACTGTTGGGTACCCATCCTGACTTGATAGGTTTACAATGCAACCTTTATACCTTCTATGGAACTTCTATGGAAGACAGGACAAAAGGATTCTAAGACAGGACCCTGGCATCTGCTTTAAGACAGTGTCTTCTATATATGACAGGAAAGCTACACTTATGCTACCTCAAAAATGGGGTCACCTAAACAAGATCTACATAATGATAAAAGCAATTTACATGCCAGTGCAGATGAGGAAAATATTATGGTACCCTACCCTCAGATTAATGCCTACAGGTAGTTAGTGGTTGCTGAGAGATGGAGAAGGGACAAGTTTCCTGATAAGTTATCCATTCCCAAGTGGTCATCCTTAAACATATATGCATATGGGCAACATTAAGTAAATACAATAAGTTGCATGTTTATGTATGTATGTACATATATACATAAATATCTACACACATATATATGTACATATATATAAAACACAAATATTGCACAAATGAGTATTTAAAGAAGAGGAGGTTATGAATGTGAAATAGAGTGAGGAACAGGAATGAGTTGGAGGGTATAAAACAGAGCTGGATATGATGTGAATAATACTAATGAATGAAATCCTCAAAAAACTTAAAATGTTAATTAAGACATAGGAGCTCAAAAAATAAACAAAAAAGAAAGAAAGAAATAGGAGCTCCACAAGGAGAGCAACAGAACCAAAAAAAATTGAGCACAGGGGTCTTTCCTGAGACTCCTACTCCAACCAAATACCATGCATGGAGATCACCCGGAACCCCTGCACAGATGTAGCCCATGGTACCTCAGTCTCCAAATGGGTTCCCTAGTAAGAGGAACAGTCTCTTAGTAAGTTCCTAGTAAGAGAAACAGTTCCCTAGTAAGAGACTGTCTCTGACATGAACTCAGTGGCTGGCTTTTTGATCACTTCCCCCTGAGGGTGGAGTAGCTTTACCAGGCCACAGAGGAAGACAATGCAGCCAGTCCTGATGATAGGCTGGGGTCAGATGGAAGGGGAGGAGGACCTCTTCTATTAGTGGACATGGGGAGGGGCAAGGGAGGAGATAAAGGGGGGAGAGGGGATTGGGAAGGGACAAGGGAGGGGACTACAGCTGGGATACAAAGTGAATAAACTATAATTAATAAAAAATGAATTAATTAAAAAAATAATAAAATGAATAAGAATACTTTTCTGGTAAAAACATTGGATGAATGAAGACTCAGCTTCTAATAAAGCGCAATTTCATATTTGGCCAATGTTTTTATAACAAGAGTGAAATTATTCATCTTTTTATAGTTTTCATTATATTTACACAATAATAGGCTGTCCTATTAATTTTATAAACAAGAATTATTCAAAAATGAAAGGGGCCATGAACATGGTTTGGAACACTTCATTTAAATATTCGGCATTGTCTCTGTTTAACACTATTATGATCTCTCTCTCTCTCTCTCTCTCTCTCTCTCGCTTTCTCTCTCTCCCAGTTGAAAACTATAATATAGTGTCAGAAAATATCCAGAGGTAGATCTCTGGCTTCCATGGGCACACCCAGGAAAGGGTGTCAAAAGCATGTGTGTACATTTGAGCATGTTCCATACACACAAAATTTAAATAATATTAAACTATTCATACTTTTTAATGAAATAATGCTGATATGTTATAACTTAAGAGTATCAGTCATGAAGGAAACACAGGGTATATACACACTCATAAGTGGATATTAGACATATAATGTAGGATAAACATATTAAAATCTGTACACCTAAGGAAACTAATCAGGAACGAGGACTCTGGCTAAGATGCTCAATCCCCATTCAAAAAGGCAAAGAGGATGGACATCAGAGGAGGGACAAAACAGGGAACAGGACAGGAGCCTATCACAGAGGGCATCTGAAATGCTCTACCCTGCAGGGTATTGAGACAGATGCTGAGACTCATAGCCAAACTTTGGGCAGAATGCAGGGAATCTTATGAAAGAAGTGGAGATAGTAAGAGCTGGAGAGGACAGGATCTTCTCAAGGACAACAGCAGATCCAAAACAGCAGGTCCGAGTATAGGGGTCTTTTCTGAGATTGATACTCCAAACAAGGACCATGATGGAGATAACCTAGAACCCCTGCACGGAGGTAGCCCATGGCAGATCAGTGTCCAAGTGGCCTCCATAGTAATGGGGACAGGGACTGTCTCTGACATGAACTGATTGGCCTGCTCTTTGATCATCTCCCCCTGAGGGGGGAGCAGCCTTACCAGGCCACAGAAGATGACAATGCAGCCACTCCTGATGAGAACTAATAGACTAGGATCAGAGGGAAGGGGAGGAAGACCTCCCTTATCAGTGGACTGGGAGAGGGACAGAGGTGGGGAAGAGGGAGGGTGTGATTAGAAGGGGAGGAGGGAGGGAGGTACAGGGGGAATACAAAGTGAATAAACTGTAATTAATAAGAATAAAAATAATTAAATAAAAAACAAAAAATAAAAGTAAAAGTAAAAAAAGAGTATTTGTAATAGAGGATACTTTTTTCTTATTAAACTATAGTTTCTTATTAAACTATGATATAGGTAGGCCAATGTAAAATCTAATATTTTAATGCATTATAATAACATAGTATGAACTGATTATGCAATATTTTACATGTCTGCAATGATGTTAATAATTAGATACCAAATATCCAGAGATTAAATGAGGAACTAGCCATCTATGGTATGTAATGTGTGAGAGAAGAATAAATAAAGTGCAGAAGAAAAAATAATCAAGAAATAGGGAAACCATCACAGATGTTAACAGAATATTTTTTCTACATGACAAAGAAGGTGTTCATCTATTGCAATCTCTTATATTCAAGCAACTATATTAAAGTGACAAATATAAAAAATTTCTATAAAATTTTGCCAGTCCTGGTGAGATCTGATAGGCTAGGGTCTTCCAGTATCAGTGGACTAGGATAGGGACTTAGGGAGAGAAGAGAGAGGAAGGATGGGATTGGGAGGAGATGAGGGAGGGAGCCACAGCTGAGATACAAAGTGAATAAATTGTAATAAATGTGATAATAAAAAAATACAAAGAAAAAATTTTCTAGACACACAGGAAATTATACCACAACTGTCTGCAGTGTTACTTTACAATGTATTTTAGTTATTTTGAAAACAGAAGACTATCTCCCTGAAAATGTATTTTAGATCCCTGAAAATTCTTTGTGCTATCTTATGAATTCATTGCTTTCTTGCCAAGCAAAAACTATGTTTTAATAATATACCTCCATTAGTGTTGATCCAATTATCTTCTCAGGATCCTGTAATTGATATTCTAATTGTTTCATAGACTCACTGAAGGTTCATAACTAGTCACATGCCTGTTCAATAATCAGCATACTGAACAAATTTTGTTTTTTTTTTAATTTTTACTGGGAATCTTTAAAGCTATGCACTTATGCAAATAAAAGGGGTGGCATTCAGTAGTTCTAAACCACAAGAATTAGTGCTGATAAAGTAGACATTTGCCATGATAGCACATTACATTTAATTGCATAGGTGGCTTTATATATAACACATGTCCTTAGCAATCCACTAAAACCTTAGCAGCATGCTCACTATAAAGTCTCTCAAACCCTGGAAAGGTGTTTGATCTCACCTAAATTTTTATGTTAACTTTAGTAGTGTCATGGGAAAAATTGTATGATACTGCTCACTATTTTAGTCCTTTGTGAGAGTCTGAGACAATTGTTAAGTGCCATAGCCAAACATGAAAACATACTTAAACATTGAGCCACGGATTTCCAAAAAGGTAACAGAAAATGGAAAGAGGGCATAAATATAAAGTTTTGAGAAATGAATTTTAAGCGTTTGAAGGGCTATTTAGTGACCTAAATAAAGAAAGACAAACTGGACAGCCGATGAGCTATTTTTGAGCAATGAATTGCCAAAAAAAATTAATGATATAAATAAAGCAAAGAATGCTAGTGCAGGTAATATTTATATAATTTATGCAAATGTTCTATAGAATGAAAAATTTTGTTTCTTGCAACTGTGCACTTGAATAACTTGTTGTTAAAAATTAAAACACTCTCCAAAAAATCTGGACACAGGTATGTTTTCTGAGACTGATACTCAAACCAAGGACCATGCATGGATGCATGGAGATAACTTAGAACCCCTGCACAGATGTAGCCCATGGCAGCTCAGTGTCCAAGTGGCTTCTCCAGTAATGGGAACAGGGACTGTCTCTGACATGAACTGATTGGCCTGCTCTTTGATCACCTTCCCCTAAGGGGGTAGCAGCCTTGCCAGGCCACAGAGGAAGACAATGCAGCCTGATGAGACTGGGATCAGATGGAAGGAGAACTATCAGTGGACTGGGGGAGGGGCATGCATGGAGAAGGGGAGGGACTGGGAGGGAAAGAAGGAGGGAGCTACAGATGGGATTCAAAGGAAAAAAAAATTAAAAATTAAATTAAAACACTAATCAAAATCACAATAACAAAAATTATAACATGTTCTTTCATTTGAATACTTTGTAACTATTAAAATGAGTGTCATAGATTTATATTTGTTGATAAAAATAATCCATACTGTTATTGTGTTTGTTGTACACTATATATGGTTCATAAATACATTTTTCTTTAACTATATCATACACTTTAGACACACTAGCCCCTCTATATCCTCTCTTTACTTATAATAATGACCATGACTGCCATTATTTTCTGAAATTATCTTGCTTCTATTTCTATGCCATAGACATGCATATATGAATTATATATGTATATATGTTTTGTACATACATACATATAAAATCTAGGGAAAAAGCACAGTGTTTTTCTAAGTTTGGTTTATTTTTACCCAATATTATAGTGCACACTTGCATACATTCCCTCTATTTTATTATAAATATATATATATTAATGTATATAATTATATATCAAATTTTCTTTACATAATAAATGTTCATATTTATATATAAATTATATCTATGTGTAATTTATGTAATTAATAATTAAACAATTCAATCAATTATTTAATGAATAAAAATGTTATATATCTACATATGAGTTTCAAATAATTTGACATATATATGAATTACTTTATTCAGTAAATAATTGGTTTCATAAAATAACCATCGTGAATACTGTCGCAGTGAACACGGATATGTAATTATTTCTCTAATCCACTCATTTTGATTATTGTGGGAATATTCCAAAAAATGGTATAGCTGAATCAAAGGGTAACTTTAATTTTAAGATTTTTAAGAAGCACCAAAGTCTTCAGTTTTTACTATGAATTGAAAAAGATAATGCTTAAGAATGCTCATTTACACTAACATTCTTTCCTTTATTTTCAAGCACGTTCATAGCAGCTCCATTCATAATAGCCAGAACCTGGAAACAACCCACATGTCCCTCAACAGAGGAATGGATACAGAAATTGTGATACATTTACACAATGGAATACTACTCAAACTCAGTATCTCAATATGTAATTCTTATCTTAATATTCTCCAAAATTTAAATGCCGTCTCTACACTAACATTCTTAACTAGATATTTAATATTTCTTGAAGGGCATACAAGAATTTTAACTACAAATTTAATTTGTAGTTTTCTACAAACTGTAAGTCCTATGATAAAAAGATACTATATTCTTACTTTTGTTTTAATTTTTAATACTTTTTTGTCATCTTGTTGCATATATGTATATATATAGTGGAATATATCTATATTTATATATATTTAAAGTCATAAAAATCTATAGTGGGGTTCTCTCGGTGATGCAGAGTTCTCTTACCTTACTGCTTTGTGATTGATTACTCTAGGCCTTGGATAACAGTGCAAGGTTGTCAGTGTGCTGCAGTATTCTGGAGTTACAGTGGTAGCAGGGTTAGCTCTATTTTAGAGGAAGTATGTGTAGAACAGTATGAGCCTAGGGCACCAGGACCATGACCATGAGAATTCACTCTACCATTTCCAGATAGATTTTTGTTGAAGTTATGTTTACCTAGAGAGGTTGTGGAGAAAGGGGAACCCTTCTCCACTGCTGGTGGGAATGTAAACTTGTACAACCACTCTGGAAATCAATCTGGTGCTTTCTCAGACAACTAGGAATAGCGCTTCCTCAAGATTCAGCCCTACCACTCCTGGGCATATATCCAAAAGAGGCTCCAGTACACAAAAAGAAATTTGCTCAACCATGTTTGTAGCAGCTTTATTTGTAATAGCCAGAAGCTGGAAACAACCCAGATGCCCCTCAACTGAAGAATGGATGCAGAAATTGTGGTACATCTACACAATGGAATATTACTCAGCAATGAAAAATAAGGAAATCATGAAATTTGCAGGTAAATGGTGGGATCTGGAAAGGATCATCCTGAGTGAGTTGTCCCAGAAGCAAAAAGACCTACATGGAATATACTCACTCATATAGACATACAACATAGGACAAACCCACTAAAACCTGTGCATCTAAAGAAACTAAGGAAAGAGAGAGGACCTTAACTAAAATGTCCAATCCCCATCCGGAAAGGCAAAGAGGATGGACAACAGAAGAAGAAGAAAACAGGAAACAACCTAGGAACCTACCACAGAAGGCCTCTGAAAGCCTCTACCCTACAGACTATCAAAGCAGATGCTGAGCCTGATGGGCAACTGTTGGGCAGAGTGAATGGAATCTTATGTAAGAACTGGGAAATAGTAAGAGCTGGAGAGGACAGGGTCTCCACAAGGAGAGCAACAGAACAAGAAAATTTGAACACAGGGGTCTTCCCAGAGACTCATACTCCAACCAAGGACTATTCATAGAGATAACCCAGAACCCCTGCACAGTTGTAGCCCAGGGCAGTTCAGAGTCCAATTGGGTTACATAGTAATGTGAAGAGGGACTGCCTCTGACATAATCTGATTGGCCTGCTCTTTGAACACCTGCCCCTGGGGGGGAGCAGCCTTACCAGGCCATAGTAGAGGACAATGCAGCCACTTTTGATGTGAACTGATAGACTAAGATCAGAAAGGAGAGGAGAACCTCCCCTATCAGTGGACTTGGGGAGTGGCATGCATGCAGAGGGAGGAGGGAGGGTGGGATTGGGAGGGGAGAAGGGAGGGGCTTATGGGGGGATGCAGAATGAATAAAGTGTAATTGATGAAAAATTAAAAAAACAGATTTCATGGAGAAATATAAAGATTTAAACTATTTTCTTACTGAAGGAGATGGTAAGTACCTTTGATAAATTCCTATGCATTCTGAAATATGTATAGGATCCTGATTATCTGCTGGCTTTTTTCTGTTTTCAGTTTCAAACTTTACTACATAATCAGCTCGGCAAAGACATTATTCTCCTTTTGGTTCTTTTCAAATTGCTTCTTCATGAGTCATTCAAATTCATTTTTTAAATGAAATATAAGAAATTTGGTTCTGAAGAAAACCTTACTATTAACATGTGTCTTATTCATCATAAAATTTCAAGCAAAGTTTAACTAACCTCAATGCAAAGTATATCCTGCTTAGTCAGCTTGTTTCTTGAATAATCAGCTTTTTCTTATATCTACGCAAAAATATCCCAATTTAAAAATATATATATTTATTTATTACAATTTATTTACTTTGTATCCCCGCTGCAGCCCCCTCACTTGCCTCCTCGCAGTTTCACCCACACTCCCTCTTCTCCTCCTATAGCCTTTCCCTAGTCCCCTGATAGGGAAGGACCTCCTCCCTTTCTATCTGACCCTAGCTTATCAGGTCTCATCAGGACTGGTTGCATCATCTTCCTCTGTGGCCTGGCAAGGCTGCAACCCCCAGGGGGAGGTGATCAAAGAGCTTGCCACTGAGTTTATCTCAGAGACAGCCCATGTCCCCCTTTTTAGGTAACCCAGTTGGAAACTGAGCAGCCTATGGGCTTCCTCTAAACAATGGGTCTAGGTCCTCTCCATGCATGGTCATTTGTTGGAGTATCAGTCTTGGCAGGCCCACTCTAGGCCCAGGTTTTTTGTCTCTGTTGTTCTACTTATGGAGTTCCTGTCTCCTCCAAGTCTTCCATAAGGTTTCTGGCACTCTCCCCAAAGTTTGGCTATGAGTCTCAGTCTCTGCATCACTACCTCGATCAATAGAGACTTTTAGAGGTCCTCTGCAGAAAGTTCCTGTCCTGTTCCTTGTCTTCTCCTACTTCCCAGGTCTATCCTGTTTGCCCTTCTGAATGAAGATTAAGCCTCTTCCCTAGGGTCCTCCTTGTTGTTTAGCTTCTTTAGGACGATAGATTTTAGTATGCTTATTCTATATTATAGGGCTAATATCCGCTTAAAAGTGAGTATATACCATATGGGTTTTTCTGCTTTTGGGATACCTCACTCAGGATGATCTTTTCTAGTTCCCACCATTTGTCTACAAATTTCATGCTTTCCTTTTCTTTAATTGGTGAGTAGCATTCCATTGTGGAAATGCACCCCACTTTCGGTATCCATTCCTCTGTTGAGGGACATCTGGGTTGTTTCCAGATTCTGGCTATTACAAATAAAGCTGCTATGAACATAGTTGAGCAAATGCCCTTGAATCATGGTGGCATCTTTTTGGGCATATGACTAGAAGTGGTATAGCTGCATGTTGAGGTAGCACTATTCCTAATTTTCTGAGAAAGCGCCAGATTGATTTTTAAAGTGGTTGTACAAAGTTTCATTCCCACTAGCAATGGAGGAGGGTTCCCCTTTTTCTACATCCTCTCCAGCACGCATCATCCCTTGAGTTTTTGATCTTAGCCATTCTGATGGGCGTGAGGTGAAATCTCATGGTTGTTTTGACTTGCATTTCCCAAATGACTAAGGATGCTGAGCATTTCTTTAAGTGTTTCTCTGCCGTTAGATATTCCTCTGCTGAGAATTATGTTTAGCTCTGTACCCCATTTTAAAAATTGGATTATTTGGTTTGTTGGTGTTTGACTTCTTTAGTTCTTTATATATTCTGGATATCAGCCCTCTGTCAGATATAGGGTTGGTGAAGATCCTTTCTCAGTCTGTAGTCTGTTATTTTGTTCTGACAGTATCCTTTGCTTTATAGAAGCTTTTCAGTTTCATGAGGTCCCATTTATTAATTGTTGATCTTAGAGCCTGTGCTGTTGGTGTTCTGCATTTATCATCCTGCAAAAAGTTAGTCTATGTGGATCAAAACCTCAACATAAAAACAGACATACTAAATCTGTTAGAAGAAAAACTGGAGAAGAGCCTTGACCTCATTGGCACAGAAGTCAACTTCCCGAACAAGATCCCAATTTTGTTTAAAATTAAATTAGATTTAATTTTTAATTATACTTTATTTGCTTTGTATCTCCCCTCTAGTTCCCTCTCTTTCTCCTGCTTCTCCACACATGCCCCTCCCCAAGTCCACTGGGAGGGGAGGGTTTCTTTTTCTTCCTTCTGATCTTAGTCTGTTAGGTCTCATCAGAAGTGGCTGCATTGTCTTCCTCTGTGGCCTGGTAAGGCTGCTCCCCCGTCAGGGGGAGGAGATCAAAGAGCAGCCCAATCAGTTCATTTCAGAAGCAGTCCCTGTTCCCATTACTATGGAACCCACTTGGACACTGAACTGCCATGGGCTAAATTTGTGCAGGGGTTCTAGGTTATCTCCATGCATAGTATTTGGTTGGAGTATGAGTCTCAGGAAAGACCCCTGTGCTCAAATTTTTTGGTTTTGTTGCTGAAAGGCTCTGCCCTGCAGACTATCAAAGTAGATGTTGAGACTTATGGCCAAACTTTGAGCAGAATGAAGGGAATCTTATGAAAGAAGTGGGAAATAGTAAGATCTGGAGAGGACAGGAGGTCCACAAGGAGAGCAACAGAACCAAGATCCCAATTTTTAAAAGAGACCTATTTGTTTTTATTTTATGTTTATAAGTGTCTTGCCAGTACTCCTGTGTGTGCCACACTCATAGAGGTCAGAAGACAGCACTAAATTTCCTGCAACTGGAGTGATTCATGGTTACTAGCCACCATGTGCGTGCTGGGGACTGAACCCAAATCCCCCTCAAGAGCAGCTAGTGTTTTTAACATCTAATCTACCTCTCTAAGCCCATAATATCTCCTTCAATTAACAAAAATCAAATATAGAATGGAGAAATATATCTCATAATTTATTGTTTTATGAGTCATTTCTAACTGAGTAATGACTTTTAAACTACATCACCAAGTGGGCTCCTTTTCTTTCTTCAGTATGCTGACAGTTAGGGATTCCAGTCTCCTTTCTCAGGAGTGAACGTCAATCCAGACTATCAAAAAACCCAAAGGCTGTTGTTTAGTATGTACCTCTAGCCCAATTCCAGGCGTGGTTTATTTCCCTGTGAGTTACTGACCATGGTATCTCCAGAAACTCTGAAATCATACTGTCTATTGACACTTCACTTTGATGTCAAAGTACAGTCTTACTGTACTTTTGATGATGTTATATATTTTGGATATAATACTCAGAAAAATCAAAGTGGAATTCGGTTGGATGATTCTCTCCTGTTGGTCATCATTCTTATACTAGAACTGCTGTGCAGGGTGCTGGAGGAGGAAATCATCAATGATCTTACACAGCAGTGGACTTTATATACTACAATACTGACCCAACAAAAAAATATAGATTCTGGCATCACAATGGCATAATGGTTTAAGGGACAACCATTGCTTTCTGATTATATTTGAGACCTACTCTGTGGGAGAAAATAGATTTCTCCCTCTATAAACCTGGTCAAAAGTCTGTGGCTGCAGAGATCAAAGAACCTAATAAAGAATTCATTACTGTTGTTTGCTAAATGGAAATATATTCAAATTGCCTTCTAATTACTTGTGTTTATATCTAAACAAATGCTATTTTAATCTTGGTAAAAAAAAGTTTCTTCTTCCTCTTTTTCTTTTAATCATCTAAAAAAAATGCTAAAAATTAGTAGCTGTTTCAGGTTAGATTCATTCCTAAATGGACAACTCTATCAATCCCCTCCAAGCTCAGGAAACATTATGAAAGAGGATTTGAGAAGACTCTGAGATTAAAAGGATAAAGAAGAATGCTATAAAATGTTGTCTTCCTGTATAATATTGAAGTTGTCTTAATGAATGCATAATAAGTTTGGCTACCTGCACCAGATCTGCACACAAATATCAAAGTACGCATGTCACTATTTGGGAAGAAGTAGGGGTAATTAGGAGAGACGGAAAGATAAGAGAGGGTGATGGAGTGAATACAATCTTACTACATTGTTTATATATCTTATAAAACTATAAAGTTCCAACACTTCTCTGACAGTTATAATAACTATAATACATGAAATTAAATGAAACTGGTGATTGATGAGTTACAGAAAATGCACAAAGTTATGTGTGTCTGTCTGGTGAGTGTGTGTGTGTGTGTGTGTGTTTGTGTGCCTGTGGGGAGGAGGGTACTGTGTGTGTGCATATGTGTGTGTGTGTGTGTGTGTGTGTGTTGCTATCAGAATCTTTTGATGACGCTATGATACCAACGCTGGTCTTCTTGGTCACTATTCTGTTTTGCAAATTCCCAGCTGAATGTGGTATGATCTAATGTCTACTCTACCTTCAAAGAGTATTGAAAAGAGATGACTTGTGAATTCACAAGCTCAAAAGTTCATTCCCTATCTACTATATTAATATAAAGGCCAACTAAATCTCATTTTAATTTTTTGTGTAGTAAAAATAAAAACCTCTTCTCAGGTATACTTTGCTTTCCATCTGGAAGGAGAAGAGACTGCCAGTTTTAAAATAACACCTTTTCCCATGTTAGAAAATTTCCTTGCCAGTATTCTGCTGTATGCCTCTCCTTCTAGATAATGCAGCTATCAAGCCCAAGTGAGAATTATCAAAGAAACAGAATTTAAGGCAGAAGTTATACAATGATAGAAATGACTAATGGCTGATAATAAATTTCAAATTTCAAAAACCTGGCAGAGACTTGTTTTTTGTTTAATAAATGATATTTTATATGCCATCATTTAAAACTTAAATTGAATTTAGGTTCAAGTCCACATCTTCAAGCGTTTGAGAGCTATCCAGTGGTTTGGGGGCTTAACTTGCATTACTAGAAATGGCCTTAGGGAAGCATACATTATACAAATATTTCTAACTGACTTGCACAGAGGAGAATTTACAGCAAAGAGATTAGGGTATGGATTTGAACAGCTGGGATTTAGAAATTAAAAATTAAGGTAGTCTTGAAAGGCAAGCAGCAGGAGGCACAGCAGCTTGGACATCTGCTACCACTGCCACTGCCAGCACAGTCGCTATGGCGACAACTTTCTCAACTTTCTTTCCATCCTGGTGTCATTTGTTCAAGATTTATGTTTTAAAACTTCATTGCATGGGACTGCCTTTCCTGCACGTATCTGTGTACTCCTTGCATGCTTAGTGTTGGCTGATACAGGAGAGAGTGTGGGGTCCCCTGGAATTAAAATTATAGACAGTTTATGAACTTCCCTGTGAGTGCTAGGCCCAGGTCCTTTGGAAGAGAAGGAAGTGCCCTTAACCGCACTGAGCCATCTCTCCAGCCCCACTTGCTCAAGATTTATAATGTCCGGAAAGATCATCTAGTGTAGATATTAATCTAGTTACTATTTCCCATCTACACCAAGGTCTGAGGCATGAGAATCAGACTCCCTCGAAGATGCCAAGGTCCAAGGCAAGACAAAAACAGAAAAGTCTTCCCAATGAAAAATGATATAGAATAAACACATGAATGTGTCAAGTTCCTTAAAACATGAGATAATGTTTTATGCTTGAATACAAATGATTGTCATATATTTTAACCTCTCAGGTCTGTCTATTTTTGTGAGAGCAGAAAGTCTGAGTGGGATTAGAATAAGTACTATGGCTCAGTGTTAAATCTCTTTCCATCCTGTCTTCTCCCAGAGACATTATCAGGCATTTGGATGAAGTTGTTTCTCTAACACACAGTGGGAACTTTACTTCCTCTTCCTTACCATGACCCTTTTCAGGTCCATAAATATAGTTTCTTCTAGATTTTTGAATGCAGTGGTCCTTAAACACCATTCCTTTATTTTTCTAAAAGAAGATTGAAGGCTTTCTATTTTTGCAAGCTCTGTTCTACATCAATTACTGCAGTAGGGAAAAGAAGCCCGGGAACACAATACACAAGCACACAGTCTATATACTGTCCATGAAATGATGTTATCACCCATGGAGTTATTCAAAGGAATTGTTATCAACGTTTAGATAGAGACAAAGGTATCATGGGCCTACAAAAATTACTAGACACATTTTGACCATCAATAACAACTTCTCAAACACTCTCAACTTCTTAGTATATTTGGATTACTTTTATGAAAAATGGAAACTTCTGTGGAGATAATGAGTTCAACTTTTATGAAGAGGTTAACCAAAATGCTTCTGTTTTTAGCTCCAAAATAAAATCTGTCCAATGTTTGAAATTGAAGAGTAAATTCTAGTAAAATAACAATAAAATAATTTCATCAAAATATACTTCTACTGTGTTGATATTATTTTAATTAACAAATGCATCCTAGTTGTCTGTTCTATATCAATATTGTTTTTCTTAGGGAAAGGAAGATGAAAAGAGGACAATGAGGTTAAAAACATATCTTTCGCACAGATATTAATACCACTTATTGACAGTTGACAAAACTGAGAATCAACAAGAATCCTTTGCAACATACAAATGAATAAATAAAGTGGCTCATTTAGACAACAAACTGCTATTTATGGATATGAATTAGTTATCAAACCGTAAGAAGATCTGGAGTTAGCTTAGGAGTAAATATAGAAATTTTTAATATTATGTGATTCTAACTATAACATATGGAAAATGAAAATATTAAGATATTCAGAAACTCCTGATGGGTTGGGAGGATGGAAAGAAGGCTATGGTGACCTCATAATTAGGGCAGTGATACTCTGTGTTTTACTGTAATGGCAGATAAAGGTCAATATAATTTGTTTAGATCATAGGACATAGAGCATCTAGAAGACTCTACAGAGATCGTGGACTTCTCCATGATTCTGTACAAACTGAGTTTTACTAGTAGAACTATGTAACATTCTAGTGAGTACTGTTCATACTACAGAAAATACCTGCATCTGGATACATGTTAAATTGCTGTACTTTCTACTTGATTATTTGTTATTAAAATTAAATCCTAACAAAAATATCAGTGAGAGCCTAAAATCATTTATAAGAGTTACACATATTGATAGGTGTCATGGTAATAATGGAAACCTACTCCTTTATATACATATTTACTGGGCCTGAGTAGAGCACTTCCTGCTTGATGTAGTTACTACGCAGCTGTGACAATGTAAGTTTGGATTCCCAGCACCCATAGAGAAGTTGAGTATGTCAGCTACTACGTGTAGTCCAAGTGCTAGTGGTAGAGACAAAAGACTCCTAAGGGCCTACTGAGCTGCCAAACTAGCCATTCTAGGGTCTCCAGGTTCAATAAAATATCTTATATTGGAAACAAGGTGGAGAACAGCAACAGAGGGAGACATTTCTGACATCTTCCACCTCTGGCCTCCAAAAATGTACATGCATGTGCACACACACACACACACACACACACACACACGATACAGAGAGAGACAAACTCTCACACCACAAAATAATTACTGTTTATTTTAATATAAGAATAATAAATCATGTTGCCAAAGTGATAGTTCAGTGGGTAAAAGTCCTGGCCACCAAGGCTGATGATATGAGTTCCAGCTCAAGAAAACATAGAAGAAGGAGAGTGTGGAATGCTGATACTGTCCTCTGACCCCAGCATGTGCTCCATATCATGTGATGCCTTCCCCCATACCACATACACAGAGTATAGATGCAAGGAAAAGATAATAGTAAAATCAATTTAATCTAAGTGACATATTTTAATAAAAACGATTTTCCCCAAAATGTGTGAAAAATCACAGAATACATATAAGTACCTCTTAGTTCCACATTTAATATATTGTTGCAGAAATGTTTATTTACATAAGCAAGAAAATACAGCTTCAAATGGCTGTATATTTAGTAGACAACATGACACTGTCTTGAGAATGCTTGGGACGCTAGAGGATCCTAATGTTTTAGGAAATATTGATCTAATTTTTCTCACTCATAGAATTGTAAATGATTGAAAGCAGCAGATTTTAAATCAAAAATTTAAGTCTTAGGTCAAATGCTTTGTAGTAGTCCATGATTTATAACTTCAGATACTTGTCCTGCAGAATCACACCTCAATTGTTGGAACATATGAATACTGGCCCACTGACATTGCCTTTACACAGGGATCACTTTAGAACAAATTCTTTCTGTGTGGAAAAAAATTCATTAGGTTTGATTAACCTTTTATTGGTTACTATATATTTCTAAAGCCAACCACTAATGGTTTTCCAGAAAGGAAAATATAATTATATAATTTAACTAAAAAAGATGATCATTAAACATTTCTCTTTCTTGATGTCAGCCTCTCTTGTTATTTACATTATCGGCACTTCAGATTCAGATGCTGCTAGGGTAACATTATATGTCAAATTGAGATAATAATTGTATACAACCACCAATGGGAAGTATTCTTCAAAAACCAAATTGTTTCTTTCCAATATCTCGTAAGAGCTGTGTCTTATTCAGTGAGTATTTCTATACTCAGTAAGTATGCTATACTCAGTACATGCTTACTTTAAACTACCTAAGCTTACAGCTGCAGTGATGTGCACAGGTATAGAGTTTCTTAAAACTGATCATCCTAAGTGAGTTGTCCCAGAAGCAAAAAGACACACATGGTATATACTCACTCATATAGACATACAACATAGGACAAACCCACTAAAACCTGTGCATCTAAAGAAACTAAGCAAGAGAGAGGACCCTAACTAAAATGTCCAATCCCCATCCGGAAAGGCAAAGAGGATGGACATCAGAAGAAGAAGAAAACAGGAAACAACCTAGGAACCTCCCACAGAGGGCCTCTGAAAGCCTCTACCCTACAGACTATCAATGCAGATGCTGAGCCTGATGGGCAACTGTTGGGCAGAGTGAAGGGAATCTTATGTAAGAACTGGGAAATAGTAAGAGCTGGAGAGGACAGGGTCTCCACAAGGAGAGCAACAGAACCAGAAAATTTGAACACAGGGAACTTCCCAGAGACTCATACTCCAACCAAGGACTATTCATAGAGATAACCCAGAACCCCTGCACAGAGGTAGCCCAGGGCAGTTCAGAGTCCAATTGGGTTACATAGTAATGTGAAGAGGGACTGCCTCTAACATAATCTGATTGGCCTGCTCTTTGATCACCTGCCCCTGGGGGGGGGAGCAGCCTTACCAGGCCATAGTAGAGGACAATGCAGCCACTTTTGATGTGAACTGATAGACTAAGATCAGAAAGGAGAGGAGAACCTCCCCTACCAGTGGACTTGGGGAGTGGCATGCATGCAGAGGGAGGAGGGAGGAGCTTATGGGGGGATGCAGAATGAATAAAGTGTAATTGATGAAAAAAAATGTTGGTATGTGGATAAAAGTAAACTATTATAAAATAGAAAAAAAAAAAAACTGATCACCTATGTGCAGAAAACCTCCCTTAGCATGATAACAACAAAAGAACTGTGCAGCTCTGGTTTTACTATTTTAAGGTAAGGGGTACTGAACATTTTTTTTTCTAGATAACAAATTAGAAAATTCCAAAATTCATGAACAAAACAGTACTAAAGAATGTTGTTTGGCCACTCTGTTCAGTGTCATGCTCTTCTTAATACTTCACTCACATCTGTGTCACATCTGTATCAAGACTCAACTGTGTCAATTGTGTATAACTCACTTTCTTTTAAGATTTTGTTCAGGATTTCTTCATACCTCTCTCAGATTCTAGAGTTTACCCTCACCTCCTCCAACAATAGCAAAAAAAAAAAAAAATCAATTTACGTCTATAAAAGATGAAGCTTTTCACCCAGGATTCTAAATATGACTTGTTCTTTCTGCACCTGAAACCTCTACCATCACGTCTTCTAGTACAAGAATTGCTTCCACTCTTTCTGCCCTGTTGCCCTTACATATCTCTCCCAGTGTTCCAAAGCAGTTTGTAGTAGTACATGATTTATTACTTCAGATACTTGTCATACCTCATCTGTTTGAACCTATGAAGGGCTCAATGAAGGGGTTAGCAGGCCTGAGCATGGCAAACATGGCACAGGCAGGCTTTGCTTTCACCTTCCTGCTTCTTTGCTCAAGCATTACATTACATTCCTAAAGCTAGCCTCCAAGGTCTATTCCCCTATTTAGCCATTGACTCATTCTAAGACTGAACACCAGGTTCCAACTATCAAAATACCAAGGTCTAGCAATAAAAATTTATTATATAGCGACACTGGCTATTCCGTCCAATCAGAACTTACCAAAGCACTCTGGCACAGACCCCATTTTCTCCTTAAAAAATCCCTAAAACGCACACTCTTCTTGTTTACTGTCTGCCTTTGTCTAATCCAGAGGCAGCACCCCTCCCTTCTCCACACAACATGCTAGAGCTGCATGGCCATGTGTAGTGGTGGTGGAGACGTTGGAAGGGCAATGACCAGTTGATGGGATGGTCCCCAAACTTCATTGTATCGGTCATTTGTGCTGTTCCTGGAGTGCTGAGGCAGAGGGAGCTTTTGATGGCCAACAGAACAACAGAAGGTATAAAAATATGGCTTGGAGCAGAGATTAGAAGCAGGAAGAAAAGTGGGCTGGGACAGGCAGAGGCATGGTACGTCTTCAAAGAGGGAAGCCAAGAGGGAGAGGAAAAGGGTTCTCTCCTTTCTTTGGCCAATGTACCTACAAATTGTAAAGGTTTCTTTTATTTGATATGCAAGGAGTATAGGACTAATTTTAAGGGCCAATTTTCAGCGGTAAGATGCACCAGTAGTGTTGAATGTGAGATGGAGTCTGCAGTGGTGATGGAGTAGCATCTGTTTTGCTAGTTGTAGCTGGAAGCCAAGGTCAAAAGCCAAAGGAGTTCCCTTGGGCCTTGCATGGCCAATAGAGATATCTCTGACAGGGAGGTTTCATCACCCAAACTCCATCACCAAGAGAAGGACACAATGGGTCCAAGGAAAACAGAATGTGCTTGTCAGTCATCCAAAGTGAGTCCATCACAGCCACTGAAGGCCATGGCTGGGGGCGCTCTGCTCAACCCTGCAAGACAGAGCAGGAATTTAGGACACTCAACAGTCCTCAACCCGTATCCTGAGGAATGTTCAGGATGGCTAGTAAGGAAAAACTCACAATCAGCCACTGTTGGATGAAGTAATCAGACACCAGGTAGTCTGGAAAGTATGAGAACTGGTTTTGGAGACCTGTAGACTGATCAGACTCATGATTCCAGTAACAGAAATTCTGTGGCAGTTCCTACCTTTCAGCCGGACATTGGCCAGTAGACCCAGCTTGCCTTTCCTCTTTTTCCTTCCTGCATGCTTCAGTATATAAATGACCACCTTCGAGATACTTCCCTCTTTGATAGCCAATCTGACATTACCTCACTCCTCAATTTCCTCAGCTCCAGAATTTATCAGCTCTCACCTTCCAAAGCTCAACTCTCCTCTCCTCAGGTCACCTATCCAGGAATCCCCCACTCCTCAAATCCCTAAACACCTTATTTTGACTGTCTTGCTCATCTCTGCTCCTTGTCTCTGCTCTGAACAAATTCAAAAGGATCTCCTTTTGGGGCATGACCAATTTCCTCCTTGGATGGGTCCCTGGGTACTCACTTCTAGAACATCCTTTATATCAAGATGCTTCAAGATCACCCATGGATCTCCTCCTCCAGCTGACAATTCTCCAAACTAAAAGCCATCCTTCTTTCAGCCCTAGCCCTCTGCCTTTTAGATCTATGCAGGTTGCTTTTTCATCTTTACACCTCCAAAAAACAAGATTATGCCCTTGAAGTCTGGGAATACTTTTTAGCACCAACCTTTGACCCTTAGACAACAATGACCATGGCTGGCCTCACTGTCTATGTGTTCTTGCTGAAGTCTTTCTGCTCATCTCTAAATCTAAGAAAATAACTCTGGGATGTTCCTTCACAATCTATTCCTATCACTTTTTCTCTCAACCTACAGATGACTCCAGTCCTTTCTGCTGTTTTGAATTCAATGTCTCCAAACTTCCTTTATTGAAAACTCATCACTGACATTTCTTAACTTGCCCTCTCTTTAATCCCTCCAAGCTTATCACTTAATACCAACATTCCCCAGACTCTTCTCACACGTGTCCATTTTCTTGAGGAGCTCTCCTAGCTCTCCCATGAACCTCTTCCTCTCATCGACAAACAATTCTTTAAACTGAAAAACACCCTCTGTGTAGCCCTATCTCTATGCCCCCATAGCTCTCACACGGAAGAGGGTCCTCTGTCTGCTTCTACCTACATTGTTTATACAGATGGCAGCACCTTTCCATCATACAGTCATAGTGTTGCAGGATAGGCGGGGGTCTCAGACAATGCCATAGTCAAGGAAGCCTCATACTACCAATCAACAGGCACAATTAATAGCCCTCATTAGAGTCTTCCAAGTGGCCAAAAGTGCATACAGACTTCAAATCAAATTCTATATCTTGCTAACACACCCAGCCATCTGGAAGGAAGGAGACTTTCTAAATAGAAAAAAAAAAAAAACCCAATCACTAATAATTATGCTTCATATCCATCACCTCTCTTTTACCTTCTCAAAATGGCTTTGTTCATTGCAAGGCACTTGAGAGTGACTCCTCCACTGTCAGTAAAGGCAATAATTGTGCCAGCATGGCCACCAGTCAAGCTACCCTGTCATCCCTCACGACTTACCTCAGTTCCTTCCAGACTATCCTGCCCTATAACCCAGATTAGAATATGCTTAACCTTCTTTCAACACTGAACATTATCAGCTACTTACATCAAATATTTCATCCTAATATTAAATCTCTCCTTTGGTGGTTTGAAAGAAAATGGCCTCTGTAGACTCACAGGGCATGGCTCTATTAGTAGGTGTGCCTTGCTGATGCAGATGGGGCACTGTTGGAGGAAGTGTGTCTCTTCTTGCTGCCCTCAGATCCAGATGTAGAACTCTCAGCTACTTGTTTAGCATCACTTTTGCCTACATGCTGCAATGCTTTTCACCATGATGACAACGTACTAAGCCTCTGAACTATAAACCAGCCCCGATTAAATGTTTTTTCTTTATAAAATTTGCTGTGGTCATGGTGTCTCTTCACAGTAATATACACCCTAACTAACATACCTTCTATCCTTTCTCCAAATCCACCTGACTCTCATCCCAGCAAGTAGACATTTTTACAGCACCTAAACCAAACCTACAATATATGTCAGTGAATGAACACTACCTCCACAATATAACCCCTTACCATTCCCACTTACCAAGTTATAAAATTGTAAGGGTCTGAGAAAAGGTTTTAAGGTATACAAATACAAGTTATGAAAGGTCTGCAGTTATAAAAGCTTAGTTATGAAAGTCTATAAAGACAAGTTATGAAGGTCTAAGGCCTGTGGATATTAAAGCTTAAGCAACTTGGGAGGATCTGAGAAAGTGATTTAAGGTATGAACCCAAAAAAGTAATTTAAGGTTTATGAATATTTGTTTCAGATTTCTTCCCTTCTCTCATGCTATTGTTTGGATTCCCAAAGTTTTGCTGTGACTCAAAGACATGAATAAACTGCCTTTATCTACAAAGTGAATTTCAGTACAGATTACAAACAATAATAAAATTATTATCTTTAATAAACTTAGAAATTCTTATAAGTTTATGGAAGTCTGTGTGAATCCACCTGACACAGGTCAAATGGACTCCAGATAAGGACTCCTGACTAACAAATGCCAGGGTTTCTGCTCTGGTCTATTCCTAAGGGTGAGATCTCTCCCTTCCTTTGGTCTTTTTCCCTTTTCCCTGGTCTTGAGGCTCCCTTTCCCAACTACCAGGACCATGGTCCTAAATGTTTCAAATATACACCCAAGATTAAAAAAAAAGTTAGCCCCTAAGTTCCTTAACTTTACCTTCTGTTCCTAATCTATTTGAAATCTGTCCCAGTGATTCCAAATCAACTGCAAACTGCTGCAGCAACTCGCCAACCCTGGATGTTCCGCAAGAATGTGCATCCTAATCAGCTCCAAAGTGGTCCAGCCTCACAAGCTGCTCCAGTGCTGTCTGCGCTTTTCTAGCCCCAGATGGTCCAACACAGCCTAGAGAGTGGCTTACATAGCCTGTTCTTCCCAAATTGACCAGCATTCAGCTTCCTTAGATAGGCTAATAATGATGCCCCAATACCACCAGAAAGCTACTAGAGAGAACAACAGCACCCCTGGTAACACCCAGTGACCCAATAATAAAACACAAAGGTGGGAATGAAAGGCTAACAGGTCCAATGCATGTATGGCAAACATGGCATAGACAGGTTTTGCCATTCCCTTTTTCCTCCCCTTTGCTAAATCATTAGATTTCCTAAAGCCAGCCCCCAAATAAGGTCTATTCCCTTATTTGGGGACTGACTCATTCTTGAGACTGAACAACAGCAAGCAAAACACGAAGGTCCAGCAATCAAAATTAATTATTTAGCTACCCTTGTACCTTACGGTTTTATTGCTGTGAAAATACACTGTAACCACAGCAACTCTCATAATGGAAGACATTTATCTGGGGCTAGCTTATAGTTTCAGAGGTTTAGTCCACTATTATCATGGCACGGAATGTAGACATGTGTAGGCAGATGAGAGTTTTACATGTTGATCCACAGGCATCTTTCTGGATGTTTAGGCAGGCTTCCAAAGAGATTTCATGTATAAGCAAAATTAAAGTGATAAGGAATGCTGTGAATTAAAATGACGAATGTGGTTACTTGCAGGTACATGAGAGAAAGAGATTCAAATGTCACCATGAAATAGACATCTTTACCACAAGCTTTTCTGGGCAGAAAACGCATAGACATTTGAAACTAAAGAACGGGAACACTTGAACATGAGAGCTGTACAACACAACATTGCAGATGGAAAGGCTTACACTTGGGAAATTTGTTTTGGCATGATTCTGGAGACTAGAATAGCAATCTTTAAGATTGAAGTATCAATGGCATTGTTTTCTTCTGAAGCCAATTTTCCAGAGTTTCATGGCCCCACTCTTGCTTCATTTATATGTGGTCATGTGTATATATTCTCTTTCTTCTATGACATAAGCCACATTGAAATTGAGCCCACACAAATGATCTTATTTCACTGAATCACTACAGAAGATTTTTCTACCCATTTGGTTACTTTGAGGTATTCTTTTGAAAGTTCAACATATGCATTTGAGTGAGGACAATATTTTAGCTTATATTAAAAAATATTAAGACATTTAAGACTGTGAGGACAAACAGACAACAGCACAGGAAAACCAAGAAATCAGATAAAAATATTTCATATATTTTCATATTTTAAAATATATGTATCTTATGTTGTACCTACTAATATGTACTTTTAATATTGACAATAGCTGTGAAAATGGATGAACTAGAAGGGTTTAAATATCACCAAATTTTAAATTATTTAAAAAATAATGAAATTATTTTAGGGTAGTCTGAAATTCCTATTGATAAGACTTCCCTGTGCTGAAGCTATAAACACCGAGAGCTTTCTTATTGGAGTTTTAGAACCTGAGCTTGTCTGTGTTTCCATTCTTTGCTCTTCAGGGTGCGCTTATGATCAGTTGTTGTAGTTCCTCCACTCTGCTGCACTAAAAGACTAGAAACTGATCCCCCACCACAGAACTGGAAGATGGAGTTTTCAGGAGGGAAATGGTTGAATACAGTCATCAGGATGAATACCTATGATTGAATATCATCGGGTACATAAGAAAGAGTATCAGAGAGTGTCAACATACATGAACATGAATGTTCTCTGCTTGTTGCCGTGTTATGGCTTCTGCCACCTAGGACTTTTGCAGCAGGAAGGACATCACCAGACACACCCTGAGCCTCTGGAACCGTAAGTTGAATTGACTTCTTTTTTCCTTGAATTTAACTCGCGTCAGGTATTTTATATAAACAACTTAAAGGACAGAAGGTTGAGTTTACCTCATGGTTTCAGTTCATACTCAGTAGGCCTTACTGCTTTGGTCCTCAAGCACAGAAGAATATTGCAGATTATACATTAACAGAGTATAAATTTGCTTTAAAGCTAACACATTTTCTTCTTTCTACTGATGTAAATCTTTCTGAATGCACAAGTATTTATATTCCTAAACGATGAGAGTGTTTAATGCTGCATCATAATGGATTTAAGTTAAACTCATGATTAAATGCGTGCCAGACATTTAATGAATCACAAGAGAAGTTAGGAAAAGAAAAGTACATTTGAGCAATTAAATTAAACATTCTTTTTTTTTTTTTTTTATACTACCACCGACCACCACCAACTCAGCCCCACTCCAGAGACCTTTTTCCACTAAACTTGTGCTCAGCCTTTTACTTGATAAAAGAATCAGTGATGGCTGAGCAAGGGTAAATCTGTCATTTGGGACATGGACTATACCATGTTTTCTGTTTAACAAAAGTCTAACATTTTTATACCAGGATTCTTAGTTCAGGATTTTTTTTTTTTTTTTGGTCCAGGGTAATATGCTTAAAAGATATTATTTCTTTAGAAATGAATTCAATGGATGATTAAGTCAAACCTAGAAAATTAGTGTTTTAGGCTAGTACTTAGAAGGTTTTTAAAAAAATCGCAATACTTATTTGAACAGCTTCCTTCTGCAAATGTCTCATTTCCCACTCCTACATTCTCTCTACTGTAATCTCAGTATTTTCAGAGAGCTGTGGAGAGTATAGCTTTTTCTTCCCAGAATCTTCTGCTTCTACTCTTCATGGTAACAAAATGGATCTTTGGAAATGGCATATAATCATCTCCTACAGCTTGAGTGTGGAGTCAGAGGGCGCTCACAACAAAAGGCTGGAAAATCAGACTGGCCTTGGCTCCCATCACTAGCTATGCTCTGATACACACTGAAACAGAAAGAACTCACAGAAAACTGAAGTCAGCTATTAACATACAGAAGACAAGACTGTGATGGCAACTCTGTTTGTTCAGAATTTGAAATGTTCTAATATTTCTAAGAATGTACACATGTAGCAAGGCATGCTTCAGAAATATAGTTTTCACTTCCTGGATAATGGGAATAATTATACTGGTTTTTTTCATCTTTTATTATAAAGTCATGCAAACACAAAAAATATTGCAAGAAATACCTATATAACCACTATTAGATCCAACAATGAACGTTATGACAAACTTTTTTATTTATCCAGATGAATATACATATGTGTGCGTCTATAACATGTGCTATATATAGATATATATGTATATATTATGTTAAACTATTTGAAAACAAGGAAAATCTTTTACAACCTTTTAAAAACTTTAGGATGCATTTTATAATACTCACCATAATGACTAAGTTGGATATCAACAATAATTTCATAATACACAATAGCTTGGGTAGACTATATTCTATTAAAAATTTTAAACTGATCTGAGCATGACGTCACATACCTGTAATCGCAGCACTCAGAGAGGCAGAGGCTGGTAGTTCTCTGTGAGTATGAGGCCAGCCTGGTCTACAAAGTGAGTCCAGAATGCCAAGGCTACACAGAGAAACCTTGTCTCAAGAAACTAACTAACTAACTAACTAACTAACTAACTAACTAACTAACTGTAATTTTAAAGCAATTACTCTGGACAAAGTAGTTAGAATATAAACCAAATAGCAAACAGTTATATATCCTTGAAAAATGCAGCTTTCAGCAGTAGTGCATACAGCCATTTTAAAAATATGTTGTACTCTACTGATAAGGACCATTTTCTTACAGCCATCCACAATGAAATAAGGAATATTCACGCAAAAGAAATGAACAGTCTAGGGTGAAGAGAGATATAAAAATTATATCTTCATTTTCAGCACCTAAATGATTATCATTAAATTTAGTTTGTATCAATCAAATTTTTATTATAGTTATTATGACAGTAAAGTTGCTTGGGTATTATATATTAGAGTTCATGGTCATTGCACTGAAACATTAGAAGACAGTATGACAGCTGGATTGTAACAATAATTCTAGCAAGGCTGACATTTTGCTGAAAATGTATTACTTAAAGAATTACCAGATACTGTTCTTTGGTCAAAAGAGATCATACTAATTAATTTTTAACTATATCTCTATTAAATTTATAGATACATTTTCTCAGTTTTCCAGTATTGCTTATTGAGAAGAATATAACTGATAAATTTCAGTTAATTTAAATAAGACATCATAGTAAGTAAGACTCTGATATTGGGCATCACTTTTCAAAGATTTACTTTAATTATTTTTAATTATGTGTATTTGTCTGTGCAGGTGAATGCAGGACACTTAGATGCCAGAGGTGATGGATCCCCCTGAAGCTGAAATTGCAGGCAGTAACCCAGTGTGTGTTCTGGAAACCAAACATGTGTCATGTGTAAGATCAACATGTGCATTACAGTGCTGAGCTACCTTTCTAGAATAAATGCAACTTTCACTGAAGCTTCATTTGGGCTCCATGTTTCTGAGCTTATCGTCATGGTCCTAAAAGATCTTACAAGCTGGACTGGAACATAGCCTATAGACAAATGTATAATAATAATAATAATAATAATAATAATAATAATAAAGTGATTCCTATATATGGAATTGCTTTCAACTTAAAGTTGAGTTGAATTAGGAATGTTTAAGTTCTTGAATAAATCTGATAAAACCTGATGTTTGAATCAATATAACCATTGACTCAGTTCTATCTTTTGAAGTGGTCAGGTAAATCTACGAAATTAGTGAACATGATTAAAAACCACCACGAATAAATAGGCAAAATAAGTGATACAAAGCACTGACTGTTGTCTCATACACTATTAGCGGAAATTGGCCTGACTGCCAAGGTGAAAGGTAGTGTGTGTACTTAACAATGGCACATGTTACCTATCGGGGTTTAGTGCATAGCTGGAAAACAGGCTGTATCATCTAATTGTGTCTCTGTTGGATATATGTGGGAACTGACAAGATTTGATGATATATTTCAAATTTGATGCTGCAATAATATTGACTTAAACCAATCCTGCTATAATTTGACCATCCTATCAGATTTCATCAAACCACTGCTTTGGTTTCACTCATCACACAATACAGTAAGACAGGAAGAAAGAATACATTCAATAGAATTATCATATCCCTTAGTGAGTCTTAAAATAAAGGAATAGTGGAAAAATAGATGAGGCTTAGTAAATAATGGAAAGGCTTTATTTATATTCTGTTTACCACTGAAATTGAAGACAAAATATATGTCTTGGAACTGAAAGAATAGCTCAACAGTTAAGTGCACTCGCTGCCTGGGCAGAGGACCCAGCTTCAATTCATTGCACTCACATTGTGGCTCATAACTATATCTCCTGTTCTAGGAATCTAACACCTTCTTCTGGCCTCCATGAACACCAGGCTTGCATGTGGTACACAGACATGCATATACATAAAACAAGATTAACATAATATATTTTTATTAAATAAATTATTATACTTTTGTGGTAGAATCATTTAAAGCTGGGATTGGGAATGATTTTTCTAACGTACATACGTAATACCCCTATTTTACTGGCTGACTTAATAATGAAAGCAATAGTCCTTGAGCTGAAGATAGCATTAAGAGCACAGCAAGCTGGCACTGGTCAACAACTAAGTTCAGTGTCTATCTGAATGTAACAGCCAGAGTTCTAACAGAATCTGTGGAATCACTCTACTTTATCCATATATTACCAGGTTGAGAGTGACTAATCCACTTGTCATGTACCTATCTTTTTTGACTCGCTGGAATTGGAAATAGATTATAAAGGCAGCAGTAGTACAGTGTATCACTATACTGGCAATATGAATAAACCAGATGGCTAACCCAAAGGGGATTTTGAGTAAAAGTTTTGAATATAATGTTAAATTGAAGAATGTTATGACAGTGTCAGAAGGAGAAAAAACCAACACTCAGTAAACTATTGTAAAAGATACTCTAACATAACCTCAGTAGGGGCTTAGGACAAGAAAATAAGCAGCTTATATGCTTAGCTTCAAATGCCTTGGGTGAAGGATTTTGCTTGCCAAAACCCTTTCATTTAAAACTGCAAGAAATTATGAAAAAATATACAATCTAATAAGTAGTTGTGGGGTGATACATGGCCTTTTGATGAATGAATGTAAAGAGTATTCTTATGAGTAAGGAAGTATTATAATGCAACCATGCCTCTAATTTATCAAATCATAATAACTCCAAAGATTGTCATGAACCAGCCAGTTAGAGCATGTATCCAGGTTAATTTGGATAACACTGATTAATAATAATGATAATGAACATTATGCCAATATGAATGTCAATCATGAAGGTTTAATAGTAACGGAAGACTTCCTTTCCATCTAATGAGAATCTAATGAACAGCTAGTGTTGGAGACAGAAACACGTAAGTGCAGAAAAATGGATCACAATGCATTAAAAAGGAAAACAATAAAGTATAAATGTAGTTAAATTTCTGAAATGAGAACCCAAGATTTATCACAAGTGATTATGAGAAATCCAAATAGTGTCTGCAACAAATTTGAACTTGTCTTTAATATTTTTGATCTTAATTTTTTTTCTTATTATTGTATAGAGATTAATGTCTAATGCAACATGACTGTGGGTGGATCAAACAACACCAGCTATTTTCACGAAGAAGGATACAAAGAACTGCCTTGGACTTTTTGCTTTGAATTGTACTAAAGAAAGAAAACATGCTTCCTGGATCAAGGAAGGCACTTGACATGGCCTTGATTTAGGAGGGTGTTTTAATATTGAAAATCAAATAAAGCTGCTATGAACATAGTTGAGCAAATGTCCTTATTGAATGGTGGGGCATCTTCTGGGTATATGCCCAGGAGTGGCATAGCTGGATCTTGAGGTAGCACTATTCCTAATTTTCTGAGAAAGTGCCAGATTGGTTTCCAAATTGGTTGTACAAGATTACATTTGGCTAGAGTGATAATAGCCAATCTTGTGAAAGATTGATTTTTAGATTTTTGAGGAACCTCTTCACTGATTTCCAATGGGGCTGTACTGGTTTCCACTCCCAGCAGCAATGAATAAGTGTTCCCCTTTCTCTACATCTTCACCAGCATGTGCTGCCGTTTGTGTTAATGATCTTAGTCCTTCTGAGTCGGGTAAGAAGAAATGTCAAAATAGTTTTAATTTGCATTTCCCTGATGGATAAGGATGTTGAACATTTAAACATGTTTCTCAGCCATTTGGGTTTCACGTTTTGAAAACTCACCATATAATTCTAACTCCCCCCACCCATTTCTTTACTTGGGTTTATTTGTTTCCTTGATGTTAGGTATTGTTTTTAATTTTTTGTATATCCTAGATGTTAAGCATCTTTCCAATGTAAAATTGGTAACGACATTTCCCCCTTTCTATAGGCTTTGCATTGTTCGAATGATGGTGTCTTTTGCTGACTCCTTTGCTTATATCTCCATGAGGCTTCACTTATTAATTATTTTTCTGAATGTCTGTGATACATACGTCCTTTTCAAGAAGTCCTTTCCTATGCCAATGAGTTTAAACATATTATCTACTTTATTTTCTATCAGGTTCAGGGTATCTTGTCCTATGTCAAGGTCCTTAATCTATTTGGAGTTGCATTTCCCACTTAAACCCATCCAGGGAACTTAAAATGCATCAGATATGTGTCTCATATTTTCAGTTAAGCATAAATATACATAAAGGATATAAGGCTCAGGCAACAAAACACAAATGGGAGTTGCCAAAGAGACATGACAAAGCAGAAAATACTTGAAATTTTGCTATACATTTATTTAGAGAATTAAAGAAGTGTATCTTCTCTCAGAGTACAGATGATTTTTCCCCAGGTTTTATTATTTACATTTAATTATCCGTTATAACTATCTGCAACTCAAAGTCTGTGTTTTTCCTAAACTTATCTTACTATTGCAATATCTCTTAATAAGCAGGTAGTCATACTTTCTCAGGAAAGTAGGAAACTTAATTTATTTGTGAAACAAAAATTACAAATTACAATATATAATCCCAGGGCAGGACAATGAAGATTTTGTAAGGTAAATGGTGAAAAGAACATGTATATGCATACCAAATATGTAATATGATATATTAACAGATAGGCATTCTATGGAAAGAAATTAATGACTGATACTAATTGTTCAAAAGACACTCATTTCTAAAGGTTGTTCAACATGTTGCTTGTTTAATTAATATATTTATTTTAACAGAAAAGAATGACATGGATCAGAGGACAGATATTTACAGATCACCTTAGGCATGCTGTACTATCTCCATGTCATTTGTGTGAACAGCACTCTTCGCCTCTAATGAAGGGTGTTCAATCTATTGAACACCTCTATGAGAAAGTAACACATGGGTTTTATAATCTTTAGAATACAAGCAAATAATTTTGAGAAATTCTCCAGTCCTGTGAACTGCTATAGCAAAAAGTATTGAATTGGGTAATTAATAAGACACTTTCCATACACCCGAGAAAATGAAAGATACTAAACGGAAGCTGTTTAACTGAGCAGTATGGAGACAACTAATCAGCCCTTACACAGCAACGGTTCCTATATGGAAGTTCAGGCAAGAAGAAGATTCTGAATAGAAGAGCAGGAGAATGGAGAAGAAATAAAAATGCACGTCTATTATTTTGTTACAGAGAATAGGGTGAATAAGTGAGTCCTGTTGCTGAGACAGCTTTGATTCTACTTCTCTATCATCCTTGCTGTTGATGACTATACTTCCCTCTGAGGTTCTAAATTCAGAGGGGTGAACATCTGTACTGAGATCATGCTTTAGCATTTTCTTTAAATAGAATCACTGTGTGTTTAGATGAATACTTCTGGGATTGTGTCTGCTCTTGAGGACTTTTTCACTAATAGAATTCATTAAATCAGCAAAACACAATTATGGAGGGGTTGCACTCGTACATTAAAATAGATGCATAAAATGAAAATATACTTAAAAGTATTAGATTGAAACATAATTTGTCAACAAAACACCAAGACACACACACACATACACATTCTAACTTCTGTGATTATTGTGTTTCTTGTATAAAAAGTTACTATACTTAAAAATAATTTTAAAAGGGTCTTAACCTTTAGATATAAATAGAATTGAAGATTATATGTGAGTGTAATTACGTAAGAGAATCCCTTGTGTTGACATGGGGGATTAGTGCTCAGCTTGCAATTGAAAATCTAAACAACTGACCAATGGTAGCAGTATCAGGTTAAAGCATTACATGACCATCTGGCTCGCTCCTGAAACAATGAGCAGGAAAGGCTGTCTTTTATGTGCTGTTCTAATATTTAGATTCATATATACACTGTCATGTTTTCCAATGAATCTACCAGCAAACATTTTACATCCAAAGCATTTAGCCTCACTTAATGATGGAGGTTTTATTAAAGTCCTAGGAAACTCATATATTTTGTAATTCACGTGGATTCTCAGACAAGTATGTTATATGGCTTTCCCTACCAACTATTCCATTGTGGACAGCTAAGATTTCATAATGTAATTCAAGTGGTTCTAATGGAGCTTGTGAGATGACTTAATGAATAACAGGGCCTGTGCATCCACAGGATGGAAGAAGAGAACCAACTTCTGAAAGCTCTTTCTGAATTCTACTTGTGTGTCATTTCACACGTGTGGACATGCACATACACATACCAAATAATTAAATTAAAATGTAAGAAGGATTTCCAGGTTTTGAGCTATGTATAAGGCTCAACACTTGCCATACAAGCCTAATGATCTGTGTTTGGATTTCCAGAGTCCAAATAAGAATCTTCTGTAATCCTTGTGTGACTTTATTGGAGATGGGGGGGGAGGGGCAGGGCATGAGAATCTCCACAGCACAAGGACCAGCAATCCTGGCATAACAGTTGTTAACTGCAAACAAACAAACAAAGAACAACACACACACACACACACACACACACACAGACACACACCAGTTTCATGAAGGTAGGAAGCAAGGGTGCAGAGGAATTTTAATCCAGCAAAATGGATGCTCTGGCAAGGGATCACATCTAAAGACCTTCTAGGTCTACCTGGTTAACTTGTAATTAAGGGGCAAATAAGGTGACAAATCAGAGAAAGATTTGACAGAATGAGTCAGAGATAGGATATGCTCAGCTCTCAAAAGAATGGCACAGGAAAGTGAGGCTACTTAAGGCCAGTACAGGGAGAAAAGGTAGTAATAGTAGGAAGAGGAGGAAGAGGAAGATGATGAGGAGGAGGAGCAGGAGGAGGTGTATGGCAGTTTTACCGGGACAGTTCTACCGAGACAGTTCTACAGAGACAGGTTGCAGAGAGAACAAGCTAGGAGCAGGTGAAAACCGAATAAGCCAGAGAAAGAGAAGGATCCAGATTGGAACATATTACCAGAGTTAGTTTGAGGCAACGCAGAGCAATTTAGTCAGAAGCCAAAAGAAGATAGATTTAATCAGTTAGCTTGGAGAGGAGTTTGGGCCAGAACAGCTAGGTTGAACCAGTCACCCAGAGTTCAGAAAGCACTAGAAAGTGTTAATTTATTTAGCAGTAAGTTTTGGAGACTGAAATACTGTAGGCTTAGGTTAGCAGAGAGAGGCTGGAAGCTGAAGCCTTCAAGGTCCCAGTTTGCAGAAAATTGGATCATATGCAGGTTAGAAGCTTCCAGCCCTAGCTTTAGGGATGGCTAGAACAGAAATGTTCTGGGCTAAGCACAAGCCATGTATTCACACAGCTTGGTTAAGGCTCTCATGTCATCTGAGGAAATAAAAACATGTACGCAAAGGTCTACATTTAATATTGTCCTTTTACCTCCATATTCACACAATGGAAGAACACTCGTGCACTCAGAAACACCCCCACACCTCCCTCTCCACAGACAGAGGGGGAGGAGGGAAGAAGAGAGAGGGAGATTTTCAGGGTTTCTAGAGAGATGCACATATCAGTATGGTAGCCACTAAGATATTTTCACCAAAATGACAGGGTTTTTTTTTTCCCAACATAAAAGAGCAGAAAAGGAATTGATATTATGATTTAAAAAAAATGTGTGTTTGCCCCTTAGTTAATTACAACTGTGTTCTTATTAAAATATTGAGGATATACTATACTATAAGAGAAAATAAATCAACAGTTATTATTTTGGGTGCCATTCTAGAAAACATTTGTACCATGAATACATAGAATATTGTAGTATTACTTCTAGGAAGAGTTTTGGTGATTAATCATAACCAAATTTGGTACTGAACAAATATATCAAATTACACTGAAATCTCATCAATGACATTGAAATCTTTCAGCTATACAACTGCCTCATCTAGTGCCCACCATACAGTCTCTAGATTCTCATATGGACTCTAGGTTGCCTAGATAACAATATAATGAGTCAAGACTATCTCTGGTCTCTATTCATACACAGCAATCCTCATTCTGTGAATTTCCTATGTCTTTATTCCTTTATTCTTAAGAAACTCCATGAGGTAATTGTCATTACTCTCCCCATTTTTAAAAAGTAGATACTGAAATTGCCTGAAAACGTTGCTTTTTAGCAAAGTGTTCTCACCAAGGGGCTCCCTTCCTCAGCTGGGTTCTCTCCTATGTCCTGTTTGGGGAGACCCAGGATCATCTAAGAAGTGTCACATAGCCCTCAGGGAGATTACAGACCCAACCCTTTCCCTGATAAGAAACCTGTTTAGTGTACCCTAGGGTTTCCTGGAAATGTCCTCTCCCATGATAGTGCGATGTCTTAGTACCTTAGCTTTCAACCAATGACCTTTTCCATACCCAAAGCCATACCTGGAGTTTCTCTCCTACCCCCCCACCCCCATTGCCCATAGCCTAATTCAGTACTGTGTCCCCTTCTTATGATAGGACTGTGCTGCCACTTATAAATAAAGTATCTCTGGCACTTCTAGCCCCAGCAGACCAAACACATTCACCCCTGAAACCCCTCCCCCTGCCCAAGGTTTATAAGTCCCAGTTTTGCATGAAATAAAGGGGGTCACTACCATCTATTTCACCAAAAGCCATCTGAGATTTGTCATTTCTTCTGAGGAAGGAAGGGCTCCCCTCTGCCCTCAAGGATTTACTCTCCTGCTTGGCTCCTGGCCAGGCAGCCGTAGCTTCCTTGGTCACTGCTGAAGACCTCTCAACCTGTACAAGCTGCTGACCAACACAGAGCAGCCTCTCCACTGGCAGTTCTGGCCTTGAACTGACGAGGTATGGGTGTTTTCCTGTGCCCTCTACCATTAGCCTGGCAGCTTAAAGCTGTAAGACTGCGCTATCACCACCAGCTTTGGAACTGCCGAGCTTCTGCCGTTCACCAGTGTGTCAGCTCAGATTGCTGCTGCCATCTTTTTAGCACTGCTCTGCCCACCACAGTGCCCATATTTGAAGGTGAACGGCCAGCTGTTCTCAAAGAGCCTGAACCAAACGGGCTCCCACCCACTGCCTCTCAGTGTTGGAGCTCTGAGCCTCCATTACTGCCTATTTTCAAAGCAGCCACTGACTCACCCATTTCGGGCTGGCCCCTCGTTGCCACCTGGCTTGAGTTTCGGAGCCCTGAGTTCCTTGCTGCCATCTGGCTTGGTGCTGGCAGTCAGCTAAAAGAGCAGTAACGCTTGTTGTAGAGAAAACTCTTCTGCCGCTCCTCCAGCTGAACTGAAGACCTTCTGTCCTGGAACTTGATTCCATGTTCTGTCTTCCTTGATCCAGAGCCCAGTGTTCAAGGGAGAGCCAGAACCTTTGACCCCACACTTCAACCTTTTCTGCCCCGATTCTGGGGCCTTACTACAGGAGAAACTCACAGTTCCTCGAAGGTGGCATCAGGGTGTCCAGGGAAAGAAAGAACAGAGGAATTGCTCACTTTTCTCTAAGGCTCCCTCTCTTTTGTTGACTGATGTATAACACCAAAGTTCATTTATTTCTACATTTTGTCTACTTCCTGATCATTTTAGGTAACAGCATTAATTCAGAGCTTATACTTTATTTAAAAAAAAATTTATTGTTTTTTTTGTGTGTGTGACTTTTACATTATGTACCCCAATCCCACTCATTTCCCCTTCTCCTCATACCCACTGTCCACCCTTGTAACCTCCCCTCAACAGAGAAAGATAAATCTTGTGAAAGCTGCAGCACGTCACGTGTTTCTTACAGCATACCCCTTTATCCACACTGCTTCTTCACTGCAATGGCAACTCCCTCACAGCTGGCCCACTAGCAATCCCTGCAACCAGCAACAGCTCTGCTGTGTTGCCCAGGCAACATTCAGGCCCCACCTTTCAAGCGCTGCAGCAAGTGAGGGGCAGAAACAGTTCTGCATTCCGGATCCCAGGGCCAGCACTCCCCCTGCCATAAGTGATGAGGAATAAAGCATCTCCCTAGACCAAGCTCACACGTTTATAACTGGCTCACCTCCCCACCCCACTCCACCCTTCAACCTGCCATCAGGGTCAGCTCTACTGGGCTGCCTTGTTAAGGTGCATGGGCTGTTTTCCTGAGTGCTACAGCAGGTGATGGACAGGGACAGTACAGCTTCCCTGCTCTCATGACCCTAGGGCTGGCAACTCTCCCCACTGCCATAGGTGGTGAGAGCAAAAGGGAGGGGAGATGTCTCCCTATCAAAAACCACTTCTCAGCAGACAACAGGCAGAACTACCTTTCCTAAATTTATTCCTTCAGAGATGACTCACCCCCAACCCTCACAGGTTGGGCCAGCTTTACTGTGCTTCCCAGGCAATGTACATGCCTGACTCTTTCAATTGCTGCAGCAGGAGAGCAGGCAAGGACAGCTCTCCTGCCTGACAGGTGGCACAAGGCCAAAAGGGGGTGCATTTCTCCCTCAACTGTTGTTTTTAACAAAGTCTCAAATGTTCAATTTACCAATAAAGAGTTGGTTGCTAGATGCCGGGTTGAAAGCCAGCTATCTCAAAGAGGCGGAGAAAGCACTGAGCTGACCTTACTCCTCAGTTGACATCTCAAATGTAATGAGCAACTCTCTCTCTACATAATCTCTCAAAAAATCCTCAGACTGGAGAGGACAGGAGCTCTACAAGGAGAGCAACAGAACCAAAAAATCTGGGCCCAGGGATCTTTTCTGAGACTGATCAGATGTAGTCAACTCAGTATCAAAGTGGGTTCCCTAGTAAGGGGAACAGGGGCTGTCTCTGACATGCCCTAGTAAGGGGAACAGGGGCTGTCTCTGACATGAATTCAGTGGCTGGATCTTCTATCACCTCCCCCTGAGGGGGGAGCAGGTCATAGAGGAAGACATTGCAGCTAGTCCTGATGAGACCTGATAGGCTAGGGTCAGATGGAAGGAGAGGAGGACCTCCCCTATCAGTGGACTAGGGAAGGGTTATGGGAGGATGAGGGAGGGAGAGTGGGATTGAAAGGGGATGAGGGAGGGAGCTATAGCTGGGATACAAAGTGAATAAATTGTAATTAATAAAAAATAAATTAATATTAAAAGAAAAACCCTCAGAGTGAATTCCTGTTCCTCCTTTCTACTTCCTGTGTGTCTCTCTATCCTCCTGACTTCCTCTTACTCTGTATGTTTTTTTTTTCTTATGTCCACTCCCTGTCAATTGGTTACTTGCTCTGCCTCTTGACATATGGTTGACTTTATTTAATCCTGTCTTGGATGAAAGGTCTGTGATATGGCTGAGCCACACCACAACTAGAAACAGGTTTTTCCAGTAAACACAATCTCAGGGGTCAGAGTGGGATCAACTATCCTCCAACACTTGCCCATGCTCACAACCTCAGGGCCGCCTTGCCCAAACCACCGACAGCGGGGTTAGATCTACTGTATTTCCCAGGTGAGGTACAGGGCCCACTCTCCCAAGTGCTGTAGCTAGTGAGTAGCAGGGCCATTTCTCCTGATCTCATGACCCCAGGACCAGGTCTCCCGTCTCCTGGGGGTGGTGAGAGGGGAAGTGGAAGGAGAGTATCTCTCCCTCTTCCAGACAACTGCACATGAGATTAGACAAACCAGAAAGTCAACTCGCCAAAAACTGCTTCGGTGTTTAGGGCCCACTCTCTGGAGTACTGCAGCCTGCTAGGGGCAAGGTCAGCTTTCCTTCTCTCAGGCCGCCAGAGTGAGGGGCGGGGCCAATTCTACACAGACCTCACACATCTACAGGTTCCCAGGCGACAGCCAAGACCAGTAACTTCTGCCTGGCCTTCGGTGGTAACAGACCCCTGCTGCTGTAGGACCAAGGACCCAGCCGTGGTCCCTGGTGGCAGCACAGGCCAGGACTCCACTATGGTCCCAGGTGGCATCACTGGCTCCTCACTTCAGGCTGTTCCCCACTACCCTGGTATTTCCAGTTCTGCCTCTCTTCATTGTGTCCACATTCTTCTGTTTCTTTTTCTCTTCCATTTTTTTTTTTCCCCACTACTTGCTCCTCTTGTGGCAGCCAGTGCCTCTGAGTGTCTGGGATCATCTCAGGAGTGGTCTCAGGAGTGCTATCCCCTGCTTGTGCATTATGACACTGGGCATCTCCTCCCCCTCCAGCTCAGGCCTGTGTAGGGCTGCACCGGTGGTGGTCTCATGCTCACTTTCTTCAGGGAGCATTAGGCTACTGATCATCCCGATGTTCACAGGTCAGAGCACTGAGCACAGACGTAGCCTCTCTCCTCTCTGCCACCCACGGACACGTTTATCGCAGTAGCCACCCCTGCAAAGCCTCTAGGGGAAGCACGCTCTAAGTATTTTATGGAAACACACAGTCTGGAATTCTGCTCTTAGATGTTTTGTGCAAGGGTTGTATTTTGAGATATTCTTCCACTCCTGAATTCATCTTGGACGAAGGGGGTGGGGGTCGTCTTTGCTTGAGAACTTTGGGTACACCATTTGTGGTGGCACACACTGGCAGGATCAGCTGCAGGAGGCAGAGGCAGGAGGGTCATAGGATAATGAGTTCAAGGCCAGCTTGGGGCAATGGGTAGGAAACTTCAGAGAAGGCATAGAGATTAAGAGAATTGTCCTCTCAGCATCCACAGGACAAATCATAACTGTCTGTAAGTCCAAGATTTGACACCCTCATACTACAGATATACATATAGGAAAAACAATAGTGCACATGAAATTAAAATTTAAAATTTAAAAAAGGTCTTTGGGTGCATATGTGAATTCCCAGGGTGATTTTTTTTTAAAGCTCCCATTGCAAAAGCTGCACACCAGATCATCTGCATCTGAGGCTATGGTTGTGACCCAGGTATGAGTGTTTAGAGTTTATTAGCTTTATCCAGGGCATGTACAGTTTAAAGGAATGACCTGAGGATTGAGTTTATGCACAAACTGTGCTAACTTAATTCATTATTGTAAGGAGTATGGCTAACCCAACTTTCCCAGGCTTTTTTTTTTCTTTCTCATAGTAATAATTACAAATTTTAAAAATTATTCAAGTTGGTGCCTTAGTAAGGGGAACAGGGGCTGTCTCTGACATGAACTCAGTGGCTGGCTCTTTGATCACCTCCCCCTGAGGGGGGAACAGCCTTACCAGGACACAGAGGAGGACAATGCAGCCAGTCCTGATGAGACCTGATAAGCTAGGGTCAGATGGAAGGGGAGGAGGACCTTCCCTATCAGTGGACTTGGAGAGGGGAATGGAAGGAGATGAGGGAGGGAGAGTGAGATTAGAAGGGAATGAGGAAAGGGGCTACAGCTGAGATACAAAGTAAATAAAATGTAATTAATATAAAAATATAAAAATTTAATTAAAAATTTATTCAAGCACATATAAGTACATGTGTTTGCAGTTTGGAAAAGTTACTCTAATGTTTTATGTAATGTAATATTTTTAAAATTTTATTTTTATTAATTACAGTTTATTAACTTTGGTAATGTAATATTTTTTAATCTTCAAGTGTTTGCAAATGTATGGACTTTTGAGGGCACACTTGAGGTTGGTTGACATGTTCATCATATGTGGTTATTTTTAAGCACTCTTCACTGCACGAAATCCTGATACTTCCGTTAGATCAAAGCAACTTAAGAAAATAAAGTGTTCTCATCATATTGCACATGGTAGACAATATTGGGAGAATTAATAATTCAGTTTGGGATCATTATTTTTATTTGTAAAATTGGTATCTTCTTATCATGTCTATAAGGAAAATAATGCTGAATTTCTTTATCTCCTTGCCTTTTTGTTTCCTGTGGTTACTTTCTTACCCTGGGTTTTTTGGTAGACTTTGTAGAAAAAGCAGTTATAACCGCTGACTGAAGTGGCCAGTTCTCTGCATCCATCTATGCATGTATATCAAGTTTATATGTACTTGATACAACAAAAGTATGGTCAAGAAATATTAAATTTTGTTTTCCTTCTTCTAAGCACATCCATGGAGAGATTTAAGAGGCATGTATTTTTACAAAGGTTCTTGCTGTAAGGCAAGCTCTTCCTGCCCAGCACTGTTTTATCTTCCCACTGGCAGCCACTTGTAATTCCTCACCACACATGTTCATCTTTTTATTCTTACTCAACTGGACACAAAGATTTTTTTTCCTCTTTTAACATCAAGTATCATATGCTGAGTTTCTATACTGAAGGGCAAAACTTAGGTAATTTTTCTAACTTCTGCTATATCATCTTCACCCTTGTACTCAATATATATACAAACAACACTCAATATATATACCCATCATAAAAATACACACACAGCATACAATCCCCTAATACTTTTAGCATATGTAGTTTAGATTAATGGTTAGGTTTTATATTGTTATGAAAATAAATTTTTCTTCTTTGTAATAATTGTTATTTTTTTCAAATTGTTTCTATCTTGTGATAGGAGCTCATATTTTTAATTAATTTATGTTTATTAATTACAGTTTATTCACTTTGCATCCCAGCTGTAGCCCAATTCCATCATCCTTCCCTTCTCCTCCCATGCCCCATGCCAAGCCCACTCATAGGGGAGGTCCTCCTCCCCTTCCGTCTATCAGGTTTCATAAGGACTGGCTCCATTGTCTTCCTCTGTGGCCTGACAAGGCTGTTCTACCCTCAGAGGCAGGTTATCAAAGAGCCAGCCACTGAGTTCATGTCAGAGACAGTCCCTATTCCCATTACTAGGGAACCCACTTCATTCCCTAGCCCATGACACTGAACTGTCATGGGCTACATCTGTGCAGGGGTTCTAGGTTATATGACTTTGTTTGGAATATCAGTCTCAGAAAAGACCCCTGTGCCCAGATTTTTTGGTTCTGTTGTTCTCCTTGTGGAGTTCCTATCCTCTCCAGGTCTTTCTATCTCCTCTTTCTTTCTTAAGATTCCCTGCACTCTGCCCAAAGTTTGGCTATGAGTCTCAGTATCTGCTTTGATACCCTGTAGGGTAGAGGCCCTCTGTAGTAGGCTCATATCCTGTTCTCTGTTTTCTCCCTCTTCAGATGTCCATCCTGTTTGCCTTTCTGTGTGAAGATTGATCATCTTACCCAGGGTCCTCTTTCTTGCTTAGCTTCTTTAGGTGTACAGATTTTAGTATTTTTATCCTATATTATATGTCTAATATCCACTTATCAGTGACTATATGCCATGTGCATCTTTCTGCTTCTGGGATACCTCACTCAGGATGATCTTTTCTAGATCGCACCCTTGTCTGCAAATTTCATGATTTCCTTGTTTTTAATTGCTGAGTAGTATTTCATTCTGTAAATATGCCACAATTTCTGTATCCATTCTTCAGCTGAGGGACATCTGGGTTGTTTCCAGATTCTAGCTATTACGAATAAAGCTGCTACGAACATGGTTGAGCAAATGTCCTTATTGCATACTTGAGCATATTTTGGATATATGCCTAAGAGTGGTATCAGTGGATCTTGAGAAAGTACTATTCCTAATTGTCTGAGAAAGCACCAGATTGATTTCCAAAGTGAGTGTACAAGTTTACATTCCCACCAGCAATGGAGTTGAGTTTTTTATCTTAGCCATTCTGGTCCAGGTAAGGTGAAATCTTAGGGTCCTTTTGATTTGCTAGAAACCAGGATAGTCACTCTTAAGAGCAGATAAGACAAAAATCAATTTTGACTCAGACAGATTATGTTTCCTATTTCTCTGATGATAAGAAGCCACCACAACAAGTTTTTAAGCTTGTTCAACTGATGAAAACTCTTATCTGTGAATGTGCACTGAAACACTGACAGCTTTCCAACCCGCTCCTGACCCTCAGTGTATCAGGACTAGCTTCTTCATGAAATACACATTTCTGAATATGGCCTCCTCAACCAAGTCTTGCCTGGATGAAAATCAGTGATGTTGCCAGGTGGCCATCATAACTTTTCAAAGGACTTCAATACCAGCATTCCATATGCTGGCCAGATGTTTTACAAGGTCAATACTCTGCCATGTTAAAGACACTGACTTAAAAAATAAGTAATAAATGTATGACATTTTCTGTATCCATTCCTCCCCTGAGGGATATCTGGGTTGTTTTCAGCTTCTGGCTATTACAAATAAAGCTGCTACAAACATGGTTGAACAAATGTCCTTGTTGTGTACTTGAGCATGTTTTGGATATATGTCTAGGAGTGGTATAGCTGGATCTTGAGGTAGCACTATTCCTAATTGTCTGAGAAATTTTCTTAGATTGATTTCCGAAGTGGTTGTACAAGTTTACATTCCCACCAGCAATGGAGGAGGGTTCCCCTTGCTCCACAACCTCTCCAGAATGTGTTGTCACTTGAGATTTTTGATCTTAGCCATTCTGATGGTGTCAGGTGAAACCTCAGGGTTGTTTTGATTTGCATTTCCCTGATGGCTAAAGACGTTGAGCATTTCTTTAAGTGTTTCTCTGCCATTCCTCTACTGAAAATTTTCTGTTTAGTTCCATATCCCATTTTTAATTGGATTGCTTGATTTGTTGTCTTTTAACTTCTTTAGTTCTTCATAAATTCTGGATATCAGCATATAGCAGATATATATTGCATTGTGTCAGATATAGCATTGGTGAAGATCCTTTTCTAGTCTGTAGGTTGTTGTTTTGTTCTGATAACAGTGTCCTTTGCTTTACAGAGCTTTTCAGTTTCATGAGGTCTCATTTATTGATTGTTGATCTTAGAGCCTGTGCTGTTGATGTTCTGTTCAGGAAGTTGTCTCCTGTGCCAATGAGTTCTAGGCTGTTCCCACTTTTTCTTCTAATGGATTATATGTGTCTGGTTTTATGTTGAGGTCTTTGATCCACTTGGACTTTTGTTTTGTGCAAGGTCATAAATATGGATCTATTTTCATTTCATTTTTCTGCATGTAGACATCTAGTTAGACCAGCACCATTTGTTGAAGATGCTGTCTTTTTTCCATTGAATGGTTTTGGCTTCTTTGTAAAAAATCAAGTGCGCATAGGGTTTATTTCTGGGTCTTCTATTCTGTTCCACTGATCCACCATTCTGTTGAATGGATACAGAAACTGTTGTACCTTTACACAATGGAATACTACTCAACAATTAAAAACAAGAGAATCATGAAATTTGCAGATAAATGGTGGGATCTAGAAAAGATCATCCCGAACAAGGTATCCCAGAAGCAAAAGGACACACATGGTATATATTCACTTATAAGTGGATACTAGACCTATATGATAGAACATACTAAAATATGTACAGCTAAAGAAGCTAACCAAGAAGAGTTTCCGGGGTAAGATGATCAATCCTCACTTAGAAAGCCAAATGGGATGGACATTGGAAGTAGGAGAAAACAAGAAACAGGACAGGATCCTACCATAAAGGGCCTCTGAAAAACTCTACCTAGCAGTGTATCAAAGCAGATGCTGAGACTCATAACCAAACCTTGGGCAGAGTGCAGGTAATCATATGAAAGAAGGAGGAGTTAGTAAGACCTGGAGAGGACAGGAGTGCCACAAGGACCAAATATATCTGGGTATAGCTGGCCCTGTGGTCTTTTCTGAGACTGATTCTCCAACCAAGGACCATGCATGGAGATAACCTAGAAGCCCTTCTCAGATGTAGCCCATAGCAGCTGTGCATCCAAGTGGGTTTTCCTAGTAAGGGGAACAGGGACTGTCTCTGACATGAACTCAGTGACGGGTTCTTTGACCTTCCAACCCGCCCCCCATGAGGGAAGAGCAGCTTTGCTAGGCCACAGAGGAGGACACTGCAGCCAATCCTGATGAGCCTGATAAGTTACGGTCAGATGGAAGGGAGGAGGACCTCCCCTCTCAGTGGACTTAGAGAGTGGCATGGAGGAGATAAGAGAGGAAGAGTGGGATTAGGAGGAAATGAGGGAGGGGGCTACAGCTGGGATACAAAGTAAATAATCTGTAATTAATATAAAAAATAAGTAATAAATTTAATTTTAGTTGAGATATTGAATGGTGACTATGTTATCTTTTGATTATTGATGGAATGCATCCTGTTATTTTAAAACTTGAAGAAATGTGTTTTAGAGAAATTTAAAAGTATGAGCTCAGGTGAGCCACCTTAAGAGTTTGAGCACAAGAGAGCCAGCCCTGCCTCTTGTCTGCTATGAGGTGGTACAGAGATGAGAGAGAACTGCCCTCCTACCCTCCCTTGTTCCTTGCCACCTATGGCAAGCAGGACAGCTGGCCTCAATGGGAGAACTGGTCATGTCCTTCATCTGTTGCATCACTAGGGAGAGCGTGCCTGCACTTCTCCTGGGAGGCAGGGGAGAGCTGGCCTGGTTGTAGGGGTTGGTGGTGAGCTAGCCCTAATGGTGTGAGAGCAGGGGAGCCAGAAGGCTGATCTGCTCAGTTATCTCTCAGGCCCAGAATCAGAGCTTTGATTTGGTTTATTCCAACATCTGACACACTGATGAACTGCTGGAGCACTTGAAAGAGCCAGTTCTACAGATCTGAAGCTACAGGATCTCCATGACACAGGGCAGCACGTCCATAAGGAGTCCCAGTGAAGTTCCAGTACTGGCAGGGTAGCAGGGGCCAGAGCCCTCATTCCAGACCAAAGACTCATTGCAATGAACATTTGTAAGCAAAGAACATTTGTAAACAGATCTGTCTGTTGCGGAGCAGAATGCAAGGGTGGAGAATGGGCACAAGGGAAGTGGGAGATGAGTAGAATTGGGATGCTTTGGGAAATTCACAAAGAACCAATAAAAAGTTAAGAAAAATAGATATACTGTTTATATTTATACAATACAGTGGGAAAGAGACCACTTAGGAACATAATGTAGGTTTACCAGAAATTAAGGATTTTATTGTGGTCTTAAAAATATCTTTCGTATTTTAAAACTTTACAGTAATATATATATATATATATATATATATATATATATATATATATATTAGAGTGATAAGATCAGATTTTGGCTCGGAATCAAGAATCTGGCCATTTTCTGTCTTCTTGCCTTAACTGATGCTGATGCTGCCCATGGAGTTTCATCCTTTTGTGGCAGCTACTGTCTGGTCTAGTACATTCATTTAGTTCCCTTCCAACCAGTTCCCTTCCCTTTATTCCTCACCAGAACACTGGCTCCCTAAAACATCTATTTATTTTGTGTACCTCAATTAATGATATTTTTCAGTATAATTTATTCCAACAATTTCAGTAAATTTTTTTTTCTCACAGTTCACTAAAAGCCAGTTCCAATTTTTTTTTTTAGAATATCATTCTGTTCCACTACTTCTTGTCAACATGATCTCTTTTTTTCTTGTTTGTATATTTTATCTCCAACTTTTTAAAAATTCTTTATTAATTACACTTTATTCACTTTGTATTCCCCCTGTAGTTCCCTCCCTCCTCCCCTCCCAATCCCTTGCTTCCTCCCCCTTCTGCACGCATGCCCCTCCCCAAGTCCACTGATAGGGAAGGTCTTCTTTTCCTTCCTTCTGATCCTTGTCTATCAGGTCTCATCAGGAGTGGCTGCAGTGTCTTCTTCTGTGGCCTGGTAAGGCTGCTCCCCCTCAGGGGGAGGTGATCAAAGAACAGGCCAATCAGATCATGTCAGAGGCAGTCCCTGTTCACATTACTATGGAACCCACTTGGACACTGAACTGCCATGGGCCAACATGATCTCTTTATTTAGCTTTTACATATGGAAAAAGTCTAATGCAACATACATACATTACTAAAAACTAATGGGTACACTGACCTCTAAAAATTAGCAACATTAAAAGTATTATGTTTACACACACATACACACACACACACACAGAGAGAGAGAGAGAGAGAGAGAGAGAGAGAGAGATTTGTTTTTCTGTGCTTAACTGAGCAAAGTGCATTAGACAGGGTGAGCTGAACTGCTGACATTTCTTAATTGGCTCTTAAGCGTGTGGTGAATGAGAAGCCCATGCTTCTTCCATCTCAGGGCTCCACCATGCTTGGGTCTTGCTATCGTGTATGTCCAAATGGGAAGGCATATGGAGGAAGCCCTATGCCATAGATAACACATCTTGTTTTGTTCTTTAATTAGAGAGGAGTGAATAACAGGACCACTGTATCCATCCGGGTCCAAACTGGATAATCCACAAAGTAATTTGCATAGGAAAAGTTTCATATGAAGACTGACTAAGCTCTCAGGGACTTAAGAAGCAGGGGTGGCAGTCCCCAAGCAGAAGGAAAGCAGGGCTCAGAAACGAAGCTCCAGCAGGATGCTTGAGAAGAGTCGCCACATTGTTTTTCAAGAACCAGACTTTATTGGAGAGGTGTACTTGAGGGTCAAAGGTCAACACTCGGTTCTGCCATTGGTGAGAAAGATTCAAAGAATCCAGAAGAGCTGTAACAGGCAGGTTTGGGGGGTTGTTAAAGTAAAAAGATACAGAGGTCAGCCAAGGCGACGGGCACATAGCACAGTGTCAGGGGGGACACCAGGTACAAGCTTCCATTTGTCCTCTCTCCCCGCGGAGTCAAACAGCATTGAACTCTTTCGGCCATGATATGTGGAAACACTAATGACGTGCTGTCCGTCACAGAAGTCTAATGAGACTTAATGCTCTGGGGTGTGCTGGGGTTAATCACGCAGATGTGACTGACTGGCCACAAAACCGGCCTAAGTTATTTGGTCTCCAGCTCCTTCAGAGACCACACAATTCTCGCCACACAATTTAAAGACCCAACCAGTGAGGCACATCGCTGAGTTTGAGGCCAGTCTGGTCTATAAAGTGAGTCCAGGGCAAACAAACAAACAAACCAAAAAAGACTTACGAGGAATCATACTGTTAGTAAGGATTCTTTGGTGCAGCTCAGGGTCTCCCGTGCCTCAGAACTGTCATATCACACAGGATATCCCAGGGGCTTAAAGATAATTCTCTAGGAGCCAGGTAGGGGCCAAACCTTTGTGGAATGTGCCATGTTTAGACAACGCAGAATGAGTTAATCCTTTACAGACAAGAGGCTTCACATGACTATTGCTTACTGAAGGCCAGAAGTGCTGTGCTAGTGGAATTTGCTAGAAATCCACCATGTTGGATTTGGTATTTGGGGAAAGCTAGTCAAGAAACTCTGTTCTAAAGCTGGTAGGGAGAAAAGTGCTGGAGAGCGTCTGAGTGCCGGCCACAACGGTCAGAAGCACTCTGCTACAAAGCCACTCAAAATCCATTGCCTTCTGTACACTACATGAAGTTGGGGTTTGGAGAAGCTAGATTGTGCACACAGGAAGTAAATCCTTTTCTTGAATGTCACTCCTTGAATGTCATCTCCTGAAAGGAAAATGTTTGAACAACTCAGAACAATTTCAGAGATGGAAAGAAAAAAAAAAAGAGGTGGTTAATTTGAGTTGAAAAGCCATATATTAATAACAAGCACAGCTGCATTGCAAGGGATACTGGGAAGTATATTGCAGTCTTGTATCTGGCTACAGTCTTTTTACTAAATGAACAGAAGAAAAATAATCATGGTAGATAACTATCTCCCTTTGGATGTTTTCGTGCTTCACTCAAAATTGCTAAGTAGGAATAGAATTGACACCAAGTCTGGTATTATTCTTGTAACAGACTAATGGAGAGTTAGCTCTCCCATCACTCTCACTAAAAGAGTCATTTATAAAAGTTTTGTCTAATAATTGTATATCAGAGTTGGTTATATATTTGTTTTTGTTTTTTTTTTCCAATGCAGTTTATGCAGGAACCTTGAACAATCATCTGACCCTGGGTAAAGCCAGCCCACTTTAAATAGCCTCTGGGTAGCCAACCCCAGCATGCCACGTGGGCAATGCAGATAGGTCCACATACATGGAAGCAAGCCAGATCCTCAGCCTTAGGCAAATGTGGAGCTGTTTGTGACAGAGAGCACTCACCATCGGGAAGGTGGAAGGCAGAAGGCGGAAACCAGCTCCATCTTTCAGGCACGGCATTACGCAGCTCTCTACAGTTACCCCTTTTTGTTTTGGACGCATCAGGCAAGAGTAGAGGTCTGATCTCTGATATTAGAAATAAATTGGGACTTTGTACTGATGTTCATTTAGGTGTCATCCACCCAAAGAGCATCAGACCCGTCCGATACCTTTTTCTCAGAGGCGGGACCTGGGGCATCAACCCGCATGCAATCAGACATGCTCTTCTCTGGGTCCAAAGCGGCTGACCCTGAGTGCAGTGCTTAGCCTAGCATCCTGAGCGTAACATTTTAGCTTTTTATGGTAGCCAACCATGCTTGGGGATACTGTCCTGCTTCAATGGCTGTAAAGGCCTGAATGGTCATGGCTGCATTACGCTGTTGTGAGACTCTAATCTTGCATATATACCACAGGCAAACCAAGGTGACCAATACCAGAAGACCTGCTAACGCTCCCATGCCCGCCCATTCCTTCAGATGATTCATGGCTGCAGCAATCCATGAAGATAATCCTGTGGCTAGTCACTAGCATACAACATGAGAATTTTCCCTGTGCTGCAAATCTGTCTAAGCAATTGTCTAGCTATATTTTAGGTAATTGGACTGGAGAATTTGATACTACGATGGAGCAGCTGAGAGTGGCCATTGTCATGGTAAATTCTACCAGAGTGGACGCAGATATATTTGTTTTTTTATAAATACAAACATACAATTATGAGTACTCAATACAACATGATTTGAAAAATATAAAGCCTTGTCAAATAAATATATTTAATTAAAAGAAAACAAAAGTATGTGTTTCAATTTGTCCTGTTTGTTTTCTCTTTACATCTATAAGAAACCATAAAAGTAATATATGTGTTTCCATCTATTTTCCTGTCTTCATCCCCCAAAGTGTTTACTCAAATGCTGGTTTTATAGTTCACCATGTACACATAACCATAAGATAGATGTCTAATCCAGCATGTATAACCATGCTGTTAGTCATTCCTTCACCATTGCGCACTACTCATTCATGGTGATATGCGCAGAACAATGTCAACCATTTCAATTGCTTTGCCCTTGTATATTTGCTGACTGAAGCAGCCTCCCATTCTCCTGATGAAAAACAGTTAACTTAAAAGACATTTAAAACATATAAACAATGCACCCTTGGATAGTTGTACAACTATTTTGACATTTTACTCAATGTTTACTGGCATCCAAGTGTAGCTTTAATTTACATTTTTGTAATTACTTTCTGTACACATTTGTCATTTAGTATCTTCTGTGAAACCACTCCTCACACATTTTGTTTCTTTTTAGAATTAAATTGTTTCTATTTTTTTCTTTCATTTATTTGTGGTTCTTTAAATATTTAGAAAGTGAAGCTTTGACAGATGTAACTTTTTATGATATTTTGAAGGTTTCTGTAATATTTATGGTGAAAAAAGTTTTTAGTGGCTATTCTATCAAGCTTATCAAGTTTTTCTTTTCAATTTATTTTATTTTGGAGAGTGTATAATAATCATATAATTTCTCCCCTTCCTGCCTCCAAACTATTCCATATAACCCTCCTTGCTCTCTTTCTATTAATTGCCTCCTTCCTATGTTGTTATATGCATATATATTCACATGTATATTCTGAAATATAACTGGCTTAATCCGTACAATGTTATTTGTTTGCATCTTTTCAGGGCTGGAATAAATCTACAAATACTCCTGCACTGAAGGCTCATGGATATTGCTATGAGACTGTGTCTCATAGTAATGTCAGAAGCCATACCCAAAAAGTCTCACTAGAATGACTGACTGCCCAAAAATGAGGTGAACAAAGAAGACATCAATAGAAATGTCAGAGTTGATGGGGAAGCTCAAAGGAGGAGCCTTCAACCCTACACAAAGAACTACAGTTACCCAAGGAAAGCTGATAGTGGGAGAAACAGTCTTCTTCTCCAGGGAGGAGAACACAAGTCATTTATCTAATACCAACTGGTGAGCCCTGAAAGCTTCTCTTTCATGTTAGGTACTTTCTTAAGACATCTTAAGACATCTTTCATTATTCCTAAGTAATGCAGCGGAAGTTACTACTTTTTATCTTTTGAATGTCCCACAGATGTAAATTCCATGATCCATATTTTTGGTGTAGTATAAAATTGAAGTTATGATTTATATTGTTTTTAATAAATATGTAATTGATGTGGAGATTTTTATTGAAAACAACTCGTTTTCTTCACTTATTCACTGCACAGAATCAGGAATCGGTGTGGCTTGCCACTTCTACTTGAGAACACAGCCCAGGGCTGAGCTTCCATTCGGCATCCTCTGATTTGCCATTTAAATATGAACAGGAATCTGATTCATGGGGTCATTTTCAAATCATCTAATACTTTGGATGGTTATGGACTCCTATTTGCAACTAACAAATGCAACTAAGAAAACAATGCCTTAAAAATCTTCTATAAAACCATAGACTAAGTGATCTGTTCTAGAGGCTTCAAATGGGTTCCTATTAAAAAATAACACCATAAATATATATGAATAAGCAATGCTTTTCATGAAAATTTCAGATTATAGCATCACATGCTAATTCTCAAAGCTGCTGAACTCAATTTTAACATTGCTATACTTGAACAATTTAGTTAGACTTCACAATAAAAGGTTCTTGAAGGCAATAGATGGCTTCACAATTGCTTTTAGTTATTAAATATATCAATGTCAAAGTTGCATGTGAAATTTTTAAATAAATCAAACTCCTAAAATATGGGAATCAAAATAATGTTTTCTATGGTGTTTTACAATTACTTTTTTTTTTTTTCAATGCAGTTTATTCAGAAACCTTGAACAATCCTCGGACCCTGGGAAAAGCCAGCCCACAGCTTAAATAGCCTCTGGGTAGCCAACCCAGGCGTGCCACGTGGGCAATGCAGATAGGTCCACATACATGGAAGCAAGCCAGATCCTCAGCCTTAGCCAAATGTGGAATTGTTCGACAATTACTTTAATACACTTGTGAAACTAAGCTACAAAGAAAAGAAAGTGAACAAAATTCTATCCACATATATATAAATGCATTTCAAAATATATACTTGGAGTCATTCTGGTTCAGAAAATGTGGAATTAATATTGGTGTCACTTAATAAAATGAACATATATAAAATGCTTAAAATTAAGTGAATATAATTAATAGGCAAATGATTTAAAATTATTCTTAACTTAAATTTCTAATTATACTTTCTCTTGACATAGACATTACTACAATATTAATAAATTCACATATATATAATATTTCTATATTATTTTTCTAAGAGACAAGAATGATTGTATAGAAATGATTAAATATATTTTTCTCCAAATGTGATCAATTTCCTTTACATTACATAGCTATATAAAAGAATACACTGCATCAGCTATTTTTATGTATATAGTTCAAGCCATATAGAGATAATATGCTTCCATCTCCTTCTTTCCAGAATTTCTTCCTCATTCCAAGTGGGAACTCCAAACCCATTGAACAATAAGTTTCCATTTGTTCCACCGTCTTTGTTGATCAACACTATATGACATTTGCCTCTGTGAATCTGAGTATTCTAAAGTTCCCATGTAAGTAAAATCGTTTATTGTACTTTATTTCTATTAGTGTACTAGTTAATATATCAGCATCCATGTTATAGCACATGTTAGATTTTAATTCTTTTGAAGAGTTAGACAATATTTTATTTTATGTTTATTGTTCTATTTCATCCATCAACTCATAGATTCCTTCAATGTTCTGTATATTTTGAATATTATTGTTTCAATGAATATTAAAAAGCAGGTTCTTGACTTATTATCAAAAGTTTTCATCATAGTTATTAATAAATATTAAATGTACATATGATTGTATTTTACTCTGGCATTCTAATCATACATATGTCATGTGTTGTTACTATTCACTTCTTCTATCTTATCTTATCTACAACCACTGACCAGTTATGAATGATCACATAATTTAAAAACATTCTCAGTTCTTCAGCACAAGCATTAAATTCTATAGCAAAAAATGCTTAGTTCAAAAATATTTTATTTAGAAATAATTGCGCTTAGAGGTAAAGCAACAAAGTGTCTAAAAGCAATGGCACTCACATCATTTAGAAGCTAAGATGTTTAAATCCCCAGATAGTACTTTATTGAATTTTACTAGTCAAAACTTCTTGGTGGCTTTCAATAAAACACAGGCTTAAGTTAACGGTATTTATTAATTTTCACCCAGAATCCAAAAACTGCCAATAAATCCTTAATTATGACAGGGGCTGGTGATCCTCTCTCCCCGCATGCTAAAATGTTAGCTGGTTTTCTTGATCTGGTGTTATGAACTGTTCAGCTCCACGCTGGAAGTAGAGATAGATTTGGGATTCCCACTGGTCGGACAGTTTAACATATTCAATGAGCCATCCATCCCAGAAAGAAGCCTTGTCTCAAAGAGTAAGGTAGAGAGCAAACTGAAAAAGATACCTGACATAAACTTCTGCCCCCGCCCCCTGCACATGCTTGGGTATGTACCTGCTAACACACAACTTGGACATGTGTGCATGCACCCTCTCATACACTTGCATATGCACACACACACACACACACACACACACACACACACACAGCTCCAACCTGCTCGATTTCCTCCTTTCCCTGAGACACGCCTGTCTAGACCTTCCATGAAAATGAATTTTGTTTGTGACTTGAATTTGGGATGCTACAAGAGAAGATATATCAAGGGCAATACAAAGTCAGTGGCTTAGTATTTTCATTTTTCTCCAACTACAAAAAAAACCCATAAAACAAACAAATAAACAAACAAACACCTCTGCTACTTTCATTTATTATCTACCATTTGTTATGTTTCTATTGCCTACTTCTCTACAGAAGTAGAAAATGGTAGTTGACACTCATGGTAGATTGGCAAGCCAAAGACTTAAATAATGCAAGAAATGCTGACCATAGGAACCATAACGTGGATGCATGAGGAAAGGTTGTGTAGAGCAGGTCAATGATAATGTTCGTCCTCTTTTATTGTCGCAGTAATATCACTCCAAATCACTTTTCAGTGAGGCACCAAGAGAAGGCAACTGGGCTATGTTGGTGAGGGGAATCATTCCACACTATGCTTGATAGGAAAGATCTTTGCTGTTGGTAGATATTTGAGGCATGCTTACAGCAAACAGAAGAAATAAAGAGTAAGTTACAAAGATTTCCGTGTGATCCCAATTGATTAAAAGAGCTAAGGAAAGTGTAAATTTTTTAAGAGAGAAACAACTATTTAGTAAAAACCCAATAAAAGAAGGAAACTAGGAAGGAACTAGGTCCTGGCATCAAGGCCTTAAGAGGAAGTTAAGAAAAGTAAGGAGAGTAGGAATTATAGGAAGAAAAAGAAGAACACAGTGGGAATTCAACCGAGTAATTACAAACATGTGGTGCTGAAGAGAAAAACTTGTACTTAGAGATAATGTCATGCAGGGATTAGTAAACTCTCCCTGGGATATCCCAAGAAAAATCTGGCTGAACAACTGTGATGATGGCTTGGTTGCTAGGAGCACTTCCTATAAAGCATGAGCATGAGCATCTGAATTGCAATCCCAACACCAACACAAGAAGCTGGGCATAGATTATCTTGTCTGTAACACAGCACTGAAGAGCAAAGACAGGTAGATACAGAGACCTGGCTGGTTAGACAGCCTTGCCAAAGAGATGAGTCTCTGATTCAGTGAGAGAACCCATCTTAGGAAAATAAAGAAGGGAGCAGAAAAAAAAAGAGACACTCAAAATTCTCCAGATGCCCATATGCACATGGTCACACATGCACTTTGGCACTCACATGTGGCCACTACGCACAAATATAGCTCCCATATGCACACAGGGAAGGATTTTTAACTCAGAAAGTTCGGGGAGTCTAGAATGGATGCTCTAGAACTTTATCGCTCTTCTCACTCAGAAGGATGTTTCCCTGAGAACTAGATATTACACTGCAGGGAGACCTTTGCTGGCTACTTCACAGCGTGTCCAGGAAATGCAGGATCTGCACAATTTAGGAAAATTAACAGCATGGAATAGAAAGCTTCATGCAAACAATCAGAGCAAATGACATGAAAGAGAACAGATAATTTAGGGAACAATGAATAAGAATTCTAATGAGTGTCCTCAGAAAAAGTAGAGAAGATACTGAATCTAAAAACAAACCAGGCTTTCATAAGGAGGGAGGAGCCACAGAACAACCAAGAGTTTGGACTGCATGAAATAAAAAAGTAATTTAGTGTTGATAAGGAGCTGGATATTAAAATTTATATTATAATAGACCAAATAAATAAATTCAGCAGGAGTCAATAGAATGGCCATAAATTTTACAAAGTAAAAAGCCTTTTCATATTTTCTTCAGGGCAGTTTTAGGCAAGAGTAGAGAAAAGACAGGAAAAAGGAAGATCGAAGGAGAAAAAAATGCATGAATTAGACTGGAAGGAAGTCATTGGGTTGAGTAAGATGGCTGAGAAAGGATACAGACCCCCAAAATGTGACATTCCAAGAAAATAAGAAAAATCTATAACTTACATATAAAAAAGGTAAAACAAAGTAGGTAGACTTCAGACGTCTCAGTTTTCACAATGGGCACAATAAGGAAATGAAGTGGGTTTTATTTTTCTGGTTGTTTTGTTTTTAATTCTAAGTGAAAGTGGGTGGGGTGAACATAAAGTTTATTATCTCAGCAAATTATTATTTAAGTGTGAGGAAAAAAATAAACATTTTTTGGATTCCTGAGGATGCTGACATGGGACCATCTAAAGCTTCCTTTAGAGATTTGGTCAAATTGGTAATACTATGTCAAAAAACTGGAGGACAAGATTGTTAAGAAGCAGCCATTAGGGAAGAGATAGTGGTTATTAAGGGAAATTATACTTATTAAAAGAAATTATACTTTCAAGTTTAGGAGTGCACAAACTTTCAAAACAAAATAATGGTTGTTATCTGGAAGGGAAGCATTTTTCCCTCTGGTGATCAAAGGGCTCTGGACATGAAAGTTCGGTGAATTTCAACATGGCTCTAAGGAGAAGATGGTATAAACAGCACAGTGACAGTAACTAAAGTGATGTCAGGGAAGGACAAATATACCAGTCATACTTGATCTCTGCTGGAAAATTGTGAGAGATCAGAAATACTTAAAAATGGATTCATGGTAATCAGCATCCCAGTTAGACTGAAAAAAGAAAGAGCACTGCACATTCATATCTTAACACTGTGTTTTGCTCTTTTGTTTTGTGCAAGGGTCTTGCTGTGTATCCAGATTAACCTAAGTGGCAGTGGTCTTCCTGCTTCAGCTCACCTCCCACCCTGAATGATGGGGACACAGTCTAATACCTTTATAATACCTAGCAAAGAAAAACAAAAGTAAAATTTAACACGACCCCAATTTTTACTTGGCACTCTCCTTTTTTTTTTCTTTCTAAATCTAAACAAATCTGTTTTCAAAAAAAAAGAGAACATAATTACATTAGCAAGTGCTCTACCTCTGTATCCAACATTTTTTATTACAAATGTTTTATCGTTTTATTTTTAGGTACAATTCATGAATCATTGATAATAGGTAAGAAGTTTTCTTTGTACCTACAGTGTAATTTATATATTGCTATACTTTATGGCATATTTCATAGTAATTACTAGTATGTATTTTCTCTAAATAGTAATTAAAAAATGAATGAGAGATGGAAAATATATGGAGTTTTTTTCAGTCATATTTTTTTAAATTTTATTTTTCTTATTAGTTACATTTTGTTAATTCTGTATCCCAGCTGTATCCCCCTCTCTCATTCTCTCCCCAATCCCACCCACCTTCCCTCATCTCCTCCCTGCCCTTTTCCAAGTCCACTGATAGGGGAGGACCTCCTCCCCTATAAGGAGTTTTTATAATGAGTTTAGCTCTTATGTGGCATGTGAAATCTTACCTCACAATTACTAATTTTGAAATTTTATTTGACTACTTAAGTCAAATATTTTCAAATTACACATGGTCCTTAAGGAGCAAGAACAATGACTCTAAAAACATTTTTTTTTCCTTTAAGGAAAAATAACTTCTGTTTCCCCACCCCAAGGGTCTACTTTCTGTACCAGCTTCAGTCCTTTGAGAACCAGATGCCAAGTTGGTAGAATTAAACTTTCAAATTGTGTGTGTGTGTATGTATACATGTATATATACCTGTGTAGATGGTGAAAAGATAAAGAATAGTGCAGAGGAACATGTGACAAGCTTTGGCATAGAGGTGTCAAGGTGAAGCCTGGCGTTGGACACCCTGGGGAAGTGAGAGAGAAAGAAGTGGGATGGTTGTGTACCAGTAGCATCAAATTGAGCAGTCTTCCTCAATCCTGGACAGACTGTTCTTGAGAAGTGTCCTATAAATGCATCAGCCCCACCAGGAACTCCTCTGCAGTCAGCCAGCCCAGGAACTGTTCTGTGTGAATGAGTGGCCCTTGGCATCTAACAAAGGGTACCTGTTGGCCAGTCCTGCTCCTTGTAGAAGCTTCTTTTTTAGGGAGTGCTTAGTGTAACACATGCCTTCTTTTCTCAACTCACTCATTTTTCTTTGTCTTTTTACTTTTGGACACAATAGTAAACAAGATATAGATTTCACTTTTAGTTACTTGAATATTTACATTGTGCTCCTTCCTTTTGGTACAGAGTTGATTTATTTTATAACATAATAACGCACCTATCTCATGATATACTTAACCAAGGCAAGGCTAAGAACTTCTGGCTCATTTAACTCTAGCAGTTTTGTTGCTATTTTTTAAGATTGTTAGAAAATATGACACTTTTCTAGATCGTGCTTCTTATTCTGGGGAAGAAGTTGAAGGTGTGTGTTTATTATAACATAGTTATTACAGGAAATAGAGGTGGAATATAGTCAAGTTCTCTTAGCCTTGAACTGCAAAGGTGCGGGTTCACCCAAACCTTTTCCATGAAACTGAGATAATTGCTTTATAATCATTATATCCAGATTCTCTGACTTAGGTATCACATGATCCACTTTGACTAGAGGTTTTAAGAAGCTATATAACTGACAGAGGAAAGTTTACAGAGGCTATAAAGAAGGTCTGTTGGATAGAATAGCTGCAAGTTGTTATAGAAGTTTTAATTTTTTTTTTTTGTCCATGTTTTTCTTTTTTTTTTTTTTTTGGTGTAACTCTTTTTTTTTTTCAATGCAGTTTATTCAGGAACCTTGAACAATCCTCGGACCCTGGGGAAAGCCAGCCCACAGCTTAAATAGCCTCTGGGTAGCCAACCCAGGCGTGCCACGTGGGCAATGCAGATAGGTCCACATACATGGAAGCAAGCCAGGAAGAACTGTTAATAAAAGGATTGTTACACAAGAGTTATTGATGAAGAAAATCTTGACAAAGTTTAGGAGAGAAATATATGAAGATTAAAATAGCCATTTAAACAATTCCGGGTGAATTGATTTACATAAAGAAAAGAGAATAAAGAATCGTTTCCTAGACATTTTAGAAGTTAGCGTTTACATTTTAGAAAAAAAAAACTGCATAAAGTTTTAAACACTGAACTTTGAACACACAGAATGCTACAATTGTTAGACCTCATAGTAAATGACAGTAGAGATGCTCATTGCCAGACAGATTACGAAGAATTATACAGTACATATCTAAACGGACAAGCATAGAGGGACCTACCAGCACCTTCTTATCAAATGGTGTGATGTTTCAAGAAAGGTATTTCCATACACTGAGGATATTAAGTCTTCAAAAATATAACCAACAAATAAAATGAAGCTTATCAGAGGCCTTTTGTGCATATCAATATGGCCCCTCCTGTAAAATGTTCTCATTTTAAATGAATACTGGGGTCTATTGTAAAGCAACAGGAATTAAGCAAAATAAATTGATCAAGAAACTGAATTGCTTTAGCTCTAATTTTATAATGCATGCACATATGAAGTTTCATACATCCATATGTGGCTCTCTCTGTGTTATTATTTGCCATTTTATTGGTTTCTTATGAGAAATTAAATTTCCCTTGCAAGGGACCCACAGAACAATAATTTGTATGGACTGTAAATAAACCTGCTTAGCAAAAATAGCCTAGACATGATGCTGCATACCCTATTTCAGCATCATTAAGCTGAGAAAGGATGATGTCAAGTTTGAGGCTAGTCTAATCTATTTAGGGCGGTAGATCTAACCTGCTTCCCTAAACAAGCCAAAGAAACAAAAGAAAATTTTAAAAAAGAAGGGAAAAACAGAATTCAGGGGTAACTCATGAACCTGAAGCCAAAGATACAGTCAGATATAGGAGTGAATTAAAATGAGAAATCCACAAATTTCATGGTTTCCTTGTATTTAATTGCTGAGTAGTATTCCATTCTGTAAATGTACCACAATTTCTGTACCCATTCCTTCACTGGGGGACATCTGGGCTGTTTCCAGATTCTGACTATCACAAATAAAGCTGCTATGAACATGGTTGAGCAAATGTCCTTGTTATATACTTGAGCATATTTTGGATATACGCCTAGGAGTGGTATAGCTGGATTTTGAGGTAGCACTATTCCTAATTTTCTGAGAAAGTGCCAGATTAATTTCCAAAGTGGTTGTACAAGTTTACATTCCCACCACCAATGGAGGAGCGTTACCCTTTCTCCACATCCTCTCCAGCATGTATTGTCACTTGAGTTTTTGATCTTAGCCATTCTGAACAAGGAAATCAAGAAATTTGCAGGCAAATGGTGAGATCTAGAAATGATCATGCTGAGTGAGGTATCCCAGAAGCAGAAAGACACACATGGTATATATTCACTTATAAATGGATATTAGAAATATAATACAGGATAAACATACTAAAATCTGTACACCTAAAGAAGCTAAACAAGAAGGAGGACCCTGAGTAAGATGAGCAATCCTCATTCAGAAAGGCAAACAGGATGAACATCTGAAGAGGGAGAAAACAGGGAAGAGGATAGGAGCCTACCAGAGAGACTCTGAAAGACTCTACCCAGCAGGGTATTAAAGCAGATGCTGAGGCTCATAGCCAAACTTTGGTCAGAGTGCTTATGAAAGAAGGGGGAGATGAAATACCTGGAGGGAACAGGAGCTTCACAAGGAGAGCAACAGATCCAAAAATCTGGGCACAGTGGTCTTTTCTGAGACTGATGCTCCAACCGAGAACTATGGATGGAGATAACCTAGAACCCCTGTACAGATGTAGCCCATGGCAGCTCAGCATCCAAGTGGGTACCCTAGTAAGGGGAACAGGATCTATCTCCGACATGAACTCAGTGGCAGGCTCTTTGATCACCTCCCCCTGAGGCAGGGTGCAGCTTTACCAAGCCACAGAAGAAGACAATGCAGCCAGTCCTGATAATACCTGATAGGCTAGGGTCAGATGGAAGGGTAGGAAGACCTTCCCTATCAGTGGACTGGGGGATCTGGGGGACGGGTATAGGAGGAGAAAAGGGAGGAAAGGTGGGATTGGAAGGGTCTGAGGGAGAGGGCTACAACTGGGATACAAAATGAATGAATTGTAATAAATAAAATAGTATAATAAAATGAGAAATCTGAATTGCATTATGATCCCCTGTTTTCCCCCATTCTCTGTTCTGTAATATGTTCCTGTCTTCTTATAAAAGGCGCTCAACCTTCTAATGGAAATCAACTGCCTTTCCATATGTTGTCTTTTACTCTTCATAGGACCCGTTACAAATTGTAAATATCTGACACCTTCCCTAATTGTGACGAAATGTCTGCAATAATCAACTAAGAGGAAAATTTATTTTAGTTCACAGTTTCTTAGTTTTCTACCCATTATTCCTGTGTCTTTTTTTTTTTTTCAGCCTTTGGTGAAACAGAGCATCATGTCAGGGAGTACTGTGGAAGACAAAACAAAAAGGTATTCTGTAAAAACTGGAGTCCCAATATATCCTTCAAGCACCTACCACTAATGACCTAAAGTTCTTCAATTAGGCTCTGCTCCTGAAGGTTTTTACCATCTCCAAATTTTACATCAGAACAATTACTTTTAACATATGGGTCTAAGGGAAACTAGAGTTTAGAACCAAAACTACTGTTTCAGACTATCTGATTGAAGTTATGCAAACTACTTGTTTTGTTTCTACACATGTCCATCAGTTTAAAGTTTGTATCCACTCACATTTGTGCCCTTTCAGTTCCTTTTCAAAGTTTAAAGAATAGATTTTATTCACTAGAGTCTTCAAATGTCAACAGCTTTGTGAATTAAGTTTAATAGCCACCACATGCTGCCCATTTGTCATTTCATTTATCTGAAAACTTTAAATGCTCAAAGTGTCAATCTAAGTTTTGTGATTAGGACCTCAGTGGCTGGTCTCTGCAGTGGCTCGCTGAAGGGAGTATTTGTCACAGCAATTACATAATTGAGGTGATGTGCTAGCTTGTTGACTGTGCTGAAGGCTTGCCACAGTAGGAAGGTAATTGTAGTCACTTGATTTAATTATAATCACTTGGCTTTTATTCTAGCCTGTTTTGAGAATCTGTGTTTCTGTAAGCAACTGGCAGAATAAAACCTAAATTCAAAGAACTGCCCTTTTCAACTATACCTCTTAGCACTTGTGTTCTTCTGACAGATTAGCCACAAATACAATGATAAACCAGTTTCAATAATGACAACTTATGCTCTCACAATTCCATAGTACAGAGGTCCAAGGCAATGTCTTGGCAGGTTTGGATTTTCTAAGGGCTTCTCTCCCTGAGTTATAGGTGGCTGCCTTCTCTCAAACTCATCTTCAAAAGACCTTCAGTGTATGTCACTGCATTTGAACCTGTTTGCAAAGATACCAATCATCCTGGACAAAGACAAACAAATATGCCCTTATTTTCATTTTTAGTATTTCTATAAACATGTATCCAAATATAGTCATATTCTGGACACTAGTTGTTAATACTTCAACATAGAAGTGTATGCCTTTAAACAAACAAGAGGCTTACAGAACACCAAATAGATTAGACCAAAAACAAAATTCCTTCTGCCACTTAATAATCAAAATACTAAATGTACAGAGCAAAGAAAAAATATTAAAATCTGCAAGGGAAAAGGTCAAGTAACTTATAAACATATATAACACATAAACATATTTAAACATAAAAATATATAAGCATATAAAGGCAGTCAAATCAGAAGCAGAGCTGACTTTCTAACAGAGACTATGAAAGCCAGAAGAGCCTGGACAGATGTCATGAAGGTCCTAAGAGAACACAAGATGTCATCCAAGACTACTATACCCAGAAGAACTTTCAATCACCGTCGATGGAGAAAACAAGATATTCCATGACAAAACCAAATTTAAACAATATCTATGCACAAACCCAAACCTTCAGAAGATACTAGAAAGAAAACTCCAATCCAAGGAAGTTAACTACACTCCCCCCAAAAACATAGGATATAAATAACTTCATTGCAACAACAACAACAAAAAAATACAAGCAAACATAACCACTACCATTAAAATAAAAGGAACTAACAATCATTGGTCATTAATCTCTCTCATTGTCAGTGGACTCAACTCTCCAATAAAAAGATACAGACTAACAGAATGTTTATGTAAACAGGACCCAATGTTCTGATGCATACAAGAAAAACATCTCAGCAACAAAGATAGACTCTCCCTCAGAGTAAAGTGTTGTAAAAAGGTTTTCCAAGCAAATGGACCCAAGAATCAAGCCAGAGTAGCCATCCTAATAACTTATAAAATAAATTTCCAAACAAAATTATCAAAAGAGATGGAAAACTTCACTTCATTCTCATCATAGGAAAAAATCTGCCAAAAGAGGACATCTCAATTCTGAGCCATGCCCCAAATACAAGAACACCCACATTCATAATAAACATTATTAAAACACATACTGATCCCCACTCATTAATGCTGGGAGACTTTAACATCCTTCTCTTACCAATGGACAGATCATAAATACAGAAACTAAATAAAGAAATAATAAAACTAACAGATGTCATGAAAAATGGAAGTAATAGATATCTACAAAACTTTTTCACCCTAAAACAAAAGAATATACCTTCTTCTTAGTGCCTTGTGGAACTTTCTCCAAAATCAAACATATAGTCTGTCAAAAACCAAGCCTCTAACAATACAAGAGAATTGAATTAACCCATTGTATCTTAGCAGATCACCATGGATTAAAGCTGTATATCAACAATAGAAATGACAAAAAAAAAAAAAAAAAAAAAAAAAAAAAAAAAAACCTACACAGTCTTGGAAACTGCAGAACTTCCTACTTAATTGTCACTGGTCATTTGAGAAAATCAAAGATAGACAAACCCTTAGCTAAACTAACTAAAAGACAGAGAGACACTATCTAAATCAACAAAATCAGAAATGAAAAGTGTGGCATAACAACAGACACTGATGAAATCCAAAGAAGCATTAGGTCTTACTTCAAAAGCCTGTACTCCACAAAGTTGGATAATCTAATAAAATAGTCAATTTATTTGATAGATTCTACTTACCAAAGCTAAATCAAGATCAGGTAAAGAAGATAAATTGTCCTATAGCTCCCAAGGAAATAGGAGCAATCATTAAAAGACTCCAATCCAAAAAAAGCCCAAGTCCAGATGGTTTCAGTGCAGAATCTGCCAGACTTTCAAAGAGGAGCCAATACTCCTCAAACTGCTCAAAAATATAGAAATAGAAGGAAATTTTACCAAACTCATTTTATGAGGCCACAGTCATCTTGATACAAAAACAACACAAAGAGCCACCAGAGAATTTCCCTTATGAGCATCAATGCAAAGATACTCAATGAAATACTTGAAACCAAATCCAAGAACACATCAAAAATATCATCCACCAATATCAAGTAGGCTTCATCCTAGGCATGCAGAAGTGGTTCAATATTTGACAATCCATCAAAGTAATCCACCATTTAAACAAACAGGAAGAAAGAAAGAAAGAAAGAAAGAAAGAAAGAAAGAAAGAAAGAAAGAAAGAAAGAAAGAGAACCACATAATCATCTCCTTTGATGCAGAAAAACATTTGACAGAAACTAACAACTTTCATAATGAAAGTCTTGGAAAGATCAGGGATACAAGGCACATATACTACACATTATAAAGGCAATTTACAGCAAGTCAATTGCCAACATCTATTTAAAAAGAGAGAAACTTAAAGCAATTATACTGAGTTTTAGGGAAAGCATATTACAAAGAGGATGTTAAAGATGTTGGTAATACTAATTTTTTTTCAGTATTTCATAAAAAACTTTCAAAATGTTAGTATTATTACTTAATATGCATGCTGATATGAGTAGTTGACCTTACCACTACCTATGGTTTTGAGCAACATATGATTTATTCTGTGCTATGCTACCTTTATTCTATTCTATGCTATAAGATGATGTCATATAGCACTATTCATTAACTTCTATTATATTTGTATTGCATATTTTGAGATAACAAGACAATGTCTCCAAATACGTACAAACATAATTCTTTCTTTATCATTGTAATAATACCCAGCAGGAACTTTCATTGTAAGAACTCCATCAAGACCAGGAATTAGTGTCAAGGTTTAGCTTATAATAACAGTTACCTAAAAATCATTCATCTATTTTAAAATAAGAATTAAAACATCCACTGTTCTTATCACTGTCTGGCTCACTGGGACAGGTGTTGTGCATGTATATTTAATCACTGAATTATGCTTCTTAACTATTTTTCCTGGCCATCAGCTGTAGCTGTGCCTTGAGACATCTGTAAGGGCAATGGTTTGGATTTGAATTCATTTCCACAAATTTTCAATTATTGGACAATTGGCAAGTTCTCAAAGAAAACAATGATATACATAACTGCAATAGTTCGTTTTATAACTATCATTTTTAAGCTTGTAACTTACAATATTTATTGAGTCAATGGCTAGTGTAATGTTGCTAGTAAATGTGCACAGTTATCTCTAAAAGTAAAGGTTGTATCAGTTGTTTCTTCTATTATTAAAACCAGTGGTCTTCAAATTTTCTCTAAAGAACAAAAATGTATATTTTTTATGAAAACTGTTTTTCCAAAGCAAAACTTCATGCAGTAGAAATAGAAAATATTTTATTATCACTATTGTAAAAGCCTCTTAAATACATGTACCTCCTTATTTATAAATACTTCCTATAGTCATCTCAGTTAATGCTACAATTATGCATTTTTTCAAACTTTCCATATTTAAAATTATCTCTAAATCCAAAACAATGACAAGGAGACATCATTTTCATATTCTCCTATAACTTATTAAACACACACACATACAACACTGCTTTTTGCCTATCACATTCTTAGTTATATCTCACTTCTCTTAATATTACATTATATTGAATTTAATGGAGTTCCCTTGCTAGTTTTAATCAAATTCCTATTTATGGTGTTTCAGCATTAGTAACATTTCATTTGTTTAACTTCAATAAAGTCTACACAGGCTTGGTTAATTTCAAAGTCTGTCAATAAATTAGATGGTTTCTGGAATACTCTCACCATATGCCATCCTTGGAAGAGCTATGACTGTGGAATTGGGAGAATGTAGTAGAAGACCAACCATTTTTGTCAGGATCTAAGAAATGTAATGCTATGTTTAGTGCATCTGCTTTATAAGCAGATGTCAGACAGTGAACTGACAAGCCTCAAATCTACAATAAGAGTCCATGTCAGAGACAGCCCCTGCTCCTTTTACTAGTGAACCCACTTGGAGACTGAGCTGCCCATGGACTACATTTGAGCAGGGTCCTCTCCATGCATGGTCCTTCGTTAGAACATCTGTCTCTGCAGGCCCCTGGACCTAGATTTTTGGCTCTGTTGTCTCCTTGTGTAGCTCCTGCCCCTCCAGGTGAGTCTTTCAGTCTCCCCTTTTTTCTATAAGATTCCATGCACTCTGCCCAAAGTTTGGCTATGAGTCTGAGCATCTGCTTTGATACCCTGAGGGGTAGAGTCTTTCAGAGGCCCTCTGTGGTACGCTCTGTCCTGTTCCCTGTCTTCATCCACTTCTGATGTCTGTCCTGTTTGCCCTTCTGAGTGAGGATTAAGCCTCTTCCCTAGGGTCTCCTTTTTGTTTAGCTTCTTTAGGACGATAGATTTTATATTATATGGCTAATATCCACTTACGGGAGGAGGACCTCCTTTTTCAGTGGACTAGGGGAAGGGAAAAAGGGGAAGAAGAAAGTGAGAGAGTGGAACAAGGAGGAGATGAAGGAGGGAGCAACAGCAGAAATACAAAGTGAATCAATTGTAATATATAATAAAGAAAGAAAAAATCAAAAAATAAAATAAGAGTTATTTTATTAAAAAGTTACCTGACACTCTTATATAGTTAAAATTTGGTTATATGGCTAATAGTTTATAGGGTCCAGTGTAAAAAAAGATTCAGGGTCCTGTTTATAAATTGATAATTTCCCAACAGTAACCACAGAGGAGGTTTATATTGAGATCAAAGGCTTTCTAAGAGGTAACGTCTTTGACAACAACCTTGAATCTGATATTTCTACCAAAATTGCCTAAGACTTTTAAGCTTAGTGACATGACTGTAATCACATAATCAAGGAGTCTGGCCTACCGCAAAACATAAAAGTAAATTGAATAAGTTAAATAAAATACCTCCTAGAAGTAGAAAAGCAATAAATTTGAAATTTACATAAATGTATAAACGTTTTATCAGTCCTTTACCAAACAAAATTATATTTTTTGACAAGTGTCTGAAACTCAGTTATGTGTGGAATACTTTACTGGCTAAACAAGAGTACACAAGGAAAAGTGTACATGGTTTAAAATTTATTTTTTAGGGTTGGCGAGATGGCTCTGCAATTAAGTGTGCTGTCTGCTTTTCCAGGTGACCTGGATTCTGTTCCCAGCATCCACATGACAGCTCACAACAGTCTGCTATCTGATGCCCTCTTCTGACCTCCATGGGCATCAAGCACACACATGATACACAGACTTGTATGCCACAGACATATATGCAGGCAAAGCACTCAAATACATAATATAAAATAAACATGTAAATCTAAGTGTTTTAAAATGATATTTTGGGTTTTTTAATTGGAAGATTTAACATTTCTAAATATTTTTATTTGAAATGGTTATGTCACTTCTCCCTTTCTTCCTTCTAGACTCTTCTAGCTACTGTTCTTCAAATCTCTCCTACAGCACCTCACAGAAATCCTAAATTGGTAGCCTATTCTTTCATTGTATTTGTTAAATTTTTCTTAGAATGGCTGCATAAACAAGATAAGAACACCTGTAATATTAATGGAAACCCTAATGTGGAGGGGGTGATGTTAAGAGTCCTACCTCTAGAGAAAGAACTACAGGTGACTTTTAATTTGAAGAATTATTTTGTTAATGTAGATCTAAATTTATTCCTAGAAATAATTATCCCTCTAGTTGAACTTATCTGTCACTATCAATCAATGTTGTCATTTATTAATTAGTAAAAAAGCAAATTTATGGTTGGTTGAACAGGTGAATGATTTAATAGTAGATTACTCAAGGCATATCCATACTATATCATTAGTAGGTAAATACGTGTGAGACATTACTTCAATAATACAGTATGTTAGATAGCATGTTGCTAAATTTTAGCCTATTCTGGTTATTTAATTTTAGCTTATTTTGTTTTTAACATGTTCCATTTACTTTACTTGAAAGTACTAAATATGCATAAATTTGTGACACTATTTTAATTTAGGATAAAAATCTTATTAGGTAAGATCAAATAATGTCATCCTTCTCTTCGCAGAACAATAGCAGAGGTAGGAGGGAGATACGGGGCAAAGTTGTTAAACGATAGTAAACCTGTTCAAAAAGAAATTATTTCCAAAAGATGAACAGTTTCGTTGTTTTTAATGATTTACATTTTGAGGCATATATGTGATTTTGTTTGAGACAGGTTTGTTTACTTTCATCCCAGGCTTGTCTCAAACTCACTATGTAACCAAACATGATGCAGGACTTCTGAACCTTCTCCATCTACCACCAGAATGCTGAAATCCTAGTTTATGTGCTGCTGAAGATCCAGCTCAATCATGATTCTTGGATTCATGCTAACTAAGCAAGTATTATTGCAACTCAAAATATATCCCTGGTGAATGTTATTTTTATTATGAAAAAAGTTTCTAATTCCATATTTATTTTAATCACAAAATTATTTTAATTGGATAATCTTTACAAAGTTTTGCCTCTTGGTATCCTTCCTAGAAATTACCTCAAAATCTTACATTAACAAAGTGGTATAAAATAATTGTCATGGTGGTGCATGCCTATAATTCCAGCACTAGGGGAGGTAGAGGCAGGCGGATCTCAGTGAGTTCGAGACCAGCCTGCTCAACAAAGTGAGTCCAGGATAACTAAGGCTATGTAGAAAAACCCCGTCTTGAAAAACCAAACAGAAAAAAAAAAGAATATGTAAAATACTATTTACTTATATATTAATTTTAATGAAGTTCAAGGGAATTATGCCATATCCGAATCTTATACCTCATATAATTTTACAAAGCATATTCTGAAAAACAGGCAAATAAATGACATTTTGAAAGGTACGTTATAATTTTCCACATTCTAATTGTTTTTTGAAAAGTTTCTAGAAATAATTACTCTCTATGGACACTACACACAATGTAAATGAGTAACATCTGCCTTGAAAACAAAGACAAATTGATTCTTTGAATTGTTTTCTTTGTTTCTAATTCATTGATTTCAGTTCTCAGTTTGATTATTTCCAATCATCTGCTCCTCTTGGGTGTGTCTGCTTCTTTTTTGTCTAGGGCTTTTAGGTATGCCCTTAAGTTCCTTCTATGAGATGTCTCAGACTTCTTTCTGGAGGAACTTAGTGCTATGAACTTTCTTCTTAGCACAGCTTTCATTTTGTCCCATTAGTTTGGGTAAGTTGTGCCTTCATTTTCAATGAATTTTAGGAAGTTTCTAATTTCTTTTTTCTTTGACCAAGCTGTCATTAAATAGAGAGCTGTTTAGTTTCCATGTGTATGTAGGCTTTTTGTTACCTAGGCATATATTCAAAATATGTTCAAGTACACAACAAACATTTGCTTATCCACATTTGTAGGAGCTTTATTCATAATAACCAGAGCAGCTGAGGAGTGGATACCAGAAATTGTGGTACATTTACACAATGGAATACTACTCAGCAATTAAAAACAAGGAAATCATGAAATTTGCAGGCAAATGGGGTCTAGAAAGGATCATCCTGAGTGAGGTATCCCAGAAGCAGAAAGACACACATGGTATATACTCACTTAGAAGTTGATAATATAAATATAATATAGGATAAACATACTAAAATGTATATACCTAAAGAAGCTAAGCAAGAAGGAGGACCCTAGGTAAGATGATCAAACCTCACTCAGAAAGACAAACAGGATGGACATCTGAAGAGGGAGAAAACAGGAAACAGGATAGGAGCCTACTACAAAGGGCCTCTGAAAGACTCTATCCAGCAGGTTATCAAAGCAGATGCTGAGACTCATAGTCAAACTTTGGGCAGAATCTTATGAAAGAATGGGGAGATAGAAAGACCTGGAGGGGACAGGAGCTCCACAAGGAGAGCAACAGAAGCAAGAAATCTGGGCCCCAGGGTCTTTTCTGAGACTGGTACTCTAACCCGGGACCTGCATGGAGATAACCTAGAACTCCTGCTCAGATGTAGCTCAGTCTCCAAGTGGGTACCCTAGTAAGTAATGGGAACAAGGACTGTCTCTGACATGAACTCAGTGGCAGGCTCTTTGATCACCTCCCCCTGAGGGTGGAGCAGCCTTACCAGGCCACAGGGGAAGACAATGCAGCCAGTTTTGATGAGACCTCATAGGCTAGAGTCAGAGGGAAGGGGAGGAGGACCTCTCCTATCAGTGGATTTGGAGAGGGGCATGGAAGGAGATGAGGGAGGTAGGGTAGGAATGGGAGGGAATGAGGAGGGGGTTATAACTGGGATACAAAATGAATAAACTGTAATTAATATAAATAAGAAAAAAAAGAATCTCTGCTCTAAAACATCAGAAAAAAGAAAACAAAGAAAAATATTATTCCTCTAAGTCTCAATAAAGCAGATGAGTTCTTGAAGCTAAAACACTAAAGCACTGGCACATGTTTTAATAAGATGTAGAAGATATTGATCTTGTTCACATATGCTGGATTCTGGACAGTCATTTATAGATTTGAAAGCAAACCCTGTGACATATGGTTACTGTGTTTACAGCTGGCATGCGGTTAATGATTGTACTTCCTTACCACATCTATGTATATTTACCAAAAATAAAGCTTCTTCAGTCTATTAGACTGTATGTTTCTGTGTTTGGAATATGAAGGCGTTAAAGACGCCTCTCTGTGACTAAGACACTATGTTCTTAGTGCAAAAGAACAGCAATCTTAGTAACTTTTATAAGTTATGCACACTGTCTAGACTCTAGAGGATAAGTAGATGGTCTTTTTGGCCACTTTTCTCTGAAGATTGCTCCAAATAGTATGCAAGACTGTGATACAAACTTTTATACAAGAGCAATTTTATGAATGAATTTGGGAACTGTATGTAAAACCCTCACTTGGGCATTAGAAGCCTATCTGCTAAATATATTCTGTGCTACACATTTGTGCCATAATGTTTCTATGTGCTATAAGTAATTCTACACTAAGCATTATTGATGTGACAAAATATCTGTGAAATGGCAGTTTAAATTAGTAAAGATTTTTTTTTCTTGGTTCATGGTTTCAAAAATTTTAGTTCACAGTCAGTTAAGTCCATTGCTTTTAGGAGAAAGGCAAGGTAGAAGGTGAGAATCTGCTCCATTCATGGCAGCCAGGAAATAAAGAGAAAAGAGAGAGAGATTTCTGGAAAATCACAAGTCTTTCAAGGTCTGCCTTCAGTGACCTTCTTTTTACAACCATGCTCAGGCCCTAAAGGTCCATTTGCTAACCAATTCATCTATGGCCCAAGCACTTTTCGAACAGCCAAGCCTTTAGCACATGGGCCTGAGAGCACGTGCATAGACTTGGAGCTCAATATTACTTCATTATGTCAGTGTCAATCAAAAACTGAAGCTGATTCTTGGATTCAACAGTATTTAAAACTACTTTTCAAATCTTTGATGCATTTAAATTATTCCTTAAACCTTTCTGAAAAGTATTCTGTGTCATAGCAAACAGAGTCAGAGCTGATATTTCAAAATTAGTTGATTTGATTAACAAAATTAATGGTTGTGGAAAATATGTTCCCTGTTAACATTAGGTCTGGTTTATCTGACTCAGCAATCTAAATTTAATGAAAACAGGACAGTCTGTAAAACTCCATGTTATGATTCCAGACACTGTGGCCGGCCACTGTGTTGGCAGTTTAACAATTGTCTACACTTACCTGAAGCATATTATAAAAAAGGTTTTCAACATCCATTTAGCCATACTTAAATTTATTATGACAGTAGGCAGAGAGCACAGCTATATTCGGCAGTGCCCTCCTTTTGCATATAAACAAGACCTTAAAGGAATATAGTCATTACAGATAGGCTATCTAAAATGAAATCTCAACTCCACTACCAAATGGACATGAAGTGGTGAAGTAACTTGATTCCATAATGTTCAAATCTGTTTTGGAGCCTAATGACAATGGTGTGTGAGCAGAGCAGTGCCTCGCCCATCGTAAACGCAGTAAGTGGGTTAGCCATTATGACTACTCACAGACTACGTGAGCTACAGCGCAGAAGTGGGTTGGGTACAGCGGTGTGCGGCACTAGACTAGACCACTCTGCTCTTCCTGCTTTTCCCCCTTCCTGCTGCATCGTAAGCCACACTTCCCACTAGGAGGATGCGCCCTCCTATATTTAAGGAGTGGATTGCTGAGTGCAGAATTGGTCTCATCTTCTTAATAAACAAGAGTGCACGGTCTTATGGTCACAGTTTTTTCTTTTCCTTTTCTAAAGGTATACTCTGTGCTGATTTAGTAGAAAATCAATTTCAATTCTTGGTTTTCAGTTTTTAATTATTGCTTCCAAGTATAAATAAACTCATGTCATGAAAATATGAAGAGCTCACACACACACATATTCACATGTGCGTATATATATATATATATATAGAGAGAGAGAGAGAGAGAGAGAGAGGTATAACATTATTAAATGAAAAGAGGGAGGTCAGGCAACATAAATTTGGAAAGGTTGGAGGGAGAAGAGAAGAAAATTAAATAATTATACTTTAAAAATAAATAAGATTTTTAAAAAGAATAAAAAAGCTCTTTTTTTCTTTTTTTAAATATAAATCATAGGTTATTTACTTTGTATCCCAACCTTAGCCCTCCCTCATTCTCTCCCAATCCCACCCTCCCTCCCTCATCTCCTCCCTGTCCCTTTCAAAGTCCACTTCTAGGGGAAGTCCTCCTCCCCTTTTATCTGACTGACCCTAGCTTATCAGGTATCTTCAGTACTGGCTGCAATGTTCTCCTCTGTGGCCTAGTAAGGCTGTTCATCCCTCGGGGGTGGGGGAACGTAAAGGAGCTAGTCATTGAGTTCATGTCAGAAATAGTTCCTGTTCCCCTTACTAGGGTAACCCATTGGATACTGAGATACCATGGGTTACATCTGATCAGGGGTTCTAGGTTTTATCCAAACATGGTCCTTGGTTGGAGAAACAGTCTCATAGAGGACTCCCTGCATGATACATTTTGTCCTTGTGGAGCTCCTGTCCTCTCCCGGTCAGAGGTCTGAACAAAGACTGTAAAACAAAAACCAAATAGAAGATATCAAAGTCCAAAATGTAAAACGTGATGTCTTAATATACAGCTGTTCTCAAATTGGCCTGAAAACGAACTGCAGGTAATTAACAAATCAAACTTTTAAAATAAAATTTACTTAAAAATTTTTTAAAAACATATTCCTTATATCTACTTACATACCTCAACAAACATAATTACAGCCCGGTATCACCTTTGCTCATTATTTTAAGTTTCCTATATTCTTACTATTTAATTAAACAGAATGGTGGATCAATGGAACCGAACAGAGGACCCAGAAATAAACCCACACACTTATGGACACCTGATCTTTGACAAAGACGCCAAAACCATACAATAGAAAAAAGATAGCATCGTCAACAAATGGTGCTGGTCCAACTGGATGTCTACATGTAGAAAAATGAAAATAGATCCATACTTATCACCCTGCACAAAACTGAAGTCCAAGTGGATCAAAGACCTCAACATAAAACCAAACACATTAAACCAGCTAGAAAAAAAAAAGTGGGGAATACCCTAGAACTCATTGGTACAGGAGAAAACTTCCTGAACAGAACACCAACAGCATAGTCTCTAAGAGCAACAATCAATAAATGGGACCTCATGAAACTGAAAAGCTTCTGCAAAGCAAAGGACACTGTCATCAAAAGAAAGCGACTGCCTACAGATTGGGAGAGAATCTCTTCACCAACCCTATGTCTGATAGAGGACTCATATCCAGTATATATAAAGAACTAAAGAAGCTGAAAAGCAGCAAACCAAGTAATCCACTTAAAAAATGGGGAACAGAGCTAAACAGAGAATTCTCTGGAGAGGAATATCGAATGGCAGAGAAGCACTTAAAGAAATGCTCAACCTCATTAGCCATTAGGGAAATGCAAATCAAAACAACCCTGAGATTTCACCTTACACCCATGAGAATGGCCAAGATCAAAAACTCAAGTGACAACACATGCTGGAGAGGTTGTGGAGAAAGGGGAACCCTTCTGCACTGCTGGTGGGAATGTAAACTTGTACAACCACTCTGGAAATCAATCTGGCGCTTTCTCAGACAACTAGAAATAGCGCTTCCTCAAGATCCAGCCATACCACTACTGGGCATATATCCAAAAGAGGCTCAAGTAAACAAAAAGGACATTTGCTCAACCATGTTTGTAGCAGCTTTATTTGTAATACCCAGAAGCTGGAAACAGCCCAGATGCCCCTCAACTGAAGAATGGATGCAGAAATTGTGGTACATCTATACAATGGAGTATTACTCAGCAATGAAAAATAAGGAAATCATGAAATTTGCAGGTAAATGGTGGGACCTGGAAAGGATCATCCTGAGTGAGTTGTCCCAGAAGCAAAAAGACACACACGGTATATACTCACTCATATAGACACACAACATAGGACAAACCCACTAAAATCTGTGCATCTAAAGAAACTAAGCAAGAGAGAGGACCCTAACTAAAACGGTCAATCCCCATCCTGAAAGGCAAAGAGGATAGACATAAGAAGAAGAAGAAAACAGGAAACAACCTAGGAACCTACTACAGAGGGCTTCTGAAAGCCAGAAGAAGAAAACAGGAAACAACCTAGGAACCTACCACAGAGGGTCTCTGAAAGCCTCTGCCCTACAGACTATCAAAGCAGATGCCGAGCCTGATGGCCAAGTGTTGGGCAGAGTGAATGGAATTTTATGTAAGAAGTGGGAAATAGTAAGAGCTGGAGAGGACAGGGGTCTCCACAAGGAGAGCAACAGAACAAGAAAATTTGAACACAGGGAACTTCCCAGAGACTCATACTCCAACCAAGGACTATTCATGGAGATAACCTAGAACCCCTGCACAGATGTAGCCCATTGCAGTTCAGTGTCCAAGTGGGTTACATAGTAATGGGAAGAGGGACTGCCTCTGACATAATCTGATTGGCCTGCTCTTTGATCACCTCCCCCTGGTGGGGGGGGGGGGGAGCAGCCTTACCAGGCCACAGTAGAGGACAATGCAGCCACTTTTGATGTGAACTGATAGACTAAGATCAGAAAGGAGAGGAGAACCTCCCCTATCAGTGGACTTGGGGAGTAGCATGCATGCAGAAAGGGGAGGGAGGGTGGGATTGGGAGGGGAGGAGGGAGAGGCTTATGGGGGGATACAAAATGAATAAAGTGTAATTAATAAAATAAAAAAAATTTAAAAGTACAATCAGTGTTTCTGATATAGCTGTTAGAAGTTATAATTTTGTAAAATATTTGTTCTGCCTGTGATATTATATATATATAACTTATCAATAATAATATGTTCTAATTTCATTATTCAATTATAAAGAAATTTTACTTGGATAGTCATTTTCCATGAGAAATGATATATTTAATAATTCATATTCAATATCAAGAGCAGCATATTTATTTCTCCAAATAAGAATATTGAAGACACTAATGTCATCAAATCACATAGGCCCCAGAGCAGCCTGGCATTATGAGCAGCATATATTGAATGTACACAAAGAAAAACATGTTTAAAACCCCTTAAAGAACTTGACTCAGTAAGGAAAATAAAACAGTATTAACTGTATAGGACACAGCAAATAGGAATAACACACATGTTTACTCTGAATTGAAAATCTTTTAAAATGCCCATTTATTGATTCATATATTTCTTCTTAAATATAATTTTTATTATAATTTATTCATTTTATATCCCAGCTGTAGTCCCACTCTCATCCCTTCCCAATCCAGCCCTCCTTCCCTCCCTCTTTTTCTCCCATGCCCTTTCCCCTGTCCACTGATAGTGGAGGACCTCCTCCCCTTCCATCTGACCCTAGACTATCAGGTCTCATCAGGACAATCTTTCATAGTTTTCCTCTGTGACCTGTCAGGCTGCTCCGCCCTCAGGAGGAGGTGATCAAAGAGGCAGCCACTGAGTTCATGTCAGAGACCTGCTCTCCTTATTAGGTAGCCCATTTGGAGACTGAGCTGCATGGGCTACCTCTGCGCAAGGGGTCCAGGTTATCTCCATGAATGGTCCTTGCTTGGAGTATCAGTCTCAGAAAAGACCCCTGTGCCCAGATTTTTTGGTTCTGTAAATTGTGGTACGTTTACACAATAAAATACTACTCAGCAATTAAAAACAAGGAAATCATGAAATTTTCAGGCAAATGGTGGGAACTAGAAAAGATCATCCTGAGTGAGGTATCCCAGAAGCAGAAAAACACACATGGTATATGCTCACTTAAGTCACTATTAGACGTATAATATAGGCTAATCATACTAAAATGTGTACACCTAAAGCAGCTAAGGAAGAAGAAGGACCCTGGTAAGATGTTCAATCTTCATTCAGAAAGGCAAATGGGATAGACATAGGAAGAAGGTGAAAATAAGGAACAAGGCAGGAGCCTACCACGGAGAGCCTCTGAAAGAGTCTACTCTGCAGGGTATCAAAGCAGATGCTGAGACTCATAGTCAAACTTTGGGCAGAGTGCAGAGAATCTTATGAGGGAAGGGGAGATAAAAAGACCTGGAAGGGTCTGGAGCTCCACAAGGAATTCACACATCTCATGTAAAGAGATTTAAAAATTATATCTTAAATCTTCTCTTGATGATGGACTGTAACTTATAAGCTGGTGTAAAGCTTTTCCTTTACAGGTTGGTTTTGGTCAATATTTTACTGTATCAACAAAAAAGTAAAGTATGAGTCCATCTCATTATTCTGGATTCCTTTATAGAAAATCATATACTTATCTGTGGACTCATAATACCACTGAAAGTTTATACCATACAATAATAATAAACAGTAATAATAATAATCTTATGGTGAAAGAAAATAAAAACAAACAGAAACAAAAATGGGGCAGAATTTAATGCCATGTTTTATCATCTTTTCTTCAATGTTAAATTTCTAATGAATTCTCTGGTTTAGGAACTTATAGAAAATTTCAGTCTCTAAAAGAGTTGTATTTCTCAGACTAGACACCTTCTAAAGTCTGCTAGAAAATTATTTTTGGCATCTTGACTATAATATCTAAAAGAAGCTGGCTTTCTATTTTTTTTTTTTTTTTTTTTAGGGTAAAATGCCTACCTCTTCAAAGCATTAGTCTGCAACTATGCTTTATAAACGGAGCTGGAAATTTAGCAATTTTCCAGAAAGGTAATTTAGAGCCAAAATTTTGTCCTAGGTAAAAGTGAGTGAAGCAGACCATGCAGCAATATAGCGGCTCTCACTCAGCCTTCATGTAGGGCAGGTTCTTATTCTTTAACACGAGAAAAATCACTGAATTCTGAATGCTTTATGATAAAAAGTAAAGCCACTCATCAGCTTTGTTACCCTGTCTCCTGACTAACTTTAGTCACTGATGTTGATTTTTTATTCTATGTTCTGAAATGTGAGACTTACAGCTTCCTTAAGGAAAGCAGAATGTAGAAAGAACAAGAGTGACAGGCTCCTATATATGTTTGTTTTAAGTGGTCCTTAGATAAATCTGATGGTAACACACAGAACCCAGAAAAAAAAATCCCTTTTCCCTCTGATTGTGACTGCACCCTCATATTTTTACAGAACGTTCTAGAGTGAGGTGAGAAAGAACACTCAAGAATCCTCAATGATACATCACACCATCATCTGTCCTCCAGAAACCGGCTGCCTTTCAGTTTCAAAATCATGAAGCCGCATTTCTAAGGGTAGAGGAAGTATCTTTCTCCATGTATTTCATTCTTTTTGTTGCGGTTGATATCCCTTCCATTGTATCACAATGGCGAAGCTAGTCCAATGACCTCTAGTATGGGAAGCCCTACCTAGTGTTTGGGGAACCTTAATACTGATTAACCACTGACGTAAACAAGTTGCCAGAATAATATAAGGATGTGAAAAAGAAAAGATGAATAAAATAATTCCAATCGTGTTGCTTTTTATTATCGTTCTTTTCCAGCCTCCAGTGGCTTGCTATTGCTCTTTAATAAAACCAGAATCTTTTGCCTTGACTCAGTGGCCTTGAAATATTATTTGGCATCTACTTGTTTCTCTCTACTTTATATCAAACTCCTTTCTTCATGGCCTCCTTTCCAGCCACAATGCTCTCCTTGTACTCACTAAGTTCATTGCTGTTTTATATTCTTTTTATCTCAGAGCTGTTTCTGTATAGATTACTTACCATTGGGTCTTCACATACATCATTTAGGTCTCTAAAGCTGGTTTGAAGCCAACTTTGATTCTATTCAATTTGCCATCACTTTCTTTAGTTATCAGAGCTCACTTTCCTGTCCATTACTTTTGGAATTTTAAGGTCTTCATATTTTTGTTATTTGTGTTTAATTATAATTATTCTCACTTCCCAAAAATGCAAGCTTCACTAGGAAAAAAAAATCACCATATCTTTCACTGCTATTTAAGTATTTCAGTCATTGGTATGAGAAATTTGGTTTTAAAAAAATCAGAACTCTCATTTGTTAGTTTTGATTGTATACCCTAATCCTTTATCATCAACGGAACTCCATATTCTTGTGGGTTTTTTTTTTTTTTTTTGGTTTTTCTATCTGATGTGGATGTTTAGTATTGGATTATTTGATTTCCTTACATACTGTCCATAGTAGCCTTTCAACAAATATATAGTTAACAAATACTATGTCTTTATTGAATTTGCTTTGTTGTTTATTTCCTTTGTTATATTAAAGCACTTCAGTCACATTTATCACTTTGATCTGTGTGGGGATAAGTGTGGGAGTGGGTGTTTGGAGACAATAGGAATCATAGAAAAAGAAAGGGCATTGTGCAATATATACCGTGACAGATTGATAGGAGACATAAATGTGAGAATATGAATAAAATTAGTAATGCTTATTTTGTTAGTATATCTTTGCTTAATTATCAGTAAATACCTATATTTAATTTTTTAAATAAAGTACCTTTGGGATCCAAACTCTATATAGGAAGAAAGTGAGGAGTATTCTAGCCATGCCATAAAATCAAACACTATTTCTTACTCACTGAGCTAAGAGGACATTTGCTGAGAATGTTCTCGACAGTCTGGACCCCAGGAGAAGAGGGCACTGAGAAAAAGCGTGTAATTTCTGTAGTGTTCTTGCCAAAAACTGCATACTCTAAATCTAATCATGAGAACACATCAGACAAACTCAAATTGAAGAATAATCTTAAAAATAGCTGACCAGCACACTTCAAAAGACAAATAGCACGTTTTACAGCCCTGTTCCACTCAGTGTTCTGTATTTGTTCCTAATCTTGCAAAGTCATCATAATTATGAGGCTTGCAATAGAGAGAGATTCCTGTTTCTCAAGAATTTCAAATAAGAAGATAAAATAGCATTAATAGAATGCAATTTTGTTTATTCATTAAATTGTAAACTTGTTCAATATTAAAGTATTGTATACTTTGAAAAGTGGATATACAGATCTTACTTAAAATGACCGAAAATCCACGAGGGATCAATAAGTGTGGTATAGCTGTCAGTAAGTCAACCAAATATACCTCTTTTAAAAAAAAAGCAAAAATACAAATCTCAGTTAAATGCTTATGTATCTGTTGATATCAAACCTACCTATCTGTTCTCCACAACTGGTTGTGTCTTCCAAATTATCATTAGGTTTGAAAGTTAAGAGGAATGGTTCTGGGAAGACCAGAGATTTCTCTGGGTCTTAGAATTCCGAACAAGAAAAGTTTGACTATAACATTCTGGTTAAGTGTGCACCAAAATTGTTCCTTATTCAGCTGGATGCACTAAAATACCTGACTGAGTCATAAATAGGTATTTAAACTTACTATTTACTTTTTGTATCATTTCATCTACAACTTCTAATAGTTTCTAGTCTCTCTACTTAATCTCTCCAAGATTCTAGGTATTGGAGTGAACTTACTTTTTATTTTAAAAAAATATTCTTTTTGAGGTATATCAGATTTTTTTCTAACTGTGGAAAATTAGTTGATTAAAGACAAATAAATACTGCAGTCTCCTAAGCTTAATAGGTATGATGAAGTTGTAGGCCCCAGAGCCTCAAGCTTTCTTTTGCCTTTCTTTCTCTTTCTAATCCTATGGATTTTTCTTAAATAAAACTGTTAGTTTAAAATTTTAGTCATCTTAGGAACTTTGTTTCTTAACAGTGAACAAGGAGACAGAGAAGAGAAGAAGAAAGGAAAGTAAGGAGGAAGGTATGATGGGAGAAAGAAAAACTGATAACAATTTTAGACTACAAATACCTAAATTCAATGGGTAATTATTTCTTATAGAACTTGAGAACTCCAGGACCACCACCTGCTACCTTGGAAAAACACTAAATTTTAATTCTGTTGGAATCCCAAGCTGCATGTTTTTGCTACCATTCAAGGACTTGTGCAACAGTAAGGGAGGTGTTTGGTAATGGCTTCTTCTAGTAATTTACAGTACCACTGTCGAAGAGTGCATATAGTCCTCTATTGATTCTAGACTCTCTCGGTCATGTGATTAAAATGTGAATGGTATGAACATCATTATGTACAGAGCATAGACTTCTATGGAATACTATGCATCTGATTTAATGTCTTTGTCATTGATATTTCTCTTTTGCTACTTAAGCCACTCTCATATAATCAATACTGAAACAAAACAAAATCAGAACAAAACAAACAAAACTTCATATGGTTTAAAAATGATACCTGTATATTTATCTTCTTGCTTAGAGCAAAAGAACGGAGAACAACACAGAAAATAATCCTGTATGTTTCTCTTTCCAGCATTATCTTGCCACAGTTACTTCAAAAGATAAGAACAGGGTAGAGATAGGCTTGGTGTTCTTATCTAAGAAGTGCTGATATGTTCCTGGACAGGATGAAGAAAATTCTAGAACAACTTTCTCATTACTGGCTTGGGTAAGAAATTTTGCCATCATCGATACAGTTAGCACAGCAGAGCACAGGAACACAGGTAGTTTTAAAATTTATGCATATTGAATGTAGAGTGTCCAAGAAAATTACTGTGCAATGTATGACAAAGATGTGGATGCACATGGACACCATGGATGGCTAGAGAATATTAAAGTGGCACATCTGGTACCTACTTTCATACAAAAGTCGTTCGTACTGTTCAAAGGTACAATGGGTAGTTTCTTCTGAAATCATCAGATTATGATATAATTCGATCTCATCTATTTTCTTTTTTCATACGTACCTTGTTAATCTGTTGTCATTTGCTCAGGAAAAAAAACCTCAAAGACAGAAACTATTAGTTGAATACCTACTAATAGTTCCAGGCAGACACTATTCTTGGCATTAAAGATAATCAGGAAACACATCCACACACAAAAGACATCTTGTTCAAATGCAGTATCCATACTGGTTGATAAAAGAATAAATAAAATTATATAAATGGTGTATCCAATGTAGAGAAATGTGAAGCAGTAAGAGCCAATGGAGACAACTAATGTACAGATAACTAAAGATACAAGTAAGGTCCCCTGTAAAAAGTGACATTGAGAAGGCTTCTAAAATATATCTTTGTGAGCCTATATAGACAGACTTTTCTAGGTACAAAGAATGGCAAATACAAAGATTCTAAGTTATAAGTCTGCTTTGGCATACTTGAAGGAGAAATGAGCCCATGTGTCTAGAAAGATGAAAGATGAAAGGGGACAGTACTGGAATTCACTATGTAGGTGAGGCTGACTTCATACAGAGATCCACCTATGCCTGCCTCCTAGGTGCTCGGACTAAAGCCACTGATCACTGTGCCCTAATTTTAACAGTTTGAGGAATATAATACCGTCACTGTGAAACAATTCTGTTAGGGGTGTGTTAGAGATTAGTACTGCTAAGTGTACTTATTTAATAAAACTCTTGAAAATCATATGAGCTAAAAATGAAAATGTATAGCTGCAGGAGAAAGGAGGTCAAAGAAGGTATTTAGAAAGTATACCGGGAATAGACTCATGTTTATCTAATGATAGGAAAGACATTCCATTTGTTGACTGAATCTTTGATTTAAACTTCCAGAACTCATAACTAGCTTATCTGTCAGGATGTACAATCTCTCCTATAGAAGGCAATTTTGTGGAATAAGAAAACATAGAACAGAGTTGATATATTTAGTAAACATATTTTTAAAATAGTTAATCTGTAAGGTTATTAATTCAATTCATTTGATAAAAGAAATAACATCTCAAGATAACACTGATATTTTACCAGCGACAATAATAATCTGGGATAGTTCCATGGAGGAAATGAATTTGAGAAAGCCCGGAAGCCTGGGCAGGATTCAGAGAGACTGCTATTTTTGCTTTTATATTGCTATCACTATTATGCTACCTACATGGTTATTAATTACAACCAAGATACATGCAGGCTACAGGGAAGTTAAATGTGTCACTAATTATCACTCAGGCATACAAAACCAATGTATTTTCAAAGAAAAAAAAACAGTAATAAGACTAAGGTAGAGGTAGAAAGAGGAAATCATGGTTGAAATCTATAATTATATTGTATCTACTCATTTTAAAAAAATGTAGATCAACTGATATGTCCAAAATGAAATATGAAATTTCCAAGTCCCAGGTAGTTATCTCTTACTTGTAGGAAGACTATTCCTTGCTTGGTGAGATGTGAAGATTATAGAGTAGTCGAATACACAGATCCACAGGAAGCAGAAGGCGCATAGCACTGAAAGCAGGAGACTATCTCTGGATGGTAATCTTTGTGGTTAACTATCAATTTTTCAAAAACAATGGGAAGTCAAAATTCTTAATGAGGAATTTACCAAATACAATAATGTCACAAACAGGATTTTGCAGGTGCTATGGCACACACATGTAAGGCATGTCGAGTCCTCTAACAGTTGGCTTGTCATCTGTGGTTACTTTTGTTTTTCTAATTACTTCTTTTTGTTTTGAGGTTATAATTAGAGGAATTCTCCCTTCCCTTTCCTCTCTCCAAATCCTCCCACATGCCCTCCTTGTCCTCTTTCAAATTCATGACCTCTTCTTTCATTAATTGTTGTTATATGCAAATATGTATGTATATATACTTATACTTTTGAAGGAGGAAATTGACCTGTTATCATTTTATTCAGTTGTATACCTTGAAAAGCTTACTGAGGTTTTCCTAAATTATGTCACTCAAATTCACTTACTTAAGCACAATCTGCCACCTTTATTTACCTCAAGGATTTATTCAACTTTATATTTTTGTTTATCTTTAATTTTGTTTTGATCTTGTTTGAATGTTAGCTCTACACACGATAATGTTTTAGAAACAAATCAGGGTAAACTGTCATCAGATGGTAAAGAGAATCTGTGAATGACTTCAACAGCAGAGTTTCACACCTAAAGATACATGGGAGTTCATATTTTGAGACTTTCAAAACAGCTAAATTGCTTTCCACAGTCAGCCTTGCTCACCATACCCAGATGACTATGGTTTGATGCATTCAATGGAAAGAGCACAAGTCCCAGACTCACAAACCAAATTCCAATTACACCTCCACCACGACCAAATGTATACAGTCTAAATAGCCACACTCTCTAGGTCCATAGCAGAAAGCCGTTTAAAAAGAGTTAGATACTGTTGTTTCCTTTCCTTTATTGGGTTTGTATGCATCAGTGGGATTTGAAAGAATGTCAAAGCACCATCATTCAGATGATGTTCATATAGAACGTTCATTGTGCTTTCAACTCCGCGCTCTGAAATCAAGTTGTACATCTGCTTTGCTAACAATTCTTTTTCTACACTATTACTGATCTGCTTCAGACTTGCTTATTCTCATGCATTCTTTCAAATTTTGATATTATCAGAAGTTAAGGGCTCTATGAAAATACAGACTCTGATTCCACTTTTCTGGGGCCAGGCTTGAGAACGTGGTTTTCCCATAAGTTCTGAAGTGGTGCTAATGCAGAAGGTCCAGATAGTAGACATTGCCCAGAAAACCCACAAGCAATTGTTATAGTCTCTGGCTCAAGGATCAGCCAGGTTCCTCGTGATACTGGTTGTCTTTATTCTCTCCAGTTTCTTGTCCCATCCTTTTTATGAGATATTTCAAACATGGGCTAGTCTTCACCAGTTGTCATCAAGTAACTAAAATCTAATCATCAGACACTACCTATTCCCTATAGATGGCAGGCTTAGAGGACCAGGATGACAGCACCTGCCTGCAGACAATGGCTTACCTTGCTTTGGACCTTTAATATGGAGGCACCAACAGTTCTGGTCAATTTAGTATCAGAAACATAGTTTCAGATGAATTAAGTTTTCCATGAAAACTTAAATGACAAAAAAAAAAAAGGTGATCACTTTCCCATTCACCTTCACCAAGTAAACCTCCAATGTTAGTACATTCTGATGTTGGATGTGTTTCCCTTCACAGACTCCAGGCTTTTGTACATTCCCTCTTCAATCAAGAAGCATGTAGAAAGAAAAGTTCATTTAAAAAAAACAAACCAGAAAAATTTCTAGCACAGAAACATCACACTGTTTCCTGTCTCTTGAGATTTGTCCTAGTATTGGCTCACTGTTTTATGAGCTCTTTGATGTGCTTTCATATTATCAATTTTTTTTCTGACTTGTTAGTTCTTCAAGGTGACTTGTTTAAATCACTATGGCCGATATATGCAAAATGAATTTTTTTTTAACTTTTATTAGTTACACTTTATTCACTTTGTATCCCCCCATAAACCCCTACCTCCTCCCCTCTTAATCTTACCTTCCCCTCCCCTTTCTTCGTGCATGCCCCTCCCCAAGTCCACTGATAGGGGAGGTCCCCCTCTCCTTCCTTCTGATCTTAGTCTATCAAATCTCATCAGGAGTGGCTGCATTGTCATTTCCTGTGGCCTGGTAAACGGTATATACTCACTTATATAGACATATAATATAGGATAAACCTACTAAAATCTGTACATCTAAAGAAACTAATCAAGAGGGAGAACTCTGACTAAAATGCTCAATCCCCATCCCAAAAGGCAAAGAGGATGGACATCAGAAGAAGAAGAAAACAGGAAACAAGTTAGAAACCTGCCACAGAGGACCTCCGAAAGGCTCTGCCCTGCAGACAATCAAAGCAGATGCTGAGACTTATGGCCAACTGTTGGGCAGAGTGCATGGAATCTTATGAAAGAAGTGGGAAATAGTAAGATCTGGAGAGGACAGGAACTCCACAAGGAGAGCAACAGAACCAGAAAATGAGAACACAGGGGTCTTTCCAGAGACTCCTACTCCAACCAAGTACCATGCAAAATGAATTTTAAACACACAGAAATAATCAGAGAACTCTTTGCAAGTCACAAAGGTGACAGGGAAGTAGGGCAGAAGTTGGGTGGCCTAAGGAGGATCCTTCCTCTGCTTGCTTCAGTGTTACATGCAGTTCTGTCTGCTCTTGGAGTCTGAATTTCTGGATCTCTTTGGAGAAGTTGAGAAGGTTGTCATTGTCAGACATAGCACAGTGGGGAATTAAAAGGAAATATATTGTCAAAATAGAATTGGTGTGTCCCTGAGAATCTGAAGGGCAGTGGGAAGCATTCTGCTTCATTGAAACTGAGCACGTAGACACATGTAGAAGCTTTGCTACCTACTAGCACATAGAGAGGATGGTCCTGGAGCTTTCACCCCAAGGCTTGCATCCTCATCTTGATATAGACAGTTACAGCTTGTTTTTCCCTGGAGGCCTGGCTGAAATAATCTGAAGTATAAATCCCTTTGAAATGAGTTTCCCTGGACACAATTAACACTCTGCAAGAACAGGATTAGTCTCCTTTGTACCCTAATGTAAGTTTAGCATCGGTATATTATAGGTGCTTGAAGTGGCTGATAATAAAGGAATCCTGTCCTATTGAGCAAAGCTAAAGAAATCACAATTTGTTGGTAGTGCAATCAGGCAAAAAAGGTGGTCCCACAGAAGCTCTTCAGCCCACAGAGGCTCTTCAGCCACTGAGCATCAGTTGTTAAACTGGAAAGTACATCCATGCTCCAGGTACCAAATGGTTTATCTTCCTTCCGGGCACGTTTGAGAAAGGAATGAAATAGACAGAGTGACTAGAAAGTATAAGTGTATTATCTTCAAAGCAGATTTTCCTCTGTGAAAATGTTTCAAATCCTCCCTGTATATTTTACTACCTGTAATTAAAAGTAGCCATGCTTCCTGCAAGGAACTGCAAGCAAGTCATTGAAAGATAGGTAATATATTTTGGAGTATCATTAGTAGATTGATACTATAATTGTTTTTCTTTGAAGCACTGGAATTTTGAATCTGTTTGCTTGACATGAATGATGAGAATAAAATGTGTGAAAAATTAGGTTTCTTTAGTGGCAAGAAGAAATTATTCAAAATTTGTTCTGGAGACTGGTACGCTGATTGATTTCTGCAGTTTAGCCACTTGTAAATGTGACAGCTACTGCAACATTGTATGGCTGATGAATTTCAAAAGTTTGAGACCCTTGCAATGAAGACCACTAAAAACAGGAAACACTGTTGTTTAAGTACGTTATGGACCATCTGCCAAGAGCAGATACTAATCGTCACATGGGAGCAAAAACTGAATGGATAAAGATATGAGAAACCTGAGGCAGAATTATATAATGCCATTTCTACCCCGAGCTTACTCATCAATAATTAACCTGGCAAACCTAGAGCTCAGTTAAAATAAAATTAAACATTCCCCAAATGGCTCCTGAAAGAGGGAGCAATATAGTTCTTATGCTACAATTGGAACTAAAGCAATCTATTCCTAATTGAAATAAAACATGACAAGCTGAAAATAATAGAGATAATTTCTTATTAAAGCACTATATACAATTAAAATATGTAGATTTTTTTTTCATTGCATTTATTTAGTGATTTCTTTTTCTTTTTTTCTTTTTTTTTGGGGGGGGGCAGGGCCTCATTCTGTAGCCTGGGCCAGCATGGGACTGTATTTGCAAGCAGAACTATCTTTCCAATAAAGAAGACAAAGCATTTTTGTCTAGGGAAAAAAAGCATAGCATCTTAGCTATATCCATTTAGCTAAGGCTGTAGATTGTGATCCATTTAAGTTGATACACAAAATTAACTATCACATTTCTATAATTCTTTGGTCATATTGACAATATTTGCATGCCTATGACAGGGATAAAACTGGATTGTACAACGTACTTTCAACAGAAAATGCCTTGAGGTGCCAATGACAAGTCAGGTCCTATAAGGTTCCACACAGCCACTGGTTGCAGCCCTGAAGACATTCCCCTTTCCAAAATAAATGCCGCTAAGTTCCCTTATTATCACGTGGATCCACCTAATTGCCCAATAATCTACGGCAGTCCCCAGTTCAAATTGTCTCCTTTTTATTCTGCAGAGAAATTCAAATAGGCGTACACTTCTATTTCAAGTATCCCCTGTATGGTGTCATCTCAGTTTCTTTAGGGTTTCAGTAGTAACTGAATAGTAGATGGCTTTAATTGTTTTATATAAAAAATTATACAGCAGATAATAATTTATATTATGTTTGTAATTTCTCACGAGTATTTCTCTGTCCTCAAGTTTCCTCTAGGGATGTATACACCTGTCATGTAGCCGTCTTACATAGGACATTGAGACTGTTATTCTTCTCCTTCAGCAGTTCCTAGTAGGTATGTGTAAGTATTCCTCAAAAAAAAAAAAAAAAAAAAAAACCTTCTCATGAGTAAGTTTTGGATGGTTTAATGTAACTTTGTTAGAGTTTTAACTATTGTGGCTTTTCATGAAATAGACATGTACATGTTCAAGATAACTGGACTTTTCTACTTCATAATTTAGAAGAATAGATCTGCAAGATTTGAATAAATGGGTCAATCTCAGTTTCACACAAAGGGAATTAGAAGTACAATAAACAGTAAATATATAAAACATAGTAAAAGTGAACTTTAAAGCATTGTGTATAATTACAGGATGCAAGATCTGTCACTACCAGTTATATAGTTCAACTGAAACCACAAACCATGGGATTTAAGAGCAGCTTTTCCTTGTATTAATACCGCATTACTATTAACAGCACCATCACCACCATGAGGATCCTTTGTGATGCGATGTTGACCTCTTGGTTCTGCCATCTACACTCAGGTCACTGATTTAACTGTAACCAGAAGGGGGCCCACTTTCTTCAGAGGGCTTAAGGGTTGCTGAGGTAACCTTAGCCCTGAACTTGTATTTTTGGGGAACTACAGTTTTCTCCATGTAATCCTAACACCTTGGGCTGCTTTAGGAAGACTGAGATATTAGGATATAAAGAAGGAAAAGCTGTTAAGCTCAACTTGGAGTTACATAACATTCCCACCTCGGTTTGTGATTGGAGCTTGGTTGTTTTTTTCTGTCAGAACAAGAACAAAGAATGGTTTTGGTTTGAGTAAAAGAAATCTCCTTTACCCCTTGATGGGCAATTTGGAAGTCCCACTGTGAAGGGGACTTTAGATTTTATGAGTTCTGACTCTGAAAACCAACGCTTCATCCCAGCGTAGCGTTCAATACATCTTTAGTGTATCTCATAGTATACAAGTGCGGCTACCTGCCATCCCACCTGCTCTTCCTTATCTGTTCCTCCTCCCCGAACCCTCAACTTTCCCTCCTAACTGCAAGCTACTATCATTTCAATTATTTCAAAGTCTTTAGATCTTTCATATATGGTAACATGTGATTTTTTAAAATATCCTAGCATGAATGATAACTGCAAGGGCATGGGTAAAATGGGGTAACTGCTTTCCAAGGTATTTCCCAGTCATGCTTAGTTCCTAACTATCATATTATATACTACATTAGAATCTATCCATGTATAGAAGTAAATGAAAAGATTTCATATCCAAAGCTACCAATTTAGGTTGATAAAAGGCATGTATCATAGAAAATTTTATAAATTGACTTGTTTCCTGATCATTGTATCAGGATGGAAGAATTAGATCCAAACTATTTTCAATTAAATATAAATTTATTAAAAAGTCACTAGTTTGCCTCTATGAGGAACACAGGACAACAAATATTTTTAATTAAAAAATTTTTATATTAATTATAGTTTATTTACTTTGTATCCTAGCTGTAGCCTCCTTACTCATTCCCTCCCCATCCCTCCCTCATCTCCTCCCTACCCCTCTCTAAGTCCACTGATAGGGGAGGTCCTCCTCCCCTTCCATCTGACCCTAGCTTATCAGGTCTCATTAGGACCAGCTGCAATGTCCTCCTCTGTGGCCTAGCAAGGCTGTTCCTCCCTAGGGGCGGGGGTGAGGGGGGTCAATGAGCCAGCCACTGAGTTCAGTCAGAGACAGTCCCTGTTCCCCTTACTGGGGAACCCACTTGGATACTGAGCTACCATGGGCTACATCTGAGCAGGGGTTCTAGGTTATCTCCCTCCATGCATGGTCCTTGGTTGGAGAATCAGTCTCAGAAAAGACCTCTGTGCCCAGATATATTTGGTCCTTGTGGAGCTCCTGTCCTCTCCAGGTCTTACTAACTCCCCCTTCTTCCATATGATTCCCTGCACTCTGGGCAACAAATATTGTAAGTAGGGCATCACCAGTCTGTTTACTATGCCTTAAGGTACCAGTGACATACCAGGTCCTATGAAGCACCATACAGCCACTGGTTGTAGCACTGAAGACATTTTCCCTGTCCAAAATAAGTGGCATGAAGGTCCCTTCTGACCATATCTATCTGCCTAATTTGATGTATAATCTATAGCAATCCCTAGTTCAAACTGCCTCCTTTTTATTCTTCAGAGAAATCCAAGTGGTTTCTTTTTCTGGAAAAAAAAAAAAAGAACTTTCATGACATAATCCACCACTTGAGTTCTAGCCATTATACTACCTGAGTTGTACCTCAGATTTCTGATAATTCACACATAAGAAAGTACTTTCAGACTGTGCTTTATTGTTTCTGTTTATATCAAAGTTGGCAGAGTGTTTGCCTACTGGGCATGAAGACCCAGATTTAATATCCCAAGCACCACACACGAAGCAGGAGTAAGCTATCAAAGCCATTTTTAGCTATAGCACCAGTCTGAGGTCAGTCTGGGCTATGTAAGGCCCTGTCTCAATAACAACATCAACAACTCACCTCCCAAGGACTAGCCACGAGCCCAGATAGACAATTGGAAAGGAAATTAGCTTTACAAAAAGGTCCTGATGACAGAGTCAATTTTGAAAGTATACACTTCAAACATACCCTCAGCTCTCTGGTCCTTAGAGCTCATTTAACAGTCCATTTATTTTCCTACCATGCAATCTATTTTCATTTTCTGGTGGAGTCTGCTTCTGGGGGAAGGTTGGAAAGAAGAAAGGGAATGTACACTTTTCAAAAACAGGCCATATATTAATTCATATCTTACAAACTACTAATTTTCTTAGCCTGCATACAGACCATCATTGACTTTTTTCTTACTACTTCCCAAGTTCTTTTCCATCGGCAAGAGGAGAATATGAAAATTAATATGGTACTTTCTCAGCTTAATCGTGACTCTAAAGCTGCAGTTTTAAGCTTGTGGTTTGTGGCTGTGCATACCTCAGATAATATTTTATTCTCTCAAAGCTTGAGAAAACAATTAACATGTGAATCTTCCTTTTGCCCATTGTTCTAGAGATGATGTCAATTTCCATGCAATGACCACTGGGGAACAGTGGTTGATTCTCAAAGAGAAATGCTGTAAGGTGCAGGATTTGTGCCTAATTGTGATCTTCTACGGAATAAATTCCCTTTGAAAAGTATTAGCATATTCTATTTGCCTCTAAATGGGCCTATCAGAAAGTCTGATTGCCTCTAGGCTTAACTTGTTTGTGAAAACATTCTCTTTATCTCAAAGAATGACTCTTGGAGTTTTGACTTTGGAAGTCACATCCCTAATATATTATCAAAGAATCAAAATTTAATTGGTTACTAATGACACAACAAATAAGGCAATTTCCTGTTGAGTAGCCATCTTTAAATACAGCAAATTTAGTCACAGTTTGTTGCAATTGTGCCGATTTTCAGATTGGAAGTAGAAGACTCGTACCTACTACATAGAGATATGTTTTGTTTTTTGCCAAAATTTGGGAATTTCTGAGAGCCTGTTCGTATCAGTGTATTAATCTAACTCCTTATGCTTAGTCTTGGCCTCTTTAAGATAAAAAATTGAGACATTAAATACACTTTATAAGAGAACATTATATGGCAAATTTGGAGTTTCAGATCCAGCAGTAACTAAAATAGTCTTTACGAAGAAGAGTAGGGAGTGTGTGTGGTGGTGGTGCGGTTCTGAAAATGTAGCCATCTCTGTTGCTAAGCAGCTGTGTGATGAGACGTATCCGGCTTTTCTCTTCACATTTGTAAAATTAAAAACAATAGAGGGGGTGGACAGGGTTTGAAACCATGACCCCGAAGTTTCACATCACTGTCACACATGTTGAAAACACGTTCTCTGGGTGAACAATTTCTCATAATTCTTTACCTTGGTGTAGTCCATTGAGGAACAAGCGCAAGGTATAAGCATTCAAAATTCAAGCCTGTCTACTAATACATCACTTTGTAAAGTCTTAAATCTAGTGGTTCTGGTAAAGTTCTCGACCATAAGGACCGTTTTAGCTCATACTTGGAAATTTACCTCGAAACCTAGACGGATTCATTTTTTCCTTATCTTTAGTTACCTGAACCTTTCCTAGTAGATTTAAAAAAAAAAAAAAAAAAAATCCTTCCACAATCTCTTGTGGGGGGTGTGTGTGTAGGGGTCGTACCCTAAACTACAAATCCCAGGAGGCAAAGCTGCAGCCACCACCCCCACTTCCCTCTCCCTTAAACCGAGTTCGGGAAAACTCAGGTTGAGGCAACCAGCTACGTGCCTGAGAGAGGCGTCCGCAGTTCGTCCCGCCTTTTACCGCGGGATCATCCGTTGCCTTTAAGCCGCTGCCTGGGCGCCTACGCGCGACGCGACGCAGAGCGGGTGGGCGTGGCGGACATCACCTGTTCGGGGCGGCGCACGCGCACTGCGGCGGCGGCGAGGGGGCGGGGCGCGGGGCGGGGCCGACGGCGCCGGGCTGGCCGAGCTCTGCCGCTCCCGGGCTGCTCCGGCGCTGAGGCGGCAACCCGGAGGCAGCGTGTGAGGAGCTCGCCTGGCGCTGTCCAACATGGAGGAGCGGCCGGCCGCGGGCAACGCCTGCGGACGGCGCTGAGCCCGCGCTGCTCCTCCGGGCAGCCGGGAGAGAGGGCGCGGAGCCCCCAGAGCTGGGCAGCGTGCACGCCCCGGGGCGGACCCCGGCTGGCGGGGCAGGGACGGCCGCGGGCTTCTGCACCGGGACGTGTCCCGCCGAACCATGGGCAACGAGGCGAGCTTGGAAGGGGAAGGGCTCCCCGAAGGTCTGGCGGCGGCCGCAGGCGGGGCTGGCGGCTCGGGGAGCGCCCTGCACCCCGGGATCCCAGCCGGCATGGAGGCGGACCTGAGCCAGCTGAGCGAGGAGGAGAGGAGACAGATCGCTGCTGTCATGTCAAGGGCGCAGGGGCTGCCCAAGGGAAGCGTCCCCGCGGCCGCTGCGGAGTCGCCTTCCATGCACAGGCACGCACAGCATGATGGAGAGGTCCAGGCATATATATACCTCTTCCCGTGCACGTTTGTGTGTGTGCCCGCACGGTGGTACATATATGTCGCCTCCCTTCATTTTATTCTCCCTGTTGGGGTGGCGATAAGGCGATCAGGAGCTTCTGGATGGGCGGAATAAAAATGATGCAGTGTAGAGTTTCTGGTGGGATAGTCATGGGTTGCATTCTTGGAATTGTGATTTTAGGTTGTGATCCCCTCACCCCTTTGGCCTTTTGGAACCTTTTTCCTCTAGGGAAGTGTAGAGAGACGCCCTACAGTGTTTTACTAATCTGGAAATCTTCCATTAATACAACACAGACGTGTTGAAAAATGGATAGAGCTGGGTTGGGTGTTTACCTGAACGCTTAAACCCCTTCAGTGTTCTGAGGTCTTTTTCTCTGAGAATGATGTGTAAATATTCCTGTAACAATACCCTTAACCCCCTGGAGGTGACTGGTCCTCCCTTCCCAGCCTGTCCCCAGAGAACAGGAACTGCCTAGGTAAAAGGCATGGAATAAATATACCTTTTATATTCAGCGAGAGGCCCTAAGATATTCTGTGACATTAAACAGATGGTTTGGTCACAGCAGAGCAGGTGCTGTACATGTATTTCTGAATTAGCATATGCTAGTTTTTAAACCATTGCTCTTTTTTTTAATGCAAAAAAAAAAGTCTTGGTTTATAGAACATGTGAATTTGTATTACCTTAAGATTAGGTTTCAGTGCACACTTAAAAACAAAATAAATACATGACAATTTGAACAGGCAATTATAAAAGCTAATTTGTAATATTAACATACTCATTTCCTCACTAGCATTCTATTTTGCCCTTTCCTAATGAATAAGTCGTTGTCTAATTAGAACACCAAGAGGGTATAATCATGCTTGTCAGCCTTTGTTATTGTAAACAAACCCCTTAACTTTACGCCCTTCAGCAGGAAAAATATCTATCCATGGTTCTGAAACATCCTTTACAGGGATTGACAGGACTTCCACAGTCTCTACTTGAGGCTGGAAGTACGAAACGTCTGTAAGTATAGGTGTAGAACGCTCTACTTCATAAACTTAAAATGTTTTTCACTTAGTTACCAGCATGCAAATACGAATGCATAGTCTTGCCAAATGTCATAATAAACATAACCCAGGAGCAGTTTAAATTGCTGAAAGATTTTGTTTTCATGTAATATCGGAAATGCTGGAAATTTGTCAGGTAAAAGTCCCCATTTAATTAGAAAGAAACCACAATAGCATGGGAATTAGCCCCCAAAATGAGCTTTTTTTGTCTTGAAGCTACTATTGTTTTGGCTTCTAAAATACTTTACAAGATGAGCTGTCTTTCTCTGCTTGCTGGAATGCTGACTTTGAAAAAAAATCAAATGTGCATTTACTGTGTCATTTTTAGAATAATAGTGAGATGCAGTGCTATCATGAGCCAGATCTAGAATTTTTCCAGTGGGGTACATGCAACAGGTCTAGCCTGGTTGCAAATACAAGTGAGATCATTGGTGTTTATATTTGTACTTTTGCTTTTGTACAACAGACACTGGAGAAATATTTATGTCTATATGACTCTTACTTTATGTTTTATGTATATTGCAGAGTACTTTCCCAGTTCCCTATTAGCAACTGGACACTTTGGGATTGTTATTATTAAGCAATTTGTGCCCTAAATTACAATAGGTAACAGTTTGAAAATATATGCAGATAGAATTTCTGATTTTAGGAACACATTTGCCATTTGCTAAAGTCTTTCTATAAAGGACACTTTGGAAAAACATATACTTATGCATGATAATGAGAGAGTCACTTGACCTTGTCATTTAGATTTTCAGACTCTTGGTCTGAAATATATGTATATAAAGGGTTCAAATTATTTCAAAATTTAATAAGTTAAGAGATGTGCATTTAAGATATGGCAGGATTTATTTATTCTACCTTTTTTTTTCTTTTTGAGAAGTAAGGATTTTCAGCTCCAAGACTCAAGTTCTTATCTTATTGATTTTATGTGACTCACAGCAAATTAATATTCCTTTCTAGACCCATGAGTGTCTCATGTTCCTTGCTGCTAAAGAAGATAATAAGACCTGTCTCACCTGTCTCAGGAAGTCATTTTGAGTATGACTCAAAAGTTCACAGTGATTTGGGGAGGAGAGGGAATAGGAGCTGGATTTTTAATATTAAGGAGTATGACAAATATAAAGCATTGAAATCTCAGTGCATCAATGGAAAACTCTGAGTTATGGCCACAGATAAGATGTATGTTGTGTTTTTCACTGTCAGAAATACTTTTGATGCAAATTTGTATTCCTTTACATATGAGTAAGTAAGTGTGAGTCCTACCAGCAGAACCCTCCTTAGGCTGGAGGCCAGACTGCTTGAATTAAGTTTATGACTTTGAATTATTCTTTTAGCCGTTTCCTCTCTGGTATAAAAGTGAGTAAATAGTTCTAAGATTATTATTTCTGATGTGGAATATTTTATGTGACTCAGCACTATCAAATTGTCATTTACTGTTGAGTTACATTTAAAAACATTTCATCATTTCAGCTGCTTCCACGTTACAATATTCGCATATACCTGAGATATCATGTTATCTAAATCATCTTCTCTACTAACTTATGACAAAAAAAAAATTCTAATCTGGGAATGGCAATAGTGAAATGCAAAAATGATGTAGAATTAAACACAAGAAGCTGAAATCAGAATAAGGTGACAAAATTCTTCAAAATGTTGATTCACGGTAGCCTCAGTGAAAGACAGTTTTGCTGCTACTCTCCAGTTTGTTCGTGAACATGTGATTTGAGATGGCTCACTGAAAAACTTTTGTGATAGAAGATTAGAATTGTGAATTGGTGATTTCCTTTAGAGCTCCTGTGAGCCTCCCCTACTGAGTGGCCATCTGCTCCACTGGTTGTTTGTTTTAAATATAGAACAATAGGTCAAGCCCAGGTTCTTAAGTGAATATGGAAAGTATCTATTTAAAACTTAGAAAACCTTTAGAAGACTTTGAGGTGAAAAGAACTCAAGAAACTTTAATCTATGGTGGAGCAAAAACCTGATACGTTCTTTCATTGGTTTTCATATTGCAAACCATCCATTTATCCACTGATTCATCAAACATAAATGCTTTTCTCCTAGTTGCCAGGTTTGATTCTAGCAATGAAAAGATGAGTGAAATGTGATCTAGTGCACAGTTTTGTGTATAAGACACAGATTGCATTTTAGTTTATTTTTTAGCAGAATGGTTGTTATGGCAAACAGAGTTCAAAATCTCATATTTACCCAGGCACCTTTACATTTCTGTTTGGTGTTAAGCTAATCCTGTGATTTTTTTTTTTTGAACTTGAATTTAATACCAATAGCACCTAAAACCAAGTTAGATTTTGTAGATACTCCTTTCAGTAGAGTTTTGCATTGTATTAATTGAATGTGAGACATTTGCAGAATAATGCCAAAATCTATACCACGTATCTCTTTGGAAATAACCTATTTTCAGTTATATACTGTGGCTTTTATTCCTTCCCATGCACAGACAGGGAGTCCTGTAAAGAAGCGTTTGCAATATGTCCAAATGTAAATGTGTAGCAATGATTAAAAAATAATATCACAGGCCTTTTGGAAATAACCCAGGAAATAGTTTGAGTTTCTTTTTAAGTGAAAGCTTTGGAAACATAGTAAAATATCTACTTTAAAAAAAAACAATTTCCTGGAGGGAACTGCCTAAACTCTTCTATTATTGTTAGTATTAATATTATATACTGCTGGGATCAATTATATCACCTTCCACATACCAGGCAGATATAGTACCAGTGAGCTACAACCTACCATAGCCACTCATTTTGTTACATCATTTTATGCATATGTGCCAGTGAAAATTATTTTATTTCTGAGCCTTTGCTACAAGTTATACTCTTCCATTTCTTTCATCTTTCTCTTAGATCCCGATTTAGGCTGTAAGGATTAAGGAAGTTCTGAAGAAAATAACTAAATAACACAAAGTTGAAAATATGTGGCTGTGGCCCTAACTAGCCAATTTTGGACTGAATAAAAGATGTAAATTGTATTGTGACCATATTTCAGGTGTTCCCAAATTATTAATTATTTTTTCTGCTTCTTTCAAAAGGAAGCATATATTTTCCAAATATAAAATGACATAAATGAAACAAAAGTATTTATCTGGCTTTCCCCAGAGTTACAGTATGGAATGCAGTTAGCTATACTTTGGTTGTTGAAAAAAATAGCTTATTCAAAATTTAACATATATAACTTTAATTATTCAACTCATATTACTTAAGGTTTAGCATATCTTTAGCATATGTTTTTAAAAGAAATAATTGTCTTTTAAAGATTCTTGTCACAGCCTCCTAGCAATGTCAGTGATAATAGATAAAACTACAATGGTAACAATAAATAATGTCGCAAATACTGAATGAAGCTGTAACATGTTTTTCTTCACTGAGGAAAGTAATAGCATTTTCCAAAAGTGGAACCATAGCTAGTTTTATGCTACTTGGCTATCAGGCCAAGATACTTTAAGTATATCAAAATACTATAAGCCTTAGCTGATATGTTGCAGTAAAACCCTCAGATTAATTAAGTATTAGAAAAGGTCAAGTAATATTGGCCTTGCACAAGAAAATTTGTTTCTCAAACAACGTTAGTAATTAACATACAGATCTTTATAAAGTTTAATAAGGATAGTGCCTGATGGGTGTTACCATTCTAGGTAGAACAGGTCAAACTGAGTAAAGCATTAGATTTCTTCAGCATACTGAAAAAAATGTAAGCTCCATTACCATGAATTCACCTAAATGTCACACTGTATACCTTATGTAACTAATATGAGTTGTCAAAATTAAGTAAAAACTAACCCAGAAAGCTGTTATATGTAAAACAATGCTTTTTCTTCTCAGTTCTCTTTGCTTTCTCTTAACCATAATTTTTTAATCAAAAAGGCAGTACAGGTAATCACATATGTGTTACAATGTGACATTACATTGTCCTTTTGCAATTTTACTTTTTTAAACCTCTATGTTATATTCTAGTAAGTATATTTACGTAAGTTTTTATTATTTAACAACTAAATTATCATCACTCACGAGTAGCTTTTGTGACACTTCTTGTTGAAAAATTTTATCCATTCAAAAATAACAGACAAGGAAAGTTTTATGATCAATATAGGTTGCAACACAAATTGTATCCACATTCGAGTTACAAAACAAAACAGAACAACAACAACAACAACAAAACAATAGCTTTAAATGTTAGTTTGTTTTGAAGTAACTTCCACTATTTTAATTTTCCAGGAAACAAGAGTTGGATAGTAGTCAGCCTCCCCAGCAACCAGGAAAGCCACCAGACCCTGGACGCCCGACTCAGCCTGGCCTCAGTAAAAGCAGAACTACTGACACGTTTAGGTCAGAACAGAAATTGCCTGGAAGGAGTCCATCCACTATTAGCTTGAAAGAATCAAAGTCCAGAACTGATTTTAAGGAAGAGTACAAGTCTAGTATGATGCCTGGTTTCCTGTCAGATGTTAACCCTTTAAGTGCTGTCTCCTCTGTTGTAAATAAATTCAACCCGTTTGATTTGATATCAGACTCTGAGGCATCCCAGGAGGAAACTACAAAGAAACAAAAAGTTGCTCAGAAGGACCAAGGGAAGTCCGAAGGGATCTCAAAACCCCCCTTACAGCAGCCATCACCGAAGTCTGTTCCTAAACAGCAAGGACCACTGAAAGAGGTGATACAGCAAGATAGCTCTCCCAAGTCGGCATCTTCCCAGCAAGCAGAAAAAATAAAACCACAAGCCCCCGGCACAGGAAAGCCTTCCCAGAAGAGTCCAGCCCAAACACCAGCTCAGCAACCAAGTCCTGGGAAACCTGTAGCCCAACAGCCTGGGCCTGCAAAGCCCACAGTCCAGCAGCCAGGGCCAGCAAAGACCTCAGCACAGCCCGCTGGGACAGTGAAGCCTCCGGTTCAACCTCCAGTGACAGCCAAGCCCCCAGGTCAGCAGGCTGGATTAGAGAAGACCTCATCACAGCAACCTGGGCCAAAGACTCTAGCTCAGACTCCTGGGCTTGGAAAGGTTCCAGCTGGGCCAGCAAAGTCCCCGGCCCAGCAGCCAGGGACAACAAAAGTCCCAGCTCAACAGCCGGGGCAACCGACTTCGCCTAAGGTACCTGGGCCAACAAAGACTCCAGCTCAGCAGTCTGGACCTGGAAAGATACCAGCTCAACAGCCAGGCCCAGCAAAGCCTTCACCCCAGCAGCCCACCCCAGCAAAGCCCCAGCCTCAGCAGCCCACCCCGGCAAAGCCCCAGCCTCAGCAGCCCACCCCGGCAAAGCCCCAGCCTCAGCAGCCCACCCCGGCAAAGCCTTTACCCCAGCAGCCGACCCCGGCAAAGCCCCAACCTCAGCAGCCCACCCTGGCAAAGCCTTCACCCCAGCAGCCCACCCTGGCAAAGCCTTCACCCCAGCAGCCCACCCCGGCAAAGCCCCAGCCCCAGCAGCCCACCCCGGCAAAGCCCCAGCCTCAGCAGCCAAGCATGGCTAAACCCTCAGCTCAGCAGCCCGTGAAACCAATAAGCCAAATGGTTACCGGAAGACCTCTGCAACCACCACCAACTTCTGCAGCACAGACCCCTGTACAAGGCCTCTCTAAAACCATCTGTCCTCTTTGCAACACCACTGAACTTCTGTTGCACATTCCAGAAAAGGCCAATTTTAACACATGCACTGAGTGTCAAACCACCGTCTGTAGCCTCTGTGGTTTTAACCCCAATCCTCATTTAACTGAGGTGAGTGAGTTGATATATCAGTCCAAGCTCTGTAAGCAAGCATCTCAGACAGTACACACCTGATGCCTGCTTTGTCACATAAGAGAGGGAGTGGTTGTCTCATTCTCGCCCCCCCTCCTTCCCCTTCCTTCCCTCCCTCCCCTTTGTCCTTTTCTTTCCCTTGTCAACTGTAAATTTATTTTTATAAAGCATTCTCTCAAATGAAAATCCTAACATATTGCCACAGTTTCTGAAAATGTGGTAGAATATACAAGTATTAATTGAAGGAAGGAACTGAACTCCCTGGTGTGTTAATTAATATGTTAATTAAACACATATTAAACTGTGTTTGTATCTACATTGTTTCTTAGGGTGAACTGATACTGGTTTAATTTTTTAAATTGATGCTTCTAGCTCCCATATTTTGATGTTATTGTTGTATGGTTTGTTTTAGTTTTAGTTTCATTTTTTTTCTCTTTCTCTTTTAAGACAAGGTTTGCCATGTAGCCCAAGCTGACCTAGAATTTTGCAGTTAAAGTTGCTTCTAACTTGTGATCTTCCTTCTAGAGCCTTCCAAATTTTGGGATAACAGGCATGCTCACCCACATCCAGCTCACGTTTTGATACTATTAACTGAGATAAGTTTGCGTTTCAAAAGATGAATAATAATTTTTAATTTTAAAATATATTTTAATATTAGCAGAAATTCGGTTTTCAATTTGTACATGCCCATCCCCGTCAGTGATTCCTCAATATCCAAAGATGATATACTTCCCTTCATTAGCTGAGAGTCACTTATAACAATGTGGGTGGATCAGCAGCATGAAGTTATTGAAATGGACATATTGCTGATGTCTGTATTCTCAGAAGGTAGGTTACCGAGAAAGCCTGCTTCACCCTCAAATCAAAAGGGACCAAGAGTAAGGTGCATGACTACAGGTTTTTGTTCTTAGTGTTGGTAGACTAATTCTCAGGCAATCAGGAAGTATTAGCTTAGCATTTAAAGGCCTGGGGTAAAGTAGTATTTTAATAGATTGATACTGGGGACATTTTAAAGGGAAGAGACTAAATGTCACAGTGCAGTAGAAAAACTAGGAAATTCTTTGAATTAAAAAATAATGACATGTTTGTCTTTCAGGGTCTGGTTTATCTCGTTTGGGATGACTTTTTGTCTGTAAATTTTATGATTTCTTTCTTTTTTTATTTAATGCCTGTGTAATACTTCATTGTGTAAACATATCACATTTCTTTATCCATTCATCTGTTGAGGGTCATCAAAGTTGTTTTCAATTTCTGGCCATTCTGAATAGAGTAGAAATTAATATTGTTGAGCAAGTTTCTCTGGTAGGATGCCACATTCTTTGTTTACATGGCCAAGAGTGCTATAGCTGAGTCTTGAAGTAGATGAATTCCCATCTTTCTGAGGAACCACCATACTGATTTCCATCATGGCTGTACAAGTTCGCACTCCCATCAGCAACCATGTGTGTTCCCTTGCTCCATGCCCTCGACAGCATGAGCTGTTACTTGCTTTACTGCTCTTACCCATTTGAACAGAAATCCCAAAGTGGTTTTGACTTGCATTTCCCTATAGGATAAGAATGCAGAACATTTCTTTAAGTGCTTTTCAGTCATGAGTTTCCTTTTTTGAGAGTCCTTGCTTAGATCTGTACCCCATTTTAAAAATCATGTTTGTTTTCTTGACTTTTTTGAATTCTTTATATATTTTGTGTATTATCCCGCTATTGAATGTATAACTAGAAAACAATCTCTTTCTCTTCTATAGGCTGTTGCATTGCCCAAACAGCAGTATTCCTTTCAGTTTTATGAGGTCCCATTTATTCGCTGTTGAGCTCATTGCTTGGGCTAATGGTATTGTGTTCAGAAAGTCTTTTTTTTTTTTTTTCTGTGTCAATGAATTTAAGACTGTTCCCCACTCTCTTTTCTACCAGGTTCAGTGTATCTGGTTTTATGTTCAGGTCTTTGATCCACTTGTAGTTGAGTTTTGTGCAAGGTGCTAGGTCTGAACATTTGTATTCTTCATTCTGGTTGCTTCTGTAAGCTTTAAGTGGGGGAGAACACAATATATAATTGAGAAAAGAAGTCTTTTTTTTTATCTGAAGTCAGCATCATAATAGATGTGTAGATTTGGTGTGAATATAGAACTTTTAGTATCTGTTTCTAATTTAGAAAATGTTAATTTCACATGGTTGAGCCTAACATGATAAGGTGTTAATAACCCACAAACCAAAACATGTTAGGTTTGAACATCAAACAGAGGCTGAATTTTTTTTAAGCTTGCAGAAGCTTTGTTTTGAGTAACTTTATGCCCTGATTGTATTTTGAACACAAAAATAAATGACATGTAAATTGTTCTCTGGGGAAAAAAAGAAATAATATGAAGGTAAAATAACAATAATAATAATATAAAATGAATGTGAATGGACTGGGACTTAAGGGTATAGGCAAAGGTTTATGGCATTTTTTAATTTGAGGAGGTCTGATACCGCCTGATATATAGAAGGAGCATTAAGTCCATCAGGAAGACAGTTGTTAGTGGGTTGAAGATGATTTAAATATCTCTAAAGGATAGGGGCTGTATACTCTATAAATGAAATTGTCCACCAGTATCAATGATGAGGATTGATAGTTATTATGTTTATTTGGTCACTAAATTATAATGTATGAGAAAAATATAGTTTCAAAACTTGTCAAGCCCACTTTGTTTTCTGAAGTATTTTAGTTTTATAACCAAAGCTTTTATTGGGTTTTGTAAAACTGTGTAAGTGAGCCGTTGTTTACTTATAAAATTACAATTACTATAAACACACTATTATGTGTTCTTATAAATGATAGCCAGAGTTATATTGTAATTAGAGGTTTAGCTGTGTGTGTGTGTGTGTGTGTGTGTAACTTCCAAAATTTTAGTTAAGTTGTATTTTGGCCCAAAAAATACTGTTTTGATAATGATACAAGGCAATGGTTTGAAAGACAGATGGTATTTTCACTGAATATTTGCATTTATTATGCTTCAGTGGCAAGTCACAAAGCAAAAAAATGCAGTTAGAAATATATGCATCATGTATTATTTATATTCCCAGCATTTGAAAGACACATATTATTTAAATGTTTAATAAATAGAAGGCATTCCACTACATGGTTATGGGACAGACATGTGACTAAAGCATAAATGCTGAACTTATCATAATTAAGATATACTACATTTATGTATACACCAGCAAATATTATATTGATTCAGGTGATAAGAGATGAAAGACATAACCAAATTCGATGAACTCTTGAGAATGAAGAATGGGGAAAGCTTCATGGAAAAAGCGTCTTTCCCAAAAAGCATCAGAATAAATATTGTCATTTATTTATAGTATTTTAAATACTAGAGAACATGCAGCAGGTTAGGAGTTGAGCGAGACCTGGACATAGAGTAATTTAGAGCATACCTAGGGTATTGAGCCTCCATCTGGAGTGGTGAGATGGCTCAGTGTATAAAGGCCTGGAGCTCTGGGCAAGGCCCCCAGATGACCTACCCCCAAAAGTTTCCCTCTGATCTCCATATGTGCACTCTGAGTACTCTTTTGTAATTCAACTTAGTTCTCCTTGTGGAGAAGGAAAGCCTTTAAGTTACCTGCCCTCTCTGGAGACTGTGGAGATGGGAGCTGTTCCAAATACATCTTAAGAACCCCCTGGCTGCCAGCCTACTGCTCTGGTATGGAGAGGAAGTCTAGTTCTTCATTCTGGTCCATTAATGAAATTAATCACTGCAGTGCAGGCTTTCCTTGAGTCTTTCTGCTACAAACTGAATATTTACTTTCTAATTAGTGACAAAGGATTTTTGCCGTTGTTTTTATAAATTTACTTTATCACTAACAGTGAATAGCCTCAGGCATTTGTAGACAGATTTAAAGGCTTGTCCTCAATGCTGGTTCATTCTCTCAACTGGCCTGAAATTATACAATATAAGAAAATGACTTGCCATTTTCAGAACATTGATAATGAACTAAATATCAGTGATGAAATTGAATTTGTTTAATTATTATTTTTATTAGTAGTAATTATGTATGGCTTTTGGTCAAAACTAGATGTTTAATTAAACAAAAGCATAACTACCTTTCAAGATCAAAACAGTTACAAAATGAAACTAGACTTTCATATATAGATTTGCATGTAAACCTCATTTAAAAGATGAAATAAAACATGTTTCATATATTTTAGTTAAGGAAAGTGGTTTCACTAGTTACCCTACAGCAATAGGCCTGTCACCACTTCTGATTTAAGAGAAATTCTGTGTTTGTGTATGTGTGTGTATATGTATGCATGTGTGTGTTTGTATGTACGTGTGTATGTGTGTATGTGTTTGTATGTATGTGTTTGTATATTTGTATGTGTGTGTGTGTGTGTGTGTGTGTGTGTGTGTGTATGTGTGTGTAGCAGGGATCGTTAAGAAGACCTGGAAAGAGAAGAGCAGAAAGGTTACAGTAAACAAGAAGAGACTGCAGGCACCTCTGGTGAAAGAAAAATAGGATAGCATTCTCCTTCTATTGGACTAGCTGAAAGAACTTCTACAAAAGAGGAAATTTTCTTTTTAAATTGCTTGCTGTTTTTAGCACAGAGATCTTGTTTTTTTTTTTTTTAAACCCTCCAATTCTAAGTGAAATTGCTACACAATTCCCTTTAAAAAAGAAAAGCAACTCACAAATGTTGATTGCCTCTATCTTTTGAAGTATTAAAGGTGTAGTACCTCCAGAACATGTGAAAAAGGATTGATAATATAAGTTGATAAGGTTAAGCAGTTGCAGAAATAGATGGAAATTGTAAGCCGTTGAGGACAAGCTGAGGAAAAAGTTCACAAAGTCATCTTGGAGTTTCACCAAATGTGAAAATGTAGTGGGTTCATTCAGGTAACATAAATAACAGGATTTATGTGCCTTCTGCGAAAGATTTAAGAGAATATCTCACTAATGATTACCATACTCAAATTTCAGTGGGCTGATTGAAGATAAAAATGGACTTGGTTAATGATCTGGAAAACAAAAACCCATAATTGCCCCAGATTACAGAACCAAAAAAAAAAAAAAAAAGAAAATCCAAAGTTCTTCAACCACTTGCTTAGCATCCGCTTAGTTTCATGGATGTTCTAGATTCTGAGCATTCAGACTTGAACAAATTAGGCTAGAGGAGGGTATTCTAGTCAGCATCACAAATAACTAAAACATATGGTATGGCAGATGGTAAAAGTGTTATAAAGAAAATGAAATACTGGAGGGTATTGTGCAGGAGAAGGATAGGGACTGAGCACTGTGGTCGTGTTTCTCTCTTTCAGTTGAAGGTTAGTATTTTAGGGCTAGGGTTAGTAGATGATTTGGGAATAAAAGTCTTAATGAAGTAGATGAGATATCTCAATGGGTAAATGTGCTTGGCACGAAGCATGATAGCTGGAATCTTATTCCTGGAACTTACATCATGAAGGGAGAGTACCCAAAAGCTGTCTCCTGACTTCTACACAGGATCCATGGAATGCATGCACCCCCATGCACAAAATAAATAAATGAAAAAAAAAGTAGATTTTAACCGAAGTTCTAAATTGCTGAGTGTAGTTGAATGTTAAAGGTGAAAGTAATAAAGAAATGTAGAAATGCATCTAGTAATGTGTAATTCTGAGATCAGCTCATTCAAAAAATCCCCACTGTAGAGATTCATTTTTATCCCTAGAAGTAATTGACATTAAGTTGTCTTTTGGTAAAATTAACTTTTTATAGCAAGAGAAAAATGCAGAGCATTGTAAATTTATAACTCAAACATAAAACCAGAGCTCATGAAGTTATAGCAATATCTACTACAAAATGTAAAATCTAAGGTCATGGTGTTGGCTCTACAGTGCCAGCCTTAGTGCCAGCCTTAGTGCCAGAGAAGGAGGCTCTTACTGTTAATGGTGCATCTTTTGTACTACTTTTTATAAACTTACAGATTCATGTCCAAACTAAAATCAACAATGAAGTGATCTGAACAGTCTACTTTATAAATATTATTAGCCTAAAAATTATATATGATGTTAATGGTTTGATAAATTATTTAAACTTCTTATTATGTTAAGAATTCTTTAGCCTGGGTATTTGTGCTGGTTAGCATTCTATGTATTACTGCAGTATGTACCTAGATAGTTTGTGAAGAGAGGAGTTTTGTTTTGGTTCACAGTCCTGCAGCTTTTTTCTTGTGGTCAGTGGCCTATTGATGTTGGGCCTGTGGGGAAGCAGCATTGTGGCAGGGACAGTTGAAGGAGCAGAACTCCTCACCTCATGCTTGGAGAATAGAAGTCAACAGAAAGAAGGAACCAGTTTTCAATTATCTTCTTCATGGGAATGGTCCTAAGTGCTTAGACTAGTAGGCCCATCTCTGTTTTTCTTCAACTCTCAGTCGTACTCATGTGGGGACCAGGCTTCTAACACATGGGTCCATTTATGATGCTGGTCAGTCAGCATCTTCACTCATATTAAAGGATTATATATACTCTAACTGGTATCAGGTTCCTATGAAGTAGAGAAATAACATTTCATAATTCTAAGCGTAAGAGTTTTGGAAGATACAAGGCATTTGTTTTGTTGCAACGATCTAGAAATTCCTATGTCTTTACTATTAAAAGCAGAATATCTTGATTTTAACAAAAGTTTACCATTAAAACTAGTGTTTTAATGATGTTAACATACCAGGAAGACATAAGTACTTAAAAATATGTGTTATTTAAATATGTTCAAAATATTACATTGAATCCCAATCTTTTACGCTGACTCTCTGATTCTTTTATTCCTTGGCTGTACTGTTTATACACAGCTTCAGGCTGTACTTAGCCACTAGAACTTCAGCCATTACACTTTATTATTTTTGTCTGCTAAATGACTGAACATTTTGGATGTCTTTCTGAAGAGCTGGCTTTTATTATGTCTACACTGCTTGTTATGTATTATTACAACTAGCATTATGGTCCATATAGTTTAGTAATGGCAGATGCTGTTCTGTGAAAGCAGATAACTGAAGCTAATGAGGCTTATTGAATCAATAAATAAGCTTAACGTACTGAGTAATAGTAACACCTGCCACCTCCTGTCCTCTGAGAAAGCATGCAAATGTAACATTTTGACTCATGTCAAATATTAATTGCTCTTGGACACGGCAACCCGTTACTTACAAATATTTCATGACTATTTCACCAAAGACAAATGTATAGAATAATCTATAACAACTTCATAAATTTCCATAAATAATAACACCAAATACATAGATGACGTCAGATGATCTGAGGTCTTGCTTTAGCTCTGCCTTCAGGCTTGTTGATGGTAGTATTACTTTACTAGAAATACAACTAACAAACAATGTTATAATAAATAATATTGTCTTTTTCTTAAGAAAAGATACTGGGCTTTTGTTACAACTTGGGAAATAGTAATTTGAACATTTTTATTTACTTATCAACTTATTTTCATTTTGACATTTAGTACTTTGTTATTGACATATTCATTTTTACTAATCTAATTACACCGGAATTCAAATTTAAAAGCATTTTGAAATATATAACATTTGCTTATTAATTAGTGATAAGATAACTCTGGAAAAGTGGAAAATATGGGTTTCCAGATTTGGACATCATGGGTTTGAAGTCTTCTTTAACATTGATTTGTTCAAGCTATTATTTTTCTGAGTGATTGGTTTCATTCTTTCATTGAGATAGTGGGCATAATTAAAACTGAAACTGTTTTTTGTTGTTTTTGTCTGCTAAATGACTGAACGTTTTAGATGTAGGATATAAAGCTGGAATTGTTTTCAAGTTGACATTATATCTACATCATATTATTGCTGTTATTAATTGGTGTAATATTCTCTAAGTCATTAGGGGATTAGTGTCATTTTTGTTAGCTTCATTTATAGGTTAAAAAAATGATGGTAGGAATTTAAGTTTTATAGAGGCATACAATTTGCTAGCAAAAGGTCCTATAATAATCTAAATTTACTTAACCCTAAAGTTAACATTGATCTATGGAAGAGCACATTGTCCTTAACTGGACATTAAATTTACTAGGCAGTCACTAAATTTCTAAGTTACTGAAAGTGTATATATATATAACACATCCTCAAGAGTTCAAAGATATTTAACTTATTGTCCACTTTGTTTCAGAATAGCAATTGTTATAAAAAACAAAGATCTTGAAGAAGGAACCTGGTTTCCTATCTTCCTGACTAGCCTTGCTGAAAGCCTTACATTGATGACTGCATTTTTGTTTTCTAGGAAAGCTAAGAGCTCGTAATCTGAGCTGGCCACTTTACCAGCATTCCACAATAAAGATTAGGAAGTCCGTAGATGCTATTCCTAAGCATAACATTTGGCATCTAGAAGGACAGACAATAAGTTAGCAATTTAAGATGCAAATTTGTAAAGTAGAATATATGTGGAAAGAGAGGGAGAGAGAGAGGCAGAGGCAAGAGAGGGGGAGAGAAACTACCTAAATATAAAACAACTTACCACTATTGTGTTTTTAAAAAGCATTAACTATAAAATATATTTCATAAAATATTATATAATTAATTAATTTATTAGTCAGAAGTTTTAGTTCTATACATAAAATGAATTTTAGCAACACATTCAACTCATTTAAAATAAACAATTTAAAGGGGGAGATAGAAAGACCTGGAAGGGACAGGAGTTCTACAAGGAAACCAACAGAACCAAAAAATCTGGGCCCAGGGGTCTTTTCTGAGACTGATATTCCAACCAATAACCATGCATGGAGACAGCCTAGAACCTCTGCACAGACGTAGCCCATGGCAGCTCAGTGTCCAAGTAGGTTTCCTAGTAAGGGGAACAGGGACTGTCTTTAACATGAACTCAGTGGCTGGCTCTGAGGGGGGAGCAGCCTTACCAGGCCACAGAAGAAGACAGTGCAGCCAGTCTTGATGAGACCTGATAGGCTAGGGTCAGTTGGAAGGGAGGAGGACTTGGAGAGGGGCAAGGGAGGAGATGAGGAAGTGAGGGTGAGATTGGAAGGTAATGAAGGAGGGGCTACAGATGGTATAAAAAATTAATAAACTGTAATTAATATAAAAAATTAAAATTAAAAGAAAAAACAAACAATTTAGTTGACAAGTTTGTCCATATGTGAACATGATGATAGGAATTCTCTGTTTGGATTGACTGAAAAAAAAAAAAAAAGCTTCAGTCCAGGTTTCCTCTTGTTTTGTTGTACTGTCAGAGGAAGAATGATTTCAAAACATTATCAAAGCAAAATGAATGATAATGAAAATTTAGATTAAATTTGTTTAAAACAATGGCAGAATAATGTAATGCTGATGAATCATAATTTTAAACCCCATTTCCCTGATATATATCTGTGTTTATATGAAGCTGTGCAACATTGGAATCATTTATAGCTTGAAAGATGTCCCATTCAAAAATTTAAAATAAGAAAGTTCCCTTAGAAAAACATGCATTTTTACATAAGATTTAATATATTTTAGCATTTCTGGCTTTTTATAAACTGTGTTTTTCCTTCCCAAGCCAACACACACACATGACTGACTGCTAATTTCCCTGAGTTCCCTGAGTTCCCTGAGTTAGCCCATGTTGAATTCATACTTTTTCTTTTTTTTAAATTTAGCCAGTAAAAATTTTGGTATATTTGACTAACATGGCTTATCTTTTATTTAATTTTTTAAATTAAATAGTTATAAAATAATACAATAAGCTAGACTTGCACAAACACTGTTTAATTGGAGTCATTGCAGCCATAAGCTGCAAAACCGAGAGCCTGAGGCTTCTGTTTGTAGATCTGCTGAAGCGTAGAAGCTTGAGAAGCTGCTTAGAAGTTTTAGTTATAATGTATGTAAATGCAGTCACTGATATGACATCCTCCTTTCCTGTGTAACTGTAGCAAACATGGGCTTTCTTTCCTAGCCTTGTGTTTTCTGCTCTAGAGGCCATGGAACCTGCGAGAATGGAGCCTGAAAGTGAGGTGACCTAAGTCTCATACAATAGCCAACTTCATTCAGAGCATCAGGAAATTTATATCAAGTGTTAAAAAAGGTCTCCTGAGTAACATTCTCATGAGTTCAAGCTGTATATAATCACAAGGACAAGGTGTGTGTGATAAAAAGATGTTTTCCACAGAGATATATAAAAGACAGTGGAAATACTTAATTGAATAACAATGGCCAGCACTGATGAATAATCTGAGGTAAACTCATTCCTATCTTCTAAACCTGGGAGGGGCACAAATGTATAACCCAAGAATGAGTCCATGTTTTGAAAAAACTGAGGTCACATGACTTGTCTTTTTTGTTGTTGTTTTGGTTTTCGAGTTTTCTCAGATTCCCTTCACCTGTCTCCATTCTGGACCATATTCTAACAACCATAATACTTAGATATTGTAAAGTGTGCTTTAGTGTTAGTTTTCCTTCTTTTAGGCAACTGTGGCAAACATTAAAACATGCTTCTATCATTTCAAACTGTTTGCAAGGATTGAGAATGGTATTGTTAGCAACTGGTGAATGTTGTGTTGGTCCATTCAGACAAAATTGCCCATTTAGCATATTCATTACAAACGATGGTCATAGTTGTTAAATTATTCAGCTGAAAAATGCAGTCAAGGGCAGCTCATTCTCCATGTGGGTTCCCTAGTAAGGGGAGCAAGGGCTGTCTCTGACATGGCCTCAGTGGCTGGCTTTTTTATCACCTCCCTCTGGAGAGGCTGGTAACCCTGTCAGGCCACAGAGGAAGATGATGCAGGCAGCCCTGATGAGACCTGATAATCTATGGTCAAATAGAAAGGGAGGAGGACCTCCCCTATCAGTGGACTAGGGAAAAAGCATAGGGAAAGAAGAGGGAAGGAGGGTGGGACTGGGAGGAGATAAGTGAGGTGGCTGCAGTGGGGATACAAAGTGAATAAATTGTGATAAATAATAATCAATAAAAATAAAAAAAGAAATCACAAAAAACAAAAACAGAGTTTAAGAGAAGCAACATCCAGCTACTTTAAGTGCTACATAAAGATTTTTATCAAGTTACAAAGAATAATATCACAGTTCTGAGGAATCCCATTATCTACCTTTTAATTGAAATACATTATGCCGTGATATGCATAGTTAAAGATTACAACCACAGTGAGCCATCTGCAGCCAAAGTGCTGCTGGGTGTGACTGTCTTTGTCAGTCACATGTGTCATGAGCTCTCAGCAGTCCTTGACTATCTGCTATGAAGCCCGAGCTTGGATTCTTTTTTGCAATGCTGTGTTTTCAGACCTGTTGTCTGGATTTATTATATCTTTCTATGGCATTCAAAATTATGTCATGTTTTCAGTACATATTTTGAAGTAAGTTAATGAGATATAGGAGTAAACTTTGTAATAGTTTATCATTAAATATACCACACATTTATGTTACCCAGCACAGAAATATGAGTATACCTGGTAAACGGCCAGTCCTTTTAAAGTAGAAGGGGGGTGATAATTAGAAAACACATAAAGATGTTATATATTTTAATTAAAATACAAATTTTCAAATTGGTAGTGAAGATGTGGCAGACTGTAGTTGCTGCAATAGTGGTGGTAAAAGGAGAAATGAGGTGATGTAGAAAGCTGGGTTGCTTTTAGGTCAAGACACATGACCTTACAGTGAGCAGAATCCAACAGATTCCGTTAGAGATGACAGCATCAACTTGACGGAGTGAATAGTCCACTTAGGAGTCGTGATCTGCGGAATGATTAGTTGCAGGCGTCAAGAGTAAAACCCCAAGAGATTCTACAAAGCCATGATGAAAGCATGATTGAGGAAAAACAGACCAGTAACTAATATGAACACCAGCAGCCATCAATTCCTGACATTGTTCTTTCGATGTTCCAGTATTTCAAGTACAGCAGCTATCTAAGTTGAGCAAAGACTCCATTATACATTTTAGGTGGATTTAAATCTTGTTTTAGTAGAAGTATTCTTTTTTTTTTGTTTGTTTGTTTTAACCATTATTCTTTGAGAGGTTTGCATTCTACTGTGAAGCTAAACACATGTGTTTACAAAACCTCAAAGAATTACAAAAAATTGCCATCTGAAAAAATATAAAAAAATACTGCTGAATAGGAATGTGGTTTTCTTCTGAGTCTCTTAATATCTACATTTGTTATTATTAACTGGATGTATCAAGTTGAGTATCTTTACTATTGTGGGCATGAAAGTCAGAGTATATTTTTTTGGCAATCAGTAGTTTTGGTACAATGTTTAAATTGGCATCTATTAATTGAAATTCTATATGTGATAGTCACAATTAAATCTCTTGAGTGATCTGAATAAGATGTTGATTATTTCCCTACAGCCTTAGCTAATGAAAGTGCATTTTTTTAATGTATTTGAGATCTTCTACAAGGGCTCAGCAGAAAGGAAATCTTGAGCCCATATTATTCAGGGAGATATTAGGTTATTATGTGTAGATCTATATTAATACACACAGAGATTTGAGAATGAGCAGAAGCACTTTCTGACCTCTACCTTACCCATACTTATGAAGCATATTAAGTCGGGAGACTAAATGAATGAACACTATTATGCTGTTTTTTTTTAAGCCTCCCAATTCAGGGAGCTAATAGAATTAGATTAGTTCATTAAATAAATGTATTTCTATATCTTGAAGTTCATTATGGACTTTTCTGTAAAATAGCCTGTCAGGAACTTAAAGTTGACTATTTTGTTGTTTGTCTCATATAATCTAGAATTTAGGACATTTCAGCTTGAGCTCTATTTAATCATGTTATATTCTTTTTTAAATACTAACATATTAAAAGTAAGAGTACTTCTAGAACATGACAGTTGAAAGCTCCTCTAGTACCACTATTCATTATTCTGTTTTACTTTCCATTTTATCGAACGAATGTAGATGACTAAAATATGCTGTCAGAGAGGGGTACTGCTTGTGACAAGTAACCTGGGGAATTGTTTACGACATCTCTCTGAAAGCAGGAAGGAGTCATGAGGACTAATATGTTTCTTTTTAAAAAATGATTAGTTAGCCCATTCTAAGTCCTGGGATTTTTATATTTAGCATTCAGTGTCTAGTAGGGGCTAACATTTTCCACTCACGGCTCTCACAGAATAAAGAAACAGTCATAAGGCAGGAAGGGGCAATTGTCAGAGACATGGTCACAAGTACAAGTGGCAGCAAGTGTTTCAGCTGATGATGGTGGTGTAGAAGGGACCTCTGTGCAGCCAGCATTAGAGACAAGGGTTTAACTGTGAATGGGAAAAAAAGAAAGTTACTGTTTGCAGATACAGAAATATCTACACCTATGCAATTATAGCACATTCTTTTCAGTTTCAGTACATTCGAGGATGACTGTTTACGTCCAGTTTCAGATAGAACCCAGATAGGGGTTCTAGTGAGAATTGTATGGAACCACATGATTAATATTAAAGCTTCTGTGCTGGCTATGTTAACAAGGGTAATCCACAGCATAAAACGAGATGCTACAGTAAGCAAAGTTAGACATTATTTTTAATTCTTGAAATTTGTATCAGCTAAATTGTTTTGTGTTCATGATGCTGAGAAGGTCAAATATACTTTGGGGATCAAGAGAAACATAAGGAAGTCTTTCCCATTGATGGCTTAATATCTTTGGGAGTTTGGGCATAGATCTTGCCATAGTGTAACTATGTAATTTTAGCATAAAAATATCAAGAGCATATTTTGATAGTAAAAGCTAGAGATAATCACTTCCCTTGTTCATTTTAAATATTATCTTATGGAAGTATATATTATTTGAGTTGTGAGGGCCAATAAGAGAAAGAGAGAAAGAGAGAGAGAGAGAGAGTCTTTGGAAAAGAAAAAGAATAAATGGGAAATTATTTTTACACCCAATGCAGAGAAATTGTATAGTAACTGTAGTAAACATATGACAAATTTTTAACTCGGATAACTGAGGACAGTGATATTATTTCTACCGTATGCCCTTTTATCTCTGTGCACTTTGTAGAGAATGTAACTGGCACAAATGTCAAAGTTAGCTTACAATTTTCTTGGTTAATTATGTGAATATTGAAGCTGGCTGTGAGCTTATTCATTTGCTCAGTATTAAGACACACATGCACTCTGTGTGTGTGTGTGTAGATTATGAAGTGCTGGCATAAGAATCATTTAGGTATTCATGAGATATGGCCAGTAGAATTAAATTAAAAACAGGCTCTTTTTTTAAAAGGATAAAAAGTTGTGTGAGTTATCATAACTGTAAGCAATGACTTCAACTCTTACTCTAGCAGTGAAGCAGAATACAGAAGGATGAAATATCTCATGTATTGTGTATAAAAGTAAAGCAATGCATTAAAGAGATAAAAGATAAGACAGTGACATGTGTTCACGGAAAGGGTGTGCTAAGAGAATTCTCTGAATAGACAGCCATACATGTGTCCTATCTCTCTTTCCCTAACTCCTTTCTGTATTTAAGTAGGTGTAACACTTAAAAAATACAACGTCACTTAATTTTGACCATTTCTCTGAGTTTATGTACATCAGACATGATATATGTTATGGTAGTATGATAATTTCAAAGTTGGCCAAAGATGTACTTGAGGACCATTGATGGGCAGAAGCCCTAATGGTCACACTGTAGAAGAACTTACAGTTTTACTGCTGAGTTCAAGTCCATCTGCTCAGAATTTTCTACAGGCACCAGCACAAAGCAGAAACTAGCAGAAGAGAAGGAATCATCATCATACTGTTCTCAAATGCTTCTTCTCTATGCCTAAACTATTAACATTAACTTATGCCCTAATATGCCTTTTTCTGACTTTTTACCTCATTGTAGTTACAGCCACCTATGGGTGTGGAATTTTGGTTCTTTTTTCAGACACCTAATATTTAAAATATTGTCTGGTAAACATTTTTTTTTGGAATCATATAAAATGGTTAATAGGTATGCTTTTAAATTATCTTATGAATTATTATATTAATAATATTCACACTTGTTCACAATCAATGAAATGTGAAATACAGGTATGATTGTATATATGTGTGTGTGTTTGTATTTCACCCATGTACCTTCCTCTTGTTCACTCTCTCCCCCTTTCTTCTTCTATAGCAGAAGCATATTCATAGCATTATCTGCTCTCTAAAACACTTACCTTCCAAACATCTTGACAAAATTTACAAGGAAACAAAGTTTACTTGGTTAAATCATGCTATTTAAGATAACTAGAGTTAGCCTTAGTAAATAGTCTCTTTCTAACTTAGCTTGCTTAAATTTTATTCTCAGATGTGTGACTACGTTGACGTGGAAGTGGAAATGATACTTCTCTAATTTATGAAATCAGCAATGTTTTCATAATTTGACAACCCTGCCCTGGGATGTATAACTAAAATCTGGTGATGAGCCAACATCAGAAAAAACATATAGCAACACAAAGCGTAGCATATTAGTGGAATCTAATTAGTTAAAAATCATGTTTTTATTATATATTACCTTCTATTTCCGGAACTAATCCACCTTAGTAAATCATCAATGAGGAATGACAATATAGAGGTAGAATAGAATCATGTTGTTTTTCCTGTTTATTTTTCTTAAATAATACTGTATGCTTTAGTCTATGAGGTTCATTATCTTCCATAAAGTTAAATTTTGCATGTTTCAATCTTTTGGTTAAAGTAATGACTATAATTGATTCTTGGAACAAAGAGAGTTATAAATGGCAACATGCTTTTAAAACAGTTTGTGTGTATGTGGGGGGGGGGGTTACAGTGTTACCTTAGTAATGATGGTTATATGTTATTTCCAGATCAAAGAGTGGCTCTGTTTAAACTGTCAGATGCAGAGAGCTCTAGGAGGTGAACTAGCTGCAATCCCATCCTCACCGCAGCCGAGTCCAAAGGCTGCACCTGCACCTACAGCCACAGCCAGCAAACCATCTGGACCATTGCAGCCAGCTTCCCCAAAGAAGGAGCCTCCGCCTAAACAGGACAGCCCAAAGGCACCGAAAAAGCCACCACCACTGCAGAAACAGCCAACTCTTCATGGACCTGCCCCCACGACAGCCCCACAGCCTCCGGTGGGTAAGGCAGAGGCCTTATCTGAGCCAGCCCCTCCCAAGGAGCCTTCTGCACCTCTACCTGAACAAGCCAAGGTTCCTGCTGCAGATGTTAAACCAAAGCAGCCCAAGATAGCAGAGCCACAAGCAGACACCCAGTCTGCGTCAGCAGCAATAGCAAAGCCTGAAAGTCTGAGCTCTCAAGTGCAGTCACAGGCTCAGGAGAAAACAGCCCCTCCTTTGAAAACAGACTCTGCCAAACCCTCACAGAGTTTCCCACCAACAGGAGAAAAACTCACCCCATTTGATTCTAAAGCCATTCCCAGGCCTGCATCAGATTCAAAAATTATTTCACATCCCAGGCCCAGTTCTGAGAGCAAGGATCCCAAACACATTGATCCAATCCAGAAGAAGGAAGAGCCTAAGAAAGCACAACCCAAGATGAGTCCTAAACCAGATGCGAAGCCAGTGCCAAAAGAATCACCAACACCCTCTGGTCCACGATCTACCACTGGCCAAGCTGCACCCTCATCCCAGCAGCCCCCAAAGCCTCAGGAGCAGTCAAGACGGTTCAGTTTGAATTTGGGTAGTATCACCGATGCCCCCAAATCACAACCCACGACTCCTCAAGAAACTGTGACCGGCAAACTATTTGGGTTTGGAGCATCCATCTTTAGCCAAGCGTCAAATTTAATTTCCACAGCAGGCCAGCCAGGAGCTCATCCACAGACTGGGCCAGGTGCCCCAGCAAAGCAAGGCCCTACTGCATCTCAGACTCCTGCTGCTCAGGGGCCACCCAAGTCCACAGGTCAGCTCCCACCAGCACCTGCCAAAGTAACACCTGTGAAGAAGGACGCAAAAGCCCCAGCAGCCGAAAAATTGGAATCCAAACCCGAGCAAGCTCCAACAGTAAAGAGAACAGAGAAAGATATGAAGCCACCACCTGGGAAGGTCTCCAAACTACCTTCTGAGCCTGAAAAGCCTGTCCTCACCCACAAGCCAGACAAGACCACCAAACCCAAACCAACCTGTCCTCTCTGCAAAACTGAACTCAACATAGGTTCTCAGGATCCTCCTAACTTCAACACCTGCACAGAGTGCAAGAATCAAGTGTGCAATCTCTGTGGATTTAACCCAACACCCCACTTGACTGAGGTAAGCGATACCTACATTACATATGGATGAGAATTTGTATCACTTTATCCTGAGTATTTGATATCCTCAAATTTCTGAGCAATAAAATGTGTTTGTACTGAGGAAAAGAAATGAGCATTGGTAGATCAGAAGAGGTTATAATTATTTCATCCATACATTATTGTGAGTTCTTGTGTTTTTTTTTATGCATTTGTGGGTTATTATACTGAAAGTAAGAGATGGACTATGCTAGAAAATTAAAGTTTCAGAGGCTCTAGTCTTTCATAAATTAAAGATCCAAGCTTGGAAGGTTCTTTAGTTTTCATATAGAAAGTCTACATAAAAGTTGTAATACATAGTTCTCATTCCTATAATTCTTCTGTCGTATATATAGTTTATTGTTTAAAATCATATTACTTTACTTGTGATTCACGGTCTTGCTGTGTGGCCCAGGCTGGCAAGGGAACTCATGATTCTCTTGTCTGAGCATCCCAGGTTCTGAGATTTGGGGTATGTGCTACCATGCCGTAGTCTTTGACACATTTTCAAAAAGAACTTTAGTTGATTAGATTCATATACAATATGAATATTAATGGTTAAAAAAGTTGTGTAAGTTAAGAATATTGCCAGATAAAATTAGTGGTTCACATATGATGTATTTAGATTTTCTATACGTCTGTTGGTGATGTTGTCTGATGATATAGTAGAGTGCATTTCTGGGAGCTGTAGAAGACAAATATGTGTCTGACGAATAAAGAGACACCGTAAAGAGATGCAAAAATACTTTCTCCACAATGTAATAACCACAATGCAGTTGGTGACTCTACACCTAATAATAGAGTTGTATAAGAATAGATGGATAAGCATTAGTATTAAGTAAGGCTATTAGAATGCTTGGATATAGGGCAGTCAAGAGTTAAATGTTCACTGGTCTCTTAGGTAAATAAGATTTTGAAACTTAAAATAACTGCCCTAAGCTTTTACACAAATTACACTACTTAGGTAGTTTTTCAGTTCACTGTCTGTTCTTATGAGCCGAAGAAGCGTGGGTGAAACTTATGTCAGAGAAATCTTAAGGTTTTTTTTAAATATTTGTGCTCTAATTTAAAAAATACATTTTAATATAAACAGAATTTCCTCACTTTGTCTTTCTCTTCCCTTCCCCCATTCCCTCATCCCACCATCCCCAGGTCCAGGTATCCTGGCTCCAACCCTTTCCATATCCTGGGTAAAGGGATGGACCTGGAAAGACTATTTTTTTAAAGAACGAGCATAGAAAGTTTTTCTCATTCACTTTACAAACACAGAGGGTTGCCACGCCATTGCTAGCACCCTGTGATAGTACTTTCACTGCAGGATTATGTAGGGTTTTTTTGTTTTGTTTTGTTTTGTTTTCAGCTGTGATGAATCATATTTACTAACATTCATTTTGAAAGGTGAATACATCTTACCATTTCATGGGTGTTAACTATTCTTATTGCTACAAATTACCTTCAGCATAAATATAAAACACAAAACAAAATTTAATTTCTTCATAGTTTTAGAAGGGCGGTTGGTTTTTGTGCATTCACCATAAGGGTAAAATTTTGCTTAACCAGTACAGCTGCATTTATTTAAGCTGTTAAAAACAAAAACAAAAAAAGTACCCTTTAATGAAGAGCCTTATAGTGTCAACACAATGAGTTTATTTGAAATAGCTATAAAATAAACACTACTGAAAACAAAGCTATGATTTCTATATTTTCTTAACATAAACTTGTTTATAGTTCAAGAGAAGGATTATAGTCTATGATATAGACACAATGCTACATATATATGTGTGTGTATAGATTTGTTTGTATGCTAATGTGCATATACAACAATTGACCCATCATGATTATTAAAACTTTGTCAGTTTTCAATAAAATGAGAGTCCTTATAACCAAACCTTCAGCAGAGTGTAGGGAACCATATGAAAGAAGGGAGAGTTTGTATGACATGGAAAGGACAGGAGCTCCACAAGGACAAAATATATCTGGGCACAGGGGTCTTTTCTGAGACTGATACTCCACCAAGGACCATGTATGGATATAACCTAGAACCTCTGCTCGGATGAAGCCCGTGGTAGCTCAGTAAACAATTGGTTTCCCATAGTAAGGGGAACAGGGACTATTTCTGACAGGAACTCAGTGGCAGGCTCTTTGTTCTCCCTCCCCTCCAAGGGAGGAGCAGTCCTGCTAGGCCACAGAGGAGGACTTTGCAGCCAGTCCTGAAGACACCTGATAAAACAGGGTCAGATGAAAGGGGAGGAAGTCCTCCCCAATCAGTGGTCTTGGAAAGGGGCAGGGAGGAGATGAGGGAGTGGGATACAGCTGGGATACAGAGTTAATAAAATGTAACTAATAAAAAATAAAGAAAGAAAGAAAAAAATAAAATAAAATGAGAGTCCCTTGAGTACAAAGTCACTAAATCTTCCCTGGAAATCTTTGATAGTCTGTGTGGTTGTTAATCCTACCTTGAAGGTCATCATTTGGAAAGGAGCTTACTTGAATAAATTAGAGAATTAACCAACATGCGTGGGACTCTAAGTTTTGAATAATTTGAAAGTGTAAGTTGTCTAAAATGTTTAGGTAGTTTAAGGTCCCATTTTTCTTTTTTTTATAATTTTTATTTTTTATGTTAATTACAGGTTATTTACTTTGTATCCCAACTGTAGCCCCCTCTGTCATTTCCTTCCAATCCCACCTTCTCTCCCTTATCCCTGCCCGTCTCCAAGTCCACTAATAGGGAAGGTCCTCCTTCCCGTCCATCTGACCCTAGTTTATTGTGTATCTTCAGGACTGGCTGCAATGTCCTCTTCCTAACAAGGTTGCTCCTCCCTCTGGGGCGATTGGAGGTCAAAAAGCCAGCCATTGAGTTCATGTCAGAAATAGTCCCTGTTCCCCTTACTAGAGAAACTTACTTAGATGCTGAGCTGCCATGGGCTACGTCTGAGCAGGGGTTCAAGGTTATATCTATTATGGTCCTTGGCTGGAGATTCAGTCTCAGAAAAGACCCCTGTGCCCAGATATATTTGCAATATGATCCAGTAGGATACAGAACGTCTGTCACTTTTACTGTGCTCTGCAGTAATTTCTTGAGTTTAGAAGACCGTGTTTAGGGGAAAGAAAATGTAACTAGTGTTCTTGACCTTGACCATGGTAAAGATCTCACTCAGTTGGCAGACTTACCTCTACTGTTGGTAAAGTCTATTGGGCAGTTTAGTATTAAAGAAGTGAATGAAAGTTTGTTGACTTATTTTATGTTCAAGTAGTTCATATTATTACAGCCTTTAAAAACTCAGAGAAATGGCAGATGGGTTAGCGTAAAAAGATGGTGAAAGAATGTGTTTGCTAATGTGTATGCATTTACATACATATATACCCTGCACATACATGACCTTATATACATATGAGTATGTATACTAACAGACAGATTTATGTGTCCAAATAATTAAAAATATTTTAAGCTTAATTTACATCACGATCCTACTGTTTATATTAAATATTTTTCTTGCATTTTCATTGGGAAAACATGTACCTCTAATATTTATTTAGGCATCATGTTTCTTCACTGTTTGTGTTACTATTCTATGTGTTCAAAAAGGATATTTTCAGAATATTTATATTTATGCTTTTGATTGTTTGTTTTGTTTTGAGACCTTTTGAGACAAGGTTTCTCTGTGTAGCCTTGGCTGTCCTGGACTTAATATAAAGTCTGTGACTCCCATTTATTTTCTAGCATATTTAACTTTGCTGTAAGACCCCATTTCTCTTATGCTAGTCTCTGAGGCAGATGCTTTCCTGAGAGGTACAATACTGCCTTCCTGACACGCCTCTTTTTGCTTTTGTTCCTCTGGTAATGAAAAGGGGTCCACTGAGGTCTGTCATGTGTCAGAAGCTACACCTCCCCAACCTCTTACCCAATAGCCGTTTTGAAGGTCACTTCCTGTTCACCTTGCACATTATCTTTCACTGAACTTGAGGAGTGCCAAAGGCTTCCGGTGGGCCCTGGGATGCACCTAGTATCTAACCCGATTTACCGTTTAACTGTGTAGTGGCCAGTTTATGTAAATGGTGCAATAATCAATTAACCCCTAGTAACAAGACACCATTCTTTCAGGCCTAAGTTTTGTCCATGCAAGCTGTGGCTTTTCTTAGAAGAAATTTTAAAAGTGGCATCATACCTTTCTGAAAGAACTTTAATTAATGAATCTGGAAGGTTGCCAAGAGTAACACCCTAGGTTGTCAATGGCTTTCTCTACTGAATTTCAGAAATTGCCATTTAGTTCAAACACAAAAGATGCCAGAATGACCTACTGTGGCTATTTATTTTGTATTGTTTTTGCCACTCTTTTCTGAAGTAACTTTTCACCATGTAAACAAGACAACATGAATATATAGTTTTTCATGCTGAATGAAGTCCTAGAGTCATAATTTTACTTTCTTAGCAAGATGATTTTGCATGGCCTAAATGGTATAGAACTAGCTAGCATATATTTGTCACTAGGCAACAAATGAGCCTTTCTAGCTGATTAAGACCCAGTGTTGAGACAGATCCTTTTCTTTCTTCTTTAGCTGTGGTAGCTTCTGCATTCTGCATCACTGACAGCTGGCCTAGTAGAGATGGACCACATTAGCTTCAACTGCATAGTGTCTTTCTTTTACTTTAACGAACATTACTTAATAATGTAAAAGCTTCTTTGATTTCTTTCTTCAGAGACTTGAAGTTTTTTTCAAAGAGGCCTTCCACCTGCTTGGTTAGAGTCACCCCAAGGTACTTTATGTTATTAGTGGCTATTGTGAAGAATGTTGTTTCCTTGGTGTCTTTTTTGGCCCTTTTGTCTTGGGTATACAGGAGGGTTTTGATTTTTTTGAGTTAATTTTGTATCCAGCCACTTTGCTGAAGGTGTTTATCAGCTGAAGGAGTTCTCTGGTTGAATTTTTGGGGTCACTCAGGTATATTATCATATCATCTGCAAAGAGTGAAACTTCTGTACACCTAAAGAAGATAAACAAGAAAGAGGACCAGGGGTAAGGTGATCAATCCTCACCTAGAAAGACAAAGGGGATTGACAGTGGAAGTAGGAGAAAACAAGTAACAGGACAGGAGCCTACCACAGAGGGCATCTGCAAGACTCTACTTAGCAGTGTATCAACGCAGATGCTGAGATTCATAACCAGATCTTCGGCAGAGTGCAGGGAATCATATGAAAGAAGGGAGAATTATTATGACCTAGAGGGGACAGGAACCAAATATATCAGGGCACAGGGGTCTTTCATGAGACTGTTTCTCCAGCCAAGGACCATGCATGGATATAACTTAAAACCCGGACTTGGATGTAGCCCATGGTAGCTCAGTACCCAAGTGGGTACCCTAGTAAGGGGGACAAGGATTATTTCTTTTTTTTTTTTCTTTTTTTTTTTTTCTTTTCAATGCAGTTTATTCAGGAACCTTGAACAATCATCTGACCCTGGGGAAAGCCAGCCCACAGCTTAAATAGCCTCTGGGTAGCCAACCCCAGCGTGCCACGTGGGCAATGCAGATAGGTCCACATACATCACATACATGGAAGCAAGCCAGATCCTCAGCCTTAGCCAAATGTGGAATTGTTCATGACAGAGAGCACTCACCATCGGGAAGGTGGAAGGCGGAAACCAGCTCCATCTTTAAGGGACAAGGATTATTTCTGACATGAACTCAATGACTGGCTCATTGAGCTCCCCCTCCCCCTCCCCTGAGGGAGGAGCAGCCTTGCTAGGCCTCAGATAAGGACATTGCAGCCAGTCCTGAAGATACCTGATAAACTAGGGTCAGATGGAAGGGGAGGAGGAGCACCCCTATCAGTGGACTTGGAAAGGGGCAGGGAGAAGATGAGGGAGGGAGGGTGGGATTGGGAAGGAAAGAGGGAGGGTGCTACGGCTGGGATACAAGTGAATGACCTGTGATTAAGATAAAAAAATAAACAAACACCAAAAATAAATATATAAATAAAATTTAAAAATCCTGTAAAAGCATATGTAACACTTTTTAAAATTGTTTAAAACATGTTTATGGGTACAAGCATGAACAAGAAATTAAAAGCTAAATTTTTCCAGATCAGTTATAAATAAAGGGCTCCACTCATAATCAGTTCCAGACGAATCACATGATGTGCTCTGCAATCTGGTGGACATTCTGACTTTTGTCACAGAGAGATTCCTTATATGAGTTTTATAGTAACAATGCTTATAATGTGGTTATAAATGTTAAACATATTCAATTTCAGGATAAATTTGATTTTTTTATTGAATTACATTTATTTAAAATAGTCAAATATGGATTTAAAATTGAGATGTTTTGCCCAAACTATTTTTAAGAAATCATTTATCCCAATAACCCTCATTTCCAATGCATTTAAAAGTAGCTCATATTATAATCAGTATGGTAGTTCTGTACTTCAGTGAACATGTAACACTTTGTCATTAAACACCTTTATTGATATGTAAGTGAATAAGCATGACTCAATACTGTAGATTTACATTTCATTATATACATTATCTCTTATTAGGGATTTAGGTTATTATTTTATTATAAACAAGCAGGATTTTTGAACATAAGTTTTTATATTTGGAATGTTTCCTAAGGAGAACTTGTTTATAGAACATCAAGAATGAGGATAGTGGAGTATTAAGCTATCTTGGGAGATATGAAAGCAGACAGCATGTCTACCACTCATGTGTGAGATTTCTTTTTATTTAATCCAGAATATTTTTTATTTGAGAATTTGTTAAAAGAGATTTCCCTTTTATCCTATAAAATAAACAAATAAAATAATGAGCTCTTGTGAAAGAGAGTGCAAAAATATGGCTCACAGAGAACTCTTTCTCATATAGATTCTGAACTTTGATATAATTTAAAACAGTATTTAGCCATCTGCAAATCTAAATATGTTATAAAATTGTATGTTTTGGCTAGTATTTATTTTCTTATTAGATTGTTTTTATTCAATACTTTAAATGTAAGGTGAGTTAAACTGTAGTCCAATGAAAATGTTGTGTAGACATTGTGTGAAATGACAACTGATATCAACCATGCCCCCTTTCCTTTCTTCAATACTCTCATGGAATAGGCATTTGATTAGAAGAGACTTTGTGCTACCTACTTTCCCCCCTACTTCATGTTATCGTTTAAGCCTTATTTTGGGAATTAAAATGAGAAAGAAAGACATGCAGTTATCAAACAACAAAGATTTACTTTAGGAGCTAAGTCAATATTGTCTTTACTTGTTTAAATAACCCATGGAACTAGAGAACAAATAGCACCTGTCCTATGTTCTCTTGCTTGCTCTTACATCAATTGGTAATTACTAGGATTTTAACTCCTACAAATGTGTAAATATAGGGAGCAAGTAAATATTGGTTTCCATGGAACAATGTGCCTATGTTGCATGGTTGTGTTTCTAAGGATGGAGTGGCTGTGGGGGCTCAGAAAGATAGAAGCCACTCCATATTTCCTTTACCACCTCAGAGTGATACCTTAGCAGTTTTCTTTTGTGTCTGCTAAAATAGGAGTGCTCTATATGAACCACACTGCCTGGAAAGAACTCTGTCAACAACATGGCTTTTCACTGGGGAAACAGCAACCAGTGTCTTAGTCAGGATTTCCATTGCCATGATAAACACCATGATAAAAAGCAAGTTTGTAATGAAAACGTTTATTTGGCTTAAATTTCTATTTCAGAATTCATCATTAAAGAAAGTCAGGGCAGGAAATCAAGCAGGACAGGAACCTGGAGGTAGAACTGATGCAGTAGTCATGGATGGGTTCTCCTTACTGGCTTGTCTCTGCTGCTTTGCTCAGCCTGCTTTCCTAGAACATAGCACCATTAGTCCAGGGGTACCACTACCCACAATGGCCTTGACCCTCTCATATCAATCACTAGTTAAGAAAATGCCCTAAAGGCTTGCCTGTAAGAGGATCTTACAAAGGCTTTTTTTTTTTTTTTCTCCAGTTTAGGTTCCTTCATCTCTAATGACTAGCTTGGGTCAATTTGAAATAAAATTATCCAGTACATTGTGTGGTTTCTCTTTTTAGGAAAGGAATGAGCATTGAGAGGTGAAAGCATTTGAGAAGATGATAAAACGATGGCTCTACTTTTACATTAACTGAGTGTGAGAGTATAAAGTATATTTGTTTAAATTGGAAGAAATCTGATATTCATACCAGTGAAAATGATGAATGTTTTATATCCCACTGGTGCAATGTGGGGCTAAGATCATGGTATCAATATAGTGGGTCTGGGTAAACTGTGAGGAACACTCTGTTTTTGAAATTGATACTTTTACTGCAAGGAGAAAGGTAGCTTACTCTTTGTACCATAGAGACAGATTTCTGCCTTTATGGATGCCTGCTGCAAACATAAGCCCGAGAAATTGCCAAGGTAATGAAAAGTCAGGGTCTTGCATTGCTTACATATACTACCATATATAGGACATTATTATGAACTTCTGTGTACATTTATTTACAAATTCCTTTTCAAATAAAGTGAAATATTAAGCTGTAGTATAGAAGACAGATAAAAATGAAAGTACATTGTTTTTTGATTGAGTTCAGTTGTTTAGCTTGGAGCTGAGAGTGAGTTTGGATAAACCCTCTTATTCTTGGGTTTGAGTCTTAACTAACTCCTTAAGTTCCTATATTAGTAGTGAGAAATTAGGTTCATAAATAACTGATATGCTTGTGGCTGGTGGATAATGGCTTGATTCAGTACTAAAAATTTCCTTTTTTTCATTATTTTATCTTCGTTAAAAAGCCTTCCTCTATGAAAACAAACAAAATTAAGTATCAAAAGTTGTGAGGCTCATGGTCTTACATCCAAACAAGCACTACTCAGACAGAAAATACATTCTGAAAAATTCACTGTATAGTCTCTTGCCTCATTACATATGAGAGATGTATTCTCTAAATATGGTAGTCTGTAGTGCTTATAATGTAATGTAAGTGATAGTTTTGTATTTTATTATAGTTGAAGAAAGACAGTAGTAGATATCCACATAAGTATTTGAAATATAGTACTTTGCTTTAATATGTATTAATGTTGGAATGCTTACATACATGTGTATGTGTAGAGGTACACATATATATTTATGTGTCTGTATGAACTTATGCATATTTTACATTTAGGTAATAAAAAGTATCCTAGGAAGTAGTGAGGAATCTAAATACTGAAAAATTATTCATAGTGAACTAGGGAGCTTACTGGGGGAATGGCATATCCAGGAGTCTGCATTAACATGTAGAATGTTGAATCATACCTGTTTTCTCAACATTGAGAAGGAAGCTGTACTGATAGGAACAACAAAGCAAGCAGAAGGAAGCAAGAGGTGACCCACACGTGAAATTGATTGCCCATGGGAATAAATACAGCCTCAGAGCTCTTCCTAGGGTGTCATGCGACTCTTGAAAAGTTTTGTTACTCTGTTGTATATTATATGTCATATGAAAGAATCACAATAAACTGTGGGAAGTCATGTCTTTTTATTTAACCAATCTAGGGAGTCACAGAAAGAAGCAATTTTTATTTAAAGCCTTTCCAGGTTTTTTTTAAAAAAAAATACTAATATTAATAATTAAGTAGTTGATGGAAGTCATAGACCAATGATGACAATAAAGGTTACCTTTTTTTTTAATTGAAAATGTATTTTCCCTTCCAATATACTCTGATTATGGTTTCAACTCCCACAGCTCCCCTCAGCTCCTCCTCACGTCCCTACCCATCCAAATCCACACCCTTTCTTTCTCTAATTAGAATACTAACAGACATCTAAAATTATAACAACAATAATAAATATTAATAACGATTAAACAACCAAGAATAGGATAAAACAAACACACAAGTTTTCTTTTTAAATCCTGAAATTATATTTATATTCACTTTCAGTACTTTTCAAATAACTTTCATGCTTTCTACCTAGTTTCATAAGTCTAGGGGTGGAATGATGTTTTCAGCATACTTCATCCATATTTCCTTTACCTCCTCAGAGTGATACTTTAGCAGTTTTCTTTTGTGTTTGCTAAAATAGGAGTGCTCTATCTGAACCACACTGCATGGAAAGAACTCTGTCAACAAAATGACTTTTCACTGGGTAAACAGCAAGAATTCCTGCTCATAATTTTGGCTGTTTTCTCAGTGTTTATGACACTGGTCTCCAAATGTTGATTTCCTGACATTTTTATTGTTTAAAACATCTACATAAAACAATACCAGAGTACAAGAAAAATAACACCCTACATAAAAATGCATTCATGCAAAAATGATTATGTAAATATTACATAATATCATGAGTCCCATATAATGGACTTACAACACTGAAGAGGGCTGTGCTAACTGAACTATGCAAAACAAGCAAATGATCATGTTTTAGATGTTTTTTGAGTGAAATTCTCTATTTCAAAATTTTATTCACTTATCAGACACAAAGCCACTTAAAGCACACTGTTCTCGTAGTTATGAAATGCAATTTATACATACTTACTAGTATTTATTAAAATTCCCAAATACAGTCAAATAGTGTGCTTGATGAGTAGATTATAACCACTTTTTATCTTTATCAAAATGTATTTATTGATATATAGTCTAATGAGATGTGAAAATACATGTTTCTAGATTAATGGAGTTTGAAAGTGTTTCCATTAAGGGACATGAATTGTATACACATAAGTTACTTACTGCTATCTGTAGTCTTACAACAAAGATATTTAACCAAGTGTATCACATTTTAAAATTTTATTTAGAATTAATTTTTCTGGAAGACACTCATTGGGAAATGCTGAGGTAGAGCTATGTTTCTGAAATGTTTTGCCATTATAGGAAACGGTTTTTCTTTAGTTATCACACCATGTGTAGTAAAACCATGCATGTTTAAAAACAGGAGCAAAACAGATGAAGAAAAACTTCTTAGTTAAGTTAGTTAAGTCACATTGTTTGGAATGCAGTATATACATATATATTTGACTACTTGTTCATCTCACAAAAGCTTATCTTTTATAGCCTTCGTTGTCCTCCTATGATTCTTTACTGTTCAACTGAATAGTTTAAAGCCTTGTATACAATTTCTAAGATAGTATAGCATGATAGTCAAAGACCTAGAAGCTTGAATTTAAGCTGGATTCCAATCTAGTCCCACCATTTATTGGCCCCTTGTAAAGCATAGAATGAGTCACTGCCCTGCAGAAAATCTTCAGGAAAGTAGTGTGATCCAGCTGGTCTGTGGTATATTGCTCTAACACATGAGGATCCTCAAGAAACATTTTGGAATTAGAGAAAATTAAATGAATCATGACTTCAGAGTGAGTCTCGAAGGATAGGATCATCACCATACTCTTCCTGTATAGGCATTGGCAACACTGACTAGAGAAGCAGTGTTATTAAATATTGGAATCCTCATTTTCATATTCCTAAATTCTTTTCTTTGCCTCCAGATTCATAAATTGCCCATGTCAGGAAACATTCCCTTTGACATGCTGCACTGACATGTCATATCCCCATGCACTAGGGTTGGTTGACTTTTTTTGTGTCTCCCACCTGAAAGAGAGGTGACATGCCACTCCACCCTCACCTTTACACTGAAGAAGTAGTGTCTTTTACCTCTAAAGTCTTCAAGCTAAGGATGCCCCATTCTGCCGTTTCCTCCTTTCCTGAGATTTGAATCTTCTAAACCCACTATTATATTTGCTACTGTAGTCAACATTTAATAGCTTATTTGCGAAAACCCAGAACTTCAAGTTTCATCCTCCAAAAACCTCTTGTTTATCATAGTATACTGCATCTCTTAAGTCATTTTATTTCTTCATGTAAGACCATACTTAGTGCTTTCTGGGGGGTATGCACTTTTAATACTCTATGCTTCTCTATATGTTCTTAATGTGTTGTCATCCAGTGCTTGTTCAAATTCAAGTATTACTTCTCTCCTTCCCTATTTTATGTTCTTTCATAATGTATCTAGTTCTCATAAGCTGACTACAGTGTTCTATTTTTGTGAACTCAGAAGAATGTAAGCCATTAGGTAAATATCTTTGAGTGAAGTGAGATTTCCTTTATGAAAAATGTTTGACATATTAGTACAGTAAGACAGATTGTGATTATATAACAAAAATTGCAAAGACCTTGAGGACAGTTTTCTTGTTTCTTGATGTTTTAGCGAAATGTTTTTTTTTCTCGGTATTTATTGGGCAGCATGATTTAATAAAATATTTTGTTTCCTGTGATAATTTGATAATGACAAAATAAAACTGACTGAAGTGTCTACTATAAGTTGTCAAAATTAGAAGCAGACTAACTTTTAAATGAAATTAAAAGAAAAAAAAAAAAAAGGAAATCCAGGCTTCCTTTGCCATGTTAAGCACAGATAGGTTAAGAGAATGTGCTCTCTGCTGAGACTTATGGCCAACTGTTGGCAGAGTGCATGGAATCTTACATAAGAGGTGGGAAATAGTAAGATCTGGAGAGGACAGGAACCCCACAAGGAGAGCAACAGAACCAGAAAATTTGAACACAGGGGTCTTCCCAGAGACTCATACTCCAACCAAGTACCAGGCATGGAGATAACCTAGAACCCCTGCACAGATGTAGCCCATGGTAGTTTAGTGTCCAAGTGGCTTCCATAGTAATGGGAAGAGGGACTGCCTCTGACATAATCTGATTGGCCTGCTCTTTGATTACTTCCCCCTGAGGGGGGAACAGCCTTACCAGGCCACAGGAGAAGGCACTGCAGCCAGTCCTGATGAGACCTGATAGACTAAGATCAGAAGGAAGGAGAGGAGGATCTCCCCTATCAGTGGACTTGGGGAGGGAGGGGCATGTGTGAAGAAGGGGGAGGGAAGGCGGTACTGGGAGGGGAGGAGGGAGGGGATTATGGGGAATAACTGTTCTGCCCAGTTCACGAACCCCAAAAGACCAGGAATAACTAGACTCCACTGTAAATACATGAGGTTCTTTTTATTGTAAATTACAAGCTGCAGCTTGGGCCCACACACCCCCACCGCCTAAACGGTGGGAGCGAGCACGCTGCACCCAGGTTATAGATTCTGGTCCCTCCCAGCATGTCCAAGGCAGGGGCAATTCCTGCCTGACAAGCATCTATTGGTCAAAATGCTACATTTTGAATTGATTGGCTATAGGAAGGTCCCCAGACCATATTGACCTGGTATCCCTCCCTAGGGGGATGGGCCAGTTTCCTAGCAACTGTTTTGTTTAATGGGTGGGGAAAGAATGCAGTAAGGCGGTCCTTCCCCTCAGGGCATTACTAGATTTCTCCACCCACATAGTTCAGGCCTTAATTAATAGCTGATAATTTTTAATCTTTTTGGTCTCTCAATACAAAGTGAATATAGTGTAATTAATAAAATAAAAAAAGGGAATGCGCTCTCATAAATCTACATCTTATAATCTTGGAATAAACAGTGAGTTGTACGTATGTTTTTTTTTTTCTTTCTTTCTTTAAAACATACAAGAGGAAGAAGATTTGCTACCAGATTAAACATTAAGGAGATGATTTCTGTAAGTCTTTCCATGTCAGATATTTAGTATGTGATTTTTGAATTCTGGGCACTAAGCACTTTATTCCTTCATTAAGTTCTGATGAATCCTGTATGTCTCTCAGAAGAAATCATGGGTAAGAACAGAAAATTACAAATTTAAAGGCATAAAGAGTTCCCAATATCTTCAGTTGTGTGAAAAATAAAAAATTATGTTTCACATACATTCATTTAATCAGCCTGCCTCTTTAGACCCTTATGATATGGAAACTGCCCTATTGCTTCCAATCTGGGAGATAGACAGGCAAAATAAATAAATAAATAAATAAATAAATAAATAAATAAATAAATACTATGGAATAGTGTGACTCATCAAAGCCTCTCCTACATAAGATCATTTAGCAAAGAACCATAGGGAGGACCAAACTGTGTGAAGAGAGGGAGACATTAAGGCAATTCTGGCAGACTGGTTAGTGGGTAATTAATACAGATATGCTCTTGGAAAACATTTCACTTGTTTTCAAATCCAAGTAACACTTTTATCTTTTGACAGTGAATAAAAATAGGTGCAGTAAGGAAACCAAAATACTCTTCAGGTGAAAAAGGAAAGAAAAAAAAAAGATTGTTTCAAACTGCCAAGGCTGTCTCTAGGAAAGCAAGGAGAAAGCTCAAGGGGAGAGATTTTCAGGGTTAAATGGATCAGGAGAAAGTGGGATTGTGAGCTGGGGTGGGGATTGTTTGCAGAGATTGAGGGAGCCTAGAGGCTAGCATTGACCTTGACAAGTTAATAGGTACCACAGTCATATGTTAATGGCAAAACTAGGAGTTTCTCTTGCCAGAGATAAGGACCTTGACTTCCTTTTTAAGAAAGCAGGAACTTTCTTCAAGCCCCAGAGGGAATGGGGGCTTTTTTTTCTTCCTAAATGCCTGACCTTGAAAAGGGCTTTGTTGAGGAACCAGACAATTAGTATAATTTCTCTTAACATCATTTTATCTTTTATCCAAAAGTTGAATAACTTTTTTTAAACAAAGGAGTTTTTGCTGTGATGACTTATCTTTATAAACATAAAAAATAGTCTTAAAATTTTTTCAATTTATATATATCTAACATTATTAAAAAGGACTGGAACAGAACAATAAATATTAAATCCAAAAATAATTTTAACAGTGGTAAAATATTAATCATATGATTTTATGTCTATCAAAAATCAGTATCCATGCTTTTCTATCCATCACATCAAAAGTATTTCTGCTGTTAGTTGTTATTTTCTCAGGGTAGCAAGATGATGTTCCTAATAATCAGGCTTAGAAGTTGTAAACAAATATACTAGATCCCATGAAAGAGCAGATTTCAATAAACACATCAAGTTTATGAAGAAAGCCATATAATCATATTTATACATTTATATACAGTTACCATGTTTTACTAATAACATGAAATATGTCCTTTTTGGCATGTTAATTAATAAATGCTGAGGTTTATGGGAAAATTAATCTTAATTTTCATCTGCAAGAAATATTTATCTCTTAGATGAGTTACAGGAAAGACTGTATAATGAGTAATCAGCAGTAAATAATTGTTCACTTTTAGTGATTAGAAAAGTATTTAGGGAGCCTGCTTCTGGGTTGCCTGTCAACCTTTGATGTAACCATGTGTTTCCAGCCAGGTAGTTCAATCTGGCAGGCTTGGTTCAATTGCTCCATAAAAGGAACAACCTGCCACTTTGTCACTCTCTTACTCTCTTGCTCTTCCCCTCTCTGTTGGGGCGCCCCTCCCCCCACTATGTGTGTGTGTGTCTCTCTCTTTCTCTTTCTCTACTTCCTTTCCTCTTTCCATCTCCATCTCCAGCCAATAATGTGCATGGCATTTTTATATAAATACCAACAAAATGTGCTGAGGTTGAATTTATAAGCCACAAAACAATTTTCAAGTCTAACAAAAGACTGTCTCAGTTCTTAAAGTACCAATTGCAGTTTTTGAATTATTGCAGAGACCCTAGTCAACTTCATTCAAACCACTTTGTTCTTTTGTCTCTGAGTCATAGAAAGAAGCAGTGACATTTCTCTACTCATCCTAGGTAGCTTTCCTCAGGGGAGAACATTAAGCCTACTAAAAGATTTAAATCTCTTTGGGGAATATGATCCTGATATTAACAAATTTAGTTGTTCAAAGCTGCAGTCCATAAAACACACAAATAAATTTAGTTGCCCATAAGTCTTATAAATCTTATTTCTTAATGGCTAAGTCATATCAGGTGATGTCAGCTAAATTGGTTTATTTATTTACTATGTTATGCCCAGTTCATGAGACCCCCCCCCAAAAAAAAAAAACCACTAGGAATCCACTCTGCTACAAAACACATGAGGATCTTTTTATTAGAAGCTTGAGCCTGAGTTGCAAGACTTCCTATGGAAGCATTAAAGAAATGTGGCCCCGCGGTCTAGGTGAAAGGTTTTTAAAGGGAAAAACCTGCAAGCAGGGAGTTACATGCCTTGGCATTACATGATTGGGTAAGGGAAATTGACTTTTGAAATGATTAGTTTACTTTAGGCACTAAGACCATAAATGGTTCTGGCCTGGCCATCTGGGCCAGTTTTTTAGCAACTGTATCTCTAGCAGGCAGGAAAACAATGCAATAAAGCTAGTTCCTTTCCCCAGGTGGCTGGACATGCCACCACCTGGCTGGCCTTTACTCTGGCCCATGCTCCAAACTCCAGACTAATACTCCAAAAAACAATTTTCAATTCTTTGGTCTCTCAACTGTTGTTGAAAATAAAATGGTGTTATGTTATTATTTGCCCTATATTTATTACAGCAGTATTATTTAAATTGCTATCACAATTAATAAAACACCGACACCTGTTCGATTTTATAAATGCCTTAAAACACCTTGGGCTAAGCAAATAATTCTACCTACACTATCTAAATAACCTCACCATCTCCCACCTAGCCCCATCCAATGCCATCAGCCTTCACCATTCTTATCTGGGCTACTGTCCATCCATAATCTTACAAATATTTGCTTTTATTCTTCATCTGGGCCTTTCTACACCCTCATTGGAGTCCTTACTTTGGGCCCATGTGGTTCCTTCTTCATGCTTAACTCATCCTGGCATTCTTTTTCTTCCTCTTTTCCAGCCGGTCTGTCTATCTTCCTGTGATTCTCCTGAACCTAGCTAAAAGCTAGGGAATCTTAGCCACAGCTACTCCATTCTGGCTTGCTCAGGTATTAGGCCTTTTAATCAACCAATCAGGTATAATGTCTTAGGCAGGTTTACACAACAAGGATAGGTGTATCTAGGCAGTTACTAGATCTTGAGGGCCAGTAATTCTCATAAAAACACAAGCATCAGACCAACACCCAGAAATCTACTTTACTTATTTACTCATTAACTACCTTTATTTACTTCAGTTTATGCTGAAATTAACTGAATCTTAGTATATACAGATATTAAGAAGGAAGATTTTGATTTTATAGATTAAATACACTTTCAAAGTCATTTTAATTTTTGTTTTTAAGATTTAAAATAAAATAAATAATCAAATTCTCTTCGGTTCCTAAGGTTGTATTTCAGTTCTAGTTCATATCATATGTATGTTTTAGGTAAAGTACAACACATAAACCTTAATTTATTTATAATAGATTTGTATATATTATTACATAAAGCTAACATTCATATGCTGAATACAAAGTAGAATTATCTTTAATACATTTTCTCTGAAAAAATTAATTTTTCTCTTTTTTAAATTAATTTATTTACATCCTGATTGCAAGCTCCTCCTGTCCTGTCCTTCCAGTCTTCCCCCAACCCCAGACCATGCCCTGTCACACATCCCTGTCCCCCATTCTCTCCTCTCCTTCTCCTCAAAGAAGGGAGAGGTCCCCCATGGGCACCAATCCACCCTGGCGCACTGTCGCTGCAGACCTCGGCACATCCTCTCCCACTGAGGCCAGCCAAGGCAGCTGGGTTAGGGGAACTGGATCCAAAGGGAGGCACAGGATCAGAGGCCACCTGCTCCAGTTGTTCCGGGATTCATATGAATACAAGCTGCACATTAGCTATATGTGTGCAATGGGCCTAGGGCCAGTCTGTGAATGCTCGTTGGTTGGTGGTTCATTCTCTGGGATCCCCCCATGGGCCCAGTTAATAGACTGTAGGTCTTCATGTAAGTCTTTAATCCCTTCAGCTCCCACAATCCTTTCCCCAGTTCTTACATATGACACCTGATCTCTGTCTAATGTTTGGCTGTGGGTCTCTGCATCTGTTTCCATCAGCTGAGCGGTAAAGCCTCTCGGAGGGGTTATGCTAGGCTCCTGTCTACAGCATTTAACATTAATAGTGTCAGGAACTAGTTCTCTCCTATAGGATGGCTCTCAAGTAAGGCTAGTCTTTGGTTGAGTCCTTATCTCTCTACTGGAAGTCCAGGCCTGGCTACAGGAAGTGGACATTTCAGGCTCCAAATCCCCCACTGCTAGGAGTCTCAGCTAAGGTGACCCCGTAGACTTCCTGGGACCTTCCCTATCCCAGGTTTCTGACAAACCCTACAGATGCCTATCCTACCCCTGCCAGGCCTCTCACCAGGCTCTTTCTCCCTGCTGTTCCTATTCCTAAACCCTATCCTTGCTTCCCTCCCCACCTCCTCTACTATCCAGTTCCCTCCCTCCATCCACCTCCAATGCATATTTTATTTCCCCTTCTGAGTGACATTCAAGCAGTCTCTCTTGGGCCCTCCTTGTAACTTAGCTTTTTTGGGTCTTTGGATTATAGTAAGGTTATCCTGTACATTATAGCTAATATCCACTTGTGAGTACATGCCGTGTTTATCTTTTCAGATTTGGGTTACCTCACTCAGGATTTTTTTTTTCTAGTTCCATCCACTGCAAATTTCAAGAAGTTCTTGTTTTGAATAGCTGAGTAGTATTCCATTGTGTAAATGTACCACAATTTTTATTCAGTGAATTGCACATGTCACACAAGTGGGTGTGGAAATTCTGTTGGAGCCCTTCTCAACAGAAGTGATGGGAGTTTTCATCACTTCACTTTATAAGTGAATCATATAAGTGATATTATATGAGTTTTTAAAACTATGACTAATGTAAATTCTATTGTGAATAGACCATTACTGTTTAGTCAGAAAGATTAGTGCAGAGTCTCATTTAAATAGACCTTGAGATTCATCCATGAGTTAGGCAGATGTTTTTTAGTCAGTGTTCACTTTAGGAATGAGAGTAATGTTTCCTGTGCTACAAAAATTACTTGAGTCTGACTCCAGACTGACTCATTTATATTTATTGAATAACATATGTGATTTTTATTATAAGTAACCTTTAGTAACTCAACTCCTGTTTTGAATATATCTTGAAATTTATCTTCTCTGATATATCCTCATCCCTCCATCTGAGGATGCTATTTTAACTTGGTTTTAACATGTCATTTGGCATCAGAATATAACAGTAGCTTACAAAAAGTTAAAACATGGAATGTAGGCACTCAATGAGACAGTCTGTGACTGGTTTCACAGAAAAGGAAACTTGAAGTTAAATTTTGCTTTTTTTTCAGCAATATTTATTCCCTTAGATGTTAATAATTACATTTAAGAAGTGAAGTGGGATTCCATGTCAGTGAGAGTGTGGCTAGCTGTGTGAAGCCTTTTGCTGAAATCCTTAATGCTGCCTTTCTTGGTAATACAGCCAAGCCAAAAGACAAGGTGCTCTATTGAAAGGATAAGTTTAGTACATACGATGAACAGTAACAGGATATCAAATAATGAAATTACACTGTGTATGTCTTTCTGGTAGAGTATAAAAGATGGAGGTATTTTTATGTAAACTTTGGATCAAGCATTGAATTCTCAATACAGTTTGTCCTTATTTCATTGCCTCTCTTAACTGCACCTGACTGAAATTTAATCTCTCTCACATACACACTCACACACACTGAAGTTCTTACCCATTGCCTCTTTCACATAAGAATATTAACTTGGCAATCTTTTGTGATTTCAATTCTGTGCAAAACTGAGAAAACAATTTTTTAGGAATGGTCACTTAATATCATGTTTTTGAAATAACTCAAACTGAAATGTGTTTCTCCAAGGGCTAGATCCGAAGCCCAAGATGTTAATCATAAAAAGCCAGAGTGTCCTTGATGCTTTCCAGTATTCTGCAGGGACACAACCCAGAAACCACCCTTGATCCTCCTCCTGGGTTCAGCTGCTATGAACCTAAGTGACTTTACTTGCACACCTAATGTTTTAATCACTGATTAAGATCAATATATTTTATCCTCTTTGTCACAGAAAAAATAGTAACTATAGCATATATGAGATTTTAATTAAGAAGATGAAGAAACATTTGAAAGTTTAATTATAAAATTTTTGTTAATGATTTTAGTTGTGCCACCTGAGAACAAAGAATAATGCCCTAAGCATCCACTTCTGAACTCTCCGAGCTAATTGTCATATTCCATCAACAGTGCACAGTTAAGTCAGTTCTTCATTGTTGCAGCAAAAGTACTACATAGTTGCTATTTAGCATTCACAGTTATAAATTGTAATACCAATCAATGCAAAGAGCTCCCATCTTTTACTTTGACACTTCCTCTTGCCATCTGCCCTTGTACTGTTCACTCTGCCAGAGTAGAAAATATGAAGATTGTGCATGTTGAAAATGAAGGGGATCCTACATTTTGTTCAAGATTATACTAATTGAGCTGAAACTGTGAAAGCCATTTAATGATCTGCCTATGTTCCATTAATTAGCTATACTGGTCCCAAGTGACCCTACTCTCTAAATACCCAATTAGAAAAGCCAAAGAGCTCTGGTTCTTTCTGAATCCTATTTGCACACTGGATATTGTTAATTTTTCTTACTTGATGCACCTTTTCTTGTCATAATGGTAAACTTCTACACAATTATTCCAGCTAACCATTTTTTGTAATAGAGTTTGCTTTGATAAAGAATGAACCAAAGCTTGAAATTGAAGCTAGAGAGTTATTTGAACCTGAAAGACATCCTATGAAGACTGGTTACAGTGAAAATGAAAAACCCCACATTAACATGGCCTGGGTCTTGGAAGCATTTTTAGTAGCTACGTGCAAAACTCCCTCCCAATTCTCTTTTGTCAGAGTTAGTCTTCTGTAAAAAGACATTTATCCTAATTCTTCAAATGTTTCTCCTCTCTCTCTCTCTCTCTCTCTCTCTCTCTCTCTCTCTCTCTCTCTTATGAGACCCAGTTTCTCTATGTGGTCTTGGCTGTACTGGGCTCATTTTGTAGACCATGCTGGCCTCGAACTCACAGATATCCATCTGCCTCTGCCTCCCTGAGTGCTGGAATTACAGGTGTGAGCCACCACACGCATCTGGAAGACAATCTTTTTAAATTCTTTTTCATGTTCAGGTATATTCATTCCATTGGAGTCTCTCAAAATATGAGATTGTTTTCTCTCTTTTGTAACAGTTCTTTGAGAATTCTGTATTTTGATCATATTCACTGTACCATCCCTAACTCTACCAAGATCTACTCTCATTTCATGACCTTCTAGCTTTGTGACCTCTTTGGAGGAAATTTTTTTCTGTTAACTCATTAATTCCATTTCTTGGTTCTGTGGGCTTTGACAGCAGTGTGGTCGATCTACCAGGAGTCATAGTTTTATTAAAAACTAGAGTCTCCCTTTCTCATTGTATTTCATTTTCCAATAGCTCCTTGTTTAGAGATGGAACCTCATGCCTGTTTCCCCTTTGCATGCTGAGATTTTTGCCTGCCTTGAGCTTACACAGGCTTTATGCATGCTGTCACAACTGCTATGAATTAATATGCTCAAACCTCATGTGATCAGAAAACACTGTTCTCTTATAGCCATACACTACCTCTGGCTCTTATATCTGTCCATCCTCTTTCGCAATGCTACCTCATCTTTGGGAGGAAGCTCTATGATATAGGTATCCCATTTATGGCCAAGAATTCTCCAGGAAGGCCAATGATTAACATAGAGACTCACAGGCAGAGAATTCAAAACTGGAATGCTCTGGACTTCGGTAACTGATTTCCCAACAGAGAATGTAAAACAGCCTGAGATGCTGAGTCTGCCAGATGATTTGTGATAAATGTTTCGTGTTTGTCAAAGGCTAGGTGGTAAATGGGAAAATCCCATGTTTGAAGCTTTTTTCTCTTCCCCCTTTTGCTTGCCATTATTTTTATTGTCAGTATTTGCTCGGCCTCATTAGTCTTTACTTTCAAGTGTGTGTCAGTGCTGTGCTGTTTTTTAGTAAGGGGCCTCAGTTAAGGGAGTTCTGAGTTCAAGGAGTTTCAAGATTAGTGGAGAATCACTCTAGACTAAAAAGCTTTTAGGACCAAAATGAAAATTCTTTCTTTCAGATCATGAAGAGAAAATTTTCCTCAGGGCAGATTTGTGTGAGTACTCACAAAGCATATTAAACAGGCCACCACCACTCTGGACTTCACATACCTAACTCAGCATGTTTATATACTGCACTCATTTTGTAAGCTGAAAGTTTTAACATTTGCCTAGGGAGTCTTGGGGAATAGTGGGAGGAAAGAGAAAAGGAGCCGAAAGTGACAGGGGCTCCACAAGAAGACCAACAGATTCAACTAACCAGGACCAGAGGGCTTTCCTGAGACTGAAGTATCAACCAAGGACCATGCATGAACTGAACCTAGACCCCCTAAAAAGATGTAGAAGGTGGGAAGCTTAGGCTTCAAGTGGGAAATGGGGACTGCATTGGACAGGGACTCAATTGCTAGATCACTTTTAGATCACTTTCTGCTGGTGGGCCTGCCTTGACAGGCCACAGGAACAGATGCATCAGTCCTTATGCAATTTGATGAGCCAGCTAGAGTAGATGGGAAAGAGAGCTTCCCTTTTCCTCAGAAAAAGGGAGGGGTAATAGAGAAGGGACACAGGGTAGGACTGGGAGGGGAGGGGGAAAGGGGCTACAAGGATATAAAGTGAATAAAATAAATAAATGAGAAAAAAGCAAATAAAAATAAATTTGAGAATAATTTATGTTTTCATATTCTTGGCCAATTGATATTTTCAGAGTAACTAGGGAAATAAGAAGAGGAAAATTCACGTTTTGGAGGTATATTTTCTTCATTGAACTACATTTATTTAAATATGATAAAAAGGAAAACAGTCATGGCAATGCTTTGAAAGGATTTGGAAATACAATTGAATAGCTTACTTACAGAAATGAAAGAATACTCCTGCCATGATTGAAACAATCTGGACTTGATTTTCAAAGTGTAAAATTGTTTGAACATTTATCTCAATAAAATATACGGCCATCCATATCAGTATGTGATGGAAGCATCAAGAGGAAATGATGGCACAGGCCCTTCTCAGGAAGCTGCCTCACTTCATACAGATTAGCAGTTGATTAGGGGATGTTGCACTCCCAGTCCCTTCAGTTCTGATTTCTACGATTGCACTATTCTCATACAACAATTCTCAGAATCAGGAATTCATTTCTCATAAGCTTTAACTGAGCGGCAAAGTACTGGGGAAAAGTTCATTTTCTTCAGTTGGCTAGAGAAAGTATAACTCTATTTGCTTTACCTATCTTCACCTCATCATGCCTATGATATACTTTAAAAGATGTGTTATTTACCACTTAGATATTTTAGTAACAAGTTCTTTTCTTTTCTTTTTTTTTCATCTTTCTTTTATTGGAAATATTTTTTCCTCATATACTATATCCTGAAAATGTTTTTCCTTGCCTCTACTCCTGCCTGTTTGTTTCTACTTCCTTTTTTTTTTTTTTAATCTGGATCCACCCTCATTCTAAGGGATTATAATAAAGTAAAATAAAATATAATGTCTTGTTGGAACAAGACAAAACAAACACATAGAAGGAAAAGAGTCCAAGAAAAGGCACAAGAAATAGATAGAAATCCACTAGTTTTCACACTCAGAAGTCACATAAAAACACAAAACTGGAAACCATAATCTATACACAAAGGACCTGTGAGGTTAAAAAAAAAAAAGAAATAGAAAAGATAAAATTAAAAATAATAAACAGAAGTACTCTGCAAAGATGCTGTGAGTTTGTTTTCTGTTGGTCATCCACTGCTAGGATACAGCCTGACCCTAAGAGTAGTTTGCTTCCCAAGTGAGATTGTCTTGGAGAAAACTAAGTTTTCATTTGCAAGTAGTTATCAATTGGTGATCTCTTCTGGGCTAGGGATGGGGCATGATCCCACTTCTTCTTTCAGCTTTAGGACCCTGTCTGATGCAAAACCAGGCAGGCCTTGTGTATGCTGTCTAGTCTCTGTGAATTCATATGTGCATCAGTCCTGTTGATTTAGAGGGCTTTGTTTCCTTCATGTTCTCTATCAACTCTAGATCTTACACTCTTTTTGCCTCCTCTTCTGCAGGGTTCCTTGATCCCTGAGGGAAGAGATTTGATGGAGATATCTCTTTTAAGGCTGAGTAGTCCAAGGTCTCTCACTTTCTGCCTGCTATCTGCTGTGGGTATTTGTTCTCAGCTGCTGCAGGAGGAAGCTTCTCTGAGAGTGACTGAGTAAGGCACTCATTATGAGTAGAGCAGAATGTCATTTGGAGTCATTTTATTGCTATGTTCCTTTAGTAGAAATAGTATTTGGTTTTCTCCTAGGTCCCTGAGCTATCTAGCCTCAGATTCTTGATCACACAGCATTGTAGGTATGGGTTCATCTTTTGGAATGAGCCCTCAGTCAAATCATATACTGGTTGGTTAATACCATGAGCTTTGTTCCACCATGACTCACATATATCTTGCAGGCAAAAAAGCATTGCAGACCAAAGTTTTTATGTCTGGTTGGTGTTTATGTTTATATTTCTCCTTAGGTTGCCTACAAAGTACCTTCCTGTACCAAATAGGCTAGCCCATAGGAGTGAAGGCTCTAGGTGGACACCTGGCTCTACTTCTCCATGTTCAATAAGTTGTGTAGGTGTTTTCTTCAGCAATGGGGACTTTCTGTCCCTTTGTGGAGAGCAACCTATAGCAACAGCCTGGGTTGTTGTGGGGTTTCCATGGGATCTCTTTGCTCAACAGCATCAATGAGATGTAACCCATTTTTAGTAGCAGAAGCTTTATTTGATGATAATAGAGATCCATTTTGGGTTCTACCCCATTGTTTAGATATTTCATTTAGATCACCTTCATACATGTATATATTTTAGGAAGCTTCTACTGTATTAGGTTTCCTCAAATGGCCCTTTTAATTGTAGCTGTCTTTCCCTGTAGTCCCTTATCTCCCTCTTCCATCCCCTCCACTTGATTCTCCTGTTACAGTCCCACTCCCCACTCCATCCTTAACTATCTACTCTGTTTTCCTTTCCGAGAGAGAGCTCTCTATACCCCCAAGGCCCTATATCTTACTCTGTGGTTCTATAAATTGTAGCTTGGTTAGCATTGACTTCATAGCTAATATTAACATATAAGCAAATTCATGCCACATTTGTCTTCCTGTGTCTAGTTACCTAACACAAGATAGGCTTTTATTCTAATCCCAACCATTTTCCTGCAAATTCCATAATCTCATTTTTTTATTGACTGAGTAATACTCCATTGTGTAAATGTAGCACATTTTCTTTATACATTCTTCTATTGAGGGACATCTAGGTTGTTTTCAGTTTCTGAGTATTATGAACAGAGCAGTAAAGAATATGGATTAACAAGTGTCTCTGTGGTAGGGTGAAGTATCCTTTGGGTATATGGCAAAGAGTGGTATAGCTGGATCTGAGGTAGATGGATTACTGTTTAACTGAGAAACCATCTCAGGAAGAAGATTTCCATAGTAATTGTACAAGTTTCAAAAAGTTATTTAAGACTGGAGAAATGGGTTGAGATTAAAGAGATGAACATTTTATTTTTTAATCTTCTTTTCACATATTCTCATTTAGCCAACTCCATATAAATATATATATATTGAATTGTAGTGTGTAGGCTATAAAACTGTTTACTTTGACCTTCAAACATTCTACAAGAAAATTACGTCAATGTTTATCTGAAAATTGTCACTCTATCTATCTATCTATCTACCTACCTACCTACCTACCTATTCTTTTGTTTATTCTGGTACCCTGAGAGACTCGCTAAACTCCAGACTGAGCATGGATTTCTGTTTTTTATAAGTTATATGCTGTAAAGTATTTTGTTAGTTTAGACTTAATATATTAAGAGAGTATGTTAGATAGTAGTTCAGATACAAAGTGATATGTACACAAGGATAGGGGAAATAAAAGCAATGTTATAAGATATTTAATAAAATACCATAATCATATTCTTTGCATATCTATAGGTAAGTTTTAAAAATTCCAAGTTATTTGTGTTGGTGCATCCTAGTTCCTATAAACATATAAATGATTTAATATATATACCCACAAAGTTGAACTCACTTTAGTGTTTCAGTGGTTAGAAAAGGAACAATATTTTATAGTTTAAAAATTCACTTTTTAGGAAAATAAAAATAAGTCGTTTGTATCAGCTTTTCAGTGTTTATCACTACAGAAAAATTATCTAAGTATTACAAAAACAATAACCCTCTGTACTTTAGAAACTAAAATCTTACTTGCTGTGGCCTTATTTATAAAGGGAATAATGATAGTGGGATAGAATATTTTTAAATTTGGTATAGGATTAATGCAACTTTATTTTAAAATGAAACTTCATTGGGCCTCTGCAACAGTCTTAACAATAGGCAAGGTGTTTTGATACTCTGGAGGCCATGTGCTCAGGGTGTAACTTTCTTGTCCAGTTCACAGATTTTCCTGGGCTCCCAATTTGATGCTTATCATGATTTACATGATTGCAGAAACCTTATTTGTTGGTTGAAAACTTTTTGGAAGCAGTCCTGCTAGAGGCTTCACAATTGATTGTTTGAAAGAACTAAACAATATTGAGAGACATGGATGTTTCTTTTCTGTTTATTTTTCAAGAGTTTTGTGTATTTTAAAATTATCTTCAGCACATTTCAACTAAAAAACTAGATTACTTTCTTAGAGGATTTAACTCGGGTTTTGTAGTGTTGATTTTTTTACATTTTGTAGTAATTTGGGAAGGTTGGTTACAAATTTTACCTAGACACAAACTACTGGATATTCATGAATTAAAAGAAGTACTCAATTTCTAGCAAAACATCCTTGATATAATTTGGCAACATAGGATTGTGGACTTGGGAAAAAGTTCCAGAAATGATGTGGTTCTAAGAGGCATCAGGATTTTTCTCAGTGTCCCAGGATGTTGGTGATGAGCTACTACCAGCTTCTTCCAGTGGCAATTGTACTAGCTCTTATAACAGATTATATTGCATTAGTTTCCTTCCAATTGCTATGATAAATATTATGCTAAAAGTAACTTATGAGAAAAAAAAGGGGGTTATTTCATCTGAAAGCTACCAGTCCATCATGAAGAAATTTGAGTACAGGAAGTCGAGGCAGAAGTCTGGAGGCAGAAACAAAAGCATTATGAAGGAATTCTTTATATTTGCTTGCTCCCATGGTTTGTTCATTCTGTGCATACTACCCAAGGTCACCTGTCCAGGAGTCGCATCACTCATAGTGGGATGGACACTCCCATGCCAATCAATAATCAACAAATTGCCCCTATAGACTTGCCTACAGGTCAATATGATAGAAACAATTGCTCAGTTGATTTCTCTACTTTTAAGGTGATTATCATTGGTGTCAAGTTGACAAAAAACTAACCAGCACATGTATTAAAACCTTCTTTCAAGTAAGTGCAAGGGAATATTAAATGCTGAATTGAAGATTCGGTAAAGAAAGTTACTGGAAGCTATAATTATCATACTCTGTATGGGAGAATATAGATAGATAACTATTGTCTGCAGTATGTATATATTTTTACTGAGTATATTGAATATTTTTGAATATCTAATATTCAAAATATTCAAAAATGTATTGAATATTTTTATTGAATATGTGCATTTAATTCTGTTATCAAAGAAAACCTATATATACTTTCATGTGGCCAGCTCGGTGGTACAGCACTGCAACCCCAGCTCTGCAGAAGTGGAGGTAGAGATATTACAGGTGCTAGGGTCAGTTCCTGAGTCCTGGGAGCCCTAACAAGCTAGGTTCCACTACTGCCCTCAACAAACCAATTACAGAGATGAAGTATATATATATTTTCCATTTTTTTACCTTTATTTTTTTTTTATTAATTACAGTTTATTCACTTTGTATCCCCTTGTACCTTCCTCCCTTCTCCCCTCCCAACCCCACCCTCATTCTTCCCCACCATGTCCCTTTCCCAGTCCACTGAAAAGGGAGATCCTCCTCCCCTTCCCTCTGATCCTAGTCTATATTTTAAGGTCTCAACCAAAGGCATTCTTTTGGAAACTTGATCACTAAACCATGTTTAACAAGTTAGTAAACATTTTCTTGGAATAAGGGAGTTAGGAACATTTTAGTCATGTAGGTAGATATGTAAAACTATAAATACCTGTAAGGCCAGATTTAGTCTAACCTATGAGAAGGTTTTTCAAAATATGAGGAAGTATTGCTAGGCTATAAGTAGAGAGGAATAAGGCTAATGAGATAACAAAAACATTTTTAAGAAGAGCGAAGAGAGCCAGGCATGGTGGCACATGGCTGTAACCCCAGCACTCTGGGAGGCAGACGGATCTCTGTGAGTTCAAGGCCAGCCTGGTCTATAAAGTGAGTTCTGGACAGCCAAGGCCTTAAAAAAACAAATAACAAACAAACAAACAAAAACAACAACAAAAAGAAATTTAAAATAATAGAACTCATAGATTAAACAGTCAAAAAGACAAGACTAATAACCTTCAATTTAAGTGAAAAATTGGCCTCTTCCCACTGCCACACTGTGTGGACACTGTGGGCACCACTATGGTGAGCAAGTATGTGGTGGAGAGATGGGGAGAGAACGAGGAACAGCTTAATGTGAGTAGCCTGAGCTGCCACCTGAAGCCATGGTCATATCCAGGCCGGTGCTCTGCCAAGGGCCAAGTCTAGGTCTGCGGCCCTGCAGTAGCAGGGAGCTGTGTCAATGTCTGTCGTCCATATTACCACCAAAGGCCATGTGCCTGCTGTCTTGGGGCTGTATAGAGCTGGTCTTGTCCCTCTCATGGGCAGCTTGGGAGAGCTAGCCACACCCCCAACCAGCTATGGGATAGCCTGGGTATAGGAGAGATGCTGCCCCTGCCCCTGCTAGCCCACAGCAGACAATAGAGCTGGCTCCACACCTTGCCTGTGCATGACAGTGGTGCTGGCCTGGTGGTATGGGCAAACTGAGAAGGACACCAAGCGCTGGCCTCACCCCTCAGCAGCTGAGAGGTAGTGTGGGTGAGAGAGCTAGTTCACTCCACTACGATCTGGGCATCACAGGATAGCTGTCCTTGTGGGGTGGGTGCGAGAGAGCTGTCCCCACTTGTCACTGGGATGGTGTGGGAAAGCCTGTCCTTTCTCTTACCACCCGCAGCGCTAGGGAGAGCAGTCCCCACCCCTCACTTGGGCAAAGCAGGAGAGTTGGCCCTGATGGCACAGGCATAGGAGAGCTGGTGAGCTGACCATTCAGCCATCACCCAGGCCCAGATCCAGGGCTTTGAGTTGTCCCATCTATGAACTGCAGGGTTATAGGAAGGGGCCATTCCTGCAGAACCAAAGCTACAACATCTCCATCACACAGGGCAACAACAGGATATCCGAAAAAAGTCCCAGAAGGATCCGGTATTGATAGCGTAGCAGAAGCCAGAGGCCTTGAACCAGACTCATTGCAATGAACACTTTGCAAGTAAAGCTGTTTGGACAGAGGGTATACTGTCTCCTGTCTGACACACTGTGGCACATTGCAGCTTCCAGGGCAAGATGTTTTGCTTTATTTTTTTTTCTTTATTTTTTTTTCTTTTTTTCTTTTTCTTTTGGGTGAGGATGCAGGGACAGAGGGCAGGTGTGGAGGGATGGAGAAAGAAGTGGAATTGGGGCACATGATGGGAAATTCACAAAAAAACCAGTAAAAACTGAAAAAAAATCACAAAACTGTCCTCCCTCCCACAAGCCCCACCCCTGAACTTTTTTGGACTTTGGTGTAGAATTTTAGAAAAGTACCCTAAACTGAGTTTGACTCATGTCTTCTCACATACTTGATCTCACTGTGTAATGCAATCTATTGAAGGGGCTTATACATCTTAATACAGATTTATCCTAAAGGAATCAGAGTGAGCATTGAAGGATTTTCAGGAGGACTTTTGTGATAACTCTTGACTTTTTGAAGATTATCTTGTCAGCATCATGGAGAATGTCTGAAAGGAGAATGAGCTGAGATAAGAGGAGGCACTGTGAAAGACAGGCAACATTATATTGTCTCTGTGTGAGGTAGCATCAGTGAAGAGGAAAATTGAAAAAGAAAACCTGAGAGATATTTGTAAGGCAGCAGAATGTACTGACCTGTGAAATGCTGTGCTTAGCAGTAGGGAGGGAACCACAGTGAGGAGCAAGCTAGGAGAATGCTTTCAGTATACTAAAATTAACCCACCAGACATGGTGTCTGCTAACATACACTTGGATGATTCCAGGGCTGAAACAGTGATGAGGATGAAGGACAAGATCAGAAGAGAAGAGAATCACTTCTTTCTGCTCTATGAAGTCTAAGCATAGAATCACTGCAAAGAAGGAAATAGGAACATGTGATAATGAGACAAGTTGGAGGGTTGGGGTAAGAGTGTGGGCTGTGGTAGAAAACTGTCTGATTTTGAAAGCCATAATCCTTTAACAGTTGTGTGACACTTGTGTGGCACTTAGGTTTTGTAGGCCTCAATTGTGTCATTTGGGAAAAGTTGTGGTTACATTTACTTTTATTTTCACTCTTGTTTTCCAGAGTAGTGTCTGTCTGCCTATCTGTCTTCTTGCATACCTCTCTCTCTCTCTCTCTCTTTCTCTCTCTAATCTATCTCTCTCCACTCACACTTAAAAATGGCTCAGGTTTTAAAATGTTTACCAGTGTCATCTCAGTGAGATTTGTACATGCTAGCACATTTCCAGTTGGCATCAAGCGCAGGAGTTTTGGTGGGTGATTTCTTTTTCCTTCGGTACTAGAGGTCCAGATCCAGTCCAGGACCTTGCACAATTTAGGCAAGTCTCCACATATTCAGCCCAGGCTCAAGTTTTTCATTACTTTAGACCCCCATCTTTAATTCCAGGTAGATGCAAAGCACAGAAAGGTGATCATCAGAAAAAGATCATTGTCTGGTTTTGCCCTCATCTGCTCCCACAGATATTTCCCATCAGCTGGGATAACCTGTCTTATTTTCCACAGAGATGGTTATTGCTTGTTAATCTGCCCTTTTCCCCCCTGGCCTCACAATTTGTTCTCAGAGAGGCTGAGAACTGTACTCATCCCACTCATATCCTTAACAAATAGTATTTCCCAAAGCTGTTTATTGGTTAAAGAGTAGTCTGTGTGGAAGAGGTTTATTACTTCTGTCAGGATTTCAAGGATCTGTTAAATAGTTGGGTGTATTTTAATTATTTATTTGCTTGATATTAAAATAGAATTACACTAGTTTCCAATTCCTTTTCCTTTTCTCCCTTCAAATTTTCCAATGTGCCTTTGTGCTCTAACCCTCTTTCAGGTTCATGGTCTCCTTATATATATGACACATACTCTTAAATATATAAGTATAGTCTTTTCAGTCTGTGTAATGTTATTTGTGTGTTGGGGGATTAGAGTCATCACTAGTATTATCCAAAATGTTCTGAGAAGAAGATAAGTCAATTTGTATTTTTCTCTGCTTCTAAGGCACGTGATTTATACTATTTAAAAACTAATACCAATAGTGAACAGCTGTACTAATCTTCCATCTGCTTATAATGGTGAGTCTGAGTGTTGCAAAAATGGTTATATTTATCCATGAGAATATGAAATATATCATGTTCAACTTGGGAGTTCATGGAAGCAGAGGAGTAAAAGTTAACAAAGATTAGGGAAAATTGATTGGCTAGATTAACTTTGGATGCAGATAATTTAGTAATTTATTTAGTATGCAATAATCACGACACCAACTTGTTAATATCTAAGTTTTTTTATGTAACTAGAAATCTTTAAAAATGCAAAATGCTAACAATTCCTATGTACAGATAATGCTGCATTGGCACTGATCTCTGCATAGTGCTTAGTAAAGAAAACCAGGGCCTTGTTTTTGTTTTAAAATATGCAGCTGCATTTCATACCAATAAGGTGTTTAGACATTATAGTAGTTAAATAATATTTTATTATTTGGTTGTAAAAACATAAATATCTATTTAAGTTACTTCTAATATAATGTAGTAGAAACATTTACTTTTAACTTTCTTCAGTACTGATCATATTAATATTGTAGGGTTTAGTTTGTGCATAAAATGAAAAATGGAGTTCTAAAGTCATTTTCTGAGATGATTATCTCAATGTTTATTTCTAAATGACATTTTCCATCCCCAGTGATTTATGAGGGTTTATTATCACACATAGAATGCATCAATCTTTTGGACATTGTTTTTAAATATTCTGTTCTTTGGTGAATTTGAACATTTTTTACTGTTTTTAAAATAATGCAGTTTTAGAAACTTTGTTGCTCAAATAACCAGGATCTCATATTTTCATACATGTTTTGCCTGGATATCTTACTAGATTCTTTCCCCCTCTGGTTCCCAATATGTGACAATTTCCTTAAATCTGCAAGCTAATTTAACAAAAAATGTCTTCCTATTACAATATTTTTTTCACTTGATCCTACCCACTTCTCCTTTGACATGAAGCAAAATAATTTTCACTAATGTTCACCACATGACAATTATAAAAATAAATTATATTCTTGCAAGTAAAAATAAAATGATTTCTCCTACTTCTGATGGCTATCCTGTTTGCCATTCTGAGTGAGGTTTCAGCCCCTTCTCTTGGGTCCTCTTTGTCATTTAGCTTCTTTATGACTGTAGATTTTAGTGCAGGAATCCTTATGGAAGAAGAGGGAGATAGAAAGACCTGGAGGGGACAAGGAAATCAACAGAGCCAAAACACCTGGGCCCAGAGGGGTTTTCAGAGACCAATACTCCAACCAAGGACCATGCATGGAGAGGACCTAGACCCTGTGTTCAAAGGAAGCCCATAGGTTGCTGTTTCCATGTGGGTTCCCTAGTAAGGGGAACAGGGGTTGTCTCTGACATGAACTCAGTGGCTGGGTCTTTGATCATCTCACCCTGTAGGGTGCAGCTTTGTCAGGCCACAGAGGAAGATGATGCAGCCAGCCTTGATGAGACTTGATAGGCTAGGGTCAGACAGAAGGGGAGGACGTCCTCTCTATCGGGGGACTAGAGGGAGAAGAGGGAGGGTAGGTAGAACTAGGAAGAGATGGTGGGGGCTACAGCTGGGATACAAAGTCAATAAATTGTAATAAATAAAAAAATGTTTTGATTTGCATCTCCTTGATGACTAAGGACATTGAACATTTCTTTAAGTGTTTCTCTGCCATTCAGTATTCCTCTATTGAGAATTTTCTGTTTAGCTCTGTATACCATTTTTTAATTGGATTACTTGGTTTGCTGGTATAACTTTTTCAGTTCTTTATATATTCTGGATATTAGTCCTCTGTCCAACAAAGGTGAAAATCCTTTCCTAATCTGTAGGCTGTTGTTTTGTTCTGATGACAGTGTCCTTTGCTTTACAGAAGCTTTTAAGTTTCATGAGGTCCTATTTATTGATTGTTGATCTTAGAGCCTGTGCTGTTGGTGTTCCATTTAGGAAGTTGTCTCCTGTGCCAATGAGTTCAAGGCTCTTCTCCACTTTTTCTTCTAACAGGTTTAGTGTGCTGGTTTTATGTTGAGGTCTTTGATCCACTTAGACTTTAGTTTTATGCAAGGTGGTAAATATATATCTATTTTCATTTTTCTTTATTTTATTTTATTTTATTTTATTATTAATTACACTTTATTCACTTTGTATCCCCCCCATGGTTCCCTCCCTCCTCCCGTCCCAATCCCTCCCTTCCTCCACCCTCTGCATGCATGTCCCTCCCCAAGTCCACTGATAGGACTTTTCCTTCCTTCTGATCCTAGTCAATTAGGTCTCATCAGGAGTGGCTGCATTGTCTTCTTCTGTGGCCTGGTAATGCTGCTTCCCCCTCAGGGGGAGGTAATTAAAGAGCAGGCCAATCAGTTCATGTCAGAGATAGTCCTTGTTCCTATTACAATGGAACCCACTTGGATACTGAACTGCCATGGGCTACATCTGTGCAGGGATCTTAGGTTATCTCCATGCATAATCTGGAGAGGACAGGAACTCCACAAGGGAGCAACAGAACCAAAAAATCTGAGCACAGGGGTCTTTCCTGAGACTGCTGTTTTCATTTTTCTACATGTAGATATCCAGTTAGACCAGCACCATTTGTTGAAGATGCTATCTTTTTTCCATTGCATTGTTTTGGTTTCTTTGTTAAAAATCAAGAATCCATGGGTGTGTGGGTTTATTTCTGGGTCTTCTATTCGATTCCATTGATTCACCAGTCTGTTTCTATGCCAGTGCCATGCAATTTTTATTACTGTTGCTCTATAGTACAGCTTGAGATCAGGGATGGAGATACCTCCAGAAGATCTGTTATTGTACAGGATTGCTTCACCTTACAACCATAAGGATGATTAAGATAAAAATCTCAAGTGACAACATATGCTGGAGAGGACATGGAGAAAGAGGAACCCTCCTTCATTGCTAATGGGAATATAACCTTGTACAACCACTTTGGAAATCAATCTGGTGCTTTCTTAGAAAATTAGGAATAGTGCTACCTTAAGATCCAACTATACCACTCCTAGGCATGTATCCAAAAGATGCTCAAGTACACAACAAGGACATTTGCTCAACATGTTCATAACAGCATTATTTGTAATAGGCAGAATCTGAAAACAACCCAGATGTCCCTCATCTGTGGAATGGATACAGAAATTGTGGTACATTTACACAATGGAATATTACTCCGCAATTAAAAACAAGGAAAGCATGAAACTTGCAGGCAAATGGTAGGAACTAGAAAAGATCATCCTGAGTGAGGTAACCCAGAAGTAGAAAGACACATACAGTATATACTTACTCATAAGTGGATATTAGCCATATGATACAGGATAAACACGCTAAAATCTATATTCCTAAAGAAGCTAAACAACAAGGAAGATCCTAGAGAAAATGCTTAATCCTCATCAGAAGGACAAACGCAATAGATATCAGAAGTAGGAAAAGACAGGGCACAGGATAGGAGCCTACCACAGATGGCCTCTATTGATTGGGGTATCAAAGCAGAGGCTGAGACTCAGCCAAACTTTGGGCAGAGTGCAGGGAATCTTATGAAAGAATGCAGAGATAGAAAGACCTGGAGGGGACAGGAGCTCCAAAAGGACAGCAAAAGAGCCATAAAACTGAGCACTGGGGGCCCTGAATAAAATACCTCAACCAAGGACAATGCACAGAGAGGATCTAAAACCCTAGTTCAGATGTAGCTCATAGACTCGGTCTACAGGTGGGGTCCCTATTAAGGGGAACAGGGACTCTTTGTCATGTGAACTCAGTGGCAGGCTCTCTGATTACTACCCCCTCAAGGTGGGGTGGGGTGGGGGCGTAGCCTTACCTTGCCACAGAGGAAGACAATGTAACCAGCCCTGATGAGACCTGATAAACTAGGGTCAAATGGAAGGGAGGAGTACCTCCTCTATCAGTGAACTAGTGAAGGGACATAGGGGGAGAAGAGGGAGGAAGGGTGGGATAGGGAGGAGATTAGGGAGGGGGCCACAGCCAGGATACAAATTGAATAAATTGTAATAAATGATAATAATTTTTTAAAGTGAAAAAATGTAAAAAAATAAAATGATTTTTTAATTGAAGTTGGTATACCTTTCCTTCCACATATTTTAAGTGATCATTGTCCTTCTGACTAGAATTTTTTCATCGTACATAATATTTTAAAATAATTATATAAATACATATATTTAAGTAACAATATAAGTAACATAGAAGAAAATGTTTGGAGAAAATTTTAGGTGTTGCTGAACTGAAATAATTACCATTTCTTTTCAATTTCTTTTCCCTATTGTATATGAAAAGAAGCTATAGTTTTAGACCCTGTTTAATGGTTAAGTATGTGTAATTAAAAATTTGGCATCCTTTATATAGATATTTGTTTTGTTTACATTAAGAACACACTGAAGAGAAATATCATTCTAAGTCAATCCATGGTATTCAAATTAATTCATTTTGATGACTTTAATTTCAGGAAACAATTGTTCAGTATATAGAATATGTTTGTTATTTTTTTAATTGGTTAAGAATAACAAAGAAGACTTACTATTTTAGTAAGTTATAGATGTTTAAACATTATCAGTGTATTTTCATCTCTTTGGAGTTTTGAGTGTTCTATAATTACATGAGACACAATAGCAGCAGCTAAGCATTAATCTTAGCCAAACAATATTTTTGAAACTCTTATCATTATGCAGGTAGTTGTATTTTTTCTAAAGAAGTGGTTTACATAATACTAAATATGAAGATGTCAGGTTAAACATCTAATTTTCCCATGAGTTAGTATGGTCTGGGCATTTTCTTTTTTAATTAACTCTTCATTTTTTTTATATTAGTTATATTTACTTTGTATCCCAGCTGTATCCCCTTTCCTCATTCCCTCCCAATTCCACCCTCCCTCCCTCATCTCCTCCCTGCCCCTTTCTAAGTCCACTGATAGGGGAGGGCCTCCTCTCCTTCCATCTGACCCTAGCTAATCAGATATCTTCAGGACTGGCTACAATGTCCTCCTCTGTGGCCTACCAAGGCTGCTCCTCCCTGGGGGGTGGGGGGGTGGGGTTCAAAGAGCCAGCCATTGAATTCATGTAAGAGACAGTCCCTGTTCCCCTTACTAGGGAACTCACTTGGATACTGAGCTGCCATGGGCTACATCCCAGCAGGGGTTCTAGCTTATAACTATGCATGGTCATTGGTTGGAGAAACAGTTTCAGAAAAGACCCCTGTGTGGTCTGGGCATTTTCTATTTTCATTTGAATGATGAAATGAGAAGGAATTTCTTTGCAGACACTAGGCTGTCAACATTCAAACAGTCATTGAATTCACCTTGTTGAATGCAGTGTTAATTTTTCTATATGAGGTACATGCATGCTAATTTTCTCTCCATAATTTAAAAATCTATATTGTCCAATAGGGTAATTTGAGAACATTGACTTTTTATGAGTTCTGAAAGTATAATCCATGGTTACATGTTCATGAGTGAACACAGACATGTTTTTGTATGTATGTGGGGGGGTTGTTAATTTAAGTCAGGAATAAAAATTGTAAAATATTGAAAATTTACCAATGTTCTTTTTCATCATATTATTATTTTTATACTGAGAGTTGAAGTCAATATAATGAGAATGTTTCAATATTTTATATTAAGATGTAGTTCCAATTTTATATCTAGGAAAACATAAATATGACGAGTAACATTTATTTATCTTTAATAATGATCAAATTAATTGGTAGAAATAGCAGATAAATGAAAAAGAACATTAAAATTACCTAACAAATTAGACTTTAAAGCTATCTCTTTTGATCTACAGTTTTGAGCCATCTGTATATTAATGTACATTAGGGACATATAATTACTGCTTTATTCATTAAGCATCAACAATGTCCTCTTATCATCACATTTTATTTAGCCCATGTATGTTCTAAATAAGATGATATACGCCTACTGAGAAACAGTCACAACAGCAACAGAAAATATGTATAAACACAGACTTTACAGTCAGATTCTAATCATAAGCCCTTCTGAAACAAGCCAATTGTTTTATACCCAAACAAATCCATGTATAAGAAAATTTTAAAACTTGAGATAGGAAGGAAGTGCTGAAAAGGGGTTTTAAAATTTCCTCTTAGTCTTCTTCCGTGGTTCTGTCAGAGCTATTTCTGCCCATTGAATGGCAGAAATGGAGAATGTGAGGTCTTATTCATCACGATTCCTATTTTTATTTTGGATGACCTGATTCAGAAATAATAAAATAATTTGTCTTAGTTTCATGCCATGCTGAAGTTTTCTTCTAAGATAGGATGGTCAAGTAGCTTACAATTACAAATTTACAGCATTTGTTGATATTCTTATGTTACAACATTGAAAAATAAAAATAAACCTTTAATGAGTCATAGTATTTTAATGGTAACCCTCAAGGAATGCCCTCCATTGGTAACATTAAGTCACATCTTAAAAAAAATTGATTGGTAAGTAGTTCACTTTATATTTCTAGTTAACTTTGCTGTGTCAATGTGACCTGAATTTAGACAATTTAACTTTTCATAAAACTTGCCTTGTCTATGCATCATTCATATACGTAACACTATTTTAATAATATTCATTGGTTCTAAGTTGGCTGTGCTTGCAAGCTTGTTTCTTTTTTTTAAACTAATTTATAAATGTCAGGTTCTACAACACAGTTGCTTTAACATTAAAAGGAACAATACAAGAAGTTCATTTTGAATCAATTATTTGACTTGATTTATGTTACATAAATTTTAAGAAAAATATACTCTCATTTGTCATTACATTTTTTTTTTCTTTTCTTTCTTTTTGATTATGTCTTCACAACCTCTGTTCAATAGGTAGGGTACTTAAGGTTGACACAGGCTATTTTGGGAATTACTAAGAGATGGCTCAATACTATCAAGCTAGAATTCTATTTGAAAAATAAGCCTTGAGTGCTTTTGGTGTCTAACAGATCTCTCAGGTCAATGTCATTATTTTTGATGTTTTAATAATGTATGTTTGATAATTGTAGGATGACAATAATAGGTTCAGTTTCCATTTACGTTGTTATGTTTGGGAAATTAATGATTAATTTCTCCTCATGTCCATTATTAGGCAACCTCAAAAGCTGGTTGCATAGGGCAGGGCCCTTTCTGTTCTTGTTCTCTGATTGCTGGAAATGGCTTGGCATAGCCTGCTTTCAAGTACAGCCTGACCCCACTGCCCAGCTTGCCCTTTCTGTCCTGCCCTCTATCAGTTTCAGAGATGAGCTGGGGTGTTTTAATTTTGTTTCTATTACAGTTTTGAAAGCTGGCTTGCACTGAAAGATTTACTTATAACTTGCATGCTTCTCTTGGGTGTATTTCATGATTTGGTATCATCTCTTTCAGGTAAACCTTTAAAATATTCCTTAGTTGACTTTCTGTGGAAAATAATAATCTATTCATGGAACAAATTGATCCAGCTGTGCTTAGATTACAGAAGAACAGGAATTTGTTCACATGAGAAAATGCCAGGAAGACATGGTCTTTTAATTTGGTTGGCTCCTTATCTAGGCCCAATGGACTTTATTAATAAAAAAAGGTGTCTATTCCTCAAACAGCTTTATGTATATTTGAGCTTATCAGTTATTGTCAATTTTATATTGGTCATAAATCTAGAAGAAGCTGATTCCAGTCTCAACATACAAATGTTTTTTATTTTTATTTTTCATTTTTTTTTTAATTTTTAAATTTGTTACAATTTATTCATTTTTTTTTTTCAATGCAGTTTATTCAGGAACATTGAACAATCCTCGGACCCTGGGGAAAGCCAGCCCACAGCTTAAATAGCCTCTGGGTAGCCAACCCAGGCGTGCCACGGGGGCAATGCAGATAGGTCCACATACATGGAAGCAAGCCAGATCCTCGGCCTTAGCCAAATGTGGAGTTGTTCGTGACAGAGAGCACTCACCATCGGGAAGGTGGAAGGCGGAAACCAGCTCCATCTTTAAGGCATAGCATTCCGCAGCTCTCTACAGTTCCCCCTTTTTGTTTTAGACGCAACAGGCAAGAGTAGAGGTCTGATCTCTGATATTAGAAATAAATTGGGACTTTGTACAGATGTTCATTTAGGTGTCATCCACCCAAAGAGCATCGGACCCGTCCGATACCTTTTTCTCAGAGGCGGGACCTGGGGCATCAACCCGCATGCAATCAGACATGCTCTTCTCTGGGTCCAAAGCGGCTGACCCTGAGTGCAGTGCTTAGCCTCGCATCCTGAGCGTATCATTTTAGCTTTTTATGGTATCCAACCATGCTTGGGGAGAATGTCCTGCTTCAATGGCTGTAAAGGCCTGAATGATCATGGCTGTATCACACTGTTGTGAGACTCTAATCTTGCATATATACCACAGGCAAACCAAGGAGACCAACACCAGAAGGCCTGCTAACACTCCCATGCCCGCCCATTCCTTCAGATGATTCATGGCTGCAGCAATCCATGTTGATAATCCTGTGGCTAGTCCTGCGTCCACTCCGGTAGAATTTACTGTGACAATGGCCACTCTCAGCTGCTCCATCGTGTAATTGATGAAAAATTTAAGAAAAAAGGGAAAAAAATAATTTAAGAACCTTAAATGACTTTCAAAATTGGAGGAAAACATGGAGTTAGTCAATTGGCATGGAGCACGTCTCGCCCCTGGGGGCAATGGTCTCCTGAACCTACTCAGACCTCGGACACCACCACTGTTAGTTCTAGAACTGACGCAGGATGTTCCAACGGGGGGTTAAGGCTTCTCATAATATTTCCTATAAGCCCACACCTGTTTGTCTACATCCCCCATTTTTATTCATTATTAGCCAGATAGAGCCAAGTAATTGTGGTAATGATACTTGCTTTTTTTTAAGCCCCAATGCTAGTAAAGTTAGGTATGCCCTGGTTACTCGCATGCCTCACTGGGTGCCTATGCCCATTGATGCCCCTCACGCTATGACTCTCTTCAGACAGAAAAGGGATCTTGGAACTACAGCCACCATTGTTACTACCATCTCATTGACGGCTTTTGGAGCTACCACCAGGGCATTAGCCATGAGTCATACTGGGCAGACTGCTCAGACCCTGAGTAATCATTTAGCCAGTGTAGCTCATGCCTTAGTTGTACATAAAGGAATTAATGCTCAACTAAAAGGAAGCTTGATGGTGTTCAATCAGAGGATTGACCTCTTACAGGAGCAAATTGATACCTTATGGCAAATCGCTCAACCTGGCTGTCAATGAAAGTATGCTGGACTTTGTGTCACTAGCATACAACATGAGAATTTTTCCGGCACTGCAAATCTGTCTAAACAATTGTCGAGCTATATTTTAGGTAATTGGACTGGAGAATTCAATACTACGATGGAGCAATTTATTCATTTTTATATCTTGATTATAGACCCCACTCTCATCTTCTCCCGGTCCCACAATCCCTTCCTATCTCTTTTCCCTAGTCCACTGAAAGGGAGAGTTCTCCTCTCCTGCCATCTGACCCTTGCTTATTGATTCTCATTCAGGACTGCCTAGATGTTCTTCCTCCTTGCCCTGGGAAAGCCAGATCTGCCAGGGGAAAGTGATCACAGATCAGGTAACTGAGTTCATGACAGAGACAGCCCCTGCTCCCCTTACTGGAGAGCCCACCTACTCCGGAGCTGCCTATGGGCTACATCTGTGCAGGAGGTCTAGGTCCTCTCCATTCATGATCCTTGGTTAGTGCATCAGTCTCTGCAGGGTCCATAGGGCTCAGATGTTTTGGCAGAATGGCTAAGATCAAAAACTCAAATGACAACACATGCTGGAGAGGATGTGGAGAAAGGGGAACCCTCCTCCATTGCTGGTTGGAATGTAAACTTGTACAGCCACTTTGGAAATCAATCTGGTGCTTTCTCAGACAATTAGAAATAGTGCTACCTCAAGATCCAGCTATACAAAATATGTTCAAGTACTGAACAAGGACATTTGCTCAACCATGTTCATAGCAGCATTATTCATAATAGGCAGAATCTGAAAACAACCCAGATGTCCCTCAACTGAGGAATGGACACAGAAATTGTGATGCATTTACACAATGGAATACTACTCCTCATTTAAAAACAAGGAAAGCATGAAATGTGCAGGCAAATGGTGGGAACTAGAATACATCATCTTGAGTGAGGTAACCCAGAAGCGGAAAGACACACATGGTATATACTCACTCATATGTGGTTATTAGACATGTAATGTAGGATAAACATACTAATATACTTCTTTAAATGTTAAGAAATTACTTTCAAAATTTTAACAGTGACAGAAACAACAAGCAATCCAGATGGAACTGAAATGTTAGTAGAGAGGAAAGCTGTAGAGAATTCATGAAATTATGGTGACCTCTTTGTGACTGAATCTTGTCATTGAAATCTAAAAGCCAGCTCTTTCTTCTTTCCTTGACTTGTTTCAGTTACATTGCCTGGGAAACATAATGGATATCAGCAAAGCAATAGCAGCCCAAAGAGTTGACAATAATTCTGAAAAGGCAGTGAGACTCCTCAATGTGATAGCAAGTGTCACCTTTTTGTTACTCTGTATAGGTCAGCCCTTGTGTGTGAAGTATAATTTTGTTTTTGTGTAAGTAGAAGAATAGCAAAAAGTTTTTAAAATCTTTCATAGATATGTATGCATATCTACATTTAAAACATTTTTAAAGTGGTATAATTTCTGATTGTTTATCAGGATGTTATAGCCTAAATATATGAGCAGTGCTTTAAAATATCTTGAAGTTAACTGTGTTGAGTGAATACCATTTAGTTTTTTTTTTTATGTATAGCTTCCTATATGTATAGCAGACAAACTTAAGAACTTACTACAGCTATCCTATGCTCTCAGGATAATTTCCATTTACTGCTTCACAGAAGATTTGAAATACCGTAAGCTCCCGGGTTGCGTTGTTTTGCCTTTATTGCTTGTTTGCTTTCTTTTTAATTTTTTTTTTTAAATTTTTGTGTCCAGAGGGAAATAACATTAATGAAAACAGATACTTTTCCAATGATGTTTCAGAAGTAAATTTCTCAATGAATTAACTGCACAAAAAGAGGAGTAAATCATAGGTCTTTAGTGATGTTTAGCTATTCCAGTATGAACCAGTATAGAGATTCATGGAATATGTGTGTTACTAAGAGGTCTAAAGGCATCCTGAGCTTTGAAGAGGCGCATGGTTTTAGGGAGTATAAAGACATCATTTTAACTCAGTTTTAATGTGCATAATAAAAAATATGTTCTGAATTCATTAAAAGTATTCTGAGTAAAGCAAAAATATTTCTTGTTTTAAAATTTACTTACAAGGGAGGAGATGAATGAGGGAGGGTAGGATTGGGAGGAAATGAGGAAGGGGGCTACAGCTGGGATACAAACTGAATAACTGTAATTAATATAAAAAATTAAAATTAAAATTAAAAACTTTACTTACTCTACTTAGATATCATAAATTGTCTTTTATCTTTTCCTTCTATTTCTTAGTAAACTATGAAAAATATATTAAAGGAAAATACTTGGATATATTTATTGTGTTGTTTCTGAGTTCAAGGCCAGCCTGTTTTACAGAGTGAGCTCCAAGACAGCCAGGGCTACATAGAAAGGCTGATTCAAACAAAGAGACAAACAAACCAATGTTGATAGTAAACTAGCTTTGGAGTCAGGTATCTGGTTTTGTTTTGAAAAAAAAAAAATCATATTTTCATTAATTTGTTTTCCTCTAAAAATTAAAAACTAAGAGTTCATCTAAGTTGTTATTGATTAAATTACAAAATGCATATAAAGTATTTAAGAAAGATCTGATAAATGCCATAAATGCATATATCATACATACATATGTGTACATATATGCATATGTAATTACAAAGTTTGTGAAAAAAACTTAAATCTTTTAAACATAAAAACTAGTTTTGAGAGAATGTAAAGGTTAGGGTAATATAACAGTTATACCAGAAAACATGATTAAACTAAAGGACATGATGTTGTCATTTGTCATTTCATTAAAACCAATATTTGTATTATTTCATCATTTACCAGTGAATCAGGTGGAATATTAACAATAATAAATAAATATTTAAATCTGATTATAAAAGTTTCTAAGAAGCAAAAATGTTAGGAATATTTAGTAAGTGGGGCTATGCCATTGTCATTAGAGTTGAAGATGAGTATATTTTGTAATTCCACATGAATGTGTTCCCAGGTGATGGAAGAAAGTTTGCTGCCTCTAGTTCTGTAGTTCAGGAGTGATTTGGGGTATCTATATACAGTCCTGATCTTTTAATCAGAACTGAGTTTTTTATTTGATATATTATAATTCATGAAATCATCTTTTAAAAAATCAAATGAGAAATGCTCTGTAACTTATTTTGAAGTTGATTTATCATGACTAAAATCCTATACAGCACTATGTGTTATTATGTTATCTAACAGGCAAATTTCATAAACAAATTTAAATATTTGTCCATCAAAATGGTATATACTTTAATGCCAAAACTTGGAAAGCAGAGGCTGGTGACTCTTTGAGTTTGAGGTCAGCCTGGTCTATAAAGTGAGTTCCAGGACAGCCAGGGCTATAAAAAGAGACCCTGTCTCTAAATATAATAATAATAATAATAATAATAATAATAATAATAATAATAACAATTCCATTGTTGATAGTAGAGTAGTTTGAAATCAGATATCTGGCTATCCTTTGGAATAATTTCTCATTTTTATTTTATTTTTCCTCTGAAAAATAATTACAGCAAGAAGTCAGCTAGGATTTTACTGATCCAAATGACAATATGCTTATGAAGTAGTTAAGACAGATTCTGGTAACCGCCATCCTAACATGACTCAACAATTGGCTTCTACTGGGAATTTGGAAATACTATATGCATGACATTCTTGAAATAACTGTGATTTTAGGCAGAAAATCTAGTTTAGTATTTGAAAGCCTAAAGGACAATGAAAGATGCTTTTACAGCAGAGGGCCAGGGGAAAGAACAGGACAGGAAATGTACAGCAGATATAACAACACAAGCCTATCTCCAGATGCCTTATGGTAAGCAGAAGCAGTATGTAGTATCAAGAAAAAAATAAAATTGAGCTTGAACAAGAGATTGAAACTCAGAGTAGTGGGAATTGAATTTAATACAATGATTTCAAGCTTCTTTTTTTATTACTATATATTTTTTATTTATTACAATTTATTCACTTAGTATCCCAGCTGTTGTCTCACCCTCATTTCCTTCCAAACCTGCCCTCCCTCCCTTATTTCCCCCCATAGGCCTTCCCCAGTCCACTGATAGTGAAGGACCTCCTCCCCTTGCATCTGACCATAGCCTATCAGGTTTCATTAGGACTGTCTGCATTGTCTTCCTCTGTGGCCTGGTAAGGTTGCTCCCCCTCTTAGGGGGAGGTGATCAAAGAGCCAGCCACTGAGTTCATGTCAGACCACAGCCCCTGCTCCCCTCACTGGGGAACCCACTTGGAGACTGAGCAGGCATAGGTTTTAGGTCCTTTCCATGCATGGTCCTTGGTTGGGGTATCAGTCTATGCAGGGCCCACATGAAGAATAGTGGAGTAGTTTAGGGTATGTCCATAGATAGCCATACCCTGGGATCCCCTCATCATCACACACTTAGTATCAATTATTGCTTGAATAAAATCAAAGGACTTGATCCTTTGGTCATTTCTTATCTCAAAAGTGTACCCACAGAAGATGAACTTAGAGGATGGGTAAATGACATGAGGGCAGAGAGAATATTGTAGTGGAGAATAATGGTGACTGAACTGAAAAGGAGCATCTCTCTGGAAGCAGAGAGGCGGTGAGCTCAAGCTTGTATCTGGAAAGTACAGCAGAGCGCCATCTGTTATGAACAGCGGGACTGGGTGCCATTGCTGGTCCAGCAAGTGGTAATTGTATGGAGTTTAACGGCAGTCACAAGCCAGCAGTGCCATCGTCCTGCCAGTGCTAAGCAGGAGCAGCGTTCCTGTTTTACGCAGGAAGGGTGGGCAGCTCAGAAAGGATTCATGTGGAACCCAAGTCCAGCTCACCAATGGACTCATACATATCTCGCTATTTCTATTAATGAAGGCTCTCAGAAAGTCAAGATTGAGTTTGGGATTTTAAGATGCTATTTGTGTTCTGCTGTCATTGTTAATGTATCTAGTACTTCACAGAAACTTGTAAGGGGGGATTATTATGGATTTTTTTTTCTCACGGGTAAGATTTAATGCACAGAAAATGAATGTTAACCCTCTCTAGAAGCAATGGTAAATATTAGGCTCCTTTTCTTTTCCTAAAGTGTCCAAACCTCAAGAAAATAATCCTCTCTCATCGTGTTTACCTTCATCACATGTGGTTTCAGACTTGGCCCACTTTGAAAAGACTTCGAAGTTTCATATCAAATTACTCTATGATCTAATTTTTCTGCCTTTTCTGTTTCTTAGTTAGTTGAAACACCTGGATTGTAGTCCCTTTTCTTGGCTTGACCTGAACAGGTCTTTAAGATGTCTATTATGTCAGCTTCCCCTGGGAGGTGCAGCCTCGCCAGGCCACAGAGGAAGACAATGTAGTCAGTCCTGATAAGACCTGATAGGCTAGGGTCAGACAGAAGGGGAGGAGGTCTTCTCTTCCCCTTGGACTAAGGAAGGGGTATAGGAGGAGAAGAAGTAGGGTAGGTGGGATTGAGAGAAGTTGGAGGGGCTACATCTGGGATACAATATGAATAAATTGTAATAAATAAATAAAAAAGAAGGAAATAGAAAAAAAAAAGATTTCCATCATGATAGTCTTTGTGGGTGACTTGCTCTTTCCAACCTGGCAATGTTTTTTGATTTTCCCCAGACCCATCATTCCAGATTCTCTGTGTAGTACATACAGTTAGACTACATACATTCCTGCCATGACTGCCCTTTATCCCTTACCCTCTTTTTATTTAATTAAAATAATGACCCGATAGACACTGCTATGTGTATTAGAATAAGACTTTCTCATGACTCTTATTATGATTTATGTTGGTTAATATTTTAAAGCTGTGAATTTTATAGTGTTACATATTCATTAATCAACTTTTTAAATTATTGGTTGCTCTCTTCCTTTCTTCGTTTGTTACTTCCTTCCTCTTTCTTGTTTGTATATGTGTGTTTAGAGTGTGTGTGTGTGTGTGTGTGTATGTTTGTGTATTTGCATGTGAATCTGAGTGTATATGTATGTGTGCATTTAGAGGCGGGCATTGGTGTGTCTATTGACATCCACTTTATTTAGGCAGGACTCTACGCTGAGCTGAGAGCTCACTGATTAGCTACCTTGATTGGCCAGTGAAATTCAGAGTGCTGCCTGTCTCTACCTTATGGTGATGGAGCTACAAATGCATGCCCTTTACCTCACTTTCTGGTGGATACTGAAGATCCAAACACAGGCGTTTGTGTGACAGGCACCGTACTGACAGAGTTACTTACTCAAACTTGTTATTTTCGTTAAGTTTATTCTCCAAAATATTACCTACATAATAATATCTATGTGTGCTCACATGTTCTACAATCATCAATATCATATATAGTAGTTAGAGACATTCTCGTTCATGCTGTGGCTTATACACTTTTAACAAAAATAAGTGTAAATAGGTGTTTTAGTTAGTTCTAATCTATGATGGCTTTCTATTCCTATTAAGGTTAGCAGGAGGGGGAGCTGACATTTCATTAGGAGAGCATAGTAATTTTACTCAAATGAGTATAGAGAATGTGCTCATATGGAAAGGCTTCTTTTATATTGCTGATTCTCATTGTACAATAACTACGTCCACGCATGCCTCTGTGGTGAAGATGATGTGTGTCTACTAAGAGGGTGGACTGTGGGTGAGAATGAGCCGATTTTACTTGGTAATATTGCTTGCTGATGGTATGAATTTGGGTATGCAATAAAATTACTCCCAATTACTCCTTAGTGATTTGATATGAGTAGTTATGATGGGGAATAAATTATTTGATTCATGTAATATTCTTAGTATAAAACCTGACATTAAATATTAGATCAATATTACTATTTGAATTGATATCTGTAGTCATGCTAAGTTGATCACTATTAATTCATGGCATTGAAACTGAACAGTAAGTTATAGAGCGCTCATTTGGCACATAGTTTAATGGTATACTGTTGTCTGAGTACTTGTTAGAGAAGAACATGAGAACACTTCTTAGTGTTCCAAGGTCATTCTGAAGTTCAGTCCCAGTTATGAGGTTCTCAACCCTATATTTTTAATTAATAAACTAAATGAGTATGATTTGAGATTCCTATAACACTGGAAAATAAAATAATTAGAATTATAAAAACGAGGTGATCCCTGATTTTGAAATTCTCTGCATACGGGATACTTCATTGGAGAATCTATTTGTAGTACAGGCTTTCACACTTTAGGGGCTATGTGGCTTCTCACCTAAACCCAAATCACCCCATATCTAAATTTCCAATGTTTATAAACATTTGAATATCTGGCCCAAATTTTAATTTGTACAAAGTGGTTGTTTTCACTACATTCCTGTTTGAACCCAACACATTTCTTTATTGCATAGAAATAAAACAATACTAATCCTTCATGGTTTCTCCAAAATGTCCACCATTACTTTTCTTGTTTACTAGAAAGTCACAAATTTGCTATTGCGTATGCCTACCATTTTTTGTTTGTTTGCCTGTTTGTTTGTTTTTGTTTTGACCCCTCATTCTTGGTAAATAATTGAGATTTTGAGCATTGCAAGTCCACATCTTTCAAAACTTGATCTAAATAAGTGCTGTGTAGCAGGATCACAGAATGTCCACAAGCACATACATGTGGAAGCAGTGTTGGGATCTAGGTCTGTGACATAATATTATGCTGGTGGTAAAGGCCAGGCTTCATCCTTCTTCAGTGTCCTTTAGTTCTAAATAGAATGAAAGGTCATCACTTTTTAAAAATTCTGCTTCTCGTGCAGCCTGTGGTAACCTTCTTCAAATACAATTGATAGTAATTTTGACAGCGTGTCGCAGGTCATTAGGAATCTCATTCTAAATATCAGCTCTTGTCACTTCCTTCTCCACACCCCAGCGCCAGTGGGAAGAAAGATGTCCCATTTATTCTTCAGTGACTATAGCCCTCTAGGGTGTGGACTTATTTTGGGATTGCTCACAACATTAGAGTAAAAGACTGTTTAAAAGAAAACAAAGTCATCCTTTTCATTGGCAAATCCATGCATTTTTTTCTATGATGATAAGGTAATGTAGGTTAACCTATATACAAGATATTCTATTTCTAAAATATGAGTGTGGGGCAAGAACTAAAACTTTAATTTGATAATTATTAGTTATTTTATTGTAGTATCTAAACTCCACTTGAGATTATAACTCCTGTAAAGTTGCTTCACTGACTGAACATAATTAAATTCTCTATCTTGATGTTGCTTGTCCTGGAAATGTTTCTGGCTGAGAGTACACTTGCCTTGTCAATTATTTTTATTAAAATTGTACTCAGTTTTTAACTAATCGACCTTTGGTTTTTGCCGGTAAGGAATTATGCAAATATAGATCCTAATGTCACATGCTGGCCATTAGGAAGGATTTTGTTCAGCTTCATGAGTCCTGTGCATCTGGCTTTTTTCTCTTGGACAGATTCCTAGATTCCTACCTCAGAACAAAATCTTTTCCATTTCAGTTCGGTATTTTTTATTATATTAATTTATCTGTGTGTATTGAGGTTTGCTTCATGCCATAATTCATGTGTGGGAATTAGACTACAACTTGAGGCAGTTGGCTCTCTCCTTCCACCATGTGGGTCTGGGAATTTTAATCAAGATACTGGGTTTAGCAGCAAGCACTCTTATCTGCTAAGCCATCTTGCCAGCATTTAGTTAGTTAATTAGTTAGTTAGTTAGTTGTTAGTTAGTTTTGTTTTGTTTTTAAAGAATGTTTGAATTTTAGGAGTTTAAAATCTGGCTTCCCTTTTTCCTTTAATGTATTACTTAAATGGCTACTGAGACAGTGCTATAACATCATAAAACTACTATGAAAGTACAAGTGTATTTGGCATTTGTTGTGTTAATCCTTAAAAAGGAAAACATTTTCTAGGATCTTGGTTGATTTTCCATATTAAGATGCATTAAATTTTTCTTTCATTGCTGTGGTGAAATACCTGACAAAACAGCTTAAAAGAAAGGAAAGCTTTGTTTTGGCTCAGGGTTTGAGGATACAGCCCATTGTCATGAGAGAGGCATAGTAGCAGGAGCTTGAGGTAGCTAGTCATATTGTATTTGGGATTCAGAATCCAGAGATGTAGGCTGAGACCCACTAGCTTTCTCCTTTTCCCCTGTTATTCCCACTGAGACCTCCAGGCATGGGATGGTGGCACCTACATTTAGCGTGGGTCTTCCCGCCTCTGTGACACTTCTCTGAAAACTCCCTCACAGACACACCCAGAGGTGTGCCCCCCCTGGAAGATTATGAATCAAATGAAGTTGACAGTGAAGATTAGCTAAAAAGTCCTATATTAAGAACATTGTTCCTGTACATTTTGTTTTTCCTGGGTTTGATTTTTCTAGAATTCCCTTTTGTATGAGAAAACTGGAAATGATTAATTATTACTTCCAGAAAACAAGCACACTCCATTAACATCACTCCATTGTCCTCTAGATAATACATGCTAACATCCCTAGGTGTAAGGTCATAGGCAACAGCTTTCCTATTTTTAGGGGGTAATAAAAAGTTAGCTTGGCGTTATATCCATTGTGATGACTAGGTTGATCTCTAGTCAGTTGAGAAAATGCACCCACTACAGTAGCCTGTAGGCAAGCCTGTGATGTATTTTCATTCATGATGTAGGAAGGATCAGCCCATTGTTGGTGGTTCCACTGCTGGCCTAGTGGACCTGGATGTTCTAACAAAGCCTGCTAAGGAAGCCACAGGGAACAAACCAGTAAGCAGAACTCCTCCACAGATGGTTCAGCTCTAGCATGGTGGTCCTGGATGCTTAAAAAACCTATTAGTCAAGAAATAGGAAACAAGCCAGTAAGCTGCACCTCTCTATGACCAGTAAATCAGTTCCTGACTCTAAGCTCCTCTTTGTTTTAGTTCCTGCCCTGACTTCCTTTGATAATGGACTGTGATGTGGAAGTGTAAGCTAAAATGAACCCTTTTTCTCTCAAAGTTGTTTCATGTTTTTTTGTTTGTTTGTTTTGTTTTTGTTTTTTGACAGGGTTTCTCTGTATAGCCTTGGCTGTCCTGGACTCACTTTGTAGACTGGGTTGGCCTCTTGGCCTCGAACTCACAGAGATTCAGCTGCTTCTGCCTCACTGGGTGCTGGGATCAGAGGTGTACACCACCACGGTTCACACCTAGGTCATGGTGTTTTATTATGGCAATAGAAACTCTAGATAAGTTCCAAGTGACTTCTTTCTATTTAAATATATCTAAAATGCATATTTTATAGTATTGCTATATGCTATATCTTAGCATTTCATTTTCTCTGGGGGATTCAAGATATGCTATTTTATACTCAATAAAGTAAAATATTACAGAATTATTGAAACTTGAGGAATAATTATATAGATTTTAAAAAGTTGTTAAAAACTCAAAATGACTGGAATAAATTCACAAATTGCTATGGATATGTAAATATCTTTGAAATATGGATCAGTTCCCTATTATCTCTGGAACTCATAAATTCTATAACTTCTGTTTGTTTAAATGATCCTTCCCAAATAGTTTCTGCCTTTTAATCCTCTTCTCTCGCACCCTCCTGGTGTTCCTTTAATCTATCCACCCATCTCCATGCTTTTCTTCCATTCCCCTTGACTTTCCTATGTTTAATGAGTATAAATTATGGATTTAAAATGAATATTTGCTCTTGAATTCTGCGTTATCCTTGATGCCTTTCATTTGCAATCAGATGGTAAAAGGAGCCTTTTCATATCATGATGGTCTGCAAGAGCTATGAGAAAGGAATGTTAAGAAGGGTGATGATGTGTCTCTGCTTAAGCCACTGGCTCAAAGGCTTGTAATATCCAGATGAGAAAGTATATGAAACCCAGAGAAGCAAGAAGGAATAGCTTGAAGGAGCAGAGATCCTACAGAAAATTTCAAATAACAATAATACTGATACATTTGTTATGTCAGTAAATGACCCTGAAGAAATAGGAAGGCTATATCATTAAGGGCTTCCTGAAGCCTGCTGGGGAAGAAAGATGCTTTTCCGGAGGGTCTGTGAACTCAGCTGAAGAATTATAAGGGGAATATCTATTGTGGCTGCAGTGTGTAAAATGTCTAGCATGAAAGTTAAACTAAAGTCAGACACTTCACATTAAATTACTGGAGAGGCAATTAATTCAGAAAAACAAATGGACAGGAAGTTGGATTATAGAGATAATTAAATGTCAGGCTGGAAAAGTTTTGGCACCTTCATGAAGTGAAGTCCACAAGGAAGAGTAAAGATTTTTGTTTACACACAGTGCATATTCATGGCTCTGAAATACCCATTAAAATAGATGCGGAGGCAGTACTTGTCAAATGTAGAGAAACAAAGACGAATTCATTTGGGAAATAGCAGAATTTCAAATTTCATTTTTATGCCCATGGCTATTCAACTTATTTAGCACCATTTTTTTAAAAAAATGAGTTTGATACTAAGTCCTTCTTTCCTAATTTCCTGGGGGCTTTTTAATAAGACATGCCTCGAGATTTTCAAGAATATATGTTTATCTATTTCTTTAATTATAATTTTATTTATTTTTATAGAATTGATAGGTAACATTAAATTTTGAACATTTTAATGCCCTTATATACTTAGAATAAGCCCTTCTTGGATGTGACATGTAATTGTCTTTATATATTATTTTGTTAGATTTAACAGGCAAATATTTTGTTGAGAACATGTGTGTTTTAGTCACTCTAGGGAAATTTAGGCATCACTGGTATACAACTGATGAGGAATGTAAACATATAAAATTAAATTATGGTATCTTAAGCTAAGGAATAGTCACACATATATTAATAATAGTCTAATGATAGTAATGATTACTTGTGCAGATGAGATATTTATTTCAGACAATCCTGCAAGTGTTTACAAATATTTACTCTAAAAGAGATGCATTGCTTATTTTTAATATGCTTATTGCAATTTTATAAATGAGGGTAGAGTGAATTCTGATAAATTATATAATATTTCTCAGAACTGGGATTAACACCCAAATTATCTCACATCAGAGCCCAAGCTTCAGCCATCACATGCTGCTAATTATTAGGTTCTTCTCTAGTTGCCTAAGGATAACAAAAAACTGGGTCAAGGGTTGTGCCAAAGAGCAAAGATAGAGACTTTGGGGGGAAGAGAATTTTCTTTTTTTAAAGAAATAGTAGCTTTGGAGAAAAGCTAAGAATGATTTAGGGTTATTTTTTATCCTTTATTCATAATAAGAATGATTAATTGAGAATACCTCAATTAATATTTTTAAATTTTTATATTAATTTTTACAATTTATTCACTTTAAATCCAGATTTTAGGCTCCTCCCTCATCTTCTTCTGATCCCACCTTCCCGGCCTCTTTCCTCTTTATCCTCCCTGCTAGTCCATTGAAAAAGGGGAGTCCTTCTCCCCTACTATCTGACCCTAATCTAGCAAGTCTCATCAGGACTGCCTGTATCCTCTTCCTCTGTGGCCTGGTAAAGACACCCCACCAGCGGGGAGTGATAAAAGAACAGGCAACAACAGGATTCATGTTAGAGACTGCCCTTGCTACCCTTATTTAAGGGACTCACCTGGAGACTGAAGGATCTATAGGCTACATCTGAGCCAGGAGTCTAGGTCTTTTCCATGCATGGTCCTTGCATCATTCTCTGCAGGCCTCCCAATGGAACCAGATTTTTAAGCCATTTCAATGTCCATTACACCATCAGAATGTACATTGCCTTTAGATCATACTCTGTGAGATTGGCAGAGATACTTTTCATACCTGAAAATGTCCTTTAGGCTTATACTCCCTGTGAGAAGAATGATACAGCCAACTTTGACTTTCCTACGCTCCTGCTGTTTTCTAAGAGGTCAACTCAATAACTATAGGTGAAATCAACCTGGTGAGACATCAGCAGCAGGTGGCAAAGACAGCTTGATCAAAATGCAGAAGGGTGCATTACTTGTCATTAGGGATGACACTCAACCATGACTAAGCCAACTGTTCTAATAGTTTGAATTTGCAGGATACTTTTCCCCAGTTGTGTGAATGTGTAAGGTAAGAAAGAAAGAAGTTGTAAGGTAAGAATTGCCATAAAAATATTAGTGAGTAACATGTGAAATAACTAAGTGAGCTCAGAATGCTTCTTTCAACCATAATTTGAAGAACTGGAAAGATGTTATTAAAGGTATTAAATCTTTAAACCATTTATAGAGTAAAAATAACCTCTTTTCCTTCTGTTCAGAAAAGGGGAGGCCTCCCACAGATATAAAACAGCCTTCACATATCAAGTTGCAGTAAGAATAAGAGAACCTTCTTCTATTGAGGCTAGATGAAGGAGCCTAGTTAGGAGAAAGGGAACCAAAGGCAGGCAGTGCAGTCAGAGACAGTCCCTGCTCCTGCATTAGAAGTCCCATGCTACATGAAGACCCAGCTACACAACTGTTACATATGTGCAGAGGGCCTAGGTCCATTCCATGCATGTTCTCTCTTTGGCAGTTCAACTGATCTTATCTTTAAGAATTTATCTGTATATACTCACTCATATAGACATATAACATAGGATAAACCTACTAAAATCTGTACATCTAAAGAAACTAATTAAGAGAGAGGACCCTGACTAAAAGGCTCAATCCCCATCCCAAAAGGCAAAGATGATGGATATCAGAAGAAGAAAACAGGAAACCTAGAAACCTGTCACAGAGAACCTCTGAAAGGCTCTGCCCTGCAGACTATCAAAGCAGACGCTAAGACTTATGGTCAACTGTTGGGCAGAGTTCATGGAATCTTATGTAAGAAGTGGTAAATAATAAGATCTGGAGAGGACAGGAACCTCACAAGAGAGCAACAGAACCAGAAAATTTGAACACAGGGGTCTTCCCAGAGACTCATACTCCAACCAAGTACCATGCATGGAGATAACCTAGAACCCCTGCACAGATGTAGCCCATGGCAGTTTAATGTCCAAGTGGGTTACATAGTAATGGGAAGAGGGACTGCCTCTGACATGAACTGATTGGCCTGCTCTTTGATCATCTCCTCCTGAGGGGGGAGCAGCCTTACTAGGCCACAGAAGATGACAATGCAGCCACTCCTGATGAGACCTGATAGACTAAGATCAGAAGGATGGGGAGGAGGACTTCCCTTATCAGTGAACTTGGGGAGGGGCATTCGTGAAGAAGAGGAAGGAAGGGTGGGACTGGGAGGGGAGGAGGGAGGGGCTTATGGGGGGATACAAAGTGAATAAAGTATAATTAATAAAATTAAATTAAAAAAAGAATTTATCTGCACTATGAGTCAAACAACTCAAGGAAGCTAGTAACTTAAGTATTAAAAATCAAGCTCAGTACAATGTCCTTATATGATTTTGACCTATCTCTAATTTTTTTCTAATCCTTATACCTACATTCAGTGAAATATTTATTCAAATGAGATGTGGATTAGAGGTGATCATTCACTGTGCTTATGCACTTAATGTTGTACCTAGAAAACAGTAAACCATAGATAGAAGGAAACTACTACTACTAAAATATATAAGACTATATCAGCTTATATATAATTTGTAGTTTTTATAATAATTTTCTTCTCATTATCATTAATATGAGCAGCAAAGAAAATGGATTTTGACACCACTCTGCAAATAAAAATTGACTATGATAATATTAAATATCTTCAAAATCAATAGAAATTTATATACAATGATATATAAGATGAAAGATCTCATTTCACTCTCACTCTCTGCAAATGCATTTGTAGAGTAGGGTTCATATATAACATTATCTTTAAATTCAGGTGTGCATGGTTAGTGGCAAATATCCTTCCTATGTAAGCATGGATATATTCACTGTGGGCAAATAAGAAACAATTCCTCATAGCTGCTTTAATGCTGAGTAAATGATCAAATAAAGGAATACCACTCTTTCTAAAAAGGTAGCAGTGTTATCAGGCAAAAATAATTTGATTTATGTAAATAAATGTTTTGTGATTCTTTTCTATATCTTGTGATTTAGGGCTTAGGTCTATTTATTTTATACTTTGTGTTCCTAGTGAAATGCAGTACCTTTCAAGAATTAATCAAAAAAAGACTAGACTATTAGACCTCTCTGGTACATTTAAAAATAAATAACTATTTTTATTTCTTTAATGGTACTTAGCTAAGTTTGCTGTCCTATATTGATTTTTCTTATTTTAAAAGAAATTGCTTCGCGTAAAAACACAGCAGCCCTCTTAATGGCCAGTATTTGTGAACTAGGTAAAGCACAGAGCAGAAGACATGCCAATGGTAGCCGCCACTGCCCTTGTTTAAAAAATGACTTGTTAGCTATGCAGTTACTCCAGTAAATTATAAACATGCACTTGGACCTAAAAAGGAAACACACAAAAACCAAAAACCAAAAATTAATTCCTTCAGAAAATGAATTTTGTCGATGCATAGGGAGTCTTGGGGAATAGTGAGAGGAAAGAAAAAAGGACCTGGAGTACAGGAGCTCCACAAGAAACACAACAGAGTCACCTAACCAGGGCCCAGAAGGGTTTGCTAAGACTGAGGCATCAATCAAGGACCATGAATGAAATGGACCTAGGCCCTCTAAAAAGATGTAGCAGATGGGCAGCTTAGGCTTCAAGTGAGTCCTTTAGTAAGGGAAGTGGGGACTGCATAGGACAAGGACTTACCTGCTAGCTTTAAGAACACTTCCCCTTCCATTTGACTGTAGCCTATCAGGTCTCTTCGGGACTGGTTGCAATGTCCTTCTCTGTGGCCTGGCAAGGCTGCTCCTCCCTTCGGGGGGGGGGGGTAGGGGGGAGGTGTCAAAGAGCCAGCCACTGAGTTCATGTCAGAGACAGTCCCTGTTCCCCTTACTAGGATACCCACTTGGATACTGAGCTGCATGGGCTACATCTGAGTAGGGGTTCTAGGTTATGTCCATACATGGTCCTTGGTTGGAGTATCAGTCTCAGAAAAGACCCTTGGGCCCAAATTTTGTGGTTCTGTTGCTCTCCTTGTGGAGCTCTTCTGCTCTCCAGGTCTTACTAACTCCCCCTTCTTTCATATGATTCCCTGCACTCTGCCCAAGGTTTGGTTATGAGTCTCAGCATCTGCTTTGATACCCTGCTAGGAAGAGACTTTCAGAGGCCCTCTGTGGTAGTCTCCCATCCTATTTCTTGTTTTCTCCTTCGAGGGGCATGGGAAGAGAGGAAAGGGGGAAGGTGGAAAAGGAATGAGGGAGAGGGCTACATGTGGGCTATACAGCGAATAAAATGTAATTAATGTAAAAAATAATAATTTAATTAAAAAAAGAACATTTTCCCTTGACACTTCACAGGGGAAGAGGACATGCTCAGTCCTGATGTAACTTGATGAGCTGGGGTGGATGAGAAAGGGATCTCCCCTTTTCTGAGGAATAGGTTGTGGAGTGGGGGAAGAGTGACTATGAGGAGATGAGGGAAAGAGCTACAAGGATGTAAGTGAATAAGTGAGAACAAACAAAAAAACAAATGGAGCAAGAGAAAGAAAGTTCACACTACAGCAGCTCTAAGAAATTGCCAACCCAGGACCATGCATGGAGATAACCTATAACCCCTGCACAGATGTAGCTCATGGCAGCTCAGTGTCCAAGTTGGTTCCCTAGTAATGGGAATAGGGATCTTCTCTGACATGAACTCAGTGGTCTGCTCTTTGATCACCTCCACCTGAGGGGGCAGCAGCTTTACCAGGCCACAGGGGAAGACAATGCAGCCAGTCCTGATGAGACCTGATAGCCTAGGATCAGACGGAAGGGGAGGAGGACCTCTCCTATCAGTGGACTAGGGAGGGGCATGGGTGAGGAAGAGGGAGGGAGGGTGGAATTGGGAGGAGATGAGAGACGGGGCTACAGTTAGGATACAAAGTGAATAAACTGTAATTAATAGAAGAGTAAACAATGTTAAAAAAAGAGAAGTTGCTGTGTAAGTTGGAAATGCAATCTTTATGGTAGTTCATGCCTTGTTTGACTTCAAGAGAGGAATATAACCAAATATTCAGCACACTTTTACTCTATAACAATTAAATTTAACTTGAAATAATATCAATTCAAGCCAGTTCACTCACTGAGTATACTGAAATAAATTAAAATTAATAAAGGAGTAACCTGAGTTAGCAGAGCATGGCAGAAAAGGATTGACCTTCCCAGCTTTTACTGTGCTGTCACTATTCCAAATCCTCATGAAGCTTCTGTATCTCTGGGGATTGTTATTATAGTTATCAAAGAGCTCATCGCTAAATAGTGCTAAGTTAATATATATTTCTTTCATTTTTTATTATTAATATTTATAATTTATTCGCTTTGTTTCCCAGTTGTAATCCCCTCCATCATCTCTTCCTGGTTCCAACTTCTTCCCATTTCCTTCCCTACCCCTCTTTTCTAGCCCACTGATAGGGGAAGTCTTCTTCCCCTACTGTCTGACCCTAGCCTATCAGGTCCCATCAGGACTGCCTGGATCTTCTTTCTGTGTAGACTGACTAGGTTACCCCTTCAGGGAAAAGTGATCAAGGAACAGGCAACTGTCTCTTCTCCCATTACTAGGGAACCCACATTGACACTGAGCTGACTATGTGCTATGTCTGAGCAGGGGTCTATGTCTCCTCTCTATGCATGGTCTTTGGTTGATGCATCAGTCTCTGTAGTCCTCCATAGGCCTTGCTTTTTTTGGCTTTGTTGGTCCTCTTGTGTGGCTCCTATCCCCTCTGGATCCTTTTATATCCCCCTTCTTCCATAAAGACTCCCTGCACTTTGTCCAAAATTTGGCTGTGAGTCTCTGCATCTGCTTCGATACCCTGCTGGATAGAGTCTTTAAGAGGACATCTGTGGTAGTTTTCCATCAGGTTCCCTCTCTTTTACCATTTCTGGTGTCTATCCTGTTTTCCCTTCTGAATGAGAATTAAGAATCTTCCACAGGGTCCTCCTTTTGTTTAGCTTCTTTAGCTCTGTAGATTTTAGTATGTTTTCCTACTTATAAGTGAATGTATACTGTGCGTGTCTTTCTGCTTCTGGGATAGCTCATTCAGGGTGGTCTTTTATAGTTCCATCCATTTGCCTACAGATTTCATGATTTATTTGTTTTTTATAGCTGAGTAGTATTTCATTGTGTAAATGTACCACAATTTCTGTATCCATTTTTCAGTTGAGGGACATCTAGGTTGTTTACAGATTCTGGCTATTATAAGTAAAGCTGCTATGAACATAGTTGAGCAATTGGCAGAGGGCTAATATCCAGACTATATAAAGAATTCAAGAAATTAAATACCAACAAACCAAATAATCCAATTACAAAGTGGGGTACAGAGCTAATCAGAGAATTCTTAACAGAGGAATAACAAATGACAGAGAAACACTTAAAGAAATGCTCAGTGTCCTTCACCATCAGAGAAATGTAAATCAAAACGACTCTGAGCTTCTATCTCACACCCATCAGATCAAAAACTCAAGTGACAACACATGCTGGAGAGGATGTGGAGAAAGGGGAACCCTCATCCATTGCTGGTGGGAATGTAAACTTTTACAACCACTTCAGAAATCAATCTGGGACTTCTCAGAAAACTGGAAATAGTGCTTCCTCAAGACCCAGCTATACTACTCCTGGGCATATATCCAAAAGATGCTCAACCATATCTCTCATTTTTAAAACTTGCTTTTATGTTTAGTCATTTTATTTCATTTTTTTTGCTTATGTGATTTGTCTGTGCTTATGTATGCCATGTATGTGAGGGCACTTATTGGGACCAGGAAGAGGCATTATAACCTGGAGTTATCACAGTTGTAAACTGTCAGGGGTAGGTGCTAGGAAATGAATTCCGTTCCTATAGAAAAGCAGCAAGTACTCTAAACTAAACAGTCTCCAGCACCAAGTTCTCACAGTGTTTGAAGATTTGTGAAATTATTTGAAAAACTACACAATTTGTTTTTCATGGCATAATCAGTTTGAGGTTACCATTTTGCAAATACTTTCAATATAAATTTATAAATGTATTGAGTATGAATCACATGCTATTATTCACTATTGCACAAGAATATGAAGAAACTTGAAAATATAGTATTTAATTTTGTTTTGCTAAGTAAACAACTATAATAAATGAACATTATGCTTTTAAATTATTTCGAAAATAATGACAAATACTTTGTTTAATACTCTTGAAAAACAAGAGTTCAAATATGCCAGTGAACATGCATTTGGGCCTAATGGAATTCTGATAGATCCTTTCTCTTTGAACTGTTTTATGTCATGCTTAAAATGTAAATGTGACTTGAATCCCTAGCAGCTGCCCAAACGTTACCATTACTCAGGAATGGTTTCTGACTAAATTTAGTACTACCTGGTGGTAAGCATATGCCTAGCCCTGTAACAGTTTTGTGTCTTTTTAAAATGTTAGTATGGAAGTAAAATTAAAACTATTGTCAAAACACATTCTACAAAATATAATATTCTTGTAACATGCTTTAATATTAAAATGGACATTTAATTAAATAGAATGGTACTTTTGTGTTCCTGCCTGTTCCATTTCCATATTCTACACTTCTAGAATGATTTTGTATCTTAGACTAAAATTTTAAAAGAAAAATATTAAAACCAGGAATTACATCATTGATATTTTAAATTTTTTTATGTTTGAAAATAGAAACCAATTTTAACATAAAGACTTTAACAAACCATGGAGTATTGTGAAGAAGCAGAACTTGGGGTCTTTCACAGTAGTTTCACAATTGCCAGAAATTACAAGCTCATTTCATACATGCACTTTTAAATTCTCAGTGCTTAACTGGCTTATTTGCCAATTCTTAACTGACAATTGCTTGTAGTTACAAGGTGCAATGTGATGTTTTGATATATGTTTAGATAGCAGAATCATGAGTTAGCTGGAGCTAATAATTGTATCTCTCACTGAGTTGTAGAAGACAGTAGAATGGTGATTACCAGATGCTGCATATGGTGGTAGGGTAAAAGGAATGTAGACATTGTTCAAGGGGCTCATTATTGCAGTTGGGCAGTAATAAGCTGTAGAGGTCGGTTGTACAGCGTAGTGACTGTATTTGGAAATGTATTATATACTTTGCCATTGCTAACACAATAGACTTTTAAATAGTCTTATAATTTTTTTCTTTAAAAAAGAAAACTTGAGGGGAAGAAGATGGAGGCGGCCAGTGTGCACCTTAGCTGAAGGGCAAAGGACCTGCAATGCCGAAATTGCTGAGTGAAGGGGCTGATCAACCCTGAACAGAGTTATCTAGACTTCCAGGAAGAAAGAGACTAACCATGAACTGAGTCCATCTAGAAGCAGGTCACCAGTAGACTCTTCCGGGAGGAGGCACCCCGGGAGGTGATCCCTAGGCATTTCCCCATATCAACTCCTACTCCCTCTTTGGAGGAGGCAGGAGGCGGCCAGCAGAATCCTCCACAGACCACAGACCACACTATCTGTACTTCAGTCCCTGTGAGAGCTGCAGTTTCCACCCCCCCCACCCCCCAAAAAAACAAACAAACAAACAAAAAACACAGAAGATCTGGGGCTGAGAAAAACCAATCTTTTCGGGTACTCCCCCAAGAATGCCACCATAACCCTGCCCCTGCAGAGTGGAAGGAAGGATAGAGAGGCACACATCAGCTTCACAGCGCCTGGACCCCAGTGCTGCCTGCTGCTCCTAGCAAACAAACTTCAGCTCGGGATCTGGGACTGTGGTCATTCAACACGTCCTGACACTCTCCCAGGTCCAGCTCAATAAGGTCTAGAACCAAGTCCTAGCATCAGCGGCCCCCGGCCCCTGGCAGAGAAACCCCAGCTCAGGATCGGGGACTGAGAATTCCCAACCCCTTCTGGCACTCCCCTGAGAGTGCCGCCATAAGCTTGCCCAAGTGGAGAGGAAGGTCAGAGAGGCGGCCTGCCACAGGCCACAGCACCCCCTCTCCAGCGCACCCAGTGGCCTCTGGCAGAGAACCCCAATTCTGGATCTGAGGACACTCAACCTTGCCTTGTACTCTCCTGGAACTGCCTACACATGCACTAGCACTGGGCAGCTTCTGACAGAGATCTGGGCCCTGGAACTGGGATTGAGGACACTCAACCCAACTCTTTCCAGTGCTACCCTGGGACCAGCCACCGTAAGCCTTCCCTGGTGGAGGGGAAGGTAAGAGAGGCAGGACACAGTGCAGGTGGACACCGAGTCCTGCTGCTGCAGTGCCACAGAGCTGACTGTTAGACTACACATGCATTCGCCACAGCAGGATCAAATTGGAAAGTAGAGAGCAAGGGGAACCCCTGTGCAATCCAACTGGTCCTGCAAAGGAATGAGTGTGCCTTCTAGGGAGTGTTTGCCCCAGACTCAGGGCCTCTCAACGGAAGCAACCAGACAAGAGATCCCTGCCACCCACACCCCTAGTGTGGACACCATAGGGATTCTTGGGATAGCGACTCCAACACTGAAGCCTCTGCCTTGCGGGACTGCCAGTGAAATCCAGACAAACAATCCCTGGATCCCAGAGAGAGCTGCATACTAGTGGCCTGTAGGCCACTGCAATAGTCAGGGAATCCATGCATGCACATTCCACCTGCTAAAAGCGCATGCAAATAGCGCCAGCATCACATTCCTTACTTAGGTAAAACTGAAACCACAATGCACACTCCCAAACCAGTGAACCTCTCTCATCTTCCAGAACAAACAGTCCAGAAAACAGAAAGAGACAATCATAGCCTGGAGCAAACAGTGAGGGTTATAGATAACCAGATGGCCAGAGGCAGATGTAAGAACACACCCAAAAAAATCAGGACATTATGGCTTCACCAGCAACATCACAAATAAACGGACACTTCAATTCACTAGATACATAAGAAAATGACTTTAAAATGATGTTTTTCCAGCTATTAGAGGACCATAAAGACAAAATAAATAAAGCCTCAAAGAAATAGCCACAGAATTTGAGACAAACAAAGAGGAAATAAATAAAGCTCTCAGAGAAATGACCACGAAAATTGAGGCAAACAAGAGGAGATGAACAAAGCTCTCAAAGAAATATCTACCAAATGAAGGCAAATAAAGAAGAAATGAACAAAGTTCTCAAAGAAATACAGGCCAATACAACCAAACAAGTAGAGACACAATTAGCGATATATAGAAAAATGGACAAAAAAATAGAAGCCATCTTGTTCTGTTGCTCTCCTTGTGGAGTTCCTGTCCTCTCCAGCTCTTACTATTTGAACACAGGGAACTTCCCAGAGACTCATACTCCAACTAAGGACTATTCATGGTGATAACCTAGAACCCTGACAATGCAGCCACTTCTGATGAGAACTGATAGACTAAGATCAGAAAGAAGGAGAGGAGGACCTCCCCTATCAGTGGACGTGGGGAGGGGCATACAGGCAGAAAGGGGACAGGAGGGTGGGACCGGGAGGGGAGGAGGGAGGGGCTTATGGGGGGATACAAAATGAATAAAGTGTAATTAATAAAAGTTAAATAAAAAATTAAAAAAAAGCCATCATTGAAAAGCAGTATTCTACATTCACTCAGATGAAGGAAATGGTGCAAGACATGAAAAAAGAATTAGAATCAATAAAGAAAACACAGTTAGAGAAAAACCTGGAGCTGGAGAGGATAGAGAAAAGATCAGGAACTACAAAGGTAAGCATCACCAACAGAATACAAGAGATGAAAGAGAGAATCTCAGGGGCCGAAGATACACTTGCAGAAATTGACACATCTCTCAAAGAAAAAATAAAATCAGAAAAGTTCCAAACAAAAAACATCCAAGAAATCAAGAACACCACAAAAAGACAATATCTAAGAATAATAGAGGAGTAGATGAAAAAGAAGACATCAGACTCCAAGGTCCGGAAAATGTTTTCAAAAAAATTATAGAAGAAAAATTTCCCAACTTAAAGAAAGAGATGTCCATAAACATACAAGAGGCCTACAGAACACCAAATAGACTAGACCATAAAAGAAATACTTCACGTCACATCATAGTCAAAACACTGAATCTGCAGAACAAAGAAAAAAATTTAAAAGCAGCAAGGGAAAAAGGCCAAGTAACATATGAAGGTAGACCTATCAGAATTGCACCAGATTTCTCAACAGAAACTATGAAACCAGAAGGGCCTGGAGAGAAATCATGAAGTACTAAGGGACCACAGATGCCAACCCAAACTACTATACCCAGCAAAACTTTCAATCAACATAGACGAAGAAATCAAAATATTCTATGACAAAACCAAATTTGAACAATATCTACACAGTAACCCAGCTCTACAGAAGTTACTAGAGGGGAAACTCCAACCCAAAGAAAACAACTACACCTAAGGAAACAGAGGAAATAGATAACTACACAACAAAAAAACTGAAAGAATTCAGGCAATGAAACTCAGCAACACCACCAACAGCACATCAAAAGAAAGTAACAATTGTTGGTCCTAGTATCTATCAACATCAATAGACTCTGCTCCCGAATAAAAAGACACAGACTAACAGAATGGTTGCAGAAACAAGATCAAACATTCTGTTGCATCCAAGAAACACACCTGAGTAACAAAGATAAACACTACCTCAGAGTAAAGGGCTGAAAAATGTTTTTCAAGCAAATGGTTCCAGAAAACAAGCTGGTGTAGCCATCCTAATATCTAATAAAATAAACTTTCGACTAAAATTAATCAAAAAAGATAAGGAGGGCCACTATATTCTCATCAAAGGAAAAATCCAAGAGGACATCACAATTTTGAACATCTATGCCCCAAATACAAGAGTGCCTACATTCGTAAATAAAACATATTAAAGCTTAAATCACACATTGATCCTAATACCTTAATAGTGGAGACTTTAACACCCCACTCTCACCAAGGGACAGATCAACTAGACAGAAACCAAATAGGGAAATAAAGGCACTTAACAAAGTCTCTAAAGCAAATGGACCTAATAGACATCTACAGATCGTTTGACCCAAACTCGAAAGAGTATACCTTCTTTTCAGCACCACATGGAACTTTCTCCAAAATAGACCATATAGTTGGTCACACAGCAAGCCTCAACAGATACAAGAAGTTTGAAATAATGCCTTGTTTTCTATCTGACCACCGTGGACTAAAACTGGACCTCAACAACAACGGAAATAACAAAAACCTGACATGCACATGGAAACTGAACAACTTGCTACTTGATCACAGCTGGGTCAAGGAAGAAATAAAGAAATTAAAGACTTCCTAGAATTCAATGAAAATGAAGGTACAACATATTCTAATTTATAGGACACATTGAAAACAGTGCTCAGAGGGAAATTCATAGCACTAAGTGCCTTTAAGAAGGAATTTGTAACATCACATACAAGCAACTCAATGACCCGACTGAAAACCCTAGAAAAAAAAGAAGCAGATACACCCAAGAGGAGGAGGAAATAATCAAACTCAGGGCTGAAATCAATCAGTTAGTAACAAATAAAACTATTCAAAGAATCAATGAAACAAAAAGCTGGGTCTTTGAGAAAATCAACAAGATAGACAAACCCTTAGCCAAACTAACCAAAAAGCAGAGAGAACCTATCCAAATCAGCAAATTCAGAAATGAAAAGGGTGACATAACTACAGACACTGAGGATATCCAAACAATCATTTGCATACTACAAAAGGCCATATACCACAAAATTTGAAAATCTAAATGAAATGGAGAATTTTCTTGATAGATTCCATCTTCCAACATTAACTCAAGATCAGGTAGAAAGACTGAATAGCCCTATATCCCCCAAGGAAATTTGAAGCAGTCATTAACAGTCTCCCCTCCAAAAAAAAAAAAAAGCCCTGGGCCAGATGGGTTCAGTGCAGAATTGTACCAGACTTTCAAAGAAGAGCTAATACCAATACTCTTCAAACTATTCCACAAAATAGAAACAGAAGGAACATTACCAAACTCATTCTACAAAGCCACAGTCACCTTGATACCTAAATCACACAAAGACCCAACAAAAAAAAGAGAACTTCAGACCTATCTCTCTCATGAACATTGATGCAAAAATACTCAATAAAATACTTGCAAACCGAATCGAAGAACACATCAAAGATATCATCCACCATGACCAAGTAGGCTTCATCCCAGGCATGTAAGGATGGTTCAATATACAGAAACCCATCAATGTAATCCACCATATAAACAAACTGAAGGAGAAAAACCACATGATCATCTCCTTAGATGCCTGAAAAAGCATTTGATAAAATCCAACACCCATTCATGTTTAAAATTTTGGAGTGATCAGGGATTCAAGGAATGTACCTAGACATAGTAAAGGCAATATACAGCAAGCCTATAGCCAACATCAAACTTAATGGAGAGAAACTCAAACCAATCCCACTGAAATCAGGGACAAGACAAGTCTACTCCATATCTCTTCAACATAGTACTTGAAGTTTTAGCTAGAGCAATAAGACAACTAAAGGAGTTCAAGGGAATACAAATTGGAATGGAAGAGGGCAAAGTTTCACTATTCGCAGATGGTATGATAGGATACATAAGTAACCTGAAAAATTCAGCCAGAGAACTCCTTCAGCTGATAAACACCTTCAGCAAAGTGGCTGGATACAAAATTAACTAAAAAAAAATCAGAAGCTCTCCTGTATACCAAAGATAAAAGGGGTGAGAAAGAAATTAGGGAAACAACACACTTCACAATAGCCACTAATAACATAAAGTACCTTGGAGTGACTCTAACCAAGCAAGTGCAAGACCTGTATGAGAAAAACTTCAAGTCTATGAAGAAAGAAATTGAAGAAGATATCAGAAGATGGAAATATCTCCTGTGCTTTTGGATCGGTAGGATTAACATAGTGAAAATGGCTATTCTGCCAAAAGCAATCTACAGATTCAATGCAATTCCCATCAAAATACCAACACAATTCTTCATAGATCTTGAGAGGAAAATTATCAACTTTATATGGAGAAACAAAAAACCCAGAATTTCCAAAATGATCCTGTATAACAACAGCTTGTCTGGAGGCATCTCCATCCCTGATCTCAAGCTGTACTATAGAGCAATAGTCATAAAAATGGTATGGTATTAGGATAGAAATGGAATAGTGCATCAATGGAACCCGAATAGAAGATGCAAAATTAAACCCACATACCTATAGATATTTGATTTTTGAGAAAGAAGCCAAAAGTCAGTGGAAAAAAAGACAGCATCTTCAACAAATGGTGCTGGTCCAACTTGATGCCTACATGCCAAAAAATGAAAATAGATCTATATTTATCACCCTGCACAAAACTAAAGTCCAAGTTGATCAAAGATATCAACATAAGAGCAGATACACAGGATCGGTTAGAAGAAAAAGTGGGTAAGACACTGGAACTCATTGGCACAGGAGACAACTTCTTGTACAGAACACCAACAGCACAGGCTCTAAGAGCAACAATCAATAAATGGGACTTCATGAAGTTGAAATGCTTCTGTAAAGCAAAGGACATAGTCACCAAAACAAAATGACAGCCTACAGATTGGGAAAGGATCTTCACCAACACTATATCTGACAGAGGGCTGATATCCAGAATTTATAAAGAACTAAGGAAGTTAAAAAGCAGCAAATCAAGCAATCCGATTAAAAAATAGGGTACAGAGCTAAACAGAGAATTCTCATTTAGAGGAATACGGAATGGAAGAGAAACACTTAAAGAAATGCTCAACATCCTTAGCCATCAGAGAGATACAAATCAAAACGACCCTGAGATTTCACCTGACATCCATCAGAATGCCTAAGATCAAAAACTCAAGTGACAACACATGCTGGAGAGGTTGTGGAGAAAGGGGAACCCTCCTCCATTGCTGGTGGGAATGCACACTTGTACAACCACTTTGGAAATCAATCTGGAGCTTTCTCAGACAATTAGGAATAGTGCTTCCTCAAGATCCAGCTATACTACTCCTAGGCATATATCCAAAAGATGCTCAAGTACACAAGGACATTTGCTCAACTATGTTTGTAGCAGCTTTATTTGTAATAGCCAGAACCTGGAAACAACCCAGATGTCCCTCAGTGGAGGAATGGATACAGAAACTGTGGTACTTTTACACAACGGAATACTACTCAGCAATTAAAAATGAGGAAATCATGAAATTTTCAGGCAAATGGTGGGACCTAGAAACGATGGTACTGAGTGAGGTATCCCCAAAACAGAAAGACACACATGGTATATACTCACTTATATAGACCTATAAGATAGGATAAATACACTGAAATCTATCTACTTAAAGAAGATAAACAAGAAAGAGAACCCAAGGTATGATGATCAATCCTCACTTAGAAAGACAAATGGGATGGACATTGGATGTAGGAGCAAACAAGTAACAGGACAGGAGCCTACCACAGAGGGCCTCTGAAAGACTCTACCTAGCAGTGTATCAAAGCAGATATTAAGACTCATAACCAAACCTCCGGCAAAATGCAGAGAATAAAAAAGAAAGGGGGAGGGGAGTTAATATGACCTGGAGAGGACAGGAGTTCCACAAGGACCAAATATATCTGGGCACAGGGGTCTTTTATGAGACTGTTTCTCCAAGCAAGGACCATGCATTGATGTAACCTAGAGCCCCTGCTCAGATGTAGCCCTTGGTAGCTCAATATCCAAGGGGGTACCCTAATAAGGGAAACAGGGACTGTTTCTGACATGAATACGATGGCGGACTCTTTGACGACCACCCCCAGGGAGGAGCAGCCTTGCTAGGCCACAGAGGAGAACTTTGCAGCCAGTCCTGAAGAGACCTGATAAAGCAGTATCAGATGTAAGGGAGGAGGTTCTCCCTTATCAGTGGACTTGGAAAGGGGCAGGGAGGAGATGAGGGGGGGAGGGTGGGATTGGGAGGGAAAGAGGGAGTGGGATACAGCAGGGATACAAAGTTAGCGAACTGTAACTAATATTAAAAAAATAAAAATTAAAAAAAAATGAAGTGGTTTGAATAGGTTGAAGAAATGAGAATTCTATGTAAACAAAAGTACTTTTCAACTCACTATGATTAGTGTAGTGTTATGGAATTTACATATAAATACATTTCATATATATATATATACATAATGAACTCTTAATGAAATATTGGCTCCCTTAGTAGATACTATAGTCTCGTTAGAGTTTATTTTTCAGCATAAAAGCTACTGGCTTCCTCTGATAGACTAAAACCTTAGTATTAATAATGTATAGAATCAATAAATACAGAATTGGCTAGTAGTTTATTTATATTGAAGCACATGGTATTTCTGTCTCTGAGTGTCAGTAAAATACAGATAAAGCAAAAAAAGAGCATGTTTTATTGCTTTAAGACATAGATGTTAGTTGATATTTTAAATAAGAACTAAAAATAGAAAATTATTGACATAATAATTATGAATTGTTATAATTCTTCTTACATTACGTAAGCTTTTACTCACTGTACAACTTTTCAAGCATTCACAACCAAGCGCTGATAGCCATTTATGCATTTATTTACTAATTTAAATGTGTATATAGTGTTTGCATGCAAGCATATGCACACGTAGGTGGAGGCCCGTGTAGATATTGCATATCTTCTTGGGCCAGTTTTGGCTTTTACTTTTTAAAGATTTAGTTTTAATCTTATTCATGTGCATGTGTGTTTCACTGTATGAGTGCATGCCACATAGTTGCCAGTGTCTGGGAAGACCAAAAGAGTGTGATCCTATGGAAGGTGTGAGGTACATGGCTTGAGTGCTGGGAACCGAAGTAAGGTCCTTTGGAAGAGCAACCAGCGCTCTTAACCACTGCACTTTCTCCCAACCTCTCTACCTTTATCTTGGAAGGCAGAACCTAAAGCTCATCAGCTGGTGCAGTAATTAGTGAGCTTCAGGAATGCCTGTTTTTGCCCCTCCCCACTCACTTAAATGCACTGTTTGAAATGCGCACCTTTTTCTATGGGTTTGACCATGTAAACTAAGGTATATATGTTTCTGTACTTTAATGACAGCCATTTCCTAGCTCAAGGGTGGATCTTTATCTTTTTAGAAATCATCTAAAAAACTATGAAGCACCCAATCTATCAACCCTAGCTCTATCTACTGTTAAATACTTGCTATTTTATGTTTTTCATGATGGCAAAAGTGGAGATAACTTCTCTATTATTTTTCACTTTCTCCCTTGTAAAGTTAATGTTTACAATTCTGGAAATTATTTTAAGTTATTTTTATTATTTTTAATTATGTATGTATGTGTGTGTGATTATATGCATAGAAATAAATTTTCTGTAAATTCTTATTTAAAAATCCAACTGGTTAAAGGAAAACAAAAACAAAACAAAAATCCTATAGTCCAGTTACCAAATGCCACTGGAGTTTAGTTTCTTGTATAATAGTATAAGGAGATCCAGGGATCTGTTAGTTGTTGAAGCTGGTAAACAAACAAACAAACAAACAAACAAAAACCCTCACAACACTGTTTGAAACAGAAGCATTTTAAAGTCTGTGGAAATGTTCCAGGGTCATCCAACAAATGACATCCTAAACAAATGTTGTTTAGGATTCTGCTAAATCTTATGAGACTTGAAAAAATCGGCAACATTTGAATCAGACCATTCTGAATTCCACCTCTAATCTGTGAGATGGAAAGAGCATTCTGTAGTAGACATCCCCAAAACATAGGACTCTTTATCCAAGTCAGAGGGCTCTCCTTCCTAAAGACGTACTAGTTCTGCTCCATCGTTTCTCATCCTGCCTCCAGGTACTAAAATCAAAATTAAAATTGGTATCTTTGTATCTAATGGGGGCAGCTGGTTGACACATGAGACACACCATTTGTCTATCTTTGTGTCTAATGGGGGCAGCTGGTTGACACACGAGACACACCATTTGTCTGAGATTGAGATATATTTTATAAAGAACACTATTCTACAATCAGAGTTTTAAAGCAGAGGGGGATCTCATTCGTCCACTCTTGATCACATGTCCCAATGTGTCTATCTGAGGAACAGGGAGTAGTAAAGAGCCAGAAAAGAGTAACTCAGTGTGGCTGCACTGGAAAGGGAAGGGGAAACAAAACAAAACAACAACAACAACAACAACCACTTCAGGGACCTAAGATTCATCTTGTAGGATATACAGGAACTTTCAAGCAGTAGGAAAAGGGAAATTGTGAAAGATAACTGAATAGCCATGAAGTGATATTGGTTTTATCATTGTCACTGTGATTAATACTATAAAGAAACTGCTAAAAGAGTAAACACTTGTGTTTTTTTTTTTCTCATGGTTTCACAGGATTTATTTTTTTTCATAATTTTTTAATTTTTTTTATATTAATCACAGGTTATTTACTTTGTATCCCAGCTGTAGCCCCTCCCTCTTTTCCTCCCAATCCCAATGTCCCTCCCTCATCTCCTCCCTTCCCCTTTCTAAGTCCACTGATAGTGGAGGTCCTCCTCCCCTTCCATCTTACCCTAGCTTATCAGGTATCTTCAGGACTGGCTGCAATGTCTTCCTCTGTGGCCTAACAAGGCTGTTCTTCCTGGGGGGGGGGGGGGGGGGAGGAACAAAGAGCCAGTCATTAAGTTCATGTCAGAAATAGTTCCTGTTCCCCTTACTAGGGTAACCCACTTGGATAATGAGCTACCATGGGCTATATCTGAGCAGGGCTTCTAGGTTATATCTATATATGGTCCTTGTTTGGAGAAACAGTCTCATAAAAGACCCCTGTGCCCCGATATATTTGGTCTTTGTGGTGCTACTGTCCTCTCCAGGTCATACTAATTCCTCCTTCTTTCATATGATTCCCTGCTCTCTGCCGAAGGAACTATTTCTGATATGAACTCAATGACTGGCTCCTTTACCTCTCCCCACCCCCAGAGGGAGGAGCAGCCTTGCTAGGCCACAGAGGAAGACATTGCAGCCAGTCCTGAAGATAACTGATAAGCTAGGGTCAGATGGAAGGGTAAGAGGACTTCCCTTAGCAGTGAACTTGGAAAGGGACAGGGAGGAGATGAGGGAGGGAGGGTGGGATAGGGAGGGCCTGAGGGAGGGGGCTACAGCTGGGATACAAAGTAAATAACATGTGATTAATATTAAAAAAATAAAAATTACTTAAAAAATAAGGAAATCATGAAATTTGCAGGCAAATGGTGGGATCTTGAAAAGATCATCCAGAGTGAGGTATCCCACACATGGTATATACTCACTTATAAGTGGATACTAGACCTATAAGATAGGCTAAACATACTAAAATCTGTACACCTAAAGAAGATAAACAAGAGAGAGGACCCAGGGTAAGATGATCAGTCCTCACTTAGAAAGAAAAATGGGATGGACACAGGATTTATTTCATCTAGCAAAGCATAGCAATGACGGGAAGCAGCTAGGACAGGGTAGAGCCTCCAAAAATGTGGCCCCAGAAACATACTTTCTTCAGGAAGACTCCATCTTTGGCAGCTCTACATCCTTCCAAAATTTATTCAGATTTTTGTCCATCAATAGATAGACTAACTATTCAAAATGCCCTAGCTCTCACAACGTGTCTCTGGAAGCCCCCTCAGAGACATACTCAGATGTGTGTTTTACTAATCTTACATGCACATCTTGTCTCAATCCAATAAATTGAAACTAAAGAATGAATATGACAGGGTGTTGCATTGCTTAGCAGAGCAGGTAATTTGGGCTGGACTTTGATCTGCTTGAACACACAGAATCATCATGCTGGCCTTACTGGAGATAAGGAAGCTGTTCAAGTTAGCTTCAGACTCTTCATTACAAGATTTTTCTTCACCAAAGCTATTCTTCCTTGTATCTATGGTGATTATAGGAAAATACAAGTAACTCATGGGAAATCAGAAGAAGAAGAAATCAAGTTATAGGCAAGATAGAGTTAGAAAGTCGAATTGTTTTCAGTCATTGACCTGGATCATCAGGGAACCCAACAGAAAAAGGTAAGGCAGAGAGACCTGAGACTGCTGTTTACCCAGAGCTCAGCACCTGGGAGGAGGCATGTGCTGCCCAGATCATTTGCATTGTTCCTTGGTTCAGCACCACTCCATGGCTCACAGGTTCTCTCTGAGTGAAAGCCCTGGCCTTGAAGCGGCACATTTGCAAAATTCTTGCCTTCGAGGAACTGGCGACAACAACTGACCGAGAAGAGAAGTGCTAGCCTAATGACAAGTCTTAAAAAGTGGAAGTTATAATGAGAGGCAATTTAGGGACGATGGACAGCCTCATCTGGGACATGAACTCAAAGCAGATCAGCTGCTCTGCTGGAGAGAAATGAAAGAGAAAGAGAGCTGGGAGGAGCCCTCAAAGAATCAAAAGATATCAGAAGCTGAAGTGGAAAACTGGCTAAAGCAAGAAACACAAATTAGAGTAGATTAAACTGTGAAGGAGTTTATGCTATGTCCAGGGCATTCTTGAAAACAGGAGAAAAATCAGCTGCTGCTAGTGAAATTAAACAGCTTGACGCAAATATAAAGACCCAAACCTCTGTCATGCCAGGGAGATTCTCTGTGTACCCAGACAGTATTAGTTGGCAAATGAGTAACTTTAGTCTAGGAGCTTTTCAGTCACTAAATATGTCAATGATAATACATTCCAGAAAGACAATATAAAGCCCACATATATAAGTCACCCAGTTTCCAATAATGAATTTTAAGACTTGAAAACAAACAAACAGAAAAACAAGAAATATGACTACTAGTATCAGGTGATGTGATCTTCAATAAAGAAATTTCTAAGAAACCCACTAAAAACTACTCAAGTAATAAGTTCAGCAGGTCTGTCGAGTGATGATCAATATAAAAATCCATTATATTTGTCTGCATGTATAGTGGATATCAGAAAAAAGATATTAAAGCAATTCTATTTATAGTACCATTAAAAATAAATAGGGCTGGGATGTAAATAAACTGATAGAGTGCTGAGTGCTTGCCTAGCCCCGGGGTTGGTTGACTCATGTCTGTGATCCTAGCTCTCTGTTAGTAAAAGCAGGAAGATCAGGATTTAAAGGTCTTCTTCTCCAGCATAGTATGTTCTAGGCCAGCATGTGACCCATTACATTACATTACCTAATACATGAGACCCAGCCTTAAAACAGTAACAAACCTTTAATAATGAATTGATGAAAGAAATGTCATCGGAAACTACTAGATATTGTTGGAAGATATTAAGGAACTAAATAAGCAGCCAACAGTGTATATTAATGGAAAAATACTTGTATTATTAAACTGGAAGCATCCCCAAAATTCTTCTGCAGGTTTAGTACAGCACCCACCAGAGCACTGCCTGGCTCTTATAGAAATATGTAAGCTAATCCTAAGATTCATAGGAAATTACCACTGACAAAGAATATCTAAAATAATAAAGAGAACAAAACCACAAGGCACCCATATCTTGATTTAAAGCTTAATGCAATGCTACCATACTCAATATGAAAACATGTAGGGTAGACACAAGAATATTTAATTATAGAGTATAGAATCAAACCCAGACATTTGTAGTCAGCTGACACTTGACACGAGTGCCAGGACAGTTCAATGGGACACAGTTAAAAAAAAAATATAGTACTGAAACACATTCATACCTAAATGCAAAGAACGAAACAGCGGCTTCCTACCTTAAAAATGTGCTCAAAATGGGCAAAAGACATGGGAAGAAGTAGAAATATAGACCCCCCTGCTCCGATGTAGCCTATAGATGAGTTTCCATGTATGTTTCCTAGTAAGGGGAGAAGAGAGTCTCTGGCATGAACTCAGTGGCCTGCTCCTTGATCACTTTTCCCTGGTGAGACAGCCTAGCAAGCTCACAGAGAAAGAGGATCCAGGCAGTCTTGATGGGACCTGATAGGCCAAGGTCAGTGTCAGACAGTACTGGAGGAGGACTTCCCTTATCAGTGGACTAGGGTAAAGGGATAGGAGAGGAAGCAGGAAGGACCTGGGAGGAAATCAGGGAGGAGACTACAATGGGGATACAAGATAAACAAATTGTAAATAATAAGAAGAAGAAAATCTGAAAGAAAAGACAAGTAGGATTTTTGAAATGGTCTTGTAGTTATTACTCCATATACAAAAAAAACAACAAAATGAAAAGTAAGTAAAAGTTCACGAAAATTAAAAATTTCAGTGACTCAAGTGACATCAAGAGATGACCTACATGAAAATTATCTGATAATACATGTTATCTATGCTACAATATAACTTTTAATAGTCAGTAAGAGTGATAACCTTTAAAAATGAACAAGGATAAAGTCATTCCTGAAAATACATATTAGCAGATCATATGCTCAGTATCACAGTTCATTTATATGAGCTATGGATAAACAAAATCCATAGTGTGATAATGTTTTATTAGAAACTGAATGCCTAGAGTAAAAATTTTCAGAAAGAACAGTGTCCCTAAAGGCCTAGAGAAAATGATAAGGTCTCTAATACACTGAGCTTGTGTGTGAAAATGGTATAGAAGGGCCTGGTGGTTCCTCAAATGATTAAGCATACCTAGGAGATAGACACGTAAAACAAAGAAAAATTGAAGTAGATGTTCATAATACTTGCAAAATAATATTTGTAGCAATTCATATTAACTAAGAGGGAATGGGTAACAAAATCATGTGATATAAATCAGATATAAAAAGAATGAACTTCTTAAAAATTTAATTTAAATATTTATTTATTACAATTTATTCACTTTGTATTCCCACTGCAGCCCCCTCCCTCATCTCCTCAGTCCCACCCATCCTCTCTCTTCTCCCTCTATGCCCTTTTCTTAGTCCCCTGATAGGGAAGGTCATCCTCCCCTTCTATCTGACCCTAGCCTATTAAGTGCCACCAAGACTAGTTATCATCTTCTTCTGTGGCCTGACAAGGCTATATCCCCCACAGGGAGGTGATCAAAGAGCCAGCCAGCCACTGAGTTCATGTCAGAGACAGTACCTGTACCCCTTACTAGGGAACCCACTTGGAAACTGAGCAGCCAGTGGGGTCAGCCATTGAACAGGGGGTCTAGGTCCTCTCAGTGCATGGTCCTTAGTTGGAGTACTGGTCTCTGCAGGGCCTCCTGGGCCCAGGTATTTCAGCCCTGTTGTTTTCCCTGAAGAGTTCCTGTCCCCTACAGGTCTTTCTATCTTCCTCTTCTTCCATGAACATTCTTATATGTGAGAAAACCCAAATTCACTTGAAAACTTTGTTTCATGAACAAAGCTTGCTACAGATGATCATGTTATGATTCCAAGTTATATGAAATTCTTCATATTGGTAAATTTATAAAGATATAAAATTAGTTAAATATTTTCTTGGGGATGAGGCAAGGGGCAAGAAAATAGATATGTTGGGAATGAAAAAGGTATGAAGTTTATTATTGCAGGGATAAAATTATTCTAAAATTGAGAGGATGGTTACTGATATCTAGATATGCTTAACATGATAAGTTAGTACTGTTTAAGTGTGTATATTTTGACAGATAAATTATGTAAAGATGTTGTATAAAATAATGAAGACTGCTTCCTATATACATTCAGATGACAAGAATTTACTCAAAAATTGATCCACAAGTTAGCCAATATTAGGTAAACCAATGTAATTGGTAGTAGTTAGTGTGCATTTTAAGTCACAGTTTTCCTTTTACAAAAATGAACATTTGGTATTGGATCATAATTGCTGTGTGCATCCCTAGAGAAGACTGTTTCCAGCAATCTTTGCATCCTCTTGTTTCCTATAGTTCTTTGTGTAGGGTTGAGGATTCAGGACCTTTCTACCACCACAAATCCACGTTACCATGTCTGTGGGGAAAGTTTTTGTTCAGGTAATGTTTAGGCAGTCATGTTGGTGTAGTTTATGGCATTTCTAGGAATCACAATCTCACAGAAAATTTCCTATTCCTCTGAACCTTACAGTGTTTCTGCCTCCTCTTCCACAATGGTCAAGACTTAGGTGCAAGAGCTATACTATTGATGTTTTATGAGAAAGACTGTTTATTTCTTTTTTAATATTTCTTTTCTATTTTCTTTACAACCAGGTTGTAGTTCCATTCCTTCCCCTCTCCCAGTCGCAAGCCCCTCCCCTCCCTATCCCCTATTCCTCAGAGAAGGGGAGCCCCCTTTCCTGCTCACCCTAGCTTATCAAGTCCAATCAGGAGTGAGCATCTCCTCTTTCCCTGTGGTGGTCCAGCCAGGGTCAATGGATGAAAAAGCTGGCAGGAATGTCCATGTCAGATGCAATCCCCATTTTCTTACTTGAGAATGCACAAAATGTAGCTTCCCATCAGGTCAGCAACCTAGGCCCAGAATGATACACTTAGTACTCACTTAAAAGTGGATTATAGCATTATAGTACAGGATAAACATACTACAATGCACAAACCCAAAGAAGAAATATAACAAAGAGGATCCAAGAGAAGATATATAAATCTCAGAAGAGGAAATAAAATAGACAAAGGTAGTGGTTGAAGAGAGGGAGCAGGGTAGGAGAGGGGGTACAGAGAAATATGAGGATGGAGAGCAGACCTAAAGGGAGTAGGGCGAGAAGACAGAGGCCTGTAGAGAAAAGAGAGACTGAGGGTGAGGCCATCTCTGTGACAAGCTGCATGCCTAAGTCAGGTAGGCTCCTGGGAGGATATGAGGGGCCCTCAAGCAGAGAATCATGGTAGCAGAGGCCATAGAGACAGAAAAGGACACCCTCTAACTAGACTAGCCTCCTAGTATAGGAAGGAGAACACCACCCACCCACAAAAACTTAGACCCAAATTTTACCCTGCCTACAAGCTGTGCAGGAGAAAGACTCTTATTTTAGTATTTAAAAAATACATAGATTAATTGAAATGTTCCATGGTAATCCATAAATGTGCACAATTTTTGTGTTTCCATTAAAAAAATAGTTTTAAAATTCTCACACTTAATTTATCATGGTTTGGAACCTTAAATGATTAACACATAGTAAAGCAAATTAGATTCTGGAAAAGTCCTACTTTTGACACAAAGATAAATGTAATGGATATTTTCAAGGGTACAATATAAATGAGTGTGAATTATTGTATCATAGAGAACATTGTAATTTAAATAAAGGAGTCACTACTCTTGTTAGTAGTTGTTAGTCTTGGAAAACATAAGCCCAGAATTCTTTGAAATTTAGTTTTTCTAGAAGAGTCAGAACAAGAGATTTTCATTCTAGGGACCCAAGTATTCACAACCACTTATAGCCTATATGAGCACAAAGCAGAATACTGTTGTGTCCAATAAAGAGAAGGCTGAAACATCATTCCTATTGTATTGTCTTGGTCCAAAGGCCAGCAGAACAACTCTACTCTTAAGAAAGTAAAAACTCTCAGAAAGAAGAGAAATCCTGCTGAGATAAAGTGGAAATCTACAACCGGGTAGGTTCCAGGGAAGATATGGGGGCAACTCTAGCTGAGACCCCTAGCAGTGGGGGTCATGGAGACTGAAGAGGCCACCCTCTAACGAGACAGGACTCCTAGCAGAGGGAGCTGGAACACCAACTCATCCACAAATCTTAGACCCCAAATTTACCCTGCTTACAAAATATGCAGGAATAAAGGTAAAGCAGAGATGAAGGGAATGCCCAACCAATCCCTGGCCCAGCCAAAGACCCACCCCATGGAAAAAAAGCCAACTCCTGACACTAACATGACACTCTGCTGTGATTGCAGACAAGAGCCTACCATAGCTGTCTTCTGAGAGGCTCCACCCAGCAAAGAATCAAAACAGATGCTGAGACTCAGAGCCAAAGACAAGACAGAATGCAGGGAGCATTGTGGAAGAGTTGAGGGAAGGATAGAAGGACCCACAGGGAGAGAAAACAAAAACAAAAACAAAAACTTCAGAAGACTAACAGAGCCTATCCTGAGCCCCGGGATGCCTGCGGAGACTGAAACACCAACCAAGGACCATGTATGGATTGGGTCTAGACCCCTACATATAAATCCCCGATAGGCAACTTGGTCTTCTTGTGGAATTCCCTAGTAAAAGGAGCAGAGTCTGTTTCTGACATGGACTCTGTTGCATGCTTCTTGATCACTTCCCCCTCGTGGTGCTGCCTTGCCATGCAACAAAAAGATGTGCTAAGTCCTGAGGCGACTTGGGGTGAGTTCGTGGGGGGCAACCTTTCCTAAGGAGTAGTGGAGGTGGGAAGTAGGAGGGAAGGTAGGACCAGGAGGAGAGGAGGAGGAAGACTATGATTGAGATTTAAAGTGAACAACTAAATAAAGTTCAAAGTTTAAAAAATAAATAAAAGTACAATGAAAATTTTAAAAAACTGATATTTCAATTACAGATATTTTCTTTCTATTCATTATTAAATTCCAATGGATTTTAGCTAAGGAAGAGAAGAAAAATCAGCTTGCCTATTTTGCCACTGCAAGGAGAGGGTAGAGTGTTTAATATCCATCCTACATCCCATGTGTCCCTTTATTTGGTATTTAGCTTGATATTCAGCTTAAGGTCACACTTTTTTTTTTTTTTTCATATTCACCTACCAGATAGGGATAGAAGTAAAACTATTACACTGATCATGAAAATAAAAAGCTGAGAACATAGTACATATCAATAATTTAACAAGATGCTTATGAATAAAGCATTCTGACTTCAAGAGAAAACACAGTCTGGTTCTGAGGCACACTTCATAAACTGTCCCATCTTCTTTCTTGATAATGGTTACTTAGTTGTCTCTCTTTACAATAAATCAAGCTGAAAATAACACCCCCTTATTACCTAATATCTTGTCTATTATATATTAATCCAGTATAATATAATTTCTAAAAACACATGTAATGAAGTTTAGGACACTAAGTAATATTTGTCTTTATTATATCACTCACAGTCCCTGGGTCTGCTGCGTAATGAACTCTTAATTGCTATGAATCATGGAAAATATGAAATGTAGTAGTAAGGTGGGTTTATAATTGACATGATAAAAACATCTAATATTCTAAGATTAACAATTAGAAAATGAATGACAAAGCAAGAGAAAAAGATGAAAATGTTTCTGAAAATATAAGATATAAAGACTCATGTGCAGGTTTAAATGAACATAGATTAGATATTTTAATTAAATTTTTATTTTTTATATTACTTACTGTTTATTCACTTTGTATCCTAGCTGTAGCACCCTCCTTCAGTCCCTCGCAATCCCACCCTTCCTCCCTCATTTCTTCCCATACTCCTCTCCAAGTCCAGTGATAGAGAAGGTCCTCCTCCCCTTCCATCTGACCCTAGACATTTTTTTTTTCTAGTGACAAAACCAATAGATGTTGTTCCTGTTTAAGAAGTCAACAAACAGTGTATTTATAAATATAAAAAAGCTGAAATGAGTTAAATCACAAACTAGGAATCCTTTTCTTTCTACAATTTGATAACCAATATTAATCCATATTAAAGAATTACCAGCTTTTGGCAACTTGTTTTGTATATTTAAAGTTTATTTAAACAATCATTTCTCCTCCCCTTCTTTCTTGAAAGTTAAGCAAAAGTAGAGATTTTCTAGATAGCTGAAGTAGTTGTTACATTCAAATTTCAAAGCCTCCTATAATCTTTCTTTATAATATTTAGGGGCACTTGAGCATTTCTGGGTTAAGTCAGATGTTAGCCCTACATATTTCATGTCTAATATTACCTATTACAGATTATTACACTAATATAGCACTAAAATTTTAACTTTACACCTTAAAAAATGACAGAGAAAGTTGAAAAAAGATTCAGAATGAAAAGAATTTGTTTCCTAATGAATGTAGATACATTATATATTATTTAGATATGGTTAGACATTAGTAAATCAGAGTTTAAATATTTTTTATACTAGACAAGAACCTTGGCAAAGGTAAATTTCCCCCATGGTTGTTTAAGGAATTAAGTTTAAATGGTACAAATCTAGAGTTGAATATTTATTGTGCCATTAGTTCTCTACTCTACTATGGGTAACTTAATTATTGAGTATCTCTGTGCTCACTTTACTACAAGTAGTTATAAAATCATCCTTCCATGGATTTTGGAGAATAAAGTTAAATGCATGTGAACAGATATCTTCTACAGTATCTATAATAAGGTGTACTTACTTACCTTTTGAGAATTGAACTTTCTGAATACTTTCTGGTGTCAAACCAAATGTGTGGCTCTAGAGATGTCAATCCAAAGGAGGTATATTCCTGCCCCAGAAAACTGCACAGCATGAAAGCCCTGATATTTTGGCTATGTTCTAAACAATCTATAGATGAAAAGATTTTCTACTTATCTATGTAAGAAAGTAATTAAATACAATTTGTCAGATTTTCTCAGAATGCTATGATAGAATTAAAACAGAATATATGCATGACTGAATAGAATTGCCAGACAATTAAAATTTGGGAAATGTTACAATAATGATCACCACACATAAATTACAAACACTGTTCATACAGTGTGAAGTACCCTTTGTTACAAAATATACAAAGCCTAGTATTAGGTATTTGTTGTTGTTGTTGCTATGAAAGAATTCTTACGAAAGAATTTAAATAACGTATTATATATGTAGCACCTGCAAACCAAGAAAAGAAGAAATATCCCATGGTTTCAAATTAGTGGCTGGTGTTTATTTATTTACTGTTTCTATGTATTACTTTTTGTATGGCACTTAAAGGACATACACATAAAATATCACAGAATTTTTTTCTAGAATCCAGAAACTATACACCTCTCCCACCATGCACCAAAGAATTACAATTATAATATATCCAATGCCTTCATTTAAAACCTTAAATTTTGAAACTATTGGAGAAAAAACTAAAAATACTTTAAGGAATTTTTTTATTTTAATTTTTATTAATTACAATTTATTCACCTTGTATCCTAACTGTAGCTCCCTCCCTCCTCTCCTGCCAATCTCACCTCCCTCCCCCTTCTCCACCCATGCCCTTCCCCCAGTCCTGATAGAGGAGGTCTTCCTTTTCTTCTGATCCTAGTCTATCAGGTCTCATGAGGACTGGCTGCATTTTATTCCTCTGTGGCCTGGTAAGGCTGCTCCCCCCTCAGGGGGAGGTGATCAAAGAGCAGGCCAATCAGTTCATGTCAGAGACTGTCCCTGTTCCCATTACTATGGAACCCACTTGGACATTGAGCTGCCATGGGCTACATCTGAGCAGGGTTTCTAAGTTAACTCCATGAATGCTCCTTGGTTGGAGTATCAGTCTCAGAAAAGTCCCCTGTGCCCAGATGTTTTTGGTTCCGTTGCTCTCCTTGTGGAGCTCCTGTCCTCTCCAGGTCTTACTATTTCCCACTTTTTTCATAAGATTCCCTGCACTCTATCTAAAGGCTGGCCATAAATCTCAGCAACAGCAACAAATCAAGTAATCCAATTAAAAAATGGGATACAGAGCTAAACAGAATTCTCAATAGAAGAATATTGAATGGCCAAAAAAAAACACTTAAAGAAATGCTCAACTTTGTTGAAATGCAATCAAAATGATCCTGAGAATTCACCTTACGCCCATCAGAATGGCTAAGATCAAACACTCAAGTGACAGCACATGCTGGAGAGGATGTGGAGAAAGGGAACCCTCCTCCACTGCTGGTGGGAATGTAACCTTGTACAACCACTCTGGAAATCAATCTGGCACTTTAAGGAATTTTTGAGACTTAATTTTAAATTTAAATTTTGTGTATATACCTGTGTGTCATTGGGTTGACATGTCAACTCGTGTGCTGGTCACTCAGATATCAATAGGCCAGAAGCATTTCATCTTCCTGGAACTGTAAGCCACCCCAAGTGGGTACTGCTGATTGAATTCTGTCATCTTCAGGTAAGGATGTGCTCTTAACTGATAAGCCACCTCTCCAGTTCCAACTTTTTAAATTGTTTTTTTTTCTATTGTTATTATTATCATCATCATTTATTACAATTTATTCAGTTTGTATCCTGGCTGTGGCCCTCCTCCCTCATCTCCTTACAAACTACCCTCCCTCCCTCTTCTCTCCCTATGCCCTTCCTCTAGTCCATTGATAGAGGAAGACCTCCCCTTCTATCTGACACTAGCCTGTCAGGTCTCATTAGGACCTCCACATCTCCACATCTCCTGATATAATATCTAGAACTAAAAAATGAGTTGGAATTAAATTAAAAGATTTCTTTAAGCAAAATAAGCAATGGTAAGTGAAGAGGCAGTCTGCAGAATGGAAGAAAATCTCTGCTAGCAGAGATTTAATGTACAGAATATATAAGAACTAAAAATTTCTGGGTCTTCAATTTTATTCCATTGATGAACCTCTCTGTTTCTATGCCAATACCATGCAGTTTTTATTACTATTTTTCTGTAGAAATTAGACATGGTGATGCCCCCAGAAGTTCCTTTATCGTACAGAATTGTTTTAGCTATCCTGCATTTATTGTTTTTCCATGTGAAGTTGAGTATTTTTTTTTCTAGGTCTGTTTTGATATTGAATTGTGTTGATATTTTGATGAGAACTGCATTGAATCTGTAGATTGCTTTTGGTAGGATGACCAGTTTTACTATGTTCATCCTACCAATCCATAAGTATAGATCTTTCCGTCTTCTGACATTTTCAAGTTCTTGTCATTCAGGTCTTTCCCTTACTTGATTAGAGTTACATCAAGATATTTTATATTATTTATGGCTATTCTGAAGGGCGTAGTTTCCCTAATTTCTTTTTCAGCCCATTTATCACTTCTATGATAGAAGGGCTACTGATTTTTTTAAAAAATTAACTTTGCTGAAGGCAGGGATTTATCAGCTGTCAGAGTTCTCTGTTAGAATGTTTTGGGTCACTTATGTATGCCATCATATCATCTGCAAATAGAGATACTTTGATTTCTTCCTTGCCGATTGATTTGTATCCCTTGATCTTCTTTAGTTGTTTTATTGCTGTAGCTTAGACTTCAAGTGCTATATTGAAAAGATATGGTAAGGGTGGAGAGCCTTGTCTTGTTCCTTATTTCAGTGGGGTTCCCTCCATTTAATTTGATGTTATATATATATATATATATATATATATATATATATATATATATTAGTATTGCTGTATATTGCCTTTAATGTGTTTAGGTATGTGCTTTGTATCCTAATTTTTCCAAGACTTTTAACATGAAGGGGTATTGGGTTTTGTTGATTGCTTCTTTGGCATCTAATGAGATGATCATGAAAACAACAACAGCCACTCTGGAAAGAATGTGTAAAAAGAGCAACCCATATGCACTGTTAGTGGGGAAATAATGGGCATAGCCACAAATGAAGTCAATTGTTTTCAGAACACCAACAATAGAACAACTTTGTGACCCAGGTGTGTCATTCCTGGGCATATACACAAAAGAGTAAGTTAGCATACTGCAGAAATATTTACACACCCATGCTTACTGATACATTACTCACAATTTCTAAATATTGTAGTCAGTGTGTAAGTTCATCAAGAGATGAATGGATGAAGAAAATGTACTTGTCTTCAATAAAACTTGATTCAGCAGTAAAGGAAATTGAAACCATAACATATACAAGAAAATGGACACAGTGAACATCACTGTGTTATACTTGATAAGCTAGACTACAAAGACAAATATTGTCTTTTTCTAATATGTGAGTGCTATATCTTATTACTTTGGAGATATGAAAGTAGTAGGAGGAAGATTATTTAGGAGGTGAAGGGGGCCACTGAGAGGTAGAGGGACAATGGGAAGGCAATTGGAGTTGAATATGATCAAAGTGCGTTATCTATGCATATAAAAATCTAACAATAAACCCATTATTCTGTGAAGTTATTATGTGCTAACAAAAATATTTGAATCATTCAAAATTTATGAACTATTTTGGAAGGTAAGAAACTCTTTGAGATATTTTTTTTTAAATGTCTATGAGCGAATAAATGCCAGGCCAAAATTAGACGCCAGCATGTTTTGAGATATTGTCTACGAAATATTACTGTATTCTGTCAAAACCAGCAAAAATAATCTTGTGGTTTCCAGAAATTTAGGTTGATTATTTGTATTTTATATAATAAGCAAAGTATATAGGAGGATAAAGATAGAGCTCCACATTAAATATGGCAGTTTGGAAGGCTGTGTGCAGAGTTTAACTATAAACTTAACACAGTGTGGATCAAATAACATTAAAATCTCAGTCTTTAAGAGGAAGATGATGCAGCTAGCCCTGATGAGACTTGATTAGCTCTGGTCAGATAGAAAGGGAGGAGGTCCTCCACTATCAGTGGACTAAGGAAGGAGCATAGGGGGAGAAGAGAGAGTGTGGGACTAGGTGGAGACAAGGGGGGTGCTACAGCTGGGATACAAAGTGAATAAATTGTAATAATAAATAAATAAATAAATCTAAAAAAAGTGAAAGATTTCTAAAAGAAACAAATCTAAACTAGACTATTAAAGTCATAGTAGTGAAGAAGATGTCCATTCAAGGCATTAATGTGGGCGGAAAAGTTATTGTTAAGTCACAGAATTAGCAGAGCTTGTATATGCACCAACCAGAGGACTGTTGTAGTGTACAAGCTGACTGTTCAGCCTCTGGAGCAAGGCTGAATCATTTACAAAGATGGGCACATAGGACAAGGTCTTTAAAATGCACGTCAGAGAGTCAAACTATTCCCTACATTCATCCGGTGTCTTGCTTACATAGAGCATGTGATATAGAACCTTTCTGCTAGCTTCCCAAGAAAAGATAAAATTTATGAAAACAGATATGACTATTCTGCTTTTTTTAAACTTACTTGCACTTCTCAATATAACTATAATTACAGTAGGGGACACATTTTGAGCAAATATCTATCATTAAGTGTTTTAACTGCAACAACTCTTTAAACTATTACTGTGTCCTCATAGGCTACATAGTTATTGTTTCAATTTAGCAAGGAGGAAGTTGAGACGCCTAACATGAATTTGACTACTATTATATGGTTTTTAAGTCACAGAGATGGGATTTGGCCCAGGCAAACCCCCTCCAAAATCAATGACCTTCTTTAAGTGGTCTTTCATTGCTTCTCATTGTATCATAAGAGTACAAATTAGACAAAATACATCTGTGGACTTGGTGGACATGAATCAGTATTTTTAAACCCTGTACCATCTTTAGACCCCATGGAAACTAAATTTCTGGGGTCTCATTTCTAAGTCACACAAATTTAATGATCAGATGTCTTACGCCACATGATTTTTTTACCAAGAAGCATTTACTGCACTGTACTAAAATTTTCTCTCAGGCTTTTTTTTTCTTTTATTTTTCTACCATGGAGATAAAACATAACATTTTGCATTGATGAGAAATACAGCATTTATATTAAATAAACACACATTTTGTTAATAAAAAATGTCAATGAGTTATATAAACAAGATACTGCTTCCTGATACAAACAGATGGAATAGATAATCTTTAACAAATTGCTGTTAAAATGTTTTATTATGAATACCGTGACAAAGAAAAAATAACTTTACCCATAAATAATCCACTTAAAGAAGATAAATGATGCAGTTATTACCAGTCAGTTGGCTCAGTAGTGAAATATATCTTACTATTCCCATTAATTAAAAATTAGTTCCTTTTGTAAAGTTTTTTTCTTTAACAAAAGAAGATTTTAGAAATGATCTTATAATTATTTTTCTACTCTAAAGAACATATGCTTTTTGTCTGATCAAAAGCCAAAGATGAAAGCAAATGGTTTCTGAACACAATAGTTCTTAAAAGATTTTATGATTTTGAAATGTCACACCTTCTTATGTCTACTTCCCGAAGACAGCAGAAATTTGACAGCGTTTAAGCACGAACTTGTTTTCATGAGAGTGCACAGCCTGGATAGAAAAGAAAACATTGGGAGGCAGGTGATATGCTTCCCACTGGCTCACTGAGTTCCTCATGTAAAAAAGGACATGGCATGAGGTTGGACACCCACTATCAGAGGCCCAACAACAGATGGCCTGAGTCAGAATCTGTACTAATGCCAACATCTGAAAATGCCAAAATAAAATAAAACACAATGTTTGAGGGAAATGGAAAAATACGTGCAAAAACAGGACCATGGTATTAAAATCAATGTCTAAAAAGGATTTACAATGTGCTTTAAGTTGTGTGTAGGGACTATAGGTCATGTGTGAGGACTTAAAAGAATAAAGAAGGATTTTTGTTTTATTCCTTGATGGTTCTAGGGATTGTCATATCGTAACTTTCTAAGGCTGATTTAGAAGCTCTCTCTCAATAAGCAATTAGTACTAGATAAGCCTAGAATGTATTGTTACCCTTGATTTTAAACTTTAAAGGCACTTTGCTGTTTACATAATTGGTGTCATTAGGAAAAGAATCTGTTGAGGGGGCAGAAATTATGTGGCAAAGCTAGGTCTTTCCTGGAGGGCCTTAAATGCCAGGCTGATGAACAAATGTAGAGTTATCCTTAAGAAGTCAGGAAACCACTTGTAGTGTTCTGTTTAGTAAAATACATTGTGGCACAAAGAAAGAAAATATATATATAAAAAGATATTTTCTTTGTGATTTAGGATATATTGAAATTGAAAAAAAAATGGAGTCTGAGCACAGACATAGCTAGATATTGAGTGGTTGGCAAAATCTACATATCAACTATGATCTTTGATGGTTCAAAGAACTCAACAGTCAGGCCTTACACAATGGTCAAAGCTATGCTAAGGATGATTATCATTCACCAAGAAAGATAATAAATATTATAGTCTTTATTAATAAAATTAAAGAAAACTAATAAAAAAGTGACTCTCTATAAACTTTAGGATCAAAAAGGTGAAAATGTTTCTGAGAAAACATCTAAGATGATTTATTAAAGGCTTAAAGTAATTTGAACCTTGCTGAAATGTCAAAGACTATACAGCAAATAGGAAGATATGGAAAAGAAAGTATATCTTCTATGAGGCATGGATGAGAAACATAGGACCTAAAGATACATTTGTCAAATGATATCAGAGGAGAGCACCGTGATTATTCCTTAGAGTGAAAATACAGCAACTGGAAAAGGAGGAACTGTGAAAAGACTTACTTGTCGGCATTTTCCCTAAGCACAACTAGAACGAGATTATATAGACCACTTCTCGTTCCAAATGTCAAGAAAAGTGCTTTTACATATGAATATCTCAGGCTGGCAAAATGGTTTAATGGAAGGAGGTGCTTGCTGCTAACCTTGGCTAACTGAATTTATCCCAGGGCCTCCACTGGCCTACTATGGCATGTGTGTGGTATGTGTAACACACATGCACACATACACATATACACACAGAAAAAGAGGGGAAGACTAAATAAAATATATGTTCATGTGTGTGTATGTATACATCTAGATATAAATGCATTACTAGATTTCCTAAAGGCCATTTTGAATTGTAGTGTGTAGGCTATGAAACTGTTTACTTTGACCTTCAAGCATTCTACAAGAAAATTATGTCCGTATGTATCTGGAAATTGTCTATCCATCTATCTATTCATTCATTCGTTTATTCTGGTATCCTGAGGGACTTGCTATACTCCAGACTGAGGATGGATTTCTGTTTCTTATAAGTTATATGCTCTAAGGTATTTTGTTAGTTCAGACTTAATATAGTAAGAGAGAATATTAGATAGTAGTTCAGATACAAAGTGATATGTACACAAGGATTTGGGAAATAAAGGCAATCTTATATGAGATTTAATAAAATACCATAATCATATTCTTTGCACATCTATAGGCGAGTTTTAAGAATTCCAAGATATTTTTGTTGGTGCATTCTTGTTCCTATAAACATATAAATGATTTAAAATTTAAACTAATTTAAATGTAATTTTAATTGAATTTAAATGTAATTTTTGTATTTGTAGACTAAGAGCTACGTTAACCTAAGGGTTTGTACAACCCTGTATTGAATGCTTTATGTGAGAAATACAGAAAGCTTCCTACGTTCCCAGCATGAAGATGAGAAAGCCTTAATATATGGGGGGAAAGACTTAGCTTATCGGTTCACTGAGAGTTTCTCTGGACAAAGGCTAAAAAAGCTGCGTTTAAATTGTGTTCTGTTCTTAAACACATAGATCTTGTGCTCTGCTATGATATAAATAAAGTGTAAGTACATATGTAAAATTGCAAAATGTTTTTAAAAACTGTTTCCACTAGCTGAAATTGGCAAAACATTTACTATTGTAAAGCATGCAGATATCTGAGCATGAGTTATTGATAGTACAAAGCTTATAGCACATGACAAAGTGATTTTTTAGTACCTACATCTATTCACTAATTGATTTTTGTAGGTTACAACAGAAACCTCCTATACACGTGTATGATTCAAGATGTAATTTTTTTTTTCAAAATAAATGCAAAATTTAATGGAAACAAAGTAAAAAGTGGATAGAAAGGAACAGAAACAACTCAATGGATGGAGGAGTAAATAGATTAACAACTGAAGTGTTTTAGAAATGCATGGTAACATAACAGACAAGCAAGCTGGTTTTCCTGGGCCTCCTTTTACCTAGTCTGAGCTCCAGACAAGGGGAGTTCACAAAAGCACACAGAAACATATGTGGGGCCAGTGTGCAGGTCACAAGATGCCAACATCTAGTCACTCAGCATGAGGGAGAGCAGACAACCTGATTGGCCTGGGATACATCTGCTTGATGGCTGTTGACTTAGTTTTCTTAGTGCTGGGGCGAGAACCTGGCCCCCAGTCATGCTAGGCACATTCTCCAGCTACAGAGGCACATGCTCAGCATTTTTTTACGTTTATTTTATTTTGACATGGCCTTGAACTTTTGATCCTCTTACCTCAGCCTCCTGAGCACGTAAGGTATCTAACATGATTATTAATAGCATCTTTTCTCTCTCAGAACAAAACAAAATAAGTAAAGGGAAGACATAACAGTAAATGGCCACATGATCCTATAGCAGTCCCTGTGAAGCCAACAACTGATAGGAAAAAAACAAACAAACAAACAACAACAACAACAACGACAACAAAACAACCAGGAGTGAATCCCAGCTGTGCAAGGGGTCACATCACCAACAGGCAAGCTTCACATCTTTCTTGTACACCAAAGACTAAGTTAACTTCAGCTAAAGAAAACAAAATCCCACACAGCAGGGTAAGAGCTTGTCACAGCTAATGGTCTTCATGGGGGGAAACTTAGACTCTAGAAAATGCAAGTTAGGTCTAGGGATGCTGCTAAGCTTTGGGCCAAGGTGGGCACACACCATAAATAGCAGCCTGGCAGCACACTCATGTTGGTGAGCTGCAGGAGACAGTGGTAGAACTAGCTGGCCACAGAGTTCCCAGCATGGACTATGAGCCCGTTTTTTATACAACCAGTGGACCTGCTGGCTCATCCTGGTCTCTGGAATATACCGGCTAGGAGAGTAATTAATTTTACAAGTAAAGCATATCAGAAAACAAAACAGTGTGTTTGTAAGGACAGCTGAGAAACAGTTCAAGTGAATGTGCAGTACAGGTGGTAAAGACACTCATGGGATTCATTAATGTGTTCTGTCAAGCTGCCTCATTTATCCAATCATCCTTTCTCTCGAAACCTCTTGTACATTACCGAATACATTATGTCCCACTTAGTAATTAAAGAGTTATGAAATAAGGCATATATTTTAAATCTAAAGCTGATAACTGAAAACTTAAATGTGTGAACCTAGTGTGAGGCCCTAAGTAGATTAACAGAAAAGATTCTTATCTTTTGAAGGTGGGTGTCTGTGTTTTCAGAAATAGTGCCTTGCCTTGATTAAGCCTGCTTAGCAAACTAAAGTTTTGAGCAAGTTGCCCATGGGAAACTTGATTATAGATGGCTCGGCTCGTTTTACTTGCTATAAAATTCGTAAGTCTGTAAGAGTAATGTAAGTGAAAGAAAGTATTTTAATGATATTGAAAATGTAGATAATGGTAGCTGGATTATCTTTTGTGTTATTCCATGGGATCACAAAATGATCTGACACCACACACAACAAATAAATATGTAAATAAATAGACAGATAAAAAAAAAGAATTTAAAAATAGGGATTCATGTCAGAGACAGCCCCTGTTCCCCGTACTAGGGAACCCACTTGGAAACTGAGCAGCTGATGGGCTTCCTTTGAACAGGGATCTAGGTCTTCTTCATGAACAGTCGTTAGTTTGAGTATCAGTCTCTGTAGGACCCCCTGAGTCCAGGTAGTTTGGCTCTGTTGCTCTCGTTGTGGAGCTCCTATCTCCTCCAGGTCTTTCTATCTCACTTGTCTTCCATAAGGATTCTGGCACTCTGCCCAAAATTTGGCTATGAGTCAGTATCTCCTTCGATACCCTCAAGGGTAGAGTCTTTCAGAGGTCTTGTCCTGATCCTTGTCTTCTACTTCCAATGTCTATCCTGTTTGTCTTTTTGAAGGAGGATTAAGCCTCTTTCCTAGGTACTCCTTGTTGTTTGGCTTCTTTAGGACTATAGATTTTAGTTTCTTTGTCCTACATTATATGGCTACTATCCACTTATAAGTGAATATATATCATAAGTGTCTTTCTGCTTCTGGGTTACCTCACTCAAGATGATCTTTTCTAGTTCCCACTATTTCCCTTCAAATTTCATGACTTCCTTGTTTTTAATTACTGAGTAGTATTCCATTTATAAATGCACCACACTTTCTTCATCCATTCCTCCTTTGAGGGACATCTGGGTTGTTTCCAGATTGTGGCTCTCTCTGACAAGAACTCAGTGGCCTGCTCTTTGATCACCTCCCCCTGGGGGGTTCAGCCTTGCCTAGCCACAAAGGAAGATGATGCAGCTAGTCTTGATGAGACCTGATAGGCTAGGGTCAGATAGAAGGGGATTAGGACTTCCCCTATCAGTGTACTGGGGAAAGGTTATAGGGGGAGAAGAGGGAAGGTGGGTGGGACTGGAAGGAGATGAGGGAGGGCACTACAGTGGAGATACAAAGTGAATAATTTGTTATAAATAAATGTATAAGTAAAATTAAATTAAAAACATAAATATAAAAAAAGGGATGCCATGTCTATTACACAATCTCTTCAGTGATTTTCTGCAGTCACATCATCATCATCAGGACTACCACTGATATGTCATTGATATGTTTTTTTTTTCCTAAAGTCATAAACTTCTCTCAGTGTTTTTAAGGTATTTTATCCCCCATTTCATAGTTTAGCTTCCTTTTAGCTATGGGGTTTTCTGTTGTCTTACTATGGTACACCTCTGGCATCTTTCTTTCTAAGTATTTAAAAAGAGTGGCTTCCATTTCAGTTATGCAACAAAGCTAAGTTTTAACTTTCAGCTCATGGTGATTATGTAATTTTACTAGTAAGCACTGCTATTCCTGTTTCAATCCAGTATCTACATTTGCCATTAAATTCTTACTCATCTCTTAAGGATCATCCTGACCTTGGACAAAATCATTATCTCTGAAGACACCATGTTCCATCAGGAATACCTGTAGCTCTCTCCTCATTGACCATTTAGTGCAAAACCTCAAAGTTACATGATTTACCTTTCTCTATCTGATGAAACTTTCAATCTCTAATTTTCTTTTGCTCGGCTTTGACATTAATGTTCTCCCAGGTTTTATTCCAGTTATCTTTTTTATAGATTCTAGGCTCAAGTACACTTTTCCAAATTCTAGATTAAATTTGTGTTTATCTGATAGAATTTCCTGAAAGTCTGCTAATGATATTGAAAATCAGGCCCACAATAAAACTTTTGTTTTTATAGTCACCACCAGCTATAAAACACTGGGATCACTTTGAAAATTCTTATTCCTTTATGTCTATACCCATAGTACAGTTAAATCATGAAATGTAACATGTAATGAATCAAATGTCTGAGCCAGAAGACTGGAAGCACAGCTAGCATACTTCCTTATATGAAAATGGTCTCTATGATACTATTTGTAGTTATTTCCTCCAAATTGGAACATTTTTTTTTCTCTAGAGAAGAAGGATCAATGTTTTTTTTTTCACTAGAGATAGCTGTTCATACATTCTATTCAAAAAACGTTAGAAATTGGAAACACTCTGTCCATCAACAGATGAATGGACAATGACAATGTGATACATTTACATAACAGAATGTTATTTAGCTGTTAAGAAAAGTGAAATTTGAAGGTAAATTGATGGCAGTAGAAACAATCATCCTGAGTGAGTTAATTCAGAGCCCAAAAGATAAATAGTGCATGTTTCTTGTTATGTGAGGTTGTTAACTTTTAAGCTTTCAACATGTGTATTTCAGTCAGAATAACCACAGAGCTCATTTGGCTATTAAAAAAAAATTGGAGTTAGGGGTTCTTTCCGGAATGGGGGAATAGAATTTAGTGTTGTATTGGGATGAGGGGAAAACTGGGATAGGAGGATTCAATGGGATAAAGGAAGGAATATGGGAAGGGGCTAATAATATGGAGGGCCTGTTGAAAAGCCATGTGGAATTCTGTTACCACAGAATCATTTTAGTTGACATAAAATCACTATGTAGCGGGGAGACAATACCTCAGCTAGGCATCTGATGCTACCACATAAAACCTCCATTGTCAAGAATGAGTTGCCTCTTGTTGAGTGAGTATCCTAATGGGTGCCCCATACCAGACACCACAGGGATTGCCAAAGCTATTGGTTACTCTCCACAATCTTATGGCAAGACCCTATTGCTGGATATATAGAATCTGGAAAAATTGAGTTGCTGTCCAACTGGAAGCTTCAGTTCCACTGACTAGAACTCATGGTCCTGGAAGGTGTTTTTATGATACAAGAGGAAAAAATTAACCATCAATATGAACCAGATGCAAACCCTGTGAAATAAAACAGTGACCTGCCTGCAAGATATACTGGTACAGTAGTGTCACAAATGTTATAGGAGTAACCAGGCACTTTCTGATTAAACTTAAGACTGACTCCACAATATGGACCCATACCTCATACTGATAGAGTAGCTAAGAAACCAAGGCTACATAGGTCATGGACCCTAGGGGAAAGGCTAACATTGCTAATCTGATAAAAGGAGAATAGCAATAAAATGACCTCTGATGTCATATCGCTATACCCATAAATCAGTGCAATGCTTATCAGAAAAGTCTGTTTTTGAAATAGATTATAATTAATACTTATACCCACAACCGGACAATGAGCAGAGAGTCAGAGACAAAGCATTAATTCCTAAATGGGATATCTTTATCAACTCCTTCCCCTAAGGCTCAGGGATCAATGCAAAAGAGGAGGCAGAAAAACAAAACAAAACAACAACAACAACAACAACAAAACAAAAAACAAAAAACAAACAAACAAAAAACAACTCCCAGACAGAGCAGAATTTTTACACATATGAATTTTCAAAGACTGTGATAGCATTCATAAGACCAGTGCAAGCTTAAACCAGACAAAAATGCCAGCATGAAGAGGTGAGCACGGATGTTTCACTTTATGTGTGTGTGTGTGTTTTATATGTGTGTGTGTGTGTGTGTGTGTGTGTGTGTGTGTGCATGTCTACATGCAGAGGACCAAAGGTTTATTTGAGATACCTCCCTTAGCTTGTGAGACATGGTCTCTTGCTGGACCTACTCCTTATCGATTGGCTAGACTGGCTAGATCTACCTGTCTGCACCTGTGCTATAGTTGTAGGTGCACAATGACTACACCCGTATTTTGTATTTGGTGTTTGATATCTGACCTGAGTCATCATGATTGCACAGTAAACACTTCACTGACGGAGTTATCTCCCTAACTCCTCTTTAATTTTTAAAATATTAAGATATTGGGCAACATAGAATACACTAGATTCCACATCTACTGGAGAGGTAAATATATGTTTTCTTTTTGTTTATTGTGAATCTCACCTTAGTAGTAATACCAACTGTAATGTGCTGTGACTTTTATTCTGTGAGTTTTCATTGTAGAGCTGTTACTGAACACAAGTCCTGACTGTCAGCTTGTGGTTAGCTCTAGGTGTATTTAATCATTTACATATTCCCCAAACAGGCAAGGTGTCAAGCCAAATGATACATGTCTATTTGTGGAAGCAATTCCTTGGCACAGATACTGAATATATAAAACTAGAAGTGAGATGAATATCATCGTCTTTTTAAAGAATGTGATAAAGTAAGACATCAGTTTTTTTAAAATTTTTTTTATATTAATCACAGGTTATTTACTTTGTATCCCAGCCATAGCCTCCTCCCTCATTCCATCCCAATCCCACCCTCCCTCTCTCATCTCCTCCCTGTCCCTTTCCAAGTCCCCTGAGAGGGAGGACATCCTCCCCTTCCATCTGACCCTGGCTTATCAGGTCTCTTTAGGACTGGCTGCAATGTCCTCTTCTGTAGCCTAGCAAGGCTGCTCCTCTCTCGGGGGAGGAGAGTTGAAGAGCTCACAATTGAGTTCATGTCAGAAATAGTCCCTGTTCCCCTTACTAGAGAACCTACTTGGATACTGAGCTACCATGGGCTATATCCGGGCAGGGCTTCCAGGTTATATCCGTTCATGGTACTTGGTTGGAGAAACAGTCTCGTGAAAGACCCCTGTGCCTTGATATATTTGGTCCTTGTGGAGCTCCAGTCCTCTCGAGGTCTTACTAACTCCCCCTTCTTTCATATGATTCCCTGCTCTCTGCCAAAGGTTTGGTTATGAGTCTTAATATCTGCTTTGATACACTTCTAGGTCTTTCAGAGGCGCTCTGTGGTAGGCTCCTGTCCTGTTAATTGTTTTCTCCTACCTCCAATGTTATCCCATTTGTCTTTCTAAGTGAGGATTGATCATCTTACCCCGGGTCCTCTTTCTTGTTTGTCTTTTCTAGGTGTATAGATTTCATTATATTTATCATATCTTATAGGTCTATATAAGTGAGTATATACCATGTGTGTCTTTCTCCTTCTGGGATACCTCACTCAGAATGATCTTTTCTAGATCCCACCATTTGCCTGAAAATTTCATGATTTCCTCATTTTTAATTGCTGAGTTGTATTCCATTGTGTAAAAGTACAACAGTTTCTGTATCCATTCCTCAACTGAGGGACATCTGGGTTGTTTCCAGGTTCTGGATATTACAAATAAAGCTGCTACAATCATGATTGAGCAAATGTCCTTGTTGTGTACTTGAGCCTCTTTCAGATCTATGCCTAGGAGTGGTATAGCTTGATCTTGAGGAAACACTATTCCTAATTGTCTGAGAAAGTACCAGATTGATTTTCAAAGCGGTTATACAAGTTTACATTCCCACCAGCAGTGCAGAAGGGTTCCCCTTTCTCCATAACATTTCCAGCATGTGTGGTCCCTTGAGTTTTTGATCTTAGCTTTTCTGATGGGTGTAAGGTGAAATCTCAGGGTCATTTTGATTTGCATCTCCCTGGACATCAGGTTTTTTGATATTATAATGCAACCAGAAGCATCAGTCCCAAATGATGACTTCAAAAGCTAGACAGATAGGATGATCTACTATTATACATACTATTGACGCTTATAACATTTGGCTTTAGCTCATCAAATAATAACTGTTAACTTGACATTAATAATTGTGCAGAGCAGCAGTCACACAGAGAGCAGCTATTTATCTTCTTTTTCCAGACACACAGTTATGACCTGAGAGAAATGGTCCCAGGGCAGGGGTGGGACAATTAGGATAGCATCTACATCTTTGTAGCTCTGTATAGAGCAAAGGTCAAGATACAATGTGGGACTGAGCTAGAAGCTCACTCAGAAAAAATAGGAAATGGAAAGTACTTATTTTCAGTAACAATTATCATTTTGAGTATGTAAAGGAAATGTGTGGGGACTTTATTAAGGTCAAGGCATGAAAGCATGTTCCTCAAGATGTTCTCTGATGTAGGCAAAAGAAGATGCCAGAGCACCTAAAAATAGTGATGATTTTCTCTTGAGCTAGTAAAAGGGCTTGTTGTTTTTACTTCATTGTGTAGAACAGTTTTCAGAAATGTATAAGACCATCCATAACTTAGATTAAAGTGTCTATTAGAATATTTAGGAAGCTGCAATAGTTGCTCCAGGAAATTTATTTAAGATGTTGGGAATAAGAGCACTTCACGTTTTCTTAGTGAAATGCTCCCACAGGGGTAGATGGTTATGCATGCCTGTGACAGTCTGATAGTAGCATACTATGATTCACTGACATTTCATTCACATAATGAGTTGTATCTTCTCTGATTAAAATAAAAGTGCAGTACAAAGACTTAAAATAGTTTTATGACCCCATAATGATTTTAAATAGCTCAAATACAAGCTGATTTTAATAAGTTAAAAAGTCAGTTTTTCCCCTTATATATCTCCTTTTTCAAGAAATTTTTATATAGTTTTTTTTTTCCTATTTGGTCACAATAGTTCCAGTACTTGATAAATGTGAAGTTTTGGTATTGTGTTAATATATTATGACATGCATTGACAATTTTTAATCAAATATTTACTTTAATTTAAATACCATATGAGTATATGTGAAATGTCAGAGTGAGTAAGTAGAATAACACATATCCATCTCTCTTCAACATATGTCCTATTTCCCTAATCAGCTTCTCAAGATGATATCAGGACATGAGCCCCACCCCTAGTTTGTCTAAATATTAAAACATGTGGCCTTTCATAATTGACTGTATGGAGTCAACTGCTTTCTAGCTGCTCATGTCACTTTAACTCTCCAGCAGGACCAGATTTTCCTAAAGCTTGTCCAAAAAAAAAAAAAAAAAAAAACCAAAAACACAAAACAAAACAAAAAAAACAAAAAACATAGCACTTTACCAGAAGAATGTTTACTCTTAAGAAAAATTGTCCCTCTTAAATGAGACAGAACACAAGGAGTATGGGCATTACTGTCTGTGTGCCCCAACCTTCATACTGTTAAATTTGTTCTGATTTGAACTTTGGTTATACACTATCATCTTTTTATTTACAATATTTTAAGAAGTATAGTTATGTGTAGCATCCAGGCCTGCTTCTAACTTATTTCTAATCTCCTACCAGATTAGTTTAAGTTTCTGAAAGCAGAAGCAGTTTCAGTAATTGTAGGGAGAGTGAAAGGGGAGATCATAGAAGTACCATTTCTTCAACTTCACTAATAAATATTGGATGAGCTTCATACTAGATTTTTTAAAAGCACTTTAAGAATCTTTGTAAACTGTTGTGCATTACAAAGTAGAAACAATCTTCAAATTAAAAAAAAAAAAAGATGTGTTCCTTGAATAGCCTTAGAAGACACAAGAAATAGTCACAGAGGGGGAGCCAGTGTTTCACGTTATCCCCAATACAGAGAAAAATCGGGTTATATTTAGCTAAGTGAGCACAAGCATTAGCATCAAACTGTGAAGAACACTTAATAGAGCAAGCAATTGTAAGATCACAGGACAGTGGCCAGTAATTCATTGTCCTCAAAGTGTTGAGTGCAGTGACAGTGTCTCTGCAGTTACATCATGACCTTGGTGCCTCAGTCCTTGACCACAATACTGAATTCATATTTGGTCTTTTTAAAAATCTGATCTGGACTTAGCCTTAAATCTAGAACTTTTTGCATGTTAAACAAGCAACTCCACAATTGAACTGACTTTACTTGTTCCTTTATGAATACATTTTCTGCCTTCCAAACATTAAAAAAGCACACCCACCTTTGCCATTAACTGAGAAGAATGGATAATTTTGATATTAACATAAGAAAATTATACTCTGTTTCCTAATAGTTCACAAATAATTTTTAATAAGAGGTCAGAATTAAATGATTTAAACAAATATTTTTTCTTCAGATCTTAATGTTTGAGAAGGAACATCTTGAATCTAAGTAATCGTTATAAACAGAAGCAAAATTACTACACCAGGAAGGATCCTTTGATCTGTCCTAATACAGTGTCAATACTGAGATTATTTTCCTCACTGAATTTTGTGTATGTAATACAGCAATAACTGTATACATTGATTGTGGGTGTGATGAGATAATTGGTTGCATTCCAGAATTTCAAGGTAAGACCCTATTGCAGAAGACATCAGTACCTTGGACATCAGACGTGCAGGAATTAAGACAGAACTTACTTGGGTGCCTCCTCTCTTAGGATTACCTCTCATGGTATTAGAAGTTGAAATTCAAGATGCCAAGGAACAAAAGTAATTTATACATGTGTGTAGGGGGTGCCGAGGTCTAGGCTTTCAAATGGGATGCCTGATGAGTAGATGTGGGACACTTTCTAATATGGACTCCCTTACCTGCTTTTGGATCACTTCCCCCTGGCAGGGCTGCCTTGCTAGGACTCAGAATATGAAGATATACACAGTCCTGATGTAACTTGATGTGCTGGGAGATTTAATACAGGGCGAGGGGGCTCCCCTTTTCTGGGGAAAATGGAAGAGAGAAAGGAAAAAGGAGGGGAAGTACAGGAACTGGGAAGAGGGGAGGCAGGAAGCACCCTGGATATGTAAAGTAAATAAACTAATCAGCTCAGTGTCCAAGTGGGTACCCTAGTAAGGGGAACAGGGACTGTCTCTGATATGAACTCAGTGGCTGGTTCTTTGATGGCCCCCCTGGATGGGGGAGCAGCCTTGCCAGTCCACAGAGGAGGACAGTGCAGCTAGTTTGGATGAGACCAGATAAGCTAAGGTCAGATGGAAGGGGAGGAAAACCTCCCCTATCCTTGGACTTGGAGAAGGGCATAGGAGGAGATGAGGGAGGGAGGGCGGGATTGGGAGGGGAGGAGGGAGCGGGCTACAGCTGGGATACAAAGTGAATAAACTGTAATTAATATAAAAATATTAAAAACACAAAAAGTTATAAATTATAAAATAGGAAATAAAAGTAATTGCTAGTCCTACTCAGCTGTTAAGCCTGCAAGCCACAACAATAGCAAGAGAGAAAGAGTATACCCAAGGGTTCCACAATGGCACTTACATTTCTGGGGTAACAATAGCCACCTAGTTGTACTTAAGACCCTTTCAATAGGAGGCAGTTTAAGCCTAGTCTTATAAATGTAGCCAGCTACTGTGACTGGTGAACACATAGACCCTAGAGGAAAAGCTACCACTGCTTCTTTTCTAAATTAATACAATCTCTTACCATATTCTAGATATGTGTCTTTTTACTCATAGATAAATATAGTTCTCACCTTTCATCAAAGAAGCTTCTTTTTCCAATAGACACTGGTTTGTACACATTCACAATTGGTAAAAATGTGGAGAATAAATGATTGTGGGTGCCCAGCCCCAATTGCTATGTCAGTAACACAACGTCTATGCCTAAGGCTCATGGAATATCAGTGATAAGAGGTGGAAAGTTCGTAAGAGCAAGAGAACAAGGAAACCTGCTATAAGATAATGTATAATAGACATGACAAGGATGTCATACCCATAAAGTCTCAACAATGTGGTTGCCTAAACCAGAACTGCATAATGACCATACCAGTTGACATACCAATAAGGATAATCACTGGTTACTGAGAGAGGGACAATTAGTTTCCTCCAGAGACAAGATCCCTGAGTGGTTATTCAGTCCCATGTGGTCACCCTAAACACATCTGAATATGAGAGTCATTAAATGGATTCAGTATGATGTGTGTGTGTGTATGTATGCAAGTCTCTCTGTGTGTGTCTGTGTTTATTTAATAGTAGCAATTACAGAAAGTCATGAATCTGAGAGGGAGAGAGAAGAGAGTGTAGAGTTGGGGGGGCAAGGTAGGAGTGGAAATTATGTAAATACAGTATACTCAGGTATGAAATGCTCAAAAATAATAAAATCTTGTATAAATAAGGAAAACCTCACTTTCTGTGTATCTAAATCGTAACATAATGGGAATGAAACTAAATAGAGCCAAATGTTAAGATGTAAGCATCTATGTTATTGTCCTCCTAGCTACCAAAATAGGTCCTTGTTTGCAAGTAGACACATTTAGTCTGAGCTAATAGTACATTCAATGTAGTTTTAGAATTGATGTAATACAATTATCTTCACTCTTATACAGAAACCAAAAGAATATATACATTAAAGGTATTTAAAAACATATATATATACATATATATGTATATATAGGCACACAACATATATATAGGCACACAACATATATATAGACACACAACATATATATACATATATACATGTTGTGTATATGTTATATATACATATATATATACATATACATATATATATGTTGTGTGTCTATAAGTGTATTTACAAAATTAGCTTTGGGTTATGTTCTTCGCATAATTGGCTTTTCAAGACCTCGTTCACTTTGGCCAACATAATGATGTCATTTATATCTTTCTTATTATAAATAATCATTTAATATAAATGTATGTAAATATTCATATATTTGTATTTAGGTTAATTTCATTAAAATATCTATAAAATTTATATTAAGACCATATTATATATTAACAAATCTTAATATAAAATTCATACCAAACCTCTACAAAAATTGCGCACTTTTAAGAAAAATGGTAAAACATGTCCATATCCAGATTGCACATTCCCAATCCAAAAGTAAAGAATAAGCATACCAAAAGAATACCACAACCTGGTGAGGCAAAGCTTAAACCTCGTAGCTTCATTTCCAGCATTTGAAACACGGCATAGTGAGTTAGATCCCAACAGCTCGTCAACTCTGTTCCTTCAGCTTTGATGGCTACAGCCTGATTGAGGCTGAATTTGCAAGCTGTCATCATTCTCCTTTGGCAGACAAACCTGGGTATTGGCTTCCGTAAGTTCTTTGGCTTTCTATTGCAGCTTTGGTTTCCTTCTCAGTACCCACTCCTTGACTTGTCAAGGACTGTTCACAGGAAGGATAGCCCTGAATCATGAAGTGTGGCCTCCTAAGCTTATTGTTGAAATCTCAGTGGAAGCTTCTATGATACAAAAATTCTTCCATCCTGTTGTCTACATAACAGTGCTTGCACAATGCTAAGGTTGCCCACTAGCATGACTTATGCATAGAGTCTCTTTGTCCCTTCCAGCTCAAGTCCTGGAAGATGAGCAGTTTGCAGCAGTGCTATTCTCAAAGTCTGTGATTCAACTTTACACTTTTTTATCTTCATGCATGCAATACAGAGTCTGGTTGATTCCTGGGATGGCCTCTTTGCATCTTTTCTATTGTATTAGTACACATCATTTGCATAGTTTTATTGATGCTAGTCCTACTTCCATCTGGATTTTACTTTTGAATATGTTTCTTTTCTAGAGGAACTGGAATTTTGGATGTAATGCACAGTGTCTATGCTGGAGTCTACATCCTGTTTTTTGTTGTTGTTTTTTTTTTTTAACTTTCCTGCCTTTTTGTGTACTTGAGCATATTTTGGATATATGCCTAGGAGTAGTAGAACTGGATCTTGTTATACCACTATTCCAAATTGTCTGAGAAAGCACCAGATTGATTTCCAAAGTGGTTGTACAAGTTTACAATCCCACCAGCAATGGAGGAGGGTTCCCCTTTCTCCACCTCTCTTCAGCATGTGTTGTTACTTGAGTTTTTGATCTTAGCCATTCTGATGGGTGTAAGGTGAAATTTCAGGGTTCTCTTGATTTGCACTTCCGTGATGACTAAGTACCTTGAACATTTTTTAAGTGTTTCTCTGCCATTCTATATTCCTCTACAGAGAATTCTCCTGTTTGGCTCTGTACCCCATTTTTTAATTGGATTACTTAATTTGTTGCTTTTTAACTTATTGAGTTCTTTATGGTGAAGATCCTTTCCCAGTCTGTAGGCTGTTGTTTTGTTCTGATGACAGTGTCCTTTGCTTTACATAAGCTTTTCAGTTTCATGAGGTCCCATTTTTTGATTGTTGATATTAGAGCCTATGCTGTTGGTGTTCTGTTCAGGAAGTAGTCTCCTGTGCCAATGCATTCAAGGCTCTGCCCCACTTTTTCTTCTAACAGATTTAGTGTGTCTGGTTTTATGTTAAGGTTTTTTGTCCACTTGCACTTTAGTTTTGTGCAGGATAAGTATGGATCTATTTACCTTTTTTCTATATATAAACATCCAAGGACATTTGCCATGTTGGTAGCAGCTTTATTCATAATAGCCAGAATCTGGAAACAACCCAGATGTCCCTCAACTGAGGAATGGATACAGAAGTTGTGGTACATTTACACAATGGAATACTACTCAGCAATTAAAAACAAGGAAATCATGAAATTTGCTGGCAAATGGTGGGAACTAGAAAAGATTATCCTGAGTGAAGCAGAAGACACACATGGTATATACTCAGTTATAAATGGATATTAGACATATAATATAGGATAATCATACTAAAAATTTGTATACCTCAGGAAGCTAAGCAAGAAGGAGAACACTTGGTAAGATTATCAATCCTCATTCATAAAGGCAAATGGGGTGGGCATCAGAACAGGGATAAAACAAGGAACAGAACAGGAGCCACAACAGAGGGCCTCTGAACGACCACCCAGCAGGGTATCAAAGCAAATGCTGAGACACACAGCTAAACTTTGGAGAGAGTGCAGGAAATCTTATGAAAGAAGGGGGAAATAGAAAGACCTAGAGGGGATAAGAGCTCCACAAGAAAAGCAACAGAACCAAAAAATCTAGGTCCAGGTGTTTTTTACTGAGACTGATACTCTTCAGGCAAGGATCAGGCATGGAAATAACTTAGAACACAGATGTACCATATGGCAGCTCTGTGTCCAAGTGGGTTCCTTAATAAGGAGAACAGGGGCTATCTGGGACATGAACTCAGTGGCTGGATCTTTGGTCACCTCTCCCTGTTGGAGAACAGCCTTACCTGGCCACAGAGGAAGACAATGCAGCCAGTCCTGATGAGACCTGACAGGCTAGGATCAGATGGAAGGGGAGGAGGACTGCCTGTTTCAGTAAACTGGGGGAGGGTCAAGGGAAGAGAAAAGGGGGAGGGTGGGATTGGGAGTGGTTGAGGGAGGGGGGATACAAAGTAAATAAATTGTAATTAACAAAAAAAATTAAAAAAAATAAAAAGAAAACTTTCCTGCTAGATAAACAACACCTTCCCTGTTATCTTCATCTTCCCACCATGCATTGGGCATGGAGAAAATCCTTTCTGTAGTTTTAAGAACAGTGGCCTATAATCTTCCATCTGAAGCTCATTAGCATAGCTTTTTCTGTACATATTTCTCTCAGCATTCTGTTCTGAGCCTTCATCAGAGTCCCTCATTAAGCTCTGCTTACATACAGAATTCTCAGCTTTTGTCTCACTCTTTCAAACCTTCCCGAATCTTTTCATAACTCAATTCTAAAAGCTTTTGCACATTACCAGATATATCCTAGGAATGACCCACTTCTCAGTATCAATATCCTGCGTTAGATTCCCATCATTCCTACAAATATTTCAGATAATCAACAGCCTTTATTTCCCCCCTCCAAAATGATAATTTTTATAAAACTTTTACGTCACATTTAGAAGTTCTACCTGAATATCTGGCCTCAGTGCTTGCTGTAGATAGAAAAATATGGCAAGACCAGGTGGTGAGCAAAACCACCACATTATGACCAGGAAGTAGCACCAAGAAAGGAAGAACCTAAGCTGTTAAAAACATCATGAGTTTGTTTGTGGATTTTCTCTCCCAAGTGTTAAGTCTTTTTATGTTGTTGTTTTTTTTTTTTTTTGTTGTTGTTGTTTTGTTTTCTTTTCTTTTTTCAGTTTGAAGAATACCCTAGGATTTCTTGTACAAAAGATCTGAGAGAAAGAAAGAGAGATAAGTTGGTAGGTAGATAGAGGATATTTGAATAGGTAGGTAGGTAGGGTAGTAGGTAGATGATAGATAGATACACACATAGACAGACAGATAGATGACATATAGATAGATGATTGATATATCTAGGTAGATAAATTAGATAGGTAGGTAGATAGATAGACAGACAGACAGACAGACAGACAGATAGATAGAGATAATGTTTCCCAAGCTGTCTTCAGAGTTCTTCAAGCTTCAGTCTACTGAGTAGCTGCCATTGAAAGTAGCTGCCATATAAAGCACACCAAGTTGCTTTATATTTTTAAAAAGAAAGCTTCCTAGGTAAAGTATTACTGATTGGCAGTATGTTTGGTATTGTTTTCCTTTAGTGCTTTTGACATTTTTATTCTCTTCTGATTCATAAGTCTTCACTGAGGAACATTTTGTCAAGCCAATGTGGACACTCATATGTATGCTCCCCCTTTTACTATCTTGTGTTGTTCTGAATCTCCTGCTGCTGCTGCTGGGCTGAACACCATGCCAGAAGTACTTTTCTCTAGAGGGACAATCCAGGTGCTGTGGGCTTTCTGGTAGGAACAGAGGAACCTTGGGATCAAAGGTTTCCTTTTTCTTAGGAATGGCTTGAGTGCTCAGGGCTAGGTTCCTGGTCTTACCTGGGGAGGTGAAAATGAGTTTTCCACTGGGTGCCACAGTTAGCTCTTTTAAATGAGATTGTCAGTATCAGAAGGCAGTGGAAACTTGGCAGCTCCAAAAGGCTGTGTTAATCCTGCAGTGTTACAGCCATTTGGTTAAGCCACTGTGTTAATGGCAGGGGTGAGGGTGAAAGCCTGTGCCTCATCAGCTCGCAGCTGAAACACAGGTTTAGGAAGACTCTGGCCTTCTGTGCAAGAAGGCAGGTTGGATGGAATATAGGCCCCATCAAGTGCTTTAGCACCAAGCTCATGGCAGTCAGTCTGGTAGGCTCCAGTGGTGACCAAGGCAGTTGTGGCCTCTTGGCTAGTAGCTAAGCCCTGAGAGTTCAGGAGCAAATTTTCAAGGAGAGGATCCCTTCCTTTCCCAGAATGTTCCTGGTGAAAAGCTGATGGTGGCACAAAGCACACTGCTCATTTATTTCATGTGTGAATTCAGGGACTTGTAAACCTTGGGCAGTGGGAGGGGTTTGAGGGTGAATAGTTTGATTTGCTAAAGGTTCTATGGATATTTGGTTTATATACAGTAACACAGTCTTATCATGAGAGGAAAAGCAGTACTTAATTATCCTATGGGTGGGGGAAGAACTCCAGTTATGGTTAAAAGTCATTGGTTGAAAGCCAAGACTCCAAGACATCTCATTAGCATAGGGTGGGTGATTCTAGGAATCCCCAGTGCTTGCAGATTGGGTTTCTTATCACCCTTTCCAAATAAACTAATCATTAATATAAATCCAGACACTATTTTTAGTTTCTCTAGGGTCTACTTCCTTTCTGACTGCAGCAATCTGGGGGGCTGAGTGTGAACTCCAACAATTCCTGATATCATTTGATATCCATGAGCTGACTAAAGTATTTCAGGGAACAATTAGCACAAGGGGCCTCAATGAATTCAATTCCTTGTTCAGATAATTCAGGGTTCACTGCTTTTACATTCAAGAAGAATGCTTCCTCCATAGTGGTTGTTTTTGAGCCATTTCCTTCTCCCTCAGTCCCATGTAAATCTTGCCAGTTGCATTGACTAGGGTTGAATTAGAGGAAAAAGATGGAGTCATAGTAAGAAACAAAGCAGGGAAACATAAAGGAAAAAGCAAAGCCATTTGTGGACTGGTAATCCAGAGATGTTTTCTCCAGAGCAACAGTGCTCCAGCAGCCAGAACTGTGTCAAGCAACTGCTTCCTCAACAAGTTACACCCAACAAACTTGAATATCATTCTGTCTGTGCATCCCAAATTTCCCATAGCCTTCTTATCATTTATATCTTCTCTTCTTCTTGCTATTGTAAACTTGCAAATATCCCAAGTTTGAGTTCATTAAGTGTCACTTCAGATTCATCTGTACTGACCTTGATGCCATTTGTTGCTTTTACAAATTTGCTTGAAGTCTTTTTCAGCTCAGGAACTTCTGATTTTTATTGCTTCCATCTCTCTTTAAATTGTCTGTTAGAGTATTGATTCTGATCTAACTGTTCTCTTAAAACACCTTGAGTTTCCTTAAGTTAGGTATTTTATATTCTTTTTTTTATTAATTACACTTTATTCACTTTGTATCCCCCATAAGCCCCTCCCTCCTCCCCTTCCCATCCCACCCTCCCTCCCCTTTCTGCATGCATGCCACTCCCCAAGTCCACTGATAGGGGAGGTTCTCATCTCCTTTCTGATCTTAGTCTATCAGATCACATCAGGAGTGGCTGCATTGTCCTCTACTGTGGCCTGGCAAGGCTGCTCCCCCCTCAGGGGGAGGTGATCAAAGAGCAGACCAATCAGATTATGTCAGAGGCAGTCCCTCTTCCCATTACTATGTAACCCACTTGGACACTGAACTGCCATGGGCTACATCTGTGCAGGGGTTCTAGGTTATCTCCATGAATAGTCCTTGGTTGGAGTATGAATCTCTGGGAAGTTCCCTGTGTTCAAATTTTCTTAATCTCAGAGTTCTCCCACACTCATTTCTCTCTGGTCATTTTTTATTGCCTTATTTTAAATTTTTAGGTGATGTCATGGTTTTCTGAAAATTCTGGAAGAGTTTTTCTCCCTGAATTTAGGTTTCATCAGGCTGAAGAAAGACAGGATGATTGAATGGCCCCTCAACTGTTGTGTAACATGTCCTGATATGGCCTTGAACTTGTTGAGTCCACCAGCAAGTTACCTGTTGATGGGAGACAAAAAAACCAATAAGTCCTATGTTTTAAGCCTCCAAGATTTCATCTCAAGTCATAAGATGGAGGAAGAAGTTGGTCATGTAGAAAATTTGGAACCTTTATTAGATAGCCATGGCCCCTCTCCCTATTTGTCTGTCTACCAAGAACTGCCTGACTACAAGTCTCTTATAACTCTAAACAAATATGATTGTTAAACACTGTGATGGCTAAAGATGAAGTAGAATTGGTAGAGACAGCCCGATGGTTTTCAAGGTGGATCACAATTCAATACAATTTCAATGATTTTCACTTTTTTTAATAAAATGTATTCCAAACCCCTTGCTGCTGGTAGTGGTGATAAAGATCAAAGCACACATACTGCCTGCTAGGCCACAGCTCTTGTGCTGATGCCAGAACAGATCTAGAATGTCCAGCTGGAAAAGCTCCAATCTAGACATAGTTTGCCTAACTAAGAATTGTTGGGAGAGAAAGTTCCTTGATTACCAAGACTAATGGTAAGCTAAGTCATACCTGGCTCTCCCAACAGCAAGAGCTTTGCACAGTCTTACGTGCAAAGTGTGCTTCTGGACCATTCTAAGGACAGTAATAATAATGGCTGATACCCAAAGTCCATAGGTATATAACTAATGCTAAGGCTGGTGGTCTAGCAGTTCTCTTTGTAAGCAAATTATATAGTGCCTTTGGGTTTGCCTGTGCTGGGTTTCACCATATCAGCAAGACATCTCTAAGACAAAGCCACATGTTGGATTTTCTAGTCTCACATATTTGCATAACCTTGGGGCTGATATTATATTTAAAATCAAAGGTCTGGGATTCATCTCTACCTTTTCCAAGTGAGAAGTATCTACCTGTTTGTTCTACAGCTTGTAGGTATGAGGGTGTATTATATTAAAACCACTCACTATGATGTTCTTGTAGATTCATTATCTTTTCAAGATATGAATAGTTGTTAGTTAAGTATGGCTGTACAAAGATTATTGATGAAGGTGTTTACTCAGCTGCCATTTTGTTCTAATGCTGAACTTTTGTTGTATAAACCCATACTTTAGTTATAAAAAAAAATGAGGTTCTGAAGAGATGGCTCAGAGGATAAAAGCATGGTTACTTTTCCAGAAGACCCAGGTTTTATCCCAGCACTGACAGGTCTCATCAGGACTTGCTGCACTGTCTTTTTCTGTGGCCTGTTAAGGCTGCGCTCCCCCTCAGGGGGAGGTGATCAAAGAGCAGGCCAATCAGTTCATGTCAGAGACAGTCCCTGTCCCCATTACTATAGAGGCCACTTGGACACTGAACTGTCATGGGCTGCCTCCATGCAGGGGTTCCAGACCATCTCCATGAGTGGTCCATGGCTGGAGTATCAGTTTCAGAAAAGAGCCCTGTGCCCAGACTTTTTGGATCTGTTGCTCTCCTTGTGGAGCTGCTGTCATCTCCAGGTCTTTCTATCTCCCCTCTTCTTTCATAAGATTCCCTGCACTCTGTCCAAAGTTTGGCTGTGAGTTTTAGCATCTGCCTCAAAACCCTGCAGGGTTCTCTTAAGTTCTTATATTTCAACCCTCATCAGAGAAGTTTCTTTTAGTCATAGACAATAATGATCATAGAGTTATAAGCAATAAAATGTGTAGTGATTAAAAAATATAAGGACTCTTACAAAAAGGGGGAACTGTAGAGAGCTGCGGAATGCTATGCCTTAAAGATGGAGCTGGTTTCCGCCTTCCACCTTCCCGATGGTGAGTGCTCTCTGTCACGAACAACTCCACATTTGGCTAAGGCCGAGGATCTGGCTTGCTTCCATGTATGTGGACCTATCTGCATTGCCCCCGTGGCACGCCTGGGTTGGCTACCCAGAGGCTATTTAAGCTGTGGGCTGGCTTTCCCCGGGGTCCGAGGATTGTTCAATGTTCCTGAATAAACTGCATTGAAAAAAATATATATATATATAAGGACTCTATGCTGGGTGGGTATTAAATGGATAAATTTTGGAGAAGTAGGAGGTGAATATGATTAGAATAAATTTTATGAAATACTCAAAGAATGTAAAAAATCTTAAACTATAAAAAGGAGAAAAGAAAGAGTTAAAATCTAGAAGCTAACATTCACATCTAAGAGAGAGTATGCTGCTTGTATTTCTGAGCATGGGTTACCTCATGACATACTGTTTTCTAGTTCCATCTACTTTCTTATAAATTTCATTTTTTTTTAGCTTAATAACAGTCATTATATGGCTATGCCACATTTTCATTATCTACTCAATTGTTGATAGATTATCTAAGCTGATTCCACTCCCTTGCTATTGTGATGAAATCAATGGTAAAAACCTGTCTCTCTGGTGGGATGTAGAGATATGTGGAGCATATCCAGGGGTAGGAAAGCTGAATTATAGTGCATATATCATTTCAATTTTGTGAGAAACTTCCACCATTATTACTGTGGCTGCAGCGTTTTACATTCCCAGCAGCAGTGGATAACACTTCCTTTTTTCTTACATATTCACCGGTTTCTGACCATTTGTGTTTGATGGTAAACATGCAGACAAAGGAGATGGACTTCTGAACAAGGCTTAGCATTTCCCAAGTCGTTAAATATTTAAACCCTTATTAAAATACCTATTGTCATTTGTTTTTTTTTTCTTTTAATTCTCTTCAGTTAATCACTCCACTTATTGATCAACAGATTTTTCTGTGTTTAATTTTTGCAATTCTATATGTATTCTAGATAATAACACGATATCTGAAGTATAACTAGCAAATATTATTCTCCCATTCTATAGGCTTTCTGATTGTTCTATTGACAACTTGTTTTTCTGTGCTGGAACTTTTAATTTGTGTAGTCCCATTAAATTTTGAGGCTATTTTCTAGGCTATTGTGGTCATTGAGAAGGTTTTTACACATGCCTATGTCCTGTAACACTTTCTTTTGCTTTCTTCTAGCTAATTTAATCGTGTCAGCTTTAAAAATACTCATTCCATCCTTTTACAAGCAATTTTGTCTTTATTTATTTTATTCACTTTATATCCTTGTAACCCCGTCTCTTCTCCCTGCCCAGTCCTACCTTCTCTCCCTCTCATTCCATTTGAATTGAGGTAAATACAGACATGGTGTGAGTTCTACTCACATAGAAGGATTGGCTGAGAGCATAATCCTTGTATTGATAATCCTGTTTCAGTCACTGCTTCTCTTTCTGAATACTTTTGTTCTAGTTAAAGTGCATCCCTTTGCAAACTGACCTCTCCACCTAGTCTTTTCACTGCTGTCTCCCTGGGCCATCTCACTCAATCACTTTCACTTTCAAACCTTCCTCTGCATGAGTTACAACTCCATGGTACTCTCATAGTGTCTTCCACTGTTATTATAAATATTGTTTTCATTTCTGCTGCTAGACTATGGAGAAACTTGCTAGGCAACAAAGCTTTAATATCTGTGTTAAGATTTTCCCATGCAGTGTCTGGTGAAAAATATATGGAATGATAAAGTAGTTGAATGAATTATTCAGATTGGTATTTCAATAGCCTCTCTAAGAAAAAAAATCTTCAGAGGTTCCTAGACATTCTTTAATATGTATAAAGAATAGGAAACATTTCTTATTAATTTATTCAATTTTGCATCTTGATCATAGTCCTCTCACTCCTCTGCTCCCAGTCCCATCTTCCCTTCTGCATCCCCTCTCCCCTGTTTCTCCAAATAGTGGAGCCCTCTACCCAGGTACCTTACCTCATCTATTCACATAAGGACTGAGTTTGTCTTCCTTCCCTATGGGCTGGTAGGAAAGTCCCATCAGGGGGAAGTGATCAAAAAGCAGGCAATATAGTCCATGTCAGAGCTATCCGCCACTCCCCTAACTAGTGGGCTCAAATGTAGTCTAAGATGTCCATAGGGCTTAGATCTTAAGGTCTGTTCATTGTAGTATATCTCTCCTGTACTATATGATTAAAATCTCCTTATAAGTGAGTATACACCATGTGTGTCTTTCTTCGTCTGTGTTAACTCACTCAAAATGATCTTTCTAGTTCCCATCATTTGCCTCCAAATTGCATGATTTCCTTGTTTTTAATGGATGAGTAGTATTCCATTGTGTAAATGTACCACAGTTTTTTTTTATCCACCCTTTGGTTGAGGGACTTCTATGTTGTTTCCAGTTTCTCGCTATTACAAATAAAGCTACTATGAACATGGTTGAACAAATATCTTTGTTGTATTGTGGAGCGTCTTTTGGGTATATGCCCAGGAGAAGTAGAGCTGGTTCTTGAGGTATGGCTATTTTCAGTTTTCTGAGAAAGCACCGAATGGATTTCCAAAGTGGTTATACAAGTTTGCACTCCCACCAGCAATGCTGGAGTGTTCCCCTTTCTCCATATCCTTGCCAGCAAGCGGTGTTACTTGGGTTTACAAGTGCCATTTTGACAGGTGTAATATGCAATCTCAGAGTCATTTTGATTTGCATTTTCCTGATGACTAAAGACATTGAGCATTTCCTTAAGTGCTTCTTCACCATTCAAGCTTCCTCTGTTGAGAAATCTAAGTATCTCACCAAAACTTCTCAAAGGATTCCACAAAATAGAAACAGAATGAACATTACCAACTCATTCTATGAAGTTAAAATCACCGTGATACCTAAAGCCACACAAAGACTCAACAAAGAAAATTTTAGACCAATCTCTCTTATGAATATTGATTCAAAAATGCTCATTAGACATATAATATAGGATAAACATACTAAAATCTGTATACCTAAAGAAGCTAAGCAAGAAGGAGGACCCTGGGTAAAGTGATCAATCCTCATTCAGAAAAGCAAATGGGATAGACATTGGAAGAGGGAGAAAACAGGGAACAGTACAAGGGCTTACCACAGAGGGCCTCTGAAAGACTCAACCCAGCATGGTATGGAAGCATATGCTGAGACTCATAGCCAAACTTTGAGCAGAGTGCAGGTAATCATATAAAAGAAGGGCTGGATGAAAGACCTGGAAGTGACAGGAGCTCCACAAGGAGAGCAACAGAACCAAGAAATCTGAGCACAGGGATCTTTTCTGAGATTGATACTCCAACCAAGGACCATAGCATGCATGGAGATAACCTAGAACCCCTGTTCAGATGTAGCCCATGGCAGCTCAGTCTCCAAATGAGTTCCTTAGTAAGAGGAACAGGGGCTATCTCTGACATGAACTCAGTCACTGGCTCTTTGGTCACCTCCCCCATGAGGAGGCGGACAGCCTTACCTGGCCATAGAGGAAGACAGTGCAGCCACTCCTGATGAGACCAGATAAGCTAAGGTCAGATGGAAGTAGAGTAGGACCTCCCCTATCAGTGGACTGGGGGAGGGGCATGGGAGTAGATGATGGAGGGAGGATGAGATTGGGAGAGGATGATGGAGGGGGCTACAGCTGGGATACAAAGTAAATAAATTGTAATAAATTAAAATAAAGAAATAAAAATTTTAAAAAATACTTGTAAACGGAATTGAAGAACACATCAAACACATCATCCACCATGATCAAGTAGGCTTCATCCCAGTGATGCAAGGATGGTTCAGCCTATGAAAATCCATCAATGTAATCCACTGTGTAAATAAACTGAAAGAAAAAAAAAGCACATGATCATCTTATTAGATGCAGAAAAAGCCTTTGACAAAATCTAACAGCCCTTCATAATAAAAGTCTTGGAGAGATCAGGGATAAAAGGGCCATACTTGAACATAATAAATACAGCAAGCCAACAGCCAACATCAAGCTAAATGGAAAGGAACTCAAAGAAGTCCCAGTAAAATCAGAGACAAGAAAAGATTGTTCACTCTTCCCATATCACTTCAATACACCCATAAAAGCACAAACACAGTGGAGGCAGGGAGAAAGGGGGATGGAAGGGAGAGGAAAGGGAGAGAAAGAGAAAGAGGCAAGAGATTAGATCATGAAACTAGAATTCTGGGATTATATTTGCGTACTTCCAGTTATCAAAATTTAAACACAACCAAAGCAGTAGCCAGTTTTACAGGTTACTGGCGGAAAAAAAAATAACAATAATACAATACAAGTATAATAATACAATAATACAATAATAACAATACAAGTATAAGAGAAACAGTTAAAGATTAAGAAGAAAATTATTAATAGAGCACTCAGTTCACTTGTACAAAAAACATGGCATGAGGGCTAGGTTTGGTGGCACGTGCGTTTATCCCAGCCAACACTCTGAGGTAGAGTCAGGCAAGTTTCTGAGTTTGAGGCCAGCCTAATCCATATCATGAAGCCTATACCAACCAGACTGCATACTGAGGCCTTCTCAAAAGAAAAGAAAGATAAAAAAAAAAGAAGACATCTGCAAAATTTTTTGAAATCCTACTTAGCCTCTTTGCAAGCAATATTGCCTTTCACATGTGGGAAATTCTCATTTCTCCTTCATTCAAGTATTTTAAAACTGCTGGCCTTCTACCAACTTTTATTAATGATTCTGCATAAAATACTCTTCTAGTTTCTCCTAGTTAAAGGGGTAGGGGAGAGGGGTATTAAGAGTTTGCTCCCTGCTCTCTTCCTTTTATGAAGGAACTGTAGAAATTTCACCACTGATTCTGATTTCAGTAGCTTCTATATCCCTTAAAATCTACTCTAGAGTTGTTCCCATATCTCTCTGGCATGCCTATTCATTCCATTGGACACTTAACAGAATATTGTTTTTAGTTTCCTCATTTCATTTTCCGCATTTGCATAATAAATGTCATTATAGAAACTTCTAAGATGGGGTGAGAATTTAATGAGATAAAGCATAGCCACAGGGTTCTGTAACCCAGCACATTCTAGCCAGTCTCCTCTCTCCTGAATCTGTTCTTTCTCTATTTTTAAATCACCATATTTCTTGTAAATTGGGATGGCTTTTTATTTTTATTTTTTGGCTTAGCAATGTTAATTCTACCATTCAGTTTCTGCTGCTGCTGCCCTAGTCATCTGCACAAGCTTGCAACTCTGCCAAACAATGGCATTCCTTCAGGGGAAATTCATCCTCTTCAATATAAGCTGCCAAAGGAGAAAGTTACATACAAATGAACCAACTTTGTCTTAAAAATAGGAGTTTCTATTTTTTTTTTTTTTGTTGTTGTTGTTTTGCCCAGACCAATCTACATACCCACAGGGTAAGACAGCAGTGATGATTTTTTAAATTATTTTTTTATTAATTACAGTTTATTCACTTTGTCTCTCCCCATACCTCTCTCCCTCCTCCCCTCCCAATCCCACCCTCCTTTTTCCCCACCTGCGTCACTCTCCCAGTCTACTGATAAAGGAAGTCCTCCTCCCCTTCCCTCTGATCCTAGTCTATCAGGTCTCCTAGTCTATCATTGTCTTCTTCTGTGGCCTGGTAAGGCTGCTCCCCGCCCAGGGGGAGGTGATCAAAAAGCAGGCTAATCAATTCCTGTCAGAGACAGTCCCTGTCCCCATTACAATGGAGCCCACTTGGATACTGAACTGCCATACACTACCTCTGTGCAGGGGTTCCAGGCCATCTCCATGAGTGGTCCTTGGCTAAAGTATCAGTCTCAGAAAAGACCCCTGTGCCCAGACTTGTCATCAGAGGAGGGAGAAAACAGGGAACAGGGCAGGAGCCTACCACAGAGGGCCTCTGAAAGGCTCTGCCCTGCTGAAACTCATAGCCAAACTTTGGGCAGAGTATAGAAAATCTTATGAAAGAAGTGGGAGATAGTAAGACCTGGAGAGGACAGGAGCTCCACAAGGACAGCAACAGATGATTTTTTTTTTATGGTTTTCATCAGATTCTTTCAATGACAGATATGTTCATGCTACTTTAATCTATACTTGACATACAGATGAGCCTGTAAGGTGGAGAGACTTCAACTATTTCTCTCTATGCCTCATCTTCCTCCGACCTCAGGGCACCAAACGTTTCTGCCCAAACCACTCCTGCCTTAACACTAATACAGACCATTGAAATGTAGTCCATACTTTTCTGCCATGATTGTCCTGTCTATCTGTCCCTCCTCTTCTTCTCAATTCATTGAGTCATTCTCTGAATGACTCAGTCACATCTTTACTTTCAAGGAAATACTTATTGGGTCAGTTGCTCAAGGGTATTCAATATAAATTTATTCTTTATGCTCAACATACATATTATAAAGCATTTAAAAACTTATGTGGTATGTATTATGTGGGGGTAGATAATGATTGCTATACAGTTCCAATGAACAGAAGTCACGTTGCTGTTGTGGGGTGGGTTGTACTGTCCTTTCAACCCCATCCTTTGAATAAGGCTGTGAAGGAATCCCTGAGGCAGTCTGACTAGCTAAATTGTCCAAATTGGTAGGTCCAATTTGGCAAACACACAGTTGAAGAAAATACCTGATATCAACCTCTGACCTCTAGGCCAGAGGTGTATGCACAAATGTGTATACACACCCAGATACACACTTATACACACTATACAAACAATATGATTGGGCCACTAAGCCTCATGAATGTGTTTGGTCCTCTTGTGAAGGGGTGCTGCTTGACTCTTTCTTTGCAGTCCATCACAGCCTGAGTACAGTAGGAACAGGAAATGTCCTCCTCTGGAGGTCTGGACTTCCCAGGCCAAAGGATTAAAGGATATTTATTTCTAGGGAACACTCACTGACAAGGATATGCCATTTTGTTATAGAGCCTCTGTGAGCTAATACTGTATTTAATAGTTTATATCAGTTGTCAAATTGGTAGACTCTAAGATCACATTGGAGACAAATCTCTGGGCTTCGTTTGCTATGCAATTAGAGATTAGGAAGATTAATGTGGGGAGACCCACCCTATATTTGGGTGATCCCACTTCATTCAATGTGTTAGTCTCAGAATGGATGAAACAGAGAGAGCTTAGTGGGCACAGGCATATGTTATGCTCTGCTTCTAGACTGTGAATACAATTATGAACAGCTGCCTCCTCAAGCCCCTAAGCCTGTAACTCCCACACTGTGATGGACTTTATGCTAAAACTGCAAGCAAAAAGAAATTCTTACCCAAGTTAAGTGTGCTTCTTGATAGGCATTTGTCACAGAATAACAAATAATTTCTGCAGTGTGTGAGTGTGTGTATGTGTGTGTGTGTGTGTGCCTGGTGTTGGTCCTGTTGGTTTCTTTCAGTGAGTTCAGTCACAACTGTCTCAATGTAATAATTTACAGATATATTATTTAACTTGGACATGAAATAATGTGCTATATGTATAACTCTTTAAATTATTACTCAGATTATTTTTGAGTTTGGAAAAATGTGTGTGCATTATGATGGAAAAGAAAATAGGTATTCAGGTCAGGAAAAATGAACAACAAACTTATCAACAAAAATTATCGAATTGTATTCTCAGAATATTTTAAATCTTTATTATGTATATAATATGATTAAATATGTTATGTCTTATATATGATTTTAGCTAGCATGTGACTATTTATTGAAACATTGTTAACATAGTTTACATATGGAGAAACATACATTTTATACTTCTAAGAAAAGAAACAGAACAACTGTGTTTGGGTATATAAGGCTATGCAGCATTGCAGAAGTGAATATACATGAAACCAGTGATGAACATTGACATGGCATCTATCAGCTTAGACTGTGAAGCTTAGACCTTCTGGTTTTCCCCAAGTTCCCATAGTCTGCTAGGATTCTTACGGATCCCTAACTTTACCATCATTCATTCTACTCTAACTCAGTAAAGCATCTATTTCCCGTTTTCCAGTTTTATATATGTACATGCTTATTTAGTATCATTATATGTATGATTATTTTATGTAATTCATTTTTTACATATGAACAAATTAAAAAGAATACATTGTTAAATATTGAAATTGTGTACTTGAGTCATTCTTCTGTTAACAACCACAAAAAGGCCAGAAATATGAAGGAAACTGTATTTTTTAAATTTAAAAATATGTGGTAATAAAAGGACTTTAATCATATTTTTTTCATTTTTATGAGAGGCAGAATACAAATAAAAGTCTCACCGTTTTGCACACATTTGAATTTGAAACAGTGCCTTATATAGCTCATGCTAATCTTGAATTCATTATGTATAAGAAACAGGTCTTGAATTCTGGTTCTCATGCCATCAGCTGTGGAGTGCTGATATGACAGACTTGCACCAGCATGTCTGCTTCATTCTCAGGCTTGTAAATGGTTATCCTATGATCAAAGATTATCAACATCTTAATTTTATGGTCTGAATAACTGATCTTATAGCCGAGAAAAAGTTTTCTCAGCTTTCAATTCAAACCTTTTCTCTTTTACAAATAACAAAAACATTGCATTCATTAGTAAAAGAATATCTTTTAGGTTGTCATATCACGTTTAAAAATACAGGGTCTTAAAATGAATAGAATACAATATATCTTAGAAAGTATGAATTACTGAGACACATGACAAATCCCATATAATACAAAGTCTTGCTTATAATATAATATAAGTCTTTGCTGCTTACAAAGTCTTGGATCTGTCAAAAAATGAAAGGTGATAGCTAGGGCTAGAGACAAGTACAAGTCTCAGCACCATATCAAATGGCTTACATCACCTAGTAGTAAGACCGTTTCCAAGGACTGAATAACTTTTTGACCTCTCTGGCCTCCTTGGGCCACTGCATTCATATGTACACATGGCGCCCACCACACACACACACACACACACACACACACACACACTTAAATATGTTAAAAAAGCATATCACTATGCTGTCAAAATGTTAACTTATTGCTTAAGTATTTTATTGTTGAGCCGAACGTTTTTCAAGGCACAAAATTATGTTTGAATTGCAATTCACTCAGTTTTAAGACAAGGCTATGGCCTGTGGTTTAGTACTTCTATTGAAGGAAAGTGTGTTAGTTTCAAAATCAGTTCAGTTGGTCTTTTAATGAAAATTGATGAAAAATGCTATTTGCAAGATTTCTCATATACAAATATGAGTGCATGTATATTGTATTTTTGACCATCATTTCCAAAGCATGTTAAGTCTATTGATAAATTTTTAACCTGCTTCAGGTCTTATATTCATGCTTCAAAAAGACACTTAAAAAAGAAAATAGGCATCCCTGAATTCTGAGATTTTATTTAATGATATTGTTGCTATAGTTACAGCTGAAATCTTACATAAAACAAATTACTTATTGATGGAAAATGCTGAGTAGCACAGCAGAGTCTTTTTTCTGTTTCTTTTTTTTTTTATTTTTATTCATTTCCTTCTCCCCTCTTAAGATTAATGGATTTTTGGCATGTTGTTTTGTTTTGAACAAGCTTTGATGATTTGATGTTAAATGAATTTTAATAACTTGTTCTAGCTTACAATTGAATGTGTTTGAGTTTTGTGTGATCAGCATATTTATTTTTATACACTTCATATTTATCAGAATTTTCACACTTGGATATGTATTTTATATTCTAATAACTTTATGTTATAGAAGTAAATAAGTAGGTGATTATTTTCATAATATGGAGGCTTCTGATTATGTTATATTTAATAATTGCATAGATTAAAATCTTTTATTATAGTTTTTTCCAGTAGCACTAATAAGTATCCTTAGAAAGAGCATTAAAATCTGCAAAATGCATAAAAATAAAGGAATATGACTTGTCACTCCATGGGAAAAAACTGAATTTTCTTTTCTTACCATCTATGCATCATGCACAGTGTCTTGGGTAGGTGTAGGAATTTATTCCTCTCTTCTGTGATGGCACTTAGTCTGACTTCAGTTTGTGCAGGTCTTGTGACTGTTGTCATAGTCTATGTGATTTTCTATGTGCATTTGCCCTGTTGCATCTAGAAAAATGCTGTTTCCTTGAATTCATCCAATCACTGTGGTTCTTAAAATCTTTTCAACCCATCTTCTGCTCTTGAGCTCTGGTTTCAGAATTGTGATGCAGTTACTGAATACAGGGTTAAAAATTCTAAACTCTTGTACTCGCTGCACATTGTTCATTTGTGGATTTCAGTGTTAATTGCAGTAAGGCGAAGCTTCTCTGAGGAGAGTTGAGAAGAGCATTTATTTATAGGTATGACAAGATGTCATTAGGAATTATTTTATTGTTATGCTGACTTAACAGAATGATTACAGTAGAGTTCCCTGACTTATTTAGCCTCAGGTTCTTGGTCTCGTTAACACTGTCAGATATAAAATCCATCTTGCAGAGCGTGACATAAATCCAATGAAAAAACAGGAGGTTACCTCCTGTAGCATTTGTTCTACTTTTGTGCCAGTACATCTCGCAAGCTCAGAGCAGTTGTAGCTTTCAGGGATTGTAGCTAGCTGTTATCTCTTAGCACTATACCTTATCCTGTTCACATGACAGACGCTGGTGGTATAGTCACCACTGCTTTATAACTTTACCAAAAATACTGTAAATTGAGGAAATGAAGTGTTTTATTTCATATAATAAGATTAGATGCATATACTGTGCAGTATGAACCCTTTTACCTATATTCCAAAAGTTATGAAAATACTGAGTATACTCTCTCCCAAATACCAATGTGCTTCATTTTTTCAATGCAGGTCCTTTTAACAAAAGCCATGTAGTCTGTGGTACATGGTTTTCCATATGTACTTATCATATACTCAATATATGACAACTAACTAAAAGTAATTTCACAAAATATAATCAGAATTACATAATAGACAAAACTTTCCAATAGAATTAAAACCACTTTCCTGCTAGATTAAAAGTCCCCATCTCATTTACATAAGGAAATGTCCTGATAAGAATGCTTAGTATTCACCTGCATGTGATTTTTAGAATTCTTGTGACAAAACAGCACTGACACTGCTTTTTTTTGTCTGCTGTTTTTTTTTTAATGTCAACCTCAAAATATGAATAATGAAAAATCTTAAGATGTATTTCAATCAAGTCATGGTTTTTTGAACTGTAGTACAGATAAAGATTGATGTTCTCAGGTATTATTTTGGGGGACTATTCAGTGCAGAGATGAGGCACTCTCTGTTTGACAAGTGATAAAGTCAGCTTCTTTCCCACAACTTATAGACATAGCTGTTTTGTAAAACTGTGCTTCACACCAGAGATGCTTTCACAGAAACGTATATTGGTACATCACCAGATGATGGTGATGCGTTTAATCCGAGCACTTGGGAGGCAGAGGCAGGTAGATTTTCTGAGTTTGAGGTCAGCCTTGTCTACTGAGAGGCAGGCAGGGCTACACAGAGAAACCCTATCTTAAAAGAAAGAAGAAAAGGAAGGAAAGAAGGGAAGGAGGGAAGGAAGGAAGGAAGGAAGGAAGGAAGAAAGGAAGTAAAGAAGGAAGGAAGGAAGGAAGGAAGGAAGGAAGGAAGGAAGGAAGGAAGGGAAGGAAAGAAGGGAAGGAAGGAAGAAAGGAAGGAAGGAAGGAAGGGAGGGAAGGAGGGAGGGAGGGAGGGAGGAAGTAAGGAATAAAGAACAGAGAAATAAAGGAAAAGGACGAAAAGAACAAAAAAAAAAAGAAAGATGATCTTGAGGTATCACACCAAAGCAAAGGGACCCAAATATATCCTAATGCTTTACAGACAGGCCTTACTAAACTTAACCATAGGTTTTCACCTTTGTACTTTGATAAGAAGTTAAGGATCCATAACTCCTTACAGATTAAAAAATTGTCAAATATATTAAGCACCATCTCTAAAAAACAGAAAGCAGGGGACAAAATGAAACTTTTCTCTAATAGTATTCTACAACAGTAAGTGGTTTTTCTGTAAGAAATTTAATCCAAACACCTGGAGAGAGGAGCCAATATGAAAAGTAACTTGAAATTAAATTTATCTGGAGACAATGCAACATAAAAAAGCAGGCAGACTTATTTATAGGAACTTCCCACCTTGTTCCTTGCATAATAAATACAAATTAAATAGCATTAATTAGAAGTAACATGCACAGCTTTAATGTCTTATATTAAAATAGATATAATGGAGGACAAAACAGAAAATTCAAAAGTCAAGGAGAGTTCCTGCCATCACGTTTGCATCTGCCCCCTGTGTGATCAGTTTTCATGTGCTTTTTTTTCAGAGAATAGTTTTCTACCTTAGATTTCAAAACAGTGAGCTGACAGTTTCTCAGGATTGGGGGGGGAAGGGTCCTCGTTTCTTCACCCAGTGCTATGCTAATACTGGAAAGCATATAGCTGAGTACCACCTAAGGTGATCTGCTGAAGAGAGACAACCTGCTATATACTGAGCAGCAATCACATAAGGAAACATCTCAGGCAGAAAATCTGAATACGTTTTTGCAAAACATGCCAAACAGTAGGAACTATGATCTTTCCTGCCTTAACTGAGGAATACATGTGATTAGTATTTAAAATGGAATGATTTTATTAACTAGAAAGAAGATAATTTTTTAAATTTTTTTATTAATTACACTTTATTCACTTTGTAGTCCCTCTGTAGCTCCCTCCCACCTCCCCTCCCAATCCTTCCCTTCCTCCCCCTTCTTCAAGCATGCCCCTCCCCAAGTCCACTGATATGGGAGGTCTTCTTTTCTTTCCTTCTGATCCTAGTCTATTAGGTTTCACCAGGAGTGTCTGCATTGTCTTCCTCTTCCAAGTGGGTTCCATAGTAATGGGAACAGGGACTGTCTCTGACATGAACTGATTGGCCTGCTCTTTGATCACCTACCCCTTAGGGGGAAGCAGCCATACCAGGCCACAGAAGATAGAGAATTTTTAAAAAAAAATCTACTGTACTCTGTGGAATTTTATTTGGTTGATACAAAGAGATAAAGAGTTGGAAAACTAAATTCAAATAATCTCTGCTTAATTTTGAACAAAATGAAAATTATTATGAAATATAAGTGTATAAGAATAAATTTATGATGGAAATGAACACACTAGGCATGGAATAATTTTGAACACACTAGGCATGGAATAATTTTCTTTCAAATTTACAGATTCCTTTCCACCCAAAACCCCCAAATGAGTATTTCCCTGGGTCCTTCATATATATATATATATGTATATATGTATATATACATATATATATGAATCTTATTTTATATTTTTGAAAACAATTCTTTATTTTTTATATTAATTACAGTTTATTTACTTTGTAATAAATGGGAGGGAGCTGTAGCCCCTCCCTCATTGCCTCCCAAATTCCACCCTCCCTCCCTCATCTCCTCCCTGCCCCTCTCCAAGTCCATTGATAGGGGAGGTCCTCCTCCACTTCCATCTGACCCTAGCCTATCAGGTTTTATCAGGAATGTCTGCATTGTCTTCCTTTGTGGCCTGGTAAGGCCTCCTATTTGGGGAGGTGACCAAAGAGCCAACCACTGAGTTCATGTCAGAGACAGTCCCTGTTCCCATTACTAGGGCTACCACTTAGATGCTGAGCTGCCATTGGCTATGTCTGAGTAGGGGTTCTAGGTTATCTCCATGCATGGTCCTTGATTGGATTATCAGTCTCAGAAAAGACCCCTTTGCCCAGATTTCTTGCTTCTGTTGTTCTCCTTGTAGAACTCCTGTCCCCTCCAGGTCTTTCTATCTCCCCTTCTTTCATTAGTTTTCCTGCACTCTGCCCAAATTTTGTCTATGTGTCTCAGCATCTGTTTTGATACTTTGTTGGGTAGAGTCTTTCAGAGGCCCACTGTGGTAGGCTGCTGTCCTGTTCCCTGTTTTCTTCCTCTTTGGAGGTCTGTCCCATTTGCCTTTCTGAATAAGGATTGATCATCTTACCCAGGGTCATCCTTCTTGCTTAGCTTCTTTAGGTGTATAGATTTTAGTCTGAGTGTGCTATATTATATGTCTAATATCCACTTATAAGTGAGTATATACTATGTGTGCTTTTCTGCTTCTTGGATACCTCACTCAGGAAGATCTTTTCTAGTTCACACCATTTGCCTGCAAATTTCATGATTTCCTTGTTTTTAATTTCTGAGTAGCATTCCACTTTGTAAATGTCCCACAATTGCTGTATCCATTCCTCAATTGAAGGACATCTGGGTTATTTCCAGGTTTTGGCTATTACAAATAAAGCTGCTACAGGGAAATGCAAATCAAAACGACCCTGAGATTTCACCTTACACCCATCAGAATGGTTAATATCAAAAACTCAAGTGACAAAACATGCTGGAGAGGTTGTGGACAAAGGAGAGCCTTCCTCCACTGCTGGTGGGAGTGTAAACTTGTACAACCACTTTGGAAATCAGTCTGGTGCTTCCTCAGACAATTAGGAATAGCACTTCCTCAAGATCCAGCCATGCCACTCCTAGGCATATATCCAAAAGGGGCTCAAGTACACAAGGACATTTGCTCAGCCATGTTTGTAGCAGCTTACATCCCTTTTCAACTTTCATCTTGACTAATGCACTAGAATAGAAACTCTGCAATACTCCTAATCTTTTTTGTTGCTGTTTGTTCTGCAGGTTCAAGAGTGGCTTTGTTTAAACTGCCAGACACAGAGGGCACTGTCTGGACAACTTGGAGATATGGGCAAAATGCCACCTGCATCATCAGGATCCAAAGTATCCCCTGTACCTGGCCCTGCAGAAACATCGTCTCAGAAAGCACCCACAGGCACCCATGTAAAAGGCCAAAAGAAAGAAACAGAAGTAAAAATAGAAACTGAAAAACTGATCCCAGAAAAAGAAACAGCATCAATTGAGAAAACCCCTCCAGTTGTCACCCTAGATCAAAAACCAGAGGAGAGTAAAGTAGACAAAAGCAAAGTTTCAGCCCTGCAGGAAAAGAAACCAACTTCTGAAGAAGAAAAACAGCTACCTGAAGACAAAAAAGAAAAGAAGCCACCTGCTGAAGAAACGCCACCGATTGAAGAAAAGAAGCCAGCCTCCGAAGATGAGAAGTTACCCCCAGAAGTAAAGCCGTTGACCTCAGAGGGGGAAGAGAAACGTGATATGCTTAAAGCTCCTGTACAAGTTCCAGAAGAAAAGCCTACAGGCAGAGTGGCTGCAAAGGTAGAAGAGGGGCAGCCAGAGACCAAAGTTGAAGGACTGCGAAGTGTCACACCTGAGACTTTGCCAAAGGAAGGAGAGAAGGAAAGCAAAGCAGTGAAGGAGCCTCAGGCAGAAGGCAGTGCAAGTTATGACCACGTGGAGCCCAGCAAAGTACGGACAGTAAGTTGTTCCTACTCTTACAGTCTTGCATACACACTACAGTAGATTTACTTAGTACCTGAGATGATCAAGGACAGGACAGACATAAAACCTTTAAACTGTGAATTGCTTTGCAGAGAACTCTAACTTTTCTTCACTTAAATTAAAAGAAAAGGCATTTTGATACCTTAATCAAATTTCATAGAGAATAATTGTAAATTTTTCTAAATCATATAGAAAAATGGAAAGGTTTCCTGTAGTTCCATGTTATTATTAATTTTTTTTGTAACATACAATGGACATATAAATCAGTATTTCTCTTTACCTAAAACCATGTATCATTAGGCTCTTTGGTTTTGTAAGAGCCAAGGAGCTTTTTATTATTGCTTGTTTTCTTTTGCTTTTCCTTTACATAGACTTCTAAGCTGTGATCAGCAACAAAAATATCCATACAAGAGAGGTGTGGTCAAAATTCAGAATGAAAGTAATTTCATATATTCACAGTTAATCCTAGTGTTTCTCATAATTTAGTTTGTCATCTGTTTAACATGAGAGGGTTAGTTATACTCTACATGTACTCTAAAATATTTTCCCTTAAGCGAGAATTTTCAAAATTCCCTATCTTAAGAAATATTTGCATTAGCCATTCTGCCCCTTAAATGAGCTCTAATTTTTCAAAGTATAATAATTTTAATTAGTCTAATTATACCACCTTCCTCTTTTTCTTTTCACCTTCCTATATCTGTTCCCTCCAATCCCTTTCAGCCTCCTTTATACACTTAACTTCCTCTTAAACTGATGGGATCTTTTTGTTTGATTTTTTTTTTATTGTTCCATAGATGTGTGTATGTATATATACTTAGGAAGGAAAGCAGAAGCTGCCTAGAAATCTGTAAAGTATCTTATATCTAATTAAATAATTTTAATTCATAGAGGACATCAATGATCCATATAAAACCTACTTGTATAACTTTTAAAATTCTGAGTAGAAATTAGAATTGCAACCTTCAATCAGATTGTGGGAGTTTGCTATTGTTTATGATTTGACACATGGCTGCTAACCCATCTCCACTCTTTTTTCTGTCTTTCTCTTTCTGATCATCTTTTGTGGGTTCTGCATTTGCCATTTCCAGGATTTTTTTTTTTTTTTTTGCCAGTCTCCATGTTGTTGTTGTTTTGGTTTTTCTTTCTTTTCTATCAAGAGGAGTCACATGAATAACCCTTAAATTCACATAAGTCTCTATATTTTAATTTCAGAACTCTGTTTTCATGTACCAAAGTAGATAGTTCCTCTTAAAACCTCACTGTAAATTCATGCTCAACATGTTTGACTTTTACTCATTTTTCTAGAGAACCTGTCCCTCCTTTTCTCTTTCTGGAATAGTGACACCATCATTTACCTGCCTCTTGTCTTCTAGGCACTGATCTGATGCAAGGGAGGTTCCTTTTTTTCCCTGCCTGTGTCCTCCATACCATTATTTTTTCTTTATTATTATTATTATTATTAATTACATTTTATTCATTTTGTATCCCCCATAAGCCCCTCTCTCCTCCCCTCCTGATCCCACCCTTCCTCCACTTTCTGCATGCATGCACCTCCCCAAGTCCACTGATAGGGGAGGTTCTCCTCTCCTTCCTTCTGATCTTAGTCTATCAGATCACATCAGGAATGGCTGCATTGTCTTCTTCTGTGGCCTGGTAAGGCTGCTCCCCCCTCAGGGGGAGGTGATCAAAGAGCAGTCCAATCAGATTCTGTCAGAGGCAGTCCCTCTTCCCATTACTATGTAACCCACTTGGACACTGAACTGCCATGGTTTACATCTGTGCAGGGGTTCTAGGTTATCTCCATGAATAGTCCTTGGTTGGAGTATGAGTCTCTGGGAAGTTCCCTGTGTTCAAATTTTCTTGTTCTGTTGCTCTCCTTGTGGAGTTCCTGTCCTCTCCAGCTCTTGCTATTTCCCACTTCTTACATAAAATTCCATTCACTCTGCCCAACAGTTGGCCATCAGGCTCAGCATCTGCTTTGATAGTCTGCAGGGCAGAGGCTTTCAGAGGCCCTCTGTGGCAGGTTCCTAGATTGTTTCCTGTTTTCTTCTTCTTCTGATGTCCATCCTCTTTGCCTTTCAGGATGGGGATTGAGCATTTCAGTTAGGGTCCTCTCTTTTGCTTAGTTTGTTTAGATGTACTGATTTTAGTGGGTTTATCCTATGTTGTATGTTTATATGAGTGAGTATATACCATGTGTGTCTTTTTGCTTCTGGGACAACTCACTCAGGATGATCCTTTCCAGGTCCCACCTGGAAATTTCATGATTTCCTTATTTTTCATTGCTGAGTAATACTCCATTGTATAGATGTACCACAATTTCTGCATCCATTCTTCAGTTGAAGGGGCATCTGGGCTGTTTCCAGCTTCTGGCTATTACAAATAAAGCTGCTACAAACATGGTTGAGCAAATTTTCTTTTTGTGTACTTGAGCCTCTTTTGGATATATCCATACCATTATTGATGATAAGGACATCCCTCTACTTATTGCTTCCTTGAGCTCCTGAATTTATTTTCATAATGGTTATAGATGTTTATTCCATCAACTTTTCCTGTCACTTCCAAACATTTTTTGCTTACTTCATTTTGCATCTCATTTAACTTACCATTGTTTCATCTTGCGTAACAAATGCTTGTAGCAATATGCAAGTGTCAGTTCCCTGGTGATATCCTTGTCACTTCTTTGCATTATAAATTTTCTAAGCACATGACCGTTGCTTGTATGTGCTATTGTTATGCCTGCTACTTACTGACTGTAGAAAATGTGGTTAGCAGAAACTATGTAATACAAGCCATATTTCTTCCTTACCCAACAATAAGCCTTTTTTGTACACTCCCAAATTTTTAAACTTTATTAGATAATCCTAGTTACAAAAATTATGTATGTTCATTACAACTCAAACAGTTCTATAAGGAAGAAATAATATCCATCTAGTTGCATCCCTCTAATCTCAAGAGCAAGAGAAGACTACAATGAAGAACAATAAATAGCCATAAAGATTAGTTCAGAAGGCTACTCATGATATACCTTAAAGTAAAAATCAGGGAAAATATACACTTTTTCTTTTATCTTTACATATATGATGTGTATCATATATCATCAACACTCTAATTTTTTTTCCTGCCTTGGGGTTTTACATAGAGGACAGGCTATCTACACTCAACAGTGGGTAGTCCTGCCTAAGTACTCAGCTTGGCTTTTCCACCCTGTGACATGTGGCTTCATTATAACTTTCCTGCAGCCCTTGCCATCTTCTGCTAGTGAGAAATCAAGACTACAGACACTTCCATGTGATGCTCAGGCACATATTGTTTTCTCCCCTGTGAACTGTTCTGGGTCTTGTTGTACACACTGCAGCCCCTTCCCCGCAGGCCCATCACAGGAGCCCCACAGGAGTTGCTGTTCCTTTGATGAGCTCCCCTCACTCGATGACTGAAAGTCAATATCTCCCTAGATTGGCTCGTTTTTATAACTGCCATTTTAAAATCCAAGTCATACTCCTCAATCACCTCTTACCATATTCTAGGCACTTTACATTTTTTTCTTTCTATCTAAGCTACACAAATACTGATCATATAAACATTATGGCTGTTTTAAAAATAGGGAAATCAGAATTTATACTCCAAATACAAGTGTACTTGGAGGAAAACAGCAAATGAGGATTTTAATACAGTAGTTCTGAATATAAAGCCTCTGCTTGCAACCGCAACCTGTGATGACTTTTCTCCTGGGACACTTCTGAAAAATTATCTTTCCTTACTCATCTCTTTTTGTAACTTTTGGCACAATCTTTTGTATAACTTTGACGGCTTAAATATTTTTACTATTTTATATTCATTTATCAATTTGCCAGTTTTAATACTGTGTTGTTTATATTTCTTTGTCACTACATGATTTTGTTTATTCAAATTTTTAAAAATGTATTTATTAAGTAAATTTGAAAAGAATATATTTTGAAGATTCATACTTTTTAAATTGTGTTACTATAAAACTCTGCCTTTTTACCTACTTACCCAAACAGAAAACTTTTGAAGTCTTTATTTCATATATTGTACAGAAAAACTAAAATCTTCAAGATGGAAACTAAAATTAACATTGATTTTAGTATAGACCTTGGTTTTTGTTTAAAATAATTGAAAGGTTAATATTGAAGTTATTTATGGACATTGACTACAATGCCTGCACTGTATTGTGCCTGTAGAATCAGAGCGAAAAATTAACAAGTGTTCTGGTAAACTACTTTATCTTTTCTTGGGTTCAGTTTTCTGGACTCAGTCTTCATTGGGGTGATTTAGATATTCATATATTCAGTCTATCTTGAGATAAACTTTCTACAAATTATTACAGATAACCCCTGTATTCTTTTAGTTCATTTAAAATCAAGTTTAGAAAAATTAACTAAGCACTTACTATTACCTATTTTTGCACATTTTTATTTGTATGCTAAATCTCAGTTCTTAACTCTTAAAATTTTCAGAAACTTTTATTTTCTTTCAATGTGGAAGGCTACTGGGTTCAACTTTTGTGGAAAGAGCACAGACATATTTGACAGAGCATATGTTACTTTTTTTTTTTTTTGAGCATTTCCTCCCACTAGTACCCCACAAAGTTTATCACCATTACAGGAGTTTCAAATGGTACTAACTCGTCACTGCTTTATCTATGGCTGGCCTACTGTCCAAGAAAAGACAATGAGATGCTCACAGAAAAGGGGATTCTCCAATCCCTGATGTTGATTAGTAATTTAAAAAAAATGAAGTTTAGTCCCTGAAATTTTTAGTTGTTTTAAATGCATATATTAGCAAACACAAGTTGCTAACATTTTATGCATGAAAAACATGCAGTATAATATAAGCCAGTGTAATGAAATGGAAGGTTAAATTATTAAAAACAGAAAATGTTTTCTTTCAGGGAATAAAAAATAACATTGTTGTTTTAACAACTCTGCCTATAGCATCACTCTTCTCTCTACCTGATTACATCAAAGATATAAAATTTATATTCAAGAGGAACCTAACTGAAATTTTATTCTCATTTAGAATTTCAAAGGTTGTTCTAAATGGTATTAAATGTAAAAATGTGGAACAGATAATAAAAATGTCAATTTTCCAATTATTCATATAAAAATAAATATTTTTAAGATTAGTTATATTTTATATACCTGTATGTGAGCTACATCTTACACAAAAATATTTGTTATATCTGTATCTCCAAGTATTATTTCAATCAATTAATTAATTTCTTTGGAAATAATAATTTCTTTCCAATATTTTAGTCTGCAGTAATGAGAAATCAGTGAGAAAATAGTCTACATTACGGTGATTTCAAATGAATCCTTTGACCATATCCTACTTTGTGCTACTTCAAGTGACCATTTTGAAGATCAATAATTAGGGAAAACAAGATTAGGATATAGACTAATTTGCATCTAACTTTCCCTTCTAATAAGTGTTATTAATGAAGCAGTGTTAAGAACCAGTCAACTACAAGAAAGGTAAATGGATGCCAAGTTCGGATATGTAAAATTCCTTTTTAAAAATGATTAATGGCAGTAATAAAGATTAATTTGTAAGTGCCTTATATCAGTGAAGCAAAGAACCTGATTAATGAGTGATCTGATATTTCACAACTGAACTATGTAGTTAATTAGTTAGGTACATTACGCTGTGAGGGGATTCAGACCAAAATCTAGTTAGTGAGAGAAAAATTAACATTATGAATTTTAAAGCTATAAAGTTATAAACTTTATCAGTGTGTCTTGGTAAATGAACATGGCTCTCTTTGAATCTACCAGTGAGATGCATTAGAAGCAACTCATTGGTTCCTTATCAACCACTCTTAACATATTGTCTTGGGCAGCAAGTCCATAGAAGGAACATGCTATAGATTTGCTACCCCTTGATACAGAATAGTCATCAGAACAGCACCAGGGCCACAGAAATATAGTGATTAAAACACGTGAAGCATGTGAGAGAGAGACAGGACCAGAAGGGATGATTAGGTAGAGTATAGCACAGAGGAATGAAGCAGCATGGGACAGAGGAAAGTAATACACAGGCAAGTGTAGGGAAACTATTTTAGTATTGTGTGTTAGCATTTCATAAATACTTCTTTTTATCACATTCTACGCATTTGGTTCTTAATCTTATTTTTGTAAAAATGTCAGGATAGATTTCAAAATCCATATTATAAGACTATAGTGTCTCTTTTATTTTGTTCAGTAATTGTTCCAAACAATAATTTTACTTTACCTTCACATGTATGAAATTTTATAACATCATTGGGCCTTACCATATCTGGAGGCACTAATAAAGTATAAAAGCAGTGTTATCATATTTAAATTCTGAAAGACCAGATTTTGATTGCTTTTTCCCCATACCATGGTGTTTACTCTGTTGGGTGGATGGCATTAACTAAAGAAATATGGAGAGTATATTGTGTTTAATAAACAAACTGCCCAATGGCGTTATGAGGGATGTGATGCGACAGCGAAGTCCATTCAGGAAAACTTTTTGATTGCTCAGCCTGCTTTCTTATGGAGCCCAAGATCGTCATCCCAGGGATGGTACAGGTAAATGGATGGGCAATCACTAATTAAGAGTATGTGTTACAGCAGGTTGATATAAAGGCATTTTTTTTCAACTGAGGTTCCTCCTTTCAGATAACTCTAGCTTGTGTCAAGTTGATGTAAGCACAGAGGATTTAGAGGAGGGAAAACCATAATCAGGATATATTATATGAAAAACAGTTTTCCTTTTTAAAATTTTTATTTTCATATTAATCACGGGTCATTCACTTTGTGCCCAGCCATAGCCCCCTCCTTCTTTCCCTCCCAATTCCACCTTACCTCCCTCATCTCCTCCCTGCCCCCTTCCAAGTCCACTGATAGGGGAGGTCCTCCCCCACTTCGATCTTACCCTAGCTTATCAGGTATCTTCAGGACTGGCTGCAATGTCCTTCTCTGTGGCCTAGCAAGGCTGCTCCTCCCTCCTGGGGAGGGAGGGGTGTCAAATAGACAGTCATTGAGTTCATGTCAGAAATAATCCTTGTTCTCCTTAATAAAGAAACCCACTTAGATACTGAGCTACCATGGGCTATATCCAAGCAGGGGTTCTAGGTTATATCCATACATGGTCCTTGAAACAGTCTCATAGAAGACGCCTGTGCCCTGATATATTTGATCCTTGTGGAGCTCCTGTACTCTCCAGGTCATGCTAACTCCCCATTCTTTCATATGATTCCCTGCACTCTGCCAAAGGTTTGGTTATGAGTCTCAGCATGTGCTTTGATATACTACTAGCTAGAGTCTTTCAGAGGCCCTCTGCGGTAGGCTCCTGTCCTGTTACTTGTTTTCTCCTACTTCCAATGTCCACCCCTTTGAAAAACAGTTTTTCAATTAAAGAAAAAGAATACATACACACACACATACAAGAAGAAGAAAAGAAAAAGAGAGCAAAGGAGAGACATTTTTTCTTTCAACAAATTGAACTTCATCCCAAAGTAAATGTACTGATATAGATACTATATTTGAAGCAAAGTGAAATTAAAATGAAAAAGGGTATCATAAAATAAACGGGAGGAAATCAAATGACATTGAGAATTAACATGTAATTTAAATTTAGGTTAAATGAAAACTAACCAATGTTAGTGAATATCAACTGTTCTCATTTTTTTCTCATACAAACATTTTTAAAACTATCATCTCATAGTTGTTTTTTTCATAATTATTTCTTAATTATTAATTATTTCTTAATAGTAAGGGAGAAGCCATATTATTAGTTTGGCTCTAATATGTTTGTCTGTATCTTTTCCACTCTGCCAGGAAAAGGAAGAAGACAAATCAGACACCTCCAGCTCTCAGCAGCCCAAGAGCCCGCAAGGTCTGAGTGACACTGGATATTCTTCTGATGGAATATCAGGTTCTCTTGGTGAAATCCCAAGCCTCATACCAAGTGATGAAAAAGACGTCCTCAAAGGACTCAAAAAGGACTCTTTCTCACAAGAAAGCAGCCCTTCTAGCCCCTCGGACTTAGCTAAGTTGGAAAGTACAGTACTATCTATTTTGGAAGCTCAGGCAAGTACACTAGTTGGTGAAAAATCAGAAAAGAAAACACAGTCCCAGAAGGTGTCTCCTGAGCATTCTCAGGATCAGCAGAAAACTGAGACTCCATTGGAAACTCTGGACATTACTATTTCAGAACAGGATGTCAAACAGAGTCCGGAACAGAAAGAAAGTTCAAAAAAGGATAGCCAACAAGGTATTCCTTCCAGGAAGGATCATAAAGAAAAGCCTGAGCTGGTTGATGATCTGAGTCCAAGAAGAGCATCCTATGATTCAATTGAAGACAGCAGTGAAAGTGAAAACTCCCCTGTTGTACGTAGGAAGCGGAGAACTAGTGTTGGCTCGTCAAGCAGTGATGAGTACAAACAGGAAGACAGTCAAGGTTCAGGGGAAGAGGAGGACTTCATTCGAAAACAGATCATAGAGATGAGTGCTGATGAGGATGCTTCTGGCTCTGAAGATGATGAATTCATTAGGAGCCAACTCAAAGAGATTGGGGGTGTTACTGAGAGCCAAAAGAGGGAAGAAACAAAAGGGAAAGGTAAAAGCATGTCGGGGAAACACAGACGACTGACTCGCAAGAGTAGTACTAGCTTTGATGATGATGCAGGGAGACGCCATTCCTGGCATGACGAGGATGATGAAACATTTGATGAAAGTCCTGAACTCAAATTCAGAGAAACCAAAAGTCAGGAGAGTGAAGAAGTTGTTGTTGCAGGAGGGGGAGGGTTACGTCGATTTAAGACAATAGAACTTAACAGCACAACAGCAGATAAATACTCTGCAGAATCCTCTCAGAAAAAGACAACTTTGTATTTCGATGAAGAGCCCGAATTAGAGATGGAAAGCCTGACGGACTCACCTGAAGACAGATCTAGAGGAGAGGGGTCCTCTAGTCTCCATGCATCCAGCTTCACACCTGGCACGTCCCCTACATCAGTGTCATCCCTTGATGAGGACAGCGACAGTAGCCCAAGTCACAAAAAAGGAGAAAGTAAGCAGCAGCGCAAAGCTCGGCATAGGTCGCATGGCCCTCTCTTACCTACCATTGAAGATTCTTCTGAGGAAGAAGAACTGCGAGAGGAAGAGGAATTATTAAAAGAGCAAGAGAAACAGCGAGAATTAGAGCAGCAACAAAGAAAGAGTTCTAGTAAGAAGTCGAAAAAAGACAAAGATGAACTTCGAGCTCAGAGAAGGAGAGAACGACCAAAGACACCACCCAGTAATCTCTCTCCCATCGAAGACGCATCTCCCACAGAAGAACTACGACAGGCAGCAGAAATGGAGGAGCTCCACAGGTCCTCTTGTTCTGAATACTCACCTAGTATAGAATCAGATCCAGAAGGATTTGAAATAAGCCCTGAGAAAATAATTGAAGTTCAAAAAGTTTATAAATTGCCCACAGCTGTGTCTTTATACTCACCAACAGATGAGCAATCTGCTATGCAGAAAGAAGGTGTTCAAAAGGCTTTAAAAAGTGCTGAGGAGATTTATGAAGAAATGATGCAAAAACCCCACAAATATAAAGCTTTTTCAGCTGCAAATGAGCGAGATGAAGTGTTTGAAAAAGAGCCATTGTATGGTGGTATGTTAATAGAGGACTACATTTATGAATCTTTAGTAGAGGACACATATAATGGATCAGTAGATGGCAGTCTTCTCACAAGACAAGATGAACAAAATGGATTTATGCAGCAGAGAGGAAGAGAGCAAAAAGTAAGACTCCCAGAGCAGATTTATGATGATCCTATGCAGAAAATCACAGACCTCCAGAAAGAGTTTTATGAGTTGGAAAGCTTACATTCTGTGGTGCCTCAAGAAGACATTGTCTCAAGCTCTTATATCATTCCAGAAAGCCATGAGATAGTAGATCTGGGCACCATGGTGACTTCTACCAGTGAAGAAAAGAAACTATTAGATGCTGATACTGCCTATGAAGAACTCATGAAGCGACAACAGATGCAGGTAACAGATGGATCAAGCCCAATACAGACCATTGTAGAGGATGATATGGCAGAGTCTACTATGGACTTTGACAGGGTGCAAGATGCCTCTTTGACATCAAGTATCCTTTCTGGAGCATCTCTGACAGATTCAACTAGCAGTGCAACTCTCTCTATCCCAGATGTTAAGATAACCCAGCATTTTTCAGCAGAAGAACTTGATGATGAATATGTAACTGATTATACAAGAGAAATTCAAGAAATAATTGCACATGAATCGTTGATATTGACCTACTCTGAGCCTTCAGAAAGCGCTACATCTGTACCACCTTCTGACACACCTTCTCTCACATCATCTATTTCTTCTGTTTGCACCACAGATAGCTCCTCACCTGTTACTACCCTGGATAGCCTAACAACTGTTTATACAGAGCCAGTAGATGTGATAACGAAATTTGAAGACCCTGAGGAAATTTCTTCAACTTATTTTCCAGGCAGTGTTATAGACTATCCAGAAGATATAAGCGTATCTGTAGATAGGACTATTACACCAGAAATTAGAAGTAATGCTGATCATATTGTGATTTCCTTTTCTAGTATAGCACCTTCTATCATAGAATCTGTAGAAACTAAAGCTGAGAGGCTGCACGCTGAGAGCATTTCCACTGGCTTACCTATATCTGAAAAAGATATAATAACAGACAGGAAGGAAACTGGGGATGGAATTATTCTGGAAGTTTTGGATGCTTACAAAGATAAAAGGGAAGAGTCTGAGGCTGGACCAACAACAATTAGCCTACCTGAAATGCGGTTAGATCAAACACCTTCCTCTGTAATAGCCCCTCAAATGAAAGAACAACCTGTATTTCCACATTCTTTATCTGGGAAGATCTCTGCTCAAGAAAAGTCCACATATCGGTTACCATCTGGCAGTCTTCCTGTTTCCACCCCTTCATCTAAATCTCGTCCATTTCTCCGAGGTTCTTCTTTGGACATATCAGCCCAACCACCTCCTCCCCCTCCACCCCCTCCTCCTCCACCCCCTCCCCCACCTCCTCCCCCACCCCCACCATTACCCCCAGCAACTTCACCTAAGCCAGCCATTTATCCTAAAAAAAAGTTGGCAGTTGCAGCTCCAGTGACTCCAACTACTATTGTTACAACCCATGTTGATGCCATTACTACAGTAGAGAGCACACCTGCTCGGAGGAGTAATGGGTTACCTGCAACCAAAATATGTGCCACTGCACCCCCTCCTGTCCCTCCTAAGCCTTCTTCAGTTCCAGTTGGACTTGTGTTTACACATAGACCAGAGGTAAGCAAACCTCCAATTGCTCCCAAGCCAGCAGTTCCTCAGATTCCAGTGACTACACAGAAAACAACAGATACATGTCCCAAACCAACAGGTCTATCTTTAACTTCAAGTATGTCCTTAAATTTAGTGACTACAGCAGATTATAAACTGCCTTCCCCTACCTCACCACTTTCCCCACACTCTAACAAATCCTCACCAAGATATTCTAAGTCTCTCATGGAGACTTATGTGGTTATTACACTGCCCTCTGAACCTGGGACTCCAACAGATTCTTCTGCTGCTCAAGCCATTACCAGTTGGCCCTTGGGATCACCCCCAAAAGATCTGGTTTCTCTTGAAACGGTGTTTTCCATAGTTCCTCCTATGACAGCTATAGAAATTCCAAGTTCCTCACAGCCAACTGTGTATGCATCGGGAGCTTTAGGCACATTTTCTGATGCCCCTGTTGCAACACCATCTCTATTTCAAGGAGCTCCAACTCCGCTTACACAATTACTTCCAACAGAAGGTTCAAAAACTGAATTTTCCACAACGAGGAGTGCAGTCCCAAGTGTTGCTCCCAGAAGCGTTTCCATACCGATTCCTCCAGAGCCTCTTGCTCTAGATAGGCATCAGTACAAGGAAAATGGGAAATTGCAACTTATTGGTGATGCCATTGATTTACGTACAATAACAAAAACAGAAGCTAAAGCAACTGAAAAAGGTATGGATCTTTCTGCTTCAGCAATGGATGTGAAAAGGCAAACCACAGCAAATGGATCTTATGGGAGACAGATCAGTGCCATCCAACCTTCTATCATAAACCTCAGTGCACCTTCCTCATTAGTAACTCCAATCACCACGGACTCTGAGACAGTGGCCGTTGTCACATGCCCAGATACTACAATTTACACAACAGGCACAGAAAGCCAAGTGAGTATAGAACATGCAATGGCATCACCACTCCAGCTCACTATAGCAAAACATACTGAGTCACCATACAGGAAACCTAGTGGCCAGACCTTTCCTATGGTTAGAGATGAAGCACCAATAAACTTGTCACTAGGTCCTTCAGCTCAGGCAGTGACATTGGCTGTTACAAAGCCTGTCACAGTGCCTCCTGTCGGTGTCACAAATGGATGGACTGACAGCACCATATCTCAGGGGATCACTGATGGAGAAGTAGTAGATCTCAGCACATCAAAGTCTCATAGAACTGTTGTAACAATGGATGACTCTACTTCAAATGTGCTGACCAAAATAATAGAAGATGATGAAAAACCTGTTGATTTGACGGCAGGAAGAAGAGCTGTGTGTTGTGATATGGTTTACAAGTTGCCCTTTGGAAGGAGCTGCACAGCACAGCAGCCTGCAACTACTCTTCCTGAAGACCGTTTTGGTTATAGGGATGACCACTATCAATATGATAGATCAGGGCCATATGGTTACAGAGGGATTGGTGGAATGAAACCTTCCATGTCTGATACTAACCTAGCAGAAGCTGGACATTTTTTCTATAAAAGTAAGAATGCTTTTGATTATTCTGGAGGAACTGATGCAGCAGTAGATCTAACTTCAGGGAGAGTGTCTACAGGTCAGTATGATGATGTAGCAATAGACCCTGCCTAGAAATGTCATTACACTGTTATGCATCTTGTTTCAGGATGAAAATATCCCAACCCTAGTTTAATTTACATTTTTTTTTATTTTTGCTTTCTTTGGATGTTTTGGCAGTATTTTTAAAGTACATGTGCATTTTTGTTTCTTCATGGTTCTTAGTGTTGTCGTTGCCTGCATGAGCCTGCATGTTCAATATTGCTTTTCTTCCGCATCTAATTAGGTTAACCTGTGGATTTGCATGCAGTTCCATTCATTGCGCTCATCAAGATAAAAGGGCTTTCAGACCCAAACAGCATCATTCATTCTGAGAACTGGACTATAACTCTACCCTGTATTTCAGGTGAGGTAATGGATTATTCAAGCAAGACTACAGGTCCATACCCAGAAACACGCCAAGTCATTTCAGGAGTTGGGATTAGTACCCCGCAGTATTCCACAGCAAGAATGACTCCACCTCCAGGACCCCAGTATGGTGTGGGAAGTGTTTTGAGGTCATCTAATGGTGTTGTCTATTCTTCAGTAGCAACTCCAATCCCTTCCACATTTGCTATCACCACTCAACCTGGCTCCATTTTCAGTACCACAGTCAGGGATTTATCAGGTATTCACACAACAGATGCAGTGACTTCTTTATCAGCCCTGCATCAAAGCCAGCCAATGCCTCGATCATATTTCATAACAACAGGTGCATCAGAAACAGACATTTCAGTAACAAGTATTGACATCAATGCTAGTCTGCAAACTATTACTATGGAAACTCTTCCTGCTGAGACAATAGACTCTGTTCCGACTTTAACCACAGCATCTGAAGTGTTCTCTGAGGTGGTCGGAGAGGAAAGCACTCTTTTAATTGTCCCTGATGAAGACAAGCAACAGCAGCAACTTGACTTGGAGCGAGAGCTCCTGGAACTAGAGAAAATCAAGCAGCAACGCTTTGCTGAGGAACTGGAGTGGGAACGTCAGGAGATTCAGAGGTTCCGAGAACAAGAAAAGATCATGGTTCAGAAGAAGCTGGAGGAGCTGCAATCTATGAAGCAGCATCTTCTCTATCAGCAGGAAGAAGAGCGGCAGGCCCAGTTCATGATGAGGCAGGAGACGCTAGCTCAGCAACAGTTACAGCTTGAGCAGATCCAACAGCTGCAACAACAGCTACACCAGCAGCTTGAGGAGCAAAAACTTCGCCAAATCTACCAGTATAACTATGACCCCTCTGGAACTGCTTCCCCACAAACCACTACTGAGCAGGCAATTTTGGAGGGTCAGTATGCCACTCCAGAGGGCAGTCAGTTTTGGGCCACTGAAGATGCCACCACTACAGCATCTACTGTGGTAGCCATTGAAATACCACAGAGCCAAGGATGGTACACTGTTCAGTCTGACGGTGTGACGCAGTACATTGCTCCGCCTGGCATCCTGAGCACTGTTTCAGAGATACCTCTGACCGATGTTGTGGTAAAAGAGGAGAAACAACCCAAAAAAAGAAGTTCCGGAGCTAAAGTTCGGGGACAGTATGATGAGATGGGGGAAAACATGGCCGATGATCCACGGAATTTAAAAAAGATAGTGGACAGTGGTGTACAAACTGATGATGAAGAAACTGCTGATCGGAGTTATGCAAGTAGGAGGAGAAGAACTAAAAAAAGTGTTGATACCAGTGTCCAAACTGATGATGAAGATCAAGATGAATGGGATATGCCTTCCAGGTCAAGGAGAAAAGTGCGTTCGGGAAAATATGGCGATAACACGACAGAGGGTGACAAGACCAAACCCCTTTCCAAAGTCTCCAGTGTAGCAGTTCAGACAGTCGCAGAGATATCTGTGCAAACTGAACCAGTGGGAACCATAAGAACACCTTCCATACGAGCACGGGTGGATGCCAAGGTAGAAATAATTAAGCACATTTCAGCACCTGAAAAGACTTACAAAGGGGGCAGTTTAGGATGTCAAACAGAAACAGATTCAGACACACAGAGTCCTCCATATCTGGGTGCCACATCTCCACCCAAAGACAAGAAACGCCCAACACCTTTAGAGATTGGTTATTCATCATCTCACCTTCGGGCAGACACCACAGTCCAGCTGGCTCCTTCCCCACCCAAATCTCCAAAAGTCCTTTACTCTCCCATCTCACCACTTTCCCCAGGCAACGCCTTAGAACCAGCCTTTGTACCTTATGAAAAACCCCTCACTGATGACATAAGTCCACAGAATGTACTCCATCCAGATATGGCTAAAGTTCCCCCAGCAAGTCCTAAGACAGCCAAGATGATGCAGCGTTCTATGTCTGACCCCAAGCCTCTGAGTCCAACAGCAGACGAGAGTTCCAGGGCTCCTTTTCAGTATTCCGAGGGCTTCACGGTAAGAGGGATTCTATTCAGCTAGAAGACAATGGATGAGTTGATGTTAATCATGTGTTTGCAGATTTAGAAGGTAACAAAAGTAGCATGTAGAAAGTGAAATACTAAAGTTGAGGGAGCACATATTTCACATACGTGAGGAGGGAACCTGACTGGGGGAGGGGCAGAAAGACCATATTCACTTAAAAGTAGGGAAGGAAAAAGCTGTTATGTAAGACAAACCGAACAAAGTTGGTTGTTTTATGAAGTTTGAGACTGAAGTTCTGTTCTTATCTGAAAATTTGTGAGTTGTAGACTGCTTTCAGTGTATGTAACTAGCATTCCTGCCCCCACTTGATGGGATAAACACTAAATATAAACAAACAAGGCAAAGGATGAAAGAAGAGGGTACATTTAGATCAGGGTGCTAAAACTCATTATTGGAGTGTTGGTCAAATGTATGTACTCAGTCTCTTCTTCCAGATAGAATATTTACCACAAAAGCACAGCATAAACTCACTGACCAAGATGTGGGAAGGGGGCAGTGTGATACACCAGCTCCAGTTCATCCATGCATATTTTGTTTGTGGCGATTTCCTTAAGCTAACCTCAAGTCAGTCTCACTGGTAGTGTTTAAGAAGTATAACTAACTTTTACGTTTCTCTGAATAGAAGGGATTATTTTATGAGGCAGCTTTGCCTATGAGAAGAAATAGATAGGTATTCTAGGTATATAAAGGTCTCCATAAATTTGAATTAGAAATATTAATTAACCATAATAGCAGGCATATTGTAGTTAATAAAATAAATTATATATGGTTTAAGTATGAAATAAGTTTTGAGGGTTTTTTGTTTTTGTTTTGGTTTTGGTTTTAATTAATGTTTTCCCTAGTGCAGTAGTTTTCACTTCGGGACCTTCAAACTCCAGCTTCTAAATACAAATAATCTGAGATATTGCTATTTCCACAGATCCCTAGGTGTTAAACAGTGGCCATAGTTTATAAAATAAAATAAAATTTATATAATGTAATAAGTCTGTTTATAGTTATATAGATAATGTCTATAATCATCTGTAATAATGAATCATGTTAATTAAAATTTCACATGTAAATTTCCTATGCTTGTGATAGACTTTAATTATCTTCTGTATTTCCTTCTTAAGGAGTATTTTGAACAAGTAAAACTATCCTTATGTCAGTACAAAAAAACAAAATCATAGTCAGAGAGTCACATATTGAGATTCCACTCAATTTTTGGTTAATTCATGATGGCTTTGCTTCCGGAACCTATTAACTTGGTTGGAAAAGTTATTTAAGTAATTATAGCATATATTTATTTTTATAACTATGGCCTATAAATTCACATAAATAATGAAATGGGAAAACAGTATGTTTTGAGTTTTTAAAGTAGTGTTCTAACCTTTAAACCTTTTGATCAGTTATGACTGAGATTGAAGTTTTTAGTATTTTCCTCACATTGTTCTCTTTGGCTTTGTAAATGTACAGGGAAGGAAACAACGGGCTCCATGAGTATACTAAGTAATATTAACAATAATAACTAACTTTGAAATATCTTTAGGTTACTGAGCCTTGGAGCATAATTTCAACTTCTTCTAGATGGCCAACTTTAACACACACTAAGATATGGGATAATTGCATACAGACTTAAATTTATTGTGCTATTGCATGCATAATACAAATACAACGTGGTTCATTGACTATATAAGAAAAAATAGCACATTAGAAACATTGTAACTAATTTGAGTATGGCATGCATCTTATGACTTGTTTAGATACAAATGTTTAGACGTTCTCTGAATCTATTTTAAAATGTCAGTTTCTTAATGTTAATGATGGTTAAAAATAACCTCCATAAGTAACATTCATAGTCAATGTTTAAATAGTACATTTAACTAGTCTAGCTCAGTAATTTGCAGGCTGTAAATTTTCACAGACCACTAAAATGAGGAAAAAAATTGCCATTTACTAGACATTAAGATATTGGTAGGACCCATCTAACACAAGGTAAATGTTATAGTATATAAAAGTCCAGATTAACATCTTCCCCCAGTAGCTCAGGAGAGGAGTGGTTCAGAGAAAACATTCTGGAACATGAAGGCTAAGGTCTTGAAGAGAAAGATGAAGGTTATTCCAAATAACAAACAAAAGTTATTCACATACTCAGACTGATAGATATACAGCTAAGAGCAGGCATTTTATTTTTATTATACTTTTATGTTATATTTAATAATTATATTTATTTATATTTAATAACAACTGAGTGGTGACTGAGAGGTTAATTACAAGGAACATAATGAACTAAATTAGAAAATCAATGTTTATTTCCTTTGTCCATGGAAGTTAGATCAAACTCATCACGATTTCACCTCTAGACTCCTTGTTCTTCCCTTTCCTGTAATCAGTTCTCCAAGGAACAAGCAGAGTAGTTTTTGATTAAATTCTATGTAAGCATATATATCACTTACTTCACAATTTAAACTCACTACTAGAATCTTACTGAGTTCAATAAATACTTTCTTAATGAAAGTATTCTTCATGAAATATATTATTCTGACTGTTTTCTCCTCTCTCATCTCCTCTCAGATCTTCATATCTGCACCCATCCAACTCCGTGCCTTCTAACTCTCTTTTTTAGAAAAAAGCAGTTAAAAGAGAATAAAATAAAAAGAAAAGGTAAAATCCTGAGAAATGCACTCACACACACACACACACACACACACACACACACACACACACAAAGAAAATAAAATCCATAAAAACACAAAATCAGAAAATGTAATATACAAGCGAAAGACTAAGGTACAAAATGCCAAAGCAGAAAAGTATGAAATACAAAAATATTCTCCAAAAATACCATTGAGTTGTTTTTATGTTGTCTCTCTACCATTAGGCATGGACCCTGAGACCCTTAAGTATGGTATACCCAGGGAGGCTCCATTGGAGAACATTAATTGTTCCTTTGCAATCAGTTGTCAATTGGAGATAGCGTCTTCATTAAGGATGGGAGCTCAGTCCACTTCTCCTCTCAGTATTGTGACCTTGTTTGTCTTAGATCTGAGCAGGCTCTGTATATATATATTGCCTCAGTCTCTGCAAGTTCCTATGTGCATGAATCCTGTTTTGTCTGGAAGACACTATTCCCTTGATGTCTTCCATCTCCTCTGGCTCTTACAATATTGCTACCTCCTCTTCTGCAGAGTTCCCTGTGCCTCGAGAAGGTATATTTGATAGAGATATATCATTTAGGACTGACTTTTTCAAAGTCTCTCACTATCTACACGTTGTCCAGTATTATGCCTCTGTATTAGTATCCATCTATTGCAGAAAGAAATTTCTCTAATGGTGACTGAATGAAACATAGACCTATAGGTATAGGAGAATGTTGTTAGGAGTCATTTAATTGTTGTGTTCCCTTAGCAAAACAATAGCATTTGGTGTGCCCCTAGGTCCATGGCCTATCTAATTTTAGGTTCTTGGCTATCTAAGCAATGTCAGGCATGGTTTCATCTCATAGAGTGGACCTTAAATCCAATCAGATGGTTACTCCCATAATATTTGTGCATCATGCAGTAAATCATGCAGGCAGGTCATCATTGTAGACCTCAGGATTTGTAGCTGGGCTGGTAGTAACCTTTCTCCTCTGAATGTGTACAAAGCACCTTCTAGTACTATGAACACTTGTCTGTAGGGGTGAAGAAAGCCCTGGATAGAAACCACATTGATTTCTCTATGTTCGATGAGATATATAAGTATTGTTTTCATCAATACGGCTTTGCCGAGAGCAAGCAATAGCCTTGGCAATAGCCTGAGTAGTTTGGGGGTTTCAGTGTCTCTCCTCTGGCCAACTTAATGAAATCTACTTACACTGGAGATTTAGGTTGGTGACAAAAGAAGTCTAGTTTCAGCTGTGTCTCCCTCCTCATTTGGTGACTCCATTTAGATTTTATGTTAATATTTTAAGAAGCTTCTACTGCATGTAGATTTCCATAGACCCCTCAAAAATGGTCCTCAGTGTTAGTTTCTCTTCTTCATACACCCTTCCTGTCTTAGTTGTTTTTCTATCACTGTGAAGAGACATCATCGCCAAGGCAACCTTTAGAAAAAACAAAAACAAAAACATTTAATTGCAGTTTTAGAGGATTAGTCCATGATTGTTATAACATGAAGCAGACATGCATGGAACTGTAGTAGAGACAGAGCTAAGGGCAGCAAGCAGAGAGAAAGAGATACTGGCACTGACATGAGCTTTGAAGGATAAAAGTCTACCCCCGGTAACATACCTCCTCCAACAACCTCAGACCCATTCCAACAAGACCACACCTCCCAACACTTCCCAAACAGTTCCACCAACTGGGGACAAGCATTTAAATATAGGAGCCTATGGTGCTATTGTCATTAAAACTACCATACTCCCTAACCGTTATCTTCCCTTCCCATCTCCATTTAATACTGCTATTCTAGTACACCCCCATCTTTCATAAATATATATTCTATATCCCCTTCCTTGGGTGAACCTCCCCCCCCAGTCTTTACTCTTTGCATAGCCTCTGTTGTTATATGGATTGTGTAGTTGTATATCCATTGAAAGCCTAAAAGCTAACATTCACCTATAAGAAAATATATTTGTCTTTTGAGATCTGGTTTACTTCACTCGGGATGATTTGTTCTTGTTCCATCCATTACTTGTGAATTTTATGATTTCATTTTTTTAAAAATAACTGGATAATATTCTAATGTTCAAATCTACCACATCTTCATTTTCCATTCATGTATTGGTGGGCATCTAGGCTGTTTCCAGTTTCTGGATATTATTAACAGAGAAGCAATGAGCATGAATGAGCAAGTGTCTCTGTAGTAGGATATAGATCGAGTCTTTTGGGTATATGACCAAGACTGTTATAGCTGGATCTTGAGGTAAATCTACTCCCAGCTTCCTGAGGATCTGCCACACTGATTTCCGATGAGTATTTCCCTTACCCTACGTCCTCACCAGCAGGAGCTGTCATTTGTTTTATTGATCTTTGCCATTCTGACTGGTTTAAGATGAAATCTCCAAGTAGTTTGATTTACATTTCTTAAGAAGGCCCTTTATAACATATCCTGCCTATCTCACAATGTCATCTGTTACCTCCTGAATATTTTCCACTCCTTGCTCTGCTCCAACCACTAGCCTGCTGTGATTTGGATGTACCAGTATCATCCTCATTATTCTAACCCAGGGTCTACTTCTGGATTTCTATCAGGTCTTAGTATATCTCACTCTTACTTGATGAGTTTTTGCTCAGATATTCAGCAAAGACCAGCCTGCCAAACTTGCTTATATACAACACTTATGAGATTAAGTCTCACCTCTGCCTCTAAATTTATACATAATGTATATGAAATATTATCCTTATTATATAGTAGAATATATGTATCAATATGAAATAATAGCATTATTATCCAGAGAATATTCATAATTCATATAAAATGATATCTAGGAGAATATAAGGTTAGATTTTATTCATGTGTAAGGATTTTACTTGCTGAGTTCACAGCTTTATATAATGCACAGAAAAATGATTGACAAAAAAAACAAACTCTATTTTTTTTCCAGTTTAGAGGGTGTCACAAATTTTTAACTACCACTAAAACAAAAAACAAAAGTTAAGTCTGAAATAAATAAACAATATTCACTCACTTGCTAAATAATGTATACATTCTATGTATGTATATAGTATATATAATATATATATATATAAAGCAATGTACACATTATTGTATAGTTCAGTGTTATATAGTATCTCATTCTGTTTTATCCTTTTTTGTTTTTCTACCTCCTGGATGTACAAGATTGAACTTTTTGAGAATTTACTTCAATCTAGTTTTTACTTATTTTTTCTTTTTCTTTTTTTAATGTATTTGTGGAGTGTCTGAAACATTGGGTCCATGAGAATTTTATATCTATCTATCTATCTATCTATCTATCTATCTATCTATCTATCTATTTTTATCAAATGAAGTTTATTTAGAACAAAATATACTTTAAGAACTTAATTCTAAAAGAGAGCCCAGAGATTGAAAGGGTCCTACTTCCATGAACACCAGGAACAGGAACATGCCCAGCAGGGAGGTAAGACTACCAACCTAGCCAAAAGGAGTAGCAGGGCCCATGGAGCTGGCCATGGCAGCCAGCCCTCTTCTTAGGTTGTCCCACAGTAGCCATTTTCTCCTTCTAGGCCTACAACTGAGAGCTGACATTTTGCCTTTACCTTTCCAAGTAAGTAAATGTAATCCAGTCAACTGGGGACAACAGTAATTTAATGTATCAAGCATGGCCTGGGATGAAGGAGTCTGTCACTGGCTCTCAAACTCCTTCTCCTTCAGCCATGGATCCAGGTAGCTACTGGTGGCACCTCTTTTAGTAGGCAGTGGGCTCTTCTGTAGAAACTGGCTGGACCACTGGGGTAAACCTGATTCTTCCTTTTTGGGTGATTCTGTAGCCAACCGTTGTTGCATCATCCTCGTCCTTTTCCCAGAAGAACCTTCTCAAAGTGCAGTCTGGAGAGAAGCATGGACTGCTGGACTGAGGGCTCTTGTACTAGGGGCAGGACTTATCAGGGTCCCTCTACTGTGGGAGACCCATCCGCCCTGCAGCACAGGCCAAATGACACAATGTTTGTCTACACATTCTTTGGCACTGCCTCTCAGACTCCTTTCCCCTTGGCGGCGGATCCCTGCATGTCTGCCTCTCCTATTTCCAGCGGATCTCCATGAGGGTTTTAGAATTTAGAGGAAACAAACTGTGTTCCCTGTGTCCTTTCTCTTCCCTAATGAGACCGATTTGCATCACTAACCCAGGTAATCCATAACTTCAGAAGGGAATGTTAATTCAGCATGTCAGGAGAGAAGGTGACATTAGCCACTTCAAGAAAGCAGTGTAAATTCTAAGTGTTTGCCTCAGGCTAAGAAGATCTGAATTCAAAGATTCATTTCTTGAAGAACAGCAAATCTTTAATGATTTCTCCATCAAAAAGATGATGTATTTCGAGAAAAATGAAACGTTAATCTTTCCTCAATAATGCATAATATTTTTTCACTTAAAAGGCTATTGTTGAACATGTTACCACCTCTCCATGACCATAGAAAACCAAAGTTTTAAAACTGCCTGTACCTTTCCCCGGATTTTTGTTTATATTAACCCAAGATCCTTTACACAAGTTGATGCAATTCATTGAGCTGAATGTTACAAGGCTATATGTTCCTTCACTGATTGCTGTTTTGATAGCTATTTTTTAAATTTTGGAACCCTTTAATTTTTATACTGATACTATCTAACAAAATTTACTCACATATTAAAGATATGATTGTAAATACTACAAACATCATCTTTTCTAGGTCTGATCTTTCTTCAATCTTTATGTTGTTCACATATTTGCTGGGATTAAGTCACTGAGTTAATGCCAGAGAAAGTACCTACTTCCCTTACTAGGGACCCCACTTGGAAACTGACTCTATGGGCTACATCTGAGCCAGGGTTTTAGGTCCTCGCCATGCACTGTCCTTTGTTGGTGTATCCTTCTCTTCAGGTCCCCCAGGGCTCAGTTTTATGGCTCTGTTGGTCTCCTTTTGGAGCTCCTGTCCCTCCAGGTCTTTCTATCTCCCCCTTCTTTCATAAGATTCCCTGAACTCTGCTCAAAATTTGGCTATGAGTCTCATCCTCTGCTTTCGTACCTTCATTAGAAGTGCCTTTCAGAGGCCCTTTGTGGTAGGTTCCTGCCCTGTTAACTGTCTTCTCCTGCTTCCAATGTCTGTCACATTTGTCCTCCTGAATGAGGATTGAGCATCTTCCCTAGGGTCTTCCTTGTTGTTTAACTTCTTTAGGAGTATAGATTTTAGTATGTTTATCCTATATTATGTGGCTAATATCCATTTGTGAGTGAGTATATACCATGTGTGTCTTTCTGCTTCTCTGTTAATTCACTCAAACTGCTTCTTAATGAAAATGACAGCTATATCTTAGAGGCTAAAAAGTAGCCTTACTAATACCAGTTTGGAATTATAGTTCTTACTATGTCTTTTCTTGGCTATATATGTTTTGGAAAAGCTACTAAATTTTTCCAAGTTTAAATTTAATATGATGATGATGACGATGATGATGATGATGATGATGGTGATGAATAAATATTACCTTGATATTATTTGGCTAGTATTTGATTTAGGTAAATAGCCTGTGAAAATTAGTTTAATGACTACTCAAATCTTGACTGCAGGTATAGGAGTCATGATTCACTGTTGCTGTAGTTTCTTGGAATGTAAACATTTGGACACAATCTTCATCTTTTTAAAGAACAGTCATTTGCTCAAGGAATACATAAGAATTGTGTATTATTATTTAAATATGTTTTGAACTGAAATAATATTATATCACTCCAATGCCTGCCTTTTTCTTCTTCACCTCCTCTCAGCCACTCTCCCTCAAACCTCAAACCCTTCTATACTCCCACTTCAAGTTGATATCCTTTCTTTGTATATACACATGTGTATAGCCTTTTAATATATGTTATAAACATGGTTTTATATATATATGTTGTTGTGTGTATGCATAAGCATCTATAAATACCACTTGTTGACTCTATTTTTGTTGTTTATGTGTATATGATTTCAAAGCTGACCACTCCACATTGGAATCCCAATAAGGGGCCTCATCCCTGGGAGAAGCTTGTTTTCCTTAGCTCAGCACTCACTAGTTGCCTAGGAGTGAGACCTGTAAAATGTTCTCCCTTTTCTATTAACATGTCCAACAATACTGCCACTGTTTTGTTCTTGTTTATGTAACTATTTCTCAGAGAGATTGTTTCACTGAACCTGACCTAAACCTGTCCTGAGACTGTCTCACACTGATTCTTTGCTATTCTGGCTCCTATAATCTTCCCTTCCCTTCTTCCCTGATGTTCCAAAAGTTGTAGATGCAGGAGCTGTCATTTAGACATGTCATATGTTTGTTGGGGATGGACTCTACACCATCTGTTAATCTGTGATTTGTGTCCTCTATGGTTTTCTGTGGTGATCTCCATTTTCTCTCAAGAGAAGCTTCTTTAATGAGAGGTGTAGCTACACTTATCTGTGGGTAAGGATGAGTTTTAGAATGTAGTAAGGAAACATGTCTGTTTACAAAGGTGTGGTACTAGATATTTTTCTAAGATCTCTGACATCTCTAGCCCCAAGAAGCTAAGTTTCCAGTACCTTGTAGGATTTTCCTCCAGTTAAGTACATCTTAAATCCAGTTTGACAGCTCTTGATGTCTGTCAGCATGTGAGTGGTATTTATTATGTCATCATTGCCATGCTAATAGTTGTGGTTCATAGGTATTGCAGCTCAGTAGGACTGTTTAATTGCTTTCATTTTCTTGGCAGCTTCATTAAGTTTTCTAGAACAGTGGAAAGTAGACTGCAAGAAAGAGGTTTTCAGGTCAAATCTAGTTTGTTTAAGTGATCTGAATCCTGTGCCCTAAGTGTACAGTGTCTTCAGCAATGGCCCTGTGCCCAAGGCATGACCCTTCTTTTGGAGAAGTCCCTCAAGACCTGGCTCAGTCTCACCTGTCAGAGAGGGAGACTGGTAGAGTGAACTGGAGAGCTCATCAGTTGATCTTCAGGGAATCACTTCTGTGTCTTGACTCATGGTTTGCCACCAATGATAACCTTAAAAAGTAAACAGCTGTCTGGAGTCTCCAAAGGTGGAAACTTCTACTTGTCAAAATAGATGGCTGCTTGTCAAAGTAACACAAGAACAGATTATTGGCAAGGTAAACTTTAGGCATACATCAAGAAAGTTGATAAGGTTAGCTATATATCTAGAAATATAGTGAATATATTATGTGTTTATATTTATTTCTATATAATAAATTACTCCAAAGTTCATCTTAAAATATAAATATAGGAAAGATTTTTTTTTCTGGAACAAAATCCTTTTTGTAATTGATATCTGCTGGGAAAGAAAATGTCTCTAATGGAGTGATACTGGGTATATCAACCACACTGCAGGGCAAGCTTATGCTTACGGGTAGTGAGTGGGTCAACACAAAAAGACATGATGTTTTAATGTGCTTTTGATGATGTTCTTTTAATTAACGGGGTCTTATTTTGTGTGTTTGTTCATAAGTACCTGAAGTTGGTTTGACAGAGGGGGTATAACTGAGAGGAGTTGGGGGAGGGAAACAAGATGGACAAATTATATACCATAAAAAATTAAAAATAAGGTCAAAATATATGACACACCATCAAAAACAAGCATGTGCTTGTCTTGCTTTCCAAAACACCCTTACATTAACACAGAAATTCAGTTGGCTTCATCAATATTCATGTTCGCTCTGCGTCACAAACCTTATTAGAAAATTGCCATCCTTATTAGAAAATTGCCATCTCACAGTCAAGTCTTGCTTGATGAATTCTGCATTTGTGAGGATAATCTAACACGAAAGATTCTGTCCCTTTGTTCTATTAACTTTCACCACCAGTGATCACTACTGTCCATCCATATTGTCCTTCCATTCTTACAATTGTTTTCTGACTCTAAATTACATGCAGTTTATCTACTTCAGAATTCATGTGTACCTCTCATATGTAAACACACTTTCTCAGTGATTCTCAAGCATTTGCTCACTTTTGTTGTTTGGGGTTGCCCATAGTTCATTGAAATGCCCTGCATATCAGCTCAGCTGACTCTGTACCCCTTAGCTAAGCGTTCCCCCTATTGTCTCAAAATCTACCCTGAGGGAAATGATATTATAGAGTGTTTCATTAAGCCACTTTATTTTGAGGTGAATTGTTGTAAGGCAATAGATACCTACCTAAGACCATAACTTTAGGCTGCTTTACTTTATAACTCATTTCAAACGTGATTAAAAAAAAAAAAAAAAAAAAAACCTCATTTATAACTTGATTCAAATATAGTTATATTCAAGCACTGGAAATGTGAGGAAGTTGATGAACCTTTCTTGTCTGATTTTTCTCATGTATACAGTAGAGATAATAGAATTTTCCCTAAAAGAGTATTACAAGTTGAAATAAGTCAGTGTAAGTAACATAGTAAGATATAACCTGAAATTCTTAATATCACATATATGTGCTACACCTAAACACCTACTACCACTCTTTTCAAGGCATATCATCCTTTGCTCCTGGGCCATATGAAGAATTATGGCACTTTTAATAATCTTATCTCCATTTCCATCATTCTGCACTTTAAGTAGAATGCTTTCCATATGTAAGTGATATGACTCCAGTAAGTCTGCTTCAGTATTGTCCACTGTGGTTATATTGAACTTTTAAGTAAGCAATATGAATATCAGGAGACTCCCTGAATTTCAAGGCCTATCACATGACATCCCAATGTCCTTCTTTGTACTCCTCAACTCTATCTAGTCTACTGAACAACATTCTTACCAGCCTGTCAGTTCCTGCCCATGCATAGAAGTAATAGACATTTGTATAACCAATTAATTTTAATATAATATATAAAAATGTAAGAAATATCATAAAAACTGGAAGTGTTAAAAATAGCTAGTTCTTCAGGAACTGAGAAAAGTGATTGGCCAATGCCTACACCCCAGCACTATTGGGATGGGCTCATTTTCTATGATATTATTTCAACATTGGCAACAATATTTCTAATTTTTTTTCAATATAGAATGCTTTAATATTCATCCCTTAGATTTTAGTTAAACCTCCTTTTATTTCTACTGTGTCATAACTAAAAGATCCATATGGTTTCTGGTTTTGACATCTGTTCTACCATAAGAATGTCTGTCTGTTCAAAGAACACACTCTAAGAATTATATAAATGAAAACATTTAAAAAACCATTATGTTGAAAGTCCATCAATGAAATGGTAAAAGAAACCAAAATATTTGTGAAATATTCTTAAAGTTTAGGTGAAGTAGAATGTACATAGCCCAATAACTAGTTTTAGGAAAGATTCTATGTTGGGCATACTAAAGTTAGGAAAGAAATTATATACCACAAAAACCAGTCTATGCACTAAACTTTGGCCATTTCAGCATTAGTTTCTGCTTTTGCAGTGAACTGACAGTTTTGTTGTTGTGCTGTAGATGATAGTGACGATGTTGATGATTTTGTCACATCACTGCGATAGAAATTCTGTATCAATCAATATGTTTGTTAGATGAATATACTAGTCATAATAGTGATTTTTTCAAAGATATTCTCTGATAACTGCATATTAAAATATCATTTCTGGAGATAGAATCGTCAACAGTTCTTGTTTGCATGATTCAATCTTAACTTCGTCTACTTACCTCTCACCTTTCTACACATGCATGAACATTCTGTGATCAGTACACGTGTGTATCCATATGCTCATGCCTTTGTCCATGAATTTTGCTGCCAAGCACCCTTTCCTTTATAGACCTTGGATTTTCTCTGAATGTTTCAAACTACTGCACAAGTTGCCTCTCAATTTCAATATGTATATCAATCAATTTGTGATATAAAATCTTTATTTTACTCTGCCTGAGAACAAAGTATAAGCTTTCTTTCTAAAATGGGTTGGGTTAATTATAGTCTATAGTGAAACATTTCTATTCTTTTTTAAGCTGCATAATCTTCAAGAAACCAGAGCCATTCATCTTTACATAATCACAGAATACGACAAAAAGTAAAGATTTAGCATATACTTATCAGACAGTTGGATGGAATGATAATTATAATTCTTTTATCCCGAATATTTATCCACTTTATTTTAGACCATTATGAGTCTAATATATTCATTAAGAGTAATTTTTTTGAACCCACCGTCTTCAATTTAGGGGATATACATTATGCTTTGAGAATAAAATGAAAATCTTAAAAGATATATATATATATACATATATATATATATACATATATATCACAAAGAAAAATATACGAAGAAAATTGGAATTAAAAGACATTAATGATCATTTTTCAATACTTTCCCTTAGTAGTTAGGATTGACCTTTTCTTAACTACTAAGTATAGAATTTATTTTAAAGTATCATATGTGAAAACATTGTTTTAATACATTAATATTATTTATCATATATCCTATTGTTTTCATTTGTGCTGTAAATTACCTTCTTTTAAAATATGAACTTTGCATAAATCACATTGTACTTGAGCAACAGTGTTAAACAAACATAGACTAAGGATCATCTCTTATTTGTTATTAGTATAATATGGACCTAATTGTATAAACCACTGAAGTTACAAATATGTGAAACATACAGTTAAATATACTCCCTAACTACTTATGTTCTGATGTAGATTCAATTAGATATTATATACTGAGATATTAATAACACTGAATGCACAGTAAGCTTTGATATAGTTTTGGTATTAATCTCTAGTTATTACTCTTAAAACAATGCATTCTTCCCAGTTAACTGATATCAATATATAAAGAATGTGTCAGTTTGTTCTAGATATTTTATATCTTTAATAATTTCCTATACTATGCTCACAAAACACAGAATCTTATCTACTGTGTGCCTCTTTGGGTAATACTCTTTTTTTAAAACAATAACCCCCAAACCACAACCCAGGCTGTCTTAATAGCAAGCTGAGAAGTTACTGCATCCTCAGGTTGTTTTGTTGTTTGTTTGTTTTGTCCTCTTTTGCTTTTGGATATAACATAACTGTTCTCTGCAAACTGAGCAGATTCTGAGAAAATTGGTGCCTCTGAAACCGTGTCCTTCTGATACTGACACTGTGTGGCATGCATAAGCTGTGACATTACGCTTCTTCCATAGTGCTTCTGAAGTCTTCTGATGTTATACTTGGGCAATGTGTCATATTGCTCCTGTTTATGTGTAAAAATCTGTTTAGTGTGTCAATTCTGTTGAATTATTTTAATTAGTTTAATTTACTCATATTCCTTTTGTTTCTTTTAAGGAGTTTCTTAAGTGATTTACATAATTTTTTTCTAATTTTCCATTAAGAGTTTCCAAATTGGCCTCAATCACACTGAGCTTGGTGACTTAAGAGAATGAGTCAGGACAATCAGGAGTTCTAAGCCACCATTGGCTAAACATAGAGTTAGTGCTACATGTGTGCCTATATAAACAAAACAAAACAAATAAAAAGAAGCAAACAAATAAACAAAGAAACCCATACAACAAAAATCTTAAATCACTAATATATATATATATATATATAAATTTACTGATTAAATTAACCTTATAAGATGTGTGTTCTTATTGGCAGAGAATTTGCTTATCAAAGATATTATCTTGTTTATCATATATTTAGAGTAAAGGTAAGAAGTGTAATGAGCGTGTAATTTGTATTGATAATACCGTCTTTAACAACATGTAAAGCCTGTATATATTATTCAATAATATGCTAAATGATAAATCTTTTTAACTGAAACCAATATACTTTTATCCTGCCCATCCTGAGAGTAATAATAGAATACTTATTGAAATAACTAGCCTTTTCATATAAGGCCTGTTTTTGGGAAAAAACAACAAACAAATTTTAGTTGACTAAGACTCAATCTTAATTGACTTTAAAAAAAAAATCTTTGATCCATAAGTTTAGATTGACCCCTTTTTTAGCATTTATATCATATGAGCTAAAGTTTTATATTTAGCCATGAATATTATCTTTACTTTTTTCTTGTTTTTAATACAATTTTTATTACAATTTATTCACTTTGTATCCCAGCTTTATCTTTACCTCTTAAATGTGGGTCTGAAGGGACTAGTTATAAATATCATATCTTGGAGGACCTCTCCTAGCAGTAAATTACGTAACAAGTGGTGAATTGGAAAGCATTTTTTATCAAGATTTGAGAGAATATGGTGAGTACAGAGAATTAAACATATGGGTGGGGGATTGTGTGGTTACTGTTAATTATCAGCTTGACAGTTAGTCTAGAATCACCCCAAGTTAGCCCCAAAGCATTCTTGTAGGGATGATTTAAGCACTTGTTGCTTTGACTGCCTCACAGTCATAGAGTATACTGGTGTACTCTGTGTCATTATAAATTATGTCTCCTTTAGCTTTGCTTTTGTGCACATATTTTACCACAGCAAATAGAAGAAACACCAAGACATTGAGTGTGTGATAGTTCCAGAAATCATGGCAGAATAATTTTGTTGACATATAATTACCAGTAAAGAAATTTGGAGAATTATGAAAAGTGTTTACTTACTGATAAATTCTCCTCACAGAGATGGCCTAAAGTATGGAAGCCATCTAGAAAGCTGTTCTTGTCCAATTGTGAAATGATAAGTCACTAGATAAGCAAAGTTTCCTTCAATTTAAAATCAGGAGCTTGTACAAAGATTACCCTAGAAAATGTAAACACTCTTATCAGTATATAGATAACTAATATGTTGATAGAAAGGCAAATTGTTATTTTTTATATAGTAAAAAAATTAGTCTTGAGGATTGCATGTCTGATAACAATGTCATACCATTTGTTGTTTTTTTTTTAACTGACACTTTAACAGCAGTGTGTACTCTGTCCTTTTCTTAAAGATTTTGTCATTGATCGAGATAGTTTCAGAAGGATTTTACCTTCTACTAAAGCATTTACTGAATTCTAAATTTTACTAATGTATTCTACTAAGGTAAAATGCCATTCTGAAATCTGTTTTTGGAATATCAGAGTTTCCATGGAACTCTGCTTTTGGCTGTGATAATAGAACAAAGCAGTTGAGAGGGGAAAAAAAAAACAACGAAGAAAAAAAAGAAACATTATGGCCTTTGAACTTCACAAAAAGCCTTTGAAACAGCATATGTATTGTTTTCTTCATTGTCATAAAGACATCTGAATCAACAGGATGGAAGGGGAGAAGGGAAGGAGAGAAGCAAACATAGAAACATAAACATATATAAATGCATCACCTTAGCAAAACTTCTAAGAGCTCTTTCTAAAATACTTTATACAGATTTGGAAAAAGAAGAAATTAATCTCTTTGGGACTTTCCAGAAAATATAAGGCAATAAATGTCACACAGACTGGCATCTCTAATACTCTGTCCAGTGAGGTAGAAACTCGTTTTCTGCTTGGCTGCTCAGCCCAAGAGCAATGACTTTCAGCAAGAAAACAAAACAAACTGGGACAAAGGTGCATTAAGGGAAAGCTTAAAGATGACTAATGAAATACTGAGTGCATTTTCAGTTTATTGGAAACATAAATAACTCCTTTTAAGTGTGCTATATTAGTTTGTTTTAAATCTTTTATTACCAGGATACTATAAATTAGCTCACACAGTATTTATTATTATTATTATTACTATAATTCTTATTATTTTACTTTGATTTTTGCATCTAGACTCTTAGAATTAAGGTATCTTATGAACAATTTAGTTCCATTCACAAAGAGTAAATTTCCCCTGACAGTAGTACACATTTAAGATTTTATTATTAAAAATCTGATTTTTACCATAATTTAAAGATATTACTACCATCCTAGTACTGTTTTTCTAGCATTTTGATTATGGAAACAGTTACTCATATGGTCTGGAGCACTGAGATTGAAAAGACTTGATAGCTTTATTTCATATATGCAAGATACTGCACCCTGTTGCAATGTATGATGGATTTGAGATAGTTCAAGAGTATTTAAAGCATTTTTCTATAAGTAGACGATTTAGCATTGTTTTCCATTAAACCTGTGAGAATGGAGGACAGAGAGGAGGATAAAAGTTTGCATGAACTCTTAACCAAAGGCATACCGTGCAGGACAGACTCTTGATTGTTTCTACACTTGACTGACCGCTGTTTTGTCTCAAAATTGCTAATTCTTGCTGTAGAGGGATAGGTGTGGAGACGGGAAAGTAGTCTTGATGTTGTCATTGGCTTTTCAGAGTTAATTTTGTTGCATTGGGTTTAATTAGATACAACAGTATGTATTTTCTTCTATACATTGCCGTATGCTTTCTACCACTTCATCATCATTTTGTAACTTCTCAAAGCTAAATGAACATGGTAAGTCAGTTTATGTTTTATAGACTTATTTGAAGGAGGCAAAATCCTCTCACATTTCTATTTTCTTTCTGATTAATGATTTAGAGGCATGAAGGCTTTTTGTATACTGACCTGAAAAAGTCAGATTTGGATAATATATATATATATATATATATTTGGATAATATATATATTATTTTTAGTAAGGTTACAAGAAGAAAAAGGCCTATTCTCATACTCAAAGTGAATAGAGTTCCCAAATTTGGAGAATAGAAACAGAATGGGAGAAATGACATCAAAATGATCTTTCTCTGTTCTCAAGTTCTGTATATTTTCCAACATTAAAGGGTACAAATCACATATTATCTTTACAATATCAACCTTTAGTATAATAAGCAGCATATGAGTGTTTAGGGTTTATTAAAATTTTCCCCTTAGATTTCATATAGATTTTCATTCTAATTCTTTCTTTCCTAAATTTTTTTATTGAAGGCTAGGATTTTCTGATTTTAAAATTAGGTTTAGCCATGCAACCAATCTCGCTGAGTAATTCTAGTTTTTAATTTTGCAAAGTAATAAGTACAACATTAGGGTTTCCATGTGTATTTAATTACATAATTAATTATTCTTTTAGATTTGGTAATGGATACCAGTCTAGAATGAATTCTAGAATCTATGAAGTCTTCTAGTCAGATTGGCAGGTTTGTTTTTTGTTTGTTTGTTTGTTTTTTCAACCTAACCTTTTCATAGTTAATGCAGTAGTGGAAAGTTTCCCGGGAATTGCATAAGGTTATCATGCTGCTGTAACAAAATAACAAATGCTAAGCATTTTATTAAGAACAAAAATTTTGGCTATCTAACAAATTTGGTTCCTGGAAGTCCCCTATCAGCCCTTCTTTCAGGCTAATCTTTGGTGATGGCCTCATTAGCCAACATGGTAGCCAAAACAAGGTGAAGAAGAAGAGAAAGACGAGGAGGAAGAAATGACTTTCTTTAAAAAAAAGCCTATCCAAGGAAGGGCCATTCCTACAGGAAAGAAGAGCCATCTCTTTCTTAAACTAAGTCTAGCTAGCCACTTGGGATATCAGTATTTTGACCATTATACCCCTTGCTTAAAAACCTTCTATGTTAGTAGAAGCAGGTGGCTCTTGAGAAATGGTTCAAATGTTAAGAGCACATACTGCTCTGCCAGAAGACCAAAGACTGATTCCTAGAACTCTCATCAGGAGGTTCACAACTGCTTGTAACTCCAATCCAAGGAATTCCTCACACATACACATAATTTTAAAAATATTTTAACTGGGCAGAGTATTGGAATCCTTATGGAAGAAGAGGGAGATAGAAAGACCTGAAGGGGACAGGAACTCCACAAGGAGAATAATAGAGCCAAAATACCTGGGCCCAGGGGGCCCTGCAAAGACTGATACTGCAACTAAGGACCATGCATGGAGAGGACATAGACCCCCTTGTTCAAAGGCTGCTCAGTTTCCAAGTGAGTTTCCTAGTAAGGATACAGGGGCTGTTTCTGACATGAACTCAGGGGTAGGCTCTCTGATTATCTCCTCCTGTGAGGTGCAGCCTTGCCAGGCCACAGAGGAAGATGATACAGCCAGCCTTGAAGAGACCTAATAAGCTAGGGTCAGATAGAAGGGAAGAAGGTCCTCCCCTATCAGGGGAATAGGGAAAGGACATAGAGACAGATGAGGGAGAGTGGGTGGAACTGGGAGGAGACAAGTGAGGTTGCTTCAGTGAGGTTACAAAATGAAAAGATTGCAATAAATAAATAAATTATATATATATGTAAAGGCCTAGCCAAGTGGATGATTTTACATTGTCACAGTCCACTCTTGGAAACAATAATCAGAAGAAGGGAACTGATTTAAGCATCATGGGGCAAATTGGTAATGAGACAAAATAATCTAGAACATTCCTATCTTTATTTTATCTGACCATTACTGTAACAGAGACTGTCCTTTTTTCTCGTATAGTTTGTCCCACTCATGTCTTTGCGAGGCATCATTCTAGGAACAATTTTTTGTTTATCTTATATTGCCTTATAAAATATTTGTTTTCCCCCTCAGACTAAAGTAGCATGAGAGACATACAAAGAGTAGCCTTCTTTATATCAGGAGACCGATTTAGCCTTTAGGGAACAATGATCTCTCCCTGAGAACATTTCCTAACATCTGTGAGTAATAGCTAAAGGCTGATTGGTCTCCAGGAGTTGATTGGTAATACATGACCAATAATTATTTTATATAATATTTAGTAGATAAATATTTAGTAATATTTAGTAGATAGATATACATCCTCCAAAGTAAAACTAGTAACCCAGTGCAGAGAAACATTTGGTTCCAATAGATTAGGAGCAAGGATAAGAGATGTTATGGCAGCAGGGTGCAGTGGTACACACCTGTAATCCCAGCACTTTGGGAGGCATAGGCAAGCAGATCTCCATGAGTTTGAGATCTAGCTTTGTAGGCCAGCCTGGTCTACAAAGCAAGTCCAAGACAGCCAAGGCTACATAGTTAAACCCTGAGTCAGAAAAAAAAAGAAATATATTGGCCAATTATATATGAGTAAATACTGTGTGTGTGTGTGTAACCATGAATAGCCATGATCTGTATGTGGACCCAATCGGTGGTCTTCTTCAATCTTATGGCAAAAACTAGTTTTGTGACCATTGTGGAAAGACATAAAATGTCCTGCTGGTGCACTACTAGATATCTATTGCCTTTGTGTCATCTGCTCTGACAGCTGTGTTATCACTGAAGGAAATTAAATTGGGCTGTCACGGTTTTCTGTTAGACAAAACCACACTGATTACAATCCAGTGGACTATATCACCAGCCAGAGATAGTGACTGAAGACTGAGACTATGACGGTTTGCCCCTGTATTTTATATGCTCCTGGATAATTTGACCCTGATGTAATAATCAGGGTTGTCTTCACTGTCTGAGAGAGAGTGACATGGGTGTTTTGAGTTTTTAATATAGATACAGTTTTCAAAGTTTTGTTTTATACATTCCCATACATTTATTATTTTTCTAGTTTTCCTCTCCATGCTTGCATCAGGAATCACTAGATCTGATACCACTCATGGGTGCTGATGCATACCGCCGGATAATGAAGCCAGATGGCCCTGAAAACTTAGATTTCCCTCCACATAGAAAATACTTACCTGCTTAAAACCCATTCATTTGTCCAGACCCTAAACTTGTAATATCTGTTACATTTTACTTTCCCAGACTGAAAATAAAACTTTATTTTTGGGTCCAATACTCCATATAATCTCCTATCTCATCCCCTCAAAAATTGCATCAACCAAGATAAAAGGGATTATGTTTTCTCTAGAAAATTCTGCCTTTATATTATCAAAATGTGTTGTTTATCAGAAATTTTGGTTGAGCTGTACTGTTTTATATGACTCCTGTCTTTTATAAGAATGGGCACTTCATAGAAATCTTTCCTCTTAAAAACCTGCAAAGGAAAGATACAGTCTAATTATCATGATTAGTATTTATTACAATGTTTATAAAAATGAGAAATAAATTGGCATGTCTTTCAAGTGATATAATGATGGTTTATTATTATATGTTGGATATTGATATGAAAAGCTAGTTATAAAAGTGGTAGTACAATAATATATATGTATATGTGTGTGTGTACTTGTGTGGTGTGTCTGTATGTGTCTGTATGCATGTATGCACATGTGTGTGTGTGGGTGTCTGTGTGTGTCTGTGCATGTACTCTCATGCATGCATGCTTGTGTGTATGTGTAGACCAGAGGTCATTGTTGAGTGTCTTCCTCAGTTGCCCTTCATCCTATTTTGTTTTTTTGAGACAAGCTTTCTTGCAGAACCTGGAGCTCACTCACCCAGCTAGAATGGTTTTCCAGAAAGCCAAGTGCCCACTGGTGCTCCCAAAGATCTGAGGTTACAAGCACTTCCAACCATTGTCTGCTTCTTTATGTGGTTTCTTGGAGATCAAATTCACACCCTCATGCTTTCACAGAAAGTACTTTATATAGCAATCCTTCCCCTCGACCCTGTAGTTTTTATGTACATGTATTTATTTTAACTGAAGAAGAAGCATAAATGTAAAAGCACACATGTAAATAACCTGTATAATATATAATGATCCAGTCATGCTAAACTCTCGAAGTAATTTCTTCACTCAATTTCCTAAAAATTTCCCGATGTATGGTATTTTTATATGTTGAAGATTTTTGTTGTTGGTTTTATTTAACACATGATTTTTGTGCTTTCACCTCCGAATGCTATGGCTGTAATGTTATGGGACATATTAAATAATGATGATTAGACATGCAACAGATCTTCTATATGAAAGAGGTTTATTAGGTAGATATGAAGAGAGGGAAAATAGGGAGAGAGGACATGGTGGGGGGAAGAGAGAAAGAGAGGGAAAGAGAAAGAAGGGAGTGGTCCAATAAAGAAAGGGGAGAAGGCCAAGAGACCAAGAGAAAAGAGGCCAGGAGCAAGAGAAACCGAGAAAGGACCAAGAGAGAGACCATGTGGCCTGCTGATCCCTTTAAGGGGCAAGGTAACCATGCCTTCCAGGTGTGGCCACCTGAGACACATGATGACATCATAAGTTGCTAGGCAACCCAGAAGCAGGTTTGGCTCCAAAATCCTAACAATAGCTACAGGGAAATGTCACCACATTGGGCTTGAAGCAAGATCAAACTGTTCTATCTCATTGCTTTTAGTATTACACCATTATTATCTAGAATAGAAATGTGTTTTATAATTAGGTAAAACAACTCTTTGAATGTATTTTCAAAGTGAGTTTTTTGTGCATATATATATAAATTATCAAACAATTTTGTTAGGAATGTATGATTATAAGCAATACCTGCTGCATAATTCAGCTTGTTCAACTTTTTGTTTCGTTTTGTTTTTCTTTTTCCCAGACAGGGTTTCTCTGTGTAGCCCTGGCTGTCCTGTGCTGGCTTTGTAGACCAGGCTATTCTGGAACTCACAGAGATCTGCCTGCTTCTGCATTCTGAGTGCTGGGATTAAAGGCATGCACTGCCACGCATTTAAAATGTTGTTCAACATTTTAAAAATTTATTTATTCACTTTACATCCTGATGGTGGCCCCTCTCTCTACTCCTGGTCCTACCTCCTTCCTCTTCCCCCATTACTTCTACCCCCACCCCCACAAACCCCAGTTCATCAAGTCGCATCAGGACTAAGCATGTCCTCTTACCTTGTGGCCTGGTAAGGCAGCCCTTCCGGGAAGTAGTGACCATCTAGTAGAGAATAAACATAGTACAATTCACAGGCCCAAACTTTGGGTAAAAAGTAGCAAGGGGACCCAAAGGAAGATGATTAAATCTCACCCAGAAGGGGAAATAGGATAGACAGTGGAAGTGGTTGAAAAGAGAGAACAAGGTAGGAGAGGGAACCCAGCGAGAGATGAGGACAGAGATCAGACCTAAGGAGAGTTGGAGAAAGGAGCCAGGGCGCCTACCAAGAGAAAAGAAACTTTGGATGAGGCATCTCTATGACAAACTGGAGACCTAGGACAGTAGAGGCTCCAGGGAGGATATGGCGCTGACTAGCTTAGACTCCTTCTAACTAGACAGGACTCTTAGTGGAGGGAGGGGAACAGTAACTGACCCACAAAAACTTCAATCCAAATTTAACCTTGCCTACAAGATGTGCAGGGATAAAGACAGATTGAGGGAAATCTAACCAAAGCTTGGCCCAACCCGAGACCTAGGGAAGAGAGCCAACCCCTGACACTATAAATGATATTCTGCTATGTTCCCAGACTGGAGCCTAGCATAGTTGTCCTCTGAGAGTCTGTATCCAGCAACAGCTCCAAACACATGGGAGACTCACAGACAGACATTGGGTAAAGAGCAGGTAGTCTTATGGAAAAGTGGGGGGTATGGAAAGGAGGAACTGGAGGTGACAGAAGCTCCACAAGAAGACAAACAGAGTCAACTGAATAGGACACAGAGGGGTTTGTGAAGGCTGAAGCACCAATCAAGGACCATGCATAGACTGGAACAAGGCCTCCTACACATATGTAGTAGATAGAGAGCTCAGGCTTCATGTGGGTTTCCTAGTAAGGGGAGAAGAGGCAGTCTCTAACATGGACTTGGTTGTTCAAATTTTTTTTAACTTTTTTTAAAGATTTATTTATTTATTATGTATACAATGCATATTTGCATGTACACCTGCGCTCCAGAAGAGGGCACCAGATTTCGTTTCAGATGGTTGTGAGCCGACATGTGATTGCTAGGAATTGAACTCAGGACCTCTGGAAGAATAGCCAGTGCTCTTAACCTCTGAGCCAATATCCAGCCTGGTTGTTCAACTTTTTAAAAACAGATGTTTCTCTCCTCTCACAAAATACTAGTCAATGCCAAAACAAATAAACTCTCAACCATACATACTTAAATTTAAATCTACACACTGAACGATTTTACAGTTAATTTTCCACACACAAATGTGTCTGCCAGAAAGCTCTGAAACAGAGGATAATTTAAATAAACTGTCTGATAAAATTGACAAAAATATAAAAGGAAATTGTGCAGTGAAGAGGGAAAATATATCTCTGAAGGATCATGTTTCAGAGTTAGCTAACAAAGATGATGGAAACTAGAAAATTCAGTAAAGTTGTGGAGCTTATTTTGAAGGCCATTTTATTCTTTCACATCTTCCTCTTGTTTACAATTTTATGTCCTTTTGTCCTTCTTTCAGCCAGCCATTTTTATGTTTTCCCCATCGTAAATGGAGTCTCAGTGGATGTTTCCCATGTGCTAGAACAATCTTATTTAGAATGTTGTCTCAGAACTACCATGCACTCCAAAACCTTGATTCCTTTGTGTTGAAAATGTTTTGAATCCCTTTAAAATGAAGACCAAAAATTAAATGGACATTCCTATCTGTGTTGAAAACAAAACAGATCTCTTAACGCTTGGCCTCCATTTCTTAAGGAAAGTAAAGGCAGCTTAAGAAATGGCAACTAATGGTACACACAACACAACGTGTCTACCTTTGTTTCCTTCAATCGCATTACCAAGCTGCCTCATCTACATCATTTTGTACCCTTCGTGGTTTGGAGTTTACAACTTTGTCTATTTTCTTTCTTTTCATCCTTCCTTCCTTTCCTCCTTTCCTTTTTGATTCTTCTCTTATATATTATATCCCAACCACAAGTTCCCGTCCCTCATACTCTCCAAGATGGGTGGGTACCCATCTAGTCCTCCCCCTTTTCTCTCCTCTCCTCCCAAGCCTTCCTTCTTCTCTCTCCTCCACCTACTTCTCCATTCCTCTTTAGAACAGGGCAGGGCTACCACAAATATCAACCAGACATGGAAGATCAAGTTGCAGTTAAGACTAGGCATCTCCTCTCCTATTAAGTATGGACAAGACAACACAGTAGAGCAAAGGGTCCTCAAAACAGGCAGTAGTCAGCGACATCTCCTGCTCCCCTGTTAGGAGTCTTAGAAGACCAAGTTACACAACTGTAACATATGTACAGAGAGCCCTGGTCAGTCTCATGCAGGCTCTCCGGTTGTCAGTTCAGTCACTGTGTTAGTCCCTAATAGCCAGGTTAGTTGATACTGTGGATTTTCTTATGATGACCTTGTCCCCTCTGGCTTCTGCACTTTTTCCTCCCCTCTTTTGTGGGATTGCCCCAGCTCCCCCTAATGTTTGGCTGTGGGGCTCTGCATCTATTTACATCAGTTGCTGGAGGAAGCCTCTCTGATAATGATTACGCCAGTCTCTTGTATACAAGTATAGCATAATTATGTTTTAGAAATAATTCCATTTACTTTATTTTAAAGTTCATGTTTGGTACTATTCTAGGTCTCTGAACTATCCAGCCTTTGGTTTATGATCCTCCAGGCAGTGTCAGGGATGGCCTCTCTCTTGTCACATGTGTCTCAATTGGACCAGTCATTGTTTGACTGCTCCCACAATTTTTACATCAACTTTATCTCAGCACATGTTGCAAAAGGTTTTGTTGCTGGGTTGGTGTCCCATTTCCTCTACTGGAAGTCCTTCCTGGTTGTAGGAAATGACCACTTTAGATTTCACATCCTCCCTTACTAGAAGTCTTAGCTAGGCTTACCCTCATGGATTCCTGGGAATTTCTATTACATGAGATTTCTAGCTCATGCCTGAGATGACCCTCAATTCCAGTTCTCTCTCCTCAAACTCTCTTCTTCCATTATTCCCCCCCCCCCACACGAACCCTCCTATTCCTGGCCCAATCCCCCACCCCCAGTCCACCTGCTATATCTATTTTATTTCTCCTTTCAGGGAGATTCATGCATCCTCACTTGAGCCCTCCTTGTTATTTAGCCTCTCTGGGTCTGTGGATTGTAGCACAATCACCCTTTTACTTTACAGCTAATATCCACTTATAAGTAAAAAAAAATATCAATGTTTATCTTTCTGGCCCTGGGTAACCTGACTCAATAATTTTTTTCTAGTTATATCTATTTGCTTGCAAATTTCATGATGTCATTTGTTTTTTGAACAGCTGAATAACACGCCATTGAATAAATGTACCACATTTCCTTTATTAATTCTGTGGTCAAGGCACATCTAAGTTGTTTCTGGCTATTATTAATAAAGCTGCTGTGAGGATTTTTGAGCAAGTGTCTATGTGGTACAATGGAGCATCCTTTGGGCATATGCCTAGGGGTAGTATAACTGGGTCTTGAGGCAGATCAGTTCCCAATTTTCTGAGGAACTGCCATATTGATTTCCAAAGTGTCTGTACAAGTTTACGCTCCCACCAGCAATACAGGAATGTTTCCGTTGCTCCATGTCCATCCTTGCCAGCATGAGCTGTCACTTGTGTTTTTGATCTTTGTCATTTTGACAGGTGTAAGATGGAATCTCAGAGACATTTTGATTTGCGATTAAGGATGTTGAATATTCCTTTAAGTGCTTCTAGGGCATTTGAGATTCTTGTTGATAATTCATTGTTTAGATCTGTACCCCATTTTAAAAATTGTATTATTTGGTTTGTTGATGTTTAGTTTTATTTGATTGATTGCTTTCTTTTTGGCGTTTTGAGACAGTCAGGATTTCTCTGACTGCCATGGCCTCTCTGACCAGCCTGGCCTCAAATTCACAGAGATCTGACTGCCTCTGCCTCCTGAGTGATGGGATTAAATGTATGTGCCAGCAGGTTCTATGATATCTAGTTTCTTGGGTTCTTTGTATATTTTGGAAATTAGCCTGTTATCAGATGTGAAGTTGGTGAAAATCTGTTCCTACTATGTAGATTATTTTGTATTATTGACAGTATCCTTTGCCTCACAGAAGCTTGTTAGCTTCATGAGATATCATTTATTGACAGTTTTAGTGCCTGCACTATTAGTGTTCTGTTCAAAACTTTTCCCATGCCACTGTGTTCAGTGCTATTCTCCACTTCTCTTCTATCAGATTAAGTGTATCTGGGTTTATGTTGATGTCTCTGATCCACTTAGACTTGAGGTTTCTGTAGGATGAAATGCATGGATCTGTTTGCATTCTTCTACATGCAGACATCCAGTTAGACCAGCACCATTTGTTGATGATGTTTTTTTTTTTCCTTCAATTGTATATTTATGGCTTCTTTGTTAATCTTACCAATCCATGAGCATGGGAAATCTTTCCAACTTCTGATATCTTCTTCAGTTTCTTTTTTTTTTTTTTCTAGGGAAATACCCTAGAACTCATTGGTACAGGGGAAAACTTCCTGAACAGAACACCAACAGCACAGGCTCTAAGAGCAACAACCAATAAATGGGACCTCATGAAACTGAAAAGCTTCAGTTTCTTTCTTCAAAGACTTGAAGTTCTTGTCAAACAGGTCTTTCACTTACATGGTTAGAGATTTCTATTTTTCAAGATGACCTCACCTTTTCATTCTCACTGTAACTTTTCTATATGACTTACATTTTGTTCTTCCAACAATTTAAATGTAATCAGTGATGACATTGTTCTGTAAAAAAATAAATAAATAACTGTGGTGAAAAGCTTAAGAGGTCATTATCAAGGCTATATGTAGAAATGACAAATAGTTCTTTCCAGATTATACACTGGAAGTAGTTACATTCAAGAAAGATAATTCTATCTTTTGTTTTATAAATGCAAACTGAGGGGCTAGAGAGGTTAAGAGTACTGGCTGTTCTTCTAGAGGATCTAGGTTCGAGTCCCAACACCCTCCTGATGGCTCGCAACTGAATAACTCTAGTTCCAGGGCATCCGTCACCTTCTCTGGCTACTGCAGGCACCAAGCACACACTGTGGTTCATAAACATAGATAAAATGTCCATACACATAAAAAAAAGAAATGCAAACGGAACAAATATTGACTGATCCATTGATCTTGTCTGTCTACAAGGCAGATGTTGTAACTCCAACTCAGACATAAAAACCAGTGTATAAGAAAGTGTTCCAGAAAAAGAAAACTTTGTTATTCTTCGTTAGACAGTAAAGTCTTCACTACTAATCTTCCCTAATCTAATACATTCAGAATATGACTCAATCTCTTCCTACATCAAGATTCTTGCTATTGTTATTCCCACCTGTCAAGAAAAAGAACACTACCACAATTTAAAGCTAAATGTGTAGCAAGCTGTACATAATTAAATACTGGTCAGCTAGATGGGCTCTGGCCAGGTCCACTTGCTGGGATCCCAGAAGATAGCCCTGAATCATGCTTTGCTGAGATGAAAAAGACAAAAGCCACAATTCACCACAGTTCTCATCAGATCCATCAGGACTCAGCATAAATCTTGATGTATTTCCTGCTAATGTACCTCCCACACATGTAGATTAAGCACTTGTAGTGCAGATGGGTCAAACAAACAGCACAAACAGAAATGTACTCTTAGCTACAAACAGAACTCTTAACCTGCAAGGCATATTTTTTTTCCTATTTTGTTCTCATACTATCTGACATATTAGGACAATATACCATCCTGGAATCAGGCCTTAGATTCATTGTTAACTATCTTGAAGAAAAAAATATACTCATATTTTTCAAAGTCTTCATGAAGCTTCTTAAGATACAACTCATATCTCAGTATTCTAATGGATAAAAGAACAAGTGCTGCCCTAACAGTCATTGCATTTAGGTCAGTGTCAGCACATTGATAATGAGTTCCCCACAAAGGCCTTAATTAATGAGTGGACTTGATTGAAAGGTGTCTCGTTTTACTAAACTTTATAACAATTACTTTTTAGAATTCTAAACCTAGAAAGTAAATGTTAGATTGCTTTTTCTTTGTCGTGACAGTTATCTCCATCATGATCATACTTTCCTTTTTTTCTGAAATCATAATAGTTACATTAAATGAATACATGCTCAAACATACTTTAAAGTATAGTTTGTTTCATTGTTTTCATTGTCAGTAATATTTTACTCCAGAAAGTTTTAGATACCTAATTTGAAGATCAAAACAAAATTCTGTGCGGTAAAGGAACAGAGACAGCTTCTTGTCATTTAGGAAGGGATCAGAACATCTTTTCAATTATCAAAACCTAACTTCGGTTCTAGGAGCTCTGGTAATCACTTTTGCCCCCCCCCCCCCCACCGTGGGCACCAGGCATGTACATAGCACACATACATATAAGGACTCAAACATGAACATAAAATAACTCTTTCCAAAAAGTACCATAATTTACCATTATACTTTCACCTGAGAGAATACAGTTTCACTCATTACACACCCTGCCTCAAACTAACACTTTAGCAAGTTTCCAAATAATCAGTTTAGTAGACTAGGTAAAAAACAGTGAAGCATTCTTTGATAACTTAACAGTCTTTAAAATATATTAAATATAAATGTATCCTGAAGCTACAAGAATCTGCATAAATAGTATTTTTTTAATTTTTATTTTTTATATTAATCACAGGTTATTTACATTGTATCCTAGCCATAGTCCCCTCCTTCATTCCCTCCCAATCCCACCCTCCCTCATCTCCTCCCTGTCCCTTTCTGAGTCCACTGCTAATGGGAGGTCCTCCTCCCCTTCCATATGACCCTAGTATCTTCAGGACTAGCTGCCATGTCCTCCCCTGTGGCCTAGCAAGACTGTTCCTCCCTCGGGGTGGGGGTGGGGGCAAAGGGTTCAGTCGTTGAGTTCATGTCAGAAATAGTTCCTGTTCCCCTTACTAGGAAACCCACTTGGATACTGAGCTACCATGGGCTACATCAGAGCAGGGGTTCTAGGTTATATCCATACATGGTCCTTGGTTGAAGATACAGTCTCACAGAGGGCCCCGTGCCCAGATATATTTTGTCCTTTTGGAGCTCCTGTCCTCTCTAGGTCATACTAACTCCCCCTTCTTTCATATGACTCCCTGCACTCTGCTGAAAGTTTGGTCATGAGTCTCTGCATCTGTTTTGATACACTGCTAGGTAGAGTTTTTTAGAGGCTCTCTGCGGTCGGCTTCTGTCTTGTTACTCGTTTTCTCCTACTTTCCCTGTCCATCCCATTTGTCGTTCCAAGTGAGGATTGGTCATCTTACTCCGGGTCCTCTTCCTAGAAATAGTATTTTTTAAGTAATAGTTAATGGGTATGTACAGTGTTAAAACAGTTATCTCCTTTGGCACTCCTAACAGATCCCTGACTTAATTGTGCATAATCTATAAAATGGACAGGATGGGGTAAGAATTATAATGGGTGCAATAGCTGCTTCAGAAATGTGTCTTAATATCTCTTAAAACTGTATATACATGAAGGAAGTAGGTTAATAAGTAACGTTTGAAGGCAAAACCTCAGAAACTTAGACAAATTTTATCTAATTAATAAGGACCAATTTATAATTATCATAATATTAAATAATAAGAACATTTAATTTTACTTCCAAAACCCATAAAGGCACGTATCATCCATTTTTTGTTATGTATATTTGATGCTTGAAAGGTTAGGGAGGAATGATGCCTTTGGATTGCTGAAGAGAAAGGAAAAGAGCATCTTCTGTAGAACGTGGATAAGACTGGAGAAGAATAAGTTCCAACTTGAGCATGCTACTGTACACAGAGAGCTTTGAAAACTTCAGTGTTCTGCAACTATACAATGATCTTTCATGTTTATGCCTATTCTGATTTTATGAATCTCAAGACTTGCGTCCCTTAGAAGGCAAGTTTATGGCAAATTAATAAAACAAAAAAGTACTTCATGAGCTAGCAGCCATTGCTTTACCTGATTGAAACTGGCTCCAATAAACTTTTATTACAGTAAATTATCTCCACTCTTACAGAGTTGATAAAACACTCAGAGTAAAATAGAGTTGCTAAGGAATAATAATATTTAAAGAGCATATGAATTCAAATAATCCTTGAAATATTGGAAATGGCAAGGTAGGTAAAACAAACAAGTTAGACAAAAATCTGTAAACTAAAAAAAAATGGGTATTGCATTTCAAGTGAGCAATACACTTACAATGAACATAGATTAAGTAAATAATCTTATTTTATTAACTTGGATTGAAAGTGAGTGTGCAGAATTCTTCTAAGAGCAAAACTAAAATGTAAGCTCACATAAATATATGAGTTTGCACTGAGTTCAATAATTCCTCTCAAGGAATACAGACATTATGATTATAAACAACTACTTTTCAAAATACTTCATTTGCTTTTATTTGTGATTAACTTTTGAAACGGGTGAATTTTTATTTTATTGTGCTACGATATGGCAATGTATGCGAACTCAGTTATTCGAGCGTAAGCTTTGCATTTGATTTTGGTCTTTACTTTCTTTTTTGATAATAAGGTACAATATTTTGTTTACTTGATTGTAGACAAAAGGTTCTCAAACCATGACAGCCTCTGGTACCCAGAAAAAAGTGAAGAGAACACTGCCAAATCCCCCTCCTGAGGAGGCATCCACGGGAACACAGTCAACTTACAGCACAATGGGCACTGCTTCTCGGAGAAGGATGTGCAGAACCAATACCATGGCTCGAGCCAAGATTCTCCAGGACATAGACCGAGAGCTTGACCTGGTAGAAAGGGAGTCTGCCAAGCTTAGAAAGAAGCAAGCAGAACTTGATGAAGAAGAAAAGGAGATTGACGCCAAGCTACGGTACCTGGAGATGGGAATTAACCGGAGGAAAGAAGCATTGTTGAAGGAGAGAGAAAAGAGAGAGCGTGCCTACCTGCAGGGGGTAGCTGAGGATCGGGATTACATGTCCGACAGCGAAGTCAGTAGCACCAGACCAAGTCGAATAGAAAGCCAGCATGGCATCGAGCGACCAAGAACAGCTCCTCAAACTGAATTCAGCCAGTTCATCCCTCCACAAACCCAAACAGAAGCTCAGTTAGTGCCCCCTACAAGTCCTTACACACAGTACCAGTACTCCTCACCCGCTCTTCCCACCCAAGCACCCACCCCGTATACCCAACAATCTCATTTTCAACAGCAAACATTGTACCATCAGCAGGTTTCACCCTATCAGACTCAACCAACCTTCCAAGCTGTAGCAACAATGTCCTTCACACCCCAAGCTCAACCCACCCCCACACCACAACCATCTTATCAATTACCATCACAGATGATGGTCATACAACAGAAGCCTCGGCAAACAACACTGTATTTGGAGCCCAAGATAACTTCTAACTATGAAGTGATTCGAAACCAACCCCTGATGATCGCTCCTGTTTCTACTGATAATACATACGCTGTTTCCCATCTTGGGAGTAAGTACAATAGCTTAGACTTGAGAATTGGTTTGGAGGAAAGAAGCAGCATGGCAAGCAGTCCAATATCAACCATATCTGCAGACTCTTTCTATGCAGATATTGACCACCACACTTCAAGGAATTATGTCCTAATAGATGACATTGGGGAGATTACCAAAGGGACAGCATCATTGAGCACTGCGTTTAGTCTTCATGAAAAGGATCTGTCCAAAACAGATCGTCTCCTTAGAACCACAGAGACACGTAGGTCTCAAGAAGTGACAGATTTCCTAGCACCTTTGCAGACGTCCTCCAGATTGCATAGCTATGTGAAAGCAGAGGAGGACCCGATGGAGGATCCTTATGAGTTAAAGCTTCTGAAACAGCAGATTAAGCAAGAATTCCGTAGAGGCACGGAGAGCCTAGATCACCTTGCTGGCCTTTCACATTATTACCATGCCGACACTAGCTATAGACACTTTCCTAAGTCTGAAAAATACAGCATCAGTAGACTCACCCTTGAAAAGCAAGCAGCCAAACAATTACCAGCAGCCATCCTTTACCAAAAGCAATCAAAGCATAAGAAATCATTAATTGACCCTAAAATGTCAAAGTTTTCACCTATTCAAGAAAGTAGAGACCTTGAACCTGATTATCCCAGTTATATGAGTTCTAGTACTTCATCTATTGGTGGTATTTCTTCTAGGGCAAGGCTTCTTCAAGATGATATCACATTTGGCCTCAGAAAAAATATTACAGATCAACAAAAATTTATGGGCTCCTCACTTGGGTCAGGACTGGGCACATTAGGAAATACCATCCGGTCAGCTCTACAGGATGAAGCAGATAAGCCATACAGCAGTGGGAGCAGGTCCAGGCCTTCCTCTAGGCCTTCCTCTGTCTATGGGCTTGATTTATCAATTAAGAGGGATTCTTCCAGCTCATCACTGAGACTGAAAGCTCAAGAGGCCGAAGCTCTGGATGTCTCCTTTGGCCATTCATCATCTTCTGCCAGAACTAAGCCCACCAGTTTACCAATCAGCCAGAGTAGAGGAAGAATACCAATTGTGGCCCAGAATTCAGAAGAAGAAAGTCCACTAAGTCCCGTTGGCCAACCAATGGGAATGGCCAGGGCTGCAGCTGGCCCCTTGCCCCCCATATCTGCAGACACAAGGGATCAGTTTGGATCAAGTCACTCATTGCCTGAAGTTCAGCAACACATGAGAGAAGAGTCACGGACACGGGGTTATGACCGTGACATAGCATTCATCATGGATGACTTCCAACATGCTATGTCTGACAGTGAAGGTAAATGGGGCCTCCAACTACCTTGTTATTCTCAAAACTCAAACTCTTATCTTTCTGCATGTTTAATTTTTTTTTCTCCAAGGATGTATTCCATCTTTCTTGGTGAAATTTGTGCATGTTTATTTCAGTTTTATATCTTGGATGTGTATTTCTTGTGCGTAGATTCGGTGGCATGTTTTTCTTTGATTATTTTTAATTTATTATTTTACTCTGTTTCTTGATTGTTGGCCTAATTTGTTTTGTGTCTGATTTTTAAACAATTATTGCATACTTCTATCAATAAAATATGGTCATCCTTATATCACATAACTGTATGTTTTTTTGCACTTAAAATATATTTATTTAATTTTAATAAAATCATTAAGGATTAGAACCGTAGTAATATTTTGTAATGGAGATGATTGTCTACAAGATCAGAGGTTATTCTCTTTGGGGGAGCATTTATAATAGCTTGATTTTAGCATAACAGAATTTTATCATCATCATTAGATAAATTTGTTTCATCTCCCTTTATTATAAAGACTATTACTAAAAAATTTGTACATTTGGTGTTATGCATTTGAAAATTTAATTCTAACTGAGGTATTGAAAATAATTTTCAGTATATATAAAACATTCCATTTAAAACTGAAAAATATATATATACTGCTTTTGAAAGTGTACCTGTTTGGAGTCTAATCCTTTGATATTTCACTACCTTTCCTTCAGTAATATAATCTATTACAAAAATCATATGATATATGCATATATATGTAATTTACTTTATTAATTTTTTTTTTTATGTAGAATCATTCTGTAGTCCATGCTGTCCTGGAACTCACTATACAGGCTAGGTTCAGATTTATGATGATCCTCCAATGCCAGGCTCTTAAGGAGTTGTGTCAAAGGCAGGAGCCATTGTACCCAACTTGTTTATTGGTTTGTGTTTTACATTTGTTGGGTTGAAGTCCTGGAAATACAACATTTCTAAATTATTAAAATATTATTATTTCATTTTTTTGAATTCTCAAAAATACAAACTGATGTGACTATTCTCCCATTTAAATCTTTCTCAGTAAAGCGTCACATGAAAATGTGTCTTCATGAAAAGCATTTTCTTTTTTGTTTTGTATGTAGACAAAGATATGATTTTAAAAGATGAAATGTAGGATGTTTTCTGAACTGAAAAGGTTTGTGGACCTGAAGCAAATGAATTGTTTCCTTTGATTCTGAAAATTCTGAAAACAAAGTTTCGTTCTACCCTGTTTTTTTCTTGTTTCAAGCTGATTGGTTGACCATTTTTATTGACAGTTTGTTAATTAAGTAAAACTTTCATTTGTGTATATTTGTATTAGGCCAGTATTTGAATTAATCTACTTGCCTTCCAGAAATTATGACATTATGTGGAAACAGCGGTTCTTTTAGTGTAGTACATGTTTTATATTCATTTTGTACATGTGGAATGACCATGAAAAAGAATAAGAAGTCATTCAATGGCCATATTTATAAAAATAAAAATAAAACTCTTGGGATTATAGAACATATCAATTCCTAAATGATTTGTGCACCTAGATGACAATTAATTAGAAAAATTTACAAGTAGTTTTTAACTTGATTTTAGACATGTAATTTTTATAACTAGTCCAAAATGTGGCACTTATTTGATTCTGTACATATATAATTAACTGATTTTTTTTTTTGTCTAAGTTTGGTGTATAGCAATAGTTACCAATAACTAAATCTTTATTTTGATGAAATATATATGTATATCATATATATGAGTATAAGATAACATGTACCATATACAGTATTAAATCAAATAAAGCTGATTCCAAAGCAGAAAACAAAACAGAATAAACTCATTCACAGAAATTATCAATACAGAATTATATAAAAGTCTATACAAATTGAATTACATTGCTAACTGAATTATACTAGACATCTTTTAAATATGTGCATATTAAAAATGTTATATTTTTCATTGTTTATATATCATGCAAATATATAAAGTATTATAGTGATATAAAAACAAAGAAAATTGTTTAAATCAGCATGGAACAGATATGTTACATTTATAAAATATGTTTGTAACATTATTCCACTCCCACAGATCAAAAAGCTAACCCAACACACCTGATATCCCTAATGAAGAGACTATGATATAGGCGCAGAGTCACTCAATCTGGTTGCTTTAGGTCAACTCTATGTTCCTATAAAGATGGTGGCTATCTTTTTCATTGATTTATATATGGGACTATTATTAGAAATAAGAGAAGATCAAAACATGTCATCAGAATTGAAAATAAACTGATTAAATATTGGATCAGCTTGAGGTTTGTCATATTTGTAATATCCAGAGTTCCTTAAAACATATTTTAAACAGTTTTATTTAAAATTTAATTAGGAAAATTATATATTCAAGTGAAATAATCTTCGTTATTATTCAGGATAACCACATATTGAAAACATGATGAATCATGACTTTTTTAAATTTCTTTTTAAGAATATATGATAAATATACATAATCTTTATACAAAATTATTTTCTCCTAAGGAATGTTAGGTATAATCTAGTAACCTCAGACTGATAACTAATAGGTTCATTGCTTTATTTATTAAGATCTGCTATACTGAATAATTTATTCACTGAGCTTCAAATTAGCACTGTGGTTTACCACAATAATTATCAACTAGGTTGTGTAAAGAATGTTGTATATCTAAAAACCAGTTCTAAGTACAAGCCATGTATTTAAAACAATCATAATATTTACCTTTTTATTTAGATTATGATAAATGCCTGTATCATCAATTCATCCCACAAAAATTTAGGAAACACTATGTTTCATATAAGAAGGAGAAAATGGAAATTTGAAAAAGACGTAAAAATTTCCTCTTCTAGTAGCTGCTAATATAATGGGCAAATCAATTAAGTGTATTTGTAGCCACAATACAGATATCATATCTAAAGTTGGGGAAACCGTGATATTCCATGTCTGTGGGAGAAATTGTTGCTTGAGGAGCCGTGGTATGCAAGAATACACGGATGCAGTGAGTAATACAGCATGCACTGCCTGTGTTATCCTGCAAGCCGATAAATGACAGAAATAGCAGTCTCTGGAGAAATTTTTAGACATAAAGGTAGACATAAAGAGATGACTTTTACAAGATAAGTAGTGTCCAATATGTGACATTTTAGAAATTGCCGTTTTAAGAAAATAATATTGAAATCATCATCTATCAGGGTGAGCAAGAGGACAAGTCCTTCCATCTGCCATTTGAGAAACAGCAATGTATTGTTCCTAAAGGCTGTTAACTGGGACCAAGAATATAACCAAGGAATAATAAGAATAAGGAATGTATACTAAATGCAGTTTTAGCAATTGAATAAGACAGAAGTTTTAATTACTTTGAAATACCCTTAATAAACCTGGAAAGTACTGATAGAACTAGACGAAAAATTTAAATTAGTATTTGAGTGCTTTAAATATGATTAAATATTCAAAATGCTATCAAGTAGTATCATGGTGTTAAGTTAATTAAAAACTAATTGTCAAATTTATAAGTCGGTGTTAAAATTCAGATAATGATTTTGTTTATTTTAACAATTCTCTCACACACATACTAATTAAGATATATTTTTATTATTAAGCTATAAAGTTTGTGTAATGCACATGTTTCTAGCAAGGACATAGGGTACCTTAGAAATGCTTTTGTTTACTTACAATTGTCAAAGAAATGTCATGTTTTCAAAAATATATTCATTCAGTGTTGAAGCTAGCATCCATATATTGCTGCTTGACTTATACAAAAGTAGAAAATTAGCCATATACTTCTATTTGATTTATACAAAATTGGAAAGTTAAGAGAAACTTGCATATGAACATAGAGCATTTCCTGTTGTCTTTTGATCAAAGGTGGTCATTTGTAGGGTAAGGTTTGTGTGGGGACTGATGACTTAAGTTGAATGAAATTATTCTTAAATGCTTTTGTTTATTTATTGTCATCTAAATTTCATTTATGTTGGTTAAAATGTAATTTTGTGGGTTATTTTATTTTGCTATGAGATGTTGTGCATATGTGTACCTCTCTTTCTCCAGGTTGTTCTGTTGTATGAAAATCTGTAGATACTATATATATATAAATAGTATCTGATGGGAGCTATGTGTGAAATGCATGCTGTGGTCAACAAGCCCAGTGCATGCTAATACTGCAGAATATTTGCTTCCCTCTATCACCTGTATTAGTTGCAGTTGCAATGTATGATGTTTCCTTGGTCCCCAAAGCCTATCACTTGCGTCGGGAGGAAACGGATTGGTTTGATAAACCCAGGGAATCTCGGTTGGAAAATGGCCATGGTCTGGATCGGAAACTGCCAGAAAGATTGGTTCACTCCAGACCGCTAAGCCAACATCAAGAGCAAGTAAGTCTGAAAATTTATTCTCTCTCATATTTGTAAGCAACAGGGTCAGTTCTAACAGAGTTAAGTTCAAGACTGTAATCTTTCAGTAATTTAGTGGAGAAAGTACTTTATTTAAACAGTTTGATGGGCACTGTGATTCTTCTACCAGACAATTTAAATGATTCATTCAAGTAATCCATAATTATTATATGGATATATTGTCTTCAGTACTGAATTTACAGGAATAGTGCTTCCTTGAGATCCAGCTATATCATTCCTAGGCATATATCCAAAATATGCTCAAGTACACAACAAGGACATTTGCTCAACCATGTTTGTAGCAGCTTTATTTGTAATAGTCAGAACCTGGAAACAACCCAGATATCTACCAATGGAGGAATGGATACAGAATTTGGGGTATTTTTATACAATGGAATACTTCTCAGCAATTAAAAATGAGGTAGATCAATGACTTTGATTGAGGACATAATACATTATATCTTAAATATGGAGTTACAGACGAGTATAATGCCAATAAGGAAGGTAGGGTTTATTGAAGTTTGTTTCATAAAATCTGACGAGTTCAATAATAAAGATAGACTAAATAATAAATAAAGGAGAATAAAGATCCTGGTTAGGTGAATGTAACAATCATAATACATTTAAAAAAATGAACCTTTGCATTAATATCTATTAAACTATAAAACAAGTTGTACTGATCAAAAGGAAAAAGGCATAAAGTTATAAATTACTATAAAGGGAGAGCCATACAAGTACCCAAAAGCCAAGATAGAAAATATGGCCTGCCCCAGAGACCTGCATGAACCTTTTGGATTGCAGCCTCTCCTTCCAAAAGTAACAGAAATATTGATTGTTATGGCAATAATTTGCTTTTCTGTTTATGTTTTCTAAAAATTGATTCTATATAGAAGATATCATATGCCTTAAATGCATAACTTTCCAAAGTTTAATTACATTAATTTTAATGTTTGTGATTTTTATTTTAATGTGTATATCAAATTTATACACATTTTTTAAAAAATTTTTAAATTTTTAAATAAATGTTCATGCTTTCCTGCATTTCCTGCATATTTATCTGAAAATATTGCTTTCATCTTTAACTCGAGAACTTTATTTTGGTCTAGAGGATAACAAAATGGAATTTGCATTTTATTCACTTCTTTGCATGTCTGATAATAAAAGGTAATACTGAGCTCTTGGTACCAATAAACAAAGATGCTGTTACTTGAAAGCATGTACAACAAGAGTTTATCCTCATGAAGTGCTCTAGGGGAAAAGAGTATAAAATTCAATTGAGTAACTCAAACATGAATTTATCTTCTGTAAAATATTGTGCACAAAACACTAAATGGATACAGGATTACTTCTGAAAAAATATTACTAACTATGAATATTACTAACTAAAATAAAAATATTACTAACTAAAAAAATCATACTAACTATGAATTTACCAAATCAGTTTTTATTTCCTTTCAAATCTGTACATTTAATGTTTGCACATATTGGCATTATACTAGAGAAATCCAAATTCATTGTTAAATGAATAGGCCCATCTAATCTTATTTGTTTTTAAGGTTTTTTTTTTTTTCATGAAGAGGGTCAATCTCTTTTACCTGAGCGCTCTAAGGAGTTACCATATGTTGTCTGTGATAATATTTCCCACTTTGCACAGTAAAGCTAGTGTCACCTGAAACTCTCTGCAGCTTCTGCTTTAAGATATTTTAGCCTCCTCTGAAGGAGCCGTTTTTTTTTCTTTTATTTGTGTCCGAACAGTTTTCTCTCTCTAGACTCTGGTCTCTTTGCTAAGCATACTGGTCACTCAGCCTGTCATGAATGAACCCCTTCTTGCAATAAGACATCTCTGATACTATCAGTACCATCTTGCTACAAAACTAGACAAAGTCTGTTTCCCTCATGCTTTGGGATAAACCATGTATTATGTCTTTGGCCATGAACATATAGAACATAACAGCTCTCTGCCTTACACTCCCTAACGTGTAAGTATGCAGTGTCCAGCATTGTGCTGAGAAGCAGTGAGGCATCTGTCTTCCATAGCAAGCTTTTGTGCTAATCAAAGTGGGGGAATGGGTAAATAAAAATTGTGCTAATGCAAACTTAACTACATGATACATACATAGACTCGGCTCATGAAAATATTTATGGTTATTAAAGAAGAATTGTTCTTTGATAGATGAAGGTGACAACATGTTGATATAGAAATCTTCAAAAGACCAATGGCAACGGAGACTAGCACCTTGGTGTATCTCTTACTAATGCTGGTTAAAAATAAAATAAAACAGGTGTCCTGTAGCCTATTTTCTAGAAGGCTGTCAGTATTTACCTACAATTGTCATTCTGCTTGCTATTGGCCCATCCATATCAGTCATAGCTGTAGAAATATAACATTTTAGTAAGTGAGCTCATAATGCAGGTTACAAAGTCTTAAAAGCTGTAGGAATTGTAGGGAGATATTCTAAAGAAAAAAAAATCATGTAAATGAAGATATTCAGTAACCCAACGGCACAGATATTGATTAAAACCTGACAAAGATTCACTGATAAAACTCCCATGAACACGCTAAGAAGCTTGCCTACTCTTGAAAACTGCAGTCTGTGCACTATGAGATTCCATCTGCAGTAACAAATCTAGAAAATGGGAAGAAAACCTAAATGCAAAATAGTGTTGCCTTAGCTTGTTTTTGACCAGCCGGGTAAGTGACTTTAAAACTGTCATTAAACCTACATGAGATTATAAAATCATTTAAATAAGAGCGAGGTAGACTACAACATTTTACGGAATGATGTATGCTGTTAAAACAAAGTCCAGTTATGAAATAGTGTGGGCCTTACAGGCACAAGAGTGTTAGTTTTACCTCTTCTGCTTTAGGAATTCCTGTAGTAACAAGAAATAGCTCCATCAGTATCATAACCTTTGGATATAAAAACAGACTCAGGAATACTTGTATAAAGTCTTTATTGGTTTTGACAGAATTAGTATGAATATGAATCTAGTAGATGTCCACAGTAAAATTACACAAAATTCAAGCACCTTAAATATATCACAGACCTAGTTAGGATGACAAAAATGTGACAAGAGGGGACCTTCTCTGTGTTTTTTCCACTAGTTTTACTTTATTACTAAAACTTTAGAATACCGTCACATGAATGAATCTTATGTAAGAAGTGGGAAATAGTAAGATCTGGAGAGGACAGGAGCTCCACAAGGAAAGCAACAGAACCAGAAAATTTGAACACAGGGGTCTTCCCAGAGACTCATACTCCAACCAAGTACCATGCATGGAGATAACCTAGAACCGCTGCACAGATGTAGCCTATGGCAGTTTAGTGTCCAAGTGGGTTCCATAGTAATTGGAAAAGGGACTGCCTCTGACAGGAACTGATTGGCCTGCTCTTTTATCACCTCCCCCTGAGGGGAGAGCAGCCTTACCAGGCCACAGAAGATGACAATGTAGCCACTCCTGATGAGATCTGATAGACTAAGATCAGAAGGAAGGAGAGGAGGACCTCCCCTATCAGTGGACTTGGGGAGGGGTATGCATGAAGAAGGGGGAGGGAAGGTGGAACCCGGAGGGGAGGAAGGAGAGGCTTATGGAGGGATACAAAGTGAATGAAGTATAATTAATAAAAAAATAAAAATAATTAATAAAAAAGAAATCTCACAGTTTCTGACTTTCAAGTACAAAATGAAGAACTGGATTTTGTCAATCTACATTATTTATTGTTATCAATATCATCAATAATGAGTATATACCACTGTAGCCAGAAACATCCTTGAAAACCAAAAAAACAAAAAACAAACAAACAAACAAACAAAAAAAAAAACCCATGCTCATTGATTTCCTAAAGAAAACTAGCCAGTCTTCAAGAGTGATTGGTTATAAATGAAATACCATAATGAACTCAGAAACAAACTTAATCATTATGGGGTGTCATTGTAAATTCCTCCAGTGTCATTATTCAAGCATCTCTGGCATCTTTTTATTGATTTAATTGGTGAGCTTTGAATTGAGCAACTGTAGTTCTGCATGAAATATTTCAAGGGTTTGTTTTACTGATTGTTTTTTACATAATCCCTTGTATGTCCTAGATTCTGCAGATGAATGGGAAGACAATGCACTACATCTTTCCTCATGCAAGGATAAAAATAACCAGAGACACTAAGGATCACACAGTTTCAGGTAAAACGCACTGAACTATCTGCTAATTTCCAATTCTGATGTCTTATTGACATATGTATTTGTATTTCAGTTTAAATGACTCATTGAATTTTAGAAAACGACCTTTTACATCTGTTTTAAAACATATCCAAAATATCAGGCTATTTATTTCAAAACAAAAAAAAAACATTAAGGACATGATTTTTGCACGAAGAGTTGCTACGCGTTACATATCCTTTCTTTATGATCTGAGTCTCTAGCATGATTTGGCAGGACTCATAGTTACTGCTTCGGGGAGTATCATGGTCACCACATTACAATGTGTTTGGCTCTCATGACTAATATAGTCACTGAGGTTAGAGGAAATAAAGGCCTGGGGATCTTAGGATCAGATTCCTCTATATTTATCCACGGTGAGAACTGTCAGTCATGGTCAGCTTTCAGATTACTTATGTCTATTTATAGATTAAAGCTGATAATAGACTCTCTAAGCTTCTTATTTTGGCGTAATCATGGACCTCCAGAAAATGGCACAGATTTCTGTGTTGCCCTTTCTTTTTGCTAAATTTTCTAATATTGACATAAATCTAAACAAAATTGACAAAATAAAAGAAGTCAACATGATATGATAGTAAAACAATTCTAAGTCTTACCCAAATTTTGTGCTTTTCCACTAATCATTTGTTTTATTTACCTCTTCAAGATACAATCTAGGATCTAACATTGTATTTCATTGTTATGGTTCCTGCATTTCATCCAGCATAAAAATTTCTATAATTATTTTTAATTTCATGAGCCTGAAACCCTTGAAAATTTATAAAATTTTCATATTACAAATGAGATTTTCATTATTTGTAGTCTGAGATGAAATGAAATTCTTAAGTTGACAAAATATACCCTGCGTAGTTCTTGTATTTTTCTCAGTTACTGTGCGTAATCTGTTTTTCAGATCCAACCAATATAAATGGAAAATACTGGCAAATTTCAAGGGTATTGTTGTGGGCTTTGTTCAAGAGGCAGATGTAACATGGTGGATATACTCCTTTTTTATGTTGATTTTGGAAAGCACTTGGTCTCTCAGCTGCAACTGCTGTTTCAGACTTTGAAGCATGGCTGTGCAATGGAGAGGGATAGCTTGCTCTCTGTTTTCACAGAAGACTCATCACTTAGGAATCTAATGTTTTGTTGTTAAAATTGTATGTTTTTTTCTTTTACCAAAGAAAAAGGATTCAAATATACTATAATATATTACACATAGAGTATTTATACATACTATGTTGTTGTTCAAATTGAAAATAGAAGAGAAATATTTAAATGCTTAGTGCTTTTTTTTAATCATTTCATTCTTATAAAATCTATTCTATACTTATATTGTCTGCTTAGATTTGATTTTCATTTCTTAGAAAATTTTTATATATCGAGATAGATTAGTGTTTCTTGGGTAGTTTTGTGGAAGTTATTCCTTGATGAAAATTATTGCAGTTACTTCTATAACATAAATCAAAATGGTATAATGTGTTATGGTAATGCTGAAATTATTTTTGTAGGATATATTTTAGGAATTTTGGACCATTTCCCCTAAGTCAACAGGCTGTATATCAATGTATCTGTCTACTCATGTCATCATTTTTGCTGGATATTAAAAGATTTCCTCTCTGCCTTATTTTTTTCTACCTTATTATTGTTGTACTTCAACAAGAAAATGACTAAACTACAAAAATAATGAAAACAAATGCTACTCATTTACTCTTATAAATATTTAACTCTCAAAAATATATTCATTTCTTTTAATTTTTTTAAGAAGAGAATTATTATTTTGGAAACTAATTTTTCTAGCAAGTGCACATATTACCTCCAAGTCTCCTTTTATTTTATTATCTTCCTAAAATAATAAACTATTTTCCACTTTTATGCACACTTCAATGGTTACTACTAAATGTGTAGTTTGTTTATTCTTAGAGAACACAGTTCCACACAACATAAAATATCTTAAAACAATCTGTAGTGTTATCACTAAATCCTTAGAAATGTACATTGTTTTAAGTATATGAGTCTATGAATAAGGAGTGAAGCGTAAGTCTTTGTAAAGCATCTACTATAGGCATAACCTCCAATAGAGCAGTCATGCTTGACTTTACCTTGTCTTATATGGTGCCAAAACCAAGCTTGCTTTGATTTGTCAGCATTCTGTGGATACTCATTATTTATTAATTATATTAGGAATACGACTTTGTGTTCACATTTTTATTTTAGTAAATCTTTTTGGACAGATAAAATAGCTTTTATCATGTATAACATATTTTTTTTGTATTTGTATTTAATGACTAAAGGAAGCAATTAACTGTGCTATTACATTTATGTGGGATTGTTTTAAATTCATACTAAGAGAAATTTCAAAAATATGTGTTCTTATTAGCTTTCATCATGATTGAATATATCTTTTTGAGATGCATACTAAAATATTTACAAATAATGATACATGTATAAAATTTGCTTCAAAACTAACTGGGAATGAATTTTAGTGTACAAACAAAGAAAACAAAATTGACCATGATTTTGTGATTGTGAGATCTAGAATTTCAACTGTATTGTGATAAACTATTTGTTTTAGTCTGTTCATTTCCTATACATATAAAAATTTCCACAGCAAACTTTCCATCCCTACTAGTTTCTCATGGTTAGGGATAAATAATGTGAATGGTAGCTTCCTCATTAATAAAAAGCCTGTGCAAAACTGGTAGGTACCTCTTAGCCTAAGGATGTGAGCAATGAAAAAGTGAAGAATAAAATGTAGCATACCCATTCTCCCAAACAAGGGAGAAAAAAAGCCATCAAAATGTTTTCATTTTGGTTACCCAAACTTGTTCAAAGAAGATATATTACCTGTCTTTCACAAACTCTTGTCAGACCTATATAGCTGAGAGTTGAATAAAATATTTATAAAACTATTATAAATATGCACAATTAGTAAATGAAAGAAAAATCTTTCATATTTATCAGAAGCAAAAACAATGACAAAAACAAAAGAGGAAATAAGTTAATGGCACTTCCCTTGTCAAATATATCTCAAAATATGGACGATGGAAGCTTACAATAGTCCCATAATGTTTTGTTGATCCTCCAACTCAAAACTTCTCCCAGAGTGATACTAACATGGGTTGGCCTTTATGCTTCTAATTTTTGGAGAATATCTAATGGTTTTTGAAGGCTGTCTACTGTGTGGCATCACGGGAGACTGCAAAAGAAAACAAGCATGAGAACTCAGCTCTCTTTTGTTAAGCCTCAAAGAAGCATATTTGAAGAATGGAAACAAGATGAACCATTCTCTATTAGTAAAAGAATTTTATTAAATATGTTAATGTAGCTAATGTACAATGGTTTTATTATTTCAAAGAAATTAATAAATATTTTAATCCTCTTTTAAAAACACAGATAAGACAGAATATATGCACAGTTGTAATATGTACTAATAGAGGCTCTTTGAAGCTTCCAGGCATAGTAGAGATGATAAATGGCTTTCGAAACCTAAATTTCTGAGGGCCAACACTGTACTATAGAGATTGCAGAGATTGTGAAAAAGCAATATAAATACGACAGATATGCTTTTTCCATATTTTTTTTAAATTCACACCACATAGAATCTGCTTTCCAAAAGCTTTTATAACTCATAGTGCAGGAAACTTTATGTTTCTTTGCTAATATCTGTCACTTAGCATTCTTATGATTTGCTGTGTGAATAGAAAAAAATGCATTGAAAAATATCAGCCCTCAGCTTCCCCACCCTCTTAAAATTCATAGTTTCTCTTTTCACTATTATTGCATGCACACATGCAAATATATATATACATATATATACATACATATATATAATGTATGAGCATGTGAGTGTATATGTGTATATACATTATTAACTATTGAAAACTGTGAAAACCACTGTAGAAGTAGGTAATGAGAATTCTCAGAAAGCTAAAATTCGACCTCCTATTTGACTCAGATATACAACTCACTGGCATATTTCCAAAAGACTTGGCATCCAGCTATACAAATGCTACCTCAGCCTTGTTCACCACCACTATATTCACAATAGCCAGGAAGTGGAAACAGCCTAAATGCCCTTTAACTAATAAATGGATAGTAAAAATGTGATATCTACACAGCAGAAGTCTATTCAGCTTACTTGAAAAACATTAAATTTGCAGCTTAGTGTGCTGAACCTGAAAATATGGCTACTTTTTTTTTTTTTTTAGTGCAGTTGTGTATTGAGTTTTGAAATCTGGTAGTATCAGTCCTCAACAATTTAATTTTCAAAAAAATCTATTGGAGTAATTATATAGCCTTTGAATTTTGAAAAAGTAATCAGCCTTCCGGGACACTGATAGGGATTGTACTGAAAACCAAAAACAAAACAAAAAAATGTTAACGCACATAAAACTACTGACTTAAAAGTCACTGGATTCCCATTGCATGAATATGTAACATCCTGTATATTTAGATTTCTACCGATTCATCTCATCAAAATTTTTATTCCCTATGTATAAAATTAGCATTTATCATATGAAATGTGTTTAAGTTTTTATTCTGTCTCATTTTATGGTGAAGGGTCTTATTTAATTTATATGTTGAAAGATTTCCTGACATTTTGTAATGATTGGTTTATATATGATAACCATTAGCAGTCAATAGCCTCACAGATTTATTATGCTTATAATTTTTATTTATCATTCATGATTTTGTACATGAAATTTTCTGTCACCAGCCAATACAGTAATTACTACCCCCAATGTGAGTTTTGTGCTGCATTATTTTTTGGTAGCACTAGGAGGAAATTTTTTGTACAGTAATGAATATAGTAGCAAGGGTAGGCATCCTTGCTCGGCCTTGAATTTTAGGATTCCTTCACAACTACATTGTTATGAAAAGGATTCTAGAAGCAATAGGACTGTAGAAGAAAAAAACCTTCTAATTCTTCTAATTCCAGCTTGGAATGTTTTTGTTTGTTTTTTTGTTTTTGTCTTGTGTTGCTCCTAATAGTGTCTTATGTAGTCATTGCTTCCCTCAAGCTCACTAGGTAAATGCAGAATGGTTAGTCTCCTGCCTCTAATGAGCTGTAATTTTAGGGATATACTATAACTATAAGCATCATACTGACCCTTTATTTTTAGTTTATCTTAGGGGATTTTATTATGAATATATTCAGGATTTTACCAAAAGGTAAACTAGGTATAGTTAGGTGATCATGTGTTCTTTGTTGTCAACAAGATATATTTAATTTATTTCTAAATTATAAGCTGTATGGCATTCATATGATTTCTATTTGTTATAACGTGTGATCATTCTGTTTCATGATTTAGCTTGTTTATCAAGTATTTGTGTATCATTTTCCAAGATTATTCTATGCATGTATTTTCATGTGATGTCTTTGAATAGTTTTGTATTGTAGTTTTCTAAAAATCTATCAAAATATCCGATGATGGATCAAAAGTTCACCTTGAATGACTTTCATCTACCTCTAAGGTTGTAAAGTCTCCTTGCTAGATTTGTATATAAATTGGGAAGAAATGTTAAAGCTCAAGTAAGCTTTAAATTTTCTTCTTACCCATGTTATATATGTGTGTAATCTTCTTTAGACTAGATATTCAAAATGAATTAGGCACTGCCTGATATATGCTGTCCATATACCAAGATTCTCCTTACCAAAAAGCATGGAGAGAGTTTATTAATTATCACTCACCTAGTTATCAGTGGCCCTACTTAATGCCTAGAGAATCTTCAGGTCTCCTGCTTGCTCCATTAAATAGCAACAAAGCCCCTCTCTGGTCTTGATAGCTCATTTCTCCAGGTAGTCACATGGTAGATGATCTGGATATAGGGGTAGTCCAGAAAGACACAGTGGACTTTCACTGTTTTTGCTTTTAAACCAGTAGTTTCTCTAGAATGTATGCTACTCACTTTTTTTGTAGGATTTACTCAACTTCTAGATGCTTAACTGGATAATAATTTATTAAATCTTGTTCAATTATATTGTTTACTTTTTAAAAGAGGAGTTCATTGTATGAGCTGCTATGAAAATTTTCAGCATTTGAAACGGTTTTTTTATGGTTTGTAGTTTCCTTTTTTTCTTTTTTATTGATATAGAAGAAATGCATAAAACTGATAAAAGTTCCTGTCATTGGGCACAGAATGTATATAGATATACAGATATCATTTGTGATATTAAATTATAACACAGAAGTCTATTGGAATAGAGTTTTCAAATGAAATTGAAGATAAGTTGGCATCACTAGATATTTCACATTGTTGTTATTGTTTGTTTTTAAGTTTTTTTGAGACAGGATTTCTTTGTGTTGCCTTGGTTGTCCTGGACTCATTTTGTAGACAAGGTTGGCCTCGAACTCACAGAGATCTGTCTGCTTCTGCCTCCTCAAGTGTTGGGATTACAGGCATGTGCCACCACACCAAGTTTTTTTTTCCTTTTCTTTTTATTTATTTGTTACAATTTATTCACTTTGTGTCCCAGCTGTAGTCCCCTCCCTCATCTCCTCCCATTCCTACACTCCTTCTCTCTTTCCTCCTATGCCCCTTCCCTAGTCTGCTGATGTTTCAGTTTCAACACAAAGAGAATCAGATATAAAACTCTCATGGTAACCTCAAAGAAAATATTAATAGAATATAGAAAAACATCAAATTATATCACTTCAAAAAATAAAACAAAGATGAAATAAAGTAAAAAACACAGAAAGTAATGGTCAAAATCTGTAAAGCATGCAAAAACAAACAACAAAGCAAATACAAGTTCTTTAACAGATAGTTGCTTGACTGTAAATGGACTAAACTTACCAAAAAACCTGCATTATCAAAAACTATTTGTAAAATAGAACATCCAACAATGTGCTATCTACACAGTATTTAGTTTATATCCTAAGGCCCAAAGAAGTTGAAAATAAAATGACTGAAAATGGTATTTCATTCATAGAGTCACCAAAAGTGACAGAAGTAATTAATGATGGATAGCACAGGCAAAAGCAAAAGTCCTTATGAAAAAAAAATTATAAATTGAAAAAGTGAAAGAATTCACCAAATGTGTGTGATTACAAACGTGTTTGTACTAAACACGAAAGCCTTTAAATATATGACATAATCATTGTTCAAATTAATAAAGAAGTTGAAGATTTCAATGTAAAAATTTCAATGACAGAATAACTGGAGAAATAACTACCAAGGCAGTAGAGGACATGAGCAGCAATTAGACATAACAGAACTCTTAAGCTCTTTCAAACCAAAAGCATAGTATGCTCTTTTCCGTCATGCATATGAAGTACTCTCCAGGATGAAACAGAAGGTAGGCCACCAAACAAGCCTTCACTTATGATAAAAGTCTTGACACACTAGGAAAAATCATGTATGTTAGTTTTTAAAGTCATCTACAGAATTGCTTTTGACTGTACAGTGTTATGACACTTAAATTATTATATTTAAATAAACATAGAAGATTAATCTATTGAAATTTGTTCTAATGTAATATGCTCATAGGCAATAATATATAAGCACTTCGTTGAAATACATGTTTTGTATGCCTAAAAAGAAAGTTCCAGACCAGTTATACTCCAGGAGAATGAATCATCTGGCAACAGAATAGTAGTTCTAGGTATCTGGATTGAACTCATTCACAGACAAAAGAGAATTCTGAGAAATCTCAGAAATCTGGAGGCAAGAGTCACCATCACGGTACTCTGATGTTTCAAGAAGTGCAGTAGGTTCCCAGGGAAAATAATGACATTCTTAGAATCTTAACAAAAGTTAAGATATTCTTTGTGAGAACAGAACAAGGAGTCTAAGCCCATCCTGCTGCAGAATGCCTTCTTTCCTCACTTTCTTTCTTTTAGGCTTTTATAAAATATTTAATGATTTCTGTAATAATAATAAAAAAATTGTATAAAGTTAATATAGCACAGAGGACCAAACAGCATGTAGTTTTTGACAAATTAGAGTTGTCAGCATTAACCCTGGGCTAGCTAATTCTCATGTTTACTAATTCTATGTCCGTGGACTGAATTTTGAAAATATCCTAAATTTGAGTTATAAATAAGAATTATAAGAGTGAAAATCTTATTTATTCCATGTTTTGAAATTTGACTTAATGTTGCATTACAATAATTTTTTTCATTATTTAGGATATTTGAAAGCCCCTTCTTAGTTCTCCGCATTCTGTGGCTTAGATCACCGAGAAACAAAGTTGGTGGATAATATTTAATAAGTGCCAAAGCATCTGTAAAACTCATAGCTTCCTTCTGCTTTCTAGAATAATAGTATGGTCTGACAGTTCTAATATGATGTAAACCTGACAAACATAAGCTTTAATAGATATTTAAATACATTAAAACAAAAATTTTAACACTATAATCACTATAATTAAAATAATTTTCAGACTTTTAAAAATGCTTAAATTAACACCAAGAAATCATAGATATAGATGAGGAGAAGTAGCCAAAATGTCTGTCCATGCATGAATGAATACATAAGTAGGTAGTTTTGTCATGCACTGTACCAAGATGCTGCAGTAAATGGCAAGCCACATTCCCTGGTGGGAATCCAAGAAAAGATATCACCCCATATAATAGCCATCTTTACTTAACTATACACTATGAAGGGTCAAGAAAAACGCCTGACAATATACTTCTCAGAAATTTCTACCTTTTGTTGTGAGGCAGGGCTGTACATCCGTAGAATGGGTATTACTCACCAAACACAAAGAGTAAAGGACTAATTCACATTGCAATTTGAAAGACTTTTGGGAACATCCTAAATGGAAGAAACCAGGGCCTGGAGTCCACATGTAATATGATTCTTTGCATAGGAAAGCATAAAAATGGAACAGCTAAAGGACAAAAAGTAAATGCTTAGGGCAAAAGTGGAAGACTGTAGAGTAGGTAAGTGATAGCTAGCAGGAATGTAGTTTCTTTTGGTGAAGATTAAAAACTTGTTTTTGAATTGACTATGGCTGTGGCTGCACATAGATTATGTAAAACAGCATTGATTTATAATCACTTAACACAATTATCTGTAAACTTTAAAACAATAAGGTCTGCAATGTCTGAGCTCTATCTCAATAAAGCTGTTAGAAACAAAGTTGCTTCAATTCTCTTTCACAAGAGGACATGTTTCCATTCCTATGTTTGCTCTTGACAACAGAGCATATTAATCCCAAATAGGTGTTTCTTACCATCCCTCTTACTTCTTATCACTCCTACTCTCTGGTCACTGATAGGGGACATCTGTAAAGAAATTTGAAAAGGGTGAATATAGCCTGCCTGATACTGTATGCTGCCTTCTCATGCATTTTAAATGGATGTGTTGTGAAACTGGCACTTCACTGTAGAAGCTGCAGAATGTGTATATTTTCTATTTTTCTTTTGTTGATAAAAGATGCTTTTCCATACAATATTATTGCTGTTTATCCTCCCTCAACTTTTCCCAGATCCTCCCCTCCCATCTGAATCCCAGATTTTCTCTCTCCTTAGAAAATCAACAGGAATCTAAAGAATAACAAAATAAAATAAAAACAAACCAGAGTAGGACAAAACAAACAGAGCAAAAGGAGTCAAAGAGAAAGCACAAGAACACATATAGATGCATATTCAAATACACAGAAATCTCAGAAAAACCCAAAAGTGGAAAACATGATGTGTACTCAGAGGACCTGATAAGACTTCATTAGCAAAGCACTATGAGAAAGAGGGCCTCCCAAAATGTCACTGAGTTCATTTTATGTTAACCATCTAATGCTGGACATTGGGGCCTGGCTTTAAGAGTCATTTGTACATGCAGTGTTTCAACAGAACAGTGGAAGTTGGTTTTTTGCTAGGTCTCCGTCCTACAGGTTCTTGGCTACCAGAGCAGTCCTGTGGATGGGTCTCATCTCATAGAATGGGCCTTATATCTGGTCAGATATTGGTTGGTTTTTCCCACTATTACATTGTGCCAGTAATGTACTAACGCATCTTGCAGAGAGGTCATTAATGAAGATGAGAGGTGCCAGAGCCTGCTGGCAGAGTCAAACAGTTCCTGAGTGGGGAGTGAGGGTTAAAAGAAAATAACACAAGACACACAAGAGATCCGCTTGAAAGGGTTGTCAGCAAAAACGATAGAATCTGGCTTATTCCACAGTTCTTTTTCTTTAGTCCGAGCAAAGCACCTCAATACAATGAAGGAGTTCATCCAAAAGTCAAACTTGGTTACCTAGACCACCTCCCTGTGTGCTCCTCAGACAAACATATGCTATGAACTAGTGACAAGATTCACATGTTGTTTTCAAAATTATTAACATTGTTGCATGAGTTTCATTTGGGGAGACATAAGCTGACCCATACATGTCTTCATTATTCAGTGCCATTGTGTAAATGGAGAGTGTTCACTATTCCTGCTGTTCCAGAACCCCATCGCTGTAGAAACCAGACATTTTCCTTTTCATGCCTATGCTCTAACACTGATTGCTCATTGCCTTCTCAGTATTGTAAAAATTAATATATTTCAAGTTTTGGTATCAAGGTAATATTAGCATATATTCATGCACAGAAGGCTAAAAGTACAACTTTTATTCTCATATTAGTTTCTAATTACTGCATAACAAATTGAGTAATATTTGAAACAATACACATTGACTGTGCCGACGTTTTCATAACTTAAATGGTCAGCCTACTCGTGACCTTGCAAATCTACAATCTGTACTAATCAAGCTTTGTTTCTCTCTAGATATGGATGCCTCTTCCAACCACAGGCAGAGAATTGTAAATGTTAGTTCCTTGAGGTTATAGATCTGAATTCTAGTTCATCCTGATGGCTCTCTGGAGGGATCACTCTTACCATGGAGAAATTGACCTAGGCCCAGGAGGGCTCCCTCTCACGTGATGGGTCTCAAGCTTGGCCAGTCATTGGTTAGCCCTTTCCACACCTTCTGCTCCATCTTTTACCTATGCATATCTTGGAAGCAGAAAAAATTGTAGATTGAGGTTTTCTGGCTGGGTTGGAGTCCCAATATCACCATTGAAAATTACAGGAGATAGCTAGTTCAGGCTCCATCTCCCCCATTTCTAGGAGTCTTAGCTAGGGTCACCCTCACAGATTCCTAGAAGTTTCCATTGTCCTAGGTTTCTGGCTCACCCTAGAGATCCAGCTGTCTCTCTGAGTACTCTCATCCTTTGTCCTCCCCTCAATCCAGCTGTCTCTCTGAGTACTCTCATCCTTTGTCCTCCCCTCACTACATGCTTCTTGTTTCCATTCCCACCACCTCCTTGGTATCCTTGTGGGACTCTTAAAAGGGGGAGGTGGTGGGACGTCTCTCTCCAACTCTTTTGCCTGCTTTTGGGACTCTTTTCCTCGTTCTGGGTTTCCTTGTCCAAACTCAATATGAGGGGAGGAGCCTAATCTTATTGCATCTTGATATGGTTGCTATCACTGGGAAGCCTGCCCTTTTCTGAAGTCAAATGGGGGAGGAGTGGATGTGGGGCAGGAGATGTGGGGAGACTAGGAAGAGAGGAAAGAGAAAAAATTGCAGTTGGGGTATAATATATGAGAGAATAAATTTTAAAAAGTTTCAAAAAACTACTTTCTGTACTTAAAATTATTTTTCTTTTTTTCATTATAGCTATTGTATTCTTAATATTAATTGTTTCTTCAAATTTCTCTTTATCTTGTCACACTGTAAAATCAAAACCTGTGTATTTCATGACCTTTTATTAAGGAAGTGTTAGTCAATGGGTCTACATAAGTACATAAAAAATAAATAGAAAGGCAAAGAAGATTGATTTTTTTTTTAAGGTCAAATGTTATATAAACAAGGAGCCAGAAAGATGGCTCAGATGGTAAAGTTCTTGGTACCAAGACTGCTGACATGATTTCAGTCACTAGAACACATGGTAGAAGGAGAGAACCAGCTCCCACAAGCTGTCACCTTTACATGATTCCCATGGCTTACACACACACACACACACATACACACACACACACACACACACACCTCAAATGGATGTCAACACACCAAATAAAAATGCAAAATACTGGAAATTGCTAATATAAGTATTATGTATCAAGGATCCTTTAGTTCCAGTAAATTTAGTTCAAAATTACTGTATCTTCAATTCAACAAGTCTTACATTGACATCTTTCTTTCTATATTTGAAGAGATATATTTTAGTTTTATGGAAATGTAATGTATGATATCCCAATATTTAAACTCTCAAAAAATATATGAATTAGCTTTCATGATACACAAGTCATGGTAAAAAAAAAAAAAAAAGAAAGAAAAAGGAAAACTAATTTTTGCCCAGTGTGGTGATGCGCACTTGTAATCCCAGCACTCAGGGAAGCAGAGAAAGGTATATCACTGTGAGTTTGAGGCCAACCTGGTTTACAAAGCAAGTCCAGGATAGTCAAGGCTACACAGAAACCCTGTCTCAAAAAAACAAGAAAAAAAAACATTTTCATAAGACTTTTTACTTTTCTTCTATATGTTATTAAAAAAAACTTTTAATGTTTTAAAAAACTTTTAGCAACTTCTAAAGCATGCATAGTATATTGGTAAATGTGGACTAGATAAGTGGATTGACAACTGGTTAGTGCTATTTTCTTTATCTTCTACCTTTGATTGACAAGTATCTAAAATGTTATTGTAGATTTTATCCTGATGACTTTTTTTAAAGTCTAAATTCCAATGACTCGCTGCTTTTACGCAGATTTAGTTGAGTTTTATTTACCAGATTAGTTAAACAAATGCAATTTTGTTAAATTTGTTGTGATACAACAATTACCTCTACAAAAAATAATACTGAGCCATGGACCTTGGGTCACACACATTTCTAAATGTGGGACAAAAGGAACCACTATCTTGCTTCACCATGAATCATTATTGACAGGACATTTGGAAGCAGATTACTAATTTTGTATATTTTGGCTTAAACATATTTTTAAATTTAGTCCTCAGAATACACACACACACACACACACACACACACATATATATATAATATATATATTATATATTTCTGCCTTTTCACAAGGATATATATATATACCCTAACCCTAACCCTAACCCTAACCCTAACCCTATATATATATATATATATATATATATATATATATATATATCCTTGTTAAAAGGCAGAAATATAGACAGGATAAAGAGAGGAAGGGAGGGAAGAAGGGAGGGCCTGAGAGAAATGGAGAAAACAAGAGGAGACGAAATAAAGGAGGAAACAACAAGAAGGGAGGGGTAAAGGAGGAAGAGTGGAGAAGAAGGAAGGGACAGATAGAAGGAGGGATAGAGGCAGGAAGGAAATAAGGACAGAAGAGGAGGAAGAAAGGATAGGAGTGAGGAAAGAAGTCCATCTATAATATCACAGGAACTAGAAGGGGATAACGTGACAGAAAATCCTGTAATTTAATATAATTAGTTGCATAACACATGAATCATGCAGATGCTAACCAAGGCACTATGCCTGAAGAATGAAGTGAGAAAGAAGCATGATTTTGAGACCATATTTAATAAAAATTCAGTTAAATTGATAGGTCTGTGTTATTATTAGAGATTAAGAGTTCTGCTTTCTTGTCTAACATTTTCCTGGCACACCCTCTCCATTGTCCAAAAGCATACCCAGTACTTCATGCACTCACTTGTTTTTTTAGATTATTTAGAAACAGCACACCAACCGAAGTTGTGAAGGTTCATGTCTGTCAGAATTGCTTGCCATAATTATTCTCTATTTTCTTTTCAAGTGGATAATTATAGACCAACCTGTTTATGGGGTAAAGAACTAGGACTAAGTTATTCATAATCTGGAACAATGTTCTCATGCCACAAGCAGAGCACAGTGAGGAGTTAAGGTCGGGAAGTGAAGAGTAATCATATGTTACAATCATTCTATCACTTGGAGTCATATCTATGTTGTAACTATATTTGTCCATTTAAAATATCCATGACTACCTTTCTGAGATTAATTGTCTTTAGTTTCAAAGTTGATTGTTTGTACCTCGGAGTTTTGCTGAGCATATGTTTCATAACTTTGGAAAATGTATCTGGTTAAATTCGAGGGCATTTGCTATTTTAATAAGTATGAATAATTTTGAGAGAGCATTTAATAATGATCTAATCACTGTAGATTATACTTAAATACTTATACACCCCAATAACCTTATTTTTCATATACTTATGGAATTAGAATAATGTAATTTTATGATTGATGTCGTTTCTGCTCTGAGTTTTGTTTCACTTCTGTGTCTCTAATCTACTTTTTGTGTAGCCTACTGTGGTAAGGGTTTCCTTCTTCAACGATTACTAACAGTTTGCTTAATTTTCAAAACAGGCAATGGCCTAGGAATCAGAATTGTTGGTGGTAAAGAAATCCCTGGACATAGTGGAGAAATTGGAGCCTATATTGCTAAGATTCTTCCCGGTGGAAGTGCAGAACACACAGGGAAACTTGTAGAAGGTAAAAATTATAAATTTCATAGTAAAATAAAATGAATGTATTCATATTAAATGTGTTTTCATTTGTATGTAAATTAATATGCAAATTTGCTTTATTTTTTATCAGAAAATTTTGTAATTAATGTGGTAAAATTATGGCATAACAATGTTATAATATATTATGCTATAATAGAAAATGTATCTAGAAATAAGATAAATTTACTTTCATTTGCACTGTTATTTTGGCAGGTGGTTAGCTACTGAGATGCTTCAAAAACACAATTATCTAAGGTTTTTACTGAAGGGTAACTTAAAAACAACTTCAATGATCTAGTTTAATATTTTATTTTTTAGAAAAAGGAAGTATACTGAAAGCAGCTATGAAAATTTAAAACAACATTCTGTAGAAGCTAAGGTCAGGTAACTAGCTACAGATGGCTCACAAGCAGTTCCATCTGCCTCCTGCTGTGGTCAACAATGCATGCTGGAACATAGCCAGGATTGCTAACTTAGACTGGAGCACACACACCTTCCCCCTGCGGTAGCAGGGGCATAGATCACAGGGTCAGAGACATTCAAGTATTCACGTCACATCACATCTGAAGTTTGCCAACATCCGTATCCGGTTCTGCTTACTTTTAGACACCATTCACCTCACAAAGGACACTTTAAAATAATGACCCTTACAGATCTTGCAATCAAACATGTATTTCATCATCTTTACACAATAAATTCATGGATGGATTCTCAAAATACATTATGATAATTTTCATTTTTTTCTATGAACTACTGTGACCATTCTGCTTACAAATTCTATAACATGTAAATGCAATACATGTGAGCTATGTGTATACATAACTCTTGAGCTTCAGGTGAAATTGTTTGTAGTGTGAATTTGTTTTTCACAAAATATTTATAACCTTTCTATTTTATTCTAAATAAAGTATTTGGGAAAGTATTCTGTTTTACTTTTTGGTTTAAATTTTACATATGGTGGTTTGCAATCTTTAAAAGTGATTCACTGTCATTGTAATTGAAATGTATTGGAACCTACATACAAAGGTATTTTGATAAATTATCATTATATGATATACACAAACTATATTCAATATTTATTTATCAAAGTGTATTTGATGAGATACATGTGTACTAATGTGCTTAGGCCATTAGTTCAGCTTCATGAAGCAGCCTGTGTACATCCCTTCCCAACTTCAAATTCAGACACTTCACAACATGTCTGTCTTTTGGTCATGGTAGGATTATTTAATGTGGAAAGAGGCAAATGTCATAAATTCAGTCCTTTTTTCTTTGGTGGCTTATTTACTTCTAGAATTCCACTTGTTTTTTGCTTATTTTAGTGTGTGTGTGTTTGGCTTGACTAATGTCATATGCCTAAATGGTATATTCTAATTCATATACAGTATCTTGTTCTTAAGCATTAACTTCAGAGATTATACCAGGTCTTAAAAATTATAGAGTGGTTGTGGTACAGTTTTGGTTTTTATTCTTTGTGTAAAGTGTTACCCTAATAATGCAACATATAGTAGTAAATGTTTTGTTCTAATATGTTGTTAAATATATATTATTTATTATTTATTATAATTTATTCACTTTGTATCCTGGCTGTAGCCCTCTCCTTCATCTCCTTCCAGTCCCACCCTCCTTTCCTCTTTGCCCCCTATACTGCTTCCTTAGTCCACTGACAGAGAAGGTCCTCTTCCCTGCTATCTGACCCAAGCCTATCAGGGTCTCAACGGGACTGGCTGCATCACCTTCCTCTGTGATCTGTCAAGGCTGCACCCCAACAGGGAGTGGGGATCAAAGAGCTGTTCACTGAGTTCATGCCAGACACAGCCCCTGTTCCCCTTACTAGGGAACCCACTTGGAGACTGAGCTGCCTATGGGATACATCTAAGCAGGGGTCTACATCCTCTCCATACATGGTCCTTGGTCAGAGTATTGGTCTCTGCAGGCCCCACTGGGCCCAGGATTTTTGGCTCTGTAGGTCTCCTTGTGGAGCTCTTGTCCCCTCCAGGTCTTTCTATCTCCCTCTTCTCCCATAAAGTTCTTTGCTCTATGCCCAAAGTTTGGTATGTGTCTCAGCATCTCCTTTGATGGGTAGAATTTTTCAAGGCCCCGTGGAAGGCTCTTGACCTGTTGCCTATCTTCTCCTACTTCCAATGTCTATCCTGTTGTCCTTGTGAATGAGATTTCAGACCATCCACTAGGGTCAGCCTTGTTTTTTAGCTTCTTTAGGACTATAGATTTTAGTAATAATACAGTTTATCCTGTATTATTTGTCTTATATACACTTATAAGTGAGTATATACCATGTGTGTCTTTCTGCTCTGGGTTACCTCACTCAGGATGAAATTTTCTAGATCCCACCATTTGCCTGCAAATTTCATGATTTCCTTGTTTTTAATTGCTGAGTAGTATTCCATTGTGTAAATGTACCACAATTTCTGTATCCATTCCTCAGTTGAGGGACATCTAGGTTGTTTCCAGATTCTAGCTATTATGAATAAAGCGGCTACTAACATGGTTGAACAAATGTCCTTGTGTACTTGAGCATCTTTTGGATATATGTCTAGTAATGGTATAGCCGGATCTTGAGGTATCACTATTCCTAATTTTCTGAGAAAACAGTAGATAGATTTCCAAATTGCTTCCACAAGTTTATATTCCCATCAGCAATGGAGGAGGGTTTCCCTTTCCCCACATCCTTTCCAGCATGTGTTTATTCAAGGAGTGAAGGTACTTTTCCACAATTTTTAAAATGCTTTTCCTTTTCTCTTTTTTCTCTTCTTTTCTTTCCTTTTTGATTTTTCCAGACAGAGTTTCTCTGTGTAGCCTTGGCTGTCCTACACTTTGTAGACCAGACTGGTCTCAAACTCCCAGAGATCCATCTGCTTCTGCCTCCCACAGAACTGGGATCACAGTCGTGTGCCACCATGCCTGGCTTGATTTAATTCTTTTTCTAAGGCAACAATTTATGTATAAGTAGTTGAGTCAGTAGGTAGTAGTGGACTTATTTTGATTATGTACATACATACATGTTTATATCATTGAAAATCTCTGGTTAATGTATTCAAGGTAAACTAAAAGCTGTTCAGCTTTTTTAGATTTCAGCTCTCTGTATTTCTGAATATCAACCTTTATACTGTTAGCCTTTGTAGAACTGATATTGACTGTCAGGTGTGATGGGAGTGGCAGTTTGTTCACAATATAGATTTTAAATTGCTTTTCTTCACAATCAGCTGCAAAATCCTTATTCAGAAAGCTTTGGCCAGGTCTAATGCTGTCCAGAGATCATACATCTCTCCTGCTACATTCCAGGAGCATCAGGGCACGATATTTGATGGATATTTATACCACTCAATGATAATGGCTCTGTTTATGATGACTGTTAAGAAGCCAAAATTATGTGCAGGTTTCTTCTAGTAGTTTCTCATAGTTGTACATTCACAAAATACTAGAAATCAAGTAGATTCTTCTCTAGTTCTGATAAATTAATGTCAATTTGCAGGGCTTGTTGGTTTTGGAGTAGCAAAGTGCTGGTGTTTTACTTAGCTCACATTGTAGCCATTTGTTTAAAACCACTCGATTCAGTCTTCTCTTGAAGCCCCTTTTTATTTTTTTTTTAATATTAGTGACAGTTTATTAACTTTGTATCCCCCTCCTTCATTCCCTTCCAATCCTACCCTCCCTCCCTCTTCTCCTTACCCTATTCCAAGCCCACTGATGGGGAGCACCTTCTCCCCTTTCATCTGACCTTGATTTATCAGGTATCTTCAGGACTGGCTGCAAAGTCCTCCTGTGTGGCCTAGCAGGGCTGTTCCTCCCTCGGGGGGTGGGGGGTGGAGGTCAAAGAGCCAGCCACTGAGTTCATGTCAGAAATAGTCCCTGTTACCCTTACTAGGGTACACACTTGGATACTGAGCTACCATGGGCTACATCTGAGCAGGGGTTCTAGGTTACATCCATACATGGTCCAACCGAATCCAAGAACACATCAAAGAGATCTTCTACCATGACCAAATAGGCTTCATCCCAGGTATGCAAGGGTGGTTCAACATACAGAAATCCATCAATGTAATCCACCACATATGCAAAATGAAGGAGGACAACCACATGATCATCTCCTTAGATGCCGAAAAAGCATTTGACAAAGTCCAACACCCATTCGTGTTTAAAATCTTGAAGAGATCAGGGATATAAGGCACATACCTAAACATAGTAAAGGCAATATACAGCAAGCCTATAGCCAACATCAAGCGCAATGGAGAGAAACTAAAATCAATCCCACTGAAATCAGGGACAAGACAAGGCTGCCCACTCTCTCCATGTCTAGTCAACATAGTTCTTGAAATCCTAGCTAAAGCAATAAGACAACTAAAGGATATCAAGGGGATACAAATCAGAAAGGAAGAGGTCAAAGTTTCACTATTCACAGATGATATGATAGTATACATAAGCAACTAAAAATTCAACCAGGGAACTCCTTGAAGTCGCTTTCAAAGTAAAGTGTTCAGTTTTATCTAATAACAGGAGAACGTTATGTTTCAGAATGTTGAGACTGGCAGAAATTGTTACTGTAAGATTATTAGTTTATTCTCAAACTAAATTTTAAATATTCACAATATTAGCTTCTGTACAGTTTTGCATTTAGCAGAATTTTCTAAGCTTAACTACTAGTTTATGATTAGTTGACAATGATCTTTAAACATTTAGCAAGTCAGATAGTAAAGAGACCAGTATCTCTCAGTAGCATTTAGAAAATACTATTGAACAAATACTGAGCAGAGAATAGTCTGACATTTATTATTCTTTCTTTTAATCCCTGAAGATTGTGCTTTGCTGTGGATTTAATTACAAATCAAATAATTTTAAGCATTGCTATTCCTTCTGTTTGTGTTAGAATTAATAGTCTGTATTTTTAGCACATCAACATTGAGGTTTGAGATGGTCACTGAGGTTAGAGTTTTAACTATTGTATAATTTTCTCTAATTTAATTTGTATTATTTCTTTGAATAATGTGTAACTACAGAGTTACATTAGCATGTGTTGATGGTTTATTTAGAATGCACCACTATTACTTTATATCAAGATCGATGATCATAAATCTTTTCCTGATTCAATATCAATTCCAATTTTAAAAGATTCTTTTCTCATATATTACATCCCAACTGCAGTTTCCCTTCCCTCCATTCCTCCCAGTTCCCACACACCCACTTCCCCTCTCCCCTCGATCCTATTTCTCTTCTCTTCAGAAAAAAGCAAGCTTCCAATGATGTCAACCAAATTTGACTTAAAAAGATGCAATAGGACTAGGCACAAACTCTCCTATCAAAGATAGATGAGGCAACTCAGTTGGAGAAAAAGGGTCCCAAAAGCAGGCAAAAGAGTAAGAGACAATCCCCACTCCTACTGTTAGGGAAAACCAAGGTACATAACAATAGCATATAGGCAAAGACCCTAGTTCTGATGGACACGGGTTCCCTGATTGTTCGGTATCTGAGTGCCCTATGAGCCCTGGTTAGTTGATTCTGTGGACTGTGTTCTGTGGTGTTCTTGACCCCTCTGGTTCCTGCAACCATTCCTCCCCTTATTCTATGGAATTCCCTGAGTTCTGTCTAATGTTTGGCTGTGGGTCTCTTCACATGCTCCAATCAGCTGCTGCTGGATAAAGCCTCTCTAATGACAATTATGCTAGGCTCCAGTCTCTGAGTACTAGGTTTTCACCTCAACCCGTAAGTAGCCCCAAATTCCAATCTCTCTCTTCTTGCATTCTCTTCCCCCATCCCATCTCTTCCCCTACCCAAATTGATCCTGCATGCTTCCATTTCCACCTGCCCCCAGTCCATCCTTAATCTCCAGCTCCTAGGGAGATACACATGCCCCACCTCTCCAATACCTCTCTGCTTTAGCTAACTTCTCTGTGTCTATGGAGTGTATCTTGGTTATCATTTACTCGCAGGCTACTATCCGCTTATAAGTGCATATACACCATGCACAACATATGCTTTTCTGGGTCTCGATTACGTCATTTAATATGAGTTGTTTATTTTTGTTTCATTTTGTTTTGTTTTCCTAACAATTCATTTGCCTGCAAAATTTCACGATGCCTTCTAACAGCTGAGTAATGCTCATTGTGTATATTACCACACTTTCTTTATCCATTATTCAGTTAAGAGACATCTAGGTCGTTTCCAGTTTTCAGTTTGTATGAATAAAGCCACAACGGACATGACTGAGCAAGTGTGCCTGTGGTGGAAGGTGGAATGAGAGTCCTTTGGGCATATACCCGAGTGGTTAACTGGGTCTTTTCGTTGTTGTTGCTTTGTTTTGTTTGTTTGTTGAGAAAGGGTTTTTTTGTGTAGCCTTAGTTGTCCAGGACTCGCTTTGTAGAGTAGGCTGGAGTCAAACTCATGCTTCTGCCTCCCCAAGTTCTGGGATTACAGGTGTCTGCCTCTATACTCTCCTGGTTAACTGGGTCTTAAGGAAGACCGTTTCCCAATTTTCTGAGGAACCATTGCCACATTGATTTCCAAAGTGGGTGCACAAGTGTGCACTGCCACCAGAAGTGTGTATGTGGCAGGGGTATTCTATGTCCTGCATGAGCTGTCGCATGTTACATGTCACATGTTACCGATGTGACAGGTGTAAGATGAAACCTCAAAGTAGTTTGATTTGCATTTCCGGGATGGCTAAGGATGATGAACATTTCTTAAATGTTTTTTGGGCAACTGAGAGTCCTCTTTTGAGAATTCTGTTAAGATCTAAACCTCATTGCTTAAATAGATTAGTTTGGTTTTCTTATATCTAGATTTATGCATTCTGTATATTCTTGGATACTATTCCTCTATTGGATATAGAGTTTATAAGAATATTTTACCATTCTGTATGCAGTCATTTTGTCCTACTGATGGTATCCTTTGCTCTGCTGAAACTTTTCAGTTTCATGAGGTGCCATTTATTAATTGTTGGTCTTAGTGCCTGCACTATCAGTGTTCGGTTCAGGAAGTTGTCTCCTATGCCATTGCATTCAAGGTTACTCCCCACTTTCTCTTCTATCAGGTTCAGTGTATCTGGTTTTATACTGAGATCTTTCATTCACTTGGATTTTAGCTATGTGCATATTGATAAATATGCATCTATTTGCAGTCTTCTACATACAGACATCTGTATAGAGCAGCACTATTTGTTGAAGATGTTTTCTTTTTTACATTGTGTATTTCTGGCTTCTTAACCAAAATCAAATGTTCATCAGTGTCTGGGTTTTGATTCAATTTCATCAACCAACATGTCTGTTTTAAGCCAACATTATCTGTTTTTTATTACTATAGCTCTGTGGTACAATTTGAAATCAGAAATGGTGACACCTCCAGCAGTTCTTTTATTATTCAGGGAGTTTCATCTATCCTAGGCCTTTGTTTTTCAATACGAAGTGGAGAATTTTCCTTTGAAGGTATGTCAACAATTGTATTTGAATATTGATGAGGATTGCATTGAATCTTTAGGTTGCTTTTGGTAAATTGGCCATTTTTATTTTTAAATGGTACTGATTCATGAATATCAGAGACCTTTCCATCTTCTGGTATCTTATCAATTTTTTTCTTCAAATGCTTGAAGTTTTTATTATACAAGTCTTTTACTTGGTTACCATAAGAATTTTATATTATTTGCCTTATTGTGAAATGTGTTATCTCCCTGACTTCCTTCCTATATTTGTATATAGAAAGGCTACTGATTTTTGTGAGTTAATTTTATATCCAGCTATTTTGATGAAAACGTTTATCAGATGTAGGGAATAGAATTTCCCCAGTGGAATTTTCAGCACAACTTACATATACTGTCATATCATCTGCAAGTAGCAATACTTTGACTTCTTCCTTTTAAATTTGCGTCCTCTTGATCTCCCTTAGTTGAATTACTGTGCTAGCAAAAAAATATCATGGGCTATACTGAATAAATACAAAAAGTGGACAGCCTTGTCTTGTTCCTGATTTTGGTGGGGTTTCTTTGAGCTTCTCTCCATTTAATTTGATGTTGTCAATAGGCTTGCTGTAAGTTGTCTTTATTATTGTTGTTACTTATTTACTTATTTATTTATTTACTTATTTATTTTTGTTTTTCAAGACAGGGTGTCTCTGTGTAGCCTTGGATGTTCTGGACTCACTTTTTAGAGCAGGCTGGCCTCGAGCTCACAGACATCTGCCTGCCTCTTCCTCTCTGGGTGATAGGAATAAAGGCGTGAGCCACTACTCCCAGCTATAATTTTTTCTTGTTATGTTTAGTTATGTTCCCTGTATTACTAATCTCTCCAGGATTCTTATCATGAAGTGGTGTTAGAGTTTGTCAAAGGCTTTTCAGCATCTAATGAGATGACCAAGTACTTTTATCTTTCAGTTGGTTTATGTAGTGAAGTACATCTCATTTTTATGTAGTGAACCATCTTTCCATCTTTAAGATGACACTGACTTGACTGGTAAATGATCATCGAGATGTGTTCTTGGATTCACTTTTTGAGTATTTCATTGAGCATTTTTGCATCTATGTTCATAAGTGAAATTGGTCTGTAATACTCATTTTTTTGTTGATTATTTATGTTGTTTGGTTATATGCTTAACTGTACCCCAGAAAAAGGAATTGGGCCATGTTCCTTCTGTTTCCATTTTGTGGAATAATTAGTGAAGTATTGGTTATAACTCTTCTTTGAAGGTCTGATAAAGTTCTGAGGTAAAGCCATGTGCCCTCCCCCCACCTTTTTTTCTTTTTTGTTTGATTGGGAGACTTTTAATAACTACTTCTATTTCACTACTAGTTATAATTCTGGTTAAATTCCTTATTTGGACTTATTTAACTTTGTTATATTGTATATATTAAGAATATAATCCATTTCTTTTATATTTTCCAATTTAGTGGACTACAAGTTTTTTAAATATGTTCTTATGATTCTATGGAGTTCCTTGGTATCTTTTGTTATGTCTCCTCTTCATTTCTGATTTTGTTAATTTGGATTTTTTTTTCTCTGCTTTCAATTACTTTGACTAAGGGTTTCTCTCTCTCTTTTTTAACTTTTATTAATTACACTTTACTCACTTTGTATTCCCCCATAAGCCCCTCCCTCCTCCCCTCCTGAACCCACCCTCCTTCCCTCTTCCTCCCTCATGCTCCTCCCCAAGTCCACTGATAGCGGAGGTCCTCCTCTCCTTCCTGCTGAACTTAATCTATTAGATCTCATCAGGAGTGGCTACATTGTCATCTTCTGTGGCCTGATAAGGCTGCTTCCCCCTTAGGGGGAGGTGATCAAAGATCAGGCCAATCAGATTATGTCAGAGGCAGTCCCTCTTCCTATTACTATGGAACCTACTTAGACACTAAATTGCCATGGGCTATCTGTGCAGGGGTTCTAGGTTATCTCCATGCATGGTACTTGGTTGGAGTATGAGTCTCTGGTTAGACTCCTGTGTTCAAATTTTCTGGTTCTGTTGCTCTCCTTGTGGAGATCCTGTCCTCTCCAGATCTTACTATTTCCCACTTCTTATATAAGATTCCATGCACTCTGCCCAACAGTTGGCCATAAGTCTCAACATCTGCTTTGATAGTCTGCAGGGCAGAGCCTTTCAGAGGTCCTCTGTAGCAGGTTCCTAGCTTGTTTCCTGTTTTCTTCTTCTTCTGATGTCCATCCTCTTTGCCTTTCAGGATGGGGATTGAACATTTTAGTCAGGGTCATCTCTCTTGATTAGTTTCTTTTTTTTTTTTTTTCAATGCAGTTTATTCAGGAACCTTGAACAATCATCTGACCCTGGGGAAAGCCAGCCCACAGCTTAAATAGCCTCTGGGTAGCCAACCCAGGCGTGCCACGTGGGCAATGCAGATAGGTCCACATACATGGAAGCAAGCCAGATCCTCAGCCTTAGCCAAATGTGGAATTGTTCATAACATAGAGCACTCACCATCGGGAAGGTGGAAGGCAGAAACCAGCTCCATCTTTAAGGCATAGCATTCCGCAGCTCTCTACAGTTCCCCCTTTTTGTTTTAGACGCATCAGGCAAGAGTAGAGGTCTGATCTCTGATTAGTTTCTTTAGATGTACAGATTTTAGTAGGTTTATCCTATATTATATGTCTATATGAGTGAGTGTATACCAAATAGTGCTTCCTCAAGACCCAGCCTAGGCATATACTCAAAAGAGGCTCAAGTACACAATAAGGACATTAGCTTAACCATATGTGTAGCAGCTTTATTTGTAATAGCGAGAAGCTGGAAACAGCCCAGATGCCCCTCAACTGAAGAAAGGATGCAGAAATTGTGGTACATCTACACAATGGAATATCACTCAGCAATGTAAAAATAAGGAAATCATGAAATTTGCAGGTAAATGGTGGGACCTGCAAAGGATCATCCTGAGTGAGCTGTCCCAGAAGCAGAAAGACACACATGGGTTTCTCTCTTTTGTTGATTTTCTTTGAGAACCAACTTATTGTTTCGTTGACTGTTTGTATTAGTCTGTTTCTATTTTATTGATTTCAGCCCTCAGGTTTTTGGGGTTTTTTTTGTTTTGTTTTGTTTTCGTTTTTTTCTTTTCTTTTCTTTTTGTCTTGTCATTTCTTTTCTTTTCTTTTTTTTTTTCTTGTCTTGTCTTGTCTTTTCTTTTCATTTCTTTTCTTGTCTGTTCTTGCTATCTGTTCCTCTTGGGTGTGCTTACTTTTTGTTCCAGAGTTTTTCAGGTATGCTGTTACATTGCTGGCATGAGTTCTCTCTAATTTCTTTATGAAGGCACTTAGTGCTATGAACTTTCCTCTTAGCACCACTTTCAATGTGTTCTATTAAGTTTGGATATGTTGTGTATTTTTTCATTGATTTTAGAAAATATTTAATTTCTTTCCTTATTTCTGTTTTGACCTATTTTTTTTTCATTCAGCGGAACGTTTGTAAGCTTTCTGTCGTTTCTGTTATTGTTGATATGCAACTTTAATCTATGGTGGTCTGATAGGATGCAGGGAGTTATTTCAATTTTCTTCTATTTGTTGAGACTTGCTTTGTGCCAGAGTATGTAGTCAGTTTTTGAGAATGTTTCATGAGTTGCTGAGGTTTATTCGTCTATGTCTGGGTGAAAGGTTCTGTACATATCTATTAGATCCATTTTGTTTATAACATCAGTTAGCTCCAGTATTCCTTTCTTTAATTTTAGTCTGAGTACCAGTTCATTGGTGAGAGTGGAGCATAGAAGTCTCCAACTCAATATCACATATTAAAGGGTCAGTATGTGATTTAAGCTGTAGTAGTGTTAATTTTACAAATTTGGGTGTCCTTGTGTTTCACACATAGATGTTAAGAATTGAAATTTCTTCTTGGTGGATTTTTTCCTTTAAAGATTATGTAGTGTTCTCCATCTTTTTTGATTAGTTTTTATTTGAATTCTATTTTGCTAGATATCAAAGTGGCAATTCAGCTTGCTTTTTAGGTCCATTGGCAGGATGTATCTTCTTCCATCTCTTACACTGAGATAATGTCTATCCTAGATGTTAAGGTGAGTTTCTTGGATGCAGCAGAAGGGATCCTGTTTTCACATCCATTCTGTTAGCCTGTGTCTTTTTATTGGAAAATTGATACCACTAATATTAACAGATACCAATGACCAATGATTGTTGAGATTTTTGAATATTTTTGTTGTTGTTGTTGGTGGTGGTGGTGGTGGTGGTGGTGGTGGTGTGTGTGTGTGTGTATGTGTGTGTTTGTATCTAGGGTGACTAAATTTTTTTCTGGGACTCTCTCTTCCATCTTTCTATTCTGCTAGTGAAGCTTGTCTCTCTAGTTCCTGTTTAAATTCTGAAACTTTTCATTTCCCAAATTCCCTCAGTTTATCTTTTCTTTTTTCCATTTCCATTTTCAGGTCTTGAACTATTTGTATTTTTTTGGCTTTCATTAAAGGATTTATTCCTTTCTTCGGATTGTTTGTGCTATCCTGGATTTTTAAATGGTTTTATTTCCTTCCTGTTTAAGAGCCTGTGTTATCTTCGTATAGTTGGTTTTGTGGTCTTTTTCTTGTGTGCTAGCTATGTTGGAATATTCAGGGCCTGCTGCAGTAGGATAGTGGGGCTCTAGTGGAGACAAATTGCCCTTACTCTTATTGATTGTGTTCTCATGCTGTTGCCCAGGCATCTGGATTTAGGATGAACACAGGATTAGGTGCTGATTTCTGTTTTGTTTTGTTTTCCTTGCTGTATGGATGTTTTGCCGGTTGGTTTCTGTTTTCTGTCTGGATTTTCCGAGTACATTGGCTGTGTGTTGACTGCTATACTGGTATGTTTACAGAGAATGACTGCTGGTGTGGAAGACTGGTTTTCTGGAAGGCACGGCCTGTGATTGAGCGGGAGGTGCATGCTTGAGTTGAGGACTGGGATACAGCTATGGGTGTGTTGCTGGGGTTTGGGGAACATTAGGCTAGGAAGAGATGGTCTGTAAGATCCACAGGATATTTGAGCTAGAGGAAGGAGGGATGTAGCTAGTGATCTATCGATGAGACTTGGGGGATTGAGTTTGGGATAACAGTCATACTTTATTTTTGACTTATATAATGTTTATATTATTTTATAAACATATACCAAGGAAAGGGTAAAAAATAAATGACAAGTAGCAGATAGATAGAAAAATATCATAAGCTGGGCATTCAAAACACCCAGTAAAGAAAATTAATGAAGGAAAATTGAGAGATCAATAATAGGGGTAGCCATCAAATTAGGGTGTTTACAAACTCCTAAGAGAAACATAGTGAGGAAGTCAGCAAGTTAGAGAGTCCCGTGGACAGTGCCATGTGGTCCCATGGAGATTTCCTAGACAGTGCAGAGTGTTCCCTCTGCTAAAGCTTCCAAATAAAAGAACGGCAGCAGATAAAAATAAAAGCACCAAATGGAATGCTCTCATGCAACAGAAACCAACTGGGGAACATTTGGGAAGGGGAAGTAACCCATCCTCAGATGAAGGAGAGGATATTTCCACACAAACATGTTTGAGGAGGAAGAAGAAGATAGGGCTCAGACCAGCTTCCAAAGCCAGCTTTTCAGTGAGCTCAAACAGCACGTGGCAGTTTATCAATATAATACACATTACAAACAGTAACAAACGAGCCAAATATATTTTAAATTTTTCTCAAAAACTATTGCTACTATAATATTTTCTTAGTCTGATATCTGTGTACATTACAGTAATTAACAACCAAGATATTTAGCACATTATTTACCTTACATAGCATTTATTTATTGGTGATGAAATTTAGGTTTTCCTAATAGCAGATATCAAGTATACACTAATGTATTACAAACTGACCATGAATGCTGGTTTCCCAAAACCATTTATCATATAACTTAAAATTTCAACACATTCACCATCATTTCTCATTTCATTCAGTCTCAGTCCCCAAACAGCATCCATTCTCCTTCTGATTTTAAGAATTATAAAAATGTTATGACCTTCCATTTAATGCAGAAGATTGATTGCAAGATTCCTCGGCAAAACTGCCTTTTCAATTACAGGTCTCCTTCTGCCTCATTTATGTAGGATTTAGAAATCATATCTCAGAAATGTTTGCAACATTCTGTACATTTAATCTACCAGATAATATTATGAAGTAAAATTTATATTTTCCTGTGAGTATGCTCAGTAGAGACGATGATATTGCCACATGTTCAATAGCGCCTATGTTTACTAGGAAACCATATTCCTGAAATAAAGTGATCATGTTCTGTGTTAAAATCCATTTTATAGGTAATAGGTTACATTTGAATAGCATTAAAAAAGAATAGCTAAGAATATATGAATACAAAAAGGGATTGAAGGCATAACTAAAGTCAGGGCCCTTATTGACTCAACTTGGACACATACAGTAGACAAGGTGACCATTGGGTATTTCATCACTTCTTTTGACTTCCTTTGTCCATTCATCTCTGCATAATTCATCTCTGAATAATTCTCATATTTATTTAGTCTGTTTATGCTAACTAGACATGACATTCTTCAGATGTGATAGTTTTAATATGCTAATATCATCTAATTAGAAAGTCATTAGAAACATCCTTCCTAGATATATTAACAGAATCAACTGTTAAGTTAAATTATGAAATGGTTCTACATTTCTGAGTTGAAATCTACTTAAAATGAGATAGTGCCATTATGAATATTGCATTATTTCCTGGGATCAATCAAATTATAAAAACATGCCCATTATCTTCTTCTGATTTATTCAGTCACTTTCTGATTTTATCTTATTCTAATCATACACAGTATTCTAAGACAATAGATTTTAGTAATAAATTTGTTTTGGCATGTGTATCAATCCTTCCAGGAACTACTGAGCCATAATGGTGACTTGTTTTAGTGATCATTGGGAACTAAAAGAAAAATCCTATCATAATAATCTCAAGATTGGGACAGCAATCATAGGAAGTTTTATTTCCTTATCTTCTCTGTTTTTGAAAGTGAATTTTTGATGTTGGTAATAAATCACACTACTTTGTTTCTCTAAATTAATTGTAATCAGTCTCAATTGTCTTTTCAACTATTAGTATGAAATTTAATTACTTACATTAATAGGTGTTTTATATTCTAGATTCAGATAATTATATATACTTATATATTCAATTAGGAATTACACATTCTAGAACACTGAGAATATTCCACAACGCTGAGAATGCCCTTTCAGACAGAGTGCTTTCCTCCAGGGAAGTGTTCCTTACTATGTGACTTCCTTACTATGCCCTAGTGCTTACACGAGAAGACCGGGGCACAACAGAAGCCATATAACCTAGGGACATCTTGTAGTGATTTTTCTTTGAGATAAAGCCACGCCCCCACCATGGCATTACCCAAACAAAGAAAATGACAGTTCCTACTGCTCTTGAAAACCTTTACTCTTGCCTGATGTGTCTAAAACAAAAAGGGGGAACTGTAGAGAGCTGCGGAATGCTATGCCTTAAAGATGGAGCTGGTTTCCGCCTTCCACCTTCCCGATGGTGAGTGCTCTCTGTCACAAACAATTCCACATTTGGCTAAGGCTGAGGATCTGGCTTGCTTCCATGTATGTGGACCTATCTGCATTGCCCACGTGGCACGCCTGGGTTGGCTACCCAGAGGCTATTTAAGCTGTGGGCTGGCTTTCCCCAGGGTCCGAGGATTGTTCAAGGTTCCTGAATAAACTGCATTAAAAAAAAAAAAAGAAAAGAAAACCTTAACCACCATTTCTTTGCTAAAACTGAATTCATGAGTCTTTCCTGTATACTTTACTTTCCATCAGATAACTGGATTGTATCACTGCAGCATTGTGTAATGTCATCATGTTTAGATGCAGGCAATGCTGACTTCTCTCTAGCAGAGGGACAGAGAGGAGACACGCAACTCAACTGATCTCCTTCCTCTCATTGCTTATGCAAAATTTGTGTAGCACATGTCAGATTCCTGTTTGTTTGTTGATATCTTCAGTTTTCAAAATGCCTGTAACTTTAACTAATATTGTCATATAAATAACAGTTATCTTGCTGTGTAATAATTAAAATGGCTTTGTAAATAATTTGTATACTTTGTGCCCAGTATAAATACTTGAGTATTTGTTATATTCAGTAGTTACAATGTAGTGTTAGTAAGCATAAACTGAATGGCTTTTCCTATTTATTGATACCAGCATTGACCTAGGAGACTACTGAAGATTCTATTTGTATACAGCTAATAACTGTATAGTGTTAAGCAATAGTTTAATCTCTTATGTCTCTCTTTTATACACACACACACATGCACATATATATGTATATCAGATTAAACTTGAGTACCTGAAGGGACACTGATCTAAAAACTTGTGCTGGATTTTAATTTAATAATATATTCAATTCACCTAAAACTTCACTAAGATTTTTTCTTCATTTATTTAATCACTTTATAGTCAATCCCATCCTTCCCCTCCTCTCCTCCAAGTCCTATCCTCATGCCCCTCCTACCACTCACCCCCTCTCATTCTCAGAGAAGAGGAGGCTGTCAAGGGATACTAACCCACCCTGCCATCTCAAGTTTCAGCAGAATAAACATATTGTCTGTCACTGAGGCCTGACAAGGCAGCCCAGCTAGAAGAAAAGGATCCAAATTCAGGCAACAGAGTCAGAGACAGCTCCTGCTTCCATTGTCAGGAGACCCACATGTTGATAAGGCTGCACATCTGCTACATATGAGTAGGGAGCCTAGATCCAACCCATAAATGCTTTTTGGTTGGTGGTTCAGTCTCTGTGAGCCCCATGAACCCAGGTTAGCTTACTTTGTAGGTCTTCTTGCCGTGCCCTTGACCCCCTGAGCTCCCATTATCTTCCGACCACTCTTCCATAAGACTCCATAAGGTCAGTCTGTTATTTGGCCATGGGTCTCTCAATTTGTTTCCATAATCTGCTCAATGAAGCCTCTCAGAAGGCAGTTATGCTAGGCTCCAGCATGCAAGCATAGCATAGTATCATTAATATGGTTCTCTCCCTTGGGGTGGGTCTCAAGTTGGGCCAGTTATTGGTTTGCCATTTTCTCAATCTCTGCACCATCTTTATCCCTACACATTATCAAAGAACAGTTTGGCACCACAGGATAAACTGAGGCAGGGCATAGATAGGACATAGATAATCTGCTGATCACCCAGCAGACTGTCTCTGAGGGTAAAAGGCTTAACTCTATAGGGCAGAACTGATTGTTCCTGACAGGGGCTTCCACTGGTAGTAGTAACCAGTGGGGCCACAACTGATTGTTGCTGTTAGTGGGCCAGAGCTGGTGGCTCCTGGTGGGGGGCTTCTACTCATGGTGGCAAGCATCCGGAAGAAAGAAAGAAAGTGGAAAAAAGACCATACACATACGCTTACACTTAATGAGAAAGTAAGTGGAAAAGGATTCCAACCACTTCATTTTTTTTCCTCCCACAGCTTATATATCCCAGCAAGATCTTTCAAGCAGTACAAAAATCACAATGTGGTTCCATCCGATTTTTCTTTAAGTGATCGATTGCAATGAATATACATATGAAAAGCATGTTCCCCAATACCCTTACATGAACAAATGTTTTATGTATTATGGGTGAGAAACAAAAATGAAAAACAAAGTATTCACAAAAAAAAAACATGTATATTTATAACTAAGCAACTTGTTACAGATTAACAAAGTGTGAGTAAGCAAGGTAATTTCTCTTTACCAGCAGGCTGCAGTTTGCAGTTACAAAGAATCAATTATCTTAAAAGATAATCTTATAAAAACCTTAAAGGAATAACAATTCTAAACTTTTATATATAAAAAAAATTTATTCCCTCAGCCATTTCTAGTTTAAATCCTCAAGGTGTATAACTACTCAATAATTTTTATTAAATCATATCCGGAAGCTGAGGGGAAAAAAAATAGTACAAGAAGTTAATCATCTTGAAGTCCAGCTTTATTGAGAGAGTCACATCAGCTAGTACTAATTGGGGATTGTTCTTGCTTGCCAACCTCAAAAAGTCCCTGGTTTTACTATTAAGAGTGCACTTTTCTGAACTTCACTTTGTTCCCTAAAAATTTTCTTCATCACAGCCACTAGCAAAAACATCTTTACCCAACCTTGCTAATTAATCTATTTTTTTTTTCAAATTCTTTCTAAGGGTATTGGTCATTGCTAACACTCTACATCTCTAAGTTCTTTTCAGTGGTAACAGTTGAGTCATTTATCTGTTCCAGCAGCAATGCATGAAAGAGATCAAACATTATTGTTGAGTGCCAGTGATACTGCTCAGTGAGGGGCGGGAAGCCCTCCCTTAGTGACTCCTGAGAAAATATTCTTCTAGGATTTTATTGAAAGTATTTGCTGGTCCTTGGTGCTGGGACTCTTCACCTTCTTCTATTCCTACTATTCTTATGTTATTTCTTTTGAAGGTACCCCGGATCTCCCAAATGTTTTGTGTCAGGGATGTTTAAATCTAACGTTTTCTTTGACTGTTATATTGATTTATTCTATTGTAACTTTTACACCTGAGATTTTTCTCTTCCATATCTTCAGTTCTGTTGGTGATGCTTGTGTTAGTTGTTCCTGTTCTCTTCCCTAGATTTTCTATGTCTAGGATTAGCTCAGTTTGTGTTTTCTTTATTGATTCTACTTCCATTTTCAGATCTTGAACAGTTTTATTTACTTCCTTCACCTTCCAATTGTGTTTGCCTGTGTTTCATTATGAGATTTATTTATTTTTCCTCTTTAAAGGCCTCCACCGGTTTGATACTATTTTCCTGTATTTCTTTAAGGGACTTATTCATTTCCTCTTTAGGTCTCTATCATGTTTATAAAGTTGGTTTTAAGATCATCTTCTTGTGCATAGCTATGTTGGGATATCCACAGCTTGCTGTAGGATAGTTGGGCTCTGGTGGTGCCATATTGCCCTGACTCTTGTTGATTGTAGTCTCAGGCTGACTTTTAGCTATCTGCCTATCCTTGGTGTTGGCCAAATGTTTCTGCTGCAGGACTCCTCAGGGTGTCAGGCAGAGCCTTTAGCTAGACAGTGGAGCTCAGGGAAGAGCCTGCTGCTCACCTCTGGTATCTGTGCCTCAGGTGGACCTGAATGTTTTGGGGGTATCACAGGCCTCTGATGGGTGTGCCCCAGATGGATCGAGCAGGTAGGGTTCTATGTTGAATGTTGTTGGGATTCCTACAAACCTCCTAGGTATGTCAGAGGATGGAGGTCAGGGATAATGTGAAGCTCACCTCTGTTAGCTATGCCCCCAGGTAGATCAGGCTGTAGGGAAGAGGCAGAAGGGGCTCTACACTTAATGTTGTTAGGGATCCCCAAAGGCCTCATGGAGATGGAAGTGGGTATATGTTGCACACAACATGCAGCTCACCTTGTTGGCTGTCTTCAATGCAACTTTTAAATTTAATTCTTGAAGACTATGGACATATACTTCTATTCACATTATTTCATAATCAATGGCTTTCATGACTGCTTTATACTTTATATTCTAAATAACTTTCACATAATCAATTAAATTTATTCAATTAATAATCAATTAAATTTATTACTTTGTTTTTTAAATCTTGTTATAATTATAAAAGAGTTCGCTTTCTTGGTTTCTATTTATACTAAAATACTGTCATTACAGTGATGCTACTGATTTTTGTACATTGGTATTTTATCCTGCATCTTTGCTAAATTTATCAGCCTTAAGTACTTGTTTGATAATACCTTTGTGGCTCTCTGGTTGTAAGATTGTGTGTGTGAGCAGTGAGACTATGACTGCTGTCTCCTAGCTCTGGTGCCTTTCCTTTCTTTCTCTTGCATGAGTGCCTGAACTAGCACATAAAGATCTATGCTGAGTCAAAGTTCTGGGCATGGGCATCCTTGATCTATTCCAGACCACAGAGAGAAGTGTTCAGTCTTTTTATTCATTGTAATATTAACCACTGGCTTATTATAGCTCATTTAAACTGTGATAACATACATCTCTTATATACCATGTTTATTCTTTATTTTATGAAGGCTACTAAAATATTATCAAATTTCCTTTGTTTAACTTTTGAGATGATTCTACAGTTATTATCCTTCCTTCTGTTTGCATCTTGAATCCAATATATTGTTTTGAAATTATATGACCTTTAACTCATTGTTCTATAAATATTTTGTGACATTAATACTAGTGGCATTCCATTATCTTGAAGAAAGTAAGAGACATTGAAATGGGACTCATTAAATAATTATGGTGAAAGTAGTGGCCCATTTCATAGTATATCAGCATGGGTTCCAGACCAGGAAAAAAATAACTGGTAGAATAGTTTTAGCTTTCACAAATGAACAGAATAACATGGAAAAAAAAGACAAGTGCAAAAATTCAGTTGTCTGTCCTGGAACACAGAAGATCTCTGAGTTAAAAGTTTCATATGGATGTATGCATATAGATGTATGTATGTATATGGGCAAGAATCTGTTAAAAGTTTAACAGTTAACAGTTAAATCTGTTAAAAGTTTCACAGTTAATAGTTGAATCTGTTAAATGTTTAACAGTTAAACTGAGTTAAAAGTATCATATATATATGTATGTATATATGCATATAGATGTATGTATGTATGTATGTATGTATATGGGCAAGAATCTGTTCAGCAGTGTTACTGAAAATACAAAATGTGTTTTCCTTCATTATGACTAGATACATCTTTTTTCACTAGACAATTAAATTTTGGCAGTGTCCCCTTTGTTCTAAAATGTAAAGAATGGAACAGACAAGCAATAGAAAGAAAATAGACCTTTGACTATTTCTGTAGAATATGATTCTATAGAAACACGAACAGGTAATACCTAAGTTATTACAGCATTACGTTTTCAATTCAGAATAAATGGAGGTTTTCCTTCTGGCTTTAAAAATAAAAGGTTCTCTCTCCGCTTTCCCTCTGTTGAGTTATTCTTGGTATCATTGTCTTTTAAATGATTTTCTTATTTTCAGCTGGGACAGTTGAAATAAACCTAAGATCCATCTGAAGATAACATTTTCTTGGAGTAAGTTATAGAAAAGTCTTTCTTGTGTAACTGTGAGCCCTTTGATGGACTTCTTCTGTTACTCTACTACAGTATAAAGGCATTTCTTTTACTAATTGCAACTGGTAACATGCCTTCCAATGGATATACTACCATTAAAACTTAAAGACACAACCATCCCATATTTATAATTTTCTGTTGAACCAGTGCCGAAGTAAGCAAGACAGAACTACAACCTGTGTGGAATTTATTAAAGATATAATAATTCAATAATTATTATTTTTTATTTACTATGTCATGACATTCAGCCATTTTCTCTAGGGTAAATCTAATACCATTTACAAATATTTGGGCACTGTATTAGATGATTTTCAGCTATATGTTCATCTTATTTTATGTATGTTTTAGGGTCATGTAAGTAATATCAAATATGCACAATTAGGGTATTTTGACAACTCACAAAATAAACAAAAAACTGGATATAAAATGTTTAAACATTAAATATTACTATATTATTTTTGCATAAAATTGTCTTTTCAGATAGATAGTATAAATGATATGACTTGACCAGGCAGGAGAGGTACATAGCTTATTGGATTCTATGAAAAATGAAAAGGTAGATTTTCAAGATACAGAATACAGAGCCTTGTACTATTGTACAGGTCAGACCCACAAAGCTGGCCTTCCTGGCAGAAATATCTGTCATGTAGTGAAATAGAAGACACACACAGTACAATCTTATTTTCTGGGCAAAATCAAGAGCAGATCTTCATCAGGAAATCCTAGTGACTTTTTAATCATTCCATTCTATGAAAGAATATGGAAGTCAATACTCTTAAGCCAATGGTTGCAATTACTCGTGTGTTTATTCAACATTTTTCTCTTTACAAAAGTGTGAACAAAATGCATGTATTTGGTAAGATTTAATAGGTTTTCAAAAGCAAAATTTGCATGTTGTCTTAAACATATTCAGGTAAGTTTGTATCTGACTCCATAATAATTTTCTGGAGAACATTGAACCAATGTTCTTTGAAATGATATGCTGATTTGGCTTTCAAAAGCGAGCAAAAAGTCTGTTGTGCCCTGTAAACTAAGACTGAAGATAGTACACTCGTTTTATTTTGTACTCACATTTATCTTTTTAGGGATGCAAGTTTTGGAATGGAATGGGATTCCCTTAACTTCTAAAACATATGAAGAAGTACAGAGCATCATTAATCAGCAAAGTGGGGAAGCAGAAATATGTGTAAGACTGTGAGTTTTTCCCCATCTTTCTGTTCCCATTTTTTGGCTATTCATGTCTTTTTTAATTTAAAATTGTTAAGGTGGAACCTTTGCCAGTCAGCAAGATTTTCAGTAATTAGGAAATAAAGCGAATACAAGATTTATGGCTTTCTTGTGTTCTGAATCAAAGGCTAAGGCATAGGCAGAACCCAGCCAACAGTTTCTGATTATGTCTCAGCTCTCTCCCCTTGATGCTTCTATTAAAACATTTTTCATTTAAAAGAAGGCCAGAGCCCACTTAGATTTTATAAATGTGTAGAACATTTTGAAATGTCTTGTGTTTAATCATAAAGATTTCACCTTAAATGATCATTTTTATCAGCTTTGACTTTTAACAACATTGCTAATATATACTGGGCTAGTGGGGTGAGCATGCCTGCGAGTTGCTTTATATCATGAACCACTTCTCATTGACCTCCTGAAAATAAAATCAGGGCACTTGGAAAAGGTACATTTTGCTTCAGTCTTCCACAGTGTCTTTCTTAATAACGTGTCTTAATTTTTAGGGACCTCAATATGTTGTCCGATTCTGAAAATCCACAGCACCTAGAACTGCATGAGCCGCCAAAAATTGGTAGGTGGCAGCAATCTGGTTTCAACCATGGATGAAGAGATTTATGCAGATGTAGCATATTTTGACATAGATACAAACAGAATTATAGATTTGTGTACATGTTATATATTTTACTGTTAGATGAGACAAGAAATCTATATTAAATATTACTATGTGAACTTATGATTTAAATTGATTAAATATAAATTCATCTTGTGAAGGCAAATTTTGAGCCATTCCTTTTTAATCATATAATTTTTAGTTCCTACTCTTTGTTTTTAGCACAACTTGGCCTTTTTTGTTGTTATTACAATGTTAGTATGAAGTCTGGGTTACTGAAATAAACAGGCCACATCCAACAGAGATTTTATACATACCTGTAAAATATATTTATTATATACTCTGTTATGCTAAGTGAAGTTTCTTCAATAAAGAGCAATATATAGAAGATTTAGAAAGGAGAAAATACGTGTTTTTACAAGGTAGTTCTCTGTGATAAAATAGGGTATTTTGTCATCTCCATAGTTCATTCAATAAAATATTCAAAATACTGTCTTGAACGCTTATCAGAACTTCATATTGCCCCTGTAATTCCTCATAACACTCATATTTGGGTCTTCTGGATTTTCCTAGGAATAGATGCATAAAGCTACACTTGAGTACATTTGGTTTTGAAAGTTTAACTTGGTCTTTAATGTTGTATCATCACCTAAAACTCCAACCAGTGCCTTGGAATGTCCAACACAGGAACCCAAGGCATAAAGCCTTTTGTTCTGTTCTAGCAGATAAGGCCAAGTCCCCAGGGGTGGATCCCAAGCAGTTGGCAGCAGAGCTGCAGAAAGTCTCACTCCAGCAGTCGCCACTGGTCATGTCGTCAGTCGTGGAGAAGGGGTCTCATGCTCACTCGGGTCCTACGTCAGCCGGATCCAGTTCTGTCCCCAGCCCTGGGCAGCCAGGCTCGCCCTCAGTGAGCAAGAAGAAGCACGGAAGCAGCAAGGTGAGAAAGGTCCCACACATGTCACCACATGCAGCCAATTCTGGTGGTTAAATCTGGGCGGAAGGCAGATGGGAAGTGAAGTAGCCTTAGGAAGAGTTATCTTGTGATGGTCCATGTGCTGATGAGCTACTGAGACAAACATTTCCCTCTTCTGACTGTTTCGCTGTCCCAGTCAAACACATCTCTTCAGATATTTCTGTTTTTCTGTTGACAACTTTGAACAATGTGCTACTTCCTATTTTTGATGTGGCAGGGTGTCATTGCTACACAAATTTGTCTCCATCTATATACAACATTAGCTATATGACCTTTTGAAACAAAAAGGTATATATTCTGCTAGGTTTCTCTCATTTAAAATCACAAAGAAATGGAAATAAGTTAGGACAAAAAGAAATAAAGGACAGCAATGACATGATTTCCATTCTGGATTCTATTCCCATTCCAGCTATTGGTTGTTCTTCATGTATGTATCTGTACTTGAAGCATTTCTGGTGCTGTTTCTTTATAGTTACTGGAAAACGAAAGGTGGACAATGCAGTAGTACTTTAACCTTATAATCTCAGATGACAATACAATGTGTAACTTTTCTGACATGTCACTCTCCTATTTAGGAGGCATTCTTGCTACCTGGATGTCAGCTCTGCCACCTCTCCTGGGACAGGCACATAGTAATTCTAAAAGGACCTAGAAAGGATGTGAGCTTCCTTTCTTAGAAATGGTAGCAGATATGCTGTTATATCTGCCCTGATAGCCGGTAATCAGTATTGCGTTTATGAGGGTCTCAGCTCTGGCTTATGCTCCACAGACACTGTCCATGATGATTGAGTTTAAGGAGTCACATTCCCCTGGAGTACAAGCCCACAGCCAAATTTAGTGGGTACGAGAAGAGTGAGGACACTTAGGACAGTGGGATCAGGAAAGGTGGTGGTTAGAAAACAATCTCTGTAAAAGGAAGAAAGGGAACAACATTCCAAGAAGTGAGCAGAACCTGAAAAAGAGCTACACAATCAGAGAACTACATGTCTTCTCTCTTTCCTTGCTTCCTTCTCCTCTCCCTGCCTCCATGCTATCTTCCTCCCTGCCTTCTAGCCTTGCAATCTGTCTGCTTGCCTGCTTGCCTGCTTGCCTGCTTTCTTCCCTTCCTCGCAAAGGCAACTTCTGTGTCTCTTAAGACAACTTGTTCATAGACTGCAGTTATCAGGGATTTTTATTTGTTTGTTTAGTCATTTGTCTGTTTGTTTATTACAATTTATTCACTTTGTATCTCAGCTATAGCCCCTCCCTTGTCTCCTCCTAGGAGCATCCATCCTCCCTCTTCTCCCCCTATGCCCTTTCCCTAGTCTCCTGATAGGGGAGGACCCTTCTATCTGATCCTAGCTTATCAGGTCTCATCAGGACTGTTTGCATTGTCTTCCTCTGTGGCCTGGTAAGGCTGCTCCTGTAGCCCCCCAAAGCTGGAGGTGAACAAAGAGCCTGTTGCAAAGTTCATGTCAGAGAGCCTGTGCTCCTGTTACTAGTGGTTATCAGGTTTTAGTTTATACCCCTTTTTAGCTACTTGTGCCATGTAAGGACCATTTTTCTTCAAGTATTGTAGCTGAATGACTTGCACAGAAGAGTAAGAAAAATATCTCTGAATTAAAATGTTAGTGGATCACCTATGAATCTTTGTTCTCATTATGGGTACAAATTTACAAATTGCCTTTTTATATATAATACTTTGTGTAGCATACTTAGAAAGTGAAAACTCTAGAAATGGGACGGCATTAGAAGAGTGGCACTGACAGCTGTTGTTGCATGTCGTCATTCTTTACTTTTCCAATAATTTGCACCTGTGTAGCTTTATAACACCTGGCAGAAATACATACTTCCAGCTTCTCATTGGCCAAAGGTAACTGCCAATCACGTACAGCTGGTCTAGCCGACATCTCTGTATATATAAATTGCTGACCAAATTCCAGCGACTCTGTGACAAAAAAAAAAAAAGACTCAAATATATTAACACAATTTTTATTTTGCTAACATGGTAAAGTGATGATATTTAGGGCGAATATAAATATTGTTATAATATTTCCTCTTTGCTTTTAGTATGCTTATTAGAAAGTTTTAGTTTCTTCTGTGACTCAAATATTCTCCATTTGGACAGTTCTAGTGCAGAGATTATTTACTCTTAGCAGTGACACTGATCCACTAACCAAATCTGGTTATTGTTGACATATATAGAGAGGGTGTTGAAGGTGTGCGTGTGTGTGTGTATGTATTTAAATGAAAATATAAAGGCTTACCTTAAAGGCTTGCCTATCATCTTTCATTTTACTTTCTTTCTTGCTTTGTTTTATTAAATGATGTAAGATAATACACTAAATCTAAATTACTCAAATTATAACTAACATTAGTATATATTTAGATGTTTAGAATATCTCTGAAACATTTTCATTCAATACTCTTTATTAAAATATTTGCATGTGTTTGTGACGTATTTTGCGATTTTTAAAATTATTTTCTTACAAAATGTTTTGTTTTCTTTATTTATTATGTGCTGGTGGGAGCAGGCCTGTGCATGCTACCATGCATATGTGTTGGGCAAAGTCTCTTTTGTCCAACAAGGAGCCCCACTCTTGTCAGGCTTAGCTACAAGCCCTTTACCCACGGAGCCATTTCACTGACACTTCTGTAACGTGGTGTAGGATGATCTGCTCAGGGTAATTAGCATATTAATCACCTGCAATGATTACTATTTGTTCTTTCTGGGCATGTTCAACATTCATTTTTCTAAATATTTTAGGTAAATATTACATTGTTGTTAATTATGTTTACCCAGCTTTGCAACAGAAATCTAGATCTCCTTCTCATATGACTCCCTCTTTCTCTTCCCTCACCTCCTCTCTGGTAAATTGCCACTCTGGTCTCTATTTCTGTGAAAAACATGAGTTTAAAAGAAAAATGAGTTTAGATTCCACATGTGAGTAAATAATACAGTACTTGTCTTTCTGTGTGTGGATTAATTTTTTAACTCATACATGTTACAAACAACAGGATTTTGGATATTTTTATAGCTCAATAGCATGCCATGGGGTGTGTGGCACATTTCCTTTATCTTTTATCCACTCACCACTTGACAAACTGATGTTACCATGACTTTGCTATTGCTAATATTGCCGACATATATGTGGGCATAAAAAGGCCTCTTCAAAGTACAGATTCCATTTCCGTTTGACATGTGGCCAGGAGTGTATTCCTGGAGCCTCTTCACTTTTTTTAGGATGTAGCATACTGTTTTAAAATGGCTGGGATCATCTGTAATCCCACGAACCGTGCACAGGGGCACTTTTCATCTCAGTCTTTCCACTACTTTCCATCAGAGTCTTTTTAATAATAGCCGTTCCTTTGGCTGTTTGTAGATATGATCGTTATTGTTGGTCTAATTTGTGATTCTCTGATGACTGGGGAGGGGAGGGAAGGTCTGGAAAATGTTTTTTATACACCTGATCAATCAGTATGTTGTCTCTTTCAAGAGATATTTATTTTGGACTATGGTCTACTTTTTATAGTTATTTCATTTGTGGTACTGAGCTTTTGAAGTTTCTTATATATTGGTGAAATAATTGTCAGATATGTTTTGCTGAGGTTCTCTGTTTTGAGAGGTGTGTATATATGTGTTGTTTGTTTTCTTAGCTGTGAAGAAGTTTGAAAGTCCAATTTAATTCCACTTGTCAATTTTAGGTTTCGCTGTCCGTGAACTTGGGGTCACAGACAAGAATTGTTCCTCAGGTCACTGTTGAACATTTCTTCTACATTTTTAAAATTATGTGTAAACAACTGATGTTTCATTAACAATGTTTTGAATTGTTGCTTTTTAAATAATATATATCAAACATGATTCTTATTTATTTTAATAAAGTTTAAAATTATATAAATGGTCAAAGAATCATTTTCTGTGTTTTAATAATTATTCTGAAAAGGATATACTTTATTAGACTATTAGCAAATAACTTTTACTACTTTCACTTGTGGTATATATGAAATACAATAGAATTTTAGTATCCATGATTTAGCAACAAAATCTACAAGCAAATTTAGACTATTTTAATTTATTATTTTACTTTAAATAAATCAGTGTGTAGTTTTGTCATGAAAATGTTAGCACTGGAATTTTAACTCATCTTCCTTTTTTAAAATATTTTTAATTAATTAATTTTTTGTAAATTATAGTTTATTCACTTTGTATCCCTGCTGTAGCCCCCCTCATCTCTTCCCAAGTCCACCCCCATCTTTGCTCATGCCCATCACAAGTTCACTGATAGAGAGGTCTAAAATTTTTCTTTGTTTTTATATTTCAAAATCTGGATACTTTTATTTTCTAAATTGTAGTGTAAAAATTTTAACTGAAATATTTCCTCCTTTTAGGTGTTCTTATGAAATAATAATTTGCTGTCATGGTATCCTCAAAACTTCAGGATAACCCTGTAGAGAGAGGCTTTCAGACATTATCTCTACCTATGTATAAAAATATAATGGAAATGTAACAAGTTTATAAGCAAGCATTTATTTAGGAGCGTGAATTAGTTTACATTACTTCCTTTAATTTCATTATTTATTATTTTTTTTTTGAGACATGCTTTTGCTGTGTAGCATTGAATAACCAGGAAATTGCTATCTAGACCAGGCTAGCCTTGAATTTACAGTGGTCCTTTTACCTCTGCCTCTTCAGTGCTGGGAGTAAAGGCATATGCCATCATGTCTGCCTGATGGATCTCTTTCTTAATTGTTTTGAAAACTCTCTTTAGCTAAAGAGTTATGAGAAAAGGAAAAACTTAACTGAAAAAATCAATTTTAATTAAAGATGGTCTGTTGCTTGGGAGCTTCAGTGTGCAGGGAGCTAGAAGGAGGGCAGCACAGAAGGTGACTTTCATGCCACCTTCTGTGCTCCTAGGCAGTCTATGTAAATCATTTCATTGCTATGCAGAGCTTTAAAACCTCTAAATGTTTAAGCAAAGTGATTTAAGGTAAGAGTATTCATTTTTATTTAAGTAATTGAAAATACTTAATTCTGACATAAAATCATGGTTTCAAAGCAGGTTTTTCAAAACGAAAAACAGATTTATGTCTCCTAAAATTGAACAAGTTTGAGAATTGTAAGTAAATGCTCTAATTCTGAAGCAACCAAATGGATAAAAGGTATTTTGCAGGCAGTGTGCTACAACCAATAAAAGTTAACTTTAAAAGACAGTTAAAATAAGAACACCTATCTGAAGTAAGAGAAGACATGGAACAGCTCAGGAGCCTTCCACAGAGGGCCTTCTGAAAGACTGTGCTTATCAGGGTATGCTTATCAGATACTGAGACTCATAGCCAAACTTTGGGCAGAGTGCAGGGAATCTAATGGAAGAAGGGAGAGATAGAAAGACCTGGAGGGTACAGGAGCTCCACAAGAGACCAAGAGGGCCAAAAATTCTGGTCTCAGGGGTTCCTGCAGAGACTGATGAACCAACCAAGGAGAGGACCTAGATCCCCTGCTCAGAATATAGCCCATTAACAGCTCAGTCTCCATGTGGGTTCCCTAGTAAGGGTAGCAGGGACTGTTTCTGACATGGACTCAGTGGTCAGCTGTTTGATCACCTCCCCCTGGTGAGGTGGCCTAATTAGGCCACAGAGGAAGAGGATCCAGACAGTCCTAATGAGATCTGATAGGCTAGGGTCAGATTGTTGGGGAGCAGGACCTCCCCTATCAGTGGACTAGGGGAGGGACATAGGGAGAGAAGAATGAGGGAGGGTGGGAATGGAAGATGAGGGAGGGGGATATAGCAGTGATACAACATTAATAAATTTTAATAAATAATAATAAAATTTAAAAATGAGAATACCTATGAATTGCTTATTTATTAATGCAGTATGTGGTCTTTAATATTTCAGCCTACTGATGCAGCAGCAAAGGCTTCCTCCCATCCAATTACAGGAGAAATTCAGGTATGAAAAACCTTTAATCTTTATTTTATTTTACTTTATTTTTGCTTTTAGCATTTGTCTATCAGAATTTCTAACATACTGGTTCTTTCATATCATATAACATATACAAAACTCTGTAGGAAGTACAATGTTATAGCATATCATGTACATGTTTGTCATAGCTTTGGAACTCCAAACTGCAAAATCTTCTGTCAGTAGATGCTGAGCTTCAGGAGGTGTGTACCTGTTGAGTGAGTTTCATACACAGCTTCTTCTTCCAAAAACCTGATGGCCAATCTTCAAGTTTCATGATTCCAGTGATGTCTTTTGTTAAATCAATGACTTTTTTCTTTTTTAGTTTTTTTATAATAATTACAGTTTATTTGCTTTGCATCCCAGCTGTAGCCCCCTTCCTCATTCCCTCCCAATCCCACATTCCTTCCCTCATCTCCTTCCATGCCCCTCTCCAAGTCTACTGATAGGAGAGGTCCTCTGCCCCTTTGATCTGACCCTAGCCTATCAGGTTTCATCAGGACTGGCTGCATTGTCTTCCTCTGTGGCCTGGTAAGGCTGTTCCCCCCTTAGGGGGAGGTTATCAAAGAGCCAGCCACTGAGTTCATGTCAGAGACAGTCCCTATCTCCTTACTAAGATACCCACTTGGAGATTGGGATGCCAAGGGCTATATCTGAGCAGGGGTTCTAGGTTATCTCCATGCATGGTCCTTGGTTGGAGTATCAGTCTCTGAAAAGACCCCTGGGCCCACATTTTTTGTTTCTGTTGCTCTCCTTGTAGAGCTCCTGTCCCCTCCAGGGCTTTCTGTCTCCCCCTTCTTTCATAAGATTCCCTGCACTCTGCCCAAAGTTTTGCTGTGAGTCTCAGCATCTGCTTTGATACCCTGCTGGGTAGAGTCTTTCAGAGGCTCTCTGTGGTAGGCTCCTGTATTATTCCCTGTTTAGCAATTAAAAACAAGGAAATCATGAAATTTGCAGGCAAATGGTGAGAACTAGAAAAGATCATTCTGAGTGAGGTATCCCAGAAGCAGAAAGACACATGTGGTATGTATTCACTTATAAGTGGATATTAGACATGTAATATAGGATAAACATACTAAAATCTGTACACCTAAAGAAGCTAAGCAAGAAGGAGGACTCTGGGTAAGATGATCAATCCTTACTCAGAAAAGCAAATGGGATGGAAATCAATAACTTCTAATTAATTGATAAATTTCTATCATAGGAAAGTTTTTAATACTGTAGGTCATAAGAACTTTGTGATTTATGTAATCACCTGAAAGAATTTTGACTGGAAAGTAGAATTGAAAGTACAGAAAATTGCAGCTTTAGTTTTGTGTGTATATTTTTACTTGTATATTGTATTGTCATAGTTTATATCTTATTGTGAATAACAGTAAAATATTTTCTAATTTGGCTTTAGGTAATATCAAAATACAATTCAAGGTAGATGAGAAATGTCATAACATAGAAATATATAACATAGTACAAATTAGTTATCAAAAGATAACAGCAGTCCAATAAGGAAAAATGGGTTTGTCTCCAATGTAGTGTAAATTAGATTCTCACAATGGACTTTACAGGGTAACAGAGATATGAATTAATGTTTCAGGAAGCATAGAGGGGTGAGAGTGTGTTACTGACAGCAGCAGCACAAAGAAAGCTGTTGTACTCAGAGTCAAGCAATGTTGGAATCATCTCTGAGAGGCTGACACTTCCAGAAAGAACTTTGGGTGCAAGCACAAGTGAACTATCTCTCATATAATACAGTGCAATATTATATGTTTTAGAGTAAGAGGCAGACTGATGGAGAAAAGATAAAAAAATAACATGTACTAAAATTCTGTGTATTAATAGCTTACAGAGATATTACAGGGGCAAGGGTACAAAGACTGAAAAGCCAGTGAAGTGGCTACACACACAGGCAAAAGCTAGAGTAAAGCAGTGGAAATGCAGAGGGGTGTCCCAGGGCACCTCACCTGGAAGGAGCTGGTGGGATTGAGCCAGTCTTGTTTTGCATTCCTGGTGTTGCTGTGCCTCTGCTGGTTGCCAGTGTTAAGAAGGGTTTTCACCATTTTTTATAATAATTACAGTTTATTTCACTGGCCACACAGGAAATACAACCTCCAACTTTTGATTCTTACTTTTTTTCCCTTCTACGTTTTTTTAACTTCTTGCCTTTAGACTGATGTTTGCTGCTTCTGTTTGGTTTAATGTTAGCTTCTTTGTTTCCCTTCGTCTGACCCTTCAGCAGTAACACTTAATGCTGAAGTTGAAACTTACTCTGACACAATGCCTCTTGGAAGCCAGCAGTGCTTCTCAACCTTTCTAATGTCTTGACCCTTTAATTCATTTCCTCATGGTGAGCCCCACCCCCAAACCCTAAGATTATTATCATTGCCACTTTGTAACTGTAATTTTGCTACTGTTATGAATTATATTGTAAATATTTTTATTGATAAAGGTTTGCCAAAGGTGTCATAATTCACAGGCTGGGAACCACTGAGCCCAAATGTTCTTAAAGCTGGTGTTCTGGTTATTTCCTCTTGTGTGGCAAAGCCTTATCCCAGTGACACACATACATTCATAACCATAAAGATCCCAAAGACCCTGTGTGTGAGGATGGCCCATGCTTCCTCTGGGCTGATCACCAAGCTCCTTGTAATCTTTAGGAACAAATGGTAAAAGTTTAAGAAACAGTCTCTTGAGGTAGCATGTATTTTCAGTACAAAAATATAATAAATATTTAGCGTATAATTTTTCTTCTAGGCCAACTTAAACTATGTCAAGACTCTTCACTGTGCAGGGTCCAGAAAACATGAACAGCATGTCTACTGAAATCCAGACATGCCTGGGAGCATCCAGTTAAATTGGGCATTAACTGTTTAATTTCAAATAAAATGGAGATGAAGTAAATAATTTCTTATAAAGTGCTGAAAGAACTAGTAAAGTATTAAATGATACTGTTTTGTACTTTTTTCATGGAATTATTTCTATACCTTTAAGCTTCAAATCAACTATGATCTTGGAAATCTTATAATACATATTCTTCAAGCAAGAAATCTTGTTCCCAGAGACAACAATGGCTACTCTGACCCTTTTGTTAAGGTGTACCTACTTCCAGGTCGCGGGTAAGTACAGAGGCATTGTCTTCTAAGTGTAGCAGCCCACAGTCTAAACAATCGGATAGTATCTTCCATCCGCTAGTTTCCAAGCCTAACCTGCACTGTCCTTCTTACTCTGTCCTTAATCTTTTTTTGCCATTGTATTGATATCTAATTAGTAGAAAAGGTTAAATTAAAATTTTAAATTAAGTTCTCAAGGGTTTCCAGAGAGGAGTTGTCATAATAAACCTAATCTCCATGAGAGCAAGCAGCATTTTGATTGTGAGAGCCACGCTGTGTCATGTGATCAGGTGAACTGAAGTCACTTAAAAACTGGTGGCAGATTTCAAGAACTAACTTATCTCCCTAAGTTCACTTGAAAGTCAACATGTGTTTACTCTTTATTTTTACACACTATGTGTATTATCTCATGTTTGATGTTCACTAAATGACTTTTTATGAACCCCTCTTTATATACACATTTCAAAATCAATGTTTAAAAAGAAGAAACAAATAATAACATTTGAAGTTCTGATTTTGTTATATAAATAAAAGATGTTCTATTGAATCTTTAATGGGATATATGCATTGCTGATACAAAATAAGTGTGTAAAAGCCCAAGTCTGGACTTGTGGTATAACTGCCTGGCAAGAGTATGTATTTAACATACCTCAGTACTTCGTTTCCCAGCACCAAATAAAAATATTGTTAAAGATATGTGTTCTTCAGAGACACATAATAACTAACCACATAATTATGCTTAATAGTGATGTTTCCACATATCAGTGAGTTTTTGAGAATGGCTTCAAAACAGATTTGACTGATACAAATCTTTATACCTTATCTATACTGTTCACGTTAGCCCAATTAATATCGTGAAACCATGAGCAGTGAACAAATAGAAGTGTGTTGAAAAATTCCTCAGCTAATAGGAACACTGTTTTCATTTTTTTCTATAATTTGGAGATGACATTTGAGTATCTGTTTTTGCTTGGAAAATTTTAAGTGTAGCATAGAAGCAGAGAGTAGTCTAATGACTGATCATTCTTTATCTTCAAAAGTTTTTCTTAATAGCCTATTAGATTTCACATTTATTCGTATACATTCTACAGCCATATAATTTTAACCAACTTTTCTTGTAAGTATTTCAGTATGTAATTTTAAATGGTAATACATTTAATGGTATTAAAATGATTCCTTAGTTTTCTGAATAAGAGCTTTCCTAGTATTTTTTAGTTGGTTGAGAACCTAAGTGGTATTTATGGAACATGCCACCCATCTAAACAAATGCTTTTAAGTACATATCAAACAATCCTCAAAGCTACGTCATGTGCTGTAAAGCCTCAACAGATTTAAAAGCTTCTAAACTGCATAGATGTCTGTTCTGACATGAGGTTTTCCTGAAGGGGAGCTACATAAAGTCATGAACTTCCGTGAATCTGCTGTATGCTCACTAAGCCACCACGGGCATACACCAACTTCCTGGGTATTCAGTTTTCTTGTCACTATTAGGCACAATCATAAGTTTCAGTTTGAGGTGAAACAAATCAGACAATAGAGAGACAGTGTATCAGAAATAAAGCACAGGTTCTAACTCCACACCCCTACCCCAAGAATTCACTTTGAAAAGTTAGAACTGTTGATGTCATTGATCTCATTTTATTTTTTAAGATTTTTAAATCCTCCATAATTCTACCTGGAATCAGTAAAATAGCCACATAATCCAGGAAAGAGGACTTTTTCATGTTTATTTTAAATAATTAGTAAGTTTAGGTCACATCATTATATGTCCTAAAAGACTTTCCAGATGTAATTAAAGGTATAAATCTTACAATAAAATGTTTATATATTTGTATATATAATTTGGCCATGTCTTTTAAGGTGAGTATAACAAAAATAAACAAATGATGAAATTGACTTTATTTTAATTTTGGTCATAAAAACTTTTATGTTCTTTAAAACTTATGGGAAATTACTCTTAGTGGTTTTTCTGTATTTTTAAGCGGATTAATGAAAACTGTACTGTGATTTATTTTCCATCTTTCCTAACTGTAGCCTCAATGCTTATATTTATGCACAATGTGATTTAGTTGGCAAGTTGCAAAATTGATTAAGTAGAACATGTAAACAGGTAACATGAATACTTCACCCCGTTCTATAATACTTAGCTGCAAATGATAAAAACTGTAGTGAAAGGGAAAAATAAATGCAGACCATACTATTACCCTAACATATTTCATTTAATGATTCCTCAGAAGGTGGGACTCAGCTGCATGGTGGCTAACATGCTTAATTCCTCACCTGTCATTAAGTTATCACTAAGTACTGAATGATCTGTGATTAGGATTTATTACTCATGTTAGAGCTGTTCACTGTAGCTGTAAGATTATCTTCTCCCTCGAGTCAGTTTCGTGCTAGGCTTTGCTTCTGTGATTGCTGTTCTCATTCTTCCTGTCTGTTTCTATTCCTAACTTTTTTTCTTCCTTTCTTTCTGTCTTTCCTGTTGTACCCTTCACTCTGGCTTCTGGAATCAATGCAGACAAGTCATGGTTGTCCAGAATGCAAGGTAGAGTCGATTCTGCTTCAGTGTTAACAGTGCTGACATACTAGAGTTGTTTCTTGTGTGTGTTCTAAGTGCACCAACCAATATTCTAACTTGGGCCCTAAGTTTTATTCTTTTCCAAATGGATGTGTGCTGAATTAGGCCTACAGCAAATGGTTTTGACCAGAATGCAACAGGACATAGAAAATACTAAAAACAGAAAAGAAGGATAAGAAAAATTTCACCCTAAATTTGAACATAACTGAAGTTTCCAGTTGTGTTTTATGTACTGTACGTCATTTTGCTGTTAATGTGATACTCAGAGCTTGAGTTCTCCTGATTTCCTATTGCAAATGAAGACATCGCAAGTTGCTCTTTTTTTTTTAAAGTGAATTTATGGATGAGTCCTGGGTGTGTGTTTCATTCTAAATGTGTTTATTTTCTTACGTGATATTGGAATGTCTCATGGTTTTATATCTTCTGTACTCCCAAAATCACGGGAAGGCAAAAAACTACTCACTATAACGCATGAGTAATCACATGAGCACTTTTCTTTGATGCTATGTAGTTGGGAATTTCTCTGATTTGTTGTGAGCTGCATCAGTATCTTTCCAACTGAGATATCTCTCAAACCATAACCCAAGTATGCTATCATGCATCACCCACTGCTTTATAACCTAAGTGTGTTATTGAGTTGAAGAGACGAATGTGCCATCTTTACTAGTATGCTGATGAAGAGTTTCTCCTCAACCATATTCTTATTACAACATTCATTTTGTATTTATTATTAAAATATGACAATTTTATTGATGCTGGAAGGTTGATTTTTTAAAGACATAAATATTTATCTTCAGCACTAGCATCTATTACCATATCCTTACTCATACTCAGAAGCATCATTCCTTTCTTCAGTAAACAGTGCAATATATTAAAAATAATATAATGAGGGTGGAGAAATTATTCAGGAGGTTAAAACCAGGCTGCTCTTCCAAAGAACCCAGATTCCATTGCCAGCATCCACATGGCAGCCCACAACTTTCTTTAACACCAGTTCCAAGGACCCAAACATCCTTTTCCAGCATTTGTGGATATTAGGCATACAGGTGTACACAGACATATGTGTAAAGACTAAACACTCATACACATAAAAATAAATTTAAAACAGTAAAAATAAATAAAACAATGTAAGTCCTAAGGCCCTAATAAATCTACATTGGTCATTTTAATCTTTTTTTTTCATTTAGTTTTCTACAGTTTCCTCTGAATATACTCATATGCTATGGAAGGATTGAGGTCAGGTAGGAATGAGATGAGAGAAAGCCAAGGAAAGATGGCAAATGGCCTATGGCCTTGGCTACATTACTTGGTTAGCTATGAAATGGAAAAGGCCATAACTGAAAAATCTCTCCCTTTTCTCTCACCATCCTGTTAGACAAAGTGTGCTTTTTCTCATCAATGAGATTTTTCTATGATTATAACACATTTTAACTATCATTATAACTGGAAGTACAGTAACTGGCTAGACATTTTTGAACACCTTTGTTGCCATGTGAGTGTTGTCATCTGGAACATATGTTGGTATATGTGTCCAAACCCAACTTAATAGTTTTTAAAGAAGACAAAGATGCACAGTTATGGGTTGTTGGGTTTTTTTCTTTTTAATTTATTCTTCTTTCATATATTACATCTTGACTGCAGTTTCCCCTCCATCCACTCCTCCTGGACCCTGCTCTCTACTTCAAGTTTTAAGATGAAGTGCCATGCTCAACTGATGAACTAACTTCGTATTTTCCCATATTGATAAAACTTTGATTATTAAACATAGTATATATGTTTAATAAACATAGTATAATTGCCATGATGTGATATCATTAATGTACTGCCTCTAAAAAGAAAGGCAATTATGCTCAAGAACCCCAGTTTATCTGTCCATGTTTGGCACACAAATGCAGAGGTTTGGCATAATTTATTAAATTATGATGATTTATCAATTATATACAATTTCAACACAGCATTATTGCTTCAAACAAGTGTTTAAAAGGAGAGGCTTCCTGTGGCCAGTTCTGAAGTTCAGGAAATGGAAAAATAAAATAAAATTATGGAGGAGGGTCACATGTTCAAGGCCAGCCTGGGGTACATAATGACATGCTTCCTATAGACTAATCAATTAATTAAAGGGATGAAAGACAAAGAGAGAAAAGAAGTGAAACTAGAAAAGAAAACATGTGCTAGAGGATTGCTTTCATTTATGAAACTGTGAAAAGGACATAGACCTGTGCAAGATCATTCCTGCCAAAAGCTTTGCACAGGTGGGAAGGAGCTCATGAATTCTCAGCCATAGCTGAGAAGCTATTGCTAGTGGTGGCTGCTGGGGAAGAGAGAGCCAGCTTTTTTTCAGGTATAACCCCTTGTGAGGCTACCTACCCATATTCCAATAGATGGCCCCACATATACACATATGGACAACACTGAATGAGTTCTGTAAGTTAAAACAAAAATACAAAACACACAGCCTACAGACTGGGAAGGATCTTCCCCAACCCTATATCTGACAGAGGGCTAATATCCAGAATATATAAAGAACTGAAGAAGTTAAAAAGCAACAAATCAAGTAAGCCAATTAAAAAAAGGGGGGGGTGTTCAGAGCTAAATAGAGAATTCTCTGTAGAGGAATATAGAATGGCAGAGAAACACTTAAAGAATTGCTCAATCAATGTTCTTAGCCATCAGGGATATGCAAATCAAAATGACACTTAGATTTCATCTTACACCCAGAATGTAATAGAATGGCTAAGATAAAAAACTCAAGTGACAATACATGCTGGAGAGGATGTGGAGAAAGGGGAACCCTCCTCCATTGCTGATGGGAATGTAAACTTGTACAACCACGTTGGAAATCAGTCTGGCACTTTCTCAGACAATTAGAAATAGCTCTTCCTTGAGATGCAGCTACACCACTCCTAGGCATATATCCAAAATATGCTCAAGTACACAACAAGGACATTTCTTCAACCATGTTTGTAGTAGCTTTATTCATAATAGCCAGAACCTGGAAACAACCCAAATATCCCTCAGTTGAGAAATAGCTATAAGAAGCTGTGGTACATTTACACAATGGAATACTACTCAGCTATTAAAAATAAGGTAATCATGAAATTTGCAGGCAAATGATGGAAACTAGAAAAGATCATTCTGAGTGAGTTATCCAAGGAGCAAAAAGACACATACTGTATATACTCACTAATAAATGAATACTAGACCAATAATATGGGATAAACATACTAAAATCTGTACACCTAAAGAAGCTAAGCTAGAAGAAGATCAATCCTCACTTAGAAAGACAAATGGGATGGACATTGGAAGTAGGAAAAAACAAGTAACAGGACAGGAGCCTACCACAGAGGGCTTTTGAAAGACTCTACCTAGCAGTGTATCAAAGCAGATGCTAAGACTCATAACCAAACCTTGGTCAGAGTGCAGGGAATCATATCAAAGAAGGGGGAGTTAGTATGACCTGGAGAGGACAGGAGCTCCACAAGGACAAAATATGTCTGGGCATATTTTCTGAGACTATTTTTCCAACCACGGACCATGCACGAATATAACCTAGAAACCCTGCTGAGATGTAGCCCATGGCACCTCAGTATCCAAGTGGGTACCCTAATATGGGGAACAGGGACTGTCTCTGACATGAACTCAGTGGGTGGCTCTTTGACCACCCTCCCCTGAGGGGGGAGCAGCCTTGCCAGGACACAGAGGAGGACATTACAGCCAGTCCTGATGAGACCTGATAAGCTAGGGTCATATGGAAGCGGAGGAGGTCCTCCCCTATCAGTAGACTTGGAGAGGGGCATAGGAAGAGATGAGGGAGGGAGGGTGGGAAGGAAAGGAAATGAAGGAGTGAGTTACAGCCTACAGCCGGGATACAAAGTGAATAAAATGTAATTAATGTAAAAAAATAATTTAATTAAAAATAATAAAACAAATTATACTTTCATTGAAAACAAAAAAACACACATTTGGAAGAGAGAAGAATGGAAAAGGGAGGAGTAGAAGAGAAGGGAATGAGATTTGATCAAAATGCAGTATATACACATATACACATGTGAAATTGTTAAATAATAAAAATTTTATTAGCTGGGCACATGCCTTTAATTCCTGCACATGGGAGGCAGAGGCAGGCAGATCTCTGAGTTCAAGGCTAGCCTGGTCTGTAGAATGAGTTCCAGGACTGCCACAGCTCCTCGGAGAAACCATGTCTCTAAAAACAAAGAGAAAAAAAGTTTTTTGTTCGTTTCTTTGTTTGTTTTTTCAATTGTGGAAACTAGTCTGTAATAAAGCTTCCCATTGGCCTCTGCTATTGGTTGTGGCAAGCAGAAATACTACCTTGGCTGCCAAGATTCTAAACTATTGTATGCCTCTTAACCAAAACTCAGCTGAACACTGGACTTGATGGCAAGCACCTATGATGGCAATGCTCAGACATCAATACTGAGAAGCAGATCATGTTTTGCTGTGCCTCTGTACCAACAGGATATTTTCACTAAAATATTTAGTTAAGTTCACAGGCTATTATACAGAACACGATGGATAGCTCTAGGAATGACATTCCCAGACAGGGAAAGAAAAAGGAACCATGAGGTATATTCCTTACTCCTAAAAAATCAAAACATTATTTTTCAAGGTCATAATCAAAGTCAGCAGAAAGAGACAGAGAGCCAGACAAGGACATAAACACAGGTAGCCGAGAAGCAAAGAGAGAGCAAATGAGTGAAGATACTAGACTGAAAATGCTGCAAACTCAGAAAGCCAAATAGCAAGCCTGCTAAATGATAAAAACAAGAAAGCCTGATCCAAAGATGAATCCTCTAAGACAGAAGTCTGAGGAGCACAATGACAAAGAACATTCTTCTGATTATAGGAAGCAACTAAACGATCTGAAAATGAAGACAGACATAGCACACAGAAATGAAGTCATCATGAGGCAGAAGTCACTCAACATCTGCATCTCAGGAAAGTCTCCATTGCAGTAGAAGTGAAGAGGAGGCTCAGTCCTGCAAGAGGGATCAAAAGTCTCAATTCAGAATCAGAGACAAGAAGTCAAGATTAGAATCAAGGAAAGAAAATGATGGATCAGAGCATATTCAGTCAGACACAAGCTCAGGACTTAGAACATGGGGCCAAAGTTGAAATGGAAAGAAGAGAAGTGGAAAGCCATGAAGAACAATTGAAGCCTAAACAGGACACCTAGATCACCTCCCTTGAGAGGCAAAAAGTGAACAATGGACACCTAGGAAGCTTTAGCTCAGAGACTGGAAACAGAAAAGAAATTACAAGAACATCAACAAAAGCATATGGTTGAAAAGAAAATAGCTTCAGGAGCCGCAGCTTCTCAGTGTTCTGTTCTCAGTGTTGCTGTGCGGTTGTGGAAACACAAATGACTGCTCAGATAGATACCAAAGTTTTAAAAGAAAAAACAAAGCTCTGCTTGCTAAACCCAAGCAGAGACATGCATGACTGTGCCTGGCTACTGTAAGCAGCAGCTGTTTGCTGAGCGACAGGAAGAAAGGAAAAGGCTCCAGCAAGAAATAATGCAACAAATCTCAGACTGCTGGAGTATGAGAAAATTGAATTCTGGAAACAAGGACCAGAATGTCAAACGTAAGGAGTTATAGGATTTAAGAGTGAAAGTAGAGCTGGACTGTAGCTCAGATGAAGAAACTGACAAGACTTTGAAGCAAAGAAGTTTCCCAAATCTCGATGCTCAGTAAGAAATGGCAAGATCACAAATCCACACTCAAGGAATGAGTTGGGTTTCACATCTTCAATTCATGGAATAGAGCGTTTGAAAGGGCACAGTTTGGGACTTTATAGTCATATACTGGTATAAGCTTTGCTCACCAAATACCTAGAGCTTAGATGGGTGTTGCACTGACTTAATTCACTGAAAAATATTATTTTGTTTTAGAAATGTCAGATCAATGGCACTGATGTTTGTGGTTAATAAGGTGTTAAGCTCACTTTCATTGACAGGATTATTGAAGATGAATATGTGTTAATTCATGAACTCTACTTTTCAAATATACATAAAAGCTTCATGTAGTATAAAATCTCATACATAGATTTTCTTATGTCTGAAGTCCTGGTACATTCATACTTAAAGTTTGTGTGGTTATTTTCATATATTTATACCTGAAAGAAATATTATGTAGATGCTCTATAGAAGAGCTGGCCATTTGCTATTTAATCTGAAACAAACAAGCTGGGGAGTGATAATAAAAATGGTTTTCTCAAACAAAAAGTAAAGCTGTGAAAAGGGGCTGGAGTCTGGACAGAATTGGAGAATCAAATTCGATAAGACAAAGATATTCTGTTATAGAATGCTTTAATCTGTGCCAGCTTGGATTACTTCTGACTCTGTTAAAAGATAAATGCTTGTAATATTCATCCGAATTGCCATACAGTATTTACGTGCCCTTTGCCATTCAGAATATCCCTAGGCAACTCTAAAAAGTGTTCTAATTTCTTTTGTTATGAGAGTGTGTCTGTACATAGTAATATTTTGTATTATATGTAAATTGATGCAGAGGAAATTAATATTATAGAGACGCAAAGTACATACCAGCTAATAAAGCCTAAAAGAAAACGGGTGAATGCGTGATACTTTTGGATATGATTAATGAGTTAATTTCTACTACATATTTTAGAGTAAAGAATAAGGAATTTTTATACTTAAATCCTAATCCTACCACCTAATACCCATGTAGTCTTACTAGCACATCTTAATTCCTCTACGGCTTAAAGTCTAAGCTTCAGTCATCTCACCTATTAAGTGAGATAGTAAGCGGACCTGCTTTCTACGGACTTTAAGATTAAGCATACAAAACAGAGATCTGCCTAGAAAGCAGTCAAAACCTAAAGTTACCTGTCATTTCAATGTGACTATTAAATGCTTTTATTTTTATGTTTTATTTTTTTAATAATTACAGTTAATTCACTTTGTATCCCAGCTGTAGCCACTTCCCTCATTCCCTCCCAATCAAGCCCTCCCTCTCTCATCTCCTCCAATGCCCCTCCCCAAGTCCACTGATAAGAGAGATCCTCCTCCCCTTCCATCTGACCCTAGCCTATCAGGTCTCATCAAGACTGACTGCATTGAATTCCTCTGTGGCCTGGCAAGGCTACACCCCTCTCCCCTCAGGGGGAGGTAATCAAAGAGCCAGCCACTGAGTTCATGTCAGAGACAGCCCCTGTTACAGTGCTTTTTAAGTATGAATAAAATATATGATCATAAGGCAATACCATTACAGTTGTCCTTTGTGATAGATATGTATGGTTTCTGATAGAGAACTAGTATTTAATGTGTTCTTTAGCTGTACAAATGACTGTAACTACTAAATGTGGATGTGAAAATTTTATATTTATTTATATTATAAGGATTAATAAAATATGGGGATTGATAAATTCTTTGGGAAATTTCAACACTACAGATGATATCAGTTTAAGGCATACCTGTATTTTAATAAAAGAACACGCTTGCATTTGACTATGCCTGTTTTAAAAATTATACATATATATATTCACTATTTTAGAACTTTAATAAAGAGAATATTACTGGTGATCATCAAATTTTGGATCTTATCTTTGCTATGGTGTTCCAATGGTTTCAACTTTTAGATAACTAAGTCCAAGTCACATAGAAATGTAAAACTTTACTAGTTTGTGCATGCCTTAAATAGACCAGCCTAAAGGGACAGTAATGATTCCAAACTATTAAACAGCTGTTAACTTGAAAGTATTTACATTAGTTGTTCCTATGCCATCATCAAAAATAAACAACAAACATAAAAAAATAAAAGGACATACCATGGCAAGAAACTTCTAGTTTTTGAAATTGGAACCTTTCGAGTTAACAAATATATATTTGACTATTATCTAATTATTATTTTAATATTTTATTATATTTACTCCAGATGTTTTTATAATAGGTGATATATTACAAGTATACTTGGAGACTTTAAATCACTTTCTTGTCCACCTAGAATATTCACTAAATTAAATTTAATATTTATACATCCTAACCTTTCCTGTGACAGTAATATAGATGTATTATGGACAAGTACATTCAGTAATTTGTACCATTATTTAACATGATTTTAAATTCATATAATGATAAGTTAACCATGTTTATGTTTCTGTAAAACTTGAAATAAAAATATTTTCAAGAATTCATCCCGTGGCTTAATATATCATGGATTGAATATTCAATTATCTATTTATTTATTTATTAACTTTATTAGAAATAATGTTATGATGAAGTACTTAAATACATTTGTTTCGTACAAGTGGAAGACATTTTCTGAGGCAGAAGCAGAATTAGTAGAATTGAAATATACTGGGTGTATATATAATATCTTAAACTTCATTAGATATTGACAAAGTTAGAGGCAAAATATATATAAAATATTATAATTTCTTAAGAATTATGTTTGTTAAAATCATGGTGTAAATATTTCTTACATAGTATCTACAGTTTATCTTGAATGACATATAGCAATTCCAACTTTTATTTTTTGTTAATATAATTCTTTTAAAAAATTTTTAATTAATTAATTACAGTTTATTCACTTTGTATCTCAGCTGTAGCCCCTTCCATTTCCTCCCAGTCCCACCCACCCTTCCTCTTCTCCCGCTATGCCCTTTCCCTAGTCGCCTGATAGGGGAGTTCCTTCTCGCCTTCTATCTGACCCTAGCCTATCAAGTCTCCTCAGGGCTGGCTGTATCATCTTCCTCTGTGGACTGGGAATGCTGCACCCTCCAGAGGGAGGTGATCAGGGGGAGCTAGTCACTGAGTTCATATCAGAGACAGCCCCTGCTCACCTTACTAGGGAATCCACTTGAAAACTGAGAAGGGATCTAGGTTAGAGTATTGTCTCTGCAGGTCCTGGACCCAGATTTTTTGGCTGTTGGTCACCTTGTGCAGTTCCTGTCCCCTCCATGTCTTTCTATCACCCTCTTCTTCCGTAAGGCTTCTGGTGCTCTGCCCAAAGTTTGGTTATGTGTCTCAGTATCTCCTTCCATACACTAACAGGTAGAGTCTTTCAGAGGCCCCCTGTAGAAGGCTCCTGTCCTGTTCCTTGTCTTCTCCTACTTCCAATGTCTATCCTGTTTGCCCTTCTACGTGAGGTTTTAGCCTCTTTCCTAGTTTCCTCTTTGTTCTTTAGCTTCTTTAGGACTATAGATTTTAGTATTCTTATCCTGTATTATATGGCTAATATCCACTTATAAATGAGTATATACCATACGTCCTATTCTTATTTTTGTACATTCAAATGGTATTGTTAGAAGTAAGAAGACACTAGAATTAGTTCATCATGTCTGACATGTGAGGTTTGGTGAGACATAAATCCTATGTCTCAAATTTTACTACATACTATATTACAGCTTTCAAAAATCACAATGTTCAAGACTTATCCCAGAATAATTACAATGGATGCTCCTGGAGTGCGCAGGGTATGGGGTCTTGATTGTCTTTAAGGAAAGGTAATTTGTTATTTTAGACAAGTATCAGGTATTTACTTCCTAGTAAATAAATTACACCTCCCAAAAATGAAATGCTGTTTAGCCAGTGAGTTGTAAATTAATATGGAAAATCCACGAAAAGGAAGTTAAGGAAAGGCTTTGCCTATGGGATCACCATCTGCTAATCATAGGCCACAGTCAGCTATTTCCTATGCCGGACACTGCTGGCCCAGGACAGCTGTTGGTGTACTGTGAGACTTAATTTGAATAATCTGTTGTTAAATGTATAGTATATAAGCTTCTAATGACTGTTCAGAAGACATGGAAGGATGGGGGATTCATTGAAATGCCCCAAGTGGCAATGAATAGAAGATATTAATTAATTTCAATATTAACATAAACTAGTGGCACAAGGCATTCAAACCTGCTTCATATCCATTGTAAATGTCATACTTTAAGGGGAATTTCACTTATCTCTTTGGGAAAGTTTTTGAAATTCCATATGCTGTAAGAGCCATTTGCCTTTCTTTTCTCTCTAAGTGGAATTATTGTTTTATCTTTACTTTCTTTCTTGAAAACAAAACAGAAAGGGTTTAATATAGCCCAAATTGGGTCCAAACTAGCTTCATAGCTGAGTAATCTGAACTCCCGCTTCCACCTTGGAGTACTAAGATCACATCCATGTGCCAAAATGACCTTCTCTTAACATTACTATGTTTTAGGGGAGAAAAGACAATTTTGTTTTGCTGGCAGGTCTTGATGTAAAACTATTAAAAAGTTCAAGAATATAATGTTATACATGAAGGAAAAGATATTAATGTTACATCTAGTTAATGTAAATATCTCCCACATTCAGGAAAAAATAAAATTTATAAAGTATAGTTCAAATACCAAAAGCATACTTAGGAGTGCAAGCAAAACTCCAGACATCCAGTATATTTTAAAACTGCCATGGCGTGTTCAACTTAAAATTGAATTTCAAACTGGAAGACAAAGTGATTATACAGTAATATGAGTCCAAAGATCTGGCTAATGCTGCACATCTTTTGGTTTGACTGCCAAGCCATCAATTAAGGTAAAATATTAAAATAACTCTTTCTTCTCTTCCAATCTAGTGCTGAGTACAAAAGAAGGACTAAGTATGTCCAGAAAAGTCTTAATCCTGAATGGAACCAAACAGTAATTTATAAAAGTATTTCCATGGAGCAGGTATGTAATTATTATTAATGTACATGACAGATGTAGGCTGAAATAAGTGTAGTGATGACGATATTATGGAAGAATTGGGGCCTATATCGAGGCAGTTCCAAACACAATACAAGTTCATTATAGATGTGAGAAACGTGTTGCGTGATAATAGAGGAGGGAAGTTCAAAGGTAAGGTAAAAGCAAGTGCTCATATTGTAACAATGCAACCAAAACACGAACAAAGAACTTAGTGGAATGAGGCTTGTAGAGCATGCCAGAACTTAAAATTTTCAGGAAAATGGGTCAGATTTTACAAATTGGGAGGAAGTATTTTCAACTGGCTACATTTTGATTTTTCATAAGGAGCATCAAGAAAGAATAAGATGCATAAGATGTGCTATTTATTCTACCCAGCTATGATGTAGAAATTCATTTCTGTAAATTGAAGCTTCCCAAGAGGAGAAAAACTAATATTTAGAAATGAAGGTGTAATGGTGATTGTTTTAAAACTTTAAGACCCAAAAGAAGTGGTTCTAGACAAATTATATTAGTGTACATATGTTTTAATAAAAAAAAACTGAATTCTATAGCTGCCACAAATAGGAGTAGTAGCTGTTAGTTCAAAGTGTCAAATTCTGGGGAGAAACTATAAGTAAAAACAGAAAAGTCATCCATATAAGATAATTTATAGAAGATTATCTTTCAAAAAGAGGTTTCTGGTTTGTTCTCTGGAAGATGGAATTAAATATGTAGTTATAAATCAAGATTAATCTGAGAGCTTTAAGTTAAATTCTACAGAAGTAAAATATTTCTTCATTTTGGGTAATTATTGAGACAAGAACTGTAAATGCTGTATATTTATGACTTTCGTATAGTTAAGGATTATAGACTGCTTTTGGTTAAATGAGCAGTACCGACAGAACAATATGCGTGACCAGTTTGTTCACAAAACAACGAGGTCTCCTATAACCAAACACTAGATTAAACTACAAATTAATCATGAAAATTCTACACAACATTTAACAGTCTTAAATAAAATACCGAACATTTATATAAAGTGAAAAGCTCAAAGTGAAATCAACTATGACTATGCTGATATGCATGTTGAAAAAAAAATGGGTTGATGACAGCTGTGTCCGAATGCAGCTCATGAAGAAGACGTTGGAGGTGACAGTTTGGGACTATGATAGATTCTCTTCTAACGACTTCCTTGGAGAGGTAAGTCTTGATTTCCCTTTTTTATGCTCTCACCATATGTGACAAGTTAGAGCATGACAAAAAGTACATTTCTTGAGTTTACACAATAGCCATTCCTGAACAAAATCTTTTGACAGGTATGCTTATTTTGTGTTACTTTTCAAATTGGCGAAGAGAAACTTAAGAAGTATTTTTCAATCTATAAGCTGACGTGCTTTTTATTTAGCTAAGACTTGATAGTGTTTTAGTGGGAAAATATAAAATCATGATGTGATTCCAAATTATATCTGAGACAACAAGAGAAGTAAGATAAGCTGCACTTTTTAAGTGCAGTTTCAGATTCTTGAATTACTCTCCTTTACTGCATGAATGAATAGTTCACATTGTTCTTTATGATTAAATATTTTAGATTAAATATTTTAGATTAAATATTAAAAATTTTCAAATGTTTTTAAAGTTGAAACTAGATGCAAGAGAAGACACTTGGGGTGATTTTTATATAAATTTGTAAGAAATCATAATATGTCTAAAATGGAATCTGAAAAAATGAACAGACTTTTCAATGTTTTCATCAACAATGTTATAACATTTAATAGTTCCTTTAGTGTTCTTAAATTATAAACACATATATGTGTGTGTAATATATACAGATGATTTCCAGAAAACAGCTTACAAAATGTGATCTCTTCTTGATAAAAATTTTCTGTTACGTGTGCCATCTCTGTAAAGAGGGCTTCTTAGAATTTTAAGATACTGTCCCTCTCTTTTCCATAAACTCCAGACCATTGGAGCCTGGCTTTCAGATTCTTTCCTAGTTCAGCCACTGAAACTAATTTTGACTGTATGCTGAATTACTCTATGGTATAGAGTTATATTTGGTTTACTGATATTTCAAAATATTGGCTTACTGAAGACCTTCTAATTTATTCTTTTTCTTATGTGAACCTAGATAGTATATCTACAGCATATATTATTTATAAAATCTATAATGCCATTATAATCTATAATGTGAAAATACAGTATTTTTGTGTGCCATTAAGAAAGGAAAATGTCAGATAAAACATGACACAATGTTTTCTCCTCATCTATTTGCAGTCACATCTCTATTTAAAACATTAAAGTATATTTTAATTTGACAAAGTAAGCTAGCAGTTGCAAATTACTTATTCATTTCAATCTTTTATTTTGTCTCTCTTGTGATTAAATTCATACATTTCTTCCAAAGTAAAAATTACTTTATAGAACAACCTAAAAAAAAACTTGTGTTTCATAAAAAAAGTTTGACTTATGACTCTGATCTTTTCATACTACTCAAGTAAATTAGGGATATTTCAGTTCAATCATGCATTTATTAAGGATCTTGCATGCACAAAGCAGCCTTCTCAATATTGTGGCTGAGGAAAATTTAGTAAATACTAAAAGAAAACTGAAGAAGATAGCCTCACCACTCTTAAGGCTGTGTTTAACTATCTGGTCACATCCTTAGCAAACTTTAGGTCACAAAAAAATTAATAAACTAGTTGTATTTCAGCCCATGCATTTTACTGCTTCGTTGTCCTTTTTCAGGTATTGATTGATTTATCTAGCACGTCTCACCTGGACAACACTCCCCGGTGGTATCCACTGAAAGAGCAGACAGAGAGCATTGACCATGGCAAGTCTCACTCTAGTCAAAACAGCCAGCAGTCCCCAAAACCCTCTGTGATCAAAAGCAGGAGCCACGGCATCTTCCCTGACCCAGCCAAGGGTAGGAGATGTTTCAAGTTGAACACCATTGTTTGTCTGTTTGTTCATCAGTAGCTTCCTGGAATGTGTGTGCCTCTGTGTTTAATATGCATTGTAAAGTTTAGTTCTGTTGGAAAACTGAATGTGATTACCAGGAAAAGGGTACTACAAATTAGGAAGGAAAGGGCTCAAAGCACATATCAGCACATACTTAGATGTTAGGTTTGCTATCTTCATTTTCTATGTAAAAATGATATTTGATGACATAAGCTACTTCTATCTTAAAAATCCATAGTAGGATTTTAGAGCATTCACTAAGCTATTTCACAAAAAAGTATAAACTTCCTTCTAGTATGACATTCTTTTAAATTTTTTGAATCTCAGAATTCTCATACAGTCTATAAATAAAATTTTACATCCTGTTTATACTTATCCTGTGAAGAGCATTTTCCCATGTCATCAAAACAAATGGCAACTCTCGTTCTCCAACTCTGTCCTAGATGTTGGATTTCAATTAATAATAGTGTTACACGTGGGGCTTGGCGATATGCACAGTATTTTATTGGAATGAGTTTTCCCTTTAGCTTTTTAACAACCATTCTACAACATGAGTAATCCTCCCCATAACTGATAAACTTACCCACTTGTACTGGATGAACTTGTGGAGATAGAATGCATTGGTTATTAGTAAGTGTTAAAGACAGTTAGTGAACACTGCTTCCTTCTGCAAGGGCTTCTGCATAAATCAGAAAGGGGCAGACTGTGCTTCAGTGTTCTAGAGGATGAGAAGCTGAGGTCAACAATCTAATAGACCGTTGATGGTACAACTGAGAACCATTGACTGCAAAGGGTGCTGGAGATGGTTTCTGAGTATATGTTGTAGATTGGGTCTGGCGTCTCCTTAGACATCTCAACTTCGCCATGCTAAGCGTTCTGGAAGATGATTGACATGAAACTCTCATTCTCTCTCTCATCTCTCCATCTATACAGTCTCAGTTTCCTGAGACAATGATTCTACAGACATTATAGTCTAATGTGTTCTAATCTGCTCACCCAAAATTTTCCTGTGGTTTTATGTAAGCATGTCCCCAGTGGAGTAAATCCATTGTGTTGGTTATTTTGGAATTTCATATAATGTACCTGATCATACTCACTTCCTGGTCCTCTCAGGTCCACTCCAGCAACCCTTGCAAACCCCTCAAAAAAGAAAATACAACAGATCCTATTTATGTTGCCCGTATACTCAGTGGAACATGGTCAAACTCTCAGTGGCTAGCTCCTTAAAGAAAACTGAGCCCTTCCCTAGTACCTGCACCTCCCACCCCTGCCAGAAGCCATCAACTTGTTTCCTATCTAGACTGTTTCTTTTGGGGGGACATGAGGGAAGGAGAGGTTGTCACATAAGCCTGTATGTCTCTCATTCTCAACTGCCATCAATACCGCTGCAAAAGAAGCTTCCTTTACCTCTACAGTCTGCAGCAGCCTGGATCATGGATTTCCACATAGTTTCTGGGGACAGCATAGACCTCCATTGGCACGGCCTCCATTGGCAGCATGGCCTTCTGTTATCTGTGGTATCAGAGGCCATGGTTCTTGGGCCATGCTGACATTGGGAGGCAATGTGGGTGTCATGGCCTTGCTGCCACCAAGGACCATGATTGGTGTCTATGGTCCAAACTGTGGCTGATGATTATGCTGATGTCTCTGGTCTGTACCGGCACTGGAGACCTCAGTCTCCTTAATGAATACATCTCTTCTTCAGACTGGTCTCCATTTGCTTCCTTCCCTGAATTGTTTTCTAAAGGTTTCATCACGTTACTGTATGTAAAGTTGCATAAATGACCCACAAACAGAATTAATGTAAATCTTAGACAGTTTCAAGTTTTATGTAGACTAGGCTTTGACAGCAGGTGGTTTGACGCAGAGCAACTTTAACTCATTTTTTATCCGTTTATAACCAGACATGCAGGTTCCCACCATTGAGAAATCTCACAGTAGTCCTGGTAGCTCAAAATCATCATCTGAAGGCCATCTCCGCTCTCACGGACCATCTCGCAGTCAAAGCAAAACCAGTGTCGCTCAGACCCACCTGGAAGATGCAGGGGCGGCCATAGCCGCGGCCGAAGCCGCAGTGCAACAACTCCGCATTCAACCAAGTAAAAGACGCAAATAAATTCCTCAGCATGGCAGCTTAATGTTCATCTGTTGCCTTTCTCTCCTGCTGTCTTTTCCTGTTTGCTTTCTGCTTTTTGGCATATCCCCTGCTCACTCCGTTCTCTGTCCCTTTGTCTGTGTAAGAATAGTATCAATACATAAATATGCTCTTCCTTCTTTCGTTTTTTTTTTCTTTCTTTCTTTTAATTTACATAGATTGCAATAAAACTGGCTGTTTCTCCTTTGTTTCCACCTTCCATCCAACCTGGCTCATAATATTTGGTAGCCGTGTCTGTGGAGTTTGCAGGCAAAGCAGTGTTGTGTGTCCTTTTGTGTGCACTTCCTTCTCCTCTAGAACGCAGGAGCTATATAGCACAGGGGACTGCCAGTTTTCTAGCATTATCCCGGCAGAAGCAAGCATGAGGATACACACACACACACACGCACACACACACGTACACACACACACATATTTAAATCAGATTAGCAATGAGATACTTGAACCTGGAAACACTCAACATTTACAAAGATGCTTATGAGACCAACAGTCAAAAAAAAAAAAAAAACAAAAAACTTAATGTAAAAAGCCTCCTGAAGCTGTTTTAAAATGAGATGCATGGGAAGAAGAGCACATTGTCCCCGTGTGTCTCCTGGAGAAAACTGTGCAGAAATTCATATTCTCAAAAATACGTATTTTTCCTATGCATATATGCTTGTGGGATAAGGCAATGTAATCTCACATTGGACATATCTGGTCCATTCTGTTGGATCGTACTTGGTACAGAGTGACAGAATTTACAAATTGGTTTTTTTCTAATTGGTGGAATATTTTCAAAGTCAAGAAGTGCCATGTCTATTAGTTGTCAGTTAAAGTCTAGCCATTCACTTGTCTTGATCAACAAGTTTTCATTTGTGACATTTTCTGATATGACTCTATAAAAAAGCTAAATGCAGTTATTTTGTGGCTACAGGCACACTGTCACCTCCAAGAAGCATCAGCCAGGCCATGGAGGTTTTTTTTTTTTCCTCATCTCTCTAGTCATCCTTTCCAAGGAAACAGCCAGTTTTAATCCCCTTCAGTGCTGTGCATGTGATATCATTTTGGCATTTGAAAACACAGTCTAAAGAGACCAAGAGCACACTTGTGTTTGCATGAGTAACATTTAAGCTGGTTCCATCTGAGGATACACTCTGGGTTTCCATCTCACCCACACTGCCACAGCAGCACATAAAAGCGGTCAGTGTAATCATGCCAGGAAGCAGCACAGACACAGCATAGCAGGAGTCCTCCCCATTCAAAGAACTCAGTCTGATAATCTGCCTCCACCAGCCAATGGCAACCAAGACCAAAGCCAGCTAGCCCTCAGGAAGGTGATGTCCGATGGACCAGTCAAGCCAGAAGGAGGTGAGCAGAAAGGCCCCGTTCAAAGCACACAGCAAGAATGTCCCCCAAATTTAAAGCTGTCATCCTTAATTTATTTTTAGAGATTGTCTAATGGAATATGTTTATCCCCTTTTTAATGTGCTTTTGTGGGCATGGCATTTTAGGATTTCATCATCACCATGTAAGTCCCAAGATGAGTCTCACTATATATTGACTACAGTGATTTGTATTTTTCTATGCACTGGGCGTCTTTTGACTTTTGTTGGAAAATAGTTTAACAGTATTCATATTGCAGAATGGAATGCATGCTACTAACCTAATCTGTTCAAGCATGACTATAAAATATGTTGCATTGTGATAAAAGTTTACATTGCTCACAATTCAAGTTAGCATACCAGTTGGAATGTGGATCACTCTTTTGTTGCGTATTATTTGACGTGTAACTTTTGGAAATGCTTAGAGGAAAGCAAAGGAAAAATTGTTAATGCACTCATTCACCCTGGCACAGAGGATGTTCTCTCCTGAGCCTACAAGCAGAAATCTTCTGTGCGTGTTTCCTTAGCTGTTAAGTGTATCAGCTGTGTTGGGCATGTGAATATCCAAGTGCCTGTGTAATAAATAAAGTATCTTTATTTCATTCATAAACTACTGGGTTCTGAGCCATTGTTATATGATGCAGCATGAAATGAGTGTGTTGGTTTTGTTTTTATTTTTTTATCATTTGATTCCTTTCAGTAGGATATGATCACCAGTACATGCTAGTTAGAGCTGTGATAACAGAAACATTTGGGAGCATAATAGAGTCCCACACTGGAAACATACTAAGCCAGAAGGAAAAATCATACTTTCAGAAAATTCCACTCACACATACCAGATATGCGAGGGCAATGGTTGTTTGAGGAAAAAGACGGGCACTCCACGGAGGGTTTCCTGAGAGTTCCGCTTGGCTAAGGAAGCAGCTAGCTTGCACAGGACCTGGAATGTGCGTTTCCCAGTCCAGTTTAAAGACCAACACCAGACTGCAATGTCCCTTTCCTTTCTTGTTTTCCTAGAATATTCGAGCATAGTTAAAACACTACTTGTTGCCCAGGCATAGTCTTTTAATTGCACACGTTTCTAATCCCAGTACTCGGAGACAGGCAGATTTTTTGAGTTCTAGGGCACCCCAGGTTTCATAGTGAGACGCCATTCCCCAAAAACAGATGAGGAAAAAGGAAAAAAAAAAACTACCTCCTACATTTTATTATATCAAATAAGTTGGGTTGAGCTCATGTTACCCACTGTCTTACTGAGATCCTGCATAGACTTTAAATGTCATGACAATCATGTTTCTGACTCATTTCAAACCTTATTTTTTTATACTTTGATTTGATTATTACCGTGTGCTTTTATGTATGATTTTAATAATGGACTTGTTTTCATACAAACAATGAAAGTTAATATGAAAATAATTTTAGTCCTTTCTCTTTGACTAATGCTCAACTACATATTTTACATTTAAAGTGCTACAATTGAATTGAATTCACTATTGATTTCTGATCAGAAGAAATACTAAGGAACAATTTTTTTCTTATTTATTTGCCTTAATCAATGGTAAAATTTCATTTTCTAAAGTATCAGTATATTATTTCCTTGTTTCTATAAGTTATAATAATATAAGCTAATAAAAATTCTGAACAGCCTTTATCATAAACATACTATAGAATTACACTTATTTAAAACTCAATGTAATTTACTTTGTCTGGAGAGTAAACGGACCAGTAATATGATTATACAGCATTGCACCAAGTCTCTGTTTACTCCTCACTTTCCACAGAAGTAGTGATAAAATTTATGTGTTTGACTAAAATTTGATCATTTCCGTCCTCACAATGTAGTTCATGTAAGCCCATTCACACTCTAAAAATAATAGTCGATTTAAATGGTTCTTAACATTGTACAAAGTGTAGTGTCATCCATTTCTCATTTTACCATTTTAAGTGGATGACGAAGTCATTCCCATGTTCTATCCTGTCCTACGGGTGGATAATCAGGGGGTGAGAGGGTGGGATGCTGAGCCCGCACAGCCCCTCTAACCATTGTCTATGGCTCTGAAGTCCTAGATTCTAAACCTAACAGCCCCTTTAAAGTTAAACTGTCTTACTATAGGTTAAAACCACTGTGGTTTGTTTATTTTTACCAATAAACATCGTAGCTAGAACTGGCAGCCAAGAACAAACTTGACCTTCTCAATCTACATGCTACTACTTTCTAAGGGATGATGATTTGAGGTCTTCAGCAGCAATGGAAGACACCTTCCTACTGCACAAAACACAGAGAGGCAGGAGGCAGGGTTCTAAAGGAAGCTGTGTGTGCATCTAGAGGGGTTTCAAACAAAGGTGACAAAACTGTCCCTAAAGAGCTTTTCAAATAATAGTAATTATTAATAATAAAAATTATTATTATTTATTATAATTTATTCAATTTCTGTCCTGGATGTAGCCCCCTCCCTGTCTCCTCCCAACCCCTTCCTCTCTCCTCTTTCTCCCCCAAGGCCCCTCCCAGTCCACTGATAGGGGAGGTCCTCCTCCTCTTCTATCTAGCCCTAGCCTATCAGGTCTCATCAGGACTGGCTGCATTGTCCTCCTCTGTGGCCTGGCAAGGCTGCTCCCCCTTAGGGAGTCAGTCAAAGAGCCAGCCACTGAAATCATGTCAGAGACAGTCCCTGTTCCCTTTACTAGGGACCCTACTTGGAAACTGAGCTGCCATGGGCTACATCTGAGCAGAGGTTTTAGGTCCTCTCCATGCATGGTTCTTGGTTGAAGCATTGGCCTCTGCAGGGCCCTCTGGGCCCAGGCTTTTCAAATAGTTTATAAGTTTCTCATCAGATTTATACTTGAACTAACATAATATATAGGTCAAACAAGAATTATGGAATAGGCCAAAGGATCTTTTTTTCCTCCCTCTGAAGTTTAGTTGCTGTCAAGAAAAACTGAAGGAAAAATTAGAGCAATTGCACCAAACCATCCTGATACCAATTACCTATAATATATATATATATAATTATATATAATTGGATAGTAACATAATTATTTCCAATATAATTGGATTATATATAATTGATTTTATTTGTAATAAGAAACCTTGGCAAGTGTTTATTTTTTCCTTCCAGATTCTTTGGTTGAACCCAGGCTCTGCTATTCCTAGCAACCAAGAAAGAAAAGTTAAGAAATAGTTTGGGTTACTTTTATCTTTCCTTTTTCTTAAATATAGGTTTGGGGTGGTTGTTTTTCATTGTTTTTATTTTTTATTTTTTGTTATTGTTGTTTTTGTTTTTTGAGATAAGGTCCTGCAGATATAATGCAGGCTGGCCTGACACTTCACTTATGGCCCAGGCTGAGGTAGAATAACACACAACTATACAGTTTAGAATATACGCCCAACAAATGCCAATCTTCTTACAATCTTGACAGTTTACTTACTTGACAACTATTACTGGTTTTAAGTGCAATTTGCAGCTTCCCCACTATTTCTGTTTGACACTGAGATCTGAACTATGTATTTTAGGTTCAGAAGCAGGTAGTGTAGGGGAAGCATACACACCACTTCTCCTGAGCTAACGGTGATTTCGACTAGCTGAAGAGGTGAGAAGACAGAGATGAGAGCTGCAAAAGACATAAGAGATAAAGTGGCACATTTGTTGGTTGACCCACTTGTAAGGCCAAAGCTTGAAGCTACTTCCACAGATGGCTGCTGGGGATACCTCTGTCAATAAAGCTCATTGCAGCACCTGAGAAAGGGGCGTTCCATGTCCTGTGTCCTTCCAAGCCATCACTCTGTGGTAGTTGCTCTCTTGGAGAGGTGGTAGTGGGTGGCTGGTTGGGAGAAGCTGGAGTCTGGGAAAGAAGATAACTGCCGATTACAAATGTTAGTAAATAACTAATGTCTCATTTTATTTTTTATTCTGGCCCAAAGTAGACAATCAGTTTTATTAGAAGGGACAAAAGACAGGGCCTGTTTCTGAAAAGGACAGGGCCTTAAGCAAAGCGAAGCAGAAAATAAGACAAATCAAACGGTCATTTGTGGGTTGGGGGTTGTCTTAATTTTGTATGTAAATGGTTAATAAACACAAATTTTACATTCTTCAATTCAATGTATTTGTACAAAAATAAAAAGCCAGATTTAAAAAATAAACAATTGGCAGTTTGAAATTATAAGAAAGTTGACATTACAATCATATGAATATAGTAAATACCTTTGCCCCAAAAAGTCTGAGAAAAATCAATATTCAAATTGTTCAAAATTTTCAGCTTAAAGGTGAAAACCTTTATGTGCCTGTTTTGCGAGGGTGGGGGCATTCTTTGTCTATGAAAATCAAAATGCGTTTTGAGTGTTTTCACATTTTAGAATGATTATGTGTGTACTTTCAAATATTTTGTAAGCATTTAGGTTTATTGCCAAAAATCTCTGCTGTGCATTCGGCCACAGGCAGTGACTGTGTAGTTCTGATCGGGTGATGCGCTTATTGATGCACTTTCCTTCCTAAAGGTGAACGCATGATTCCCCATCAATGGGTACCTTTGTTGCTTTCTAGTCATAGCTATGGGTCTCCAACAAATCATTCACAAAAATTTGCTTTGATCAATCCTGGGAATTTTTATTAATTGAATTGTGTAAGACTAGCAACATCTACTGGCCTTAGATATAAAACTACAAAAATTTGTTTTTCAATGGTGCTATACCTTAGTATCCCGACTAACTCTGGGAAGAAATAAAGAAGGTGAGAATATTGATTTATTATCTAAGAAGTCCTAGCTTTAACAAAGACTCATTAAATATTACTTATTTCTACAGTGATTCTCAACTTTCCTAATTCTGCAACCTTTTTATACAGTTCCTCATGTTATGGTGACCCCCAACCCTAAAAGATTTTTCATTGGCACTTCCTAGCTGTAATTTAGCTACTGTTATGAATTTTAATATATATAACAATGTTTTCCAATGGTCTCAGGCAACCACTGTCAAAGGGTCATTCGGTTTCCAAAGGGTCAGTTGCGAATCACTGGTCTATGGCAAACAATAGCCATGAAACCAAGTTTTAAAATAGAAATTACCTTGCCTTGGACTCCAAAAAATTGTTTTCAAAATAACAATCAACTTAGCAACCAGAAAGCTGGAGCTGCAAAAAGGAAGCAGACAAGTAAATGAAGGAAAGGCTTGCGGGACACAGACAGAATAGGAGAAACAGAGTAGGGACAATAGACACTAAGATGTGACCATGGGCCCAAGAGAAGGAGGAACATAGACCCACCAAGGGAGGAGGAAAGGATTGCCAGAGACACTACTTGACAGCTTAACAACAGTGTCTAAATCCAATATCGAAAAACCCAGGAATTACTTGATAATTCTACTATTTTTTAATCTACACATAGTATGCACATATTCTAAAACCCATATTTTACCCTTTTTAATTGGACTAGGTGAAAGGAGATGAAGGTATAAAATATGCTGCGAGAAATCTTCATACATATTGGATCAAACCATCAAAATAGTATTTTTATTTTATTGCAATATCTGTTTTGATATATACTTGAATGCCAAGAAACTACAAAAATGTTTCAGAATATCAGAAACACAGAATTTTGATTGGGATCCTGAGTTTGTTTGAATACGTCAAACTAAGTAACCTAGATATGATTATGCAGCTTCACATTCATGTGAATTCATGTCCATGTTCTTCCATGTGATTAAGTATACTGAAAATATGACCAATAGATTAGTAGTACTTTTAATAAAAATAATCAAATATTAGAAAAAGAGAGGAAAAGATAAGCAACACCTGATAAAGGTCACAGGAATAGATGCCTTTCTTAAATGTGCAAGAGGGTGACATAAAAGCTTGTCTTAGCTGTTCTTTAAAAGACTGTGGCAGCAGAATCTTCTTTTCCTAATTGAACAACTCAATTTTAGAACTACGTACTTTCTAGTTCTGTGGATCTCTATGTGCACTTGGCAAACTGAAAATGGACAATTCTACAACGTATTGACTCAGGTTTCAGTATAGGTAAATCTATTACACATTCTTAACTTTAGTTGTTTCGATGTGTTCTTGCTAATGATATTGCTCATCAAGAAAGTTCAGAAATTCTTTTTGGCATTGTGTACAGGAAGTGAAACTTTCATATTAAAATATTAGTCAGATTTCAGTCTCCCTGTTTTCTCATGTGCAATGAAGTTTAGGGTGGCTTCATATGGTATAAGAATGTCATGTCTCTGATAACAGTATCAACCTTTTCAAGTTTTCCTAATTTGGGCTTTGATAAATAGCAGTATATTTAACCTTTATGCAAATTCCCTTGGGATTAAGTATTTTTTTGAGGATTTCATACATTCACATATCGTGTTTTGATATCACTCCCACATTCCTTTCACTACAATTTCTCCCTCTCTGTCTACCACTCTCCCTCCCAATTTCATATACTTTCTTTATGCCTTAGACCGACTTAGTGCAAGCAGTGCCGACTGTGTGTCATGGCTTTAAGACCAGCTTCTAGAGCAGGAGTAGTAACTCTCTCTCCTCCCAAAACCAACAACTGGCTTCTCAACAAGGGGTGGGACTTTATGAGCCCCTCCCCTGTCAATTATTAAGTAATTTGCAAGATATAGAAATAACCATGAGACCAAAGTGTATAAGTTCAACCAAGAACATTTTGCACACCATCATCTTTCTTATACTATCCAAAGACAGGAGAATAGCAAGAGCTTCCTCTTCAAGGCCTACTTACCTTATTTGACTCTCAAATAAGAGAGTGCCTTTAGTACATATCAGGACATTTTCTGTGCCTTTAGTACATATCAGGGCATTTCTTTCTTATCTTTTAATACTAATTTATAATTATTAAGGGTTTCAAAAACAAGTTTTTCAATTTCTTTAAAACATTTGAACGTTTCCCTAGGCCTCAGATGGATTAAATTATGAGTATATATACACATAGATTGCTTCTTCTTCCTGAACTCTGACTGGACATTTGCCTACCAGCTCTTATCATGCTGTCCTAAGGCCAGGGCAGACTAATAATGCATTATAACCGGAAAACAAATTATGTATCTGTTCATTTCTCGAAAAACAGGGATAGCATATTTTTTACAACTCATTATTTATTAAAAATGAATTGCTTTAGCATTAGTAAGGGAAAATGACTATTACTACTTTGATTCAAATTTGAAAAGAAATGAAAGAGCATGAGTTTATGACCAGTCTGGTCTATAAAGTGAGTTCTGGGCCACCCTGGCCTACAAAGTGATACACTCTCTCAAAAAAAAATATAAGAATAAGGAAAAAGGAATGAAAAGAAACATTGAAAGTTAGCGTCCAATAAATAAGGAACAGAATTTTACCATACCCACCATTACTTATAATTTATATATGTATATATATATATGTGTGTGTGTATATATATTTATTTAAGCACATTACATTTCAGAACCTCACTAATTTATGGTATTACAGCAGCAAACAAAATAGAAATCTCTGTCTTCATACTCTCCCATCCTCATTAATAATATTTATTAAATAACCAGTTTATCAGCATCTGGTAAAAATTGTGAACTAGGAAAAACTATGTTTCCTCCGAAGTTCATCTGAAAAGACTATTGATTGGTAGTCAATGATTTAAATTTATATGCAACCAAACTTCAGCATCTTTAGAAATATCTGGAAATAAAATTGTATTAATTTTTAAGTAATTTCTTTGATGTTTTTGTATGTGTTTTGTTTGTATGCACTCATCCCACATTTCTTCTTAGATTCCCCCTTCCCATTCACTTAACTTTGTATCCTGTTCTTAAACCCATCAAGACTAATTTGTGCCTCACAAATATCCTTGGCTGTTTGCCCCTCCACTGGAGCATGGCTGACTCAGAGAAAACTGACCCTCCTTTTTCTCAGTAGGTAACAATGGCCAACAGCTCTTTGAATATGTGCCCTCTCTTTGTTGGAATTTGGTCTGGCTTGAACTACGCAGGATTTGTGCATGTTGTCACAACCGCTGTGTAGATGTTGTATCATGTCCAGAAGACACTGTCTCCAACTCTAGCTGGTCCACTCTTTCTGCCCTCTCCCCAGCAATGATTCCTGAGTAGTGGGAGGCAGGAGTGGAAAGTATTTGCTCCATCAATTATTCTTCAGTCTCCTCTGTGCCTTCTACCATCTACTATATCACCATCTACTATAAAATTTTCTTTGAAGAAGCTTGAGAGACTCATTAATCTATAGTTATAATGATAAATCACTAGGAGTCAATTTAATGCTATGTCCATTTAACAAAAGAATAGTAGTATGTAATTGTATTTTCTGGCCCAGCTCTGAGTCTTTATCATGCTCTTTGCAATCCATTAGAACCAACTATAGAAAAGCAGTGATTGACAGTTATCTCTCTGGAAATTTTAAAAAGAGGTATTTGTACATATGCATTTATCAAACATTTTCTAAGCTTACTCTTTACAACCACTGGATAAATGTAAACAATATGAAAAATAATATTCAGTGTTTGTTGTAGTATTATGCACATAGGCTTATTTGCTATTATTAATTTATGACTTCTACTGGGAGTGTTCTCCTTTATTTCCTTTGAGTTGAGCTGTATATATTGCAGACTGGTGGTGTGCTAAAATGTTTCCCCAGTGGGTATGAAGGTCTGGATTCAATGTGTAGAAAAACATAAAAACCAAACAGTTTTGTAACCAAAACTGTAATCACACCATTTGGCTTTAGGGGGCAGGGGGATCAAAAGTTCAAGGTTGTTAGCCTCCGGACCGTCTTAGCTCAGCTTGAGCTACATAAGAACCTTTCTCAGAAACAAATAAATAAATGATAAAAATTGATTTTATAAAGCAACCACTTGGATTTCACTTGACAGTAACATCTTGGTTATCAAGATAATTATTACGGTTATTTCTAGAAGTATTTTTCAAGTAGTCTCTTTTTTAAGAATAATTTTTTCTCCCTGTTATCAGTTGTTACAAATACATGCCTGACAATGTAATACAAAGATATTGTCAGCAAAACATGAGAGAGAATACTTCTTAAACACAAATCAAATGAATATTGAAAAAATTAAGTTATCCATGAAATTGAAACTCCTTAATGATATTTAATTTAAATATGATCCTTTTAGCATCAGTCAAACTGAAAATCCCTTCAGAAGTTAAGTACAAAATTAACAGTAGCAGTAACAAAGAAGAAGCAAGGAAGGAAAGGAAAAAAGAAAGAAAGGGAGGGAGGGAAGGAAGAAGGAAGAGAAGAAGGCAGGAAGACAGGTAGGGGAGGGAGGAAAGAAAGAAAAGGTCCCTAAAGTTAAAACTAGCATTATTTTTTTTCTTAGAACACATGGTTTCAGAAATAGATGAATAGTTCTACTCAGTAATTATACTACTGTAATAAACACGTTAATTGACTCATTTCTTGTAATTTCAAACATTCTCAAAATACTAGACCATGTCTATAAAGATAACATGTAGTATTGGATAAAGCAAGGAACTTGCTATGAGCTACCAACATAAACTATGGCAAAATATTTGCAAATCTGTCTTTGCTCCACCAGCTATCAGACCAGAGATACAAAGTCCTGGACAGCAAGGCTAAGCCTATTTTGAGCACTTGAGCTCTAAAGAAAACAATACTCTGAACGTTTTTGTTTGCTTTCTTGTTTGAGACAACTAAATTTAATATAAAAGGGAATTGGCAGCTTTAAATTCTCTCATTAAGTGTGAGATATAATAAGTCGTTTGCAGGGACTAATTATCCTAAAGGCAAATGGTGGCTCTAGAGTAGGTGACCTTTAGCGTTCCTAGCCAGCTTCTGATAGCCAGGATTCCACACCTGCATTCCGTTCCAATTTGCTGAGGTCTCTGGGCACAGTGCTGCCATCACGTGGCAGCTAGGGTTATAGCTGTGCATAGGCAAGTCTGCTTGAGAGGGCTAGGCAACCCAGTCCGAGAAAACCAGTCGAAGACGTGCTCAGTCAGAGAGACAGCACCGTATTTAATTAGGATTGGCCACCAAGGAGTAATTAAACTTAACGACATCTAACTGTAAAACAGGCAAAGATAATGAAGACGAGAAAGAATAATTTAAAACAGCTCGAGCGGCCCCAAAGAAGGTAAAATGTTTCCCTGATATGCCTCCCCAAACGCCGAGTAGGAAAAGGGAATGGACTTTCTCATTTGACGTCCTGTTGACATCAGCAAGCGTTCCCATTACTGGTGTATGCCAGTCATGCCAGTCAGCCACGTTTCCTGCAGTGGATGACTTTCTTTCTTTCTTTCTTTCTTTCTTTCTTTCTTTCTTTCTTTCTTTCTTTCTTTCTTTCTTTTTTTCTTTCAGCACAATTAGCATTTCAAAATGAAAGTAGATATTTAAAAAAAAAATCCAAAAGTGGGTTTGAATTTTTTAAATTTTCAATTCACTTGTGAAAAGACCATTTTGCTAGGCATCACGCAGGTGCATACCTTCACGGACAGTATTGTATGATTTCTGAAGCTCTGCTTAAAGCGATTGGGAAGAAGAGTAGAGGTAGACTAGTTTAAGCTATTACTTCAATAGTGGAAGACCGAGCTTTTAATGGTTCTATGTTATTTCACTCGAAAAGCAGAAAAACAAAAAAAGATACTAGGCTTAAATCAAATCTAAGTTATTTCTTTATTTACCAAGATAGGAAATAAACAAATTCTATCTTTTATAATGGGGATTGCTCACACATAACGTCACACATATTGTTTTTTCATCATCCCAATGTAAATATTCATTTGCTATTCATGATCTGCTATTAACTCTTGTTATAATAATTATGCCTTTTATTCAGTATACTAGCACTAAATATCCTCTTCACTCAAGCCAGTTTTTGAGGGCATTGAGATTAAAAATCTAGGCAGCTGATTATAATTTTACACATGGTATACCAACTTAAAATGCCATTACTTATTTTAATAAACTAAAAAAAAATTGATTTCAAAGGTTTCTTTGGCAAATGCCACTTTCTATATCAATATGCCACTTTATGAGAAATGTGTATAATTTCTTTAAAATATACTATGAACAAAATGTCAAACATTAATTCATTATGGCATTGTAGGTGTTTGGTTTAAGAACACTAACATGAATATTTCTTCATTCATTTATTCACTCATTTATTCATCAAATATTACTTGACCACTGTTCAAAGCCAAATGTCTAAGGATTACTGATAATATAGCATTAATGTAACAAATATTCAAACTAGGCATTGATCATCTCCATAAGGGATATTGTGATTATGTGCAATGGATCCTCCGGATTTAGGAGTTGTTCTGATGGGGAGAGAAAAGGAAATCCATGAACCAGGTGATACCTGAAGTTGACATGTAGACATATGTTCTATAAGGTAGCGATTATGACGTGTAGTGTGCTTGCTCTTGGAGAAAGATTGTTTTAACACACTAAGATTAAGTTGTTTTAAATTATTGTTTATTAATTATTGTCTTTGAAAATAGGACAATGGGGATTTTGTTTTTTATGTTTTTTAATGAAATTAACATTTTTCTTTCCATGTTATATTATCCACTGCTAAAAATCTAGGGTGATGTTACATTTTTAATGTCAATTTAAAGCATAACAACATTTGTCTAAATTAATGGAAGAGTCTAAGTTATTATTGGTTGCTTATTCAGTTTAATTACTGTATACATTTTCATAATTTAATATGCTAGTCGTTTTACCTTCATATTTTAAATTATCTACTTAAAGTGTTTTCTTTAACATTAAATATGCTATCTGGTGTTTTTTTACATAAACTGAATAAGAATATTTAGCAAATATCAGATCTATAATTTTATACACATCTAGTTCTACATAGCTAAGTAGTACTTTATTGGTGCTGCCTCTCATAGCTTCTTTTACTTGGCAGTTTTCAGCTTATAAATAATTGACTTGTATAAACATTTCTTCCTTATCTCATGTTCTGGGGAAGGAATTCTACCATCATTGGAACAGATATACAGTCACTTGGTGGTTTGTAAGAACATCTTATTGCTGTGATGGAGACAGGAAGGTGTCGAGGAAAGGCCAAGCACTCTACAAGACCTGATATCCTCAGGTCTTGTATCCTGAGTTTTCCATACAATTTCTTTGAGTTTTCATTGTACTAGACTGCAAGTTTTCCAGACTAAGACTCACATGTTAACACATTTCCTTAAGAAACATATAGGTGTCACAATAGAAAATAATTAACCCTTCACCCAGTAGCATGAGCACATTCAACTAAGAGACTACTGATGGAACAGGGATGTGCTTATAGAGGAAAAAAAGATGCTAAATAGTCCAGGTAGCTTGTTACTCATCTACTTAGGACCCCGATAAATTCATTGTCAAAGACCGGGTAAACTCAAAAACTTCACTGAGCAGCCACAGACTGTCAATCCCAAGAAAGAAGAAGTGGGAGCTTGGCAGTTAATGTCACAAAAGGAAAGGTAACATACTGCTAGGCTCCTGTTTTATACCACTCTTCACCTCTGTCTTAAAGAGGTCATCATTACTGACCTTGTTTCCACACACAAAAGCTTAGGGGGTCTACAGAGTGGCTATAGATCGGGGAAGCCCAAGGGCGCCAAGCGACGCACATCGGGAGCTTCAAAAGTTGCTAAGTAACTTCTTCCTCCCTAAGTGTGAGCAGGCACTGTCTTTCTTTTCTTCCTTCTTTGCGCATGGCAACACCTCCCACGCGCAAAATGCCCTTCAGTCTTAAGCTCTGTCAGGTGGGAGAGAGTGCTACGCGCCTGCTGCTTAATATACAGCACGAAAATGTGTGTGTTCCTAGGGGTGCGTGGACTCATCCATCCAAAAGTGAAACTCACGGAAACCCCGAAACAAGTCCCCATATCAATTTCAAGATACCTAAGGGAAAGAAACACCTTTAGATTAAATAATAATAATAATAATAATAATAATAATAAAAGACCATGAGAGTTGGTAGAGCCGTGTGTAAAGTATTCTGCCATGCATGTCGCCTCTAAAGAGATTCTCTGGTTACTGACGATTAACATCTAAGGCTAAAAATGGGAGTGTTTCTCCCAGTTTATTTTTAAATGTTTAATTAAAAAAAAAAAAACTGAAAAAAAAAAAACCTGAAGGGATTTTGTAATGACAGTGTGCATTACTGGCTAAAGAAATGAAAGGGAAACGCGGGTTGAGGAAGAAAGAGTATTTTGTTGTTGTTGTTTCCGCCGGTTCTTTCTATGAATATTATGCACATATGTGAGTTTACATTTGGAGAAAAAGAAAAGTGAGCTTCCCTTGTTGACTGTGGTGTTGGCTCTCCCCACGTCATGCAGCAAAGCCCGCAAACCACCGGCCTGCAGAGAGCGCCGTGTCCACTGGCTCCTCGGGCAGCAGCGTTGGCAGTGGGTATAGCATGGACAGTGAAGGAAGCAGCTGTGTGGCAGGGGAGACTAATCTACTTCCTATCCCGAGGATGTAAGTGGTTCTTTTCTATAAACAAACCTACAGTTTTAACAGCAGCGTAATTCACTCTTAACATTCCACAGGAGGAAAACAAGGTAATTATCCAGTTCTGAATCACTGTCCCTGGGTGTCTGGACTGCTGATGCCCACGTAAGAATCAGTTGTTCAGGGACGACTGGTTTATTTCAATTAATTCTAAAGATGAAAGCAAATCACCAGCATGATGACTTCATCCGCACCGCCTGCATTTAAAGTAAAAGCTGTTAGAATGCTAACTGAGATAGGCCAGCCCAGAGTTCAGAGAAGCACACTGGAGCCTTCATCACACACTAAACAGACACAACACTGGTATTTCACACTCACTCAGTTTGATTTTTTTTTTTTTTAATCCGGAGAAATTTCACATTTGAAGAATCCATGTCACCATTGACAAATCTGGATAATAATTTAGACTTTTCAGATCTAAAGCTCTTTACAGTTAGAATGGAAGATTCTTAAGCCCTGCCTCCGTCACACACCCTAGTTCGTTCATAGTATATTAAACCTGCAGAAAGAAATTTCACAACTCATATGCAAAACAAAGCAGATTGTGATAGAATGGATTTAGATAAACTATGTCTGTTCCAGTTTCATACTCTGAACTTCTAGACCTTTCATTTTTCTTTCCATGAACTAATCTGTGGGTTTGAAAACATTGCTACATTTAGATCTGTGCCCAGGCCACCGCATGTATAGGCTAAAGTATGAGGACTTTGAACCATGGCTTTGCGGTTTCTAAAGTTAAAAGGAAGATATTTCATGGCACATGAAAAGAATATAAAGATGACCTTCTATGACTGAGTTGTGTTGGACACAGCTATCCCTGTGAATTTCCCTGTTGTCCCTTGCTGCTTTTGTGCTGCAGGGCACAGTGGAATTGCTGTGACCGAGAACCTCTAAAGGGACAGTCAGAAGTCTGTTCATTTTCTCCAGTGGTGTGGTCTTCCCTGGAAATGGAATTTGAAGACTGCTCCCAAAGTGGAATTTATTATTTTCATACAAAATATTGTGAAAATATTCTCTTTGATCCCCACAGTAATTCTAATAGTTAGATACTGTTTCATCTTAAGAAAGAAAAATAACAGGGAAAACAGATTCTTACAGTGAATAATGCAGTTATTTTAATAGCTTTCAAGTTATACTTTTCCAACTTAAAGGAATTCTTATTCTATTACTAGTTCATCTGAGAGATTTTTCTTATGTGAGTTTATCTTTGAAATTCAGATTCAATAGAAGTGGTTACATTTACTCAGTTCTGTTTATTGGAAATCGTTCCTAAAAAGAATCTGATCTCAATAATATTTCACCTCTTAAAATTTTGCTGGAGTAAATAACAGGAATTTAAGGAAATTCATTACATTTCTTCCTAGGCCGTGACTATGGTAGGAATTTATAAAGACTGCTACAAAATAATCTAAGAATCTTCTCATCAGCCTGTAACCTTCTTCAGACTATATAATTTAACACTAATGTTAAACTTACACAGGAAAAAGCATCTTACTTCCTCAATGTTTGAATGCCTGAGGTAAAAGATTACCATGTTCCAAATTTGTTTTTTTGTTTTGTTTTGTTTTTTGTTTTTTTATTTCATGTTTTTCTGATTAAACAAAAGCCTCTCAAAATTGTGTGGGAGACAATCATTTCACCCAATGGACATGAAAAGTCACCTTTTAAATCACTATATGATGAAAGTAAGAAATAGTATTTGTTTCTTCTCCTAGTGCCCCGTTGTGTCTCACACAATTGTTATTTGATCTAGAGCAAGTGTTCACCAGCTATTCAGTGACTGACTTGGGCATTTAAGATTCAGCCTAAGCTATCTGAGTGTTCTGAGTTAAAGACAGTTTGCTGAGAATGCAGGAAGATTGTCTGTTTCACACAACCCACAGGTACATTTCCTCTGCACATCATTTAGCTTCACTGTGACAGTGGGCACCAAGATGTCACACATTCTCCAAGATGGATTTATGGCCCACACATTTTGATGAATGTTTTAAAGCTAAGCTGGAAGCAGAAAATTTAGGTATCATCATTAAAAAATAAAATTGATGGCTCGGACTAATTTTAATTATTAAAACTAATAAAGTCATAACATTTTTTTATAATACATGTACTATGAAGAAAGTCATTATTTAAGTACTCTGCCATCTGGGAAACACTAAAGTGATACTCATTCCTTCCTGAGTTTTACATAGTAACAAGATGCATTTTGATTCATGCTCCAAGCACATACACTGCAGCTAAGCCCTACACTTTTCTTTTCTCTAACAGCAGCAGAAGGAGCTGCACTAGTTTATTTAACCCCAGCTAATTTTATCTTAAGAAAACAATTAGACAAACGCAAGCACTGTGCATGGCTGGACAGGTGATATAGCTCTGCGTAGAGCAAGTGCCTCGTATATGCGCAACCCTGGGCTCAGTCTTTGGTACAACAAAATTAAATAAATAAAAATGAAGATCTAAATGCTTTTTGCTTTTTTTTTAATTTTAAAAATATATCTACAGTACTGTGCCTGTATTCACACCTGCAGGCCAGAGAAGGTACCAGACCTCATTATAGATGGTTATGAGCCACCATGTGGTTGCTGGGAAATGAGCTGGAAAGAACAACCAGTGCTCTTAACATCTGAGCCATCTCTCCAGCCCCCTTTATATGTTTTTAAACAGGGCTATGAATTCATATGAAGACAGTCTACATACACATATAGTTCATGTACAATATGCATGCATGAATATATACACGCATGCATACATACAAATATTAAGAATCATATAATCTGCCATGCATGAAATCTCATGCACATAATCACTAAATAGAATTCTGACCTAAAATTGCTACAGTGGAACAGCAAAATGGCTTTGAAGATAAATAATTTTTAAATTTTCATCTGTTTCTATTTTGGCTTTTGTTTTATTATGTTTCGTTTGGTTGGTTGTTTTTCAAGGGTTTCTCTGTGTAGCCTTCAGGCTGACCTGAAGCTTCCTTTGAAGACTAAGCTGACCCTGAACTCATAGAGATCTTCCTGCCTCTGCCTCTCTCGAGTGCTGCTGGCCCAGCCATGTTTCCTTGTTTGTTGTTCTGTTTTGTTTTTGGTTTTGTTTTGTTTTTTTACATACAGAAACATTTCAGCTTCTTTTCTGGAATGGAGTGAGGAGAGGAATTTTTAAAAGCAATTTTTTGAAAAGAAATGAGACTATTATAGTTACAATTTTAGTGGATTCAGCAGATCACAACATTTGTGGAAATAAGGACTGTCAGAAAACATTTCTGTATCAGAATTACAATCTAGAAGACTGAGTATTGAGGCATTCTTTGATTCATGCTTCCTTTTAGCAGGTTTGAGCTTTCTGTCATCATGTGATGAAAGAATCTAGGTATGCTTAAAGGCAACTCAAAAACCTATTGTATGTGGTGAAACTTTTCCTCTGACAGAGGCAGCAAGAAGCAACCTACAGCCTCTTGGCTGTTACCCAGCCAGCATTCCAATACCACAGTTTTTAAAGTACTGTCAAATCTTGATCTAGCTGTCTTGATCAAACCTTTGAGTCAGAAACTAAAAGTTAGAGACAGATTCAAAATTCAAAATTTCTAATCCATTTGTTAATACTATATACTTATTAAATATTTATTTACTCAGGCACTAAGCTCAACTTTCATAGGGCTGTCCCACGGCCCTCTTTTAAAAGAAGAATCAGTCGTTTCACTTAGCTTCCACATAGCAAGAGAAGCAAAACCAAAGGCAAAGAACAAAAAGTGTGAGGTAACAGCAGTTCATTTAACACACATGAAAATACAGAAAGAACCTAAAAGGTTCATGAAATAGGATGAAAAGTCTATGTTATTAAAATATTAAGGTGTAGGGTTTTTTTTTTATTATATTTTTCAAATGTCACAAGAGTGTGTCATGTCCAAGCCACGATAAACATAGTTTCTCAAACATTTCTCATTTCTTTGTGGTGAAGACATACAGAATCCCTTGTATAACTTTTTGGAATGTTTTATTATTAGTTACAGTCTGTTTGCTGTATAGTATCATTTTAGAAGTTAGTTATTTGTAACTAAAATCCCATTAACCAGCCTTCGCTATGTCCCTCCCACTTACTCTCCCAGCCTCATATACATGAAATGGGTATTTCTAGATTCTAAATGCTACTACATTGACCTTTTGGTGCTTGGCTTATTTATTTTAAATTTTATTTTATTTATATACTTATTCACTACAATTTATTCACTTTGTATCCTCACTGTAGCCCCATCCCTAGTCTCCTTCTAGTCCCACCCACCCTCCCTCTTCTCCCCCTATGCCCTTTCCCTAGTCCCCTGATAGGGGAGGTCCTCATCCCCTTCTATCTGACCCTAGCTTATCAGGTTTCATTAAGGCTGGCTGCATCATCTTCCTCTGCGGCCTAGCAAGCTGCACCCAACAGAGGGAGGTGTTCTAAGAGTCCACCACTGAGTTCATGTCAAAGAAAGCCCCTGTACCCCTTACTAGGAAACCCACTTGGAAACTGAGTAGCCAATGGGCTTCCTTTGAACCGGGGGTCTAGGTCCTCTCGATGCATAGTCCTTAGTTGTAGTATCGGTATCTGCAGCCCCACCCCCACCCCCGCCCAGATATTTTGGCTCTGTTTTTCTCCTTGTGGAGTTCCTGTATGCTTTAGTTCTTTCTATCTCCTTCTTCTTCCATAAGGATTCCGTCACTCTGCCCTAAGTTTGGCTGTGAGTCTCAGCATCTCCTTCAATACTCTGGTGGGTAGAGTCTTTCAGAGGCCCTCTGTGGACGGCTTCTGTCCTGTTCCTTGTCTTCTCCTACTTCCAATGTCTATCCTGTTTGCCTTCTGAATGAGGATTAAACATCTTGCCTAGGGTCTTCCTTGTCATTTACCTTCTTTAGAGCTTATTTCACTTAACTCACTGCATTCTAAGTAGTGGAAGTGACAGGATTCCATTCTTTCTATAAGTAAATAGTGCCCTCTGCTGTACACCTAGCATATTTTTATGCATTCATCAGAGTTATTTTTTTATTATTATTATTATCAGTTACATTTTATTAACTCTGTATCCCAGCCGTGTCCCGATCCCTCATTCCCTCCCAGTCCCTCCCTCCCTCCCTCATCTCCACCGTGCCCCTTTCCAAGTCCACTGATAGGGGGGACCTCCTTCCCATTCATCTGATTCTGTTTTATCAGGTATCTTCAGGACTGGCTGCAAAGCCCTCCTCTGTGGCCTAACAGGACTGCTCCTCCCTTCGGGGGTGGGGAGACCAAAGAGCCAGTCATTGAGTTCCTCTTAGAAATAGTCCTTGTTCCCCTCGCTTTGGGAAACCAATTGGTTACTGAGCTACCACAGGCTACATCTGAGTGGAGGTTCTAGGTTATATCCATACATGGGCCACATTCATCAGAGTTATTTACTGACCTAACAGTGGGTTTGACACTCATATTTATTTATTGTAACCAGATGTTTCAACAAACATCGAAGTACAGATATCTAAAAAAATACTGGGGTTTTTTTTTTGGTACGTATATTCTCTTGTAGCCTTGTGAGGTCAACAGAGTAGTTTGATTTTTTTTATCTTTCTCAGGTGACAAAGTCTTTTTTCTTTCAGTATTAACTTGAGGATTTTTTGTGTGTTGTTATATTTTTATAGTGTTTATGACAGAAAAAGCAATGTCATATCCAGAAGATAGCATTTTATAGAATTTCTTTCCATCCTCTGACTCATATAGTCTTTTCACCTCCCTTAAGGTGTGTGAAACAGACTAAACAGAAATTTAGGGTTAAGAAGTCCTTAATCTCAGTACTACGTGGAGTTATGAGTCTCTGCGTTGCCCGTGGCACATTGACAGAATTTACCTTTAATTTTTTTATGAAAGTCCATACTTTCCATAGTCCCAAAATGGCTATCGTGGTTGAAATTCCTGAAATAGTATATATGACTTTTGTCTGCTCTATACTCTTGCCAGAATTTGTTTGATGTGTCAAAGCATTTCTTCTAGGGTAATGTAATATCTCACTGCTGTTCTGATTTGTTACCTGGTGGTTAGTGATGTTGAATTTTTTTTTCATATATCTACTGACCATTTGTTTTCACTTAAGAAATATCTTTTTAAGACACAATATTATTTACATGTGTTATTTAATTCAGTATTTACCTTCTCACTAAAGAACCTATGACACTTCATTATTATAAAGATATAGCTCTTCCTTAAGTTAAAAATTAAAAGCAAGGGTAAATGTTTAAAAATATGGATATGTTTGACTAGACTTAGCTAATATATAGACATGCACACATATACATGAATCATGTGGTCTCCTGTTAATGTGTGCATTTTAAAAAGTTATCTGAATGTTGAAAGATTTTTTTTAACGGGAGAAATCTAAAAAAATTATGAGTTCAATTTTTTATAAATGAGTTTATAAATAAAATGTGTTGATTTCTGTGATATTATGTATAGACTGATGAGGAATATTAATGAAGTTCCCATTCTAAAATTAATGTGGTATAGCATAATTAACTACTTGGCATATTTGCCATACAAATTATCTACAGTTGACTCTGAATACATAATGTCATTTTATTGCTTCAAGCTTACTCCCATTTGTATTAAGAGGCTCATAACTAAAGATGCCATTTTTTTTTAAACAGAGGAAAGATGGGACAGAATGGACAGGATCCTGTGAAGCAGCCAGGAATGGGAACAACAGACACAGAGGGTAAGTGACACTGACACTGAATTATGCTAGAATCTACATGTTACACTGTAAACTCACCTAGGTATAAATGACAAAAGCAGCAGATGGTAAATCACGATCTAATATGTAAGAATAACTTCATGTTTAGTAACTGCTTGTCCAGTTTCCTCAATTTTATTTAAATATTCAGTACTTTGGGTTACTGAAGCTTTAAAGAGGATCACGAGGACGATAAGGAAAAGATGAAAAAAAAAAAAAAGATAAATGGAATAAAAATAGAGGACACAGGATTCAGCCCATGCATTGACAGCCAGATGAAATCTTACAGAGATCCAAAAACATACATTGGTACAAAAGTCTTCAACAAAATGGAGCTGGAAAATATTATTTGCATAGGAAAAAAAATGAAGCTAAATCTCTCGCACCTTGCACAAAACCAGAATCAAAGTTCATCAAAGGCCTCAATATGGGACCAGAAACTCTGTAACTGTAAGACAATGTTAAGGTATAGGCCTAGGTAAAGACTTCTGGTGAAAAGGACTCCAAAAGCCCAGGAAATAATAACAAGAATTGACGAGTAAGACTGAATGAAATTTAAACACATTGTATATCACACAGGATCAAAAATATGGCATAATCAATGCCTATGATAATAAATTTTAAATAACTCAATATAGTACATCCTGACCAGAGTTTCCCCTCCCTCCACTCCTTGCAGTTCACCTGACACACACTCCACCTCCCCCACCCTCAGATCCACTCCTCCTTCACTTCCCTTCAGAAAAGAGCTTCTCAGGGATATCCATGAACACAGCGGAACAAGTTACAACACGACAAGGCACAAACTTTTGTGTCAAGGTTAAACAAGGCAACCCATAAGGAGGAAAATGGTCCAAGAGCAGACAAAAGAGTCAGAGACACACGTACTCCCACAAGAAAGCATACATTTAATGTTTTGCATTTGGTGTTGTCTTTAAATTATTGAAAAAACGTTTGAAGTGAAGGGAAGGTATTTTTTAAGTGTATGTCATGGAGGTTGACCATTCTTGGCATTCTATCGCCATTCCTCTCCTCTCCCCTTCCCTAACCCTTTCCCTTTGACACTCACCTTCCTTCCCACAGTTTCTCTTCAGCTGCTTTAATGGCGTGTGTGTATATGTGCATGTGTATCTCTAAAACGTTATAATTCACTAATGAAAGAAAATATAATATTTGTGTTAGGTGTCTGTTTAGGTTGTGTTTAGGTGTCCAATGTGACAATTTTCAGTTGCGTATATTTTCTAGCAAGAGACCTGAGTTAATTCTTCTTTGTGGCTGAATACAATGCCATTTTTTTTTGTGAATACCATATTTATTCATGTATTAACCTTATGTTAGGTACCCAGGGAAATTATTTAACTTGACTATTTTGATTAGTACTTCTATAAACATGGACTCTGTGATATGCTGACTTAGACCTCTTCGTAGGTCCTATACCTGGATTATGTGCTAGTTCTACTTTCAGTTTTCTAGAATCCCCATACTGCTTTCATAGTTGCTTAGCTGATTTATATCATCAACAACAATGTATAAGCATTTCCTACTGTCCTGTGTCCTGCCCAACTTTAGCTGTAGTTTGTTTGCTCAATGGCACTCATTCTGACTGTGGTGATAGGAAATTCAATGTAGTTTTTTGTTACAATTCCCTGATGGCTAAAGATGTTAGATATTTTTATATGTTTATTGGTAATTTTTAATTCATCATTTGATGACTATATGTTTCTTTCATTATAGCATTTACTAATTTATTAAGTTATTTTTTGATTAAGGTCTAATATCAATTATGCTTTATAAATTGTCCTTCCCAGCCATGCGTGGTGTCACATGCCTTTAATCCTAGCACTCAGGGAGGCAAAGGCAGGTGGATTGCTCTGAGTTTGAGGACAGCCTGGTCTACAAAGTGAGTCCAGAACAGTCAAGGCTACACAGAGAAACCTGTCTCAAAAAAACTGGAAAAAAAAAACAAATAAAAATAATAAATAAACTTTTTCAATCATTTTCATCCTTCTAAATATTTTAAACCATTCAAAGCACATTTTTAATGTGTTACCTCATTTAATTCTACAAATTGTCTCTAAAATAAATAACATATATTGGTATTATATTAAAGGATACCAAATCACAATATACATGAAACGCTAAGTGAACTGATCACTTAAGTGTCACTAAGTGACAACAAATATCATTCTATTAAGAGAAAAAAAAGAGTGATTAAGGAATGGTGTCATGAGAGCACTAGAGGATGTGAGTGGACCTCATTCAATTCTGACCTGCTGTGGGAGATGTGAAGGGGTTGCTCTGTCTTCCAACATCTCACTTGGTAAAGTCTGGGATCAAATGATAGTTTCCACATGGTATTAGAAGATGCCATGTTTCCATGGTTTCCCCATAAGATTTCTTTGACTAATTCAAAATCTGTATATTTTCTACCTGTTGCCATGCTCCCCAAAGTCCCATTCACTCCTTGGTCCTGTTACACACGCACACTCACACACCGCACACCACACATACACATGCACACACAGTCTCATCATTACTTCCAAATCCATTACCCTGATTACGTAGTATACAAGTTAAATGGAAATCACACTCAGCTAGGCATTTATGTCCCACCAGAAAAATAGAAAGTACTCTATTTACTTAAAATAGAAAGTATACAGTTGTGTAGTGCTCTAGTTGGCTGGGGGGGTGAACCTAGAAGAGCAGGACCCAAAATTGGGAGGCATAAAGTCTCACACAACATACAACTTTATCCAGAGTGTCAGACAATTTACACTCTGAGAGACAAGAAGAGTCGCCTGAATAAAATGTTTAATCGCAAGGACAAGCCACATGCAGCAAAAACATGCTTTCCACACAGGCTCATGAATATCGACAGCTAGAGTAGGCTTGCTCCTCTCCACCACACTCGGGAGGAATACAGAAACACATTCCAAGAACGACTCCGTTTTGACAAAACGGAGGTCACGAGACTCTTGTTCTGTTTTCTTGCAGTTTTCTCACAGGCACTCAGAATTGCCCTCGCACGACTCCATTCTTGAACTGTGTTTCAACATGCAACTATATAAACGAATATGTGAATATTACATATACATATGAATAGAAATCAGTGACTTTTAATTTCCTCACTCTTCTAGAATTCAAGTATTGAAAAGAAGCCCAGTTCATGTATAATTTTAGCTTCTTAATGTCACCTTTCTCTTAACCTTAATGCGTATAAGTACATCGATTCTGTGCAAATGTTAGCAGCGGGGACTGTCAGGGGAGACACTGCTTGTCCCACACTGCTTGCTTCCTCTCAGTCCCACACAAAACATGCTTGCGTTCCAAGAAGGAGCCAGTCAGGGACTGCTTCTTTTTATTTTAACTTGTGAGTCAGTCTGTCTTTGCTTTGGTGAACTGACCCTGATCACCAGGGAGTCTCAGATTAGCTATAGAACAGAGGGTCGGGGGCTGAGGTGAGAACAGGGAATCTGTAATGCTGTGTGGTCATTTATAGTTATGTCCCCTTTGGGGCTAGCAGAACTTTAGCCAAGTGTTGTTGGTCTTAGGTAAGACTGGCCTGCAAAATAAGCAAATTTCTAATTTCTACAGTTCTATGAAACGAAGCTACAGCAGACACATAAAAGATAGCTTATATGAGAAGAAATCCACAATAATATTAAATACATAGAAACAATCAAATTGGGTGGCTTATATGGAATAGGGGGAAAATTATTAAGTGTATTTCTTCTCAGAAAATGGAAAGCAACACCAGTCCAGCATGAGAGAGTATGTATGCACAGAAATATGAAGTCACCATTGCTGTGCCTAAGATGTTCAAAGGACCAGAACTCACATTGTTTGCTCTGTGAAGCTCAGAGAACCGCCTTTGCTTCCTTCCGTTGTAAGGCAACATAAACAGCCAGTTCAATGGAAAAAGAGAAACAAACAAAACAAAGCCAACCTAATTTGGTTTTAGACAAAGGTCCTGGTTTCCAGACAGTGTTTTTACCCCTTTCTTAAGGAGTTAAGATTAATCATTAGGTACCAGAAAAACTGTCAGTTCATTAAAAAATAGCACATTCATACCGTATTCTACTCCATCTTGAATATTTAGCACTGCTCATTTAAGGTTTTATTGAGCACCTGAGTCCATTATAAAGAAAGTTCATCTATGAAGATGTGACATAGCATTATACACACACACACACACATACATATATATATATATATTCATCAATTATACAAATATATCAAACTTTGTCATATGTTCGGGGTCCTCATTTACACATGATTTTACCTATAGAATTTTTATTTCTATATAAAATGCCGTTATTTACAAAGCAAAAAAACTCCTGTAAAGATGCTGAGGTATTTTGATACCAAGGACTTCTGTGATTGTTATACATAAAAGCACACAGCACACCATGTGTTAATGCTACGAGGGGAGAGGGGGTGTAGGACAAGATATAAAACAATTATCTTACTGCAAATTTAGGCAGACATAATGTAAACCTCTGAATAGCACGGGAATCTTTTTTCTTCTGGCCTTTTAACATCTCTTTTCTATAGATATATATTTTATGTACACTCCTAACTGTGGATAGTGTATTTATCTATCCCAGGTGAAAAACAAAACATTTAACAAAACCCAAAATAAAAAAAGTGTAAGACAAAAGTTACTCCCTCTAACAAGCAGATAAAAGTCTAGGAACAAGGATTTGAGTTCTCTATCTTTTTTCAAGATAAACAAAAATACATTAAAAAATCACTTTCTCCAACTGTTTTCTCTCTTAAATAGGAAAAAACAGATGTGTTAAGTAATATGCATCTGTTAAGTAGATTGGACTACACAAAAGTTCTATGTATAGAACTTACTTAATGTCCTCTCTTTCTCTTCAATTCTGTATTTTTCTTTTATTGAAAACGGGTTTATTTTGAGAAAGTATATTCTGATTATGGCTCCCCTCCCCAACTCCTCCTAGTTCCTCCCACTCCCCTTCCATGCAGAACCACGCTCCTTCCTTCTCTCATTAGAAATCAAACACACATCTAAGGCATAACATAAGATAAAACAAAATCAAAGTATCATAGGACAAACCAAACAGAAGAAAAAAAAAGTCAAAGAAAGAGCAGGAGCAAAGTGTAGATGCAGAGACACGCACATTCACACACACACAGGAATCCCATAAAAACACAAAACCAGAAGCCACAATATATAGAAAAGACCTGTAAGGTTGGAAAAAATAAACCCGAGACGAAGATGCCACTGTGAATCTGTCTTGTGTTGGCCATACACTACTGAGCACGAGGCCTTCCTTTAACAGTGTTTGTTTCATCCAACTGGATTATTTAAATGTAGCTATCAAGCAGTAAAAATAGATAAATAGATAGATAGATAGAGAGAGAGAGAGAGATGGATAGAGAGATAAAACCATTTGAAGATTCTCGGTCAGAACATAACAACAGTTGTTTAAAAGTGAATAGTTTACTCTAAAAATGTGTTTACCTCTTATTGTACCAATACCCACACTATCTTTTCTAAATTCCCAACACTGGTCATTGTTAGATACGAGCAAGTACATTCTGCGTAAGACACCGTGACAAATATATGGAGGCTTTGGGTGGTTAAGTCAACACGGATACTGGCCTGAGTGAGTGCCTGGTCCATGCAGGACAACGCTAGCTTGTGCCATGAGGGAAGCGCTCAGGTGTGCACAGCTGTGCCGTGTAGATGACTCATAATTGTGCCATAACCGTAACTAAATGTTTTAAGAATTGCACGGAGAAATGTTGTGCGTGATACCAAGGAAGAGTTGTGATGACAATGAAATGTTTGGGGGACTGTAGCCTTGGAGAGCATTGCTGCAGCTGCAGAAGTGAAGATGCCTGGATTGTGAAACAGACTGCAGTGACTGCCTGGAAAAATGCACACGGCCTATCCGCGTGTCTACGGGAGGGGCAGAATTTAGAGTGAAGAAATACCTGAGGGGGGGAAAAAAAGAGTTGAAAAGAATGTGATTGTTGGCTTAAACTGTCATTTTGGTAGAATCTGACTCACCTGGGAAGATCGTCCCCCTGGACACGTCTGTGGGGGATTGTAGTGATTGTGTTAATTAACGAGCAATGATTGTCCTAACTGTGAATGGAACTGCCTGGGCAAAAGACCTTGAGTTGTATAAAGTGAAGAAAACAAGCTGATCACTAGCATGCATGCATTCCTTGCTCTCTTCTGGCTGAGCACATGATCTGTTGCTTCAAGCTCCTGCTACCTTGTTTTCCTGCCATGATACCTTGAACTGTAAACTCTTTCCCTCTTTAATTTTATTAATTACACTTTATTCACTTTGCATCCCCCCATAGGCCCCTCCCACCTTCCCTCCCGAACCCACCTGCCCTCCCCCTTCTTCACACATGCCCCTCCCCAAGTCCACTGATAGGGGAGGTCCTCCTCTCCTTCCTTCTGATCTCATCAGGAGTGGCTGCATTGTCATCTTCTGTGGCCTTGTAAGGCTGCTCCCCCTTTGCTCCTCAGGGAGAGGTGATCAAAGATCAGGCCAATCAGATTATGTCAGAGGCAGTCTCTCTTCCCATTACTATGGAACCCACTTGGACACTAAACTGCCATGGGCTACATCTGTGCAGGGGTTCTAGGTTATCTCCATGCATGATACTTGGTTGGAGTATGAGTCTCTGGGAAGACCCCTGTGTTCAAATTTTCTGGTTCTGTTGCTCTCCTTGTGGAATTCCTATCCTCTCCAGATCTTACTATTTCCCACTTCTTACATAAGATTCCATGCACTCTGCCCAACAGTTGGCCATAAGTCTCAGTGTCTGCTTTGATAGTCTGCAGGGCAGAGCCTTTCAGAGGCCCTCTGTGGCAGATTTCTAGCTTGTTTCCTGTTTTCTTCTTCTTCTGATGTCCTTCCTTTTTGCCTTTCAGGATGGGGATTAAGCATTTTAGTCAGGGCCCTCTCTCTTAATCAGTTTCTTTAGATGTACAGATTTTAGTAGGTTTATCCTATATTATATGTCTATATGAGTGAGTGTATTCCGTGTGTGTCTTTCTGCTTCTGGGTTAGCTCACTCAGGATGATCCTTTCTAGTTCCCACCATTTACCTGCAAATTTCATGATTTCCTTATTTTTCATTGCTGAGTAATAGAGAATCAAGCCTATTGGAAGCTGAGCAGTTTAAATCCATTGAGAGGCTTAGGGTACTAAAAGGACTCTGTCTTTATGTTTCATGCCTGTGTTGAGTGAGGCAGAGGCATGCTTATTTTGACGGCTAAGTGCTTTAATCAGTGGGTAGGTAGCTCAAAGTTAGTTCAGCTGCTGCTACAACTGAATGAACAGGAACAATTTTCCATAATGTACTTCATGGCAAATGTCTTTTTTCAATTTTTTGAAAAAAATTTTCAATTGTCCGGTAGATTGAGTTCATTTCCTTTTAATTAATAGTTAAGTGGCTGAACTAAAAGTTAGATCCATTTGCTCAATTTAGTTGATGAAGTGGACATGAGCTGTTGGCTTAAGGGTATTTTGGAGATCTGAATGTGAATGTGTTTTCCCTGTGACTTTGGGGGCATGGATTGGCAGTCTCTGAGTGATATTTTTATATTTTGTTATCTTTACTAAAGTATTTACATACATTTCAAGAAAATAATTGTGTTTAAGATTAAAATCATTGAATAAACTACAATGGATTACTTAAAAATCTGGTTTTAAAATTTACATATGTATTGGCTGGTGAGTGATTAATTTCTCATTTAGCAAGAACATTATCTAGAATCCAATCTAAGCTGAATTATGACCATGACATAAATAATAGCATTGAGGCATGGTAGCAGAAATACACAATATTGTTACATGAAGAAGGGCAACTGCATAATTTTTAAGAATAGTTCTTTAAATGGGCATGATGTCACACATCTCTAATCTCGGGACTTGAAAGGTAGAGGCAGAGGGATCAAAAACTCAAGACCAAGGGGCTGGGGAGATGGCTTAGAAGTTACGAGTTTAAGGTACCTAGTGAGTTTGTAGCAGGCTTGCCTACTGCACAATATGTCTCAAAACAACCCAACAAAGAATAAGTATTTGCTAATGTAAAGACAATTTTTATTTTTTAATGTGGAATATGTAAATTTATTATGTGGAAAACATTTTACATATTAGTTTGTGGGTGTTACTACCAAATAGAGGTGAGGACTCACTATTGGCCTGTAAACTCTTTCTCTTTTAAGCCGGAAGGCGTGTCAGTGGGACCTCAGTTGCCTGGCAGTGATGCGGCCCTGCATTTGAACCTCACTGCCACCAGAAAGAAAAACAAAAGTCAGACCCTGTCCTCCTGTAGTTTGTATCAGGTTCGGTTGCTTTGTTTTTCAGTTGCATTTCTAGTAGACTGTGCATTCAGTAACTGTTAAATCCTCACAGGGTCCACCGCTTAAGTGTTCTTAAAGTCTTCCCCTTTCTTTTTCTGTTCACCCAACTTAGGTTTTCACATCTCACCCAAATCCTTGCTAGTCTTCTAATGGTTCCTTTTGTTTCCATCTGAGGTGTCTGAAGGGTACTACCAGGAAAACTGCCTCTTATGACCTCTTCACTTGAGAGGTCAAGGCAAGAAGACCATAACTTTAAGGTCACCTTTTGCTACATAGTGCTTTGAAGGCTAACCTGGGCTACGTGAGATGGGCTTAAAGGAAAATCTATCAAATCACTGCCTTTCCTTTCAAAAGTACTATGCATTATTTGCATATTTATTGGTATTTGATTATTTAAACATAACACATCCTTTGTGCTGCTTAAGCATTTTGTTGCCTTGACAAATACCTGGTAGAATTAACTTAAAAATAAGAAAGATGTGACTGGACTCCTGGCTTCAGTCTGCAGGGAACAGGAGCCACTGTTTCTGGACACAGCTGGCTATGTTTGAGTAACTCAATGTGGTTTAATTTAACACATAAGAAATATTAGAGAGCAGCTAATAACCTATTCAAGGGGAAACCAAGGACGAAGAAGATCATTATCCCTCCTGTTCTCACTGGTGCTCTGTCTCCTCTGTCTCCCATGCTTGTGAGGCAGTGAAATCTGTGACTCACGCTGGTCAATGATGCCCGGGAGCAATTATGGGCACAGTTTCTGGCCTGAGAATTTAGGTCGGTATGATACCTGCAGAGGTCTCTTTCCCTTCCAGCGTAGCAATCAGCAAAAGCAAAGGTAAGGAGATTTGTGACTATAAAGATTGAGAACTCCACGAGTCCTAATGGTGAAACAAGCAGAACAATGTGAAAGGGTACAAGCTCAGGGAAATACAAGTGGCCTGAAGGAGCCATCATGGTTCAAAAAGACTATCTCAAACAGAGTTGGGAGAACATCCTCAGGAAAGAAATTCCTAAGTCATCCAACTTCCCTAATGCTAAATGATGTCACATTATGTCCCAACAGGCATCAACTGACATATTCAAAGAGCTGGTTGAAAGAATATAATGACAGAAAAAAAGAAGAGATGATCAGGGGAACTATACAGGGCAACCTCCATCCCCCAGTAATAAAACACAAAGAGAAGCTGTTCTCAGAGCCCACGGTGAACTGCAGTGTTGGGGAGGAACCCCAGAGAAGAGCCAGAGCTTTTTCTAGAAAGGCATAGCCACTGGAAACTATACCCCACAGGCAGGATTGGGGGAGTACAGGAAATAAATACCCAAGCCTCCCCCCAACAGTCAGATCTTCTGTTGGGAGCAATCATGAATGCCCCATTAGAAGCTTTTAGCTGTTTCCTTGGCACACATGGGTTATGACTGCCTAGCCGGAGCCCAGCGTGTTGGCATAGCTGCAGAGCTCTACACACAGAAGGCTGAGGCAAGATGGTTGTGATTCGAGGCTAGCCTGGGTTCATAGGGCGATCCTGTCTCAAGTAAGAAAGAAAAGGAAAGGTAGGCAAAGAAGTATAAGCCAGAGGGAAAAAGGGAAGGTGAGGTGAGGGAGAGAAAATAACCAAGTGGGAAGCCAAGGAACAGGAGAAAAAGAAGAAGAAGAAGAAGAAGAAGAAGAAGAAGAAGAAGAAGAAGAAGAAGAAGAAGAAGAAGAAGAAGGAAGAAGAAGAAGAAGAAGAAGAAGAAGAAGAAGAAGAAGAAGAAGAAGAAGAAGAAGAAGAAGAAGAAGAAGAAGAAGAAGAAGAAGAAGAAGAAGAAGAAGAAGAAGAAGAAGAAGAAGAAGAAAACTGGGCTGCAACTATAGTTTGCTCTTTTATCTAAAATGGCAGTTAAGGAAATGATAAAAAATTATAGCTGCGGAAAAAAAAAAAAAAAAAGACAGTGCCTTCTAGAACAGCACCAGCCAATAATCATGTATGTTGCGTCAAACCAAAACTGTAAAGCCGTGAAGTTAAAACTGCAAGGACGACCAGCATGACCACAGTTTAAAAGCCGTACAATTGTTCCTCCCCGGATCAGAGATAGAAATTACAACAGCCCTGGGGACTGGTGCATTTGGCTCCCCCTGCAGGTTCACTCGGGGATTAACTGGTTGCCAGTCCCCACTGGGAGGAGCCGGACGCTCGGTGCTCTTTGACAGCTTTATTCTTAGAGCCGAGGCATTTTCCTCACAGGAGTTCTTAGTTCTGCTGAATTATACAATTGTCTGGTTTAATTCTCCAAACACAGCACATAATCCTCTGCATTACAAGAATATTAATTTTACCCACCATTCCCAGGGCAAGTAGCTGCCGGTTTTTCAGCGGAAAGTCAGTCCCACTGAGTGAGAGGCCATCCAGGGACTGCCTAGGTCAGCAAGCAGGCATTGACCTACTTACTGGCCTTCTCTCTTCCCTGGAAAAGGACTTCTGGTAACATGCCTATCGTGTAAACTTCTTTTTTAACATTTTAATTTATTATACATTTTTGTTCAAATATAATTACATCACTTTAGCCTTTTTTTTTTTTTTTTCTTTCATTCCTCCAGACCATTCTAAGCCCCTGAGTCTACCTTTGTTGTTTGGGTGTATGCAGCTTCAGGACTGACCGCTTCAGGGGGCTCCCTTCTCTCAACAGCCACTGTCTCCTGTAGTTCTTTGTTCAGAGGTATAATCCTTGGAGAGTCTCCCCTCTCCAGATCAGCATGACTACAGAAACTGTAACTGTTCAGATCTGGGTAGACTATTGTCCTGTGACAGACGTTTCCTAGGAAGATGTGACACACGTGTCTACTTACCCCAGAAGGAAGTCAACAACTGACCAGAGTATGGATACCACCAACTTGGTGAACCAATCCTTCCAGGAATATGGGTGAGAGGCTTCAGCAGTAGCAATAGAAACGACTCAAATACAGCTGCATCACCAAAGCTCAAGGAGCATGAGTGATAGCTCACAAGAGCCGGAAGAGACTGCACATGCTGCAGATAGCTCAAAACTCCAAGTGTCCTTTCTAGGTAACTAGCAGGTCTGTACCTCTTCCGGAGAGCCCATCTGGTCTTTATTCCGTCTATGCAGTTCAGCCGGCCCCTGCTTCTTCCAGGCTGCTGCTCTGGTCTCTGATTCTTCCCGGGCTTGGATGAGAGTCTTCTTTTACTCGGCTTGACTGAGAGTGACTCGGCAGTCTATTATTTATATACTCCTGGGGAGGGAGGTGACTAGTGATCCTGGTCAGTTTCAGAGACTCCCTAAGCTATTTCAAGTTGTTTACTTCCTATCTCAAGAATGAAGACTGTCTCCTTAGGACATTCTGCTGTTTTACATCCTTGTAAACATACTGATCTACTTTTTTTTTTATATCTTATATGTTAACAAGTCTTCCTCAAAGATGGAAGGCTTTAACTTTGGGGGACACTACTACGCGGCAATTGTTTCACAGAAGACTTCCTGTTTAGTGGCACTCGTGAATCTTTCCACCGCCTTTTCCATGATATTTCATGATCCATAGAGGCCTAAACTATGAAACAAATGTATTCATTGGGACATGGGTATCCATGAGCTCCCAATGACCTGTTTCATCATTGTGTCTCATAATTTTCTACATTCACTAGATTTAGAATAACAAAGTGGCAGTAATAAATTCTCTTGTAAGGTCCATGAACTTACTAGCCCCGGGAAAATTTGCTAGAACTGAAGAACCAGGCCCACAGTTTCTCTTCTATTGAAGAGACCTTGAGTCCAGTTAGATGGCTGTTGGTGACCACCAACATGTACATACTACTTGGTACTTATTACACCCTCATGGATAGCTTGCCATGCACGTTGGTCATGGCTGTGGTTCATAGGCTTCCCAGCGAGTAGATCTAGTAATTGATGCCCTCCCTTGGCAGCTTGCATACTGTTTCCTAATACCATGAAAGTTAAACTATGCAGAAGGGAGGCTTTCAGGTTACATACAGCCCAAAGAATCGGAGACTATGTTTTAAACGTGGGGGTCTTCAGAAACGGGCTCTTTCCTTAACTTTTGAGAGGCAATACAGGACAACAGCCACTTGAACTACCCTGACCAACCCTTGTATAGGAGATTTCTCATGCCTGGTGCTGGAGTTCATGATTCTTGTGGGAAACACTGTCAATCCCAATGATGTAGCTTCCCTTAATGTGTGTGTGTATGTGTATATATGTGCGTAGATGGACAGATAGATAGAGGATAGATAAATGTATATTCATAAACATATATATTGTGCATAATTTTATGTATATATAATAGAATAAAATTCATTGGAGCTTTATCAAACAACCTTAGTATTTGTCTTGCTTCCCCTCTCCTTCTCTTTCTGCACTGACCTTCCTTTCCTTGGAACTCTCCTCCTCATTGTTACATATTTTGGTTCATATCAGCTGTATCCTGTAATTTCCTGCTCAGCTCCCCCACTCACCAGATTTCTTTCACGAATAGGCACTGTTTTCTTCAGGCTTTGGGGAATTATTAAAAAATTTTAAACATTTCAAAAGCTATTTCCACTTAGGTTCTCAATTTCCCTTCTTGTGAAAATTATCTGGTATTTGTTGTTTCATACAAGACAATAGCTGAATTCCAATTAAAAATTTTTATGAAGAGGTCTTGGCTATTTCTAGTCACAATAAAATGAATGCTAAGAAGCATTTGTCAAAGAGCTTCTTAAAAACCACTAAAAGCATGAGAGGAAATCAATCAGAAAAGCCTATTTTTTCCTCCCTAAATTATGTTCTTTGGGGATTTATCTCAGAAATAAAGAAGTCTTAGCACAGGATGCAGAAAGAATGTGCAGGCTTGCCCTACTTTCCCAAAACTCTTAAATCTGAGCAGGATAGAATAATACTTCTTATTGAATGATGTGTCTATCGTCTTGATTCTGGGCTATTACAAATAAAAATCCTTCTAACAGCTTACACAACTATTCTCCTATAGGAAAAAAAATTAGTGAAAATATGACAAAATATCACCTTTCTCAGTCCTTACTCAGTCTCAAAGGAAAAAAAAAAGAGTCTTAGAGTCCACCTCATAGCTTGAATAGTAGCGGCTCTGATGCACACACCCATGAAAAGAAAAGAAGACTAAAACATTGGCTAATCTTCAGTAGGCTTGGAAAGAATTCCAAAATACCTCTCATTCATGGCCTCAACACAGTTTAAAGGAAAAAACAAACAAACAGATTTTGAATAGACTGGCTAAATAACTTTCCTTTGATCAAGGTGGAAATGGTAATTACTTTCTAAAGCCTCCAGTAGGAACTAGAGAGAATAGACAAACAATCTAATATACTCTAGGTGCTTCCTCTGTGGTCTAAAAAGATAATGATCAATAGTCGTTACACTGTCAAGGCTGTGCACTCATGAACAAACAATGTGCAGTGCACACAGCACCAGTGTCACTTAGACAGTATGCAGTGCCATTACAGCTCAAAGGTGTAATTTATGAAAATAAATGAATACTTGCAAGGAAAATGGGTACATATTTATCCCATTCTCTAGTCCTAGTATTTCCAAGGAAACATCTTCCCAAGTCTTGAGCTCCCAGTTCACAGGTATGTGCACACACTAGTCTCCCTAAATCCCAAATTCCTTATCCAACACATGATTATAGAAGAATATAAACAGGACAAGAGTAGCTATCACATAAGCTATTGTCACAAATTAATAAGTACATAGAGGCTAAATTATTGATAATATATAGTGATCGACTTTCTGACTTGTGCGATTTAGTCAGCCTAACATTTACACTGTCCATTTTTTAAACAAAGCTATCAACATTTACTACAGATATTAGGGCATTATTACAAATAATAGGGCAGAAATTTACACGTGTTATTAATGATGTCATAGATATTCATCATTAATAACATGTTTTTATGTGGTTACATTGGAAAGTAAACCGTAAAAGAATAAATTCTTTGATATATAAGTATTAAGATGCTTTTGTTTTTGAAGTGAAATTCAGTTGTAGCACTCTAAGAAATTTGTTGTGTCACATCTAGTAGCAGATCACAAATTCTATTTGATGAACCATCTGATTCAGACATCAGTGGCATGATCATTGGTCAATAGGTAAAGCCCCTTTAAAAACAGATATTTATTTATTGTTTGACTATATATGTAGAGGGCATGTGACTACCATGATGAATCTGTAGTATCAGAGAACAACTTTTTTGGGGGGCAGGGAGGTTGGTTTTTTTTTTAGTTTTTCAAGACAGAGTCTCTCTGTGTAGCCTTGGCTGTTTTGGACTCACCTTGTAGACCATGCTGATCTCAAAGTCACAGAGATCTGCCCACTTCTGCCTCCCTGAGTGCTGAGATTATGGGCATAAGCCACCTCGCCCAGCTCAGAGGACAACTTTCAAGTCTATTTTCTTTTCTTTCACCATGTGGATCACTGGGATCAAACTCAGGTCCTCAGGAGCAGCAGAGAGCTTTTCCCAGTTGAGCCATCACACCAGCTCCAGTGCTCCAATAAACTCTCACCCAAGAAACCTTAATAAATTTCAAGGATAATAGGCAATGAATGTAATAAATAAGTGTGTATATATTATATATATGTTGTAAGAATCACTATTAACATATAAGCATATATATAAGGTGAATATATGCAAATTTTATTTCAAAATAATTATTTTGCTCATTTTTTGTGGTGTTTATTAGCAGGACATGCTGGATCCAACAGTCATCTCTTGGTTAGAAAGATAGAAAGGGAGGTAGACAGCAGAGACGGCTCCATATTGCTATTTTCACTGTTTAAGTAAACTGACTTATCAACCACATCAATCCTTACCATGGTATTATTAGGAATAGAATTAAATAAGTTAATTTCATTCTGCTTCCCTTTTTAAACAAACAAAACTAACTAGGACAATCCTCCAGAAACATTTCACTTCTTTTATTTTGTCACACATCTACATAACACATATCTAAGAATTAGGCTTGAAAACACAATAGTTGCTTTAATATAGCCTCCAGAAAACTGTAGAGCAAGGCCATGAAATTCAATACACATAAGATTGCCACACTTATTTTAAAATCTAGTAGCTGCTGGAAGATATGGTGCAAAGGGAAGGTAGCTGCTAATTATAGATAATTGTTGAGTTCCACAGCCCGAAGGACTTTGAACTTGGTAACAAAAAGAAGATGCTATTGCAATTTTGTCCTGGCAAGTAAAATTATTACAACCTCCAGGGTAGCATTAGCACACCTGGGTGGAAATAATAATAGAGGAAGGTGGGTGACCAGAATGAATTAGTAGGCTTCTTCCTCTCTGACACATTCTTTTCTACAAGAAAAAAATAAAAATAAATCTGCCCCTTTTCTATTGATCCCCTTAGGTTTTTGTTTTGCTTTGTCTTTTTCTTTTTGCTGTCAAATCCTGAAGGACAATGACAGGCAATGAAACACCCTGGTTGGCAAACACAGGGCCTCTACAGGTCTGCACCAGGTCCCCTGTGTGTCTCTTATGGCTGTTAGCTCTGTGTTTCTGTGGGCTCCTAACCTGCAGAGCGGGTGTGTCTGACTCCTTGGCCTGTTCTCTAGACTCTTTTCCTCCTGCCTGGTTGCCTCGTCCAGCCTGGATACGAGGGCTTTGCCTTGTCTTACGCTATCTTGTTTCATCCTGTTTCTTCTGATATCCTTTCATTCTAATACTCATTTTGAAGTGAATATTCCCACAAATAAGTCAAGGTTGTGACAGACTTAACCACAAAAAGGCAAGGTGTTTGTGAGGAACAGAACCCTGCTTAAGCCATTTCACAACAGGACAAGTATCTTAAAATACACAAAATATACAAACCACCATTCTCTATGAAATGGTGATTATGCTTACTGTATTTTCTCTTCCATGTGAGGTAATAATTGTTTGATAATTTTGTAGTTTATACTTCCCTAAAATATAAGTTAGATGTTTCAGCATCTATATTAATGTGGACATGTAGATATGACAAAAACACATTTTTAAAATAGGTGTGTAACTTTTTTGAGGGAAGAGGTGAGAAGATCACTGCATATTTTAATGAAAAAAAAACACATCAGAGGGTGCTAAAAAAAAAAAGCTGTCGAAATAGGGATAATTTGACAATCATACTACTTGAAACATGTTATCTAGCTAAAGAGATAATAGGACCCAGTTTTGAGAAAGTAAAATTAAATTATTCATTCTCTTCATAAAATATTAATTTAAATGAAAATAATATATCAATTTAAATAAAAGGAATGAATTAATTTCAATAAATGTTTTATATATTAGTTAATTTTTAAATTTTCACAGGTTAAGAAACTAAATTAAATGTTAATTAAGAAATTAAATTAAATGTATCATTTTAATATTGTATTTCAATTTTATTTTGTTTTGTTTTGATTTTCGAGACAGGGTTGCTTTGTGTAGCCTTGGCTGTCCTATCATTTTGTAGAACAGGCTGGCCTCAAACTCACAGAGATCAGGTATGCGCCACTGAGCTTGGCTATATTTCAATTTTCAATTCTAGTGTTGCTTTTAAAGCATGAAGAGGTCTGTTCTCTATCCATCCTTCATCAATTATATGATGCCTGTGTTTTAGCCTCTGGATTGCTTCCCTCCCACCCTCCCTCCCTGCTTCCCCTCTTTGACTTGTTCTTTTCTTTTCTTCTCCTTGCTTTATTCTCTTCAGTGGTCTTTTAAACTATTAAATATTCATAGTCTTATTCCATAATGACTGTGATTCTTTTAGACAGTAATGCAGTCTTTCACAGGACTTTTTCTTTCCCTGTCCATTCTTTGATCATGTTTTTCTGTGAAGTACAATTAAATGAACTCTATCAACACATAAGCCCATTAACATTTCCAGAACACTGTCTTTGTGCTCTGCTGCTGTGAGGAGTAGCAGAGCTACACTTACAAAAGAGAGGATTTAACTGCTTACAATTTCCGAGATTCAGTCCATCATACTCACAGCAGGAGCATGGCAGACGTAGGGTTGGAGAAAGAGCTGAAAGTTTCCCAGCCAGCTCCACAGGCAACAGGAAGAAACACACACACTGGCTTGAGTGCTTGAAATTTCAGAGCCATCCCCAGTGACACACTTCCTCCAACAAGCCCACACCCTTCCCCAACAAGGCCACACCTCCTAATAGTGCCTCTCCCTGGTGACCAAGCATTCAAATTTATTAGCCTGTGGGGGCCATTCTTATTCAAACCACCACAGATACTTTATGTAGTATTACCTTAATATTTTTCTACCTGTAATATTCATTAATGTTAATTTTTTCCCAAATGTTAATACATTCCCAAATGTTAACACATTCCCAAATGTTAATACTTGCACTATGAGATTTTAGGTACAGCTTTTATTTTTTCAATTTCACTTCATTTATTATTTGGTATTTTATTTTGAAACATGGGCTTTATATCTGTTTTGCCTCTACTTTTCCTCTTTCTTTAGTATCTGATAGGGTCTCATATATGCCAGGCTGACTTGAACTCACTGTGTAGCTGAGGCTGGCTTTGAACTCTTGAATTTCCTGTCTACACCTCTGAAATGCAAGAATTATAGGCATGTGCCACAATGCCAGATTTATTTTTTTCTTTCTATGAGTTCTAGGTTTGAGCTACATTGCTGAATAAATTTCTTTCTTTTTCTGAGTAACATTATTGTTATTTGTTTGATAAACTGACATGTTAAAACTATACATATGTGTAGGCTACCAAATGGTAATTCAATTCATGTGTACATTAGGCGGCATTCAAATCAGGTTAATCAAGCCACGTGCCTCAAATATTTATCATTTCATTGCATAAAAGTATTCAATTTTTCTTCCAAGCTTTAGAATATTATCCTTTTAATACAATCAAAGAAGTATGGCTTTCAAGACATCAAGACACAAACATTGGTTGAAATTTATTTTCTACTGCCATTTATCCATTATTCCAAAATGTTATCATACATCCTCTATGTATGCGGTGCTCAAGGACTCAAAGCTTTACCCAGATCTGGAGCAGGTGCCCACCCTGTGAGGACAGCAGACACATAGATTTCTTTTCATCTTCACACAAGTCTGCTTCAGAAGAAAAGTCACTCAAAAACTGCTTTAAGATGACTTCAGTAAACATGTCCTTTTCTCTCTTTGGTTAGAAATATTAAAGAGTAAGTTCTAAACGTCTCTGAATAGAGTGAAACTTATCAAAAGCTTCACAAGTATCACACAGTTAAGGATGTGAGGTTAAACTGCGAAGACGGAAGCCGACAGTGTAATGACATGGAAACTTTAATTAGCAAGTTTTTCATCTGCCTTTCTCCCAAGTGAGAAGGTAGGAGGCAACAGATCATTGGCTATTGGAGTTTGGACCTAGAAAAGGAGTCTATGACCTAAAAAAGTACATTTCCAAGGAAGGAAATGCTTCAGTATCTTTAATGCTATCACTTCTATCTACTTCTATTGGCTCCAAATACTGAGTGAGCCCTCTTTGACCCTTCTCTTTCCAAGGGAGGTAACAGAGTAGGGACATGGGAAAAACAGAGAACCGTTGGACATACCTATGATGCAGTGACATTATAGTCATGTATGAAAATGTCACAATAAGCCCAATATTTATTTTGTAGAGTTAATATATACTGGTAATCATTAAAAAAAAAAAGAAAGGAATTCCCATCCCTCCACCTCAGGAATGACTTGATAAATGGAAGGCGCTTGTCAGTCTTTCTATACCTTTTAGGCACAGAGACAGTCTTTTGATAATCAGTTTATTTACATATTTAGATTTGGTTTCAGGTCCTTCTTTGAGACTCAGTCAGTGTTCAATCTAGCAAAAACAGGAATGTCTTTATACTTGGAAATATATTGTAAGCTTTGTGAATTCCTTGGACATGATACTATAGTTTCAGCTGTGGATTGCCATGGCTGTTTTATCTGAAGGCTGAGATTCAAAGGAACCCATGCTGATGAACTAAGGCTGCCAATTCAAAGGTTTAGCATAGCTTTCCAGGCCTGGGTGTGTGCTCATTGCTCATCTACTCTAGTTTGGGTTCTGGGAGGCTCTAGTTTTGGCCAACTCTTTCTTTCCTTTGCAGGTTTTATGTATGACATGGTCAGGGACCCTGCTGAGTTAGATCTTGCTGGTATCTGTCTCTCTATTCCTAAACAACTGGTCTTAGTGTAGCATCAAGATTTCTAACAATAATTGCCCAAAAAGGATGGCAAAATACACCTCCTTTCTCCAGCCCCATCTTTGTAAAAATGATTGAACTTTGCACACTTATGTAAAAATAATATATCATAGTAGATTTAATGTAGAAGTTATGAGATTACATTTGTTGTCAAGACAAGTAGTTTGAAAACATGAAAAGTACATAAAACAATACTCCATGTTTACTTATAAATATGCTGTTCTCATTTATGCTAGATGAATGATTATTTACAATACCTAAGTTTAATATTTTTTTTAAATTAGACTTTTAAAACTCTAATGTTGATAGATATAATCTGTATAAACAAGTCCCTCCTGAATTTTTAAAGTACAAATATATGTCCTGAAAACAAATGTTTGAGAAAGCATTGGTGGCAGCTGTGTTTATAGATTTGCTCTGAATGTGGCTGTTAAGGTGGCTCCAGCGAACAGTACTTTGAAGTCCTTCGGGTCTGGATATCTCACATGATATTCCTTTCTGCGAACATGATGTTCCTTCTCTCCAGAAGAATTTTTTTTCCTTGCATCTCTGCTAGTCCTCATCCTACTCCAAGCTCTTTTCCAGGAAGAGTTCCTGTCACGTTCTCTTTGAAACCATGTTACTATACTTCTGAATTTTCTTCCTTGTCATTTGTTTATCCATCAAAAAAATAATAATAATTAAACTATCTCTTCCCAAGGGGTGAAAAATCCTGTGATCCTGGATGAATGACTATTTGAAACATCTGAGGTTGTATTGTATTTTTAAGCATAGCTGTCGGCGATGTATTCTCAAACATTTGCTTTCAGGCAATATTTGTACTGTTAAAAAATCAGGGGGTCTTGGGAATGTGCATTATAACTATAGGCATTAGAGCTGTAAGATTCTAATTTAAAAATAAGCATGCATTCATGCTTCAGGATTTATGCATACTATATTCATTTTGTTAGCAGGCCACTCAGACCAAAGTTGAATAATGAAAAAAATTATGAGTTAGTGAATGAGTCCATGAATTAATATTGAAATGGATGGAATTACAACGGATTTGATGAGGCATGGAAGATTCCTTCAATAATAAAAGATAAAATTCTGGAAGAAACTACAACAAATCTACTTTGCATCACTTATTCTTTTGCTTTATGCAGTTTCATCATTACACATCACTACTGTCTATATTTTATAGAGGAAGCAGGAAATCAAAACTATATACAGTAAGGTTTGGTTATGCTAACCTGTATTCTTGAGCAAGCCTGGTGAGACACAAGTGTTAGCAAACAACATGCTACCTGTTAAAGGGCTCTTTATTACCTATATGTTGTGTTAAAATTTTGTAGCCTCCATGTTTGCCTTTTTTCCTACAAGGTCATCAGTTATCTCTTCAAACCTAAGACTCTAACACCGTGAAACACATGTACTTATGATTTCTTTCACCTCCCTGGTTGCTAGTCTACCATCACATATAGCATGCCTTCTTACAAATGTCTGAATGATGTGATCCCCGTGAGGCTATCTACTTCTTAAGGGTTTGGACTGTGCACTATATCCCTAACATACAATTACGTGTTTAACACTTGATAAAAATATCCAGTAAGTGGGCATTTGAAATAGTGACTCGCTAAATATTTATTAAGTAACATTAATTATTTCTCAACTTGTTTTTGTTAAACTCTTCTAGCTAAAACTCAAGTAATGGGAGAAATCAAGCTAGCATTGAAAAAGGAAATGAAAACGGATGGTGAACAACTGATAGTTGAAATTCTCCAGTGCAGAAATATTACCTACAAATTCAAGTCTCCGGATCATTTACCAGGTATCTCTTTTCATGATGATGATCAATGAAAGATACCTACTAGCTTACTAGGACCATGTCTTAAAGATTAAGATAAATTTTAGCTGAAATTTTCCCTGTGCATGAAGCACATTAGAAAAGGATATTTTAACGTTCACTTTAAGAATAAAATTGTTTTTCTAGACTTGAGCTAGATTTTTCAGCGTATAAATTAGGATGTTACAACAGTTAATTTAAGTAAAACTCACTTAAATTTATAAGAAAAGGGTATACTTATCATCATTTCATGTTTTCTGCAACAAATTGTATGCAATTTACTTTGCTTGTGTAGAATATAGTGAGAACATTAGCATTTAACAGAAATCGCTGTGATTGACGGATGGATACTTGATGGATTTATATCTTATTTTCAGATTTATATGTGAAGATATATGTGATAAACATCTCTACTCAAAAAAAGGTTATCAAAAAGAAAACAAGGGTATGCAGACATGATAGAGAGCCTTCCTTCAATGAAACTTTTAGATTCAGCCTAAGTCCTGCTGGTCATTCTCTTCAGGTAACTCTATTATATATTACTGATTTAGTTTTTTTCACTCATATTGTTATATTTTTATCCACTCAATTATTCTGTGTTTAGATTTGGATCATGTGCGATATGATAGTTAATCTTTAGAAGCATCCCCCGAAGAGCACTTTGAACCCTCTTAACCCATTCATTTTAGCCAGCCACCTACCATTTCTCTGTTTTGCTACATTAGATGGATTTCTCGTGCACCCACAGTCACTCTCATTAATCCTTCTTTGTTATTTACAGCATTTTTGTTAATTCACCTGGTCAGTTTCTCACTGATGTCTTTCCTCCTCAGTTTCATCATACTGCTGCCAGAGTTATCTTTACAAAACACTGTTTGGTTTCCATGAAAGCTTTTATTGCATCATTCAAAACTGAGTTAGTTTCAGTTTCTTGTCACTTCTTTATATTCCAGACAAATCTGAGTCTTTTTAAATTAAACCTTAAGTTATTTGCTCATATTTTTCTCCCCTTTAAATCTTTCTTCTCACGTACCAACCATATTCAATCTTTCACTAAGCACTTAGGTATAATTCATAACACCTTATTCACAAATTATTTTACTTATTACTATACTAAGAAAAGTTTCTTGAATACAATAATTTACATATTTACCTGCCACCATTTCTCTTTTGCAAGGCCTAATATTCATTAGCTTTTTCCTTGCAGTCTAGCAGAATGATTTTCACATATCATTCCTTCAGTAGGAGGAAGTGGTGGGGTGGAAGAAACTTGATAGAGGGGAATGGATGGAAATATATGACCCCATTTCACGATACCAGTGCTCAATGCCTTGCAGTGGAGATAAACATATATTCCAAAGTTAAGTTCAGGGATTGTAGGGGTAACTCAGTGGTTAACAGTATTTACTGTTCTTCCAGAGGACCCAAGTTCACCACCCAAGAGCTATGTCAGCTGCCTCTCAACCTCTATCTTCAGCTTCAGGGGCTCTGAAATTCTCCTCTGGACTCTGCCAGGAGCACATATAAATGAATTAAATTTAAAATATACATGTATATGTTTTATATACATATATTTGAAAAACAAAGTTAAGTTGCATTGACAGAATTAGCTAGTACAAAGGTAGAAAGGAAGGAATAAATAATTAAAGACAAAAGTCTAAAGCCTATGAAAACAAAGGTATCATTCAGAGATTAAGAAGGAGAGCAATGAGCAAGAAACATCATGAGTTTTTCTGAAATTAACTTGATATGAGGATAAGGACTCAAGTGCATTTAAAAAATATGTAAAATCCGCAGACTCAAAACTTGTCATCAATTTAAGCCTATATAATTAGAATGAGTTTTACCCTCTATATCCTATATTTGCCTATCCTTTAGAGTGTGTGATTTGAGGATATAATACAATTTAGGCAAGATCCAGCTATACCACTCCTAGACATATATCCAAAAGAAGCTCAAGTATTCAACAAGGACATTTGCTCAACCATGTTTGTAGCAGCTTTATTCGTAATAACCAGAAACTGGGAACAACCCAGATGTCCATCAACGGAAGAATGAATACAGAAATTGTGGCACTTTTACACAATGGAATACTACTCAGCAATTAAAAATGAGGAAATCATGAAATTTGCAGGCAAATGGTGGGATCTAGAAAAGATCATCCTGAGTGAGGTATCCCAGGAGCAGAAAGACACACATGGTATATACTCACTTATATAAACCTATAAAATAGGATAAACATACTAAAATATATGCACCTAAAAAAGATAAACAAGAAAGAGGACCCGAGGTAAGATGACCAATTCTCACTTAGAAAAACAAATGGGACAGACATGGGAAGTAGGAGAAAACAAGTAACAGGACAGGAGTGTACCACAGATGGCCTCTGAAAGACTCTACTTAGCAGTGTATCAAAGCAGATGCAGACTCATAACCAAACCTTCAGCAGAGTGCAGGGAATCATATGATAAAAGGGGGAGGTAATATGACCAGGAGAGGACAGGAGCTCCAAAAGGACAAAATATATCAGGGCACTGGGATCCTCTATGAGACTGTTTCTCCAACCAAGGACCATGTATGGATATAACCTAGAACCCCTGCTTGGATGTAGCCCATGGTAGCTCAGTATCCAAGTGGTTACCTTAGTAAGGGGAACAGGGACTATTTCTGACATGAACTCAATGACTGGCTCCTTTAACCTCCCCACCCCTCCGGGGGAGGAACAACCTTGCAAGGTCACAGAGGAGGACATGGCAGTCAGTCCTGAAGGTACCTGATAGGCTAGGGCCAGATGGAAGGGGAGGAGGACCTCCCCTAGCAGTGAACTTGGAAAGGGGCAGGGAGGAGATGAGGGAGGGAGGGTGGGGTTGGGAAGGAATGAGGGAGGTGGCTACAGCTGGGATACAAAGTAAATAACCTGTGATTAATATTAAAAAAATAAAAATTAATATAAAAAATTTAGGGAAGAATAATAGAAATGTTGATCTGGAATAAATCGTATCAATAGATATTTCAAGAATATCTCTGCCCTTTCAAGTACACATATCCTCCTCTACCTTGTTTTTTATGATAAAAACTACTTGAAAATGGAAAATGTACATATATGTGTATGTATCCATGTATGACTCTGACTATGTTTTCTAGATTTTGCTTTTCTCCAATGGAGGGAAGTTTATGAAGAAGACTTTGATCGGAGAAGCTTGTATCTGGCTTGACAAAGTGGATCTGAGAAAAAGAATAGTCAATTGGCACAAACTTTTGGTCAGTCCTACTCAAACACACTGAAGATGTGTCTACTCAGAGTGAGGACACAGAGCTACATAGCCTCAGATCCAGACTGTAGTTGAACACTACTGTGCTGATCTGTTTCCAGGGGCAAACTTGAGGAAGAAAACAACATGCACACAGAATGCGCTGTTGTGGAATACAAAACGACTTAAGGAGTTCACGTGTTGAAAGCAAACAGATAAAACGAGCCCTGAGACACTGCATTGCTCACAGCTGGAAGGAGAAACTGTGAAAGTAGATTTGATTTTTAAGGTAAATGTCTTAGATAAGACTGATCTGGAACTGAAGAAAAAGGCACAAAAATTATGATGGTGTTCAAAGGTAGTGTGAAAGCAATTGCTTATACACACAGAAACCTTGTTAGAAAAACTGATGTAATGAATCTTGGTTTTCAAAAGTTCAAACCTCCTTGTCTAATATTCTTTATAAAACTTCTTGTTTTGAAATTCTGACGTAAGATTCAACTATGGGTTGTCTACAGGACGAGAAGGTGACTGTGTTTATGGGGAAATTAAGCAAGAGTTATGGACTATGGATTTTAGATTACACTGTGCATGTTTTCCCTGTGTCTACACTAGAAAGCTATACAGCCATAGGTCTGAATTCTATGCGGCATAAGCACATCTGTTTTGGTGTAATTTAACGTAGTGAAGAGTGAAGATAATAGTAGGTTAAAATGAAATTGTATTTATCTAGAAATAAAACAAAAACTAGTGACTGGACATAAAGAAGAATGTTGACCCACAAAATATGTACCTTGGTTGAAAACATTACAATCTCCAGTTTTCCATAAAGTCAAGTCATTCTCAATTGTACACACCAAGGCATCTAGATTAATCCGTGTGCCCTAAGAAGAGGGCTGCTTGTTTTCTAAGCATCTCCCATTACCTGTGTCATTGTACATATTTCATGACATCAACATCATGCTCTTTCTCCTTTCTTGTTAGTGATGATTTCATAATTAGGATTCCCATCGATGTTGGAAAAGAATGTAAAAAGTCAGTGTTTGAAATTAAAATATATTTGACATATTTTAATAATATAGAACCAAACAACCAATGTGTGAATCATTAAAATGTAGTGTTCTTTTCCCCATCAACCACCAACGTCAAAAAAAAAAAAAAAAAGTAACACGGAAGTGTGAAAAATGCACTCATCTAGGATTAAAATCTTGGCTTCTGGTCCTGATTTTGCTACTGACCTTGTACATATCACTTTGAAAATGTCATTTAAATTCACTTTCCCCGTAAATAATGGTGGATTCCTATCCTTCTTCACAGAATGCCAGGAAGCTTAAATAAAGAGATATATGAAATAGAAAGCACATTTGCAAATACAGCTTTAAACACAGAGATAATTATTATGTAGCTTTTTAATTCTCAAATTTTATATGTGAGAAACAACTTCCAACCAATGGTAAGCATCAGCATGGGATAAAAAGAGGGTAAACTGTTCCAAAACTCATTTATTTAAATATAAATATCCATTTAACCTGAAAAGATTGAATATTAAATAAAATTATCTGTTTTGCCAAATTTACTGAAGTACGTAGTTCTTATTCCATTCCCACATTCTGCCCAAAATAATCTAAATTGCTTTGCAGAGTTTTTGAACCTAAAGATTGTTTCTTTTCTTAAGATGAAGTTTTAGTAGGATTACAGAAAACCTTGGAAATATTGGTTGGATATTGAATTTTCTCATATTTAGAGAAAAACCCTACACTTGAAATCAATGGAAAACTCTAGAAATAAAAATTTATAGTCCATAACAAGTTGTGTATCTTACACTCATTAAAAACAAAAAAATCCAAATTTACTTTTCATTGTCCTAATATATCGTCACTCCCTTTCTCTATTTTTTTCATCCCTTCTACCCTGACAATGCAATACCATTTACAACTGCTAGTCTTCTAAAGTGAACAACGGGAGATGTGAATTTTCAAAGATAAAATACTGCTAACATTTTATTTTTAGAGATGGCTAGGTCTGCTGGTGGTTGCTATAGCTATTTCCAGTGGACACTTGCACTTGAGGCAGCCTATAATCAGTCACAACTGGGGAAGAAAAGAGTCAAAGAGTATCATCCGACAACAAAAAGCTCTGCCATTTGCTCTTCACAGTAAGCTGTGATTCATCTCTGATCCATCTACAGCACTGGTACTCCAAGGGTTTTGTGAAAGGTTGTTTAGCCAGGTAATTTACTCCATTCTAGTTGCAACTTACACAAACAGAGGGACCACCAGAGCAAGATCGTCTTGAGTAGCTATTAAGCTTGAAAGATTGGAAGCCTTCCTTGCAATGAAGCCCCTCCACTGTAAGAAACTAGGGATGGGGCTAGATTGTCAGACCAAGGAAGAGAGTCAGTGACAGAGCTTATTCTCACGCACCAGCATTCCCCTTGAGAAAGAAAAACGATCCTGCCAGTGTGCCAAGTTTGCAGCTGAGGAAGCTCCTAGGTTGTAACTGGAATTGCTCTATGCAACACCAATTCTTATACGAATGCACTTCTGAGGGACGTTGATTGCCCTTCTCACAACAAAAAATATTTCTTTTTTAATTGCGAATAGGGCTCTTAGTGTTTTTTACTTTTTTGTAAATAGCATGACACATGATTTCCCATTTTTTATTTTATGTTACGTTACAGAATTAGCTTTTTTATCTTAATAGTACCAGAGTTTACAATCTCTAATCACTAGATTATTAATCTTGCAGCATTTACACCTTGAGAAACATTTCGTTTTTCCTACTGATCCACTGAGTCATCAGAGATGGAAGTTGTTTGTTGGTTTAAAATTTAGTACTAAGAAATCTTTCAACAGAGAAGAAAAAGCACAGAGTGAATTTTTATAGTAGTTGGGAATTATAGAATCCTTATTATGAATAATGATAACACTAGTAGCAAGAAGTTGGTGTTTTACTTATCTGATTTTACTTAATATTAAGAAAAGTTTGGTGACTCTGAACTTGTTTGATTACCATTTCTGTTTCAAAAGAACAATACTAAACATTAAGGGGTAGTAATTGCCCTTGATCCTTAATATGGTCCATATTTTAATAATTCATGATAGTTAGATATACACTCTCTACATATCTATGAGGTTGATTTAGGGAATCACACACACTAGTTGTATCCTGAGAATATTATAGCTGGTAACCAGCTGATACTGATTCTCATTATAGAATGGTTGTTATGACGTTGGTGGTAGCCATAGTAACAATAGTGCTGACAGTGAGGTGAAGTAAAATAAATTATTTGTTACTATAGTGTGCCCAGTTTATTAGAAGTTATTTGATCAATGCTTCATTTCATTAAAATACCATAAAGATGTTTATAGTATTTTTTTACTTTATTATTTAAATCATAACTAACAATATTTTTAAAAAGTTATTTTAATTGCTATAATGTCAAATAGTCCAAAATTAACCAACTAGAGCTACATGTGTTTATAACTGTATGTATGACAGAAATGACTTTCCCTCCTTTTGAGTTTGAAATGAAAGCGAAAGCTCGACAAATAATCATGAGCTTTTCCCTTAAGAATTATTTGCCTTTAGTGTAACACAAGAATGAATGAGTGAGTGAAACCTATATTCTTACTGAATATGACATATTGATGTTTTCTGTATGTCTCGTGTGGCTATTGGTAAAGACACACATAAAATAAAAAGCATTTAACCAAGTTCTTTATCTGGTAGGTAGATTGCGATCATTTTCTGAATCCGTTATGCTGTATATAACTAGACATTTGATAACATAGAAACTGTAGAGTTGGCCTTATCCCTTGGAAGTCAGCATGTGACTGTGATTATCATTTGACCGTGTCTGTGTATTTGTTTAGTGATGTGCTCAGGTGCTCCCACTACTGATTAATGTGTGTGCTAATATCTTAACAACACATCTGTTGAAAAAGGGTGTTTCTTGTCTAAAAAAAATGTTTAAAACCCAATAAAATTTATTTCCAACCAAACATGAAGGTCTTGGAGACGTGCCTCGTTTCTGACGATATGTTGCATGCTTTCTTGGAGATTTGCTAATCTTTTTATTATTTTTTTGTTTACCAAATATTCTGAAAAAATTTAATGAACAAATGCAAATTCTTGGGCTATTGATTATATGGACAGATCTGAAAAATAAATGAGAATTGTGTAGAAACAGAATGCTTGTAAATCTGTCTTGAGTTTTATTCTATGTAAAAACACGTCTTGGTTTTGTGACTGTACACAGGTGTATCTTGAAAACCTATGTAAACTGTGCTGTTTAAAGGCTGTTGTATCAACCTTACTAATAAATATTGAAAATATCAACTTTGGCATCTTGTGTTTATCAACAAGTTGTTCAACTCGGGCAAGAGTGTATTTATACACTATCAAGCAAAGCTTAAAACTACTGCCTTACAAGAACAAAAGGAATAAAATGGTGAGTATAAATACTAGCTTTTGTGAAAAGAAGGTTAAGACAAAGGATTCTTGCTGTCATCTGTTATTTTCTTGATGAAATAGGTATGAAGTCACCCACTCAGAAAGCAGTGAAAGCTAAAAGGGTTAACTGTTGAAAGAAAGAAAAAAGACAAAATAGTTCTCAAGCAGAGTGGAAGAATAAATAAACTAAAAGATAAGGAAGCTGGAACGTTCCCCAGCCTGAACATAGAGTTTACATGTATAAGGAGAGAAAGGACTTGATAAATTCTAATTAGGACAGACCTCATCATATACAATAGACAACAATTGTGCATGAATGTGACATGCAGAATGAGATAATTTTAGATTGTTTAATGAGAGATGTTAAAAGAGCAAGCAAAGAAAAACAAAGGACAATGAAGTGGGAGGTGTAAGTGTATTGCCAAATTAAACAAGGGAATAGAATCTCTGCGTAAGAGACAGTCCCTGTCCCCATTACTGTGGAGGCCACTTGGACACTGAACTGCCATAGGCTACCTCTGTGCAGGGATTCCAGGCCATCTCCATGAGTGGTCCTTGGCAGGAGTATCAGTTTCAGAAAAGACCTCTGTGCCCAGACTTTTAGGATCTGTCGCTGTCCTTGTGGTGCTCCTGTCCTCTCCAGGTCTTACTATTTCCCACTTCTTTCATAAGATTCCCTGCACTCTGCCCAAAGTTTGGCTATGAGTCTCAGCATCTGCCTCGATACCCTGCAGGGTAGAGCCTTTTAAAGGCCCTCTGTGATAGGCTCCTATCCTGTTCCCTGTTTTCTCCCTCCTCCGATGTCCAACCTCTTTGTCTTTCTGAATGGGGATTGAGCATCTTAGCCAGAGTCTTCCTTCCTGATTAGTTTCCTTAGGTGTACAGATTTTAGTAGGTTTATCCTATATTATATGTCTAGTATCCACTTATGAGTGAGTATATATCCTGTGTGTCTTTCTGCTTCTGGGATACCTCACTCAGGATGACCTTTTCCAGTTCCCATCATTTACTTGCAAATTTCATGATTTCCTTGTTTTTTATCACTGAGTAATATTCCATTGTGAGATGTACCACAATTTCTGTATCCATTCCTCAACTGAGGGACATCTGGCTCTTTGACCTCCCACCCTCGAGGGAGGAACAGTCTTGCTAGGCCACAGAGGAGGACTTTGCAGCCAGTCCTGAAGAGACGTGATAAGCTAAGGTCAGATAGAAGGGGAGGAGGACCTCTCCTATCAGTGGACTTAGAGAGGGGCAGGGAGGAGATGAAGGAGGAAGGGTGGGATTGGGAGGGAATGAGAGAGGAAGCTACAGATACAAAGTAAATAAAGTATAAAATACAAAGTAAATAAACTGTAATTAATATAAAAAATAAAAATTTAATAATAATAAAAAATAATCTCTGCGTAAGTCTGCAAATCTGCAGGCATGCCTTCAGCAAGCCCAGCTTAGACAATGAGACAATAAGAATTATAGCTGAGGGAATATTAACAAGGTGCAGCAAAAGCTGTAGGTTTCTACTCTAAAGTCTCAAGAAAACTTTGTAATGGTGGATAGATGGAAAGACAGGTCCATGAGAGTTTAGAATCCAATTGCATAAACTGCCAAAAACTCTGGTCTGGTGGAATAATTTTATTACTGTAAAATAAAGAAAGTACTTCAGCAGGGGCTATATTTAGCTTTCTTTCGTTTATCAATAAAAGTTGTTGCAGATAAAATATGTGCAGATATATTTAAAAATCTCAATGCTTTGTATTTTTAAAAGCCAAAAAATTCTCAGTTTTTCAGTGTCCTCAGAACTGCATCTGGACAAAAACCAACCAACCAACCAACCAACCAACCAACAACAACAACAACAACAAAAAGATAGCCAAACTTATGGCAGTAACTGATCATTAGCAAACTGACCAATTTCCTTTCATTTTTTGTGTAATATTTTTCATTGAGCTCTCCAGAAGACCAGGGTAATCAGATGAATATGTGTTTTCTGTTGAGGAAGTGTCTATGGTGGGGACAGACTTTATTCTGTTGAGCTGGGGAATTTGATTCTTTGCTCTAACAGAAAAAAAAAATGAAGAAACTCTTAAGGTCAATGGATAGGAGTCTTTGAAAGGTTCAAGAACACCGTAAAAGGGCCTTGTGCTATCTCTTGTGAACATTTAAAACAAAGCCCCACACTATTGGATGACTCCCTCATAGTACTATAAGGAAGAATAAATTGTAGCTGTCTGAATACAGCTACCTTCAGGCGGACCCTTTCGGCTCTCACTTGGACTTTCTCATCAGCCTCTTTCTGGTATTGCTGTCTTGCAGCTCTCAAAGCCACCACACCACAGCCATCTGGCAGTAGTACAGAAAGCACACCTGGCCCTCTCATGCTCAGTTTAAAGCTATTCAGTAATATGTGATGCCAAAACTACAGCAGGAGGTGGAACACGAAGTTTGACTTCAGCTTTCTCCTCTCTCATTGTCTTGTTGGAAACCAGGCTTTCTCTTCTCTCTTGCACTATCATGAGAGCCAAAGTTATACTTTAAGCTTTAATTACTATGCCTAGGTGATCCATGAAACAAAAATATCTTTGCTCTTTAAGCCCCTTGCCCAAGACAGATACTTCCTGGAATGCTGGAGGCTATTGTTTATGGGAGATAACAAGCCCCAAATGTTCACTTCCCTAGATAAGGCTGTTTGACCCAATTACACCAGGTGTGCTCCATCACAGGTGGGCAGAAGGTATGTAGCTAAATATGTTAGCATGTAAGCTTGCCCTAGACTGCATGTAGATAGGAGGTTCAAAGCCAGGAAATAATGTCAGGAATTAGCTTGACCCTGATTGGACCTGTGTTGAATTGTTCTGCCTTTTTAAGCTCTGGCAGAACCATGACTCGGAACTATTTTCTGGAAACCCAGAGATGGACCTGGCCAATATTTAATTGAAGCTTGCTTCAAATTTTGCTTTAAATTGTGGCAGTGGGCTTATTCTCAACTAGTGGGATTAATACTATGTAAACACATAGTGTCTTGTTGATTTTTCCTGTAGCAGCAGGTATGGAAGTATGCTTTGATCTTCCAATATCTTTGTGAACCAGTCACAACTTGGAAATTTTTACTGTTGTGATATTGTGGTTGTGTTTTTTGCTCACATATATATGAACTTTTGTATACCCCATGTATCCTGTCCAAGCCTCACCTCACACAATCTTATCCATTTACCTATCTGTCCAGAGGCCTTTTCCCTGTTCCTCCAATATTATCTCATTTCCTGCATCATGGCATGCATCCTATAATCTAGATGTTTTTCTGGGTCTTTCCACCCTCAGTTATCACTTCAAATTACAACCCTGAGCTTGGTTTATCCCTCAGGCTTACAATCAAAGAGTACTCCATTTCTTATTCTCACACTTACCACATATTTTCTTTATTTATTTTTGTGATTAGTTGACTAGTGCAAGATTACAAACTTCACAAGTACAAAAATCCCATGTATGTTTGGTAGTCATTATTATACCATTTAGTGTACTGTGGGTAAAACAGAAGTATTTAAACAGTATTCAACAAATACTGCTTAAAGTAGTATTTGGGCCTCAGACAGTTTAACCCTAAAACAAAAGCAAGTAACGTGTACAAAGGTAGGATGTCCTAACTTTTCCTGATAGAAAATATCTTAAAATATATGTTTTTATTTAAAATGACCAAGTATATACAATTCAAAATGAAGATCCAAAGATAGAAAGGGAGAGAGGAAAAAAGGCAACAGAAGAAACCAAAAGGAAAGAAAAGGAAGGCTTAAAATATTTAAAGAGCTCTAGAAAACGCTTCATTCTTTTCTCTCCAAGAAATAATGTATTTCTGGCAGCTTCATAATAAAATGCATTTTTGTTTGTTTGTTTGTTTCATTTTGAAGGAAGATAACTGGAGTTAGGCTCCTGTCCTCACACAGAGAGCAAGGCATCTCCTAAAGTCTGAACTACTCTATACAGAGGCTGGGTGACTGGTACCATGTACTCAGGTATTTACAGTTGAAAGAAGTGCCCAGAGTTGTCCCTAGGTTGTTAAATTGACTTGAGGCTTTGAAGAGGAAAGAGCCTGGAGACTGAAAGTAGTGTGTCTAAATTTTGGTCCAGCTGAAGAAAATGATAAGGCCTTAAGTACTTCTGTCAGTGAATTTAATATAAAATTATCATTACACCTTACATAGTAAATATATTTTGTAGACTATTTCAGTTGAATTAGAAGATAGATTAAGAAGAAAAATTATTCTCAGATAATTTGAACATATTGTAATTGTAATACCGTTGCAAAACAAATTAAAGTACTTAAAGAAATCCAATTTATAGAAAGTCAGCATGAATGCTGATTAGGTAATGCCCCAGAAATAGAGGGAACTTTAGAACCTGAAAGAGAAATAACCTTGAAAGTGAATTGTTGTCACTGAACTCACCAAAAGTATTAAAATCTCAAGTGACGTCCTAGAATCAGGATGATTGGCAAGACATTCTGCCTCATTTTAAGAAATTAAATGGCAATGATAAATAAAAGAAAAGGAAGAAAGAAAGGAAGGAGAGAGAAGGAGAAGGGTGAGAGGAAGGGAGGGAAGAAGATGTCAATAGAGAGAAGGAAAGTGAAAAAGAGAGGAAGGGAAGGAATGAGAGAGAGTAGGAGAAAATGAGGAAGAGAGAACAAAACAAGGAAGGGAGGGAGAAAAAAGAAGGAGAGCAAGTAAGTCAGCATTGTGGAAGAGATTAACTACTACATTCTCAAAGATTCCAGTATCTGGTCTCTAAGCAAGTAGCTGCGACAAATTAATAATTAGGGATATTTTTGACTATCTCTTTTCACTATTGCCGACACTTTATCTTGATTTTTCTTAAAAAAAATATACAGGGTTGTTCAAGAGCATCAACCACCATGAAGACAAATTAAGGAAGTTCCAACCAAAACCAAAGGGCAGACAAAGACTGGCAAGATGGGTCAGCCTATAAATATGCTTACCCGTAAGCCTGGTGTCCGAGTTCAGTTTCCAGGACCCAGGTAAATATAGAAAACAGACTTGCAAAGGTTGTTTTCTAACCTACACAAGCACAGGCTCACATGTGTGAGCCTTCACACACACACATGTGAACACATACACATTCACATATACACATAGTAATATTAGTAATAATAATAATAAAATATTTTAAAAGCAAACCAAGGGATAAACTTACTAACCTATTCATACTGTGATTGATGGTGTCTTCTGCTCCTTTAACACAGTGGGTGACCAGGTCCCTTGCTTGAAAACGTCACTCATCAGGAAGATCATCTTTCTTCAGTTATTATCTTTGCTTAACTCCTTTCAACGTGAAATCACATCATAAAACCACTGAGCTATAATCAAGCTTGAATTTTTTTTTCTTTCTTTGAAAAGTCAAAGGAATGCACTTACTAAAGAGAGCAATCACTGGGGGCCTGGACCACCTGTGTCCTCCCCAGTGCTGAGATACAGTTATGTACACTGCTCCCAGGCTTGGACTTGACCTGAAATGTACCACTTAGAATTTGTAACGCATTCCTAACTTCATGACACTGTGAGTCTAAGACAATTCCTATCCACCCTTCCAGGCATACTCCCTTTGTGCCTCATGACTGAGTATTGCATCACTGCCACGGTCTCTTGCCGTGAGGTCGAGGTCATTCTTAAACGGAGCATCGTTCTCCACTGCAGGTTTAATGGCCTTGACACAAAATCCCAATAGCTTATATTATGACTCAGTCACTGGAATTCACCATGATGTTGTTGCATTCTATCTTCTGCCACTACTGCCATTTAGGATACAAAGCCTGGCAGAGGAAGGAGCCAAACAACAGAGAAGTCTCCACCTCTGCAGGCACCCCACCCCCTCACACAGCCCTTCTCTACCAAGGATCGCAGGCAGCACTGGCAGCATTCTATACATTGAATCTGAAGTCCAGCCATTGTCTGGTACTCCAATAAGAACTACCATGAATTGCCTTCATTCTCTGAGGCAGAGCTTGGAGTATGTGTAACCAATAGATCCCTAAAAACTTGGCTGAAATTACAGTTCTCTAAAGTGAGTGTTTAAAACTGCATGAGAACACGAGCTAGTTCAATATTTTGCTTTCCACATCCGCATATTTATCATTTATCCTTGATAATCAATATGTTAATCTCTGAAATATATAGGTGATCTGAATAAACTTTGAACACAGACTGATTAACATGTAATACAGTGCAGTCCTTAGGAAAACCCGTGAGTGAATACTGCCATCCATTCTGCATAAATGTATATATTCTGGTCAGCATTTTAAATGTACATTTGTAAATCTCCCGTCTGTGAAGTATTTTCCTAAAGTCTCACTGGTGAGCTATAATAATAACATTGGTCAGACTAGGTCTGAGGACTGTCCTCATCACTCTCCCATCTTCTTCCAGGAGTTGGCACCAATTAATTATGAGAGTGTTGTTGAGTTCTGTGTTCTCCAGGACCTGTCTTAAAGCACAGTTCTCTAATAAGACTGTTGGTATCTCGTAACACCCCCACACCAGAGCCTTTTTCTTTCTCTTCTACAGCTGACCTATTAACACACCAGCCTTTACACTTAGCTCAAATAGGGGCACGTGACATACATGGAAAAATATTCAGAGGTGAAGAGGAATATGAACAAAATTCAGCATAGACATGACAATTCACAATAAAACTCATTTATATAGTAACAAAAAATCAATTTTGGAAATTAGAGAGGGTCAATTTAATCAGAAAATATTTTTAAATAGATAAAACTGTCAGTTTCTTTTCCTGTGGCTGTGAGAAAATGTCCCAACAAATAAAATGTAAGGAGGTTATTTGTTCATAATTTCAGGTTATACCCATCACGGAAAAGAAGTCAAGGCATCGGGAACTTGAGGCGGCTACATTATATCTTCAGCACAGAGCAAAGACCAGTGAACTAATGCATGCAGGATAAGATACCTGGTTCTGTGAATAGTGCCTTCAAGAGTGGACAGGTCTTCCTGTCTCAGTTTCGCCACAGGCCAACCAGCTCTAAATGATTGCCCATGGAGACTTTTTTCTGTTAATGTTGTGTTTTTTTTAAATTTTTTTTAATTTTAATAATTTTAATAATTTAATTTAATAAATTTTAAATTTATTTTCTATTTATAAGTGTTCTGCCTGCACATATGTCTTCACAGCCAGAAGAGAACACCAGAACTCATTGTAGATGGTTTTGAACCACCATGTGGTTGCTGGGAATTGAACTCAGGACCTTTGGAAGAACAGCCAATGCTCTTAACCTCTGAGCCATCTCTCCAGTCTATAAACATTGTTTTGTTGTTGATGTTTTTCCCCCCTCAGATGAGAGGATGAGATGAGAGTCATACCCAAGCTTTACAAATACATGACTGAGCTCAGAGTGTTTCTATCTAACTAGGTCCAGACCTAGGCCTGGAAGCTTCCAGTCTCCATACAAGCTAATCTTCTGCAAGCCTGAACCTTGAGGGCTTCAGCTTCTAGCCTCCATCTGCTAATCGGGTTATTATTAGTCTCCAAGACTTACTGCTGAATAAACTCACCCTTTCTAGATCTTTCTGAAGTCTGGCTGGTTCAATTTAACTGTTCTGGCATAAAACTCTTCTCCAAGATGGTTTATTTAAACTGTCTTTTCTCTCTGCTTCTCACTGAATTTCTCTGCTTTGAGAAACTGCCTCTGAGCTCCACAAACTGAACTGCATGAACTCAGCTGAACTGTACAAAAATGCACTGAACTGGACTGTATTCCCAAATTCTTCTATAGCCTCTCCATGAACTCTTTTGTTCCCCCCTCTCATTTTCTCTCTCCCTTTGCAGCTCTTTTTTAAAAATACTTTTAAAAATTTTTATTAATAACACTTTATTCACTTTGTATTCCCCCATAAGCCCCTCCCTCAGATGTCCCTGAAGCATCCATTCTTCAGTTGAGGGGCATCTGGGCTGTTTCCAGCTTCTGGCTATTACAAATAAAGCTGCTACAAACATGGTTGAGCAAATGTCCTTATTGTGTACTTGAGCCTCTTTTGGATATATGCCTAGGAGTGATATGGCTGGATCTTGAGGAAGCGCTATTATCACTATTTGCAGATGATATGATAGTATACCTGAGTGACTCCAAAAATTCTACCAGGGAACTCCTACAGCTGATAAAAACTTTCAGCAAAGTGGCCAGATACAAAATTAACTCAAAAAAATCAGTAACCCTCCTGTATACAAAAGACAAAAGGGCTGAGAAAGAAATTAGGGAAACCACACCCTTCACAATAGCCACAAAGCACATAAAGTACCTTGGTGTAACCCTAACCAAGCAAGTCAAAGACTTGTATGAAAAAAATTTCTTGTCTCTGAAGAAAGAATTAGAAGAAGATATCAGAAGATGGAAAGATCTCCCATGCTCATGGCTTGGCAGGATTAACATAGTAAAAATGGCCATCTTACCAAAAGCAATCTACAGATTGAATGCAATTTCCATCAAATTACCAAAACAATTCTTTGCAGACCTGGAAGAAAAATTCTTTGCAGCTCTTTTAAGCAGCTTCTCTTTCCTGTCTGGTCTTGTGAGAGCTGGGTATATCCTATCTCTGACTCATTCTGTCAAATCTTTCTCTGACTCCAGACTTTGCCTGATCCTCAGTTAGACATCATTATTTGGGATTACAGATGTATATTAAATTCCAGCCAGAGGGATTAAGGGTGTGTATTCCAGCCAAAGGGATTAAAGGTGTATATTAAGGGTGTGTCTGTATTCCACCCAGATCACATAGACCTAGATCTTTGGAAATCCTCCCTTGCCAGAGCATCCATGCTGCTGCATTAAAATTTCTACATTTTCACAGATTATAAAACTGATAACAAAACTAACCATTACATAAACTTTCTTGAAAATAACAGTTTCATTGTCTGTACAGCTGAATAAAATTTCTTTTTGTATATTAATTTATCTACTGGTAGACATGCATGATACTTTAATTTCGCATCTATTGTGAATAGTGTGGCAATAAACATGGATTTCTAACGATCTCTGAGCTGTATTGACACAGAATCCTTCAGCTATATGTCCAAATGGTAGATCTATTTAGAGTTTTTGAGAAACCTCCAGCAATGGATACACTTAACTGCAACTTTCACCTAGGAAATATCCCTGCAGCCTTGCCTATATTGAAGATTATCTTGATTATATTAATTCATGTTAAAAGACCCATCTTAGTTTTGGGCTGGACCATCTCATAAACAGGGGATCCTGAACCCTATAGAATGAAGAAATTGTGCTAAGCATTGGCATCCATTAATGTCTCCTTGCTTCCTGAGAGTGGATTCAGTGTCACCAGCCAGCTTCCTGCTCACATCACCAGGCCTTCCCCGCCACAGACAAGCCCTTCTCACCATGTAACATAAGCCAAAATAGACTCTTTGTCCCTTAACTTTCTTTTTATAGGAATGTTTTGTCATAGTAGTGAGAAAGTAACTAAGGCACTTTCACACTGACTTCATAATGATTGCATCCGTTTACAGTGCTCAGCAGTGTGTAAGTGATCTTTCCCTATCATCCTATCCAACATTTGTAGCCATTTTTCTTCTTAATGGTAGCCATACTGACTATGATAATATGGAAGAAATATCAATGCAAGTTTAATTGACATTGAGGAAATGAAAGAAGCTCTAGAAACTAAAAAGGTGGAGAATGGCTTATATGACAAATAATTAGAGAAACAGTTGATGATTACAGATTCTCTAAAGCAATGACGCTGATAAAAGAGACACCAGATGTGAAGAGAGAGGTGAAGTGTTTTCTATAGTCCAGTGAAGATGAGGATATTAGTTACTCTACCTTGATGGTGCTGACTCAGATGCTACTGTTTCACCTAATAGGACTCTAGTTCTTCCCATTAAAGCTGCCATCCTATGAGGATCCAGACCTTTCTACTTTGCACTTAATGAAGTCTTGTTGCTCTAAATATGCCACGCTAGGCCTGCTCCCAAGATCATCTGTTCTTCCACTGCAGGAGAACAGAGATCCTCTGTAGACTTCCACAGGGGCATTCATATTTAGCATTGGCTATTTTTACTTATCCTTGATTTATTAGGCATATTTCTATAAGCAAACAACACAGACAGTGATAAAGTCAACTCTGCTGTTGATTTTATGCAGGTATTTTTCTCTCTATGTTTCTCCATCTGCAAGGGTATTCCTGTGTGGAGACTGTTTTAAAGTTTCCATTCCAGAATCATCAACAACTGCTCTCCCTTTTCGGGCAGATGCTTTTCATGCTCGCATTTCCCAACTAGACAGTGAGTGATCTGGCCCCTGAACACCATTTTGTTATTTACTTCCTTACCTTCTATTATGTGTGACAGCTCAGGTTCCACAACAGATAGACAGCATGATGTGCAAGCAATTAGTAGGAATGCTGCTTCAGGAGGGTCCTAAGATGAAGAGTTGAGAGGATGAGAACAGAACAGGAAAGGGAGCCGCAGGCCACAGAAATGTTGCTCAGGTGAGGGGAAGTGAAGGGACATTAAGTCCATTCCAGGAGCTGTTCTTCATTGCTCTGTTCAGCCCTTCGCTGGTAGCTGTGAGGTGGAGCTGTCCCTAACCACAGCAGTATCTGCTCCACAACAGGATTTCATACAGACATTCATATGATTCATCTGAATGCTCAGTACATCAAGCTTTGTGCAAAACCTGATATCAAATAGCAAAATGTGTGCTAGAGAAATTATTGGAATTAGAACGTAAGACTGTAGGACACATGTACCGTCAAGCTCTTTCAATTCTGGAGAATATTGAAAACATTTTCCCCCTAAGTACAATGTTAGTTTACTCTAAGAATCCATTTCTTTATTGAACAAAATATTGTATGTTTAAAGTTGGTCCTTTAAATTTTCATAAAGGAAAACACTTAAAAATTGATATGATGAACAAAACAAAATATTTGCCCAGAGCCTGGTTAACTTGAGAGAAAACCAGCAGAGATCCTTTTAGCTAAATTTTTGAGGTTAGCTTGCTATTCTTTTAAGGTGTAAAAAAAATTAAATAGCTTAGCCTGCTGTAAACATGCTCTGGGTTCCTGATTTTAATATCTTCCTCTAATGACGGCGCGGCACACTTTTAGGTGTGCTAGCCATGCCTCCTTAGTACAGACTTCAAAGGAATGCTCAGAGCTGCTGCCTCTGCAGTTGTTCAGGATTATCCAGATATAAAAACTGTGTCTACTCCCAGGGAAGAAAAAAAGCCCGAGACCCAGATACATTCAGATGTGCAATTGTTTGCACCAGTTCTTAACTGTAACATGGCTGTCCTTATTTTTCTTGCAATTGACCTATTTTGTATGTTCTGTCCAGTTCTTCTATTCTTTTTGTACAGCATTCTTCTTCATCATCACTCTCATTGACAACTACCAGGTGCCACCTCTCCAAGTACATTTGCTTTCAGTATGTTAAACTATAGCCAATTCAGGAGAGAGTTTGCAGTTACCTGGTCACAACATAGTACTAAAAGCCAAATGGGCGTTAAAGCTGAAAGTACAAAATCGTAGCATATAGAAACACATTTTCAAGCATTACAGTCAAAGCTTGGGGTCTTTCATCAGAAGATAAAGGATCAGGGGAGGAGCTTATAGAATTTTTTCTGTTATTTATCTGCCATTAACTTTAACCTCATCTGGATGTAGAAAGCAGTGGCACTCATTCAAAGACTGTTTTATGGACGCTGTTCTGAATCAAGGAGAGGTAGAGTGATCCTGAGGATACAGGCCATCAGATCCTTGAATTCTCAGTAACCTCAGTAAGACATGAATACTTTTTTGTGTCAGGAACATTTTTAGGCACCATATGGAATGATAAGACATATGCATAAGAAGCCAAGGTCGTTATTGTTGAGTGGTGCTCTAGGCACTCACTCATACCTGGAGCCCCTTAAAAAGCAGTTCCTTCTAACATGAGCACTCTGTCTCTCTGTCAATCCAGTGTTCATCTATGCAAGAAAAAAGACATGTTTAAGGTTTTTTTTCCCTAAGAAATACAAACTCAATAAGGAATATCATTTAGATAAAGAAAGATGTGTTTATAATCATTTGAATAAAAAAATATAAATTTTCTAAACATCTTTTAGTAAGTATTATATTTCATTCAATCGTCTTTAAAGAAACTTTGTTTCCTGTTTCCCATGTGTCTATTTTTCAGGGTGTAAAAACATCAATCATGTTATATTAGCAGGAACCACTGCATAGATCCAGTCACTCTGCCAAAGACAAGGAGGCAAGGTTCCAGAAGGCTGCGAATTCCCGCTGTCTTGCTTTCTTCTGTGTGCCTGGCCGGTGCTTCCCTACCCCCAGTGGCTGTGCTGTGCCCTTTGACAGAGCCCTGCACATTTCACTTAGTGGAGGCTCATAAGTATTTGAGCTTGTCAAGGAAACTTCAGTGAACAGAGGGGGTGCCTTGAGTGTATGATCTGCAAAGAGATACAGAAATTGTGGTACGTTTACACAATGGAATATTACTCAGCTGTTAAGAACAAGGAAAACATGAAATTTGCAAGCAAATGGTGGGAACTAGAAAAGTTCGTAATTTTAAAAATCTACATTTAAGGTATTTTAAATTTTTCTTGTACAAATGACTAGCCTGTACAAATTTGCCCTTTTAGTTTCCCCTCCCAATATTTTGCAGTGAACTGTATTATCTGTTTTGTTTTGGAAATATGGACTAGTTAAATATTTTTTTAAATATGGTAGAGGTATTCTGTATAAAATTGTGTTTATTGTCAACTTAATCCATGCCTTATACATACCTTTCAGTACCACAAATATTTAACTTTGTCATGAAAATAACCCCAAAGCAATTCTTGTAGAAAATAGAAATTAAACATTTTGTACTTAAAAATATACCTGTACTATAGAGTACTCTCCACATCCTAATGATAAAGACCTGTTGCTGAAGACAGCACTTATTACATCAATGAACATGGAGAAACTGAGCTGGTACCCAACAAGAAGCTTGAGTCCTGATAACTAGCAGTCCCTGTTCCTGAAGGTGCTTTGCACATTACTGGAGGAGAAAAATAACCGTGAGTATCGCCCGGCTACAAACCCTGCAACCTGCAGCAATGACCCTTCTCTAAGATATACTGGTACAATAGTGGCAAAGATGTTATCGTAGTAACCAAACATTTTCTTATTTGAATTTAAGGCCTACTCAATGAGATGGAACCCAATCCTGACAATGATAAAGTGGCCAAAAGCATGATAGAAAACTAGATAGGTCATGGCCCCTAGAGGGGAAAATCTGCTACTAATATTCTGCTAAAGGAAGGTAGCAATAAAATATCTCCTAATGTCATCTTGCTGTTCTCATAGATCTGTACCTCTTTAAAGAAGCTTTTCCTTGCAGTAGATGATCATTAACAGAGAACCACAGCTGGACAATGTGCAGATAATGAGAGATTTCAGAGCACTCGGTCCTAAGTGAGATGTCTATATGAAATCCATCCCCTTAAGTCTCAGGGATCTATGTAGAAGAGGGGTCAGAGAGAGAAAGAGAGAGAGAGAGAGAGGAAGTTTCTGGAGACAGTGCATTAGAGTTTGGAAGTATAGTGCAGTGCAGTGCATTTTAGTTCAATTGAGTTCATTTGAGATTGTGCAGTTTCACTCAGTTCCGTTAAGTTTGCGCAGTCAGTATAGTGCAGTTCTTGGAATTCAGAGGCAGCTTTTCTTTTTCTTTTTTTTTTTAATTATTTTTTTATTAGTTACACTTTATTCACTTTGTATCCCCCCATAAGGCCTCCCTCCTACCCTCCCAAACCCACCTTCCCTCCCCCTTCTTCACCTATGCCCTTCCCCAAGTCCACTGATAGCAGAGGTCCTCCTCTCCTTCCTTCTGATCTTAGTCTATCAGATCTCATCAGGAGTGGCTGCATTGTCATCTTCTGTGGCCTGGTAAGGCTGCTCTCCCCTCAGGGGGAGGTGACCAAAGAGCAGGCCAATCAGATTATGTCAGAGGCAGTCCCTCTTCACATTACTATGGAACCCACTTGGACACTCAACTGCCATGGGCTACATCTGTGCAGGGGTTCTAGGTTATCTCCATGCATGGTACTTGGTTGGAGTATGAGACTCTGGAAAGACCCCTGTGTTGCTCTCCTTGTGGAATTCCTGTCCTCTCCAGATCTTACTATTTCCCACTTCTTACATAAGATTCCATGCACACTGCCCCAACAGTTGGCCATAAGTCTCAGTGTCTGCTTTGATAGTCTGCAGGGCAGAGCCTTTCAGAGGCCCGCTGTGGCAAATTCCTAGCTTGTCTCCTGTTTTTTTCTTCTTCTTCTGATGTCCATCTTCTTAGCCTTTGGGATGTGGATTGAGCATTTTAGTTAGGGTCCTCCCTCTTGATTAGTTTCTTTAGATGTACAGATTTTAGAAGGTTTATCCTATATTACATGTCTATATGAGAGAGTATATGCCATGTGTGTTTTTCTGCTTTCTGGGACATCTCACTCAGGATGATCCTTTCCAGATCCCACCATTTATCTGTAAATTTCAGGATTTCCTTGTTTTTCATTGATGAGTAATATTCCATTGTGTAGATGTACCACAATTTCTGCATCCATTCTTCAGTTGAGGGGCATCTGGGCTGTTTCCAGCTTCTGGCTATTACAAATAAAGCTGCTACAAACATGGTTGAACAAATGTCCTTATTGTGTACTTGAGCCTCTTTTGGATATATGCCTAGGAGTGGTATGGCTGGATCTTGAGGAGGGCTATTCCTAGTTGTCTGAGAAAGCGCCAGGTTGATTTCTAGAGTGGTTGTACAAGTTTACATTCCCACCAGCAGTGGAGGAGGGTTCCCCTTTCTCCACAACCTCTCCAGCATGTGTTGTCACTTGAGTTTTTCATCTTGGCCATTCTGAAAGATGTAATGTGAAATCTCAGGGTTGTTTTGATTTGCATTTCCCTGATGGCTAATGGCTTTGAGCATTTCTTTTTAAGTGTTTCTTTGCCATTCGGTACTCCTCTACAGAGAATTCTCTGTTTAGCTCTGTTCCCCATTTTTTAATTGGATTACTTGGTTTGCTGCTTTTCAGCTTCTTTAGTTCTTTATATATACTGGATATTAGCCCTCTGTCAGATAAAGGGTTGGTGAAGATTCTTTTCCAATCTCTAGGCAGTCGTTTTGTTTTGATGACGGTGTCCTTTGCTTTGCAGAAGCTTTTTTAGTTTCATGAGGTCCCATTTATTGATTGTTGCTCTTAGAGCCAGAGGCAGTTTTTCAAAGCAGAGAAACTAGTGAGAATCTGATAGAAGCCAGTTTGAATCTGTCAGCTTAGGGTGGAGTTTTGAGCCAGAACAGCTGAGTTGAACCAGTCAGCCAGAGTCCAGAAAGAACTAGAAAGGATGAGCTTATTCAGCAGTGAGTCTCTGGGGCTGAAAACATTTTAGGCCTAGGTTAGCAGACTTAGGCTGGAAGCTGAAGCCTTCAAGGTCCAGGATTAAATTGTATGGAGCCTAGAAGCTTCCAGGCCTAGGCCCGAGGATAGTTAGCACAGAGACAGAATTGTTCTGGCTCAGCCCAAACCGTTTATTCATACAGCTGAGGTAGAGCTCCCATCATCTAAGGAAATAAAAACAACATTTATCTCCCACACAGGATAGTGAATGAATGTTGCCTGGCTACCTAAAAGCAAACCGTTTCTTGTGGTCCTTTGTGAAGATCGTAGAGGCAAAGAGTTTGTCAAATCATGAACTGCATTCCAAGAATCAGGAAATACGTTGATTTGTTCATATGAAGAAATCATATACGTTACAGCAGCTGCAACGGGAGCTGTAAAGTTCGTGATGATACTTTTCGTTCTCTAAGCGCCACCTGTCTTCCACTCAGGCTAAATATCTGTGTTGACTGATGATGTGAGGGAAATCACCACACCTGCATTTATCAAGTCACCGATGGTGGCATGCTCCACTAAAATGCAGCAGTTATTTTTGTTTAGTGCTTTGCTCAGTAGTCACAGCTCTTGCTGTTTCACCTGGCTTTCCTCCCATAATACCCCTCATCCCCACCACTAGGGAATCACTGCAGGATTTTACACCCTGCCGAGTACTTCTCCCTTAATTTGTATTCCAAAAATACAGATTAAATAGCCACAGAATGGGTTCAGAAGATACTGGGCCTACCATGAGAAAATTCTAAACGAAAACTACAGTTAGCACCTGACCTCCATGAGCCACAGACAAAAATGGTAGTTTGGAATCCCGGAAGGATCATTTCAAACTTATTGTCTGATAATCCCTGAAAGAGCTGATTGTTTTCTTTTAATCAATAAATGGAAAGCTTTTCACAGGACAGATGCCCTTGTGAAAAGTGGGAGAATTAGCAATACTAAACATCTATGGGGTGTTCCAAGTTCCTTCCTCTAGGGAACTCAGTTAACCCATTCAATCAGTTTATGAGCCTGAAAACTGGCTCAACTCTGGGATTACGTGGAAGACTAATGCTGTCTGTTCTTATGATTATAGTTGGATTTTTATGAGCATGGCTTGGGAACATTCTGCTAATATAGCAAGTAGAACTTAGAATGTTCCTTGTCTTTTTTATTCCTATGAACACTATGAGTAATTTGCACAGGACTGCACAAGTTAGGATACTCTGGTGATTATTGAGAACTCCAATGCCCACTGCAACTGCATCTACTTTTTACTTTCAGTAATTGAGATCTGGGCCTGCCTTCTGAAATTCCAATATTTAATTGCTACCGTTCCATTTATGTTTCTCAGGACCTTAACTGCAGTTCCCAGTAAAATGTCCAGCATTACAGGTAATATGGATCACACAATTCTTATGTCACCAAACAGTGGTGTAAGATTTGTCTTCTATGCTTTCACAGTGAGGGTTAAGTATGGTCTTGCCTGACAAAACCACTCTTTAAGTCTTCATTGTTCAAACTCCCTGTATCATTAAAACAAAGTAGTGCCTGAATCTCATTCTGACTCTGGTTTGTTTTATGTTTCACACAGAGTAAGTTCTTTAAAATGACCAACCCCATGAGACAGGAATTTATAACTCTGCGAATTCATAGATGGGGTAGATGTCGGGGTGGGCCACCTCAAAGCCCTGGATCTGGGCCTGGGTGGCGGCTGTGTTTGTCAGCCACTTTGCCCAGACTGGGGCAGAGTCAGCTCTCCTGCTTGCAGCAGCCAGCAGAACTAACTCTCCTGCCCCCCTACACCTTGGGGCCAGCTCTCCCAGGCTTACACCACCCAGGTCAGCTTTACTGGGTTAACCGGGGAAGGTGAAGGTCCATTCTCCCAAGAGCTACAGCTGGTGAGGGGTGGGGCCAGCTCTCCGTCATTGTCTAGGTGATGAGACTGGACCAGCTCTCCAGCACTCACATCCTCTGGGAAGGCTCTGCTGAGATGCCTAGGCCAAGTGCGGAGCCCACTCTCCTGGGTGCTGCAGCCAGTGAGGAGCAACATCAATACAAGCTTGTTTGTTTGTTTGTTTTAATGATAAATGATGTACTGAGCATTAGTTACTAAGTGACAGAACTGACGTTTCCACTTATGTTGAACCAGCCTGTTAGAGCCCAGGAAACCACTCAGCCATTGGTCCGGGCTAGATATTGACAGTTTACTTGAATGCCTTTTCCAAGCTAATCTATCACGGCCACTGTAAGGACTCAGGAGCCTAATGGTAAGCCTAGCATTGTCCTGCTCTTACAGTAGGCTTCTTATAGACCAAACAGAATTAAAGATATGGGGAGGGTGGTAACACATAGGGCTAGCCATACAAAGCAATATTTTGGCTAACCAGACAAAGCATTATCAGCTACCTTTTCGGCTGATTGGTCCTGGGTGAGGGAAGAGAGGCAGTAGTTAGGGTCTTCCGAAGTCCACTCCAAGGGCAATCTCAAGTGTATAGATAACAAGAGGCCGGTCAGAGTGCAGCCAAGAGCGTAGACAAAAAAGTAGGAGTTGTGACAGTATTGAACCATAGTAAGATGTAAAGTCAGCTCGACTTAGGCAGGGTCCGTCAGTATAGGTTAACCTGGCGCTCTCACAGAGTTCGTTGCTGTCAGCTATGGATAAGCAAAGTTTGAAGTTTAAAAAGTTTAAAAATTTCGAACTTTATTTCACCTTACAAACAAAATATAGGCAGAATATGCTGAATAGAAAAAAATAGCTGCAGCTATGTCTCAAAAAGCAGGCTTCAATAAACCAACCATATGTATACATGTACATATATATGTGTGTGTATTAGACAATTGCAAATGTTCTCATGGCCTGTATTTCCTAAACAATATAATATAATAAGCATACAACATTCATGTTGTTGGGATCGCAAGTTTAACTTATGTAAGAGTATGCATAACTTACATTTGTAAACCACACTAACTCTTAGGTGTGGGACTTGGTTATCTTTAGATTTTTATTTCTATGGGGCTTCCCTAGAATCAATTTTCCACAAAAACTACGGAGCAATTGTATTCAGTAATCCACAAACCAGAGTTCAACATTCAAGAAGGTAAGACTACCCTTTTTATCAGCATGCTAATATGATCTTACAAAGTGAATAAACTGTAATTAATTAAAAAATAAATTTTTAAAATAAATAAATATAAATAAATAAATAAATGTCAAGGGCAGGACCCTATGTACAGTTTCCACATGTTCAGACCACAGTAATAGTTGAGAATGCTGTATCACTAGTTCATAGTGTACAGAGATAAGACCATTTCTGGTTATTTAATCAAAAGATTATAAAAAAAATCACAACCACAGAAGAATAAATGGAATCAACTAGTAAGGTTTGTTTTCATTTTTATATTTGTCCATAAGTTCCTGTTAGTTTAAAAAGACTCATTGTAGAATGAAATAGATTGGCAAGGCTTGCTTGTTTTACATATGCGCGTACTTAGGTTTTCAAGGAGTCTTCTATAATTATGTATATAAAAAAGGCTTAGTTGCCACTAATTGAAGCAATAAAGAAAAATACACCACTTTCTCTTTTCATTACGTTCCCCCAGGCTCAGTTTTCCAGTCCTTGGCTGAGAGAAAAGAGTAATTATGAATTCAACGTTTTTACATAAACTTAATAAATATTCTTACAGAATAAGCATGTAATTAATTGTAAAAGAAGAAAGAAACGTTTCTGGCCTCTTGTCATAATTGCTTTTTAGATTTTTCTCATTAATGACAATTAGGTATTCCGAGAGTGTAGACTTTGGAAATACTTTCCGGCTGGTATTCAAATGGTGCTTAAGAGGTCACAGAGAAGGCTGAAGGAGTAAGGACCCGAATGCTGAGAGAATGGCTTATTCCCAACCAACTGATGCTTAGTACTCTCAGAAGAAGCTTCCCTCATCTCTAAACACCTATGGTTCTGTATTATGTGCAATCCATCTTTGCTTCTTTTTATTGTTGTCCTGTAAGATTACTCAGCACTATATTTCCAATATGCAACTTTTACAATATGTGCTTTGGTGCAGTGCATGTAAAATTCTGTAATAATCTGTGATAACAAGAAATAAATATTTTAGTCCAGACATCGTACTGCTTACCTGTAATCCCAGCGCTCGGGACACTGAGTCAGGAAGATTACATGTCTAAGGCCAGCCTGAGCAACATGGTGAGACCTGTCTCAAAGGACGTAAATACATAAATGAAGAAATACATACACGCAAAACATTTTTAAGCCTTATATCACAGTATTAACCGACACTATGGCCAAGGATTTTTAATGTTCATATTATAATTATTCTTTCTGAGTTTTATTTTCCAAAGATGTACTTTAAGTGAGAAAATTGTTACAAATTATGCTATTCAAAGGACTGTCAGAGACCTCAAGGTTCAAAGAATTATGTATTAGCAAATCCCCACCCCGTGTTCAGGGATGGTCTCCTTCTAATTGGTAGCATGGTGCGCTAGATTAAAGACACCATTACTGATATTCATGTTAATAGAGTGATAATTGAATACCTGTGGGGTGAGAATTAAATAGGAAATGTCAAAGTGTGATCAGAAGAGTTTCATTAAAGGCAAACAAAATTGTGTGAGGGAATGTGTTATCAATTTATTATTTTATATGAAATGGATTCTTAAAGCTAATCTTAGCTGGTTAAATCTATTAGACAAAGAAGTCAATAATCAATAAATTCACATTTAATTTCTGAAATTTAATAAGAGAAATGCTTCAATACATTATTGACAACAAATATCAGTATGTTTCATAATAATGACATATTGGATAATCTTTTTATTTTTGAATGTTAATTCTAAACAATGAAATGAAATCAGGAATGGGGAGGAGGTTCCCCCCCATCAGTGGACTTGGAAAGGGGCACGGTGGAGATGAGGGAGAGAAGGTGGGATTGGGGGGGAATGAGGGAGCGGGATACAGCTGGGATACAGAGTTAATAAAATGTAACTGATAAGAAAAAATAAAATTAAACAAACAAACAAAAAAAACCAAACCAAACAAAACAAAATAAATGAAATCAGGTTAAATGTTCATGAAATTTGTGTAGATTCTAAAACAGTTCTACTGTTGCTTGGCCATAAGTTGTTGGTGCTGTGTTTGCTGGCTCTTTGCAACAACCACACAAGTTGTGCCCTGGCATGCCATGAACATGGTAGCTCCCTTTCTACATTTGGAGAATTTGAGATTCTCAAGTTAGAATTGTGTTGCCAAAACTTACTTGTCTGCTTAGGAACTTGCCCACTCATTATTCATTTTATTTACTTTTGTTTATTGGACAATGTTTATAGAATTGTCATCATCTCTCTTGTGTGCAAATAACCTTTTTAAGATTTTCCAAAATTTTCATTTTCTTAAAAAAGAGAGAATCATCACCTGAAAACTATTTCATATCTAACCAGGCAAATACAACATCAAATACACTGGTGAATTCCATGATGGTGCTAACAGCTTTAGGAATTTCCAACATGAGATATCACAAGGAAAATTAATAGTGTTTAAATTACAGGTGTTAACTGAATTTTCAGAATAGAGAGTAAAGATAAGCATTTTAAAAGTCAGTAGCTTCTCTGAGCTTCAGTAACTTAAAGCCGGTTATCAGGAGTCTGAGAGCAGCAGGATGTTAGAGACGGTGGGCCAGTGTTGGGGTCACAAAGCTGCACCCATGCAGCATTTCAGGTGTTGCCATCAGATTTGCCTAAGTGACAGTTCACAGATAAAGCCAAGTAAAGTTAAAGTATAGCCTACCCACTACATTTGGAAACATAATGATTTATCAACAGTTGCCATTTCCACAGCAGAAAGAAAACAGTAGGCACAAGTGGAACAAAATGCTATATCTCCTCTTACAGGAAATAAACACACACACACACACACACACACACACATATATAATCACATACATAACATATATACATATACATTATCTCCAAACTCCAAGTGGTTAATTTGCCTCACTACCATATAAAACAATATCCCTATGGTCAAATTACTGAGGAAAAAGAAGCATCTTTGCCATGTTTTAAAAATGCACATTGTCTCAGTGGTTCTGTTTATTTGATTAAGCAGTTATATACTACAAGGACTCAGACTCTTAGGATTGTACTTAATCAAGCAAAAGCAAATCTGTCATCTCCCCAATCTCCCGAAAAAGACTTTGAGCCCATTCACTCCCAAAAGTAATAAAAGAATGTCCCTATTTTTAACTGGTAAACTATGAAAAGGTGGCCACCTGGAGGAGATGTATATAAAATGGGAGGATCCACGGCAAAGACTGGTTCAGAAAATAGTTGTTAGGTTGTAATCTGGGAGCTTTGGGAAGCAGAGAAACTCTTCAGATACAGGCCAGGTATCTTCGTGATTCCCACAGTCCAGGGCCTTGTAGCTCCTGGTTAATATCTAGCAGGCCATCTGTTTTGTAAATAAGAGCTTTACTGTGCTGTAGCCCTGGTCATTTCTCTGTTGTCTGAGACAGCCTCTTTGCACAATAAGAACTGAGTGGCCATGACAAAGATTTGACATTTACCCTGGGTTTTTACCTGAACAGTTTATGGAATTCTTCAGTCAATTTAGCAAGTGCTACCCTAATTACTTAGATTCTAGCGGGACTCCCAACAATAACCTCACATTTACTCAACAGCCAAAGGGCTAGTTGGACGGGACTCCATAACTTTGGGGCAAGAAAACTTTTTTTTTTTTTTTTTTTTTTTTTAGCAGATACCCAGAAAAGGTCATTGGAAAGGGAGATAGGAAGAGGGAAAACGCTTGCTATGTTCACTGTGTTTCTGTATTATTATAAAATAGGTATTCATGTGTGTGTGTGTGTGTGTGTGTGTGTATTTCAGTGCAGGGTGGAGCTTCCTTTGGTCTTTATAAATGCTTTCTGATCTGCTATTTTCTTTGCTCCCATTACTACACAATAAATAACCTTTAGAGCCTGTTGTCTAAAATGTTTAGTTGGATGAGATCTTATTAAGAGATATTTAAACTAAGCATACAAATAGTTACTCTTTTAGAAAATTCTGAGTCTGAAGAGGGATGAAATGAAGAGTTAATAGGGAGAGCCGGTGTGGTAGCATGTACCTTTAATCCCAGCACTCAGGAAGCAGGGGCAGGGGATCTCTCTGAGTTTGAGGCCAGCCTAGTTTACAGGGCTACTTCCAAGATAACCAGGGCTACACAAAGAAACAGTAGCTTGGAAGAGAAAAAAAATAATAATTAATAGGGAAATTAATTAAACTCTTAAAAACACACTTTAAAAATCCTAAGTGTAAAATAACCGCCCCTTTTGAATGGCAAAGTAAAATAAAAGCCACTCCTTCTTTCATGTTTGCAGAATGTTTTCTGTCCATCAAAAGCTAATGAAGTCTTTTTCTAACCAAGGACCCTCTGAACTCCAGGAGCAGATCTGTGTCATTATAGTTCACGGGCTCCACACATCAGTAGATGCTGAAGCAAGGAGGATAAAACACTGAGGAGGTATTTACCAAACACTGGTTTATATACGATGAAGTATTCTTCCCTCCCATAAAGCTTAAAAGTGGATGTTTCTTCCTTGTTGATCAGACTGAAGGAAACTATCATCTTCGTGATAGTCATAATCCTCTCCTGGGTGGGGAGAGTTGACAACACCTAAAATACTCATGCGCAAATCTAATCGGAAGGCTGAACACAATTTCGGTAGACTCCAGTTCTCTCGCTTATGATAAGACATTCTTTTCGCCTCTTCTGGAATAGACATGAATCCATTTGTCACTTCACTTTCTGCAGGTTCCTGTTATTTTTATCAGGACCCAAAGCACGTTTGTTACAGTTGCCTTACAGTGTTTCTGCCACCAGGTGGGGCTAAAGCTCTTTGAAAGGTGATAAAAGAAAGTCAGTTGCTGGCTGGTTTACCTCAAAACTGATTATTTTTTTTTAAACACAAAAAGCAAATATAGCATGCTTTGTTTCCCAGTGTAACCTCCAATCAGGTCTAACAACTGTGGGGATTTTTCTTAAACATAAACCATGAGACCTGAAATCACTCAGAGACAAGGGATGTAGCAAAGATCCGTTATGACTGGTCTGTGCCTGGCACTGTGCTAAGAGTTTCCCCTCCTTATGCTGAACGCTGACAGTTCCATCATCCCCTCACGATAGTGACCTGAGTTCACAGAGGCAGCGGTAAAGCTGAGTCATTGTCTAGGGCTCATGGCTGCCAGGGCAGTTATCACCAGCAATACCCCTAGTCTACCCAAGCAATTGGCAGGTTGGGCGCTGTATAGACAATAAAGAATCCAGAGGCTACAGATCTGGTTTCATGACAGAGCACTTGCCTAGCATGCCTGAGGATCTGGGTTTCATCTCAAGGAGGAGCAACGGGGTGGTGGTAGTGGTGATAGGCAAAGTCATTGAGAAAGTAAAACCATCTTCTGAAAATGGTTACAGACTCAATAGAGAAGATATTTATAAGGTGGTACTTTAACAGAACAATCATAATAAAATTGTCTACAGTCATGGAGGGACTAATGTAAGGAAGTAAGATTTAAAGAGGAAAGACAACGCTTAAATCAAGTCAACATTTCTAAGTTATTGGACGGGGTATTTCGAGGCTGGCTCATCGCTGTACTCAAGTGACCCATTAAAACGGTTTCCATTAACACTCCCCCCGATTTTGAGAAGTTTTCCCAATCCCCCACCTTTGAGGAAAGATAGAAGCTGGGCAGTGGAGATGGCTCAGCCGGTAAAGTGTTTTTCATACAATCAGGAGGACCGGAATTGATCCTCCGGAACCCACATAAGAATACTGAGAATAGGGTTATCTCGTGTTATCCCAGTTCCAGAGAGAAGAACCAGGAAGATCCCAAGAGGTCACACAGTCTGGCCAAATAGGCAAGCTCCAAGTTCCAGAGAGAAATTCCATCTCAAAGATAAGGTAGTTCCAGGCACAGTGGCACACACCTTTAATCTCAGCCCCTGGGAGATAGGCAGATCTTCATGAATTGCTGGTCAGCCTGCTTTGCATAGATAGTTGCAGACAAGACAGAGCTGTGTATTCAGATAATGTCTCAAGCAACAACAACAGTAATAAATAACAATAATAAAAATAAATAGAAGCAAAACAATAATAATTTGTTGCTGGCAAATAGAGGAACTAGAAAGAATTCACCCCGAGTGAGGCGACTCAGACTCAGAAAGACAAACATGGTATGTACTCACTTTTAAGTGGATTTTAGCCATAAAGTAAATGATAGCCACACTGCAGTCCACAGACCCAGGGAGGCTAACTAACAAGAAGAACTTAAGGGGGACACAAGGGTCTTCCTGGTAAGGAGAAATAGAATAGATTTCACAGGTGGACTGGGGCGGTGGGGGTGAAAACAAGTGGAAGGAGAGAATCCTGGGAAAGAAGACTGGGACTAGGGGCCGTTTCAGGAATGAGATAGCAACCTCGTGCCTGAAGTCGCTGTCCTTTGTAACCACTCAAGGCCTCAAGAGGAGGGATTGGGACACCAACCCAGCCAGAAAACCGCTTTAGAATGTGCTAAGATGGGAGCCTAGCATAATCGTCATCAAAGAGACCAGAAAGATTTCTTCCTGGAACTGATGGGCATAGATGCGGAATACCACAGCCGAACACTAGGCGGAGCTCGGGGATTCCTGTGGAAGACGGGAGGAAGGACTGGAGGAACTAGGGGAGGAAGGATTGGAGGAACTACAGGGATCAAGGACACCACGGGAACAAGGCCCACAGAATCAACTGACTGAGAGATCAGGGGGCCCTGTGCGGGCCTACTACCTTATGGCTCTGTAGTTTGGTGTTCTTTTGGGATGTCTAACAGTAGGACCGGGGGCTGTCTCTTACTCTTTTGCTTGCCTTTGGGATCCTGTTCCTCCTCCTGGATTGCCTCACCCAGCCTGGATGTGAGAATACACGTCTGGCTTAACTGTAGCTTACTCTGCCGTGTTGGATTGATGCTCCTGGAAGGCGCTCTCTTTTCTGAAGGGGGGTGTAAGGGAAAGGAGAGGTGGAGAGGACAGACTGGGAAGAGGGGAGGGACGTAAACTGAGGTGGGTATGTAATATATAAAAAAAGAATAAATAAAAAGGAAAAATCAGTTTAAAAAACAATAATAACTTGAAAGTGATTGAGGAGACACCTTACTTCAATCTCTAGTTTCCCCCACATACACACACACACACACGGGCGCGCACAAAAAGGAAAACCACGAAAAGTCCAAGGTCTAATTTTTTTTTTAAAAGTCTGCTGTGTGATGCCTCCGCCAAAACCAGTTCAGCCACAGTATGGGCCTGGGAATCTCTTAACTGTTGCGGGATGTTTCCTAAGTCACTGTTATAATAGCCTTTACATTCTTTGGTGGGCCGGTACGTGGAATTTTCAGTGCCAATGTGATTTCTACTTCTTTCTTATCAATTTGGAAAATGGTATTTGCTATAAAAGAATTGAAAAAAAACTGTCAACTTCTCTTGCTTGTTGTGCCAAGAACTGCCACTAGGGGTCACCAAACCACCGAAGTTCTGAATCACTCAGGAACAATGTTTAGAAGAATTGGGTGCAAACTTAGGACAAAATTTTGTAGTAAGAGAAATAAACACTAAAGTGGAATTGCAGTTTGCTCTTATCTGATTTTCAGTTCCCTTGGTTCCTGTTTTTAGTCGTCCACCTGTTGAAGGTGTTTTCCAAAATTAAATTTTAAAATCAATCCCTCTATCGTTTATAACGCCAACCGAAATGCATTAATCACGGAATAATATACTTAGTATAAATACCACTATCTCAGTTACTTTTCTATTGCTGTGATAACACACCGTGATCACGGTTTACATTTCAGGCGGTGACAGTACATAGTGGTGGGGCAAACGAACAGCTGAGAGTTTACCTCCTGATACACAACCAGCAAGAGGCAGGGAGAGGAAGATGATGAGTCTTGAAAGCTCAAAGCCCATACTCCAGTGACACACCTTCTATAAGTCACATGCCCCCTCATCCTTCCCAAACATTTCCGCCAACTGGAGACCAAGTATCCAAACATGAGCGTATAAGAGCCATTTTCATTCTAACCACCACAGCCTCCTGATGTTACCATTATCAGCATTATCAAAACATATCTCATGACCATTTGGATGCTTTTTTATTAGACTTGTTTTTGAGTAGAGAAATTTGATCAAATGAGTTGTGGATTCTGGAATTGAGTAAGATGAACCTCATCTCTGCCTCCACTGCTGCTCCCGGCTCTCTCCCTTGCCTTCTCTGCTGTGCTTTTCCTAGCTATCCGGTGAACATTTAGCAGTGTCATAGGGGAACTGCTCTACATCTTACATCTTGGACCTTTCTTATCGGAAAGCTCTGTTTGAGCTCTACCTTGGCAAAATCTACCTGCTCTTTAGAGTTAGGGGCATATTCCCCACAACCCCCTTTCATTTCTGATTCCTCCCATGTTTCTTTTCTTTGCCTTCTTGTTTTCTTAGTGCTGATTATCTTATAGCACATGGCATCATTTAGCCATTGCATTGAGTGTGTGGTACCACCTGTTACAGCTAGAGTTCATAACACAGAAGCCTTTGCTTTCCGTGGTTGGAAAACACACGCACTTGGAGAAAGTGGCTCACACCTAACATACTCATTCACATCTGTGAACTTTACTTGACCCCAAATCACTTTATTTAAGCTCACAGTCTGAAGGAACAGGCCACTGTGGCAGGAGGGGCGTGGAAACGGGACAATGAGGCACCAAGTTATATTATATCCACTGTCTGCCAGAAAGCAAGGAGCAATAAATGCTTTTACACAGCTCACGTTGTCCTTTGTATTGACTCGGTCCCCAGCACTTGGGTTGGTTCTGCCGGCATTTAGGAGGGGTCTTCCTAGATTCTTTAACCCAGTCTAGAAACTTCCTGAAACTTCCCAGTAGTTTGTCTCTTAGGTAATTCTAGACCCTGGCTAGTAGACATTTAGTATTAGCCGTCACAAACGTTTTTATACATTTTTGCTTTTGTTAGATAATTTTGGATCCATCTGAAAGAAGTGATTTGCTTTCCGTGCTCCCTTCCAGGAGCTGGAAACAATTATATGGTAACTATTGCCTCACCTCCCCAGACAGCACAATAAACAGCACAGCTTAGCTTAAGACTCCCCATACTTGTTTTGACATTTCCGTGGATCAATACTTTTGTCATGTTGTTAGGTCTTTTGCTTCGGGATTTTCCAGATACAATCAAGATATCAACTACGGCCATCGCATCATCTCAGGCGTTGGCATTGAAGCATCTGATTCGGTGCGCCAGTGGTTACTGGCAGCGCTTGGACTCGAGTCTCCGTGTGTTGTCTTAGAAGAAGCCTCAGTTTCTCAGCAGCTATTGGCTGGAGGCCACCCTCAGTTCCTCGCCATGAGGGCTGCCCATGTAGCCCCTTCCTTGATCAAAGTTAGAAATAGCAAGAGTCCACAGGCTGGAAAGGGAGGAGTCAACAGCAATGGTTTTGGAGTATAACACGAGAGTGAAACCTCACCCATTTGCTGTACTTTGCTGGTTAAAAAGCAAGTCAGAGATCCCGCCTGCATTCAAGGAAAGGGGCTACAGGTAGGAATGGCAGCTAAAGGGTGGCTTGTGATAAACTGTTTTATCACAAAGTAGGTATGCTAATGAAAGGTTATCAAGTTCATGTCTAGAAAGCAGAAGAATAAGACACTGGCAAAGCAACGACTAGTGGAAAAAAATGGGCTTATTCCATATAACCAGAATTGTATAGGTTTAATGATTTCTTGGTTTTGATGTTGTGATGGTTTGAATAAAAATGGCCCCATAGACTCATATAGGCTTATTTATCATAAATTTGTCATCAGGGAGTGGCATTACTTAGAAGCATTAGGAGGTGTGGCCCTTTTGGAGCCACTGAGGGTGGGCTTTGAGGCATCAGAAGACCAAGCAAGGCCCGACCAAGAGAGGCCCGTGTCTCTCTTTTCATGCAGATCCAGATGGCAAGTTCTCAGCTTCTTCTGCCTGCTCTCTGTCATGACAACAATGGACTAAAGCTTAGAAACAGTAAGCAAGCTCCAATAAAATGCTTTCTTTTGTAAGAGTTGCCATGACCATGGTGCTCTTCACAGCAACAGAACAGTGACTAAGCCTCTTGGTTGTGCCTGTTTAAACACGAGTACAGGCTGTCCTTTTGATCTTCAGCCATGTGCTCTTGTGCTCTCAGAGGTTATCATGTCATCTCCATAATGGCCCCAAGTTCTGGTCCTACAAAACAGATTATAATTAACAGGAAACCAACACTTGAGATCAAAGGTCACAAGACCAAGGTCTGCTGCTTATTCAAGAGCAGCTTGTAGCTAGATGTTCTTTTCCTTTCTTAAAAGAAATGAGTCAGGGCCCAAAAGAGGAGACAAAAATCTTGAGAAACAAAGGAAAACAGATTCTACTGAGCATGTTAGCAGTTATTTATTATACATTATTTATAATATCTGCCATTAATAGATATCATTTTATTTAATAATGCAAATGTGTATCATATTAGGTTTTTTTGTGTGTTTGATTTTCTGAAGCTCTGAGTTGAAAGGTAATAAAAGGCATTTATAACTGAAGAGCTTTTCGTTATTACTAACTTCAATTTTACTGGCCAAAATGTTTGCAATGGAAATTATAACCAAGAATGTTGTTTTAATTAGCCAAACGAGTACCAAACATTCATATGGATTTACAAATAAAGATGTGTGGCTTTATTTTTAATGTGTGGCTGTCATCAGTATCCTCCCCACAGATGCCAATGCTGTAGGTTTGGTATTTGGACCGTGTCTTCTGTTCTAAACTCTGAATTATTTTTATTATTAGAATTAATAATACTATAATTTTCAACTTCTACATATGCCAATTCATCAAAGTGTCTTCTTCAATGATCTTTTTGACTCACACTGTACTTGAGCAGAGCTCTCCCTGTGTGTCTATCTTCTGTCTTTAATCCCTGTTACGTGCAATTCAAGACTTAGGAGACGTGTTCTTAGCATTTCAGCACTTTTCCTGGGATCATTCTTTTCTCACTTACAGTGCCGAATGAGAGCTGTTCTGTGAGACCCTGTCCAGCCTGCTTCAAAGCGCTCTTGCTTTAATCATTGATTTACTGATCTTCCTTTCTGCTAAGAATATTGTGCAAATAAATAAATAAATAAATAAATAAATAAAATGTTAGGAAAAATAAGAGGAAACCATAATTTTGTATTAGGATCATGTACTGGAGCTCAAAAAATGGGAATAAAAATCAAAATAGAGTTACTTTTGTTTCAAAATAAAGTCACTAGTTTCAGTCTCAAAATTAAGACTAAGTTGCCATCTTAGCATCCTAAAAACAGGAAATTGAGAAAGGGCCAAATTTCAGAACAGATCCATCAATATAAGATGAAGTTCCCACTGGTTTAGTTTTGCATCCTTTAATTCTTACAAAAACAATCTGAAGGAAAGTGACAGAAGAGGTTTGACATTCGCCAATTACCAGTTTTGGCTTATTTGTGTCTTTGCTACTTTGAGTTCTGTTTATCTGTCTGCGTTGTTACTGCTGCTGCTGTTTTTGTTTTTGTCGTGGACACAACACCTGATGAGGGAACTTACGGAAGAAAAGGGGTCACTAGCTTTCCACACTAGTCAGTTTTCTCAGAACTGTGACCAGCTATCTGACAAAAGCAACACAAGGGTGGAAGAGTTTATTCTGTTTCAGAGTCTGAGATAATTCAATCCATCACTGTCCACGCAGCATGATGGCAGGGGGGTATGTGATGGATCACAGCACGTCCTGCGTCAAGGATGAGACAAACATTAACGCAAAGCCTCGTCAAGAAGCCAGCCCCTGGAATGATGCTGCCCACCCTATGGTACAAACAGCCTCAGGTAAACTACTCTCGGAACACCCAGGCACCCAGAGCTGCACCTCCCAAGTGGTTCACAGCCCAGGGAGGTTGATGATGATAACTACCCACCACAATTTGTCCAGTTTGGGGATCTCTTTGTCTCTTTTAAGGTAGGATCTTGTCATATTGCCCAGGCTGACCTTGAATCCAGCAACCTCAAGACCCAGCCTCCTGAGGTTAGGACCACCAGTTAGTACAGACCGCTATGCCTGCCAATCCATTGTTTTTCTGCAGTTCTCTCTCCCTCTGCTCACCCTGACAAAATAAAGGGGCTCCAGTAACTGACATAATTAATTCCATTTTGGCCTTATCTGACTCTGTTTTGTCTCTTTAAAATATTTTCTCTCTCAAATAGCTCCCTTATGAAATTACCTGGGATTCTTGGAGCATCAGGACTGATTATTAAACATCTTTGGAGCAGAGAATTAAGCCTGGAAGGACAAATGGCCAGATAATGAGATCATATGCCCAAGTGGGAGCAATTAGCATCTGGTGGAAAGAGAGGCTTGCCCTGTCCTACAGTGAGCACGGTATAGAGGCTGCCTCTCTCCTCTCAAGTCTTCCGAGCAACAGAGCTTTCTCCTGGATCTGGTTTAGCACCAGAACTGTGATCAAGGTTGACCCGTCCACCAGCCTCACAGTAAAATTAGCTGCTCTGTCAGCGGTGGAAGCCCCCAGCTACACAGACCTTCACTGCCGCCTTTGTTTCTTAGATTTTTATCAGCTTGACACAGACCCAGTTGAACCTGGGAAGTTGAACCTCTGTAGTGAACTGTCTCCATCAGACTGGGCCATGAACATTCGTGGGGCATTTTCTTTATTACCATTGATGTAAAAAAGGGCCGGATCTGAGGCACAGCCCACCTCGGGCACTTACATCCATGGAGAGGTGGTTCTGAGATGTAATAATAATAATAATAATAATAATAATAATAATACCCAATAAAGGGAAGAGAAGCACCAGAACCAGTGGCACATGCCTTTAATCCCAGTACTGAGGGGGCAGAGGCAGGAGGATATCTGTGAGTTAGAGTTCAGCCTGGTTTACAGAGCGAGTGCCAATGCAGCCAGGGCTAAAAAGAGAAACCCTGTCTAGAAAAAAACAAACAAAAAACCTAAACAAACAGAAAATCCTAAACAAAACAAAAGAAAAAAAAAAGTGTGTTGGGTGTGTGTGTGTGTGTGTGTGGGTGGGTGGGTGGGTGTGGGTGTATGTGTGTGTGTGTGTGGTGGGGGGGTAGGAATCAAAGAAGCAATCCAGTTAAGTGGAATTTCTCCATGGTCTCTGCTTCAGGTCTTGCTTTGAGCTCCTCTCTTGGCTTTCTTCTATGATGGACCTGTAAGCAGATAAATCTTTTCCTCCCCCAATGTGCTTTTGATGTGTTTATCAGGACAAAAGAGACAAACTGCAACACTACAAAATCTCAGGGTTCCTGTGCTCCCTGAAAACACACTCAAAGTCACTGAGCTCCCTCATTTGCTCTTCCCAGTTCAACTGCCTGGAATAAGGTACCTTTCTGCTGTTTACCTGTGCTTGTCATCCTGGGATGGGTGGTCTAATGGTAGACCAATGCTGGAGTTTTAGCCATGACATTATGGTAACAACCTTACGGAGGAAGATAATTTTGAATTTATCAACTTGTTCCTTTTTTATTTTGTTTTGTTGGTTCGCTTTTGTTTGAGACAGGGAGCTGACTGCATAGCTACAGCTGACCTCAAACTGACAGCAATCATCACACCACACAGCCTGCCAACTGTTTGGATTATAGGTGAGAATGCTTGCCTGGTGTTCAATCTGTTTCTTATTCTTTGATTCTGTCTTATCCATCCCTTATCTGTCTATAAAATAACCTGTTCATGCCATGAGAAGATTGCTTTTGCTTTATGGGAAAAATGTCTTGCCCAATTCAAAAGCGCAAAATGGAATCAACTAAGAGCTTTAAACTGAACTTAATATTATAATTATAATTATTATTATCTTAATATTTGGCAAATAAGCAAACGGAATTGTGCTTTCTTTAAGCTTTTTTTTTAAGTGCACATTGTCAAGCTCAGCTCTAATGTGACCTAGGAAGTAAGACTCCCTACAGGAAATACTACACTGCAAGTGAAAATGCCCCACCCGAAGACATCATCTCTGGCACTAAAGGAAAAACCACATCTCCCATTTCCAGAAAACTGGGCCCACAGACGACACTAGAGTGTTTATTTCTTATCTTTCATTCTTCTATGTGATATGAAAAACTGCTATGGACAAGGTAAAATGTGGCTGAGAATTTCTTCAGTTCTGGTCAATAAATGCATTTGTCCATTTCTAATTATACCTTGCTGTCTCTCTTTTTTTTTTTTTAATTTTTTATTACTTTATTTTTTTATGATTTTTAAATTATTTTATTTTTATTAACTACAGTTTATTCACTTTGTAACTCAGCTGTAGCCCCATCCCCCATCCCCTCCCAATCCCACCCTCCCTCCCTCATCTCCTTCCTGCCCCTCCCGTAGTTGAGTGATAGGGGAGGTCCTCCTCCCCTTCCATCTGACCCTAGTCTATCAGGTCTCATCAGGACTGGCTTCATTGCCTTCCTCTGTGGATCACCTTGCTGTCTCTTAATGAGAGTGAGCACTGGATGAGACAGCAAACCACTGGCAAGGGGCTCTGGTAACAGTGTGCTGGAGCATGAAGAGAGCTGATGATGACATCATATAGATGTGACTCTCCCGGATTTCTGCTCCAAGCTCATCAGCAATGAACAAATGTGGAGAATGGTTTTCTTGCAGCAGGGAACCCTGTGTGTTTTCGGACATATCCTTCCCTTCCTTTAGCCAGCACCCATGGCCCTCTGCCACCAATGGAAAAGGGACAATTTTGAAGTCTGCAGACTCAAAGCTTGTCTCCCTGGTGAACTCCTGCTGGCAGTAGACAATAGGCCTTGTGGTTCCCTTGTTTGCTATTACTTGTGGCCTTTGGCCCATTTGTGGCTTCTTTTGTGTTTTCTGGATTTGTCTTTTGAACCAAAAAATGGTGCTCCTTTCCAAGTCTTTGACAAGGCAATTAAGATGCTTTGTGCTTTGTTTTCAATTTGGAAGGATGTTAAGAGTCAGAGAAAAGCAGATGTACTTGAAGAGCTGTGCTGCGGTTTGCATGGGAACCAAAAGCACTGACTCTATCTATGGTGAAGTTCTGAAGAGGCGTTTGATCATGACCTAGTGAGAGACAACTTTCCACAGCCATCCAGCAAGGCACCTAGTGTGCAGGAAAGTGCCTTCTGAGTCGATGCAGCTGCTGTCCCTGTGGTAACTGGCTAGTGCACCTCCTTCCCTTTGCACTCATATTCTTTTCTGATGAATTCACATTTTGCTTCTATGATACATACATAACTGCTGACATACATACATGTATGCACACATACACTCACACACGGTTGGTTTGTCATGTTCAGATTTGTTGGGTTTTGAGTTTTTTGTTGTTGTCTTCTTTTGTTTCTGAAACAGGGTCTCTCTGTATAGCCCTAGCTGTCCTGGAATTTGCTTTGTAGACCACACTGGCCTCAAGAAGAGATAATCTTCTTCTGGCTTTTGAGTTCAAGGACTAAAAGTTGCATCACTACACTCAACAGTTCGGTTTGCTGGATTAAAGCTTTTGAACATCTGTCCAGTTTATCTTTTCTGTTAAGATAGGAAAAAAAAAGCATATTATTCAATTTTATTCAGAGAATCATTTTATAGTCGGGCATGACTGGAATGCATGTAGAAGAATTCAAATTGTTTGGAACTGAAAGAAATAAGAAAAAAAGTTGAAAAAACTTTTTAAAATTTTACTTTTGAAAATTGGCTGGCCATTTATACAGCTTGTAGTCCTTAAGGTTTAGCAATATAAATGAGTAGCCTTAGCTTGTTTCAATTTGCCTAAAATTTAATTTGGATTTAATCATGTGCCTACAGACTTGGTAAATTTGTATTGTCATGGTGTTTTTCCTTATAACTAAAACTTTAACATCAACAGACTTGAAACAAATAAGTGCCTTTGAGTCCAATGAGAGAAAGAATGTGTCCAGAACCAACACCCGTCTCCTTTCGGTTATTGTGGCCTCTGGGGCTCACAGCAGTTCTGGAAATTTCTGTTGACACAGAAGTGACAGGGGTATTGACATCACTCATCTGGTGTCGTAAACATCACAAAGAATCTCAAAGTGAGTTGAAAAGCAAAGTGAAAACAAATGAAATAGAACATTAGAGCTTCTCACAAGTTAGCCAACAGAAAATATCTCCTCAGTATGAGCACAAGTAATCCCAGGCTTCCTAAAAGTCTAGGAAAACGTTCTGCACGTGGCCAATTAAGTGTGTTTCATAAATTGCTGACAACAAAAGTCACTTTGGTTGACCATCAAGAGGTAGATGAACTGTAACTGTAATTAATATAAAAAAATAAAAATTTAATTAAAAAAGAGATAGATATTTCAGTAAGTTTGAGAAAAACCAATTGAGGGAAAATACATGCCAGAAATAAGGATTTTACTTAAAGTACAGTTTTATCTAATATAAGCCAGTGATTTAGAAGGCATAAGCTTTAAGCAGCAAAGCTTTGAGCTGATTAAAGGTCATATTCATCTATCAATTTAATTCTGTAATTCAAATAAGGAAAACTCACTTCATATTTCAGTTATGAATCAGTCAGTGTCTACTCTAGGTGGCAGTCAGACTTAAAGATTCATTTGTCTGACTATACGGAAAAACCTGTTAATAAAATATGTTCTAAATAGAGTTAATAACACCGACTTACTTATTAACCAGAAAAAATCAGTCTTCTCTCCTAATGCCAGCAGTTTTCAGGGAAGGTTCACAGACCTTCCGTTCTCTGAAATGGTTCAGTGCGGTTTCCCCTGACTGTGCCTTACTTGGATTCTTAGAGACATGGTGTTTTGTATGTTTTTTGCAGTTAAAGTTGACAAGACTTCAAACTAAAAATCTCAGTCAGTTCACACCCAGATCTGGTACATTTTTAATGACTGTGTAATTGCATACACCTAAGTAGTGTCCCCACTCTGCCTGGATCATGGGTATAAAGAGATAAAATCAGAGTTAATCCACACAAACCTGGAAATCTACAAATGAGACTGCGTTAAGTAGAAGCAAGCTAGTATCTAAGGAGATATTATCAGCGTCTTTAAAGTCAAGGAATACAATTTTATTTTGCTTTGTTTGTTTGTTTCCTCATAAGGAAAGGATGGAAAACTGAAACAAAGGGCATCCAGGCATGGTGACACAGACCAGCAATCAGGATTTAGGAGGTAGAGGCAGAGGATCATGAATTTAGAGCCAGCTTGGTGTTCATGACACCATTTTAGAAAAAAAAAATGGAAAGAAAGAAAAGAAGGAAGAAAAAAGAAAGAAATCAAAAAACAAAATTACTGGTACATATGTATGCTGGCTGATTTATAGACTGTCATTCTATAACAGTTTAAGGGGAAAGTTTATACTGGGAATGAACACCTAAATGAGTTATAAACTATTACAGGAAGTTAATAAAAAATGAGTGTCATAAGTCTTAAATGTAATTACATTGACTATAGCCTCAAAGTTTATGTCTTTCTGATAAAAATTTAAACACAGATATAAAACCAGAATCTGGTTTTTTATATTTAGAATAACTAAGATTTCTTTTAAAAACATTTTAATTGAAAACAATTTTTCAAACACATGTTCATACAATATATTATGATCATATTCTGATCCCTCCTTCATCTCCTCCCAGATCCTTGACACCTTCCCACTCATCCAAGTCTATACATTCTTTCTTAGAAAACAAACAACAACCAAGCCAGAATAAATTAGCGCAAACAAGAAAAACCAAAAAATGAGAAACACATATACAACCAGACACACACACACACACACACACACACACACACACACACAAACACACCCCACAGAAAGACAAAATCAGAAGCCATAAAATATAAGAAAGTGATCATTAAGGTTAAGAACAAATGGTCAAACAAAACATTATGAGAAAAAAAAATCTTCAAAATACTGTTTCTTTTGTGTTGATATCCACTGATGATGAGGGAGTGTCACCTTCTGATACTCCACTGAAGAAGAAGGAAAAGAAAACATATTTTTTTCCTTTGAGCAGTTGATACTTAGAGATAGTTTCTGAGTTGGGGATCGGGCCTTGAGCCCACATCCCTTCGGAGTGCTTGGACTCCATCTAGCTTAGAACCTGGCTTAGAACTCATAGTCTCTATGTGTTCATATGTGCATCAGTCCTGGAAGGCACTTGGGGTCACCCATTCCTACCAGCTCTTACACCCTTTCTGCTTCCTCTTTCTCTATAGCTTCCTGAGCCCAGAAGGAAAAGATTTGCTGAAGACATCTCATTGAGGACTGAGTGTTCCAACTTCTCCTACCCTCAACCCGTTGTCCAGTTGTGGTTCTCTGTATAAGTTCCCCTCTCCTGTAGGAGTGAGATTCCCGGAGGATGGCTGAGCAGGATCTCGATCTAGGGGTGTAGCACAATATTGCTGAGTCATTTTATTTTCCTGTGTTCCTTTCTCAGAACAGTAGCATGTGGTCCTACCCTAGCCCTATCTAGTCTCAGGTTTTTGGCCACCCAAACACTGTCAGGCACGGTTTCTATCTCTTGGGGTGGGCCTTAAATCAAATCAGGCAGTGGTTGGTTGGTGAGTCCCACAACTTCTGTGCCATGATTACGCTAGCCTATTCTGCCGGCAGCTCATCCTCGTAGCTTGAACGGTTTGTACCTGGGTTGGCGTTTCCTTTTCTGCTCTGGAAGCATGCAGGGCACAGTACGGTGCGTGAACACTGGTCAGCAGGGGTGAAAGCTCTATCTAGACTAGAGCATGACTCTCTCTGTTCAATGAGATATATAGGTGTTGTCATCAGCAACAGGGCTTTACCATCTAGAACAACTAATAAATTTCTTAAGCTAGTCTGCTCTTAGTAAAATTTATACAACAACGCTCTAAATAACAAGTCTTGTATATCAAGAAACTACATCGTTCCATTTTCTGTTGGGTTTTAGTTGTTTAAGGAACTTAACCAAATTAAAGTTCATTTTTTAAGAATTGTAATAAAGTTTGATCTATAACTATTTGAATGAGCTATGACTCTTTTGTAACTGTATATTTTATACATATAAGTCTTAGCAACATTTAAAAGCCTGATAGTGTTAATACAATATTATCACGATTGTTGCCTTGGCACGCTATAAAATGTAACTGAGGCTGAGTTGCTAGGTTACTAACATCTCTGTGCATCCTGGCACTCATTTAAGTTAACACAATCAACAGTTTTATAAAGCAATAAGGGATCGTTTGGCTTTATTCATCTTCATTTCACAGCAAACTTAAAACTAATATTTTAAGGTAAGGTGTATAAAACTGTCAATTTTAAGGTTTTCTCAAGTGTACTGTTTATAAACACCTGAAAGCTAAGTTATATTGTAAAACACATTTAAAATGTGATCATTGATATATGTATATTGTTACTTCTAATTTTGGCAAATAAGAAATAGTTTCTACTGTCAGTATTCTGTTATTGCAGGCTGGCAGTATGAGCCTAAAAAATTCTAGGGGTTCTTCCTCTAGAAATAGAACAAACATTAATGCCATTTAATCATTAAATGTTCTTCTTGATATTATATATAATTAAAAGCTCAGAGCAGAGCAATTAACTTGTGGAGAAAAATGACACAGAACTTTGCGATTTGGTTTTTAAATTTCTTAAAAATAATGTATTATCTTCTCCAAAAATAATGTGATGGAGAAACTCTTTTGTTTAATTTTTAGTAAATGTTATTTACTGTGAGTGTGTGTGAGTGTGTGTGTGTGTGTGTGTGTGTGTGTGTGTGTGTGTGTGTGAGAGAGAGAGAGAGAGAGAGAGAGAGAGAGAGAGAGAGAGAGAGAGAGAGAGAGTCATGTACTCTGGGTAAAGGCAGGCTAAGGGCAACTCTTTACAAACCTTTGTCTCACTTCACTTTCACTTCCAACGCTTTCCCCCTACACATGTGCTCAAACTAACGATCACTCACGACACGCACCCCCCTTATCCTCTGCCATGCCTACCTCTGCCAGAGGGAACAAAAGCACAGACCGATTGTCAGCAAAGGATTGGGAGAAAACACTAGTTCGTAGACAAAGTCGTTAAGATTAGAATATCCTCCAAAAACCAAAACCAAAACAAAACTAGCTAAAATGGAAGGGAGTATAGAGGTCTTACACATAGTCCCACTAGGTGGCGCTCTTAGACACAGTCCAATCTTGCCTCCTACTGCTTGCTCATGAGATCGCTTGGAGTAAAATCTATTTGTGAGTCCACTCGCTAACACATTTATAGAGAGCTCACCAGATGGCACAAAGTCCCGTGTCGCTGAAGATTCAAGAATACAAAGCAAGAGCACTATAATAGGGTACAAGGGCTCAGAAAATGACAGGTTGTGAGTGATAATGGTCCACTCCAAAAGGCAAGGAACCTGTCTTTCAGGCAAACAATTATCACTGAGTTCCAGTAAGTTGTGCACGGAGCTGTATCTACCTTTTTTTCCATCTTTTCTATATGTGGCCTACTGCTATGGGTGAGGGGGAGACAGATTAATTTTATCTGTCCCCAAAGTTTGTATTATGTAATTTTCTCTTAAAAATGCAAGTATTTGGACCCAGTATGGCCTGAGAATCTGATAACACAGGGATTATTTAATTCCTAAGAATATGGTGACTTTGTCTAACTTCCTGTATTTTATTACTGAATTAGAAAATGTGCAGTTCTTTAAGGACACATATTGGAAAACATAAATGATTCTTATGCCAGCTGGGTTTATTTCCTGGAATGACATTAATTAACACGATTATATATAAATTAACAACTGTATTACAGACACGAACCATTTTCCTTCTACCTAACTGAGTACATCTGGGCCCAAAAGTCATCCTGATAAAAGACAAGTTAATAAGAGAAAAAAATGAAGTTTTAATTTGGTATATGTGAAAGAGAGGATTCGCAAAAAGAAATTATATTGAATCAGCTAGCTTGACTTTGAAGTTTATATACTGAACTTTTAGACCAGACAAAGGAAAAGGGTACTTGCATTGTGGGACTATAAGAAAAGAAGAAATGTACAGAAAATCATGGCTGAGTTCTTTTTTGGTTGCTTTATTTTCCAAGACGGGTTTTTTCTGTGTAGCCTTGGCTGTCCTGGAACTCACTGTGTAGACGAGGCTGACCTTGAACTCAGGGATATGCCTGCCTTTCCCTCCCAAGTGCTGGGATTAAAGATGTGTGCCACCACTGATTGCTTACACTTTTTTTTTCTGGGTGAGGGGGGAGTCTTCCAATACAGACAGGAATCCTGAGCAGGAAAGGTAGGCAAACCTCTTTGGAATGTGCTGACATACCACTGGCTTTGATAAACTCAAAGCCCATCAATGTCTTCAGATAACTTGTGAGGCCCATAGGAGGGATTACTCCACTTTGTTGTAAACCGCCTTTTGGTTTTACCACTGACGTATTTTAAAAGACCCACGATTTCTTACTTTCTTCTGTTTTGTAGGTATAAGATCCTCATGAAACTGTTACCCCTAGGAACATGGGATTTGCAGTAGTCTGAATCCATCTTCCCGATCCATGGTCACTTACATTTGGCTCCAGAATAAACTATCATTTATTCTCTTTGGGGCAAGTGCTGTTTTGCATTGACAAATTTTAGCCCCTGAATGTGGGAAAATTCAGGGTCTATCTGTTCACTGAAGAGTCATCTGGACGAAAACATAGAGCAGCATGAGTCTCTTGCACCCAAGCCATCCATCACTGTTTCCTCATATGATATGGCGAGCTCTTTCCTGGACCGTTGTCAGCATGCCCAGTGTTGCTTTGATTTATCCTGAACCGGTTGTTTAAATCTCATTCCTTTGATATTTGTTTGTTGGTTTGGTTTTGGTTTCACTTAGACAGCCCATTTAGTTTACTTCCAGAGTATTCAGCTTCAAAGCATTTGGTTTATTCTTCCTCATTTTCAGAGTGCTGTGGTGTAAATAATTGGGAAATCCCCCATGACATGCTATAAACTCATAGGAAATCCCAAATTAATGTCCTGGTTTTCTGGGTTGCAGTGAACTTTTTTGGCTTAATTAGGAAAACAGGTAAGGACTGGTGGATCACCTGGTGTCACACTGTTTGTTAACAAAATCTCAATTGTTCAATTTTACCTATAAAGGCTCAGTCACCAGATGATGGTGTGAAAGCCTGCTAGCTCAGAGAGGCAGAGAAAGTACCCATCTGACCCTCCTCAGCTGACACCTTAAAAAAGGAAGCTCCTTCAGCAGGCCATCTTGAAAAACCTTCAAACTGAATGGCCCTCCCTTCCACATCCTGTGTGTCTCTCTATCTGTCCTCCTGAAATCCTCTTATTTTCTGTTTTGTTTTGTTTTCTGTGTTCACTTCCTGTCAACTGGATGCTTGCTCTGCCTTTTGGCTTATGGTTGACTTTATTTAATTCTGTTGACAATATTCAAGCAGAATGCTCTAGGATTAAAGAGTGTGCTAGGTCTGAGCCACACCAAAACAAGAAACAGGTTTTTCCAGTAAACAACACACCCATGTTTTTGTAAATATGATAGACAGCCCCAAGATTCCCAGACACAGTGCAGGAGGGATCTTGGGGAGGAACTTGAGGAAGTCACTGCCATAAGCCACACAGTTGTCTGACCCAAACACATGGCCCCTGTCAAACACAGATAATCTTGCAATTTTAAGCCAAAGATGAGGAAACTGAGTCCAAAGAAGAACTGTTTGCAGAAAATTGTCATTGGGGATGTGAAATGGTCTTATGCTATTGTGTTAATTTAATCTGAAAGTATTTGTACAATTGGATAAATCTAATCATAATGAGATAGCAATGTTTTCCTCTATGATGGCTCTAAATTAATTTTTTTCTTGTCGATATTGTTTTCTTTTGTTTATTTATATTTTTCTTAGCAAAGTAAGCTAGAAATCCTAAGCAGTGAAGTTAAATATCATGACTGGGCACCCTGTTTTAATTGGTATCAAAAGAAACACCATAATTCTCTTTCAAGGAAGAAAATTGGTGAACCCTCTTTTAGGACACAGGGAATGGTGATCTGTGCTACCTGCACTCTCTGGACAAAAACTGTTAAACCCTTTGAATGTGGGGTTTCCTCAGGCATATCAGGGTCTCTGGATTTTGAAAATCAATTGATACCCCAGGATGCTTATTAAAACCTCCATTTTTAATGGCATGTTTTGTCCCTCTGCTGGGGAGCTCTTAAACTGGTAAAGATAATAATCTAAGTCTGCATAACACCCTTCACCACTTTATCTTTCTACCTTCACTGGCCCTTTGTTACATTCCTGAAGTACAGAAATGTAAACTTTCTACCTTGTTTTTACAAAGAAGTCCATACATTCTGATTTAGGGCAATAGCATATCTTCTTGGTCACTGTTTTTATCTTCTCTAGGCATTTCATTTTGAGAGAAAAACAGCAGGAGCCAATACTAACTCTGATCCTTAAAATTCTTGAGAATGATAAAATATCAAAACCTGCGGACACTTCATTTTACATTGTAAATCAGTTGCTTGCTAAAATGGCCATTCTTGGCATGCCTAAATTAAGATGTGTGTGCATTGGACAGGAACTTTTTTTTCAGGTGAGGCTAGAGATCCCACCCACACATTGGCCCCACCTCTAGTATGTCATTTGAAAGAGGGGGGGTGCATCCATACATTGACCCCCAACTCCTAGATCCCATCAGAGTTAAGGAGTACACTGAGACTTTTCAGCCCCATACCTGAGGCTTCCTAAGAGGTCAGGGAGTTAGTTTAAAACTGGCGCCATAGCCAGTCTTCACTCAGGTCTTGCTTTTCTATGCAACAATCCTTTATTTATATATAATGCCCAGGGTCAATGAAATAGACCCCCCTGGTTCCTAATTACCCATACCTCTTCCCTCCACCCCTTCCCTTTCTCCACAATCTTTCATCTTTCTTTTGCCACTCCCAAAGAGCAAAGGCTTTCCTAACGCATATTATGCTGAGTGAGGGAACCTGGCTAGGACAAACCTTGTCCTTTGCAGATTCTAGGTAAACATTTTCACAGTTGTATATTTTACTTTGCATGATGATAAAGGCCAGAACATTAGTCCTGGGCCATGTGTGGGAAATCAAAGAGGCCCTAAGGGAGGGTCCTAAGGGAGAAGACATGGGACGTGGAAGTGGACTTGGAAAGACTAGAGTTGGAAATATGAGTCTAAACTGCAAAGGACTAAAAAAGGTAAGGAAAGAGGAGGAGGATGGAGTGGTGGTGGTGGGGGAGGTGGTGATAACCAAAACTAATGACATGAAAAGGCTGGGTGGAAGTCTACTATTTTATAAGCTTATTGGAAAATATAATGTAAGAGAAGAGAGTTTGGCTGGAAGTACCTTTTTTGGGGGAAATATTTAAGAAAGTAAACAAACTGTTAGCACTTTTGAACATGAAATCTGGGGTAGCCAGCACCTAGTTCTCTGGCCACTTGTCACTTATATCTGTCTGTAGAATAAGCTCCCTTCCCTTCAAGGCGCCATCTGGCCTTGTGGGCCAGTAGGTCGGGGCACATTCCGGGCAAGCTTCCTTTCACCTACTTGATATGCCCTCGTTTCATCTTGGAGCCACTTTTACCGTCTGTCTAAGGTTTTATTGCTATGAGGAGAAACCACAACCGTAACAACTCTTAAAAAGAAAAACACTAAAGTGGGATTGGCTTACAGTTCAGAGGTTTAGTCCATTGTCATCATGGCAGGAAGCATGGTGGCATGCAGGGGAACGTGATGCTGGAGAAGGAGCTGAGAGTCTGACACTTGGGCCAGCAGGCAGCAGGAACAGAGAGAGATACACTAGGACTGCCCTGAGCTTCTGATAGTTCAAAGCCCACCCCCCCACCTCAGTGACACACTTCCTCTAACGGTGGTGCTATACCTACTCCATCAAGGTCACACCTCCTAAGAGTGCTAGTCCTGATAAGACTGAAGGGCCATTTTTTTTTTTTTTAATTCAATCTACCCCACCATCTTAGAGCTCTATCATTTAAATTTTTTCTTTGGCATTTATTTTATGTTCACGTGATAGTTACACGTTAACGTTTTGAAAACTGTACACAGACAATCCTTATTTTCTTAGAATCTGTCTTTCAGCACTGTGCTCATGGTCTTGAGACTACAAAAAGGTCTCAGTGAACTGGATACCGCAGAAAAAAGAAGCTACATGTAGGGCAAGAACTTCTTTAAATTCATAGTTTTTAGTGTTATATGAAAGTCAACTGAGGACTCGGGTTATAAAGTTTCTAGTCCAAGGACGTTTCTAATGAGACATGGCAGTTTGAAGCCCATATACCGAACAAGATATTCAAGCACTGTGGTTACCACATGCTTGGAACAAAATATTTTGTTACCTGAAATAAACTGAAAGATGGTATAACTGCTTTAAACTTTATTATAATATTCAATCACCTTTATGGATGTCAAAAATTATGCATAACAGTAATGTGAAGTAGGTAGCTAACATAACAATATCACCCATTACATATTTAGTGAACAGTTTTATTACTGTAATACCCAGATATTAAAATTTCAATAAGAAATTATAATAAATATGAATTATGTTGCAAAAAAAAGAACACAGCAGGTCAAAATACTTTCACTTTTATGAATCAAAATATTTATAGTATGATTTCAAAAGTGTGCATTTTTAGAACAAGAGGGAATATCACATAATCTAGCTTAAACCTACATTTTCTTTCTGAAAACAGCATAAAAATCTGCCCAAGAAGCTAGAGAGATTGCTCAGTGGTTAAGAGAGCTTGCTGCTTATCCAGAGGACCTGGGCTTGATCCCCAGCCTGACATAGCAGATTATGATAGTCTGTAGCTTCAGTTGCAGAGAATCTGATGTTTCTTCCGGACTCAGGCATCAAGCATGGTGTGGTACCCAGACATACATGCTGGCAAAACACCCATGCACATATATATATTTTACAGTTATCTCATTTTGATTATGGAAACATAGGATTTAATTTTTTTGTTTTGTTTTGTTTTCTTTCTATTTTGTTTTGTTATCTAGACAGGGTTTTTCTGTGCAGCCCTAGTTGTCAAAATGGAATTTTCTCTGTAGACGAAGCTGGCTACAAACTCACCGATATCTGCCTACCTCTGCCTCCCAAATGCTGGGATTGACAGTGTGTGTCACCACGGTGACACAATTTTTTTTTGCCACGGTGCAGCAATTTTTTTTAATGAAATAAAAACAGAGTCAGAGAAATGGGAGAAACTTAATAGCTGTCATTAAAGACCTTCAGAAATAAGTATTGACTGGAATTGTTTTGAGTTTCCTAAAATAAACCAAAAGGGTGTCATCACAATTGCCAATAAAAACTGGTAGCAGTGTGCTAACCAACCCATGGCTGATAAGCTAGTGTGTTATCTCTGGAGTCTCTTTTTTTTTAATTAATTTTTTATTTTTTATATTAATTACAGTTTATTTGCTTTGTATCCCAGCTGTGGCCCTTTCCCTCATTCCCTCCCAATCCCACCCTCCCTCCCTCAGCATCTCCCTGCCCCTCTCTAAGACAACTGATAGGGGAAGTCCTCCTCACCTTCCATCTGACCCTAGCTTATCAGGTCTCATCAAGACTGGCTACAATGTCCTCCTCTGTGGCCTAGCTAGGCTGCTCCTCCCTCCTGGGGGTTGTGAGGTAAAAAAGCCAGCCATTGAGTTCGTGTCAGAGACATAAACTTCCCTTTACTAGGGAACCCACTTGGATACTGAGCTGCCATGGGCCATGTTCAAGGGGTTCAAGTTTATCTCCATGCATGATCCTTGGTTGGAGAAGCAGTCTCAGAAAAGACCCCTGTGCCCAGATATATTTGGTCCTTGTGGAGCTCCTGTCCTCTCTGGAGTCTCTTCCAAAAAGGTCAAAGTGTCTCTGTCACTGGCATGCCCTCTTTATGTTATATGAGATCTGGCACCACCCCAGACCTGCAGACCAACAGAAGACCTCTCCCAGATATTGCCAAAGTCTGAGGATTGCCCTTCTTGCTGCTCAGTGGAAAACTCAGGCGACAAAACCTAGTGAAGTAAAACAGATAAATTTAAGCCTGTCCTTGAGAAAGACAAGACTCAAGGAGTTTCAAATCTCTTCTTTGAGGGGTGGAAGGGAGAACAGCTATTCTGAGACAGGAGCATTTACCGGAAGATAAGGCATGGGAGACCCCTATGATGGGTCTTGTATTTCTCTGCAGTTTCTCCTTTGCTTTGGAAAAGACCCAGATCTAATCCTGAGACCTCCTGGAGGCCAGGGGTCAGGTTTCTTTATTAGAAATGTTATTTTATTCAAGTCATTTTATCAGAGCTCAGTTGGGGAGGTTTCACAGACACCTGTCTTGAGAATGTAGAATAGTGGGTGAAAGGGATCAATAGGTGTTAAAAGGCTGGAGAAGAGCCTATCCAGGAAAAAGTGAGGTCACACTATCTGCAGCTATCATGATCTGTGGCAAAGTAGACCCAAGGTGAAGCGGGTCCGGGGCCATCTTCCTGGACACTCTCCACTGCATCTTCCCACCTCCCACCATCTGCAGACATTAGGAAAATGCATAAATGTATATTTTCCCTACTCTTACAGTCTTCAGCACTAAGTTTCTCAGCCTGCGGGGCCTCGAGCTAAATAAACCACTGTTTTACACTTTCTGATCTATTATACTGTAACCGAAAAGACAAGCCAGGAAAAGAAAACTGATTGTTTCTTGTGTTATTTTTTCAATTAGCAATAAGGCCCTTGGGTCAAAATTTAAACCATGAATCCTTGACCAGAGCTCATCAATCTACTTTTAGGTATCTTCTGGAAAATTCTATAACAGTTATTCTTACTTCAGTTTGTGATAAGATCAAATAATAGTAAGTTTGAAAGAATTCATTGTTTGAGAAACAATTAGCATAAGGATAAATCACTTTCTAATTTACATATGCAAAAACTGCTTAAAAATTAAAACCACTTGAGTATTCATAATATTTTTGTTAGAAGCAAAAGTTGTAATTAAGGGAAATAAAAAAATATTCGGAAGCTCTCTGATGTGTATATATTTTTATTAAATTTCTATTCAAGGAAATGTTGCAAAACATGAGACCTATATTTAAATTTGAAAGAGCAATTACTTTTGAAGAAAAGACTTTGTATCATGAAAAATTCATAAAATTATCATATATATGAATGTCCTATTATAACAATTATTAATTCATTTAGAATGTTATATAATGATTATTGTTTTTATGGATAGTTTGGGACAATGTAGATTAGAACTGTAACAATGATATTCATCAAGGAGTTATTCTTGATTATTATTACAGTATTTTCCTCTTTTTGTTTGTTCAGTGACTCCATGACGTTTGCTCACAAATCTTTGAGAATCACAAAATATAAAAGAACAGGTCCAATAACTATGATAAATGATATTTATTTATGGAGCCAAAACTCATCTTCCAAAGTGCATGTTAGATGTTTATTTTATTAACAAAAGGTCAAAAGAAAATTGTGTTTAGAATAGGAATAAGAAAAAATATCAAAGAGGGTGGCCAAAATTTGAAGAAATATTGAAGTTCAGTTGAACGAATAAATAATAATGCAAGATCCAAGCAAACAAACAAATATATGCAGAATGATTTATGAGACTTTTGTGCTTACGTTTATGTGACTATTTAAAAAGTTCATGTCACATGGTTTTGAAAGTAGCAGTTTTTATGAAAGTGATTCTGTCATTCTATTGATGCTTTGTGTCCATCACAGTGTTGCCATATTCCACATTCATACATAGTGTAACCAACCAGCTTCCTACAGTACCCTTACTGGTATGGTCTATATCAATGTGACAGACACTGTCTTTGAAATTACTGTCAACCAGAAGCAGAAAGACACACTCACTCATACTCACTCATATAATATAGGATAAACCTACTAAAATCTGTACACCTAAAAAAACTAATCAAGAGGGAGAACTCTGGCTAAAATGCTCAATCCCCACTCCGAAAGGAAAAGAGAATGGACACCAGAAGAAGAAAACAGGAAACAAGTTAGGAGCCTCCCACAGAGGGTTTCTGAAAGGCTCTGCCCTGCAGACTATCAAAGCAGATGCTAAGACTTATGGCCAAACTTTGGGCAGAATGCAGGGAATCTTATTTATGAAAGAAGTGGGAAATAATAGTAAGATTTGGAGAGGACAGGAGGTTCACAGGAGAGCAACAGAACCAAAAAATTTGAGCACATGGATCTTTCTTGAGACTCATACTCCAACCAAGTGCCATGCATGGAGATAACCTAGAACCCCTGCAACAGATGTAGCCCATGGCAGTTCAGTGTCCAAGTGGGTTCCATAGTAATGGGAACATGGACTGCTTCTGACATGAACTGATTGGCCTGCTCTTTGATCACCTCCCCCTGTGGGGGTGGGTGGGGAGGCGGGGAGCAGCCTTACCAGGCCACAGAGGAAGACAATGCAGCCAGTCCTGATGAGATCTAACAGACTAGGATCAGAAGGAAGAAAAAGAAACCCACCCCTACCAGTGGACTTGGGGAGGGGAGTGTGTGGAGAAGGGAGGGGGGAAAGGAGGGCTTGGGAGGGGAGGAGGAAGGGAACTAGAGGGGGGGATACAAAGTAAATAAAGTATAATTAAAATAAAATAAAAATAAAAGTAAAAATAAAAAAGAATTACAAGGTGACCCAGTATAAAGCTGAGGTGGTGTTTTTAAACACAGGAAGAAAGTGCAAAGGAAAGAGTAAAGCACCTGGTAGCGTGGGTGTGGGCTTCTCTAAGATGAGCTGACATAGATGTCAAAACTGTCCAGTAGACTACTGCTACTCTCCAGTTACCCTGCAGACAGTGTAAGCTGCAACAAGGTTTCAAAGGTTAAAGAATTGTCTCTTGTAAACAAACCTGTAAGGCACATTTGTGAGGAGTTAGTGTGCACTTACAAGGCAGAGGGAAGCGTCAGAGAGTCAGCGTTTTACATAATTTTGGCCCGCAGTAAGCAGACTGTAAATTGCCTCTGTACACATTTTGGCTCTTTCAGTGGTGCCTGAATTGTCTGCCAGCAGGAAACAGAGGTGGAGCCTGGAATGAATCTCCCTACCCATGATCTCTTTCTCATATCCGCACATTTCTCCTGCCTTTTAATCCTGCCTCAGGAATTGAAACAGTTCAAACAAACAAACAAAAAAACAAAATCTGAACAGGACTTTGGTGATATTAGTTTTCATGAAATGTATGGAATGTATTCATTAAAGAAAAAGTAAGGTTTAGTCAGCATGGGAGCCTATAAAAGACAGATAATAAACATAGCATAGCTTTCTTGCTAACTCTTCCAGGAAAAAGTCCCAAAGGGAAAAATGAAAAGGACATCACTAATCTTTGTGATTGGCAGATCCTCTTAAGGGAATTGATGAAATCAAGACACTTGACTTGGCTCACATTTGGTGGTGCTGTTCTCCCAAGGACTATAGAAGTTAAAGCAAGAGGTCATTGGAAACCTTAGTGAGTCTAGTTGCAAAGTAAAGGGGTCTTTAAAGTACACTTGTGGAACACAGAAAAACAAGCAAAACAAGGCAGTTGAGTGGTGGACACTTAATGTGAAAACATCAAAATAGAGCCTGAGTTTGGAGCCAATATTTACTAAATGAAAGCAATTTCAAAAAGATTTTATGTCCCATACAAAGATTGTGATGGCCCACTTACCAAGTGATATTAGGAAAACAAAACAAAACACACACACACACACACACACACACACACACACACAATGCAACATCTTTAAACCCCTTAGCTACAGTCCAGACCTCTTGGATCTAAGACTTTGACCAGAAGTGAGCTTTGAACAACCAGGACTGCCTTTATTTGCATGGCAGACATGACCTTACCTGAAATTACCTGGCCAGCAGCTCTTGCTAACCCCTATGAACTGCACACTGGCCATTCTTGGCTATACTCCTTCTTATAGCAAAACTCATGCCAAGAACTGCATACAATGAAACTGACCCTAGCCAAATGCCATTTCCCCAACCTGGATACTCTATCTCACCCTCCTTAGGATTCAGGCAATATGCTCATTGCTGCCCAAACTGCTAACCCTCCTGTAATTTGATTAAGGGTCTGCTCTTTCTATTTGGAGCTAAATGGTGATAGCAAAGCTTGCCACCAGACTTCCCTGCCACCATTCTGTCCCAGCCACTACTGTTAGATGAATCTAGATTCAGAAACAAGGCATTTCTGAACACGTGCTAAATGACACAATATGAGATATGTGTAGCAAATGAATGTAGAGATACACATAATAATATGATGTCCAGACATCATCTTTATGTGGGTGCTTAATATTTCAAGAACTCTCAAAAAAAAAAAAAAAGAAAGGTTACTAATTGTTTTCTAAACTCCAGTCCTTAACATTTTAGTATGACTGCATTGAATGCAACAAGTTAAAGAACTATTTAATCGATACCTTATATCTGACCATACTGCCTGAGATCTAAATGTGTAAAACACAATGGTAAATATAACACCAAAGCCATAATTGCAACCTTTTTCACAATTATCTGTTATTAATAGATAACTTTGTATAGTATCACATTTATTTTACAATGTTTAAAAAGACATCAAGAAACTCCGAACACTTCGAAATGTATATACGAAACTGAGTTTTGGCTGAATTTACATAGCATAATGAAAATAATCTTGTGAAGGAGATGTAGGTTGCTAATATTTTAAGTGATTGTTTACTCTGAGGGCCGTTGAACTTGTAACCACTCAATTTAATCTCTAGTTAAGCCAACACACACACATCACTAAAGCTCATTTTTGCTCTGCCACTGAAGGCTAGCTAAGTGAAGCAAGTACTTAGCATTCCCTTAAGACTCAATGACGCCTCTATTGCTTTTATTGGACCCATTTATATACTATTATTGCAGTGATTAACTGCCCTTACTTCCTTTTTGTTCAGTTAAGAACGTTTGCCCAGCTGTTCAAATATTTTACAAGCTGCACAACAACATAGGCTCATAAATTACTCTTTGCAAAACTAGTGTTTATTACAACCAGCTAAGTCAAATATCCCAATACACGTAACTATTTTACAAATGGAAACCTGTTAAGATAATGCCCCAAGAATAACCACGAGTGTTGCCACAGCCTTTAAACTTCTCTACAATAGAACTCTGGCTGCCAGCGGGTGTGGGCAAGGTGATGTGACAGGGAATCCCCCTCCACTGGAGCATAGACAAGAACCTAGGGTTGCAGAGTGCAGCAGAGAATGTAACCCACATTCTTCCATAACGACTGTGCTACATAAAGTACAGATTCCCGATTTAACCAGTTCATGAAATCCCGCCATCAAAATCATGCTTATCTGAAAAATCCTGCAACCTTTGAGTGTAAGTAGCCATGACATCTAACTGGAGTCCGTTCTATAAATATTTGTGAAAATCCTTGAGAAAATTGAATATATTTTAAAAAATGGACCCTAGTGTCATTGGCCAGACCAGCCACCCTTCTGCCTGCAGTAACTGTGTCAAAATTTTAAATCTCCTGCCATACCTGCTTTTGTAAAGCTCTCCTTCATAATTCTCATCTGGTCCAGCGCATCTCTGTTCAATCCTGTTATGAAATAACATGCAGCAAGGGGATGTCTTTGGTGGGCCCATGCCAAAGTATACCCCTGAGAAATTACACCACTCAACAGAGCTGATGTAAAAGTGGTTTACTGAGGGAGGGAAGAGGAGTGAGGACCTGGGCAAAGGATAAAGGCAGATAAGCATACAGTTGACAGGAAGAAAACAGGGATCAGCCAGAGAACCACAAGGGTAGAGAGAGGAAGAGAAAGGGGGTGTGGGTAGAAAACAGAAGGAATGCAGAGAGATCTGGGATGTCTCATCCATCTTATCTGCAGCACACCCCTGGCACACCTGGCAGCAGCGAATGATGACATAAGCAGCTGCTAGGTCCCTGAGAGGTGGCCAGTGGGACTGCTTGTGCACGAATCACTCTTATTGTCCATTTTTCTACTCTTCTGCTCTTTTGTTTTCTGTTCTCTCTTTCTTTCCTCTGCTATTAATAGGCAAGCTTGATTCTTACTTCATTGATAGGAACTCTCACTTTTCCTATGAAGCTATGAGCATGTCTTCATCTGCACCCATATGTTTTTTACTTGTTTGTTTGTTTTTCTTCTTACAACTAAGTTTTTGGCCTTTCATGTGAGTTCAGTTGCTCCATACATTTCAGAAGCTCATTCCTTTTTTACAAGTAAATCCCCTCTGTTCAATATGACCACTATTCCTCCAAAAGTAATCTCTCTTTTAGTCTATCTGCCTTTATGCATTTCTAGTTGCCTTCCCATCTAGTTTCCTTACATCTGCAAAGAGAATTCTGTCTTGATTTGGATTATTTGAGCTACTTGAATTTGTGAACTAAAGTAATCAGTTTTGGAAATTTCTTTTAAGTGTAATTTTAAATATTGCCTCTTCTCATTCTTTCTAGAATCCTGAATGTATCCTATATCCTATATTGTCTCAATTTTCTTTTATTTCATTTTATTTAAAAAAAAAATTAAATTTATTCCCTTTACAACCCCATCCTCCTCTCTTTCAGTCCCAACCTCCCTCTTCCCCTAATTCTCCCTCCCTTACTCTTCAGATGAGGGGAACTCCACCAACACCACCACCAATACATAACAGCACATCAAATGCCATCAAGACTAAAAACATCTTCTCCCCTCTGGCCTGATGAGGCAGCCCCACTGGAGGAAGTGAACAAAAAGGAGGCAACAAGGCCCATGTCAGAGAAAGCCCCTCTTCTCTTTTAGGGGACACGCATGATGGTCAAGTTACCCATCCGTATGTGTGAGGGACCTAGGTTGAGTCCATGCATGGTCATTGGTTGGTGCATCAATTTGCATAAGTGCCCCTAGGCCTAGGTTATTTGGCTCAGTTAGTCTTCTTGTGGTGCTCCATTCCCTTCCCGCTTCTTCTACTCTTCTCCCCACTTTTCCACAAGACTCCCTGCGCTCCTCCCAAGGCTGTGAGTCTCAGCATCTGTTTCCATCTGCTGCTGGGTGGGGCCTCTCAGAGGACAGCTATGCTAGGTAGGATCCCATATGCAAGCAAAGCAGAGTGTAGTTAATAGAGTCAGAGGTTGATTGTCTCCCATAGGGTGGGTCTCAGGTTGGGCCAGACATTGGTTGGACATTCCCTCAATCTTCGCTCTGTTTTTAGCCCTGCATATCCTTTAGGCAGGGTAAATATTGGGTCTAAGTTTTTGTAGGTGGGTTGGTGTTCCCCTTCCTCCGTTAGGAGTTCTGCCTGATTAGAGGGTAGCCTCTGCAGTCTCCATGAGCCTGCTTCTAGAGGTCTCAGCTAGAGCCTACCCTGTCGTTATGTCTCCAGCTCTCCTCAGAGATGCCCCCACCTGAGGTTGCTGTTTTCTCTGCAAGCCCTCCTACCCTCGCTCTTCCCTCATCTGACCCCATTCTCATTTCCCAGAGCACTCCCGCTTTTGTTCTGTTCCTTCTCTAACAACTTAAGCTGTCTATTCTGTTTCCCCTTCTGAGTGAGATTCAAACATCTTTTCTTGGTTCCTCCTCCATATATTAGCTTCTTTGGGTCTGTGGATTGTAGTGTGGTTATCCTGTACTTTATGGCTACTATCCACTTACAAGCGACTACATACCATGCATGTCCTTTTGGGTGTGGGTCACCTCACTCAGGGTGAACTTTTGCTTACCATTTTTACTATGTTAATCCTACCGATCCAGGAGCATGGGAGATCTTTCCAGCTTCTGATATCTTCTCTTAATTTTCTCTAATTGCAGTCTTAACATTAAGTCAATACAATTTTCCAACAACAGTTGTCATTTATTTTTACTCTTACGATTATTTTGGTTCGCTTTTAATCAATCAATTCCATGTCTTTGTGCTTACTACTGTTCTGCTTCCAAAAGATGTATTGAAGCCTGCCACTCCTATAGATAATTTTGACATAATAGTTTCGCAGGCTGATTCTCATGATTTCACTTTCTTAGACACTTAGCTGTTTCTGCTTTTGCTTTAACATTTTGTTGCTTGTCCTTTCTAAGATCTATTTGTATTCTGGCTCTACTTTCTTATGTTTTTTTTTTTTAATATTTATTTAATATGAATTCTGGTATCGGAGGAGGTTGTTTACATGCCATGGTATGCACTTGTAGGGGGAGATGACACCTTGTGGAAGTGAGTTCAGTTCTCTCCTTCCACCATGTGAGTTTGGGAGATTGAATTCAGGTCCTCAGATTTGGTAACAAGTATTTTTGTCTACTGAGTCATGATCCTTCCAGTCTTTTCTTGTATTTTTCTTCTATTGGACCTAAAAGTTTATATAAATAAATTAATGGAAGGCTGTTCTCTGGTAACTATTTTCTTATTTGCTTGTGTTGTGTATGTGAGATCATGATCAATCTCAACTAAAACCATTTGCCTTTGATTTTTCCCAAGATCTAATTCTGTGCTAGTTGCTTTGCTGTAATCTCTAAGGCAGTATGTTTCAGAGATGTTTTCTTCTTAGACTTACATAATCCACTATGTTTGTCATGAGCCTTTGTGATTCACTTAGACATGATCTTAAATGATCCACCCTCAACTACAGTGCTTATTTTGTATTACTTAGCTATGTGGATTAGTTGATTTTTTTTTAAGACTCTAGATCAAACTAGTTTTATTTAATTTACATCCCAAATTCAGTTCCATTAAAGAGAAGAATATAAATGCAGTTCTTTTAAAAGTTAAGCACTGGATAAATATGCCAAATTCTACTGACAATGCATATCCTGATAAATGTCCTTTATATTTCAAAATCCATTATTAATTCTAAGAAGCCATCTGTCTGCATTTCTGATTTTTTGGAAAAAAAAAAAAACAATGCATGATGATGGGTTCATTACAAAAGGATTGGAATAGAAAATATTGCCTAAAACTCAGAGGCAAATATCTTTTGGGAATACATTTTAATACTGCTTAAATTATAAATATAAAAATCATAGAAAAAAAAGCTAAGCACTAATATTAAAAAATATAATTCTTTTAAATAATTTAGATTCTTGGCATAATTTAACAACCAGTGAACCAAAGAAAGATATCTTTGAAATTTAGGAGATGACAATTTCAAAAGTAGGTTCCTGGAGAGTAGAAAGATGGGAGAAAGAAAAAGTTAGTGTTTTTACAAAGACCAAAGTTAATCAGTAAGAATTCATGCTCCATGAATCTGCGCCCGTGACCATCACTAAATCTCTCTCCTCCCTTGAGGAACTTGAGTCTATTTCATCTGCATAAAGAAAGAGGAGAAATAAAGTTAAAAAGAAAAAGATAAGTCCTGTTTCTGATATGGCCTTTCAAGAATTCAAGAGCCCTAAGTATAAACAGTAAACTCCATGCTCCCACTTTTCCTAGGCGGTTGCCATTGTGAACTGTAAATTTTATGTTTTTCATTTACCAAGGCTTGACTGGTTGCTTGCTACCTTAAGAGTCTACCTAGTAGACAGAAGCAAAGAAATGGTGTGAAACAGGACATGGATCCCTTGTGGCCTGGTCATTCTGGGAGGACAGCTTCGTGGTGCTGAAGGTAGATCAAGGACTATATGCAATGGCAATGCAAGTCTAAGAGGTAACAGAGTACAGTTGGTCTGGTAACGCTCTAGCTCTGTGGTGTCTTGATGTACTCTCATCCTGTCAGTGACATCTCCTGGGGGTAGGAGAGAGTGTGTCATTTCCCAGCACAAGATGACTATGCATTTGTCTTTCTTGGAATATGAGATAAAGAGGTGACACACTATAATGACAGAAGTTGTTAGAAGGACAAAATATAAATAATAAATAAAGGTAAGGATTAGGTCCTAAGGAGGGCAGAGGGAAAGAACATAGAGGGCAGTTTCAAAGAAATCTTTCACACAGACTCACACACAACAAGTTTATACACCAGTGTGACTTCCTTGCAAAGGGCTTTTCCACAGTTTACTCTGATGAAACTAGAAAACACGTGACATTCTTTCAGAAAAGGAAGCACCTCTATAAACCCACCAAGTAAATAACTGTTCCTTCTAGAACATGCATCATTTGTTGACACAGACATATGGTAGGTTTGGTTTTAGTAAAACATAGTTTAGATTATATTGAAAGAAACCTGGTATCTCTTGTCTCAGAATATGAGGGCAAGGCACAACTTCAGAAGAAATATAATTCTTTATTTCCAAGATACACCCTCTATTTTAGAGACGGGAAAAAATTAATAGTAACCTAGATTATATATGGAGACTGAAACTCAGAGTCATTCATCCTTTTTCTTGGGTACTGAATACCATCTCTCTAGAAGCAAAAATTAAATTCACCACAGTTTAGAAGGATTATTTTTAAAACACAGGAGAAAATCTGGAACTCAGTAATTTTCAGGCTAAGTTTAAGTACCTAGTAACTCACTGGGACTAAAAAGACAAAGGAACTTTTGACATTTAAGGAAGGTCAGAATCTTCCCATGATGACTCCAGGAACGGCACAGTAACACCTCTCATTTTGATGCAAACCATGTAGTGATCTCTTTATCCTACACATTGTTAGCCAGATCTTGGTCATGGCCTGAGATTGTGCATTTCCAGCAAGCTCCCAAACTTTGTGTATGTCTTTGGTCCCTTTTCTACCCTGTGAGTTGAGGCCCCAAGGAATGTCTGCAAAGCATACCCTAGAGACTGTGATAGCTAACAGCAACGAGGAAGTGATAACTCTTCCATAAATTGTCCAGGTTCTATCTGGGTTTACTACAGATCAACAGAGTGTATAATCCAAACACTCAAGAGGTTGATCTTGAGGTTGGAGGATGGCAAGCAAATTCAAGGCCAGCCTGAGCTGCATAGTAAGACCCTCTCTCAAAGTACCAAAAATAAATAAATATAAAATAATAATTTAAAAAAGTCTTTTGTAAAAAATCTTTGGTGTGTGCAGTAAGGAAAAATGATAGAAGTTTTAGGGCCAATATGAGCTACACCATGAGTTCCTGATCAATCTCAACTACCTAATGAGGCCTTGACTTAAAAAACAAACAAACAAAAACAATGATAAAAGAATAACCAATGAAATGAAATGAAAGAAAAGAAAATGAAGACTTTCCTCAGTGAGAACAAAATTTCTAGCATTAGCAGGAAGCAAATAAGTATATTTAAAAGTCTTCTCTATTTGTATAAACATTTGAATTTATTTATTTATTGTTTATGTGTACGGGTATAGGTATGTGCACATGACTACAGCACTTGTGGAAGCCAGAAAAAAATGTGAGATTCTCATTGTAAACTGGTCTAAATGGTGTTAGGAACTTAACTTGGATTCTTTGAAAGAACAAACAGCAAGTGTCCTTAACTGCTGAGCCATCTCTCCAGCCACTGAATACATTTTTTATTCTTTAAACCTCAAAGTTATTTTTGTATAGAAATATGATGCTAGTTGCAACCTTAGTTAAACTGATGATTAGCTTTCATTGCCAACTTGACACCTCCTAGAACCAAAGACTCAATAATGGACTGTCTGGCTAAGCTGCTCTCTGGACAAGTCTGTGTAGGATTGTCTTAATTAAGGTAATTGATGTGGGATGACCCAGCCCACTATGGGTGACACCTTTACCTAGGCAGGTAGGTGATTATGAGTTGTAAAGAGTGGAGCAATCATTTGAGCAAGGAAGTGGCATGCCTGCATCCATTTTGTTGTACACTCGATTGTGAATGTGATGTGATAAGGGACTTCAATGTACTAATTTATCTTTACTCTAATGGGTGCAGGCATGTATTTTAGTGGAAGACCTAACTAACTCTATTTTGTGCTTCTTCTCCATTTTACGACTGGGCCTGACCTAGGCCTGACCTGGAGAAGGCATCAGTTCCAGGAACAGAGCATAAAAATCCCCCAGCCATGGGGCAGCCAATCAGAAGAGACTGGGAAGCCAAAAGATAACCACACGAATGTGGAGAAGACTTATCTCAAGACTGGCCATTTGTGCCTTTATATGGTTTAGGTATCTCATCTTATAGTTAAATGTTTATGGCACAAGAATGTGGTCTGCTGGCCACCTGCAAACAGGCCAGCCAAAAATCAACTCATGTAATTGCCTTACTGCCAATCTAAAACCTTAGATTACCTAAATCTTGCTGGAATCCCCCTCTTTTCCCATAAAAATGCCTGCAAACCAACATTCAGGGTCACCATTATGTAGACTGGCTGACTCCTGCATGCAGGGTTCTTGCTTTCAAAAAATAAAAACACTCTTGCTAATTGCATATGTGAGTGATGGTCTCCTTGTAGCCATTACGGATTTAACACCGTCCCTGTTGCAACTCTCCTGCTGTCATAATTGTGACCTGAAATTGCAGGATGAATAAACCCTTTTTTTTCCCTCAACATCGCATTTTGTCAGTATTTTGTTACAGCAACTGAAATGAAACTTCAACACTAAAGAAAACATGTCCCTATTTATAGACAGGACTTTGTCCTTTGTCAATTTTTTTTTCCACCCTGCATTAGAAGTCTTTCTCCTGTGGTTCTCTCATCTCTACAGAGGCTTAAGGCTAAAGTTGTGAGTTAGTACTTAAAAAGGAACCATGAAGAAACCAAAGACATCTTGTCCCCCTGAAGCAGAATGTAAATTCTTCCCTGATGGAAATCATGTCTTTCAATTTCAAAGTACCTTGTGTGTTCATAAAAGGACATTACTGGTGTGTCAGTATTAAAGCCCATTTAGAAAGCATTATCAGAATCACAGTTATTTAGTGTTTAACACATAATTTTTAACATTTTAAATTTAGGAGTTTTCTGTTTTTATCATTCTGATGTATTTTGTTACAAGCCCTTTATAAATTAAAACCTTCATTTACTTATGATCTTTCAGTGAAGATTATTCAGAATACAGAGGAAATCAAAGCTAAATGTAATAAAGTATACCCAAAAGTTAGATCCAAATCTAAAGTATTACTTTTCCTGAACAAAACAAGCATTATATTCCTAATTGAATTTTAACCTCCTTACACTGGAGCAAAAAAATTTACTATATCATTGAATTTATGTCCCCTTGAATACCATAATAGAATGTGATAAACCAGCCTGCCTTCATCTTAAGCTTGAAAGCCACCTTATAGTTAAGACAAAGTAGATTCATTCCCATTTGTGATTAAGTTATAGGATTCATGATTGAATCATAGGATTATTCAAGGATTGGGCCATATCCCACTTGTAACCTTAACTGCAAATGGTCTGTACTTCCTCTTCCAGGCAATGATAATCATGTCTTTGTTTGAAAAGGTTATTATAACTAACTTGTTGTTATGACTCCCTTGCTATGACCACTTTGCAACCATGTCTCTTTTTTTCTGCTTTTGTAACCCTTACTATTTGTCACCCAAATCCCACATTTCTAAACCTGCTACTTTTGAACTTTATATATATACTTTTGAACTTTTGAACCCTTATCCTACCTGTGTTCAACTTTAGGGAGAGACAGGCAGTACACATTAATTTTTTAAGCATACATTGATTAATTTGGCCATCATAATTTAGGTCAATGGTCTTTCTCCTTGTATCTGTGGGATTAACAAAACTTCGGCAAAAACCTGAATTATTAAACAAAAATACCAGTGTAAGGTATGAGATAACTTACTAAGAGCTGTTGACTAAGAGGGCCCTACTGTTATCATCATTGCAATTGGTATCTGACTAGTCCTGGATGGTAAGAACCTGTTGATGAAGATACCACATACTCTGGTCACCACAATCACAGAAACAATAGTATAACTGAATGGAAGCTCTCTGCCTCGAGGCTAGCTTTCATAGTGCCAGGAGAACTGTTCATGCTGGCAGCTGAAAGACAAACATGAGCAATGGTATTCACATTTCTGAAGTTTACATGCTATAGTAATAATTTGCTAGGCATGATCTTTTTACTGGTGCCAAAAGGCATGGTTGTTATGAAGGTAGCCCATTGACAGAAACATTCATTTCACTCTTTTCTGAGGCTCAGGGACATCATGGAAGACAGACAAGAAAGAATGTAAGAGCTGGACCAATGTGAGGAGGGCCTTGATATGCTGTCTAATGGATAGTTGTGATGGCCTGCTTAGGATCTTGTATTAATTTCTATTTTCTTGCTGTAAAATACACAGAAAAAAAATTTAATGAAGGCAATGACTATTTTAAGTGGTTTGGGGTATAGTCAATAATGATAGGGAAATTTAGTGAGCAGTAGATTGAAGCAGTTGGCCATACCACACTCACTATCTGAATCAAAGAGCAATGAGTGAATAATGCTGCTACTCATTTTCCTTTCCCCACTCATACAATCTAGAATTCTAGTAAGGAAATAGTACTATCCACCATGAGTGGATTTCCACATCAGTAAGTATAATAAACATAATCCATCCCTAATGCATGCCTAGAGGGAGGACCATCTCCCAAGTATTTCTAGATTACATTATTTTCACAACAGTAACCATCACAGACTTGCACAAGACTGAGCCTGTAGGTACTCAGTCATAGATAGAGGTGAGGCTCATGGCAGTTGGGGTATGCTGAGGAAGACAAAGTCTTTGACCTCAGCCATGTAAGCCACTGGTGAGTATACTATGATCCATGCCCTGTGTGAATCAGCACTGAAATAGTAGCTGATAGCTTTATCTCGAGACACAACCATGAAGCAAAGAAAGACATTGGAAGTGGTCCAAGTATTTGGAAAAGTCAAAACCCAACCCCAGTGACTCACCTCTTTCAATCAAGGCCACATATCCTAATTCTTCCTAAACAGGTCCACCAACTGGTAATCAAGTATTCACATATATAAGACTATGGGAGTCATTATAATTTGAAGCATTACAGAACTTGGTGGGAGGACAAGTAAATAGAGGAAAAAAGGAGCATAAGAGAGAGCCAAGGAGTGGTAGCCAGAGTTTATTTTATAAAGATATGAAATTATCAAAGGATAAATTATAGGAAGGACACAGCACCTACTGTGGTAAAGCGCCCCAAAGAATAAATTAATTAAAAAAGAAATATATGACAGAAACAACCATGTAAAACATCATTAGTTTTAAAAATAATTTTAAAATTAATATTTGTTTTCCAGTTAACAGCTCTAAGGAATGTGTGGTGAGAAGAATGTTATTAAATATATATATTTTATATTTCTTAGTTATTTTTATTACAGAGATGGAATGTTTTTCATTTATGGCTATAGTGTAGTTTGCTTTTATCAACTGTGTTTGAAAGTGTATTTGTAATTGTTTAAATAATGTGTTATTGAAATGATATTTTATATTTAAGTTGGACAATTAGATTTTTTTCTGTTTTTCTTTTGATTTTTTTAATTTTTCACTAACGCAAGCAACATTTCCTGTAGTGATCCATATGTGTGCACGGATCTTGCCTCTCTATTATATTACTTGTTGGTTGTTACCCTAAAACCTAGCCTAAGAATTGTATTAAGTGCTGGTTTCCATTTTAAGCATTGTGTCTAGAAACATTCTTCTAATTCTGCCCATGCATTTTGAAAGAAAGGAAAGTTAACTTCATTATAGTGTCTTTTTTTTGTTTCAAGGACAGACTACTTCAAAAGACATATGAAACTTTCCCTTTTTATTCTAATTACCCTTTTTATGATGCTTAATGTTGACACACTCAGTGAGGCCATAAAACACCATACACTGAGGAGGCAGCTGTTAATGAGTGCTTCAAAGAATTAGAGTTTAGGGAATGTACAGCATTGCAGACAAGAATTACTTTTTTGTCTCCAAAGGGATTTTTCAGTGCAATAGTATTCAGAGGAAGTGCATTTATGGTTTTGCTGAGTTTAACCTCAAAGACATTTTTTTTTTTGTTTTATCCTTTAATTTCCCAGGTAGACTTCAAGCAGCAAATTTCCATGACTCTTAATTAAAAATTAAGACTCTTAATTAAAAATTCACACTAAGAACAAATTGTGATTGATTTCAATGTATAACTGACACACAGATTTGAATGAACATAAGAGATGAGGGTTATAGGACCAAGTTAGTGCATTATGAAAAGACACTGGATTAACCATGACAAATGTACCGATGGGTCACTGTCCTGACACTTTCTACAACTATAGACCTGTTGATTTTTCTTGCTGATAAATAGCTCCTCTTATGTACTTTTTAAAAAATGTATATGTATGTGTGTCTATGTATATACATGCACACATGAGTGTAGGTGACCACAGAGGTCAGTAGAGGGCATCAGATCCTGTAGCGTTTGAATTACAGGCAATTGAGAGCTGTTTAACCTGGGTTCTGAGAACTGAAATGCATCCATCTTCTGAAACAGCAGCAAGGGCAGTGACCCACTGAGCCATCTCTCCGGCCCCCTCTTGTATTTTTTACAGGCATCTGAGACAAAAGGCAGCCAATACCAAACTCACTATCTCCTCATTCTTTTGTATTTTCTATTGTGGTAACAGTGAAATTCTTCTAGTTTCCCAGATTTAAAATCCTACCTTTTTTCCCCCTCTCTCTTCATGTCAGAGCACTCTGTCTTTGCAGGAATAATTCTATTAGTCTGTATTATTTTGAGTTCTTTTATCACAGCATGGCCAAAGATAACTTTAATGAATCTTTGCTCTACATTAAAGGAATAATACAGCAGCATCTACAGTTTGGTACAATTATTTTTTGCTTTCACTTAAGTGAGTTGTAATTGTTCTTTTGATCATGTCATCAATGAGCTTTAAATCAATTACTGAATGGAAGTGAGGTCTTTTCTCTGGTTTGCTAAGTACCAGCTGAAAATGACTTATGACAAACAAGGCTAACTTTGAGAAATTTGCAAACTGACTGATGGCACTGAAGCGAGTTGGAATTGAAAATGGTGGAAGTATTTACACCAAGGACATCAGAAAAAGGTTACAAATCAATTTCTCTTTTCTTTTTTTTTCTTTTCTTTCTTTTTTTTTTTCTTCAGAGCACTCATTTTAAACATTTACCAGTTTAGGATTGACAGCATTAGTCAACTAGCCATGTGTTTCCCGTTTCAAAGGAAAACGACTATTTCAAACTCCAAATCAAAGTGACTCAAATATTTGGCTGTTGTATTCTTTGCCCAGAAAATGCACATAGATTTATGAAAAAGCCCTGCTTCCTCTGTCCTTTGGAGAAAATAAGAATATAAATCCTGTCTGTCTAGAATACAAACAGTAAAAAATGCTGCCCTGTATTCCCTGTCTCATCTGTCATCAAAGGAAAAATCCCACCTAAATCTCAGAAATCTGAATAGAATATTTATAACACTCGATATTATTGGTTGCAGTCAGCAGTTTGAGTTTCAAAGAAAAAAAAAGATTTTAATCTAACTGAAAACAAACATGGCCTCTCAAGGAATACACATTGGAACCCCAGAGACATTTTTTAATTATCTTGGCAAATGTGGATTCAAAAAAATATTAGCTATTAATCTCTTCCAAACGGGCTGTGAGATGATTATTAGATCTTCATTGTCTGGTAGACATACTCATAAAGAAACAAAGATACAGTTTCTTTATGTTTGATAAGAAGCATTTTGATGAATAAAAATAAATATTATGAAAAAATAAATACAATGGAAGTATTTTAATGTTACTGGAAAAACTCCTTATCATTCCCTGTTTATGTGTAGAAACATCTAAACAGGAGTTCAATTATTTTTTTTTCATATAAGACTTTCCACGGTATCTGAATTGGTCTTTTGGGAGAGCATCTCTAATGAAAGAATCTAAATTTTGGTAAGAACTAACTAACAAATTTTATTCTCACACAATAAGAAAAACTTGTTGAGCCCAGTAGTCTAAAGGGAGTGAGTCTCCCTCTAAACTACCCAAAGTGAAGTAGTTGTAACGGTAGTTACTGTGTACTGTGCACTGTGCAAGCACTGCTGGGGTGGGACCCACGCACAGACGTCACCTGAGAGAATATTTTTGTTGCCGCAGAAGTTTCCTCACACGCTTGGAAGTCAATTCTCCAAACTCAGTCCCGCTGGCCACTTATATGTGGTTCATTTCTACAGACCACTTGTTTATTATATACATACACTTTTAGTAAGTGTACAGTGTGAATGCTTTTGCATCTGGCTTTAATGATCTCGAGAGTCACTGGTTACTGTGACTGGTGACAGAAGTACCTTGCATTGACAAACACTGTGCTGTTTTCATCTGAAGTCATCGTGAATACAAGTCTTTAGTTGAACACATGGTTGTAATTCTCTTGAGTAAATGGATACAGGTTTCATGGCCCCGTCCCGCATTGAGTATATGTTTAATTTTGTGAAATGCTGCCAAACTGTCTCCCAGGGCAGCTGTTTAATGTTTTACTCCTAGGAACAATATGTAAGGTTCCCAATCACTTTCTTTTCAGTCCTTATCCAATACTTAATACTGTCTACATTTTTGACATTCAAGTATAGGCTAATATCTCTGTATGACTTCAACGTTTATTTTGCTGATGACCACTGAGCTCGTGCATCTAATTACAATTATTATTAACGTTATAAGTCATTCTCTTTTGTCCTTAAACTTTCTTCTGAGTGTATATATCAAGGGTTAGTGGTAAAGCCACTGTCATATGCAAATGAAGCTCACAGACTTCTTTTAACTTAATAAGTTCTTCTTTGGGTGGGATAAATTAATGCTGGACAATTAAATTTTTGCCAGTTATGAAAACAAAAGGTATTCAGATGTCCAGAAGTATGAATACGAAAAGGTTTTGTTTTATTAAAGCACTAATACTAAAGACATACTATTTCTAAACTTGAAATACACCACCATTTCATGTTTTGAGTTTCTCAGGAAACTTGTTGCTTCCATTTGAGTTAGAACCTTCTTTAGAAAGTTCTTCTTCTTTCTTTCTTTTATGATTTTTTTCTTTTTGTTTTGAGACAAGGTCTCATGTTGTCCAAGCTGGCATAGAACTTACTGTGTTGCAGTGGATGACCTTGAGTGTCTAATCCTTTTGCCTCTACAAATGGGAGTTGACACAAATTATATATATATATATATATATATATATATATGTATATAAACTATACATATATGCACGTATGTGTATTTGTGCATACATACACACAAGCACACACATATATGTTTAGCACATATAATAAATCAAAATAGATTATTAACTTGAGAATGTGGGTGGCATAGGATGGGCTGGAAGGAAGACAGGGAAGAGGAATGTGATGTAATTTTATTTCAATTAAAAATAGTTACAAATAAACAGAAAGGATGAAAAACCTTTTTATCTCCTGCCAGGGAACGTGGTCCCTGAATACCTGCAGCCACAAATGTTCATCTTGTAGAAATACATGTGCTTATGGATGAAAGAAAATTTGAAGGAAGGTTGTGGTAGGAGAAGAAACTCTTCCCTGATGATGTTACTTTCTCATCTGGGATTGTGCAGTTAAGAGTAGAGACAGCAAGACTTGAACTCAAGAAGAAAGTGATCTCAGTGAGCACAAACTGTGAGAACAGGGAGAAATCTCATCTTCCCAGGCAATGGGAAATGGATATTGCAAGGGAGCACAGAAATGTCCACTGATGCCTAGGTGCATGGACCTGTAAAATTTCCTATTCTTTTCCAGTGGTCTGTAAAGCCAGGTAAAGGCAAGAGCAGTACTTCACTATCAATACTGCACATTATTTTGAAAATATTGTTACCGCAGAAAAGGCTGAGATAATTAGGAAGGACAAAGGTGGCGTACCATACTCTGTTCTACAGAAAGAAGACAATAGAGCCAAGGGCATAAGGATGCGATGACTCCCATGTTTTAGATTTGTGCTCTTATTTATATGATAGGCTTTTCACGCTAATAAATGACAGTGCATAGATACTCAAGTCAGTTGTTAAGAATTTTATTTAATTCTTGTCTTGGCATTTTATTGACTATAAAATGCCCTTTATTATTCACTTTATGATAAAACATGATTAGACTTGATAACAACATCAATATAATTAGTTTTAGGTACAGCTTCTAGAATACCATGTTTTGTTATGTGAAATATTGATTTATTCATGAAAATAAAACAAAAATAAACAAATCAACCATCAAAATATAACTAATTACGTAAAATTACAGCTAACTGGAGAACACGATGTTTTAGTCCAAACAAAAGTCTGAAAAACCAGTGTTTTAATGAACTATCCATAGTTTTCTTTCCTATATCCCTATACCTGACATATTCAAAATACATAGAACTTTAATCTGTGTACTAAACATCTCTCAAGTAGAAAAAAAAAGTATAGTCAGAAAAGGGAAGCCTTTGTGAAAAACATACTAGAGTGAGCAGTGTTGGGATTCAGGATTCTCTGACTTCTCTGTACTGCTCTTTGCTTCTCCTGTGATTCACCTCACAGAAATATAAAAAGTAAATGCTACTACACATAAACTATATAACACAAACAAGGCAGTGTTAGCAACCTTGTGTGAATTTTTTGCAACTTTGTTTAGGAGATGAGTTAATTTGCTCTATAAACGCAGCCTGAAGGCTTTTGAGAATAGACAATAAGGATAATTCTTTAACGTCTTCCAATTCACTTAATCAACTCCTTTGGTTGTGTTCTGAATGTGCTCTGAGGGAAAAACCCCTCTCCTGTTCTCTCTTGTATCTGGTGCTCACATCCACTCTTCATCCCAGCTCTCTTCTCTTGTCTGTTGGCAAAACTTGTGCCACTTGCAAGACTCTCTTGTACATTGTCTTTGTCTTACTCCTCTAAGAGCAGCTATTACTTTACAGTCCTCACTAGCCTCAAACTAGAGATCCTCCTGCCTCAGCCTCCAGAGTGCTGAGGATGTACCTGGGTACTCATGTGCCAGCTAACATATCATCTTCATATTACACTTATTTTTCTTCCTTCCAATCTACCATTACTACTTAACATTTCAGAACACATCTCTGTGTGTATAAAAGTCACATGGTTTGTCACCTGGTTTATGTTTCTATTTCCTCCACTAATGATTGAGAAATTCCAGAAGCATTCATCTTCGCTTCATATTTGTCCTAACCTAAAGCATATGTTCATTAGTTGAAAAATTTGGGAAATCAGTCAACCAACCCACACCTTTCAGGGAAACTCTCTGTATTTCCTGGGTGTTTATACTGTGGACTCCTCCTCACTGAGTCCAGTAATTCCCATAGCATCCCGTAAGAGCTTTACTGTCCAGACAAATTCCATGGCTCCAGCAGACAGCAATCTTTGTGAGCGATGAACCTCATATAATTTTCTCATTCTAGTGATAGACACAGGAGTTGTTCATGGATGCAAAGCACACATCTGTATAAAATCAAAGCTAGAATTCTGCATGTGCAAAACTGAATTTATTCTATCTTGCATTTTCTATTTGCATTTTTTCTCTTAGGAGTAGACTTGGTTTGATGTATTAATGAAAAACTGCATATTCCCAACATAATAGTTAATTGAATTTACTAATTTACAGTGATTGATGGCTTTCTATAGTAAATTAAATTTTGTGTGTGGGTACAGAGTTTTCCTAAAAGCTTCGTAGGATTCTTGGCATTAAGTTTTATTCGTTCTCTCAATAATACACTCATGTATATACTAAAACGACTAAAGTATTAGTTAGGTTTCTAAGGAAAGAATGGTCTGGATAACAACACACACACACACACACACACACACACACTCACATGCTCCCAAGAAATGATGTTATTGTGATGATTGTCCTCTCAATGGCTCTCAACCTAGACTTAGCACTTAGTAGACATTAACTCATACCGATTTGGATTTATTTTTCATGTGAATCTACAAACTCCAGAGAATCTACATATCCCTTAAATTTCTACTTCTCTTTCTAAGGCCAAGCTTGTCCTCCTTAGGTAGACTTTCTGCAAGGCATTCATTAGTTTCTCCTGAGCAGCCACAACTTCATTAAGCCATGAGTATGATCTCACTTCCTCTACCTCATACCCCAACTCCCTTTATGTTCAACCTACCTCAATTCACTTGTTCCATAAAATCTTTCAGGAATATATTCTTCAGCCCCTGGTTTCAAACTAACTACATTTCTCATAAACTAAATTTTATTTGCAGCTTACTTTTTATAATTACTACTGAAAACTGTCATGACTCCAAAATCTTTGTTTTTCATTTCTTAAACTTTAAAGTAAATGATACAGAAGATTCTAAAAGAGTTAAGCTGTTTTGACAAGCCCTGAAATATCTTTGGATCTTCACTCGCAGGTCATGCAGCTTAATGAAAGCAACTAGTCATTCTTGACATGCTAAGAACCACACAGGAATGCAAAGAAAAACTCGCATGGCCTTCAGTTTGACAGTGTCAATGTATCTTAAGGTTATAACTTTATAACTTCAATTTCTGCTTCCAATGCAACAAAGAAAGTGAAATCATGCATGAAAACTTCTTGTATAACAAAAAAGTTGATAGAGGGAAATTTTGAACAAAGTTGTAATTATTAAATAAAAAAATGTAATTCTTGGAAGTAATCCTTATTATTAAAAGACATTTTTCTAGTCTGAGTTAGGTGACATTTTTATAAATATGTTAAGTATGATTCTATGTAGTTTAATATCTTCTGAGAAAAAGGTAATTACTGTAAAGTTATTGTGTTGAATGTAACATTTAGTTTCTGAGCTTGTTTAATATATATAAATATTAGCTATCTATTATATTTATTACCACAGGGATATTGTCTTCAAAAAGTTCACAGTGGATGCACCAACAGCAAGAAAAAATAAGTTATGGCAGGTATAAGGAATTATTACAGGAAAACTATATTGGTAGTTGACTGGTCTGGATCTGGTTTCAGAGACCATAAGTGTATTGTAGCTAAATTTAGTGGCTTATTATGGTGTGATGGTATAATCTGGAAAGCTGAAGACAAAGTTCCCAAGAATATATCACAAAACCAAGATACCAATGGAACAACTGCTCAGTTTTCAGTGTTCATTGCCCTAGGGTCATTTGCTAAATCAGTGAGAGCAGTGAGACATTTGAAAAGGAGGAAGGAAAAGAAAGAGTACACTTTGAGAAGGAATGTTCAGTTTTAAATAGATTTGGAGAAGGCTAAAGAGGCAGTATTCAGTTTTGTTCTTTGGAGCTTAAGCAATTCACTATGCATACATTATAGACCAAATGTCTAAGTCTTCCCAAAGTTCAAGTTTTAAACCTTCTCCACAGTATGATAACATCAGAAGGTAAGGCCTTTGGGAGGTAGTTGGGTGAGGTGATAAGGATGGAACCCTCATGGCCTCAGAAGAGCCTTGAGAGTGAGCTTGACTCTTCTTTTTCTGGTCAGCCACGTGAAGGTACAGTACAGGTTGGCACACTGCTACCTGGAAGAGGCCCTCACCCAATGGTGACACTCTAGTCTCAGACTTCCTGTCTCCGGAATATGACGAATAAGCCCTGTTGTTTACAGTACACTTTGTCTAGAGTAATTTGTCTTACCAACACAGACTGGTAAGACAAATGACACAAGTAATTGCTCTAAGGTGGAGGGGGGTGAGGATATATGAGTTCTACATCTGAGAGAACTTAGTTTTTTTTTTTTTTTTTTTTTTTTTTGCGGTGACTACAAAATTTTTATTTTGTTTGTGGTGGAACATTATTTTCTTTTCTTTTTTTTTATTTTTATTTTATTTTTTTTTATCAGTTACATTTTATTAACTCTGTATCCCAGCCGTGTCCCGATCCCTCATTCCCTCCCAGTCCCTCCCTCCCTCCCTCCCTCATCTCCACCGTGGAACTTAGTTTTAAGATAGAAGTTGGGTATTATGAGGTTGAAGATTGGGGTAGAAGTTGAGAACTTAATTAAGTTCACTCAACTAGAAATGACCAAAAAGGAAAGGGTAAGACATGGGGAAGAAACAGTGGTGGGTAAGAGTGGTGGAAGGAGACTTATGGCCAGAAACACTTTTACAGGTCCTACTGTAAGAGAAAAATTCAGTCAGGCTGATTGTGAAGTGAACTTCAGGCAACAACAGGAGACTTAACATAAGATAAATGAAGTTTTTAAAAATTAAAAAGTAGAAGAGGATGGCAATATTTTGAGAACCACAAAGAGTGCAAGTGGAACAGGAAGGAAGGTTGTCATTTGCTCTTAGGGTTGGCAAGTCATGTATGCTGTGATGGGCACTGTCCCAGGGGAGCAGTAATGGCAGAAAATAGACTGTAATGGATTGGGATGTAAATGGTAGGTCATAAATCAGAGTTGGGTTACAAAAATGTACTCTTCCAAAATGCCTACCCCGTAAAGGAACAGCTAACATACTCTGAAAGCCACAAGAAAAGAGCAAGGCAGGGAGATTTTACTTTGGTTTCTTTATTTAACAAGAGGAGGACATGAGGGCATTCACATGCAGTAGCAAGAAAGGTGAAAGCTGAGAAAGAAGAGAATACTAGAGTTTCTTAAATACTTAGCCTCAGAGGGAATCTCTTCCTGGCAAGACTAGGAAAAGGCTAAGCACAGGAAGAGGTGGGGGACCACTCTAAAGCCTGAGATCTCTGAGCAGTGGGATGTGCAGGACAGCACAATGACTGTGGCCATTGGTTACTGAGGAGCAGTCCATTGAGAACCCATGTGCAGAATTGCCTTTTCCCTCTCTGGAGGGCCCCTCAGCAATATGAGGAAGAGTGGAGCCTCGCATTTACTCAGCTGTGACCAAAAGAGTCCTCTAAGCTGGTCTGAGGCTCTCCATCTTCTTAGACGTCTCCACAACTTTGTTTATTCCTTTGCTCTGCTCTCTTTACAAGCCAGCATTAAAGACAAGTTCTGGGCCAGCGTCAAGAATCTGAAAGGGCAAGTTATTGTTATTTGATGTCAGGAAATTTCCTGATAATGTTAATTTACCCTTTAAGGATTTCATAGGTTAAGCACCCCTTAAATTAGTCTTCTTCAAATTCCTGGCAATAAAATACCTCATATGTCCGATGAACAAGTTTAGTGATGTACTTATGGCATGAACTAATAAAAAAGGCAAATTTAATATATTAGTAAAACATGTTACAGATTATTTCTATGAATAGGACTTTCATGTCACACAGTAAAAATAGTGAAAAGAAGGGAAGAAGAGAGGGAAAGACAAGTAAGAAGGAAAGAGGGAGGACAATATTTCTCAGCACCTAGCAAAGCCATCTTAGGTGCTGTTCCTCCAACATTTTCATCTCACAAAAAACTATTCAGTTTCTCTATAAAATGCTCAAAGGCAATGTTGATCACATGGATTAAACAGAGGTAGGTTTGTGCTGAGCTATGAGAAATGTGTTAAGGGAATATCCATATCCAATCTTCCAACTGGAGACTGAAACAATCACCCACTCCATTTCTTGCTTCAAAAATATTATCTTTTGTCAGTGTGCCCACTAACAAATAAGGCACTTTTCCTCACAGTTTGTAGAGTACAGATACATTTAAAAGACAATGGAGACCTTACAATTCCTTGTTCATATATATGTACAATGTAATAAATACTGAAAAAAATTGTGGTTGAGAACAGAAACACGGACAGAATCCAGGAAACCAAGATATATTTATGCACAAGCTGTCAGGCGGTTGCTCCATGCTATTTTAGCATTTTGTTCATTCCTTGTCTACCTTATGCTACTGCACTGCTTCAAACTACATCACTAGAGGCTGTTTCCATGAAGAGTTTTATACCTACACACATACACACATGTGTTTGTATGCACACAGGTACACAAACACACATATGTGCACATGCCTATGTGTATACATGTTTTTGTGTCTGTATTTATATTTAAGATGATGATTTTTTCTTAACTATAAGAAAAGCAAAACAAACAAACAAAAACAGAGTATCCCAAAATCTTAACACTCACTTGATTTTTGTGGAAAATACTATAAAAATAAGATATTGTGTGATGCTAGAAAATTTATATAGCCTAGAAAATATTAAATTCTTCTCATCTATTGTATTATTCTTTATGAAAATGTTAAATCTTATTTTATCTTTCCCCAGTATATTAAGCTGGTATATTAAAATTCTTTTAAAATTTTATTTATTTGTTCACTTTACATCTTGATCACAGCCTTCCCTTTCTCCCAGTCCCCCCCTCACACTCTGCTCCTCCCCCCAGTCTCTCCTCTCCTCTTCAGAGAAGGGGAGGTCCCCTATGAGTACCAATCCATCCTGGCACATTAGGTCACTGTGGGACTAGGTACAACCTCTCTCACTGAGGCCAGACAGAGCAGCCCAGTTAGGGGAAAGTCATCTAAAGGCAGAGTCAGAGCGAGCCTCCAGTTGTTGGTGGAAACACATGAAGCCCAAGCTGCACATCTGCTACATATGTTAGGGGGCCTGGGACTAATCCATGCATACTCTTTGGTTGGTGGTTCAGTCTCTGTGAGCTCCCATGGGCCCAGATCAGTTGACCCTGTAGGTGTTCTTGTGCAGTCCTTGACCTCTCAAGCTCCCTCAGTCTTTCCCCAAACAGTTCCATAGGACTTCGGGAGCTCTATCTACTGTTTGGCTGTGGGTCTCTGCATCTGTTTTCATCAGCTGCTGGGTAAAGCCTCTCAGAGGAGTTATGTTAAGCTCCTGTCTGCAGGCATAGCTTCATAACACTAATATTGTCAGGGATTGGTTCTCTCCCATGGGAACGGATCTCTAGTAAAGCCAGTCTTTGACTGGCCATTCTCTCATTCATTGCTCTATTTTGTCCCTGCACATGCGGTAGACAAGACAAATTTTGGGTCAAAGGTTTTGGGGGTGGTTTGGTGTCCTTATCTCTCCATTGAAGCCCTGCCTGGTTATAGGAGGTGGCCACTTCAGGCCGTTCATCTCCCCAGGAGCTAAGAGTGTTACATCTGAATACACAAGCCTTAAAACACTTTCAAAAGATTCTTATGATATCTTCCTCTAATTGAAATAGTTATCTGCATATATGTAACCTGTTTTGAATTTATTTTCTCAACAAAATGTTTTTTTAAGTTAAAATATACTTTAATGAAAACACTTTCTTTTAGATAATGATGATTTATATTTTGTAATCTGAAGCTGAGTAGTGTTAGGACTTTGGTTCCTACTCCATAAGCTTAAGCTGTTATTACACTGCTAATTCCCACTGTTTTGGGGGCACATGATAGATGCATTCTCTTCTGCTGGAAGTCCTTGTGGCAGATTCACAGGCTTTTATTGATTGTTTAACCACTTCTAATTTTGCATTCACTGAAGGGAGGTTCTTGTGACTTTGGGAGAGAGGCACGTGCTTTTTCTAGTCTAAGCATCCTTACTGTATATTTTCCCTAGTTCTTCTTAGTCTGATAACAATAATGTGAGCATCATAGGGGTCCTCACAATTTTCCTCATCATCTTCAGGTATAGGCTGAAACACAGATAAACACTACCTCTACACAGGAGCAGGGTTACCTAACACCAATAGTGACAGAGGTTGATAGCATGTAAGCTGGGGCTGAAAAGTGAGAGTTGGTGTCTGCTAAGCATCTCCAAAGAGGCTGGAACAACCAATTCTGCATCTTTCTGTTTTCCTTTAAAATACAACTTAGTTCAAAAGGTCTTCTCATATTCACACTCAGATTTATACATCATTATGCACCATTACTGGGCATTCTGATCATATGTACTAAAATGTATTACTCTAGTCCATTCAAATAAACACTTTGGTTGTTTTTAGCATTTATTCTTAACAAAAATTTCTGTGTAAATAACCTTGACATACCTCTGACAAAACTTTGTGGGAGCATTGATAGATTAAATTTGTAGCAGTAGCTAAAGGATATAAGTATTTTCAATCTTCATGGATATTGCAAAACTGTCTACTAGAAAGGATGAATCAATTTATACTCTCAACAGAGTATGAGAGAATCCATTTATCCAAACCAAGGCCAGCACTAGGAAAATCAAACTATTCAAAGTTTTGACAGTTTAACGAGAAATAAATGCATTTATTTCTCATGATTTGCATTTCCACAATTGTAACTGAGAGTGAACACCATTTGCATTTATTGTATTTGTAGTTTTTGAGAAATGTCTTGCGCTTTTAAGAAATTGGTTTGTTCATTTTCCCTTGGCTGATTTTCATGTGCTGTTTGTAAATTAAGAAAATCACCATTTTGCTGTGTACATGAACCTTCTTCCTCTCTTACAAAGACCCGTAGGTTAAGAGCTTGGTCCTCACCTGTGCCACTGTTGAGCGGTGTTAGTAACTTAAGAGATGTGCCTAGTGAGAAGTACTCTGTCTTTTTTATTTAATTAGTTTTATTTTTGTTAATTACAGTTTATTCACTTTGTAGCATCCCTGTATCTCCTTCCCTTCTCCCCTCCCAATCCCACACTCCCTGTTGCCACCCATGTCCCTCTCCCAGTCAACTGGTAAGGGAGATCCTCCTCCCTTCCCCCCCCCATCCTAGTCTATCAGGTCTCATCAGGACTGGCTGCATTGTCTTCTTCTGTGGCCTGTTAAGGCTGCTCCTCGCTCAGAGGGAGGTGATCAAAGAGCAGGCCAATCAGTTCATGTCAGAGACAGTCCCTGTCCACATTACGATGGAGGCTACCTGAATACTGAACTGCCATAGGCTACTTCCGTGCAGGGGTTCCAGGCCATCTCCATAAGTGGTCCTTGGCTGGAGTATCAGTTTCAGAAAAGACCCCTGTGCCCAAAATTTTTGGATCTGTTGCTGTCTTTGTGGAGCTCCTGTCCTCTCCACGTCTTACTATTTCCCAGTTCTTTCATAAGATTCCCTGCACTCTGCCCAAAGTTTGGCTATGAGTCTCAGCATCTGCCTCAATACCTCTGAAAGGGTAGAGCCTTTCAGAGGCTCTCTGTGGCAGGTTCCTCTGTCCTGTTCCCTGTTTTCTCCCTCTTCTGATGTCCATGCTCTTTGCCTTTCTGAATGGGGATTTCTGATTAGTTTCCTTAGGTGTACATATTTTAGTATGTTTATCCTATATTTCATGTCTAATATCCACTTATGAGTGAGTATATACCCTGTGTTTCTTTCTGCTTCTGGGATACCTCACTCAGGATGATCTTCTCCACTTCCCACCATTTACCTGCAATTTTTTTTTATTTCCTTGTTTTTTATCACTGAGTAATATTCCATTGTGTAGATGTACCATAACTTATGTATCCATTCCTCAACTGAGGGGCATCTGGGCTGTTTCCAGCTTCTGGCTATTACAAATAAAGTTTCTATAAACATGGTTGAGCAGATGTCCTTGTTGTATACTTTAGTGTCTTTTGAATATATGCCTAGGAGTGGTATAGCTGGATCTTGAGGAATCATTATTCCTACTTGTCTGAGAAAGCACCAGATTGATTTCCAGAGAGGTTGTATAAGTTTCACTAGCAGTGGAGGAGGCTGCTCTGTCTTTTAAGAGTTAGCCTTTGAAAGAATTTTCTCTTCCCTTGCCTGTTGCACCCCAGCCTCAGTTCATGCACACACCATGTTCTATCAGCACAAAGCAAAGACTTCGTCATTGATTCAAACTTACAATCAAGGTACAGGGCATCTTATGATGTCACTAGATTGTTGTCTTCTGTAGTAAAGAATTGAATTAGAGACACATGACATGGGTAATGATAAAAATAAAGAAAATTTATCAAGAAAGGGGAAAAACTTTCTTGAAAATAGAAGTTAGCTAAAGAGCCTGACTCAAGGCATTAAGGCATTGAGGACCATCAGAGATCCTCAATAGACTGTTTATAAAGGACCTACATTCTCCTGAACATGGATATTATGGTCTATTTTCCCCCTCGTGCTATTCTGCTATATTTTTTCCATAACTGGAAGGAATTCTGGTCTTGTTCTGCAACTGTTTTAGTTTGTTTGGTTTTATAATATATTCATTTATTCTTTGAGAATTCCATACATATATACAATGTGTTTTGACCATATCTGCCTTCCCCTTCCCTCTTCCAGTTCTCCTAGACTTCTCCTAAATTACTTTTCCATCCTTATGTCTTCCTCTTTCTCTATTTTAACTATTTTTATTACTTACTGATTCCCATTATGTTCATATATACATTGTGTGTAACCATCTACTGGAATGCAAGTACTGTACCTTTCCCCCGCTGCCACCAACTGCCAATACCTGTTCAGCTGGACTAGAGCCTTCTGGCCCCTCCCACATCACCCCACTGAAATCCTGACTGAGTACCACTGTTTCATTTTGTTTTTAAAATGTCAGTGGTGATGCTGTTAGAGCCTCTCTCTTTGCCATATTCTCCTGCCTCAAAACCTCCAAAGCAGTTATCCTAAAAATACATACTTTGGTCTATTTATCTAGGGGTTTTTTTTTTAAACCATTACGGAAAGCTCAATAGTATACCCTTTCTACTCCCAAAATACCACACACCATAGTTATCACCAGCCAATCTCCCATTGGTGATTTCATAAATCTAAAAATCTCCTTTGTTCCATTGCCCTGACTTATCTAGCACAAAATACATCAAAAAGAAAAATTCTAGTGGGTAACTTTGCCTTAAAATATTATATATAATTATTTTTTATTGATTGATGTATTTAACAATTATGATTCTCTAAAGTTAAGGAGAAAGAAATAACATATGGAATTCATTGTGAGCCTGGAGTTGCTGCCTTAGTTATTCAATTCATTCCTGTGACAAGACTTTTTGGCTACATTATTGGGTTCTCTTTCTCACCTTCCTACACCACCCCTATCCAATCCAAACTCCCCAACATTAGATAGGAGAGAAAGAAGGTTATAGGAAAGGGTGATGTCAGTGTTCTTAGACTGCTTCCTGCTGAATAGACACTGAGTTCCTTGGGACAACTTTGATCTTCATTGTCAGGATATTTCCAAGCAGCAACCAGAAACCAGCAACAGCAGCAGGAGGAAGCACCAATAGGCAACAGCAGTAACAGGGGGAGCAATAACCACCACCTCAGGGTCTCTCAGGTTTTCGAAGTTATGCCCTCTCAAGAATCCCCAGAATCCCAATTGTACGTTCCCTTCAGCTGGCAATATCACTGTGCTGCTAGAGCACGAGGCAAATCATAATCAGCTGCTGCGGACAATCTGAAGTAGCCCCCTATCTCACACCTAGGATTGAAACAAAAACCTATTCACATAATGTTCCTATGTTTTATAAAGACTTTTATCTTTTATACACTTTATTAGTATCTAACACTGCAAATGAAAATTTCAACAGTTAATTATGCCTGCAAAGTCATATTACTGACAAGGGACAGGACTGATGTTTACATCTTCATGTGTTTGTCCCTTGAGCTTGGGATTTTCCCCTCAACTCTGCCTTTGCAACAGTCTGTGTGACATGGAAGAAATTGCTGCACAGATTGAAAGGCAAACAATATCAGGTCATTCCTCAGCATGAAGCAATTCACACAAATCTTTAATCTAAGGCTGAGTGCTAAGTATGATAAAGTAAATGAGACAACATACATGGAATTCTGAAGTCTCATTAGACATAAGAAGACTGGCTTATTTAGGTATGTGTATGAGAGATGTAAAGGAATCAGAGGAAAAGAAAATGAGATGTGAACTTGGCTCAAATGGCAGAATTTTGATCACACAACTGGAGAGTTTGTGGAGTGTTTGTGGAGTGTTTGTGGTCTAAGTAGGAGGAAAGTTTTTTCTATTTCCCATTGCTTTTTGATGTGAATGGATTAAGTGTCACTCAGTGCTTACTGTAGGGTAAGCACTTATTTTTAGTTTCTTTTCTTTTTCTTTCTTTCTTTCTTTCTTTCTTTCTTTCTTTCTTTCTCTCTCTTTTTCTTTCTTTTACAATCAATTTTCTGGGCAGGTAACAACTCTTATTTGTTTACATATTATCTCTGCCTATTTTTGTGCCACAATGGAAGGGTAGAAAGATTACATATGGCTCATAAGTTAAAAAAATTAAAAAAAAAACTATCATTACAGGAAAAACTTGCCAAGGCTTATAAAATGGCACTTTTCAAAACATCACTATAATTGACCTATACAAACAGATCAATTTCACTTACAAGAACAAAATGCCATGTAAGGATTCCCAGCATTGATTCAACATTGATTATTTGATTCTCCAAACTCTTACCATTTCCCTCTCAGGCTGTGTTCTGTTGTTAGCACAGAATGCCACGCAGTGCATAAATTATGAATAATAGCGTATTTTAGCTCATGGATCTAGAAGCCAAGAAGTTCAAGTCTCAAGGACTCAACCTGTATTGGTACTCTTATGTTGGACTTCAGATGACTGTATTTAGTCAAGGAGCACGCAAGCTGAGATTTACCTTCCTCTTCCTAGGAAGGTATTGATCAACCATTGACACTTCCCATAATCCTAATTGCTTTTTGAAGGCTCCATGCTTGACTTATTATCACAATACTGATATAAAGATTACCTTCCAAACACATGAACTTTGGGAAAAGTCAGTTTTTCCATACAATCATATGAAAGTGCTTAAAAGCATTTTCTATTAAAATTTGAACTTATTTACTCTCATACGTAACCATAACCCTTCAACTATTTGATGCGATTTGAAAAAGTAAATAAGGAATAGGATTTTGGCTCAGTTGGTTGACTTTCTGACTAGCAGATACATAGCCCTAGTTTAATATACTGTACTGCATGAACTGGTCATGGAAATAATTCATTCCTCTAATTCCAGCACACAGGATTTGGCAGCAGAAGGATACATTCAATAAAATTTTGGCTACATAGTGAATTTGAGGGACAGTCAGGAACACATGAAAGACTGTCTAAAGTTAATAAACATAAATAGAAAACAAATAAACAAAAACTGTAAATAATAACTTGAAATGTAAATTGATTTTAGATGAGAGCTAGAAAACACCCGGGAAAACAATCTTTTAAACTTTGCAGCAATTTGATGTGTCTAAAAATAATCCATAGGCTGTTTCATTAAAAAAAAAGAGAGAGAGAATCTCATATAATGAGGAAGTAACTCTGCCTAACATATGCAAATTAGGTTATTCTTGCTCAACTTAGAAGAGATAGGATGAACATTAATGTTACTGATTATTTGCTTGAATTTTCATTATTAAAACACTTGCATTGTTAGCTAATTAATATAAAGGGAATTTGTGGAGCTAAGAGGAAAATATCCCTACAATGCATGGATGCATAGTTTGGATCCAAGAGCCCACTGAGCGTGAAGTACTTCTATAGCTCCAGATTCTCTACCGATGATTAAATCCCACTGTGCTCAGAGCCTCTTCTACAAATGTCACTTTCTTGCCAATGACATCAACTTTCTAAAACTACAGAGGACAACAGACGATGTCTAGACAAATAGTGAATAACTTTTTGATGTATATAAAAACATCAACAGTTTGGAGGCATTTAAAATTGGTATGGAGTAAGAATTTATTATTTCACTCTAATAAAGGTGATGATCAGTTATGTTAGTAATAAGTCATATTTAAAGGTGACCGAGACTCAAATATTTCACTAGGCCAGGGGCTCCCAATCTTGAAAAAATTGGTATCTGAGCAGCAAAATTCTTGGCTGTGGCAGGACCAGGCTGGGGTAGTGGGATGTTTGTAGCACACTGACCTCCATCTATAAAATGGCAGAAGCAAACAACCATCCTCCTAATCCTAAAAGTGATGACAACTGAAAATGTCTCCCATGTTACCTAAAGATTGTTAAATTTCAGAACTGGCCTTGGTAACAGACAACAGCTTTAGGTGTGTGACAGCCTACAGGAACATGTGCACTTTATCATGGAATAGTAGCAGAAACCATAGCTTCAAAAGGCAGCCTGCTGATAGCGGGTCTACTCTACTCCTTGACAAAAGTATGGCACACTGGCCATAGCTTGAGCATCAACAACCTCAAAGACATACTTCCTGCAACAAGACCACACCTAGCCACTCTTTATGGGCCAAGTATTTAAACATAAAAGTCTATGGGAGCCAAACCTATTCAAACCACCTCACTCCTCTTCCTGACTCTCATAGCCTTGTAGCCGTAACATAATGCAAAATGCATTTAGTCCAACTTCAAAAGTCCCCGTTGTCTATCATAGTCTCAACCATGTTTAATAGTCCAAAGTCTCATCTGAGATTCATGCAATCTCTTAACCGTAATCCCATATAACATCAAAATCAAAAAAGCAGATGGCATCCTTCCAATATATAATGGCACAGGATATATACCACCTTTCCAAAATGTAGCGAAGAGAGCATAGTGAGGAAATACTGGACAAAAGCAAGACCAAAAACCAAGCTGGTCAAACTTTAAATTCTGCATCTCCGAGTCTGATGTCAAAATGTTCTTCAAATCTCTAACTTCTTTTGGCCTTGTTGACTGCAACACATTTCTTTCCCTTGGGCTAGGTCCTCTCCCTGTTAGCAGCTTTGCTCTGTAAGTGTCCCACCCTGGGGTCTCCAAGGCAACCCAGGCTTCATTTTCACACATCACACAATGGCTTTTCTAAGCATCCATGAAAGAAAACCTCTGTCAAATACCTGGCTTCAGAGACTTTCTTTAGTTGCTTAGGAAGACCGAATAACCCCTTTCTTCTATCCTTAACTGTAAAACCAGTACCACGTGGCCAAACCTTTCACATTCTGCTATTTGCTGGGTCTGGAACGTTGCCCCACAGTTGGCTTCAGTGACTCTCCTTAGTCATGGTTGGAGATTCATTCTATAACTCCTTTCTTCTATTCTTGACAATAGAGCCAGAACCATGTGGCTGAAGCTGCCAGAGTCTGGGGCTTGCTGGGGCTGGAACATGGCCTCCTTGTTCAGTAACATCTTCACTAGCTTTCTGATTTCAATGGTTTCCTTCACTGTCTAAGCCTGGAATATTCAGGGCCTACTATATAGGACAGCTGAGCTCCAGTGTGGACATATTTCCCTGGCCGTTGATTGTGTTTGTACACTGGAGTCTCCCCAATTAAATTTGAGATGATTATAGACCTAGGTGCTGATTTCTGGATTTGTCTTTTTTGAATGGGTGTTTTCCTTTTTGTTTTGTTTCCTCTCTGTATCATCAGGAAGATGATTCTGTGTTGCCTGATTTCCTGGCATGTTCAGCTGGTATGTTCACAGGGAATATCATCTGGTATTGGAGTCTGGGTTACTGCAATGAGGTAAGAGAAAGAAGGATGGAGGAGGCCTTTGTGATCTCCTGAGGATTTCATCAGAGAGAAAAGGGAGACCACCACAGGTTTCTTGCTATAGAGCTGTGGGTGAGACTGAGAGCATTTTATCTCAGGAGCAGTAGTAGAGGTATAAGCTTGCCTTTAGTCTACTTGTTGACTTGAAAGGACTATTCTTTGGGTTAGCAAGGTGTGCCTGCTGAAGTTGGGGCCTGGGACAAAGCAACAAGAGGGAGAAAGTTGAGAGGATAATATCTATGGGAAACAGAGACATGGACAAGGAAAAAGGAAGGCTGGAGATAGTGTTCTGATGCAGCACTGAGGATGAGACTGGGGGATTGGATATGGGTCAATAGGAAAAAGGGAGCAGATCTGCCAGTAGCCAACCTAGTTTTCTGGCAGGGGTGCCTGCTGGGTTTGGAAGCTTGGATACAGTAATGAATGTAGGAAGGTTAGGAGGAGATGACCTATGTGATTCATGGGACATGTGGGAAAGGAGCGAGGGGAGGAGGAAGGGTACACCCAGTGCTCTGTTGCTGGGCTTGTGGGTTATGGGGTCTGTGGGACCAGAGAGCTTTGCATGTATTTTGATTGTCTGGAACCACGTGCCACCAAGTTTGGCTTCTGTTCTTCCAATTGCTGCCTCACTTTGGTTAGACTAATTAATGACATTTATAACTGTGATTATTTTGTGGTCTGAGAATCAAAGACAGTGCCTCACACATATAAGACAAGTGAATTATCACTCATCTATGTCCCCAGTCCATTTTTTTCTTACAGTTTTTGAAGATTTATTATGTGCCAGATATTATATTGTGCATAGTGGATCAGCTAAACTTTTTTCCATGCTGTTTTAGAATACAAACAAGGATAAAAAAATATCAAAAATTCACACCATACCATATTACAGGGGCCTTATAGGATAAGAAAAAGGGATGGGTCCCTGAGTTGTAGCATAAAGAATCATCACTATTGTCATAGAATTTCTATTGCTGTGAAGAGACACTATGACAAAGGCAAGTATTATAAAAGACAGTACTTAATTGGAGTTTTGCTTATAGTTTCAGATGGTTAGTCCTTTATCATCATTAGTCCATTATTATTGTGTTAGGGAGCTTTGTGGCATGCAAGCAGGTGTGGTACTGGAGTTTTCATCCTGATCCACAGGAAACACTGGGCCTGGAGTGGGCTTTGGAAAACTCAAAGCCCACCCCTTTTGGTCATTGTGTCTCTTCACAGAATAAAATAGTGACTAAGACAGATGTTGGTACCAGAGAGTGGAGTATTGATGTGACAGGTGAACATGCTGTTTCTTCAAAAACAAAGACTTTGAGACTTTGGGTTAGCAAAGCAGTTGAATGCTTTTAGTGGGGCTAGTTGGCCACCTTAACATAAGAACTATAGACAGTGGTTCTGAGGACAATGTTGACAACTCAGGGCCAAGCTCAATAGGTATCCAAGGGGAAGAGTATTATCAGCTGGTCTAGAGAACATTCTTGTAATAATTTGGCAAGTATTGTAGCTGCTTTCTGTTCTTTCCAAAAAATCTGCTTGAGCTAAATTGGAGAGGTTTGGGATAATGGAATTGGCAGAAGATATTTTAAGACAGCCTAGTATTGACTATGTTGTATGGTTATTACAAGACAGGAGCCTACTGCAGAGGGCCTCTGAAAGAATCTACCTAGTAGTGAATGAAAGCAGATGCTGAGACTCATAACCAAACCTTTGGCAGAGTGCAGAGAATCATACAATAAAAGGGGGAGTTAATATGACCAGGAGAGGACAGGAGCTCCAAAAGGACAAATATATCAGGGCATGGGGATCCTCTATGAGATTATTTCTCCAACCAAGAACCATGTATGGATATAAGCTAGAACCCCTGCTTGGATGTAGTCCATGGTAGCTCAGTATCCAAGTGGGTTGTCCTAGTAAGGGGAACAGGAACTATTTCTGACATGAACTCAATGACTAGCTCCTTTACCTCCCTCTCCTCTCCCCCTGAGGGAGTAACAGCCTTGCTAGGCCACAGAAGAGGACATGGTAGCCAGTCCTGAAAATACCTGATAAGCTAGGGTCAGATGGAAGGGGAGAAAGAGAGCACCAGGAAAGTAATACTAAGTAAAATAAAAATTTAAAAAACAAATCATAATTCCCAAATAAACAACAAAAATATTATGAAAAGGAAGGTAACATATTTCCAATAACAATGGCACAGAGTATATTTTACCATGCCAAAAGGAGGGAAAAGGAACGTTTTGAAGAAATGCTGAATGAAAACAAGACCAAAACAAAACAAAAAGCAGCAGAGCAAACTCCAAATTCTGCATCTCTATGTTTGATGCCAAAGCACTCTTCACATATCTCCAACTCTGTTCAGCCTTGTTTATTGCAACATTCTTCTCTCTCTGAAACAGTAAGCAAGCCACCAATGAAATTCTTTCTCTTATAAGAGTTGCTCCGTGCATGATGTGTCTTCGTAAGTAGAACAGAAGTTGGTACCAGGAGTAGGGCATTACTGTGACAGGCCTTGCCACTCTGCTTGATAGCCTAAGGTGGGAATTACGGAACAGAAGACAGTCTCCTTTCCTTGAGTAAGGAACAGGGTCTTAGTTTTACATCTAGAGTTATTTTTTTTTTAAAAAAAAAGCACCTGAAAAAAAGAAAAAACAAAGCAGCAAGAGTTTGAAGCAACTACTCATGTCACAAGCACAGTCAAGAGTAGAGAGCAATAAATGTATGTGTGCTTAGCAGTTCCCTAGCTTTCTTACACGTTTCAGAACCTAAAGCTTGACAATGGTGCCACCCACTTTAGTCTGTGTCTTTTCACATTAGTTAAGGGAATTAAGACAATCCCCTACAGGTGTGTCCATTAACCAACATGGTCTAGATAGTTTTTCACTGAGACTCTCTTCTTATGATTTTTAGGTAGTGTCAAGTTAACAAAATTAACCTGTGTCCTTATGAGGCATATTCTATGGACTTGTCATAAATAGTTGAAGTGACTGGTGGGTTGTTATGAGCCCATGATGACTGTGTTCTCAAATTTGAGATTATATTCTTAGACAAAGTATTTTTAAAATAGTAGAATGGCAATGTCCTCTATTATCTATTTTGCCAGACTGCCTCTGAACTCCATGAGCTGAACTGTCACAAACTCAGTTCCACTGTACTGCCTCTCAGCTGACTCTCCACTGACTCTCCACTGACTGAATGACTCTCTCTTCATTGCTCTCTTAAGTCACCCCTCTTTCCTGTCTGTTCTCATGAGAGTTGGGCATATCCTATTCTGTCAAATCTTTCTATTATTCATTTTGTCTACCCCTCAATTAGACATTACTTTCAAATGTGACTGTTTCCTTCTATAAACTAACCTTGCCTTCATTGTTTGGGATTACAGGTGTGTACTAAGGGCTTGTCTGTATGTTTAAGAACCAGGCATGATTTCCCTCCTGTTGAAATTGTCTTAATCCCAACTAGTCAGCTGTTGATTACTGCCAAGACATGACTTCCACTATTGCACCTTTAAGGGTACCTTGCCATGCTGGCCATGTTGTGGTTCAGGCATTAAAAATGTGTATTCATTGCTTCCCTTTCTTGGCAGTTTGCATAGCACCCTCTCACGCCATGAAAACTAGACCTCAGGGAAGAAGCTAGCATGGACGGTAGCTGGATTCTCCTCAGTTCCATGTCTAAAGTGTATCATATCTTAAGCAACAGAGACTTACCTTCCACCTCTGGGAAGGAGCAACAGCAACAGCCTATATTGTTGGGAGTCTCTTGGACTACCCTGACCAATAGCTCAAATGGAAGATTCTTATGCCTGACACTGAGATCTCTATTAGATAACATGCAGCTCTTCTAGAGAAGCACTTTTATCATAAATTCAGTTGTGTTATATGTGTATTGATCTCTTCAATTTTGAGTCCCATCACCATTGTTTTACATTTTCGTTTTATTTCACTTGTCTCCTTATCACCCTTCCTGGTTTCCCCTCCATTCTAACTGTCTCTTCTCTCAAAAGTCTTTCTGCAGCTTTCACTTAACATCCTTGTAAACGTGTATGCTTCTGAGTACATCCATATTTAAATCAAGGTTGTGCATTTGAGAAAAATGTAGTATTTGTACGTCTTTTTGGCTCTTATTATCATTTTCATTCTTACATCCCCAGTGGCTCTATTTTCATTATCATATTCTGGTATAAACAGTTTTATCAATTGTAAATGTCACATAACCATACCCAATTAAAAAAGGTTATTGAATAAAATGAGCCTCGTTAATAACTTTCTCAGCTATGGTATCTTGTTTCGAGCTATGAGCCATACATGAGAATTTAGATATAAATGTAATTCATTAAAACAAAATAAATTTTAAGTTCCTCAGTTCTTGCAGGCGACATGTGCCCGGCAGTGATCACACTAGATAAGTCAGCAGGAATAGAGGAAGGAAATGTGTCCCCCAAGTGGTTCCAAATTCAATAAAGTTGACAATTACTATGAACCATTACAAATACAGGTGTCTTACACTTAAAACATTGGTTGTTTGGGCTCTGTTAGATACTTGGAGGCATTGTGGATACTTGGGAGAACTTCTTCTCTCATTTGTGAGGCACTTTTCAACAAAGCATCCTGAAGATGGGAGACCCACCACAAAAATGAACAGCACCACCACAAAAATTTGAAATCTCAGAATGAATGAAAAGAGAAAAGGGGAAAGCCAGAGGACTGCTAAAGTCTATTTCTCTCTTCTTCTTCACTACAGATACAGTATGACCAGCTAGCTACCTCTTGTTCTAACCAGCATGCCTTTTGGACATGTTGGCCTCAAAGTGTAAGCCAAAATGAAATAAACAAATAAACACATTAAGGTGCTTTTGTCAGGCATTCTGTCACAGCAACATGAAAAGTGACTAATAGATTTTTTTATACATGTCTTTGAAAAAAGTTTATTTTAAAAGAAAATTAATCCGTTATTCTGCAGCCCATGTACTTTGTCTATTAATCAATCAATATATTTTGTATTATAAGAAATTTAAAAAATAGCAACTCATGAATTTATCTAGACTTCAGTGGAATCACACAGAAACATGCATCCCCACAGTTCCTCTAAAATTCAACTCAAGGTAACAAATAAACAAGACAGGAACTTCTTAGGTATTTAATGCCACTTCCTGTGCCGGCTCTTTTTATAAAATATTAATGAGGAAATGTGTGGTAATAAGTGTTAATACATTCTCTTGAATGTGTGAGCCCTGGTAGATGATTTGTTATAGTGACATTAAACAGTATCAAGCATTTATTAAAGCAATATATTAATTGGAGGGAAGCTAAAAATAATCCTCCAGCTCATTTGTAGCTATTAATTGTTTCCTACCATTTCTTAGAACTGGAGGTGTTTAGTATGCTGCAATGGGAAGTAAAGAAGGAGCTATAATCCTAGATCTAGAAATACTTGAATATCGTGATCACAATGATGATATTGCAGAAGCCATAACAAGTGGTCTGAGTGCCTGTCATATGACCAGGAAGCATAATAGTTCGTCTTCAGTTACTTAGTGAGCATAGCCTGAAACTAAGTGTTACTCAATTTGTGGTATTAAACTGACAATATAATATAAACCAACTTATAATTGGCATGCTATTCAACACTCCAATTTTCAAATACTCATTCGAATACATTATTTATGTCTTGTTTCCTACTTAAAAAAAAAACGAAAGCCTGGTTTTGAAAATTATTTTTAACTAATCTGTAAATCACTTAAATGATGACATCTAGCTAGCAGTTATGATTTTATATAAACATTAATTAAATTTGCCTTTGCAAGGGTGAAGATTTTATACGATAAGCCTGCTTATGATCATATTAATGTGTAATTTTCTTTTAGGGGTTAAAAGGAGAGAGGTACTCTTGAGAATGCCTGAGTAAGGCAAATTTCAAGCCAGTGAATTCTATAAAGTTTCAAAAGCATGCCATGAATATTTTCATAGGATTTCTGCTTTATACAGCATGACTCACTTATTCAGCAAAATTTTATAGAAAACTTTCCTTATACAAATGTGTGTAGCATGAATTTTAAACTGAGAAAAGTCAAAGACAAAACAAAGAATGATTCACTTGTAAACTGTGGGATTTTAGTAACTCTACCTCCAAACAATTTAAACTGGGGAGAAAAGAATTTGAAGCAGGCATATAAGACCTAGTGTAATAATATATTTCAAATGCCAGGCTCAAAAGATCTGGAATGAAGAGATTTATTGTTCCAGGTTGGGGGAAGGAAGAAGGAAGAGAAAGAGAGAGAGAGGTGGGGGAAGGAGTATCCAGGGAAGAGGAGAGAAACCTAAGCAGAGAAGGCAAGAGAAAAGAGAGAGAAGTAAGAGATGGTGGTCCTTTTATCATGGTGACCCTGTCTGTGGCAACAACTGATGATGTCTCAGGTTGCTAAGCAACCTAGAGGCAGGTTGCCTTTATACTAACATTTCTTCCTTTTCTAATAATTAAAAAAATATATATATAAGTAGCTGGGGGGGGGTGGAGAGGTGGGGATGAGGACTTTGTACTGCTTCTCATGCAAGGCAAGTTAACATATACAAATGTAGGTTCATTGGAAGCAGCTCTTGATTGCCATACAAGCTGGTGAGAGAGAGTGAGAGGGAGGGGAGATGGGGGGAGAGAGAGAAACAAGAGCACCAAAATATCCTAGTTATATGGTGAAGAGGAAGTTGAGGATAAATGGCAGGGTATGCAAGCCATGCTGGGAGAACCTGGAACTGTTTGTCCTGGGTCTGAAGCACACCATTTCAGCCTTTTGTTGATAATAAATGGATAACAGGCAAAGAATTGTTTCTGGTTACTTTTCGCTGACATTGGGGCAGTGATAGGGGAGGTGGGGTAAAAGGCTGAAATGTCCTCCAAGTCTTTGAAGAGCAGGCTGTTTTGCTGCTGTCCAAGACCTTTGAGAACATCCATGGCTGGAGGGCAAGTGCAGGTCCAGCTGACAGTCTGTGAGGTTAGACTGTGAGGTTAGACTGAGGTGTAGCTGCTTTGCCACTGTCTTGGGTGTAGAAAATCCGGCAAGATACTGGAACATCTATATGGGCAGAAAACAAAATTAAGTAGGTTAAGGAGAAAATTCCTTCTAGGTGTACATTTGAAACTTCTTGGGAGAGTGAAGGAGAGAAAAGGCTTGAACATAAGGAACGTCCTTCCATTTACCAGATCATTGGCAGTAATTAAAAAAGGTTCTGTTTTGGATCTGTCATCTAAGGGATATTGAGGCCAAGTTTGTTTACAGAAGCATATAAGCTTGGAATCCCTTAAAGCAGGTGCTAGGTGTAAGAATCTGAAATTCTCCTGAAGGCATCCTAAGGGGAAACCTGGAGTGTCAAGGGAATAGACTTCTCATGAGGAGGTAGAAGTCGGTGACCTGTCTGAGACATCCCAAGGGCAAAGTTTTACTCAAGTAGATTGGTACGATCTGTTCCAGCAGCTGGTCAGCACTGCTCAGAGGCCAAGGGCATAGCCAGAGCAGATATAGTTTACCTAACGCTAGGATTTCATAGAGTACAAAAATGGGGGTGGGGGAAGAGAAAGCATGCTGATGAGGGGTCTTACCCAAGGGAGTAGGTCCTTGATGAACTGTTTGAATATAGGTTGGCAAAGGGGCAGGCAACATTGATACTGATCAGAAGGGGAGACTCTCCAATCAGCCAGCATTGGGTGAAGGAATGTAGTGATTGGGTAGCCAGAAAAGAGGAGTCCCAACACCAAGAGAAGGGGGAGGAATAAGCAATTGGTGGGGAACTTAAGCTGTTGAATGGCACTACTTACCTGGATTCCATTTGACCGGAGAGGTAGCTTTGGGTGGATTTCCTGTAGCTTATTATAATACTTTTTAAAGTTTACAGAGAAAATAAGTTTGAAATGTGTTAGCATCACTATTATACATTGTAGAAAAAAGCACTAGACATACACCTGTGTGTTAACAGCATAAACACTCTTTAAGGTGAGCTGTGGAAAGGCAGAAGCCTCTCATGAAGAGGAAGGGGTAAAGCTCACTTGATCATGACTTTCAGTATGATTACACATCATGGAAGAGAGGCTTCTTCTCTCTGCTCGGTAGATGGGATGTATATAAATGTAGCACAGTGAAAAACAACTTTTAAGTCTATACTTAAAAGACAAACCAAAGGAGATTTAAAATCCTGAGCTTGGAACCGTGATGGTGGATTATATAGTGAAATATTTTTTATAGAGTTAGATTAATAAATCAGTGCTCTAGTGATAAACGTCAAAGCTTCCAGACAGTTAATACAATAGTAGAATAGCAACAGGAAGAAATATGAAGCCTTTTTACCTATTTAGGAAATTGTAAATCACCTTAGACCTTCCAATCTTCATAACTTGCATTTACCAACCTAAAACACCTTCTTAGACCCTCAAACATTTTGTTAGATCCTCATAACTTAAACTTCTGTATCCTTAGGCCTTGTATCTAATTATTTACCATGAGACACAGGTGAAATTGCTGTGAGCAGTCACTGTATAGAGTAATTTGTGTGGTTTTTTTTGTTTTTGTTTTTAGCCAAAGGTATAGTAAAAGGTTACATCTGAGACCTGTTTTTTGTTTGTTTGTTTGTTTGTTGTTTGTTTGTTAATCTAGTAACAAATAGACTGTGTCTATTCCTGGCAGTAGCAGCTTTAGGAGTAAGGCTTGAGACCTGATTTTAGCCATCAGCATAATCAGAGAGCAGCGAAGGATAAATTGTAATCCAAATGAATCTATGTATTTATCAAAATGACAGAGATGACTAGTTAGTCCATAGTCCGCTACCTAGACAGTTATCCCAGGTCCCCATGGTAATATGGGGAGACAGTTTAGTTATCAGGTGCAGAAGATAAGTTGTTGGAGTTTTTGTTGTTGTTGTTGTTTTTCCTGTGGAGGAAAAGTATGGGAGAGATTGATCTCACCTCATTCTCTGCAGTGTAAGACAGCAACTCTTCAGCATCCAATTTGTCCACTTCAGGCTGAATCTTAGCAGCAGGCCAGTTAGAGCAGTCTTCAGTCTTCCCAGTGGTTAGCAAACCACAATCCAGAGCTGAAGTCATCTGTCGATGTGCCCAAATCTTGTCAGAGACCTTGAGGAGCTACTGCTAGGATTTGGGTGGAACTGTCTGTCTGTCATAAAAAAGCTTGAACAAGTTAAATGCCATATTCAGGAGATCTGTGACAGATTTAGAAGGCTAGCATTTTTTTTTTTTCAATGCAGTTTATTCAGGAACCTTGAACAATCCTCGGACCCTGGGGAAAGCCAGCCCACAGCTTAAATAGCCTCTGGGTAGCCAACCCAGGCGTGCCACATGGGCAATGCAGATAGGTCCACATACATGGAAGCAAGCCAGATCCTCGGCCTTAGCCAAATGTGGAGTTGTTCGTGACAGAGAGCACTCACCATAGGGAAGGTGGAAGGTGGAAACCAGCTCCATCTTTAAGGCATTCCGCAGCTCTCTACAGTTCCCCCTTTTTGTTTTAGACGCATCAGGCAAGAGTAGAGGTCAGATCTCTGATATTAGAAATAAATTGGGACTTTGTACCGATGTTCATTTAGGTGTCATCCACCCAAAGAGCATCAGACCCATCTGATACCTTTTTCTCAGAGGCGGGACCTGGGGCATCAACCCGCATGCAATCAGACATGCTCTTCTCTGGGTCCAAAGCAGCTGACCCTGAGTGCAGTGCTTAGCCTCGCATCCTGAGCGTATCATTTTAGCTTTTTATGGTATCCAGCATATTTGAATTAAACAATTTATGTCTGTATTTAGTTATCTGCTCTAAACTACACCTTACAAACAAAGAACAAAGTGCTATGATCTCTATGTCATATTCTGTAGGTGTTTGAGGAGCATATCTATCAAGTAGATCTAAATACTAAATAAAACGTGATCCTGCAATTAATAAAAAGCTTATCTTAATCATTAAAGACTAAGACTTTAGGTTTTATTGCTGTTAAGTTGAAATCTGAAAAACATAAACATAGTCCATAAAGAGAGACCATAACAGTTTTGTATTGTTTAGTTTATAAAAATCCCATAGCTTATAAAAGTCTAAAGCTATATTACAGATTAATAATATTATGATATTCAGAAAACAAGACTAAACATATTTCTAGGACAGTGATTTTTTTTGAGACTGAAGATGGAGCATAATGACCAAGGTTTAAAATTGTAAACAAATGAGTGTCTCTAAACTAATATATCCCAATTTAGAGTATCTTTGGAATCATATCACATAGTTTAAGGGTATCTAGGCAAAAACTTTTACATAGTAACCCTGAGTTACGAGATTTAGAATCATTAATACAGTAGAAAAACATAAAACAATTTTAGAATTACATTTCAATCTGTTATACCAAATCCATTGGCCAGAAAGCCTACTGGTGAACCCAGATTCCAGGAAGCTGGTGGCAGGAGAAACAACATTCATTCATTCATTCACTCATTCATCCATCCAAGGGCTGGTAAACACCTAGGCAATTAGGCATATATTTTAAATTAGCTTGTTAATCTAAATAGACCTTTAGAACATTGAAATTTCAGCATCATATAAAAACACAACCTTTGTTAAAACACAACTTTGATTTCATATAAAAATCTATACCAAATTTCAAATGAAACTTGTTGCTTTCTTAGTCTAAAAGGAGACAAAATAAACAGAGAATTAATTATGACTAAAACGTTTTAAAATTGTTGTTTCTTGCCATGTGCTCGTCTTAAGGTTTATAGTTAACCTTAAGATTTTTTATTTTTGAGAGCAGAAAAATAAATGGAAGGATTTTTTTTAAGTGTTGGAAAGTATAGTTTTAGAAAAAATAATAGGGCTTAGGTATTAAGGGAATGATTTGTATGCGTTTAGATTTTTGGAAGAGTCAATTAAAGAAGGGTAGAGGGGTAGAAAGTGCAAGGTTTTGGGATCGCAGGCCAGCTGCAGGACGAGGGAGGGACAAGCAGGTCCACCTGGAAATAGTGTCACATGTCGGACCAAGGAACAGTGGCAAGTCACACCAGGTTGGTGATATGCCTGTGGGGTTTATATTGTGTTGACTCTTACCTTTGCCATTCAAAGCCTCTGTGACTGAAAACGGATTTTTAAAACTCTGATACATTTCAGTTTCTTCGCCAGAAAAATATGTCTCAGTTATCCAGAGATGGTTGAATTAACGTTTGTAAAGCATTTGCAACAGTGTGAGCTGATCAAAGGCTTAAAAGCAGTGACTATTTTTAGCACTACCAGTACATACTGGGTAGTTTCATATTGTATTATTAAAACTCCTTAATGCAAGTACGCTCTCTATTGCCTTTATTTTATACATTAGGGTCCTGAGTCCTGAGAAATTTAAATGGACAAATGAGTCAGAATCCTTTTAGCATCAAAGCACAATTCAAAGCAATTTGGGTTAAAAAAAAAAAAAGTACTGACTAGCATAGCTGAAAATTCCCAGGGTAGAAAGAATCCAAATTGCTGTATCAGGCCTTGGCTATTTGCCTCCTGGAAGACAAACATGACTTTCAGCTCTGTCCCATGTTTTCTGCTACCTGCTAGTTGGGGAAAACAAAAGCAAACCTACCTTTCTTCACTTTTTTTGACAACCTTTCTGGCTCTCTTTCAGGAACCTGGCTTGCATGATGTATCTCTCTGTAAGCCAGGTACATGACCTTCTGATGGACATGCAGATTAGCCTAGATGACATGACTGCCTCTTCAGTGGGGGAGGAGGTCAGACCACCTGATCCACACCCTCTTCTCCCCAAAAAAAAAAATCAATAATAATAAAATCAGAGTCTTGCAATAAAAATAAAGCAAAATGGTACATAATTTATGGCCACACACACACACACACACACACACTCACTCACACATAATGGTAGTCAAACTCCTCCCAGTGCTATTGACTCCTGGTTTCAGAGCATGGTGTTTCTGCTTGATCCCTGGTGGTTGGAGACGGTATGCCTGATACTTCTAACAGCTTGGCAGGTCAGGAAGAAAGCATGGAACCAGAGTATGGAACCATGATCTCCACGAGGCGGCTTTTCCTGCTTGGCTTGCCTCTGAACATTTTCATAACTCTCTTAAAACAGTGTCGCCACTTGGAGACGAAACATTTGGAACACACCTGTAGAAGACATCTCAGATTCAAACTGTAGCAGGTTTATCAGTGAAAAAAAAAGACATCCAAAGGAGGTAGAGCCCTGTTTGTTTAGAGATGTTTGCCCTTGTGCCCTCATAAATATGGCCTTTTGAAATTAAACTATTCACCATGTAAGGTTTGCCAAGTCCAAGGTCTGCAAAGCTACAGAAGGAACATCCCTATCCACAAACAGCTCGATTTAAAGTTTGGACTCTGAGGCAAAGAGGAAATAATGGTGCAATATCAGGTGTTCGGAGAAAGAATTTGAGACTCATCATCATCGATTAGAAGTACTTTCCTTATGATTACCACTCACCATCCCACACTTTCCAAGTCCAGGATTTCTACCCTTCCTTTGCCAGACAACGGGGAAGACAATGTGTTAACAGTAATTTCTCTCCTCGAGGAAGGAGGGACTGTTATCTGAGTGAAGGAACAACTGGTGTGATGTCAATGCAATATTTTAGGGAAGTGACTTAATAAACAACAATAGAAAAAATAAAAATGTCATGTAAGAGACATTAAATGTCTACAATGATACTTTTAAGTAGTTTCAGAATGGGATCCCATTTTTTTTTATTCTAACTTTTTTGTTAATGATTCAGAAAACCATTAACTTTTCTTTGACACCAAAGGTAAAAGTTTCCCTTTAAGGTAAAAATAACACATTGGGTAAACCAGCTCCATGTGGATAGGCTAGAAGACTGACTGTGAAGCTGCATGTTTAGCACAGAATTCTGCATTTTACCATTCATCTGCTCTGCTTGGCTTGACAGGCAGGGTGAGCAGACTATCGTAGACAATGCAGATTTCCACTCAAATAAGTTTTATGAATTGATAAACACAGGATAGCTGGCACCAAGCATCCCTTAGTGATACTGGTACCAGGATGGGAACTTTACTTCATCTCAACTTTGCAGTTAAATTCCAGGCAAAAGATAGGAAGAGAAATGATTCTGATTTTTTTTTTTTAAGGATTAGCTGTTTTTGAGGCGACAAACCACAAATTCTAAGACTTCTGTTTATTAAGCTATTCAAAGTGAATGCGTTTAACCGTTGTTAAGGACCAGAAAATTCTTGAGGAACAGCTGTGCCCATGGTCACGGGCATCCACCTAGTGATGGTCTTACTTTACACAATCTGTTGCAGGCATCTGCCAAGCAATTTTTTTTTTTTTTTTTTACTAAAAAAAGCATTCAGAGCTCAGCTGACGGTGCAAAGAAAAAAAAAATGTAAGGAGTAAAACTTGAACATGTTCTGGCATACTTTCCACTTTATTAAAAACAATAGCACGTCACGTATACTTTTTACTAAATATTCACTTACAAATAAAATGAAGCTCCTCTTTTGCCGCAATTGTCTGAGGCCTCTGCAAAGTACCTGCTGACTTGTGTAGTGCAATTGGTTTCATTGTTTAACATTTTAGGAGTGGATATATATCTATAATTTGTATGCCCACTGCCATTTTATATGTTGAATCCACAATCCCAGAGTGACTATCTTAAGAGTAAGAAAGTAATTAAAGCAAAATGAAGTCATAAAGGTAGGCCCTTGAGTGACTAGGGCTAGCACCTTTACAAAATATACCAAAGAGATGAGCTCATGAGACCTAGAGCTTTCTGTCCTGAAGAGCTATGAGAGTTGAAAACATGGGGCTGTTCAGGACAGACGGTAGGAAGATGGGGATGAAGGGAAGAGAGTAAAGTTATGCTGAATCCTGTGTTTCTTTCTCTGTGAGGTCTGATAAAAAGGCTATACTGTGAGAGTGGCTCTTTTGTTTGACCCACATTTCTATGACTCTCTATGTGCATTTCCAATGCCCTTTTATTTTTCTCCCATTTTGGCTTACAGCTCCTGGGTCACAGTTGACTCCATATACTTTGGTAATACCTTTGAGATGAATCCATGGTTATTTCTTTGGTTCTCTCTGGGTTACATGAATCTGGCACGCAAAGGTTCTGCTTTTATGCCAGTCTTCCAGACACATTGCTTGCAAAAGACAAAGCTGATCACGCAGCTCTCAAACTTAAGTTTCTCCTCCAAGAAGAGCTACACTGGTTCATGCGGCTTCGAAGATCTTTTATGCATGAACCTGTGCCACATACTCATGTCTATCATTTTACTAAATGAACTCTGTCCTTCTCACACTGAAACACACTCAGGCCTTGTAGCTGCATTCTCCAGATACTGTTTCATTGCTGTTTCATAAAATGTGTCCTTTAGGTCAAACAATCATCTTCTTCTTAGGAACAAGTCTTTTCATTATCCAAAAAGAAGCATCAGTGGTGGGTGGGGCGGGAAGGGATACATTCCCCTACCTAACTGTGACAGGTATTATAGTCTTCTTGCAAACTGGTGTTAGACATTTTCTTCCCTATAACAAAACACCCAAAACTGTTCACGTTATAAAGTAGAAGGTTTATTTAGCTCCTGATTCTTGTAGAGGGAGTACAGCATGGCACTGGCACCCTTTAGAAGGCCTCCCTGCCTCTGGAAAAACATGGTGAAGAACTGGGAAGGACGCAAGTCAAGTAAAAGTACCAGTGGACTTGGGGACTAGCATGGGAGGAGATAAAAGAAGGAAGGAATGAGGGAAGGGGCCACAGCAGGGATACAAAATGAATAAACTAATTTATAAAAAAAATAAATGAGTTTTTAAAAGAAAAGAAAAGAAAAGAAAAGAAAAGAAAAGAAAAGAAAAGAAAAGAAAAGAAAAGAAAAGAAAAGAGAGAGTCCCTTTTCCTACATGACTCTAGCTTCTGTCAAGTTGACATGACTTCCCCTATCAATGGACTAGAGGAGAGGGATAGCAGAAGAAGAGGGAGGGAGGGTGGGACTGGGCAGAAACAAAGGAGGGTGCTACAATTGGGATACAAAGTGAATAAATTGTAAATAATAATAATAATTATAATAAACTAGCTGGAACACAAGAGATAAGCCAGTTGTGATACCTTTAATTTTATGTATGTATGTATGTGTGTATGTATGTATGTATGTATCTATCTATCTATCTATCATTTTAAATAGTGTAGATGATGTAGTTGGCCAAACACATGTTATTTTTTTTAGTCTCACTGTAGATACATCATTGGTAAAGTGTCAATTTAGTGAAAAGGCTGATCTGAGCAGAGAATTTTAAATGTGCACATGAAAAATTAAATTTCATAATTATCAGAGATTATCTTTATAACATTTTATACCCAATTAAATATTTATTTTGTATTTTTCTTGGGAGATATTTAAGCAGTTTTAATAATCACTGAAATTTATTTTAATATTCACACCTTTTAACCAGTTCAGTATCTGAAATCTATTGCACAATTATAATTAAGTGTAATAAAAATTCAATTCACTCAATTAAAAACCAGGTAATAAAAGTATGTATAAAATGGAAATTTTACATTTGATAATGTAAGTATGGTCCATACTAAATCTAGGATCCTATTCATTTCATTTACGTAATATATTACCTGTGCATAACTCAAGTGTAAAATTTTGTTAGTGTTTATGAAGCTGATTTTTACTCTGCTTAGTTTAGTAAACGAACATAATAAACTAAAGAGATGTGTCCATTTTCTTATCTGAACAGATGAAGATTTGAAATAAGGTTTTCCATGTTCTGTTAAGTTTTCAGAGATGCATCTGTGCCTCCGTAACTAAGCAGCTAAGAGACTAAGCCGCATATTTTCATTTGTGAAGTCCAATCTGCACGTCTCCCCAGTCTTGCTTTCTGTGGTTCTAGGAAACCTTGACAACTGCACTCTAGTGACAGAGTAGCAAAGTGGAAGCATCAGCTGTTAGTTTTCTCCACTGTAATAATATGTAAGTCGTCCACAACAACAACAACAATAAACCTGGTACACAGTTATAGCCTAATGTCAGCTGGTTCATTGCTTTGGGTTTGAGTCAAGGCACCATGAGAGCTGAAAATGCGTAGAAGAAGCTGCTCCTCTCAAGGCAAGCAAAAAGAAGAGAGATAGAGACAGAGAGATTAAGACAAGATACCCCTTGAAGGACATATCCCTAGTGATAGCCTTCCTCCAAATACACCTCCCCTCCCAGAGTTTCCACCACACCCAATGCTATCAGATTATGAATCTAGAAAGGGATTAAACCATTGATTATTCCAGAGTTTTATGATCTAATCATCCCTCAATGACTAGCTTTGTAAAGTCTGGACTAGGTGGTTCATTCATATAATTCCACCACCACAACCTGAGTACTATTGTAAGTTTGAGGCCAACCTGGGCTATATGCTGAGATCCAGACCAATCTCGGATACAGAGTGAGGCTGTCTGAAAAGACCAAAAGCAAACAAAACAACCCCCAACTACTAATGATTCTGAAAAGAAAAATGACCCACTGAATACATACATCTTAACATATATAGCAGATGTCCCATCTAAGAAATAAAACATATTTTCCAAACAATTAATATCAACTGTACCGGTTTCTTGAGAAGAGAAATCCACAGGGATTCCTGGTGAAAAATCAATTATTGCACAAAACATAGAATTGGATCATATTTTTCTAAATAGAATTATAAATACTCACATCCAAGGATTAGATTACTTTAGATATTCAACCTTCAGAACATTTTGGGGCCTTAGGACATTTCAGCCACTGTTAGGAATGTAAACTTGTAAGCCAGGTGGTAAAAGTGTATGCCTTTAATCGTTGCACTCCAGAGACAGAGAAAGGTGGCTCTCTGAATTAGAGGCTAGCCTGATCTACAGAGTGCGGTCCAAAACAGCCAAAGGTACCCAGTAAAAACAAAAACAAAAAAAGCAAAAAACAAAAAAAAAAAAAAACCCAAAAACAAACAAAGCAGCAATAACACCTTGTCTCAAAAAGAAAAAATTGACACCTGTATGCCACCCCCAGCTTCATGTCTACTTCAGCCTAGAGCTGGCAACACCTGGAAAACAGACTATACCTTCAGAATGGAAAACTCCTTTACAAAACAATACTAAAAGAAATATTTTTCAATGAAATCTTACGATTAATATTTACTATGGTATATTAAGAAATCTCCTTTAGATTTGTGTATTACTAATTTCAACTTCTTGTTTCCTGTATTTGCATAGTTTTGTTTTTAAGGCAGTTTTGCAAATGATCTATTTACTTTCGTAAAAGGTATGACTTGGGTTATTTACTCATAGTTGGTTTGTTTATCTGACATTTTACCACTACTGATTTTTATTAGTTTAGATTCTGTTTCTATATTTTTATTTTCTTTCTTGTGTTAGCATTTAATTGATTTAATACTTTTGCAGATAGTTCTTCTTCAAGTGCTGCTTGGCTCCAAAGCACCTGGATTTATATATTTATACATTTATATATCCAGTCTCCAGACTGCCTTCACAAGAGGCGATGGAGTCAGATGGCAGGCCACACTGGGTCTCTTAGAAGTGCTTTCAGAGGCACACTGCAGAAGGCAGGAGGGACAAACACCTTCTGTGGCCCTGCCTGAGCTCCACGCTGTGTGGAAAGAAATCCTCCCATTTGGGAAACAGAGAGCAGTTTATATTAAGGTTTCACAGCTTTAACTCTTTTTTTTTTTCAGTGCAGTTTATTCAGGAACCTTGAACAATCTTCTGACCCTGGGGAAAGCCAGCCCACAGCTTAAATAGCCTCTGGGTAGCCAACCCAGGCGTGCCACATGGGCAATGCAGATAGGTCCACATACATGGAAGCAAGCCAGATCCTCAGCCTTAGCCAAATGTGAAATTGTTCGTGACAGAGAGCACTCACCATCGGGAAGGTGGAAGGCGGAAACCAGCTCCATCTTTCAGGCGCGGCATTTCGCAGCTCTCTACAGTTCCCCCTTTTTTGTTTTAGACGCATCAGGCAAGAGTAGAGGTCTGATCTCTGATATTAGAAATAAATTGAGACTTTGTACCGATGTTCATTTAGGTGTCATCCACCCAAAGAGCATCAGACCCGTCCGATACCTTTTTCTCAGAGGCGGGACCTGGGGCATCAACCCGCATGCAATCAGACATGCTCTTCTCTGGGTCCAAAGCGGCTGACCCTGAGTGCAGTGCTTAGCCTCGCATCCTGAGCGTATCATTTTAGCTTTTTGTGGTATCCAACCATGCTTGGGGAGAATGTCCTGCTTCAATGGCTGTAAAGGCCTGAATGATCATGGCAGCATCACACTGTTGTGAGACTCTAATCTTGCATATATACCACAGGCAAACCAAGGAGACCAACACCAGAAGGCCTGCTAACGCTCCCATGCCCGCCCATTCCTTCAGATGATTCATGGCTGCAGCAATCCATGATGATAATCCTGTGGCTAGTCCTGCGTCCACTCTGGTAGAATTTACTGTGACAATGGCCACTCTCAGCTGCTCCATCGTAGTATCGAATTCTCCAGTCCAATTACCTAAAATATAGCTCGACAATTGCTTAGACAGATTTGCAGCACAGGAAAAATTCTCATGTTATATGCTAGTGACTCAAAGTCCAGCATATTTTCATTGACAGCCAAGTTGAGCGATTTGCCATAGGGTATCAATTTGCTCCTGCACGAGGTCAATCCTCTGATTGAACACCATCAAGCTTCCTTTTAGCTGAGCATTAATTCCTTTATGTACAACTAAGGCATGAGCTACATTGACTAAATGATTATTCAGGGTCTGAGCAGTCTGCCCAGTATGACTCATGGCTAATGCCCGGGTGGTAGCTCCAACAGCCTCCAATGAGATGGTAGTAACAATGGTCGCTGTAATTCCAAGATCCCTTTTCTATCTGAAGAGAGTCATAGCGTGAGGGGCATCAACGGGCACAGGCACCCAGTGAGGCATGCGAGTAACCAGGGCATACCTAAATTTACTAGCATTCCAGCATTGGGCAAAAAAGCAAGTATCATTACCACAATTACTTGGCTCTATCTGGCTAATAATGAATAAAAATGGGGGATATAGACAAACAGGTGTGGGCTTATAGGAAATATTATGAGAAGCCTTAACCCCCTCGTTGGAACATCCTGCTTCAGTTCTAGAACTAGCAGTGGTGGTGTCCGAGGTCTGAGTAGGTTCAGGAGACCATTGCCCCCAGGGGCGAGACGTGCTCCATGCCAATTGACTAACTCCATGTTTTCCTCCACTTTTGAAAGTCATTTAAGGTTCTTAAATTATTTTTTCCTTTTTTTTTTTAAATTTTCATCAATTACACTTTATTCATTCTGCATCCCCCCATAAGCCCCTTCCTCCTCCCCTCCCAATCCCACCCTCCCTCCTCCCTCTGCTTGCATGCCACTCCCCAAGTCCACTAATAGGGGAGGTTCTCCTCTCCTTTCTGATCTTAGTCTGTCAGTTCACATCAAAAGTGGCTGCATTGTCCTCTACTATGGCCTGGTAAGGCTGCTCCCCCCCAGCGGGAGGTGATCAAAGAGCAGGCCATACAGATTATGTCAGAGACAGTCCCTCTTCACATTACTATGTAACCCAATTGGACTCTGAACTGCCCTGGGCTATATCTGTGCAGGGGTTCTGGGTTATCTCCATGAATAGTCCTTGGTTGGAGTATGAGTCTCTGGGAAGACCCCTGTGTTCAAATTTTCTTGTTCTGTTGCTCTCCTTGTGGAGACCCTGTCCTATCCAGCTCTTACTATTTCCCACTTCTTACCTAAAATTCCATTCACTCTGCCCAACAGTTGCCCATCAGGCTCAGCATCTGCTTTGATAGTCTGAAGGGCAGAGGCTTTCAGAGGCCCTCTGTGGTAGGTTCCTAGGTTGTTTCCTGTTTTCTTCTTCTTCTGATGTCCATCCTCTTTGCCTTTCCGGATGGGGATTGGACATTTTAGTTAGGGTCCTCTCTCTTGCTTAGTTTCTTTAGATGCACAGGTTTTAGTGGGTTTGTCCTATGTTGTATTTTTCATTGCTGAGTAATATTCCATTGTGTAGATGTACCACAATTTCTGCATCCATTCTTCAGTTGAGGGGCATCTGGGTTGTTTCCAGCTTCTGGCTATTACAAATAAAGCTGCTACAAACATGGTTGAGCAAATGTCCTTTTTGTGTACTTGAGCCTCTTTTGGATATATGCCCAGTAGTGTTATGGCTGGATCTTGAGGAAGCGCTATTCCTAGTTGTCTGAGAAAGTGCCAGCAATCAGAACTCTCGGCCATAAAACACAGTCATTGTGTTTCCCAGGTGAGACAGCTTTAACTCTTTAACTTCTTACATAGTTTAATTTTTTTTCTTTGAGAATTTAATATATGTACACAATAATATGTGATCATATTTGTCTCCGTTTCCCCTATGCAGCTCCTCCTGGATTTTTGCTAACATGACTCCTTTTCAATGTCTTGACTTTTTTCCTCTCTCTCAACAGCAATCAGATGCCAGTAGCTACTCATTTAGAGGCAGGGACTTGTTGCATCCTCCCCATCTATGGTTGAGTATTTGCTGACCCATCTTGTGCAGATTTTGTATAAGCAACCATGTTGCTGTTGGTTTATAAATGCAATAACTATGTCATGTACAGAAGACAACCCTTGCCATCATCTCTCCTTGACTATTGTTCCATCTCTTTTTCTGTGATGTTACATGAGCCATGGTGTGGATAGGGGCATTCATAAAAAATGGCCAATTAAGAATGAGAATTTATGATCATTTTTGTCTCAACACTTTGATCCCTTATGAGTTTTGAATTGACTCCTGACCACTGTGCAGGTGAGCGGTTATGACAAGTTCTTATTTCCTGATGACCAGTTTTCACAGTGTCAGAAGGTGCATATAGAGGCTATTTGGAGAAGTGGTTATACACAGTGATAGACATTGAATGCTACAGTATCTGCCAGGCAAGATGTACTGACGGATGCACACTGGCATGATTGTTATGAAGGAATCAACCACTTTCTGATTAGATTTGATCAAAAGAAAATTGGTATTGGGATCCTGTACTGCCTAGCATTGGGAACCTGACCAAAATTCAGTGGCTCTGGAGGTCCTAAGCTAAAGGGTTGAAGCTACTATTGTTATTTTCCCTTCTAACTATTTGTGGTTATGCTCATATAGTTTTCTAAGGAATTTGTGACTTTATCTATTTTAGACATTTGACACAACTCTGAGAATATTTATTATTATTACTATAATTGTTTTCTTGTTATTTCATTAGGTTAGTAATTTTACGTTTTTATGTCTTTATATGCTTTCTAGACAATATAAAAAATCATCAAAAATTCTTATCTAAGCCTTCTAATATAATGATGCTAACACTACCACCAAACGCAGACTCAATATATGTGGATATCATATGAACCCTTTCCAAGAAAGAATTCTCATTCAAAATCCACCCATTCATTTAATTTTAAAAGTGAAATAATTGCTTAACTTTTAACATAATCATATTGCACATTTAAAAGTAGTACAAATTTATAAACAATTTCTCAAATAAAAAATTTAACATATTTTTGAAAACTGGAATGATTTTTTTAATTATCAAGCTATAACTTCTCTCCAGAAAAAAAAAATGGGAAAGGCCATTTCATTTTACTTGTATTATTTGTTTTGAATACTCATATGCTTTGCTCTAGAAATACTGGTGTGTTTGAACAAGGAATGTTGTTCTAGATCCCTCTAGGCTGTGAGCTAAGGTGGTCTCATTGTTCTAGGTTTAAAACATCCAAACTATAATAGGTGACAAAATACTAGTGCCCCCCAGGATTTTTATGAGAGTTATTATACTGACTTTGATTTCAACTGTTTTGTATTTAAAATATTGCTTCATATCAAATATCTAAAAGTGCCAGTAAAAAAGGGGAACCCTCCCCCATTGCTGGTTGGAATGTAACCTTGTACAACCACTTTGGATATCAATCTGGTGTTTTCTCAGAAAATTAGGAATAGTGCTACCTCAAGGTCCAGCTATACCACTCCTCAAAAGATGCTCCACCATATAACAATGACACTTGTTCAACTACGTTCATAGGAGCTTTGTTTGTAATAGCCAGAACGTGGAAACAACCTAGATGATCCTCAACCAAAGAATGGATACAGAAATTTGTGGTAAGATTACACAATGGAATACTACTCAGCAATTAAAAACAAGGAAATCATGACATTTTCAGGCAAATGGTGGGATCTAGAAAAGATCATTCTGAGTGAGGTAACCCAGAAGCATAAAGACTCCACATATGGTATATACTCATTTTTAAGTAGATATTAAACATATAATACAGGATAAACATACTAAAATCTATAGTCCCAAAGAAGCTAAACAACAAGGAGGACCGGAGGGAAGAGGCTGAAACCTCATTCAGAAGGACAAACAGGATAGACATTAGAAGTAGAAGACAGGGAGCCAGACAGGAGACTTTCTCTGAATGACTCTACCCGTCAGGGTATAGAAGGAGATGCTGAGACTCATAGCCAAACTTTGGGCAGAGTGCAGAAAACCTTATGGAAGAAAAGGGAGATAGAAAGACCTGGAGAGGACAGGAGCTCCACAAGGTGAACAACAAAGCCGAAACACCTCTGCCCAGGGGGGCTACAGAGACTGATACTCCAACCAACGACAATGCATGGAGATACCTAGACCTCCTGCACAGATGTGGCCCATAGCTGCTTAGTTTCCAAGTGGGTTTCTCAGTAAGGGGATAAGGGGCTGTCTCTGACATGAACTCAGTGGCTGCCCCTCTGATCACCTCTCCCTGGGAGGTACAGCCTTGCCAAGCCACAAAGGAAGTTGATGCAGCCAGCCCTGATGAGACCTGATAGGCTAGGACCAGATAGAAAGGGAGGAGCTCCTCCCTATCAGTGGACTAGGGGAGGGGCATAGGGCTAGAAGAGGGGGTGTGGGTGGGACTGGAAGGAGAGGAGAGGGGGCTGCAGCAGGGATACAAAGTGAATAAATAAGAATAAATTTAAAAATGCATTACAAAAAGTGAGTATGATATTTCATAAGTTAACTTTAATATTAATAAGTGAGGATTGATCATCTTACCCCAGGTCCTCTTTCTTGTTTATCTTCTATAGGTGTATAGATTTCAGTATGTTTATCCTATCTTATAGGTCTATATAAGTGAGTATATACCATGTGTGTCTTTCTGCTTTGGGGATACTTCACTCAGGATGATCATTTCTAGGTCCCACCATTTGCCTGTAAATTTCATGATTTCCTTGTTTTTAATTGCTGAGTAGTATTCCATTGTGTAAATGTACCACAATTTCTGTATCCATTTCTAGACTGAGGGACATTTGGGTTGTTTCCAGGTAATAAGAATCTACATTTAACCCTAGTTAGTCTGTTGGTTTTATAGTCAAGGTAAGACATTGCTTAGATTTTTGAAAAATAATTTATATCTTTGTCAATATTTTGTTAGCTGGGCATGGTGCCACATGTCTTTAATCCCAGCATTAAGAGAGGCAGAGGCAGGCAGATCACTGTGAATTCAAAGCCAGCCTGGTCTACAAAGTGAGTCCAGAACAGCCAGGGCTACACACAGAGAAACTCTGTCTCAAAAAACAAAAACAAAACAAACAAAATACAAAACAAAAAAATTTAAATAATCACAGCATAAATAATTAATTTATCAAAAATTGTTAAATTTTTGTATAAGAATACATATTTTAAAATATTATAATTCTTATCTTTTCAGAAAAATTTTGTTCCTTGCATCTTAGGTTATTACAATGGGATTTTCTTACAAAATGAGAAGAATTTTTTATGATCCTACAGAACAGCCTAATATGAGAGAGTTCGTAAATAAATAAATAAATAAATAAATAAAGTTAATTGGTAGCAATTTGATTTTGTCCTGCCTTCTCGGAGCAATTATTTGCTAGAGATGTGTCCAAATATTCTGTCTTTTTGACTGATGCATATCATAGTCCAAACTTGTGAGATTAGCTTGGTTATTTGCACTTGATACTGATAGTCAGGGAATGCTGCCTGTGCATGGATACACCACGGAAAACAGGAATACTGTTCACATATGAATGCTTGGAGGGCGGGGAAGACAAACAGAAGCCATAGAGCAATGTTTCCCGTGGCTCTAAGAAGGCAAAGAAAAGGCAAAGTCCCTGAGTCAATAGGCCTATTTACAGCCCTGTTTATGGGCACTCATGTGGGGAAATGCTTTGTGTCTTAGAGAGTTCTTATTATTTAGTAGGGAAATTGCATGACAGCAAGTTGGGCACAATGGGAGCTAGAGAATGCTTTAGGAGCACACAATAGTACAAATTACTTTGCTCAGAGAATGAATGAAAGCAGATTTAAGAAAAACATATGGAAAGTCATTATATTTAGACCTCTGATGTTGGCAGAAATACTCTACTTAGCCAATTGTAAAAATATATATAAACGAAAAGGACAGGAATTGGAAAGCAAATTGGTGGTTATGGGGAAAAAAGGCTGAAAATAGGTGGAAAACAATTTCATGATAAAGAGTGCTTAGGAGGATAGAATGGGAGACTTTTGGCTCTTTCCATGCTCATATTCTGAATGGAGACTGACTCATTTTCTCAGCTTTGTTGCAGATTCCAAGACAATTTCACGTGGATTTCTATATTTTTAAAATAAAAACAACTTCAAAAATGTCAAGTATTATTTTCAATGGGTTCCAAAATGGATGTATAGACTTAATGGTGTTGTATAATTATCTTAACTTCTTAGTCACAATGTTCTAAAAGTGATCATTGAATAAAGTGAATAGAATGATGATGGCAACTATTTTTAAATAGATGTGATAATGGTAAAGCACTTTGGAAAGAAAGAAAATTGTACAGAATAAAGTATGTTAATCTAACATCACAAAAGAAAACCTGGCAGTTTTCTAAAGCAGAATAGATTGTTAATTATTTGCATTTTAAACTTGGGTGTGGGCATTTTGGTTTTCATGCTTCACTCAATGGCTCATTTGAGATTATCCCTTAAATCTAATTCTACCTTAGCATGTTTGTGTTCATTTTAAAAATTTTAGCTCATGTTAACAATCTACACTTTGTTTGCTCTGCTATAACTTGACCCATGAAAAAACAGTTTTGATTATATGTTCTCAGAAAATTGGGATAGCCTTGTAGCAATTTTAATTTTCTCATAGTGAAGAAAGAATGAACACTGTAATTAATATAAAAAATAAAAATTTAATTAAAAAGACATACATATTATATAAGCATAAGAAAAAAGGACCAGGAAGCAAATGGCTCAGAGTTAAATTTGGCGTATGATATTGTTACTATGGGCAATTAAAGAAACTATCTAATTTTCTTTAGTAGTTATATTAATGATTCAAGTCAGTTACTTTTTCATGACTTTATCATGCATCTGCTCATTAATAATTGAAGAATCTTAAGTGTTTGTTATGTGTAAAACAATCTGCTAAGCATAGTGAGTACAGAACTAAATATATAAACTAATTCATAACAGTAATAACAAAATTAATCTTTCTGTACTTCAGCCCATTATATAGTCTCATCTTTCCAGTAATATACTATCACTAGAAAGATTTCTAGCAGGAAGATAGTTGAAATATTAGTAATAGAACATTTTATCTGTGGAGATTAATGTTTCCATGAAATTATGAAAATTATATAAATTTTCAAAGTTTTCATTTTCTGGTAGTGTCTGGCATACCATCTAGACTTCTTGTCTTATGCTGCCTTGGAAATTTTCTCTATTCTGCACCTTTATCCTCTTTTTTTAATTTTATTTTTGTTTCTTAAACAATTTATTCACTTCATATCCCAATTGTAGCCCCTCTCATCTCCTCCCTGTTCCACCCTCCCTCGCTCTTCCCCCTTCCCCCCTTCCTTTAGTCTCCCATCCTACAATATGACCCTAGCCTATCAAGTCTCATGGATCCTTTTCTTCTGTGAGCTGGCAAGCTCCGCCAGGGGTAAGTAATCAAAGAGCAGGCAACCAAGTTCATGTCAGAGACAGCCCCTGTTTCCCTTGCTAGGGAACCCACATGGAGACTGAGCTGCCATGGGCTACATCTGAGCAGGGGACCTAGGTCCTCTCCATGCATGGTCCTTGTTTGATGCATCAGTCTCTGCAGGACACCCTGGGTCCAGATATTTTGGCTTCGTTGGTCACCTTGTGGAGCTCCTGTCCCCTCAGGGTCCTTCTAAAGGCAATGTACAACAAACCATTCTCCTTTAAATCCAACTGATTCAGATCTCTGCAACTTTCCCTCATGGGTCACTGCAGATGACAGTAGCAAAATGCTGGTAAAGTAAAGATCATGGGGCATCATGGGACGGCAGCATCTGTGGATAGACCACACAGCAACTCCATTGCACTTGGGCGATTACAGTATCAACAACACAACATTAAAAAAAAAAAAGTGAATCAAAAGACAACTGGATGAGATTGGTTTTTTCCTTCTCAAAATAAAACCATGCAAAAATTCCTAACTGCTCCTTTTCAGCCCCTTATTTATCAATGTTAATAAGGAATATATTCATTTACCTGTACTTATGTCACCAGTTTACTGTAATGATCAGCAGACATTAATAAATTGTACTTCAAACAAGTTTGACTTAAATAAGGATGCTTCTTGTATGGCTCGTGTTTACAGCTGTATCCCTGATTGTATAACAGAATTTATACTTTCAAACAACAGACGGTTAAAGAACATAGAGTAATTGGTCAATGATGTAGAAATTGTCAAAATTATGATTAATTTTCAAAAGAAGTCTAAATTCAAAGTTGTTTTTTTTTTAATTTATTTATTTATTTATTTATCATGTACGCAGTGTTCTGACTGCATGTGCGCCTGAACGGCAGAAGGTGATACCAGATCTCGTTATAGATGGTTGTGAGCCACCATATGGTTGCTGGGAATTGAACTCAGGGCCTTTGGAAGAGCAGCCAGTGCTCTTAACCTCTGAGCCATCTTTCCAGCCCCTCAAAGTTGTTTTTTTGTCTTGAGAAGATTGTCTTTATGATTTATAATTTTTCATTTAAAATAAGGTTTTTTTTTTTGCAGTATCCATTAGGTAGACTTTTGATTCAGGAGCATGGCCGATGCTTCTGGAAGTCAACCACAAGTACTGCACATGCTGAGCGTTTGCCCTATCACTGAGCTGCCCCCAACCCATAATTAGGCAACTTTCAATTTCAGTGTGTGGGAAGAAATTGGATTCTTCAAGAAAACCACTGCAGAGGTTTCTTCCCCTTATGACATCTAGTAAAAGCGTCTAGCTTCGTAGACAAGGGATGAAGAAATGATAGAGGAATGGCTACTAGCATTTATCATTGCTTGAAGTCTGCATTCAGAATGCTGAGGGATTTAGATCTGTCAGTAAATCTCCATGGGGAAAAAAGCAATTTCAGTATGGCACATCTAATATTTATAGCATATGAGTTGGCACAAAAGATTTTTGTGAAATAATTTGCAAAACTATTGATTGATTCATGTATCCCTGACATAAAATTTTTACCCTAGTAAATGCATCATTTTTTTTCCTTTTATAGCTTTAACTAGATGGGCAGAAGGATGAATTTTGTGTGTGTGTGTGTGTGTGTGTGTGTGTATGAATATGTACATATGTTTGTTTCTCCAATTAGTGATTTTTTTCCTTCTGATTCATTTCAGAAAGTGTATTTTTTTAAAAAATGGAGACATGGAATTATTCTGAATCCACCACAATGACATACTTTTATACATTTCCTTCTTCAAACATGCATCATTTATGTACCATAATTTACTTCAATAAAGAAGGTTAACAAGCTACTGGTTCATAACTAGTGATAATGGGATACCTACTTTGTTATATGATTAAAACAGCAGAGGAAGGAAGGCTCATTCTTAGGTTTTTCCTAGCCTTTCTCTGCAGCCATTCATAAAACCTAAGAAGGATTGTCTATCCTTTCTAAAAAGCAAAGTAACGAAGACTCAGGCAATAGAGCTATTTACTGAGGAAAAAAAAAAAGGATAACCCTGTCTCTGAAGACCATCGGATAAAGAAAAAATCTGAACAAAGATGGTGTGTGATGTCCCCCATCTTCTTATCTTTGGTTGCTACTATTCATTTATCCAATGGTATTTTCTCATGACTGTTCACTCTTGTCAAATCAATTATAACATAAAAGATATTTTTATTGTTTATTCAGATCTTTATTTTCTTATTAAGATTATTGTATCACAAACTAAATAAATATCTATATTTTTCTCTAGTTGCTGTATTATTAGTCTGGGTAAGATAAAGGTTATTTTTCTTCTTTGTTACTCATCATGCATAATTTGTGTTTTGTGTGTTTTAGTTGGTTTGTTTTGATAGTTAAAGACAATGAAAATATAAAATTCATACAAAGGGAAGAAAACATTTGCAAATAGTATCTATTCACAAAGTTTCTCTAAGCTAGCTTGAGTTCTTCATTTATGCCAGAAGCAATGTACCTTACCCCTGTATGGCCTTTATTTGAGCATTTTATTAACTCCATATACTTTGTACAGTGTGTTTCGGTTCTTTCGTAAATGCCACTAACAGAAGGAATACCTGAATGAATTGTTCAATAAGTGCCAACTTATATAATGACTGTATTTCACCTTTGGAAAGAAAGACAGAGGCAAGGTCACTGCAAATGATGGACACTTTCAATAGTCAGCCTACTAATGATGCAGACGAAATTCGGTACAGTTGATTTACAAGTCTCATATACAATTACCTATATTCGAAAAATATTGCCTACCAACCAATAAAAATAGACCTTTTATCTGTGAACCTAGAACACAAGGTAGCAGTGCAGTGAGGCTAGCTGTGTTGTTTCAGGTTTTAGATTAATGGCCAGTCCCCTTGGAACAGATGTTAAGTCCTCATTTGCACTCGTGTGCATCCACTGCTATTTCCGGTGGAATGGGTTTTGCTCTGATCAATAAACGTATCAGCCCAGTTGTTCATCTTGTTAGAGAGGTCAACGCGGTGACAGAGGTACATCTGTTTTCGTGTCAAATAATGTCTGAGGTAATGAATCCTCTCCAGCTAGATAAACAACACCCCTGCAATTGTCCTTTGGTCCCTCACCGCAGAGCTGATCATGATTAAGCGGAGGCGCTTGGGAATTGAAGGTGTTGGCACTTTCTAAAGCATTTTAAACCTGAACTTTTTGCTCCTCTACATGGTGATTTCCATCTCTTCAGTAGCAACCTTGCTGCATAACATGCAGCTAAGAGGCTGGTTTTCCTACAATGCCACTTGCCTACATGGGAAAATGAGGCGAACAAAGTTCTAAATGGGAACTTAAGAAAATTGTTCCAATTGCTTACATGTTCATAAAAATAGTCTCCTTGCAGTGATCAAAATTAACTAATGTAATAAATTCATAATGAAGCTAAAATGCAAAGTTTGTATCTGAACAAAGGTGCCTTTTCAATGGTACTTGGTAAATGACATCTGCTATTGCTCCTACCTGAGTGACTAAATGGGGGAAAATACTATTTTACCAGAGGATGGATAAGTTATGAAAATGTGTTCAGACGAAACTGCAAAGTTCCTCTAAGTTATCTTGAAGGAAAAAAAAATATGAGGATGATGTCTTGTTTGCTTGATGGATAGGGTAGGTTATTTCTGGGTGGATTAAGTTATTGTATTTCATCAAGCGTATTTCCTATAACAGAATTGGATGTGATAAATAGATGCAGTCACTCTGATTTGTAGTCACTTGCTGAATTGCTAGCATTCATTTAGCTCACACTTTGGCATTGATTGACCACGTAGTCCTGTCGCTTGAAGCAAGTCACTTGAGCCCTGTAGTCACCGATGTCTAGACTAGTAAAATATAGAAAGGGGCTCTTTACCAAGCAAATACCCTCGGGAAAACGCATTCTTCATGCCTTAGCACAAAGCACAGACTTGTAAATGGTCTTTGTGAGTGGGGGTAGCTGGCATCACGTGGAAGTGGGCAGGCTATCCACATTTGAACAATGACACTGAGGTAAATGCAATTATGCAATCCATCCTCCTTCACCCCATGACTTTGAAACTTTTTGATCAAACGAAATTTTAACACTTTTAGAGGGCATGATTGCTGACTGGCTTTTCCAACTAATGACTCCATTAACTAGCAATACCTGCACTATTACATACAGAAAAGGTCAATTCAGTCCAGCTGAAAAATTAAAACCTAGCAAACAACTATTTCACCTCAGTTCCCCCGTCCCTTTCTTTCTAGCTTGCTTTCTTTCTTCTAAGTTTTAGTATGAAAAGCTTATTCATTTACTGGGACAGAAGATGAAAGCATCATTTTGGAGAAGGCGCCAGTAGTATGGAGAGTGACGCTGGCCAGAATGGAGGCCTAGAGGACCAAATGGCTGCAAACCTGGCAGTAAGCAGCCATGCCTAAGTCTCAGGCTGCAGCTTTTAGGAGGCCTCCATGCTAGGAAAAGCAGCCCAACTGATAGACTAGAGGACCCAACCACCTTGCTAAACTTGGACTCCAATTTCAACCATAATCCACTGAGAATGAGGTTGAGGTTCAATACTCAGGCCAAGAGTACAAGTCTCAGTCATGCTTGTACAATTGCAGCTACCAATCAGAAAACTGAAGGACAAAAGGAATGGACATTAGATGTAGAAGAAAACAAGTAACAGGACAGGAGCCTACCATTGAAGGCCTCTGAAAGACTCTACCTAGCAGTGTATCAAAGCAGATACTGAGACTCATAACCAAACCTTCAGCAGAGTACAGGGAATCATAAGAAAGAAGGGGGAGTTAGTATGAAGTGGAAAGGATAGGAGTTCCACAAAAACTAAATATATCTGAGCACAGGGGTCTTTTATGAGACTATTTCTCTAACCAAGGACCATTTATGGATATAATCTAGAACCTATGCTCAGATGTAGCCCGTGGTAGCTCAGTATCCAAGTGGGTAAGAGGAACAGGGACTGTTTCTGACATGAACTCAATGGTGGGCTCTTTGACCTCCCCCCCCCCAAGGGAGGAGCATCCCAGCTAGACCACAGAGGAGGACTTTGCAGCCATTTCTGAAGATACCTGATAAACCAGGGTCAGATGAAAGAGGAGGAGGTCCTCCCCTATCAATGGACTTGGAAAGGGGCAGGGAGGAGATGAGGGAGGGTGAGATTGGGAGGGAAAGAAGGAGGGGGATACAGCAGGGATACAAAGTTAACAAACTGTAACTAATATTTAAAAATTAAAAACTGAAAAAAATAAATAAAAGATAACCCATTAAAAAAGAGAGAGAGAAAAAAAGAGAGAGAAAACTAGCCTATGAGCAGGAATGAAGGAGAAGCTTGGCTCAGGCTCCTCCACTCCCGGAAATGATGGAAAAGAGAAGGGTACTTCTATTTGTCAGAAGTGAAACAGATGCATCCTTTATCCAGCAGCCATGTGTCCAGCTGTATAGAAGAGAATTGGTTGTGTTAGAGCTTCTTATAGCTCCTTATATTGACTCACATGGAATGAATCAAGTCCGCGTCACTGGATGCTCTATATTCATTCTTTCCCTGCAAGACTTGGTGGAATGTTTCCACATGAATTTTTATGCCCGGAGAGTGGTTTAGAACCATTTCTAGGGGCCTGGGATACAGCTCCGTAGCTCTGAGGTAGAGTGCTTGCCTAGAGTGAATGAGGCCCGAGGTTTCATTCCCAACACTACGGAAGATGCTTATAGATTCTGAGAAGCTGTCTGAGAATCAGGGGCACAAACTCCACTCATGAGTGAAAACTATGTGGTGTTAATGTATTAATGTATGAATAAGAGTGCCTCAGATGAGTCTTCCCTCATCAGATCATTCGCTGATATACATACACACACATACCACACCACACCACACACACACACTACACCACACCACATATACACACACACACACATGCACACACACTGGAAATAACATACACCACACCAGACAGAAAAGGAGCTAACAGTACTGTGATTCATATATGTTTCATATGCTGGCAGTGCCAGACCAGACACATTTTGGAAGATAAGTGATTATTAAAACGGAGCAAAATACAGATAACATTTTACGGAATTATTAATCAAAATATAAAGATCAATGTCACATGTTTTATATTCTTTTGTGCAGCTAATTATGTATAGGTGCGTGCCCTTCTATCCTCTTCTTCTCTTCTTCCATAAGACTCCTTGCACACTGCCCAAAGTTTGGTTGTGAGTGTCTGCATCTTCTTCGATCCACTTCTGGGTGGAGTCTTTCAGAGGACTTCTGTGGTAGGCTCCTGTCCTGTTCCCTTTCTACCACCGCTTCTGGAGACTATCCTATTTGACCTTCTGAATGAGAATTAAGCATCCTCCCTAGGGTTCTCCTTGTTGTTTAAGTTCTTTAGGTCTGTATACTTTAGCTGTTTATCCTATAAAATATGACTAATATCCACTTATAAGTGCTTATATACCTTGAGTTTCTTTCTGCTTCTGGATTACCTCACTCAGGATGATCTTATCTAGTTCCAACCATTTGTCTGAAAATTTCATGATTTTCTTGTTTTTAAGAGCTGAGTATTTTTGTTCTAGAGACAATTCAAAACATCTTTATTTTTTCCCCAAAAAAGGCATTATTAGTTCTTCTCACAGGATAATTTTACAAAGAAAAACTAGTTTGGAGTCTTCTAGCATGAATGAATTTTGAGGTTTTGAGATGTGTGGGAGTAAAACTTTGTTAATTTTCCCTTTCTTCCTTTGACTTTCTTTTTTAATTATTTTTATTTTTTTAATTTTATTTTTTTTCTTAACAGTTACATTTTATTAACTCTGTATCCCAGCCGTGTCCCTCTCCCTCATTTTCTCCCAATCCCACCCTCCCTCCCTAATCTCCACCGTGCCCCTTTCCAAGTCCACTGATGGGGGGGACCTCCTCCCCATTCATCCGATCCTGTTTTATCAGGTATCTTCAGGACTGGCTGCAAAGCCCTCCACTGTGGCCTAACAGGACTGTTCCTCCCTTGGGGGGTGGGGAGGTCAAAGAGCCAGTCATTGAGTTCCTGTTAGAAATAGTCCCTGTTCCCCACACTTTGGGAAACCAATTGGTTACTGAGCTAGCACAGGGTACATCTGAGCAGAGGTTCTAGGTTATATCCATACATGGTCCTTGGTTGAATGTCAGTCTCAAAAAAGACCCTGTGCCCAGATATATTTAGTCCTTGTGGAGCTCCTATCCTTTCCCCATCAGACTAACTCCCCTTCTTTCATATGATTCCCTGTACTCTGCCAAAGGTTTGGTCATGAGTCTTTGCTTTGAAAACACTGCTAGTTAGAGACTTTCAGATGTGCTCAGTAGACTCCTGTCATACGTTCAATGCACATCCCATCTGTCTTTCTAAACGAGGATTGATCATCTTACCCCATGTCCGCTCTCTTGATTATCTTTTTTAGGTGTATACATGCTGGAGAGGTTGTGGAGAAAGGGGAACCCTCCTCCACTGCTGGTGGGAATGTAAACTGGTACAACCACTCTGGAAATCTATCTGGCGCTTTCTAAGACAATTAGGAATAGTGCTTCCTTAAGACCCAGCTATACCACTGCTAGGTATATACCCAAACTTTGTTCAAGTACACAAAAGGGATACCTGCTCAACCATGTTTATAGCAGCTTTATTTGTAATAGCCAGAACCTGGAAACAACCCAAATGTCCATCAACGGAGGAATGGGTACAGAAATTGTGGTATTTTTACACAATGGAATACTACTCAGCAATCAAAAAGGAGGAAATCATGAAATTATTTTTATTTTTATTAATTACAATTTAGTCACTTTGTTTCCCCCCCTATAGCTCCCTCCGTCCTCCCTTCCCAATCCTACACTCCCTCTTCCTTACCCGTGTCCCTCTCCCAGTCAACTGAGAAGGGAGGTCCTCCTCCATTTACCCCTGATCCTACTCTATCGGGTCTCATCAGGACTGGCTGCATTGTCTTCTTCTGTGGCCTGATAAGGCTGCACCCCCCTGAGGGGAAGGTGATCAAAGAGCAGGCCAATCAGTTCATGTCAGAGACAGTCCCTGCCCCCATTACTATGGAACTCACTAGGACACTGAACTGCCATAGGCTACCTCTGTGCCGGGGTTCCAGGCCATCTCCATGAGTGGTCCTTGGCTGGAGTATCAGTCTCAGAAAAGACCCCTGTGCCCAGAGTTTTTGTATCTGTTGCTGTCTTTGTGGAGCTCCTGTCCTCTCCAGGTCTTACTATCTCCCACTTCTTTCATAAGCTTCCATGTATATTGCCCAAAGTTTGGCTATGAGTCTCAGCATCTGCCTGCAGGGTAGAGCCTTTCAGAGCCTGTCTGTGGTAGGCTTCTGTTCTGTTCCCTGTTTTCTCCCTCCAACGTCCATCCTCTTTGCCTTTCTGAATGAGGATTGAGAATCTTAGCCAGAGTCCTCCTTCTTGATTAGCTTTCCTAGGTGTACATATTTTAGTATGTTTATCCTATATTATATGCCTAATGTCCACTTATGAGTGAGTATATATCCTGTGTGTCTTTCTGCTTCTGGGATACCTCACTCAGGATGGTCTTTTCCAGTTCCCACCATTTACCTACGAATTTCATGATTTCCTTGTTTTTTTATCACTGAGTAATATTCCATTGTGTAGATGTACCACAATTTCAGTATCCATTCCTCCATTGAGGGACATCTAGGTTGTTTCCAGATTCTGGCTATTATGAATAAAGCTGCTCTGAGCATAGTTGAGCAAATGTCCTTATATGGTCGAGCATCATTCAGATATATGCCCAAGAGTGGTATAGCTGGGTCTTGCATTAAGGCTATTTCCAGTTTTCTGAGAAAGTGTTATATTGATTTCCAAAGTGGTTGTACAAGTTTCCACTCCCACCAGCAATGGGGGAGAGTTCCCCTTCCTCCACATTCTCCAGCATGTGTTGTCACTTGAGTTTATGAGCTTAGCCATTCTGATAGGTGTAAGATAGTATCTCATAGTTGTTTTGATTTAAATTTTCACGATGGCTAAAGAAGTTGAGCCTTTCTTTTATGTTTCTCAACAATGTGGTATTCTTCTTTTGAGAATTCTCTGTTTAGTTCTGTACTCCATTTTTAATTGGATTATTTGGTATATTCATGTTTAACTTCTTGAGTTTTTTTTTAATATATTCTCTATTTTAGCCCTCTGTTGGATATAGGATTGGTAAAGATCTTTTTCCAGTTTGTATGCTGTCATTTTGTTCTGTTGACAGTGTCCTTTGTTTTACAGAAGCTTTTCAGTTTCATGAAGCCCCATTTATTGATTGTTGATCTTGGAGCCTGTGCTGTTGGTGATCTGTTCAGGAAGTTGTCTCCTGTGCCAATGAGGTCAACACTCTTCCCAATTTTTCTTCTAACAGATTTACTGTATCTGGTTTTATGTTGAGTTCTTTGATCCACTTGGACTTTAATTTTGTGCAGCGTGATAAATATGGATCTATTTGCATTTTTCTACTTGTAGCCATACAGTTAGACCAACACCATTTGTTGAAGATGCTGTCTTTTTTTCTATTGTATGTTTTTGGATTCTTTATCAAAAATCAAGTATCCCTAGTTGTGTGGGTTTATTTCTAGGTCTTCTATTCGATTCCATTGATCCACCATTCTGTTTCTATGCCAACACCATGCAGTTTTATTACTAACGCTCTGTAGTACAGCTTGAGATCAGGGATGGCTGTATTTCCAGATGATCTGTTGTTGTCCTGGATTGTTTTAGCAAATCTGGGTTTTCTGTTTTTCCATATGAAATTGAGAATTGTTCTTTCAAGGTCTATAAAGAATTGTGCTGGCATTTTGATGAGAATTGCATTGAATCTGTGGATTTATTGCTTTTGGCAGGATGGCCATTTTCACTATGTTAATCCACACTCACCAGAGTATGTGGAAAGGGCAGGGGGTCCACAGTTTGCTACTCCCGGACCCAGGGGCACCTTTGCACCTGGCTGAGTTCTTTTCTTTTTGAGCTCTTTTGTTCATATTAAACAGTCTTTTAAGCCCTTTAATCATGTCTCATGAGTTTTACTATTAACTTTGTATGATATCTTTAATAATTCTATCTTGCTCATTCTTGTCAGTTCTCTTACAGAGGTTAGACTTCGAGGCATGGTTTCTTAGTAAAAGCATCATTTGGAACAGTTTAAAACTCAATATTTCAACCACTAATATTCAATGCAAGACCTACCTATTGATAGCTTATATCTACATTCCATTCAGTGTTCCACTCAGAATCTTAATCTTCTTAGATAAAATCCCAACAAAATTTATATTTATTTTTTAATTGTTGTCGTAAGAGAAGAACTTGGGTTACCACAAATCTTCATCCTATGAAGATCATTTATTCCAGTTTGTATATTTGGAAACTATGTATGTCTATATGGCCTCCTATCATTCTACTGTTTCTCTCTTTAGACTGGAAAATTTTCTGCATAGTACTTTTGAAATAAGGACACCCCCCCCCCCCCACCGCCCATACACACACACTGCCTTTTAGGACAGGTGTTATTTTAAAAGTCTTTCATGATAGCCCGGTGCCTATAGAATATAAATGACTAGATTTCATAGTGTAGGAGGGTCTACCTTCCTTTTTTTCCCCCTCAAATCATTAGCATTATCTGACTGTGTATGCTAACCTGGTTTCTATTACTTTTAAGAAATAACTGAGTTGTTTGTTTTTTAAGTTTATCTTGACTGAAAGTTTTGGAAGTGCCAATCCAGGATCAGTCTAAAGCCATTGTTATGGACCTCTGGAGCCAATGTTATGCCTGATGACAATGGCAGTGAGCCCATGGCTCACTGAAGCAAGAGGCAAAGAATATATAAGAGCCAGGGTATTGCAATATCCGTTCAGAGAGCATCTTCTAAGGACCTCTGTGGTAGCTAGCGTTCCCTACAGAAACCAACCTGGTAGAATGAATCTATATACACAGAGCAAGGTGATTTAATAGAATGGCTTTCAGGCTGTAGTCCAGCTAGTCCAACAATGGCTGTCCAGGAACAGAAAGTCCAAGAACCCAGTAGCTGTTCTGTCAGTGAGACTGTATGTCTCAGTTGGTCTCTGTACTGGAATCCTGAGGATGTGGGCTCTGATAGCAGCAAAGGAATTTACTGGCCAGACAGAGTCCCATACAAAGATAGGCACCAAGATTGTGTGGCCAGATTGAAGGTGTATCTTCACAACTCAAAAGATCTGGATTAAAAGTGGGTCTTCTCATTTCAAATTATCCAATTCAGAAAAAAAAATATCTCTCACAAGTATACCCAGTCAGTTGGATTTTTGTTATCTCCAGATATAGTCAAGTTGACAACCAAGAATTCCCATCAAAACCTCCTGCTGTTTCCACTTTCCATCTCCTACCCTGAGGAAAATGAGGGCCCCAAACCATAGTGCTTTGTGTTCTAAGCTGGTGTTGGCTTTCTTAACCTGTAAGAATTTAGTCCTGTAGTGTTGGTCTACTGTCCTTCTGTATTTGATTTTTGGTTTTGTTTTTGTTCTGGTTACTTCTTCACACTGCAAACCACCTCTGAAGCATTTCTGAACTGCCTGTCTGGCCTCCTATCAATATTGATGCCTTTTCATTGTGTGCTTTCATATGACTGGACAGCATTTGGAGGGTACTCTCTTATCAATTTCTTCTGAGCACCAGTGGTAGTGGGGAGAAGATGGCTCAGGCTGAAATGGCTCAGGCTGCTTGGACATGTGTGCAGACATTTCAGTGAGCAGCTGTCTGTGGAAGATATCATCAAGTTTCCACAGGATTACAGTCAGATTTATCTCTTACCAAGAATGGATCATTAGGAAACATTAGATATGTGGCTAAGATTGCTAATAAAGATCATTTGATTATAAACCAACCATAGCTTGTCTTAATTAGGGTTACTGTTGCAGCGATGAAACAGAATGACCAAAGTTACTTACAGAGGAAGGGCTGTATTTGGCTTACACTTCTGTTCATCATTAAAGGAAGTCAGGACAGAAGCCCAAACAGGGCAGGATCCTGGAGACAAGAGCTGATGCAGAGGCCATGGAGGGTTGTTTTACTGGCTTGTTTTCATGGGTTTGATGAGTCTGCTTTCTTATAGACCTCAGGACCATCAGCCCAAGGATGGCACCGCCCACCAAGGACTGGATTCTCCCCCATCAATCACTAGTTAAGAAACTGCCTTACAGCTGGATCTTACAGAGGCATTTTCTCCCTCAATTACAGGCACCTCCATTCAGATAATTCTAGCCTGTGCCTTGCTGACCCAAGAGTATCCAACACAACCATCTTTCCTTTTAGAATGCTTTCTTTTAAAAGCATTTCAAGGGTACTGAAACACAGGCAAGTGTCAGAGCCAATGACGACTGTGAAAGCCTAATGAAAACAAACTCTAACACACCAAGTCCATCGAGGCTCTGGATGAGGATCTACCAAGATATACAGTATCTGTTCTTAAGAAGAAAAAAAAAATGAAGTTAAAACCAACTTTCCCCAAAGGGAGGTGTTGCTTGGAGCTGGCAGCATTATACTTCAGAGTAGCATTGGGGTCGATGCTAAGATTCAACCAGGTCCAGAGAAGAAAAGTGCTGTGCCTTTAAGATTTTAGGTAAAGGTTGTGAAGGCTGTCAGAGGTGTACATGAAACACCCCTGACTATGGGGAGAGAAGAAAATCTCAGCTGGAGACTGAACCAGGATGGAGAGAAAGGACAGCCAAGGCATAAATTCCACGAGATGCAAAACCCGCTTATGAAATGGAATCAGTAGATACTGATTGTAACAGCAATGCTCTGGAGCAACACACACCTACAGCGATAGAAACTTGGCTCTGAACCTTCTGCCGCTAATGAGAGGTTGTTAACTCTAAGTGAAGACTGAACTGGAAAATAAAAGCCGCTAAAGCATGCTTTTTTTGTTTCTAAATTTTGAGAAATGTAACCTTTTGTAAACCCACTTAAGTCTCAAATGTGTGACTGTAGCTGTGTGAAATATAAAAGACTCTTTTCCTTGTAACTCATATAATGAACTGAAAGGCTCAATAAAAATGTGAAAACGTTCTTGGTTTAAAAATCAAAAAATAATTAAATTAAAATTTAATTAAATACTTCTTGTAGCAATGTGATGATGGCAGTGAAGTCGAACTCATTTCCTTAGCATCAACACAGATTGCAAAACTCGCTACCTGATAGTAGCTTAAATATATCACAGAAGCAACAGATAGAAATAAAAAAGTGAATGGATAATATTCACATTCTTTTCATGAACAAACTCACATCCTAACATGTGACCACATTTCAAGCATTTTCAAAGCCCAACCATAACCTCATCTTGAATAGTACTATTTCCGCTTGGACAAAATACAGCACCAGAATTTTACCAGGAACCAATCTTTTACCTAGTCAGACTATACTGAGAACAATGTGTCTCTTACTCAATCACACTTAGAAATTTTAATGATAAAAATGACTCAAATATCTTGAGTTGGTAACACATGCTATAATATACCCTTCTGAAAAAAACTGATGATATATTTTATAATGTGTCTTTAACAATATGTCTTCTTATCTCCCTATGGCTCGTATGTGAAAGCCAAGACATGGTTTCAAGTTGGTATCATGATTGGAAGTGGCAAAAACTTTGCAAGGGAGTCCTAGTGAGAGAATGAGTGGCAGTGTGCTCCTAAGGACTGAAGGCAATCTGGACCTTGTATTCTCCAGTTTAGTTGGCTTGCAGGCCAAGGCCACCACAGGGGAGCAGAATTGCTTCTCCACACCCTCCCTGTTATAATGTTCTGAAGCCTTAGACCCAACAAAGGGACCAGAACCAAACCCTCAGAAACCACCAACAAAATTAAAATCTCCCTCCTTTACCTTGATTTCCTCATGTATTTTGTGGTACTAACAAAATGTTATCTAACTCTACCTCCAGGATTAAAAAATGACATTTGGCTTCACATTTTTAAAATAAGCATTCAAGGTCACAGACTAAAAGAGCCATGATATAACACATGTATTCCCAACAAAGGAAAACAAAATAGGAGAAACACACACACAGCAGTGTGTCATGCTGCTGCCTACTTATAATCGGGTAAGGAGGAAGCTGAAAACAGACTGGTGTTTGGTCTGCATTTGGGGACTGCAAACTTCCAGTACAGAAAAGCTGAAGGGGATGATAAAGGAAATTACACTGCTTGTATACAGGTTTTTTTTTTCCATTTTAAATTCTTCTTGAACTTTAAGCTACTGAGATTTTTCCTCTCAGCAACCTCTGTGACTGTTTACCCCCCGAGCTGTCAAGATTATATCCTAATGTGAAGAGGAAAAAAAATTATCTCTTAAAATAATCCCAGCTAAAAATACACAGAGTGAAAGACAGCCACCCAAGTTCTCCCTGTGTCTAGTAGTCTCAGATGAATATGCATCCCCTGACATTCTAGTAGTACAAGGGCTGAGCTCTTCCCTGGCAAACTGACAGGTGCTTCACTGAGAAAGAAAAAAGGAGAAGGAGGCAGCTGACACCATGATTGACGTGAGACAGTGTCCCTCTGTTGAGTTTAACCTCTCAACAGATAACGTCTCCTATAGTCGGACCTTTTCTTGTATCTGTGTGGTTAACACCCACGCTGACAAAGCCTTTTCCTACTTTTAATCCATGATTCTTGACTTTGAAGGTGTGAGAACATTTGAATTTCTCAATAAAAATAGTTTTAAAAAAGTCTTCTAGCCAGCATGGAATTTGAGTGGAATAAAAGAAACAAATTTTCATGTAAGCCTCATTAATCTAAATATCACTCATACTCAATAATAAAAGAATCAGGCCCATTCTCTTGGAATTTATCAATATTCACAAAGTCTACTCATTTATTCATTCTTAAAAGAAGATTATGCACATTCTATGCATCAGTCACTATGACTGGCACAATTATAATATTGAGGCTAAAGTGAAGAACGAGAAAAATGTGTCAGGAAAAACATTCTAGAGGCTTCATTGCTTTTGTTCATCTCTGAAAGAAAGATAGAAAATGAGTTTCAGCAGGAGAACCAATTGGTTTTTGGACCTGGAGGCAAGAAAGTGTCAAACATGGGTACAATTAGCTAAGAGGTCCAGTGATGCAAAACTGGTGAGAGCCTGCAAATATGGGGAGAAAGAAAGAACGCGAACTCAGCAAAGTGAATAAGACTGGGTTATCTCAAGTTGTCATTATATTGAGCAGCATATGGCTGGTGTTCTGATGGGTGACTATCAGGATGTGTTACGTGTTACATAGACAAACACAGGAAGAAGAAGAAGTCCAGGGGGAGAAGAGGTGGAGGAAAGGAAGAGGGGGATGAGGAGGAGGCCGGCCTGTGACATAAGAACTAAGTTTTAGCTCTTTATTAAGTATCCAATACACATATTTTGAAAAGCCATGGGTATTCAGATCTATTTCCCTGGGACCTTCAGCTTGCATTTACCAGCATGAAAGTCTTACATGGTATTTTCTTGTTAAAATATTTTTTCTCAAAGTTTTGTGTTAACATAATTTCTAGTTTGAAGACTTAAAAGAGAACTGCAAGAGTTTGATATAAAACAGTAACACCCTTAGTCATCTCTTGTTACTTCTGGGACTTTATTCCTAGAAGCAAACTCAACTCTTAAGTGCTCTGGTTTTCTTATTTGCCCCCAGGATCTTAATAGCATGCCACATAATGGTTTCCTAGTCTGTTTTTATGCTGGATGTTATGTATTGACTTTCTGTTATAGGAAGTGTTGTGTTTCAAATGTGAAATGTTTCCTCCCAGACAGGGCTCATGTGTTCCAGAACTCAGTCCCAAGTAAGTGGCATTGTTTAGAGAGATAGCAGAGTCTTTAGAAAGTAGAGACTTGCTGGAGAAAGTGAGTCCCCAAGTCCAGGCCTTATGGGTTCCACATGCTCTATTTTCAGCTAATCTCTCTAGTCACTTTCTCTTCCCCTTTCTCTCCCTTCCTCTCTCTCTATGCTTCATGATCTGTGAAGAAGTAAAAACAGTAGTCTTCTCATCTTGTCTCCACCCTGAAGCTTCCTGTCATGACGCTTTTTCACTGTAACATACTGTTTACCTTCAAACCATGAGCCAGAATAAATCATTTTCTTAAGTAATTTCTGGTCAGATATTCGATCACAGCAATGAGAATGTAACTTACATAGAACTTACCTTTCAAGGAAGGTAGGTTTAAGCATCTTCCTCTGTTCCCTGGCCACCTTCACATAGTCATCACCATTTCATGGCTTTATTACTGTAGCAATGTAAAGATTATTCACAAATAATTCATGTAATGAGTTTATTATGTTTACTTTCTTCTACAATTCTTTGTTTTATGGGGTATTGATTATTTTCAAATTTTTATTTGTTTAGTTTTCTGTACATCTATCACCAGTTCTTTGAATAACTTCCAGCCGGTTAAGTATTCCCTCACTACCTTCCAAGAGTCTGGATAAATCTAAAAGCTCCAGACTTTTCTTGTCATTGTCAGTGTGGGAGTCCTTCATCTCCCTGCTTCTGTGCTGACTGATGAGTCTCTTGTTTGCCATTGCTATTACCCTGGTAGCCTCACTGAAGCACCATATTAAGAACTATGCTTTTCTGCTAGTCTTGTGTAAAGCAAGATTGTGTTCTCCCAGACTTCACATTTGAAACTTGTAAGTATCAGTCTCTCTAAATATGATACCACTGAGCAGTAGGCCTAGCATTAAGTTAAAGTGATCTAAAGGAGAGTTGTGAGCTGAAGATGTAATTTAGTGGCAGAGTGCTGCTCCCACTTGGTTTTATCTTCCATCACTGCAAGAAAAAAAGGTCATTAAGTCATGTTCTAATCCAACTACATTTCCTCATATAAAAAGCCAATGGAGTCGGTCCCCCAGAGCATCACCATGCCTATACAAAGGATGACCTTGTAAAGAAAAGGCATAGGTGGAATCATCTGAAATCCAAGTAGAGAAGCCTCAGAGGAAATCTGCTGGGCTTGCCTGGAGCCTCACAGCATACAGAGTGGTGAGACAGAGGCTTGCCGTTGCCCAGGTTACTGCTCTGTGAGTGCTGGCCAGGGCATTCTCCAGGCTAATCTAAATCCACTTCATTAAGTTTGGAAGAGCATATTCTTGATTATTTTGGTAAGAGATGGTTTAGAAAGTACTTTCTTATACCTAAATTTAAAAGTCAGTATTTTATGATAAAGGGAACTGTGAGGAAGAGGACACGAAAAGCTCAGTGAAGGCCAGAGGGGACTATTGACTCCAAGAAAACGGTGTCTGCCAGACACAACTGGACTGGTATACATGAAATTACAGAGCATGTAGCAGCATGCACAGGGCCTGCAGAGGTTCAAGCCAGATGGGGTCTCGGTGCTGAGAAGGGGAAGTGGCCATGATCTTCAGCTCCTTACTACAAAACTCCAATTGAAAACGGCGTGCAAAGAAAAAAAAAAGATATTAGTTCACTGCAGTGGAGTCTTGCTGGGTATACAAACCACATAGGATAGGGTCCATGCCAAGCAGCACATTTTCAACCCAAAACTAACCCAGTGCTCCTTTTGTAATCTTCTCCCCACAATGCTTTGTCTGGGTACATTTTAAGTTATTGGTCTTTTGTTTATATATTATGGTTTCTGATTTTATGTTTTTTTATGGGTTTTTGTGTGTTTGTTATTTTTCTTTGTCTTTTAAAATCTAATTTGTTTGCTTTATTTTTTCTTTCTAAAATGAGAGGGAAAAAAGGATGAAGGTGGGTCCACGGAGATATGGTGAGGATGTGGGGATATGAAATCATTATAAGAATATATTGAATTTAAAAAAAAAACTATTTTCATGAAAAATGGTGAAAAAGAATTTTATATGATTTTCTATCACTGTTTATCTCCTTTCCTACTGTAAGTGCTGTACATTATCTACCTACTATTTCAATAGTTACCTACACATGGACCTTATCACTGAAAAAGAGTATTGATTCTTACCTCTTCTCATACAATACTCTCCTGGCTTTTACTTCTCCCAAACTGATATGTCATTGTCATCATTGTGAAACAAATCCTGATAATTTTATTTTACTGGGAAAAAGGCGGCAATGGGCTCAGCTGTAGAACAACCTGGGTTGGAGAGAGAGAAAAAGAGAGAGGAGGGAGCGAGGAGGGAGGAAAAGGAGAAAAAAAAGAAAAGATAAAGAATAGGGAAGGGAGTGAAAAGAAAAACATGACAATAGTTTGAATATACATCGTGGAACTATAACTTAAAATTATCAAGGCCTTATCTATTTACCATAGATGAACTTGGCCCTGAAGATAATCTAGTCAATGATGGTTTCCCCTACAGTAGCGCAACAACTTGAAAATAATAATTCTAAACACTCTTAAATCGAATCTTTGTGTTTCATTAATAAAATATATCAGAATAGGATCATTCAATACACTGCAAAGGACACAGTCGCGCAAAGATTTCATAAACACATGTATTCTTGGGATCTGTGTGTCAGTATCTTTCTCACAAATCTATGGAAGATTTAGTCGACTCAGAGTCCCAGAGACCAAGAGGAGTATCAATGAAGCTGTTAAAATATCTTTAAACACTAAGGGCTATACGCCCAGCAGCATATTTTTAGCTATGAATTGCTTACCAAACTTAAGGTACCTACATTTTTGTTCTGATACTAACAACAGCCATCACCGAGTAAATATTTCCTCCAAACTGAGGCTCATGGCAGTCTTTGAAGGGCTGAGGACATAGGCATTCTAGAAATGATATTGAAATCCCTGATGACATTGGAAACTTTTTTAATGAATTAGCTCACAAAGAAAAAATTATTGAATCTTCATATATATATATTACATGGTGAAAAGTCTGAGTTAATAAAGAAAAATTATTTGAATGCTCCTACATGTTCAAAGTTATATCAAGATTAAAGGCTGTGAAAATTGAATGAAAAAATCCCATATGTCCTTCCCTCGCTGCTTAATATTTCTATGTGTGAAAATCTGGCTCAAATTCCAGTCAAAGGAGAAAATGGGGATCATTTGAGACCCAGTGGAACTAACGCCCTCTCCTCTTTTTTCCACTTACTGTCGTATTACCATTCCACCCTGTCTTTGTTCTTTTCAGGAGTGTGAGTCACCTCCAGAAACATCAGGTTTTGGGGATCATCACAGTTCACTGCACTTCGGAAAAAGTCTGTACACACTGAAACTATTACCCTCAATAAGGAAGAAAGGCCTTATAGAATGCAACACACCCATAAGAGAACCAGACAGTAGTCACTTTCATAGATCACACAAGTACCAGTAATAGTCACAATTACTTAAAATACTTTTTCACACAATCCTCATAATTCCTTTAAGGGGCAGGTATTATTCCTGTCTTAATATCCAACAGACAGTACATGAAGATTATATACTCTTGTCCTGAGTCAGAGAGCAGTAGGCGTTAGATCACAATTTTTAATTAAAAATCTGTTTGATCACAGGTTCCTATTTCTGGCATGTAATTTACACATTAATTATCACCAAACTAGTGTATGAAATATCATATATATGTATATATATATATGTATACATATGTATATACACACATAAGTATATGTGTGTGTGTGTGTGTGTGTTCATAGAAGAAATGATCTCATCAAGCCAATATCTTTTTTAAAAACATACAGAACCACTTTATTTTTCAGGGCAACTACAATGTGTTACTTTTGCATCAAACCTTCTTAAATATTTAATATTTAATATTTAAATATTTAATATTTAATTTAATATCACATGATCCCTTTGAGGTGACAACATTGACCAGATGACATTTGACAGTGGAACGCTCTTTATGGGGCCTAATCAATAATTCTCATTTTGCAATTTGTAATTAATACCAAAATCTGTCAATTTCACATGCCGATTTTTCTATAGGTACATATGAGGATAAAAAGGCTACTGAGAGATTTAACAGATTTAATAATTAATTGTAACCCCCTCATTTCCAAGGGTTTTGTGACAGTGTTAGATCACTTTATACTCTAAGTCACTGAGATGTGTCTATATGTACATATAATATTTGATGTTGGTTGGTTGCAAATAGTTACTAGATGCTCCCATGAGAAAAACAGTAGAGTCAGAAAATAAAGTTATATTTGGACAAATGAAGCAAAAAGGAAGGAATCAAAGGGGAAAGAAGTAATGCCCCCATGATTCAGATCAACTATTTTTAATACTAACTTAATGCTCACTGGCTAGAAAAGAAATTTTCTCTTCTTTCTAATTCCTAAATTTCAAAAGAAATGAAGTCACATTAGTGATAACATTTATGTCACCCAAACTTCAGCAAATATCTGAAGAGCTCTGAGTTTTTGAAAATATTAACTAAAATCTGGCTTTTAGTAAATAGAGCAAAGTTTTGGTGACAGGTACAACTATGCGTTCAAATTATTCCCCTTGTAGAGAGCAATCGGAAATACATGGAGCAAGAAACTAAGACCAGCCACGGAGAAAAGTTAGGAACTGAGGGAACTTAGTAAGAGCTCCCCCCAAACAAACTGATCTCTCATTCTGATCCCCAACCCCCTCATGCCTTTTGTTGTCTCTATTGGATGCTGACTCTCTTCCTACCACTGTCAGGAATCAGTCCTGCTTGGAGAGTGGCTGCTCTGATGTGCGAGGAAATTCAAAGTCGGATCTTTGAAATTCAAATTCGGGTTCTTGTTAAAAGAAATCAAAACTCAGCTTAAAATAGCTCCTAAAAAGTTTGATCACTGTAACAACTTAATAATCTAAATAACAACACGGCTATTAGCCATACTGATGATGACAACTGGAAGATAACGAGTCTCTGAAAGGATATGGACTTAGGACACCCAATGAGAAGTCATAAGCCATGCATAAAGCATCAAGTGAAAACCAGGAATAATATAATTGATATGTTAGTTCTCTCATTCATTCTTGTGTACTATGTAGGAGGGCATCTTCATTTTTATGAATATATGTTATTTTAGAAATAAAAATGTAAAGTATTTTTCCGATGTGTTAAGTGCAAGGGTGATTATAGAGAATAAGGAATATATAAAATATACAGAAGAAAATAGTTACTAAGCAGGAAAAACTGACAGTACATACACAGAGAGAGAGAGAAGAAATTTAAAGAGTCAGCTAAGTGATTATGGGAATAAAAATATTGCATACTGATAACTAATGACAGTTGGTAATGAAGGAGCTAATTAGATAGAATAGTATTAGTATTTCTATTTTCCACATGAATATGAGATGCTGTACACAGGCTGTACACAGTGCTCAATACACTGATGAGTTTTATAAAGCTTGGGTTTAACTCTAGGCCTACTCATCTACACAACCTGAACATGACCAGGAGTCTGAGAATCTATCTACTCAGACTTTTTCTGGCCTCCCTAGAAAGCCAAGCCTTTGAGCATCCTAAATTCAAAATACTTTTAAGGAGAAATAATATCTACCATGTACTGGCCATATGAGATTTCAAAATTATCTTATTTCGAAGAAAAGGACTTTTAAACGGTGTGGGCTTAAAAAACTGTATCATATTCAAGCCAAATTCAGCAAGCTAAAGATTCAGTATCTACTACCTAGATGTTAGCAATTTGAGAGAAATAGCCAAGAAACACGCACATGCATGGTTTTATGACCGTCACATTTGTCATTTTTTTAAACCCCTACAGTAGTCTGTTAATCACAATATATAGATCCTCAGAATGTCTGAGAAGGTAGGACTGATGAAGTAGAGCCATAATCATGCAGAGGAATCAAAATAATATCATGGAGTTCATAAGAGGCTGTCAAAATGAGAGTATTAATAAAAAAGACACAGATAGTACAGAAAAATTGAAGAAATGCAAGGCAGGAACATAAGCATACACAGATTTAATTAGTCTTGAAATTGTTATTGTGTATCTATTGCTTAAGGATTTGAGTTAATCATAGCAACTTATAATTACTTCAGGAGCATAAACAAATTTATAATCAATATATAGCTCCTTAAAATTTTTCATAGGTTTATAATTTTAAAGAAGTAAATTTGGTATTAAATCTGCTGTAAGTATCTATCTCTACAAGACTCTCCTATGTATAGGGTTTCTATAGATGTGAACATTTGTTAATATTAAGCATGATTTAGTCAAATAAACTAACTATGACACAGTTCTGCTCATTTGGGTTCCCATATAGACTACTGTTTAGAAACAATTACACTTTTAAGTAAGCATGTGCGTCATTTTCTTCACTTTAAATTTTACTTTTTAAAATTCTTGAGGTAACAATAACTAGAAAGTATCTCCATGTCTTCTCTCCCCCCAAACCCTCCCACATGCCTGTCCTTACTTTCATCCAAATTCATGGCCTCTTGAAAATTTTGCCTTAGTTGTATGAAAAGGAATTAATGCTCAACTAAAAGGAAGCTTGATGGTGTTCAATCAGAGGATTGACCTCGTGCAGGAGCAAATTGATACCCTATGGCAAATCGCTCAACTTGGCTGTCAATGAAAATATGCTGGACTTTGAGTCACTAGCATATAACATGAGAATATTTCCTGTGCTGCAAATCTGTCTAAACAATTGTCGAGCTATATTTTAGGTAATTGGACTGGAGAATTCGGTACTACGATGGAGCAGCTGAGAGTGGCCATTGTCACAGTAAATTCTACCAGAGTGGACGCAGGACTAGCCACAGGATTATCATCATGGATTGCTGCAGCCATGAATCATCTGAAGGAATGGGCGGGCATGGGAGCGTTAGCAGGCCTTCTGGTGTTGGTCTCCTTGGTTTGCCTGTGGTATATATGCAAGATTAGAGTCTCACAACAGTGTGATGCAGCCATGATCATTCAGGCCTTTACAGCCATTGAAGCAGGACATTCTCCCCAAGCATGGTTGGCTACCATAAAAAGCTAAAATGTTATGCTCAGGATGCGAGGCTAAGCACTGCACTCAGGGTCAGCCGCTTTGGACCCAGAGAAGAGCATGTCTGATTGCGTGCAGGTTGATGCCCCAGGTCCCGCCTCTGAGAAAATTAAAACAAGTTACTGATGGTCTTACCCATGTAACTTTGCTTCATTATCTCCCTATTTAGCAATTAATTTCCAATTTTTATTTTTTATATTTTCCCTTTTATTGAAAATGACATTTTTTCTCACATAATCTATCCTCGTTACCATTCTCCTATTCCCTCGCATTAGGATTCACTACCTTTCTGTCTCTTATTAGAAACTTAACAGGAATTTAATGATAAAATACCAATATAAATATTTTATAATAAAAATTTTATTATAAATTAATAAATTGGTGATATAGTAAGATAAAACAGAAACTAACACATCAGAATTGGACAAGACACTCGGAAGGCCCGGGAATTCCTCTCGAATGTTGGCTATTTAACAACATTTGTCAAAATAGCTCCACGGGAAAGGCACTCTAACGGCAAACATTGTGAGGGCTTGCGTGGGGGGGAGTTCCGTGTATTGTGCAGGAAGCGAACAGAAAAGCCCCACAGGCTGATCCTGACACTGGCTTCCTTGAGCCTTCTCTAAGGATTCAATGAAAAGGCACAGCCCTTCCTTCATTTGATTTCCCCCTCAGATTTCAATTTTCTTTCGTCTCTCGGCTCTTCACGACCTACTGGCCTCTTCCATGTCCCAGGAGGCTCATCTCCCGCTCTGCCAGCGTCAGAATAGCTTTTGTATGCCGTGGCATTGCCTGTCAGTTGCAGAGCCAATTTCAGGAAGCCTGGAGTTTGTGTACAGATTTTTGTCTGTTTCACCACTGTCTTCATGTGTGGATCTGTATCCTACTGGGCTTTAAGTAAGCTTGCATCCTCTGACGTGCGCCCCAAGCTTTCCATAGCTCCTTATTATTAAGGAAGCTCTGTATATCCTTTGTGCAGTTTTTAGATCTGAAAATATTTCCCTATACCTTACTCACCATGGAAGAAGGGGCTGGTTGATAAAATCATTTGTAAATATTGTAGATGTAGCAGGATGAGAGTAGCTCCTGGACATACATTGATTTGTATTTATGTCGTGTGTGCTTATGGGCCAGATCGTATTCAAAGGGCTTTGCAAACATTGATTCGTCTCATTTTTCCTAGCAACCCAATAAAAAACAGAAATCTCTGTTAGCTCCATCTTCCAAGTGAGAGAGCTTCTGTGCATAAGATATTAAAGCACTGAAGCTCTACATGTGAGCTACATTTTTACAAGTGTTATGAAGATTTAATTGGCTTAAAAATATCTGGGAAGAAACGGCACAGTCAGACCTACCCCCAAAGAGTCATATTTACAAGGCTGTTAGCGACCAAGAAACCATAGCTATTCAAAGGAAGAAAATATTTTGAGATGTGCCCTGAGTGACACAGCCAGTAATTACAGAGGTGGCATCTGAAACCGGCAGTGTTACTACAAAGCCTGCAGCCTTAATAAATGAGAGAAATGCCTCTTCTGAGAAGTTTTGCTCCAAAATTAGTTTCCCAAGTCTCATCACCCAGTTGCCCCAATGCCTCTGTCAGTGACCATTGCATGCCCAGGTCTAAGAAAGCTTTATCAGCCCATCATTTGAAATGACGTTGAGTTAAATTCAATAGCACACCTGAGAAAAAAATGGATTAATATCGCACTGTTTGGAAAATGTCATTTGAACTAAAATCTGTAGAAAATACAAGGTCAGTCCAATTTCTACTACCCGGTGAGCAATTTTGTAGTTCATAAATCTAAGCACCAAAACCCATCAGTTAAGGATACTTGTTTCCACTATGCTAAGGAATACTTTCGGAAATTTAAGAAAAATATATTTTAAATCTAATATACAAATAGCAATTATTTGAATTAGTATTTATTGCCTATTAATTTCCTTATTATTTCATTTTTACAGACAGGATCTCTCTATGTAGCCTTATCTGTCCTGGAACTTACTATGTAGACCAGATTAGCCTCCAGTTCACAGAAACTCACTTGCCTGTCTCTTCCCATCAAGTGCTGGGATCAAAGGTGTATACTACCGTACCAAGCAGTATTTGTTGTTCTGAATATTGATTTGTTTTAAACTAGTGCATTACGATAAGTGATGTAACATTTCTGAATTTCTCTATATATAAATGAGTGAAAATGATCACAAGACCGTGTTAGGCATGACTTTGTGAAATAATATTAAAATATATGAAAGAGTTTATGAGGCAAGCATTGGGTGCATTACAGGACATTTCATATCTGGAATCGACTGACCTTGATTTCATTTCTTTATCTAAGGAAAACTTGAAGTTGTGAATCATTTACAAATGTCAAACTTAAAAGAACAAGACCCAGAAGGAAGGAAACTTTTAAAAAGTGAATGGAATACAGTATCCTTAGCATGCAAATGGTGTGCATTTATTAAGATTACTGCATCTTTTCCCACCACAATTTTGATTCTAATTAGGTAGCATAATTATCTGTACAAACATTTGTTTACATGTTGCTTTTAGTAAAGAAATTCCTGGATGTTTTCAGGCAAGTGAGAATTTTGAGATTCCATAAGGTCAGAACATAGCTACACATTTTATTTACAATCTAATATACATGAGTGCTAAATCATCGTAAAATTAAAAATCTCCAAACTGCTGAAGGTTTCATGAAAGTTCTCTGGGCACTGTTGAAGTGATGAAAGGCAGAAGCAAGAAGAGTGTAAGAGATTTTGCTTTGAAAGCTGACTGAGTTTTTTAATGACCAATCTCATATAGCTGCAGACAACCTTAAAAATGTAAAGAGAGTCAAATTTGCAACAATTCCCTTCTCAGGAATTAAAAGATTATTCTAGGAAGATATCTACAGAGCTCAATGACCATGAAAAATTGACATGGACTCCAATTAATTATTCATCTAGAAAAATCCCTGGGAGAAATCAAACAAAAATCAAACTGCAAACACACAAAGAAATGGTCTAAGGCCAAAAGCAATCTATGCCTCTCCTGTCAGAATTGTCTACCTTCCTCCCAAGAGAGGGTATTACATCTGATAGACATGAGGTTTAAAACCCACCATATTATTATGACCTTCTAAAACTTGTATCATTGTTTTCCACATTTCTCTCTCTCTCTTTTTTTCCCCCTGGATACAAAACTTATCCAAAATATTTATTCTGTCTTTAATTGAAATGGACATAATTATATTTAAAATGCTTGTGGGGGGTTATATACATATTTAGTCAGTGCTTCATGGCTGAATCTGAATGTTCCTAACAGCCTGGCCTTTCTGCTCTTCTCACATTCCATTGTAAGGCCTAAAAATGATCTGGCTGGGTGAACAGCAGAAGCAATGCTAAAGAAAATGGTAGAAATAGAGTCTCCCAAGGATACTTAGATACACGGAAACCATTGTGAAATGGGAACCAGTGGCGCAACAAAAATCAGGTTCTTTTTATGAACTCAATTTACAGAGAGAAGAGGGTCTCAGCAGGAGCCATCACAGCTCCTGTCTTGTTGCTGAGGAGAGAGCTTTCCTGTCACTGTTTTGGGCACTGTTATTTCTGGCAGTCGATATATACCCTATAGCCACTTCCTAAAGAGAAAACCATGCTGCATAGCTTTTTAAATGTGGGCTGTCTGTGCTAGTCATGTAAAAGCACTACAGAGGTAAACCAATTTTAAAGTACTTCTGTTCACTCAATTTCATAACGGAAACTCTTCATAAGTCCAGATTTTTAGGTTTAACATAAAACACAGGCATGATTAGCTATTCAGCTCAAAACTGGAGACACCATGTCATGTTATATCTCTCGTTTTAATGTTTTTATATTGTTTTTTACGAAAACTTCCTTGAAATACAAACAATAACAAAGAACATAGACAGAGAGAGATTAAAATAGACCAGCACATAGGAAGGATGATTTAAAATGGGATAAGAAAGCAAGTCTATGGCCTGTGCATTTAAATATACACAGATTCTTATGGGCACACACAAACACAGGCAGGTACACATAAGCTCATAATTATCAGCCATGCCATGATCAGCATTTTTGGAAAAAAATCATATTTTGTAATAAACTACATTTGAAGTCTAACTTACTCAGTATTAAATTTTGTTGTTTTTTGTTGACATAAACCTGCCTGATACACATCAAGTTTTCCTTGCATTTTTGGTTGTTTCTTTGTGGTAAGTGGGGGTTTCAGCCTGGCCTACAGATCATCATTAGTCACTGCAGCACCTGACACAGCCATATGTTCCTGCCAGTCCCTGAGATAGATGTGCTCTTTATTTAAGATTTATGGGTAAGCCCATGAATCATCACCATATATAATTCAAAAGTTGGCATTTGCCCTTGTGTATCACATTTTATTTTCCTATTCAATCAAAGCCTCTAGTTCATTTTTAGAATCTAGAGCTAATTTGTCTTAATAAAATTAATGATGAGGTGTGTTTATGAATCTCATACACAACTTAGATATTGAACTTGTTAATTGAGAAGAGAAATGTTTACTATTCCGCAGAAGAGAAAATATTTTTGAATTATTTAGGCTTAAGGTATTTTGAGGAAAGATTTGTTTTTCTTGAGGCCAAAAGTTGTGAATGTAGAAGTCAAATTGGGAAAAGAAGTTGATTGGTTTGTATGAGTGCATGCCTTATAGGTTAACAAGACTTTGTTCCAGAAGCTCTGTCTATTCTAAAACAAAATTCCAGCTTAGGCACCCAACTGTTGATCTCTTAAATGAAAAATATAAACAAGTTGTTCTTGGCACAAAACAAAACGGGCGGAAGTTATGAAGTGACTGGAATGTGGGGAGAGGAATTCTTCACTGGTGAGCAGATGCAACAGAGATAAGATTTCCCCACAGAGTCACTTCACAGCTTCCAGCTTTCCCCTGCAGCTCTCTGGTTCTTAGAAGATGAAGCATCTGTTGTATTCTGTCATAAAATATATTTCAGAACCCATCTTGACCTTCCCTAGATCCACTATGTCCTATCTCATACATCAGAATTTCTTATTTTCTCCCAGGAAGCATCTCTGACTTGATGAAATTAGATTTTCCCAGAATTTTGGTTCTATTTCTCTTTTAAAATAAAACCACCATGAACAAAATATTCCCAGAGATATTAAGAGCAGATACAATACATCGCTCTTTCTACTATTTTATCTATTTTTCTAGTCAGGATTAGTAACTTTCTCCACTGCATTTTCTGCATGTGACTGCTTGAGTTCATATCACATCATATGGAAAACAGGTTTATACATGTATGTTAGTGATTATATTTTAAATAAATTAAATAACTAATACCACTATCATATTTATTTTTAGACAAATAATTTATGTAACTGGTAACTATTCCAGATGATGTTGGAATTAATTGTTTTGGGACTTCTGATTTTCTCTTTCTTCCTCTAGCTCATCTCATTTCACTTGAAAAGCATGTTTTTACCACAATTTCTGCATCCATTCTTCAGTTGAGGGGCATTGGGGCTGTTTCCAGCTTCTGGTTATACAAATAAAGCTGCTATAAACATGGTTGAACAAATGTTCTTATTGTGTACTTGAGCCTCTTTTGGATATATGCCTAGGAGTGGTATGGCTGGATCTTGGGGAAGCACTATTCCTAGTTGTCTGAGAAAGCTCCAGATTGATTTCCAGAGTGGTTGTACCAGTTTACATTCCCACCAGCAGTGGAGGAGGGTTCCCCTTTCTCCACAACCTCTCCAGCATGTGTTGTCACTTGAGGTTTTCATCTTGGCCACTCTGATGGGTGTAAGGTGAAATTTCAGGGTAGTTTTGATTTGCATTTCCCTAATGGCTAATGACGTTGAGCATTTCTTTAAGTGTTTCTCTGCCATTCGATATTCCTCTACAGAGAGTTCTCTGTTTAGCTCTGTTCCCCATTTTTTAATTGGATTACTTGGTTTGCTGCTTTTCAGCTTCTTTAGTTCTTTATATATACTGGATATTAGCCCTCTGTCAGATAAAGGGTTGGTGAAGATTCTTTCCCAATCTGTAGGCATTTGTTTTGTTTTGATGATGGTGTCCTTTGCTTTACAGCTTTTCAGTTTCATGAGGTCCCATTTATTGATTGTTGCTCTTAGGGCCTGTGCTATTGGTGTTCTGTTCAGGAAGTTGTCTCCTGTATCAATGAGTTCTAGGGTTTTTCCCACTTTTTCTTCTCATCGATTTAATGTGTCTGGTTTTATTCTGGTACATCTACACAATGGAGTATTACTCTGCAATGAAAAATAAGGAAATCATGAAATTTGCAGGTAAATGCTGGGACCTGGAAAGGATCATCCTAAGTGAGCTATCCCAGAAACAGAAAGACACACACGGAATACACTCACTCATATAGACATATAACATAGGATAAACCTAATAAAATCTGTACATCTAAAGAAACTAATCAAGAGAGAGCACCCTGACTAAAATGCTCAATCCCCATCCCGAAAGGCAAAGAGGATGGACATCAGAAGAAGAAGAAAATAGGAAACAACCTAGGAACCTGCCACAGAAGGCCTCTGAAAGGCTTTGCCCTATAGACTATCAAAGCAGACACTGAGACTTATGTCCAACTGTTGTGCAGAGTGCATGGAATCTTATGTAAGAAGTGGGAAATAGTAAGATCTGGAGAGGACAGGAACCCCACAAGGAGAGCAACAGAACCAGAAAATTTGAATACAGGGATCTTCCCAGAGACTCATACTCCAACCAAGTACCAGGCATGAAGATAACCAGAACCCCTGCAGAAATGTAGCCCATGGAAGTTTAGTGTCCAAGTGGGTTCCATAGTAATGGGAAGAGGACTGCCTCTGACATAATCTGATTGGCCTGCTCTTTGATCACCTCCCCCTGAGGGGAGAGCAGCCTTACCAGGCCACAGAAGATGACAATGCAGCCACTCCTGATATGATCTGATAGACTAAGATTAGAAGGAAGGAGAGGAGGACTTCCCCTATCAGTGGACTTGGGGAGGGGCATGCATGAAGAAGGGGGAGGGAGGGTAGGACCGGAGGAGAGGAGGAGGGGCTTATGGGGGGACACAAAGTGAATAAAGTATAATTAATAAAATAAAATTAAATTAAAAAAGAAAAACATGTTTTTATAAGAAAATAACTCAGAATGCATCCTTCTACTTCAAGATGTCAACAAGCTTCAGTTGTTTACTTGTTTACTTTTCAATGATTAAAATCCTTCATATGTGATGTCCAACTTTATTTCCCTTTCCAGTGTAAAATATTTTAACTGCATGTTCTAGCTACTTGAAGCCTAGAAACTAATCTTGCCAATTTCTTTTCTCTCTCACTACCCTATCCAACTCACCAGGAAATCAGTTTCCTTATTGATTCAATACTCTTAGTTCTACTCACTTTTTTTGTTTTTGTACCATTATAACCCTACTTCAAAATACCACCATATTGTTCACAAATAATGCAACATAGTTCCAATTTCTTCCAAAATACATCCCATGTTTTAATATTCTCAAAACACAACTAAATACCATCCTCAAAACTACAGCTCAGGGAGATGGATGCCTGGGTGGGTGAAGCACATTCTATGAGAGTTTGAGGACCTGAATACAGTTACCCAGCATCCACAGGAAAGCTGGGTTTGGAGGTATACATTTCTAATGCAAGCATTGGGAAGAATAGATAGGTGGAAGCCAGGAGTTTTCAGGCCAGCTAGTGTATCTGAACCGGAGAATTCCAGGTTCACTGAGATACCTACCATCACACACACACACACACACACACACACACACACACACACATAGATAGGTGGTTTATCTTTTATTAAAGCTTGCTGTTAATCCTAAACAGCTGTATAACCAAATTACCACACAGAGACCGGGTTTATTTCGTTAACCTAGAACACAATGCTAGGCAGTAATTACTCCCTCATAAACCTCCAAGCCCATAGTTTCCTAACATTTAGATTTTACCCATTATACTTGCTTTTCTGAAATCTTAGTTCTGGTTCATTCTCCATGTCCTCCAAGATCTCTCCTCCAGCTCTGCTCTTCTAGCTTTCCCCTCCCCCGCCCTTTTTCCTCCCACTCTTTTCCTGTCCTCTGGCTTCTCCCCTATCCTGCCTACTCCTTCCTCTCTATTGCTCAACATTGTGGCTGGTTGTTTTATTTTGTCATGTTTACACAAAGTTGAAATAGGTGATGCTTAGAAAAAGTATCACAATGCAATGTCCAGATTGAAACCAGAGAGTGGGGGAGAGAAATCAGCATTTTAATGAACAAGAGTAAAGTGTATACATTCCAAAAGAACATTATACCAACATTTCCTCCTTTAAGTCTGATAAAAGGCTCCTTTTCTTTCAATACAATAATAATTATGAAATTATGAAAACTGTTAGGTAAAATCTACATGTGCAATGTCCAGTCCATGTGTATTGAGCGACTTAGGAGAAATTATCTAATTATTCTATCTATCTTGACAAGTTTACATTTCTATACCTAAATTAACTTTTATCCTTATTGGTATTACCTATATGAAAGGATTTCTTAACTTCTAAACAACTTAAGCTTAGTTGTGGCACTGTAACTATTTGGTCGTCAACCCCATCAGAGAGTTAAGATGAAGAGTAAATATGAAGTGCATGTTAGCAGCTTCCAAAAAATAAAAATTGACAGAGACAGTTTGCTGCCTGGACAGTCATCCATAACTCTTTATAACGTTGGAGCATCATCTTCAGCCTTCTGGCTCAGAATATTTGACAGGCATAAATGTGAAGCAGGAACTATTTAGGACTTGCTTACCCTGTCTTGGCAGAGTTCGGCAGTTGACTTGTCCTGCATTTAAGCTTGCCCATTTTTGGCAGAATTTGTCTGTCGTGAAGCAGGGGTATTTTCTTTACTCAAGTGGCTCATTTGCCACATCTGAGGCCATCTGCATATGGAGTTTCTTAGATGCTCATTATCTTCTTTCAGGTAGGCGGGGTGCTGCCAGGAAATGACTTGCCTCATTGTCAAAGAATCTTTAAAATAATAAAGACACTTTAAAATGCCATATTCTGTAGGTCTCTGAAGTGTTTGAAGACTACCTATGTTTATATAATTGAGCTATCTACAAAATCATATCTATCTGTTAAACTAAAATGTAGACTCCTGTGATAAATTTAGACTAGTGTCTGATATGACTATGCATTGAATAACTAGCAATTAATTTGCATACCTAATATCCTAACCAGTTTTTTAATAGCAGTTTAAAAGTATTGGAAGTAACCTTGACTTTCTATCAACATACTAAAGCTTATACCAATGTATCAAAAATACTTATTTTTGCATCAATATGCAAATCCTATACCAGAGGTAAAAATTAACCTTATTTGAGAACAATAAAACCCTAAGTTGAGTAGATTCAATAATCTATCTTTTGTTTTATTCCTATAAGATATCCCTGTATACTGCTTTCTTTTTAACCCCTTTTCTTCTGATCTATAAAAGAAAAAAAAAACAAAAGAGAGAAATCCCTGAGTCTAACCTTGTTTCACTCTGAATAGGGCCATTAATAATTTATAAACATCTCCCAATGACAATGAACATTCATAAACATAGAAAATAACCAAAACTCTACCCAACCCCCTTTAAGGAAAATTGGATGTTGTTCTCATGGATTTCTTCTAGCCAACATTTTGGACATGCAGAAATCCTGGTAGGGGGAACCAAAGACAATTGGGAAAAATTGGTTAATTAAGCAAGCAATAACATTTGTGGTCCAGTCTTTGAATATTGAGCAATTTCAGGCTTAATAAAAGTCCTCTTTGGAACAGTCTAAAATGCTGGACCAATTAAGATTAGTAGTTTTCTTCAAAGTTCTTTTGGGAGCAGGCTTTGATGAGAAACAGCAATTGAAGCCATTGAGGCAGGAACAAGCAGAATGCTGGAACATTCAAGATGCTGGAATAGATGTGTCAATGTCTCAGCATGCTGAAGGATGAATCCTGTCAGGTATGATCCAGCATCTCTGGTGTTCAGTTCTTTTGTTCTGCAAACATACAATTTCTCACAAGCATTATAGAGTTCTAAAATTATAAATATATGAGTTGTGCAGGATGAAACTAAACTGTAAGCAAATTTTATCTAAGCCAAATAAAATGATAGCATAATACATTTTGAGGATATTATACCCAAGGATTTATTGGCCAAGTATTGTTGAAGTTCTGGAGACATATTTTATATCTCAGTCAGTTTTAAAGATGTTCCCATGTAAAGGGATCAGTAATATAAGTTACCACTATTATTGAACAAAACAAGGTTGGATAGATCAAAATATCTTCTTGGGCTCTTGCATGCCTGTTGTATTAGGCCAAGTTGCTACCTATTTCCCTAGAGAAGCCTTCCATTAGAGAGACAAGCTAGTTGCTTTGAGCAATAGAAAATGCATATTTTAAGTCAACTTTATATAAACTCCTTTTTAATTTAGAATATAAGCATACCATAGGTATCTTGTACCTGTTCAGAGGTTTAGCCCTAGATTTTTATATATGTTGTAGCTATTTTTCCTAATATATATATATATATATATATATATAGAGAGAGAGAGAGAGAGAGAGAGAATGGGTAGTTATGCCTTCATAGTCAAGCTTTATTTAAACTCTCTCTTACCTTTAGCATTTAGCCGAATCTCTTACATTTAGCCGAACTTTATATAAACTCTCTTAGCATTAGCATATAAACTCTCTTACCCTTAGCATTTAAGTATATCCTAGGCATCTTGTACTTGGGTTTTTACATTGGTTTTGGCTATCTTTACCTAAGAAACTGTCTTCAGTTGGCATCTGCTTACAAAGGAATAATTAGTTCTCTCTCAGTGAGACTCACTGAGTATAATAACCACATTTCAGGGTAGGCAGTAGATGTGCAATACAAAATGAACGCAATATTTTTGTAGACTTTTTGTTTCATGTTGTTCGGGGGCATATTTTACCTTACTGATCTTTTACACAAATTATGGCTACTAGTTTTGTATTTTTATGCATTTTGTTACATATGCGTATGTTTGTGTTTCTTCTGTTATTGTTCTTATCTTTATCGTTGTTGTTTTTATTGTTATTGTTACTTGCTTGTGGATTTTGTTTACCTGTTTTTCTCTTTAGGAAAGAGAAAGAAAGGAGGTGGAGTTGGGTGGATAGGGAGGTGGGAAGTATCCGGGAGGTGTTAGGGAGAGGAAAACCATGATCAGAATATTTTGTATAAATTTTTTTTTCATTTAAAAAAACAAGGTGTGGAACAATAGAGGAAGACGTCCTAATGTTAACCTCTGATTTCTACATGTACAGGAATGTTTAAATTCAACCTTCCCCCCTCCCTGCACATACCAACACACACATATATTTGCACACTCACAAATTAAAAAAAATACAGTTTAGGAAATTCTTTATGGTGTTTAATGTACTTTAATGAGAAAGTCAATCCAGCAAAGCCCTTGAGAAACTATGCAGTTAATGAACCCTGTCTGATTTGGAGTTTCTTCATCTTCATGTTCTTGTCTAATTCCACAGATTTGCTAGATACCTGCTTCCAATTCTACTGGACAGCTTTTGAAAAACATTTTTTTTTCTTTTTTCCTAAGCATCATTCAACTGTTTCTTCTTTGTATTCCTCAAGTGAGCCAGCACATATTTATCTTTCTACCACTAACTGGTTACAGTTTTTAAATAAAAATAATATAATCTATCTCTTTGTATGAAGGCTATGTTCCATGAAGGCAGGAATTTTCTATTCTTAATATGTCAGAAATAATCAGTGACAGGAAATAGTGAAATAATATGTGTTAAAAGAAATAAGCAGAGGAACACATGGATAATATTATTAATATATTATGCATATATCATTAATTTATTGGATAAATGGAAGAGGCCAAGCCTTCAAACTCTCATGTTTATAATTTTATATTAATACAGATCTGATTAAAATCTCACTGCTCACTTTAACTTGGCCATCAGGTCAACATTCCAATAGCAAAGAACTACTAAACAGAACACCTTGTATGAAATGTGTCTATGCTTTCTGCTGCGCATGTGAATCATCTGATACCAAAAACACAGAAAGTCTTAAGAAATGAATTTTTGTGTGTTTTGTTTTCGCAGTATTGGAGAATAGACCTTGTTGATAAAAATAACCGTATTTCTGTGGCAGATGCCTCTGCTTGCTCTGAGCGACTTTTCTGCTGAGGTTTCACTGTGCTGAATTCCCAGACATTGATCATCCTTCTTTTGCGAATGACTTTGAGTAGAAATGAAGTGAGTGAAAGTTTTAGCTTTAAAAAACAAAATTCCACAGGCAAGAATACAAATTCCTTGATGTAAGACAGGAAATAAAATAAAAAAAACAGGTAATGATCAAGAAAATTAATTTTATCTGCTAAAAGTTAAGAAAAAAATAAAAATAGTTTAATGTTTTAAAGAAAATTCTGTGATAGTCTCAGTTAAATCTGAGGCTTTTATTATCAATAAAATGTTACTAATTCAAAAAGCCCTTGACAGAAACGAATTTCACTAAAATACACATTTTATATTTAATTTATATCCCACTATATACATTACATATATTGTTTTAAAACATTTTCATGTATAAAAGTGTATACATATGTAGGGAATAAGATTTATATCACATGCATACATGTTAAAATATATTTAGAATTTTAAAGATAGACTTTTCTTAACAATTTTCATTATTACAACATTTTAATAAAAGGTCTTATGTTCATTGTATATGCTGGCTGCCTGTTCTCTGCCTTTTCCTTCCAAGTAATTTAGTGGCGAATTAATTAGGAATAATGTGACATTGTCTCGAGTTTGTGAGTATTTTATGTAGCTTCCTATTTTAACTTGCATTTTGTAGACTAGTATGCTTTGGTCTCATTGTCTCTTATTTCTTTTACAATAAATGGTATACTGTTTAAAGATTTCTTTTGCTATTAGGATATCAAGCATTCTTAAATTTTATATAAATAAATTATTAGCTTAATCTTTATAAAAGTTTTGTATAATTTTTATTTATTGGGGTGGTGGTGGTGGTAGTGTTTTGTCAAGGACTCTCTAGATAGCCAAAATTGACCTGGCTTGGGACTTAACCTTGTAATCAAGTATAATTTCCAATATGTGATACTCTTGTTTCACCTTCTCTTCCAAGGTCTAGACTGCAGGACTGTGCCACCATGCCCAGATAATAACCTAATTCTTATGGAAGAAGTTACAGATAGTATACCTCCATCCTTTCAGACCCCAGCCAAAACAAAAGCAGAAATAAAAAATGAAACTAACAATCAAACAAAAAACTATGCTGTGTCTTTTAAGAGTGCACGTACTCATTTCTCTCTGCTCTCAATTGTTTCAATCAGCTTGACTTCTCTGCTATGCTGTAACCTGGAATTATGAGCTAAAGTAAACCTTTTCTCCCATAAACTGCTTCTTCCTAGGGTATTTTTTTTTATCACAACAAAAGGAATTAACTAGAATAGAGCAGTTCTCTGCAGCGTTGAGGTCCTCTTCATTGTCAATTATGTATGAGTGGAAATGAGAGAAAAACATGAAGTCTTAAAAACTTAGGCCTATCACAGAGTACTTTTAGTCCATTCACAAGAAAACTGTGTTGTGGGGTGACACCAACTGGAAGGGGCTTGAAGAAATAAGGACAAGCTATTTCTCTGAAAGATGACAAGACAAAGTAGAGTGGCCTGCATTCCCTACCTGCCTTTTCTCTGTGATGTCTCCTTTCTTTTTGCTATGCTGTCTTTAAATACCAATTTCCTATAGATAATGTTTTCATATTTTCTTTCAATGCGTTAGAAAATCTTTTAGCATTAGCAATTTCCAAACAATTTTCACTCCAAGGCATAGAAATAATACGATGATATTTAGGGATCATATTATATCAAGTCATACTTAGCATATTTAGAAATAGGAATGACAAGTGAATTATCTCTGACTTGGCATTTTTTTTTCTCTAATTTCATTAAGTAAATGCGTCTTGTTTAGCTGGATATTGTGGTGTGTGCCTGTAATCCCAACACTCTGGGATGCAGAGACATAAAGCTTTCTGTGAGTTTGAAGCCAGCATGGTATACAAAGTGATTTCAGCACAGCCAAGGCTACGCAGAGAAACTCTGTCTCAAAACGAACAAACAAACAAAAAAGTTGTTCCTTGCCACTATGTACATTAAATTTATACATACTTATTAAAATTTTAAATGTATTCCCAAGTTCATAAAGATATTTATCTTCACTTTTTTGCTTTAAATTCTAAGGATATTTTTTGGACTATCCATATAAATCAGCAAGTGAGTGAACATATCACAAAACAATGAGATTACCAGCCAATCTTTTGAAATGGCCTAAGTATGAATCTGTGGTATAAAAAACTACAACTATAATATCTCACTATGTTCAATAAGAACTAAGTACCTTATGAAAATGAGATTATTTTGTTGGGGTTAGGGTTTATTATTAGCTTTCTATTGTTAAAATAGAATACCTGAAGCATCTGGCTCAATAATGAAGTTGCTTATTTTAGTCAAAGTTCTGATGGTTCAAAGGTATAACCTTTGTTGGCTTAGTTTTGAGAAGCGTTCCTGGAAAATGCTGGGTCACGGTGGGGAGCACAAATTGCAGGTCTTATGCTAGACATGGAGGACAAATGACCTGCCAAACTTTTCTAACAACCTTTTCATGAAAACTACCAAGGAGTCTACGAGAACTACCCTCTGAAGTTGTGTCTTTATGATCCTGGGTCCATTAACAGGTGCCACTATCCCAAGAGCATCCCCCTGTGGACCACAGCTGTACTCACAGTGGACACTGAGGAGGTATTCAAATCACACCAAACTATGTCAGAATAAGAAATAGATTTTTTTAAATGACTCTTATTTGAACATTTAAACAACAAAGCAGATTTCGAATTTTTGTCACACTTGTAATTATCTCAGACTTGAGAGACAGAGACAGAAGAGAGAGACACTCAGAGAAAAAAGAATAAAGGAAAAATCAGCCGCTATTAGTGAGGAAAGTTTCCTACTAGAACAGTTCCATAGCATCGGTCAGCCAGTGGTCTACCTTGGCTTCATCCAGAGCAGAGGTATAAAGCCAAGGTTGTGGCAGTGACTTATCCTGTGTACCTTTTTAGAGCCAGTGTCCTGCATTCACTTTCCATTGCTATTATAAAGCTCACCAACAAAAGCAGCTAGACATAGATGAAGAAAAAATGAGCCAGAGAATAAGAATGAGCCAGAAGTGTAAATCATATTGTCAGAATTATCTTGAGACCAGGCAGAGCAACCCAGTCAATAGCCAAGAGAAGCAGTTTGAACCAGTCAGCTTGAAAAGGAGTTTGAACATCTGAATTGAACTAGTCAGAGAGTTAAAAAAAAAAAAAAAAAGACTTGAAAATGGGTCTCATCTCATCCCCTACTCTGAGAAAATAAAAACATTTACATCTGGTGTCCAATGTTGCAAGCAAAACACCGCATGACTGGAGAAGGAGAAAAACCCACCAACCTTGTAAAAAGCAGAGGACACCTGACAGAAATGTCAGAGGGGACAGGAGACATTTCATAGAAAGCCTCAGAGAAGAAATTTGCCCAGAACCATCTCCACAGGAAGCATTAGTTCTTTAACTTTGACTGAAAGCCCAAAGAGACTTGGAAGACTCAGGAGCCTCTGAGACAGTGAACCACAGAAAGCCATCCCAAACATACAGACATATTTTTCCTGCATTAAAAAATGGGAAACTCTTTAGGAGTATAGCTTTTAGTATGTTTAATCCTATATTATATGTCTAATCACCACTTATGAATAAGAATATACCATATGTGTTTTTCTGCTTTTGAGTTACCTCACTCAAGATGATCTTTTCTAGTTCCCACCATTTACCTTTAAATTTCACGATTTTCTTGTTTTTAATTGCTGAGTAGTATTCCATTGTGTAAATGTACCACAATTTCTGTGTCCTTTCCTCCATTGAGGGACATCTAGTAAGGGGAACAGGGACTGTCTCTGACATGAACTCAGTGGCTGGCTCTCTAATCACCTCTCCCTGGGAAGGGTGCAGCCTTGACAGGCCACAGAGGAAAACTATGTAGCCAATCCTGATGAGACCTCATATGCTAGGATCAGAGGGAAGGGTAAGAGGACCTCCCCTATCAGTGGACTTGGGGAGGGGCATGGGAGAAGATGAAGGAGGGAGGGTGGAATTGGGAGGGGATGAGGGAGAGGTCTACAACTAGGATACAAAGTGCGTAAACTGTAATTAATAAAAAATAAATAATTTTTTAAAAGATTGAAGAAATAACTGTACAACAAGTAAAATTAGCTATGATAATATGAAGCCTTGACAGGTAAATTATAAAGGAAGCAAGAGAACAGGACATGCTTAATTTTAAACCTATGGTACCTAATAAAATGGAGGATAAAAACACAGCCCACTGAATTCATGGTGCCACCTCTTAATGAAACTAAGGAAATGTGACCATTCCCATTACTTTTCCCAGATACTTAGGAACAAATACCAGAAAAATGGTGAAAATGCATAAAATGAACAACCAGCCTGGAATGCTATTAAAGTACAAGATCTTAAATGTTATAAAGAATTGGTAGTAACTTATGAATGCATTTACCCTATGTCGGACATGTGTTAAATACTTGAGCTATGCAAAACAGGATTATCCTTCAAGACTGGGAAGATTTAGCAGCAACTGTTTTTGGAAGCTTTTACAATGGGTGACATGGTGTTGAAAAAAAAGCTGCAATTATGGAAAGTCATAATAGGTCTAAAAGTGTTAATATTGTGAAAGACTAATTGTTATGTGAAGGTCAATTTGCTGATTTAAGACAGCAGATATATTTTGATGACTTTGTTGTTATAAAATGTGTTTTAGTATCTTCAAGAGCCTGGGATACAGTAGAGGAACAAGGAAAAAGCTCTTTCTCATTCACAAAGATTATGCAAAAACCCAGAGAGACTTTTACGGATTTCTTACACAAACATGTCCACTATAAAGAGGGCAATATCAGATCTAGATGCAAGAAGTGCATTAATTGAAATTTTAATGTTTGAAAATGCAAATGCTGACTGTAAAAAAAAGTTCTTAGACCTTTAAATGCTCAATCAGCACCCATGGTTGAATGGATTAGATTGACCTAATGATATTGACCTAATGACTATTGGTCAAGCAATACCCAATAATCCTTGATATCAAAATGTCCATTGTTTTAACTATGGGAGATGAGGTCATTTGAAAAGTGATTGTAGGCAAGGTGTTCCTAGATACTTCTTTAGAAGACCCCAACCTTCCAGGATTTGTAAGAAATGTGGCAAGGGTAGTCACTGGAATTGTGAGTGCAGATCAAAAGATATTCAAGGTAATTCCTTACCAATAGGAAACTTCCTATGAGATACTCATTTAAATATGGGAAACTCACTAAATAGGTTTGGTTTTTCCTTGTCAACAAAGAACACAAGCCCGTTCTTTCCTGTCAGCAATCCACAGCAACTAGAGGAAACTAAGCTAGGTCCTGGAGATCTAATACATGTTAAAGAAGGCAACACTGTTCTGGCTGTAGTCACAGTAGTCTACCAATCAAGGGCAGAATGCTTCTGCTCGATAGAACAAGAAATTCTGGAGGCAATGGAAAACTAAAAGCAGTTCATTTAAAATGGCTTACTGACAAATCTGTGTGGTAAAGCAATGGCTCTTGAATAAAGAAAAGTTACAGGCAACTGGTACAGGAGCAGCCAGAAGCTCAGCCTAAGGATCAGTTTATAAGTCTTTGGAATTCTCCAGCATTTGTCCTTAAAAGGAAATCTGGAGACTGGAAGATGTTGGCTGACTGAAGGGCCATAAATAAAGTAATTCAACCTAACAGTTCATTACAGACTGGAATCCTCTTAACATTTTCTAATTACCAAAAGGGTGCCTATAATAATAAAAATTTTAAAACTGCTTCTTTATTATTCCCCTACAAGAACAAGATAAAGAAGAAGTTGCTTTCACCATACCCAGTTATAACAATCCTTAACCTGTGAAAAGATATCAATGGAAAGTTCTTCCACAAGGAATGCTAAATTATCCAACTCTATGTCAATATTTTGAACAGAAGACAGTAAAAATAATAAACAATTTTCCCAATCCATAATTTATCATTATACGGATAATATCTTGTTGGCTGATTCTGATGAAAATACATTAAAAAAAGTTTAATGAAGCAAAAAAGATTTTACCTTGTTAGGGTTTACAGATTGTTCCTGAAAAAATACAGAGAGGAGATTCTATCAACTTTCTAGTATTCAAATTAAGTCAATAAAAGATTCAACCACAAAAGGTACAGATCAGAAGAGATCAGTTACAAACTCTTAAGGACTTTCAAAACTATTGGTAGATATTAACTGGTTACGGCCTAATATTGGACTAATAACTCAAAAGTGGAGTAATTTATTTCAAACTTTACAAGGTGATTTGATCTTAAATAATCCTGGACAGTTAACAGCTGATTCAGAGAAAGGGTTGACCCAGGTAAATAAAAAATTGCAGGATGAATATGTGGACCTCCTAGATCCCAAACTTGACTGTATTCTAGTTATCTTGACTTCTATTCATTCTGCTACTAAACTCATTATTCAGAGAGAAGACAATATTTTAGAGTGGATCTTCTTAGCACATAAACAGAGCACATAAACTAAAAACTTATGTTGAAAGGTTTCTGATCTAATCGTAAAAGAAAAGATGTGACTTTGTCAATTATCAGGAACAGATCCAGAAGAAGTCATAGTACCTTAGACTAATGCTGAAATTACCTCATTATAGGCAGTTAATGAAGATGGACAAAGAGCATATAGCAATTATTTAGGAGAAATTAATAACAAATATCTTAAAAACAAGTAACACTAGTTCATATAAAGGAATAACTGAATTCTCCCCCATAGAGTAAAAGAAACACATTTTCTGAAGGTCTTACATTTTATGCCAGTGTAAATAAATCAAGAATGGCAGGTTGTAAGGCAGAAACTGTAAGTAAAGTAATTCAAAGCTCATATGCTTAGGTTAAAAAAATCAGAGTTATATGCAATTCTTGCAGTTTTATTATATCTTTCTGAAACTATCAATATAATTACTGACTCACAATATGCAGAAAGGGTTGTGTTACATGTAAAAACTGCTGAACTTATTTATGATAATTCAGAATTAACAGTGTTATTAATACAACTGCAACAGACAATTTGAAACAAAAATTATCCATTATGTATCACCTATATTCAATCTAATATGAGATTGCCTGGTCCACTGAAACAAAGAAATGAAGAGATTGACCAGCTATTAATAGGAAATGTGCTAGAAGCCCCAAATTTTCATAAAAGAAAGAAAGAAAGAGAGAAAGAAAGAGAAAGAAAAAAAGGTTTAAAAAGAAAAAATTCTACTACTTGACATCAAGCCAAAGAAGTTATAATAAAAAGTTCTACTTTTTTTTTGTATAATCATGTTCCATTACCTACTAAAAATAACTGTAAGTGTAACCAAAGAAACGAAATTTGACAGATGGATGTGTTTCATTTTGTGGAATTTGGGAAACTAAAATTTGTGTATCACACCATTAATACATATTCAGGATTTCAATGTGCTTTTGCCTTGATTCTGAAATAGCTTATTCTGTAACTGAACATTTTCTGGAAGTGATGGCTATTATGGGAATACCCTTATAGATTAAGACTGATAATGCCCCCTCATATGTTTTCATTAAAATGATTTTTTGCATATTATAACATAAAACATATTACAGGTATACTGTAAAATCTTCAAAAAGTTATAGAAAGACCTAATCATACTTTAAAGGAAGTGCTCAATAAACAGAAAGGAGTAATAAGAACCCCCAGAAATAAACTGAATAATGCTTAATTAACTTTAAATTTTTGAATGCCAATGGGAAGGGAACAACAGCTGCTGAAAGACTGAATTGTAGAAAAAAAAAACTACTGAATTAGTTCAACCTGTATACTTTAAAGATTTTTAATATCAGAATGGAAGTCAGGGAATTATTCCATGGGGGAAGGTTTTGTCTATATTTCCACAGGTGATGAAAGACTATGGGTTCTATAAAAAAATGATAAAGATCCAATCTGAATAAGAGAAACTTCCCCATGAAAGGCTCGAGGAAGGAAGAGATGAAGAAGGACAGCAATGCGGGTGATGCAGAAAGTTGATACCCCCTGCACAGACACACCTCAAAAAACTAGCTGAAAAAGGATAGATCATTCATCAGGATGGCAAGCTGGAAAACATTGATGCTGAAATGGACATTCGCTGAAAGAATGGTGATCTGGACGACTACAGTTAGGAAGAATCCTTGCATCACTGGATCTTCATAAGGACATTCCGACTGTTAGGGGATTGATAATTGTTTCTGTTTAAATATTTAAACTGTGTGCAAAACTTTTAGCTTAAACAGAAAGGGGGAAGATGTAGAGGAATTCTAATCTAACAACATGGCTGCTTTGGCAAGGAATCACATTCAAAGACCTTGTAAGTCTATATGATCCTGCTGGAATGCACACGCTGTATTACAATATGATCTGGCTGGAATACAGAAACACCCTTAGAATATTTCATCCCAAACAATGAAGGCAAGATTAATTTATAGAAGAAAGCCATATTTAAAGGGACAAAGTGATGAATCAGAGAAAGATTGACAGAAAGATTCAGAGATAGGATATGCCCAATTCTCACAAGAACAAGACAGGAAAGAGGGGCTACTTGAGAGCAGCAACGGGAAAGAGAGTGAGTTTTTACAGTGTTTTGTACTGGGACAGTTATATAGAGACAGACTGTAGAGAGAACAAGCTAGACACAGGTGAAGGCAGAACAAACCAGAAAATGAGAATGAGCCAAAAAATTAAAACATATTGACAGAAATAGTTTGAGGCCACACAGAACAATTCAGTCTGAAGTCAAGAGAAAGAAGTTTGAATCAGTCACCTTGGAGAGGAGTTTGGGTCAGAACAGCTGAGCTGAATGAGCCAGCAAGAGTTCAGAAAGGGCTAGAAAGGCTTGGGAATGGCTATCAGCTCATCCTGTCTGAGAAAATAAAAACAACATTTATAATGCATACCACTCAGCTCACTTTTTTCACTCTATACAGCCCAGAACTCAAATCTAAGGAATGGTGCCGCCCACCATTATGGTGAGTTTTTCCTCCTCAATCAACTCAATTAAACAAACAAGTAAACAAACAAACCCTTGAAAAACCCCACAAACTTCTGGGAGACATGTCCATGGCCTAACACAATTTTCTCTCATTAAGATTCTCTCATTGCGATTCTTTTCCTATTGATTCTATCACATGTCAATTGGTACTATCACAACCATGTTTAAATTTTTAATTGAATTTAATTTGTATATTTATTTATTACAATTTATTTGCTTTGTATATTTATTTGTACAATTTATTTGCTGCAGCCCCCTCCCTCATTTTCTCCCAGTCCCACCCACCCTACCTCTTTTCCCCCAAGTCCTTTCCATAGTCCCCTGATAAGGGAGGACCTCCTCCCCTTCTATCTAACCCTAGCTTATCTGGTCTCATTAAGGCTTGCTGCATCATCTTCCTCTGTGGCCTGGCAAGACTGCACCTCCCCCTCTGCAGGGAGAAGTGATCAAAGAGCCAGCCACTGAGTTCATGTCAGAGACAGCCACTTTACCCCTTACTAGGGAACCCACTTGGAAATTGAACAGCCAACGGGCTGTCTATGAACCGGGGGTTCTAGGTCCTCTCCATGCATGCTCCTTAGTTGAAGTATCAGTCTCTGCAGGAGGGAATGATAAGCACATCCATTTTAGTAGCAGGTATTCTCTTAGGTATGCTTAGTTTAGATAATCACACCAGTTGCATCAGCATTTCTTAGTCTTATTTAGGGGATGAGGACCATTCTGGAAATGGGACAGCAACAAATTCCTTCCCTTAGAAAATACTTTTCCAGAAAGAGAGTCAAAGTTTGCATAGATTTTTTTGATGCTAATTTTGCGTGCCCATGCCAGAGGTGTCTAAAGAGTTCAGTTCAGAAGCTGTTTTAAATGCGTTTTCTTGCTCTGCGTTCTTCATACAGCAAAAAGAAATCTAGAGTATGCTAAGACTATTTTCTGAAAACAATGTCTGTAACATGTGGCCTCTTGTTACCAGCACACTAATCTTAGAAACATTTTCTTGTTCTTTTTTTTTTTTACATTTATTGATTGATTGATGTTTTACATATATATATGTATATATATATATATATATATATATATTAATCACAGGTTATTTACTTTGTAACCCAGCTGTATCCCACTTCTTCATTCCCTCCTAATCCCACCCTTTCTCCCTCATCTCCTCCCTGCCCCTTTCCAAGTCCACTGATAGGGGAGGACTTCCTCCATTTCCATCTGACCCTAACTTATCAGGTCTCTTCAGGACTGGCTTCGATGTCCTCTTCTGTAACCTAGCAAGGCTGCTCCTCCCTCGGGGGATGGGGGTGGTGTTGAAGAGCTCACCATTGAGCTCATGTCATAAAAAGTCCCTGTTCCCCCACTTGGATACTAAGCTACCATGGGCTACATCCAGGCAGGTGTTCTAGGTTATATCAGTTCATGGTCCTTGGTTGGAGAAACAGTCTCATAAAAGAACACTGTGCCCTGATATATTTGGTCCTTGTGGAGCTCCTGTACTCTCCAGGTCTTACTAACTCCCCCTTCTTTCATATGATTCCCTGCTCTCTGCTGAAGGTTTGGTTATGAGTCTTAATATCTGCTTTGATACACTACTAGGTAGAGTCTTTCAGAGGCCCTCTGTGGTAGGGGTAGGCTCCTGTCCTGTTACCCATGTCTTTATAAAGTTCCAGTTTTTGTTGTTGTTGTTTTATTTTGTTTTTCAGGGTTTTTTTTGTTGTTGTTGTTGTTGTTTTTTGGTTTTTGGTTTTTTTTTTTTTGAGACAGGTTTCTTTGTGTAGCCTTGGCTATCCTGGACTCAATTTGGAGAACAGTCTGGCCTCGAACTCGTAGAGATCAACCTGCCTCTGCCTCTTTAAGTGCGAGGACTGTAGGTTCATGTCACCATGCCTAGCTTATTATTATTAATATACATTCCTAGTTATATTTTAAGTAATCTTAAAATTAAACTCTGAACATTTACCTACAAGAGATAGAAATCCGGAGGTGTTGAATGCTAAAAGAAAACTGGATGGCAAGAATGAATTTTCTTGATATTCCAGAATGAGTTAGATAAAGCACACATTTTTCTAAGAGAGTTCTCCAAAGTGTGTGTTGGGGGGGGGGTTGGCATTTCCCAGCAGTCTTTGTAACCAAACTAGGATCTGCTCCCAAAAGTAGTGCATCTTAAAGACTTTTGTGTTCATTCGTCTGGGTTTGAGACCTGCTTTGGTTTCGCTCATTATGTAAGCACAGGCAGGTCATTTACTTTCTTCATCCCTAGTCTCAATATAATGGAAATAATAACAACTACAAAATAATGCTTCACCAGTTACACTTAGCACATAGGAAACTCTCAACGGTGCATACACTATCTCTTAGATTGCCTCATTATTTTCTGTGCTTAAATATAACGCTTAAATGTTTATTTCACAGAATTACTATGAAAATTAAATGCCAACCTATATGTAAACAAGTAGAAAATTTGTTTAAGCTTTGGTACTCAATAGATATATTATTTTGTTTACAGTTAATTTACTGTCCCTTTGGTATATGTGTGTAGTGTGTAAGTATTTGGAAGTAGGAGAGATCCTACCAAAGACATGGGTATGGCAACTGTCTAGGGAAAAGAAAGTGTGTTCTTTGATCAGAGTCTCTATGGAAAAGGCGCTTCCCATACCTCCAAGCAAAATGAACTCTCTCAAAACATCTCAGATCTCTGAAGAATGGGGTAGGGTCTCCATGTCCTCAATGAATGCCAGTTTAGCAAAAGGCATACATCTGGATGAGGTGTCACCAGTCTGCATCCTGTATACTATTTAACTTCTCATCATTCCTCAGGTATCACTTTCCATACCTTCTCCCTCAGTAACTTTCCTTTGCCCTTAAGAGAGATGAAAGGAGATGCAAAGGTCACGTAGTGCACACAGTACTTGTCTTTATAGATCTTGTCTGAGGTGATGCTTTTGTGCTGATCTAGGGCCTGTTTATTTAATGATTATTGACCTGCCTAGGATTTAAGGCTCATTAAGACTGGGATCATGGTTTTTGTGTCACCCCTGAGCCTCACACCCTGATCACCTCATAGATAAATATACAGTAAATATTGGGTAAGCAACAATATAGTGCAAACTAGGAGACAGAGTCATCATTGCTTAGTTGAAATTAAATAGTGTTAAAGAGGTTCACTGGACCCAACGGGAACATAAATGTTGGATTAATTTAACTGAGAAAGAGGCCAGTTCTCATTTTATGTTTGTTAAGAGGAAAATGAAAACAAGAAGGAAGACAGATTTTTGGAAAACAAGTCTGAGAAGACAGAAAAGTAAGATAATATTAATGTGCCGCTGTATATTCTTGATTATAAAGCATGAATGTGTAAGAGCTGAGCAGACTGTATGGAAACTTATAATTTTAAGGTATGTGCCATTAAATAGATTCATTGGTGTTAAGCTAATGGTATGATACTTTCCTATAAGAGCAAGTCACAACTGTATACTTTAAGCAAAAAGGGATGCATAAGATGTGAGAGACAAAGGAATCCATACAGGAAGCTAAAACTATTTCAGGTATTTTGGGCATACAGTGATTTAAATGAGGATTAGGTAATTTAAAAATGGTTCCAAAAGCTGGAGAAATAAGCTCTCAGAGGAGCCTGTGGAGATGCCTAAGGAGGAGTGAACCTGCCCAGGTCGGAAACAGAGCAGGTGTCTAAATACTAACAGTGTCCTAATACATAGCTCATCTCAATCTGTGTGTGTGTGTGTGTGTGTGTGTGTGTGTGTGTGTGTGTGTGTAAGAGAGAGAGAGAGAGATCCAAGCTCCACATTATATGTCAAAGAGCAAGAGGTTTGATAAGGTCATTCCATGGTATTCACCACTTCATTAATTCTCTGATGATATGCTAGTTGTTGTAAAGTTATGAGTGATTGAATGAAGTGACAAGAAAGAGCATGTTACTGATCACTAAACCCCAGTTTCTGGCATGAGCTAACGTGGTCCTTTCAGCTAAGATAGAAAATTCAGCAGGCCACACAGAGGACTGCCTCCTTTCTGGTCAGCGTGTAATCATATATTCCCTTTAAAGCAGATGATCAATGTGTTTTTAAAACTCCTTCAGAAGTTGTGCTTGTACTGTAGCAGCATGTGACGCCTCATTTCAAGTTGGTACTGGAAGCTCTGTATACCTTCTGAATTATTTCCCTTCTAATGAAACCAGAAGAGAATGGTGGGTAAAACAAATGCCAATTTCTGAAGGAATACAATCATAGTGTTTTAGCCGCTCAAAATCGCCCCTAGATATTGGATGTGATCACCACAGTGTCATGATTCTAAAATATCAGCAAGGAAATATTGACTGTGGGCATTACCTTGCTAACAACACCACGCACAATTGTTAATCAACAAATCCATTCATGCAGTTTAAAGAAAACCATAGCCAGTCTACAGTCTACATTCCGGCCTACATTTTGCTTTTTACAGTCTTTCCATTTGGACTGAAGATCGGGATTCTTGCCAGTAGCAACCACCTCCAATGTTTTCAATATTGCTACCATCACCCTGGCAACGCAGAAGACAGGACATAAATAGTTGCTCTGCCAAACCTATCTATTGCTTTGTTATGTTTGTGGGAGTTCGTGTTGTCAGGGGAGACTTTAGACAAAAGTTAGAAGTAAATTTTGACCTGTTAATGGCAAGATATTATAAAAAGTGCATGTATGGTTCATTTATTTAAATAAGTATATTGAAATGCTAACAAAACATAAACCTTATTATAGTTGGAAAAATATTCTTATTTTTTTTCTCAGCACCAAGGACCACCCCATCATCAATAAATACCTACTAAACTGGAGAAGTGGTCAAATATATATATATATGTGTGTGTGTTTAAAATCAAAGCTGAAAGTTTAACATAATTACTGTCATTGCTCTATTAACATTTTTAAAACCAAGGCTAGCTATGTAGTTCAATTGGGAAAGAGTTTGCCCGACATGCATGAAGCCCTGGATTTCACTAACAGCACTTCCTCAACCATATAGAATGGTGTGTAAACCTTACCTTCAGTAGTGGGCAGGAAGAGAGAGGTGAATCAGAAGTCAGTGCTACCTTTGGGTACATAATTATTTGAGGCCACCCTCAGCTATATGAGACCCGTAGTAAAAGAAAAATAATTGAAACTATAGTCTAGAATACTTATTGAGATGGAAGCAGAATTGAATCATTATGTAGGTTTAGCTCACTACAGATAGATGAGATAATGTAAATAATCAGACACGATGTCATCAGACAACATCAACCCTGTGTTGCTGAAGGTGAACTAGAAAACGTTTAGTCTTTTTATGACACTCTCGACTTCTTAATCCACAGCACAAGTGGTAGGTATTTTGCTAAGAAAACCTAGACCCTTAAGAGACCCTGAGTAAGGTATCCCAGAGGCAGAAAGACACATATGATGTATACTCACTTATAAGTGGATATTAGCCATATAATATAGGATAAACATACTAAAATCTATAGCCCTAAAGAAGATAAACAGCAAAGAGGACCCTAGGGAAGAGGCTTAGCCCTCCTTCAGAAGGGCAACAGGATAGACATCTGAAGTAGGAGAAGACAAGGAACAGGACAGGAGCCTTCCACAGAGGACCTTAGAAAGACTACCCACCAGGGTATCGAAGAAGATGCTGAGACTCATAGCCAAACTTTGGGCAGAGTGCTGGAATCCTTATGGAAGAAGAGGAAGATATAAAGATCTGGAGGGGACAGGAACTGTACGAGAAGACCAACAGAGCCAAAATACCTGGGCCCAGGAGACCCTGCAGAGACTGGTACTCCAACCAAGGACCTTTCGTGGACAGGACCTAGACTCCCTGTTCAAAGGAAGCCCCTTGTCTATTCAGTTTCCAAGTGGGTTCCCTAATAAAGCATACAGGGGCTGTCTCTGACAAGAACTCAGTGGCTGGCTTTTTGATCACCTCCCCCTGGGAAGTTCAGCCTTGCCAGGCCACAGAGAAAGATGATGCAGCCAGTCCTGATGAGACCAGATAACCTAGAATCAGATAGAATGGGAAAAGGTCCTCCCCTATCAGGGGACTAGGAAAAAGGCATAGTGGAAGAAGAGGTAGGGTGCATGGGACTTGGAGGAGATGAGGGAGGGGGCTGCAGTGGGGACACAAAATGAATAAATTTTAATAAATAAATATATAAATTAAATTAAATTAAAAAAGAGATCAACAAAATGTAACATGATCCTTTAGCTAGTTTGGGCAGTATCAGGCTTGCCCTGTACTAATGATTAACAGATCTTATAATAGCCCTCTAACTCTCCCTTATAATCGCTAGTGTTCCCTGAGGCTTTCTGGAGAGAGAAAACACTGCGCTCACACAATAGTGCCAACCCAGTTTTACTTTCTTCAAATCTCTGTCATCAGTGTTCTTTAGCAGTGACCTTGGCATTTTTCCCGTAATTTACAGACTCTCCATTTTCAATAGAGAATGGCTGTGTGAAGAAAAGCAGCAGGGAGTTCCCATGTTGGTACCAAGGACCTCTTTTTGAAAGTCAAACTAATTTTTAGAAGCAGCCAAGTGTACAATGTATTTGCATCACTTCAGAATGAATAGTCTGACATAAAATAAACATTTACATGAGAGGATCCCATGAAAAAAAAATGCATTATTGACCTTTCATTTGAGTATCCAGCTTGGCACATAGAAAGAGCATGGAATTGGGAAGTGGGGAGCTCAGGTTTTCATGTTCACCCCAACATTTACACTTCTCTCACTTTGGCAAATTACTTTGAGTCTGACTCTTTTAGGAAAAGAAAATATAAAATAATGAAAATAGCTATCTTTGGCTTTCAGGGATCCTAAGGCTCAGATTGGTACACAGTGAAGCAATTTGCAGGTAGTGGGCTATGTAAGCGCATACATTCTGTGTTTCACAATGACACTGTAGTCAGTGATGACAAATATACAATACAGATGTTAGTCCTGTTGTGAAATTGTGAGGGTTTTAATGTGTGTAAGTACATTCTATGGTGTTTTTGAAACAACAAAAATACATCAAAACACATTTATTGGGGTACATTTCCATTGTGAAACAAGGAATATTCATGTTTATAATCTATCATATATACATATATATGATATGCATATGCATATATATGAAATATACATATATAAACATATGTATATACATATATATTATATATTACATAGGTATATAATATATAGGTATATGTATATAATAAATATATAATGTATGTAATATGTTATACATATACATGTATATGTATGTATACATGTGTATATATATTTATATATATGTATGTATATGTATATATGATAGATTATGAACATAATTACATAATGATCATTATAGTTATTCTAGGACAGAATGTAGTCATAGGCTAAAACACTGTACTTTTCTAATAAGGCCCTACTCACCTCCACATCATAAGGGAGCATGCTCAAGTTGTCATCTGAACTTCAGTACCTCTCAAGAGTCTCAAAATCTCACCTCCAGTATCATCACCTTGGAAGTCCAGGCTATTGTATCTGGGCCCTTGGAGAAACTCAGGAGAGAGTCAGTGGCTGTCTCTCCGATAGTATGCAGTTGATGACATCTATTGTACTAAAACTAAACTGAAATTGCCATTAAGACAACTACCTAAAGTGGTGTGTTTGTTTCTCTAAAAACCCTTGAAAACATCAACAACACAAAATTAATTCAATATTCTGGTGAAAATTACAAAATGTAAAGGCTATATTCATGGAAATAGATAAGTGATAAACATTAAAAGGAAAGGTGGATCCAACAGAACCTTAAAACAATCCCAAGTAGAACAATGGATACCAGAACATGGTCAGCTACAAAATCAACTAAAGATAAAGAATATGCATGACTCTTTATATATATATATATGTGTGTGTGTATATTCATATACACATATATATGTATCTGTCTCTTTTTATATAGGTGTGTGTATCATGTACATGTATATATATATATATATATATATATATATATATATATACACACACACAAACACAAATAAAGACCTTATGGATGGACAGAATATATATAGATATATATGTAAATATATATACATATATCTGTAAAAATATATACATATATATGTAAATATATGTGTGTGTGTGTGTGTGTGTGTGTGTGTGAGAGAGAGAGAGAGAGAGAGAGAGAGAGAGAGAGACTGTATGTGTGTGTATGTATGTGTACTCATGTGATGCCAAGGACTGGATTGGCTCTTGTACTCCCATACTCTGTCTGGTTAGGCAGGAAAAAGAAAGAGCAAGGCAGAGCAGATACTTTCATCTCCAAAATTTTTCTTGACAGACTCTGTTGTTGAGCCAATGGAATACTTGCTAACTAGTGGAGAGATTCCAAAACTTCCTCTCTCTGTTCTTGACCTCCAGTCACTCAGGACAATTTGAATTCCTTGAATTTTAGACACAGAGTCAACGTCCACCAGATGGCGCCAAAACTACAGCCAGTGTCTTAAGATGCGCCCAGAGGCCAACCCCGGAACTCATACAGACCACTTCTACAGGTCAATTCAGGGACCTAACAAGAAACAACCTTTGTTCTGTGCAGTTGAATTTTGTAAGTACATTTCTCAGATTCCCACTGGCCTCTTCCATGGTTATAATCCTCTCTTTTTGCTAATTTGTATCTCATTCTTGGAAACAGACATCTTTAGGCTGTGGGAGCAAGCCCAAGGTCTCAGAATCTGGGGAGGGAGGGGCGGGTGAGGCAAGAAGAGTTTAAGACCAGCCTGAGCTACTGACCATTGGATGAGATGTATTCCTTATTCCTTTCTATTTTCTGATTTTTAATTTTTAAGTAAACTAAGGAAAATTTTTGTAAATGCCCAAATCTGAGCATGCTCAACACGGTAAATTAAAATAATAATAATAATAATAATAATAATAATAATAAATAATGGTCTCAAGCACCAAGGGCAGGCATTCAACCTAACGATGACTAGTTAAGCAGTGCCCATACTCCTGGAGGTCCTTATGCTTACCATAATCCAAAGGATGCTAGACCACACGTAACATAATGAGCTCTGAACATCCAACCTTCCCCTTGAATTTATTAGGAATCTGTCTCTCTGAATTTTGTCTAAGATGAGCACTTACCCAGAAAAATCATACCTTCTTTCTGTCTTTTTTTAAAACTGCAGAAGCCATCCAGGTCCAGAATGCTTGTTATGATTAAGTACTATCAGTGGGCAATTTTGAAAGGTCTATCTTAGGACTACAATGTATCCCTGTGATGGTTTTCACACCCCTACTGTGTAGGAACCCAGACCTTATTCTACCTCTTTATATATTCAGTATGCTGTTAAAAACCCAATTCTCAAGACTCCAACAGGAATACAAAGTTGCTGTATGTATATTTACACATAAACATACAGTTGTAAAATAGTTTCTTAAGTGCTAAGCTGAAAGTTGCCTCAGAGAAAACTAAATTAGAAACATTTATTTTGAACATGACAGCTCTGCTACATAGAAAGAACTTATTGAAAACTCCTGCTAAGGAGTAGGAGAGGAAGAACTAGAGAGTTTAATGCTTGCTCCCTTTGCCTCTTCAACCAGCAATTTCACAAGCTGTTCTGACAAGCCTCAGACAGACTCAGGTGTTAGCTATCTGGTGTCAGGTGGGACCGATCCCTTTGCGGGGCCCCTCCCCCTCCTAATTCTGGGTTTAGATTTACCTAATTTCCATTTTCTGGAGGCTGCGTTATCAGAGGGATGAGATTTTTTTTTTCTTGTCAGAAAAGTGTAAATGGTCAATAGCAAAGTCACTGAAGTGAAGCAAACCTCATTTTGGATTCAAAATCACTGATCTGTTATGTGATCTTGTGCTAATTGCCTGTTCTCTTGTTCAACTTCCTTGTGCTTCTTTACCTATGAAGAAGACAGCAGAACTTTCTTGAGTAGTCATTTCTTTATCTTTAAAGAAAACAGATATAATAACTACTTTGTGTAGGCATGATTTAATGTGATATTGTGCTTATGAGGCAGTCTGACACGTAGGAAGCCTTTAACAGCATTAGTTATTGTCATTGTCAGTGCCTTCCCTCCATCCCAAAGTTATTCAAGATAAGCTTATGCTAATTTTCCTTATTAATATAAATTGGATATAAAATCTTAAAATGCAGCTTCAGACCTCAAATATTGGCTCATTAAATTCTCGCTACTGTATACAAAATGAGAGACTGAGTAATAGGTGAGAAAAGACTGGAGTGATGCGGGTATTACAAATAATACTACTTATCATTATATGCAGCAAGAAGAAAAGGCATAAAGATTGCAAGACACGTGGCTACTTATCTCCATTTGAAGAAAACATGTTTTGAAGTGCTTTGGGATTTTATTATTAGGTGTTCATTGTAGTGATCTAAGAAGATTTAAATATTCAAATGCAAACTTAAGAATCTCTTTAAATTCTACCAACTGAAGAATGTAGGGGAATTTTAATCCAGCAACATAGCTGCTCTGGCAAGAAAACATATCTAAAGGCCTAGGTCTGTGTGATCCAGCTTGAATACGGACACACCCTTAGCACATATTAATCCTGGCTGGAACTCACATCCTTAATTCCTTTGGATGGATTATAGTATACACCTTTAACCCCAAACAACGTCTAACCGAGGGGCATACAAAGTGAGGAATTAGAGAAAGATTTGACAGAATGAGTCAGAGATAGGATATGACCAACTCTCACAAGGACATACAAGAAAGAGATGCTACTTCAGAGCAGCACAGAGGGAGAACAGGTGAGTTCATGGAAACAGCAGAGTTCAGGAGTACAATACAATCTGATACAGTTTGGTTCAGTTTTGTGAAATTCAATTGAGTGCAGTTCAGTTCCTGAAACTCAGAGGCAGTCTTTTCAAGCAGAGCAATTCAGTGAGAAGCTGAGAGAAGCCAATTTGAATTGGTCAGCTTGGAGAGCAGTTTGAGCCAGAACAGCTGATTTGAACCAGACAGCCAGAGTTCAGAAAGAGCTAGAAGGGGTGAGCTTACTCAGCAGTAAGTCTCAGATGCTGAAAACATTCTAGACCTAGGTTAGCAGAGAGAGGCTAGAAGTTGAAGCCTTCAAGGTCCAGGATTGCAGAAGGTTAGATTGTAAGGAGGCTAGAATTTTCCAGGTGCACATTTAGGAATAGTTAGGTAAAAATGCTCTGCACTCAGCCCTGAGTACAGCTCTCATTTCATCCCCTCAGCACAGGACATAAAGATAATATTTATAGAAGAGAGCTAGTTTTGTGTATGTTTTACAAAATTTTGAAGGTAAGATATTTACTTTGTAATTTTTCATAATCTTTTCTTCTACATTTTTAAAGATTTGAGAAGCATTAAAGAGTATGCCATACAGCTCTCAGGAGACAGTATCTAAGGCAGAAAATGGTAAGTTCATGCAAATATTATAGGTAGGGCAAAAGCATGGTTCCAGGAGTGTTAGGGTTGTAGTGTCACTGGAGTAAATGGATATAAAGAAATAGTAGTGTAAAGCAGTATGAAGAGTTAGAGGTCTAAAGGTAATTGCAGCTTAGTTCGGGCAGGAGAGCTGAAAAATGTCATTTGATCTGAATGTATTTCAGAAGTATAGCCCAAAAGGTATGTGTGTGATGAATGGGAAACAAGCTTTGCTAAGCAACCAAGTCAGTAGCTAAGGGTAACTGAGTTTTGTATGCGGATAAGCATAAGGTAGAAACTGTCATTTCTAGTCTTGGGGAAGACTAGAAAGTGATCTTATTTGCAGAAAGTGGAAATATATATATATAAAAATTTCAGAGGCACCCCATACATTCACACATTTCTCAGCAGAATAAGTGGTAACATTTGCCTCGTTATCTGTTATCTGGAGTTCCACAGAGACATCTGGGATACAAATAGAAACACAGGTCCATCAGCACATTGTGGTCTTTGAAATAGCAAGAATGGATGAGATCACCTAGGGAGGCACTGCAGAAAGAGTTTGAAGGTTGTGGAATATTCAGGTGGATGCTGCAACACCATCAGATGCCTGCAAGAGAGTAGCAGAAAAGGCAGGAGGAACCCTCTGAAGCTTGTGAGGCAAGTGCAGTTGTTCTAAGTGGAAAATAGCAAGATGTGTGACTGTCTGTCATCCAGGTCTCATAATGGGGCTGCAGCCTGAAGATTTTGCAATATGGAAGTCATTCGTGACTCCCCACTCTCTTAAAAGATTTTCTTCTTTCATATCTTCCTATGGGATCCGGCTATAACGTCGAAGTGTGGCATTTCCGGATAGACTCTGAACTTGGTACGTTATGGCTTCCTTTCTCAGCTGAGTTCCCTCTTTGCCTGATCTGGGGAATCCCAGTTCTTCCAAGGAATGTCACATAGCCCTTAGGGAGATTACAAGTGTAACCCTTTCCTGATAAGAAACCCTTTCCACAAGCGCCTGAGGATTCCCGGAAACACCCACCCCATGCTAATGAGATACCTAGGTGTCTTGGCTTTCAACTGATGAGCTTTAATCATACCTGGAGCTCTTCCTCCATCCACAGGATTGTTAAGTACTACTTTCTCCCTTTTAAGATAGGACTATATTACTTCATGTAAATCAAGTATCCCTGGCATTCCTAGCACCAGCAAATCAAACACATTCACCCTCCAAACCCTCCCACTGCCCAAGGTTAACAAGTCTTTGTTTCACACAAAATGAAGGGGCCAGAATCATCTATTTAAGCAAGACCATCTGAGTCTCATCATTTATTCTGAGGAAGGATGGGCACCCCTTCTCCTCAAAGAATTCACCTCTGGACCAACGGGGCTTGGGTGCTGGTCGGCCAGCCACATGCCTGTCAGCTCAGATTGCTGCTGCCATTCTTCTAGCATTGATCCGTGCACCACAGTGCCTGTCTGAAGGAGCAAGGGCTGGGTCTTCTAGAAGCAGCCATTCTATCTGCCTGGACAAAACCGGGCTCCCATCTCTGCCTCTCTAGCTTTCCGAGGTGGGAGCAAGCCTCCATTAGTGGCTCCTCATGAAGCAGCGTCCAGCCTGCCCAAGTCAGGCTAGGCCTTTGTTGCAGTCTGACTAGGGTTCCCAGCTCTGAGGTCCTTTAACCCAGCAATTCACCGCCCCCGCTCCCCCCAACCCCCAGCATGCACTTCTGGTTTCTTGCTGGACATCCCAAACACCCCAGAGAATTCCCAACAAAGCCAAGGCTCCCACCCACCTGATGCAGAAAGAAACCTTCCTAACACTGTTTTTATGTTGTAATTGCTTGTTCACTCTCAGTAATAACTGCTACCGGCTTCAGGCTTCAGTGTGAATACAGTTAGAAAAGGAATTACACAATCCCACCTGCCTGCAATGTCCTCCTTGTCCTTACCACCCTAACAGTTAGAGGCTTCCTGTGTCTTATCCATACCTAGACTGTTATGCAAGGTCCTATCAGCATCTGACTATTCATGATCATCACTTCAATAGCAGCCCTATTCGACATTATATTCTCCACATGCTATGATTCCGAGTATATACGTTACTACAATTATTCTACCATAAAAGCAAAAAGAAACCTTAAAAGTGACCTTTTTAAAGAACACAAAGGCTTTTTATTTTTGTTTTGTTGTTGTTTGTTTTTTGTTTGTTTGTTTTGAGAGTTCACTATGTCGCCCCAGAATTTCCATAAAATTACAACAATTCTACTGGCTTAACCTCCTGAATTCTGGGAGCCCACCAGTGCACCTGAGAATAAGGTCATTTGACTACTGTAAGTCAGTAACATTCATCACTGGTCATAGGCTCTTGAGTAGCCTCTGGTCGCCAGTTATTCTTTTGCTTATGATCAGAATCTACTGTATTGAAATTTAACTTCTTAAATGTGAAAAATTGCTATCCGAACTCTAATTATGGGTTACGTGTGTGTTCATGGCTGTATGCAGGTATAAGGCTGTGGCTTCCCTGGAACCAGCACTGCCTGGTGATAAAGATAGATTCCCTTGGCCTGGAGCAGAAGAAGCTGGCACATAGCATCTATTTTCACATTCCAGGGCCTGCAGTGGCCTTTACATAACTTCTGCAGGCGAAACACCTTAAAAAATACTATACCAAGCACGAAGATTTCATTTTCAGTTCAAGACACAGGCCTGAGTCATGAAGTTAGAAGCAGCAACCAGCATTTCCTTCCTCTCCTCAAGAGAAATTTAAATTCCAATGAAGATCCTATCATGCGAAGAACACATTAAAGTTTGCTGCGATTGATTCTGTAAAAGCACACCTTAGGAACACAGATGGAGGGATACTTAACCCAGCTTCAAAGGCATAAGGAAATTTGGGGGAAAGAATACTAAGAATTAAAAAACGAAGCCTGAAGATGGGTTTGTTGAGAAATACTGTCCCCACTCCCCCCCACCCCCACCCCCCATGGCACAGCCATGCACTTGTGAACTTACTGCAGTGATCAGTACCTCTTCAAGATAGGGACGAAAACAGTCATCATATCTGAAGAAAGTGCTACTCGGGACTCAGAAAGTTACAAAAGAACAAAGGTTGGAGACGGATGTGGGAAAGCGATGTGTTGGGAGAAAATGGGTGAGCTTGACAGGATCAAGATACATAGGATTCATGTGTGAAAATGTCGAGAAATAAACAAACAACACAAAAACAACAACTACTACCTTAACCCCAGCATAGGAAGATGGAGGGCACAAGGGGAAGGAATTAGGGGAAACCAGATGATTCCAATGCCACGGAATGGAGGCATTTAACGTTATTCTGGGGAGCTGTGTAAGTCAAGGGATGGTACAATTAGAAGTCAAAATTCAAAAAAAGAAAGACAGGAAAATTTTATGAAAGAAGTCTGACCCAGTTACCTCAGGAGTCTCTGAGGGGTGATTTCCCAACCCACCCCCCTTCATTATCAGAAAGGAGGCCGATGTGCATCAGTTACAGAGTCCACTGTAAATGGGGAAGATGGGAAAACAAAACCTAAATAAGAGAAGGAGACATGGAATCATCTTGTGATGTTTGAAAGAAAAATAAAAATCTTTTGTCTACTTGTACTGATCAGGTCCCAGAATAAACATATCCAAGCCTTAGAGCTACGGGGCAGTTCTGGTAACTTCTGGCAAGTGTTTGAGCTGAAACTGGCCCTTTTTTTTTTTTTTTTTAATGTGAAAGAAATGAGTCCATAGCCACAATATTTAATCTGGATAATGTCAAACAATCAGGTCCTTCTTTGACTTGATAGATTGATTGTTTTGGCATCCACAGTCTAGCCCATCTATAACCCCACAAAAAAATTGATTTTTGAATCAGAGGCACTTTAGGCAAATTGTGAAGCTGTGAGCCACACAGTGCTGAAAGATGCCAGAATGTGATATGCTGGAGAAGTCAGTATTTCAGAGCTCTGACAAGGGACACGGACAGTCTTGGCAGTAAGGAGACCAGGCTCTTGGCCCAGTGTGCCCCGTACTGCCCCCTCTGTGCCCAGTACACTACCCTGGCTTTCTGTCTGCTGTCCTCCCTCAACAAATGCCTTTCTTCAGGCAAGTCTTGCCAGTCAATTAAATCCTAACTGAATTTAGATAAAAAAGTACTTTTAGGCCAGAGAATTTTCCACTTTAAAACTCAGAATAGCTGCTGTGCCCGCTTTGAAAAGAATTTTAGGGAGCTGGGCAAGGCAGCCCACACCTGTAATGTAAACACTCAGGAAGCAGAAGCAGAAGCAGAAGCAGAAAGGTAATAGAGAGTGTAAACCTCATAGTGAGACTCTATCCTAAAAAGAAAACAAATAAACACAAAAGAAAACAAAAGAAATTAAGATAAAAATAAAAATGAGCAACAAAACGAAATATGAAAGAGGCATAACAACTATTCCCTGATGAGAATGACATTCACTGCTGACTTTCTTTTACTTTTAAATGTATTCATTTTAACTTTTTGTTGATTCTTTGTGAGTTTCACATCATGCACCCCAGCCACACTCATCTTCCCCTCCTCTTATATCCGCCCTTTTGTTCTTGCAACCCACTCCCCAAAAACACACACACACATACAAACAAACAAACAAACAAACAGAATTAAAAAAAAAAACAAAGCAAAGCATAAAAATCATCTCCTCAATGGATGCTGTAGCGTGTCACAGTGTGTCCCATAGAACACACACCTCTGTCCACACATCTTCACTTGCCAATAATCATTGCAATGAGTCATTGGTCTGATTTGAGGCCTTTGGCTTCTGTGATACCATCAGTATCCTCACCAGGAATCTTTCCAGTTATCCTGTTGTTGCCCTGTGTCATGGAGATCCTGCAGCTTTGGCCTGATGCCACTGTTAGCCTTTCAATTCCTTTGTGTTTTTGTTTTATTTATGTATTTTTCCCTTTCTGGATAACAATCATCCTCCTTTTTCAGTGATAATGACTTTCTACTTTTTTTTTCTTTTTTTTTGTAGTTTATGTAGCATCCATTCCAGCACTAACTCCCAGGATGAGCATATGACTTTGATCTAATTAATGTGAGCATCAAATTTCCTTGAATTCTGTGAATTATTGTTAGGCAAACATGGACGTCATAGTCGTGTATGAACGTGTATATTTCTGCAGGTCAGTTGAAATGGAGGTCAGAGAAAGCATTCGTGAACCTATTTTTTCTTTCCATCAGGGGTCCTGGGGGTCAAACTCAGTTCATCCATCTTGCATGCAAAACACTTTTTTATACTATGAGTTATTTCGATGGCCCAGACTTAGGACTTTGTAGAGCCCACTTGAGAATTGAGTTACTTCTTTCCCTTCAGTTCCCAGCAAAATATATGTGAGGTGGCCTGCCTATGATGATGAGCAGAGCCATGTCTGAAGACAAAGTCCAGGGCAGAAAACTAGAAAGAAAGAAAGAAAGAAAAAAACAAAAACAAAACAACAACAACAACAAAAAAAAAACAAACACTTTTCCAAGTCATACAATGCACACCACTGGTATTTTCAGTTACATGCATCTGAAATTTTTGTGTCAGGTTTGAGTCATTTTCAGCTAAATAAGCCATAAGATACTCTAACATTGTCTATATAATTAATTGGACTTCTTAATCAAACCCACACTATATCTTTGAAGATGCTCCGCATCTGCAGTGAGAATTCGGACTTCAGGGTACAACGCAGGCTCTTTTATTCCTAAAACTTCTTGCTCATTGTCATAAAGCCTGGCTTAATCTTTCCAGTTGCTAAATAGTCATTCACATGGTTACACTACAATCTGAACTACTTTGCAAATAGAACTTTATGTAGCTAGCATAGCAAGCCTATGAGAGAGGTACTGTTTTCATCCTCATTTTGCAGGTGAACTAACTTTGCTACAGCCATACTGCTAGTGAGGGGGAAAAGAAGGAAAGTGAAGGACCCATTTTCTTACTTGTTCCTAAAGTATGACTCACTGTTTCTCAGCCTTGGCTCTCCAAGATACTCAAAGTCTAACAAATGACCAGCCTTAGAGAGTATAAATTTTGTTTGAATTGCTTGTCAGTGTTTTAAAGTTTTATGGGATACGCGATGTCTACAGCACATTGGAAACAGCACTGATCCATGTAGAAGATCAACAATTATCTCAGCACCCAAAAGTCAACTCTCTCCAAAGCCTCTTTGGCTTCTGTACTATGTTCACTAGAAAGCAATGGATACTTTCACAGATTTATTACAAAAATCCATTTTAATATAAATTTAAGTTATAGAAGATAGTTGCTGAGACAAGAGTTGGCACCATGGCTCATGAAACCATGAATAATATAAGAAATGGGTTGTAATATAAGCAAGGGTATTTAAATTTAAATAATTGCAAATGACTCAATCATAGTTCCCTATTCCTGCTAAATTAAGAGAAAATAAGAAAAGAACACTGTATAACTTCTACTTGCCTCAGATAAGCTTAGTAAGATAAAACTGCTCATTTACATGTTATCTATCTCCAAGAAGTATAGACGATTCCAAACTTGGTTCTTTCACATGTCTGAATTGTCTGCTCCTTGCTTTGCTTCTTGCGCCCTCATTACTGTCCATTCCAGAATGTGTGTCTCCATGATGGCGCTCCCATATCCATCTTGCTCTTGGAGATGTGAGTGGGCAAAACTGGGATGAAGTTGTAAAGCTAGCCAAAAATTATGGGAAATACAATGTTTTCAAAATTCAAAACATTCTTAAAAGGGATTTCCCCTTGTGAATCGATGTCCTTTCTGTCTTGGAGGAATACTCTCTACACTTTTCTCTTACACATCACAAAATGTCACCCTTTGCTACAATTACAGAGGAGTGTAAATTCAGAGATATGTGCGCCCAAGCTAGAGCAGAGAGATATTTAACCTATAATTTATGGTCAGCTTTGATGGCAGAGACTCCGTGGTAAACTGCCCATGAAACACACCCTTTGGTGCCCAGATAGGGTACTTTTCCAGCCTTTCCCCACTACATGCACAACCCCAGAGAGTAAATGAGTGAAGCAATTTTGAGTATTACTTACTTTTTTACTAAGCATTTAGGTCTGCATTGGGGGTAGATATTAGTAGAGGATGGTTTTCTGCCTCTAAAATTCAACAATGTGTCCAACCACTAAACTTGACCCTCTTCAAAAAAAAGAAAGAAAGAAAGAAAAGTTTTACTTACCTTGAAAATTCTTCCTTTCTTTTTTCCTCAGTCAAAAGGAAGCCTCTCAGATGCCATCCTACTGCTTCCCCTCCTAAAGGACAATGGTCCTCAATAACAATGGCAGTTGTGGCTAAGCAACTCCACAGACAGCTCTGCTTCCCCTTGGCTCCCAGAACTCTACAGGAATTTCTCTGGCAATCAACTACAGAAATGAGTAAAAAACAGTTTTGTCTTGAAAAATCCTACTTTTGAGATAATGAGATTCTCCGTGCTATTGATTTATTGGATTTGCCTTCATCCTAGAGATGATGCCGAAAGAATCACTAGGCTATGTGCAATTTCTTTCTTGATTCAACAAGAATTAACTCACTTTAGCTACTCACCACGGATTAAATTTAATGCCATGTCACAATTTGTATATTCAGTTGTTGGAGTGTTAATATTTATTCTTTTTAAAGAGCTGCACTAGGGTCATGAGAGAGCTCAGCTGGCAAAATGTTGGCTGTGCAGGCTCAATCCCCAAACCCATAGGTTTGGGCAAAGCATAGTGGTATGAGCTTATAACCACTGCACTGTGGAGGCTCCCTGGCTGGCCAGAGTAGCCTAATCGAGGAGCCCTGGGTCCCAGGGAAGCATCCTGTCTCACAAAAACAAAGTGGAAAGCTCCCCTAAGAACACTACCCATGTTGACTCTGGCTTCCACATGCACCCACAACATATGCACGCATACATATACATCCAAATACATACACACACACAAAGTAAAAAGGTAAGGGACTGAGCTAGTCATTCAAAGCATGTGACAACTAATTTACAAAATGCTCTTTAGCTAATTTAAGGTTTTTCTGTATTTAAAAGGAAAAAAAATAGTTCTTAATCCAAAAATTCGTAGGAAAGTAGTGTGATAATAATACTTAATGTTAAACCGCATTTTCTGTTTTGCCAAAGTGAATACAGTCAACACTGTAATCATTTCTTTCAGCTGACTTTATACCAAAAGTGACGTGAACGTTGGTGCCATATGTTCATGGCATGGGATAATCTGATCAAAATAAAATAGTAGAAGGTTCTGGTTCATCACAACTTAATTATACATTCTTATTAGTACAAAGATTCATAGTTTCCCATCCTATATTTTATCTCATTTTTAATTAGTTTCGATAAGCCAGATGACTCAAGGTTTGGGCTGTATTAAATGTGAGCCTGATTCTGTAGGCATTGCATAAAGAATGTAGTTGCTGGAAGTAACAGTTATTACACTACACGTATTTTATCTGATAATATGTTAAACATTTTGTCTTGGGTTTCTGTTTGCCCCACAGTTTTAAATTTGCATACTAAATTAATCATGGAACTTTATAAGTGATTTAAATTCCTTGAAACCTAGTTGCTTGCTTGCTGTAGCAACAGTTATCATAGATGTTTATTAAAGAATTAAATGAAGCAATATATACAAAAGCATCCTCACTTTTTGTTTATAGATTATGTATTCATTTTCTTTTCCTTTTTGTAGGCCATATTATATTTGTAGATTATATTTTTGTCTTTTTTGTCCAATAATTTTTCTGAATGCAAATTTGCATGCACCATAATAGGCTAAAATATCTCTGACCTTTATCACACAAGCTTCCCCCTCCCCCACTTGTTAGAGAGCTCTGTGAGCTATTATTCGCAAATCATTATTTCTGACGCCATTCTCTGAGGTGTGAGCATCTGCTAGCTGCTAACAGAGGGTGCAGCTGTTGTTCGGAGACTGTCTAGGTTGTGTTGCCAAGCAACCACTGCAAACCACATCCCAGGGCAGGTTGCTTGCCCAGGCGCACCTGCCTGCCGACCCAGCTATTTATTTAATTAAAAATCTGTTCCTCCACAACGGCTTAGCCAGAAAGGCAATAGCAGCAATCGATTACAACTATATTAAATGACCTACCCACATTGTTTTATTGACTATTCATTGCAAAGCAAAGGTGTCTCTGTCCACTGCACTCACTCTTAATGACTTTGCAAGAAGTATGTAAGAGCAAAACTGGATGGATCCTTTTTGCATTCAGAGATGCTGAAAAGCAATCTGTCAAGAACATCACTGCATATAATATGTGCCCAAAATAAAATGTCTCATCAACAAGAGAGCTTCTACCAGGATAACACTGAAATTTAAAGTATGAATGTGCTGGACATTGAGAATTATGTTACCATAGTCTGAGGTGCTTATTTTTCCTGTCAGTTAAGAAAAATACTTGATCGCTTTAGGTGCATTAGAGTCTATTCTTAGGTCACGTTGGTTGCAGTCTGTCCTTCCTGTTTTAAAAGTTGACAAAGCTGCCTTTATATCAACTTCAATTCATTACAAATAGAACTGTCATAAATTAATATCAAACCTGGGTTTGCATTGGCAATTATCATGTATTTGTCAATAGCTCTCTATCCTTTGAATTGTCTTCTAGGACACACACACTTATATTTTTGAGGAGCAACTCCATCTAATAAGGGTTTTGAGAGTGAAAACAAAGAGTCCTGGTTGCAGCTGCATGACAGGTTTATTTTTAATGTCTGAGGAATTTAACCTGGAATTTCAGAGCTAAAATATTCCTTCCTAATTTTTATGGCAGCTGTTCAAATCAAGAAGGAACTTTATTAACAATTCAATGTTTGTAATATCACATATAACAACATGAATTATTACTTAAAAGCCCAGAATTAATTTTATCTGCGTAGAATAGAAACTACCTTGCAAAGGAAGCTTGGTTTAAAAAAAGTATTAAATAAAATACAAATGGTGATAATTTTATGTGAAGGAAGACTCACATTTAAAGAATATAACCAAGTTTTTAACAACAATGTTCATATATGTACTTGTTTATATGTATGAACACAAAGTGCCTTAATACTTTTGTCATAAAATTAGAATTAAGATAAAAATTCCATCTACCAAAACATCAATATTCTTCCTGGATTTATGTAGTTCTTATCTTTTTCGAGGTGCAAAACTTAGAAGTTTCAGTTTTGTATGCTTCCTAATGCTGTATTTATATTACACTTGTCTTGTTGTTGAGGTTGATGTTATTTCTACTTACTATCAACAATATTTAAAGGCCTGAGGATATAGTCAGTGCTAGCCTGGCTTGTGCAAGGTCATGAGTTTCATGAGTTCAATTCTCATTCCATACAATTTAAATAAGAATGGCACCTCTAGGCTCATAGATTTGAACACTTGATCACCAGAGAGTGGCACCATTAGGAGGTGTGGCTTGGTTGGAGTAGGTGTGGCCTTGGTGAAGGAAGTGTGTCATTGGGGGTGGCCTTTGAGGTCTCAGACACTCATACCAGGCCCCAGTGTGGCCCTCTCTTCCTGCTGCCTATTGATCCGGAAGTAAAACTCTTCTCCAGGGCCACGTATGACTATGTACCACCACGCTTCCTGCCCTGATGATAGTGGACTAAACCTCTTTACTGTAAGCCAGACCCAGTTAAATGTTTACTTTACAAGGGTTGCCTTGGCATTGCCATCTCTCTCAGTTTTTGTCTATTTCAATATGTCCATTCAGATCAACTAATTCTTTAAAGCCTGACTAAATCATCATCCTGGTCAGCATCATGTCTTCTGCAGTATTCTACAGCCCTATCTATCTACATCGATTCCTTGAACTACTGGTTGAAAATTACATTGTACACCCATCCTTTCGAGAGCTTGTAAGTCAGAGGCTGTACTGAACACAAATGGTAGGTTTCTTTGTAATAACAATGGTTTAAAAGTGACAATAGAAATTATTCACTAATTATGGAAAGAGAGTGAAAAGAATCAATATTGAATATAAGTCACAAATTACATAAAGAAGTTACACTCCATGCCTGGAAGTGGTAATGTATCACATTAACTATTCTTCCAAAATCTATATTTATCCAAGAAAAGTAACCTTGGGTGATCTCTACCAGGACTTCACGTTTCAGTTTCTCAGACCACATCTCTAAGACTCTCCCAAGCATTTTCATTTGTGCTTAGTCTCCATTTTTTTATCACCTTACCTCTAGATATTTTCCACAGATTATATGAAATTAATTTTTATATATTTTATAGCACAGACTGAGTTTATGAAAAATTAAATGGCCCACATTAACATCTGCTGTCTATCATTATTATTACCAGATAATTGCAGTTTTTTCGAATAGTGTCTTTCCTATTCTTACCGTCCTCATTGAGTGTATGTTAGTAATATCGTGTTCCCTCTTGCCTGCCTGTTCTCTGTGTCTGTGTGGGAGCGTGAGTCTGTGTGTGCGTGCGTGAGTTGAGGAGTGATGCAGACATGCACTTTGAGTGTCTTCCTCGATTACTCTCTACTTTTTAAGACACGGTCTCTGATTCTCTGATCCTGGGGTGCACTAACTCAACTCTCTAGACTGGCCAGCCAGCAACTCCTGTCTTTGCCCCCCCCCAGCACTGAGAATTTTACGAACACACAATGCCCATAGCTAGCTTTTTCATGGATACTGGGCATCTAACGGAAGTCCTCATGCTTATACGGCAAATATTTTACTGACTACGCTGTCTCTCCCCAGCCGCAAAACAGAGCTTTTATTTTCCTTTTAAATATTTCTTTTGTTAGTTTGTGTGAGTATAATTGAATGCTGTGGTGCACATGGACAAGTCAGAGGGCAAGTGCAGAAATCAGTTCACTCCTGCCACCCGGTAAAGTCTGGGCATGAAACTCAGGTCGTCTGATTTGGTAGCAATCATCTTTCTGGCTGAGCCATCTTGCATACCAAGGTAGAACTTTCTGAAACACATAGGTCAAGTTACTTGCCTGCAGGTTTTCCTTTGGCCTCTGATTGTCTATGAAGTAAAAACCTTACTACAGAGTACATGAATTTCAAAAGAAAGGTCATTTTTTGGTGCTGATTCAAACTACTTCTCTCTGGGACAGGCAGTCCTGGTCCATACCTTTAATCCCAACACTAGGAGCAGAGGCAGGTGGATCTTTTTGAGTTTGAGGCCACCCTGTCCACAGAGCAGGTTCCAGGAAAGTCAAAGGTACACAAAGAAATCTTGTCTTAAAAATTGAAACAACAAAGAAGACCCTAAGGAAGATGCTCAATTCTCATTTAGAAGGGCAAATGCAATAGACATTGGAAGCAGAAGAAAGTGGACAGGACAGGAGCCACAGAGGACCTCTGAAAGACCAAGGTATTGAAGCAGAGGCTGAGACTCATAGCCAAGGGTAGAATGTAGGGAATTTTATGAAAAAGGGGTAAATAGAAAAACCTGGAGAGGACAGGAACTCCAAAAAGGAGACCAAAACAGCCAAAAACAAACAAACAAAAATAAAAAACTGGGCCCTGGGGATCCTGAAGAGACTGATACCCCAACCAAGGACCATGCATGGAGAGGACCTAAAACCCCTGTTCAGATGTAGGCCATAGACTCATTCTCCAAGTGGGTTCCCTAGCAAGGGGAGCAGGAGATGTCTCTGACATGAACTCAGTGGCAGGCTCTCTCATCACCTCCCCCTGCCTGGTGCAGCCTTGCTAGGCCACAGAGGAAGACAATGCAGCCAATCCTGATGAAACCTGATATGCTAGGGGCAGGAGAACCTCCCACATCAACAGACTAGTGGAGGGGCACAGGAGGAGAAGAGGGAGGGGGGAGAGAGTGGGAGAAGACTACTGAGAAGGTCCCAGCCAGGATACAAACTGGATAAATTGTAATAAATAATTAATAAAAAAAATTTAAAAAGAAACAAAATTACTTCCATATTAAAGTTTAACACCTCACCCCTTGTCTATCCTTCTTGCTTTGTTCTTTCACCTGAGAAGCCACTGACCACAGTTACTTGGTGGTATGAATTCTTATAGTTTTCCAAAGTAAGGGGAACAAGGACTATTTCTAACAGGATCTCAAGGTCAGGCTCCTTGACTCCCCCCACCCCACACCAGGGGAGGAGCAGTCCTGTTAGGTCACAGAGGAGGACTCTACAGCCAGCCCTGAAGATACCTGATAAAACAGGGTCAAATGAAAGGGGAGGAGGTCCTTCCCTATCAGTGGACTTGGAAAGGGGCAGGGAGGAGATCAGGGAGGGGGTGTGGGGTTGGGGAGGGAATGAAGGAGAGGGATACAGCGGGGACACAGAGTTAACAAAATGTAACTAAAAAGAAAAATAAAATTAAAAAAGAAGAAATACTTGGTAACTGACTATACCATCTTCACTAACACGAAACTGTGGCCAACCTCATTCTCTTTAATACCTTCTCCTCAGTCACCTAACCTGACATTGTATCCCTGTAACAAGCAGTCTATGCAGTGTAAAGCCTTGGAATAGAAGATAAAATAGACGCAGTTTTGTATAGAAAAGACCAGTAGAGAATGGTGCTCACTGATGGGAATGACTTCATTATTTTCAGAGTATATTTTTTAAACTTACATACAATTACCAACATATTAGGAAGTTATTGATAAAATAAAATAGATCAAGAATGAAAGCTTTGCAATGGTTCTGATGATCAACCAGGTTTACCAATCTCTGAGGAGAGAGGCCCAACAAAATAAGGATTAATATTCTGCAAAAGTGTAAGGATTAATATCTTATAATATCCCCCTATCCACCACAGTCTATAGCCTTCTCATATAATGCTTTCTTCAAAGTATATGAAATGCACTTTCAGGAGATTATCTCCACAGTATGAATGGTAGATTTTTTTTCTTTCTTTTGTTCGAATCTGTAGTTAAGAGGGCTAGCAACCAGGAGGTTCCAATCCCCCCCAGATTCCATCTTCAAAAAATAAGTCCCAAGGTATAACTCCTTTATCATTCTTTCCAAAGTACAGGATCAAGCAGTGATTTTTTTTTGCCAGCCCATGTGGAAGACAGGGTGTTAAGAGATTTATAGGGTGAAGGAGTTTCAGAAGACAAAAGAGAAAGAAAGCAGCAAAGTGTGTAGCTCTCTGCTTTTTGCTGCCCTTCTTCCCAGTCGGGACCAGGCTGAGACTTAAAATAATCCACTCTCAAATCTCTAGCATACTGCGGAGTCCTTAAGGGTGACTCTCATCTTTTTCACTTAGAGTTTAAAAACTAAAACACAGCAGACAAAAGCCTCTTTTATTTACATTACTTGATATTTTACCAGGTGCTTGTTGAACTAATGATAGGATGTTTTGTTATAGAGTATGCCAGCTCTTCCTTGCAGCATAAGTTTCAGTATCAGAAGGATAAGGACTGGGGAGTTTATTTTTGGGTGTTTATGATACTCTCTTGTAGACTTTTATAAGGCTATGGAGATGTTATCTAACATATACGTGTATATACAAAGAATATGTATAAATACACAAGCATATATACATATATATGCATACGTACACACACACACACACACACACACACATATATGTTTGTGATCATGTGGGGATGGAACTCCTTGCTTTTAACAACTTTTAGGTGACCATGCAACAAGGAAAGTCATATAAGCTTTCATTTCTTCTACAGCAAGGAAAATACTGTGTGATCACTCCCTGGTACTGGAGTTGTTAAGTTTCTCATCTTACATCCTTAAAGTGCTTTCACAGTACCTGGAGTTTATAGCAAAATACCACTTGGCAAATGACAGCAGGGCTAGCTCAGGTTGATTGAAGCTTAGAATATATAGGAATGATTGATGAAATGTGAGTCTATATTTCTACATGGCTACATCAAAAGTTGACTTATGCTGTGCTAAAGAAACCTATTCAACTCTCAAATCATCCTAAAATACATTTTGCTTTTCATGTATCACTGTGGATAAGAATTGATTTTGAGTATTTCCCATGCTACTCAAAAAAAAAAAAAAAAACAAACACGCAAACATCACAAAGAAGCAGCCTCAAAGAGAAACCTGAAATGGATGTGTTTTTCTTCAAGCTGTTGTAAAGTATATTTATACAAATGACTCAAAGAAAGGTATTTGTAGCAAAAGTCTATACTGTAGAGACCTCAGGGTAAATAAAGAAGAATATGGTGTTAGGAATTGCTCACACCATATGCTATTGTACCTAACATAAAACCAGGAAGAAAAAAAATGGCCTTTCCATGACAGGCTAGTGATGGAGGTTTTAAAATGTAAGGTTTAAAATGTAAGATGTAGATTTGCACAACTTATGTGCCATTATTTCCATACATCAGGGAAGGCACTACTTTAGTTTTCTTTTGAATATATGACACTCTCTTCTTTTTTTTAATTTTGATTTTTAACAATTTATTCTTTATACCTCCCAATTGAAGCCCTTTCCTCAACTATCCCCAGTCTCACCCTTCCTCTCTCTTCCCCAAATCCCTTTTTCTAGTCCACTGAAAGGGGGAATTCTCCACCGTTGCCATCTGCCCATAGCTTGTTAAGTCTCATCAGGACTGCCTGGATCCTCTTCCTCCATGGCCTGGCAAGGATGCATCTCCAGGGGCAACCAAGTTCATGAAAGAGACAGCCGCTGCTCCCCTCACTCGGAGATCCACATGAGACTGAGCTGCCACACTCTCTTTTATGTGACAGTTTACTGGAATTTCTATTTTAGAACTTCCCAAGTGTTCATCTCTGCTGCTTTTATTTGTGTTTTGTCTCTTTCTGCCATCCCCATATCTTAATGAATATTGTTAATTGATTTAAACAAATTTAGTAAAGTAAATCCTTCCCACTCCCAGAAATATGTGAGTGACTTATTACCCATTCAGAGATTCTGGAAGTGTCCTGCTATTAGAAATAAATTTATATCCAGTGTGGGCATTAGAGGACACTCAGTAAAGTGTCAATTTAATCTGTATTTCTACACCAAGAAGACAGATCTGTTGATAGCTCTAATATCTGATGCTTTTATCAGATATTAATATGATAATATGACATTAATAATGAATGCTATTAATATACTAGAGCTAAGGCCTTTGAGTTGCCAGATTTTACTTTTGACAAGCCAGAAACATCCTAGCAAAACACGAAATATAACATAATTGAAAAATCAACAAATGCATCAGTGTTTTTTGAAAGGAGTGTATCAGTAATAAGTTGTTAAGATTACCTTCTCTACAATTGGTAGAATAAACAAAACACTAGACAAGAGTTTCTTTGGATAACGCCTCTTGGTAGGTTTGTTTTGATCATTCTATAATGACACTCACAGAGAAAACAGTCTCTTGCTTACAAAAAGGGCTTTGATCATATCAGACAATCCAGAGAAAGTGAAGAGTTCAGAATGACATAGCACAAGGGTGGAGTGGACATTCAAGGGTTTCAGCTACTCCCAGCATGCTTCTCTTCCTTGCTGAGTGCAGCCTGATTTTCCATGGGTAACCCTCTACACTCATTTCAAGTGTCTCTGAAGAGTACTTTCTCCTCTTCTTCCTAAACATACCATTAAAGCTGCTCCTTTTGATTAATTAAGAAGTTAACTGACAAGTTGGGCCTGTGGCACATGCCTGTAATCCCAGTACTCAGGGAGGCAGAGGCAGGCAGATCTCTATGCGTTCAAGGCCAGTCTGGTCTACAAAGCGAGTCCAGGCCAGCCAAGGCTACATAGAAAAACCCTGTCTTGAAAAACAAAACAAAAGCAAAAACAAACAAGAAAGTAACTGCCAAGAGCAGCCTCTTCAGAGGAAACCTTGGAGTTTAGCAGAGGACCCAGGGCTTTAAGCACAGAAGAAACAGGCCCCACTTTGTGTCTAAGGACTGCCAAAGCTCATTCAGGAGAAATGACTCTCCAGCAAGATCCCAAATATGAACTCAGCTCAAGCAATGGGCCACCCTTTCTACTGTGTATCTTTTTCTCCCCTTGAGGCATTGGGGACCAAACCCAGGTTTTGAGCCCCCTGCGTGAGCTCAACTCACAACACGCCCTTCACCTGCAGACTTAGCAGACCTATGAGAACGGTAGTGTCCTTTTCTTCTCAAGTCAGTTTGATTTGGGATTCTGTCACTTTCAAGCAAACAAACTGAAAATCTATGTCAAGATCTCCGTGTTTGTACTTTCACTGTGATGAACTGGAGAATTTCTGCAGCTATCTGGCTTGCTGGGCACACACTTTTAAAGTGTGCCTTCACGCATAATAACTCAGAAGCTTCCTTGCCTATTTGGAGAAAATAAAGTATCATCTAAAGAAATAATTAAGAAATTTATTTCAGTTCTTTACAAAGTGGCTACCAAAAAAAATAGAATTTATAATTATTTTTTTTCAAAAACTTCTTCAAGCTGCAAATAAAAGTAAAAGTAAAAACACATTACATATAATTGCATGCCTTCATTCATATATTTGTTTTGGAATTTCAAATTCATGCAAAGAGATTTATGTTGAAATAAATTAAATACAATATGCTTAGACCAGCACTGTCTAAACCAGCATTACATTAGATAAGTTTAAAAATGGTTTAAATTTATTAGAATGAAATCGATTTTTAAAAATATAAAATTAAAAGCTGACCACTTTAGTGTTGCCACATTTTGGAGCATCAAAAAACACATGGTGAGAAACAACCATGTTTACAGTGCATATATAGAATGTTTCCATCACAAAAAAAGATCCATGATAGAGCATTTGTCTGGACCACAGAACTCAGTGAAAAGTGAAACAAATTACTCTTCTGATAAAAAAGAGGCACTCCATGGGAGATATGAAAATAGAGTTGGGATTAATCATAAAAGGCCAGTGGGATAATGATCTTTCTAAAATTAAAAGAAGTTCAGAGAGGAGGGGCATAGAACACAAGTTGACAGAGGAAATGACACATCAGATGGAAGGCTAGAAAAGTCCCTCCAGGAGGAGAATGCATTTCGGTGTTAGATGTGCTATTGTCATTTAAGAAAATAGGAATAAAAGGGAGATTAAAAAAATACATAGGTTTCCTGATTTTACGTTTTTAAATTTTGTAAAAGGATCTTCAAAAACTAAAAAAAAAATGTAGGTGATATAAACACAGCTCAAAGCACAGCTGAAGAACTGTATGCTTTCAGGAATGCTTGATTTCTTCTTTGTTTCATTTTAAAATTTATTGTTTTAATTGTACAAATTTTGGTACAATATGGTAATTTCATGGATATATAAAATATGTAATTATTAATCAGGATACTTAAACTTTGTTTCCTAAAATGTTTCTAAAAAAACTGATTAATATATGTGTTAAACAGCATATATGCACACATATGTATGTATATATTATGTATATGATAAAACATACATATACACAGTAAGAGTGATCTCAATATGATTGTGTTGTGTTTGGAGGTGATTCCCATATTGTTGGATTGTATTTGAGTTATTTTTTTTCTTGTTAATCACGAAATACAAACTAGGTTGTGTGAGCATTTTCACCCTGCCATTTTTTAGAATGCTAGAATGGCCTCCTTCCATCAGAGTGATTTTGGGTATCTGTCCTCTAAGCTTCTCTATCCCTCCCTTCCTTCTTCACCACCCAGCTTTTACGAGTCACTATTCTAATTCACATGACCTTATTATTTTCTTTCCTTTTTACTCTTTCTTAAGCATCCACACATGAGGGTGGCTGGACATGCGGTGTTACTTTATGAAAAAATGGCTCCCTAACTATAAGCCCCGGTTTCTCCTCTAAAGATCCCACACGTTTGAATTAAAAAATAATGAATCATTGATTCATCTAGATGTAACAAATTCCTGAGACTGGATGTTTCACTTGGTGGCAAAAGATGTTTATGTGGAGAAGTGTCTCCCCTGTTGTTTGGTGACTCTATGTAGATTTCTTTCATATATGTACATGTTTTAAGAAACTTCTACTGTAGTAGATTTCCGTTTGATGCCACAAATGACCTTGGGTGGTAGTTGTCCTTCCCTGCATTTCTCTCTTTACTGTTTCTTTCCTGTACGTCTCCATTTAATCCTCTCACTCCAGTCTTCTACCTGTCACTCTATAAATATAAATGTGTTTGCATTTAAATATAATGTACATAAATATATATATTCCAAATATCTGGCAATTATAAGTAGAGTTGAAATGAACACGAATGAGCAAGTGTCTCTATAGTAGGATGGAGAGTTCATTGGGTATATATCCAAGCACGGTAGAGCTGGATCTCAAGTTATTGGCCAAAGGGTACCCCATGGGAACCCCAAAACAGTTTAGGCTAATACTAAGGCTGCCAGTTGATCTGATGCTAAGGCTCTACTGCTAAAAACATACTTACATATCTCATTGAACGTAGAAAAATTGAACTGGAGTCTAACTACAACCTTCACCCCTACTGACTATGTTCATGGTACTGGAAGGTACATGGTACTGTATTCTTCACTGATGACCTGTCTTCACTGATGACCTGACCTGTCTTGGGTTACACTGACCCAAATTTACCACAACATTGTGAGAATAACCAACTATTCTTTTTTTGTTTTAACTGCACATTCCACAAGGTGGAACCCATGCCTGATTGCTCAAATGGCCAAACACCTGAGAGCAGATAGGCCATGGGCTTAGGGGAAAACAGAATACTAATGTTCTGCTAAAGGAATAAAGCAATAAAATGACATCTAAGGACATTCTGATACCCATAGACCAGTGACTGAGTAAGCCATCATCAGAGAAGGTTCTTCTTGCAGTAGATGACCCACAACTGGACAATGTGCAAGAAGTGAGAAACTTTGGAACAATCAGTCCTAAGTGGAATGTCTTCATCAAACCCCTCTCTTAAGGGCTAAAAGGAAGAGGAGGAGGACTAGAACAAGGATGAGGATGGGGATGAGGAGGAAAGATTACAGGAACCAGAGGAGGTGGATGACTCCAAGGAAACAGAAACTTTCAGACCCATCAGTACCGATACACATATGAAGTCACAGAGACTGGCAGATGCATGGGGCCTGAACAGGTGTAAGGCAGATGGGCTGCTGATGCTGAGATGGGGAAGTGAACATGAATTCCCATCCCTAACCAAGAAAATATCTTCAACTAACATCCACTTGCAAAGGAAATCTTCGTTTTCTTCAATGGAGTATAGTGAACACACTGAATGGTAGACTCCATGCCCAGCAGTAAATGGTCAACACAAAATGAAAATGAACTCAGTCCTATTTTTGTAGACTTTTTGACTATATTTTTCTTTTCTTTTCTTTTTGGCTTATGCTCTTTTGTTTGTAAATTATGGTTCTTGATTTTCTGTTTTTATGAGTTGTGTGTGTGTATGTTGTAGTTTCTCTTTGTTATTTGTTGGTTTGTTTGTTTTGGTTTATTTATTTTCTATAAAGAGAAGGAAGGCATGGACTTGAATGGGTTGGGAGATGAAAAGATCTGGAAGGAGTTGAGGCAAGGGAAACTTTGATCAGAACGTATATAATTGTCAATTAAAAATTCAACAAATACTTTGAAAATAACTAAAACAAACACAAATGACTTTGCTTTACTTACAGATTTTCTAAGAGTGGATGAATGTAAAATTGTCTTTACAAAACCTATTCATGTGTAGTCTGCGACCTGTGATTTTTAGTTGAAAAATATGCTGATTCATTTATGTTCTTTTTTCCTCTGATTTCCATCTCCATTATGAAAATACTCAGCTCTCTTTCCTCCAAGACACGCTTGTATATATTTCTAGTTTTTGATAAGAACAGTAAGTACATCCATGAAGCTCTTACATTTCTGCCAAACTTTGTGTGTGGTATATGTTTAGGACAGAAACTCTTAGGTTATTAGTATTTTCAACATAAGGAAAAAAATAATTTTCAGAGTTAGTTTACCGGTTTGGTATTTTGTAGTGATTCATAAGAGTCCCACAGCCTTACATTCTTGCCAGTCGAGGAGACTGAATAGTCTAGTCCAGAATAGCACGTCCCTAATCAGCCAGAATACTCATTTATTCATGTTTTTGACAGTTCTTGTTTTCTGGTTCAGGAAATGTCTCTTAGCTTCACGGAACCATTTTTTTTTACCCTGGGTTATTTTTCTATATTTGTATGTTTATTTTATTTTTTTTATTTTCTGCACCCTAACTTATGTGCCTATAAGTTTGTATATAGAAAATATAACCCAAACTATGGCTTTTCATTCCATTCTGTATTATATTTCTATGTAAGACAATCTTATTAATAACCACTTTACAAACAATAACTTACACCCATCTTTTAAGTGTCGACATGTTCCTGTCATCACTACCACAGTCAAGGCACAAAATCTTTCATCACCTCAAAAATCTCTCTTGCAGATTTAGAGTCAGTCATGTCACGCTTAGCATCAAACAGCTAATGCAGTGGATTCTGTGCTGTAGATGTTTTTGTCCTTTCTGGGTCTTCATATAATCACATAGCCAATGATCTTTCTGTCTTGAATTTTTCAGCCAGCACAATGGTACTCATGTCATGATCCACAGCCGTATGTCATACCATGATGTTACTGAGCCATGCCTCCTTACATAGATGTACCACACTCCATGAGCTTACCTCTTAGTGAGTGTTTTTTTTTTTTTCTTCTCAGTTTTTGGCATTTGTCACTAAAGGTGCTGTAAATAGTGCTAGTGTTTGTCCGTACTTTATTATGTTCATTTTTAAAATAACTATGCAGTGTCATACTGCCAGGTTGTGAGTACATTTCTAATTGGTTGCAAAAAAAAAAATTGCTGGGTGGAACATTTTGCAAAGGAGTGATCTTATTTTATATTCCCATCAGCAGTGTATGAAAGATGTATGCCCATCAACTCTGTCTGAGATTTCTGTTTTTCTATGGATCCTCACCATACTATCACTTGGTATTTTCGGATTTAAATTTTTAACCTGTTTTGAAAGTATTCGGGCTTAGAGCTGCGGTTCATTTTCTCTGCAGTCTATTGGCATTAACATTTGAGTTATTTGCCTCCTTAATGTTGAAACATGCAAGTTCTTTGCATATCATAGTGACTAGTCCTTCACTAGATAATTAAAGCATGAATATTTCATTCTGGCATGTGCCTTTAAGTTTTTAACAGTACTTTTGAAAGATCAAACATTTAGCTGGGTGCCAGTGTTAACCTGTGGTGCTGGCATTTGGGTGGCTGAAGCAGAAGTGTTCTTTGAGCCAAGATGGCAAAAATAGCTTGACCCATGTATAGCAAAATTCTATCACAGGGACAAAAAGAAAAAAAAAAAAAAGAAAGAAAAATAACTTGATATGGTGGCACATTCCTTTGATTTCATCATTTGGGATGCTGGGGCAAGAGGATTGCAATCTCAGGTCCAGCTCAGGTTGCATAATAGGTTACATAATGAGACTTTGCTATAATAAAAGTTAATAAATATACTTTAAAAATTGATACATGGCATTACTATGTAGCCTTGGAACACACTATGTAGACCAGGCTAGCCATGAACTTACAGAGATCATCTACCTCTGCCTTATGAGTTCTGGGATTAAAGATGTACACCACTATGCTAAGCTCAATCAAAACGTATGTATGGTATATTTTGTGTGTGTGTGTATGTGTAAAATATAATGAAGAACTCATGAATTTGAAATAGAATTAGGAGGAACATGTGAAGAGTTAAAGGGAGAAAGGAAAGAGGTAGAAATTATTTAAATATGTTCTCACATATGAAATTTTCAAAAGAATAAATTTAAAATAATGAAAATATGCTTACAGAAAAATATATTAGAACATGCATTAATCTTTATAATGAAAATAAAAATTAAAAAATGTGACTGGGCATGGTGCTGTAAATGTTTAAGTCTACTACTTCAGAAGCAGAGGCAAAAGGATCTCTGAGTTCCAGGGCAGCCTGGTCTAACAGCAGTTTCCACGGCAGCAGGGCTATATAGTAAGGTCTAGTCTCAAACAAGGAAAAAGACTTAAAGAATGAGGTTTGGGCATTAGCTTATAGATAGAAGACTTGGTTAGCATATGGAAGGCCTTGAAGGGTTCAGTCTCCAGTACTCCAAAAATGTCAAGGGGTGGGGTGAGATGAGGTAGATAAAAAAATAAGCTTGTTGCCTCTAAATCAACACAGTCACACGTAGCACAGATTTTCACTTCAGGTTCCTCAGATTCCTTAGACAGCCAGAATGTGGGTGTCCATTTATAGCTGATATTGTATGCGTGCTAAGCGCAATCATGTCTAGCAGCGTTTGCTTAAGGACATTGCGAAACGTGTTTGTCTGAAAGGCAGAGATTATCACTAGCGTGGTCTGCAACATAATTTATTATGTTGTTGATATTTTTCCATCATTGAAATCAGGACTCCAAAATATTCACCTTGATTTTAACTTAATAACTGTCCCGTGGAATACTGGAACAGCTCACACATATTTCAGTTACCTTTGTGCAAATACTACAGAATTGGTATTTCTGCACTACTTACCTTGACTTTTACCAAGGTATCTGTGACAATAGCTAGGTGATATGAATAAATGATGGGGGGGTTGTCTCGTACAAATGTAATAGAGGCAGTGCATGCTTGTCTCCTAGCATCACATTTAAAACTGTAAAGTCAAGAAACTTTTAAGCGTGGACAGCAAAATTTTCTTAAATTATAAAGGTAGAATTCTCTTTATTGCTAGGAAGCTGAGGCCCAAGTCATCATCTACCAGACTTCACAAGAGTGGTAAATCAATATTAAAAATCCAATTTTTGGCTGGGTTGGTCTTTTCTTGATGGCAATACTGTTTCTTTAAGATGTTTTTGCAAAGACGTATCTCAAAGCACTTTTATTAATTTTTTTTTTACCAATAAGAATTTTTAATGAAGTAATGATTTAATTTAGCTAGAAAGTGTTTTACTTACAAATGAGCAGTGAGAGCCATGATGCCCTAATGTATATAATAGAAGTATTAGAATGTAACTAATTATTTTAATATAAAAATATCTTGTCCAACAAGACCTATCTAGCCCTGGTAGTCATTATTCTAATTCATTTTTAATTAATTCCTTAGGGCTCAAGAATATTTTTTAATCTGCTGTTTCAACTGCATAAACATTCTTTAAATATGACAGTATGAAATTCTATTTCCAGACTGTATTCACTATTTTAATTAGCCTGCTTTTGAAGAAAGAAATCTGAGCTCTGTCTGCCCAAAGCAAAATAAAATAAAATGAACAGACTTTAAAAAAAAAAAAAAATATGTGAGCTTTTTCCCTAAGCAGTTAACCATCTGATTAAAACTCTCTGTAAGAAGTAAATTCGTGTTTTCACTTAAGGAATATTTATAGCAAAAGTTCAAATAGTATTAAATAGAGTCAAGGCCACTCTTGGACCTAGGTTCATGCTGCCGTTTAGAAATTCAGACGCTTGATTCTCCTCTGCTAATTATTACCTTCCAACAGAAATAGCAAATGGATAAACCATTCCTCTAAAGGGTCACTCTTAACTAGCTAAGGTTTTTAAGCAGGAGAAGATTCAACACAGGAAGGATCTTAAGACTGTCACTTATTTCTAGACACCAAACCACCTATGGTAAGGACGGAAGGACGGTGTTGACTTAACAACGAGATGGAAACTGCCAGTTCCTCTGGGATCTGTGTACGCTGGCTGCTTGCTGTTAACCTGACACACTAGGATTCACCTAGGAAGTGAAAATCTCAGTTGAGGAGTCGCTTCCACCGGAACGGATTGCGAGTATGTTTACGGGACATTTTCTTCATTATTAGTTGACGTAGGAGGCTTCAGCCCTGTGTGAGAGGCGCCATTCCGATGCAGGTGGTTATGGGCTTTGTAACACAAATAGTTCAGCAAGTTGACAGGAGCAAGCCAGTGAGTTCAGCTTTCTGTCATGGCTCCTGGTCCTGCTACAGCTCCCGTCCTGACCTTCCTCAGTATGGACTGTGATTCAACCAGTAAGCCACACAAACTCTTCCCTTCCCAACTGCTTTTGGTCATTGTGCTTCATCACTTTAACAGAACAAACTAAGACACTATTCTTTCAGGGAAATTCTTGTTAGGAAGAAACAAGATGGGTAAGTGTGAAAATGTTAGTGGACATTAAGAATGAATTCATGAAAAACACAAAGAACTTCTTCAAAGGGTTTTTATATGAATCAGTTTGAAAGAGACACAGTGAAGGATTGGAGAATTCTTATTTTTTAAAAAAATGGTACAATGTTCAAAGGCTAATGTGCTAGTCTGATTTCTGTTGCTATAACAAAATACTGGAGAATTTACAAAGAGGGTTTTTGCTGGAAATGATGGCATACAACTTCTAGATACATCATTCCTTAGTCAGGAGGACTCTGAATTTAAAGTTATTCTGAGTTATCGATAGAGAAACTCTGTTCTAAAAGAACAGTACAATAATGATAAGGAAGGTATTTCAATATTTTAAGACAATAGGAAATATTGAACAATAGAAATATCAGCATCCTGTTAATTCTGTAAGTGTGGTAGATGAAATACTATGAGCAGACCATTTTTCTGAGATGGCTTTTGATATGTCCCAGAGGCAAAAAAATAATGATATGCAATAGCAGAAAAATGGCAGTTATATTGATGAGTAGTGTGAAGCAGTAATCGTAGTCATGTCTCCCCAAGTGTCTCTTTGGGAAGATAGTAGGAGGGGGAGCAGTGGGAGAGTGTGAAGGACAGAGAGCTCTGTTCATCTTAAATGATACTGAAACCCAGAACCTGAGAACTATGATAGACATAGACCATTAAGGAGAAGAAAGTGATGATGCAGGTGAGATCATACTTGCAGGCTTCCTGCTTGGGTGATGATGTTGGGTTATCCTCAGTGTTAGGGAAGGCCAGTGTATGTGACACATTCAGAGTTCCTCAGTGATGGCTACTCTTTTGATAAATCAAATACAAGACAAGATGTAGGCAATGAATGAAAGAAGTTTGTAGAAAATAATGAAAAAGGAAAATGTCGTTGAAACTCAGAAAATGCCCTGGTTAGTTGGCTCTGCTGTTTTTCTTGTGGAGCTCCTGTCACTTCTGGGTCTTTTCTCTTTCCTCCCACTATTCCCCAAGACTCCCTACACATGGACCAAAGTTTGGCTTTGAGTCTCAGCATTGGTTTTGAAGCATTGCTTGGTAGAGTCTCTCTTGGGTAGGGTGGGTCTCTGGTTGGGCCAGGCTTCAGTTGGCCATTCCCTCAATCTGTCCTCTATCTGCTCTATTTTTATTCCTGCACATCTTGTAGGCAGAGTAAAGTTTTAGTCAAAGTTTTTGGGCTTAGGTTGGTGTTCCCTTTCCTTTACTAAAAGACTACTACTCTAGTTAGAGGATGTCCTCTTCCATTAATATGGTCTCAGAGGGGTTTTCTGAGACTGAAGCATCAACCAAGGACCATGCATGAACTGGACCTACGCCCCCTACAAAGATATAATAGATGGGCAGTTTAGGCTTCAAGTGGGTCCTCTAGTAAAAGAAATAGGGACTGCATTGGACATGGATTCACTTGTCAACTTGTAGATCACTTTCCCCTGGTGGGATTGCCTTTACAGGTCACAGGAGAAGAGGATACATTCAATCCTGAAGTAACTTGATGAACTGGGGTGAATTTGAAAAAGAGCTCCTCTTTTCCTCAGAAAAGGGGAGAAGGAAGGAGAAAGGGAAAGAGGGTTAGACTGGGAGTGAAGGAGGGAAGGGGCTACAAGGATGTAAAATTAATAAAATAAATAAATGAAAGGGGAAAAGAAGAAACTCAGAAAATTCTGTTTCAACCAGATCTTTAGTATTACAAGCCCCAATCAATACAGTTGCTTGTGTTTAAGTGAGGTTGCTTTCTGGCCATGAAAGGAATGTCCCTCAGGTGACTTTTGAATTCAGGTTATAATTCCTATTTCCATTGTAATTTAACCTGGCTCCACAGAACTTGGCCATTAAGACAATTGGCAATCATAAACTTTGAGCTGTCTAGTTGCAGAAGGTGTGATGAGGAAGACAGGCACTTGGGGTGTACTTATAGCTCTCGTTTAAGTCTTCAAAACTCTATCCATTGTTAAGACAGCATGACTCCACTCTCACAGAGAATGCTGCTTGAGATTCCATATCTCTCTTTGCTGCTTTTGTAATAAGCATGAAATGAGAGGGATGTGATTAAAGGGAATGTGTGGCTGGCACAGTGTTACTTTGTTAAGAGATCTGAAGCCAGGAAGTGTTCACCATGGGCTGCATAGCACATATCATGAAAAATAATAATAGATTAACACACCATCCTGGTGGAAGTGGGAGTTTGAAGGCCAATTAGACAGAACAATTTTTTCTAATGTGTCAAAATAATGCAAGTGGTTGTGCTAAATAAATTCCTGCTGGTGTACTGCTGTGAAAATGGAATGATTAATAGCCTTCGGTATTATTCCTGCTCAGTTTGAGACACAGTGGACTAATATAGATCTCCAGAAAAAAAATACAGTTCTATATGCATATTACAAGTCTCCTTTATTTAACTGCTCTCTTTGTGTTAGGTATGTCCCCAAGTTACTTTTCCCACCATTTTCAAATTTAACATAAAACCCAAGGTCCTAAACCTGTGCATAGGGTTTAATGTTAAAACATACAAATCTTTTCCTACAAAGAAATAACAACTGATTAGCTTAGCATCAGTGACATGCTCACAAACATTTGGACCAAAGTCAGGCAGATAGAAATAGCAATTTTTAAAAATTTATTACAATTTATTCACTTTGTATCCCAGCTGTAGCCCCACCCTTTCTCCTTCTTCTCCTCCCATGCTCCTCCCCTAGTCCACTAATAGGAGAGGTCCTCCTCCCCTTCCATATGACCCCTGCCTATCAGGTCTCATCAGGACTGGCTGCATTGTCTTCTTCTGTGGCCTGGTAAGGCTGTTGTTAATTGTAATATTTGTTCCATCGTGGCTCTCAGATAAAGAGTAACATTGAGAAGGATGAAGTGGGGACAAAGCAGAAGGCTCAGCAGGTAAAGCACTTGCCGCACAGCTCACCTGTAAATCCATCCTTGGAAAGCAAAAATAGAAAAAAAATATATAGAACAAGCTCTGATTGAATGAAAGACCCTGTCTCAAAAGGATAAGGTGGGAGATAAATCAAAGAAAGTTGCCAATATCTTCCTCCCACATCTACACAAATGGGCATACAAGTGCTCATATCCATACATGCATATGAACATATGAACATGCATCCACACAAGTGTGCACAGCACATACTTGTATGCATGAGAAGAAGAAAAATAAGTTTTAAGTGGAGGAAAAATAAATTTAAAATTCATTATCAGTGTCAAAAAAAACATAACATTAAACAGCCTTAGCGAATAGTAGTCATATAGTTTTAGGCATGCCTGTGCACGGGCACATACATACTCATGTCTGTGTGTCTGTGTGTGAGTAGGCAAATGCATGCTAGTCCCAGGGGAGCCCAGAAGGAGGCGTCTGATCTCCGGGAACTGGAGTTAAGTTAGGTGCAGCAGCCTGGCTTGGCTACTGTGAAATGTACTGTGATGCTCTGCAAGAAAAGCAAGGGATCTAACGACTGAGCCATCTCTTCAGCCCCAGCAGCTTTTCTTGTTCCAGAATTGACTTAGCTATCTTTGCATCACTGTCATGAAATACCTGGAAAAAATACGCGGGGGACAGTTTTATTTTAATAATAGTTTACAGTGTTTCGGTCTTAAGATTGACTGGATCCATTGCTTCAAGCCTGCAGCAGATGAATGTGCTTTCCACGGAAGCAAAATGAAGCCGAGAAAAGAGTAGCTGGCAGAACACACCCTTCAGAGGTATGCTCATTGACATATTTCCTACAAGAAGGTTCTACCTTCTATTAGCAACTCAGATATGAACTCATCAGTCTAGTTATCCATGTATGAGTCTCCTTCATCTCCAAACACAGGAGTAGAGTTATTCTGTACTCTTTTGTGTGTGTGTGTGTTTGACAAATTTTTTTTTTTCTGTGTAGACCACAGTGGTTTCAAGTAAGTACATGATCCTTCTAACTTAGCCTCCCAAGAGCTAGGATTACAGACATGGTCTCACACTTTGGTTATCTTACACTTATAGTTTATTTGTTAATTTAATAAGCCTAAAGTTTTACAAACTGCTATATGATAGGTTTTGCTTTAACATATTCTCATTAATCAGTTCCTTTTAGCACATTTCAAAGTACAAAAAATAATATAAAACTGGGATACAAACAAACTCAGATAAATTTTGCTTACCTTCACACTATGGCATTGCTATGTCCCACGAAGAGTGTGTATTGAACTTTCAGTCCTCAGTACAACAGTGTTAGAAGGTGGGCCTTCAGGAAAGTAATTAGGATGAAGATCTTGCCCTCGTGGATGCATTAATGCCTTCGTGAGAGTTTCTTATCTCAACTGTGAGTCCTTCGTGAAGACCAAATCAGTCTCCCTCTGTTCTCCTCTACTTCTGTCTAAGTCTCTGTGTCTTTTTTGTTTTTCTTTCTGTCTGTCTCTCGCTTTTCCAGCTTCTTCCATGCTATAACACAGCAAGAAGGTCTATGCTAAATGATACTCTCCGGATCTCAGATTTCTTGGCCTCTCAAAACATAAGCCAATTGATCAATTGATTTATGTTCTCTCTACAAATAAATTGGTGTCTTTCCCTCATAAGAAAATCTGCAATGTGGAATTAGCCAGCATACAGATTAATAGTCTCATTTCAAAGTTATTACTTGGGAAGCTGGAGTTTTGACCTGCCGAATAAATATTAAAAAGCAACCTAAAGGTAATAAATTGCATTTTGTTTAGCATTTTTAATGAAGTAATATAATGGAAGGTGCTGTAATCATTTAGAAGTTGGCATTAGTAGCTTTGCACAGTCCCTAAAACTAAGTCATGTTCACATGAACACTGATAGGTAGGAGTGTGCTCTCCGTGGGATACTGACCAAAGGTTTCCATTTTCCTGGCATAGTATGTTGTAAAATAATCTTTAAACATAGATTTAAAAAGTTACCCATTCCAGGCAGTGGTAGCACATGCCTTTACTCCCAGCACCCAGAAGGTAGAGGCAAACTGATCTCTGTGAGTTCGAGGCCAGCCTGGTCTACATAGTAAGTTCCAGAACAGCCAAGACTACACAGAGAAACCCTGTCAAAAACAAAACAAAACAAACAACCCCCCCAAAACAAAAGAAACAAGCAAAGAAAAAACAAAAACAAAATAAAAGGTACCCAGAAAAAGAGCTAAAGTCTCATGATCTTGTATGGCTGTCTTTTGTTGTTTTGTTTTGTTTTTCACATAAACTGGATCATTGCGAAAAGTAAGCATTATTTTCTCATAAAAATATTTAGCGAATGAGGACAAATTTGAAATTAATGAGCACTTTATAGTAAATGAACTACTGAGTATGCTTATTTTTTTATGTTATCCCTATTTTCTTTATGAGTTGGCTTCATATATATGACATGCTGCATCTCCCCGCAGCAATAGCAAGTTGAGTGACACAGAGGCAACTGAATAGCAAGACAGAAGTATGTATACTCGTGCTAATAATGCTTTCATTTAGCAATGTAGTCCTTTTAACAATGCAAAGCGACGTGCTTCATTAAATATTATTAATTGACATAGAGAAGAATTCAGAAAAAATTGACTTAGTCTGCTCACTTATTACTGTTTTATGTCTTTATTTTGACATTTCATTTTATATGTTAGCATTATTTAACTACTCTGGATATTTTCTATGGGAAGCAAAAATAGATCGTTTTTGAGTAATGACATTAGAACTGCTTGTTCGTTGTTACATAATTTATGATCAAATCATTTCTCCTCATATTTTAAAACACAGTGCAGCTTTAGAGGTAGAACTTTCTTTCTGAAATACTAAGGTGTTCAACTTCCAAATGATTAAAAGCATCTAAGTGAGTAATAGTTCTTATATGGCATACTCAAATTGGGGACAATTTTAAGGCAATATTTCAGTGTTTATCTGCATTTTTCATGTAGCAGAAAATTTTGTAGATGTAGTAGCCAGAACATAATGTAGTAAATTTGCCAAAGGTATTGACAGTAACAGTTTTGTGATCCGAATAATCAGCTAATGATTCTACTTTAAATTTAAAACACTCAGAACTTTTAATTGTTACAGCACTGATAGATACAACATTACAGGACACATCAATCTTTCGATCTATTAAAGAGACAATAAAACCACCATGTAATTGGCATTTTAAAAGAATATTAGGGAGCTAATTGTTTGCATTCTGTCAGACATGGCATTAACGTAAAAGCGACGGCATAGGGTTACAGCAGGTGTAGACACCGAGAGTGTGGCACTCCCAGAAATGTCCTTTTTATCATCAATTATATGTCTTTTTTTTATTTTTTTTTATTTTTTCAATGCAGTTTATTCAGGAACATTGAACAATCCTCGGACCCCGGGGAAAGCCAGCCCAGAGCTTAAATAGCCTCTGGGTAGCCAACCCAGGCATGCCACGGGGGCAATGCAGATAGGTCCACATACATGGAAGCAAGCCAGATCCTCAGCCTTAGCCAAATGTGGAATTGTTCATGACAGAGAGCACTCACCATCGGGAAGGTGGAAGGCAGAAACCAGCTCCATCTTTAAGGCATAGCATTCCGCAGCTCTCTACAGTTCCCCCTTTTTGTTTTAGACGCATCAGGCAAGAGTAGAGGTCTGATCTCTGATATTAGAAATAAATTGGGACTTTGTACAGATGTTCATTTAGGTGTCATCCACCCAAAGAGCATCAGACCCGTCTGATACCTTTTTCTCAGAGGCGGGACCTGGGGCATCAATCCGCATGCAATCAGACATGCTCTTAATAGTTTTACAAATAATTTTTATTTACATTTTAATCACACAAAATGTAATATGTAAAATCCAGGAGAATGTTCTTAGTGTTGTGAGAATCACCTATATGCCAAGCCTGCTGAGACAAACACATAGTAGTGGGTTTCATTTTCTTGCAATCTTGTTATTAGATAAACATACATTTACTGAGTGAGATTAAAGTAGTTTGGGTTTGTTTTCCTTAATGTTTAATGCTGCTACACTAAGTGTGCTAGAATTTTCTTATTACATAATAAATTATTATAAAATAATAGCTTTAAACACTTATCTAACGTGCTGTATAGGCCTGGGATCCCTGTAGAGTTTCAGGAACTGGTGACTTAGGTTTGCACAAACTTGGGACAGGTTTACGAGTAAGCATCACAATGCAATGTCCAGATTCAAACCAGACAGTAGGGTAGAGAAATCAGCATTTGAATGAACAAGGGTAAACTGTATACATTCCACAAGAGCATTATGCCAACATACTCAACTAGTGGTGGCTCATGTGTCCATTCTTAAGGTCATCATTTTTGTGTTGCTGTTGTTAGATATACTTAACACAAACCTAACGAAGCTATGTTGCATTTACAGAATGTGGCTCAAGGTTAGAGCCCTGCTTTCGGTTCAATGAGTCAGATAAGGACAGGACACATGGTTGTCCTATAAACCTACCTATAAATTGGAACTGAAAACTTGGTTATAAGCCTAAATATTCTCTGAAATGTGTCTATTAGAAACTCAGATGTACTTTCCATGGGTCACCTTGCAGCCTAAGACCAAAAAGAATCAGTGTATGCGAAGACAGAGGAAAACCCTGGCAAGAGAACATGAACTGCCATGGTTATTTGCGAGTTGTCCATATTGTCTTTGTTTTTCCTTTTCAAGGACCCCATAGGCCGGTGATTTTTTTGAGGTATCACATATGTTGATACACTTCTGACTAATGAGAGAAGATACATGATGAAAGCAAAGACAGCTACAATATTACATCTCCTGTACCTAAATATGCCTGGTGCCAGTGACAGTGGACATTTTTGATCTTATTGAGCTGCATATCCTTTTAAAAAGACATTTGGGTTTTCATGAAGGAGTGAGGAGAGGTAGCCATGGGCTCGAATGGCTATTGTTTGCAATCAGGGTAACAATAAAGTTGGGACCGAGAAAAGTAGAGAAAACAATCAAAATGTGTACTTGATATGTTTTACAAATATGGCTGTCTTTATATGAGGCCATACCCATCTTGATTTCTTGAAGGCTAGGCACTTATATATATATATATATATATATATATATTTTTTTTTTTTTTTTAATTATAAAATTGTAAGATGACCTTTTATTCTGAAAGTTTTCTTTTCTGGGAGAAGATAACAATTTTTATTCTTTTATTCTGAAAGCTTTTTATGGGAGAAAATAACAATTTCTAGATCTCCAGAAGCAGCCTAACAGGAAGCTATTTTTAGTCTTGGTAATAATTCAACATTCCTTTTATTTGCAGTCCTTCCTCTCTCTTCTTGCCACTAACAAAAGAAGGCCTCTAATTATCTAGGCTTCAACCACAAGGCTACTACTTATCTCTCCATATAAACATCACTCTAACAAAAGCCTTAGGTCTTTGCACTGACTGGCATAAAAAGAGTGATTTCAGCCAAGGACAGCACATCTTTCAATCCCAGAACTTGGGTGGCAGAGGCAGGCTGCCGTGAGTTCAAAGCCAGCCTGATTTACACAGTAAGTTCCAGGACAGCCAGGGCTACACAGAAAAACCGTGGCTTCAAAAAAATAAAATGAGGAATGAATGAATGAATGAATGAATGAAAAACAGTGACTACACATTCATGTTATATGTAAGAAATTTCTTTTGTATTTATGGATATTTTTCTCTTTAGACTTTCAATTTAAAATAATCCAAACCCACAGACATGTCAAAGAACTGCTGTAAATAATACCCATGAGCACTCCTTTTAGACTAACCAACTGTCATCATTTCTCCACAGTTGCCCTCTCTTTCCACTCCCATTTGTATGCATGCCCATAGGTAAATATCCACGCAAGGATCCTTAATTAGCGTTGGGATTTGTGCATTGGAAGTGGGATGGCTTAGAATACAGTTATCATCATCTGTGCTTCTCTGGCTGACTCAGTCAGGTGGGTGGTTTCTGCTCGGCGTCCTCAGTATCCACCTGACTGAGTCAGCCACAAAAGCACATGCTCGTCGTTTGAGGCAGAAATCTTCATACCCTCCTGTTGGTATAATGTTTGATTCCCGTTGTGCCCAACCGCTGAGCACATTTTTGGGTTTTTTTGTTTGTTTGTTTCGTTTTTGTTTTTCAAGACAAGGTTTCTTTGGGTAATTAGGGTTGTGCTAGAACTCTCTCTGTAAGTTTACAGAGAGACCTACACTGGCCTGGAACACATAGAGATCAGCCTGCCTCTGTCTCTGGAGTTCTCAGATTGAAGGCATATGCCACCACAACTTGACTCTGTGCCCATGTTGTTGTTGTTTGTTTGTTTGTTTGTTTTAATAATGCAGCATTTTATTGGACATGTTAACAAAAGAGTTTAGTCAAAAAGGCCAAAGTCCATGTCCTCCTCAAACTTCTCACATTCTTCCTTCTTCACGTCTTAGCTGGGACAGCAGTACGGGGGGGGGGCAGGACTGCCCACTGGAGCAGCTCCAGCTGCTGGAGCAAGGAAGGGGGGATTGTGTACCAGCCCTTACGTTGCAGATGAGGCTCCCAATGTTGACCATGGCCAGGGCCTTTGCAAACAATCCAGCCAGAAAGGTTCCACATTGATACCAGCTGCTTTAACGAGGGCATTGATCTTTTTTCTTTCTTTCTTTTTAAAATGCATTTATTTATTATAATTTAGTCACTTTATCTCCTAAATGTAGCCCCCTTCGTTGTCTCTTCCTGGACCCACCCTCCCTCATTGTTTCCTTCTATTCCCATTCCTTAGACCACAGAAAGAGGGAGCCCTCCTCCCCTACCATCTGACCCTAACCTGTCAAGTCTCATCAGTACTGACTGGATCCTCTTCCTCTGTGGCCAAGGGAAAATGATCAAAGAGTGGACAACTTGAGTCCATGCCAGAGATAACTCTTGCTCCCCTTACTAGGGTTCCCACATGGAGACTGAACTGCCTACAGACTACATCTGCAGAGGGCATCTAGGTCTGAGAGGACTTAATTCCAAGGAGCCATCCAATTCCAATTGGAGGGACATAGATTCCATGGACACTAGGCAGTCCCAATCCAGGTTACATAGCCACAGTATAAATTCTCCTTTCTGACTTTAAAAGTGGCCTTCCAGCAATCCTTGAAATAGCTGCCATTTTGAGAAGGGGGTGATCCCAGCATGCTGGAATGCCCTGTAGAATAAAGGCTCTTGGTTTTTACATACTATCTTGAGTCTGGAGTCTTTCTTTGATGATTCACGAACACTAACATTTGGAGGTTCATCCCCAGATCTCTGAGAACCCCTATTCAGACTAGTTGAGTATTAAAGGGGCTCTTTTTCACTCCAACCAATCAGTAAGGTTTTTGTTGTTGTTTTCTTTTTTGAGTGCCCCATGCCGATGTCTTTGTGTCTGGTCTAGTGTTTTTGTGTTATGGAAGTAGCTCGAGTGCAGTCTGCAGGCTGAAAAAGACTTGGTGGATATACAGACAGTCCAACAGTCAAGGGTGGAGGAAGATGTTCCTGATCCCCGGAGAAGGTCTTGTGGTCCTCTTCAGGTTATGGGATACTTGGATAATTCTCATCTGGTTCTCGTAGAATCTGAAGAGTCTCATCTGGTTTCTGAGCCAGGTCTGTTTACCTCTCGTTCAAGAGCAAGACCAGGAGATGCTGTTATCTGGTTTTCCATTCATTTTCCCGGAATGTCTGTCTGTGTGCGTTCCTGTCTTCGTCCTCATCCCTGTGTTACTGTGGGGTTTGACTCAGCTGTTTCAATCATGGTCAAACTTCATCTACCCCCTTAGCCATCCGTTTTCTCTCACCCCAGCTTGGAAGTGGACGGGATCCTGGTAGCATGCAGGCAGTGGTCTGAGCACCTCTGTCCTCTCTCTGCATTTCTGACCAGCATCCCCAAGTGCCCCCACCAGCGGTCTGCCAGTGCAGCAAGCACATGCAGTCGAGCCAGGGTGGGTGCTTCGCTATGGGCTGCCTCCTCTGGACCCCAGGCCGAGGGCACCCCAACTGCACCTATGGGGTTCAGAGACCTCTGGGGAACAGCACGCAGAGATGAAGGGTTCAGCATGCGGAGCCCCAGGCGTGGCACCTCTCTGCAGGCCATGATCCCCCATCAACTGCTACCTACCAACCTGCCGACAAGCCCCAGCTCCTGCCTGGATTCAACAGATAGCAAGGTGCACTTCCCTGGAAATTACAGCTGGAGAAAGTAAGGGAAGTTTTGTCTGTCTGTCTGTTTTAAATGGATGTATGACCACTACATTTTAAACGTATGAGTTTACTGTGCTCTGCATGCCTTGGTCATAGAGTAAATCGGTAAAGTCTGTAACAAAAAATTAAGTAACCTTGTAGAGCACTTGGTCTACAGCCTGCCCTGTGAGAGAGCAGCCCACCGTCTTGAGACAGCCACATGGTATAGGAAAACAATTACAGAACCTATTAGTCAAAATGAATTTTCTGTTTATTATCCTATCTCCTTATAGACTATGAAAGTAACAAGTTTCATTTTACATTGGTATGGATATATATATATATATATATATATATATATATATATATATATAAAATGAAGGTTAAATTCTCACAACATACTGCATATATGATGGTAAAATTTCAAGGTTACAAAGATTGATTCTGATTAATAAGCTACTGTGTTGCTGATTCTGGAAATGGGTGAATGTTTCCACAGTGCTATACTATAAAAGGCAGTAGCACCTTGTTTTTAAATTGCCCACCCCTGTCAGTAGCAACACCTGGCTGGCAGCCATGAAGACTCAGGGATAAAGAGGTGGATCCATGTTTTCATAGCCATCTTAACTAAGGGCAGTCACATGGCTGGCAGCCATCTTGGTGGTAGAAGAGTCCTGATCTGCCTCCATCTTTGTTGAGGGCTGCCAGCTGCGTTCAGTACCCTGTTTAGTGCCAAGTGCAACTTGTATCCTTTAAATTTTTGCTGTTTAGGCTCAATAATGCAATGTGGTAAAATCAGCAAATTTTATCCAGTCCCTCTACTGAATGTTTTGATTTGATATTAGTTCAGATTTAAAGCTATGCTAATAACTGATACAGTTGATTACAAGATTGAGCTCTACCTAGTCTTTTGTTTACATTTTCAAGGTTAAGCCTAGGATGGGTAAGTGCAAAGTTTGCCTCTTCTGATTTTGCTGATTTGGATAGTTTCTCTCTGCCTTTTAGCTAGTTTGGCTAAAGGTTTACCTATCTTATTGATTTTCTCAAAGAACCAGCTCTTGGTTTTATTCTTTGAATTGTTTTCTTTTTTTTTAATTTTTTGATTTTAGCCCTGAGTTGTATTACTTCTAGATGTCTATTTCCAAATGTCTACTAATTTTGGGTGTGTCTGCTCTTTTTATTTCTAGGTCTTAAGATGTGTCACTAAGTTGCTTGTACAAGATGTCTCAATTTTTCTATCATGGCACTTAGTGCTATCAACCTTTCTCTTAGCACTTCTTTCAATGTGTCCTATAAGTTTGGATATGTTGTGCCTTCAATATGTTTTCATTGAATTCCAGGAAGTCTTTACTTTCTTTCTTTATTTTTTCCCTGACCCAGCTGTCATTGAGTAGAGAGATGTTCAGTTTTCATATGTTTTAATGTGTTTCAGTTTCCATGCTTTTTTCTATTTCTGTTGTTGTTTAGGTCCAGTTCATGGTGGTATGAGAGGATACAAAGGTTTATTTCAATTTTCTTGTATTTTTTGGGGCTTGCTTTGTGACTGACTATATAGTCAGTTTTGGAGACAGTTACATGAGGTACTGAGAAGAAGGTATATTCTTTTTTTGTCTTTGGGTGAAAAGTTCTGTAGAAGTCTATTAGATCCATTTGATTCATGGCATTTGTTATTATTTCTCTCTTTTGTTTCTCTTTGTTAATCTGTCCTTTGGTAAGAGTGGGGTTTTAAGGTCTCCCACTATTAATATGTGGGGATTGAGGTGTGTTTTTAAGCTTTAGTAATGTTTATTTTTTGCAAATGTGGGTGCCTTTGTATTTGGGGCAGAGATGTTCAGAACTGAGATGTCTTCTTGGTGCAGTTTTCTTTTGATGAGAATGAAGTGCCCTTCCTCATTTCTTTTGAGTTGTTTTGGTTGAAAGTCTATTTTATTAGGTATTAGAATGGCTATTCCAGCTAGCTTCTTGGTTCCATTTTCTTGGAAAACCTTTTTCCAGCCCTATACACTGAGGTAATGTCTATCTTTGTGCTGAGGTGTTTCTTGTATGCAGCAGAATGATGGGTTGTGTTTACACATTCATTCTGTTAGTCTGTGTCTTTTTATTGAAGAGTTGAGTCTGTTGATGTTGAGAAAGATTAATGAGCAGTGTCTGTTAGTTCCTTCTATTTTGGTGTCCTTTGTGGAAGTGTGTTTGTGTGCTTGTCTATTTTTGGTTTTGCTGTTGTGAAGTTTTTTATATCCTGTGGGGTTTTTTTTTGTTTTTGTTTTTGTTTTTGTTTTGTTTTGTTTTATTTTTTGGCGTGGAAGTTTTCTTTCTAGTATCTGCTGTGGGGCTGGGTTTGATCTTATCCTCCCTGACTGTCACTTCATTGTCATGCAAGATGAGGGTGAAGTAGATGCAAGCAAGCTGGAAGATGGAGGCCATGTTGCTGCTGCCTGCATGCTGCTAGCTGCCAAAACCTTACCACAATGGGCCTTATCTTCCTTGGAAGAATCAGCCATCTTGGTAGCAGCTAAAGAAAAGCTGTGCTCATGGTTTTAAATGTTTGATTTTAAATACACCCGTTTCTACTGTTAGCTTTAAATGTTCATGATTTACTATATAATTTGCAATGGTGATATTTTATCGGCTATTATTCACAGAAATCACTGTTCTCTATGTCATATATACTAACTTTTGGCATTTGGATGTCAGAGTTATGATAGCTTCATAAACCAAATTGAAATGTTATTCCTCTTTGTCTATATTCTGCACTAGTTTATAAGGTGAACATCATATATTCTTGCAAGATGAAAGCGTAGAATCTTCTTTCTGAATCATTTGGAGAATATGGAGTTTGTATATATATGCATGTCACAATATATACATATATATGATGAATTTATAGAATATATTTTAATGAGCAAGTTAAAACCTAGTTGTCCAAATGACATTGTCTTCAAACATTTGATTGTGTAATTATAGTAAGAGATTCCCTTGTATATAACTATTATAATCAAACCCAGAAAATTAGCACTACACCTGTTTCTGTTTTGTACCGACACACCATTCAAGTATTAGTTTTATAAATGCCTTTTCTGCAGAATGGTGTCATTTGCAATTATCGATCACACTTGGCTTTTGTCTTTAAATACTCCAGTTAAGACAGTCTCCTACCTTGTTGGTTTGGTCACATTGGTAGTGCTAAAGCTGTAACTGTGTGCAGAAGGCCGCCTCTCAGTTTGCGTTTGTATGACACATGTTTGACAGGAAGAGGACAGTAGTACTTGTGGATTTTTTGCATCCTCTCACTGATTGTGATTATCTTTTATTTTGTTTATTTGGTTTTGCTTTAGGAGACTGTCTCAGGTAGTCCTTGCTGATTTCAAGCTCATCATGTAACCAAAGCTGGTGAACGCCTGGACCTCCTGTCTCTACCTCCCAAATACTGTGACCTCCCAAATACTTTTGGTATAAGCCACTACACTTAGCTTTTTGTGGCTTGATTAAAATGGTGTTTTCCAATATTATTCAATTCAGTTTAATTTTACATATATGTGTATGTTGCTGAGTTTCTCTTTTCTTTTTTGAAATATTTGTCTTATGTTCCTGAGTGTTTGCCTGAATGTATGTCTGTGCATCATGAGCATGCAAATGACTGCGGAGGAGAGAAAGACACATCAAATCCTTTGGGCCTGGAGATACAGATGGGTGTGTGCTGCTGTGTAGGTGCTGGGAATTGAACCTGTATCTTCTGCAAGAGGAGCCATTGCTCTTAGCTATGGAGAAATCACTCCAGTGCCATATCTTTTCTCTTTTTCTTGTTTGTTTCATTTTTTCTTTTTAATTTTTTTTCTGTTTTCAAAATGAGTTTGTTTGTTTTATTTTATTTTATTTTTTTAAAGGTAGAGCCCCTATATGTAGCCCTGGGTTTCCTAGAACTTGCTTTGTAGATCAGGTTGGTCATGAATGCACAGAAGTCCACTTGTCTCTGTCTCCCAAAAAATGGAGGTTAAAGACATGTGCCACACACACCTTAATTTCTTCTTTCTCTCTTTCTTCCCCTGCCCCCATCTGGATTTTCAAGACTGGCTGTCCAGGAACTCAGTTTGTAGACCAGGTTGGCCTTGAACTCATAGAAATCTGCCTGCTTTTGCCTCCAAACGTGTTGGGATTACAGGCATGTGCCACCATGCCTGACTTTTCTTTTCATTTTTAAATTAGATGTTTGGTGAGGGATACTTCAGAACTATTTAAGTAACATGTTATATGCTAAATTAAGTCATTTTAAAATTTTGATGTTAGTTCATATTTTCTCAGCATTCACTTGTTATGCTTTCTCTGATATGACCTATGTGAGCTGGCTCATATATTGTTTTGAAACATCCCTTCATTCTTCCAGCATTTCTTTCACAGGTATACAATGTCCTTGTGAAAATCATTTTCTTTCAGTCTCAAAGTACCATGGTCACTTTTAGTTGAGATGGCTGTGCAAAGCTAACATCTAAACTCTAGGTTTGCTGTGCTACTGGGCATCATTAATTGGCAAGGAACAGAACTATGCAATATGTTTGTATATAGATCCACACATGTACAAATTCAATTTATAGCTATACTCATACATATGAGCTTATAATGATATCTCCAATTCCAAATGAATTCCATGTTTGTTTTCTCCTTCAGTGTTTCTATTTTATTTGTGTCACGTCGAAGAATGAGATTCTCATAATGCTTATTATATTCACTTATGTGTGCAACATACTCTAATTTATTCAGTCAGCCTTCTTTTGTGCAAATGTCTCCTCTGCCTGCTAAATCTGTCTCATTATGATTGCATCACCTATCCTCAGCATAAATACCCTTGATCTGTAGGTAGAAGGAGACTGTGTGACACACTGAGCTTAGGTTGAGAATAGACCTCAAAGCCCAACTTCTCAGTGGTACACTTCCTCTAACAAGGTCACCTTCTAATAATGCCACTTCCTCTGGGCCAAGCATTCAAACACATGAGTTTATTCAAATTGCCACCTTCCAATCCCTGACCCTTATAGGAGTCATAACACAATGGAAAAGTGCATTCAGTACAACTACAAAAGTCTCCATTGTCTATAATAGTCTCAAACTTGCTTAAATGTCCAAAGTTCAAAGTCTCTTCTGAGATTCATGCAGTCTTTCAACAATAATCCCCTAAAAAATAAAGACAGATCACATACTTCCAACATATAATGGCACAGGATATACATTTCTGTTCCACAAAGGAGAAAAAGGAGCAAAGTGAGAAAACACTGGACAAAAGCAAGACTAAAAACCAGCCAGGCAAACTCCAAACTCCCAGTTTCCATATCTGATGTCAAAGTACTCTTTAGGTCTCCAAATTCTTCCAGCTTTGTTGATTGAATCATATTACTTTCTCTTGGGCTGGCTCCACTCCCTATTAGAAGCTCTCCTTGGCAAGTATCCCATGGCTCTGGCATCTCCAACATCTTGGAATCTCCAAGGCAATCAAGGTTTCATCTTCACAGCTTCACACAGTAGCCTCTCTGGGATTCCATGCAGGAACACCTCTGCCAAATACCTGGCCTTTGCTACTTTCCTTAGACACTGACAGAGATTCTATAACCCCTGTCTTCTGTCCTGGACTCTAAAACCAAAACCATTTATCCAAACCTGCCAAGTTCTGTTATGTATATAATTTATTTAATTTATTTTATGTGCATTAGTGCGAGGTGTCAGATCCCTTGAATTGGAGTTACAGACAGTTATGAGCTGCCATGTGGGTGCTGAGAATTGAACCTCGGTCCTTTGGAAGAGCAAACAGTGCTCTGAGCCATCTCTCCACCCCCAAGTTCTGTTTTCTGGGGCTGGGACATGCCCTCCTTGTTCAATTACATCTTCACTAGCTTTTTGTTCTTGATAATTTCCTTTACTGTCTAAGCTTGGCTATTCTGGAACTTTCTCTGTAGAGCAGGCTGGCCTTGAATTCAGAGATTTGCATGCCTTTCCTAATTTCTGGGATTAATGGTGTGTACCACCATGCCTGGACCTAAACTTTTTTTCTTTTTTAATTCCTTTTCACAAGATGGAAGCTTAGCTGGGTAGGATCATGCCCCAAAGTCACCACTCCCTTAGTTCCATTTTATATCTTTAATATGTTTGTCTCCTTGAACACAAGATTTAGCTCCATTCTACTTTCTGGTACCCCTGTAGTTTTTGAACCATATATATTGTATTTTTCCTTGCTCAGCTTGCTCCATTTCATCAATACACTCTTCATAAGGGTGAGCCACAGAACAGAGTCTCTATACTAGGCTGCTCTGAGATTTCCTTCACCAATAAAATTATTCTAAATCTCTTTATCTTAGCCTCAGGTAGACTCTTCAGACACATTCTTCAACAAACTGTCACAAGAACAAACTCTAGTCAACATACTAAAAGGTTCCTCAGCACCATTCTCTTCCATTTTCCTACTAGTATGGTCCATTAAGCCCCATTTACATTCTACTGCTCTCCTAATCCAAAGTCCCCAAATCCACATTCCTCCAAACAAAAGCATGCTCCGGCCTATCACAGGAATGCCCCCATCCCTGGTAAGCCCTGACTTCTGTCTCAGTTAGGGTTTTTTGCTGTGAAGAGACACCATGAGCAAGGCATCTCTCATAAAGAAAACATTTAATTGGGGCTTGCTTACAGTTTCAGAAGTTTAGACCATTATCATAACGGTGAGGAGTATGGCATCATGCAGGCAGAGATGGTGCTGGAAAAGGAGCTGAGAGTTCTACCTCTTGACCCACAGGAAGCAGAACAAGACTTTGTGTTACCCTGGGCGTAGCTGGAGCATTAGAGCTCTCAAAGCCCAGTGACACAAATGAACAGTGACACACTTCTTCCAACAAGGCCATTCCTACTCCATCAAGGCCACACCTCCTAGTAGTGTCCCTTCCTTCTGGGCCAAGCATCCAAACATATGAGTCTACGGGGGTCATACCAATTCAAACCTGCATGTGGCATGATGATTTGAGTTATCTGTTGCTCTAGGCAGTATCAGGCTCCTACAGCTGGGCCTGGACATGGCTAATAATCTAGATGACCCTTAGAGCCAGGGTCTCACCAAGCTCCCACAACCAAAACTGGAGAGACTTGATGGTCTAGATGACCCTTATAGCCAGAGGCTCAACAAAGGTCCCACAACAAGAAACCAGAGGAGGCTAACAGCCCAAATGACCTCTGTGCTCTCTGTATGACTGAGACCAGGACAGACCCTTAGGCCCCTGAGCTAGTAAAGGTAACCTATCTATAGAACCCATCTTCTTGTAAAAAAAAAAAAATGACATGTACTCTGAGTTGGGTTTAGATATAATTACAATTCCTTGTGCATCTGGGATTGTATTATACCAGGAAACTCTTTTTTTTTTTTTCTAATTATTCTGGGCTTAAATATGTTGGAAAAATAGCCCGATATCAGATTCTTTATCCAAGCTGACAAAATCGATCTGTTTTCATTCTCATTTCTTTGTGGTTCACTTCTCTGCCTGACACCTGCAGAAACACCCCTCTTCAGGTAAGATATAGGCCTGTATTATATTATTCTTTGCATCTTTAGTTTTAATCATTTCATGTATTCCTTAATTTTAATATGTGTTTGTTAATTTTATTTTTTCCAGAAGCCCTTGTTTTTCAAGCCCAATTGCAACGTTTAGACTTAAACATTGCATCTCAATCACACAATTTATCCAGACAATTAATTTATCATTAACTTTGAAACTTGAACTTCTATGTAAGTTTCTGAAATGAGAATTTTGATGTGATACTTTATAGTGCTATGATGAAATGGCTTTCTCATTTGATCATATTGAATACATGGCTCCTAAGCAAAATATTATCAGTTATGGACAAGATTGGTCTCTATATCTGCTGTACAGTTGTCACACCAGGACTTACCTTTATTTCTCTTTCAGCTCAAACTTAACCCTTTTCTAGAAGTAATGCTTTAGTAATTCTAGTAAATCCTTCATTTTGCTGGTGCATATCCTCAATTCTGTCTCTCTCATTCTTTTCTGAATACAACCTGCTGAGTACATTTTTGTTGCTTTGTGCACAGGATTGCAGAACTGTTCACTTTGCACGTTATATTGGGTAACTCCTTTAGAGATCTCATCCCTAGGAGAGATTAATACTCCCTACTTCAAGCAATCATTAGTTGCCTGTGGTTACTTCTCTAGGATTGGGACTCCATGAGACTCCTCCTGTTTCACATTAGCTTGCCTCACATCTATAGCACAGGAATCATTTCAGAAAAGGGGAAGGAATGTTTGTAAGCCAGAAGAGCAGTGTGTGTGCTGTGCAAGTCTTTCAGAGAAATAAATGCATAAACAAGACCTAAACAATGACTACATCAATGGATCTTTCTTGAATGGTCCACATTGGCCCTCTCTTAATACTGGTTTGTCCTCTCATAAGGCTTTTTTGTTTATCTTTGATTATCCTTTCTCCCAGAATACTTTGTATATTTCTACATTTTAATCTTGTCTTGAATGCTTTAGTCAGTCAAGTAACACTTGTAATTCTTTGTCAATTAGATTTTTCTTGTTCAAAAATGTAATGTGGATTTTATTTACATTCTACTTAACTTCATATAGTATTTATGTTTTGAGATCATACATTTTCTTTGCAGTAGCTTTTTTCCTCTTTTTCTAATTGATACTTTTACTTCATGTAAATATTTTTATAGCACAAATATCTCAGTAATTATTGAGAGTATACAATTTATTTTAATATTATTTTGTTTTCTTGAAATGACCTTGCTTTACAGTTGGGACAAACTTTAAATTTTTATATTGACTTCTTATTTTCATATGTCTTAATATCAATTAATAAAGATAAGGTGAACAAAACTTCAGTTATTGGTTCACAAATAAAAGTAAAGAGTTCTTTCTTTCTATAAAAAAATTGGCTGACTCTAAGGGTAATGAGTCAGGCAACCAGCTTTTAGTTAGAATATACTTAAAACTCCAAAATTAGAAAGGATTTACACTGAAATGCCAACATCTGTATTAGCTGATTTTAATTTTTTTTCCAAAGGATTCTATTGAGTTATTTATAAGATCATGGTCATTGGCGGTCTCACTGGGTGTGAACTCACTGTAGACTGCTCTGTGTGTGGAGGTTTGGAGAGGAGGTGTGCAGTGTCTACTGCTCCACGACCTCTCCATGTTCAAATCTGAACATCCTCCCCGTTCTTTCTACTGTCAGGACTGTTCAACGCACTCCCACAGCCCAACTTACCTGTTGGCATCCTTAGCTCACGCTTGTCTTCCACAAATTTGGAGATGCTTTTTGGTCTGCTGATACCCTGCTTTCCAGTGCTGCTTATAGGTGTAGTGGCATCCTTTTCTAATATTCTGTTGCTTTCATTTTACCTACGCTAGGGGAGATGAGCTTTTGGCTTTAATCTACACTGTTGATAGAGAATGGTGAATGTTTTTCCACTGCTGTTTGAAAATGTAAACAAATATTTGACTTACATGTTTTGCCAACATTAACAAGAAATAAAAATTGTTAGAAGACCTCAGTATTAATATCCCTTCTGATCCTCACAGTTGATTGTAATTCATGAAGTTTTGTGGGCTTCTGATCTAATGCATTTAAAACACAAAGGCTAATGGTTCCAAATCTATTGCAGTGTTTTTAAAATAGTCACCTGGTTATTATGGAATAATATTTATTTATTTATTCTGGAAAGACAAAGCATAAATCAGAAGGCTTAGTGTTATTAAGCAACAACAACAACAACATACAAACACATTATATTCAAAATTAAAATGTCTTTGTCTTTGTGAGAAGTTACCAGCTGGAATTAAATGTACGGGTTTCTTTGTAGAAAAAAAAAGAATGACAGCTCAGTTTAAAGAGAAGTCACAGCAGACACTCATGAGAGAAAAATGTTCTCCTTTTGCAAATGTTCATATTGTCCTCTGGTTCTTTTTTCAATTATGGAGTTCAGAGAGCATACTGTGTGCGGGGAGATAGCAGCTTTATTCACAGCATGTTCCCAGCAATGCTATAGATACATGGTCAACAGACTGCAAATGAGACCTTGGCCTTGAAAACTTGAAAGATTTCTTCCTTCCATTTCCTCCCCAACACCCACATGCTTTCTTTTTTCTTCCTTCTTTTCTTTCTTCATTTTCCATACAACTGAAATAAAGAAAAACAAAGGGGTGGATGTAATGTTTTACGAAGAAAAATTAGAGCATTAATCGAACATTCTCACTGCCATTAATTCTTACTTTACGGTACCTCTGTGATTTTGACATTATTTAAAGCATCTAACGAAACAGGTATTAGCTCCCATTTCCTCTTTGGACATGAAGTTCTATTGATGGATGGAGCAACATTTGAAATCCATATTAGTAAATTCTGATTCACATTCATGCAGAGTTTTATTTTGTGGACCTGTAGAAGAAGCCCAAGAGCCTCTGAAAAACGTAATTGGCTCTGCTATAATTGGGCCCTGGAGAAGCTCTTCTTTTGATGACTCCTTTCTTACTGGTTTCATTCCTACTTGGTTTTAGCGTCAGCTTAAGTTGCATAGATGCTAGTACAAAAATGTTTATGGGGAAAACAGTTAAGTAAACTTGATGGGAAATAAAAATATTTTTTGTAAATCTGATCCTATTTCATGAAGTTATATAACTTTCAGTGTTTGTGTTCATGTTATTGACTAAATTGAGCAATTATGATATTATCCATGTAGTGGTTTAAAAACAGCTTTAGTTGTATAGGAATAGAAGTTGTGTAACTGGTAATTATAAAATCTTAACCCAAGATTATTTACATGAGTAAACATATTAAGCTGTAATCGCTGGTGTGATGCTTAATTTGTACCACACAGCATTCTTGCCGTTATGTGTTTAGTAATGTTGGATGTTTAGACATTGTTTCATATGTCATCTCATTCCTCATATTCATTATAAGAGGAGCAAGGGAGCTTGCGTCACGGTTTTTATTATATTTCTTGATTGGCTTGTTTCTTTTTAGTTATCCCCACTTCCAGGGTTTGCAAGTCTCCTTCTTCCTCTGCCTAACTTGGGACTCGTCATATCTGTGTTCACATTCTTTCTTTCTGTTTTTAAATTAAACTATTATTAAGAATCTCTTAAGTTCTATCTTTCTCATTTTGCAAGAATTCTAATGACACAACTCGTGATGTTAGTTCTTTTTGTAGGCACTTTGTAGTGTGTGTGTGTGTGTGTGTGTGTGTGTGTGTATGTGTATGTATATATACTGTGGGAATGGATGTATGCAGGCATGCAGAAGCCAGAAGAAAGTCTCAGTGTTGGTTATCACCCTTCTTGTTTCTTTGAAGCAAGGTCTCTTGTTGAACTTGGAGCTTTTTTGTTTGTTTTTTAGGTTCTTTCTTTCTTTCTTTTAACCTTATTTTTGTAATTGTATTTATTTGTTTTTAATTAAAACAGAATGACATCACTTTCCCATCCTGTTTACTCCATGCAAGCTTTCCAGCTACCTTCTGGGATATATATATACATATATATATATATATATATATATATATATATATATATATGTATATATTTAATGAGCTCTGATAATGCGGGGGGATCATGTATGTTCTTAGTTTCTCCTACCTAGTACTTGCATAACTATAGTACAGTACCACAACTAGAAAAACTGACATTTTAAACAACCCCTACTTTCATGTTATTAGTTTTATATACAACTGTGTGTGTGCGGGTTCACGTGAGTATGTTTGTGGATGTCTGTATTTTTTGGTGTATGTGTATGTCTGTATGCTTGTGTATACATGTGTCTTCATCTTCTTGTGTATGTATGTATATATGTTTGTGTCCATACGGCTGTCCGTATGTTTATGTATGCGTGTGTGTGCATGTTTGTGCATGTGTATTTATCTAGATATGTGAGTACATGTGTGTGTGGTTGTGGGTGTATATGCTTAGTGCTGGACAATTTATCTCAAATGTGCATTCCTTTAACGCCGTGGGCAAGACCCAGCCAGATCACATCTAACAAAAGGCACATTCCACAGAGGCTGGGTTTCTTACTCCAAGATTATTAATGGCCTTGTGGGCTGCTTGAGTTTGGCTATATGTGATTTCTTTGATCCAAAAGACACATTAATGATTTTGTTTCTTGTGATTCTTGGCCTTCACTACCACACATTTATTTCTATGTTCTTTTTTCTCTTTTTTATTATTTATTTATTTTTATTAATTACAGTTTATTCACTTTGTATCCCCCCAGTACTTCCTCCCTCATCCCCTCCCAATCCCACCCCCCTCTTCCCCACCCATGCCCCTCTCCCAGTCCACTGATAGGGGAGGTCTTCCTACCCTTTCCTCTGATCCTATCAGGTCTCATCAGGAGTGGCTGCATTATCTTCTTCTGTGGCCTGATAAGGCTGCATCTCCTTCAGGGGGAGCTGATCCAAGAGCAGGCCAATCAGTTCTGTCAGAGACAGTCCCTGTCCCCATTAATATGGAAACCACTTGGACACCGAACTGCCATGGGCTACCTCCGTTCAGGGGTTCCAGGCCATCTCCATGAGTGGTCCTTGGCTGGAGTATCAATTTCAGAAAATACTCCTGTGCCCAGACTTTTGGGATCTGTTGTTGTCCTTGTGGAGTTCCTGTTCTCTCCAGGTCTTACTATCTCCCACTACTTTCATAAGATTCCCTGCACTCTGCCCAAAGTTTGGCTATGAGTCTCAGCATCTGCCTCGATACCCTGCAAGATAGAGCCTTTCAGAGGCCTTCTGTGGTAGGCTCCTGTCCTGTTCCCTGTTTTCTCCCTCCTCCAATGTCCATGCTCTTTGCCTTTCTAAGTGGGGATTGAGCATCTTAACCAGAGTCCTCCTTCCTGATTAGTTTCCTTAGGTGTACATGTTTTAGTATATTTATCCTATATTATATGTCTAATATCCACTTATGAGTGAGTATATACCCTGTGTGTCTTTTTGCTTCTGGGATACCTCACTCAGGATGATCTTTTCCATTTCCCACCATTTATCTGCAAATTTCATGATTTCCTTGTTTTTTAGTGCTGAGTAATATTCCATTGTGTAGATGTACCACAATTTCTGTATCCATTCCTCAACTGAGGGACATCTGGGCTGTTTCCAGCTTCTGGCTATTACAAATAAAGTGGCTATAAACATGGTTGAGCAGATGTCCTCGTTGTATACTTGAACTTGTTTTGAATATATATGCCTAGGAGTGGTATAGCTGGATCTTGAGGAAGTGCTATTCCTAATAGTCTGAAATAGAGCCAGATTGCTTTCCAAAGTGGTTGTATAAGTTTAAATTCCCACCAGCAGTGGAGGAAGGTTCCCCTTTCTCCACATCCTCTCCAGCATGTGTTGTCACTTGAGTTATTCATCTTAGCTATTCTGATGTGTGTAAGGTGAAATCTCAGGGTTGTTTTGATGTGCATTTTCCTGATGACTAAGGACATTGAACATTTCTTTAAGTGTTTCTCTGCCATTCGATATTCCTCTATTGAGAATTCTCTGTTTAGCTCTCTACCCCATTTTTTAATTGGGTTACTTGATTTGTTGCTGTTTAACTTTTCTTTCTTTCTTTCTTTCTTTCTTTCTTTCTTTCTTTCCTTCCTTCCTTCCTTCCTTCCTTTCTTCCTTCCTTCTTTCCTTCCCAACCATCTTCTCTTATCTCTGCTATCCTCTCTTGGTGCTGGGTTACAGGAATGTATGAAGCCACACCTAGTTTTTAGTGTTCTGGGCTCCAAAATCCTGTCTCGTGTTTGTGCAGCAAGTTATCCTCACCACTGAGCCATCCCTCCTGCTCTACTAGTTCCTGTTCTCCACCATTTAGACTGTACTTATCAAAGCTGTTAAATTTATGCTTTAGTTACCTAATTTTTAACATTCTAGAACAATATTGTTTTTAAGAAATGTTTTGAAAGGTAAGAAAGAATGTAATCATAGCTTGCCACAAATAAATAACTGAAATAGAAACTAGATTTTTACAGATTTAAGCATTAAGAAAAACTAATACTTATAGGAAGATATTTTGTGTTTCAGGAGATGATCAGTAAAATAAAGTTGAGCTGTATAACTCTTTGAACACAAAAGTGGCTAAATATTCTAGGTAAAAGTAATAATGTTTGTAATCTAGATGATTAGGTGGTTCAATAATCTGAAAATGGCTGAAGTCAGGGGATGACACCACATCTTCTTGAAACCTCTTAAATTATTATTACTTTCATAACACAAATTTACCCTAACTTTCTTAAGATTTGTTTGGAACATACTTCTATTCAGGAAGCAATTTTGGAGATACAACCAGCTGAAATAATAATAATCAGACCGTGACCAACAAGGTAGCTACTGCCTTCTTCTAAAAGCAGTGGCCTGTTCCCACTTCTCCCACCTGTCCCCACCTTCTTCTCTTGGTCCAGAGTCTTTGGTTTCTGTTTGGAGCCTATTCTTATTCTGCTTGAGCCTCATCTTTCACCCACATACATCCTGCTGCTTTGCAGGTAACCATGACAATATTTCACAGAACTGAGACTGTGCGACACATAAAATGCTGCCATGCTGTCTTAAATTTATTAGCAAGCACACCTTTCCCAAAATATATACAAACAAATACCATATTAAGGTCTTATGACATTTAGAAACCCTCCAAAGGCTGCACTCCATCAGTTTAATGAGAAGGAAGAAATCATGATTTTTTTTTTCCCTAGGTCTAAGTTAAAACTTCTTTCCAGCACAAAACTGGAATCTTAAAAATTTCTTATTTATTTTAAAATTTATTTAATATCTACCTCTTTAAGATTTACATTAGTAGACATGTCTGGCAAGTAGGGACAGCAACAAAGGTGGAAGTAGATAAAGCTCTTTATTTGTGACTGAAAAGAAAAATGATAAAAATTATAAATTGCTTACTATTTCTAATCAAAATCAATGGTACAGCAATAAGACACTGGTTAATTACTGAGAAGTTCAAGATTAAGATTCAATATGGTAGTGAATTAGGGTACATGTAGAAAATGTCTACACATATTTGTGTTTGGATGACTACCATAATCTATAGAAGATAAAACAATTTGTGTAAGATAATACAACACCATCCAATGATATTTTATTACTAATGATAATCATAGCATTTGAATGAAACTCATTCACTCTTCTATAAAACTCTTGGGTGATACTATAGTTCCTATGAATCAACAACCATAGTGATAGCTGTCCCCAGGTCATCCCTTTGAGGTTTTATGACATATAAAATAAGACCACAGAGTGACTCCTATTCACGGCTTTATATACCATCTATTTCTTTCCTGCTATGGCCTGTCTTTGTAACAACTGTTCATTGAGTTGTGATAAAAGCATACAAAATATTAAAAACAAATCTTTCATCATTTTGCCATTAATGGAAGCACTTAGCTAAACACAGAATAAAGAAAACATATCAGACCCTATCCCAGAACTTCATGGATATATAATTAAATTGATATTATTTATGTCTTACTGAGAATTTTCTTGAAATGTTTTTGGTTACTAAAGTGGAGAGTGTTTGATGATAAATAAAGCTGTACACTTTTCTAGATGTACCCAATGGATGAATATGATCCAGGTCTAATTTTCAGGTAATTCCTACAATGCCCAGCCCATTCTTTGCCTTTCCTCTACATTTCTTATTTCATGCTTGATCTTTGTAAGAGACTGAGTATCTTGTCCTCTAATTTTTTCTCATCACTTTATTACCTACCAGATTTAGCTCATGAAAATATTTTTTTCATCGTATCACTAACCTCACTGCAAAAGTGATCGACAGTATAAACATGACTACGGAAGCTGCTTGCAAGTCTCTCCTTATGGCATTACCTCCTTTTGCCAATATTATTTTTCTGCCTGACACTTCCCACTTTTAGGGCATAACTATTACAGGATCAATTCAGGCTAAAATTGCTCTTGAAAATATTTTAAAATATTTAAAATCATATCATTCTTAGCGAATAAAAACACAATTAGTATTAATAATGCCTAATGGTTGTAGAATTGTTCTGTATACCAGTTTTGAACTGTGATCAGTGTCTTATACATATTATTACAATCTCTGGATTAGTTTTCAATTGCTTCCATAACAAACAAACAAACAAACACACGCTTTACTGGCTTAAAACATAAAGAAATCAGAGATAAATGAAAGATGAAGAACAATGAAGCGATTAAGTAACAAGGGTTCAAAGCAAATCTAAGTAAACATTAACCTTACTAAATAATGGGAAGCCTGTTGCACAGAATTTACATGTTCTTACTGATGGTAGACAAAGCAAAGACAACATACAATGAGTGAATTTCCTCTGATTTCTGCAATGTCTGGTTCAAAAGTATTAAGCACTGTCACTTTCAATAAGATCGCAGTAGTTGTTACAGAAATCACTAACACAACAAGGACATATTGTTCAGGGACCAAATAAGACAGAAAATGGAAAGAAAACATCATTTTAAAACTTTTAATGCTTTAGAAGGAAGAGGCCCAATGGAAGCAGACAAAGTTGATACAGAGGCATTGCACACTCAGTTGAAAGCCAGACAGGACACAGAAGGCAGTTGTAGACTCCACTGAAAACCAGACTAAATACAGAAGGAGGTGGAGATGAAACTGAAAAGTACTAGCTATGGGAACTAACCTAGGCCTGCAGATGCTATGCAAAAAAATTGAGCACGTGTGCCATTTAAAAAAAAAATCTTTAATTAAAAAAAAAAGTGATGTGGGTGTACCTTTAATTGTAGAACTGTTTCTATCATGATCAGGCCTTAGATTTGATCTCAGAACTGAAAACAAACACAAGATTGGAATTAGAGAGGGAATACTACCTATGCAAATAGCAACTAAAATACTAATGCTAGCATGACTGCATTACTATCTATTCACATTTGACAATTCAAGCATCAAGTCACTAGGATTAAATAGCAATTCTAGACTTTCATAAACTTGCTAACATTGTCTCAAGATACATAAAACAAAAGCAAGTATACAACATAGTCTGAGAAGTTTTCTTGCCAAGAAACTGTCTAACATAGATCTAATCATTTGGAAAGCTCACAGACACATCCAAAAGGAGGAAAATTCTGTTAAGACAGCTGGCCTGGACTCTTCAATAAAACAATCAATATCATAAAAGGCAAAGGCAATCTAGATTAAGAGAGACAAATAAGTTCAGACAGCCAACTGCAGTGTGTCAGCTGTAACCGGATCTAGGAAAAGAAACGAGCTGCAAAGATAATTTGAGAGTTAGGAAATCTTCTTATTTTCGCTCATATAGAATGTTTTACATTTTCTTTCATGTGAAATGACTGTGTGTGTGTTTACATGCTGGTATAACTATGCCTAATTTGGCTTGCAACAACACAAACTCTGTCAGAGTTCTGGAGGTTAGAAACCTAACACGGATATCATCCCCCTGAAACTGAAGTAGGAACGAGCCTTGTTCCCTGCAGAATGCTCTCAGGAAACACCCCTGCCTCTTTCAGCTTTTAGGGACCGCAAACATTCTTGTCTCTGGGTCACTTTATCTGTCTTCTTGGTCAACAGTGTGGAGAGCTGAGATTCAGACGCCATCTAATGGCGTTGACATCCGCCCTCAGAACTGTAAAGAACCTCTAGAGCGCATGTGCCGGGCTGTCAGACGGGGTGATGAGTGAGCAGCCAATCAGGGTATGACACGTCACTCACGTCACTTAGGTGCGACCAGGGCTTATATAAACAGCGCCACTTCCCTGCTCGGTCTCTCCTCCTTTCATCGCTTGACTGTAATAAAGCCTGTTGCAGAAGGATCCTGTTGTCCGTGTGCGTTCTTGCTGGCGAGACGATCATGCGGCTCGCAACACAACAGTGCTACATCTGGTTAACCTTTATACAAGCCAAACCTCTCTGACCACAATCAGGAGAGCATTTTTCTTTGAAAGATTCAAGTGGTTACATTGGGTTCACCCAAATAATCAGGATTATTTCCCCAGGCAGGCAAAGGGGGAGGGGGGGCATAAGGATTCTGGCTAAAGGTGCTTAATTTAACCACATCTGCAAAGTTCTCATTAACCAGTCTCAGGTCCTGCTTATTAAGTTGTGGGATCTGGGGCGGGGGAAGCAAAACAGAACAAAACATTATTCTACCTCAAAGGTTTACAGTAATCAGAATATTAAAATGTCCGAGAAGAAGAAGAAGGTGCAGAGAAAGTTTAAGAACAAGAGACGGTAGATGAGTGAAGAGAAACGGGATCTTCTGGACACAGCAGGACAACTACACACAGTAATTCACAGCGGCTCTGAGTGCACATGCACACCCAAGCAAGACCAGGCTCAGCTTGGAGAGGAGAGCTGGGCATGATGTTCCACCCCTGGCTAAGGAGCTACTGGAAATTCTTTCGCTGTGTGTGAGGGAGGGTCATTTCCTTTAACAGACTTCCACTAAGAAGTCGACCAAGCTCCAGTGGGAGGGCACACATCCACAAATTGTCCTTGATAGGAAAAAAATAAAAGATACAAAGTTGTGTGGGTAGAAAAAGCAAAGATGGATCTGGGGGAAGGGGGTTGGAGGAAAGAGCGGAGAGGTGATTCACATTGTACATATATATAGAGACAGGGTTTCTCTGGCTGCCCTGAACTCACTCTGTAGACGAGGCTGACCTTGAACTCAGAGATCCATCTGCCTGTGCTTCTTGAGTGCTTCAATTAAAGGAATAAGCCACCACCTCACCCTGACTCAATAAAAGATTTTAATGAAATAAGCTTCTAAATTAAAAAAAAATCATAAGTCATTTTATTCAACAACATGAACCTTCTAAAGTACTTTTCAACTTCAATACAAATCCCTCTCTTCTTAACGTCTCCCATTTCTCTTTTGAAAGAATGAGAGCTAAAAAAAAGAAAGAAAGAAAGAAAGAAAGAAAGAAAGAAATTATATGTTCACTTTACATCCCGACTGTAACGTTTTCTCTCCTCTCCTGGTCCATGGTCCTCTTCCCCCTCCCCTTCTCCTCAGAAAAGGAAGCCTCCCTCCAACCCCTGCAACCCAATCCCAGCACAGCAAGTCGCATCAGAACTGAGCTCATCCTCATCCACTGAGGCCAGGCTAGGTAGCCCCCTTCCCATCCTCCCCACCTCTCTCCAGAAACAAGAGATCAAAAGCAGGCAACAGAGTCCATGTCATAAACCCGACCCACTCAACTCACTAGGGAACCCACAGGAAGTTAATCTACCCAGGTCCAGTTCATGCATGCTCCTTGGTTGCTGCGTCCCTCTCCGCAAATCCCCATGGCTATGGGTTAGTTGATTCTGTTGGTCTTCTTTTGACATCCCTGTCCCCTACGGATGCTTCCGCCATCCCCCTTTCCCATTCTTCCATAGGACTCCCCCTCAGAGCATTAGGTGGAGCTTGGGGAGTCCTATGAAGACATTTTCATACAGGTGCATAAGGCATTTCGATCAGCTTCGCTTTGTGATCACGTTGTCCTTTCTTGTCTCCCTCTCACTCATGACAGCCCCCCTCCTTTCCCACTTAGCCCAGCTTCTACTTTCATATCTTTTTTTTTTTAATGACCCAAAGAGTTTCATTAAGGATCATTGATGTCACATAGGTAAACGTTTGTTTACTGGAGCATGAAGACCTTACCAGTAACCACACTTACAAAGTAAATCTCTCTCCCTCCTTGATCAACTGGTAACTGCTTAAAAATTTCCAGGGGTGCGGGGGAGTGTTTATGAAATTTGTGACCCCTCCTCCTATGCATGGAGCTGTTGCAGATTTTTAGTTTAAAGGTGGGGCGGGCAGTCACTTTAATTTGCTGGACATGGAAGCATCCCATAGTTTGAAGCAGACACAGTGACCTTGTTTTTGTCTGTTTAGATAAAATTCTGAAGTGACCTTGTTTTGTCTTGGTCGGTTACAATCTCAGACAGATCTTGTCTGATACTCCTGGAGAATGTTTATGATCATCGGGACAGCCACACAGCCTACAGCCTACAGCCTACAGCTCCAGCCACACAGCTCCAGGCCAGCTCTGCCTACAATGAATCCTTTCTCTAGCCAGAAAGACAGCCTTCCATGCTGATGGCTGCTTATTCCTCTCTTGATTTTCATTTTAAAGTGAGGTTCAAAATGAAATGAAGGATGAGTTCATTTTACCTTGAGTTACAGATATTAAAGCAGAATACCATCTTTAAAAACGGGATATAAGGCTGGGGCAAACCAGTATACATATTTTCTTGGAGGGAGTGGACACCTCTTAGCAGCCTTGGAGTAATATAAATGCGAATAAGAGATGGTGGCTGTCTTTTTAAAGCTTGGAAACTTTGTTCAAGTACTATATAGATATTTCAAACTTGGACTGTTGATTATAATCCAGAAAAACTCCCAAAGTGGCGATTAACTAAGTTTTTGTTTATAGTTGGATTCTAAAGGATTAGATATGGTAACTTTGAAGACATTTTCAGAAAAGCTTTGTAGAATTATTTAGCTTGGGGTATACGAATTATGAAATTCAAATATTTATCCCTCACAGACTGTCATTAAAGCTGCTACACACTGAGTTGTCAGTAGAAATAAATACATAGCAGAATTTAACTAAAGAAATTAGTGTTAAATAATACATTAGTCTCAGCTCCCTTAAGGACGTCTGGCCATGCAGTCCTTAGCAGTGGCATGCATTTGCATAGATAGGTGAATGTTGTAAAACCAGAGTTGTGCTGTGCAAAAGTGGAAGGGCATGCACAAACTCAACACTCCCTAGTGGATTTTACAGCAGTGAGTTATGTGAGAATGTGATGGCTTGGATCACGGATGTAGTCTATTGTCATTGCCTTTTATGTTTAATAAATAACAATCTTCTGAAAGGAAACAGGTCCCAGGGGAAAACATAGCACGTAAATATACGGCATCAAAAACAATTGGTATGCAGACAACCATTAGCATCATGGGCAATGTCTCTTTATTAGTTGCCCTATGGAGGCATATTTGAGAAATTGTCTCAAGGCTCGAAACCTCCAAGGTCCTCGGGAGGGATGATAGCATTTCCTTGGTGGGTAGTGTAGCCTGCAGCAGGGCTGAAGGTTTCCGCTTCTCAGGGTTCACTCTAACTCAACCTTCATTCCTCATGTCATATACAAATTTAACTGTCTTTTAAATTTTTCTGCTGTTGCTGCTTCTGTTGGCTTGTTTTTACAGTGGAATGCTCAAAGTTCCTTAGGATTTTAGTAAATAATTGTTAATCACAAAGTTCTGAGTCCTTTCACCATCTTGTCTCCCCTCTAGTCTCCTTTGATACAGATGATGCAAGTGTGAGAATTGTCTTTTCAGGTTTCATGTTCTATTAACTTTAGAATCTGTTTCCTCCCTGCTGTTGGATCTATAATTCCTGATGCCCTTCCTTTGTGCTGTTTGTTGTTTTAATTGTAGGCTCCTCAGGTACCAGCTCTAAAATTTCCATTTGGTTCTTTTTCTTCTTTCTTCTATTTCCTTGCTGTGACTTTTTATGTTGTGCTTTTTTTTTTTTCTTGAACTCCAAATACTTTTGTAATGTATATTGGAGTATTTTAAAAATTTTCTACTTTGAGATCTTTGCCAACTATTACTAGTAGCCTTACTTGGTGTCTTTAATTTAAATAATAATTTTCTTATTTCTTAACGCGTTGTGTGCCTATCTTAAAAGAAAACTTTGGTTCTGGGTGTTAAGTTAAACTGGGTTTCATAGTGAATGTTCTTTGATACTTTTGTAGTGGGAAAGAAAGTCGAAACAAGGTAGAGGAGAAGAGTGCTTCCTAGCGAGCCTCCCTTGGAAGGGAAAATAAGCAGTCCCCTCTTCTACTGGGTGAGAGTATAACACTTATCCCCCTCTAATTTCCTGCTAATGCCGTACTAAGGTGAAGGGGTGCACTTTTTGCTTGTTGTTGGCTAAAGCAGAAGTTTCAGCCTCTTTTGGCAGCAGGGAAGGCATGACCTCACTACCGCAAGGTAAAGGAAAGCATCTTGATTCTTTATTTGTCCTCTTCAGACACTACTCTGACGAGAAAGAGAGAATATGTAAGTAAGGAACATAGAATGAAAGACTGCTTTAGTCCCCTTGCACCGTGAAAGAAGGTTACTGCATTTCTGACAGTTCTGGAGACCAGAAAGTCTAAGGGCAGAGAGAATCCACATCTGGAAAATTCTTGTATTATCCTATGGAATGCACATTGTGGAGAAGAGTGGAAGGAAAGAGAAGGGGCTGAGTTTCATCATTAACTAAGTATTAAAACGTTTTGCAATTGTATTCATATAGATTTGTATTTATGTATCTCTAAAGAGATATCAGTATCTATATTTTATTTATATAATCACATCATATAGCATATAATCCCAATATAATTTATATATAGTTATACATAATTTTTAAGCTTAAGTAGAAAATGTGCATAACAAATTCAAACCATTAAATATTTTTCTCTTTGAATGTTTTTCTTTTATTTATAACAAAGGTTAAATTTCATGTATTTTTTGAACATAACAACAATTAGTTGTGTGAGTGAGGGAGGCATATCTGACTACAGTGTATCTGTATACTTATATATTGCTCATAATTGCAATATGCCTGTACGGATTACATCTATTGTCGCTTTGTTTCTTCACTTTTTGTTCTGAACAAGTATGTTTTGAAGTTTCAGATCACCAAACACTATGAACAGAAACCAGGGAAAGTTGCAGTACTTTCTTCACAACACTGGATAGGTTCTGTCTGATGTATAAGGGATGATGGCAATGTAAATCAGGGGCCGTTTCCATTTACTGTTTAAAGGAAAGAACCCTTTCAACCTTTAAAGCTGTGAACACTAATGCTATTTTGGGAAGGAGTGGACCAAGTAAAGAATGAGCCTTTTCTCTGCTCAAGAAAGCAAGAAGAATTGTTTAATTATACCTCAAGGGACTGAGGATAAAGACTCAGCAGCCTTGAAATGGGAGGAAATGGAGTTACCCGGAGAAAGGAGAAAAGGCCTCAGGCACATACAGGGAAAGGCTGTGTGCACAGCTGCACTCACCAGGAAGACATTTCACTGCGGGCCTTGGCTAATTAGATATCCAGAAACAACAAAATCGAGCCATCAGAGTTGAAGCTTTGTGGTTTTGTGTGCTCGTCTCAACGCAAGTTCTAATTGCCAATCAATATTAACAAAATTTAGGAAGTTTATAAGCATCAAAAATGCTTTAAGCAGTGCTCTAGGAAAATGGAAGTCTGCAGTGATATTCAGCTTGGGGCAGCTCAGGTAGGGAAGAATGGGAGGCCCAAGAGGGCAGAGCGGCTCAGAGTGTAGAAGCCCAAGGCTGAGATATAATGGCAATTTAATTCCATCTGCTCTCGACTCAAATCAAAGTCTCCTTCTACTCTTCCATGAATATTTAGGTTGATCTTGACCAAAGAAGCCGGAAAGACTCGAGGTTTATTAGGTCAGAAGGAAACATGAATGACCTGCACTAGAACAGAATTCTCCATTCAGGGTAATCAGCACCAAAATCGACCAATGTCTCGAGACTCGTTAGATTCAGGCAAACTGTATGGCCTACTAGCAGCAGAACAAGCCCTGGGCAAATGTCTTCCTGGGGACTAGGCCCTCTTATGGGGCTTTTCATGAGTAGAAGATTACAGTACCTGTCTGCTTTTTGTTTAATCATGCCAAGCTATAAAGTTCTTAGTATTTTATACTTTTTCAAAACTTTAACCTATGTATGGAGATGGGATATTGCACAGCTGCCCTCTAACATCGCTCCAACTGGGTTGAATATAGGTGTATTTTCAGCTATAATTTAATTGTGTGTGGGTGAAAAATGTACTATGTTTCCTGTTACAGTGGGGAGAATAAGAAGAACCTACAGGGTAGAGATTGATGAGTTAGAGAAAAAAAATGGGTGATTACTTGAAATTACAGGTGAAACCTGGTTTATCTTAGATTAACAAGTGGTATGGTTGGACACTTATCACAAATGAAGTTTTACAAAATGTTCTACATAAATCATCAGATATTTGGTGTGGTGGGGTGCAAAATGGCTTTGACTTCCCTGCATTACTAATTTCAATCAACAACATTCTGTTTGTTATGGAGTGAATTGTCATCCCCAGAACTCCTATGTTCAAATCCTAACCTCCTGGTGCTACTAAATGTGACTAGATTTGAATCTTTAAACAGATAATTAAAGATAAAGCCCTTTGGGGTAGTTAAGATTAAGTTATGCCAGGCCATGTGACCCATGCCTTTAACCCCAGCACTCAGAAGGCAGAGGTAGGCAGATCTCTGAGTTTTAGGCCAGCCCGGTCTATGGAGCAAGTTCCAGGACTGCCACTAGATAGACACTACAGGAAGAGAGAGAGAGAGAGCAGTTCCTTGTGTAAAGGCCTTAACCCAGTATGACTGGTATCCTTCTTCAGGGAGGATGAGGTCATACATAGAGACAGCATGAAAAACAGGTGCTTGGAGATGATGCCCTATGAAGCCAAAGAGAAGGTGGCCATGGACAAGCTCAGGAGGTGAAGCCCCAGGCAGCAGCAAGCCTGGTAACAGCTTGGTGTTCTTGTGAGAAAATGAATCTCGGCTGTGTAAACTGCCCCATCTGCAGTAATTTTTTTAAACATCCCTAGCAACTAATACAACTTGTAAAAATCAGATCCATTAGGAAACAGCATCTGGTTTGAACTAGCGGCACATCATGTGGTACTCACCACTTGCCTGTATTAGAGTAACCCTCTAGCTAATTCTACTCTTGCAGAGATGTGCAAAGAGAAACAACAGGATGGAAAGTCAATGTTGCTAGTCTGGACGGCGAGTATAGTCATGTTTGGACAGTCTTATTTAGTTTTGATATTGTGAAGTCTTTTCTATAAATAAAGACATTGAATTTCATTGGTTTTGATAATAAAATAAAAGAAAGGCAGTCAGATGTAACACTATGGTGAGTCTGAAGTCCAGAGAAGGAAGCTAGGCTTGTTGAATGCAGGCAAACTGTACGGCCTATAGTATATCAATATTTGTAGTTATTAAGTACTGGGTAGAGCTTAATATTTATAGTTATTAAGTACTGGGTAGTGGCCACGTGTTTGGAAATTATGGTTTCTGAACTTGTAAATCCTCCCCACTTGCTTTTATAGAGAATTACATGAGCACTATGCTTTTCAATAACCACATTGTCACTTACAGAAGCTGCACATTTCCCTGACCTGACAGTGCCACAGCTTTAAACAGTTGTGTGTGTATATGTCACATCACAAAAAAGGGATACTTATATGAAGTGACTGACTAGACTAGATGTTCAAATAAGTGCATACCGCCTCAAAGAATCAATAGATCTTAACTGTAGATGGAAAATTGCAAACTTTAAACCTTCAACTGTAAAATTTTTGAAGGCACAGAAATAGCATGGGTGAACAAACACAAGGAGATTGTAGTAAACAATTATGGAATGCTCAATGTCATTTCAAAGTTGTTACCTTGGAAGTATAGACTCAGTCGTCAAAGGCAGAAGACCTAACTCACACAGACACACACAAATAAAATCAGCTTAAATTATCTTGCATTATATATATGACAACTAACACGCTTTTTAAGGCATAGTGCAACTCCATTGTGTGTGGCAGTTAGAGTAATTATCAAATATTATGCCATATGTTAGCAAAGAAATTTGGAGCATAAGGATGTTATGACAACAATTATATGAATGAATTTAGGGCAGAAATAGAGTTTAATAAGGGAATTATATGATGCCTTTGGATTTTTTTTCCAAATTCTTTCAAAGATTTACATTAAACCAACCAAAAGCTTGAAGATGTGTCAGCAACTCTGTATTGTAAGAAAATCAGGAGGCGTTATCCAGAGTTTATATGATATAAAATAATTTTAAAATGTGTTTTCTCTCCTCATGCTTAAGACATTAAAATTAATGGTATAACTCAAAAGCATGCATTTTCAAAATTCATCCTTTTAAAAGTTATTATCACTCTAGCTTTCAGATCATCAAAGGACATTGAATTACATCAATGAAAGTCACAAAACTGCACACATTCTGAATCTCTAAGTAAGTATGAGCTAATTGATCTCATAAAAAATAGATAGTTCTCCAACACCTTTCAAAAAAATGAAAGTTATTTTGATAATATATTTTCAATGAAAAAAAAGCATAGCATCATTTACGATTATCTGAACCAGTTGTCCATTATTTGTAAACTATACTGGTATATAGTCAACGGAGGTAAAAAAATACTGCTATGGCTATGAAAGTCATGAGAAATCATGTCTACTTATCACGGAAATTTAGCACATTATAGAAGCAAGTATAAGGCAAATCCATGTGAAGCATGATTTAAGAAGCCTACGGATGTGAAGGAGCAATAAAACATACATAAATAATAAAATATCTTTGACCTATGATTACATGGAAAAGCTTTCCATCCTTGGTAGAAGTTGAGCTGGCCTTTGAAGGATATTTCATAATTAAATGTGATAAGAAGAAAGTAGTTTTGAAAGAGACAAGAGACCATGGAAGTTCTGCGCATGCTTATATTATACAGATAGATACATTTCTTGGGATATATGAATATGTATGACAGAGTTATAGAAAAGGAGATTGAGTTTGTTTGTGAATGATGCTAAACATGAGATTGTGACATGTGGATCTCAAACACTGTTTATTATATCATGTAAGCCAATGCATCTATACGTCTAAACATAAAGTTAAGGTCTGAGGAAATTGAAATGTGGTGACCTTGTTTACCCGAAGGCAGCAGATGGTCATTGCACACGCCTTTTACCTTACAGGAGATTTTTCAAAACATATTGAGGTAGAGATTTGAAATAGTTCAAAATGATCAAAGAAACCTCTCCATCACTCTTAGAAGTGAACCCAAGTCTCTGAAGGACCTTTTCTCACTGTCCTGAGTTAATTATGCATGGCTGTTGAAACCGCCTCTGAAATGATACCTCACGATGACCTAACATTAAGGATATGGTGAGCACTTCCGATTTTCCAGACAGGCAACATTTCTTTCTATTTCACCTTTTCTTTCCATAATGAACATAACTGGACTGAACTGTCAGTTAAAGTGCCCTGCCTGGCCTTTCCTGTCCTTGTGAAAAAATGTGACCCAAAGCCAATCACATGGCCTGTACTTGGCATAGGGACACAATAAAAAGGGTTTTAAAATATCCAAATTGGCTTCTATGGTCTTAGCTCCCTTTTTTTGGTGAGTTGACTTGGTGAGTCTTCAAGAAATTTATTTTTTGGCATCAGTTTTGAAAAGACTTCTGTCTGGTATTATCAATTTGCCATAGTACCTACGTGACTTTAATATGTTATTCAATTATTAATAGGGCATATTGAACAGCAAGAAATAACCTATAGTAAAAATGACAATATATTATCATCTTAAACTAGGATCTTTCCATTGTGAAGTATGTCTCAAAGCATTAAGTTGTGACAACGGATATAAAATAAAATCAATATGGAAGTGTTAGTTTTTAATTCCTTTTAAGAGCTAAGAAGGAATGGGCTGGTAACTGAGCAATCATTTTCCCCTATGAAAGAACTTGCCCCCTCCGGGAATCCAGGCCAATGATTCACCATCTTGGGAATTTATATGGTCTTATCATTGAAGTGTTACAGGAATGTTTAAAAATATGGCTGAAACTCTTATTTTAGACAGCTGCAAACATTTTTTTAATAGTTTGGCTTATTTATTCATGTGTTTTAAGTAATAAATAAAATCAAAATAGACACAAACCAAAAGTGCTAGTTAATGATTTCCAAAAATGGAATACTGAATTACTTCAAAATATATCATATATAACTGCATTGTTATATGCAATAGCATGTATTATTGTCTTAAAGAATAGAAAATTTGATGAAATTCTAATGAGTATAAAGGTAACCAGGTATCTGGACTGTGGTGGTCTGATGAGCATGGCCCCCGTAGATTCACACTTTTGAATGGTTGGTCTGCAGTTAGTAGAACTGTTTGGGAAGGAGCCTTGTTGAAGAAGGTATAGACTTGCTGGAAGAGATGTGTCCCTGAAGGTTGGGATTTTAAAAGTCACCCTAGGCCCAGCCTCTCTCTTCCCCTCTGCCTTGTGGTTGCTGAATTAACGTGTAAGCTCTCAGGTACGGCTGCAGTCCCTGACTGTCATCCTGCTTTCCTCCACAATAGTCAGGCTCTCATCTTCCTAGAAGGTAAGTCTAAAATTAACTGCTTTCTTGTTTAAGTTGCTTTGATCGTGGTATCTCTTCATAGCAATAAACAATTAACTATGACATATGTATATGCATTGTAGATGTACATTGATCAAAACTTTCATCCACTGAGAAGCCAAATGACACAAACATCATTATGAAATAATCATGTGATGAGACAGGTTTACATATGTCAAACACTGCCAAAAATGTACAAATAGAAAAGTCTTCTAAATGCTCCTTGTAAATTCACACCTTAGCTTTTTTCTTTTTTCACCTTAGGACTTTTAATCACACTGTTCTGATGCCTCGAAGCATGTATCTAATTCAATGTTGTCTCGCTGATTTCAGCTGAAACTTCTGGGAGGTAATTCAGAGAGTTATCTGATGATTTCCTTAACACAGTCTTTCTCACACATCAAGATCTAAGCCACATCTCGCCATTCTGGGCTTCATTGCATCCTTAATTTCCCTTTTCTTAGCTAATGATTCCTGAAAGCAAAAGTCTTCTCTGTTTTCACTCTTATTAGATGTTCATGTAAATTAATGAAATGTGTAATATATTTTCCAAAAGTGTTTTCTTTGTTATCCATTGATTTTATTTCAATAGTATATATGTAAACATGAAGTAGGCATAATCTTCTATATGATAAAAATTGAATTATAATGCATTCAGTTTCCAACTGCTATCATTGTACAAAATCCATTTAATATGTAAGCAATATTTTGCTTTTCTTTACTCAAAGTAGTAAATAAATGACAGGAAAAAACTGTAAACACACAAAACCTGTCCATTAACATCTGGTAGCTTAATTAGTGACAAAGGCTAGTGTTGTTGGAACAGTTAAGACAACCTTGTTCAGTGTTATGTGGCATAAGTGTTGTTTTCAGTGATGCTACAAATGAGAAAAATGTTTAAATTCCAAGTATTCAATACTTTCTTGAGGGAAAACTATGTTGTTTGTAGAACAAAAAGCTTACATAAGGGCCATGCAATTTTGGTAAGACTATTTTCTAATTTTATTCTTTCACAAAAATATGTAGTATGAATAAATGTTAGGACAAAAATTTAAAACAAGATAAAAAGAGACATTTTTCCATTTCTTGATGGAAAAGAAAGACTTTGAAATTTCCAGAATAGATTAAAAACTTTTAAGTTGATTCCTCTTTTGTATAGTATCTGTGTCTTTTATTGTTTTACAGACTGTAGAAATTGACTTAGAGACCTTTTCCTTACGTAAGGATGTTAGTCCACATTTGGGGGATGTATTCAAGATGATACCTAATGGATCACTTTAATGTAAAACAGTCCAAGGTATGACATGTGACTGTACAGCTCAGTTCTGCTTAATGCTTTAACCAGGACATAGTAACAAGGGAAAAAAGATTGGAAAAAGGAGTGCAGTCTAGACTGTGGAAGATTCTGATTCCTGTGCACAATTGTTCTTCTGTGGAAATTGAGACTACTCAAACTTTCATGCTAGAGCATACAAAATATAAAAATTTAGAGAATTGTACAACTGTTTACAACAGACCTGTGAAATTTGAGGAGAAGAAAGTCAATTACTGCATGTTGGATAATACATATCAAATGCTAACATGTAGAAAGTATGGGTCAGATTTGCCTTCATCCCTTCACTTCAAAGGAGATTAATGTTTTAAGTAAATTTAAATAAAATAACTTTGTTTGTATTTTAGCTTATTACAAATAAATTAAACTAAGCTTATGGAGCAAGATGTGTAGCAATGGAGCAGCTAAGTGGTGAAATAAATCCTACCAAAATATAAACAGGTTTCCTGAGATTACTTCTTCATGCCCACTTCATTTGATTTTCTAATTTTGAAAAACCACTTACATAAATGTCCATTAGTGAGTAACAATGTTTTGATTAAGTGCTATGTATTTACCCAGTTAGCGACATTTTAGGAATCTGGTTAACAATAATTTTACAATATAATATGATTAATCCTCATTGACTTGGCTTCACTGTAACAATGACTGGTAATATCAAGCCTACTAAAATATAAATACACATATATTATCAATTAATGACAATGCTGTGGATTTGTTAATTACTATTATGTCACCAAATGAGCACATTTTATGGGTGAACCATAGCAGCTTAGACGGGAGAGAAGTTATAAAAGCTGGAGCAGTGAGTTGAGGTTTACATTTAGAAAATGTGAACAACACTGAGGCCATCTCACTTATGCTCTGGGGGGAAAAAGGAAGGCTGTCAGGCAACACCATTTGGGAATGAGGCAGCGAAATAAAAATCAAGAAATCTGGAACAATACAAACAAGGCCAAGAAGACAGCATGAGCAAGCCCTTGACTCATACTCACAGTGACCGCACAAGACAGAATGTTGATCTTTTTGTCCTACCTTCTGAGATATAAAGATAATGTATGGCGACATTAAAGAAATTCACTTTAAGCCGGTGACTTTGTGAGAAACCCGTTTTGGCTTGTTTGTCTCTCCATGAGTAATGCAACTGCATCTAAATTTAGCTGTTCCATGGAACTGAGTCCCACATATTAAATAATAGCTGGCATCTATTGACATGTTTAGAAAAAAAAAAAAAACTGGTTAATACACCCAGTCTCTGTTAGATGCAATGTGATAACTTATTCTGCATGCTTGAGGAAGATCAGCTGCTTATGCAAATCAGTATCTCAAATATATATTTGTTTCCACAATGAAAAAAATTCTATTTACCTGTAGTTTATTAACGGTACAAATTTATGTCAATTTAAATGGCTTATGATCCTAGTAACCACAAGTGGCCATCACCAGCAGCACCTCATTATAAAGATGCTAATTTAAAGAAAAAATATCTGTCTTAACAGCTGTTACCTGCTGTGCTCAGAATTTATTTAAAGGGTGCTTCTCATTCCAACCTGGATGGCTGATGTCTGTAGAAATATATCTCCTGCTTGGATGGCAGTAGACAAAGTTACCAACCAAATACCAAGAGTTTGCAAGCTACCATGGCTGCTGCTCTTTATCCAGTGTGGCTCTACATCCCTAAATGGAAAGGCTGCTTCATCCACATTTGAAGCTCACTTTAGTTGATTTACAACAAAAATCCGAAGTTTGATTGGAGGGAGGTTCAACTGTCCTTACAGTCAGGCTAGCTCAATAGTGCACATACAAAGAAAAGCTGATTCTGAAATTTCTTTTCATCATTTTTAATCGATTCAGAAGTGGAAATAAAATAAGCTTCAGAAGATTAAATAAAAGATTATTAATCAACTTTAAGAGTGAATAAATTTTAATTGGCAACATGTTTCCAGGAACAACTGAACATAGGCAAACAACCCCAATCTAAATGGGTTAATATCTGCTTCTTTTTCTTTTTTAGTTTTCTTTATTTATGTGCTTTGGTGTTTTGCTTGCATGTGTATATATGTACTACATATGTTCCTGATCCCCACAGAGTTCAAACTAGGGTTTCAGATCCCCTGGGCCTGGAGTGACACTGGGTTATTTTTTTTCCGTAGGAAATAGAAGACTGCTCTTTCAAGGTCTGTAAAGAATTTTGATGGGAAATCCATTGAATCTGTAGATCGCTTTTGGTAGGATAGCCAGTTTTACTGTGTCAGTCCTACTGATCCATGAGCATGGAAGATGTTTCTATCTTCTGCTGTCTTCTTTCTTCAGAGACTTGAAGTTTTTGTCATATGGGTCTTTCACTTGCTTGGTTAAAGTCACACCAAGATTTTATTATTATTGTTATTTGTGGCTATGGTGAAGGGTATTGTTTCCTTAATTTCTTAAACATCCCGTTTATCATTTGTATAAGGGAGGGATATTGATGTTTTGGAGTTCATTTTGGATACAGCCACATTGCTGAAGGTGTTTATCAACCATAGGAGTTCTCTGGTAGGAATTCTGGAGTCACTTATATCTATTATCATATCATCTGTGAATAGAGGTATTTTGACTTCTTCTTTTTCCATTTTGTATTCTCTTGATATATCCAAAATATACAAAGAACTCAAGAAATCAAACACCAACAAACCAAATAACCCAATTTAAAAAAAATGGGGTACAGAGCTAAACGGAGAATTCTCAACAAAGGAATCTCTAATGGCTCTTAAGGAAATGCTCAACGGTCTTAGTCATCAGGGAAGTGCAAATCAAAACAACTCTGAGATTCCATCTTACGCCCATCAGAATGTTTAAGATAAAAACCTCAAGTGACAGAACATGCTGGAGAGGATGTGAGAACACTCCTACATTGGTGGTAGGAGCGCAAACTTGTACTTTGAAGATCAATCTGCCTCTTTCCCAGAATATTGGGAAGAGTGCTACCTCAATACCCAGTTATACCGCTCTTGGGCATATACACAAAAGATGCTGCACCATAAAGACACATGCTTAATTGTGTCCTAAGCAGCTTCATTCGTAATAGCCAGAAGCTTGAAACAACCTAGATGTCCCTCAACCAAAGAATGGAAAAAGAAACTGTGGTCCATTTACACAATAGTTTTCTACTCAGCTATTACGGGAAATCATGAAATTTTCAGGAAAATGGATGCAACTAGAAAAGATTATTCGGGATGAGGTAACCCAGATCTAGAAAGACACCCACAGTATGTACTCAATTATAAGTGGATATTAGCCATGTAGTAGAGGATAACCATTCTACAATACACAGACCTGAAGAAGCTAAGTAACAAGGAAGGCCCAAGGAAGGATGCTTGAACCTCCCTCAGCAGGGGGAATCAAATAGACCTCAGAAGTAGATGAAGAGAGAGAACTGGGTGAGAGAGGGGGTAGCAGAGAAAAAGAAAGTGTAGATCAGGTTAGAGGAGAGTGGGGATGGGAGGTGAGAGGACTTGGAGAAAAAAATGATGGGGTGGTACATCTTAGAGACCCTCAAATGGGTAGGCTATTGGGAGGATATGGAGGTGACTCTAGCTGAGACTCCCGGCAGAGAGGGATATGTAGTGGCTACTTTCTATAGGCCGGTAGGACTTCCAGTGAGGGACAGGGACACCAACCCACACACAAAACTTTAACCAAATATTTACACTCTCTACAAGGTATGCAGGGATAAAGACGGAGCAGAGAATGAGGGAATGGCCAAACAATAATTGGCCCAAACTGAGATCCATCTTATTGGAGAGAGCCAACAGCGGACACTATTGATACTCTACTATGCTTCTAGACATTAGCTTAGTTAGCATCACTTTCCTCTGAGAGGCTTCACACAGCAGCAGGTAAAAACAGATGCAGATTCCCACAGCCAAACATTAGGCAGAGCTCAGGAAGTCTTGTGGTAGAGTTCATGGAAGGATAGAGGGATGTGGAGGGCATAAGAACTCCACAAGAAGACCAACAGAGTCAACTAGCCTAGGGCCAGAGGGGCTCACAGATACTAAACTACCGACTAAAGAGCATGCGTGGATTGGACCTAGATCCCCTACACATATGTAGTTAATGGGTAGTTTGGTCTTCATGAGAGTCTCCTAGCTCTCCTAGCTCATATTAGAGAGCAGAGGCTGTCTCTAATATGACTCCGTGGCCTGTTTTTTAATCACTTCCCCCTAGTTGGGCTGCCTTGTTTGGGTTAGTGGAAGAGGATGCACTCAAGTCCTGATGTGACTTGATATGCCCAGGTAGGTAGGTAGTTGGGGAGGGATCCTCTTTTCTGAGGAGAAGGGGAGGGAGTGAAAGGGGAAAGAGGATGGGAGGGTGACGCTTGGAGCAGAGGACAGAGGGGCTTTGATAGAGATGTAAAATGAATAAATAAATTTAAAAAATAAAAACTGTTCTGCTTCTCTAGTTGCAGAAAGTTTTTGTTCTGTGTGTGAACAACATCTAATAATATGTTGAAAAGGAAAATAAATAATATACACAACTTCGATATATTTAACTTAATATGTGTGTGTTTGTGGTTGTGTGTATGTCTGTGTGTCTAGATATGTAAAATCAGGCAACTAACTACATGACAAATAACTCATTTGATGTAATGTCTCAATTGATTTCCTCATGAAACTAATTAAAGAAATAAATGGACACTGCAATAATGGTAATAATGCCCAGCATTTTTTATTTGTTGGTGATTTGCTTAATTTTTCTGAATTCCATGTTACTAGGATTGTCTTTAAAGGATAGCATTAAGAAATTACGGTTTGGGAAACTTTAAGAATTTATTGACAATAGAAAACCATGGATAACTTGGAGGCTAAGATCTAAACTTGGAAATTTCTCTTATATGCTTCACACATTATTTTGCTTTCTAATGTACATGATCCTTGTCCTTCTCAACACTTAGGCATTAACAGAGAGCAAAAGGAACAAGTGTATAAAGCACTGGGGAAGGAAACTTACTTGCCAACCAGAAATCTAAATTCACTCCTGGTAATAAAACTGTCACGGTTTGAATAGGAAGTGTCCCCAAAGGCTCATATGTTAAAAGCTTGGCTGCCACCTGATAGGCTTTTGAGAAGTGATTGGATCATGAAAACTCTGACATAATCGATGATTAATCTACTGATGGATTCATACTTTGATGACATTACTGAGAGACTTTTAAAGCTAGATGATAGAGACTGGTTGGAGGAAATAGGTCATTGGCTCTACACCTTTGCCAGACATCTTGTTCCCACATTTGCCCCCTGATTATTCTCCCCATCTCTCCTCACCAGCCCTTTACCCCTTCTTTTCATCCTCCTCCTGCTCTTTCTTCTTTTCCCTCTCCTCATCCTCCCCTCCTTCACTCTGTCCCTTTTCTTTCTAGATGCCATCAGCTAAGCAGCTGCTCTGCTCTACTGCATTCTTCATACCAAGATGTCTCTGTCTTGTTATTGGTCAGAAAACAAGAGACCAACTTGTCATAGAAGGAATCCCTGAATTCATGAGTCAGTAGTAATCTTTCTTCCCTTAAATTCTTCTGTCAGGTATTTTTCTCATGCAAAAAAAGTCCAAATAACACCATAGCTAACAAAAACCACCTCCTCAGTATATCTTACTTTCTTTCTCCATTTATAAAAGCAATGTTTATACATTACATTATTTAAGTTCATCTTTTTCTAAGTTGTAAAGAAGGATTGAGTAAATCAACAGTATTTGTTACAGCTAAAAAGCATAATCACTAATTATTTTATGACAATTGCAATAGTCTACTGATGATCGGATTAGGCATTCCTTATCACACAATTCTAAGGAAATTATTTTTTACATATGGTGGAAAATAGGCTATTACAATTCTAGAAAATCCAATCTTTTCAAAAGAGCATCTATTTTTTTAATTCCCCATGGATATGATGATGTGAAATTGATACCTAAGAATCCTTCAGTAATTTGAGTATATCCAGGCCAACTGGACTAGACAAGATGCTGAAAATGGCAAAAGGAAGAATAAGAAAGTTGAAGAGGAGGAGAGGAAGAGGAAAGGATGGAGGGCTGGATGGGAGGACTTTCTGTAAATGATGAGGTAAATGGGCACTCTTTTCTTAACACTGGAACTTTTATAGTACTTAACATCATTTTATTTGGGGTAACAAATGCACTTGCTACACAAAGTTCTAGGTTTCTTTTCTTTCTATAACTTCAGACAGGAAGCTATCTATGGAAGCCGATTTTCTTATCTTCTCTCAATGAGGCCAGTGATGTCCAGCATACCATGGACACTCTTTAAATAGCAGCATCCCAAACTGTGCCTTTGTCCTAATGGGTACTCACTAGATATTTCATAATTAAACAAGTGAGAAAACATAACTGCCTCAATGAGTTAATAGCAAATTAAAGGACATAGAAGCTATCACAGTCCTTTGAAATATGTTAACATGCTTTTCTCTTCATCTCTCTGTGCCATATAATATTGTTTTAATCAACTGTTTTCTTTGAAAAAAAAAATACAGGCCACGGAGAAAGAGGATCCATGCAGTCTTGATGAGACCTGATAGGCTAGGGTCAAACAGTAGGGGAGGAAGATTTCTCCTATCAGTGGACTAGGGGAGCGGGATAGAATAAAGGGGGAGGGAGGGTGGGATGGAGAGAAGAGGGGGATACATAGTGAATAAATTGTAATAAATAAATAAATAAATAAATAAATAAATAAAATCAAAATACAATAATAAAACACAATAATAAAAATAATAATAAATTAAAAACAATAATAATTTTAAAACCCCCCAAACAGAATCAAACAGTTGTTGAGGGGGAAAAAAAGTCCTTTTTCCATCTCCAGAGGGACCTGAGATAGGGGTGGTCTCTGGGGTGCAGAGTGAAATAGGGAGTCCTGGAAGATGCTGAGAAGAAAGACCTCCCATATGGTTCTCTGGAGAGTGAAAGGAAGGCAATGTCTAGGTAGGGGGCCTTGGGGCAGTGGATGAGCAGCCAGAAGAGTAGACAAGTATGAGTTTTTTATGCCTGCAATGATGAATTGAGAGTGTCAGCAGGATGTCACAAAGGGCCCTGTCTCTTCTAAGGAGAGGCTTTATGGGAGAACCCAAAACACAGTGCAATCTGCAAGAATCCAGAAAATGACTAAATCCTGGTCAAGAATATCTTTGCCTAAATCTCAGTTTTGAACTTGAGCAAGACCTCAATGGTCTAGTCAACATTTCTACTTAGATAACAAATTAAAAAGTTGAAATTAATATATTTTCCCAAATTATCACAATGCCATCAGACATGTTGACCTTCTTTGCTTACTGTCATTTCAGATATATATTATATAATTATAATATAATCATAGTTAATATACATATCAAATATAATTAAATAAAAACAACTAATATATAGTAGTATGTACTAATATGTATTAATTTATAATATAATTGCATCATTTCCCTACTCCAGTGCTGTGGATTCAACCATGACATTCCTGATGTATGCTCGATAAGAATTTTAGTGCTCTACCACTGAGCTACATTTACAGTAGTCCTGCTTTTCTATCTCTATAAATGTTCACTTGACTCAACTTTCAGCTCAGAGTCTTTGCTATCAGTATTAACTCAATCTTAGGCTACTCATTAGCTTCAGCACATTTCAATGTCTCTAAATTCAAAATATACCCCCAACCTGGTTGTTATCCATACATTGCAGTTGTTGCTATGAAAACCACTCTTGTCCTTGCTTGGATGATTAGACAGTCCCTTGTCTAGTCCTCATAATTCTCCATTAAGTCCATTTGACACATGCCTATGTATCAATATGTTTTGCAATTTAAGAGTTATTTTGTGTTCTTTCACAGCTTAAAGCCCACAGTGACCTCACAATGCATTCACATTACCTGAGACTCTTGATCTCATTTCTAAGTGTGTCTCTGAGGCAATCACCATTCATAACTTGTCTTGCACATTCTTTTAAACTTGCACTGATTATTTCTCTGTCCAAACAAGTATGGGCTAAATCAAGGCCCAAGAATTCCTCCAATGAATCCTTTTAATCTACAGCAGACTTCTTCACTTCATTATGTTCTTTAATTCAATAAGAGGAAACAAGTCAGGTACATATGGATATAGAAGCAAGAATTTTCTTTGTTTTCCTAGACTCTGATGCCTAGAATGTGACAAGTTGGTAAACAAGTGTTAAAATAAAACAGTTTATGTCACAAGCGTATGGAGATGAATAGAAATGATAAATATGATTATTTTCCCAACATCACTCTTACATGAGAACAGGGTTGTTTCCGTAAGATACAGTTTTCAAGACATCAAAGAGATTAAACATCTTAGTTTACTTGGTCTGCACTATGGACTGAACTCTAATTCTAATTTGTATGTTGAGATGATGTCAAATGTTACTGTATTATAGATAAGATGGAGTTCTTAAGAGTGGACCCAGTAAGAAAGGACCTTAAAAAAATGAAGAACAATGTTTGTTAATCTTGAGGGACGTGTTGAGAAGATAGTGACCTGCAAGACAAGAAGATGGTTTGCTTGAAAGTAGCTGGTAGGATCTGTGAAACACAACTCAGAATGACCCACCTACTTGGTCTTTGCTCAAAGGATAGGAAAAGATTTGTAAACTCTTCCTCTCAAACAAAGCTTTTCACAGCAGACCCAGAGATACTTCATCTCCTACCTCTACCACAAGCAACCTGGGAGACACTTTGCCTCCCACTCATGTTGAGCCTTTACACAATGTCCTACTCACTCTCTGAGCCCTGGGAAGTCAGTAGAAAAATAGACACATCTTTGAATGGGCACAAGTGAATAAACATGTACAGGTCACAGGTCACTAATACATTAAAGTGAATTTGTATTAATCCTGAATGGTCTCTTTTCAGTGCTTGTAAAGCGAAATAACTTAGGAGGAAAAAAGAAAGAGTGGGAGGTGAGGAAAAACTTATGATGGCAGAGTTCTGGTTACAACTATACATAAGTACATACATACATACATATGAAAATATATATACATGTGCACATATTCTGACTGTTCTTTAATATATTTTCTATTTTTTATTTAAATCTGTGTTTGGGGGGCAAGTCTGAATATGCCTGTCATAGGCAGATGCTTCTGTTCTCTAAGACTAGAGACATAGGAATCAGTAGGTGGTGGTGCAGATGGCAAAGAGAGGGTGGGGTGACATTTCAAACTGTGGGTGGGACTAATGCAAATTTGGCAGTCCAAATGTAATTTCTGTGGGCCTAACAATTTTTGCAAGACTTCTTGCTTCCCAAACAATCTTCATCTACCCACTCTCTTCAAAGATAGATGTATATCTGTATATGTATAGCATCTATACCCAGAGAGTATATCTCATGTGTGTGTATGTAAATATACTCACATATACATGTGAGGAGAAAGAGTGACAGAGAATGACTTAGGTCATCTTCAATCAAACATTTTAAATTGTATAATGTATGTATTATATTTAGCACAAACCAAAATAATATCTCTTAAAATATCGTTCATAGGAACAAATATAGTTTCAATAATGGAAACCAATCTTTTTTTCTGCCAAAATGATCTTAGGTATAGTAAAATATATTTGTTTTTCGTCATTTATCTAATTGTTTGGAAAATATAACCTTCTAAGTATGATTAAAATTTTAAGAGAAAGTACAAATTTTCGATGTGGTATTTTAGCTAGTGTCATTAGAATTTCATAGCTGGAGGTGGAGAGATGGCTTGGCAGTTAAGAGACATAGCTGCTCTTCCAGAGGATCTGGTTTCAATTCCTAGCACCCACATGGCATCAGAACCAACTATAATGCCAGTTCTAGGAATCTGATGCCCATTCTGGCCTCTGTGGGCATCATGAACACATATGTCAACATATGGTGTGCAGATACACATGTAGGCAAAATATTCAACTATATAAAAGTTTTAAAAAGTATTCGAATTACACAGCTATTGCCAGCATGGTGTCACACAGCTGATTCCAGGTGTGTTTGGCAAGATGATTGTTGTGTGTTTGAGGTGAGTCTATACTATAAAGTAAGGCCTTGTCTCAAAAATAACACAAATACAAATTAAAATAAACTTCTATAACCATGGAATAGAACTGAAATAAATCAACATACTTTCAGTATGAATTTATAGATCATATCCAAGACATCAAGAAATAGGAGTTTAATTTCTATACCACCAGTACCTAGCCTTTCCATAAAGAATTTCCATAGTAATCAATTCAATAATGATGGCATGTTGTCAGATGCACAGCCATACTAGAATACTGCACTCTGGGATACCCCCTCCATTTTTCATTCTTTCATGGGCTTAATTAGAAAGTTAATTCTCTACAAACTATTGTTGAACTTCCAACAATATCCACCGAAGTTTCCAGAGGATTGGAAGTTTCATAAATGAAAGCATTAATTTCTGTGATAAAACAATACGACTTCCAGACTCCTCAGAAAATTTCTGTAGACCCTAATGTCTTAAATTCTAAGACGCAAGGCATGCTGATCTTCTCTATTGGGGGATAATATAAAAAAATTCATTACATGAATTCTATTGGATATGCTCAATAATTTTTTTCTTTTAAAACATGTTCTCACTGTGTATCTGTGGCTGGCGTTGAGCTGACTATGTAGAGCTTACCATGTTGACCAGGATGGTCTTGCACTCACACAGAGATATCTGCCTGCCTCTGCTTCCTTAGCACTCAGATTAAAGACATATGCCACCACAACTGCCTTTTTTCAGTTTTCATAACCTAAACTAAAGCATGTCAAATCCCAGTGAGCATGAAAAGATCACATATTTGATAAGTGGGACAGTAGTGATCTGGGTCCTATTCCAGACAGAGAACTTCTGAATAGCATGTTATCTTCTCTGCTTAAGAATCATAGCTTACTCCCATGAGGCAGGTATCTGGTTGGACCAGGCACTGTTTGGTCATTCCTTAAGTCACTGCCCATCTGTAGATAGGTTCAAAGGTTTTGTATGTGGATTGGAGTTCCCTTCCCACCACTACAAGTTCTGCCTGGCTGGAAGGTGGCCTCCTCAAGTCTAGTGTCCCCTGCTGCTAGGAGGCTTAACTAGAGCTATCCCCATATGTTCCTTGTAGCCTACCTTGTCACACGTCTCCAGCTTATCTCAGTGATGTCCCCACCTTCTGTTTTCCTTTTTTTCTCCAGGCCCTCAAACCTCCCATCTGCACTCTCCCCATATCTGATATCACTCCCACATTTCTTTCCCCACAACTTCTCCTGTCCAGTTCCCTCTCTACTTCTTCTTCCACTGACTATTCTATTTCCCCATCTGAGTAAGATTCATGGAGGCTGTGACACCATTAAAGATACTCTGCTAGGTTTATAGATAGGAGCCTAACTTAATCATTCGATGAGAGTCCCCCCTTCCAGCTGCTGATTGAATCAGGTGCTGAGATTCACAGTCAAGCATCGGGCTGAGCTTGGGGAGTCCTTTGGAAGAGTGTGAGGGAAGGATAGAAGGACCTGGAGGGGACAAGAAGGCTACAAGAAGACCAACAGATTCTACTAACTTAGACCCATGGAGATTTACAAGATGAAAGCACCAACCAAAGAACATACATGTACTAGACCTAGGTCCCGTATTCATATGTAACCAATGGGCAGTTTGATTCTCATGTGGTCTCCTTAGTAACTTGAGCGGGTACTGTCTAAGACATGGACTCTGTTGCCTGCTATTGATCACTTTGCCCTAACTGGGCTGCCTTGTCTGGCCCTAGTGGATGAGGAGATCAGTCCTGATGTGAGTGAGGTGATGTGCTGGGGTGGGTTGGGGGTTCCCCTTTTCTGAGGATAAGGAGAGGGGAGGTCAGGTAAAGACTATGGGAGGGACTGGAAGGAAAGGAGGGAGTGGGCTCCAATCAGAATGCAAAGTAAATATATAACTTAAAAATAAATTAAAATAAAAAGGATCATAGTTTAAGCTGGGTACAGTGGTGCTTGTAATCCCAGTATTCTGAGAAGCAGAGGCAGGCAGATCTCTGTGAGTTCAAGGTCAGCCTGGTCTACAAAATGACACCAAGACAATGAAAGATACACAGAGAAACCCTGTCTCAGAAAAACAAAACAATAACAAACAAAAAAAAATCATAGCTTAAAGATAAGTGGTGTTTCCCAATGTTCCTGGCTAAGCCTTCGGGAACCTTTCCTAGTTTCTCTAGAGAGCAATGCAATCATATTGTTTATGGGAATTTCAGTGAGTTTTGTGAAATTCACCTAATTATTTTTTAGGAGTTGTATGCTTGAAAGTCTATTGGTGGTTTAATTAGCTCTTGGCTCTTAAAAAAAATTAATTTCCTGCTTTCTCTCAAAACTAGTGAAATGTATGAGTTTCTAGGTTTAGGATTGGTAGACTATGTATTCGATTACTCTTAAAGAATTTGTTTTATCTGAATCTTTGTAACTTCCCAAATGATAACTATTATGTGATGGACAGAATTTACTATGCATCAAATAAGATTTCATTGAAGTATAAATTTCGATGGTACTACCTTCCACATTTTCATTCCATTCTTAATTAAAAATTCGCTGAAGGCAGTGTCAAGCTTAGATGTTTGAAAAGAAAAAAATCACAAGTGAGAAAGTTCAGATGGGTCTATTTAGTTTTCTAAAGTATCACTACACATCATACTCACTTTTTGTTTCTTATATCATTGCAATATCCTTTTTCTGTAGAATCATATGTGTTTATTAATATTTTATCATTCTTGTTAATGCAAGTAAGTCATCACAAAACAAAATTACAGATGACTCACCAAGTTACAAAAGAGGACCAGAATAATTATTGAAATTGAGTCACCTTTCTTGTAATATTGTGTCCTCGGTCTCCACAACTTGCTGCTTTTGCATAAATCCCAAGTTGGCAAAATCATTATATGTATTATATACAACATATGATAAATAGTTATAAATGTAATGAAAATTCAGAGAGCCAGTTCCAAACCTCAGTAGAAGGGATTATTAATAATTGGGATTTTAAAAAATCCTTTTGTATTGCCTCAAGTTTAGGGTGCTTATTTGGGAAGATATGAGAACCCAGAGCTGGCCAGGGCACCAAAGATGTCTCTGAACTACTCCTTTTTGGGTCTTTGCTCTGAGTTGCCTATTTTGTTTCTGTCTCCTGCTTTCATTGCTATCCCTTCTGAAGAAGTAACCCTAACTACTCTTAGGGAATTGGTAATATGAATGACCTGGCTTCTTAGAGTTGAATCTGCTGTGTCAGTTGGGGTACACCCCTCATGTGTCCTACCTGAAGGACCCTCCAAAATGCCTGAGTGGTTTCTTGTATAAGGAAGGCTTTGATTCATGTCTAGAAGCAGATGTGCGGAGAAAGGGCAACCATTATTGGCACAGAGAGCCAAGAAAAACCAGGAAAGAAGATGTTTTTTAACTATTGAAAACAAAATCCATTCTAATGTCTTGACGGGACTCAAAGCATTCGTCCTCTGGGATTCTCCACATTTTCCTTTGGCTTCCAAGACTGAATTAAAAACTGATATGCCTGGGGTCTAACTTTAGGCACCTCCATAGCTATTTGACCAGCTAGAAGCACAGTGTTTTTCCCGACTGCTTAGTAAGAGGGAAGCAGAGAAGAAACTTAACCATCATTTAATTGTTAGGATAAATCAATAATGAGCTCATCTCTCTTGGATACAGGTGGGAACTGCAGTGTTGAATTAAGCCAAGGTCAATATCCTACATTTGGGAAGTCATCTCCATATGAAGAAAAAATTGTTAGCTAAGAAATAATTATCTGTAATGTCTCATATAAATTTAAGCTTATTTTCTGGGGAATGCAATTCCTTGACTTATTTTAAGAAACAAAACAAACCTTGCAAGTGGGAGTTACACTTTCCTATTGGTCGTTTAAGACAAAATTAATTATTTTCTTTTCATTGTCGAGGCCAATGAGCATCTGGTCTTAGGAGATTCTTAAACTTGGAAGATGCATCTATATCCTATAACCTCATTTTTTTTTTCAGTCTGTCTTCTGAGAATCTTCTGGTTTCTATTGGAGGATAATTTCTCCTTGTGTTGACCATCTTTTTTGGAGAATAGACAGTGGTTAGAATCTACAAGGTAGAATTTCCTTTGTCTTTAGGAATAAGCTGATAAGTGAATCACCAGAGATAAAAGATAGTTTGTGATAAATCCCACAGTCCCTTGGAACATAGTTGGCATAGAACTAAAAAATGAAGTCTTTAGAAGAATGATTTAAAAGTCCTCTGTGATGAATATATATTAGCAGCAAAGACAGCTAAGTGTTCTGCCACTGCCCTCTGGGAAGCCCATGTACACAGATCACATGGTTTGCTCTCCCAGTGAAATGCAACCAGTAACTCTGTTAGCCGCTTTTACATGAAATTATTTTACAAGCCAGCATGCCTTTTCTCCTTTTCTGCGGATCATTCTGAAGTCTGGGAAGCCAGAAGACATGAGATGGATGAAATTTGTTTTCCTGAGAACATCTGGATCAGTCCCCAGATAGTACCACTAAGAACGTAAGAAACAAATTCTCACTTTGATGATTTCCTGAAGACATGAAGCAGTATTTAGAACAGCCATTAACACTGCTGACTAATTTAGAAGTTGATTCCTTGTTATAAGGGCAGAAATCCCAAGTATGCAGTATTAGTTTAATGGCCACAGGAAAAAATAAATAAAAATATGGTGAACTATGAAGATAGACGGTTGTATTAGTTGGTATGACAGTTATTCAAACTTTCACCAGAAGATCTTCATAATTAATTTATATGATGGCCAAACATATAACCATGTAAAGAAAGATAGAGAAAAAAATGTCCATGTAAGAGCTAGAGGGAGGAGTGAAACGAGGTGGAACACTACCTTCAGAACACAGCATCACTTTTGTACTTTTGATCTCACATTATTTTAGATGACCAGCACTGTAACTTTGCAAGATTTGGGCCCATTAACACCATGTCGTTGTCCTGCCCCAGATCTATGAGCAGATAACAGTAGCTAGAAGGAAAAGGGCTCTCAAGGCTCTACTTCTCCCTGATCATTAGAAGACTCCAAGAAAGGGAAAGACACTTTTTTCAGTGGTGTGGCCACTGGTAAGGAGCCCATGTTCTTATAAATAACCTCTCACCTGGGACACTGTGAACAACCTGAATGAAACGTGCACTATCAGAAAGAAGGAACAAAAAAAGAGAAAGAAAGAAGAAAGGAAGGAAAGAAAGAAGGAAGGAAGGAGAAAGGAGGAAAAGGAAGGAAGGAAGTAGGGAGAGAAGAAAGGAAGGAAAGAAAGAGAGAGAGAAAAAAGACAAGGAGAATGTGAAAAGACGAAATTACGTGGCAAACAAAATCTAATGAGGTTAAATATGAGAAAATTCATTATATATGTATGTGAACATGCACACACACATATGAAAACATCATATTTAAACCCACCATGTATAATTGGTACATTCTAACTCATAATAAATGATAATTTTCTAAATCTGTGATGAAAACAGTAGGTATTGGTTGATATGAGAGTTAATGAAGTTTTAGAAGAGGAGGTTAGAGGATGTGATAAAATCTTCAGCCTCTTAATAAAATGTAACTAATAATAATAAACAATAAAAAAGATTAAAAAAATCTTCAGCCTCATGGCAAATACTGTTCTAATAGTTTTATTTCCAAGTGACTGTATTTTTTTACGTGCTAAGATAGAGGTGACTCACTAGGGATAAAAGATAGTTCGGATAAGTCCCATAGTTCCATGGAACTTAGTTGACATAGACCTACAAAATGAAGTCTTCAGATGAATGATTTAAAAGTCCTCTGTGGCCTTCGTGATAAATACATATTAGTGGCAAAGAAAAAAAGAGGGAAATAAAAGCCCAAAGCTTTTTTGGGGGGAAGAAAAATAGCCAAAGCCAGCCTAAGTATATGCCTAGGAAAGAATTTTGAATGCGATGGCTATAACTTCGTGGACATAATTCAATCAGAAGCCTCTAAATCTTGGGAGAACTCAGTTATTAAGAATCAGATAGGAGCAGCCTTACCAGGCCATAGTAGAGGACAATGCAGCCACTTTTGGTGTGAACTGATAGACTAAGATCAGAAAGGAGAGGAGAACCTCCCCTATCAGTGGACTTGGGGAGTGGCATGCATGCAGAGGGAGGAGGGAGGGTGGGATTGGGAGGGGAGGAGGGAGGGGCTTATGGGGGATGCAGAATGAATAAAGTGTAATTGATGAAAAATTAAAAAAAGAAAAGAAAAAAAAAAAGAATCAGATAAACAAAGGGCCTGGACTGAAAAGCAACTGTACCTTCAAATTTTCTACACTAGGTGTTGAGATCCAAAATTTGTGTAGCTTTCAGAGGCAATGCATTAGTTCCATGGTTCTACTGTTACAAATTACCAACACATACTGTGTCTTAAAAAAAATTAAAAAATTGCAGTTGTCAGATTATAATGTTGGAGGTCAAACATGCAAAATAAATCTCAGTAGTCTGAAATCAAATTGTCATCCACGTGGCACACCTGTGGAGACTCAGAGGCAGTGTTTCCTTGCCTTTCCCAGCATCTAGAGAAGACATTGTCTTTTGCTTTTGGTCTCTTTGTGGTTCTTTTGAACCTTAAAAGGCAGCAAAGGTCAGCCAGTCTTTTTCATACTGTGTCATTCTGAAAATGACTTTTTGCTCCTTTGGTAACCCACAGGGCTGCCTCACAGACCTGCTTAGATAACCTTTCTCTATCTCAAGGCCAGATATCAACCATCATTCTATCATCAACATTAAGTTCACCTGGCTATGTTATAGGAAATATGCACAGGCACCCCAGATCAGGACTTAAACATTAGGTGTGAGGTTCTGTTCTGTTGTCCACCGGTCACCTTAGAAGCAGTTTTTCAGGGTGACACACAGACATAAACCGTTCAAGGAAGGCAGCTTCAAACAGAAAGGGACTTTCAGAACCCATCCAGAGTCAGTATTCTTCATTTCCTCTGCTGAGGAAGACTTTGCCTCTCTTGAGAAAAAAAATAATGGTTGTGACACTGTTGTTTCATTTGCAAATAAGAATTTTTGTTAGTCTTCCCATCACTCATTTTTTCTTAAAAAAATATTTATTTTCATATCCCAAGGCTCAATACTTACAGTGGGTTTGGTGGGGGGAGGAAATAAGGAAAATCTGTAAGATGCAGAGATGGGCAGGAAAGTGGATAAAGAAAGGGCAGGAGCCTTAGCTAAGAGGTACCATTTTTTCTGTGTGTGAAAAATGAAGCACAGGTACATAATGGGGGGAGCAGTCTGTGTCAGATTTGGCACCAAATGTTTTCCCTAGTTTCCTCAGCATTTACAAAAAGTTACAGCCAAGGACCTCATCAGTCAAGGTACAATTGTGCAAGTGAGAGAATAAGAACAGATATGTTGTGTCTTAGGCCTTAAAGAAGTACAGACAGACATGGTAGTTCACAGTTGTAATTCTAGCAATCAAGTGGCTGAGCCAAGAGAATTTCAGGGATTTGAGGCCAGCCTGGTCTCCCTGGGGAAATTAGAGGCCAGCCTAGACCACATGTTACGCTTTGTCTCAAAAGAATTTTTTTTTTTTCAGGAAGATGCCGTCCTCACCAACTTTCCTCTTTGCCTCTCAAAGCAAAAGACTCCAGAACCCAAGGAAATACAAGAGCCATAAGAAGGAACAGGCCTGGTTCCTTGGATGTGTCAATTGACTTAGCTATGTTTTAAAAAGAAATTTGAAATCTTATAATATTTTGTATGCCTCCCCATATTTATATTATGGTGCACATGTATGGACAGGTTGCTGTGTGTATGCACATGTGCCAGTGCACACATGCATGTAGGCTAGTGATCAAGCTCAGGTCTAATTTTCAAGTACTGTCTATGTTTTTGAGACAAGGTCTCGCTTGACTTAGAACTCATTCATTATGCTAGGCTGGTGGGGTCATCCTGTTTCTACCTTCCCAGAGATGGGATAAAAAGCTTTCATCACTATGCCTAACTTTTCTTAGTTTCTGGGGATCAAACTCAGGTTCTCATCCTTGCAGGGAAAGCATTTTACTGATCAAGCATCTTGCCGGCCTAGTCTTACAAAATATCTAAAAACCTTTTGAGGATTTTATGTTTCCCATACTAAATTTCCCAAAGTATGGAAATCATAGTACTGGCACAAAATTAATTGCTTCTAAGACCAAAATCTATAGGTATTTAGGGACACAGACGACTATTTTGTTGGACATTTCTTCAAAAGAACTACATAAAATGCACTGTTTTGTGAAATTTAGGCTGATCTCCCTTAAGTAGTGATTTTTAAAGAGCATTGATTCTATTATAGTTCATATGAATAAAACTGTGTCAAGTGAATTTTAAGGCTAGACTTAGTTCTGAACAGAGGAACACACATGTAAACTACCTGTTGTAAGTACTTAATGAAAATGATATGAATAGAATAGAAAAATGTATGGATGTTAACACTTGAAAATATAGAGATATCATGACTAGAACTAATATATTTCATTTCAAACAGATATATAACATCAGGCTCTCAATTTTCTTAATAATATTAACAAAGTTTAATAATGTCTCCTGTATAAAACCAATACTTGATTTCCAGCTCACCCAATTTGAATTATGTATTATCAACAATTTAAGTGTATAATTTCTTATGAGAGTATGTACCTCCATCTGTATGACCCCCCCCCCCCACACACACACATACATTTGTATGTGTGTGTTTGGCTTTGGAATGATTTGCAAATGGGTTACTAAAGTTTTTTTTTGTTTGTTTTTGTTTTTGTTTTTTATCAAAACTCATTCATTGTATTTGGCCCAATCTGATTTTCAGTCAACACACTAGTGGCACTGTCTAATTACTCACATTAGTTGACACAACAGAAATAAAACCTAGCTGCCTCTACCTAAAGACGATAAGATATTCTTGGAAAACTTCAGCAATGTAAGGACAAGAAAAGTTGGATTACAATTTTTTTCTCTATTGAATTTTTTCCTTTCATGGCCATATTTTCTCTGGAGTGTCCAGATTACTATCTGCCACCGAGGCACTAAGACTGATTCCTATTTTCAACCAAAAGAAAGAATTTTGTTTATCTTTTGCCTTTGCTTTTGTAAAATTATTAACACTGTGAACCTAAGTCTTACTAGGAATAGGAGAATAAATACAGTTTTTATTTCATGCTACAGAGGGCATACTTGGGAATCATCAAAGACTTTGCTTAAGTCACACTTGCTTAAGGAAGTCTTGTGAACATTTCTCAATGGCTACTGTCCCTGTTGCCTTCCTGGTGTTGTCAACAAGAGGGCTTAACCATTCTATCTCATACAGAACGGTATGCAGTGAGTTAAATCCAGATCAATTTTCTTACCAAAACCAAAATAACTTTTCAGAGAGCCTGGAGATCTCTCCTTTCAGTATTTGCAAACTCATCCGATAAAGCAGTATTTGGTAACAGGTAATTGATATTTGCTATGGGGGAGTTGCTTCTGTGTAAATCACTCTGGATCAGAGCAGACCTTCCCAACCTATAACATTCATAGTAGAGTTTGGATCCAAGAGGTAGGGAGGAGGGGAAACTGGCCTTGAGGTATAGATAAGTGAAGGTTGAGAAAGTAATTTGAGGAAATAATTTGTCTTCCTGTTAAGCCTCTAACACAGACTTGCAGCTTGGATTCATATGTTGCTGGAGCTTGACACTTGAAAGGGACCTTGACCTTGATACTTGAAAGGGAACAATAGAGCTGACAGGCAACATAGATTGACTTGGTGCTAACAGTTTCACCAGGGAACAAAGCCCACTCACTGTATCCCCATTTTCTCCATATACCAAGATAGCCTGCTGTGTAAGAAGCTTTGTTATAAATTACTTTATTGACTGGTAATGCATACTCATTATTCCTTTCCATTTCCCATTTTCCCCTTTCCAGTCAATCTCACTGTGAAGATCATACAGACACAAGTTGTCACTGAAATCCTAGTTCCTCATTCTCATCTATAAATTTATTAGACAGGCATAGTTTTGAGTCTTTCCAAACCTACTCAAGCAGAAACTTAAGGCTTAGAGGCCTGTGCCTGTGCCTTGGCAGGTCCTCTGGGTGCCTGCATGGATGGCACTAGAGCTCACAGAGACAACAGTAGCCTTCTCGTGGAACTCACTTTGTCAGTGGTGACTACATCCTGTGGAACCCCTTAGGAGAGGAAAAGTTCTCATCTCCAGATTTGCCTCTCTTTGGTATCCATCTTGGCACTGAAGAGGAGAATTACAACATATTTTAGTTACAGTTAAACTGACACAAGGATAGATTTTCATTACCCTTTATTTCACGCAATGGTCATAAAAGATCTATTTGCCTATCCGTGCTCTTTCTTTAATAATAAACCTATTGAACTTTCAATATAGTCTACACACTTGACTAAGGGTAAAGTTACATATTATTCTCAATCTAACAATTGCACTAGGTGTTTGAAGTGTGGGCTAAAACGGTTTTAGTATGTTTATAGTTGTGTGCAAACATAACAGTAACCACTCCTAGAACAGACCCTGACCAATTAGTCATTGTGGCTCATTTACTCGAACACTTGACACTCACCCCTATAGCAATACCTCAGGCAAACACTCTCTTTTCCATCCCAATGGATTTGCCTAGATGAATATTTCAGATAAAAAGAGTTATATTATATCCATTCTAATCAGTAGCTTCTTTCAATTGACATTTTTTTGAGGTTCACAGCTATAATATGTATTATCACTTCATTCATTTTTGCTGCTAAATAATATTCTATTGGATAAGCCACATTTTGTACTTATATATTTTTACTTACTTATATATTTGTACTTATATATTTTTCAGTAGTTAAATATTTCATTTGTCTTGATTCTGTTATTATAAATATTTCTCTATGAACATTTCACGCACTTTTTTGTTGCTTGTTTGACAGCGTTTCTTTGTGTAGCCCAGACAAGCTTAGGGCATTAAATCTCTTTGCCTTGGTCTCTCAAGTCCAGGAATTGCAGATTGGCACAATTTTGCCTATTTTTTTTTTAATTTAAACACCTTTAAGAGAAAACAGTAAAGTCAGGTAATTGTAATACTATTCCATTAAGAAATGAAGTAACAGTTTCTTTACATATTTGTACATTTGGGGGTTTGCTAAATGACATGAAGTAAAATGAATTTGATGATTTCACTCATCTGATTTTGTTTTCAGTACTCATATTCATTTTTTCCCCCAAATTTCATACTTAGTCAAGGTGAGACTGGTTTACTTCTGTAAAGTGCATCTCATTTTCTCATCTTCACCAGAAGGGGAAAATGTCCTGCTGAGGTATTACTCTTTATGGAAGAACAGTACACAAAGCAATAAATATCTCTAGCCAGCGATTAAATGGAGAAGCAGAGTTGATGTCTCAGGTGAATGCAAATGCCATTTACAGCCTCACATACTTCAGTATTATAAATGCCACTCTGATTGTAAAAAAAAAAAAAAAAAAAAAAAGACAGTAGACAATAAATGCCATACACATACATGGAAGATACAAATAGGAAAATATGTCTTTGTGCCAATGTAAATTATAATTTTATAGTTCTCATATAAGTCTATAACATATAACCCAAATGATCATTATTTCTTTTGTAAGTTGTAAGTAGAGATTTTTTAATAATGATTAATTGCTTAAAGTGGACCATGTGGTAGAAAGGGAACAAGGTTCTATATATGGAAATATCTTTGTTAGTAGAAATTAGCATGACTTAAATGTCAAAGTCATTAAATGCTCATCAAATATCAAATACTAGTCTAGTTTAAATATTCTATGGTTGTTTTTAAAAAGAAAGGATTATACTGTGTTGCCCTGGCTGGCCTTGAACTTCTAATCTTTCTGTCATAACCTACTGAGTGCTGAGACTGTAGGTACGTACCACTGTAGCTGGTAATGCTTTATAAAAATAACACTTAAAACTATTGTATTTTCTAAAACTATTTGAAATATACATTTTCAATAAGTAGATCATGATTTCACATAATACACATTAATTCGTTAATTAAATTGAGGAAAACGACCATAGTTCTAATATTTTTTTACTTAAATTTTCCTACATAAATTCAGCCAGAATGTGCTGTATTTATTTATTTATATAACATTTTATAAATTAGTCATCCCCACCATTGTTGATAATTGCTGTTAGTATATTTCTATTTCAAAATACATGCAGATATACACATTTGAAATAATTGAGAAAAGTCATACTTCCTTAGAACATATGTGCACCTTAAGATTGCTCAAGTTCATTCTACATGTCCCCTAATTGTTTTTACAGATGAGTCGTTAATTTTATTTCTGTCGGCCTATCATACATTGATTTCAACGCTTAAGTCCTTAGAGATGTGGACACCTCACAGGGGTGTATACTTAATCTTTTGTCCTTTACCAGCCCTCACTTTTGTCTTCAGCTATGGATTATGTTTTTTAATCTAGCTATATTCTTCAGTTCTCTCTTCATTTGTTTTAATTATACTTTGGGTGAGAAAAAGATTGTATGGCATAACGGTTAAGAATTAGGTTCCTAGAAGAAAAGAACCTAGGCTCAAACCCTAGCTCTTTCTGTTCTTTATAAATGAGTATACATATTGATGCACACATATAATCTCAGCATTTGAGAGGTAGAGGCAGGAGGATCACATCTCCACATCAAGGTCAACATGGACTATATAGTGAATTCCATGTCAAGTCAGCCTGGTCTACATAGACAAATTTTGTCTTTAGACTACAACCACCACAACCACCACCACCACCACCACCACAAACGCAACAACAAAACATTGTTTTGTAATTAGACTTACATTGTTTCTAATGTATCTTGATGGTGAGCCTGCTTTTGTGCAGTTAGGAAGGTGCTTTCAATGACTGCAAGAATCAACAGTTTGAATATTCAAGAAAAGAGAGGCTTGAATGAATTCATGTTTTCTTATGAGAAACAAATTAGTGTAAGCCATGAAACGATGCATGAAATAGAGTATATACAATGTATATAATGTAAATACTGGGTAGCTTTTCAGGTGAGAACAGGGGTCATGAAAGAAGTCGAGCTCTTGATGCCCTTTCACTCAATCCCACGAATACCTCTTCATCATTCATTTTATGCAACATCGTATTTAAAATATATTCTCTGTTTTACATATGTCACGTACAAATATGTGTTGAGAGGATAAATTTGTGGCTTATCAAATGCACAGAGATTTTATACTTATATTACAGTACTTATGTTTAAGGCTTTGAATGTTATTTATTTTTTGATGTAAATATGAATGAAATGTTAACATCAAACATTTAAAAACTTTTTAGAAAAAGTAGTTAGTCATCCATATTTTTTTCTTAAATTGTGTAATAGCAATGATTAAGTTTTTGCTCATAAATAAACATTTTATTTTATTGAACATTTGCTTTAAAAAATTGAGATGTCCTACTTTTTCACCCCATTTGTGTTCATTTTTAAAAACAAAAAAGGCACACATTTTCAAACTTAAAAGCTAGAACACCCCACTTGTTCTTCAGCTAGCAAATATTCAACTTATATATTCATATCATGAATTACCACTTAGCTATAAAAAGTGCCAACTATTGATAGAGGAAATAATGTGAATGAATCTCAAAAGCATTATGACAAGAGACAAAAGCCAGTGTCAATGGTTGCAGACCACTTAAAATCCATTTATAAAGCATTGTGAAGCGCCAAATTATAGAGATGGAACACAGTCACATTTCACACTACTAGTTTTATTTAGACAGTATGGCCTCCACATTTTCTGCTGACTCTTTGACCCCTTTCTTCTTTGCATTATTTATTTATATTGTGTGAACAAACATCCTTTCTTTTATGTTGCTTCTCCTTCATGTTTTCATTTTTCTCATCTTTGGATAATTAATCTTTGTCTTTCCTAATTATTCTACTTCCTTTTCTCCTACTATCTTTTCAAAAAGTCTCTCTTTTGGTCATGTGTTAAATTCAACACTTGCCTGTTGGAAATAAAATGGATCAAAAGAGGGGGTGGAGAAGGGGCGGGGCGGACTGGCTGGTTAACTTGGAGGATGAAAGGAAAAACTGACAGAAGTGAATTCTCTTGCTGAACACCGATGAACCATAGGCATTTGTTAGAGCTGAATTGAAGTGGAGCACAGTGTTGTAGCTAGGATTTTGGTCATTCTTTGACAAGTACTTTGTTGCTGTTGAAAGGCAAATGCTTGATATAGTTTCATTAATATAAATGAAATGGGAAGTTTAAAGAAAATATATGTTCAACACAATCTACAAGAAATGCCAAAATATTCCAATATTCTTTTCAAAAGCATCAGGACTGAAAAATATGCAGTTTTCAGATATTAACAGAGAAAGACAAACAGGTGATTAAAAATATACACAGCTCTTGGAATGAAATGTTTGTTCTTTTTAAAAACAGTGACTACTAATCCTATGTGGATTGAGATAGTTATAAGTGTTATTAGTTACAGCTAAATTATAACAGCTAATTTAGTAAGCGTTATTAGAGTATGATAATGAATGCAAAAATCTTCTTTTAGAATTATTTACTAAATATTTTATTATGTATCTATTTTAAACTAGCTAAAAATTACTTTACAAGAATGCTAAAACAGTAAAATGCAATTTTCAAAACAAATAATATCGTTACAAAGTATATGTTATCTCTATCTCAGGAAGGCTGAAGTAACATTCAAGGATTGAATAGATTCACCTTGAAACCCCCATGCTGTGCTGTGGACCATCTTCACCCTGGTTGACGTATTTGTTACATCAATTCTTCTACTTGGCTATGGACACTCTAAGACACTCTAACCTGTAAAGGATAGGCCACCCAAGTGAAAAACATTACACTTGTGAGTATGGAAAAGAAAAATCCACATCCATAAATTCTACTCATTCACAACAAAGCTACTTAGAACACAAGTTTTAATATCTCTATCTAGTCTTAATGATATGTGATACTTAAAATGGCATTAATTTGGTCAGAAAAAAAGAGAGAAAACATCAGACAGCATATGAGAATATGTTTAGCCATCACATTTTCCCCAAAATTATCTAGAATCTTGGGGATTACTTTCGATCATCCCGTATATTGTAAATAAGTTACTGTTGCTATTGGTTTCCAGATGTATTCAGTTACAACTCCAAAGTTCACATCTCTCCTCTATGATATACCATAGTAACATGATCTTTATTTTATCATCTACGGGTGGAATATTGGATGTGTAGAGTAAAATCCCCCAAATGTATTCAGATAGTTGTGTATATGTTCTAACAGCCACAGACATGTCAGACCTCTAAACTGAATACATATAGGAACGATAGCAAAATGGTGGCTCTCACCTTTGCTCTCCAGTGTTCTTTACTGCAAAGTAAACTCCTAGCCACCCTATTCTGCAATGTTTCTGTGGACCCCTGTCTGATGGATGAACTGCAGCATATCTGTAGTCTATTATGAGTGAGTAACAGCTGGATGTGGTGTTCCACGACATAGCCTCTGTTGTGCAGAAGCAGGCTAGGCTGTAGTGGTCTCTGTGTGTATAGAAAATGAAAACCAAACATTAGAAGAGTAAGACAGATAGGTGGTTCCTGCTGTTTTCCTCTTCTCTAGAAAACAGCATCAATATGATCTAGGAGGCGGGAAAGAATGCTAGCAGTCAGTATTGTTGGCCATTTTAATATTTATCTATCTCTTCTCGACTGCTTCCCATTGCATTGCTGTTGCTAGTGAATGTTTGGATAAATAATTGAATTTCCTTCTTCTCTTTGCCTAGGCAGGCCTGAGGACATGCACTTTATATACCGTGCTGTAACTTATAGTTCAATAGAATGAAACAAAACACAGTTCCATCCAGCTCAAGTTATAGACTGGATACTATGAAATCTAGATTTTAGAGAAAAGAACTTTTTTTTTTTTGTTTTGTTTTTTGTTGTTGTTGTTTGTTTTGGTAGAAAGTCATGCTATAGCCATTATCTTTTGCAGGCCCTGAAATATGATTGTGATTAATAGAAGTGAAGCACAGGGAATAGGGAAAACCACCCAGGAACAAAACAAACAAACAAAAAACCCTGCATGTAAAAGTAGATGATTGACAGAGTTTTGATCATGAATAATATAAAAGCTGTTGCTATAAAGGAGTGTTGTGGTACATGTCTTTAATTGCAAGACTCAGGAGTCAGAGACAGGAGGCTCTCTGTGAGTTCAAGGACAGTCTGGTCTATACATAGTGAAGTTTAGGACAGCAGAACTATGTAGAGAGACCCTGAAAGAGAGAGAGAGAGAGGGAGGGAGAGAGATTCTTATTTGCAGATATGAGGGTGTTTCACAGGACGACATAAATTCAACAATGAAAGTAAATAAGCAACCAATGAATGACACTGCTTAGAGTCCACTTAGAAAAGCAGTTCTTCCATCAGAAGTTATATGCCTTGTCTATCCATTAGTCTGTCTGTCTGTCTTAGAACAAAGAAAACTTATTATAAATTGTTTATGGGAAACATTTAACCATACTTCTTTATTTAGAATAGTTTCTTTTTCCATGTTTTACATGGATGCTTTTTTTGTGCCACTTTATTTTTAAAACACTAAAAAAAGAGCTCTATCTCTCTCCATCTTAAAATTCACTACACTTTCTTGACCATTCTCTGGGGACTTGATCTCCTGAGTTGGTTTCTTTCCCACTACTCTTTAGAAGGCATTCTCTAAAGAGGTAAAGGGTATGAATCTTTCTGTCTTTTTGTCTTTCATCGATGTGGAATCACTATTTAGAGTTACCAAAGAGCTACAAATTGTTTATTTTTGTAAGTAAAAGTTAACATTTTTTTCATGTATTAATCCTCTTTAAACTCTTTTGAAGAAATGATGAAATACAAAAGATTAGTGAATTAACACTTCACTAATTTATTTTTCAGTTAAGATGTTTTTGCTTTAATGAATATTAGACATTGATTTTTGGCTTCTTGCTCAGTTTTTAGGCCACAATGGAGCTGTCTTACTCATCACTGTCTGTGGTTTGTAAACAGTTTAGGTTGAATGATAAATTTTGGTGATTTAGAGAACTCTTATTAAAATTATAGACTACAATCTGGGCTTTTTGAAACTTCCCCCCAAAACACAATTGAGATGGAAAAAAATATTGTGTAAGAATCCAACAGAAGCCTAATGGATGCTGTGGAGGCGCCTTTGTTTTAGCTATCATATATACTTCAAAAAAAAAAAAAAAAACAAACCAACAACAACTAATTTTGAATATCTTCATTTACAAAGTTTTGTGTTGGCAAAAAATTAATAGCTAAACTTCACTGCAGAGAATGAAAAGATTTAGGTTTGCAGTTGAACACCACCTACCCTTCAAAATAAGAATTATAAAAGCAACGTTATTCTACCATGGCTCCAGATATTGCAGAGCACAGTAGTTCTTCATTAGAGTGATCCAAACACACTGAGATCTGGCTCAAAGGCCAGATAATAAAACACAGTAAATAATAAAAACCCGAGTTACCCTCTCAAGAACTTAATTGCAATCTTTTACCCAATTATTCTTTTTCATATATGTTATAAAGATGTAAGTATATATAATATACATTTTATATATAAATGAAAGCCATGTACCATCGTATGACGTCTTAAATGTTAACGAAATGACTGGCAGACAATAACGCTGCTTTTAATACAATAAGCCCACTACGATAACAACACATTATGTAGACAATAACGAGCACCTAATTCTCTTGCTCTAATTCTCATGCAAAAGAAGATCTGCCTATGAGTCTTTAAATATTGAAAGGAATGATGGATTTGACTATTTGGGTGTCTAATTTTGGGGAGAAAACGTATCTGCAGTTGTCAAATACCAGTCAGAGCTGTAGCTCTCAGTCTCATTACACCCCACTTCATCCCTCATTTCTGTAGCTCTGGTGCCAAGCTTGCTCTGCCTAGCACAAAACAAACTAAGTTAAGTCGCTCTGGGGTGCCTTTGTGAGGCCACTCAGAGTAGGAAGAAGGAAACAAAGGGCAAGATAGAGATGCAGAGAACATAAAGAAAACAAATAAGGCGTGAAAAGGGGAGAGACAATCCACCGGGGAAGCTAACCCACCGGGCCAAACACCATAAAATCACACATTTATGATCTGACTGGCAATCACCTTCACCATCACCATCTCTTTGTTTGGACAATTCCAAATAAGGAGAGGTCTATCCTTCCATAAACCCCCGGGCACGAGGGAGGGCTGATTAAAAACCTTACAGCCACAGAAGCATTACTGACAATTCACTTTAGCATGAGGGTCTTTTTTTTTTTTTTTTTTTTTTTTTTTCTCATCACGAGCTGTATTCCCTGACTTCAAGTCAAAGTGTTTTCTTATCCTTCTGGAAGCAGCTGATGAATTTGGGCTACTCCATGAAGCCTTCCTAGCAGCAGCCCACCAAGACTGTCCTCGAAGGTGGCCTAAGCCGGGCGGGGAAGATATAACCGAAGACCCCTGTTTTGTTTTGTTTTCTACAAGACCCACGCAAGCCCTGCTTCCCCCCTGGGGTGGAGGTACAAACCAGCCCTTCCTCCATATTTCAGATGCATTTTGCAGAATGCCACCTGTTTCTGATGTTAACCTCAGTTCTGTGTCCACACTGACAAAGTGAATTCAACCTTGTCCACAAAGCAATCCCAGGGGTCAGGCAAGGGAACCGGTAGCTTGCTAAGATGTTGCCAAAGCCCATTGCAACACTAACCGCTCTCGAGCCCCGTTCATCCCTCAACCCTTCATTCATTTTAAAGAAATCTCACATCAGTCTGTTCATCATCTATTCCTGGGAGACTCTGTCCCTGCCAGGTAAACCGAGTCTAGTTGTACACGGGCGTAGGGCCGCTGGCACCATTCTCGGAGCCCTGTCAAAGGCTCCAACCCCTGGCATACCATAAAAAACATTGCCACCTGGTAGAGTTGGCAGCGGCGCTTTCGAACGCACCGCAAACCCCTCCTACATTTGTTGTCAAATCACTTCTTGATTCCTAGGCAGCCAGTGGATTCTACGCCTGGGAGAAGGACTTGGGGCCCCCTGCCAGATCGTGCCAAAAACAACCCCGGAGGAAGCGAGCAAAGTGCTCGGCAGGAGCCTGCGCGGCCGGCGGATGCCCGCGGGCGGCCGGTGGTCCCCCTGGGAGCCCCTACCGGCCCGGTCGGCTGGGCCTCCCCACGGCCCCGCGGAGGGCGCAGGCGACGCCGACTTTGGGAGTTCCTCTCTGCCTTGTATGGAGGGCTGCGCCCGGCCCGTCCCCGCCCGGCTCTGACGCCCGGCCCTCCCGCTGCCCACCCACAAGCCTCCTCCCCGAGACCCGCCCGGGGAAGGCAGCCGGGGGCCCCCCGCTCCGGCCACCCCCATCCCCGCAGCCTCCGCGTCCCCGCGCCGCCCCCCTCCGCCCCCGCCCCGCCCCCGCCCTCTCCCCGGCGACGACCGCGGATAAATCAGGGAGGCGAGCGCGGGGAGCCAGAGCGCGCGGGCGCCGGCGGGCTGGCCGAGCTCCGTCTCCACGCTCGCCCTTGATGGCGGCGCAGGCGAAGCAGGCGAGGCAGCCGTGGTACGGAGCCGCGACCACGCGCTAGAGAGTGCGCCCGGCCCCCTCCCGGCCCGCCCGGCCGTGCCCTGCCCGCCGCTCCCCGCGCGCTCTCCCGCAGACGTCGGCGCCCCGGCTCGGTCCCCCCCGCGGCCGCCGCGCTCAGCCCCGCCGCCTCCGGGCCGGCAGGGAGGGCACCGAGCTTCGATCGCGAAGATGGCTGCTGGCTGCCTGCTGGCCTTGACTCTGACACTTTTCCAAGCATGCCTGATCGGCCCCTCGTGCCAGGAGCCCTTCCCTCCGGCCGCCACGTAAGTCGGCGGGCTCGGGTGGGGCTGGAGGCCGGGGTCCCGGCTGGCTGCGGGCCGGCCGCGCTGCCCGTGGGGGCGGGGAGCGCGGCTGGGAGCCGCGGAGGCCGGCGGGCGGGCGGGCGGTGCGCGGCCGGCCGCTGGAGTGAGCTCGGAACCAGTGCGCGGAACCTCGGCCGGCCGCGCCGTCCCAGCGAACCTCCTCCGCCGGCCGTCGGCGGGCGGCGTCTCAGCCCCGGTCTGGGAAGATGCTCCGCGCTGAAGACCGTGTGCCGGACTTGGGGGAAAACTTTCAGGCATACCCAGCTCCCCGCGAAACCCGGCCAGAGGAAAAGTTGGTGTTTCCGTTAGGTGTTTCGGAGTTAAATTTCAGGCTGGGCCCCGGTAGCGTGCGCTTCTCCTGGGTTTAGCCTCCGGGATGCTAATTGCTGTGCTGTCCAAACTCATTTAGATCCCAAATTACTGGGAGCGCCTGACAGCTTCTCTGGTTTGTAGCCAGCTCGCTTCCGGGCATCTGAGCGTGCTGTCCACCACCGCGCACACAGGTACAAGGGCCACCCAAGCCAAGCTACCCAACCCTTTTATTTTAAACATCTGAGTGCCGACAGGCACGCGGTTCCTGTTCTTAGAATGAATAGAACCCGTGCTCTTTGAGGGAGGGACTGTTTCCTCAGTCTCTTGCAATTTTCTCTTATTTTTAACATTTCTAAAATAACTTTCAAAGAAAGAGAGAGAGGGAGAAAGAAAAAAAAAACGCTGCTATTCTGGAAATAGAGTGTTTGAAAGGTAGCTCTACAGTCAGTCACACGGCAGGAAGGGAATGCAATGCAACCATTCTCCGCTCTCTCTGGCTGCAAGAAGGAATCAGAGTCAGTGGCACATATAAATATATACACATTTTTAAATGCGCTGAATAGCTCATCTGGCATTCTGGGAAAGCATTTATTTTGGTTCTTGGAGGCACTTTAAAGCTTCTCGGAGTAGGTAGTCTTAAGTGGGTGAGTCCCTTTAATGCATTTTACATAACAAAAACAAAGCCCAAGGTAGCCCTTCCCAGCTTTTATGCTGCAGAGAATTCTTACTTGCTGTCCTTTGTTGGCAGCGAGCTGAACCTTGGAGTTTGGGGGTACAGCAGAAGTGCTTTTGTACTAGCTGGAACCCGACAGCTGTTATTTAAGATCTGGCCTAGAACATTTATCACCTTAGGTGTCTGTGCAAGCATCTAGAGATGCGTCTTCCAGCCAGGAGAGAGGGAGTGTCTAATATTTTTGTCATTGATTTACAGTAATGTTCTCTTTAGATAATATTCCATAAAAATGATTGCATGTCCTTTTTGTTATGAAGCAAAAGGGTAAAAGCCATCTGTAGAGCTTCGTTTAATTGGCAGGATGTTCCAACTGTTTAATTTTAAGCATGAGAAATCTAAGAATTCCTTTTAGATGCTACAAGCCCATCCAGTCTTATTAAGAAATCCCACTTTCACTTATTTATATTTCAGTGCTTTTGAAGCTTGGCCTGTTACATAAGAATTCGGGTGCTTCTCATGCATTTTGTGTCAAATAAGTTGTGCCTTTTCACAAGTCACATTCCTAACTTATTCGGGCTGCATATTTTTAGTGTTGTTATAAATTGATTTGCCAATATTTCTACCATTTGGGGAGGGTGTTGCCTCACATTAAGGAAAACAAAATGCAAGCAAACAAACAGAAAGCATTCATTCTGGAGCATGCCGTAGTGAAATATTAACGTAAAGAGTCCTTCTTGTAAAAAACATCAGCAATTAATGTTTTCCCAAAATTAAGTAACTCAATTTTCCTGGTCATATATGTGCTAGACATTAACGAGATCAAATAGATGGGAACTAAGGCACCATGATCTCTTTTCTTGAAAAGGATTTGAATTGTTTCAAGCAGTGGAAGTATAAAATTATTTTCATATTATGAAAAGCATTATTTTATGGACTAGGAACAGGCTTTGTGACTCAGAGTCAGTGTCTTGACAGTAGTATTAACAACGCTTTTGGAAGCCTTTCTGCTTCTGTAATTATGTATTTGTAAAGTTACTAATTCTGTCTTTGGAGGTAGGATAGTTGAGGTTTGTACACGTTAGATTTCAGAATAAAATGTGGCATCAATCTCATCAAGAAACAGTGCCATTTGCTTTGCCTGCATGACAAAAAGAATTAAATGCAGTATTTATCAAGATAAAGCTCAGATCCTCTGCGGTGGAAAGTCAAGTTTATAAGAGCAGAATCCAAAGACTGTAACCATTACTAAAGGCAAATTATGACGCTTCTATTTATAAATTTCTCAGCAGATCATTAGGAAATTATTTTTTTGTTGGCAGTTTTGTTTTTCAGCAAAAATAAAATAAAATGAGAATTTTTCATCTTCAGAAAAGGCAGACCATGCCATTAACACACTGTAGCATTAATTAGGCACTAATTGGAGTTGGACCAGAATTATAATTATAATTAAGTTTTTTTAAACTAATGTTTAATATGAAGTGCTTTAGTTTTGTTATAAATATACGCACTAGCCCAAATGCTGAATTTGTTCCCTCTCTTTTAACAAACACTCCAATATAATATATTCTTCCCCAGTGAAATATTATCCTTATGCCAACAATTAGCATTCAAACAATGAGTTTATTTTCAGGCAAAAGGATTTTGATACAGTTTTTATTTTTATTTTATTTTTTATGGGCTGGGTGTTTCTTTGGGATATACATTTCAAAAGGAGGTGTGAAACAAAATACATGATGTGCTAGCAGGCACCCAGTGCCTACTGGCGTGTGGTTGAATGGAAAACACACCATCTTTACATTATAATATACATATATTATATTGGTGCTCCAAAGTGTAATTCTCAAAAAGGGCAGCTTTCTTTCTGGAAATAATTTCTTGGCACTCACGTTAAAACACATCTATTTCAAAATTCAGGAACACATGCATGTTGATCAGCATAGCAATGCTAACTTAAAATCTGTTCTTAATTTTAGAACCTCTTTATAAATAAATCCACTTTAAAGCATTATAGTTAAAATTAAACTTTTATCTCAGTCATATCAAAGTGCTTCTATTGGATGCACTCAGTGAACAACAATTGGATGAAAGTCAATTACTATATGGGATTTGATTATATGATCTAAATATAAAACTGAGTGGTTAGTTACATTTAATAAATAAACATAAAATCTTGTAAAAATTAGTAGTTTTGCATACTGAGTACTTAAGCTACACATTTCTCTGTTTTTATGTAGATATGTTGCTATGTCTAGGTGCCAAGGTGTTGGAATGGGTATTTACCTATTCCATACACTAAGAGAGAGTGGTGTGGTAATGCTCCCTTGACCTTTCGGTTTATATTCTACATAGCATGAGAAAATGTGTCTTATCAAGGAATATAAAATAAAATGTTATACATAGAACCTAAAATTAATGAGTATTAAAGACCCCTTCCTTAATTTCTAATTTGTTCTCACAAGCCTTAACAACATTAAGAGCTTTGGTTCATTACTCCATTGGTGTATGATTAGAATATGAAACAATGTAATGCAAACAATAAAACAAAGAAAACAAAGTATAGTTGTCTGTCTCAGTTGTATCATAATGTTTAATTTGTTGTTATATTCAGGCATATAAGTCACTATTTGCATTGGCACTTCAGTGAGCATTAGGCAAACTAAAATAAAATCTAAAAATAATTTTAGAAAAATTCATATAGAAATATAAGCTTATGAGTTATAAAATATGTAATTGGGGATGTAGTTTTCCTTCTTTTCAGTGGATTTTATTAATTTTACTTTAATAAGGAGATGGAACACTAGACTGTATATCAGGTAGTCTAGTTTCGAAATAGTTCAAACTCTCAACACTCCTTTCAACTCTAACGTGTATGGACACCTTTCTATTGTTTTTCTGATATTGAAAATAACAATATAATGTGCTTTTGTGTTTTTCCACTAAATGCGTACAAAGTGTTGTTTTTAAATTTATTATTTAATTTTGGAGCATGAAATTCCTAACAACAAGCTATGTAGAATTTTGAAAACGGCTATATATTTGTGCTCACAATTGTTATTTAATTTATATGCTCTCCATAGCATTATTATATAAAACACCTATGCACGGCTCCTCTTCTTTCCATATTTTTCAATGCAAATATGAATTTTCTTGCCTCCTAGTATTTGTCTTCAGTGAAGTTTTATCTTTAAGCTGGAGATTTAAGTGGGTGAGATAAAATATGCAATTATGCAATTTTACATCTCCTTTAGTATCTTGTAGGTATAGACCTTGAGAGTTCTGACATAAGCATATATAGAACATTTTAAAGAAATCAAAATTTGTTTGAGCTTCTAAAATGTAACATTTTATTGTTAAAAAGTAACAGCCTTCCACCAAATATGTTAGAAGAGCTGTCAGAGTGTGTAAGCTGCTTATTATGGAGATGGAACTATGCTGTTATTTCCACTCTCTGTTTCCTCGGAGCCTACAGAGTACCCTGTATGCTGTGTCTTTAAGTGTGGCAGCCCATGCTTTTTCATGGACTGCCTATAAGTAGTACTATAACTTTTTCAGCCTTCCATGCATTTTCTTTCTTGGACACTTGAACTGGACAGTGATAGCCAACCACGGAAACTGTATATGATTTACCTTGGCTATAATTGTGCATTAGACGTGAAAATGGGAACATCATATTTTTTATAGAGTTGAAAGAAAATGTCAGTTGAATAAAGGATAGCAACATGTAGTAAAAAGGTAGAACCCTGCCAAATTGGCCTTCTATTACAAGAATCTAAAGATTTAGTGCATAATTAAATGATTTGTCTAGTGTATACAGTTAGTGTTCTTTAATTCTTAGATAATATTTTGTATGTTAAAAATACATGTATGCATGAATGAATACAATGCATATTCACATGCATACATACACAAATCCATCCATCCATCCATCCATCCATCCATGCATCCATCCATCCATCCATACATACATACATACATACTGGTGGTTTGCTAAAGGAAAAAGCAAACTTTGCAATGTAAGCTAATTTGTAGGGTCCATGCTGTAAGAATTCTTTTAATTCCTTACTGTCTTCAAGGTTTAAATTTTATTCCAGCCCTTCTAGCAGCCTGGTAAGAGAAGTACATGTGATACGGTGTAAAAGAAGAATTTGAGGATGAGACTATTGCACTTAAAATCTTGACCATCTATTTAAAAGGCCTTTATATAATTGTCATTTATGTACAGTATGCTTCAATGTTTGCAAGAGTCAAATATTTTTAGTGGGATGATATTTTAGAAATGAAGACAATTCTGTCCAGGTTTAAAACATTATATAAAATATGAATTTCTACATATTATTTGATAAAAGTCTTTTTTGTGATTTAACACACAGGGACTGATGTTATTAGCAATTAATACAATGTGTTAAGACAGTGGCCATTTCTTTCCTAACTTTTGGCATTTATTTGTACAGATGCTAATAATGTTATGAACAAGAAAACCATTGGCCCATGGCCTAAACAAACTGGTACATGTTTATTTTTAATTTCATATATATGTATATGTATATATATGTATAAATATATAATCACATATATCATCCTGATTCTGTGTTATTGATATATATATATATAATATATTATATATCAGTATTTGAAGTTCTCTTTGAATATGAATGTAGAATATTTCAGGCTAAATGTTATTTTAACATATGCTTCTGCTGATTTTTTTAAAAAACCATATGCTCAGTGAATAAAAAAATTAGGATGCATTTAAAATTCAGTAACATGATTGCAAGAACAATTTAAATTAGAAATGATGGCATAGAAAATAATGGTCTTGTCCATCTTAAACACGTCAGTTTGAGGATAATCTCACTGTCTTACGTTCTTTTTTTTCTGGGCAATTAAAAATTTACTATGGTTTGCTCTTGATGTTTGATGAAATGTAATCCCAGAAATTTTGTTTTTAATACTGTGTATTGTCTCTTTTTTCTTCTGATTGTGAGCATACACTGAATACTAATCATAATTTGCTATGTGCATGAGCCTTAGTTCAAATCCGGAAATTTTGTCTCTTCCCTGGGGTGTTCTTAGGCAGCGCCTAAGTTCCTGTCCTTCTCACTGGAATCTCTGCTCAGGGTTTGCGGAGATTTCCTCCTACCCTCTAAGGGGAATTTATGAGGGATTGTGACACATAGATAAATCTGTAGCACATAATTGACACTTCTATCAAAAATATCAGACAGTCTAGACAATTGTTCCTTTTGACATTTGCCCACATACTGTGGGGATAATTAGAGGAACAAATGGGAAAGAGCTAATAAAATTGTCCTTTTCTAAGGTGCTTACTGGCTGGCCACATAAGGCATGGCTAGACAATAACGTCTTTTCCTGAGAGTTAAAAGAGGAATAGCTCAATAAAATAAATGAGGTCAGACACACTGGGAAAATCTCTTGTTTGTAAATGGTGAACAACAGACCTTGTAATAAAAGTACTGTGCGGAGCGACACCAAAAAGTGGGGCAGAGAAAGGAGCCCTCAGATTTATGAGTTAGAAAATTGCAGATGCTGGAGGTAGCTGTTGGTTATTTTCACTGTATTGTCATTCCTGGCTCATTTCTAGTGTGATCTTTCTTAGACTTGAAATACTGTTCACTAAGCGTGAGATTCATTTTTAGATACCTAAATATTCAGATATGGAAATTCAGCTTAAGGACTGCAGACTTTAAACTTGTCTGGATCTCAAAAACATAAAAATACTTAGAAATTCATATGTTTTTATGAACCTCTAGGGAAATGTTTCCTTGGATCAGGAATACTAGCATGATATTAAATTAAATGCTTTAAATATTAATTATCAGCTAAGAAGCTCTCTAACAAAATATCTTCCATGAGATTAAAAGAAACAAAATAAACTGTAGATGATCAGGCTTCTAGGAGTGTACTCCAAAGTATTTGGGCCAACAAGTAAATAGTCTATTTCATTTTTAGAAATAGTTTTTATTTATACTTTCTCTTTTAATATTTCCTGCTTCAAATATTTTAACCTCAATTTCAATTTAATCTAACAATTAATCCAGTTATTATTCAATCCATATATACTTCACTGAGGTACGTCTCAGGAATACAAACTGAGGAAGGGTGTCCCACTGAATGACACTCACAGTTCTAACGTAAGTATGAAATAGTGTGGTATATGAAAGCAGGACCAAGCAAAGGGCAGAACACATATTGAAAACACATGATCTAAAACACAATTTGCTGGGTTTTCGGCGTGGCTGGGAGAGAAATGATGGCAGTGGAATGGTTGCCATTGGTTTGGTGTATAATTTTATTGCATCATAACCAGAGAAAGAATCACAGTGTCCACAGCCCATGTGTCCAATCACAGTAACCCAGTTACGTACACTGCAGGTCTTCATCCTGTATTGTTGGGATACTGAAATGGAGAAAAACTGTGTGTAGATTTTTGAATCACAGTATCTATCGCGTTGGTTAAAGAGGGACCGTATTTGTGACAGAGTCAGGGAGAGAAGTTAGCAGACTAACCCCACATCATTTGACAAGGGGTGTTTAAGTTCAACAAAACACTGGCTATGAGAAAGCGAAGCAGATGGAGGGTGTGTTATAGACATAAAATTTCATGTCTTGCCAATGATAGGACTTGGGAAATGAGAAAGAAGAGGAAGCTAAGTCCTCTAGCAGGTAGATCATCTTCCGTTAAACTTCATTCACCTGAGGAGGAGTCGTAGGCAAGTGTTGTAGGTCAGATGATATGTGCCCCGACTCTATGTTGCTGAGTTTGTACTCTTCCACAGGTACCTATTGCTCCTCAGCGCTCTATCTGTGTGGTGTTCGGAGACCAATTCAGAAGAGCTTGTTTAAAACCAGAAGAAGGGTGCTTCGCTTACTTAGTCAGGGATATTTGGCACCCATAATGGAGATTCTCAGGATGTCTGGCGCACTGCTTCATTTGCAGAGAGGTGACCACGAGCAATGTGGTCACATTAAGGACGGCAGAGAGCTAGTGATGCAAAAGAGCAGGTTCAGTAGCGTTGGTGACAGACCCGTCCTGAGCTTTGGGGGCATAAAGGAAATTGGGAATGTGGAAACAGCAAGGGCAGAGTGCCCTTTGTTGGAATTTGGGAGTGTGGGGGAAGTGAGAAATCTAGGATAAATTCAGAATAAGAAGGGTGAAGGACTTGGAATTCTTTAGCTTCAAGAGCAGGGATTGTATTGGATCGCTTGGAATTAAGCTTTTGGGGAAGTCAGTCATAGGACCATCTTAAGCCAAAATTGGGAACTGTTCTCAGAGAGACATGGAACTAGGCGATTCAGTCACGGAAGTGAAAGAGGTGCTCACAGATATGGGACGGGAGGACTGACCTTAACATCACCTTTTAGGTCAGCCTGGCTTTCCTGTTTTACCTTCGTCTTACTCCTTTTTTCAGATGGGCTTCATCTGATTCCTAGTGTTCCTGGTGTTGAGTGATTGTGAGGAGTCATGCTTTCTTGACTGAATCACCTGGAATTACATGAATCACATTTAGAATCTTTCTGAAATGTATCCACCGAGGGGGAAAATAGGTTGATAAGCCGAAGGAATAAGGTAGCTTTTTCTCCTGGGCAGTTGTGAGCAGGAGATGGGATTTGGTAAAGGAACCCTGACTGACTGAATTTCTTTTTCTTTTTCACACCTGGTCCACTCTCATTAACAGGTGTTTCATTGTGGCACACCGATGGTAGAAGAAGTAATTTTCAGAAAAGGGTTTAGGTGCTAAGGAAAGATAAACAGACAGAGAAATAAGTGTTACTGGTCCGGGTGGTTTGTGCATATCAGAGGAAGCAGGCCAAATGGCAGAGATGAAAGCCATTAGAGAGGTTGTGATTGATGGATGAATGTTCGATAGAGGCAGTAGAAGAAGGAATCAAGATGAAAAACAATGTTTTACAAACTAACATTTGAAACTTGAATCAGCCTTCAGAATTAAAGCAGATCATTGAAATATAGGGTAGGTAAAAACTTAATTTATTGGAGATGTTTTTACGAGAATGTTACAGATTATACCTTCCATTCTGAAGAATGAGTTGATGTCTGTATCACATGTGATTCACCACATAGTGCATTTATGACCGTAATATTCAGGTTTGAGGTACGTAGCCTAGAGCAGTCATTATTGTTCTTGGTAGCTGCATACTGAAATATTCCACTTTGATATTTCCTGTACTTTGTTCTTTGGAAAGATTATCTTCTTGATTGTAGTTCTCAGTGATGTCATTAAATTTAGGAAGTATTTGTGCTTGTGTGATGGTTTGGTTAAGGCTACCATAGGCTCATGTATTTGAATGCTTTGTCATCAGGGAGTGACATCATTTAAAAGAATTAGGGCTAGGACTTTTAGCTGTGTTGGAGGGTATGGCCTTGTTGAAGGAAGTGTGTCATTGGGGATGGGTTTTGAAGTTTTGAAAACGCAGGCCAGGCCCAGTGTGTCCCTCTTCCTGCCATCTATGGATAATGATGTAGCTCTCAGCTACTGTTCTAGTGCCTGTTTGCATGCTTTCATGCTCTCCACTATGATGACAATGAACTAAACCTCTGAAACTGTAAGCCAGCCCCAATTAAATGCTTTCTTTCTTTACTTACTGTGGTCACCACAATAGAACAGTGATTAAGACATGTCCATGATTTAAAGATGAGCATCACTGAACAAATATAAAAAAAGTAGTTCTTGGCAATTCAAGATCTTTGTTTATTAATTTTTAGGTAAATTCTGGTGGTTTACTCTCTTGTTCTATTGTTTATAACCATCCTTCTTATGTTCAATATTCATTAGTTTGTTTGAAACAGATCCTTATCAAGAAAACAAGATGGTAACTTTGATGAAATAACAAGCCACCTACAGAAAAAAATATTCCAGTCAGGCATGTCCTTACTCAACCCTCTTGGAGGCATCTCAGGTCTCATGAAGGTCTTGAAATTACTGGCAGCTGCCTTTCAGCAGTTCCCTGAGTTCCAGGATGAATGAATGAATGAATGGTTAGGATCGAAGTTGCCAACAGTTCCAAACATTAATCTTGATAGCAATTGGTCCCATTACAGTTTGGAGAAACCACCCTTGTGGTTTGTGGCAAGATATGAAAAGACTTAGGGGCTATTATTTCCCTCTGTGACTTTACTTTTTTTTTTTTTCTCTTTCTGTTTTAAATTGCCTTCCCATGGGTATTCATGGTTTGAGCTACTCACCTTTTCCTTTTTTCTCTTTCTCTCTTTCACTTCTCACTTTCCATCTATCTATCTATCTATCTATCTATCTATCTATCTATCTATCTATCTATCTATCTATCTATCTATCTGAGACAAAGTGTTACCATGTAGCTCATCTTGGTTTTGAATTCATCATTCTCCTATTCAACCACCATAGTCCTGAGATAATAACTGTATGCTGTAACTTTCAGCCTCTTTTGAGGTACTTTGGATTCTCTATCAGCCATGAACACTACTAATGGCTGTATATTACTTTTGATATATGATCTCCTTCTCAATGCCTGACACTATGAAGCCATTCATAGTTTCTATGTTTTCAAATCAATTTCATCTTCAAATTAGTCCTTTAAGGTAAGTCTTGCTATTTTTGTCTCCTTCAGTGATGAGAAACTTCTCTTAATTTCGTTCTGAGTTACAGGTTAATACTGAGGAGACTGATAGTTTCCCAGCTACCTGTTCCTCTGCGGCTGCACACAGGTCCTTTGAGGTGTGAGCATCCATTTTCTTGTTGACTCTCACAGCAATAAGACAGAGATATGCAGAGTCAATGGAAAGAAAAACAGAACTAACTCTCAGCTTCTGTCTGAAGAACATATCTAATATGTTCTTGCACTGTAGTACCACTGTGGGGATCATTTGAGTGTGCTGGGGGAGCCTTGGAGAGCTTTTTAATGGCAAGAGTTTACTATTTGCACTTTGCTTGCTTTTTCTGTCTTTAAGAGACCATGAATAAATAATTATGGTTCAGTGAGCTAAATTATTGTCCATCTGAGCCATGTGAAACACAAGTGAGAGGAAAAAAAAAGTGCTTTTAAGAGCCTTAAAACTGTCTCTAAAATAATAGAAAGGAGATGAAGGTAAAGACACGATGTAAGAAGAGGGGAGAGTTGGTGAGGTGCTGCGTCCCTAGGTTAAGAGAAGAACTGAGGTTTTCAAAGGGTTCAGGAAGAAAGCAGAGCCACAGCCTGCAGGGTGCTGCATTTTGACGGTGCAGCTGTTGTACGAGCAGAGAGTTCCAGGAGATTGCATCTGTCTTTAAGAGTCACAACTTTGCCACTGATAACCTTTTGGTTGTTGGTGATAGTCAAAGAGTTTTCAGCTGCAAAGCAACATCTTTGAAATTTATGAAAGCACTCCATTCGTGGTGCTTATACCAGACAATCCTACAGATAGAACCAGACTTTACTTACCAGCAAAGAAGTCCATGAAGATCTGCCCACAGTAGACACCAACAGGCCTTTGTTGGTTCAACTCATCCAGTTGATGGTTCCTTCCACTTGATCCAATCACTTTTAGCCTTTCACAAATTCTACACTACCTGGTAAAGAAACACTTAGGGTTTCAGCTCTAAATTTTGAATTGGTTCAATAACAAAGATGTTTTATTTTAAGCCATGCATTGATTCCTGACTAATGAGTACTACTCCTAATAACAGAGAAGGAGCAAGTTTTCAGGCACCACAGAACCTGCCTTGTTGTGGCAGTCATTTTGACATTTGCCACAGAAAGCAATGTATCAAATTCTTATGATGTTCGTCACTTTAAAAATACCAACCCTTCTTTGCTATGGCATCATATTAGAATTGACTTAAATTTGCATGTGTAAAGACGTTAGGAGACTTGAACAAATGGGCCATGTGTAGCCTTAGGGGGATGGGGGGCACGATGAAGGGTGTGCATGCAGACAGCTGTAATTCCAGCATTGTGCATGCTTGTTTCTTTCTCCGAACCTCTGATTTCCCTGTTAAAATAACCGTAGGAAGTAGAATTAATTTTCATGAGGCAAAACTGTAGTGTGTTTGTGTGTGTGTGTGTGTGGTGTAGTGTAGCCTAGTTCCCAGGAGATTAGTACATGGTTATAAAGGTCTACTGGTGAGTAATTGTTTAAAATGTGTAGTAATTCTCAACGGTAATAAATAAACATGGGGGAATGGTAACTCATCACAGAGTAAACCATGCATGATAATTAGATGAGATCATTCATTCTTTAAATTATCAAATGTGACATAATTTGTCTGTGTGATATCTCAAAGCCAGCTGAGTCCTTGGTTGTAAATGACCTTGACAAAGGGGCCATCTTAGGGTTGGAAACCTTGGACTATGTCTCTCTCTTTCTGTTTTTTTTGTTTGTTTGTTTGTTTTTACAACTGAAGTAGATTGTTCCCTAAACTCTAATTTTACACCCCACAGAAAGCTTTAAAACCTATCTTAAGCAGGCAACTTAAGGTCTATTTTATTTTCTCCTTGTGTTTACTTTGCTCCCCTAACTGAAGTGCAGATACAGATCTGTTTACTTATATGTGTATGTGCTGCCCACATAAACATCACATGTATACTTCTATACGAATACAGTTTATAATAATGAATGTGAATTCTGACATATAGGTATTGAATAAATATTTAGAAGATAGTATGAAGCCTAAAAATCCTTTCTAGCAGCGAGATTAAGGATCTAAAAATCCATTAGAAGTTTCCAAGTTATCAAAGTGTATATGTGTGGCTTGTATGGTTTCTGGCTGTAGTTTTCATTTGTTTCCTGTTCTGAGCACTGTGTGCGTGAAACTTCTCTTTGACATCACTCAACCAGCACAGTGATTCCATAGTGAAGCATTTGCCTCCATGATTTTCAGTTAAGTTGGTAGACATTTAAGTAACAACAGAGCCATGTTGGCCTACCTAAGTGCTGAAGGCACGGGTAGACAGGCTGAGCCTGAAAGAGTTAGGGTTTCAGTTAGGTGAAGTGGTTCCTTTGATTTATAGTCTGCAATTTTGGACTGTTAATTTTCTTGAATTTGGTCTGTATACCTTGTAAAGGCCGTCATGTTCACCGCCTTTCGTTGGAAACCCATAATGCTTAAATGAGGCGTCGTTGAGCTCCTAGAAATTACAATGCTTAAATGAGAGGCTATTGAGTGCTTATATACACAAATTTCAGTGGATTTTTGAGCAAAGAATTGTAAGCTTAACTAATCTTCCTTCACTTTAATGTGGAGCCTAGTGACCTACAGGCTTTTCTACAGTATTTATCTGCTACCGGAGGACCCTTTGGAGATTAATTACTAAGGACCACTTTCCCTAAAAAAAAAAAAAAAAAAAAAAATCTCTTACACTCATCTGTTAAAAATACTGGATGGCACTAAATCTTCCCTGGAGAGGCATAAGCACTGGATTGAGTGGTAAAAATGTGACATACTAGCTAGCTCCTCCTTGCATTTCATTTCCCAAGATCTTGCCTACTCTTCTGTCATGGCTTTTGTGTGAGGCTGGGGGGCACATCTCTAGAAAGCATGTGGGCCAGTTGCAATGGCCACCTGATCTCCACACCTTCTCCATCCATTAAGTCAGAAGAGATACCTGCAAAGGCTTGCAGATATCCTGGGCATAAGGTCCCATGCTGAGGAAGAGCAGAGGCTTTTTACCCCTTGTGCTGACTACCAAGGACCCGGTTACTGTTCTAAAGAGTGAGCCTGGAAGGCGTGAGAGTGTGCCCTTCCAACTAGGTTCCTTAGTCACAACCATGGAGAAGGTAGGATTTAAGCGACTATTGATTTTCCCCTTTCTCCTAAAGTGTGTAACCGTGTAGAGGCGTGCAGAAAATAATTCCTTGCAAATGATACTTTTGTGGGGAGCAGAACGTGTTCAGGAGGTGAGGCTTAGAAAACTGAGCATCTTCATGCTGAAAACAAAATATAACCCTTACTTCCCACCATGTACAAAATTTGATTTGCTATATGTTATAGCTGTAAATGTGAGATCTCAAATGATTAAAAAAAATTTCAGTGTTTGTTAGGTTAATGACATATATATGCAAATATATGACACATATACATATGTATATACACATATATGACATATTTATATGCATATATGTAATATATATGCCATTCATATGACCTACATATGTATATGTATGACATATGTCATATATCTAGAATATATGGCACATGTATGTATACATATATATATCCTATAAAAATCAAATGTTGTGTATGTCAATGCCAATTATAAAAATATGCTTAAACCTGGAAATGTGGATGTTTTTGAACATTTGTGTCTAATTTAGCCTTTGAATTTGTCTGATTGGTTATACGTGTGGGCTCAAAGTTCAGCTCTATAACTTGTTAGCTTGATAACATGAAGGAATTTATCTTCCCACAGTTGAAAAACTTTCTAAAGTTCCCTTAGGACAGAAATGTTGACTTACACACTTAGAAAGCACCACTGAGGATTGATTTGATTAGAAACAGGAAGGTTTCCTGGAGTCAGGTGATTTGGGATCCTCTTGTAAGGAAGAATGCTTGGCTTCAGTTCCTCTTAACTTCAGATTGCTCACCTTTTCAAACCCCCATCCTGGGTGTTAAATAATGCTCATTCTTTCTGTGTTCACAATAAATTGGAGTTTTTGGTAACTGAACAGCCCAGTCTTTGAGGACTCATACTGAAAAGGAGACCTCCCGCTATTTTCTCCTTTTATAATCTGAAAGTTTTATCTTTTATTTATTTATTTGTTTGTTTATTTGTTTATTTATTTTGATAACAAGAAAACCATTTGTTTTAGAAACAGGTTCTCTTAGGGACTGTCAGTGGAACATATCCGAATCCCCTCCTCCTGCTTTATAGCCAATGTTGGAAGTGACACCTCTTTCTAATCATATTTCTTACAGCCTCAAGAAAACCATGTTGCTGAATTCTGTGAACAATAAAAGCAGAATTCTGATACCACAGGTTTTATTATTAGCTATCTATCAGATATACCCAAAGACTAGAAAATGGGACTATCCATTCACTTTTCACCATAGGTATTCACAGTCCTAGGGTACACTCTGAAGGCTCTGATGTCCTGTCAATCTTCTGCTTTGTCACATTGGCTCAGATCTTTCCTATAGGAGAGTAACTCCTAGCAGCTCATTAACTCCTCATTAAGATTGCTGTCATAATTAGTTAGCTGAGCACTGCCCTGTCTACCAAACAGAATTGTCTGTGCTTTGGCTTAAGCCCATTTGCAAAAACCACTGTCAGTAAAACTGTAAAATTCTAGGAAAGTGTGAAAGGTTAAGATATTTCCAAATGAAGGCTTCGATATGGGACTTTCCTAAATGCTATGCATTTTGATCCCCGTGCAAGCGAGGCAGTACTCTAAAACAGTAATTAGAATCTGCTTATTATATGCATCCTTATGGAATATTCCTAATGCCCCACTTATAAAGTATTAATGAGTCTCCGCTTCAGTGAATGGAAATAAGTGAATAACAATGACTTAGGCATTTTAAAGAAAAGAATTCAAGATAAAATGACCTTTTACTAAATAATAATAATAATAATAATAATAATAATAATAATAATAAGGCTTCTGCATGCTTCAAACAGGGGTTCCCCTCCTCTGCTTTGTGCAGCCCTAGTCATCTTGTTCTGGTCACACTGCTGGTCCTTCAGGACTGTCTTTTTATACCTGCACCCCGAATTAATTTTCAAACACCTGGGACTCTGGCGAGAGTGATTGTCATGTTCAGTGTTGCTCACATTAACTGTGCTACAGGGATGGGGTTTATTTACTTATTTAGTCATTTACTATCCATCACACATGTGTATTTTTGTGATCTGTAATGAAAAATCAATTAGTGAATAAACTGAAAGTTAACGTCATCGTTATTACTGTTGTCGTTATTATTGTTGTTGTTGAGAAAAAAGTCTCTCTAGATATTCCTGTTTGTGTTGGAGCCTATTGTGTTGGCAGAGATGGCCTTGACAGAAATGCTCCTGCCATTTCCTCAGTATTGGAGCTTAAGGTGTGAGCCACTATGGTTCGCCTAACTAGAAAATTTAAACCGTTAGACAAAATAGGAATTGTGGTTTTTTGAAAATTACATTCAATAGCCATTCAATGAATTTACTTTTGTGAGGATTGTCCATGTGTCCGAACCCTCATTTCTTATGAACTGGTGGATGCGGTTTTTGACCAGTAGGTTCTTCATCCCACAGCCAGAGTAAAGTGCCTAAGTTGTTTGCAGTTTGGTTTTGCCTTGAAGCCTAAGCTCTTGCTTAGCTGTTGGATAGCAATGATTTTTCTTGTTTGTTTTCCTCCCTCCCTCCCTTTCTTCCCCAAGGTCACCTATGTATGTTAGCCACGTGTTCTACCTGTACCCCAGACCTTTTGTTTATTTGTTTGTTTATGCATGCTTTGTCTGCATATATGTCTGTGCTCCATTGCCCTAGAAGGAGGCCAGATGAAAATGTCAGATCCCCTGGAAACTGTAGGCAGTTCTTAGCCACCATGTGGATTATGGGAACTGAACTGAGTTTCTCTCAGCTGCTGAGCCACCTGTCCAGCATTGCTCTTTTTCTTTTTTCTTTTTGGCTAAGTTAACTAGGTTTGCCTTGAACTCTCTACCTACCTGCTCCTACATTCTGAGTACTGGGATCAGAAGCATGCGCCAATGTGACTGTGGCTTTTTCTTGAGATAATTATAGTAGTTTGGTTTGAAGCCTCCTATTAAATTTTTACATGTGAATCCTTAAGCAGAATTTAATGTTACTTATAAACAAATTTAGCTTTAAGTATAGTCTCCTTAGAATATTTATTGTGTGCTCTGAGTACAAAATATTTGTCGTCAGCAGTACAATCATTTAGATACTGCAGTAAAGAAAGGTGACCACTTCAGCAAGTCAGCTAATATGAAAGGAGCTGATGGATCCTGTTATTACTATCCTATAATGGCTGTACAAAAAACTTTATCCATAAATTAGTTCATGTCTCAGAATCAAGAAGAGTAACTTAGATCATACTGGGTCAGGCTGAATTTCCCCAGTATTTGCTCTATGGGGCTGCAATTAGCACAGAGCCTCCATTTATATCTCAGATCCCAGGATGGAAACAGAAACATGCCAGCATCAAATAATATGTTCTTACAAAAGACAATTAAAAGTCATCAAAGGTGGCTGGGATTGGTACACACCTTTAACTTAGCACTTGGAGGCATAGGCAGACAAATTACTGAGTTCAAGGACTTCTTGTTCTACTCAGTGAGTTCCAGGCCAGACAGAACTATATAGTGAGGCCCTTCCTTAAACAAAACAAAACAAAACAAAAGTTGGAATACTTCATTTATTCTTGGCTCAGATGTTCACTTACAAGTACAGACAATTGTTAAAATTTCTACTGTGTGGTCATCTGTTTCTTTTCAGGCATCTGTGCACATAAGAAATAAAATACCCTCAAAAACATATTTTTGTTTTGATCAAAAATAATCCATTTAAATTTTATTTCTTTCACTAATGATCTTTCTGACAGCCTGTTGCTGAAGACATTTTTATATTGTGTTATAGGATTTTGCATAAAGAGATGTTATGTAGACCCAGTTATACCACTCCTTAGTACCCATAAGATACCCATAAGATGCTCTACCATTCAACAAGGACATTTGCTCAACTGTGTTCATAGCAGCTTTATTTGTAATAGACAAAATTTGGAAACAACCTAGATGTCCCTCAAGAGAGGAATGGATACAGAAATTGTGGCACATTTACACAATGGAATACTACTCAGTTATTAAAAACAAGGAAATTATGAAACTTGCAGGCAAATGGATGAAACTAGAAAAGATCATCCTGAATGAGGTAACATAGAAGCAAAAGGCACTTGCTCACTTATAAGGAGATATTAGCCGTATAATATAGGACAGCCATCTACAGACTTAAAGAAGCTAAACACTAAGGAGGACCCTAGGGAGGAGTGGAGAAGAAAGGAAACAGGATGGGAGCCTATTATAGAGGGTTCTCTGAAAGGCTCTCCCAACAGGGAATCAAAGCAGATGCTGAGATGCATAGCCATACTTCGGTCAGAGCACAGGGAATCTTATGGGAGAAGCAGGATGGGGGGGGATAGAAGGACAGCTAGGGGACAGGAGCCCCACAAGGATACCAACAAAGCTAAATAATCTGACCTCAGCGTGTCCTGCAGAGACTGATGCACCAACCAAGAATCATGCATGGAGAAGACCGAGACCCCCTGCTCAGATGTGGCTGATTGGAAGCTCAGTTTCCATGTGAATCTCTGAGTAAGGGGAACAGAGGCTGCCTCTATCATGAATTTAGTTGCTTACTCTTTGAACACTTCCCCTGGTGATGCAGTATTGCTAGGCCACAGAGGATCCAGGCAGAACTGATGAGACTTGATAAGCTAGGGGCAGATGGCAGAGGAGAGACCCCCCTTTTAGTGGACTAGAAGAAAGAAATAGAGGGCAAAAGGGAGAGAGCGAGGGACTTGGGAGGATTTGTGGAGGGGGCTACAATTAGGATATGCAATAAATAAACTGTAAACAACAAAAAAGTTGTACATGATTATCTGCTTTTTAAAAAAATGTCTTTTCATGATGCCTTTTCTAAATGATTTTCTAAGTATTTGTATCAGTGTATACTTACATCAAAACAACTATCTCTCAAGTACTTTTACTGAGGTTTTTAGGCTGTTGAGATAAACTGGTTTCTTAGAACCTTAGAGTTAGGTGTTTTGAGACTCTTCTTGAGGGCCTCTTATTCTGTTCTTTCGTGGGTCACTTAAACCTAATTGAATTTAACTACATCTTTTTAGAAAGATGTCGCATCTCCCAGATAATAGTTAGGATGTCAGGTCAAGAAGGACACAAATATTCACAATGCTAGTTGGACACTTGTTAAACTTCCCAGATTGGTGTTCTCATCTAATGGATTTTAGGAAAGACTCCCAGAAAAGTTCTATTGATAATTTCTTTTTAAATCATAATGATTTCTGTATGAGTTGAAAACCTCCAAGATAAAGAATTTATACATCAGAATTTTGCAGAGACTGTGATTCTTTTGCTTAATCCACTTTATTAAATCATAACTATTTCTATATGGGTTGAAAACCTTCAAGAAAGGGAGTGTGCAGTTTAGAATATTATAGAGAGGAGTAGTCTAAGGGAAATCTAAAATCTTATCATCTGAAAGTGTGCACCTCAGTAAAATTATAGTTTTTATTTAATTTTAATTATATTAAAATATCATTATTATTACATTATGTAAGTATCAATTAAATACCTTGTCAAAATGACCTTTACATTTGAGTATTCGGTGAATAATTAGTGTCACATGTCATTGTCTTATAGGCCTCAAATGTAAAAATTGAGTGTCATCTTTGACCAGCTTTGGTTAGGACATGGTTAGAACTCGCTATTACATGAAGCACAAGGAAGGGAACCTGTGATTAAACAATATCTATGGGTGAGTGCACCAACCCCTTTGATTCACTGAGGAAGTTTTATGATGGCAGTTTTGTTGTTGTTGTTGTTTTGTTTGTATAAGATAATTATATAGTACATATGTGATCTTGAAGTTCAGTTCTTAAGGTTATTTTGTGACTTCCCTAACTACCTAACTACTCATATTTTCAATCAGATTTTTTATTAACACACACATACACACACACACACACACACACACACACACACACACACACACACGCACACACGCATGCATGCATGCATGCAAGCACGCACACGCATATATGAACTAATTCCACTTAATTCTGAAACATCCTTATACTGACCTGAGCACCTTTAGTGATGTATGAACATTATCTTTTCTTACTGCAAAAATCAGTCTCCTAACTCTGCTGAAGTGGCTTTGTGTTCTTCCTTTGCTCCCTCTTTGACAATGATATTTACTCCTTTTCTAGGGTATCAGGTGCCTATGAGAGCTTTTGTATTTGATCAAGCCCCTCTTTTTGTGTTTTTCTTTTAATTATTTCAGCCTCCACTACAATCTGGAGTAACCTACCTTTCAGAAATCACTGGAAAGCAGACTTACTAGAGATACTATATAAAAGAAATCTTTTGACACACATGATTCTATGTGTAGCCTGTGTACCATACAACCATGTTTTCAGGGTTTTTCTATAGGGTGGTTCTGACATGTACGTGCAGTTGCTAAACCCCATCATTAGAGGAACTTCTGGGATGTGAACCCTGGAAAGCAGGCTCACTGGTCATGGACCAATCTTTCTTAGAGTGGTTTCTTGGGATATTATTCTTGTTCTCATGAGGCACCATTTCCGTAGGGTACTGGACTATGCATGAAAGGTAATTGTAGTGAGAGGCCTTTGACACACAGTGAAGTGACAGGATAAAAAGCTGAGCTTGACTAGTCAAGGACTACTTCTGGATGTGTGTTCTTGTAATAACACAGTAAAGGGGGGAATCTCATAAATTTATAGATAGCAGAAGTCCAGCTTGCTAGATTAAGAAGGGCTGGTCATTGAGGGAAGACACAAATGTTTCAACTGAACATGAAGAAATCCAGAAGCATGGATGAGAGACAGATATACTTTAGTAATTGAGCAATAACAGCCAATATGTTAGAGGAAAGTTACCCCCCCCCCCCTTTTTTAACTTGCTATGAGTTTTTCATTTGTATCTCTTTGAATTGAAAGTCAAAAATTTGTTTCACAGAAAACATGCTACAATTTATCAAAGGCCAGTACTCCACAAAAGTACTGTGGTTTTATATAAATAATGAGATAAAGAACTTCCAAGAATAGTCAGAAACTATATTGAGGCATAGTCCTGGATCATTCTTAAGGGAGAGAATGGCTTCTACCTCATACCCAGCTGAGTGTGTTTCTGAATACTTTTGTCTGGCAATGAGGGTGACTTTAACTGACCTTGTAGTGGGTTGCAAGAAGAGAAAGTCTTGTTTTCTAAAGGAAATATATATTTTTTGCTATATAAATGAAACATACTCTAAGCTGTTAAAGGGGGAAAGAGTGGAAATCAAGAGAGTTTTGGAAGGGTAGTCATTCACATTTCTGACCAATCTTGGTCTCTCTTAAATTCACAGCATGTTGAATGCTAGACTGTTTAATCCTAATTCTTACACATTTAATTCTGCTCTGTAGTAATTCCATAGTTTTTGTTGACAGTTTGCAGTTGTAATGCTAATAAGCTTGAAAGTCAGACCAGAGAAACTGAACTAAAGTTTCTAGTTCTACATGGCCTAGCCTGCGACTGCTAACATGCACCTAGGAGAGATAGCATTGCTACGTGGGATGTATATGAAGGCATTCATCTTTATACCACCTAAGGCAGAATTTCTCAACCCGACCTATACTGATACTGTGGGTCAGACAGTTCTTTGAACAAAGGGACGGCCTTTGCAAAATGTTACGTGGCAATCATGGCCTCTACTCAGTCAGTGCCAGTGTTAACTTTGCCAAAATCAGGGCCATCAAACATGTCTCCAGACATTGCCAGATGCCTCCCCAGCTAACAAAATTACCCCTGGCTTAGAACTCCTGAGGATTTCCTTGAATACATGTTCCTTTGTAAATGAGCTTATGACATGCATTACCGTATCGTATCCAGTGGTGTCTGTTTCTGGCCCACAGTCCTGATAGCACGCTTGTGTTCTTTCCTGGTAGTCTGTGTCAGCTGACACAAGCTGGAGTTATCTCAAAGGAGGGAGTGTCTGTTGAGAAAATACCTCCATAAGATGGATCTGTAAGGCATTTTCTTAATTAGTCACCAATGGGGAAGGCCCAGCCTATTGTAAGTGGTGCATTACTTAGGCTGGTGGTGCTGGGCTCTGTAACAAAGCAGGCTGAGCAAGCCACGGGGGAGCAAGCCAGTAAGCAGCACCCCTCCATGGCCTCTGCACAAGCTCCTGTCTCCAGGTTCCTGCCCTATTTGAGTTTCTGTCCTGGTTTCTCCAATGATGCACTACAATGTGGAAGTGTAAGCCAAAAAAAAAAAAAAACAAAAAAAACAAACAAAACAAAACAAAACAAAAAAACAACAAAACCTTTCACTCCACCTCCCCAACTTCCTTGTTGGTCATGATATTTCCTCACAGCAACAGAGAGCCTAAGGAAGGCATGTTCCTTGTCAGATCAGTGAGTTTTATTTATTAATTCCTTTTAGTAAACAGACCGTTAGAACAGGCAAGTGGGTTAGCTCACCATATTTTCTGCATTAAGGTGTTAAATTTAGTGCTTGGTGAAGCAGGAAGTGCAGTCCTATAGCGTACAGTCAACTGTACACTGGCCAAAGTGCCCTGTTCCTGGAGAGTGTGGATTTCCTGAAGGGAAATTTTGCAGTGAAACATGGCATTAGCACAAGGGTGCTGGTGTCTGTTTTCCCCTCTGGGTTTGGAATAGAAATGACACAATTTATTCTGTCCTGTGAGTACTACATAAAATGCTTTGTAGATTCCAGGAGGTTGGATATTAGCCAGGGTGGCCTGTGGGCAAATTGTAATTAACATGGGCAGACACTCTTGTTAAGGGTGTCTGTTTCACCTGGGAAAGTGACATGGCCGACTGATGAAGATTTTCTTGGCCTAAATTGCCCCAGTGTTTCAGAAGAGAACAGTTTCAGAGATCTCCACACTGTAGGAGTGCTATTGACACAAACTAGGGCTACTATGAAGCTCTGTCTGTAGTTGTATAATGTTCTTTCATGTATGTAGCCTTTGAAATTTTATAGGGCTGGCCTGAATGGATGTGCAAAAATATCTAGAGGAGGACAAGAGTACCAGGTGTTTTTGATCATATGCTTTTTCTATAAATGGAGAACACTTGTTCTCCCTTCAGCTAGTGAGACACAAATGGTTGCGGCACAGAGTGGCATAATGTGGCAACACACACTGTCTGTACTGATTAGCAGTGAGTGCTCTTACATGAGGGACAGTGGAAACCAAGGTCCACAGTGTTCTGTTGAGGCCCAGGCTAGGAAGATCCACTCTTTCTTGGATCATCATTCTTCTTATTATTATTTAAAAACATCCATCTACAGTATTCTCTCTACTCAAAGTGTCTAGTGCATTTACAACTTTTTCTTTTGTGGTATTCAGCATTTACATCAGAACAGAGGAATCACCGCGTTTCCCTTTCCCACCACACACAGACATGATGAGGTCTGTTTGTCCTGACTACATTTTCAGCCTACTCTTCCCCAGGCTTGTCTCCCATTAAAGGTGACTAATATCCTCCTGGCCTCTAATCATGTCTGTTCCCTTTCAGAAGTGTCCAGGATAACACAACACATTACATGATAGCAATGTGGAAAGCATCTCAGCATAGTTTGATTTTTAGTTTATCATATGTTACCATGTCTATTAGTCTACCATATATACTATCAGTACATATGTGCAGCAGAGTGGAACTCTTTGCTGTAAAGTTCTCTACAGTTTGTCTGGATTATGGATATGTTACCTCCAATGAACCACAGTGATTGAGAAGCATGTCTTCTTTCTATTCTTTATAGGCTCTTTCTTTTACATGTGGTAAGAAAGGAGATAATTACTATATTCCCTATTTCTCAGGAGAATCTTAAGAATTTTAAACGCCGTAAGCTGCCACATTTCACAACCAAAGGTTAATAAGAGAGCAATTCTAATTTGGCTATTACTTGTGAGACCGAGATTGAGTCTGTTCTGGGGACATGACGGGATGAGTTGGGTTCACCTAAAATTTCTGTGATGTTGTCATCCCCCGAGCTCCGAATGTGATTTTATCTGGTCAGGATCATACAGTGGCTCCTATTCCAACAAGGTGCATGCTGTTATAAAGGGGACTCTTTTGTGGTTTATACACGTGCCTCGGGAAAACTAAAGTTACAGCACCCCAGGCCGAAGCCTGATCAGAAGCGAAGAGAAACCAGAAGTTATAAGAGGATGCATGGTGTGTTGAAAACTTCCCAGACTTCAGGCTCCTAAAACTGACAGGGCAGTGCCATTGTTCCAAGCCACCCATCCTGTTCCTGGTAAACTGCAGGGTAGGCCGGTAATCCATCCACCATCACCTTTTCCCAGCTTCTCTCTGGTTGGGAACATGGCTTCAGCACTTAGTCCTTTAGGTCATGCTGGGTCCTACCACCATCTAGTAGAGTTTTAGAGCAATGAGGTTTAAATGATGTATTAAAAATAAAATCCCAGGGTGTTCCATACTGAATGCTTTTGTTGAAGTTCTGATTCCTTTTAAAGTGTGTATGGAGATATACATTTATATGGATTAATATATGTGTATATAATGACTTGTTTAAAAACATCTTCCTTTTTTCCACTTATAAGAAAATCTACATTTAGTATGCATGATTCTTAATAAGATACAGTACATTTATTAGAAATGTAATTCAAAAATGTTCTGTAAATTAGTAACAAGCAGTGGATAAAGTACATGAGTAACCTTCATGATTAGGATTTTGACATATGCACTATCACTTTAGCTTATAGATTAAAATCCCGCAATTTTGCGTGCAGAATTTGTCTCTAGGGCATTTTTCCAGCATTCATATACCAAGAGAAGCCAGTGTTTTGTGTTTCTCCTTATACTCCAGTCTGGTATCATCCCCATGGATCTACTCCAGGCCTGGAAAACGTGTGATGGATGAATAGTGTGAGTTTTGCCAGGAACACTTAACAATCATCAGGGGAATTCTTCGGCCTTTAAGCTTAATCTAAAGAAAAAAGACACTAATTTAAGAGACATTTTCCCTATTCTTTTAAAATAAAGTAATGCAGTTATAATGCACAAAACTTTAAATAGGTGCATTTTTGAGGTGATAATGCTGCTGACTATAAATATAAGTAGGTAACTATAACCAGTGCGTCAAACCCTCAGTTTCACATGTGCACACTATCACGGCCATGTGGAATCCGGTCAGGAATGCTTGGCACTGTCAGTACTCTCAGCACTTCACGGGCGACCTCCTGAGGAAAGCATCTTTACTGTAAACATTCTGGACACATTTGTCTCCCAGGGTGAATCAGGGTCTCTAATCGATAGAATCAATGGGTCTTCTCCTTCAATAGCTGACACTGTTCTCACCCTGGCTCCGGAATAGAACGCCTGATGCATGCTTTTAACGCTGATTGCTGCTTTTGCTTCCCACAAATTAATACTCAATATTTTGCTGTCCACAGTTATGGACAGGAGGTGTTCTGACCATTTGTTCATTGGCCTGGTTAGGTTGGTTCCAGTATTGGCTCTGTTATATGTGTGTTGGGTCAGATGTGGTTTTGTTTTGAATACTGGTCATGGATCACTGAGTATGGCACTAGATAAGTCTACACTTTCTCATTAGTAAAATGCATTCAAATTCTCTGTTTCCTAACTTCCAGAGCTTCCTAACAATCAAATGAAGCAGTGTATGTGTGAGTCATTAGAGGACTGTACTCTAAACTGTTTGCATGTTGCATTCATCTTCTTTAGCAGCCATTGTACCGAATGTGGATAGCCCCGTGTGCCATTTTAAGCCTGGTGGAAGGATTCTCTTTTGGGACTTCATGAAAACTCATTTGGTGAAAGAAGTGCAATTTGATTATCTTTTAGTTCAGATAACATGCTGTGATTTTGCCTCACAGATTGCTTCTTGGGTCAATTTCATTGTTCTCCCCAAATTGTTTTTAATGTATTATTATGACATTTCAGTTCATTGTTCTCTTAGTTCATTGATTATAGTTTTGTCAGATGAAAAATTATTTTTATAACCATTCATGACATTGTACCTTCCTTAATAATGTATATATTTTCATTATATATAATACACACACACACCATACTGCTGAAGATGAGTGAATATATTTGTTTACTACATACATAGCATCGGTCATTGTTAAAAATCATGCATTAGGCAGCCTGCCCAGGAGCAAGGTGGAAATAGTGTCAGGTGTTGAAGACAAGACACACCATATATGTGTGACTGGTGTAGAACCTACAGTGGCCTTATTCTTGTTCAACAAGTGCTTTCACACATTAAGCTCCACCCCAGCCCTGAGTTTACATTTATGCTCAGGAAAAAGCGGTGGATGGATACATATGTACTTTTTTTATTAATAAATTTGATTAGCAATTCTGATGATGATCCTGGCAGTATGTTGTTTCTTGAACAAATAAAGCCACCACAACAAGATGGTACCCTCGTTGAATTACAGGATAGTTATAACAAAAATGTGTACTTTCTAAGTATTTTGATCAATCTTAAGTGGTTTAACACATATATTTATAAATAATTTGAATATAATCAAGTTTTAAAAAAATTTTACAAAATGTCCCTTTTAATAATAATGTTAACCTGTGCTGGAGTGATGGCTCAGAGGTTAAGAGCACTGACTGCTCTTCCCAAGGTCCCGAGTTTGATTCCCAGCAACAATATTGTTGCTCACGACCATCTTTAATGGAGTCTGATTTCCTCTTCTTGTGGGCATGAAAAGAGGGCACTCATATAAATAAAAAATAAATAAATAATAAATCTTTAAAAGAAAATAATGGTAATCCTTTCGAATACATTTTCAGAAAAAAAAAAGTATCATGGAAGTGGCTGTACTTAATTCAAAAGGAATGTAAGGTTTGAGAGGAAAACCATATTTCCAGCAGTGGATCTGGGAATGTGACATTGTAGCTGGGCAGGAGGGGAACCTCCGAAGAGCTAGTTCTCTAGCCCCGCCTTGAAAATACAGAGAAATCAGGACATGGATAGAAATAAATTTCCTGGTGACCTATTTTTCCCTGGGCAAATGTAAGAGAAATGATCAAGGTAACACCCAGTTCCTTAAACACAGGTAGAGAAATGTTTCCTCCTCAGTCAAAATGTGAGTGAAAAAACTGATTGACTAAGAAATGTCTAGTTAAGAATGGGCTCCAAATTAACTCAAAATAAACAAGTGCAATCAGCCAAACTGCCCTTGATTTGTAGACACATTCACACATATACACACACATACACAAACACATACACGCACACATACACACAGAAAAATTCTGAGAGAAGAGACAAAGACAAAGAGAACAAGAGAGCGAGAGAGAGAAGGAAGAGAGAGGGAGAGAAAAAGAGGAAGAGAAAACAAGAGAAGGACAGGGAAGAGAGAGAACGAGACATGGAGAGAGACAGAAAGGGGAGAGAGTGGTGGGAGAGAGAGAACAAGAGAGAAAAAGACAGTGACCAGATCACCGAAGATATGGGGCTAGTTTAATGTTAATATTTTAATAGTTTTAAGGAAAATGATAACAGTTAAAACTCAGCAAGCTTGCCACCTCAATTTATAGCAGAATGTTAATTAATGCTTAATTCAGTGGTGTGCAAACATTTTAGAGCTTTTTCCTCATCTTTTTCCATCTTTGAAACAGTGTGGGAAATGTGTCTGTTAATTCTGAATTTTCTACAGTGTTTTGATGGCGTCAACTATGATGTATATTGCTAACTCATAGACTTCTACAGCTCCAAGTATTTTTAACACAAATTTCTACACCAATGTCCACATTTATCTGTGAGTGATACACAGGTGGATGGCAGCTCACTCCCAATTTTGAGGTTCAGCTAATTGGCAACTAATTACTAAACATAAAGCAGAACTGTTGTAGAGTCTGCCTGTCTGGGCCACACCTATGAGAAAGTGTGTGTGTATTGAAGAGGGAGTGAGAGCCAGATTGAGAGATTTATTTTTGCTTTAGTTTGGCCTTCAGGTAAGAGACCTAAAGTGTCCAACTATTCTTTTCAGTGAGATTACTTTTTACCTTCCAGATGAGACTTGTCTTATGCATGCCTGCTTTGAAAATTGTACCAAACTACTCAAGTTTCTTTAGTCAGGCCTATTGCTGAGAAAAACAATACCCCAGATACTTTCTACCCCTCCATGTTCTATTGTTACTTGTACCAGAAACATGAGTTGATGCAAAGCCCCCTTGCCCATAAGCGTAAAGGTTCCTAAGATTCTGTATTCTTGAATTGACTATTTTGAATATTATTTCTTGACTTTTTGAATCATGATGTACTTACTTGAATAATAACATGTTGGTATGGGTTGAGCACTAGTTGTCAAACAGTATGCTAGTGTTTTTAATAGTCTCTTACTAGGACCGATAGTAACTCCATTAAACAAGGGATGCTTTTTATCCTTTTTTTACGAATGAAAAAGCTGAAGTGTTGAATAATGTTCCACAGAAAATATAGCTGAATAATAGTTTCAGCAGCTGTGTGACTATCACCTGTCTGATACCAAGTTCACTATTCATTGTATTTCCAGCTCACATGGAACTATTTTGACATCAGAATGGTGAAAGGCTCATTAAAATATCCATGACAGTATAGATATCGGAAGCAGGGGAAGACAGGGAACAGGACAGGAGCCTTCCACAGAGGGCCTCTGAAAGAATCTATCCGTCAGGGTATCAAAGGAGATGCTGAGACTCACAGCCAAACTTTAGGCAGAGTGCAGGGAATCTTATGGAAGAAAGGGTAGAGAGTGTGTGGAATCTTATGGAAGAAGGGGGAAGTAAGACCTGGGGAGGACAGGAGCTCCACAAGTAGAGCAACAGAACCAAAAAATCTGCTTTTTTTTTTTTTTCTAAGACTGATACTCCAACCAAGGACCATGCATGGAGATAACCTAGAACTCCTGCACAGATGTAGCCCATGGCAGCTCAGTATCCAAGTGGGTTTCCTAGTAAGGGGAACAGGGACTGTCTCTGACATGAACTCAGTGGCTGGCTCTTTGATCCGGGGGAGGAGCTTTGCCAGGCCACAGAGGAAGACAATTCAGCCAGTCCTGATTAAGCTAAGGTCAGATGGAAGGGGAGGAGGACCTCCCCTATCAGTGGACTTGGAGAGGGGCATAGGAGGAGATTGAAGGAGGGAGGGTGAGATTGGGAGGGAATGAGGGAGGGGGCTACAGCTGGGATACAAATTGAATAAACTGTAATTAATATAAAAAATAAAAATTTAATTAAAAAAAGAAAGACCTGGAAGGGACAGGAGCTCCACAGGAAACCAACAAAAGCTGAAATACCTGGGCCCAGGGGGGGTTGCAGAGACTGATAACGCTGACCAAGGACAATGAATGGAGAGGACCTAGACCCCCTGTACAGATGTAGCCCATGGCAGCTTAGTCTCCATGTGAGTTCCCTATTAAGGGGAGCAGGGGCTGTCTCTGTCATGAACTCATTGGCAGACTCTTTGATCAGCTCTTCCTCCACCCCTGGGGGGTGCAGCCTTGTTAGGCCCCAGAGGAAGACAGTGCAGCAAGTCCAGATGAGACCTGATAGGCTGAGTTCAGATAGGGGAATTGGACCTCCTATCACTGGACACTGGGGGAGGGGCATAAGGGAAGAGGAGTCTGGGAGTGGAAGGAGATGGGAGAGTGGGCTACAGCCGAAATACAAAGAAAATACATTGTGGTAAGTAACAAATTAGTAACAATAATAAACAAAATCTGTGACCTGGATTGGGAGGAAATTAAATATGGCGCTAACAAGCTTTTTGCCTAGTCTGGTGATTTAGGTGTTGGATATTTGGGCCACCTTCACTCTACATAAAGGAATGGCTGTACACTCTCCCATATGAGATTTAATTTCTTCTCCAGATGCATAAAGTGTTAAATAATAAACATTTTTTTTCCTCCAGAATAATATATAGTACAAAAAAAAAAAAACCTCTTCAAAGTGAGATAGGAAAGTGAGTATCAGAGAAGCTTATTTTAGGATACAGTCCTACAGGAGATGGAACAGCCTTGTGAGATTAGAACTGATTTTCTCTATAGTTATGAATTAGCAACAGCTGGAATGAATTCAGCCACGAGGAGCTGAAAGGGAGGGATATAAAAAGTTGAAAGACTCATTGCTTGGTGCTGAGGTCACCTGCCTCATCATGGACTAAAATAGAACAGTGCAAGTGTTGAGAATTCTGTTCTGCCCTCCCTGTCTTTGTAGCTTTATTTTTAGTGTTGCCAACAGCAGTTGGATATATTTCTTGTTCTGTGTACTTTCTTGGTTACATTTGTCTTTTCTCTTCTAGGCCTTTCCTCCCATGACAGGTGGGAGGAACTTCCTAAATGATGGAAGCCAGCCTCTGGTCATCAGAGATGCACTAGCTTACCCTAAAGCCTTACTAATGAGAGTGAAAGAGTATCAGATAGCTAATGATGTAGGGATGATAAAAATATTTAATGAAGGATGGATTTAATAAACCACTATAATAGATTTCTTCCTATGAAGACAATGAAAACATATTTATTTACAGTACTCCATAAAACAACTTAAATGCATACCATAGAAGTCCCAAACTGCAAATCCACAACACTTTTTATGTGATAAAAGCAAACACATTTTCTTATTAAAATTGTTTATATCTGTATTTTTTTAAAGAAATTAGGGGAGTATTGTTTTGATATTTAGGTACAGCATGCTATTTATTCAAGATAAAAGTAATTGCAGTACTTTAAAAGGTGAATAAATACCATTTCCGATGCTGATTTACTTAAAGCCCAGGTAACAGTGGTGATCTGAGGCGATCATAGACTGTGGTTTCCCCAGGGACTATCAGCAGTCTAGTTCACTGGAGTGAGGAGGCGGCCAGTGCCTCTTATACTGCACTACACATTTGTGTCACCTAGTGAATTTTCAACATCCACAGTTCTTGGGCTTTTCATAGGTAGTGATTACGAAGGTTGACCTGACATGAGTATAAAATCCTCCTGCATGTTAGGACTGTGTAGCCGAGGTTTGAGAGCCTCTGCGGTTGTCTACAGTAACTGGCTCTGCTTTGCAAGCACATGCATCTTTTTGGGTACCACACTTTGCTTCTCTGTTCCCCCTTCTTATGCTGAGAGACCATCAAAAGACACAGCTTTATTAGGCTAATGGAGAGCTCTGTAGTGTATATTTAGAATTCTCTACCTCCAATTTAATTTGGCGAGTACATTAAAATGTACTAGAATTTATTAAAGACAAATCACAAGGCTTTCATTCCCTAATATGGAATACCTACTTTGTATTACAGAAGTCAGTAATGAGGCAACTAAGAGATATGATCTTGCTATTTGGGGAACCAAAACATATAACTAAAATAGTTTTCCCTCCAAAACCTTGTGCTTCATAGCAATGTGTAGTAATATTGTAATAGATGCAGAAAGAGGAAGGACAGCCCTGGGTTGCTGTGACACAGAGGCCTCCTGGAGGGGATGACCTTTGCAAAGTTTACAGGTGCTTGCTTTGCCACTGCGTCTAGCACAGCCTCCTCTTCTTAGTGTTTCCAAGTCTCCTTTGTCCATACCCATTTTTTTCTTTATGAAAGTAACTATCTTTCATCGAATCACATTGTCTTGGGACTGCTTTTAGTTAGCTGATCACCTTTTGTTTACAACTGTTTGCTACTTCAATGGGATGCTTTTCTAAAAGAGCGCAGCTTTTAGTCTGGCTTTAATACGATGATAGGGTAGCTTGAAATTTCTAGCACAGAAGTAGGAGAGCATTAAATAAAATACAGAAGGAGCACGTTAAACAAAGTGAAGACAATACAATGTGATTGAAAATTATCATCACATTAAGAAAGTTCAGACTTTGTCTCCTCTGTTCCGTCCTCCTAAGTGAAGTTTTTCTCACTCTTCTGTTTACCATTTCCCACAGGTATTAATTACCCTTACTCAGGCACCCCGGGCGGTTCAGAGCTTCCAAAAGTATCAAGTCAGGAGTTAATTACAGTACAGCCGTCCCTCAGAAGCAGGGCTACTTTACTCCTCTTGTGCTGCCCCATATAAAAGAATATGGGCAAGAAAAGAAAAAGAAAAAGGAGGAGGCTGCTTTCTGCCTTGCATTAAAGTATGAACTCCTTCCTAGTAGGAATAGGGGCCACTGAAGCTCTCCCTCTCCCTTCCTCTCTCTCTCTCTCTCTCTCTCTCTCCTCTCTCTGTGTGTGTGTGTGTGTGTGTTTGCGCGCGCGCGCGCGCACGCACACATGCTTTTCTGAAGGTGGACTGTGTCAGGTATTTTAGAAGGCTATTTTGGCAGCATTGTATAGGCAATAGCTTGATAAAAATGTCAGCTCACTTAGGAAGTGTGGAATGTGTCCTGGGTTCTACACAGGTCCAGTCCAGAATTTAAATTGGCATCAGTGAAGGCTTACCACATAGGGCACTATCTTTGTATACTAGGCTGTGATGGCAAATTTGGGGGATAAAGATAAATATGGTACAACATTTGTTCTTTGCTTTTCTTCTTGTGGGTCTGACAGCTGGTTGACTGGTTTGTGCTTGAGTTGTTTGCATAGCCAGTGGTGACAGTGATGGATTCCAGAGAGAGAGAAGTCTACAAAGCCATCATCAGGCCTTGTTTAGTGCTTGAGATGGCACCAGTGCAGGAAGAAGTGGGAAGTAGGAACTTTCAGAGACAGTGTCGTCTGGATGAGTGTTCTGTTTCCCATTTACATAACACTGCCTACGCGGAAAGCAAGGTTCAGTTGTAATGCTTCTTGATCATCTAATTTTGTTTGACTTCCTTGAACCTTTATATTTTTACATTTTGCTTCATACAGATTTCTTCAAGTGAGTTTGGGCACTGTAGTTACTAGGCAGAATGTTTCCCTAGACTACTATTCCAAATATCCATAACTCACTTGGTGTGAATGCAAATTCACCCCATGCTTATCAAATCTGTAAAATTTTGATGTGTAGTCTTATGGGAGATACCATCTTTGACATGTTCCTGTATGTCTATTACAGCAGTTTCCATTTTGAGACATTACAAAAGAGCTTATATAAGCAAGAGAATAATATATTATGTGTGGTAGACAAGGATACTGTGATTTCTTTCTTCGTGACTGAAGCTCACTGAAGTGTACTGATCAACCATTACTGATATGATAGTGCAAGTAGGGTGTTCCTGTAGCTCCACTACTCAACCCCTTAGTATACTCTGGTGCTCAGGTTAAGCAGAGCAGTAGGCTGTGAAGGTGTTTCCAAGGAAGTCTGAAAATACTGTCTGTGCATTAGAGAGACAAAAATGATCTTTTCTTATTGATGGTGCTTCTTTTTCATCTGCACGTCAATGCTGTTGTTGCTGATAAGTGCATGTAGAAACTTTACGAATTTATAATAACATGTGTTTATATAATCTACCTTTTGAAATATTTTAAAGATCAACTGTTGTGTTTTCATAAGTCACTATTGTTTGAGTCACAGATAAATGTGTCACTAAAAAGCAATTTTCATGAAAATTAACAAGTGTTGCTCTTTATTATCCCCTTCCTTAGTCAGTGTGCAGGTTATCATGGAGTTTATCTCATGGGTGGTAAGCGACTGTACCTCTCCAGCATTTGGCAGATGCAGGAAATTAAATTTCATAGAGGCGTGATGCATCCAGTGTATTCATATTTAGCTTATCTAGTGATATGAGAAATGCTCATACACCCAAGTGAAGATAGTCCTGTGGTCAGATCGGCTACCCATTGATTGTTTTGTTGTAGTTTTTCTTTAAATTTCATATGTATTTTCTGGCTTTGGCAAACCGATCTCATGATTACCTGCGAATGTACTCTCTGGTGGGGTAACCATAAGGGGAGCAAACAGAACGCTCAGAACTAGTAAGACTGCTATTAGGTCATTAATTTCGGCTGTGATGGGTCTCTCTGGCTGTGTTAGTCACAGTCTTTAGAGGGACAGAATACTCGCCATCGGATCTGCTTCATTAGTATACAGAACATTCAGTTGTTGTGGTTGTTCTTACTTCTGAGGTTCTTGTTGGAAATTACTATAGGATACTGTTGGTTCATTGTAAATATTAGACATTTTTATTAGAAGGATACACAGGGTAAAAAAGAACGTGGAAATGTCTGAAATGATTAAAGTGATGAGACAAAAAAGAAAAATAAGATGAAATCTTTCAACATTAATAGATCAGAATGTAACATAAAAGTGATTTCTGAAGCGATGATGTCTAAGTTAGGCATTGTCTAGCATGTGGTACTCGTTCCTCTCTATGTACCACTCAGGTATCTGATTGTAAACACAAAAATGGAAAAAGGTAGTAGAGAAACTCTTACAGCTGACAGTCTCAGGCTTGTGTCCTCACACTGGAAAAAAATGGGATTCCATCCAATCATGATAATCTGTAATATATAGGCACATACTTAGTCATGTTCCTTGGGATTACTGTCTCAGTTCCACAAACTAGCCTTCTATTAAAATCAGGCAAGATCTTGGACTCGGCTTTTCTTTGTCTTCAGCTGATATTTGTCATTGTGCTTTTAATTCTGTTGTTGTTTGTCAGGATTTACTTGGCCAGGAGTGTTGTGGTACATTTACTCAGAAATACATTTCTCCAGCTTTGGATATATGATTCTGTTTACATAATTTTAGCTTATCTTAACTTATGTATCATTTTTATATTCTTAGCACTATGTTTTTTTAGATATTCTGCCAAACCTTAAATACATTTAAGACAAAAGTATTAAATACTATTTCCACATTACTGCCCTTTTCTTATCTAGACACATTTTTCTCCTTTTCTTTGAAAGCATTTTTTTGTTGTTGTTGTTGTTCTTCAATAAGAAGAGTGTATGAATAGTCAAGTAATTTAAAATTATGGAAGACATTATTATCATCCTTTATTATTTTCAGCAAAAATTTAACTCAACAAAGTTAGCCATACTAACAATAGAATTCTGCTTAGTCAATTCAGAGAGCTTTTGCTAGTGTGATGGAAGTAACTCAGAATCATCTAAGTCAGGAAAGTGCCCTGAATGCTTTAGATTCTTCTCTTTAAGCAGCCACTTGCTGCCCCTGGTAAATATAGTTTAGTAGTTGAGTGACAGCAACATATGCTGAAACCTAACCCCAAATCTCAGTGGGCAGATCACTGATCTGTCTGGCCTCAGTGACCCTTCTGCTGACTGCAAAGTGACATGGTGAGAACTGGCCACAATGCCATGCTTTCCTTTTCTTCAGATGAAAAATCACTAGTACTGAGTTATCAAGTTACTTTAAAAATCAATCCAAACCTTGACTTGGAGTTTTGCCTTGGGTAAAAATTCTTTAATGTATACAAAACCAAGTTTGTAAACAACAAACTAAATTATCTCCAATAATTGACTGTTATCTGAATCTTGCACTCTTACGAGAGAGAGAGAAGGCAGTTGGACTGGATCTTAGCTGATGCAACAATTCTTCTTTAGCACATTTCCATCCAGCCTGACAGTTGAGACCTGGGTGAATCCTAGGCATTTCTAGACTATGAAAAGCAAGGTTCACTTAACAGTCTGAAATTAAACTAATCTGTTCTGACATTTGTCCCTACTGCTGATCCGTAGAGATCCAAGTTCCTGCCGTGACCTCTTGGCTGTACATGTTTCTCTGTGTCCTTCTCATTGCAGCCACGAGGTTCCTTCAGGTCACCTGCCTCTACCATCCACTTATATGTCTCTCTTTTGGATAGAGTTTTAAGCACATATTTAAAACTCCCGTCTGGAATTTGACTCTGGTCTGTGTTCCCTTCTGTCTTTCCTTGGTTACTGACTTAAAATATAGGGATTAGAGGTCAAAGGCAATTGGATTCTTAGTTAACAACACTTTAATTTTTTTTTCATTTAATAAAACTATTCACTATGTTGGCAGAGTGAACTAGTGATTCTACAGATCTTGAAACTAGATGATCTTGGTGACATCAATGTAAAAGGCCCTCCTCTCTGTTAAGATTCAGGACCATTTTATTTGTAGAAGGTCAATTGTGGTGATGCCTTCAAAGTATGTAATTCTGAGTTTTGTTTTTGTGGGTGTGTAGAGGATATACTGTTGAAAGGAATGATTTGATAAAGAAGGTAAGGGCTCAGTTTTACCTATGTATAAATAGACAGTGAATTAATACTCTATGTGAAATTTTTGGCAAACCCCTCTTCCCACCCTTTTACGAATGGCAAATAACACAGGTGTTATATCACTACGAAAATAATTTTTCTTTGAATTATTTTGGTAGTTTCATTAGGTTAGTTCAATATTTAGAAAGCTCCTGAAAAAGCACAATTGAGACTAAAAGAACAGAGTAGAAACCAGAATATAAGTCAGTACTATTGAGGTTTTAGTGAAGTTAAAGACTAATTACTTACCACAGTTCAGCTGTGAGGAAGTAGAATGTTTCTCAGAGTTACTGATCCCAGAACTGCAGAGGCTTCTCTCTGCTCTTGCTAAAATAACTTAAATTTATCAGCACAATAAAAATCGAAGGAAGGAAGGAAGGAAGGAAAGAAGGAAGGAAGGAAGGAAGGAAGGAAGGAAGGAAGGAAGGAAGGAAGTCAAGGAAAGGAAAGCAGATTGACATGCTGGTTAATTTTTATCAACTTGACACAAGCAGAGTCATTTGGGAAGAGTGAACCTCAGTTAAGAAAGTACCTCCATCAGGCTGGCCTGCAGGAAATGCCATGAGGTTATTGTTTCGGTAAAAGATTGATGTGGGATGGTCCAGTACCCATTCCATCCCTGGGCAGTGGTCTTGCTTGAACAAAAGGGCAAACTGCAGGAGCCATGGAGAACCTCACAGGTTCCAAACTCCAGTTTCCTGACTTGAATTTCTTCCCTGATGTCTCTTCATGATGGACTCTAAGCTGTAGCATGATATAAACCCATTCCTCCCAGGTTGCTTATGGTCACAGAGAACAGACTAGGATAATAGGGAAAAAATGGTGAGAAGAAAGAAAGAAAGAAAGAAAGAAAGAAAGAAAGAAAGAAAGAAAGAAAGAAAGAAAGGCTGGAGTAATAGCTCAGTTAGAATCAAAATTAGAGCTTCAGAATTCACATAAAAAATACACACGTAACTACAATACTGGCCAAGGTTTACTGGCCAGTCAGCATTGTCTCCTTGGCAAGTTCTAGACCAGGCTCCATCTCAAAAAGCAAAGATGGCCTATACCTGAGGAAACATATCAGAGACTGTTCCTTGACCTTCTCACAGATGAATATATACCTCCATATGTGCATGTGTGCATGCATATTCTCTCTCTCTCTCTCCCTCTCCCCCTCTCCCTCTTCTTTCTCTCTCCCCTTGCCTTCCCCTTCCTTTTCCCCTCCCCTCCCCCTCACTGTTTCCCCTTTCCCTCTTCCCTTCTCTTCTCTCCCTCTCCCTCCCCCTTTTTGCCTTCCCTTCCCTTCTCCCCTCCTCTCCTTTTCCCTCCTCTTAACTCTCTCTGCCTCTCCTTCCCCTTTCCTCCTCCTCCTTTTCCCTTTCTCCCTCTCCTATTCCTCTTCCCCTCCCCCCTTTGTTTACCTCTTTCCTTCCCCCTCTTTCCCTCTCCTCTTGGGGAAAAAAGGAAAAGACAAAAGGAGAGCTATGGTAGGATAGCTATGGTAGGATAGTACTCAGAAAGAAGTGCAGCATTTGCAACATGCTGTCTCTTTATGTATCTATTTTATATTCATAGCATTTTATTTCTTTGAATTAGTTTGAATCTTCCACTCACGAGCACAAACATACATCTGTTTATTTAGTTCATCATGAAGAATTAAGAAGCATAAATTCATGCTTTGTCTTCTTGAAAACCTCATTGTTAAGATCAGCTTTCTAAATAGACTGATGTTTGTCCTCACTGTGGCAAAAGCAGTGAAATTATAGGAGTAGTAAATTGGGTAATTTGCTGGAATTAAAAAAGCATGAAAAGATAGCATTCCTGCTTTCCCAGCTGTGTTTTCTTCCTCGCTCAATTTTTAAAGTCTCTCTCTCTCTCTTGCTGAAGATTGGGCGGTGAGCTGGCAAACTCTTTTCTACCCATCAGTAGTTAAGGCTTACCCTCAGCCTGGTGTGGCCTAAATGTTTAAGGAATGACTTCATCCCTGGGTTTTTAGGTGATGCATAATTGGACATAACATCCCTGCAAGGTTTTGTTATTGGCCACATCCTATACCTGTCTCATTCTATCCTCAGGCCATTAATATCATCAACACTTTGGCTGTTGATCATTTTTAGTTCTGCCACCTTCATAGTCTGTTTCTTGACTATCATGTTCTTTCATGACACAGAATTTTAAAGCACTTTCTTAACTGCTGTGAGGTTTTTTGTTTGTTTGTTTGTGTTTTTGTTTTTTTAAACTCTCTGAATCTCATCTTTGTAAGTGTAAACATGCTGTTGATGAAATGAGGTCACATGTCCTTCCTGCATTCACTAGTATGGAATATTGGCGCATCACAGCTTCTGTATTATTACTGACCTTGCAAGTGCTTCATTATAACTTTTATCACTTGTTTTGTATTTACTATCAACCTTTGTGTTTTTCTGCTTGTGGGTCTATTGTCAGCGGAAATGTCATCTTTTCCAAACGATCAGTTGTGAGACGGATACTGTGCTTAAGGGTCAACATTTGCAATTTGCAAATATTTACATAGATACACATACGTAAAGTGATTAAATAGTTAAGGGAACAAGCACAAGGAATTGTTATGAGAAAACCAATAGATAAGTGTGTCAAAAATTATGTTACAGAATGTTTCCTTAGATTACAGTAAGATTATCCATTTAACAGGATATTCATTTAGGGTACCTGGTTCTACCCTAAAACCTATGACCTAGCCAGCAAAGAAGTTTTGTCCCTGTTAACAGCACCAAGAGTGAGTTCCATCTTGTGGAACAGGGTTTAAATCCAGGCAGAAAGTAGATACTATAATCCATGTGGCACTATTGCACCAGCAGGCATATTTTGCCAAGACAGTCATTATTGTAGCTTGCAGGGTTCACAGTTGGGAAAGACTTGATGATGACTTTTCTCACCAAGTAACATGCATGGAACTTCCCATTACTATAAAAAGCTAGCCGTTAGGAATAAAGCTTTCAAGTTGATACCAGCTTGATTTCTCCATGACCAGTGATTCAGGTGTGTGGTATCCTCAGCAATAAGGTCTTACCACCAAGATGAAGGGTAACCAAGAGCAATGGCTACCTTCTGTAATGTTTGAACCTATCTGTGGGATCCCACTGACCAACAACTGAAAAAGAGGTAACCTGTACTTTGTACAAGGGCTTCTTATTTGATAGTTATGCCTGGAGTGGCTTTGTCTCTGTTATAGCACTGTTATCCTGTTACTTAGTGATAAACTTCCCCATAGGGTCTTATCTTCACATTAACTTATTAGTGCATCTTTCAACATTCATCAGAAAAGTCTCTCTCTCCCTCTTGCAGTAGATGTTGATTAATGCAGAGATTAACAAGCAGCCAATATGCATAGACTATGACATGTGGAGTGCTCAGCTAAAAATTGGACATCTATGTCATATCCCCTTCCTCCAAGGCACAGAGGTCATCACAGGAGAGCAGATGGAAAGATTATAAGAGCCTGAGGGTGTTGGTGGCTTTAGTGAAACACTACTTGCCAGGCATGATAGCACAGCTGCACACAAGAACTCACAATGACTTGCACAACACTTGCAAAATATCAAGCTAGCCAACATTCCATCACAGATGGGGGGGGTTGGTGAAGTCCCACCCTCTGTGTAGCTATTAGAAGTCTATGGCTGCTAGGGTAGGGAGAATAAGTTTTGTTCAGGTATGTAGCCATTACACTTGGCTTGTTTATATTTCTTTACACTTCTTTTGTATTCTCTTTTATGTTATAAAGATGGATGTGAGAACTTTAGTGTGAGTATGAATATAATAGTTCTTGTGTTAGCGTACTTATTAGAGCACAATCACTGTTGGAGAAAAGTATTCTCGTAATAAATGGATGTTTACTACAGGAAGTATTTTTAAATATTAATGTTTCATTATTTTAAGATAATTGTAAGAATATACTAAGACTTCCTTTTATATGTCTGCTGTTATATTAAAATAAATAGCGACAAGCATACGTTTTGTTTTAAATCCTTTCCAGCTGAAATCTATATCATATTAGCTCTGTTTTTTCTCTGCCTGTATTTTTATACTATGAACACATTACTAATATTGGAGCAACTGCATAGCTTGCATACATTTCTGCAGTGTTCACCATAGGTTGCCTGTTTATTTTATTCAGAATGTGTGGGAGGTCAATACATTGCTGTTAGGATGATCTTGATTTATACCACTTCATTAAAATCATGTGTCTGTTTATCAGAAAATGTTTTGCAAGCAACTGATGCTTCATGGGAATTCACACATTATCTTTTCCATTCGTTGCCCCCTCCCACCCTCTTATTATGTTCGAGTCTGTTAGGAATAGACAAAACAGTGGTAACCTATGTGCTCATGTTTACAATCCTGACAAAACAGTTCTATAATTCAATTGGTGTGATGTCTAAAATATTAGCTAGTCAGAAAGAGTTCTATTTCTCAAGGCTAAGGATAATGGAATGGCTTCAAAGGGTCCATTACCATATGACTTAACATAGGGCATCAGAACTTTTCAATCCAACTAGACTCACCATACTGATATGAAGAAAGACATAATCATCTTCTTTTTCCAAAACTTTCTAGTGATCAGATACTTTTTCTTTATTCTCTCAACCACATTCACACGATTGCTTCTAAGTTCTTATTCATTCAGCATGTCTCCCTCCCTGGAATACGTCCCATTAAAGGAACACTTAATGAAGGAGAAAAATTCATATAAAACTACAAATGACTAGTTGCAGATGGGAAAGAAATTAATCTATCTAAATTAAGTGACTTTATTTAAATTCCATTGTGTCAGATCACCAGATCCTCCTTGGGAACATTGATATCTACTGTGCAAAGAACACTTAATGGAAGAAAAAAAAAGACCTATTACTTCATGTTCATCTATTATATTTAAGGTATCTGAAAGCCAAATATAACAGTTTTATACTATGCCATGTCTTTGCTAACATTAAAGAATAAATCTCTTGCATGGAACTTGAGTTGCAACACTTGGGTAAACTGAAGCTCTGAAGTGATTAAGTCCATGAGAAAGAGCAGTTCTGGCTGCACTGTATCATTTGCCAGCTGCAGTCAGCTTACCGTTGAAACTTAGGAGGGTGTCGTTCTGACATGTAAGGCCTGAGGAGTGTGTAGCAGGTGTCCATCTGATTCCATAATTTTGTGGCCAGTGTGTTGTCAGATTCTAAATACAGCTTTGAATTAACATCTCTTTGCTTTGATAATCTGAGTTTTTGAGATTTTACATGGTCATATGAGCTGTTAGCGATGCTAAATATTGGTAAATATAGAGCAAACAGCAGATGTTAAGAGCCTGATGGAGATAGTTTTTAGTAAGCTTGTTGCTTTAGGTCAATATTCAGCTTTTTGTAAGACTTCGACCCTTCCCCCAGTGGATTTTTCATGCTGTGTACCTTAGAAGTAGCGAAGAATTGCAATGCCCCTTCCTCTGTGTTTCTGCATGGGGAAAAAGACAGATAAACAGCATGGAGGTAATTCTGTGAGACCACTTTAGTAATGAAAAAGTAACAGAAGCAGTTCCTTTAAGATAATACGATTCCTATTCCGATGTCTGTCTCATTTGCCTTTCTGAATGAAGATTGAGCATCTTACCCAGGGTCCTCCTTCTTGATTAGCTTCCTTATGTGTACAGATTTTAGTATGATTATCCTATATTATATGTCTAATATCCACTTATAAGTGAGTATATACCATGTGCATCTTTCTGATTCTGAGATACCTCACTCAGGATGTTCTTTTCTAGATCCCATAATTTGCCTGCAAATTTCATGATTTCCTTGTTTTTAATTGCTGAGTAGTATTTCATTGTGTAAATGTACCACAATTTCTGTATCCATTCCTCAACTGAGGGACATCTGAGAGAAAATAGGGAACAGTGCAGCAGCCTACCACAGAGGGCCTCTGAAAGACTCTATTCAGAAGGTTATCAAAACATATGCTGAGACTCATAGCCAAACTTTGGGCGGAGTGCAGGGAATCTTATGAAAGAAGGGGGAGATAGAAAGACATGGAGGATACAGGAGCAACACAAGGAGAGCAACAGAACCAAAAATTCTGAGCACAGGGGTCTTTTGTGAGACTGATACTCCAAATAAGGACCATGCATGGAGATAACCTAGAACCGCTGCACAGATGTAGCCCATGGCAGCTCATTGTCCAAGAGAGTTCCCCAATAATAGGAACAGGGACTGTCTCTGACATGAACTCTTGGGCTGGCTCTTTGATCATCTCCACCTGAGGGGAGAGCAGCCTTACCAGGTCACAGAAGAAGACAATGATGCCAGTCCTGATGAGACCTGAAAGACTAGGGTCAGATGGAAGGAAAGGAAGACCTCCCCTATCATTGGACTGGGGGAGGGGCATAGGAGAAGAAGAGGGAGGGAGGGTAGGATTGGGAGGGGATAAGGAGGGGGCTACAAAGTGAATAAACTGTAATTAATAAAAATAAAATAAAAATTTTAAAAAGATAATATGATTCCTAATATGCCTAGTAAAAAAAACATTTCATTTGGTGATCAGTTCTCTCAGTAATCAACATTCTTTATAGCTTTGTACATATTTATATGTATGTGAGCATACAGTTGTTGATTTCTCCAGGAAGAAAGATGTTTTGTAAGCCCTTTGCAAAGGATAGATGGCAGCTGGGAATCCTTGAACGAGTAGAACCATGTGCACTCACAGTATTTACTAATCAACTGCCTTTTTTCTTTCTTTTTTTAATTTAGAAATAGCACTTTGCATCTTTGCTGTTCATTTCATCTTAGGTTTATTGCTAATGAGATTTCTTGTCAACACTCTAGTCCTTACTCTCTGCTTTTCAAGGGAATCTCTAGAGAGTATAATATTTCAACTCTGTGTCATCTGTGAGAGTGGTTAGTTACCTGAGAGCACAGAGAGTATTCAACTTTCCCAAGAGGCTGTCTTTTACTCCAAGAGAGTACAAAGCTTTACACACTAGAGTTGTTACTCTTCTTTGTGTTAGAGAAAGATTAGGCCTCCAAGGGGCATTCTCTGTCCTTTTTTTTCTTCTTGCAGGTGCTTTCACTTGCTTGGGGTGAATCAGAGCATTCTGCCGTGTGCAATTCTAATCACGTGGGCTCTGCCCTTTCTCTAAAATTTCTCAGCTTTCTGCAGTGCTATTTCATTTTCTACCGTTTTGCTCTGTCTTATTCCCTGAAGATTCCAGAGAAAATCCCAATCACTCTAATTGTCTTTTCCCATGAGGAGCTTAGAGTAGCATGAGAGAGATTTTATTTATCAACAAGTTATAGCAAGTAGAAGCTTGGCAAACAAATATTTGAGAATTTTGACTTCAGAATTATTCCAATTGTTTATGTATTTACCATGTATAAAGTAGTCTATTAATTATTTTTATGTATACTAATTCACTCAAACCCCTCAAAAACTTAATAAGCTACAGATGGCTGCCTGTGCTTTGAAGATGGGGAAACAGTAAGCTTTCTGTGGGCACCCGTAATGCAAGAATGGAGCACCCCACTCATGTCTTTGGAAAATGATCCAGCATCATGGTTCAGAGCTGCCGGGACTACAAGATGAGCCCAGCAGAGATGGCATTTCATATACATTTTTGGTTGCTGCACATCTAAAAGTTACTTTAGCAGAAGAGATGCAATAGAAACTACACAAAAAGTTCTTTGAAATGGCTTATCATATAAGAGTAGCCAAATTTGTTTATTGAAATAGAAGGCAGAGATTAAAAACGTCAAATCTTGTATGTGTGTGGATATTTTCACTTGAGACTTTTTAAATTTTATCTTCTGGATTGAAGTGTACGAACATTTATAATAGATAAATTTTATGCTTTGATTCTCTTGGAGGCCAGAAAAGGATCAAATCAGGCTAATTAGTTTATCTCTCATCATAAACTTCATCACTTCTCTATAGTGAGTGCACTGGAAATCCTCTTTCCTTCTTGGAGCTACACAGAGCATATTGTTAACTAAAATTAGTCTACTATGCACAGAGCACCAGAATTTATTTGAGAATTAAGTGTTGAGAGACTTTAAACACAGTGCTTGTGGGTTAGATTTACATAGTCTCAGCTTAGTATGCAAGAAGAATCACATAGAACACCACAGGACCTCATAGGAATGTGAAGCGAGTCCCCTGAGTCCCCCAAAGATCTGCCAAAAAAGGGGCTTTAGCATGTTTGTTGGTGTTCAGCTTCCTACTCAACATTTTCTTCTCCCTTTCTCCCTCTCCCATATTCCTTGGAACTACATTTTCAGTTGTGTGAATTTCCCTCTACCCAAAGACTAGTAGCTAGAGTATCTGGGTTTTCTTTCCTAATTGATCCATTCTTTCGTTTGTTAATACTGGCCTTTAGCCACCAATAAAAAGCCAAACCAAATAAAGATAAACCAGGGCCACCTTTGATGGTGATACACAATGAAGTTTCTAGAGTATTTGCTAATTTACAGGGTAAAGGTGAATTTATAAATAGAAACCCAGAACTTATTTTCTGCCAGGGGCGAGAGAGTCGGTCGCCTCAGGAAACTCAGTCTATGCAATTCAAACATCTCGATTTTCTTTGCTACTTTGAGAAACGTGTGATGTAAGAAAGGGTCAATTACTATGATCTGGGCATTTTGAAGTGAAAAATGACTAAAATAATATCAGATCTAATTGTTAATAATGTTAATTCACTTTGATCATCTGAGCATTTCAGAAAGTTAAGCATTCATTTCGAATCGTGAAATCTAACATCGCCATTGAACCTTTCATTTCTGTATCATCTTTTCAGTATTTTAGGTCCCCCCACCCCCAAGTGAAGTGTGCCACTCTTGGAACTTTCTGGCATGATTAAACATTTGGGAATTTAAAGAAACCTTGTTAGAGTTGGCAGTCAAATCCAAGCTGATAATGTTGTTTAAAATGCATGTTACAGTTATTTTGCATACATACCTAGTATACATATTGCTACCTGCTAAAATGGCAACTTAGCTTCAATCAAGCTTTGCTGTTCAGTTGCTTCAGTTGCTTACACTGAGTAATAGTTAAGAAAATGCCTGTTGGAGTGGGGGGTAGGGATTATGGTTGAAGCTAATAAAGTGTAAAAAAAAATCACACCCATTTCCAAGAGATAGAGTGCAGATGTGGCTTTCTTTTTAGTTTCATTTCCCAAATTTTCTTTTATTAAAAAAAAAATCCTCCTAAGGAAGGACTAATGCTAAAAATGACTTCCCTAGCCACCCCAGGAAAGGCATTTAATAATTTATACAGAATATATGGCCACTGAAAGTTATGTCAAATATTTTTTTTCAAAGAACTATTTTAAGTGCAATGAACTATTTTAAGTGCACTTGGCTGCTAAAAAATTTCATGGCAGAATTTTACCAATACACAACAGTGAGCTTGACACCTTTGCATGTCCAACCTTTTGGTGGTGTACGATTGTGTTAGGTCTTGCTTCTGTAGAGAGCTGGCTTTTCTCAGACGACCTTCTGCTGCAGAAGGTTATGGTCAGTTTGTTCAAATGTAATCTGAAAGAAGAGCTAATTTCCTCACTCCACTGCATACGTAAATGCATCTCAAAAGATGTGTGTTTTTCACTTGCCAATGATGGGTAACTGTATTGATACAGAGTTCCTGCAGGAGAATGGAACAGACACAGAGAGGTCGGCCATTCCAGGGAATTTGTGTTCTTGGTTGGCCTTTTGCTCCATACTTTGACGGCAGTGCTCTCTGCCCTCCAAACAAGAGAAAGCTCCTGTTTGCTTATTACAAGACTGCGAGAGACCAAGAATTCATAGACATTCAATTAACCAAAAGCATTTAATTTTAAAAATTTTACTCTGATTTTTTTAACTTTTATTAATTACAGTTTATTGCCTTTGTATCTCACCTGTAGCTCCCTGTCTCTTCCCTTCCCAGTCCCATCCTACTTCCCTCTTCTCCACCTGTGCCCCTCCCCCAGTCCACTGATATGGGAGGTCCTCCTCCCTTCCATCCAATCCTAGTCTATCAGGTCTCATCAGGAATGACAGCATTGTCTTCCTCTGTGGCCTGGTAAGGCTTCTTCCACCTGAGGGGGAGATGATCAAAGAGCAGGCCAATCAGTTTACGTCAGAGACAGTCGTTGTTCCCATTATTAGGGTACCCATATGGACACTGAGCTGCCATGGGCAAAAACTGTGCAGGGGTTCTAGGTTATCTCCATGTTTGGTCCTTGGTTAGAGTATCAGTCTCAGAAAAGACCCCTGTGCCCAGATTTTCTGCTTCTGTTGTTCTCCTTGTGGAACTCCTATCCATTCCTGGTCTTTCTATCTCCCCCTTCTTTCATAAGATTCCCTGCACACTCTGCCCAAAGTTTGGCTATGAGCCTCAACATCTGCTTTGATATAATATAGGATAAACATACTAAAATGTGTATACCTAAAGAAGCTAATCAAGGAGCAGGATTCTGGGTAAGATGTTTAGTCCTCATTCAGAAAGGCAAAGAAGGTGGCTTTCAGAAGAGGGAGAAAGCAGGGAACAGGACAGGAGCCTACCACAGAGGGCCTCTGAAAGACTCTACCTTGCAGAGTATCAAAACCAAAAGCACTTCTTAATTACTGGAAAAACTTTTAGTTCTGTTATTCCTAATGTGCTTCAAACCTGTAAGCATAAATATTAATTGGAAGATTTAGATAATATTCCTAGATAAAAACAAACTTCATGGGTGTTTTCTTGCTATAGTGTATCCAAAGTTTAGATGAATTCTTTGGAAAACAAGCAGTATATCTTACACTGAAAGCAGGGAGTCCCTGAATTGGCTGGTAAGGCATACTCTCACCATACTGTACTAGATGGACAGTTCCAACACATTTATTTGCCCTCAGCATCAATAAGAAACATTTCTACGAGGGAGAGGTACAGGGTGGAGTTATGGAAGTAGAGATATGTATGTGTTCCTTTCTGTAAAGAGATCTTAATTCCTTACCTAGGTAAGTCTCAAGACTGTCTTGAGACTCTGGAAACTTACTTTAGCCTCAGTAAAGACTGAAGGGCTTTATTTATTTATTGTTTGACATTCAGTAGTAGGGAACAGAAAGGATGAGCAAGGCACAGGCTGAGGCAAGTATGGCTCTTCTCTCACAAGGCTTGCTGTCCAGAGACGGCAAAGTCTACACAGATTCCTTCTGGTGTCTAATGCTGAAGCTCAGTTAGTCAGGGTAAACCTGGGGGGAGGGAACCTGTATGCACACAGGGGAGAAAGCCTTTGTGCTGGGCCTGGCTTTCAGCAGTGTGCAAGGGGACACAGCATTTTAACACATTACTGTGATTTATGTTCTGCATGCATCCTTAATTGATTCTTACATCATGCCCCAAAGTTTTTCTCTGTGTGTTGCATCAACAGTCTCCTCTTCCTCTTTTTTCTTCTTAAAGAACTCTACATTGGCTGCTTTGGTCAGTGAAATATGCTCTTGGTTTATTTCTGCCTTAAATTCTATTTAAAGTGACTCATACTCTCTGTTGAATGTAGAAGAAGAATTCCATTCTTTTGTTATAAAGTCCTCAATTCTATCATGAGTGCCCAACCTTCATAGCACGATCAAACTCTTATCAATCTCCAACTGTCTCTCCTAATGCAATCACACTGCATTCCACACATAATGAAGCCAAGGCTTCTATGTATGCATTTTACGTAAGTCAGTCTATGGCATTCAAACCAAAGCCAAAATATTCCTGGAAATTTCATTGCCTTAACTGAATAAGTAAAAATCATAAGTATATTATAACTGTGAAATAGTTTTAGCATATGTTTTATCATCTCATACTTTTAGCATCAACTAAACTATATAGAGTAGCAATATACTTCATATAGACTTGTATATTGTTTCATCCGCTAGTGTTTCAGAGACCTAAATTTTATTTACTTACATGCCATATTATAAATCGTATTATAAATAGGTGCTTCATAAGTATCTGCTGCTGGTGGTAGGCGTACTAATTCGTATTAAAGAACTTCGTACAAAGCGGTAATTTAACATTTGTGCTTCGGTGAGGTAGGTATTAATATCAAATTTACTTAATTCAGCACAGGGGAACTTAAGTAAACTGAAATCAGCACCAAAACAGAGCTCGCAAGGGGAATCCTGAGCAAGAGAGCAGCATGCTGGAGTCGACTCCGAAAGCTGCAGCCATTCAGTGCTTCGCTGGGCTGGATGCACTGGATGCCTTTCAGAGTCTGCGCAGTGCCTGCATTTTGCATGCTCACACACAGTATGCACACATGCCCCCTTTTCTTTTCATTATCTTCAATTTTCTGTTGTTTTTTCTTTTTTTATAACCCTGAAAAAAGAATCTTCCTTGTTCTTAGTCTAGTATCTTCCGCTTTATTTCTCTGTGCTTCCATCTTCCAAGAAGGTCTGGGGTAAATGATGGGATGGTGAGGGGGTTTAAGTTAGAGTGGCGATGGAACAGCAGGGATAGAAAATACAACCCCAGGACTAGCCTTTCTCTTCGGAATGGACCAATGACCTCACATTCTCAGTTAGAGCTGAATTATACTTGTCTTTTAACTTGTCAACTGGAGAAAAACGCTCAACATAAGTGAATTACGAGTTACTGTCCGACCAAGATTTTGCTGTAAGTGGCAGATGTCTAAATATTTCTAGAGGTTGATTTTACAACTTTGGCTGACTCTCAGACTACTGGACGAAATGTCAGTGTGAGTTCTTTTACTGAACTGAAGATATTGGAGAGATTACATTGTCATTTTGATAGAACTAATAGAATGGTCAGAGCTTGAAAGTCAGGCAGTAGGAAGATTAAGCTGTTTTCAGACCCCATGTTACTATTCGAGGCTTTTGTGCAAGAATGTCTGTAAAGACATTTACCTCTTTTGACTTTTGTCAGGAGAGTATTTGTGGACATCAGCCCTATAATAGACTTTATACCTTTTCTAGATGCATAAACATGTCACTTAATTAGTCTTACCCACCAATAACTCACCTAATCTTCTCAGAAGCACCATTTCAGGCGTGTTAACATTTATGGCCTCACAAAGAGTATTATGGAGGGGGTGGACCCCTTACACTCACTTAGACAAGCAATCACAAACAGAAGGTCATTTTCTGATTTAAGGGGTCACTTTTCCTTTCTTTTCTGGAGGGCCACAACCCGCCCACTGCCCCTCCCCTAGCAACCCTTGAATGGTGTCTGTGAATGGGCCACCGTGCCTCTTTTTAGGCTCAGCCCTCTTGGCACATGCTTGAAAAGAGCAGGTGCAGGTCAAAAGTGAATGGGACAGCCCAGGATCACTGCTGGGAAGCACACTCAAGGAGGAATAAACTACTCAGGGAGTGACCTCGGAGAGAGGGGAACAAAAGGGTGCTTTAGAGTCCCAGCTCAGCTTGACAGAGGCCAGGGAGGGTGAGTGTCTGTTTGTCTTTCACTTCAGTTCTAGCTGATTTTACAAGCAAAGGACAAGCTGTCCAAAGAGCAGGGGGCTTGGCTAAACTTAACCGGATTGCTGGCTGCCATTATCCACACACCGGCTTTCTGTCCCCAGCTCTGTTCTGTTGATACCCAGCATCACCCTGAACATTATTTCTGTTACTTCGTGTCTGATGTATCCTTTCTGGAGATGGTTTCTTCAAGTTAGGAAATTTTGTTTTTCTCATTTTGGTGGGATTGTTTCATTATATGGTACAGGTAAAATAAGGTCAATGAATATGAAATGTTTTAGGGATACTTAAACGATTATAGAAAGATACTAAAGTAAAGAAAATTGTACAGGTTTAAAGAGATGTGGGAACCAAATGTAAATAAGAGGAAGGGTAGTTGGCTTGCAAATATAATGATGTGGCTTTGTGAGTTATATTGTGAAAAGTTGAATGTAATTATGTTAATCATTATGGTTACTAAAAACTGACCTGCAAATTTAATCTTTGTGTTTTCTAGAAGCAAAACTGGAAATGAAATGAAATACATATAAGTATATATATATATATATATATGTATATATGAGTATATATAAGTTGTATATGTGCATATATACATTTTTTTACTTTGTGTGTGAATGTGTGTGTGTACATGTAAATGTGGCGTGTGTGTGTGTGTGTGTGTGTGTGTGTGTGTATAGGTATGTGCACATGAATGCAGGTCCCTCAGAATCCAGATGCATTGGATCTTGGTGCAGCTCAGATACAGGTGGTTGTGAACTTCCTGACATGGAGCTGGGACCCGATCTTAAGTCCTCTGGAGGAGCAGTGTTCTTAGCAACTGAGTCATCTCTCAAGCCCCAATATTTTAATTGTTAATATAGAATAGTAGGAGAACAAAAATGAAACATTGCTACTAGCAAAACTTCAAGAGGGGAAGAAAAAAGGAATGCATATATTGAAGAAAGACAAGAAAATAGCACAAATCATTTCATCCTTAAATATTTTATAGCAGGACTTAGTAATACTCTTTGTGTGTACAGAATCCAGAACCAGTGGTAACATGGTTGGACATAGGCCACATAAAACTCATAAATAGCAGTTGATAAATTAATCATACCACAGAATAGAAGTAGGCATGAAAGGAGAGGAAACTCTTATTTCCTTTCTTTTTGTTTGCAGCAAGGTCTCACTATGTAGCTCAGAGAGAACTGAAATGCTCAGTCCTCCTAAATTTCTCCCGAGCATTGGGATTATCTATGTGTATCACCATATTTAGCTTGTTTATTATTTTCATAACTCTACATGCCATTTATTTTCTGTATATTTGCAAAGTTATCAAGTGGCTCACTCATCATATGAAAGTTTACAATTCAGAAAATTATCTGTGGAGTCAGTAATATTTGGACATATTCTACAAGCATGTAAGTACACACTGCAATTTATAAAGATGTGGTTTAATTTCTTGAGTTCTTTATATATTGTGGATATTAGCCCTCTGTCAGATATAGGGTTGGTGAAGATCTTTTCCCAGTTTGTAGGTTGTCATTTTGTTCTAAGGACGGTGTCCTTTGCTTTAGGGAAGCTATTCAGTTTCATGAGGTTCCATTTATTGATTGATGATCTTAGAGCCTGAGCTGTTGGTGTTCTGTTCAGGAAGTTTTCTCCTGTGCCAGTGAGGTCAAGGCCCTTCCCACTTTTTCTTCCAGCAGATTTAATGTGTTTGATTTCATGTTGAGATATATATTTGATCCAGTTGAACTTTAATTTTGTGTAGGGTGATAGATATGGGTCTCTTTTCAGTTTTCTACATGTCGACTTCCAGTTAGACCAGAACCATTTATTGAAGATGCTGTCTTTTTTCCATTGTATAGTTTTGGCTGCCTTGTCAACAATCAGGTGTCCATAAGTGTGTGGGTTTATTTCTGGGTCTTCTGTTCAGTTCCATTGATCGACCATTCTGTTTCTATGCTAGAACCATGTAGTTTTTAATACTGTTGCTCTATAGTACAGCTTAAGATCAGGGATGGAGATACCTCGAGAAGATCTTTTATTGTAGAGGATTGTTTTAGCAATTCTGGGTTTCTTGTTATTCCATGTGAAGTTGAGAATTTTTCTTTCAAGGTATGTAAAGAATTTTGTTGGTGATTTAATGGAAATTGCATTGAATCTGTAGATTGTTTTGGTAAAATGGCCATTTTTACTATGTTAATCCTGCCAAGATATAAGCATAGGAGATCTTTACAGCTTCTGATATCGCCTTCTATTTCTTTCTCCAGAGACTTGAAGATTTTTTTCATACAAGTCTTTGACATGCTTGGTTACAGTTACACCAAGGTACCTTATGTCTTTTGTAGCTATTGTAAAGGATGTTTCCCTAATTTCTTTCTAAGCCCATTTGTCTTTTGTATACAGGAGGGCTACTGATTTTTTTTTTTGAGTTAATTTTGTATCCGGCCACTTTGCTGAAGGTGTTTATCAGCTGTAGCAGTTCCCTGGTAGAATTTTTCGGGTCACTCATGTATACTATCATATCATCTGCAAATAGTGATACTTTGACTTCTTCCTTTCTGATTTGGATCTCCTTGATCTCCTGTAATTGTCTTATTGCTCTAGCAAGGACTTCAGAACTATGTTGAAGACATATGGAAACAGTGGCCAGCCTTTTCTTGTCCATTATTTCAGTGTGATTGCTTTAAGTTTCTCTCCGTTTAGTTTGATGTTGGCTATAGGCTTGCTGTATATTGCCTTTACTATGTTTAGACACCAAAAAACCAAATAATTCAATTAAAAAAATAGGGTACAGAGCTAAGCAGAGGATTCTCAACAATGAAATATAGAATGACAGAGAAACACTTAAAAAAACATCCTTAGTTATCAGGGAAATGCAAATCAAAACAACTCTGAGATTCCATCAGAGTTGGCTATCAAAATGGCTAAGATCAAAAACTCAACTGACAACACATGCTGGAGAGGATATGGAGAAAGGGGAACCCTCCTCCATTGCTAGTGGGAGTGAAAACTTGTACAACCACTTTGGGAATCAATCTGGTGCTTTCTCAGAAAATTGGGCATAGCACTACCTCAAGATCCAGCTATACCTCTCCTGGGCATATAACCAAAAGATGCCCCTCCATTTAATAAGGACATTTGCTCAGCTTTGTTCATAGCAGCTTTATTTGTAATAGCCAGAATCTGGAAACAACCTAGATGTCCCTCAGTGGAGGAATGGATACAGAAAGTATGGCACATCTACAAAATTGAATACTGCTCAGCTATTAAAAACAAGAAAATCATGAAATTTGCAGGCAAATGGATGGAACTAGAAGAGACATCCTGAGTGATGTAAAATACTAGAAACAGAACCAGACATGGTATACATTCACTAAGAAGCATATATTAGCTGTACAATATAGGACAGCCATCTACACACCTAAAGAAACTAAACACTAAGGAGGACCCTAGGGAGATCCTTAAATCTCATTCAGAATGGCAAACAGAATAGACACCAAAAGAGGTGGAAGAGAGGAAATAGATGGGCGTCTACTAGAGAGGTCCTCTGAAAAGATTCACCCAACAGGGGATTGAAGCAGATGGTGAGACTCGGGGCCAAACTTTGGGCAGAGTGCAGGGAGAGGAAGAGAGGGGTGAAATTAGAGGGACATGGAGGGTATAGGAACTCCACAAGGAGGCCAACAAAACAAAAAGATCTGAGCCCTGGGGGTCCTGCAGAGACTGAAGCACCAACAGATGACCATGCATGGAGAGGACATAGACCTCCTGCTCAGATGTGGCTGATTGGTAGCTCAGTCTACATGTGGATCTCTGAGTGAGGAGAGCAGGGGCTGCCTCTATCATTAATTCAGTTGACTGCTCTCTGATCACTCGTCCCTGATGATGCAGCCTTGCCAGGCCATGGAGGAAGAGGATCCAGCCAGTCCTGGTGAGACTTAATAAGCTATGGGCAGATGTCAATAGTAGAGAACTCCCTTTCAGTGGACTAGGAGAAGCAGATGAGGGGAAGAAGGAGGGAGGGTAGGACTGTGGGAGTTGAAGGAGGGGGCTTCAATTGGAATATATAAGGAATAAATTGTGAAGAAAAAATAAAAATAAAATAAATAAAAGCCTAAGCAAGAGTAGGATCTTATAAGCCAGAGAAGAAAGACACATAAATACTGCCTTAATATAAAAAAAAAAGCAAACTCATTACTGAAAAGAAAATAAAACTAAAGGAAAAATTTAAATCCTTTTTATTAAAACATTTTTCATACAAATAAAGATGTGGTTTTCTGACAAATGTAAATAAATGTTAACAAATTCTATAAAAATGATTGATTTTATAGAATCAATTCATAAAATCATTTTAAGATTGATTATTAAGATAAATATTATGCTTAAAAGTTGCTTTCTCGGTTTTTAAAATGTAAAACATGCTATATGAGTTTATTACTAAACAGACTGTTTTAGAAGTATTTTTCTAAGGGGGAAGTAAAGTTTAATAACCATATGAACACCAAATGTCTTATCAATTGTTTCCACAGATTCTCTTGACTCTTGCTGTGAAATTTATTAGTCAGTGACAAAGTGACACATTGTTCATGCTGTAGCACACACAGACATACAGGCACATGTGCACAGAGACACACACAGATACATATACACCCATGTGCACACACATGTACGCATATATCCATACACACTTTTGTAGATTGAAACAGGGTCTCACTTCGTTGTTCAGTCTGGTTTACAAATCAACATATTCCTGCCTCCTCTTCCTTCAGTTGGTTATTATTGGGGTTTGCCACTATATCTATGCATGCATGCATCCATCCGTCCATCCATCCATCCATCCATCCATCCATCCATCCATCCATCCACCTATCTACCTACCTATCTACCTCTTGTGACGTTAGGTATGTATCTCAGGGATCATACTTTCTAAGCCCTGAGGTAGAAATGTCTACCTACCTTCAACGACTCTAGGATCGGCACTTGGATGAGAATTTGGTGTAAGTGTCCTTGTAGGATTTATTTACCTGTTCATTTCTAACATCAACCACTTATCTTAGTAGTTTTCTTTAATTATTCATGACCCAGGATGGCTATAGCTGCCTGGTGGTAATGGCTGTGTAAATAATGACGTAAGGTAAGAACATCAATCTTATTTTCCACTAAAACTAGATTCTATCTTTTTACGGTTTATAAGGAAGTAATTTTGGTGTCACAAAACAACAACAACAAAAACATGAAATAGCTCTACTCTTCTTTTGGGGTTTTCAAAGTGTTGCCTATGCATGAACACAAGAGTAAAGTTTTGATATCTGAGAGAGCCCGCAGGGACAAAGAGTGCGCGGCGACAATGACGTGTGGCAGACTTATCTGAAAAGCATCTTACTGAATCAAAATGTGGGGTCTGGGAAGCTTACATATTTGTGAAAGCTGAGAGCAAAAGCAAGGCACAGAGGGTCAGGCTGCCGCCACAATGCACTGTGCCTTCTTTTCCATGTAAATCGTCACCACCAGAAAGAAAAGGAGAACACTGGTCCTTGAGCCCCATTGCTCATCGGCAAATGCAGAAAGCACACAGATCCCTACTTCCCAAGCCGTGGTGACTCCTAATTATCAGTATCCCTGGTCCATCCATATTTCATGTGTTTAGAGTCTGGTGGAGGAGTAAGTCTTGGTCTGAAAAAACAAAAAAAGGAAAATATTTCAAGTTCTGATGAAAAGACAATAACCCTTTTCTTTAAAATTCATTGAATATTTATTCTTATTTTAGTGACAATTCCTAAATTTTGATGGTCATACTGTCTTTGAGGATAAAATAGGTTTTAGGTTAGGCTATAAGATGCCAATTAGAACAGATGGCTATAAATATATTGATCTAACTCACCTATCATGGTATAATTGGAAAAGCAACTCTGAGGACTTAAAAACTAGAAAGTATTTTTTTTAATTATTATTTTGCAAAATAATAGATGTTAGATTTTAACAAACTGACTGTATGATCTTGATAGTGAAGAATCAATTTTTTATTAGGAATATAACCTGGGAATTTTGTACAATCTATCTAGAATCTCTTTGACAAAATTCGAGTGTTGGATTGGCTTCAGTGGAAGTTAGGTAATTTTTTTTTTTATGACTTTCAGTATCAATCAGTAATACTTGCATTAGAGCATAGGTCTGGCGTAGTCAAGCAGCATATATCGTGTAGGGTTGTGTATGTGCCACTAATGCAACATGATGACAGGTGGAAAACAGTCTTTAAGTGGCCAAGGATTAATAACCCTCCACTCGTTTCTCAGCATTTGTGCTAAAACCATATTAGTTCCCCCTCTGCTTTCCTTTATTGCCTAAGACATTTTCTTAAACGTATAAGCTAGCATTGCTCGCTACAGCTCATTTTCATCAGCTGTGTGTTGAAATGCTGTTGAAAGCAGAATATTGTACTTGTCAGTGTCTGAGGGAAAAAAAAGAAGCAAGAAAAAACAAATAGAAGGGAACTAGAAAAGCACATGCAGATTCAAGGTTCTAAGCCACATATTCTAACACATTAGAGGTAGAGGTATTTTTGTGAGAAAGAAGCATGGGGGTGCTCTTCTGAGGTGAAAAGAGGTTAGTCATTACTGACCTTTCTGAATTAGTAAGATGCCTGTCATTTTGGAATGTCTGTTGTTTGTTTACTGTGAAAAGAATATACCGTTTCATATGCAAATGTTCTATTTTCTGTTTTGGTTGTTTCACTTTGAATCTAACATTACTTTTGTTCTTGGGAAGTAAAGCAAAGACAGTATGTATTGCAAGAGTGTTACAGGGTCGCTGTCAGAATTCAGGATGTTTTATACTTATGGTCACAATAGGGTGAAGCATAAGAGTGGTGCTGTGTGCATTAAGGCTTGCTTCGTTGCCAGTGTGAGTGGCAGGTATTTATTGAGCAGTGTAAGATCTTTAGGAAGATGGAAACAAATCCATTAAAAGGCTGTAATGATTTAAAAATATTTTTAGGGGCTTTAAAACTACAGTTGGTAGTTTGGGTTTAACTGCATTTCTTACCAACTTCTAAACTTTATGGATTATAAAGCCAGCCAATTTTTGAACAAAACATGGATTTCTCATATTTTTCATGAGGTGGTGTGCTGGAGGCCCCCAAGAGCCCCTTTGTGACATTATTTTTATGTACTACTAGCTCTCACTGACAGAGAACACAGCGATGGGTCATCTTATCCCCTTGATGGGCCAGTGTGTTTTCAGTCATTAAGCTTCTTCACTGAGCCATGGGAGCCCTAGGAGATCACCAGTAAACTGATTTTCACCCCAGAGACCTTGCAGACATGCTGTTTAGAGCTGTAGGCAATTACGACGACCTGCAATGCAATAAATAATGTTTAGAAAGCAAAAAGCTTGGTGCCAAGTACAGAAAAATAGCACATGCTATACCCACAAAAATTTGCATCTTGTGGAGAAAGAACGCAAAGAACTCATTCAGTTTGTAATTGCCAGTGCTTCAAAATACAAGGCTTTGTGAACCAGTAAAAGCAGGTGTGGCAAGGTAGTCCACTCTACACTGTGGCTGGTTTGCTCTGAAGAGACAGGGCACTGGAGAGAACAGGCAGCCTCTTGGTTCACCTTATACTGGAGAACTGGGGGAGGCACAAGACCTCACACTTCTCTCCTTTGTGCTGAGGTGCCTGGATATGTGCTCTTGGTCCCTGAAGCCTGAACAGAGAGGAGATGTTTTCACAGGACTTGGGAATTTATTCAGGGGCTGAAAGTAGTGAGGAAGCATCTCAGGCTCTTCTCCCTTAAGATCCTGACAGACAGGCAGCTACCAACGCCTTCCAAGTCTCCAGGGGCCAGAAATAGGCCTTGTGTCAGTGCCCAGCATTTCTCTATCACAGATCCCTTGTGTGGTAGAATAATAGATAAAGAGAAAACCCAACTCTCTGTCTCTGTCCCTCTTTCTTTCTCATAAGCAGTTTTAAAGGTGGATTCCTTTATCTGTGTTTTGATCTGTTTCTCTCTGTGGTTCCAATAGAGAATGACAGTTTTTCATCTACATTAACTATAGAAATTAGAATCTAATTTAATATCCTTAAGAATAAATCTTATATTCCTTACTTTATTTTATATTTATATTATTTATCTATATCTACCATTTGTCTATATCATGAATCTAACTATCACATACCTATCTAACTCTAAATCATCTGCCTTTCTAGGTAAACTATCATCGTCTCTCATCGATCTATGGTCTATCTATCATCTATCTATCTATCTATCTATCTATCTATCTATCTATCTATCTATGTATCTATCTATGTATCATCTGTCTATCCATCTATCATTTATTTATCTTATTTGTTTGTCTATGTTTTGTGTGGAGGAACACATGTATACTGTAGTGTTTTGTGGAGGTAAGTGGGCAACTTATAAGTCTCTTTTCTACTTCAACCATAGAGGTCCTGGGGATCAAAGCCTCCTCTCCAGACTTTAAAAGACAAGTGGCTTTACCTGCTGAGCCCCTGAACCTTGCTTTTTAAATTTTAAATCTAGCTACTTCTTTAACCTTTTATAGAAATCTTTTATTTCCTACTTGACAAGTGACTTTGTTAAAAGGTTTCATAAGAGTATTCTGAGTCACTGCACTCAGCAGATACTGTATTCAAGGCCATAATGGGTTTTAATCAGAGGGACACTAATATATTAAATTGTTTCAACCTTTCATGAAGAGAGTTGGTTGGCTTATTTCAGGATTCCTGAGTTGCCTCAAATCATAGAAGGATCGTTTAATTGACAAATAGTACAACTGCAAAAATTATGAACTGCACCTAACTTCTAGGTATATAATTCTTTACTGCCCTATTTTTATATTTAAAAAATATTTTTTATTATACTATATTTTTACTTAAAATCTAAACTGTATTATGGAAAGCACTGGCATATAGAAAAAAAAATTTCTTGTGGTATTGTTAGATGTAAATCCTACTCTTGTACATTTGTTTATATTTATTTTTTTCACCTCATCACTTGATCTTGTAGAACTGATTTGTGGCCACTATACATTCTCATTAGAAAAGATGGATGTACCAGTGACAAATGTTGGATCACAGTGGAGGAGGGGTGGATCACAGTGTGAGTCTGTGGGTATGGGTGTGCATGTGTGAAATGTCCTGATCCATTTGTACATTTCTCCAGGGAATTCTCAGGCAATTAAGTCAACCTATTACAAATAGAGCCTTCTCTGTATACTCTGATGTGATAGGAGAATGGGTAATTCCTGCTAATGACTAGTACATCTGTTCAATTACATTGTTTTGTATTGATGCTTAATTAGGTGTCAAGTTGGAGGAGGGGAGGCTGTGGAAGCACGATTCCCTGTTAAATGTCAAAGCCTTTCCCTAAATTACCTGTCTTTTTTAGCATACACAAGACACTCTGACAGTCATTGTGCTCATCTGCCCTTAAAACATTTGCAGTGTCTCAGAGAAGTATAATGTTCTCCTGGGAAGCGAGCTATATTGGAGATGGTTTGCCTTGAATGTCACTTATGTCTACTTCCCTGTGAAATGACCCTTGTCAACCTTTAGACAACAAAAGGAGGGCTTCCCTTGGGAAATGCCTTTTTCTTTCTTTCCTTCCTTCTTTTCTTCCTTTCTTCCTTTCTTTCTTTCCTTCCTTCCTCTCTCTCTCTCTCTCTCTCTCTCTCTCTCTCTCTCTCCTCTCTCTCTCTTTCTTTTTTTTTCCTGTTGTTAAATTGTCTTCTTTGGTGACCTGACTCAAGTTTAGGCGATTTATTCTTTTTGAAACTGTATAACTTAATTTTTCCTGCATGTGGGCACACACATTGAAGCAAAATGAATCACCAAACACATTTTCAAGATAATACTAATTCTGAACTTAATTATAGGTTATATATGTATATATATATATATATGTGTGTGTGTGTGTGTGTGTATGCATGGACTTTTTAAAGTGAATAACAGTGGTCATAATTCCATTCTTTGAAAACAGAAAAGGAATTCTTCCTTCTAAGGGGATGTGTTCTTTATGTTAGAAAGTTACATAGTTTAAAAGCTTGTAGGGCATTTTTTTTTTAAATCTATGTCAATGGGTGAGTTGAGGTCAGAGATTATTACATTTTACTTGACAACCCATGTGCATGGTAAATGACGTGCTTTAATAAAATTATGCATAATGTATGAAATCCCTTCACAGTTAAAAAAAAAAGGGAGTTGACAGCATAGAAAAATAAGTTTGTAAAGATTAAGCATAACAGCCAAGACTTGCTTCAAGAAAACCTCATCTTATACAACAATCACTTAATCTATGAGTGTATGGACTGTTCGCAGGAACATGTTACCTTTTGTCAGCAAAGAGTATGAAGGATATTAATGTGATACAGAACATGAGGAGAACTGTTGGTTGTAGCAACTTCACCAAGAAGCCTCTAATAGGAAAATAAGTCAAATGTGAACTTAGTAAAATATCAGATGACTCCAGAATGTACTCAGTTCCCAATTATATCTTTAAAAATCGTACTTTTTTTTTTTCAATGCAGTTTATTCAGGAACCTTGAACAATCCTCGGACCCTGGGGAAAGCCAGCCCAGAGCTTAAATAGCCTCTGGGTAGCCAACCAGCAATGCAGATAGGTCCACATACATGGAAGCAAGCCAGATCCTCAGCCTTAGCCAAATGTGGAATTGTTCGTGACAGAGAGCACTCACCATCGGGAAGGTGGAAGGCGGAAACCAGCTCCATCTTTAAGGCATAGCATTCCGCAGCTCTCTACAGTTTCCCCTTTTTGTTTTAGACGCATCAGGCAAGAGTAGAGGTCTGATCTCTGATATTAGAAATAAATTGGGACTTTGTACCGATGTTCATTTAGGTGTCATCCACCCAAAGAGCATCAGACCCGTCTGATACCTTTTTCTCAGAGGCGGGACCTGGGGCATCAACCCGCGTGCAATCAGACATGCTCTTCTCTGGGTCCAAAGCAGCTGACCCTGAGTGCAATGCTTAGCCTCGCATCCTGAGCGTAACATTTTAGCTTTTTATAAAACCGTACATTTTAAGATAGCAAAATGTATGCGATTTCCAAAGATAGTATAAACAATTCTAATTCTGACATGGCAATAGTCAACCATTCAACAGTGATGACTCCTTTGCCGTTCATGACAGAATGTTAAAATTAGATATTTAGGATTTCATAAATAGTTAACAAGATTCATCTTTACAAATCGTATTTTAAATTTGAGTAAAAACATTCTCTTATATTTTAGAGATTATAAAGTAAAAATAAACCCTTATTTTCATACAGAATTTTTATCACATTGAATTCATTTATATTTTATTTAAAGTAACCAGTGCTACAATTTAATTTTAAAGAATGGACATGTAGATATTTTAATGCAGTGAGGAAGCCCACGCTACTTTCCAGAGGTTAGACATATTTCTAGAGGATTAATTATGTAGGATTTGCTACAATGAGGTTATATATATTGTACATGTCATAGTTTATTTTTGTGTTATTTGCTAATTTTTTGAGAATTTCAATGTAAGATAGAAATTATATGCAAGTTAATTACTACTGTAGCAGGGTAGTTTTGTACTTGTAAATGTATGCTAAAGATAATAATACAAATAATGTGTGGCTTTGGAGATTCCTGTGAATGTATTCAATTGAAGATTAGTTAATTTTGTCTGTTTTAAAAATTAGAATGAGTCTAGGGGAAATACTGATGCAAAATTTTACAGTGTCCTAGCCTGCAGTCTTAGAATAAAATTTGACATTAAATATTTCCTTGAATTTCAATAAAGTAATATTGTTTAATCTTATGTAGAAAAAAAACCCTATTTTTTTGATACAGTTACATAGCAAGGGGACAATTATTTCCGTTTAAAATTTGTTGCTTCTTGAAAAGAGTGCAAGTCTGCAGATGCACAAGTCATTCATTTCTGAGCCTCGGGCTTTAGACTAAGTGCTCTAGTAGGCTTGCAGCACAGCACAGGACTAAGTAAAGATGTTTTATGAAGCAGAAATTTCTATATGTACTTATACAAAAGGTCATTAATGTCCCTCACAAAAGTTCTGTAAGCTATGTATTCATAAATAGGAGAACCAAGATTAAATCTCCAGATGAATAGCCTGATTTTTGTCAACTAAGCCATCATGTTGCTCTGTACTTAACTGGGAAGGAAATGTCCTAAATTACAAACGTGGGTCCTTTCTGCCTTTGTAAACATATGGCTTAGCCATTCAAATGTATGCCTTTTTAATTGAATAATACTGCATTATGTTACAAAAGAGTCACAAAGATAATAAATTATAAACAAATTAAATGACGGAGGCCACCTCTCAAGACTCAGTGGCTTACGTCTGCTGTGTACCGTTATGGGTTTATCCTTCTAAAGCATCATCTGGCTTTGTAACTCCTTCTGTGGTAACTGTACAATCAGATTAAAACTAAATAATTACTATTATTTACAAGTTTTTGAGGGAGGTTTTCTCTGTTACCCAACAAGGCCTTGAAATCATTATGTTTCAAGCTTAGCTATACTTCCTCTGTAGACTAAGCTGACCTTGAACTTGAAATCTTTTTTTCCCTATCTCTCATAAACTGTCAATGTAGGCCTGTGCCCCTATGCCCAGGGGCAAACACACATACACACCCTACGTATAGATACACACTCTACATATAGATATACACATACACATGGTTTTATACTCTGTGTATTATCATGATATAATGTAAAGGTTAACTTACTTTTAAAATTAAAAAAAAAATCTTCGATGTAAAAAAAAATGCATTGATAATGTACTTACGCAAGACCCCTAAGAGTACAGACTTCCGGGATAGGCCAAGTCAGACTTCTTGTACAGGAGGCTGCAGTAGGGATAATGTGCCTAGTGGTGGCGCTAGGAAACCCAGGAAGGAGGAATGGCAGTTACTCATGCAGTAAGTTGACATTATTTGTTACACACTTAGGGAATTCCCACTGTGTGCTGAGCATTTGCCTTTCTCATTGCCTTATTTTGCTTAGAGCATAATGGAGAGTTTGACTAGGAACTAAAGTACCCCCCAAAATAACCATCTACGGATTTTGTTATAACCACGAAAGAGGAAAATATTGAAGTTAGCTTCAAAAGATAGCTACATATTTTTTTTTCCAGGAGTACTGAAAAGAAAAGAAGCAGTTCCAGCTGAGTTATGCAAAGGAATGAATGTGAAATTTGGTAGTAGCCAGGTAGATGGAATGTAGCTTATGATGGCTTATGCTCATCATAGCTCAGATTTCTTAATTTTCCACCACGTGATTTCAAGATGCATTTCTGTTATTCTCGTGAGCTGGGATTGAGTTAGTTTGTGGCACAAGCACGAATTTTAGTAAATGTTTATGTCCAGAAGAGGCCTTGATTGTTTTGTTTTTTCACAGTGTCTTGTATACTCCACCCTGGACTCCAACTCTTAGTTTTTCCACCTCAGCCTCTCAAGGTCTTGGAATATGAGTTTGAAGCACCATGCCAAGGAAGGAAATATTGTTGTTGAAAGATTAAATTGGATGTATAGGAGGCCCTAGCTTATGAATATTCCTTATAAAGGACATTTAGTGTAAATTCAGTGATTTACCTATAAAATTCAGATTTGAGAAAAAATTGGAGGCTTTAACTACAATGAGGAACAGATTTTTAGGGCTTTATCTACTGAGTTTTGCTTTCAATAAGAATGACATTCCCTTAATAACTACCAAAAAAGTTGATTCTAGGTTAGAGTATGTGATATAGTATATGCAAAGTAGCATGATATTTGTCCGAAATATAAAGTAGATAAGTAGGACATTGTTTTGTCTCAAGTCTAATGGAAAGGTATTGACTTTTTTTTTTTAATTTCAAATTCTTTTTATGATTTTGGTTGTGAAATCAGCCCTGAATTTCAGAACGTAATGGATTTTTGAAATTAGCTTTATTTGTCAAAGGAACAATGTTAAATTGCATCCCCTGTGTGTATACACACGTATTGGCTGTGTTTCTCTGAAGAATCTTAACATTTTTCCTTCTCTGCTAATTTTTCAGAAACATAGATGTACAGTAATATGGTTCAGGTTTCTGTAAATGTTCAGGAGCATTCTCCTAACCAAAGCAGATGTTGGCGGTCAAGGCCGTAGGTGGTGAAGCCACCTGGCAGTGATTTGCCACCTCTAGCTAGGATGCAGCTGGAACAAAGCTGCCCCTGGTTGGCAGGGCCCAGGAGTCTCCATCCCTTGCTCACACTGAAGTTGCTAATGCACGCTCCTCCCTGGCAGATTTTCTAAGTTTCATTGTCAGAAAAATGTAGTCCTTTTGTCTGTTTCTCTCTCCAGGTAGACCTGAAGTAATTTATGGGTGTTTGGTATAAAAATTCAGACACTGGAAATGGAAATTTCTTTTCCATGTAACTCTAAGAGAAGTCCGCAGCCTTGTGTCACAGGTTGTTTTTAATTCATCTTCCTTCAGAAATAAAATTAAGTTATTAGAATTCAGACCCGGCTTTTCCAATAGAAGCTCTGACTACTCTTTTTCCTGCCTCCACAAAGACATATATTTATGTATTGCATTAATATTTATCAGGGGGAAGCTATTTCATCTCAGTGTAAAACCTGAGTATACTTCATTTAGATATGAATTTCCTACACTTTGCTTACATACTTCTGGAGGTAAGAGACTGAAAACAAACTATTACAATGATCTTGAGGTTTTGGAGAAAAAAAAATCAGAGTCTAAATTGGAGACTATTAAGGCAAAGTCAAATGTCTTCCTTTTCTGGTCAGGAATGCTTCCCTGAGGTGTTGACATTTGGGCTAAGTAAAAAGGGAAGACAGGCAGCATCCAGAATGAGGGCATGACAGAGAGAAAAATGCAGACACAATCAAGAAAACACTTTTCCTCAATTTTGCCAAAATCTACACACATTCAGGATCGAATCACTTCTCAAAAGGGTAGTCTACACAAGCATAGCTCCTGACCTTTGCTTCTTAGCTAAGTGCTATCAGGAGGAGGGTGAGCTCTGGAGTTAATTGTCATTTGTTCCATGTCTTTTATGAGAATCCCAGTGCTGAGTTTCCCCTAGTTCACTGGCTGGGATGCTAGGAAGTAAAGAAACTATAGACAGTTCTAAAGCCCCTTTCCCATGCTAGCTTGATTACTGGATTCTCGGCGCTCATTTTCTTAAAGAGAAAAATTGTGAGGTTATGCAGATTCATCTGTAATGTCTCATTCCTTATTTAAGCCTCTGTTGGTTAGCCACTAACAAACACAGGACATAGGAAAACGGACATAGGAAAAGGTGGGACAGTGTGTGGGTGAGGATTACCTTATGGTGCAGTGCTTCTCTGTGTCCAGCAACTCAATAATCAAAACGTCTTTTATGGATAAATTCATATATAAGCATATCTAAAGTGAAAAGAGACACAAATTGTGAAGTCCTTGATTCCTTAGAGAACAACCCAAGGTCTACTGTGAGCCATCAACCACCTAGACACTGATCTGATCTTTCTTTGTTCAGGGCAAACCAATGTAGTTTGAATCATTTATTCTCACTGAAAGACATATCCATAGATAAAACAGTCAACTGACATTATTTTCCCTAGCAATAAGCTGAATGTAAACAAAAATTATTTTATTTGAAATAAAAATGATTCTATAGAAGAATTGTCTTCACAACTGCAAATTAAATATACCAAAAATACTAGAGAGTGTGATTTAATGGTATCACTCTTGCCTCGCAGCCTTAGAATGCAACAAAACAACCAAAACACATGACACCCTCATAAACTATATGGTCTATCATATTTTAATCATCTATAGTACTGCAGACCTTAAAAGTTAAAGTGAAAAGTTTAATTAAGTGTTAGTGTATTATTTACAGGGTTTTTTTTTTTTTGTAAAAAAGCTCTTTAAAAGAATCTTCATGATAAACTTGAAAAATTTTTTTGCCATTATCCTGCCTCAGTTTCTCAATGTTTGGATACAAGCCTGAGTCCACCATATTTGGCAAGATTTCCACTTTTACAACAAATGCTGTATTCAATTTTCAAACTATCCATCTATTTCAAATCTCTCTCCATAGTTTTTCCTCTTTCTTTCTTCACTGCTCCCCCTGACTCTTACATCTGCCTTCCTCTTGGTTCCTTATCTTTTCTTTGAGCCTTCTGAATCTTTCTCTGTTTTTTTTCTGTTTCATTCACTTTTAGCATAATCTGCCAGGCCCTGTGTTACAAATTCAGGGAGAGCTGGTTAACCTGGAGCGTGTTATTTCCCATGGGTTCCTAGCTCTATGCTTTTCCAAACTGTTTCCTCAGAATAGAAAAATTCTGGGATGGAGGCAGTGGAGTGTCTTGCATTTCAAGCTGTTGTCTGCCCATTCATTCCACACACTTCCGAGTCCATCTGTCACTTCGTTGGAGTGAACTCAAAGAATATGACCAGCATAGACGGCAGTGCAAAGTCTTTTTCCTATAACCTAGAAAAGGCGAATACACACTACTCTAGAATTTCCCAAAGTTAAATTTGTAAAAGTATAAAGCAGAGAGATTGGAACTGAGTCAGACAAAGACTCTAATCCTAGAAGTTATGAGAGCATAAAGGGAGGTATAATACTTTCTTAAATTACCTTAAAGATGGGCATGGTGACACATGGCTATAATAATAGCACTCGAGAGGGAAAGTAAACAAGATTGAGAGTCCAAGGTCTTCCTTGGATATGTTTCAAGATCTAAGTCAACATGGACCATATATTCTATTTCCATGAAAAAAGTAAAGAACCCCCCCCAAAGAAACACAAAACCCAGTGTAACTCAAACCAGACTAGCAACAACAACAACAAAACCCTTTTTATTTATGTTAATGAAATAGGAAAACCAATTACTTTCCCATTCATGGTTTGCATTGAGCACTTGAATATTAAAGAAAGAAATTAAGTAGAATGAGGTCTTAATACAGAATATTTAAATTAAGGCCAGCAAGATACTTCAGCATGTAAAGGTGCTTGCTGCCAATATGGACAATTTCAGTCCCTAGAACACATCTGGTAGGAAAAAGTGAATTTCTGAAAGTTGTCTTTGGTCTTGTCATGCGTGCATCCACAAAACACACACACACACACACACACACACACAGAGAGAGAGAGAGAGAGAGAGAGAGAGAGAGAGAGAGAGAGAGAGAGCAAATAGACTAATATAATAAAGAAAACTCACCCCCAACAACTTTAGAAACATTTCTTCTAAGTAAAGATTGTTGTCAGCTTCCCTTTGAATCATAGGAAGATGCTTAGTAATGAAGGTTCTTGCTTTGCAAGCCTAGTGGTCTGAGTTTTATTCCCAGGTGGCATAAAGGCAGAAGGAAAGAAATAACAGTAGAACACCCCCACTCTACTTACTTATATATACACACCTGATACACAAATGCACACCTATACACATACCTAGATATACACAATACACACAGACCTGATATACATCTCTACACACAAACTTCTCTGTGTAAGATACATGCATGCGCATACACCATCCCCCACAGTCCTGATATACTTAAACACATGTACACCACACTCACACAGCTTACACACACACACACACACACACACACACACAAACACAGACTTACTCATTAAAAAACATTAAATCCTTAATCATTTTGAACCTCGTTTAGTTTTTTAGCACAATTTTGAATTTGCTTGCTTCATTTTCAGTGACTGCTAGATCCTTGCCTTCATCTTGGCATCCATAGTGATTTGATTCCTGTAGAGATATTTCATTTTATTTATTTAAAAATTTATATTTAAAAATATTTTTTTAATGAGAGAATTTTTTTTATTTGTTAAAAGTTCAGTCCAGAAGGTTGACCAACCGAGTCCAAGGGGGCAAACCTGTCCCAAACCCACTTTTTTTTTGTTTTTGTTTGTTTGTTTGTTTTCTTTCTTCTTCTCTTTCTTGTTGTCATTATTATTAATTCACTTTGTGACCCAGCTGTAGCCTACTCCCTCATCTCCTCCTGGCCCCTTCCTCCTTTCCTCTTACTCCCCCGATCTCACTCTCTTACTCCACTGATAGGGTAAGTCCTCCTGCCCTACTATCTGTCCCTAGCCTATCAGGTCTCATCTTAGTCATCAGGGAATTGCAAATAAAACAACAACAAAAACAACAAAAAACCCTGAGATTCCACTTACTCACAGCAGAATGGCTAAGATCAAAAACTCAGGTGATAACACATTCTGGAGAGGATGTGGAGAACCTCCAAGATTGCTGGTGGGAACGTAAACTTGAAAATTAGAAATAGTGTTACCTCAAGATCCAGCTATACCAATCCTGGGCACATATCCAAGAAATATTTTAACCTAGCAACATTGCTACTCTGGCAAAGAATCACATCCAAAGAGATGTGTGATCTCTTTGGAGATGAGTCTGTGTGATCCGGCTGGAATATAGACAGATCCTTAGTCCCTCTTGCTGGAATACAGATAAGCCCTCAGTACACACCTTTAATCCCAAACAATGACCTCTAATGGAGGAACAGAAAAAGTGACGAATCAGAGAAAAATTTGACACGAGTCAGAGATAGGACGCAAAGTGAAACCCTCATGAGATCAGACAGGAAGACAAGGCTACCTAAGAGCAGTGCAGGGAAAGAGAGGGAGTTGAGCTCAGTGTAGTTCAGTTGAATGCAGTTGAGTGCAGTTGAGTTCAAGTAGTTCACGCAGTCAGTGCAGTTTAGTTAGTGGAGTTCAGAGGCAGTTTTTGCAAGCAGAGCAATTCAGCGAGAAGTCAGCGAGAAGCCAGTCGGAACAAGTTTGGAGAGGAGTTTTGTATCGGAACAGCTGAGTTGAATCAGCCAGTCAGAGTTCAAAAAGAACTGGAAAGGGAGAGTTTATTCAGTAGAAAGTCTCATAGGCTGGAAACATTCTAGCCTAGGTTAACAGATGGAGGCTGGAAGCTGAAGCCTTCAAGTCTAGATTATATGGAGGCCACAAGCTTCCATGCCTAGGCCTATGGATAGTTAGATGGACACACTCTGGGCTCGGCCAAAGCCATGTATTTCCAAACCTCGGGTGTAGCTCCCAGCTATCTCAATTTTCCATCCAAGAAAGTAAAAACATTATTTACATTTGGCCCCCAACATTTACACATTTCAGTACTATGAAAACGCCTTCTGTCCATCCTCTCTGAACCACTGTTTTCTGGGATGTACTTATTTAGTTCCTGACTTCACCTTTGCTTTTGGACACTAACTATTGGTCCTCCTCAGATTCATGTTCTGAAGATTCTGGCAAGAGCATCAGGTCAATTCGTTCTAAAACCCAAAGGAACCACCACAGAATATTAATATTTGACTAGATCTAGTCAAACACACAGAACATTTTTAATAGTTCATAATAAAGGCTTTTGCCATTAGTTAATAATTGTTTTTTTTTTTTAATAACAGGATGAAAATGTAAGGTCTCACTTGACCCTTTATATATTACTATCTAGTTTGCTTATTCTATTTTAATTAATTGAAGGAAAAAAGACAAAAATTGTGGCAGCAGCTGCATAAATCATAAAATATTTAAGATGTTACACATGCTTTTTGGTGGGTGTGATGACTTGCCTTAACTGTCAACTTGAATCACCTGAAAAGATTATCAATGACAGTGATAACATTGGATTGGCACATGGACATGTATGTGTGGGGGACTGTCTTAGTTTTAAATTGACGTAGGAAGACTCAGCCCACTGTGAGTGGCACCATGCCCTAAGCAGTGAATTCTGGATTTTGTACAAGAAGAGAAATCAAGATGAACACAGTCACACACGCAAGTGAACATCCATGCTTTTTCTCTCCATTCTTGACTGTGGCTCTGGTCTAACTAGCTGTTTGAAGTTTTTGCTTAACTTCTACACAGTGATGACTATTACCTGAAATTGTAAGCAGCTGAAACAAACACATTTCTCCCCAACGTTGCTTTTTTGTCAGGTTATTCTTATCACACAGGAGCTGAAATGAAACTAGGACAGTGGGCATTAGCAATTCTTTTAATTATTTTTTCTTAAATTTTTATGATTTTGCTTGAAAATTCCAATATGATATAACAATAAAAAAGTGGGGAAATGTACATTTACATATATACATATATATATACATATACATATGTTCATAATTTCTGGTAATAGAACAATTCATAACATTTTGCTTTTTTAAAATTTTTTTTGCAACCAGCACTATTGTATAGCTTTGTCTCCAAAATAAAACATTATTAGCAAGTAAATGAATGCCTTTCCCAGGAAGCACTGAGAAGAATTAGCATGGTAATACTCATATATAGAACATAAGATAAGCCTATATTAAATAGCAACTACACTAGAAGACAAAAAAAACATTTTCTTGGGCATGTCCTATATATGAAAAGCAACGTTTATTGTTGGCAGCAACTGGAGGAGCAACTTTAGTAAAGTTTAGTAAACTTTAGTAAAGTAAAGGCTATTTTCAAGGTGTTAAAATACTGAATAAATGTTACTGTGTGCCTGATGTGGTCAAGAGAAATGAGGTGATGCAGAACTTTGGGCAAATAAACCACGATTAGGAGTAAAGTGTTTTTAGGGCTGTGGGAGCTTGGGGGGGGGCAATGGTGCTTTTTCCCCTCTGTTGTTTCTCCAGGTGATCTAGAACATTTGCAGTGAATCTACCCTCAGGTACCCTTTGCATTTGCAAATGGGGCTAAGGACATTCAGCTTCTTTCTTCAGAGGACTGATTTGAAAGAGAATGCAAGGACTGTTAGGCTTGTGGGAGGCTGCTGAGTCACATATGATTCACCGTTCTAGCTTTAGAAATCTTTAGGCTTTAATATTACAAAGCTTGGTGGTCTGTTTAAAAAATGGCTTGTTGAAGTCCACATTGGAATTACGCTCTGAATGGAACATTAGGAACAATCACAGAATGACTAATAATGAGAGAGTAATTAGGAGACTGCCGTCCATTCGGCATCTGGATGTCTGAATCATGCACTGACTGCTCTCTGATTCTTTCATACTCCATAAGGATGAGCTATATGGTGTGGACCTCAAAGCCAGGACTTCAACCCAAACACAATACTGTCGCCTTCTCTCAGAGGCTTGTGCATTGTGTCCTGTCTTTTAAAGTAGAGATTCAATGTGATTCAGGAAATAAGTCTTTTCTTCTATTCATCAAGTAATTATTTCAAATGTAAAAGACATAAATGATACCAATGAGATCTTTGCTGAGAAGCCCAGGGTTTTAGTAAATCTTGTCATTTCCTTCAGATGAGGAAACTATGCCTGACAGGATGGATTCTCTCCTGTCTTGTGAGTGAATCATCTCACGTTGAAGGCTTAACTTAAATATTTTAGTTTGGATTGACAAGGCCTCCTCAGCAACTGTGCATGCAGGAATCATGCCCTACAGAGTATTTTAAATACACCCAAAATATAACATAGAGACTCCATTTAGACTCATGTGAAATGCTTTTTCACTCATATATTCTTTGGAATGCTTAGGCATTGATTTACTTTTCATTGTATAAAAGGTTGTCATATTGTCAATATTACTTAAAAATTTACAAAGGTTATGTAATTTAAAAAATTAATTAGAGGTATTAATTTTTGTCTTATCCTTAGTATATATTACAGGAATCTTTGACCAATGAATCACTTTTTGAAAGGGGTTATCTAACAGTACTAAAAGTTTTAGCTTTTTGCCTTTAAATAAGCCAGAGTTGATTTTTAAAACAGAACTTGTTACTTGCTTTGAATTTTACATGGTGCTCTAAGGTATATATAGCACCCTGGCTCCTCCAATTAGCTAGCCACTATCTCACAATTAGTTTTTGTGCAGGACAAGAACTACAGGAATCTGTTTAACTAAATATTTAATGAAATGAAATCTTTCAATTTTATTCACATGCCGTGCGTTATATCTCTGTTAGGAGACAGTTACCTGAGTCCAGCCATCTCAGGAACAATCTCTCTCTTGTTGACAGGGGCAAAAGTGAGTTCATCTTCCCAGGCCCCCAGAACCAACTCTTAACCTGCTTCTTCAGGTGTTTCATGTGTGTCTGTTACTTAGTAAAGGATGCAAAAAGGGAGTTGCTGGTTATCTCAACCAAGGCACACAAGCTGTAAACGTACTGCCTCTCATGACTTAAATTGACTATGTGCAGGTTGCCCACTCCCTTGTTCCCTTATCATTCTGAATTCTGGGCCAGGAGTTCAGGAAGGGACTTGACTACAAAAGCTGAGTTTACAGCCCTCAGACAAAGTGACCTGGAGAAGGCCCAGTTACCCAGGTTTCCTCCCTTGCTCAACCCCTTGTGTCAAAGCCTGATTGGACAATGCTGCAGCCCACTCCACTCCCCCTCACTTTGAGGTTCCATCCTTTTAAGATGTTGTACAGTTTCTCTCTGGGGTTGCAGTTCAGTTCCTGAGTCTGTTCTGTAGCTCTAATCAGAATGTGTCATCTGTTTAAACATTTAACTAAGATGAATACTCAAACACAGGCAGCTCCCAAGTCTGTGCTATTGTTCCTGACTGGTTAGTTTTTGCTGCTTAGTTCAAATAAAAATCTTGCTTTGATGGACTCTCATGATTGCTTCAGTGTTTTTGTTTGTTTGTTTGTTGGACCCAAAATACACACATCCTAGTTCCCACCACAGCAGCCAATGTTAGTTCCATGTCTTTGTTTATTTGAACTTTAAAAAAATTAATTAATTTAAAGAAAACCATTCTTTTTTTGAAAAGTTTATAGGGTTAATAGGAAAAAAAACCTTGATACAAAACTAAAACAGAACCAAAGCAAGTCCTAGTACTGTTTATGTTGGACAGCTCAGAAGAGGAAGCCGGCCATAATTCCTCTCTGTGAAACAGCCTTCTGTTTGGAATGTCCTTCGTGTGCGGTGCAACAGAGGGTGGTGGAAGGGCAGGACATGTGCTGCTCAGGTGAAGAGAGTCAGTGAACCCCATTCTGGGGGACAAAACAGTTGAAAGCAATTAAATTGCAATCTCGTCTCTGAGCTGGGCATTTATTTACCTTTTTGGGTTTGGTTTCATTCCTAGTCTTCTAGTGCGCTATAGTCAAGAATAAAAGAATGCAAATATTGGAAGTGAACTAAACTTGCAGCATTCTTTGCTTCTGGTCTTCAGAAACTGAGTTATTGCCTTTCTTATTTGCAAGTTAATGTATTTGCTTTGACAGCTTTTGATTGCTAGGTAAACTCTGCCCCGGAACAGCTGTCAGATAAATTATCCTGTGGGCTTTATTTAAAAGAAATGCCCCAACTGACAATCTGCACCCTGGCTTTCAAGCTCATGCATTTGTTTGTGTATATGAACTCGCATCATGAAAATAACAAAGGTTGAATGAAGCAGTCATGTTTGCCCATTTATCTCTGAACTCCTACTGTTGCTTTTAGGATATTTTATACTAAGACACACAGTTGAGGGCTACTATGATGTGTGATGATTGGAACACAAATGTTTCAGATCACATAATTTGATATGAGTAAGAATTCTATTGCTTTTGAAGGACAAAGTAGTCTGCTTTTTTGAATAACTTTAGGCAACTTAAAATCATAGTACCAATTTCCTTGCCTGTGAAATAAGGCTTAGAATTTATCTCAGTAGATTTCTGTAATAATTGAAAACTTTTGCTTGCATACAGTATATTCAAAATAGTCCCTGAAATATACATGCTGAAAAGTCCAGTTAGTTGTTTTCTGGGTCTGCACTATGTAGGCATTACTATCCTTGTGTATGTCACTATACAGAATTATCTGGCCCATCTATTTAAGGAAATTAAGTAGTGTTTTGCATGCAGTGCTGACCCAAAACAGTACATCACTGCATGATACTTTTTTAGGACAGGCTGGATACAGCTTAGGAAAGTCAAGGAAGAAAGATTGAAGAGAGTTTGAGGATTTGACTGTAACAGAAAAGGAACCTGAGACCACCAGGAAGGATGGTTTAGTGGTGGGGGTGAGGCTGGAGAAACTTAAGGACAATGCTTTTGGCTAGCAGGACACATGATTATAGAATGACACCAAAGTGGCATGTCAGTGAAGCATCTAAGCCTGCTGACTACATACACAGAGCCTAGTGGGGAAGAGGGGTTTTCATTTAGATTGGACTCTCAATATTAATAAGCATTTGAGGATTTTGCAGTACTGGACATTAATAATTGAGAGAAAAGGACATGAAGAAATTTTTGTCATGGCATCAAATAATGTTTATGTGCTTGAGTTAGACTAGACTAAAATTTGTGAACTCATTCGCAATGGCTGAGGAAAAACACAAATGAAAAAGGAAAGGAGAGGTCCTCGATGAAATGAATGGGGATTCTGTAATGAGCAATTAGAAATTCAGCTCATTTGGTTCATAGAAACACCAGCAGCAGATTGTGTGGCCATGTGGGACACCCCAGTTGGTACCAGGCTCTGCAGGGGATGGTGCTGGAGCTTGTAACTAACTGTGATATTGAAGGATAAAAGGCAAAGGGCTCAGGGCTGCAGGGAGCAAATCCCAAATGTCACCCACCTCCTGCCCCTGCGCCCCAGCTAGCTAAGGTGTTACTCTCAAACCCAAAAGCATTTTGCTTATTTGTTTGGAATCCGTAAACAAATTGCTGCAGTTTAGGCAGCACTTATTAACTAACCAATTTAAAACATGCAGATGAAACACACAGATAAAAAAATATTAATCTGAGATGACAAGGTCGGTGTCAGGAAGACTCTCTGCTCTTTGGAAAGTGAGAGTATGACTAGCTGTAAAATGAATTCATACATATTCAGGAAAAGGCCAATGGAAAACAAAGGCATAGATACATGTGTGGCAAAAAATGAGGTTCATGTATTGACACAGCTTTGTTTTCTCTCCCAACCCCTTTACCTTTCCACTTTGATTAGTGTGATCACATTCTTTTCTCGTGTCCCAAGATTGCTTCTGTATAAAAATGGAATTGAATCCCCCAGCATCTCACAAGTTGTAAGAGCTTCCTTCTAAGAGAGCAGCAGTGCTACTGAAAATGCTTAAATTGCATTTCAGTAATTTCAGGAACGAAGGTTCCTGGAGGATCTGACCCATCTCACAGTAATTCTATGACATAAGGTAGATGCCAAGTGATTTTATTACACACACACACAGACACACACACAGACACACACACACATCTGCAAATTGTTACCACGTTTTAGTAAATGCATATTTAGTAAATTTTTATGCCTTCCAAATCTTTGGGTTGCTTAATGCTATTTTTACCCAATTGCAGGGGCACTGTGGGTGGTGTTTTATATAACAAAAATAGGAGTAGTTTATCATTGGTGAAATATTTATTTATAGCAAGTAGAACACTTTACTTTTGAAATATCTTATTGCTTAAATTTATGAACATGATATTTATAGATTAGCACTGTTGGAATGGCTATTTTGGTAGATATTTAGGCATTTTAATTATTCCCAGCTCCTCAAGACATCATTGTGTCAACAGCATTATTGCTTAAAATAATGGCATAGGCAGAGAATCGCCTCAGGAAAGGGCCTGAAGTGACCCAGGATTCTCATGGGCTCATTCGCTGCTGCATCCCCTCAGTGCAGCTAAGCAAGATCTCTGTCTCTGTGCTGTAGCCCACACTCTTCTTTTGTCTCCATGGTAATTGCTAGTGGAGTAAATGGAGAAGGGTGTGGGAGAAAAGTGTCTGTTTCAATATTTTCTCCCTACAAATAGCAGTGCTTTTAGCTACTTCACCTACTTCTCAGGACTCACCGTCATCAACACAGAAAGAAGGAGAGTTATCGCTGGGGTCAAGTTATTATGACAGATCTTAGTTCTCTCTGTGACTCTATTGTTCTAATCAAGCATAGACTTTCCTCAGCTTAGCTTTTAAAACAAATTAAATTGAGAGCTTGACACTTCCTACTCAACTGTTGCACTTTACAATAGATTAAATGGGGTATAATTTGTGCTTTTCTGAGCTCGGTGTTCCTCAAATTTGTACAAAATGAAATGGGTTAAGAAACTGTTTCTCTTTCTTTTTGAGAACAGAATTTTCTGAAGGATGCTATGTCACCCACAAATTGAACCTCAAAAAGAGCATTAAGTTAGAGGCAGTTTTATTCTATCAAATTACATGACAATAAAACATGTTATATGTTGTCTTTTTAGAATTTTGGCAATTTGTATACCATAAACTGAAATAGGCATGAATAATACTTTACTTATTCAATAAAATACTTGCCTCATTTTTGTAGGTATATTGGTGGATGATTCCTCTTGCATTGACTCTGTAGAGCACATTAGGCACTTAGAAACTTGCTAGTAATTGTGAAATGAGTCTAGGGACCAAGGAAGATTACAACACCTATTTATTTATTTATTTTCTTTTTTGCCATGCTACTCAATAAACATTTTGATTTGCAATTGTAGGGCAAACAATTTAGAGATTTGAACAGTTTCATGTAGACCAGATGGCCTTGAATCCACAGAGATCTGCCCGCCTCTCCCTCCCGATTCCTGCAATTAAAGGCTGTGCCACTGTGCTCAGCAAAGGGCTTGGGGATCTGAACTCAGTTCCTAATGCTTTCATGGCAAGTACTTTACTAACTGGGCCATTTCTCCAATCTAAGTTGCTTTTTACCATTAAACTACATGCAGCTCAAGCATTTGTCCTTTGAAAATACATATATGTTGTTTAAAGTGATTGAAAACTTAAAAATGTTTGGTCGGACTACATTCTTCCTTTCCTGTGAACAGCAAGAGGTTTTGGTTTTCTGTTTGTTTGTTTGTTTAATAAATCTGCTAGGATAAAAACTTTAAAAAATTGAGAAAAATTTCAAATTTGCTAATACATGGTATTGTTACAGGAACAGTATCATGGGGTATTTAATTCCATAGATAAAGGATTTAATAAATAAGCACTTTACGAATATAGTATTAACATTTTAGTGACTATTTTAGCAGTCTTGGTATTTAGAATCAGTATAGATCTGGAAATTGCTAGAACCTTGAATTTCCTTTTCCTTGTCCTCCTCTCACACCTGCTGGTGTCTGCGCCATGTTCCTGGGATAGTTTTTCCCCTGATTCTGTTGTCTGCAGCCTGTGCTGGTGAGATGCAGACATAGGAATGTGGTTTAGCACCAGTGAACAAGATATCTTCCAGCGTAGCTCAAAGCCTTAAGGCCTCTCCAGTTATCTTTCCAGCCTTCACCATCCTTTCTAACTCCCTACCTTAAGGCCCACTGTCAATAAACAGATATCCACCCACCCCTTGTTACACAGGAAATCCAGAGAAACTAAATGGAGCTCAAAATCTGAACTCTTTTCTCTAGTCCTTGTAATTGTTTCCAGTTGTCTGAAAAGCTGTAACATTTTCCCTCCAGTCTGCATTGAAGCAGTATCTTCCCTTGGGGCCATACATCCCTGTTCCCCCCTTTATTCTGCTATTTCTGAGCTCATTCCACACTTTTACCTTGTTTATGATAAACTCTATGAGTTGTACACTAGAATTTTTCCTTATGTATTGTGAAAGCCATGTCTCAGATTCTGTGGCACTTTGTGTCAATTGCTGTCTTAAAGGGATATAGATGTGCCTGGGACTCTGGGCATGCCCGTATGGTATTATGTTGGATGAAATTGGAAGGCCTGCTCACTGTGGGTAGGCACATCCCCTGGGCAGGGGATCTTGGACTGTACAGCCAGAGAGGGAGAACTGAGAAGCAGCTTGCCTTCAACTACCTCTCTTTGCTTCCTGACAGTGGATGCAACATGACGCACTGCTTCAAGCTCCTGCCTCCTTGGCATCTCCACCACGATACACTATACCTTGAACTCAGCTTTTTAAAATGAGACCTTTCTCATTTCAGTTACTGTTGTCAGGGTGTTCTGTAAGGAAAAAAGAATATTGCATCAGGATCCCCAAGACCACATTCTCAGCACAAAGGAGATTTATTTGCTTCATGGGTAGAGAGGGCAGGGAATAAGAGACAAAAGCAGGGGATAGAGGACTCAGGAGAAGGAGAAGGGAACAAGGGAGAAGGGAAAGGGGCATTTGTCCTGGAGGGGGACAAAGGACTACCTCTCGGTAAAGAGGAGACCGATGTGGCACATAGAAAAATGGCAGTTTGTAAAGGAACAAAAGGAAACCCAATGTTAGGATGAGGTGTTTAATTTTAATTCGGCATCCATGTTACTCAGGTGAGCCTAAGGGTGTTTTGTTGCTGGACTTCCATACTTTGATAGCTGGACCTTGGTAGTCAGCCACAGGAGGGGGAAGCAGCCAAATAATGGAATAGGCCTTGGTGGCTAGCTTTAGGAATGTAATCTAACAGTTTTTAACAAGGCAGAAGGAATGGGAGAGAAGGGCAAGGCCTGCCAGAGACACGCTTGGCATACTCAAGCTGGCCAGAGTCCATTCATGTTTTATCACTGCAACTGGAAAGTGAAGCTAAAAGAGGCCTGATACAACACAGAGATTAATAAAAGAACGATATACAGATTAATTTGCAACAAACCATTTTAGCGACAAGGAAACCTCAAGAAAATGAAGATGCTTGGGCCAAGGTACAGTTGTATGTTCTGTGGACAGTCCTGCTGAATAACAGCAGCAGGATCACAGGAGACAGTGCTCAGACACTGATACCCTGGGGAAAGTCTGTACCGTCTGTTTGCTTCTGTGCTTTTTTATGACACTAAACTTTTGATGTACACAGGAATCAGGACACTTGGACTGTATAGCCTTCTTCAGAGGATAAGGATGGGAGAAGGTCTGTGGGAGAAGTCTTCTTGCCAAATCTAGAGTGTACCCCTTTTAGGTAGTGTGTACAACCTCTGTCATCGCTAATAAATAATGTGATCTCGGTGACATAGCCTTCACTTTTTTATTTTTTGACCTTTGACATAGAAACATATCAATAGCTCAAGGTAAATATTTTATTGTCATTTGAGTAACTCAATATTATTGCTATCTCCTTACTAATAATTTATTTTCAGTGAATGTAAATAAAGTATCTCTGAGTAAAGAATGGATGATAAAAATAGAGCAGTTGCCAGGACACAGAGGAGGACATTGCAGCCAGTCCTGATGAGACCTGATAAGCTAGGGTCGGATGGAAAAGAAGGTGGACCTCCCATATCAGTGCACTTGGAGAGGGGCATGGGAGGAGATAAGGGAGGGAGAGTGGGATTGAAAGGGAATGAGGGAGGGTGCTACACCTGGGATGCAAAAGCGAATAAAATGTAATTAATGTAAAAAATAAAAATTTCATTAAAAATAAAAAAAAAAAACATAATGGATCTCCATGATCATCTCCATTCCTTTTCACAGTCTACCTCTCATTCTTCTCCATGATAAGGTAGATAATCTCTTCTCTGTAATCTTTTGTGATTCTAGGTAAACTCATCATCCTTGGAAGCTGTTTTGTCTGGTCTTAGAGCTTCTGTGATTTCTTTGTTCCTAGATGCCCTTCTCTTGCCACTACTCATATCCCTTTACCCTTTCATAAATGTTTGTTGTTTATTTCCTTCCTGGTACCTGATCCTATATTGATTTGTCCTCCCTAGGCACTGTAACCACCAATGTTTATATTCCATGCAGGTTTATCTTCTGACAGCTCTGAACCTGTTACATTTAAGTCCCTGAAAAACACCACCAATTCAGCAAAAGCAAACTCAGTGGTTGGGTTGCAGCTCTGTGGCAGAGCACCTGGCCAGCGTGAGCAGGGCCCTGAGATCGATTCCCAGCAACACACCAAAGCAGAAACAAACCAGCAGAGACCAACTCTCGGAAGCCCCTAAACCGTTCAGTGCCTGCTACCCTGTTCTTCTGCATTTTCTTCTGATACCCAGTATCAAAACATCCCATCCCCTCCTGAGAAACTGCCCACATCTCCTACCCGTTCTTCCTCATATTCACTTGTTGTGTTCAAAAGTACCTGTATGCACACTTCAGAATTTCACTAATTGCTTCTCTGTGGCCTCCCCACCTTCCCCTGCCTTTTCCTTTACTACAATTGAGTTAACTGGGTAATAGATGTTCCTAACCTCTCATCTCTATACTGTGTTCCTCTCCCTGCCCTCCAAGTGCCATCTACTTGGTGTTAGGAAACTTTATTTTCTCATGTTTGTAGGCATCTACTTGATCTTGTTACTGTCCAGTTTCTCATTTTCTAATATCCTCATCATTTTTGAGCACACAAACAAAATCTTCAATAATATCACTTAAGAATTTGTTTGTACCATTTTTTTCTGGCTGAATTACCGCCACCCCCAACTACTGTCATATCACTGTCTAAACACAACATGGTCTTGAACTAGTCAAACTTGTTGAACTGTCTGCAATCTCCATTGTTTGCTCCACCCTGCACAAACTAGGAAATCTGCCCTCCTTCCCCCAAAGCTAGGAAGCCTCAGAACACTAGGAAACCTCAGAACAAAGGGAAAGCCCAAGATCCCAGTTCTACATTCTTGGCAGCTTTGGAAACGTCTACCCCTGATGCTGCTAGGCTCACAAAGCCCCGCCTAAATGCTCAGCTCTTGACCATAGTTGGACACAAACCTAGCTCTCAGCTGACTGGTCATCACCCCTTTCCTATAGAAACTTCCTATAGGGAAGTTTCTACAAAACTTCCCTACCCTGGCCCGAGAACATGACTTCCTCAGCCTTGTTGTTTGGGACGGATGAACCCACCCAGGAGCAGTGCCTAATAAACTTTCCTTTATCTGCTTTTAATCTGGTCTAATCTTGCCTATATCTGCATCATCCAGGGAGAGAATAAGCCCATTAACCCTGTTCTCAGTGCCTTCATTGTTAATTCCTTTAACATGACAGTTTCTACTTGTGTTTCAGTTACCACTTTTTCAGTAGCTACTGCCATGAACATTTGAAGGGGTTAATGATGGTATGTCATTTCAAAAATGCAAATTTGGCGTGTTGATTACTTCTAGCTAATGTCACATATATCCAACTGGCCTTTTATATTTTTTATTTTTCTACCTGTAGCAATCCAAAGAAGTTTTTTTTGGGGAGAAGCATTCTTTAATCCTCAGATAAAGTCTTGATCAACCAGAGATGGATAATTAGGTTTCAGTAAACCTGAATATAAATGAACTCTGAAGTAACCTTGATCTGCTCTTTCCTATTCTCTCATATGTCTATTGGTAGCATTTCTGGAGTTTGTTTTCTCCAAGTCCAGATATTCATTTGTCCTGTTGATCCCACAAACATGTGTTGTACTTTGTCTTTTGTCATTGAGCTTTACTCTCTTCTTCCAGTCTCCATGTACATGGAAAATAAATAAAACATTTATGCTTTTCTTTTGTTAATTAGCTCTTACATTAATTGGGTTCCTTGAGGCATAAGGGAGCCCATGTAAGAACGTAGAGGAGTGCTGGCTGGTACTCGGTAATATTCAGGCATTAAATGGCTCTCTCCTGGCACCACAGCCATTTCTCCATCATCACATTCTTCTTAATTCTTGGTCTCCTTTGCCCAGACCTCATTTTAATCTCAACTTGTCTTTTGGTATTTTTCAAGCATGTGCTAGTGCTTTTTGGGCAGTGTTACAAATAGAAAATATGAAATGTTTTCTGTGGTGTGTGATGTAACTTGTTACATGTAAATGTTATATTCTCTGAATCTTTTTCTAGCTTCTGTAATATTTTAAGAAAACCAGGTGACAGTTAAGAAACATCATCTATTAAAAAAAGACGCTTGCCCTTCGAAATTATTCCTGACAGCTTGTCAGCTGGAGCAGAGAAGAATGAATGGATCCTGAATAACTTCTCAGCTCAAAAGTGAATGGTTCACCTCTGTGTATATCACTAGTGACAGTGCCCTGGCGTGTGAAGGTGACAGAGATCAGTGTTCAGGAACAGGCTATATCCCGCCCCCCCACACACACAGGGGCTCACATTCTCTTTCTCTTTCTTTCTCTCCTGCCTCCACCCAGCTAAGGTATGCCTAAGATTTTTTTTTTTTTTTTTTACTACTTGTCAATGTTAGGAATTATATTTGAGAGATATTCATTCTCTAGATTCTAGGATTTAGAATCTGTGTACAGCTGAGAACACAGCTGTTCTGACCGGAATTAGAAAGTGCTATGTGTAGTCTTTGCTCCTGCCTATACAGTAATGGAATTTTTTTCTTCTAATTATAAAAGTGATCAGAGTTTTATTTATTTAATAATCATAGTAGTAATACTGATTGAGTTATTTTTATACTGTTTTACAAATATGTATACCCATTCATAAACAGCGTAAATTGTAATATTGGGACTTTACCCACTCCATTTATTTTGATGGTTTGGTAAATCTTATTTTATGTTGTGTTTTGGTAGTCATTTACCTTTTCTTCCTCTCCTATTCATGCAGAATTATTGAGTAAATTTTTATGTTGCTTTTATTTGTGGGAAAGCATCCCTGGTTTCAATCTGTTTTATTTAGTAAGCAGTTTGTTTCCCCTATAAATTGTTACTGTTTTCCTTATAAGCCTTCATCATCTTTATGACTGATTTTCAGTTTTCTTTCTTTCTTTTTTTGTTTGTTTGTTTTTTTCTTTCAACTCTTTGTTCTTTTCTGTGTTCTCCCTGATATTATTTCAATCCATTTTTCATGTTGTGTTTTATTTTCTTTATTCTGTTTCTGAAATGAAGTTGATGACTTGATGAACTGTTGGAATTCACTGTTGAAGGGAAAGAAGACTCACATACATCACTTCCCGTGATTCAAACAATCTTCACATGAAGTTTTAATTCAAACCTAAACCCTTTCCTAAGCATCCCTGCTGGTTGTCCATATGCTTTATGTTTTCTTGAAGAGAAAAGCCACGCATGTTAGACCTGCAGTATGATGATGCTACATAGGGATATATGTAGAGGTGTAAACTGAACATTAAACTGGTTAAAGTGCAGAACACTGGCTGCTTTTCAGAATTAGATGTTTCTAAAACAGACTGATAACAATAGTTCATGTTTCAAGATATTGACTCCATTTATTACAAGATGTATCTGAGAGTATTTGGACTTAAATGCTGAAGGAATAATTTCCGTGAGTTCAGCACTGCTTTGAAAACTACAGTACTGGTCCAGTCATGCAGAATCTCAGAGAACCACTGGGGAGATAAAATGTATTTGGCCTTTGTACTAAAATATTTGTAATCTTGTGACTTGTAGTGGTTTAAATGGAGGATGTTATTCTAAATACTCATTTTATGTTCAGAAAATACAACTTGTTTATTTTTAAATGCTGTACTTAGTAACTATTTTCATGAAATTTTGATGAGTGAGCAAATGTTTACTCTCTTGATCCCCAAGATGTTTTTGTCATTTTTTTCCATTTTGATTTGGGGGCATTTCAGCATCCAGAAAGTGTGTAAACACATTCAAGCATAAGAACTAAATAGAAACAAATAACTCCAACAAAAATAAATTTTGAAAATAAAAGCTCCAGTGTAATAAAGGTTCAACAGTTGTTTGTTGTTGTTGTTGTTTTGTTTTGTTTTTCCAGTTTGAAGGTTGAATGGGATGGTGGTCTTAGTGGGTACTGAAAGGGAGAATCAAAACTTAACTATATGAAGTACGTATATAAAATACCAGTGTGCGAGCACTGTTGGCAGGAAATCTAATAGAACTTTCTTCCTTCTGATTCACAGTATCAAGTCATGGGTGGATAAGATGCAAGAAGACCTGGTCACACTGGCAAAGACAGCAAGTGGTGTGACTCAGCTTGCCGACGTGAGTACTCCCGGCCGTGGGCTTCGTTAATCCGCTTAGCTTTGCGTGCCCTTAGGTCTTTTAGAAAACTGTCTTAATAGTACAGACAGTGTTCCAGTTACCATGCAGTAACTGTAGAGAAAATCTGTGGTAGCCCCTGAATACTGCTGCAGATTGCAGAATGGCATGGCTAACAATAAGTGTTCGCTCCCCCACCCAGATTTAGAGTTAGAGGCCATATACCTTTTAAAACTATTCCTCCAGTTTCCAGAATATATTTTAGAATTTTCCCATAATGGCAACTTAAAGTCTAGTTTGAGTATCCGCAGTACAAACATGTCTTCAATCTTTGAGGGCAGATTTTCCTTTAAAAATATGTGAAATGTGTTTGTAAGCACATCCACAGACTAGGATGTGTCATTGACGGCTGTGTAAAGATTTTGAAGCCTGAAATGGGGACACCATTAAAAGGAATTTTTTTCTTAAAGTTTCTAAACTGTCTGAGAGGGTTAGTCTAACCTGAGTTTGGAAAGTGGTTGGATTATATAATTTAAATATTATGTAGCAATTTATGCATACTATTTTGTTTGTGTAAGTTATATGATTATGTAAGCATTCTGAAGAGTTATTAAACTGTCATTTTAAAGTTCTTACTACTTGCTAAGAAAGTAATATAGAAATTTGGGTATATTTTCATTTTGTGTTCTTAGTCAAACAATGAGGCCTTTACTATTTTTGCCCTGTGATACATTAATCAGATAAAATTTTAGAAAAGTTTCATGGATGGGATTATGGATTGAAAGACGGTATGTTCAGGAGTTTTATTTGTTTATTATTTTCATGTACATGAAAATTAAGTTAGAACCCAATTGTAAACATTAATTTTTTAATGGCTCACATGTATCTATGAAAGTAACATATAATAATTTTTACTATACTCATGTTTTGCCTGCAATAGGTCATACAAAGTTAGGTAGGGAATTTTTCTCTGGCCATCAAGGCAAGTGCTCAAAAATGTTTGGACTTTGTGGCATTTTGCAAATTAAAATTCCCAATTAGGAATGCTCCATTGTGCATAGTAATGTTCATTTTTGGAAGAAACTGAGATATGTTGTTAGCTTATGTATCAGAAATTCCCAAAGAAAATCTTTTAAGTAAATACTTCAAAGAGTATCTTAGAATGTCTTCATGAGGCAGATGCAGATCTTAAACCAAGAATGTGCTTAATATCCCTCGGTTATATTGTATGTCCCTAATTTGAAAATCCAAACTCTAAATACTCTCTAAATGGGAAAGTTTTGCAGTGTGGAGGTGATGCCTAGGTGTGACAGAGCACAGTCCCCATGCATGTACGCTGATCACACTGTGTGACATCCCTTGATACAAGAGAAACATCAACTGTAAATGAATTCCCGTTCACACTTCAGTTCCGTCCCCAAGATATCTCATTATGTATCTGTAGATATTCAGAAATCCTAAGAAAGCACTTTCAGTCCCATATTTCTGAGAAGATATACATACCCTGTGTCTGAAAGATATTTGGGGATGAAATCTGTTTCTTGTCAATATTGGTGTTCTGTAGTGCTTGGACACACAGATAGATATAGGGAGGGCTGTAAGCTCCGGTTTATGATTCGCTTTAGAAATATGTGAGTATGTGCCAGTGTTTTGGGCAGTATGTGAACCCCTATTCAAGGAATAGGATATTTTTTCTTAATTTTTGTTTTTATAGATTTAAGTTGACTGTGGGAAAAGCTTTCAATCAAACACAGAGAGGAATGACAGCTTCTGCTGCTGTTTCATAACTTTTGTTGGCAAGATTAAAAATGAGTAGTTGCTGGTGTTCTCCTCTCCTTCCCTCTTTCTTTGGGCTCACAGCTCCTCACCTGGCTGATTTCCTCTTGATATTCCTGCTTTCTCTTTCTCTTTCTCATCATGGAAAAACAAGACTTGTCCCATTTCTATTATGCCTTTCTGTATGGTATTGATTACTCAGATGATTAGAAATGATGATGAATGGGTAAATGACTTTGAGTTAATAAAACAATGGAAAATGAAGACAAAGTCTAGAAATTATTTGTTTATGCGACAGACACCTGTCATAGTGACAGGAATATTTTAAAGAATTACATGGTACATAATGGGGAGTGTGAGAGAAAGAGGGAAGGAAGGAGAGGGGAGAGATTCATTGCTAGAAAAATAATTCAGGTATTAAGCATAAGAAGAGATAAATGATCCACTCTGCCTCATTTCTTTCCCTAGCAAAAAGGTCCAAAATGTTTGCAAATGGAGTGGGAGTGAGGGGTTGTTTGTTGATTTGTTAGTTTTTTTTTTCCCCCTCTCATAGGAATTTAAAGTTAAAATTAGCTAAAGGATTTCTAAATTAAGAGTGAGCTTTGAGCTGAGACGGAAGGCCTTTTCTGAGGGTTCTTCTGTTGTTTCATTTATGCAATGCTGGGGACCCAACCCAAAGCTTTGTGCATTGTATAATCTTCTACTGAGCTACACTCATTGGGGAGTTCTAGAGAACTGGTGGACCCTGGAAGATGAATACATGGTGGAATTTACTGGGTCCCAGGATTGAAAGTCACTATTGTAGAAATAGTATTTCTTCCTGGGATAATGTAATTAGTTTTTACTGACTTCGTTCGTACACCAGAGGCCAAGAGCCACTGTAATTAGCTGTCTTACTAATGTAATTATTTTTGCAATATTATGAAAATGGCTATATGGGATCACGAAATATGAGCTAAGGGAAAATAGCAAAATATTTGAATTCTAGACTTTAAATTTCCCTACCCTAGTAAGTTATTTTTGTGTTAACGGTGAGACTTAGGGGCTGGGGAAGTAGCTTGTAGGTACGGCACACACTTTACAAGCCCGGCAGCCGCAGTTCAGGCCTCCAGCACTCACGAAAATGCACAGCAGCCTGCCAGTAATTCAGTCTCTGGAAGCAGAGATGGGATTCTTGCAGCAAGCTGACTAGCCCGGCTAGTCACTAATTCCCCCCCACTTCTTATTTCTCTTTGGGGGGGGTTGCATATCAGATATCCTGCATATCAGGTATTTATATCACCATTCAAAACAGTAGCAGACAGTTGTGAAGTAGCAATGAAGTAATTTTACGGTTGAGGGTCACCACAACATGAGGAACTGTATTAAAAGGTCTCAGTATTAGGAAGGTTGAGAACCACTGATTCAATAGGAAAAAAAAAAAAATTGGAAACAGAAACCCAATTGGTTGTAAGACATTTGGCTTACACTGCAATGGACAAAAGTTCCATTGTGCCATGCAATTAAAGAAAGTCAGTGTTGTAGACAAAATGGTGTTGAACTAAGTAATGTTGTTTATTAGTTGTCCTATGATTATCACAGTGGTATTTTTTAACCCGCTATCACAATCAAATGAGAAACAGATACCTGTTAACTGCCTTAGAACATCTTGGGCAGATAATTCCGTGTACACTATCTCGATAACCTCACCATCCACCCGCCAGCCCCCATCTAATGCCATCTGCCTTAACCATCCTCATCTGGGCTACCTTCCATCCCTAATCTTATAAATGCTTGCTTGTATTCCTTAATTGGGCTTTTCCACGCCATTTTTAGAGTCCTTCCTCCTGGCCCATGTGGTCCCTTCTCCATGCTAACCAATAGTGGTATCCTCCTCCCTCCTCTCTTTCCATCTTTCTCTTTCCCATGATTATTCTCTTGAACCCAACGGCGGGAAACCTTAGCCACACCTACCTCATTCTGCCCTGCCCAGGTTTTAGGCCTTTAATCAACCAATCAGTCATAATGTCTTAGGTAGACACAGCAAGAATAGGTTTATCCAGGTAACCATATATCATCATCGAGGGCCAGTAATTCACATCAAAATACAAGCATCAGGCCAACCCCCAACATGTCAGAGACATGGGATCTTTAGTCAAAATGCTCAACCAAAATTCTACCACCACAACGAAAGAGGTCAGAGCAAAGAGCTCTATCTAAAGATGCATTTAAGAAGTGGTAACACACAACTGAAGCTGTAATTATAAATTTTACATATATTGTCTATGAAACAAGACAACTATCCCAAGATTTATAAAAAAGGAGATAGTGACTGAACTCATCAGCAGAGAATGTGATGCTTAAGCACTAAAAGATGTTTTCAAGTTGTAGTCTTCACAATATTCTTGAGAGCAGCATCTACGAGTTCTTAAAACATTCACCAGCAACCATTTCTTTCCTTAATCTACTGAAAAGTATTTTATCATGATGATATTCAGGAAAATTGACCCATATCCAAATTAGGAGATATTCTAAATGAATCGGCTCTGTAGTAATGAGAATATGCTTTATGAAAAGGTTTCCTGAAAATAAATTGATGAGTAAAAGCTATTGTTTGTCTTTCCTGTGCAATCCATTTCCGAGTCTGCAAATGTTGTATTAACAGGGAACAGAATCCTGCCAGTTCTCAGAATGCCTCAGAGATCCTTACATCTGATCTCTCCTTTCACTCTCACCCCAGGAAGAGTAAGCCTCAGCCATATAAGGAGAAGCAGTCACCTGGGAGATCTGCTTTGTCTTTTGAGGACATTTGGTTTGCACCCCCTTCTTTCTCTTTGGGGCTTTCTCATAACCTCCTCTTCACTAGGAGAAGGGGATCTGGGGCTCTAATTTACATTGGCTCATCATTTAGGGGAAGCTTCATAAGGCTTTGGTTTCAGTAAGAATTTTTGAAATATAATTCACTCCTGAGAAGGAAGTAGAGACTAGAGGCAAGGCAGTTCTGCAGTTCTCATTGCATTAAAGTAGAACTCCTTGTGTTAAACTTTGGTCTCGGAAAAGACCCCTGGGCCCAGATTTCATGGTTCTGTTGCTCTCCTTGTGGAGCTCCTGTCCCCTCCAGATCTTTCTATCTTCCCCTTCTTTCATAAAATTCTCTGCACTTTCCTCCTGATGGGGAGCCGCCTTACCAGGCCACAGAAGAAGCCAATGCAGCCATTCTGATGAGACCTGATAAGCTAGGGTCAGATGGAAGGGGAGGAAGATTTCCCCTCTTAGTGGACTTGGAGAAGGACATGAGGAAGGGAGGGTAGGATTGGGAAGGAAGGAGGGAGGGGCTACGGCTGGGATACAAAGTGAATAAACTGTAATTAATATAAAAAAAATTAAAAAAACAGGTTTTCCTCAGTGGCATGGAAAATAGCTCACTTAGTAAAGTGCTTGCTGTATTTGCATGAGGAGTTCAGATCTCTGTGCCCACATAAAAGTCATGCGAAAGAGCACATGTCTGTAATCTCAGCCTGGAATTGGTCCTCTCACTTTTGCTCTTTAAGCCCTACCTTGTAATTCCCTTGACCTACACTGATGCTGTCTCCTGTCCGATTTACGGATACTTTACTCTGAGGCTCTTTCTCACTTATCTCAAGAGGCTTTTCTCTGACCTTCCATGCGCTTATTCTCGGTGGTACTGTGTGGCATAAAGTTGCTTGTGACTCACTTCTCCAACCATGCCAGACTGCCTTTTATCTTCTGCTGCTTTGAGACATAGGCTTGCTCTTTTATAATGAAATGAGGCTCAAATTCCCTTCACTGTGATAACCCCAAATCTTAACAAACCTATGATAACAGTTGGTTAAATATAACTTAACCTTTTTCTAAAGTGAAAAATTAATGTGTTACATGTTACATATGAAGACATTGCTTGTAAAACTAGATTATTATTGCTGATAATAATTTTCTTGGGATATCAGTAGCATTTTATGACATTATGCTGTTTCTTTAAGAATTTGGTTAAAATTATATTAATAAATGGTGCCATTTTAATTTTTATTTTTATATTAATTACAGTTTATTTACTTTGTATCCCAGCTGTAGTCCCCTCCCTCATTCCCTCTCAACCTCACCCACCCTCCCTTATCTCCTCCCATGCTCCTCTCCAAGTCCACTGATAGGGGAGGTCCTCTCCCCTTCCATCTGATCCTAGCTTATCAGGTCTCATCAAGACTGGTTGCAATTGTGCTCCTCTGTGGCCTGGCAAGGCTGCTCTCCCCTTAGGGGGAGGTGATCAAAAAGCCAGCCACTGAGTTGAAGTCAGAAACAGTCCCTGTTCCCATTACTAGGGAACCCACTTGGATGCTGAGCTGCCATGGGCTACATCTAAGCAGGGGTTCTAGGTTATCTAGGTTATCTCCATGCATGGTCCTTGGTTGGAGTATCAGTTTCAGAAATACCCCTGTTCCCAGATGTTTTTTGTTTCTGTTGCTCTCCCTGTGGAGCTACTGTCCTCTCCAGGTTTTATTATCTCCCCCTTCTTTCATAAGATTGCCTGCACTCTGCCCAAAGTTTGGTTATGAGTCTCAGCATCTACTTTGACACACTGCTGGGTAGAGTCTTTCAGAGGTCCTCATATATATATTTGTGATATTTGAAAATATACTATTTTCAAGATTATGTTGGAAATTTTGATTCAGTTTAATATGAAGAGATTTGAAGAAAGTTTTAACTGAACAAAGTTAAAAACTGTAACTTATATTATTAATACAGTGAAACTTGGTTTTAAAGTGTAACAATGAAAATCATTTGATACTGTTAAGATTCTGAGTGAAAGAGAATGTGCAGGTGATGTTATCTTTTTGGCAAGACTGTGTCAGGTGGCTGCCATTAGAGGATTTGAACTATAAAATACTAAAGTATATTAGTGTGTCACGAGGCAGGCCATCTTGTCTTGAGTTCTCTTTCTCCTCTACATTCTTTCTGTTAGAGAAACAAAAGCCAGTATCACACAGCATGTGAGGCATTGACATGACATTACTAACACTCTGCCTAGTGCCAAAAAAAATAAATCTGTAGTATTTACAGTACACTACACTGTCTCTTCCTACATGAAAGAAATTGGATAAATGACAATGAGGATGATCATTCAAACTTTCAGAAAAAGGGAAAAATTAAAGAACAAAAACACTTAGACCATGTTTTAAATAGTGCCATATTAACATAATACAATTATAGAGATGTATATTATTTTAGTGATGGGAAACTTAGTTTACTTATGTTATGAATAAATATTATCCATCATAAACTCCATGTAATCTCTTATAATCTGAAAACTATTTTCTTCATATATATAGGGAAACTTTCATAAGCCTCTCCAATATTTTTAATAATGAATAATATTCTGTTTTCTTTTTAATCATAAAACTGGAGTTAGTTCTTTCAGTGAGTGATTGTATAGTATTGATTCATTTTTATTGGCTTAAAGAGCATTCCAATTTTCATTTCATAAAACAGTGCACCTAAATATTTGCAATGGCACTATAGGCTTAAGCTTTCTTAATATATTTAAGCGTCTGAAGCAGATTTTATTTTTATTTCTTCATTTAGCCAGCTTTATGTTACGAAAGGAAATACTCAAAGCAATTAACAAAAAAGAGAGAAGGGTTTTTGTTTTGGTAGTTGTTTGACTCAGTAAAGGTTCAGGTGAATGACTGACCTCATAGGTTTGGACCTGTGACAAGTGATCATATCATAGTTATAGAGTATGGCAGAGCAAAAGTGCTAATCTCGTGGCCAGGAAGCAAAACAAAACAAAACAACAAGAGAGAATGTTGGTGTTTTCACATTCCCTGTGGAAATATTTCACCAAACATCTAAAGAGATTCCAATACCCGCACCCCCACAAAAGTTATTCTGCCGCCCAATAGTACCACTTTGAACACATGAGCAATTGAGGGACAGACAATATTCAAAATATAGTGTTAAGTATTTAAAAATGATAAAAACTTTTCTAAAATATTCTTCACATATTTAACATAGTATGTACATAGTTTAAAGAAGTGATTTGCAATCCATTCATTCTTCAAAACACCTAGTGGCATATGCTGCGCCTAAGTAAATGTATGTCTGAATTCATCTCCAGTGGTTGTGGGCCATACTTTACACTCCCTGGATTACAAGAGAGATACTTTGTAGAGAAGTGTACAAGATATTAATGATACAAACATCAGCACATTTCGCAACAATTAGCCCTGTTGTTCTTGCTGCAGAACTAACTGTCTTGGATTAATTAAAACGATGTGGAGGTTTATCTATTTGTAACCTGAATCAATTAATCTATTCAAGTATTGATGTTCTAGAATCTCATTTTAGTCTGAAATGAAAGAGGTTCATGTTGGGTGGAAATCTTCAAGGATAGCCTGTGTGTCTAAGACAGGACATGATAATCCATCCTATGAAAGCATAAGCCATCTGGTGATATGTAGGAGACCTGGGTGAAACCAATTGTTTGGTTTTTAAAGCACAAAACTAATGTTCCTGGAATATTCTGAATGAAATTCCACAAGGGTGGTGTTCAAACGGCTTCAGAGTTCAAATAAATTGATTATTTTAAGACCACATAGTGATTTGAATCTTTAAACATGTTAGCTAGCTAGTAATGTCCTAAGATTCATAGACAGAGGCTTGTGTCTGAATGGTTGTATGCTTTTCTAACCTGTATAACCCCCTCCGATCACTCTTTAGCACTTTCCATGCCCCAAAGTGTATACAAAAACAGATGCATTTGTGTGTGTGTGTGCCTTCACTGAAAACTGACATCCTCTTTGCTAGATAAATGGTTCAGAGTTTGCATACAGTTGAAGTGAACATTCATCGCTTAGCATCTGTGCTCAGCTGGGACCAGGCTGTAGAACCTGTAGAACCTGAGTGGTTCCAGAACAAAAGCAGGTAGGGCTGGTTCTGGTGTATGCCTGTATTTGCTTTTCACAAGGCAATAAAATGCCGCCAGGCCCCAGCTTTAAAGATGGTTAAGTCATGCATGTGAGGCCCATCTGCTCTGTGCATAGGGGATTTCCTTCTCAGATCCGCCCTCCAGCCACAATCTCTGCCACTGCTCCTGCCCTCCCCTTAGACTCTCTCCTCTCCTGCTGGGAGTGGACTGGTTTGTGAACCAGATGCAGCCTATGCCACTGGAGGGAAATCCTTCTTCAGACATCAATTTGAGCTAGAAATGAGGTTTGGTCTTAATTTTATGCACCGTGTTAACTTTGGCATATCTCACTCGGTGATTTAAGTAAAACAAAAAATCGAACAGGAAAAATACCCATATTTAATATGATAAAAATATCACTGTCATGAAGCTATCCACAGCTTTATCATCAACATTGGTGCTTTCAACTTTTCAACTTCTCTAGATGTGGGCTGTCATAGAAGGCCACTGTTCATGGCTGTACTCATTCTCTCATTACTTCTCTCCCTTTTCCATAAAGCTAAGAAGCAAATGTGTCCTTCATATCCACAGAAGGGGGCTATGGTCTTCTCTAAGGAAGACCTCCATGATCCATGTAGTCTGACCTGTCTTCTACCTTGTTCACACATGTCTTCCACGTATGTTTTTCTGGGTTATGGTTTTCTTTTTACTCCCTAGGGTGGCTATCGAGTTTCAAGGTTGAGCTGAAGTTCAGAGTGCACACGTGACCGGCTGTGACACATGCTGTTTTATGACTAGTCACCTTGACCTATTAGTTTTGCAAGCTAGTAGTCTTACAGAAAATTTACATTATTTCTGTATGTTTTTCTGGTGTATATCCAAACTCTAAAAGAATCATGATGGAGAAAAAAAAAAAAAAAAAGAGTAGCTATTTCTTATTATTTGTTTTTGGTTTTAAACACATCAGAATGGGAATTTATTATCTAAATAAACAGCTATAGATCCTACTCATTTTCTTTTCTTTTGACATAGATTTATGAAAAATACCAAGAGTTGTATACTGTGGAGCCAAATAATGCACGCCAGCTGGTAGAAATTGCAGCCCGAGACATTGAGAAGCTTCTGAGCAACAGATCTAAAGCCCTGGTGGTGAGTTAAGATTGGTCCTTCTTTATTTTCATTGGCTGTGTGTGTTTATATTTCTGGCTCTGTTTGCGGCTTTTCTTTCATATGCTTTTTTTTTTCCCTTGGTAACTCTGTTCAACTGATGCATTTATGGAATCAATGAAATCCTGAATGAACAGCTTTCTTCTACCTATTGCTTTATTTTTACCATTTTACTAGTTTTTAAAAAATACATCAAAGGTGTTTATTTTGCTGATACATGTAATTTTATACCCAAGTGAGTCATTATATATTATAATCAACTGAGCACATTTTAATCTACACTAAAACATAGCTTCATTATAATTGCTATCAAATAAGCTGCAGTGCTCTCCTGTCTCATGATCCCACATTCTTACCAAAGTGCCCAGTGTCCCAGATAATCAGTTAATCACTTCTCACTTCTGTACTTTATCAAACGTTTTTCTCATATATATATACATATATGCCCACATAGTTTGCACAATTGTGTTACTTTAATTGGTTTATAGGTGGTCCATTCTGGGTGTTATATGAACTAGTTAACTTAATTTTTGTTTGTGGTTTTTTTAATTGTCTTTTTGATAAATTCTTAATTTCATGTAGTCAGAGTCAACTTTACATTTGTTTCTGAGTTATTCTGATTTGGGAATCCTCTATCAATTCATATGTATAATTTTAAAATATTATTAATTCTAAATGTTTCCAAGTTTTGTTTTTTTATATTCAAGCATTTAATACATTTATAGCAGAATTAGTATATAATTTCAGGTTTCAATTTAAGTTAATTCTTTCCAGCTATTTTTTCCATAACTATTTATTATGTAGATTTTCTTTCCCTATTAAACCCTGATCACTATGCTAAGGTGGCTGGTATCCTAAGATTTTTACCATGTAATTTTTTAATTAATTTAATTTACATCTTGGTCATAGGCCGAGTCCCACCCTCCCTCCCACATCACCTCTCCCCTATTCCTCAGAATAGAGGAGCCCCCTACCCAGACATCCCAGCACATCTCTTAACATGAGGACTGAGTTCATCTTTCACCCCTGTGGCCTGGTAAGGAAGTCCCATCAGGAGGAACTGATCAAAAAGCAGACAACATAGTCCATGTCAGAGATATCCCCCACTCCCCTAACTAGTGGGCCAACATGAAGCCTAAGATGCCCACGGACTTATCTTCTTGGGCTCTATACATTGCAGTGTGTCTATCCTGTACTATATGACTAAAATATAAAGGCGTATATACCTTGTGTGTCTTTCTGGGTCTGTGTTACCTCACTCAGGATTTACCATGTATGTTTTTAAAGAATTACTTTCAGGCTATTTGAAACACAGGTGCTATGTTATGCTGTGAATGGATACAAGATGGCATTATAAATTTAATTCTGTTTCTGCTGTAGATTTTTATGAAGGGAGACATCTCTGTTAAAGGAGCTTTATTTTACCTGGCTGTTGCACTCATATAATTTTAAACAAAGCATAGTTGAAAAATCATGAACATGCAAATAAGAGGTCCATGATAGAACTTAATATCAGACTTTGTTGAGTGCTTACACTAAATAGAATGACCTAATTACGCCTCACAGTAATACCATGGTGTAGATACTATTATTAATCTCTTTTCAATGCAGAAACTGGGTCTTTCAAGGCTCTGAAAAGTTGTCCAAGGAAATACATTTAAGAAGAAATGTGTGCAGTGCTTTTGGACTTTAATACTCACACAGATCACGTATGGTTCTGGTTAAGATGCAGATTTTTATTGAGTAGACTGAGCTGGGGTTATGTTTCTCATAAGCTTCCAAATGGTGCTGATATGTCCTTTTTGAAGCCCATTCAGCAGTCAGAAGATGAGAGGAAGCAAATTCAGGTGTTTCTAACTCCAGGCACTGCTTTCCACTGAAAAAGTGTGAAAGTGTGAAATAGAAAGGGGAAAGGAAAACCAAACACAGTTGTTAAATTGAATTTTCAGTTGTGTTTTTTATTTGGAAGATGGAATATGTTTGCTCTAAAGATATGTCAGAATCACCATAGTTCATTTCTATTAATTCCTTGTAGCTGTCCTGCCCCCTATAAATGCCCCATTTTAATCTTTTACACTCACACTGGCAAATTCAGCCATTTCATTTCTAAGATTTATCTGTTTTATGGCTTTTTATTCCTAATAATTTCTTCAGAAGGATCTTGGAAACTGGATCAGTATGATTGTCCTGATGACATTGTTGGATTACTTCTAACACAATCTTGCATCTAATGATGTTTAGTTGTAAAAGTGAAATAATCATCTAATATTGTTAGTATGCATTTCAGCATGAACTAGGCTGAAATATCTGCAGTATTAATGAGATATCCATTGTACAAAGTGCTTTAAGAAAACAGTCCAGTGGTATCTCCTGAGAGATGGATGTAAATGAAATCAGTGTCTCTTTGTTCACCAGTCAAAGGATCTGCTAAGGAAGGGAATGTCTCCAGGCATTTTGTTCAGAGAAAATAGGATCAAGATTAAAAATAAACAATTTTTATTCTTTTGATAGTTTTCTAATTACAGCATATACTGTCTTCCTCTTGTTATACCTGTAACTTTAATTAAAGTGGCTCCAATTTATTATGATGCTTTAAATACTGTAATTTGCTCTCCTTCTTGATTTAACTATGATATTCAGTTTAAGAGTTGAAAGTGAAAAGGGGAAAATAATAAATTATTTTAATTCACTACGAAATTATTTCATCTGTTTCTGGAAGGACAGGATTATTTATCTAAGTGGATATTTGATTATTAGGCTGTCTGACTAGTAGTTTTATGTTTCTCCCTTGTTATTGTGCCTCTTTTCTAGAGGAGATGTGAACAAACTGCATTTCACTCCAGATAGGGCTTAAACAACAGTCAGATGAAACGACTCCATCCAAGTGTAGTTTGGTGAATCAACAATTGATTTGTGCTACTTAATGAGCATGGGTGAGTCAGAATACTACATCATCCAGATTGGGTGATGAGTCATGAAATCTCTATCAGTAGAATTCCCTGTACACCTCACTTGTTCTTCACTGACATTCCACTGAAGAATGTTATCTACTCCAGTTCGTTGCTTATGTAATCTCAAGGATGACCTCATGATTTGTCATAATTTAATGTGAATCTCTAGGCCTCCCCCAACCCCCTTCATGATGAGATGTTACAATATGGAAGAAACAGTGACACAAAACTCCACTCCTTCATGTAGCTCTTCCATTTTCTCTCCTTTGCCTTCTACACTGTTCCTTAATCCATTCAGTGTACAAAGTGGACATCTGACAATCTTTTCCCATATATGGCTAGATGCTTGCCTACAATGTTGCAGTAAGACTTACTAATTCTCATCAGTTTAACTAGTAATGTGTCTCTATTGTAACTTTTCTCCACTTAGTTTTTCTCCAGCACCAGTGATGACAGCTGTATTAATCTAGAGGTGTAACTGGGAATGTTTAGTAGGACTTTAAAGGCACTTCACATTTGTTTAACAAAACAGTGAAATTAACCCCCACGATGTATCAAATTTGGGTTTCCAGCACTAAAATCCAATCAGAAAGCAATTGGTTGCACTGATGATTGTTATGTCCCTATTTTAAAAGTAGGTGCCTCTTTTCCACTGAGCAAGCCTTTTGGTAACAAGGCCTCTCCCAGCCTCTACGTATCATCCATGATGCTTCCTACCCAGCTGGACAGAAGTGACCTTTCAGCTGAGTCATATCCTAATTTCTCCATGTTCTGCATCCCAAGCAGGTGGTGTATTCAGAAGTAGAGTCTCACTGTCTGGTTTTGGTACACAAACAAAATATTATTTGGGGTGCCTAAGTGGCCTTCCTGGTCAACAAATAATGAGGCAGTGACACTCTTATAACAGAGACATTTTGATTCAACTACTTTGACTCCTGAAAAGTCACTTTTTCTTTCTATGCAAGATGTCTTATTTCAGATTAACTGCTAATTTCACTGCTCTTCTGAGTATACGTTTGAATCTGTAAGAATTTCAAAAATTAAGTCTTTTTTATAGAATGTGTGTAGAATCTCTGCAAGTCTGCTGCCTTCTGCTCTAAGGAAGTGTTAGGCTTTGAGGTTCAGCAGCTGCATGAATATTAAAAAAAAACATTTTAGCAAGGTCAAATATAGCATGACAATATCCTATTACTTGAATCATTTCTATGAAATGTTGTGAACGGAACATATCACCATATATAGCTCTCTGTATTCTATGCTCATTATCCCTAAAAGAGCGGACTTCTTCATTATGGAGACCTACTATCAGACTGCTGTTAATATCCCCAGTCCCAGCACACTCAGTGAGCATGGTTCATGCTGTTTCTCTGGCCCCTGGCTAGTGGAGAACAAGCCATTTCATCTGCTATACCTACTATGTAATTTCTAGTTCTTTCATACTCAAGGCTGATACTATGATTATTGTTTCTCTACCAACTTCATATGGTTATTGAAAGGGCCCTGAGCTTATTGGATAGATTGCATATATATATGTATATTATACATATATATATATATATTTTATAGAGAAGATATATACATATTATAATGGGTAATTGCCACCCTAGGAAAAGCTTAATCTTTCTCATCTACCTTACTGTGTCGTTTTTACCTTCTTTTACTTTTTTGGTGTACATTGCTCAGGGTTTAATGCCTTTCATAAGCTCTAAACCAATAAAGATGACTTTTTGTTAGTTTTTCTTTAATAACTGTCTTACACAAACTGCCACACTTTATCTTGAGTGTCCTGGACAGGCTCACTTGTGTGATTTTCTTTCATGCCCTGCTGAGTTTTAATAAACCAAATTTCCACGCAACTCTGTCATTCAGAGCTTCCCTTACCTTGCACAAACTTCATTTTGTCATAGGGTTTATCAAAAGAAGTAAATCCCTATGCCACTGCCAAGGTCCGGCATGGTTTAAATTCATCATTATACCTAATGTGAACCCGGTTTTAACTATCTCAGCCTGTTTGACCTCAAACACCACTTCTCTCATGCCGAATTTTCTCACCATTCATGCCCTGCCTTTATTGCCTTCCAGCCCGTGAGATTCATGGGGACCTTGGCTGACAATGACCTAGTGTTTCCAATGGCTTACGTAACCTTTCGCATCAGAGGCTGTTTTTCTTGGGTGCACTCAGCTTACAAAGCCTTTGTCTCAAAGAAGGTTAAGGAGGAATGCCACAGAATTGGTCTGCTCCCATGTCACCCAGGCTGATGCCATCCCCCCCTGTTGCACACCCTCATGACAAGACGACTGTGACGAATCTTGCTTCTCGTCTAATGTTTTCCAGAATTCATAATAATGGCTCAATGGATAAAGAACTTGCCACACAAATCTGACCAAGTGCTTCTGATCCCCATAACTCACATAAAGGTGAAAGGAGAGAACCAACTCCACAGAGTTGTCCTCTGTCCTTCACATGTATGTCACGACACATGTGTTCTTCCTCAATAATAGTAATAATATTAATAATCATAAACTTAAAGAGTCTCTCCCAATTTAAGCACTCTAAATATGAAGTATTCTTTAAATATATTTTCCTGTACTGCATCATTAGTAAAGCCATGTTTGCATGCTGAATCATGCCTTTTCTTCTCCTTCTACATTAGTAGTCAGGCTTGAGGGCTATTTTCTGTCACCTTTAGAACTTTTCTTATTCCTAATCATTGCTCAACTTTTAGGAGATTTGTATTATTGGTTACCAGTAAGAAGTCATAAAGACAAATCTACATTGTAATCCTCCCCCTAACCTGGGCTCTGTTACCTCTAGGTAAATGACAACAAAATATATCCATCTCATTCTCTACGTTTTCTGCTTTCCCTGATTAACCAGAGGATCCTGAAGGCAGTATCCATATGCCATGTTCCCGTTGTAATTTCTTCCTTACATGAGCAGGTACTTTCTGAGTGGAGAGCTGAACATCGGTTGCCAGTATAGATTGCACAGACCATGTAACTATTATTATAATCAGGTCTCAAGGCGTTCCATGCTTCTTTAAGAGAGCTGTATATTCTCTACTCCATCTGCCATTTATGCGTATCTCTGTACTTAAATGTCACATCTCTATCAGCAAGTCAGCATGGCACCCCATATTGTGTAAAGACCGCCGGTGGTCTTCTCTCTACACATGACCTGCTTCACATGTTTCTTCGTGCCTTATTACATGTAGAAGGACCAACCAACTGCTATTCCACTGAGGAGGCACATCATACCAAAAATATGATTCTACCTAAATCTGGCTAGCTGAGTGAAATGAATATATTGTGGTTGCTTATAAGGACATTGGTAAAGGGTCGTTTATGGGGACATGGATAATTCGGGTAGCCTTATCACTGGGAAGCCCAATAGAGAATCAGGGATGATATACCAAATCCTCATCAGTTGAGTGCCCTGCACAACTTGCAGGCAGTTTCACATAAGAGTCTACTTTTCTGTAGCAGTTGATTGCTGTTTATAACTCCTAGAGCCTTCTGAGTCTGATAACTTTGTTGTGAATCCAAGTCTTGTCATTTTTATTCTCTTGCTAGGGAATGCCTCTAGTGCAGAGGAAATAGTTAACACTGAGCCAGTCGGGTTTGTAAGATGGAGATCTCCATGTCTTCACCTCCGGTGACTTCAGAAGCATAAACATAATCCAAGAAAAATTAAACCCATACAAATGAATCAGAGGTACAGAGAAGAACTGTGAAGTTATCTAGTGGTGCAAAGAAGAAGTAAAAATTTATTGAATTTAGCTAAACCGTGTTCCAGGTTTCCTCTTGTGAGAACATATTAAGGAGACTGTATGTGACTGAAAGAAGACAGTAGTGTTGAATCATTTTGGAGGAGCAAATGACTGACAAGGAGTTTGTCTGGATTTTTGTAAAGACATTGAAGGACTACTGTGAGGTACAGATGAAGGTTGTTCATTATTGTTTGAGAATGGAGGAGAGATAAGCATGCTGATAGTCAGAACAGAAGCTATCTACTAAACTAGAAAATAAAGGAGAGACTACAAGAGTGAATTTTTTGAAGAACTGTTTCCAATAAAGAAAGTTAGAAAAGGGTGACAGAATTTATATTTGAGAAGATAACTGAGGTCTGTTATTTAGGAGATATTATATTAAATACAAGTAAGGATTCCCATATGTGAAGATAAATAAAAAAATAAAAGTCACACCTCATGCACATTGAATTTCTTGGGCAAGAAGAAGACAATGTTACATGCAAAAAATGGGTTTGCCAATGTTGGAGACTGGAGCAAAGGCTTGGGAGAATAAAGTAAAAATGAAGACAGAAGGAGTCTGCCAGCTGTAATTAAAATGACTGATGAATAAAATAAAATGTATTTTACTAATAGTGTGAAAGAACAGAGGATACAAAACGCCCTTCGATGGTATCCTAACATACATAAGAATTCCAGAGCAGCCTGAACATTCTGTGTTTATACATATATAGGTATGCTTGCGTATTTTATACCTGGTCCAAAAACCTTTCCTGAGAATTGAAAACTATGCACAGTCAAGAGATCAAGACAAAAATTCCTCAGGATAGGAATGTGGAATATGGTACTTTAACCTAGCGGAAATGCACTCCTCTTTAATCATATTGTGAATGTCTCTTGAAGAATTACTTAGAAAGCTAGTATCTTTTTTAAGCCAGTGTTTTAAACTATGCAATCCACTATTCATTATGCAACATTGAAATTAGTTTCCCTGATCAGACCTGATAGGCTAGGGTCAGATAAAGGGGAGGAGGTCCTCTCTTATCAGGGGACTAGGGAAAGGGCATAGGGGGAGATGAGGGAGGGTCAATGGGACTGGAAGGCGATGAAGGAGGGGGCTACAGCGGGTATACAAAGTGAACAAATTGTAATAAGTAAGTAAGTAACTAAATAAATAAATAAAAACAGCACTGAGCTGGCAATGTTTTTTTTTTTTAGGTGAATATTCATTTATTTGCTTATTTATTATTTTGGGAGACAGGAGTTCACGGTGCTATCCAGGTGGCTTCTGAACTCATAGACATATGCCATCCTGCCTCAGTTTCCAAAGTTGCTAAGACTTGAATACCACTGTGCCTAGCTTCAGTAATTTTAAATCAATTTAGGCTTCTGGTTTTAAACCAGAATTATATATTTTAATGGGATGACCGTGACGTCTTAGCAGTGTAACCTTTGTACACAACGGTGAATGTAAGCTCTGAAACCTCTCAAATGACATCCTGGACAGATAAGGTCAGTAGACAGGCTAAGGAAAAGGCAATTTAAGCAGACTGGCATTATTTCCCTCATACAATGAGAGATTTCCAGAAGTTACTATTCCTGTTTGTTAGATCAGTCTCTCTGGGAGATCTACAAGTTTCTCCCTCCCTCTCTCTCTGTGTCTCTCTCTCTGGTGTGTGTGTGTGTTGCACAGGTGTTGTAATGTGTAAAGGGACTAGTGTCCCTCTGAAGTACTCATGAGAATAACAGTAATAACAACAACAACAACAACGCCAACCATTTTATATTTATAGAGATCCTACCATCTTGGAACAATGTTAATTAAGGTTTTCTACACATTTAATGTGAATTTCAGAGAAGAAATTCTAGAGAAAATTTATTGTAAAGAAAGGAAAGGAAGGGAGGTAATACTTAGCACTTACTGAGCAGTGTTGTGGTCCAATAATCCCTAGACTATTTAGATAGTGCTAGCATGGTTTCTTCTCTGTTGCGTCAGTTCCCTTTTCTCCACCTTCTAGACGAGACAGGGAAATTTCATAGAAATCTGTAATTTCCTGTCATTATTGAGTTAGAGAAAAAATTTGATTCCAGCCGTGTATCCACATTGTGATCTTGGTGTTTCCTTGTGTGCACCTATTTTTGGTTTAAAGGCTTGAAATATCAATTCATTTAATTTTCACAGTGCATTGTGTAAAACTAAAACAGCTTACGTGGCTTCACCAACTCATTTATGAAATGAGAAGTTAAGATGTGAATTCTTGTATGTAGCTTTCCTCACTGTCATCCATATGTGCTCCCTCAATTATGATGGTCAAATCAAAGCAGTCTTTGCAGATGGCATGTAACTATTATGACCAAGACAGTCATACTAATAATGTCTCCATGACCAAGACAATCATACTAATAATGTCTCCATTTGATCTCGTGGGACCCTTATATTTAAGTTTTGTGTTGTCAGTATTTTCATCTATTTTATTTGTCCTCTGAATCCAGAAGCTACCTGGAGCACAGTTTGGCTAGTTTCTTGACCAAATCAGATATGGACATATCCTACAAATGTTCCCAGTTAATAGTTTCTGAGAAGAAAATACTTCTTTATTTTTTTAACTCATATTTTTATAGACAAGAAGAGCCTCTGTGTGGTTTATTCTGTTTCTTTGCTTTTGACTCTATTACTATATGAAAATATTAAAGCCCTCAAGTTTAGGCTGCTAACAGCATGGTATTTGAGCACTCTTACTTTATTTTCTAAATACAGTTCTTGTTGTGGTTAGAATCCGAGACTGCCTCCTGAAGGCCTGTGTCTTGAAGACTTGGCTGCCAGTTCTGGGCTTGTGAGTGGTGTTTAGATGCTGAGGCATTGCTCTTTTTAATAAGTGATGAATCTAAACCAAATGCAGCATTAAGAGTTGGGGTTGTTGCGAGAATCAGATTACCAGAGCAAGGCTGTGGATAACTTTAAAGATGGATCTTATGTCAGGACACTTCCTCTCAACTCTGTGCCTCCTGGCCTTCCTGAGGTGAGCAGCTTTGCGGAACCACGTTTCCTGCTTTAATGCTCTCCTTCACCACAGCCTAAAAGCAATGGAGCCAGTCCACAAGACCGAAACCTTGAAATTATGAAGCAGAATAAATCTACCCTTAAACTATTGCCACCAATATTTGTTACAGTACTAGGAATGGACAGAGTTTTTCAGATATCAAAGCCACGTTGAAAGTCCTTTGAAAAGCAGGCCTTGTGATATCTGAAGAGGTGGACAGGTATTCTACTGTCATTAGAAGGCTAAGTAGGGCCTTAAAGAGTTGCTTGCTAGCAATTGTTTGATGGTGGAATGATGTTCGTTACCCTATATAATCTATTTTTATTTATATTATTTATCCAGAGCATGGTACATTTATCTAGGACATTTTGGTTTAGGAAAGTGCATATTAGTACTACTTTGTTTAAATTTATATTAAGTAGTTAGTAGTTTGGATGGATACAAATACACTAGACAATACTTTTAGCCATTTAGTGGACTAGAGGAAAAGGATTGGAGGGGGGGAAAGGTAGGGAGGGTGGGACCGGGAGGAGATGAGGGAGGGGGCTACAACTGGGATACAAAGTGAACAAATTGTAAAATAATAATAATAACAACAAAAGAAAATAAAAGTACTATCCTATCAGAACTTTAATCAGAGCATTGTTTTTTTTTTCTGAAATTTTTTACCTTAAATGGAAAACATGTGTAATTTGACTACCATTTTTAAGGTGTTAAATCATCATCATTATTATTATTTACAGTTTATTCACTTTGCATCCCAGTTGTTGCTCCCTCTCTCAACTCCTCCGGTTCACTCTCTTTCTTCCTGCCTGTTCCTCCCATATCCTCCTCCCCTAGTCCACTGATGGGGAGGTCCTCCTCCTCTACTGTCTGACCCTAGCCTATCAAGTCTCTTCAGGACTGTCTGGATTCTCTTCCTTTGTGGGCTGGCAAGGTCTCCCCACCAGGGGAAGTGATCAAAAAGCAGACAACCTAGTCCATGTCAGAGACCATGCATGGAGAAGACCTAGACACCCTGGTCGCATGTAGCCCATAGGAGCTCAGTCTCCATGTGGGTTCCCTAGTAAGGGGAGCAGGATATGTCTCTGACAAAGATAGTTTCAAAAAAGCCCGATGGCTTATGAGATGTATGCTGCTGGTTAAAAGATAATACCAAATAGAGGTAAATCGCAAATAAAAAAACAAATTCTTGTATCATTCTACTTCCGTCTTCACAGAATAGCAACCACTATCCAAAAAAAGTATAATGATGTGAACATGCTTGTTAATAGTACTTTACTGGGAAAAACATGTACAGAAACAATGCTCACCCAAGGGTGCTCTTTGTGATTCTTATAATGAAGTATTTAAGTAGAATTCCATAACATCCTCCAACTCTAAGACAAATATCGAACTCCAGCTAAGTAGTATTGCTAACATCAAACACTACTTAGCCACTTAAACTAGTGTTATTAAGTGTTAACTTTATTTTCTTAAATATTAGGTTTTTTTTTTCTCCTTCTGTTCACCTCTTATTATCTTCCTGCAAAATTACACAAGCTGTGACACTCCCCATGGAATTCATTTGCTGAGAATCATACCATCAGAAACTCTTCATGGGTCCATGGTGGTACCTTGACATTTTCTCTATACAGGCATGCTCATTTAAACTTATAACACATAATTCTTCTGAGTTTGTGAAATCAAGAGACATATCTGTAAAGAAATGTTTCATCTGCTTCCCTAAAAATCCCTGGACACGAGTTTATTATTAGCATGATGTAATGCTTTGATAATTTAATTAAGGAATGTTAGAGTCATAAATCTTGCATAGAAGTGGGAATTCTGGACCTTCTCCTTTTAAGCAAATGCATGAGTAAGCCACCAAGGTAAAGGTTGCTGTTTTCTTTCAAAATAGTGCTCATGGCCAACCTCTCACAGTTTGAAAATCCAGCCATATCCTTGTGAATTTAAACCCATTTTATTCTTTCTCCGTTGTATGTTGACATTGGATAACATGCTCCTGCATGATGATGCCATTTTGCCATGTGTGTGAGTGTGTGAATGAGGAGAGCTGAGCATGTAGGAGCTATCATCAACTTATCAGATCTTTGTCTTCTTGCTAAGTCATGTGGACTCTGAGTTGCTGAGCAATCATTGTTGACAGACCTGTGTTAACGCTGTATACACATTATTATATTTATTCCCAGGCAGAACCTCATGAGGTAGAGATGTGTATACTATTTAGCTGAATATCAGTCATGATCTTTTTACAACATGTGTAGTCTCCTGCTACAAAGAGGCCCATACCATCTGAATATTAAGTGTCAATATAGTTTCTTTGTATTACATTATTTTATTACTTATTATGAGGTCTCCTATGGGTATTTAGAATGCTTATATGTTTTTATATAGTTGATACTAATATTGTTCATAGACCAAATACATATATGCATTTGTACATATGCAGGCATGAACATTTATACACATAATCACATGCATATTCATGTATAAATACAAAACATACGTATATGTATGTATTGCGTGTATACACATGTATATGTATACATGTACATTCATACATATATATGTGCACACATTTGGTAAATAGATATAGGCTATGAACAATATTAGTATGAACTGTATATGTATTCATGTATATGTACATATGTATATATACACATACATGTATGTATATATGGGCTATGAACAATATTAGTATATATATATATATATAGTATACAATTATATATGTATCCATGTATATGTAATCAATATACACATATATATTGATTACTTTGTAAAAATTACATCTTCTAAGTCAAATATTTGAGTAAGAAAGTAGATAGAGCATTCTTTTGAATGAAATGGAATTTTTTAATCCTTGTATTTATTTCTTCTTCTTCTTCTTCTTCTTCTTCTTCTTCTTCTTCTTCTTCTTCTTCTTCTTCTTCTTCTTCTTCTTCTTCTTCTTTATTGTTTGTTTAAATATAGAACTTTTGATTGTTTTGGATAGGAGTGGCCTGGTTGCATTTGGCACAGGATAATAAGTAAAAATGTGTTCTATAAAGACAACCTAACTTTAAATGATAGATATAGTCTTAATTGTCATAATAGTGCCAACAACTAATCTTCATCTCTGTAGATTAATGCTGCTGCTGTTGACAAGATGATCAGATCAAAATGAACAGACTGGCTGTGTCAAACATCTGTCCCCAACATGTATTTCCAGATACCTCGTTCTTCCATTAACAGTGACTGATGGTAGATGCACCACCTGTGATCTAGCTCGTGTGATCTAGCTCAGTACAGGGAGCACGGGAGCACAGGGCTTTGCAGCTGTGTGACCCTACTGTCCTCAAGTCTCGAATTCTGGAGTAACTGACACCCTCAACACCCTACCAGGAGCAAAAACCGAGTTTTGTCTTGAGAGCGGAGGTATTAGTCACAAAAGACTCTACTCCTTCCCTGCTTAATTTATGTGTTCAGTCCTTGGACTCCTTATTCCCCAGTTATAGCTTTTCCTGTAAATGCTGGTCTATTGTGAAACAGTCACCCCTGACTGTCGACACTGAGAAATTCTATGCCTGCTGATGTAAAGGGCCAGCAATAAATAATAATGACTCATTTGCAAGCAAGAGGATTTACAGAGAATTTATTGCCCTACATACTACTTCCTAGACCATTTTTATCCCAAGCGCAGTGACATAGTGTGGCCTCTTAAGCAGGAAAATAATTAAATAATTAAATCATTTGCTCTGATAAGCTTGCACTTAGAACATTTCTTTAGAGTGTGGATGTTCATGTGACCTTTCTGCTGGTTGTTCATCCTATGTTTCTCCCTTAGAGAAATTGTTCATCATTATGACATTTCATTGCATGGATATAATCTACGTCTCAAATGGGCATTTCCAAACAACCGATCAAAACAACTTAGTTTAATGTATTATTTGGGATGTCTTTGTTGGTTGTTATATTTTGACTTATTAATAATAGCCATTGAAATTAAATGAATCCACACAGCGTCTCACAGAGTGACAACACTTTCAGTTTCAATAGTAAAATGTCTAAACACAAGAGTCTTATATGAGACTTCACAGCAGGATAAATAAAATAGGAGCAAATTACTGAACACTTACGGTATACCAGACACTGTGCTACAGACCTTATTTCTGTTTGGTTCTTTGATATTTTAACCCGTTTCCAGACCTGGCATTGAAATTGTCTCTATTTGGAACCCAGGGCCATTCTTCATTGTCTTGAGCATGCGTAATACTTCTTCAGCCCCCCAGTGAACGCTTTCTACATCTGAAGCTACTAGATTCATTACTTCTAGTCTTGCTCCCCCTCTCCTTTTCTGCCTGCCAATCTTCTTTGACTTCCTCTTCTTAGTACATGGTTCAAAGCGTTTCATCCAAGCTCACTCTATTCTAGGTTTGTCATTCAGTTGAAAATAAAATGATGCATTATTTTGCATTAGATGTGAGGTATAGAAGTAGATATTGTATATTATTCCAGTTTACATGAAACTGTGTGAAGGAAGAGAACGATGAGAAGGGAAAGATGAATATGGATGTAAACAAATGAAAAGATGATGGAGACATTTTTTTCCGGTCTTAAGCATTCACTATAAAATATGATTTTTTTTTCTAATAACAGGCAAAGCGATTACAAAACCCACAATTTTCACTAAGCGAAGTGTAACAATTTTGACCTATATAGAAAATACCAAAAGTTTCAGAGTCCCTACAAGCCCCAGACTGTGCTGGTGCTGTTACCATTGATGGATGTTTTGAGACACTCTCGTGTAGATGTTAAAGCTTATGCAAATCAGGACTTAGCCATTAAGATTAATGGAAAGTTTTTATTCTGTACTTGAACCAGAGATGATATGCACTCTTTATAAAAAAAATTAAATTTATTTTAGTGTGTATGTGCATCTGTGTGTGTGTGTTCATGTTTATGTGTGTGCCATGTCAAGGTATGCCACTGGAGATGGGAATAGTACCTGATGAATCTTGATGGCTCAGCTATTTGTTCTTATGGCGGCTGAGATCCTCTTTTTTGGGTGGACGCACTTAATTAACCATTTTCAGTTACAGTATGTGAGATTCAGGACATGTAGATATAGAGAAGAGGCATTATGTGTATGGCACAGCTAAAACCTGGAGGCAGCTGGATTTATCCATGCAATATAAAGAACATGGGAAAAACTCTAGGGTTTTTCAGGTTTTGTTAAATTTATAGATGACATTTATTCTATTCATGGTCCTTCTTTGGCCCAAATTCTTGCTCGCTGGAGCTCTCTAATTCTGTGACTGCCATCTTTTGGGAATTGCTCTTTCTTTAATTTCTGTGCTGCCAAATGTTTGCCAGCCACAGGGCCAGGAAAACCAAGGCTGCTAATGTTGCTATGCTTCTGTGATCAAATCTCTCATCTAAATGGCAGGCTCTAGCCCTTAGCTGATGCCTCATAGCAATTGCCCCATCACTGTTGGAAGCCAAATCAGCATATTAAAAAGCAGCAAGTGGCACCTAAAGCCTACCCTGAGAAGAGTTCCTGCGAGTTCCTTACCAGCACAGCCTCCACTGTGCTTTTTGAGTAGTGCAGCCATGCCCCCTGACTTGAAACAACATTTCTCAGCTGCACGGAAGGCACATGGAATAAATACTGGAAGGAGGACAGTTTAAAGACTTAAAAGCAGTTCCTGTCAAGGCAGACCATACTTTTCCTCTCAGCTGACTACTCACAGGGGAATTATCCCGATGATTTGCCTGGGTTTTATTGCCATATAAGTAGGCGTCCGTTACAGATGGAGCCAGCAGTGTACATTTTTGTTGTGTTTGTGTGACAATAGTAATTTCCTCCTTCTTTGTTTAGTGACAGCAAGTACAAAAGAAAAGAATGCTCACGTATTAAGAAGCAGTGGTTCCCAGAAGGTTCCTGGGTAATTGTGGTAATGTAAACTCAGAATTGTAAAGCTGGTACAGGTTAGTTTTCAGAAGTTGGCTTGTATTTAGCTGGCATCAACCAAAAAAAGTCTGATTTCAGCTAATGTGTTCTTAATAATACTGATATGTATTATTTTCTTGGTTTATTTGGTAGAGGCTGAGTCCACAAACTCCAAGATCGGTAATTTTAATTAATACATTAATAGGCATAACTGCTCTAATTTTATTTTCTATAAAAATACTGTCTGTCTATTATATCCAGTTCTCCTTATCAGAAAGGGATAGAAAATTCTGATGGGCGTGTTTCACCCTAAGAACCTGGATTGGTCTCTTTGTAAGAAGTTGGGAATGACAGGAGAACTGAAGCAAGATCAGAATGTTTGAGAGCACTTTCCAGTTCTAATCGGAGAAAAAAAAATATAACGGTTACGACGGTAATCAGTAATTAACATAACTGTTGAGTTATAAGGATCATAGTCACAAATCAAATAAACAGCACCGACTGGAAAGTATTGTTCAAGAACAGCCCCGTGAGTGAAAAGAGAATCTCACTGGATTGTTTGTGTGGAATGATGCTGCACTCCTTTCCACCTCTTTAACTGAGCAACTTCTACGTAACATAACTTAAGGCAGCCTTACTTATCATGTATTTTCTTTACTAAATCACTGATTTTTTATTTAAAATTTGTAAGTACGGATTTAAAAACATGTGTATGCATCATTTGTTAGGTATGGTGTGCATTAGAGTTTTTAAACTTGTGGAGTTTTTTGTTCGTCCTTTGTGTATCCGGGTTCACCATGCAGCAGAAAAAAAGACATGAAATAACCCTGTGCTGGTTGGATTTATGTCAGCTTGACACTGGCGACAGTCATTTGGGAAGAGGGAGCCTCATTTGAGAAAGCCTGTGTGCCAGGGTGCAGTGCATTATTGATGCTCATTCAGGAGGGCCCAGCTGGCTGTGTTGTGGCTGTGGGTGCCATGTGAAAACGGGCTGAGCAAGACAGTAAGCCGTACTTCTTCATGGACTCTGCACCAGTTCCCGCCTCCTGGTTACTACCTGGAGTTCTTGCCCTGAAATCCCTAGGCTACAAGCTATGAGATGAAATAAACCCTTTCCAACCCAAGTTGCTTTTGGACATGGCGTTTCAAATCAGCAACAGAAGCCCTAACTAACATAAATCCCTACTATATGACACTGATCGTCTAAATTAATTAAAACTTTCAGTTGAATATTTACAAAATATCATTTCTTAAAACTTTTGAAAGCCAGAGAGTACATTTTGTGTAATTCTAACCTTTGTGACAGTAGGTGATTTATATCTTGAATTACCTAGTGGTGAAATGCACTGATTTTATTATCACGTATTCAGAAATTAATTTTCAAGAATTTTACTTCCTACACATTTATTGTGTCAGTAGAGGACAACATTTCATTTTTTAAATTTATTATTTTTTATTAATTACAGTTTATTCACTTTGTATCCCAGGTGTAGCCACCTCCCTCATTCCCTCCCAATCCCACCCTCTCTTCCCCATCTCCTCCCATGCCCCTCCCCATGTCTAGTGAGAGGGAAGGCCCTCCTCCCCTTCCATCTGACCCTAGCCTATCAGGACTGGTTTTGTCCTTCTCTGTGGCTTGGAAGGCTGCTCCCCCATCAGGGGAAGGTGATCAAAGAACCAGCCACTGAGTTCATGTCAGAGAGAGTTCCTGTTCCTCTTACTAGGGAACCCACTTGGATACTGAGCTGCCGTGGGCTACATCTAAGCAGGGGTTCTAGGTTATATCCATGTATGGCTCTTGGTTGGAGTATCAGTCTCAGAAGAGATCCCTGTGCCCAGATTTTTTGATTCTGTTGTTCTCCTTGTGGAGTTCCTGTCCCCTCCAGGTCTTTCTGTCTCCTCCTTATTTTATAAGATTCCCTGCACTCTGACCAAAGTTTGACTATGAGTCTCAGCATCTGCCTCAATACCCTGTCTTTCAGAGGCCCTTTGTGGCAGGCTCCTGTCCTGTTCCCTACAACATTTCATTTTGAATAAAGAAGTGAATTTTCAATTTTTCTTTGTATTTTAATATTGTCTCATCTGAATGTTTATCATCTATTCCTTTATTATGTATATATACATATATATGTATCTATGTATCCATACATACATTTTATGCATATATGTATAATTATTTAGTATTTATATCTATTATATATTTATATATCACCTATTTATTATGTATCTATTTATCATCTATATTCCTACCTATGTAGTTACTTACCATCTTTAGCTTTATTTTGTTTTACTTTATTTTGAACATTGTCTCATGTAGCCAAAACTGGCCTTGAACTCCTAATATTTCTGTTTCCACCTTCCAAGAACTGGGATTACAGAAGTGTGACATCACATCTGACACTTATCTTGAATTTTCAACCTCTTTTTTTTTTGTGTGGAGTTTCTTTCAGGCAGTGTACAGCTCTTAATTATAAATATAAATAATATATTTATTAATACAAGGTAGGCCATGCTTTCCTAGGAGAATTCGGTTAATCCACAGCCCAGGACTGAACACTTGCTTTTGTTTTCTCTACCCTGTTGTTCAGCACATATGTTTGCTGCACCGTTTTCTGTTATTTCATTGTTATTTATTTTAAGTGCATCAGGTTGATTGTTTCTCAAAACTCCTAAGAGTTTCACTAATTCTTGGAAGTGAAGTTTTTTTTTCCAGACTACACCTAAGTGAAGGGAATTTCTCATCCTCCCATCTATAGCTGTTTTTCATTCAGTTTTAAATTTTTCCAGTTAAGGAAGACAGCATTCAACACACACACACACACACACACACACACACACACACACACACACACACACAGAGAGAGAGAGAGACAGAGACAGAGAGACAGAGAGACAGAGAGACAGAGAGACAGAGAGACAGACAGAGACAGAAATAGACATAGAGACAGAGTGGGGGGAGAGCAAGAGAGAGAGAGAGAGAGAGAGAGAGAGAGAGAGAGAGAAGAGAGATTTAGGTGGCCGAAGTTATTTTTCTGTGCTTTCTATGGACAGGAGAATTTTACTCTTACAGAGAACTGAGGTCAAGTTGGTGGAGGAGTAAAGGCAATGGAGCAGATTGAACTATCGTAATCTATTTTCTGTTGCTATAACAACATACCTGAGGCTGAGTAACTGATAAAGACGTTTATTTGGGTCATGATTTTGCTAGATAACCCATCTCAATACCATGCACTGGCTTCTAGGCAAGGGCCTCTTGCCTACATCAGAAGATGAACGATGAGCCTAAGGTTCATACTTTATAGTGGAATCTTTTCTTAGAAACGAATTCAGTCACTAAAACCCTTAGTAAATAGGATGAAGCCATGTGATGTAATTACCTTCTACTTGCTGCTTCTTAAAGATTTTGCTTCCCTCGCAGCACTGGGTCACAGGTTTCCAGTATACAGTCATCTGAGAGAGGGGCCGAAGCCCAGCCATAGCACTTACTCTTCCTGGAACTTCCACGTCCGTCCTGTCTGCCTGCTGGACTTCTCCAGAGGTTCCAGTAAATTTTATGCTCCTTGGGGAAATTTTGTCAGAGAGTTCTTTCCCCTTGGATCTTGTTACAGACTGATTTGTGTCTCAAAATTTATAGTGTTCGGCTTCTCTCAGGAGGTAATGATGTTTGGAGAGAGTGTCTTCAAAGGGGCCATTAAATTATAATGTGGTGTTAGGGTAACTCCCTGTTCAACAAGGTTGCTGTCCTTTAACACAAGGCTATGGATATAGTTACACACAACGAAAGTCTATGTGAAGATGCTGAGCCAAAGCTAGAGCAGAGTTCTCGAGAAGAATCCAGACTCTATGACAACTTGACATTGGGCATTACAATACAGAACAGTGAATAGTTAAATTTTGTTGTTTAAGCCAGCTTTCTCCAGCAGACAATGACAGAGGTCAGTTGAACCAGGTGCAGAATGGTGTTGGTAGACAAGTGATTTACTGGAAGTAAGTGACTTGACTCACTCTTTGATTAGTTGCTTTATAGGAAGAGACAAAGAGGTGTAAGAAGTCAAAGAAAGCATACGGAAGCAGAAATTCCCAGAATCCTCTTGTAACAAGTGAACTCACTCATAAATGAGCAAAGGAAAAGTGTTTATCATTGTTCATTCGAATCTTGTGAAAAATAGTTGCATGTCAATATTTAGAGTCTCAGAGAAAATATAAATCTTGTTTTTAATTGCAGAAATGCATGCATGTATACTGTACAGTTTTAAATTACCAAGTATCTAGCCCATTGACCAGTATGAAAGAACTTTCTAAAGATAAATGTAGTGAAAACAAACCTGGATATCTATTATTTCTAATTTCTGTGACAAAATGTTCTGTAGTAAGATGTAAATAGAATCATGTTTATTCCTATAATTCATTTCAGAGTTGATTATCCACTGCTGTGTATATTACAGAAATAATATTTTTAAAACTTGAGGCTGAAACAAGGCAATTGTTTCTTTCTTCCTCCTTGTAGCAGAAAATGATGTAAGGTGATCAAATATGGGATACTGAAACCTTTCTTAACAGCAGTTGCCTGTGCTGTGTGTGTTCACATGCCTGCTGTTTAAGGATGGTGATGCTCTCTCATTCATTCCTGCACTATATTCAGACATGTTGACTACCACCAATAGAGCATTTAACCATACGTAGAGCCAGAAGACAAGAGATGTTGTTTATACTCAGAATTGCAGCAAACTTATTTTCCTACCAAAATGTGAAATTGATTGAAGTTCATTTTTTTTTTTTGTTACACTGCAATTTATTTTCTCCACCGTATTTTATGATGTAGTCTCCAATTAAGTTAATATTAGGCTAGACACCATTTACTCATTTCCAGGTTAATACACAGGGTCAAATTTTAGGTCGTAGACTTGTTTTTTGTTATTTTTTTATAAACAATACTTTTTGTTTTTATTAATTCATTTTTAATTACACTTTATTTACTTTGTATCCTACCTCCAGTTCCCTCCTTCTTTCCCTCCTAACCCCTCCCTTCTACCCCTTTTTCCACGAATGCCCCTCCCCAAGTCCACTGGTAGGGGAGGGTTTCTTTTTCTTCCTTCTGATCCTAGTCTGTTAGGTCTCATCAGGAGTGGCCTGGTAAGGCTGCTTACCCCTCAGGGGGAAGTGATCAAAGAGCAGGCGAATCAGTTAATGTCAAAAGCAGTCCCTGTTCCCATTACTATGGAACCCACTTGGACACAGAACTGCCATGGGCTACATCTGTGCAGGGGTTCTAGGTTATCTCTATGCATGGTACTTGGTTGGAGTATGAGTCTCAGGAAAGACCCCTGTGTTCAAATTTTTTGGTTCTGTTGATCTCCTTGTGGACCTCCTGTCCTCTCCAGATCTTACTATTTCCCACTTCTTTTGTAAGATTCCCTGCATTCTGCCTAAAGTTTGGCCATAAGTCTCAACATCTGCTTTGATAGTCTGCAGTGCAGAGCCTTTCAGAGGCCCTCTGTGGCAGGCTCTTAACTTGTTTCCTGTTTTCTTCTTCTGATGTCCATCCTCTTTGCATTTCGCGTTTGGAGGAAAATATTTCTCTGAAGAGCCATAAGGTTGTTTGTGTGGATTTGTATATCTACCTCATGTTACATAATTTTGCCATTGAATATTGTTCATGGTCACCATGTTTTCTTTATACACTACATACAGGATCAACTAAGAATATTGTTTCTGCCAGAAGTCTCATTATCTCACTGTTCAGAATAATTATATAAAAACAGATTATTTCCTTGGCATTTTAGATTTGTTAATAACCAGCTTATACAGCTAACTGGAAGAATGAATGCTTTTAGCATTTAGAACACAAGTACAGTTCTTTTAGTGTCTTTAAAATATTAATGAAGACAAATATAACTTTTTTTTCTTCGGTTTTCAACTGCACAAGTGTAGCAAATAGAGAAAAAAAAAAAAAAAACTGCTTGGACAAAGAAAAGACTGACCTGTGCCTGGAATCCCTAATCCTTTGAGATTCAGATACAAAAGAAAGTAAACATCATTAAGATTGAAAAAGTAAATGCATTAAACATTGCTTACTCATTTTATTATTTTAGAAAGGTATTATTTTTTTTCTAGAGAATTAGTGGATATAAACAAAACTAGGCAAAATAATGAAAATCTCTTTCTTTCTCTCTTTGTGTGTGTGTATGTGTGTGTGCATACATACAACAATTAGTAGAAATCATTCATATACTATACAGTATTTTACTTTTTAAATTTGGGCTAAGTGTTAAGTAATGTTTTGAATACAGAAAATGTAAAATAAGAAAAATTTGATGCTAAACTACCCAGATGTAAGTATGGTCTAACTGTTCAGTGTACATTATCTCACTAATTATAAGCAAATATTTACCCTAAAAATTAAGATTATGACAACATTTTGATTGTATGTAATTTCAGGTACCATATTTGAAAAATACACATTTTAAATCTTAAAGCATTCTCTGAAAGTCATGTAAGTGAAATTTCAAAGCTAGCTAAAATCCAACTAGTGGCAGTCAGGCTGAGTTTAACCAGGTAATAATAGTGCTTGTGGCTATGAAAACCATGTCACGAATTCCCCGGTGACTGATATGCCTCTTTTCATTCCCCACTCTTATGACATACAGTGTCTTGTGGTGGAATGGCTGTTGGATATAAATTCTCTCTGTGTGTGAGTGTGTAGGCTGGGAGACAATCCCAGAAGTCAGTCCTTATCATTGTCCATCTTATTTTCAAGACAGTGGTTTTACTTGGAGCTTACGAAGCACGTAGGTTTACTTCAGCATGTACAGAGCTCCATCTGTTTTCACTCTCAGCATTGTGATGCCAAGCTTACACCAATGTGCCACATTTTGTGTTGGTTTTGGAGGACCAACTTAAAGTTGTCATGTTTTTATGGACAGAATCATCTCCTCCTCTGCCCTAGGAAAATATTTGTGTACATCGAATACGTCATTTATCTCTTTGTGGTATACAAGTGCATTATTTATTAACAAGAATACATTATTTATTATAAATATCTTTTCTTTAACAAAAACTTTATTTAAAAATTTGATATCAAACTTTCTTTAAAGAGGAGTTAGAAAAACAAAAGAGCATCCTTAGGCTCTTTAAAGTTTTGCTATTTCAATAGGTGTGCTTAGGACAAGTATACAGATTGTGTTCTGTATAAATATTTATATTTGTGAAATCTCAGTGTTAAACATCTTTGTCAAGGTAGGCACCTAAAGCCTTGAGTAAAAATTAGTAAATTCCTTCCATTTTTCTTCTTAGTAGGTTTGAAATTTCAGTTTATGCAAATGAAATGAGATCATAATATGTAAATTAAGTTTTAGTATTTGAATTACATATGTATAAATTTATTAATTTTTTAAATTTAAATTTCCATGTGGTCATTTGTTGCTCTATTACAATTACTAATACCGATAATCTACATGGTGGTTCCTAGCATGACATTTCATATGCAGCAGTATACTATGAAACTACATTAAACCATTTGTATGTTTTATTTTAGTAGTCTTTTGGCAAATGTTGCATTTTTCTTCAATATCTTAGACAAAAGTGGTTTATATATGAAATGCTAGCCTCTTATTCTTTTCTAAACAATCTAGATTCACTTTTTAAAAATTTACTCTCATTTAAAAACGTTTCCTCGTTGGAAAATGTGTGTTGAAATGGCAATAATTACTAGTATGATATGGTATTTCTTACATACGTAGAATACTAAAACACTGCATTTTTTATATATGTAGTCTGTTTGAGACATTTTATATTAATTCCTAAGGTGTTTCCAGTTTGCTGTATGTGGACAGCATGGTCAGTGTGAGGCTTGGTCAAAGTTCTTATTTCAAGTGAAGTCTGCATCATTTTTGAGGACCCTGCATTCTCTTGTGATGTGATTTGCTTCTTGCTTACTGACTTTGTTTATTCCCTGTAACCTCTAATGAAGTTGCCTTCATAGGCTTCAATCTTCTTTCTTACCAGAATATTTCTTTTTACCATAGCTGGAAGTACTACTTTGTATTGAATTGATTTGAGGTTTTGTTGAGTAATATTTTATAATTAGTGATGATTTTTGGAAGAATTTTATTTGGTACAAATAGTGTGGAAGCACTTCCCTCATACACAGCTGATCATGGTGGCATAGATTCGAAATTTCCAAAATGAGGAGGCAATGACACAATCCCTGGGGGCTGGGACTCTCTGTTTAACCTTGATGGCTTCCACACCAGTGAGAGTCCCAGTCTCAATGTAAAGATGGGAGGTGCCTGAAGAGTGACACCTAGATTGTCCTCTGGCTTCTGTAAGTACACAAACAGATACACACAGATACACTCAGGAGCAGGGAGTGCCTTATAATTACAATGAAGCTCAGATTCGCTTTGAAAAGGAGTATTTGTTGTGGTTGAGGTTTGCCTGTCTGCCAATCCTGCACGTTGTTTTTAGTGTGCGATGGCCCTTATAATAATGCTAGGAGAAATATGCTGCTCTGTGGGAAGATCATCTGCAGAAAGCGAATGGTGAGCTTGTTTTATGCCTCCTCTGTACCTCACCAATCAGATAAATCAATGAAGTAGTATCTCTCTTCATATGTCACTTATCTCCACTTAATATCACATTTTTCTATTCTTTTTGAGATTATAATAATCACAGCATTTCTCTCTTCAGACAGGTTCACATATGCCTCCTTGCTCTCTGTTAAACTCAAGACCTTACTTCATTAACTGTTGTTACACGCGTATGCGTATGTGTATAAATCACTATAAGAATTACAGGGTAATTCTTCTTAATGAGATTTCTATGTGTGTATGCGTGGGGGGGGGGTGTTCACGCATATGTGTGTGCCTGTGTGTTTGCATATGTGTGTGTGTGCCTATGGAGGCCAGCAGACAACCCTGAGTGAGTAACCTTCCTTAGGAGAAGACATTCACCTTTGCTTTGCTTTGTTTGTTTATTTTTGCATTTGGATAAGAACTCACCAACTAAGGTAAACCAAAAGGCCAGGAGGCTCTGGAGCTTTCTTCACCTGCCTTGCACTGATATTGAAGGGTACTATGCCACCATACTCAGCTCTTTAAACTATTTTCTAAGGACCAAACTCACGTTCTAATGACTGCAAGGCAGGTGTTACACTGACTGAGCAATGTGCTCATCATTCAATATGAACTAAAAAAGAAAAAAAAATATTTTACTTGACCTAGAAATTTAGAAAAAATATTTAAAAATTTGGATATACTCTGCAAATGCATGCATAAGCCATTTAAAAATCAAGTATCACATTAGAATGTTAGATATTGAATGATGACTACAAACAAGATAGATGCGTACATATTAGAGATACAAGAATTCACAGTCATACACATATTCTTAGCTAACGGTGAAGCTGTAAGAACTAAAAAGGTACAGAGATAATACACAAGAGCCAGTGACTAATGGCTTTCTTTGATGATAGGTAGCTTAGAAATTTGCTATAGCTTCAGTGAGGACACACTGAACTGAAGAGGAATTTGACAAAGTTTCATGGTTCCAGACATATAACCTTCAAGAAGGTTTCTAATTGTGTGTCTTTTTGCTATTCAATCGTGGTCCCTTAAAGCCGCAATTACTTGTAACAGTTGTGGTGGTTAATGCTGAGAAATTTTTACTTGACACGTTGAGCTAACTGATTCCAATGTAGGAAATGTTCTAAGATGTTAACCCCATTATAAAGGGTCACTTATCTTGACAGCCTTTCCTGTTCAGTATCTGCATGCACAAGTTAATCTCGTATGCCCATAGTTTTTTCTTAGCCTTTCTGCCTCTTGCTGTCACAGAGCGGTCTTGTGTGACACCGCAACAGTGACTCAATGGTGTTCATACACGGCAAATCACTGAGCCATCTGTCCTGATAAATTCTGAAACTCTCTCTCCAGAGTAAAATGTCTGAGTCACAGTGCAGCTGAGGGTTTGTTTGCTTTTTCTGAGAGTGATTAATGGCAGGTGGCCTGTGTGTTCTTTTTGAAAATTTTTGCGTCATTTTTCGTTCATTTTCCAGCTGCATGATTGTGGGTTTTTATTTGATAAAGGTGTATATGTTTATGGTATATAACACGATGATGTGAATATGGATATAATCTGGAATAGAAAACCATGGATAATTAAACTCTTATTACCTCATGTATCTATCCCCTATTTTATGCGTGTAGGTGTCTTGCTTACATTTATGTATATATACCATATGCATGCCTGGTGCCCTCAGAGGCCGGATGAGGGCATTAGATTGTCTGGAAATGGAGTTATGGATGTTTATGTGCTACTATGTAGGTGCTGGAAATTAAACGTAGGTCCTCCAGAAATATAGCTGGTGCTCTTAGGCATCAAACCATCCTTCCAGTTCCTTTTTTACTTCTTATAAAATGCATATCTCATCATGCACGTATAGTGTTACTTTAATAATATAAAGTGCAAGTGGAAAAGAACCTAAGTTTTAGTTTATGAGTACATTTAAGACCATCATGCAATTTCAAAATGAGAAGATTGATCTGTCATTATAGACATTTGTTTTAAATTTCCTCCTATAAGGTTGGTCTTCCTGAATAGGAATCCCAGTCCTGGTCATCATCTTCACTACTAGAGTCTATGGGCTTTATTTAGGCTGTGCAGGGACCAGATAATCATTTCTCCTCAGCCATGCCAAGGCTTTGTGTGGAGTCTGTTTCCACAGCAGGACCCATGAAGAGACGATGATGCTGGGAATAGAAGGAGAGAGGGCTTTGTGGTGAAGGTCCGGGGCTTGCCTGGGTCCTGCTCAGCAGATGAAGTGCAGCGTTTCTTTGTTTGTTTGTGTTTGTTTTTGTTTTTTTTCTGACTGCAAAATTCAAAACAGGGCTCACAGTACTCGTTTCATCTACACCAGAGAAGGCAAACTGAGTGGCAAGGCTGTTGTTGCACTTGAATCAGAAGATGGAGTCAAATTGGCCTGGAAAAAAGACAGAGAAACTATGAGACACAGATATGTTGAAGTATTCAAGTCAAACAATGTTGAAAAGGATTGGGTGTTGAAGCATACTGGTCCAAATAGTCCTGACATGGCCAATGATGGCTTTGTACGGCTTAGAGGACTCCCTTTTGGATGTAGCAAGGAAGAAACTGTTCAGTTCTTCTCAGGGTTGGAAATTGTGATAAATGGGATAACATTGCTGGTGGACTTCCAGGGGAGGAGTATGGGGTAGGCCTTCGTGCAGTTTGCTTCACAGGAAATACCTGAAATGGCTTTAAAGAAACACAAGGAAAGAATAGGGCACAGGTATATTGAAATTTTTAAGAGCAGTCCAGCGGAAGTTAGAACTCATTATGATCCACCACGAAAACTTATGGCCATGCAGCGACCAGGTCCCTATGACAGACCTGGGCTGGCAGAGGGTATAACAGCATTGGCAGAGGAGCTGGCTTTGAGAGAATGAGGTGTGGTGCTTATGGTGGAGGTTATGGAGGCTGTGATGATTATAATGGCTATCATGACGGCCATGGATTTGGTTCAGATAGACTTGGAAGAGACCTCCATTATTGTTTTTCAGGAATGTCTGACAACAGATATGGGGATGGTGGATCTACTTTCCAGAGTACAACAGGACACTGTGTACACATGCGGGGATTACCATACAGAGCTCCTGAGAATGACATAATTTTTTTTCACCACTCAACCCTGCGAGAGTACATACTGAGATTGGACCTGATGGCCAAGTAGCTGGTGAAGCAGATGTTGAGTTTGCAACCCATGAGATGCTGTTGCAGCTATGTCAAAAGACAAAGCAAATATGCAACACAGATAAGTAGAGCTCTTCTTGAATTCTACAGCAGGAGCCAGTGGTGGTGGTTATGGTAGCCAAATGATGGGAGGCATGGGCTTGTCAAACCAGTCCAGTTATGGTGGCCCAGCCAGCCAGCAGCTGAGTGGTGGTTATGGAGGTGGCTATGGTGGCCAGAGCAGCATGAATGGATATGACCAAGCTTTACAGGAGAACTCCAGTGATGTTCAGTCCAACAATGAGTAGGTAGCTAAGGAGCAGTAAACAGCAGCTACTACAGTAGCGGAAGCCGTGCATCTATGGGCGTGAATGGAATGGGAAGGATGTCTAGCATGTCCAGTGTGAGTGGTGGATGGGGAATGGAATTGATTTTGATCACTGACTCTTGGCCACTTGTTTTTTTTTTAAGAAAAAAAAAGACTTCAGTTTAACAATTTTTTGCAGTTTAGCCTTGTCATTTATCCTACTCTTGAGTGAACATTGGCATTGTTCAAAGAACTGAGGTTCAGAGTTGAGCGTAGCAGTCACCTAGGATGATAGGGCAAAGCTGAGCTAGCTGTAACTGTTAAGCAATTCCAAGCTTTTCTTTAGTTATTGTAGGATGTATGTAAACAGTGCGGGTGTTTAGGTTAAAACAGTTGAATTATGTTAAATGTTGCTTTTATACATACATTACATTGAACACTGTTGATGCATATTGAAAAGATACGCTTTTTTGTAAAACTCAATATAGGAGCTATGTCTACAATTAAAAGTGAAACATCTGGCATGTTTGTTAATTCTAATTTTATTTGGCAACCTGTAAGGCACATGAGTTTAAAGCTTTTTTTCTTTTAAGTTAATGGAGAAATGTTGAGACACAGTACCATTACATTAGGATTTTTGGTCTATGAAATTCTGAGGTCTTGATTTAAGTCTTTCATTGTATTATGATTTTCTTTTAGGTGTATTGCACTAAGTGAACCTTGTCAAATAATCCTTCCTTTTAAAAGCTGGAAAAAAAAAGTCTATGGCAGTTAATTCATGAACATAGTTTTCATGACCCATGAAAGTAAATTTTTAGCATTAGGAGATTATGCATATTATGACTTATTAGTATTACATTTAAATACACTTCTCCCCTCAAAATAAAATATCTTATTCTAGAGTACAAAAAAAATCATAATTTTATGGCAAACTGGGTAGAAGTGGTGGAAGAGAAGGAACAGGACTGGAGCCTATCATAGAGGTCCTCTGAAAGGCTCTACCCAACTGGGGATCAAAGCAAACGCTGAGACTCACAGCCAACTTTGGGCAGAGTGCAGGGAGTCTTATGGAAGAAAGTGGGGGTGGCTGTTGAAGGACCCTGAGCAGACAGGATCTCCACAAGATCAACAGAGCCAAAAAAAAAAATCTGAGCTCGGCGGGGGGCGGTGTTCTGCAGAGACTGATGAAGCAACCAAAGACCATGCATGGAGAGTATCTAGACCCCCTGCTTAGATGTAGCCCATAGGCAGCTCAATCTCCATGTGGGTCCCCAAGTAAGGGAAGCAGGGGCAGTGATTGCCTGTTCTTTGATAACTTGCCCCTGGCTATGCAGCCTTGCCAGACCACAGAAGACCATCCAGGCAGTCCTGATGAGACTTGATAAGGTAAGATCAGATGGCAGGGGAGGAGCATTTCCACTTTCAGTAGACTAGGGGAAGGGGATAGGTGGGGAAAGGGGGGGCAGGACCAGAAGGAGTGAGGGGGTCTACAGTTGGAATACAAAGTGACTAAAAATAAAAATTAAAACCATAAAACACTAAAGCATAAAAGACCTCCCCTATCATTTGACTGAGGGAGGAGCATAGGCGAAGAAAAGGGAGGGAGGATGGGATTGGGAGGAGAAAGGAGCGGGGGCTACAGCTGGGATACAAATTGAATAAACTAATTAATTAAAAAAGAAAGTAAAGAAAAAGAATTTTGGATAGGAAATTTTAAAAAATCCAAATATTGTAAACATAAGTAAGTTATGCAACTGTTTGAAAATTTCAAGTACAGATAACTGAATTCATAGATTAAAAAAAATGTGTGAGCTAGCTCCTACTCTAGGGAAGCAGAGATAGGTGGATCTCTGTGAGCTTGAGGTCAGCTTGGTCTACGCAGTCAGCTCTAGGCTATCTAGGCCAACTTAGTGAGGCCTGTCTGGTAGGGATGAGAAGGGTAAGAGGAGAGAAGGAGGAAGAGGTGGGGGGAAAAAGACTACAGTGATGGTGTGTGAAAAGGGTTTCATTTGTTAAATTTTTCTCATGTTGTTCTATAGCTGACTATTACGCTAAAAAAACCCTTGATTTTCGTTAGTAAGTTTCATTTTCTATGAAACTAGAAAATATTATATATACTTTCTAGTGTTAAGTTATAAATTTACAAGGTATAGCCATATCAAAACATAACAGATCTATACTCTGTTACCATGAATTTACTGAGCATAAATCATTTGAACAAGTACATTTTTTTTTCCTGCTATCTAAGTCCCCTGTAAATAACACAAAGTTTTCAATCTGCAGACAAAAGTTGCTAGTGTAGAAGAGAAAGTCAGATGAGGGACATGTTAAAAAATGTAGAGCAGAAGACTTAGAAGGGCTTGAATCGTATTAGAATAATGATAAAAAAAAAAAGAAAAACAGCTTTAAAATCCATCTTTTATACCTCAGAGCTCTGGAGGATTTTAGAAATTTGAATCATAAGTTGTCTTTCAAAGCTCAGTTGCAAAATAAAGCCAAGGAAGTAAAGATTAGTTGAGAATGTTCAAAGTAAGTTGTGTTCTCAGGCACTTCACTGGGCTCAACCCTGAACTGAACCCAAGGCCCAAGGGCCTTTGGGCCTGGAGATAGGGCACCAGGGCAAGTGATTCATCCCTCTAAAAGAAGAAACTCAGCATTAAATGTCTGTGTAGCAAAGCAGATGCTGAGGCTCATAGCCAAACTTTGGGCAGAGTACAGGCAATCTTATGAAAGAAGGGGGAGATAGTAAGACCTGAAGGGGACAGGAGTTCCACAAGGAGAGCAACAGAACCAAGAAATCTGGGCACAGGGTCTTTTCTGAGACTGATAATCCAACCAAGGACCATTCATGGATATATCTGGAACTCTTGCACAGATGAAACCCATAGCAGCTCAGTAACCAAGTGGGTACCCTAGTAAGGTGAACAGGGACTGTCTGAACTCAGTGGCTGGCTTGTCGACAACCCCCCCCCCACCTTGAGGGAGGAGCAGCTTTACCAAGCTACAGAGGAAGACAATTCAGATAGTCTAGGGTCAGATGGAAAGGGAGGAAGACCTCCCTTATCAGTGGACTTGGAGAGGGGTATGGGAGGGGTTTGGGGAAGAAGGGTGGGATTGGGAGGGGCTGATGGAGGGGGATACAGCTGGGATACAAAGTGAATAAACCAAAATTAATATAAAAATAAAGAAAAGTCTGTGCTTTGAGCTATGAAATTTCAGCTTCTTTCTCTCTTCAACCCCAGAACAGAGAGACATTGGGAGATATGATTTCTGGAGCAGTTAGCTCAGAGCCTGACATTCTGGAATGGTACATGAATACAGCCAGATACTGTCTGCTGCTCACTCTGTCTGGAAGCTCACATATAAGCTGACCTCCCTGAGCTCCAAGTGTCTTGTTAAGATCCTGTCTTATTCTTAAGTGTGAAGAGGCTGAGATCGAACTGGTTTCACATATTTCAGGTTTCAAAATAATGAGATGTTCACACTGACAAATGGCTAAATCCAAGCCAGAGTCAATCAAAACAATGGTCTTAAACAAACAAACAAACAAATAAACAAAAGAATGTATACTTACAAAACAAACCAACCGAAAGAATTGAAAACAGAAAGAAGTCTGGTTTTGTGGCAATGCCTTGTCAAACCTGCTACAGAAAGGTTGAGATAGGAAGATTACAAGCTGTAAGCCCCAGAATAGGCCACATAGTGAGTTCAAATCCAAGCTCGTCAATTAAGCAAGCCAATATCTCAGAACAGTAAAAATAAATTAAGTAAATTAGGTGCTTCAGAGTTGGGTTTGTAGTTAAGAACTCTGGCTGCTCCTCCAAAAGACTCTGGTTCAATTCCCAGCACCCACATGGCAGCTAACAACTGCCTGTAATTTCAGTCCCAGGGGATCTGACACCCTTCTCTGGAATTTTTGGCTATTACTCACACATATGGAGGACAGAGTTACTTTCAGGAAAATGTCTATAAAAGTTAAAAAATGTTTTAGAACAAGTAAATTAAAACAAAAATAAGGGTCACAGCTCAGTGATAGAGTACTTGCCTAGTATGTAGTGTGTTCAGGACTGGAAGCATGGCTACAAGAGAAGAGCAAAGCCGTTATGTTAGCAGAGAACGAGACCAGCGGTTTCATCACTCTGAATAAGTACAAGCTGATTGAGACATCCGGAAGTGATGCCTCCAATGAAAACAAGAAGCAGATGGGTTGCCCAATGTGTTAGATCCAAGTGAAGCGACTGACTTCTCCTTTAGCGGGCCTGAGACTGTGTGCCTCCCTGGAAATCGGAAGTTATAAAGGAAAGGAAATGTGACCACGGATCATAGTGCTGTTTAGCTATGGATAATATGCACATTATCATAATTTTCTCAACACTGAATAGCGAAATCCCTAAAAAATGGTGATTAGTTATGCTGGTGGAAAAGCTATGGCAGAAAAAATTCCAAATGTGTGTGAGTGGACACATGAGGGTTTGTATGTGCAGCCATGAAAAGGAGGTGAGTCAAGAAAGTTAAATCTCCTTCAAGGAACAATTTTTATTGCTCTTTATGTACATTTTAAAAATAACTTAGATTTTTGCCTTCAGTTTTTTTTTTTTTTAATTGAAGTATTTAATAAAAGAAAACTAATGCTATTGAAGAGGTTTCTTTGGCGGTAAGGTGGTAGCAGGGCAGCTGTTGTGGCTGAGCTTTCAGCAGTGACTATTCTTTTTCCCCAAGTACCTGGATGACCTGAAACTCACAAGGATTGGTCTGTCTGTGCCTCCATGGCATGGGCTGACTTTCTGAAAACATCTATATGATATGAGAAAAAAATTAACTGAAATTCAGACAAACCTATTGTATACAGTTCATCACTGGAAATGCATATATTATATTTGTATTGCTTTCATAAAATAAATAACTATTTCCCCTCAACATTAGGTTAAATTCTCTAGGTCTATGTTGATTCGAACCTAGGGTGATACTGCTGAAAGTGGTATCTGTTTTCTACTCAGGTTTTCTATTCTTTTCAGCTCCCAAAATATGAAATAGCAGCAGTGACCACTCCCCTTCCCGTTTTGCCCTGTGACGCCATGAGCCTCATTTTCATATTTACGGTGTGAAGCTTGCTCTGTGCCTCCCTCCGGCTCTAAGGGGAGATGTGGCCATTGCTTCTGAAATGGTAGTCCAACCTCCTTCTCTGTTTTAACATTTTTTCCAGCTTAAACGTTAGAAATCGCAGTAGTGATGTAAGTTCTACCATAGGTAAGCAACACCGAATTAAAGGCAGGGCAAAGCATGCTCTTTTCAATAGGGACTAGTGGCCTTCCTACATAGTGCCATCATATGCAATGCCTTCAATAAGGTTAGTCACTCAGCAGTATTTACTAATCTCTCATATACACCAAGCTCTCTGCTACCGTGTCCTGACACAAACATCAAAAACCAATATTCTTTTTCCTTTAGGACACATTAGTTAACAGTCTGTATATTTTAGGGTATTTCCAAATGTGGCTGCAGCTCCTTAGATACAATTGGCAATGTATTTGTTGTTGGAAAGTCAGAATAATTGAACTGTAGATAAGCTGTATGTGACTAAATGTTTTTTTTTTTCTTTTTGCATTGGCTCAGGGAGACTAATTTTACTCAGAGACTTATTTCATAAAAGTTAGAAATTGTTATTACAAGTCCTTTTGTTTCTGTGTCCATATCTAGTTTTATTTTACCTTGCTTTTTATTCTGAGCCTTTGTAAACTTCTATCAGCAAACAAAAGCAACTTCAAAATGAATAATTCATCTAGTTTATTGTATCCTGAATTGGCATATCTGAGAGCAAATAGAAACCCTATGTGTTCTTGCAGGAAGCCTTTGTTCTCTTGGAAAAAAAAAAAGAAAAAAAAAGTATGTGAGATGTGAAAGATGTTTGTACTAAATTATGTATATGTTAGCCCTTGATTCCTAGTCATAGTCGGGGATATATTTAGATGTGGGTTTTAACTAGATTTCAGTGTACGCTTTTAGCATGCGATACATTCAAATAATACTGCTTTGACTTTCAAGTCATCATAAACAAACAGCATTCATCCTCAGTTAGAAAAGAAAAGATGAATAGCTAACTACTTCAGTTGGCTCCCATGGAGACATACAACTGTGTGGAACTCAATATTTGCACTGTGTGGTCATGGTGACTTTTTGTAGGTAGTGGCTGTTTCAGGCTGGCTACATGACTGTGATTTATTATTTAACTACGGGCTGTGTTCATTACCGCAGGGAGCCCGTCTTCCCGCAGCTCCTTTGAGATCTACAACTGTCATAATACTTTGCACAGTGGCTTGGACATCATTCTCGGTTGCAAGTTCGCTCTGAACTCCTCCAAAAGGGTTCATTTTCATAACCTCTGTGGAACACACAGAGAATCCGTGCCTGCGCTTATTGACTCTGTGATACCTAGTGTGTTCATAAGAGCACAAAACCGCAGGCAGCTGTTCTTTTGGGCCTCAGTTGTCAGATGGGAAATTACAGAGAGCTTCCTGAAGCTCTAAATAATTAAAATTAATACTGGAAGAAAATTTGCACAATTAGCATCATATTCCTTGCAGATGTGGAATATTAAACTGGTATCTTTGAAAGACAAGTGTGTATTTGTGAGACACAAATATTTAAGTAGGAATATGTTTAATCTGCTTAGACTACTCAATAAAATATATCAATTCAATAACTTAATAAAGAAGCTAAACGTTTAGTGTTTTGTATGTGTGTATGTGTGTGTGTGTGTGTGTATGTGCCTTAGTTGTTATTTGTATGAAGTTATGTATGTTGGTGCCTGTGTATATTTATGACTTAGAGAAGCTGCTTGTAGTGTACATGCTATTTCTATCTTACTATTTCTATCTTACCCTCAGGCCCCTTAACTTCTCACATAGCGCTCCCTCCTTTAAATATTTTAGGATAATAACTTTTGGAGGATGAGGGAAGAATGCTACAGACATAGCTTTTTAATAAAGATGGGATACTCTAAACAAGATTTAATGCAGAAAAGAAAAGAAGAAAAAAAGTAGAAGTGTTTACTGCCCCACGTGAAGAGCTAATATAAAATATCTGGGAAAATATAACACAGACATTCTTGGTCCCTTACACCGAGCCAGGTGAGCATGTGGTACCCACTGTTGCTCCTATCTCTCAGGATGCTGAGGAAGTCTGTCACCGAGGTAAAAGCAAGAATGTAACAGCTGTTGTTAGGCTTTTAACTCTCCAACCTTTCCCCTTTTAGATTTGTCATTAGCTATCCAGGAGTTTGCTTTTCACATTATTTTAATCATGTGTATCATTTTTAAAAGGGCTGTCAAAGATGTCTGGCCAATATTTATGGCAGTTGAGTCATTAAGAATCACGTGGTGATCTCATAGCTCTGAAAGCCGAATGCATTTTAATACTATCATTGGAGAATTTGGGTCAGGTCTCCTGGGAGCTTGGAATTTGATATTCATTTTCTTTCTTCGCTGCATTTTCCTTACTGAAAAGACAGTGCAGTGAGGCATATAGGACAGATGTTGTGTCAGAGAAAGAAAACAAAACAAAACAAACACGGTATGCAGTGGGGTGATTAGGAGAAAACATGATGGAATTGAAAATCATTATTTATTTTTTCAGAAAGCACTGGCCAAGGAGCATGTCTTCTTGAGACCAGTGACCTTGCTGCAACACTTACCTGGCAGAGTAGAAAGGAAGATGGAACAGAATCAGATCTTAGAAATGAACAAGGGGCTCTCTAGCATGCAACTAGAGGAGCACAAAGCCCAGGCAAGATTTACCGCCTACAGATTGATTTGTGTGTCAGGGGCAAGGCCATCGATCTTGAAGCCATTTTCTAGAAAACTATTAAAAGGAAAAATAAACTACATTGCTACTAATTGTCCCCACCCAGGTTGGAGACAGATGTTATTCTAACGTGTTCAGAAGAGAGTAATAATAAATAGTAAATGAACTGTAAATTAGATCAGTAGATAATTAAGAAGTTAGAGTTTCATCTGTGTGTGCTTGTTGACAGGTGCAGGACACAATGAGTTCATGCTTGTCTTTTCTGTGCTTTGAACCTGCTGTGCTTTGACATTGGAGTCCATTTTCCTTCCTATAAATGGACCGTGTGTACGCTTCTCCACCATCCCTCAGTAAGCAAAACAGGAAATTAATTTTGTGATGGAATAAAAACTATAGAAGTCTTCTGGATTTTGATAAGACATTTTTGGTTCAATTTCCTTTCTCTTTTTCTTCTTCTTTCTCCCTAATGTTAGAAGAACTAAATCGGTGGTTCTCAACCTTCTTAATGCTGTGACCTGTCAATATAGTTTCTCACGTTGTGCTGACCCCAACCATCAATTTCCTTTTTTGCTACTTTATAACTGTAATTGTGCTACCGTTATGAATCTTGATGTAAGCATTTGATTTACAGGATAGCTGATATGTCACCCCCCAATGGGGTCGTGACTTTGGTGTTGAGAGCTGCTGAACTAAAGGATTTTAAGGCCAGATGAGGTGTGGAGGCATGACCTAATCTGCTCTCCCCAACAGGCCATGCTGCATCAATACAAAAAGTCAATGAGTCAAATGACTCAGAATATGAAAGCAGAGAAACTGGGACAGAAGAAAAATGAGAAAATTTAGGATTTTGATACTATTACTTTAGGAAATTTCTGGAATGGGCATTCCTAGATTTATGAAAAGAAAATGCATACATGTAAGTTTTTTTTAAAACCTCTCTTGAACTTTCTGTGCACCCTGGTAAATAATGTGACTTTAGAAATTAGTTTACATGAGTTAAGATATCTTGTGAGTACTTATAAAGCAACTTTTCTTTAGAAGTGTAAGGAAAAGACAAAAATTATGAAGACAAAGAAGGAGAAGACCAGTGCAGATAGTTTAAGAGAAAGAAAAACACAAATGATACTTGTTTCCCAAACATGCCATTTAACCTGATGTCAATAGGGACTTTTCTCACTGTCTCCAAACTCTTTACTCTTCAAATGCATGTGTTGCTCTGTTGAGAAATGAGAGCTCGCGGGTAGGAAGCCATTGACAGATGGAGAAGTACTAGGTATATAGTTGTGGCAGATGGGAGAAAAGGTAGGAGAAGCTGGTGCAATGCAAAGGACATGGGAATCGCAGAGTTCCAGAAATTCACCGCAAGGCCATACTCCAGAAGGGAAGGAAGGCAAGGGAGCTCCTTGCTTCCACACAAAAAACCAGACATGGGTCTGATATGTCTCTGCGTTGTCATTCAGCTGTTCTGGGTGAGAGGGCTACATGCATCAGCATGGACTCTGGTTTTAAGAGCTCAGGGTACATTTTATCTATGGCCAATGCATATAGCCTGGGGTTGGTACAGAGAGGTTTGAGAGGCCTAGGAAGTCACACCAGGCCCCGGTTTTGTAAATATTTTTAAGGGGGGGGTATTTTTTTTAAATAATTAGATGTGTACATATTTCAGTTTGTTTAATTAAGGAGCTAGAACCTTCTGGTTATGTCTGTTTTGCCAAGAAACGGCAAGTTACCGTTGCTGTAGTCTAAATGTTCCAGTTTTCTCTATAATTTCAATGTTGGAATTTGGCTCCCAGCAGGATGGTTTAAAAGGTAAGGCCTTTGGGAGGTCATGAAGTCATGAGGGCTTTGCACTGTGCTGAATAAAAAGCACTAAACATGGAGTATATATCTCTATGGCAGGGTTTGGAGTTCTCGCTGAGTATGTGCTGGGGGATGAAATAGCTAGGTCATATATATAGTAGGTCTACATTTTTGCAAAATCACCAAACTGATTTACCAAATTGTGGCGTGAATTGCCCCCCATGCTCAACAGTGAATAATGATTCTTTTCTCTTCATATCCTCTCTAACACTTGTAAAATTGTTGATGATAAGCATTCTGATAGAGCTGAAGTGGAACCTCAAAGTAGTGTTAATGTGCCTGTTGTTGAGGGACACTGAAAGCTTTAAAATATATTTATTTGTCATTTGCATTTCTGTTTTTTTTAAACTGTCTATTCGGTCCATTTGCACTTTTTTTTTTTTTTTTTTGTATTTTGAGTTCCTTGATATTTAATTTCTGCAATTCTTTGTGCATTCTGGCTACTATCCCCTTGTTTGAAGTGTTACTGGTGAAGATTTTCTCCCACTCTGCTTATTGTTTCCTTGGCTGAACAGAAAATTTCTGTTTTCGTGTAGTCCCCTCTGTTGCTACTTGGGGTGGTTTCTATGTTGTTGGTGTTTTATTTAAAAGTTCTTGCCTACCGTAGTGTCCTGAAAGGTAGCTCCTATGGATCCCTTTAAAAGTTTCAGTCTTTCTGGTTTTAAATTAAGGTCTCTACGATCCTATTTATTGACTTTTGTGTGTGAAAGATAAGATTATTATTTTATTCTTCTATAGTTCTATCCAATTTTGACCATCACCATTTGTTGAATAGGGTATCATTTTTTTCCAACGTATGTTTTTTGCCTCCTTTGTTAAAAATCAAGGGTGTATAACTTTGTTTTTTAAATTTCCAGGTTCTCTTTTCTACTTTTTTTGCCTTCCTGGCTGTTTTCTATGGTACTACCAGGCTGTCATTCTCACTATAGTTTTATAGTATAATTTGAAGTCATGTATTGTAATGCCCACAGCAATGTTCTTACTCCTTAGAATTATTCTGGCTATGTATTATTTTCCTAAACCTGTAAAATATGACATAGAAATTTGATGGGTATTGCATGAATTATTTTTATTTTATAATTATTTTTTAAATTATTTTATAATTCTGGTTTTATCTTAGTTAGGTTTTGTGTTGCTATTCTAAAACATTGACCAAAAGCAACTTTGGGAATAAAAGGTTTATTTCAGGTTTATTTTAGTATATTTTTTCACATCATAGTCTATCATCGAAGGAAGTCAGAAACTCCACAACTGATCCTGAAGGTAAGAACTGATGAAGAGGCCATGTGGAATGCAGCTTACGGGCTTATTCTTCGTGGCTTGCTCAGCCTGCTATTATTATCAGCCCCAGAGTGACCCACAATAGCCTAGGCCCTCTCATATTAGATCATATTAAGAATATGGGACATCATCCAACATGGGCTCACTTGGCAGCATTTTGATCACTTTCCCCTGGTGCCACTGCCTTGCCAGGCCACAAGGGAAGAGGATATGATCAGTTCTGATGTAACTTGATGAGCTGGGCTGGATAGGAAAGGGAGCTCCCCTTTTCTGAGAAAATGGGGAGGTAGAGAGGAGGGAGGGAAGAAGAGTGGGGCTGGGAGGGGAGGAGGGATGGGACTACAACAAGGATGTAAAGTGAATAAAATATAAAATAAATAAATAAAAAGGAAAGAAAATGTACCACAGACTTGCTTAAACTCAGTCTTACAGAGACATTTCTCAATTGACTTCCTCTCAGCTGACTCCAACTTGTGTAAAGTTGATATAAAACTGATCAGCATGGGTAGTTACAAAAATTTTCACAATAATAGTTCTACCTGTCTAGAAACATAGAATGGCCGCATAGGTAGCATTCATTGTGATTTCCATTTTCAATGTCTTGAAATTTTCTTTTTTTTCCTTTGGTAGACATATTTCTAAATACTTAAATTTAAATGCAATATTCTTTACAGTTTCTCACTCAGAGAGCAGGATATTAGTATTAATGAAGACTACTATGTTTATTTTGATTTTATATCCTGAAACTTTAGTGTGTTTATTAAGTCCATAAATTTTCTAAGAGACTTTGTATTTGTGTTGTTGAAAACACAGGTGCAAGTTTCCTGGAATATACTGTAAATTACTGAAAGAGAAAACATCTCATGCATTTTGAAATGAGGCTTCTTTTAAGGTATAAAGTTGAAAATTGAAAATGCAGTGACTGTTTCCCTGGACAACACTGACAATTTTCTTCTGAAGAGTGATTCTTTTGTCCCTAATGAGTGTGCCCTCCCTCTTTCCCACACACTATAAAATAATTCAGAAGTAACATAAACTATCTCACCTTAGAATATATTGCATTGTTTTGAAGGATGTGGCATGTGATTTTCTGAGTTTTCTCCGATTTTATGATTTTTATTTATACTACATTTTCATTAATAAAATGCAACCATGAAAACATTTTTGGCAATATATTAGTTATAAATGTAAGAAAAGGGAATAATTATGATAATAAAATTTGGACAAGTCCTCTTCTCATAAATTTTTTCTACAATGCTCTTTACGTAGCTTATAGGAGCCTGATATTGGTAATTTTAAATTTTATTTTATTTTATGTGTATTGGTGTGATGGTATCAGATTTCCTGTTACTGGAATTACAGACCATTGAGAGCTGCCATGTGGGTGCTGGGAATCAAACCCAGGTCCTCTGGCAGACCAGCCAGTCCTCTTGACCTCTAAGCCATCTCTCCAGCCCCCTAATATTTCTTTTGTTGCATGTTTTCTAATTTCACTGATCAAACATCGGATCAGAACCAAATTATAAGGACAGATTTGGTTAATTGTGGAATGGTACATATTTTAGAGGGTTGAAAGTTCTAAAAGTACATTCACACAGTGAAAGTTAAGAACAATGATATTTTATCACTCTGTTTAACTTGTATAATAGAGAGTACTCACTGTTCAAGGTATCCTGTGTTTGCTTGAAAATATCACATCCTTGGTTTTATTGTGTAGCAAAAAAGTAACTGTCTCTTGAACAAGTCAGTCTCTGAGCTTAGGGTAGATCTGTTTGGTCTAAATGATGCTAACCACTTGGTGAAATGTTGTTCTGTCTTGACCTATGTGACCAACTATAACAACCCAAGGCTTGGTTGGCTAGCTTACGGCTTCCTGCTTTGCAGAAGCAAAAACTTTTGTGAAAGCAATCCCATCAGGGCAAAGTTCATATCTCTTCTTCAGAACTTGTGAGGAAAGGAAACTTCAGTTTCCTGCTTCCCAAGCCTGTGGTCTATGGTTTACTTGATTCTTCTGTGATAGTGCTGACATATTCAGTCAGATAAACGCTGGATACTGCCTCTCTACTGTGTCATAATCTAGTGAATTCCTTATGGATTAGATGGACTTGAGCTGAACATTTGGTTATTTGCAATGGAGAGAAACTTACCTGCTATTACTGAACCTATGGAAACACACAAAACTCCAGATTCACCTAAGTTCCTGTTTTAACTTTTGATTTGAAAGAAGCTTTTTATAGAAAAGGATTGGAATGAGATGATGTAAAAATTTAGTTTTAAGATCATTCTAACATCCTCTGATCATAAAGCAACTTATGAATTTAAGATAGGGGGAAAAAAAAAACAAAGAACATCTGAAGTTCAGTTAAGGGAGGGTCATTAGCTTCTCTCTGAATTGGAGTAGTTGTCCTCCTTGTCACCCAGGCACTTCTGCAGCAAGAAAACACATCTGACTTTGGGGTGTGTAAACACATGGGTGCAGGCTTTGGGTATGGTAAAATCTGGCTAGGCTAAAACCACATAGCAAAGATTCGTTTTGGAAGACATTAAGAAGAGCAAAAGAAAAGCCACAGAACTCTTGTATTAGTTACTTGAGCGGTGGCTCATTTCTCAGTGCTGTTTTGTTCTTAGGATTGGAAAATTTGTAAATGTTTTGCTCTTTTCACACTTTAACTTTTCTTTCCCTTATAAACTATGAAAGTGCATATGTACACAAGTAGGCATTGCAGCAGGAGCTTTACACGTGTGCTTATTGACGTAGCTGAAGCTAGCACCTGGGAATGCAGCTTAGTTGGAAAAACTTGTCCAGCATGCACAAAGCCCTAGGTTTGTGTCCTAGCGTTACATGAATCAATGTGGTACTGCAGATTCATTATCATAGCTCTTGGGAGCTGAGGCAGGAGCTTTAAGAGTTCAAGGCCATCCTTGGCTACAGAGCTAGTTCTAGTCCACCTTGAGGCACATGAAATCCTATGTCAAAAACAAAGAAGGAAGGAGGGTAGAAGGATATTGGACCAGACCCGAACATAACAACTATCATTACAAAACAACTTTTTAATTTGTGAATAATAAAATATTGCAAATGTTTTAAATTAATGTTTTAATTGGTATCATCTTATTTAAAACATTTATTTTCATTTAAGTAAGTGAATATCATGTTTTGTTATGTTTTCTGTTAAACCACTAATGTTTTTTTTCCTTCATGTTGTTTGAAAGTGAACACATGGAAAATGGAATGACTATTATAAGATTTTGTGTTTTTACAGATACCCAAGTCCAGTTTAATTTAATTATTTAATCAGTGGCCAGAGGACCAGATCACATGAAAATTATGAGAGCTCATTTGTCTTGTCATAAGATACAATCTAATTTCTATTTACTCAGATCTGAACTGGAAGCCTTCCAAAAGTGTGCTGTTGCCCTGGCAGTGTGTGATTGCTAATCTTGGGAGCACGGCTGTCTTGAGTGCTGGAAAGGCAGAAAGCATTCAATATTCACTGGTTTTTCTCAGAACACAGTGCAGCTGGGTGTCCTTCTGTGAAAATGCAGGTATTTCACAGAACTGGTAGATCTAAAGATCACAAGTGAAACACATGCCTTAATAGGAATATTTGTTTGCCCTCCAAATACTGCCCCTGTCATGCACATGGCCTTTATATTACAATTAAGTTTTCACTCAGCAGGGAAGAAAATCTTGAGCCTGATTCTCCTTGTTAGCTTCCCTGGATGTTAGACTGGTGTGGGCTGAGGGAGGGTAGGTGGCCTTAGGCTGCAGAGCTGCACGAGACATCAAGTTGTTCAAAAAACCCTTGATGTAATCAAGAACCTGCTATGCTCTATGAAGTCATGGGAATGGGTCTGATGATCAGGGGACCCTAGCCTGCACTTGACTCTCCAATGTCAGCCCCAGGCACTTGCTGACAAAGCTGAATTCCATTTCAGAACCCATGTTCAGTAACTTTAGATTTCAATTACTTGACTACTATTTTCTAGCTTACGATTAATATTCATGTGAATTTTTACATCATTTACCCCAAGAAAGGAGGGGATTTTCAAATTCTGTAAGCGATTTGGTAACCACGTTTTTAACTTAGTTGGTGTCTTCATTATATTTCTAGGCTGTGACAAAGCATGACGACCAAAGAGAGTTATAAAAGAAAGTGTGAGTCTATGAGCGGAGAGAAGGGTGGCAGGAGGGCAGGCATGGCACTGAACAGTAGCCGAAAGCTTTCATCTGATCTAGAGAGAGTTAGCTGGGAACGATATGAGCCTTTGAAACCTCAAAGTCCACCCCCAGGGACATACCCCCTCCAAGCAGACTACACTTCCTTAATTCTTCCCAAACAGGTCTAACAACTGGGGACCAAGCTTATTTAAATATATGAACCATTTTTATTCAAACTCCTCTGCTTGGTCTCCTCTGGAAGATAGAATTTCTTACTGTCCAAAAAAGTCCAGGTTTTATTTGTTGACATCAATCTATTAGGTAATTAGTAATATTGTAAAACATTTATAAATTGCCTGTCATCTGTTGTACAAGTGGTGCTAATATGATTAATATGTTGATATGTATAAGATATCTCCTATTTTTTATATACTAAAAGTTGAATGTGTGAAAGTTATCATAGATGTTAATGAGAGCTATAAAATTTCAGTTTAGCGTCTTTATGATAGACTTTAATTATATGGTCTCAAGTTAATTATATGTATGACATGTTTATCACTTCATTAGTGAATAGTTTTGTCCCTATTATGTGTATTTATATAACCAGTTACTATTGAAGATTGGTCGGTTTTGTTAGGTCAAATTCATCATTGCCACAATTTTATTAATGTATTCATATCTATACTTTTGTCCACAGTATCAGAAAGTTTAACTTTTTAAACTACAGTAATTTTATAAAATGAAACAAGGAATTTCAATAAATATTGAGATGCTGAATTATTTGGGCATTGCTATAAAAATAAATGTAAAAAATCTATGTAACAAAACAGTCGGTTCTTATGTATTAGCCTTTTGAAACTCTTCGTAGCTCTGTAAGTGTTTAAACATCAATTAGTATTAAAACATGGAGGGGGATGTTAAAGTATATTATATCAAAGAGTCCACTACTAGTAAATTTTCCCAGTGAGGGTTCATTGCCTTCAATTAACATTAATTGCTAACAACTATTAATATTGACAAGCTTATTTACATAGTAGGCACAATCATCGAAAGACTATATGGGGTACTTAACAAAGTTTAGAACTAAATTTAAATCACCCTAAGTGCTAGAGAGAGAGAGAGAGAGAGAGAGAGAGAGAGAGAGAGATTATTCTCTCCACTACTCTTAACAGAACATCATGGTTTATACTGATATCAGATGTGTATGCCTGGCCCTATGGTTGCTGACCCCTAAAACCAGCAGCAACTGCTATGGCCAGTGAAACGTGTCCTTGTCTTTCATTGTTGGGCAGCTAAAAACCTAGGACAAATAGAAGGCAGAGCAGCTTGGGCTACATGAGTTACATCAGACTCAGTCTCAAATAATAATAATAATTAATTAATTAATTAAAAAACAATGAGTGAGTGACTGAATCTCCAAGCCAAGTCCAACTGATAGGCTGAACCAAGATAATGAGTTAAATCATAGTGCAAAGTAGTCAGGCAAGAGAGGTTTTGAATTTCTAGACTTGTGTTTGACTAACCTCTCTCAGCATAGTGGCAGCCTAAGAAAGATTTAAGTGAAGTCGCAGACATTTGAGGGCTTCTCAAAGGTGTGCTTGCTAGTTAAGCACTCTTCTTCAATAGCTAACTAACCAGCAGAAGTAAATAGATTCCATTTAGTTAAAGTAGATAATATGTAAAACAGTGCTTTGATTGATCTCACTCTCAAGAAACGATTAAGTAATTGTCTAATTGGTGTTAATGCAAAGAAGAAAATTGGAGTGGAGACTACTGAATGGTACATCCTTTTATGAGAAATATTTTTAATAAATGGCAGAACAAATATACAAATATATGTTCCCCTAGGTTTCTTGTTTAAATGCCTATTAAATCTTGTATAGTAAATGATTCAATTATATTACCAGTCACAGTAAATATACCATCTACAACTGAGTATTTGGTGCCCACTGCCTGCATTCCACTGCCTGATGCTTACAAAATAAATCAGTATTTGCTGTCTGAGCATTGCTGCCCTCGGCCTTCTAGTGTGTGTCCTCTTTAATCAGTGCAGCGGTGTGAAGTGTTGCTTGAGGGGAATAATTACAGGTTTTCAGGGGAAATGATAGTGTAAATCCAGCTGCATGATATTTGTCCCGCTGGAGAGAGTGAGAAAAGGAAGTGTGCACAAACCCTGGGTCCTCTGCAGAGATACCCCTTCCAGAGATAATGACAAAGTGGCTTCCAGAACTGATAGTCAGAGACAGCCTGCTAGGGCTTTCACCTCAGCTTGGGTGAGCTGCTGTGCAGGCTATTCAAGAAGATTAGACAAGTTAAAAGGAAGTGTTAAGTAATGCTAAACATTCTACTTCCCTGCTCAGTGATGGCTCCAGTCTAAAGAACTTCCTATAAGAAAAGAAATTGCATTGGAATTTGGACTCCTCATTTAATATAAGCATTCAGTGTGGCATTGCTTCGGTTGTTGTCTGATCAGCCAAAGATCTTGCTGTAGCTTCTCAGTAAATTTTGATCTTTAATTGAAGCAATAAATTTATGCTGTGACTTAATTGGCGGCACTGCAGAGCTGTCTGTTTGATGGGAAGGAAGGATGTGCTGTGTGCATCTGGGGATATATTTCATATAAAATTTGTTTAATGTTTGCTGGGGAGATTAGTTCATGAGCAGTGATTTTTATTCACTGTGCTTTTATTGCTACATAGTTTAGGCCACAGTGTGTGTCCTTGTACAGAAATACATCAGGGTTATATTTTCCTCCTTCATGTCAGTCTCACAAAAGCACGGAAAAAACTGTATTAACTAGTCCTCATTTAATCATTCCTAAATGCATGGATTCAACAATTAGGTATGTGTTGATTGCCTAATTTATGTCAGTGACTGATTTGGGGGCTGGAGTCAACAGACAACAGATAATTGTCTGCATTCTAGGATGCTGTGTGGAAGTTTATCTCCATTATTCGATTGTAAATGAAGTTCCCCACTTTGCCTGGGTCTTTGTCATACTTAAGCAGTGATTACTTGACAGTGATATGTGCTAGTAAACTAGGGAAGCTATTGAGTAGATGAAAAAAAGAAAAGTACAAACTATTTTACACTTAAAGAAGGAAGATCGTATAAAAAAAGAGTAGATGATGGACACCAGCCTGAATTGTAGCATGCAAATAAGTGTTCATTCATTCTGAAACACAGCCTGAATTCTTACAAGGAAATAGTTGTAGGGAGTGGCAGTACCACAGTTATAAGTCAGGTGTGTTCTTGGACTACAAGAATTAAAGGAGATATCTGGTAAACCAACAATAAATGAAACAGAGATGCTTTTATAGCACAAAGTACTCTGAAGTTCAGAAATATGACCTCATATTTCTTAGTTTATTGCCTATGCAAGCTTGACACGGTAGCTCGCAAAGGTCCTCTCAGCTATCCTGAGGGGGCATGCAATGAAGAGAGGAGGTGTCTACAAGTATTAAGATGCCACTCTTAGCGGAGAGAGTGTTTAATGCAAAGGCCTTAAGGCCTAGGGAGCATTTTATGATCTGGGTCAGGAGAACCTCGGTGGCTGGAGTTAATAAGTGTGAGAAAATCTTTAGGAGAGTTTCAAGGGCTGGTTGGAGGTGGGGATCAAGTGACACACAGTCTTTCAGAAGAGCACGCAAAATGTGAACTGATAGCATGATTTCTTCCCTGGTAATACTGACTTTTTGGTATTAAGCTAATAATATAACCAAGCAGAAAGAACATAAAAACACCCTTAATTCATCACATAGATAAAAATATCATCACATTGTGGAGCTTTTATTTTTTTCCTCTTTTTTAATCCATACATACAGATGCTAATACGTTAGTACACATGATGCACAGATGTGAAACCTTTTCTTTAGATTCTGACTGTGCTTTCCACGTGTTAAGAGTCAATTCAGTCCTATCTACTGTATTGAAAATATGAGAGAAGCTTTGAGTTCCAAAGGCTTGCCAGGGGTCGGATGGCATACAGTCTTGTCATCTGTGCGCACAATGCTGACTAATGCGATTCCTGTCACTAAATATAAAAATTAAATAAAATATAAACAATTGCATACTAAAGACAGCATACAAAAATGATGAATCATAGTTTTATTAGTTGGTAATATTATAAAACTGTACTAATAGCCATAATGAATTAAAAAAGGGTTTCATGTTTCTAGAACTCCAAATGCTGATCCCATGAACATCTTCTTATGTAAATATAATTAAAAAACTCTTATTTTCTTGGCATAAACTCCCAGGGTAAGCCATATCCCAAGGTATGTTGCTGTTATTGTAAAACTATGGTAGAGCTTGACAGACTGTTCACCTGGCATCTCTTAACCGTTACTATTATTCTTTGATAAAAATGTGAATGCAACAATGTCTTAATGATTACAGATTATCTGTAAACACATTTAAAATTATTTTGAGAAAAAAAAACAAGTCATCATTTTATTCTCCTTTTTAAACAAATTCTTAATTCTCAAAATTTATTTTTAGCTTTTTTTGCATATCATAGAGCAATAGTCCATCATGTATCCTATATAGTTTCAGGCATCATTACTTTATAAAAGTTAAAATGTAATCAGCAAAGAAGAAGGCACTCAGTAGAATTTTATGCTGCAAGCAGCTGTTTCCTTCACCTGCTACTTTGCTGTCTTGGAATTGCTTTGTAGACCAGAATGTCCTCACAGAGATCTGCTTGCCTTTGCGACCCAAGTTCAGGAATTACAGGCGTGTTCCACCACAACTGGTGTCGCCAACACCTTTTTACCTTTTTGGCTCCAATTAATAATTGTTTGTTTGGATCCCATGTTCTCCCACCTTCCAAATGGGCATAAGTAATGAACATATTATTTCTCATATTCCAAACGGAGAAAATGCATGCTCATGGTCACTGCTAGTTAATGGTAGGGTAGTGATGATAGTCTCATGGCCAGCATAAGCATATTGAGAACTGGCAGTTAGAATTTTGATCAATTAGAGCAGGTTAGCTTATGGATAGGAGAGAAATGTAAGACTATAATGATTAAATTTTATTTCAAAAGTTTTACTTTGTAAAATTTCTTTTTGGTAGGGTCTCATGTAGCTCATGCTGGCCTTGAAAACCCAATCCTCCTGCCTCCAATTGAATGGTTCCTATAAGACTGTCTCAATATAATTTTGTAAGTAATGTTGCTTTAGATGTACACATATAGATAAATATACTGACTTATAAATCCAGTAACTAATTAATGAGCTTAGATGAATGTCTATCTTATCATTTATATTTGGGAGGACACTAATACAGGTGATTGGATGTAATCGTAAGATCCTAGATTTTGCCTCTCTTTATTGAATTAACTCTTGGATAAAGGATTGAGAAAAAAAAACATTTTAAATACCAGAAAGTGAAAAATGAGATTCCAGTAGTGCTAGGTGATTGAAGAATATGATACAGCCAATTCCTTTTTGAGACAGCTATGTAATAGTTTTGTACAGAGCCCAATACATTTTACAGATCTTTGTTAAATATTTTCAATTAAAAAAAAAAGAAAAAAGAAAAGTAGAAAAGAACTCTAGAGGTGATTGAATCAGCTTCTGGATTTATGTACGTTCCCCCAAATAAACCAAATGATCAGTTGTAAATGGCATTTAAGACTTTCTCTCTCTCTCTCTTTTTTAAACTGAATTAATATATAGAGTTGTTAGTTAATCTTCCTAGTGCTGTAACAAATTTATTTTAATGAAATCTAAATGCAGTCTTTATTAGAGGCATGAAACTATCCGGATACTAAACAATGAAAATGGATAAATTTTTAGTATGCAAGGGTTAGGTTTGGCCTTGGGAATATTACATCAAGTATGACTGCGTTTGCATCACATTAGCAAAATTGTAAGGTAGTGTTTAGAAAAAAACTTATGCAGTGAGATTTAGCATTTCAATTTGAAAACCCGTGCTTTGGCAGTAATGAGCAGATGCTCAACTGTGGATTGAGAGACCTGATGCAATTAAAACATGTTTTTAGGTGGGAGGAGATCATTCAGCCATGTATCGCCTGTCAGATCCACCTTGGCCAGCTTTCTGTATGACAGATGCAGTTAGATTTTCGTAAGACTATTCATCCAGCCATTAATTTGGCAACAGTTCCTCCAACAATAACGTATAAGACCTGGTCTTGGGAGGGGATTTACATGCCCTTTTTTAATATAGCAGAGATCTGATGTGTCACGGCCGTGATATGAGCATGCCTGATATCAGAATAAGCCCAGTGGCTTTTCAAGAGGATAGCTCAGCCTGGAGCTGAAAACAATAGTAGGACTTGGTACCTAGGGGATTCTGGTACAAATTAAACCCATATTTTAATCTTAATTATATCTACTTAGATAAGCAGAGATAGAGAAACACAGCTCTTTAAAATAAGGGCAGACTGTCTCCTTTTACAGTAAACAGTTCATTATTAGTGGTGTATCCTTGGTGACACTAATTTTATTTTATATATATTTTTTCTGTGTTGGAGATGAGGAAGCAGGTGTATCTTTACGAGGAAAGTGGAGCTTTGAGACATCAAGTCATTTACTGGAGGCACAATTTGATTCTACTGATAGGCGCTCCCTGGTCCATTCTTCTTCCTTCTCTTCATTTCTCTTCAGGTCAGAGGCTGGCAACATAATTAAAATTTGAATTATTTATGAAGAGCCATTAAAGTGGGTGGCTCACGGATTAGTCAGAGACAGCAGAGCTGACACTAAGCTGCATTTCTTTTACTCTCATAGTAGAGGATAGACACCTCAATTCTAGGCTTTTAAAATCAGGATATGGAATTACAGCCTTTAAAAAAACTGCCTAAAACATGGCAATCTTTTATGTTGAAACAAATGTGTGTATCTATAATGATGCAGTTCAAAGTGAGATCTTCTCTGTCAATAATTCATAAATATTGAATAGTAATATAATTACCAAGGGGTATAATTTTTTGTAGACTTATAAAGATGTGACTATCAGCATACCCCTGGGTATCATTAAGTGTGCATTTTCTATTTGGACAGGGACGATGAAACAGTTCAGAAACATCTGTCATGACCAAAAGATGTTGGAAAGCAAAAGAAATGGAAATTGGTGTCTGTTTTGTGAAAAAAAAAAAAAAAAACAACAACAACAAACAAAAACAAACAAAAAAAAAAACACCAGAGTCCATCAACATGAGCACCATTTTTTTTTTTCAATATGCCAATTAGGATGAGCTGATGGATCTAACAAAGTGAGAGCCTGCATAATAACGTTCAACTAGAATATCTTCCATATTTTCAGAAGAAAACAAACAAGAAAGACAATATCTCCATCACGGGGGAAGTGGCGCACCACTGGAGGAAAGATCAGGCAAGACTTTTTGTTTGCCAAACCCAAGGATGGGTGCATTCATGTCATTTATTGGGATATCAAAGATATCCTTACTTTTCTTCACTCCTCCCCCCCCCATATTTTTATATAAAATAAACAAATGAAAAACAGCTCACTAATTATGGCTAGAAGGACTGGTGATACTAAAATTGAGAAAAATAAATATACCACACATTTAAATTTATTTTTAATGTACATGTTTGAAGATAGCATTAGTCAGAATATAACAACACTCTCTTGATAAAAATCATTATCTAATATTTTTTTCAATTTTCTTCTAGTTTTCCACTTACCTCTATAGATAGAATAAAAGTCATACCTATATACATATATATATTTAAACTATGCTAACATAATGTTTTTTATTTATTTTGTTTGTTTTTGGAAATCCTTTGGAAATAATCCTATTCAGTTTTAATCATCTGAGTTCAAAGTTACTCTTCTACCTGAAGCCAAATGTTCAAAGCATGTTTTCCCAACATGGCAACATTATACAGGCAAGAAAAACAAGAAAAATAATAGCTTGTGGCCACTCTTCTTTCTTTAATTTTATTTGTATTTGTTAGTTCCCATCTACTTTGGGGGGTTCTTATATGTAAATCAATGAGCATTGCAAGACAAAATAGTAACACTAATAACAACAATAACAACAACAAAAAATAGCAAACATTCACAGCATTGTTTTTTTTTTTTATTTTTTTCATTTAGGAGACATCTGTACCTTGCCATGGTTATATTGGATGGTTTACCCTGCATTCCTGTTTGAAATGGGTGCTAATATCACACCATATTTTCAAGGGAAGCTGGAACTCTTTAGAATGCCAGTGTCTTTGAAAATGTAGATTCGAGCTTTTGCCAACACCAAAATATAATTGACTCCAATTTTTCATTTACAGTAGAGTTTTAAAATCTGATTTTGATACTAGCTCTTCCTCCCAAGGTGCTTACGATCCATAGAATGTGATGGTTTACATGAAGTGATTCAGCTGAATGCTATGGTTTATACAGATGCAGCGGCTCCTTTACGATGTGATTTCAAGAACAATTGAAAACCCAGTGTTCTTTATCACTGCTTGTCTTTTCTCTGATGAGTACCTGAAAGGAGGTCTGAGGAAAAGGTGTTAATTGGGAGAAACCATGGCAACAGCTTATACTTTGAGTTGGTTTCAGTTATATTGGACTTTGTAAAAAGATTTTTTTTTTTTTAAGGAAAAGAACATAGAATAAGAGACCATATCTAAGATTTTAGGAGAAATACACGCTTACTGATGAGAAGAGATTTCATGATACAGTGCAGTTTGCCAATGTGTGTCCTCGCACACCTGTTTTCTGTGATATGCTACAAATAAAAGAGTCCAATAAATATTATACACCGCATCAGCTCCATAAACTCAAGAAATGTTGGACACATAAAAGTTATGATGAGATCCAAATTTATAAACTTATTTAATCCAGGGTCTCATCTAAATACTGTCATTTAGAAGGAGTACTCTTTGGATCTACTTGGGAAATCTTGGTGTAGTTTTTCAAAAGCAGATGCTGCAATCGTAACCACAAGAACCAAATGTGTTTCTATTGTGTGAGCAACCACTGGCAAGTTATGTATCCTGTGTTAAGGATGGTGGAGGGATGCACAAAACATGTAAGATTCTTAGTGAAGTTTTATCATATGACCGCTTGATACCAGACTTAAGATGCTCATATCTTCAAACATATGAGTCCAGTTTTCTTAGGACTAACTTCATTAGTTTGATCTTGCTTGAATTATTTTCTTATTGCCTCAAGGAAGTTTTTAAGTTTCTGATAACAAATATCTGTTGTGTTTGACATTAAGATTCCTTTTCACATCTTAAGAAAAAAAGCATTATGTCCCTCTGTTCCCACTCCTTTCTTTTTCCATAAGACTCCCTGCGCTCTTCCCAGAGTGTGGCCCTGAGTCTCAGCATCTACTTTGATCCCCTGTTGGGTGAATACTTTCGGAGAATCTTCCCATCCTGTTTCCTCTCTTGCACTGCTTCTGGTGTCTATCCTATGTGCCATTCTGAATGAGATTTAAGCATCCTCCCTAGGGTCCTCCTTAGTGTTTAACTTCATTAGGTCTGTAGATGGCTGTCCTATATTGTATGGCTAATATCCGCTTATAAGTGAGTATATACCAGGCTATCTTTCTGTTTCTGGGTTACCTCACTCAGGATGATCTCTTCTAGTTCCATCCATTTTTCTGCAAATTTCATGATTTTCTTGTTATTAATAGCTGAGTAGTATTCCATTGTGTAGATGTACCACAATTTCTGTATCCATTCCTCCATTGAGGAACATCTAGGTTGTTTCCAGATTCTGGCTATTACAAATAAAGCTGCTATGGGGAGTCTTATGGAAAAAGAAAGGAGTGTGAATAGAGGGACATGGAGGGGACTGGAGCCCCACAAGGAGACCAACAAAACTAAAATATCTGAGCCCAGGGGGCCTGCAGAGACTGATGTACCAATGGAGGACCATTCATTGAGAGGATCTAGACCCCCTGCTCAGAAGTGGCCAGTTGGCAGCTCAGTCTCCAACTGATCTCTGAGTGGACCTCTGAGTGAGGGGAGCAGGTGCTGCCTCTATCATGAACTCAGCTGACTCCTCTTTGATCACTCACCCCTGATGATGCAACCTTGCCAGGCCACAGAGAAAGAGGATCCGGGCAGTACTGATGAGACTTGATAAACTATGGGCAGATGTCAATAGTGGAGAACTCCCCCTTTCAGTAGACTAGGGGAAGGGGATGGGAGGAAGAGAGAGAGAGGGTGAGACTAGGGGAAGTCGAGGGAAGGGGCTTCAATTGAGATATATAAGGAATAAATTGTGAAGAAAAAATTAAAATTAATAAAGCATTGTGCTCTATGGTTCTTGTGGAATTATCAGTAATAATGTAGATACTATTGATGTATATCATGAACTTGTTTTAACTGTTTATATTTAAGCCAGATAAGACAAATACCAGTTCTGTATTATAATGTGTTACTTTTTGTTTTACTGTGTGAGATGAAAGAATCAATTTAAGAATGGATGGCTTTATTTTGGCTCACAGTTTGTTGAGACACAGTCTACCACAGAGGAAAAGGCTTGGTAACAGATTTCTCCATGAGGAGGGCACAGATAGCTGAGACTCTTATCTTACTCATATCTTGTTGAACTGGAGTAAGACACAAGGCTGGCTTACAGAGTTCAAGGCCTGCCTCCAGAGATCTGCTCCCTCTAGCTAGCTCTTACCTTCTCATTGTTTTAAAACCTCCCAAGACAACACAATCATGTGGGGATGCAGTGGTGAAAGACACGCTTCTGTGGAACACTGTACCTGCAGACCATAAGGTATACATGCTATAATCATCTCAATTTTATAGGAAAACAAAATCTTCAAAGCAAACAGAAAGATTAAGTTCCTCTCAGCTGGTTATGTAATAGGAAGCTGGTGGAGTCTGGGGTCAGGTCGAACCTAGAAAAGAGGCCTGAGTCTCCTGTTTCATTGCAGGTAAGTCAGAATGTCTGTGCCTCTCCACATGCACAGCTAGGCCTGATGTCTCGGGGTTTTATCATTTCAATCTCCACGAATGATTGTGATTGTGTCGTTTTACTCATGTTATTCTTGTTTTGTTTAGGAAAGAAAGTGCTTGATCAAACCAATCTAGTAATCATTTCATTCTTTACCATCAATGTGATGCCTGGAGGGAGAGCACTGCCTTTCAAGCAAAGGTACTGGCTGAATGGTTCCCGAGAGTTCTGGTACTGACACTGCTGTTTTCTAATAGCTCTTTATGAAAGAAGGCCACTTCTAAGTTTTGTCTGCTATTGTAGCTGTAAAGTACTAAAAATATCATTAATTTTGGGAGAATCAAAGTACATATGTACTTAGAATGTCCCTTTGAGCTCCACATTTGTAAGGAATGTAGCTGCTTTAGTGGCCAGTGTCCCTGCTCATTTGGAAGCATCAATGGCCACTGTCAATCAAGTCTGTTGATTATAGTAGTAAGTTACAGAAGAAAACCTAGGTTAGATTTCTCAGTGGAATAATTCATATTCAAGATAGGATTGTGGTTGGAATAATAACTCGATTGCATACTGTAAATATATCACAAAGATACAGGTTGTGAGTAAAATTACAACTTTAGATATGATATTAATTTGCAGAAATGCACATAAAACAAAATTGAAGTTTATACAACTTAAATTTGAAAGTGAAATATCAACTTCTTACCACCTAAACTAGCCTACGTTAAAAGTTCTTTCTTGTATTGGAATGATGCTCAGGACAGTGGATATGGAGACAATGTTTTCAAGTAAGTCTTATACATGCATTAAAATAACCTTATGTAATCCCATATAATAATAACTTTTAAAAATCCATTTAAAAATCAATGAAGAAAATGGCAGTCTTAAAATAAGCTATCTACTCCAAAAATCTATGTCTTTCTGTCTACCTATCTGTCTAATGTATCATCTTCTGTCCTATATCCTTCAGTTATTGTTTGTCTGTCAATCACTATGTATCCTACTGTTTCACTGGGAAACACATGCAGCTTTATTTTATTTAGAAATGACAATAAGTAGAAGAATAATTCTAATGAATAAAAATTACATTGGATTCCACATTAGGTTAGATGATTTGGGAGTATTGGGTTGTCATCATCACTGACGGAGCTTGTAACAGGATTGTCTTATTGCTGTGGATTGCTGTCATTTGTAACGACTTAGTGTGACACGACAGGTTTTATTGCTGACTGTGTAAAATTTATGGAAAACCAGAATGGACTTGGGTGACAGGCCTGTTAGGAATGGACAAGTGAGAAAGAAAAAAAAAACTTTTTAAAATGAGGTATAAAATTATCCAAGGAACTTTTCTACCATGTTTTTAATGGCCATAAACTTTTCCTTTTAATAATGTTCATGGAAGCAACCATATTGAGTGGAAAGTGCTGCTGTCTCAGAAGGAAAGGGAGAGAAGACTTTAGGCATACATGTTCCTTCTTAGAGTGAAGACATTTTCATTTACTTCTGTCACAAAAGCAGAGTGCTGGGTTCCCTCCTCTTCCATCTCCAGTTTATCTACATCCACTTGTTCCATTTTCTATCCAGTTGCAGTAAGTTTATCCTTTTTCTGGCAGGAAGCTTAATGGCTTTGCCTACTTTCCAAAGCACCTGTTTCTCTCTTTCAGCACTTGGGTCTCACCTCCAGCCATTACTGCTCTTCTTTATTTTTAGCCTTTCGTTTTGCTGACTCTTACTCACTACTCATGAGCTTTTAAGTGCTCCAATCATCCTTATAAAGAAATACATACAAATAAATGTTCTTGAAATCAATACTTGCTTTATCTAATGTTACTCCTTCCTTCTTTTCTTTCTTTTTCTTTCTTTCTTTCTTTCTTTCTTTCTTTCTTTCTTTCTTTCTTTCTTTCTTTCTTTCCTTCTTTCCCTCATAGTCAGGCATATGTTAAAGTGTCCCATATTTTTTAGGCCAGTATAATAATAATAATATATATATATATATATATATATATATATATATATATATATATGAGCCAATTCACATTACTAGCAGTTAATTTATCAGATCAACAATTTCAGCAAAGTGAAAATGAAACGCCATAGGAGGTGCTTTAATTTGTTTTATTTTGCCTTGACATCCTGTTTCAGAGTTTGTGCAGTATTGTAGAATTCTTCTTAACTCCTCCATTTTTCTGTTGCTCGCTGTAATCTCATTGTCTAAACTGGGTGTGCCAGTGTTCACATTGCAGCCATCACCATTCTGGCTTTGAACCAAAACAAGTAGTGAGATTTAATTCAGTGGATTGAATTGCCAGTTGTAAATGGAAATCAAGATGCATATGCGTTTTCTCTATAAATAGATGACTGGCACCAAGTGTGTGTTTTCAGTGTCAAGACACGGGTAATGTATATGATTGGTGGTGAAAATATATACTGCTGTGGGCTTGCGGCCAGAATCCTGTCTTGTGCTTCTTGCCAATTCCTTTCGAGGAGCAGAGCCGCATGAAGCTGGCTTGCTCAGCTGAAACGCCTTATGTAAGCTACCATTCTGAGTCTCCCTATAGGGAGAAATGAACTGTCCCCATCCTTGAGACTCAGGGGCTTTATTCTTATTTATAATGTTAAGTATTATACTATGCAACACATGCAAACAGGAGTGACGCTATAACGTGCTTTAGATAATACTGGCAGTAAACAAAACTATTTCACGTTCTAAAAATTCAGTCTAGGTTTATTGGACACCTCATCATTGGCAAAATGCTAATGAAATATCAACAGTACTATGGAAAAAATATTCGTATTTAAGACCAGTGATAGTATGCATTATTCTGTGTGGTGATAACACAATCAGAGCACATACCAAATGTTATATTTTTATATAACACATCTTATTTTAAAATTTTTACTTCATATTTTAAAATCATTTCACCTCTGTATTTTTGTTGAATAAAACTGCTGTAGGACTTACTCCGGAGTGTGTGATTAAAGGTTTTCAGGTTTAGACTTTTGTATAAAATGTAAAGCTCTCTAATGACGATAATAAACTAATCATAAAATATCCCTTTAAAAAATGCCGTGTTTATGTATGAAGTTGTCATGATGAAACCAACTACTTTTCATGTTGAACTTAGAAAAGTAATAATACTGTAACAGTGCACCAGGTGGTGGTGGTACATTCCTTTAATCCAGCATGCAGGAGGCAGAGTCAGGATCATATCTGTGTTTCAGGACAGCCAGGGCTATGCAGGAATACCCTGCCAGTCCTGATGAGACCTGATAGGCTATGGTCAGAAAGAAGGGGAAGAGGTCCTCCCCTATCAGTGGACTAGGGTAGGGTCATAAAGGGAGAAGAGGGAGGGAAGGTGGGTTTGGAAGGAGACGAGGGAGGAGCCACAGCTGGAATACAAAGTGAATAAATTGTGATAAATAATAATAATTAAAAAAAACACAACCAAACAAAATCAATCAAATAAACTAAGAAACAGTGTGCCTGTACTCCCAAGCTCTGTTCCTTCTTGGATGCTCGTACTGTATGTCAAAATATCAGTACTTATCTATGTTTTTTAAAATTGTTTTATTACTTTATTCTCTCTGTGTGTGTCTATGTGTGTTTCTGTGTGTGTGTGTATATGTGCATGTGTGCATGTAACACTAAGTTTTCTGTCTTCCATAACACATAGGCAGAAGGCAAAGAACAACTTGGAGAGTAAGTTTTCTCCTTCTGCCGTGGAGATCCTGGAGACTCAGGTGATTATGCTTGACAGTAGCTACCGTTACTCATGTCTGTTTCCATTCTTCTGGATTTATCTGTATCTTCCGTTGACATACACAATGACTGAATGCCTTGTATAGTGAGTTTAGTTTCATGCTTACGCTTACTATGATCTTTTGTACAAACTATTAGATTCTCCTTACAGTAAATTTCATGAGGCAAGAATAAATCCAGGAACTCATATCTATTTTGTTAGTAACCACCAGCTAAAGTTGAAACACTCTGTGACCACTTGCAGAAATCGAATACTTATACTCCAGTTTTAAGGTGCAGAGATGTATACACTGGAGGGTTGAGGTACTAATACAAGTGATTCAGTCACACACAGCATGGAATTGCCTATCTGAAGGCCTGGTTGATCAGTAATACATTAAGGGAAACAGAGCAGTGGCTCTGAAAGGCTCTCGGAAGGACATTTGCCTTCGGATAAGTTTTAAGTGCCTTCACGAACCTTCCCGACCATTTGCCTGTTTAACTTGTTTGTATTAACTGCCCACTTCGTCTAAAACCCTTTCTCTGAATATATACATAGAAACAGTTTTTAAACTGTTTTTTTTTTTCACAAGTTTTATTTTGTAATGTGTCATTTTAAGACATTTAAGACCTGTGGAGAGACTATAGGGATAAAACCATCTATAGTAATGGAGTAAATATTTAAACAAAAAAATAATAATTGATAGTTTTGTATAGCAAAATCTTGTGAAGCAGTTGGTTTTCCTCTTGTTGTGAAATTTTTACCGAGAGTCTTCTGGCATATGCTTTGTTTTCTGGAGACCTACGGCTTGGTTTCCCAGTGCTGTGATCCCAGTGCTGGGAGTTTCTTCCAAAAAGACACTTAATAAGAAAAAGAAACCACTTATAGTTGAGTATACACCATATCTGTCTTTCTGCTTCTGGGTTACCTCACTCTGGATGATCTTTTCTAGTTCCATCCATTTGCTACACTCTCCACCATTTTTACGGTGCTGGAATGGCAGCTCTAGTCTTCAGGCTTGCCTAACAAGCATCTTATCTACTGTAGCAGCTCTTGAGCCTGAGAAGAGACTTTTTCCAAACGGTGGGGGCGGGGGAAGGAAGAAAAAGAAAAAAAGCAATTGTCCCTGAGTGGGCTAGTTTTAGTATAGAAAGGAAAGTAGTAGGATAAGATTGGACTAAACAGCTCAGGAAAAGTTTGCCTAAGCAGATACTGCAGATCAGCAAGCTTGGCTCTTTCAGATGCAAAAAAAAATTATATTCAAACTTGAGAGATGAATTGCCCCCAAAGATACTGCAGATTGCAGAACTCAGATGTGAAAGCATGGCTCTGGAGTGAAACGAAATTAGCACCATGTAACTCATTCTCTATGACATCTTTTCAGCCAATTTTTCTCAAAACTTGAACCGTTATACCTTCTTAACTTCTTTACTAATATTAGGAAAGAGATGGACTGTGCCACAAACACTCTATATTTATATCCATATGTGTGTATGTATGTATGTATGCATGTATGCATGCATCCATAGGCAGTGTTAAAAAGGATGCTGTGCTTCCAATCATGATTGCTTCAAAGCATATGGCTGAGCATATAATGCTAACTTTGAAAAGTAACACATTTATTTAGACAGAGTGACCATAGACCCAAGGAATATACTTGCATTTAAATGTTAAGGCTTAAATGTCATCTTCCTTCCATTAGGAGTTTCTTCCAAAAAGACACTTAATAAGAAAAAGAAACCACTTATAAGTGAGTATACACCATACATGTCTTTCTGCTTCTGGAATACCTCACTGTGGATGATCTTTTCTAATTCCGTCCATTTGCCTGCAAATTTCATGATTTCCTTGTTTTTAATTGTTGAGTAGTATTCCATTGTATAAATGTACCACAATTTCTGTATCCATTCTTCGGTTAAGGGACATCTGGGTTGTTTCCAGATTCTGGCTATTATCAGTAAAGCTGCTGTGAACATAGTTGAGTAAATGTTCTTGTTGTATGGTTGAGCCTCTTTCAGATTTTTGCCTAGGAGTGGTATAGCTGGATCTTGAGGTAGCACTATTCCTAATTTTCTGAGAAAGTGCAAGATTGATTTCAATATAATATAGGATAAAGATTCTAAAATTTAGCATCCTAAAGATGGGAAACAATAGGAAGGACCCTATGGAAGAGGCTGAAACCTCATTCAGAAGAGCAAAGAGTATAGACATTGGAAGTAGGAGAAGATAGGAAACAGAACAGGAGCCTTCCACAGGTGGCCACTGAAGTGCTCCACCTATCAAGGTATCTAAGGACATGCTGAGACTCATAGTCAATCTTTGGGCAGAGTTCAGGGAATCTTATGGAAGAAGGGGGAGATAGAAAGACCTGGAGGCGACTGGAACGACAAAATTTCTGTGCCCAGGGGGTCCTGCAGAGACTGATACTCCAACCAAGGACCAGGCATAGAGAAGACCTAGATGGTGTGCTCAGAGGAAACCCATAAGCTGCTTAGTTTCTAAGTGGGACCCCCAATAAGGGGATCAGGGGCTGTTTCTGAGATGAATTCAGTGGATGCCTCTTTGATTACCTCCCCGTATGTGTGTGTGTGTGTGTGTGTGTGTGTGGAGGAGTTGAAGCCTTGCAGGCCACAGAGGAAGATGATGCAGCCAGCCCTGATGAGACCTGATAGGCTAGAGTCAGATGGAAGGGGAGGTGGACCTCCCCTATCAGTGGACTAGGGGAGGGGCATGGAGGAGAAGAAGGAGGGCGGGTGGGACTGGGAGGAGATGAGGGAGACAGCTACAGCTGGGATACAAAATGAAATAATTGTAATAAATAAATCAATAAATCAATCAATCAATACATAAAAAATTTAAAAGGACAAAAGAAAAAGAAACCAGAGTAACATCTAATGTTTACTAGTGGTATAGGCCAGACATGGTGGCTTATGCCTCCACTTTCAATAGTTAGATTTGGACCTAAGGAACACCATGTGATTCCTGCTCATCTGAGCTACAATTTCAGTCTATTACTCGAAAAAATAAAATAATGTAATATGAAATATAATCTTGTGGTAAGAGTGGATGACAATAAATGTGATAATTCTGTTTGATTGTGCAGTCAGAATACAGTGTGTAGGAACACTAAATCACATCATATGATTAAACATATATAATTTTTATTTGTAAAATAAGGAATATTTTATTCCTTAGTAAAGCTGGAAGGAATAGAAATAATGGGCTAAAGTGCATAAAACTTAAAAGAAGAAAAGCAGACCAACAGAACCTATATAAAAATAAGCATGCTTTTTTGGATTTTTTTGTATACTAAAGGATACTGTCTTTTCCTTGTTGTTAAGTACATTTATAGAAAAATATATTTTATGTAGTTTGTTTATGTAGTTTGTAGTTTATGCATAGTCTTATAATGATAATGATAATGATGGTAATAATAATAATAAATTAACCAAATTAAATTTCATAACAAGAAGATATGACCTTTTAAAGACCCCAGTCAAATAGAATTCACTTTTTAATGTTCTCCTGCGTAATACGTTCTAAAGGGAACATACAGGTCTCAGCTCTCTGCTAATAAAGTAGAATATAGGTGATGGGAATTCTACTTTTTCAATATTGCATTGTTTTATAGTCAGAGTGGAAATACTCTTCAAGCACAGACTCAAGGCGTGGGCGAAAGTACGCACCCAACCCAGTTGTTGTGGAAAAAATGAGATTCTCTCCAAGACTAAAAATTCTACCACATAAAAATATTTTGACCTCATGTTTTAGAGACATATGGGAACAAACTAAAGTGAAGACGAATTTTTATTTTTTCTGGGGAATCTGCCCTAAAACCTTGCAAACTTCTGGATAACAAATACCAAGGATATTTTATTTCTAGTAAATAATGTGATAAAAGCACGTGAAATGGGACCACAAAATTTGTTAATTGAATACTCCATAAGGCTTTCACATGAAACACTATCAGTAACATTGATAACTTTTACTTCATGGGATTATATTTTTATGTCTTCAAAATCCTTTTGTTTTTCTTAGTTTTATGTGTCAAAATACATTTTTTTTGTAAGTCCTTGCTAATGTGAAACCATCTTCCAGAGCAAACCGTGATATCACTATGTCCTTGAGCAAAGCTCCCACATCCCATGCTGTATGGGATATGTCCCAGCACCATCCTTGTTTGTCTCGCAGGATTATTCCCCTTTTAGGCAGCATAAGGACCTCGCTATGAGCCTCTCTGTGGATCCACTTGATGCCTCTGGCTTTTCAGACACGTGCTTGCTGTTATCCTCTTGCCTCAGCTCCGCACTGTCCTTTGATTGGACTCCTTTTCCACACAATCTCCAGTCACGTTTCCAACTTCACCTCTATCCCACATTCTGTAATGCATTTCCATTCCTCTGTTGTGATAACCAAATTATTTTTGAAAGTGGGAGTACATACTAGGACTCGCCTGCCATTCTCCTTCTTTCCCTGTAATCTGCTCACACCTCAGTCCCCTGAATGCCCACATTGTGCCTGACCTTTGAACACTTTTACTCCTCAGATGTTAATCTTCTATCCCAAATAATCTTTCTCCATAAGAAACTTTTTAGAATTGAACTCCTTTGTCTGTTTTCCACCCTACATCTCCTGATATTATAGTTTATATCTGGGCTAAGCATTTACTCTTTTTGCTTAAACAACTTATTGTTTTTTATCACACTACAGAGACATTTTGATGTCCACTGCTTTGTAACTCTGTCTCCATGAATGAGAATAATGGACAGAGGAAAATATATTCTTAATGAGTATGAAACATTTCTAATTAAGACATATTGATAGGAAAAGACCAGGCATCCATATTAATTTTCAAATCTGAATTTCTTTGGTTTTTAAATCAATACTAAGATAAAATAATTTGTTTTCTCTCTACTTTACTCTTGTGATTGGAAAAGTGGGTCCTTTAATAGTAACCATATCAAAGAATGGTTGTGAGGACACCATGAAGCAGCTTTTGAAATGCTTGACATATAATCTGTGCTCAAATTAATTTTGTTTGTTATTGCAAAAGGGAAAGCTTATAAAAATTCTTATGTCATTTGCCTTTCCCCAAGAACATCTATATTCTCATTTAGAACAAATAAGAACTGAGTAAGATGTACCTGGAGAACAGTCATTGCTGACAAATAAAAAATGAAGGTCATGGAAAGTGGGGGAATAACACCAGGATATAGTGATGTCTATGTAGCCATTTTATCTCCCATATCCTTTGCAGTTCTACCCATAACTGTTTCTTTGACAAAGTAATCTGAAACGCCATACTTGGGGACTTGGAGTAGGCATCCTACAGGCAGAGGTTTGTATCCTTTCGCCATCCCCTTCTTAGTTGAAGATTTGTTCATGAGGTATACTGTCAAATTGGGATTTGTCAAGAATCTTACATGTAGCACATAAGGAGGGAAATGTTTTCAGTGTGTGCCTCGAAGAGTAAAGGAACAGAATCCTTAGCAGTGAAAAGTAACTTGAACATCTCAGAAAGGCAATTGAATAAAAGCCTCACAACTCACCTAAACTCTTTCCCACCCTAACAGTCTTGTTGGGTAATTCAGTGATTGCTTTACATGGATCCAGTTGAACCATCACATTGATTCTTCATTGTATCATCTTCTTAGCTACTTTTCTACTGCAGTGGTATAATCCCGTGGTCAAGTCAATTTATAAAGAAAGTACTTAATTTGGGGCTCAGGCTTCCAGAGGACTAGAGTCCTTCATGATCATTGTGATAGGGTCATGGCAGCAGGCAGACAGTCAAGGTACTGAAGCAGCGGCTAAGAGCTTTCATACTGGTCTAGGGAGCGAGAACTGGGGATGGCTTAGACTTTTGAAACCTCAATGTCTGCCCCCAGTGACTCATCTCCCAATCCCACCCAGACAGTTCCACCACCTGGGAAACAAGTACTTACATATATGACATGTGAGACTATGGAAGGCTATGGAAGGTTATGATTCAAACCACCACACCTTCTAATTATGGTATATATGTCTGTAGGTCTTTCATTTGATGTATAATGCAACGAAATGTATAAATCCGAAGTCTGGAATTCAGTGAGTTTTGATAGATACCTACAGAGAAGTAACTCATGATCCTATCCAGATTCTTTCCAATACTTACCCAAATCAAAATTGATTCTCCTTTGAGTGAGCAATCTCGTCTTCTGATACTGCATTAGCAACTTCTTTTAAGTGCTTTATTTTTATGTGAATTCTTTTGAAATATAGTATTATGGAGGTGCAGGAAGCATGGGGTTTCTAGACTGGATTAGTTTTTATCCCATCATGTCTCTAGGAGATGGGAGATGTAGGTAAATATAAGAGACCAAGAATAGTTATTAATCTGTTCTTTTGTCTTAGTGAGCTTTGAATTTAAATAAGGATACCTGACTTCTTCCTTGTGGCTGTTGCTTTTATTTGAATAAATTAGTACATATGTGCAACAGATTCTTCTGATATTTAAAAATATCTGGAAAAGTTTTGTTTAAAATATGTAGATCAAGTCCAGTAATATTCTTGTGATTAAGTATGACTGAGTTTTAATTATTGGCAACCTTTGGAAAATAATGGTAGAAAAGTAATTGTTTGACATTAACAGTTAAACAAAGTGTGTTAAATAAAAATGAAAAAATATTTAATTTCCTTGTAGAATGATATACCTTAAAAGCTGAATGCTAAGTAAAAAAAAATGATAGCAAATGTCTTATTGTATAATGGTAAGTAAAAAATATTTGGTTACATTGTAGAGTTTTAACATCAAAGAATTGCTTAATTAGTAGCACTGATGGATATATTCTCTGTGGAATAGTGATCATCATCAGTGAATAACTAATGCCACTAGCTATGGATTCAAAGGTTGCCCTGTGTATACCAAATAATATAATAGAGTTAAAAAATATTTTCTAAGATTTGTCAGTAGGAAATTGTGGATATCATTTATGGTATTTAAGAAACGAAATGCTTAAAAACAACTATTTCACATGGTCAACTGTCTTCTCTTTCTCCACATGCAATTAGAAAGCTAGCTACGAATAGAGAAAAATTACAGTTTTGAGACAGATTTTGTTGGTTGCATATTTATTCACCTCTGTACATTGCCAATCCCAGATTCTAATATTAAATTATGAGGTTTACGTAGGTTTATGAACAGCAATCTAGACCCAGCGTCAAGTATGAGTTTTGATTATTCTAAGCCAGCTTGAATCAGGAGTGGAGATAAAGTCTGTTTAAATCAACCAACCCAAGTCATAGCCCTAAGTGTGGAGACTGAACCAAGTGTGTCTGACAGTTGTACTCAGAAACTGGGGAACAGTGATTGTGAGACTATGACACTTATCAATGAATGGTTAACAAGGACAACATTGTTGTGTTTCCAGCCATTTAATAATTATGAGGTCAGCAAAGATGAACTAAGGTGTTAGAGATAACGACAAAACACAAAAGAGCTTGTGCAAAAGAATGCCTTTTCTTTCTTCAGCAAAGTAGTATGTTTTGTGCTCAGGCTCTTACCCAGCTTTCAGGCCATTCTCCTGTCTGCTTTCTGCATGCATTCACCCCTGTGAAGAATCCAATGACTATCTTGCTTTTTTTTTTTTTTTTCTATAGCATATTCTTTTTATCTGCAAGTCCATGTACCTAGAGTTATTTCTGTAGCTATACGCCTTGGATCCTAACTGCCGTTTATGTATTACAATTCAACTTCAGAGTTTCCTCTTCTCTCATCCTTCACCCACCTCTACCATCCTTACCTTGTTTCCTCTTTTCTTCCCCAGTTCCTTCTCAGCTTCTTCTTTTTGATACTGCATTAGCAACTTCTTTTAAGTGCTTTTAAGTGCTCATCTCTTCAAGTATTAGAGATGATACATAGTGGCTTGTGATATGAAGCAAGAGCCCCATCACGTTGCTGCAACCCAGTTCTGGGTGACTTTTCTTCTTGAAGTATTTCCTAGTAATTCTTATTCTTTAGCATCTACAGTGTTCTCTTCTTCCCATGGCATTTCCAGAAAGTCTCCAATATTGAATTTTAAATGGAGAATATTTATTTTTGTCCTTCCTCTCACAAAAGCATCTCTAGTTAATTTGTCTATTACTTTATTCAAAGAACCACCTGATTGTACTGTATCACTGTTGTGACTTGTGAAGCTTCATGAGGGTTTTATAAAAGAGCTACAGCTGCTTTTCAGAATTATCAAGATCCTGTTTTAAATGATTATCTGAGACAAAGTTGTGAAAATCAAGAGCCTGGTTCAAATAAGGTCAACCTGGATTTAGTTAATGTGTGGACAAGGGATTGTCTCAGCTCAGCAGGGCCCTGTGATTTAATATTACCAGTTTTTCATCAGTTGAAGAAGAGTTTTCACAACTTTCTTTTGAAAGAGAATTGTATAAAACTAATTCAAAATTTCTAAACTTTTTGTGCCTATAAGTATTTGAAATATTGAACTACTGGATGTTTAAGAATGCTCACATTTTCCCAAAATTTTGGGCGCCATTTGGATGAATAAAATCAGTATTCTCATTTGTTTGACACTATCTCGTTTCTAGGTATTTTACTGCTAGAATTTTCTTATGTCTGTAGAAACACCAAACCGACATGTTCTGTTCCCCTTGGAAGTCATTAAAGGTGAATTTTAAATGTGTCCCGGACTTCGGTGAGAATTATCCAGGGGTTTATGCAAGACAAAAACAAATTATGCATAAGTTCAGGGTGGAGACTCTAAACCCCAGGGAGTTCTGAGAATTTTACCTTCCCTGTGAAGATGTGAGTATCCAGGGATATTTGAGCAAGGCAGTAATCACTGGTGCTGTGAAATGCTAATGCTGGAAGGCTTGGGAAAGTGAGCAGTGGACTGCTGTGCAGGCAACATGTTGTATTTCATAGCTGGAGTCCGTTCTAGATCATGATTTTTCGTTGACATGCTAAAGAACACATCATACTTTGTTAGAAAATTAGTCCTATTGGAAACAGTTGAAGTATTGAATGAATAAATGGATGGATGAATGAATGAATGAATGAATGAAGGCACCTTTGCTCTTTACATTTCAGATGACTTTTTGAGTTAGCTTTCTGGTGAAGTGTTTGTTGTGGGAATAAGATTCAGGATTTTCAAGACAGAGAAGCTCATTGCAAGATAGCTTAGTGGCTGGGCTGGCCCTCATGATGAAGTAGGTGATTTAGTGAGGTACAAAATTTGGTGACACACACATTATTTTCATATCGGTGGATTTGAAACTCAAGGACTTAGAATTTTTACAGCCTGCTCTACTCTTTTACATTAACAAAATATACTTTTAAGAATGGGAGGAGGACCTCCAGTATCAGTGGACTGAGGGAGGGGCATGGGAGGAGAGGCGTGAGTGCTTCGGAGGAGGGGTGGGAGGTGGCTACAGCTGGGATACAAAGTGAATGAATTGCAATGATTCAAAAAATATAAATAAATAAATACTCAAAACAAAACAAAAATTCCAAAACAAACAAACAAACAAAAACCCTGAATGGTGTTAGTTGAAGAGACCTCCACAGACCAGGATGTTCCCTCCTGAAGCCCAGATTAGGCACAAACCTCATCCAGTTTCACAACTTTTTTCACAGAGAGATCATTTATTAAGTGGGGAAGAAAAGTAAAAGTGGCTGATTTCTGATTTAGGAAAACAGCAGCAAATGACCTTGAAGTGTGATTTTTAAAAGGGGGAGGTCTGTGTTATAATAGGCTAGGATGAAGTGGTGTGCTTTGATTGGGCATGCTAACTAGGGGAGTCAAAAGAGAGCTTTTGATTCCTGGAATCCACTACTTTGATAGTTGGACCTTGGTAGTCATTCTTAGGAAAGTGTCCAAATAAGGAAATAAACCTTGGGATGTAATCTACGGTTTACAAGGGGAAGAGAATGGAGAAGGGCAAGGCCCCATTTGCCTTATTTTGGCCTCCTGTGTGTTCACCTAGCTGTTCTCTGCGCCTCAAAAATGAGGCTCTTTCCTCTGCTGAAGGGAAAAGGAAAGAAAAAGAACTGGAGAGTAAGATTTATTTCCTGGTTTGCTTTTGCGTACCACCAATAGAGGGAACCCGGCAGTCATAAACTCAGCCAAGGTTCCTTCTTAGGATAGGGATGAAGGTGGAGGGATGGCCATGGTGCTGAGCACATGCTTGAGAGAATCAAGTTAGAGAAGCAGTTTATATGAAACATAGAAGTTAAAGTACCATACATTCTCAAGAATAATCAAGAATATAAAATGCAGCCACTCCTGAGACCTAATTGACTAGGATCAGAAGGAAGGAAAAGAAGTCCTCCTCTATCAGTGGACTTGGGGAGGGGCATGCATGCAGAGGATGGAGGAAGGGAGAGATTGGGACCAGAGGAGGGAGGGAACCACAGGGGGGATACAAAGTGAATAAAGTGTAATTAATAAAGAATTAAAAAAAGAATATTTGAGGCTCTTTAAAACTTTGTTGTATTAGAGGCCATACTTACCAATCTAAGCTATTGCTGCCAGGAAGTGGTGTGTGTGTGTGTGTGGTGTGTGTGTGTGTGTGTGTGTGTGTGTGTGTGATTAGGAAAATATCCAATACATAGGGTTGACTGAATAATAAAGCAAAACTATGTGATGTTTTAAAGGTTTTCCTGGAAGTAACCTAAAGTATTTCACAAAGTCTAGAAAGAAGACATACAGTTTAAATAACTGAAAGTATGTTAAAATACAGCATATACCAGCTCCATCTTTAAGGCGCGGCATTATGCAGCTCTCTACAGTTCCCCCTTTTTGTTTTAGAAGCATCAGGCAAGAGTAGAGGTCTGATCTCTGATATTAGAAATAAATTGGGACTTTGTACCGATGTTCATTTAGGTGTCATCCACCCAAAGAGCATCAGACCCGTCTGATACCTTTTTCCCAGAGGTGGGACCTGGGGCATCAACCCGCATGCAATCAGACTTGCTCTTCTCTGGGTCGAAAGCGGCTGACCCTGAGTGCAGTGCTTAGCCTCGCATCCTGAGCATAACATTTTAGCTTTTTATGGTAGCCAACCATGCTTGGGGAGACTGTCCTGCTTCAATGGCTGTAAAGGCCTGAATGATCATGGCTGCATTATGCTGTTATGAGACTCTAATCTTGCATATACACCACAGGCAAACCAAGGAGACCAACACCAGAAGGCCTGCTAAGTGCTCTCTGTCACAAACAACTCCACATTTGGCTAAGGCTGAGGATCTGGCTTGCTTTCATGTATGTGGATCTATCTGCCTTGCCCACGTGGCACGCTGGGGTTGGCTACCCAGAGGCTATTTAAGCTGTGGGCTGGCTTTCCCCAGGGTCCGATGATTGTTCAAGGTTCCTGAATAAACTGCATTGAAAAAAAAAATACAGCATATACATCATATAATGTATTCTTTCTAAACTGCATAGTTTGTATTTCTGATCACTCCTATTGGCAAAGTGTACCTGTCCTGGTCTCCTTCTGTCTTTTTCTGTGCCCACCCCTCTGTATGTGGCTGTAGATATTGCTTTGGTTTTCAACATTCTACTGTGGTTTGTGTATGCTGATCCCACTGTCCTCAGTAGCACTCACTAAGGGGATTTAAGGTGATGCCTCTTCAGAGTTGAGTGTTCCTGCTTGTTAAAATGACTGTAGAAACTAAGAACAATCATATTGCATTTATTTATATTCTTGGTGGAAATAAAATTTAATCAACTTTGGAAAAACAGAAAAAGAAAGGACCACACCCTTACTCTGTTTTCTACTTCATCCCTCTTTCCCCAAATGTACAGTGCAGTAAAGATTAAAGATTTCCCCATGTATTTCCAAATACTTTTGATGAAAAGAACATTCACAGTCCAATTGTTTCTATCTGTAGAATACATTTAAGTTACACATTAAAAAAATTCTTCAAGTAATTGTGTTTATGTTTGTGTTCAAGTTAAAAAGTTGGGACTGTCAAGAAAGGATTTTTGAAACAGGCTTTTGAATGGTCATGGGAACGTGAGTCTTGACTGCTCTTTAGCAGAGGCCTCTAGGGAATAAAATACCAGGCTCTCAATACTTGCCCTGATCACTGAACCCAAGACAAATCCCGGAAATACTGTGAGCTACATTTGTGACTCTCGAAGTCACAATTTTTAAGCTGCATCTGGGATACTGTTCTGTTTTCTTTCTGGAGCAGGTGATCATACCCAACAAATATATGTTGTCTGTACCTATATTAAAGTCATGTTTATAAGTTAATAGTTTCTTAATTAGCATTATAGGTTCATTATATATATTTCTCAATGTCTGAGTATTTAAGTTTCTCTTGGACTTCTTTTTAGCTATGTGTTATTGTCTCCAGTTTCTCTAACAATAGTATCAAATTTATGAGGTGATGTATTACTGATCCTATTTCTGCCATCTACTTACATGAAAGGTTTTGTCTTTTAGTGTGGCCCAGCAAAGGCACAAAGAAATGATTCACTGTGTACAGTGAAGATCTAGTGATCTGAAGTTGTCACAGAAGGTTTTAAAAATTAGTACTATTCATGGAGCAGTAGAGGATACTTCACATAGCACTAAGTTATAAATTCCTGGATTCTTATGAGTATGTTTCTGCATGTGTCCCTCTTTTTCCTGCCATCATTCGAATCTTAGGTTGCTGTCATGGTGTTTTAGTTCTCAAAGAGTTTTTAAGTATATCTCCCTCTCAGAAATAATTACCTGATTCAGTTGAAACACACATTAGCATTATTTGGTTCACTGGAAAACCAGTGAACCTAAATTTACACATTTAGTTTACAAATGAAAAATGCCAATAAATTTACGTTTAAGATGTGGTTTTGATTAATACTCTTGTATTTTTTTTTTAAAATCAGGCTCTCATCTTTCTTTGTTGCATGGTTTGTATATATATATATATATATATATATATATATATACACCTCTTTGGTAAATATAATATTTATGCTGTATCTTACAGGTTGTGAAGGATTTGAACTTAAAAACTAAAATTCTAATAAATGAATATAAACAGAAGTGTCATTTTTCCATTTAGAATGGAAGTGGTGATCTTTTTTTTTTTTTAACTATGAACAGTTGTTTATTAAATGTACTGTAGAAATGGATGTTGATAAACATGGAAGTGAAAAGGGCTCAATCAGACAATAGGGTCAGAAGTCATCTCATATATAATTTGTATTTTGATATTCTTTCTATGTACATTTTTAATGAATTTACAGGTTGAAAATTAAAGAAGTAGACAATGTGCTTGTATGTCAGCTTTTCAATGGCTGTCACAAGTTAAGATGTAATTTTCAGGTTATCATTACAGTCTTAAATCAATACATATAACTTTGTTTTCTTTAAAAACTGAAATACTACAGCTGGGATACAAATCAAATAAACTGTAATTAATATAAAGAAATGAAATGCAAATAAAGTAAGTATCTATAGGTATAAGAATATATTTTTAACCTCTTATGATTAAATAGCTATTAAGAAATAAAAGGAGACAGAATGTAAATAGAAGTCAGTAAGTTTTTTGAATAAGGAAAAATGTCAATTTAATGGTTAGGTGGTGATAAATATGAAAGGAAGTGGTGATCTTAATAAAAAGGAGACCAGCATGATTTCCATGAAGTGTTTTCCCTTGAGAAGGCAATACCTTTGAAAACATAATAAAACTACACAAATGAGCTCATTAATGTGCACATTAATTAATGAATAAAACCTCTTTCCTTTTCATTCAAAATTACAAATTAAAGTGAAGTTTGAGAGAACCTCTACCTCTAAATTAGTGTGTTAATGTCGCAATGTTCACATCCTGAGAAATTCTTCAGAGTCTTCCCTTTATGCGGTCCCTTTAAGTCACCATTATGAGAGCTTGCCGTCTTTGAAAATGGAAATTTTGACCTTTAAAATAAGAATCCTCAGCCATTTTGAAAAATCCCAAGGCCAGAGTAAGGTGTAAATGATTTTGTTATGTCCCTGCTTCAAGCTGTCTGGGATGAAGGTGGGAACACGGGATGGATCATCTGCAGCATCCGTGTGTGTGTGTGTGTGTGACGTGAGAGTGGCAAGTCTCTCTTAGCCTAACCTGCCTGCCCATTTAGAGAGAGCCAGAGACCCTGTATAAAGTTTTATTTTGCAAGAATTAAAAGTGTTAATCTATATGGAACACATAACAGCATTGTGACTTATAAGACAAGTTTTTCTTTATAAGAATTAATTACTGGAGTGTATACTTCCATGGCCAGTGAGCCATCATATTAAATTTATACTATTCACACAGCCATACTTACACTACCAATTGAAATTAATTCCATGTATGATAGGGCCCAGAATTAACCCTTCTGACCCCTACTAAACCCCTTCCCATCTTCAGCTAACACTCTTGGATTTGGGGTTTAGTCTTGGGAAGCTGGAGTTGCAAAGCTGTGGACAGATCTCCTGGGACCCTCTTTGTCACGAATCTGCACAGTGACTCCACAGACTGGGAGTGAGTATTCCCAAAAGGCTTAAAAGATCCTTGTGAGGTTCAGCTTTTCTTCAGCTGGCTGACCTTAAGCGAATGTGCAAAGCCATTCCCCTGGAGCTGCAGAAGTCCCTGAATCCATGAAAAATGATGGCTAGATCGCACTCTTTGTGCAGTAGTTCTCTGTGAAGCTACTTGAGTGTTGCAGGGAATGTGTAACATCATGCAAACATTACTAGGGTGGAAATATTAAGATACGGTTTTGTCCTTAATAAGCACTCACGTATTACTCTAAGGTTCTGATCAAGTGTGTAAAATCTTTCATTCATGATCAGGTTAACTACTACTGAGAAAACTTGAATAAAAATTTGCAATATAGACATGAGTTGCATTCCTTCTAGGGTACTGTAAGCAGAATTCCTAAATCTGAGAATGCAGAACAGATAGAACTGTTTAATAGAGATCCCTAGGTGGGCATGCTCTCCCAAATGAAGTCTTAGAATTTCCATAAACACCTGTAAAGTAAAACCTTAATGTTCGCTTCAGGTAAAATCTAGTTGAAGAGAGTTCTTAACAGTTCCATAGAATCTATTAACCAATGAACTATTAACACAACGCAACAACAAATCAAAGCCGTCATTTTCAAGAATTCTTTGGTGCCTGTAATACCAGGTTGGTAGTCAAAGGGTACTTACTGGTAAAATTTGCGATTTTAAAACTCACTGTATTTTAATGTCTTTTAGAAAGGTTCCTTGTTTTTGAAACCCAGGGACAGACTAACATCCAAAGTCTTAGATATAATTATTATATCAAAGACGAAATTGTCCTTCTGATGTTTGTTCACACTAAATCAGGAGAGAATGTAGGTGGCAGCGATTAATGTCACTATGTTTTACCATGGACCATCAAAAGAACAGAGCAGTCCGTGGTGGTCGTGATGGTAAAATATTGAAAATTGGTAAAGAAACTCAAACCTACTATTGTGTGGGTGGCGTTCCTTGTGGATGTGTGTGTGTGTGTGTGTGTGTGTACCTTTTCATTAACAAAGGGAAGTTGCAGTGCAGTCTGCAAACAGCAAAAAAAAAAAAAAAGAAGAAAAAGAAAAAGAAGGAGACAGTGGTCTTTAGACAAAAATGGAGAAATCTTAAGATCTTGTTTAGGATGTTGGCCAGCATTCAAAAGGAGACAGAAAAGGAAAAACTAGTTACTTCCAACGAGGCCTTTCTACCTTTTACAAAAAAATTTACTACAAAGGAAAAGTGCAAGTGGTTTCTAATATGTCATGATGAAGAAAGAAACACTTATTTATATTTAATAGTTTAGGCTCCTGCTTATCTTATTGCTAAGGAAAACTTTGCTGACTTTAAAGGTATGGGGTTTGGTATTTTTAGGATGTGTATCAGGAATATTATTCTTCCTCTACTTAATGAAATAATTTGTGCCAACAAAAGTATTCCTTAAAGAAAATAATAAATTTGCTATATTAAATATACCAGATCACACTTTCGTTATTACTAGGAAGAAGAAAATTTGGAGGAGATAGGGAGGCATTACTATAGCATTGGTATTTTTGTTTCAGGGGCACCGACTATAAAGAAAGTATATGTTAATTGTGGGAGCCTAAATTTGTAATAATATCTGCATGTAGATATGCACATTTTTAGATCAATAGTCTAAATACAACAAAAACTGAGACAGTAGTGTTTATTGGTTGTACTTGACCCAGAAACATTTTCATGTTACTAAGTCATTGTCATTTAATGACAGTAAGTTGCATCTCCTTCTGAGGGCGTATCATTAGTATTGTTATTTTCTTGTCACTGTAGTAATCCTTAAGTAATACACCTTTCTCTTGAAGCCAATCAAAAAAGAGATGAAATTAACTAAAATGGCACTGTAAAAACAAAAAAGTGCAGCTATCACTAGAGTCTGTCATATTTTCATTTTCTTCTTAGTAGTTAAATTCATTAGTAGGCTTTTACTTAGCTTTAGTCCACACCTTAATTTATGACTTGATGAATCAAAGGATTTTCCTTTCAAAGAATTAGCTGAAGAACTCTCATGTGTCAGACATAATGATGTGTTTTGAGAATATAACTAAGAGGAAGTCAATGGCCGTGTTTTGTTCTAAAACAACATGTCATTTGGTCACACAGATATAGCCAACTTCATGTGTAGCATTTTGACTCAGAAGTTTCACATTTAATTAATTTCTGTTACATAAAAGTATAGATATAAAACTGAGAGTATATAGTATTGAAGCAAAGATTCCTCTTCTCAAAGGACCCAGAGATACTCAAACTTAATGCAAGGAGAGTTACTAGTGTGGCAGACGTACCCATGATCCCCAGAAACACCAAGCTGGAGCATGGTGATAAGTTAGGATTGTCAGGTTGGCTAGATTGAAGGGCACTTGGAAAACGGGTTGGGAAGAAGGGTGATCTGTTAGAGCCTTTAGAATTGAGTTAAAGGACATATTTGGACAAATATGGAGCAGCAAGTTAGATAATGGCCAGAATCCCTAGGCAGACCTGAACTGGTGATGGAGGCAGAAACACAGTGGAGACCACAAGGCTAAACTCTGCCAGGGACTGGATTTGCTATCCCTGGCAACACCTGTGGATGCCATTTGACAATGACTTGGTGCCTTTGCTGGAGGTTTAGTGGTATCAGGCTGTTTTAGCAGACAGAGTACATTTCTAGGTCTGCAGCCTAAAGTCAGGCTGAAGAATCATTATTGCTTGCTGCTTTTAGCCAAATTTATAGCGAGAATCAGGAGTATGGAAGAGCAGTGAGCAAAATACACAGTATGCAGGAAAGAGTTTATGTAAATACATAGCCAAGGGACTGAGGTAATTGCTGCCCATAAAAGCACACTTTCTGCTGGAATGCAGCTTGGAGGTACTTTAGTAATAAACAATGTCACATCACTCATAGACTCCAAGATGGAGAAATACACATTTTTTCATGCGTTGTCCAGAGAGGAATCCTTTCTATAAAGATACTGGGAAGATTCATGAATATCTAATTGAATAGCAATTGGTTTCCTTATGATCCACCAGTTGGGTGTGCAGAGGGTGATGCATCCACCCATTCAGGCAGTCCTGGGGCACAGCTGGCACCAGGAGCAACCTTGGCAGCATCCATTTAATGTTGCATTTATAGACAGCTAGATTAGAGAGTTGTGGGGCCACAGGGGAGTTCCTTTTATTTATTTGTTTCCGTAGTATTTCATATGAACACCAGGAAAGCTAGACAGTAGGTTGTAGAGTTGTAATCTGTATACAATACCTGACAGAACAGATAGGCAGGGAAGCTGTGATCATATGGTCAGAGCTGTACTGGGGCCCTTAGAAAGGGGGAGCCATCAAAAACAAGCAGTGCTTCCTGTGGAATACTAGACATCATGCAAAACTCACCCGAGACTGGCATGTGGGCTGAAATCAGCACAGCCAAATGCACAGAGTTGTCTCAGTCCTTGGAAGACCACAGCCTTCCATACTGTCCTAGGAGCTCGACATAGACTAGAATATTGGTGCTGCTGGGTTTTGATTTTGCTTTCTCTGATCCTATTTTCCCACTCTCAATTGGAAGTGGAATGCTTACTCTGTTCCCCACCCCCACCCCATTTTATCTTGGATGGTTGTAACTTGTTTTATTATTTCTTTATTTAATAGAGGTTGAGTCACAGAGGAGACTGACTACTTGGGCTTTTGAGCAAAGCTTAAAATTTTAGTGTTGGACACCCTTGAGGATGGACTGAATGTGTGCACACTGTAAAGTGGACATTGGACATATGTGGATCAAGGGTGTAATTCTGTAATGTGGGTCTCTAACATCCTCCAAAGGCCCATGCTTTTGAGGCAGGAACCCCAGGAAGGCACTTTGAAAAGTTGTGGAATATGAAGTTATATTTCTTTTGAAAAATATCAGAATTTTAATGAACTTTATTGGTGTATGTGTATGTCCACGTGGAAAGTTAAGGGACAATTTGCTGGAGCTGTCCTCTCCTTCTACCACATGGGTCCTTGGGATGAGACTTAGGTCTTCATGTTTGTCAAAAAGCACCATTTTCCAGCTGAGCCATCACACTGGCCCTTGAAATGATCTTTAGATCCTTAAGAAAAAGGCCGAGAAGTGGCTGTAGTTTCTTATTCCTTTCCTCTTTTTCTCTGTCTCTAGCTGTTCCTGGCTCTGAGGTGAGTGGCCTTGCACTACTGCTGATGTGATTCCTCACCAGAAGCCTAAAAACAAGAGGCTGTCTGTTTATCAGTTGTGCTTCCGGTCATGTAAACCAGAAATAGGCCTCTTCCCTATATAAATTGATCACATCAGCTATTTTTTGGTACCTGGTTTCATCTAATTGGCACCTACTGGTTACTTTTGTTAGGAGCTATGTGATTCTCACAACTAATATAGAGACTTTGGGAGGAAGCTGTGGAAAGGAAAAGCAATTAATTTGGTGGTCTCAAGGGAAAATTTCATACCAGGCAAGAAATGATATGTGCTCCTCCTCCGTACATTCTTCAGTAGTATATATAAATGCCATGTTAAAGAAGTTTCGTATTTATCTGAAAATTACATATAGCTACACGAGGCAGTTAAGTTGACTGCACCAAGTTTACAAAAAATATTTACTCTAGTTGCGGGAAACCATAGAGTTCTGAGGTCAAAAACAGAGACCATGCTTAGTCAGCAGAAGGTTCACCGCAGTTTCGAATTCAGTGAGCGCTGATGAAGTTGGAGTAAAGGGGGCACTCACTGCTCACACTTGGCCCACAGGTTTACAGCAGAGTGGCTGGCCACGTTAGCCACACCTTGACATGTGGCCCGTGATTGTGCAGAAGCCCTGGGGAGCCCCAGGCATCTTCAGCCCTAGCAGCATTAATTATAAAGTTTTCTTTTTGATGCTTAGAAACATCGCTGAGGTAACAGATTGACAGGCCCATTGTGTAACCGGGGTTACACAAAGTGCTGTGTGGTCTGAGGTAAGTTTACCTTATTCTGGCAGTGGTTGGTTCATTTTAAATTAGAGCTTAGGGTATGAAATTTCAAAAACGGGAACATTTTCAAAGGTGAGCATAAGCCACGCTGCCAGTGACAGCATGAGGATGTTTGCGTCTGCCACCTTGGCAGCTGGATACCAGTCTAGAACACAAACAACTTGAATCCTCTGAATATGAAGCTCATTTATGGCTTATGCATAACCAAGGGTTCTGTACTTCCAACCTTCAATGTCCTCACCTATAAAAGAAGACAGTATTGCTCTATGTAATATGGTAGAGGGGATAGCACCAGATTCTACATGAGCTAGTGTGTGAAAAAGATTATCATGTAACTACAAAAGTTGTAACCTAAGTCCTGCTTATGGCCCTATAATATTTTTCTAGGTCCACTGCAATCATTGCTGATGTGCTGTATGGCTACCCAGTGTCTGATTTACTTTAACATATGAAAAAAGCACCTATCATTGAGTTCAGGGAGTACTGAGCAATATTGAATGCATACTGAGGTAAATTCTCGAAGTAATTTCACACTTGAGTAAGCATTTCAAGCGTTATCTGCAAGAACTCACAAATGTCTTTTGAGTAGTGTTTGTCTTAGCTCACAGCCAAATTTTGAAATCAGAAAATAATACCATTAGGAGATGAAAATACAGAGTTATAAATTGTTCAAATTTTCAATTCAAAATAAAACTGTATTTAAATGAGTAACATCTTAAGTCACCTAGTCCTACTTGACAACCCAGCAGAGTAAAGTCACTGAAGATGAGAAAACCAAAATCAACCCAAGAGACAGGATAGAAATGAACACCCATGTTCCGTACCCAAGTCCCCTTGTCACTGTATTGTAGTGAATGAATGTTGGGCTATAAAATGCTTATTATTAGCCCAACGATTATCATGGCTGTATTGTCTAACCCGCTATCACAAATAATAACACCGAAACCTTAGATTTTATAATTGCATTATTTGCCTTAAGCCGGGAGAATATTTCGCTTATTTACTTCTCAATATCCTCACCATCCATTTCCCAGCCCTCATCCAATGCCATCTACCTTAATCCTCCTCATCTGGTCTACCTTCCGTACATAACCGCATAGTACTTGCTTGCATTCTTCATCTGGGCCTGTTCACGCCATTATTGGAGTCCTTCCTCCCAGCCCATGTGGTTTCTTCTCCACACTAACCCATCATGGCGTCCTCCTTCTTTCTCTCTTCCTGTCCATCTGTCTCCCATGATTCTCCAAACCCTAAGCACCTTAGCCACGCCTCTCCTTTTTGCCCTGCCCAGGTATAGGCTACTTAATCAACCAACCAGATATAATGTCTTAGGCAGGTTTACACAACAAGGATAGGTTTAACCAGATCTTCAGGGCTAGCATCGGAACAGCCTCCAACACCACAGCCTTTAGTGGGTATATTTTACAGGTATACATGAAACTGTTATCTTGGGATCAGTATGAATTCAATGAGCTGGTTTTAAAAATGCTGGGATTTTATTGTCTGTTACTTTCTGTCTTTACCGTAACTGAAACTTGTCAGTGGTGACTTGTAGTTAGCGTTCATATTTTGAATTTTTTGAAAGAACAGAAAGGAGATAAACATAGCTTTAGATTATAAAATATATTTTTTCTAGTTCTATATTTTAACATAATTTCTCCATGTTGAATAAAGTGCTTGGCTATTAGAAAAAGATACTTTAAAATATGCTCATTCTAAACATGAGTTAATGCAATTACAAACACTTTTATTTTCTTTGTCGGGAATAGTATGGAATTTAAGCGAGGACTACTTTTATTTATAATTGAATTAAAATAGTTATATATGTAAATGTATTCAACTAGTGCTAAGGAAACACATTTTTGAACAAGTTTATTCTAATTGGTTTATTTATTTTAGTTTTCTTTTTATTTTTTAGTTTTGTTTTCAACATAAAAAATTTAAATTTAGAAGAAAATCATGATAGTAGATGGAAAATTATTTTTATGGCATGGTACTCTGCCATAGATTATAAGATATCAGTGTTAAAAATATATCTATTGCCTGTAATCCCAGCACTCTGAGAGGCAGAGGCAGGTGGATCTCTGTGAGTTTGAGGCCAGCCTGGTCTACAAAGTGAATCTAGGACTGCCAAGGCAACACACATAAATCCTGTGTTGAAAAACCAATATATCTATATCTACTATATCTATATCTATATGTCTATATATACACAGGGAGAGAGAGATAGTATAAAATTGTTCTTATTTTAGTAATTCTTTTGGATACCTATAAATCTATAACAAGGCTTCTAAAATAGGACAAAAAATTTTAATAAGGTTGTTTATATTTCGCATTATAATTTAATTCATGAAGAAAATCCTTGCTCTAAATCATTTTTGTGACATACAGTTAGGAAATAGCTTAAATTATGAATGTCACATTTAATTTAAACCGGAGAGAAAAAAGCATTATCACACAGAGTATGTTCTTTTGTGAATGTCAAGTGCAACTTGTTGAAGGTCTTTTGCAAAACAAGTAGCCAAGAGGCCACAACTCCGTTAGGCATGCCCAGTGCTTCCACAAAGCTGGAGTGCAGTCTCCATAGTGGACTGTTGACTGTTTTTGAAGGCTGCTGGCTGCTGGAACTGCTCTTCATTTATCCTTGGACAGGAATGAGTCTGCACTGAAGTTAAGTACAATGGATTCAGTGTCTGTGTGGAGCACAACATTTTGCCTAGGAAGCTGGGTTTAGGTTTCACATTTCCAATAGTTATTGGTCCTACCTTAGGAGTTTTTAGAGTAGTGGCTTCTTTCTTCTGTGTTTTCTCTTTCTCCCTTCTCCTCCCCCACCATCTCTCATTCCAAGTAGCCCATGATAGCCTTGAATTCACTATATAGCTGCTGGAATCTGTGAGCTCCTGAACTCATTCTCTTGAATCACAAATGGTTTTCATGTTGCTGTATAGCTAAAGGTTTTTACCAAATGTACAACTCCTATGTCTTTTCATGTCTTAGCCCTTCACATGGAGCCATGCAGAGGAAAAAATAGATTCCAATAAGTTGCACTGGCACAATGCAGGTGCTCAATGTAAATCCATAAAATAGATGAGAGAGGTGACTTGTGGAAATAGTTTCCACAGTGCAGAGGCTAAGGCTCATGTCCAGTATGTGCTTAGAAGTTCATGGCGGCCATTCGCTTCTCTTAGCTCATGCTCCCCTAATTGTGCTACCACACAATTAATCCTAAAACTTCACATGCATGATGGTTTAGTTTGCTAGTGTTTGGAATTTAAGTAGCCCTGGAGGAAAAAAAAAATAGAAAAAAAATGTGAATATTATAGAATCAGGAGAATAAATATAAAATGTGCTTCATAAAAATTTAAAATAAGGTACCAGTACATTTTTTAACATTAAAATGTGTGTGTGTGTGTCTGTCTGTGTGTGCATGCCACATGTGTGAGTGGGCCTGCAGAGGTCAGAGGAAGATAAACCACCTGACATGGGTACAGGAACTAAATTCCAGTTCTGTGCAAGAAGAGTGCATGCCCTTTACCATGGAGACAACTCTCTAGCTCTTCATTAGAACTTTTGTCAGTATTTCTATGACGTGTGGTATTATTACCACTATAGCTGGCACTTTCCTTCGCTGGTGCCCTTGAGATGTGGCGGAATCATCGGATGCGGGGTGATGGTGCATGGAAGCAGCCCTGCCCCTCCCAGTGACAGCCCCTTAGTTTGTGGTGGGTTTGCCTTGTGACACTGGTCAGCTCTAAGTTTCCATGCTGCGTGAGCCAGTGTGGGACACGTGGCTTAGATCCACCTCGGCCATGCTCTGGATTATCTCTTCCACCAGCTTTGTGTCGGCAGAGAGAGCCATTGATTTTGCCAATTGCACTATAGAGAATGTTTGTGCAAAATGCTTAGTTCTTTATATAGCTCACCATTCCATCTGTTTTGTAATTTTAATTAAAAAAAAGAAGGAACAAGATTTAAGCATCCCCTTGTTAGACATTATTTTTCATCTCTTAGTTGCCTGTTTAGCCTAGGGAGCATGTTTTGTAATTTCATTCATTTTCAAACTTCACCTCAGGTCACTGGGTTAGTTGAATTGAGACTGGAGATTTTTTTTTTTTTATTGTCGGCCAAGAGATATATGTCTGCATGCACACAATAATGACTTTAATAATGATTCTCTATAGTCATCACATTAAATACCTATTTACTGAAATTAGAAGTTTGTAAGGCTATCCAAAAGTCTGAGGGATACCTGTGTTTTCAAAAACATAATCAGGAAGCAGCTTTTTCCCCTAAATGTGTAGTGTGCAGGGCAAACCAAAGGCCTTGGCAATCGTTTTGCTTTCAGAGGTCAATCGCATTATGTTCTTAAATGTTACCTTTGTTAACGGCTTAATTTTCAAAAATCGATTAGCAGGTTTTCTTTTGTGTCCTTTACCTGTCTTGCCTGAAAAAAAAATATAGTTACTTATGGCCCCCTTGTGGTCAAACAATGTAAAATTCTCAAGCTTGCTGATCATTTATCCTTGTTCTAAATAACATTCCTGAAAATTCTAAGGCTATGTTTTTACTGCTTTAAAATATTCTAATAAATTAAAAACACCAGTTCATTACATATGTAATTAGCATAAGTTTCAACACCTAATATTTTATGTAAATTATCATTGTTAAGGTTTTGTAAATATCCAGATAATTACATTTGGTAACCACCTTTGTGACATTTTATCAACAGATATTAAAAAATAGCATAGAAGCATATTTTATGATGTTGCATCTTATTAACGTATAATAATGTTTTAAAACGATGTTTTTGTTAAAAAAATTTATTTCCTCACACACTAACTTTATTCTTCATCAGAGAGGCATTCACAATCATTCCATAGAAATATTAGTGAAAATAAAATTACCATTTTTTTTAGCATTTGTATTATGTTTTCCAAAACCATACTACTTTCAGGAGGTATATATTTGAATATATACTCAATTAGTACTTCATCACAAGAAGAAAGGTTGTAGATAGATCATTAAATACATAGTAGGCTACAATTAACTAGAAATAAATTCTTGTATGGAAGTGCAGAGGGATATGGTTGCAGATAACAAGACTGCACTAGGTAATAACAACAACAACAACAACAACAAAACAAAAACACCAGTTGCAGGGACTTGAGTGTTTTTACTATTAACGTGGTAACTGAGGAGAGAAGTATGTTTAACCTGATTTAAACATTACACATAGACAGGTGTATTGAAACAACAGTGGTACCCTCTAAATATGTGTGCTTTCTGTTTTCATGTACATGAAAATTAATTGAATTTAAAAATAAAAGATAAATTTTATTATGCGCCAATTAGAAAATCCTACTGGCTTGTCAGTTCTGTTAAGATTTTAAGATATCTAGCCATGCAGGATATCTCTCTACAAAACCTTCATATTTGTAGGCAAAAGTGTTAAACTTGAAGGGTTCTATCTTATTTTAACTGAACAACCTTATTCAATCTGGAAATATAGTCAGCATTTGGGTTAGCTCTTTAAAGTAACATGTGAAAAGTTATATAATATTGTTTTATGTATAAATCTTTCCACTTAGAATATGAAAACAGATGGTAGCGAGCTAAACAGGAATAAATCCTGCATGCATATAGGACAGCTCAGCAAGCTGTTTCTTGCAGGCTTGGTTCTGATGTGGCTGGAGGAATGGAGACACGCAGATTTTCCTGATCAGTTTCTTTCTCTGATAGGTTCTTGAGATTCTTTGTTCTCATCAGATCCACTTTACCTGATCTCATGGGATAAGCTTCTATTTTCAGGACCAAAAAAATGAGGGGGTGAATAGAATACAGAAGTAAATGAACACTCCAGTAAAAGTCACAAAGGATTTATCACCCCTCTACAAAATTCAAAAATTTCTGTAAAGGCAAAACTAATTAATCTCTGGTGTTAGCAGTAAAGGCTAACATCAAGGGATGTTTTTGGATTGTTGGCAACTTCTGTGTTTTCCTTTTCCTTTTTTTTTTAATTTAAGTGAACCTAATAAATTTATCTTGATAAGATCCATTATTATATTTATTAATTCATACATGTATTCTATTTTTATCAACTAACTTTAAAAAGAGAAAAGTAATTATTTTTAAACACCCGTAGAAAATGTCTCATGTTGTGAAAGTATTCATGTATGAGGATTCAAAACAGTCTCTAAAATGCAGTTTTATGTAGAAATCACTTTAAGATATTTTATAATTAATTCTTTCCCTTAAAATAAGTTCTTTGAAGTTTTTCCTCTCTATAATTAGCTTAAATTGTGGAAGGAAAAAGTTACTTCTAAATGGTCTATTAATTGCTTTCATGTTGTAAAGAGAAAGGAATTCGCTGCCTGCTTTAAAATATTTAGACACTTGTTTTAAAACATCTGTGCGATCACATTAGTTATGTGTGTGTGTGTGTGTGTGTGTGTGCATTCATGTTTGTATCTATGTGTGTACGTTTGTATATGTTTGGGTGTGTCATTGTATGTATGTGTGTGTGAGTGTCTCTGTTTGTGATTGTGTCGTATATGTGTGTGCATGTATGTTTGTACCTGTGCATATGTTTGTATGTGGTAATCTGTGATGTGTGTATGTATATTTGTGCATGTGTGTTTCTGTGTGTGTTCCTGTGGGCATGTATTGGAGTGTTATACTGTTATAAGGATCTTAACAAAGTATCAACCTTAGCTTCTTACCTTGAAAAATGGATACAATTGCTCTGCTCTACAGCATTTCTTTAAATGACCCATGAGAAAAGCTGGAGTGCAAGGTCTAACTCATGCTATACTTTCAATAAAAATTAATATTTATCACTTTTCCCCAAAAGGAATTTCTCTCATTCAGTATGCTATTGAAAAGGGACAAATTTTCTTAGTAGCTGGCAATGTTAGAGTGAATATTTATTACTTGAAATATGCAGAATTTTACAAAAACAGCCAGATGGAGACCCTGCAGATAGTTTCTGCCAATGAGATATGTGAATGGGCACAATGAGGTAAGGATTCTAATTTGAGGTGCCGTTCCAGCTTGATTTAAACACTGTCCCTGGTTAAATACTTTGGAAAGTTTTCTGTTTTATACAATAAAACATGCATTTTATTTAGCCTTATTCTCTTATTATTGGGTCACTCTCCTTAGAAAACAAAAGCAGAGAAAAAGCTAAAGCCTGGGAACATGGACTAGTGAATTGATGGTCATCTAAATGTTACACGGTTGTAAAAGAGTCACATGTTAATTTACTTAGCTCTAGTGCTATATAATTAAACCTATTGTGAAGATTTTGTTAAAATACAGGCTGTTTTATGGAGAAGAGGAAGCTGTGAAATGTCTGTGTATGCCATGACTAACATTATTGAATACATACATCTAAGCAAAGACTACAAGAAGTGAGGAAAGTGGAAATGACTCTTGTGTGAAAGTGGTCTTATTTGGAATGGATGATGTCCTTTTATGTTAATGTTTTCCTTACTACTAAGGAAGAGAGTAACTTAATAAATGTTAGAGCACATACTTAATGAATAAACCTAGGATTTTTTTTTCTCTCAGAATAGTTTGTACCTTAGCACATAGTGTGTATTGTCTTATTGGTGACACTATAGTTTTCACAGTTTGCAAAACTGAGGTGCTTTGCTGAGGAATTCTGGTTAGCTCTCTCCCAAATAAATCTGTTCTGTTTCTTTTTTTGTCGATACAGTGTCTTAGTACCCAGCTCAAGCTGGCCCCAACCCTGAATTATCTTCCTTCCCGAAGCCTCCAGAGTGCTGAGATTAGAGGCTTGCATTGCCATTCTAGATTTCTAAACATACATTTGAAATCTTACCTAAACATCTGTTATTTTTGAAAGTTAAACATGAATTAATTAATGCACATAGTTACTGTAGCAGTGTCATAAATGTACTGGGGCCTCTGGAAGCTTTTTTGTTTAGTTGTCTTACCTGGGCTTTACATTGTTGCTTCTGGTGTCCTAGTTAGGTTTAGAACACAGTAGAATTTCTTCTCTGTTGCAGATGGGAGCTGCAGGGCACTAGTTCAATGCTTAGATGAGCAGTCTGTGTTGCTGGGTAGAATGTGTGTATTTGCTTTCTTTTCTCTTTTGGTTCAAGTACTCCTAGCCTCCATGGAGGGACAGGACCTGTGAACAGATTTCCAGTGCTGAGTACTTAAAGCCAGAATTACAAAGATGCAATTGAGGGTAGGGAGGTTGAGTGAATGCATTTTATCTGCAGCCCTACTGAATGAGTACAAAAAGTAAGAGAATGTCTTACCTGTAAGGTTTGCTGACAGAGCTTTTCAGGGACTCATTTATTACACACACAGCTGGAGCAGTCTGTGTAGCAGAGAGGCACAGATGGGGCAAAATATAGTACGTGCGACCTGGCCCCAGTTTCACGCAGCTTATGTAAGGGAGGAACATGTCCTGGTTCTTTGAAACCCTCCTAAAATGCCAGCTTTTTTTCCCCTTTTTACACCATGTAAAAGGAAAGTCCAGAAAGCCTTCTTTATGCTAGTATTCTCAGGCTCATGCATATGTGTATCTAAATTGTGAACTCGATTTCCCACAGTCTATGTACTTCTAGAAGGGCTTCAGTAAGCACAGCAAACTGCAGTGTTCACTTACCCAATAAAATTTTAATACATTCCTAGAGCAGCGTTACCATGAGAAAAAAAAATACAGTATTGGGGTTGTACCTACTTGGGCAATAAACATATTCTCGAGTTTTAACTGATAACCAGTATATGACTGCTATCTAAAACTCGAAGCGTAATGTTTGTTTCTTTTAAAGGTATGGTACTTTTATTCCTAACCCCAAATGAAAAACAATATGAGTGTGGCTTCTCAGTTTGCATGCTACAGAGAGTGTGGGCCAGAGTTCTGGTCATATACAGTAAGCAACTCACTCTGCGACGTCCTCGTATGTGGAACCTTAAGGTTTGCTCTACCCCTCTGCTCTGTGAGGTCTCCCAAGGTTGATTAGACTATGAGAAGCTACCTAGTAAATTAATCAAACCTATACCTCTTTAATGAGCTAAGGAAGATCTACCTTAGAAAGACACTTTACACAATGTACAAGTCATCTCTTGATCACAAAGTCTCTCAAAATGACGATGATTTCCCCTGCATTCAATTGCAGGGTACCCTGTAAAGTTGCTTTTGGAATAGTGGTTCCCAATTTGAATCATATTGGAAGGTTCTGTTGTGTCACTGGGAACTCTAGGTCTTGTGGATACTGGTGCTCTAAGACTGAGCTTCCTAGCCCCAAGAAGCTTCAAAAGCTGTCAAGGACACAGTTTTTACCATTGGATATTTGAATATGGCTTATGTAAGTTGGGACCAGGCATCACCCTTATACACTGCTCCCCTGTGATTTAGAATGTGTGTCTGGAGTGAAGAGTCACTAATTTAAAGAACAGGGCATGTCTTCTTGGGTGATATTCATTGCAAACATTCTATCAAGGGTTGTGCATACACCAATATATTAAATTGCCATCAACATAGCGTGAGGTAACTTTCAAAAAATGAGGAAAGGTAAATTTTATGTTAATACGCAGTAATTTGCTTATGCAGTTAATTTGTTACTTAATCACATTGATGGCATACATCTATGGGATAGAACTTGTCACAACTTTGCTGGCACCCTCCAGCACACTGGTGTGCTGTTGGTAGAATCCCAGTTTCCCTGCAGCTCTGAAATTCATGGGGGCTTGCTTCTGTAGATTTAGCATGGGAGGCAGATGTCAAGCCTGGCTGCACACATCTCTAGCCCCTCCACAACGTTCCATAGAACCGACGTTCACTTTGAGTAAAGTTGAACTGCCTCGCTGAAGTGGGTTCTGGAAGTAAATCCATAGTACTCTTGGGCTTCAGAGCCCTACCACACACACGCCTCTTCCGTCTATGCTCCCCATGCCCTTGTGGACTGGTATACAGCAGTCCCGAGAAAAGGGGAGACCAACACTGTCTCAGTATCAAACGACTTTTCTATAATAATAGCCTGCAGACAATGAATAGTGTTGCTGTCAATTTTATCATAGCATATTATTATTATCACTATCACTACTTGTATTGCCACTACCTTTTTGATTTTTCAAGACAAAATTTTTCTGTGCAGTACTGGCTGTCCTGGAACTCACTCTGTAGACCAGGGGGACTTCTAACTGACAAAGATATGGCTGCTTCTGTCTCCTGAGTGCTAGGGTTAAAATGTGTGCCACCACTGGCCAACTTTTATAGCATATTATTAAAAACAATTTGTTTTATTATTAGATCTCTTTATCTCACACTCAAATTTATAAAATAAATTTTACTATAATTAGGTATGTGTTAGGAAAAAAATGTAATTCATGCATGCTTAGTAGCATCTGTAAGACTTTTAAGGAGGTTTGGGAACACTTGACCTATTTATTGCATCTACCCACAGCAAAGGGGATAATTATATATTTAGGACGTGAGAGTCTTTGGCCCATTCTCTGGTTTACTCTGACCTGTATTGTGTAAGGAGCAAGGGAAACAAATGAACAATTAACAAGAACAGAAGCTGGCAAAATGAAGTTCTCTCTTTCTCTTTCCCTCTCTCACTCTTTCTCCAACTCTCCTTTATTTTGACTATTCAGTGTATAAATAATGTTATTGATTTAAAATCTCAGTATTATTAACATAATATACAAAATATGCATCATAGTTTTTCTTTCCTGAAATGAAAAACTAGAGAAGCTAGGGTCTATTCATCTCCAGAATGGATGCTTTTCCCCATGAGGCTATTTTTTTATCGAGTGGTTTGTCATAAAGCTTTGCTAGTCTAATGAATCTCTGCATTTGGGAGACATACATATCCAAAGAGCCAAACAAGCCATAACTGTAGATAGATTGGAATTTCAGATTTGGAAGGGATATTAATGCCTGCTAAACCAATCAGCAACCTGATATATGAGTCTATTTTGTCTTCTAAGAGTTCAAAACATCTCCTGAAGCTTGTTAAGAATACATAACACACTTTCAAGTTATCCTTTCAAAATTATTTTCTTTTCTTTTTGGACGAACTGTTGTACTTGTGGATCTTGGCTCTTTAAATTTTCTTTTATTAATTACAATTTATTCACTTTGTATCCAAGCTGTAGCCCCTTCCCTCATCCCCTACCACCTTCTCTTTCCCTTCTCCTTCCATGCCCTCCCCAAGTCTATTGACAGGGGAGCTCCTCCTCTCCTTCCATCTGACCCTAGTCTATCAGGTCTCATCAGAACTGGCTGCATTGTCTTCCTCTGAGGCCTTGTAAGGCTGCTCCTCCCTCAGGGGGAGGTGATCATATAAGTACTGCGCGCTAACCGAGGTGATCAAAGAACCAGCCACTGAGTTCAAGTCTGAGACAGCCCCTGTTCCCCATGCTAGGGAACCCACTTGGATACTGAACTGCCATGGGCTACATCTGTGCATGGGTTCTAGGTTATCTCCATGCATGATCCCCTGTGCCCAGATGTTTTTGGTTATGTCGCTCTACTTGTGGAGCTCCTATCCCCTCCAGGTCTTTCATCTGTCCCTTCTTTCATAAGATTCCCTGCACTCTGTCCAAGTTTGGCTATGCTTCTCAGCATCTGCTTCGATACCCTGCTGGGTAGAATCTTTCAGAGCCCCTCTAGACACACATGGTATATACTCACTTATAAATGAATTTTAGACATGTAATATAGGATAAACATACTAAAATCTATACACCTAAAGAAGCTAAGCAAGAAGGAGGACCCTGGGTAAGATGATCAGTCTTCACTCAGAAAGGCAAATCGGATGGACATTGGGAGAGGGGTCTTGGCTCCTAAAGCCCCTGGTTTTTTTGTGCCATTTACGGCATGAAAATATTTTCATGGTGCTCATTTTGACTTCTGCTAGGCTATATGTTTTTCTTTCTTTCTTTCTTTCTTTCTTTCTTTCTTTCTTTCTTTCTTTTTTATTTTTCTGGGTTGAGTGTCTTGAGAATGTCTAGAATAAATACATTTGATCCTAGTTTTATAGTAGAGAAATTAATGTATATATTAGATGCTACATATTATATTATTTTTAGCTTTCTGTGTTTTATAGTACAGAATATTTTGTTTGTCGTTTTTATGACACCTTTGAGTTTTACTAATACATACTCAACACTTAAAAAAAGCATTAAATTATTATGAGGCCTTTATGGAAATAGTGAGTAATTGGAAAGTAAATTTTATACTCTTCTTTGTAAATAAGAATTTTAATGTTTTAGTTTGGCTATGGTGTCACATATGTTGAATTCCAGCACTTGGGAGGCACAGGTAGATCTCTGAGTTCCAGGCCAATGTAGTCTAAGAAAAAGTTCTAGGTCAGCAGGGGCTACACAGAGAAACCCTGCTTTAAAAAAAAAAAGAATTCGAAATTCTAATATTGTATGCATTTTGCATATTTCAAGAGGAAAACTCTTTTACTACAAGTCTAACTCAGTAGATTGCCTGATTCAGCGGGCTCTCCTTTCAAAGGGATAAATAAATGAAGTATAAAATGTGTTAATTTAGCCTTTAAATAATGGCATTAGAAAAATAGTTGGCTAAGATATAAGATTGTCAGCAAAGTCTAATATTTTAGGAGCAAGTCCTTCTGATTCCCATAATAATCTCTGATATTCCTAATGATTTTAACATTTTTTTCATCCATGGATCTGCCCTAATATCTAATATAGTGGACAATTCAATGAGATTCTTACATGCTCAGGAAGCCTCCTTTGATGGCTCTAAGGCTCAAATGCTTATTAATCAATTCCCCAAAACCCAGTATGCTAGCTAAATGACAGAATGCCTCAGAGACTGAGTACTTGCCTGAAAAATAAATAAGGTCTTCTTCTAAAAAGGGGAAAGACTACTGAAAAGGATGGCAATATGAAAAAAACATTCATCTCAGGAAAGAAGTCTGGATAATAATTGCTTACCCGGCTAAAATATAACTTGGGCTCTTTCTCTTTGAGATGTTGAGAATCATAACCAATGCATAGTAACACTCAATTAAATGGTCCATTGAGACATTAAAAAAATTTCTTTGAAAGATATGTCAGAAAGGATATTTTCCATCCCTCAAAATATTTCTCAAATCAACACCTTTCAGGTATATTCAGAAAGGGAAGATAGATATTGCTTTATAGAGTAGTACATCTGTGACTCCCAAATCACAATTTGCTATTAAATTAAAAAAATTGTGTGTGTTTGTGTTTGTGTGCGTGTGTATGTGTGTAAAGTTTAGAGATATCAAATGCAATTTTTGTGACCATTATATTTAAAGCATTTTGGTAAAGAATTTTCCTGAAAGATAAGACATTTTCTCAATTAGAATTAACATTCTATATAATTTCTATGCATTTTTCTAGAAAAATTGGAAAACCTGATACATTTTCGTATAGGTTATTCAAAACCTTCAGGCTTAATACCATAGTTCAGTGAGCTAGAGTCAGAGGGGAAGTTAAGTAACCAGATTAGTTTTATAATGAGTCTGTTGGGATATGGTGGCATTTCTGAGGTCAAGTCATACTAAGTTTTAAACTGAAGCCCTGTTTTGACTTCTGATGTTCTGATGTTCTTGCTGTTATTTCTCCATCAGTAAAGCCAGTGTCTGTAGTCTTCATTAAATAAATGTCTGCTCATAATTCTTACTGTTATTTGTGTTTTTTTTTTCTTGCATTTCTATTATTTTAGTTTACTTTCTATATTTGGCCCTTCTTAGCAACAATGTAGTAAGGTCACCTAAGGAATCATTAACATGTATATGAGAACAAAATTAACACAGCCAAGGATTGATTGCTGTCAAATAACGCCCAAGAATTATTGTCTTTTTGTCATGAGCAATAAGTAGGCGACAACTGATGAAGTTAATAAAGCATAAGATTTGGACTTTATTTGTGACTTGAGTTTGTTTTCTAACCATGTGATACTCCAGTTTGGGCTTGAATTCCCCCAGCAAGCAGGAACAGAAGTTTCATCTGTCACTGCACATTCTCGCTTTGCTGAGGGGAAGACCGAGATGCCATGTGGAGAGTGATGTGTCCTGGGGACGAGTAAACAGCCATTGTGTGATTGATGAACAAGAATAGTTCACAGTCTCTGCTGAGGCAGAGCTGCCTCTCCTCAGACCCGTGTGAACTATCAAGTGTGGGCTGACTGAGAAATAGCTTCTGTCCTATTTTTTACTCTTCCTAACTTGACAGGAAAAAAAAATGCTCTGTGAGTCTTAACAAATCATTTGACACATTGTAACAGTAGATCAAAATGATTTTATGAACCATACAACAAAACAAGTGTTGTGATGTGTCCAGAGTCCTTCGATTGTGTTGTTGTTTTTAGAAACGAGTGCATTGATTCTATGGACTCCTGAAGTAGGATGTCTGAGGTCAGTCGCTTGATCATTGCCAGTGTGACCCTTGTTTACCTAATGAACTATGCAGAACCTCAGCTATTTCGACTGCCAAATAGGCAGAAGCAGCATACATACCTTAGATGTTTCATAGGGAGACCAAATTAGTGTCTGATATAAACCCTCAATATATACTAGCTATTCTTATTTTATCATTTAGAGTTTCTCTGTGGTTGTACAATTTTTGCATGCTTTTTAAAAGATTTTTCCGGGGATTAATGTCAGTAATATAATGTCATAATTAATATCAGTAACTCCATAATTTATTAAATATTTTGAGGCTGTGCTATAGCTTGGGAAAGCTTTGTTCTAGATCCTGCAAAGTACCATTGAGTTTAAACAGTGGCAGCCCTGGGCTGAAAAAGTCGGTAGGTAGACCCCTGGCAACTACGTGAGCTGTGGCTTGGAGTAAAGTGAGAGGAATGAAGCAGGGAAGATAAGGACTGAAGTTCTTTGGCATGTTCAAGGGAGCATGAGGGCAGTAAGGTGATACCGTGAATGCTATGTTGCATGGTGAGAATGGGTACAGCCTATCAACCCTAACATATAGATAAGGGAACAGTATTGGCCAACGACCCCAAGAGCAAGTTCTCAGCACAAAAGAGATTCATTTGTCTCAAACGGACCGAGGGCAGGAAATAAGAGACAAGGAGAAGAGATAGAGGACTCAGGAGAAGGGGCAGGAAGGTTTGTCCCAGAGTGGGGACAAAGGATTGCCTCTGGATAGAGAGGGGACAGACGCATAGACAAATGGCAGCTTACAAAAATAAAAGAGGAAACCCAGTATTAGAATGCAGTGTTTCATTTTAACTGGACATGTTAATTAGGTGAACCAAAGAGGGCTTTTGATTGCTGGAGTTCAATGCTTTGGTAGCTGGACCTCCAGACTCAAGAGGAGGAATTGACCTAAGGGGCTAGCTTTAGGAATGTACTTTAACAGTTTTTAGCAAAGTAGAGAGAATGGGAGAAAAGGGCAGGGCCTGACAGAGCCATGATTACCCATGCATGAGTAGCCAGAGTCCCTTCATGTGGAGAATGGCAATCCATGGTATCACTGAAAGAAACAGAAGAGTGACATATCTGATTTATGATTTAAGTAACGTTGTAATAACTACTGTGTTAGACTGAGATGATAAGAAGGGATACTAGAAAGCCATTTGATGTGACATCAGTAACGTGGCTTGCATCAGCACTGATGGTGTCTTAGGCTAGCTAGAAAAGGTTTAAGGTGTTTAAAAGAAAGGCCTGAAAAATATTAATGTGAGACCATGCAGCAGATACTTGACATGAATCCTTGATAAACCGCATAATGGGCTTCAAAGTGACAACCTGCTTTGGTGATATGATCTTTTTCAAGTGTATGCACCTAAAGTGAATGTGTACCACGTGATTTCTATATTCCCAACTATCTATGACCGAAAGTAAAAGAGAAAAGAAACATACATATATTAATCACTTTGATAGAATATGTGGATTTTTTTCTTTTTCTTTTTTAAAGTAAAATACACCATAGTTTCAAACCACATTTGTAGACAGATTGTAGGACTACCAGGCAGATGAGAGTCGAAGTCGTTTTTATGTTTTGAAATTCAGTGATCTGAAACTATGATAGTTCTTGTTTGAAAACATACACACAATATATCATTTAACGCTTTAACATAGTACACCTGAGAAAAGCTCATTTGTCCATGAAGCAGTTATTTAAATCATTCAGTCCCCAGTATCTGGACAGAACTCTATTAGTTCCTAAGGATAAAAGATTGAGAAACATATGATCTCTGACTTCAAGAGTTGAGCTTGATAATAAATGATTTTAATCAACAGTAAAGGAAAAGACAAAATGCCCTGACAGAAAATAAGAAGCAGCAAACTGATATGTGTCACCAGGATGACAAGAATGTCTTCAGAATGGAGGAAGCATTTCTGATAGGCCATCTCTTCGGGAACAATAAAAAACAAAACAAAACAAAACAAAACAAAAAAACTTTGAAGTGAAACAGCTTCTATTTCCTAACACTTTTGTTGTTGTTTTGTTTTTGTTTTTTGCGGCAGGGTCTCAGTAACATGACTCTGGCCAGCCTGGAACTCATTGTGTAGACCTGGTTGACTTTAAATGTGTAGAGACCTGCCTGGTTCTACCTGCCAGTGGAATTGAAGCTATGTGTCACCACTCCGGGTTCCACTAACACACTGAACATAAGACCATACAGTGTAAGCAGAGAGGCCTGTTTTACCACCACAGTGTGGAGGAAAGTATATATCCTTAGTAATAAATAGCTATTGCTGCATTTACGGGGTTAAAAGCACCAGCCTTGGGTAGTTCTCTTTGGCGACCAGGTCTCAGTTATCTTAAAATGAATTGGATCGTCTGCTAATTGTTCCCTCAGAATTTTCTTTGTGGTACTTTTGTCACTCTCTGGCTGTTCCCTGTGTCCCTGTGACTTTCCCATCTTCCATTCGAGGTATATTGTCATGATGATATTTTGCATCTGATTCTCTCCTGTCTTCAAGTTGCCACTGAGTCTTCATTTGCTCACTGCTTTCTTCATGTGTATGGTCATGCCTGTGTCCATCTGTGTGCATAGGGGTGGCTTGTACATAAGTTCAAAGGCATAAAGGTCCCAAAGGATCACCTCAGGTGTGCATCTTCAGGAACCACCCATATTTTACAAGTGTTTATCACCATATGTGTGTACTTTTACTTTGGTACTGGGGTGACATTCTGGTCCTCTCTTGTAGTTGAGCATTTTACTGACTGAGCTCTCTTCCCAGCTCTGTTCTTTTCTTAAAAGTAACATATACTCTGCTAATGACTTAGCAGAATATATCCTACTTTCAAGTAAAGGACAAGCCTCCCCACATACTCTTTAGCTAGGTAGATACATTAAACAAAGTCTTATATTCATTTTGATTGTAGCTCACATGTATTCTAAAAATACTGTGAAGTCACGTAAGTTTGGAGTTTATAATCTAAGGTCCCATTAGGACTCAAGAATACTTTATAGAAAAAGAAGAAAGTTGGGGGTTAGATAGATGTCCCAGCTCTTAACAGAACTTGTTCTTGTAGAGGACTTGGATGTCATTCCCATCACCCCCACTACCCCTCCTCCATACCCCTTCTCTTTCACAACCACACACACAATACAAATCATAGTGCAACAAGTATTTAACAATTGTCTTTCCTGAAGGTTAGTGATTCGTGAAATGTGGTAAAGGGACATTTGGGGATCTTTGGTTCTGTCTGATCTTTAAGATAAAATCATGAATATCAATTCAAGATTTCTTGTGTAAGATGGACCAATGACTTTTATTATTATAAAGGATGTTAAAATTATTGATAGGGTTTCAGATTCTACTTTATTAGACTTCAGAAAAGTAGAGACCGTATTATTGAGTTTTAATGTATATGAATATTTGACTAAGCATTTCCCCCAATAGACTTATACAGCTGAACATTTGGTCCCCAGTTTGTGACACTATTTAGAAAGATATGGAACATTTAGGTTTAGAGCCTTGCTTGAGGAAGTGTGTTATTAGGGGCAGTTGTTGGGAATTTATAGCCTTATAGTCTCCTCTCCTCTTCTCCCTTTCTCTCTCCTATTCTTCCCTCCCCATTCCCCTCTCTCCTGTTTTTCTCTCCTCTCTTGTCCCTCTTTCTTCCTCTCCTCTTGGTCTCCTTTCCTTCTTTCCTTCTCCACCTCTGTCTGTCTGTCTCTCTTTCTTGTTCTTCTTCCTATGTGAGAGAGAGGTCTCTCCATTTGTGCGGTATGTGTGTGTGCTTGCTGTCATTCTCCCTTCATTATTTTGGACTCTACCTCAGGAACCCTACTCTTCTATAATGTATTCCTGTGCAGTAAAATATATCACGTCAACAGAAAAGTAGCAAATACAGTGCAGTACCATGAAAGATTATCCATAAAGTTATGTATAATGGTATTAAAATATTTTTTGTTTTAAACCTATATAACTCTGTCATTTTTTTGTATTATTGTTTTTGTTTCTTTAAATTTATTCCTTTTCCAATAAGATATACTATAGATCACTAATTTTACTTATTATTATCATTAAATTAACTTATAGACACCAATTAATTTTTTCTGTAGTAATTATTAACAGATATAAGGAATTTGTGGATGCTCCATGTTTTTCAGAGTGCACTTGGGGTTTCTCTAGTAAGGGGAACAGGGACTGTCTCTAACATGAACTCAGTGGCTGGCTCTTTGATCATCTCCCCCTGAGTGGGGAGCAGCCTTGCCAGGCCACAGAGGAGGACAATGCAGCCCAGTCCTGATGAGACCTCATAGCCTAGGGTCAGATGGAAGAGTAGGAGGAACTCCCTTACTAGTGGACTTGGAGAGGGGCATGGGAGGAGAGAAGGGAGGGAAGTTGGGATTGGGAGGGAATGAGGAAGGGGGCTACAGCTGGGATACAAAGTGAATAAACTTTAATTAATATAAAAAAATAAATAGAAGAGGTTTGCCCAATCATTAAAAAAAAAAGAATGCTCTGGGGTCATGGAAACAAAAATCTCTGAGAAACAAAATATCTGAGAAATACTGAAGGATCAGAGTTATAGCCATTAACATTAAGATGTGGATTAACATCAAAGGAACCCAGAAAAGATGTGCCTGAGCCCAGGCAGCTTGTGTTCAGATATACAATTACCTTGGAATTTAATCACAAAATCTGCATCTAACAGATTAAAAAAATGATCACTCTCATTTTATTGATTTTTCTCAAACTTGTATAATGAAGATCTCAAAAACATTTCACTTTCAGACCTTTTTCCCCCTATTGATCAACACTAGATGCCTGGAATGTTTCCAGATATGTTAGCATGTATTGACAAGGTTAATCATATGCTGTGTGCATTCTTTTGTGAAGTGGAAAAAAAGTACCAATATTCTCTTAATATAATGCAATAGCTTCATTATCGATTGAGATTTTTGATATTCTCAAAAGCTATTCTTTCTTTTTTTTTCTTTTTTTTATTTTTATTTTTTATTTTTTTTATCAGTTACATTTTATTAACTCTGTATCCCAGCCGTGTCCCAATCCCTCATTCCCTCCCAGTCCCTCCCTCCCTCCCTCATCTCCACCGTGCCCCTTTCCAAGTCCACTGATAGGGGGGACCTCCTCCCCATTCATCTGATCCTGTTTTATCAGGTATCTTCAGGACTGGCTGCAAAGCCCTCCTCTGTGGCCTAACAGGACTGCTCCTCCCTTCGGGGGTGGGGAGACCAAAGAGCCAGTCATTGAGTTCCTGTTAGAAATAGTCCCTGTTCCCCTCACTTTGGGAGACCAATTGGTTACTGAGCTACCACAGGCTACATCTGAGTGGAGGTTCTAGGTTATATCCATACATGGTCCTTGGTTGAATGTCAGTCTCAGAAAAGACCCTGTGCCCAGATATATTTGGTCCTTGTGGAGCTCCTATCCTTTCCCCATCAGACTAACTCCCCTTCTTTCTTATGATTCCCTGTACTCTGCCAAAGGTTTGGTCATGAGTCTTTGCTTTGAAAACACTGCTAGTTAGAGTCTTTCAGATGCGCTCAGTAGACTTGTGTCATACGTTCAATGCACATCCCATCTATCTTTCTAAACGAGGATTGATCATCTTACCCCATGTCCGCTCAATTGATTATCTTTTTTAGGTGTATAGATTTCATTATGTTTATCATATCTTATAGGTCTATATAAGTGAGTATATCCCATGTTTGTCTTTCTCCTTCTGGGATATTTCACTCAGAATGATCTTTTTACAAGACCTTCAAAGAAGTGCTAACTCCAATTCTCCTCAAGCTATTCCACAAAATAGAAACAGAAGGAACACTACCAAACTCATTCTATGAAGCCACAGTCACCTTAATACCTAAACCACACAAAGACCCAACAAAAAAAGAGAACTTCAGGCCTATCTCTCTTATTCTTTCTTTTTTTAAAGAGAAAAACAGTTAACAAACCTACAATAACCACTATGTGATGAAACATGAAATTAATAACCTCACAAAGTTCTATGCGCAAAGTTCTATGCGCAAACTCATAAACTTTTTCCTGCTTTTAAAGAATTTTGCATGAGCAGAATAGTCTTAGGTGTGCACCAGTAACCAATGACATTTAAATGTTCTTCCCAACAGAACGAGATGGAATTAATTAAAAAGGCACAGATGAAATAATGGCTTGGGTACTTCATTATTAAAATGTTGAATGTAAGGATCAAGGTTGAAACTTTTAATCAGTTTATTAAAGTTCTGCTTTCAGATAGTTTTCTCATTTATGAAAAATTTAAAGGAAGAACTGAAAATAGGCCTCTTTTCTCCCGGCTGAATACAGCTTTTTTTTCTTTCTTTTATTTAATCCTGCTGGCCTTGCCCCTGCATATTATGACAAGCTTTCCTCCAGTGAGCTACATTTCCAGATACTGTAGCCCATTTTTTCATGATCCAGATTTTTAAAAGCAGCCACAAATAAATATATTGTTCAAAAAAACCAATTCACTCAGGATATAAACTACATAAACTACTTGATACATTTGAGACAGTGTATCACATTTTCTCAAAAGACGGAATGTGTATACCTGGTTATATACTGTGAATATATTTATATTTCTGTGCGTATATATATATATATACATACATATATGTATATATATGTGTGTGTATTTACATATATATGAGATGTATAAGTTTTGTGAAAATTACTCTTCTACTGTGTAACAAAATAATATTTGCATCAATACCAAAAGATTGATCACTCCTTCGGGGCCTGATTTTCTTTTCTAGCAATTAATAGATTCAGAACTAAATAATCCATAATTTATATTAAATAAAGTAAGCCACTGTCGAAGAGACATATATTGGGCACTTTTCTTCACAAGTAGAGTTTATATAAAAAACAAAAAAACAACAAACAAAAAGATAGGAAGGCAGAAGGATCATGTAGGAAGAGGAGGGAGCCCAGCAGGACAGGTCAGGAGGTTAAGAGTGGGTGAGAGCGTGAATGCAAGAAAAGCACATGGCAAACATGGATGTGCATAAGTCAGTTACACAAGTACAGAGTTGCTGTCGTGTTTCCTTTGAAACCTCACCAACAATAGCAGGAGACATTGTGTTTGGACAACATGCTAACGATAGCAGGAAAACTACTGACAATTTCTCTCCTCTTGAAATTTTGTCTCTGTTTGTCTAAATAGTTTTTTTAGTTGAATTAAGCCATGTAGCAAAATTACACCCAGTCTTTTCCTTCACATCAAATACAGACTTTTTGATAGTAACAAATATCAATTAAACACAAAGAAAAACACATAATTTTTCTTGTCCATATTAACTTTCTGTTTCTGCTTCAAGACCGTGTTACCTCGTGTGTGACTTGCAGTTAACTGAAAACTAAAACGAAGAAAAAAGTTTCAAGTAACTAATCAACAACCACCACCAACAAAAACATTATTGTACACAAAAGTGATTGAGAGAAACAGGTTAAAAGAAAATGGGATTGCAAGTAGAAGAGCCACACAGAAGATTTAAGTAAAGAAACCATGAGTATCTGAGTTAAACCAAGAGCCAGAAGAAGGAAAACACTTTATACATTTGATGACTCTAAGGTAATTGTTGGCTCAGTATAAATATAGTATTGTATGATGTAACAAAAAAATATCCTCAACATGATATTCGTAAAAAACAAATGCAGCAGTTGAAGTATCATGTTTTTTTTTTTAATTCTTTCTTTGTTTGTTTTATTTATATTTTTGTTTGTTTGAGACATGGCCTCATTCTATAGCCTTGGCTGCTCTGCACCTCTCTATTGGCTTGGACTCATAGAGATATTCCTACCTTGGCTTCTTGAATGCTAGGATTAAAGGCATGCATCACCACATTTAGATTTTTTTTTTCTGCTCTTAATGATACTAATTTACACTCTGTTAATTTGAAAATCAAGAGGGTGAATGTTTAAGGCTAGGGTTTTGCTCAGTGGTAGTTGCTCAGTTGCCTAGTGCTGACCAAAATGAATCATACAATAACATAAAAACAAAAGTTGAATATTTATAACTATTTTTTATTGAATAGATAAATTGACTAGTTTTTAGTTTGCTTATGTATAGAGGTTTTTCACTTATCCAGGATAGATGAGTGACACTTTTGTTCCTTTTCTTTTCTGGAATCACTGTGAGGCATTCCTTGATTTGGACAAGAGTCTGATATTTGAAAAGGTGAAATTCTCGACAAAGCAAGACTGGCCGTTGGAGTACCCTGTCCTGTTATTGTGTGGCTTTAAGCCTAAGAATGTCTCACAGAAGGAAGAATACATTAGCAATTTGACTTTTATTTGAATATTTACAGTGAAATATCTCATGAATATGTAGTAAGCTAAAGTGATCTTGATAAACTGCTTCATATTCTGTTCTTATTACTCTGTCTTGAGAGATTGTCTTTGTGAGAAAGTTAAACAATATAAGGAATATTAGAAAGCAAAAAGAAAAGTGAATGCCAAAGAAGTGAAAGGGGGGGGGGTTGCCTGTTTATCTAAAAGTATGTGTATCAGAAATTCAGTAAAGTTTGTTTACAAAAACAAACCAATCAAGATTTTTTAAAATGTTTTGTTTTGTTTTGTTATATGTCAGGTTTTGGTACTGGATTTGTCTAGACTTTGAAAATTCTCTTCAAATGTATTTTGTACAAACATTCAATTTATGAAAATATTCTTTTTTTAGTTTAATTTATATGTTTATTTATTACAATTTATTTACTTTGTATCCCTGCTGTAGCCCCATCCCTTGTCTCCTCCGAGTCTCACCCACCCTCGCTCTTCTTCCCCTATGCCCTTTCCTTAGTCCCATAATAGGAGAGGACATCCTCTCATTCTATCTGACCCTATTTATCATGTCTCATCAAGGCTGATTGCATCATTTTTCTTTGTGGCCTGGCAAAGCTGTAACCCTTCCCGACTCCAGGGGGAGGTGATGAAAGAGCTGGTCACTGGGTTCATGTCAGACACAGCCCCGGTACCCACTACTAGGAAGCCCACTTGGAAACTGAACAGCCAGTGGGCTTCTTTTGAACAGGGGGTCTACATCCTCTCCATGCATGGTTCTTAGTTGGAGTATAGGTCTTTGCAGGACCCCCTGGGCACATCTGATATATACTCACTTATAAGTGGATATTAGACATATAATATAGAATAAACATACTAAAATCTATAGCCCTAAAAAGGCTAAGCAGCAAGGAGGACGCTAGGGGAGACGCTTAATCCTCATTCAGAAGGGCAAACAGGAAAGATTGGAAGTAGGAGAAGACAAGGAACAGGACAGGAGCCTTCTACAGGGGGGCTCTGAAAGATTCTACCCACCACGGTGTCGAAGGAGATACTGAGACTCACAGCCAAACTTTGGGCAGAGTGTCTGAATCCTTATGGAAGAAGAAGGAGATAGAAAGACCTGGAGGGGACAGGAATTCCACAAGGAGAACAACAGAGGAACAATTCTTTTTACTACACAGTTCATTTGAGATGCCGTAAAAATATACTTCACTATTCTAATCTTTATATTTGATATCATTAAATATTTTGATGCTTTACATCTCTATAGGATTAAGACTTCTTATTTTCAGGCTACAGTGAAACTTCTCTGGTAACTGACAGGGCATAACAAAAGTCTTCTCTTCATTTTTTTTTTTTTTTTACAATTTATTTACTTTTTTAAAATTCTTTGTTAATTACACTTTATACACTTTGTATCCCCCCTGTGGTTCCCTCCCTCCTCCCATCCCAGTCCCTCCCTTCCTCCACCCTCTGTATGCATTCCCCTTCCCAAGTCCACTGATAAGGGAGGTCTATTTTTCCTTCCTTCTGATCCTAGGCAATTAGGTCTCATCAAAAGTGGCTGAATTGTCTTCCTCTGTGGCCTGGTAAGGCTGCTTCCCCCTCAGGGGGAGGTAGTTAAAGAGCAGGCCAATCAGTTCATGTCAGAGACAGTCCCTGTTCCTATTACAGTGGAACCCACATGGATACTGAACTGCCATGGGCTACATCTGTGCAGGGGTCTTAGGTTATCTCCATGCATAGTCCTTGGTTGCTCAGGAAGGACCTCTGGGCCCAGATTTTTTGGTTCTGTTTCTCTCCTTGTGGAGCTCCTGTCCTCTCCAGATCTTCCTGTTTCCCACTTCTTTCCTAAGATTCCCTGCACTCTGCCCAAAGGTTATCCAGAAGTTTCAGCATCTGCATTGATAGTCTGCAGGGCAGAGCCTTTCAGAGGTCCTCTGTGTCAGGCTCTTGACTTGTTCCCTCTTTTCTCCTTCTTCTGATGTCCATCCTCTTTGCCTTTCTGGATAAGAATTGAGCATTTTAGCAAGAGTCCTCCCTCTTGATTAGTTTCTTGGTGTACAGATTTTAGTAGGTTTATCCTATATTATATGTCTATATGTGTGAAGATATACCATGTGTGTCTTTCTGCTTCTGAGATAGCTCACTCAGAATGATCTTTTCCAGAAATCAGGGACAAGGCAAAGCTGCCCACTCTCTCCGTATCACTTCAACATTTTTCTTGAAGTCCTTGCTAGAGCAATAAGACAATTGAAGGAGATCAAGGGGATACAAATTGGAAAGGAAGAAGTCAAGTTATCACTATTTGCAGATGATATGATAGTATACCTGAGTGACCTCCAAAATTCTACCAGGGAACTCCTACAGCTGATTAACACCTTCAACAAAGTGGCCAGATACAAAATTAACTCAAAAAAATTCAGTAGCCCTCCTGTATACAAAAGACAAAGGGCCTGTAAAGAAATTAAAGAAACACCCTTCATAATAGTCACAAATTACATAAAGTACCTTGGTGTGAACCTAACCAAGCAAGTGAAAGACTGGTATGAAAAAAATTTCCAGTCTCTGAAGAAAGAATTAGAAGATATCAGAAGATGGAAAGATCTCCCATGCTTATGGCTTGGCAGGATTAACATAATAAAAATGGCCATCTTACCAAAAGCAATCTACAGATTCAATGTAATTCCCATCAAATTACCAACACAATTCTTTACAGACCTGGAAAAAAAATTCTCAACTTCATATGGGACAACAAGAAACCCAGAATTGCTAAAACAATAAAGGATCTTCAGGAGGTATCTCTATCCCTGATCCCAAGCTGTACTATAGGGCAACAATACTAAAAACTGCATGGTACTGGCATAGAAACAGACTGGTGGATCAATGGAATCAAATAGAAGAGACATAAATTCACACACTTATGGACACCTGATCTTTGACAAAGATGCTTCTCTTCATTTTGAGCGTGGCCTGTACTAAAGGAAAAGGAAAGCGAGGTGTGGTGGTGTGCCAGTGCTCGGGAGGTAGAGGCAGGAGATCAGGAGGCCACCCACAGCAACATAGCCAATTTGGGGCAGCCTGCTCTATTATAGGTACATGAGACCTCGCCTCACAAAGCAATCAAAAACAACACAAAACAAAAATAACAGCAGCAACAACAACAAAAAAAAACATACCAGAAGGAAGAAAGTTTAACGGAAATAGTTAACGGAAGAGTCACAGTTTTGCAGTTTAATAATGACATAGTTGGGCCAAAGACTCTTTCAGACAGATGATTATAAATTATTATAAAAATCTTAATTTTGAGAAAATAATAGTTTTTGACAAGTTATTTATTCCCTGTACTACAATTAAGGTTCAACTGGGTATCTGTTTTTCTTTATTGCCTGAATTAATTGAATTGTACAGAAAGTTTATCTTGAATAGCTTTCTACCATCTATCAGAGTACATGCATACAATATTAAGAAGAAAAGTATTAGACTTTTTTACTAGGCAATTAAAAAAACTTCTTGTAATAAGTGAAACGTTCTGAAAATTATGTTTGAAGAAAATAATTACTAAGAAGGATATTTTGTATAAGAAGTGAAGCAGGCAAGTAGAATTATAATTTAATTTAAAGACAATTGGATTGATGGTAAAGAAGTATTTTGTGGTTTATTTTAGATAGCTATTATTTATTTATTTTGTATTACATCATATCATTCCACATGAAAATATGTCACAAGGTTATGCAGAACATTTTTATATTATTTAAAACTTTTCAATTTAAGAGCAGGTTTATTTCGTGATGTAATTAGAGTAAATGATAGGGTTTTTTCCTCTCAATGGTTCTGATTAATGAATAGCTAGTTTTATTTAAACTCCTTAAATTATTTCTGCTTTGCAGTGTTAACCTAGTGATGTAACTGTTGATATTTCTGTGAAATGTATAGACCACTGATAAAGCTGAAATGATAAAATCTATTGTTTTGAATGTTGCATAACATTTAGCACTTCAAGGGCTTTGGATATATATAATATCATGTTTTTGCTTTGGGTTTTTTGTTTGTTTATTGTTTGTTTTGAGATAAGATTTCTCTGTGTAGCCTTGGCTATTCTGGACTCTCTCTGTAGATCAGGCTAGCCTTGAAGTCACAGTGATCCTCCTTCCTATTATAATATCAGTCTTGTTTATAAGAATTTGTTGCAAAGAGCCAGACTTGCCTTGCTCCTGATTTCAGTGTGATTGATTTAAGTTTCTCTCTGTTTAGTTTGATGTTGGCTTATAGGCATGCTTATTTTGTCTTTACTATGTTGTATCCCTGATCTCTCCACAGAGGAGGACAATGCAGCCAGTCCTGATAAGACCAGACAAGCTAGGGTCAGATGGAAGGAGAGGAGTACCTCCCCAGTCAGTGGACTTGAAAAGGGGCATGGGAGGAGATGAGGGAGGGAGGGTGGGCTTGAGAGCAAATGAAGGAGGGGGCTACAGATAGGATACAAATTAATTAAATAATTACTATAATTAATATGAAAATGAATTAATATAAAAGTAAAAAATAAAAATTAAAAAAATTAAAAATAATTTGTTGCAAAAGTTTATACTGCTATTCATTTAAATATTTACATTATTGTCAATTATAAGATTTTTGCTGTTGTTTTATGTAATTATTTCTAGACTCCTTAACTCTCTGATGGGGCACTGAATGCTTTATTGCCTTTTCAGCTCCCCCTTGGAGACTAAGTTGCCTTTCCTTCAGTGCTCGGCCTTTTAGTACTTGAGCTATCTTAGCAAAGTAAAGCACCTTGCCTAAGATCTCACCCTTTCTTGAGGAAAACATGTTCAGTGACTGGTTAAGGGAGTTTGACGTGGCATGAAGGAGACTTGTGGTGCATTGAATCCTATCATAAACAAAGTACCAAGGAGCAAGCAACTGTTAACAGGATATGAACCTTCCTAAAGGATTAGGGTGTGGATTTGTAAAGGTGAGTGAGAATTACTGCCACATTACAGTGGGCAGGATAATTACAGACTGCTCAATTCAGGAAGCTGCTGGATCTTTGGCATAGAACCTTCAGCATGCTAGATAGTTCATCTGTAAAACAGAGCCAGGAGAGAGAGTACTTTCTGCCGAGTGAGGAGACATGGGAAAGCACCATGGATACGAAATCAAAATACTCACCAGACGTTAAAGCAACAGGTCTTTATTTCCCAGCTTGAATCTTTATTTCCCAGTCTTGCATTTCCCAGCTCAGAGCTATCCGAATTTCTTATTGTTTCATAACTACTTATTTATTTTGTTAAAAGAGTTTGAAAAGGTCAAGATGGATGCAGAAGGAGTGAGCAAGACATTTCAGAAATGTCCACCAGCAAAGGATATTTTAATGATTAATTACCAAAGGATCAAATGCATAGATGATATACATCACCATCAGAATTCCCACAGGACAGGTCAACAAGGGCAGGCAAAGATGACAAAAGACAAGAACAGGTGAACAGACAGTGGCCAGAACACTAAAACTCGTACATATCTATATAAGAAAGATATACTTGCCTTGCAAACAGGAAAATGACATTATCAGCTATTTCAAATATATGTTCGTAATTTAACTGAAAGTTGATTTAATAGAAAACATTATTTTGTTATGGTTTATGTGATTTTAAGTACACTTGTATTTCTGATCTTGTAAGTGATTTGGAACAAGAGAAAGTTGTTTTATAGAAGTGTAGATAATTCAAAAAAGGTGCCCTGAGCTGTTTCTGTATTATGTAAAGATGTATTGAGTATAGTGTTGCCTTAGGAATAAGCATCTTTTGTGTATACCCAAGAGACCCAATTCTCAGCCAGCTAAAAGGCATTGAAGCCTCAAGAGGCTCTGTCTACAAAGTTCTAAAATACAAAATGTTTTCTTCAAGAACTATCTATAGTTTATTATGGTTTAAGACTATATTGCTAACTAGTCAAGAATTTTTTAATGGCTACTGTTATATGCAAGCTTTGTTAATTTAAAACCCAAATCTACCACATACTTGCTCTGAAATTTTATGCCATAATAATAATAATGTATTAGAGCTCCATATTTCTGTTCCAGGAGACATACATGAAAATTATGCTTTTTTTAAAAAAAAAATAATCTTTTACTGACTGCCAACTAAACAAATTTAAAGAGGAAAAGGCTTTAAGCATGATGGGTTCCAGAAGCCAAAATAAGTTACTGGAAGTAGAGATTTAGAATCACAGGTTTGAACTATCTACACTTACTGGTTAATTCTTTTCCTTTCTTCAGTGCTGGGGCTTTGATTCAGCTCCTCTTGCATAGGAAGCAAATCTGCTGTCCCTGGGCAACATTTCTAGACACCATGATATAATTTTAAAGGTTTATCTTTAATTAGTTGTACGGGTGTTTGTTGACATGAATGAGTGTGGTCCAGAGGTATGCCTGGTACCTGAGGAGGCCATGAGAGGTGTTGGGTCCCATAGAAACTATCAGTTACTTCAACTTTGTTAAAATCTGTTACACACAGTTGTGAGATGCCTTGTGGGTTCTGGGAACCAAATATAGGTCTCCGCCAGGAGCAGCAAGTGCTGTTAACTGCTGAATCTTCTCTCCATCCACATTAGTGTAATTTCAAAGAAAGCTGTTTTGAAGCACTCTTAATAAGCAGAGTAGATCCATTGTTACATGGATTCTCAATCCATTTATCCATAAGACACTTTTATAGCCATGCTATTTGACAGATACTCTTCTTGTATTTGAAAAACACTTTTCTTGGGAACCATAATTTATTTGTATTACCGTCAATGAAAATTATTATTTTTATATTTAAGGTCAGAAATCTTGACTAATTCAATGCTTGCTCATCTCCAGGCAGAACCCTGGTTCCTGATGCCATTTGCTTATTGCTAGAAGCTCTTTTTTTTTTTAATTGTTTGCCATTTAGGTTTAACATGATAATATAAGATTCAAATTACAGCAGGATTTTTTAGCATATATTGTAAATGTGTACTGAAGTACAAAATATAGAAAATATAAATAGTATAAAAATATAGGAAGTATAAAAATTGGTAACATCTTACGATCCCTGTTATTTTAGAAATTATGCCCTTTCTCATTTCTTGACTATAAGAAAGAATTAGAGCTAGAACGCTCCTGGCATGCACACTTCACTGGCATCTATACAGAAACAAGCTCATTAGTGTTGGAATCCATCTTCTTAGAACTGTTGGGAACAGGGAAAGAAAAACCAATCTGTTTGTTCTCTATTTCATATTCATGAGCCTCCTTATAAAGCACTCTGATTGACAGCTTTGGTATATGGTGTCTGCTTTCTTTAGATCAAGCTGGGGGTTTGGGTTCGCCTATCACTCACTTCCATTTTGCTACCCCAGTCAATTGTGGCTCTCTTTCACTCTCTAAATTGTACTGTGATGAATTGCCCACTTGGGAATTTATAGGACATCTTAATCCCAGCTTGACAAAAATCTCTTCGATAAATAATCTAGCAGCCCCTGTACCAAACGCAAGGGGATCAGTGGACAGAGATTTATGACAGCTCCCAAGGAAAGAGAAGTGGCAGGCAGGCTTTGCTGGTGCACTCGAATCCAAGAACGGGCACCATTTCCCGGTTTAATTTCCTCGAAATATTTGGTTGAGATGTATTTATAGTTTTTCTATAATGGTGTGTGTGTGTGTGTGTGTGTGTGTGTGTGTGTGTGTGTGTGTATGAGAGAGGAATATATGTACACTCATTAATAAATCTGAAATCATATATGAGTTATGGAAAATTACTTCTGTAAATCAATTATTGGGAATCATTTTGTGTATAAATTGTCTTTTTCCAAAACTAATTTCACCATCAAATAGAAATTGTCTGTTTACCACATGCATATTGTCTAAAGCTGTACGCATGCCACAGAATGACAAAAACTAACTAATGTAAGCATTATGTCTCAAATCATCTTAGTAGAGTACAACCACTCAGAACATGCTCTCAGAAAAGTTCAAGAAGTGAGACGTTAGTTTTCACTATAGTCACCAGTGTTTGCAATGGATCAGGTGAACTCACTGTTCCAATCTGATTTTTAATTTTCTTAAATCTTTTTAAGGTTTTGATAAAAATACCCTCCTCCTTTTCATCCTGCTGAACCTTCCCATGAATCTTCCCCACATGCTCCTTCAAATATGGCCTCATTTTTTTGTTAGTTGTTGTGACATACATATACGTGTGCGTATGCATAACTGATTTTGTTTTTTAAATGAGCATTTTCTCAACAAACAAACTGGTAAAATTAGGTAGGGACAGCGACCGGTGATAGTGCTGATAGGGAGGTGATTTTGAACTAATTTAATGATATTCTACAAAGAGAACAATTGCAAAAGCAAATGTGGAGGAAGGCGTTTAAACAGATTTAGAATATGAACAAGATTTGGTCACTTAGATAATTGGTTTCTTTTTTAATGCTTTTTTTTTTAACTTAAAACACTTATAGAGTTCCTTGTAGCTATGAGTTGGAGTATAATTTTATATTCCCACCCAAAATACGTGACTGTCACTAGTGTGACCACAAATTAGACAAAAAGTGTTCAGAAAATAATGTACACTATTGCCTGCCCTTTAATTTTATTATAAATTATGAACTTTAACTGCTTATAAAGTTGTGAAAAAAGGTCATTTCAAAAGAAGATCTAAATACTGTTTTGTCATATATATATATATCCAAATATATATATATTTATGACAATATATATCCCTTCATGTATTTATCTTATATATACTGGAGTTATGCATAGTCATTTACTAAACTTTCAAAAAGTGAAAACAACATTAAGGCTGGAATCCAAAGCCAAGTTCTTTTAGTTGTTTTCCACTATTGCACACAGGCAGTGATTCTGAAACAGCGTTCTGGAGCCATTATTTGTATAAAGTGACAGCCATCTTTTTCTGCCCTCAAGGAATATGGCAGAGGCTCACCTGGAGCAATGGTGTGACACATTGCTATTTGTATGAAACGTTAGCCCGAATTAGAAGCGTCTTAGGTGGGAAACAGATGATCTTTCAAATTCAGTAATGAAGAAAAAAGAAAAGAGAATGGCAATGTAACCATTCCTTTTTGTGTTTGCATAGAAGCACAGATAGCGGTCTACAGAAGGGAAAAGCCTGTAATTTCCCAAACGTGAAAAAGAAAATTGAAATGGCGTTACTGCATTTTCACCAAAGAAGACTAGAGTATTCTGAACAAACCTTAAGTAGGTTATTAAATTTCTGCTCAGCAACAGAGCTTTCCTTCCCCTCTGCAGCTACCAGCAGGTGAATCTGTGACCTCATTAAGCTTCTAGCATGGAGTCAAAGGTCAGAATTGCCTCTGGCCTGATAATTGAAAAGACATAAAGCTTCCAAATTAGTGTGCTTGCTTCAAAATTAGTAAGTCATGCAAACTGGTCTTTCAAGCATCAAATATTCTCTACCCATGAACACTACAACATCCGACAGTTACTGATTGATAAATGTCTTAATTTGCAAAGGTATTTGAGTCTTTCTAAAGCATATGCCATGTGATTGGACTCAATTGATTCATGCAGTGAACTGAAACCAACCACTGTCAAACATACGTTTCAGGAGAATAAAGAGATTGTGGCATAGAGGAGCAGAACTTTGCGTAAGATAACACACCTGCTAGAGGCTTCGGGTGAACTGATGGGCTCCTTCTGAAATCTCGGGTCTGACATGGCCTCCTCACTCTCTCAGCTTCTCGGCTGTCCTCTCATTTGTGTTCCAACCAGAACCCTTTTTTTTTTTTTTTTTAATTTTGTTTTATTTTCTCTCTCCATGTGTTTTGCCTTCAGGTATGACTGTACTACATGTGTGCCTGGTACCCGAGAAGGCCAAAGAGAACAATAGATCCCTGGGCTGGAGTTTAGAGAGATATGTGACGCCACATGGGTGCTGTGAATCAAACTCCAGTTCTGTGCAGGAGCAGCCAATACTCCCTAAGTGCTGAGCCACCTCTCCAGCCCCCTTTAGTTAGAATAGCCGTTCTGAAGGTGGTTACACTTTGACGGTCAGGTGTATTCTTATGTATCTACACACCACACACACATACCAAATAAATAAATAAACAAACAAATAAATAAGTAATCAATGACAGAGTTAAGACTAGATTAGCTGTGTCCTCTTTCATAATTCATTACATGGATTTCAACTTTTTCATCACCAACTATTTATTCTTACTGGTTTTCTTTTCTACATATCTCTACTGTACTCATCATACATTTGTTTAAAGATATAGATGTTTATTATATATGGGCTCTCTGCATATGAGAGAGAGCATATGGGTTATTTTTTTTTTTATTTCTGAGACCGTATGAACTTACTAATATTATACAATTCTACTCTCTCTGTTTCATGGCTGTTTTATGACTTCACTTTTCTTTAGAGCTAAATAGTATTTCATTTTAGTTTCTTGTTATCATGTTTTTTTCTGTTTATAGGCCACTAAATTGGTTCTGTTTATTTAGTGAAGTGAATAAGGAAGCAGTAAACAGGGGAGGGTTCAATATTTTCTGTGATAGGTATGGAGTTTTCTGAATTTTGCTCAGGAGTGAAATAGCTGAACCACATGATAGTTCTATATTTAATTTATTGAGTAATCTCCAAATGTATTTCTGTACTGGCTGTATTAGAAGGCACCTTTCACCATCAGTGAACAAGGCTTCCTCATAATCCTCCTCATACTCACTGTCTGATCTCTTGATAATAGTCATTCTAAGGTAAGGAGCTATATCACAGTATCTTTAATTAATGTTTCCCTAATGGCTAAGGATATTGAGCATGTCTTTAAATGGTTATTAGCCAAATGTGTTTGTATATTTCTTTTTTAACAGTCTATTTAATTAATTAGCTCATTTACTGACTGGCAGTTTTACTTCCTTGGCATTTAGTTACTGCATTTCTTTGTAAATTCTGGATATTGCCATTGTTTAAAGATGTAGTTATTTGTTCTGCTGGTTGTTTCCTTTGCTGCACAGAAACTTTTTATTTTTCATGTAGTCCTATCTGTTGATGTTTAGGGTTAATTCCAATGCTACTGGTATTCAGTTCTGTAAATTATTGCCTACTTCTGTGTCTTATGTGGTTTTCTTTTAGAAGTTGTAACATTTCAGGTTTTAAATTAAGGCTTTTGATCCATTTTCAATTGATTTTGGCTCAAACTGGAAGACATGAATCTAATTTCATTCTTCTGCAGGTAGAAATATGGTTTTGCCAGCTCCATTTGTTGAATCCATTAGGGTGTGTGTGTGTGTGTGTGTGTGTGTGTGTGCGTGTGTGTGTGTTTGCAACACATTTTTGGCAAGGATATGTGTTTATCTAAAGGTTGGATTTGTGTGCTGTAAAGATGGGAAAAATGTAACTTTTTAAGAAAGTACCAAAAAGTACAACTCAGTATAAAGGTATTTTGGATTGAAAAATAAAATATCAGTTCCAATTTTTTGCCCACTAGTGTAGACATTTAGAAATAGAGATTTCACTGTGATCATAATATATTGTATGAGAAAATTATTTTCTATAAAATATAAGCAATAAATAACAAAAAGTGGAGGTTTTAGAAGCTGTTAGAATCTTTTCTCTGCTTACTGATGAAACATATAAAGTTCCATCACAAAGCAAGCATAATCCATTACTAAGTAAAGTATTACAGGTGAATTACAGGTGAAGATATTGAAAATATCTTACCTGTTCCAAAGCACCAAAACTTATAGTCATTATGACAGAATAAACCAAAAATGCCTTAATATATAGCATTTGTTTTCAAAACATAGCCTAACAAGACATTTCTTTTCATCATGCTAAATTGTATGTTTCATGCCCTTATTATGAACCATTGTAACACACTGCATATATTTATAAATCAAAAACATATAAAATGATATTTATTTATGTATTTGATCCTACAATACAAATAAATAAATATATGCAGTCCATTAAAAGACAGTAAATCTGTGAAAATAATAAAAAGTATAAGTAATATCTCTGGAGAGATGATGCACTGGTTAAGAGCTTGTCCTGCTCTTCATGGAGACCTGAATTCAGCATCATGTCTGGTGACTGAGTGCTGTCTGTCACTCCTGCTCCAGAGAATCCATCACCTTTGATGTCCACCCCCACTGCACTCAAAGCATGTACCCATACACTGACACAAACATAGATACATAATTAAAATAAAGCAAAGTATGTTTTAAACCTTGCACTGAACAAGTTGCTAGCACAAGGAATGCAATTTCAGTGACCAAGTAAGAGTCTAGTGGGAAAAAGTCGGCATTGTGGCCTAACAGACAAAATAGATAAGAAGAATCAAAACCCTTCATGGTTAATGTTCTAAATTTTGAGGAAATGTGAAAAAGTCATCATTATTGCAGTTTGGGGAATTATTTGGGTTCTTTACAACATGTAACATTCATGGTGTATAAAATATATATGCAGATTATATTGCAGGCTATATATTACATACATGTGTGTTTTTATATAACATCTTTGTATCTGTGTATCTATGTATCTATGTATCTATGTATCTATCTATCTATCTGAGATTCAAATCTCTGTGGCATGACTTGTTTACCTTGCATGAAGAGGAAGACCAGAGACTTTTCAGGTGTAGTAGGGTTATGTTAGTCACCTAAAATATTAGGATTTTTCTAGGTTTCCTCACAGTAATCTATTTTTTTTTTTTCTGATGATGATCCAGAGAGCAAGGAATGCACATACTTAATATGTCCCATGCACATGTTTGAATGTAATGATAATAGGCCTATAAGTTTCCAATTATGATACGAAGTAGATTGCAGTCCAGGTTCTTAAAGTCTCACATTGACAGCAGTGCCTAGCTTTTCCCTTCATTCCTACCATTTGACAAAGGGATTTAGGCGCTCACCAGTTCTCTCTAAAGGACTCCACAATTGGTGTCACTTCCTTACAGCCCTGCAGTACTCTAAGTACCCTGTACTGCCTTACAGGGCCCCACATGTCCATTTGCTGGTTGCGATCAGGCTCAGATGTGGGAAGATGCTCGCTCAGCATCTTTACAATGTTTGTGGCTGAATCAAAATTGACAAATGGAATTCTTCCTCTCCTTCAGCACACCCTTGCCCTCCTCTTGCTTCTCTGGACTTTTAACCTTTGTGCCTCAGCTTTCTCACCTGTAAAGTAGGCCTGAGGGACAGGTCCTGGTTCTGACAGTAGAAGGAGGTTATCTCGTTGGAATGTGTACCAGTGGCCTCTGTCAATTTGCCCATTTGGAGTACAGAGATTCATGAGATGCCCAGAGAACCATGAGCTCACCGAGGCCAGGCACTGGGATTCCTCTTCAACTCGGCACAGACTCAAAATATGTTACACATATTTTTTGGGGTATGGAAATAATAATGCTGTATACCCATGTTCTTTCTGTTTCTGTGTATGTGCACACACATGTAGTTTTAAGGAGGTATTTGGATAGAGTGCAGCTTAATGTTTTTACCAGTAATCTCATTTTCATGAATATTTCACTGTAGGTAATTTTAGCTGAATGTTTAATTCTTTTGAAAAATTATTTCTCGCTTGTCTGTACTATGCCTATAGGCACATCTCACCTAAAAAAATTGTGAAAAATTATCAGGTTCAACTCATATTTTTAACCTACCAGGGAGAATGGAAAGTAATTTCTACCAACAGTGAAAAAAAAAGTCTTAATTCTTTACTCTGCCCCATATATTAGAAATGTATCTGTCTCTCAATTCAGCTGTGAAGTTATAATATCTGCCATTTATGTTTCGACTCAGAATCTAAACCTTTATAAATCTTGAATTAAGGTCTAAACTCATTTTAGGAATAAAACATCAGGATATATTAGTCAGAGAACCTTTGATGAGATGAGATAGAAAAAATTCTAATACTGTTTAGTATTATAATTTACCTCATAAATTGCATAAAAGGTCTTAGAGACTGGGACTGGTTTTATATATCTATAAGTCTTAATGGAGATAATTATTGATTTGCTATTTTTCAATAACCTGGTTTCTGAAAAATGCCTGTAGGAAGATTGGTTTTCTTTGAAAAAAAATGGCCTGGGGCTCTGAAGTATGTGTTCTTATTCCTAGGCAATGCTCTCTCTCACTGCTGTCTCTAAATGTGTAATTTCCAACCTCTGCTACTTTTCTTCCACTCACCCATGCTCAGAGATGAGAGAACGTGCCAGATGGGAGCGTCCTTAGTTCTTTTTTCCCTACTGTTCCATCACAAACGTTCCCCATTCATCTCCTTGTCCATCCCCTTTCCTTCCGACTCAGGTGAATTGCGTCCTATTGAATTCAAGTCTCTCAATCACCTTTTGTTTGTGTGTTTCTTCTTTACTCTTTAATATCTTTGATGCCTTCTATCAGCAATCCCTGTTTTCTATGGTTCTTTCTCCAAAGCAACTGAATCTATAACCATACCTATTAGTGAACTATAAAAGACAACTACAAACAGAGCTGAATATTTCTCTCCACATCCAATTGTGTAACTTCTACCATTTTATTTTCCACATATTAACATACATAATGCTACTACTTTAATCTCCCACTATTATAAAGAAGTGGCTCATTTGCAGGAATCCCTGCCTTTTCTATGTCTCTCCTATACTTCTTTCCCACCTTCTTCCATAGAAATCTTGGTGGTATTGTCTCTATAAAAATTCAGCCTGTAGCACAGTAAATAGGTTGTCAACGTGGCATTACTGTAAAGCACCCTCACTCTTAGTACAGTTTTTAGTCCATGTGTGTCTAAAATTGCTTCTAGAGTGTAGCTCTAGATTTATTCTCCTACCGCTCTTCCCTCTCAACTTCACATGTTCTGTTTTAAAGACACTGAGTCAACTTGGCGCTGCCTGTGTGTGCATAGGGATAGCACAAACTATTGGAGCTTGGGTAGCCTCTTGGGGGGCATAATCACTTCCTCATGCCCAACAGCCATCAATTGCCAGTATACCTCAGCTAGGGCTGAGAGTTCATGGACCACTCCGCGCCAGCCCCCACAAGTCCTGGTATTTTGGCTGGCCTGACCTTGTGCAGGTTTTGTGCATACAATTCCAGTGTCTACAGTTCACATTGCAATGGTTCTGTCTTGCCTCACGAAAGCAGATATCCACTACCTGTGGTTCCTACTCTCCTTTTACACCCTCTTTCTTGATGATCCTGAGCCTGAGCAGGACAGGGAGCGATGCAGATAACTCATTTGGAGCTGAGAACTCCACATTGCCCAGCTGTGAGGCTTTGTGTTAATCACCATCTGCTATGCAAAACAAAACAAAACAACAAAAAAAGTTTCTCTGATGAGGCTTGAGAGATGCATTACTTCCTTAAATGTGATCATCAGTTGTAGGAGTTCCCCAGTAATTTTTTTTCAGGGTCACTTATGTATGCTATTATATTAGCTGTAACATGTGTATAAAAATGAGAACTTAGGGAAAGTTTATTTTTATGCCCATTTAACAAAATGAGAATATGAGGTTCTCCCTAGGGGCTGTGACCTAGCTAGCCAGATTGTTTTGTCATAGTTCACAGTATGAAAAATTAGTTCTGTTTTCAGAGATGTGCTATAAATCTATTCAGAAAGTGGTTTTGCACTAGGAGGTATGTCTTGTCATGCCAGTAATTATTGAAGTTCACAGTCTTCACAGCTGGGCAAGATTGATTATTACTTTTCTTCTCTGGTAACATGCATAGCAGCATTCAATACTATAGAAGCTAGTCAATAAGGATAAAGCTTGTTTGATTTCTCCATGTCCCGATACTCAAATCTGTAGTGTTTCAGCAATAGGTCTTGTCATCAAGTTCTGAAGGATAACCAAGAGTATTAGCAATGTGATATTTGGGGAGATATTTATGGGACTCAAACTGACAGATTCAAAAGTGATAGGCATACCCAACAGTAAGCATTTTATTTGGTAGTCTATTGTGTTTTGGGAGTGGTATCCCTCCAATATAGAATTTAAATAGTTTTTATGTATATTTAGGATACTTTATAGTAGTAAATTCCTCTGTGTCTTTTTAGTAGTTCTTAAGTGTTAACAATCCCTCCTTATACTTCTGTTTCTCACCATCATTAACCTCTCCTCTTCTATTATATGCTTTTCTCTTTGCATATTACCTGTATTCTCTACCCATAACTATAAGTCTCTTCCATGGACCTTTGCGAGATTTCTGATTTTCTAGTTAGTTATTTATCTAAACATCAAAACCTGACATGCCCATTAGAGAGAGACTTGTGACATTTCAAAATTTAATTACTTTTTATTCCCTTTACATCCCAGTTGTGGTCCCATCCTTCCTGCCCTCACAGTCCTGCCCCTCTTTCCCGCCCCTGCCCCTTGCCTATTTCTCAGAAAAGGTAAGCTCCCTTTCCCATCAACCTCAGCTTAAATTGCATCAGTACTGACCATGGCCTTTTCCTCTGTGGCCTGACAAGGCAATCCCTCCAGCAGAAAGTGATTAAAAAGCTAACAAATGAGTCCATGTCCAATGCAGTCCCCACTTCCCTTACTAGAGGACCCACATGAAGCCTAAGCTGCCCATCTGCTGCATCTTTTTAGGGGGCCGAGGTCCAGTTCATGAATAATCCTTGGTTGATGCTTCATTCTTAGCAAACCTCTCTGGGACCTGGTTAGTGGGCTCTGTTATTTTTCTCGTGGAGCTCCTGTCACCTCCAGGTCCTTTTCTTTTTCCTCCCACTTTCCACAAGACTTCCTATGCATCACCCAGTGTTTGGTTGAGAGTCCAGCATCTGTTTTGTGCAACTGCTTGTTAGAGTCTTTCAGAGGACAACTGTGACAGGCTACCGGCTGTATCTGCAAGTTTAGCAGAGCATCATTCACAGTGTCAGGGGTTGGCACTTTCCAATAGGGTATGTCCTTGGTTGGGCCAGGCATTGGTTGGATAGTCTGTCAATCTCTGTTCTGTCTGCTTTATCTTCATTCCTCCCATCTTGTATGCAGGATAAATTTGGGGTCATAGTTTTTGTGAGTACCCTAGTAGAGGGTAGTTTCCCTCCACTAGGAGACTAGTCTAATTGGAGGGCGTCCTCTTCTGTCTCTATGGCCTCTGTTACTAGGAATCTCTGCTTGAGTATCCCTCATATCCTCCCAGGAGCCTATCTTGACTTAGGTCTCCAGTTTATCATACATATGTCCCGCCTCAGTTTCTCTTTTTCTCTACAGGCTTCGTTTCTCTTGCTCTCCCCAGGTCTGATCTCCATCCTCTTAACTCTCTGTGCCCCTTCTCCTACCTTGTTCCCCCTTTTCAAGCACTACCTCTGTCTAGTCTAGCTCCCTTCCAAGTGAATTTTATGCATCCTCCCTTCGATCCTCCATTTTACTTACTTTCTTTGGGTCTGTGTCTTGTAGTATGTTCATCCTGTGCTATATGGCTAAAATCCACTTATAAGTGAGTATATGCCATGTGTGTCTCTCTGGGTCTGGGTTCCCTCACTCAGGATGAGTTCCATCAATGTACCAGAAAATTTCATGATCTGCTTTTAATAGCTAGTAGTATTCCATTGTGTAAAAGCCATGATATCTTTATCCATTCTTCAGTTGAGGGACATCTAGGTTGTTTCCAGATTCTGGCTATTGCTAATACAGCTACTATGAACATAGTTCAGCAAGTGTCCTTGTTGTATGGTGGAGCATCTTTTGGGTTTATACCCAGGAGTAAAATAGCTAGGTCTTGAGGTAAAGCTATTCCCAATTTTCTGAGGAAACACCAGATTGATTTCTAAAGTGGTTGTACAAGTTTACACTCCCAGCAGTAATGAAATGTTCTTCTTTCTCCACTCTCTTACCAGCAGACATTTATTTTTTCAGGTCTTGATTTCCTCAGTCACAATGATTATTTCTAGCATCATCCATTTTCACAACTTCATCTTTCTTTACAGAAATAATATTCCATAGTGAATGTGCATACAATTTTCATTATTCATTCATTAGTTGTTGGATATCTGTCCAATTGTTTACTGACTATTGTGAATATAGCAGCAATGAACATGGATGAGCAAGTGTCTCTGTAGTATATAGATTTTTTTAGAAATATACCTAGATTAAAAGTCATTAGATATCCTATATAACTTTTTTCTTTTATAGTTTACAACACTAAATTGTGAAATTATTGAGTACAGGAAGTGTATCTTACCAGCTGAGTATGCACATGTCATAACTGAAGGTGGAGAAGGATAGAGAAAAGCCAAATACATTTTTTTGAAATACATACATTTCAAAAATGTAACCACAAGAAGGTCACTGTAATAGCTGATGGGATTTTCTAGAGTGATAGGGTCTTGATAGCCTTGGTAGATAACATTAATTCTTATTATTTTTAAGATGAATCCAAATTGAAAGGAAAACACACCTGATTTAATTTATTTGTTGTACTATGTCTCTAAAATATTAATGCAATAATTCATTTTTCTTTTATTTTCTCTATTTATAGAATATATTTATTTCTGCTTTTAAACATCCATTTGTTCTTAAGTCTTGTAATACATAGTACGTATGCCTGTGTATATGTATACACCAAATGCGTGCGCAACACACACACACACACACACACACACACACACACACACGGGCCTCATTAACAGAAGAAGAAGCAAATTGGGGTGGTATTCTTGTGACTTTGGTGTTTTTTTTAACTTCTTCTTTGATTAAAAAAAAAACAAAACACACACTGTCCTAGACAGTTTTCTCTAATAGAAGATGGAATGAATGGAAAGAAAAAAAAAATCACAAAGGTTTACAGGGGATAATTTTCAAAGAAACTGGTGATGTTCTTTGAGTTAGAAGGTGGTGATTAGTTTCCGAGATTCAGAAACGTGTGAGCCAACCTAATTAAACACCTTTTTGCTGAAAAGCATTTTGACAAATCAAGGTTGCCTTTGGAAAGTCTCAATGCTTTTATCAGAATGCTATTTCTACAAAAGTCTTTTAAACTAATAACTTATTAAATTTTATTTCCCAGTCTTGATTGGAATTATTTCTGTGTTAAAATAAAAATACAAGAGAGGATGCTTATGTTGGACAGATACAAAAATATATATTTAAATGTGTTAAATACACAGGAAACGAATGTGAAATACACACGTGATTTCTAGTAATAGTTAAAGAAATGAATGATTATATAAAAAAGGGATTATGTGGATTTGGGGATGAAGAAAGAAATGCAACTATTTAAAATCTGTAGGGGATTTTTTTTGAGCTATAGTAAGCCTTTACCATCTTTATGAGTTTATTATTGATCCAGTTTACGATGTATTCATAAAATGTCATTTTGACCTACAAATATGCTGAAATTTACTTTGTGGATTTTGTGCCATGATTCAATTGCATGTTTTGTTTTCTAAGAAAGAGTCTTTTCTGTCCTCCTGCTTGACATCCCAATGCCTAGACAGGTGCTTTATATAATCTAGTTTGAGGTCTGTAGAGAGATGAGACATAATGATCTCCAAGTGCTTTGCCAATCTCTAAACATAAGTTTCTCTGAATTGATTTTCCCCCCATAATGCCAGGAGGAGATGGTGATAGATTTAAGAGTATTACAAAAATTCTTTTATTTTATTGAAAATGGCCCAAAGCACTGTGAAAGAATATTTGATGTGACAGTATTACAGCATGAAGAGGATATGAGGATATGAGATTGCACTTCGGTCATGAAGAAGGGTGCTGTAAAGGAATCCACACAGTGCTGGTTGGATTTGATTTAACTTTTTGGGAATTGAGTATATTGAGGTGTTATATTACAAATAAGATTTGAGGAAAGATAATGAAGCTGAATCCTCATTAGATGGATGTGCTTTTCTGCATGTTTGATTGAAGGCCAAGGACTAGTATTGTCTTTTCGCAATTAATTTCCTTTGTGCCACATAACAGAAAAATTTCTAGAACAATTTATTCAGAGTTAATAAAGTTATGGATGTGAAACAATTAAGTGTTGGCTTATATTGAAGAGAAGGAGAAACTAATTAATAAGCTAGATTTTTGTATGCATAAAGGAAGATCATGTGATCTTGCCTTGGAGAAAAATTTCTGTGGAGGTGATAAACAGTGTCATTAACTATTTAGGTTATTTAATTTCAATTACAAAATTTTGTTCTCTGATTTCTAAAACCTATCACTAAATAATCTAATAGCATCAGTTTATCATCACTGTAAATTATAACTTTAGATTATGAACTCTACAATGGGGAATTATTTCAATATAAGTTAGGCATAGCTGATCATCTGAAATGATAAACTCCTTCTGAATCTTTTGTCTTTAAAAACATGTCTATAGTAAAGTTTATGTATCCTTTTATTCTGCATTTTTATTGCAATCTTGTATGTCATGACTTTTATTGAGTTGGAATTCTAGTCTCCAGCGTGATGGTTTTAGGTGAGGACTTTGAGAGGTTATCTGCATTGATGTGATTAGTGTTGTATTAGTTACGTTTTTGTTGCTGTGAAGAGACTACTTGATCAAGGCAACTTACAAAAAAAAAAAGATGCATTTAACTGGGGACTCATGGTGACAAGAATAAAGTCCATGGCCATCAAGGTAGGGAGCTTGACAGGAGGCAGGCAGTCAGAGTGCTAGAGCAGCACCTGAACACTTACATGCTGAGACTAAAACCACGAAGGGGGGGAGGGGCTGACACTTTATGGGAATGGCCTGGGCTTCTTAAACCTCAAAGCCCCAATGACAGAATTCCTCTAGGAAGGCCACATCTCTTAGTCCTTCGCAAACAGTCCAAGAACTGCACAACTCCGGTTCATATACATGATCTTAGGGGGCCATAATCATTTGAACCACCACAATGCCCTTTTCTAAGATGCTCAGAGGAGCTTCCTTCCTTTTCTCTCAAGTGAGACCATAAGGAAAAGACCGTTATCAACAAGCCATCAAGTGTGGTGCCCCCTCACTAGGGGTTAAATTTGCTAGTGCCTTTCTCTTAGACTGTCCTGCATCCCAAATGCTGAGAAAGAAATGCATGTCAAGTGGGCCACCCAGTCAATAAGGTTTTGCTGTAGCATCTGTCTTAGTTTCCTTCTCTCTTGTTGTGATGAAATGCTCTGCCAAAAGTGACTTCTGAGAGGAAGAATTTATACTGAATCCCAGCTTAAGGAAACAGTATAAGTTGTTCACATGAGCTTGCTAGAAACAGCTGGTCACACAGCACTTACAGTCAGGAAGCAGAGAAAATTATTAGATTCTCCCTACAGCTCAGCTAATTTTCTCCATTTTTTTTACAATGCAGGAATGGTCACACCCAGTCTTCCCACATTAATTAATGTCATCAAGATAATGCCTCACATGCATTCCAATAAGGATAGTGCAGGTGACTGTAGATTATGTTAAATTGACAATGAACACTATTCCAGCCTCTGAGTGAGCTGTATGTATCACAAGCTGCAGAAGTTACACTTAGTTATCCGAGTATGCTAAACAGCCTCTAAAATAAAGCTCTCTATATAGAAATTAGAAGATCAGTAAACATGTGGTAATTGATTTAATTAAGTTAAATGTATTCTGTTATCAGTCTCTACTGTTTCCATAGAAATGTTGACAATTTTCATCTTTGCTCTTATGTCAATCTATTTGTAAGTATATTTTGATCTTTCATAACATAATAATTGAAGGCATTAACAAATAATTAACATCAACTGATGTTGAGAATGTGCTGTACTAATTTCTATTGTTTATGTCGGCTGAACATAAACCTGTTTACATTTTTTTCATGTTTGTGAATGGACTAAGAGCTTTGTAACATATATCACTGTAGCACTGACTTTAATTTCAGGCTCTTACACTAAACAAAAAGAAATCCTAGGGAATAGGCTGAAACCTCACTCAGAAAGGCAAACAGGATAGACATTGGGAGTAGGAGAAGACAAGGAACAGGACAGGCGCCTTCCATGGGGGGGGGCTCTAAAATACTGTATCCATCAGGATATTGAAGGAGATGCTGAGACTCAGAGCGAAACTTTGGGCAGAGTGCACAAAACCTTATGGGAGAAGAGGGAGATAGAAAGACCTGAAGGGGACAGGAACTCCACAGTGAGACCAACAGCACCAGAGAAACAAACAAACAAACAAACAAACAACAACAACAACAACAACAAAAAACCAAAAAACGGTCTCAGGGGGATCTGCAGAGACTCCAACCAAGGACCATGCATCAAGACGACCTAGACACCCTGCTCAGAGGAAGCCCATAGGTTGCTTAGTTTCCAAGTCGGTTTCCTAGTAAGGGGAACAGGAACTGTCTCTGACATGAACTCAGTGGCTGGCTCTTTGATCACTTTTCCCCAAGGGGGGCGGGGAAGTGCAGCCTTGTCAGAACACAGATGAAGATGATGCAGCCAGCATTGATGAGACCTGATAGGCTAGGGTCAGATAGAAGGGGATGAGGTCCTCCCTATCAGAGGACTAGGGAAAGGGCGTAAGGGAAGAAGAGGAAAAGTGGATGGGTTTGGGAAGAGACAAGGGAGGGGGCTACAGCTAGGATACAAAGTGAATAAGTTGTAATAAAATAAATAAATAAAATTTAAAAAGGGAAATGTTAAAAAAATAAAAATTCAGGCTCTAACAAAGGCTTGCTGTAATAAGGTTTAATATTTTCTCTTAAGCATTCCAAATCCTTTCAAACATTTAGTGTCCCAGAACCCCAAAGGGGGCTATTGTATGCTCAAATAGACTGACACTCATTTCCTTCTGCACTGTGATGTAGTCTTTGGATATCTTTATATATGCACATTCTTCGAATCCTTCACACCATCTCCAGGTTACTTGCAATTACCAATAAAATGGCAATGTAAGAAAATGTCTGTGAAATGCACAGATAAAAAAATGCAACTAAGATTTTTTTAAATGTATTATATTTGAAGACAAAAACAAAATTAAATAGAGGCTAAGAAACAATCATTTTTTTTTAACCAGTTCTTTGACAGCCATCTAGAGGTCTTCTTGGTATGTGCTGAATCAGTATAGATTATTTGTGTTCATTACTCTGTTGTTTTGATGGTCTTGAGGACAACTTACACATTTTTTTCAACACATGGTAGAGGCAAGGGTTCTGACGTAGGTCGGGTGTATCAAATCATAAGCTCTGCCACTTGCTAATTAGGGGAGCTTGAACTGTCTATTACTGTGTATGCAATAATATATGATCTACTATTATGTGTACCAGTGAACGCTGTCTATTACTGTCTGAACAATACTGTACTGTCTGTTACTATGTGTACAATAATATACTGTCTAGTGCTATCTGTACAATGATATGTAGTTACTATCTTATAATAATATACTGTCTAGTACTATCATACAACAATATGCTGTTTATTATTGTATGTATAGTCATATGCTGTCTAGTACTGTCTTACTAAGTTAGCATGAAAATACCCCTGTCACGCTCTTTGTAAAGGTTTAGCATAGGGAAGATCTCAACCTTTTTTTTTTTAATTTTTATACTTATTAGGATGCTCACCTGAAATAACCTATGTGAAAGGAAACTCAGATATTATAGAAAAGAACAGACATCTTCACAATCGGTATTATTAACATGTTAGATGTAGTGTTTAATGCCAGTTTTCTTTAAGAAACACAAAAGCAGGCTTTTGAAAATGTTCTTGAGAGCCAACAACTTAATTTTTTTCCCTGTTGGAGAAGCCTCACATTTAAGAGCTGTGAACAGAAAATTATAGAATAATCATAGCACTATTAGGAAGATTTGTAATTTACTGGAAGCTTTCACTGAAACTGATGAAAGTTAGTTGAGAACAAAGATAATAATAATATTGCTCAAGTTAAAAGCTAAAGAGATACTAAACACTTTCAGCATTTGAAAAATTATGTTCCCAGAAAAGAGAAAAATAAGAATGACCTGGTCTCTTAGTTATTAGTTATTAATGTTTTTGATACTTTAAAAAAAATGGTCTTCTCCTTTTTGACAAGTCTGACCAGTTGATGGACACATTGTTCCGATCTCCTGACCCCTGAGAAGCAGCTGCACATATGGTGCACAATTGCCTCGGCCACAGGATATGATCCGATCTCTGTTCCCCAGAGACTGATGGGGCAGGGGTGTTTCCATAGCAACATGAACAAAACACTATCTGCCTACTGTCTAAGATCACACTTTATTTTTCCTAGGACAGCCTACTTACCAAATTGTCACCCTGTGTGTATAAACTACAATCTTATGTAAATTATTTAAAGGCAAAGAGAAATTAAGATGGCAAAGTAGGAATGATAGGTAGTTTACAACAAGTCAGAGTCGTCTAAAATGCTGAACATAAATTACCTTTGATAGAAGTCAAATGCCTGAGTGTGAAGTAGAAGGAACACGAGTGATGAAAATTCCCATTTAAAATATAAAACCTGAGAGATGCCTGAAGCAAGTATGAATCATGGGAGCACTTTTGAGGACTTAAACACAACCTTCTTTGGTGACACCTCTAGTAAATTAAATCCCTTTTGTAAATTATGGTCATTCTTTTTTTTTTTAATTAAATTTTTTATTTTTTTACATTAATTACATTTTATTCGTTTTGCATCCCACTGTAGCCCCCTCCCGCATCCCCTCTCAATCCCACCCTCCCTCTCTCATCTCCTCCCCTGCCCCTCTCCAAGTCCACCAATAAGGGAGGTCCACCTCCCCTTCCATCCAACCCTAGCTTATGAGGTCTCATCAGGACTGGCTGCAATGTCCTCCTCTGTGTCCTGGCAAGGCTGCTCCTCCCTCAGCGTGAGGGGTGGTCAAAGAGCCAGCCACTGAGTTCATGTCAGAGACAGTCCCTCTTCCCCTTACTAGGGAACCCACTTGGACACTGAGCTGCAATGGGCTACATTTGAGCAGGGGTTCTAGATTATATACATGATTATACCTTGGAGTATCAGTCTCAGAAAATAACCCTGAGCCCAGATATTTTGGTTCTGTTGTTCTCCTTGTGGAGCTCCTGTACCCTCCAGGTTTTACTAACTCCCCCTTCTTTCATATGAATTCCTGTACTCTGCCCAGAGTTTGGTTATGAGTCTCACCATCTGCTTTGATACACTGCTAGGTAGAATCTTTCAGAGGCCCTCTGCAGTAGACTCCTGTACTGTTTCTTGTTTTCTCCTTCTTCCAATGTCCTTCCCCTTTATCTTTCTAAGTGGGGATCGATCCTCTTACTCCAGGTCCTCCTTCCTGTTTATCTTCTTTAGGTGTACAGATTTTAGTATGATTATCCTATCTTATTGGTCTAGTATTGACTTATAAGTGAGTATATACCATATGTGTATTTCTGCTTCTGGAATACCTCACTCAAGATCTTTTCTAGATCCCACCATTTGCCTGGAAATTTCATGATTGCCTTGTTTTTTATCGCTGAGTAGTATTCCATTGTGTAGATGTAACACAATTTCTGCATCCATTCCTCCGTTGATGGACATCTGGGTTGTTTCCAGGTTCTGGTTATTATGAATAAAGCTGCTACAAACATGGTTGAACAAATGTCCTTGTGTACTTGAGCATCTTTTGGATATATGCCTAGGAGTGGTATAGCTGGATCTTGAGGTGGTACTATTCCTAATTGTCTGAGATAGTGCCAGATTGATTTCCAAAGTGTTTGTACAAGTTTGCATTCCCACCATCAATGGAGGAGGGTTCCCCTTTCTCCACAAGCTCTCTAGCATGTGTTGTCACTTGAGTTCTTGATCTTAGCTACTCTGATAAGTATAAGGAGAAAACTCAGGTGTTTTTTTTTTTTTTTAATTTGCATCTCCCTGATGGCTAAGGACCTTGACCATTTCTTTAAGTGCTTCTCTGCCATTCTATATTCCTCTACAGAGAATTCTCTGTTTAGCTACATACCCCATTTTTTGATTGTATTACTTGATTTTTTTTTAACTTCTTTAGTTCTTTATATATTCTGGATATCAGCCCTCTGTCAGATATGGGGTTGGTGAAGATCCTTTTCCAGTCTGTAGGCTGTCGAATTGTTCTGATGACAGTGTCTTGCTTTACGGAAGTTTTTTCAGTTTCATGAGGTCCCATGTATTGATTGTTGATCTCAGAGCCTGAGCTGTTGGTGTTCTGTTCAGGAAGTAGTCTCCTGTGCCAATGAGTTCTAGGCTCTTCCCCACTTTTTCCTTCTAACCGATTTAATGTGTCTGGTTTTATGTTGAGGTCTTTGATCCACTTGGACTTTAGTTTTGCGCAGGGGGATAACTATCTTCAACCATTTGTTGAAGATGCTGTCTTTTTTTCCACTGAATGGTTTTGGCTTCTTTGTCAAAAATCATGTATCCATAAGTGTGTGTTATGGTCATTCTTAATTCAAAATAGCTCATGTGGCTGAGATGTTGTTTTAGATTGCTTTGTTCAAATCTCCATTAATTCCACTAAAAACTCTGAACTGATTTCTTCTGCCTTGATGGTATAGACGAAGAATCTCAGGGGTTTGACGTCCATACTCTAAACTTCAGAATGTGACTTACTCTTTCTTCTGCTCCTCCGTGGCCAAGCTCTATACAAAAATGAAATGTGAGAACCAATGAGAGAATCACATTTAGTAGAGCTGAAGGAGTACTTTCTGATATTCTTGCCCTTCTCTGTGCCTTTATATGGATAACAGTAACTGACCACCTCAAATAGCTATTGAAAAGCGCTTGAGGAGCAGTGGAAGATTGTAAACTCACCCTGAAATTGGAGTTGATAGCTAATAATTCAAGCCATTTTCAAACTTAATTTATTATCATAGTAATATGACGGCAAACTCTTTATGGATAGTAAAGTATAAATTATATGAGAAAATGAATTGTCCTTTATGGTCCTGTCATCATAGATATGAAAATAAATTGGATGGAATTTTTTTTTTAACCTACCCTCCCTGTTAACCACATTTTGTTAATTTATCTTCAGTTTCATATTGATATATCTAAGTTTACATGTAACATTTGTGAAAGAAATTCTACTCATGACAATGCTGTTCTAAATGCTGATCCATATTTTTAGAGCATCAAGTCTTCAATATAATGTCTACAAAATCAGTCTCTGTTTACTTCGGTTGTAATGAGCTACGGTAATCCTTTGTGTTTTGTTTCTGCAGCAAGCACTGTCTTCCTTATTATTTCACTGTATTCATATTTAAGATACCTGTTTCAGAGCCAAAGTCTATCAAGGTATAATTGTATTAAAAATAAGCCTAGGGCATGATTGCATTTCTAAATTGCTATCAGTACAATCAGTGGCTTTTGCTTCGCATATTCATTTCCAATACACTTTATTTTCATGTTATTATTTTTCAAAACAAGGGTTTTGGAACAAATGTTTGTTCTGGCCTTTTTATTTTCCATAGCTGTGACAATTTTACAGTTAAGGTAATATAAAATTTCTTCTCGTAGTACACTGTGGACATTGGCTTTAGGAAGGTGTTATTCACTTCTCAGGGCACTTCAGAGGTCATGGTAGATCACGGAGTGACAGGGCTCACTCTAAGATCTCCTAGTTTAGTAAGTTTATGGTAGAAATTTTCATGTTTTAGTAGTTCCCAAGGGAAGCTGCCCAATATGGCCTTGGTGAACTTTGAGTACTTTTTAGAAGCATGGGGTCTCTTCCACAGATACATAGGGAATTCATTGTGAAGAAGTGATGAAGACAGTGGTGGCACTAGCCAGTGGATTGTGAGTCTGCAAACAAAAGGATCTGTGCTCTGTGAGAGCAGACCGACCAGACATGGTGTGTCTGAACCTGTTATATAACACTGCTGCAGCACTGATAACCTCCCCATACCCAGCATTACTGGTTTCCAGCCCAGTTCCGCATCGTCTGCTGTGTGGTTGTGTTCCGGATGCATTGCTTGGCACTTGTTCTTTATCTCATATACTTAGCAACAAACACATCTCACTGCTGATGATCACATAAATAACTTAGCATGTGTTTGCCCACCTACCACACCAGGGAAAAACCCTGTGCCCAGAACCCCTGAGCTTTATTAATGCTCAGTACCACAGGCTTTCTCCTATTCTTGCTGGTTAAACCCTTGTAGCCTTTAAGCATCCTGTTGGCCTCCTGGTGACCATTAATCTCCCTGGGATTTGTAAATGTGGACTGTTCTATAAATCTGGTTTTCACCGTCTTGTTGCACCTCACCTGACTGACAAGCCAGCATTAAATCCTAATCTGAATCACTGATGTCCCTGATCAAATCTCTGCTGCTCTAAAGCAGTGGCTCCCAACCTGTGGGGGGTGACCCCTCCAGAGGTTGCTTATCAGATATCCTGCATATCGGACATTTGCACTATGATTCATAACAGTAGCAAAATTACAGTTAATGAAGTAGCAAAGGAATAATTTTATGGTGGTGGTGGAGGTCACCACAACTTGAGGAACTGTATGAAAGAGTCTCAGCATTAAGAAGGTTGAGAACCACTGGTCTGAAGAGAGAAATCAGGTTGTAAATACAAGTAAAACCCACATGGTATTCAGTCACAAGACAATGAGTTAAATATTTTGGGTTTAATAGTTTGTTCTAGCCACATGCTATTAGGGTATCATCCTAGGTTCCATAGGTACGGGAGACTCTGAGTCTTGTCACAATGGACAGGGGCACAGAAGGCAGCCTGGATTCCACCTGCATTACTTAGTCCTAACTTCTATCCCATGATGCCTTCAGGCAGCTGGCTGCTGCAAACCTGAACTTAGAAAGCATCTGTCTTTTATTCACTACTTTTTTTATCTGCTTTATTTTTTTTCTTTTTCAAAATTCTTTATTACAACTTATTCACTTTGTATCCTGGCTGTGGCTCCCTCCTTGTCGCCTCTCAATTCCAAGCTCCCTTCCACTTCTCCCCCTCTACCCCTCCCTTAGTCCACTGATATGGGAGGTCCTCTTCCCTTTCTAGCTGATCCTAGCCTATCAGATCTCATCAAGACTGGCTGTATTGTCTTCCTCTGTGGCCTGGCAAGGCTGCAACCCTTAGGGAGATTAGAAAAGCCTGATTAGAAAGCCTGCCACTGAGTTCATGCCAGAGACAGCTCCTGCTCCCCTTATTAGGGAACTCACTTAGAGACCGAGTCTCTGGGCTGCATCTTAGCAAGGTCTTTATGTTCTCTCCTTGCATGGTCCTTGGTTGGAGTATCAGTCTCTGCAGAGCCCACGGAACCCAGGTTTATTTTATTTTATTTTATTTTATTTTATTTTATTTTATTTTATTTTATTTCATTTCATTTCATTTCATTTCATTTCATTTTATTTTATTTTATTTTATTTTATTTTATTTATTATTGTTTTGCCTCTGTTGGTCTCCTTTTGGAGCTCCTATACCCTCCAGGTCTTTCTTTCTCCCTCTTCTTTCATAAAATTCCCTGCACTCTGCACAAAGTTGGGCTATGAGTCTCAGCCTCTGATTTGATACCTCAATCAGTGGAGTCTTTCAGAGGTCCTTTGTGGTAGGCTTCTGTCCTGTTCCTTGTCTTCTCCTACTTCCAATGTTTATCGCATTTTCCCTTTTGAATGAGAATTGAGCATCTTCCCTAGGGTCTTCCTTTTGGTTTAGCTTCTTTCGAAGTATAGATTTTAGTATCTTTATCCTACATTATATGGCTAATAACCACTTGTGAGCAAATATATACCATGCGTGTCTTTATGCTTCTGGGTTACCTCACTCAAGATGATCTTCTCTAGTTCCCACCATTAGCCTGCAAATTCCATGATTTCTTTGTTTTTAAGAGCTGAGTAGTATTCCATTGTGTAAATGTACCACAATTTCTGTATCCATTCCTCCATTGAGGGGCATCTGGGTTGTTTCCAGATTCTGGCTATTATGAATAGATCTGCTATGAACCTGGTTGACCAAATGTCCTTGTTGTATACTTGAGCGTCTTTTGGATATATGCCAAGGAATGGTATAGCTGGATCTTGATGCAGCACTATTCCTAATTTTCTGAGAAAGCACCAGATTAATTTCCAAAGTGGTTGTACAATTTTACATTCACAAGAACAATGGAGGATGGTTCCTCTTTCCACATCTTCTCCAGCATGTGTTGTCACTTGAGTTTTTGATCTTTGCCATTCTGATAGGTGTAAGGTGAAATATCGGGGTTGTATTGATTTGCATCTTGCTGATGACTAAGGATGTTGAACATTTCTGTATGCGTTTCTCTATCATTCGATATATCTACATTGAGAATTCTCTGTTTATCTCTGTACCCCATTTTTTTGTTGGATTACTTGGTTTGTTGGTATTTAACTTCTTGAGTTCTTTTTATATTCTGGATAATAGCTCTCTGTCAGATACAGTGTTGCTGAATATCCTTTCCCAATCTGTAGGCTGTTGTTTTGTTCTGATGACAGTGTCCTTTACTTTATAAAAGCTTTTCAGTTTCATGAGGTTCCATTTACTGATTGTTGATCTTAGAGCCTGTGCTGTTGCTGTTCGGTTCAGGAAGTTATCTCCTGTGCCAATGAGTTCCAGGCCCTTCCCCACTTTTTCTTCTAACAGGTTTAGTGTATCTGGTTTTATGTTGAGGTCTTTGATCTACATGGACTGTACTTTTATGCAGGGTGATAATATGGATCTATTTGCATTTTTCTATATGTAGAAATCCAGTTGGACCAGTACCATTTGTTGAACATTCTGTCTTTTTTCCATGGTATTGATTGGCTTATTTGTCGAAAACCAAGTATCCATTGATGTGTGGTTTCTTTCTGGGTCTTCTCTTCGATTCCATCAATCCTCCTGACTCTTTCTCTGCCAGAACCATGCAGTTATTATTACTGTTGCTCTATAGTAGAGGTTGAGATCGGGGATGGAGATACCGCCAGAAGATCTGTTATTGTACAGGATTGTTTTAGCAATTCTGAGTTTTTTGTTTTTCCATATGAAATTGAGAATTATTCTTTCATATTCTGTAAAGAGTTGTGTAGGTATTTTGATGGGAATTTCATTGAATCTGTAGATTGCTTTTGGCAGGATGCCATTTTCACTCTGTTAATCCTTCTGATCCATGACCATGGGAGATCTTTCCATCTTCTAATATTCTCTTCAATTTCTTTATTCAGAGACTTGAAGTTTTTTTCATGCAGGTCTTTCACTTCCTTGGTTATTGTCACACCAAGGTACATTGTTATTTGTGGCTATTGTAAAAGGTACTGTTTCCCTAATTTCTTTCTCAGCCCTTTTGTCTTTTGTATACAGGTGTGCTACTGATATTTTTGAATTAATTTTGTATCCAGCCACTTTGCTGAAGGTGTTTATCAACTGAAGGAGTTCTCTGGTTGAATTTTTGGGGTCGCTCATGTATACTATCATATCATCTGCGAATAGTGATACTTTGACTTCTTCCTTTCCATTTTGAATTCTGTTGATCTCCTTTAGCTGTCTTATTGCTCTAGGTAGGACTTCAAGTACTATGTTGAAGAGATACAGATAGTGTGGGCAGCCTTGCTTTGTCCCTGGTTTCAGTGAGATTGATTTAAGTTTCTCTCCATTCAGTTTAATGTTGGCCATAAGCTTGCTTCATATTGCCTTTACTATGTTCAGGTATGTGCCTTGCATGCCTGATCTCTCCAAACACTTAACATGAATGGGTATTGGGTTTTGTCAAATGCTTTTTTGGCATCTAAGGAGATGATTATGTGTTTTTTTTTCCCTTCTGTTTCTATATGTGGTGGATTACATTGATAGATTTCTGTATATTGAACCACCCCTGCATGCCTGGGATGAAGCCTACTTGGTGATAGTGAATGATATCTTTTATGGATTCTTGGATTCAGTTTGCGAGGATTTTATTGAGTATGTTTGTGTCAATGTTCATAAGAAAGATAGGTCTGAAGTTCTCTTTTTTTTTTGGGTCTTGTGTGGTTTAGGTATCAAGGTTACTGTTACCTCAGAATGAGTTTGGTACTGTTCCTTCTGTTTCTATTTTGTGGAATAGTTTGAAAATTATTGGTGTTAGCTCTTCTTTGAAGGTCTGGTAGAATTTTTATTTAAAATCTTCTTAGCTCAGGATTACCTTGGACTTGCTTCATATTGGAGACTAGCTGTGAAGTCCTTGAACAACTCCTGACTAGGTTTTCTGAGTGCTTGGATTATCAATCTGTACCACCCTGCTATGCTTTGAGGAAACTCTACTGTTGCAGTTTGGCCTGCCTGCATTGCTATAAAACTTGCCCCACAGAATTATCCTTATTTCTGTATATTACCCACTAGTATGTCCTCTACTTTGGAAGAAGTCACTCTCTTTTCCAATGAAGTTTGCTACATAAAATCTTTCAAAAATATACTCTTTCTGACTTCCTTCACATGACAAAATCACATGACAGTCTTGTGGAAAAATATTCTCCTAAGTGGTGACTGAATTGAATTCTGATTGAGAGAATACTAGTCAAGACAGTTATGAAACTTATAGTCATAGTAAATATACTTTTAATTAAATATATTATTTTGTATGTTTTAATTTTTCTGCCTCTGTTCGGGGTGGTGTGTGTGTGTGTGTGTGTGTGTGTGTGTGTGTGTGTGTGTATGTGCCTTCACTGGCCAGAAGAGGGTTTTGGGGTCTTGTATCCCTTGGGATAGGAGATAGAGACAGTTGTGTGCTGCCATGTGGGTACGAGGAGTCATTGAGGAGTTCATAAACATGTGTTTAACCCGTAAAGTACTATGCAGTTTATCCACTATTTAATTCTTCTTTTATACTATAGAAAATTGAGGTAGAAGGTATTCATTTTATTTGTCCATTTAATTTGTTCATACACATACTCTGTTGTAGAGGTATCTTCATTGTTTTTTAAAGTTATTTACGGGTCAAATTAGTCCAAGATAGGCAAAGAAAAGGTCACACAGTGACTTAAATCAGTCAACTTACAGCATTGGATTTATTTGAATACAGTCCATTGGTAAGCAAAAGTTGGAAGATCTTTAGACTTAACACTATACATTTAACCAAAAAATTACTATTTGCTTTCTCTGGAAACACTATCTCCTCAAATAAGTAATATGACATTGTAGCTTCTCTGGTTAGAGGCCCAGAACTGTTGCCAGCAGGACTGAGGACTAGACTTGCTGAAGGACTGCCCTTGTATCAATCTTCGCTGTAGCATGGTGAAATCCCATGCTTTTTAGATGTCTGTGTAACATTCAGTTAATGTAGCATTTCAAAAAATTAAATGATGAGCTATTTATTGGGAAATATGCTTGTCTCATAGGAAGATAAGTTTTGAGGCTAGAAGGTCATAGCAAAGTGACATTTCAAAGTGTCATGATAATGAATGATGGTGCTTCTCTGAACGTCGCTATCAATCTTGATGAGGCCTTGGAGTCATTATCTCTGCATTTCCACACACAGTGACTGTGAGCTTGTCATACATAGGGAGAGACTTGGAAAGTGTAGAGGCATGGGAGGGCTGTTGATTTTGTATGGAGGGGACTCATGGTCATTTAGAAGGAAAAGCCTAATGTGTGTCATAATGGTGCACTAACAGCCTAATGTGTGGCATCATGTAGGAATCAAATTGTTGGTTTCACTCAAATTGTTTTTTACTTAATGTTTCTGAAAGAGTGACTATTGCTAAGTGTCTATTGTCTCTAAAACATGCTGCCCTAAAAGAGTGTTCTCAAGTCTTGATCTGAAAAAAAAAATATATATATATATATATCACGGTGAGTTTGGCTGACAGAACTGACACACACATGCATCAGAATCTCTGCACACGCGTGGCATTGGCATTCCTGCTCAGGGGGCCAAGATGGTCAAACAAGCTCATTGGTTCATTCTTTACAGGTGGCCAGGCACATAGTTGAAGTGAAAATTGCCTTCAGTTTATCAATGTTTTATTCTTTTGCTTTGAACTGTGGAGCCGAATGAAGGTGGCGTCAATCATCTGTTGCGTATCATTTGCTTTCATGCTGCTAAGAGGGGTTTTGTTTTCTCACCAGATGAAATCTCGTTTACCCTGGCTTCTGTTTTCTAAGAGTCTGCCAATTGCTCACAGCTAATTACAGCTCTGAGATTAGGCTTGAAGCTTTGTGGTTAATTTCAAAAGCACTTACTGAATATGACAGATCTAGGCTGAAATCTATACAACAGGATCCAGAAGCTCGGTTCCAAAGTTTTGTTTTGTACTTGATTACAAATAGAAAGTATAAATGATGACTAGCATGATTTCAGCAAGTTTCATTCATATGTTTTGCATATATTATAGTTTCTGAAATGGTACACCAAAAACAAAGAAAAATACTGTAGTTATTGTGGGATCTTTTTTTCACACAATGTGGCATTTTAAAAATAGACATTTATCAAATGAGTTATTATGCATCCTTACATTTCACCTCCACAATTAAGATGCACTTATGGTTTGGCTTAAACCAATCAATATTAATTATTTATTACATAGATCATTGTCTTAGTATCTCCTTTAAATAACTATAGATGTGCTAAGATGTTTGAGTTGACATAAATAACTAAACTGTACATTTTTTAATTTCTATTTAATCTTTTTTTTTTTGCAAATTTAAATTTAAAGAAAGTTATCTACCGAGTTACACAGTCTGTTCTTTTTCTAATGAACGTGTGGGATAGGCTGCTGATTATCAGAGTTCAGGAGTGTTTCTCATTATTGAAGATCATTTTTTAAAATTTATATTGGATTTCACTAACAAGTTTCTTTGTTCTTGTAATTTCTATGATTTATCAAAAAATAGAAAATTATAAACAAATTGATCATATCCTTACGTTTTATTCCATTAAACAAAAGCAGAGGGTCTGTAAAAGCTATTCTAATCAAGTGTAAGCAAAACATAGAAGTCCCTTACACCTACTTGTAAGCAGGACGCTGGCTGGGGATATGATTAAAGAGCCAGCCACTGAGTCTCATGTCAGAGACAGCCTCTGTTCCCATTACCAGGGAACCCACTTGGAGCCTGAGTCTATGGACTACATCTTAATGCATGGATTTTATAAAAGAAGGGGAGATAGCTCCTGGATGGGACAGGAGCTCTGAAAGGAGACCAACAGAGCCAAAAAACCACAAAAACCTTGGCCTTGGGGGTCCTGCAGAGACTGATACCCCAACCAAGGACCATGCATAGGGAGGCAACCTTGTTTTTAAACCCCTACATCAAAGCAGTTTTCATACAGTATGGCTTCCGTGGATTATTTTGTTCCTTCAAAACTACTACTTGGAAAGATGATAGGTTCCTCCTGAGAAAAGTCATTTCCCTGGGGAAACTGGTGGGATTCCTCTTTGACATTCAACCACTGACTTTGAAGCCTACCTGGGAGAAAGCCATGAGCAATAGCAATTATCAGATAAAACTGATATATTTTCAGAAACAGATTCCTAAAAATGCCGACAGCAGATACAGGTAACAACATTATAGTGGTTCACTCGCTGCATAGCTCAGTTTACTTAAGGTAAACTTCAAGGTGATGTGTAATAATTGTTTCTCTCAGAAAGTACTATAACCCAAAGAGAAAGAGCAAAGGCAAATGCTGGAGAGTAGTAAGTTTCAGGCTGTTGGTTTCGTGTGCTTGAGTATTTGCAGTCTCACCTACAGCAAATATATATCTATATATCTATATCTATATCTATCTATCCAGATAAAAATGCCTATTGCTAGGCATTTTGTGATTGCTAGTTTGTGATTGTTTAGCACACTTACCCTGTTAGATCTCTTTCTTGTATTTATCTGAAGGATTTACATTTGTGATTACATTTTGATTTACACGGGAATTTAACTGAAAAAATTAAGAAAGCATGTATATTGTAAACATACAGAAAGCATCTTTCAGGTATTGACTCCCAGCTGTTTGCGTGTGTGTGTGTGTGTGTGTGTGTGTGTGTGTGTGTGTGTGTGCGTGTCTGCATACATGCATGGTTGTATATGACATAGTGAACACAGTATTATTTTTCTTGTAGGAGGAATTATGTATTGGATATACTTATATATTGTTTGTATGTCATATTCTGTAAACTCAGAAGGCATATGCTTATTGCCTCTAAAATCAAGTATGTACAAGTAAAGTGAATTGTAAAATTTATTTTTGTAATTCTTTTGAGTAAGGATCTCTGTATATTGTTCTGGCTAAACCCTAACTCATAATCTTCCTTTAAGATCCTCCACACTGATTTGTGGGAGCGTACAAACTAGCCAAGTCACATTGCTTTTTAAGGATATTTTTCTTTTAAATCAGAATATACACATATTCACCTGGCTACCACATTTTATTATCAAATGGTGAAATATACTGATCTTATTGAATTTAGTGTGTTATCACATTTTATAACTTTTAACCTCATGCCCCTGGTTCCAGATGTCTCTCTTTGTTCAATGGACCTTTTTATGATGCAGAAATAATGTTTTTATAGACACATTTTACACAATATGTAGGTATATGCAGTATGATTTTTAAATGAAGTGGTTCCTGCATATATTATGTTTTTCATGGTGAGACCCTTTGTTTATAATATTGCTAGAATCCTGAGGAGCAATTTTGCTGGATCTCTGTATTTATATAAATTTAAACTGACCACATTGTCCATGCCTATTGAAAAGAGAAGTTTACATTCTTTTAAGATATTTCGTGTGGTACAAAATAGTCATGGGATGTTATGCAGTTCTGTCTGTTGAAGTGTTAACACTTCCTACTGACCTGAGGAATGTCCTCCTTTCTATCTCCCTTCAACACTCCTTTAGAAACCATGGGGAGAAAGCAATAGTCCTGCAATCTATATTTTCTTTTATTTTTTTTCTTCTTCCCTTTTATTAAAAGTAGATTCTTTTATCATACAAAATATCCTGATTAGAGGATCCATTCCCTTTACTCCTCTAAGTTGTCTCCCTCCTCCTTCCCTTCTGGATTCACTTCCTTTCTGTCTCTCATTGAAAGAGACCAGGTATCAAAGAGGCAACAATAAAACATAACAAAATTAAATGTAATAAGATAAAACAAAAGTCATCACATTGAAGTTATACAAATCAGCAAAAGAAAAAGAGCCCAAGAGAAGGCAATCACAGAACAATCACAGAACTCCAGAATCACACAAGAAGGAGTCCCATAAAGATACTTAACTTAAAGCTATAGTATTCAAGTAGAGGACCTGGTGCAGACCTATGTCTGCTTGCTGCTTCAGTCTCTGCGGACATATGCACCTCGCTCAGGTGATTTTGAGGGACCTTGATCTCCTGGTGTCCTTCATCCCTGCTGTTTCTTAAGATCTTTTCACCTCCTTTTCTGCAGGGTTCTCTGAGTTTTAAGGGGAGGGATTTGATGGAGACATCCTATTTAGAGCTGTGTGATCCAAATCTCTCTGTCTGTCTGTCTCTCTCTCTCCCTCTCTCTGAAAAATGTCTGGTTGTGGATCTCTGTATTTGTTCCCACCTGCTGCAGGAGGAAGCTTCTCTGCTAATGACAGTATAAGGCACTGATATATAAGTAGGCACCATGGAGAAATTTTCATTCATTTTATTCCTATTTGCATGTTGAAGTGTCCCTTAATGATTATAGTTCTAATAAACTATTTTATGAAATTGTGTTAGTGAGGTTGAAATGGAAACTAAATCTATAGATTTCTACACACACACAAACACACAGAGAAATATATGTACAATATATATCTGAGATGTTGAAGACAGTTAAATTCATCATTTAATTGCTCAGCAGTCAGGAGCCATGTCCCGTCACCATCCTCAGAAGCAAATATGGTGTCCGTGCTTTTCTTCAGAATGTGGAAGTATGTTAATTCACCTTAATCTGCTAGTTTCAGAAGGTATTGTTAGGCCATTCAAATGTGTGTCCTCATCCAGTAAGAATCTCTTAATGACAATTAGTGAAACTCATTAGAGTGATAATTAGATTGTCAATGCAGGTACAGTACAGCAATTACCAACCCTTATTGGGTATTGACTGTTTGAACATTAATCAAAATTACATAAAATGCATATTTGCTTGAATTAGTCTGTCGTTTATGTTTGTTGCCCTTTATTAAAAAGAAAAGCCTCCTCTACAGTGTCCAAAGACATTGTTTTAGAATCTGTTTGAATGGCCTTTGAAAGTCAACACTTTCTATTTAAATTTTAAATTCACAGGCCTTAGAGTCTTAACTGAATGCCCAGTGGTGCCTCAGAGTTTTCTTTCAAAGCTCTTTTAAATATATCCTTATGATTGTTTGTTCTCAAAGGATTAAAAAACTAACGTTACCCTAAAATTAATTTATAGCCCAGGAAGCAGAGTACTTAGAAGTTCAGAAAATACTGTTTTTGTAAGAGGAGATATGTTTGAATATGATTAGAATGATACTGTTTGCACTATAGCTTTCCTTCTTTTATTTGACCTTCATGTCATATGTCAGATTTCAATGCCTTGGAAAAGATGCAGATATGGCAGAATGTGAAGGCCAAGGGTGAATAGACCTCCAAGGGAGCTGGCCTTTCTCTTATCTGATAAGCTGCTTCCACTCTGTTTCGTCTGGTTTTTGTTCCGGTCCCTGAAGACCATGACATATCAAAAGCTTCTTCACCATTAGTAATAATCTATCTGCTTTTCAGGAGCTGACTTTGTAAAGACAGCTCCTACATTTACTTATTTTATGATTTTTGTGTTGCAATGTTGGATTTCATATAACTTGAAATCATAGATTTCTGTCATTGTTTTAGTGAGAATTCTACAGTATATATATATGTGTGTGTGTGTGTGTGTGTGTGTGTGTGTGTGTGTGTATGTACATGATGGGTGTCAAATGATATGACTTTTGATAGAATTATGGGAAACTAAAACCTAGCATTGTAGAATAAGATTGATTTTCATGGAGATGGAAAGCTTAGTGGCCAGTCTGCTTGTTAAAACTGAGTCTATAAAAATCATCTTTCAGATTTTCTTTTAAATGTGCAACTCAGTGGAGGTAGGCTATGTGAATTTTAAATACGTCTATCACATTACCTATAAATTATTTTCACATATACATTTAGAATAAAACTGTTCAAGAACCCCCCCCCCCTCCCCTGCTATGTCATAATGTAAGCAGAATTGAACTATACATTTGCTCTTAGGTATTGGAACTGGATGTTTAAGAGCCAAAGAGCAGACTCAGGAAGCCCCAATAGAGGAAGCTTAACCCAGCTCCAGTATGCCTGCTAAAGAGATGATGGTGCCAGATGGTAAGAGGGGTTAGAGAAGGTTAGCTCAGTGTGGCCCTGTTGGGAAGAAAACCAGTAAAAGTCTCAGTGAACCTAAGTTCTTTTTCTGGGTACCTAACATGCATTTTTGGTTTACGTAAAGAAAGCCTTGGAGCAAAGGACACAGCTGTAGACATGGCAACTCAGTCTCCAAGTGGATCTCTTAGTAAGGGGAACAGGGGTTGTCTCTGACATGAACTCAGTGGCTGGCTCTTTGATCACCTCCTGCTGAGGTGGGAGCAGCTTTGCCAGGCTACAGAAGAAGACAATGAAGCCACTCCTGATGAGACCTGATAGGCTAGGGTCAGATGGAAGGGGAGGAAGACATCCTCTATCAGTGGACTTGGGGAGGGAGAAGATAAAAAGAGTAGGATTGGGAGGGGACAAGAGAGGGGTCTACAGCTAGGATACAAAGTGAACAAATTTTAATAAATAAAAAATAAATAAATAAGGGGGGAAAAAAGAATACAAAGACATTGCTGAAGGGGAGAAGATGGAGCTAGTGAGGTTGATGACCTGACAGCCAGTGGCTTGTATTTTCCTTCAGTTGCTCTTGATGGGCCAGATGCTTTTTTATTTGGCTGGGATTTTTTGTTTTTAGTTTTTTGAGACAGGGTTTTTCTGGGTAGCCTTGGCTGTTCTGGACTCCCTTTGTAGACCAGGCTAGCCTCAAGCTCACAGAGATCTGCCTGCCTCTGCCTCCCTGAATGATAGAATTATAGGTGTGTGCTACCACATGAAGCCTCAGATGATTTTTTATTTAGTGTTCAATGTGGGCTTCATGTTTGCTTCCTCTCCATTCCAGTCTTTATGATTCCTGTCAAAAGAATCAACACAGTACACTCAGGGCATACATAGTTCAAAAGATGTGTATATCATAGAATATTGTGAACACTTTCAAAGGGCGAGGAGTCATTGTGCCAGCCTACATTTTAGGTAGGCTTCATACTTTTTCTAGATTTTTTTTAATTTTAATTTTTTTTTGAGAAAGGATCTTCCTATACAGTCCATCCTGACTTCACTCACAGCAATCCTCTTTCCTCAGCCTTTCAACTATTTTAGACTATTTTATACTATTTCGTGTCCAAGTGGTTGTTGGCTCATTGGATGGTTGTATTGGGAAAAGATAATAGTATGTCATGGTTCTTTACTAGAGAGTCCTGGGCAATAATGATAAGGTGACAGCTTTGTCCACCCTTCTAAACACACACACACACACACACACACACACACACACACACACACAAGTTTACTTAAGAGATTTTATTTTGCAATGTATTTTTTTCTTTTGTAACTGAATCGGGTTGTTTAATCTATGAAAATTGCAGATTACCATGCGGTGGTGTGATGTGAAAAGTTTGGACAAGTCTAGGCCCTTCCAGCATGAAACTCTGGCTCCTTCGTTCTGGCCTGTATGTGGAGTCCTAGAGTTTTGGTTACTGTTTTTACAAGCTGCTGATTATGAACCTGGGGGTGATCCCCCATTATTTTCAAGACCTAACCAGCTATGTTAAAGCTTGAGCTACCAATTCCAAGATTATGTTCTTTTCCTTTGGAGATAAGCTGTTGTTACAGGACATACCCACGTATCCAGCTGTGGAGATGGAGATTTGCTAACAATAAAATATTCACATTTTATTAGATAGGGATTTTATTAGTCTTAGTGCAATTTCCCTGTGGCATCCCGTGGTAGATTATTGGCTTTTAAAATGTCACTTGACTGGAATAGAAGTTAATTAGAGGCTTGCACTGTCTAGAAGGCATGTCAATTTCTATAAGTAATGACCTTCAGGTCGTCCACGAGAAAGAGAAGTCAGTGAGTGTGCTAGTTACAACACAGACTATCTTCAAGTCAGTATTTGGAACATTTATGAAACTTGCCTAAAGTTTCGTTTGTTTTTTTTTATGAAAATGAATAAATTTATAAAAGTAGTATTTTTCCATGCCTAACCTTGTATTTCAAGCAGAGAAAATAAAATTTAGCAACTTTTATACTTGGACTCTTTGAAATAGATGCCTTTTTAAATTTTTATATTAATTACAATTTATTCACTTTGTATCCCAGCTTTAGCCTGCACCTCATTCCCTCCCAATCCCACCTTCCCTACCTCATCTCCTCCCAAGCCCCACTCCAAGTCCACTGATAAAGGAGGTCCTCCTCCTCTTCCACCTGACCCTAGCTTATCAGGGCTGCATTGTCCTCCTCTATGGCCTAGCAAGGCTGTTCCCCCATCAGGAGGAGGTGATCAAAAAACCAGCCACTGGGTTCATGTCAGAGACAGTCCCTGTTCCCCTTACTCCCCGGAACCCTGAGCTGCCATGGACACTGAGCTGCCATGGGCTACATCTGAGCAGGGGTTCTAGGTTATATCCATGAGTGGTCCATGGTTGGAGTATCAGCCTCAGACCTTTGGGCCCAGAATTTTGGTTCTGTTCTCTTCTTGTGGAGCTCCTATCTCCCCCTTCTTTCATAAGATTCCCTCCACTCTGCCAAAGTTTGGTTATGAGTCTGTTTTGATAGATGCATTTTTTAATACATTCAAATTGCTGTCTTTAGACTTTCAAAACTTTTCAGGTTCTCACAATTAATGTCATTTAGTTTGCAAAAATCTTTGCCTAAATTGTGTGTGCGTGTGTGTGTGTGTGTGTGTGTGCGCGCGCACACGCATGTACACACAAGCATCCACATGACACCCATGAGACAATGAAAGGACCAAGAAGCTGAGTCTCTTCTTTATTCATTATTATACATTACATAGTCATTGGCAGCACCTATGTACTAGCTTAAAAAAATGAACACATTGTAGTGCTAAACTTAGGTCAGAATCAACACTTAAAAGCATGACCGACCGAAGAGAGGCTTATGTTGTTTGCTGTAGATTTGACTCAGAAGAAGAGCAAACAAAAGAGAGTATTTCTTAGAGACTGTAATATAAACTATACTGGGTGACTTATGCGCTCTTAAAAACATAACCTGTTTTTGTCTCTTTTTATTTTTAATAATTTATTTAACTTTATTTTTATGTGCATTAGAGTGAAGGTGTCAGATCCCTTGGAGTTGGTATTACAGACAGTTGTGAGCTGCCATGTGGGTGCTGGGAATTGAACCCGGGTCCTTTGAAAGGGCAGACAGTGCTCTTAACCACTGAACCGTCTCTCCAGCCCTGTGTTTTGTCTCTTAATAAGTGATTTTTAATACATTTATATTCATTGTATGTGTTGCTAAGTCTGTGTTATTTCTGCCCCTATATTTCAGCTTAAAAGTACCTGAAATAAATAAAGCAGTCTTGCACTTCCTCCTTACTTCATCATACTACAGAAGGTGAAATGAATCCATTTGTATATGTGTGCATTCTGAGTTTACAGTCTTTTAAAATCATCTTTGAAACATCTAAGAATACAGTGAGCAAATAGGAAATTCAAACATATAATTATAAATGTGCCTTTTTAAAAATCATATATTCATTATCTTTCAACATTATTCTCCTTATACTTTGGTCATGTTTAGTAAGAATAAGATTATGCTCCAATCAATACACCGTCTTCATTTCATTAAAACCATTTATAAAAATAGTTGAAGTATAAGTCCTTGAAGGAAAACAGGAAAGGTAGGTCAACTCAGTGGTATTCAAGCAGAGGATGTAATTTATTGCTGTAGCATCATCAATAGTAGGTTAGATTACTAACTGATTTACTAGTTGTGAATAGTGTCTATTGCTTTTCATGTCCTGTAATTAATTATAATACTGAGCTCACAGTTTGTATATTATAGTATAATTCCACGTTCCTGTGGCCATAGTCATGTATGTCTAAAATTTACCATTTCTTTTTCAGCGCCTGGCTATGGAAGCAGAGAAAGTCCAAGCGGCCCACCAGTGGAGGGAGGATTTTGCAGTAAGGATCTTTTTTTTTTATTATAATCACTTCATTTAAGTTAATCAGTATTTTTGTTTGCATAGTTTTGGTCACATTGCAAGATATTCAGTGATGGAGTTTCAGTGATATAGGAATTTGACCCCAAACTGCCAAAATCTATTCTCTTTTTTTGAGTAACCAGGACCAATTATTAGTTAGAATATTCATGCTCATGTTTATGTAAAAGGAAAGAGAGAAAAATATATTGAAGTGTTCTTACATTGTTAAGGGCATTTGAAAATATAGTAAAGCAGCATTGAATCGTGCTCTCTGAATCATTTTTATAATTATTTTGAAAGCCAAGTTGCATTCCACTGACTTTTGTAAGAAAAGACATGTATTTTTCACTTGTGTTGGTGGATGAAGTGACTGAAGTAAGCATGCAAGTATTAAGCTGTTATAGTTTGACTTGTTTCAGTTTTGCTGGAATCGTTCTTCCTACTCCGGACTACTTCTGAACATGCTAGCTGGTATTAGATTTCCCATATTCTTTCTTATTTAATAAGCTTCTTTTGTGTTTACAGGGATTCTAGATTAATTGTACAACCTTTCAGAAACCCTCCTTGTAGTGATGAACTTTTCAATTACCTGTCTACAATGATAGTCAACGAAAAAAGTCACTCTCAAATTGACACCTACAGCCCTTCTGAAACATAATTGCTGCCTATAGTTAAAATGGAGATGTTTTTAGTCTCTAATTGCTGATAAACTCCAGAGAGCTCATTTTAGACTTGTAAGCTTCCCTCAACCTATTGATGCTATTTCGAAAAGGACTGGAGTGTGAATACCCGTTTTGATACTTTCTGAGATCTTATTCTAAGAGGTATCAAATGTAAAGTTCAGAAACTTGTACATCAATAGGGCTAGGAAGTAGTGTGACTACTTTTTGTTTGTTGTTTCCTTGTTCATTTTATATGAAAGGAAACTAATTTAAATGAGATATTTATGAGCTTCCTTGCTTGAAATTTCTGATCTTTATTATCTACTAATGAATACCAAACATTCTATTAAGTAGTAACTCTGGCTGTCATCTGATTTGATTTTTTTCACTCAATTGATCATTATTGACTGGGTTGTTGGGTTTTATTAGATATTAGATTCACCCACAATTGTTTGTCATGGTTAAGTCAATAAAGGTCAGTTTGTCACCTGTAATAGATGACAAACAATTTTTGAACACGTAAAAATCATAAGCACCTGGAACACTGAGAAGTGTGAGCTTTTGGAAGGAGGAGGTTGGCATGCAGTTAATGCCTTTGGGATATGGGAGGTGATCTCAAAATTGTGTTTCTTGAATATATCCTAAAGACAAGGGACCCAAACAAATATCCTTTGTGATTTATATGGATGGAAAGCTTTTTCCTTCCTCTCCCTCATTTAAAGGCGGCATGTGACACATCATGAACATAAAACTACATCCTATCTGTGTGGTATTGCTATAGCACAATTGTTGATTGTGTTTGAATCTTGTGTAATTAGTGGAACTCCAAGGATCATCAGTTTCATAGTCTTTTTCTGTAATACAGAAACTACACGTTTTCTCTTTGGAAAAAACAAAACCCTTTTTCATTAAAACATTTAATAATTTAGGTCATTGTTAAAAAATAAAAAATTGGCAAAGGCTTAGGCTATATGCTTCTTTACCATTGTTGTTGGATTTAGACAGTAGGTATGTTTCTCTAGACAGAGGATTTCTTTTCCAGATATGTTGTGAATTGGTGGATACTGGGCTCTTTGATGCTAAGTCATCATTTTAGCAATGCCTTTTTATTCTCTTTAGAAAAGTGATAGATGAGCATGAATTACAGCAGTACAGTCAACATGTTACTTTTGAGTATTTAATACATCTACAATGTCATCAATTGGAAGGCACTCTAACATTTTGCTTATTTTTCCATTTTCAATAATTTTATATCATACTCTTATTTGTGAGATGTCAAAAATGTTTATAGATGGAATTGTTACTTCTACTATACCATACTGCCTGTGTCTGTGAGGGAGCACTGTTAGAATTTATTCAGGATAACAAACATGTTCACCATGATGCAAAAGCCACTACTAATTTTTATATGCATAGAAAATAAATTGCTTACCCTAATATTAATGTTCCTAGTAAGTAATATTCACCATATGGAGAATTCTTGAACAAACTCACCTCTTAAGTTTCCATTAAGCTACATTGCATTTGGTATGTATTTATGCCTCATTGCCATTAAAAGAAACTAAAAGGGAAAACAAGTCAGAGTCCTTTCGATTCATTTGTCCTGCACACACTTCGTGGAGGACTGTGCCTGCTGTTTGCAGGACACTCTTCTGTCAAGGTTTGCATGCTTGAGGGTTGGTGTCCTTCACATCTCTTCATTTTAACCAAATGTCTACACATCAACTTCCCCTTTGGGAGACCGTGATGTGAGGGAATGTTAAACTTGTGAGGATTTTTATGCCTGGAGAATAGAACCTAACTAAATTTGCTAAATTTTTAGATTCCAATGATTAAAACATAGTAAAGTAGGACACTCTCCTCTCATCTTTTTCTGAGAAGTAGACAGTGCTTTAAACTATAGATATATCAAGCTAAATCAATCAGCCCTTTAGGTTGAGAATAAGATTCAAATCAGTGGTTGGTAATTATACTTGGTCAACAGCAGATCTCTGTTTTGGTAAAGCACCCAAAACACTTGCAAGTTTTGACAGTATTTTAAGTAAACGTTTGAAAATGTTTAATTTGAAGTTAAATACCATGTTCTTAAAGGTCCCCCCTTTACACTTATAATCCTTTTTTTTTTTCTTTTAAGGTGTTTCACTATTTCCACGAGTGCACTAGTTCTTTAGTAATTCAAGACAAGGATGATTTAGAAGGCAGAAAAAGTTTCCTAAAAGCTGCATTAACATTTCAAAATGAAATATAATATTCTGTTTCTTCCCTCAAGTATAACTTGGCAAGTTTCATTAATATTCCTCAGGCAAAACCTGATTAACATCCCCCACTGTGTAAAATAGAGAAATCACATAAACAGCAAGAACAAAAGGCAAAGAACTAAATGCTGGCAACAAGAAGGGGCTGCAGTTATTCACACTCTCCCTCAGCTCCATTTCATCCCCACATGAATCCACAATCAAGGGAACAACTGGCCAGCTAGCTCTGTTGTTTGGCACACGTGCTGCTAATAACAAGGGAGGGAACAAAGGGCATACAGTCTAACTAGATTGAAATTTATGTGGTCGTGCATTTACAAGTTCAAACCAATATTTGTAAATAAGCTACATCTACCAGCTGTCCATCGGGTCTCCGTGCAGCTTATGGGTGCTAAAGGAGGCATGTCATGTCACTTAAGATGGACAAATCATTTGATTAAGGGCAGGTGGGTGGAGGTGGGGACGGTTGGTAAACTAATTGTTCCACATGAAATAGTTTCTATTATTTTCAGCAAACAGATCTTTTCCGATTGCATCTGGGCTCTCATTTGATTGCATTGCAACGGCTGGTTAACTAAAGCAATTTTGTTTCCAACTAAGCCTGAGCTATTAATTGTACTTACACATGTATAAACATAAGGGTTGCCTAATTTGTATCTTAATAACTAGGATCTTTATGTATGGCTTATTAGTGCCAACTTCTTACTGTGTAGGCTGACTGGAGATGTCTACAAATTGGCCAGTAAATAAAACATTCGCAGAACCATTTTAGCTTCTGCTGCATGGGGAAAATAAATTAGGAAAGGGAAAATTTTCTGGTGAAGTTGAGTGTTACGGAGTCAATCGGGCTAATTTAATACTCCAATATAACTTTAATTCTGTAATTGTCAAAAGCATTTTGCCAAGTCATATATCGGTATAATGTTCCTTTAGCATTAGAACATTGGAAAAATTGTTTTTGTGACTAAAATTCATAGGCGCAGACATTCTGTATTATTTCATCTATTCCTATTTATTTCGTGGAATTGCATCATCCTTGTTAATCATAGCATGGATGATTCGTGCCATGAGGAAACATACTGTGCTTATTTTGATTTTAATACGTAAAGACAAATAGTTTTCTGTGTGACAACCTGCTGTATGTTCTAGATATGGAAGGGCTCATTTTTGTGCATTAACATTGGAATATGGCTTGCTGTTGTCATAAGTGAGAAAATGGATTTGATGGATCATCAAAATAATTTCAGCCTGTGCTTCAATTTAGTCTTTCTTAATTTCTTCGTCTGATTGGTTAGCTTGCATATTTTAATTTTTGTAGCATTATTGCTATACACAAACCATTTTAAAATTACTGTTTATTTGCTACTTCTTAAGAATCTGCCCTCATCATGAAAATAGATTAAAAAGAATCACAGTGCAATGTTCCCCAAGATCAGGAAAGAAAACTATTCAATGAAAAGGAATTGGGCAAACGTTTGCTGCTTTTATCTAAACATAAGGGCTCTTGATGAAAGTACAAGACACCAGGGTAGGATATAACATCTGTGGGTTTTAAATTGCTTCTTAGAACCTGAGTAAAAGCTCATAACTTGATTCGTATACTGAAAAGGAAAAGCAGTAGCTTTAAATACTCGTTACCTGGCCAAAAAATCTATTACTTTCACTCTTTATAACATTTTTGGGCGTTCACTCCGACCTCCCATTTTATTGCTTCAATAAAAGCCAACAAATGTTAGAATATAGCGAACAGTCCTCAGCGACTACTCAGAAACTATTGTGGCATGGTCTAAGACAACAGAAATTTAGATATCACAGGAGTTGTGTAAGAATTTTTTATTTTATTTTATTTTTTTTACCCTTTCTGTTCACTCAACAAGGCCAAGAGAAGTTAGAAGGCTGTTTCTCATTGACGAATAAGACAGGACGATTTGGCTCCATTCTACTTACTGTCTCTTTTTTTTTTTGCCTCCGTGTTCTTCGATTGAGCTTGTGGGAACGAGTCAGTTATTGAGGTTTCTGAAAGTGATACCATTGTTTAAAACAACCAGCCACAAGGAGTGCCTAGAGTCATCCTCGTTGATATTTAAGGAGTCAGTTACTTCACCAAATTACTGCCAAAATTACAGCTACCAAAAGAGAATCTGTAAGTCAGCTATTTCATTGCATTCTACAATAAAAACTACATTTTCTTAATTTTTGTGAAACGCTTTTTTTGTGTTAAATTGAAGATTTACCATATTGGAACAAATAGAAAAAAATGAGGAACATGTATGAACATTATAAATGGCTACAAGTTACATAAAGTTCATAGTTAGGAGAATTAACTTCCAAAACCTTTATTTTTCTTTTTATTCCCTTGTTGAAAAGTCTTCTGCTAGGGATTGAAAATTTGCCTCAGTGCATAAACTATTTGCCATGAAAACATGAAGATTCCAGACACTCAGGAAATGTTAGGCCAGTAGGGCAATTATTGGTCTTTTCAGCCTTCAGAAGGCAAAGCAAAGGGTCCCCAAGTCAAGAGGTTAGCTAGACTAGCCCTGCCAGAGCTCTGGGTTAAGCTGAGACCCCTTGACACAGTGAATAAGGAGAGAAAGTAATCAAGCAAGACTCTGGATTGTAGGTTGGGATGGCCGTAGGCACACGCACGTATCAGCACACACCTGCACTTGCAAACACACATACACAGCCTCAGCAACAAAGAGTCATCAGTGACTATATTTAGGGCATACTGGATGCTTTGTGATCTCGTCTACATGATATTTTCCAAATTTGCTGTTATTGTATCAGTCTAACAGCTACTGCCATCCACAGGAAGTAAACAGCCCAGAGTAAGTCATTGATGTTCTCCTAAAAGCAAGTTACTTTATTCACTTCCAGACCTTTGCTTGTCCTTGAAATTTCCTTATGATTTTGACTGACCATTATTTTATTTGCTATTGTATATGCTTTTCTAATATATTTCAATATTTATTCTTTCTCCATGTTTTTTTTTCACCATGGAAATACAAACATCCAGGGATGAGAAGGTTAACTAATATACTGCGATACAAAGATAATCTAGTGCAATGAATGACAGATAACAGCCTGCATACATTTTTATTAAAAATTACTTCTACTATGGGGACATCTGTTTTTACTTTTAAACATTACTATCAATATTACTGAGGAGATAATGAAAATTTGTTTGAACTGTACTTTTATATGCTAGAATATATTCACCCCCAGCTGTGACATGGTTATGAAATGCTGGGCTTAGAGTTATGCAAGTCTACTTGAATTTTAGACTTGACATTAACTTGCTCTGCAGTTCTGACAGAATGATATTCTCTCAGAATACTATTTGTTTAAGATCTCTGCTCTGCTGCTGTGTCCTTGAGATGTTCAGGCATTGCTTCTCTGCCTCTATGATCACTACCACGTGTCTCCCATAATATCTCTACAAGCTCCAAGTTGGTCTGAGAGGGTCTCAAGCAGGCTGTCGCAGTCCTTTAATGGGAATTCATCCTCCTCTTGAGCACTTGCCAGGTTCAGCTCCTGACACTACAACTTGCCTCCTTGAAATTTCTTTTTTTTTTCTTTTTTGTGGAATACTGAAATGAGTTTTTTTTTTATTATTATCATTTATTATAATTTATTCAATTTGTATCCCGGCTGTGGCCCCTTCCCTTGTCTCCTCCCAATCCCACCCTCTCCATCCCTCTTCTCTCCCTATGCCCCTCCCCTAGTCCACAGATAGGGGAGGTCCTCCTCCCATTCTATTTGACCCTAGCCCATCAGGTCTCATCTTTACTGTCTGCATTATATTCCTCTGTGGCCTGGCAAGGCTGCACCCCTCTCCCTCCCCAGTGGGAGGTGATCAGAAAGTTTGTCACTGAGTTCATGTCAGAGACAGCCCCTGCTCCCCTTGCTAGGGACCCTACTTGGATACTGAGCTTATGGGCTACATCTGAGCAGAGGGTTTTAGGTCCTCTCCATGCGTTGTCCTTGGCTGGGGTATCATTCTCTTCACGGACCCCAGGGCTCAGGTGTTTTTTTTCTTTTTTTTTTTTCTTTAAGCTGGAGACACTGTGAAAACTATGGATTGTAAGCATGGATTGAAGGACACTATTCTAAACCTTGACTGGTTTCAAGTGAATGGGATTACAAGTCAGTATTCAGTTTGTGTCTCAAAGAACTTTGAAACAATTCATTCGTTATTTAAACTGTCTCTCTACGAGAGAGGACATGGTATACAGTGAGTGTGAGATATGTTTTTGCAAGTAGCCTTTATTTCTACTTCATCCTCATCCTTTCCCTGCCCTTGGGCCTCTTGGGGATCTACTTCTTTTCCTTAGGAAACAATCATGTGACATTCAATAAGTGAACATATCAAAACAGATTTTGGATAGTTTGTCAGCTCTTAGCATATATTATCATATTTATGCTAACCATTGAGGACCCTCTTGCTATATTTATCTGCAGCTTCCAGCATTTGTTATAAATTAAGTTAGGCAAGTTATGTGCATGCACCTAGCATTTTGAGAAACTTTGAACGTGGAAATTTTAATACAGGAGCATTATCTCCTTCATGACCCAAGAAGTTGGAGAGCACACACTCTCATTTCCTGGATCTCTTTAAGGAATACATTCTGGAACAATAACTCTATTCCCAGACATAATTGAGTTGTGAGGATAAATAGCATTAGATGCTGGAATGGATTCAATTTAGTGGAATTAAAGATATGTTAATGGCTTTGCTAATATTGCTGTGGGAAAGAGAAGCTGTTCCAAGAGTTAAACACGTGGTCAGAAACCTTTTCTCTCTAAAGGGTTTATGCTACCAGGAACCTTGGAGCTTTTAAATAAAGGAGCCGAGCGTGAAGGCCCTAGGTGCAGACTCAGAGGCAAGCTTCCAGAGGGGCTCTTTTGGACAGTGACTACTGCCCAAAAGAGTGAATGTTGATGATGACTGGGGACATAGCAAATTGTTTTAACTGACAGTATACTGTCCAGAATACTGAAAGCTACTAAGAGTAATCTAGTTGATACCAAGTAGACAGAGCAACCAGAAATTTACCCCAAGAGATATCTCTAAGCAGACGGATATTTTAGCGATATCATGCTTAAGTTTGTAAGTTGAGAAAGAGCTATGTAATAATATAATAGAGCACTCACCTATAATTCCATTAAAGTTTTTAATGCTGGAGTCAATGGCAAATAATTTATAGAAATTTAGGTGAATGACCAACTGTCCCCAGCAAAGTGAACTATTTTAAAGTTCATTCTTGTTGAAAAGAAAAAAAAAGTTCATTCTTGTCATTTCCTTGTCATCTTTCAACTGTCTGATACAGCCTGATGAGTGGATATTCTTGTCTCTCAGTAAGTTCATTTTATTTATTTCCTTATTTATTTATTTATCTTGATTTTTGCTTTTTTGAGATTGGATCTGTTTACCTAGTCCTACCTCCCTGGCTGTTCTAGAACTCAGTGTGTAGACCAAGCAACAAAATAACTAAAATTAAATATAAATAAGTTAAAGTGATATAATTAACTACAATAAAGAACATGCAATCTCTCTAAATTTTTACAGCTAGATAAACCTTGTTTATATTTCGTGAGCATTATGTTTGCCTGTTTAATGCTTTTGTCTTGTATATATCATGGGATGCATGCAAAAACATCATTGGTTCCTGGTACTGCTTAATGAATAGAATGAAGAAATTGTGACGATAGCTTATTAGTTTTGGACAAACCAGCATGTCTGCATGTTCCCTAGTCTGTATGCCCCACAGATCTTATTACATTAGAATGATATGTCCATGTTGTTAAGATTTTCATTTTTTTCTGTAAGCATAATCAGCAAGGGGTTTCATTCTGGATCTATATTTTGTTGATGGTGTCTATGGGTTTTATTTGGAAAGAATGAAGAGATAGTTGGTTCTTGAGTCAAAGATCAGTGACTATGACCTGGGAACACAGATTCAAGTTGTTATAAATACCATGTTCCACTTGAAAACATTTCATGAGATTTTATTAGTTACAGAACAAAGGATTCCATGAGTTAAAGTACACTCACTCAAAACATGTTGATGGAACAGCAGGTAGGCAAGTTACAGCAGAGCAGCCAAAGCTATATTGTAGGTTTCATTTGCTTTCTGATACATTCTTAGCTCAAAGTTGGTAGAAGCCAGTAACATTTTAAGTTAGTAAATTCTAAATATTTTATCTGAAAGTTCAAAGAACGTTAGGTCAGGCATAGAAGTGAGCAATGGAAAACTATTAGGGGTACTACAGATAGTCCAAAATAATTTATTTAGCTCTGGGTCTGCCATATGCCATCTCTCTATGGTCTCCAAGTTCTCATCAATTACTCAGTCTTTTAGACCTTAACATAGGCATAGCCTTTTTTTCCTTCCTCCTTCCTTTCTTCCTTCCTTCCTTTCTTCCTTAACATAGGCATAGTCTTTTTTCTTTTCCTTCTTTTCTTCCTTCCTTCCTTCCTTCCTTCCTTCTTTCTAGAAATTTACATAATTTTGAAAGACCAAATGCTTTAACAATACTTTATGATAGTGCTTTTATTGTTGGCCTTATTAGTATGTTAATTTTGTTATTTATACCAGCAGTTTCACTGGACTTTTTCATTAAGTGTATTAATAATAAAGACTGCTTAAATATTCTGCCAAGATTGTCCAGTTTTATAATGACATTGCATTAAAAAAATAAATGTGGGAGGCCACATTCAGTTACCCAACAACTGTTACCACCATGCAATATGTGGCCCATATGCTGGTAATGCCTGCAGATCTCTTCCAGGTTTTTATATGATTGAGACAAGGTGGGTATTTTGTTTTAGATTTTAAAAAGTTTTGTCCTGCCTTTTTTCCCTGAAACTTTTGGGACATTTTCAAAGTTTCATGAAACGTCAACTAACAAAGCAACAAAGGCAGTTAGAATACTTAGAATCCATTTCAATACTGTGTAGGACTTAGGCATGTGTATGTGGTCTCTTCACCTAACCTTGAGTTCAGTGATTAGCTGGGCTAGCTAGCTAACAAGAAAGCTTCAGGCACCCACCTCTCTTTGTGTGTCCTTTCCTCACTAACTCTGGGATTGTAGACATTTGCTGCTTTGCCCAAATTTTATGTGAGTTTTGGAGATCATAACTCGCATCCTCATGCTTGCACTGCAAATACTCTGCTCATTGAGATACCAGTCCTGATAAACTATTTTTGCTCTTTGTAACAACATGTACACAGGTAAAGATGTTCAAGTACAGCCATATTGAACTCTTGAAATGTCTTGAAAGAACTCAACATTTTTACTATTTTTATGAGTTTGGAATTCCATTTCCTGATGACTATCAACCAGTAAAGTCAAATAAATCTCATGTTCATACACTTGGGCTTAAAATTCTGAGGTGTTTATGTTCTGAGGAGATTTGGTTCTTAATGTGAAGGGATAATGCTCTTGAAATAAAGAACAGTAGTTACTCTCTGGAGAGAATAGATTACAAAATCTAGTTGTAGTAAATCAAAAATATATGTTTGATGGCTTTACTGCGAAATTAATTTCATAATCCTTGTGCTGAGTGAAAGTGACCAAATTGTATATTTGAGATGACATGAACCTATTTCCTTAGCCAGGAGGGAAATGAAATATCCTGACAGAAAATATCAATGTTTCTTTTCTTTTATTATCAGAAATGTTGATCCTGAGGCTTTCAGAATTTATTTATTTATTTATTTATTTATTTACTTTGAGTTCTGTCTGAACTTCATAATGTGATTTTACTAAGCTCTCTTGATCTTAATACCCAAAGTGCCTCCATCTCAAAGGGCTTTTATTTATTATGGGAGTGAACGGCTGTGGGAGAGAGATAATTCAAATCTACAATGGACAGAATGTCAGTTGGCAACATCTCCCCACGGTGCTATTTTTGTATCAGATTGCATACAAGGAAAGGTTTGGAAATTTACATCGCCAGGTTCTCTGGACTGGGGTCTTGGTGGCCTTTAGATGATGCTTCTCTTCTTAGTACCCAGAATGTCAAGGATATTTCATTGATGAGCATGAATTGTCTTGAGTCATGCTTTGTGACTCAGAGAAATAGCTGCTAAGATAAAAGCCAAGGCTTAGGCACAGAAGCATCAGAAGTCCTTCAGAAAGCTTTGTGTGCAGAGGATGAAGAGCAGCAATTGTTCTCTAACCTAGAGCTGAGGCTGAGCCAAGGACTCCAATCTTCCAATAGCTTTGAAGATCCTCCACAAAGGCAAAATTCAAGGCTAACTTTGCACAAATTTAATTCATCACAATATTTTGAGTTTTCATGTATCAAAAGCCTATTGTGTAGCTTGATGGCAAGTGTGCTTTATTATGCTAATGCTGCTCACCAAGTCGTGTAGAAACTGTGACGTTTTAGCAACTTCCACAGTACACTATAATGTATTTATTTATTCACTGACTGACTGATTTGATAGACTCTAACTCTATAGCATATAACCAGTCTGAATTGGAATTCTTGAGATAGCCAGGCTGGCCCTTAACTCCATACAATCCTGTTTCTACTTCCAGGCGCTGTGCCACGAAGGCTTTGGTATAGGGCACTTAAACAGAGCTATGTGAGGAAAAAGCCCAACATTCTAATTCATGGAAGAAGAAATGACGCAGCTTTCTGTTTCCATCCCACTCCCCCTCGTACCTCAAAAAAAAAACCAAAATGCTAAAACAAACATTCCAAATGGTTAACAGGTTGGTTATTATTTGATTATGAGTGTTAATTGCTTCATTTTGGAATTGCTTACATACTAGTTTAAACATGTTAGTTTTTACTATTTATATACTTTTTAAAGATGTTACTAGTCCTTATTGGCAATTTCTCTGTCAAAGAAGAAAGGAGGCAGCATGCTAACTCGAAATGTACCTTAAAAGTTGATTACACTGAAATTTAGAAAGCACAGATTACCAAGTTGCTTACAGATTGATTTACCATCTTGTCTCTTGGAAGAGAGGGATCTATAGCAGATCTTTAGTTTTATTGCTGTCATGCTCTCCTGGGGCTTTATTTGTGACCAGGCAATTTGGTAACAAAGGGCCTCCTCCTAAGAAACCTGATAAGCCAAGTAAATAGAAACCAAGAGTAGAAGAAAGTCAACAAAATAAGCAATTAGGTGGGCAGGAATAGCAAGTCTTCTAAGCAAATTTATATGCAAGGATTACTGAATCCAAGAAAAAAACATGGAAAATTAGCTTGGCCACAGAGTGAACCAAAACCTTTTATTTTAAATATATTTTAAAACCATGTCATTATATATTATGCTGTTACAATCTGGCATGCACTCATGTTTTCATCTTGTGTATTAGTCTTTAATGATAGGCAAATTCCTGTGTTGTTCCCACCCAAGTGAATAATTTATTTTTTCCTAACAATTTTAAGAGTGCCAATGACTGAGTAAATCACCGTCTGTACAAGAATGAGGACCTCAGTCCTGACTCCCAGCACTTTCAGAAAAGCCTAAGTGGTGAGAATTCATGTAACTCCTGAACTAAACAAGGAGCCAGTTGAATCCCAACAACTCGTTAACCCATCTTTCCAATGGGTAAGCTCAGGGTTCAGTAAGAAACCCTCAAAAAGATGAGGTGTCTAGAACTCAGGCCTGGTGAATGTAGGCACTTTACTAATTCGTACAGCCTCACCCCAAGGAGGCAGCACCGCTGCAGCTGCACAGAGGCTGAGAAGTGCAGCTTTCCCAAGTTAATAATTCTCAAGTGAAGAACGCTCGATTTGTTTATCAGTATATTTATACCTCAGATTTGAAAACATATAGTTACTTCCCTATTCTAGGAGCTGAAAATGGAAGTTAATTTGGTCCAGAAAGTCATGTGGACCTTGATAATAGATAGACTGTGGCTCAAGTCTCTTAGTTACCATCTGAGCCGTTTTCTTAGCTGCTTTGATTTCAGTTTTCACATTGTACATCTTCTTTAAGTTTATCATGGATTCTTCATGGGATGGCAGATTTGTATATTGCTATGAGGGTTTCCTGCATTCCTGGGCCCTGTCAGGTTGAGAAGACACGAAAGAATAGATCAGCAAAAACTAGAAGAGCTGAAGCAAAAGTTCACTGAGATGGAATTTTAGTGGACCATCCAAGGGAAAGTGGCCCGCAACTCCTCAGGCTACTGTTATACTCAGTTTGCAAGCCCCCAAAAGATCTACAGGAATCGACTCCGTTGCAAAACACATGAGGGTCCTTTTATTGTAAATTACAAGCTGCAGCTTGGGCCCACAACACCCACTGCCGAAGCGGTGGGAGCTGAGTGCGCTGCACCCACGTTAGTGGGGTGATTTATAGAATCTGGTCCCTCCCAGCATGCCCAAGGCAGGGGCAATTCCTGCCTGGCAAGCATCTATTGGTCAAAATGCTACATTTTGAATCGATTGGCTATAGGAAGGTTCCCAGACCACTGACCATGACCAGGTGTCCCTCCCTAGGGGGAGGGTCCAGTTTCCTAGGAACTGTATCTCTAGTGAGTGGGGAAAGAATGCAGTAAGGTGGCTCTTCCCCTCAAGGCATTACTAAACTTCTTTACCGCACCTACTTTAGGTCTTAATAATAGCTGCTACTTTATCTTTTGGTCTCTCACTACTTCCTGTTATCTTCTCATACTCCATTTTGGCACATCATCCTCTTTCCATGCTCTCTCTCTCTCTCTCTCTCTCCACACACACACACACACACACACACACACACACACATATCTACATATATAGAGCTAAGCAGGCACTGTTTTAAGAATTTCTTGGTAGTTGCTGAGAAAACACCTTTGACTCTACTCAATATTGTTCATTACCATGAATCAGGCTTTGAGTACATGAAGGAACATATTGCTCAAGGAAAAAAATCTCATACATCCTTTCCATCACATGATAAAATGATGCTAAGGATCATGGTTTCATTTTTCTCCCTTAAGGCTAAATATAGGCTTAAGGCTTAAATATGAAGTTATAGACTCTGTAACAACTGTCTTTTGCTTTTGTCTAAGACATTTTATTTAAATTATTATTGCTGAAATATTTACTTTAATTGCCTTGTTTAATAGTGACCTTGTAGTTTGCTCCAAGAGCAAAATTATGCATCTTAGAACAATGATGCTTCACAGGGGCATTCATTTCTTTTCTACTGCTGTGACAAAACATCATGACCAAGATGACTTATAAAAGTGTTTAGTGGAGGTTACAGTTGGGTGGCAGGAACATCTGAGATCTCACATCTTGAACAGCAAGCAGGAGGCATAGAGCACGCTAGGAATGACAAATGTCTTTTGAAAAGTGAAAGGTGGGGGCCTTTGACATACCTCTTCCAACCAGGCCCCACTTCCTAATCCCTCCCAAGCAGAATCCTTGATCATCTTTCAGTAGAACTGTTTGGGAAGGATCAGATGTCCTTCTTGGAATGGCCATCTGTGTGGGTAGTGGGCTTTGTCCTTTATAGAATGCCTTTTGCTTCCTGCTTGTGGTTTGGGTTGTGAGAGCTCTCAGCTGCTGCTCCAGCTGTCTGCATCCTGCTAGCTCTGCTCTCCCCTGGTGAATTCCAGCCTTCTGAAACCATAAGCTCATAATAAACTCCTTCTTATATAAGGTGCCCTGGGCTTGGTGTATTATCACAGTGATAGAACAGTAACTAGGACAACAGGCTCGGTAAATACAGAGACATGCAGAAAAAAGTCTCCAAAACAGCTTCTCAAATACAAGATTTTTTGTTTGTTTGTTTGGTTTCTTTTTTTATCTATACACAAAATAAGCCATAAATCAGTGGCTAAATATCAAGGTGAGGTAATAGGAAGTCAATGACATCAAAAGACAAAAAGCAATGGAATTTGTAGATCTGATGTCCTGTCACAAATTTGTGTCTATCATCTAACAAGTATACTGTTCTACAATTTTGACAGTTTATACCCTTTTATATCCAAAAGTTATATCAATTAAAGTTTTATGGAAAGTATAATAATCAACTTTCTAGCATGCTCTTGAAGAAATTTATCTTCTGCATATCTGCGTGTGTGTGTGTGTGTAAATTATGTTCAGAAGTCATATGCATATTTATTTTATTAATCATGTATAATGTATCACATAGTTTTTCAGGCTTGCTTTGTTTCTATAAAAATACCTAATTTGCCTTTAGCTTACCAATAAGTATTCCAGATTTAATCTTAGACAGTACTGATTCCCTTCATGAGTCCCTGAGGAATCTTGGCTTCTTGTTATCTCATCAAAACAAATGTTAGCAACAAAACTTCAAAAAGAAGAAAATTACTAAGGAGTCAGGGCATTGAGTTTGCCGGGTCTGCCAAGGGCTCAGTCTTTCATCTGCCATCACAAATGGCTCTGCGTTGAAAAGGCATTCCTATGACCTAGTATCTGAAGTTAGAAGACTTATAAGCTTGAGCATAAACATGAAATTAACAGGCCTCTCAAACCAAGGAAATCATCATGATTACCAGTAAGATGATGATTATGGCAGTCAAATTTCATTTTAATTTTCTCAAATCATCAGACATTGGTAAACTGATGTTAAAACTGTTTCAATGTTGCTTTGACGTATTTGAAAGTGAAAATTAAATGGAAGGTTCCTGATAGTTCTCTATCCAAATAAGTCCATTGAGACAGAAAAATAACTTTGACTAAATAGGTATTTCAGCTGTGCAAAAAAAAAAGGGGCATGTTGACCTTTCTAGATAGTTAAATTTTCTAAAGGCTGGCTAAGTTTGTAATGGTAGCATTTCTACAGATCACTTAATTTGAAAAGGATTATTAAGTGATAAAACAACCTATCATTTTCCACCATAAAACCTTAAAAAGAGTCATAAATAACTACATACATATATAATAATTTTACATAAAGTATAATTATAAGCGTTGGCACATAAAATACTACATTATTGCTTACATTTGAATTCAGATAAACAATGTCTTTTTTAGTGTAAACTCTGAGTATAATAAATGAAGTTGATTATTGAAAATTCAAATTTAATTGAATGTGTTTTTTTCTGGCAAACTTACATTATGAATGCCAACATTTCTAAATATTGCCTCCTTTTACAATGCTGACAATGATTGTTTTTAACCACAGAAATAAGGATGTGTGTATGCTAATTAGTCATTTTAGTCATCCTACAATGTATATTGTTAACAAAATATATAGCTCACACCTCAAGAGAAATAAAAGACAGTTTATTCTTTAGCTAAGTATGAGAAGTTGTGCCCACGAAATAACAGACTTAGATTGCCCTAAATACCGTGTTTCAATAAGAAATCAGCTTTGTGAAGTTTTTGATTATTACAGAACAAAGAGAAACCATAAATCAAAGCGGGTAGCAGGGTAAAACAAAGCGGATGTCTCAGAGTCTCAGAGCCCATCTGATGCCATCCTTACCCTTTGGTGGGTGGCAGACAGTGATCAATGAAGTTAATACATTACAGAAGTATTTGGTGATGGACACAGAGTTGTGAGGTTAGACAAAGAGGCAGACAGAATAGCCAGTGAGCGGTTAAAGACAGCCCCGGATAATTTGCCGGCACACCGGCAACCTTACTAATCTCCACAATCACAAAGGTCTAACCAGTCAATCCGCCTTGTAACATGTACAGCACAGATGGGGCTTACCACGGCTAATGTGTTGGCAGCATGCACTCCGGACCGTCATATGACAACAGCTTCAGAACAAACTAAAATCATTTACTTGTGATAGATATTCTCTTTTATGAAATGAAAACTCTTAGAGCTTCTTCCAACCTTCTTATTTGCTAAGGTCTGATATCTCTTTGTGGGATTCCTTAAGCCATTTCTATGAAATAACAAGACAATAGCCTGTGTTTATTTATTTTTATTTTTTTGACTGACACTGAAAGAAAAATAACACTATATATGTTAATGTTTATAAATCTTGATTAATAACTTGCAGGCTTACCTTGTATCATTATTTCATAATGTCATGGGGATATAATTTGATAAATTTAGATTAAAAATATAAAATGTAAGCAATCATTTCCTTTGAGCTACTGTCATTACCCTTTATCCTCTTGAGTGTTTATGGATCTGTTATATTTTCATTTGACAAGTAACCATGAAAGTAGCCAAAATCCTGAACATATGGAGGAGGAAATCCAGCCTTCTGGTTCTGTAGGGAAGAAATGGTGTCTGTAAAGGTTAATTGGGTGCTAATGTGTTCTTGTCATTCTTCACACCTGGATACTGACTTGGAAATTGTTTGATCTTTTAAATGTAAAATATTTTTCATACTGAGTTTCTTATGCAGCAAAAAGGAAAAGATGATCAAACTGAATACACTGATGTGTTCCTTTGTTCCAACATGTGTGGAATGATAGTTTAAAATGTAGGAGACTCTAATTAGCTCTATATATCTCCAATATTTTGCATACCATTGACATTGTATCAGCTTAGAATAAACATATTTATACATGTCCAGAGCTGAGTAACTCATTCTCTTTTTAAAATCTCACTTTCTTATTTAAAAACATTTTATAATTTATATTAAGTAAAAATAAGTGCCTTGTTAATGTTAGGAAATCCTTATTTGATGTTTCAATTTTCTCTTTATTTTGTGTTGTTTAAATAAATATAGTTTGAATACTTAAACAGAAGACACTCATCATAATTTTGTAAAACATCAAAATAATTTGAATTTTGGATAATTATAAACCTACATATTTTCCTAAATTTTGCAAAGCTCTTTCAGATAAATTGTGACATTAAATTCTCATCGCCTTCCTTTGAAGTTGAGGTTCTCTGCTCAGTTCTTGATAAGACAAAAACAAACAGCTTCAAACAGATTAACCGGTGCTTTATTGAAAATGGTGACAAATTGGTCCTGGGATTGAAGACAGACACCGTTACTTGTCCTCAGCACAGTTGTAGTGCTCTGCCTTATTTTTACCTTCCTTAGTCGAGCATAAGTGTCCTCACTGGACAAAAACTAGTATTTTCTAACATTGCTAGTCTAAAAATCAGAGTGACTAGTCTGCAGTCTTCACCCAGGACATAGGTGACAGAGGGGCCCTCATGGCTCGAAAACGCCCCTCCCCCCCCATGTACCTGCTCAGTCCTGAAGGTCACCTGCCGATGTGTCCTGTACGTGGCCTCTAAAGTACTTCCTATGTGGCTGCATCAAATACAGCTGTTCCTACTCACATCCCACCAACCCATAGCAGGGCCCCTTGGCCCAATCTCGCCCTCATGTTTTTGCAGTCCTACCATTTGGTGGCTTCCTGCAGTGTGTAGGCATAGACATGTTTTCAAACGCTGCTTGGTGTGGAGGGCATGCTCAGTCAGTCCTCTCTAGATGATTTCAAGTCTATAAAACAACCCCAGCGAATGGATTTTCAGTTGTTCTTTAATGTGCACATGCTTTAAATTTCTTTGTTCCATTTCTACTCTTCTCCACTCTCTTGTAAGTTTTTCCTGGTGTCACTTGGACAGGAGAGTAGGGCAGAGTGATCTCCCACGTGGCTGACAGAATGCCTAAGGAAAGCATAGCAACTTGGCAAAGAGGAATGCTAAAAGACCCCTGGCCTAGCCAGACAAAGCAAGCGTTTACCACAGTCTCAGGGGCAGAGGCATTCTAGATGTTGGAAGGTGACTGTTGTCTAATTATAATACTAAAATGTTATCAACAGAGCCTTAAGATGCTGAGACGCGTTACTCCTGAAGTTATACGTATGTTGAGTTACATGTAGTATAGTATGTGTGAAAAAAAGTCCACGCTGACTAAATGAGCCAAAAAGCCTACTACTGTGCAATAGGTCCTTCTCAACTATTAATGTTTCATTTTTTGCCCGTTTTCTATGCCCCCGTCAGTGTGCTATCTCTTTACCCATGATTTATGCTGCAACTCTGTCTCTTGCTCAAGCCTTCATTCATAGGAACCTAAAACTTTTCTAGAGGTGCCGGCAAACCCCAATATTAGTTGGTAGCATTATCTTCTAAATAAATGACTTTGGATCAAGTACTAATCTTAATGTCTGTTTCTGTTATGCCAATGTATAGCAGGTAAAAATCAATCCATTTAAGGCCTTTTCTGTTGAGGATAAAGCTAGCTACAAAATGTTTCATCAGCACTGTGAGGGAAGACAGGCTCTCGGTACCTGCTGGCGATGGTCCTCAGCCACGCCTCACAGCTGATGGTCTGCAATCTCAGCCCGCTCACAGCTCACACAATAGAGCACAGGGTAGCAGAATCGGTGTGGCGCTGGATGCAGCTGCCCTGAGCATCAGGCCTTCACTCATTAGTCAATCGACTTCTTACGTTCTCGCTGACAGAGTTGGTGAACAAATCAGGTGCCATTAGAAGTAGTAAGAGGCAGAGAAGTTGGCGAAATACATCCCAGCAAGGAAAGCTTCCTGAATGTACACAGGTCTTCAGAGTCCTGATAGGAAGTAGGACTCAAGCTCCTCCATTTTTGAATTCCAAGCATACCTCACTTCCCCTTTGTTCTTTGCTGTCCCTGCTGCTTCACTCTATCCCTTCACTTTTTCCCTTTTCTTTCACCCAAATGGTTCTCAGCAGCCTTGGATCCAAAGAGGACCACTGTGCTCCTAATGCAGTAGTCCAAGCATTATGCGACTACAGTCTATTGTTTAGACTTCCTAGGTTATTTTCTTTCGTATTCTATAACTCCCTTTTAAAAAGGTGTTCCATTTCTGTTTTCATGAGGCCACAAGGCAGGATTTTATGACTCTTGCCTTAAATGGACAAAAGTATAGCTTGCTTTCCAGAAAACAAACAAACACACAAAACAAACAAAAAACAAAATTGTTTCTTTAGTACTATTCCACTTTCCCTATTCAGCTAGAGTGCTGAAACCCATTGTTTCAGTGGGGAGGGAGGAATAAGAGGAATGAGGAATTCAAAGAACCATATGCTGAAGGTTAATTAAAATTTTAACATACTGTTTGTGAAGAGAGCATGCTCTTTTGTATTTAAAAGATGTTGCCAGATTTAAACAATTTAATGCCAATCCCAGCTTGCAAAAGGCACTCTGCTCCTTTGTCTCTCTCCCTTTAGTATGCTCCTTGTTTTCAGAAATAAATAAATAAACAAACAAATAAATAAATTGGCATAGCAATGATATCTGTAACATTCTTTGGGGCGTTATTTTTTTAACTAATTATTTTATACTCAGTGATTCACTACCATAAAGTGAGCTTGTATTATTTTTTTCAGTGTGATTATTTTCTGAGATTGATAATGATTAATTGGGAGATGTGATGCTGATATTAGAATGGGACAAATTAACATGCCTTTAATGACAGGATCTCACAGAGGATGGCCAAGTGCTCTGAACTTTGTTCAAGTCAAGAAGAGCTTTGTGTTGTCTAAATCAATAGGAAGGACATGATAAATGGAAGATTTTCGTGGATTAAGTTTTAATGGATTTGATGATTATAACCAAAGCTTCGCTGGAGCTAGAGACTGAAGCAGAACATAGCACCTCCCAGCCTCCGGAATATGCTTGTTCAGTTAGGAGCTGAAATTCCTTGGAGAGTTTGGGCCTGTAGAAAATAATTTATTTATCCTCTCATCTTCTACTTTTGCCTTTTCTCCAATGACTCAAGCCTTCTATTTATTAAATTCATCTGCAGTGCTGGAATAGCTCAGTGGCAGATTACTATTAAAGTCTTTAAGATGAAGAAATAAATTGGGACTGCTCTTAATGCTTAAAGAAATTGATTCTAGTTGAGGTCTTGTTGAGGTCCAAGAAACTCTGAAATAATTTTCCACTTAGAGTTTCTACTTGGTTCATTCTAAAAATGGTCTATATTATATTTTATTCGAATCTCGTTGTGTGTATGTATATATTGTATATTTATGTAATGTCTACACACTTGTTTGTTCTATTTAAAACTTTATTTCTCTTATTTATTTATTATTTTCTACAATTTATTCACTGTGTTTTTCCGCTGTAGCCCCTCCCTCGTCTCCTCCCAATTCCACCTTCCCTCCCTCTTCCCCACCTATACCCTTTCCCTAGTCCCCTGATAGGGGAGGTCCTTCTCCCCTTCTATCTGACCCTAGCCTATAGCCTATCAGGTCTCATCAGGGCTGGCTACACTGTCTTTTCTGTGGCCTGGCAAGGCTGCACCCCCTAGGGGGAGATGAACAAAGAGCAGACCTCTTTTAAAACCTCCATATATTTCATGAGCTTTACTATCTTAATGTAGAATTTCTAATATGTTCCTATAGCTTTTGTTATCTATTTACCAGACAGTACAGTTTAAACAATATTGAAAACATTCTTGTGGCATCGCAGAACCCTGTCACTATTCAGTCTGAAACACTGCAATCTCTTCATTAAAAGTGTACTTTTGTAGACATATTAACATTTCCTATGTGAAATAGTACAGTTGTTGTTTTTTTTTTTAATTCATTAAGGGGTGGAATTTCAGTTGTGTCGTTAGTCTCACAATAAATATTAAGGATGGAAGATCAGTACAACCAAGCATAATAAAGACCAGCAGATCTATTTTCTTTTTCTTGTCAATTCCCTTAGGAAGCTTTAACTTAATGATTAGCTAATGCATGCTGAGCTATTTACTAATATTTCACTCACAGGCACTATAATGGAACTTACCCCTATGATGGTACAAACAGGAAAATTACCTGAGGACTAAATGTAAAATAAACATGCTTTATAAGCAACAACCATGAAAAATACCTACAATAGGAAAACATTGTTTTCTTGTCTTAATCTTTCATTAAGCTAATTACATCAGTATTAAATTGTATTTATATTTTAAGATAAATTATGAAACAACATAAAATGAGTGAGTGTTCCTCAACAACTAAATATTAGTAGGTGAATGTTTTTAGCACAGAATTTACCGTCACTAGGAAATAGTAATCCCTGCATTCATAAAGGCAGCATGCTCAGGAGAAGGCTGGGAAGGGCAGGTACCTAATTCCAGATGTAAAGGCAGCTGCTAGTATCACTTTAGGCTCAGTTAGCAGTAGCCTTCCATTTGCAGATCTGAGACAGCTTGCTATGTGCCATGTTGATTTCTTCAGCACTTAGGTTCTCACACCCAACAATAAAGACGTCGTGGGTTTAGTTTCCATCAAAAGGTTGGGTATGCGTAAACTTAGTAGACATGGGTTCTTATGAGCAAAATGGTAAAACTTTATATATGAACTGGTATTCCTGATTTTTTTCTTTATATGTGTATAATACCTCCAAATATTTGTGAAGGATGTATAACTGAACTCTTTCCCAGTAATCTCCTCCTTCATTTTCTGTAATATGAGCAGTCACAGGATACACCTGTTGCCTAACCTGTCTCTTCTCCTGTAAAACAACCGTGGATGTCCACAATGTCTTCAGTCCAGTGACTTGCTGACACAGATAACCAAATGCAATCCTGTTCATTTTCCCTTTCCTTCTCTTAAGAATTTTCATATTCTCAACATGCTCTTACATCTGCATAATAAATTCATATAAAGACTTTATATAAAGCTTTAAGGGCTGCCCTTTAGAAATACTTTCCCACAATCACAAGCATGTACAACTAAGCCTACCAGTCTCTAAAGATTTTTTTTTCTTCATTTACACCGTGTTGCTGTGGGACCCATTGACACTCCACACACACTATCATTCTCGACACAGTCACTGGACATGAGGTCTGTGGTTTCTGGGCCAAACTGTTCTTAATCTATCTTAATAAAATTTGACTAACACGTGACTTAAGCTAAACTGTGGATCTTAGCATGCATGAATGATAAACATATCTCATTTTAAATGAAGAATATGCACTTTCAGTAGATTTTAATTTGAAAGTCGGGAATGATAAAAATTGATCAAAGTCATGCTTTAAAAAATATTAGTAGAAAATACAACTGCATGCAATGCATCAGGCTGTGTAGAGCCTGTGTATCAGGAGAGAAAAAAAAAACATATCAAATTATACAGAAGGTAAATCTCCATAGGAATACTGACAATGTTATGCATTTCAGGTGTGGATTATAAATTCATAACTTTTGGTTCCAATCCTTAAGTCACCCACAGCAGGATCTTATTTCTACAGGGAAGCTCATTTCTCATACCTCAGACTTTTAACATACCTATTCATCAGAGACCACCCTTTAGAGAAAACTGGCACACAATAGCTGTCACTCATAATATATATTTTAAGATGGAGTAGCCCATTTTACCCAGATTTGATTTTGGATTCCCAATAGATACCAAGAGAGTAAAGTAATTTATCTCCTAACTTACTAGGGGGCGTTTTAAATTTCACCCAGCAGCAGTATTGTGTTAGAACGGACCGTATAAGTAAATTTATTTCAAGGAGATAATACACATCAAACTCACTTGGTTAAAATCAGAAACCAGACAATTTGTTTTTGTCATCTGAGATAACTTAATCATGAAAAATTGCCCTGTGCAGGTTTCACTAATCTGTGGTCTAGCAGAAGCTGTTGCTGGCTTTATTCCATGTACTTTACCATGAAAAGTCTTGGAGACTACTGCTTCTCTCTGGACTGTTGTCTTAGGTGATGATGTTCGTAATTTTCATCAAAATATTTAGTCATAATTAAGAAACAAAATGGCTCTTTCTATGACCGAGGATTGTTAGTATATATGCCATAGTTTAGTTAAACCAGCAAATAATACTGATCTGATTACTTTCTGGAAGGAAATACTCAGGAAGCTCTTAGTGAGGCTAAGTGATTAACAATTGACCACCCTTCTCTCAATGATAAAGAGGAACTATGGTTAACTCTTTGAAATGCCTAATTCTCTGCCATCTACAGATTCTAAGAGATATTCTCCCCCAAGAAAAGGCAAAAGAAACAGAGACCCACCCATTCATTCACACATTCAGGCATCCTATAAAAAATACTAAACTGGAAGCTTTAATACAAAGCCTTAATACAAATATATATATTGCTCTACGTATACTTATATATTTATATATAACTTTACAGTGACATAAATATGCACACATATATATAACTATATATGGAAACATATATATGTTTGTATGTGTGTGTGTGTTTTCCCAGTTTGATTCTATTGGAGGAAACTAAGTATTTTTAATTAATTATCTACTGGAGGTTTTTTCTGGGTGAGGACGTGTGTCCACCCCTCCTTTCGGTAGCTCTATGTCCCTCTCTGAATGGTTCAGACTGGTGCAGGTCTTACACAAGTTGCCTCAGTCTCTGTGAGTTCACAGGTGCATTGATCATCTTTATTTAGAATTCGTGGAACATGGAGAAGTCAAGGTGATGCCTTCATAGAGCCTTCACTTCCATGTGCTAGCTTCTTATGCACTTCACAGGTCAGAAAAAAAATGTAAGCACCAACCTACTCACAAAACCTTTGATCTACAGTTGCATTCTTTCTTCACATATGCTAGTGTAATGGTGACACAAAGTTTGTGGGCCTAACCAACCAATATCTGATTTGACTTGAAGGCCTATTCCACTAGAGGGAAGCCATGTCAGACACTGCTGAGATGACCAATAATCGGAGGCTAGATACTCTGAACTACATAGCCTAGAACTCCAGGGACTTAGAGTAAAAACCGATTCTACTGTTCTAAAAGCAAAAACAACAAACAAACTAAAAAACAAAAGCCCTCAACAATAAAATGACTCCTAATGAGATTCTGCTATACTCATAAATCAGTGCCTTTTCAGCCATCAGATATGGCTGCAGCAATTTGGGACAAATACAGAGAGCCACAGCCATACATTCTGCAGAGAGTGAGAGACCTTGGAACGCTCGGCCCTAAATGGGAAGCCTCCACCAAGTCCCTCCCCTCCATGTCCAGGAAACAGTGAGGAAGATGAAGCATAAAGAGTGCAAGAGCAAAAGGTGATGGAGGACACCAAATAAATCAATAATAAATAAATAAATAAATAAATAAATAAATAAATAAGGCCCTCTAAATCACAAGATTTTTAAGGTAGCAAGATAGGGTACTGCTGGATCTGGACCTGGATCTCCTTTCCACTGATGTGCTGCAGGGGTTGCATTTGCATCCTTAGGCAGCCTGTAGGTATCAGTCATCCTGTTTCTCCAGGACTTAGCACTGAGGACGTAGTCAGAATAATTGTTAATGGTCCAAATCAGAGATAGCGGCAGTTGCTCTTCATATCATATGCATGTGCAGTCACTGTTTCTGCTACATAAAATACATGTGGACAAATCTGCTAAGGGATGTTGAACTAAATCTGAGTGCAATGAAGCGATTTAAGTCATGGAACCACGGAAATCTGGGTCATTATTGGGGTTCGGGATCTGTACACTGATTGAGAAACCTTCCTAAGCAGAGTGGGCTGGAGGCAGGGGACAAGATCAAGAGAGTGAGGGTTCAGCAGAGACTCATGCCCTACTTGAATTATGAGGCTTTAAGAACTCACGTTCATTCTTTTAAAACAAAGTTTTCTCCACTAACTTTTTCGGTAGTGAGTTCATTTTAATCAAAATTCTCTGTATAATAATATCAGAATATAAAGCTTACCTGAGCTAATGAGTTACTCTTTATTTCTCTGAATTGTGTCTTTCTCTTACTCTGCATCAAATTATTTGGTGTTCCCAACTTGAATCACTTTCTTGCATGATGACTTAGTTTAACATTGCTGCACATACATAGGTATTTTATGCAGTGAAAACATTTGCTATAAATGAATATGATATGGAAAGTAATCGATGCTATCCCTAATATGAGATCTTTCAAGTGTAAAATTATTTCTGAGGCAAGCAATATTGAATTACAAAATTAAAAGTTCCAAATATAATTATTGTTGTTTTTTTAAAGGAAATATAAGGAACTGGAGCTAGAAATATATGTTATGTGGTTATAAAATGTACTCATCCTAATATTTCAGGGTCATTTTGCCATAGCTGAAGACTATGTGACTAACATAAAATTTAACTATGTCCAAATCCTGATTGCTGTGTACATTTATCTTAATGAATTAACCAATGGAATCTTTTTACCTATGCTTAATAAGGAAATAATTTAAATATATGCTAGAAGTTAAGAATTCCCTTTTTAAAATTACAAAGTATTCCATATCTGGCTTCAAGAAGGACTGTAAATGTTTAGTCTAAGTTATAATTTTATGACTAATTCCTTGTGACGTAACTTTACATGCAGTTTGCATTTCACACAAACATTCAGTTTTTAATTATACACACATATATGCCTTTCGTGTTTTTCTTTAGTTCATTTTAAAATTTCAAGTAGAATGAATGGTGTTATCTCAAACCTAGAAGACCTGGTATAAATGAATAAAATTTAAATAAACTTTGGAGTAATAATTATCAGAAATGCTTTTCGGGACAAATGAAAAATTTCTGAAAGTATAGTTACATAACAGGATTTACGGATGATGTAGTACAGTGAAAATAGGAATACATTAGGAATCCTCAAACATGGAAGTTTTAAGAGCTTGACTTGGCTTAATTTAAATTTCATGTACAATGCATCCTAGCAGAATAGAAATATTTAGTTTGATTTCCTCCTAGCATGCATTGTCACACTTGGACCCTCTCTTTTCACGACATCCCCACACTTAGAAGGCTTAACCTCTTTATGGGGTCACATATAGGAAACCATTTGATTTCACCGTAGTACTGTCAACCAAAGTAAGCCTCCACCCCTAGGTTGGGCTGTGTCATTGAGCTGATTCCAGCAAGAGAAGATGGGTTTAATTTGTCTCCTGTCTTTCCTGACATAGCGCCACAGTGTATGAATGCGAGTGTTTCTGTTGACAGGATGGAGGATGGGGCTGAAGCACTTGAAATTTAACACGGCTTCACGTAGTTTGCTACGTCTTCTGATTTTGTGAATTCAAGAAGCATGCAGAAGAAAATGAATTCTACAAGGGAGACTCACTTACTGTGTGTTTATACTGTTGCGGGATCCACATCCTAAACTGGAAATTGCCTGTGGCACATAAATGACTGCATTGCAAGTGCAATCAATAAAGCAGTGACTAGGTGTGTTTCTCAAGCGGACAAGGAACTGTCTCCTGCTTTTGTATTTAACTCAGTCAAAGGGATTCCATAAGAAGTTTCAGGAACTGGAAATTCTGTGCTCAACCCAGTCACTTCAAAGATCAAATTATATTATTATATCTATCAATCTTTACTAAAATAAATTTCAATCTATAGGTTTTAATCAGTGTAATGAACCATGTTCTCTAATATTTAAATTTTGCGTTCTAGTAAAGACTCTTCATTATCAATGTAGGGTTTTCAAATCAACAACAAAAGTTGGGATCTGGTTTCTAACTTTCTTAAGTTGGGAAACAGAATGATGTTTTCCTTCATAAAGATGCATATGTTCAGATATACACTGAAACTTATGAACACATTAAAATTGGCATTTTTCACAAGGTTTATGCACATTTGTATGTGTATGCATATGAGCATGTGTGTGTGTGTGGGAGAGAGAGAGAGACAGAGACAGAGACAGAGAGACAGAGAGAGACAGAGATTGATTGATTGAATGGGTAAAAATGGCCAGAGACCTTAAGAGGGTTTTAAGCTTCTGGAAGCTGAGAGTTAAGGTGGTCATAGCCATCCTTTGCTGATGTTGGGGACTGAGTTCCACGTCCCCTAAAAGATGGACTTACTTACCTGTAGAGTCATATAGTCATATATCCAGACTTCCCAAAGGGACATCATTAACAGTTTTTCCCCTAAATATCATGACTTAAAAATATTTTTTTTTCAGCAGAAAGATACACATGGTATATACTCACTTATATAGACCTATGAGATAGGATAAATATACTGAAATCTATCCACTTAAAGAAGATAAACAAGAAAGAGAACCCAGGGTTCGATGATCAATCCTCACTTAGAAAGACAAATGGGATGGACATTGGATGTAGGAGCAAACAAGTAACAGGACAGGAGCCTACCACAGAGGGCCTCTGAAAGACTCTACCTAGCAGTGTATCAAAGCAGATATTAAGACTCATAACCAAACCTCCCGCAGAATGCAGGGAATCAAAAAAAGGGGGGGAGTTAATACGACCTGGAGAGGACAGAAGTTCCACAAGGAACAAATGTATCTGGGCACAGGGGTCTTTTATGAGACTGCTTCTCCAAACAAGGACCATGTACAGATGCAAGCTATAGCCCCTGGTCAGATGTAGCCATTGGTAGCTCAGTATCCAAGTGTGTACCCTAGTAAGGGGAACAGTGACTGTTTCTGACATGAACTCAATGGCGGGTTCTTTGACCTCCCCCCGTCCCAGGGAGGAGCAGCCTTGCTAGGCCATGGAGGAGGACTTTGCAGCCAGCCCTGAAGACACCTGATAAACCAGTATCAGATGTAAGGGGAGGAGGTTCTCCCTTATCAGTGGACTTGGAAAGGGGCAGAGAGGAGATGAGGGTGGGAGGGTGGGATTGGGAGGGAAAGAAGGAGTGGGATACAGCAGTGATACAAAGTTAACAAAACTGTAACTGATATTAAAAAAATAAAAATTAAAAAAAAATTTTTTCTATAAGACAACTGTAACAACTTGCTGTTTTTGAAAATCAGAGTCCAAGTAAGTTTTATTTAAAAATTTGTGTACTATAAGCTTGCTATGAATATAATTTTAGAATTATTTATGCTGGTAGATGTTTATGAGACACAGAAAAATGTGTCTTTATGTAGTGCCCAATATACTATTGCAGACATACGGAGCTAACCTCAAGACACAAGAATAGGAATTTGAAATCCCTGACAATAATTTTCGCTCCCTTATATTGTCCTCGCAAAGCATAATTATAGTCCTCCTTCATATTTTCAGTGTCTGGGAAGCCAGAGAGATGGATCAACGATTAAGAGTTCTGTCTCTATGTTCAGGGGACATGGCTTCAGTCCCCAAAGAATACATGTCAGTTCATCAGTTCCAGGGGATCCAACACTCCTTTTGGCTCCACAGGCAGTAGGCGAGCACATGGTGTACCTAAGTGCATGAGACAAGACACGCTCACACATAAAATACAGTAAATCTAAATACAATATATATAATAAACTTGAAAATATACATTTTCAGCAAAATCGTGTTCGGAGGGACTGTAGGTTATCATTATTCTTGCTGAAGTGTAAACACTAATTTACCAATTCACTAGAATAGGAGAAATAACGCTAACATATAGTTTGACACTTATGTAATTTGATATACTTCACCATCTGAATCTAGTTACTTAAATCTCATAAAAAAAAATTCTGATAACATTACATAGTACGTCTCCGGGAGCTGACACCTTGGAGAGTTCCACATGAAGATTAATACCTTTTTAACATTAATATAGAAATTGTCTTACCTCATTCTGCGATGTTTATTTATACTATGTATGTACTTACAAGTGTGTGCCAAGGATGCGCTCGACATGAAATCCATACGTTTTTTTTTCTTGGATGATGTTTTTCAGTTCTGCTCTGAGATCGTTTTTCCACTGTAAGGTGAGCTATTGTGGTTGCACCGGTGTACTGCTTTAGTGTTTCTGAAAATGTCTGAGGATCTGGGGGGTTCATAGAAGATATTATAAAAGCAATATCATGAAGTGTTTTTTACTTAAATAGTGTTAAAAATTCATTTTTTATTAGGTCGAGTATTTTTAGTTTGTGTCTTGTAATCAACACAACATTCTTTTTCTTTCTTTTTAGAGCAATGAAGTTGTCTACTACAATGCTAAAGATGATCTTGATGTGAGTATTAAAATGCTTTTTATTAAATTGTTACTTATGATGAAGGATTGATTTTAGCAGCTGAAAGGGGATTTGACACATTGAGATTCAGCTCACAAAAGCAAAAACATTAGACGTAGCAAGGTGATGGTGAGTGTTAACACTTATCTACTTTCTACTGACTGCTTTCTGGCCTTTTTATATTAGAAATGGCATTCTAATTTCCTGTTTCTGATCCAGCACAACCTATGTGTGCCTCAATGTGTGTTGCAGTGGCTCAGACAAGTGTATTTCATTTGTAAGCTTAAGGGCAGATCTTAATAGATCCTGGCTTATGTCAGTGGGGTTTGGTGTGTGTGAACAGTATATGCCAAGAGGAACTGTTTTTAAAATCCAGTGTGAATGGTGTTCCCAAACTGTTAGCAGTGATCCTGCTGACCTCATCTTTAAAACAATTGGCTATGATGGTTACAATTCGTTGACAACTTGACGTTACCAAGAATCGCCTAGAAGAAAAGCCAGTGGGCAAACCTGTGAAGCCTTCTGGAAATGTCTGCAGTGATTACTTTAATCATGTTAATACTGGTGGGACTTTACCTGTGGAAGCTTCTCTTCTAGGGCGTGAAGTCCTGGACTGAATGCTGGGAAGAAATGGGGTTCAGTGTGAGCATGCATTTGTCTTTGCTTCCTCACTGTGGACACAACCTTACCAGCTGCTCCATGACTTTCTTGCAATAATAGCAGTTCCATTAAACTCTGATGCCAAATAAGCCTTTTCTTTCTTAATCTGCTTTCATTAGGGCATTTTATCACAGTGATAGGTAAAGTAATATCTGATAGGTATACAACAGAACCTATGAGCATGCACACACACATGTCTGTATGTGTCTGTATATATGTGTACGTGTGTGCACATATGTGTGTGTTGCTTGGAAACCTAGAGCCATGCAAGTGCTCTGTCACTGAGCAGTACTCTTGATGTCATACATAATATTTTAAAATAAATGTTGTTACTATGAGTAACAAATATTTGGGAACATGAATTATTTTTTGAATAATAAGGTATGTATAATTTTGCCCTTTTTTGTAGGGATTAATTAAGAAAGTATTTATTTAGTTATGTTCGGAACAGTTCAAAACTTACAGTTTATACTCAAGGCTGAGAATGTTCATGGTTTATTGTTTGCATTAGAAAATACTTAAACATAATTATTTATCCACAAGGGCATTTTGAAGCCCTGTTATATTTGTAAGAACTAGAATTTATCATTAAATAAAACACAGTACCATTATAAAATTATTGTTTGTCATATTCACTGTTTTATCTGAATAAAAAGCATTCTTACAATAGTGTGTATGGAGAATGAAAACATAAAGAGTTGGCCTTCCAAGTCATTTTAAAACAATGTAAATATATTTTACTGAAACACTGTAACTCCCAGGTTATGTAACTACACTGATATCTTCAAATACCAGATATAATGAGTACTAAATTTTCTGGTATCCACAGACCAATTTTCACAAATTATCTTGATTTGTATAATAACACTATGGAAAACACATATTTCCCCCTTTCAAAGATGAAAACCTCGTATTTTTTTTAATTATTTGTTCTTAATTTATGTGTGTAAGTGTTCTGCCTCTGTATTTGTATGCTCATAAGTATGTGTAAGAAAGTGTGTCTGGTATCCACAGATCTGAAGATAAGGTCAGATCCCCTGGAACTAAAACTACAGATAATTGTGAGTTGCCATGTGGGTTCTTGGGACCAAACCCACGTCTCTGCAAGAGTAGAAAGGGTTCCTAACTTTTGAGCCTTATCACCATATCCACTGCTTCTTTATAGAAGTCCAATTTTTTTCTAGACATAGGTGATTTACTTGTGATGGCTTTCTTATTATAAAGACTGTATCTGTAATCTTAACCATACATAATGGCTTTTATGAGTCTTTTAGCACATACAAAATGTTTTATGCTTTATGAAGTGGTCCCAGTATAAAAGTTTAAATGACAATTGTATTAGTTATTTGAAAATAATTTGGCCATGGATATGAAAGAAAGCTAAGGAGATTCACTGAAGGCTTTTTGGTGGGGAATGAAGAAGAAGATGCAAGTATAATCTTAGAAACAGAAAAAAATCGATAAAATATGAAAATTCATCATCAAATTTCTTTAATACATTATTTCCTTTACTAAACATTTAATTCACAAAACACTAGGACTATTTTTATAGTACTAAATCTAGAATGTGTTACATTGTAATAATGACACGAAGTACATCAAATAAATATTTTGTTGTAATACTTTTACAAGTAATTACATTTTGGGCCAAGCTGAGGAGTTTTGCTTCATTATATTTGCTTGGTAGTCAAGAATTTCCTTATATTTTACATAGAAACGGAGTGCTTTTGCTAAGGCACTAATGACTACACACAGGAATGTGAAACTGGCTTTTAGTAAGTAATTACCATATTTTTAATTACAGTGCTTCAAAAGTAGAATGTTCATTCGCCACCTGTGGAAATGTACCCATGAGTTTTGAATTCGGAATATTGAAATCACACCCAGTGTTTTCCTCATAGTTTACAAGCAGAAATGCTTTTCAAATATGGAAATTAAATTCCCTTGATGTTATTTATCCCCTTTGTATTGAAATAAAACTCTGTCATAGACTTGCTTGGTCTCCTTTTGGAGCTCTTGTCCTCTCCAGGTCTTTCCATCTCCCCTTCTTTTAGAAAATTCCATTCATTCTGCCCAAAGTGTGGCTTTGAGTTTCAGCCTCTGCTTTGATACCTTAATCAGTAGTCTGGCAGTAGTCTCCTGTCCTGTTGCCTCTCTTTCCTGCTTCCAATGTCTATCGCATTTGCCCTTCTGAATGAGGATTGAGGATCTTCCCTAGGGTCCTCATTGTTGTTTAGCTTCTTTAGGAGTATAAATTTTAGTATGTTTATCCTATATAATATGGCAAATATCCACTTATAAGTGAGTATATACCATGTGTGTCTTTCTGCTTCTGGGTTACCTCACTCACGATGATCTTTTCTAGTTCCCACCATTTGCCAGCAAATTTCATTATTTTCTTGCTCTTTTTAAAATGTATTTATGTATTAATCACAATTTATTCACTTTGTATCCCAGCTGTAGCCCCCTCCTTTATCCCCTCCCAATCCTATTCTCCCTCCTTCATCTCCACCTATGCCCCTCACCATGTCCACTGATAGGGGAGGTCCTCGTACCCTTCCCTCTGACCTTTGCCTATCAGATCTCCTCAGGACTAGCTGCATTGTCTTCCTCTGTGGCCTGGTAAGGCTGCTCCCTCCTCAGGGGGAGGTGGTCAAAGAGTCAGCCATTGAGTTCATGTCAGAGACAGTCCCTGTTCCCATTACTAGGGAACCAACTAGGGATACTGATTTCTTTTTTTTTTTTTTTAATTGCTGAGTAGTATTTCATTGTGTAAATGTACCAAAATTTTTGTATCCATTCCTCAGTTGAGGAATATCTGGGTTGTTCCTAGATTCTGGCTATTACGGATAAAGCTGCTATGAACATGGTTGAACAAATGCCTTTATTTATATTCGTGTTGTACACTTAAGCCTCTTTTGGATATATGCCTAAGAGTGGTATAGCTGGATCTTGAGGAAACACTATTCCTAAATGTCTGAGATAGTGCCAGATTGATTTCCAAATTGGTTGTTAAAGTTTACATTTCCACCAGCAGTGGAGGAGGGTTCCCCTTTCTCCACATCCTCTCCAGCATGTGTTGTCACTTGATTTTTTGTTCTTCACTATTCTGATGGGTGTAAGGTAAAATCTCAGGATTGTTTTGATTTGCATCTTTCTGATGACTAAGGATGAAGTGTTTCTCTGCCATTCAGTATTCCTCTATTGAGAATTCTCTGTTTAGCTCAATGCCCCATTTTTTTTTAATTGAAGTATTTGATTTGTTGGTGTTTAACTTCTTACGTTTATATATTCTGGATATAAGCCCTCTGTCAGATATAAGGTTGGTGAAGATCTTTTCCCAGTCAGTCAGCTGTCATTTTGTTCTGATGACTTGTCCTTTGCCCTTTGCTCTACAGAAGCTTTTCAGTTTTATGAGGTCCCATTTATTGATTTTTGCTCTTAAAGCCTGTGCTGTTGGTGTTCTGTTCAAGAAGTTGTCTCCTATGCCAATGAATTCCAGGCTTTTCCCTACGTTTTCTTCTAACAGGTTTAGTGTGTCTGTTTATGTTGAGGTCTTTGATCCACTTGGACTTTAGTTTTGTACAGGGTGACAGATATGGATCTATTTGCATTTTTCTACATGTAGATATCCAATTAGACCAGAACAATTTGTTGAAGATGCTATCTTTTTCCATTGTATCGTTTACAGAGCCAAAAAATGCTGGGCCCTGGGGCCCCTGCAGAGACTGGTACCCTAACCATGGACCATGCATGGAGAGGACCTAAAACAACTCAGATGTATCCCATACACTCAGTCTCCAAGTGGGTTTCTAGTAAGGGGAACACGGGCTGTCTCTGTCGTGAACTCTGTGGCAAGCTCTCTGATCACATTCCACTGGGGGGTGCAGCCTTCTCAGGCCACAGAGGAAGATGATGCAGCCAGTCCTGATGAGACCTGATAGGCTAGGGTCAGATGAAAGAGAAGGAGGGCCTCCCTCATTAGTGCACTAGGGGAGGGCGCACAGGGAAGAAAAGGGAGGAAAGGTAGGATTCGGAGTTGATGAGGGAGGCGGCCATAGCCAGGATACAAAGTGAATAAATTGTAATAAATAATAATTAATAAAAATATTTTAAAAAGTAAAAATATCACTTAAAAACCTGTCATAGAGGAAAGGATCTATTGGAAATGATGCTATTGAATGTGATTGTATTTTGTACTTCTTCATCCCAACTAAAATAAATGAATTATAATGTTTTTGTTGAAATTATTTTTTTAAATGATGCATTCTCCATATTACACATGAGAGACTTTAGCAAATTTATTCAAAAGCTTATGGAGTAAAAAATTACTCAGAAACTAATATAAGTATTTAGAAAGTGATTATCTATTTTTTTATGTACATAGTAATAGAGAAGTTGGCAGAGAATGTTAGGAAGAATAAAGAAAATAACAGGATCCACAGACCAAGTCATGCTCATACCTACTTTTGAGTTCTAATTATCCAAAAGTTATTAAATCCTATTAGGCTCCAAAAGTTTGGCTGGGGAGCTGACTCGATGGCTTTAATGCCTGCGGCCCAAGCATGAGGACCAGCGTTCTGACACACAGCACTCACTTATGTCAGGTGTTTGTAATCCTATCACAAATGTGCAGGCCCGCTGCTTACCCAGTGCAGCCAGTCCATGAGATGAGTGACAGACCCTTCCCAAAAAATGAACGTGAAGAGAGACTGAAAGACGCTCGACATTGACATCTGTCATCCACAGGCACAGAGCTCACATAAATGTTCTTATATGTATAACCTCCAACCGAGTTATTTTTCTTCTTTTTTGTTTTTGTCTGAGAAATTGTACTCTTTTATTTATTTATTTTTACTTTTAAACTTTGTTTGTTTGTTTGTTACAATTTATTCACTTTGTATCCCTGCTGTGGCCCCCTCCCTTGTCTCCTCCAGGTCCCACTCACCCTCCCTCTTTTCCCCTTATGCCCCTCCCCTAGTCCACTGATAGTGGAGGTCCTTATCCCCTTCTGTCTGACCCTATTTTATCAGGTCTCATCAAGGCTGGCTGCATCATCTTCCTCTGTGGCCAGGCAAGGCTGCACCCCCTAGAGGGAGGTTAACAAAGAACAGGCCACTGAGCTCATGTCAGAGACAACCCCTCTACCCCTTAGGAGGGCACCCACATGGATACTGAGTGGTCTATGGGCCACTCTGAGCAGGGGTTTTAGGTCCTCTCCATGTGTGGTCCTTGGTTGGATTATCAGTCTCTGCAGGCCCCCCTGGGCCCAGGTTTTTTGGCTCTGTTGGTCTCCTTGTGGAGCTCCTGTCCCCTCCAGGTCTTTCTGTCTCCCTTTCATTTAAGATACAGTGTTGGTGATTAGTGCTGTTTTGAGTTCACTCCATTTTTAACTCGTATTCTGATGAAAATATGTTTTTTTCATGGAGATTATACCTGACATATATAAAGAATATAGCCACATTATGGAATTTAATACTTAAAAAGAAGATGAAAAGTCATCCAAATATTTCTTAAGCTGTTATATTATCATTCTATCTTTTGTCTTTAAAGTTTTCCATTAACCTATTTTAAATATTATTTTGTTATTATTTTTCTGCTTTGTTTTTATGAGACAGGGTATTGCTATATACTGTTGGCTGGTATTACAGTCATGGAAAACCATGATTGATGTGACACATGTTCAAATAACTAATTTATAAAATAGTAAAATTATGTGTGGTAATATGTAAAACATGTAAAATAATATGTAAATAATATATTAATATGTAAACAATATGTGGCAGTAAGTAAATAATATGTAAACATATGTAAAAAATAATAAATGTGTGTTATTGAATAGATTTTAGGTAACAATTTGAGTTGTTATGATACCATGAAATGACTCTTCTTCTGAGGAAGTTAAATTTTGCTTCTAGAATGTTCAAATTCAGAGCAATGCAATAAATATATTGGTGCATTAACACTTTTTTAAAATTAAAATTTCTATTTCATTTATAGGTTAGATCCCCAGAGTGGTTCTGTTTTGTTAGAGGTTTGAATATTAAATGCAAGCATTTATAGAAAAATAGACCAAATTCCATGGTTTGCCTTAATTTACATAGTAATTATTTACTGAAGCATTGTTTGGCATAAAATTAAAAGAAAATTTTGCACATTAAATTTGAATAGCTTCATCTACCAATACTCATATTTTGCCCTACATATAGAGGAAGCATGTTGTACACTGTTCTATTATTCTTATCAGCAAAGGTTTTAATAATTACACACTCTATTATTCTTATCTATTATTCTTATGACCTTGTTGAAATACTGTAAGGTACAATTTGTCTGTAAAATATGGATATGAACATATATTTCCTAATGTTCACAAAGTTAGATTTTTCACACCTATTTGAGTAGCAGTTGCCTGTCATATTTTCTCATTTTATTTTATTTTTATATTAATTACAATTTATTCACTTGCTATCCCAGCTTTAGCTTCCTCCTTCACTCCCTCCCTACCCCACTCTCTCTCCCTCATCTCCTCCCATTCCCTTCTCTAAGTCCACTAATAGGCGAGGTCCTCCTACCCTTCCCTCTGGCCCTAGCCTATCAGGTCTCCTCAGGACTGGCTGCATTGTCTTCCTCTGTGGCCTGGTAAGGTTGCACCCTCTTCAGGGGGAGGTGATCAAAGAGCAGTCCAATCAGTTCATGTCAGAGACAGTCCCTGTTCACATTACTGTGGAACCCACTTGGACACTGAGCTGCCATGGGCTACATCTGTGCAGGGGTTCTAGGTTATCTCCATGCATGGTCCTTCTTTGGAGTATCAATCTTAGAAAAGACCCCTGTGCCCAGATTTCTTGGTTCTGTTGCTCTCCTTGTGGAGCTACTGTCCCCTCCAGGTCTTTCTATCTCCCCCTTCTTTCATAAGATTCCATGCACTCTGCCCAAAGTTTGGCTGAGTCTACCCTATTGGGTAGAGTCTTTCAGAGGCCCTCTATAGTAGGCTCCTGTCCTGTTCTCTGTTTTCTCCCTCTTCCCATGTCCCTCTTGTTTGCCTTTCTGAGTGAGGATTGATCATCTTACCCAGGGTCCTTCTTCTTGCTTAGCTTCTTTAGGTGTACAGATTTTAGTATGTTTATTCTATTTTATATATCTAATATCCAAAATATAAGTGAGTATATATCATGTGTGTCTTTCTGCTTCTAGGATACCTTACTTAGGATGGTCTTTCCTTGATCTCACCATTTGTCCTCAAATTTCATGATTTCCTTGTTTTTAATTGCTGAGTAGTATTCCGTTTTGTAAATGTACCACAATTTCCGTATCCATTCCTCTGTTGAGGGACATCTGGGTTGTTTCCAGATTCTGGTTATGATGAATAAAGCTGCTGCAAACATGGCTGAGCAAATATCCTTGTTGCGTACTTGAGCATATTCTGAATATATGCCTAGGAATGGTATACCTGGATCTTGAGATAGGAGTATTCCAAATTGTCTGAGAAAGTGCCAGGTTGAATTCCAAAGTGGTTGTACAAGTTTACATTCCCACCAGCAATGGGTGAAATGAGGGTTTTCCTTTCTCCACATCCTCTCCACTATGTATTGTCACTTGAGTTTTTTATCTTGGCCATTGTGTTGCATGTAAGGTGAAATCTCAGGTTCATTTTGACATGCATTTTTCTGATGAACTTTTCTTTAAGTGTTTTTCTGCACTTTTCTATTTACTATAGGTAGGAAATGGAAACTCATAAATATCTTTAACATGATAAATCAGTAAGAAAAATATCATAAACATAAATACATGTAAGGAAAAAAATTATAATTTAGGTTACACATTTCCAGAAGACAAATATATCTCAATCTCTACTCTGGAGCATCTATCTCCAAATATTCAGATGTGAGTATTCACCATGAAATAACAATTATGAAAGATCCTGATGCTTCCCTTGCTTGTGAGTGAGGCTTACCTGCCATGTGGAACCTGTAGCCCTTGTTTGTATCTTCTTTAGATCCCATTTCAGTTTTGCTCAACAGCATTTTATGGAGGGTATGGGCCAATGCAAACACTGCATTCCATTTGATATAGCTGGGCTCAGAATTGGTCATCCCATTATTTTTTTCTGGTTTAATCCTTACAGAAATATTTGCAGGGTATGGTTTATTATTTCCAGTTAGCAAAGAAGGAGGTGAACGATCAAAATTGTCAATCCAGAATTTACGGAAGTAAGAATCTCCTTGGTACTACCTGGTAGGCTGTAGGTGACTCGAGAAAATGCTTTAAGCCAGGGACAGTTCTTTGAAGATGAGAAGCTTCCTCGGTAAAAGTTCATCAAGTCGTTCTTATTTGATATAGACTCTAAATATAATGCGTTGCTTTGCCGTGTTCCACACCTTCCTGGGAAAACCGCCTGAGTAGTGGCGCACGGATCACGGAAGTTCCGCCCCTTCTGGCGTTGCTTCCGTATCTGCCTTTCTGGGTGCAGAGACTTCGGAGGTAGGAGGCTCCGAGGTCAGATGGAGCTTTATCCCTTTATTTCCCACTTCAGAGCGATTCCTCGTCAGGGAAGTACCCTGCCTGTCATATTTATATGCTATTTTCTTATGACCACATTAGTAAATCTGAATAATTGTATAAATAATACGTTCTTTATAATAAATTAGAATGTATTGTTTGTAGTTAAGATATTTTAAAGGTATTACGATTAACTTTTAATGTGTTTATTACATATTTACATAAGAAAATTGAACCAATTTCAAATAGAAGTTCAAATGTTATAGAGATCTTAACAATTAAGAAAAGGGGCCAGAGAGATGGCTTTAGCCATAAAAGAACCTGTTGCTCTTGCAGAGGACCTGAATTTCGTTAAGAGCACCCACACTGAGTGGTTCACAAAAGCATATAACTCCAGCTTTAGGGGACCTGATGCCATCTGCTGTCCTTTACTGACACTTGCACTCACATACACTATACTACACTACACACACACACACACACACACACACACACACAAAGATACTCCCCCTCCACAGAGAGAGAGAGGTAGAGAGAGGGAGAGGGGGGTTAATAAAAATACAATTAATAAAAACTAGAGAATTGAGAGAAACATTTTACTAAGTATTCAAGGAAATAATACTTTAATTGCACCTAAATGCTTACTTAAAACTGATGCTGTACATGTAATTCCTACTCAAAACTGATTATATATATATATATATATATATATATATATATATTCAAAATTATGGTTTAGTCAAAATTATATTTATTGTATATTAGTCAAAATTATTTATTGGTCAAAATTATATATTGGTCAAAATTATATTTTGGAGGAATGACCTCAAAAGTGTTAAGTTACTTACAGAAGGATTTTGAGAAATATTATGGCTGGCACAAAATTGTGCTAAATTCTAACTTGAAATGAACCATAAGATGATCCTTCTATATAGCCTACTATGGTTGATTTGGAATATTTCCTGTCAGATTTTGAAAACTTAGGAGGACCTGAGACATGATTAATTAGATACCTACTAACTTTTTATTATAGAAATGTCAGTATCTTGATTCTTGTGTAATTCTCAGGATTCCAAAGGTAATGAGGACACTCATATTTAATCTTTCAACTAACCAGTTTAGACCAATTGCTCTTAGTCAGTTTTTCTTGATCTCAGTCTTGGTCTCTCTCTGTCTCTGTTTCTGTCTCTCTCCCTCTCCTTCTTCCCACCTATCTCTCTGCTTGTCTCTTTTCCTTCCTCCATCTCCCTCCTTCCCCCTCCATTTTATACCACCAAAGGAGGTGAATAGCATTAGAGGAAATCCCCTTTCTCCTACAGAGCCTATTTTGAAGATTGCACTTATCTCTTCTTTACAGACATTGTTTGCAAGCTATAATGAACTGTGCAGGTTCATAACAAGGAGGCACATAGAGTTTAAATTGGCCCCCTCCAGATACACATGCCCCAATTAAAATATCAATGTCAGCTATTTAAGTGAGAAAGAGGAGAGTAGTAATTAGGAAATAATAGTTTCTTTACATACCTCCAGTTGCTTTTCTCAGTGTATTAAAGTTACTGGCAACATTCCACCCACATATCTTCTATCATTTAAATGTAGTTGAATCTTTTCATTGCAGGAAATATCACTTTACTATGAAATGGACATAAAATTTTATTATTGTAATTTTTTTTCTAATGGGTGCATTTTGATCACTATTCCTAAATTGTTTTGTACAATAGAAACATTATTCAGAAAAATAATAAAAAAAAATATAAATACTATATACTCATCTATTTTAGATTTTAAAGGCCTACATTGTTTTACTTTGCACCATAGACAATTAATTTTCTAACAAAGTTGGAATTATATAGATGGTATAGTTTATTTACCTTCACAAAATGTTTTGCAAAATACATGAATCGATGGGCTGCTTCATTCATTATATATATATATCTTAAAAATCATATTTCCAGCACACTGTTTCAGTTTATATTTGACTCACTAGTACTATTCTTTGTCTAAGATATCAGATTACCATCTTATATATTAATGCTGCACATCAAATTAATCAATGCAACTAATTAGAATGCAAAATTAAGAAACTATCATATTAAAATTGTCCTCAGTGATTTCAATAGTGATGTAAATAGATGAAAGTTAAATTTTATTTGTTCCTTGTGCAAAGGACTGAATAACTACACACTCTGAACCTCTGTTTACTTTTTTTTTTACATTTCTCTCTGTTTCTGTGTTAGATGATTTGTTTTTCAGCTCCCCTGTATATGGCCACTGACATGGCCATATTCTCTGTTTTCCATACACTGACATCATTCATTTCCTTTCTGACTCTAAGACATTATTTTTTGGTTAGACATTGGTCTCAAATACATGTAGGAGTTACTTAAATGACCTCAACCTTTGCTTTTAAATTTTAAATAGGCTTTTAATCATGCATCACATTATGAATACATAAATATCCCTAAACATCGTGTTTATAGATACTTTCTCTTGTTACAGTCATTGAATATGTTTTGTTGAGTCTGGTATTTAAGAGCATGTATGAATCTTGCTGGAATCTGCTCAGCAGACAACTTTTGGTGTTGAAATGGTTTTCTTCTTGTAGATACCACCAGGCTTTACAAATGATTTCTTTGCATCCCATCTCAGAGGATTATTTCCCAGAAGGCAGCTTTGTGTGGTTAAAATTGCTCTAATAAAGTATAGTACAATATATTCACCTAAGAAGGTTCTTCTTTCTCCAGCAAGTCACTGAATCTAAGCTGAAATCTCATTTTGTGTAACTATGAAAAGACTCAAGAAACTAATATGGTAGAGATGTTCTAAGCATTTTCCTCTTTCTGTCCTGCACACTTAGTTTCTTTCTTAAAGAGCCCATTTTCTTACTATCCACCCTAAATCTGTAATAGTCATGGTAATATGAAGGATAAGAATTTAAATATGCACATTTTAAAAATATTTGACCTTTGTGAAGTTTTCTTAATCAGAAATTACTTTTTTTTCATCATTCTCTGCTCTTTAATTAGTATATAATGACTTGGAAGGCAACAAAAGTAAAAGCTACCCTCTGAGCCTCTTCTTGTCCTAAAATGAGACAGACCTTTTGTTTTTAAAAACTAATAACACAAAGAACAGTTGATGGAAAAAACTTGAAAGTTTCAATTAAAGAGGAATAACACCACAGTAATAAAGACACAGATGTTAGTCTCTGAATTGAAGTTAATGTTATCTTTTGGGGTAAGAAAGAAAAAGAATCTTTAAATACATGATTAGTCTCTGCAGAGAAAGATCCAGGAATACACAAACATACCCCCAAACCATAAAACAAAACTGCCATGAAGAAATTCTCATCAGAAGAATTAACAAATTTAGCAATATGAGTTATTCATGTATGGTGTACTCAAATAAGTTGAGAAATAGTTGTAAAATGCTTAAAAAGCAGAGATTTTATCAGAAAGATGATTAAGATGGAGCTCAAGAGGCAGAAGGTAAACCACAAAGTTTGTGTCTACACAGATTAAGCCAAAGCAGAGGGAGTAGAGAGTCACCAGATTCAATGGGAGACAGCAATTCGGTGTATAGTGAAATCTGCATACAGTTGCAGATGTGGGTGGCCTACAGCGCTTCAGACAAGGTGTTTTAAAAGTCAAGAAGCGGTTATAGCCAACCCTTGCTCAAGGACATCCCAGAGGAGATCTCTAGTAGACAGTTAAATATTTAGTGTGGTTGCTTAGGAGAATTCCTTAGAGTTTTGTGTTCAGCTTGGAAGTCGAATATCAAAATAAGCATCTGAAATAGGCATCCTAACAAGTGTGAAGCGACATGTATACATACCACAGGGGCAGATTTAACTAAATATTTAATTTTCTGAGTTCAAGCAGTATTAAAAGCAAAGTTTCTTTGACTACCATTCTAGGTGATATGTCCTCCATCTTGTTATAATCCCCCTACCTACCTTCCTCTACCTTATCCTCAACCTGATTCACATATCTAAACAACACAGATTTTTTTTTTATGATTGAAGTACAGGATAGAAATACTAGAACAGCAGCATATAATGCCCCAAGAAATTCGAGGAATTGGAGAGTGTTAGATAACAAGTGGCTGGAGATAAGGGGGTAACTAATAACAGAAATAAATCATAGAAAAGGCCAGGAATTCAGTTCTCATTGGAATCAAGATCAAAATTAGGCTCTCCAGTTTCTATGTTCTTCAACATGTATCATGCTGGCATTGCACCAAGTTTACATTCGTCATGAAGAATGATGCTTAGGTCAGTCCATGCTGTGTTCCTTGCAGTCATAATCCATAGCCTCCTTCAAAGCAAAGTAAGTATTTAAAGGGGATCAGTTACTCCTTTATAACGTGCTCTTACCTCAGCCCTCTTAAGAGCCAGTTTGTAAGGAGCCATCTGGAAACTCTTCAAGGGCTCTATCTTCAGATATTTTCTTAAAGACGTTTTATAGCATCTTTGTTCTTTTACTTCAATCAATGATTTTTTTTTTTATTATTGTTCATTTTTTTGAGACTGGGTTTCTCTTCTAGTCTTGTCTGTCCTTGACTCTCTTTCTATACCAGGCTAACCTCAAACCCACAACGATCTGCCTGCCTCTGTCTCTTTTAGTTCTGGGATAAAAGGCCTACACCACCATACCCAGCTCCAATGATATTTTTCTTCACCTAGTAGCCATAAAATAAATGCCTGTTGATAGCCACCCTTAAGGAAGCAGTGTCCAAAATAAATATAGCATTGGTGTCCAGCATGTATTGTAGAATATGTTCAGAGTCATGACTTAAACAAAAATGAAAACTTGACTTCGTTATCTGACAAATTACAATTCTCATAGAATTATAAGGTACATCGCCTTACTGGAAATAGGACCATCTGGCCACATGCAAGTTGAACTGTCCAGTTCTATGTTGACATATTCAGTTCTCTGGTTAACTGGGAACAGAGTGCTATCGTTTTTTTTTTTTAAATCAAATCCTATGTATTTATCTTAAAACTTGGTTCATGCCGGGCACAGTGGTGCATGTCTCTAATCCTAGCACTCTAAGGGGCAAGAGGCAGGAGGATCTCTGTGAGTTTAAGGCCAGCCTGGTCTCCAAAGTGAATCCAGGATAGAGCTACACAGAGCAACCCTGTCTCATGCCGAGTTCCATTCCTAGATTCCTAGGGAGTATGTGATCCTCCTTCCTCCCGGTGTTCTGGGAGCTTGTAACTAACTCATTGCTGGCTTTGTGGAAAATGCCTTCACTGTAGTGCTGTGGATACAGGGCTTGATTTCTAAAACTTTAGTGGCCTGATGTGCTTCCCTACTCGGTATCCCTTCCTTTTTCTGCTACTATTCTTATTTTTTTTAATTTTAATTTTAATTTTTTCATAATTTATTCATTATATATACTGATTGAAGGTTATTCCCTCAGCTCCTTCCATTCCCACCCTCTCTCCCTGTTCTACCCTATCCAGTTCCCCCAGTCCACTGAAAGGGGTTCTATTCCTGTGCCATCTGCCCACAGCTTATCAAGTCTCATCAGGACTGACTGGATCCTCTTCCTCTGTGGCCTAGCAAGGCCGCATCGTCAGGGGCAAGTGATCATATTGCAGACTGTCTAGTTCATGACAATGGCAGCACCTGCTCCCCTTACTTCAGCATCCACGTGGAGACTGACCTGCCAGTACGATATATCTGAGCAGGGGGTCTAGATGCTCTCCATGCATAGTCCTTGATTAGTCTTTGCAGGACTCCCTGGGCTCGGTTTGTTTTAGCTTTGTTGGTCTACTTAGGGTCCTCTGAAAGGCTCCACCCAAACAGGGCATCCAAGCAGATGCTGCAACTCACAGTCAAACTTTGGGCAGAGCAGGGAGTCTTGTGGAAGAAGAGGGGGAAGGGGATAGAAAAATTTTAAAACAAGTATATGACTTTCATTCCTAGAATTTCAGAACGTGACTTTGTTTACCTCTTTAAACAGTAAGGCATGCGTGTGCAATTGCTGTGCACATTCTGATGCGAAAGTGAGGCTTTTCAGGGCACCAGTGCCCAGGTGTGAATCAGAGTCCTGCCCGTCTCTTGCTGATACTGTCAAAGCCACATGACCCGTTCTTTTCCATCAGATCAGGTGTTCATGTTGATGTTATTTTGGGCTCTAAACACCAAAAATGTGGAGAAAATTGAAAAGACCACCAAATAAATAATTGTCTAGATATCTATTATTTAACGTTCTATGTAAAGCTAATGTTTACTTATGCTACTAATTTGAGTTTTAGAGACACCTGTCCCAATAGGTGTTCAAATTCCCCGAAGGTGGTAGAGGAGATTGCTCAGGCGATGTGGGTTGTGCCAGCACTGAAGGCCTGTGCACCATTTCCTGAATTCCCTAAGTGAGCAGAAATAAATCAGACCATTTCAAACCCTTTAATCCATCCAGAGGTCTGTGTCTCTGGCTAAATCTTAATGAAATATGCTCAGCCTAGATATCTCATTACATTGAATTGATTGATTTGCTTCATTTTATTTTATTGATCATTTAAAAGTTTTGACCTGTCTGGAACATTTGGCTGGTCTGCAGAGCTCCCTTGCATATTTATTTACTTTCTTCTTGGTAGTCTTGTTTACTTTAGAACTAATTCTGACATGGCACTTTATATAATGTCTCTTTAGAAGCTCAACGTTTCACGATTTAATTTTGATGGAACAGACCTGGTTCTAGAAGGTGGTTGGGTTATATGCGTCATACAGCCACAGAATACATTGTAATTATTTTTAAAGAGAATAAAACTCTGGATTTATTTCCTAAAATTTGAATACCAGTATCTTATAGCATGAAGTCCTTATTACAAGTCAAGGTGTTGGCAAATGCAGACTCCTTAATTAGAACACATATATACGGAACACTAACTGTACCTGTGTGACAACTGAACTATTCCTTTTTCCTGGAAACTTTTTGTTGTTGAGTATAAGAAATCTCACCATACTGGCTGCAATGTTTTTTTTTTTTTTTTTTGTTTTGTTTTTTTTTTTTTGTGCTGTAATAATACATGGTATATAGATTATGTGCTATGCATCATCTACGGCTCAAAGCAATAGTGTGTAGAGCCAATTATTGTTATATTAATGTTTTTATCTAAATAAAGCAAACTTACTGAACTTTAAGGTTCTCATCCAGTATGAAGCCCTTGAGCTCTGACAGCATGTGCTGCTGGTCCTGTGCATCGCTAGTTGGGGTTGACCTGCAGAACGTTGAAAGAAGAAGGTTCCTGCAAAAGAGCTCTTTCATGGCAGGATTTTTAACATTTGCTTTCTACAGTGAAGCAAACTTTATTTCCTGAAATTTCACATCCGTTTAAATTACAACATGTTAAAAGGGCCTTTCTATGACATTAAATTGAATTATAGAATTAAGAGAATGTTTGCCACAGGTGATTTCTAATGCCTGATAACAGAGTTCTGACAGTCAGGCATCATCTATGTCTATCAAGCAAGTAAATGTGTTGTTTCTTTAAGAAATGCTTCACTATTATACAAAACATTAAAATACACATATTATTCCATTCACTGTTTCAATAGCTGTGTATCCTGTGTAATATTTTAATCAGGTTGAAATTATCACATCAAACCTTCTTCATTGTGAAGACTTTACATGTAATACAATTCTAAAACTCTGGGAAGACACTTGATTGGTAGGTGATGGTAGCTCACATCTTTAATCCCCGCACTCAGGAGGCAGACACAGGAGGAGCTCTGTGTTTGAGACCAGCCTGGTCTACAGAGCAAGTTCCAGGACAAATCAGGGCTACTCAGAGAATCCTGTCTCGAAAACACAACAAACAAAAATTTAATCCATAATATTTGCATATGTGTGTCCCTTGTTTAATTTTAATAAATTTTATGGAGATAAATCTATCATTTGACCATTTCTAGGTTAATCTTTCCTCAATTAAAATACTTATAATTGAACACCTGTTACAAAGTGCTTGTGTTTCTACTGGTCTGATAATTATTCCCAGTATGGAATGTTGTCCAGAGCTACTTACTATTTATGCAAACTATGTAGTAGTTGCCACTGGAGGACTTACTAGGATAAAGAGTGAGTCTTATAACCATTTTTTTCCAGTTTCACATTTTTCTAGGAACTATGTATTTTTTTAAAGATTGTTTATGAACATATTTGTTTATAAAGATGTGTGTTCTATTTTTAAAGTGTTTTATAAAATGAATATTGATATTTGATTGATTGAATACAGTGCTGGCTGGGAGCAGTTTCGACTCTCAAGGAGTGCTCTCTTGAGTCTTTAGGAGCTCGGCCATCAATCACATGTCTCTTTGCCAATCTTTTAGAGATATCTCGCCTATATTGCTTTTCTTGGCAAGATAGGTAGTATATATCGACGCAGCATATAGAATGTGTGTTCTAGTAAGGTGTAATCAATGTTCATTGTTGGCCATTCTAAAGTTGTGTGCATGTGGAGGTGAAATTTGTCCATCCCTTCATGCCCTCATCCTCACCTGTGCTGTGCTCCTAAGGCGTCTTCTTAAGCTGCACTGTGTCATTGCCATCCATCCACCCTGCAAACAAAAAGATGCAGCATTGACATGTCAAGGCAGCCTAGAATTCTGTTGTGATTTTTTTCATGCAGTGTTACTATGGTTGTCACCATTCACACCACTGCATTTTATATGGCTAAATGTTCATTTTACCTTTAAAATCTAATATAGTAAACAGACTGGAGTACATAGTATAACTTCATTTCTCTTTGCCATTTTAGAAAATGTATATATTTTGCTTTAATAACTTCAACAGTTATTTATGAAGAAAATTTCCTTTTTTCTTTTATCTTTAGAATTTTTTAATATATTTTTTATTTATTACAATTTATTCACTTTGTGTCCCAGCTGTAGCCCCTACCAATCCCTCCTTCCATCTTTCCCTCATCTCCTCCCATGCCCTTTCTCCAGTCCACTGATAGTAGAGGACCTACTCCTCTTCCATCTGACCCCAGCTATCAGATCTCATCAGGACTGTCTTTCATAGTCTTCAAGGAAATCATGAAATTTGCAGGCAAATGGTCAAACTAGAAAAGATCATCCTGAGTAAGCTATCCCAGAAGCAGAAAGACACACATGGTATATACTCACTTATAAGTGGATATTATACATATAATATAGGATAATCATGTTAAAATCTTACACCTAAAGAAGCTAAGCAAGAAGGAGGACCCTGGGTAAGATGTTCAATCTTCACTCAGAAAGGCAAATGGGATAGACATTGGAAGAAGGTGAAAATAAGCAACAAGACAGGGGCCTACCACAGAGGGCCTCTGAAAGACTATCCAGCAGGCCTTTTTTCTTTTATTAATGTAGAATTTTGAGCTCCTTCCTGTTCCGTAACTTTTCCGAATTTTGTTCACATCACGTTATTTACTCTTAAATATAAAAAATTATTATAGGTGAATATATGGTAACTTCACAATGACCCATTTTGTCATTGTTGTTTTTAAGACAGGGTTTCTCTGTGTAGGCTCTCTGAATTCACTTTAGAGCAGGTTGGTCTTGACCTCAAAGATCACCTGCTTCTGTCTCCTAGGTGCTGGGATTAACTGCATGTACCACCCAGACCAGATATCGACTCTAGTTTTTAAAAGGATTCAGTTTATGGATTCAGTTCCCACTTTTGAGCTTTATTTATGTATCCTAATTATGTAATAGTTTGTGTGCATGCAGACACAGGCCAGAAGAGGGCCTCAGAGCTCCTGAAGCTGGAGTTACTGGTGGGTGTGAGCCACCAGGGGCTGGTGCTGGGTGTGAACTTGGGTCCTGTGTAACCCAAGTTAGTGCCTGTGCCTAACTACTGAACCACCTCTCCAGCTACTCATTTTCCTTTGACTGTTGATTCTTATTTTTAGATTAAAGATTTTCCCTCCTCCCGAGATGAGGGAGGGAGGGTGGGATTGGGGAGGGAATGAGGGATACAGCTGGGATACAGAATTACAAAATGTAACTAATGAGAAAAATAAAACTATGGAAAAAAAAAGAGACAAAAAAAGTAAATAGAAAAACAGTAAAATAAAATAAAATTAAAAACTAAAAAAAAAAAAATGCCTCTGATCTTGAACCTTGAATAAATACGATCTTCCTCATTCCTCAAAAAAACAAACAAACAAACAAACAAATAAATAAATAAATAAATAAATAAATAAAGGTATTGGACACCAAAAAGAAAGAATTTTCCCTCAACAATTAATGTTACAGATTTTTCACAATGTAATTCTTTTTTAATTAACGTATTTATTACAATTTATTTACTTTGTAGCCCACTCCCTCATTTCCTCCCAGTCCCACCCACCTTCCCTCTCCTCCCTCTTTGCTTTCTCCCTAGTCCACAGATAAGGGAGGACCTCCTCTGACCCTTAGCTGATCAAGTCTCATCAGGACTGTCTGGATCCTTTCTCTGTGGCCTACTAAGTCTACCTCACCAGTGGGAGATGATCAAAGAGCTGACCACTGAGTTCATGTCAGACACTGCCCCTGCCCCCCTTACTAGGGAACCCACTTGGAAACTGAGCAGCTTATGAGCTTCCTCTGAGCAGGGTTCTAGGTCTTCTCCATGCATGGTCCTTGATTTGAGTATGGGTCCCTGCAGAGCCCCCTGGCCCAGGATTTTTGGCCCTATTGGTCTCCTTATGGAGTTCTTGTCCCTTCCAGGTCTTTCTATCTCTCTTTTCTTCCATAAAGTTTCCTGCACTCTGCCCAAAGTTTGGCTTTGAGTCTCAATATCTCCTTTGATACCCTGAGGAGTAGAGTTTTTCAGAGGTACCCTGTGGAAGGCTCTGGTCCTGTTCCTTGTCTTCTCCTACTTCTAATGTCTAAATCAATCTGGTGCTTTCTCAGAAAATTAGGAATAATGCTACCTCAAGATCCATCTATACCACTCCTGGGCATATATCCAAAAGATGCTAAACCATAAAACAAGAACATTTACTCAACTATATTCACAGCAGCATTATTCCTAACAGCCAGAATCTGGAAACAACCTAGATGTCCCTCAACTGAACAACGGATACAAAAATTGTGGAACATTTACACAATGAAATACTACTCAGCAATTAAAAACAAGGAAATATGAAATTTGCAGGCAAATGAATGGAACTAGAAAAGATCATCTTGAGTGCGGTAACCCAGAAGCAGAAAAACACATATGGTATATACTCACATATAAGTGGATATTAGACATATAATATAGGATAAGCATACCAAAATCTATAGTCCTAAAGAAGCTAAACAACAAGGAGGACCCTAGGGAAGAGGCTGAAAACTCACTCAATATGTAATTCTAAGGAATTATAGCATTGTCACTTTGTAAAAAAAAAAAAAATGAAAGAAATCTTTTTATTTTATAGATAAGAACATGTTACTATATTCAATATGATTGGGTGAACTCTTTTTGTGCATAATATCACCATTAATGTATTTTAATATTTTATTTTCTTGTTATGATTCAATAAAATAAACTTTCAATTAGCATTATTTAAGCCCTTCCTTAATTAGTCTTTACTTAATAAGTCCTAGCTTAGAAAGTCCTGCACTTCTCTTCAGTGTAACCAGACACATACCTGCCTTCTGCATCTATTCCTGTAGTAAATATGTCGATAAGCCTTAGCATTGTCAAAGAAGAAAACAGATCAGCATTTCGGCGAGATGGCCCCGTTCTTCTCTAATGGCCACTATACTCCATCCATTGTTTAATATTCGTCCTGGCTGTACAGCATGAATGAAACAGCTCTGGCTAGGTGAAGTTTCCCACTTCTTTCTCTGATCTCTCTTTCTTTGGATGTGGCATGTTGTATCCCCAGGGTCTTCACTTCTGACTTCCCCAGTTAACTTATAAAAAGGAGGCTCCATTCCCAGTACCCACAACTAGCAACCATCTTTATCTAGAATTCAGCCTCACTTGCAGAAATGCTAATGATGAGTTAGGGGTTGCAGAAGAAACTTTATTTTTTTAATCCATTATGTTGTTACAGTATGTCAATATATTTGCGTGTTCATTTCATTTCAAAATAGAATAAACACTGGTTGTAACAATTATTAATTTTGGACTTTAGAGCATGTTATATATTAAGAATGTAAGACCATGAATACTATTGAAATGTTAAGAATTCCAAAGTCCAGACTGTCTATAATAAAGTGTTACCATGCAGCATCATAAATAGTATATATGAAATAGCTACAGAAAATAAAGAAATGCATAGAAGTGAAAAAAAATCAATATTTGTGAGTGAGAGCATATCTAGTCTCACTTGTAGAAAATGACTAGACTACTCTTTCTTAAAACCTAGGTAAGATACATACATATTTGGGTATTTTGCTCTAAGTGTAGTTTTATAGTCAACAAAATTACATACTACTATCCTTAACTCACACGGCCAGTTTTCTGTCATGTAATCCTCTACATCATACATATATAGGTATATATGTGTGTGAAATTTCTAGAAATAAATGATAAATGTATATTTGATTTGGTGGAAAGACCAGCTTAGCGTGATTTTATAAACAGTGAAGAAATGCTATACAATTGAGGTTTATTGAAGAATTCAGATAACTTCATGTGTCATTTTGGTTGGAGCTTTAATGGAAGCGCATTTTTGAATCAGCTGGCAATTTTTCACAATGCTCCCTCTCCTTTGTGATAGTCTGCCTATTTCGAGGACAAAGGCTTCTTGGATGTTGGATACACTCTGAAGTAAAAAGATCATTGCACAATCCAGTCTCATTTACTTCCCAAGTAAGGCTCTGAAACATAGACAAGACTGACTGGCCCAAGGCCAAGGAATTATTATCTAGCAGAGTTGAGTAAATTTCCTCTCATCTGTCTTTTTCACCATGCCTTTTCCAGTGTTTTCTAAGCATGCTACTTTTACGGAATTATATTGAGCAAAGCAGCTCTAGGACTCTGTACAAATGATCAAATCTATAAAATGCTTGCCAAGAAACCCTGAGGAACTGAGTTTGATTCCCAAAACTCACATAAAGAAACAGACTTGGAAGTCATGCTGGTGAGATTTTATCATCTTGAGAAATGAAAGTTGGGTTTTGTTGCTGTTGTTTGCATTTGTTTTTTAATAGCCAGAAATGGCAATACAATCTTGTTATCCTGGGCTGAGAAGGGGCATACTTGGGCTCACAGGCCAGTGGCCGACACATAAGTCCCAATGAGAGACTCTCCATGCAAATCAGACCTAAAGTTTACCCTTAGCATCCACAAGCATAGATGTGTGCTGACATCCACAGGAATACATACCTACAAATAGACTCAAAAAATAACCAAAAATCTAAGAAGCTTCTAATATGACTTAGGATGGAAAAATGAGATTAAATAATTTTGTTTAGTAAAATAATTTCCCAAAGCTTTTTACTTATTATTATTTCTTTTTTTTCCTATTTTTCCTTTTATTGAAAATAGTTTTTAAGCTTGGTGTGGTGGTGCACACCTTTAATCCCAGCACTAGAAGAGGCAGATTGCTCTGAGTTTGAGGCCAGGCTGGTCTACAAAACAAGTCCAGGATTACCAAGACTACACATCTCGAAACACAAACAAACAAACAAAAATAGTTTTTCTTTCACACAATATATTGTGATTACAGCTTCCCTTTCCTCTATTCCTTCCAGTTCCTTCCACTTCCCTCTCATCAGGATCCATTCCCTTTCTGTCTCTTATTGCAAAAGAAACAAGTTTCTAAGGAATTAAATATAATTATAATATAATATAATATAATATAATATAATATAATATAATATAATAATATAACATAACATAACATAACATAATATAATGATTAATAAAACAAAAATTAACACATTGGAAATGGACAAAACAAACAGAAGGAAAAGAGCAAGAGAAAAGCACGTGAAATAGACTTACTCATTTGCACACACAAGAAATATACCAAACTGGAAAGCAGAGGACTTGGGGCAGACCTGTGCAGGCCCCTGCCTACTGCTCCATTCTCTGTGTGTTTTATATGAGCTTTTCTTATGTTAATTTGGAGTGCCATGCTTTCTTTGTATTCTCCATCCCCTTTGCCTCCTACTTCCTTTCTGCCTCTGCTTCGCTGAGCTCTGAGGTGAGGGATAGAGACAGCCCATTTAGGGATGAGTGTTCGGAGATCTGTCACTCTCTGCATAATGTCTGGCTGTGTGTTTCCATGTTTGTTCCCATCTGCTGCAGACGTAACCTTCTCTGATGATGGCTGAGCAAGGCACTGATCTTTGAGTGTAGCAGAGTGTCATTATTTTATCACTACATTTTTTAGACTAATATTGGATTTCACCTAGGTCCCTGGGCTGTCTGGTCTCAGATTTTCATCACCCAAACCCTTCTGAGTATTGGTTCCATCTCATGGAGTGTACCTTAAGTCAAACTTATTGGTTGGTTAGTCCTGCAAGTTTTGTGTCACCATTGCCCTGGTATATCTTGCAAGTAATATACCATATTAGATAAAGGATTTGTGGCTGGCTTGCTGTTTAGGTGTCTCCTTTGGCAACATGCCCTGTTCCTGTACTTAGTGGTGAAGGTTCTCAGTAGGCACCATCTTGACATCTCCTTGTTCAAGGAGTTGTGTGGGTGCTCTCCTCAGCTTCCACTGTCAATGTGTGGAGAGCAACCTATAGTCTTGGCAACAACCTGGGTTGTTTGAGGTTCCTGTGAGGCCTTTTTGAACAACCCAATGAGATGTAGTCTCATCCTGATACTGGAAGCTTCACTTGGCCGCAAGAGCTGGCCAGTTGAGGCTCTGTCTCCCCATTATTTGGTGATTTCATTTAGATTGCCTTCACATATGAATATATATTTCAGGGAATTTCACTCTATTAGCTTTGCATATTGTTCCTTAAATGGCCCTCAATTTCAGCTGTCTTTCCCTGTATTCCTTCCCTCATCCCCCTCTTCGTCTCCCTCCCTGTTTGATCCTCCATTTCCAGCTGCTGTTTACACCATCCACCCATCCTTCTCTACTCAACACTAACTTCTGTAGTTATATGAATTAAGGTATGGTTATATCTGACTTAACAGCTAATATCCACATGCAAGTGGGCCTGGAATATCTCATTCAGAGTGATTTTTTTAGGGGCATCCATTTATCTAATAATTTCATAATGTGTTTTTTTTTCAGCTGAGAAATATTCCATTGTGTAAATGTACCACATTTTCTTTAGCCGTTTTTCTGTATCTGAGGGACATCTAGTGGCCTTGCTTGTTTTCTTGAATCTAAGTTTTTACATATTTATATACTTTTAATATTATTCCTTTATCAGATGTGTAGTCGGTGTGCACCATTTTCCAAGCTCATTTCAGGGGAGAGCTAAACCGTTCGCCAGCTCCAAAGAATGTTGTCTTTTCAAATATATTTGCAAGTGTCACCATTTACATTCATCCATTATCTACAAATGACAAAGCTATATCATATATGAATGTTAACAAAATTAAGGCATCCATTAATATGTTTGTTATACTTCTTGCTAATCCTAATTTTTCATGAGGTAGTCTCCTGAACAAACACGTGTATCTGGCTTAATTGACTGTAACTTAAAGAAATGTGTTTCAACTTTTATTTCCCCTAGACTTGCTAAAATAATCCTGAGCACCTCTTGTGTCCTTTGTGATCACAAGGTCATGGATGGAGCCTGAGAGCCTGTGCTCCAAAGCAATGAGTGAGAGCTGGTAATGCTCTGCACTGACTTCAACGCTGCTATAAAATGAGAGTACCTAGCCTTCCCCTCAAATCTGCTCCAATTGTGACTTTATATGGGACTCTTAAAGGAGAAAAAGGGGCTATCTCTGACTACATTGCCTGCCTTTAGATCCTGTTTCCCTAACTGGGCTCCCTTGTCTAGTCAGTAGCAGAAAATGAGCCTAATCTTACCGCAATTTGAGCAATTTGATATGCCAAGGCTAGTTGATATCCATGGCAGGCCTCCTCTTTTGGGGAAATGGGGGGAATGGGTAACGGGGACTGGAAGGTGAGAGGGAGGGGAAGCTGCAATCAGGATGTAAAGTAAATAAGTTATTTAAAAACAGCAACAACAACAAAGAGTAGCAGGACAAGGTGGTTCATGCCTGTAATCCAGGAACTCAGGGAGGCAGAAGCAGGCAGATCTCTCTGAGTTCAAAGCCATCTTGGTCTACAAAGTGAATCTAGGACAGCCAATGCTACACAGAGAAACACTGTCTTGAAAAAAAAAAGTAACTGTTTGCATGCTCATGGGTGAGACACCCTGTGATATCATTTACTAATTGTTTTCTTCATAGCAATGCTACTAGCACAAGTTCTTATTTTCTTTTTATTAATTACAGTTTATTCACTTTGTATCCCCTCTGTAGCTCTTATTTTCTTAATATCCCCTTGTCACTTTCAGTCAATAGAATCCATGAGTGGACCGTGGAATGAGATTTTTAAAATGTGTTAAGTTTCATATTACAATCTAAGAAAAAGAAACTGCTGTATTGTTTACATTTTTTCCCCGTCAAGGCAGATGTGTTAGGTAAAAGCAGTATTTTTGCTTTGTGGTTTTCTCACTGGTCATCCCCCTCACTCTATTCTCTAATCTTCTCTGTGTGATCAGTGATTCTCACACACAAGTATTTTCACTTTAAGTACGACTCTTGTTAATGCACAAGTTCTGTTTGTTAATAAATAAACCCATATATCTGTGGCTTTCCCAGAATGAAAAATTGGTCTTTTGTTTTCAAACAGTTTACCAAAACCAATTTGACAGGTAAAATTGGTTTTTACCTGTAAACCAAATTTAAGGTAAAATCCTTAAAGAGATGCATTTGTGTGCATATGTAGTGATACCGTCTATGGTAGTACTGGTTCATCATGTAAGAACAATGAAATCATGGTTTCCTGCCTCATTTTACCACAGAGTGAAGGACTGTGCAGGAGTTCAAATCACTGTGGAGATCTATGTTGCTAAATTTGGCATGTAAATGTTCTTTCTACTGTTCCATATAACAATATGCTTTTGTCTCAGAATTTGAAGATACTGACATGTTATTCGGTGGAATACAATTTTTAAAACAATAAAATAATGAATAATAACGAAGTAAAAATAGCATATAAACAATGAATAAACCCTCTTCTCTTTGCAGACCTATTGAGTTTTTGTTCTTACAACATTGTGTCAACTGCTCTGGTATTTTGTTTTGTTTTGTTTTTTGGTTATTCATTCTAATTTTCTCTGTTGCTCATTAGGTATATCACTGCCATGTGCTGACAAAATGTTTAGACTTTTCTGTGTACTGTACCTAAAAGTAATTTTTATTTCCATTTTGTTTCAAAGAATTTGCCTATAGAATAAGTGAAATAATTTTCCAAAATAAAAGAATTGAAAATATAAGTCTGAACTTAGTCTTAAAAAATAACTAGAGAAAAGCTTCTAAAATTATATTTCAATTGAAAAAAAATGTTTGATACGCAGGGCAAAAACATTACAAAAGCATTAAAGCACAAAGGATGGTTTCCTGCTCCGGGGATAATAACATGACACTGTATGGCAGGCACAGTTAGAGAGGACAAAGGAACAAAGGACAGGAAATTAACCTCTGACTTTAATTCTTAGCGCATCGGCTTGTATCGTTATTGATGGGGTCTTGCTGCTTATTTGAGAAAACCAAGTTGGAATTTAATTGTATTCAGAACTGTAACGGTTCTCTTCTCCTTCAGTATGCTTTCTTTTTAAAACAAAACTAATGAACGTAGAAAAGTTGCAAAAGTAAAAAAAAAAATAACATAAGACAACGATCTTTCAGTTCTGCCTTATCCTTCTCATGTGTGCTACTGTATGTCAAATTATTGTAAACTGCCTAGAAAAACTTAGTAATGTAAATCTTGAATTTATTTCATTTGAATGATTTAAATATGGTTTTTCAGTTATATATTCTCTTGCCTTAAATTTGCATCTTCACGTTTGTTTTGAGAGAAACCTCCAGATGATTCCGAAATGATTCCAACTGAGGAAATCATGAGACGACTTAGTTTTAATTGGGTAATATGAGCATTTAATGTGACTGCTATTACCAGGATAGAATTTGCATGAGCAATGGAATCATGGCCCTGTATTTAAAATGTAGCTCTATATTTTGAATATATACTGAGCAAACAAGAAAGTGAATGTGAAAATGTCTGTTAGCATATTTTATAAAGTTGTTTCTTATCTTTCTTTTCTTATATAGCCTGAAAGAAATGAGAGTGAACCAGGCAGCCAACGGATTAAACCTGTTTTTATTGAAGATGCGAATTTTGGACGACAGATATCCTATCAGCATGCAGCGGTCCATATTCCTACGGACATCTATGAGGGCTGTAAGTAAAAGAATATAAAAACTATTGGGAGGCTGAGCATGCCTTAACATGCCTTATGTAGAGAAACAAAATAGGAGAAAGTGTGAAACTGCCTCAGTTACAGCTGATGTAAGGGTCTGTGGGAAGGCTTTCACCATGCCATTGCTTGAATAGTATATAAGGCTTGCCCTGGGTTGAGGTTTAGAAACAGAAATAGAGCAAACAAACAAACAAAAAGCAAAATATTGACATTAAAAATGTCGTTAGCAGACTTTTGTTTATATAAAGTGACAAATGTGATTTGGTGTGCAGGTTGTGATCAGATAACTTTCAGAACTCCGTATTGGCAGTAGGAAGCCTTCTGACCTAAGTAAATAATTCTGTTATCTTAATTAGCATAAATATTTTACAAAGTATGTAGATTTCTTCTTTAAAAATTAAAATAGTACAGCCTGTAAGTTTATATTGTATTCTGGGCATCCCATAAGTTAATAAGGGTAGGTCTGAGGATTCTAAGTAGGGGTTTTCCTAAGGAAACCCTGATAGTCTAAGTCTAAGACCCTAGCAATTGGGTCTTGACTCAGTCATCGCCTTGGCTTTCCATGTTATTCATTTTCTAGCCCATTTCCAGAATCCTTTTCTACTTCTCATGCCCTGATTTCTAACATAAATTCAAAACAAGAAGAAAGATCCACTGTTCATTTTAAAAATACCTTTCTTATAGTTCCAAAAATTGGAGAAGCTGTAGAATGTATCAAGTATCGAAAGTATGCCTGAAGTGGTTTAAATTCAGTAGCAGACTGAGTTCAGATCTAAACCTTAGCAGTATCATTTTCTCAACTAAATCTTTCAACTTGCTCAGCAAACATTTCCATATATGTAAAATGGAGTTAAGATACAGACTTAAAAAGCCACTTAAGGATAAAGAAACAAGATATTTTAATTTCTCAAAATAATACCAAACTCAAAGTAACCTCATGTCATCATTTGCTATTATTAATTCATCTTACATTTATTGAGATGAAAAAATATGTAAAAAAATATTTGTAAATTACCTTTAATTGGTAGATTTGTTCTGAGGCCATTTTATTAAAGGAAATGTGAGAGGCACACATGCTTCTTTGTGTAACATAAATTTCATCTTTAATAATGTATATTATTTATTCACTTCCCTTCATTTTTTTCTGTTTCTTGTTGAGATAGAGATGGAACTCAGATGTCACAGATGCATATGCCAATGAGTTACAACCTCAGGCCCATTTTTTCTTTCAATGTTTTAAAGACAGTCTATTTTCAAGGTATCAGTTTGTTTAGAATTTAAATCATATTATTTTTCTTGCTTTTAGTGAGAAAAGAACATGTGTATAAACTTTATTACTACACAGTATTTAAAATAACTTCTTTCTTATCTAATTCACCCTGTTCATCCCAAAGACTTTTTACTTAGGACATGTTGTTATTGTTTAATCACAAATTTGATTGTTGCTAAAACTTTTACAAGATCTTTGGGGTTGAAGAGATGGCTTAGTAGCTAAGAGCACCTGCTGTACTTGTAGAGGACCTAGTTGGGTTTCCAGCACCCAGTGGAAGCTCACAATCCTCTGTATTTCAATTTTTTCCAAGGTATCTTGATACCCTCTTCTGACCTCCATAGGCACCAGGCATGCACATAATACATAGACATACCTGTAGGGAAACACTCCTACACATGAGCAAGAAATAAATAAATAAGATTTTAACAAAATGGTAATGTTCCTCAATGTTTAAAACTTTTCCACCTCATACAGTTTCAATTTTCCTACCTTTAGCTGATGGTGTTGAATGGCAACAAAGTAACAATTTTGTGTCTGTCTTTGCATTTTCAATGAAAAATTAACTTGACAGGATATAAAATTGTGAGTCAAAATGTTTTGATATTTTGTTCTTTCTGTTTTGTTTTGTTTTCCATCAGTTGTCTGAGAATCTTATGACACTGTTACAACTAGTTTGACTGGTTGAAGAAACTGAATGCTACCTTGAATATTGTTACCTTGTTAAAAACCTGTGGTCTTCTGGAAGACCTCATTTTCTTACTGGTGCTTTTATTCATGTGTATATATGTGTTGAGGCCAGAGAACATACTTGGGTAATTTCCTTAGGAGGACTATGTAGTTCCTTTGATATAAGGTCTCTTATATCAAAGAGACCTTGTGGCCTGCAGCTCACAAACAGGCTAGAATGGCCCATGAGTGTCTGTCAAGGATCCTTTGTATCCACCTACCCAGCACTGAAATTGTATTCTCTCATCACTATGCTCAATATTTTTATGTGAGTTCTGGAAAAAAAAACAAACAAAAAACAAAACAAACAAACATAGAAAACACCTCTGGTTCTCACTCTTTAGAGGTGAGCACTGATGAATGAGTCATTCTCTCAGTCCCTCGTTTTCTTATTCTTGTGTGCTTCTGTTTGCCCGTGTGAGTATTAAGGCCAGAGACTGCTGTTGCCTGTATCCCTCCATCACTCTCCTATTTATTATTTAAAACAAGGTCTCTCTCTGACCTGGAGCTTATCAATTCAGCTAGGCTGGCTTTCCAATGGGCTGCAGAAGTCCACCAGTATCTACCCTCTTACTTATGCCAACAAGTGCTGGAGTTTCAGACTTACTTGCTTACCTGTCCTTTTTATGAGTAATTAAGATCAAAACTGAGGTCCCTGAGCTTAGACCTTACAGGCAAAGCTATCTTCCCAATCCCTCATTTTCTTATTCTTAATGTTCTTGCTAGTTTTCAGTGAAATAGTATCCATGCCTAAAGTCTTAATATATATATATATATATTTAATGTAGAACAACTGTGAAACCTGATCAATTTAGAAAGTGTGCATTTTATCAGAATATTAATTTTTTATATCACATACTGTTTTTAAGATGTACAAGAATTTTTGCTCCATAGCAAGAAAAATATTATTCTTTTGAAAATCAATAACTTCAATGCTTATGATTTTAAACATTATAGGGTAGTATTTGGGATGCGGCTTACTTTGGAAAGAAGAAAAGTTCAAACTTTGGGTCATTTATTTTGCCTCAGTTTTTAAATATTGCATCCTCATTTGCTGATCTCTCATCAATGTGACACTAACCTCCTGTGTCCTATGTTCCTTTAAAATTCACATCCAGCATTTTCACTGGGTGAGCAATTGGCAGGAGTCAAATTAAAAATGTCAACAAGATTTGGAAAATTCTATAATTCCCAGTTGTTGTCAGTCAGCTCCTCAAAATAAGCCAGGTTTAGAGGACTGTTATAGTTTCCCTATGAATATGAAAGTTCAAAGTGTACTTTAATTGAAGGATTAACACAAGGAACAGCCTCTCTCTTCGCTCAAAGGCGTTTGTGTAGCTACATCTCAGAAACAATCTCATGTTCAAATTTCCCAAAGGAAATTACTTTTTAAAGTCCCTTGAATTGAAATGTTATTATTTTCACTCAATATAATTATACATTTAAATTTTCAGAATTGTAGCTTTAATTAGAGTATCATCTAAATTTTTTATGTTTGGGAAATTCATTGGTTGCCACATTTTGTTTTGCATCCAAGCCACTTAATTTTCAGATCTCATTTAGAACATAAATAAAAACAATGTCTGAATATTTTCAACTAATTAGTTTTCTCTTTTGTTTATTTGTTTCTCTATGTTTGCAGCGACAGGGATCAAGCTCATGCTAGGCAAACGTTTTACCGCAGAAATACTTCTCCAATGCCCAGATTTGTTTTGATCACAGAATTTTACTAATTTTTAAGTCTTTTCAGGCTCAGCATTAGGGAGTATCTTCTTAGACTTGTCTATCAATTTCGACTCATTTTAATAAAATGTATGGTATTGGCTTGTATAAACAGTTTGTAAAGAATGTAGAGAATGTTTTTCCTGCATTCATGTGTATGTACCATGGTGCCTCTTTAACACCTTTGGAGGCCAGAAAAGGGCACAGAGCCACTGAAACTAGAGTTACAAACGGTTGTAGGCTACCTCTTGGGTACCAGAAATTAAACACTGGTTATCTGCAAGAGCTGCAAATGCTCTTAACAACTATGCCAACCCTTCTGCTCCATACAACTTTTTAAAATTATTTTTTATTAATTACAATTTATTCATTTTGTATTCCAGCTGTAGTCCCCTCCCTAATCCCTTCTCAATCCCACCCTTTCTCTCTTTCCCCTCTCAAGCCCCTCCCCCAATATACTGACAGGGGTGGTCCTCTTTTCCTTCCATCTGACCCTAGCCTATCAAGTCTAATGAAGACTGGCTGCATTGTCTTCCTCTGTGGCTTGGTAAGGCTGCTCCCTCCTCAGGTGGAAGTGATCAAAGAGCAGGCCAATCAGTTCATGTCAGAGACTGTCCCTGTTTCCCTTACTAGGGAACCCACTTGGACACTGAGTTGCCATGGGTTGCATCTGTGCAGAGGTTCTAGGTTATTTCCATGAATGGTCCTTGGTTTGAGTATCAGTCTCAGAAAAGATCCCCGGGGCCAGATTTTTTTTTTTTTTTTTTTTTTTTGGTTCTGTTGCTCTACTTCTGGAGCTCCTGTCCCGTCCAGGACTTTCATCTCCCCCTTCTTTCATGAGATTCCCTGCACTCTGCCCAAAGTTTGGCTATGAGTCTCAGCATCTGCTTTGATACCCTGCTGGGTAGAGTCTTTCATAGGCCCTCTGTGGTAGGCTTTTTCTTTAAAAAAAAAATTAATAAGTGTGGTAATAACACATGCATAAGCCCAGCATTTTAGAGTTAGGCAGGTGGATGCCTGTGAGTCACAGGTCAACTTGTGGGTTATATAGTGACTTCCAGACCAATCAAGGTCTAACAACAACAAGAACAACAAATTAACAATTGATCAAACAAGAAGAAAATATATTACATGCCTAAGGTCCATGAACTTCAGGGTAAGGCACTGAAATTGGGATTTTAATAGGAGTCTGCTAAGCAGAGAAAAGATTGTTCTGCAACAGACCAAGAACTGAAAGCTGTTGTGCTAAGAGTATGCTTCAGGATCTAGTATCCCAGGTTTTCTTCCTTCTGATGTCAAGGCTATAAATCACCATTTTAGGCAAGATGACGAGATATTGAAGAGTGGTTCCTGGAAATGCTATTGCCTGATTAGACTTGAGCCTTGAACATGCTTAAACTTGCAGGTTTTATGAAAGATGAAGAAATGGAAGATACATTTTTTTCTTTGTAAATTAATATTTTAAGTTTGAAGTTAATTTCTGAAAAGAATTTTGTCCTTTTTTTCTTATTATGGAAGATTTCAATGCTCGCTGTGAAGAATCTCACCAATAAAGATGAGAGCCTGTCTAGTCATGGAAAATAAGAAACAGAACTTGAGATTATATAAAGCTTTCCCACATGTACCCTGGAGGTTAAGTAAGAAAATTATTGTTTCAATTTTAGTAATGGGAAAATTGAACATAATTTTATTGCAAAGATTTTAGCTTTGTTGAGACGTGAACATTTTCAGGAATTGTATTATGTTTGAAGTTTTAAACTATGAATAGTTACCAACACTTTTAACATGACATATCTTGATTCATGTTTATCTTTAGTTAAAAGCTATAGATACTTATTTTGGGTTGCAGTGTGCTAATTACATAGTCTAAAGATGCTTTCTCGGTTCTGTAGAAATTATTTCGTGTTATTCTGTAAGTTATAACAACTGATTTTCCCCCAAAAAATGTACACCATTGAGTTTTGAGCTAAATTATTGGCAAATACTTGTACTCCAGCTACTAGGGAGTCATAGGTAAATGGATCATAAGAGATTTTGAGTTGAAGAGCAGCCTGGGAAATCTAGTACATTCCTATTTCAGAATAGATGATAGAGAGGTAGGTGGATGATAGATGATGGATGGATAGATAGATAGATAGATAGATGACATATGGACAGATAATTTTATAGATAGATAAATAGATAATTACTTAATTCTATAACAATTTGTTTACATTTGTCAAGAGCAACCCACTTTGTCATTTCAACAAGTGGATACTATTATACATTTTATAAAATTAAAATGCTGACATTCACTGGCAATGAATATCTCAGATAAACCAGGCTGTATGAGTCTCTAGCACGAAAAATGGTAAATGAAGATATTTAATGTTCTTGAGAAAATATAGAAGTTCTAAATAATGAATTATGACATATATTAGCAATAAATTCATTAGTATTTAAAATATAGAAGCATCCATGGAGTTTTACAGGAAAATCATGTAACATGTAGAACACAGAAGTCTTAATGTGAAAGAGAGTAAAATGACACAGCAATATCTGCAAATTGACAGAGTAATATAAAATATAAAAAGACACAGTTTATCATAAAAATCACGAAGATTTGTGCAATGGGAGGTTTGAAATATACTGTACTTTGGAAAATTTTATTTAACCAAAGAAAATGCTTCATGTTGATTAATTTCTGGAATATTTTCTGAGAAAATCAACTTAGAGTAAAACTGTATCGTAATGCACGAAAAAGATAAAAAAAAACACATCAGTGTATATCAGTTTCAATTTCAAAAACAAAACAAAATTAAATTCTGAATTACATGAAAGGAGATGAACAGGAAGATAACCACAGGGGAAGTTCACTTAAAAGACCAAGGCAAGGTTGTCAGTTGTCCTGGCTAGAACACAGAGTCAGTGTGAGGATGTTAAACAATCCAAGAAGACTTGTGATACAGCTGGATTGGTGATACTGGTGGAAACATCTGTGTCTAAAATTACAAATGGATTAAACTAAGAGCTCAGAGGAACTGAAGTGTTTTGTTTGCTAAGGCATTATGCCTAAGTTTGATATCCATGTATTTTTCTATTTTCTGTATAAAAACAATCATTAATTATAGAATACAAAAAAATAAATGCACACTACAGAAAGTATTTAGTGTTAGATTAATTTTGGAATCTAAGCAAAGCACACAAATTTATTTATGAAGAGTTCTAAAACAAGGCATTTCTCTGTTAATTTTTTATTACTTGTCTACTCCAAGTTTTCTGCTTTCTTAAATAGCCTATATACAAAATTAAACCTTAAAACTGATTTATCATTTGCAGAATATTTATACTGAGAAATTCAAAATGGAATTATAGTTCAAACCTCTAAAACACGGTCATTCCAAACATCATACAGAATTCCAGTTCAAAGATGAAATAAGCCTTTCTTACATCAGTATTAGTTTCAGTAAGGCCAAGAGAGTAGGGTTTGTAAGAGTTCAGATACAAATTCATGTTCAGGTTATTTGCCTAGAGAGGTTAACACTCTGGCTTGTAGTGGAGGTTTCTCTTGGTAAAACACAAGGAATCTGTTAAACAGGGGCTTGCTCTCTCTTCTTTTTTATTTTATGTACATTGGTGTTTTGACTGTGTGTATGTCTTGTGTGAGGAGTTACAGACAGTTGTGAGTTGCCATGTGGGTGCTGGGAGTTGAACTTTGGTCCTCTCAAAGAGCAGTCAGTGCACTTAACCTCTGAGCCATTTCTCCAGCCCCCTTGCTCTCTCTTACAAGTAAATCTCCAAATACTAAAATAAAGTGGATATTAAAGGTCACTTTTTTCAATAATTCAAAATACTAGTATGTTTCTCTAAACTATATCAAATTTGTTTTGTGACAGATAATTCTTAGAAAATATGTTTTAATCAAAATATGTTTTAATCATTGAACAAATTGGAAATTAAATTGAATTTTCAAATAGCTGGTCTAGGTTTCACTATCTGGTGACTTATTTTTGCTTAAATTTCTTATAGGTGTAACAACATTATTTCCATTAGCTGCTTTGAAAGCTCTACAGATAGGTGTCCCCTAAGATCAGATTTCCTATTGCTTTCACTACCCTGTTAGAAAAATCCACACCAATTCCTCCGTGCTGCGTTGTTCAAAGCAATAATTGTCTAAATTGCTAATCATAAATATGAACTTAAATAAAGTATATGAACAGTGGATTCATTGATAGATCGTGTTGAATGATCTCATTTCAGCAGAGGGTTTACCTGACAGTAAGTGCCAGTCATAGTTGGTGGATCACACTACGGTATAGTTTCATGACAAGTGACTAAAAGATGTCTGTTGTTAAGGAACTGTCAGTAAGATGTTTCCACGGCGCTAATATTAGCATAGTGGCTTTGCTTTCATCTTTTAAAAATGCAATTTAAATTAGAAAGGCTTGATTCTGAATCATACAACCAGAAATCTGATTAAGTGCTAGGAAAGGGCACTCTTGAAAGGACAATTCATCCTGTGGCAAAGTGATCATCTATTGTAACAAAGAGATTAGCTAAATAATTAGTATTGCTCCTCATTAGTAACAGAACAGTGAAATTGTAGGACATGGAGGACAAGCCTGAGGTTCAAACATAGATTGTAGGCTGTGATAATTTGACCATATTTAATAACTGACACAAAAGAAGCAATTCTACTTCTGAGATAAATCTGGTACTTGCTTTTATTATCTTTCTCTATTGATGTTTTTGTAATATATGCAAGTTCACAGATAGCACCCTTGTGTTCATTTTCTGATATGCTAATGACTAAGGTACAGTATTATTCTAATCACATAGAGGCCAGTCTTGTAATTTATTTTGGGTTACACAATAACAGACCAATTCATATTATGAGTTTTATTAAAGATTTTTTTCAAATCACATTGGGCTAAGTTGTTTCTCCACCAAAATTTAGATGATGTATCTGTAACCCTCTGTGTGTCTATTCTTGGAGAGGACTTCATAATGATTATGAAGTCATTAGATGAAAAGATGTCATAAGGATTGGACTAGTCTCTGAATGGTTTGGTGCCTTTGTAAAAAGGCAATGAGAGAATTCTCTGGAATTAACATCTTCCCTTTCTTTCCTCCTTCTTCCTTCTTTTCTCCCCCCATTCTCCTCTTTAACTTTACATACAAAAAACAGAGAAGTGTGTCATCTTGAGTTGAAGGCCATCAGTCATCAAAGCACACCCCCACCTGAAATGAAATGCTATTGACAGGCCTTGCAACCTTGCACCCACTAGTCCTCAGAACTGCGAGAACATAAATTTCTATCGGTTAAACCGTCAGGTTGGGATATTCATTATGGCATCCCAACTGGAATAAATTCAATTTTCTTTGACAGAAGCGCTTGCTATCGTCTCAAAATCTTAAGAGAATAAACACAACACAAGGTTATTTTGGTTGTTCTATTCAGTCCCTGCAGGATATGTTTGAAAATCTCATTTCATTTTCTATTGTTATCATTTCATACAAGTGCTAAATGAGGTTCGTTATGAAAGTCTAACTTAATTTTGTTAGCCTCTTAAAATTTTTTAATGACTGTCCATGGATAAGGATAGAAAGTTTAAGTTTTCTATGACTTTAAAATAATAAAATGCACAAATACAGTCATAGAAACAATGTCAAAAGCCAATCAGAAATAGGTCTACGACCGTGTAGTATTCCCCTATTCGCAGAGGCGTTGAAAGACCTACTTCTCCTATATAAGACTACTGCAAGGGTGCAGTGGCAAAGGGATCAGAGGTAGGAGCATGTGTGATCGGAGATTGCAGAAGGATGGATGTCTGAGGTGTTACCTGCCTGGGTGTCTGAGGTGACTGGGTGGTTTTGGATCTTGTAGGTATTTGGCCTAATTCTTTCTCACAGAGAGTGATCTTAGCTTGTCTATGGACCTTGGGGATCTTGTTTTCTGTAGTTCTATCAGAAAAGGAAAAAGAAACAAAAACCAAACAACAACAACAAAACTCAGCTTCTCTGACCCAATGCCTGGTGCATCCATTTCTGTGACAGGGTTGGAGACCTGCCCTTCAGAAATACTTTGGGGACATTATGAAAATAGGGCAGTGCAGTGTGCTTTATGCCAGCGTGAGCAGATACAACCACAACAGACGAAACCCGAACAAGATTAAGGTTATGTTTTATTGTGCTCCTTTTTGTATTCCTTTTTCGGCTTTATATCTCATATTCTTTCAAGTTCGGCCAATATTTAAGACATGCTCATTGGGAGTTGTTCATAAGAGAGTGTGCCTCACATTCAGCATGTCCAGCTGAGGTGTAGCTCAGTGATACTGTGTCACTGCTGCTCCAGGTCCTGGGATCAATAATCACCACTGGAAAGAAAATTGAGCGAGTTGAGAATGCTTAGGAGAATTCAAGAGTCTGTGTCAACATATGTAACTAACTTGAGTATTAAGACCATTTTTCCCCATTTGAGGTTAACTGCCCACACTTCCGGTATTGCACATTTTCACCGAAGCAGACTGCCACACATCCTTTCAAAAGTACGTCCGTGAACCAATACATCCAGTGTCCACTGTATGTTCGAACTCAAATATTACACAATGTGGTTACTAAATTTTCTCCATTTTATTTTGTTTAGAGTTTATAAATCTCAATGTTTATAAAATAGTTTTTAGAATAGTATTTATAAAATAGTTTATAACATTTTAAATGAATATTCAAAGGTTTGTAAGATGTCTGGCTAATGCTATAATTTTCTTACTCTCTAGCAGAGAATGCAAACAGAATTTTGTGTTTCTTCCTTTATAAAAAGGAACCACAGAGGGAAGAAAGGAAAAAATTATATGTGTGCAATGCAATGTCTCAATAAATTGGAAGCTGGAATCCGATGTATCATCAGCTAGCTTTGATGATGAGTATAACAAGTGACAGGCCATTCAAAGGTTGGAGAAGAGAGATAATGAAATCTTAAATTAAAATAGCTCCCACAACAGATTGACAGTGCTGTTCACAGCAAATTAAAAAAGGATTGACAATTGGAGAGAAAATAGCTGGCTGGAATCTGAGATGAGGACTTTTTTAAATCATCTGGCATTTTACTTCATGGATAAAATCTTAACTGAGTTCTCACTAGAGATAAAAATGCATTTAAAATATTGCTGCCCACTCTCCCTTTTCTCCCCCTATGCGCCTTCCCTAGAGGAGGACCACCTCCCCTTCTATCTGACCCTAGCCTATCAGATCTCATCAGGGTTGGCTGCATCATCTTCCTCTGTGTCCTGGGAAGGCTGCACCCCCCCAGGGGGAGGTGATAAAAGAGCCAGCCACTGAGTTCATGTCGGAGACATCCCCTTACCCTTACTAGGGAACCCACTTGGAAACTGTGCAGCCTGTGGGCTTCCTCTGAGCAGGGGTTGTAGGTCCTCTCTATGCATGGTCCTTGGTTGGAGTATTGGTCTCTGTAGGCCCCCTTGGGCCCAGGTTTTTTGTCTCTCTTTCTCTCCTGGTGGATTTCTTCTCCCCTCCAGGTCTTTCTATCTCCTTCTTCTCCCTAAGGTTTCCTGCACTCTGCCCAAAGTTTGGCTATGAGTGATGTGTAGAGTCTTTCAAAGGTTCCCCATGGAAGGCTCCTGTGCTGTTCCTTGTCTTCTCCTACTTCTGATGTCCATCCCGTTTGCCCTTCAGAGTGGTTTCAGCCTCTTCCTTCAGGTCCTTTTTAATGTTTAGCTTCTTTACGAATATAGATTTTAATACATTTATCCTATATTATATGGCTAATATCCACTTATAAGTGAGTATATACCATATGTGTCTTTCTGTTCTGGGTTATCTCACTCAGGATGATCTTTTCTAGTTCCCATCATTTTCCTGCGAATTTCATGTTTTCCTTGTTTTTAATTGCTCAGTATTATGGAATTTGTGTAAATGTACCACAATATCTATATCCATTCTTCAATTGAGAGACATCTAGATTGTTTCCAGATTCTGGCTGCTATGAATATCGCTGCTATGAACATAGTTGAGCAAATGCCCTTGTAGTATGTGGTCAGCACACAACAAGGGACCGGGAGGAAACAAGGAAGGGGGCTACAGCCAAGATACAAAGTGAATAAATTGTAATAAATAAATAAATAAATTTTTAATTTGGGAACTGATTAAAGAAATAATTATCAATAACTCTATAATATCAATAACTCAATAATCACATTAAAAATTAAATATTTCTAAAATTCTGCTAAAAAGAAAAAGATGTTTAAGTGAGTTATGAATTTCAATAATGCTTTGTCTTAAAATGAAAGACCATATTTCTATTTCTTTTTTTAAGACCATATTTCAAAAACGTGAAAGAATGAGCTTTGCAAAGGGTCAGGATGGATTTTAGAAGTACTGTCATTTACCCAATCCCAGTCATATACAACTGTAAACTTGCTGAGTGAAATACATGGGTCTTTGAAGCACATTCCTGAAGTTGTGGAAAATATTCCACAAAGCCATAGTCTTTTCTAATTTTATTGAATTTTTATATAAGATACAGGAAATATTTGTTTTGATTAGTATCTGGAACACAACTGAAGAAATGTCTAAATATGTTTCCTGGTCATAAGAATCAGTTGCTATTTTCCTACTTCCCTGTTATCATTAATATATATTAAATATATATATTAAATATATATATTAAATATATTTTTAAATAAATATTTTAAATAGATATATATTAAATATATATAAAATTAGCGATGGCTAGGCCAGCATATCCAGAAGTGTAACATGGTTGGTAGAAGGATTTTGATTTTAAAGGGTTGGTTGTTTAATAAGGATGTGATTTCTTGTATGTAAAATTGATTCACCATTTATTCTTTACCTTTTGTAAATCACTGGTTCTTATTGACTTGGAGAAAAATATTTTCACTCCATATTAATTAATTTTTTGGTCTCTATAATCATCAGTTCCTTTTAAAACTGAAAAAATAAAATAAAACAGCAACCTACAAGAGGAAGTAAATAACAAAAAAAACCTCATTGCATAATTTTCAGCCTTCAGCACAATATTTTTTTTAATAAATTGATAACACTGATAATTTCACAGCTAACTGTTACTCATTATTTAATATACTTTTATCCTCAAATTAAAAGTAAGTTTTTATGTGAATTGTTTTCTCTAGGGCTCTGTGTGTAAATACATTTATCCAACAATTTTACATCTATTTTAATTGTCTACTGTTTTAACCCTACAATTACTGTACACACTTGGGAAAATACATATGATAGATATATGCCATATATCAATGTTTACGTAGATATATATGCATACATGTACTTAAGATCTATGTCATATATGCATATATATATAAATATATAGTACATATATGCGTGTTTGTAACAATAGTCAGTGAAAACAGAGAGCAAGAAAGGGTATGCGGAGGGCTCTAAGGGAAGAAAGGGAAAGAAAAATCATGTAATTATAATCTTAAATTATGAAGGAAATGATTACATATTATATAAAGTTTTAGTATATCATTCAATTATTTATGATTGAAAGAGGGCTATTTGAAAAATTAGTTTAAATGTAACTCTACATAAGGGTTTCTAAAAAATTATTTGAGAAGTCTAAGCATCTTTCTTTCTTTTTTTTTTGCTTTCAAAATTAGTGTTTCAAATTTTATACAGAATAAAATGAGTATGCAATAACAACTTGAAATATATCATAAAAATCTAAAACAGTAATGGGTATATGAATTAACTTTACAAATTACGTGAACTGTGTCTGCTCTTAAAATATCCGCAAGCCAAACAAGCTGAACTCTGCTACATATGACCATGAACATGATTACTAGTTAATAAAAGTAGTTTCATATTCATAAAGTAAAGATAGCATCCTTGTTAAGGTAGTACGAGGATATTTTCATTAGAAAATTTAGCAGAAGTCCTCTAGGATTTTAGTGTGAAAAAAATCCTGCAACGAAGCAGTCTGTATAGACTGTTGACTGAATCAAACTCAAGGATGTAAAGAAGTTGGGTTTCCCAGAGGCTGATTCCAAATTATCTCCAGTGCCATTTTTTTTTTAGCCCACTAAAGAGCCATCCCTTTCCCTCCTCTGTTAGACCTAAGTCTAAGCATCTTTCAAGTATACAGATGACAAAAATGAATGCTAAACTTAAAAGGTTTAAAAGAGTATTATGTAATTATTTTATTAGGATACCATTTATGTATTTTAATTTTATTTAGTCAGTTTTGATATTTATTGATATACAAAATCCACTGCTACCACAACTTTTGTAAGCTGTCTCACTTTCATGTATTCTAAGGAATAGTAGATGATAGTTAGAAAGGTAGATAGATGATAACTGACAGATAGATAACTGGTAGATAGATAGATGATAGGTAGGTAGATTAGATAGAGAGATAGATAGATACATACATAAATACTAATTGACTGTAATTAAGTTTAACTTTCACAAAAATAAGAAAAGGCAATATAAAAGTGAAAATTTTATAGTAAATTTCATTGAGAGTCAAAAAGATGAGCTGATTTTGAAGGCATAATATGTATAAAGCATGTATATAAATATATCAGCACACAAACAAAGTGTATTCTGCTTTTCTGTCTTGAAGCATCAATATACATTCACTCATCTTTATCATCTTTGTGTCCTGCTATTAATAAATTTATAACTAATTAATTCAATCTAAATTTCTTTGCCTCCCAGAATTTATCAATAAATGCTTAAAGTGTAAAAAAATCTAGAGGCAGCCATGATGTCTCACATCTGTATTTCCAGCCTTTGTAAGGTGATTTCATGGAAAGTAAGAATACTTTAAGGCCAAGGCGAACAATTGTATACCAAGTCTAATTGTATACCTTGACTACAAGACACCATGCCAAAAATAAAATTTAGTAGAAATAAACAAAATAAAACAGAAATTCAGACTTCTTTTATGAAAGCCTCATTTTCAAACGTTCTAAGTCTTAAAACCACTGTCAAGATTTCCCTAGAGCTACAAAATAAATGTCATCGCTTTCTTTAAGTTCAATATTTTTCCTTTCTCTTTAATGGCTGCTCCCCCCCGTGGGAGGTGATCAGAGAGTGAGTTCATGCCAGAGCAAGTCTTTGCTCCCCTTACTAGGGAACCCACTTGGAGACTGAGTCTATGGGCTACATCTGAACCAGGGTTTTAGGTCCTCTCCATGCATTGTCCTTGGCTGGGATATCAGTCTCTGCAGGGCTCTCAGGGCTCATTTTATTTTTATATTTTTGGCTTTGTTGTTCTCCTTTTGGAGCTCCTGTCCTCTCCAGGTCTTTCTATCCTCCCTTTCTTTCCAGAGGAAGACAATGCAGCCAGTCCTGATGAGATCTGATAGGCTAGGGTCAAAGAGAAGTGGACTAGGGGAGGGGCACAGAGGGAGAAAAGGGAGGACATGAGGAAGGGGGGCCACAATCAGGATACAAATTGAATAATTGTAATAAATGATAAAAACCAAGAACCTGGTAGTATAGGGAAAACAAGCTCAGATTCACACTTTCTTGGGAGGTTAGATGATAGCTAATTGAATTTAAACACCAACAGTTTTAAGTTTATATTTTACTCATTTTTAAGTCGACAGGCAGATCAAAATATTATATAATTATATAAGTCTTACTTGTTTAAGTAATATATCTAATTTATTATCTCATTTTATAAAGCTCTGAATAATTTATGACCCCCAGCATGTGGTGTTAATGACTAGTCCCACGTACTAAATTACAGTGCTTTAATTTGTGACAAAATTTAATAGAACTAACATGTGCTCTGTAATCACTAGGGCAGAGGCCAAATCCAAATGAAGACATTTGAATTCAGCTCGCATTAGTAGGCTGGAGAAAAAGAAATCTCCTTAACTGTCCCTACACATAGACATTTTTTGCATGGGAGGAACCACACATCAAATTAAAATGCCTTTGTCATAATCTTTGTATTGTCAAAGTTATCTTAACTGAAGTATTTCTCATGACTTCTTAAAATAGAGAATGAGTACTTAATGGAAATTTAAAAAGTACAAGTTATCTCTGGAACAAAGTTAACTATTATATAAACTTCTGCTTTTCTACATAACAATACAATGTATTTTTTGAGTTGTTTGAAAGTTTTATGTTATTTTATTTTTTCACTTTTTTTATAATTAAAATGAGCACTACCCACAAACAAAAGGACACAGTTTGTTAGAGCTTCTAAATAATTTCCTTTTTTCCCATGTTCAGAATAAGTTAAAAAAAAAAAAAAACTACCAATATAAAAATGCTATTGGAGGAAGGAGTATAAATGATGTAAGACAGTATTCATTATGACATTCTCAAAGAAATTTTTAGAAATTAAATTTAAAAACCATATAAATTATTGAAGTGTAAGTTTGGTATACATAATTTTTTTAAATATTGGATTTGAGTGAATTGTTTAATTTAACCTGAAACGAGTTTTACACAAAAAATACCTGTATTTATAATGTGTACATATGTGCTTGATAGAATTTAATATGATAATCAAGTAAATTAAGGCATATTTTTGAGGCACTCTTTTTTATTTGCCGTCAATTCTTTAACTTTTAGAGTTTTTCTGGCCAATGTTTTAGTGATTTTTCTAAGCAAGGATTATAATTATAATTTTAAAAATTTGTAAATGATACTGAAATCATAATTTTGTGTACAAATAGTTTTAAAAGAAATAAAAATATTTAACAATATTATACTTGACTCTAGAACTCATTATATACCAAATACAAATTGATGTACAGAAACGTGAAATCATCAATATAATATTACTGGACACATTCTTCATCTGGAGACTTCCTACAAAAGACAGGAGTTAAAAATGAATTTGTGTAAGTTTCTACTGTGGAACCAGTGGAAGTGAAAGTCTGACTGATGTGTTACTTAGGTCTCATCAGGACTGGCTGCATTGTGTTCCTCTGTGGCCTGGTAAGGCTGCTCTCTCCTCGGGAGGAGATCAAAGAGCCAGCCACAGAGTTCATGTCAGAGACAGTCCCTGTTCCCTTACTAGGGAACCCGCTTGGAGCTCTATCAAACTGTGTACATTTGTTTGTGGGTAGAATTCATTTTAATTACCACATCATAATGTTTCAAATTACTGATAATACAAACTGAAGTTTCATTAACTCTGATGAGAGATCAATTCTAGCCAGCAATTTTTTAATTAGGGGATTTGGCTTAAAGTAAGTAAGTAAGTAAATAAATAAATAAATAAATCATTCTAAAAAATTCCTAGTAAATGACTAAGATGATGAATTTCCATTGTTGGAAGATGTCACTGGCCTTGCAGGAGAATTTCTGTTTTCAACAGTATGAAGAAAAAGTGAGTTCAACTACTTTGAAACATTTAGAGAGTATGTGTTTCTGTCCACATACACAAGACACAGTGAGGTCTGGACATTTTAAAGAAGGCCAGCATTACTCTCTAGTAATGCTCTACTTAACTGTGAACATAATTGGTTCATACCTACTTAAGCAGAAACCAGTCAAATTGGGTATGCTTCCATATTGAAGAGCATTTAATTTAAAAAAAAAAAACAAACAGTATATTAAAGCATGAGGAAAATCTCAAGCTTTTGATATTAACCACAGGTTTTTACCTTTAGAAATAACCAACAGAAGAGGCAGGAAAAGTGCAAGAGCAATATGTAAGCAGCATGAATATGAAGAATTCCAACTGATTAAGACAAAGTCACACAAAAGATTTACTTTGTTGACTTGAAAAAGCAAAATAAACTGACACACAGTAGGCATAATTCAGGTTTCCGGCACTTTAGTACAAAAGTAAACTGACAAGTACGTAAGGTTTCTATTAAAAACATGAATCAGAATAACAGGAAGGCACATATGTATTTGGAGAGAATAGTAAAATTAATTTTAATGTCATCAAGGTTTATTGCAGAGGATGACTATTTGCTTAAAATTAAATTGGATTTCTTATTTAACATGGACTTAATTTTCTATTTAATGAAATATACTCTCAGGTATTAAATTTTAAAGTCAGGTGAAGTTTTCTCCTTAGGAATGAAAATCAGATGTATTTCTAATTAAATCCCATCATCGCTGCCTTCTCATGAATGACAGTGAGTGATATTTTTGTGATCAGAGCTTTGTGTCTAGATTAGAGCTGTTTTTGAGAGTTGGAGATGCCAAGGAATTTCAGAAGACCACCATACGTGGTGTTGCTGGCGAGGAGCTGGACTTCCGAGATGTCTTACTAATCCATGCAATACTCCTGTGGCAGAACTTTATGGCCTTCTACCCAGTGTAGTCACTGAGTGTCAGTCTCTGAAAATATTCTTTTAATTTAGAGGGCTGAGGGGCTGCCCCTTCACAGGCAGAGGCGGTATCAGTCAAGAGTATACTCCCTTTGAAAGGCCTGCTAGATTTGTATCCCTGATAGTTGGTTTAAGACAATAGCTCTTTTGGAAAAGGCAAACATTTTTAAACATATTAAAAGATTATGGAATTTTATTGGTTTCAGTATCTTATTTGTATTATCTCTATTTGATGGGCCTGGGTTTGCTAGAATTCATAATCAGCATATTTATTTTACTGTAGATGAAAGAATAGTATTTCAAAGCCACGTTTGTTATTTTTCTTAAATGCAATCAATAAATATCCATTGTCTCGCTCACTGATTCTTTGCTATATGGAGTGTTCCTTAGGAGAGTTAGATTCACATGGCTTCCTTTTAGTAACTCTCCTGTGGGGCTACAGCTTAATTCTTGATTGCTCAAGTATTTATAGGCTCACTGACGTGGGGTCCTAGTTTCCCATTTCAAAAGGAGAGCATCAACTCTCTGACACAACAGATAGTGAGTTAACTCTCCACTCACATGTGATTCTCTGGTCGAATTTCATTTTCATTATTCTAATTTCCTTCTGAACAGTGCTTTAAGTGGATATCTCACAGACAGTCGCCTCCTATTTCATTCAAACTGAACTTCTCATTATTGAACCTAAGTGCACCATTTTAATATTGTTGCCGTTAGAACTGTCACTGTACCCATTCCAGCCTTTTTCTCACATCTCCTGTACTTTGGGGTCCAGTCCCACAGATCATTTATTTCTCCTCAGCATTCCCAGCACTGCCTCGTGAGTACATGTTGGTGTTACGTCACACCATGATTGAGATTTCCATTTTGTTTTTTCAATTCATAACTAGTTGGTTTGTAGTACAACTTCAGTCTTATTCCAGACTGACTCCTGAATTAAGTCTGAAGAGAAAATATGATTATTTTCTACCTTGGGACATCTAACTCTAATTCTCAGAATAATATTTCTTTTTGTATTCAGCATCTCTGGGTTATTCGGAGAGTGTATTTTGAATCTCATTGTTACATTCCACAATCTCTTTCCATTTTTCCCTTTTGAATAATTCAGATCCAGTGAAGTCTTATGGTTATTTTTGTCTGGGCACTCAGTAAGTTTAGCAAGCACAGCTATACTTACCACCTTTCCACCTTGCAAAATAGTCTATGTGAAGTCCTTTGTGAGCTCCATTTGTTCCTCAAAGCATTTATTTTGTTTTTGCTAATGGTGTGTTTTCACTTGGCTCTGTGATACACAGTGAAATTTGATTGAGATGACTGACTTATGATGCATTTTCTCTATTTAAACTCAGAGTAATTGAAAACAAATGGTCACAATTTATTTGAAATTGAATACTGAGAGTCTGACCAAAGATTATAAAAATATGTTACAGGAGAAAAGGCTTTGTTTTACTTTAAATGATGTAATGTCTGTGCTTATTCATATGTGATAGTGTTTTAATTCAAAACTGGAGTTTAAGACATAACAGTAAAATCCAGGCAGCGTGCAGTTGTATCTGCTCAAATGTTAGCATTTTCATAGGTGGGGAACCTTCAAACTCTTATTCTGCAGTCATCTTGAAACAGGTAATTATTGTACATATAAATACATTATGCTATATATTTGATGAACTGCTTAAATCGAAGTATACATAAATATATGTGAACGAATATTACTTAGGTGTAAAATGACAAAGTCATGCAATTTGCAGTAAGATACTTGGAAATGGAGGACATAGGAATTAAATTAACTCAGGCACAGAAGAACAAATGCTTCATTGGGCTCAGTAAAGCCAATTTGGGCACACAGAAGTAGGGTAAAGATCATTGCACTTTGGGAGGGCAAAGTTCAGATCAAGAGAAAGTAAACTGAGAGGGATTTAGAGCAGGAGAGATGGCTCTAAGGTTAAGAGCACTGGGTATTCTAGAGGTCCTGAGTTCAATTCCCAGCCACCATGTGGCTCATAACTATCTAACATGAAAAATGAGTTGTGGTTCCCTTTTCTGGAGTTCAGGCAGAACACTGTGTACTAATAAGTAAATAAACCTTTAAAAATGGGATTTAATAGTTTTTATTTTTCAAATTCGTTGGACTTTGGTCCTGTTAAATTAAAAAAAAAATACCCAAATTTCAGTCACAATATCACTTTATCAATGGTTCTGATGGGTTTTTCAGTAAAATTGCATGTGATTAGTTCTTTGTCTTTTTAATCTCAAATTAAAGATTGTCTTTAAGTAGTCAGATAGTTCATTTGCATTGCATCTTTAAATAGCAGCCATGACTTTTTTCCTTGTTGCAATGCCTCTCTATTTGAATGGGAGAAGGCCTGTTGCATTCATGAGCTTTGTAAAGCAGAAGGGGTCTGTAAACTCTTCCAGAGTCTGTTCTTCTCAACAAAGTATCACTGAACTGTCACTCCCACCAGGGTGTCTGTTGCTTGTGGGAGATTTTGGTGCTACTGCAAAGTGAGTTGTTCTGACAAATATTGTAGCCCACAGATGGAGAAATATTTCCTCATTTGTTGCTACTCAGGAGCTCAAAGCAGTCCCAGACATGAGATGAGTGTTCAGGAAATATTTGTTGAACCAATATATTTGGTAGATGAAAAACAGCCGAGTGAGAAATGAAGAACTCAGATTGGAAAATAATCTGCAGAAAGCTTCTTAGACATATGTAGTGATTTAAAGTCATTCCCTAAAAGCTGGCCCTTCAAGGCACCTGCATTTATTTATATGGGTTAATCTGCTCCATAGTTGTGCAATAAAATTAGGAATTAGAATAAAATCTGATTAAATCTCTTGAATTCAGTTGCTATTCTGTGCTCACTAGTTGCTGGGTTAAAAAAAAATAAAACAAAATTACATACTTTTGTATCCACTCAGGTTATTTACATGGTACAATAAAAGATGAAAAAAAAAGAGGTAGATTGTTCTATGCTTTATGGAAAATTACCTCCTTGAACAATATTGGTAAAAGTATAAGTTAACATTCATTTATTCTCTACCCTTTCATTCACTGATTTTGCCTGCCTAGACATGTTAGACATTACTGTCTACTGAATCACTCTTATGCATAAAGCGCAGGGATTTATTTCAGTTTTCATAACTGAAACAAAAGCCTAATGCCTCCTTCATCCTATACCTGGGATCCTGAAAGCGTTTCTGCTTGTGTAGTTATCTTAGTTGTCTTGAGGATGTATAACCGCATTAAATATGGCTCTGCCACATTTTGTTCCCACTTCTACTTCATTTTCGGCAATAGGGAAAATTAACACATAGTATAGATATTAATATATATTAATATAGAGTATATATCTTTATTAATAAGGTGGTACAATAATAGACATGCAAATAACCAAGGCTTGTGCACTGTGGAAGGTATCTTGATGAAAGTGTAAATGCTATGGGAGAGTGAGCACTGAATAGATACTCTGTTGCAGAAGAACTAGGAACTAGGGCAGAAAGGAAAAACTCCTAAAAGAAGCCAGTGATGGAACAAGGCACTGCACTTTAGTCATGGAGGGAGGTCTGTCCAGACAAATGTAACCCTGGATATGGTGACTTTAGAACGAGAGTCACCATTCCATCTGCAGGGAACAGCAACCGTCTTTCCCATGGCTCAGGCTGACTGCATGAAAGAGATGAAATAAAGTGTTCGGAGGAGGGATGGAAGCCAATTACGAAACACCTGCTCTCAAGGAGAACAACTGGAGAGTTGAAATGAGGGAGGTCGCTGCCCAAGTAGAACACTGTGGCAGCTTAACATTGTGGAAGAATAAAAGAAAATAAGTAGATATTGGAGGTGAGGAGACTATTTAAAGAAATAGAAGCTACAGTGATAGAGGAGGAATAGAGAATTTATGCTTTGCATCTAGAAATAACATGACCTGATTGTTTACTGTCCTCTATTTTTTCCAGAAAAAAAAATATATATATATATTAAGACAGTTAAAAATGCTATGAGTGCTTGCTCTGACCATGTATTGAGTCATTTATCTGTTTTGAACACATCTACTGATTTGAAAAATTTTAAAGTTTATTAACAAATTTAACGTTTTATAGAGTCATTAGTTTGGATTTAAAAAGCAAATGTGATTTATTAGAATAAAAACCTTCCTGCATAACTAGGGCATCTACTGAACAGTGAGATAACTAGGACTTAGAATTTTCTATGCCGCTAACTAAAGACTATGCGGAAATCGGAACAAGTCATGCTCCTTTGTTGCTAACATACTGAAAGGCGATGCTTTTCTTTCTTTCCTTTTTGTTGTTGTTTGCTTTTTGTATGGCTATCAATGCCTTCACATGTGTGAAAAAAAAATGAACATTTTTGAATTCATGTATTCTCTATACCTGTATAACTGATGATAGCCCAAGCATAGCAGCTTCATGTTGTTTTCAAATTGGCATTTTAATCCATTCGTACCTGTATGTGATATGACTCTATATGTAATGATCTGCAGTTCAAGCTGGAGTTTTTTCCCTGCCCCGCTTCTTAGCAGCCCATGGCGTTGAAAGCAAACGCTCTGTCTGCAGCTGCGGCTGACTTACATGTAGTGTGTGTCAGTGTGTCTTACTCTCCATCTTAAAATCACCAGGCAGTTTCATTGTTCCGCAACTGGTTGACACAAGCTCTCAAGTATCAAGCCGTGTGTGGTGCATTGGCAGTGTCTCCCGTCTCCCTGGAGCCTTGTTATCCTCCTTCAACCGAACCTCATTAGTCAGCTCCAATACTTTTGATCCTTCTTTGAATTCAGCAATCCAGATTTATATGGAGACACTAAATTCCTTATGCACTTGGGCAGTCACAGACCAAAGCCAAGAGGTTTTCCATTTCTGTTTTGGCCTGTGTTTCTCAGCAAGAGTGTATTTTGGCTTTAATGGTATCTTGTATGTAGTTGTGTGTGTGTATATGTACATACATATATACATATATACGCAATGCCATCTATATGTGGATGTATGATATATATATATGTACCGTTTCTAGGATGTATGTGAAAAGTAACATAATTTCATTCATTTTACCTCAATTTAAGCATGCCAGTGCTATAATTAAGGAAGAAACTATAAACGTGATCTCAAGATCACTGGGAACATCTTCTTTGTGTAAAAATCATCTCCTTCCCAAATACAGTAAACATTTCCTTAAAATAAATAAACACCATCAGAGATCAATGACAAGAAATGTAAGCATTGTTGGACGTTAACTTGAAACTAGAGTAAGAAAAGCAAAGGATCATTTCCTGGGAAGCTGCTGGGGAAAAGGCAGAGCAAAGCACATACTTCTTCACAGCTGCTCTGTGTGACAGGCTGTAGTCACCCCCTCATTGCAGGTGGAGGAAACCTGGTTTACAGAGTGATGGGTGCCACGAGGTCCGATAGCTGCGTCTAAGAGAAGATGCACATTCTAGGCGTGGGTGGGCAGTGTGGTAGAATAGTCTTCTGTTGCACTACACACACCAGCATGCTCATTTTAAAAGTCTCACTTATTCCAAGAAAAAAAGCATCAGTAATGAGAAATTTGAACACATGCATGAAAAAAAATCTCCATTTGGAGTTCTTTAAATTTGGTCACAATTGCATATTCATTTCTGTTTTGCTTCCAACTTAATTTGTAAGCTCTTTAGAATTTATGCATTTTAACTCTTTTTTTTCTTTCATTTTACATTTAAGTCAAAAGATCTATAGATCATGTTTAGCTATTTTCATTTGCCCTGAATTTAGCAAGCAATCTAGAATATTACTCTAATTTATAGAAATTGAGATCAAACAAATGTATTTCATTTTTCCTTACAGAGCTCAAAAATGAAATGTGAATGTTGGGAGGAACTATTGTCCTTTTCAAGGGATGACTCTAAAGTTCACAATATGTATTTACAAATAGACAATGTCTCAACTTCGCAGTCCAATTCCAAGAATTTTTATGATAAGAATAACTTAAAATAACATAAGTGGAAGGAATGAGATTTCATACAGAGTGTAGTTATATTTGACACCTGTAAATTAAATATACGAGGTTTTATTGAAGGGAAAGTAAAACTAACAAATGCAACATAATGGTGCTGACATATGTAGAAGTCTGGTCTAGGCAAGAAATTTGAAGGAAATGTGTTTAATCCAGCTGAGAGGACTGTGAAAGAGCAGTGTTCACTCCATTCATAAGCTTCCTGGACTCCCGCACCAATGATGCAGACTGACCAGGTTCCTTAGACGGGTGTGCACATGATGAACAAAACAGAGCTTAAGTGAGTTGTTTTCAGTGGGCATGTAAGTGATATTATTTTTTTTTTTCAGAACCAATGTTACTAATAATGTACTTAGTTTTCGTATGAGGACTAGAAAAACTCACAATATTTGAAGAAATTAAAAAATAAAAACTTCTCTTACGTTGTTATACAAAAATCTCTACAGCCTGTCTATAACCTTACAATTTTCATTTTATTTAAAGAGCTATGAAATCCTTCAATTAATAGACATGATATTAGATCCTAATGTCTTCTATTTCCCTTGCCTTATTCTTATTGTCTCGGATAATAAAGTGGATTTGCTCTGAGCCTTTCCTGTGTGCTCCCCAATTTGCAGATTTCATTAAAGCAGAACAGCTGTGCTCTGGCCAGTGGCCAGGTGCACAATCTCTGGGAAAGGAAAGAAATGGGGAGCAAAGCCAGAAATCTCAGTAACCCAGGGGTTAGAGAATTGACAGGGACAAGAGCCTTTTAATATTTGTACCAAATTAACTGTAGGAATAAGGCTTATCTCCTCATCAGGGTCCTCCTGTGCCTCTGTGCCTTCTGTTCTGTCCTCAGTAGGAGGGGGATCCCGTGCCTGAGATGTGATTAAAGAGATTACATTTGTTCCACCCCTCTCCCTGGGCTTTATTAATCTTTCATTTACATTGGGATTAGATAAGAATCCATTAAGCAAATCCACTGAATAGATTCATTTCTTTTAATATTTATGCACACTCTCTGGTCCTTAAAGTGGATTCTTTTCCTCCCTGCCCTTAATTGGATCAGTGAGTTTTTTCATATTAAAATTTTTCTCCTTTCTACAGAGTAGGATCGATGAATAAAATTAGTGGCATCTGGCTCAGCTCTTCTGTTTAAGGGAACACAAATGACTACTTTATTTTCTATGCTATGAAACGGATGTTTTCTATCAAGACAAAACTATCAATTCAGGCTAGAAATTAGCTTAAGGTTAGAGTGTAACACAACACGAATGTTACACAACAACAAAAACTCCCCACTAAGAATCTCTAATATTCTGTGTCTAATCAAAATTAAGAGTAGTGGAGGGATGACAGTTAATAGCACCAGACTCTCACCGAAATCCTATTTAACTTATTTTGCTTGGTATTAAATACCATCTTAGACTATCTAGAATGAAAGTGTGATTTTCTTAACCAAAGATACCAAAATGTAGCTTGAAATATTGACATACTTTATAACCACGAAATGGTATCCTTAAAATATCTTTAAAATACATCATGTTACATTTTGAATAGCTTCACTGAGGCATTTTATTTACATCAATCATGGAGAATGCAGCTTAATTAGTTGTCTTGTGTGCATTATAACGAGACATCTACACTGGCACACTATGACATCATGGATGGACAGGGCTTTGTTGCTGACTCTACCTTGTCATTCCGAGCTGTTTACTGTACCCCTACGCCTGTGTTAGTCATGATGCCAACAACTTCTGTAGGTATGCAACGTTATCCTGGGGAAGGTACTTTCCTGTAGTTGATATTGTATTTCCAAGGAACGGGCGATTCTTCTTAGGTTCTAGATAATCAGAACTCACTATGAAATGAACTTTTAGGACTAATGTCTGGTAGACAACAGGTACTTTGGAAACTGACACACTTGTTTGAGTAAGGTCTCTGTAGTTCTCATGGTGATTTTTATATACCGTTTCTCAGGCTTATAGTCTTCACTACCTGAGAAATGATATTAGTGCCTCACACAAAATATTAATTTAAAAGTTAAGTAAGATCATTCATAGTAAAATAGTTAACACCTATTGGTACTTTATAAGAACATAACAATAGCTGCTTTTGTTTTTGATGAATTTGTGGGAAAAAATGCCAATTGTTATCAAATGCAAGGTATATTAAATGAACAGTATTTCTACTTAAAAATACTATGGTCATTTTTTTGCTTCATATTTAGCTGCATCAATATAGTGAAATCTTATCCTTTATGAAGCTTCAGTAGCTTTACCTCTAATGTAAGACTTACTAAAATTATTTTATGATTTAAGTGAGTTATAACAAAGTTTTCACTTTTCTAGCATGCATTTGTTTCATGTACAAGCTTTAGGGTACAAAGTTTGCTATTTATCATGGAACCTTCTCTATAAATTCAGTATGTACCATGGATAGTATAATAAGACTATCGTATTACATATTTGTAATTTTCTGAGATGAAAAAGAAAATTCTTCACAATATGCACTAGTATCTCTGCTGAGTTAATGGATAAGTTAATTAGCTTGACCATAATAATATTTTGTAATGTGCACACATGTCAAATTTTCATCTCACTACACACACACAAACACACTTTTCAAGTAATGATGAAGCTGTGAAAATATTAAACTATAGTTATAGTTAACAGTATTTATAATGTTCACACTTTTAAAGGACTTTGATGCGTGGTGAGGCCTTGAGTTCTGAATAAATCAACAGAACACATTCAAATTTAATGAAATCTTGATTAAACTTAAAAGGGAACAATAGTTCATCATTTTATCGCTTGAAGTTTTCAAAAGAAAATTAAATTCTGAGCTCGTCAATGATCATGCATTCTCTGTCTTGACGAGATGTAGCTTAGAAGGGTCACATGCTTTGGAAGAATTAACAGCATTGGAAGGAGCTGCTTTTGTGCTATTACAAATTGGATTTTTCTTTCTTCCCTTGAGAAGACGCACTGAACAATAGAATACTCTTGACAAGAGAATGACTGAAGACCAAGGCCATACTTTTGACAAACCAAGAGCGTGAAGAATGGGGATAGATGCTTGGCACTGTGATTCAATTATCAGTGGAATCCTGTCATGCCATTCAGAAGGGACCCCAAAGTCAAGGCTGCTCCCCACATAGTCAGTGCTCCGTGTAGGATTGGCTTTGCACATCTATAAAAAACTTAATTTGCACAAAGCAAAGCTTTCTAACAGATAAACACACCCATTTGTGAACATTAGAAGAATATCAGAGTTAAAGAGTTAACCTTATTTCTATTCTCATAAGCAAGGGATCATAAGTTTTTACGAATGTAAAATAGTATTACTTTTAGGATTCAGGGGAAAGGCTGGGCCAATCTGAATGTAATATATAATACATATGATATATTATTAAAACATGAAGTGCAGCAAAGTTAAAAATAATGCTAAGCAAATCAGAGAAAAACCTGTTTATATATATATATATACATATATATATATATGTTTTGTTATATAAATATATATAATCAATATGTTTTGAATTTACCTGTCCAAATAGACAAGTTATATTGGTGGTTATAAAAGATTTGAAGTTTTGGGGATGGAGCAATAGCTTTACAGTGAACAGTATGTACTGGTCCTGAGGAGGGAATGGGTTCAGTTCCCAGCACCCTCATTTCACAGTTGATAACTACCTGTAACTTTTGTTCAGGGGAATCTGGTGTCCTCCAGCTCCTAGAGGACCTCATTCACATTCATAACTACCCCCACTATGTATGTATACATAGTTAAAAAATAAAAATAAGTTATAACATATTTGAGCTTTTTAAAAATATGATTTGCTTAGTAATTGTGAAATAATATTTAGCTATGCAGTTGTATTTGCATCCCTCCAGTTAAAGAACTTTTAATTTTAATGCTGTAATACTGAATAAAGATTGTGATACATATTATCAGTTGCATTTTGAGGTCCTTACAATAAGTAACTGTAAGGGGAAAATGTTTCAATAAAATTAGTAAGTCTGAGTTCTATAAATACATTTCTATATAATGTCATTATCTTGATGAATAATATATTAAAACATCTGGAAAATAATTCCTAAAGATGAATAGTTTTCTGGAGAGCGTAGGCCTGTTTGCTTTTTGCCCAGTTGTCACTACATTGTTGCGTTTGTGAGCATCTTCCTCACTAAGCGTATGAACTGGGAGATGGGAAGATGTGTAGACTAACATTTGTTGAGTACATGCGAACGAAATGAAGGTCGAAGGGATGGCCTTACAGCAAGTAGAGTGCTGGGTTGTTCTTAAGGTTCGTTCAGCGTGTTAGCTTTCGGGTTCTACCTGAGGATTCTCCAGTTAGGTCAGCATCGTCCACCTGGAGAATGGTCATACTGTACAGATGGACAGATGTTGTGCACATTAGTAGCCCAGGATGTGCTCTTTTTATGGACTTAAAAAGAAAAATCTGTTAGATTCAGGTTATTAACCAATATCTAGTAATCAAAGATAGTCCATAATCTGTTGTAGAGAAAATATAGCTGAGCAGCTGAGCTAAAGTCGTATTCATGTGTGCTCTTCTCTTTGCTTTGATGCTTTATGTATGTTTTTTACATTTTAGGCATTTTCAGTATAATTTGAGAAATTTTAGAGTGTGACAATTTATCAGACTTTTTCGGGATTTTGTTTCTGTATAATTTTTTTTTTCATTATACAAAAAAAGTGGAGGGTGCAGCTGGGGGAATGATAAAAATATGCCACTTCTCTCTCTATTTAAATCTCTGGTCATGGGATTGGTTTGACCAACTGGGGACAGTGTCACAATACTGTCATGCTGTCTCCCAAGAGGTGTCTTATTGAATCTGGGGTTCTGAGGCTGACCTTTGTGTTTTGACTCTTGGCATTAGACATTCAAGTAAAGACTGGGAAGTGACATAATAAAAACTATATCCTGACACTCTGATACATACACCTTGGTTATCTAGCTTAGGTCTTGCTAACGTGATGGGTATATATTACCATTTCTTTCGTACTGAGTAAGCCTGAAAATCATTTCAAGTTGCTTGCCTGCTCATGTACTTTATATACATTGCTCATTTGTGGATTCACACATTTTCATTAACACCCTTAGAACCTATCTATATGTCTCATCTAGAAAAAAATTTAATGTGTTAACTGGGAATTTTAAAACATATTGCCATGAGGATAAAAATATGTTAGCGCTTAGCTGTTTTGCTCAGTGCATAGCAGTAAACTATACAGTGTCCCCATCCCTCCTATATCAAAATTGTTACAATATCTAATAAAATTAAGAAAAAGTAGCAGCCTAACAAACACATGAAACATTATTAAAAGTAATTATCTGTTATTTCTGACTTGTTGTGAAATAGAGTCAGGAAATTGAAAAGATAGAATAGATTGGACATTAATGAAGTTTTTCTGAATTCTAAATAAGCATCATGATTTGTTCTGCACAGTATTACTATAAAAGTCATGAATGTTCAGAGAAAGACACAGTGTCCCTCTCCGTGAATGTTTGTTTATTATCTTAAATATTCATGAATGGCATCAGTTCAGGTTATCTATGTGAATGTAAATTTCCATACAACTGGCCACTTAGAGTGTATGGGCTCATGCTTTTGAATATCATTTCTTCAGCATCAACGATGCACCAAGGATCTGACCCAGATCATGAATATTCACACACACACACCCCCCCCACACACACACATGCTCACATGCACAAACTGAATTTTTCTGAAAGTAATCACATACATAAAGATGAAAATCTCATTTCTCAATAATGAGAGCTGCATCAGGATGCTGGTCCCTGAGTGGCTTTATAATTCCTTTGTGCTTGTTGTTTTCTTTAAAAAAAAAACACAAACAAAAAAGAATCTTTAACAAGTGAATGAACATGCTATCTAATTTTCTGGTTCTTTTTTTTTTTTTCTTTTACAGGTGCATGTGCACTTTTGATTGGGGGCTCTTTTATTGAAAATAGATATTGTCATACAATCTATTCTGATTGTGGTTCCCCTCCCCCTACTCCTCTCAGTTCTTCCACACCTCTGCTACCATCTGGATCCATCCCTAATCTCTCTCTCCTTGGAGAACAAACAGGCATCTAGGTTAATAATAAATATAATAAGATAAAACAAACGCAAACAAGTCAAAATAGGACAAAACAAACAAAAGGAAAAGAGCTCATGAAAATGCCAAAGCTCTTTTTTTTTTCCATTTTAGCATCATAAAGCCTGTACACTATTTAATCATGGTTGCATTTGTTGTTTCCTGTGGTTATAGAAAAGAACAGAAGAAAAAGCTTACAGAAATAGAAAATAACTCGAGGTGAATGAATTGATGGCACAGAATATTAAAATTGTTGGAGCACAACTAACCCAGTGATTAAAGGAAGCTTCATTGCTATAAATGTGACTCTCAGGAGAGTAGGGACCTGCCTCAATTAAAATCATTTTTATACTGAGAACACATGTGATTAAAGCACTGCCTTCCAGGATAAGCTTATGCAGTGATTATCATATGTGTAATGATCCCCGCCTCACTCTGCTGATCTGCTGGAAGCGTGGTACATGTTTTATATACAGGAAACATGGGAATTGTCTATACCACTTTTTGTGCAAGGGAAAATGGTATTTTTCCAATTATTTGTTTTCAGATAGGACCTTGCAAGAGACCAGGCTGTCCTCACCAAGATTGACTTTGAACCCCTGATCTTACATCCACCTCCCAAATGCCGGGACTGTAGTTGTGCACTACCGCACATAGTTTCTACAGTGCTGAGAACCAAGTCAAGGCCTGTGAATGTACTAGGCAAGGGCTGTACACAGCTACACCCCCACAGGCCCGGTGGAACTTTTACCAGGCTAAACTTAGGATGTTAGGATCACGGAAGCACCTTATTTAAATACTACTTTGGCTCATGTTCTATCTGTAATTATTTTTCTGGATACTCTTCCAAACTAGTGAAGGACATGTTTTCAGAGCACACCCCCCTAAATCCTTAAGAAAGTTATATTCGGTATCAAAGAGGAAAAATAAAAATTATTGCTTTGATATGTATTGATGAAGCACTGGCTGACTAGTTTCCAACTTCTGAATTCACATTATCACGTTTCCCAATGATCTTTTCCTCTCCCAATCTATGTGTATGTTTTTAGAATTGTTTAAACACGTCTGAGAAATATGCTCAGGGATAACCACATTTTTCTTGGTTTTTGTGTTTTAACTCTGGTACCAGGGTGATTTAGATGAATACAACACAGAGAATCCATAGTACTTGAGGGTTGCTTTGTTTCTACTGTCATGTAGACTCTCTCTGAGAAAGCCAAGACATATAAACCAACTTTCTCCTCTTTATGTGTCTAGGGAGCCCTTGATATTTTGTACTTGTGTGTAATTTTTTAGCAAAAGAGTGTTTAAAACAGGTTGAAGTTACTTTTTCTTGTCACAGCTGGGACATGACATTCTTACCTGGCAGTTAGGACAGGTGTGAGAGGCTGTTGAACATTCTGCAATACACAGAACATCAGACAGTCACTTATTCTAACATGTCAATCACACTGCCACCATAAGAAACTGAAAACCTAGTTCTGCACTTAAAACTTGAGAATTTCCAGTAAAATTCTGGTATTTCATAGCAGACAATAAGAACATGTAACATAAGTTGAGGAAAAAAAATATTATACATTTGAGTAAATTTATTATTTTTCTTACTTTTTTTTTTTAGCAACCATAGTGTTAAATGAACTCAACTGGACAAGTGCCTTAGATGAAGTTTTCAAAAGAAATAGAGACGAAGACCCTACGTTGCTGTGGCAAGTGTTTGGCAGTGCTACTGGCCTGGCCCGGTATTATCCAGGTAACTGCTGACTCAGCAAGTTTGGGGCGACCGTGGGATGCCAGCGTCAGTGGTTTCTGTTAATGGTCTTTTGTATTGAATGGACATTATTATGCTACAGTAGTTTTCCTGGCGATGTGGCCCCTGGCAGATTCTCCAGTGGATGATGCACATATGGACAGCATTAATTCTACCTAATGGCTTAAAACATATCTAAATACATGAATAATAAAAATAGAGTAAATAAAGTTGGGAAATAGACCAATGGAGACTCTGGGTTAGGATATAGTCAAATACCTACTACACATGTATGAAAATGCCAAAGATCAAAAAAAGAATGTACCTATGAGAAAGAATGTGGCAGCGCACTCTGATCATAATTACTTTAAACTGGAGTACCTAACAAGTAACTAGAAATGGAACCAGGGACCTGGTCAGGCTAGAGTGCTATCATGAGTTAAGACACTTAGGCATAAACCTGAGAAAGAAGTTATACAGGAAGCCTGGAAAAGAAAACTCCATGATTCAGGTCTAGCTGCACAGCACATTACAGTACTAGGTAGATCTTTAGAAATGTATTCTATGGTTTTTCCCCCAAGAATCGAGTCTATCATTGAAGTTTAGGTTTTCAGAGTCCTAGTGGTTTTCCTTTAAGCGAGGAACAGCCATTTGTTAAAAAGAAAGGGATAGACATACGATAAAAACATACAGCTTTCATTTGCTGAATCAGATTGCAGCCAATTCTTAGGTCATCTTAGTGATCACATATATTTAATGTACATATATTCAATGTACAAATCTGCTCTATAAATTGAAATAAATGTTTTTGCAATGTTCTTTATCCCTATAAGGGACTGTAAAGACAGAGAAATGCTTACTTATGACACTAACACGAAGTTAATCACTGATCACCTCTGATAGCCCATGAAAGAAGCAATGTGTTCTTTCTCCCAAAAGCCTGAGTAGATAAACTAGGGTCAGATAGTAGGGGAGGAGGACTTTGCCTATGAGTGGCCTAGGGAAGGGGCATAGGAGGAGATGAGGGGGAAAGTTTGGAACAGGGAGGAGGTGAGGGAAAGGGCTACAGCTAGGATACAAAGTGAATAAATTAAAAAAAAAAGAATCAATAATATCTTATGTGTCAAAATTAGCATCAAGTTACAATAATAGTGTAATTTTCCCAGCAAGAAAATGTATAAAGTATAATACAACACTTCTAAAATTCCTGTTAGGTGTTAAATATTAAATATTGTGTGTAAAGAGATTGAAATACAAAGGAAAAATCAACAGTTTTTGTACATAATAAACCTGATATGGTTAAGCTTTAAATTCATATCAAATCTTATAAAATATTACCAAGAACAATTATAAAAATCTGGAAACCAAATACCTAACATCCCTCCAGTAACCCACAAAACATTTATCATTAATTAATAACACCACGTAGATTTTGAATCTTATAAAAATTTTTACCTCATTTAAATTCTCATAAATAAAAATTTGAAGGAAATGAAGAAATCAGTCAGTGATTGAAAATTAGTATATTATTGAGAATGCAAAGAATCAAGACCTGAGTGAAAGGAATGACAGAGAGAAAGACAAAATGGAGCCAGAGAGAAATGGGGTTAAAAGATAAAGTGTGCCCATGAAAGAAAGAAGCCAGACAGAAAAAGATGGTGATAAAGTCCACTGATAGGGGAGAACCTTCTCCCCTTCTATCTGACCCTAGCCTATCAGGTCTTATCAGGGCTGGCTGCATCATCTCCCTCTGTGGCCTGGCAAGGCTGCTCCCTGCAGAAGGGACACAGGGGGAGAAGAGGGAGGGAGGGAGCTACACCCGGGATACTGCTTCTTCCTGGTATGTATTGTCTAGTGTATGCATGTGTATGTAGATACGTTCTCCTGTGCTTCCTGGTTTAGAAGCCAGAAGTCAACATTAGATGTCTTCCTCAGCCACCTTCCACCTTATTTTTTGAGTCTGAAGCTGTCACTCAACGTGCATAGGCTAGATTGGCTAGCCAGTGAGTCCCAGAGTCAGCCTTTCCGTCCTCTACCACCTGTCCATTCTCATGCCTGGGATCCAAACCCCAGGCCCTCATGCTTATGTGATAAGCACTTGGCCCACTGATCCATCATTCCAGCCTCAAAGCGTCTTAACCAGGTTCTCCTACATGAAGTTATACTTCCGGCAGGAGCAGCAGGACATTGGTTAAGTGTTTTGAGCTTTCTGAGTCCTACTCCACAAATATAAAGTTAGAAAATTCTAATGAAATTATCATGGACCACTGAAATAAACCACAATTAAAAGTACTTCAGGCTACAAAAGGTTATGATACCAGAGAGAAGGCTCAGTGGTTAAGAGCACTGACTGCTCTTGCTGTGGAGGAAGCTGGCAAGCCAGGGGATCTCAGGACAGAGCCTTAGTTACCAGTCTTGAGAGACTAGGGGACAGGAAATAATAGACAGATCAACAGATTCAAACTGCAGGTAAGCTGGAGGAATATATTCTACGATTTTGTAGGGTAGTTGAGTACTTAAAAGGAACAGTTATTGCAATGCTGGCTTTAATAAAATTAGTAGAAAGAGTCCTTAATATTACCAAAAAGAAATAATAAATCTTAGGTGCTTATTATGGTAACACTATTATACATCTTTATATCACATGTACATGTGATACCAAAACATTATTCTTAGTACTCATAAACAGATAAAATTATGATATTCAAGTTAAAAGTAAAGTGAAAATTCTGAACCAAAACAGCAACAAAAATGGACGGAGCTCATTCCAGTGACATCTTCATTGAACACATGTTAATTGGAAAATATCTCATTTGTAAATTCTTGACCTATAGAAATTAAGCTTGAGCTTTTGAAATTGTTCTCAAAGCTAAAACTGTGAATTCTTAAACATTGTCACAATAATTTTTGGTACAAACTATTTGTTTCACCTATTAATGTCTCCTGAAATTGTAACAATTACATCAGTAAATTGAGATTATAATTAGGACTCAGTGTCTCATTGAAATGCCGACATAGAGAGCCCTTATCCTTCTCAGATAATTACTTTCTCTTTCAGAGGGGATTTAAAAATTAGAGAAAAGTACACTCTATCTCATGACATTTAGGGCCTGTTTTACTGAACACTTTGTCTGCCCTGTCTGTTTGTTCATTTCAAAGCTACAGCATTATTACCAAACAGTAACTTGGATATCTGCATGAATGTTGAACTAATTTTCTTGGTGTGAGTGCTGAAATCTTGCTGAAATAAACTGCTGCAGAACCTATATATTACATATGTAGCCTGATACTCTTTTTTGTCCCCATATGTGTAATCAATTTTTCATAGATTAAATATGAGAGTTTGAAAATCAACTTGAGAATAATTTAAACCTCAAATGGCATATGATAACTTTTGAAGAACCTTTTCTTTAGTTTAGCTGCTGAAGGGTCATTTGATAGATTTCTAGAAATATGGTAATACTTGGGCTCCAGTTTGTCTGTAATTTCCAAAAGTGGTGCTTCCTATAATCCATTATTTTCAATGATGTTTAAATTTATATATTTATTTATTTGCTTAAAGCTTTGGGAATCAACACATGGTTTAGCTATGAATATATTTAACATCTATTTATCAATATATAAAATAATTTTAAATAAGATCATTACTTTTTCACAATAATTATTATACTCAGTGTGTGTCTATTAGGATTATTTAGGCTGCCAATTACAAAAACAGTCCAAAATGTTTATTTTAATGCTATGGAAGTTTATTCCTGATGCAAATCATGGTGGGAGCTATGCTAAGGAAGGATACAGAACCCCTGCCGGTGAAGGGCCTGACCTGGCTACCCACTGTGCACCTCTGTGCTTGTGGCAAAGCGGTCCTACCTCACTGAAAACGGATCTAATCAGAACGTCAGAAGCCACGCATCTCTACATGTACAGCAGAGTGCAGATCAGTAAGTGATTAAGCAGCAAATAAATTAAGCCGACGGCAGTAATAGATTTCCTATGAAAGCTGAGAAAAGAAGTAATTAGGACCAACATCATCAGTGAGGCTTATGAACTATAGATTAAAAATCAATCCAGTGCAAGAAATAAAACTGGGCAATGGCTTTCTGGAAAGAAAAAAAAAAAAAGGTAACACATAAGAAAAGAAGGAGATGAACAAGTACTGTGTGCACTGGCGAGCCAGCAATCTAAAAGATTTTTCCCGGAAAGGAGTTGAATTGAGTCAACAGCTGCTAGTGGCCGTATAAGAGGCCCTGAAGGTCACAGGGATTGATATGTAGATATAACGGTATGGAATTTCTGCGTGTTGGATTGCTAAAAGGAAGAACTCGAAGAGATCATCCTCAGATTTCATTGCTAGGAAATGGCAAAATGTGGAAAATTAAAGACCTGAACAAAGGACCAAATATTAATGAAAAAGGAGACCCCTCAAATACAAAACGATGGGGAAATCAGAGAATTAATGAAAATATTCATGACTGACCTAAGTGTGTAAGGTAGCCATGAACTTTAATTTGAGTGGAACATGGAATGTTGTGTTTTTTTTTTAAGTGAAAACAGTATCCGTGGTGTTTTTCTTTGGGAGACTAAAGGATGAGTTAAGTCCTGGAGAGCAAAGTTCCCAGTGTGAAAGTTGAAAAGATGGAAATTGCTTGACACACGGCTGAACACGGGGTTTACACTGTGAACTCTGTGCAGTGCTTTGCCGCGTATCACCGTCAGTTGTGCTGTGTGGTGTGGGATACACCTTGTAGACACCTGTGACATGAGGGTGTACCAAGGACTTAAAACAGCCCTGTGCTTCACTAACATCATATCCATCGCCTCGTACGGCCCATCTCTTCTCTGAGCACTGTTCCAGTTACTCCTTGTGGCCTGCTAAGCTGCTCAGGACACTCACTGTTCACAGAGTAGAGCAGCTAAGTGGATGCTAATTTAAAAAGTGAGAGCTGTTTGTGATTCGACTAGAGGAAATAACCCTATCTATGTAATATGTTGGTGGTACTGCTAAACCCTTCAGCTGTTTCAACTACTAAAATGTTTCTCATTCTGTTCCCTTTTCCATTATTAAGTCTCCACACCTTATGTCATTCGTTTTTAGATGTATTCAACCATCTTTGCTGTGATTTTTTTTTGTGTGTGTGTGTTCATTTTATGTTAGGTGCATTTGATTAAAGAATCTGAAAACATTTGGTCTAAAACTTGGAGATCGTATGTGCTTCAGGGGTCCACAACATTTCAAAGTATCACAATCATTACCACCTTCCAAGAAGTTTTATTGATTCCTGAAACATGAAACTTTTTCTTGTAGAATCATAATTTGCTTGTGCTTAATGCTTTATCAGATCTTACTAAAATAGGGACATGTTCATAGTCAGAGTTAGAATTTTTCCCTTGGGTGGAACATATCTAGAATTATTTTTCAGTAAATCTTCCATCCCATACTTTATAAAACTTAGTGTGCCCTTTCCATTCGTGAGCTACTTAAATGATTAAATATGCATGAATGTTCATCATAATGAATATTCTATTTAAACACATAATTTGCCACTGTAAACTATTGTTTCTGCTGATGACAAAATTTCTATATTCAATGTGAAGATGTTTCATGTGGCTACACTAAATAATAGGTGTGGTGATCTATCATATCCATAGAGCTGTGTCTCTGTATGTGATTTTGTGTACATGAGCAAAAAAGCGAAAATATTATAATGGAGATAATAAAGTCCTTCTGATAATACAGTGACATTGTCTAAACATCAAGTCTCATTTTTCAGAAACAAAATTGAAATTTAAAAACAATTTTATTGAACAGATGAAATGATTCAGCAGGTAAAGTGGCTTACTATGCAAGCCTGGTCATGTAAGTTTGAATCCCAGAGCACATGTAATAATGGTAGGAAAGAGTCTACTCCACAAAGTTGTCCCCTGGTCTCAACTTGGGTATTGGGGAAGCTATAGACACACACACACACACACATACACACACACACACACACACACACACACACTAAAATAAAAAATAATAATCAATAACAATAATACTAAAAATAATTATTAGGTTATGATTTGATTTTAAAGGCTTGGAATTAAAACTGATAATAATAAAACTCTTCTTATGTCAGAAGAATCCCAAAAGCAAATCATCATTCCAATAGCCCTCAGGCAGAACAGAAGGAAAGCTTACCAGCATTTTCTAATACAAGAAGAGGTCTAATAAAATGACTAGACATTCGTGACAATCAAGTGACAGGTTCTGTATGAAAAGGCACTGACCACCCAGTGGCATTGGCCTTACTCTGCCATACAGACCATCCAAAGACTATCACAGCCTCCATTCCCAGTTCTCACTCTCATGACAGCTTTTTTGTATAATGGCAGATAACATTTTCTTCTTTAACTTAGCTTTTGTTCTATTGTCTATAAATCTTCTCCTTTTTATATCCCTGTGTGTTTGTCTACAAAGCCCTTTGGGTCAGGTGCCTCTTACCCACCACTGAAAATGGAATGCAAATGCAACCTTACACATACAAGCTTTTCCAAGATCAGTCTTCCTTCCATTCCCTTGGAGAACTTCAATTCATTTGAAGTAAAACAGCTGTCCAATTTCATATTCTTTCAGAAATTATTTGTGATTCACATTTTTTCTTAAATAATTAAATACATGTAACCATGGTTGGCTATAGTTCATAGTTCATGATGTGCTTTTTATGCTTCCTTGGACCCAATACAGTGTCTTTTATGTCATAGAGAGTAGGAGGTTCTTATCATCTTAAAGTGAATTGTTGTAGTCCCTAGAATTGAAAGAAAGTATCATAGTAGAATTTCTCAAACTACATAGTAGTTTTAGTACGTTAAGCATCTCTTCATGAATTTCTCCTCATATTCAAAACATGGTCTCTTTCTTACCATGGAAAATGCAACATCCCAATAAATGTCTTCATTCTGCTGATAATTAGAATGGTGTGGACCCTATGCAACTCTCTCCCTCACAGGATAACACATTTTCTAAATTGACTGTTCACCATGTAACAGAATTCTAGTTATGTTATCTGCCTCAATCACGTGCGTACAGTGTAACATGCAGTGGCTGCCTCTATAAACAGCTACAACAAGACTCCAGTATGGAAAAACAGAATGGAAAATACAGGACAACCACTGATCCGTATTTTATATCCATCCCGACAATGGAGAATTTTAAATGCATCTTAATTTGAACAAAACAAATTTTGTTTTGTTTTATTTTGCTTTGTTTTTGTAAGTAGCCGGTCTCCCTGGCGGCATTCTGCGGAACTCCACATCTGTGTAATCAAGTGGCTTACCTGAAAGAGAGCGACTGGGACACAACAGCTATTGTAGGTTGTTCTTCTCTACTAGAAGTCTAGAACCTAAAGCTGCATTGGTGTAGGAATAGGGTTTCTGCAGATTATGCCTGAAAGGTTTTTAACACTATGAGCAATACTGGCAATTCCTAGAAGCTAAATGCCAGTTCTGTCATTCCAATGAATTTGTTTTATAATTTAAATTTGTTTGAGATGGTGTTTGACTATACAGTCCCTGGGAAGTCTATGAAGTCCAAAGTTGTGTCTAATTCACAGATTTGCCTGCCTCTGCCCCAAATGTGCTGAGATTAAAGGCATGTGCCACTACAGCTAGCTTAATGAAATTTTTTTTGTAAGCAATCACAATTCTAATATTATATCTGGAGGTAATTCTTATCTCTAGCATCTTCTACTTAATTCTTAGTTTCTAAATACTCATGGGTAGCTTGCTTTTCTTGAAGGCAATACAGACTATAGAATATTTGCAAGCTCTCTGATCACTTTCCCCTGGGGGTGCATCTTTGCCAGGCCAGAGAGGAAGACAATGCAACCAGTCCTTATGAGACTTTATAAGCTAGGGTCAAATAGAAGGGGAGGAGGACCTCCCCTATCAGTGGACTAGGGGAGGGCATAGGGTTTGAAGAGGGAGAAGAGGGAAGAGGTCACAGCTGGGATACAAATTGAATAAATTGTAATAAATGATAATATTTTTTAAAAGTTGCAAAAGAAAAAAAAAGAAAATTTGTGGGGCTGGAGAGATGGCTCAGCATTTAAGAGCACTGTCTGCTCTTCTATAGGTTCTGAGTTCTTTTCCCCAGCAATACTGGAATCTGATATCCTCTTCTGTCATGCGAGTGTGATACAGATAGAGTACTCATATATATAAAATAATTAAATATTTTAAAAAATAAAGAAAATTTGTTATTATAAGAAAAATATACAGGCCACCAAACTTAAGCTCAGAGTTATACACACAAACACACACACACACACACACACATGGTGGGGGGGCGTAAGCAAGAAGAGAAAGAAATAGAAGAATGTGAAAAAGATATTAATTGATTGTAGACACGTATGAAACTGTCAGAGAATAAACAATAAGAAAATTAGACTTTACTGATGTCTTTATTGTCTGTCTTAATTGTGGCAGAGGTCGATAGCTGCTCACAAAATTCTGTCATCCATTTCTAAGAATCCTTTTACAAATGATGACTTGACTTGGAGCTTCATCTTTTTAAAGCTCCTCCATTATCTGTGGTACCCAGAGTCTGGTCCATGCTAGGTCCCATGAATAGAAATATAACGACAGAAGTCTGTGACTTCATGCCTCAGACTGTAATGACTTAACTGTGCCTTCTTCACAATTCGGCTCTGCCTTTTGTAGCTGTATGTTCATTGGCTTGAGAGATCCTGGACCTTAAAGACTGTCAGAAACAATAACTCTGATTGTCCTATGTCTCTGTGTAATTGCTTAGAGCAGTATCTATCTATCTATCTATCTATCTATCTATCTATCTATCTATCTATCTATCTATCTGTCATCTATCTATCATTTGTTTTTGTTGTGGTTTGTTTATGTGTTTTGAGACATGTCTCACTTTGGAACCTTGTCTGGCCTGGGACTCACTATACAAACTCAATTATTCTCAAACTCCTCCTGCCTCTGCTACTCAAGTACTGGGATCCAAGGTGTGCACAACCACGCTCAGCCTTGAAGGAGATGACTGCACGGGTTATGATGGACTTGACTAATGACACCTAACCTAGGATCTTACATAACAAAAAACATTACTGTGAGGAGATATGGGCTATTTCAAATTACACTTTGAGGCACTTCCTGTCATTGAAACTAATATTAGTTGTTTTCTCCCTTTTGAGTGTTTCCAAGATAAATCAAAATCTAAAGAGGTCAGCTGTTTTCATTTCTACATCTTCTGGTACTTCAATCTGGGCATAACACCCACCCACACTCATTAAAGAGGACTAATCTTCCCTGCCCCCTAGACCCATGCTGGAACTGTGATGCAAAGGAGGAGCTATGGAGAATTGATTTTGGAATGACAGCAACTGGAAATTCTGTTATGCTTACACGACAAGTTGAGTCAATGAGGCTTCTTCCTTAAAAAAAAAAAAAAAAAAAAAAAAAAGACATGCTTGATTGTGAATCTCGCCATATGTCTAATATCTGTAGAACATGACTAAGGCAGCCTAACATTGCTGTCTGTCAGTGACACCGAAAAAAGAAGATTAGCAGTGACTATACAGACATTTTTTCAGTGTATAAAATGTTCTACCATTTTAATTTTAGTAAGATTAACAATGTGAAGTCCTCTTGAGTTAGAAAAATATGTTTGAACCTACAAAGTGGAAGGGCCATCATCTGTCATTTGAAGTGGTGTTTTTTACCAAGAGACTTAGTCTTTAATGAATCATTATCCATTTTATTATTCTCAAATGGATACAATGAAAAATAGATATTTTTATCGTCAGGCCACATTTATGATAAAAAGGCATCAAAGTCTGCATGCTTCCTTAATTTTTTTTTCTATAGCACATGATTTTAGTGTTCTGAATTCATGTACAGGGACTACCCCCCTGACCAGGGGATCTGACAGAGCACTCTAGAGATTGTAGAAAGCAGAATAATCCTGCAGTGCATTTAACAGAAGACATACCTGCAGCTCATTTCCTTCTGGTCAGGGGAAACATCCCCATAAATGAAGATTATGAAATGATTCATTCAAAAATATTATTTCCATTCTGTGCTGTTTCTAAAAACCGTCTAGCCATCTATCCCCAAGTCCTAACAGAAAATGAAAGGGACATTTTAAAATGAAAAATATTCCCCCTTTTTAGGGAATTAAGGAGCTCTGATTCCCTTTCCAGAAGTGTGGCTTTACTTTGAATGCTTATGAAACAGAATGTGAAGGATTGGCAGAACACAGGCATTTTCTCTTTGCTGTTTGGTCTATCATACTTTTGAGCTTGGATAAATAGTGTACCACTTAAATACCATGATGGGATTTTACTTGTTAATAAGTAATATCACAAAAGAATTTATAGTGTTAAATTTAACCATAATATAAATACTCTAATTCAGTATAATTGTTTCTTACTCCAAGAAAACTTATAGGAGATTATTAACAGTTTTAAATATATGCCACCTAAGATTAGCAATGTTGTTAAAATTTAATGTTCTTTCTCTTACTATAAATTATAGTCTTTTAATTTTCTTGTGTCTTTAAAGAAATATATAAGTTTTATGGAGCATGGTAACTCCTATCACTAGATTTCATTTAGCAATCTTAGTGAGAGCAAAAATCTCAGATTAACGTTCTCTGTAAAAAATTCTGTAACCTGAGACTACAGACATGGCTCAGGGGTTAAAACATGTTGTGCAAACATGAAGACTAACCAGGGTGCAGATCTCCAGAATTCATGTAGTTATGTTGTAGGTGTGGTGGCCCTACTGTAATTCTAGGCTCAGAATGTGGAGACCCATGTTCCCAGAACAAGCTGGATAGTAAAACTAGCAATATTGCTGAGCTCTGAGTTTAATTGTGACAAGTTGCCTTAATGAATCCAGTGTAGGAACCATAAAGTCTGATTCTGGACATAACCTAGGGCATCTGCATGCACCCAAATATGTGCACTCAGACACATGCCAACACACCCATACACATACACACACACACCACACACACCATCCCCCATGGAGAAAAAAGAAGAAATATACATTTATAGCAGCTTTAAATTTTCAATCTGATTCAATCAGTTATCAAAGTCATTGTCGAGATCTTTCAGTTCAAGACAGATGCTTAAACATTAGTCAAGGTAAGAAATCACAGTCTCATCATGTTTCTGCATTTCTACTACCCTTGGACCAATTGGGAGAGGGATAGAGAGAATATACAGTATTTTGACCAGAGAACTTTTATTGTTAATAAAGAATTACTCCCAATCCCACTTGGAACTGAGCTGCGTGGGCAATATCTGAGCAGGGGTTCTAGGTTATCTCCATGAATGGTCCTTGTTTGGAGTATCAGTCTCAGAAAAGACCCCTGTGCCCAGATTTCTTGGTTCTGTTGCTCTCCTTGTGGAGCTCCTGTCTCCTCCAGGTCTTTCTATCTCCCCCTTCTTTTCTAAGATTCCATGCACTCTGCCCAAAATTTAGCTTTGATTCTCAGCATCTACTTTTATACATTGCTAGGTAGAGTCTTTCAGAGGCCCTCTTGGTATGCTCCTGTCCTGTTCCCTGTTTTCTCCCTCTTCCAATGTCTATCCCATTTACCTTTCTGAATGAGGATTGATCATCTTACCCAGGGTCCTTCTTCTTGCTTAGCTTCTTTAGGTGTACAGATTTTAGTATTATTATCCTATATTATATGTCTAATATCCACTTATAAGTGAGTATATACCGTGTGTGTCTTTCTGCTTCTGGGATGCCTCACTCAGGAAGATATGACGAGGGAGGGGGCTACAACTGGGATACAAAGTGAATAAACTGTAATTAATAAAATAAATAAATAAATTTTAAAAATCAAATAAAATTTTATTTTAAAATAAATAAAAATTAAAAATTAAATAAAATAATCACTCACTGTAACTTGGGAGGTGGCTCAGCAAGTAAGAACGCTTGCTGCAAAGGCATAAGGGCCTGAGTTCAAACCCCCAACATGAAAATCTGGGTGTGGTTGTAAATAAGTTACCCCAGAATTGTGGGAGGACCTTAGTTAAGGGGCTTTCTGGCTGCAGTGGTCCAATAGAAGATGCAATGCTTCATTCTGCCCTGCAGGAGTTCACAGATGTGTACCTACACACACATTTGAGTTTTTATCAGAAATATATGCCACACCAGTTACAAATGTCCACAAAGAAACACATTTTAAGTAATTCTTGACTGTAATAAGAGTTGGGATGAGAAGTTATTTTGGACTTACAGAGTTTTACAATTGCCAGTTAAGTTATAGATAGCCCAATCTATAGCTACCTCTAAGGTAGCAAAGGCACAAAGGAGAGTTTTAATGGCCCAGTACCCTTCCCTTCCCCTGAGATCCTGAACCTCCTCTAGAGACACGGGTATGTCTCCAAAAGGCATATAAGTCACCGGGAGGCCATATTGTTGTAATTCACTAGAAAAAGATTATCTGGGATGTCTAATCGTTAACCAGAAGCTCTCCCCAACAAACACACTCGAGGGAGGTCCTAGCAATGATTACTCAGGGTCATATGGCTATTGCTCTTCATCCGGAGCTTAGTGGAGCATCAGAACCTTCCCGGACATGGAGAAATAGGGAAAGTGTAGGACAGTGGTAGCTGAAGAGCAACACAGATGCACTGCAGCAGGCAGACACCCCATAATCTACCCATGGGCAAGAGCCCAAGAACTAACAAACCCCAAACTTCAGGAAATACACCTTTCTTATTAGGTGTCTTGTATCATATGCAATAGTAAAAGAAATGATTTAAAAGGCTCAGGTCACTTTAATCCAGGAAACCAAAGGGGAGCATTTCAGTTGGGAGGTGATGGATATATATACAGAGACATGGTATTGAAATTTTTGTACAGTTTCTTTAAATCATCTTATTATTGCTAAGATATTAACTGATATACTACAGTAATAGTTGAAAGAGAACTGATATCTCTATCCACATACTTTTTGTTCAATTTTAAGACTAGCACAAGGAAAAGTATAATATTTATATCCCTGACACCTAGTTTGTAAGGATAAAAACGGAACAAATTTTAAAGAAATAAATTTAATGGATGTTATATTAACTGTGTCAGTAATTGGCTCTTTGGGGAGTACTATATTTAAACTTACAGTTTATGTAAATGTGATTAGTCATTTCAAATGAATAAGTCATTTCATAATATAGCTACGCATATAAAATTACCCAGCCAAGAAGGGTTTCTTCAGTTGTATGTGTATTTTGACATACTCTAATTGGCTAAATTATCTTAGTTAGATAAGCCTGGCTCTCATGAAGATTCTCCATAATTTCCATGATTTCTCAGTAAGAAAAAGAGAGAAATAGATCATAGCACATAGGTCATCTGGGTTAGGAATTTTCTTAATGTCCACACATGTTCGAGTGAGGAACTTCTTGCATGAAGTTATCATTCAGTCCATAAACATTTACTAGCCTTCATTGAGTCCAGTGCATTGTGGATGAAAGTAAAATGTTTTACTTCAATGTAAATCAAATGTTTTAATCAAGGTAAATGTAGAGTTAATTGGAATAAGTATGAATCAATTACATTTCGAAATCAATGTAATAAGCCAAGAAGTTTTTCAGTCTCAGCTTTTAATATCAGAAAGAAATGATAAAGATCTTAAAACTAATAGAATATTGACTTTCTGCTTGAATTATTTTATATCATTCAGATAAATTTGCATAAACCAAGCAATTTGTTTGTTATCTTTTTAATATCTTTTAATTTATTACATGAATGTGATGTATTTGGCCCCTTGGAGTGCTTCAAGACCTCTTGCCCCTTCAATGTCCTCCTTTTAACTTGTCCATTTTCCATATGCTACACCAATTACACATGTCCTATGTGTGAGGGTATAGAGCCATCTACCTACTTGTTCATGGGCAACATACCGCATAGTCTACTGACTCTCTAAAGAAAAACAACTCAACTCCTCTTCTCCTTATAGCCCTCCCCCAGAGCCCCGTGAGCCCCTCTGTGTTCTATGCTAGACTCTTGACTAACTCCATCTTGTGCCGGTCTCACACCTATAGATGTCATGAGGTCCAGAGTACAAAGGCCTTGTCACACGTGAAAAGATTCTGCTTGGCAGCAGCCGTCCCCCATCCTCTAGCTCGAGAATCTTTTGCATCACCTCCTCAGTGATGTTCCTTAAGCATCAGAGGGAGGTGGTTTAATTAAGATATCAATGTTAGGGCTTAGAACTTCACCATCACTTATTCTCCTCACTTTGGCAAATTGTAGGTCTCTATAGTAATGTCTAATCACCATAAAAAGAAACGCCTCTGAGGAGGGATGAGAGATGCAGCAGGCCACCAAGGATCTGTATTTACAGGGCGGTTTGACAGAAAAAAAAAAAAAATTAGAGTTAGCTTTAACTGTAATTCAACCTTGTTTTTATAATTTCGACCTGGAAGTGCTCATATCACGTAAAGGAGTCCATTTGAAATGGAAATTGGTAAATTATTTCAACAGTACACATCATTTAGCAAACATTTGACTATAGAGGCTATAATAATGCTACCTTAGGATAGCAATCCTAAGAAAAACAATATTTTTATGAGAGAAAATGTCACAAATTTTAGCCTTGATCATGCTGGCTTTCTATACCTAGAGGCTCTGCCTCTCAAGTGCTGGGATCAAAGGCATGTGCCACCATGACTAGTGTAAAACAGCCTTGTATATAGTCTTGCATATACAGTTTGCATTGAATAAAAACAAAATGAGCAATAAATTGAAAGTGCGACTTTCACTAGCTGCATAAACACTTTCTGTCAAGGGAAAGCATGTAAGTTAGTTCCACCAAAACCCTTGTGTCTGAAGCTTTTGTTGACAACATAAGGAGAGGAAATTGGCTTGTGCTGGTTTCCTTTTGTACTGCTGTGTCACTTTCCAATAAAAAGAAAGAAAGAAAGAAAAATGCTAATGACGTAAGGATGGCATTTTGTATTTGAATACTCATATAGATACGTGGTTTATTTTGTATTTTGTGATTTTTAAGTTTCATATTCATATTCATACTTAATCACACTTCCCTACTTGTGTGTGTGTTTGTTGGGGGATGGGTAATTCTCATGCTGTGGCATGCATGTGGAAGTCAGAGAACAGCTTTCAATTCTTTCCTTCCACCAGGTGTGTCCTAGAGATGGAAATCAATATTCAGTCAATGCATGAGCACCTTAACTAAGGCATTTTGTCAGCCCGATCAAGCTTAGTGCTTTGACTTAGTTCCTCTGGTTTGTTTTTCAGCTTCTCCATGGGTGGATAATAGTAGAACTCCAAACAAGATTGACCTGTATGATGTACGCAGAAGACCATGGTATGGAAGTTTTACTATCAATGACAAAGGGTTCTATCTAGATGTGTTACTGTGTTGAGGGGAAACCTCCTCTTCCTTACTGGGATGGGTGTTATCTTCTTTTTTATCTTTTTTTTAACTTTTATTAAATACACTTTATTCACTTTGTGTCCCCCCATAAATCCCACCCTCCTCCCCTCCTGATCCCACCTTCCCTCCCCCTTCTTCTCGCATGCCCCTCCCCAAGTCCACTGATAGGGGAGGTCCCCCTCTCCTTCCTTCTGATCTTAGTCTATCAGATCTCATCAGGAGTGGCTGCACTGTCATCTTCTGTGGTCTGGTAAGACTGCTCTCCCCTCAGGGGAAGGTGGTCAAGGAGCAGGCCAATCAGATTAGGACAGAGGCCTATGAGAGTCCCTATTCTCATTACTATGTAACCCACTTGGACACTAAACTGTCATGGGCTACATCTGTGCAGGGGTTCTAGGTTATCTCCATGCATGGTACTTGGTGGGAGTATGAGTCTCTGGAAAGACCCCTATGTTCAAATTATCTGGTTCTGTTGCTCTCCTTATGTGGTTCCCGTCCTCTCCAGATCTTATTATTTCCCACTTCTTACATAAGATTCCATGCACTCTGCCCAACAGTTGGCCATAAGTCTCAGCATCTGCTTTGATAGTCTGCAGGGCAGAGCCTTTCAGAGGCCCTCTGTGGCAGGTTTCTAGCTTATTTCCTATTTTCTTCTTCTTGAGATGTCCATCCTCTTTGCCTTTTGGGATGGGGATTGAGTGTTATCTTCTTATATACAATGCTGAGGTATTTTTCAAAATAGATATATAATTAATGACAAATGAAAATGATGAGTTTGGGAATCATGGTTAATACTGTCAAAATGATTTTTCAGACTCATTTCAAATGGATTACTTTAAGTTTTCTGTTCAATTTAAGTTTTCAGTGTCTTTTAGCTGGTAAGGATTTCTTCTGAAAGGCATCTACTGTGCTTGGGGTAAAGCACTAACAGGGAGATGGCATAGAGTCAGAAACAATTTGCCCCTGGCAGTAAACTAATGAGAACGGCCCTAAACTAAGAGTGCTGCCTAGGTATATCTGGATAGTTTAGGTTTTATTTTTTTCCCCAGAAGGAGTTTTATTTGTTTGACACTATTAAAGTAATTCATCATCCTAATTCAGAACACACAAAAAATTACAATATAAGTTTGGGCTTAGGGAGGACCAACTATGATTTTTCATGAGATTTTATTATTGAATGCATTTTGAGTGCTTAAAATTTTTATTTAAATTGTAAAAAAAAATACATTTAAAATGTAGATATACTATTTTTAATTATTTCTCATATACAGCATGGTGCCTAGTACACTATTAGTTTCATATTAATTTTTGAATACATAGTAATGAAAAGAATACCTAAAATCATTTTAATAAAGGCTTTCTGTTCACTCATTTAAGAGAACCGCTCTATTATTATTATTATTATTATTATTGTTTCCAACTTCCTGCTATGCTCACACAAATTCTATGTAGTATAGTGGTTGGTTGAAAGAATATGTATTAGTGGCTTTTAAGTGTTCTGTTTACTATCCAATAGCAATTTACGTGAATACAACCTTCAGTGATATTTACCAATATTACTATTATTGATAATATCTCTCCGATTTCTTATTTAATGGAAGCAAGTACTACAGTTTGTGTTTAAGAAGTGGTCATATTTGTATGGAAAATGTAGGAACAAAGTGTCAATCATCCAAAGCAGACACTATCCTAATGTTTTCATCTTCCCGCTGAGAAGCACACCAGGACAGAGGTGTTAAGATGCCAGAGGTAAGCTGCACTGTCTTCCACGGGGAAACAGTGGAGCTCTGCCTATTGATCTGCACACAGAGAGTAGAGTGGGTTGCAGGCAATGCGCTGCAGAATCCTCTCTACAAACAAGCCCAAGTGGGTACCAACTGTGCTCCAAAGTGTTGAAAATGAATTGGCTTGTATTCTCTTTGTGGAAAGCTGAATCAGATGTAGCCCTTCCTGCTAGGGAAGGCAGACACAGGATGCCCTTCAGTCTCTGGCCAAGCAGTATGTGTTTTCTTTTCTTTCATATATAACTGATCTCAAATTTATCTCCCTACAATCAGTTAACTTCTTGCCTAAATATCCCATATAGTATATTTCAAATGCAGAGTCTGGTTGTGTAAGATGTGATTGGATTTAGGAATTAACATTTAAACTGCTTTCCTGTGTGATTTTTGTATGCTATCAAATTTTGAGAGTTTCTATTTTGAATTGTTAGCATAACATTATCCATTGCCTTATTCCTGGCCTGATGTGTTTCCTGTTGCTTTATCTTAAGGTTTATAGATCACCTACCTTTTGTATTAAAAAAATTTCATAGTTTGTTGTTCACTACAGTGAAAACATTAATAATTGGAATTTAGGATTTTTCTTCTTCAGCAAAATATCTTTTTGAAACTTATTACATTAAAAATTTGATCTTTATCTTTTCTTAAAAATACCTGGAAAATATGCTTTCAAAGCCTTATTTTTTTGGCAACTCTAATGTGATCTTAAATACTTTTTCAAGCTAACATTTTCGAATCTTTATAAAAGGCCATTGTTTACTATGGTCTAATAGAATGAGTCTTTGTTTTAATCGTATCTGATTTCAGAAATCTGTAAATATTAATACAGCAAACAGCAGTGTTACACATAAAGAAAATGCTTCTGTGGTTCTGTTTTAGGTACATCCAGGGAGCTGCCTCCCCCAAGGACATGCTCATCCTGGTGGATGTGTGAGTAGTCAATGAGATGTTTTGTAAATAATAGTTTGTTGGGAATTAGCAATGTGTGATAGATTGGGAAAACAAAGAATCAATATATTGATCGTATATGAAGACAAAGAAGCCATATTAAGATATCAGCAAGGGATTGGGCAGTTGGCTCACTCAGTAAATTGCTTGTTGCACAAGATGAAGATGTGAGTTCAATGTCTCTGGCATCTACGTGAAAAAAAATAATGGTGGGGTGGTGGTTTGTGCCTATAATACCAACTATGGACAGAGGAAGGAAGGAAGAACCCTGGGGCTTGCTGACTGGACAGTCTAAAGAATCAGGTTGTTCCTGGATCACTTGTGAGACCTAGTCCTCAAGAATATGTTGAGTCATAGAAGAAGATATCTGACATTGCCCTCTGGCCTACACACACACACACACACACACACACACACACACACACACACATCTACACACAGATGAAAACAAATCCAGGAAAAAAAATTATTCTATTGGAAATGAAAACAGCGCTATTTGTACCTGTATTACACTGGAGAATTCTGACACCATTTTATAAGCCAAACTATTTTAAAAGTTATTTATTGTTTCCATTTATGTTTTTATTTCTGAACAATAATGAGATACAGAATTAATACACCCCCCAGTTCCTATTACTAAAAGAAGAAGAAAAAAGAAATGAAGAAAAGGAAAAAAGGACTTAGTTGGTACTTAGCCATAAACATTTCTATTGAGTACAAGGGATTTGGATCAAAATAGATAAATATGTTAACTTTTATTACTAGGATTTTCAAGGCACACAATACATGAAAAAATATCTGTGTGTTGGTATTAGGCATTTTATTAATTTATTGTATTTTTTCAAGTTAAAATCATTTCAGAATCCGTGTGCTCCTGTGATATAAAAGAGGAAGTCAATTGCCTAGAGATGAGCCCTACATTAGCAGAGGTTTAGAAATAAGACAAATGAGGAATTCCTGGAGGAACTTTGATCTGTGGAGTGAGGCCTTTCTCCACAAAGCTCATCACAGCTGAATGGCTGTGTAATTCCATTTTATTGACTTCTGTTCATGTATAATTTTTAAAATTAAAACATAATTACATCGTTTCCACCTTTCACTTTCTTTCCCCTAAATGAGCACCACTTGCTCTTTCCCAAATGCATGATCTCTATTTCTTTAATCGTTGAGGATGTGTTTTTTCATGTGTATGTCTGTGGGTTTGTGTATTCGGAACTATATATATATATATAATACATGAATATGTAAATTCAACCTGCTCAGTCACTGTGTTCCTTGATATGTATATGATTTCGGGACTGACCCACTTTCTAGAAACAAAATTACATTTTTATTTTCATGTAAATGATCTAGAAGCTATTGAGATCATCTCCTTTTATTTATGATGCTGTTTGTTTAATGACTGGTAAGTAACACATAGACCCATTTGTCTGTTCATAGGAGTGGAAGTGTGAGCGGATTGACTCTGAAACTCATCCGAACGTCTGTCTCCGAAATGTTAGAAACACTCTCAGATGATGATTTCGTGAATGTAGCTTCAGTGAGTATGGATGGCTGCTCTTTCCTGAATTCCATATGTCTATCTCCCCGTGACATTATATGGGTTGTTTTTCCCCCTTAGGTGAGCTGAGGTATTGTAATTTTGTTATAAGCTGCCTTACTGGGCTGTCCTCTACTGTCCTTTTGATGTCCTTAGCATTCACAACTATTGACATAATGAACACTGAATGAAAAGCATTCCTATCCTTCACTCAAAGGATTCCATATTGGTAATGTGAGCCCTTCCATTCACTGCTCCCTTTGGGACCTCCTATGAAGTAACATCTTGTAGTATCATTGAACATTAATTGCTTATAGCTGATTATGCTCATTTTGGGCCTGAACAAACCTTACTGCATTGTGTTTTTCCTAACTGAAAGAAAAACAGTCAGTTGAATGAGCTTAGAACTGTCTTATACTTTCTTATCAGCTGCAAATGAAACAAGGTATGCCATGTCTCATTTTAATCTATGTAGTTTAGGCAGTGGATTTTATGGTCATTTTATGGTGCATGAAATTTTATATTTGAAGTGGTTTAATTATAGAGATACGAGAGAAGGAGGAGTAGATTTTGGTGATGTTGTTTTGTATTGAACACGTGAGAATGGACCTGCTTTTAAAATCACTGGGGAGGATGAAGTTCAAGTCCACAGTTGATTCTCTCCCTTTTCTGGTCTTGGGGTAAGCAGAAATCTCCATATCTTACTTCTAATGATATGCCTAGAGCTGGATTAGTGATGAAAGGAACTTACCCTTAAAATGAAATTATTAAGATATGGATAAAATGTAGAAACAACTATGGACAATGCAAGACTCCCTGGAAAATGTCAAATGGTGTATAATTATCAGGGAGAATAATTTGGAGATATTCCATAATCTAAATAAATTCACAAGAAACCCTGTCAAATCCTTGTTGAGACAACATGGCAAGAGGACCATCTCAATTAAGATGATAGGAAAGATAATTATTAAGCTTAATTTGTACAGAAACATATCAATCACAAAAACTTTGGAATGGCTTAAAATGTTATCTTTTGAATAATGAAAGAGAATGGCTTAAATATATTTAGTTCAGATTTGTCATATGTAATTAAATTGAATTAAAAAAAACAAAGTATTAAATATGGCTGATGTTTTTCTTTGGCTTCTGCCAAAAACTGAACATCAGTCTGGAGTTGATTTATTTGGAGGAGATAATGGGAAAACAGTGCTAGTTAAAGAGTGAGAAGTGAAGCAAGAAAAGGGAGAATCTAATTACATAATCTTCATTTAACTTAAAGAAACCATTTTATTAAGAAATTCTAGAAGTCATGTGGAATAGACTTTTTCAGGTTGTCAAACCCTGAACACTGAATTGCTGGTGAGTTAGGTACCAGCTCTCCTGATGTTTAGATAAACAGAATGTGGCCACAATCAGGTGTTCTAAAACAGGAAAAATATGACACTGGAGGTTGGGAGCCAATCAGTATCTACCATGACCAATGAATGACTCATAAAGATAGAGATTCATCATCATCATCCAAGAAGAAGAAGATTAAAGAAAATGGCAAATGTCTAAAGTTAGTGCCTGAAGGGGGTCCCTGCAGGTGTCTTACAGGGTAGTCAACCACGGAAACATATAGAATGAAAACCTGGTGCAGACTCACTTCATCAACCTGGATCAGACTTCTGAAAGTCTAATGCCAGATGTTTTATTCCCAATGCATGTAACCCCCAGTACAATATAGAGGAAAAAAAAACATTCCTGGCATAATTCAATCTCTGGTGCACAAGGAAACATAATTACGTTGAAACTCAACTCAGGGTACATGGTAATTCTTCAAAGAAGATAGACTCTAGACATAGGTTATCTGTACTAGCTTAAGGGACTAAAGGTTTGGCCTGGTCTCAGTCATGCAGATAGATACCTACCTCAGTCATGGAGGTAGTGTAGAGGTCATTTTGTCTATTATCTATCTCTGATCCTGAGTCTGGACAAGCATCTGACTATAAAAGTCATTTTGATTACTAGGGGCCTGGTTGAGAGAGCTTGATATGGCCTTGGCCAACAGATAACACAGATTACCAGGCTATATAGCTGGGAACCCAGCTTTCTGGGTGGAAAAACAGGTTCATCTTTCCCTTTGTAAAGACGATCCTGTGTGCTTAACACTCCTGTCTTCTCTGGACACCTGTGGTGCAAGAACCTTTGTGTTATGTTCACAAGAAGGTCAAAGTCATAATTTCTTGTTGTATCTTCATCTTTTTGCTCCTCTGACACCCACCTCAATTTCCTTATACTCTTGTCCAACCCTACAACAGCATCAGTAGCTTCGTTGGTAGAATGCCCTAAGTATTTTACACAAAGGCCTTTGAATCCATGGTTTCAAATGACCATTCAAGCAGTGGGTCTGTGATTGTCTATTCATAGACATTGCAAAGTGTGAAAATATTGAATGAATTCCCTAATTCCACGTGTAGTCTCCCTACCTTTAGTATATTCCAGCAAGTTTAATGACAATCTATTTTATCCAGACAGAAAACACAGATTTCAATTAGTAAAAAGTCTTAATGGTCATTGTCAGAATATTCCTTGTTTCTACTACATGCACATGAGAAGCAGAATATACCTCCATACTCCCCAGAGACAGGAAGCAAACAGTTCCAGAGTGGTTGTCTTTGAGTCATAGTGACAGGAGATATGCTTCCTCTTTTTTGAGTCTCACATTAATGAATTACATTTTCCTGAATGCTGAGCCAGTAGATGAGTGTGAAGACTTGATTTTTAGGCTTTGCCGATTCTCATCATACAAATATGCCAGGCCAAATTTCAAGCTTCTAGCACTAGGTCAACTGGCCCTAAAAATGCCTGATTTTTTTTTTTTCTTGAGCTGATAGAATCCCGGCACATCCGTAGAACATTGTCCCCAAGCAGATTGCCGTCTTCATTCTGGAGTTTTAGCTGATAATTAAAGCTAAATAGTTTATTCAGGCCAGTGTCTAGGTATGGAGCATGGGTTGGGCTCTGTAAACTCTTTGAATACATGTGTATTACTGGGCTTCTTTTATAAACTAGTTTACATTATTTGAATGTTTAAGTAGACTCCCCTAAGTCAAGCAGCACGTGTACTCTGAAGGTTGATCACACTTAATGAGGTGCTCTGTTGATGTGCATGGGGCTGAATTGATGTCAGTAATAAGGGAAACTAATTTTATCCCTTTCCTAAAGAGGCAGCATACAACAATTTCTTCCATTGAGTTGCTTCTGTTTTCGTTGAGAGGTATTATTGTATCAGGGACCCTGTTCTGGATTGGTGCTAGGGAGCTGGTCATATCCCAGCGTAGTAGCTGTTTCAAATCAGGTGTAAAAAGCCTGCACTCTTCATTTTAGAATCGAGTACATACCAAGTATATACTCTTCTCTCCTTTTTGTTGTTTGCATTTAAGGGCCTATTTAATGATCGCTACCATTACCAGAGACAGGTAGCTTACAGTGGATATAAATCATTTTACCCACCCAATATCTAGCAAGTTACCTGGGGGTGAACCTCTCTAGGAAACAAGGATGTGAGACAGAGTTCTACACAATTCACTCATTCTCCCTTAGCTTTTCCTCAGCTTCTTCTTCCACTGTGCCTAAGGGAGGTCTTCCAGTATTTCTAATTCCAGAGCCAGCCACCTAAGCTACTCATTCCTGTATAGAACGATGTATATTCTCTTCTTCCAGGAAATAACTGTTTCTCTATATCAAATTACAGTGAAGTGCATTTTGCCTCTAGGCCTCTCAGAATCCATTTCCTGGGTGTACTTGGAGCTTATGTTTCTTCATATTCAACAGACCTATTTGCACTTTGCTGAATATTCTGTTTTCCTGGCACAGACTGTACTATTGCAGGTGGTGTATATTGGGATTTGGTATTTTTGTTTCCTAGAGCAATGAGAGAAGATGGGATCAGATAATAAAGAGAGCAAATGTCATCTTTTGTTGTCTTTAAGAACAGAGAAGCCACTGCACCCTAATTGAAGGGAAGAGTTTATAGCTATACAAACAGATATGGGAAATCAGAGCACAGTGTATTCAAGAGCATCACACACCCACCTCCTTATCTGTTATATCCTGGTGTTTGGATAGATGCTGTGGCTGCATAACACTTTTATACCTCTGATTCTCAAAGCTAAAACCCTTATCCCTAGAACGTGTTGACCACAGTAGCAAAGGAGAATCGGACCATGAAACTTTTTGGCTTTCTTAGTCTGCAGTTGGCTAATGCAAGGAGTCCATTTTCTTCAGTGGAATTTAATGAGCTCTCAGCACTTAACTTTACAATTATTGTTGTTCTCATATCTCTCAAAGGCCTACTCTGTCCCCTTCAATCTACATTTTGCTCAGATAACCATAGCTGAATTCGTAGCATGATGCTATGTGCCTGAGCAGTCTGCTTGTCTCCAGTTACAGACTGTACACCACCCCTTCACCAAAGAAAAGTTTTATTTTCTTTTTATTTTTTATTGCCATGAGTGTAGTAAATTAATCCCTTTGGGAGTCTTATGTTGAGTATCTGTTTACCAAGACTGATATCAAATATGATTGGTTTCCCTAGAAACAGTTACTGAGAAACAGATTTAAGTTCAAATGGTTGATTTTGAAAGTAACTGTAGAAAAAGCTGTTGGTGAAATGCAGGAATTAAAGAAGGGAACTAATGAATAACTTATTACTAGATAGCATGGCCATCTGAGAGTGAAGCTCATTCTTCTGCCTTTCTGGAAACAGCATAGAGCCCATGCATGGTACTACACAAAGGCTAAGATTTTCAAGGGAGAGTTGTGCTCATGTGTGGAATGACTGCTTTATGGGACATCCATATCCTGGCATTCACAGGTTGCTGTGTGCAGCATAGAGGTTGGAGTATAGTCTTCGGCAGGTGATGATTACATTGGCATGTACAGAACAAAGGATGGCCACCAGCAGCACCTGCCCTAGTAAGACAGTGAACAATGCTGTTGCTAAATTCTAAAAGAAATTTTTGATGATGTTGCCTTTGAATTGGTATTTTACAGTCAACATTTGGATAGCAATCAACAGTTCTTTTCCTACTGGAAGAACGCAGTTGGAGTCAACACTGAATTCACAATGCCTAATATATCATTTAAATTATATTGTTTTCTAAAGCATTAATGATCTTAGATGTGAACTTTTATGGTTGCTGTTTTTGAGACATAGTCTCATTATACAGTCCATGATGACCTAGAACTTGCTGTATAACTTATGCTGCTTTGGACTCATAATTTAACTGCCTCAGCCTACCAAGAACTACATCCATGTACCATGCCTGGCTTTATCTATATTTTCTAGAAAGAAAACATTTGAAATGACTTTTTAAAACATATAATTACTAAGAAGCACAAATATAAGACAGTTCCTTGTCCTTTCTATGATCTGGGCTCATGAAAACTTTATTGAGACTCAAAAACTACTTGTGTGTCCTGATGTGGGATCACCTTTGTTATTGCTTGAATATGTGAGTTAAACTAGAAGAGAAATAGAATATCTTGTTTGTAATTAAAAGCAGTCAATGAATGAACGTGGATACCTGAAGATAATTATGAAAATGTTTCTTATATAATCAAATTAGAGAAGGATGATAATGAAACCTATAGAACCCTTAAAATAAGCAACTATTTCAGGAAGGCATTTGAAATATGTCAGAGTGATTTCTCACTCTTCTTCCAATGAAATTTATTGCTGGCTTCATTTTCTACCTCAGCTTCCTAGTATTAATTCTTTTCTTTGTTTGTTTTCTGCTCTTATTAGCCAAAAAACAAGACCAACTCCTTTTTCAGACTAAACTGAACTATTTGTTAAATATACACCTTATTTAATTTTATTGCTGTGGAATGATCATTTGAATACTATCATAATTTAAAAGTTACTCAGTGTTTTTAAGTGACCATATTATTCCAGACCCACTTGTGATCTGCAAAAATCCCTACAAATAAAATCAGTGCTCAGGAGAGACAAAGTAAGCTGGACATATTAAAGGATGCTGTATCATTCTAACACTCAGGAGAGGAATACAACAGGGTCCCCATGAGTTCGCAGCAAGGCTTGTCTACCTAGTAAAACCTTATCTTGAACTTATCAAATATAGAAACAAAGATGAGCTAAAGTGCTCATTTATTTTTATTTGCACTTTAAATTTAAGCTTACACAAATGTCACAGATAATAATGGGAGTTTATATGTATCTAGATAATGCATAGAAGGACCAATATGTTCCAGATAGAGACAAACAGTTGTAGATTGAAAATAGAAGATACATAGATGATAGATAAATGTTAGATAGATAGATAGATAGATACATACATACATACATACATACATAGATGATAGAGAGATAGAAAGATATATAGATGGTAGATAGACAAATAGGAGATAGATAGATAGATAGATAGATAGATAGATAGATAGATAGATAGATGATAGATGGATAGATGATAGATAAAATATAGAATGATCATATAAAAGAAAGTAGTATGTCTTTTTTTTAATGGTAACTAGTTTCATATTTATAACCTTACAGAGTAGATAAGAATGATAGATTTAGTTTTATGGAGAGGAAATGGGTAGAAAGAATTCTCATAATTTTTTCAAGAAGGAAGACAGAAATGAAGCACAATTATTTTCACTTATAAATCTAGGTCTATCAAGAAAGTTATAAGGTAGAATCTTCAAGAAAAAGTATTTTTTTCTGATTTTAGTGATACACTAAAATATATCACAAAAATAAGGTGCAAATGCAAAGAAATTACTTGTGTAGGTGTATATGCACATGGATGCAAAAACATTTAGAGTTTACAGCCGGCCATCTGTTGTCCTTTCTTGGGTGCTGTTTACCTTTTGGGGTTTTGTTTTCCTTTTTAAGAACATGGTCTTTTGCTGGCTTAGAACTTGCCAAGTAGATACCAGGGATGTGTCTGCACAGTGATAAAATTACAAATTTATCATTTCACTTTTTAAAATAATGCTATTTTCATTATCCCTGAGAATTTTATAAAATGCAGTTTTATCCTCCCACTCCTATCTCCTCCACTACCTGCCCCCGTGGCCCACCCACCCAGCTTCACATCTTCCTTTTTCCTTTTGTTAAAGCCCATTAATCCAATAGCCCTTGGGCTAACAGGCAATCAGTTTAAAAACAGAGCCATCTCCTTACTCCCCAAAAAATTCTTTTAAAAGAATAAATCTATTTCTCTTTAAGAAAGATGCTTTCTGTGTACTTATAGAAGAGTTACATAAGGGAATTTGCTATATTGGGACGTGAAAAAGGTATTTCAATTTTATTATTATTATATTTGCAGACAAACACCCATCTAAGTTGTGTGTTTCTACCTAGGACAATGCATCATTTCATATATTTTGTATTTCTTTGCATCTTACGATCCTGCACCACTTCACAGTCTTTTCTTTTTTTTCTTTCTTTTTGTCTGTCCCTCTTTCTTCCCTTCCTTCCTTCCTTCCTTCCTTCCTTCCTTCCTTCCTTCCTTCCTTCCTTCCTTTTTCTTTTCTTGTGTGTGTGTGTGTGTGTGTGTGTGTGTGTGTGTGTGTGTGTTTTGGAGACAAGGCTCCACTGTGTAGCTTTGGATGTCATGGACTTGCTTCATAGACCAGGCTGTCCTTGAACTCACAGAGATCCACCTGCTTCTGTCTTCCCAAATGCTGGATTACAGAAATGTGCCACTGTGCCTGGCTATACTTCACATTCTTACTTATGAGTATATGTTATTGTCAGCCACATACACCCACAAATTACAAATTATTTTATTGGCTATGGGATTTTATGTAAAAATTCTTTGAATCAGATAAAATAAGAGTTCATTCTTCTGCAACATTTTGCTAAAGTTATACTATTGTTTTTAGAACTTGATCTCTTATTAAATAGAAATTTAACAATTTAATGAGATGGAGATTTTTAGGGAAGAAAGCTTCATATTTTGTCATATGGTATATGTGATGTCTCCGTGCGTGCGTGCGTGTGTGTGTGTGTGTGTGTGTGTGTGTGTGTGTGTGTGGTGAATGTGTGTTTGTGTTATTATCTGTGTGTGTCTATGTTTTCATCTGTGTGTCTATTTGTGTGGGACTTTGTTTATTTTTGCACTCTGTGTCTGTGTGTATGACTGTGTGTAGTGAGTGTATGTATTTGTGTGTGTGTGCATGTGTGTATATATCTCTGTGTTGCATCTCTTTAGTATGTATGTCTTTGCATGCTGTGTGTGTATGTCTTTCTGTGGTGTGTGTCTATATGTGCTGTGTGTGTACATCCGTGTGGTGTGAATGAATGTTGTATGTGTCTGTCTATTGGTATATGCATGTCTGTGGGTGGGTATGGTTTGTGTCTACTTATGTGTGTACACGTATGTGCATGAATGCTATGTTTTCCTCTCTGAAGTTATATGAGACTAAACAGTATAACTCAGTTTGTGGAGCTGCAGCAGTGCATGGGGAACTCTGGTAGAGGCTGTGTAGGTATTCTTCATGGTCACTTTCCCCACTTCGGGTATCCAGAGATACATATTTCTAAGAATGTTCTCATTCTATCAGGGACCTAACATATAAGCTCTATGGTAGTTGCCTGGAACCACTTGTCAGGATAATTCAGCAGCCTCTCAATTTTAGATTAACACCTATGTCTCTTTTGGTGTATTTTTTTTTTTTTTTGAGGTAAGTTTTATGCCAGTGTTAGGTGTGAGAACTAAGGCCACCTCATTGTTAAGTGTTTTCTGCGCTCTGGAGGCTGCTCTTTGTTGCAAAAAAGGAAGCCTGCTGTTAGGCAAAGTATAAATGCCCCACAATGCAGCTGTTTTCCCACTAATCTAGTTATGTGCTTTGATAGGAGTAGTGGTAAATGATAGGAACAGCAATTCAATCACAGCATGAACTGATTTACAGGCAGAATTTCCAGTGTTGACGCGGAGAGCTGAGGCTGTTTATGAATGTGAGGGAGTTTGAGGCTTGATGTCAAAGGCTGCTTAACCAGTAGAGGATGAAAGCAAAATCTGTGTTGATTGTGGGTGATGTGTTCAAAGCTAACAACCCAAGATCTTCTCTGCTTCAATACAGCCTCATGCTTCTTGACTTATGGGTTGGATCTGGCTATAAAGATTATGTTAGGGACTTTTGAATCAGTTTTCCTCCCAGAAGCTTTTGTAAATCATGGTCTTTATAAATTTCTGTCTTTCTTTCTCACTATAAAACAATACAAAACATAAGGCATAATCCTGCGGCTGAAGAGGTGGCTCAGAGATAAAGAGCATTTGCTTCCCCTGTAAAAGATTGGGGTTCGGTTTTTGAGCACCCATCGAACCTTCTGTAACTAAAGCTGCATGTGTCTGACACCCTTTTCTGGACTAAGCGGGCAACCACACACATAAATAAAAGCAATACGATGCATATTTTATAATAATCAAAATAAGAAACTTTGTCAGAAAAGTTTTTTTTCCCCCTTAAAAAAAAATAGTTCTATCCCTTGTTGAGGTTGTAGTCAACTAAACAGCGTTTCTAGAAGTAACAGACTCAATATAAGTGCTGGCACAGCTTTAGGAGTGACGAGCTGAGACGGGGAGGAGGACCCTCTTCCAGTTGGGACCTTCCAGGTACATTTTATATCCAAAACAAACCTGGTTTCCCTGTTTAGAGACCTCTACATGAGATGGATCTGGCTGGCCTTTCTAAATAAGTCATGACAATGGATAAATACAGTATCTAAGGATCGCAATAGTCTCTGTTTTCCACAGTTGGTGAGTCAGGAAGCCAGTACTTGTTGGTCATTGCTGAAAGAGGGGCAACAGGGTGAAAAGATCCTGGACACGTGATAGCAGTGTCGTACAGCTCATAGCATGCAGTAGGGCTCATATCTGCTGCAGTGGATTACAAAGAGAATTGCCACATTTATAGTGTTTATATATTTTAGTCATGATTGCAGTTATTATGCCTGTTGTAATTACCATTTTTGACACTTCTCTACCAATTGCAAATGGGCATTTGGAATGTTTGATATTGATGTTTCTTTAAGTCTAAGCCTTTTAAGGAAAAAAAAATTGCTTTTAAACAATTTTCTGAGGGAAAAAGTGTATATTTAAAGGTAGTGAAACTAGAGGTTCGTCTTTGCCAGAAGACGTTTATATGGCAATGTAATTAAGATACCATCTGTAACAAGAGGATTGGTGTGATCTCACCACTAGAGATGGTGGTAGCTCTAATGATAGGGCAGCAACTTGTATTTCTGGAGTTTCTTGCCTGAAGCAAATGTCACTGCCTGCCTAGTGACCTCTGCTCCTCCTGCAGTCACCCAAGGGTAATTGGTATTTGACTATCCTACACATAGATGTTACTCTGGCTACTGCTACTACTATGAGTAATAAACTGCCTTTCATCTCTGACCCAGAGGACTTGGACTATTTTTGCCTGTTATCTATGAAACGGCAGAAAGCTAATTTGTAAGCTTACAAGTAGCATACAACCTCAGGCCCTGCAGATACCAAGACCACGACTCGACCATTTGACATTTACTGACATCTCAGGGGTGGGAGCATGAGTTGTGCGGTCTGGCCAAGTTCTACTTCTATGAGCTTTCCATTCCCGTTTTCCTTCTGAAATATTTATTATGTATTCTAGACAAAGTAATGATCTTTTTGTCTTGTTTTTAGATTCTATTTGGCATAGAATGATTTGTAAATTTTATTTTTTATAATTTGAAGATAAAAGTGCCACCTTCTTTGTGCAAAATTCAGAACCCCTTTCAAAACAGTCCTTGAGCTCACAGCTTAATAAAATAAAAGATGTATGGCTTGCCAAGAGAGGTTTGTGAGCAATGAAATCTCGGCTAGTAATTTCATTTCATATCTGATAAAATACCCATCCATCTAGATTTCAGCAAAAGTTTGTGTTGCTCCACATCTCATTTATGTCAATGAAGAGACAGGGTGTTTTTTATAGCCCCCCCCTTTCCTAATTGGATCCTGTAGCCTAGCAGTGTGAACCTGGCCAGGCAGCTCTGTTAGGCAGTGGTTAGGGGAACAGAATCTTAAGCTTTCTGTCTGACTCACCTCTGGCAAGTCCTGCAAGTAAGCCCCACACAATGGTCATGATAGCATCACTGATAACTGTGTGTACAAGAAGAAGGTGGCAAGCAATGGGGAGGAGGGTATGAGGACATCTAAGCTTACTAAGGAGATGCATTTAGCATATATCTAAATAAGGCCTCTAAACCATGTTATAACTCATACCAGTCACTGTCCTAGATTTTAAGATGTTGGTAACCCGGACTCTTAATATTTGGTTGCTTTTACTCTGTAACTATTTGGGGTTGGTACATGAAATTACTTTTCTCATTTCTGGGACCAAAACCCTGAAAAAAAAAACAGCATTGGGTGGAAGGACTTAGCGTACCTCAGTATATAGTCCATCGTGGCCAGGGAGCATTCCGAGTTCAAGCTGCTTCTCCATCATCAGCAACAGGAACTGTGGCTTCATGTTCTCAACCCTACAGACATGGAGGCAGAGAGGAAGACCTGGGGAAGAATCAGTCACCATGACCTGGTTTCTCTAACAAAGACCACTCTCCGGATTCCACATCTCCCAACACAGTATCACCAGCTGCAGACTAGTTACGAGTGATGGAGATTTCACATAGAAGGAGGGATAGTTTAAACAGGGCTGGATGTATAACTGAGGTCACTGAACAAACCGAGTTCTCCCCTCATACCTCGTATTTAAGGTGAAGGGAAAGATGGGTGCTTTTTAAAGCGATCTTTTAAGGAAGGTCATAAAGAGAGTATACACCATGAGGAAAAATACTAAAGAAAGGGAAATGTTTGCCGTACTTCAGCAAGGCAAAGTAATGAATGTGATCTAATTTTAATGGGTAGGAGTGGATAACATAATTACTTTATACGTTTATAAGAAGGTGTTGACAAGCCAGATAAAGGCTTTTCATTCATTCCATGGAGCACCAAGCTTTTGGAACTTGGAGATTCAGTTACAAGTACAGTTTTGAACAGTGCAATGTGATCCTGCAAGTGGGGTGGCTTTATTCTGAACTGAGATATTGTTAAACATGAAAATGTTACTGACTCATTTGGAAGCCTTAGCTACTAGGGAAAGACTCTATGTATTTCAGGACTCATTCGTTCAACTCTTTCAAATTATAGTTATTCCCTTAATCTTGAGTATTAAAAAAATAAATGCCTTTGCCTGTCCTGAGCAAAAGGCTGGCAAAATTATTCACTTGCTTAAATTAGTGTGTTTGTTCTTAATTATTTAGTGAAATAAAATTTAAATGAATTGAAAATATAAATGTATACTACAGGTATTATTAGTAGATTGATTTTTTTGACTATTGAGTAAATAATCCCATTCCAGCTAATTCCTAAGGGACTAAAAACATTTTGACATTTTGGATGAAACTTGAAAGTCCTTAACTTCAAAGTTAAGGACTCAGGCATAGAATCTTTTCTTTTTTCTTTTCACAATTTGAAAATGCAAGATACTTCATCAAAACATGACATTTTTCATAAGTGTTCTTATTTCACTCTGACTGCCATTTACTTTTTTTCCATGGCCATTCAATCACCTTAATGCTTTGTTTACTAATCCATGCTTACAGCATCCTTTCAAGTACATTTCAAAAGGGGCTTTTACTCCCTGTGAAATCTCCCTGCCCTAACTCTGTGCTTTATTGATAATTGCCTTTCCATCTGGTTTTGTTAACTCATACGCAAGCGTGCTTTTTGGTTTTCAAACACGTATGTGACCTCACTGGAACTGAATTCAACCCAATTCAATCCCTTCAGGCCTCGTTCCCAGCTCTCATTGCCGGGTTTGTTGGTCCCAGGTGCCCTTTCACACTTAAAAGAGCTCACTGGAGATGTTAATAACGTTGCTTCGAAAGTCCTCCTGCCCTGCCCTGTGGTGCCTGGTTTAGAGATGTGCAGGTTGGAAGTGAATTCTGCTCGCGGGGATTCGCACCTCCCTGCTTCCAAGTCTTCCCTGCTTTTCCTCACGGCTCAGCACTTGCTCAAAGGGGTCCTCCCAGCTTCCCAGAGCAGCACATCCCGTGGAGAATTGCTGTGCGTTCATCCTGCTATGTTATTTGATCCCTCCACTTCACTTCATTTTTCTCTACGGCCTTCCTCTCCAACTGAGGTGTTATAAATATTCGGGTTTTTTGCTCATTTTCTACAGATTTATACTCTTCCCTCTACCATAATCTGTGCTTCTTAGACTTCAAGATGGCGCAAAAGGTAAAAGATTTTGCAAGTCCGAATTCAATCTTCAGAACCCACATAACGGTGTATGGAGAAAACCTACTCACAGTTTTCCTTTGACCTCCACGCCTGCAATATAGCATACATGGGCTCACATACACACATATCACACACACACACACACACACACACACACACTTAAATTAAGACACTCTTCTGTGCAACTGTTGCAACTGTTAGGAATTACGTGTACATAGTGGCCACGGGGGTCAGACACTAGTTATTGTCTGTCACAACAGCACTAAAAAAAGGTGCAAGTTGTCGCATTTAAAACAGATTTCAACAACTTCTGAGTGAAATATGTCTCCTTGTATGTAGAGGCTACAGTCCTCTACACTGCAGTCTCTACATTGCAAACACACGTGACATGCGTCTATCACTATATACGCTGCTCACGCAAGTTCAGCCATTGCTACAGCATGAATGTCATTTTCTTTCCAACCAGTAAGTGATCAGCTTCAGGTCCTTCGAGTACACTGGACATGTTCACCAGGTCTGTGCCACTATGCTGTCGGAGAGGAACAGATCAAAGAGTGTGACCGCTCGGCGATCATTGAGATTCCGTTTTCAGGAACACACTATAAACATGACAATGGTAGCAACGCAACTGTGGCACCATTTTTGACACATACAGAATTTATTAATCCTTTTAGTGTACAATATTTTCCTGTCACATATAAGAACCTGAGGGGCTTTCTGGGTAATCTAGTGCAGTTGTTGTTGTTTGGGAAAGGACATAATTAAAGTTCACAGGAGATGATGGAGTCAAGTTGGACTGCCGTGCTTATTAGAGGCAGGGCTTGAGGGAACCTTATTTCCCTAAATTGAATTAAATGGTAGGAATCCTTTACCAGTGTGTTTCTGTTTTATACAGTGTGCCTAGAATGCATCAAAGCTGCAGGCATCATTGGAATATTATTGTCTATTTAAGGCCCTGGCCAAATGCAAGTGTTGTAAGTGAATGTCCTTATGGCATGTCCTTATGATCCACAAAACAACAACAACAACAAAAATAAACCAGTAAACTAAGGCCTGGTTTTATTTTTTACAAAAATATTATTTACAAAATTATTTACAAAAAGAATATAAGAATGTCTGTGTAACATTTTGTGGAATTAATAAATATTCCTACTTGAAATCAGAATGGGTTCAGATGAAAAATGTTAAGTTTTTCTTTCATAAAATTTTTATTGAAATACAGTATAAATCATGCTTTCTCCTCTCACGTCCTCCCACCTGCCCATCCATCCAACTCTACTCCTTTCTCTCTCTTTAGAGAGCAAATGGTTCTAACTATTAGGTAAATGCAGCTTTAACCTCACTGAAAACCCATAGTTCTAACCTTTAGTGGGAGACAGATGTGGGGAAAAAGGTTTTGTGATGGTGTAGTTGTTTTTCTGGGATTTTAAAAATTATTATTAAAGTATAACAACTCAGACCTTGGAGAGACATCAGGGGATGTGACCTGAGGTGACTTTTGGGAGGGGGTGCTGGGTGTCCGTGAGTGCCATCTACCTCATGTAGGCTCAGGTTGCATAAGTGTCCAATGAACCCCAGCTAAAGTTCACCCCAGCTGATAGTGACGTGTGTTCAGCTTGGCACACATGAGTCTCAGTTTATGCAAAATAAGTATTTTATTATCAGTGTGAAAAATAATAAATTCATGGTTGAATTGTCAGAGTAAAGATGTTTTTTCTAATTTTTTATTTAACTTTTATTAATTACACTTTATTCATCTTGTATCCCCCCATAAGCCCCTCCCTCCACCCCTCCCGGTCCCACCCTCCCCCTCCCTTTCTGCATGCATGCCCCTCCCCAAGTCCACTGATAGGGGAGGTCCTCCTCTCCTTCCTTCTGATCTTAGTCTATCAGTTCTCACCAGAAGTGGCTGCATTGTCAGGGTTCTCGGTGATCTCCATGAATAGTCCTTGGTTGGAGTATGAGTCTCTGGGAAGTTCCCTGTGTTCAAATTTTCTGGTTCTGTTGCTCTCCTTGTGGAGTTCCTGTCCTCTCCAGCTCTTACTATTTCCCACTTCTTACATAAAATTCCATTCACTCTGCCCAACAGTTGGCCATCAGGATCAGCATCTGCTTTGACAGTCTGCATGGCAGAGGCTTTCAGAGGCCCTCTGTGGCAGGTTCCTAGGTTGTTTCCTGTTTTCTTCTTCTGGCTTTCAGAGGCCCTCTGTAGCAGGTTCCTAGGTTGTTTCCTGTTTTCTTTTTCTTCTGATGTCCATCCTCTTTGCCTTTCAGGGTGGGGAATTGAACATTTTAGTTAGGGTCCTCTCTTTTGCTTAGTTTGTTTAGATGTACAGATTTTAGTGGGTTTATCCTATGTTGTATGTTTATATGAGTGAGTATATACCATGTGTGTCTTTTTGCTTCTGGGACAACTCACTCGGGATGATCCTTTAATAAAGTAGCTAAAATAAAATTATTTAGACAAAACAGATTATGAACATGACATAATATTTAAGAAAAGGAGAAATTCCTTATTGAAGAAAAGGATTGGTATGGCATGGTATGGAGATTTATAAGTTAAATTATGGACAAACACTAAGAAAATAAACAAAAACAAACCCCATTAAGCCTCAGTAGAGATTTTAAATGAGTATGCTATTAATTTGTATATTACCTCATTAAAATAATCTGAGAAAATGATTAATCAATAATTTTGTAGGTTCAAATTTAAAAGTCACTGACAGAGATGGGAATGTAGCTCATTGGTCTGTGACAGCACTGCCTGAGTCCTGGGTTCAATTTCAAGCATTGTAATATCAGTGAAAAAAATAGAAGCATCAACTTGGATTTAAAAAAAGATACAGAAGCAAAGGCATCTCCAACACCCAGGTTTCTGGTAGTTCAAATACAGAAGTAGCTTTTGAGTTCCAGAGCAGCAAACACTGCTCTCCATTCCCGAAGCCCAGAACACAGTAAGAACACCCTGAATGTCTCTGGGCAAAACTGCCTGTCAGAGTTTTACCAGATCACATAGAAAAGATGACATATTTGCCTTTGCCTAAGTCCATTTTTTCATCCCAGTGACTCACTGATTCTACATCTCAGCTCCTCTGATTATATCCCAGACATGCCTATAGTTTATCTGTTTTTAGTATAAATTTTGCTTGTGTTACTGAAAATACTACTTGCTAATTCAGTTTTTAACATGTTGTGTAAACTAATTTATTACCCATTTCTACCCAGGGAAAACTGAAAGGTGTGGTCAAGGTAGAGATGCTTTGAAGTTTTTCATTAAGCGGACAGTCTTTAATATCTGCCTTGAGACATTATTGACTATTTTTTCAGAGTTCTAAAACATCTTTTTTCATTTTTTTATTAGTTACAGTTTATTCACTTTGTATTCCAGCTGTAGCCCCCTCCCCCTATCCCCTCCCAATATCACCCTCTTTCCCTCTTTTTCTCCTATGCCCCTCCCTGCCCAATGATAGGGGAGGACCTCCTCCCTTTCCATCTGACCCTAGTCTATCAGGTCTCATTAGAAATGGCTTCTTTGTCTTCCTCTGTCTACTGCTAAGGCTGTTCCCCCCTCAGGGGGAGGTGATCAAACAGCCAGCCAATGAGTTCATGTCAGAGACAGTCCCTGTTCCCCTTACTAGGGTACCCACATGGACACTGAGCTGCCGTGGGCTACATCTGTGCAGGGGTTCTAGGTTATCTCCATGCATAGTCCTTGGATGGGGTATCAGTCTCAGAAAAGACCCCTGTGCCCAGTTTTCTCTTTGGTTCTGTTGCTCCCCTTGTGGAGCTCCTGTTCCCTCCAGGTCTTTCTATCTCCTACTTCTTTCATAAGATTCCCTGCACACTGCCCAAAGTTTGGCCATGCATCTCAGCATATGCTTTGATACCCTGCTGGGTAAAGTCTTTCATAGGCCTTCTGTGGTAGGCTCCTGTCCTGTTTCCTGTTTTCTCCCTCTTCTGATGTTCGTCTCATTTGCCTTTCTGAATGAAGTTTGAGCCTCTTAACCATAGTCCTCATTCTTGATTAGCTTCCTTAGGTGTAGAGATAGTATCTATTTTTAATATGAACATCAGCTCATAATTTTCTATGAAATTAAATGGCAATTAAAGTGAATATAAAATTGTTTTATACAGGAATCTATACGTAAAACTTAGTTATGACCAGGATTTCAAAGCTAGACTGTGCCCTTTTTTTAAATTTTCCTATAGTGCCCCCTGGTGCCTATTGTCTGAATAGCAACACTTTAGCTATAATTTCTGACTATACTAAATTGTATGAGAATAAGGTTATTTTAGGTCGTGAGTTTAAACTAACTGGTATAAATTCATTGCAATTATTTATTGATTGTAATTAGTTTATATGAATAAATTCAATTTTTTTATTTTAAAAATTACGTATAACCCAAACAAAGTGGCCTGCTTTGAGTTATTCAGCTAGAGTTACAGACATTAATGGCTGTTATAAGCAATAATTTAGTGAACAGTTACTCAAAATCCTAGAAGTCATGAATTGCACCCAGTTTTTCTTATTAAGAATGCTGAATGAGCAAGCTGTAAATCACACTCCAGTTTTTAGTTTGGGGAGAGTATCTTCCATGAAAGGAAGTGGTCAAAAGTGAAGGGGTGCCTGAGTGGACAAAAATGGCAGCAATCTCTCTGTGAGGTTCCAAGAGGAGGACAGCAGCTTTCAAGCGCCTTGCTCTAGACTCTTAGTATCCTTGGGTTCTTGTGCCCATTTGCCCTGTCTGGGGTAGGTCTCTTCTGTGTAGTAAAATGATACTGCAGTTGCTGTCCTGAAACCGAAAGGCACTTCCCAGAAGCCTTGGGTGGACGCTGCTCTGACTTGCTGTGTCCCCAGGAGTGACAGCGACAGTGTGGCATTCTATCGGAACGGTGAGATGACCAAGGGCGGCAGAACAGAAGCAGCGACTGCCTTTGGGAAAAACCAACACAAACCAAAAACCGAGCTTGCCCGGGCAGACTTGAAGTAGTGGTTATGTGTGCTTGAGCATAATATTCTCTAAGAAGGATTTTTTTTTTCTTAAGTGTTGAAAAGAATGAACTGTGCTCTTCTCAAAACTGCTTCAAACTCAGTTAACACTTAAGACACTCTTGCCATCTTATTACTGAGCTTTGCCTAGAGCTCACTAAAGTTGGTGTTTCTGCCTGACTTGTATCTCATTAGGAAGATGCTCTGATTTCAGTATTGACCACAATACTTTTTTTATTTTGTTAATGATCTCTAAGTGATGTTGCTAGAGATTACTTAGCTTCTCAGTCGGGCTGAACTCTGATAGGAATTCTTCACATTCTCATTTAACTGTTTTAATATTAACTATTTGAAGAATATTTTTATATTTACCAGTATAGAAATGCAGTAAACCATTGTAGAGCCAGCATGCTGTCCTCCTCCATTTGACTCTTGGACTCAATTGCTACTGAATATTTCACACCAACTTCTAATTTTCTTAAACCCCACATGAAAATTGTGAAGCAGATTGATGGGTCCATTCGGTGAGTTTCCAATGCCAGGGACTTCAGAGGCAGAGGTGGTAAATGCACATTTTCTTTGGCCGTGTGAAAGAGTGTATACAGATATATACAAAGAACTGCCAGGAAAAATAGCATAGTAGCAAGGGCAGGAAGGGGCTTTGTAACAAAATGTTGTCATGAGGGAAGAATTCTTCAAAGAGCGACTGAGTGAAGAAGTGAATGTGTTGGGGGCTGAGGAACAGCATGTGCACTGGAGGAGAGCTGTAGGAAGAGGGACCGGGTCAGAAGAGGGAGAGAATGAGTAGATGCAGTGACACGGTTTCCATTGCTCGTGCTCTGGGTGACCCACAGGCTTTGTGTCTCAGCTAGATGCAGAGGCTGTTTGTCATCAGAGACCCACAAAGCTGAACTTTCTGAGACAAAGAAATCCATAAGTTATGGTTTGGGATTTGTGATTATGCAGTGTTCGAATATTCTCTGAATAGGTAAAATCAGGGTCCTTAAATGTGTCTTCATTCACCAAGCAAAGTTCCAAAATTTATAATACTATGTTATCATAGCTTTTCTCTAAGGTTTTAATATTCAGCTTTAAATTAACACCTGGTTATGTCTTACCACAGGCTCTATTAAAGTTTTTTAAATAATATATTTATATAAATACATACAGTCATACGTACATGTGTGTGTGTGTGTGTGTGTGTGTGTGTGTGTGTAAATTAAAAGCAGATAAGTCTAATGTTTGGAATAGATTCCTCTCCAATTTAGACTCCTTAAAATTTGTCATTGCTTTACTAGAGGAATAAGCTTAGCTATAGGAAATTATGTATTGCAAGTAATTCTTTATCTGCTTTATTTATGAGTTTTATTATGAGCAACTGTAAAATTTCTGTATATACCAATGAATTTGCACTTAATGAATTGAATTTTTATTCACTTGACTTGTATTAAACTAACTTATTGAGACTCTTCACAATTTTGCCTTAGAATCAGGTCAAGGCCAAAGGAAGACTCTGGGTAATAAATTGTCCTGTACTCATTGTCCACATAACTTGTACTTTTATGATGATGTATAATTTAAGTAAATCAATTAATAGTAATTCCTGGAACTATTTCTAATTGTTTTAGCTCAGCTACTTACTAGTGATGTATTAACAAACTATTTTTGGCTTGGTCACTAATGCAAGACCTTTCATCTTTTTTTATTCTCATACTGGAAATCCTGGGCCAGGATTACATCATATCGCAGAATGTCTATTCTCAGGGGATGGGTACCAGCACGCACTTGTTCTTATAGATTGAAAATATAAGTTTCCAACGTTTGAGTTTATAGAAAACATTAAACAAATATATTGGAAGTTTGCTCTCATCCAACTGACATCTCTGAAAGCACTGTTCAAAACACTGAAGAGAACCCCCTTGTGTTACTTATGGGACATCACACTTCCTGTCTGGCCTCTGCTCTTTCCAGACCTTCTCTGTGTTACCTACAAAACTCTTACTTAGGCCTCCAGGCAGCAGCAGGCCTCTCTGCAGACCTGAGCTGCTGCCACCTGTCCCTGTGCCTGCTCCTTTTTGCTCCCTGGAATAAGGAAGGGCCTCCCCAACTCACTCTAAGTGTTCTGTGTGGACCGTACTTGCCATGTTCTTCCAGGTTTTGTGTTTTTGTTTCTTTTCTGTTTTCTGCCATCTTTTGCTTCCTTCTCTCTCCACCATCCGTCTCCCTAAGACCCCATGGCACGGGGCTTTAAAGAATCATTCCTAGACCTAGTCCACTGTGTGAGTGCTGCCCTCTACGGTTACTCTGCCCCCTTCCCACCTTTCACCCCCTAAGGTATGGTGAAGAGTTGCTCTAAACATGCAGAAGCCTTCTGTCTGGAAATGCCTCTGCCAGTGGGCTGTTCCCAAACTTCATTTGTGTTCATGTCCTGCATCACTTTCCTCCTCACAATGTGCCTTCCTACCTACCTTCCTTCCTTTTTCCTTCTCCCTCACCTGCCTCCCCCATCCTCCGTTCTTACAACATTCCTATCCTCCTCCCCCCCTCTCTATGGGAGCTCAATCTAAGGATTTTTGGGAATCCTTGCTCTACTTTGCTGTTCTTCACATGGCTGTAGGCCAAATTTCTGTGGTGAAGCCTTTTTCTTTTCTTCTTTTTTCCTTTTAATCTTTAGCCAAGAGCAGTTTCATGCCTCTAGCTTTAGTTGTTATCAGATTTTGGCATCCCCACTTTTTTGGCTCACCAGGCTGAAATCTCACCTCGAGGTGAACCTTGTTTTTCTTCCCAGTTCCCTACTTGTCCTCTAGCATACATCCTGGCAGACAGTTTGAAGGCCCTTCCTTTCTGACCATTCCCCTTTCTACAGCCTCTGGGTATTCACTTTTGAGGTCTCTTTCCCACCCACGAGGTGGCAGAATGACCTCTCAAATATTCTAAAAATTATTCTTTATATGTTTTTTTTTTCAAGGCAGGATTTCTCTGTGTACCCTTGGCTGTCTTAGACTGGCTTTGAAGACCAAACTGGTCTCAAACTCATAGGGATCCGCCTGCTCCTGCCTCTCTGAGCGCTGGTATCACAGGCTTTTGCCACTGAGCCCCCAAAAATTATTCTTCATTTGGCATAAAACTTTGCAGCCACTTATCATTCGGCATAGTAGATTGCCACTTCTTCCTCATCTCTCTTAATGCTCTAACCCCAGCTGTTTCTTTGACCTGGTGTCATTGGTTCTCATGTATGACAAAGCTAAACTCTTCTTCAAGTCTTGTAACAGTTCACCGTCTTCCAAACCCAAGACCTCACACAAATTTCTTTTTCCATGCTCCTCATTAATATTTCTCTGAATTCTTTCCACTGTTCACTTTCCAAACTAGAAACTCCTCTCCTAGTGTTGTGTCCCAGAGCATGTTATCCGGTGCTTCAGTGAGATAATTTCTCATAATATATTGAGAGGCAGTGATAGAAAGCACAGTTAGCTTGAGTGCTGACTCTTACAACTTAATAGCTTTGTGTCTAGGGACAAGATTTTTCAAACAATATATTTTGGTTATAGCCCCCTACTCCAAACTCCTCCTAATTCCTCCCCTTCTTTTCTCCCATCCAGATCTATGCTCTTTTTCCTGTCTCTCATTAGAAAACAAACCATTTCAAGCTTGAGAGATGGCTCAGAGGTTAAGAACATTCATTGTTCTTCCAAAGGTCCTGAGTTCAATTCCCAGCAACCACATGGTGGCTCATAGCCATCTATAGTTATATCTAGTGCCCTTTTCTGGTGCACAAGCAAAATGCTACCAGCATCTATGAGAAATTAAAAATAAATTAAGATAAAACAAACAAATTGAAATAGGACAAAACAAATACATATATGCACAGAGACACTCACTTTCAAGCAGACAGTGATCCCATAAAAACACAAAACCAGAAACCATAATATATACTGAAAGGATCTCTAAGGTAAAGGAGGAGGAAGAGGAGGAGGAGGAGGAGGAGGAGGAGGAGGAGGAGGAGGAGGAGGAGGAGGAGGAGGAGGAGGAGGAGGAGAACGCTTTGACACAATGTCAGGAGACAAAACCTCCAAAGACACTGTTGCTTGTTTGGTGTTGGCTCTCTACTTCGAAGGGTGGTCTAGCCTTAGTTTGTTTCCCCAGTGAGACTCCCTTGGAGAAAACTAATTTTTCATTTGCAACTGGCTATCAATTAGCAATAGATTCTGGTTTAGGGATGGGCCATGTGTTCATTTCTGCTTTCACCTCTAGGACCCCATCTTGTACAGACCCACACAGGCTCTATACACGCCACCATAATCTCTGTTAGTTCATATGTATGGCCGTCATGCTGTTTTTGAAAGGGCTTTTTTCTTGGTGTTCTCCACTGCATCTGGCACGCACACCTTTTTGCCTTCCACAGGGTTCCCTGAACCCTGAAAGGAGGGATTTGATGGAGACATCCCAGTTAGAGCTGAGTGTTCCAAGGTCTCTCACCCTCTGCACATTTTAGGGATGTTATCTAGCTTCTGTGTGTGAGTTTCCTCAAGGATCACATGAGGATAATGTGAGTGCCTGTCTTGTAGGACATTTGCTAACAGGAAATGGTTACTGTTTTAGCTCACAGTAAACACTCCGTAAGTGTTTGTTTACAAATATGTGGCATATGTGTGTTTTTGTATGTGTGAAACCTGCTTTATATCTGAATGCATGGGTATGTGCTGTGATTCTTGATTGCTATTAAGTGTTTACTTGTCAAATAAATATTGTACTACATCTTATAATTCTGTTCAGAAAAAGAAGAATTTACACTATTTGGAACCCACGCTTTAGAATTATTGAATTATGGTTTTAATCCGAGAACATCCTTCAACAACTTATCTGTCTGGTCCCCTTTCTTCTCTCAAGGACCTTCATTATTCTCATTAATCAGACCTCTAGACCCTAGTGTCGTGGGAATCCTATTGAAATTACAAATTTAGTGAACAGTGGTACAGTTCCGCTCATGTGAGAATCCCAGCCTGTGGTGCAGTCTTCTAATTGCTCTCATTGTTTGGAAACACCGAATGAATGCTTTTCATAGAGTTCGAAAACTTACCCTATTGATAATGTGAATGCTTAGTTCTAGGTAGGCATCTGTGGGTGTGGTATGTGTCCCCTCATGTCCACCCACTCTTGTAATGGCCTGTTTCTCCAACTACCTCCATGATTCTCCTATTGTGTGATATTCCTAAAAGGTTTCCATTGCTCTCAGGTCTAGCCTGCTTCCTCTGTTTAGTTCTGAAAGGAAGACTATGTAACTTCAAATTTTCCTGTGTTCACATCATTCCTTACACCCTTTTCTCTAAGAAGCCTTTTTCTAGTGAGTGATAGTCAAAAACGCCTAATTTCTCTCTGTGTCCTGAGCAAGCATATCACCTCTGCATTCTTAGCATGAGAATTCGAAGGATCCTTACACCAATCAAATCCCATATTTATGAACAGGTGAAATGTTTAGAATTTAGAACGGTGAATACTCTGGGTTATAGCAGGAGTTAGAGGATAAGAAAAAAAAAACTGCTGCTTGGTCCTTAGCACACCTTTGTTGCTTAGACTTTTTTTTTTCTTTCTCAAAGAAAAACAGTACAACAGGTTTGACATGCATGAAATAGAGATTTGATGAAAATTGTACAGTTGATTTCATAGTTCCTTTGCATATTTTCTTCTTACTCTTTGCAGTTTAACAGCAACGCTCAGGATGTAAGCTGTTTCCAGCACCTGGTTCAAGCAAATGTAAGAAATAAGAAGGTGTTGAAAGATGCAGTGAATAACATCACAGCAAAAGGAATAACAGATTACAAGAAAGGCTTTAGCTTTGCGTTTGAACAGCTACTCAATGTAAGTATCAATAGGAAGCCATTTTATTTTGTCTGTTTTTAGACATACTGAAAAAAATATCACTGATCATCACTGAAGACTGTAGATGGGTTGGGTTCAGAAAGGCACAGTTGAAAGCAACAGATGTGTTAGTCAACACTTGAGTTTGCATTGCTTCATTAGAAGCTTTCACTGACACTGCCCTTATGGGCTTGTTAATTTACTAAGATTATTTGAAGCAAGATCTCGTCTCCAGTACAGGAACATGTCTTCATTAATTTTTGTGCCTCATGATGGTCGTCATCTTTGAAAAAGAAGAGTATGGGCCTTTGGTAGGCTAGAGCACTACAAAAGGAATGTTGATATTAAAAGATAATTTACATTTGCCTATTTAAAGGGCAAGGCTGATGATCTCAATTACTCAAGGACTTTGGATGATTGCCTGCATACTTGAATTGCACACTGACTTTTGAAGTCCTTGATAGAAGAACATAAGACATATTTTCTCACTAACTTTATGGTGATTTCATATGTAAATGATAGTGTATCAAATGATGAAATTTATGACTAGATTAACTTACTACTCTGCTTTAGGACACCTTTAGAAAAATTTAATTTACATTGTAGGCTCACATTATACTTCTTTTAGATAAAAGTAAGCTAGGGGTTGACATTTTCAAAGAAGCTGAGCATTCAAAAGTTACTGGGATCCATTTTTCTCTTCAGCCATACAAACGCATTCCATACAGTAGAAAAGCTAAGATTATAATTTGATACCTCCAAGAAGTCCAACTTGCTAAATTAATCCTTCATTTTAATGGCCCTTTGATGCTAATTTATTATTTTATGCTCACTTCTCTGCAAGACCTTAAAGGTTAAGAGGATTTACTGCTGGAATTGAGTCTGGCAGGATTAGAATCTGTGTGGCAGGTCAAGAGAGGACAGAGTCGGGGAAGGGGTTTCAGGTAGTAAGCTGCAGCATTTATGAAGCCCTGAGGAGTACTGTGTGAGGGACTGCTCAGAAGTCTGTCATCTTCAGAATGTAAGGTGAATAAAACAGGGTGAGCAAGGAGGGAAGAACAGAGGGAAGAGGGGCTATTTGGAAATGGGTTGAAAGGTTAATGTGAAAAGTGTGAATCAAGTTAATGCTATCTGTTTGCTTCTGCTTAAGAAATGTCAAGGTATGAAGAAGAAACACTTTCTCCTACAAAGCCCAAAATCTACTCAGTTACACATATTATTATCTGTCAGATGCTGTCTAAATACCACACGGTCTTATTTTTACGGGATTTGTTTCCTTTGGGAAAACCTAACACTAAACAAACAAAATACTGACTATACAAACCTAGTTGTAGAACATCCTACCAAGTAGACATTTTGTTTTGTTTTTCAATGAAATATGTACAAACTGTTTTCATATTGGTTTTTTTTCCTAATTTCTATTATGAGTAATTTGCATATCTACATATTTTAACAGTATAATGTTTCGAGAGCCAATTGCAATAAGATCATCATGTTATTCACGGATGGAGGAGAAGAGCGAGCCCAGGAGATATTTGCCAAATACAATAAAGACAAAAAAGTGAGTGTTATTTTCTAATATTTTAATTTTAATATGTAGGTAGTTTTCATAAATATAGTCGGTATTGAGGGCAATTTTTTTTTTTGTATAAAATGTTAGATGCATTTAAAAGTTTTTCAGGTAACCAAGCACAAAGCAACAAATACATTAGTCAGATATTTTAGTTTTATAAGTCCCATTTAATTCTTACAGTAACAAAAGAGAGAAATGGAAAAAATTTAAAAAGGAAAAAAATAAAAAAGGAAAAAAGAATATGGAAAAATGTCTGTTAATCATTGAAGTTCTTAGGAAAATTCAATATTTTAAATACCCCAAGAAGTTTCTGCAATGATATTTTAGAATAACATGAAAATAATTTGCCACAACATAGATGTAGCTAGCTTGAAAATGAGTTCAATGGAAAGTTTAAGATGAATACTTTGATTTGTATAGTAATTTAAATAATTCTGTATCTCAAGAGCTATGGAGAGTGTAAAGATCAGTGTTTGTTCAATCTCAGGTCTGTGGTACTACAGGGGCATGCGGTGTGTTTACAGTGACATGCTGTGGAGAAAGCAATACTATATTACGACAACCTAGTGAGATTGTGATCACTTCATCTATGAGTTTCACCAAGAGCTTGCATCTATTTTCTTACCAATTCTCAACCTATTTTCCTAAAATAGGCTAAAGGACCATCCTGAAACTCATAAGGGACAATGCAATATCTTTCTTGTGCTTAGAGAATTATAGATTTAGCTAATGAAAACTAAATCCATCCTTAGCCTCCAGATACCTCCAGCTGTAGGTGTGCGTGACCAGACTTGTTTTTTTGTTTTCTTTCTGTTTTACTTTTTCGGAAGATTTGGCTCAGCGGCTCTAGTGGATTGTTTACAGATATCTGAGGCACACACACGTATTTTTTGCATATGTTAAAGAGGAGAACTATGGCAAGAGAGGGAGAATTAGTCTTCTCCAGGTATAAATCCTTCAGAGGTTAGCCAATCCCCAGAGGTCAACCGTAAACACATGATCAAGATAAAATTTCTTAAGCTGGTTGTGTTTTTGTGTGTATGTGTATGTGTATTTGTGTGTGTATATGAGAGAGAGAAAGAGAGAGATTTATAAAGGATAAGAAACCATGAATTTTAGAAGGATCAAGGTGATAAAAAATGATGTAAATACACAGCTCATATGTGAAATTTTAACATATATGATGTTGATTGTAGTATTATGGAAAATGTAGGCTGTAGAAACATTCACTCTGGCAAACAGATTAGTACACCATGCACAAACATGCTAGGAAATGATAGTTAGTCTCAACAAAAGCGAATTCTGTAGTATGTAACAAAGATGAACTTTGCCATCATGCTTAGTGAAATAACATTCAAATACATGCATGCAAACAAATGATCATTACATGTTTCCACACACCTGAGCTATCTGCAGAGGTCATGTTCAGAGTATTATGAAGTTGCCAGGGACTGAGAAAGAGTAATGGGGAAGCATCTTATTTTCAGTTTGTGGGCACATAGTTTCAGTTTTGCAAGATGACTCCAGGAAGCGACATTCTGGAATTGTAGTTGTAAAAAAGTATGTCTTTGAGTTAGATACTTTTTATTACTTCATTTATGTTTTGAGATTATAATATAATTAATCCTTTACTCCCTTTCATTTCCTAAGAATACATTGTGGAAGAGGGGGTGGAAAGATTGTCAGGGCCAGAAGCTTGCTGTAAGATTATGTCTCCAAGTATTGTACACACATAAATTCTTACCAACATGAGAGCTGAAAATATGTCTTCTTAAAGACATATTGAGAGTATATTTAATGCAGTGTGTTATAACATAACAATACAAAAGAACTTAAATATACAAAAATGATAAGGTCTTACATATTTGTGACCTTTAAAAAAAAATAGAAAACTATCTTCATTGAACTTTTCCATACAAGACTCTTGTGACATTAACATGGCCAATAAATGCTTCATTTACGTTCAGTTTCCATTTAGATGACTCAAAAGTCATTCACAGCAGCCCAGGTAGGTGTGATAAGATGTCTGGACAGCTGATGAATGAGTCTGTAGATGCACAGCACATTTTAATGAAGCCAAAAGCTTTGAGAATTAGAACAAAATGTTTGGGGTTCTTTTTATGGAATGTACTACTCTTGGGAATCAATCTACCTGATTAGAGATAGGCAGAGATTTAAAACGGAATCCATGTTAATCTCCTGGAACAGCTGTTCCAAATTAAAACCCATTCGCCTTCTAATCTTTACCTGCAGCAGCGACATTCCTTTGGGCTCACCCGTGTGTATAAGACCTCCTTGAAAATGGTGCCAAAACTAAAATGAGCTCCATCACTGAGAACAAACAAAATGAGTAAAGGAAAGTAAAACCAGACATACAGTTGAAAGATAATTCCCAGGACTAGTAAAATCAAATGTATTTGCTTTTCTGTAGGATACCAACGATTGCTTGATTAGCAATGCACACTCCCTCTCTGGGTGGAAAATAATCTCTCATGCTTCACTTAATTTCCAGATTCTAACTTTAAAAATAAGGCAATCAAAATTATTATAATGAACATTTCAAAGTGTCAGTAAAAAATAAAAACATAAGTGTGAAATGATTTTCAAACTAAGAAATGATCAGCTAATGTCAGAATCACTTAATGCTATCTATTGATATACACAATTTTTAGCAGTTTACTTTTAAATATAATGGGGAACGTTTTTCTCTATTGCCAAGTAGAAAGGCATTCTCTGTTGTCTGTAAAAGTAAGTTACAAATGACTGAATGTGTATTTGGGTTTAGAATAAAAACTGACTTCTTTTTAACTGACAGTAGGAAAATTCACAGGAAATAATTCATTTCACTCTCTACTTTCTTTTTGCCCCCCTCTAGCAAGTAAAATCATTGCCTTTGTAAAGAATTGTTCTGACATAAACAATGAAACATTTTATAAACTAAAGTTTATAAAATATTGAATGTCATGTACTGATTACTTTGTTTCTAAAATCCTTTATTTTGGATATTTTTGTGCTTTCGACCATTTCTAAGAGTTAAGCTTTAGAATAAGAACTGTATACCTTTGTTTAAAAATCCTAACATGATTTGTGCTAGAGTAAGAATACAGTTGAAACACTTCAGTACTGGTCTTCCCTGTGAAAAGATTATCAATTTAAATGGAATGTTTTGTGCAGGTGTGTGTGCTTGGATGTGTGTTTATATACTTTTTTTGTCTCTGAAATAATTTGCTTCACATTTATTTCTCTTAAAATTAGGATTGACAGTTTATTCCCTACACTAATAAAATACTTACTAGGTACATTTTTTTCAGATTTTAAAAAAAATATCACCTTTGTATATTTTGCAGATTTTAAGTTAATATAAAAATAAATCCCAAGAACATGAATTTATCACCTTAAATGCCAAGTATATAATATAATAATATATAAACTTTAGATACATAGCATGCTCTTGAACTGTGCTTTAGGCATAATTTTATCATATCAGCCTGGAATCTTTGATGCTTAAAGAGTTGCTAGGGAAGGTCCTGCTGTTTCTACAGCAGCCTTGTGTTTTGAGTAAAACTGCTTTATAAATTGTTTCTCAGAGGGATCTCTGCTCAACCTCCCCCAAGAGGTGTTTTTTCCTGAGCATCCTAACACATCCTGTGTTAAAAGCACCTTCTTTCTGGTTTGCTTCCATTGCGCCGGATGACCACCTTCATTTTATGTTGACGTGTTACCTTGAAACTTTACTTATTCTAGAAGCTCTGTGAAATAGGGTGAAACAAATTTGCAAATATGTAAGAAATTTCTGGGAATATCGTAGTGCTTGACTCTGAGTAGTAGCCCAGTTTTTACAAATATATTGTGTATATACTGAATACTTTTCTAAATTATGACAACATCACAAATGCCAGAAAATATTAAGTAAATTTGTACATCACGTAAGAGGATACTATTCAAATACTATTTTCCTTATGATTGGAGTTGGCAGTAAAATGATACGGCACTCCTCCGGGTGTCTTCTTTTGAAGGTAGAGAAGTCTGCATCATTTGTCTTGAGGTGTTTTTTATGCTCATTTGTCCAATACACAAAGTCCTTTTGAAATCTCATTAACAGTAATGGTAAGAATTTTTTTTATCATCTACGAAGAATATTTGACCAGAATCACTCTCTATCTTGAAATCTGAAGTTACCTGGTGATAATCTTTATAAAACTACAGATTGCTTGGAAATCCCTTGTTCCTATAGCTTTGCCCTACTCTATAAGTACAGTAAGTGTATTCAGAAGAAAAGAGGGACTGAAAAGTCTTCCTTATAATCCAAGAGCATGAAGGTGATTTATTACAACGGTTAGCAGGGCTCCACTACGATTCCAAAGCATGGATCTCTGCTTTCCATGCATCTGTAAGATACTTGAGAGAAATGTTAACATGTTTCTTTAGGATGATATATGTGAAACCTATATGACAATCCCATGTTGTTTTCCTTTTTAAACAATTGCTTTATGCCATTTACTTGATCTTTGGAACTGAAATGGGTTTCACTTATGTAGACACATGGCATGTAGATGGGATTGCCTCCTTAGTGTTGGAGTCTGCTGTTGTGTAGAAAAAAATAGATGTCTAAACTTTCACATCTAGAAAGGTGTTATTTTAGCCATTTTAATTTCTTGATGCAGGAGTAGCTTTTGACCTGTTATGGAAAGCGAGTTGTGGAAGTTAGGCTGTCTACAGTGTCCTAAGATAATAATGTAGTCATCACCATCTTTATTACTAATTCCTGAGACTTACACAGCTTTATAAATTCTATATGTCGGACAGAGTTCTCACTTATTATTTTATTTACAGTTGGAATAAACACAGGATCAAAGTATGATTACCATTATCTTGATTGCCATATTGTCAAAATAAGAAAGCCAAAACAAAAGACATTTAAAAATTGTTGAAAGTCAGATAAGTGGTAGTGGAGTCACGAATGTAAATTATCTGTCACCTAAATTGACAGCCTCACACAGAACATTCCTGGCTGGTCATCTTTCAGTGCCTGTCATCGGGCCAGCCTTGCGGCCAACCATTGCCCACACTGGAGCCTCCCTCATCCTCAGACAACCTGACATCACCTTCAGTGAGGATGCTTTTTGGCTCCACAGCCAAGCTGTAGTCAAAATGGATCATCAAAACTGTACAGCCTGCAAATATCTTTCAGATCCTTGGGTTTAATGAAACAAATTAAGTGTGAACATGAACTCGGACTTTTATTTATTGCCCAATGTTAAAGACCTAATTGCCCAATGTTAAAGACCTAGAAATGTGGGCTGTTTAAAAGGTGCTGAATTTAAATATGCTTGTGAATTGTGGTAACCACTATAGCATATTTTCTTAACGGTTTTCAGCCCAATCTAGTATTTTGATAGGCTTAATCCCAAAAGTCTTAGTTCCCAGAGTGGATTAATAAAACCAATCTCTGACAGCACTGTTCTCACATGTTTGAATAGCTGAATTTTTTGTTTTAGTTTTACTGGCTTCCTTTCTTCATAGACTCATTTCCATTATTCTTTGGAGACTTGCCTATTTTAAATTAAACTTGAACTCTCAGTAACTGATAATTGTTGAGGTGACAGTCTCCAGTAACTGAGTTCTTCTGGGAAACAAATTCTTATGGTCTTAACAGCTGACCCTGTCGGTTTGAAAAAACTCTTAATTAAAGAAATGTATTTTAGATTTCAACAAAGAAGACGGAACATTTTACAAAATGGTTTAGCAGAAGTGAGAACTGTAGGATAAAGTTATGAAGTGGTAGTATGTACTTTATTATATCTTTATCTGTCTTCACAGAACTCAAGATTGAACCAAAGGTCTTGCACATGCTGGGCAAACACTATATGACTGAGCTCATGACTATATTTAAAAAGCTAAATTTGCTGTTTTTTTGAATCAAGTAATATAGCTTTTCAGCCAACTTTGAAATATTGAAAGTATAATATTCTGTTTAAAAAATTCAAATTTTTAATTTTTTTTCATTGTATGTATACACATATGATAGGTCAAAATATGAGTCACATCACAAAGCATAGGTGTAGAGGGCAGCAGAAAAAAACTGAAGAAGTCAGTTCTCTCTGCCAACCTTTCTATGAGTCCCAGGGGTTCCATGAGTCCCAGGATAAAGTCATCCTACCTGCCATATATATATATTCTAAACAGCTGAATACAAAATACATAAATTTACAAATAATAAAGCCCAATTTTAATTTGTTTAATTTTATGCAATTTGTTCCTCACTTTGTTTATTACCTATGTCTGAATCAAGAATAATTAAAATAAATTAAATATTCTTACATTTGCTTAAAGGTCTTATTAAACTAGAGAGAATATGTCTGCGCAATGAAGGACATAGGGATCTTTTCTGAGACTGATACTCCAACCAAAGACCATGCATGGATATAATCTAGAACCCCTGCTCAGATGTAGCCCGTGCAGCTCAGTATACAAGTGGGTTTCCCTAGTAAGGGGAACAGGGACTGTCTCTGACATGAACTCAATGGCTGGCTCTTTGACCTCCCGATCCCCAAAGGAGGAGCAGCCTTGCTCGGCCACAGAGGAGGTCATTGCAGCCAATCCTGATGAGACCTGATAGGCTAGGGTCAGATGGAAGGGGAAGAAGACCTTCCCTATCAGTGGACTTAAAGAGGGGCATGGGAGGAGATGAGGGAGGGAAGGTGGGATTGGGAGGGAATGAGGAAAGGGGCTACAGCTGGGATACAAAGTAAATAAACAGTAATTAATATAAAAAATGAAAATTTAATTGGAAAAAAATCTAAACTTTCTATTATATAAACCACCCAAATTACAAAGCACACATCTTTAGCTCCGTTCTTCCCACATACTAAAAGGACTTATATGAAGCATAACAGCAAAGCTGGTCATTAGTCCCTCCGGAGAGAGAGAGAGCACTCACATGATTCTTCATTCTCTCCTATGTAACCAGTCTTCACACTTATCTGAAAAACACTACAATACATGTTAAGTTGTACAAACTTGGAACTGTTGTTCAAACTGGAGTTACCCTATCCTGTTTTTCTCACATCACTTTTGGGCAAATCTTTGCGAAGCCATTCATGACTGTGTTGAGTCTCAAACGTGGCCCAGGAAGGAAGATTTCAGTAACATTGGTTGGGTAATATTTAACTGATCTTGCTTTGGAAACGTTCACTGTGGATCTGCTAACTACATGTATTGACCATATAATTATAAATGTTCTCCTGGCATGAATAGAAGAATTTGCCCAGCTCAACAGCCGAGTTGACACAATATAGACTCAGTACAGTGTGATGAATTTGCCTGAAGGTTCAGGCAAAGCCTTTAGCTCCTACATATGTAGAAGTTCAGGTTGTTTTCTGTGTACCTGTATGTCTTTCTTTACATAATTTTATGCAACACCACTAGAAAAAACTGGAATATATACAGGTGGCCTGTTTGTGAAGGTAATTTACCTTGAATTTTACATCGTTCATCTTTGAGGGAATCACTTCAGTTTACAAGAACCATACATTAAAGACATAGAATACCCTGAAAACATACATACAAGTAACATTATACTGACTGAACAGGTTATATAGAGAAATATATATATATATGTATATGTATATTCTATTCCTATGTTATTATATATAATGAATATATATTCATATTATACATATACATATATTCATTATCTATATAATCATATATGTTGTAATTATTATAATCTCAAAAAAGTGCAGAAAACTTCAGTGGGGCTAGCAGTACACTGAATTTGGACTGCTCTACTTTTCCGTGTCAGTTCATAGATGGCTCCACTGGGTGGCAGCAATACAGTATAGGAAGCGAGGACGGAAGCCTGCAATGCCAAATAGCCACCAGTGCGTGCAGAGGTCACCATTGTACTGTTAGGTGCTCTGACTGTGGACACTAACATTCATGAGACCAGATTTCTCCCTGCGTAATTAAGTAAAAATACATTAAACAACGACAAATACTGAAATGATATTTGTGCCGAACAGTCTCATATGCAAAGTGTGTTACCTGTTAATGCAATTAATTAATATTGATGTTCCACTGTAATGTGAAGAGTGTGTATCACACTAAGATTTGAGTGAGAAAGTTTTTTCAAGAATGTGTAATTTCAAGAATTATAGGATGACTGCTTTAATATACAGTTAGTAAACATAGATCATGTGTCATCTCCCTAAAAAAGAAGCATCTTGGATATAATAGATATTATAAATAGTATGATGATAAGCCAGCCTCATAAATTATGCAGTAGTTGAATCTCTAATTCTCAACATTTTTGCAACCACCAAGAGAAAATACTCAGAAACAAAAATGGCACTACCATACATGTCTGCAGCAAGAAAGCAAAAGTTGAAAAAAAAAAACAAAAAGATGCAGAAATTTAACATTTATAATATGCAAATGATCCAACCTATTAAGTTTAAGTCAGCAAGTACCAATGAAGAACTGTGAGGCAAAGGGAAGCTGAAAATGTTTAAAGTCATCACTTTGAACCATGACAGAATACACTCCCCTGCACCCAGTGCTGATCCCAAAGTCCTTCACCCTTAGCAATTGGGCTCCTCATAGTCATCTGTGGAAGTCAGGTGAACTCACAGTAGTAAAATAAGTAAGGTGGAAAGTGACTTTTCTTGTTTTCTCATTTGAATGTTTATTTGCAATGCTTGAATCATAACATCAGTCAAAATAATTACAGTGTGGGTCTAAGCATAGTCGTCTTGTATTAGAAATATAATTCACTCGGCCTTTTCCCTTCCTTGCGCTGAGCAGTGTCTTATGGAAAGTATTTTGCCACAATTGTGTTGTGGTAACAGGCAGAACCAAATACAGCTGTGCTCTAATTGGATCTGTGAGGCATGCCTTCCAGCGTTATGAAGGAGATGCCCAAGCACAGATTCCTTAGGTACACCAGTTAAACTGCATTATTACTAGGGTGGCCAGCCTTATAAAAATATTTTTCTTAGGATGAACCCAGCTGAGTGGGTAGTGACATATTGAAATACATGGACACCCCCTAAATGAGTCAATTGAAATGCGAGAAAATAAAGCACTGTTGTTTTGTTTTTGTTTTGTTTGAAGGTAGTGGTGGTATCAGGGAGAATAGCACATGTCTCTTTTAGGTCTAATTTTTAAGTGACTAGAATTCAAATGCAAGCCAGTAATCAGTGGTAAAAGCCTGGAAACTGGACCTTGAATCTGAGGCAGGGATTGGACGACTTGAACCTGCAACAGGACCAAGGCAAGTTTGAGACCAGACTGGGTTATGTAGCATGATCCTGTCTCCAAACGAACACAGCAAACAGGTGTGTCCACCAAATGACCTTGTACATTACAAACCTGGATGACTGAGAGTGCGGTTCAGATAAAACCTCACGCGAAACAGCACTGTCCCAAGCATCCATTTTTTACAGCACAGAGATTTATAATTCCAATGGTCTAGACCAAGAGGAGCAAAAAAGAAATGTGAAATTAGTTTTCTGAGTTTTGTGCTCACAAATAATGAGCCAAACAAAACAACAACAGCAAAAGAAACTGTCAGACCTGGGAAGATGGCTCCATTTCAGCAGCATCTCAAGCAGCAGCGTAGGGATCTGAGTTCATATACCTGGTGCTCACTTAAAAAGCATTTGTACTTGCATTTAATCCCAATGTTGGGGAGGAGGATGGAGCATTTCTAGGGGGCTGGATGGATAGCCAGTCTAGCCAAAAAAAATTGGATTCAGGGAGAGACCTGCATCCCCAAAATGAAAGTGGAGAACTGAGAAGACACTTGATATCAACCTCTCCATGCATGTGCACACAGGTGCCAGGTACACCTGTCCCCATGGCCAGTCTGTATGAATTACGAAAAAAATAACAAACATGTAGTAGCCACTTAAGTATTTACCACCAACAGCCATCTTCTCCAGTAAATAACTGACACTAAATCACGGGATTAGGTATCTTACAATTTTCATTGCCAATTGCCTATGCAATAGAGAAATGTTTTTACTTTGATGGATAGTTGTGTTTAGCCAGGTAGGATGGAAGTTCAGTTGCCCCCGCAGGGGGACACTTTTCACAAAGAAAACCAGGGTCACTGTCCCAGTCCGGAAAGTGAGCTTGAAGACTTGAGGCAGTACAGCATGATGCTAATTCCACGGTGGCATCTGGAATCTGTGTTTTGGGTGGCTGAGTGGTTTCTCTTTAGTGTCTTTTCAGATCCTTTGCAGGGCTCAATATTTGTCTCATTTTATTAATTTCACTGCCTGAATGAGCTTCTAATTGTTTCTGCTTGCAGCAATTTATTTTGCTGTTCGGTTGAATTTTACTTAATGGAATTTTCAACTTACTTAGGTCCGTGTGTTTACATTTTCTGTTGGTCAACATAATTATGACAGAGGACCTATTCAGTGGATGGCTTGTGAAAATAAAGGTAATAGATATTTCCTTTTAAGTGTTCTTTGTTAGAAGATAAAATGCTTTGATAGTTATTTTTTGATCTTTCCTTGCATTTAAAATAATGTAAATAAGTAACTTTAAATGGTGTGGAAAAGAATTAGATTGTGGACTTGCTTTCTAAAGGAAAAAAAAAAAACAGGACAGACTCTGAGATTAACACTGCATTAGAATATACTCAAACATCTGATCCTAATATTGTGAACTGGCGAAAGGATGTGATGCTTAGTGATATATAGCAGATTTGTGCATAGTTTTTCTCCAAGTGACTGATTTACTGTTTTTGAAAACCATCTCATACTTTCCTCAATATTCAAATTTTATGCAGTGAACTATTTGCTTTATACTTAGAAAAAGAGGAGTACTTTTGAAGAATACACTGTTATATCAGAAAAGAGAAGCTGGATACATTCTAAAACTCCTATTTCAGAAAGTATATGAATATAATTATTCATCTGTCTGAACCATTAATAGATTATCTAGTGAGAAACATTGTAATAGCTCTATAAAGCAATGATCACCCCCTATATTACTTTGTAGGGGGTGATCATTGCTTTATACTACCTAAGAAATGTAATGAAATTTATCATAAGTTCTCCAAGGTTGTTGACAATATTCATTAATACTTTTCTGAATTTAACAATATTTTATATTGTTTATTCACTTGCTCAAGTTAGAATGAAAGTTGCTTTTGCCTCCCATAGAAATAATAAGGCTATTTTGTGGCTCTATATGATAAATGCAACATTTATGAATATATGCGCATTTCAGGTTATTATTATGAAATCCCTTCCATTGGTGCAATAAGAATCAACACTCAGGTATGGTTAAAACTTTTTATACATTTTTTTTTGCAAAGTTTAAGATAACTTGCCTGACAACAAAAGGATATTTTTCTGGTCTAAATGACTTCAACCTAAAGTGAATAAATAAAAGTAGATAAACAGAATTACATAATCTACATCTCTACACAAAGTTGGCTAATACAATATTAAATGGTTATATATTCTTAAACATTGAAAACCCAGGTCAACACATGTATATAATTATGAGCCTGTTATTATTGGGCATTAAAAATAATAATGTCACAGAAAATAAACAAAATAAAATTTGTTAATAACCTCATGCAATCTTTTATTCAATTTTAAATCACATGACTTTCTCAGCCATATAGAACATTAAACAGTAATTATTCAGAGTGAGTGGCGTAAGTCCTAGATCGGAAGATAGGACTTGAGTTTTTCCTGAAGATTCCTACAGCTCTATTTACGTATTTATTTAAATAAAGTTTCAGTAAGATGACTTTTTAGCACCATTACTTGAAGGGAGAGCATACTCTTTACATACCGTTTGTGGAGTCCCGCTATTTTAAATATCATTTTGAAATGTCCATAAATTATGTTTTAAAGATCATCACCCAGTATCAAAAATCAGCAGTAATGTACAAAATAGCTGTTAAAGTTTAACTTAAGTGTCAAGACATCCATGGAAGTGCATGCTGAGCACAGCGAATGTTGACATGAAACTGCAGAGCATATGAGTCCGGTGTCTGTGTTTGGCACGTTGCAATTATTTTTTGATATGTTTAAATGCAGCTTTGAATTTCATCCAAGCAATCTGTTATATGAAAGCAAGTTTGTGGCTGATTTATCATTTCAAATTTGTACAATTTCACACGTAAACCCCGGAGCCTTAAATACTTTAGATCAACATGAACCATAATGAACATCTTTCACCTATCATTGACTGTATTTTAAGAAACAATGTTCTGATTGGTACTAGGGGAAAAGCTGAAAAGGATATATTATTGTCCCACTGTATATAGACATAGCATGTAAAAAAATAAGTTGTATCAAAAACATAGAACACCCCAAGTAGGACTCGCATGCTCTTACAATACTTGAGTAATTTTGTTCCATATTTATTTTCAGTTTCGCCATTTGAAGGTTATTTTTTTGTTTGTTTGTTTCTTTGCTTGTTGTTGGTGTTTCACAACCTTTCTTTTGTATAAATAGGAATATCTAGATGTTCTGGGAAGACCAATGGTTTTAGCAGGTGACAAAGCGAAACAAGTCCAGTGGACAAATGTTTATTTGGATGCACTGGTAAGACACTGGGATTCTACCAAAAGCTATCATAACAAAAGCACCTAGCTGACTTTTCTTTTCTCTGGGTGGCATTTCCTTTTTCCTCAATCCTTTTTAAAAATTCTTGCCTTTGCAAGCTTCTTAGCTAGGTTTTTAGAAAGTGTTTAGAAAATCATAGATTTTCATTACAATAAAAATGATACTTGGAGTTTAAGGTTGTTCTTGATACACTGAAAATATCCATTTTCCAACATAAAATGTTGAATGTGTGAGGATCTCAATAACTTTCTGGCATTTTAATATAAGAAATTCATGCTGAATATCATGTGATTAAAAATGAAATACTCCATATTTTGAACAGACATTTGAAATTTTTTTTTATTGTTATCATCATTACAATTTATTCATCCCGAGTGAGCTATCCCAGAAGCAGAAAGACACACACGGTATATACTCACTCATATAGACATATAATATAAGATAAACCTACTAAAATTTGTACACCTAAAGAAACTCAAGAGGGAGGACTCTGGCTAAAATGCTCAATCCCCATCCCTAAAGGCAAAGAGGATGGACATCAGAAGAAGAAGAAAACAGGAAACAAGTTAGTAACCTGCCACAGAGGGCCTCTGAAAGGCTCTGCCCTGCAGACTATCAAAGCAGATGCTGAGGCTTATAACCAATTGTTGGGTAGAGTGCATGTAGTCTTATGAAAGAAGTAAGAAATAGTAAGATCTGGAGAGGACAGAAGCTCTACAAGGAGAGCAACAGAACCAAAAAATTTGAACACAGGGGTCTTACCAGAGACTCATACTCCAACCAAGTACCATGCATGGAGATAACCTAGAACCCCTGCACAGATATAGTCCATGGCAGTTCAATGTCCAAGTGGGTTCCATAGTAATGGGAACAGGGACTGCCTCTGACTGATTGGCTTGCTCTTTGATCACCTCCCCCTGAGCGGGGAGCAGCCTTACCAGGCCACAGAAGATGACAATGCAGCCACTCCTGATGTGATCTGATAAGACTGGGATCAGAAGGAAGGAAAAGAAGTCCTCCCCTATCAGTGGACTTGGGGAGGGGCATGCGTGGAGAAGGGGGAGGGATGGTGAGAATAGGAGGGGAGGAGGGAGGATTATGGGGGGATACAAAATGAATAAAGTGTAATTAATAAAAGTTAAGAAAAAACAAAACAATTTATTCAATTTGTATCTCAGCTATGGCCTCCTCCATCATGTCCTCCCAATCCTACCCTCCCTTTCTCTTCTCCTCCTCTTCCCCTTCCCTAGTCCACTGATAGTGAGGTCATCCTCCCCTTCTATTTGACCCTAGCCTATCAGGTCTCATCAGGACTGGCTGCATTGTCTTCTTCTGTGGACTGGTAAGGCTGTACCCCACGGGGGAGGTGATCAGAGAGGCTGTCACTGAGTTAATGCCAGAGGCAGCCCCTGCTCCCATTACTAAGGACCCACTTGGATACTGAGTCTATGGGCTACATCTGAGCTGTGGTTTTAGGTCTTCTCCATGCATTGTCCTTGGTTAAGATATCAGTCTCTTCAGGGCCCACAGGGCTCAGTTTTATTGGCTCTGTTGGTCTCCTTTTGAACTCCTGCCCCCTCCAGGTCTTTCTATCTCTCCCTTCTTTCCTAAGATTCCCTGCACTCTGCCCAAAGTTTGGTCTTGAGTCTCAGCATCTGCTTCAAAACCTCTATCAGTGGAGTCTTGAACAGACATTTTGAGAAGTGCATTTTTACAGTGTATGTCAATTGTTAACTGCATGTTCATCCTGCATCACTGCACCTGGACTTATGCAAACTCAAAAGTACATTTAGTTAGATCTATAAAAACTGAAAACCTATTTAAATCAACATGGACATAATTATATGTTCATATAGAATCTCTGGCCTTAAGGTACAGTCAGACATTTTTATGGAAATATCACACTGAGGTCACTAGATCTGCTGTGGGATAACATATGCATTTTAGGGTTGTCCACAATACAATTTCCATCTTACCACAAACATTCTGTACTCTTCTAAGCAGTGTTTTCAACTGGAGGCTATTTTCCCTGTCTACATTACTTGAATGTGTGTGAAGACAATTTTGCCAAGGATTGAATGGTGATAGAGTCACCGCTGTTTTATAATTGACAGGACCCTGGATTTGAGCTAACCATCCTGTAACACATGAAACAGCCCCATTCCCCACACAGCACACAGAAGCTGGGACATTCTGTTTTAATTTATTTTTACTTTTGATGAAACAGTTCATTAAAATATACAATACCTAAGACTATTTCATGTGGCAAATCTGAATATGAGAACTTTTTAGTCATTTATCAAAGTAGTTATCCAAGAGGATCTAAATGCAAAGCTGAAAGAAAATGCTGATTCAGTAATTCCCTTTTCCCTACTTGGAGCCCACTTACATGCTTTTGCTACTTCTCAAAGTGCAAGGATGAACCCGAAGGGCAAAATACCACCCGTTAAAATGACTTATCACTTGGTACTTACAAAATAAACACTTACAGGAAGTTAAAGAAAAAAAATAGGTCTATTAACAGCAGTCTAGCATGCTGAGAGAGATAAAGTAAAGCTTGCTTACCTCAAGCCACAGAAAATGACTGTCCAGTGTTCCTTCTTGATGTTACTTATTTACTTAAGGCCACTTGGTCATCTTCAGCCATGACCAAGATGTCTCAGTTGTTCAAATCTATCACAGACTAAACATTGAAAGGAAGAGTCAATAGTTAGGCTCTGCTGAATTTCCAATGACCAGAAGTTCATTAACCAGTGTCTCTACGTTGCTGGCAATGTTCTCACTGATAACACAAATCACATTTGGAGGAAATGCTGATTCTAAATGTTCTACTTTACAAGCTGAAAGATGATGTTTACAATAAAACAAAACAAAAGTAAGATACGTAAGTTAGATGGTCAGAGAACATGGAGAGCATCCTTTGTACTGATTTAAAAGTAGGTGGCCCATCACGTAGAATCACTGCATGCAGGGGGTTCAAAATGCATATCAATCAAATCGGCAGTTTACTAGAAAGGGAACCGACAGTATTTCAAGGACAAATTTGATAACTACTGTGACATGAAGAATTCAAAGAGCTGTGACACTTAAAGAAAAAGATTGTATATTTGGAGTTAGAGCAGGGGGTGGTTGAAAATAAGACATTTCAGCTGAATGTGGCATAAGTCACATTTCTATAAGGCATAGGGAGGATGAGACCACATAAAACAGTACATTATCAATTTTAGGATCACTGTGAGCATTGAAAACATAATCCCAACCTGGGATCAATGCTAGAGGCCCTGGATATAGGAGAGAAACAGAACTAGGGCAACGTTGTGGGGAGATTGTTTCATTTGGAAGACGAAGTGAGGCTTTTCATATATAAAAAAAGATAAGAAGCATTTCAATGTTCAGAATAAGCAACACACTCCACAAGGCCAGATGCTTATTTTTTTTTAACTTTTTTCTGTTTTTACATACTTTTTTAGTATGCACATTTCCTGGAATGAAGAATATACTGGGGACTGGTTGTCAAAATAATATTTGTTAGGGGACTACTTAAAAGTAATATTTATACATCACAATACTCTAGAAATACATTATCAGTAGCATGATTTTTCTATGTGCAGCAACATTCAGCTGGATGTTTGTGATACAACATGACATGTTTGATTTTGGGTGTAAAAATTGTGAATGAGACTACAGAAAATAGCTTTCAGCAATTCAAAAGTACTATTTCAATGCTAGTCCTATGGAAGTGTTTGAAATTAAGTAAGCTATCATTGTGAAAGAAAAGTAAATGTTCACAGAGTTACTGGAGTGCTACAGTTACATTTATCTCAGTTGGATTTCATTATTCCTGATGCATATTAGATATTGCATAATTCAATATTCAAAAATGATTAACAAGTATTTATTTCTAGAAAATTTCCATTGTTTCTTTTAAAAATTTTCTTTAAAGATAGTCAAAAGCAGTTCTAAGTTTTTGTTACCCTTAACAACATAATTGTAGAGTGAAGTTTCCAATTTCAAAGGCTAATGTAATAGGACAAAGTTCAAAATGTTGCTTTCACTGGCCTTTTTCTCTTTATCTATTTTTAGGAGCTGGGACTTGTCATTACTGGAACTCTACCGGTCTTCAACGTCACTGGCCAATCTGAAAACAAGACAAACTTGAAGGTTAAAAGTTAATTGATAAAATTAATAATAATAAGTGATAAGCTGTGACGTTGACGCTCCATGTGGATAAGATATGTCTATAAGGAACTACATAAGATGTCATTGTCTTGGAAGGCAAGAGGTCAATGGCAGCAGCTGTCATGTGATAACCACCTGGGAAAAGGGAAGCGATAGTCAAATCCTTGTGGCCTTAGCGTCAGAATTCAGCTTCAGTTGGTCTCACTGTGACCTGATGAGAACAGAAAGTCAGACTGCAAGTAATGACATGCTAAACGGACAGTAGCATCATGAGCCCACATTTTAAAATGTGCTTGAGGTATTTATGAAGTTGAGACATAAAAAACCAAAACCATGGTTCTTTTTGAATCAGGTGCAGATAAATATGTTCATTGAATCCTTGTTTTTGAATTCCCAATTAATAGCTTTTCTATAATATCCTAAAGATCTAATAGATTTCTATTTTATTTTTCACAACTCAGTGAAAAATTGGTTTCATAAAAACACTCAATTTCAATAGCACTGGTAATATTATCAATGCAACAAGAAACTATCTAGTTGAAAATAGTAACATTACTGAATATGGTTCATACGTAATATGTTTAATATTTATTAAATGCTTTTGATTTTGAAATAGAATTTAAATTTTGCATTGTTAAGAATGAGTGTATTACGGAAATTAGTTTTAATTCTAAATGCTTAAATTCTAAATAAAGGTGATATTGGTGGATTGAAGAAAAATTAATTTCTAGTGTGTGGTTCAATGAGGTCAGTTGCACTAAACCATTGTTAAATTTTTATAAATTTAGGTTAAGTTCCTCATTTTACCAATGTATTTCTAGAAAGCATTAGTTCTCACTTCAGGAACCATTGATATTTTAAATATCCATGAGGTCAAGTGGGTTCTCTAGTGAGAGGATCAAGGGCTATCTCTGATAGGAACTCAGTGGCTGGCTCTTTGATCTCCTCTCCTTGGGGACTGCAGCCTTGCCAGGCCACGGAGGAAGACAATGCAACCAGTCCTGATGAGACCTGATAGGCTAGGGTCAGAGGGAAGGAGAGGAGGACCTCCCCTATCAGTGGACTAGGGAGGGTTATAGCAGGAGTAGAGGAAAGGAGAGTGGGATTGGGAGGGGAAGAGAGGGAGAGGGCTACAGCTGGGATACAAAATGAATATATTATTAAATAATATTAATTAATTAAAAAGTTCACAATACTGTAATCATCTATGTCCTTCCATCTCGTATTTTAAAATTCTTAGTGTGACCTATCTGTCAGATTGTTTTCATTTATTGGTGTTATTCAGCCTAGGATAGGCTCATAGCAACAGACCATAGATATTGACCCAGCCCTTTCCTTGAATAAAATTTTCATGCCTTTTAAGACTTAGGTTTAGTCATTAATATTTCATCTAAGTTAATAATTGGAATGATGAAGTTGTGGAAAACAGTAAAACCTGAGAATCCTTGTAAATTAATACTATAAGTACCGTATTGTGTGTGTGTTTACACTAATGTGGTAATCATTCAGTACTACAGTAAAGGCATGAACATACATTTGTGTAGAAACATTGTTTCTGGTGTAAAATGCACTAACCTCACCCTCTTCTTTCAGAACCAGTTGATTCTTGGTGTGATGGGCATTGATGTGTCTCTGGACGATATTAAGAGATTGACACCACGTTTTACGGTAAGTTGCAATTTATTCTTTGACTATATTTCCTATTTCAAAATTAGGTACCAATATAGTTTGTCTACAAAACACTTGAATACAACATACATGTGGCTAATCTAGCAAAAAAGTTCAAGAGCATTTTTAAGACGTGAAGACACCATGTTTCGTTTCTGCAGTGTGCTGCAAGACTTGCACTGAATAACTATTACAATGTTTGTTTTTATTGCATGGAAATTATTAGAAGTGTGGATTTCTAATGGCGACTTGGAATCTCTAAGCTTTTTTACTGTTTTTCAGCTGTGCCCCAATGGCTACTATTTTGCAATAGATCCTAATGGCTATGTCTTATTACATCCAAATCTTCAACCAAAGGTATGTATATAATTTGTTTATAATTACTAGTGTTTGGCATAATTACTGCCTAACATTAATAGGGTTGTAACTTGAAAATTCTGTTTGTAACATTACAGACAAAATAGAACAGTGTTCTGTGCCTCCATTAAGAGATAGCAAGGCCACTGATGACAACATATGAACATCTGAAAGCTTTCTTCACTTCCTCTTACCAAGTTAGCTTAACTACTTCTCTCAGACAGCCATCATCACCTTCTGAACCTCATTTTCGTGCATCCATGTTACAACTTTAAGGCTTTCAAAGGGCATTGCTCTAGAGAGCATATGACAGGTAGAAAGGACCAGTATAATAATGAATAATATACTAAGTTCTTAATTATTTCGTCAGAAATCTACCAATGTATCTAAAAGAAAGTTCTCTCTCTACTCTCCATTATTATTTAACACGGTGAAATAATAATACATGCAGGTGTTACTAGGTCAATGTTGTAGGACCTCTTCCTAGTACTATATTATTATTACAAAATGTCTCAGTATAATTTTGTACTTTATAGATGGCCTCACAAATTTGTTCCAAAATATCAGTAAATAAACTAGTCATAAGTTTTTTATTTCCCCCTATGGAATTGTCATTTAAAAGAAAAAATATCTCACTCCAAACCACATTTTAACACATAGTGAATTCTCTATCCTTTATTTCTACCATAGGTTTTTATTTCTCTCTTTAAAATAACCAGATTAGTTTATTAGTTATGCTATATTGATAAATTCTAAAAATTTCTAATGGTATAGATAAATTGTATAATTGAGGTCTAAGAAATCAATATTCAAAATCAATCTAGTGCTCATTTTGAGCTCTCTTTTAGCTTACCACTTCATTCTCAGAGATAACAAAGGATCAAATTTCAAACGTTCAATATTTATAATATCCTAATACTTTATTACAGTTCATTCAGGCTGCTATGCCAAAAAATTTAAGCATAGGCTGATAGCTTCTAAAGAATAAAATGTATTTTACACTTTTTTTAAATTGTGTTAATACATACAGGCCTAAGACATGAGTGGGACCAGTGTATGCTCCTCGGCAGACAACTCTTTTCTTAACATCACATGGTAGAGGGGACAGGCAGGCAAAGGGGTCTCTCTGGTTTCCTTTACATAAGCATAATTCCATTGTAAGCTGTTGTCGCCATAACCCAAAGAGGCCCAACTTTCTTTTCCAACCCCATCACCACGGCAGGATTGCTACAAAAAAAAAAAAAAAAAAAAATTGCTGGGGCATTTCTAATATTTATATCTTATCTACTTGTGTTATGCACATTTGAAAAATTTTTATTTTTCAATCTGTTTTGTTTCAGCCAAGAAAAATTATCTAGGACAAAATCTCCCCCTCCCTTCAATTTTTAGATTCTTATAGATAATTTCGGGAGGGGGGATGAACAGTTTCTTTAAAACATGATTTTTACTGCCATTAATAGTTTTGGTTTTTGTTGGCGCCTTGTTTTGCTTTGTTGTCATGGACTCTATGATACAAATATTTTGAATTGTGACATCACTTGTTCTGTTTCCTGTCAAGGAAGTAGCTGACTAAAATTGACCTGAGACTATAATTCTTATTATGTTGATATGTAGGATAATGAACTACTATTTTTCTGTTGCTTTAGCCTATTGGTGTGGGTATACCAACAATTAATTTAAGGAAAAGGAGACCCAACGTTCAGGTAACTGTGAATGAAGGTAGACAGCAGCGCTTTCAAATTCACTAAATCAGAGTTGAGATCAAGCTTCTATTCTCAAAGCTTACAATTGAAGGTGCTTTACCTGACAACAAGCTGCCAGAGCATGAGGCAAAAAGAGCTTCTTGTCTAAGTGAGCTGGAGCAAAGCGTGTTAATTCTGATAAAGGGTGTGCACTGGCTGAAAGATGGCAAAGAAAGTTTACCTAATGGTAATCAGTGTAATCAGAATGAAATGGCTCCTGAAGAAATTTGTTACTAAATTTGGTGAAATTAATATCATATTCTTGTTTTCCTAATCATTTGCCTGTGAACTTGATTTTTAAGTCTAATAAAGTCATGGTTTCTGTGCTGTGGTTTCCATGAATGGGAATTTTTTTAGCCAAGTTGTTTTGTTTTCTTTTAATTTGTAAAAGTTGAATTTTTGATGCTGGAGAGATGTCACAATGGCCAAGAACACTGGCTGCTCTTCCAAAGAACACAAGTATGATATGCAGCACCCACATGGTAGTTCACAGACGTCAGTAATCCTTGTTCTAGTGGACTCACTGCCCGCTTCTGCTTTCTGTGGACAATGCACTCACATAGTGCTAGACGCACCTGCAGACAAAGCACACACATAAAATAAATATAAGTAAATCCAAAAAACCAAAATAACAACAAAAAACCTATTAAGTTGAGAATCTTCCCTTCAACTATTTAAAAACATTCAAATTTGGGAATTAAAAATGTGAATCTCTGTTCTTTGGGAAACTATCCTAAACCCTCTTTTCGATGTAAATTACAAATATATGTAGGCACAGGGCATCCAGCATAAGAGGATATTCCTATAACTTCTTCAGAGATATTCAAAATGTTGGAGAAAATTTAACATCATTGTAGATTTTTGGTGTAAGCCTCTCACTTCCTTTAAAACGTGTTAGTATTCTACCGAAGAGGCAGCATGGTATTGTGATCATAAAGTACGGATTAGCGAGACTGAGTTGAAATCTGATTTCATCTTTGAACAGTACACAGTCTCATTTTTCATTCCACTTGGGAAATTAAACATACGTATTGATGCCATGCCCCACCCACGAAAGTACTCATTGAATTTAGGATCCAAAAAGGTTTTAAGCTTCTTATTCATCCAAAGTGTAACAGCATGGAGTAGGCGAAGCTTTAATTCTCTCACAGAGCTAGAGCTCAGTGGTAATCAGAGTCTTGTGTTGCTGCATATGAAAGTCTTAGGAGCTTTCATGGTCCCTAAAGAGGTTACAATGATGTATATGCCTTTCTCAACTAGGAAACTATTTTGTTTCTCTGCTTGCATGTAACTTTGTAATATCTTAAATTATAGTTTTTGCTGTCATGTGCGTTTGGGTGAATTTTATTTTTACCACAACCCCAAATAGTGCATGTAAATATTATTAAATAATTACAAATAAACTTTAATAATGATTATTTTTTATTCTAAGTAAATTCTAAATGGCAAACTAGCAACCACATAAGTCTTCTTAACTGGAGGAAATATTTTAAACTCTTAGGTATTATATTAATACTGACTCATAATTGTTAAAGATTTAAAACTTGTTAACATCACATACTGTCCTTTGTAACTGTGCTAGTTGAAATTCATGCTGATAAGAAATACTAGATATTTAAATTTTTATGATGGTCTTTCATGGACTTTCAGAATGAATAAACTTCAGCCTAATTATAAGACTATATTTTTAAAAAAAATTCTCTAGTTTGTTTAAAAGTGATGGATCTTTCTAAAATAATGCTCTGCCAGGTTGCCATTTACAAATACAGGTGATGCTTTGACAATTTTTCTTTATGATTTCATTTTCTTCTGTCTTTATATGTTGGATTGGGACATGACCTGCATATTCTCAATTCCTCCTGAAAATGGCTCCTCCCTGCATGCTGTTTGGGGCTGGTCATGCTATGCATTATCCATTGCATGTAAGAGAAATATTCCTATTTCTGTTTTCATTTTATCATTTGATTGTCTTGACTTTGTTTTGCATTGGTTTTATCTTAATTTTAATGTTTATGCAATAGTGTTTGTGAAATATTTGTTGTGTCTTTTTGTTACAGAAGTTGCAAGTTTCAAGGGCTTACCAAAATTTCTTAACATAGACATTTATTTCCATCTTGAATCTACCTCTCAAATGGGTTATTTGAGCAGCTAGAGCATAAGCTGTCTATTCAAACAATGCTGTATTGTGCTGAAAAACCCTGTGCTTTCTTTCAATACTATAGAAACTCTGATTACACAGAGTTCTTAAGCAATGGATATTTCCTCAATTATAAAAGGCATTGGTTGGTGACAGGGTCTCCATGGTAGAGAGTCCTAGCTGAGGACCTGGACTCAATAACTCCATCACAGAAGACACATGGACAGTATTTTAAAAAAATTGTTACTTGAAGAATCCTCATTTATCAAATGCTCTGAATAACTAAAAATTTGTTTTTTTTAATAGGAATGTTTCCTGAAATAAGGCATTTTGTATGCTTATAAAATAAATACATCCTATATGTACTATACCTATATGTACTATACATGTCATTCTTCATCTAAAGGAGATGAACAAATTGGACAAATTTTTGTCTGCTACTATTATATTAGGAGTCATGCCCCCTTAACATGGTGTTTAAAACAGGGCCAAGAGAGATGACTTTTGCAAGTTTTTGATAAAAATTTCTGTGACCCTTGCCAGTAGCCAAACACAGGCTGTATTATTGGCATCTAATTATGGCCAGATTTGTATGATACTTTTTAATAAATGTGAATGTCTACCTTCTAAAGTTTTTAGTTATCTTGCAATAAAGTTAATATTTTAACGTCTACCTTCTAAAGCTTTCAATTATTTTGAAATGCTATTTAAGTGGAATCTTTCATTCTGCTAAATGTTAGGACTCCAATATGACAAGTTATAAGGAAATGGATACATTTGTTTATCCAATAGTCTAATGACCTCATTTAATGCTTGAGAAGCCAAAATCAGAACAAATGAAGTAAATTTTAGCAGGCTAATAGTATCTCCTGAGACGTAAGTAAATACTGTATTGTGTTCCACGCAGCGATGTTAAAGTGAGAAATAATGTTTAGTGGACACATGGTTCTCTTTCTAATCACTCGCTGTCTTCAGTTGATAATTGATGATAATTGTCCGTTACACTTAAAGCTCAGTGCCTAGCCCTGAGAGAAGGTAAGTAACTTTTTAAAGCATTAATCCACACTGAATGCACTTCAAACTATTCTGTACCCTGCATTGTTTTCTAATGTCACTTGTCCTTAACTATTGTCCTCTGTGTAGAACCCTAAATCTCAGGAGCCCGTCACACTGGATTTCCTTGATGCTGAGTTAGAGAATGATATTAAAGTGGAGGTGAGTGTGTGCAGTACAACTAACCCAGACACACACATGACCTGAGCCTGGGTTTCCCATCCGTCTTTCTTCTCCCCCACAATAATGTGTCCTTCATTATTAAAATTGTGCATGTCCCAGGCTGTCTTCTTCCAGTAACTCATACCGACAAAAAATGGAAACTTCAGGTTAGCTGTGGCCTTGGTTTTTTCATTGTCTTGCCCATTGCAAAGGGAGAGCTATTTTAAATGTAAACTACAACTGTAACTTTAATAAAATTCATAGAGACAGGTATGCTGTGCAGTTGAAAGAGCAGTTGGAGGGGTTCCAGCCACCCAACCACATAAAGAGCCAGGTGAGGAAAGCGGCTGCCATGGATACTCTTAACATGTTTCTGCTGTATTTCAACAAAGCCACATGCTGCTCCTTCCGTCAGGCTGTTCCATAATAATAAAGATAGTTGCTTAATAGAAAAAAAAAAAACCTAGAAATTACTGAGTTCACAGTTACTCTCGAGTGTGGCATGGTGACTGCTGGAGTGTTTCCGGTGACATCTGTGAAGGGTTGCATGTCCTGAGTTAAAGTGAGGACTGTAGCCTGAGTCGCACTGAGTCACCATAGAGACCACATTTAGTCATCAGCTTCCCCACAATGTAGAGGCTGAGTGAAACGATATCTGAAGAGCGTAGCAAAAGACCTTCCTCATTGCAAAGTTTGTTGACTTTTTTTTTTTTTTTTTACTCACCTCTTACTTTTCACCTCCAAATGGAAAACATCTTTTTTTTTTTTTTTTTTCAATGCAGTTTATTCAGGAACATTGAACAATCCTCGGACCCCGGGGAAAGCCAGCCCACAGCTTAAATAGCCTCTGGGTAGCCAATACCAGCGTGCCACGGGGGCAATGCAGATAGGTCCACATACATGGAAGCAAGCCAGATCCTCGGCCTTAGCCAAATGTGGAGTTGTTCGTGACAGAGAGCACTCACCATCGGGAAGGTGGAAGGCAGAAACCAGCTCCATCTTTAAGGCATAGCATTCCGCAGCTCTCTACAGTTCCCCCTTTTTGTTTTAGACGCATCAGGCAAGAGTAGAGGTCTGATCTCTGATATTAGAAATAAATTGGGACTTTGTACAGATGTTCATTTAGGTGTCATCCACCCAAAGAGCATCAGACCGTCCGATACCTTTTTCTCAGAGGCGGGACCTGGGGCATCAACCCGCATGCAATCAGACATGCTCTTCTCTGGGTCCAAAGCGGCTGACCCTGAGTGCAGTGCTTAGCCTCGCATCCTGAGCGTATCATTTTAGCTTTTTATGGTATCCAACCATGCTTGGGGAGAATGTCCTGCTTCAATGGCTGTAAAGTCCTGAATGATCATGGCTGCATCACACTGTTGTGAGACTCTAATCTTGCATATATACCACAGGCAAACCAAGGAGACCAACACCAGAAGGCCTGCTAACCCTCCCATGCCCGCCCATTCCTTCAGATGATTCATGGCTGCAGCAATCCATGTTGATAATCCTGTGGCTAGTCCTGCGTCCACTCCGGTAGAATTTACTGTGACAATGGCCACTCTCAGCTGCTCCATCGTAGTATCGAATTCTCCAGTCCAATTACCTAAAATATAGCTCGACAATTGTTTAGACAGATTTGCAGCACAGGAAAAATTCTCATGTTGTATGCTAGTGACACAAAGTCCAGCATACTTTCATTGACAGCCAGGTTGAGCGATTTGCCATAGGGTATCAATTTGCTCCTGCAAGAGGTCAATCCTCTGATTGAACACCATCAAGCTTCCTTTTAGTTGAGCATTAATTCCTTTATGTACAACTAAGGCATGAGCTACATTGGCTAAATGATTATTCAGGGTCTGAGCAGTCTGCCCAGTATGACTCATGGCTAATGCCCTGGTGGTAGCTCCAACAGCCGTCAATGAGATGGTAGTAACAATGGTGGCTGTAGTTCCAAGATCCCTTTTCTGTCTGAAGAGAGTCATAGCGTGAGGGGCATCAATGGGCATAGGCACCCAGTGAGGCATGTGAGTAACCAGGGCATACCTAACTTTACTAGCATTCCAGCATTGGGCAAAAAAGCAAGTATCATTACCACAATTACTTGGCTCTATCTGGCTAATAATGAATAAAAATGGGGGATATAGACAAACAGGTGTGGGCTTATAGGAAATATTATGAGAAGCCTTAACCCCTCGTTGGAACATCCTGCGTCAGTTCTAGAACTAGCAGTGGTGGTGTCCGAGGTCTCAAACATCTTAAATGAATTGGATTCATCATCCTGTGTTTTCAGATTTGTCTCATTACACCAAGTTTTTCACTCACAACATTTATTAAAGCCCAAATGTAATGTTCTGGAAGTATGTAAAATAAAAACCAAGTTAAAGGAAATTGTGAGTTTCCAGTAGACTGTAAGTTTTTCCCTAGAAATTTGACTAGGCTGTATTTTTTCCTTTAAAGATTTATTTATTTATTCTTATGTATACAATGTTCGGTTGGGAAGTTGTAGGGGGACTATGCTATGTGACATGAAATCCTATTATGTCTTCATGATTCTTTAGATATTATTATGTAATTCTTCAGAACTGTTATGTATGATAAATGAAATATATAATATAAGGGGCAAGTGAGATGTGGGTCCTGTAGTCCAGTCCTCAAGAGACAGAGGCAAAAGGACCCTGCAAGTTTGAAATCAGCCTGGTCTATGAAGTGAGCGCCAGGGTTACAGAGTAAGAATGTATGAAAACTAACAAGCAATACCCAAATCTAAAGGGCAACTCTAAATTCCTTGTCACCAAGAATTGGTTATTTGAGTGAGGTAAGATTTTGAAATATTTCACAATACACGTTAATTCTGTGACTATACATACATCTTACTTCTCAGTATCTACTTCTCACTGAAATGTCATCAGCTTATAAGGCAATTAGGACTCCATTGCCGTTGTGGCTCAAAATTTACTGACGGATTAAGAAAAAATCACTAAGTATGTTTTTCTTCTTGCACAGTAATGTAAAATGGTTACAGTGTGGTAACTTCAAAACTCCCAAATAATCTCATCCAGTAGTGGCAACCAGTTTGCCTGTTTAAAATTCAGTTTCATTTTAGTAAGAGAAAAACCTCGATCATGAATGGTTTTATAATATTCAGTAGGTTACTTTGTTTCCCGGAATTAAGTAATTGCTTCATTTTCTTTTAGATTCGAAATAAAATGATAGATGGAGAAAGTGGAGAAAAAACATTCAGAACTCTGGTCAAATCTCAAGATGAGGTAAGAGTTAATTAAGGTTTGCTCTTAAACAAAGGTATGCGTTGAGAGTAGTGATGTTGGTAATTTGACATTCTTTTTTTAAATTTATTTATTTTTATTATTAGTTACATTTTATTAACTCTGTATCCCAGCTGTATCCCACTCTCTTATTCTCTCCCAATCCCACCCTCTCTCCTTCATGTCCTCTCTGCCTGTTCCCAAGTCCACTGCATATATTTATTGGGTTTATTAGTGAAGAGGTTTTTTTTTTATATTAAAAAACTATATTCTTGAACAAAAATCTTGCAGTAGAAAAATGGCTTGGCAATTTAAGAGCACTTGTTGCTCAATTGTGCAATCTGGAGTTCAGATCCCAGCTACCTTGTTGACAGTCTCTGAGGTGCCTTTAACTTAAATTCCAAGAGCTCTGGTACGCCTTTTCAACCTCTGCCAACAACTACAATACACATGGACACATACACTCACCTAGAGACATATGCACACACACACGTGTAAATAAATCTTTTGAACACTATGTTCTTGAAACTACATTTAATGTCTACATGGTTTTATTATTATAAAAATAGATTTCTGCTGGGATACAAAGTGAATAAATTGTAATAAATTTAAAAATTAATAAAAAAATAAAAAATAGATTTCTTTACTCTAGGAATGTGGTAACATTTAACTTAAGGTTTATTCTATGTTACCTTGTACCGTCTGTGTACACAATGTTCTACTGATTGTGTGATGTGTGTTTTGTCTTGTTTTTCTATTTATACCCTCTATACCCTTTAAAATTTTCCTACATTTAGGTCTGAAAATAAATTATGTGATAACAAGTCACTGGTATATATAATAAATTGAATTGCTTCATGACTGAGTGTAAGATATTTTTATATGTGGGGACACTCTCTGTCACTGGTCATCTGTGAAATAAAAACAGACAATCGCATATTTGAATGTTCAGAAAGAGGCAGGATTAAGATGTTTTTGTGCCTGTAAGTTTAATTGCAACTTTCATGTACAACATGTATTCTTTACTCAAAATCCTGTATGCTGTAGGAGCATGTCTTCTTCCTAATTTCTTGAGAGCTCTTTTCCTAAAAAGAACATACAACCTAAACATTTTGAACAGCACACAACATTTCTATTTTGATATAATTATGAGGGCCTATTAACCAGAAGAGAAAAGGAGGTACTCAAACTTTTGTTTTTATTGAAATATCAACTCTAGTTGCCTCTACGTTAGCCAGGGTCTTTTCCCTTGCCCTCTGAATCAAGGAAGTAAAGTATTTAACAGTTTTGCCAATTCCTCCAAGAGCTTTGACCTTCACATTCTTTATGCAGCTCACAATTCACATTGTCATTTCCCTCTTCCAACTTACTGTCCACGCAGTCAGACTTTGAACAGTGGTCACCTATGAACCATATTTGCCTGCTTTTGGTTTCTCTTAAATGCAGTTTGAGGATAAATGCATTTGCTAGTCATCTATTAAAATATTGCTAGTCTATTTTGATCTATGATCTAGGTTTTCAATCAAGAAAATCTGTTATTTACTTTGAACAAAACTTTTTGATGTTAAATGTCAGATTTACAAAAATATTAAAATAATTGTAACATATACATTATTTTGATTTTTTCATTTTTTCTTTTATTGAAAATAGATTTTTTTCTCACATAATATATCTTTAATATGATTTTTTCTCACATATTATATTCCCTTATTCTTCCCAGTTCCTCCTCAACTCCTATTTGTCTCTCATTAGAAAACAGATTTCTTAGGAATAATAATAAAATAAAATATAATGCAACAAGTTAAAAAAATAACTAGCACATCAGGATAAGACAAACCAAACAAACAAAAGGAAGAGAGCCCAAGAAAAGGTATGAAGTGCAGAGACCAATTCATTCACACATTCACGACTCTCATCAAAACACTAAACTATGGCCATAATTTTTACCCCAAATGCCTGTAGGGTAAAAATAATGACATATCTATCATCTATTATATATATTGTATTTATTATATTGTATAATTGTTATATATTACATACATGTTATATATAGTATATATTGAATATTATATATGTATTATATATAATTGTATATTACGTACAATGTACAATAAATACAATATAATATTGTATATATTCTATTACTGTAATGGTATAATATATAACATTTAATAATATATTATTAAATTATAATATGCAATATACAATTATATTTTGACTATTATATATTCATAGAATAAAATAAAAAGTAAGATAATTTTTAGAAAATAGTTCTGAGAAGTCTTTATGAGACAAGGAATCTTCCAACACACCACTTTATTTTATTTCTTGTTGCCCATTTCCTGCTGGGCATGCACCCTATACCTTAAGGATAGTTTGTTTCCCCAGGGAGACTCCTTTGGAAAGAAAGAAATTTTCATTTGCGAGTGGGTATCAGCTGGGAAGAGCCTCTGGGTTAGGGCTGGGACACGTGTCCACTGCTTCCTTCAGCTCCTCAACCCCGTCTGGTAAACACCGCGCAGGACCTGTGCATGCTCTGCGGCCTCGTGGATTTATTCTGTGATTGGAGGGGGCCTTATCTCTTGGCTGTCCTCCATTGCTTCTGGCTCTTACAATCTTTCTGTCTCTTCTTTCACAGAAATCCCTGAACCCCAATGGGAGGTATTTGTTAAAGATATCCTGTTTAGGGCTGAGTTTTCCAAGATATTTCCTTTTTTTGCATATTGTCTAGTTGTAGGTCTCTGTATTTATTGCCATACATGTCAGCAGAGAGTGTCCCTAATGATGGCAGAGCAAAGCACTGACCTATGAGTATAGTAGATTGTCATTAGGACTATTTATATTGCTATATTCTTTTAGTAGAACAGTAGTAGTTGGTTTTATCATAGATCCCAGAGCTACCAAGTCTCAGGTTCTTGGCTATTAAAGCAGTGTTGGGTATGGATTCTATCTCATGGGGTGGCCCTTCAGACAAGTCAGATATTGGTTGGTTACTCTCACAAGCTTTTTCCACCATTACACTAGCATGTCTTGGAGGTTGAACACTATTGTAGATCAAGTGGGTTGTGGATGGGTTGGTGTTTATGTTTTTCCTTTGGCAGCCTGCAGAATGCCTGCCTGTACTAAAGACACCAGAAAGTAGAGGTGAAGGCTCTTTGTAGGTTTCAGCTTAACTTCTCGATGGTCAATGAGTTATGTAGGTGTCCAATTCAACAGCGGGCCCTTGTTTTCCATTTGTAGAAAGCAACCTATAATCTTGGCATCAGCAAGAGTAGTCTGGGGGTTCCCTTGGCCTTCCTTGTCCAACAATTCAGGCTGATGTAACTCACTCCTAGTACTGGAAACCTCATTTAGTAACAAGAGATGTCCAGTTAGGGCTCTCTCTTTCATGTTATTTGGTAACTCCATTTTAACCACATTCATATATGTATATATTTTAGGAAACTTTTATTATATTAGATTTCTATAGTACTCAAATGACCCTAAATGTTAGCTGTCTCTTTCCAAATTCTCTCCTTTGTCTGCCCTCTTCCCTCTCGTCACTTTATCCTTCAGTTCCAGCTTTCCTCCATCAATCCATAACTATCTAATCTATTTCCATTTCCTAGATTGATATATCTGTACCTCCTAGATCCTTACTCTATACCTGACCTCTGTGGTTCTAAGCATTATAGCTTGGTTATAATTGATTTAACTGCTAATATGCGCATATATGTGAATACATACGATATTTGTCGTTCTGAGTCTGGCTTACCTCACTCATCATTATTTTTTCTACTTCCATCTATTTACCTGCTAACTTCATGATTTTATTTTTTAATGACTGAGTAATATTCTATTGTATAAATGTACCACATTTTGTTTATCCATTCATCTGTTAAGGGATATCTAGGTTGTTTCTAAGTTCTGGCTATTATACATAGAACAGCAATGAACATGGTTGAACAAATATCTCTATGTTAGGATAAGTGTTCTGTGGACTCTTTCCCAAGAGTGATATAGCTGGATCTTGAGGTAGATTGATTTCCATTTTCCTGAGGAACTACAACACTGATTTCCATAGTGCTTGTGTAAGTTTGCAGAGGCAATAAAGCAAAAATTTAATAAAGGAGACCTTACGAATCTGAAAAGCTTCTGCATAAGTCAAGACACCATTATTTGGACAAAGCAGCAGCCTAAAGAATGGAAAAAGATTTTTACCAACTGCACATTTGATAGATGTCTAATTTCCAAAATATATCTACAACTCAAAGAGAGATAGCAAGAAAATAAATAAGTCCAACTAAAGAATGGAATACAGGTCTAAACAGGAAATTCTCAAAATAAGAAACTCAAATGGCTGAGACACACCTAAAGAAATGTTCAATATCTTTAGTCATCAAGGTAATGCAAATCACAACTACTTTGTGATTTCATCTTACATCTGCCATGTTGGTAAGATCAATAAACAAAAGACAGCTCATGCTGGAAAGGATATGGAGTAAGAAACACACATCCATTGCTTGTAAGACGTTATTCTGATTTTAAGACGTTATCATTGAATTACATCTGTTGTTACTTTATGCAAAATTTAGCGTGAATTTTAAGTTATTATAATAACATTTAAATTACAATGCTTTAGTCTAGCTTAACTGAAAGTATCAGAACTCGTCAGACAAAAGTCAGAAAATGGTGAAATCTGTTATTTCTTGAAAGAAATCATTAAACTTTTCTTTGCACCGTTTTTCACTCCTATGATATAGGAAAGTTGAATGTTAACACGTATCAACACTGGATGACAGATCATTTTATTTCCAGGCATGTGCCCTATTTCCCACAGAGGATCTCTTCACAAGGAATAATGAATACTTTTCACACACCTGCCTCAGATTAATTTATAGATTTTTTCCATATTCATCTTTATCAGGAGCTCAGTTATTCTTTAATAAGGCAAATGCACAGAGTAAGAAAGTAAAAGCTACATCTGTGCAATTAATATACCTAGTAGAAGAAACAATGAATGTGTTTACTTGCATTCTATGACACAAGAGGTATCGTACATCCATGAACTCTGTGCTTTGCCTGGCAAATAAAAGGTTTTTCTAACCTTCAAAGATGGAGTAATTATCTACTTACAACAGCATGATATATCCATACAAAGGCATTGTGAGATTTTAATTGCAGAAATGCTAATGCATTTTCCTCCTCATATCAGCCGTCCTTTGCAAACATGCTCTACTCTGGTGGATATGTGAGCCTTGTCTAATATTCTATAATCCCATTTCATCATTAAATGAGCTTTTAAAAAATGTTTCAGAGTTTTGAAGAAAGTGCTTTGTTATAAAATATTAGGCTTTTATGCTTATCAATCCCTAACTGTTTCATTTGAGTACTTAGTTCTATTTCATACTTTTACTAGATAAGCATGCACAACATTTCTAAATTGTATAATATAATATGTCATTCACTTGTGAAAAATCACCACAGAATTTCCATGTGGACATTGTATTTTTACTCATTCTAAAAACTCAGAGATGAGGAGCTATAATGACCATATTTAACTTTCTTTCTAGAGATACATTGACAAAGGAAACCGAACATACACATGGACACCTGTCAATGGCACAGATTACAGGTACCTAAGTACATTTATAAATGTCTTGTATAAAGGGCTATTCAATTCAATGCAATTTTTTTCTAATATTTGGTAGCCTGTTTTCAATAGCGTAGCATGAAATCTTAATTTTAGTTAGCTGTGTTCAGTGGAAATTTCAATAGAGCAATTACTCCGTATAATAGGAAAAAAAAAGTTACAGAATCTGATTTTCAGACTGCAAAAGGTGAAAAGTAACTAGCAGTATAGTATTTAGAAATGATTTGTTTACTTAATGACAATAGTAATGGAAATGATGTAATCCCCATAACTATTTATAGTTACTTCTGTTGGTTTCTTCTTTTATTTCCATTTAACTTAATAGTTTTTATTTATGTTGTGGCTTAGCTTAAAAGTAACTGTGTGCTTTCGTTTGTCACAGTATGTGTTATGAAATAACTTTAGCCCTGCTGACTAGTTTAAAAATATCTGGTTCCCTCTCCTTTTCTGAACTTTGGAGCCTAGACAGCCTAATACTCAATAATCTGTAGGATGATTCTTTCCTTTCCTCACAGCCAATGACAATCTACTCTACCCCTTACCATACTTCTCTCTTTGTTTTTGCATTTCTTGGTTTCTCTGTGTAGTGCCTGCTGCCCTGGAATTTACTTTGTAGAACAGGCCTCAAACTCAGAGTTCTGTCTGCCTCTGCCTCCCAAATGCTAGGATTGAAGGTAGGTACCTCCACCGCCCAGCTACTCGACTCTCTTGCTTTAAGTCTTCTCAGAGCTCTGTGATTTCTATTTGGTCCTGTGTCCCACATCACTGGACAAGTAAAATGTTTCTTCTTGTTACTCATTATCTCTTCTTCTTGGTAATTCTCATTTTTTAAATTTTATATCATCAAACCATACTTCCCATCCAGCCTTCCTTCATTTTAATAGTCATTGCTCTTTCTTCTAAGATAGACTCATTTTCACTCTCCTACATTCATAGAAATCCATATTATTCTGTGACCACTATTGAAGTTATATTTATATGTGAAAGTAAAACAAGATATCTTTGCTAAAATAAATCCTAAACTAAAAATAGCAGGTCAAAATTTTACCATTATTTCCACAGACTTAGAATTAGTCTGTCAAGGAGCTCCACAAGAAGAGCAACAGAATCAAAAATACCTGGGCCCAGGGGTCTTTTCTGAGACTGACACTCCAACCAAGGACCATGCATGGAAATAACCTAGAACCTCTGCTCAGATAACCTAGAACCCCATGGCAGCTCAGTGTCCAAGTGGGTTCCCTAGTAAAGGGAAAAGGGACTGTCTCTGACATGAACTCAGTGGCTGGCTCATTGATCACCACTCCCTGATGGGGGAGTAGCCTTACCAGGCCACGGAGGAAGACAATGCAGCTAGTCCTGATGAGAACTGATAAGCTCTCAGATGGAAGGGGAGGAGGACCTCCCTTATCGTTGGATGTAGACAGGGGCATGGGAAGAGATGAGGAAGGGAGGGGGCTACAGCTAGGATACAAAGTGAATAAACTATAATTAATAAAAAAAATTACTCTGCCAAGTTGTTTCCATGTTTCTAAAAGTTTAACCTCAATTTCTGTTTTTATTAATGGAATAATTATAAGCACTTGGAAACAGTCAAGGTCTATAACCTACATTCATGTAATACTAAGAAAGATGAATCTCCATTTCTCCACCTTCTCTTCTCTAATGAGCTCATCATCTCCTACTTATTCACTGACTTCAAAATCATCTGGAGCTTTTACATTTTATCTATAGCAGCTTCATATCCTACAAATCCTTTCCAACACCACATTTTACCTAACTCTTGGCAGCCTTGAGGGCCTGGAGATTTCAACAACACAACAAATTTAAGATGCTCTTATATGTCTTAATTTTTTTTTCTTGTTGTTGTTGCTGCTGCTGTTGTTGTTGTTTTTCTAGACAGGGATTCTCCTTGCAGCCTTGTCTATCCTGTACTTGTGTTGTACACCAGGCTGGCCTCAAATTCAGAGATCGGCCTGCCTCTGCCTCCCCAAGTGCTGGAATTATGTATGTTTTTTGATGACTTACTTCTTCTCCTCAAAACCGTAAATCTTCCGTGCAGTTTCTCTTACGTGATTTTATTTTTCTCTACTCTGTTGAAAAATGCTGTGGTGAGGGAAAACTTGTCACTATAGTGCTCAGCTTTTCTCTTTAGTTCTAATCTCACTACAGAAAAAGATCATACTTGATTATCATCGTTAATACAACTCCACTCTAATCCCCTAGTTGGCATCTTACTCAATATAACACAGCCTAGCATGGCAACAGTTCCCTAACCATTTCATTCTCCTTTCCACTAGCTTTCTCAAATTACTGTTCATATGCTCAACTGAACAGCCTCTGGTGAAGCCTTATTTCTCCTCAAAGACACATGTAGCATTCTATATTAATGCCTTTGTTCCTAAAGGCACTTTGAGTTAAGATAACTTTCTAAGGACAAGCCTCCTGTTCATTCCTCATCTACTTTGTCTCTCAATACTCTTCAGAAAGGCATTTCTAAGATATTTAGTTAAAATCCTATGTTGCCACTCTTTAGCTCACCTAAAACTCCCTACAGTTTCTTCACAAACAGGCTTATAGAGAGACATTTAACTCTGTTGAAGACTGTTTCCTTAAGTCCTAAGAAGACTACCATGCTCATAACACAGGGACACAAAGTACATACTTTCTAAATGAGTATAAAGCCGAAGAGTCTCATTTTGAAGAAATAAGTTGTCTCATTTTTTTCTTTCATCATTATTATTAATTATTATTATTATTATTATTATTATTTACAGTTTACTTTGTGTCTCGGTTGTAGCTCCCTCCCTCATCAACTTCCACTCCCACCCTCCCACCTTCTTCCCTAGTCCACAGATAGGATAAGTCTTCCTCCTCTACTGTCTGACCCTGACAGTTTTAACTTGAACAAGCTTGCAATCTGTTTCATCAGAAAATTATAGTCCTGAATTTTTTTTATTTTTTATTAATTTTTATTTTTTATATTAATTGCAAGTTATTTACTTTGTATCCCAGTCGTAGCCCCCTCCCTCATTCCCTCCCAATCCCACCCTCTCTCACTCATTTCCTCCCTCCCCCTTTCCAAGTCCACTGCTAGGGGAGGTTCTCCTCCCCTTCCATCTGACCTTAGTCATCTTTCAGTTTTTGAGTAAACCTTTAAAAGCCCACAAAGTTGCCGGACACCAGGAAGCTCTGTTTCTTAAAAAATGATGTCAAAACACAGTATAAACCAAAGGTATTGGTTGCAAAGGTATTGGGGGAGTATGGTTCCTGCCTTTGTTGTTAAGACAAGAATAGTATAGAAACATGTAATATTTTTTTTTTTACCATGACAATGAGTCAGCCATGTTAGTTGCTTTTACTTCAGTTGCAAATCTACCTTTGCGGTTATCTAAATTTTTGGGTCCTGTTACTGTGTTAATTCCTTATGGAAGTTTTAACTGCATTCACACACATCCTGCCTCCTCCCAGATCCATTCCCTGCCTCCCTCCCTACCCAAATTTATGTCTTTAGAAAAAAATTAATCTCATCAAGTCCAGTATCTTCTGCCTGTATATTCTTGAATATGTTAACTTACACTGAAGTGTGGTCTGACTAGGGGCTAACCTGATTAAAAACTTCTCCTTACTTTTTCAGTAGTAATAAATATCTCACAACTTTTAACTGGTGCTGGAATTTTGTGCCTATCCCCCTTCTCCATGATGGGTCATTTTCTGGCTTCAGCTTGGACAGGTCTTATTGATTCTTTATAACTGCTCTCCATTCATAAGTGCAGCTGTACCTAGTAAACACTGAATCATGTAGTTATCCACCATCCCTGGCTCTTATCGCTCATCTTCCACATTGAAATCTGAGCCTTAAAATGTAATATAGATACCCAGTTTAAAGCTGAGCATTCTGCAGTCTCTTATTGTCTTCATCTCAGCCACTTGTGCATCTCTGCGCTAATGACCATCTCATACAAATAGAAATCTCTTTGCTTAGGCTTGAGGAGATGCATTAATCTATAGATGTAACGATAAGTTGCTTGATGTTGGTTTAGTGCTTTGTGTATTTAACAGAATTGTTATTCTGTTAGTAGATTCACTCTTAGAGCCCAAAAATGGTGCAAGGCATGGACTTCGTCTTATGGCGTTGGCCTTATACCCAATTAGAAAGTGGTTTGTAGCTTCCAGGCTGTTCATGACACTGTTACGTAATTGGGCCTATCTTGCCAGCCCAATCATTACTGTAGCTTACAATGTTCACAGGCAGTTCTAAGTTGGTAATTGTCTCACAGATCGCCTCTTCACTCAAACTCTTTCCTTTACACACCCGGGAGCCGTGTGTAGTGTGGTGTGTAGTGTGAGCATTGTTCTTTCCTCAAGTTCTGAACCACTCTCTGCTCACAATACATTACATTGAAACTATTACGAATGGTATCGATGGTGCATGTTTCTAACGGCCTCTCTGCTCTGTCCCTTTGCTGCTTTTGTCACCTCGCAGCTCTGAAGGAGAGAGCCAGAGCCGTGGCCTCCTTACTTTGCATGCTTTCCTCACAGAGTCCAGTCCCAAGTCTCTAACCTTGGTGCCAATTAAATGCATATTCTAAAGTCTAGGCACATAGATTCACAAGTAATGAACAAGTACATATCATATTCTGCCTGAAACTCTAGGACTTGATTAAATGAATGACATACCAATTTCAGACCCAGGTGGTTTCTTTCTGTTTCCTTAAACTTTGTTCTAACCTAGGCAACACATTTTAAAATGCAAATAATGACTTCTTTCACTGGAATGTAGTGTTTTTCTAAAGAGATTTACTTTGATGGGGATAAACAGCCCGAGTTGAAAACTGTGTTATAGTCCATTTAATTCAGTTAACTAGGTTTATGTGCATCACAAAACTATTGCCTGGACTCTATCATCCATCATGTGTCACTTGCTTTATTAAACTCTAATCTCTGAGAGGAAATAAAGAAGCCTTGTTGTATTGGGTTCACATTACGAGATCAAGCAATCCTTCCATAGGATAGCATCACTGCCTTGGAATGTTGGTAAAGATCTTATCTGGGATATGTAGAAGAAACAACTGTTGGGTTGACTTGAAAATAGATATAAGTATTTTTCTATAGAATGATTTGTGACTATGAGTAACAGCATCAGTCTTGCAGGCCAACACATAATGTATTTAATGTGCCAATTTTACAGCTTTCATTGGGATCCCCATGGGTTGTTATATGACTTTTGGTGGTGCATAACATGTAACTCAAGCTTCTAGAGAGACGTTGTACCAGTCGTATGATACGGTGTTATCAGTTTTAATTAGAAGTTTCTGGTGATGATAAATGCTATGGAGCAATAAAAATGCCCTAATTCCCCTTGAGAGAAATTTGTAGGAGGCAGTTTTCAAATACTTGGTAATTCTGTTCTTCTATAAACGGCAAGTGAATTATGAAAGGTCATCTTGCTTTCAGAATGATTGCATTGCTTATTTTAATTTTAATCTCTTCCTCCCCTCTAAGTTACATATAAAATAAATGCAGAAATTTTCATTGAATCTACCTAACAATTTAATTCCTTGACCTTTTTCCATAAGTAGAGTCTATGAATTACTTAATGGTGCTGAAAGCTTTGGGAATTGAGGGTAGCAAGTACCCACTCATTTTTGCCATTTTTCTTTCAAAATTAAAATTTGGAAAGTAAACCTTTGCATTCAATCATGTGTACAGGAAAATATTCACATTTATATTCATTAGAAAAGGCTGAAGTTTCTATTTTGTCCATTATATAATTATCTATCAGTACCATGTAATGATATTATAGTTTGGATTTCTCTTCCCTTATCCGCAGATACAGGGGCTTGGATGACTTAAAGGATCTTCAAGTGCCTAATAATATTCAAATTCCTAGAATGGAACACATTTTCTGGTGTTTCACTAGTATTGGGGTGCAATGTTAAAAGCATGTTAACCAAGAATTATTTTTTGTGTATAATTTCATTGGCTATCTTAGAACTATACCCATTTCTTGCATTTAGGGCTCTCTGTCTTCCTTTTACATTCAAGGAGTAGCAAAGGTCATTTGCACTAGCAAATGAGGATAACACAACATTTCTGTCTTATGTGTATATTAGTATATTAGCTAAGGAGAAAGTTTGCCTCTGACAACTACCTCATCTGAATTAAAAGCTCTAAAACGTTCGTCATATGTTCTTTGAATTAGACACTTCTCCAAAAGTAGGGGTATCTAACAGACAGCTTCTAGAGAGAAAGCATTCAAATGAAGTGAGTGACAGGCTTACTTAACTCTTTGTATCTAAAACACTTTGAAGTTGGCCTCTGATTATAGTGGAACTGTCCTTTAATTAGGGCATCTTCTATGGGACTAAATTAGTCTCATGACTCTTAAATCTACTAAAGTCAGGAAACCCTTCCTCTGTCCATACCAATGTACCCAAACATGTGCCATGTCCACAGTAAATCAATTGTACACATGAATGAGAAACAATCAATCTCTATAAAGGGCCAGAATTTCTCCACATGCAGACACTGGGGGTCTTGCCATAGAACCAGAGCTTCAAAAGCGTCGGTATGTAATCCCTCTAGGGTGTGTATTTCCTGATATTTCTGTGCACTGTGTACTGGTAGCAATGATGACTCTTTAATTTTTAATTATGATTGGTTCAAAGCATTCAACATTATGTATAATAGAGTATATCCAACCGATATGATATTTACTTTGTTTCAATTTAAACCCTTTTCCCTGCTTTTTTTGTTGTCAAACTCTGGAAGCATGTAATGAAATTGTCTGGAAATGTATGAGGGATCTAAAGCGTTCCTCCTCAGCTATTTTATGGCTGCTTTGGGTAGTTTATTACCTCCTTGCCTCTTAATTCTCTGCACGGTATAGAGCTGGATGACACTGTTTAGCAAGGTGGAAATTAAGAACTCTATTTGCTGAAAGCATTTCCTTGTCAAAGTAACATGTCCTCTCTTTCACATGAGGAAGATCTTCAGATTTTCCCATGAACTCGATGTGTCTTTTTTTTTTTAAGTTATGTTTCATTTTTGTTTGTTTGTGTTTATGCTTCTCTTGTTTCTATTGCAGTTTGGCCTTGGTATTGCCAACCTACAGTTTTTACTATATAAAAGCCAAAATAGAAGAGACAATAACTCAGGCCAGATGTAAGTACTGTGAAAGCAACTTCAGGGTCTATTTCTTATCTCCTAGTCTCAGATGTTTATGCCTAGACTTTGGAATACCCAAGGCTTATACATTTTAGTAGGTATGATTATCAAATCTGCAGCAATGATTCTAACCCATTCCAAACATGCAAGGAACAAGAAATATTCTACATGGATAGAATATGAGCAGGTACTGCAGTCTCACTGGCAGTCCCACCTCCCTCCCCTGCCTTGCTATGTGCTCAGAGAATCATTGCAGTGCTGTCTCCTCTGCGCCTGTCGTTTTAAGGGTCTGTGAGTGTGAGCTGGCGTGAGATGTTTCACATGCTAATACCAACATGGTCTCTGCTCGTGGTGGTAGTGCTGTGCTAGCAATGCTTTTCCTTTTCTTATCTTTCCTTTCCTTTCCTTTCTTTTTTTTTCTTTTTTTCTTTTCTTTTCTTTTTTTTGCATTTGGCCAGAATAATGTTGTGCTTGGCAATTAGCTTTCTTTTTATAATCCAAATTAATGTCTCAGTAACTCAGATCAATTCACCTTTAAGCATTCTTTGGAATGTGGAGTAATTAATGTCAGTGCCTATCTCAAGTCATTGTTACATTTTGGTTTTGATGGCTAGATTTAGTTAAGCAAAATGACCATCATACCCTTTGTACAGCACTCAATGTTTAGTAGCAACCTAATTTTTTTTTTCTTTTAGGATTCAGTAAAGAAATATGTGTATCTCTTTTACTGGTTTCCATTTTTTTTTCCTCTGCCTGTTCTTTTGCTGTTTGCAGCAGTGGTAGACACTTCTGTATTTTGAAAAATTAAAAAAATATACTTGCACTTTCAATTAATAGGTATGATGGTCTTTTAACAAACAGCAATTTTGCATGAGCTAGTTCTTTCTGTGATAAAGGAGGGGGTGACTAATGAGTCTTTGCTGATTGGTAAGTTCTTCTGTTTGGAGCTGGCATCATTGGTACTGCACCCGCATTAACCACTCTGCAAAAACAGACCCTTGAAATAACCACAGTACAGAGAGGGGAAAAAATAATAAAATTGACAGGACATATCTTCCAGCCTTCAAAAATACATGTTTTTCCAAACTACAGCTGTACATAAATGGACCTTTGATCTATGCACAATATTTTTATTCACAGTCATTGAATAAAATATTGTTTGTGACCCCCTTTACTTTACCCTCTTTTTTTTTGTTTCCCTGCTTTCTCTTTCTGATGGATTTACAGCAAAAAGGGGAAAAATGAAGGGCAAGTATTTTCTTGTTGCTCAATTTCTTTCTGTTTAGTACACAGCATTTTCACTAATATTTTCATTCCTACTGGATATTATCCTCTGTGCTTCACATTTGCTAGAATTTCCTCCATGACTACCTGAAAGTTGGCAGCAGAACAGGGCATGTGGGCCTGTGTTTGCTCATGCAACCTGTCACACTCAAGTTCATTTTATTTATTTATTTTAGATTTAATATCATTTTTCTTTTTTTACATCTTTCCACCTACTAATTCATACCAAACATGAAGATTCTTATAACTTAATTAAATGCATGAATGCATTCATTCAAAGCATTTTATCATAATTTGATGTCTTCATTGATTTTTAAATGGAACACTTGCTATAATATATATTTAATATTTTAAGATACTCAAATATATTAGAATTAGTAAATGGAAATATATAAGTAGCATTTTACCTTTATAATAACTTATGCAGTTGCTACTGTAATTGTCTAGTGAAGTTTAGCCATGTTATGATCTTATTATTTTGGGAAGCATTGAGAAGCTTGACAGTTAATTTGTTTCAACTTTAGGATGTAAGTAGTCTCTTTAGACCTTTCCTACCAGATACTCTGTATAATGTTTTCATGTTGTCATAGACCCTTGAAGCATATGCTATATATTATTTATCTAATCCTATATCATTACATTTTCAGATTCAGAAACCCTGAAGCCAGACAATTTTGAAGAATCTGGCTATACCTTCATAGCACCAAGGTTGGTTATGCTGTTTTGATTTCCTCTGTAAAAACTCATCTTTTTAGCTTAGCCCTTCAAAAAAAATTGTAAATTGGGGTCAAAATTACTGTATGTTCATTCTGTGTTAAATTATGGAACCAAAGAGACAATGACTTTTGAACTTCCAATAGCCTGCTTTTTCATTCAAATACCTGCTATTTGTCTAAAGACTTGCGGAGCAGTGTGCAAACTTGGGTGCATAGTGGCAGATGGGACAGAGAGGCTTTGGTCTGCTGGAATGAACAGTGCATCCAATCATGGAGAAATGTCTACTGGAGGATGCATGACATATACATATATAAGCACAAAGATACTCCATGTATACATATAATTATCTTGTAAGCATAGCTACAGACATGTATGTATGCCTACTCACATATATGTATACATATGTACTTACATATATGTAAGCCCACCTACTTAAATAGGTAGTGTTTTAAACTAATAATAATATTTGTATATACTCAACACAGATTTATGGATTGTAAATTTTTATTGAAGAATGAATTTTTATTATGTTTATTATTAAAAACTAAGTAATACACATTGACATGCAAACTAGTTTGGTCACAAGTTTTTGCCGTTTGTCTTTTTAAGGTTGGCAATACGTACAAACCATTGAGTATGGACCCAGGGCATTATCTCCTCCAGATTGCTTTATCTACCAGTGTGATTGGTCCTGATAGCTTAACCAGAGCGCTTTTGTCTTCTGAGTCCACCTATTTGAGGCAATGGTCCTGCATGTCTTTCTGTGGACCATGTGTCTGAGCCTGGCCTTCTTCCCCTTCTTGATGCAGTAGGTGATCCCATCTTACAACACAGCAGGCAGAAAAACCACCAGCTTTGGGGTGTTTATATAACATGTAACCACTGCCGGCTGAGCTTGTTTGTCCCCCAAAATATAGTGAGAGTATTGACTCCAGTTTGGAAGACAGCTGGTCAGTTAGTGAAGACATTCTCTCTGCCGGCAGCTTTCTTCTCAGTGTAGATACACAGCCTCTGTTTCTTCTGCCACTTTGTGTGTGGCCTGTACTGTGGGCAACCTTAAGCAAATGAGAAGCTTAACAGTCCAGGGCCTTGGGGAACTGGTTAATTTCAGAAGATACTTTGAGCAGCTCATAGTAGATAGCCCTTTGAGGACAGACTGTTGTATTGAGGCCATTGATCAAGTGGTGGGAATCATTAGGCCAGGATGTCCTGTCCAGTGTGAAAGTTCTTAGGCTTTTTCTCAAAACACAGGATTCACCCCCATTTTTGTCCTCCTGTACCTTTTAGACTGTAGGGGTCAAAGTAACATTTCTCCTCTTGGTTTCTTTTTATTTTGGTGTATTGTCCAGCTGGAGGCGAGGAAATCTGCATTGCCTCACGTAGTGTTGCTGTGCACGCTCATGCGTGTGTGCTTTTGTTTGTTGAATGTAGTAACATTGACTCACCTAATTTGTGTGTTATGTACTGTATGTTTGTAGGGTGTGTGTGTGGGGGGTGAGTATGTACACCCATGGAAGCCATAATTTTTTTTTCACTATTGCTCTCCACCTTGTTTCCTTGAGACAGGGTCTCTCATTGCATGCAAACCTTGAAAATTCAGCGGGCCTCAGTTAGTAGGAAGCTCCTAACAAGCTCCTATTCCCCCTTCTCACTCTGAGATGGCGAGTGTGCTTATTGATGCCCATCTCATGCCATTACATTCATATGAACATATCCGACTCTTCAATTTTATTTCTGTCAGGTACAGAATGCACAGTTTTCTCTTACCTCTATTTGACAATTTGAAACTATTCAATTCTTTATTTTGGTCCCCTAGCTCTAGTAGATAGTATAAATATTAAAATAAATATATTTCCTATTAATCTAGGCTAAGACATCCAAGAAAACAGACAGAAGATTCCATTATTATTTTTTCAGTTACACTCTTACAGAAAAAAAATTCAAAGAACCTAAAAATGGTTCCTAAAGTTATTCACAGTTATTCCTTTGTTTTTGCAAATGAAATTACAAAATACTGCTACTATTTGAAAATTGGTAGTATTTGTATTATTTTGAAAAATCACAGTTAACAGAACTGATCTTAAGCTTTGAAAGAGAATCCCTCCTTTATTTGTGCTGTGGACTGAGTTGGCCAGCTTCCCCATTGTCTTTGCCATTCCACCCTTGATGTCATACTATTCTGATTTTCTTAGCCCTGTCCAGCAACAGATGCAAGATTCTCCCACGAGCCTCAATTCTTCCCCTGACAGAGAAAATACTGAGCTGTGCTTACCTAGGCTTTTTTCTTATATGAGTCCATCTTTAAGCCACAAACCATGCGTTAATTCCTCACCTACAAATTGGGGTGATATCTCCCAAATCTAACGTGACAGTTCTAACTGCTAGAAACAACAGATGCAAGTGTCTTGTTGACATTGCAATAGAGGATCAAACAGATCTCTAGCCAGCCTTTGTCCACCCTCATAATTCCACAGAAGACATTCATGTGTCATGAAAGCCTAACGGGAATATTTCTTCAATGTGCTTCCAATTCAGTGTCTTGTAAATATTTGTCCCACTTGGAAAGCCTTTCTTCTGTTGCTTTTATGAAGAAAATATAATTCTTCCAATGTACACTCTTGAGACTTGGTAGTTGTCCTGGTCTGCTCCCTGATGTCGTACTACTAGTTGATCCCTGAGCCTTGCCAGTTCTATGCATATTTCTGTCACTCTGTTTTTCCCTAGTGCAGGCCAAGGTCTTTTTGTACTTAGAGCTGCATCTGAGTGGTTCTCTTATTTCCTCCATTTGCTTCTACTTTCCAATCCTGTTTCTCTTCTGTGACTAGAGAGAATTTTTAAACTGTGAAGGCATCTTCCCTAACTGCTAATTACTAACTAGTGCCCCTCTGCATTGCTATAGGGGTGATCTGGGCTGTATTCCACTGTTTTCAAGTGCTCTCCCACCAGGGATCAGGGTTCTATTGTGGTTCCCTTGACTATAAACTAGGAGCTTTCTAACTAACTGCCTGTTTATTAAAGTACAGAAAGTCTCATTTTCCTATGTACTGTTTCTGGTGGATACACTATCATTCTAGTTTGCTTTCTGTTGCTGTCACAAAACACTCTGACCAAAAGCAACTTGGGAGAAGAGTGAGGTTATTTAGATTACAGTTCCAAGTTGAGGGAAGGATGGACAGGAATTTAAGCTGGAACTTGAAAGAGAAACCATTGAAGAACATTGCCTGATGGCTAGCTCATGGGGACTTGCTTATTACCATTTTCCTAGGACACAAGGCTACTTACAAAAGGAATGGTCCCACCCACAGTGGAGTGAACCTTCCTACATCAATTAACAGTCAAAACAGAAATCCACAGAATTATCCATAGGCCAAACTGATCTATGCAGTCCCTCAGCTGAGAATCCCTTCTCAGTTGACTCTAGCATATGTCGAGTTGACTGTTTAAAGCTTAGTAGGGCACAGTCCAAAGGCTGCTAGAGCAGTAGATTTGACTAGTACCAGCACATCATAGAACACACTTGCTGGGTCACTTGCTGAATTGTCTTATTTTAAAAGGCTTTCCTGTGCCTATTACAAAATCTAGATGCTCTTAGCTTATTTCTAAGTACACTGGGCTTTTTTGCTGTTTTTCATTACCTTTATTCTTCCACCTACTCTCTTTTGCAATTTTTAATCGTGTATACATATACTCCACAGAATCCTAAACCTCAACATCAGCATGGAAAATCCCAATCATTACTCTGTTGTGTATCCTGCTGACTGTTTCATGAGAGCCAGTGTTTCCCTTACCAAATATTTAGCCACTTTTTATTTACATCACACAGTGTCCACTTAAATTACTATTTGACATTCAGTATTGAACCCCTTGTTCTGTGTACTGTAGATCTGAGTAAATATTTGGTAACTGGAAAATCTATGAATATATGACTATCACTTTTAAAACCTTATGATTGTCAGTAATAATTGTGATTGTGCATGCACTGCTTGACTGTCAGTGTGTGTTTCTACTATGTATTTCTCTATGTGTGTGAAACTATGAGTCTATGAGTGCAGAAACTAAAAGTCAACTTTGAGAAATATTGCTCCTTGAACCTTCCTATTTGATTTTTTTAAGACAAAGACGTCGATTGGCACATTGTTTAGAATTCAACCAGTTAGGCAGGCTTTTTGGCCAATAAGCCCCAAAGATCCACCTGTCTCCTCTTCATGTCACAACACCTGGGATTTTTATGTGGGTTCTGGAAGATCTGCACGCCTACATTACTTAATATTCTAATTTGTTTTCTGTCCTTCTCATAAAACACCATGCCCAAAAGCAAATTAGACAAGGAAGGACTTTCAAACCATAGTCCATCATTGAGGGAAGTCAGAACTCTTGAAGGGCCCTAAGGGCAGGAAAGGAAACATGGAGGAGTCCTACTTATTGGCTTGCTTTCTTCGTAAATAACCCAGGACCACCTGCCCAAGAATGGCACTACCCACAGTGGGCTTGGCCCTTCTATATTAATCTTTAATAAAGAGGATGTACCACAGACCATCAATTAAAGTTTCCTCTTAACAGGTGACCCTATTTTGTGTTATTTTGACAAAAATTAACTAGCATAATTGACGTTGAAACAAATTCATGATTATTAAGCCTTAACCTTCCCGTTATAGTTTATACCTAATATCTCATTTTAACATAGCAATATCAAACACTGTATAATGGTAAAAGTTACACTGTCTTTAAGTTTTTCAGCGCTTAAAACAGGGAGGAGCCTAGGGAAGATACTCAGTCCTCATTGAGAAGGTCAAACAGGATAGACATCGGAAGTGGGAGAAGCTAGGGAACAAGACAGGACCCTACCACAAACTCTACTGATTGGGGTGTAGAAGCAGAGGCTGAGACTCATAGCCAAACTTTTGGCAGAATGCAGGAAATCTTATGGAAGAAGGAGGTGATAGAAAGACCTGGAGGGGACAGGGGATCCATAAGGAGACAACAGAACCAAAAATCTGGACCCAGAAGGGCTTGCAGAGACAAATGAATCAACCATGGACCATGCATGGAGAGGATCTAGATCCTCTGATCAGATGTAGCCCATGGAGGCTCAGTCTCCATGTGGGTTCCCTGGCAGGGGCAATCTCTGTCATGAACTCAGTTGCCTGCTCTTTGTTCACCTCCCCTGGCAAGGTGGCATTACTAGACCACAGAGAAGGAGGATCCAGACAGTCCTGATGAAACCTGATAGGTGAGAGTCAGATAGTAGGGGAGGATGACCTCCCCCATCAGTGGACCAGGGGAGGGATTTCGGTGTGGGTATGAGGGAAAGAGCTTAGGACCTGGAGGGGATGAGTGCAAGGACTATAGCAGGGATACAAGGTGAATAAATTGGAATAAATCAATAATAATACAAATAATAATAATAATAACTCCAAGATCTCTGTAAAACTCAAGTCTCCTAACTGTGGGCTCCTGTAAAATCAAAATGCAAATTACAAACTTTATTATTCTAAGAAAAGGGATTCAGGGCACAAAGAACTAAATCAAAGCAAAAACATCTGGGAGTGCAAATCAAAGCCTGTGCTTCAATGTACATCATCTTGGACTCACTTAAGATCTTCTGGGTTTCAAAGGGCTTGACCTGGCCCCCTTCTCTGGCTCTGCCATCCATAGCACACATATCTTGTCTGTAGACTCAGATCAGTCCACTCCGCACCTTCCTCTATCCTTTGTGGTCATCCTTTGCTCATGACATCTCTAATATACTATAGTCTCTACTGTAACTCTGGCCAACCTCAACAACATAGCAAATTACCAGGGATACAGAGTAAAACCCCCAAAACCAAACTCAAAGTCTGAATCATTCTCTTTGCTAAGAGCTTATTGCTGAGGACATTTATTTATTTTTTTTAGATAAACAACAAAACATTTATTTTTGTAGGTTTCGCTGACACACTTTTCTTAATGTCCCTCACGATAAGTTCAGGAATTTAAGGTATTTGTAAATATGTAAAACATTGCCGTGTTGTTTTAACATTAAAAGATAGGTTTCTGTGTGCACGTATGCTAATGTATAATGGGCTTATTAATATTACAATACATATTTTAAAATTGTCTTTATTAGTGTGTAAAACTTATGAAAGCCACAATTTACCATGGTAAGTACATTTGTATGGAGCGCCCAATCTCCAGAGGCCCGGCCATGACTATGTATTGTCTGTAGTCTCTGCACTTTCTAGCAGTGGACTGTTTGATTTTAGAGGTAAGAAAATGGAGGTAATAAGCTCAGTGGCTTGCAAAGTCATGCACCCAGTAAATGCTGTTTCTGCAAACTGTAAAGTTGTAAGGTTTTTATTTTAACATCTTAAACATCCAAATCTTTTTTTTTTCAGGGAATACTGCAATGACCTTAAAATTTCAGAAAATAACACTGAATTTCTTTTAAATTTCAATGAATTTATTGATAGAAAAACTCCAAATAACCCTTCCTGTAAGTATACATGAATTTGCAGCACTTGCTTTAGTGCTTATGTCCAAAGTGGTCAGTTTGATTCATTTGATCATATCTCAGGATAATCATATTAGCTTATTGGTGGGCTGGCTTATTTGCTGCATGAATTTTTAATGGTAATATGTAACAAATTGGACCTCAATGTTTTATGTTAAAGCAATATAATTTCATTATTAAGTGAAATCAAGTTTTTAAACCAAGGTAGCAAATATTTGAAAGCACTTAAATGGTAAGCTCACCCAAACTACTCTTCTCATTTAGAAAATTTGGTTTGAGTCATCTATTGAAGATTTTTTTTATTACAATGCACTTGATATATAGAGGAAAACATAGGGTATATTCTTTGAATTTGTTGTGTCTTCAAATTCATATTTTTTCATATGGGTAGATTATCAAAAATAATCACCAAAAAGTTTTCTTTCTCTATGACTTAGTTTGATCACAAACAACTTTGACTGAAAAATATACTTCTGCAGTGACATACTTCAAGAGACAATTCTAACAATTTTCGTAATTAATTTTTACCATCATAATTGTCTCTCTGATAAATCTACATCATTAATTTTTTAAGATCTTGCTCTTGCGCATGGCTTATGGGCTTTTAAGCATTTTTGTTTAATAATCAAGTTTTTAATCCTAAAAATTATTTGTAAGAGTTCAACTAAGAACAGATAAAATTCGAGTGAGAAACAAGGGAGGAAGACAAATGCACATCAAAATTTATACCAGTAACTAGAATCTGAAAAAAAGAACAGCTGAAACATTCTCTTTTTTTCTTTTGCCTTTTAAAACAAGCAATTGTTTCTGTTAGAAAAGGCTAAACAAAGTACGTACGTACATCAGTTATCAAAGTCAGAAAGCCACCTTCTTGAAGCTGTGACTCCAACTCAAATGTTTTGTGTTGGAAAACCTGCTGAATTTTTCCATCCCTCCCCTGCCTCTCACATGGCTCAGATTCCGGTGATGACCGTATATTCCATATGGGAGTCAAACAGATTTTATCATGAATGTGAGAAGAAAGTACCGTTAGTTTTTCTCATAGTTTTACACCCTGAGAGCGGACACACCACGAGAGGACTGTCATCGGTCCTCATTCTCTATTCGCTCTATCCCCTTTGAACATGGACGCTTCTGCCCTGAGCTGGAGAGACAGCTCAGCCATTAAAGGCTAGGCTCACAACCACAACTGTTTCTACTTTTTTTACTTGACAATATCAATTAATAATCCTATCAGTATAAATATGTGTATCGCTCGTGTATATGTTATTAGGATGTAGAACTACCATAGGAAGCTATATAACCAAATAAAACACAGACATGGTAAAATCAATTCCTCATTTTTAAAAAATGTTATACCAAAGATATTTTTTGTATAAAATATATAAAATATTTTGTATAAAATCCCATAGATATTTTCCTCTATTTACTCATTTCTATTTAAAATTTTTCAAAAGTTTCATATGAGCCCTGTATTCAAATCCTTTCCTCTTCTCCCTTTCCTTTTTTCAATGCTTCCCATCCGTACTCCCTGTAAAGTTTGTGGCCTCCTCTTCTTCACATATATATTTTTAGTTTCACATATATGAATGTATATATGTGTATATATACATGTATATATGAATATATTTATATACAAATATGCTTGTGTATACATATATACAAAAGTATACATACATACTTAAGATATGTATCTTAAATATCAAATCTGTATATATGTTTATATAAATATATGCAAACATGGTCACACAAGTCAGATTTTTTTTTAATACTTTATTAATTACACTTTATTTACTTTGTATCCTCCCTGTGGTTCCCTCCCTCCTCCTGTCCCAATCCCTCCCTTCCTCCACCCTCTGTATGCATGCCCCTCCCCAAGTCCACTGATGGGGAGGTCTTCTTTTCCTTCCTTCTGATCCTAGTCAATTAGGTCTCATCAAGAGTGGCTGTGTTTTCTTCTACTGTGGCCTGGTAATGCTGCTTCGATTGGCCTGCTTTAATTGTTGGGTTTTTTGTTTGTTTGTTTTGTTTATTTTGGTTTGGTTTTTGGTTTTTTGAGACAGGGCTTCTCTGTGTGTCCTGGGCTGCCCTGGATTCACTTTGTAGAACAAGTTGGCCTCTAATTCACAGTGATCGCCTGCCTCTGCCTCCCTAAGTGCTGGGATTAAAGGCATGTGCTACCACACCCAGAGTCAGATGTCTTTTGATAAAATATTTTCTCCTATTAGTGACTGGTACTTGCAATACTATTTCATTCATGCCTCCAATAGGCAAGAAAAGATTAATGATATAGAAAATACACAATTCATATAGAATATTTTTGCATATCTACTCAGCTGGTTTTGAAAACAGTAAATACATTTGTTTTGTTACTATTTGAAATGAAAACCTACATGAGTTTAATTAAAGAAATCCTTTTTTGTGTCAGGTAATACAGATTTGATTAATAGGATCTTGCTGGATGCAGGTTTTACAAATGAGCTTGTCCAAAATTACTGGAGTAAGCAGAAAAATATGTAAGTATTTTCATTTCAGATTCACATCTCCCTGGGAAACTTTTGGATAATGAACCTCATAAATTCAATTAGTTATTTAGCTTTAGAAATAATTTTCAAGAAATCATCTTAAAATTGCTGATAATTTGCATTTTTAGTTGTGAGTGTAATTCAGTGGTATTATTGGCCATTTGTGAGCTTTGCATGTTAGTATGGCTAATGCATATTAAATAGACATTTATATGCGTTTATAAAACCCACGGTGAAATGGGTTTTCTAGTGGATGTTTACTTGGCCTTCTACTGTCACATGCTGTATACTCAAAATGTTGAGAGAGCTCAGGGTTCTCATTCATAGTTTCTTCTCCATTCATTTCCAGTCAACCACTTGATGCTAGATAGTTCTCACCATGTTTCCCTCCCTTCTTCATTATCAAGGTCCTAAAATGCCATTTTTTCAGATATTATAAGAGTTTTGTGCCCATAGTGCTTCCCATTCCAGTTTCCCTGCCGGGCATTCCTGCCACCGTCCTGTTCCTAAAGTGTGTTTGCAATGTCAACATAGAGATGAAGGTGGAGGACAGCTGTGCTGGGGCATGCCTATAATCCCAGCACTCAGGAATTGAGGCAGGGTCATCATATGCTTCAGTGACATGTAAAAGGACCAAATCCTGTCTCAGAGGAGTGGGGGAAGGGGCAGTTCTCAAGCATGAATTTCAAAACTACCCCCAGTTGAACCCTTAAAGAAACTTATACTAGAGACTAGATTTCCTATAATTTCTCTCCCTTACTCTTATGCCTTTATGCCTTTTTCACAAATAAACACCAGGTGCCTTTACTAGCTTTCATATATATATATATATATATATATATATATATATATATATATATATATATATTTTCCCTCTGCACAGTGATGTTCTCTGTATTTCTTACTGTCTGCTAGTCCGTCTTCAAAGGACAACTCTATCCTTCTTCTAAGATGCCTCTAAGTGTATTAACACTGAGAGTTTAATTTCATACATTACTAACCTACGATTTGTTGTGTGTGTTGATATGTGCAACTTTGTTTCCTTAATTTCATTTTATATTACCAACACCTAGCTTAGCATCTTAAAGCTTACTTTTGCAAATGTCTCCTTTTATCTTCTATTTTCAGCAAGGGAGTGAAAGCACGCTTTGTGGTGACTGATGGTGGGATTACAAGAGTTTATCCCAAAGAGTAAGTTCAAATAACATCTGTAAAAATAAGGTCATGGCAACAGCCTTTGCCAAGGGTCTGGATGTTGCCATGTAAGGAAGCTATTCTTTGGGAAAACTGATCACTGTGAGTATATTAAATTGCACTATTGTTTAAAGCGTTTATATTAAGAAAATATTTCAAATCTCTGAACAATATTATTATAGGCTATTTCGATGGCAGTTGCTTTTCATCTTGTATATATCCATTACAGAATTTAAGAGAGGTTGAAAGAAATGTTCCCTTTTGTAGACACAGTCCAACTGGTTAAATGAACATAATGGTGACCTATAAAAGCATTAGTGTAGCATCCTTGCTTGCATTGTTCTTTCATACCTTGTATCTCTCGTTATCTTAAGAACAGTTCCTGTAGTGGGCTGAATAGGTCCCAAGGCCTATTAATATTAATTAACTGATGCCTCCATAGTTTCTTTACTGGGAGCATGCTTTGTCTTCTTCTTATTATGCTGATATATTGCTTAGTAATGAGGATCAGTTACACCATCCATACCTGACGTCTTTAGGCATACCTGAATTGTAGACATGCCTGTAGAGCTGTATACCATAAAGGAAATTGAGGTTATCATGTGCCTTAAGGAATATAAATGATGAAAGCCATTTCCTCCCTAGGGCTGGAGAAAATTGGCAAGAAAACCCTGAGACATATGAGGACAGCTTCTACAAGCGGAGCCTAGATAATGATAACTACGTTTTCACTGCGCCCTACTTTAACAGTGGGTATTCTTTGGAATTCATCGTTCTCAGTTCCTCTTAAGTCTGAAGTTATTTTTCCTAATCCTTCTCCCTTCAAATCATTATATTTTGTTGACTGCCTACGATATTCATTATTAAGTATGCAATATGTACGAGAGGTTCGGAGAACGGAAAAGAAATGTTCATTTAGTTAAAGAAATAGAATGTCCACACAATAAGAAGTCATCTAGCAATGCAGAGCTAGCATCTCTGCAGTTATGCACAGTAACTGGAAACATATGACGCTAATCCCATGTATTTCAACTACTACATTCAAACACGGCTAACGAATTAAATTAGTTGGTGTATAGTGATGAATTGCATTTTATCTGGATTAATTGTATAATTTGCTATCTTTAAAAATTAATAGCCCATCTTTTAAGTAATTTACATGACTTTTCCCATGGTCCCCCCAAAAAAAACTTTTAGTTCAACCCTTCACCATTTGTATGCATAGTCATTTTATTACTCTTATTGTAAAAAATGAGGAGAGTGAAAATTTTAAGGTTTCAGAGTTGTGTCCACAGACATGCATCTCATGTAAGGCAAAGCCTGTTTTGTGACTCTAAGATCATTCTTTCCACTTCCCTCCAGAAGTCTCTCCAGCATTTTGAAAATGTCACACAAGTGGGAATGGGCACACATCCATTATATAATGGAAGCAGAGGAAATCAAGTTGAGTAATTCCTTCCAGTAAATAAATAAATAAAAGCCAACTCATGATTATCCACACTTTCTTGGTATATTCAGGAAGAAAAGAGGGAACTGAAATCCCTTCATAAGCAGAATGCCTCATTCAAAGGCTCAGGATAATGATTCATCTAGACTAGTCCGTTTGCTTTTCTTGTAGAGAGTGGACCTGGTGCGTATGAATCTGGCATCATGGTAAGCAAAGCTGTAGAGTTGTATATCCAAGGAAAACTTCTTAAGCCTGCAGGTAAGTACCTACATCTTATGTACATGTGTCCAAGGTTTAAGAAGACGTTACGTTTCATCATAAATGGAAATTATTGGGAGGATCAAAATTTTAAACATGAGCCTGATCTAGCAGTGTTACTTTGTCAGTGTATCCTATTTTTAAATACATAAAAGATTTGTGCCAGTACTGTACATACTTATAATCATTTAAACATGGAATTCTGTTGACATATCTGTATACTAGACTACTATTAGCTGCTGAAAAGAATTAGGGCTGGATCTATCTAAAATGTTCAACTATATGGAAAAAATTAAATCAACCAAGCCAACAAAAACATAGAATGGTACAAATGCGAATTGGGAGTGAGTTGCAGTGAATGAACACAATAAAATAAAACCTAGTGCGGTACAGATTTCCATCATATGACTCAGTATTGTGTGCAGTTATATTTAGAGAAACCAGATGGAAGAAAGAGAGCTGTTCGTCTGCTCCTAAGAACAATGTTACCCCGTCAACAGTTCAACTACTAGGATTCACTCCACTATTTACTAGCTCATCCACCTTTCACTCGATTCCTGATTTACTAACTGCTTCTCACTTATTCTCTCAGCTGCTCACTATTCCCAGCCTCTCAAAATACCTAATATACTCACCTATCTACTCTTTCAGCAAGTGTTTAAGAGTCTGATGCTTGAACTGGTAGGATTAGAAAAATCTCTCATATATGCTGCTCAAAGGAGCTCAGATCTTTAAGATCAACACTCACATTTTAGGCAATACGATTAATTAATCGGACAGCCAGCTGGTGCTTTCCTTGTAATGTAAAATACAATTTATGGCAGTGGCCCTCAACCTTCCTAATGCTGTGACCCTTTAATACAGCTCCTCATGATGTGGTCATCCCACCAACCCTAAATTTATTTTTATTGTTACTTCACAACTATACTTTTGCTACTGTTATGAATTGTGATGTAATTTTTTTTTTTTTTTTTTTTTTTGGAGATAAGGGTATGCCAAAAGGTTCGAGACCCACGGGTTGAAAACCACAAGCACTTTTCCTTAGTGACTCCAAAAACTGTATCTCTGTATAAAACCTTATACTGAATGCCAACTTTACTGGCTAGTTTATAAATTGTCTAAGCTGTTACATTGCAAAGATGCTATTAGAGAAATTATGACTTCAAATTAATTTACATTCTTTTTTTTTTCAGTTGTGGGAATTAAAATTGATGTAAATTCCTGGATTGAAAATTTTACCAAAACGTCAATCAGGGATCCGGTAAGATTTTTTTTCAAAGTTATTAAGCTGTGATTAATAGTCTCAAAGTTCACATACGTAAATACAATCTTTATAGTGATGAAGTAAATTTCCAGTGCCACCACACTTAAATAGAAATAGTAATTTCTGTTTTCAAACATTTTTTTTTCCTAAGCAATGAAATCAAAACTGTTTTGGGTTGCCAACTTGAAATGCTAGTATGAATACATATTGATTGATAGTTTCTCCTCTTAAAATGAAACTAGCATCTTTTTTCTCATAAACTATGATTGTGTAACCTTACTTAGATTAGATAAAAATTCCAAGCTGTCATATTATGAGAAAGCAATTATTAAACTCAACTGGTTTAAAGATGAATTTAATCCTTTTTTTCTTTCTTTCTTTTTAAGTGTGCTGGTCCAGTGTGTGACTGCAAAAGGAACAGTGATGTAAGAAAACTCTTTATGATAAACTTGACTGTCATGTTCTTGTTTCTCTTGCTTGATGAATAATAATCATGCTAATGATTAAAATAGTTCCAGGTAATTTTTTAAATTCTAATGCTAATAAATTCTGTAGAAAACTGATTACTATTGTAATCAAAGTACTTCATAGTACTTTAAATACTTCTTCAGAAAATACTTATATCAGCTAGGTGTGGGGGTACACATCTTTAATCCCAGCACTCAGGGAGGTGGAGGCAGGCAGATCACTGTGAGTTCAAGGCCAGCCTGGTCTACAAAGTGCGTCCAGGACAGCCAAAGACTACACTGAGAAACCCTGTCTCAAAGAAAAAAAAAAAAAGGAAGAAAGAAAAGGAAAAGAAAATATTAAGGGAAGGAGCAGAGTCATATCTATACAGACCATCTCCTGGTCAGTATTGGTGACGGTGGACTTTTGAACATCTTCAGCTTTATTTTTTCTTGAGGAAGTTTTTAAGCAAAGCATTCTGTTGGTTTCAAATGCAGTACGTCCTCAACTTTTGTCCTGTCTGTTAAATTTTTACAACACTTAAAGTGATGGGGGAAATGAACTAAATGCTGATGATACACTTTCAAATCATCTGTATAATCTGGGAAAATTAGGGAGCAATACGCTGACCTTTCTAAACACCTGTTGCTTTCTGCTCATAGGTAATGGATTGTGTGATTTTAGATGATGGAGGATTCCTCTTGATGGCAAATCATGATGATTATACTAATCAGGTATGAAGTTCAGTTTCCAAAGTGCTTTTCTGATTCAAATTATTAAAAACAAAAACAAAAAAAAACTTTAGATTTTTTTTAAAAATTGATAAGGTGTTTAATTTTTGTCACAAAATAAATCTTCAGAAGATTAGTATAATGTGAACCAATGCACTCTAAAGAGCTCTTGTTTGGTAATTGATTTTGGAGAAGAGTAGTCACCACTGAAGCATGTAAGGATTTAAAGATGAAATTAAGTTGTCTTCAGTCTTTCAACAATTGAAGAAAATTGTTAAATCTTAACTATAGCCAGTTGATAATGTCATACATTTTCATAAGGCCATATGCAATTTCTAGACCAAATTTTCTAGTTGGCCATCAGAAGTTATTAGTTCTGAATCTATATCTCTAAGCTTTCTGGATATACAAAGAGCTCTCAGCACTAGCCTTTCTTCTGTCTAACCATAGCTTATCTGCTAAAGCTAGTAGTTTGAGGTTGCCCCTTTATCTGAAGCTCCCAGTTCATAGCACAGCCCACTGTGTGGGGTTTTTGTCCTACCCACCCTCATGTAGATTGCTCTTCATTTCTGAAGATAATTGGCTTTCTGAGTGCTGTTTACCATTGAAAGCATTTAGGTGTGATATGTTTTTATACATGGTCATTACCATCAATCAAGCCAGTTAAAGTATCTGTCATCTAAATTACCTTCCCTTGTGTAGTAAGAGAATCAACATTTACCCTTTGTTGATTTCTGGTATAGAGTTAAGCATTACTCACTTTGGTTCCCTCTTGGTGTTTCAACCCAAGGGACTGCAACTCTGTTTCCTTTATTTCCAGTATCGAACCCCACTCCTCTCACCAGGGGACATCTAATTGTGACCTCATTGTGTTTAGTAGTGGGTTGCTGTCCATTCCTCTGCAATTACAAAACTGCAGTAGAGCTCCTGGATGAGAATTCTTAATTTAATCTCGATTTTTCCATATCACCATAACTTAAACTTACTAACTGGTTTTCTAATTCAGTTTCTTATACAGTATTTTTTTTTCACTGTATTAGTTCACATATTGCTTTTTTTTTTTTTAAATCTGAAATTAAATGTCTCTTTCTTTCCCAGATTGGACGTTTTTTTGGAGAGATTGATCCTAGCTTGATGAGGCATCTGGTTAATATAACACTTTATGCATTTAATAAATCATATGATTATCAGTCAGTGTGTGATCCAGGTGCGGCACCGAAGCAAGGGGCAGGACATCGCTCAGCATATGTGGTCAGTAAAGCCTGTGCCTGAGACGGTCACCCTCATGGGAACACTCATGCCAGTGTAGACCAATGTAATGAATTCTTGGTATGTATTTTATATTTCATAGCCATCGATTGCAGACATACTGCAGATTGGCTGGTGGGCCACAGCTGCTGCTTGGTAAGTCAAGAGTTCTGTATTAGAAATGAAAGAAAAAGTTCACTAAAATATGGATTTTGTGGCACATGAGTTGTGTTATGGGTGTTATGCCTTCCTTTCCTGTGAGCATGTTAGACATCTTAGTTGTTTCTAAATGATCATGTAAGACATACTTTTCAACTTTTTTATATGAGAATACTGATAAGTTCAAGAAAATGTCACCCTCTTCAGAGATTTTGCTTGAAGTTAAATTGTACATGATGCATTTTGATTCCACCCTCTTTTATTTCCGTCTCACCCCTACCAAACTACCTTCCTTCCTAAAACTCTCTTACCCATCTTACCATAATTTTATTTTGTGATCTACTGACGTCACCAAGGCCATCTGAGTAATTATGGATATGGAACTATCCACTAGAGCCTGATGGGCTTACCAGTAGCTACACATTTGAAGATAATGACACCCCCTTTCCCATAATCCAATAGTAGCCAATAGTTTGGTATGAAGGAGTGGGACCCTAAGGTCTCCCCTAACTCTGACTAGTTTCCAGTAGGCCCAGTCTTTTGCAGGCCCTGTAGACATCACAGTTGCTGTGAGTTCATGTTTGCCATAGCTATGCCAGGCCTGAGACACAGCACATTGCAGGATTCCTTCCTTCCTTCCTTCCTTCCTTCCTTCCTTCCTTCCTTCCTTCCTTCCTTCCTTTCTTCCTTCTTTCCTTCCTCCTTCCTTCCTTCCTTCCTTCCTTCCTTCCTTCTTTCCTTCCTTCCTTTCTTTTTGACAACAAGTTTTATAGAGATTTTATTTCTTTATTGAGAAACCTAAGACTTGGGTACATCAAAACCAATTTCTTGGAGAGGGAAAAATCAGAACCCACAAGAGAAAAAAGAGTTATCATCATCTGGGCCAGAGCAGAACCCAGAGAATATATTCTCATAATTGAAAATTTCTAGGTTCTTCATAATTGACCTTTTGATAGAATTCCTGTTTTCTGGCTATTAGATTCTTTTAGCTCCCTCTTCCACTGTGTTCCCTAAACCCACGAGAAGATAAATATCCCATGCAGCACCTTGAGTAGCCAAGAGTCTTAAATCACTGCAATTCATTATAAAGAGGAACTTCTGTGATTAAGGATAAGAATACCACTGTCTACAGTTATCAACACAGATACCTAGAAGAGTTTGACATATCTTAATTTAGCTACACAACAATAACAAATTTTCTCCAGGGCTTATATCTTCCCTGGGCATGAGTTTTTGACTGGATTATTCTTTGCTATAGTTAGAGATCTCAATTTGTATTTTTAATAATACAATTAATTTCTTAAACTCTTAGCAGTATTAACCTATAAAATACGACTGACAAATTTTAATATACAAATAAGATATTCATATTGATCAAATTCCAGACATGGCAACTAAGTTATCTACCTTTTACCATTAATACAATATTGGCAAAATGTCAAATGCCTCATATTGAGGTGACCATGTTCTTTTTTCGGATGCCTTTCCCAATCTCCTTCATTCACTATTCCCTTCAACCTGTGAACATCAAACATTTAAACTGCTGAGAAAAGGAGTGTGTAAATCGCATTCTGATCACCCAGCTCACCCAGCCGCCTCTTGTGCATAGAATTCCTACTTTCCTTTCTCCTTACTCTAATTGTTTCCTGTCTGCCCTGTTTTTCTGGTTTTGTACCTCACACTACTGAACTGGGTCAGGCTTATTCCATGATTATTAATCTATGATATCCATTGAATACGAAGGGTTTAGGTGATAAAATTAAGTTCATAATATTTTTCCTAAAGTAACAAAAATATTTCACATTTTATACATTCTATTTTTTGAAAAATGTTATTTTACAATATGATGTGATATGTGTAAGATATTAAACTAGGTATTATTTATATTATAATAATTCTGAGATACTTGCCTTTGTCCCATTTTTGCTATAATCTCTCTATTACTGCCCCTTAACTAAATAAAATTCCAGAATATTCTATACCAAATTTTATTTCAATTACCATTCATTAGAAATCTAGAATGTGCTGTATTTTTATGTATAATCTTACGTTGTATTTCTCTATGAAATCTTATGTATGCCATATTACAGATTAAGCTCAGGCCTGAAATTCAGGTAGTGATTTTTGTTTGTATATCTTTATTGCACTATGGAGTTTTGATCACTGAAATCAAAAGATTTCAGGATATAACGGGTCATGCACCAAACACAGATATTCCTCCCCATAGTGTTAACACCTCTGTACATTAATACTACTTATTAGGCTTCTTCACTCGTGTACATCCCTCATTTGGTCCCAAACACCTTGACCTCATGAATCTTTAGCCAATTAGAATCAAAGGTGTGACATTTTTCACAATTCAAGAAACACAGTGTCTTAAGGTTTCTGTTACACTATGTTTTTCTAAAAATAATGAAATGAAGTATGCATGTTTTTGTTCATGCAAAACTGCTCAGAATTTTTGAGTAAAATATTGTAAAGGACCATTTCTAGATGTTTCTCTATTATTCGTTTTAAAAATTCAGGTCTATTCTCCAGCAGTTCCTCTTGAGTTTGACATTTCCACGGCTCCTTGAGGCAGGTATGTCAATGAGCAGATATGGCCATTGTCACAGAAGTCCAGCTTTCTTCTGGTGCCAATTCAGTCTAGTAAAGTCAGAGAGAGTAGTAGCATGTGTGTGAGTGTGTGTATGTGTGCGTGCATGAGTGTAAGCAAGAGAAAAAGATCATCAAACTGATATTTTTGGCATTCTGAAACTTACTTTCCAATGATTTATAAACTTTTACAGTTAACTTTAGGCAACATATTGTAGCTTAAATATTAATTTATTACTAAGAAACTTTACAGGCACCTTTTAATGAGTATCAGGCAACTTACTCAGCAGTAAACCAGCCTACCATAAAATGTCTTTATGCATTAATGTTGGCCCTATGAGCAGCAATGCCAAGAAGTGTGGCGTCTTCCCCCCTGGTGATGATCTGTATTTTGACTCCCACAGTTGAGATGGAGGAGGATGACTTCACAGCCTCCCTGTCAAAGCAGAGCTGCATCACGGAGCAAACCCAGTACTTCTTCGATAATGACAGTAAATCATTCAGTGGCGTGCTGGACTGTGGAAACTGCTCCAGGTACTCTGTTCTTCCTGTGTCGCACTCCCTGTTTACTAAGTACAGCACTCTGGCCTGTCATTCACAGGGTGTAAGGGAAATTCTCAGTGGAGTCAGAGAGGAACAGTTGATTTTAGCTACAAATGTCAGAAGCACTTGGTTTTGTTACAGGTCTTGTAAGTTTTGATAGCCTGTAATTGTTTTAGCTACAGATATGTGGTAGAGATATCCGCTTCTGATTCTAGACAGAATGGAAGACATTTTCATGCAATTTTATAAACAAGATCAATATTAATAACTTTTTGTCAGAATTTAAATTATGATAATAATTCCAATCAAATAATGACTTTATGGTAATTAAGAAGGACCATAAAAAGTTAGAAGGGTTTTTGCTTATACTTCTAACCATTCTCTGATATGAAGAATTGAATATTACCTTTAATTTGAAATTGAATGTCCTGAGGAAAATCTCTCCTAAGGTTATGTTAATGTCAGCATTCATAAAACATCTTTAAAGTGTTTGGAAGACATAGACAATACAATTGGCTGCAATGGAACAGCAGAAAAAGGCAAGAAGGGGGTACTGGGAGTCTAAGGAAACTGCTAACCCAGGCTGTGGGGTTTCTGAGCCCAAAGTACAAAATACCAAGGGGCTTTCTAGAGAGGGAGGGCAAGTTATTCCAGAAGGACGTCAACAGAGAGCAGAAGTGGGAGGATGTAAGGCAACCTGAGCCAGTGAAAGTACTGGGGTCATTGCTGAGGGAGGAGAAAGTTAGCCTAAACAATTACAGTAACTGTTTGTTTTTTTTTTTACTTTAAGGAAGTAACTGATAGACGTGATCAGTATGTTTATTGCTTGATTTTGCAAACTAGGTTTTTAAGTAGGTAGAGGCGATGAAGAGGTCAGACATGAACTGTGGATAAGTTCTTTTTACTTAAAAATGAGTGTATACAAGGCTTTCACGTTTAGAAAACAGCACAACAGCATAGCGTCTCTCCTTCTGGAGTACGCTCCCAGCACCTTGAGCTTGCACCAGGCGTGGTCCACTCAAAGTCATGTGTGTGTGAAGCACTGGTAGGGTAGACATTTGTCTAAAATCACTTACAATCACAAGCTTCCTGTAGCTCCTCTTCGGTGTTTCCCCAGTTCAAAAGGAAAATCTGGTAAAATTCCACTTCTTTTAAAACCATAAAGAAATTAGATCTTGGTCATGTGTGTTTATTTTTATATTAATTACAAAGGGAAACAAAATAACTGACACTGGGGATGAAGTCTAAAGCCTGATTCCATACCTGAGCTCAACAAAGCAAGTTGCCAACTACAGGCACCTGTTTACAATATAATTAAAGTTAGATGCAATAATTAAAGTTTTGTGTGACATTTCAAGACCCCTGTTTACCATATTGGGTACAACAGAACACATTTTTCTCTTCACAGAATGACCGTTAGGAGCACTGATTTGCACTCTATTCTGACATTAGTGTATAATGTGATTTGTCATTTGCTTTCCTACTGCAGCTATCTGTAAAATAAAGTACTGTTGGTATTTATTATCACCATTTTCTGAACATTTAAATTCAAACACTTTTAGGCATTTGGACAGTAACTATATAGTATATATTTTGTAACTAGGACTAACAACTTTCAATCAAAGATTTTTTTGGTATGACCTTGAATTTTTAAAAATATTTTTGAGAGAGGTAAGGTTAGGTAAAAACGTGGAGATCTTGTAGTCACACTCATTTTAGTGTATGTGTGTTTATTTTTTTGTTGATGGTGATTCTTCGTTTCTCAATATATTATTTTATTTTTGTTTTCATTAAGTAAGGATCTTGGAATGGTTTCCATTCTGCCTTTCAAAAGACAGTTTCCACTTACTGGGCTACTCTATTTTGCAGAATCTACCACATAGAAAAGATTATGAACACCAATTTAGTGTTCATCATAGTGGAGAGCAAAGGAACCTGTCCCTGTGACACGCGGCTGCTCATGCAAGCAGAACAGACTTGTATCCTTTGACAGTGGAGATATTTGGAAGTGACCATCTAAAAGCAATGAATATTTAAGTTTGCCACCCTTGTTTATGCTCATATAGAGAAAAACATTGCAGTACAAAAAATATTGGTGTGTAGGTATGAACGGACCACATTAGTCAGGAACTCTGAGAAAAGTGAATTTGAACACTGAGTTTCTCCCAGTCCTATGTACTGGGATTTATTCTGTTGCCTGAGAGCACTGGCATAAGCTGGTTTTGATTGATTTCAGAAGTTAATCTATCTCATTTCACTGTTTTAACCGTGTGGGGAAGAAGTTACGTTTTGTTCCTTGACAAGCCTCTTTAGCTGATGGTCCAGATCCTTGCGACATGGTTAAGCAACCCAGATACCGAAAAGGACCTGATGTCTGCTTTGATAACAATGTCCTGGTAAGGGTTTTTAAATGCATTAAAATATTGTAAATTAATAGTCACTCTCCGCAAAGAGCCTTCGAGATATGTTTTCATTTTTAACTCAAACATTATATCCTTACTAGAGTATACCTCATTAACATGATGTTCTTGTTAGTAAAAAGCTTTTCCATTTTATGGCTAACAATGGACCTGTAAGGTTATACAAAAAAAATGTTTAAGCCCTGACACAACACTGATGCCCTTAAGTTGGTTTGGTATTGGCCATCTACAACTGGGCATAGGGTCTGCACTTGAGAGTAGTTTGTTTCCCCAATAAGACTCTTTTTGAGCAAATTAACTTTTTAATTGCAAGTGACTATTGATAGGTCAGAGCTTCCAGGTTAAGAGTGTGGGTGCCTGTCTACTTCTCCTTTCAGCTCTAGGACGCCAGCTGGAGCAGATCCATGTAGGCCCTATACATGCTGCCGTAGTACTCTCTTTGAGTTTTTATTCAGTTATTTTGTTCTACTTCCTCCTATATCATTTTTTAATTCTATCACAAATTGGATTTTTATTACATCCCACAATTGTATTAATTTCTTTTTCTATATCTTAGACAAACTAGAGGGTTAAATTCATAAAATATCATAATCCATACCTAATGTACACGATTTAATGATTGTTTTTTTTAAACTTTAGCTCTATTTCATTATTTGTTAGAATACTATGGTGTTATACACAGTAAATGCACATATATTTAGCTAGATCAATGTATATATATATGTATATGCATACATATATACATACATACATATATATGCAATGTCTTTGCTCTAAAATTAACTACCTTCATTCACAAAGATGATTATATGTTCCCATTTACTTTTATTACTTCAATGTAATATTATCCAAGTCTTTAATTTTTCTGTATTTGTTTTTCATTCACTGGCTTAATTACCCCCAATGAGTATTCAAACAAAACAGAAGATTGTCTTCTTTTAAACTGGTACTCTAAAGACATGTCAGAACATTCAGTGATTAATGTATATTTTTACAGGTGTTTTGCCTAAAATACAGCAGTATCAGCCTCAGAAATAGTAATATATTATGCAAATAAAAAGTGAATTAAAAAAACAAAACATTGTTTAAAAGATACAATCAGGAGTCCAGGAGATAGATCAGTGGAGATAAATTTAAATTGTCTCCACCCACATAAAAAGCTAGACATGGCTACCAGTGCCTGGAACCTCAACATTAGCAGCTAAAGCTATGCAGATTCTAGACTCACTGGCTAGCCAACCTTGCCAAAACTATGGGTTTGTAGTTCAGTAAGAGTTAGTGTCTCAAGAAAATAAGCAGAGAAAGACACTGTTTGTCCTGTGGACTCCTGCTAAATTAAACAGACAGACAGTAGGTGGATAGGTAGACAAATAGATAAATAAATAGGGAGCCAGATAGATAGCTAAATAGGTATATAGACAGATAGATAAAATTGTTAGTAGAGATAGATCTAAAAATGCAGACTGTGACACCCAGAACCCTTTAAGAATAATTGCTGTTTTATCTTGAAAAGTGGATAAAAATTTAAAATAAACTTCAATTCTCTTCAAACTATTCCACAAAATAGAAACAGAAGGAACATTACCAAACTCATTCTATGAGGCCACAGTCACCTTGATACCTAAACCACACAAAGACCCAACAAAAAAGAGAACTTCAGACCTATCTCTCTTATGAACATTGATGCAAAAACACTCAATAACATACAAACCAAATTTAAGAACACATCAAAGATATCATCCATCATGACCAAGTAGGCATGCAGAGGTACTTCAATATACAGAAATACAACGATGTAATCCACCACATAAACAAACTGAAGGAGAAAAACCACATGATCATCTCCTTAGATGCTGAAAAAGCATTAGACAAAATCCAACACCTATTCATGTTTAAAGTCTTGAAGAGATCAGGGAAACAAGGCACATACCTAAACATAGTAAAGACAATATACAGCAAGCCTATAGCCAACATCAAACTAATCCGCGAGAAACTTAAATGAGGGACAAGGTAAAGCTACCCACTCTCTCCATATCTCTTCAACATAGTAATTGAAGTCCTAGCTAGAGCAATAAGATAACTAAAGATTAAGGGATACAAATCAGAAAGGAAGAAGTCAAAGAATCACTGTTCACAGATGATATGATAGTATACATGAGTGACCCCCATAATTCAACCAGAGAACTCCTTCACCTGATAAACACCTTCAGTAAAAAGGCTGGATACAAAATTAACTCAAAAAATTAAAATCAGTAATCCTCCTATAGAAAAGAAAAATGGGCTGAGAAGAAATTAGATAAACTGTATGCTTCACAATAGCCACAAATAACATAAAGTACCTTGGTGTGATTCTAACCAAGCAAGTGAAAGACCTGTTTGAAAAACTTCAAGTCTCCGAAGAAAGAAATTGAGGAAGATATCAAAAGATGAAAAGAGCTCCCAGGGTCATGGATCAGTAGGAATGACAGAGTGAAAATCACCATCCTGCCATGGGCAGTCTACAGATTCAATGCAATTCTCATCAAAATACCAACAAAATTCTTTACAGTGCTTAAAAGAACAATTCTCAATTTCATAGGAAAAAACAAAAACCCAGAATTGCTAAGCCATTCCTGTACAACAACAGATCGTCTGGAGGTATCTCCATCCCTGATCTCAAGCTGTACTACAGAGCAATAGTAATAAAACTGCATGGTATTGGCATAGAAACAAAATGGTGGATTAGTGGAATAGAATAGAATAGAAGACCCAGAAATAAACCCACACACCTACGTATACTTGATTTTTTACAAAGAAGCCAAAACCATACATTGGAAAAAATGACAGCATCTTCAACAAATGGTGCTGGTCTAACTGAATGTCTACATGTAGAAAAATACAAATAGATCCATATTTATCACACTGTAAAAAAGTAAAGTCCAAGTGGATCAAAGACCTCAACATAAACCAGACATACTAAATCTGTTAGAAGAAAAATTGGAGAAGATCTCTGAACTCATTGGCACAGGAAACAACTTCCTGAACAGAACACCAACAGCACAGGCTCTAAGAGCAGCAATCAATAAACGGGACCTCATGAAACTGAAAAGTTTCTGTAAAGCAAAAAACACTGTTGTCAGAACAAAACGACTGCCTACAGACTGGCAAAGGATCTTCACCCACCCTATATCTGACAGAGGGCTAATATCCAGAATATATAAAGAACTAAAGAACTTAAAAAGCAACAAATCAAGTAAACCAATTAAAAAATGGGGCACAGAGCCAAACAGAGAATTTCTATAGAGGAATAGCAAATGGCAGAGAAACACAGAAATACTCAACGTCCTTAGTCATCAGGGAAATGCAAACCAAACCACCCTGAGATTTTGCCTTACATCCATCCTTCCATCAAAATGGCTAAGATCAAAAACTCAAGTGACAACACATCCTGGAGAGTATGTGGAGAAAGAGGAACCTTCCTCCATTGCTGGTGGGAATGTAACCTTATACAAACACTTTGGAAATCAATCTGGAACTTTCTCAGAAAATGAGGAATAGTGCTACCTCAAGATCCATCTTGGCACTCCTAGGCATATATCCAAAATATACTCAAGTATAAAAGGACGTTTGCTCAATCATGTTCATAGCAGCTTTATTTGTAATAGCCAGAATCTGGAAACTGCCCAGATGACCCTCAGTTGAAGAATGGATACAGAAATTGTAGTACATTTACAGAGTGGAATATTACTCAGCAATTCAAAACAAGGAAATCATAAAATTTGGAGGCATATGGTGGGAACTAGAAAATATCATCCTGAATGAGGTATCCCAGAAGCAGGGAGACACACAGGGTATCTACTCACTTATAGGTGGATATTAGACATATAATATAGGTTAAACATACTAAAATCTGTACACCTAAAAAAGCTAAGCAAAAAGTAGGACCCTGGGTAAGATGCTCAATCTTCGTTCCGGAAAGCAAATAGGACAGACATCCAAAGAGGGAGAAAACAGGGAACAGGACAGGAGCCTACCACAGAGGGCCTCTAGAAAGACTCTACCCTGCAGGGCATCAAAGCAGATTCTAAGACTCATAGCCAAACTTTGGGCAGAGCGCAGGGAATTTTATGAAAGAAGGGGGAGATGAAAGACCTGGAGGAGACAGGAGCTCCACAAGGAGAGCAACAAAACCAAAATATCTGGGCATAGGGGTCTTTTTTGAGACTGATACTCCAACCAAGATCCATGCATGGAGATAACTTAGAACCCCTGAACAGATGTAGCCCATGGCAGCTCAGTCTTCGAGTGGTTACCCTAGTAAGGAGAACAGTGGCTGTCTCTGAAATGATCTTTGCCCATTGTTACTAGGATCAACTTGTGTGCACAAGGCGTCATGCCAGGTCCACAATGCCAGATCCCTAGCTCACTTTACGTCCAGTTTGCATGTGGTGTGGATTGTCATTCACTTTCTCTAATTTGTTTCTCCTTTTGCTTTTCACTTAGAATTTTAGAACATAACCCAGATCCTTAAGTCCATGATAAAAAAATCCTGAAACAATATTATAAAAATTCCAATATTAATGTTATTTTGTAAGTTGTCTTTTACAAATGGTGCATCTATTTGTCATGCTGACTAAGCCCAACAGGTCAGATTTCTATGCTTGTCTAAAAATCATTATTTTCTTATAAGGTATTGGTATAAGCATTAAATTGATATAGTAAAAACTGAAAAGACCTTCCTGATACTTCAGTTTGACTCAATTCACAATCATGAGAACTATTCATCTTTATTTTAAATTTTAAAATACGAACATAAAGTTAGGGACAATTTCAGTCTCATCAAAGTTTAAGAACTTCTAAGAAAACCATTCTGATATTTTTCTTTCTTTCCTTCTTTTTTTTAATACACATATAACAAGTAATATTTCAGAATTTGTTCCCAAAATATGTGTATGCTTATTGCAATATTTTCGTATAAAGGTTCCTAAATTCTGAATTCATTTTATGCACTGTTATTTGTATCTAGGCCAAAATGGCCATTAATCTTTACTCTTCAGGGAAGTTTCTGATTAAGAAAGCAGAGCTGCTAAAGAGCTGCTGTGGGCTGCATCTGTGCTCCTTGTTGCATTTATTGTTAATGGTGTTTCATTTCTGGTGCTCTAGAGTCATTATCATGATATTGCTACAGCAGCATTTGTTGTGCTCCTCCCTGATTGGTCCTTGGGTAATCATTGATTAGGAAAACCCATACTGATGATATTGTAAGAGTAGGCTCATGGGAGGTGGGGAAAAAACAGAGGAAAGCACAGGAAATAGCCACATTTGTTCTGAGAAAATAAAATGATGGCTTTTATACTAAAATACTTCAAACAAATATATTATTAAAATGCCAAATTTACTGGTTTCTCTTGTTAGGGTACTATATACTTTTATAAAATCAATACACACAGGTTAATTTGGAACATACTTTAATTCGTCCATTAAAAAGTATGTAATTCCTGAGTGAGCTGTCCCAGAAGCAGAAAGACACACACGCTATATACTCACTCATATAGACATATAACATAGGATAAACCTACTAAAACCTGTACATCTAAAGAAACTAATTAAGAGAGAAGAACCTGACTAAAACTCTCAATCCCCATCCCAAAAGGCAAAGAGGATGGACATCAGAAGAAGAAGAAAAAAGGAAACCTAGGAACCTGCCACAGAGGGCCTCTGAAAGGCTCTGCCCTGCAGACTATCAAAGCAGACGCTGAGACTTATGGCCAACTGTTGGGCAAAGTGCAGGGAATCTTAAGTAAGAAGTGGGAAATAGTAAGATCTGGAGAGGACAGGAACCCCACAAGGAGAGCAACAGAACCAGAAAATTGGAACACAGGGGTCTTGCCAGAGACTCATACTCCAACCAAGTACCATGCATGGAGATAACCTAGAACCCCTGCACAGATGTAGTCCATGGCAGTGTAGTGTCCAAGTGGGTTCCATATTAATGGGAAGAGGGACTGCCTCTGACATAATCTGATAGGCCTGTTCTTTGATCACCTTCCCCTGAGAGGAGAGCAGCCTTACCAGGCCACAAAAGATGACAATGCAGCCATTCCTGATGTGATCTGATAGACTAAGATCAGAAGGAAGGAGAGGAGGACCTCCCCTATCAGTGGACTTGGGGAGAGGCATGTGCGAAGAAGGGGGAGGGAGGGTGGGACGGGGAGGGGAGGAAGGAGGGGCTTATTGGGGGGATACAAAGTGAATAAACTGTAATTTTAAAAAAGTATGTAATTAATCATTTAAAATGTAATAGGATACTTCCATAGCTGTCTCTATTTGTAATAATAATAAAGATATGCAAAGTGGAGCCTATGGATACCAACTTATTATATGGTACATATGAAATGGTATAAAAATTCATTAATTTTTAGGTTTTCTTTTATATTTTACTTTATTCAATAATATACATTTTAGGTTTGGATTAAATGTTATCAATTAGACATAAAAATGTTTGCATAAAAATAATCACTGGGTTTTGTAAGCTACCACTGCTTAATAAATATATTTATTTTCATTACAGATATTCAAATTTCACTACAAGTATTCAAAAACAAATATTAAAATAGGAATATAAATGTTCTTAAAAAGTACCAAAATTTTTATTTATAAAGTTGACAAGGATATAATGAAAATCATGACATACACACTGAAATACAAGCATTTGTGAATTTTACCTCGTAGTGCCAAAACAATATTGCAAAGTAATGCCTGAGTTTGTTCAGACTTTATCACTAGCTCCTGCAGTGATAGCTTTTATTTATTTTCAAACTTTTCTACAGAAAATGGAAATTACTTTTTAATCTCGGTATTATTTCCAGAAAAAGGCTTTAAAGAGTGGGCTCTCTCTCTGCTCAAATTTAGTGTCCACCACACAGATGTCTAAGTGCTTATTATCCTCAGGAGATACGTGCTTTCCAAGACAGTGCTTTGCCAGTCATGTATCTGTATCCAAATGTACATACCAACGTCAAGGAAATACATGCCATCTGGGCACATCTCCTGTGTCTTTACTGAACATCTAATATAAGAGCCTGGCATCCTGCAGTTCCCCTAGGGGATAGAGATTACAGGTATAAGATTTCAAAGCTCCACCCCATGAGGACTTCCTAAAACACAAACATCCAAAGCGTACCTTTCAACAGGGTTTTCATGCAGACTTAAAAGGTAAGGAGCGAAAGAAAGGCAAGGAAAAATACTGAAAGTCGTTAAAAGTAAAGCAAGCACATTGGGTGAATTGTTTTATTTTATGCAAACTCATAAACAAAAGTATGTCACTGAGCACATAAAATGAATATGGAGAGACAAATTTAAATGTGCATGATTCTTACGCTTTCTTGTGTGCAAAACCTTGACCAACTCTACTACTGATCTTGTGACATTGTGTGACTTTTCCCGCTGAGTCTATTCCCATTCACATTAGAGAAAGAGGGTAGAAAAGAACAGAGTAATGTTCCCTCACAAGCTTGGTGAACCATTGGGATGACCGCAGTTACTGACGGAGTGTAGACAATGTATGGTTTCCAAAAATCTCTTCTTCCTAGCAATTGTTAACAGCTCATAAATGCTCCATGGGCTTCCTTGGCCCACTTTCTCCATCCATAAAGTAAAGTTAATGAGCCCAATATTTGGGAGTGGTGAGGAGTGACCATAGATGCTCGGAGTCAAGTTGACATTGGTCATGTCTAGCATGGATGACACAGTCACACAATACATGGGTTAATGAAGTTAGGGTTGAAGCAAAAATTTCTTTAGAAATTAAGAAAGACAATATATGTGTTAGGAGTATATTTCCACTAAACATGTCATTTTGAATATTTGACTTCAAAATATATATATTTGCCTAAATTTAAAAGTGAGTTGTTGTTGTTGTTGGATGTACTCAGCTGTTATATGCCATCTGAAAGAAACAGTGCCATTATAATATGGAAAAAAAAAACCTCAATATTCTCTTAGTCAGAATATTGTTTTAGGAAAAATATTTTTAAATTGTCTAAATTTTCCTTAAATTACTGTGATCTTTGTACAGTTAACTGCCCCATGTTCTGGTTAGAGAAGAAGACTACCAATGCTTGTTTAATCACAGCAGACAGCAGAGACATTAGTCATTTGTATGCATGGTATTAAAAACTGAACCTGAGAGGAGGAAACCACATGACTGCAACTGTGAACTGTAAACTATGGCTTGGATGTTTCTTATAATCAATGATGAAAAAAATGGATTCTCAGGTGATACTTTTATTGATAGGCTTTAGGGAACACTGCCCCATGAAGCAGTCTAGCAAAAGTGTCAATAAACATATACAATATTGGCCCCTAGCATTTTATTGACTTAAAGTTAAGCTAAAATATGAATGTGCTATTTTTTCATTGTGAAAGCTCTTTAAATTAGGTTGAGTGGTCTCATGATGTCAATGGGATTTCTCTCTCTTTTTTTATTAATTACACTTTATTCATTTTGTATCCTCCCATAAGCACCTCCCTCCTCCCCTCCTGGTCCCACCCTCCCCTTTCTGCATGCATGCCCCTCCCCATGTCCACTGATTAGGGAGGTTCTCCTCTCCTTCTTTCTGATCTTAGTCTATCAGTTCTCATCAGAAGTGGCTGCATTGTCACAGTTCTAGGTTATCTCCATGAATAGTCCTTGGTTGGAGTATGAGTCTCTGGGAAGTTCCCTGTGTTCAAATTTTCTTGTTCTGTTGCTCTCCTTGTGGAGTTCCTGTCCTCTCCAGCTCTTACTATTTCCCACTTCTTACATAAAATTCCATTCACTCTGCCCGTCAGTTGGCCATCAGGCAATACCACCCTGAACGCGCCCGATCTCGTCTGATCTCGGAAGTCAAGCAGTGTCGGGCCTGGTTAGTACTTGGATGGGATTTCTCTCTTGACAAGCCAGAGAAAATGCTGAAGTTTCTACTGAAATCTGCCCACTTGTGATTTAGAATTTCTTTAAAAGTATATACCATAATTTTCTTTCATAGCAGGGATTTATAATAACTTCTAAGATACCACCTCCCCAAATGAAGCAGATATGTTTTATCACCATATGCAGTAAACAAAGATGGGAGAGAAAATAAAAACAATGAAAATCCAGAGAATATATTTTCAGAGCTTATATCTATAAAATAAAGATAAGTTTTATATTGATAAGAATTTCTGTGACAGCATTCACTCTTCATGTATAAACAAGTTTTATTTGTATGGTGATTCTTTATTCCATCTGATTAATAATTAATCAGACTATGGGGACTCCTAATTAGGTGACAGTTATGTATGTCTTTATACTATGTTTGAGATGGGTGGAGTTTGTATATAGTTATGGGAAGTTATGTCTTTTTAGGGAAAGTTATTTCAATCTGAAATCCCAATGTGACTGACGTCCTATGGAGTTTCCCTACCTAGAGAGAAGAGTAGAAGAAAGGGAAGAGAAAGTGAAAAAAAAAATCCCTAAGATAGAGGGCACTCTGTAGAGAATTATAGTGTTACCAGAGTATAGTCAGGGAAGGGAGAGGAGTCAGGGAAGAGAGAGGAGTCAGGGAAGGGAGAGGAGTCAGGGAAGGGAGAGGAAGGGGATATGGAAAGAAGTAGCTACAAAAGCAGCTTGGCTACAGATGGTGCAGAAGTTCTTAGGAGAGAGTGTGAATTGCATTTAGAGCATGGTGAAATCTTCAGATATGAGGTGGAAGGCACTGACTTCTAGTTCCAGAGGACAGTTTGCTGGAGAAGATCGGAAAATAATGAGAAGAATGAGGTACCGTTAGCAGGGTGAAATGTGTTGGCAATGGACCTAAGACAGTGAACAGTGTGTTTGGAGATGTATTTTGAAGCTACAGTTAAGAGCGCATGTTGACTGATTTGCCTTTAGAAAGAGAAGAATTTCAGATTAACTCAGAGTCTTTGGTCTGATCTATGCAAGAAGATCTGTATAGGGATGCTGGAAGGGATCAATAAGCTCAGTAGCTAAGTTTTAAATCTCCACGATATAGACAAGTGAAAAAGCTCACTAGTTGGAGGTCTGGAATCAGATGAGGTCAGTTCAAGGAGAGTAGGAGAATCCCAAACAAATTTCCAGAAAAACTGGAAAAGCATTGGCCAAAGGAATATTATACAGCATTTAGTTCTCCTGAGATGCCAACAAGATTAGAGCTGATTCCCTAACTAGTTAACTAATCAGATAATTATCTCACAGCTCTTTATGTTTAAAGGGAAGCATTTGAATATTAAAAGTTTTCCTTGGTATACTGATTTCTCAGGACTTTTCAAAACAGAAAACAGCTATGCCATCTGCAAACACAAATCAAAGAAGAAATACTGTTTACTCAGCTGCAAATAGTGTTTTAGTCTCTAAAGGTGAAGTAAACCAGAAGGTCCCTGTCTTTGAGAGTTTAAGCCTTGGAAAGTTACTCTACAAAGAACACATATTTATTTATGTAACCTATTTCAATCTATGGAAGATGAACTTTGGAACAATAACTTTTTTGTTGTTTGTTTTCTTTTATGAGGAAGAGTTTCTCTGTATAGCTCTGGCTGTCCTGGAACTCACTCTGTATGTAGACCAGGCTGCAAAAAGAGGATTTTTAAACTATGAAAAATGCACAGTATGGAATCTGGGAATGAAGGGTGAAGAATGACTGGGTTCTTAAGGCTACTGATGCTCTATGAAGCACTCCCCTCAGTGTGTTCATTGCACACACTGGGGCACTGAACGGCTCTGCACACAAATTTTGCTTCTCCTTCCAGCTTAGTTCTTCATTTGGATTCCATGTTTTCAGAATTCCCATGTATTGCTTCAATTTCAAGTATGCCGTTTCTCATTTTACTCTAAGTCCTAAAATCATGGTGCTACATGTGATGTAGAAGTAGCCCTTAAACATCAGAAAGTAGTAATTCATATATCCAAAGAAGGATTCATTCTTATTAGCTTTCATTCACCATGATAAGAACTTCAATCATTTGTCAAATGGTTCCAGGGAGACCACTATAACGCAGTGTCTCCACAGTGAAATCTGTCGGTATTACTTCCATCCCAGGTAAAGCAATTGACCAGGTGAGCGCAACAGTGGGTTAAAATGAATTAGTCTGAAAGCTGCTTTGTTATGTGGTTATTTGAGATGTTCATGTCATTTGTTTGTTTGCGTTTCTAACAGGAGGACTATACTGACTGTGGTGGTGTTTCTGGATTAACCTCTTCCTTGTGGTCTATCATTGGACTCCAATTTATCCTCCTTTGGCTGGTATCTGGCAGCAGACACTACCTACTGTGACCTCCTAAGCCCCAGATCTGCAATGAAATTCCAGACCCTGCCAAAACATGAGCCCTCAGTTACATTCAAATAGGGTCCCTTGAAGAAGCTACATAGAACATTAGCTGGGCCTCATGGCGTAACTTAAGGCTCAGATTCTTGAACATCCACCGGCTGCATGTCAGGGTGTTGGAAACTGAAACTTGTGTGAATGCTGCATCATCTATGTCTAACATCAAAGCAAAACTCTCTTTGTGCTCTGTGTGAAGTCTGAGAGTTCACTGTTGGTGATGACATGTAAAAGACTCCCCCAAGCAGGCGTTAGGAAAAGAAGCAGTCTTGACTTTGACCTAGGATTTCAACCTGCTGCAGTTTACCAAGAAGAAGAGAAGGAAAAAAAATGAAAACCCTAGTGCGGGACAAGGATATTTTTGCCTTCACTTATTATTTTGTTAAAAAGTAATTCCTGCTTTGAGTAGTTATTAAATAGAGAGAGGGAGAGAGAGAGAGAGAGAGAGAGGGAGAAAATACATTGGTCTAAACTGTTGAAATACAAACTAATGGCTAATTTTCTACCAAAAAACATGCCATGAATAAAATGCCTTATAAAAGAATGACTTCTCTGCCAAAAAACAAAATACAACAGACCAGTTGAATTTGGATAAGGTATGAAGGGCTGGTTAGAAAATAAGAAAGGAATGACTAAGCTAAAGGTGCTTGCGGGTGAAATTGGAATTCATGACGCATTTCTTCATAAATGTAAGCCCTTAAATGCGTGATGCAATGCCCCCTTTTTTCACAGTACAGTCATGTAGTGTTAGCCAGATATTTAACACACTCTTAAGAGAAGCTTGTTGGGGGGAGGGGAAATGTTTTCCTTGTGGTTAAAGAACTTGGGTTGCCAAGGGTATTTTGCATGATGCTGCTGCTATTTTAACTTTCTGGTTTGTTTTTCTTCTTACTGTAGAGTATAGTCCATTGAAAAGTTAACTGGGTGAGATTATTGTCATGTAAGAATCTGAAACTTGCAGTGTACATGCACTTAAATCATCCATAACATGTTGTTAAACTACTCTGAATATACTGTGCAATGTAAATGCTGAATGGCTGGTTTAGGCGGACGGTGAAATGAGAATTCATGGATTTTATACAGACTCATGCTTTTGCCTGAAAACCTATGTACAGATATTTTAAGTACATAAATCAGATTTAACACATTTATTTTTTGAAAAGTACATATACGTTCTCAATGAACATTTATCCTAGGTTTCCTCTTTGTTCATTTCAATAGTAGCATGTACAATCTAGAAGTTGCTGTTCTTGCTGCTTCTGTCCCTCCATTTTGGTATGATCTTATGACCAAAATTCCCATACAACTTCATGAGGGGTTTTACAGTAATCTGAACAAATAGGAAACCTTGAATCTATGTGTATGCACATGAACACTTGATTGTGAATAATAAAATTTGTTTTTATACAGCCTCCTTAGTGAAAAGCATTAGTGTAGTAGATCAGAAATTTCATTATAGATTACTATGGTAGCAAAACTTTATTTATGATTCTAAAATTATTTTCAGGAATAAACAGTATTTGAAGAAAGGGTAAAAACAATGAATGTGTCTAAGGAGAGTAATTTTACTGTAAGCTGAAAGAATACATATATTTTTTATGGCAAATGAAGCTTTTTTCCCCTTTTAGTTAAACATGCCAAGTATTGGTGTGTGCATATGCTGGAAATTTTCATATATATCATTTTACAATCAGAGTTATTTACATTCTCCAGCATACTTTAATAAGCTCCACGTATCAAAGTTGTAGTCAAGTCCTTAATATAGTTTACTGTTTTGTTTATAGCTTTGCATATACTGTAATTTTTTCCTACCCCCATACTATCCTGAGTAACATTTGTGTACATTTCATAAGTTAAGATTTTGCTTTAATTCAGAAGGGAGGAGGGGCAATTGGAATCACTCTGCCAACTATCATCCTAAGAAATGACATCAGTCACCACTTGTAATGCATTGTCATTTTTTAGTCTGTTTATGACTGCTGTTCACATTTTAGAAAACAGAAAGGTGGTATAACAGTAGGGCAAACATGTTTAAGTCATGCAGTTTGTTAATTATTTAAAACTTACTACCTTTTGCTGGACTCTTTTAAGTCATGCACATGTTGGGGAAGGGAGATACTGGTTTTTCCATATAGGTGATGCACATGAAAACCATTGAATTGCTTCTGGCAAACAACAGCCTACCTTAAATTATGTTTAAAGTGTATTGACTATGTATTTCATGGCTAATGTCAGTTACAGAGTGTATCACCATCAATGACATTATTGCTGTATTAACCACCACTGAACTTGGCATCTCTTGGCAAGGCCCTTTTTGATTTCGGTTCTACATCTTCACAACTATAGACATGGTAACAAACTAGGCACAAGCATGTGCCCTCTGACTAAAACTTGTTTTCATGACAAACAGTAATATTCATGCTTTCACATACTTTTTTAAATGACAGTAACACTCATCTCATCAAAATTACAATATTAAATTTAACATTTTTTCTGAAAATTGTGCTGACAAAAATAGTATAGTCTGTTATTTCCAGAAACAACACTACATAAAAAAACCATTTTTAAAGCTTTTTAACTGTTTTTACTTAGTTAATTGTTGCTATACTCATGTAGCTCAGTGTACTTTGTCATGTAAACAAAGTCAAAACAAGTCTTGCATTGGTGTTGAGTAGCAGGAAAGAATTTTTGCATAAGTGGTTTCATCTTTTCTTCATTTGAACAACCAGCATTACTGCCAAACACCAATCGTGGTCCATATTTGTAACAGGTTTTTAACATGACATAGTTAGCAAGTTTGACTGAAGAGATTTTTAGGTCCTGGGCCTACAAGATTTTAGTATGATCTTTTTTCATGTTTCTAATGCTTGAAGCATTATTGCTGACCTTGGAAAACACAGTGTTGCTGCCATTTGTAAGTTTTCCTATATATAATATTCCTTTTATTAACTGTAAAACTAGCCTTATGGGGTTCAAATAGGCAGTATCCCTTTTAAGTGACCTTTGCAACCCAAGTGTTACTTGCTTATTTGATGCTCTCTTGTACTTTACATCTCATTTAAATGCCTGTCTTGGAGTCACCAAAGCTTAAATTCTACGTCTTAATTTAAAACTAAAGGCATAAAGTCTAACCTAGCAAGACACAATGGATTTTGTGATTTGTCCACTTGCCCCAAATTCTAAATATTTCATCACTAGCTGGAACTTGTTTTTCATAGCAGAATGTTAATATTGTCAATAGTCAGTGTACATTTCTGTAAAGAGCAGATCACTGAATAGAACTGAGTGATGATAACTTCCAGAATTTTGAAGACATAGCCCTCACGAGTGGTTTCATCTACCTTATTTCTAGTTCACATAAAGGAACCATGGAAATTCCACTGAGACTTTTGGGATACTGTCTTGTGTAGATGCCAACTGAGTTTCCGGTGGGACCTGGCAAAGCTGTCCTCTCCTTGTGCTGTGTAACTGTGTGATCATGCTTTAAGGATTCCTTCCATGAAATGCTCATTGTGCATCATGCAAGAGGCCAAGTGGCCTTTGTGAACAACAGCTTTTTCCTCCCCTTGTTATGTTCTCTTGACACTTTTGTGGAAACTAACTAGTCAGATGAACACATTTTGTAAAAATTTGTATGATACTGTTATAAAAAAAATTTATAATCCCAGAAAATGTTGTGTTAAATCTTGTGCAAAAACAGTATATTCAGAATAAAAGTTTATCATTGAAAGTCACCACAGAGTTTGGGATTGTGGCTTTTTTAAAGATCCAGTTGAAAGAGACGGTTGTCCATCAAACATACATTTTTAAAAAGCAGGCCTCTGTCTAGGTGGAAAGAATTCTAGATTGCAGAAATAAAATGTGGCTTCAGAGGTGTGCTTTCACAGACCTCAACATATATAGGAATACATAGATGATTCTTTATGTAACTGACCTTCCTCTCCTGTGCATTCTCCATAGAGACTTTGAGGAGTTTAATACACTTAATAAATAAGACAATTTCCTAGAAGGGAAGAACAGTGGTTCTGGGTTTCTTTAGGAACCTTGGAAGAAACAACACATCTGACATGTGCATGATTTTGATATACGTTAAATCTTAAATATAAACATTTCTCCAAAGTATTGGCAGAAAAGGCAAGTATGGGATTAAAATGCCATGTAAGGTACTTCAAAGGGGCATTAATCTAGTTTACTGCTTGCCTCAGGTCTGCTCACCTCGTGAACTAAAGGACTGATACTGTATGGAAGCTACTACAGTATTTGCTTCCTACTTTAGTACAGTGAAGTATTTCATAAAATAGAGCAAACTAGATAGTACATGAGAGTCTACTGTCATATGTGGATTGAGATAATGATGACGGGAAATCTCTCTAACATGTTTGATCAAGGCATTTTAACAGGAAAGTAGAACCTACTTAGAAGTATGAGGTAGATAAGATTTGTTTTTTTCAACATCTGGCTTCATTTGACACCAATTTATCTTCTCAGTCAATCCGAGTACTCCCCAGAGGTCCTCATTTCCTTCATCACTCATCCTGATCCCCTTCCATCTTTTCACGTGGGAACCTGGCTCCAATTCTCTTTTACAAAGCTGTTTCAATTTCCCTTCTCTGCAGCCTATTTGTCACTCCTACCTGCAAATGCATTTATAATACCTCTATTTAAGACAAACACAGCCACTATATATCTTTTACCACCACACAGTAACCCTATTACTCTCTGGCTCTATAAACTGGTAATTCACTCATTTGTTTCTCCCTTTTGCAGTGTATTTAAGTGGACACTAGAATCTTACATCTGTAAGACAATTTATCTTTGAACTTAAGTTCATTAGAACTACTGAAAATTTGAGACTATTGTTATGAATGCCTAATAAATGCAAATCTTGAGTGATTTTTATTCTGAAAGTTCTGCTTCTTGAAATTGTTACGCCTTTCCACAGCACCTACACATTCCTGTAAACTGGTGTGCAACTCAGTGGTGTTTATTTGCATTACATAATAATTTAGAAAGGAAACTTGCTATTATTGTTTCATTAAAGTAGCTTTGTAGCAATTATAATAAAGTCAACAAAAACCAATGAGAGTGGTCAACAGCTACATACTTCAAACACTTTTCCAATGAATTTATTAGAAAGACAGTCTAGTCTGGCACACCAATAATGAATTTTAACATACTGATCCTCACTCAAGCATCCGATTATAAATTATGATTAATAAGCTATGTACTCAAAAACATTTTCAAAGTTGATTTGCCTCATGTGTGTGTGACTTTCATCCAAAATCTTTTGCTCAAACCATAACAGCTGTCCCAATTGTGACTCAGCATTCCACTGACACTTACCTTTCATACTTTGATCAGTTGTGAATTTTTGTGTTAACCATCGTCCACTTCACAAAGAAATTACAGTAATTATAATTGGGATATGTGTTAACCTATGGGCATAGAGATATAAATTTAGGGTTTAGTTTGATACTACATCCATAACATATGTACCAAAATGATAGTAGTTTTTTTATCCTTAAGGCTTATGATTTTTTTTCTTGTGCGTGCTTTGAGACAATTACTTTTATTATTATTAGTTTGTTTTGTTTTTTACTTTTTAATTTATCATCATCATTATTATTAATTACAATTTATTCACTTTGTGTCCCAGCTGTAACTCCCTCCCTCATGGGTGAGAGGGGGGGGAAGAGCGGACCCGGGAGGCTTATGATCTTTGAAACCATAGCCGCTAGGCTAGATTTGCACCAGCAGGGCATACATTTCCTCCTATAAAGTGGGCCATGAAGCCAAACTGGACCAGTTGGTTACCTCCATGATACTCATATCACGGTTGTACCCATAGGCATTCCTTGTAGCGCCTGTCATTGTCATTCAAAAAGTCCCCAGCTGGAGAGTTCACAGCTAAGATTGCTGATGCCTTTTTCCCTGACAACTTTCCAGTACTATGAAAGCCAGCAGTGGAGAGGAAGTTTCCTGTTCAGAAAATCAACTTGATTTCTTCCTGCCCTGTGACCATGGTGTGCACTCTCTTCAGCAATAGAGCCTTACTACTGAGTTAGAAAGACAGCCTAGCCTACTATACCAATAGGTAGGCAAGCAAGAACAAGGGCTATACACTTGGAAAGTCTCCAGGACACTCCTGACCAGGAAGTCAAAAACATTTATCCCATACCTGGCATACCTGGGACTTTCATTTGGCAACCTATTGTTTCTGGAAGGAGCATTATGCCCTGGAGAGGATATCTCCTATCTCCCATTGAACACTTTTGTATGATTATGTCTATATATACTTATGAAATAATATATATACATTTATATGGTTATGAAATATCTTTATATATTTTTCATATATATATATGAGTGTGAAATATATTTTGTTTTGTTTGTTTTATTTTTATAATTTAAGTTTATTCACTTTGTATCCCAGCTGTAGCACCCTTTCCTATCCCCTCCCTATCCTACCCTTCCTCCTCTTCTCCTATGCTCCTCCCCCAGTCCAATGATAAGGGAGGTCCTTCTCCCCTTCCATCTGACTCTAGTCTATCAGTTCTCATCAGGACTGGCTTCTTTGTCTTCCTCTGTGGCCAGGTAAGGCTGTTCTCCCCTCCGGCAGAAATGATCAAAGAGCCAGCCCATGAGTTCATGTCCCTGTTCTTATTATTGGGGAACCCTCTTGGACCCTGAGCCTGCCATGGGCTACTTCTGTGCAGGGGTTCTAAGTTATCTCTATGCATGGTCCTTTTAGATATCCTTATTGTTAGTAAAACAGGGTCCTCTGGACATGACAGGACAACTGCACTCATCCATGGACTCAGAGCTGCCATGGTTGCCTCCACAGAAAACCTGCACAAGATCAAGCCGTCAACATTATAGCATAGAGGAAGGAGAGGCACACAAGCCTCTGCCCCTAACCTGGGAACTACTGAGAGGAGTTGATGGCTTCTGGGTAAGGGAGAGTCAGATTTCTTAAAGGGATTGCTCTGCTAGGTCAACCACACTCCAATGGATGGCCATATACTCTTGAATAAATGGGAGTAGAAATTGGACTTAGTAGGCTAATAAGAGGGGGGAGAGAATACAGGAATTTGGGAGGGGTTATGGAGTTAGATGTAAGGGGAACAGCGAGGATCACATAAGCAAACGATGTCATCCATAAGGTTTATGGATGTTTATCATCACAGTCATCTTTCTGATTTCATAAGCACTTTGTGCTAAAGATCCTATCCATTGGCCCATTAATTTTTATTTAAAACATTGATTTAGTCTTATCTGAAATGGAGACACAAAATAAAAGTAACACCAGCATTTATGGAACTATTGTTTGGTATTATTATTATTTTCTAATGATCTAGAAAATAAATAGGAACTAACAGAAGGGTAATCCATCCAGACTAAACTGTCCAGAGTAGAGTTCCATGGTTTTAACATGAGATAAATAGTGTCACAAATAAGAGAACCTGGGAAGGCCCAGAAACGCATGCAAGGCACCAGAGTAGTTGAATGTAAATCAGCATGGCTAGAGGGAAGAAGTCAAAGATGAGACAGAATATTACTCTGGATTACACATGCTACTTGGGCAATCAGAAACCACTGAAAATATTTAGGGCAGAAAAAAAACAAGATTAGATTTTCATTTCAGGACATCACTCTGTGAAATACGTATTCCTAAAAGAACACCTAGACTAATTAGGAGAATACTAACAATGAGAACATTGTTTGCTGGCATAAGGAGGGTAAGAAATGGATAAGCCTCTGAGAGTACAGCAACAAGAGAGGGAAGATGAGTTAAAAAGAGAGAAGCTATTCATGAGTGTTTGTATAGAAGAAGAAGAAGAAGAAGAAGAAGAAGAAGAAGAAGAAGAAGAAGAAGAAGAAGAAGAAGAAGAAGAAGAAGAAGAAGAAGACACACTTTCAAGATTCCTAGACCTTGTGCACCGGGTTTTTGGTGCACTTCTCAAAGTTAGTAAATATTGGAGGGTCACTAGAGTAGGTGGTAAAGCTTTTGGGCCACACTCAAATGAGAGAGAAAAAGAGGCTGCCCGTCAGAAAGACTGAGTGGAGCTTGAATACAGCATGAAGATACAAAGATGAGAAATACCTGTAGGTCACTTTGCTGCTCAAGAATGATTTCCAGCATTCACCGTGTGTTTGAAAGTCCTGTGGCAGATGCTGTTCTCTTGTTTTAAATACTGATATGGAGGTTCCACTAAAAATTGATCCGAATCCTGGGTGTTTCATGCAGCCAGGGTTTGACTACCTGGTAGTGTACTCCATAACAATTCAGATGGGAGGTTATTTCTGCATTTTTTTTTCTTTATAAAATCCTATGTGTAGGCTATTTGTAAAATCCTATGTGTTAGTTCAGTTTTTAAAAGCACATCTTTTAAGTGCATTTCCAAAAAAATGATGATAAAAATAATAACCCTCTTGAGATCTATATTTTATTGTTTCATTTTTTTTCTCTTTTCATCTAGATTATGAAACTACAGTCAGCCGATAATCACTCAATATCTCATTTATTGTGGGCAACAATCAGGACCACCACTGAGATCATTGCTTTCACAGGACATTTTGTTCCTGTTTTAGTAAAATAATATCAAGTATTCCATGCAGTTGAACCACAAACTTCTATAAATAACCTTGCCAACCAAATTAACTCTTAGGATAGTGAAAAGTTGGAATAAAGTTATAGTGAATATTGGAATAAAGTCAGAAAGTGATATTACTTGAATCTTTTCCTTTATATATCATATTGAATTAAATAATGCCTGTTTCTTAATAAAAGAGAAAGCCAATCAAAATTCCTAAAGACTCACTCAAAAATAAGCAGTTCAGACTGCCTGTCTTCTTTTCTTTTGTTTTGTTTGTCAAGACGGTTTTTTCCCTGTGTAGCCCTAGCTGTCCTTAAACACATTCTGTAGACCAAGCTGTCTTCAAACTCACAGATCCACCTGCTGCCCTGCTCAGCCCAGCCTGCTCATTTTAATCCATAGAGCCTCAAGAGAATCCAATAGTAGCAAGAGAAGCCATATGACAAATAGAAATTTCAGGTTCTGGCATCTGAATGCTGCAAAGGACATCCTAGATCTCCAACAAGGACATGTTATGATGGCTGTCTCTTCATTATCTGTCTGGTTATTATGTTCATTCAAGGTCTGCATATGATAAAAGATGATAATAGGCAACTAATAGTTGCTCAGGCCTTTACTTCTTACCTCAGAACAATTTACTGCTGTGTATTTCACAAGTACCAGAAGAAACCGGCATCAAGAAAATTTCTAAAGCATAAGAAATATTGTCAAAACTTAAGTACTGGGACATTATGCTAAGAAACAAAAACACCAGCCAGAGGCATACAAAGATACAGTGTTCCTTTGAAAATCCTGTAGAAGTCCAGACTGTTATTACTCATGGCAAAAGGAACTATGCCATAAAACAGCCTGGTAGCAAAGAATTTAAGACAGAAATCTGGGTTTAGTGGCTGAGCTGGGAAAGGTAGATGGGAAAGCAGCCAGCCCATTCTGGGTGTCTTCATCCAAATGTCAAGATACATCTGGAGTATAGCAGATGTCTTGAAGTAATGACAAGTATAGCAGATGGTGATGTGGCCTCTGTGAGGTCATTTGACTTCAACAGACAGCTTGGGACTGGGGAAGAGGACCATCCTTCCTTGCAGTCCTGTACATGTTTCTCTATTAAAAAAAAAAATCTGTTCCCTCTCCCATGTTCTCGGCTCTTTTTACTGCAAAAAAGTTCAGATTTTTTTTCTGTTTCTCTTCCACTTGTTTTCAGTGTCCTAAAATGTCAGTTCTGCCTTCCTTCTGAAATTGCTTTTTGGGACCTTTTCTCATTCCCAATTCAATGTCTTGTATCTCTCTGTACCTTCACACAGTCCAAGTGATTCCTGGGTTTTCATACCTGCTTAATTTAGGCTCTTTGACCCAACCTGTGTTACATATTGATGTTTGAAGAATATCAACTTTAGTTCCCCAATTTATCTCAGTAAAAACTCTTTACCTGTCAAGTTTTATTAAAATCTGTGGTCTCTTATCTCCCATGTTGTCCAAATTTTGAATTGTCATCAAATAATCAAATAGAGTTATCTTAAATATATATTATATTTAACATGCCAGGAAAATAACTATTATCCATTTCCCAGCATATTTCCCTTTTAACTTTTCATCTCAGGACCTACTGAGAGATGCAAAGTCACCCAAAGTATAAACTTTGAAATATGTAAATGTTCAGATTATGGTAAATCTACCCATTAAATATCCTTTATTCTTCCCATTTTCAGAAGGCTAATATTACTTTCCTCCTTCAAACTTTTGTCTAAATGATTTAAGCAGGTCCCAACTGATTTGCTGACTTTGTTACCCCTTCTCCTCTCCATGAGACTTATTTTTCTAAAGTGTACCTCCGATTACATCATCTACTATTTAAAAATACTCAGCCCCACCCCCATGCCCTTTGCCAATGAAAGAGCCTTATGAGGGCATGGGATGGAAATTAGCAACAGGCCCTCTAAACATAACTTCACAACCCCTCATTCGCATCTAAATGATAAAAGTACCTGTTTGACTCAAGCCTTTCCGAATCACATTACATCCTCCAGATCACATACACTATCTCACATCGGAGTGCCTAGACACACATCTCTCACCATATCGTCTACTTTCCTGTTACCTGTTGCACTTCAGCCCACAATCAAATGCTGCCATATTTCCTTTACTGAAAATAGCTTTTTTTTCCCATGCAATATATTCTAATTATGGTTTCTTCCCCCCCTACTCCTTCCAAATCCTCCTTTTCTCCCCTACCATCTAGATCCATACTTGTTCTGTCTCTAATAAGAAAACAAGCAGGCATAACAGAAAAAAACAAAAACAAAAACAGAATAAAACAAAGCAAAAACAATGAAATAGGAAAAGACAACCAAACTAGAAAAAGAGAAAAAGAAAAAGCAAAGGAAATGTGTATAGATGCTGAAAGGCACATTTACACACACAGGACTCATAAAAACACAAAACCAGAAGACATAAAATACATGCAAAGGACCTATAAGGTGAGTGTATGGGGAACAATTTTTAAAAATCGATTCCATTACTTAACTTTTTCAGAAAAGAGCCTTCCAAGGTTTTACTGAGTTAATTTTGAGTCGGCCATCTACCACTGGCCATGCAGCCTACCATTAAGGATGGCTTGATTCTTCAGGGGGACACTTTTGGGGAAAAAAAATTTCATTTGCTAGTGGCTATCAGTGATAGGTAGTTTCTGGGTTAGAAATGGGGGAATGTGTCTACTTCTTCAGCTTTCGACCTCTAACTGATGCAGACCTGTGTAGGTTCTGTGCATGCTGCCACAGTTTCTGGAAGTTCATACGTCTGCCAGACCTGTTGTGGCTAGAAGGTCCTGGTTCTTTAGTGCAATCTGGATCTTGCATTCTTTCTGCTGTCTTCCATGGAGCTGCTGGAGCCCTGAGGGAAGGAATTTGATGGAAACAGCTGTTTTATTGCTGAGTGTTCCAAGGTCTCTTACTCTCTGCGTGTTGTCTATCTGTGAGTTCCTACCTGCTGAATGTGTTCTCAGCTGTTGCTGAAGAAAGCATCTATGATTATTGAAGAATATCATTAGAAATAACTTTTTTATTCCTTCCTTCCTTCCTTCCTTCCTTCCTTCCTTCCTTCCTTCCTTCCTTTCTTTCTTTCTTTCTTTCTTTCTTTCTTTCTTTCTTTTTCACAGGACAGTAGTATTTCTCCCCCATTCCCTGGTATATCCAGACTCAGGTTCCTGGCCATCCAAACAGTGTCAGTATGGGTTTTATCTCATAGAGTGAACCTTAAGTCAAAGCAGTTATTGGTTGATTACTGAAACTTTTGTGTCAGTCTTGCACTTGTGTATTTTACAGACAAGTTTCTCTTGTAGATAAAAGGGTTTGTAGCCAATTCATATTTACCTTTCTCCTTTGGTAGTACATAATGCATTCCTCTATATGATTCCTAGTCAATAAGGATGAAGGCTTTAGGTAGGCATTAGCTCAACATTTCTATTTTCAATGAGTTCGGTAGATGTTACCATCAGCAACAGGGCCTCACTCTCAGTTTGTGGAGAATCACTGATAGTTTTAGCAATAACCTGTTTTTCATTTTTGTTTTTTGGTTTCTGTTTTGTTTTGTTTGGGGTGAGGGAGGTGTTGAGCAATAATTCAATTACGTGTTACCTATTCCTGGTATTGGAAGTTTCATTTGGTCACTAGAGATATACAATTGAGGCTCTATTTCCTTCATTATTTGGCAATTTGGATTGTATTAATTTGGTGTTATTCTGAATATAGATATAGAATATAGATATAGATATATTCCAGAAAGCGTCTGCTGTATTATGTTTCTACAGGACCCCTCAAATGGCCTTTAATTTTAGCTGTTCCTATTTCTTCATTTCAGCCACTTGTAGTGAAATATCATTACAGATATAGATTTTTCTATATAGAAATATCTTTATATACCTGTATGTAGAGAGATAAGTAGGTATTATGTTTTACCTGTATGTATATATTCATATAGGAGATATAATATTTATTTATTATATTTTATTTAAATAGTAACAGAAATTTTTAAGCTGGAGTCATGCAAGTGATGATTAGTTATATAATGTAATGTGCTAAAGTGTCCCCACGTACATTTTTTTCCTGAGAGTAAAAAAGAGCTGAAAAATAATTAGAAATTTTAATAAATTAATTAATTACAATTTATTCACTATGGATCCCTGCTGTAGCCTTCTCCCTCCTCTCCTCCTAGTCCCACCCAGCCTCCTTAATCTTCCCATATGTCTTTTTCCTAGTCCCCTGATAGGGGAGGACCTCCTCCCCTTTTATCTGACCTAGTCAATCAGATCTCATCAAGGATGGCTGCATTATTTTCCTCTGTGGCTTGACAAGGCTGCACCCCCCCCCCCCGAGGGAGAGGTAATCAAATAGTCAGCCACTGAGTTCATGTCAAAGACAGTCTCTGTCTCTCTTACTAGGATACCCATGTGCAAACTGAGCAACCTATGGGCTTCCTCTTAGCAGGGAGTCTAGGTCCTCTCCATGCATGGTCCTTGGTTAGAATATTGGTCTCTTCATGCCACCCTGGGCCAAGGTATTTTAGCCCTGTTGGTCTCCTTCTGGAGTTCCTGTCCCCTCTGGGTCTTTTAATCTCCCTCTTCTTATGTAAGGTTTCCAGTACTCTTCCCAAAGTTTGGCTATGAGTCTCAGCATCTGCTTCGATACCCTAATGGGTAGGCAGAGACTTTCAGAGGTCCCCTGTGGAAGGCTCCTGTTCTGTTCCATGTCTTCTCCTACTTCAGATCTCTATCCTTTTGCCCTTCTGCATAGGTTTTAGCCTCTTCCCTGGGGCCCTCCTTGTTGTTTAGCTTCTTTAAGACTATAGATTTTAGTATGTTTATCATATATTATATTTAGTATGTATATCCCATATTATATGGCTAATATCCACTTATTAGTGAGTATATACCATGTGTGTTTTTTGCTTCTGGGTTACCTCACTCTGGATGATCTTTACTAGTTCCCACCATTTGCCTGCAAATTTCATGAGTTCCTTGTTTTTAATAGATGAGTAGTATTCCATTGTGTACATGTACTACAAATTCTATATCCAGTCCTCCGCTGAGGGACATCTAGGTTGTTTCCAGATTCTGGCTATTATGAATAAAGCTACTATGAACATGGTTGAACAAATGCCTTTATTTAAAGGTGGGGCATCTTTTGGGTATATGCCCAGGAGTGGTATAGCTGGACCTTGAGGTAGTGCTATTCCCAATTATCTGAGAAAAGTGCCAGATTGATTTCCAAAATGGGTGTACAAGTTTGAGCTCCCACAAGCAATGGAGGAGGGTTGCCTTTTTTCCACAACCTCACTAGCATGTATTGTCATTTGAGATTTTTATCTTAGCCATTATGATGGGTGTAAAATGGAATCTCAGGGTCGTTTCAACTTAGTCCCAAATGACTAAGGATGTTGAGCATTTCTTTAAGTGTTTCTCTGCCATTCTACATTCTCTGTTGAGAATTCTCTGTTTAGATCTGTGCCCCATTTTTTTAATTGGATTACTTGGTTTATTGGTGTTTAACTTCTTCAGTTTTTTTCTATATTCTAGATATTAGCCCTCTGTCAGATAAAGGGTTTGTGAAGATCTTTTCCCAGTCTGTAGGTTGTCATTTTGTTTTGATGACATTGTCTTTTGATTTAAAAGCTTTTCAGTTTCATAAAATCACATTCATTGATTGTTGATCTTAGAGTCTGTTCTGTTGGTGTTCTGTTCAGGAAGTTGTCTCCTGTGCCAATGAGGTCAAAGCTCTTCCCCAGTTTTTCTTCTAACAGATTTAGTGTATCTGGTTTTATGTTGAGGTCTTTGATTCACTTGGACTTTAGTTTTCTGCACGGTGATAAATATGGATCTATTTCCATTTTTCTACATGTAGACATTCAGTTAGACCAGTACCATTTGTTGAAGATTCTGTCTTTTTTCTAATGTATGGTTTTGGCTTCTTTATCAAAATCAAGTATCTGTAGGTGTGTGGGTTTATTTATGGGTCTTCTATTCAATTCAATTAATCCTCCAGTCTGTTTCTATACCTGTACCATGACATTTATATTACTGTTGCTCTATAGCACAGCTTGAGGTCTGGGATGGAGATACCTCCAGAAGGGCTGGAGAGATGGTTCGGTGGTTAAGAGCACTAGCAGCAATTCCAGAAGACCCAGGTTCGATTCCCAGCACACACATGGTAGGTCACAACTGTCTGTAACTCCGTTCCAGAGGTTTTGACACCCTCACACAAACATATGTGCAGGCAAAACACAAGTGCACATAAAAGTAAATAAATCATGAAAAAAAGAATTAGAAAAATTTTAATAAAAAAGCCTAAGAGAATGATTAAGCTAAACCTGAAAATATATAGCTTCAACCAACCAAACATTACATTTGTGCTTTAAAGGTGATGTTGGAGGCTGGTCAAGTGACACTTCCTATGAAAACCATGAAGACCTGAGTTCAAAATTCAGCATCCACATAAGAAAGAAAGGTGTGGAGGATGAACATGGCTGTGAGTGCCTGGTATAGAAGTATTATGGAGAAGAGACAGGTGGATCCTTCTAGCTTTCTAGCCAATTAGCCAAAGCAGTGAGTGTCCGGTTCGGTGAGTGACATGATCTCAAGGCAATAAGGGATAGAGTGAGACAGGGAGGCACCTGAAGTTCTTTTATGAGATCTACCTGGTTAATCCCGGGTGCACATAACTGCACACTCACATGCATGACCTTCATGTGTGTACTGATATAATCATGGTAGTTTCTCAGTATCCAAGAGCATGTCTTAGTAACTTCTCTGGACTGTTTAGCAGACAGATATTTAGAGTGTAGGGTGATACTGAGTCAATCAATTACAATTGTTTTCATCTCAGATTGCCAGTGCTTTAAGCATGTCTCAGGCACTCTAACACAGAGTAGTAGCCTCATATCCTATTAGTGAGGTATGAAGAATCACAGCCATATTCAATGCCCTGTGAGAAAACTTAAACACTGGAAGAGTGCTACAACCTCTCGTGATGCTAAGAAATGTGTTTTAATTCTGTAGTACTGCAGTGGCAATGAGCCTTTCAGGTGTTCCCCTAGTACCTTTCGGTATTGTAATGGATTAAAATGCAGGAAGTTGATCTTCACAGTGAATTTTTTCATTCGTTCTCTGAATCCTACAAGTCTTCTTCCCTGTAGGAGTTATGTCTATGATTCAGAAATGTCAATGACACAAATAGTCGTTTACTTTATGTATTTTTTATGATATCCCTAAATATGCAAATGAAAGTCTATTGGAAGGCATTCTATATAGTATGAGCCACACAAAACATATCATATATAAAAATAACTAATGAAAAACCACTACTCATTGTTTCTTCAGTTTTTACTAAACAAGATGGTATTATACTCTCATTGAGATTTAATTAGACACATACAAGTATCAAAAACGAAACCAGTTTTGTAATTTCTTTAACAGAATGGCATATTTTCTTTCCTTTATAGAACATAGCTGCCTAACATTTTTTATCCTTTAGTCATAAAAAGTTGATTACATGTGATGTCGGTTGCCTAAGTCTGACATGACAAGGTAGATAATTTATAAACAATGGGAAATTATCTTCTCATAGATTAGCAACTCAGAATTGCAAAACAAATGTGTCAGGAGGGCCATTACTCATAAGACAGCATCTAAGAATCTTTTCTTACCTGTTCCAACTTGTTTTTTCAGCCTTCTTCGGCTTGAAGCAGTGTACTTTCATACTTCTTTCGTACTTTTCTCTCTACATTCTTTCTTCTCTATCTCTCAAGAGACTATTACGTGGTTGAGGGATAACCTTAAGTCTGGGGTGATATCAAAACCTTTAATTCAAGTCAGATCACATTAACAGGGTTCAAAAATCAAGACATGTTCATATTTTGGGGGAACAATATCAATTTACCCCATTATACACATCCTGGCATTTTGGTACATATCAGCATGACACTATTAGTATACAAAGAAATGCTGATCATAAGTTGTGTACTTTGTAGCTACAGTCTTGAATTTTCTATTACCTCCAGATTAAGATATCTGATTTTATGTACTAGGTGGCCAATTTTATTTCTTCATCTGGGCACAGAGACACTTATTCCCCATCTTCAAAGAGAATTAACTATTTGTGATTAATATCTAAAACTTTCCCCAGAGAGACTCTTTGGGGGAAGAAAGCTACTTTGCTTCCACATCAAAGAGAATAAAGGGGAGGTTATATAAAATTGGACCCATGTCTCAGTTTCATTCCATCTCCCCCAAAAAATTACCACCTGCAGAGTTTCCCATAAGAATTTATATGTGCTACACAACTGTCTCTTAGTTTCTTTCTTCTTGCTTTCCCCCCTCCCTTCTTTTCTGCCTTTCTTCTTTTCTTTCTACCCAGCTACTATTCCTATAAGCATTTTACATTAGATATCTTATATGCAAGTCATTACAGATTTATTCCTACAGAATTCAAACTGGGGAAAGAATCATTTCCAATGCAATGTGTCTCAAGAGAAGTCTTACTGTATCAAACTTTTACCACCTCACCTTCCTTCCCATTGACCTTCTATAGCATAAGTGACATTATCTAGACTGCTCAAGTATTATCCTAAGAGTTATCATTACCAACATTATTAAAATTATTAATAAATCTATTTTGAACATAATCTAGTGACATACTATTATTTCATTGCTCCAGCAAAATACGAGTGTTACTCTATTACCCAAATCAGATAAATACCCAATAAAAAAGAGAATTATAGACCAATATCCCTAATAAAAGTGCAGAGAACAACTGATCACGTTCCCAAAGCCAATAGATAACCCTACAACACAACCCCTGTACCTAAGGCTCAGAGAACATTGGGGAAGATGGGGAAAAAAGACTGTAAGAGCCAGAGGACCAGGATATCTACTATAAGACTGTGAGTCATAGAAATGTCAGACAAACTTCACTTCAGACCTGAACAATATGGCTGCCTATAGAGGAAGTAATTAAACACAATAACACTAGACATATTAATATGGTACAGGAAATCTCATGAGGCTCCACCCTAAACAAACAAACAAACAAAAACAAAATACTATAGGCCACTAAGGAGTGCTGAGGACTAGAGAATTAATCTTACCCAAAGGTGAAGCCCTTAATTGGTTATCCAGCACCAAGTATTCAGTCCTGAAGGCATATACACATAAGCAACAGTAAACAGATTCAGCAGGTATACTTAGATATTTTACAGATATGTAACAACAACAAAGAAAAAGTGACCAAGAATATTAAAGGAATCAGGTAGGCACATAGGATACAATTATATTTAAATTTGAAAGGAAAAAAATATGTTGTAAAAGAAACTTAAGGAAGACTTGTTTGGGTTCACAGTTTGAGATCTCTGTACACAGTGGTGGATAAGTCATATTCAGGAGACAGAGGGAGCTATTCTTCTTGCATCCACATTCAAAAAGCAGAAAATAGAAAAGAAAAGAAAAAGAAAGAACACTTGTGATCAACTCATGAATGACTCATGAATGTCCCACATTCAGGGTGGACCCGCCCATTCTAATTAGACTAATGTAGATTATTCTTCCAAATAATGCCCAGGGATTCACATTCCTGTGGATCCAAACTCTATCAAGTTGTAATAATGATTAACCTTTATAGCAAATAACTGCATTTCTAAGTTATATTGAATATCTTTCTACTTCTCTTCATATAGTTACCACTTTTTTTTTGGTAGGGTTGTAAAGTATTTCAATTCTTCAGCCAACTACTCACTATGGTTACCGGCAATTTACTTCATTTCCCCCCACACACACACACAAAATGGGGAATAGTAATACCAACATAGTAATAGTACCAACATTATGGATTTCACATGGGCTGCTAAGATGGCACAGTTGAGTTCCAGAACCCACATGGCACAGAGAGCCATCTTTTTGAAGTTGTCCTTTGACCTCTACAAGGATGCAGTGGCACACATGAACATAGTAAACAAATATAATACAGTTAAAGGGGATAGTGAATGTAACAGAGTTAGAACAATAACTGACATATAGAAAGAAGCCATAACATCTGTCACTTACAAATATCTTAGGATATAATTAAGCTACTAGAACTGTAAGAAACTGAAAGAACATGTGATTAAGTGAGGAGAATTTTAGGCAAACTCGATTATCTTGGTCTTCCTTCATAACATTATTGTGTATAGTTGAATCAGATCATTCTACAGAGTGGGATCTCAGCACACTCATTGTTTTAAAGTATTCATATTTTACATACAGAAATAAAGCAAACATTACATAATATTTTTGTACATATCACAACATTATGGATTTAGCTAAATGGTTTTAATAAAAGAATGTAACCCCAGAAGATAAGCCATTAATATACTCCAGGAAAACATGAATTTTTAGGGATTTTTTTTCCTGCAAAACCAGCTAGTGCCTTGGATTTGCTTGCCGGTTGGTTTGTTTAAATGTATAAAATGCATAAAAATACTTATTTAAGTTATTATTCCTTCCTTTTTTTCTTTGCTTGGTGATTAAATTGGAGTAATTTCTTTCACATTTTCTCTGAAAGCATCGTTAAAATACAGTGTTCCAAGCCATGGCACAGCTTATATGTGAAGTAAGTTATCATTGTATTTTGCATGACAATTAGAGTATAGGGAATACAAGACTCAAAATTCATAAATTTTAAATTAAGAATCTGATTTAAGCGGATTGTTTTATTGTTTTATGTTTATCTTAGCAACAATTAGATAAGGAGAATGAGAGTATCTAACCCTGAAGTCTCTTTCTAACACTGCTGTAAAAAGAACCTTTCTAAGCTTATCTGAACTGAATCAGGACAGAAGTAAAGACATTTCTAGTTTCTGATTGAGGAAAAGATACTCTAGCATACAATAAGGACATTTGTTCAACCATGTTTGTAGCAGATTTATTCAGAATAGCCAGAACCTGGAAACAACCCAGATGTCCATCAATGGAGGAATGTGTACAGAAATTGTGGTACTTTTACACAATGGAATACTACTTAACAATTAAAAACAAGGAAATCATGAAACTTGCAGGCAAATGGTGGGATCTAAAAAAGATCATCCTGAGTGAGGTATCCCAGAAGCAGAAAGACACACATGGTATATACTCACTTATAAGTGGGTACTAGACCTATAAGATAGGATAAACATACTAAAATCTGTACACCTAAAGAAGATAAACAAGAAAGAGGACCCTGGGTAAGATGATCAATCCTCACTTAGAAAGACAAATGGGATGGACATTGGAAGTAGGAGAAAATAATGAACAGGACAGGAGCCTGCCACAGAGGGCCTCTAAAAAATTCTACCTAGTAGTGTATCAAAGCAGATACTGAGACTCATAACCAAAACCTCAGTAGAGTGCAGGAATCATATGAAAGAAGGGAGAGTTAGTATGGCCTGGAGAGGACAAGAGCTCCACAAAGACCACATATATCTGGACACAGGGGTCTTTTGTGAGACTATATCACCAACCAAGGACCATGTATGGATATAACCTAGAACCCCTGCTCAGATGTAGCCCATGATAGCTCAGTATCCAAGTGGGTATCCTAGTAAGGGGAACAGGGACTATTTCTGACATGAACTCACTGGTTGGCTCTTTGACAGTCCCCCTGCCCTTAGGAAGGAGCAGTCTTGCTAGGCCACAGAGGAGGACATTGCTGTCAGTCCTGAAGATACCTGGAAAGCTAGGGTGAGATGGAAGGGGAGGAGGTCCTCTCCTAGCAGTGGACTTGGAAAGGGGCAGGGAGGAGATGAGGTAAGGAGGATGGGATTGGGAGGGAATGAGGGAGTGGGCTATAGCTGGGATACAAAGTTAATAAACTGTAACTAACATAAAAAAATAAAAATTTAATTAAAAATAATACAGTTAAGTATCTCGAAACTGTCCAACTAGTTTTTTTTTAAGACTTCGTTATAATTTTTATTTGTGTGTGTGCATTTCTGTTTATGTGTGATGTTTGCGCATGTGTGGAGTATGTAGTGTGTGTGTATATGTGTGTGGTTGTGTGTGATGTTTGTGAGTAGGTATGTTTATGTGTGTATATGGTGTGAATGTTGTGTGTGTTTGTGGTGTGTATGTATATCATGTTATGTGTGTATGTATATGTGTGTCTATGTGTCTCTGCGTGCATGCTCAGATGCATATGTGTATGTGTACTTGTTTTGTTTTTAAGAGAAAAGCAATTTGAGGCACGATTTTAACATGTAGGCTTAGCTGGCTTGAAATTCACTGTGCAGAGCAGGCTGTCCTAGAAGACACAGATGGGCTAATCTCTGCCATCTCAGTTCTTGTATTAAAGGCACATGCAACTATGTCCAGAGAAACCAAATAAAGATACTTATGAGACTCATAAGTCACACTTTAGCTGTTTTATTTTAAGATTTTTTTTCCTCTCTGTGTGGAAAATAATTAACAATTTGTGACTTATTAACCTTAATAGGGAGATACTGTTTTTAAAGAAATAACTACTTTGCTGTGATCTATTAATCAAGTCATAAATTTCTCCTCATCTGATAATGTTTTTATCTATCAAACAAGACCAAAGTGGCATGACATGTAACATTCTCTACTTCTTACATTCTCAAAGTTTAGCCTAAGTAAAAATTTTATCCAGCTTTTGCACCATTGTGGTTGCATAAGAATGACTTCCACAGGCTCCTATATTTAAATGCTTGGTCATGAGGGAATAGTACTGTTGGAATGAATTAGAAGGATTAAGAGGTGTGGCCTTATTTGGAGGAATTGTATTTCTGGGGGTTGGCTTTGAGGCTTTAAAAGGCCAAGCTGAGCCCAGAGTTTCTCTCTCTGACTATGAATCAAGATAGAGTTCTAAGCTACTGCTCCAGAGTCTACCTACATGCTGCCATGCTTCCTGCCATGATGATAATAGTCTAAACCTCAGAAGTATAAGAAAGAAGATGCTGACAATCTTAACCAAACTTTGGGCAGAGTGCAGGGAATCCTGTGAAAGAAGGGGGAGATAGTAAGACCTGCAGAGAACAGGAGCTCCACAGGGAGAGGAACAGAAATAAAATATCTGGGCACAAGGGTCTTTTCTGAGACTGATACTCCAACCAAGGTCTATTAATAGAGATAACCTGGAACCCTGGCTCAGATATAGCCCATGGCAGCTCGGTATCCAAGTGGGCTCCCTACTAAGGGGAACAGGGACTGTCTCTGACAGGAACTCAGTAGCAGGCTCTTTGACCACCACCCCCCTGCAGGGGGAGCAGCCTTGACAGGCCACAGAGGAGGACAATACAGCTATTCCTGATGAGACCTGATCAGCTAAGGTCAGATGGCAGGGGAGAAGGACCTCCCCTATCAGTGGGCTTGGAGAGGGGCATGGGAGGAGATGAGGGAAGGAGGGTGGGATTAGGAGGAGATGAGAGAGGGTGTTACAGCTGGAATACAAAGTGAATAAACTGTAATTAATATAAAAATTAATTAAAAAAAGTAAGCCTTCAAATAAATGATTTCCCTTATTATAATAGTTCCTTTGGTCATGGTGTCTCTCCACAACAATAGAACAGTGAAAAAGCAGACATTGGTACCCAAGGAGGGGTAGCTCTGTGACAGTCCTGATCATGCTGCTTATTGGAGGAAGACTTTCGGGTGTTGGATTAGGAAAGCAGTTAAACTCTAGACAGGGCTTAATGGGCCATGTTAGGAGAAGCGTGGAGGACAATGGTGTTGAGAGTGATGTAGACAGCTCAAGACTTTTCAGATGGGAGAAATATTAGTAAGTGGCCTAGAGGCCAATATTTTGGCAAATATTGTGACTGTTTTCTGTCATTGTCTGGAAAATCTGCCTGAGGCTAAACTGAAGAGTTTTGGATTAATGGCTTTGGCAGGGGAGATTTCCAGATAGCCTAGTCTTGACTGTTTCCTGCGGTTACTAATAATCACTCTCATGCAGATCTAGAATGAAAAAGGATCAAGCTGGACGAAAGGAAATACAAAATGTACAGCAAGAAGGGGAATGGAGCACCAAGAAGTATAATGGAGTTGAGTCCAGTGCTCAAGGTGATAAAAAGTTTAAAAAAGAAGCTTAAGTGATAAAGGAAACTATCCACAACAGAAAGCTGATATAAATGTAATTGAAGAAGGGGCCAAGTTCTAGCCCCAGCAAGCAGCACAACTTGGGATCTTCCAACATTTGGTTCTGGACTTAGAGTCAAGGATACAAGAAAGGGGTTGAAAATCTCCCTTCCTGTCTAAGGGAGCTGCTGATATTCCTACATCAAGGCCCAGAAATAACATTGCATGAAGCTGTGAAGGTGAAACCTGGATTGCCTGGAAGACACCAAGATGTTGAAAATTTAAGAGTCATGGTGTACCTTCCAAGGAGAGCTGTTAACAGAGTGTGGATACAGACCCATAGAGAGATGTGTGTTGCAGTCAACAAAACTAAAAGAAGTTGGAAACCCAAATTGTGCTTTGGCATCAGACATGGAGATACAGAATTTGGAGTTTTCCCGACTGGTTTTAGGTCTTACTTTGGTCCAGTATCTCCTCACTCTGCTCCTTTACCTCCCCTTTGGAATAGTAATATATATTCTATGACACTGTATGTTAGGAGTATGAGATCTGCTTTTCAATTTTGATTTTACCAAAGCTTACAGTGAGATTTCCATGAGTCTCTGAAGAGACTTTGAACTTTTTAAACCATGTTGAGACTGTGATCGACAATGGGGAGTTTTGAAGTTAAACTGAATATGTGTGTGCATTATGACATGGCTACAAGTCTATGGAAGTTAGGGCGTGGAATGGTATTTTGAATAAGAATGGCCCCCATACACTCATGCATTTGAATGTTTAGTTACCAGGGAATGGCACTACTAGAGAAAATTAGAAGGGTTTGTAGGTGTGACTTTGATAGAGGAAACATGTCACTAAGGGTGGGTTTGGGGATTTTAGAAGCCCATTGTCAGCCTAGAGTCTCTTTTCTCTCTCTCTCTCTCTCTCTCTCTCTCTCTCTCTCTCTCTCAGCCTACATATCAGGTTGTAACTCTCAATGGTGACTCCAGAGTCTGACTGCACGCTACTATACTTCCTGCCATTATGGTAATGGACTAAACCTCTGAAGTGTAAGAAAATTCTCAATTTAGTGCATTCTCTTATAGTAGATCGGTGAACAAAAATGTGTACCAGGTGGTATATGAATTAGACTCAATTGGATTGAGTTCAGATGTTAGTTTCTATGTAGAACAATTAATCACAATCTTTTCAGTGTTTTCTTAAGTGAGATATGTGTACAAAGGGAGGTAAGTACAACAATAAATAAATACTCACCAATCTATATTTAGTGAGCATTCTAGACAGTGTGAGGAGGCCAGAACCCAGATCATATCAAATGAGTAATGAACTGAGTTAAAGGTACTCAGACATAATGTGAACAACAGATGTCTTGACATCAGCACACCTGGCTTTTTGCTTTCTCTTTGTTACCTGTCACAAGTAAGCCATTTTTTTCAGTAAAGGAAGACCATGGTAGAAATCCATTACTGGTTGAAATGCAGAAGACAACTGACTATGCGGTACCCATCTTTATTTCACACACCTACAAAACAATACTTATGTCTAAGCCACAGGGATCATAAAAAATGGGAAGGTCAAGGAAATCTGCTGTATGGTAGCATCTTCTATATATGACAAGGACATATCATCCGTAAAAATCTCAAAAATACGGTCACCTATATAAACTCTCTATTACAAAAACACCTGCTAACAGCCTGGTGGTGATGTGGTCAATCTCATGGGACCATATCATAAATTAAGAACCACCAGCAACTGATGATTGCTGGAAGAAGAAAAATCAGTCTTCTTCAGGGACAAGCGCCTTAATAGTTCCCAAGGCCTAAACAACTACGCACAGGACACATGAGCTCAGTAGAGACTAGTTGTGGTTCATGCGTATTTGTCTTTGTGTGTGTGTGTGTGTGTGTGTGTGTGTGTGTAAGTCATGAATTTTGGAAGGAATAACTAAGATGTGAGTTGAGTTGGAGAGGGGAGAGGTATAAAAATATAAAAATCAGATGAATGGGGAGGAGGTCCCCCCATCAGTGGACTTGGAAAGGGGCACCACGGTGGAGATGAGGGAGGGAGGGAGAGACTGGGAGGGAATGAGGGATCGGGACACGGCTGGGATACAGAGTTAATAAAATGTAACTGATAAGAAAAAAATAAAATGCAAAAAAAAAAAGAAAAGAAGAAAGGGAAGAGAGAAATGATGTAATTTATGTTAGAATCTCAAAAAAGAGATAATAATGAATGACAATAATTAGTAACTTTTTTTAAAGAAACTGAAAAGCAGGGGCATCCACTATGATATTATTATGCTTAAAGTTTATATACTTGTATGTATTATTTGTTGTATCAAAGTTTGTGATTAAAAATAAGTTTAAATGTTTTAATGTACATATCTTCTAACCCAGCAGTTCTATACTAATACTCATAGTGGATGAAATGAGAAGTATTCATGTTATTATTTGTAATAAAAATGAAGACAACAAATAAAAAAATAAATAAAAATATAAAAACAGTGCTCATGTGCAAACTTCCTGATTTTTTTTTTAAGTTTAAAAGCTTACTTTGAAGCTAAACAGATTGGCTTTAAAGTTTATAAGGGTCACTTAATTTTTGTACAAGTTCAGAAATAAAAATAATTCCAACAATACCTTGTGGGTATATAGAGTACTCAAGGTATGGAGATTTTAGAAGAATGTGGGACTTTTTTCTGGTATGAAAACACTAACTAGTAGTGATCTAGTTCCAGAAATTCTAAATAGATCACTAGTCTGTGCTGTTTGGTTCTGGGTTGCTTTCTCCTTCTTTTTCAGCAGTTTATATATTAAAAAAATAAAAGGAGGCAGGAGGGAATCATTTTAAATAAGCAACATTTATGCACATTAAGTCTTATTCCATTTTTCTGGCTGGAACAGCTTTACATTTTCTCATAGTATGACATGAGGCTTACATGTTTTACTAACTTGGTTCTACTCTGTATTTACCCACTTTCTCTACCCTGATATCAATTTCGACCTTGATATCATTGCTTCCATTTTCCATTTACCTTTTTTTTTTTTTTTTTTTTTTGGATTACATGTCTTCTTCATGTAAATCACCAAATGATCTTAGGTCTCCAAATGACTTCAGTAGAGTCTACTGTACCACACTAAAACAGGTGTGACTACATGATGTTACATTTGCTGGTGGGAATGCACAGTTTGTCTCCTGCACATACCTATTGTATAGTCAACAAACCCAGATGACTGCTATTTTAGTAAACCTTAAGTTCCCTACATGCACATATGGTATGATGTGTTTTACTGAAAAATAATCCATTTTTATAGTTTCCAAACATGTCAGCAAATAAAGAGTTAATAATGCAGCACACACTGTGTGGATTTGTTCTAAATTTTAAGCCCATTATTAGCTTAAACACTAAATCATTTAATAATTCACGGCTGTTATTTTAGAGATATTGCATGCCCATGGAGCTCTGGAGGAAAAAAAAAATAAAGCCAATAAATGAAAATACATTTTTTCTTTTGCTGAAAACATATATCTAGATGACATTATTTTTTCCGATGTTCATCCATATGGTTGAGGCATAAGGAAGTTTTTTAAGACTAATGTGACTTGGTACTATATTTTAGCTTAAATTTTGTTTTACTGTGACTGAGAGTTGCATTTATCTTAACAGAAGTAAAGCAAGAAAATTCTTCACAAAGGGGCTCTTTTTGCATTTTATGTCATTATTGATAGTTATAGGAAGGAAAACACATTACACATTCTGTTGTCTCCATAAACTGTCATTCCATAGTGTACATTTAGAATGGATAGATTTTTGTTCACCTGGAGCATAGAATTTGGCTCTAGGTCACTGAAACAGTTTGAAAAATTACCACCAAAATGTCTAAATTAACAAAGCAACTGCATTGTATACATCAGAAATGATTCATTTTACACCCTTTGAGCAATATGGTTCATTTATCGTTCATCTTATGACAAATACCATATGATATACTTTAAGAAACGATGACTGGCTCTTTGGTCTCCCCACCCCCGAAGGGAGGAGCAGTCCTGTTAGGTCACAGAGGAGGGCTTTGCAGCCAGTCCTGAAGATACCTGATAAAACAGGATCAGATGAATGGGGAGGAGGTCCCCCCCATCAGTGGACTTGGAAAGGGGCACGGTGGAGATGAGGGAGGGAGGGAGGGAGGGAGGGACTGGGAGGGAATGAGGGATCGGGACACGGCTGGGATACAGAGTTAATAAAATGTAACTGATAAAAAAAAATAAAATTAAAAAAAAAGATAATACATGTAAAAAAAAGAGAAAGAAATATATATTTCAAATGAAATAGACAAAGGGCATTCAAGGCACATGAGAAGATTATTTTATTTTTAAGCATTCTATAACAGTTTTGAAACAGTGTACATGATTGGTCTGAAAAACCAAAAGGTTGTTTTTACTTTTTCATAATAGGCTTCTTCTTGCCTAATGTCAGAAATACATGAGGAAGGGAGGGGATCTAAATTAAGGGGATGGGAAGAGTTACAAAGAAGAGGGGAAGAGGAAGAAGAGAGAAGGAGGGGTTAGGAGAAGGGAAGAATGAAACAGACATTTTGGGGTAACGGCATTAGGAGTTAGGGGAAAATAAATATGAAACAGAAGCCACTGACCTGAGTAACTGGAAGTGTAGCAAAGTTCTCAACAGAGAGCCTTCTAAGATCCATTACACAAGACCCGAGAGGAGACGCTGAAGGCATGGTGTGCTGCTGGCTCAAGCAATGTGTTTTTCAGTCACTTCTAGCCGAAAGATGAAGTTATAAAGAAAAGTCAGACTCCAATTTTGTTGCATCTTGACAAACTTGACAAATTCACATACAAAATGAAAATGACAAATCGGCAAGATGAAAATTCCTTGCCACAGATGTCTGAAGAGAAACTAAATGAGGCGATCATTACCAGTAATGTGTGTGTGTGTGTGTGTAAAATGTATTATCTAAAAACTTTGAATTTTGTATTTTGTAGATTATCTTCTTACCCAGTCTTGACAGCTTTGTAATGAGAATATAAAGGTTTGAATCATTTTTTGTAACTCCAGTCATGATTCAGGTCCCCCTGGTTTAAACAGATTTTCTTGGTACAACTATAGATGTTTATTTCATATTGTTTATGTTTTTTACAACAGACCACTAATTCAGTCAGAAACAAAAGCTTTTGAATCGATATTCACTTGAAATATGTAAAAAAAGAAATTAGTTTACAATCAACCATATTACAACATAAAAATCCAGGAAAGATGAAAAACCTTTCTCTCTCTCTCTCTCTCTCTCTCTTATTCCTTTTCCTTTTTTTTCTGTTTTTTGATTTTAGGCATTGACCATTCAATACAAAAATCAAAAGTATGAAACGTAGCTTTATGATTGCAGAAATCATTATAGAAGAAACTAAAGTCTTGCTTTTACTATTTTATTTATGCAGGTGCCTACATGAGTCTCTTATAATGTAAGGTGCATGTATGCTCTTAAACCTAGAAGAGAGCATCATGTCTCCAAAGCTGGAGGTGTAGACAGTTCACCACCTGACGTGGGTGCTGGGAACTGAATTTAGGCCCTCCGCATTCCTAAATACTGAGCCGTTACTCCAGACTGGGAAGACTTCAACAGTTTGCAGAGCTACACATCTTTCATGAGATTAAGTGTCATATTTTAGGGAACAGTTTGAACTGAAACTACAATAAATTGTTAAGAAGGTAATGATAACACTGTTAATCATTAATTCCCTCACTCTGGATTATACTGAGTACACACACATTGTAGATAAGCTATAGAATATGTAAAATATTCTTACTTCTTCCTAAAGCTTCCAGAATATATTTTGATCACCTTAAAAATCTGCTTGCTCCATGAAGTATATGTGTATATTTATAAAACAGTCTTTAAGATGCTTAAAAATACATACTGTACATTTGTGTTAACAAGCCAAGAAAGGTACATTACTCTTTAAATAACAAAAATTCTAAGTATTAAAAAAACATTGAATTATGCCATTTTCTGTTAGCACTATTTTCACATGGTTGGATACCTTGAACTAAGGTCATCTTGGTAAAACTGATAATACTTAAAAGAAAAACTTGATATCAGACTAGTCTTAATTTTATCTTATTTTAATACACACTGCATTATATATATAATATAATATGTTTAAATATAATAAATTTAATATTTCTATTTTATGATTGCTTATGATATCTATCATCAATTAATATTTTAATTTGTGCTATTAAATTATGGAATATTGCTTGTGGGAATACTAATAATTTACAAAGTATTCTTTGTGAGTTAATATATCGTAATTTTTATAGCTAATCCATATAACATTGGAAAATATGTAGCAGGCAAAGTTCAATGAGAAACATCATTTTAATAGAGACTATTTTTAATTGTTTTGTTCTCCATGTATCCATTTATGTGTTCTCTTTATTACAGGGAAATACCCAAAGTAAAAGCTCTATTCCTGGGATGCTATCTCCCTTTCTTGTTTAACTTCATAACTTATAAATCTTTATCAGTTAAGCCTGCATTCTAGGATACCAATCAAGAGACAAGATATGCTCTACAAACACCTAGAATCAAATGGAGAAAAAAGTCCTGCTTCATTACAATTATTAGGAAGAATTATCCATCAATGCAATTCTCATCAAAACACCAACACAATGCTTTACAGACATTGAAAGAAAAAAATCTCAGCTTCATATGGAGAAACAAAAAAAAAACCCAGAACTTCCAAAATTATCCTGTACAACAACAGATCATCTGGAGGCTATCTCCATCCCTGATTTCAAGCTGTACTACAGAGCAATAGTAATAAAAACTGCATGGTACTGGCATAGAAACAGAAAGGAGGATCAATGGAACCGAACAGAAGACCCAGAAATAAACCCACACACCTATGAATACTTTATTTTTGAGAAAGAAGCCAAAATCATTCAAGGAAAAAAAGTATCTTCAACAAATGGTGCTGGTCCAACTAGATGTCTACATGTAGAAAATGCAAATGGATCCGTATTTATCACCCTGAAGAAAACTAAAGTCCAAGTCGATCAAAGACCTTAACATAAAAAAAGATACACTAAATAAGTTAGAAGAAAAGTGGGTAAGAGCCTAGAACTCATTGGCACAGGAAACAACTTCCTGAACAGAACACCAACAACACAGGCTCTAAGAGCAACAATTAATGAAACCGAAAAGCTTCTGTAAAGCAAAAGACATTGTTGTCAGAACAAAATGACAACCTACAGACTGGGAAAGGATCTTTATCAACCCTATATCTGACAGAGGGCTGATATCCAGAATATATAAAGAAGTTAAAAAGCAATAAATCAAGCAATCTAATTAAAAACTAGGGTACAGAGCTAAACAGAGAATTCTCTGTAGAGGAATATAGAATGGCAGAGAAAACACTTAAAGAGATGTTCAACATCCTTAGCCATCAGAGAGATGCAAATCAAAACAACCCCGAGATTTCAACTTACACCCATCAGAATGGCTAAGATCAATAACTCCAGTGACAACACATGCTGGAGAGGTGTGGAGAAAGGGGAACCCTTCTCCAATGTTGGTGGGAATGTAAACTTGTACAACCACTCTGGAAATCAATCTGGTGCTTTCTCAGACAATTAGGAATAGCGCTTCTTCAAGATCCAGCTCTAACACTCCTAGGCATATATCCCAAAGATCCTCCAGTACACAAGGACATTTGCTCAACCATGTTTGTAGCAGCTTTATTCGTAATAGCCAGAACCTGGAAACAACCCAGATGTCCATCAACAGAAGAATGGATACAGAAATTGTGGTACTTTTACACAATGGAATACTACTCAGGAATTAAAAACAAGAAAATTATGAAAGTTGCAGGCAAATGGTGGGATCTGGAGAAGATCATTATGATTGAGGTATCCCAGAAGCATAAAGACACACATGGTATATACTCACTTATAAGTGGGTACTAGACCTATAAGATAGGATAAACATACTGAAATCTGTATACTTAAAGAATGTGAACAAGAAAGAGGATCCTGGGTAAGATGATCAACACTCACTTAGAAAGTCAAATGGGATGAACATTGGAAGTAGAAAACAAGTAAAAGGACAGGAGCCTACCACAGAGGGCCTCTGAAAGTCTCTAACTAGCGGTTTATTAAAACACATACTGAGACTCATAACCAAACCTTCTTTCAGAGTATGAAAGAAGGGGGAATTAGTATGACCTGGAGAAGACAGGAACTCCACAAAGACCAAGTCTATCTGGGCACAGGGGGTTTTGTGAGACTGTATCTCCAACCAAGGACCATGTATGGATATAACGTAGAACCCCTGCTCAGATGTAGCCCATGGTAGCTCAGTATCCAAGTGGGTACCCTACTAAGGGGAACAGGAACTATTTCTGACATGAACTCACTGGTGGGTTCTTTGATATCTCTGCCCCCCCCCAGGAGAAGCAGCCCTGCAAAGCCACAGAGGAGGACTTTCAGCTAGTGCTGAAGATAGCTGATAAGCTAGGGTGAAATGAAAGGGGAGGAAGTCCTCTCCTATCAGTGGACTTTGAAAGATGTAGAGAGAAATTGAGGGAGGAAGGATGGGAATGAGAGGGAATGAGGGAGCAGGATACAGCTAGAATACAAAGTTAATAAACTGTAACTAATATTAAAAAATAAAAATTTAAAAAAAGAAAGAATTATCCAAGATTAATTCAACAGGTTAAACTGTATGAAGTAAGTTTTTGGAGGACAGGTATTAACAGAAAACTTCAACGCACACAAACAAAAAGAATAAACAAAATGGTTTATGTTGTTTAAAACATGTATCATATTAAAACTATATAAAGTTAACTCCAAGGTCAAATTAGTTTAATGATAAACTTCCCTAACACTTGAAAATACACAATATATATTTTATATAGTTATTTCAAGTAGACTCAGTTGGCATACTCCTCAAAATTTTTATTACTCCAGAGTATTACTTAAACCAAGCATATTATAAGAAAACTTCAAACCAATATCTTTCAAGAATATAGAAAACTTAGTAAACCTAATGATTTAGTTAGTAAAACCAATGATTTGTAAAACACCAAGATCTGAAAACTTGTTTCAACACTAAGAAATTAATTAGTGAATTTGATTATATTGACAGATTAGGAAAACCAGATGATCATCCCATAGACACAGGAAAGGCATGAGGCAGAAAGATGCTCCTATTTATGTTGGAAACATGGAGCTAATTGTGGCAGAAAACAAATTATTTAATTTAGAATAGAGTTCCATTGTAGGCGTTCGATAATTTGTGATATTATAACTTAAGTAATTAGAGGCAGAATAATTCCTCCCTAAGACCTAGAACTAGGCAAGGATATCCTCATTCCTATATTTCTGCTCAATAACATGCTTGAGTTCTGTATACAGACAACGAAAGTGATTAAAAACATGCATAGCAAAGAGGGAGACCCATGATTTCTTCCTTTGTAGAAACCCAATGAATGTGGAAAAATCTCAGGAAATCCAGACTCCCAGAGATGTTATCATGCCTATACTTGAGGTTAAAAGATACAAATCCTGATGAGACCTGATAGGCTAGGGTCAGATGGAAGTGGAGGAGGACCTCCCCTATCAGTGGACTTGGAGAGGGGCATGGGAGGAGATGAGGGAGGGAGGGGCTACAGCTTGGATACAAAATGAATAAACTGTAATTAATATAAAAAATAAAAATTAAAAAATAATAAAAAGATACAAACTTAACTTTAGAAACATAAAATTTTAATAAACTGAAAATTAAAATGTAAAAAGATAAAATAAATCACAGTAATGGTGTGAATTTTAAAATGAATTTCATCTGTGTAAATCTACATGATGATCAGAACATATTTGCAAAAACTTATAAGACAGTAATGGAGTAATTAAAGTTAATAAATTGAGAGAGAGAGACCTAAAGTCAACAGCAAAACTAAACATTGGGCGCCACCTGCTCCGGCCAGCGGAGCCTGTTATTAGCTGGGGATAGAAGAGAATCCGAACCTGTAAAAAGATGAGCTGAGAGAAAAGAATGAGCCCAAGCAAACAGGTGCTTGTCAAGGACCAACTTTACTGAGCAGAATCAGCTTTTTTTTAAATGTTTTATTTAACTTTTATTAATTACACTTTATTTCTTTTGTATCCCCCCATAAGCCCCTCCGTCCTCCCCTCCTGGTCCCACCCTCCCCCCCTTTCTGCATGCATGCCTCTCCCCAAGTCCACTGATAGGGGAGGTCCTCCTCTCCTTCTTTCTGATCTTTTGTTTTTGTTTTTGTTTTTGTTTTTGTTTTTGTTTTTGTTTTGTTCTTCTCAATGCAGTTTATTCAGGAACCTTGAACAATCTTCTTACCCTGGGGAAAGCCAGCCCACAGTTTAAAATAGCCTCTGGGTAGCCAACCCCAGCGTGCCTCGTGGGCAATGCAGATAGGTCCACATACAGGGAAGCAAGCCAGATCCTCAGCCTTAGCCAAATATGGAGTTGTTTGTGACAGAGAGCACTCACCATCTGGAAGGTGGAAGGCGGAAACCAGCTCCATCTTTAAGGCATGGCATTATGCAGCTCTCTACAGTTCCCCCTTTTTGTTTTAGACGCATCAGGCAAGAGTAGAGGTCTGATCTCTGATATTAGAACTAAATTGGGACTTTGTACCAATGTTCGTTTAGGTGTCATCCACCCAAATAGCATCAGACCCGTCTGATACCTTTTTCTCAGAGGAGGGACCTGGGGCATCAACCCGCATGCAACCAGACATGCTCTTCTCTGGGTCGAAAGCGGCTGACCCTGAGTGCAGTGCTTAACCTCGCATCCTGAGCGTAACATTTTAGCTTTTTATGGTAGCCAACCATGCTTGGGGAGACTGTCCTGCTTCAATGCCTGAATGGTTATGGCTGCATTACGCTGTTGTGAGACTCTAATCTTGCATATACACCACAGGCAAACCAAGGAGACCAACACCAGAAGACCTGCTAACGCTCCCATGCCCGCCCATTCCTTCAGATGATTCATGGCTGCAGCAATCCATGATGATAATCCTGTGGCTAGTCCTGTGTCCACTCTGGTAGAATTTGCCATAACAATGGCCACTCTCAGCTGCTCCATCATAGTATCGAATTCTTCAGTCCAATTACCTAAAATATAGCTAGACAATTGTTTAGACAGATTTGCAGCACAGGAAAAATTCTCATATTGTATGCTAGTGACACAAAGTCCAGCATACTTCCATTGACAGCCAAGTTGAGCGATTTGCCATAGGGTATCAATTTGCTCCTGCATGAGGTCAATCCTCTGATTGAACACCATCAAGTCTCCTTTTAGTTGAGCATTAATTCCTTTTTGTACATCTAAAGCATGAGCTACATTGGCTAAAAGATTATTTAGGGTCTGAGCAGTCTGCACAGTATGACTCATGGCTAATGCCGCGGTGGTAGCTCCAACAGGCACCAATGAGATGGCAGTTACAATGGCGGCTGTAATTCCAAGATCCCTTTTCTGTCTGAAGAGAGTCATAGCGTAAGGGGCATCAACGTGCACAGGCACCCAGCGAGGCATGCAAGTAACCAGGGCATACCTAAATTCGCTAGCATTCCGGCATTGGGCAAAAAAGCAAGTTTTATTCATTGTTAGCCAGATAGAGCCAAGTAATTGTGGTAATGACAGAATCAGCTTTTATATAGGGTTCAGGATGAGGAAGTAGGGTGGGTGAAAAATTACAAATTCTTCTCGGCCAGGTGCCTGAAACATCTTGTGATGAGCCACGGTTCTGTGAGCACATCTCTGCTGTTACCAAGCAGTATGTTTACCGCAGGCAAGGAAACGGGCAAGTTGAGGCAGGTTGATGAGTTTCCACAGGTGGTCTCTGACATCTCCAAGCAGTATGTTTACTGCAGGTAAGGGAACGGGCATCTCCAAGCAGTATGTTTACTGCAGGTAAGGGAACAGGCAAGTTGAGGCAAGTTGGTGAGCTCCTTCAGGTGGTCTCTGAAGTTGGCGAGTTCCCTCAGGTGGTCCCTGACAAAACAGAATAATTATCAACAGTTAATTAACAAAGAATTAATAATTAGAAAGGTAGGCTTTTAGTACCTGGTTCACAATCAATGAAATTTGACTTTTGCCTTACTCTGTATGAAAATCAACTTGGCATTCATAACACTTAATGTTGGATTTGCAAATAAAATTTAAAGGAAAAGCAAAGAAAAATTTCTCGATATTGGTCTTTCGTAGAAGGAATCTTTTGTGTGTTGTATGGATGCAATACCTGTCAATTAAAAAATGTATGGCAGGATACAGAGTTAATAAAATGTAACTAATAATAAAATTTAAAAAATAAAAATAAAAAATCTATGGCCTATGGTTCAAGCAGGAAATAGGTGGGATATCCAGCAAGCAGAAGAGATTCTGGGATAGAGCCAGGTGTGCCAGATTCCAGCCAGCAAGATGTGAGGAGAATGGAATCATGGTACCTGAGTTTAGTTAACCAGCCACGTGTAAGAGTGTAGAATAATATAATGTTATTTTAAGATATGGGGTAGTCAGAGAAGAGCCTAGCTATATGGCCTAGGTATTTGTAAAATCGTAATTGAGTTTCATATCTTATTATTCTGGGAGATTAGGACAGGAAGAAAAACCACCTACTACAGTCTTGACAATAAGTTTGATACAAAAGCTCAGCCACTAAAACAAAAATAAGTGAGATTACATTAAATTACAACAATTCTAAGCAGCAATCTAACCAACAAAATTAAAAGCTAACTTTTGTGATGGGACAAGGAATTTAGAACCATGGATTTGATCAAGGATCAATACCAAAAAAAAAAGAAAAAAAAAAAAAACCTGTGGTGTGAGGAATGCATAAAAGTCAGTAGCAAATTTTAAAAAATGTCCCAATGAAGGGTATAAAAGAACTAAAAGTTATATCTTAAAAGATATAAAAATGAGATATCCTGAATGCAGATCAGATGTGGGGAGAGCAGGGATGGGGGGTGGAAAAAAAAGAACAGAACAAGGTAGGAGAGACATCTCTGGGACAGGAAGGCTCCCAAGAGTTTATGGGGGTGACCACAGCTGAGACTCCCAGCAGGAGGAGATACAGAGCCTGAAGTGACCACCTCCTGTAGCCAGATGGGACTTCCAGTGTAGAAAGGAGGTGGGGGTGTATCAACCCATCCACAAAACCTTTGACCCAAAATTTGTCCTGCCTACCAGATGTGCAAGGATAAAGATGGAGCAGAGATTGAGCAAATGGCCAACCAATGACTGGCCCAAATTAAGACCTACAGCATGGGAGACAGCCAACCCTTGACTCTATTAATGATACTCTACTATGCTTGACGAAAGGAGCCTAGTATAACTGCCTTCTGGGAGACTTCATCCAGCATCAGATGGAAACAGATGCAGAGACTCACAGCGAAACAATAGGCGGAGCTCAGGAGCCTTGTGGACTAGTAGGAAGAAGGAGTGAAGGAAGTGGATGGGTCAAGGACACCACAAGAAGACCTACTAACTCAACCAACCTGTGCCCATGAGTGCTCACGGAGACTGAACTGCCAAAGAGCATGGATGAGCTGGAACTAGACCCCCTACACATTTACAACATGCAGTCCTGTGTTCTTTCTTGTTCTCTCTTGTCTTCATCTCTCACTTCCCCTTCTGTCTCTCCTCTCATGGCCAAGTTCAGTCTAGTCTTTGATCTCACTGTTCCCTACCTGGTGGTGCTCCACCTCATTGTTACAATAAAAACGGGTTAATTTACAGGCGATTCCACTAGCCTGCCTCTAAGGTCTTAGCAACATCTTAGGTTATCACCTGCTGCCACCACCAGGTGTGTGTGAGATAAAAGGACCACCCTGTCTACCCTGCTCTCAGTTTCTGTCTCTTTTGTCCTTCTCTGCCCTCACGGATCTGTTCCTGTCTGTTTGTCTGCCTGTCTACATGTCCAATCATTCACCTCTATTTCCTCCTCTTGGTCCCTAACCCCTCTCCCTTTCCCCACCCACACATAGACTTCATTAGTCCAGATATGTTGCGTAGCATAATCCTTATTAAAACACCTTTCCTTCAACTGTACCTTAAAGTAGTCATGTACTTATTTTACACAAATAGTAAGGACTTCCTCTATGAATAAGAGTATGGCAGAGAACAACTGAAATTTCATAGTGGTAAACGTCTCCATTTTAGGAACAAGCAATATTATCTCATTACTTTTATTCAAATTATGCTACAGTTCTTATAACTCAATTAAAACAAATTCGAACCAGAGGCAAATTAAGTCACTAAAGATTTTTTAAGTTATTTCAGAATAACTATGCTGTTGGTAACAGTATAAAAGTCTGGTTTGACTAAACAGCAAAATATTCAGTAGAGAAGCTGTGTGGTGAAGCACTCATGGTCTTGAGTGTAAAGAAATCAGTGCCCAGAGATGTCCGCACACACCTTACAGAGCCTTTCCCATGGTTGCTGGGATAAGAACTCAGTTGAGATAAGGATTATTATTTTGTTAAGTAGAATGAAATTCTGTCATTTTCAAGAACATGGATAATGCTAGACAGGCATTCGCTATGACCACCACATGCTCTGCATTTAAAGATACAATGTGAAGGTCATTCATATGTACACATTCATATGTTAATAAAGTTAAAACAATATGTATGAAACTGTTACTTGAAGTTAAGGAAGGATTGGGCTGGCATGATAGCCTAGTGAGTGAGGGTAGGAGCCAGCAAGCATGACCTGAGATCCATCCCTGTTATTCATAGGATTGAAGGAGAGAAGTCAAATGAGATTGAGAATAATTCAGCCTTATGCACAGGACACAGGTACCAATGCCCTTGAACTTTAAAGTAAACTATAGTTTTATGTTAAAAACAAAGGAGAGCGAACATAAACCTTCTAGTGAGAAAGGAAATAGTGTGGAACTATGTTAAAATTCATGAAAAAAATGGTAAAATAGAGAATCGGAGAACACCACATGTGATAAGAAGTACACAGGGAGCTGATAAACCCAGGGAGAAACTGGCATAACTGTTACCAATAGATATGTATGTCAAGGATACAGAAGAGAGCTTCCAGACCGTAAGACTTTTAAATTACCAAAATTATGCAAATACTATAAAAAAAAGGTACTAACAAGTAAGACGAAACACCTGAAAACTGCCAACTTCTTAAAGAACTCAAAAGTGTGCCCCAAAATTTAAAAATATGTTTTCTTGAACAGAACAACAGCCTACAAAATGGAAAAAGATCTTCACCAACCCTATATCTGACAGAGAACTGAAACCCAAAACATATAAAGCACTCAAGAAACTAGATATCAACAAGACAGATTATCCAATTAAAAAATCGAGTACAGAGCTAAACAGAATTCTCAATAGAGAAATTTTTAAAGGCCAAGAAGCCCTTACAGAAATATTCAACGTTCTTAGCCATCAGGGAAATGAAAATCAAAACAGCTCTGAGATTCCATCTTATATCTATTGGAATGGCCAAGCTCAAAAACCCAAGTAACAGCTTATGCTGGCAAGGTTGGGAGAAAGGGGAAAACTTCTTCATTTCTGGGAGAAATGCAAACGTGTATAACCACTTTGGAAATCATTTTGGCAGTTTCTTGGAAAGACCCAGCTTTATCACTCCTGGGCATTTAACCAAAGTGCCCTCTACCATACCACAAGGAAACTTGCTCAGATTTTTTTCAAAATAGCCAGACACTTGAAACAACCTAGATGTCTTTCAGTTAAAGAATGGATAAAAGAAATGTACATTTACACAAGCAGTATTATTCAGCTACTAAAAACAATATCACGAAATTTATAGGCAAGTAGATAGAACCAGAAAAGATCATCCTGAGTGAGGCAACCCAGAACCAGAAAACAAACAAACAAACAAACAAAAACATGGTCTGTATTCACTTATAAATTTATTAGTTATAAAGTAAAAGATAATCATGTTACAATCCACAGACCTACAGAAGCTAAATAACAAATAGGTCTCAAGGAGGGATGTGTGAATACCACTGAGAAGAGGAAGTAAGAGTGAAATTGTGTAGGTTGGGCCAGATGGAGGGTGGGAGTGGGTATGGGAACTGGAGGGAATGAGGTGCAGGTAGGACAGAGAGAGAGAGAGAGAGAGAGAGAGAGAGAGAGAGAGAGAGAGAGAGAGAGAGAGAGAGAGAACTGGGAGAGACAATTGGAATGGGGAGGAGATCATCTCTGGGCCGAGCTAGAAATCTAAGGCAACAGAAACTCCCAGGAATCCATGAGGGTCACCCTGCTAAGACTCCTAGCAATGGGGAATATGGGGCCTGAACTGGCCATCTCCTGTAACCAGGCAAGACTTCCAACGGAGGGATAAGACACAAAACCTTCGACTTACAATTTGTTCCACTGGGGTAACGATGGAGCAGAAATTAAAGGAGTGGTCAACCGATGATTGGTCCAGTTTGCGACCCATGATATGAGAGGGAGCCCAGTCCTCACACTGCTAATGATATTATGTTGTATTTGCAGTCAGGAGCCTAGCATAATCGTCATCAGAGAGGCGTCACCCAGAAACTTATGGAAACAGAAGCAGAGACCAACAGCCAAACGTCAGACAAAACTTGGGAAGGAGCCAGAGGGTCAAGTACACTGCAAGAAAACCCCCAGAATCAACTAATCTAGGTCTATAGGGGCAAACAGAGACTGAACAGCCAATCAGGGAACCTGCATGGAACTGACCTTGGCCCTTGACGCATATGTTACTGTTAGGTAGCTTGGTCTTCATGGGGGACTCCTAACAGTGGGAACAAGCATTGTTTCTGATTCTGTTGCCTGCATTTGGGACCCTTTCCTCCTCCTAGGCTGCTTTATCTAGCATCAAGAGGCGAGGATAACCCTAGTATCATTGAAACTGTATATGCCAAGGCTAGTTGATATCCATTGGAGGCCTCACCGTTTGGAGGAGGAATGGATAGGAGATAGGAGGAGAGGACTGGGATGAGAGAAGGGAAGAGAAATTGTGGTTATGATGTAAAATTAAGTAAGTAAGCAAGTAAAAGAATATACTTCCTTCACAAAACAACGAAGTTCTAAAATTGTTTTGCCAAAATTAAATGTTTCTCATGAATTATTTTACTGGTCTTTTTTTTTTTTTTTTTTTTTTTTTTTTTTGGTGGCATTGTCAGGGTCTCCTGTAGCCCAGGCTAGACTCTAATTCAATATGTTAAAGGAGTCAGCCTTGAATTTTTATTCCTCCTACCTCCTCTCCTAGAGTGCTAGAACTGCAGGCCTGCTGAAAAAGCCTTTTTCTTCTGCTAAGATCTAACCTAGTGTTTTAATCACACTAGGCAAGGACTCTACCTAATAAGCTAAATGCCTACCCCTTGCTTTAAGATATTTGTCTTTCTTTTTATTGTTTGATTTCAAAATACAGCGAAGTTAAAGGTGTCTAAGTGGATGCTTAATTATGCTCTGTATGAGTCGGCATGAAGCCTACTATGGACAGGAACACCATTTCGAGCTGCTGCTTATTTATTCAAATGACAGCCAACACGTCACTATAAACAATTTTCTGTTTGAGAACAGATGATAGAAAATCCAGGACCCCAAGAGCATGTGCTAGCAAACAGGCATTCCCATGACTGTTTCTCAGAAAGAAGAAGGCTAGCTTGGAGGAAACCCAGAGTTCTCCCGACATTTCTTTGAAATCAAGTCAAGTGTTTTCTTTTGTCTTCAAGGCTGAGGTCATCTTTGGCAAGGTATACCGGGCTGGTGTTTTCTAGGTATAGTGGACAAGAGTCAGAATTCACCGTTTGCTCCAGAGATTGTCTAAGGAGAAACTAGCTTACTAGTGTATTTCTGGTCTTGAGGTGCTTTGGGCTCCTGCTTGTGATACTTGAGCTCAGTTCCTGGGATACACGTGGTAGGGGAACCAATTAATGAGAGCTGTTGTCTGAGCTCCACATGAGCTCTACAGTGTGTGTGTGTCTGTGTGTGTGTGTGTATTTTTGTAAGTGTGAGTGGGTGTGTGTGTGTAAGTGTATTTGTGAGAGTGTATGAGAGTGGATGTGGATGTATGTGAGTGAATTTTTGTGTGTGGGTGTGTGTGTGTAAGTGTATTTGTGAGAGTGTATGAGAGTGGATGTGGATGTATGTGAGTGAATTTTTGTGTGTGTTTGTATTTGTGTGAGTGTGTGTGAGCGGATGTGTGTGTATAATGTACTGTTAAAAAGTTTTAAAAACCAAATATATTCACAACCCAGAGAGTATGGAAAAACAATTGCCCAGACTCACTGCTTCCTAAATTAACCTAGGCAGATTGTGCATTATAAAATTATGACAGTTAAAGGAATAAAAAGAAATGTCTGAATGAACCCTCCTTCCCAGGCCTTCAAGGGTTACTGCGTCTGTATTGCTGATAACTGTCAAACTTCGTACTGCAAAATTGAAAATGAGAACCTGAGTGAGATATTAAATATGAGGATTCTGTTTTCCAGCACTATAAAAGATAGAAAAAGAAACCCAAAACTCTAAGGCAAATATGCTGCAGTGACATTTAAAACCCCTATGATAGATTTTATTTATTATGCTTTTTCAAAACAAAGAACTGGAAATACACATTTCATTTTGCAAGGTGAGATATATTCTCCCTAAGACAATAAAAATGTAAAAATAAGGTATTTTATGTATTGAAATCCCAATGAATTTGAAATTTGCAAATGATCTCTTTTAGAGGATCTCAGGACAATAACCTAGAATCCTCTGGTGACCATATAATGATTCAGCCCCACAAAGTGCTTGAGGATTTTTAGACGCCGGTAGTTAGTAACATGTGCTGAACTAGTCCATATTGCGATGACCTCTGGTGAGCTGGGCTGTGGCTGAAAACACCGAGCTGATGGGGATCGTGTTAAACGAGTGTGAGCTAGCAGGAGACAGGTGTTTCCTGTTCTCAGCCACATGGCATAACCATGTAGATTAGCCACCAGGAATCTAGCCAGAAAACTGCTCATATGGAAATTGGTTTAGGCTTAAATTCTATTCAGGATAATTAAAAACACATAATTCATATGTAATCCAGTCTTCTTTATATACCAATGGATACAGTATCTCACAGTCCTAAATATTAATCCCCAAAGGCTTTCAGGTTTAAACTCCCTCCTGGCAGACATATTCTCTCTATTCCTGTTCTAGAAGTTAGAGCCACATCCCTAGATTCTATGCTTCCATGGTACAAAAGGTATGTTGTGAGGCACAGGGATTACTGAGACACACAAATCCCTTTATATATGCCCCTGACACTGTTTACTGGAGCTTTAAAGTAGAATTAAAACATTAAACTCCACATCCAATGAATGTGGAACTATCATATTTGTAGGCAGGTTTTTTGGCTGCTTTATTGAGTTTATATATTACCACCTTCTCCACCCCTTTCCCTTCCAACCCCCTAACACTAGGTAGGCAAGAGAGAAGGTTTGAAGGAAAAGGGGCACAAACCCACTTTAGACTATTTTTTGCTGAATTGGGGTGTCAGGTTCCTTAGGACAAGTTTGACCTTCACTGTCAGGATATTCAATTTCTTCTTGCTGTCTGTTTGAGTACGACTACTTGACAAGCCACGACCAGCTGCAACAGACTGCATAGACAACAGCATCAACAGCAACAATAGAGACAACTACCCAGGGTGGGGAGCAGAAGCCTCTCTTCGGAGAGTTGCCGCCCCCCCCCCCCCCCCAGAGCCTCTGGCCTCTATTCCCTCTGAAAAGTTCCCAGAATTCCAAAGGTCACACACTCACAGAAACTGTCTGCAGCTGGCAAAAATCACGCCCCTCCTAGAGCACAAGACAAGCCGTAGTTGTCAGCCGTAGACAGTCCAAAGCAGCCCCATATCCCACACCTGGGATTGAAACAAAACCATACTCACAAAACATAACTGAGTCTTCAAAGTCATCAGAATTCTCACTATAAGTATTGGCATATCGTGCCTCCCTCATTACCCACATGTGCCCACTTAAATCCCCCAACAAGGTTAAAATTGTACTCCTTTTGCATTTTTGTCATGCCTAACATGATGCTGGCTAGGAGGCAATGTTTTCTGGGAGAACACAGTGACACGCGGTGATTAAGTGCCATCTGTATGTCTGCAGGTCTGGTCCAGGGAAAGGTGGTCTGCCAATATACTCTAGAAACTCAGGCACAGCAGGGCACTTAAGAAAGAAAATGTCCAGATTCTACATCATTACCCTACCGCAGACTACAGTAAATCATTTGATTAGGTGCACAGCAGTGGCAGGATCTGAGAAGCAAGCACAGTCGAAAACACACCAATTGGGATATAAAGCGCAGTGCCTGTGCTGTCACAAAGAGTGGCACGGGGAGTTCCTTCGAATATTATTTGGCTGGAGCTAATAGCTGAATAGAAGTGATCCTCAGAGCAGTAGGCTTCTGCCTCATATTGCTTTCCATAAAAAGAAAAAAAAACTGAAAATAATTATAGAACATAAATATTGGTGGTGTTAGGGAAACCGAAGAGCATTCACGTCTTATTCGTAAATCTGCCTTAGTAGTGGGGCAGTTCAGGCAAAAAGAAGCTCAGTTTCCAAACCAGAGTCAGAGGCCCGTGATTCAAAGCCCAACAACTCCATAAACTCTGAAAATTATATGAATTTACTTAGCTTTTCACAGCCTCCATTTCTTCATCAATGAAGAGGAAATTGCGATCTCTATCAAACAGGATAGAGGTAATGACTTAAAGAATAAACTCTGATGGAGAATTTTCACTGGGTGGCTGTCCTGGTGTTCTCTCTCACTGTATTGTCTTCTTAGATGTAATGAGGTGTGTTTCATGTTCTTTCTTGGTTGAATTTTTGGTTGTTTTTGTTTTGTTTTTTCTCATTTTTAAGAAAAATGCATCTGAGGGACTTAAGGACTGGTGAACATTTTAAGGAGGGAAAATAATGCTCTTTTTCTTGCCTTTTTGTTTGCCGAGCCGCCAGTTTTGTGGAGGGAACAGTCATGCATTGCAGAGCTGCTCACACAGGTTGCCATGCTCTGGGCTGCACAGGGTGGCTGGGACTGCCTTGGCTCTGCACAGATGTGAAAATGTTTTGGTGAAAAATAATAAAGGAGAGGTGCCTTAGAACAGTGCTTTACTGGTGTCTTTCATAGGCAGGGGGGAGAGAAAAAAAAAGAATACACCTCTAGGTTAAAAAGCAAAACTAAACCACAGTTATGTAATTTTGAATGATTCCTAAATCACCAGAATTGGCATTATTTTTTAAAACATTAGACTTCAAAGACGTAACCAAAGAATTTTTTCTGACCTCATACTCCATACATCCCATTAAGAATGCAATTTGTAAAACATATTTCAAATGGCTGCTCTCAGGAGAGCGTGCCTCGGGAAAGACCAGACACACGGACTGTTTCAGCTGTGTGTGGTTCTCCTTCCACCCTCCTCCAACCCCTCACATGCAGGACATCTAGATGAACAAAGATATGGTGTGTGTGATTGCAGAGCAAAATTATCTCTGGACTGTGATCAAGCGTGAGAAATTTCCACCCTGAGGAAAAGAATGTGAAGGTCATAATATGAATGCAAGTTCATGAGTAACAGCACTTTCATGGAAACATACTGCTATCCATGTATGATTTCTATGGAAATGTGTAAGAATTCCTATATTATATATTCCCTGGGAACATGAAGATTAATGATCATAAAATGCTGGTATGGCAAAGGTGGACATTTTCTAGTCTAATACTCCTATTCTGTAGATTGAGAGAGAGACAGAGAGAGGGAGAGAGAGAGAGAGAGAGAGAGAGAGAGAGAGAGAAAGAGAGAGAGAGAGGGAGGGAGAGAAAAGTCTGAAGAACTGAAGAAAAGCCTTTCACTATGCTGTGGCTAGAATAAATAATCTTTTGGTAGATGCTTTAATTATACTAATATCTACTAATATAATAAATCTAGGGTTTCCTGTAATGGAAAGTGTTTAGTGACCGCTCATCCCCCATGTTTTGCATTTTCAGGCTGTAGCTTTGGGCCTAGATTATAAAAATAAATAAATAAAATTTAAAACAAGCTGTTATGAAGATGAAGAATTCATAAAAGAGCCAGAAGCAAAGGAAATATCTGTGGTTGAGATAGAAAAGTAAAAATTTCCTCTCAACCTGGGGAGAAAGTGAATTAAGGACAAGCCATCGTAATGTTACAAGAGCCGCTTAAGACCTATAAATTCCACAGCAAAGACAATTCTGAGAGCTGCAGGGAACATTCAAAACATCACTGCCTATTTTAAACACATTTGTTTAAAATACATTTTTCCCATTTGAGTTGGCAGATGAAATTGATATCACCCTGTGTCACAGGGGACTTTCTATTCCAAACTATATAAATATTTAAAGTGAATAAGAATAATAACCAATTCGAAGTACCTATGATGTTGGACCCTGATAATTTCTCCTTGCTGTTCTGACTATCAGGAATAATGTATTTACAACACCAGAGACGGCGATGGTTAATGAGGAGTGACACTGCATCCACAGCTCTAGAATGTGGACAGGGATTCCCCTCTGCCCACTCTGCCTGTTTAAATATCTGGAAGCCAGTTGGATTCTATTAATATTTACCCATGCTATGAGCCTTTATCCTTCTCCTGTCATCCCTATGTCTCACTCTAATGCATAGTCTTCTCTTTTCCACATGGATGCAGTCCCCTTAAATAACCCGTTCTATTTGGAGAATGAAGCCCAGGCGTTTGCATGTGAGTGCCTCCATTGAGTCATAGTAGATTAAGAGAAATTCGATAATTTCAAAACTCATGTGTGTGTTTTGAGCGTGTGAAGCATACACACATGTGCCAGCGAGCCTTCTCCTGTTTTCACCTAAGCTGCTAATGGCTACAACTGGTACCTTACTCATCACTTCCAACATATTGTGCATAACACTCTGTGTTCTTGAAATACGGCACTGATCTTCCTTCTAGATACATAAACATAGCATCAGTATAATACTGTTAAGCGCATAAAAAAGAATCGCTTTCTATTCCGTGAGTATGAGTTCTTCTTATGCTGCTTCCATCACAGAAAGACAGCCCTGCCTGAGATTCTCATTGTCCTTTGAAATATTTGAAATCCATCTTATACATGCTAGCATTACCCACAGAAGCGTTAGAGTAGATTTTTGGAAAACAGTCAGAAGTGAGACTTGAAAGAAAAAAATATGTGCCGTATAGTTTAATTCCTTCAGCCATGTCACAATGGCCATGACCCATCAATTTATACTGCCCACCTGATAGACATTTATAGATATTCCTAGCCAGTCTGTCAACATTTGTTTTGTAATAGATCAAGCTAATGTGTGGTGAAAGAGAAGAAAAAAAAAAAATTATAGCCTTCTTTCCATATGTTAAAGTGAGACTAAAAGCAGCATTTGCTTAAAGAACACTTGTTTTGACTTGAATAGGAAATATGGTGCCATTTAAAATACGTAGAAAAAACAATAGTCATGCAAGTGCTGCCACAGCAAGATAGTTACTGTTAACAGTATTTATTAGTCACTCCCCTTGTAAGGACAGCAGCGCAAGGAAAGGGTAGTTCATTTTGGTTCGTAGTAGAAGGGTACAGTTTGTCCTTGTCGGAAGGCAGCACTGAGAGACAGGAGGTCACACTGAGTCCACAGTCAGGAAGAAGAGAGAAGTGAGTCCTGGAGCTCTGCTCAATTTTATCCATTTCAGGGCAACATCTAAAATGGAGCCACCCACACAGAGGACGAATTGTCCCACCTCTGTTAATCCTGCCTAGAAACTCTTTCATCCCAGAGGTTGGTTCCTTAGGGGAGTTTAGACAGTATTAGCTATTGACTACTTTTGAGGAATAAATTTCCTTGTATTTTTATTTATTATATCAATATCATTCCAACTCCCTTTTGGAAAATTGTCATTCTCTTTCTATTAAAAACTAAAATTTACTAGTCTTTTTTTTTCAGTTTTTTGTTATTACTTTCATGTTATCATTTCATTTGTTTATTGGTAACATCAGTCACTCACCTAAACGTTATTACACTGTGACAAGACATTCTAAGAAAATGCATGTGATGGCCTTGCTTTTTATACAAAATCAGATACTTCTGAAAAATCACATAAGCTAATCAGACTTATATTGTAGCTAAAATATAAGAAAAATCTAAATCATAGTTACCAGATTCTCTAAGCGAGAATATTTTCATTGTCTATTTAATTACAGTACCTTATTCTTCAAGATGTAATCCCAAAAGGTAACATAAACTCTGAAAAGCCTTTTAGGTTGGTAGGTAAAATTACCATGGAAATTATGTACTACAAAAAAAAATGTGTATATATATTTAAATTTTTTTTAAAAGTTAAAAGATAATTTTTATTTAAAAAAATTAATTTGGCCTTCTGAATGAGGATTAAGTCTCTTCCCTTGGGTCCTTCTTGATTAACTTCTTTAGATGTAAAGATTTTAGTATGTTTATCCTATATTATATGTCTAGTATCTGCTTATAAGTGAGTATATATCATGTGTGTCTTTATGCTTCAGGATGATCTTTTTGTTTTTTTATTTTTTATTAGTTACATTTTATTAACTCTGTATCCCAGCTGTATCCCCCTCCCCCATTCCCTCCCAAACCCTCCCTCCCTCCCTCATCTCCTCCCTGCCCCTTTCTAAGTCCACTGATTGGGGGGGGGACCTTCTCCCCTTTCATCTGACCCTGGTTTATCAGGTATCTTCAGGACTGGCTGCAAAGTCCTCCTCTGTTGAGTGGCTCATTTTAAATTCATCCCTAAGAATTTCGGATTTGTTTATGCTGATTTTTACTATAATCAGGATGAATTCATCATATTTCTTCTAGAACTGACTGGACACTTTAGTAGTCTGTATTCTTAAAGCAGCTATAATAATAACATGCTTCTTTTTTTCTATTTGGCATAAACTAATTAATTGTTCATATAAAAATTCTTAAAGAAATCTCCCCAATTTTATCACTATTGATCATTGGGATTTTATTTAACCGTGTTTCTTACCTGTGACTGAAGTAGGATCTCATCAACTAAGATGATAAGCTCCATAAGGACCTCCATGTGCCAAATCTGCCAGTGTTCAACCTTACAAAAATGTGTGTTCCACACATTATTAATGCATTTCATTTAAGGGGTATAAGAAAATTAAGTAAAGTCACATGTGTTCTAAAGCTTTGGTCCAAGTAACACTTGGTTTGGATTTCTATTGCTGCAATGAACACCATGACCAAAATCAAGTTGGAAAGAGAAGGGTTAAGCTGGCTTACACTTCTGCATTGCTGTTCACCAATGAAGGAAGTTGGGACAGGGACTCAAACAGAGCAGGAACCTGGAGGCAGACGCTGAGGCAGAGGCCATGGAAGGGTGCTATCTACTGGTGTGTCATGGCTTGCTCAGCTGGCTTTGCTATAGAACCCAGGGCCACCAGTCCTGGATAGCATCACTCACAATGGGCTGGGCCCTCCCCATCAATAACTAATTAGAAAAATCCCTACAGCCAGATCTTACCGAGTCATTTTCTCAATTGAGCTTCCTTCCTTTCAGAAAACTCCAGCTTTGTGTCATGTTGGCATAAAGCTGTACAGCATATTGTGTACAATATTATGTGTGTAAGGTTAATTTATTGCAAGAGTCATACTTCCAAGACTGAGCGTCATGTGCCATCCAAATCTTGTGTGCATGGCAGTGATGATGAAACCCATACCCTGTCTCTAATCCCAGCTTAATGGATATTCAACCAAAACATGATCCTATGCAAGGTACTTCATGTGTACCCACCTCTGGTTCCTCTCTCGTTTATAAAGTTATTTTTCTTCTTCTTTTGAGAACCTTCTATTTCATGCCACCACATCCTTATAGGAATAGGGATATTTAAAACAACTGAATAAGCTCATGACTCAGACAGAAATGTGTCTTGACCATCTGAAGTCGTGTTCTCTGTAAAAACTTACAGCAGCCTAGAAAGAGTCAAAATGAAGTTGGCATTATTATTCTCTGTTTGTACCTCATTGAGATAAAACATGCACTGATAGTTTTCCAGTCTAGTCTAGACACATTTGGTACTGTTAAGGTGCTTTTGACTACCTTGTTTCAAACTGATAATAAATAATAATAATAACAAAACCATCTTTGTTACTGTTTAACCTTTAAATACATTTCTTATTGGATTATCAAATATACTGCCAGGTATGATACAACACATCTGTAATACAAGCACTCAAAAGGCAATGGAATGTAAACTTGAGGCCAGTCTGGGCTAAACAGTGAGTTCAAGTCTAGACTGAGCTACACAGTGAGACCTTTCCTCAAAAATCCAAGGCCTGTGGTTACAGCTCAGTGGAGGATGCTTGCTTCATGTGAACAATTCTAAGCACCACAAAACAAATGTATAGGAAACAAATATATTCATTGTAAACTACCAAAAATCTATGTACAATGTGCAACTTATTCAGTTCAGTTTTTCCCTGATACTTTCAGTCTGTATTCCTAAAAATGCCTCAAGGTTTCTGCTATTTTTAAATATATTTGTCTAATATATTGAGGCACAATTAAGAAAAACAGGGTTTATGTACACTACCTTTAAAAGATAGTCTATTATGATTGTTTATAAGTTGGTCAAAATGTTTTCAGTTGCAGATAGAAATGCAGCTTGCAGTAGATATTGTGGTAGTGCATGGGACTGAAGAACTTAGCGTCCAGAGCTCAGGAAGTCCAGTCCTGCGTCAAGTCACAGGGCCAGTGACTGCAGGAGTTTGTCTCTCACAAGTTCTGTTTTCTCTGTGAGTCATCCTTATCATCTTTGACCACAGACAGGCTTCTTCACATGGTGAAAGAAAAAGCCATCTGCAGTTCTGTGCTCAACTCCCACCCAGGAAGCTAAAGAAAAGTGAATTCCCTCTCCTGTTTCAAAACCTTTCCAGAACATTCTGCTTGAGCCACATTTGGGCATTTGAACCACCAAGAGTACATAATAAATAAAATGTCATTCTTTACCCAGCTAGGTCCCCAATTTGTCCCCAGTGCTTGCAATGCTCAATTCACAACAAATATTTATATAATAAATATCTCAAAGACAACTTGGTTAAAACATAAACACTGGGGGAAACTATTTAAGAACTTAGTAAACATCCTGTGTCTGTAATCTGTGACTATTATTTTAAATTTCACAGGAAAAAAATTTAGTGCATTAACACAATATTAAAGTATCATTTCAGAGCCAGAGATTCAACGCAGCAGACACAGGTGTTTTGTACCAAGCCTGACAACCTGAGCTCAAGCTCCAGGTGTCATATGATAGGAAGGGAGAATTAAAGCACTTGCACAGCATCACTGTGGCCGTCACACATGCACACATACAAATAAATGAATGAATGAATGAATAAGTGTAATAAAGTATCCAACAAGATGATTTATATGGGATCACCAAATATACCATTTGATCCATCTGATATTTGAGACTCTAATCTAAAAAAAAAAATTAGTAATGGCATATCAAATTCTATTGAGTTTTTTTTATACCAGAAGTAACTAGTCAATTGATTTAAAACACCAAATACACTGTTTCTTTTTAATTAATAGTTTTCCCTCAGTGCATCTCCCTTTTTAGCAATATTTACTGAATATTTTTAGGAACCTAAAAATACAGGTATTTTTAAGAGAATGCTTGGCTGTCCCTGGGTTTCTATTCTAATGAGGATTGTCAGTGAATACATACATTTACAAACCCACTGCTAGTGAAAGAAAGCTGTGTTAGGACACAGATACTGCCCAGGTATCAGGGGTCAGCCAATCCTTCTATTATTTACCGCTTTCTCTAACTGCTGAACTCCTAGTATGTAACAGCTGTAATAATATATGTAAAAATGCCACGCACAACGGATCTGGCATGAAGAGATTTATTGAATGGAGGTGGAGAGAGAGAGAGTTACAGAGAGACAGAGAAATGGGAGAGTGAAGGAGAAGAGAAAAAGAAGGGTGACTGAGGCAACTCAGGAGAGAAAAGTCAGAGAGGGGGAGAAAAACTGAGGCAGAGAGCATGTGTGGTGACGGGCCAGTTCTTTGTATCTGTTTTGCACACACCTGGTGGCTACAGGTGATAATGTCAGGTTGCTAAGCAACCTAGGAGCCAGCTACTGCATCTTGTGAACTAAGAACTGTCCCAAGGCAGTGGAGAGAACAGCATTCATTTCCTTCCTGACTTAGGACTTTGTATCAGATATAGTACTTTCACTAAACTGTTAAACTCAGAGCTCTTGCCCCAACCCTAAACAATTCAGAAACCACTAAGCTCAGAATCCCTTTCTTCTAAAGTCAATAAATATAAGGAATTTTCTTTCTTCCTTTTCTTTTTTCAGGTTGCTGCTCCATCTCCTGTCCTAGCTTCCTCCACTGAGAGTGGCCAGTGTTATTTTAATAGGTCTTAACATTTGAAATACATTTCAGTGCCTTTCTATGATGAGCCGGTCTCCACACAAACATTCCTTCTACAGCAAGGTACTGGTGGGAAAAACACAGATGTCAAGAGTGTAGCTCAACCCTAGAGCACTGCCTCGTTGTGCCAGTTGGAGACCTTGATTCCCAGAAACAAAGAAACAGTGCCACCACTAATAGATATCCAGAGTATTGACATAAAAAAAGAGCTGTAACTTCAAACTTCCCAGACAGCTAATCTCCTTCCGTGTTGTTTAAACAAGACCTGAATAATTAAAAACCAAGATGATTATGAATGAGTAAGATACTCAAAAAGGGATCCAATGTTCAAAAGAGATATCTGGGGAATCTTCAGTAAAGACATGTGACTGGAGAAAGTACGGAAGTTTGATCATGAGAGAAGTAAAATGGCCTGTTTTTTCTTTCTTTTTTTTTTAAGTTAATTTGTGGCTTTTGCATTGGAAGAACAGACCTGCAGAATACAGTTTATAATTATTACTTACATGTTACACATTTTCTCTTCTTCTGGCCAAAATATTTGTGACTGCAAAGAAAGTAAATGTTCCATAGAGATTTTGGTGCATTAAATTTTTTATTCAATTTTTATGGAAGACCATGAAGTTTGAGGGAAAATATTATAATGGCCATTGATACTTCTAACTTGTTTGGAAAAAAACACACAAAATTAGCAGCAAATGCTTTGGAATGCTGTGGTGTATCAGAGGGAGCATATAGGTGGGCAGAATGCTGAAGAGGAGGTGCTGAAGGATGCATCTTACAAATTAAAAATGGATGAGGAGAATATGCAAACTAGTTAGAGGCAAACTAGTTAGACACATGGTTTATACAGGGTATGTTCAGGAGAAATATATGGCAGAAGTAGGTGAGGAGCAAAATGCCTTCAGCCATTTAATCTAACACCATTAATCTTGGAGCTGGAGCGCTGGGGACATTAAACAAGTACAAAGATCAGATTTGTACTTCAGAGAAAGACTCACTCAGAGCAACTCAAGCTAGGATATAAAAGAATTATAGTAATGGCTATTGCAATACAAATGATAGTAAACACAGACACAAATTCATAGGTCAATGAGCCTTTTATAAGGGATAAAGACTGCAGACATAGGAATTGAAAGCAAGAGATGTTTTTATTATTAATTCTGATACTATCACGTTCAAAAAAACACCTGTTGATTCATATGTTAAAACTCTGAACGACTGAAGTCTTAACATCATGTGTCACCTTTAAGTCTCATTTTTCACATACTTAAAGATACCAACCAAGTTAGATTTTTCTCAATGAAAATTGATATTATAGACAAGCTGAATTAGAAAAAAATCGCAAGTGGTACTTTGTGTTAAAAATATTGTACCTTAAAGAACACAATGATGTAGTTTTTTTTAACTTTTGCTAATTGGGACCAATTATATTGAAATGGTAATTCATTTATTCATATCTGTTTATATGTGTATTTGGAGGGTTGTGTGCGTGTGACACATGTGTGTGCAGTGCACCTGTGGAAGTCATAGGACATGCTGTAGGACTCGGTCTCCCCTTCTACCATGTGAGGACCTGTGACAGGACTCAGGTTCTCAGGCTTGTGGCAGGCTCCTCTAGCTCCTGAGCCATTACTTCTGTAGGTGAAAAAGGAAAGACATATTAGGAGACACTGGTTTTTCAATCATCTGCCATTAAATGTTGCTCTAAAACAACAGTATTCAGAGAGAAGTGAAAGTAACAAAATATGCATGAGAACTATCAAAGTCAAAATTGCTTTCACATAGCCTTGATGATTTCACGTATGGAGAACAAGTGCTTTAAAGTCATACTTAACTTGCATAAATTGTCTCTGAATAAATATTTAATGTGATCCCCCTTATAAGTTCAATTAAGTTTTAAGAATGGAAGCTTAAGTGATGCCTTCATAATTCATCGATAATTTTCATTTTTTATGTTATGAAACTTGTAGCATCATTATGGCCATATTTTGAAATTTGTTACCAACATCAGATTCTAATTACTGTAATCTGACACACTTCTAAGAAAACAATTTGTTTTCATTTTGAAATATTTGAAAACTTGCATCTGTTTTTCTGAAACACATTGAGTCTTTGACGTCAGTGGGCTAACCACACATAGTATTTCTTTTTTCTTGAAACTGAAAAAGAAAGTACCCCAATCCCGGCACATGCTTCTAACATTTTTCTTTGATGAATAATTCTGAAAACAGTATAGCCAGGATCAAACATTTCTTTTTGGTACACAATCTTCTTACACTGCACGATGAAAAGCTTCTTGTACCTTAAAAGTGAACGGAGTGTGAAAGAGCCAATGTTTTTGTTATTTAAGATTTGTGAAGTAACTTTAATTTTCATAATTTTCATCATCATGTGTGTGTGTCATTCATATTTAAACAGTGGTTATTCCTAAACCAGCTGTATACCCAAATCACCACAGAGAGACTAGGATTTTTTTAATTAACCTAGGGCACAATGCTGGGTAATAGTTACTCCATCCTAAACCTCCAAGACCACACAGTTTCCTCCCATTCAGATTTCCCACATTATACTTGCTCTTAGTCATATCTTAGGTCCCGTCAGTCTTTCCTCCAAGTCCTCTCCTCCCAATCTCTCCTCTCCTACTCCTCCCACTCACTTCTTTCTCCTCCCCTCTGGACCAGGATGTCCCACCTTATTCTCTCCATAGCTCAGCATTGGCTGGTTGTTTTATTGAAATTACAGAGAACAAATGGTGGAATGTTTACACAAACTTGAGACAGGTGATGCTTAGGATATACATCACAATGCAATGTCTGGATTGAAACCAGATAGCAGGGTAGTGAAATCAGCATTTGAATGAACAAGGAAAAATTGTATACATTCCACAAGGACATTATAATCATAAAAGAACTGTCATGCACATACGTATTTAACAAGAAATACAGAGTAAATAAAATGCATTTGTCTCCACCATAGGTGTATATTGGTCCTAAAGGATAGTGTATTTACTTTGGGAATAATTCAAATATGATCTCAGTTAGCAGTAAGACCATTCTTTTATGGCTCAAGGTATAGTTGTCATCACTCTTGACTCTTATCACTCCTGAGTATTCTATCTACTCCTTAGGCAATTACTGTTGGCTTTTCCTACAAAAGTTGTTGAAAATGTGACTTCTCTCCTTTCTAGCATCCATTTAGGCCTAAGAGACGATCTCTCTACCTTGAATCAGTGCAAGATTAACTACCGCTGGTCTTGTCCACTTGCCTGGAGGGTCTCCTTCATCCCAGTCATCACACACTTGTGATAGATAATTCTGCCATTGAGTTTTAACCTTTAAATATGCATAGCATATGCCAACAAGGTCTGGCTTTATAACATAGAAGAAATTGCATGACACACTGCAGGCCTGACATAGAGGGCTTTATTGGGGGTGGGGGAAGGAGGGAGGGGTAGAAGCTGCCAGCAGACAGACAGGCAGACAGACTGAGGCAGGGCCCCATGGGCAGACAGAGACAGAGAGGCAGGCAGAAAGTGCAGGAGGGGCGCGGTGTTTGAGGCAGGTTGTATCTGATCAGGCAGATGATGACATTGGATGCAGATGGAGACATAGGACATTGTTAGGAGCCTGAAAGCCCCTGAGGACAGTCCACTTGAATTGCTCGTCCACCAACATGACACTAGCAATGTCTCTCAGTAAGATTGGCTACACTCTTTGCAACTTAGTGATTTGTAACATTTCAAGTCAGCCAAGTTCTGCTATTTGGTGTCACTTAAACAAGTTGGTGCTGTTCTTTTGCATCTGACCTTGACATGTGTTCTAAGCTGCACAGACATGCTCTTTCCAAACATGTTCTTGTATTTATTTTCTTCACTGACCCTGTCCACCCACGAATCTTACCTTTTTTCTTCATTAAATCTTCTGTGGGGCTGGCAAAATGTCTCAGTGTTTCCAAGCACTTGGTACTGACTCAGTGGACTAGAGTTCAGATTCTAGCACCCACGTAAGAGCACCCACATACTGCCTGTCATTCTATCCACGGGATCAGACACATTCTACTGGCATCAGTGGGCACCCTCATAAATGTGTCACACACATACACACACAAACACTCTTCACAAAGATACACATATGCAAATAAAATGATGAAAATGATTCTTAAAATAAATACCCAAACTATCTTTATTTGCTAGCATTTTGGTAGAAGATTAATGGAAACCCATGCCGGGGGAAGTGGGGGGAGGGGGGTAGATAGTGTGTGCGTATAGTGTAAGATGTATGTGAAGTGTGTGTGTGTGTGTGTGTGTATGCACGCGCGCGCGCCATGGTGGCCATGTAGAGGTTAGAGAAAAACTTTTTGTTTTGAGACAGGGTTTCTAGCGCCCTGGCTGTCCTGGAACTTGTTATGTAGGCCAGACTGGCCCAGAACTCACAAAGATCCTCCTGCCTTGTTGGATTGACATCACGTGCCACCATACCAGAATGAGATATAAACTTTTGTGAGCTAACTCTCTCCTTCTACTGTGGGTGCTAAGGACTGAATGGGAGCCATCAGGCTTGTTTGTCAAACACTTTTAAGCACTGTGCCATCTCGATGGCCACAAAGTCCCATTTTAAATCCAATAAAAAGATTCTCTGTTCATGACAATCAAGTAAGAGAGAAACTACCCCAAATCCAGTTGATAGGACCTGTTTCTTAACAACAAATGTGGAGCGATTTAAAAGCACTGCTATGTTTGGATTGATGCTCAGCACTTGAGTGCATACTGCTTTTCAAGATGGCCCAGTGGGATTCCTAACATCCTTGACAGTGCCACACAACTGCCACTCATTTCAGTTCCCGAGAAATGTGACACCCTCTTCCGGCCTCAGAAGACATTGCACTCACCCCTGCATCTAATCTGCTGCAGGTTATTTTTATCACTGACTGTACAGAGTCTAGAGGACAAGGGAACCCAATTGAAGAAGTGCATTGTATTTCTCGGTCATAGAACAGACAGAGAAGAGATCTTAGTAAGCAAATGGAATACAGTTAAAATGGAAAACTACAGTGCCCTTTTTCATGATAGTGTATTTGGTCTTGCTTATTCTTTCTCCACAATATGTATCACTTGTAGTACACTGTAAAATTACTCTTGTTTTGTTTAGTATCTGGGTTTTTTTTTTTTTTTTTTTCTTGCTAGAATGAGAACTTTGTAATACAGGGATTTTCCTTTATTTGCTAAATCTTTGGTGTCTGAAAAGTTTCTGGCTCCTAACAGGCACTCCAGAAATATCTGTAGCTCATTTTGTACTTAAGGCACAAGTAAAATTATTTATATTTAAGCACTAAACTTCTCCAAAAGATTAAGAAAATTGCAACTCATATACTAACCTGAAATTACAATGATCATTTTTAAATGAAATAATACATGAAAATAATGTTATCATGTATTTTAGAATGATTAAAACAATTATAACAATTTGAGGCCCTCAAATTGTTTTAAGAGTCAACAAAAGGCTATTACGATTTAAGACTTTTAAGTGGCTGATTACCATATAGGACAATACATATTACCATATAGGAAAATTCATATAGTTGAGAGATTTGAATATGCTGTCTCCTTCCTTTTGTATTCTTTTTTTTCTTACTTTCGTATCTTTTGTTACATAGCTATTATGTAATTTCAGAAAACACACACATTTATGTGTGCATAAATCACACATTTAATATATTTAATGCACATACATTTAAGCCAAAATAAAAGACAATTCCTTTGGCTCCTTACCCATAAGGGCTGATAATTTTTGACATATGCTTTAGTTACATTCTACATGAACACAGAGCCATGATTGTTAAAATATATATCTCATCAAACATTCATCATTGTGTTATAATACTTCAAGTGTTTTCATATAGCTTTTGAAATGTACAACATATTATCATTATCTTTAGTCAGGGTTATTGTGTTGAAATGAACCAGAACCTCTTCGTCCTCTGTAAGTGTGACACAGTCTCCGCTGGTCAACATCTCCCTTGCCCTCACTACCCCGGCCTCTGGTGAGTACTTGTGATGGTTTTAGTAAAAATGCTGGCTCTTTGATCACCTCTCCCTGAGGTGTGAGCAGCCTTCCCAGGCCACAGAGGAAGACAATGCAGCCAGTCCTGATGAGACCTGATAGGCTAGGGTCAGATGGAAGGGAGGGGATTGGGAGGGGAGGAGGAAGGGGGCTACAGCTGGGATACAAAGTGAATAAACTGTAATTAATAAATAAATTTTTAAAAAAGAAAAAAAGAGAATGTCTTCTAAAAGCCTTCATATATTTATTTGAACGGTGTTGGTCACCAGGAAAAGGCAATACTTGAAAAGGATTAGGTGCGGTGGCCTCGTTGGAGGAAGTGTGTCAGTGGAGGTGGGCTTTGAGGCTTCAGAAGCCCAGGCTAGTCCCAGTCTCTTTCTTCCTGCTGCCTATGGACCAGAAGTAGAAATCTCACCTACTTCTCAAGCACCACGTCTGTCTGCTTGCCACTGTGATTCCCACTATGAAGATAATGGACTAAACCGCTACACTTGTAAGCAAGCCCCAATTAAATGCTTTCCTTTAGAAGAGTTAGCTTGGTCATGGTGGCTCTTCACAGTTATAGAATATTGGCTAAGACAGACAACTCTACCCTCAATTTCTATGAAATCACTTTCTTAAGATTCCAGATATGAGTGAAATAATATAGTATTTATCTTTTGGGTGACTGGCTTGTTTCATTTACATTAATCATCCCCAACTGCATCCATTTAGCCGCAAATGTTATGACTTCATCTTTTTTTATTTATGTTACATGCATGTGTGTGGCCAGCACAACCTCAGGGGTCATCCTCATGGGAATTGCTGATTACCTTTGAGACAGGATCTCTCACCTAAACTGGATCTCATCAGTTAGGCTAAGCTGTCTGAAGAGCCAACCCCAGGGATCTTCATATTTCTGCCAGTGGTTGACTTATAAGTGTGTCCCCCATATCTGTCATATGGACATGGGTGCAGAGGATTGAACTTGGGTCCTTATGCTGGTGAGGCAGACACTTTATTGACTATGTCTCCAGCCAGGTTTCACCTTTTTAATATAAATGTTTTATGCATTAGTTAAAATTTAAATTTAAAGAAACAAGGGTATACTATAAATATTAACTATCATCTTAAAAATTCATTTTAATAAATATTATGACTGGAATGAATCCCCATGTCATTTTATATTCTATTAGTTATTCTAAGATGTTCTTTTTTTATAAATAATTATTGCTAAACTTTTATTTTTTATACATTTTATTTTTAAGCTTTAAGAACCTTTTTTGGATATGGAGCTAACCTTCTATTTTATAATTTTAACAAATAAGATTAGAACGAACACATTGATTCACATAATGTTATAAATACATATTCCTTATAATTCCTTGACACAGGATTCTAGAAAAAAGTTTTCCCTGAGTAGCCCTGTTCACAAAGAGAGAGAGACAGAGAGACAGAATCAGTAAGACAGAGGGAGGAGTGGTTCCTTCAAATACTCTTTCATTTACTAGCAGGAGGAATAAAAGGCCAGTGATGGGCTGGACCACACCTTGATCAAGGCTGCTTAACTACATATACCTTTGTGCTCCTGTTTATACCTAAACCTCATGTACTTGCACAGGTAGAAGGAGGGTCACTGGACCTCCACTCTACTCTCCACCGTGACCGCGCTGAACGAATCTCAGTTTTTCACAACTCCTTGTCTCTTAACAGGCCTACTAAGGACTGGGGATCAAGCTTAACTTGTTAAGATTGCCAAGGCCAGTGCTTCGTGTTAGGTCTCTACCTGTTGTGGGGCTTGGCTGGCACGCCCTGCCCTACCTTGGGGCAGAGCCTCCCCTCTTCCCGAGGTCCTTCACTATATAATCCTTTCAATTTGGTTCCTCCTTCTGCCCTTTTGCCCTTTGCCCTTGCCTTTTCCTCTCCCTTCCTCATTCCCCTGCCTCTCCCCTCTCTTGCTCTGCAATCTCTCTCTCTTATTCTTTCTCTGTCTCTCCTCCTCTTCTTTTTCTCTCTAGGCATGCTTTTCCTCTCTCTGTCTCTTTATCCCCCTCCCTCTTGCACTGCTCCTAAGAAACCTGCATTTATATAACATAGCTTCGACTCACCATTAGCTCATTCCATTTTATTCAATCAACTGCTTTGACCCTAGCCACTCTAGTACCTCCACACATCCTCTGTCAAGTCACATGTCTTTCTTGAAACCTATCCCTGCAACAGTGTAGAAATTCACTTTCCAAGTAAGCACAAGCCTCTCCACATTGTCCTCAGGTCCAGCTGCCTTCCACAGTGATCCTGTAAAATTCTGCACTGCACACTAACAGAGTGGCCTCCTGAAATGCTCCATGCACATTAGGCCTAGAAATCTCACAAGCATACACATGAGTCATACCCAGCTTACTTCTTAAGCTGTACCATTTATCATAGCAAGGATAGCCCCAAGTGAGGAATGCTAAGCAGTGTGGAAACAATCTAGAACTTAAGGATGCCCATGAGCTCCTCAGCAACTCACTTTCCCATTGTGGATGATGATGTCCCTTCCCCAAGCCTGCCAGTTCTTACTTTGGTTGCTTTGCTGTTATACATTTTCCCTCATATTATTTAAAAAGCAAAACTTCTCAAGGTGTTTTTGCAGCAGGTTGTTTTTGTAACTTTCTAATTTTTCATGTAGATGTTTTTCAGATTCATTTTCTGTTTAGTTGGGGAGGTCAGTGACCACACAATGAACATTGTTGTTTCAGAAGGACATGAAAAACAATAATAATGCTGATCAAAAGAGCCTGAGGCAAGGCATGGTCACAATTCAGGAAAACAGAAGAGAAAAAAAAAAGCAGATGAATAGATATAACTATTGTAAGGGAAACCGAGAGGTCACTACAGCGGCAATGACCACAAAAGCAGGTTATTTTGAAACCATAGCTTCTTGTTTATTTTTATGATTTATGAAAGCAACATGTGTATGCACATTGGTCAAAATAATAAAAAAGTATAAAAGAGAAAATAAGATCGTGCCACCTACAAACACCTCTTTTTGTGTGTCAAATATCACACCTAAAAGGACAACGATGACAGGTGAATTTTATTTGGAAGTATTTCATCTCCATGTTACACATGAAAAAATTGTAAGAGTCAGAGGCAGTGGATGACTGTGGTGAAACAGTATCTCTGAGCACACTAGAAGCATACTGTAATAGTCCACTCATAACAGTTGTAAAGTTATGCACAAGCTGTATGATCCAGCTACCATGGAGGAGGGACGTGGGCCTGAAACCCCACCTGGAGAGGGACAGCCAGTTATATTCAAGGGCACAGCTTCTGGGAGACTATCCATGATCCAACAGATAGCACAGCATCCATGAAAGCACATGCTGGTAGCACTAGGTGGATTCTGAGATTGAAAGAAAAATAAAGAACACGTGGTATTGGGATGGAATAGTGAATGGGCAGAGGGGAGGAATTGGAGTGGAATAAATAATGGATGGTCTTCATCAAAATATATTATATACATGTATGATAGTCTCAAAAAAAGTAAAAAGTTATTTGATCACATAAATATGAACAAATTATATTTAGCATCAGTTAATTAAAATGAAATATTGATATGTTTAAAATAGAAAAATTATATTAAACCTATTTAAGTACAACTTATATACATATTTTGATATATTTAAATATGGTTACTGTATTAATAAATATATATAATATTTTATAAATATCTTATTGTATATAGATATATAGCTTTATGTCTAACCATTTTTTAATTTCTTTCCAATTTTTCCTTAAAGTTATATGTATGAAAATGAACTTTGGCAAAGAATTGGAGTATTGTTAGGACCAATGAAATGATGACGGTCACAGATTTTATATGAAAGTGGTTTATTAGATGGAGATGAAGAGAGAGAGAGAGAAGGAGAGTTCGAGACATGATAGGGGAAGGGAGGGGGGCCCCAACAGAGAAAGGGGAGAGAGCAGGAGAGCAAGAGAGTAAGAGAGTAAGTCAAGAGGGCAAGAGAGAGGCGAGGTGGGAAGTTGATCTTTTTATGGAGCAACTGAACCATGCCTGCCAAGTGTGGCTACCCAGAAGCAGGCAATCTAGAAGCAGGCTGCCTATATACTAACAAGTGTATTATATCAGTTGTTGATTTCTCTAAATTTCCTAACTCGAAGTTGTCATTTTTATATCAAATTATAAGAATATTTATTTATTGGATCATCATTTATATGTCTGTTTTCAGTTAACTTATATCTCCCAACATGATGCTTGAATCATAATTCTGTGTTTCTATGCCAGTGAAATTTGTGGAAGTGAAGGCACAGGCTTTGCAGCCATAATCAGGTTGAGAAGAGTATTTGTATCCTGGGTTAGAGTGGAACTGAAATCCAATGTGGGAACCAGTGATAATGGTGGCAGCGCATGCCTTTAATCTCAGCAGTGGGGAGGCAGAGGCAGGCTGATAGCTGAGTTTAAAGCCATCCTGGTCTACACAGTGAGCTCTAGGACAGCCAGGGCTACACAGAAAGAAAGAAGAAAAGAAAAGAGGAGAAAGAAAGAAATCCAATGTGAGTGTCTATATAAGGGAGGGCAGTTCTGGAGACATACACTGACCCAGTGCAAACACTGGAAAACAGGACAGGAAGACAGGGAATGTTCCCCTGGCTGAAGCCTTTCATCAGCTAGATGAAAGGATTCCAGTACAGTAACAACTGCTGAAGGCTTCCCTTCCTCCACGGTATTCACCTAGTTTTCTAGGAGTCTCACTAGAAACACATTCACAGGGAAGGAGGTGTGCTTTGATCAGTCAGTGCTTCCTGCTTTTACCTTATCAGACTGCAATTCCATCCAAGGGGGACTCTGGGGCACTTATCAAACAAATCCCAAGAGAAAGGAGGAGGGGCATTTTTTTTTTCCAGCAACCTTTTGAGATGTAACTTGAGAGTCAGCTTTGATAATTTTGACCCACCTTTGAGGAACCTCTACCCACACTTGGTATATGTGTTAATTTGTTCTAGTCTTCTTCAGGAAACATCTATCCACCCTTGGTTGTCTTTCTTTCTATGCACTTCTTTTTCTTCCCTTCCTTATCCTTAAAGCATACACTAAAACTAGCTTTAATTAAATCTCCGACTCCCTCCGCTTCACACTGGTTAGTCCTAGAAATTCTTTTCCGTGTCTAAGCTTTTGGCCTGAATGATCATGGCTGCATTACGCTGTTGTGAGACTCTAATCTTGCATATATACCACAGGCAAACCAAGGAGACCAACACCAGAAGGCCTGCTAACGCTTCCATGCCCGCCCATTCCTTCAGATGATTGATGGTTGCAGCAATCCTTGATGATAATCCTGTGGCTAGTCCTGCGTCCACTCTGGTAGAATTTACTGTGACAATGGCCACTCTCAGCTGCTCCATCGTAGTATTGAATTCTCCAGTCCAATTACCTAAAATATAGTTAGACAATTGTTTAAAGAGATTTGCAGCACAGGAAAAATTCTCATGTTGTATGCTAGTGACACAAAGTCCAGCATACTTTCATTGACAGCCACGCTGAGCGATTTGCCATAGGGTATCAATTTGCTCCTGCACGAGGTCAATCCTCTGATTGAACACCATCAAGCCTCCTTTTAGTTGAGCATTAATTCCTTTTTGTACATCTAAGGCATGAGCTACATTGGCTAAAAGATTATTCAGGGTCTGAGCAGTCTGCACAGTATGACTCATGGCTAATGCCGCGGTGGTAGCTCCAACAGCCGCCCATGAGATGGCAGTAACAATGGCGGCTGTAGTTCCAGGATCCCTTTTCTGTCTGAAGAGAGTCATAGCGTGAGGGCCCTGCTAACCTAAGTCCTCTCACTACAGGATGCTTTGAAGAAGGAACCTCTATACATTTCAAAGGCAAAATGGCTCTTTTTCTAAGAGGTTAAATACTCAAATGAAAGATGTATCTATGTATTTATTTTTTACACCAGACAATGAATTTAGTATGTGTTCTCCAGATTTACACTGGGAAGATACTGGTGTTGGGTCCTGAGTGAGCAGGGGTAGGGATGGCCATCTGAACCACGGACCCTGTTCCTCTGACCTGATGATGCCTGATTGGATGTGTTGCCTGACCCGGAAAGGGAATTATATCCTAGATTAGGGCTGTATAGACAGATGGTAACACATCCATGGATCTATTCTTCATATCTTTTCTTTTAGATGCACAAAAAAGTGTGTGAAATACAGCTTTGCTATGAATAAAAAGAAAAAAATGTTTTGTCCTAAAGCATCAGTGAGAAAGGAATTTATTAGCAAAGACATCTCCTCTGGAGTTTAGTTCTAAAAAAAGAAAAAAAAAACATACTGCTTTAAGTCTGCATGACTAGCTTTATGCTTTTATGTTTTGCTTTTATTGGCATATGCTTGAGACTTGAAATCCACTAACGATTAATGTAGATTCTTTAAACTTTAAGTTCACTACCTTGTTCCTAAGAAAGGTCGTGTCATCAAAGCACAGATCTGGGACTAGTGATTGCTTAAGGCTATGGGCAGAAATAATCAAATTACCAGTCTAATTTAAAACTGACCACAAGAAATATAAACAAAACTTATACAATCATATTTCATTTTTTAAAAACAACGTTGATGGATAGCTCTGTGTATATCTGCATCATCTACAGGTATGCATGTTTTGAGAACATTGGTTCGCTACCTCATTTGCTTATAATTGAAATGTACCACACATGAAAGCTGACATTGTTAAATTAGCTAAATTAAAAAACAAACAAACAAACAAATGAAAGCTACAGCACCGTTAGCCAGTTAGACTTGGCTACCTCTCTCAGTAAAAAGACAAAGTAAAAGCCAGGAACAGAGAGAAGACATTTGTTCAGTATGGTCATGTTGATATACAAAGCAAATAGAAGGCTCGATGTCTCCACATCTAAAGCTTTCAACAAAAGCTTTACATTTAAATAGAAAATCAAAATAAAGACTAGAGGTATGGGTAATTAGAAATCTCTGGTGACAGTACTTCATTTGTTATTGTCTTAGTCAGAGTTCTACAAGATGGTCCAAAAGTCCCCATATGTGACAGGATGGAGTAGTTTTCAGAAAAGAATGGCTAATAGTCTAACATCAGCCTTGCCTCATGTATGTTGTGTTAATCTAGTCTCTGCTGTTCTTGAATTCAAAGATTAAAAGGATAATTTAGGTGTATGCTTTCAATTTATCTTGAGGAATTAGCATTCCTATTTGCATAGATATTTGATAGTTAAACAAAAACAAACAAGCAAAAAAAAAAAAAACAAACACTGAATGAAGGCAGAAATGTCAATACTTTATTTTGGCTTATTATATTTCTCATCCCAATTGAAAAACAAAAGCGATTTAAAGTGCTTTTAAAAATAGAGCTTAATTTGGACATGATGGCACACAGGTTTAATCCCAGTTTTTGGGACTCAGAAGCAGGTGGATTTCTATGCATTCTAAGCCAGCTGGTCTACAAATTGAGTTTCAGGACAGCTAGAGCTGTTACACAGAGAAACCCTGTCTAGAAAAACCAATTAATAAACAAACAAACAAACAAACAAATAATAAAAGGTAATAGGGCTTAATTCTCTAAGAAAATTGGTTAATGTAAATGTGTTTGGAGAGGGCCTGGAGAGATGGCTCAGTGGTTAAAAGTTGAACTTCCAGAGGGCCCTGGTTCAATTCCTACAAGTCCTATGGGGATTTACAACCATCTGTTCCAGAGGATCTGATGCCCTCTTCTGGCCACTTCTTACAAGGTGGGAGAGTTTAAAAGACTTAACTTCTTTGTATTATAAATATATATATATTTAAGTATAATATTGCAGATATTATATTACAAATATTATGGTTACAATTTTTGTCACATTGGATAAGAAAGACTTGTATTTAATGTTTCTTAGACCAGGAATCAGGAACACAAGTGGTGTAGAGGCTTGCAGGCAAGACACCCATACACATTAATAATAATAATAATAATAATAATAATAATAATAATAATAATAAAACAAAACAAGTAACAAAAAGCGTGCTGGTAGAAAAAGAGTATCGCTATGCTTTAGATGTATCTTCCAGTGTTTTATTAGGGCAGCAAGTTGTTTTATTTTTAAAAACTTTCTTAAATTTTGCAGAAAGAGTGGTAGAAAGAAATAATCAAGTAAGAGGACAGTAGAAAGTTATTGATATAAAACATATTTTAAAAATGTCTTCGTTTCTTTTCTGTTGTGGTGGTAAAATGCGCTGACAAAAAGAAAACATGGAGGAAAAAGTTTGTATTCTAGCTCATGACTCCAAGTTCTGTCATATCAAAGAAGTCAAGTCGGTAGGAAGTCAAACCTGTTAAACAAATCATGTCAAGAGCAAGGAAAAGCTGGCGGCTTCCTCCTGCCATCTTTTTCCACTATTATACAATCCAGGATTCAAACCGAAGGAATGGTGCTACCCATTGTGGGGCAGGTCTTCCCACATAATTACAATAGTAAAGTGAATTACAATAATTAATTTTGCATATTTCAAAATAATAAAAATTAATGTAATCTAGATAATTCTCTAGAGATTTGCCAATAGACCAGTCTAAGAGAGACAATTCCTCACTGAAACTCCCTTTCCATGTAGTTCTACATTGTGTCAAGTTGACATTGAAACTAACCACCACATTATAAAAGATTAAAGAGAAAAGATGTCTTCAGACTTACCAATAAAAAAAGGATTTTAGATATTTGTTTGTTTTCCTAAAATAAAGAAATGCTTCAAATTAAAAACAAAAAGAGTGAAAAAAACCAAAGGTTTAAGGCCATCACAGCAATTCTGTGTAGTTACAAAAAGGGCTTATAGGAGACAAACTTAAAGAATTATGACAAACTCTGTGAAAAAGTTTACATTAATGAAAATATTCTATTTTCGGGATGCTGCCGTGTAGCTATTTTATCAGCCAAGCTTCTACAGATACTAGAAGAAAACTAAAGAAACAGACATTCCAAGTTAGCTTCTAGATCTGACATAAAAGAGAGGCAGTTCAAAGGGCCAGGGGAAACAATTACAAAGAAAAGAGTGAATCCAATTAAAATAATGTCTTTATCCCTGAGAAAAAAAAAATACAAAGGTGCTGAAAAAAAATTTCCCCCAGTGGAGACTAATCTACAAAAGGGGATATATATCTTTATGAAGACCTTGACCTGAGGGATGATGGGCCTTCAGCGCCAATAATGGCTGCCCAGAAATACGGTCAATGTTCCCTGCCAAAAGCACCACTGGAATGACTTTAGATAACCATCAGGGACTTGGGTAATCCTTGACCTTGGCAGGTAAAATTGTTAGCTTTTGAATACAGGGGCTTTGTTCTTAGATTTTGTTTATACACCAGGACCCCCTTCTAAACACATTTGTGCAGTAACCAGTGTTAATGTGAATGTTCAAAAGCTGAAAAAATTGTTGAGTACTTAGTCTTGGAAATTTCTGATTAAAACAAAAGCAAAACACGTAGAAACTTTACTATATATAGCAATGTTTGGAGGCTACACAAATGGCTCAGAACCCTCTTGCAAAATTTGTATGTCGGCCCTTATTATACAAAAACAAGAAAGAAGCAGCCATGCAGCAATGATACAGGTAACAGATTCAACAAGATGTTGTCTTAAACAGACAAAAATTTATTATTTTTATTTCACAATTCATGTCACCTGGAAAATAGATACTAGTTACTCTACTCACTTGTGCCCTTGGGGAAAATGTACTATAAAGTTTATAATCCATAAAGCCCCAAGGAACTTAACCATTGGACATCTCCCTCATGTAGTACAAAAAAATAAAAAATAAAATAAAATAAATCAGGACATTCCTAGGAAGAAAAAGAGTGGAAGTTAGAAATGCTTCCCTGCCAAGGGTACAAATAATTTCTGGAGTTTGAAGACACTGTCTCAAAGTGGATAAATGCCTTTACCACCCCAGCTTGCAGATTTTTTTTTCCTTTTTTTGTGGACTCTTGATGCCTCTGGTTATTTATTTATTTATTTATTTATGTTTATTTATTTATTACAATTTATTCACTCTGTATGCCAGCTGTAGCCCCCTCCCTTGTCCCCTTCTAATCTGACCCTCACTCCCTCTTCTCCTCCCATGCCCCTCCCCAGTCTACTGATGCAGTCTTTTTTAAATTATTTTTTAATTAATTACAGTTTATTCACTTTGTATCCCATCTGTAGCCCCTTCCCTCATGCCCTCCCAACACCACCCTCTCGCCCTCATCTTCTCCCATGCCCCAACACAAGTCCACTGATAGGAAAGGTCCTCCTCCCCTTCACACTGACCCTATCCTATCAGGTCTCATCAGGACTGACTACATTGTCTTCCTCTGTGGCCTGCTAAGGCTGCGTACCCCCCTGCCCACCTGCTTCAGGGTTGGTGATCAAAGAGCCAGCGACTGAGTTCATGTTGGAGATAATCCCTGTTCCCATTACTAGGGAACCGACTTGGGCACTGAGCTGCTGTGGGCTACATCTGTGCAGTGGTTCTAGGTTATCTCCATACATGGTCCTTGGTTTGAGTATTAACCTCAGGAAAGACCCAATGTGCCCAGATTTTTTTAGTTCTGTTTCTCTCCTCGTGGCACTCCTATCTCTTCCTGGTCTTTCTATCTCCACCTTCTTTGATAAGATTCCCTGCTTACCAGGCCACAGAGGAAGACAATGCAGCCAGTCCTGATAAGACCTGATAGGCTAGGGTCAGAGGGAAGGGAAGGAGGACCTCCCCTATCAGCTTGCAGATTTTAAGAAGTTGTTCTGTAGAATAAAACTTCTCTACCCACTGCCTCAATTGTATTTTGATAGCAAAGCCATTTGTACCTATAAACCAGCAGGACTCAAAAGTTGTCTTCAAACATGACAAAGGATGTCTTCCATCTTAAATACAAAGGGAAGCTCCATTTCTAAACATGCCGGCAACTGTAACCATATTTTATTATGTGTGTGCGCGCGCGCGCGCGCGTGTGTGTGTGTGTGTGTGTGTGTGTTTTATATCCTGCACCATTGGCATAGTGTGTACTCAGTGATCATCACCTAATACCACCTTTTCCATTGTCTAGTCTAGAAATTCTTTTCTGAATTGAAGCCATGAATTCTTGGTTGGTTTTAGTCAAACTCACTGAAAGATCAAGAGAATTCTTCAGGTTGCTGAGATTCATAGTCTGATCCTTCCCTGTGGACATTAGGAAGATAAACATAGAAAGTGGAGTTGGGTGTCCACAAACAAGGAAAGGCAAATGAGTTTGGGAAGACAAAAGAAGTCAAAATTAGGATTCTTTCTTACAACCATTCGCTAGACATCAAATAATCCTTCCAACAACTTAATATTGAATTTGTCTTTACAACTCTGAGAGAACACATTTTTTGGTGATTGTTACTTGCATAGCTGTGTGAACCAAATACAATATCCTTCAAAAAGAAAAATAATGTCATCACTCATGTATGTCTCTCAAGGCTTTTGAGGTCTTTTCTTTTGGTGCTGCAGCAGAACTGAAGACACAGTAAATCTGCTTGCTCAACCTGCAGGGCCTGATTCTTTCTTGATTGGCTTTTTCTTATGGAAAATACTGTGTTTGTTTGTTTGTTTTTGTTTTTAGTCATTGTTCTATTTTTTTTGTGTGTGAAGTCCTCTCCTTACCCTTGTGTATTGCTTCATACATGCATAGCTCTATCATAAAGTTTTTAATTTTATTATCTGCTTCCTTTATTTTGTCTTTTCAATTTTTCTTAGACAAGGTTTCTTTGTGTAGCTCAAGCTGTCCTGGAACTCATCCTGTAGACCAAGCTGGCTTCAAAATCTCCAGAGATCTGCCTGTCTCTGCCTCCCAAGTGGTTGGATTATAAAGGCTTAGTTTTAATTTTCATACATAACTTCACCAATGAAGTCCATGGTAGAAGTAGGGTTTGCAACACTGATTTGTTTTTGTTTGTTTGTTTGCTACCTTTCAATGGAAATATTTGTGGACAAAAGAGACTAAAAGAGACTAGAAAATTCTAATTGTAAGTCTCAATATCCTTACTCTTTGACAAAAGCTGAAGAAAGGAAATTTGGAGAGAATATGTGATAAACACCACTTGAATTCTCAGCACCATATGAAGTAATAATTTGAATTTAGTTTGATGGTTCTAAGTGTTGACATCTTTGAGCCACAGACATGCAATAGCAGGAAATAGTCATAACCCTGGTAGCTAGCTCTGAAGATAAAGAGAAGCTATAGCTGAGAAACTCTGCTTCTTAATACAATTGAAGTTATAGTCACATTGTTATTATGTCAGCAAGGATATTTGGGCAGCTATGTATCTTTAATCTCCAATATGACAAAGAATACCCTATTAAAATAGGTCATAGTTAATGATGGGTAAATGTACTCCCTCTATGAATCTTCACCTTTCTATCTGTTTGAAAAATTGTTAAATACTTTTATACAAGGTAAATTATGTTTATCATACTTTTATACAGTATATATATGTGTATATGTATATATATATATATATATATATATATCAACATCATATGAACTTTTTCTTTTCTGTTCTAAGATGTTTTTAATTGAAGTAGAATATCAATATATCTTCTTTCACCTTTTCAATCTCCAGCCCCTCCCAGCTACTGTTCTCCAAACCCTACCCATGGCCCCCACTCTTAAGTTGATAACCTCTTTTTCTTTAATTATTATTGCTACATATACCTATATAGGCATTAATGTGTATTCACAAATAAAAATAAATACAACTAATGGAGTGGGATCCAAGATGGCGGTGACCAGCACACATAGTTTCTGAGAGGCAGAGGAGCTGTAGTGCCAGGGATGGTAAGCAGAGGGTCAGCTAAAGCCAGGGACATGACCATGAGGCTTTCTGAGCAAGAGGGAACATCACACGAGTTGAGACCTTTAGTCTCAGGTCACCCGCGGACTTCTTTGGAGAAAGAGAGAAACTATCGTGTACTCCTCTCTTTTGGGCCCCCCTCCTCCTCGGCACAGTCGGCTCACAGAGATTCTCAGCTCAGAACTCACTTCCTGGGGACTGCAACAGCAGAAGCAGGACTCCTAGCTTCTCAGCAGCGGCAGCTAGCCTTCTGAGCCCCAGATCCGAGGTACCATCCTCCCCGGGTCCCACATCTGCCAGCAGCCATACTAACTCCACAAGACCCCTCAGACAGTGTCTGTAAGGACTGCCCAACCCTTCAGTGGCAGATAGTAGGCTATACAGCCACCAAAGACTAGCAGACCCACCAAACAATCTAGGCATACTGGGCACAGGGCCAACCAGGTCTGTGGACCCCTGTTGTGGTCCCCCAGGACCTCCCAGAAGGCATCTGGACCAGCATCTAAGTCTGTGGCTGAAGTTGGACTCCCTAATGTGGCTGTAGCACCACTGAGCTGGCAGAGCTGTCAGTCCTCCTGCATAAGACTCAACAGGTCCAAACCAGAGAGTAGAGAGCCCTGATACCCCGATCTTTGCCTATGTGACCTGCTTGAGAGTGAGTGCACCCTCAAGAGCCTACAGAGCCCCAGATCCTGGATCCTCCTAAACTAGCAGACAGATAGCAGACCCCCACAACCACACACCCACTATGGGAAACAGAGGGGCTCTTGAGACATTGAAGCCCCTGCTCTGCGAATCTAACAGTGGAGTTCAGGCAAATAACACTGGGAGCTCAGACAGAACCAAATACCAGTAACCTGTAGGCCAATGAGGAATTCAGGGAATTTGCATAAGGAAATTGCACTGTGATTATCACCACCACCTGCTACATCTACAATGCATGAGCAAGTAACCCCTTAGATGCCTGCAAGACAGAGCCCCTCCCACACACTCAAGGGTTCTACATTCTCTATCACTCTGTTCCTCTGGGCACACTTCCACCCACATGCACACACTCACCTGTATTTGTCCTTCTGCGCCTGTGGTCTTTCCTCCCACAGGTACAGTTGAAACACCAATGGACACGCTGAAACCACTGGACCTCTCTCATCTTCCCGAAGAATTCTCCAGACACCAGAGAAAGATGGAACCAGTCTGAACTGCAGAATCCAGGAACAAACAGTGAAGGTTACTGATAAGCAAATGGCCAGGGATCAGCGAAAGAACACATCCAACATAAATCAGGACATCATGGCTTCACCAGCAACCCCCCAAATTAATAGGCACTCCAATTTATCAGAAACTCAGGAAAATGACTTTAAAGCTTTGCTTATCCAGTTATTTGAGGCACATAAAGAGGAAACAAACAAATCTCTCAGAGAAATAGCAATACAAATACAGACAGTTAAAGAGGAAATGAACAAATCTCTCAAAGAATTGGCCAACCACGTGGAGGCAAAGAAAGAGGAAATAAACAAAGATCTCAAAGAAACACAAGCAAATATAGCTAAACAAATAGAGACACAAGTAGAGATACAATTAGTGGCATATAGAGAGGAAATGAACAAAAAAATAGAGACCATCACAGAGAGACAGAAATCCACATTCAAACAGATGAAGGAAATGATGCAAGGCATGAAAACACAAACTGAGAAAACCCTGGAGCTGGAGAACCTGTAGAAATGATCAGGAACCACAAAAGTAAGCATCACCAATAGAATACAAGATATGGAAGAGAGAATCTCTGGTGCTAAAGATACACTCGCAGAAATTGATACTTCCTTCAAAGAAAAAGTAAAATCAGAAAAGTCCCAAACACAAAATATCCAAGAAATCAAGGATGCATGAAAAGACAAAATCTAAGAATAATAGGAACTGATGAAAAAGATTCCAGGCTCCAAGGTCCAGAAAATATTTTCAAGAAAATCATAGAAGAAAAATTTCCCAAACTAAAGAAAGAGATGTCCATAAACATACAAGAGGCCAACTGAACACCAAATAGACTAGACCAGAAAAGAAACACATCACATCACATCATAGTCAAAACACTAAATTTACAGAACAAAGAAAATATATTAAAAGCAGCAAGGGAAAAAGGCCAAGTAACATATGAAGGTAGACCTATCAGAATCACACTGGACTTCTCTTCAGAAACTATGAAAGCTGGAAGGGCCTGGGCTGGTGTCATGCAGACTCTAAGAGACCACAGATGCCAACCCAGACTACTATACCCTGCAAAGCTTTCGATCAACATAGATGGAGAAAACAAAACATTACATGACAAAACTAAATTTATGCAATCTCTACACAGCAAACCAGCCTTACAAGATACTAAAAGGAAAACTCCAATCCAATGACAACTTCACCCAAAAAAACAAAGCATACAAATAATATCCCAACAAAAATTAGAAGAAAACAAGCAATGGAACACAGTAAGACCACCAACGCAAATATAAAAAGAACTGATGTTCATTGGTCACTATTATCTATCAACATCAATGGACTCAACTCTCCAATAAAAAGATAGACTAACAGAATGGGTGCGAAAAAAGGATCCAACATTCTGCTGCATCCAAGAAACGTACCTCTGCAACAAAGACAAACACTACCTCAGAGTAAACGGCTCCAAATAGTCTAGACCAGAAAAGAAACACATCACATCACATCATAGATAAAACACTAAATCTACAGAACAAAGAAAATATATTAAAAGCAGCAAGGAAAAAAGGCCAAGTAACATATAAAGGTAGACCTATCAGAATCACACCAGACTTCTCATTAGAAACTATGAAAGCCAGAAGGGCCTAGGCAGATGTCACGCAGACTTTAAGGGAGTACAGATGCCAACCCAGACTACTATACCCTGCAAAGCTTTCAATCAACATAGATGGAGAAAACAATATATTCCATGACAAAACTAAATTTAAGCAATATATACACAGCAAACCATCCCTACAAAAGATAATAGAAGGAAAACTCCAATCCAACGAAAACAACTATACCCAAGAAAATATAGCATACAGATAATTTCCCAACAAAAATTAAAAGAAAACAAGCAATGAATCACAGTAAGACCACCAACTCTACAATAAAAGAGACTAATGTTCATTAGTCACTAATATCTATTAACATCAATGGACTCAACTCTCCAATAAAGAGACACAGACTAACAGATTGGGTGCAGAAACAGGATTCAACATTCTGCTGCATCCAAAAAACACACCTATGAAACAAAGATAAACACTACCTCAGAGTAAAGGGCTGGAAAAATATTTTCCAAGCAAATGGGCCCAGAAAACAAGTTGGGGTACCTATCCTAATATCTAATAAAATAGACTTTAAACCAAAATTAATCAAAAAAGATGAGGAGGGGCATTACATTCTCATCAAAGGAAAAATCCATAAAGAGGACATCACAATTTTGAACATCTATGCCCCAAATACAAGAGTGCCTACATTCCTAAATGAAACATTATTAAAGCTTAAATCACACATAAATCCCAACACCTTAATAATGGGAGATTTCAACATCCCACTCTCACCAAGGGACAGATCATCTACACAGAAACCAAACAGGGAAATAAGGGCACTTATAGAGGCCCTAATTCAAATGGACCTAATAGATGTCTACAGAATTTTTCACCCAAACTCAAAAGAGTATGCCTCCTTTTCAGCACCTCATGGAATCTTCTCCAAAATAGACCATATAGTTGGTCACAAAGCAAGTGTCAACAGATACAAGAAGATTGAAATGATCCCCTGTATTCTATCTGACCACCTTGGACTAAAGCTGCACCTCAACAACAATGGAATTAGAAAAAAGCCTACAAGCACATGGAAACTGAACAACTTGCTGCTCAATGACAACTGAGTTAAGGAAGAAATAAAGAAAGAAATTAAAAACTTCCTAGAATTCAATGAAAAGGAAGGCACAACATACCCTAATTTATGGGACACAATGAAAGCAGTGCTCAGAGGAAAATTCATAGGACTAAGTGCCTTCAAGAAGAAATTTGTGACATCTCATACAAGCAACTTAATGAAAACCCTAGGAAAAAAAGAAACAAATACATCCAAGAGGAGCAGATGGCTGGAAATAATCAAACTCAGGGTGGAAAACAATCAATTAGAAACAAATACAACTATTCAAAGAATCAATGAAACCAAGAGCTGGTTCTTTGAGAAAATCAACAAGATAGACAAACCTTTAGCCAAACTAATTAAAAGGCAGAGGGAAACTATCCAAACCAGCAAAATCAGAAATGAAAAGGGGGACATAACTACAGACAATGAGGAAATCCAAACAATCATTAGGTCATACTACAAAAGCCTATATGCCACAAAATTCAAAAATCTAAAGGAAATGGACAATTTTCTTGATAGATTCCATTTACCAAATTTAAGTCAAGATCAGGTAGAAAGATTGAACAGCCCTATATCCCCCAAGGAAATAGAAGCAGTCATCAACAGTCTTCCTTCCAAAAAAAGCCCTGGGCCAGATGATTCAGTGCAGAATTCTACCAGACCTTCAAAGAAGTGCTAAGTCCAATTCTCTTTAAACTATTCCACAAAATAGAAACAGAAGGAACATTACCAAACTCATTCTATGAAGCCACAGTCACCTTGATACCTAAACCACACAAAGACCCAACAAAACAAGAGAACTTCAGACTTAACTCTCATGAACATAGATGCAAAAATACTCAACAAAATACTTGCAAACAGAACCCCAGAACACATAAAAGGTATCCACCATGACCAAGTAGGTTTCATCCCAGGCATACAAGAGTAGTTCAATATACTGAAATCCATCAATGTAATCCACCATATAAACAAACTGAAGGAGAAAAGCCACATGATCATCTCCTGAGATGAGGAAAAAGCAATCGAAAAATCCAACACCCATTCACATATGAAGTCTTGGAGAGATCAGGTATATAAGGCATGTACCTAAACATAGTAAGGCAAAATACAGCAAGCCAAAGCCAATATCAAACTCAATGGAGAGAAATTTAAATCAATCCCACTGAAATCAGGGACAAGGCAAGGCTGCCCATGTCTCCATAGCTCTTCAACATAGTACTTGAAGTCCTAGCTAAAGCAATAAGACAACTAAAGGAGACCAAGGGGATATAAATCAGAAAAAAATAGGTCAAAGTTTCACTATTAACAGATGATATGATAGTATACGTGAGGGACCCCAAAAATTCAACCAGATAACTCCTTCAGCTGATAAAAACCTCCAGCAAAGTGTCTGGATACAAAATCAACTCAAAAAAATCAGAAGCCCTCCTGTATACCAAAAACAAAAGGGCCGAGAAAGAAATCAGAGAAACAACACACTTCACAATAGCCACTAATAACATAAAGTACCTTGGGGTGACTCTAACCAAGCAAGTGAAAGACCTGTTTGAAAAAAAACTTCAAGTCTCTGAAGAAAGAAATTGAAGAAGATATCAGAAGAAGGAAAGCTCTCCCTTGCTCATGGATCAGTAGGATTAACATAGTGAGAAAGGCCATCCTACCAAAAGCAATCTACAGATTCAATGCAATTCCCATCAAAATACCAAGACAATTCTTTACAGACCTGGAAAGAAACATTCTCAACTTCATATGGAGAAACAAAAAACCCAGAATTTCCAAAACGATACTGTACAACAACCGATCATCTGGAGGAGCAATAGTAATAAAAACAGCATGGTTTTGGCATAGAAACAGAAATGAGAGTTAATGGAAGTGAATAGAAGACCCAGAAATAAACCCACCTATGAATACTTGATTTTTGACAAAGAAGCCAAAACCATTCATTGGAAAAAAGACAGCATCTTAAACAAATGGTGCTGGTCCAACTGGATGTCTACATGCAGAAAAATGAAAATAGATCCATATTTATCACCCTGCACAAACTAAAGTCCAACTGGATCAAAGACCTCAATATAAAACCAGATACAGTAAATCGGTTAGAAGAAATAGTGGGGAAGACCCTAGGACTCATTGGCACGGGAGACAACTTCCTGAACAGAACACCAACAGCACATCTCTAAGATCAACAATCAATAAAAGGAACCTCATGAAACTGAAAATCTGTAAAGCAAAAGACACTGTTGTCAGAATAAAACAACAACCTACAGATTGGGAAAGGATCTTTACCAACCCTATATCTGACAGAGGGCTGATATCCAGAATATATAAAGAAGTTAAAAAGCAATAAATCAAGCAATCCAATTAAAAACTGGGGTACAGAGCTAAACAGAGAATTCTCTGTGGAGAATATAGAATGGCAGAGAAAACACTTAAAGAGATGCTCAACATCCTTAGATATCAGAGAGATGCAAATGAAAACAACCCTGAGATTTCAACTTACACCTATCAGAATGGCTAAGATCAAAAACTCAAGTGACAACACATGCTACAGAGGTTGTGGAGAAAGGAGAACCTTCCTCCACTGCTTGTGGGAATGTAAACTTGTACAACCACTTCGGAAATCAAACTGGTGCTTTCTCAGACAATTAGGAATAGCGCTTCCTCAAGATCCAGCTATACCACTCCTAGGCATATATTCAAAAGAGGCTCAGAAACACAAGAAGGACATTTGCTCATCCATGTGGTTTGTAGTAGCTTTATTTGTAATAGCCAGAACCTGGAAACAACCCAGATGTCTATCAACAGAGGAATAGATACAGAAATTGTGGTAATTTTACAAAATGGAATACTACTCAGCAATTTAAAAAAAGGAAATCATGAAATTTGTAGGGATCCAGAAAAGATCATTCTGGGTGAGGTATCCCAGAAGGAGAAAGACCCACATGGTATATACTCACTTATAAGTGGGTTCTAGACCTATAAGATAAACATACTGAAATCTGTACACGTAAAGAAGATAAGCAAGAAAGAGGACACTGGGTAATATGACCAACCCTCATTTAGAAAGACAAATGGGATGGACATTGGTTGTAGGAAAAAACAAGTAACAGGACAGGAGCCTACCACTGAGGGCCTCTGAAAGTCTCTACCTAGCAGTGTATCAAAGCAGATACTGAGACTCATAAGCAAATCTTCTGCAGCGTACAGGTTATCATATAATAGAAGGGGGAGTTAAGATGACCTGGAGAGGACAGGAGCTCCACAAAGACCAACAATATCTGAGCACAGGGGTCTTTAGTGAGACTGTATCTCCAACCAAGGACCATGCATGGATATAACCTAGAAACCCTGCTTGGATGTAGCCCATGTTAGCTCAGTATCCAAGTGGGTACCCTAGTAAGGGGAACAGGGACTATTTCTGACATGAACTCAATAGCTGGCTCTTTGACCTCTCCCCCCGCCCCCCACAGAGGGAAGAACAGCCCTGTTAGACCACAGAGGAGGACTTTGCAGCCAGTCCTGAAGATACCTGATAAAACAGGGTCAGATGAAAGGGTAGGAGGTCTTCCCCTATCAGCGGATTTGGAAAGGGGTAGGGAGAAGATGAGGAAGGGAGGGTGGGGTTGGGAGGGAATGAAGGAGTGGGATACAATTGGGATACAAAGTTAATAAACTGTAACTAATAAAAAAAATTTAATTAAATTTTTTTCTAAACTAGTAAAATAAAGTATTATGCCATAAAAACAAAACAAAACACCCAGCAGAGTCAATTTTTTTTTGTCTTTATACTGTTTCTTAGCTAACCACTTTGCATAGCACAGCCAATAAGAGAGATAATCCCTGGGAGAGGCTAAGTCTATTCCCAGCAGTTGTAATTAACTACAGTTGTCTAAGTGGAGTTTGCCGGGTTCCTTTGGCTATGCCTAGTGTTTGGCTTTGGGCCTCTGCTTCTGCCTTCATTAGTTCCTGGATGATGCTTCTGATGATGACTGGCCTAGGCAACAATCTATGAATTTAGCAAAATATCATTAGTAATCATTTAATATAATTTTTATTCTCAGTTGAGTTGAGCTCTATTTTTGGGCTACCCAGCCTCTGGCTCCTGGGCATCCAGGCGCTCTTAGGCATGGGTTACCTCTTGTGTCATGGGCCTCTGATTGGACCAGTCATTCGTTGGCCACTCCCAGAAGTTCTGCTCCACCAATATCCCAGCACATCTGAGCGGCAGGATAAACTACAGGTCAAAGTATGGCTGGGTTGTTTGACCTAGTCCCACTGCTAGAAGCCTTTCCTGGTTTGAGAAGATGATCTGTTCAGGTTCCATATACCCAATATGAGGAATATTCACTAAGGTTACTCTCAAAGGTTCTATGATATTTAGACTGCTCTAGGTGTTCACATTGCCCCCCAATTGTTCCCCAGTTCCAGCGGTCTCTATGAGTACTCTGCCAGCCCCACACCTATTTGCGTGATTGTCCTATTCCCATTCCCACCCACCCTCAGCTTACTTGCAAAATCTATTCTATTTTTTCTCCCCAGGAAGATCTATGTGTACACCCCTTGAGCTGTCCTTGTTAATTAGCCTCCCTGGGTCTGCCACCGTAGTATGCTTCTCCTTTTCTTAACAGCTAATGTCCACTTATAAGTAAGTACATACTATGCATGTCTTTCTGGGTCTGGGTGACCTCACTCAGGATGATTTTTTTTTCTTGTTCCACCCACTTGCCTGCAAATTTCATGATTCATTACTTTTAATAGCTCAGTAATACTGTATGGTGAAAATGCACCACATTTTCTTTATGTCCTTTTCAGTTGAGGGATATATAAATTGTTTCCAGTTTCTAGATATTATCTTAACAATTCCAACAGGTGTAAGATGAAATCTCATAGTTGTTTTGATTTGTTGCATTTCCCTGATGGCTAAAGATGTTTAAGATTTTTGTTTGTTTGCCTATCAGCCATTTGAGATTCCTCTGTTTTTGTCTATAACTATCCACCAAGTTTCTATTTGTTAAACAATGCATTCTGCTTTTTTCTTTTCCTTTTGTGTTTCTATATAGACTAAAATAAAACTATATTCTTATAAAAATAAGAAACTGACAAAATAATACATAAAGCATGTACTTTTTGCATGAATTCATTAAAAATGTATCCAAAAGTCTTAACTCTTGTAGATATAAACCATTCAAATTTAAAGAAGTAGAAAAAGTGTATTTTTTTTTTTAGCCTGGGAGGGTGGTGCACATCTGTGCAGATCTCTGTGAATTTGAGGCCAGCCTGGTTTACAAAGTGAGTTCAGGACAGCCAAGGCTACACAGAAAAACCCTATCTCAAAAACAAACAAACAAACAAAACAAAAACAAAAAAGAGAGAAAGTGTAAATTCCTTTACTTGGAAGAATTTAGATTTAGCCCCCCCCCCACTACTCCAAATACTTTGTTAACTTATTTGTAAATTCTAAAAGGAGTAACTAAACAGATACCTTTTATCACTAATATTGTTTTTTCCCTCAAAATACACAAATACACATGCCTCTGGCACTCAGTGTGTTGACTATTCTAAATTTTCTATATGCTCCATCCAAAACTTTAGTTCATACAGATCTTGAAGAAAATGTTTTTACCACTGGTGAGAGACACAGTGTTTTACTTTAGAATACAGAAAATGAAGCATGGTCTCTAATTTTTATCCAGCTCTTACTACAAGGAGGATATATATATATATATATATATATATATATAAATTATGTTACTGTTGTGCGTTTTTGTTTTTTTAATTTCATTACATTTACACACCCACACACAGTCCATTGCCCTTGTCTGGAGGTCAAAGATTAACCTAATAGAATCAGAATCACTGTTCTCTTTCCTTTCAGTTTCTTTACTCTGAGGTCATCAAGCTTGCAGTAGGTGCCTTTATTTACTGAGTTATCTTGCTGGCTCTATTATTGCTTTTGTAAAAGTAACATTTTAAAGAAATACTGCAATAAAACTGACCATCCAAGAGTGTTCAAACATATAATTGCTATATTTCATGAAGATACAGAAGTTTGAAGGCATGTGCTATATTACCTAGTTGTTAACCTTTGTCGCCCAAAGCATTGCTCCACCATCTTGTAAAACAATTTGTAGTTATTGCATTTTGACTCCTCAGTCAGAGTGATAGAGGAATATACTCAGTAGCCAGCCATTTCAATATGATATAACTAATGTCTTTCTCATAATATTATTGGTCAAAGTTTTGTTCATTACATATTATTTTATACTTTTTCCCTATGAACGTTTTCTAGTATCGCCCGAAGACATGAATAATAATTCACATTGAATATCTGCTGAGACTTTCAAGGGAATAGCCATTTCAAAGAGCCATCTTCATAAAGTTCAGAACTCCTTGCACATTTGGAAGACAGATATTTGTAACTCACTTTCTGGTAGAGAATAATTCTACGTAAAATGAAATCTTCATTAGAGTTGAAAAGAACATAGCTAACTAAAACACAAGTGAAAAATGAAGCAAAGAATCTTTTTTTAGAATTTAAGATTTTAATGGAGGGAGTTTTTCATAGAAAACACTGTGAATGTAAAGAATCATGAATTTTGTTGTTAACATGTTACAACTATCACTTCAGATTAGAGTCTGTAGAGAGTTGATCATTAGCTTCAGATTATACTTCCTTTTACCAATGAGTGTGACCATGATTGAAAAGCTATTTTGAATGTGATAACAATACTGAGGCTCACAAGATCATCTTGAACTACCAAAGTGAATCCCAAAGAGAGAGACAAGAATTCTTACAAAGAAGGTATTGTATGGAACATGAAAAGATAGTCAAGGGAAGGTAAAATCAGACTTTAGAGTTATGCAGCCACAATCTAGGGAATGACTACAATTTTTAGGAGTTGGAAGAGGCAAGAAGATTAACCCTCTAGGGACACCAGAAGTGATTTCACTTTGCCAGTGTTTTTATTTTTAATTTCTTGGCTATAAAAGTAGAGGAAAATAAATTTTATAAAGCACAAATTTGTGGTTTTCATTATGGAAGTTCTACAATACCAATACCATGCTTAATTGTACAAATTAAATAAATAAATAAATAGAACACTTCTCAATTGTAATTCTTGACCAGTAGCTAGACACAAACATGAGTTTACATATATGGGACCCCAGCAACTATAAAAGGTGACAAATGCTATTCAAACATGTTGATGAATGTAAAGAGTCTCTTCTTTCTATGCTGTAACTCTTGTAAAGGACAAAATGTAAAACAACTATTTTAAATATGACAGTGCTTTAAATTTATTTAAATTTATTTCTAATTATGACAAGGAATCTTGGAAATGTGGTATTAATAATAATCAAATATGTTGGAAGAAAGCCTCATGTTTATCTGTCCATTGTAAATGTACACTGTGCTATGATGAAAGATAAATTTAAATGGAAAAAAATGAGTAATTTATTATAACTGGCCTTTTATCCAAACCATGTACAAAACAGCACATTCTAAAATCATTTTCATATCTTTGGTAACACATACAGAAGAAAATTATAAAATATTTTATGTTGTGAAATGCAGTGTGAAGAGACACAAGTATGAAGGTCTTTTTCCTCTGCCCTCTGGATTATGCACAGACCACACCTAACCACCAATTTCCAACAGAAAGGGATTCTTTTTTTTTATTAAGCAAGATAAAGAGACAAGGAATAACTTAAAGAGGTTAAAAAGGGGGAGGTCTGTGTTAGAATGAGCTAGGGTTAAGTGTTAAGTTCTGATGTACAAGTTATTTAGGGTAGCTAAATGGAGATTTCTGATTGCTAGGCCTTGATGTTTTGATAGTTGGGCCTTGGTGACAAGCCTCAGGAATGAGCCAGTCATAAGAAAGTGGCTGAGCCAGGCAGTGGTGGCATTTTCTTTAAATCCCAGCACTAGGGAGACAGAGGGCAGGCAGATGTCTGTGCATTTGAGGACAAACTGGTCTACACAATGAGGTCTAGGACAGGCAAGGCTACCCAGAAAAAAATATATATTACAAACAAGAAGAAGAAAGGAGGAGGAGAAAAGAAGAAAGAAAGGAGAGAGAGAGAAAGAAATAGAGAAAGAAAAAGAGAGAAAGAAAGAAAGAAAGAAAGGAAAGAAAGGAAAGAAAGAAAGAAAGAAAGAAAGAAAGAAAGAAAGAAAGAAAGAAAGAAAGAAAGAGAAAGAAAGAAAGAAAGAAAAAGAGAGTGGTCAGTAAGTGAAGAGATCTTGGTGGCTAGTTTTAGGAATATGAATGTACCTAAATAAGGGGATATAATGACTCAGGAGAGAGCAGGACATGCCTGTGCCATGCTTGCCATGCTCAGTCCTGTTGGAGACCTTCACAGGAAAAGAGCAGCAGTGAGCCATTCTCACATTTTATTGAAAATGGAAGTGTATCCTCATGCTCTTTCCCTGGTTTCATGCCCCTCCTTGTCATCAACATTACCTAGATTAATTCTCTAATATTGAAAAACGATTACCTTAACATTTAATAGCTTAAAACCCTCATTTGTTATCTCAGAGTGTGAAACTTCCTGCCTAACCATATAAAAAAACCAACAAAGGATATAGTTATTAAACATGCTGTTGTATTTATCAATAGCTCCTTTCTGACTGTATAATTTGGCCCCAACAGCTGGTTTGCTGGTTTAGTGTTCTCTCTCTCCCTCCTTCCCTCCCTCCCCTTCCTTCTCTCTCTTCTTATTCTCACCCTTGACTTCTTCATTGTCGTACTTTTCATTGTCTATAAAACATTCCTCAGTGTTGAAAGGTCTGCGCTGAGGAAACTAAAGAACCCAGCTCTAAAGATTGAGACCTTGAGACTTACGGCCCCACTCTCTCAAAGCTGGAAACTTATGCACAAACGGTGTTCAAAGCAAAGGCTTTCGGCTCTGGACAATAGTCTTAACAGCTAGCAGCTAGGTCCACGCTTTCAATATTTAGATGTTGGCTCCTTCAGCTCTTTCAAACACTTGTAGCAGCCAGGCCCTGCAGTTCCCACAGGCAAGACACCCCAGCCCACCTTCTGCTCCTCAGTTTCCTTGTTTTCTGCCATTCTTTTCAGTCTTAGCTTCTTGAAGTTCCTGTATTCAGTTCCTCCCTGAAAACCTTAACCTCCTCCAACTTAGGGCTGGAGGTCGGCCTTGTTTGCAGAAGCTCCTTGGAAAACAAATGTCTTTGTCACTCCATGATACAAATGGAAGCCAGACACCACACACACACACACACACACACACACACACACACACACACACAGAAACAGAGAGAGAGAGAGAGAGAGATTGTTTCAGTGGTGCAGCAGCTGTGGGCCCTGCAGAGCACAGAGACACTTCTCAGAACAAGGAACATCATGGAGTGAGCTGCCCAGCTATGTTCTCTCTCAGCTGAAGTTCTTCACTGTGAGCGAAATGTGATCGCCCTAATCTTCCCATCACTCCTTTTGCACATTGCTTGATGCTCCACATTGGCCAACTGTAATCACAGGTTACTATAGGGCTGAGACTCGGTTGCAAGTGAAAGTGTCCAAACAGTTTCGTAAAAAGAGATCCAATGGGAAACGTTTTATTTCACAAATTGTATGATATTTGTTGACTGTGTCCTCTGCCAGCCATTGCATCCAGTTTTAATATTTCTAGGGAAAAAAGAGAAAGAACTAAAACAAAACAAGAGCCCTCATCGTTACTGAAAACTCCAGCTCACTAAAAATCAGTGAATTTGACAAAGTTGTCTTCTGCTAAATTGATGTGCAAACCTTGACAGATGATAATTTCTGTCACTCCATCACAGTCTGGAAGGTAAAGAGAATACTGCTAGTTGGTGCTGGCAGATACCTAGCCAGAAGCAGGTAGACTAGCCAGCTTCAGTCACCACTGATCAGGTTTGGGGGAGTGTTCTGAAGCTTTTTATGTTTTTGTTTTTAATTAATTTTTTTATTAATTACAGTTTATTCACTTTGTATCCCAGCTGTAGCCCCCTCTCTCAGCTCCTCCCAATCTCTCCCTCCCTTTTTCCCTCCCTTCCTCTTCTTCTACTATGCCCCTCCCACAGTCCACTGATAGGGGAGGTCCTCCTCCTGTGGCCTGGCAAGGCTGCTCCTGGTCACATTAATAAAGGCAGATCTGGGCACTGTGGTGTGCTCTTTCTTCTGAGCACACTTCTCTAGAGAGCCTCTGCACTTTGGCAGACAGCTCCTTCAGGGTACCCCAGTGCCATGACTGATGTTTCAGGCTTTGCTTCCGAGGCAGGGCTGAACAGTTGCACTGTGGTTTCAAGTTAGCCATTTTGTTTGACTGCCCCTTTAAGCCAAGTGGAGGTTATTCCAGAACTCCAAGTCAGTGCTTTGGTTGTTTTCCCTACTGGCCCCAGGTTCGGAGCCGATGTGCCCAGCCAGCAGCAGGTGCATCCAGGGCTGACCACAGTGGATCTGCAGAAGAAGCACCTCTGGGATGGAACAGCTCGGGCAACCCATGAAAACACTTTTGATTCTGTATGTTTCTGTATGGATCTACATGAAACTGCAAAATATGGCGAAGACAAGGAGGAGAAAAATATGACACAACTTGCATGAGCATGAAAGTCAGCGACCATTTGAAAAACAGCACAAAACTCAACAACTCAGAGCTTTGAGGAGCAGCAGCCAGCCACAAAGGTCTTGTCTTGTCTGTGCAGAACCTTTGCCCTGATGTTGCATACTGAATGTGTGTACAGTGGGGGTTAAGACACAAGAGAGTGGTCCACCGGACAAACAGGCAAGACAGAGAAACTGCCTGCTAATAATATGTTTAGAAGAAGGGCTCCAGCCAGTCAGGCTTGATTGTAATTTACCAGTTAAAACCCTGCATATACATAGTTTCCGGATCTTCCAATCACTGCCTTCCACCTGTATTGATGACATGCCTCATTTACGAACCAGCCATAGCTTTTTATTACACCATTCACGAGATCCATTTTCATTTCAATTAATGTTGAAGTTAGGACACAAAGTTGTGAAATTCATCTTGATATTTTCATACATGTGATCTTGTCCATTTTCCTCCAGGACTGTTTTTTCCAGGCCCCGTTCTCCACTTCAGCTGGTTCCCTTTTCCCTAGTCAGTTCTCTTTCTGTTTTTCTATTTTATGTATTCCATTACCATGTTTTTCACCTCTCTTAAAATTACTTTCTCTGCATCACAATTCCTGTTCTGGTTTCATGACCTTTTAATATATGTGCACATATACTTTTTATCCTTTAGGCTCTGTGTATGGGAAAACACCCCATGCTTTTCTTTCTGAGCTTGACTTACTTAATACAATTTTTTTCTAGTTGCAGGCAATTTCCTGCAAATGCCATGATTGTATTTTTTCTTTACGGCTTCAAAACGTTCCACTGTGCTTATGTGCCCATGCATACAACATAGAGATATGTTCATATGTTGATGCACATCTAGGTTGGTTCCACCGCCTGGCAATCAGGAGTAATTCAAAAGTCATCATGAACATGTAGACATCTCTGAGGTATGTTTCCAAAAGTGTAGAGTTGGGTTACATGAAAGTTATATTCTTAGTTTTGGGTGAATCCTCCATACTGGCTTTGTAGTGGCTATATGCTGTCATTGCTGTCATAATAAAAGTTGCTCTTTCCCCACTTCCACTCTGCCATTTGTTGTCACTTGCTACTGGAATGCCAAGAAAACAAGGTAAAAATCTTGTGACCTCAGTTACTTAAAAAACAATGGAATGGTTCTTGGAATGTGCTTTCATGATCCTCCCAGGGTAACAGATAGGAGTGAGTTTGCTTTAGGTTATTCATTATATCTGGTTATTGTTACTTGCTCATATGCCTCTGTGAAAAACATGTGTTTTCCATGCCTGGCTTGCCTACCACATGCAATTTATGTTTGTGCTTGTATACTTTACTCCTGTGACTTTTAACCTTCAGAGTATAAATTGTCTGATGCTCTGAATAAAATCTACTATTGCATGAGACTTTAGTGTGCCTCATCTTTAGGTTCCACTCTCTCAGGCTCATGCCGTCAACTAGAGCTGTAAATAACTTGCTTTTAGGATGGTAGCTTTTCTCTAACTGGAATGAGATGGAATCTCAAAGCACTTTTGTTCTGTTTTGTTTTTGTTTGTGAACCCATGGCTATCCTGGAACTCATTCTGTACACCAGGCTGGCTTTGAACTCACAGAGATCCTCCTGGGATTAAAGGCATTAGCCACCACACCTGGCTAAAACAGTTTTATTTTTTACATTTGTTAACTCTGGTGTGTGTGTGTGTGTGTGTGTGTGTGTGTTCCTACGAATGCCAAAGTGTGCATTTGGAAGTCAGAATACTTCCAAGTTAGGTCTCCTCTTCTATCCCATGAATTCCAGGGGCTGAACTTAGGTCTTCAAGTCTGGCAGCAAGCACCTTTATCCAGTGAACCATCTCATTGGCCTGTATAAGTAGTTTAAATTGGGATTTCTCTGACGACTAAAGATATTCAACACTTTTTTTCAAGTACCAATTGACATTTTCTCTGCTTTTGAGAGCTATCTGTTGAGTCCATCATAGCATTTGTTGATCGGATGATCTGCAGTTGTTGTGTTTACTTTTCGCAGCTCTTTGTATATCTGGGATATTAATCCCCTATCTGATCATGCTTGCTGAACATCCACTACAGAGCCTGCCTGCTTTCTTGGAGCCTAGCTAAAAAACAAACAAACAAAACAAAACAAAACAACAACAAACAAAAACAACAGAGTCCAGAGAGACAGCCCCTGCTCCACTTACTAGGGAACCCACATGGAGACTGAGCTGCCATGGTGTACATCTGAACAAGTGGTCTAGGTCCTCTCCATGCATGGTCCTTGGTTGATGCATTCGTCTTGTTAGGCCTCCCTGGGCCCAGATTTATTGGCTTTTTTGGTCCCTTTGTGAAGCTCCTATCCCCTCTACACCCTTCTATCCCCCCACTCTTTCATAAGACTCCCGATGCTCTGCCCAAAGTTTGACTGTATCAGAATCTGCTTCAATCTCTGCTGGGTGGAGTCTTTCAGAGGACATCTATGGTAGGGTCCCTTCATGTTCCCTCTCTTCAACTGCTTCTGGTGTCTATTCTATTTGCCCTTCTGAATGAGAATTAATATCCTCCCTAGTGAACTCCTTGTTATATAGCTTCTTTAGGTCTGTGGATTATAGTATGGTTATCTATTACATAGCTAATATCCACTTACAAGTGGATATATACCATGCATGTGTTTTTGGGTCAGGGTTACCTCACTCAAGATGATCTTTTTCTAGGTCCATCCATTTGCCTGAAAATGTCAAGATTTCCTTGTTTTTAATAGGTAAGTAGTATTTCATTGTGTAAATGCACCACAATTTCTGTATCCATTCTTCTGTTGAAAGACATCTACATTGTTTCCAGATTCTGGCTATTATGATTAAAGCTGCTATGAACATATTTGAACAAATGTCCTTGTTATATGGTGGAGAACTTTTGGGTATATGCCCAGAAGTAAAAAGCTGAGTCTTGGAAGCAGAGGGGTAGTCGGTCTGGGATAGAGAGGAAGTGGGGATTTTGAGCTGGGAGTAGTGGAGGGAGGAGAAACTGTGGTCCGGTTGTATTGTATGAGAGAAGATTATAGTTTCAAAATAAAAGAAAACAAACAAACAGAAACCCTTTCGGTAAAGGATATCCGCCGAGTTCAGAAGTTTTGCTCCTAAGCTGCTCCGTCCACATTATTGACATCATGACGAATGGAATGTAACTTTATACTAATGCGATCGAAACCCAGTGGAGAAGAGGTTGGGGCACATTGACGGAAGGCTACTAGTTTGTCCAGCCTACCACTCAACAGCACAGCGGTCAAGGGTTATCACACACGGTGACTGACATTCTGCAAGGAAGCCATGGGCGTGGCAAAAGCACTTTTGTATGTGTGGAAAGAAAAAAAAGAAGCCCATTCCCAAATTGTTAAAGTTCAAAATTTTTTTTTCGTACAGTCCTAGCATGAACATATTTTATCTCCTTTTTAAAATCATCATTTTTACTTTAACAATAGAAGAAAATACCTAAAGATGTTAAACTCATCGTAAGCTAAGAATACAAAGTCTAAAAATGATAGCCCTTTGGTTTATTGGAGTATTCTTTGCACATTTATCAATTTGCATGCAAAAAACCATTTAAGCAAAAAACATCACCATCATTCTGTATTCATATATGAATTTAGCTTTAGGAAAATGGATACAATATATACATTAATAGCATTACTTCTTTTATCCTTTTCCTTCAAAAAATGCTTTTCTATTAGTTTCATTATTAAGATTAGATGATAAGTTAAGTTATTTTGGGGGCTACAGAAAGTATTTTTGTTTTTTAATTTCAGCTTTCATAAATTAGAAAATTGTGGTGCTTTCAATAGATGTTCACTCACTTAATTAAACAACCACCATGATAACTGCGGTAATAACATGACGCCACAGGTCCTGCGGAGGAGAAGGCTTCATTTGCTTTGTTTTGAACAAGCTTAACATGGTCCAGGTTTTCTCAAATACATAATACATGAAAGTCATTTGAGAAAGATATCATGATTTATAGCTTCTCATGTTTACATTAGACCTATACTTAATTACCAGTGTCTGGTTGTCAGAAAGTCATATATTTGTAAAAGATAAAGCTAAAAATTTGGGCCTTTTAGGGCATTTGTAAGAGTATGTCTATTTAAAACACATCAGTTACCAAAATCATTTTAAAAAGGACTTGACTTTGAAGTGAAATACCCCCTTATCACACAAATGCTTTGAAAATGAAACAGAGCTTTACAGTGGAGGAAACAATGAAATCCATGAACTGTTTACAAGATCGAAACAGTCTTTTCTCAGCAAATGTAATGAAAATCCATTTGGTGACAGGTTCTATAAATTCAATTTTAAATAATTCTATTGTATTTAGTCTCCATATGTGCTTATTTTTAAATGATACAAATTTTTCTATCAATTACATAGCATTTGATTGAGTTAAAAAGAAATTGTGTTATACACACATGTCCTTTGGCTCTCAAGAACACATTTCTTATACAAGAAGTTTACATGAGTATGGTTTTACAAAAATTGAAAAAATATTCAGTGTAATAGGAATCTCGGTATGTTTCTTTTATGGCTGCTGTTTGGTATATTTCACTACCAAAAGAACTTGTAATTGGATTGCCTTATTGCTGGACAACTTTAAAAATATTTTTTTTTATTAATCCATTGAAATCTTTTGCATTCTGAACATATTTATTTCTAACTTCTTCCAAATCCATTTTCACTTCACTTCATTTTATAACCACTCAACTTTCTTTTCTTTTCAATAACTCATCAATGCCAGTTTGTGCTGGAAATTTACTTTTGCTGGTGGAACCATTTACTACAATGTAAGTGATCTACCAAAAAACAGACCCTTAAAGAAAACTGATCATTCCTCCACCACCAAACCAGTACTTCCCTTCAGTTAGGGATGAGGCTCATGAACTCATGATGTCATACTAAAATGTTCACTGGATTGATCTTGTGTGGTTCTTATGCAGGCAGCCACAGCTGCTTTGAGTTCATGAATGCCATCGTCATGTCATCTGCAGAAAACACTCCTCATGGATGTCCCAGAGACCCCACGAAATAACACAGTCAATTGTCTTTCCTCTTGATTACCCACTAGAACTTCGTATTACTGAAGACACTACACACATTGCTCACAAGATAATGATAAAGTTAATAATGATCCTGAAGCTTCCTTCCTGCTTGCTGATTTTCATAGCAGTGTAAGGTGCTATGTACTCTACCATGGAGTGGGCTGAGGAGGGGTAGTCATCAATAGACTTGCCCAGCTGCGAACACTGTGAACCAAAATAATCATATGCTCATGAGCTCATGAGTTCAATAGTGGCACATAGGCTATAGAGGTAACTAATTGCTTTCTGAGTAGATTTTTAAGGCCCTTTCCAGACTGGGAATATTTTGATATTTGGTCAAGTGGCCATGGTTGGGGTGCTCCCAGGGCCCAGAGGTAAACTTCCAACTATCATTCTCCTAAATGGACTTAGTACAAAACTACCCTCTATCCCCATATTTCTCTACCCTTAGATGAGCACAGCTTTCAAACGTTGTCAGAAAAAATTCTGTAGTTAATGTAGTAGATGGTGGCTAATAAAGAAAACTCACAATTGGTCAAAGCACAGAGCGCAAATAACTGTGGAGTGTGCAGTCTCAAATGGGACTTTTATATCACACCTCTCCCCAAGACTCAAAAACAGTAATGGATGAGGGGGACAGGAAAATTGCAAAAGCCACAGCCTAGGAAGGACCTGACAGAAACAATGTCTTCTTGAACCTCTTATAATAGGTGGAACTTTAGCAAATTATACAATTTTCAGAATTAATCATATATTTTAACTGCCAAACTATTGTTGCCATTAATGATTACCGGAAGAAAATTACTTCATTATCATATGCTGTATTTTATTTCTACAAAGTCCCCTTTGTCCACATGTGAAATAGAATCAGTATGTTACAAAGGAGAAGCTATGGTACCCACCATTTTTACCCTGTTCTGGGAACTTTGTGTAGACTGGAAATCACTGAAGCTGTAGAACTGTGTGAATATAACACAGACAGAATATAACACATATTTGAGGCTGAAGGTTTCCAAGAACAAAACCAATACCAAATAAACAATATAAAAAACCCTAGAAATCATAGTTCATTTATTTATTAATAAAATCAATACATTTGAAAAATTTTAAAGTGAAACATCACACTCTTAATAAGATGTGAGTGCATCGAAAGAGGAGCAATGGCTGGGAAGTCAGGACACGCTAGTGAGCAAGGGTTTTAATTCAGTTTTGGAACAGTGATCCTTCAGCTATGCCATGAAACAAGATGCCATTGCTACAGATCATGTCATGGGACTATTTCCCTCTTTATTCAGTCAGCACAGAAAATCAGAACCTCTAAAAATAGAAAACTCTCTTTGCCAAATCTGTCAGGTTGATATTCCTAAGAAGTAGTTACATGCTGTTGTTAGAGTAGAAAGAAGATATAGTTGCTAGGAAGGTGACTCTTTGAGTCCTGTCAAATGGCTCAAAATCCCATGTATTCTTACTCCCTACGCTTGTGGCTTTTGAGCTTTGGTTTGCATTCAAATCACCTGGAGGACTCAGAAACACACAGCACCATTGCTTGGTCCCACTTCCTCCAGATTTTCTAACACTGTCTTGAGAAGAAATCCATGAGTTTGCATTTCTAAGAATTTCAAAATACTGCTGAGACTAGACGTCTCAGGCCCACACTTTGAGAGCTATTTCTATTTTGCATAATGAGAATAAATGTCACCAGAGGACAAGAATAGCTAGGCCTTCAGATGACTATTTACCAGGACCAGGACTATTAGGAGGTGGACGGTCTCTGAAGAAGTTTATCATTTCATCAATGTTAGGTCCTACTAGGCTAGAGCAGGCTGGAACTGGATTTTTAAATGAGTATTTATTTGTTTATTTATTTATGTTTATTTTTCATTCATGTGAATGTATGTGCCTGAATGGATTTTTATGTACCGTGTGTTTAAGGATGCACTTGTATGTGTGTGTCAGGCATGTGCATTCCCACAGAGGTGTAAATAGATTATTGGGTCTTCTGGAGCTTCACTTACATGTGGTTGTGAGTGGCCAGATGTGAATGACAGGGAATTGAGCCGTGTTCTCTGCAAGAGCAGTAAGTGCTCCCAAACACCAAACCCCTTTCCAGCCACCAGCTTTGTATTTTGGGGTAGAAGGAAAACACAGAAAAACTTCAGTGATCTGGTTGTCTTCTAATGTATTATCATTTTCTATAAGCAACTCGGTGTACAATAGCTTCCTTGAGAAAGTTAAATTTTCCACTCATGCTTTTGGAAAATCAAAACCAACTGGTCTACAATTTCCAGTATAACAGTGACAATAACCACATCACTTTCCATAATATAGGTTCCCCCTTCTACCATGTGAGTTTCGGGGAATGAGCTCAGGTGGTCAGGCCGAGCAGCAAATGGCATTCCAAGCTGAGCCATCCTGCCTGCTGCCATTTATCTTTTCGGTTGGTCTAATTAACTAACATTTTTTCATTTAATCTTATTTCCTCTCCATACATTCTGCTTGCTAGATGATCACTACAAATCCATATCTGATGTCTTCGTAAAATCCTCCATAGATTTTTTTTTCTTTTCCCTTTAGAATAATAATCAAAAACCTAACTATGTCCCAGCAGCCAGCCAGCATTACACAGCCAGCAAGCATGAACTAACTCTTGTCTGTTTCCCCAGCACACCTCAAACTAATCTCTCCTTTCATCTCTCCATGACAGCCTTGCTGGCTTTCCTCAAAGAGCGGTCCTTGGAGGCTCTGGGCCTTTGCACATACCTTACCTCTGTCTTCCATCATGTTATCCTCTCATCTTTGTTTGCAGGTTAGATCTCAGTTTGTATCACTCATACCACCCAAGAACCCATTTCTTATGGTGTTTTTGTTTCATGGATTTTGTCAGAGTTCCACTTCCATAGGCATTTCTGTCTTATTTCATCAATGCCTGCTATCTTTCAGAAGACTGAGCCCCACAGTAGCCAGTTGGTCACTATTGATAGCATCAGTATGCCTTATAGTATGTCCCATCCATATACTCTGAACTCAGTAAATTCTATCAATCGTTTAATAAATGTGTGATGCCCAGAATATATTTTTTCCTTCACAGTATTTGGTAGCCCCCCCCCCAAGATCACAAAGATGCCAGTTTTTATCATCTGCTTGCTATTCTGAGAATCCACTCACAAGATTGCGCTATGCTGATTCTTAACCTTAGCTGTTGCTAAAATTATCTGGGGAGCTTTTAATAAGTACCCATACTCAGGCTCACCACAGACCCATTAAATCAGCATTTCTGGAGGTGGGACTCCAGCAACAGTTTTTTAAAAAGCTCCCTAGGTGATTCTAATGTGCAGCCAGGGTTGTGAAACATGCTTTCCAGGATGAAATCTGAATACCTGTCTTTTCACAAGCCATATGAACCAGGACTCTTGGCCTATTATGTTTCTAATTCTAATTCTATGGTTGTTTTATTACATTATTGTCTATGTATTTATTTACATCTCATAGCAGTTACTTAAAGCCTTATATTGTTAAATGTTACCTTCATCATGATAACACTAAATAGTACATATTGTTTATAGAAACAGAGGTTTATAATAGGAGCTGTGAAAGGTATACTATGTAGCCAAATAGAGCTGAGACTGGAATTGGAAATCCTTCCTCAAGGGCTTGATAAACTTTACTCTCTTTCTCTCTATATTCATTTTCTCACTGTGAACATCAGTCTTTTTCATTAAGGGTCTGAATGTACTGGTCCTGGCCTTGTGTGTTGAAAAGCATCACCACCCCTCACTTGTGAGATGGACACATCCACTGGATCTATTTCTATTGTCTTCCAACAACTGAAGGCGTACCTTCATGATTGTTAGAACATTTGGAGAACAGCAGCTACCAGCATTGCTGCAAAAGCAGAAGCTGAAGAGACTTGTGGTATGGAGGCAGCATTAGAAAGCCTGAAAGAGAGCCCTGGTGAAATCAGGAAGCTCTTCCCTCAGAGGGCAGTTGCTGCAGGCAGGACTGAGTCATTCCCTCGGTATTGTCTGTTCTAGTTGCAGTGAGCAGGAAGTGAAAGTTCAGCATTGCTTACTGTCAATTACTGTCTGCATAAACAGACACAGGAAGATCAAATCATGTTGCTTGGCCCTGTTGCCCTTGGATGTTTTGATAAACATATTAGCTAGTTACCCAGTATAAATTTAAACTTAACATACCCCAAGGCCAAGTTTTATGATTTTCTTTCTGAATTTTCTCTTTTCTAAGCACCCTCTGTTCCCACACATTTTCGTTTTGAACTCACCAACATCCAGTCCCAGAGCCTTGCCTCCCTTTCTGCTCATGGGAGGGACAGTCTCATCATCCAGGCCCCTCATAAAGGTACACTTGGTGCCAGGGAGTAATCCCCCTGGGTCACTAATGGATATTCACACATCTGAGAATGCTGTTAAGAAGCTTCTGAAGTGGAATGCGATTCCAGCTGTAGCAATTACATACTGCTCATATTTCCTAGCTGGGACTCCGGGGAGTTCAACAACTGCCTATTAGCAAGCCGAAGATGGAAGGAAGCGCTGTAAATCTCACAAGCAGTGATAAAGCCGATGCTTCTGGACAAAGTCGGAAAGAGCAAGCTGCAATTATAAAACAGAACCACGAACTTTGGCCTTTGAAAAGAACAACACCCACAGTGCATTAATGAAGACCATGAGAGGATAAACTAAACTCTAAACATTCCTTGTATCTCCTTTTAGTTATCTTGTTGCAAGCAGAATAAAGGACGAAAGTAAACATCAAGAATCCAAATTAGCCTGAAAGACTCATATAAACCTCAAAGAAATACCCTCTTTTGGAACCTTCACAAACATTTGGTTTACATGGGATCTGGTCACTCAAGTTAAAGACAGCAGATAAAGAGCTTGTTGGCTTGCTATAGGTACCATTAAAGAAGACTATTTAAGTCTCTAAAAAAGTTCTCAGTCAAAGAGGAGTTGAAGTTTTTTTTTGTTTTTTGTTTTCTTTTGTTTGTTTGTTTTGTTTTTTTTTAAACAGCAAATGCCTTACATAGAGATCATTAAATACCTTAGCTTGTATTAATATAATATGCTTCATTATAACCTAGGGGGTTAATTACTGTGCCCATCTGAAGGTAAGAAAATTGATGTTTAGGAAGTATAAGAAATTCAGTGATGATGCAACACACATAACATGGAAGAATAAAGACTGCAACTCAATTCTTTTCGATCTTAAAGGTGACATTTCCTGATGTGACTCTGACTTGGATCTATTTTCGTGGATAAAATGGAGACAGGCATTTATCTGAAAATGCAAGTCCATACAAATTAAATATCCTTGAACTAGATATGTAGTGTAATATGGTGAAATGATACCTCATTCTCCTCTCATTTAAAAAAAATACAAAAATAAGCTGAGTATGGTGGCACATGCCTACCTTTAATCCCAGAATTAGGGAGGCAGAGGCATATGGATCTCTGAATTTGAGGAAGCCTGGTCTACAGAGTGAGTTCCAAGACAACCAAGGGGCCACAGAGAAACCCTGTCTCAAAACACCAAAGAAAGAAAGAGAGAGAGAGAGAGAGAGAGAGAGAGAGAGAGAGAGAGAGAGAAAGAAATCAAACATTTGGAATATCCACTTTATCCCAAATTAACTAAATGGATGCAGACAATGGCTCTTACTCTATCCTGGCACGGGAGAAAGCTCGACACTTAGGCTGAAAGCACAAGAACAGGAATTTTTAGGAATGTATTTCTTTGTAAGAATTTGCTATTTGTTTGTAATCTGAGGTATAGGTAGTATAGGCTGGGCCAATGCAACCCAGGCTGTCCTGAACTCATGATCTCCTGGCCACAACCTCTTATGTTACATGTCAACTTTTCACCATTCTTATGTTTAAGTTCTTATACACTCTAAGGTGGGAATAGTGACATATAATTGTAATGTCCACACTTAGGAGACTGGGGCAGGAGGATCACAAGTTGTGGGATAGTCTGAGAATCACAGTGAGTTTCTAGCCAATTCTGAGCTGCAGAACGAATCAGAAGAATGATGATTTTCTTGCCTCATTTATATTTTACATGGTTTAACTACGTTTGTAATCTTTTCAAAAAATGTAATAATGTCTGAGATGTAGATCCATTCTGTACACAGTGCACAGGGCTCTTACAAATCATTAACTTAAACTAACCAAACTAAAAAAACACTACCATCCCTTTGATTAGCCTAAAGGAGCTCTTACAGTGAGTATTTTGCAGATTGATGATGTCACATCCTGGCTAACAGGAAGTCTGTTGAAAAGATAACTCTGTTCTTTGTTGTCAAATGAAACAATATCAGATTAGATAGGGCCATCTGTGCACAGCTACAGGAAAATTTCAAACAAATTTGAAATGGGAAAAACTGCATATGAATTTCAGTTTGTTACATATTCCCTCTGAGCTATATAACTTAAGTAATACAGTCTCAGTACCTTCACACCTTGACTTTTAAGACATAGGTACTAGGTGGTAGCTTAAATAGTAAAGCTTGCAGTTAAATGCATAAGAAGCAAAGGGAAGAGCAAACTTTTTGCAAGGTTAAAGAACCATCCTTCAGAAAAACAATTGTGTCTTCTTGGAAGTACTTTGGTGATGCAATTGATTTTTGACCCATATCATATTCTTCTTGGGCTTTACATAAAAATTGTGCCAACTTCTTTCCGTGATATTCCTCCTTTACTGCCAACAGGTCATTGATATCATTTTTTAAAAGTCAGTCAGTCATACTCTGTAATCACAAGTCTTACTGACAAGGTTAGTGTAGAAGACCTAGGAATTGGCATTATTCTAGAAAAATCCAGTCAGCCATTCTCTAATTGCAAGTCTTATTAGCCAGGATAGTAAAGAAGACCTAGAAATGACATAGGGATACAATAGAAATTATGTATAAGTTAAATAGCATTGTGGAAGTAGAGAAGGAGAATTGTCTGATAGGTTTTTATGTTTTCCAGAGGAAAACCATCTTAATAATTAAACTTAACATTTTGAGGACAGTTCCTCTAGTGTATGGAATCACACCACATAATTCTAGGTAATGTAATTTCAAATTTAAGTGAATTGTGTATACATAGGATTTTGAGCATTTAAAAATTGCATTCTTCCTTGTACCAATACTAATTGAAATTTAACTTGAACACAATCCTAACTGAAATTTAAGGGACTATTTTAAAAATAAGGTAAGAATCTTTTAGGCTGCCTCGACTCTTCTGCCTGGGCCCATAAAATACAGTCTATCAGCATTACCTATTTTGTGGTTATTATGCAGATTATAGACAGGTAACTTGTTTCTGATGCTTCCTGGTAACTAACAAAGGACTATGTGAGTGTTATCTGTTTCATTATTGGTTTTATTTTTCTCTAGCATACACTTCCTTGATCTTCATTATATATATATATATTTCATATTTCTTTAAGTGTTTCTCTGCCATTAAGTATTCTGCTATTGAGAATTCTCTGTTTAGCTTTCTACTCCATTTTTAAATTGGATTACTTTATTTGTTGATGTTTAACTTCTTGATTGTACATTTACACAATGGAATATTACTCAGCTATTAAAAACAAGGAATTCATGAAATTTGCAGGCAAATGGTGGGATCTGGAAAAGATCATCCTGAGTGAGGTATCCCAGAAGAAGAAAGACACACAGGGTATATACTCATTCATAAGTGGATAATATACATATAATATAGTATAAAACTAAAATCTGTACACCTATAGAAGCTAAGCAAGAAGGAGGACCCTGGGGAAGATGATCAGTCCTCATTCAGAGAGCCAAATGGGATAGACATCGGAAGAGGGAGAAAACAGGGAACAGGACAGGAGTCTACCACAGAGGGCCTCTGAAAGCCTCTACCTGGTAGGGTATCAAAGCAGATGTTGAGAGTCATAGCCAAACTTTGGGCAGAGTGCCGGGAATCTTATGAAAGAAAGGGGAGATAGAAAGACCTGGAGGGGACTAGAGTTCCACAAGGAGAGAAACAGAACCAAAAATTCTGGGCCCAGGAGTCTTTTCTGAGGCTGATACTCTAACCAAGGACTATGCATGGAGATAACCTAGAACCCCTGCACAGATGTAGCCCATAGGAGGTCAGTCTCCAAGTGGGTTCCCTAGTAAGGGGAGCAGGGACTGTCTCTGACATGAACTCAGTAGCTGGTTCTTTGACCACCTTCCCCTAAAGGGAGAATAGACTTACCAGGCCACAGAGGAATACAATGCAGCCAGTCCTGATGAGACCTGATAGGCTAGGGTCAGATGGAAGAGAAGGAGGACTTCCTATATCAGTGGACTGGGGAAGGGCCATGGGAGGAGATGAAGGAGGGGGATATAGCTGGGATACAAAGTAAATAAACTGTAATAAGTAAATAAGTGAACAAAAAGAAAAAAAGTTAAGCAAACATGTTTTGATCTGAGTTTTTAAAATTATTTATTTTTAAATAAAGTCCAATTACTATGCAATTAAATGTCAAATCATTTTACTACATTATTTCTCAGAAATGTATTAAATTAATCAAAAAATGTTTTACGTCTCCACATCAAGTCTTTTAAAACTTATTCAATTAGGTTGTTTAAAAGACCAGTTCTGCGGCTATAAATGAATCAACACATGCTTTCATTTGTCAGAAATATTTTAAAACTTTGTAGTGATTTTATTTGTAGCAATTTTGATTTCTGTATTTTTTGTAAACAGACATTTCTTCATGATATCTGACATATAACCCTACAGAAAGATAATCAATTCAGTTTCCCAATTTTTAAAAATAAGCTTTATACTTGAATAGACTCTGTCTTTGTCTCTGTCCCTGTCTGCCTCTCTGTCTCTGGTATGAGAAGAGATACAAGTTCATTTGTTTCAATAAATTTTTACTGGTTTTCTATTAGAATGTTGTCACTAGGAAATTTGTTGCCACAATTCCTTTCATGTCTACTCATTTACATATGTTTTCTTGTTCCATCCTTTAATGAACAGGCTTATTTATTGTGTTTTCACTATCTGATAGGCAGATCTTGTGCTCTGTACATTAAAATACTGGCTTATTGTTTTGCAGTTGTAAATGAACTACAGTATTAATTCATTGAGGACCACACTTTGCTAGTGTAATTATGTTGACAGAATTGTCATCATCATGCTTTGGGGTAGAACTTTCATCTTTACTGACTGGGTTTCACCAGAAACCATAAAATCTAATCATCTATAATTTCTTTAGCTTTTGTGATTGAACTTTTATATCTTTTGATCATCCACACATCAGTTTTCTAGTTCTTCCATTGAAAGCAATAAAACTACTCTAACAAACAATTTCAAATCATTTGAACTTTTATAGAGTATTTCTACAAACAACAAAAAAATAATGGGCTCAGAAAAGCAGATGGCCTGACTGAATGAGAAGTTCAATAAGAGAAGAGAAAGACAATTCTAGTTTCCCCCAGCCTGAGTAGGAGGCTTTGAAGGAGGGACAAAGAAAAGTGAGCTAACTTCAGGAGAAAATGGGTGGTGGTGGCAGGCAGAGAAGAGAGATGTGAAAGCGTAATTATAGTTTCATTTAAAACTTGCATGTTGGGGTTGGGGATTTAGCTCAGTGGTAGAGCGCTTGCCTAGCAAGCGCAAGGCCCTGGGTTCAGTCCTCAGCTCTGGAAAAAAAACCCAAAAAAACAAAACAACAACAACAAAAAAACCTTGCATGTTACAACTGTGATTTAATCTTATTATCATCATTCTTATGTTAATAGGATGATTTTTTGGTCGCGATAGTTCTGCATTCTTGATATTAAATAAATTGATTTAAAAAAACGTAGCTTTCATAACATGTAATAAAGTTTGATACTTTTCTTTGACTCTACATTTTGTATTAAATTCACTAAGAATTCATTAACATTGTATGTTAGTATTTTGTTTCCTCCCTCAAATGTTTGCGTTTTTAGTCCTTGCACTGTCTTATTACATTATAGAGGATAACTAATAAACTGGTGATTGTCAGAATTTTCTTGTTTATAATTTTAATTTTTCAGTAACTCGTTCTTCATATGTATTGGGTATTGTTATCTAGTATATATGTTTTGCCGTATTTAGAACTATTCTTTCACTGCTAGCCTTGAATTATTACTTTTAAGTTAGGATTAGGTATTCAGATTCAAAATTTTTGATTTATTAATAGATTTTTAATTTTATGAGATGTTTAGTGTGTATTGACAGTATATTTTTCTTTGTTTATGACATTGTATATTGTTATCACATTTGTTTTGAGTTAATTACCCATCTACCCCTGAGATAAAGTCTTCCTTATCAAGAGTTTTTTAGTAAGGTCATTGGCTGTACTCATATTCCATTGCTGTGTTTGGCTGAGTATTATAAGCAAAGTATTTTCATAGTTTTATTGTATCTATATTGGTAGACTTCAGTTTCAGAATTTTATTTGGATTTGAATAAACGAAGACAATTTTTCTATTTTTTCCTGTATACCAAAAAGTCTTCTCTGCCATTTTTTTTACATATTAGATCAATAGTTTTTTGCTGTGGCCTTATTCTGTGCAACACAGAATATTGAGGGAAAAAAGTCAAATTGAAGGAAGAAAGTCAAATCTACCTTCCTGGTCCAAGTGTGAGTATGAAAAAATATTGACAAATGTCTGTTAGCAAACAAAACCTAGATTCTGGTTAAAATCTGTTGTATGCTTTTGCAATAGTTCAATGTTTGTCCAAATTTCCCCCTGGAATTTTTCAGATAAGACATTTTGTCATGGAATAGCTTGCAGTTATGAAGTGATAAGGATTCTGTGGTGCAATCATTTAGTTATAGCTCCACAGTAGGCTCTTAGTGTATCGGTTTAAAACATTTATATTTATTGATGAAGAAATTATAGCTCAGAAGATTTAAAGGGCATAATCCATAGTTATTTGAGTGTTCTATAATTGTTAGAGTAAAAATACCATTATTAGATGATAAAATGCACCGTGTCACAGAAATCAAGAAAAGCAAGGCCTATTGACACAGACATAAAGAAGGTTATTAACCTAGATGTTTATCTGTAGATGAAGCCACATGCCTTTACTTATGCCTAATTTTTCCTTATTTTTTTGATAATAAGGATTTGTTTACAATTTCCATAAATTTTAAAACTAAAATACCTATACAATACAGAGACTGAAATATAGCTTACTAGGCAGAAATAAAATGTTAAATATTTCAAAGAGTAAAACGATGGAAAATAATAATGTGCTATAGATTATTAAAAGCTAGAATAAAGGATTGTTCATGTTTTGTTAAAAAATGTAAATATGCTTATCTTTACTTGAATATAACCATATTTATGTGAGGATATCACATCATCTCATAAAAATGTACAATATTTATTTGCCAATTGAAATTTTTCCTGATGTACTGTGGTATTAAGATGAACTGTGTAGAGCTTCATGGCAACTGAAAGGGTACAAGGATTAGAAAATATGAATACGGTAATTGTTTTGTTTATGAATATTTTAGAATATAATAACAATGCAAACAAATTATTTACTCTAATTATTGGTCTGGTAAGTGTTACTAACTATAAGAACTAAGATGGATTCAAATTGTTAAAGACAAGCTAGTTACATAAAAGTATGATATTTACTTAACAGAGGTAAATGTAAACATCTAGAGTGACCTTGATATGTTGCTATTCCACAAATAAGATTGGCACTAGGAAGCCAGAAACATGAGTAGAGGCTGGCATATCCAACTAATCAGGGAGAATGGAAACAATAGTAAAGGTCATGCTGGGGTGAGAGAGAGCTGCTACAAGACTCAGCTGAAACCCAGGCAAGCTTGTGCACTACAATCAGATACTCTGCTAGAATTTGCGACCAGGCTTGCATGCTGATGTGAAGAATTAGCCAGCAGGAGCTCCTAGCCAGGTAAGTCAGCAGTGGGCCTGTCAGAAAGAAGGTCAGCTGAGAAGGAGGTAACCACTGAGGTATTAGAGAAGAACCAGGGGTCACTGCTGGGGCGTATGTTTAGTCTCACTATTCGCTAAAGCACCAAGTATCCCGCTAAGCTGTGGAAGGCTGTTGAGTCTGCAGGTGGTTTTTAAGGAATTCCAGCTGGGAGGAGAACACAGCTTCAGCCTTGAGAGTTTTTCTCTACTTGAATGGGAATGCAATATAGATATATTTTAGATGCCAAAATGCAACACAGTTACTGTCACAAGGCTTTTGCAAGAGAGATCCAAGAGATTTATTTATTTTTTTTAATTGCTGTACTCTCCTTTCCTAAGTCCAGAGAGGTGATTTTGTGAGGCATGGTCACATATATTGCACGGACAAACAAGTGTTGTATTTCTCACATAACATAAAGGAGGAAGGCAGATTCAAACAATAAAGCAAGATAGTGACAGAACAAGAGTCAAAGGGAAAGAAAGAGAGAGACATGAAAGAAAAGGAATTTTAAGGATAAGAAACAGAGGTAGGACAAAGGAACAGAAGAAAGTCTCACAAACCCACTGCAATGTCAGTCCACAACTGTCACAAAGCTTTCCAACTTCAAAAGTGGAAAAGCATTTGGAAATGGCAAGAAGTAGAATGAACTGGATAGTGCTGTAACTAAAAGGTGACTCAGGTGATATACAGTCACGCTTTGTTTTAAGGACCTTCCAATACTGACCCATGTGTGCAATATATGTGTTACACTTTAGGGAGGAAGTGTCACCTAAAAGGCTTATATGCTGAAGATTTCATCCCTAGCTGGATAATCCAGTCTTTCAGAGATAATAATATTGTCTGCTCTAACTTTATGGATGGGTTAATTTCTTGGTGGACTTACAAATTAATGTCATATTGGTGAGGTGGTAAAAACTATGATGTGTGGGGAGGGATCTAGATAGTAGATCAAAAGGGTGGTGTGTTGGAAAAGTGTCTCTGGTCCTTGGACCCCTTATTTTCAGTGAATTTCTGCTTCCAGGTTTCCATGATCTAGTCATTTTGTTCTGCTGTCTTCATTGCCATGATGTTTTACACACCTCTACATCCACAGAAATGGACCAAGTGACCACGGACTCAAAATTCTGAAACCGAGCCAAAATAAACCTTTTCTGTTTTTGAAATTATTTCTGGCAGGTATTTGTCACAGTGACAAATGTCTGATTGAAACAATGTATTTATGTGGCATTTTCTGATATTCAGTCTTGGCAGTTATTTCTTTTAACTATGGCTTGGCCAAGAGAAATATTCTGCAAACACAGCCTGTCATTTTGAAGGCATTTCTTAGAATCATGGATAGAAAATATGTCATAACTTTTCCTCCTAATGGACAATGATAGGAATTATTCATCTTGGGCAAATAATGAGACAAATTTCTTGTAGCTATAAGCTTGGTATAAGCCTTTTCTTTTTACTTTTTTTTATATCAAATGACAATCTAAAGACTAGTGATGGAAGATTCTATGCAATATACAAATGAAATACGTAAAACTCTAGCTATTTAAAAATGACCAGAATATTCACAGACATGTAGAGGCAAAGAGTGGGGGAAGGGGGCTACAATTGGGATGTAAAGTGAATAAACAAATTAAAAAAAAAAGAAAAGAAAATGCCAGTTGGGTGGGGAAACTCTGGAAGACAAGCCACAGACTACAAAGAGGACTCAAAGCTGATGGAGTGGCCAAAGTAATCCAACTCCCCAATGTAATGGTTCAAATAGTATAAAACTTAAAGAGAATTTTTATATAAACTATTCAAGATTTCTTCAGCACAGGTTGATGTAAAACACATCACACTTTAATGACAGCAGCTTCAGGAAGATGAGTATCACATGGCCAAGTCAGTTCCACACATTCTTTCTCTCCCTCCCTCCCTCCCTCCCTCCCTCCCTCCCTCCCTCCCTCCCTCCCTCCCTCTCCCTCTTTCCCTCCCTCCTTCTATCCTTCTCTGCCTCCTTCCCTCTCTCTCCCTCCCCTCCTCCTCATTTAACTGAGAGATTTTAATTTCTATCTTGACCAAGTTTTCATTCAGTAATAAATTGTTAAGTTTTCATGAGTTTGTAAGCTTTCTATTGTTACTGTTGGTGTCTATACCCAGCTTTAATCTTTGGTGGTCAGATATGATTCTGGTGTCATGTCACTTTTCTCGTATTTGTTTAGACTTGCTTTGTGCCCATGTGTTTGGTGGATTTTGGAGAAAATTACATGAAGTGCTGAGAAGAATTTATATTCTTTTTTGTTTTGATAAAATGTCTTGCAAATATCTATTAGGTCCATTTGGATTATGATGTCAATTAGCTTCAGCATCCCCCCTGGCCCCCATCTCTCTCTCTTTCTCTCTCTCTCCCTCTCTCTCTCTGTCTGTCTCTCAGTCTATGTCTTTCTCTCTATCATGTGTGTGTGTGTGTGTGTGTGCATCTCTGTTTTTCCTTTAAGATATGCTAGTCTGTGTTTATTTTAGGTGCTGTTAACCTCTTTAGGTTGAGGTTTTTCTTCTAGTGCTTTCTGTAGACTGGTTTGTAGCTAGAGATACTGCTTAAATTTTGTTTCATCACAGAGTGTCTTATTTTCTTTACCTACTGTGATTGAAAGTTTTTCTGTGTATAGTAGTCTTGGCTGCTATCTTAGAGTCTGTAAAATATCTGTCTAAACCCTTTTTGCTTTTAGAGTTCCTCTTAAAAATTCAGGTGTTATTCTAGTAGGTCTGCCTTTATACTTTTTCTTGGCCATTTCCCCTTGCAGCTTTTAATAGTCTTTTTCCTCTATGTTTAATGTTTCGATTATTATCTTACTCAGTATTCTATTGCTGGGAAGAGACACTATGGCCAAGGCAACACTAACGAAATAAGGCATTTAATTGGGGCTGGCTTGCTGTTTCAAAGTTTCAGTTCATTGTCATCACAATGAGAAGCATGGTGGCGTGCAGGCAGACATGGTGCTAGGGAAGTAATGACAGTTCTGCATCTGGATGCACAGATAGCAGGAAGAAAGAGATTCTGGACTTTTAATGGGCTTTTTGAAACCTCAAAGCCCACCCCAGTGACACACTTTCTGCGACAAGACCAGAACTCCTAATCTTTTCAAGTAGTGCTACTCTCTGGTGACGAAGTATGCAAATCTGTGAGCCTATGGAGACCATTTTCATTTAAATTACCATAGTTCTTGTGTGCGGAGGGGACTTTCTTTTCTGGTCCAGTCTATTTGGTACTCTATATGCTTCTTGTACCTTGATAGGCATCTTCCTCCTTAGGTTAGGGAAATTTTCTTCTGTTATTTTGTTGAAAATATTTTCTGTATTTTGACCAGAGTTTCTTCTCCTTCCGCTATTCCTATTATTTTTGGGGGTTTAGACTTTTCACAGTGTCCCAGATTTTTTTGGATGTTTTGTGCCAGAAGATTTTTAGATTTAACATTTTCTTTGATCAAGGTATCTATTTCTTCTCCCGTGTCTTCTCTCTTCCATCTCTTGTATTCTGTTGGTGAACTTTGCCTCTGAGTTTCCTCTGTGAGCTCTTAAATTTTAATTTCCAGATTTCCTTCAGTTTGAGTTTTCCTTATTGATTCTATTTTCAGTTTCAGGTCTAGGACTATTTTATTAATTTTCTTCCACTATTTGTGTTCCTATAGATTTCGTGAAGAGATTTGTTAATTTCATCTTTAATGACCTCTAATCTATCGATAAAAATTTTTTAAGGTCTTTTTCTTTTGTTTCAGCTATGTTGCGATTTTTAATGCTTGTTGTGGTGGTGTTGTAGTGGAGAAACATTGTCTTAGCTATTATTATGTTTTCACATTGCTTTTTAGGCATCTGTGTTTGGGAAGACTGTAATTCTGGGTGGTAATGTCTGGTCTTGTCTTTGTTAGGTAGATGTTTTGTTTCTTTGTTTCTGTTGCCCCTTTCGGTTCTTAGGAAGGGATGGTGGCTGTATTTTGTCTGGCAGGGAATTCTTCAGGGATTCTGATAAGTGAGACCACTGGAGTTTGCAAATAAATCGTGTATTCAAGTACTGAGTGCTGACACAGTAGGAAGTTGGGCTGGGATAGTGTGACAGTCCACACATGGAAGACAATCAGGGTGCCTCACTAGGAACTGCTTAGTCTGCTGGGCATGGAGGGGTGATAAAGAGTAAGAAGAGGCCACAACAGGCCGAATGCTACGGAACTGGGGATGAGACTGGAGAAGAGAGATAGCGAAGATCTGACACTCACCTACCCACTCCACTGGCTAACTTGCTTCTCTGGCAGGCCTGGATGGCAAGTTCCCAGGCAAGCTTGCTGGAGAGGAAGCTTGGAGGCGATGTGAGTGATTCACTGGAAATGGGAGGAGAGACAAAGGAGAAGCGGCAGCATGTGGTCTGTAGAGAGTTAGGGATAAAACCAGAGGACTGGATTTGGAGTTGTGGAAGGAGAAGTGAAGACCTGCAGTTAGCCTATCGTTTCCCCTGGCCTGAGTGTATATTTGCTACTTTTTGAGAGTGTTTTTGGTCAACAGCTTCTTACACTTCAGACTCTCGTCCATCAGTCTGAGCTACTCAACTATTCTTGGCAACTGGACTCTTATCTATTCATCTAATCGCTTCCTGTGTTGCAAGTTCCCTTCTAAATTCACTAACTTTTGAGCCACCTCTTTATACTCCCTATCTATTTCTTGTGCAACGTACTCAGCTTCTCTTAGCTGGATTTCCAGCTTTACTCATCCTTTATTACTTGGTTGTCACTCACTTTCACACCTCTCTCACTCCTGTCAGCAGCCTGTTCTGATTCCTTTTGCTTCTGCAGGTCAGTGGCCAGGTGGTACTGAGCAGTCTGGCTCCTCTTCAACTCTCTGTGTCTCATCATTCCAGGAGACCTACTCAGCTTCAGCTTGTTCCCATGCTGCCTTTCTTCTTGAGTTTTCTTGGGGGAACTCAACCTTCTCTGCTATGTCATCCTACTGCTGTAGAACCTGAACCTTGCTCTTCATTGCCTTGATGGTGATGACTTTGGCATGGTCCTCACTAAGACATTACTGGTATTCTGGTCTGGATTTGGATTACCAAGTTTTTGACAACGATGGCCTTTTCAACATATAGTGCTAGAAAATAAACAAACAAACAAACAAACAAACAAAAAACCCAGATATCTTCCTTGGAAGATTGAAAATTAAACTCATCTTTCTCATCTTGCACAAAAACCAGTTTGGTTTTAGATTTCCCTTTCTATTTGGCTAGGACTTTTTACAAAGCAGTGAAAGTTTTTCACAGCAGATTTTTTTCTTGGCTTCTACTGGCTCTCAGTAAGTCAGGCCCATACCCGACTTTCTTCCCTATGGAGAGCACAGTAAGAGCTGGAGAAAGACCTTCATTTTTGACTGAAAACACTGACATTGCTAGAGGAAAATGCAAGGAACATATTTTAAGGCATGGTAAAAGGCAAGGACATTGTGAACAGACAATGACATTTCAGACAAGGGGTTAATTATGTATATTGCCTAAAAATTGTGAAAATTAAGCACACAGCCAATCAATAAATCAATAAATGGAACAATAGACAGCGCTCACAAAAATAAACAAAACTAGCCATTAAATATTTACAAAAGTGTGCAGCAACCTTTTACTTCAGGGAAATAAAACTGTTTTGAAATGCCATCTCCAAACAGGAATGCATATCATCAATAAAACAATCATTTAGAAAAATAAATATATAACAAAGAGAAAAAAAACAAATGAGCTGCGCACTCCAAGCGCCATCTTAGGTGCTGCTCCATTTCCCGGGGCTAGAAACCACCAAGGAACAGCAGCCTGCTCCAAGCTCTATCTTCTGGGCTGTTCCTTTTTCAGGACTGGCAACCCTCTGGGAACAGCTGCTCCTGGCCTGCTAGAGCCCAGCTTCAGAGGACTGCAGGCGAAGTCTTCCTAGTGCTATCTGCGCCCAACATCCCTCAGCATGTTCCAAGTTCCACCTAAGGTGATGCTTCATTTCCCACCACCATAGAACAGCAGTGTGCTTCAAGCACTGTCTTCTGGCCCATATCTGCACCTCTGCCGGCATACTCAGAGACTGGTAACCATTGGGGAACAGCAGCCATCAGGAAATCCCTGAATATCTGATATCACCCAGCAAATCCAGAGAACTGCTATCATCGGGACTACCAGCGAAGTCTACAATCCTAGAAGTCAGCTACCATCAGACACCACTCGGTTTGCTAAAACCAGGGTTGTTAACACCAGGGACAACCAAATGGCTAGAGGTCCTCTTAAGAACATGAGCAACAAAACCCAGGGCTATCTAACACTAATGGAACCCAACTATTCTATCACAGCAAGCCCTGGAGATACTATCACAGCTGAAGTGCAAGAAAACGATCTTAAATCTGAGGTCATGCAAATTATACAGGCCTTAAAAGAGGAAAATAAATTTCTCAAAGAAATACAGGAAAATACAACCAAATGAAGGAACTGAATAAATCCCTTAAAGAAATTCAGGAAAATACAATCAAATGGGAGAAGGAAAAGAATAAAGCTGTTCAAGATCTAAAAATGGAAGTAGAAGCAATCAATAAAAATACACAATCTGAGGCAATCTTGGAGATGGAAAACCCAGGAAAGAGAACAGAAACTACAGACAAAAACATCACCAACAGAATACAAGAGATGGGAGAAAAACAAAAAACAAAAACAAAAAACAAACAAAAAAATAACAACTCTGGTGTAGAAGATTGAAGATTGAAGAAACTGATACACCAGTCACCAAAAATGTTAAATCTAAAAAGTTCTTGACACAAAACCTCCAAGAAATCTGAAACTCTATGCAAAGAACAAACCAATGAATAATAGTGATAGAAGAAGACACCCAGAAAATAATTTCAACAAAACCATAGAAGAAAACTTCCCCAACCTAAAGAAAGAGGTGTATATAAACATACAAGAACTTACAGAACACCAAATAGATTGGACCAGAAAAGAAAATCCTCCACAGATGTCAGGCTCGACCACTATAGCCAGCAAAACTTGTGAACCATATAGGGAGAAAACAAGATATTTCATGACAAAAACAAGTTTAAACAGTACATAACCACAAAGCCAACCCTACAGAAGATACTAGAAGGAAAACTTCAACCCAAGGAGGCTAACTATACCCATGAAAACATAGAAAATAAATAACCTTACAACAACAAAACCAAAAGAAAGGAAACACACACACACACACACACACAAGCACACACACAGAGTAACACCACCAACATCAAAATAACAGGAATTAGCAACTGCTGGTTATTAACATCAATGGTCTCAGCTCTCCAGTAAAAAGACACAGGCTAAAGAATAGATATGAAAACAGGATCTATCAATCTGCATCATACAAGAAACAAACCTCAGCAATAAAGATATACATTACCTCAGAGTACAGGGCTGAGGAAATGTTTTCTAAGCAAATGGACCCAAGAAGCAAGCTGGGGTGGCCATTCTAATATATAACAAAACAAACTTTCCACCAAAATTAATCAAAAGAGATGAAGAAGGACATTTCATTCTCATCAAAGGAAAAATCCACCAAGATGACATCTCAATTCTGAACATCTATGTCCCAAATGCAAGGGCACCTGCATTTGTAAAAAAAAAAAAATACTACTATAGTTTGAAATCATACACAGAACCCAACACATTCATAGGAGGAGACTCCAACGCTCCACTCTTACTAATAGACAGATCATAGTGACAGAATTTAAATGGGGAAACAATGAAACTAATAGACATCACGAATCAAATGGACCTAAGAGATATCTACAGAACATTTCACCCCAAAACAAGAAACTATATCTTCTCAGCACCTCATGGAACCTTCTCCAAAACTGACCATCTACTCAGTCACAAAGCAAGTCTCAACAGATACAACAATAGTGAAATAACCCCTTGTATCTTATGAGACCACCAAGGATTAAAACTCGAACTCAGCAACAATAGGAACAACAGAAAGCCTATTAACACATGGAAACTGAAGAACTCTCTACTCAAAGACCACTGGGTTAGGGAAGAAATGAAGAAAGAAATGGAAAACTTTATAGAATTCAATGAAAATGGAGACACAACATACTCAAACTCATGGGACACAATGAAAATAGTGCCAACGGGAAAGTTCATAGCACTGAGTGCCTTCATAAAGATACTAGAATTCTCATACTAGTGACTAAAAGCATACTTAAAAGCTTTAAGCCAAAAAGAAGCAAACACACTCAAGAGGAGTAGACTTCTGTAAATAATAAAACTCAGGGCTGAAATCAATAACTTAGAAACAAAGAGAACAAGATTTTAAAAAAAGGCAATGAAACCACAAGCTAGTTCTTTGAGAAAATCAAGAAGATAGACAAACCCCTAGCCAAACTAAGTAAAGGCAGAGAAGCAGTATATCCAAATTAACAAATAAAAAATGAAAAGGAGGTCATAACAACAGATCCTGAGGAAATTCAAAGAATCTTTAGGTCTTACTTCAAAAGCCCTTAGTCCACAACATTGGAAAACCTAATGGAAATAGATGATTTTCTCAGTAGCTTTTATTTACTAAAGCTAAATGAAGATCAGGTAAAGAGTTTAAACAGTTCTATAACTTCTAAGGAAATAGAAGCAGTCATCAAAAGTCTCCCAACGAAAAAAAGCCCAGGACCAGATTTTAGCTCAGAATTCTACCAGACTTTCAAAAAAGAGCTAATACTAATACTCCTCAAACTATGCCACAAAATAGAAGCCAGAGGAACATTGCCAAACCCATTCATTCTATGAAGGCACAGTCACCTTGATGCCTAAACCACACAAAGACTCAACAAAGAGAGAGAATTTCAGACCAATATCCCTCAAAAACATTGTTGCAAAAATATTCACAAAATAAGTCCAAGAGTATATCAAGTACATCATCCATAAGGACCAAGTAGGCTTCATCCCGAAGAACCAGGGATGGCTCAGTAAATGAAAATCCATCACTCTAATCCACCATATGAACAAAGTAAAAGAAAAAAAATCACATGACCATCTTACTGACACACAAAAATCATCTTCAACAAAATCCAACACCCTTTCATGATAATAGCCTTGTAGAGATCAGTGATACAAGAGCATACATAAGCATAAGAAACGCAATATACAGCAAGCCAACATCGAATTAAGTAGAAAGAAACTCAAAGCAATTCCACTAAAACATGGGACAAGACAAAGCTGTCTGCTTTCTCTGTATCTCTTCAATATATGACTTATGCCAGCTAGATCAACAAGACAATTAAAGGAGATCAAGGGGATATAAATTGGAAAGGAAGAAGTCAATATATCACTTTGTAGATGATATGATTGTATACATAAATGACCCAAAAATTCTACCAAACTGTCTGGATACAAAATTAACTAAAAAAAAAAAATCAGTAGCCCTCATGTATACCAACAACAAACATAGGGAGAAAGAAATTAAGGAAACAATACCCTTCACAATAGCCACAAAAAAAACCATAAAATATCTTGGTGTAACTCTAACCAAGTGAAAGACCTGTATGACAAGAACTCCAAGTCTCTGAAAAAGAAATTGAAGAAGATATCAGAAGATGGAAAGATCTCCCATTCTCATGGATTGGTAGGATTAACATAGTAAAAATGGCCATCTTACCAAAAACAATTTACAGATTCAATGCAATGCCCATTATAATATGGAGAAAATTCTTTATACACCTTTAAAGAACAATTCTCAACTTCATATGGAAAAATAAAAGCCAGACTAGCTAAAACAATCCTATACAATGAAAGATCTTCTGGAGGTATCTCCATCTGTGACCTCAAACTGTACTATAGAGCAACAGTAATACAAACTGCATGGTACTGGCATAGAAACAGACTGGTGGATTAATGGAATCAAACTGAAGACCCAGAAATAAACCTATGCACCTAAGGACACTTACTTTTTACAAAGAGACAAAACCATACACTGGAAAAAAAAAAACGACAGCATCTTCAACAAATGGTGCTGGTGTAATTGGATGTCTACATGTAGAAAAATGCAAGTAGATCCATATTTATCACCCTGCACAAAACTAAAGTCCAAGTGGATCCAAGAGCTCAACATAAAACCGGACACACCACATCTATTAGAAGAAAACGTGGAGAAGAGGCTTGAACTCACTGACACAGGAGACAACTTCCTGAACAGCACACCAACAGCAGCTCAATCTCTAAGATTCATACTTAACAAATAGGGCTACATGAAACTGAAAATCTTCTGTAAAGCAAAAGACATTGTCAATAGAACAATATGACAGCCTACAGACTGGGAAAAGATGTTCAATAACCCAACATCTGACAAGGGGCTAGTATTCAAAATATATAAGGAACTCAAGAAACTAAACATCAACAAGCCAAAAAAAATCCAATTAAGGTGTACATAAATAGAGAATTCTCAACTGAGAAATATTGAATGGATGAGAAACACTTAAAGAAATGCTCAGCGTCATAAGTTACCATAAAATGAAAATCGAAGTGACTCTGAGATTCCATCTAACAACTTTTAGAATGGCTAAGATAAAAAACTCAAGTGACAACACCTGCTAGTGAGGTTGTGGAGAAAGGGGAATACTTCTCCATTCCTGGTGGGAGTGCAAACTTGTACAAACTTTGCAAACTTTGTGCAAACTTTGGAAATCAATCTGGCACTTTCTCAGAAAATTGGGAACAGCTCTACCTCAAGACCCAGCTATATACCACTCCTGGGCATATACCCAAAATATGTTCCACCATACAACAAGGACATTTGCTGAACCCTGTTCATAGCAGCTTTATTCGTAATAGCTAGGAACTGGAAACAACCCATATGTCCCTCAACCGAAGAATGGATAAAGAAACTTTTACACAGTGGAATACTACTCAGCTCTTTAAAACAAGGACATCCTTAAATTGGCAGGTAAATGGATGGATCTGGAAAAGATCACCCTGAGTAAGGTAGCTCTGACCAAGAAAGAAAAGCGTAGTATATCTCACTTATAAGTGGATATTAGCCATATAATATAGGATAACCATTCCTCAAGCCACAGACCTAAAGAAGCTACGTAACAAGGAGTGCTCTTAGGAGGATGCTTAATTCTCATTTGGAAGGGCAAATACAATAGATACTGGATGTAGTTGAAAAGAGGGAATAGAATGGGAGCCTACTATAGATGTCCTCTGAAAGACTCCATCCAGGAAGGGATTGAAGTAGATGCTGAGTCTCACAATGAAACTCTGGGCAGAGCACAGGGAGTTTTCTGGAAGAGTGGAAGTGATAGAAGGACCTGGAGGGAACAGGAGCTCTATAAGGAGACCAAAGAGCCAATAAATCTGGCTGCGAGGCAGGCCAGACTGATGGCCCTACCAAGGAGCATTCTTGGAGAGGATCTAGACCCCTGCTTAGATGTATCCCATAGACAGCTCAGTCTCCAAGTCTTCCCTAGTAAGGGGAACAGGGGCTGTCTCTGATGTGGACTCTTATTCCTGCTCTTTGATCACTTTCCCCTGGCTGGGTGGCCTTTCCAGGCCACAGAGGAAGAGGATACAGGCAGTCCTGATGAAATTTGATAGCCTGGAGTCAGTTGTTAGGGGAGGAGGGCTCCCCCTTTCTGGGGACTAGGGGAGAGTAATAGGAGAGGAAGAGGGAGGGAATGTGGGTCCATGATGAGATGAGGGAGGTGGCTATAACTGGGATATAAAGTGAATAAATTTAAAATAATAAATTAAATTAAAAATCACACACACACACACACACACACACACACACACACACAAAGCTAGTGAGGCTGTCGGGGAAAAGAATTCTTTTCACTCAAATGAACATAAAATGTTGCAACCACTATGGAAATCCCTGTGCATGGTTCTCAAAACAACAACAAAAAACCCTAAAGCTAGAGTTATCATGTGGTCCAGCTTTACCACTCTAGAGGACGATGAGATTTTTGTTTGTTCCAGGAGATCTGAGTCATAAATGAGAGATAGGGTAGAGAGAAAGGGGAAGCTGCAACACGTGGTCTGTTATACAGTCAGCAATATTTTTTCATGTTTATTGCTGTGTTTGTAATGGCAAGGTAATGGAATCAGCCTATATGCCTATTATCAGATGTGGTGGCTAATTTTATATCAATTTGACATAGGCTAGAGTCATATGAGAGGAGGGATCCTAAATTGAGAAAATACCTTCATAAGATTATGCTGTAGGGCATTTTCTTTTTTTATTTTAGTTTTTATTTTTTTCTTCACAATTTATTTCTTTATATATCCCTACTGAAGCCCTCTTCCTCAACTCCCCCACTCCCACCCCCTCTTCCTCTTCTCCTCATCCCCTTCTCCTAGTCCACTGAAAGGGGGAGTTCTCCGCTATTGCTATCTGCTCATGCATAGCTGGTTAGCTCTCATGAGGATTGCCTGGATCCTCTTGCTTGGTGGACTAGAAAGGCTGCATCATCAGGAGCAAGTGATCAAAGAGCAGTCAACTGAGTTCATGATAGAGACAGCCCCTGATACCCTCACTCAAATATCCACATGGAGACTGAGCTTCCAGTTGACCACATCTGAGCAGGGAGTCTAGGTCCTCTCCATGTGTGGTCCTCTGTTGATGCATGAGTCTCTGCAGGACAACCTGGGCTCAGAGCTTCTAGTTTTGTTGGTCTCATTGTGAGGCTCCTTTCCCCTCCATGACCCTCTATTTTCACCCCTTTCTTCCTCTATAAGACTCCCTGAGATCTCCCCAAAGATTGGCTTTGAGTCTCAGCATCTGCTTCGATTCCCCATTGGGTGAATCATTTCAAAGGATCCTCCTTCTATCATATGCTCCCATCCAGTTTCCTCTCTTCCACCACCCTGGTGTCTATCCTGTTTGCCATTCTGAATGAAATTTAAGCATCCTCCCTAGGGTCCTCCTTGTTGTTTAGCTTCTTTAGGTCTATAGGTGGCTATCCTATATTATACAGCTAATATCTGCTTATGAGTGAGTATATACCATGCCTGTCTTTCTGTTTCTGGATTACCTCACTCAGAATGATCTCTTCTAGTTCCATCCATTTGCCTGCAAATTTCATGATTTACTCGTTTTTAAGAGCTGAGTAGTAAGTATTCCATTGTGTAGCTATACCACAATTTCTGTATCCATTCCTCCATTGAGGGACATCTAGGTTGTTTCCAGATTCTGGCTATTACAAATAAAGCTGCTATGAACATAGTTGAGCAAATGTCCTTATTTAATGGTGGGGTATCTTTTGGGTATATGCCCAGGAGTGGTATAGCTGGATCTTGAGGTAGTGCTATTTCCAATTTTCTGAGAAAGCACTATATTGATTATCAAAGTGATTGTACAAGTTTGCACTCCCACCAGCAGTGGAATAGTATTCCCCTTTCTCCACATCCTCACCAGCATGTGTTGTCACTTGAGTTTTTTTTTTTTTTTAATCTTAGCCATTCTAAAAGGTATCAGATGGAATCTCTGAGTTGTTTTGATTTGCATTTCCCTGATGACTAAGGATGTTGAGTATTTTTTTTAAGTATTTCTCTGTCATTCGATATTCCTCTGTTGAAAATTCTCTGCTTAGCTCTGTACCCCATTTTTTAAATTGGATTATTTGGTTTGTTGGTGTCTAATTTCTTGAGTTCTTTATATATTTTGGATATTAGCCTTCTATCGAAAGTATGGTTAGTGAAGATCTTTTCCCAGTCTGTAGTGTCATTTTGTTCTGTTGACAGTGTCCTTTGCTTTACAGAAGCTTTTCAGTCTCATGAGGTCCCATTTATTAATTGTAGATCTTAGAGCCTGAGCTGTTGTTGGTGTTCTGTTCAGGAAATTGTTCAAGGCTCTTCCCCACTTTTTCTTCAACAGATTTAGTGTGTCAGGTTTTATGTTGAGATCTTCGATCCACTTGGACTTTAATTTTGTGCATGGTGATAGATAATGGATCTATTTGCATTTTTCTACATGTGGGCATTTTTTTCTTAATTAGTGATTGATGTGGGAGGACCCAACCCATTGTGGTGAGATTTTTAAATTTTTTTTAAATTTTTTATTTAAAATAGTATTTCTGTCCTGGACTTACTTTGTAGGCCAGGAAGGCCTCAAACTCACAGAGATCCACCTGCCTCTGCCTCCTCGAGTGCTGGGATTATAGGCAAGCACCACCACACCCAGCATGTTGTCCCTGTTTCTAAATGTTATACTTATGTGTTTATAAAGGAGTAACTATGGGTGCAGAATATGAAGCTAGAATGAGACTCATTAGAGGGAAGACAACCTTTCAGAAGAGGGTATTATATCAAAGAGGAATATGGAAAGTTCTACAAGCAACCTTCTTACTCTCTTGGTGAAATCAAAGAAAAACAGAGGGTTCTAGAGAAGGTTCAGCAGTTAAGAACACTGGCTGCCCTTCTAGAGAACTAAGGTTCAATTCCCAGCAACTACATGGTGGTTACCAACCATTTGTAACTTGAGTCTCAAGGTATCTGATGCTGTTTTATTACCTTTCTGGGCACTAAGCTCACACGGTACAGATACATGCATGTAGGTAAAACACTCATGGACATCAAGAAAAAAAGGAAAAATTAAAAACCGTAAGCATCATGAGCTGATAGCAACTCATTCAAAGTAAGCCTGGTATTGTAGCACTTATTCATAATTCTAGTATTTAGAAAGTGGAGACAGAAGGATCACAATTTAGAGGCCATTTAAAGTTACAAAACACGTTGAAGGCCAGTCTGTTCTACAGAAAAAGAAAACTTTATGTTTAAAGCAAAAACTATGCATCTTCCACATAGTCTGAGACAGGAGGGTCAGAGGTTCGAGGTCCAGCCTACACTACATAATAAGTTGAAGTCCAGCCAATATGATCTACAGAATGAGACCTTATCTCCAAATAAAAGTATCTTCTCCACGCATAGTTGTATGAATTAACTAATGTCCATGTGTCTGAGGTTTCTACTTAGAATGTTTTCGTTTGGCTTTCTCAGCTATGTTTAATTTCATATCTAAAGTACAATATACATATCCATTACATAGAATTGAAGAAATTGCAAAAGTTATGTCATGTAAAAATGATAGTTACATTTGCCTTTGAGCTTGTAATGTATATTTAATTATCTTTCAAATAATTCTATATTGTTCATGGGTAAGGAAAGCTCCTTATCATAGAACATTTATAGTTCTTCCCATAATTTATCATATTGCCATTATTCATTTAATTTTTTGTTATCACAAATTACACTGTTCTTATCTTACAACAACAGCAAAAAGTCCTGATACCTGTGTGTTTAATTAAGAATCAGAATTGTAAAATTAACCATTTTAACTGATTTTCACTTACTTCTCTAATTTATGGCACATGATTTTTTTTCTTTCCAAAACACTTCTTTTTAATACTATCTATAATGCATTTACTGTTGACAAATTCCATTATTTCCATATGTCGAAAAACTTTTGAAGAACAGTTTGGTAGATCTGAGAGCTTAATGGATGAAGGTTGTCTTTCCGTTGTTTCTAAGCTTTAAATATTTCCCCATTCTTCTCTAGAAGGATGACACATTTGTTGACTTTTTATTACTGTAACAAATAGAACAATAGATCAAGTTATAAAGAAAAGAGTTGATAGTGGTGTGCAGCTCTGCTCATGTTAGTCATGATCTGTTGGCCTTTCCAACGTTGGGCCCGTGGGGGAATCAGTACACTGTGATGAGGAGTAGGTGGCAGAGTGGGAAAATCATCACCCCCACTGGTGGGAAAGAAAAAGAGAAAGAGAGAGAGAGAGAGAGAGAGAGAGAGAGAGAGAGAGAGAGGGAGGGAGGGAGGGAAGGAGGGAGGATAAAAATCATTGGATTTTCTCAACCCTTCATGTACCCAGTGACCTAAAACTCTCCCATAATGCCTGCATCTTAACCAACTTGGAGACCAACTTTTAGTAGATGTAGTTTAGGGGGAATATTATGAGTCTGAACTAAAGTCTAGGGATCAGCAGTTTCTAAATTATAATTGAAATCTTTTTTTTCCTAATGATAAAATAGTTTTCTCCCCATGGCTTCTTAAAAACTTTCCTTTTGGTTTGATTTTCTACATTTGGAAAATAATCTGTCTAGGTAGAAGTTTTGTGCAATTTACATTTATTAATGTTTGCTTAACTTTCTAGGTCCTGGTTTTGTATCTGTATCTGTTTACTCTCAGCCACTGCGATTTTTGAAAAGCACTTCATGTTCTCTCTTTGATTCCTTCTTCTATTATTCACATTCTTACATATCATTCATTTTATGATAATCCCAGATATGGGATGTTCTGTTCTTTTAATATTTTTGGTTTTGAGAGTAGCCTTTATGAGCCGAGGCATTTCTCCAGCCCCTCTTTTATCTTTTATATCTTTCCCTTTATTTTAGAGATTTATATGATATTTATTGAAGTTCATTGAGTCTACGTGGGACCATTCTGCTGATGGACCCACCAAACCATTTTTCTCATTACTATTCTTTATTCCCAGCTTTGCCTTCCCACTCCTTTTGTAATCACCATCTTTATATTCAGAGTGTTCATTTGGCTCTCTCATTCCATTAGGGCTCCAAACACATTAATTGTACTTATTATAAATTCAAAGTTTGGTTGACCCAAAAGCTTTGCTCCATCTGATATTTCTAGTAATGTTTGTTTTTCTTCCTCAGAGTGTGACTCTTGCTTTTTAGCATGTGCTCTAGCTTTTATTTGAAATAGAGACAACACGATTAGGAAATAGGAACTGAATTAGAGAGGCCTATGTGTGATGTACTGTCTTGTGTGTTTCTTTTTTTTTTTATTTTTTTTATCAGTTACATTTTATTAACTCTGTATCCCAGCCGTGTCCCGATCCCTCATTCCCTCCCAGTCCCTCCCTCCCTCCCTCATCTCCACCGTGCCCCTTTCCAAGTCCACTGATAGGGGGGACCTCCTCCCCATTCATCTGATCCTGTTTTATCAGGTATCTTCAGGACTGGCTGCAAAGCCCTCCTCTGTGGCCTAACAGGACTGCTCCTCCCTTCGGGGGTGGGGAGACCAAAGAGCCAGTCATTGAGTTCCTGTTAGAAATAGTCCCTGTTCCCCTCACTTTGGGAAACCAATTGGTTACTGAGATACCACAGGCTACATCTGAGTGGAGGTTCTAGGTTATATCCATACATGGTCCTTGGTTGAATGTCAGTCTCAGAAAAGACCCTGTGCCCAGATTCTTGTGTGTTTCTACAGTGTGCCTATGATTGTATTTCTGATAGCTATGGTGTCAGGGGCTAAAATTTCTGTCAGCGTCCACATTTTTGCCTCCTATGGGGCTTCATTCAGGTTTTCTGGACAGCATTTAAGTAGGGTTTGACTTTCGTAGTACTTTTAGCTGCATTTGGTCATTTAATTATGCAGAGTACTGTGGGTATGGTATTAAGGTAGAGAGGAGGATTGTTGTGGAGACAACTGGATCTCGGTGCTTTAGAGATTCCATGCTGAGGGTTTCCAGTCTGTCAGGTTGGTAAAGGTCTAATAAAATCCCAGTGAATTAGCCTCTGCTAAAATAACTTCCTTGGAGCCACACATTTCTAAGGAAAACAGACATCTCTGAGCATATTAAGAATTACTTCTTTATCCCTTGTCTCAACAAAAACAGAAGGTATTGTTTCTCAGTTCTTTACACAGAGAGTTTGACTGGTTGTTTGTCAGTAAAAATCAAAGAAATGTGGGTGGTTCTTCTAAAACTAGGCCTAGGTTGAGGTCTTAACTCAAATTAGTTTACATTTTACACTGTGAATTTATTAATTATAAGGTAAGCTATTCCTGTTCACACAGGAATCTGCTCAAGGTAAGCTGTGATTCTCTAGATCTGCCAACAGATCCAGAAAACTTGCCCAACAGAAATGTGTGTGGAGCTGCAGTCTGACCTCCAGTTGATCCAGGAAAGATTACATCTCTCAGTGCTTCCACTGTTTCCGCAATCAGATGGGGATGATGTCCTCCAAACACTATCCAAGTTAGGCTACAAGTCAGAAATCAGAGACACACACTGAAAACAAGCACTGTATCTCTTCATACACACTACAAATATAATTATGACTTGGTCTTTTAACCATTTGCAAGTTATTTTTAAGTTCTTGAATTGTTTGTAACTTTAAAAAGAAGAAAAAAAGTTGTTTTCATTTTATATTACCTGATTTGGAAAAGAATTAGAGATACAATTTGCATCCTAGCTATTAAAGGTATATTTTGTTCTTAAAATAAAGAAGTAAAAATGTATGTACCAGTACTTTGTATGGAATTACCAAATTTTTACTGAACAAAAAGAATATCTTCACCTGAATAGTAAAACTAAGTTAACTAATGGTAAAAATCAAGTTACCTACTCCGGAAAGTAGAGCTCAGTCAACAAAGGTTAGCATTTCTTGATAGCACATTCCTTTCCCATTTAGGAAAGTTTTTGTAACTCATAATACAAGTTTATATCATGACACATTTTTCCTTCCCATAAGCAGGGATAGGCAATACAATTATTTCTTAAATTTTGTATTTGTGGGTGAATTAAACTTAGCTCTCCATAACTTGTGGCATACACCTTTTATCTTAGCATTGTGTTTTCTAACCACTGAATTATTATCTCATTCATACACTTAATGTAGAGTTAAAAGGGGAAAAAAAAAGAATAATCTCTAAATCTTACTTGGCAAGAAGCAGCTAGTGAGACATATATATACTAAATTCATTCCTCTCCAAAGACACTGGAGATCCTGTCTTTGTTTTCATGATAACCCATTGCTGCCTAGTCAATAAATATGGCTTCATTTGTTATGTGTTCTGCTTAAGCCAGCCCGTACTGCTCAGAGTGTGCTTTATGTTTATTTCCAGATGCCAGATATGCTCAGTGTAGAGTCATGAATTGATCGTTAGCTCTACTGAGATTATACATCCGTTTTCTTTATATTAAGCTTCTTTTAACATTGTAAGAATTTGTTTAAGTGATAGATACCTGCCCTGTCCAAGAATTTCACTTTGCCTCCTTTTCTTTATTGGGCCTGTATAAACTAACTTCCAAAGAACCAAATTTGTTCCTCTCCAAAGTGATAATGTGAAAATGTGTCTTTTAAAAAAAATTACATGTACATACTAATAAACAAATTGTCTTTTATTTGGAGGCTGTCAGTTCTGTTTAAAGAATAGAGTGTGAATCCATTGTATTTATCTGGTGGAAATTCTTCTGAGGCACCTGCTGCCAAGGTAACAGGTGAAGACTTTACCTATGAACTCATTGTTTAAGACAGTTACAGGAGAAGAGGGAGGAAATAAAAATCTATACATTGTTTGGTTGACATTTTAGAAAGAATGTTATATATTCTCTTTATCCTCATAGTAGTACATTCCATAAATTGCAACAGTGGTCCTAGTCCCAAGGATAGATGTATCATTCGAAAATCATTTAAATTTATAATAGTCAATGACTATTAATGAAGACAAATTTGCATGCCAATATACACATATGAATCTGTTGACACAAACAATACTCATGTGTATGATATATAGATAGATAAATAGATAGATAGATACACTAAGTAGAATAATTACAATACCCCTCCATTTGTATACATACAAACACACACAGACAGACACATGCGCACACAAACATTAAGCTACAAGTAGTGATGATGTTCTCATAGTAGCTATAAGAATCTAACAAAACAACAAAGGATAGACTAAACAGGTTGAATTTATATATATATATATACATATAATATATATTTGTACATATATTTGAACGTACACTTACATACATCCACACATATGTAACAAACAATATAATTTTTAAAATGCGGTTATGAACTTGAGAGTTGAGGAAATGGGAGAGTTCAAGGTGAGGTATCTGGGAAGGGCTTGAGGGAGAAAAAAAGGAAGGGGAAAGTTGTTAAAATTTGATTTCAATTAAAACCATATTCTGAAAAAAGAATTTTAATTCCAGAGATAAACAAGAGAGCTTTCTACCTTGTGTCAGTGAGGGCATCCAGGAGACCACCAAAACAACATAGGCTAATTGTCCTTCCCTTTGGTTGCATCCCAGAACTTGAAGGTAAGACCCGATTTCTGAAGTCACTGTGCATAATGACTCAGACTTAACCCAGAAAGCTTCTCCTTAAGAACTAGCTTTCACAGAGCTAGGAGAGCCTACAAAACCTACAGGACTGAAGTCATAAGTAGTTCTAGCTAGCTGTAAGTACTGTGAACTACAACAGTGACCAGCCCAGCAGGATGTCAGCAATGGGGCAAAAGTGATGGTTGTATTTTAGGGGTAACTGAAACTTGTTTCATTAGATTTAACACTTACTCAATAGGAATGAACTCACGCCGGCACTGCAAACCTAGCCTGCTACCTATGCCTAGGGAGGTAATATATCAAAGAGAAGAATCTAGTACTACCATTTTACTAAACCAATATGATTGCTAGGTATATTATCCGTTCTTATCATTATACCCACAGATAAATGTAACTTTTATCTTTCATCAAAAAAATTGTTTTGTTTTGTTTTTTGTTTTTCAGGAGACAGAGGCTGCTACATAGCTCCACAACTGGAGGCAGATAATGAGTGGCATGAGGTACGTGTCCACAATACACCTCTATAACAAAAGCTCAGGAGACATCACAAAAGAGAGGGAGGGGAGATTGTAAGAGGAAGACCAGGATTTCTGCTATAGCAAAATATTTCCCAGACATGACAAGAATGCTCTACTCATGAAATCTCAACAAGATCTGCATAATTCCCATGCCAGAAAGCATGCCAACACACATAGGTGAAATCTTAAAAACCACCCTAGATTAAGAGCTACAAGCAATCAGTGTCAGCTGGGGAAGGAAGAATCAGTTTTTATTTAATCCCAAGGGCCCAGCCCTGAATACATTTGAGCGACACTAAAGGAGCTCAGTAGGTTCATATATGTAAAAATATTTTTATAGAATTTGAATGATATGATTATGAAATTTTATATGTATCATATACCTTATTATAATGGAATAATTGTAGAAGTATAGAATCATGAATTTGAGAGGGAGTTGTGTGGGAAGGGCACAGGAGGAACTGGATGGAAAATGAAGTAAATGAAGTGTACTCATGCATGAAATGCTCTAAAAGAAAAAAGGTACAAAATTTTATTACCTGGTTCTGAATGGTCCAGAACTCACAAAGATCTATATCTCTTTGGCAACAAAGTGCTGGGATTAAAAGCATTGGCCACCATGCCTGGTCTGTGTTACTAATGCTGGAATAAAAATGTTTTCAGAGAGCTAATTGTAATATGTATTTACACATATGCTCATATGCACAGATTTTTCTATTTCTAATAAACTATGATTATGAATTATATGCATTGATATAAGTTGCACATATACTCTTATCACATAGCCATATATATAGTCACAAGTTGAAATGTTTATTTTGGAGAAAAAATAGAACTCAATTATCTTTACAAAATTATAGAAGAGAAAAAATCGTTCCCCACTGGGCATGGTGGCATACACATTTAATCCCAAAAGGCAGAGGCAGCTGGATCACTTTGAACTGACACTACCCTGGGCTATGAAGTGAGTTCTAGATCTTCCATGCCCATCTAGTGAGACCCTATCTCAAAAAAAAAAGGAAGATAGAAAGAAACGAAGAAAGAAAGAAGGAAGGAAGAAAGGAAGGAAGGAAGGAAGGAAGAAAGAAAGAAAGAAAGAAAGAAAGAAAGAAAGAAAAGGAAAGAAAGAAAAGAAAGAAAGAAGGAAAGAAAGAGGAACATCATGGAAAGGGGGAAAAATGATTATATGGTTTGGGAGTTTTCTCTGAGATTGAACTCTGTGTCTTAGTAATATCAGAAGCTTCATGCAGAAAGTCTCATCAGCATTACTGCCAAATGTGAACTGACGAAGGTCTACACAAATAAATGTGCCAAGGTGGATGGGATAAAGCCAACAAGGCATCAATCCTCCACAAAGAACTACAGGCAACTGAGGAAATTCCCGAACAGGACAAGTAGCCCTCCTGAAAGAAGAGCCCATCAGCTGTTTGTTCAGTGCCAAACAGGTGCCCAATGAAAGCATACATACAAATAGCATATATGGACTGAATAGTGTCTCTGTGTGTGTGTGTGTGTGTGTGTGTGTGTGTGTGTGTGTATATATATATATATATACAGAGAGAGAGAGAGAGAGAGAGAGAGATGTATGTATAGTTAAATAGATATAGATATACTGTGTGTTATATATATAACAATATGTATATTTGTGTGTGCATCCATTTATATTTGTTATAAATATTCACATATATCCATGTATGTATTTGTATATGCATGCAATAACAATTAATGAAAGAAGAGGAATTTGAAGGAGAGCAGGGAGAGATATATGGGAAGTTTCGGAGGGAGGAAAAGGAAAAAAAGTAATTATAATATTTTTTTTTACAATATATTTTTAAATTTTATTTTATTTATATGTTTATTACAATTTATTCACTTTGTATCCCCATTGCAGCCCCCTCCCTTGTCTCCTCTCAGTCCCACCCACCCTCTCTCTTCTCATTCTATACCCTTTTCCTAGTGCCCTGATAGGGGAGGACCTCTTCCTTGTCTATCTGACCCTAGCTTATCAGGTCTCATCAAGGCAGGCTGCATCATCTTCCTCTGTGGCCTGGCAAGGCTGCACCCACTAGGGGGAAGTGATCAGAGAGCCAGACACTGCATTTATGTCAAAGACAGCCCCTGTACCCCTTACTAGGTTACCCACTTGGAAACTGAGCAGCCTTTGGGCTTCCTTTGAACAGGGCATCGAGGTCCTCTCCATGCACGGTCCCTACTTGGAGTTTTGTTCTCTGCAGCTCCCCCTGGGCCCAAGTATTTTGGCTCTGTTTTTCCCCTTGTGGAGTTCCTGTTCCCTCCAGGTCTTTCTATCTCCCCCTTCTTCCCTAAAGATTCTGACACTCTGCCCAAAGTTTGGGTGAGTCTCAGTATCTCCTTTGTTTTTTTTTTTTTTTTTTTTTTTTTTTTGATTAAAACAAAAATAAATGACTAGTACCTCATATAAGACCAAGGTGACAATTTAATAATAATTAGAATTTCTATAAAAATAAGACTTAAAATAGTAAGCACAGCTGTAATACATCAAGTCAAAATATCAGCAAAACAATTTTAACTAATTACTTTGCACCCTCTATCCAAGTTTCATGCAATTTTTCAAGTAGATACTTTATTTTCAAATGTGTGCCAGAATATTTTCCAAAATTTGTACAAATAAGAGAAAGGAAGTTAACGTTTCTTTAATGCCAACAAAATCTCATTAATCCCAACTAACTTTATCTGATTAGTGTCATTCTGATCCTCTTTACTGTAGAGAACCATGCAGTCACAGAAATGGCTTGCTTGTGCTGCTGGATTCCCAAGCTTGTGCTGGACAGTTGCAAGGTTTTATTTCAGTTTTACTACGTAAGAAATACTACCTTCAGGACATAAGATATTAGCATACTTGTTTAATTTCTACAGTACATAAATAATTAAGAAGGAAAAAATATACTAAAAAGGTTTTGAAATAATCTTTTCAGTGTTTACAGAGTGCAGATCAGCCCAGCACGTTCAATAAATTCTTTTAAATAGGCTGCTCCATAGCCACAGACATTTGTCAATTTATCAGACAATTACCCAACTGTCCAACAAAAACACCTTCTTAAACATTCCAATATGTTGTTAAGAAAAAGATATGAAGTGTGAGGTAAAGTATTAAAATACTTAAAAGCACGCCTGCACTTCTTTGGTGAATGGACATGGCATTAATGAAGGTATATAAACTTCAGAAAATAAGAGTGAGTATGCAAGGAGAGATTTACTTCAAGTGAAATCCTCTGCCCTCAAAGGGTTAAATGTTAACAAAGTTGAAAAGCAGGAATCAGGCTCCTATTAGTCTTGAACACTAATCTTGTTGACGGCTGAAGTGTTTCCTTATTTTATCCATATTTATAATATTGAAGGAGGGTTATACGGTGGTGACTAATGACCAAACATCTGGACCCGGTGACCCTAAAAATCCTCTGGCCATTGCTGTTCACAATTAAATACCACATGAACTAAAATGATATTTTGGCTTGACCAGGACAAATGAGTTGGAAAAGCTTTAAAAAAAAAAAAGAGAGAGTAGTTTGTGTCCAAGCATTACAGAAATTATAGCCTATAGACATTTCACAATGCAAAGCTGATTTTCTTTTATGCCTAGAATGTCTCATTATTATTATGCATCAAAAATAAAACTAGGTATTTCCAGAATAAAATGAGTATTCTGGTAGACTGAACCTTGTGCACAATGGGGAATTTTATTTCAAAATTTTACCTCCCAGGGTTCTGACTGAGCTGTGGAAAATTAAATTATTTTAGGTGAAACAAAGTGGGAAACCTTTTTTTCTAAGGTGATTAAGTCTGTGTACAAACAGATTGCTAAAGGGAGCAGAGACTTCTTTACTAAATAAAAATAAATCTGTTTCCTTGTGGATCACGACAGCAGAGAACAGGCATGGTGAACTAGGATGCAATGGCCAGGCAGAAAACCAAAAGAGGAGAAAATGACTTCCATAGATCTTCTGTGACTCTGAAAGCCTGCGGAGTCTGCAGAGCCTTAGAGAAAGGTAGTGCTGAACTTTAGTCACTTTCTCCCCACGGGGTGAGAAAGATTTCCACTAGAGAAAGATTTGTGAAGGTTTCTCTCTGAAAATATGAGAGAGGAAGCCGTCATGATCTAATTTTGATATTAAGTTCAGATATATTCAAATGAATCCCCAATTGAACTACGAAAACCTCAAACTTGGCTTAGAACTTCACTGAGTAAACCATCAGGGATCTGAGTTTACCAGTTATGTCAATATGCAACTGATATGCAATAGCAAATGCTTCCTATCTAATATGATCACAAATTGCAAGCTGACTAGTAGTCAGCCCTAAAACAAGATGCTCTGAAGCTGACACCAATGAGTCTGTGATAATGACCTTTTAGAACTATGGAGGCTTATGTAATCCATACCTGGACAAAACCACAGAAACATAATTTACCCAGATTAATGATGGCAAAGATGAAAACTCTCCTGACAACTATAATATATGATACCATAATTGTAAGGACTTAAGTATAAAATCAACTATTTGTAGAATTTACACATTTTAGAAAAAGATTTCTTCCAAAAATATTGAGAAATAAAAAGCAAATGGACATTGGACATGAAATCAAATAAACCACATTAAACCAAGCTTGAAATAATAAAGCAGGAATTAGAATCTGTATAAGCAAGGAAATAAGATGGGAACAAATTTCCTATCACTATACATACAGAGGAATTTTTAAATTAATTAATTTTTTTCTTAATTACAATTTATTCACTTTATATCCCAGCTATAGCTCCCTCCGTTGTCCCCTCCCAATCCCACCCCCTCTCCCCCTTCTCCTTCCAAGCCCCTCCCCAATTCCACTCATAGGGGAGGTCCCCCTCCCCTTCCATGACCCTAACCTATCAGGTCTCATCAGGACTGGCTGCATTGTCTTCCCATGTAGAGGCATTTTAATCCAGTAACATAGCTACTCTGGCAAGGAAGGACTTCCAAAGACCTTAAATCCCTCTGGCTGGAATGCAGACACACCATTAGCACACACCTTTTATCCAAAAAATGTTGTCTAGTTGAGGGACAAAGTGCTGAATCAGAGAAAGACTGACAGAATGAATCAGAGATAAGATATACCCAACTCTCATAATAACAAACAGGAAAGAAAAAGCACTTAAGAGCACCTCAGAGACAGTGAAAGTGAGAGTACAGTAGAGTTTGTGAGTGCAGTAGAGTTGAGTAGAGTCCAGAATTGTGTAGTTCAGTACAGTTTGGTAAAGTTTTTTTGACTTCCATGCAGCCAGTTCTGTGCAGTTCAGTTCTGAAGTTCAGAGGCAGCTTTTCTAAGCAGAGCAATTCTGTGAGAATCTGAGAGAAGCCATTTGGAATCAGTCAGCTTGGAGAAGTATTTTGAGCCAGAATAGCTGAGTTGAACCAGTCAGCCAGAGGGCAAAAAGAACTGGAAAGATTGAGCTCATTCAGCAGTTAATTTAAGGCTAAAAACATTCTAGGCTTAGGTGAGCAGACAGAGGCTGGAAGCTGAAGCCTTCAGGGTTCAGGCTTGGAGATCAGATTATATGGAGGCGAAAACCTTCCAGGTCAGACTGGGGGCTGGTTAGATGGAAATGTTCTGCACCCAACCCAAGCCAAGTATTAGTAAAGCTTGGGTATGGATCTCATCTCATCCCCCCATCAGAGGAAATGAAAACAACATTTACAACTACAGAGTTAACAAGCAAGAAAGAAGTATACATATCTGAAAAATCAAAGGCATAGTAGAATGACACTATCTTTAAGGCAGGCAGAGAGAAAGATGACATGTTAAATACAGAGTTAGTATTTTACTTGTAAAACTGAATATTCATAAATTAGAGAATGAATCATGAAAGATGCAGCACTCAGATTTTAAAGCAACAATTGTCATTTCCCACAGATAGATCTATTAATAGCAGAAACAGGAAACAGTCAAGAAATCTTGTATCTCTAAAAATAAATAAATAAACAAAACAAAGCAAGCAACCAAGAGGAAATAAATATATGTGGTAATTAATAACATTGATAAAAATTCTATGAGCAAAACAAATCTGAGTATTTAATAGAGGAACCCTACTGAGATCACTTTAGCAGATTTTCAAACAATGAAATTTTTAGACAGGTTATTTCAAAGTGGTATAAAACAAACAGCACCATAATTAGTTATGAAATCAATACTTACATATAGAATATGCATACAAATGTATGTATATGTGTTTTTATGAACATGTATATGTATGTTCATATACCTCAACCGTGTATATATCCTTTTAAATTTAGTATAATTATTTTTTCATATTTTCCCTCAATTATAGTTTTAAATATCAGCTTAAAATTAATTTACACTGTTATCTAAGAATGGTGATGACCCCTTCATTACATATGTGAAAGAAACATATGTAGAATAGATATACATATTTAAAAAGAAGCTACCACCCCTAAAAAATGCACATGAAATAGAGCTAAAAGTGACTGAGATAATGATTCATGGCCTTGTAGTTTTCTGCTATTTGCTATGGAATAAGTATAAAGAAGTTATATTATTTTAACAGAGTATAGAATTCTATGCAGAATTCACCTAAAGTAAAAGGAATATAAAATGTAAATATAAAAATGACAAATCAACAAAAGGTCAACTGATAAATAACATAATCAGTGAGAAAAAATGCCTTATAATTACTAAATAAAATAAATAAGAAATATGAAGACAGAGGTAATTTAAATGTGTTTACATAAAAGTATAGGTATGTAGCAAAAATGGAAGGCATCTTAAAATAAAAACTGGAGTTATCAATAAAAACAGAAAAACAATGAAATAAACATAGAATAAAAAGGCTATAGAAGCAATTCCACATTCCACGAGTTCATTGAATTAATATATTTCTCAGAGTTCTAGGCCTAAGCAATCTCTCAGGTAACTTTTAGAACAAATAGTACTGGTATTAGTTCATGTCCTCATAATACAGAAATAGATAAATAAATTATCATAACCATTTCACAACTTGTAAAGCAAATGGTAGTTTTAAAAATCTAAAATTAATAGTATTTTTGCATTGCCAAGTTTTCTCTTTTTTATATTATCAAATTCCAATTTTCCAATAGAGTAGTCACTTATAAAGTATCTTTTAGGATTATCTATGCTTTATATGGTCAGAACTTTTTAACCAATGATCAGAACTTTTTAACTTATTTCCATGGCCCATACCATTTCTTCCCAACATAAGCTAATTCATATTTGTATACAAGCAAAAGAAAAATAAGTCCCAGATGAATATTCTTTGTTCTGGTAGTTTGCATATAGGCATACATGTATATTATACATATAATATAACATATATATTACATGTTATATTATACATATAATATAACATATATATTACATGTTATATATAAATATTACTACATGTAATTTATAAGGCATTCTGTGTGAATATGTGAAGCTGATGATTATAGGATCGAATTAAAGAATAAGTCAAGTTAGTAAATTTCAAACATCCATCTGTCTGTCTAGATTACAGTCCACAAAAAACAAAAGCAAAAACAAAACTCTGGATAATGTTTGTGAATAACACATCCTAAAAAGATATATTTTGACGGTAGAGATAACAAGCAATAGGACTTGGAATAAAAAAAATACTGAATTGTTAGAAAAGTTGGTTTCTTTAGTAAAAATGACTCTTGAATTTTTAAAACGCTAAGAAATTATCTAAATTTAAATACTCTAACCCTGTACAATATCTTACATGTAGAACCATACCGTGTTAAAAATAAGCAAAGGTTGTTCATGGGAAGTAATTTTAAATTTCTGAAATATAGTTACGCTTTCTAATGAATGAGTTAAGCAGACACCATTTTGTTGATAAGCATCACATGGGAGAATGGTGGGCTAGCCGTTGTGGGGAAGTAAATCAGTCATAGGCTGGAAAATAGAATCCACATGCGCGACCTGCAGGCCTGCTTGAGCCAGCAGCCAACACTCTCCTCACACTGTGTTAGCTCTGTGCTGTCCGGGGAAAGATTGTTAATGGGGAGTGTGATTAGAACATGAAACTTGATCCTGGGAAAACAGACAGCACGACCATCACAGATGCCACTTAGGATCACTTTAGGGTCTGAAGGATATCATTTGGTGTCAAGAAGTAAATAAAGAGCTTGATTACCCCAAGATGTTTGCTAAATCCACTCAAAGTGTGGAACTTGGCTTAACAGTTTGGGGAGATTAAATGCTACTATGAGCAGTATAGTAAAATGTAGTAAATTGAAAACAACCAGGGAATTCTTTCAAGGGTGGCTTTTGTTTGTTGTAGACCAAGACAACAAATTGTTGCGACATGCTATACTTAGTCTACTAGGGCAAAAACACACCCTTTCCCCAGTGTTTGTTTCTTCACCCAATTATCATCTATCCATACATCCAGTGTTATACTTAATGTTTCTATTGCTTCAATGAAACATCATGACCAAAAGAGCAAGGTTTTATTTCGCTTCTACATTGTAGTCCACTATTGAAGAAAGCCAGGGCAGGAACTCAAACATTACAGGAATCCAGAGCCAGAAGCTCATGCAGTAGAGGCGATGGAAGGTGTTGCTTATAGGCTTGCCTCATCATGGTTTGCTCAACCTGCTTTCTTATAGAGGCGAGGACCACCCCCATAGTGAAGGCACCACCCACAATGGGCGGGGCAGAGCCCTCCCCTTTGATGACTAACTGAGTAAATGCCTAACAGTCCCTTGCCAACTGTCCCTTTTTATGAGAGCTTTCTCTTAATTGTGATCCCGCTTCTCAGATGATTTTAACTTGTATCGAATTGACTTAATATTATCCAGCGCAATCAGAACAGATTCTGAGACTCATAGCCAAACATTAGGAGAGCAAGGGGAGCCTTGTGGAAGAGTAGGGGGAAGGATAAAAGGACCCAGAATGTTACGAACTCCACAAGACCAACAGAGCCAACTAACCAGGGCCCAAGGGGTCTTACTGAGACTGAAGCACCAACAAAGGACCATGCATAGACTGGACCTCGGACCCCAAACACATTGGTAGCTGATGAGCAGCTTGGTCTTCATGTAGATTCCCTAGTAATCACAGCAGAGGCTGACTCTGACATAAACTCTGTTGTCTGATTTTCTTTCCTTTCTTTCTCCCTCTCTTTCTTTCTCCCACTCTTTTCTTTCTTTCTTTCTTTCTTTCTTTCTTTCTTTCTTTCTTTCTTTCTTTCTTTCTTATCTCTTTTTCTTTCTTTTTGAGGTTTTAGATTTTTTTCTCTTATTTATTCACTTATTACAATTTATTCAATTTGTATCCCGGCTGAGGCCCCCTTCCTCTTCTCCTCCCAATCCCATCCTCATTACCTCTTCTCTCTCTATTACCCTCCCCTAGTCCACTGATATGGGAGGACCTCCTCCCTTTCTATTTGACCCTAGCCTATCAGGTCTCATCAGGACTAGTTACATTGTCTTCCTCTATGGCCTGGAAATAATGCACCTCCATGGGGAGGTGATCAGAGAGCCTACCACAGAGTTCATGCCAGAGAAATTTCCTGCTCCCCTTTACTAGGGACCCCACATGGAGACTGAGTCTATAGCTACATCTGAGCCAGGGCTTTAGGTAATCTCCTTGCATTGTCCTTGGTTGAGGTATCATTCTCTTTAGGGGCCACAGGCTCAGTTTTTATGGCTCTGTTGGTCTCCTTTTGGAGCTCCTCTCTTCCTTCAAGATTCCCTGCACTCTGCCCAGATTTTGGCTATGAGTCTCAGCCTCTGCTTAGATACCTTGATCAATAGAGTCTTTCAGAGGCCCTCTGTGGTGGGCTCCTGTCTTGTTCTCTATTTTCTCCTTCTTCCAATGTCCATCCTATTTGCCTTTCTGAGTGAGGATTGATCATCTTACCCAGGATCCTCCTTCTTGCTTAGCTTCTTTAGGGGTACGGATTTCAATATGTTTATCCTAAATTATATGTCTAATATCCAGTTATAATTGAGTATATACTATGTGTCTTTCTGCTTCTGAGTTACCTCACTCAGGATGATCTTTTCTAGATCCCACCATTTGCCTGCAAATTTCATGATTTCCTTGTTTTTAATTGCTGAGTAGTATTCCATTATGCAAATGCACCACAATTTCTGTATCCATACCTAAGTTGAGGGACATCTGGGTTGTTTCCAGATTCTGGCTATTACGAATAAAGCTGCTATGAACATAGTTGAGCAAATGTCCTTGTACACTTGAGCCTCTTTTGGATATATGCCTAGGAGTGGTGTAGCTGGGTCTTGAGGAAGCGCTATTCCTAATTGTCTGAGAAAGTACCAGCTTGATTTCCAAAGTGGTTATACAAGTTTACCTTCCTACCAGCAATGGAGCAGGGTTCCCCTTTCTCCACAAGCTCTCCATCATGTGTTGTCACTTGAGTTTTTGATCTTAGCCATTCTGGTGGGTGTAAGGTGAAATCTCAGGGTCATTTTGATTTGCATTAATCCAGAATATATAAAGAACTCAAGAAGTTAAACAGCAACAAATCAAGTGATCCAGTTAAAAAAAATGGGGTACAGAGATAAACAGAGAATTCTCAAGAGAGGAATATCGAATGATAGAGAAACACTTAAAGAAATGCTCAGCATCCTATTGCCTGATTTTCAGTCACGACTCCCTGGTGGGCCTGCCTTGCTGGCCTCAGTAGAAGAGGATGATGCAACTTGATGTGCTGAGGAGAGTTTGTAGGGGGAAGGGGGCTCCCCTTTTTTGAAGAGTAGGGGAGGAGAGATAAGGGACAGAGGGACAAGGCTATGATCTGGAGGTAAAGTTAATTAAAAAATATCCAACATACCATTTATTTAATTTTTAATAACACATGAAAGTGCAAATGCACTTTTCCAAGTCCTGTCACAGGATACAAGATGCAATTTTTACATTATAATATAGTGACAGAAAGACATAATCCAGACTCTGATGGTTGCAATTGATGTAGCTCCAGTTCAAGTTAGTTTATTCAGAAAAATCCACCTGGCAAAAGTTAATATATCTAAGGATTATAGAAATAGTGTTAGCCTCAGCTATACCTACCAGCTTAAATAATATTTCAGAATACAAAGTAGCTTGTTTAGATAATTTCAACCAAAATTGAATTTTACTGTGTTAAAATTCAGGCTGTAACTTTAATGTTATCTTACGTCTTCCTTTACCATTTTCCTTCTCTAGAATTTTGGACACCACTTCATTTGTATCCTGATTAAGCTCGTTTGTATCCATGCCAGTTACACATAAAGATTCCCTTAAAATATCGATAGTGGTATTCATATTCTATGTTTATTTGTTTGTTTTTGTTGAGGCAAATCTCTCTATGCAATACTTAATGTACAATAACTGGCTATGTAGGCAAGGATGGCATCAAACACACAAAGATCTGTCAGCCTCTACCTCTTTGGAGCTGGGATTAAGACATGGGAGGAGATGAGGGAGGGAGGGTAGGATTGGGAGGGGAAAAGAGAGGGGGCTACAGCTGGGATACAAAGTGAATAAATTGTAATTAATAAAATATAGATTAATTTAAAAAAGTATGCACCACTCAGAGGCTGTCTTTGTCATGGACTCAGTGGCTGGTTCTTTGATCCCCTTTCCCTCAGGGGAGCAGCCTTGCCAGGCCACAGAGGAAGACAATACAGCCAGTCCTCATGAGACCTGATAGGCTAGGGTCAGATAGAACAGGAGGAGGTCCTCCCCTATCAGTGGACTAGGGGAGGGGCATGGAGGAGAAGAGGGAGGGAAGGTGAAACTGGGAGGAGATGAGGGAGGGTGCTATATCTGGGATACAAAGTGAATAAATTATAATAAATAAAAATTTTAAAAAAGTATGCACCACCATGCTGGGCCATGAGGAGTGTTTTAAATATTTCTTGGTTTTTATAAAGTTAGTTCTTTTATCTTCTGACTTTTGTCCCTAAGGTTCAGGTAGAATGCACTTCAGAGCCAGTCTCTGAAATAAATATTAAGACTTGAATCAAAAAGCCACAGAACTAAGGAATGCAGACCCTCAGATTAAGAACAGAGGCATCAAACTGAAGAGCAAACTATGTTATTATAGGGTCCTCAAACGATAAAATGTAAATCAGAAGGTAGAGGGTTCATTTGTTTGAATTTGTGTCTGAATCACAGAAGCGGTTTTTTAACACAACTTTTTGAGTCAAAGCTTAGCAATTTTTAAATCAAAATAAAAATAAAAGAGTCCTATTAGGAATGAACATTTATTGAGGCCTAGGAAGTCTGGGCTAAGGATGTCAATTGTTCACTCCTGTGATTGTGTTATCCTTGTTGTGAGGGTGAATACACTCAATTGTTCCTAAGTAATGGCAACGTTTACTAAATGATTTATCAGCCATTCAGTATGCAAAAAGTTTTACATTACTGTTTTTGTTTATTACATTTTTGACAACAGAAATGAGGCATTATTTATATCCCATGTATAAGCTTCATTTTCACAGATATTGTGTAAAACATACTATAATGAGCTATTAGATAGTAAAAAAAATAAAAAGAAAAGCAAACTGGTATTGACAGTTGTCCTGGGGTGCTTTGAAAATAGAATTTTCTTGACTCAGTAAGAATCAGCAGGATATCAAAACAAATGGTGAGACTCATAGCCAAACTCATTGCCCAAAGATTGGGAATCTTAGAAAAGAAGGGGGACATAGAAAGACCTGCAGGGCGCAGGAGCTCCATGAGGAGAGCAACAGAACCAAAAATCTGGGCCCAGGGGTCTTTTCTGAGACTGATACTCTAACCAAGGACCATTCATGGAGATACCTAGAACCCCTGCTCAGATGTAGCCCGTGGCAGCTCATTTTCCAAGTGGGTACCCCAGTAAGGGGAACAGAGACTGTCTCTGACATGAACTCAGTGTCTAGCTCTTTGGGAAGTAGCCTTACCAGGCCACAGTGGAAGGCAATGCAGCCAGTGCTGATGAGACCTGATAGGCTAGGGTTAAATGGAAGGGGAGGAGGACCTCCCCTATCAGTGGACTAGGTGAGCGTCATAGAAGGAGATAAGGGAAGGAGGGTGGGATTGGGAGGGGATGAGGGAAGGGGCTACAGCTGGGATACAAAATGAATAAACTGTAATTAATAAAAAATAAACAAAAAAGAAAAAAATGAATCAGCAGGTGCAACTCCATGATCTGAGCTGTAATTCTATACTGCATCCTGTTCATGTGGCAAGATAAATTTTCTTCATTCTAAATTTTGTGATTATTACTTCATCTTATGGTTTTGACCTCCATGACAATCCTCAATAGAAACAAAACCAGGTTTTCTTGTGTCATAGTGTTTTCAGTATCCGGTGTAACCACAGTAATGATTGTACACTGATTGTCATCCTGGCTTGTGCAAAGTTTACTTTGAGCCAGACAATTGTATTTTTCATAGAGCACTTATGTTTGTTATGTTGATCAAATAATGTTTCAGTAGTTTTCCTTCATGAAAATGTAATAACGCTAGTTCTAAGGGTTGTGTCAGACGATGAAGACTCTGAGAAGCCATCTAACTGGTATGACCCTGACTGGAGGTTGCCAATTGCTTTTCACAGGTCAGCAGTGATGCCTATAATGACTCATGTCTACTGCTTTTATTTACATGTTGTACTTTTTAATTAGCATTAGTAATCATTGGATACAGAGCAAACAGAAATATGAGTCATTCAGTTTCTGGGTTCCCTCCCAAAATTTCAGAAAAGCTGGGCTTTGACTCAGAATACAAGTTTTTTTTTTTTTCCCGTGTTGTATTGTCACTAAAATCATCTTTACTTAATCTATACAGTCTGTTAATAGGAATTGTATTGCACACACACACACACACACACACACACACACACGCTTGTGAAAGAAAGGGAAATTCTCCATTTCACTTGTTCTTTCTTCCCCTCAATTAGAGACAGACTCAAGACTATTTAATACTTAAAAATAACGCTGCATCCATAATCAATTGGTGTATCATCACAAGAGTTTTGGCCACTACATGATCAATAGAAACTGTTGAGGGTAAATTCAGTGTTTTGCACTGCCAACTTCAAGCACATGTACAAGTATCTGACCCTGAACCCCAGAGAGACAAAAGAGCATTCTGAGTATAGTATTGTTTATTTTTCTATCCATTTGATAAATGAAAACAAACAAACAAAATCCCTTTACTCTGGTTCTAGTTTATATCACCCCCCCTTTTTTTCTGCATGGCCAACTTAAGTTCAGAACATACAAAAATAAAATGATTATGGCATTGTAAATGTATTCTGTCATAAATGTATGCTGAGACAACACATGGAGCCACACTTCCCCAGTCTGCTTATTTCTGAGGGAGTCAAGCCTCAATTTGTCTCATTCCAGTTCTAGATGAAACTATTTTTAAAAGTCTGAGAAGGCCCCTCTGGTGAGCATGAAGGATCCACACACTGCCAATAATCCCACAGCAGCACAGCAAAGAGGCATTCAGTCTGGCATCCCAGGATTTTTCTGTAATGTTCAATTTAATGTTTTGGGACGTATCCCAAACAGACTGGCTTCTCCTTGGAGTCTGCTCTCTACTAAATGAGACCTGAGTGGAGATTGTTAAAAAAAAAAAATAAAAAAAAAAAAAATAAAAAAAACCACATCTGATTGAAATCTGTGATGAGTCCTCTTCTCTCTGAAGCCAAGTATGGGAAGGAATTCTTGTCCCTGCCTTGCAGCCTGAGCTGTGAGCGGCACAGCTATGGGAAATCTAGAGAGAAGATAAATTCAACTCTATGGATCTTCATTCTGATGTTCATCTTAAACTGTGGTTTTGTGTATCATTTCAGTGAAAAGGAAAGAAAAATTTCATGGTTGTGGGAGATGCGGTAGTGTTGATTGCGTGTGTGTGTGTGTGTGTGTGTGTGTGTGTGTGTATACATTTGTATATGTGTATACACCTGTTCCTGCTTCCAATTTCTGGTTCTCGTGGCAGTGCCGTGTGTCTTGGATGCTTAAGATAACTTCACTAGGTCCTGCTCTGACTTTTCGTTTGAACTACCTTTTTCATTGATCCTAACAACTCACCTTGGTCAGCATGGGATCAATAGTTCTGTTTCCTAAGAAAGCTGTCGGGGAACTAAGTGACTGTTCTGGGAGGAAAACTGATTTGAATAGCTGCTTTCCTCCGGTGTCTACACAGTTTCTGTACTATCTCAGAATGACATAAATTATGCTTTTGTAATTGACACTACATGAAAGAATTTACATGTCCAAATGTCTACAATAGAGAAAGTTTAGAATTTTTGGCTTCACAGTATTGAAAGCTAGAGAATATAGTAAAATGTCTATAAATAATTTGTGTAAAACATTGTATGACAGAAATTATAATACAAATACATATTTTATTTCCTTCAGGATGAGGCTAGAGAAAATAATGCTAATTCAAATGAAGAAACATAAAATCATGTATCCTATTCATTAAATATGGAAATTTATTTAAAAATATATAAGTATAATTCAATTATTAAAACTTTGTGTTTTAAATCCTAATGAAATTTATAAGTCCATTTTACATAGAATTAACAGTTCTACATATCAATTCATTTCTGGTATTGATTTATTTCCATGCTATGAACTAAAAAGTTTTTTTGAGGTGGACACAGTGTCCAATACAGACTGTCATCACTATACACACCACAAGCACACACATACACACACACGTCTCAACATTCTATCATATACCTTGGATTTCAGGTATGTGTAGGCATATGCACCTGTGTTTTAATCTTTATGGTTTTAAAAATCAACAAAGATAAAGCTACATTTATTAGAACACTCATGAGTATTTTTTTCAATAACGTTTAAATTGCTTGTGGGTTTTTTGTTGGTTTGTTTGTTTTTTGTACCTGCTGAAGTGGGCAGCTGGGGACACCCCTGGGTCGGTTCTTCTGATGCCACTCTAACTGTATGATTGCAGTGCCATTTAAGTATACAGCAAAGGGCAGCTAGGAAATAGAAAAGTGTAGCCTTTGAAGAGAGAACAGTGAACTGGGTAATGATTGTTTTACTGATGCATCTTTGAGAGTTTCACAGTGTCTGAACACTTGTATGATATTCTAGACATGAGTTCACTCTATTCTTGTCCATTTCTGTTTACCTTCAAAATACTGTTTGGAGTTGTGGATGTAGCTCAGTCTGTAGATTTTGTTTATCGTGTATAAGGTTGTGAGTATCCCTACCCAAAGTCTCGAAACGGATGTGACGGTAGCATTCAAGATCACCTGTAAGTGCAGAGTGACTTTAAGGCTAGTGTGGAATTTATGAGATAATACCTACAAAATAAAAATCAAGCTTAAACATCCTTTTCAATATTCAAAGACCGTTTACAGATTCTCCACAAAGTCAGAGTTTCTTAATTCAAGAATAATAGTTGGTTGGCAACGTAGTTTGATTTCCTAATGTCGTCCTGTCATCTACTATTGAGGGAATCCCATATCCAAAATCATTTGTGTTGTCAAATGAAAGTGTCACAGAAGACAGAACTTTAAAGACTTTACCTAAAAATAGTGAGTATCATGTGCTCTAAGCATATTTCCCAATCTGATGTTCCTTTGAGCTTAGTAATGTAAATATTATTATCCTCAGTTTACAATGAGGCAGTGGAATTTCAGGAAAGGCATAAGCATAAAAGAACCATTAAACAGCGGTTTCCCCTGTTACTATGGCAGAGATGAGACACAAATTAAGTTTTGTTCCATTGTTGTTCATCATTATTTAGCACACAGGACTATAGAGAAATGAAAATTTAAAATTAAAGCTTTTTGTGACATACATTTATTTCATTTCATTTATAAAACTCCAAATAAAAAGTGTCGCCTTTGAAGAGAGAACAGCAAACTGGGTAATGATTGTTTCACTGATTCATCTTTGAAAATTTCACAGTGTCTGCACACTTGTATGATATTCTACATACCATTTCACTCAGTTCTCGTTCATTTTTGTTTACCTTCAAATTTACCTTCCAATTTGTACTCAAAGAGACCTTTGGGTTCAAAAGGGTCACACGTAGTGCTAGAGGCAGAAAATCAACACTCAGTTATTTTTTCTTCTTTAAATTTATTTATTTATTTTATTGAAATGTTTGAAGGGGCATGCTTACGCTCATGTGCCACAGCATACAAGTGGGAATCAGAGGATAGTTTTGTAGAATCAGTTCTCTCCTTCCACCTTGTGTGTGTTCTAAGGATTGAACTCAGGGCACTAGAATTTTGTGTCAAGTGTTTTTCCCTACTGAGCCATGTGACCAGCCCCTCTCATTTATTTCTTATTGTTCTGTCTCTCTGTGTCTTGATACATGGTGATAAATTATAATTAAATAAATTAAAAGGTGGCCCTGTTCTCTTGGTCAATATTTCTTAAATATTTTCTACTCATTGATGTCTAAGACTTTTGTTTTTGTGAGACCTGGGGTATGCAGATATAAATCATAGGTATGTAAAACACACTTTTACTTGTAGTAATCATTAAGAACTATTTTTGACAATTCTTTTGTATACATATAATTTTATCCTTTACCAATGATTAATGTAAAATTTATTTATATATTTAATTTACTTAATTTTTTATTAATTTTTATTTTTTATATTAATCACAGGTTATTTACTTTGTATCCCAGCTATAGCCCTCTCCCTCATTCCCTCCCAATCCCACCCTCCCTCCCTCGTCTCCTCCCTGTCCCTTTCCAAGTCCACTGCTAGGGGAGGTCCTCCTCCCCTTCCATCTGACCCTAGCTTATCAGGTATCTTCAGAACTGGCTGCAATGTCCTCCTCTGTGGACTAGCAATGCTGTTCTTCCCTCTGGGGAGGCAGGGAGGAGGTAAAGGAGTCAGTCATTGAATTCATGTCAGAAATAGTTCCTGTTCCTCTTACTAGGGAACTGAACTACCATGGGCTACATATGAGCATAATGTAAATTTTATATTAACAAGCTAGACTGATCGCTTCTTGACTTTTTGGGTAAGATCTAGTGTAATAACTTAGACTTAATTTCTTCTTATTACCAGTTAATTAAATCTTGGCTATAGATTTGGTACTTCAGGATGCAGAGAATCTTCGTTTTCCAAGGTTGATTGATAGTTTGATTTCATAATCACCAATGCTGAGAATTACATTTCACACAAATATGTAGTACAAAATGCCAGAAGAATGTTTCTGACTATTTAAGAAACTCTTGGAAACTCTGCTCTACTTACAAACCAAAATTTATTTAATGATTTTCTTAAAACTCAAGAAACCCAATCAGCAAAATTTGAAATCTAATGTTCTAACACAATACAATCCAAAGAGCTAAGAATTTGATGTTTACTTGCTAACAAATAACAGTAGGAACATATGAAGATTGTTTGATTCATATAATTAAACCATCTGTTTAGAGTAGACAACTGTATGTATCACACATCACATACAACAGTCTTAAATATGATTTGAATAAAATGTAACATATTCTGGGTACCGGTTATGAGTGTTGCGTGGTATAACTGCATGTACAGCATAAACATAGTGCTTTGTTCTGAGCTAAGGCTGAAATTATGCAATGTGATACAACATACACTGCAGAACTACCTCTGATTTATCACACAATTGATTTTGGATGAATTTTGGTCATTGCTATAAATTTCAGCTACACATCTTTGCACAGAATATTGGGTCATGATACACAGTTTCAGAAGCTAGGATCTAGACACTTCTAGGGATGTGCCTTTAATGCCTGAGCTAAAGGTCATATAAAGCAAGATAGAGTGGACACAACAGAACTTAAGATTCAATGGTTTGGAGATGTGAAATTGGAGTGACACAATAAAATGTATGAAGAAAGTTTAGAGTACTCCTTGAACTGCATATATAACTGTACGCTAAGGTGTTTGCTTAATATGTGTCTTTGGAGACCCTAAATTCAGTCTTCAAACAAAGAACAAAATAGGTCTTATTGCTAGAGCAATAAGATAGTTGAAGGAGATAAAGGGGATACAAATTGGAAAGGAAGAAGTCAAAGATGCCAAAAACATACAATGGAAAAGAGATATCATCTTCAACAAATGGTGTTGGTCTAACTGGATGTCTACATGCAGAAAAATGCAAATACATCCATACTTATCACCCTGCACAAAACTAAAGTCCAAGTGGATCAAAGACCTCAACATAAAACCAGACACTTTAAATCGGTTAGAAGAAAAAGTGGGAAAGACCCTAGAACTCATTGGTACAGAAACAATTTCCTGAACAGAACACCAACAGTACAGGCCCTAAGAGCAACAATCAATAAATGGGACCTCCTGAAACTGAAAAGCTTCTGTAAAGCAAAGGACACCATCATCAAAACAAAACGAATGCCTACAGATTGGGAAAGGATCTCCACCAACCCTCTATCTGACAGAGGGCTAATATCTAGTATATATAAAGAACTAAAGAAGCTGAAAAGCAGCAAACCAAGTAATCCAATTAAAAAATGGGGTACAGAGCTAAACAGAATTCTCGATAGAGGAATATCAGATGGTAGAGAAACACTTAAAGAAATGCTCAACCTCACTAGCCATCAGGGAAATGCAAATCAAAATGACCCTGAGATTTCACCTTATACCGTCAGATGGCCAAGATCAAAAACTCAAGTGACGATACATGCTGAAGAGGTTGTGGAGAAAGGGGAACCCTCTTCCACTGCTGGTCGGAATGTAAACTTGTACAACCCCTCTGGAAATCAATCTGGTGCTTTCTCAGACAACTAGGAATAGCGCTTCCTCAAGATCCAGCCATACCACTTCCTAGGCATATATCCAAAAGAAGCTCAAATACACAATAAGGACATTTGCTCAACCATGTTTGTAGCAACTTTATTTGTAATAGCCAGAAACTGAAAACAGCCCAGGTGCCTCTCAACTGAAGAATGGATGCAGAAATTGTGGTACATCTACACAATGGAATATTACTCAGAAATGAAAAATAAGGAAATCATGAAATTTGCAAGTAAATGGTAAGAACTGGAAAGAATAATCCTGAGTGAGCTGTCCTAGAAGCAGAAAGCTACACATGGTATATACTCACTCATATAGACATGTAATATAGGATAAACCTACTAAAATCTGTACATCTAAAGAAACTAATCAAGAGAGAGGACCCTGACTAAAATCCTCAATCTCCATCCCAAAAGGCAAAGAGGATGGCCATTAGAAGAAGAAGAAAACAGGAAATAAGTTAGGAACTGCCACAGAGGGCCTCTGAAAGGCTCTGCCCTGCAGACTATCAAAGCAGATGCTGAGACTTATGGCCAACTGTTGGGCAGAGTGCATGGAATCTTATGAAAGAAGTGGGAAATAGCAAGATCTGGAGAGGACAGGAACCACACAAGGAGAGCAACAGAACCAGAAAATTCGAACATAGGGGTCTTTCCAGAGACTCATACTTCAACCAAGTACCATGCATGGAGATAACCTAGGACCCCTGAACAGATGTAGCCCATGGCAGTTCAGTTCAGTGTCCATAGTAGTGGGAAGAGGGACTGCCTCTGATATAAACTGATTGGCCTGCTCTTTGATCACTTCCCCCTGAAGGGTTAGCAGTCTTACCAGGCCACAGAAGATGACAATGCAGCCACTCCTGATGAGATCTGATAGACTAAGATCAGAAGGAAGGAGAGGGGGCCTCCCCTATAAGTGGACTTGGGGAGGGGCATGCATGAAGAAGGGGGAGAGAAGGTGGGATTAGGGAGGTGGGTGGGGTAATTAGGGGGGGATACAAAGTGAATAAAGTGTAATTAATAGAAGTTTAAAAAAATTTAAAAAAATAATGGAAAGGGATGTCTTTGATATCTTTTCTTAATTTTCCTCTCTGATTTTTTTCTGTTACTGTTTCACATTCAATAACTCCTCTACTGCAGCAGAAGAATCAATGCATTCTATATTGATTAAAACCTGATTTGATAGGGAAGGCATACACATTCTTTTCATTTTCATCCTTCTTCACATAGCTCTTAAGTGGTAACATACTACTAAAACTTTGCTCTCCATAAGATGAGACGCAAAAGAGAAACCATTGATCTGGGACTAAATATGACTATTTATCAGAAACTGTAATATGCAGTTTGCATACTACAAGCATAGTTTTGTAAGAGTAAAAAGTAGTAGCACATACAAACATACATAAAATATTTTTCATCTAGTAACTGATACACTATCTGGTAATATTTTACAAATTAAACAAAATTAGGATTAAAAAGTTTACCTTTTTTGATGAGAAAATTTCAAGTTATTATTTTTCATTTAAGATGAAATTGATACATAAATGTGTTTAAATGTGATTAGGAGTTACTTAGGTGTTGTATTTTTGTAAATGAAATAGATAGATAGATAGATAGATAGATAGATAGATAGATTTACTTACACAGTATTTTATTTTTACTTATGATAAAATTAAAATTAATTTCTATTATCTGATTTTCAGTTTATTTCTTATATACATACATAAACAAAGTGTGTACACATCTGTACACATACTTGAGAACAATCAAAGAATTTCACATATATGTACACATGTACACATATGCACATGGGTACACACATTTATATGTACCCATATATAAGTGTATAGCTTGGACTTTCAAGAGTTCTCTTGAGATATATTCATAACTGTTTACAGGCTGTTGCCACTGAACTGTCTTCCTATTACATTGAATTTATCCACTCTTAACTGCACTATATCTCTCATAGATGTTATTATTCTTCTAGTCATGTAATGAGTCTAGAAAATTTGGAGCCATCTTTTGCTTTCTTCACTCTTTCATCTTCTAATTATGACCTGTCTCCAAGACTTACCATTCCTTCATCTCTGCCCCCACCTCATTTTCTTAGCTTTCTCAGTACCTCCAGCTTTCATCACCTCAGATGTAAATTACTGAGGAAGCCTTCAGGCTCATTCCCTTGCCTCCACTTCATCATCCTCTGCTTTGGACGCAGATCAGGGGCCTGTCAGTTTCACAGCCACTAGCTAGTCCAAGCACTTCTTTGGGGATGTCTGGATTATTCTCATCTAAGTCTGCTTTCTAAACTGAGTTTAGAGTTTGCTCTAAACTCAGGGGAGCCCATTTTCTATCCGGTCTTACAACAGACCATTAGGTACTGGCCTCAAATTCTTGTCTTGAATTATTCTCTGTTCCTTTCTCTTTCTCTCCTTCTCTTTCTTCCTTTTATTCATATTTTATTCACTATTGAAAACTCAATTCAAAGTTAGTGTTCCCTATGTTTGTGGGTTGCATATTGTCAGCATTTCTCCATCTTCTTAAGTCATGATTTCCTTATCTATCATTTGCTTTGGTCCATCTTTGCTCTTTAGTATATAAATATGTATATCTTATTAAAAAGAAGTATATAATTCTTATGTAACATTAGTGTTACTTCTGTCTTTAATAGCTGTTGTATGGACAAAAGTAAAATTCTTACTTACGAATTCATTAAACAAGCATCATTGCTTTTGTAAATACATCTGAAAAGCAGTAAGGATTCCCTCAGTGTTAAATATTTCATTACTGGCTTCTTTATATTTCATGCGTCTAATAAGTTTGGCTTATTTATAGTCTTATCCTGACCTACATATTCAGAATATTTTTCAGTAAAGAGAAATATGCTAATAGGAGACAGTTTACTTGAAAGGGTTTCTGCATACATCAAAATGCATTGTGAAGTGTGCGTTATGTCTTCTTACTAATTGTCTTGCTCTGTTGAAGAAACATCAAAATAGATGAACATCTGAGTCTATGCACATACTTTAATTTTCTTATTGATTTACATCAGCAGTATAATTTCACTCGTAGTTAAGTGTCTTTGGATTTAAATAAGAATGTGGCTATATGAAGCTTGTGATTTTTTTTTTTTTTTTTGCTTACTCAAAAAACGTTGTGAGTGAAGACAGAAAAGAAACGAGTTGTTCTTAGTAAAATGAAACTGCATAAAATCCCCAGCAGTTCAATCCTTGGCATTCTGGACTTTTTCACAAATTACAACTGCAAGTTTAACAGCCAACCTTTGGGACTTCAATGTACCAGGTAGGGGATATTGTTCCATTGAATAATTGCTCTCCAGAGAAAAGGCATTTTGGTGACTTTCATGTTAGAAGCCAGCACAAGTCAGTGGGTCATTTATCATTAGTGAGTGTCACTGAAGAGTTAAAATATAAAGAAAAGGGCCCAATGACAGTAAGTTTCAGAGGGAAAAAGAATTGTGCAAATGGTCATGATAATCTGTCCTGATAATTGATGTTTTATATTTAAAATACATGCAAATATAAGCTTAAAGAAAATCTAACAAAACAAATTTTGAGACTTATTAAATAAAAGTTTTATGTTTTTGCGATTAATTCTTTAGAGTCCACATCAAAAAAACAGCAGAGTAAATTGAAAAGACTAAAATTCTTAACAGTCTGAAGTAAATATTTACTATCTTTTTACTTTTATTGGGTCTCTTTTATACAAATTATGCATTTGTATTTATCTATTTTAGCATAAAAGAAGAAAATTGTGATAAAAATCAACTATGTTATCACAAAAAGAAATGATGCTAAAAATGGCTACTAGGTGGAAAAGAGGGTGCTGCTTTTATGGTTGTAATTCAATGTTTTAGATTGCATTTTTGTTTGGTTTTGTTTCTCTCTCCCTTTTTATTTCTAAGATTGTAATTTAGTTACATATTCTCCTTCTTTTTACTATTTCCAAAACCTATTTTCCTCCTTCCTTTCTTTAAAATTCATGGCCTGTTTTGTCATTAATTGTTATTTTTTGCAGTCTGTATTTATATATACATATGTTTCTAAATGTAACCTGCAGGGTCCATGTAATTTTACTTGTATGTATGCTTTCAGGACTGACTATTCCTTACTTGACTGCCAACTGGAGCCATCTTCCCTCAGGTGCTGCTTTTGAGTCATACGGTATCCTAGCTTGAAGTTGGCCACTGCAGTCACGAAAGAACCCATCTGCAAACTTTCAAGAGGTAAATTAGAATCAATCATTTTAGGCAAAGCATAACAGAATTACAGTCCTTAGATCCAGCAGTGAGAGCTCCAGGAGCCAAAGTGGTGATTCGTAGTGTTGAGCTTTAGACCACAGAATCCACCTTAAGAAATTTGTGCTGACGCAATAAGAGGGTAGGAAGAAGCCAACAGAATCAAAAGAGAAGCAGGAGAAACGGCTTGGACCCTCAGACACCAGGTTATTTTAATCTCTGTTACTAGGACAATGACAGACACTCCAGCCTTCTCAGAATTTCGGTGTCCCTGGGACAAGGTGACTTGTGTCACTGTAGTAACGAGTGTGTAGGGTGCCTGTCAGGTACTAGCACTCTCCACAGGAGTTTACTTTTCTTCTGTTGATGTAGCTTCCGTAATATATATGCAACTACATGACTTCTCGGTCACCAGCCTCCCCCCTCCACTGCTCCATGTTAATAGCTAGGGCCATGGAGATCTCATCAGGCTCCAACAAATAGGGTCCAAAAAAGTAATCCGACTCTACTGAGGTGTGAAGAAATATTGGACTGAGGGAAATTAAATGATCTAATAAAAGCCTAAGTCATATCACTGTACCAGAGTTTATCAGAAGACAATGTAATATTGCACTGGGAATGAGACTCTTCACTTCTCTCTCGTGTCCTCAGGCTAGAGAGGAAGGAATAGATGTAAAGAGCCACAGGTCATGCCTTTTGACTGTGATCCCATCTCAGCAATCTGAAAGCTGAAGCCCAGCTTACACGATGGATGCATCTCTCAAAGCAAATGAACAAAAGCCATGTTTAGCAAGCTTAAAAAAAAAAAATCCACCCCTAGTACAAAAGTGCCATACAGGCTTTTAAAATGGCTCCACATCTTTGCAATTCCTTGGATTTAAAGTTAGGAAAGAATGATGAACTGAATGTGGACGACACAGGAGTCTCACCCATATGAGAACCTCTCTGACGTAGGATACATCCAGGGACCTTACTGCCTCCCCTAGTAGAATAGCAATAGATGTTGAAATTTATAGCCACAATCAATGGTATGGAATTCAAAGAATGGCAGTTCTCCAAAGGGAAATTAGTGTATGAGTCAGAGATGGGGAGGGGATCAAGAAAGGGATGAAGACTGCTAGGCCATCAATCCAAACAGTACCTTCTTCTGATACAGGTGGACATAGGCACAGGGTGGTGACAGTATCTTCCCTGGTGGGGAACGAGGGCTTATCTGCCAGTTTTGTATTTAGCAATACTCAAAGAGTTCTTCAGAATCACAGAACTCACTGTGATTTAACTGATAAAGTTGTCACAATATCTCAGAGGGTCAGTGGAAAAACCAAGAACTGACTTTAGGCCTCAACACCTTAGTTTGTCGAAAGACATCCTGTTACCTTTTTGAAAGAGACACGGAAACCCTGCTCACACAGTTGCTTCTCAATAAAAGAAAAACAAGAGCAGAGCTCCCTGCAAACATGAGTACACACTTAAAATGTATTTTAAAAATACATGCCTCTCTCTATAAACATGTATAGATATGATACTGATATATATAATACTGAATCTTTAGTATCAAATTTGAAGGAAACAAGCTAAATAGAAGGTGCAGTAGATAAAGACCAATGCTGTTTTAAAGAAATTAATAAATGTTTTAAGCGAGGTTTAAAGTTCCTTTCTCTGAAAGTTTTGATATACACACCTTTCTTTTTGCAATAGCTAATAAAGTTTTTTTATGTTTGAAGTGTTAAAAAAGAAAAACCATGATAGTATCCTTCCCTACCTCTTTTGATAAGTTTTGGTTAATGTATATTTTGTAGGATATTAAAATGGCTACACCAGTTTACTTCTTAGAATCATTGGCTTAAAGTTTTATTTCCATTATGTTTAATTACGTGTAAAGGCACGTGCGTGTGGGTGTGTGCATGTAAGTACAAGTGCTTTTGGAAGCCAGAGACATTGGATTCCCATGAGCTGGAGTGAGAGACTGTTATGAGCTGACTGATGTGGGTGTTGAAAACTGAACCCAGGTCCTCTAGAACAGCAGCAACAGCTCTTAACTTCTGAGCCATCCCTCCAGGTCCAGACATTGATTTATTTAAAGTACAAGTCACTAATACCAAAATCCTCTGCCAGAACCACTAGATATGTTAAGGGATTTCCTTTACAGCAGGGCATAATAAAGCATTCCTTTAATGCCTGCACTTGGGAGACAGAGGCAGAGGCAGGCAAAGCTCTGATTTCCAAGTCAGCCTGGTCTACAAGGTGAGTTCCAGGAGAGCCAGAGCTACATAGGAAGACTCCGTCTCACCCCTATCTGAAATCAAAACAACAAGAAAAAAAAAATTTTTTTTTACAAACTCAGGCTGACCTTTTGACATCTGTGGACTATTTCCATTCAGCTCAGTACAATATCAAAATAATAAAATAGAAAAGCCGCCAGTTAATTGAAGTTTCACATGTTTAAGTCTAGAATGTCTTTTTTCCAGTTAATATAAAACTAAATGGTGTGAATGGTGAGGCTAATAAACTCAGAGAAAAATGCATTTCAGATCATTTCAGTGAAACCCTTCTATTCTTAGTTTCTTTAAAATGGGCAATTAAAAACTTCTTATGTTCTAATTCATGAAAGATTTAGAATTTCAGAATAGCTTTGAGTCTCTTTTCTCTACTATTACAAAAATTGCATCTTATATATTCATATTTGTTTATTTGTGAGATGTACATGTATAATTATTGAACACATTAATATGTAATTGTGAGATTTGTACATATACTATCTATGTACATGTCTCTATTTCAAACTACTCTAGAAAGGATCTTGGATGATCATTTATCATCATTCTGTATAGTTTTATGCCACCTAGACACAAACTTACATAATTTAAGAAGAGGAAACCAGAATTAAGAAAATGTCTCTGCAGGGTGTGGTGGTGCAAGTCTGTAACCCCAGCACCCTGGAAGGAAGAGGCAGATGGATCGCTGTGAGTTCCAGACCAGCTTGGTCTACAAAGCAAGTCCAGGACAGCCAAGGCTACACAGAGAAGCTCTGTCTCAAAAAATCAAAATAAGAAAGAAGAAAGGAAGAAAGGAAGGAAGGAAGAAAGGAAGGAAGGAAGGAAGGAAGGAAGGAAGGAAGGAAGGAAGGAAGGAAGGAAAGAAAGAAGAGAAAAGAGAAGAAAATGTCTCGTAAAATCAGATTGTGGGGGAGCCTATAGAGCATTTCCTTGATTCCAGATTGATGGAGAGGACCCCAGCCCATTGTGGGTGGGACCATCCTGTGCTGGTGGTCCTGGATTTTATTAAAAAGCAGGCTGAGCAAACCACAAAGAGCAAGCCAGTAAACAGCATCTCTCTATGACCCCTGCATCAGCAACTGCCTCCAGGATCCTGCGCTGTTTGAATTCCTACCCTGACTTCCTGTAATGATGAACAGCAATCTGGAAGTGTGAGCCACATGAATGCTTTCCTTCCCAACTTTCTTTTGGTTGGGGTGTTTCATCATAGCAATAATAACCCTAACAAGTTGATACCAGAATAGTGGGGTGTTGCTGTGGCAGACTTGACCATGTTTTTAGGAGGATTTTGGAGGGAATTTGGGACTTTGGGCTAGAAAAATTGAGAGCTCAGTGGGATGTTCTGATTGACCTTGGAGGATAAGAATGTTAACAGTGTAGAAGATGAAGGCCTGGCTTTTGAAGTTTTGGAGGAAAGTTTAAAGACTCTACCAGGATTATTTGCTTTTTTTTTTTTTTTTTTTTTTTTTGAGTGAAGATTCTGTTATTCTGGTCAGCTGGGGATGAAGAGTCAGCCATGATTAACAAGAGCCAGCACCAAAGAAGCAAAACCTTTGTGTTACTGGGACAACTGATGATGGTTAGCTGTAGCTAAGAAATTAGCAGTGATTAGGAAGAAACCACCACCATTGATGTGAAGTCTGAGAAGTGTTTTCTCAAGGTCAGCTCAAAGAAACTGTGTTCTAGAAGCTGCCAAGGTTGTACCTTGTTCTGGCAACCAAACTTGGTAGGTTAAGAGCCACGCAGGTCATACTGGCTTTGAAGGTATGAAGGGCTCATACAGAGCAACTGAGGCTTGGCACTATGCAGAAAATCCGGAGTCCCTGGAGACAGCCCAGGAGAGGCTATTTGTGAAAGTGCAGCCCTATTGCAGCAAGGGTCCCTAGCAGTTTTGGAGATGCTAGTACCAATGGATGACCACCAAGAATAATACCATCAGTGGAGTGGAGCCAGCCGAAGCCTAGAATGTGAGCTGTGTGTGTTGCAGACTGTGGCACAGTCCATTGTGAGTGGTGCTATCCCTGGACTGGTGGTCTTGAGTTGTATAAGAAAGCAGACTGAACACACCATGGAGAGCAAGCCAATAAGCAGCACCCCTTCATGGTCTCTGCATCAGATCCTGCCTTTAGGTTCCAGCTGTGCTTGAGTTCTTGTCCTGACTTTCTTCAATGATGGGCAGTGCTATGGAAGTGTAGGCCAAATAAACCCTTTTCTCTCTAACTTGCTTTTGGTTATGGTGTTTCATTATAGCAATAGAAACCCTAAGACAATCGTTCAAGGTGCTCAAGTGGTTGTATTTTAACTTTAATTTTTAAGTTAATGTATCTGGCTTTAAAAATGTATACTGGGGAAAGCCAGCCCACAGCTTAAATAGCCTCTGGGTAGCCAACCCAGGCGTGCCACGTGGGCAATGCAGATAGGTCCACATACATGGAAGCAAGCCAGATCCTCAGCCTTAGCCAAATGTGGAATTGTTCGTGACAGAGAGCACTCACCATTGGGAAGGTGGAAGGTGGAAACCAGCTCCATCTTTAAGGCACAGCATTCCGCAGCTCTCTACAGTTCCCCCTTTTTGTTTTAGACGCATCAGGTAAGAGTAGAGGTCTGATCTCTGATATTAGAAATAAATTGGGACTTTGTACCGATGTTCATTTAGGTGTCATCCACCCAAAGAGCATCAGACCCGTCTGATACCTTTTTCTCAGAGGCGGGACCTGGGACATCAACCCGCATGCAACCAGACATGCTCTTCTCTGGGTCCAAAGCGGCTGACCCTGAGTGCAGTGCTTAGCCTCGCATCCTGAGCGTAACATTTTAGCTTTTTATGGTATCCAACCATACTTGGGGAGAATGTCCTGCATTTTCGCATAATTGTCAATGATCGGTCTCCATCAGCACCATCTACAGGCTCAGCCACAGCTCTTATGTACTTGTATTGTCATCTGTACACCCTCTTGAGTCATATCCAAAGAATAAATAATGCCAATTTTGATAGTAAAAAAAAAATGTATACTGGGTGACAAATTAGGAAATATGGCCCATCTTTACATGATATGCATAATGATGATATATACAATGGCCCATTATTTTGCTATGATTTTAAATATCTCCATCACAGCAACTGAAGTCCTGCTGTAAAATTTAAATACCTTTGAGGTAGGCATGCATAAAGAATTATTTAGCTCAGTCTACATGTGGACCTCGGAGTGAGGGGAGCAGGGGCTGCTGGTATCATGAACTCAGTTGACTGCTTTCTGATCACTCGCTCCTGATGATGCAGTCTTGCAAGGCCACGGAGGAAGAGGATCCAGGCAGTCCTGATGAGACTTAAGCTATGGGCAGATAGCAATAGTGGAGAACTCCCCCTTTCAGTGAACTGGTGAAGGAGATGAAGGGAAGAGGAAGGGAGGGTGGGACTCGGGGAGTTGAGGGGTGAGTCTTCAATCGGGATATATGATGAATAAATTCTGAAAGAAAAAAAAATTTAAAGAACAGTTTAGCAACCCAAGCCTCCACTTGACTTGGACAACATAAATACCCATTTTCTAGCAACATACCCAGGTTTTGTTGGGAATCTAGAACCACACTCTAAACAATGGAATAAGTTTATCCTCTCAAAATAACTCTTTCATTGACAGTGTATATTTAATCTTTCCAATTATGTCGAAATATGAGAGTACAAGACAAGACTGATCTTGCCTAGACTGTTTGTGGGTGCATCTCCAATAAGGCAACCTATGTCCTCTGAATGAACATGTATGAAAAAAAACTCTATTTACTAACTTATGCCTATTCACATTGAGCATGCATATGATTTAAGTCAGATGCTTCATGGGAATAATCAAAGAATGTCAATCAAAACTGAGAACCACATATGTTGTGCCCTTTACTGACCAAGACTTTGGAACACAGAAGGAATCCTCAAGCAATAATTGGAGCCCTTGAATAATATTTTACCTATGGGGATTGCTGCCTTTATTAACAGTGTATTCAATCTGTAAGGTGACTGTGTGGATATTAGCCTTATATTACAGGATAACAGTATTACATTTCAAAGACACAAAGAAGCTAAGTGTCAAGGATAAGCATATTACTAGGAAGGGGAAATATAATTGACAGAGAAAGTGGTTGAAGAGAGGGAAGAGGATAGGAGAGGGAGTGTTGAGGGAAATGAGGGTGGCGAACAGCTGTGGGGAGAGCAGGGGAGGGAGGAGAGAGGGCATGTAGAGAGAAGAGAAACCATGAGGGGGGTCATCTCGGAAACAAGCTGAAGAGCTACAAAAGGGACAGGGTAGACTGCTGGGAGGATATGGGGGTGACTCTAGCTGAGACGCCCTAGTAGCAGGGGTTATGGAGACTGAAGAGGCCACTCTCTAACCAGACAGGACTTCTAGTAGAGGGAGGATTACACCAACCCACCCACAAAAACTTCAACTCAGAATTTAGCCTGCCTGCAAGATGCACAGGGATAAAGATAGAGCAGAGATTGAGGGAATATCCAATCAAATCCTATCCCAACATGAGATCTACGCCAACGGAGGAGATAGCTAACTCCTGACACTAATAAAAACACTCTGCTAGGCTTGCAGATGGGAGCCTAGCATTGCCGTTCTGTGAGAGGCTCCACCCAACAAAGGATCAAAACAAAAGCTGAGACTCACAGCCAAACATTGGGTGAAACACAGGCAGCCTTGTGGAAGAGTGAGGTGAAGGAGAGAAGGACCTGGAGGGGTACAGGAACTCCACAAGAATCCCAACAGAGTCAACTAACCGGGGCTCAAGGGCTCTTGCAGAGAATGAAGCATCAACCAAGGACCATGTATGGACTAGACTTAAGCCCCCTACACGTATGTAGCTGATGGGCAGCTTAGTCTATGTGGGTTCTCTAGTAAGGGGAGAGGGGGCCATCTCTAACAAGGACTCTGTTGCATGCTTTTTGATCACTTCCCCCTGGCAGGGCTGCCTTGACAGACCATCAAGGAAGAGGATGCGCTCAACCCTGATGTGATTTGATGTGCTGAGGTAGGTTCAGGGGGGACCCTCCCCTTTTCATAGGGAGAGAGTAGGGAAGGTTAGGGAGAAGAGGGAGCGAGGGTGGGACCAGAAAGAGAAGGGGGGGCTATGATTTGGATGTAGTGAATAATTAAATAATTTAATAAAAAGATGACTGTTTTTAAATAAAGTTATCTTGGTACATTTGCAACCTGTGTGCACTTTTATTTCATTTTTATTTATTTTAAAATCATTTTTATTTATTTGCTCTATGTGTGAGACTATGCCTATGCCATAACACATATCCATAGGTCAGAGAGCAACTTTTAGAAGTTGATTTTCTCCTTCCACTATGTGAATTTTGGAGAATAAACTTAGGTCCTCAGCCTTGCCAGTACATTCCATTATTTGCTGAATTTTCTTTTCAGGCCTCATGATTCTTCAGTAAGATACCGAGAGCCTGAAACCACTCAGCTCAAACTGATTAACAGTAACATTTCTGTGCATTTTGAGCAAGGAATTCCTGAGTACTACAGAAGGTAAACACATAAAATATCTTCCAATTTTAAAATATTAACACTTTTGTTGTTGTTTTGTTTTTTGAGACGGGGTTTCTCTTCATTGCCTTGACTGTCCTGGACTAGCTTTGTAGACCAGGCTGGCCTTGAACTTACAACGATCTTCCTGTCTCTGTCTCCTTGAGTGCCAGGATTAAACGTGTGCACTACTTTGCCTGGGTAAGATATTAATGCTTTTAATATAATAATTTGTAAAAAATACTATAATGAGGTTTGAACTTTTGTAGTTGATGTTGTACTGAAAAGTGAATCTGAGGTCTTGGTCGTACTAGGCAAGCACTTTATCACTGAGCTGATCCCTCACTCAGCTTTCAGTTCACTTTTTTTTTTTTTGAGACAAAGTATCAGTAGCTTTCTCTGATGGCCTTGACTGACTGTATAGTCCAAGAAGGTTTGAGATGTGCAATCCACCTGCCTCTCCCTTGTGGATAGATGGGATTATAGGCTGAAACCAATAGGTCTGTAAAAAGGACTTGGCTCTTTGCATCCTCAGTCTTCTTGTATATCTTCAACACTCTTAAAAAGCTTTTGTTCTATTACTGAATGTATGCAAAAGAGTACATGCACATATGTGGGGGGGGGGGGTTGTAGACACAGAAGTCAACATTTCCTCATGTCCATAATAAATTCTATCTCATCTTCTAATCCTTGAAGAGTTCTCTTTGTTGAAACAACTTTCACTATGAAGTAACTTTCCTTTAGTTTCTCAAAGGCATTTTTCCTCCAATTAATCTTAGTACTTTGTTGCTCAACACTTGCAATAAAAGTCTTTGCTTAGGTGTTTGATGATAAGATAATAGCCTCATCACAGAAAATGGAGTTTCTCTGAAAAGCAGTCTCCTACATATGAGGAAGGTAAAGAAGACTTGCTTTAATTTGTACTTTAGAGTAACCTGAACTTGAAAGGCTTCAGCATTAACCTAAAATAGAAATTTATTATATGGAGAATTTGTCCCAAGAGCAAACTTAAATTTCCACAGGGATGGAAAGAATTGCTGCCTCAGTATTTTAAGTATTTAAAAAAACTTACCTGTCTACATAAATAAAATCAAGTGGATTTTTTTTTGTTTTGTTGTTGTTGTTTTTTTTTTTAATTGCCTATGTCTAATTGGTTGATTAGGCTGTTGTAGATTCCCAGGACTCTGAAGAAAAGAAACAACTCTGAAATCAGACATTGCTGTAAATAATAATAGGAAAAATAATTAAACTAGGCCATAAGGAAGAGTCAACTTAAAAACAGAAATAACCCCACAATATGCAAGGCTTTGTGAAACACAACATGAGTATACTGTTTAGAAGTTATTAAAAGAATAAAAGTTTTAAGAACATTAAAATGCAGAGTATTCTGAACAAGGGCTCCAGGAAGCTGCACAGCCTACACATATGTAAAACAGGTCTTACCTAAAACATGGAAGTAAGTTTGAATGATTCTGTTAAATATCTTCAGAAGTTATAAAGTAAACAGACTCAAAACAAAGACAAAATAACTAGATGAACAAACAGGAAACTTGAAGGAACCTGGAAAGATTAAATATGTTTTGGTATTCTCAAAACATTTTTCTCTTTCTCTAGATTGAGCCTTTGTTTCAGCCTTGGCCTTTGTAAAGCCACAGCGGTGAATGTATACTTGAGATATAATTTCTGTCACTCCTAAGCATGTGTGTGAACAGTGAAGAGTCCCCATGAATACACTTGCTGCCTTGATGAGAATCAAAACGTAACATGAATTTATTTTTATAAAATAGTTTCCTTCAATGAAAGGAATCTCAGCAAATTCTAGAATTATATCAGTACAAAAATATGCATTTATTATTGTAACTGCTAAGTTCTACAACATGTAATGACTCCATAAGTGGGCATTTTATATACAATGTAATTTGCATTTTTCAAACAATTGAAACGCGAAGGCAGCAGTTAGTTTTAATATTTAGCAGAAATTGAACAAAATTTTATTATTCTAGGAAATCAAACACAATGTGTATGCCATGGTACTTATTAGAAAGAATCCTCTGAAGCAGATAGAGATCTTTGTGCTCAGTGGGCATCTAAGATTTCTGTAATTCAGAGCAGTCAAATGATAGCTAGAGTCAGCAGCACTGCAGAGATAACCAAGCCAAAACTTGTCAGTGACAGCTCCGTGATCCACTTCATACCATGTTATCTTTTTACAAGATCCTCATTCTTCTCAATATTATTCTTTTCTGAATTACTTGGAGGGAGTAAATTGCATTGGATTTTTTTAAAATTCCAAATGATGTGGTTTTCTTTTAAAGAACTTGGAACACTGGTATACGAGCCACTTGGAAAGATACTTTCAATCTGGGTTCTACAACATGCCAGCGTCATGGGAAAGCGAGTACGAGTCAACTGTGGCAGCTAGAAAGACGGTCAAGCTTCTGTCTGTGCTCCAGTCTGAGAAGATGGAGTTTTGTGCGTCTCAAAGAGCAGGAATGACAACAAGGTATCTTTGAAAGAAGGCTTCCAAATCATAAATAGATAAATAAAGGAAAAATGATGGAAAAGGAGACCTACCGAGGCAGGTAACTATTTATAACTGAGGAGGGGTCTGTAGCTCCTTTGCTGCAGAGAGCAGGTGAACGCCTGGAACCCCTGAGGGTCATTACAGGCCTTTGTTATCAGAGTATAGATCTGAGTTTGGTTTTAAGTTTAGTTTTTACTTAAGTATATTTTGCATGTTCTTCTTAATTGCACCATACTAAATACTAACATCAATGTTTTAAGAGGAAGTCATGATTATGAATTTGCATGTATGTATATATATGTGCATATGTATATGCATATATCTGAGTTCAGATCCCCAGCAGCAGTTAGTTAGCTTCGGTTGTCAACTTGACATACCTGGCAACGGGAATCTCAACTGACTAACCCTGTCCATTAGAATAGCCTGTAGACATGTCTCTGGGTGGGTAGCATTTTCTTGATAGCTAATTGATCTAGAAGGGCTTAGCCCACTGTGGGCTAGACCTGGACTGTATAAGCAGGTAATTGGATCCCTGGAAAAATAAACAAATATGCAGTGTTCTTACATGATCTCTACTTCCATTCATGCTTCCCGGATTCTGCTGGACCTTCTTCCCTGGCTTCTCTCTATGAGGGATTGAAAACTTTAAGTGGAAATGAACTCTCTCCTCAACAAGTTGGTATTGGTTGCTGTTTTAACACAGCAAAACTGAACTACATAGAAAAACTGAGAAGAGTCATGTGCATGTACATTCCTAATTCTTCCGTTGATGAGGTACAGGTTTACGAAAAGACCAAACTGGCAAACTAGTCTAGCCAACCGTAGAGCGCTAGGTCCAGGGAGAAACTCTGTTTAAATATATGGTAGTGAGCAATAAAAGAAACACCTGGAGTTGACCTCTGCCTTTCACACACATGCCCACACCACACACACACACACACACACACACATACACACACACACAAATAATTTAAAAAATCACTAAGTTTCAAATACTTTAAATGTTTCTGGGAATTTTCATAGCTACATTGTTATTAGTTCTCAGCAATTTCACTGTGTGTATACATATACAAGACCAAAAGTCCCCAAAGGAAAAAAGTTCATTTTATATAGTCTACCATGTGTAAAGCTAGATTTATTTATAGACATATAAATCATGCATTTGCACCTGCATGAACAGAATACTGCATTTGGGAAGTATTTCTTCTTGCCAAGTCAGTGTTTAATAGAGCCAAACCTGGCAGAAAGTGATGCCTTCTACCATGTCTCTCTTTAAGGAGTTTCTCCCATGCTACATTGTGCCTATGTTCCACAATCACACTATTAATTCTAGCTATCGTTTGTTAAATTTTTTTGGCACAACACCATTTTAAAGATATTGTTTGTCTTTCAGCTCGACACAAGTCTGAAGGATATGCATTGTTTCCAAAGTTTTGAGATGAACACTGCGTGGCTCAGAAAATGGAAAGAAATCACTTCAATATTCTCTGTGGTTTCAAGGCTGATGTATCAAGTCTTCCAGGAAACTTCAGCCCTTGAAGAGAAAACCTGATACAATGTGGCATTTTTTCAGAGTGCTTTCTCAAAATCAAAGCAGCCCAGGTTGGCTCTGCAGTTTAAATTCACTGTATACATAAAGGTTGCTAAAGGCTGCTTAGATTCATATTTATTTCCTGATTTTGATAGTTCTCAACATTCACTCTTTTGTAGTGGATACTTTCTCAATATTTTTTGCCAAAATTTATGATGACAAGGTAAAAATCTTCCAGTACTTTTACTTTAAAAATACCTCTTATAGAGATTCCCAAGATTAATCCTTTCAGTATTAACATTTACATGAAGGAAGTAAATGGGTGATGTGCTCTTTTAAAGATAGATTATATTTCTTTCTAGAAGAAAGGGGGGACAGAATTGGAAGGCATTGAGAAAGCCTGGGCATGGGAGAATGAGGGTGCTATGCCACAGAATTATTGAAATCAGTGGAAGTAACAGTAGGTTTCTCATTTAGAAGATTATTTAACATTAATATTTAAATTCTATCTTGATACATAAATTAATTCTTTAGGCCAGGTTCAATTGTAATTTAGTATTTTGTCTCTTAGTTTAGCACATGGTTCCATAGTGTTCTCACAAGTAAGAAAAGAAAAAATGTGAGCGCCACATTGATTTCTCTAGGCATAGGCAACCCTTTACCTCGTATAAGCTTATAACAAACTGTCCCTTCCTACTCCATCTAGTTTATGAACTTAGTTCAAGATGTCACACAGAATCATAAATATTACATAATAGAACAGTGGGAATTGAACTAGTTTATTTAAAAAATTAGATAATTGTTTACTACGTGTGTTGTTTTTAAGCATAAATCATTACTTTCTTGGGCTGGGAATGCAACTCAGTTGAAGAACACTTAATTGTTTAATGCGTGGGGGACTCTAGATTCAGTTCCTAGTACTGCAACTAAACAGGACGGTGGCAAGAGCAAATGAATCAGAACAAAGAAAAACCCTTAATAACAACAACGAGGAGCCTCTACTTTGCTTATTCAGAACATTTCTTTTCTTTGTCAAAAAATATCAAAAACTGGGACCTCTTCATATAACCATCCCTTAGATGCTATTATTTTAACCTCTAGTTAAGCCTGCCCGGTTTTTATGACTTATACAGCAGAATAGTTAATAAGACACACTATTGTATTGTTAAAAAAAAAAAAGAAAAAATGCTCTGGACTTGAATCAGGCAACCAGATCTCTAGTTCATGTTCAGCAGTGGCTGGCTGTGCGCACAAAAAAAGTCACATGAGTGTGTTTAGACTTCGTTTCTGACTCATGAAGAGCTCCTTTGGTTAAACTGTGACTAATCACCCTTTATCTAAGACTAGCTACTCTCTGCTTTTTTCTTTCTTTTGCTAGGAAGTTGCAATAGTAAAGAATGAGGAAAAAAAAAAGACTTAAAAATGTAAAGTCATTTCTTTCAAATATAGGTCTTTAGAAAAAAAAATCATTTGATGGTTGTGTTTCTTTATAATCTCCCTGTGAAATTTAAGCATCAGATAAATTCACCGCGTGTTCTTTGCTAGACTGGTAACTATTAACTTCATGTGACATTTCCTTGTTATTTTTCTTTCCAGAAAAAAGAATGAAATTTAAAAGTAAACACTAGAACCCTTATTATTTCATTCTCTATAACTGCATAAAATAGTTTACAAATGAGATTAGTATGAATTTGAGAGAGAAATTTACAGGTTAACCTTCTTGATATTAGTTAATTGTAACCTTCTGTTAGTCTGTAGTAACCTTATTTCCAGGGTTAGAGCCAGTTTTTTTGCATTAGTTCTTCCAAAGGGACCACATGTCAAAGATCCTTGAACAGGGTACAATTTAAATTACTGGTGGTCCACTGGCTATTTTCCGTCTAGGAGAGCAAACACCAGATGTATTGTGGACAGGCTTTACAGGGTATTTAAAGAGACTGCAGTGGACAGAGAGCCCATTTCTCAATTGTGGGAAGTGCAAAGTGTCATCCTGCATAATCATCTCATTCTAGAGGAATTCAATTCATATTTAATCATGTTCCTTGAAATAATCGCATGAGGAGTCCATATATAAAGTAATTTTATAAAAGCAAGGCATGAGTCATTCTTCTTATCTAGCAAGTGACCCAAGTTTGCATGCCTGAGTAAAAGTGAGGCATGTGTCGGTGATACTTGATGTGAAATCTTATTTAAGGTTATTCAATTACATCTATTTGCTTTATTTATTAAAAATAATCGAAATATCTGTTAATTCAAGAAACACTTTAGAGCCACAATCATGAGGTATTTTGGTTTATTAAGTATCAGAAAAGTTTTAAAACCGTCTTTCTCTCCTATTGGACAAATATATCTGCATTTAGTGTGTCTCCCTCTCCGCCTCTTCTCCACTTCCCTTCTCTCTTCTGCAGACCCCTGCTGCTTTCAGGGTGACATTGACACTCAGCACAGCTACTAAACATGGTTTTTCTAACTGCTCCATGAGGCCAGGTGTGAACTGAGCAGCCACTGTGGCCAGCTGTGTGAAGCCTTTGATCTTTTATTTACATGTTGGTTTCATGTTTTGGTGCTAGATGAGAGTTCTTAACCAATCTTGGCTAAATGGATTCAGAATTTCCTTACAGAGGTTGGATTTAGCCACCATCTGATACAAGGGAAACCTGTTATTAATGCTTTCAACATAGTGCTGGAGCACAATGAAGTAACCGCCTTCCAACTCATGCTTTCTAGCTGTAAGACAATAAAATACTTTCCTATAGCAAAGGGAACTTTTATTGTGCCATGACTGTCTCCTAAGCTACATTTCCACTGAGAATAAGCTAAATAAAATTTATTATTGGTACCATTTCATGAACTTAGAGGAATATTTTGCACGATATTGAAAAGGAATTGTTCACTTTAATTTAATAGAGGGGTTAAAAAAAAAACCCTCAAAGTGTTACTCTGGGTGATCAAAATTTGTTGAGGGTAAAGCCCATCACCACGTATGCTTTTAAGTGTTTTTGAAATAAAAGTAACAGGAAGAAGCTGGAGGCATGGCATTGGATGTTAGCATTTAAGTGCAGAAAATTTAAATGTTTTCAAATTTTTGGTTAAAAAGTTTCATTCTTTGTACAGTTGAAATCTTGTTTGTAAGACTACGGCATGTCTCAGTAGTACACTGCTTACCCTGGGATCAATCCCCTCCAGTGCAAAGAACACAAAAAATGTTTGAAGCTATTTATCTACTTAGCACTATCAGGAGAGTTAAAGAATTGTGAAACCAAGACAGTGAGAAGAAATGGTATTTATAATTCATTTATAGTTGGAATTCAAGACCTAGCATCTATAATTTTTAACTTACTTCTTAGTGGCAAAATATTCCTATGGAAGGTAAGGTGTTAGCCAGATCCATTTTTAATCAAAATAAATCTGGAAACACCCAAATCAAGGCTAAGATTACCCATTAGAGATCCAACTTTCATCCTGGGTGAGATGTCTGTGGCTTCTGTATTTACCTTGCAAGTTAGAGGAGGCATGTTAAATCCAACATGGGCTTTCAGATAACAAATAAATGAATAAATAAACAAGCAAATAAAAAAATAAAAATCAAAGACTTCGTTTCAGTTGCTTCTCCTTGGACATTCCTGTCTGTCTTCATAGTCTCAAAGGTCTGCATTCTCCCGATGTCAATTTTCAGTGCCCTAAAAATCTATCTGCAGCTATAGGTGCTTGCTATTTCTCTTGCATTTAATTTTTTTTACATTGATAGCAGCTTTATTTGTAATTGCCAGAATCTGGAAACAACCCAGATGTCCCTCAGCTGTTAAAAACAAGGAAATCATGAAATTTGCAGGTAAATGAATGGATACAGTACAATTTCTAAATTAGTGATTGGCATGGAGGACACAGCCATTGTGGGTGGTGCCAGCTCTAGACATTGCCAGTCCTGGGTGTACACGGAAACAGGACAAAGCCAGTAAGCAGAATCCTTCGGGGCTGCCATCAGCTATTTTCTTCAGGTTCTTGCCTTCAATTCCTGCCCTCAGATCTCTGGACAATGAAGAGTAAGCTGTAAGATAAACTCTTCTCTCCCTGAGCTGCTTTTGTTTATTGTGTTTTACCATAGCAATAAAAACCCTAACTAAGACACTGACCATCAGTCCAAAAAAAAAAAAAAAAAAAACAACAAAAAAAAAACCGACTTAGAACCATGCTCTGTGAAGGCCTCAATAGCTTCAGAGGATATTTCGGCTCTCTGGGGTTCTTGCTGACCCTCTGGTAGCTAAAGTCACAGAACTCGGCAAATAAAATTCTCCCTGCCCTCTTGTTTCTTGCGCATATCATCAGCACCTGGAGATCCAGGGTAGAGTTGGCAGGACAGGTGCAGTTTGCCTTACAGTGGGGCGCCTGAGAATTCTAATCATCCAGCCCAGCGCAACTACTGAGAACTAGGAGGCTTCCTTCTCATCCGCACCTGTGGCTTCTTTCTCCCGCTCTGCCTGAAATAAAACAGTGGCAGGCCTCTCTGCCTTTATGAAGAGCTCATCCATTCCTGAATATATATATATGATATATATGTATGATGATATATATATATGTGTGTGTATGATATATTGTATGATGGCTCTGGTGGATATTTTTATTGTGATTTTATAGTTGTTAGACTTGCTTTTGTATCATGGGTGAGAGTAGCAGTCTTTACAAATGATAAGACTCTAACCTCTCCTCTCTTTCTCACCCACCAATTGAGTTATCTTTTTCTTTTCTTTATTTTTTATTAATTACAGTTTATTCACTTTGTATCTCAGCTATATCCCCCTCTCTTGTCCCCTCCCAATCCCACTCTCCCTCCCTCATCTCCTCCCATGCCCTTAACCAAGTCCACTGATAGGGGAGGTCCTCCCGCCCTTACCTCTGACCCTAGCCTATCAGGTCTCATCAGGATTGGCTGCATTGTCTTCCTCTGTGGCCTGGTAAGGTTGCTCCCCATCAGGGGAAGATGATCAAAGAGCCTGCTACTGAGTTCATGTCAGAGACAGCCCCTGTTCCCCTTATTAGAGAAGCCACTTGGATACTAAGCTGCCATAGGCTAAATCTGTACATCTTGCTTTGGTAGTACCGTTAATTCCAAGATTTTCCAGAAAAAAAAAGTAATTTCACCATTTGGGGCCATATATGGAGCAAGCTTTATTAAATAGTAAATACTGACCAAGAGATGGACTTTAGTCAGTACTGCTTCCTGGAACTTCCAGATGAGTGGCCTTGAAACATGTGTTATAGAGTGTTATACAGACAAACTCATAGGCCACCATACTTTCCCAAGAGGCTCTATTACATTTCAAGAACAACTCCCAACATTCCAGAAGTTACCTGGTTCTTAGGCAGATAGAACTTATAGGTTAATTTCGAGCATTACAATGCCCTGAGATTTTATTCTTTTTTTTTTTTTCTTTTAGCTTCTGGTTTTCATTTTAAGACATCATCTGGGAAATAGACACAAATGCTTCCATTTGTGAAAAGACATTAATCTCAGAATATCACATCTAAGTAGATTATAGGTAAACCATGTTAGGGGCATTGTTAAAGGGATTCCTGGAATTGACTTGAAGATTGGACAGATTTTTGATTTCAAGAAATTAATTTAGAAGATACTGAGAATTTAGGTGTGAGGGTTAGCGGAAGGATATTCTTATCTTAGGAAGAAAGAAGTGATGATGCAGTAGAGATGATTGATTATGATAATGAGCCAAAACACAACTTCCTCTAACACAGTGAACAATCCAGAAACCCTTACATGTGAAGCACAGGCACACACTTGAGGGTTTTCAGAAGTTCTGATTAGCTTTGCCATTGTGTTGAGTCAGACAGACTAGACATCCTGATTGGAACCAGTTTTATTGGGAAAAGGCTATGTCCCAGACAGTGGAAATTGTAAGAATTCATCTGGGAAAAATTATAATATGGTCATATTTCGCGATCAAAACATTCTACCACTGAATAACATTGAGCATAATTAATGGAATCGATGGGAAATGTAGACTATTAATATAGCAGTGTAAGAGATAAGTGACAGAATAAAAATAATAAAATCCAGTAGAAATGAAAACAATGTGGTAACTACTTGCAAAAGCAAAACTCTATGAAAAGGTAGTGGTGATTGTTTTAATACGAAAGGAGAAAATAGTGGTCTGAACTTTTTAAGAAATTACTAAGGGCTGTAGGAATAGATCAGGAGTTGGAAAGGACTCAAAAGCAATTCGCAGAATCCACGTGAGTGACTCTGGCATCTTTTGACACCCACACTCATGGGCACCCATATTCATGTGCACACACCCTCTCAAACATATACATAATTTTAAAATTTAATCTTAAAAAGGAAGAAATTCCTACAGAGATCCAGAAAGGCAGGGAGCGTATTAAAAGGTAAACAAATTCTTTGTCTGGAGAGGTAGCTCATTGCTTAGGAGATGGTATTTCTGTTGAAGCAGACCCATGCTCAGTTCTTGCCAATCTAAATTCAGGCACCAGGAGCTCAGGATGTAACACAGAGTGCTGCAGGAATCTTGTGGCTGTTGGAAAAGCAAAGTGTTGGTTATTGCAACATTAACTGTAATATTAGCAATCAGAAAACATTGTTCTAGATTAAGCGCTACGGATCTAAACTGTGATGATGTTTCAGTTCTGACTTCACTTGATAAAAGATGGCAGTGAAGGAGAAGGCAAAACATGGAAAGCGCCAACCCCGCGACGTCTCTATTTCAGACACATGCCTGCCGAGGGTAGTTGTACCAGGGTCCTACAGTGGAACTCAAGCATGTGTAGTTTCTCTTATAGTTGTCCCTACAGGAAAGCAGTTTCCCTCCATACTGCCTAAGGACCATCCAAGGAGAAAACAAGGTGTCACGGCCTTCCAGCTCACTTTTGGGAGCGGAGTCTCAGATTCTGAATTCTAAAAGTGAAGCTCCCTTGTCAATAGGAATGGAACTGAGCAGAAGAGAAATATCACCCTCCTATCATGGCAGCCCTGAGGCTCTGTTAGGATTCCTCTTGAATGTAAAAACTAATTGTTCAAGATCCAAAGAAAATAAACTTCTTTAAGCAGCCATCAAACAGCTAAGAACGTCACAAACACATATGTGCTATTCTCTGCTTCTCTTCATAGAGAATAAAACCAATTGTCGTCTGCCAAAGCCGACAGTCTGCCAAAACCAATTGCCTAGACTCACAAGCATTTAGTCACCGTGATTTTAGAAAACTCATTTAGCATGAGTAGCCTCAGTCTACTCATCTCCTAGTTGGAGATACTACACATTTAGTTATCTCATTTGAATTGTTAAATGTATGAAGTGCCTTGTGTGATTTCTGATAAAACAAAAACAAAAAACTCCTCCTAAGCAGGGTAGTGGTTGCATACTCCTTTAATCCAGTTGCTCAGAAGGTAGAGGCAGGCTGATCACTGAGTTTGAGGCCAGCCTAGTGTACAGAGTGAGTTACTGGACAGCCAGGACTACACACAGAAATCTTGTCTAGAAAAAACAAACAAACAAACAAACAAAAAGAAAGAAAGAAAAAAGATAAAAGAAAAGAAAGGAAAAAAAATTTAAAAGCATCCCCTGGCTGTTGGGTGATAGGAATATTTTTTTTTCATGCCAAAGGATTAAAACTGTTCAGGGCCATAGAAGGAGTTGAACAAATTTATGATGTTAATCCTCTCCTGTGATTCTATGACTTCTAAAAATAGTGAAAAGTTGAGAACCAACAGTTTTCTTTATCCTGCTACCATTTATGTCCAGTGTACACTGAGCATGGGAAAAATGTGGTTACTTTTGGAATCACAAACTTCTTTAGTCCTTTATACAACTTGTAAGCATTTTAAATGAAAAGAATCTACTGTATTTTGATTGCATCTTATATGAGCACATATGAGACAGAATAATTAAAATATCAATGGTCATAAGTTTAACATATCAATAGTGTCAGACAAATGGTCAACAATTTTAATTAGCAAGATTCTTGAACCAACCACATTTCAAAAATTTATAAAGTTTAAAAAAAGCAGGATCAAAAAAAAAAAGCAATCATTTTAAGGTGCTTTGTGGTGTATACCTACTATGGAATATGTCCTATTTGTTTTTTTTTTTGTTTGTTTGTTTGGTAGCAACCTAAAGTTTGCTCAGTGTTTCACAGTTCATCACCGTGTTACCATAACAATGAACACAGGAAAATTAACAACCCAGTCTCTATACTGAGAATAGTTAGACATTTGTGCTTCTAAAAATACGAAGTTTCTGTACTTGTTTCTAGACTACTTAAACTCTACCATCTATAGTTAACATGTATAGTCCGCCAATGACCTCTGAAAATGATTTGATCACAAAATAGAGCTGATTATCTATAAGGAAGGCCAAATATTGTTGACATGAGGCCTATCCCAGGAACGTGTTTGCAAGAAGCAGTTTAAGGATGTCAGCTGGGCTTCATCGCTCTCTGCTCATCTGACTTGACCATGGATGACCAAGAAATCGAAAGCCAATGCTTTCATATTAATCCTCTATTTGCCTATATCACCCAGCTTGTTGTTTAGTCTAATAGACTGCTTGCTTAGTCAGTTTCATTCAAAATTTTCTAATTCTCTCTCATCTGGCTCTTGTAATGCATTCTTGTGAATGGGTGGGCATCCTGAAAGTTTCTTTCTTTCTTTTTTTAAAATTGGGAAACAATGTGGAATGTAGACCCATTCTAATTTTTATTCAGTAGAATTATATTCTGTAAGACTTTCCTGAGAAAAGAATTATAACACTATTAATAGTAATGCAGCTGAATGTATCCTCAATATCGGCAAGAAACTGTTTTGCCTATCCTCAAGCATTTGTCTTTTTATTTAGCTCTTAAAACAATCACTCTTGACTCAGCACCTACTGACATTTGGTAGAATGTAATATAAATTACTATAAACGACTCCATTTTATGACAAAGCAACTTAGCAGGTAGAATCAGAGTTAATGTCTCAGGTGTGTGCAGATGACTCTAGAGAACTTATTGTTTGAACTTCTAAAGACTTATGAGAAACGCATACATGTGTGAGTGGTGCAAACCTAATATGCAGATAAACAGTATAATTTCAAGAATTGCTTTAGTCACTTGGGAGAAGCAAAAACAATTTGGAAATTTTCTAGAAAGTTGAAAGGTTCTTAGTTTGGGGGAGCTTTTTTTAATTTTTATTTTTTCATCAAAATTTCCAATTAGCAATTTTACAGGGGAAGTGACATGTATTGGAAGAGAAGGAAGTGCTTTGAGAAGCCTGGGTTCTGTCGGCTCCAGAAAGTACTCTCAGATACCTGCCTCCAATGTATTAACTAGAAAATAAATGATACAGGAGAACAAGGAAGTGACTTCTACATTTCAAATAGGATCAAGTAAAGGGAGTCTACTGACTCTAAGTCACTTTTGGAGTACTGATATGAAATTCACTTGTAAATGGAGGATCAGAGTTATGCATAATTAAGCAGTCCTAGTCACAGTATGTCCCACTCCTCATTGCTCCTACTTGGTCTGTCCTGCAGGGCAGTGTATAAGTAATCAGTAGTGCGGGAAAGAAATCTCTTCTTGGGAGACAAGACTCTCCTTCACCTTGTGTCAGGATTTCTGTCTTTCCCTTTTACCTGCATGAGATTCTGTGGAAAATTTGTCTTTGGGATCTATTATTTCAACAGTCTGATAGCTGAGGATAAGGATGGAAGCATCTGTTTAGAAACCATTTCTTCTTCCAGAACGGTTACAGAAGCATTTCAGTGACAGTATAAAAATCATCCAGCTTCTGAAGGGCCAGGACACCCACAATAGACAGGGATGAGTGAACACTTTCTAATGGGCCAGTGCCTTTCGGAAGGTTTCCTGGATCTCCTCTGTTCCTGGGGTCAGCTCCATGCCTGCTTCAACTGGAATTGCTGCTCTTCCTGGCATACAGGAGTGTTCAGCAGACAGTAAGCCTAGCCTGGAAGCTTAGCTTGACATTTCACCCTTGAGGGTTTTTCTTTTCTTTTTTCTTCCTTTCTTCTTTCTTTTCTTTTCTTTTCTTTCTTTCTTTCTTTTTTTTTTTTAAGGGAGAGCCACAAGAGCAGAGCATATCAGTTGACAGCTTCTGCAGTTCACACCATTGGTTCTCTAACGCCCAGTCTTCTGCTCTTTCCCACAGCCTGGAGTAAAAAAGGTGCTCAGTAAACGAATGAGAAAAAAAAAAAAAAAAAAAAAACAGAGGAAAACTCTTGTGGTTGGTCTAACAAGAAGGCCTGCTTTTCTTCACTCCTTCTCCCCAAGGGAGATTTCTAATTGGTCAAACGTTGAATTGCCATTCTAATCTTTTTTCTCTCAGATTAAATGTGGAAAGGAGGGAAGGGAGAGAAGGAGGGAGGGAGGGAGGGAGGGAGGGAGGGAGGGAGGAGAAAAGGAACAGAGAGAGAGAGAGAGAGAAGGGGAGAAAAGAGAGAACTGGGTTTCTTTCTTGTCGCTTATAATTATTCCCTCCAATCAGGAGGTAGTTTCAAGGGTGGCCAACACTGTCAATCACTCCGTTCCCTCCTTTGAAACTCACTGGTTATGGGAAAGCGCTTTGCATGTAATCACTTCAATTACTCAGTAAAACTTCCTGTGTTCTTTCTGCTGTGTCTTGAATTTAGGATTTTAAAGAAGCTTTGGTGCATTTTCCTTACAATCGTACACACCACACACACACACACACACACACACACACACACACACACACACCAACTTGAAGGAAATAGAATAAAATAACTTTTAAATGTGACCACACTTCCAGCTATCCAAATTAGCTTACCCTTCATCCTAGTCTTCCAGGATTAGCATGGACAATGGAGATGGCAAAGGCGTCGCAGAAAGGAGCTTTCTGCAGAGGTTTAATCCAAGACTGCAAATTCCAGGGAGAGCGCAAGCTGGGAACTTGGTCAGCCAGCTATTGCATTTGAAACCATTCATTTTGTCAGAAATTCCTCTGGCATGAAGTGCTGGGGTTACATTATGGGTGATGGACTTCTCTGGCCTTACACTTGGATGAAAACAAAACAAAACAAAACAAAAAAGCAAAAAATAAATATATAAAACAAAACTCTGAGCCATAAAGCATTCCCAAACAAAGCATCCCTAGCAACCCCCTCCCTGCTTTACTGGAATGCACAACACAGGGAATGATACTTTAAAAAAGAGATTGTCTGCATCTTTGAGGGCAATGACCTGCTCTACGGTATTATCGTTAGTCTGTTGGCAAAGTTGTCTGGAGAAGTTGCCAGGCTTTGACCATGGGTGGTATGGGGTTTGTAGCACTAAACTGAGGATGCATGCCCCAATTGGCTCAGTGATGGCTGTCTTTTCAGAATGGCCAGTCACTCAAGCAACATGGTGCCAGGGGTCATAGACTTCTCCGTGTGAACCTCTGCACCCTTAGAAACTGTCATGGCAGTGTAATGAGGTTTGGGTGGTTTCACATTCCATTGATAGCTTTTTTGTATTTGAGCATTCAAGAGTGTGTTCGCATCTCAAGAAAAAATACACATACACCTATTTAAACACCTACGAGCCTTCAGAATGTGGCTAGACACTAATGACACAGAGGTACACGAGGACTGGACAAGTTCTTTGGGATCTATTATTTCAATAGGTTATAGCTTAAGAAGGATCTTTTCCCAATGCATGATGATTGGAAGCCTCCCTCCTTCACACTAAGCAAGTGCATCTGTTTGTTAACGAACATTCTGATGAGTCAAGAAACAAATTAAATGGTTACATTCCAAGGGTAGTAAGTAGTGAGCCAAACTGTATTTTTTTATCCCTTTTCAAAACACATTTATTTAGTTCCACTAGCACTGAGTTTTCTGAAGAAACCACTAGCTCCATTTTTCAGGTGAGAGGCTGTTTTAAGGAGGTCATGTTGACCTGGGCTTACACATCTAAAGAATTAAGAGGAAAGTGACCAGTGAGCAATTTTGAAAATATTAAATGTTTTAAAACAGCTTTATGTTTGAAAAGGAAAGACATGAGTCTTGGCTAATTCAAGAGTCTGATGTTACTGATTCTAAGAAATGTCCATTGCTGAAGATGTTACAGAGTCTTAGCTATTTTAAAGGGGAAGTTGCTGTTGGGGTGTGTTCTGATATGAAAATGCTTTCTTTAATGATGAGCAGGGCTGAAGAGAGCTGAAAGGGCAGGTCAGATAACAGGTGCATCCTGGGTATGCTCTACCCACTCTACCCAGAATTTCTTCTATCTGATTTTTCCAAAATCATTTCATTAGACGTTTTAACCCTAACTATCTCATTATCTCTCTTTCAAAGTCTTTTCAGCCCAATTTAAATTATCTATCCTGCTGGACTCTCAAAGCATCACACTTTCTATGATTACTATGATTCACTATCTTAAATTATTATTTATTTATAAATGTCTGCTGCCCAAGCACACTAAAAATATCATCTCTGGATATTGAATATCTGACTTAACTTTATTATGAGAGTATTGTGAAAGACTGAAACTATCATTAGAACAAAATCAGAAATAAATACATTCTTTTAAAAAAGGAAAAGGAAAGAAAGCATAAGTGTATGAACATGAGTTGAAATAAGTAGGTTTCTGATTGAACAGTGAGGAGTCAAATTTTGATAAAGCAAAATAACTTTTCATGAGGCATTCTGACAATGATATAGTGTTTCTAGGGAATGCATTTGGGCATCAGAATAAGAGACTGACCTCTAGGGAATAGTCTAAGAGACAGTGCATGGGAACAAAACTGACCCAGATAATGATAAGGAAATAGCATATAAGAAAAGATGATAGTGTGATATTTTGGAAACCAAGTGAAAATGTTAGCATTTTTGGTGTAGAATTTGAAGAAACTAGTCATTTCCAGATTAAGTTTAGTGGTGATAGAAATGTATTCAGAAAAGATCATCCTGAGTGAGGTAACCCAAAAGCAGAAAGATACAAATGATATATACTCACTTATAAGTGGGTATTAGCAATATAATATAGGATAAACATACTAAAATCTGTAGCCCTAAAGAAGCTAAACAACAAGGAGGATCTAGGGAAGATGCTTAATCCTCATTCAGAAGGACAAACAGGATAGACATCAGAAGTAGGAGAAGACAAGGAACAGGACAGAAGCCTTCCACAGAGGGCCTCTGAAAGACTCTACCCAGCAGTGTGCCAAAGGAGATAGTGAGGCTCATAGCCAAACTTTGGGCAGAGTTCTGGAATCCTTTTGGAAGAAGAGGGAGATAGAAAGATCTGGAGGGGACAGGAACTCCATAAGGAGAACAACAGAGCCAAAATACCTGGGCCTAGGGGGAAGCTGCTGAGAATGATACTCCAATTAAGGACCATGTATGGAAAGGACCTAGACCTCCTGTTCAAAGGAAGCTCATTGGTGTTCAGTTTCCAAGTGGGCTCACCAGTAAGTGGTACAGAGAATGTCTCTGACATGAACTCAGTGTCTGGTCCTTTGATCACCTGCCCCTTGGGAGTGCAGCCTTGCCAGTCTACAGAGGAAGATGATGCAGTTTTGGTGAGACCTGATAAGCTAGGGTCAGGTAGAAGGGGAGGAGGTCCTCCCTTATCAGGGGACTAGGGAAAGGCATAGGGGAAGAAGGACGGTGGGTGGGACTGGAAGGAGACAATGGAGGTGGCTGCAGCAGGGATACAAAGTGAATAAATTGTAATAAATAAATATATAAATAAAATTAAATTAAAAAAACAAGAAATGTATACAGACTACAAAAGATGTTAACATTAACATTACTTTTTGACTTTTATTTTATTTTATTTTATTTTATTTTAAAAATCATTCATTATTTATACAGAATTCTGCTTGCATTTGTGCCGCAGGTAAGAGGAGAGCACCATATCTCATTATAGATGGTATGAGTCACCCTGTGGTTGCTGGGAACTGAACTTAGGACCTTTGGAAGAATAGCCAGGGCTTTTAACTACTAAGCCATCTCCCCAGCCCATTGTCTTTTATTTTTATTTGAAAATAGTATGTTAAGAACTCCTATTAAGTAGTTTCACCTTTACCCTAACACGATCTTTCAAAGTTTTCCATTATGGAGCTTTTAAACACAAATTTGTCTCTTTCATACAGAAAATTAATGTCCCATAGTTTCAAGACTGGATCCTATAATACAGTTTTAACCATGGTGGCCTAGAGAAACAGCGTCTGAACTACATTAGCAAGCCTTTAGGGGGTAATTTATAATTTAATTAAATGAATTTTTGGGTTTTTTTTTGTTTTTATTTTTGGAGCGAGGGATTGGTCTCAGCTCCCGATGAGTGACATGCTATTGCTCTTTCCACTGATTTTCATCCCTAGCCCTAAATATTTTTCATTCTTAAATCAAATGTATTGATTCATTAAATTTTAAGGATTTATTTTTGAAAAATGTTACCCTGCTAGACATGCTTAATGAGTAGCTGCCAAAGTTTTGTAAAACACACACACACACATACACACACACACACAGTTTTGATGAGATTACTTTAAGAATGATATAGCCAACTATTGGTTATTTGAAGAAATATTTTTGAATTTATTATATAGGCTTTTGTCTAAATATATCTTGAGTAAGTGCAAAAATAATTATATGCATACTTATTATCATCAATATGTTCTTAATTTACTATATGTAAATAAATGTAAATCATAGCATGCAAAATTTGGAAAGCGCTTGATTGTTTAACTATTCATGATGAAACACTCTGGGTCCAATATTTCACGTCTATTATCTGAACCAATCTAACAAAAGAATGATTTACAAACTACCCTATTAATTCAAGATGTGGGTAAGGGCTGGGAGTATAGGTCAGTAGTATAGCATTTGCCTAGTATTAATAATATGGAGGTTTTGATCTTTGGAGCTGAAAAAAAAAGTGAGAGGTAGAAATTAATAAAGAGCATCAGGGTAAAGGGCAGCTTCATTGTGGTGTTTTATCTCTCTTTCATTTGAGTTGCAAAATTTTAACTTGGTGAGATTTTGATTGCTTCCTCAAGGCAGGAGGCAGGAGGGCAGGAGGGGCAGGAGTGTTTGGAAATCCTTTTTTGCTGTCTTGATTTTATTTATTTATTCTATTTTTTTTAATGAGTGAATATGCATATGACAGACAAACACTTTGGAAACTTAAGAGTTTCACCAGTAACTGCAACCTGCTTTGGGCTGGTTGAATTCAAGTGGTTATTTTTCTTATTCATTTTAAACTTCCTCCTAAAAGTGTCTCCCCCCCCCCCTTTTGGCTTTTGCACAGGCAGTCTGCCAAATGTTAATAAATTTAGTGAGGTCTGACAAGTCTGTTTATATTTTTGTGAACTATGAAGATCAGGGGGGTCCTGGAGCAGATATGAAAAGAGTGTAAGGTGTCACTTCGTAAATTTAAAACACATTACTGAACGGTTATTTTTGCTCCTAATGCTATTGTAATTGAATTTTATTCCCGTTGAAAAACAAGAATCTCTGGCTTTGAATGTGGATAAATATTTCAAAGATTTTTCTTTATGTATGCCTTTGTAGAGTTAGTTCTTTCTCTCATTTTTTTGTGTTTTAAACAACTCTTTTAAAGATATGCATCTTTTCTGAATTACAGTAGATTTCATCATGGATAAACAGCTGAAATTTCTATGATTAAGTATTTAACTGTTAGCACTCCATGATTGAATCACATGTAAATCTATGAGCTGACATAACCTTGTATGCATGAGTTAAAGAGAAGATTACATTAAAAAAAATCACACTTTAAAATTGTTGCATTTATAAGGATTTATTATGTGGGAATGGTTCTACTATATTATTTTAATACTGCTATAAAATATATTTATGCACTTTTATACTTTATTACTCATAAATATCCACCAAGTAAGTAAAAGAAGTGTCATGGGGCTGCTGAGAGAGTGATACTGAGTGGTCAGGGAGAGAAGGAGGGAGAGACTGAAACTTGGGGAAAGGGTATTTGCATGTGGATTGAAATAGTGTCCTGCCTCAGTATCAGTGCCTACCTCACAGGCTTGCTATGGGGATAAAGTGATACAGTGTTTTTCAAAGGTCTTTCCCAGTTCTTGATACATAATAGCTTACCAACAGATGGTAGGGTCAGCATTGAAGCTAATGGGCACCTGGACACCACTATGGTTTTTTAGTCATAAACAGAGACAAGGAAAGTTTTACTCTGCATGTCCGTAGGTACACATGTTCAGACATGTGTACATGTGTACATGTGTGTGTGTGTGTACGTGTGTGTGTATATGTGTGTGTGTGTGTGTCTGTGTATGTGTATGTGTGTAAGCCAAAGGTTAAAATTGATGCGTTCCCTAATCATTCATCACCTTATGTGTTCGAGACAGGCTTTTTTACTGAACCCAGAGCTCATCAATTCAGCCAGACAGATTGTCCAAAAAGACTCAGAGATTCACCTGCCTTGCCCTCCCAGGACTGGGAGCTGTGTACTATTCCCTACATGGCTGATGGGAATCTGAGCTCATGTTTTCCTGGGTGATAGATTAAAAGACTGAGCTATATTCCTAGCCTTTCTCCTCCAGCTTTTTCTTTCTCTCCTTCCCAACTCCTCTTTTTCTTGTCCTATCCTTCCCTCCTCATACTCTTCCTTCCTACCTTCCTTCCTTCCTTTCTTCCTTCTCTCCCTCCCTCCCTTTTTCTCCTTTTCCTTCTCTTGTTCTTCCTTCCTTCTCCTTTTTCTCCTTCATACTCTCTCTCATTTTCTTCTCCATCTTCTCTTGCCTTCTATTCTTTCTCCCCTCTTTTCCTCCTTGCCCTTCTTCTGTTGGTGATGAGAATCAAGCCCAAAAGCTCATCCATGGTAGAAAGCACTTTTCAACTGAACTGCATCTCCAGCCCTTAGATCTTCACTCTTGATAGATCAGATCACATTTGTGACACTGTATTTTGAGCTGGATTTAGCATTTTGAAAGGCCATTTGAACTAGACAAGGGCCAAGAATGAATAGTTACAGAACTGCTGTGGTGAGCATCCTATGACTTATGACCATCTTAGATATTGGGAATAGTTTGATTTATATTTGTTTTTATTTTTTGGCTTCAGAAGGAAGAATAATGATGGAATTTTTGAGAGTTATAAGATAGTAAATTTGAGATCAACATGAGAGAAAATTTTCTAATCCTATGTCAACTCAACAACAGTCAAAACTGTACAAAATGATAGTAAGTTTCTTGTCTTTGAAGAAGAAATAGAAGAGAATGAACTATTAAGTTGGATGAAGGTGTTGTCAAAAGGAATGGATTAGCTAGGACACTGCAATCAATACTTTATTTCAATATCTAACACATGTGTGTAATCATTTATGGAGTTCAAGAAAAAAACCCAAGGTGACTGTCAGAGACAATCCCTGCTCCCCTTCCTAAGGACTCCACTTGGAGACTGAGTCTATGGGCTATATCTGAGCCGGGGTTTTAGGTCCTTTCCATGCATTGTCTTTGGTTTGGGTATCAGTCTCTGCAGGGACCCTAGGCCCAGTTTTTTTTGGCTCTGTTGGCAAACTTTGGGCAGAGTACAGGGAATCTTATAAAAGAAGGGGGAGATAGGAAGACCTGGAAAGGACAGCAGCTCCACAAGGAGACCATTTTCTACTTTCAATTCAAGTTTAGAATTGAAGAAAACCCTCACTTTCAACCTCTAGGCTGCTGTGCCATCTTTCATTCTTCTCTTTACAGGTTCATAGATTCGATGTTTGCATTTTAATCTAACTATTTGCATTATAACCCTAGATTTGCTATTCGTAGTTAAACTCAGCTAGAGATAGAAATAGTATCTGTCTCACACACTTGTTATGGAGAGGATAACTGTATTGGAAATCATGCAATATAGGATGGGCTTAGAACAGAAACTGAATTGAGGACTCTTTATTTATGGTGTAGAGTTCATTCAACTAAATATTTCCTAAACATCAATATGAAAGATAGCATAAGAATTTTACATACATATTTTTAACATGGTTAAAATGGCATTTTTGTTATGGAAAATAATATACATATAAATAACTAAAAATATGGCTGTTCGGCTATTGCTGACTGAATTATAGAAAAACTAAAGAATAAAGAAAGATATAAACTAAATTATGCTTAACAACAGTTAAATCATTGTAGTGTAGTTCAGAAAAGAGAAACACAAAATTAAAAAAAAATCTTCAGATAGTATTATGTACATATACATATATATCTAAACTTTTAAAACTACTCAGATTATTGTGTGACATATTGATAGGACATAGTTCCTTCTTTGAATGGGAACTATGCCTCATATTTCTTTAAATGACTTCATATCTATTAGTTCACTATGTACACAGTGAATATAACTGTCATTTCCGGGCAGGTGCAAAAATTGGAGAATGTTTTAAATTATGATTTATGTTTGTAATAAGATATGTAAATACAATAGCCATCAAAGGTATAGTAAATGGAACAATAAGATGAGGAGGGAGAAAAATAATTTCAATTACCTACTCTACACCCACAAGTCCTTGAGGACCTGACCAGTAATTTTTTTTTTCTTGTAAGCTGTGCTTGCCAGACTTTGTCCAATGGCTAAAACCAGTTTTTCTGTTCTTTTTAAATAAATGATGTGTTCTTTTTTTCTCTCTGCTACATCAACTTTTCTATTACACTTCGCACAAGCACTTTGGATTTGTATCCCAGAAGAGCTCTGGGAAGCCTTAGGGTATCAGATAAACTCCTCCTGGAGGAGTTCCAGAAGCATAAAAGCATCTCCAGCTAGTATAATACAAGTTGTAAATTCCTCCTTCCTAAGGAATCTGAATAGATAAAGGACAAGTTAGTTTTGCAACTTCCCTTTTTAAAGATACAGATCTCTGTCTTTCAAAATAGCACTATTGTTTGCTAATCTTCCTGCAAAGTCAAGTGTAATTTTGGGGCTTTCTCCAGATCACTTGAATAAACAGCACATTGCAACACATTTCTCTCGGAGATCAGTTAAATGCATCATTGCCCAGGCAAGGAAGAGACTGCTGGGAGGCTAAGATTGCCATCAGACCCTAATGAGGACAAATCATATCTTTAGAAGATGCTTCCTTATATCAACTACTCAGTCAAGACCACTGTCAACATGAAGTACACAGCATCACAATAGCTAAAATCTGGAAAGGTACAAAGAGACAGCACCCCAGGAAGCCAGGACATACACATTATGTTTCCATTATTGTGGGAACAGATTAGTAATAAGTGTGGTGCCTCACAGGAGACAACTTCCTGAACAGAGCACCGACAGCACAGGCTCAAAGCACAACAATCAATAAATGGGACCTCATGAAACTGAAAAGCTTCTGTAAAGCAAAAGACACTGTTGTCAGAGCAAAACGATAGCCTACAGACTAAGAAAGGATCTTCACCAACCCTATATCTGACAGAGGGCTGATATGCAGAATATATAAAGAACTAAATGGGGTACGAGGCTAAACAGAGAATTCTCTGTAGAGGAATATAGAATGGCAGAGAAACACTTAAAGAGATGCTCAACGTCCTTAGCCATCAGAGAGATGCAAATCAAAACAACCCTGAGATTTCACCTTACACCCATCAGAATGGCTAAGATCAAAAACTCAAGTGACAGCACATGCTGGAGAGGATGTGGAGAAAGAGGAACCCTCCTCCATTGCTGGTGGGAATGTAAACTTGTACAACCACTTTGGAAATCAAGCTGGTGCTTTCTCAGACAATTAGGAATAGTGCTTCCTCAAGATCCAGCTATACCACTCCTAGGCATATATCCCAAAGATGCTCAAGTACACAAAAAGGACATTTGCTCAACCAAGTTTGTGGCAATTTTATTTGTAATAGCCAGAACCTGGAAACAACCCAGATGTCCATCAACAGAAGAATGGATACAGAAATTGTGGTACTTTTACACAATGGAATACTACTCAGCAATTAAAAAGGAAATCATGAAATTTGCAACCAAATGGTGTTAACTAGAAAAGATCATCCTGAATGAGGTATCCCTGAAGGAGAAAGACACACATGATACTCACGTATAAATGGGTACTAGACCTATAATATAGGATAAACATACTGAAATCTGTACACTAAAGAAGATAAACAAGAAAGAGGACCTGGGGTAAGATGATCAATCCTCACTTAGAAAGACAAATGGGATCGTCATTGGATGTAGGAGAAAACAAGTAAAAGGACAGGAGCCTACCGCAGAGGACCTCTGAAAGACTCTACCTAGCAGCGTATCAAAGCAGATACTGAGACTCGTAACCAAACCTTTGGCAGAGTACTGGGAAGCAGTTCTGCTAGGCCACAGAGGAGGACTTCACAGCCAGCCCTGAAGACACCTGATAAAACAGGGCCAGACGAAAGGGGAGGAGGTCCTCCCCAATCCGTGACTTGAAAAGGGGCAGGGAGAAGCTGAGGGAGGGAGAGAAAGTGGGATTGGGAGGGAATAAGGGAGCAGGATACAGCTGGGATACAGAGTTAATAAAATGTAACTAATAATAATAAATAATAAAAAAAGAAAGAAGGGGGAGTAAGTATGATGTGGAGAAGATAGGAGCTCCACAATGACCATATATATCTGAGCACAGAGGTCTTTTGTGATACTGTATCTCCAACCAAGGACCATGTATGGATATAACCTAGAACCTCTGCTCGGATGTAGCCCATGCAGCTCAGTATCCAAGTGGGTACCCTAGTAAGTGGAACAGGGACTATTTCTGACATAAACTCAATGGCTGGCTCTTTGACACCCCCCACCAAGGGAGGAACAGCCCTGCTAGGCCACAGAGGAGGACTTTGCAGACAGTCCTTAAGATACCTGGTAAGCTAGGGTCAGATGAAAGGGGAGGACCTCCTCCCCTATCAGTGGACTTGGAAAGGGGTAGGGAGAAGATGAGGGAGGGTGGGTAGAATTGGGAAGGAATGAGGGAGCGTGATACAGCTGGGATACAAAGTTAATAAACTGTAATTAATATTAAAAAATAAAAATTTAATTTAAAAAAAAGTGTGGTGCCTAAAAGGAGCATTACGTCACTTTTGAAATTTTAGGTTTTCAATTTGCCCTTGGTCTGACCAGGATAAAGTCAGGGTGACTTCAAGCCTCTGTTCATTCTTTGAGGCTCCACAGGAGAGTTTCCTACTTGTTCCAAGCATTTATAACCCCATAACATTTAGTCTGTGCCTACTTTAATTGGTCATCAAAAGAAGCAACTCTCTATTGCTCCTTCAGCCATCTTACCTTTCTCTGAACAAGGCAGGGAAATGTTCTCTGATGTAAATACCTCATGGGATGGGCATACCTGCAGGTAAAGGTGCTGGACTTTGGTCCTTGAGTATACCCCAAAAGTCTTACGGTAGAAATTTGATCCCCAGGTCATTGCTTTTGGGAGATGGTGTAATCTATAGAAGAGGTTTCCTGCAATGACATTAGGTCATTGGAGTGTGTTTTTTGGACGAGAAGGTCATGGGCCTGGCCCCTCTTTGCTTTTTCCATGCTTGTTTCTTGCTGTGCTCTGTGCTTTCAGGCACAAAGTAAAGATGCTAATCCTGTCAGTGAACTGGAGGGTTTAAAACTCTCAGTCAAAATAAACCCATTGCCTTTGTATGTTGTTTACTTAAGGTGTCTCTGCTAAGACAATGAATGCTGACAAACATATCAGGATCCTTTCAGAAGTGAAATAACTTGTCACACATTTGCAAAGTCATTCACAATGTGTAAGGTGTCATAATTTGGGAATGAGGGCATGGTTACCTTTGGAAGGCATCCTCTAATACAACATACACAAACTTTTCCTGTGTAATCAGGAAAAGTTGACAGGGTACTTCATAAATATTTTGAATCAATGAATGGCTATAAAGATGTATAACATAAGAAAAATATTAGAGGAGTATATTTGGGTTCATGCACACCGCAAAATTTGCATAACCATAGTGACTTGTGTGGAGCTCCAGAAATACCATGAAACTATTTCTAGTCAAAAGATGTGATGATTTCAATGTAGAATTTATGTATGCTTATTTACACTATTGGATGTTTTGGGAACTATAAAAATGAATTCTAGCCAAGCACTGTGGCACAGGTCTATAATCCCAGCTCTTCGGAGGCAGAGGCAGGCAGATCTCTGTGAGTTCAAGGCCAGCCTGGTCTACAAAGAGAGTCCAGGACATCCAAGGCTACACCAAGAAACCCTGTCTCAAAAAACAAAACAAAACAAAACAAACTAAAAAATAAAAAAGAACTCTAGTGTCCAATATTAACACCTTGTAGTTTTACTATTATAAACCACAGGCAGAGGAAAATTGGTCTTCTCAATGGTGTATCAGCTATATTCTGGGGAAGACCAAATGTCAATGGGAAATTAGCCAACACAAAATGAACTACATGCTCTTTATTGTGGACATGGATCTTGGATTTTGTTCTGAATCTACATATAAAGATGAGTGTCAGAGAACTGGAATCTTTTTGAGTTCTAGAAAATAAACTCTTTCTAGTTTTATTTACTTTTTTGCAAATTGACAGATTTTAGGTAACTTAAAGATCTCTTGTGGTAGCAGGCTAACCCTTAGTTATGATACTGAATAAACAGATTTAACTTAATCATTCATGTGTGCATGTATGTATTTGCCTAAAATTAAATGGTGAACAAGATAATTTGTTTAGTTTAAAACAGTAGTTTTTAAACTTCTTCATGCTTCGACCCTTTAATACAGTTCTTCCTGTTGTGTTGACCCCCCAACCATAAAACTATTTAATCACTTCTTTATAACTGCAATTTTACTACTGCTATGAATTGTAATGTAAATATTTTTGGAGATGGAGTTTTGTCAGTGGGTTCATGACCAAGACACACAGGTTGAGAAGCGTTGGTTTAAAAACAAACACAAGTACTGAATATGCTTGCTGTGAATGAAGAACGCCTCCTCGGAGTCTGCATAGTTGTCTCCGTGTTCTTATGTGTAAAGACTGCATGTCTACGGCAACTCTTACAAAAGAAAGCATTTAACTGGGACTTGTTATACTGTAAGAAGTTTAGTGCATTGGTTATTATCATGGGAAGAAGTACGGAGGCGTGCAGGCCAAGAGGAGGCTGGAGAAGTGACTGCGAGATCTACATCGGGATCTGGAGGCAGCAGGAAGAAAGAAAGCCTCTGGGCCTGGCTTCTGTTTTAGAAAACTTAGAAGGCCATTTTCACCAACACACTTCCTCCGGCAATGCCACACCTCCTAAGCCGTTCAAATGATGCCACAACCTGGTGACTAGTCATTGAAATGTATGAGCCTTTGTGGGCTATTCTCATTTGAATCACCAGAGTAGCTTTTGGTAGATGCTCAGGCGTACTAGACAGGGTTATAGGCTGCTGCTTATGAGATAAACGGATTCAATCATATACTCTATAGACAGTGGTAAGTGACTTTCGTAGTTCTGTTGAATTTTAAAAAATCAGTTAATATTTAAGCATTGGGAAATTCAGTAAAAATGAATGTTTTGGAGCAAGCATGTTATCGATGTGACAGTGTGGACGGAACAAAGACAAGCACCATTAATTTCTGGATACTCTACTTTCCATAAGTAAACTCTCAAAAACATCATTGTAGGTAAAATATCACTGTGTGTGTGTCATAGTGGCACATGCCTTCAATTCCAGCTCTCAGGAGGCAGAGGCAGGTGGAACTCTGGGCTTTCAAGGCCAGACTGGACTACAAAGAGAGTTCCTGAACAGCCAGGACTACAGAGTAAGAACCTGTCTCAGAATTTTTTAAAAAAGAAGAAAAGAGAGAGAGAAAAAAACATGATGACATTTATCCAGGAAAGAGACCAAAACCAAGTTGTAAATGCTCAAAACTTCTTTACATTGTAAAACTCTCTACTTAATCATTTTTTCATTAGTGATGTTTTATAAAATGGATTTCTGTTCTTTTCTTTGCCTCAACATGAGTTAATAATATACGGACACATATGGAAAACCTAATTCATATTCATATTTGGTTTATTATAATATTAGCAGATATTTTGGATTAAATAACTGTAAAACACTAAGGGCTTTCCTAATATTACTATGCCAAAATCATGTCTTCACTCTTTATTTTAAATTAGGTATTTTTCATTTGAGATAACTCAAATGTTTTGGTATCAGAAATAGTTCTAATAACTAACTGAGAGTGTCCTAAAATGTGTCCCTTGTGTTTTGTATGCCTGTTCTCTGTGACAAAGTATTATAATTATATTTCTAGATTATAAATATAATTGTGCATATCTGTCACAATTGCTATTATTGCAACTTTTCAAAGAAATACAGCAAATTATTTTTTTAGTTTCTTTTTCAATTAGTAAATGGTATAATTATAATTTGAACCATATAGCCTGGTCTTTACATCATCTCAGTGTATACATTAACCTGGAAAGAAATAAATCCATAAGAATAACCGTTAACAGCCACGTGTTGAATCTATATGTCATGGGGAAACCCTAAATAAAAAATTAAACAAATAAACAAATAACTTTTTTTTTTGATAAGTAACACTCAAGACAATACTGAACTGCAAGATGTAATGGTGCTGAAGAACTAAATGCACATGAAGAAATGTTACCACAGCTTTCAATGTAAGAAAGTCTAGAAAGATCCATGGCTTCAGAAAATATTTTATTTGACTCCTCAAGGAGAAAGCTGCAACCTTTCGTATTTATAACAAAATGATAAATTATTTCATTAACCATGTACAAGAGGGTGTGCAAATTCAATGAAACATTTTCTTTATCCAGGCAAAGAAAAGAGATTTTTTTTTCTCTTTTTTTTCAACCCACATGTTTCTGTGTGTGTGTGTGTGTTTGTCTGTGTGTGTGTGTGTGTGTGTGTGTGTATGAGTGAACACAGGTGTGTATTGTCTGGAGGTAAAAAACATTCAAGGCGGCCACTCTACTACTGAGCTACATCTCCAGCCTCAAGAAGGTTTTGTTTGTTTTTTAAGAAAGTTATAATCTAGTGTTCTTCGTAGTGGGTGTTCTGCTTAATGTCATCGCCTATTCAGTATACGAGGCATGATTCTGTTTCAGAGGTATGGTGTGAGAACATTTGGCTCATTTTCCCTTTCTCCTTTCTTTCTGGATTAGATTAAAGCTTTGGAAAAGGTACTTCATCTGTCCTCTACACTTTATATTTTCTAGAATTTTGAGATTTTTCAATAGCTTTATTGTGACTTGTAAAACTATGCGAAAGGTTGGATTGTTTAACCATGGCAAAGTTAAATAATTAAAAGGCACAAGAATTTCAGATACCATGGATTTCTTTTTCACATCCAATGTTCCACAGCTAAAACAAAGCAATGTTTCTGGATCTGATAGTCCCTCGGCTCTCTATAGTCTCCACAGGTCCAAGGAAAGCCAATATTCTTGAACTCAAGAAAAAGGTAAGGAATTTGCCAAGAACTACTCACCGTGAGGATTCTAAGGATTATAGATTAGGGACTCCAGTATAAGCTTTTTACAAACCTACAGTACTGCCATGAATTATAAATCAGATATAAATTCCATCACTCAAAAATATACAAATACTAATATGTTATATAGGACCGCACTACCATCACATTAACTAGCTATTAATTTATAAGTAATTGTCAGTACAGGCAATATACCAGATGAAGTGTATACAATATAGCATATGTGTGTATCTATATGTGTATGTATATAGATGCATGTATAGATATGTATACGTATGTGTGTGGAGCCTTTTCTCCCAAGTTTGAAACATAACTCCCGGTGCCTAGTGCCATCTGGCAAATGGAGTTGCCCTCAGATATCCCCAAGACCACAATAAACATGCAACATGTACAAACAGTGAAAGAGAAACCTCAATTTTATGACATGGCTTTTAAGATGCAAGATGAATGGATTAAACAGTTGCTTTGAAAAATCCCCTCACTGGGAAGACTGCCTTTTTTTTTTTTTTTTTGTCTTCAGTAGATTCTAAAGTCCGACAAAAGAAGGCGATTTCCCCCTATTCCTGATTTTTACTGATATGCCTGGGTTCACATGCCAGGTGTGGAGTGCTTAGGCTTTATAACGCTCGGGTACTTCAGATTTAACAAAGCAACCAACACCTGGAAATACATAAAAGCTGGCCTCTAAGCTCAAGGTGATGAGTGTTAGTTAACTAGGCCCCCTGGAATCGGAGCAGAGTCCCACGTGGCTCGGAACGCAAAACCTAAGAGGCGGCATCAGAGTGTAGTTTCAGCTCAGATTTCCTAGGGCTCTCAACGCCTGTCTTCTCTCTACTCCCAAAGGCAAGCGTGCCTCAAGCCATGCCTGTTTTACAACCATCTCCCCATATGCAGTATGGTATTGTTGCTTCATAGATATTAGTGAGCTGTATGAAAATTTTTTTCCTGCTGAAGTCTATCTAGCAAATTTCTACAGAAACAGTGACCCTTCTATTTTTATGAACATGATGATTCTTACCCTTGATGAAATGCTCTGACTCTTCCTGTCATTTTCCTGGATGCTGTATTGTGGTTTCACCACAAATTCTGCAACAGACTTCCTGAGGGTGTGGCCAAAGCCATGGAGGAGTGGGGGAATGTAACTGTTGACTGAGTAATTAATAGAGTTCTTTTAGAGATTCATCAGTATTGAACTAATTAAGAAAATCAACTTTGCCGTAAGTCTCTAATATGTCCTAAAATCATGTCACTTGTTTCCAATTAAGCCATGAGTTTCTTTTGTAAAGCAAAAATCTTACCATGTTCTCAACTCTCAAAGACTTCTTGGCTCTATGGATTGCATCACATTCCTTGGAAGACAGGTGTTTGGTGAAAAATAGCTACTTTTTTTTTTTTTTTTCTCAAAACCATGTTCCCTAGGCAGGTCTTTCAAACAAGCAGTTTATTTCTGTCATTGTTGCTTTGCCTTGGGTAAAACAGTTACCACTATTCATAGTGTATAGAAATCTGACAGTACGTATAGGATTTCACATTACAATGATGCCAACAAACTTTTTTAGCATTTCTAGGTTGTTTTTATTTTGATTGTTATTGTTATTTTGTATCATTCTTTGTCATTGGTTGGCTTTATCTTTCTGGTTGAGCCCATAATCACATTTAACCATCTTAGGATAATCAGTATTGTACCCAGGGCCGCTATGAAATGGTAAGTGCACTAATGCTTTATGTCAACATGATACAAACCTAGACATATCTGAGAAAAGACATCTGAATTGAGAAATTGTGTTCATTAGATTCTCTTGTAGGCAAGTTGGTGGGGCATTTTCTTAACGAATGGTTGGTGTGGGAGGGCCCAGCTCACTGTTGGCAGTGACACCGCTGGGCAGGTAGTCCTGGGTGGTATTAAAAAGCAGGCTGAGCAAGCCATAGAAAGCAAACCAATCAGCAGCATTCCTCCATGACGTTTGCTTTCATTCCTGCCCTGACTTACTTGAATGATGAATTTTAAACTGCAAGATGAAATAATCCCCTTCTTCCATCTGTTTATCATGCTTATTACAGCAAGAGAATCTTAACTATGACAATAGGAAGATTCTGTATCCTCAATATCTACTATGGGAATTGTTGACCACACGTGGTCACCGTATACAATGGGAGCAGCTTTTTCTTTTTTCCTGAGTTATTTATCTTAAATTTAAATACTCAAAATAGCTTGTATAAATCATACAGGACAGTCTCTAGCTAGAGAGCTGCACTACAATTATATCTACAGTTCAATAATTTCTGAATGATACAACATTCTGCATGCCTGCATCATATTGTTTTCTCTTTCAGTTAAAAACCATTTAGTGATTTCAGGTAGTAACAAATTTTGTAGTATTTCTTACCATGAGAGCAAATAAACATAAAGTATCCAATAGTGAGGAATCGGTGAAAAACAATACAAAGAGTCAGAAACAAAGAGAGAAGGAATGACAAACCACAGTAAAGGCAAGCAGTGTGGAAATATAAAATAATACACCTACATGCAATAATGCAAATTTAAAGCTGGAAGGAATGTTGAGAATCTCTCTTTTTAAAATTTATTTCTTTATTCACTTTATATCCTGATTGCAGCCCTACTTCACTCCTCTATGTTCCTCCTTTGCATACCACTTCCCCCCATTCTCCCCTTGCCTTCTCCTTGGAGAAGGAGGAGATTCCCTCATGGGTACCAACCTGCACATGAAGTCCCTGCAGAGCTAGGCAAATCATCTCCTACTGAGGCCAGACAACCCAGCCCAGTTACAGGAATGGGATTTGAAGGGAGCATCAGAGTCAGAGTGCCCATGCTCCAGTTGTTGGGGGATCCATAGGAAGTTCAAGCTTCACATCTGTGCAGAGAGCCTAGGAACAGTTCATGCATGCTCTTTGGTTGGTGGTTCAGTCTCTGTGAGCCTCCGGGGTCCAGGTTAGTTGACTCTGTAGGTCTTCTTGTGGGGTCTTTCATCCTTCTGGATACCACAATCGTTCTCCCAACTCTTCCACAGAACTCCCCGAGCTCTGTCTAATGTTTGGCTGTCGGTCTCTGCATCTGTTTCCATTAGCTGCTGGGTGAAGCCTCTCAGAGGAGTTACTCTAGACTCCTGTTTCTATGCGTAGCAGAATAACATTAATAGTGTCAGGGACTGTTTCTCTCCCAGGGGGTAGATCTCAAGTAGGGACAATCTTGTTAGCCATTCCCTCAATCTTTGCTCCACCTTTGTCCCTGCACATCTTGTGGGCAGGACAAGTTTTTGGTAGAAGGTTTTGTACTTGGGTTGGTGTCCTTATCCCTTCACTGAAGTCCTGGCTGGTCATAGGAGGTAGTCACTTCAGGCTCCATATTCCCTGCTGCTAGGGGTCTCAGCTAAGGTGACCCCCATACACTTCCTGAGCACTCCAGTATCATAGCTCTCTGCATATCCCCAAGATGTCCCCAAACTCGAAATTCCATTCTCTTGCCTAGCCCTATCTCCCTGGCTTTCTCTCCTTCTAATCTTCACCCCACCTCCACTCCCCATCCCCTCTAAACATGGTTCCCTACCTTCATGCATTTCCAATACCTGTTTTATTTCCCTTTTAGAGTGAGATTCAAGCATCTTCCCTTGGTTCCTCCTTGTACTTTACCTTCTTTGGGTCTGTGGATTGTTGCATGGTTAACCTGTACTTTATGGCTAATATCTACTTTAAGTGAGTACATATCATGCATGTTATTTTAAGATTGGGTTACCTCACTCAGGACATTTTTTTCTAGTTCTATCATTTTCCTGCAGATTTCAATATTCCCTTGTTTTTAATAGCCAAGTGGTAGTCCATTGTGTAAATGTACATATCTTTATTCAGTTTTTCATTGAGGGACATATGGATGGTTTCCAGTTCCTGGGCATTATGAATAAGACTGCTATGATCATAGCTGAGCAACTGTCCATGTGGTTGGTGGAACATCTTTTGGGTACATGCCAAAACTCATGGAAACTGAACAACTGTCTACTCAATGACCACTGAATCAGGGAAAAATTAAATAACTTCCTAAAATGTAATGAAATAAAGACGCAACATACACAAACTTGTGGGGTACCATGAAAACAGTGCTAAGAGGAAAGATCACAGCAATAAGTGCCTTCATAGAGAAACTGGACAGTTCTATCAGCACAACTGAAAGATCTAGAACAAAAAGAAGCAAATATACATAAAAGGAGGAGATGGCAGTAAATAACCAAATATGGGGCTGAAATCAATGGATTAGAAACAAAGAGAACAATATAAAGAATTAATGAAACCAAAAGCTGGTTCTTTAAAAAAAAATAAATCAACAAACTAGACAAATCCTTAGTTGAACTAATTAAAAGGCAGAGAGACAATATCCAAATTAACAAAATCAGAAATGTAAAGGGGACAGAACAACAGACACTGATGAAATCCAAAGAATCATTAGGTCTTACTTCAAAAATCTGTACTCTACAGAATTGGAAAATCTGAGTGAAATGGACAATTTTCTTGATAGATTTTGCTTACCAAAGTTAAGTCAAGATCAAGTAAGCAGGTTAAACAGTCCTATAACCCTAAGGAAATAGGAGTAGTCATTAAAATCTCACATTCAAAAACACATCAAAAATATCATTCACCGTGATCAAGTAGGCTTCATCCCCAAAATGCAGGGATGATTCAACATGCAAAAATCCATCAGTGTAATTCATCATATAAACAAACTGAAAGAAAAAAAAAGAAAAAGAAAACAAACAAACAAATAAACAAAAACATGATCACCACATCTCACTAGATGCTGAAAAAACATTTGACAAAACCCAATTCTCCTTCTTCATTTTAAAAGTCTCAGAAAGATCAGGGACACCAGACATATATGTAAACACAATAAAAGCATTATACAGCAAACATATACCCAACATAAAATTAAATGGACAGAAACTTAAAGCAAACCTACTAAAATCAGAGACAAGGCAAGGCTGCTCACTCTTACTGCATCTCTTCCATATAGTACTTGGAGTCCTAGCTAGAACAATAAGACAACTAAAGGAAATCAAGGGGATACAAATTGGAAAGGAACAAGTCAAAGTATTGCTATTCTTGGATGATATGATAGTATACATAAGTGACCCCAAATATTCTACCAGAGAACTCCTACGGCTGATAAACAACTTCAGCAAAGTTGGTGGATACAAGATCAGTTAACAAAAAGAAAAAGAAAAAAGAAGCAGTAGCCCTTCTGTATACAAATGACAAACAGGAAGAGAAAGCGATTAGGGAAACTGTATCCTTCACAATAGCCACAAATAATATAAAGTATCTTGGTGTAACTCTAACCAAGCATGATGAAAGACCTGCATGATAAGAACTTCAAGTCTCTGAAGAAAGAAATTGAAGAAAATATCAGAAGATGGAAAGATCTCCCATATTCATAGTTTGGTAGAATTAACAGTAAAAATGGTCATTTTTACCAAAAGCAATCTATAGACTCAACATAATCCCCATCAAAATTCCAACACAATTCTTTACTGACCTTAAAAGAACAATTCTAAATTTCATATGGAAAAAAAAACAACAACAAAAACAAAACTAAAAACCTAGAATAGCTAAAACAATCCTGTACATTAAAAAATCTTCTGGAGATATTTCCATCCTTGATCTCAAGCTGTACTACAGAGCAACAGTAATAAAAACTGCATGCTACTGGTATAGAAACAGACCTGGATTAATGGAATCAAACTGAAGACCCAGAAATAAACCCACACACCTATGGATACTTGATTTTTGACAAAGAAGCCTGCTCTTCACACTATTAATGATTCTCGATACTCTGCTATGATTTCTGACAGGAGCCTAGCATAGCTGTCCTCTGAGAGGCTCCACCCAGCAGTGGACCAAAACAGATGCTTAGACTCAAGCCAAGCATTGGGTGAAAAGTAGGGAGTCTAGTGAAAAAGGAGAGGAAGGATAGAAGGACTTGGAGGAGACAGGAGCTCCACAAGAAGAGCAACAGAGCCACTTAATCAGGCCCAGAGTTCGAGACTGAAGCACCAACTAAGGACGGTGCATAGACTGGACCTAGGCCCCCTACACATATGTAGCAGATGGGTACCTCAGGCTTCCTGTGGGGAGTGGGGTTGACTGACATGCCTTGCTTTCTGGTCACCTCCGATGGTGCTGCCTTTCCAGGCTACAGGGGAAGAGATGTGTTCAGTCCTGATTCGACTTATTGAGATGAGGTGGGTGTGTGGGAGCTTATCTGAGGAAGAGGAAAAGGTAGATTGGGAAAGAGGGAGATAGGGTGGGACCAGGAGGAGAGGAGGAAGGAGGCTACAGCTGAGATATAAAGTGAATAGATAACTTAATTGTTTAATAAAAATATAAAAAAAAAACAGAAAAAAGAATGTTGAACATGCAATTCTAGCTACCCATAAGGTTTAAAAAAATATTCTTTCCTATAGAATATGACCAATCTACTTTAGCACTATTGCTATTAATATTTTTGTGACCTTGGGCAATTCACTTGTGTAGAAGCATAATTTACTTATGTTTCTTTGACTATAATATTGTCCTTCTGTTTATCCCAAAGTTTAAATAAAACAATATGAAGACTTAAAATGTTTAGCATGTTCTAAAAGACCAGTGAATACTAGCTAAGATTTCAATAAAGAGGAATCAAATAACTTGTCAGAATAAAATAAAAAGAATGTATACTTTAAAATAGGTATAGGCATTTACTGTACTTACTAGCAATTCCATTTTTGAAAATATCCCTTTGTTGTTCTGTTTTATCACAGATTTCTTTGGTCCTAATGTTTTAAAAATGCTTTTATTAACAGATATCAGTTATGATAATAAAATTATATCAAATATAATATGGGATTCATTATGACATTTTGACATGAGTACATAATGATCAAATTTACCCTCAAATTATCTTCTTCCTGTCCCTTCCCTTCTCTGCTGTTCTTCTTTTCTTCCCATGGAATCTCCTTTCTACTTCTGAAGTGTTTGTTCTTTTGTGAAGGATGGGGTGACATAATGCATTTTATTAGGAACGCTCACAAGAGTGTGGCCAAAGAAAAAAATGTTAGTTCTTCAGCAACTATTCACTGACAAGACTCAGGGTGGTCAAGGTCCTCATAGCCTTTTTCTAACCTGTAAGTCCCAGGACTCTCTCTGAGAGAGGAGACACAAACAGGAAGTCTGATAGCTTTACTCCATTCCAGTCTACCTACTGAAATTGACAAGAACATTTGTTTCCAAAAAAAAAAAAAAAAAAAAAAACTTTTCTTCCCGACAAAGCGCTAGAGATGCTCCAGGTGACTCAGAGCCATGGGAAACTGAGATGTATTAACAAAGGTCAATGGACTCTTTCAAAAGTAAAATAGATAACTGGGACATTGGAGGGAAACTGAAAACAGTGTGTTTGGATTAGCTTCTATATGAAAAAGTGAGGAAAGAAAAAATCGATAGGAAACAGGTAAGATGAAGTAGATCCTTCAACAGGGCTGAAGAAAAGACTCAGCAGTTAGGTTAAGATCACTGCTTTTTCCAGATTTCCTGGGTTCCAGGGCAACCATCTGCAACAACAGTTCTAGGGGCTCTGATGCCCTCTTTTGGCTTCTGCAGGCAGCAGGCACACATTCTAGTAAAACACTCATACACATAAATTAAGCAAGAAAATCCTTCAAAAGAGTTCTGCTTCATGGTTAGATGTGCCACAGCCTGAAGAACCTATCAGGATAGCTTTCTGTCTTTCTTTCTTCTCTCTCCTTCTCATTCTCCCTCCTATTCTTTCTTCTACCTTCCTGCCTTCTTTCCTTCCTCTTCTCTTTTCTCACCTCTCCCTCTCTTCTTTTTCTCCTTTCCCCCAACCTTTCCTCCTCTCTTGTTTCTGCAGGTGTGCTGGAGGAAGGCTAAGAGAACTGCCTTTTCTGGTAGATGTGGAGAAAGCCATCTTGCTACTGACTTGAATTTTGCCCCTGGTTACCTCTCTAGGGCAGGCTTCAGGAGAGAAGGTCTCACAGTCTGTTGACTTTCTCTTTCTCTCTAGAGGATCTAGCTCTTATGGGTATCTGTCTCAGAAACACACAGAGGCAACTATTCCTCCAAAACCATTAGAAAGACAGTATTCTGTCCTCTGACGTATCAGAGCACCCTCTTGGTGTTGTAATAAAAGGAGAAGTCTGGGCAATGATCTCACCAAAACGTGATACTCAGGGATCAGAGCCCCTCCACCCCCTGCAAGTTCTTTTTTTTCCCTCCCCTCAGACGGAGTAATATTGTGGGGGTGTGCAAGAGAAAAGAGATACAGACATCATTTAGGAATTAAAATAGCTCAAGGGATCTCAAGTGAAAGTCTTACTGCATTCATACTGACATGTGAACATATCTGACTGTGTACAAGGTCAAAAAGACCAGCATCTTTGCTTGTTTCTGCTGTTACTTATTGTCATCCCTCAAGGCCACTCCCTTTTCTTACCTGCCCTCTTTCTACTTAGGCTGACCTGGGCTCTGCCCCACTGGCTCCCTCCCTCTGCTCTTGCTCTCTCTAAAAAACCAGGGAACTGGGGTCAGTGTTCATCCCTGGATCTCTCCAGCACTGTAAACTGGCAGAGGGTTCATTTGGCAGAAGGACTGCTTGGTTTTCTTCTTACGCTGCTTCCCCTTCCTCTTTTCCCACATAGATATGTAAACACATGCATTTTCCTGCTCAAACGGGGTGAATTGGTGTTCTGCCTGTGCCTTGACTTAGCGATTGGGCTGAGCCTTACTCCTCCCTTCCCTACTCGGATAGGAGCCACAAGGATCTGGAGCTCAAGCTTCCAAATTGCAGCTGGCCTCGGGCCAGGTGACCTTTGCTTTGTAAGTTTCTTGGGGGGGGGGCGGGAGTGCGTGGAGGGGGGAGCTGGGATCTGTTGCTTGGGGGGGGGTTGAGGAAAGGAAGGGGCTGGAAGAGAGTTAAGGGCTGTTGTTAAACAGTTTCTTACCGTAAGAGGGAGTTCAGACCTAGATCTTTCCAGTTAATCACACAACAAACTTAGCTCATCGCAATAAAAGCAGCTCAGAACCGACCGGCTTGCAACAGGATTCTTTCAGCCCGGCATCTCCTGCAGAGGGATCAGCCTGCTCGAACTGCAAGCATGATGTGGGGGACCAAACTTCTGCCGGTCCTGTTGCTGCAGCATGCCCTTCTGCACCTCCTCCTGCTTCCTGTCGCCATCCCCTTTGCAGGTAAGTTTACTCCTGCTTCATGGAGATTGTGATTCCTTTAAGTCTCCTGCTGACCTTGCTCTTTCCTTCCAAGAAACTCTCTAGCCTATTTCCAGCATCCTTTCTTAATTCCATGTGTGGTGTGGGGCTTCCAAACCTCTCATTATGCTTTCTTTTGACATTCCTTCTGTTTCGAAAAAAACATGTAAAATAATTAACATCCCTCAGTGACCCCCCCCACCCCCACCAGGCCCCACCTCATTTAGCTAAGCAGTCCGGAATTATGGGATAGGAATGAAGTGCTAACACTGGCTGGAACTTTCCTGGTTTGGCCAAGTTTAGAAACGAAGGCAGATTTTGAATTGAAGAGAGGAGACTGATTATCAATCTAACCAGGGACTCATGATTTCCCAAAAGGAGAATTTCCTATAAGGGTCTAGCCAGTCAACCCTCAGGTCCAAATCATGACAGTATGCAGGTCTTCATTTGGAGGAGGCAGATTAAGCTCTGAGTACATGCATGTTATAAAAATGAAACAGAAAGCTTTCCCTTCCAAGCTCCCCTTCTCTCCGGGGTATGGATGATTGCCCTTGATGCTGCAGTGCAGGGAAGAACACTTCTGTGACTTGGAGGGATGCAGCAGAATTGTCCCTCTGTCCTCCAATTTGCAGACTGGGGAGGAGACACTCGGACTGGTTCAGATTTCCTGGGCATTTAGGGATCACATCTGCTGGTATAGGAAGTTTTCTCTTATTATCAAGAGTAGAGGAAACATCTGTATTAGTTGTGTTATGATTGTACTGGATGCCAGCAGGAGAAGGCACTGAACTTTAGGGTAGGCACAGAGAAATAAAGACTGTAAATAATAAATAAATGCCCAGATAGCAGATAGGTGACCTTTTAAAATTGAGAAAACAAAGAAACACCTTAGTAATTTGGAATGGAGTTCACTATGATAATTATCACACCTCTGGTCTAGTATCTGATGTAATACAAGAAATAGCCAGTGCTAGTTAGAAATATTGAACCCACCTGTTTCTTCTGCATTGGGAAAAAAAAAAGACACGATGGTAATGATTCTTTGATGGGGTATAGGTAAAGATTCCTGAAGAAATGGAAAAGAACTTAAAGATATGTCATATGAAAGTAGATCTTTAAGACATTGCTAGTTTAGGGATGTTAGCATGAGTTTTAATCTTGGTCCTATTTGCTTGTTTCCCTTTTCAAAGATTAAAATGTTGTTGCCTTAAAGTGTGGTTACCTGAGCTCAGCTGAGCTAATGTAAGATCTCAGTTTAGAAAACCCAAACAGTAGATCGACCATAGACAATGTCTATTTGTTTTTTGGCTTGCATTATGGAGTTTTGGCAGGAGATATACATTTGTAATTATATTTCACTTTGGCTAACATTGAAATGACTGCGTTTCCTGAGCATACAGAGAGTAGCCTGAAAGTGTGCTGGCAAGCCAGGAGAGGCCCGTTGGGAATTACAGATATATGTTATGAATAATTCCTGAAATGGATACTGCTAAAATTGTCATCAAAAGAGGGCCCACCTTTTTGTGTTTGCAACCTTGCTTTAACAGTTTTCCTGTTTTAAACAACTTCCATCATGGAGATGGGCAGCTTTCTCAGAAAATGCAATTAGAATTTGTTCCTTGAAATTTTGTTTACTCTTGAAAATTTAGTTTGTTGTTGCTACTTGAGTGGTTATTCGTCAGAAAGTAAAAGAATGCTCTATTTTTATTGTTATTATTTTGTATGGAGTCATGAACAGAAGGCATTATATGCAGATACTTTATTAAGAAGTTTCTTGAGAAACATTTGAAATGGATGATCCAAGGAGCTTTGATAGCAGTTGATGTACCACATAGAATTTCTGTCTGTTCCCTTATACTAAATCCTTTAAGCGATTATTGGATACTCTGATTAGGAAAATTAAACATTAAATGAATGCCTGATACCCAAGGGAACAAAGGTGAGCAAATGGGTAGGAACCTGTATTTGTCAAGCTACACTGCTAAGGGTTAAGTTGCAAAGTGAAATTCACTTAGTTCTGAGAAAACCTGTATTCTCTGATTCTCTGGCACGTGAAAATCAAGGTTTGAACATCATAATTGTATCTTTGGAATTGAATGAACTCAGTTAGTTAAGGAACTTAACGGAAATTTCTGAATTCTAAGTGAAAGAAATACATTAATCCTTTCCCCTTAGACTGAAGTCAGCAACGCTGCAATCAGCTCAAACATACTTTTGAAGCTTCATTTGGCTAAGTAATAAAAACTAACCAACACTAGCCAAAAGCAAAACAAAACAAAATTTCTGTGCTAGAAACTGTCGTTACAGCATATTTAAGGGTTTATTAGTTTAGTGTTTAAGCCAGTTCTAAGGTATTTGGTACCCAAGTCAAGGATGAGAAGATGAGTCACAGCATGCATGACTGGTAGCCTTGTCAGGAGATTCCGAGTTGCCTGAAATGCTGATGTCAGAAGGTGTAAGAGGTGTTCCAAAAAAGACCTACAGACAGCAAGGGAAGGTCACCTATTAGGACTGGTGTACTGGGTCCCTGGTGGGAGCCTAGATTGTAATTGACAGAGCAAGATGGTATAAAATAATAGCACTGATGCCATATTGTAAATATTGGAGGCAACAGCTGAATGTTTTGCATGAACAGGACATAGTAGTTACAACAGGAGTAGTTACACTTCAATGTGGTTACTTGCTGTGTGGAAAAGAGTCCCAGGCAGAGAAGGGCAGAGGAGAGGGAGAGCAGGATGGGGCATGAACAGTAAGGAATTCCAGAAAAGGAAGTAGAAAGGAGGGGAAGACTTGAAACCTCACTATGATCACTTTATTCTACAAATCTTCTGGAGACAGAGGATTAGGTTACTTCTTAGCTACCAGTACTTACCAAATCTGCTAGTCTCTTCCTTCTCACTGTCTTCATTTGCCATGAGATTAGCTTCTCTAAAAAGGGTAAGCACATTACTGTCCAACAGTGAAGTCTGAGTCCTACAGAGAAACAGTAGAAAGCGGGGTTTCTTTTAGTGATTCTGTCTTTAGGAGTTAAAAGTCTCCAGTTACAACCATTAACATCCATCAGTTATTTTAAAACTTTCATCTTAACATCTTGCCAGTGCAAACTGTTAATTGCTAATCATGTGGGTAAGGTTCTTGGTTTGTGGTGTTTTTTGTTTTTTTGGCTATGGGGAGCCAGATTCCTGCTCTTTCCACACCCTGCAAATCCTTTCTTTGCATTACTTTCCTTTGAAGTCCATGGTTCTTCCACACAGAAGAAAATATATGAGGTACTGAGAGAAATGAGTGTGAGGCCCAGGGACCAGAGGGAAAAAAATGTGTCTTTCTTCAACCACCTTGATATGCTTGACCCTGCTTTTTGTTTGTAGGTTTTCACTAGGATCCTTATGGCTTTAGTTCTAAAACAGAGACTTCAGGTTATTCAGGAAAGGCGCCTTCCAGAATATTTTCCTAAGCTGGGAGCAGAGAAAGGAACACAATTTAAAATATAGGAAAGCTTGACAGATTTGCAGCACTTTCTTATCTTTGATTTCATTTCAGTTTTCTGTTTATACACTTTAACTAACAGACACATTAAGAAATAGTAGAGAAAAATCTGATATAAACATATTTTTGAGTTTTTTTCCCCCCAAATTAAGCTTGGCTTTTTAATTGTTTTTGGCAAAACAAGCATTAGTTGATACATGTGGAAGAGAGTGAAATCTATTTTCAGTGAAGGAATTTCATTTTCATATGCTGAGTTTGAATGACTTCTGTTCTGACTTTATTTTCTCTTATTGAAGAAGAAATCAGTTTTATAGATGCATGGATTAAATGATGTATAGGTACTCTAAATTTCATAGTTTTGAGTAATTAGTTACTGATCCAGTATACAGACTGAGTTATGAGGGAAAGTTCACATGTCCTGGTGCCGAGGGGTTCTTAGTATCTGGTTCTGATTGGTCCTTATTAGCACTGAAGCACTGTCTTTTCTATTTATTGCACAATAAAGGGAGATTAGGGATTTATTTATTTTTCAGAATGCTTTTTGATCTTTAGTTATGGAAGTCTTACTAGCAAGCAAGAGTAGCTTGTTTTATGAGGCAAAACCATCCATTAACACATTTCAATAGGACAACTGAGGATCTGTAAAACTAATCAGAGCCAATGGCTACAGAGACCTCTTTTCTACAGAACAGTCTTCACTCTTACTTTTATATGGCAATGAGCAGAGCCTCTGTTTTGACTGATAATTACTAAAATGCCTTAGGAATTTAATGCTGATAATTAGCTATTTTGAAGCTACTTTTATGTTCTTATTTAACCCTTAGACAGATACAAAAGCACACTGTACATAAGACCAATGCCATATTTTTGGCTGGCAGAATTTACATATATGTATTATATGTATATACATATATATATGTATATGTATTATAGTCAATTTTGGCTGAAGTTATTTTTAAAATAGATCCTTCTCAATGTACACTCCTATCACTTACAGAAAATATTTAAATTTATAAGGAATTAAATTATTATCATACTGTGAAGTAATCAGGAGTACCAAAGAAGTAGTGAAATAAGGTCACAGGAGGAGAAAGTTATGATGGAAAATTATCTCCCATCAATGAGATTCTATGACAGAAATGTCAATCAGAAAAGCATCATGCCTTTCTTTCTTGTAAGAATAGCAGTTATATTGGAAATTAAGTGATGAAATTTCTAAAACAATACCAAAACTCTAAAGAAATAATTTTCTGTCAATTCTAATTGTGTTCTCGAATTTTACTTAATGATTTTAGCTCAAACAACTCCATGTGTTAACTTAGCCTTCCTTTTATAGATTGACCAATTGTCTTAACTTTTTACCTAATTAACATCATTTGGCAAGTCAATAAAAATCTCAGCTTCAGCTGACTGTCAATGTTATGAAAGGAATTTGGACCCCACACTCATTAAATAATGTACTATTAATAACATTCAATAATACATTAAAAACTATTAACAGCATGGATGACATAACATAAATGGTATAGATTATTTGATTGAATGTATACAACAAAGTTTTTTTTGTTGTTGTTGTTTGTTTGTTTAAACAGAATCTCTCACATCATAGCAGTTCTATCTTATGGGCCAAGAAAAGCATCCCTCTGGGGATTTGTTGGAGTCTGTGCTCTGGAAGTTTGTAAAGAACTAGGACTTTAGGGACTTCACATTTTTTGTCTTTTTGTAGACTTGAGGTTAGGTTAAACAATACTGAGCAGCATCAGCGTGCTAGGTCAACTAAAAGGAGCCAGCGATTTCTGGCAAACAGGTGTGATGCCGCTCTTGGTCACATTTCCACGTTTTCTGCACAGAAAGCTTCGTCCTCTTTGCTTCACACTTTTCACCACATTTGAAGACGGGGAATGCATTTCCTGCTGTGGCATCCAAGCTTCTCTTCCACTGATAGCTTGGAACCAAATCTGCGGGAAATGTTTATAAATCACATTTCCACATACATTCTTAGCAATTCTTAGATAAAAGATGACAGCGTAAGTGGTGCCGAGTGCTAGCTCCAAAGCAAGGCCTCGGGGTCTCCAATCTGAACCCTTCAATGTAGTCAGTTAATTTCTCCCTATGCCTTTAGTTACCTCCAGCTAAAAAATAAACGTATTCAACTGCCATTGTGATAAGTGCTATTATATTAATTGACATGCAGATGTGCATAGCTCCAAACTTGTTACACAACATTTAGGTGATAGGTGACTGGTCCTTATTATTTGACTAGTATTAGATTGGTGTACTTTTTAGAAAATTAAGAATAAAAGAACCAGTTCTTTTTACTTTCAAATTATGCAAAAAATGTAAGAACTTCAGGATGTCTTGCTTCTGTTTTTCAGGTATATATTAAGTTCCATGCTATCTATGGGTCTTTCCCATTCATGAAGAAAAATGGATTTGTTACATTAAAGGCTAAAGCTTCACATACATTTGATTAACAGTGTTTGGCCTGGTTTCAACATAAATAGTTTCATGAAATTGAGAAATAGTGTCCCCAACACTGTATGCATTTTGTACAAAAACAAGAGGAAAGGGGCAAAAATATGTATAATATGAAGCACTCAAGGGCAAGTCAGAAGAATGTACCCACTGCAGGGCTTTTAGTGAGGAGTGTCTCACTTGTCTTTGCATAGATTTACCTGTCTAGCACTGCAGCTTCCATGAGAAACCAGTGTAGGGGAGAATGAACAGTTTAGTTACAAAGCATGACATGCTATGCTTCCGGCTCTGATACTTGATTCTCTGTTGTCTGGAGAGCAGTGTTTCTTTAGGGTGAGTTTTGTCCTAATTTTGAAATAATTATTCTTTAGGGTTATTTCTTCTTTGGGGTGAACTTTATCCCAATTTTTCAATGTATCTTTCATTTGAAATGATGTAGATTAATGAATTTACATAGCAAGTATCTGTTTTTACATAATTATAGTGTTCATCTCTCTTGCTTTTATACATCCTCACCCAAGTCTATCCTACTGCCTAGAGGTATACTGTGTTGCCCTATAAAATCATTATCTTGAAGATGTTCCTTAAGGAATTTCCTCCTCCATAATCATCAAAAGCATTTCTTTCACGATGAATTATTTAATTTTTGTATTGCTAGAAGGACAGAAGAAAAGAAGAAATACACTCCATGAATTCAAAAAGTCAGCAAAAACTACTCTCATCAAGAATGACCCATTAATGAAGATTAAAACAAAAAAGATGAACTCTGCAGATGAATGTGCCAACAGATGTAGCAGAAATAAGGGCTTATCATTCATTTGCAAGTAAGTCACTTCATTTTGCATATTGAATAATTTTCCAATAAAGAAAGTATATAATATAATATTTTCTCTTCCCTTTTTGTAGCCAATGCAATTAGTCCTTTAGAATAAATTTGACTCTAGCTTTAACTCATTACAACAGCAGATATAGCTCTCAGCCGATGGAAACACTGAATGAGTATGAAAGGCTCTGAAAACAGTTTTCCAAAGTACACAGTTGCTTTGGCTGTGGATCTTGAACAATTAACACTGAACTAAAATCCAGTTCAATTGACTTCTCTCTTAGTGTCATTCTAAGATATTGTGTCTCTTGTTTTCTTCCATAGCAGATCAGTGGAAGGATTTTCTGGTTAGGAACTGGGCAACAGCCAAAATCTACTGCAACTTATGTCATGTCTGTTGGGATTTAAATAAAAGGTGTTGAGAGAATTATATAAAAACCTAGAGTGACTGGTGTCAGCAGCAGAGAGTGCTTCAAAGAAGTTAGGGGAGAGTGATGAGAAAGGTTTGCTGGAAAGTGATGGAGCCACTCAGAGGCTTGGGGTTGCTTCAAGTAGAGAAGTTCTTATCACCTGAAAGCTCCCCTTATTATTTTGTCAGTGACCTCAGAGGAGAAACCTTACAGTTTTGACATAGCAAGGTGAAAATTTCCTGCCAGTATTCTTCCAAATGACCATAAAAACACATTTCCTGAAAAAGTGTGGTGGTACACCCTATAATGCCTCAACACAGGAAGCCAGTCACTCTGAGTTCAAAACAGGCCTTGATACAAAGCTGCACACACACACACACACACACACACACACACACACACACACACACTCACTCCCCACTGACACTGCCTGTTTTTCAAAAACATATTTTTTTTTCTTCGTTTATTTTCTATTCTCTCCCTTAAAAAAATAACATTGTATAGCTGGGTGCTGGAGTGATAATTTGGTGGTTTAAGAGTACTTGCTGCTTTTGCAAAGGACATGATTTGATTCTCAGAACCCACATCAGAGATCTCACCGTCAGCTGTAACCAATTCCAGGGTATCTGATGTCCTATTTTGGCTTCCAAAGGCACCTGTACAAGTGTGATACATATACACTCCGGCACACACACACACACACACACACACACACTCTCTCTCTCTCTTACAATAAATTAATTGTTAAAAAAAAAGATTACATAGCTGCGATGTAGCTCAGCATAGTGGTGGCGTGCTTGTTTAGAACACGAAAGGCCCTGAATTTTGTTCATAGTTTTAAGAAATGAGATTTTCACAAAAAAATATCAATGTTCAATTCTTACATATTTTATTTTCACAGTGGCCTTTTTATGGGAATAAAAAGTTCAGAGATCTCTTGGTGAGAAATTCTCATTAAGTCTTCCCTGTCTCAAAGAAATGATGATTATGAGTCTGTAGGGAAGGGCATGGTCACAGAGGGTCTTCAGCAGGCTCAGGCAGAAGAAAGACTATCTCATTTCTATTTTTAAAGCCAAACTGCCACTCTCAGAAAGACATTTCCTGGCATCAGTAGTGGGAATTGGATTTGTAAGCTTATCCTGAGGATATTTGTGTTTCGTTCTGACTTTTGTATAAAAGCCTTGAGATTGGGGAAAATAAAGGAGGAAAAATTACTCTCAGTCAACATCTGAGCTGTGTAAATTCATGAAGACTGCTGTTGGCAACTGTGTCTTCCCTCCTCAGGGTTGAAGGATATAGGACTGTCAATAGGAGAAGCACATTTCAGTGTGGACTTTTAGTGGTGAGAATAAAAATTAGGATAAGGTAAATGTAGAGAAAAGTTTAGCATAGGGAATGTGATGTTCTCACACACTTCTTATGGAAGTGTAAAATAATATAGAAACATGTTTTTGAGAGACTGCTCTTAGAGGAAAAGAAAAAGTTCTGTAAACTAGAAATCATACTTTTCCAGTTGAAATTGCTTTAAAAATTTAAAGTACTTTTTGGCATTTATCAGTTTGTTTTTGCAAATACTAGTAATGGGAAAAGCAAGATATTGGCTACAAGAATGATGGGGACATGGCATTTTGACATCTTCTATAAGACCGTGCATTGAAAGCATATTCTCTAGTGATAATAGGTTTTGAAATAAAATGCGTATGCAGATAAACTTATTTAGGGAACACTGACTTAGAAAGATAGCATCCTTACAGTTGGATTTGCATTCTCTTTAGTAAAGTCGACATTTTATGATTCACCAAACAAAGATATTATATGTGACAGTTTTCAAACATTTCATTTCAGAATTTTCTTTCCTAAGACACTCTCTAGGGGGTTGTGATTTGCTTAACACATTTTTTTCCACAAAAATATCTTATATGTTTACAATGTACCTTGGTCATATCCAGCTCCAGTGCTTCCAACTCTTCTCAGGGTTCCTAGAGCATCTTCCTCCCAAATTCCTACTATGTTCAATTTGTAGGACTTATCTACATGATTGGCTTTGGGCTATCCACTGAGATACATGCATTCTACCAGTAACTATATCCCTGAATGAACAATTAACCTTACTCCCTTATTAGCTATCAACTGGCAATGGCCTCTCAGGTTTTTTTTTTTTATGTTTTTTTGTTTTGTTTTTTTTTTTTTTTTTTTGGTTTGTTTGTTTGTTTTTCAAGACAGGGTTTCTCTGTGTAGACTTGGCTCTCCTGGACTCAAACTCACAGAAATCCTCCTGCCTCTGCCCCATCAAGTGCTGAAATTACAGGCCTGTGCCACCATACCTGGCTTCCATGCTGGAATCTTCAACTGGCTTGGTCTAGTGTAGGCAGCAAGAGCTGCTATGAATTCCTATATGGAAGAGTCAGTTTGTGTCCAAGGAACATAATTTAATAGCTCTGCTCTCCATCTTCTAGCTTTGCTCCCCCCACCCCACTTTTCTATGCTGTTTCATGAGCCTAGGCAGTGGTGGGTTCCTGCAGTCACTTATTCTCGATGCTTTGGACAGGATGAGTCTGTGCATTAAGCATTGCCTAATTCCATAAGAAGTTTCTTCGCCTGAGACTAGAAGCAGCACAAAGCTATCTGTGTCTGAAGCCTGAGTACTTGGCCCAAGGCAGCATAAGGAATACAATTTGAGTTATTTTATTTGAAGGACTGAGGGCTGAATCTAACTCCTTGTCCACACTAGGGAATCCCTCCCACTGATCCATATTTCTAGGCATTTCACATTTTTGTTTTGTTTTGTTTTGCTTTGAGGCCAGGTATTGCAAAGTTGTTCATATCTGCCTTAAACTTACTCTGTAGCCTATATAGGCCTCAAATATATTACTCCAATCTCAGCATTAACATAGTTGGAAATGCAAGGCTATATCATGAGGCCCAGAAGATACATCATTTTAGAATATATGTGTATACTTAAACTTTGTAAGCTAATTATGATATCTCAAATATAATCATTTGCATATGAATACAAACAAAATTTCTAACTAACTGGGCACTTACAAACATAGTAAAAGCCTTCTGAAATAATCTGGGTATTGTTATTTTTGTAATGATTTACTTGGTGAAGCCTTTATTTTTCTATAGAGATTATTGTCAAAACTTCCTACAGGATATTGATTTGGTTTTCTAATCTGTACCTACAAAACCTTCATTTTGTCTTTCTTATTTGCTCCATCAAAATAGGAAACACACACACACACACACACCACTGTATTATTTTGCTATGTAATAATGCCTCATTCTATGTGTCATCCTTGGTAAACCATATGCCCATTAAAAAAAATCTGTTAAATTGTAGTATTCCTTCTTTTCATTCAGCTATCTTTTTCAGGGCCTTTGTTTTTGATAAGACAAAAAAACGATGCTTCTGGTTCCCTTACAATAGTATGTCAACTGGAGTGAAAAAAGGGTTTGGCCATGAATTTGACCTCTATGAAAACAAAGGTAATTGCATTCTTCATAAGAGTTACATAGCCAAATAAAGGATAAAGCATAATTGTTATTTCTTGCCACACAGGTCTTCCCTGCAGATGTTTTGGTCATATTCTGATCTGTGTCACAGTCAATCATTGATTAAGATTGAGGAAAGTGGAAACCTGACTATATGATGGCTGTTAGTATATAACTTTTAGTGAAAGGCTGTGTTCTCCAGACTTCCCTTAATTTAAATCCTTCCCCTCCTCAGTCCGTCTTTTCTGCATTCATATTCTAACATGTCAGTTAGGTTTTTAGATCAAGGTACCTTGTATTGTGGCAAACTGTACGGTTAAGACAGTAAGATATTTTAAATTATAACAACTTTATGTAGCTCATGTCATAATGGTGGTTGGTGTTGACAAAGCATGGACATTTCAGGAAAATAAGTTGGATTCATATATACGTGCATGAAAAGTTGTTTGAGTGAGGAATTGAAATTGTTTCTTAATTTGTCTATTATGTGGTATCATATTACATATGATATGGTAGATAAAGTATTTATACAATTTAAAAGCAAAAATATACCAATGGGGCAATTACAGAATATTAAAGATACATTTTACAGATTAAATATTCCATCACATAAAAGAACAATTATGAATTGAAAATAATCCTTTTTATTAACTTTTTTACAAAAAAGAACATTGTGCCCTCTAGAATTAGAATATGGATGCCAAATATAGATACCTTTATGTTGATTGAATGGATGTTTAAATAAAAGCTAATAGCAGAAAATAAGACAATTTTTATATATCCTCAAAATTTCACATATCTGAGCTGCAATTAGTGATCAGACTCTTTTTTGTTCAATCTTTTCCTAGTTGGCTAGCTGCACATCCAATTGTCTGATCACTAATATGCTCATGTTTAGAAGTCAGTTTTCTAAATTAGAAATGAAATATTAGCAAAAGTATGGTGGATAATAATTAACCCAGTGTAGATATTTCATGCAAACACATACACACCCACACCCACACACATACAGGGAGCGAGAGAGGGGCAGAGAGAGGGAATAAGACAACAAGACACAAGACAAAACAAACCCACATGGTTTTACTGTGCTAGATAAGACAAATCAATTCATTTTCTTACATTTTATTTCAAACTTTAAAGTAGATTTGTAAGTTACTTGAGGTTTTTTTTTTAAGTCTATTTATTCAATCAAGTCACTTGGCCTACCCTGTTGAATATGTAGAATTATCCAAATTAAGGATGAAGAATAATCTGCAGTTAGCCTGTACCATATACTATTCTGTATCACTGTATTATTATTCTGTATTATTTTGTATCATTGTATTACATTAAAAATACTAGTAGAAGGTTTAGGCAAGAGCTTCCAGTGTTGTTGGAAACAGTTTCCATGAGTTAATGATTTACAGGCTCGAGTGGATTCTTATTTTTCCCCTCCAGTAAGTACAACCTTGTTTCGCATAGCTCTAATACTTTTGTCTATGTTCCTCAATAGACTATATTAGAAATTGCATCATTGGTAAAGGAGGCAGCTACAAGGGGACCGTATCGATCACTAAGAGTGGCATCAAGTGCCAGCCGTGGAATTCCATGATCCCCCATGAGCACAGGTAAGAACAGCATGAAGAAAAGAGGGAACATCCTCACCTGTCTGCATGTGAACAGTTGCTCTTATTTGTCCTCTGGGATAACACTGCCCTATCGTCACTTAGTCAAGGCTAGCCCAAAGCTTATGTGAATTCATGCTTAATTCGTAGAAAAAGATTTTTAAAATTTTATTGTTTAAATGTGGTCTGACAGTTTTGGTTTTACCTCAGTGTCTCAATTTGTAGATATTATTGGAAAGCATACTCTCTGCTTCTTTGCCTGCGAGAGGGTACTAGGAATTCATGGAAAAACCTTGATTTGGACTCATGATCTCATCAAGGGTGTTTTTACACTTCAGTAAATCTCAGCTTTGACTGAATGATAAAATGACCCACTGAAAACCTTGGAATCTCCTACTACCCAAGGTACAAACAGACCAATTAAATTAGAGCCTGTAGAGTAGGGGTGGGGATAAGGCTCCAGGGTATCTTAGGCTCCCAGATTTGTTCTGAAGTGTCAATAAAGCTGAGAGCCAGGACACAAACCCATCTCACCCCAGGTTGCCCATCTTCCTCACCTTTATGTCATCTGTTGCCTAAAGTCTCGGGAAAGATTTTTTTTTTTCTTGGACACAAAATGTTTACACTGAAGAGAACTTTATTAACTAGAGCAAAAGAATAGTATCTGAAGGTCAAAAAAGGATAATATTCATAGGTTTCTGGGATTTTAATCCTCATGGAAAGAAACATAAGCATTTCACAGGTACTCGAAAGCTAAATGGGTCTATGATCTCCAGGCACATTTCACAAATAATTTCAGTAAGAACTCAAATGGTTTTAAACAGCTCTACCTGGTTAGAAACTTCAGTAGATGGTTTAGTTTACCATGTCCATGTTCCCAGTAGACTATTAACTAGACTATTTCATACATTCCTTAGACAAATAACAGAGTGAACAGTTTTGTGTTCTTAGTTAGATAGTGTAAATGTAGCCCCCAAAACTTAGCGCTTTAACAAACAACCTTAGTGTCTTCAGGATTTTACAGATGGTAAGTGGTGTTGCCCATATAGAAGCCCCGTCTGTTTTACATTGCATCCAGTACACACAGCAACCTCCAGGATGCTATAGTGTATGTGCTGTGACTTGTCTCTAATAGCAAAATGTGATGTTCATTCCTTTCATCCTTTTAAAAAGCATATTTTTGCAAGACGATTGATTTTGTTTTAGTAAGCAGATATGAGTTAACCGACTGATGTATAAAATAAAATTTAAGTTGTCCCATGACATAATTTAATGTTTGGGCTTCGCCTTATAAATGCTGGCTAGTGACTGTCCAAGTTGACAGGTTCTGTAGTGTTTCAATAATAGGAAACAAGACACTTTTCAAGTTATACAATGGTTATAAAGGAATGTCTCTGAAACATGGAATTACCACTAGATTAGAAAGCAAATATTACAATTAGTTTTTGTCCTCCCTTGGGGGTATTCATACTGAAGATAAGAAGATAACCCATTGGTTGTATAGTTAGACCTAGCTTTTCACAAACAAATGAATACCATAAAAATTAGTCCTACCTTAGACCAGAAGTGTGTACTGGACTCCCTGTGAGAGGTTGTATTTCAACCTCAATTCTTTATGATTGTCATTCTCTTTTAGAGGAGTAAATGTGAAATAGTTCTCCCTGGGAACTGGCTTTCCTATCCAATCAGATATTTTGCCAAGGAATGTTTCCTTGTGATTTAGAACTCTACAGCTGAGAGTATCTTGTATATTATTCACATCCCTTTTTATTTACTGAGGGCAATATTTAATTTTCATCAACTAGCAGTTTTATTGGAATAGCTTCATGATAGCTTAACACTTTCAAATTAGGTGATAACTAAAGATTAATTTTATGGGCAATGGAAAAAAGAAATATGTTTTTGTTGAGCAGAGTGATTTATTGTTGACTTTCTAAATTGAAGTATTTTACAAATGGCTTAATGGAAAGATGATGATAGATGTTGAAATTAGTATAAAGCTTAACAGAAAATCAGGTGACCTGATATCTACATCTATACCCTTCGCTGGCCTCCTAGCATTCATTAGTGAAGCAGATGATAGAATGGATCATGTTTCCTATGAACACAGTTTATATTAAAAGCGGGAGAAAGTGGGGGGAGGGAGCTAGCACCCAGAAATCTAGTTTATAGTTTAGAGTATATTTGGACATAACCCAGTTTTAAGTATTTCTTCACTTATCTCTCTCAAACATTGCTAACAGCAAGGACAGAGATAAAAATAGTATTTCTGAATAACAGCTCAGTACAGGCCCTACGGCCTGGTACAGGCCTTTTGTGTAACAATTCTCATAACCGTTTGCCTAATGAAGACGTATAAGTGAAACAGTGGGTAAGGCTTTACACATTTTGGCCAATGATGTGATTTTGAAGATAATCAGACCTTGGCATACATACAAAAGCCAGCTAGTTTGGGGGAAAGATCGAAAACACCAAATAAAGAATTGAGAAGCTCTCTAACCTCTATGCCCTAAGGAAGGATTTGGTGTAAACTGATTCATAATTATACAAAAAAGCGCATCTTTTCATCTTCTAATTTCAACTCCAATGGGTTCTTCTACTTCTTTTCTTCTTTTTATTCTTTTGGTTATCTTTAATTTTCTACTTTTCTCTGATTCTTTTTATTTGTATTATTCTTTAATTTTTTTATTAATTATAATTTATTCACAGATATTATACAGTATTCCTGCTGTAGCACCCTCTTTTTTTCCCCTTCCAAACCCACCTTCTCTCCTTTTTTTCCTCCCATGCCCCTCCCCAAGTCCACTGATAGGGGAGGTCCTCCTTCCCTTCCATCTGATCCTAGTCTATCATATCCCATCAGGTCTGCATTGTCTTCCTCTGTGGCCTGGTAAGGATGCTCCCCCCTCAGGAAGAGGTGATCAAAGAGCCAGCCAAAAAGTAAACAAACAAAACAAACCAAACAAATGAACAAACAAACAAACAAACAAAAAACCCCACCAGACTGCTTCCTCACAGCTTTTTTAGTTCTTTGGCTCTACAAATAGCCTGGAAGCCCACTTCATCCCCTCAGTCTCTCTGCAACAATAATTCTCTAAACTGTAGGTATCGAAAAAGGATATATTGAACATGTTCTAAATAACTATTTTTTTTTTTTGTTTTACTGGAAAATAAAACTTTGTTTTGTTGTTTATTTTATGGCTTGAACCTTTTTTTAGTTGAAAATGCATTTCCCCCCTCACACATTATATCCTGATTATGGTTCCCCTTTTCTCCCAGTTCCTCCTCCCCACTTCCCCACATACCTGGATCCACATTCTCTGCCTCTCATTGGACAACAAGCTGGCTTCTAAGAGATAAGAATAAATATAACAAAATAAAATATAAGATAAAACAAAAACTATCACATCAGAGTTGGACAGTGAAAACAAAGGGAAGGAACAGATCCTGACAGAAGGCAAGGAGAATCAGTGACTCACTTGTTTGCACACTCAGGAATTCCATAGAAACACTAAATTTGAAGCCACAATATATACATGGGGAGGATCTAATGTATACCCATGCAGGCCATTGCTTGCGGTCTCAGTCTTCGGAATCATTAGTCCCTTAAGTAAAATAGAATTCTTTTGATGAGCCTGCTGTTAAATAAATAATTAGGTGGGGAACTTCATGTCCAACCAGGCAGGCGATATGTACATATGATATAACGATTTCTAATAACTAGTATTACCATACTTTTTCTTAATATATAGTTACAACAGAATTTTCTTATATAAATTTAATTGATGAGTTACTTCATCAGATATATATAAAGCAAATGTCCGTTTTATTTCTGATAGAAAAATATTTTGTTATTAATTTACTATGAATTTTTGGAGAAGTGCAAACAAAACAAAAGAAAGCATATCTCAGGCAATAATAGAAACACAAGACATAGACACAAAATTCTAGAATGGTGGGGTTACAACTAAGAAAAGACAAATGCCTTATTTTTTGAAAATTTATTTTTGTTAAGACTTTAAAAGTTATAATTATCTTTAATTATATATAGCCCCTGTCATGCACATGACCTAGTGTTTTATTTTCATTTCTATTTAAAATGCTGGGGAAGTAAGGATATAAACAAGTTATTGAAATAAACCTCCCAATTGCTTAACTCTCATAATGCTAGTGTGGTTCCTTGCATAAGTTTAGTAATTTCTTAGAATAGACTATTTAATTTTGATCACTGATCTGTATCTTAAGAACGACTGAGTCTGGGATTTCTTCTTGCTCAGACAAATGCTTTATCTTGTAAAATGTTGCTTGTAATATGATACAAGCCATTATTTATTCTGTGGTATAACATCTTTATTTTTAAAAGAGATGTTCTTCTCATTTTCCTTTTTGATCAGTATATAATAACTAAGTGTAGCATGTGATATTTTGATTCATGTCTATTACCAGCTCTCATTAAGAAATGGATATTTCTTAATGAGAATGTCACTGAATAGAAAACACATTTGAATCATAACTACTGAGAGACTTAAATCTTTAATTTTTGTACTCATGCAAAATCTGAGGCCAATAGAGTAGAAACGGCTTTTAACAAAAGCCCAATTAACTACTAAAATGTGATTAGGTTGAAAAAAAATTTGCTTGTATTATCTACAGCAGATGTTCTTATCTTAGGATGTTTTGTAGCAGACAGATACAGACTCCAAATACTGTAAACATTACAAAAACAAAAAGCTTCCACCTTTTCTCGTTCTGAAGGGTCACAGGGTATCGCAACATCTTCAGATATTTTAGGTGCATTTATTAAATTGATCTCAATATAACCAATGATGTACACTAAAACTGAGAACACCAAGCCTCAATCTCTGTCATCATTCTCAAAACTTTGAAGAGAACAAGGCATTTGATTCCTGGTTATGGCAATGAATAGGGACAATGAATAGTGTGTGCTTAATTATAGTTAATATAGTTGTTATTTGTTAAGCGACAACCACCCATCATCTCTTTCAACTTCTAAAAATGACCACATAAAGTCTAAATTGTTACATGGTTTGGGTTTTCTCGGGGAATGAGTGTGCTAATAGTTTAGAGGGGTTAAAATATGTGCTGGGCTCTCACAGTTGGCATGAGAGAGTTAAATGTGGTCCTTATTTTGATCCTGGATTCTTGGTTTAGGCTATGCCATCAATCTTTTTCTCAATTGTGAAGCAACAAAATTGTGTGTGTGTGTGGAGAGAGAGAGAGAGAGAGAGAGAGAGAGAGAGAGAGAGAGAAAGTCTGTGTGTGTGCTGGGGAGAGAGGGAGAGAGCGAGAGTCCTCCTGAGGAAAGCAATATATAAGCAGATAATGGCTCTGGGTCAGCATGTAAGGGTGAGGTCTGGGGATCCAACTGCAGAGATGGCTCAGTTTTTCCCGAGTGGCCTTGTCTGAGCATTTGTTAACTGTGATTGGAGTATTAAGGTTGTATTTTATAAAATACAATTCTATTCCAGGATACTTGGGCTTGAGGAAATTTATGAACTAGTAGTTATTAATTGAATGTGGGATACAGAAGTTCTGTTAGGTAAATTTTAATAAATTCAAGTGTTTTAAGAATACTGAAAATGGCAAAATTGAAGTACAGATACACAAAGCCACATGAGATAGTCAAGTGTCTCTATTTTTAGGAAAAATGTACCCAGTAACTAGTATAATTAATAGGCCAATACTAAAGTTGCATGCTCTTATACTGTAATGATTATCATTTTAAAACTAGCTTTTTGCCTTCGAGCTATCGCGGTAAAGACCTACAGGAAAACTACTGTCGAAATCCTCGAGGGGAAGAAGGGGGACCCTGGTGTTTCACAAGCAATCCAGAGGTACGCTACGAAGTCTGTGACATTCCCCAGTGTTCAGAAGGTAAATGAACCTGAATATCACATGGGGTGTTAACCCCGACCTGTAGAACTGTAACTCGCATTAAAGGCTAACAGCAGCGAATCAGTTACAATGAATGTGTTGTTCATGCAAGTGCAAGTATTGATAGTTACGGGAGTGTTCTCACACAGAGTGTCACGGACCTGTGGTCAGCAGATGCTTGTAAGATACAGAGCCAGCTACCAATGTGAATTTCAATAGCACCAGGGAACATTTTTCTGGGAAAGGAACCGTGGACACTTATCTGTTCACTTGCCTACCTCTGCTCCCAAAGACCACGATAGAGGACCTAGAATCCAGGTCAACATTTGGGGGTCACACACCAGATACTTAGATGAAAAGTTTTAACTGTGGCAAATTACAGTTATGAACTAGCAACAAAAATATTTTTTTTTATGGTTGGGGATTACCACAACATAAGGAACCACTGACCTCGATAAAACAAGCCTTTTATTAGCAGTTCTGGTGCTAGCCATCCAGCACCTGCGTCTGAAGCAATGTGCTTAAAACTACTCTGCTGTATCACAGCCTAGGTTGTGTAGATTAAAGAGACAGTATGCCAGGGTTCACTGAAACTCAACGTTTCCATGTGATTTTGGTGAACTGTGACTGCAACCCAGTGTGGGGCTTGACTGGTGCTCAGTGCCCCTCAGAATAGTATCTGAGGAGATTGAAAGTTGGATTCCAAGTTGCCTTGAAGTTCAGCATCTAAGCCATGTTCTCTCCTCTTGCACCGTGTCCTCAGTGTGAACGAGCTCTGTATTTTCTTTTGGTCCGGAAAGCTGAGTTACCAACAAGGGGGTAGAGTGAGCACCTCAGCACTGTGTATAGTTTGATTTTTCTCAGTTATTTGGCCGTAGACTAAGCTGGGTTTTTCAATTCTGTAAAACCCTGATGATTTCACAAATAGAGATGAAATGCAGATTAAATCATTTTCAGATTAATTAGGATTTTTGAAGTACTTGGGAAAGGGAAGAGATTGATGGAATGTTGTCCATTTTTTATACTAGGCTATCATACCTGTTTCTTAACCAAGTATTTTCTATGTCCTCCATGAATATTCATTTCATATTATGTTGCTATTCATCACCTAACAAGTGAAGGAATTGTTAGCTAATTGCCATGGTGAAGGTGAATATATTTGTGACTAGCTAAGTTAAAATCCTTGACGTCATGTGCTGCAGACAGTGTGTCTCTGTAAATTCTGACTTTCCATTCCGTGTCATACTCTGTTCCCTCCAACACCTTCATTGTTTTCTTTACTTTTAAAAATAATAAACTCATCTGTGATAACATTATGAATAAGTCTGTTTTGTATGAATAAGTCTGTAATTCCTATTTGTCTCCAAATTACACATGGAAGAAAATAAACCCCTGCTCTTAGGGAAATCTCCACAACAATGACTTTCTGAGGCTGAGAGTCATTGGCAAGGTTTATTGGCTTTGTTTGATCTGAGAAAGCAGTTTTGTGGGCAGGTAATTGGTTCAAACTGCACAGCCTAATTCTTGCATTATCTTCCTACTTCTTGTTGGGATTTGATTTTCAAACCCCTCCTTTTCTTATGAAATACATTGACATTTATTCTCAGAGGTGGCATTAAAGAAAAGTGCCAGGAAAGAAGTATTTGAAAACACCCATTTTTTAGCAATTCTTAGGAGAGTGTAATTCCTCAATATTCTTCAATATATTTCGAGGTCATGAAACATCTTGTAGGGAAGAACATTCTTCAGTAGTATGGAAGAAACGTGCTACTGTTGGTCACCATGTCATTAAAGGTTGCAGATAAGCACAGAGGTCTGATAACAGGAGATTAAACCTCTAAGAGAAGTGAGCAGACACCTATCACATGGCTTAAACACATTCTCGGCATCATGAGTTGAACACTGAGATTTTAGATTTTAGCCACAAGGAGCCAGGTTTTATAGGTCTTTTAATGAAGAGAATTCAAAAAAGGCAGCATTGTCAATACACCCACGAACAATAGACCTATCAATAAAAGCGATATTACAAAACATAAAAACTACATACATATGATGTGAATGAAAATACGTAAAAAGAACTCTCAAGATCCACTGTGCTTAAACAACATCATGACTTGGTTGTCTCTGTCCTTAGCTTTAAGCAACAAGTTGCAAAGATTACCTTATTATGGATGAATTTGAGTAATTATCAAATAGTTTTATACTTATGAAATTAAGTAAAATCCTATGATTGAATTTTGTTTTGTAATTTCTAAAAGAGGGACTTCTCAGGCCTTTCAGAAGCCCTGTTCATGTCATACACTGACAACAACGGCTTTACCTAGTAAAGCCTAACATTATTTTCTTTTTCTAACTTACACTTTATTTCTTATCACATTATGCCACATTTATCGCATATTGGTCCTGTTTTCTTTATCAATTTTTATCTAGATTTTAAAGTCCAAGGAAACTAGTCTCCTCAAAACTATCACCTCCTACTCTTAGAAGTTTAGAATAGATCACACAGAGAGACCCTGGGGCCAACAGCATCACTGTCTTCTGGGACCATTTTACTGATAAGCTAGCCTAAACCTGCTTAACAAGAATTTGACTATTACGGTATCTGAAGGAGACATCGATACGCACTAACTGTGGAGGCACACTGATCTACCCCATTTGTTCAGGAAAGTAGTCATGTTTGTGTAGTCATTAATTTCATCTGTGTAGCAATTTTTTTCCTAATGCTGTTAAAAAACAAGCCAAAAATATTTAAAAATAATTCCCACAGTAATGGTTCCCAGAAAATTATTATATTGGATTTTATTAGTAAATATATTATTACAAACTGCAGGAACCAGTTATGAGTAGTACATTGCAATGGAATGTTTACATTTGGAGGCTTATGTACTATGTAGTCACCTTTTTCACCGAATACAAGAAAGCAAGCAACAATTTTCATTGAAAATATCAAAGCTAACATCCTTTAAGAGATGTGGATAACTGAACAAATTTGTTCCATTCACATGGAAAGCTGAACGGTGATGAGGCATTACCCATGTTGAGCATTTTAGTGTGGAAATGACTATGGTTAAAGTGAATACCTTTCTTCATGAGCTCTCCCATTGGCAGTCAGATACCTATTGATTGTGTCTTGGGCAAACGTCACATCATATGAAAGGCACTGAACTGGTCCCTTGTCTTAACTTTATAAATTATCCCATATGAAAAGAAAATAGATGGACCAATCCAATACATGGATCCTATATTCCAGACAGTTAATAGTTAATGTCCTGTTGTAAAATTAAACATTTCAAAAGAAGAGATCATTCTAATGTCACATACCAAAACACTCCCAATATTTATTAGGCAAGAATCCAGTGGATAAATTAATTTTAACATTAATATCTTTCCTCACTTCAGCTAAAGTTAGATGATCAGTGCTCACAAGATACAAATGATGTGTGTGGGGAAGTTGGCCCGATTCGTAGGAGAGCCAAGCAATGATTTATTCCACAGGATGCTTGCTGTGCTACAAATCAACCTTCGGTTTGAGAAATCTCATTTGCAGCTAGTTGATGTGACTCAGTTTTCAGTATGACTTGAGACCAGCCAGAGGTGAACAATTAATTAACCCACAGAATCATCAGTATGATCCCGCATAATTAGATCAGCTTATACTTTTTTTTTTTAAAGAGTGGGGGCACGGAGTTCAGTAGCAGGTCATCTTCTGTCCTAAGGTAGGTAAGAATGTTAGCTTGTCCATCTACTCAGCATGAGCATTTACTAACAGAAGAGATATGTATATATGTGTGTGTGTGTATGTACATATATGTATATACGTACATATATATGCTGTGTTATTTAAGTTGTAGAAGACCAATTGTTTGATTGGTCCCTAAAGTATATTAATCTTTAACGGATTGTAGTAATGTAATCTATACTCAGTTGAAGTCATAAGATCGTTATGTGTTTAGATGGCAGATTGAGAGAAAAGTACTATTCTGTTCAGGATCCACACATACTGAGATCTTGCACAGTAGTTCAACATTCTGCAATTGTCTTTCTTATACGTCCAATTTTGATGTATTTTTGAATAGTTATTGACAATTAGGCAGCATTATGTCCTTATGCTAAATCTGTATGGAAAAATCATAAAAATATTTAAGTTACATGATACATCCCAGAAATATTATTTTATACTGCTATTTATGGGCATAGACGCCAATTTAAAATTAAGGTGATATGCACAGAGGTTTGAGTGTAAAAATAACTAATTACTTTATTGTTCTTTAAACAGAACAATGGCGTTGGTTTTACTAGCAGAAACAATTAACGCAGCGTACTTTAATTTTATTAGTTGAATGCATGACCTGCAATGGTGAGAGTTACCGCGGTCCCATGGACCACACAGAATCAGGAAAGACTTGTCAGCGCTGGGACCATCAGACACCACACCGGCACAAATTCTTGCCAGAAAGGTAAAATCTCACCAGATCTTACTCCCATAGATCCTTCTCTTTACAAACCGTTGTTCATTCTGTAACAAACCACCAGGAAACATCTTCATCTGCTCCTTCCTAGTGGGATACAGGGCAGATAATGTGGAATTAACCTTAATATCCTGGCTTCTATCAGAGCTGCTGGAGGCTTCAGGTTTGCAGAAAGTTGTCTTGGGGTGACAGAATTTATAAGCAGACATTTCAGAGCAGTAGCTTCACTTTCAACTGAGTTGCTCAAGTATGAAAAAATTTTGAGCAAAAATCGCCTAAGGGAAGCAGTAGCGGAAGTCTCCTCTTATTTCCCATAGCAATGAACAGGCAGAACTAAGCAAAGCAGAGAGTCCAGTGCGACTAATAAAGCAATGGCTGCTTTGATGAGCCCAGCCTTTCCACAGATAGCCTATATACAACCAAGCTTCATTTAGTGTCTTCCTGATACTTGAGCTGTATGGCTAATCCTTAACATAGTTCACGTCCATAATAAAAAGAAACATGAAACACACACACACACAAAAATCATTTGGTTATTTTATTCTCATGTATTTTAAGATCGCTAAAACAGACTTTTCATTTCATGTGAAAATTTTGAGTTAAGAAAAGAAATCAAAGTGTAATTAATTTTATAATAACAAAATAAAGTGCAAATAATTAGGATAGTTGATATCTACCTTACTTTGGAAATTGGAGTAAATCGCCTTTTTAAAATTTTTTTTCCCTCTGTTTTTGTTGATGTCTTCTCTTCTATTCTTATAAATGGAATTAAAGCTCTTTTCTTTTTAAACGTATGTCATTTCTTTTAAGTAAGAACAGAAAGGATATGGTAGCAATTAAATTCAAATCACCAGTTCAGGACGCTGCTAATTTAAAGGGAGGTGGGATGTGGAGAAAGTGGTGTGATGGAGTTTGTCTCTTGCTCCAGTGGAGGTGAGGGCACGACCTAGCAAGGCTCCAGTTCCAACACTGAGCTTGTCATTAGCAGCAGAGCTATTGAAACCTGACTTCAGTTTGAAGTTTAAGCCTGCCCTAGAAAAGAACCTGCTCCCTTAATGAGCATTCTACACAAGGTCATGTTTGTGGAATTTGTCTTTAATTGGACTCAGTGAAAAAGAGAGGCAGTTGGAGATCCTAACTGGTGGTCAGGTTCAAAATGGACCCAACTTAGTAACAAAGAGGACGATACTGTGTCCTTAACGGAATATGTAAGTTAACTACTTGGGCAGTTGGTGACAGTTGGCCCTATTAATGAAGAGGAGGGAAACTTGTCCTTAGCTCCAGCATCTAAGCTAAGCGGAAAGCTGTTCTGTGACTTGAGGGCTGTGTGGTGTTTCCAGGCAGATTTACGTGACACTTTTCTTGGTGTGGTTTGCAGATATCCCGACAAGGGCTTTGATGATAATTATTGCCGCAATCCTGATGGCAAGCCGAGGCCATGGTGCTACACTCTTGACCCGAATACCCCTTGGGAGTATTGTGCAATTAAAATGTGTGGTAAGTTGGGGGTCAAATTTATTGCTTCCTTTTCCTCTAACAGCCTGGATCTAAGCAGCAGTTATTGGGGAGATAGCTTAACAACTATTTTATTTGATATCTTGGTATGCATGAGTTTTTTAATATTTTAAGACTGTGTTGGGTCGTCCTACCCAATCTTTGCAATTTTCATATAGCCGTTGTTTGGAGAGAGATACAACTGTATGGATATAAATACATTCACATGTATGGTGGTAAATGCTTGTGGCTTAATGATACCAAGGAATTAAAATTAAAAAAAAAAAAGCCCATTGAAAGAGACAATGATCAGGGAATGTGCACACCAGTGTAAAGTTCTTATGTCCACAACCACTTTGGAAGAGTTTACCACCTTCTCCTGGATCCTTTCGCTGCCTCTTGTCTGTGAGTTGGAGCTGTCACCTGACAGCAAACCTCTTTTGGATAAAGGCAGACCCTGTGATGGGGGAAACTATGCCTCATGAAGATTCTCACAGGTGTCTTTAACTTTTAGAGAGTGATAGCTTCCCTCTGGCTACCCTTGAATATGGCCTACATTTTGTTTCAACTTGCTATATTCCTAAGCTCTGCTTCCAGATGCTGGTTCTTAGCTAAAGTCTTAGGATACAAGCTAAATATCTTCCTACTTGTGATATCCCTTTAAATTTGTGAATGTGGTACTCTCTTTTAGATCAAATCCATGTTTTTTTCTTTTCTTTGAAGTTATACTATGTAATAATAATTAGATAGAGACATGCTTTTACATGATTAAAGTTTTTATTTTTGCCGCTGGAATCTAAAATGCTTTAAGATCAGTAGAGCTGCCTACAATTATGAGGCAGTAATAATGCTGTGAGTTGGCCTTATAGTTTAGTGTTATATATTAGTATAGAGATATATAAGGAAATGACTTATCTAAAATCATGTGCCTGCACCCAACATAACATGAAATCATAGGGTCATGGACAGCTATTTGATGTTTCCCTGTGCAACCTTGATGAAGAATGCCTTCTGAATAAGCCATACAACATGATTCAGCGTGCTGAATTGTCAGTGTAAATTTTAGACCCACTCATAAAAGAAAGTATTTGGGCAAGTCATGAAGACATAGAGAAGGGACACAACATTGTGAAGTGATTGCAGAATCTGGAAGCCTCTCAGCTGAGACACAATGTTCCAGGGAGACTGAATCATCTGTTTTGTCCTTTAAAATCTAAGATGACTCCTGTGACAGTGGCGCTGTGTTGAGGCTGGATTAGTTCCACCCATTGACTTATTTAATCATACTCGACTTTCCATCTTTTCAGATCCATTAGATACAGTACACCAATTGTTTGTGACCTAGGCATTATTAAAACATTTTTTTTTTTCCTGGAATAAGGACTAGCACACACACACATGAATGCACAGGGGACCAGACCAGGAATATGTACTCACAGCACACGAACCTATGTTCACACGTATTCTACATACACACCCGCCTTTTGACTGGCACATGTATGCTGGGGAAGCTGAGGCCACTCTCCTTCATGGTTATAAACCAAATCTTAAGGATGTTTGAAAAAGAGATTGGAAAAGGAAATAAATAATGTCACTTTCATTATTACCCTTTTCTAATTATGGAACAAAGGCACATTATCTAATACCGCCTGAATTTTGCTATAATCTATCACCTTGAGGTCTGAAAACAACAGAGACACCAATAAAAGAGATATTTAAAAATACATTAAACATTTATGACAGTTGCCAATGTGGATTATTAGTAATAGTTTATCTCTAAATGTCATAAAGCACACACACTTATATAAATTTATATACACATATGCACTTGTGTGTTTGTCCTATAATCATAGTAATTTTAACAATTCAATTTCAATATATGAACTTATTTCAGAGCAATATAATGAGGTTAGAGGTAAAAAACACTCCAACAAAAATACGGGCAATGAAGAAATAGGGTATAACTTAAAGAGACAGGAAAAGTGGGAAGTGAGAAGACAAAGCGGGGAAGGATGTGAACATTATTCAAGAGGTAGAATCTAAAGTATGTATGTCAGATTGGGAAGAGTTGGAAGTGGGGTGAAGATAGAGATTAGTGTCCCAATGTATTAACTAAATGCTTATGTGAGATATACTAGGTGAAGAACGGGATGTACCTACATTAGATGAGTGGCCTCTAAATCCACTCTTCTGTATGATGTTGGGGAACAGAAAAGCCTTGGCTGTGAGGCAGTGTTAGCCAGCAGAGAGCAAAAGCAGGACGCTTCACCCCTTTCTGTGGGACATGGATTTGCTGAGCTATTGCTATGTGTTACAGTGTTCATAACTGCACAGGATAAAAATGTGACTGAGCTGGACAAAGTTCTATGGTTACATTGAAATTTCAGAGCTTTAATGTGAGCTGACAAAGCATAGCTGACGTCTTGATAAAGAATTTCGTGACTCCCAGAGCCACAACTTGAATGGTATTATTTCTTTTTCTGATGAATAAACTTCCAGTTAGTGCCTACCCCTCTTTCTAAGCTTTGTCCTATAGTCAGTGTGTTCCTGGAAGCAAAGGATGGATATTGGTCGCCATCTGTAAACATGTGCAAAAGTGCTCTACAGAAGGCTTCTGGACCTTCCTTCACAACGTATTCCTCACAAAGTGATATCCCCACAAAGCTCAGAAGCCCACAACATTTCAGCTGTATACCTTTCGAGAGCCCAAAGCCTATGAAAATATAAGATGTTACAAGTAAATCACAAGACTGCAAATCTTGTGTGGTGCCTGAATGGAATACTGGCTTCCTATTTATGCTTTTTTTTTCTGGGACAAGTTCATAATTTTCAATGAGTTTGTTGTGTATATTGGTCAGAAATAATTGTACCAGGTATGTTAGTGTTCTGGTGTTTGTGAAACTCCTTTGTGACTAATGTCTCTTAGAAAGCTTCACTGATTGTTTAAGTCAATTTACAAACTTCTTGGACAGAAAGCTCGTTCTCAGTATATCTCTGTGCGTTATGTGATCCAATGCTTACTATATTAGAAATTTAAAGCATGTGAATTCATTAGTAATAGTAAAAACATTGGATAGTAATACATTTAGTTTTAATAAGAAAATCTGTAATTTTTCAGAAATAGAGAAATCTATGATATTATAGTCTTTTGTAAATTAGAAGTTTTTTTGGGTTTTTTGTTTGTTTGTTTTTGTTTGTATTCAAATAGTGCCCTCTTTATAGGAGGCAGCCAAGCACTTTTTGTTTGCTTGTGTCTTCAGTCTTTTGGGCACAAATGATCACAGAGTACTATTGTGAAGCTAGTACTGCAGACCCCTGAAGTTCTAGGGAAAGTCAGGTGTATCTGAAATACCTTTGCCTATGTTAGGTCATTGAATGTTGCTTTGCTCCTGTAGAGTGCATGTATCAGAATATAGCTGTTGCCTCCTCCATTGACCTCAGTCTCTCACCACCTGTAACTTACCTGCCAGGTAACTTGTACTGTCAATATCTTTCTCTGAGTTTCTTCAATAATCTTGCAGTAGTGTCTGTTCGATGATTTGAATATTCATTTGAATGCATACTACAATCATTTATCTAGTTCAGAATCTAAAATCCTAAAGTAATCCCAGCTCCGGAATTCCCTCCCATATTTCCTGTTTAATGCCTCACCTACAGCTGTCTGTCTAAACAGAACAAAACAAAACAAAACAAAACAAAACAAAACAAAACAAAACAAAAAACAAACAAAAAAACCTACTTCATTTAAGGTATTAAATGCCTCTACTTTTCTTCTACACACACACCTTAGGTATGAGATTAGTAGAAAAAGGGGCTGTAGACCTCTTTTAGCTATTTCCTGCTGATCAGGGTCCTTGGGTTTTTTGAGGATATACCAATCTCAGCAGCCAGAGTATCAGCAGTCCAAAGCAGAGCAGCAAACCAAACAGCAATCAGCAGCGAAAGTGGTGGTTCCACCTAGCAAAAGCGGCCAGACTCCTCCGAAGCGACAAAACTCTGCCAAAGAAGCAGGAAAAGTTCTCTGGAGAATTTTTTTCTCTGTGAAAATGAGCAAAGGGACCTGAATCGTTTCAAAGCATTATCCCGCTGTCTGTGGGCTTCTACTTTTCGCTTTTCAGAGTCCTCTGGAGGATGTTTTTGAGCTTACACAAACCAAGACCCTCACTCAAGTTAGTCTTCAGCTGACAAACATCAATCGTCTGTTCAGTGAGGCTGTTTTCCTTAGGGGGAATAAACATTCCCACATCCTACACTTGGGACTAAAATAACAACAACAACGACAAGAAAAAAAAATTATATGACACAACTACGTTTCAAAAGAAACCAGAAACTTCCACTTCATTCTGTGATCTTTTTCGTTGGCCATTTTGATTCATTCACTGTCCCTTTTATGCCATAAAATATTACTTTTCGTCGTTAGCATTTGATGAATGCTTTTCTGAGTGAAGTTATCACCCTACTCACTGTTTTCCTCTTCCGTTTTCTTCTTAACACTACAAAACCAATGATGTTTTCAAAATTCTGGCGTCATTATTTTTTATCCATAAGCTGGACTGTAACACACACATTGGGGGTGGGGAGGCAAGGAGGGAGAGAGAGAGGAATAAAAAAGAGAGAAAGAGTAATAACTGAAATAATTGAATATTTTCTTTGATTCCAAATGTTGAAAAAACAAAGCATCTTTAACTCCTCTTCCTCATTTTTAATGTCCTAAGTGACTCATAATCTACCAGCTTTCTCTCTAGAAGTTCTTGCTTTCTGTTCCAGGTACAGGTTTTTTTTTTTTTTTTTTAACTTTTTTGTTTGTTTGTTTGTTTTTCTTCTACTATCTCATGTATTTTGAATTCCCATGATAATTCTTTTTCTCCTAATATTTCCTCTGCCTTGAACTACCATCTTCCTTCTCTCCCACCTTGTCTAGTTTAAAGCCATACCTTGTGTAAATTTTAACTTAGCCATCATTTTGTCAATATTCTCTCCTCCTGCTCCTCCTCCTCTTCCTCCTTTATCTTTTTTTTTTTTTTTTTGAGACAGGATGACACTGCGTATAGCTCTGGATACCTGGAACATATTATATAGTTCCAGCTGGCTTATACTAGGGATATCCTTCTGCCTTTGCTTCCCAACTGCTAAATTACAGATGTGTGCCATTAAGCACTATTTTCATTATCATTTCTAAATTTTACCCTTGACTTGGTTAAATGCCACTTATTTATAACTTATTTATTTATTTATGAGTCAATATTTTATTTTATAGCTTTGGTTGCCTTAATATTCTCTATGTAGACCTGACTCGCCAATTTACTGAAATCTGCCTGCTTCTTCTTCCTGAGCACTGGGATTAAATTTATGTGCCACAAGGCCCAGATAAATACCTTATTTTAACCTTTATTCTACATTCACACGATATAAATCTCTACTTTCGTGTCCTTAACTAGTCAGAATCTTTATTTTTTTAATTCAATTTAATTTGTCTTTCTACCCAAATCTGGAGGCACCAATTAAACGGTGTTTGACTATTATAGGAGTTTAATAAAAAGCTGTGGATAAATGAAGGTTGATCTTAGAAAGTTGGAATTTTTCACTTTTCTTTTTTATGTTTCTTGGTATTTTTTTTTCTATGATTTTGATTTTCACATAAATAAGGACTAATAGGTTGTTCTTATTTTTCTTCTGTGACTAAGCTCATTCTTAGGCTTCAAGGTTTGCTGGGCTACTGTGGTTGTTGCTGTTTCTTGACTTAATTTTTGCTGGTCTTGTGTTATCTCATTTCTGTTATTCCTTTTCTTCTTTTCTTTCTCAGTTTTTAAACTTGTAGAAGATTTGTAGTTGACAGGAGACATTTCAGAAGTATGTACTACCCAGGTCTTTCAAAACTCAGGCACCTATTTCTGGTATTTCAATAGACTGAATTGTACAGTCCCTAAACTTGAATGTTGTAGCATTAAATCTCCACATAATTATATTTTGGCAGAAGTATTTTAAAAGGGATTTAACATTAAGTAGAGTTCTAAGAAAGGGCCAAAAGCTAGTGGGAATGAGGGTCTTATAATGAAAGAAAAAGGATTTTTTCCTCTGTTCCTCTATCATTCCAGGACAAGGCAAGAAGTCAGCCATCTATAGGACAAAAGGAGCCCTCATTAGGAACCAGCTGACCAGGAGGCTGGTCTAGGTCTTCCCAGTCCCCAGAACTGTGAGAAAATAAATCACCATTGCTTAAACTACTTGGCATCTTCTTATGACAAAATAGCCACCAATAACAAATACAAAAGCCTTCCTTGTGGTGATACTCACTCTAAGGCCATTTAAAAAGAAAGTATCACTATGTTTAAAACTTCAGTGTACTCATATGCTGGGAAACTATTTATGACAAATTGTTTTTCTTCTTAAAGAAATCTGACTGTTTCACCGAGTTTTATTGGAAGTTCAAGGCCAGAGAAGAGACTCATATAAATAAAATTTGTATTATATTCTCAGTCAGGAAAAAAAAAATCACACTATCAATATCCTTCTCAAGGGAAAAGTCTTTCAGTTGGATGGCTTTTCCAAGTCATCTTCTAAGAAATAACACTATGGAACTGAAGACCTTTCATGAATGCCTTGTCTCCTGTGTATTTTGTACCAGAAAAGACTTGGACAAAGTCCAGGGAAATGTTTCAGTATGAACACTGGCTTCACATGGAGAGCAAACGTGCAAGCAATTTGAGGTTTGTAGTTTGGAGGTCTTTACTGCTTTCCCATGTCAACTTTGAAACAAGAAGCTCTTTAAATTTACAGTGGGTCTGATCCTGCCCTTTGTGGTCCAAGAAGCACAAGTACTGTTGACTGGAGAGTGGCTTTACATACTGTACTCGAGTCTCTGGAGAGCATCATGGGGTGAATCCAGTTTTTCATTACCCCTCAGTAGCTGTTTATGAAGCTACGAGATGGGATGAGCTCCAGGGGATAATCAAATCAGGTGTTTGCTCACTGGTGTGCTAAGCAATTTATTCTTAACTACCGAGAAAAGGATAGAAGTATGAGTTAGGGAGGTGCATCAGGGGCTGTAAGAATGTGCTCTGCAAGTGTGAGGACTTGAGTCTGTATCCCTAGCATCCACGTAAGAATAGGGCACCTCTTTCTTTCTCTGAAATATTTGATGAACTCTTTGATCTCTACATGCATGTGCATGCTCACAGGGGAGGGTGTCAGGCTGCTTCCCTCGGTTGAAAAAGCTGAATTATTTTTGGCAAGGATTGTGAATGTAAGGATGTGAGGGTTTACTTGTTTGTATAAACCTGATTAAGCCCTGGGTGTGGCTCTTTGAGATTCTGACATTCTAGTTCCCATTCATAGATATCCATTTAAAAAACAAATAGTTTCTCAACCAGGCACAGTGGCACATACCTGTAATTCCAGCACTCAGGGAGGCAGAAGCAGGCAGATGTCTGTGAGGTTGAGGCCAGCCTGGTCTAAAAAGTGAGTCTAAGACAAGAAACTCTCTTGAAAAACAAAAACAAATAAAAAGTTTCTCTTCAAAAGTCAGGCAAGATTTTCACAGAGAACACTAATTAAATTTGTTTACTTACTTCTTTAAAATAGGGTCTTTTAAGTCTAGTCCAAGCTGGCCTTGATCTCTTGAACCACACTCTCTTTAGCCTGCCAAATGCCACCATGCCTGGTTAATCTGTCTTCGGAGATCTGTTTCTACTTAGAAAAGATGCGTGCCCTAGGAATTAGATAAGCCAGTCCTCTTCATCTAAAAATATCTATTCAAACTTGCAAACTGCCTTCAAATGTTCTGGCCACCAGGACACTGCATCCAAACCAGGAGTGAAACTATTATTCCAAGTAGCCCCCATTGTGTTTCATGGCTTTGTAATAAGACATTGGAAATTTCATTACTGAATAGTGTATTTCCTTTTTTTTTCTTTCTTTTTTATTATTAATTACACTTAATAGTGTGTTTCTTAAAGTATTTCCAAATAGAAAATTTGTGTCAATCATCAAGGACAAACATACCTCTACTCCTAGGCCACAGAAGAGCACATAAATATCATTCCATCTGCTTCCAAAGCCTGGCCACCACTGACACCCCTGACAAATATTTTATTTGTGAGGAACTCTCAGAAGAGTTCCTGGTATGTTCAGCGTGAACTTGGTAGACATACTTGCAAAAATATTTGTGTGTGTGGTGGTGATGTATTTCAAAAGTATGCTGTTTTATCTTGAGCTGATCAGCTTCAACAGATACTTGGCTACGATGTTGCTCTTCTTTAACTCTTCAAATGGCCACTAAAGGCTCTTTCAAACCTTCTTCAATTCAAGTCCCATGCTGAAGGATTAAGTACAAAGGAATGCCTTTCCCAACATTTGACAGCCCTTTCCAAATCAATTATCATGAAGCATTTGTTTTCCTTTTGCTCCAGGTTTTGGTGTTCATAGAGTAGGGCAGCAGAAGGAGCCTATTTTTTTTATTGCAATTCAGAAATACATTATTTTATTTGAACAATAAGTATGCGAGCAGTGACATCAGACATTTATATCATAGTTGAATGGTCTGTGGACAAATCATTTATCATGAATAATATTTATCATTCATCAGATAATATTTACTGAACAGCTTCAAAGAGTCTCATAATAAGTGTCATTGATTAAAGTTACTTAGTTGCCCTAAGTATTTGTATTAATATATCTTCATTCATCCAAATTGTTTATTATATTCACTGCAGAATTATGTAGTTCTTGATGAGGTCACCTCTAGCAGCTGAATGTGAAGTGAAATAAGTACAGATGTACTAACCTGAATTTAGTATTTACCAAAAAACTAGCTCAATATTTTCCTTTGTGGTTAAAATAATACGTTTCCAATAAATTAAAATAAAAAATAAAAACCAAGATATTTAAAATTCTATAAAGTTACAGATGCTTATTGCCTTATTAAATAAACATGATTATCATTATTAAGCCGATATGTTTGTGTGTGTATGCACATCTGCATGTATGTGTACAAATACGTCTGTCATGCATGTGTTGTGGAGGCCAAAGATTGACAACATGTATATTGACAACATGTATATAATTGACAACATCAATTATTCTACATCTCAGTTTTTGAAACAGTGTCTCTGACCTCTGCTTTCCTCTGCCCATCCCCACTGACCATCCATCCACTCTATGTTGGGCTACAATGCCCACTGGACCACACAGATTTTCTGTGTGTGCTGCAGATCTGAACTCGAGTGTTCCAAATTGTGAGGAAGGTACCTTACTGATCATACAATCTTCCCAACCCCTCATTATTTTGGTGTCTCTCTACCATATTACTGTTTTTTTTTTTTCAGCAAAGAATGACTTTCTAAAATAATTTTTCCATCAAAATCTCTAAAATATTCTCTTGAAGTGGTAAGCATGGTTGTAATTCCATCCTTTGAAAGACTGAAAAGGAAGTAGGCCCTAAATAAAAAAATATCTTCAAAGCATAATTATAATAATAATAATAATAATAATAATGATGATATAAAATGATGCAATATGTAGCAATATGTGACTAAAAGCTGAGGTGAACAATCAACCTACCACTTTAAATGGTAGGTATTTTATAATTTCACTTAAAAGCAGAATGTTTCTTAATTATTTCTGCTTGGAAACTTTTTCAGCTGAGATAAAGTTAACTGTAGCAGCAGAGCCTTCTCAGCTTGACCCTGACATGAGAGTGGCTGAAGCATTAGTGAAATAGTTTCCTAATATAGCTGTACAATTGATTTCCTTTGTTTAAATTAACTTTTATGAAAAATATTTACATAACATTATTTTCCATTTCTAAAATCCTCCCTGATCTTTGTCCTTCCATACCCACCCAACTGCATGTTCTTTTTCTCTTTGATTTCTTTTAGAGTCACAATTTTTATACTGTAGGTATTCCTGAAATTTACAAATGTGCTATTCATATGAAAATTTCTCTACTCCTCATTTTTTTCTGTAATTATGTTATTGCTTACAACCACTTCTTGCATCTGCCAGATACTGATTTCCTAAAGAGTTATTGTCATCTTTATTCACCTCAAAAATCTTCTTCACTAAATATATTTCAACTTATCTTTTATATTAAACCTCTATGTAGTGTTTCAAATATTAACGGGAATAGGTTTTTGTCAATATTTGTAGTCATACTGAATAATGAATGGGGAGTTGAGGCAGAATGTCCTGCTTCTAGATAACCCCTATGACTTTTTTTTTAGTCTAGAAGAAGCTTTACACAGTAGAAAAAGTACCATTTTGTTTTCATTTTATCTTATTTTTTTATTATTCTCATTTATTACAATTTATTCAATTTCTATCCATCAGCTGTGGCCCCCTCCCTTATCTCCTCTCAATCCCACCCTTCTTCCCTCTTTTTCCCCTATATCCCTCCCCTAGTCCACTGATAGGGGTGGTCCTCTTCCCCTTCCATTTGTCCCTAGCCTCTCAGGTCTCATCAGGACTGGTTGCATTGTCTTCCTCTGTGGCCTGGCAAGACTGTGCCAGGCAGAGGTGATCAGAGAGCCTGCCACTGAGTTCATGCCAGATTCTGCCCCTGCCCCCTTTATTAGGGCACCTACTTAGAGACGGAGTCTATGGGCTACATCTGAGCCGGGGATTTAGGTCCTCTCTATGTATTGTGCTTGGTTGGCATATCATTCTCTTAAGTGCCCCCAGGGCTCAGTTTTTATGGATCTGTTGCTCTCCTTTTGAAGCTCCAGTCCCCGCCACGTCTTTCTGTCTCCCCCTTCTTTCATAAAATTCCATGCATTCTGCCCAAAGTTTGGCTGTGAGTCTGAGCCTCTGCTTAGATACCTTGATCAGTGGTCTTTCAGAGGCTGTCTGTGATAGGCAGCCTTGTCATGTTCCCTGTCTTCTCCTGCTTCCAATGTCTATCGTGTTTACTCTTCTGATGGAGGATTGAGCATCTTCCCTAGAGTTTCAAAACAATCTAGATGTCCCTCAATGGAGTAATTGAATGGATGGAGAAATAGTGGTATATTTACACAATGGAATACTACTCAGCTATTAAAAACAAAGAAATCATGAAATTTGTGGGCAAATCAATAGAATCTAAAAGATTGTGAGTGAGGTTACCACAAAACAGAAAGACATACATAGTATATACTCATTCATAAGTGGTTATTAGACATATAATATAGAATAAACATACTAAAATCTATACTCCTAAAGAAAAAACACATTTTAAAACCTGTTTCTAGTAACGAACTATAGAAATGATCTAAGTAAAGAAGCTAAGCAAGAAGGAAGATCCTGGGTAAGATGATCAATCCTCACTTAGAAAGGCAAATGGGAAAGACATCAAAAGAGAGAGAAAACAGGGAACAGGACAGGAGCCTACCACAGTGGGACTCTGAAAGACTCTACTCAGCAGGGTATCAAAGCAGATGCTGAGAATCATAGCCAAACTTTGGGCAGAGTACTAGGACTCTTATAAAAGAAGGGGGAGAAAGAAAGACCTGGAAGGGACAGGAGCTCCACAAGGAAAGCAACAGATCCAAAACACTGGCCCAGGGGTCTTTTCTGAGATGTTGCTCCAACCAAAGACATGCATGGAGATAGCCTAGAACCCCTGCACCGATGTAGCCCATGGAAGGTCAGTCTCCATGTGGGTTCCCTAGTAATGGGAACAGGGACTGCCTCTGACATAAACTCAGTGGCTGGCTCTTTGATCACCTCCCTCTGATGCGGAATCAGCCTTACCAGGCCACAGTGGAAGACAATGCAGCCAGTCTTTTTTTTTTTTTTTTTTTTTTGAGAGAGAGAACTTTACTATTTAATGTAATTTTCTCTCATACTTTACAGATATTTGTAATTAAAAGATAAACAAAGCAGCCAGTCTTGATGAGACAAGGATCAGAGGGAAGGGATGGAGGACTTCCCCTATCAGTGGACTTGGGGAGGGGCATGGCAAGTGATGAGAAAGGGAGGGTGAGGTTGGGAGGTGACTAGGGAGAGAACTACAGCTGGGATACAAAGTGAATAAAGTGTAAGTAATAAAAAATAAATAAAACCTGTTTCTATATAAAAACATTCCATCAGATAATGAGCAAGTTCCCAATGATTTGTAACTTTAATGAAATATAGTTATTGGGGACTGTGAAATTCATCTTATTTTACATTATATCAAAGGCTTTTAAATAATATTGAAATTAAGTCTTGGGTCCTCAGTATGAACTTCTATCTAAGTCACTTAATAGAACATTGTTTTTTTATTACTTATGAAGCTGTCATCTATCATCCATCTATCACTATATGTTATTTCATATATTGCTTTCAATTAGCAACATTAATGTCAATCGCTGAACATTGTTATCTTTATTTGAATTTGAATTAAAGTTTAATTAAATTAAAGTTTAATTCAAATTTTATTTGAATTAAAGTTAGAATTTTTGAGCAACAGTTCTATTTTATAAAAGAAACGCATAAAATGTTATATATTTTAAATGAATTAGAGCTAAGTTATTATTATAATAAGTTTTAAGAGAAATTAGAGGGAAACCATTGTTTACTGTGAGAGAATACCCCAACAAAAGCAAGTTAATGGAGAAAGGATTTATTCTGGCTCACAGTTTTAAGTCACAATCCACACGGGGGAATGTCAAGATGGCAAAGGCTTGAAGTACTGGTTCATGTCACAGCCACAAGAAGGAGTGCTGCTCAGCTCTCTTTTCTACTTAGGCCACCAAGGATCCTCACCCTGGAATTGTTCCGCTAATGTTGTGTGGGGGCTTTCCACCTCAAGTAAAATAATCAAGGCCATAGGCATGCTCTGAGGCCCATTTCCCACGAATTCTAGATTTTTTCAAGTTGAACTAACCTTTTGTGTAACTATTCACTCCTTATTTTTTATTGTTTTTTTGGTTGTTGTTGTTGTTGTTTGTATTTACAGAGCTTTATAGAATAATGCTACACATAGGCAGTACTTAGCTTGCCTAAGCATAAACATAGCTCAGGTAACTTGGTGAAGTAAAACATCAGTCTACAAATAAAAGAGAAATAAACTTAGAAAAGTAAAATGCTGTGTTAACAATTTTAAACTGCTACATAGAGAAAACATGGATGGACCATTCTGTATTTGTACAGGTATTCCATCTAGTTCTGGAATGTGTTGCCACAGAAAAAATTTACTTAAATCTAAAACTGTTCAAGATGGTAAAAAATGTTTTTTTATCTAAAGATTGTTGTATGATGATTTGACATAAAGAACAAGTGAGGCGTTTACTTCTGAGTCTATTAAGCCAATCAGAGCTTTATGCATTTTACTTCTGGGTTTGTTTTGAGGCAGGATGTTGGCATAGTCCATGCTGGTCTCAAATTGTGGCCTTCCCTTTCCAGCCTTCCTAGTGCAGGGATTCCCGGTGGGCATCCTCACACTCATCTTCTGGATTGTTTTCTGTTCTATTTGATGGAGAATACATTCAAGACAGATAATGAGTCTGACTTATGGTAAAATTAATTTCATGATTATTTTTACAGAGTAACTGAGGTGTGTGTGTGAGAGAGAGAGAGAGAGAAAGAGAGAGAGAGAGAGAGAGTTAGAAAAGATATATAGGAACAACTCATTTTTTTTTAAATCCCCAAAAATTTGGTGGAAAGAAAAGTGATGTATCAACTTACACAGCAGTCAACATATAAAAGAAAACTGTTGGAGATTTAGCTGTTCAGTTTGTATTTACTGAAGGAACTTGACTAAGAATGACTCCATAGCCATTTCAGAAATAATTTGTTTTAGCATGTACCTGGTAGAGATATGTGGAAAAAAATATCTTTACAAAACTTCATGAGAAAAAATAATTTAGGGTTAATGTGAAAGGAAAATTGCAATGAAGATAGTGATATGTTAAGTGTAAATTTTTAACTTCATTTAACCCTCTTTTCAGCTTTAGACATGATAAAAATAAAATCCCTGGCACCGCAAGTGCAATGGCCACTGAAGGGGTGAAGCATCATGAAATGTTTTTGTTAAGTTCATTTTCTTTTCCACCAATAGCTCATGGTGCTGTGAATGACTCTGATGTTCCTATGGAAACCACTGAATGCATTCAAGGCCAAGGAGAAGGCTACAGGGGAACCAGCAATACCATTTGGAATGGAATTCCCTGTCAGCGCTGGGATTCTCAGTACCCTCACAAGCATGACATCACTCCTGAGAACTTCAAGTGCAAGTAAGACAGTTCTGGGAAATGCTGCAAGCTTTAGAGAATCTGAGGAAAATGCAGCAGCCTGCTTTTACTCTGTATCACGAATCAATGCCCTACCTAGGTGTATGTAAGGGAAAAATGGGTGATAGTCTTCTTTTCAGACTTCAAATAAGCATTTAACAAGCATTCTGGGTAATACTGATCTGGAGGGTTGATAAACTATATTTTATAAAACACATTTCTAGGTTCTTCATCATTATAGTTTTTCTTATAAAGATTTATTTAAGAAATTAACTTTTCATAACAGCTGTCTGGTTTCAGACTCGTTCATTTTCTTACTTGCATGAAGACAAGGATTGCCTTCTCTTCTTTTACAGTGCGATACACTTTGATTTTCATCAACAGCTCAAACTGCTAAGTTTTCAGCCTTAAAAAGCCCATGAACAAAAGTATTTTTTAGTGGTGTAAGTGTATTTTCAATTCTTTCTGGATCTGTGCAAATAATGGGAATCAAAAATATGCGAATCAGCCGAATCAAAGGAACTGGCTTCCAGTGTTAATTACATTGTGGCTCTAAACAGTCCCCACAATTCCTTACCCATTGACTGTCTTGTTGGGTGGCTGCTACAATACTGCCATGTGGTTTTAAGTTGTCCACCTTGTTAGAAGGAACATGAAGTAGTTGCTTTTGGAATTTATAACATGCATGCTATGCATAGTGGTTTTGCTCAAATAGCTCCTATAAATAACTTATATTGGCTTTATATAATTGGCTTTTAATAAGACAACCTGACACAGCAGGATGGAGAGCTCCAAACTCTCCTGGTCCAAATGGAAAGGAGATTTGTGGGTGTGCGAGTATGCATGCACGTGCATGTTAGTTAACCCACTAGATCTCATTCTGATTTTCTCAGTGTTTTATAAGAATATAATTTAGACTTGTCATTCTGGTTTAAATTCTCTCATGTCCGTCATGGAAATCTATCTTCTATTCTTCATCCATTTCTAATTAAAATGCTGATGAAAGATGGGAATGACCTACACCGACAACTTACTCCACTGTTAGGCATGTGTATTATAATTACATCTTAACTGTTTAGTACTATTCATAAAGGTAATACGCAGCTTCTCTGAACAGGAGAGAAACCCCTTTTGATTAGAAGAAATATATGCATTAAATTACATGTAACAAAGAAATACATAAATAAAGCAAGAAAAATACCTCTCTTTCAATGTTTGGAGAGTTTCAGATTCCATTTTAAATAAGAGAAGTAGATATTAGTAAAACCTCATCTAAAAGAGAATTATGGGTTCTCCCTATTATGTATAATATATACCAAATATATGCTGCATGTATAGTGGAAGTCAAACTTGGAGGCTGAGTGAGGAGAACTGAGGACTGCTCCCTCTATGGTCCCTCCGGCAGCAGAGTGCACGGAGAAGTCTGAGGTTTGAAGGACAGTGTTTATTTCACTACCCTGGGGAGTGTGTGTGGTGTATACAGAGTTCCAAGTTATTATCACTGTTCTAATACAAACCACACATACATCGGGGAGAGCAGAAATGTGGTAGTGCTACGATTTACCTTAACATGCTTCCTCTCAATAGGGACCTTAGAGAAAATTATTGCCGCAATCCAGATGGGGCTGAATCACCGTGGTGTTTTACCACTGATCCAAACATCCGAGTTGGCTACTGCTCCCAAATCCCCAAGTGTGACATGTCAAGTGGACAAGGTAATAGCTGACATTTTGTAGTGTGGGTGTGATTAAATCCAGGGGACATGCCTAGAGGGAGGACACATTAAATTTTTTGTTGAATTGTTCTTGAGGCTTACAAGGACGATCACGAAATCAGAATGGTATATTTTATGTATTAATTCCTTTGTTAATTCATTTAATATTTATTTAGTTAGCTACTATTCAAGGGGGAGTATGGTTCTAGATGGCCATAGAAAGCCAGTACCAATGCATGACAGTAAAAACCTGGCTCCAGAAAAACTACTTTTTTATATTTTTGGTCGTGAGCCTAGGCTTTAATGGCTGAGCCATTTCTTCAGCCCAGACTACTTTTAATAGGCAGGGAGCGTGAAAAATGAAGATGCTAGTGGACAGTTCTGTAAATTTGCAGCTAAATAAAGGGAAAATGAGCTACAAGTGAGAGAAGAGAGGTGCTGCGCTCTTCTTTCCATGTGAGGGACGATGGTCTGTGTAGAGTATAAGGTGATATAAGGAGAGTCCGTATAGTCAGAAGAACATCCTAGGAAACTGAAAATGCAAGTAGTTCAAGAGGAGGGAATACTTGAAAATTTGAACACGCTGTACCAAGTGAGAAAGATGGACCAGTCCATGAGGATGGAAAGACAGAAAGGTTAAATCACACCAGCTTTGCAGGAGCTCTCCTAACAGATGTAGGGAAGGGTTTCTTCGAGGCTGAGAAATTATGTAATCTGATATGAGTTTCAGCTGATCACACTGGCTGCTTCGTAGGAATAGAGTTCTCAGGGAGGGTTACAGCTAGGGCCAAGCAGCAGTGTTTCAGCAGCTCATGCCTAAGAAGGTGACTGTCACCTGGGTGATGGTGAGGATAACGTTCATTACAGGGTTTAGAACAAATGCCATTAACTTGGACATATAGGTCCTTCAAGTCAGCCAGTGCGGGGAGCAGTAGGAGACAGATGGAGTTCACTCTGTGGAAAATAGTTAATCAGCGGTGAATAATGACTCTAGACACACGTCGATGTGCAGGAAATTGAGAACTATACTTTTATTGATCATACTTTGTTTCGTGTAAACTTGAAAATCATGGCCGTTGTCATGAAAAGTCCAATCCTACCTTAAGATTCCAAGTTTTTCTTTTTTTATTGATTTATTATTTATTACAATTTATTCACTTTGTATCCCGATGTAGTCCCACCCCCATCTCCTCCTAGTCACAGCCTTCCTCCCTCTTCTCCCTCTATGCCCCTCCCCTAGTCCGCTGATAGTTGAGGACCTCCTCCCCTTCTCTCTGACTCTAGCCTATCAGGTCTCATCAGGACTGTCTGCATCGTCTTCCTCTGTGGCCTGGCAAGGCTGTCCCCACCCCTCCCCAGCTCCAGGGGGAGGTGATCAAAGAGATGGCCAATGGGTCCTCTGAAAGAATCTACCCAGCAGTGTATCAAAGCAGAGACGGAGACTCATAGCCACACTTTGTGAAGAGTGCAGGGAATCTTTTTTTTTTCTTTTTTAAAAATTTATTTATTGTTTTATTAATTACAGATTATTCACTTTGTGTCTGGGCTGTAGCCCCTTTTCTAGTCCCCTCCCAATCTGACCCTCCCTCCCTCATCTTCTCCCATGCCCCTCCCCAAATCTACTGATAGGGGAGGTCATCCTCCACTTCCCTCTGATCCTAGTCTATCAGTTTTCATCAGGACTGGTGAGTGCAGGGAATCTTACGAAAGAAGGGGGGGATAGAAGGACCTGGAGGGGGCAGGAGCTCCAAAGGGAGAGCAACAGAGCCAAAAAACTCCATTTCTTAGGCTTATTGCCCTATACTTACTTCTGTCCTGTAGGATTTTCCCCAATGCCACTGTTCAAGAGCAGCTCTGAAAACAGAGTTGTAGAATGAGCCAATAAAGGGTTCCTTTAGCCAGCCTCACACATTTGGAGACTTAAAGGTCAGCTGGAAATAAAGTTAAAACCAATAATTAAGGGACATTTGTTACCATATGAGTCTTCTGCATCTCTGCCTCATTCACTAAGACAGTTGCTGAAATTGTGGTAGAAGAAAATGGACACAGCTGCTTTTCTACTTTCTGGCCTGTACTGAGTTGTTTTTACACACATGGGGCTACTTACAAGAGAATAGAATATGTAAATATTTTATTTGGTGATTAAGTAGATGAGATCACTTATGTAATGAATATATTTAATTAAAGATCAAAAGTTTACTTCAATGAATAAAGTAATTTGTTCAAATTGTCCAATTAGGACAAATGACACTGAATTAGACTCTCCATTTTCCCATCTTTTCTCTCTTTAATTTCTTATAAACATATTCTGTTACAGTAAATTCAGCTGGCTCTCGCAAGAGTCTGCTTGACTCTTTCAGGAACACTCTGTGAAGAAAGCACAGAGTCAGTACTCAGGAAATACTGCCAATCAGTTCAACATCTAGCTGAGAAATTTGCTGACCGTTAAGTGATTATATGCTACTGCCAATCTGAAATTATGCTTATCTATCATCTATATTTCTATCTATCACCTATATATTATCTATCTATCCATCTATCTACATGTCTGTTATCTATATATCTATCTCTCATCTATTTATATATATCTTCTATCATCTATAATTTATCTATCCATCATCTATCATCTATTTGTTTATTTTTCAACTATCTGTCAGTAAATCATCTACATGTGATCTATCCATCAAATCTATCCATCATCTGTATCAATCATCTATATCTATCTATCTATCTATCTATCTATCTATCTATCTATCTATCTATCTATCTCTCAGTCTATATATGTATATATCCATCTGGCTATCCATCTATCATCTTTCTATATCTCTCTATCATCCTTCTATTTATGTTTTCTATCACCTATCTATCTCTCTATCATTTACCTATCTATCCATCTATCTACCTATATATCTTCTATATCTACCTACTTATATATTATTTATCATCTGTTATAAGGATACCTACTATAAACTTATTATAAGTTTATACTATATGCCAATTATATATTATAAATCCCTTTCTCTTTTTCTGTAGGCATACACATGTAAAGCAATCTCTCTCTCTCTCTCTCTCTCTATATATATATACACATATGAACTGATGTTATTCTAGTATTATTTTAATTATAATAAGTATTATAATTATAATATATTATATCATATTATATATAAAATATATAATATAATACTATATACTATACTATGTAATACATTATATATAATTATAATACATATTATAATAAGTATTAATTTTATATGTAGATTACTAATATTGTTAACAGAAAGTAAAAATTAAAATTACATATTTAAAAATCTTGATAAATTATATTTGGTAAGTTATGAAGACATACAGTTTATATATTTAATCAACTCAGAAAACATAATATTCTATACTAAAAGAACAGAGGTGAAAGAAATAAAAAATGAAAATTATCATAGTAAAATCAAATGAAAATATACCTCAGAAAAATATAAAATCAATTAATAAATTGAAAGTTTTTAAAATTTGCAAAATAGGCAATAGTTACCTATCCAACTCAAGAAGAATTAAAATGAAGATAATATAAAGTATCATTTGTTCAATAAGAAAAAATGACTAAGGAAGCAGAAGATAAGGAAGCACATTTTATCTATTTTACACATAAACTTTGAAATACAAATATAATAGTGAACTTGAGGAGGACCTTTCCTATCAGTGGACTTGGAGAGGGGCATGGGAGGAGATGAGAGAGGGGGCTACAGCTGGGATACAAAGTGAATAAACTGTAATTAATATAAAAAATAAAAAATAATTAAAAAAATCTTTTCCTTAATCTAAATGAAGTAATAACGGTGCTGTCAAGATGCAGACCACTTTTCATCTGAAAAATTTTTATACAATCATGGGTATATAGAAATATAAATCAAGAATCTTTAATCAATAATCTTTGCTTTTATATTAATTTATCATCTATCCATATCCTTATCTATCTATCATCTTCCTATTTATATATATCATTTGTCTGTTTATCTATTTCTCAAACATTTAATATCTATCTATCTATCTATCCATATCTATCATCCCTCATTTACCCACTTACCCATCTATTATGAACCTATTATAAACTTATTATAAATCTAAATTATATACCAATTATATATTATAATTCTCTTTTCCTTTTTGCGCATGCACTCAAATGTAAAACAATCCATATATATATATATGTATATATACTCATTTTATCTATCTTACACATAAATTTGAAAATATGGACACAGTAGTTAATTTTTATGAAAATTCTATTTCTTCTTCACAATGAAGACAGAACTATGATGTTGAGAGCCAGACCATTTTAGTTTTGTCATCTGAAAAACGTACACACTCATGGCTATATAGAAATGCCTAATCAAGCATTTATGTCAGAGACAGCCCCTGTTCCCCTTACTAGGGTACCCACTTGAACACTGAGCTGCCATAGGCTACATCTGTGCAGGGGCTCTAGGTTATCTCCATGCATGGTCCTTGGTTGGAGTATTAGTCTCAGAAAAAGACACCTGGGCCCAGATTTTATGGATCTGTTGCTTTCCTTGTGGAGCTCCTGTCTCCTCCAAGTCTTTCTATTTCCCCCCTTCTTTCATACATTCTTTGCAGCTCCCCTATCAGTGGACTGGGGGAAAAGCATGGGAGGAGAAGAAGGAATGGATGAGGGAGGGGCTAAGCTAGAATACAAAATCAACAAATTGTAATAAATCTTTAAAAATCAAGTATTTATAGTTAATAAATCATAAAAATTAATTTTAATGTATTTATTTGGTATGTTTGTTTGCCATTTATTGAATATTAAATAAAATTTACATACTAATGAAATGAACATGATTGCTTGTTTTTACAAAAATCAAATCTCAACTGAATAGTTGATGCTGCAAAAATCGCAGAACAACATGAGCATTTGTCAGAGTTGGTTGATATTTTTCTCTGATAATGTCCAATGTTGGGAATGTCTTTGCATAATAATTAGTACAAAAAGGCAGCTGTGCGTTTAAGACTATTTCAGAAAAATTTTCTAATGTTATTCTAATCTCAAGACAAAATTCATTTAATTACCTGTTGCAATTCAAGTCAGTTATCCAAAGCACAGTTAAAAAATAATCATGTAAAGCCAAAGATACTAATTTGTACTTATATGCTTAGTGATGATGATAGGAAAACTGTAATTAAATTACTATGTTTTCATAAGAACAGAGACACTTGGTATGTATACTTAAAGCAATGGCACTCACAACATGGATTTGCTGCAGTTCTGAGCGGAGGTATTTCTAGTTGTTGACACTCAGTGTTATTGAAAGATGTGAGTGAAAAATGTGTATATAAAACATGGAATATACTCGCTTATATAGACCTAAAAGATAGGATAAACATAATGAAATCTATACACCTAAAGAAGATAATCAAGAAAGAGGACACGGGGTATGATGATCTACCCTCATTTAGAAAGACAAATGGGATATGCATTGAACGTATAACAGGAGTCTACCACAGAAAGCAGCTGAAAGACTCTACCTAGCAGTGCTCCAAAGCAGAGACTAAGACTCATAACCAAACCTTCAGCAGAGTGCAGGGAATCATATGAAAGAAGGGGAGTTTGATGTGGAAAGGATAGGAGCTCCACAAGGACCAAACATACCTGGGCACAGGGTCTTTTCTGAGATGGACACTCAAACAAAGACCATGAGAGGATAAAACCTAGAACCTCTGCTCGGATGTGACCCGTGATAGGTCAGTAATCAATTGGTTTCCCATAGTAAGGGGAACAAGGACTATTTCTAACAAGAACTCAATGACTGGCTCTTTGACCTCCCCACCTCCCAAGGGAGGAGCAGTACTCTTAGGCCACAGAGGAGGACTTTGCAGCCAGTCCTGAAAATCTGAAAATACCTGATAAAAGGGAGTCATATGAAAGGGGAGGAAGTCCTCCCCTATCAATGGACTTGGAAAGGGGCAGGGAGGAGATGAGGGAGGGAGGGTGGGATTGGGGAGGGAATGAGGGTTACAGCTGGGATACAGAATTAACAAAATGTAACTAATGAGAAAAATAAAATTAAAAAAAGAGAAATGTGTATGTAGCATGCTCAGAACCAGCGCTACAGCGAAGTATGAAGCAACACACTTGAACTCGGACAAAAACAGACACAGAGGTCAATTCAAAGTAGCTTGCATTGGCTATTTGAACATTTTGAACATCAAATAAACAAGAGTAAGGAAATAAATATTTTTCATCTATATGTATATAAATTCATTTATTCCTTTGAACAAAAAAAATGGAATCGACAAGTCACTATGTATACCACAATGATACAATTAATACTTACTCGGGGGAGATGTGGAAGGAAAAGTTACTAGAAATACAAAAATAACCATTCTATACACAATGTAGTAATAACTGACTCACAAAAAAACTATCAATGGATGCTTCAACATCTTGTGGAATTTGTTTAGAAGTAGGATGCTTACTCATTCTCAAAGTCCAGCAGAATTAGGATCTGCTGTTATTGTTACATACAAAAAGAAGTTTCTTCCTTTCCATTACTCAACCGACTGACCAGATAATCAACCATGATGAACCAAATTGACGTCATATGCCCACTCTGAAGAGGACAAGCTATTACCTGTGCTGTGTTCCTGTCAAGCACCCTTAGGATGATCTCATAAATGAGAAAACAACCCAACTAACTGAAACCAAAGACCATTTGCACAATAGCTGTCTTGGGGTGACTCAGCATGTCAACATCACAAGAAACCAAAATCTAAACACAAGTAACTGCCTGGCATCCAATTTTATTATGTCATTCTTGTTAATTTTCTGTGCAGTGAAAAGTTTCAAAAGAAAATTCTGGGATCTACAAAGATAACTTTAAACATTTCATTTCCTTGGTTTCCCCAAGAACTAGCTGTCTGATTTTTTTTTTAATGTGAGGAGTGTTATGATATAAACGTTCACAACTGAAATAAAAAGTGGGCTAAGAGTAGAGATATTTTAATTTGAGGTGTCTCCCATTAATTCACACTCATGTTAGTTTGTGTTTTCATTATTATGTTGATTTTGATGGCTTCACATGCTTACAAAATATGTACATTTTACCCTTTTCAATAGTGTTGAGTCTTGTGTATTTTTTGCCTAGATTGTTACCGTGGCAATGGGAAGAATTACATGGGAAACTTATCCAAAACAAGGTCTGGACTCACATGCTCCATGTGGGACAAGAATATGGAAGACCTACACCGGTACATTGATTTTTGTTTTCTTCCTACTTATAAAATGTGATGATAGTACTAATTATGTACATTCAAATACGCACAGCTGTTCCCTTCTGTATTTGGATAGAGGGAGCCAATAGGAAATAGGGGTTGATCTTGCCTATGTAACCTTTACCATTGTTTTCTCTCTATTGCGAACTTTTAAGTATGGAATCTAACCAGTGACATTTGTCGAATACTTAATTTCAGATCTGTGATATAATATATAATGTGGGGAACAGGAAGGCATGTAGTTTGATCCCAAATTTCATGGAGGATGTATCCACACTGACAAAAAGCATTACGTAACTCAACAAGACAGTACAGTGGCCAGATCAAAGGTGGTAGTGCTAGCAAAAATAAGAGTAATAGCAGTTTGTGAATGAAATCAATAAATGATCTTTTATATGCCTATTTACAGTAAATATACATTGACTACTAGTATTCATGGAAACAGAGTGTATCTAGTAGCTGTAATGTATAAAACTTTGAAGTCATTACAAAAATATACTTATAACTTAAGGAAAGCATTTATATTTTGAAGAAATATACATATTTATGTTGGCTACTTCCTCAAAGAAGGTAGAATGGCACTGGAAATAGTATCAGCATTTGTAAAAACATAAGCGAAGACTGACACATAGTTTTTACTTAAAACGAATTTCCATAAATATGACAGAATATGCAGACTAGAACAACAGAAAAATAAGTTAGAATACTTTAACTAAATGCCTGCCACATAACTTTTTACATCATTTTTGTACATTTTATCATTGTATCATTATATGGAAGATATTTCTGTGTGTGAACAAAAGATCAAGTATTAAGAGAATTTGAATCACTTTGCTTTGGGTTATATCTTGAATATAAAATTCTCATCTAAACTGTATGCAACAGTGGTTGATATTTCTAAGTTAACTGACTTTAAAAATATAAAGGAATAGGGTATATAACATTTTTAGATAGGATGCCTTGAGCTCATGATCATTTACAACTCAAAATTTGGTTTTTCTATTACAGGTGTGCGCCAATACATCTGGTTATTAACAATTCTTAGTTCACTGACATTAGCTTTTCTTTGGCGGGAACAATTAAAAGTCACTTCAAAATATTATGGAGGAAACTGGTGAATTATTGAGTTGCATAGTAGCATTTTGGCTTAAGAACCAGGTACTCCAGAAGGAAGCAGACAATGGTGATTGAGTCTGAAAACAGCCATCAGTCCTAACGCCACCTCTGCTATTCACAAGTTATGTGACATTCAATAATTAACTTTCTCTTGGATTCTTAGTTTCCTCAAGCATAATGAGTAGAGCATTGTCTTAGAGCCTCTCTTGTAAGGGTCACTGAAGAATGTCACTGAAGAATTAATAACAGCAAAATCAAGCACATGAGAAGTACACAATTGGCTGTTTTGATTAGTCTACAAAATGAACCTACAAGATGGTCCAAGTTTTCATGTGCAAGGTCTTTCCAGTTTTATTCTAAACACTTTTAATTATATTCGAAAGTAGTAATAAGTAGCACAAAACATTCATTTACAGTTTTTAATGACTTGATCAGAGTCAAATCACTGTGTGTAGATGTTGGCTTAATTAATATTGCTGAAGCAAATGTAAACAAGATGTTACAAAAATGAGCATAATCTTATAGAATAACAATTTTTCATTTTGAAGTAAAATTTAATATATGTGGGAAAATATTTTACTCAGCTACCTGCCAGAATACTCTATTTCTCAGTATTAAACCAAGAAAAGAATTTAGAATTTATTTAGCAATTTATTAAGAACTTTCTCATTTATTGTGACAATTATGTTACTAAAGATGATTCTTATACATACACTAGCCTGTATTTTCTATGTATTTTATAATAATCTTCGACATCCAACTTCTTTTAGATAATGCTCCTCTATTTTATGCATAAAATTATTATTTTGCAATGTAAACATTACATAGAGTTCAAGTCACAAAATCTCTCACAATTATACAAATAATAATTATGGAGCCTGATTCCATATTCTTTAAATTTCTAAGTTGAAAGCGGGCTTCCAAACTATGAGAACAGCAGCCAAAGCTCATGTTGGGTATGTAATGAAGGAGGTGTGTTAAGATCCTATCTTCTTGTGATGTTTTGTTTCTCTTGGCTGGAAGAGGTATTTCCTGATGTCTAGCTTGTTTTCACAGTCATATCTGGGAGCCAGATGCTAGCAAGCTGAATAAGAATTATTGCCGGAATCCCGACGACGATGCCCATGGCCCTTGGTGCTACACGGGGAACCCTCTTATTCCTTGGGATTATTGCCCTATTTCCCGTTGTAAGTAGTACATGTCATGTTCCTTTTCAGTTGGAATGTTTCAAATGTACTGCATCTCCACTAAAACAACGTCTTAAGGAGAGGTTACGATGATGTAGGACTTTGCAATTGGTTCAAAAAAATGTAGTTCTCCAGAAAGCTACGCACACAAGTCGACACTCTGTCTCCTCTGTCTATTATTTTCCCCTGCTCCCCCCTCCCGGATTCCCTTACTTCCCTTCCCCCCCCCTTATTTTTTCTTCTTCTCTTCTTCCCTGCCCCCTCTATCTATCACTTTTTTTTTTAAGATTAAAAGCAATTGTGCCTATTTTAAAGTGACCCTCGCCTGAGAAACTTTCCACTTGGAATTAAAATGTAACAAACTGTTGTGTTAGTTTGTTTGGGCTGAAAGATTCATCCCAGCACCGTAACCTCTTTGTCACCTACGTATAGTAGAGCTCTTGGCGAATTCTCTACGTCTTCAAAGTTTGTGAAAATACCTGAAATCATCTTTACGAAATACAAAAATGGATACACTCTACCCATCAGGGTATGGAAGCAGATGCTGACACTCATAGCCAAACTTTAGGCAGAGAGCAGGGAATCTTATGGAAAGGGGTGAAAAATAGACCTGGAGGAAACAGGAACTCTACAAGGGGAACAACAGAGACAAAAATCCTGGACCCACGGGTGCCCGTAGAAACCAATAGTCCAACCAAGGACGGTGCATGGAGAGGACCTAGAATCTCCGCTCAGATGAAGCCCACAGGCTGCTCAGTTTCCAAGTGGGTGCCCTAATGAGGGGAGCAGGGGCCCGTCTCTGACATGAACTCAGTGGCTGGCTCTCTGATTACTTACCCCTGAGGGGGATGCAGGCCACAGCATAAGACATTGCAGCCAGCCCTGATGAGACCTGATAGGCTAGGGTCAGATGAAAGGAGAGGAGGAGCTCCCCTACCAGTGGACTAGAGGAGGTCCACAGGAGGAGAAAAAGGAGAGTGGGTGAGACAGGGAGGAGACAAGGTGGGCTACTGCCAGGATACAACATGAATAAATTGTAAAAATAAATAAATAAATAAAATAAAACACTAAAATATATGGAGGTTCAACTATGTTTTATAAAATACATTTTAGTATTGTTATTAAATTTTAGTACTAAAGTTAAAAAGATAACTTTGTAAAAAAGACTTAATATATAAGTGTAGGTGTAAATAGCATTTTACATAGTTCATAAAAACTGTGTACTGTATATTTCATGTTTATTAAAATATTCTAATATTTAAAATATGAGAATTCAGAAAAATAATAAAAATCAGCCTTTTAGAATGAATATAGTTAATAAACAAATGTAAAGACATTAAAAAAACAAAAACAAAACAAAAAAACAGAAAAGGCCAGGAAGTGGTGGTCCAGGCCTTTAATCCCAGCACTTGGGAGACAGAGGCAGGCTGATCACTATAAGTTAGAAGTCAACCCGGTCTACAGGGTGAGTTCCCTGATTGCCAAGGACGAAACAGAGAAACCCCATCTCAAAAAAGCAATCAAAATAAATAAAATAAAATAATAACAAAAAGACGGCTGAAATATCAAAGAAATCATTTCTAAATATCAGATGGCAAATGGTAAAATGCTTGTTAGTACACAATGTTAGTGAGCATGTGGGTGACATTGTTTCCCACTGCCACACTGCTTTGTGCTGTGGGAATTCCCCTGTAGAAGTCAATTTTGCTACTATCAGAAGCAATAGTAGCAATATGTGATTGCACTGCAGTGTGGGACCCATAGTTCCCTTGTAGCTACTTGCTAATTGGTCAGAAACAACAATTTTCCCACTAGTCCTCACAATTAGAAACATTTTCAGTATACATTACATATATATCATACAGGACATATAAGTTGATGTTGAATTAAAGATATGATTTCTCTCCTGTTAACTGGAAATATATGTATGCAGATATAATTGAAATATAATATTCGATTATGCATTCAATTATGCAAAACATGCAGTGAAACATAAATACGTTGCGTGCACACTGAGAGAAAACCCATTTCAGAAAACAGGTGGTGAGAGAGTGTTTTTCGAATCCTTCAACAGCTCTGTATAAAGCAGCTAGGGCTGTGGAGATGTCTTAGGGGTTACAAGCTCAAACTGCTCTTATAGACAGCCCACACCACACTGGGCAATTCATGACTGCCTGTAAGTCCACCTCCAAGGAGATCTGTCCGCGCTCACCATCCTGGGTGCCAGCCCTACCGACACAAGCACTCACTGAATATACTCAATTAAATATAAGTTAAATACTAAATTTAAAAAATAATGGAAATAAATCTTTTGTAAAAGGTTGTACTTTTATAACACAGGTGAGAACCTTACCTTAATTTTTTTTGTTAGAAAAGTCAGAAATAAGTATTTTAAGAATAGCTTCAAAAATATTCACTTTAAGAGTATTTCAGGGCCTTGAGATAAATGTTTGTAGAAGCATTTTTTTTTTTCAGCAAGCTTGATGACCTGAGTTTAATTCTCAGATCGCATGGTGGGAGGAGAAGACCAATTCCTAAAAATTGTCCTCTGTTTATCTTATATGTACTATGGTGTGTGCCCCAAAAACTCAACTTATAACATTATTTAAAAAAAAAAAAACATTGCATTGAAGAAATAGTGTCATTTTTAAAAAAAAATTCAAATCCATCTATAATTTTTGTAAAAATTAATGTTGAATTATAGAGATGATTTTTCTCCAGTTAACTGGAAATGCGATTTTGTTTCAGGAAATAGGGAAATAAGTTAAAATAATAAGTAAATACCTCAGATGTTTGCAAAGAAGTTATAGCTTTGTTATTACATTTTAATTTTTTTCTGGTTATACTCTTTCCAATTAATTGATCTTTTCTAATAATCATTTTTCCTGATTATTGATTTCATATATCATAAGCGATCTCTCAGATAAGAGAACTTCCATGCTTTAATACGAAAACAAACAAATCTCCTTTACCAGTGGCTAGAATACAGAAGATATTTTTAAATGAATAAAATTAAAAGTCTTAAATTTTGTAGTTCTGGGAACAAACCCAGGCTTACATGCTACATTATCCCTCGTCTACTCACATACTTCCTCTTGCTCTTGTTTCTGAGCATTCATATTACTTCATTGTAGCTTTAAGTTTCCTTCCATGGATCAGAATAATAAGGTGTATATAGGATACAAACATGGAAGAGTAAAGAAAAAAATTATCTGACCTTTAAAATGGAGCATTGGGATTTCTGTGTTAAGTCTAGTTTAACTTCGGAGGGTTTGAGGGCTTTTGCCTTGACTTACAAACTTAAGGTAAGGATCAGTCATGGTTTCAGGCTTTCAGAAAAAGATATTCAACTGACTTCTGCAAACTAAAACCATCAAGATGCTGTTGAAAGATGTCAGTGTGTTGCTAATGTTTGATTAAATGCTGTTACCAATAACTCATTTTCATTTCAGTGTATACTGAACATTAATTGCAATAAATATTTTCACACTGTCATTTATCCAGCTTATATTTATAGCCAGGATTTATTTACATTTTCTCCCTGGTGAAAGGCTAATACGATTTATCTTTAGAAGATTGAGTTCTTATTATTTATTTAACCTCAGAGACAATATTCATCATTTTTCCACTAAATATTTTTCTCACAAAACATGTGAAGATTTGTGTTCTTTGAAATTACTGAATACTATCTGGCATATGTGGTGGTGCAGAGTTTATCAAATAGGCAGCAATAGCTATTAGCAAGAAATGGCTATATGCGTTTTTCTCTGTATATGGGAAGGCATGCACACAAATACATATAAACACACACAAACACACTTAATGGAGTTTAAGTAAGTTGTAGTTATTGAGAGTGTAGTAGTTGATTTCAACTCAGTAGAAAAACCAGTTCTGTGGCTCTTCAAGTGTATGTAAGCCAGGCTACTTATCCTACCCATGACATGTATTCTGTATTTGCAAACTTTCATAATGAAAGCCATAATTTTACTAGGCTGTTGTGAAAAGCATCTATAACTACAAAGCATTACTTTTAATACTTAGTGAGCCGCTATTCTATTCTATACACACGCTTACAACATTCTAGGTTTACAAGATTATTTATACATTATTTGCTTATCCCAAGCAATTTACGATAGGGATAAAACAAACAATTATAAAACACTGTAATCATGGTGTAAATGTACATTAATATTAACATATAAAATAATGATGGTGAATAGACACTTGAATGGAGACATAAGCTATAGTCATAATATTTTGAATTTTAGTGCAAGTTTTAGCTACAGGAAATGAGGTTTCTTCGTGTTCTCAGCAAGAGCTAATACACTATAATCTGAGGTTCTTCGGATATGTATGTACACATATAAACACACATAGGCACAGTATTTCCAACTTTCATAAGTAAAATTTTTGTAATTGATAAAACTGTAACGTTCTTCCCTCCATATTTAATTTTAGTCATGGAAACAAGGTTTGTTGTTCAGGTGTCAGATATGAGTAGTTTGGCAAATAGAGAAAGGGAAGTGGAGGAAGAGATGTGCTCTCGAGTGAGATAGAAACACCCCAGAAACAGTTTCTCCGTGTTTTCCTTGCAGTGTGCCCCAAAAGAACTTACGATTTTCAAACAACCCAGAAAACTAAACCCCCAGAGTCTGGTTGTACATGACAGTTCAGCTTATTTTTTAGGTCAAGAATACTGAAGTAGAAAAATCAAAATAACTCAGTTATCATAAAGCCATTAATTCTTAAAACTTCAGATATAAGATTCCTTTAAGTGTTTCAAACTAAATGAAGACATAATCATAAAGTAACCAGTTGTGGAACTAAGCATAATTAATGTGGAATTTAGTATAGAATATTTATCTTAATCTTTGTTGTGACAATGTAAGGGATGAATATCAAATTACTCAAACATATCAAGTAATTAACTTGAGCAGACAAGGATTATCTTTGCTGAGTTAGTGTCTCTACATTGCCTCAGTCCTTCCTTGTGCTTTAAACTAAAAACCTAGGCTTTGAGGGGCTCTATGGGAATACTGTCCCCATAAAGTAAAAGAAAATGATGAAATTTATGTTTGCCTGTATCTTTATCCACCTATAATACCTCAACCTGGAACATGACATAAATCGAAACCCTTTTGCGTGCATTAATTCTCTCAAGTACTTTCATAAATAACAATCACATTTGCATTCCAAAGGTGTCTATATGTCATTATTGTTTTGTTGCTGGATTATCTGAGCTCAGGGCATTTCCAGGGATTAACGGCCAGCTGGGTCTAAACTGAGCCTGGCTGAACTCTACGCCATCAATTCTGCAGAGTTAAGACATTAAGCTTCAGGAAATGTCTTGTGTCTCATTCATTACTGTTCAAGTACTTCCAAAATCCTAGCATCTTTTAAGCTTTTCTTTATTCAGCAATTAAACTCCAGTAGAGAGTTCATGGAAAAGGAATAAGTCATGAGAGTTCAGGTAGAGTTATGCATAGTATCCAGTGTTTTCTTTTTACCATTCTCTCCCCCCCCCAAACATCTGGAAAAGCTAACTTTTGGCACATTCTATCAACAAAAATAATTATTTACTCTTGTTTCTGCAGAGATGACATTAATTTCTGTTTTCCAAATTCTTGCGTAGATTTACAAAGCATGTGCATTTTCAATTATCTTCAATCAAGTATAAATAAAAGCACCTCTTAGAAAAAGCAAATGGTCCCCATTGCAGTGAAAATAAACCAGTCAGTCTATATGGAGACTCCACTAAAAAAATAATGGACATGAATGGTAGTCTATACAATGGCCATGGTGTACTGTGTTGAATATCTTACAGAAAGAGATATTCTTCAACTACTGTGTGGAATTCAGTTTGTCGGAAGTCATGAAGCCACACACACCTGAAGCCTACATAGTCACAAAACAAGAGTTTGCCCACATTATGTAGGACCATGAGGAAGATAATCACAAAGTTGATTAGGAAAAGGGACAGACTTATTCAGGAAAGATATATTACCCTTATAATTTAATTTGATATCAATGTTAGTATATTACTCATTTTGAATGAATGAAATGTCAATGATTTTAGTAAGCTATGAATACTTAGATTTCAATGTTGTACACATATACACAGGGTTATAATATTCATCATACTATTTGTTTATACAGGTGAAGGAGATACCACACCTACAATTGTCAATTTGGACCGTAAGTAGGATTCAAGATATAAAACATAATTGACTCTGTATGTGTCACAACTGATTTCATTATAGTCTTCAACAAAGATAGAAAAAAGCTATGAATAAATCTTTGGCTTACATGAAAATATTTAACAGTATAATAACATCTCTCCTAAAGTCCACGTGTTTCATTCTGTTTCACAGTTAAGTTCTGTGTATGTACGTGTGTCTGTAAAGGGGTATGTGCCCATTGGTACAGCAACTCAAGGAGACCAGAAGATGGTGTCAGATCTGCAGGAGCAGGAATTGTGCCTCCTGATGTAGGTGCTGGGAACTGAGCTCATGTCTTCTGCAAGACCAATATTGAAACATTTCTCCGGCCTCTATTTGCCTTAATTAATATGTATATATATATATATATATATTTCCATGAGTGTAGATGTGAAATAGTCATAAGATCTGCACATGACTTTGAGAAAAGTATTTATATGCGTTTTAGTTTGGGTAATACCATATACAATTGACCACACTTATATACATCAGCCTCCAGAAGATATGACAATACTAATGACAGAGATCAAGAGGGCAGGTTTTGGACAGTTCATAGTATGTATATTCTGTCCTGCCTTAAAGCTCTTTTCATGATCATGTGGTCTGTTATGTAAGAGATGACAATGTCTGAGATATTCATTTTATCGTTACAGCATCAATCTGGTGGAGGCTTATTTAAAAAATATTTTTCACATAATTTAGGCTTAAAATAGTCAAATATTGTGTTATTTACCCAAAAATAAATAAATAAATAAATAAAACACGTGCTGTGCTCCAGGCTGAGGAAGCAAGTGGAAATCTCATCTAGACCATGGACAGAGAACAAGAGACCAGACAGTGAACACAGCACAGGGTCAAGAAAACATCCATTCCAGAGAGTCTGAACTAGCTCATTTGGACATGATGGTCTGGTTATAATAATGCTGTTAATACACAAATTCCACAAATAGAATCCCAGTAAGTAAGGGATTTCAAAATTCTTGCCTCTCAAATTTAAAATAAACAATTATAGCTGTGTACTTTTTTTTTTTTTCCCGCTTTGGCTATTTCAGTGGTTCTCAATCTGTGGGTCACAGTTCCTTCACAGGTTGAACAAACCCCTTCACTGGGTCACATTTCATATATCACTCATACTAGATATTAACAGTGCACTCATAACAGTAGCAAAATTGCAGTTCTGAAATAGCAATAAAATAATTTTTTGGGTGAGTTCCCCACAACATAAGGAACTATTTTAAAGGGTCACAGGATTAGGAAGGTTAAGATCACTGGACTATTTTACTGTGTATCAAGGTCAGTGAGGGAAACGCATTAGTGCTGGATTTGAAAAATTTGTTCTTGGTGCTTTGTGAGTTAAGCTTTTGTCACTATCACTGTAAGCCTGTCTGCTTTTGGTTGATAAGCAAAGATGAGGATGGCAAGTACCACGGGCTTGATATACAGCTGTGGCTTATCTTCAAAAGGTTGTTTAATATAATCACACTAGTCGCATCTCTCTAGCTATCACTGAACTTAGCAAAAGTAAAAGTCACTGTCTTGACAAATGTTTTATGTGGTCCTATTCTTTTAGATCCTGTAATATCCTGTGCCAAAACGAAGCAGCTACGGGTTGTAAATGGCATTCCAACACAAACAAATGTAGGGTGGATGGTTAGTTTGAAATACAGGTAATTACAAATCACAATATTCTGAATATTTGCAAAACCATATTTTCAGCTTAACATTACAAGAAGATTGTGCCCCATATAAGACACTAAGCCGGGAACCAGAGGCTGATTTCTGTCCTTACCACACTGCACACCAAGGATAGTGTGATATGTGCACATGATAACCTCTGTATGTTTACACAAAGTTTCTGTTAATATTGATTCCATGTGACACTGCTTCTGATGAATTAAAAGAATATGACATAAAAAAGCTATCTGTACCTTAAGTCACCATGACAGCTGTGGTACATATATTAATTTCTAAATCTAGTATATTTCAAATGTATCTTCTAAGATGTTTGTAAATAATAACAGAAATTATGTGTTTGTTTTTAGTTTCCAACATCACTGAAATGAAAAATAGCAATTTTAAAGTGTTTCATTAAGGAAACTAATGATCTATTATAATAATTGGGTGGTTTTTATTTTGATGATTAGCTTGGACACAGAATTTGCAATAAGTATATTTCTAAAGGCTCTTAAAAATTACTCATATAGCGGGGTAGCCTTATTAGGCCAAGAGAAAGAGGATCCAGACAGTCCTGATGAGACATGATAGGCTAGGGTCAGATAAAGAGGGGGAGGACTTCCCCTTTCAATGGACAAGTGGAGGGGCATAGGGGGAGAAGAAGGAGGAAGGGTGGGACCAGGAGGAGATGAGGGAGGGGGCTATAGTCAGGATGCAAAATGAACAAACTGTAAATAATAATAATTTTAAAAAGAATTATTAATACTATCTATGTAAAATCAATATGTAGATTATATAATAGAAAAATTTAGAACCATGTCTCAAAATTAGATTTATATTTTTTTATATTCTATCTATATTAGTCCACAGAGCATTTTCAATCTAAGTTCTTAGTAACCACAGCTGTTTCATTATTTTTTCAAAACACACACTGAAGGGAATAGAAGTTAAGGCTCAATCTATACTGTCATCTTCCTGTGTGGTAAGCTATAAATAACTGTCTCTTCAGCTGAGAGTTTCTAGTGTTGCCCTCTGAAGCCCTGAGCAGCTGTTATCCTTGGAAATGTGAATTGGGGAACACTGTAGTCTTTCTACATTTCTGCCAAAAAGAAATGGATTTACAGATTTTGGAAATTAGCAAATAAATGCACTAGTCCTTATTCTTTTATTTATTACAATTTATTCACTTTGTATCCCAGCTGTAGCCCCCTCCCTCATCCCCTCCAAACCCAGCCCTTCCTCTACTCCTCCAATACCCCTCCCCTAGTCCACTGATAGGGAGGTACTCCTCCCCTTCTATCTGACCCTAGACTATCAGATTCTTCAGGATTGGCTGAATTATCTTCCTAATTCTTTTTTTAATGTTCCCATAACTTCATTTTCTTTTATTTTTGTATTAATTACAGTTTATTCACTCTGTATCCCAGCTGTGGTCCCCTCCCTCATACCCTCCCAATCCCACTGTTCCTCCCTCTTCTCCTCCCAAGCCTCTCTCCAAGTCCACTGATAGGGGCCGTCCTCCCTCCCTCTATCTGACCCTAGCTTATCAGGTCTCATCAGGACTGGCTGCATTGTCCTCCTCTGTGGCCTGGCAAGGCTGCTCCCCTCCACAGGGGGAGATGGTCAAAGAGCCAGCCAATGAGTTCATGTCAGAGACAGTCCCTCTTCCCATTACTAGGAAACTCAACTTGGATACAGAGATGCCATGGGCTACATCTGAGCAGGGTTTCTAGGTAACATCCATGTGAAAGCAATCATTGATGCCACAATCATGAAATACCACCCTCAGACAGAAGCACATTGTGTGTATTGCTCTAGTTAAGTAGATTATTTTCATTTTTATTGACAGTTCATTTACTTTTGATGAATGAAACTATAGGTTTTCACTAATTGGCAGGAAATATTTGCTTTTTTGTTTGCTTGTTTGTTTTTCTGCAAAGTCATTACTTGTTCTTTTTTCTTTTCATAGAAATAAACATATCTGTGGGGGATCATTGATAAAGGAAAGCTGGGTTCTTACTGCAAGGCAATGTTTTCCAGCTAGGTAAGGTGGTTTTTAAATCAATATTTACTTGGAAGCATTTAAATATGTCTTCTATTTTGATTTTGACATCGAGCATTTATTTTACAATAACTTAATCAGAATAAATGAAGCCATTTGGTATACTATAAATTAAAATAAATGTATGTGTGTGCGTGTGTGTGTGTGTGTGTGTGTGTGTGTGCTTGACATGGCTCGCATGTTGAGGTCAGAAGACAACTTGTGGGAGTCTGTTTTCTCCTTCTACCATGTGGGTCTCAGTGATCAAATTCAGGTCATCAGGCTTGGCAGCAAGTGTGCTTACTCACTGAGTCATCCTGTCAGCCCTTCCTTTTAAAATTTAATTATAAACATTGGCTTCAGTTATATTTTCATATTTACTGCTAATTCACTGTTTAGTATTCATTCAGCTAACTTTTTATTTTTTTCATGTTTGGCCTTGGTCTCACTTGGAAGAAATGTTTCTCTGCAAATAAAATCATGTCCCAACTTCCCACTTGCACTCTGTATTTCTTGACGGAAACTTTTTTTCTGATAAGCAGCAGGCTTCCTTGAGTCTCTGCATCTCTTTTTGTATGGAGAGACAGCTTTAGGACCAACCTGGGAATTTTTTCAAAGAAAATTGCATCAGCAAAGATAAGGAGGCTATCCATGGAGCTTGCTTCTTACTTCATATCAAGTGTTTTTGTGAAAAATCTTCAACCTTAATGATAAACCAAATATGTATACAGCTGTATAAAATTTACACTCAAATTGTAATTCATGTAAAGAACACAAGGATTTTTTTAAACATGTACCTTACTTTATAGTAAGTATAATATACTAAAATATTTCATAAACTTAATAAATAGCCTTTTAGAATTTCTGCAGCTTCAAACCCTCTGCTTCAGAGTATCTGTAATGTTCAGAATTTCCCTAACAGGCGTCTTGTTCTGTGTCATACTTTGTCAAAATTTAAATGTAGGTGTTTATCTTTATAATTTAAAATGGTGACATAAATTAATAGTAACCTCTAATTATAAATTACAGCTTGCATGTTAATTTTTTATCTAGAAACAAAGACTTGAAAGACTATGAAGCTTGGCTCGGAATTCATGATGTTCATGAAAGAGGCGAGGAGAAACGCAAACAGATCCTCAACATTTCCCAGCTGGTCTATGGACCTGAAGGGTCAGACTTGGTTTTACTGAAGCTGGCTCGGTAAGTTTCTAAAGAAGATTTCTTATTTTGTTGAACTTACAGAAATGTTACTTTTCAGCTGTGTTTATTTTTTTCTCTCACATGTACATTTATTATTATCTCATATTATCATGGGTCTATATTTATGTGGGCATATGTATGTATATATATATATATATATATAGAAAGAGGTATCATATGATTTTCAAATAGCAATAGATGAATTTTCTGAAATAGTCTTCCAGTCTTAAAACTGAACCTTAATAAGCAATTATTTGACTCCTTAGAAAAATCAAGGCAATAACTTTCTATACTGAGCTTTTGTTACAGGCTAGTACCAGGAAATGTCTCCTTTCTCTATAACCTGCCTAAGTTTTGGCAGATAAACGAATTAGGTCCTCCTTCTCTGCTTTTGTTTTAATGACAAAGGTACCCTTGTGTCTTCATACTGTGCATACATGTACATGTTTCTGTGTTGTTGTATCCTGCGAGTCCGTACACTATATCTTGTCTTTTCAGGCCTGCAATCCTGGATAACTTCGTCAGTACAATTGACTTACCCAATTATGGCTGCACAATCCCTGAAAAGACCACATGCAGTGTTTACGGCTGGGGCTACACAGGATGTAAGCCATGTTTTTTAAGACACAAGGCGATATAATAATTATTTGCTATATGAAATTTTCTGTTTATTGCTTTACTTGCCTTGACTCATGATCATTAACTATATTTTTCACGCCGTTCCAGTGATCAACTCAGATGGTTTATTACGAGTAGCACATCTGTACATTATGGGGAATGAGAAATGCAGTCAGCACCATCAAGGGAAGGTGACCTTGAATGAATCTGAATTATGTGCTGGGGCTGAAAAGATTGGATCAGGACCATGCGAGGTAAAACAAACAAAGAAACAAACAAACTAAAAAACAAGCTGTTCGATAAAGAATGTATCATCCAAGGCAGGCAGGTGGAGTGTTCCTGTAACCCCATAACTTGGAAGGCTGAGTCAGGAGATTTGACATTATTGTCAAGAGTCGTCTTAAAAACCAAAGTAAGGCAAAAAAATTAAAAGTCAATATCATACTTTCTTCTGTGTTTTCTGTTTATCTTTTTAAAATCAAAATGCTTGTATAGAAACCTATTCCTCAATAATGGAACTGTAGACATAGGCCTCTGTAACCTTTGTTCATTTTTTTTTTCAATTGACTGGTGAGCTAGCCCATGCTTCATTCACAAAAAAAAAAAAGAAGAAGAAGAAGAAGAAGAAAAGAAATTACAAGTACACAGATTAGTTTTCTAGTTCTTTTCTAAATTTTTCTTTCTTTGAGTCTCCTTCGATAAACCCTATTATTAATACTGAAAGATACATGCCCAATTTGAAGTTCTTCAGAGTGCTATGGGTAGGCTCTGCATTTTTCTAAAAAGTTCTATTTTTTTTTTTTTAATCAAAGGTCAACATTAGTAACTTTAATAGCTTGGTTATTTTTATTTGTTAAGCAACTGTTCTTACAGCTTGGCAGGATTCCAGTTCTTGTTTTACATAGACAAGCTGCTAAGCTATCATTTTAGATATAATTTGGAATGTGAGAAGTATGTTCTTCAAGCCTCATAGTTGTGGGATACTGGACTTCTCTGCGTAGTGAATTCAATAATAATGAAACAGTTGTTGATAGGTAAAAGAATGTATGTCTTAAGTGTAGAGTATAAGCACTGAAATATATGTGTGGCATATATATCTTTCTCTGGAATTTTGTTCCTGAAAAGAGTGTGTATAGGGAGGTATGAAATGTTTAGAGTTGCTCCAAATGATAGACTTTAAAAGGGTTGATTTCATGGTTCTATCGCTCTCCTTGTAGAGCTCCTGTCCCCTCTAGGTATTTCTATCTCCTCTTTCTTTCATAAGACTGCCTACACTCTGCCCAGAGTTTGGTTGTGAGCCTCAGCATCTGCTTTGATACCCTACTGGGTAGAAACTTTCAAAGGCCCTCTGTGATAGGCTCCTGTCCTGTGTTCTCCCTCTTCTGATGTCTATTCCATTTGCCTTTCTGAATGAGGATTAAGCATCTTACCCAGGGTCCTCCTTCTTGCTTAGCTTCTTCACATGTGGAGATTTTAGTATGTTTATCCTATATTAAATGTCTAATATCCACTTATAAGTGAATATATAACATGTGTCTTTTCACTTCTGGGATCCCTCACTCAGGACCAAGAAATCTGGTCCCAGGGGTCTTTTCTGAGACTGATACTCCAACCAAGGACCATGCATAGAGATAGCCTAGAACTCCTGAACAGATATAGCCCACGGCAGCTCAGTATCCAAGTGGGTACCCTAGTAAGGGGAACAGGGACTCTCTCTGACATGAACTCTTCTTGTCTGGCTCTTTGATCACCTTCCTTCAGGGGGTAACAGCCTTACCACGCCACAGAGAAAGACAAGGCAGCCAGTCCTGATCAGACCTGATAGGCTAGGGTCAGATGGAAGGGAGGAGGACCTCCCCTATCAGTGGACTTAGAGAGGGGAATGGGAGGAGATGAGATGAAAGAGGAAGGGTGGGATTGGGAGGAAGTGAGGGAGGTGGATACAAAGTGAATAAACTGTAATTAATATTTTAAAAAGTAAAAAATAATTAGTATTAAAAAAAACAACTCAGGAGTTTGGGGTGTAAAGTAAATAAATAACTCTAATATACTTAACAACAACAAAAGAACAACAACAATAATAATAAATATTTGAAGAGAATGACCCTAAATGTCTATATGGTAGAAGCAGCATGGCATCTACTGAAAATCTCGAAAGAAGGTAATGTTGAAAAGTGCCTGTCAGAAACCACTAGTGTATTATTTCAACATCAATATTATTACTATTATTACTTCATCAGGATTGATATATAAAGGTGTGTTAAAATAAAAGATTTCTGTCCTCTTTTTCATTTGACTACAGGTCTACCTTGATTTTCATATCAAAAATATCAATGGTTCCTTCTTCCGGTTCACAATAGAGAAGAAACTTTGTTAGCATTCATTTAATTTTTTAAATTACATCAGTTTTAGGGGGGAAAGAAGATAATCTTTCATATAAGGATGCACAAATACGGTCACTGTGTTCTTTTTATGTCTATGTCTGGGTGCTTGCATGCATTTATGTACACTGTATGTATGGTTGGTGCGCATGGAATCTAAAAGAGGTTGTCAGGGTCCCAGGAACTGGAGTTACAGGCAACTGTTAGTCACCTTCTATGTGTGCTAAGAACCAAACTGGATCCTCCGAAAGAGTTATCTTAAGCACTGATCACTCTTTCTAGCCCTGTCCCTGTGTTCTTAGAGGCTACGTGGCACACTGAAGTGATAAAGCACAGTCCTGACAGTTATAGATAACAAACTGTGTAGTATGAATAAATGCCTACTTACACAGTCAACCTTTGTATGTTTGTATGTATAGATACATGTATATATACAGTATATGCACAAGCTAATTCATTTGTCTCATGTCTTTACCTGATGATATAATATTGTTACCATATAGAATAGCCAGGAAATCATAGGCTACCCTTTATATATATTATAACCATATTACTAGTATCAACTGAGAGCAGAGGAGTATTTCATGCTTGGAAAGTAATTCCAAATTATATATAATTATTGTTTCAATTATAAGAATTTCCGACTTAAATTGTTAAGATAATCTGCTGAAGGAAGGGAAAGAGTGTTTTTGAAAACAAAAAGAGAAAACTTAATGAAGCTAATCATTAAATCATGTAAGTGAAAGTAGATTTTCCTTTTATTTTGTAATTCTCTACATTTTTCAAATGTTGATATTGAACAGATATTATTGAATGACTATCCCCACTAGCTGCAGGTCAACAGTGGATGCTATTCATGAATTACTGCTTTTACTTTCAAAATAAATTGGTTTCTTGTTTTTTGTTTTTGTCTTTTCTTCTTAGGGAGATTACGGTGGCCCACTTGTTTGTGAACAACACAAAATGAGAATGGTTCTTGGTGTCATTGTTCCTGGCCGTGGATGTGCCATTCCAAACCGTCCTGGTATTTTTGTCCGAGTAGCATATTATGCAAAGTGGATACACAAAGTAATTTTGACGTACAAGTTGTAATAATCGTAGAAGAAGCCAGTGTGTTTGAAGTACCCATCAATACATGAGGATTTCAGAGACTTCAGGATTAAACTTTCATCTAAAACAATCCTAAAACAACTACTTGAGTGTTGTGAGTGTGCAGATACTCATTAATATATGTGGGTGTTTTCTGTTGTTTGTTTTTCAGTGTTAATTTGTAAATGTTGAAGTGAATTAAGGTACCTGCAAGTGTAGTAACATATCTCCTGAAGATACTTGAATGGATTAAAAAATGGAAACTCATAGTTGCCAGATGATAAAAGATTTAAAGGAAAAGGTTAATTAGTCATTCTGTGCTGCTTTCCAGGTTAATATCATAATAATAAATAAATCATAAGTTAAACATTTTAACCCCATCGAAACAATTTATACCTTGTATTTTTAACTTGTAACCCTATATTAAATTATATTAGACTTCATATTCCATATGTTAGAGTTCATTCATTTTTACAGCATATATCCTGCAATACTCACACAACCATCCTTTTATGAAAGCACATGCCCGTAGCACATGACTGAGTACTCATGCACCGCATATTACAGTTTAAACTATGATGTATTTAGTGTAATCTCTAAATATTTTGGATGTATGTATCTATAGTTCTTCTAAACTTTAAATTTTTTGAGAGATAAGTGGGAATATTCAGGAAATGTACAAGGTATAAGTGACTGCCCCTTATATATATGGTAGATGACCTCCACTGGACAGTGTTTAAAATGAGGACAGTTCCCATAGGATAAAATAATGACTAGCCTTGATGTTTATTTATATTTATTGTCCTAGTTATGTTGTGTGTTTTCTAATTCCTAAAAACCAGAAAATAATATGTGTATTTGTATTATTTCTTTCCTCCAAATTTGGGCTACTTATTTATGCAGGATTTTAGTAGATCTATTTTCCTATAACATTTATTCAGTTTTCAAACCTGTGTCTTAAGAAATTTAAAAGTGTCTCTGTTTTTAAAAATGTACTTATATAAGTTTCTTTTAAAACTTGCTGCTGTGATTGGCTTATAGCTTATTCTCCTTAAGTTAAAAAAAATAACAAAAATGATTTAACATAAAAATGTCCATGTCTGCAAAGCCTCCTACATTAAGTTTTATTTTGAAATATTTTGGACGGAAAATATGAATATACATTTCTCAATCTAGAAAGTCTTAGCCTGTGAGTAATAGGAAAAATATGAAAGGAGGAACAAGATCCTCTATATTTTCTGGTTCAATTACCTTAAAAAATATAAGGCAGAGGCAGGCAGATCTCTGTTTGTGCCGGTCTTAAGCAAATCCAGTACAGCCAACTCACACATAGAAACCCTGTCTTGAAAAACTAATATACATATATAATTGATTCCAAAAAGTTGGGTATGTTATGAAGACATTACCATGTTATCTCATTTCTTTTAACAAAGCTCTTTCCTAGCAACATGAAATATTCATTTAAATTTTGTAATCTATATGATAACATTCATATTATACTTATTATTCTAATTGCTGTGACTAGTTAAGAGCTGTATATTTATCCAAAAGTAGGATATTAAAAAGTAATAAGGCAGCTTCTAAATTCTCACAGCCTTTGTGTATAAATCAGAACATTAAAAGTTATTATTTGAGCATTTTTAATCCAGGTTTCACATTTTTCAGATTGGATTCTCTTAAATTATCTACAGGCTGAAGGTCCAAACAGTGCCCCAATGCATGTTCCTCTCCATTCCCAGGGAAGAAATCCAGAAATTCTCAAACAAGCTATGACATGTGTGTGTGTCATATATATACATACACATACGTGTGCATATATATTTCCGATCATGTAGGTACTGTGTCGAGAAACAGTGGATGTGGGGAGACCCAGTGAATTGCCAGTCCATATCATTTTACAGTCACTAAACTTTTCTTTCCCTTTTGTAACTCATCATTTAAAAAAGACAGAAATTTCAAAGATATATTAGTAAGATATTAGAGTACATACTTTTCATACCTCCTTCCTGGGTTGTCTAAATTTCAGTGCTATGTGTAAATTATACTGACAGAGCTATTATGATAAATGCAATATCTTAACATACTGACATTTTACAATACTTATTTACTTATTTTGGTGTATTTTTCTAAGTACCCATGAAAAGAAAAAAAAAAAAAAAGAAATTACCTAGAAACAATATGCAGTCAAGTTTTCAGATACAATAAAATCAGTGTTTCTGAATTTTTTTAAGGTAAACAATTGTCAAATGTCAATGAACCAAACATGACTCATAGAGCAACTCTTCCCATGGGCTTTCCTTTGCAATGGGGGAAAGTCGATAGTGTTGATGGTGAACAAGATTAGGGGAAAGTATTTTCATCTTGTAAGCATCACTATGTATTGGATGGTTATCTATGAATAAAGTTCAAAGTAAAAAGAGAAAAAAAATTCAGCTTATCTAGAAATCTATATTATATTGTGTCATGGACAAGAGGGCCTTTTAAATTATGAGCTTTCAAGGCTGGTTTTGCTTTGACCAAGTAACAGTTACACACTGTTATAATTGTAGACATTTTCGTATGTCTGCAGGAATAAAACTAAAATATTAGTCATATGCCTCTGCTGTGCAGAGGGATGATATTCCTTTTGTATATTTCTTTAATGTTATTGTAAAATGTAAAGCAACTTTTACCTACGTACTGTGGGCAGGTCCTCAGTATAATGGTCTATAGTGAGTCAGTCTCTAGTATTAACAGGGCTCTTGCTTGCTGTCTAAGTGTTTCAAGCTACATGAATGTGAAACACTGGAAGGCAAGAAAAATAACAATAATGGCATGTGTTAGCAAAACTGTATTTTACTTATTCCTGTGGATATTTCTTGCTGGTACCAATGGTACTGTACAGAGTGAATGTTCCAGCTACAACATCCCCTGAAAAGAGCACTGTCAAGAATTAGGAGTCGCGGTCAGGCATTTTCTTGTTTCTAAAAAAAATTTTTTTTCACAAAACAAATGCTAGCTTTGTAAGTTATAGGACATGAAGTAGAAAAAGTCAATACTATCTCATGTTAAGAAAAAGCAAACCTTAAGTTGATTTACTGAAGTACAAAAATAACTACTTCCACTCACTGTGTGTATCCAACCACGCATTTTCATTTATAGAAATCTCTTTTTTTTTTTTTTTTTTTTTAAAAAAAAAGGGATTTGGGTAAGATCCATATCTGCCTCTTCCTAATAAATTATTTGCAGTGAATTACTCTTCAAATTAAGTCCGAGGAAGAATGTATCTTTCAAAATTCAACTGAAGTTTGTACCAAGAGTCTATTAATACAAACGAACGAACAAACCAAACCAGAACAAACGGCAAGTTCCCCCAGACCCTTACCTCTTGACAGTGCCGCTTTCCCATAGGTTCATTTCTGTTTGCACAGAAGGGCTTCTGTCTTTTGGAAGCCAAAGCCGAATACTGTGGATATTGCAACTTGTCAGCCTGTGTAAACAGGACAATGATAAGCTGCCAAATGAGTGGGATAGCTGCATGCTTACCCCCCAAAGGGAACACTGTGGTAATGACTTGTATTATAAATTCTCTGTAGTTAATAAAGTTGTTATTTTTATAACCGTGATTATATTATTATTCTTAATAATAATAAAATATTTTACCAAAACATATCCTTTCTCTTTTATAATTGTATGTATGGACAAATTTGTGATTGTAGGATCTTAAAGTGGAGAGGAGCAACAACTTGGATTTACTTGACAGGAATGACATACATTTTGTTACAAGAAATATTTAGCTTCTTTATAGAACTAAGTAAAGGGTGTGTTTTCTTCTGACTTCTTTCCAAGGCATTATCAGGGTTTGCCAGAAAATGATTAATATCTATGTACTTGAAAATATCCAAAGGTAAAATAGGATTATTTTGTCATTGTTTTGATTTGCTAGGAAACTACTATGCTATATTATGCAACTATATACAAAAAATCATAAATGTTCCGTACTTTCACATACTACAATGCTATAAAATTATCTTAAAATTTTAATTAATTTATGGCCTATTTATAGAGTAGTCAATGATTTTGCAATGCATATGAATCCAAAGAATTTATTTACCTCAAAGTGGAAGAACTAATTATTAATGTTCTAACCAGGACCTCCATAACATGTTGATTATTTCCAACTTTACCATACTGTCTCTCCCCCAACCAATGATTCTTAAAATAACTATTCTTATATAGATTCTGATTTCAAATGATAAATCTTACATATAACTTTATAATCAGAGTAAAACCACTAATCATTTAATGATTATGCTTAAAATAGAATATGAACACTTATTCATTTGTATCAGTATCAAGATGTATACGATGAATTAAAAGAATTTAGTTCATTCATCTCAAATCTATCTCATGTATTCTTCTCTTTCAAATAGAGTCAAAATTCTTTAAGAAATGACATTTGTTTAGCTTCTTTAGGACTATCGATTTTAGCATGTTTATCCTATATTATAGGGAAGATGCTTAATCCTCATTCATAAGGGCAAACAGGATAACCATTGGAAGTAGGAGAAGACAGGGGACAGGCCAGGGGCCTCTGAAAGACTCTACCCAACCATATCGAAACAGATGCAGATACTCCTCTCAACTCCTGCTAAATCCCTTCATATTCTTCAACAGCATGCCATTTATTATCATGACCCACTGAGGCCAATTAGTACTGTCTGTGTTTGCATATGTGCGGGCAGTCCACTGGGGCACAGCAATTAATCCCTATTTGTCCAAGACCCTAAAGAATCCCTTCACTCTGCATTCCCTTTGTGCTTTGGTCCAGGAGTCCTCCTATGATTCTCTGTCATTAATCTCCCAATAACACCATCCTTCAACTGAGCGGTTCTGAACTAGCTCTCCACACCTATTTAATCATTGGCAAGCTTCTCATATATAAGTAACAGCAAGAGTTTTACATTAAAGAGCCTGAGGTTATCTACTGCTGTTTACATTCACAAATATTTCTGTTGCATGTGTTATTTATGAAAGAAGAAATTCACTGTAAGCTATTGGTGTGTCTGGAATAACTAGGGAAGAAATTAGGATAGCATGATAAGGGTATTATTGCCTAGAGTATGTCTAGAGAAATAGGGAAGAAACAGTAAATTAAACCCATTTTATTTCATAGACTCAACAGAAACAATAGGTTATAAATTAGTTGTGCGCTAATCTATAGTTTGAAAATAGAAAACATTTAAACACGTGTAAGCACTACAGCAATACAAACTATGGATCTGTCACACAGTCCAACTCTAGACTGTCACTGGATCTTTATCTCCCTCCAATACTTTTGAATAATCAGATTTAAAATTTTTTTGAATTACATTTTATTCACTTTGTATCCCCCCTGTAGCTGCCTCCCTCTTTGCCCCCCAAATCCTTCCTTCCTTCCCCTTTTCCATGCATGCCCCTCCCCAAGTCCACTGATGGGCGGGGTCTTTCTCTCCTTCCATCTGACTCTAGCCTATCAGGTCTCATCAGGACTGGAAGAGCATTGTCTTCCTCTATGACCTGGTAAAGCTGCTCCTCACTCAGGGTGAGGTGATCAAAAAGCAGGCCCATCAGTTCATGTCAGAGGCAGTCCCTGTTCCCATTACTATGGAACCCACTTGGACACTGAACCGCCATGGGCTACATCTGTGCAGGGGTTCTAGGTTATCTCCATGCATGGTACTTGGCTGGACTATCAGTCTCAGGAAAGTCCCCTGTGCTCAGATTTGTTGGTTCTGTTGTTCTCCTTGTGGAGCTCCTGTCCTGTCCAGATCTTACTATTTCCCACTTCTTTCATAAGATTCCCTGCACTCTGCCCAAAGGTTGGCCATAAGTCTCAGCATCTGCTTTGATTTCACCTTACTCCCATCATAATGGCCAAGATCAAAAACTCAAGTGACAACACATGCTGGAGATGTTGTGGAGAAAGGGGAACCCTCCTCCACTGCTGGTGGGAATGTAAACTTGTGCAACCACTCTGGAAATCAATGTGGTGCTTCCTCAGACAACTAGGAATAGTGCTTCCTCAAGATCCAGCTATACCACTTCTAGGCATATATCCAAAAGAGGTTCAAGTACACAATAAGGACATTTGCTCAACCATGTTTGTAGCAGCTTTATTTGTAATAGCCAGAAGCTGGAAACAACCCAGATGCCCCTCTACTGAGGAATGGATACAGAAATTGTGTTCATCTACACAATGGCATATTACTCAGTAATAAAAAAACACGGAAATCATGAAATTTGCAGATAAATGGTGGTAACTGGAAAATATCATCCTGAGTGAGCTGTCCCAGAAGCAGAAAGACACACAGGGTATATACTCATTCATATAGACATATAATATAGGATAAACCTACTAAAATCTGAACACCTAAAGAAACTAATCAAGAGGGAGGACTCTGGCTAAAATGCTCAATCCCCATCCAGAAAGGCAAAGAGAATGGACATCAGAAGAAGGAGAAAACAGGGAACAAGTTAGGAGCCTGTCACAGAGGGCCTCTGAAAAGGTCTTCCCTGCAGACTATCAATGCAGAATAATCAGATTTTCAGTCACTGTCTTCAGACATTTTCAAATGTAACCCTCCTGGCCGTGTTAACCAGCTTTTCTCTAACATCACTAAACTTGCAAATTTTCCTTAGTTGCCTACGTGTCTGTAGCCTCATCACGCATCTACAAGTAAGTATCACCCATGTAGTCCTTGTCCCTTCCCATTGGTACTTAGTCATAGCTGGCCTATGACTTTTTGGGTCAGACTTGCTATTGGGGACATTTTTTTTTTTATTTTATGATTTTTATTATCATTTATTACAATTTATTCAATTTGTATTTCAGCTGTGGCCCCCTCCCTCAACTCCTCCCAAGCCCACCCTTCCTCCCTCTTCTCCCCCTATGTCCCTCCCCTAATCCACTAATAGAGGAAATTTTCCTCCCCTTCCATTTGACCTAGTGTATCAGGTCTCATCAGGAAAGGTTGCATTGTTTTCCTCTGTAGACTGGCAAGGCTTCATCCTTCCCAGGGAGAGGTGATAAGAGAGCCTGCCACTGAGTTCATGCCAGAGAAAGTCCCTGCACCCCTTACTAGGGACCCCACTTGGACTATGTCTATGGGCTACATCTGAGCCTGGATTTTAGGTCCTCTCCATGCATTGTCCTTGGTTGGGGTATCATTCTCTTCAGGGCCCCCAGGGCTCAGTTTTTATGGCTCTGTTGGTCTGCTTTTGGGCTCCTGTCCCCTCCAGGTTTTCTATCTCCCCCTTCTTTCGTAAAATTTGCCTGAGACTCAGTCTCTACTTCGATATCTCCATCAGTAGAGACTTTCAGAGGCCGTCTGTGGTAGGCTCATGTCCTATTCTCTGTCTTCTCCTGCTTCCAATGTCTACCGAGTTTGTCCTTCTAGATGAGAATTGAGCATCTTCCCTAAGGTCTTCCTTAGGTTTAGCTTCTTTAGGAGTACTGAGTTTATTATGTTTTTCCCGATATTATGTGGCTAATATCCACTTATGAGTGAGTATATACCATGTGTGTCTTTCTGTTTCTGGGCCACCCACTCAAGAGGATCTTTTCTAGTTCCCACCATTTTCCTGCACATTCCATGATTTCCTTGTTTTTAATAGCTGAGTTGTATTCCATCCTGTAAATGTACCACAATTTCTGTATTCATTCCTCCATTGAGGGACATCTATGTTGTTTCCATCTTTTGGCTCTTACAAATAAAGCTGCTACAAACATAGTTGAGCAAATGTCCTTGTTGTTAGTTGAGCATCTTTTGGAGATATGCCTAGGAGTGGTATAGCACTAATCCTAATTGTCTGAGAAAGCACCAGATTGACTTCCAAAGTGGTTGTACAAGTTTACATTCCCACCAACAATGGAGGAAGGTTCCCCTTTCTCCACATCCTCTCCAGCATGTGTTGTCCCTTGAGTTTTTTATCTTAGCCATTCTGATGGGTGTGAGGTAAAATCTCAGGTTTTTATTTTTATTATTATCACTTCCCTGATGATTAAGTACAGTGAGCATTTCTTTAAGTGTTTCTCTGTTGGGCATTATTTTTAATGTTCTTTGGGTTCTACTTAGTTTGTGCTTTATGAACACCAATAGGTCTTTTTATCAATATTTCTACAGTATTTTTTTCACAATGGCAAACAATATAATGGTGGTAAAATATTTTATAATGCATAATATGCATTCTTTAGAATTTACTTTTCATTTTTAATTAATTAATTGATTGACTGTACATCCAGACCACAATTTCCCCTCCCTCCTCTCCACCCAGTCCTTCTCCCCAGTCTCTCCTCCCCCAAACCACTCCTCCCCCTTTCTTTTCAGAAAAAAAAAAGGAGCTTCTCATGGATATCAACTAGCCTTGGTATATCAAGTTGAAAATGCAATCTCCTTTTGAAGGCTCAATACTGTTCCCAGGAGATTTTAATTCTATGCAGTTATCGTTATGGGTTATAAATTTTAGGGCTTACATTTAATTGCAGTATTTAGATTTGAATTATAAATGGGCTATTTTAAAATGACTTAGAAATTGTATGAACTAGATGGCACTTAGAAAATAATTTTTTGTTTAGTAATTAATACATAGAAATTATGTACAGTATTTGTGGGCAGCGTGTGATATTTTGACAGTGTACATATTTTACAAGGTTCAAATCCTAATAAGTATATTTTCTTGAACACACATTGTTTATATATGATAAATCCTTGTAGCATTTTTAAAATATTCAAGGCATATTTGTTGTCTAGAGTCATCTCATTGCTCAATTGCACACCAGAATGTCTTGCATTGAATTAAATATAATTTAGTACCTATTGGTCAAAGTCCCACCAACCTCCAACTCTACCCAGATTCTTGTATCCACCATTCTACTCTAACTCTCTATGAGACTGTATTTTTAAAACTGCATCTATGAGTAAGATTATGGCATTTGTCTGTTTCTGGCTTATAATGATCTCCGATTCCATCTATGGTGTTACAAATACCAGGATTTAATTCAATGTTATGTCCTAATATTATTCCACTATATCTATCTGCCACAGTTTCATTATCAAGAGTTGGATAACTAGGTTCTTTCATATCTTGACTTGACTGAAAAGTGTTGAAATAATTTTGAGAGTATGGATGCCTCATTAGCAGATAGATTTGATTAATAGTAGTGGTATGCTGGATTGTGTAGTAGTTTTATTTTAAATTTCTGAATAATTTCCTTCTTGTTTTTCACAATGGATGAGCTAATGTGCACCAGCGTTTCCCTTCTCATACCCTCAACAATTCTTGTTTTGCTTTGTGGGTTTCTAAAATAGTCATTCTTATGGTGAAATGATGGCTCACTGTGGTTGAATTTGTTTCCATAACAATTAGTGATGGTGAGCATATTTTTATTTGTGTGCTATCCACTCACCTCTTCTTTATGGACTGTCTGTTGACTTCTGTTTTCTGTTTTTCTTTTAAAAAAGAAACTGGGTTATTTGTACATGCTTTCCATTTTGATATAGTCAGCTCATTTTGTTCATATTGTAAGTGTTAGCCTCAGGTCAGTTGTAAAGTTTATACTTATTTTCCCTAGTACGGTGAGCTGTCTTTTCCATCTTAGTGGTTTCCTCGGCTGTGCAGAAGGTTTTTAGTTTGTCGTCTATTTTTATAATTTTTGTTTCTGGTCCTCCTTTTTTTTTCTTAATGAAAAAAAAATCCAATAGTAATGTGTTGAAGTGTTTTCCTTACATTTTGTTTTATTAGTTTCATAGTTTTGGGATTTCATGTACTTCTTTACTGCATTTATGTAGAAATTGACATAGTAACCAAGTAGGGCCTACTTGAATTTGATTTGATGAGTATTTAGGGTATGGATATGCAGTTTTCCTAGCATCAGTTTGTTAAGGACCTGTTTTCTACACATTTTATTAGCATCAGCTAAAAAACAATTCAATGTAGACTTGTGATATTACTTCTAGAATCTCTCTTCTGTTTCATTACTCAGTATCTCATTGTAGATTAATATTATAAAGGTTTAATTACTGTATACACTGGTGTATTTTGAACTCAGGTAGTATAACATCTTCAGCTTTGTTTCTTTCATCCAAGATGAATTTGGCCATTTAGCTTTGTTTGTGAATGAATATAAATTTTAGGATTTTTTTTCTAGATGTGTGAAGAGTGACATTAGTATATTTTAAAATTAAATTAAAATTTTGTTTATCTGTATGTGTGTGTTTCTATGTTAGTGAATGCCCACAGAGTGTGAGAACCCATGGAGTCAAGAAGAGGATATTATACCTCTGGAGCTGGAGTTACAGAGTTCATGAGCCACGTGTTGTTGGATTTGGTTTTGTAAAGTTTTTAGGGTTTTTTCACCTATGCTGATCTGAAATATATAGTTGAGGACTTTTGTGCATTGGTGTATGTTTGTCTAGCTTTAGTGTTAGCATAAATCTGCAATGAGATAATACTTTGAAAGAATGTTCTAAAAATGGGAATAATAATTAACTTGAAAAGTTTACATTTTTTTTTAGCCTGGTGGTGGTGGTACATGTCTTTGGTCCTAGCACTGAGGAGGCAGAAGCAGGTAGATCTCTGTGAGTTCCAGGCCAGCCTGGTCTACAGAGAGAGCTCCAGGATAATGAGGGCTACAAAGAGAGACTTTGTCTCAAAAAAGTTTACTTTTCTATTTGTAGATTAGTTTTTTATTAGTTACAGTTTGTTCACTTTGTATCCCAGCTGTAGCCCCTCCCCAATCCCACTCTCCCTTCCTCTTCTTCTCCTATACCCCTACCCCAGTCCAATGATAGGGTAGGTTCTCCTCCCCTTCCATCTGACCATAGTCTATCAGGTCTCATCAGGACTGGCTTCTTTTTCTTCCTATGTGGGCTAGCAAGGTTGCTCCCCCCTCAGGTGGAGCTGATCAAAGAGCCAGCCCATGAGTTCATGTCAGAGATGGTCCTGCTCCTATTATTGGGGAACCCTCTTGGATACTGAGCTGCCTTGGGCTACTTTCTTGCAGGGGTTCTAAGTTATCTCCATGCTTGGTCCTTGTTTAGAGTATCAGTCTCAGAAAAGACCTTGTGCCCAGACGTAGCAGCTTTATTTGTAATAGACAGAAGCTGGAAACAACTCAAATGTCCCTCAGTTGAGGAATAGATACAGAAATTGTGATACATTTACACAATGGAATACTACTCAGCAATTAAAAACAAAGAAATCATGAAATGTAAATTGATTTTAAGAGTAAAAATAAGAAATTCAATTTTTATATTTTGTATTTTTTTTAAATAATGATAATTACATAGTTTTGCCTTAGCAGTCCTCCTTCCAATCTTTTCCATGCACCTCTTTGATCCCTTTCAAACTGATGTACGACCTCTTTCTCTTTAGTTGTTACATATTATATACATAGTTGTTTTGTATATATCCCTAATGCAATCTGCTCAATCTGTGTGTTACTATTGTGTATATGTTTTCAGGGCTGATCATTTAGCTACCCCCCCCAAAAAAAATGGTCTTTGCCAATTGTCCAGGCCTAGGAGATTAGATATTTGTTTGCTAATAAGTAAGGATGTTTTCTTGAGAAAATAAATACAATTTAGATTATGTTAGGGTACATTTTACCATCTGGTATTCCACATGAAGTTTGGATGTCATAACCTTGAAGAAGAAAATCACAGTAATTACTGCAAATATTCTAGGTCAAGATAGTTTACTTACTGCTTGTGTGTAAATTTTTCATCTGAGAAGCATTATAAAGTTTCGTAATACCAACACTGTTGCTTAATTTAAAAAAAGTTTCTAAACTGCCATGGGCTACATCTGTGAATGGGTTCTAGGTTATCTCCATGCCTGGTACTTGGTTGGAGTATGAGTCTCTGGGAAGACCCCTGTGCTCAAATTTCTGGTTCTGTTGCTCTCCTTGTAGGGTTCCTGTCCTCTCCAGCTCTTACTATTTCCCACTTCTTACATAAGATTCCATGCACTCTCCTCAACAGTTGGCCATAAATCTCAGCATCTGCTTTGATAGTCTGCAGGGCAGAGCCTTTCAGAGGCCCTCTGTGGCAGGTTCCTAGGTTGTTTCCTGTTTTCTTCTTTTTCTGATGTCCATGCTCTTTGCCTTTTGGGATGGGGATTGAGTGATTTTAGTAAGGGTCCTCTTTACATAGTAATGGGAAGAGGGACTGCCTCTGACATAATCTGATTGGCCTGCTCTTTGATCACCTCCCCCTGAGGGGGAAGCAGCCTTACCAGGCCATAGAAGATGACAATGCAGCCACTCCTGATGTGATCTGATAGACTAAGATCAGAAGGAAGGAGAGGAGAACTTCCCCTATCAGTGGACTTGGGGAGGGGCATTCGTGAAGAAGGGGGAGGGAGGGTGGGGCCGGGAGGGGAGGAGGGAGGGGCTTATGGGGGGGTACAAAGTGAATAAAGTGTAATTAATAAAAAAAGGAAAAAAGTTTCTATTTCATTATTTTTTTTTTAGGTTGAAACCAAAATATGTAGCATTTTGCAATGAGGAAAAATAATTTTTTGTATTGCTTTTTCCATATAGTTTGTAGCTTTTGAAATATATTGTCAATTTTTCAGATCTAAGTTTTATATGACATAGAAGGTAAATATAATTATAACATAGACTATGCATAAAATACATACTGTACTTTCACAATGTATATATCTGTCAACCATATTTGCTTCCTAAATATATACACTTAAGCCTCAATATGTACACTTAATACCTCAATACAACTGAAAAATGTCACTGAGAAAATAAAGTTAAAAATAATCATGAACAAAAAGTAGCAATTTTATGGGGAAAAAAGACTACTAAAAATAAGTAAAAGTAGTTAAAGAGCTCTAGATGGTGGAGGAGAATGTATAATAAGTTTTTAAATTTTTTTCCTTTGGTTGTTCAAACAGTCATTCTAAGAGGAAACGGTCAAGTTCTTATTGATTGTTAAGGTAAGAATCTGGAGAAAATAATGATGATGCCTTAATCAGACAGTTCAGGTAATAATTCTCAGTTGTGAAGGCTGAACATATAAGTGAACATGAAAAATCATAGCACTTCTAATCTTGGGCATTCCCTACAATAGGAAACAATTGCTCAATTACAGTCACAATTTACTCAAACTTTTTTCATGGAACACTTAAAAATTCCTTTGAGAAAACCATGTGTTCAAGGCTTGAAAAAGTGTGGAGACAGACAGATGCTTCACAGTCCAACAGCTAAGACACTTTGGATATTGAAACATATTTTCGGCTCCATGAGAGTAATTTTATATAGGATAATATATATATTTACTTCAGTGAAAAAAATTCTTACATTTTCAAGACAATATTTTCTTTGACTTTTAAGTACTGAAGTTCTGGTAAGTATAATTGGAGAAAATTCAATTTAAATATTTATTGCATGGTCTCATATTTCAACTCTTCATAATCTGTAATAATTTTTTGTACAAAAATAACTTCTAGGAAATCTATTCATTTGACACAATCTCTTTTTTCTAGTAAGTTTGAAAAAGGTTCATACACCTAGGAATATTTAGATTGCTTTTTTTTTGTATTTGTAACATTTATTGGAACTCTCCTTACATTTATATTGTTGCAAAATTACAGGAAAGTTTTCCTATTTTATTACCATTGAAGTTTTGAAAAACTAGCATAGCTTGTTTTCATTTCACTAGCATTTATAAAGTCCTTACATCTGTTACTTTTTCATTTCTGAAAATAGAGACCAAAGAGAAAGAAAGAAAAAGGCATATATATATATATATATATACATATATATTTATATATATATTTTTTAAAGTGTGGAGGGGATTTTAAAAAGTTATTTGAATGAATATTTACAAAGATACCTATATGTCCCCCAAACCAAGGTCAATCAAAAACATTTAAAAAGCATTGTTCTCCTTTCCCAGCCTTTCTGTTTTTCTAATTCATATCACATTTATTTCTCCAGTCTGCTTATAAAAATTAGTTTGATGAGTCACCTTAAAGCCAAACATATAAGAAGACTAGCATGTGAGTTTAGCAATCTAGTCACAGTATTTCATTTTTTATCACTTCATCTTTTTGTTTTTTTAAACCTGTTAACTTTCTCAATGATATTTTTCCAACTTTATTGAGGTATGATTGATAACATATATATATATATAGAGAGAGAGAGAGAGAGAGAGAAAGAGAGAGAAAGACAGAGAGAGAGAATAAAAATAAAAATGGTGGTTGACATATTTATACACTGTGAAATGATTATAATAAACCATTAATATAGTTATCACCTTCTACTGTTAACATTTGGGATGGTGTGAGAGATTGCAATGAGAGATCTTGTCTTTTGTGCTCAACAATAGAGTGTTTAAACTATAGTTACCAAGCTTCAATTAAGCCTCCAGTGTTTATCTATCTTATGACTGTAAGTCTGTATGCATTAAGCAAAAATAGAGTAGAACATAACTTTTCCTTTAAAGGCTTTCTTACCTTCAAAGAACCCAGTGTTTTTTTCAGGGCCCTACCCTAGAGGCATAAAATGCCTGGAACTTCATCAAGGCAGATCAACTGTCCACTGCTGGCATGCTCCCTCAGTTTGCGAACAGAATATACCCAAACGTGAACCTCAATTCCTGCCTGTTTTCAAAGTTCCCCAATCAAAACTTTGTGCTTATCATGCTCAAAGCTGAATCCAGAAAACAACTTTCCCCCTATCTACATATCACCTTTGGCATTCAAGTGATCACGCAGACATCACTTATGCCTCCTGTCTCTGTCTTAAATCATTCATATTTCTTCATCTCCAATGGGTTCTCCTTTCTCAAGCCATGCTTCTCCTTTACCTTCATTAGAACAGTAATTCTGAAACTTGCTTTTGTACCTAAATTCCATCTTTTATCCAAATTTAGTGAATAAGTAAAAACATAACTGTAATTTTCCAACTGAAAGTTCTTTAATAGTTACCCATTGGCTGACCATCAGTTAAACCCATTGTGTCTGAATATCCACTTCATCAGTCCCGTCCTCCCCCGTCATGTTCCAGTTTGTATGGGCACTTTCAGTTCTGCAAATTGGTGGAACTCCTTTTTTTAAAATCTTCACATCTGCTGTTTTTTCTGTCTGGATTTATCCACCCACCCCCAGTTTTTGCCTGACTAATATTGAATTCATCCAGCTTAAAAATCACCAATCTCCCCCGCCCACCTTGCTGACCCAATTATATATTTCAAAGTATGATTTGTTTCTATTTCAGAACACTTACTTTAATTAACTCATCTATTATTTACACACACACACACTCACACAGACTAACAGTGTTTCTTCTAGTAGACTATACATTCCCAAAGAACAGGGCCTAGGTTTGTATTTGCCTAAACTTATTTTTCACTATTGACTCAGAACTGCAATATATGTAAATATTTGCAATGATTTCTCATTTACTTCTAAAAGGTAATCATACATATGTGTCTTAATCATATTTACTGTTTTAAAAATGACATCTACAGGTTCCTTTGGAGGGTCCTGGAGTGGGTAGTTTTCACTGGCTTCTGTCACGGGCTTCTGCTTTAAATCAACACCTAAGTGTTGATCTCCTACAGTGACAGTGTAAGGCGCTGGGAACACAGATGTAAGTAAACAAGTCTTGGCTCTTCTGAAAAAGTAAGTCTGGGAGACAGAGACAGAACCTTAACAGACAACTGCAAATAGCTGTGGAGCCTGCAGGAAGAGTTTAAAGATTTTCTTCTATTGATTTTGAACCCATTCTTTCTTAATCTTTGATTGCCATCATCTCACACCATGGAAATTTGGATTTTTATTTTTTGACTCTTCTTTCATCTCATTAGTAGCTCTTTAAACAGGTCTGGAGTCTCCCATCTTTAATTCTTTATATTTCCTCAAGTCTTCAGATTCCTAAGCTTTTAAGTTTTGTCTCTTCTTCCTTCATTTTCTTTCAATTAGAATTAAGATACATTTGAGACTGAAATGTTTTATCATGGAGTGTTTTTAGTTAAATTTAAACATAGTTTAACAGTGACAAACGATACTTTGTGCTACCTAATTGTCAGGCACTGTTTGCTCTCTTTCAGTCATCATTACAACTTTACATATGAAAATTCAACAATGATATCTTTTTAATGAAAAGATGCCTAACAATTGTAATAGGAACACTTAGGAGTGGATTCTTAATTATGTTTGATCCCTTTATTTCTATAATGGTTAAAAGAACATTTATTTTATTAGCTTTTGGAAAAGTTGGAAGAAAGGAAATTTAGTTAAAGAATACATTGCTATCATCTAGCAGATACAAGCAAGAACCTGTTAGGAGGTCAAACTTCTTTTGGAGCAGGACTTGCTCAAAAATCAATGAAATGTCAGCTCAAGAAGCCTGGCCTCCTCGTCCTTAAATACAAGTGGAAATAAATGCAAGGCATGACACTTGTTACTGTGGAGGTGACAGGTAAAGTCCAGTTAGAAAAGTCAGTTCCTCTTGCATCTTTACTGGGAAAGCAAAGGATGAACAGCTATTGACAAAAGTACCAACCTTGTAAGATTTAGTAAGAACTGTGCAGAAACAAAAGATAACATTCTTAGTGGTCCCACTAGGAACAAAACTCAGAATTCTGAACCCCTGAAAAGCAGTAATGGTTTCTGTCTTCAGCATAGACACTACAGGATGTCATATGCAAAAGGTACCTTCAGAGGATATTCAAATCTTTTACTTTATGTCACTTCCCAATGTGTTTGCCAGGGATCATTGCCAGAGACAGCCAATACTGGAAATAAAATCTATAACGTCTTAAATGCAGAACCTTGGTCTTGTTATTTACTTATTCTGTAACTGACATCATAAGCATAAAACATACCATACTGAAATGTAATTAAAATTCCAAAGAACTTTAGCGTTTTATAAAAAGAAATAGTTGACACAAATATAAAATATTTCCTAAGGAAAAAAAATGTATACTATGAATCTTGTACAGAGTGATATTTTGACCAATTCCTCTAAAGTTCACTTCTTGCAAAAATACCTGTTTATTTCTGTATTTTATAGGTCTGAATATATGGTCTTTGCAGACTTTGAGCTCAAAGTTCTTTTATCTCAGTCTCTTAAATGTTAGAATTACAGGTGCATAACATTATGTGCTCACCTCTATTGGAGACTTAATCCTTTAGGAAAATGCTGGGAGGTGGGATCTTTATGCATTTAATTAGTTAATGAGAATTTCTCTGCCCTTAAGCAGTGTTAACAGAAAATCTAATGCAGAATCCCTCCCCTTCTTTCTCCCTCTTCCTCTCCATCTCTTTTTGTTCCTCTCTCCCCTTCTTTCTCCTCCTGTCACACCCTCTCTGGATGACTTCTGCCATGATGTAACACATAATGAAAGGCTCTCCCCACATGGAGTACCTCAATCTTCGTCAAACCTATACGGAAAGCCAACCCAGGTGCAGCTCTAGCAACTCCCACATCAGGAGCGAGCCAGTGCTCATCTGCGTTTGGCTCTCTTCCTAGCGCAGTTTGTGATCTGTCTCCTCTGACTGGGGAGGAGAAGCTGGAAGGGTCCTTTGCAGGAGTCCAGCTGAAATACAGAGCAGCGAATATAGTAGGGCCCCAGCTAACAAGTAGCATTGGAAAGAATAATGAGCACAGGGCCTTCCTTTCTAACCCCCGGGGTATTCATCGTGTTTGCTTAATTGATTTAGAAATCTGCAGGAGCACCTGAGGATGGAAAGAGGTGATTTACATATTTTAAAGCTGCTTTAGGAAACTGATTGAGCCTACACGGTTAGAGGCGCTTTTTACCATTCTAGTCCAGGAAGACGATCTGTTCTTAACACAAACTTCTGAAACTGGGGATCTACTTTTCACAAATGTAATGTGTCCCCCGCAATGAAATACTCAGTTCTGACCATTTGAAGTATGACCACTTCATTCTGTTGTGCAAAATCCACAGTTGCATTATCTTGTTTGGCGTGGTTTTTTTGTTTGTTTGTTTGTTCGTTTATTTGTTTCCGGATTATGCTCTTTTCACTTTTACTATCATAATAATGTCAACTTCATGTTAGCCAGCTAAAGTTTTGGAAACTTCTTATTGTTATGCCTGGAATTCAGCGATTTAGGAGCTCAAATTCTTATTAAGTTAATTTAGAAATATTGACTTGTGTTTATCTTTCCACCTGGCTGTGTGATAGGTGCTTCAAATAATGTATTCCAAACCTGGACCGGAGGTTTCCTCCCCTAGCTTAAGTTTGTCCAATATTATTCCATTTCCCATTCTTCAGAGCCTTTTGGAAATCACCAAAACTAGGATCCATGTCTAACCTCCTCAGTCTCTGGCTTGTTTAATTCTTTTCTGACTGCCCAGTATCAGTTCAGCTTTCCTGATTCTTCACAACTAAAGCCTCCTTACTTTAGTTTAAATTCTCTTTATTTCTCTAACTTCCTTGGTATTCTAAAAGGCAATTGTCTATATTGCTTCTCCCCAAAGTTACCCTGATTCCTGCTGTGAGAGAAACTTACTTAAAGAGCACATGTGAAAAGGCATTCTCTATTTCTGCTGTCCTGTGGCATGGCTACACAGTAATCTTAGAGGCCAGAGCTCTCCCTGACCTCTGTCCTTCTTAGTTCATGGTGGGGGCTGGAGAGAGAGAGCCTAGCACTTCCTTGAGATATCACTGATGGGTTTTGTTTAATGTTTGCTTTTATTTGTGTCTGTGAGTTTTGCCTCAGTAACTTTCCCAGTATTCTGTCTTCCCGAAACAGTTCTGCCTACCATCTCCTCCACTCATTGCTAAATCCAACATGGGTTTTAATTCTGATCCTGAGTGTAGCCTTCTCTTGGCTTTTGCCCCAGCCAGCTGTCTGGCTGGGTCTGAACTTCCATGTGTACTTTTAACAACACTCTGAAAGCCAAACATTGCCTAGAGCTAAAGTCCTATTGCATTGGAAGTAGGTTCTTTAAAGATATCCATGTAAAAACACATGAAACAAACTTAATCGGCTCCACAGTCAATAACTGGGCTCACCCACTTTATGCTTCAACAGTGTTGGCATAAGGCTCTTTGGTCAAGGGTCTCACTAGCTTGGAGCTTTAGCTTCTGCCTCATAGTTTGCCAAAAATGCTAACTAACTGCGAGGAAAGTGGGTGTTAGCTGTAAACAATAGTTTCTGATATTTTAACCTTCCCTTCTATAAAGTAAAGTTGAGGACAATGCACACACAATTGCCTTTAAAATAGTTAACTTCAAATTAGTCATCAGTAGTTAGAATTGACATTACTTATTTGTTAACAGACTCCACATAGACTTGTATAAGTTCTTTCTGTATGCAAAGTTGGGTATTTATATATTAGGCATTTTGCTTAGTAACAGAAAAGAAACCCTCATAAAGGTGGATTTATCCCTCTGAATTAGATTTGGCTACAAGTGAAAATAATTCAGAACAAGAACTGTGCTACATTATTATAGTACAGCAATTTGAGGGAGGGAGTCCAGAGTACATTAATTTAGGGAATCACAGGTACTTTGATCCTACTTTGTCACTGCACTATTTTCAGCATTCTGCTTTATTAAATGCTGAAAAAGACTTCTCAAGTTCCCATCATAAGCCTATGTTTCGGTCATCTAAGATTAGAAAAGAATGTACGACGTGGACCACCCCAAATCCTGACCTCCCTCCATCCTACAGTGCTCAAATCTTCTTGTCTGAGTGATTAGATTTGGAATCATCTAGGAAAACATGGCACACACATATGCTCAAAGAGAATTGACTGTGGGAGGAAGATCCAGCCCTGGTGTGGGAGATGTCATCTCATGGAATAACAAGAGGAAGAGGAGAAAGAAAGCTGCCACCCCTCTCTCTCCACACTGGACACTCATGATGTGGGCTGTGATGTGAGCTCCTCTCTTATCACTTCCCCACCGCAGAGAACTGAATCCCCGGGAGAGGTGATCAAAGAGCCCCACACTGAGTTCATGTCAGAGACAATCCCTGATCCCCTTACTAAGGCACCCACTTGGAAACTGAGCAGCCTATGAACTACATCTGAGCATGGGGTCTAGGTCCTCTCCATGCATGGTCCTTGGTTAGACTATCCATCTCTGCAGGGCCCCCTGGGCCCAGGATTTTTTACTCTGTTGTCTCCTTGTAGGGCTCCTTTCCCCTCCAGGTCTTTCTCCCCCTTTCTTCCATAAGCGTTTCCAGACCATAGAGGAAGACAATGCAGCCAGTCTTTTTGAGACCTGATAGGCTAGGGTCAGAAAGAAGGGGAGGAAGTCCTCCCCTATCAGTGGACTAGGGGAGGGTCATAGAGGTAGGGTGGGTAGGACTGAGAGGAGACAAGGGAGGGGGCTGTAATGGGGATACAAAGTGAATAAATTGTAATAAATAATAACTAATTCATTAATTACAAAAGAACTGAATCCCTACAGCTGATGGCAAAATAATTCTTCGAGCAGCCATTTCCTTCAGGTGTTTTCTCACAACAGCAGGAAAACCAAGGAACCCTCACCCTTTCAGAACACATCCCAGGAGTCATGCCTGGATTTCTAAGCCCGGGAAATATAGTGGGGTCTAAAGCCAAAGGCTACAGTGAACTTAGGAGAATACTATCAAAGTCTGTGATCAAAAACTTTTCTTCTTCTCAGTCTTGTTTGTAATTTTGAGAACACCTGGTGTATACATCTCCTAGTCTTGCAGTCCATGGATGGTTAGAACAGGGAGACAACAAATGAGCACTCTTCTATAGAATTTCAGCATAGGAATATTGCTTAATATAAACAGTTATGTTAAGCAATACCAGTGGCAAGACAAGTTAGACTGAATACAAGGACAAATAGATATTTACAGTGAAAGTGAGAGCCCCTTGTGATCCAAAGTTGGTGTAGATACATTCACCAGAAAGGGAAACAAACAAAAACCTTACACCACCAAATCTCTTCTCTTGTCTTCATTTCCTACTGTCTTCATCTGATTACAGTCTTAACAACTGCATTTCACAAACACACACACACACACACACACAAACACACTTTACAAAGAACTCTGTTTTCCTTCTATAAGAGAAATGTACACCCCACTGATAAAAAAAGAACAATAATGAGAGAAAAAGCTAAATAATATCTGTATAATCAACAATAAAAAAATCAGTCAGACAAAATTCTCCTAAGCATCTGGTCATTAGTACTTCAAGCAATACTCATGTGATGAGATGATGCACTGGAAAATTCTAGAAAAAGAGCTGGGGTTATACAGGAAAGAAGTGCAAAATAACACCTTTTTGTGATTTTTAGCAGTGACTTCAATTTAAATTCACATATTTATAGACCTGTCACTTGAAAACAGGTTTACAATAATACTACTAAGTCAGATTGTTCTCAATTTGCAAGAATTATTAGATTTTTAAAATATGGATTATTCCATAAATCCATTAAGAAAAAAATTCTTTTACATTGGCCAAATTCTAAAAAAACACAAACAAAGAAACAAACAACAACAAACAAAGCAGTTTGAGAAAAAAGTCCACAAAAATATCACTGTGTTAGTTTTATATCGGGCTTTTACTGTAGGGCATGTGGTTTACCCTCAGGTGCGGTTACTTTACCAAGTGAAGCCCCACTGGAGAAAACACGTTTTTACCTCTGCAAGCGGGTGTTAGATGTTGATAGCGTCTCCGTTAAGGGTGGGAGCCTGTGTCTGCTTCCCATCTCAGTGATGGGGCCCTGGCTTGCCACCACGATCTCTCTGAACTTGTTATGAGCATCAGCAGAGGAACATTTCTTTCTTTCTTTTTTTTTTCATTGCAGTTTATTCAGGAACCTTGAACAATCATCTGACCCTGGAGAAAGCCAGCCCACAGCTTAAATAGCCTCTGGGTAGCCAAGCCCAGCGTGCCACGTGGGCAATGCAGATAGGTCCACATACATGGAAGCAAGCCAGATCCTCAGCCTTAGCCAAATATGGAGTTGTTTGTGACAGAGAGCATTCACCATCGGGAAGATGAAAGGCGGAAACCAGCTCCATCTTTAAGGCATGGCATTACGCAGCTCTCTACAGTTCCCCCTTTTTGTGAACATTTCTAGGAGTTAGTTCTTTCCTTCCTCCCCTGGAGGTTCTGGGATGGAACTCCAGCCATCAGGCTTGTATCCACTGAGACATCTTATCTCTGATACCTGGCATCTATTTATTTGTAGAAAAGTCATTCTCCTATTTTGCCTTCTACATATTTTCTTACCCCTTTAAACATACTTAAAATGGTTAATCTGTGTTCTTAATCTAGTAAACCTAACATCTGGACTTTATATGTATGGATCGTATTTCTTTCTTTTTTTTTTTTTTTTGGTATCCTATAATCTTTAGTAGAAAATTTTAAAAGTATAACGTGACAAGTGGAGATATCCACATCAGAGTTTTTGTTGCTGTTTGTTGTTGGTTATGAATGTGACCAATTCTGTATGGCTTGTAGTTTTGTCATGGATAGCTACTATAATCTTTACAAGGCTAGATTAGTGATCAGTTAATGATTAGATGGACATTTTAAAAACATGTGGAAACAGCATTTGCTGAGAGCCTCCTTGTGTATGTGCTGGAACATTCCTTTCAGCACTCAGCCAGGCTGTCGACACCTCCCATTCTATTTTCAAAAAGCACCAAGATCAACTAGAGGTAAGAGAATCAAGGCCAGCTTGGGTCTGAGTGTATGCACAGGCCTCCATATGGCCTTCTGCGTTCTCCAGAATATGATGAATGCTCCTTTAATAAAGCTTATTTTCAGCAGAAAAGACTTTCTGAACTGAACAGACACTAAGATCAACAATTAATAACCTCATGAAATGAAAAAGCTTCTCCCTGGCAAAGGACACTGTCATTCAGACAAAGAGGCAGCTCACAGAATAGAAAAAGATTTCACCAAGTACACATATGATAGAGGGCTAATAACCAAAATACAGAAACAACAACAACAGCCAAAAGCCTAGATATTAAGAAAACAAATAACCCAGTTTTAAAAATGAGATACTGGTTTAAAGAGAGAATTCTCCAAAGAGGAAATTCAAGTTGCTGAAAAGCACTTAAAGAAATGGGCAACATTCTTAGCCATCAGGGAAATGCAAATCAAAACTACTTTGAGACTCCATCTTACACCTGTCAGAATGGCTAAGGTCAATAAAACAAATGACAGTTGTTAAGGCAGGTGAGGATGTGCTGGTGAGAATGAAAACTTACACAGTCTTTATGGAAATCAGTGTGGTAATTTCTCCAGGAATTGATCCACCTCGAGATCCACCTATACCACTCTTGGGCATATACCCTAGAGTTTCTTCATCTGCCCCCAGGGACACATGCTCAGACACGCTCGTTGCTGCTCTACTCACAATAGTCAGAAATTGAAAAACATCTAGATATCAAAAGAATGGAGAAAGTGATTCTGACACATTCACTTGATGGATTGCTACTCATCTGTTAAAAAAAAATGAAAGCATGAAATTCACAGATCTATAGATGGAACAAGAAAAAAATTCTTCCTATATGAGGTGACCCAGACACTGAAAGACAAAGATAGTTATGTATTTGTTTTTTATGCAGATGTCAATGTTAGGTCAATGATAGCTAAGCTATAATTCATAGAATCATTGAAGATATATATATATATATACACACACACATACAATCACAGAAGACATATATATGTATATATATACACATATATATATTACTAATAGGGGACACATAGATCTCTCAGAGAAAGAGCAATGTAATAGGAAATTATGAATCGGGGGGGACTGCACAGGAAGAGCATGTGGAGAGGAGGAGAGGAGAGACAAAGGAGGGAATAAAGAGAGAGAGATAGCTAAAATTAAGGGCCATTTGAGGGGGTAGTACAGAAAACTAATATAGTAGAAGGCTCCCGAAGTGAATATTTGTACATATGCTTATATTAAATAAAATTATTATTTAAATGAACTTGTCAAATAATGGGGGCCTGAAAGGTGCCTTGCATATCTATTAAGGCTTCCAGTTTGATGTATTTATGGGATTCCTGAGTGTGCAAATAAGTGGGTCTCTGTTTCTCATGCCTTTTCTTGGGCTTTTTTTTTTTCCTGATGTTTGTTTGTTGTCTAGTTCCACTGTGTTAGCTTTTTAAATTTTATTATACCTTAGGTTATTATTATCCCACGGAAGCCTGTTGGTTTTCTAATGAGAGACAGAACAGGGGTCGATTTGGTTATGTGGAGAGGAGGGAGAAATGTGAGGGGCAGAGGGAGGGAAGAGCAAAATCAGGATATATAATGTGAGAACAAAATCTATTTTCAATAAAAGAGAAAAAAATATCAAATAAAGTTTTGTAGTTAGTCTGTTGTTCTCTTCAACAGCTATCAAATGCCTCAGGCATCACTGAATTTAATCATGCAGCTGTAATGCTGTAATTATCTCTAACATACACCTTGCTAGGAAGGTGAGGCCCTTTTCACACACGTGGGCACGGTCTAAGTGACAGTGGACTCGCCCTTTCAAAACTGGTCAAATCATCATCACCATCATCACCTGGAAATGAAGCGTTATAAAAGCCCCAACCTCACTTCCCCCTAACTGTGATTTCGAGGCTACCAATTCACGCAGTAATAATGATGCTGTTATGGAGCCTGAAAGTGAAGGAAGTGCTGGGGTATAATTCAGCAAGTGAAAATTGTATGAAGTTCCATGTTTTCACTGAGATCCATCTGTTCCTCCTGAATAAATGCTTTATTTTTTTAAACCTTGCATCAAAAAAGTGTATAACTTAACTGATGCCTAGTATCTTACCATTAAATAAGGCTTCATGTTTCAAAAGCAATTAAAGAATTATTCATTGTTTTTTTTTTCATGTTATGTTTACTAGTGTTTGCTTGTATACACGTGTGTACACCATGTGAGTGCCTGGTACTTGCGTAGGCCAGAAGACAGCATCGGATCCACAGGAAGTAGAGATACAGGGTGCTGTGAGCCACCAAATCGGTGCTGGGAAAGTTAACTTGGTCCTCTGTTAGATCCGCATGCTCTTTTAAGTGCGGAGCTGTCGCTCCAGTCTGTTAGAAAATACTTTTAAAGTAATTTACTTCCAAGTAATAGTGTGTAATATTATAAAAAAATGTAAGTATATCTACTTAAGATATGGTATAAAACACTCAGCATTTATTGAGTGATTACTTGGTGACAGACTCTATACTGAAAAAATGAGTGTCAATGCTACATTTAATCTTTGCTTTATTCTGTGCATCTTCATTAGGCTAACAGGCTAAGAAAAAGGAGCCACTTGGCGACAGGCGCTGAGTACTGTGCATCCAGTCTGTTCTCTGCAGATTTCCTATCTCACTCCGCCACAGTCTGTACTTTATTTTCATTCTTTAGTAACACCAGGATGAAATGGCTAAAGCAGCTATTTTGACAACTTACTAATGCCTTGCTGTATCTGCATTTTCTGCCTTCCTGTTTTTAAATATATATTTCAAGGACATCATTCATGTTTTACCTCCTGATATTTATGAAAATTCCTTGCAGTAAAATAAAAGACCATTAGTCAAGAGCGTAAAATCCATTTCTGTAAGCTACAGCATTCAATCACTTAACTGGCACATGTTTACTGAGCAGCTGTTATGTGTCTGGTGCTTTCCTAAGACTGAGAATGCTCCATGGACTGAGTCCTACAAAACATGAATCACAGTGAGGTGTTAGAGCTTGTGGTATCCCAGGGGAGACAGAGAGGAAGGCTTGTAGGAGACAGAGGGGTCAAGGACACCATAAGAATGAATATGGCCCACTAACCAGGGCTTACCACAGCTTTCACATGGTGCCCTGTTTAGGAGAAACCATGTCTTTAGACATGATACAAAAAAAGGAATGAGGTAAGGAAATAAGAAAAAAAAAAGAGATAGGAGGTTAGTGAAAACAGATTTCCTCTTCATTGAAGACCATGTTTGATAGAGCCTAGAACATGGAGATATATACATGCCTCACAGTAAGGAAAGGTGACATGTTTAGGGACTTCCAGAATAACACTAATGGAGGTCAGCATGTCTGTTGAGTTTAGAACAGTTGAAGAGATTTAGATTTTGTTTTTAAGACAGACTGAGACTACCTGACACACAGAGAGCTTTGTTGTCACAGTGAAGGGCTTAATATAGAGCTTTGCTCGCTCGGATTGATGGAGCAGCCTTCATGATGGTACATGGCAAGCTGACTCAGAGTAGAGGACTTAGAGAGACTGGCCAGAGTCAACTCTTATCACTTCTGTGTGGCAGCCCATTGATGGGGATGACTTAGATGACTGAGCCTCCACCAGGGAGCAGACAATGTAATCGACCCTCAGAAAGACCCAGGGAACATTTGCAAATGAGACAACATTGAATGGTAATTCTAGTTTAAGTTTCATGCATTTTTTTATAATAACACAGTTTAAGTGATATCATTTCAAAAATATTTTAGTGTGACTAAAGGTTTTCTTTTTCACTGAAACTATCAGATAAGCCAGAGAGATGGAATCTCCTCTGATTTTACTCAGGAAAAAAGAAATCATTAGATAAAAGTTAAGCCCAAGGCCAGTTTTTGAAGATCTTTATAGAACCAACTGTCTTTGCTGAAAGTTGTTTGACTCTAGTCTCTGTCAGCTCACTGTGGGCATGGAAGGAGCCTTGCAACACTGTTATTCTTTTGGCTTCTTTCGTTTTGGTTTTCCACACAATACAACACTTTTATTTTCTCTACATTATTGCTAAGCCTAGCTGAAATTCAAATGTGTCTAGCTACCTCTGAAAATGGTTTCTTTCTCATCATGTCTACATGGAATAATTATGTCATATATGTTCCATAAAAAGATGTAAGCCTTTGTATGAGGCTTCATCCAGAAACTGATAGAAGCAGATGCAGAGATCCACAGCCATACTTGAGGCAGAACTTGTGGTATCCCAGGGAAGACAGAGAGGAAGGATTGTAGGATGCAGATGAGTCACAGACATCACAAGAATGAACACAACCCAGAGTCAACTAACCAGGGCTTATAACAGGTCTCAGAGACTGAAGCATCAATAACAGAGCTTGTATAGAATTAAAACCTAGGTCCTCTGTACATATGTTACAGTTGTATAATTTGTTGTTCTTGTAGGACTATTAACAAAGGGAGAAGAGAATGTCACTGACTCTTTTTCCTGCTTTTGGGACCATTTTCCTCCCATTGGTTTGCCTTCATCCATCCTTGATATAAGGGTATGTGCCTATTCTTCTTGTAACTTGTCATGAGTGTCTGGCTGATATCTCTGGGAGGACTACTCATTACTGAAGAGAACTTGATAAGGAGAGGATATGGAAGAGAGGTGAGATGGGGGAAAGGGACTGGGAAAAGAAGAGGGAGGTGAACCTGCAGTAGGAATATAATACATGAGAGAAGAGTAAGTAAAAACAAACAAATGAATGAACAAAAACACTAGGATGGATCTAAGAGGTACAGACTTTGCTACCATATGCAAATTTGATGCCCATCCCATGTCCGAAAGAAAGGAAGAAAAGAAGAAAAAAAGAGAAAAGAGATAAAGAAAGAAAGAAAGAAAGAAAGAAAGAAAGAAAGAAAGAAAGAAAAAATGAAAGAAAACAAAACCACTGTGATATTCATGCCATGTATCACCATGACAGCCTGTTTGGGTGATGTATTTCCAAGGTACAGAACTCTTATGTGCTTAACAACCAGTCACAGCACACAATAGGCATTAGGATTCTATGGACTGAATAAAAAAGTGTCCTTTACATATGAGACTAAAATTTAAATTAAAGTGCACGTAGTCAAAAACTCTAAAAGAAAAAAAAAATGTTGATTTTGAATTGTCCTTCCACTTATTAGCAACACTGAATTAAGCCAGGAGTGTCATGATCAGAATTTATGTAGAGTGTTATTATTTTGGAGAGCAAGAGCAAAGAGACTAACTTCTGTAGAAGTTAGGAAACAAGTCCAGAAGAAAAGTACTCAAACATGTTTATCTTAACACATTTATATAGCACAAACACAGAAATAGCTCAAATATCCAACTTCAGAGAAGTTTAATAAATGGTAAAAATCCACAGATAAATTTTGTGCTATAAAAATATGCTATATTTCAGAGGTTACATATGGAACTGTTTGGGCTTGTATATTTGGTATATTGTATATAAATGTACAAATAAATAACATATGTATAAAACAGCACAATAAAAATGAACAAGAAAACTGCTAGGTGGCAAGAAACAAACACAGGATAGATAGCCACGGGATGATGGGAAGAGAGGGGATTTGAAGCCATTCCTCCCATGCTGTGTAAGCATCACCTTATGATGGGGACACAGTCACACTAGTGTAGAAACACATAGGACCTCAAAGTTTTGTCAGGAAAGATTTTATGGTCCCTTTTAGAATAATAAGATTCAACTGAGAGAGACTAGAAACCGAACATGATGTGCTGGATTAGCAGAAAATTTGAATTTGTGTTTTTCCAAAGTTTTTCTCTCAGCTGTGGGATTATCTAAGCACAAAATATAATGTAGACAAATACAGTGTTCATGACTTTAAAACAGAAAACGTGAGTTCTCACGTCCAGGAGGAATGCACTTCTCCCTTAATACTGCCAATGCTTCTTCCCACAGTCCAGGCTGAGACATTTTATGACTCCATATTAATCCATTTCATAATCACGAATGTTCAATTCATCATTTAAACAAGGCACAAAATTTCTTTCCTATTTTTGAGCCTTGAAAAATAAATCCTGTGGAGCTGTAGATGCGATAGACCGAGCTTAATTTAATGCCATTTATCACCACAGCTCCGGAACCCCTTTGCTTCTAATTCTGTGTGGAATAAAGGGAGACATTTATCTTCATTTACCTAACGCTAAGCCCTGCAGATTGCCTCTGTTGTTCATGGATGGCAACAGAGATGGAGTCAGGAAGCTTAAGTGAGTAGATGCACAGTTCCACCTGACTCTTTCCATTACCCTCCTTGGACTTTCTCACTGTCAACTTTGTCTTCATTAAGGCAAAGCCACCACTTATGCCTTGCATTTCTGTATGCTAATGTCCCATGTATAAGGATTTTTATTGTTTTCTAGGGCTGTCTTTTGCGTATTATCAGTGTAAGATAAATGTGTATCTTGGTAAGAGATATGCATGTAAGTGTTAGTGTTTTGTTTTAATAATAAAAATGTGATATATGCTCATGACTATGAAAAATGAAAAGAACACAGAACAACTAAAAGAATTTCATCATCATCATCATCATCGTCATCATCATCATCATCATCACAGAGATAGCTAAAAGTTTTCTGTCCAGCTCTTAAATAGTGTTGTATTGTAACAAAATAACCTCTTTTCTAAAATGTGACCGGCTTACACATCAGTGCTGTAAACTTTTCAGAATGCCAACTCTATGTCAAGACCATGCTTCCATGCTAACATTTGAAGAGAATTTCATCCTTTATACCTGAAATAGTTGTAAAGCATCATTGTATGCAGAGAGGTGACATCACCTTCAATACTGTTATTTATTGTTAAAAAGATTGGTAGAGCATACCTTATTACTGCCACTGGGGGGAAAAATCAGTCATTACTTACTCCCCAAGACTTCTTTTGGCACTTTCAAAATAAACACCCTTCTGGTATTTTCTTAGAAAAAAAAAAAGAAGCAAATATCCACTCCTTTTCTTACTTGCAATTAAAAATCAAAAGAGAAAGAAACTATTGTTCTTATTGTGTGCAAAATTTTATATAGAAATTTTCAAGTATAAATTATTTTCTTCTTCATAATTCAAGAGTAGTAAAATATTTCTTGAATACATATCATGTGCTTCAACTGTGTTCAACTGTGCTTTATACAGATGTCCTGAAAGCATATATATTATAAAAAAATTACAGAATGTAATGGAAAGCTTATTTCCAAGTATTAAAACTAAAGGCAAGAACAAATTCATACAGAATTTGAAAATGCATATATATTATAAATATAAATTATTATAAATAAATACATGTATATATATTTCATACTAACCTGTTTCTTAGGAACATTACTTGCTTCTTATTGGTCAGCACTTTGTCTTTCTGAATATAAAATGGATGTGTGTAACAGCCTTCAGTTCTCTACAGTAGTTAAGTCTTAAATCCCCACCAGTATTTAGAAACTGCAACTCCTTTGCCCAAGGGGCTCCAACATCATCATGTAGAAGTAATTTTCATTCCTCAATCATGACACACTTTCACAACTCTGCATATGCTTTTTCAAATGCCTCTCTGCCTCCCTTCACATGCGATGGGCTTTTATTAAGATGGTACATCTAATTAAATTGTCATCACCTTAGGAATCTCTTCTAGACCTCCTCAGAGAGAATAACCACTTCTTTCCCAATCCATGGTATATGTTTAAGCATTCATTTACTATTTCTACCTATCATGATGTTCTGTAATTATACCTGTTTCCACTAGAATACAAGAATCTGGAAAGTAAGATTCTTGGTTTAGGCTTCTGTTTGTCTTTGCTAATCATTGTTTTTGTCCTGCAAGTAGTCAGTGATCAAAAATGACAGCTGAGTTCATACAGTGCAATAATTAGCTAGACGATAGTTTCTGATGCACAAAACAGAGTAAAGTGTCACTGCATCTAGAAATACAATAGTGATCTGCTTTGATGCAAACACATCTTCATCTTTGGGGAAGAGTGTTTTGCATCTATGGATAATATCAACTACTAAATATTAGATACTAACTACCTATTTTGAATCATGGGGTTAATTTGGAAAAAGTAGCATTGCAAGACAGTGTCTCTTTCTGCTCAAGAACAATTTAGAGAATGCAACATACATAGATAGAATTCACCATGGCCTTAGCTTAAAATCAAGTATGTTTTTTTGTTGGGTTAAAATATATCTAGGCAAATGTCCCCTGGATTTTAAAAGATTCAGTGCCTGGTATAACTTCTTGTGTCTATATTGCATCCATACACACTCCAGTTAGGGTAAATATGACACTAGAAACTTTCTAGTGTCTCTCTTATTAGATTTTTCTATTATTTAAGCTGTTTTGGGTTCAAACTATTTTCTATTATGATTTTTGAAACAGTATCTTTCCAGTGGGAGAAATCAAAAATCCATTTAGAAACAGCCTAGATTTGTTGCTTGGCTCTTACGAGTATCTCTACTGATTGGCACATAGTTACACTGTCATGAAAGTCCATCCAAATGAGGCATTGATTCCTATAAGCTGAAACTTAACACTTGATTAAAAATAAGATTATGTTTAAATGAGAAAATTCTAACATCATTACTAAACTTTCTAAGTTAAGTTCTTCCATAATGTAATAGACAATAACCTCTGTATGTAAGCATAATATGGGCTTTATTTCAACAATAAAGGGATCAACATGGAGGCATACATTATGCTAACCAATAGAACCATTTAGGAATGTGCTCCTTTGAATATAATCTGTTATAGACTGGAGTTGCCTGAAGAACCACCATTCATTCACTGAACTGTAACTTTAGACCATAAGTTGTGCAGAACTGTTTTCCCCCTTTGATCATTTCATACCTGATTGTGCTAAACACACTCATAGCTTTTATCCAAGCTTGATCTAGTTTGTAATCCTCCTGATAAATCTAAAATATATTACAAACTGAAATAGCCAACCAATGGATTACTATGATTTAAAGAGGGTCTGCCTTAGCCAGTTCTTCTGTTTCTTCTTTGCAGATTCAAACAGAGCTTTTTGGTGGCTCTGTCTTTCTCTTTTTCTGTCTCTTTGTCTCTGTCTCTCTCTCTCTTCTCCTTTTCCACCTTGTCCAGTAGAATCCATTCCTCCAATGTCTGTCTAAATTAGAGCTATCCTGATGCTACTTTCTCATGGAATATTTTTGCTTCAGCAGTCTATGTCATGGCTGGATTAATTCTAATCACTGTCAAAGTGCAATGGTCCACAATGTTTCAGATTATATTCCCATGTTTCTCGTTTCCCCTATCGATTTTTGATTGTGCTATTCATTTCTCTATGCTTGTTTGACGACCTAGTACACTAAAAATAGAACTTACTTGGGGACTGTCTCTTTATTCACTATAACTTAAGCTTCACGAACAGAGTAGAGAGTGCATTATTTCATGACTAGTACTTGAAACAGAGGCAACACTCAATATGTATTTACCAAACCACTGAGCAAATCAGACAGACAGAAAGATGTTATCCACACCATGCATTCAAAAATAATTTGGACAGAGTTCTTGGGAATCTGTAATAGCACCTCAGCTTTTAATCCTTAATTTGCTGCTGTTTTGCAAAGAATGATCCCATGAGGAAATTCATGTGCTATCTGGAGAAGTTAGTTTTGATTTGCAGTTAATTAGAAAAAGATGTGATTATTTTTTTCCTTCCCCTGACTTAATGGTATCAAACTCTATAAAAACCCTATTTCCAAGTTAATCATACCTTAATCATGAAGATGTTGAGGCTTTCTTTATTCACCCACCTCAGTCTTTAGCTGACAAGCCTAATGCAGCACCTCACCTCTTGTGAGATGCAGAATTTACTGTCATTAAGGCTGGAAAAATGGCAGGAGCCAGGCAGGGATCATGGATAGTGTTCTGCTTTCCTTTTACATCAAAAATCAAGCAATTGACATCTCGTGGATAACATGCCACACAATCTTAAAAATTCATTCATTTCAGAAAATTACTTTCCTTTTCTGGATAGCCACACATATTTGTTTATTGTAACAAAGAATTTAGACTCATGCCTAAAATTCAAATCATGTTATCTCTAGGGAAGCTTTATGAAACGTAGAGTTGATTATTTCTCTGTAATAATTACCCTCTGTAATGAATCATTTTGTTGAATAAAACATCCACAATGCATCCTTGATCCAAGAGGTGGGGAAGACGCCTACATCTTGAAAGGAAGTGTCAAATCTCATAGGCAACATCATACCAGGAACTGGGGCTTTTTCTCACATTAAAATGACACAAAAACTGAACTTAGAAATTAGATCTAGAATGCTTAATATGAAAGTACAATTTTACTAGAAATCAGTCTCTCTTTCTTCAATTACAATCTCTACAACGTGGATCAGCTGTTCCACCAGAGTGATGTGCTATTAGTGGCCCTGCACTTTCAATGAAAATAAGTTTTTACTTAAAAAAATGAAAAAAACCCTAATTTTTTCTTCCAGGTATACATATGTCCCTCTGGTCATTTCAATATTTTCAGAGATTGATTGATAATCTTATAAATTAATAGACAACTGTCTTAGTTCATTTCTGTTCTGTAACACAATGCCCAAGGCTGAATAATTTATAAAGAATGAAGACTTATTTAGTACACAGTTCTGAAGAATAAAAGAATGTGTTCAAGTGGCTTTATATGTTGCTCTCACTTCACAACAAAAACATTGCAAAGAAAGGCACCATATATGAAGAGAAAGAGATTGGGAGATAAATGTTTTCTAACAAACTATATTATAGAGACAAAACCATTCCCATGAGTTCTAAGCCAGTTTTCTAAAGCACCCATGAATCTCTTTCAAGTGCACCACCTTCCAATAATGCTATTTAGCAACCAGCTGTGACATGTGCTTTGACTAGGACATGTCACATCAAAACAACAGCAACAAGCCAGCCAGCGTATGATGCCTTTGCTCCAAGACTGGTAAACAACGAACTCCTCTACTAGACAGGGAGGAAAACTCATGGGAAGGTGAGGGTAACATCCAGGCCTTACATGCTTCATTCAGTGCCTTGAGATCTCTGCCATGATCACTGAAGTTATTCCAAATGACAGAGCACACCATTATAGCCGTCAGCTAAAAACCTTCAGTGTTCCCTCACGGGCTGCAGTTAAAAACACAGGTGAAAAGGCAAAAGATTTATACTATGCAAAGAGGGGGGGAAAACAGGGGATAACATACACACACACACACAAACCTCAAGACTCTTCTCAATATGTTACATATATGTAAATATGTCTTTCCAGTTTTTAATATATTTATTTTGTTCCTTGTCTCATGGGTAGCTCAGTCTTCATGTGGGTTTCCTAGTAAGGAGATGAGGGGCAGTCTCTGACATGGACTCAGTGGCCAGCTATTTGACTATCTCCACCTGGTGGGGGTGATCTAACTAGGCCACAGAGGAAGAGGATCCAGACAGTCCTGATGAGATCTGATAGGCTTGTGTCAGAGAGGAGGACTTCCCCTATCCGTGGAACAGGGAGTGGCATAGGGGGGAAAAGAGGGAGGGAGGAAGGACCAGGAGGAGATAAGGGAGAGGGTTACAGCTGGGATACAAAAGGAATAAATTATAATAAATAACAATAGCAAATTTAAAAGACACACACACACCTCAAGACTCTTCTCAATATGTTACATAAATATAAATATAAATCTTTCCAGTTTTTAATTTTAATTTCTTTTTTCCTTGATTATCCAAAATACACCACATATTTTGCCCATAATTAACTATTCTTTTGTAATACATATGTCCATGAAACTTTTCCCCAAGGCTCCAATGAAGTTTTCTGCATTAATCTGACTTAATCTCTATCAGCTTTATTAATGTATAGATCTTTCTAATGACATGCTGCCAAATCATGCTGCATATCACTTCTAAGACCTAAAGTTAGGTTATGATTAAGTATCCTTTATTGCCCCCTTTACTATAGTGACTTTTCCATTTTCATTTCTGCAAACAGAATGAAATTGATTCCTGGTTACTTTTTGGGTACCCTGAGTAATATTCTCCCCTTAATAAATTCTGCTTTCTTCATGTTTTCTGTGCTCATCTCTCTTCTGGGTTCCCCACCACAGCTGCATTCAGATTCTGGTATCATTGTATAACTGCCCCTCTGGATCGATTTCATTTTTCTGTCCTTTAACCATCTTAACCATCAATGCACACCACTCCTATGAAGCTTCTGTACGATACAGCTCTCCCCTCCCTTCCTTTTCAAGCCAAGAAACTAATTTTGAATGTTTTTACAACAGAGAAATGGCAAATGTTGAAGTGTCACACAGTCACAAGACATGCATGATTCTACGGCAATTTTTATAAAATATTTTTTCATGCCTTAAATACAAAAACCACTATGTCAGCCATACATGGCAGAATTAACAGTGACTGGATATTTTAAATTATCCACTGTTGATCTCAAACCCCTAAAATACTGAAGTCTTGTGGAGTGCAAAGATAACTTATGAAGTGAATTTTAAGGGCCAATATTGACTTAGTTGCAAATTATGTGTTCCTTTTAGGAATATATGTCGCGCTCTCTGAAATGAACTGTCCGGTGTTTCATCTTGTCTCTGTCTATTGTATGTCATCTTCCTCAGCAGAGACAGAGCACTCTCTTTGTTCTGCAACACCATCCATGCTCCTGATAAATGAGTCCAGTCGGCAGTTACGCTTGTTCTTATCTCTTTTGAAGCAAAATATCTGGCAGAGTCTTATCTAAACTTTAACAAGTGGAGATAAACCTTGATAGAAATGTCTCTGGGCTGCAAGTCTTTAACAACAGTATACTATTTAAACTAAAAGCAGCTGTTTGATGGATTTTTTCCCCTGAAAAATAAATCTAAAAGTAAAATTCTCCCTAAAGGATGACAATATAGTTTCCAATCAAGTGCATATGTAAGTGTCTTGGACATTTATCTGATGAAGGCAAGCCTATGGAAATCATGCTCTTTTGGTTTCATAACTAAAGTGACAATTGAGCAAGATAATGTTTGTTCTATCTCACTGGCAAGGTCACGGCAGGGGTCCTAATGTAGCTCAGATTATTTACGTTGGAGATATCTTTATTGTGTGTGTGTTTTTTTTAATTAATAAGTCAATTTGAAAGATTTGAACTTATGTCATAGTATTCGGATTTTCTCTAGAAAGATCTCAGGATAGATTCTTCCTTCCAAATAGAAAACAGCAATTCCAGAGTGTCTCTTCCCAGGAGACTGTGTGAAAATAAATCATTAAAGAAAGGAAAGGAATAAAGATCATCAGTAAAAGGGTCAGCTGACAAATGTTTCTGTAGGATGAGGATGGAGTCTGTATTTTACATTGGAAAGCCACCTCTTTAAATTGAGTCTGCTTGCTTCCCTTAGCTCAGTGATGTGATTTATTAGGAAAATGCACACACAGAATGAGTACTTTTCTTAACACTTACCCTGGGGAAGGCTAGTAACATTTTCATTCACACAAACACTGTGCTGATAAATATTAAAATATATAGGAAGTTGAAGTTGTTCCTGTTCCTTTCTATTCCTTCTTTCCTGTCTTCTTCCTTTGTGTAACTGAAAAGGTAATTTTCCTGTTGAACTAAAATTATATTCCTTCACAAACAAGTAACTTTAAAATATGTGTGTTCTTAAAACAAAGTCTAATATTTTCAGATTATAATATATCATTTATCCCTTCCCTTTCCTCCCTCCAAACACTCCCATGTGCCCAACCCTTTGCTCTCTTCTAAATTCAAGGCATCTTTTTATTGTTTATTTAATTGTTGTTAGATTATGTGTATGCGTGTGTGTGTGTGTGTGTGTGTGTGTGTGTGTGTATGTTCCTTAACTTGTAAATACAGCCTGCTTAGTCTGTATAATGCTATTTGTATGTGCCTCTCAGGGATGACCACTTGGCATTAGATAACTAATTGGTGTGCTATTCCCTAGGGAAGACGATTCTTCCTGCTCTTATCATCCCTCAGCTGCCTGTAGTTCTTTGCCTAGGGCGGAGGCCTCCTGTTCTTCTGCTCTTCCATGGTAGCATGTCTGTTGGTGTCATCCTTATGCCAGTCACATTTAGGCAGCTATGTTGATAAGACTTCAAGGGTGTAGGTTCTCTGACATTTGTAGGAGACAGAAACTCACAGCAATATCCCTGTCCTCTGGCTCTTTCCATTTCCCTTTCCACAGTTATCTCTGAGTCATAGGTGCAGGCCTTGCATTGTCAATGTATGATGTATTAGAGGAACTGGAATCAATGGGATTAAAGATTTATCAGTAGGACTGGAGTCTATACCAAATAGTATTTTATTTATTTATTTTTTACAATTTATTCACTTTATATCCCAATTGTAGCCTCCTCCTTCATCTCCTCCAGGTCCCACCTTCCTTCTCTCTCCTTTCCCCCCCAATTTCCCTCCCCTAGTCCACTGAAAGGAGGAGTCCTTCTCCCCTACCATCTGACCCTAGTCTATCAGGTCTCATCAGGACTGCCTGCGTCCTCTTCCACTGTGGCCTGATAAGGCTGCCCTGACAGTGGGAAGTGATCAAAGAGCAGACAACTGAGCTGATGTCAGAAACAGCCCCTTCTCCCCTTACTAGGAAACCCACATGGAGACTGAGCTTCCTATGTGCTTACATCAGAGCAGGGGGTCTGGGTCTTCTCCATGCATAGTTAGTTAATCAGTCTCTGCAGACCCCCCTCAGCCCAGATTCTTTGGCTTTATTGGTCTCCTTACAGAAGGACCCAAATAATATTTTAAAGGCCAATGTTAATTTAGACCATGCTCACTTAAACTAGGGGATACTCTTCTGTGAATCTAAGTCCAAAAGAATCTTTTTTCAGCACTTCCAGAGAAAGGAAAGACTCAATTTCACGGTACCTTCCTGCACTTTCTTTCTTTTTTAAAAAAATTTTATTTATTTTTTTACCAATCACAGTCTTCTCACCCTGCATCCCAGCTGTAGCCCTCTCCCCCATCCCTTCCCAATCCCACCCTTCCTCCCTCTTCACTTCCCTTGTCCCTCCCCAAGTCTACTAACAGGGCGGGCCCTCCTCCCCTTCTCTCAGACCCTAGCCTATCAGGTCTCATCAGAACTGATTGCACTGTCTTCCTCTGTGGCTTGTCAAGGCTGCTTCCCCTTCAGAGGGAGGTGATTAAAGAGCCACCCACTGAGTTCATGTCAAACACAGTCCCTGTTCACCTTACTACTAGTGGATTCCCTAGGGAGACTGAGCTGCTATGGGCTACATCTGTGCAGGGGTTCTAGGTTATCTCCATGCATAGTCCTTGGTTGGAATATCAGTCTCAAAAAAAAAAAAAAAAACCACCAACAACAACAAAAACCTTGTGCCCAGATTTTTTGCCTTTGTGGAGCTCCTGTCCCTTCCAGGTCTTTCTATCTGCCCCTTCTTTCATAAGATTCCCTGCACTCTGCCCAAAGTTTGGGTGAGTCTCAGCATTTGCTTTGATACCTTCCTGGGTAGAGCCTTTCAGAGGCCCTCTGTGGTAGGCTCCTGTCCTGTTCCCTGTTTTCTCCCTCTTCAGATGTTCTTTCCATTTGCCTTTCTGAGTGAGGACTGATCATCTTACCCAGGGCACTTTCTAACTGCTTCACTTGGCCTTTATGACACACACTTAATCTCAAGTTAAAAACGAAGCTTAGTTTAGAATCAAAGGTGGTTTTAGTCAGCATTTGGAATGTGATGAGTGCAGACTGTACATGTACTCAAGTCACTCTTGCACTGGATCTTCTTGGATAAATTCAGTGTCCCTTCTTAGTTAATCCTCGTAGTAAATGTTATGATTAAGAGTCTTACTTCATTTTATCACACTAGGGCCATTGAATAGCTGTGTTGTGCCTACTATTATATTTTAGTGGTAGCTTCACCTTGGATAGTTAATTTAGACAAACTCAACTCATTCTAGTAATTAAAATTACAAGGTCTCTTTCTTTTGTACACCACGCACGTCATAGTTACGATTTTACCAAGAGAAATTTCAGTGTAATATATCATGATCAAGGAGTACCATACCTCTGATTCATATCCCTGAGCAGGAGTAACTGAAAGATGGCTATAAAGGAATTAAATTTATGTGATAAAATGAAAACCAGAATCATTCTTCAAAGAATAGACTTTAGAATTTATTGTCTCCACACTGAAGTTTAAGGAATTCTCTTAAATAATGCAATGAGAAATGCAAGCCTCGCTTTTTCTTACTGTCCATTTCCATTCTCTGAGTTAGCATATTCTCAGTAGCTTTTAAGTATAGTATTGACTTAATAATGCTGTTGAGAGAAGAACAATATTGGAAAGAAACAAAGAATTGCAGAAAATTTTATGCAACTGGATTGATTCATGTGCTTTTTTTTTTTCTTCATAACGGTTAAATGAAGTTTGACTAGAACAAGGTGCTTTTGGTGGTTATGATACAAGCCCTGAGAAACTGAAATTGAACCTAAAAATATCACAAATTAGTTATTGTCTTCTGCTTTCTTAAAATACTGGGGAATTCTTTGAACTAAGCTAAAAAAAACATAGCTTATGAAGTGGCTTCTTCAAGCATTGATTTTTATCTTTTCATGCATTTCCCTGTGCAAATTACAATTGATTTTATCTTTGCTGATAATTTTTAGTTTCCATTTTCCTGAATCAGACATATTAAGATATAATGTCAATCGTTATGTTTTTCAAATGTCAAACTCCTTACTTCCTTTGACTATTTAATTTATGATTAATAGTTTATATCTCTATGTACATGTACAGATTCAGAGCATCAGCCGTTTTTCCTGGCTCTCATTTGGTCATGGACTCAGGCTGAGCCCAGGCTTGGTGACTGATTTAACATTATATTCTCCACTTTATATGTGTACTCTCTCATAATTAGCTTTTTAAACAATGACATTATATCTTCTGGGCATTTTAAATTTAACTATTACCTGAACAATTAAAATAGTTTTAATGTCTATTTTTTGTGGCGAATGATATTGTGTACCCTCTCATTTAATGGCATAAAGAATTTGATGTGAAATTTAGAGGAAATGTATTCCTTTCCTGCTAAGTTGGTATGCCTGTGCCTTCTTCATATGACACACTTCTTTGCCTTTTGCTCTATATTTTTACAAAATATGGCACCATATTTCAACTTATTAATAATCAGTTTTGGAAGTTCTTTAATTGAAAGCATCTTTATAGTAAATACTCTCCTTTTAAAAAAAATTGTTTTTGTGTTTGTGTGTTCATATGTTTTTCTGTGTGTGTGTGTCGAGGTTACACGTGTCAAAGAGCATACGTGAGGTCAGAAGGCAATGCTAAATGTTAGTTCGAGCTTTCTGTTTTGTTTGAGACAGGATCTCTCCTGTGGAGCCTTGTGTGTGTCAGGTTACACTTCTCTGGACTCTCCAGCCTCCACTTTCAACCTGCTGTGATTGTAACATATGTTAATGTATCTGGCTTTATGTGGGCTCTGAACTCTGAATGCAGAATTCAGGCCATTAGGCATGCACAGCAAACACTTTACCCATCACCAACACATCCATCGCTACAGCCCCCAATGTTAAATTTTGCAATATTTTCTCTCTTTTTTGTACATTTATTTTTTTTTCTACCCAAGCCTTTATAGGAAGACAGTGAATTGTACAACTTAACAATTTAAGAGAAGTTAGTAAATCATGAAGCAAAAGAGAAATGTTATAATATTTACTGTAATCGTTAACAGTCAATAAAACTACCAATCGGTGAAGCCATGTGCTCCTTTATTTTTGAGAAAGCTTTGACTCAAAAACTTAAACTTAAAACTTAACACTATACACACTTTTAACTTTGACTCAAAAACTCAAAATTATAGTTAGTTCTAATTATTTTTTTATGTTTGTAATATTTGGCAAATGGAGAATAGTTATGTTTCTCAATATTTTGTTTATTAAGGGTTTGCTAAGTTTCATGTGGAAAAAAAAAATCAGTTTTGCCTGTCTTGTTTTTCTTCTGTGGTGTGCATGTGACATAAATATTTAGGAACAGGAAACCCTAGGTCTCTCTGGAGCACACATCTGCTACTGAAGAGCTCCAGCCCACGTATCACAGGTCTTTCCCTGACATATGGCACACTGGGAAAGAATGTTTACAACATTAAAAACAAGGAAATGCAAACTTCTAACAAACATTAAAATGGTGTATATATAATAATACAAGAATGACCCATTAATGACTGGGCATATCTGGAAGACATATGGAGTAAGACAGCTGCAAGCATGTACATGAAGTTAAACAGATTTATAATATCTCCAGTGTACTCCCCACATGTTAATACCAGGTCTTCTAGGAGTGATTAATATTAATGGCATTAGAAAGAAGAAAACAAGTGTCTGTCTTTGAAAATAGTCAGCGCTGGCACATAATTTCTAAATTTACTCCAACTTATAAGAGTATGTAAGTGAAGAATGTTATTTTAAGCAGCAATAAATAATGCCTTGAAATAAATGCAAATAGGAAAATATAAAGTATTAAAATACGGTAGCTTTTTTATGGCCATGGAGAAAAGTAATCATCACTTCTATCCATAAACTTAATCCCTTAACATTCCTTCACAACTACCTGATAAGAAATATGATAAAAGAAAAATTTTGAATGTGAATAAAGCTCAAATTATCTAAGAAATGCAATTCTAAAGGCCATAAAACTTTAGTCACCTACTTATTACCACTATAATTAGCATATTTATAGTCTTTTGCTATCTTGTATGGATTTTGTTTTTAATTTCTCTCTCTTTGCCTTCCTATACCATTTCTCACTTACCTGGACTCCTTACAGAAGGAATTCAGATAGTTTGCATGCATGTAGCCTTACCTTTAACAGGACTATTGTCAGGGCCTAACCAGTAAAACAGAAACTACATTGATCATGATTATGAAGAGGATATAGTAGAAAAAAATTGCTTTCACGGGCTAAAGAAAGCCAGAGAGATCACAGAAGCAGCATCAAGAGTCAGGGTCCATCCTGGAGCAGAAAGAACAGCATTCTGGGACAATGTGAATAAAGTAAATGTCTGGGAAGGTAGAAGCAGGGTCTGTAGGAAGATGTGGGTGCTCAGGGCGTCTAGACTGTCTGGACCCGAGCCCAGAGACAGTGCCTCTTGCTGCTTGAACACAGAAGAAAAGCCGCTGAAGAGAGGTGGGGAATGCGTCCTGATGCGTCAGTCATCCTATGAAGTTTCAGGTGAGAATCCTAGGAAAGGCATCCTGTAAGATAAATTAGAAGCGATTAAGAAAGAACTCCAGAGGAAAATTAAGATAAGAATTGTGGTACAAAGCTGTACATGCTCTCAGGGGGCCTACAAAAAGAAATAATAAGAGTGAAAGATTTCTGCAAGTATAAGGATCAAAGCCTACTTCAAAATCAAGTACATAATGGATCCGAAGCATTTCTCACCTGTGTTGGTATCATGAACGTTCACTGAAGCCTTCGTACTGAACTCACACTATACACACTTTTAGCTGAGCATCTGACCCTACACACTATCTGAAACACTTCAGCTCAGGCAAAGACAACTGTGCGTTCAGAGTTGCTGTGATTTTACTGCAAATTCAGAAATGTAATGGCTTTACTATGGAAAACAAAGTCAGTCCTTCATATATATCAAGTTATTATAGCTTTTTTAAATTTCAGCTTATTTACTTTACATCCCAAAGATGCCCCCTTCTTCTTCTCCTACCAGTTTCCCCCTTTTCCTTCTTCCCTCTTTTCCTGCCCCCCCCCAGAAAAGGGGAGTAACCCCTCCTCTGCTATCAACGTTTCACAGCACATCAAATCACATCAAGACTGAGAATATCTTCATCCCCTGAGGCCATGCAAGGCAGCTCTGCCAGGGGCAAGTGATCCAAAAGCAGGCAATTAAGTCCGTGTTAGAAATAGACAGTCCCCCTCCACTTGCCAGGAGCCCCATATGAAGACCAAATCACCGATCGGCTACATGTGTGCAGGGGCATGGGTCTGGATCATGCATGCTCTTTAGTTGATGTCTCAGTCTCTGAAAGCCCCCGTGGGCTTTAAGTATGTGCCTTGAATCCCTGATATCTCCACCATTTTAAACGTGAAATAGGGTTGGATTTTTGTCAAAGGCCTTTTCAGCATCTAATGAAATGATCATGTATTTTTGTTTTTGTTTTTGTTCAGTTTGTTTATATGGTGGATTACATTGATGGATTTCGAACGTTGATTCATCCTCGCATTCCTGGCATGAAGCCTATTTGACCATGGTGGATGATATTTTTGATGTGTTCCTGTATTCGTTTGCAAGTATTTTACTGAGTATTTTTTGCTTCAATGTTCAGAAGGGAGATTGATCAGAATTCTCTTTCTTTGTTGGGTCTTTGTGTGGTTTAGGTATCAGGGTGACTGTGGCTTCACAGAATGGGTTTGGCAATGTAACTTCTGTTTCTATTATTTGAAATAGTTTGAGGAGTATTGGTATTAGTTCTTCTTTGAAAGTCTGATAGAATTCTGTGCTAAAACCACATGGTCCAGGGTTCTTTTTGGTTGGGATGCTTTTGATAACTACTTCTACTTATTTAGGGGTTATAGGTTTATTGAAATTGTTAATCTGATCTTGATTTAACTTTGGTAAGTGGTATCTATCAAGAAAATCATCCATTTCATTTGGATTTTTGAATTTTATGGCATACAGGTTTTTGAAATATGATCTAATGATTCTTTGGATTTCCTCAGTGTCTGTTGATATATTCCTCTTTTCATTTCTGATTTAATTAATTTGGATACTCTCCTTCTGTCTTTTAGTTAATTTGGCTAAGGTTTTGTCTATCATGTTGATTTTCTCAAAAAACAAACAAAAAATAAAAAACAAAACAAAAAACCCAGCTCTTGGTTTTGCTGATTCTCTGTATTGTTATTGATTTCAGCCCTGGGTTTGATTATTCCTGCCATTGACTCCTCTTGGGTGTGTTTGCTTCCTTTATTTCTAGAGCTTTGTGGTGAGCTGTTGAGTTGCTAGTATGAGCTCTCTCTCCACTTTCTTTTTCTTATATTTCATTATTTTTTAATTAAATTTTTATTTTTTAATATTAGTTTAATATTAATTAATTTAATATTTTAATATTAGTTACAGTTTATTCACTTTGTATCTCAGCTGTAGTCCTCTCCCTCATTCCCTACCAATCCACCCTCCCTCATCTCCTCCCTGCCTCTTTCCAAGACTACTGATAGGCAAGGTCCTCCTCCCCTTTCATCTTACCCTAGCTTATCAGTTATCTTCAGGACTGGCTGCAATGTCCTCCTCTGTAGTGTGAAGGTGCTTAGCGCTATGAACTTTTTTCTTAGCGCTGCTTTCATTATGTCCCATAAGTTTGGGTATGTTGTACCTTCATTTCCATTGAATTCTAGAAAGTCTTAAATTTCTTTCTTTATATTCTCTCTGGTCATTAAGTAGATAGTTGTTCAGTTTCCATGAGTTTGTATGCATTCCACTGTTTCTGTTATTGACGTCTAGCTTTAGTCCGTGGTGATCTGATAGAATTCAGGGTGTTATTTCAATTTTCTTGTATTTGTCAAGGCTTTCTTTGTCTCCAAGTGTGTGGTCAGTTTTGGAGAAGGTTTCATGTGATGCTGAGAAGGAGAATATTCTTTTGTGTTTGGATGGATTGTTCTGTAGATATCTGTTAGGTCTTATTGACTTATAATGTGGGTTAGTTTCTTTATTTCTCTGTTCAGTTTCCATCTCAATGATCTGTCCATTGGTGAGAGAGATGTGAAGTCTTCTACTCTTTTTTAAACTTTTTATTAATTATTTTTTACAATTTATTCATTTTGTATCCCAGCTGTGGCCCCCTCCCTCATCTACTCCCTATCTGTCCCTCTCTCCCTCTTCTCCTCCTATGCCCCTGTCTCTGGCATGAACTCAGTGGCAGGCTTTCTGATCATGACCCTTTGGTAGGTGCAGCCTTGTCAGACAACAGAGGAAGACAATGCAGCTATTATTGATTAAACCTGATAGGCTAGGGCCAGATAGAAGGGGAGGAGGACCTCTCCTATCAGTGGACTAGGGGAAGTCTTCTATTCTTAACATGTGGGATTCTAAGTGTGATTTAAGCTTTAGTAATGTTTCTTTTACAAATGTGGGTACCCTTGCATCTGGGGCATGTATGTTCAGAATTTAGATGTCATCTTGGTTGATATTTCCTTTGAAGTGCCCTTCCCCATCTCTTTTAATTAATTTTGGTTTAAAGTCTATTTTATTAGACATTAGAATATATACTCCAGCTTGATTATTGTGTCCATTTGCTTGGAAAACCTTTTTTTAGCTCTTTATTCTGAGGTAATGTCTATCATTATTGATGAAGTGTGTTTCCTGTATGTAACAGAACAATAGGTCCTGTTTATGTATCTATTCTGTTAGCCTCTATCTTTTTATTATGGAGTTGAGGCCATTGATATTAAGAGATATTAATGACCAATTTTTGTGACTTCCTGTTATTTTGATGTTAGTGGTGTTAGAGTATGTGTGCCTGCTTCCTTTCTTTTGTTTTTATGGCTGTGGAATTGTTTCCTGTGTTTCCCTGGGTATAGGTCACCTCCTTGGATTGGAGTTTTTCTTCTAGTGTCTTCTTGTAGGGCTGAGTTTGGGGCTAGGTATTGTTTGAACTTGGAATGTCATGGAATATCTTGTTTTCCTGGGTATAGTAGTCTGGTTGACATCTGTCCTCTCTTAGTGTCTGCATGGCATCTGTCAGGCCCTCCTGGCTCATAGTCTCTGCTGAGAAGTCAGGTGTAATTTTGATAATGTGACTTCATATGTGACGTGGCCTTTCGCTTTGCAGCTTTTATTATTCTTTCTTTCAGCTGTACATTTGTGTTTTGATCATTATTTGACAGGAGGATTTTCATTTCTATTCCAATATATTTGGTGTTCTGTAGTCTTCTTGTTTGCTTATAGGAATTTCTTTTTTAAGGTTTGAGAATTTTTCTTCTATGGTTTTGTTGAAAATATTGTCTGTGCCTTAGAGTTTGGTGTCTTCTTTTTCTTTTATTCCTATTCTTCATAGGTTGGTCTTTTCATATTGTCCCAGATTTCTTGTATGTTTTATTTCAGGAACTTTTTAGATTTAACATTTTCTTTGACTGCGTATCAATTTCTTCACTTGTATCTTCTTTACCTGGGATTCTCTCTTCCATCTCTTGTATTCTGTTATTTATGCTTGTGTCTATAGTTCCTGTTCTCTTCCCTAGGTTTTCTATCTCCTGCATTGCCTCAGATTGTATTTTTTTTATTGCTTCTATTTTCATTTTTAGGTCCTGGACAGTTTTATTCATTTCCTCCTATCATTTGGTTGTATTTTCTTGTATTTCTTTAAGGGATTTGCTCAGTTCCTTCACCTGTTTGATTGTATTTTCCTGTGTCTCTTTAAGGGATTTATTTGCTTCCCTCACTCATTTGGTTGTATTTTCCTGCAGTTTTTTTTTAAATTTTTTTATCTTTTTTTATTTTATTTTATTAATTACACTTTATTCATTTTATATCCCCCCATAAGCCCCTCCCTCCTCCCCTCCCGATCCCATCTTCCCTCCCCTTTCTGCATGCATGCCCCTCCCCAAGTCCACTGATAGGGGAGATTCTCCTCTCCTTTCTGATCTTAGTCTATCAGTTCTCATCAAAAGTGGCTGCATTGTCCTCTACTGTGGCCTGGTAAGGCTGCTCCCCCCTTAGGGGGAGGTGATCAAAGAGCAGGCCTCTTCTTTTAAGGCCTCTATCATTTTCATAACCTAGCTTTAAGATTGTGTGTGTGTGTGTGTGTGTGTGTGTGTGTGTGTGTGTTTCCAGTGTGATCGCTTCCTCGGGGCTTGCTGCTGTAGTATAGCTCAGTTTTGGTGGTGTCGTATAACCCTGGGTTTTGTAGCTGGTGTTCCTGTGCTGATTTAGCCATTTGGTTGGCTCTGTTATTAGCAGGCCTAGGGGTCCCTGATATTAACAGGTCTCTGGGTTTGTAGGACAGCTCATGGTCTAAGATGGCTGCAGTTCTCTGATTTTCCTGCTGCTCCTTGATCAGTGCTGGTCTCTGGTGCCTCAGATCAGGGTGGGTCCTGGGGAACGGCACAGGCCTGGGAACTTCTGCTCACTGATCCGTGCTGGTCTTGAGGCCCACAGGTCAGGGTGGATCCTGAGAAATGGTGCAGGCTGGGGAACTGGGCTGTGTTATGCACAGGTGCAAGGTATTATACCTTTCAGTTATACAACGATGCATTGCTTGGCTTTGAACATTACTGTTTTACTTACTGATTTGAGTTTTATTTTTAAAAGATATCTAATGAATTTTGGCTTCTGATAAGGACAGAATGTCTCACAATTTTGAAATTGGTCCTAAACATACTTCTAAATAAGAAAAAAATATATATATAATATAGTCAGAGGCAAGGACATCTGGAAGAGTCCAGACTGGACATGACCAGACTGACTGAGTTGGACAATGTGTGGAGTGGGGGAGGGGATCAAAGAGAGAGGAGAAGGGAGAATCATGTGTAATACCCAGGAAGCCAAAAATTCAAAAAGGGGTGGGTAACTGAAATGTCTGGTTTATATAGAGAAGAACCTCTGGGGGAAGGGCACGGTAATCCCTGGGCTGAAAAGTTCAGTGTAGATGGCCACATTCTGTAGCAGGTAGGGACTGAGGGATGTTGCGAGAACCCGGAGGCCAGGTTCACTTTGATATATTAAATATGAACCTCAGCCATTTGTTCTGGCATTGAAGTTTAACATCCCAGCCTTCTTGCTGATAGTAAATGAATGATAAGCGGTGAGGTCATTGTCTATGACTACTTTCTCCTGAAATTGGGGCATCATTGTTAGAAACCCAAAAGCTGGAATGTTGACCTAGTCCAGGAAGAACAAGTTGTTTCACTTGTTGTTCAGGCTCTGCAGGACCATCTGGGGTTGGGCAGCAGTTGGAGCAGTTTGCAGTCTTTAATTATTGTTAATCTGTTGGAACATATATATATATTAAGGACAGAAAATAAAATTAAGAAATTTAGGGGGGATTATTTTTTTCTTAGGGTATACATTTGAAATGTTTAGGCCCCTGGACCTGCAGCTGGAAGAGGGGAGTCTCAAGATAAGGAAAAGGGAAGAGATTCTACCTGCAGAAATAGGCAGGTAGGGGAACAGGCTTTTGATTGACAGTACTATTCTGGCGTCCATTTGACCTGTGAGAAGTGCATCCAAATAGATTACCTGAAGCTTACAGGAATTTTTTTTTAAGTGTATAAAAAAAGATTCTTTAGGTATGTCAACATTAACAGTGTTTTGTAACCTGTACTGAATTCTGCATTGTAGAAGGAATAGTAGACTCACACTTTTGTGTCCTAGCAAAAATTTGGGAACACAAAAATGATTTTGGTTAAAATGCATTAACATTCTAGAAGCATTCACTCTATCCAGAAGATTGGGTGTATATAGCTTCGACAGATGTTTTTAGCACATTGAGAAGCTCTTTTAAGTCTTCACTTAGAAGACAACCAAAGGAAATGTAAAATCCTGAGCTTAAACTATGAGAATTTTAAATGTAAATGTTCTTATTCCCTCTGGGGAAGAGATGAGATGAGAGCCATACACAAGCATTACTAACTCATGGCCTGGGCTGAGTCCAGAGAATTTCTATCTCAATACACTTAGGTTTAGGCCTGGAAGCTTCTAGACTGCATACAATCTAATCTTCTGCAAGGTTAGACCTTGAAGGCTTCAGCTTCCAGCCTCCAACTGCTAACCTAGGCCTTGACTGTTTTCAGCCTCTGTCACTTTCCGCTGAATAAATTCATTCCTTCTAGCTCTTTCTGAACTCTGGCTGGTTGGTTCAATTCAGCTGTTCTAGCTCAAACTCCTCTCCAAGATCACTGTTTCAAACTGGTTTCTGACTAACTTGCTCTGCCTGGAAAACCTCCCTTTGAACTCCAGGAACTGAACTGCAAATGAAATCAACTATATTCGACTGAAGTACACCAAACTGCACCAATCTGTACTCCTGAATGGTATTGTCTCCACAAAGTCTACGGTACTCTTACATTGCAGTTTCTTCCACTGTATTATATTGTCTATCTAACTAACTCTTTTTCTTCACTGCTCTTAAGTAGAGTGTATTGTATCTCTGACCCATTCTGTCAAATCTTTCTCTGATTTGTCACTTTGTCTGTCCCTCAGTTAGAGTTTATTTTTTGGGATTAAATATGTGTATTAAAGGCATGTCTGTATTCCAGCCAGAAAGATTAAAGGTGTATATTAAGGCTGTGTCTGTAGTTCAGCAGGCTCATACACACCTAGGTCTTGGGATGTAATCCTTGACTGGATTGTGCAAAAGAGTTACATGGCGGGTTCACAAACCACGCCACGCGACTGGTTCCATGGGGGAGGTTTATTGAGGAAAAGGGTAGGGAAAGGGAAGGGGGAAGGGAAGGGAAGGGAGAAGGGGTCACAGAGACTGTCTCTAGGAAAGGCAAGAGTGAAAGAGAGAAGGAGCTTCTAGTTCTCTTATAAGGTGACCCAGAGCATGTGCAGGTGGTTCCAGGTGGTCTGTAGGTGGCTTCACAGATGCCTGATATCCAATATCCGGTTTGTCAGGTCCCTTGGGGCTGGCCTTAGAGATGCCTGCTTATGGATCCCAACATTTATAACTTTAAATTTTTACCATCATATAGAGGATATTGTAAAACAGATTTGAGTCATATATATATAGTAGGTTGTAGCAAATATAACCTTTAATTTTTAGCATCATATAGAAATCCATGTTAGTCCAAAATATTTTGGAGACTTGTAGCTTTCTTAGTTTAAAAAGAGAAACAGTACTAACTAAGGGTTCAGTAGGACTAAGAAGTTTTATCATATGTGCTGCTTTATGCCATGTGGTCATCTTAAGATGGTGAAGTCATAAGGCATACACCCTTTAACCTTGTTTAAAATGGCTGCCAGTCATGTGGCTATTTACATCCTGAAGGTCATTGACCAAGATGGAGAAGAGCCATTCCTCTTCTATTTAAAACAGCTGTTTTCATAAAATAAAGTTGAATTTAAGTTATATTATACGGTATATTTTAGATAAGGGTTTAATCACATATGTAGAATGTTGTAGCAAATTAAAATTCCTATGATAGTTTTTAATTATAAGCCTTTTGTTGTAAGTTTAAAGGCATACTTTGTTACAGATTTTACAGATTCTTTAACCACAGCCAGTGAATTTACAAATCAGTTTTGAGATAAAGACTGTTTACACAAGAGTCTTGAAAGATTTCTTTCTTTTTTTTTTTTGTGGTACAATTATTTTAATTAATTAATTAATTTTTTACATTAATTACAGTTTATTTACTTTGTATCCTAGCTGTAGCCCCCTCCCTCCTTCCCTTCTAATCCTACCCTCCCTCCCTCATCTTCTTCCTGCCCCTCTCTAAGTCCACTGATGGGGGAGGTCTTCCTCCCGTTCCATCTGATCCTAGCTTATCAGGTCTCTTCAGGGCTGGCTAGAATGTCCTCCTCTGTGGCCTAGCAAGGCTGATCTTCCCTGGGTGGGGGGAGGAGGCAAAGAGCCAGCCATTGACCCATTGATAACCAGGGTTGAAAGATTTCTTAAAAGCAGAACACAAAGAAATCATGGGGATAAAAGATTTAAGAGTAGAAAGTTTTAAACTCTTAGAGATAAGTGAATTTGGGATTATTTTCTTTGTACAGTGGCAGAAGTTGTTAGAATCTGTGAGAATTTGGAAATTGAGTGCACTGTCTTTGACCAGCAAGCTATACTGAGGTCAAGCCTTTTTCAGTAAGAGAGGAAAGCTTTAGGGCATTCCCTGAGTCTCAGAAAGGAATTGAATTCAAGGAAAACAGGAGGAAAACAAAAAGCTCTACCATAGGGAGGGCTAGGCAGTGAAGGGACAGAGATTAGTGTGGGCATAAAAGAATGACAAGGAGGAAAAAGCAGGAGCCTTACCCAAGAGAAGGTTCTAATACCACGGAAGCAACAAATGCATAGAGAAGCTGCAGGGCTTAGCAGACAGTTTCTAAGGGAGACAAAGGTATGGGCCCAGGAGGGCACAAGGAGATATATAGCAGATAGCTCTGAGGGCAGGGAACAAGACAAGGGTCTCAGATCCAGGCAAACTCCTAGGGGGAAAACATAGCCCAGGGCAGGGGCATCTGAGAGAGTCCACAGGACCATATAGAGCTAGGTTATGTGGGCAGAGGGGGAGGGGGAAAGAAAGAGAGGAGAGAGGGGAACCTGGTGTAGTAGCCAGGAGGCTAAAAGTACCAATAAATAAATAAATAAATAAATAAATAAATAAATAAATAAACAAGGTGCAGGTAAACAAAATATCTGTATTATATAAGGAAGAGTGTCTGTGCAAAGGGGAACCTCAACCGGTGGGCTGGAGAGTTCAGAAGAGGATAGGGTACACCAGTCATCTTCAGTAACAGATAGGGACTGAAGGATGCTGGGAGAACCTGGAGGCCATGCCCGCTTTGACATGTTAAATAGGCACCTCAGCAGTTAGTCCTGGGTTTGAAATTTTAAAATTTCTATTTCTTTTTGTCATATACTATGTAAATTAACATGATCGTATCTTTTGCTCCCTAGAATATAACAATTCATTTCCATCAGCGACACCATTCTGAGCTCCGTAACTTAGTAAATCTAATGACAGTTGCCGGGAAATAAGTTGTCCTAGAGTCCATTAACTACTATCAGAAATAGCCGTTTTCAAAATGTCCGGGAAGTCTAAAAGGAGCATTGACTTCACTTTACCACCCACACGGTCCTTGAGAACTCAGGCTCACTACATGTCAGCTGCTGTTCAGTCTGTTATAACAACTCACAAGCTAAATGATCTGGGGGAATTTGCATTTTTTCTGGCCTTACTATTTTCATCTATAAATATACGACCTTTGTTAGAAGACAATTCAGTACTCTTTAAAAGGCATTAATGAATGAATATTTTAAAATATCTTGAAAGAGGGTGTGGAACATACTAAATACTAAAATTATCATTAAAAAAAGTTTCAACTGCTTATTTGTTTAAAATTGTTTGGTCACTCACTATGGTTAAAAGTATAGTACTTTATGCTTCTGGTCAGCAAAACGTCCCTGGAGGTACTCTTTTTCAATTTGCCATGCTTTTGTATTTGTAATAAGCCAACCCCTGACCTGCAGGTACTTCCATGTGAACACTGCCATTTATCATGTCAGATTAAAGCAAAATTTATTGCGTTTTCTCTACTCTGCGTTAACTGCATATACTCTTACTACTGAATTCTATTTGAGCCAAGAAAGAAACAGTCAGAGTTGATGTTTGAAGCTCTCTGTATTCATGAAGTTAGAGAAAATATGTGTCTTGAGATAAAAACACAGCTGAGGTTTGGTTACGGCTAGCTGCCTGGAATATAAACTCGCTGTTAAGTACTTAAATAAGCCCAACATCTGGCTGGCCATTTATTATTCATTCTGCTTCCTAGGGGGAAATACTGCAAATGAGAAAGCATATGTTGACTTGGGATCATTTCAATAAAAACTCTTTCTTATGCAAATATTTATCTTAAATTCCTAAAAGCTACTAATGAAGGCAAAGATTTTTTGGGCAGACAATGGAATACTGTTGACACTGGGGATATGGGACATGGAGAGAGCTAAATTTTCAAGGATAAACTGAGATTCTTTTTGCTTAGGAGGTTCCCTTGTGCTTTTGAAGTCTTACTAAAGTAAGCATTCATTGTTTACAAACATGAAAAAGAAACATCAACAACAAACAACAAAAACTACACAAAGATTCCAACAAAACATAATTTCATTGTGGCTATGGGAAAACTGGGATTTTTTTTTTTTTTTTTTGGTTAAGTTAAATGCTTTCCACCATCTTGTTGAATTTTATCAGAAGCCATGAAATAACTACTGTTTTCTTACTCCATAAGAAGAAAATTGCACAGCTAAAAAAAGTCTTACCAAGTTTTGGTTTTGCTGTCTTTCCTTACTCTTGCTAGAATATAGTTTTTAAAACGTGGAAGACCTGGACCCATGGAAGCTTAACAAGATGGTTGTCTAAATAAGACATGCATAGTAACCAAGACTGTTGGTATGACCATGTGGTTGGGGGATATTTCCTGAGGACCCAGCCCTTGATGAGGGGCTACAGGCAATCAGTAGCTGCTGAGGGAGGGAGAATCACTCTTCTCTAGGGTCAAGCTCCTTCATAGTTAATCCTAAGAGATCAGCTTGAAACACAGGTACTCAATGGACTCAGTAGGGTAAAACTATACAGAAATGTCTCTCTCTCTCTCTCTCTCTCTCTCTCTTGTGTGTGTGTGTGTGTATGTGTGTAAATCAATAATTGTTACAGAAGAAAGGTCTTCCTAAAACAGATCTCTATGCTTTCTCCATTTCATGTGGCTTCTGGTTCGGGATCTTTAGTTTGACTATGTAACCTGAAGTAATTGAAGAAGCTATAAAATAGAATGAGAGGGTGGGGAGGGTGGCAGGGGTGGGCGCTGATTTCCAATTAGGTTAACGATGTTATCAGCTGTTCCCAACTTAGCACAGTGTTTTCTATGGTTTTGTCCTATACCTCTTTTATTGAGTGTGTGTATGAGGAAGGTTATTTCTACCATTCCTAGTTTCTTTGTGGCTTTTGTCATGGAAGGATGGTGAGTTTTCCAGGAGCTTTTTTCTGTTTCTGTTAAGATGATAATGAGATTGTTGTCCTCAGTCTACTGTATTTACTGATTTACATAAACTGAGTAAAGCCTGAATCCCTGGAATAAAATAAAATAAAACAAAACAAACAATGAACAGAAAGAAAGGTTTGGAATTGAGAATGGGTGAAGGCCCATGAAAGGAAGGAGGAAGATGGAAAAGTTGTAAAGATAATATTTACACTTGAAATTTCCAAAAAGTAAAAACAAGAATGACTTAATTCTAATTTTGTAAGTTAATAAGTTTTTTAAAAAGTCATTTAGCATCCACTATCAAAACAAAAGATTTAAAATGTTTTCTATTGTTTCACAATTGTGGGGTTAATGTTGTATATTAACTTCCTGGATCTGGAATCAACTCAAAAAAATCTGCTGGATATTCCTGGGAAGAATTTTCTTTGTTTCTTTGTATCTTTGTTTCTTTCCTACTTTCTTTTTTTAATTAAATTTAATTGAATTAATTAATTCAATTTACATCTTGGTCATAGGCCCCTCCCTCTTCTCCTCCCAGTCACATCCTCCCTCCCACATCCCCTCTCCCCTATTTCTCAGAATAGGGAGCCTCCCCCACCCAGATCTTGCAGATCATCTATTCACATGAGGACTGAGTTCCTCTTACTCCCCTGTGGTCTGGTATGGAAGTCCCAGTAATCAAAAGCAGGAAGGAAGTAATCAAAAAGCAACAGCCTTACCAGGCCACAGAGGAAGACAATGCAGCCAGTCCTGATGAGACCTGATAGGCTAGGGTCATATGGAAGGAGAGGAGGACCTCTCCTCTCAGTGGACTTGGAGAGGGGCATGGGAGGAGATGGGGGAGGAAGGCTGGGATTGGGAGGGAATGAAGGAGGAGGCTACAGATGGGATACAAAGTGAATAAACTGTAATTAATATAAAATAAATAAAAAATTTCAAAAAGCAAACATAGTCCATGTCAGAGAAACTCCTTCTCTCCTAATTAGTGGGCTGACATGAAGCCTAAGATGCCCATCAGACTTATCTTCTTGCAGTCTGTGCATTGTAATATGTCTATCCTGGACTACATGACTAAAATCTACTTATAAGTGAGTATATACCATCTGTGTCTTTCTGGGTTTGTGTTATCTCACTCAGGATGATCTTTTCTAGTTCCATCCATTTGCCTTCAAATTTCATGATTTCCTTATTTTTAATGGCTGAGCAGTATTCCATTGTGTAAACGTACCACAATTTCTGTATCCATTCTTCAGTTAAGGGATACCTATGTTGTTTCCTATTTCTATCTATTATGAATAAAGCTGCTATGAACATGGTTGAACAAATGTCCTTGTTGTACAGTGGAATATCTTTCGGGTGTATGCCCAGGAGTGGTATAGCTGGGTCTTGAGGTGTGGCTATTCCCAGTTTTCTGAGAAAATGGTATGATTTTCAAAGTGGTTAGATAAGTTTGCACTTCCACCAGCAATGGAGGAATGTTCCTCCTTTCTCCCCATCCTCACCAGCATGTGCTCTCAAGTTTCAGATCTTAGCCATTCTTACAGGTGTAAGATGGAATCTTAGAGTTTTTTCATTTGCATTTCCCTGATGATTAAGGACAGTGAGCATTTCTTTTTTTGTGCTTCTTTACTACTCGAGATTCCTCTGTTGAGGATTCTGTTTAGCTCTGTACCCTTTTTTTAACTGTATTATTTGATTTGTTGGTGTTTAAGTTCTTGAGTTCTTTGTATATTCTAAATATTAGCCCTTTGTCAGATGTAGGATTGGTGAAGATCTTATGTAGGATTGGTGAAGATCTTTTCCCAATCTGTAGACTGCCATTTCATTCTATCTTTGCTTTATTGAAGCTTTTCAGTTTCACGAGGTCCCATTTATTAATTATAGATCTTAGGGCCCAAGATGTTCAGGAAGCTGTCTTCTGTGCCAATGAGTTCAAGACTCATACTCACTTTCTCTCTTGCAGATTTAGTACATCTGGTTTTATGTTGAGGATAGAATCTGGAAACAATTTATATGTCCCTCAACCAAAAAATGAATACAGAAATTGTGGTACATTTACACAATGGAATACTACTCACCTATTAAAAACAAGGAAATTATAAAATCTGCAGGCAAATGAATGGAACTAGAAAAGATCATCCTGCGTGAGGCAATCCACAAGCAGAAAGGTACATATAGTATATACACACTTATAAGTGGATATTACCCATATAATATAGGATAAACATACTAAAATCTACAGACCTAAAGAAGATAAACAACAAGGAGGGAATATGCTTAATTCTCATTCAGAAGGGAAAAGAGGATAGACACTGAAAACAGTAGAAGAGAAGGAACAGGATGAGAGTCTACCACAATGTCCTCTATAAGACTCTACATAGCAGTAGACTGAAACAGATACAAAGACTCACAGACAAACTTTGGACAGAGTGCAAGGAGTCTTATAGAAGAAGGGAGAGATAAAAGAAACTGGAGGGGACAGGAGCTCCCAAAGGAAACCAACAAAGCAAAAAGCTGGGTCCAGGGGGGACTGCAGAGGCTGATGCATCAAAAACTTTCCATAGAGAGAGGACCTAGACTTCCTGCTCAGATATAGCACATAGACAGCTCAGACTTCGTGGAGGTTCTCTAGTATGAAGAGACAGTCTCTGGCATGAACTCAGTTGTCTGCTCCTTGATCACTTCTCCCTGGTGGGATGACCTAGCCAACCCAAAGAGGAAGAAGATCCAGGCAGTCCTGATGGGACCTGATAGGCTAGGGTCTGACAATAGGGAAGGAGGACTTCCTCTACCAATTGACTAGGGGAGGAAAAGGGAGGGAGGATGGGACCAGGAGGAGATGAGGGAGGAGGCTACAATCAGGATACAAAGTGGATAAATTATTAAAAAAATAATAAATAGTTGTTTATACTATTAAAAAACAATTTTTCACAGATCATAAAAGGACAATTCTAAACTTCATAATGGAGAAACAAAATCAACAACAATAACAGCAATCAACAAAACAAAAGCACTGACTAGCTAAAACAATCCTATACAAGAATAGAACTTCTGGAGGTATCTCCATACCTGACCTCAAGCTATACTACAGAGCCATAGTAATAAAAACTGCACGGTAATGTTATAGAAATAGGCTGGATGATAAATGAAATCAAAGACCCAGAAATAAATGCATACACCTATGTACACCTGATTTTTGACAAAAGAGACAAAAACCATACAATGGAAAAAAGACAACATCTTCAACAAATGCTGCTGGTCTAACTGGATGTCAACATGTAGAAAAATGAAAACAGATTCGTATTTATCACTCTGCATAAAACTCAAGTTCACGTGGAAGAGACCCAACCTAAAAGTCAGAGGCACCTTTCATTGGTAGCTCACGTAAAGTGAGGTTAAAGAACCTTTGCTCTTGTCTACTTGCCTTCATTCTAAGTTCTCGCTATAGAGTGCAGCCACTGCCCCTGCTTCTCCTGCCATTGCAACAGCATTCCTTTGCTGATATTAGTGATGAACTAGCCTGCCTTCATCTCAGGCTTGAAAGCCATCTTATAGAAATGACAAACTAGGTTCATTCCTGTTCGAGATCTGTTTCTCAAGGATTAGACTATGCCCCACTTATAACCATAACTACAAATAATTCTGTACTGCTTGTCCTGGGAAGTGGCAGCCATGCCTTTGTTTCAAAAGGTTATCATGACCATCTGTTGTTATGATTCCCTTTTTAATGACCACCTTGTCATGAGTACCTTGCAACTATGTCTGTTTCACAAAAGGTTGTTATGACCGTTATGACCAACTTGTTATGCTTATGTTCTGCTTTGCTCCCCGCTCCCAACTATGTGCCTGCCAAATCTTCTATTTGAAAAACCTCTATCCCTGACCTATATCTCTTATCTTGCCGTTGTCTAATGCTGATCTCTTAAACCCTTTCCCTATGGGGAGGCAGCCCAAGTACATGAATAAAAATGCTTACTTTAATTGCTTGATTTAATTAATCTGGCCATGGTGACTTGGGTCAGTGGTCTTTCTCTTCACATTGTTGGGATGAAATTAGACCCCATATCTTTGAGCTTCCATTGTGGAGTGGAAATTTTAAGGAATTTTCAGGGGCTTCATGGAATGGCTTCATGGAATCAGCTTCAAGGACTGAGTAAATACCAGCTTCTCTGCCTCTCCAGCATGAGACAGTCATTGTTGGAATACTCAGATCATACTTTGGAAGCCAATTCAATAAAATCCATTCCTTCACAAGACTCCATCTTGTAAAGATCTGAGTCTATTGAAAGAGAGAAAGCCTAAGATGAAATGGTACCCTGCTCCTCAAAAGCAGGGTACCCTAGAGAAAAATATTTCTCTAAGGTTAGCATACAAAAGTGGATATAGCTATTTGTAAATATTGTGGGGCAGTGGGTCCATTTCAAGCTAGCATTTTGGCAATGGTTTTTGAAGTCATGAATGATGCAACATTGAGGGAATCACTGAAAGCAGATGAGGCAAGGCGACACGTGGCATGGTTACAGTTCTTGTAGAGGAACACTGAGACGCTCTGCATCAACCTGTGAATGTGAAACCTAATTTACAATAGAGACTTAAAGATAGGAAGTAAGATGCCAGGTGCATGGGCCATCCACCACAAAAAGCTCTCTACAGGAACGGTAGCTGAGTTGAGAGAGCACTGATAGAACACTATAATGCTATAGTGTTCTATAGACAGCACACTTGGAGGTGTGGAACTGCTCTAGACTTTTGGGGCCCAGTGGATTATGTAACAACACAAAGCTGCTGGACATGGATCTGTAGAGAATGGCAATTGTCTTGCAGGACTTTGGTTTTTAGATTGATCATTCTTTGCTACGTCCTATTTCTTCTAATTAAAATGAGAATGTCAGTATAAACTGAAAGTGTGTAACTTGGTTTTGATTTTTATAAGATGTTATAATTAAAAGATTTTTGGTGCTGCATGATGGCAGCACATGCCTTTAATTTTAGCACTTGGCAGGCAGAGGCAGGTGGGTCTCTATAAGTTTAAGACCAGCCTGTTCTACAAAGCAAGTTTTATTATAACCAGTGCTACACAGACATACCATGTGTCAGGAAAAAAAAAAGATTTTGAACTTTTACTGTCTGAACTGTTAATGACTATATGAGCTTTTAAAACTGGACTGAATATAGTTTGGGATTTTAAAGTAATGTACCTGTGTATCAGATTGACAATTGGTGAAACTGTGGTATTTATTTTTAACTCTCAACATGACACAGGCCAGGATCAGCTATATTAAGAGTCTCAGAATAAGTTAGTAAAGGATTATCTCAAATATATTGATCAACGATGGAGGACATTCAAAGTGGATGGCATCATATTTTTGGAGAGGGCTTAGACCAAATAAAAAAGAGAAAGCTGGCTGAGCACCAAAACCTATTAGTCCACCTTCTATGCTCTTTCCGGTAGATCGATTGTAACCCTTTCTCTTATAATCTTGCCCTGGCGGCATAATGCTATGACAGACAGTAATCTGCAACTCTGATCTGAATAAGCCCCTATCACCTCAAGTTATTTTTGACAGAGTATTTTTTTCTTTTCTTTTTTTTTTTTTACAGCAAGTAAAGTAAGACACAATCAAACACTCAATGCCTATACTGTATTTGTGCATATAAGCAATCACTGGTCAGTTTATAAATTTCTTAAGTTGCTACCATAAGGAGTTTGTTAGATGATGTACAATGCAGATCACCCTGGATTCTTTCTGGACACTAAAAAGGAAAGCAAGCACACAAAGAGGCCAAAAACCGACAGCGTCACAAGTTCTCTGTAGCCAGGTTCTGAACAGTGCAATGACTTTTATCAAGTTCAGCACAAAAAACAAGGCTGTCCCCACATCATTATTTTCTCCAAGACAGCTGCATGGCCCTGGGCAAAGTACTTACCTCATTCTGGTGACATGAGGATTACATAGAATCGGAAAGTTCTTAGAACAACATCTGGATTGTAATAAGTTGGTGTTATTAAAATGTTGCCTATTATTATTATTATTATTAGCCTTTTATTAAATTATTTTTCATTCAGATTTCTTTTTCAATTTCTGTTAAGGAAATTCTGGATAAATAAATGTGTCCAGCTGGTAATCTTTTGGAAAAGAACATTTTGCTTCATATTATTCCTCTATATATAAAATAGAAAAGTGAGAAAAAGAAAATAACATGAAATAAATTTTTAGATATTTATTTTAGTAGCAAAAATGACTACATTCCTCCCCAAAGAATACACAATTCTGCCTCAGTCTTTGATCATGTTCCTTTATATATTGAATTATCATAAAGTAAACCAAACATTCACAATTCGTACAAGTAACATTTCTCTCTTGGGGGTAAATTCTATATGCACACTATAATATAATCACCAAACCATGAATAATATTTATTCATACAGGTATGCATCTACATGAGGCTACACAGGCAGGGAATAACCATGAGCTAATCAAGGAAAATTGTGGCTAACTTAGGGTAATCTGCCTCTTAGTTAAGTAGGAGGAGGACATGAGGGGACAAAGAAAACTGAGATGAATCTTGAGAGCTGTGTCTTCTGATAAAATATATCTTTAACTGTAAATATCTTTGAAGCTGTGGTTGGGTTTTTCTGACTATGTCAGAAAATAAGATAACATAAGACTTTACTAATTGCCACAAATGTACACCAATTAAGGGTCTGAATCCTCAAAATCCCACCGGTTCATTATCACTTACCCCTCTTACAGTCTTTCCTGGAGGATTGTCTTAGGTTTATTATAAGCTATCATGAAATACCATGACCAAAGACACTTGGAGAGGCAAGGGTTTATTCAGCTTATATTTCTTTGCTTCAATATCATTCTTCATCATCAAAGGAAGTTAGGACAGAAACTCAAACAGGGCAAGAATCTGGAGGCAGGAGCTGGTGCAGAGACCAGCAGTCTAGGGGTGGCTCCACCACAGTGGGCAGTACCTTCCCTCACTAATCAGTAAGAAAATATTGTACAGGCTTACCTGTAGCCATTTTATGGAGTCATTTTCTTAATTAAGATTCCCTTCTCTCAGATGACTCTAGATTTTGTCATGTTGACATAAAACTATTCACAATTGAACCCTTGTCATTTTGAGACACTGACACATCACCATTAAGCCACCCTTTCTTTCTCATTCAGACTCAGGATCTCACATTAAAAACATAACTAACTTTAAAAGTCTCACAGTCTTTACAAATTCAAACACATTTTAAAAGTTAAATATACAAAACCTCTTTTAAAAGTTAAAAGTTGCTCACCTTGTAAAAACAAACAAACAAAAATTAACACCTCCCAGCAACTGGCAAAGAGGACATTTTGTTGATGGTGGTTTTTGTACATCAGTAACGGGCTGAGCAGATGGCAGTCCTTTGTAGGGTGAAGACCTGCATTTAGCCATGCTAATCAGGAAGATGGGAAAAGACACCCACAGACCTGCTCTCCACTCCATGGCCTAGGCAGGCCATTGACACACAGGGCCCGGCCTACCGCCATGCAAACCTGTGAACTGCCATGCCACCCGCAGGCCAAGATCTAGGGCTCTGAGTTGACTTTCCCCCAAATCCATATCCTCTGTGAATGATGAGGTCAAGTGAAAAGGGCCGGTCCTGCTGATTCAAAGCTGCAGGATCTCCACAATGCAGGGCAACAACAGGATAACTGGGAGGAGTCCCAGTGAAGATGTAATATTGATGGTTTCACAGAAGCCAGAGACCTCGCACCAGGCTAATGACTTGCAATGCACATTTGTAAATAAAGAGGGATATATTGCGGGATACATTGTGACAAACTACAGCATCCACGATGAGGTGTAAGCTTTGTTGTGTGTGTGTGTGTGTGTATTTTATTTTGGGGATGAGGTTGCAAAAGTGAAGGGTGGACATAAGGGGACTGGAGTCCATGAAGTGAAACTCACAAAGAGTCAATAAAAAGTGTTTAAAAATCATAATTAAGTTAAATATTTTTCTCACTTCAAAAGGGAAGAACTAGGATACAGTCACAATCAGATCAAAGGAAACCAAACTTTCAACAGTATAAATAACTCAACGTCCAGGGTCTGGGATCCACTCATGATCATCTTGGCTACTCCAGAGGGATTGGGTCACTTCTAAGCTCCACCCTCTGTAACACACACAGCTTGTCTTCTCGGCTCTGGTTGGCTCTGCTCCACACCTGCTGCTGTTCTTACTGCTCATCCCTGGTACTGGAATCTACAAGATGCTACAGTCTTTTGCAACTGGTATCACGAAAAAGTATTCTTTTTCATGAATAGCTTCACCTAGGCTTTCTTCACTGTGTCAAGGTTCAAATTCTCTGCATGACTTCTTTAAGCCTGGGCTTTCAGTTGCTACTGAGGCTGTGAGTACCTTCACCTATGGCTTCTCCTGGCCTTTTACAGTGCCAAACCTCAGCTGCTTTCTGCGATGACTCCTTCACATCTTGAAAAACAATACCATCTGTGTGACTCTTACACTACCAAGTCTGGCTGCTAGCATGAGGTGCAACCTAGGCCGCATCTGGAGCACAGCTTTTGTTTGCTAACTCAGGAATCACTTCCCAGAAAATTTCATCCCAGCGATGCTGGCCTCTTGTTAATCACCATTAATTTCTCAGCTCCTGTTGCACAGCATCAGTTGTCCCAGTAAAAGAGAGGTTTTACCTCAGTGGTTCTCGTCTCTTGTTAATCACGGCTGTTTCTTCAGCTGTAGCTGACCAGATGCCACAGATTTGTCACACAAAAGACCAGGCAGAGACTTTACTTCCCTGTGAAACATCACAAGCCAGACCTCCATCATTTGAACTGCCTCCATCATTTGCACTGCTCTTAATATCCTTACCTTCAAAGCTCCTATGGCAAAGCTCACTGAACTCTCAACACTCAATGGCTTTTCTAGCTCAAAGTTTCAAAGTCTTTCCATAATCCTGCTAAAAATGAAATTGTCATTTCTGTCACACCCCACTGCCCTGATACTGAGTTGTCTCGGTTACAGTTACCATTGCTGTGAAGAAACACCATGACCAAAGAAACTTGTGGAAACAAGGGTTTATATAGATTACACTTCCATAATATAGTTCATCATCACGGGAAGTCAGGACTGGAACTCAAACAGGGCAGAAACCTGGAGGCAGGAGCTGAAGCAGATGACATGGAGTAGAACTGTTTGCGTTGATCCTCACGGCTTGCTCAACCTGGTTTCTTTCTTTCTTTTTCCTTTCTTCCTTTCTTTCTTCCTTCCTTCCTTCCTTCCTTCCTTCCTTCCTTCCTTTCTTTCTTTCTTTCTTTCTTTCTTTCTTTCTTTCTTTCTTTCTCTTTCTTTTTCTTCCTTCCTTCCTTCCTTCCTTCCTTCCTTCCTTCCTTCCTTCCTTTCTTTTCTTTGGAAACAATGTATTTTTTTATTACATTGCATTTTTTCTATCTACATGTTGTCAAGTTTGAATTTTTTAATTTTTATTTTTTATATTAATTACAGTTTATTTACTTTGTACCCCAGCTGTATCCCCCTTTCTCATTCCCTCCCAATCCCACCCTCCCTCATCTCCTCCCTGCCCCTCTCTAAGTCCACTAATAGGGGAGGTTCTCCTCCCCTTCCATCTGAGCCTAGTTTATCAGGTCTCATCAGGACTGGGTGCAATGTCCTCCTCTGTGGCCTAGCAAGGCTGCTCCTCCCTCGGGGGTGGAGGAGGTCAAAGAGCCAGCCACTAAGATCATGTCAGAGACAGTCCCTATTCCCCTTACTAGGGTACCCACTTGGATACTGAGCTGCCATGGGTTATATCTGAAAATTTCATGATTTCCTTTATTTTAATAGCTGAATAGTGTTCCATTGTGTAAATGTACCACAATTTCTGTATCCACTCCTCCAATGAGGAACATCTGAGTTGTTTCCAGGTTCTGGCTATTATGAATAAAGCTGCTACAAACATGGTTGAGCAAATGTCCTTGGTGTGTACTTGAGCATCTTTGGGATATATTCCTAAGAGTGGTATAGCTGGATCTTGAGGAAGCACTATTCCTAATTGTCTGAGAAAGTGCCAGATTGATTTCCAAAGTGGTTTTACAAGTTTACATTCCCACCAGCAATAGAGGAGGGTTCCCCTTTCTCCACAACCTCTCCAGCCTGTGTTGTCACTTGAGGTTTTGATCTTAGCCATTCTGATGGGTGTAAGGTGAAATCCCAGGGTTGTTTTGATTTGCATCTCCCTGATGGCTATGGACATTAAGCACCTTTTTTGTTTCTCTGCCATTCTATATTCTTGTACAAAGAATTCTCTGTTTAGCTCTGTACCTCATTTTTTAATAGGATTGCTTGATTTGTTGCTTTTTAACTTCTTTAGTTCTTTATATATTCTGGACATTAGCCCTCTGTCAGATATAGGGTTGGAGAAGTTGGTCCTTTCCAACTCTGTATCAAACTGGTTTCTTATAGAACCCAAGCTCATCAGCCCAGAGAAGGCACCACACATTATGGGCCATCCTAATCAATTGAGAATCAATTGTGAGGCTTTCCCACAACCTCATCCTATGGAGACATTTTCTTAATTGAGGTTCCTTCCTCTCAGAAGACTTTAGCTAATGTCATGTTGACACAAAACTATCCAGCACAAAGATTATAAGAAGAAATATCCTAAAAGAAACATCTGATCCACCATGACTTTTGATGACAATAAGTTAACCTCCATTACATGTCATTCACCTCATGTATATGTACATATACATACATGCATGTAGTAGTAATTAATGAAAAAAGAAGCTATAGATTTGAGAGAGAGCAGAGAAGCATATTTGGGAAGGTTTGGAGGAAGCAAAAAGAATGGAGAAATGATGTAACTTTTATAATACCCAAAATAAAAGAAAAAAATTATTTTTAAAATCCCACAGTCTAGAAACCAACAGGCTGTTGCTTCCCAGCGTCAGCCTTGATTCAACCCACTCCAATCTCTATCGGTAGTCTTCTTTTATTTTGTTTATTAAAATATATTTCTCAAGAAACTGTTTGTTTTTTTAACTGAATTCTTTCCTCTGAAAAGACAAGAGTTGAGAATAAACCTCCACACAATAACATAGGTCTTCTTTATAAAATATATTATGAATATAACTATACTTAAAATTTATGATAAACTCTTCAGGTTTTTTTACACTATCATTCTATAGCTGATTATATGCTTTGGCATAAAATTATCTGGGTCCAATATTTATACAACTTTACTTGAGTGACATTTTCCAAACTTCCATTTACTAACCAAAAGTAGAAATAAAATTCTAATGGCCATGTGAGGTAAAGTTCAGAGTTGAAATTTAAAAGTAATTTTCCCATTTTTGCCACTCTGAGCCAAAGGCATTTTCAGTGCCTATGTAGATATAAGCACATAAAAAAGCAAAATAAATGAATATTAATATACAGATGAAAATACCCACAACCAATCATTGTATGGAGTGTAGGGAGCCTTGTGGAAGAGTAGGGGGAAGGATAGAAGACCCAGAGGGAACAGGGACTTCCACAAGAAGACCAACAGAGCCAACTAATAGGGGCCCAGGGGGTCCTGTGGACACTGAAGCACCAATAAAGGACCATGCATGGACTGGACCTCATCTCCCTACACAGATGTAGCCGATGGGTAGATTGGTCCTCATATGGGCTGCCTAGTAAGGGGAATGAGGGCTGGCTCTGACATGGACTCTGTTGCCTGCTTTTCAGTCACTTTTACCCTGGTAGGCCTACCTTGCCAGGTCACAGAGGAAAAGGATACACTCAGTTCTGATGCAACTTGGTATGCTGGGGTTAGGGAGGGGGAGGGGCTCCCCTTCTCTGAGGAGTGGGTGAGGGGGATAGGGGAAACAGGGAGGAGGGTGGAACCTGGATGAGAGGTGAGAGGGGGCTACAACTGGATGTCAGATGAACACATAAAAAACAAAATTAAAAAATACACATTGATTATGTAAAAGATTAACACCAGAGCAAGTCTGGCTCATCAACTGAAGGCACTTGCCATCAAGGCTGATGATCTGAATTCAATCCCTTGAGATTCAAGGACAGAAATATACACGTCTACATGCTGCCTTTGATCTCCACACCTGTGCTGTGCATGAGCACATCCTCCCCAGTTCGGGACACAAAGGTCCATTTGCGCACAGATCACTACAGAATCCAGGAATGTTAAACGCACAGAGGTTTTTTCTCACTGGAGAAGATACCTGTTTTCCTGCCCAGAAGGCTAGGATTGGATAGTAAGAACCTGATGAGCTACTTGCTATCTGTGGAGGCAGACCCCATCCACATCATGCTACAGTCAGTCACGCCTCACCCAGATCCTCCAGAATGCTTGTCCTAGATGCTCCCTCCTTATCTTTAACTCCCCGTTTAACCCATCCTTAGAAGAAATGTCACATATAATTTATGGCCTGCTGTCCTCTATGCTATTGGTTGGAGACCACCCTAGAATCTAGTCCTTCAGCAATAGAAGACATCCTCATGGTTACATGTACTTTGTAATGGGGTACTTTCTAAGTAGTCACACCGTAAGCTTCATTGTGTATCTGGAATTAGAAGGATTGTTGCCTGGAAGCCTGAAATCGGAAAGATCATTCCTGGAAACCTTTCGCAAAATTGTAGTGTGTTTTAAATATGCTGACATGAGCCTCCTGGCATTAGATCCCTGGAGTACGATCCAGGTTGATGGAGTCAATCTGCACTGGGGGTTTTGATTCTTCTTTCTTCACAGATCACTGTCTGCACTGATACCTGGAGCAAGGGCGCCTCACTCCCCAACACACCACACTAAATAAGCAAACAAAGAAATAAATGTAACTTTTTTAAAAATAACAATTAAGTTGTAAATGTATCTAATAAAAAGGTACAAATGACAATTGAAAAGTAATAAAAAATCTACAAGATTTAGGCTTTGCTTTTTAAAATAATTTAAATGTAATATATGTTATGAATAGATAAATATAGATATAACTATTTCTTTCCTGAGTGTTGTGTTTCCACCCTAGTCAGGTTTTTGTGTTTAGACATTGTCTGCTTAATTAAAAAAATGTATTTAGGCATTTCTTCCTAGAAATATCCCTATTTCACCTTTACTTTTTAATCACAAGGATAATTTTTTAATAACAGAAAATTCAATGAAAAATTTATTTCAAATATAAACAAATCTTCGCTTACTTATATGATTTTTCTTAAAAAAAAGTACAAATTCATGGTCTTTGGTTGGAGAAACAGTCTCTTAAAAGACCCCTGTGCCCTGATATATTTGGACCTTGTGGACCTCCTGTTCTCTCCAGGTCATACTAACACCATCTTCTTTCATGATTCCCTACTCTGTGCCGAAGGTTTGGTTATGAGTCTCAGCATCTGCTTTGATACACTGCTATGTAGAGTCTTTCAGAGGCCCTCTGCGATAGGCTCCTGTCCTGTTACTTGTTTTCTCCTACATCCAATGTCCATCCCATTTGTCTTTCTAAGTAAGGCTTGATCATCTTACCCTGGGTCCTCTTTCTTGTCTTCTTTAGGTGCACAGATTAGAGACTGTTTCTCCAACCAAGGACCATTCATGAAGATAACCTAGAACTCCTGCTTGGATGTAGCCCATGGTAGCTCAGTATCCAAGTGGGTTCCCTAGTAAAGTAAACAGGGACTGTCTTTGACATGAACTCAATGGCAGGCTCTTTGACCTCTGCTTCCCTCCCAAGGGAGGATCAGCCTTGCTAGTCCACAGAGGAGGACATTGCAGCCAGTCCTGAAGATACCTGATAAGCTAGGTTCAGATGGAAGGGGAGGAGGACCTCCCCTATCAGTATCAGTGGACTTGGAAAGGGGAAGGGAGGAGATGAGGGAGGGAGGGAGGGAGGGACGGAGGGACGGAGGGAGGGTGGGATTGGGAGGGAATGAGGGAGCAGGCTATGGCTGGGATACAAAGTAAATGACCTGTGATTAATATAAAATATAAAAATTATAAAAAAGATATAAAAAAACAGATTCTTACTAAAAAGAAAAAAAAGTAACTCACTTTAAAGTGACTCTACCCTCATTGTAAGATGCTACATTTCTTGAAACAGCTCCATGAAGTTCAAAATATTTAACTGCTAAAAAGACATATTTTATTGCTATAACTCCCCACCTCTGGCAATTTATTACATCATTTCTTTTTTTTTCTGAAGATGTAAGAGAAAACTTGTTCTCAGGATAGACAGCAATTGTTTGTTATGTTATATATGAATGTTTTCATCATATTCCTTTGGAACATCCTTGCATCACATTCTTGTCGACACATTCAGCCTTCACACAGGGCTATGCTATGTCTTCACACAAAAGGCTCAAGTGAGCACAGCAGCATACTTCTTGCATGGCACAACCTGAAATATACATAGCTTTCACTCTCTTTCTACACACACACACACACACACACACACACACACACACACACACACACGCCTCTTTAAACAAGGAATGAAGCTGAAGGTTTCTGCCTTAGTTTACAGATCTGAATTCATACCTTAACCTAACTAAATAAACTCTATCAAAAAGTGACTGAACCTGATGACATTGACCAAAGAAGACACATCAGTATGCTTTTCTCAACAAACACTTGGCTATGGACTCTCTGGACCTTACAAAGTTCCTTGGCAATGCTACAAAAACACTCAGCTACCCCTGTCACCTCCTCCTCCTCATACTTTCTGTGACCTTATCTAGTTCAAGTTCTAGTTTGTTAGTCATTTCTTTTACTCATTGGCAATGTCAAATAATATATATTTTTATTTAATCATCGTTCCTCTCATTTTTTATTTTATTTAATCTTCTCTCACACAATACATCCCAATCAGATTCCCCTTCTCTCCTCCTCTTAGTCTTTTCCCTACCCTTTCTCTCCCCAAGATCCACTGCTCCTCCATTTCCCTTCAGAAAAGAGTAGGTGTCCCAGGATATAAACTAAACATGTCATAATAAGATGCAATAAGACTGGATACAAATCCTCATATCATGGCTACATGAGGTAACTCAATAGGAGGAAAAGGGTCCTAAGAGCAGGCAAAAGAATCCAACAAAGTCACTCGTACACGGAATCCTACGAAAACTCCAAGATAAACAACTATAACATATATGCACAGACCCATGCCAGCTCCATGATTGCCTTCAGTCTCTGAGCTGCCATAAGCCCTGCTTAGTTGATTCTGTGAGCTGTGGTTCTCCTGATGATGTTGACACCCGATGCTCCTACAATCCTCCCTCCTCCTCTTCTGTGGGGTTCCCTGAGCTCCAGGTAATGTTTGGCTGTGGGTCTCTGTATCTGCTCCTATTAGTTGCCAGAAGAAGCTTCTTTGGTGACGATTGGAATAGGCAGTTATCTGTGAGCATAGAAAATACCGTTAGGAATAATTTCTTTTTTCTTTTTTCTTTTGCCTGTCATGTTTGGTTCTACCCTCGGTCACTGGGCCATCAAGCTTCTGGCTTGTGGCCATCATCCAGGCAGTGCCAGGCATGGGGTCCCTGTAATGTCATGGGCCTTAAGTTTTAGAAATTGAGACCTTAACTTGAAGTTGATCCACTTGAAACTGAGTCATTGATTGGCCACTCCCACATTTTTTGAACCACCATTGCCATAGCACATCTTACAGTCAGGACAGGTTGTAGGCAGTAAGTTTTGTGTCCTAGTCCCACTACTGGAAGCCTTACCTAGTGATAGAAGGTGGCTGGTTCGGGTTCTGTCTCCTCCATTACTAGGAGTTCTCACTAGGGTCATCCTCATAGATTCTAGAAAGTTTCTATTACTCTTGGTTTCCACATTACCTCCCAAAGTACCCTCCATTCCAGTTATCCCTCTCCATATTCTTTCCCTCTGTCCATACTTTCCTCATCTGGTCCCTCTTGTTCCCATCCCTACCTGACCTCAGTCCATCTGCTAAATCTATTCTATTTCTTTTTCCCAAGGAGATCCATTTATCTTCCCCTACAGACCTCCTTATTACTTAGCCTCTCCGGGTCAGTAATTGCAGCATGATAATCCTATACTTAACAGCTAATGCCCAGTTATAAGTGAGTACATACCATGTTTGTCTTTCTGGGTCTGTGTTGTGACAATGCAGCATGATTTTCTTCTAGTCCCATCTATTTGCCTGCAAATTTCATGATGTCATTTTTTTAAACAGCTGAGTAATACTCCATCATGCAAATGTACAACATTTTCTTTTTTTTTTATTTTTTATTTTTTCAATGCAGTTTATTCAGGAACCTTGAACAATCATCTGACCCTGGGGAAAGCCAGCCCACAGCTTAAATAGCCTCTGGGTAGCCAACCCCAGCGTGCCACGTGGGCAATGCAGATAGGTCCACATACATGGAAGCAAGCCAGATCCTCAGCCTTAGCCAAATGTGGAATTGTTCGTGACAGAGAGCCCTCACCATCGGGAAGGTGGAAGGCAGAAACCAGCTCCATCTTTAAGGCATAGCATTCCGCAGCTCTCTACAGTTCCCCCTTTTTGTTTTAGACACATCAGGCAAGAGTAGAGGTCTGATCTCTGATATTAGAAATAAATTGGGACTTTGTACTGATGTTCATTTAGGTGTCATCCACCCAAAGAGCATCAGACCCGTCTGATACCTTTTTCTCAGAGGCGGGACCTGGGGCATCAACCCGCATGCAATCAGACATGCTCTTCTCTGGGTCGAAAGCGGCTGACCCTGAGTGCAGTGCTTAGCCTCGCATCCTGAGCGTAACATTTTAGCTTTTTATGGTATCCAACCATGCTTGGGGAGAATGTCCTGCTTCAATGGCTGTAAAGGCCTGAATGATCATGGCTGCATTACGCTGTTGTGAGACTCTAATCTTGCATATACACCACAGGCAAACCAAGGAGACCAACACCAGAAGGCCTGCTAACCCTCCCATGCCCGCCCATTCCTTCAGATGATTCATGGCTGCAGCAATCCATGATGATAATCTTGTGGCTAGTCCTGCGTCCACTCCGGTAGAATTTACTGTGACAATGGCCACTGTCAGCTGCTCCATCATAGTATCGAATTCTCCAGTCCAATTACCTAAAATATAGCTCGACAATTGTTTAGACAGATTTGCAGCACAGGAAAAATTCTCATGTTATATGCTAGTGACTCAAAGTCCAGCATATTTTCATTGACAGCCAAGTTGAGCGATTTGCCATAGGGTATCAATTTGCTCCTGCACGAGGTCAATCCTCTGACTGAACACCATCAAGCTTTCTTTTAGTTGAGCATTAATTCCTTTTTGTACAACTAAGGCATGAGCTACATTGGCTAAATGATTATTCAGGGTCTGAGCAGTCTGCCCAGTATGACTCATCTTTATCCATTCTTTAGTCCAGGGTCATCTAGGTTGCTTTTAGTTTCTGTCTATTATGAATAAAGCCACTAGGAGCATAGTTAAGCAAGTGACCTTGTAATAGGATACACCATCTTTTTGGTATATGCCCAAGAGTGGGCTTATACTGGTCCAAGCTGAGTCTTGAGGTAGATTGATTTCCATTTTCTGATGAACTGCCAGACTAATTTCCATATTGTCTGTACATGTTTGGATTCCCACCAGTAATGGAGGAGTGTTCCATTTGCTCCTTGCCAGAATGATCTGTCCGTTGTGTAATTGACCTTAGCCACACTGACAGGTGTAAGGTGAAATACCAGGATCCTTTTAACTTGCATCTCCCTAATGGCTTAGGATGTTGAACATTTCTTAAAGTGTTTCTCAGCCATTTAAACTTCTCTACTGAGAAATCTCTGTTTAGATCTGTACCCATTTAAAATTAGATTATTATTATTATTTAGTTCTTTATATATTTTGGAGATTAGCCTATTATCAGATGTGTTGTTGGTGAAAATCGTTTCCCATTATGTAGGCTGCCATTTTGTCATACTGATGGTGGCCTTTGCCTTACAGAGCTTTTCAGTTTCATGAAGCCCCATTTATCAATTGTCCATCCCAGTGCCTGGGCTGTTTGTGCTCTGTTTTGGAGGGTATCTTCTGTGTGACGCATTCAGTGCTATTTACTATTATCTCTCCTATCAGGTTCAGTGTGTCTGGTTTTATGAAGAGGCCTTTGATCCACTTGAAATTGAGTTTTTTAAATTTTTTTTGAAGAGTGATAAATATGCATGTATTTGAATTCTTCTATATGCAGACAACCAGTTAGACCAGCACCATTTGTAGATGTTTTCTGTTTTCCACTGTATATTTCTGGATTCTTTATTAAAAAAAATCAGGTGTACATAGGTGTGTGGATTTATGTCTGGGTTTTTTGATTCTCTTCCATTGCTCCATGTGTCTGTTTTTATGGAAATTGCATGCAATTTTTATTACTCCAGCTCTGTATTAGAACTTGAGATCAGGAATGGTGATACCTCTGGAATTTCTTTTATTGTATAGAATTGTATTAGCTATCTTGGGTTTTTTGTTTGATTATTGTTGTTTCAAGGTTTATAAATATTTGTGTTGGAATTTTGATGGGGATTGTGTTGAATCTGTAAATTGCTTTTAGTAAGATGAGCATTTTTATTATGTTAATTCTACACATCTATGAGCATGGGAGATCTTGCCATCTTCTGATATCTTCTTCAATTTCTTTCGTCAAATATTGAAGTTTTTGTCATACAGGACTTTTACTTGGTTAGGATTACCCCAAGATATTTTCTATTGTAAAGGGTGTTGTTTCCTTGATTTCTCTTTTAGTCAATTTGTCATTTGTATGTAGGAAGGCTACTGATTTTTTTTTTTCTTTTTAGTTAATCTTGTATCCATCCACTTTGCTGAAGGTGCTATTAGCTGTAGGAGTTCCTTGCTAGAATTTTGGGGTTGGTTATACTATCATATCATCTGTAAATATTGAAACTTTCACTTCTTCTTTTCCAATTTGTATCCCCCTTAATCTCAATTTAGTTGTCTCATTGAACCACCTAGAACTTCAAGTCCAATATTGAATAGATATGGAAAGAGTGTATAGCCTTGTCTTATTCCTAAGTTTTGTAGAATTGCTTTGAGGTTTTTTTTTTTTTTTTTTTTTTTTTTTCATTTAATTAGATGTCGTTTATAGTCTTGCTTTTATAAATTGCCTTAATTATGTTTAGGTATGTCTCTTGTGTCCGTACTCTCTAGGACTTTTATCATGAAGGGGTGTTGGATTTTGATAAAAGCTTTTTGGCATATAATAAGACGATCATGCTTTTTTATTTTTCCTTTTAGTTTGTTTATATGGTGGATTGCACTGACAGATTTTCATATGTTGAACCAGCACTGCATCTCTGGGATGAAGCCTACTTCATTATGGTGAATTATCTTCTTGATGTGTTCTTGGATTTGCATTTGAGTGTTTTGGCATCAGTGTTCATGAGGGAAACTGGTTTGTAACTCTCTTTGTTAAATCTTTGTGTGATTTGTGTATCAGGGTGATGGTAGCTTCATAAAATCAGCGATAATTCTATTTTGTGAAATAGTTTGGGGAGTATTGGTATTAGCTCTTCTTTGAAAGTCTGGTAGAATTCAGTGCTAAAACCATCTTTCCCTGAGCGTTTTTTGTTTTGTTTTGTTTTTTGGTTGGGAGAGCTGTAATGACTACTATTTCCTTACTCTTTATATATCTATTTAAATTGCTTATCTGATATTTATTTAACTTTGATAAGTGGTATATATAGAAAAAATTGTTCATTTCTTTTAGATTTTTCAATTTTGTGAAGTACAGGTTTTTGAAGTATGACCTAATGATTCTTTAGATTTTCTTAGTGTCTGTTATGCCCCCTGCATTTGTTAATTTAAATACTGTCTCTCTGCCTTTTAGTTAGTTTGGATAAGGGTTTGTCTATGTTGTTGATTTCCTCAAAGAACCAATTCTTCATTTCACTGATTCTTTGTATTTTTTATTATTATTATTGATTTCAGCCCCCAGTTTGATTATTTCAGGCCTGCATTCCTCTGTGTGCTTGCTTCTTTTTGTTCCAGAGCTTTCGGGTATGCTGATACGTTGCTAGTATTAGATCTCTTCAAAAAATTCTTTCTTTCTTTGTCATCCACTGGGTTTAACCAGGGCAAATGTTATGAGTGTGGATATGGAGCTATCGACTAGAGCATGGGTAACTCACAAATGGTTACTTCACTGAAAACAATGTCTTTCTTTCCTAGCAGCCCTCATCTGCTAATAGGTCTCCTGGGTAAGGCTGGGACACCTGAGATTTGGTTGGTAGTTTTGTAAGTAATATCTCTTTTCCATTCTTCTTTCTTATGGTATCACAAGAACCAATACTCCATAATGTTCCACTACAATACAGTGTCTCTTATTCTGTTACTATCTACTTTCAGTTTATGCCACTATTAAGCCTCTTTTTTGGATGAAGTCCTAGTTAATGAGTGATTTATGGAAATTATTGTGGATTTTCAACTTCAGACTTTCCATTTCTTTCTTTCTTTCTTTTCACATGCATTCTTTATTCAAACGGTCCTATTTAAATCTGTATATATTTGCCATCTATACCATGGATTTCAACCTGCAAATGTTATAGAACGGTTATATCTAGCAACATATTTGTTAGTGACACAATAATCATGTTTGCAGTGAGAACACAGAGTTTACTCTTGGTGTCTTTTCCCAGAATCTGTATGCCAGACAGTGGAGAGTTTTACGGATCATAGTGTAGACTCTTCAGTTTACTTATACATTTTATAATGTTCCAAATAGGCTATTTGTCATCTCAAACGTGTGATTTATTAATGATAAAAACACTCAGAAATAATTTTGTAGCAATGATGACTTACAAAAGATATTGTTTGGTGAGATTGCCCAGCATACACCATGTCACAGAAGCTTCTTCCAAATGCCGTCTGGCTGTAACATTGGTCATTGACCAGTCTCTAATGGTTCTCTTAGCAGTTGTTTCTTTATATTAACCTCAAATTCCCAGGTGAATCATTAACATTTTTACATATATTTCTTTAAACAAATTTTATTTTTCTCCTGAAGGCTTAAAAATGGGAACACATGGCTTCCTTTCTGATGACTTCTATTTTTAGTTCTGTTACTTGGGCTCTGGTTGATTCACCCTCATGATGTGTCTGTAATTGCTGATTTAATGATGACTACCTATACAATTACTTACTCTCTGGCTTGTGTTATCTCTCACTGCAGGGCAGGTTCATTTGGTTTGGCATTTGGTTAGAGAAGGTGCAAATTCCCACCAAGTGAATCAGATGCTGGATTCACAACTGTGCAGACTGAGCCTGTCTGCCTTTGCTCTTGTGGTGAATGCCTGAAGAAGTCTTGCCTGAGACAAGGGCTTGGTCTAGGCGTCTTCCTTTTTACTGGCCCTTAGGCCCAGCATCTGTTTTTGTAGCCTTGTGCTGTTGCTGGGGCTTTCTTAGTTCTACAAGTTTGACTTCCTGGCCACTTAGCATTCAGAGCCTGGGAACTAGAAAGTTCCTCTAGGAACAAGAGTCTCAATTGATATGTTCACTTTCTCTTTGTTTTTCTGTAATCTTAGTCCTTTAGTTTCTGGATACCTTGCTTTCATTGACAAATTCTTTTCCTATTATTCAATTATGTTTTTTTTTTAAATCTTTACATTCTTTTGTTGGAGCAAGATTCCTGAAGTATACAGTGATCTATTAACTAAACAGAGTCCTGTGCAGAAATTACACATTGTTGATCTAGAAAGAGTTTGGTTACACTTTGCCTTTCAATAGAGTAGTTGCATTTAAATGTTTTGTACATCAAAAAGCTCTGAATTTGACCAAGCTATCTATTAATCATCTCTGAAAAAGTGGCATTTAATTTTAGCTCAATTTTATAGCATTAAAAAGCTTATGTATGTATCAGAAACCTTCTCAAAAGGAGTGAAACAACAAGGAAGAGCCTAGGGAAGATGCTTAATCCTCACTCAGAATAGCGAACAGGAGACACATCGGAAGTAGGAGAAGACAAGGAACAGGTCAGGAGCCTTCCACAGAGGACCTCTGAAAGATTCTAACCACCAGAGTATTAAAGGAGATACTGACACTCATAGCCAAACTTTGGGCAAAGTGGCAGAATCCTCATGGAAGAAGAGGGAGATAGAAAGACCTGGAGGGGACAGGACCTCCACAAGGAGAAGAACAGCGTCAAAAACCTGGGCCCAGGGGGCACTGCGGAGAGACCGACCCTCCAACTAAGGACCATGCATGGAGAGGACCTAGCCCCCCATTCAAAGGAATGCCATAGATTCCTCAGCTTCCTAGTTATTCTTTTCTGGCTTCCAACAATATTTTAGCAATGATCATTCTCTACCAGTCACATACATGCAAGTATCTCTGATTGAGAATCATGAAGAATTTGGGCTTGACCTTATTGTGTTTGTTCTGTCTGTGTAACACATACCTTCTCATACTACCTGGCTTTTAGCTTTTTTAATGTCTCCCTACTGCTGTTATTTTTCTATTTTATAAAGTGCATGCTTTCTTCCTTTCTTTCCCTTCTGCTCTCTTTCTATGCTTTCTGGTTGCAAGAACTGAAGCCAGGGCCTCTTGCTTGATTTATAAGCAATCTACCCATCTCTGAAGACTTCCTGCCATATAATTTATGGAACCACAACTGGGAAAGTAAATAATAATAACAGTAATAATAATAATGATAATAATAAAATATACAGATAGGCATGGTATAGGTCTCAGTATTTTCATAATATAGAGTGGGTGTTGTTGATACATGTATATATATATATATATATATATACATTTATGAAGACTTTCAATGAGATGCTACTATAAACTGAGTTCTCTTCTAAATTATAGAGACATAGAGGTGAGCTCCTTTCCTCTCCTCTCCTCTTCTCTGGTCTGTTTTCTTCTCCTCTCCTTATTCTTCCTTTCTCTTTTATTCTTTCCATTCTTTCCTTTTCTTCTTTTTCTTTTCTTTTATTATTTTAGTGATTGATTATCAACCTGGGGCCTTTAACATGGAAGGCATGTACTGTATCACTGAACTACATACTAAAGTTTTCAACCAATATTTTAATTGTAAATCCCACTAACCCTTTTATCTATCCATTTTACCATATGTTTATGACCAGCATTCAATGTAAGCCACCATTGTCTTCTTTTCAAAAATGCAATGTCCACATCAAATCCCTGGCCTCTACTCACCAGTGCACAATTTGGCTATATATTTTAAAAACAAAATTATCATGTTGCTTGTTTCTCTCTTCCAAAGTTTTAGTAAACTCTCATGCAAATTTTGAAAATGTCTTAAGAATAAAGAAAGCTTAAAATAATATTAAATCCTTAGCATAGCTCAGCAGGCCAGTCAGTGAGGCTATAAAACTCTTTGGCTAAGAAAATACCCTCTGGAGCCACTTCAGTTCCTAGCTCTCCTGATTGCTAACTACGTAATGCTGGGAAAGGGTTTAAGCCCTCCATGCCAAGGACTTTCTTCTGTACAATGGGAATTAAATGTGCATTATACTGTTTCTTGGAAAATTAGATGTTTTAATAATAGAATTACTATAGTTTCCGAAAGCTCTCAACAAACAGCTAATGAGTGTTAACTTCTCAATATCCAGCTCCTGATTTTTATCTTCGTGGTTGTTTTAAGATATCCACTATCCTCCAACCCACTAGCCATGCTTTAATTCTAGTCCGACTGACCTTGTTATGGCTACATGAGCACCTTGAAGTCGTTATTCTTTCATGCCTTTACACCTGTTGTTTCTGTTTTTCACTTTCAAAATTTAGCAGCATGGTCTGTTTTCTGACATTAGACTGATATGGGATTTATTTTCGTCTGTTTCATTTATAGAGATGTGATTACGATCAAGTAGTTATTTTTGGTTTGTCTCCACTCTAGGTTGGATTTTCTATAGTAGGATTCTGGAACAAATTTATCCCATTTCTCAGTCGCTGTAACCCATAAAATGTATATAATGTATGCATTTCATATACAATGTATATACCTATAGTGTATAGTATACATTAGCTTCCCATTGATTTTATTAAATTATTATTTTGAAAAATAAAAGGTATCCTGGAAACCCTATTTAAACAAATTCACTTATGGGGTGTGCTTGCAGGGGCAGGCAAGATCTGATAGCTGTGCATTTTGGAAAGCTGAGCTTAAGGTTCTTGTAGCACGACTGTGGGTTGTTTAGGAGAATTTTTTTTTTTTAATGTAAAGACAAGTTGAACAGTAAGTTCCAGAAATAGAAAACTGAATAGTTTGGATTAATACCAAGGGAAATCTAGCTAAAATAAATATCAAGTACAATTGTCAAGTATGAACTGTACCTAATATGGGTATTTTGTTTAACACAGTTAAAAGGATGACTTCTTCGCCTCCTGGGACATCCTTGGAGTATCCTTTGTTTAGTCATTCTTTTCTTGTCTGTTTCCATTTCTACCTGCCAGCATCCCACACAGATACTTTTCTCCATATTAAGCCAATCTCGCCTCCCCCCAAAGAGGCTCGGAGCCATAAGAAACCACAAATAGGCATGCATGTCTTTGAAGCTGAAGGTTTGCCAAGGAGAAATATCCATACCAAATCAAACTCGAAAGCCTCACGCTTTCACACTTAAAACATTGCAGTTTCACGGTACTGTAGCATCCAAAACCCACAATGTTTAAAGAGGCTCAACACTTCATGACGCTGAAGGATAAATAATTGGAACATAACATTTTGATTAAATAGAAGGCAAATAAAATAATGGTATAATTTATGATCTTACTATTTTTTTATTTTTAGATATTTTAAACCATATTAAGGATAAGAAAAACTAAGGTAAGACATCTCATAAAGTGTGACATGAAGGTAACTTGACATATTAATGTTAAAATTTATTATGTGCAAAAAGTACTATGAAAGTTATCTGGAGAAAATCTGATTTCAAAGTTTAAAAACATTGGTTTTGTGAGATTGCAGTAAAACATACAATATTTTGCTGTCGCTTTTTAAGTAAGAACTATTGTGCCCATTCATTTTTACCTTATTAAGTACTTATATTTTAGATTTTTATTAAATTTAGTCTTTGCTAATTTCTTTTATTTCTCTTCTTTTTTTAATTATTATTATTATTAATTACATTTTGTTAACTCTGTATCCCAGCTATATCCCACTCCCTCATTCCCTCCCAAACCCTCTCTCCCTCCCTCATCTCCTAACCAAACCTTCTGCAGAGTACAGGAAATCATATGAAAGAAGGAGGAGTTTGTATGATGTGGAAAGGATAGGAGCTCCACAAGGACCAAATATATCTGGGCACAGGGGTCTTTTCTGAGACTAACACTACACCAAGGACCGTGTATGGATATAACCTAGAACCTCTGCTTGGATGAAACCGTGGTAGCTCAGTAGCCAATTGGTTTCCCAGTAAGGGGAACAGGGACTATTTCTGACAGGAACTCAATGGCAGGCTCTTTGACCTCCCCACCCCCCAAGGGGGGAGCAGTTCTGCTAGGCCACAGAGGAGGACTTTGCAGCCAGTCTTGAAGATACCTGATAAAACAGGATCAGATGAAAGGGGAGGAGGTCCTCCCCAATCAGTCTTTGCTAATTTCATACATTTAGTTATTGTATTCCATTTTCTCTCACTCTTAGACCCTACCACCCAAGTCAGAATCTCTCTCAATAAGTCACTTTCCCACCTTCATTTCATTTTGTTCTATGACCCATTGAATCAAGTAAGGGCAAGAAGATATCCTTTTCCAACCTTTCTCTCTGACTCTTACGTCTTATTTTTTCTTTTTTCTTTTTTAAATTTAACTCTTAATTTTCTATATTAATTGCAGTTTATTCTCTTTGTATCCCAGCTGTAGCCCCCTCCCTCATCCCCTCCCAAACCCACCCTTCCTCTTTCATCTCCTCCCATGCCACTCTCCAAGTCCACTGAAAGGGGAGGTCGTCCTCCCCTTCTATCTGACCCATCAGGACTGACTGCATTGTTTTCCTCTGTGTCCTGGTAGCTTCTAGGGGGAGGTGATCAAAGAGCTGGCTCTTTCAACCCTGTCTTCCCTGTTTATTGTTGAATATGCAACACTTACTTTTTCTCAGCACTTTGACCAGCCATGAGTCTACTTTTATTTATTTTTTTTGGGGGGTGGGTTAAGTTCATAGTTGAATTTATGTAACAACAAAGAGGTATGTTGTATATATTCTAATTCTTTCCCAACACAGAAACAACCTCCCATTATCAGTTTCTAACAGCAGAGAAAACCTTTTCATAATTACTGAATCTTTAATGACAAATTAGAATCATCCAAAGTCCACATTTGGTGTGAGGGTGCTTACACCCTGTGGCTCTGGGCAAACGTAAAATGGCAAGAGATATGATTATTAAGTCATATGGTAAAAAGCATGTGTAGACATTTCTAAGAAATAAAATAAGTTATCATGACGTCAGCACCAGCACCTGGTTGTATCTGTGCTCTAGATATGTCTATATTCATTGATATGTGGTGAAACCAGCTCCCAAAACACGAGTAGAAATGATATGACTTCTTCTCTAGGAAATGCACTTACTCTTATAATGCACTCTTTTCTATATTTGTGCATCTTATAGCAGAATGTTTGTCATAAAAATACATCAGAGTTTATTTTTTGATACACATGGTAAGTGCTTATCAGTTCCAGGTAATGTTCTAATTGTTTCTTGTTTCTTCTTCATATCTCTTGTGTACATTACTTAAGTACTTACTATCAAATCCATTTTATGGATGATGAGATAAAACATGGAGACAGTGAATAAATAGCAAAGGTTACTTCAGCCTTCAGCTAGCAGAATTGAAATCTGAAAGCCGATAAATACAAAGCTCTGTGCTTTGTAATGGTGGCCTGTGTAGACTTCCTGACCATCTGATTCTCCTTCTGTGTACGCTAACCTGGCCTTCCTCGCAGTGAATCTCTGCTGGGTGCCCTACACTTACCTGTCTTTTCTGACTTAGACCATTCCAAAGCTTTGCCAAAATTCACAGTTACTGACTCCTTCCCTATTGAAATTCCTTTTTAGCCTCTATGGAAACATTCTTTACTTGGAATTGTTTTGGTTAATTTAAAACCACTTTTTTTTCACATATTCTTCTACCCTGTCATGTTCTTTTTTTGTTTGGTTTGGTGGTATTTTAACTCAGATGTTAGTTCTTTCTTCATTATCCAACTTTTAAATTTATTTTTTCATCTATTTGTTTATTATTAATATACAATGAAAAATATAAGTGGCTGTAACAATCTGGCTAAATTCTCTAGCTTTTTTTTTTTTCCATTTTGGAATGAAACTGGTTCTGTCTCATCTAACTCTTGTCTCAGGACAGGGCACTTCTATTATGAAGAAAGTCGACTTTATTTTTTTGTCTTTGTATTCTTCACAGGGGGTGTCTGGGCAGTTCACATCACACTACTTCCTGCTTCCTTAGTAGAAGACTCATCAATTCTAACAGGGATTATTCCTGTCTCATTGATTTGTCTCCAACTCCTCTCTCACCATCTTCTCCCATAAGACACAAAGTGATCATTATATAACAGAAACACGCTCTTATCATTCAGATGAAAACACTTTAATCCCTCTTTTTATGTCCACATTCCTCTACAGAAGTCCTATCCTGAGAAATCAACTTTCCACAGCCCTCTCCCCATTCCAGAGTCATCTGTTCCTCTCCACACGTAACTATCAATCATTCACAGACAGCCAAGATCCATTATTTGTAGACTCCACATCTGAGAATCTGTCTATTTATAAAATTTGTTTGTAACTTCCCAGTGGAAACCCATGAGCTTCTGCAGAGGCCAGAGCACTTTGATAGAGTGGTGACGAGCGGCTTTCCTTGAGGTGCTCATTCCCACCAAAGATCACACAAGAAGACTCTAGCTTTCCTGTTTCATCTCTCTTACTGTAAACAGTCACATTTGTGATCTGTTTAATGCCACATTTCCCACATTTTTATGTATTTGCTAGTGATTTCACTGTTTACAATAGTTGCGAAGAATTGTGCTGAAATGCAATCTAGTTGCCTAATAGGGTTATGATATACTTTCTAGAAAAAAAAAGTGTATGTATTAGATAAGGCTTCTTTTTTTTTTCTTTCTTTCGTTTCTTTTTTTTTTTTAGACAGTAATTGCAATACTGTTGGCTAGGAGTTCAATGCTAACAAATCAGCAATAGGCATCACATAAGAGGTTTGAATATAACACTGAATGAAATGTGTTTATGCAATATTAAGTCATTAAACTCTATTTGTTAATATTATTTGGTTTACTATTTTATTATAGAATAAAAGAAATGAGAAATTAAGTTCACATGGCTAAGTAGCAAGTTTCAGTGTAGGAGAATAGTACAGTAACGTCAAATGAGTCAAGAGATACATCTTTATCTCAAGTCTGGCTCTGAAATATCAAGATTTAACAGTGTAGTTTCATGTTGGTAATATACATTAGTTCAGTGTGTGTATCGACTAAGTGTAGGACAGTGCTCCAGTGTAACTTCTGAGCAAATACAACTTAGCATTACTTAGCACCATCTTCACCCAGGTTTGGATTTCTAAATAAGACTCCAATTAACAGAAACCAGAATTTGAAGAAATGGCTGATTCCAGACCTGCAGTAGGGAAAAAGTAAGCCTTGGAATTTCATGTCCCAGAAACAAATCAAACTACTGGAAAATTTTGAAGTGAAATTCAAATTGCAAACCCAAACTAGAGAGTTATAGAAAACATGCCCACTGCCCTTATTACAGAAGATCTACAGTACCAAAATAAATATTAACCGTAATGAAGGGAGCCTTGTTACACTAACATTCACAAGCAAGCTTTTCCATCACACTTAACAATCAGCTTTGCTTTGGAGGATCTGCAGGCACATGAACTATTTCCATAGTTTGTCCACCAGGCATGGGCAAACATTCTTCGTGAAAAAACACCAAGAAAACATTTGAGATTTACATCAATCTCTTCCTCTGCCCTCTCTTACTCCTCTGTCTCCTTATTCCCCTCCCCCTCTCTTCTCCTCCCCATCCTCATCCTCTTCTACAAATCTACATATTATGAGTCACCTGGGTGGTATTTGTTGAAGTTCATCCTGTGGTGATGCATGCCTCCAGGGTTCCCACGGCCTCCTGGGTGCTTGTGGCGCTTATCGCACGTGGCCCCGGAGTTGTTGGGTATTCCTCAGTCTGGATCGCACGGCGGTGTCAGAACGGTGTCTGCGTTGTTCTTATTAATATCCATTTAAAAGTGGTTTTGAAAACCTGTGACATGGATAAGGAAAGGTCTCAATTGGTAAAAGTATTTGCTGAGCAAGTGCAGCCCTTAGTTCAATCCCCAGAACCTATGCAAAGATGGAAGGGGAGAACGGGCTGCGCAAGCTATGTTCTACCCTCCACATACTTGCCATGGCCTATGCTCCCAGTCATCATCATCGTCGTCATCATCATCGTCATCACCACCACCATCATCATCCTCGTCACCATCACCATTGTCATTATCATCGTCACCATCACCATTGTCATCATCATCATCACCATCACCATTGTCATCATCATTGTCATCACCACCACCATCATCCACAATTTAACTCTGTCCATACAAAAAGAGGTTTTGGCTTAAGTCTATGGCTTATGACTAGCCAATATCACTTCTGAAATAAAATCAGTTAAGGTGAATATTACAATTTGACCCTGGGTTTGTTGTAGGCTCTCTATTTTAAGGAAGCCAGAAAAATAAACCACATTTAAAAATTAGAAATCCACCTTGTGGAATTTCGAAAAGTCAAAATTTGTGATCTTTAGCGAAATTAACTGTCTGTCGGCACCAATATTGAAACTGTGAGGTAAAACACTTGATGAGAACTGCTTGAATGTTGGGCTCGGGAAAATCCCACTTTACCCAGCGTTTCTCAACCTTCACTACATGCTGCCGGTAGCCTGACGTCTTTTCAAAGCACTGATATCTGATGGCTGCCTGAGGGCCTTCAGACCTGCCCAGAGTGGCTTGTGCCTGAGTCTCAAGATTTTTATATCTGTTTCCATGCGGTCAGGAGCCATTTGTAAGTGAAACAGCCTGATGGTATGTATCCTTCATGATATGTAACAAGAAATTCACAGCACTGCCAACAGCACAGCCAACAGCGCTGCAAAGTACCACCGGCAACCCACCCAGAGAAAATGAGACAGCTGTTCATCCCCGCCCGTTCCATGTTCCACGGCTCTGAACTCATGATTTCTTTCCTTTTGCCTTACATGGAGCTTGCTGTTGTGTTTTCCAGTGCTCCAAGGTGTGGTGGTAAAAAGTTACTTGAAAATTTTCTACTATTTTGATATAGGCTCCTAGTGCTGTAAATTTCCTTTTACTACCACTTTTTCTTTGCTTCAAGGCAATGTCTTTCAATTTCTTTACTTGTTTTTTTTTTTTTTTTTAAATAAATCTTCTTGAATACCTCCTTGATCCACTGGTAATTTTTAAGCTTCTATGAATTTTTATAGCTTCTGGAGCTTTTTTTTTCCTTTTTCTTGATAACTAGTTTTATTTCATTTTATTTTTTTGTCAGAAATGAGAGTCTATAGGATTTCATTTATGTATCCTTGAGAACGTGACATGCTGGGATTATAGGGATAGGAAAACTTTGTATTGGCCAGCTGTTGGATGCAATGCTCTGCAGATGTCTAAGAGTCTCCTTTTGGGTAAGGCGCAAGTTAATCCTGATGCTCATTGGTTTTCTATTTAAATGATCTGTCCATTGTTGAATGTGGTCTGGGAGGGTTCGCAGATAATGTTGCACTGTATCACATTTCTTCTTGCATGTCTGTTATCACCCACTTGCTGTATTTCGGTGCTTTAAAGGGGCCATGTCTATATGGAGAGTTGGTATGTCTCTTGCTACACTGAGTCTTGTATATAGTGACCTGGATTGTTTTTCATCGCCTTTGACTAAAATCTCCTGCATTCTTGGTTCTATTTGCATGGAATCTCTTGGCTTACCATCTCACTTTTGATCTACGTGTACCCTATGTCGGTACAGTGAGTTTCTTGTAATCAAAATATTGGAGGGTCTAATTTCCTTTAGTGAATCTTGCTGTAATTATAAATATTAGGATTTTATTATTTATAGACAAGGTAAGTAATTAGTCTTACCACAGCTATGTCTTAACTTTACTTCTAGGATTATTTTAGTTCATTTCTAGTTGTACTTCTTGAGTCCTTGCTTACTTCTTTTAGCATGACTACTATGAACTTTAATTTTGTGAATCTGCAGAAGTTCATTAAACTTTTTATTTCTGGTTTTGTCTTGGGCTTGGTTTTTCAAGACAGGGTTTCTCTGTGTAGCCATGGCTGTCCTGGAACTCACTCTGTAGACCAGGCTGGCTTGAATTCAGAGACCCAAGAGCCTCTGTCTCCTAAGTGCTCGGATTAAAGGTGTATACCACCACTGCCCAGTTTTCACTAAACTAGTTTTGATGACAAGATGACTTAGGATGATTGTTAAGATAACAACAGAAGCAGACCAACTAAACAGGACAAGAGAAAGCATTCAGCTAACAAAAAAAAAAAAAAAAAAAAAAAAAAAAACAACCAAAAAAACCCACGTGACTCAGTTTCTCTTTACATTTTGAAATGTTCTAATATTCTACATTATTCCAATGTATTACCATTTAACTGATTGATGTTAATGTAATTGCTATTATTTTTGAGTGTTTTGGAGTGCCTACTAAACACTTGAATTTATTCATTCAACTACTTTCCTTAGTGAGCTGCTTACCTTCTAGTATTTTGTTCTGACTAATGTCTGATCTCTCAATTTGAAGGCTTTCTTTAGAGTTCCTTACAGGATGGGTCTGTGGTGGACACTCTCTCAAATTTGTTTCTCCCTGGAATCTCTCAAGTGTAACTTTGCCAGAGTAGTACTCTTTGTAAACCATGAACAATTCCTGCCACTCTCTCCTTTCTGGGAAGGTTTCTGTGCAACTGTGTAGCCTTGTCTGTTGTGACTAGTCCCTGACACCCTAGAGGACCTTATCTTTGCCCGCACCTATGACAGTTTGCTTGTAAGATGTCCTTGAGTGGGTTTGGTAAAGTTAGACATGACTAGTGAGTTGATTTCTTCTACTTGAATATTCTCTTCTCTTCTTGGTTTGTGAATCCCTTGTTTATGATGGTTAACCTTTCTTGTCAACCCGATTGCATCTGGAATCAACTGAGACACAAGCCTGTGGGTGGTTCCCTAAGGGTATTTCCTGGAAGGATTAACTGAGGAGGGAAAACTCAACATCTGGTTAAAGGCCAGATATAAAGAGGTCCTAAAGAAAGCTGTTGCTATTGACTGCCTGAATTCTTTCCCCACTGGTGAGTATTTCTGCCTTGCTCTTGCTCCTTTTCTGACATGGGGACAGAGCTTCTTCAGCCTCCCTGCGTGGACTAAAAGCCAAGGCTCCTCACCATCATCACCAGATTGTTACTTCTGAAACATCCACCTTTGTGGACTGCAAGGCCAGTCTGATGAATCCTCTTTGTAATATAAATTTATTATATTAGCTCTGGTCCTCTAGATAACCGTGACTAGCAAGCACAATGTTATTTCCTTTAATACGATTTTCATCTCTTTGGCATAGCTTTGTCATTATTTATTCCTAAGGACAAAAACCTTTGTTCTTTTAATGGTGTTCCAAAGTTTTTGCCACCATCCTTCTTCTGCTCTGCTTTTGTCTCATCTATGTTGTTACTGATAACTTAACAATAGTTTGCATTTTGCTGGTTATATTTTGTAACTGAAGACTTTTTTGGTTTTCATCATCTGTTTTGATCTCTTTGTTAAATATCTCTGTAAAAGTACACAGATTTTGTTGTTGTTAATTTTGTTATTTTCATTAGTTTTTCTTGACATTGTTGAGTTGACTTTAAATAGAAATTTTCAGTTTTGAAATTGTCACCTACTGGCTCCCATCTGGACAGTTCCCGGTACCTTATGTGGGGATTAGGTGAGGTTAACTATAAATTGTCTATCTGTTGGTATCTGTCATTATCTTTGCTTAGTGAGGGTTCTCTTGAGAAACAGAACCAATGCAAGGAACACAGGAAGTAGTAATTGGATTGGTTCACGAGTCTGTGTAATCCAAAAAAGGCTGTCTCTTATGAGAAAGCCGAGAGGCTTAGGTGCCCCAGCAGTCTTAACTTGGGACTTTAAGTCACAGAGGATTTCTGGTGAGATACTGGTTTTTGTTCTCTGGTGGTTTCATCCTAGGGATGCAGCAGCAACAGAATAGACAAAGTTACCAGCCAACTTACAGGCAACAGAAACAAACAAAGAAAGCCACAAAAACAAACAAACAAACAAAAAACCTCCACTCCTTTCTTCCAAACTCTTTTAGGAAAGGTCTTCCCACTTTAAAGAGTATAATCAGGAAAACCCCTCATAGACATGCCAAATGCCTTTCCTTTCAGTTTATCCTAGAGACAGTCAAACCTACAACCAGCTCTAACTCTGGTTGTCATCTCACTCCATTTTCACTCTGTGTGTCACTGGCAATTTCCCCAACCCCTCAAGAAAATTATAGGCTTTAAAAATTACCTTTCTATAAGTAAAGTTACGTAATCTTTTGTTAACTAAAATTATTGTATTAAGATCACAGACACACACAAATGCACACTCACACGCTCACATTTTATTTGGAAGAAAATGAAATATAAGCAGTTCTGGGGAATGCTTCCTTTAGTCTATCTCAGCTGTGGGTGTTTCTTTGAAGGTTACTGTCTCTTGCCTTATCCTCAGCCTCGTCAAGATTCCCACGGCTATAGTTTATGCTTTTATCTCTGACTCATGAGGATCTGTTGACACCTTCTTTTGGATAACCAGATCAGGGCATTCTAAGGTACAGTTAAATGTTATTTCTACTGATTTTAACTTCAGCAGTAATAGCTGAAATGTTTAGTAGTATTTCTAGTTGTTTGTTACATTATTTCCCATAGTATCCTGTTTTCTTTAAACAATGAATATAACGTTAATATTATTTAAGAGCCCAACCTTATAAAATAATTTGTGCATGAATTAATATTCCAAAATGTGCTAAGCCTTCTAAAAAATGAGAATAATAATTGAGACTGTAGGTATGAAAATACAACTGTTACCTTAAAGAGTCGAAGAGATAGTTTACTCTGAATTTAAATGTGAGTAAACATGGCCCAAGAACACAAGTTTAAGCTACCTCTGAATTCTATTTTCCAATGTAGAATACGTTTTGTGAAGATTTTATTATAATAGAACAAAAATGTCATAAATCAAGAGATGTTTAAAATAAGTATATAGTCTTAATTTGGTTTTCTCTCTTATCCTTTCACAATACCTGTGTAAAAACAAGGTAAACAGATCTTAAATATTGCCCTGATAATGGACTCAAATATGACAATTTAAAAGTTATGGATAGTTCTGTTCTGTGGGTATATTGAATATAAAATACATTACATTTAGGAGCCCCTGGGAAATTAAGGCATTTAGAGACATACAAATAAATAGTAACAAAATCAATAACCAAAGAAAATGAAAGAATTCTTAAGAGATATCTAAAGTAGACAAGGCTAAGCTGTCTTGTCAAAGTCCTTTAATTTTTTACAATGGCTTTCTCGTGATGTGAAAACATCCGTACACTGATAATTTCAGTCATCATGTTGCAAATAGATCTTTTGAATTCGTTCCTGCATATAATTGAAACTGTAAATCCCTTGACCGGTATCTTACGGCCTGTCTTGCATGCTTTGCTAATCATCCTTTTATTCTGCTTCTCTTGGAATTTTTGAGAAAAAAAAACTATTCCATGCATGCCTAGATAAACGTGGATACGAAAGCGACAAAGCAAGGCCCTTACTGGGTGTGTAGAAGGAGCCACAAAGTTATCACAGCCACCGTTACCAAGGATTACCAGCGATGTTGCTCATGGGAGTGACGGTGGACAAGAACACGCTCATGCCTGCCTTTGAAGCCGCCCTTATGACCTCTGCAGAGTTCATTCTTTTGGCGTCCACTAATCACTGTGTAACTGAAACTTTAGGCCATTCACCTTCTTATTGATGTCCCCATTTTTATGTCCCTGAACAAGATGAAGAATTCACACATTATTCAATCTTATTTTCTTCATTAAATGATATATTGAACAAAACTGATTAAAATCATGAAGAATCTTTTTTGACATTAAGCATCTGTTTTTAGACACTGATGAGAAGACATATATTTTCTCTATTACAAAGGTTTTTATGATAGAAAAAGTCATTCCATTGGCATAGCTAAAAAAAAGTAAAATCTAATCCAACACGTAATTATACTTTTTCAAGCTGACTGTATAAATTGTCAGTATTTCACATAACCACAAACAGGATATGATTTTCAATAATCTTCATTGTTCTTATTTGCAGTTTTTATATTATAGGCAAATACTTTCATTATTGTTATTTCCACCATATATTTGTTTGTGTGGATGACTATGTAAAGTATACTCACTGTTTAGTCAGAGTTTTACATTACATACTATTATTACATACTATTGAGATATGAGTATATATTTGCCATATCATTATGAGGGAGATCTAAGGTTTTATTTCATTTTTATTTGACTGTTAACAGATTTTACTTTATGAATACATGTCTATACATTTTTATATTTGATATATTTCAAAAATATCGCTCTTTAATGATTTTAATCATTTTTTTCTAATTTCTAACATAGAACATGTAAGCAAGATTCCTTTCATAAATTATTTTTTCTTACATATGTTACATGGCCATCAGTCTTTATTTGTCTGACATAACTGTGATTAATATTACGAAGACATTGATTTTTCCAATAATGTAATACAATGTCTTCATTTGATAACTGAAAAACTGAGGGCAGGTGTTGGAACACAGTCCAGGAATGAAGAATTTTAAGTGCTTGTGGAAACACTCCAGGAGACCAGGGCAGGAGTCTTGTATCTCAGTTTCTTGAGAACACTCAATTGTTCTCGGAATGTGTTTTTATGCTTTTCCCAGGATAGCAGATGAGAGGAAGTTGACTTCAGATTACTCATTTTTGCTTGCTGTTGTTATTCATATATCCTGTATATGCCTCTATGGAAAAATCATGATTTGTCATGTGTGGCTTTTCCTTGTGATTATCTCAGTTTGAACTTATGTGACCCTTCTTAGCCAGCAAACAGAGTGAAAATTGTCTGAGGCTCTGAATAGAGTTGGCTATTGCAAGAATACATATACATATATACATATGCACATATGTATACATATATGTATAATCATATATATGAGCATATACATATGTATATATATTCACGTATATATATTGACAGAAACATACAGTAGATTGTTATAGCAAAACAAAAAACTCATACTATAAGGTCAAATACTCTCTCATAAATCTAGGCCTTTTGGCTGGTAGAAACTACTCTTATGCTAGGTTAATAGATTCCAAAATGTTCTTATTTGTTAGTGACAGGATGTTAAGTCTGACACTGATGGTCAAGGAGTGAGTGGCTATGGAGATGGCTCAGAATAGGTTATAATTTGGCTCTGGATGAGTGGCGTTCCAACCATTCACCTGCCATTGAAGTTCTAAGCATCTAAGGAGACCTGCAGGTGTCTCTGTTGGAGATCATTTCTGGGAACTTTAGTTCACAAGTCTAATGTCATTTAAATGAATATTGAGTACATTACTGTTTAGAGGTCACTTACCATAGTAAGCTCTCAATTACTATTAAATAATACATGTTATGTCTGTAAATATAAAAATAAACATTCAAATATATTTATTTTCTTTCCTGAATTGATTTTCCTAGTTCACATACACTAAGAGCCCAGGAACACACCTGTATATTTCCATCCCTCTCCATCCTTGTTCACACTGCTTCTTATTCCTGGGAAGAGCTTCTTTTTTTACTGGCTTGTTGATTATTTTATTATTCTCAGGCGTGGCTATTGCTTCCAAGAGGGAAGCATGAAGTGAATTTCTTTAAACATTTTAAAATATGTTTCTTTATTGTATGTTTCTCCTACCTAAAATTAGTGCAATAAAACTAAATTATTTTGTTGCCCCATTTCTTTGCAAAACTGTACATTTTCTTTGAGCAGAGATGATATCCTATACACGTTTCGTCCTCCAGTGCCTAGAAGTACTTATTTCAGTAGATTAGTCAGTCATAGCCTGCTAATAAGAGTTTACATTTTAAGTTGAACAGACATATAAAATAAATGTTGCCTCAGGAAAGATATATCACTAGATTGCTCAGTTTAATAATAATAAAAAAAATCACTGATAAAGATAACAAAATATAACCAAACTGCCTTCTTTTGACAAAAGAAATATACTTTAATGGTAGTATGTCATTTGCCTTCTGTATGTTTAGGGACAATATAATTTTCAATATAAAGCCTCATTAATGTTAATATTATTTATCAATCTACAGACACAAGATTTAGAAGTATTTTCACCTTTAACTTTTGAAAATAGAGAACACAGGGTTGGAGAGCACTGGTTGCTCTTCCAGAGGTCCTGAGTTCAGTTTCCAGCAACCAGATATGGCTCACAACTATCTATAATGAGATATGGTGCCCTCTTCTGAGCTGCAGGCATACATGGAGGCAGAATAGTACATACATAAGAAAAGTAAATAAATAAGTAAATAAATTGACTAATAGATAAATCTAAAAAACAAAGCAAAACCAAACAAAAAATAAAGAACATATAAAGCCAATATTTTTGCTTAACTCAGTTAGCTTAGGTATTGACCTACCAAATCAACATTATGAGAGAGAGGTCCTAGCTCATTTCCCTATTGTTTTCAGTTTCTTTTTAAAAATTTTTTATTTATTACAATTTATTCACTTTGTATCTCAGCTGTAGCCCTCTTTCTTCCCCTCCCAATCCTACCCTCCCTCCCTCCTCTTCTCCCATGCTCCTTCTCCAGTCCACTGATAGGGGATGTCCTCCTCCCCTTCCATCTTACCCAACTCTATCAGGTCTCATCAGGACTGTCTGCATTTTCTTCCTCTGTGGCCTGGCAAGGCTCCCCCCACAACAGGGGGGGGTGATCAAAGAGCCAGCCACTGAGTTCATGTCAGAGACAGCCCCTGTTCCCCTTACTAGGCAGTGCTTTCAGTTTCAAAAATAGGAGTCTCTTGCTTCTTGCTTTTCTCTTCTTTCTTTCTTTCTTTCTTTCTTTCTTTCTTTCTTTCTTTCTTTCTTTCTTTCTTTTTTTCTTTCTTTCTTTCTTTCTCTCCCTCGCACTTTCTTTCTTTTTATTCTCTCTCTACTTTTCTTTTTTCTTTTTTTTTCAAAAATCTTAGTTTTTCTGTAAATGGGTGTTTAAATGGAGTGTATACTTTTAAGTCTGAAAATAGTAGCATTCCACATGACTAACCTCTATAATTTGCCAATTCAAATATTATCTCTTGAAATTCATGAAGTTGTAAATTCCTCTGCTTATTTTCAGCATTCAGTTTGTGGTTATCTACATAATTTGCACTGTATCTTCCTGAAATGACCCAGGGACCTGTGAGACACCAGGGAGCTTTGGCCTAGTTCGCTGATAGATTGACAAGTTTATTAGGAGAGACATTAATTAATCTATTACTCTACTATATTTCACATTTACATTTATCTTGTATATCAGTACTTTTATTGAAGTTTCCTGATGTTCTTTTTTATTCTATTTTATAGAAGTTTCAAATAAGTTATGCTCTTCTGTCAAAATGACTGCACTGTCTCTTTTTATTGGTTTACCATTTTCTCCAGGGAAGTAACTCAAACATGATTTTTAGATTGCACTTAAGTGAAACTTAACTCTGAATTCTGAGAGAAATGTTGGGAGAATAAAAGTCAAGGAAAAGTTTTCTTTTCTAAAGCCTCATTTAAAAAAAATTCTAACACTATTTCTTTAATCTCAGTTTTCAAGTTCCTATAAACTCAAAATGAAAAGTTATATGACCCCTTAAATACATCCAAAGCAGGGGACCCTAGTGAGATTCATTTACACCCTGAGAGAATTAGATCATCCAAAGAATAACTTTGCTGAAATGTGATTATATGGAAGCAGACAGACAGGATTTCAGCCAAAGAAATATCTTATGGAATAGCAGGTCTCATATACTTTCACTGGCGGATCTCTTTGGGGTCACCAACCATATTCAGCACCGATTGACTTATTGACTCTTTTTCTAGGCACCATCAACTTGGTTGCTACCATCTCCACCTCCTATTCCAGCTTCAAATGTTAATGGTGTCATGATTATAGCTTTACCATCTTTAACTCATTTATAGTTACTGTTGCATATACGAAGTCTTCCAGCTTTGGATACAACCAGACTTCTTGTATTTACCTTGTGTGTATCTTTCACGGTTATGCGGCAGCCTAACGGGTGTCTAATTCTCAGCACTGCCATACACACACACATAAGGGTACACACACAGTCATGTATTTTGCAATGAGAATTAATGTGTAGCCCATACGATGAAATGAGACGAACACTTACTTATTCTCCTCTCCTCATCATTTCTTTCTAAAAACTCAAGATTGCCCTGAGTGATTCCTTGATTAGAATTTGGGCATATCTGCAAAGTCTCTACATTTCTTCATGGTCTCTGCTGTTTTGGAATAAAAGCTCCTCTACTGGCAAAGTTCTTGAGGTAGATCAGCTCTCCAACCATCCTAAAGTTGGATTTGTTAAAAAAAATTCTCTCTCTATTTTTTAAATTCAGATAACAGAATTGTAAAAAGATAGGCAAATAATTACCTCATAAAAATAATGAAAATTAGAGTACCACAAAGGACCAAATACATCTGGGCACAGGGGTTTTTTTCTGAAACTGTTTCTCCAACCAAGGACCATGTATGGATATAATCTAGAACCTTTACTCAGATGAAGCTCGTGGTAGCTCAATAACCAATTGGTTTCCCATAGTAAGAGGAACAGGGACTATCTCTGACAGGAACTCAATGGCAGGCTCTTTGATCTCCCCACCCCCCAAGGGAGGATCAGTCCTGCTAGGCCACAGAGGAGGACTTTGCAGCCAGCCCTGAAAATGCCTGATAAAACAGGGCCAGATGAAAGGGGAGGAGGTCCTCCCCAATCCGTGGACTTGGAAAGGGGCAGGAAAAAGCTGAGGGAGGGAGGGTGGGATTGGGAGGAAATAAGGGAGCAGGATATAGCTGGGATACAGAGTTAATAAAATGTAGCTAATAATAAAAACAATAAAAAAAGAAAAAAATGATGAAAATTTTTGTAATACCTTTTCATCTCTACCTCAATTAGGGTTGATGAGAAGGAAATAAGGCTAGATTTCTAACCTATGAGGTAAAGGTACTATTCATTTTCTGAAGATGGTAACCAATAATTAAAATTATATTTGAAGAATGGTTGATGCACTAATGGAAAAAGTTAGAGAGTGTTCTCAAGTGCATGGCATCATGGCTGTCATTAAATATTTTTCATATTCTAATGAAATTTTGTTAAATAACATACATACATGTAGAAAATATACCTATGTGTATAAAGCAACATGTTAATATTAAATGATCAGATATAGTCTATCCATTACCTAAAGGACTAATTTTTACTTGGATTTTTATTACATTTCTTTACTTTTTTTTAAATTTAAGCATAAAGAACAACTTGCAGGAGTTTTTGTTTTTGTTTTTGTTTTTCCTCTCTCCTTCCATAGTGTGGGTCCTAAAAATTTAGTTCATGTTGTCAGGCTTGGTAACAAATACTATTACCTACCAAGATACCTTGCTGGTCCATTTTAATGCAGCATAATCTCATGTTGTTAACATAAATAGTATATTTTCTGAGAAGATGTTTTTCAAAACAATGTAACAGGAAAACACAACACTAGGGTACTTTTTCTAAATATCCCAATATCTTCATTAATAGCACATGTGGGTCTTAAACCTGTTTTTACCCTTGGCCTGCAGGTAGGTACGTGGAAAGGGACGTTTTTCTGATACCTGTAGCTATATAATTCTTTGACCCAGAAAAAGCACTGGCAATAGAGAATCAAGTTGTAGGTCTTAAGTGTGCATTGCAGTGTGGAATGGAAACTGTAGTACTGAAGTTTGAAGCTCTGAACCCGGAGAGTCCCTTGTGTTCCATCTTGTTCCATCATACGAACAACGCATCTGACTCATTACTTCAGCGTCAGGTTATCCATTGAAAAGGCCATCTATTTATTTATTTTATGTATGGACATCAGAAGAAGGAGAAAAGAGGGAACAAGTCAGGTGCCTGACACAGAGGACCTCTGAAAATCTATGCCTTGCAGACTGTCAATGTAGATACTGAGACTTATGGGCAACATTTGGGCAGAGTGCAGGGAATCTTAAGAAAGAAGTGGGAAACAGTAAGATCTGGAGAGGACAGGAACTCCACAAGGAGAGCAACAGAATAAAAAAAATCTGAGCACAGGGGTATTTCCTGAGACTGCTATTCCAACCAAGGACTATGCATGGAGATAACCTAAGACCCCTGCACAGATGTAGCCCATGGCAGTTCAGTATCCAAGTGGGTTCCATTGTAATAGGAACAGGAACTGTCTCTGACATGAACTGATTGGCCTGCTCTTTAATCACCTCCCCATGAGGAGGAAGCAGCATTACCAGGCCACAGAAGAGGACAAAGCAGCCACTCCTGATGAGACCTAACAGACTGGGATCAGAAGGAAGGAAAAGAAGACCTCCCCTATCAGTGGATTTGGAGAGGGGCATGCCTGCAGAGGGTGGAGGAAGGGAGGGATTGGGACGGGAGGAGGGAGGGAACCATGGGGAGGGGATACATACAAAGTGAGTAAAGTGTAATTAATAACTAAAAAGAAAAGAAAAGAAAAGAAAAGGTCGCCTATCTGCACTGTGCTGCACTCTGTGCTCTACATGCGTCCATTCCTGGCCCCTGTGGCTCTGTTGCTGTAGCTCTGAATGTTGAAGCAGTTAGCCAAGACTTACTGCAGCTTGACAGTCTTTTCGGATGAGCAGTAGATCAGTCCCTCTGCTCTTGTCCTTAAGTTTGTTTCTCAGTTTGCATTTCAATGTAAGCTTTAGAACTTTCAGTGTGTGAGGGTTTGTTGATTTCTTTTTCATGCCTTTCAAGTGTCAGAGGCGGTCCTTACTCTCATGCCTCTGAGATGCCACTCACTAGGGCTGCTTAAAGCTGTGGGTTTATAACTGATAGTTTAGAAGACTGCAATTAACTTAAAATATGTTGTTTGTATATTTGAGATTATAAGACATCATTTTCCTTCACTGTCCTCCCTCCAAAATCTTTCATATATCTCTCCTCGCTCCCTTATAAATTCATGGCCTCTCCTTTAAATTATTGCTAATTGTTGCTACAAGAAATGAAACAATGCTTGAGAGTAGGAGGAATTGTCTTCCCCAGGGAAGAGCCCACCAATTAGTTATCCAATACCAAGTGGAAAGCTCTGAAAATATACACATAAGTAACACTGTACATATTGAGCAGGTTTTAAGTATTTATTTTGCATTATATATATATATATATATATATATATGTATACATGTATGTCACAGATAACTTTAAAAATTATTTTCACTTATTAGTGAATGTTCTACTACACTGTATGTTGTGACAAAAACTATGACCAAAAGCAGCTTAGAGAGGAAAGAGATTATTTTGGATTCCAGTTTCAGAGAAAGAGAGTCTTTGTTGGGAAAGTCATGACACCAGCCATAGCAGAAAGCAAAGATAGCACATCTCAGAAACACAAAAAACAAACAACTGGAAGTGTGAAAAGGGCTATAAACTAGCAAAACTTTCCCCCAGGGATGTACTTCCCCCAGCAAGGTTTCATCACGTAGCGATTTTAAAACCTTCCCAAATATCACAACCAACAGGTCGACCGGGCATTCATACACATAAGCCTACAGAGGACATTCCTCATTCAAACCACCACAGAGTGAGTGTGCATTTTATGCCTGTGTGAGTGTGGTTTGTGTATGTGGAGGTCAGGAGAGAAGTCTTGGGGGTTCCGTGGTGAGATCCAAAAATGGAACTTAGGTGGTCAGGCTAATGCAGCAAGTATTCTACCAGCTAGGCTGTATTCATTGGCCCTACAGTTAATTTTTTTTCTGTTGTGTGAACACCAATTTCCTTACCCATTTTAATGGTTTACTACAGATTTTGTTTGAGTTTCTCAGGCATGTTTAGATTATCATGAATAATAGTTATGGTGATCCATCTTTTCCATTAGGTCTTTGGATTGCTTAAAAAAAACAATTAGGAAACATCTGAAAAGCAAAATTTAAGTAGAAGTGATATTATCAGGCTTCATTGCCTTCTTCTTATATTTAAAGAAACAGTTTCCATCCATAAGTTCATGTTTACTACAGATACTTTTAGGAACCCCATAGTACTCCTGGTTGCCCAGGCTGTTATGTCATTAGTATGGATTTTAAGAAATTATTTTGACACCTTAACTGCTAATCTTCTTTTATGTTCTCTTCTACAATGAACAGTATGGATAGATTCTTAAATAGTGAAAGAAGCCTGCTGGCTTGGGATGAACAGTGCTTGCTAGTGATCTTACACACATCTCTGTCACTGAATTGCTGACATTCCATTTACAACTTGTAATTCTTCACGTATGGGAGAGGTTGGCTTGGAACTGGCCTTTCTTGACTGCTTTCCTGCCAGGTGTTGCCATTAAAGCTACATGATCTCTGTTCAAGTGGAAAAGTGTTACTTTTATTTTTCTGCGTGTACAAAGTGCACTCTTCTCAGCTGCAGAACTGGAGTTAGATCAATAAGCTAGCCAATAATACAGGTGAGAGAGATAACAAGTAAAAGAGAAAGAAGTCAACACACCTTTACTTGTAGATGACATACTCCTATGTGTAAAAGTCCCTACAGATCCACAAGATTATTCTTAAGCTAATAGACGTGCACCAAAGTGTCAGGGAATAAATTTACTATGGGAAAATCAGTAGCTTTTGTGTAAATAAAGACAAACATACTGAGAACAAAATCAGCATATATATGTAACTTTTTCAGTAGTTTCCTGATCCAAATATCTATAAATAAATCCAACCAAGAAGAAAAATAACTTGTATAATGAAAGTTTAAGACACCAAAAAAACTGTCTCTGACATAAACTGATTGGCCTGCTCATTGATCACCTCCCCCTGAGAGGGGAGCAGCCTTACCAGGCCACAGAAGATGACAATGCAGCCACTCCTGATGTGATCTGATAGACTATGATCAGAAGGAAGGAGAGGAGGACCTCCCCTATCAGTGGACTTGGGGAGGGGCATGCATGAAAAAGGGGGAGGGAGGGTGGGACCGGGAAGGGAGGCAGGAGGGGCTTATGGGGGATACAAAGTGAATAAAGTATAATTAATAAAAAAAATTAAAAACACAATAAATTTTGATAACAAAAGCTGAAAAGGCTTCTTATATTCATGGATTAGAAGGATTAATATTGTGAATATGGTCATTCCTCCCCAAAGCAATCTACAGATTCAGCACAGTCCCCATAAAAATTTTGACACAATTGTTCACAGAAGCTGAAAATGCAATCTTAAATTTTATGTGGAAACAGGAGGAATCTAGGACAGCCAAAACATTCCTGAGCAATTAAAATCTGAGAGAGGTATCACCAGCCCAGATTTCAAGTTATGGTATGGAACTATAGAAAACAGCATTTGACTTTCATAAACACAGACAATGATCAATGGAATAAAACCAAGGAACCCCATATTAGCCCATACTCCAACATCCGCCTGATCTTTACTATGAGGCCAAGACTACACACTGGAGAAAAGAGCACCTTCAACAAATGTTGCTGGATAACTACATATAGGAAATGGAATTCTTATCTGACCCTGCAGAAACTGAACTCCAAATTCATCAATGATCTCTTCATTAATCCAGATGTTTTGAACCCGATAGAGGAGAAAATACAAAATAAACTTAAATTCATTGTCATAGATAGGAAAGGGCTTTCGGAAGAGGATATCTATAATACGGGAATTGAGACCAGCAACTAGTTGGCTGCACCTAATTAATGTGCAGAGTTATAGTAGGAAACCACGCTTGCTCACTTGTATTTTAGAAAACAAGCCAATGAATGTAGTCTCCCCCCTGGGACATGGAGATGCTAGGAGGACACGCATGTTCTAAGTGAGATGCTTCATTGTTATCTGTTTAAATGATGTTATGCTTCACTGTTAACTTGACCTTTACACTGTCATTGTGAGGATGAAATGAGCTTGTTTTCCTAATTAAGACATATAAAGCATGTATGGCTAGCATGCGTAGTTACATAGCTAAAAATTCGTTGTCAGGTTTTTGATAGGTTCCAAGAAGCTATTCTTTGATTCCTTTTTTGTTGTAACTGAGTGTATTATAATTCTTTCACTAGTAGAATATGGTAGAAATAAGTCTATATAATGTCTGAAATACTCACGAGAGATCAAGTATTTTGTTTTCTAGATAAAATGCTTCTGGATCCTCGACTCCTAAGTTATAATGTAAATTGTCTAAAGACACATATCTGAGAGTACCCAAGACAAGTTAAGAGGACGCATTAGGAACTTTGATGGACAGTTGCAGATGAAACCATATTCCTAGAATTAGACTATGCATAACCCTAGAAATGTGAGTAAGGGAACTTCCGGATTATTAAAAATGTAAACCCAGTAGGTCAATTTAGGCACTTGAGTCAGCTCAGCTATACTGAGACCAAGTGATGGGAGCTTATTTGAATTTCAGTACTACTGGAGACATGGGTAAAATTGAAAGATAAATCTTATTTACCACTGCGTTTAGGCTGATCTGGAGTAGACTACTTAACTAGAAATATCTTACAATCACAAAAAACTTGTATAGTTTGGAGCTAAATCTAACTATAAATCTACAATTTATTTACTGCCTGAAATAAAGTAACTCAAATGGCATCTATTTTAATTTGATACACTTCTTCAAAAAATCAAAGATCAAATCATGAGTTTTACATACTCTGCAATGATTTCTAGCAATTTTATTTTCTTTAATGACTTTGCCACATGTAGGGCAAATGTCAAGTCAGTTACATTCCATTTATCTACTCTGGTTGTGGTTTGAGCCCTCCTTCTTTCCTTATGGTAGATTGTATCATGGTATTATAAGGCTCACAACACCAAATTAAAAACTTTTAAAACATGATTCTCTTTACTGAGAAAAGTTTTTCTTTCTTATATTTAGAAAAACACATATGAGTTTAATAACATGTGTGGGATAATTGTTTTCAAGCTTATTACCATGTTGAATGCTGTGTTCCATTTGTAACAGAGCACTAACAAGATTATGAACCCACATGTAAACATAAGCACAGGTTTGGGTTGATTGTCCTTATAACTGGTCATTTAATATCCAGGATATGAATGAATACGGTCGATGGGCTCAGAAGACAAGCCATGTTCTATGAACACAGTAAGTGTGACATGAACCCCAAAGCTTTATATTTTTGTGGCATTGTTGCTCAGAGCACAGCGTGTGCTCAAAACTGAAAAAGTATTTTTTTTTGTAATTGTGAAGAGGATTTAGACTTTGTTAGATATTTACCATGTCCCTGGCTTTCCAGTAAGAACTTTGCATAAATTCTCACATTTAATTCATATAATACTATCAGCCCTGCTCTACAGAAGAAGAAACTAAGGCATAGATAATTCAAATAATTTATCCTATACATATAAACTACATAGCCAAGATCCATTCTATCTGATTTTAAGCCACATCTCAGCAGTTTGCCGTTAAATTTTCCTTTCTTGCCATTTGCACAGATTTAAAATGTGAAATATTTCCATTCAGGCAAACTGTCCACTAAATGAACATCTCAAGGCATATTTGCTTTTGGATGACTGCCTAGAGTATTAATTGTCCCCAGAATTAAATTTGCATGAACATTGCTATAAGTGACTAAGATATTAGTCATAAGGTGCTTTTTGCTATCTCAAGCTTCTACTCTTCACCAAGTCTCCTGAGTCTTTATTCTGATCTCATTTTGCACCTCCTGGCTCGTACATACTTCTATGTTGAATATAAATTCTTTATGGTAAGAATGAAAAAAAAACATTAATTTTTCTGTAGGCTTAAATTAATTGTTTTAAATATTTATTAATGAATTTCAAGGACAAATACTCTGGATTTAAGAAACATGGTTTTCATAAATTGAGCAAGCCATAGTTCTAAGATTCTTTTAGGAGGGGTTTGAGATAGAGCCTCACTATGTAGTCCTGGCTGTCCTGAAATTTGCTCTCTAGACCAGACTGGCTTCGAACTCAGAGATCTGCTTGCCTTTGCCTCTCAAGTGCTGGGATTAAAGGCATACACTACCACTATCCAGCATTCTAGGATATTTTAACTTTCTGTAGTTATTAAGTTTTCTCTAATCAAGGCCTTCCAATTCAATTGTTTATGATTATTGACCAAATAGCAGACGCTGAGCCTAAGAATCCCCATAGGTTCATGATGTCATTTCTGAAAGCAAACTCTCGTTTGTTACATTCATCATCTCAGTTGTTTTACTCCATATATTTCAGCAACAGATTTCTAAATCTAATAGAAAGGAACTGATATTACCAACATACTGTTAGTTGAAGGTCATAAAGCTAAGGATCCCCTCCCCTGCTATCACAGAGCAGAACACCTTGATTTTCAGGGTCTGTGCTGCAGACATCCAGAAGGTCCCATTTTTCAACTATAAGAAGTTATAATATCAAATGGATACTTATGAATCAAGTTTTAAGAGTACACATGCACTTATGAAAGCAGGCTAACACGGTATGAATAAATGCAGAAAGCTTAATGCCTTTCTCAGTTTTTGTACATGTGAAGTAGTGAAAGCAAACCTAAGAAAAAGTTCCCGAAAGTCTAGTAACTTAATGAATATTTAGACACATGCCTGCCTAAAGCACTTAAATCAAAGGATACAAATTATATTATCAGGATAAATTAACAATAGCATTAAAAGAAGAGGTACTGGAGGGAACTCAGGCTGTTCAGGAAGTGCATCCATGAGCAAATGGATGAAAATGAGATGACTTTATTGTCTCATTTAAAATTTTAACTATCACTTGGAAAATAAGTAGAAATACTTAAGTTTTCCTATAGTTATAAAAATTAGATTTATTTTGAAATAATGACAAAAAACAATTAGGATCTTATTGACATTTTTCACTTTAAAAATGAAAAAAAAAGTGAAGATGGAAGCTGTTATATGGGAGAAGTTATTAAGTTTTTCTCTACTAGAAAATATATGGAGTAGTATTTTAAATAGACAAAACCACGAAGACTATGTTTTAACTCCAGACAGATATTTCAATAACTATTGACAGACGACCTTTTTAAAAGATAAATTATACATTTTGATAGCAATGACAACCCTTGATGGTACCTTTAAGATGTTAAGCTTTCTATAAAAAAAAAAAACAAAAACAGGAAATGTTGAGATGTTTAAATTAAATATAGCATAAAACACTATTTATCTGAAGTGGAAGAGTTTTATTTCCTTATTGAAAACTCCCAGAATGCATACTATTTTAAATTGAAGTAGTAATAAGTTAAAAATATTTGCAACTTTTCACTATCATTCACAAACTAAAGGGAACACAAATTGAGGAAAAATATTAGTAGAGAAGTTATGTCTTTGCCTTTTCCAAACAATACCAGAGAAAATAGCAAAGCCCGTTTCATAATGTTGCTACAAAATGCCCCTTAATTCATATTCCTCTGAGCCAACAGCTGGTTCTAATGGGTCATCTAAACATTCTATGACTACATGACATTGGCAGAGTGCTGTACAGCTCTGTGGTCTGGCACAGAACAGTCTTGGCTGGTATCAAGCTGGGAAAGCCACTGGAGAGACTGCCACAGGGTCAGGGTCTCACACTGCTGGGATATAAGAGAAGTCCAAACCTGTCCCAACAGGTATCACTGGCCAAGTTCAGCCAGCTGAATACATGTCTTAATAAGTTAAAAATGTTTAAATGGTAAAATCTAAACAGCTAACATACATGGAAGGGTGTGGTGGAGCAGTGTTCAGAAACAGTACTTTTGTTTTAATTACTAAGAATGAGATGGGAAATTCACAACAGAGGAGAGTAATCAGAAGGTGGCTGATAAAGATTAATGCTATGTGAAGGGAAAAACCTGAAAAACCATCAGTCTGAAGACTTTCCAAAAAGAATGACATCTTAGATGAAGGGTTTTTAGTAGGAAAATGGGGTGGGGTGAAAAGAATGGCTTTTGTTTCAACCTAGTAAAGAAAATTAATAAGCACTGTAGTATTTATAGCTCTTCTTACAGGATTTGCAGTGAAAAACTAACTACTGTGTATCCCAGACCATGGAAGCATTGCAAAGTGACTGATAGAGCAGTGTTCCAAGGGAAAATAATAACAATTTTTCTGTCAGTGTAGTGCTAGGACTTTTATTCATTTCAATATCCTTAGGCAAAGAATACAATTTTTAAACATCTTTTTTAGAAGTGCCTTCCAAATTATAGACTTAAACTAAAAAAAAAAAAAAAATCAAAGAAAATTTTGTAAAAGAAAACTATGTATTTTATGAGTTAAACTATAACTCCTGGGTTCCTAAAACAAACAAACAAACAAAAAATATAAACTCTTGCCAGGATTCTGCAAGACTTTGTCCTTTACACATTGGTTTATTCCCAAAGAAGAGAGAAAAACCTTTATTTTCTTATTATTTTTTTAAAAAAGTTATTTAAAAATCGCGTTACATTTCATCTTTCCATTTGCAAGTATATTTGATAAAACACTTCCATATAAAATACTCTTGATAAAATCTTCAGTATCTGTTTGTAGTAGCTATGGATGGTCCACCCAGAAGCTGCGCTGTCATTCCGAATAGATCCATCAGACTTATCACTGAAGAGTGAGATAGTTCCCTAGGATCAAACACATACAGATGTTTAGGACTTATGGTACAAATTAAAGGGAAGACATTGTTTTAAAACAGCCAACCTATTTAACATGCAAAGTTGTCTTTAAAAAGTCCTCCTTATGGAAATACAGCTTTCACTGAAGTTTTGCCTATGCTGGTAATCATTCTTTATGAGATTTGCCAACGTTCACTGTCTATCCCCACTGGAAAGAAAGAAAATGGATGTTTTCCATCTGCAGCAAAATAGAGTCAAAACAAATGTATTTAAATTGGAAACACTTGTGGCTGAAAGAACTGTTCTCCCTGAAAACATCTGGTTGTACTTTTAAGTCATTGCCAAATAAACGCATGCTGGAAAGTCTATTTTATGCCACACATGGTCACCCGTGTAGATGTGGCCTAAACCGGTGTTCCTTTGAGGTCAGCACCCTCTTTTAGGAAGAAAAGTACAGACTGGTGAGTGTGTAGTGATTTTTTAACAGTATTGCTGGAGTGGAAGTTACAGCAGGTCAACCTTCTCACAGATGGAGAACAGACGAAAACATGCCTGGACAGTTCTCAGGTAGACAATGCAAAGACTGAAGTAATGACTGTTGCGAGACAGCTCAAGTAACTACTTACTTGTGAACAAAGTCTGCTGTGGTGTCTGGTTTCAGCTAGCTCTGGCTGTTCTCTCTCTCTCTTTTTTTTCCTCTGTCTCTTATTTTCATAGATCCTGAGAGAGAGATTATCCACTGAAAATGTGTGAGCAAATGGTATTTCGTAATAGTTGGTTGTGTCCATTAGCTATGTGAAGTAACCGCCGAGGACCTGTGATGCGGCATTTGTTTAATCTCACTCCAGGTTGCAGCGGACATTTTTGGTTGGTGAGCAGCTTTGTACATTGTCATTCAGAGACCCGGGTTGGTAAGATCCTTGCGGCTCTCTCAGGCTGATGGGGACAGAGGTCTCTGAAGGTTCTTCTACGTTTGATCATCACAAAGTTTGTAGGTTCACAGACATATCAATGTTCACACCTTGTGGGGGATAAAAAAGGGAGGTCGGTGGGGAGGGAGGGACTTAAACAACAAAGAGAAAAGGCTCCAAGATGTCGCCTAGCTGTGTATGAGGGAAAACAGGACATTAGCACTGGTGAAGACGAAGTGGCTCTTGACTTAATCAGGAGAGTCGGGAGACGTGGGTAGAGAGATCTTCAAATAGAAAGTATTCGTATACATGCGTATATTGCATGCATATACACATGTACACTGAAGCATTTCCTCTCTCTCATGAGTATATGTGAGTGTGTATGTGTGAGTGTGTGTGTGTGTGTGTGTGTATGCAACATAATCACAATTATCTTATATGACATGCTCCTGTCCTTTTCCTCTCCTTATCACTAAGCTACTTGTATGGTAAGCTCCAAGTAGCCTTCTGGTCTACTAAGCCTTTGGTCTACTAAGCATCCTTACTGTCTCTTCCCACTATACACTGCTCCCTATTGGAAGTGCCTTCACTTGCTTTGGGGACCATCTGCCATGTTCTGTTGTGAACATTACAAGGCAAGGCAGGTTACAACTTAGAGATGCTTAAATCATGCAAAGCCGTGCTGCCAACCTGGGACAAGCCCATGAGAGCTGATTTTGGCGACGCTACCCTTGGGTTCCTTTGCGTATCTCAAAGACGTTCTCAAAACTCGACTGCCCTCTGCTTGCAACCTCCTCCTTGCTGTAGGTCCCAGGAATGTGTGCATGTGCAGACATGCCCAAATCCTTTTATTCTACTGAGCCTAATTATAAGTTGTACACATATATCATATGTAATCTTTACAATAAATGTGTGAGTATGTTCATACCACTATAACTGTTACTGCTCCCATTTCTCCAGTGAGAAGACTTAGCCTGGGTTTTGGTAGTTTCCAGAGTCTAGTGAGATTCTGCCTCAGATTTCTGAATCCAGAGTTCACATGCACACTCAATATTCTTCTCAGCTCCTTGAACATCTAGTTAAAAAAATTGAACTCTTATTTTTCTAAATATATCTTATTTTTACATAATTGCCCATTTCTTTCCTTCATATTGAAATGTCTACCACTTTTTTTTTTCACCAAGATGTTTAACACAATACTAATGTAGGATCTCATACAACTTTCAGAATCCTAGGTTCTGATTCATACACTGGAAATGAATAGCACATTGCACATGTAAGAAAATGGGGCCAAGACTGTGGTGTCTTGACTAGAAAATGCCATTAACCTGAGTTAGTGACCATCCTGTAGGATGTGACCTGCATTGCCAAATCTTAGGATGTTATGAGAGAGGCTGTGGTTTTAGACTGGTATTTACAATTATTATAATTTGAATTTTCTTTAACAAAGTGGGTTTCTCATCTGCAATGTGATCTTTTTGGCCACTTGATGATTTTATGCTAGAAAATAATGGGCTGCCTTATTCATGGCTGGTGACTTTATATAATATATATATATATATATCTTAATATATATATTATTTATATATATATTATATATATATTTATATATATATAATATATATATATCTGGTGACTTTATATAATATATATATATATATATATATCTTAATAACCTTAGCAGAGCAGTGGTGGTACACACCTTTGATCCCAGCACTTGGGAGGCAGAGGCAGGTGCATCTCTGTGAGTTCGAGGCCAGCCTGGTCTACAGCATGACCAGGACAGCCAGGACAGCCAGGGCTATTACACAGAGAAATCCTGTCTCAAAAAAGAAACAAAAATAATATAATAACTATTACGTATTTAATAGTTCATCCATACTTTTATTAAGCCACTCATTCAGCCCTATAATTTATAAGCCATTCATTATTCTATTATCCAACAAACTTCAAATTTATATATAAGGCACAAACCACAGAAAATGAAAATAAAATTATTACAATTTTTGGATATTTATAATTTGAGACAGAAAAGAAAAGAATCAATATACATTGAATTTTAGATAAATGTAACAGTAGTCAAAATTATAATGAGCTGAAGTGTAATGTATGTTCTTGACTCAAAAAACAACATAGACTTGAAATGAGGTTCCACAGGAAGCTGAGAAGTACAACCAAATTTGATTGTTTTTTATAATTGTCTGTATTACTCTGTTTTCGGCCAAATCTTCCTTTTTCTCTTTTGGGACACACTAATTAGATATATTTCATAACATATTTGGTAGCATGAGGAATTCAAGACCTGAATTATGAGATTTTTAAAAGAGCATGTAAGAAAAAAATGGAGAGAAGAAAAATATCATTTGCCTCAGTTTTCCCTCTTAATTGATACTTGCCAACAAGAGCAACACTAAGGAAAAATAAGATCAGGGGGTGCCTTTACAGTGTATTCTCCTTCTATCGAAGCTAAATTAGAAAGGTTTTCATGTGTGGTTTCTTGAAGAATTTTTGTACATTTCAGAATAAATGGTAATTAATTAAAAACACGCTGAAGAGCTAGATAACATTTAAATATCTGTAAGATCTCACAATCCTGCTCCAGTAAATTGTGTGCTCTTAAATAAACACATCAAGCAGGAAGTGGGAGGCTTCTTATTAAACATATCTTTTAGTCTGATATCTTATATGAGAGGATTCATATGATGGATGGGAATTTGTCTCTGTTGTGAGGTTAAATAATAATTCAAAGCCAATTATAAACTGCCATTTCCTCCAAAGGTTACCAAAGCCCTTGGTTCAAAAGGGCTTGTGTTCTTCAACTGGTTTTCTATTTCTTCAGGCACGCAACCAGTGACTCATAGGACAAATAGCAGAGCCAGCCCTCCTCTTCTTCCCTACTTTCCCCTGCTCTTCTTGGCTTCTAGAACACAGGCTAATTGGCTGTTTTTAGCATGGCCTTCTGTTGCTTATCTTAGTTTTTGACTTTTAAATCTGATTTAAAAATATTATATTCCAAAGAAACTAACAGATAATATTGAGAGGAGGAAAGATGTTTATTTGAGCTGTAGGTGTCATTTATTTACTTACTAAGGTTTCACATTTAAACTGGGAGGGAGTTCAAATACTTTTCTACTTGGTGTAAAGGCTCAGAACTACAATAGCTACTTTCTAAAAAATATTTAGTTTTTCATTTCATGAGGTGTACAAGTTGAAGATCCACAAAACTTTAATTTGTACATCTGAGTTATTTGAGGAAGTAGCCTATGAAACTTTTATGTTATAGCAAATATTTGTTGGGTACCTTTCAGACACCAACACATGTGTAAACACAGTGTGTATGTTATGGTTTGATGCACTGTCTCCCCTGGGCTCACACACTGAATTCTTCATCCCTGCCGGTAGCACTATTTTAGTAACTCTGGGAAACTTTTAGAGATGGGTTCTTATCTACAGAGATGAAAGGTAGGACCATGGTAGCCAGACCTTGAAGACATCTTGGGTCTTGTCCTTTTCTGACCATGTCTTCTTGTCTGCTCTGAGAACCCTGATCTACCACATACTCCATTGGCCATGATATGCATAAGTGCATGAGGCCACATGATCATGGACTGAACTACCTGACACTGTGAGACAGATGACTGGGTTCTTTTGAAGTTATTCTATGTGTGTTCTTTACAGTGACACAAGGTAACTACACATTTTAATATAGAATAAAGATAAAATACCCATGATATAAACCTGCAATTGACCTATCAATCTACTCTTTGTAGCATCGGTCACCTAGCTAGGTACAGTACATTTTGAATATATTAGAGTATCATAAATCACTTTTTTCAGATTTTCCTGAACCAATTTTTATATATCACACATAATACAATAGAATACAGTGTGAAAAATCTTTGTTATTGTTGTTTCCCCAATAATTCTTTTAAATGACTCTCCAGCCTAGAGTTCTTCCAGTTTCTAAAGATACCTTTTTGAAAAAAAGAAAAAAATCCTTCTTTAAAATAGTTTACATACTAGTGATTACTAACAGAACACAGATGCCATACTTTAGCAGTCACATAGTATGTTAAAAGACAATGAGTAATATAAAAAAAATAATCAGAGTGAAAGAAAAATAAGGAGACGAAATCACGTCATAAGGGTCACTGTAGGAAAGTAATAAATGAATCAAGCCCTGAAGAAGGTCAGAAATTAAGACTTGGGGATATCCAAGTTCAAAATGTTCCATGAAGAGAAAATGTTTAGTTTCAAAGAATGGAGGCAATAGTGTGTTTGATGTAATTTCCAGGCAGTTGGAGAATTTACTGTAAGATTCCATGTGTTATTATCCAAAGTTAAAAATTTATTTTTTCCATGGTCCATAAATTTTATTTTATTATTTTTATAATTATTTTTATTAATTACAGTTTATTAACTTTGTATCCCCCTGTACCTCCCTTCCTTTTTCCCTCCCAATCCCATCCTCCCTCCTCCCCACTCGTGTCCCTCTCCCAATCCACTGAAAATGGAGGTTCTCCTCCCCTTCCCTCTGACCCTATTCTATCAGGTCTCATCAGGAGTGGCTGCATTGTCTTCTTCTGTGGCTGGTAAGGCTGCTCCCCCATCAGGGGGAGATGATCAAAGAGCAGGCCAATCAGTTCATGTCAGAGACAGTCCCTGTCCCCATTACTATGGAGGCCACTTCGATACTGAACTGCCATAGGCTACCTCTGTGCAGGGGTTCCAGGCCATCTCTATGAGTGGTCCTTGGCTGGAGTAAAAGTTTCAGAAAAGACCCCTGTGCCCAGAATTTTAGGATCTGTAGTTGTCCTTGTGAAACTCCTGTCCTCTCCAGGTCTTACTATCTCTACTTCTTTCATAAGATTGACCGTACTCTGCCCAAAGTTCGGCTATGAGTCTCAACATACACCTTGATACCCTGCAGAATAGAGCCTTTCAGAGGCCCTCTGTGGTAGGCTCCTGTCCTGTTCCCTGTTTACTCCCTCCTCTGATGTTCATCCTCTTTGCCTTTCTGAATAGGGATTGAGCATCTTAGCCAGAGTGCTCTTTCCTGATTAGCTTCTTTAGGTGTACAGATTTTAGTATGTTTATTCTATATTATGTGTCTAATATCCACTTATGAGTGAGTATATACCCTGTGTGTCTTTCTGCTTCTGGGGTATCTCACTCAGGATGATCTTTTTCCAGTACCCACCATTTATCTGCAAATTTCATGATTTCCTTATTTTTTTTATTGCTGAGTAATATTCCATTGTGTAGATGTGCCACAATTTTTATATCCATTCCTCAACTAAGGGGCATCTGGGCTGTTTCTAGCTTCTGCCTATTACAAGTAAAGCTACTACAAACAACAAAATGTCTTTATTGAAATAAATGTTTAATTCACTTATGGCCTGATTTCATATCCCCCTCTCCTCCCAGTCCTACCCTCCTACCCCTTTTCTATCCCTCTATACCCTTATCCTTTAAGAAGAGGAGGGGACCCCCCCATGGGTACCAACCCACCCTGGTACATCAAGTCATAGCAGGAGTAGCCACATCCTCTTCCACTGAGACCAGACAAGGAAGTTCAGCTTTGTGAAAGTGATCCAAAGGCAGGCAATAGAATCAGGGATGGGCCCCACTCTAATTGTTAGCTTTACGAAGAACAAGCTGCTCATCTGCTACGCATATGTAGGGGGTCTAGGTCCAGCCCATGCGTATTCTTTGCTTGCTAGTTCAGTCTCAGTGAGCCCCCAGGGACTCACAGAGTTTACTCTCTGTAGATCTTCTTGGGGTCTCTTTGACCACTCTGGCTCTCTTGGTCCTTGCCTTGACTCTTCCACAAGACTTCCTGAGCTTGGCCTATTGTTGGCCTGTGTGTCTCTGCCTCTGTTTCTATGAGTTGCGGCATGAAGAATCTCAGAAGACAGTGGTGCTAGGCTCCTGCCTGTAAGGCCATGTAACATTAATAGTGTCAGGGATTGGCTCTCTCCCATGGTGTAGGTCTCACATTGGGCCAGTTTTTGGTTGGCCATTCCCTTGATCACTGTTCCATCATTATCTCTGTACTACTTGTAGGCAGGACATGTAATACTCAGCTATTAAAGCCAGGTACATCATGAAATTTGAAGGCAAATGATGGAGCTAAAAAATATCATCCTGAGTAAGGTAACCCAGAAAGACACGCATGCTATGTACTCACTTATACGTGGAGATTAGCCATCAAGTAAAGGATAATCAGGCTACAATCCACAGACCCAAAGAAGCCAAGTAACAAGGAAGGCACAAGAGAGAGTATGTGAATCTCACTCAGAGATATCTAATCTAAGAGGGGGAAATAAAATAATCATCTGAGGTAGATGATGGGAGGGATTTGGATGAGAGAGGGCTAGGGAGGGGAACAGGAGTGGAAGGCAGAAAGGCTGAGAGAAAGAAAATAGAAATCAGTGAGGGCTATCTCTAGGACATGAGGAAGTCTACGGGAGTGACCCTAGCTAAGACTTCCACCAGAGGGGGATCTGGAGCCTGAAAAAGTCACCTCCTGTAGCTAGGCAGGAGTTCCAAAGGAGGGAGGAGAAATTTATTATGGTGGAATTTAATCCACAGTATCATATGACACAGTTTGGTTGTTGCTGTTCAGTAATGACAAAACAAATAGAAAGTAAAACTTTTTCTTTACTGAGTCTTGGGGAAAATATCAGTTAAACAATAAAGACTCATGTACATTACTTATTACACTTCACTGACACATGCTTTCCTGTATGATAGGAAGAAGGCATTGTGATTTCTGGAGAAATCACAAATAGCTTCATGAATAAAGTGATGTTTGTTTTTCTTCCTAACACAATGAGTAAATTTCATGGGAAAGACATGAAAGTGAAGAGAAACACTATCGGGAACGTAACCATATTTGTGATTGAAAAATACATATAAAAAAGCTCTGATTTTATTGGTTGCATTGTACCTGAGAAGGGGAAAGAGGAAACTAGTGAAGAGAGGAATTCTATTTTCTGAGTTGTTAGGAGTGTTTTATCAGAAAAATATTTTTAATGGAAAAGGAACGGTGCCAGGTTTTCAAATTAGAACTGTTTGGTTGTGGGTATGGAGGGTGGATTGCATCATGCAGGCAACAATCTACAGTTACCAGTTATCCATAAGAGCTCCCTGCAGACACAATATAAAGAGCTTTTCATTATTTAAGGAAGTTTTATAGCATTACGTAGAAATCTCACTGCTATTATTGATATATAACAGAGCTCAGAATAAGATAGGTTGCTTCCGAAAATATTTAAAAGAGAATCTCATGGGGTATATAGTAGGAAGTACTACAGAATCCCACTGTAGAACTGGAGGTACTTAATGAGGTAGCCCAAGTGACTCCAACACAATAGCAAATGTTTGTGGAATGATTCTCAGATACCCGGTACTGTGCTAGCTTCTTTTATGCGTGACCTCATATTTTCTTCATAACAGCTCTGAGGACATTGTTTTAGCTTAGCATATATCATAAAAGAAGAAATTAATGTCTAGAGAGACTAAGCAATAAGCTTATAGATGTAAGAATGTTTTAGACTTAGGTACTTTTAATTGCATGCGTGCTCCTATGCTACTTCTTTGAAAATTTAACACATATTGGTATTCATTTTATTTTACCATGAAGGTATGGCACATATCTGATGTTTTCCTTCTTACAATTAAAAAAAAAAAAACTTTGTCTTTTGAGATTACAATATAGTTACTTCCTTTCCCATTCTTCTTCCTGCCTCCAAAGTCCTGCATACACCTACCTAGCTGTCTTTTAAATTCATGGATGGTTTTCTCATTAATTGTGGTTACATAATAGTCATACATACATATATACATATGTAGATGTTACTAAATATCTATGGACAATATGCTTATTTTCTATAATATGTTCATATGTTTTCAGGGATGACCCTTAGGTATTAAATAACCAGTTGGCTATTCACCACCAGCTCTCTAATTGGAACTATGGCCTATTAAACAAGAGGGGAGATTATTCTTGGCACTGAGAACCTAGCCAAATACCCATGAATATTGAAGTCATGGATCTTGAAAGAGAACCTACTACTTCCACTATAATAAACCGCCGTAATTCCTAATTGAAGTCTAAATATTTTTACAAGTTCTAGCCGGGCAATGCATTATGTACTGAGGTAATAGGTTCTTGTGACTAGAAACATACATTGGTATCTTCAATGCAAAAACCCATGAAGGCTCTGAAATTTTGCCCGGTTTTCAAGCTGAGAACTTAGCTTTCTGCAAGTATAAGACAGGAGACTCTTGAGTCATGTACAAAGGATATGATTTCTTATGAAAAGTGCAAAGGCGCTAATGTCAGAATTTATTGGTCCTTGAGTACAAGGCCAAATGATACATGGACATGCTGTGGAGTGATCCTAGGGAACCTGAACTTTTACAGGGATGCATTCTGGTGACTGATACATAGGTGCTAGACTTTCTTATTCTGGCCAATGAACAAACCACTTCCTGCCCAGGGGATAGCACTAAATCTTTCAAGATGCTCCTACAAAACTGTCTTTGAAGAGAGATAAGAACCAGCCTGGTCAGGTGCTGAGTTCTTAAGATTTGTAGAACTGGCAGAAGTCTGTGGAGAACTGCTTTCCAGCATCTCCCTTATATTGAATCTGTGCAAGATAATGGATGTAGAAGCCTACTCAACTGCTGTAACACTCTGCACCCCAAAACTCACAGAAGACCTGATACACACCATTTCCAAGTACTGCTCCTGGGTAGTTAATATAAGCCAAGTTCCAGCCGGCTGCCAGTGCCATATGGCAAGTTTGTTGATTTTATTATTGCAGGATTTTGGTATCTTTATTTATGGATTTTATTCAGGCATAGAATTTTTGATGTATGGTTGAAGTATGGCTATGTCTCAAAATATTTATAGCGCTGTGACAAGCTGAGTCAAGTGCTGCACCCTTGTCAGTGGAAGACTGAATCAGCAACGCGTTTAAACTATCAAAGAGCTTTGGCTGCTGCATCACCTTCCTGCTCAGACTGAAGTTCTGAGGGTCTTAAAAGAAAAAATAGAAAAGCCATCTTGATTATCTAAGAAATCAAGAAACTATTTCTATCCAACCTTGATAGTCTTAGATGTAGTTGCAATCTGGACTGGAAGAACAGGAAGCAAATCTCCTCTCAATACAGAACAGGTGTAGACTCCTGTATCAAGGATATCATGAGATGATCCGACACCTAGTAGGAAGAGAAATTCCTCATACTTAGACCAGAGCTCATAAAGGGAGCTTTTGGAGCTGCCAAACCTGCACATTGGTAAAACTGGTGGCAGCTTCAGCCTTAATAAGTTTTTCCCCCCTTTGGAGTAGGCTTGTGATTCGTCTGACTCCCTCCCAAGAATAGTTAGTTCCTAGAGACTGTAATAATCTTGCATGATCTAGCTGAGGGTCTGCTGTGGTGGCCATGGGGCTGTTTATGTCTGTTTATGCCACTGCATGTAGATAGGTTTCAGTGCCCCAGTGGGATGGACTTATATTTTGGCCTGTCACTTAAGTGGCTTTGTGGGGTTTGCGCAGCAGTAAAAACATGCAGAGTTTTGTTTCATTTTGGTTTTTTCCTCCTTCTTCTTTTTCATGTAAGACTCAGGATAGCAAAAGTCTGTATGGCAGGAGCCAGTCTTAATCAACAGTATCCAAACCTAGGGCAGCATAGCAGCATCTTAGAGCCCATTCAGAGAGGGTAGGGCCTGTTTCTAAGCAGAAGACTTGAAGTTGGAACTTAGTGCTAATGCAGTAAAGCCTTACAGTGGGCAGGTCCTGACAATTAATCCCTTTGAGGTGCTTGGAAACAGTCTCCAGCACAGTTCAGGTGCGGGTGGAAGGCGTATAGCCTCAGCTGATGAAATTTCTACTTTAGCCAGCTAATTTAAGCCTGGCTATAGCAGTCTGGAACAAAAGTGCCTTTCAATAGGAAGGTCTTATTATGACTCGAATACCATGCTCTGCTATGTAGGTTGTTGGCCCAGAGTAAGACACAGAAGAGGGATACTAGTGCCCACAGTCATAACATGGAGCCTGGGGTTGGTTTATCAGCAATGGCTGTGAGAAACTTATATTGTGACCACCGGCCAGTAATGCATGAGGTACTTAGGTTATTCTTTCCGCAATGCGAAGCATGTGAGAACAAAATTCTCTAGGTACTTTTCCTTAATTGGATACCTTATGTAGCCAGGCTGGACTTCCGGTGGAGGGATGGAAACACCAACCCACCCACAAAACCTTTGATCCAAAAGTGGCTACCATAAGTGCGGGATAAAGATGGAACAGAGATTGAGAGAATGGAAAACCAATGACTGACCCAACCCAAGACCCACCCCACGGGAAAGAGCCAATCCCTGACACTATTAGTGATACTCTGATATGCTTGTGGACAGAATCCCAGCATAGCTGCCTTGAGAGGCTTCATCAAGCAGCTGATGAAAACAGATGTAGAGACCCACAAGCCAAACAATAAGCCCAGCGCCAGAACTCTTGTGGAAGAGTGCGGGAGCGAGTTGGGGAAGGATTATGGGAGAAGGACACCACGAGAAGACCTTCAGAGAGTAAACTAACCTGGGCCCAGGAGGGATCACAGAGACAAAACCACCAACCAAAGAGCATGCATGGGCTTTATCTATGCCGCCTATACATACATAGCAGATGTGAAGCTTCTTCATGTGGGTGCCGTAACAATTGGATCAGGGGCTGTCTATGACTCCGTTGTCTGCCTTTGCATTCCTTTCCCATAGCTAGGCTGCCTTTTCTGGCCCCAGAGGGTAAGGATGCACTTAGTCTTTCTGTAGCTTGATGTTGTACACATAGGGGGATGGGGCTCCCCTTCTCTGAGGAGAAGGGAAAGGGGAACGGGGAAGAGGGGTGTGAGGGTGGAACTGGGAGGAAAGGGAGGAGGGGGCTGCAATCAGGCTATAAAGTGGATAAATTAAAAAAAAAATAGAAAAAAAAAAAGAAGTACCAATAGTGCAGATGAGAAAATTGTGGATTGCCCTCTAGTTCTGAAACCAAGATCAGACAGCTATAAAGACACCCACCAAATCTGAACCCAATTAAAATAACACTTTTATGCCGAGAATAAATGACTATTGTATATCCAGCTCTAAATGGATCATGTGTACCATCACTCCAACCCTAACAAAGGTCTCAGAGAAAATCACGGAAGAACGAATGTAAACAGTGTTAAGAACTGGATGACAGTGAAGAGTGCTAAAGAGTGCTGCTGTGGTGCCCTTCACAAGATCAAGCCAACACGTACAGTCAGCATCCCAACAGGCAACATTAATTGATCTCAGGGAGCTATGAAGAGGAGAAGAGAGAGAGAGACCACGAAGAAAAGGAGATACAGGATGTGTTTGGGACAAGCTAGGCTGGGGCCTGGACAAATGAGTGTTCATATAAGCAAAGTGAACTGTTTATATGTATCAAGTTGCTAAAGATGAAAGATTATATTAAATATAAAAATAATTCCATTAATTGGAATGTTTATTAATATTTAGCCTATCTTAAGGAATATAATGAACTATATTATCTTTGCATTTTATATGACACAAATATATGTATCCAATAAAATGTTTAGTAAGCAAAATTCTCCTTGAACTGTTTTAACGGCCAAAACTGAAGTGAGTTTTTGAAGAAATATTATTTGTTTTTTATTTACTTCACTCTTCATCTCATTAATATTATAATCACAGTTTATACCATAAATAAACCAATTGCCATAGTTGAGAGACAGAAAACATTTTAGTGTGACATATTTACATCATTTTCAATGTACTTATGATCATAAACGGGTAACAATGTAATGTAATACATAATTACATTAGTCTTTTAAATTTATTCTAGTTTTTGTAGATCATTCCAAATTATGCCAAATTGCATATGAATACTTTATAAATATGTAAACATGTAAATACTGAGAAGAGTAAACAAACCTTTTTATAATGAGATGGCTATCTGAAAACTTTGTTCCTTTAAAGATTTCCACATAATGTCACCTCTCCGAGGGTTTTCCTCCTTTTATAAGTGTTTCTTTCTGACCCAAACCTTCTTGTGTCTTCATTCACCCCTATTTCCCCTCTGAGAGGTATCATTACTTATATCCAGCCTTCGTGTTTGCAAGGTTAGGAGCGGGCTAAGTGTGCTCTTGCTTTTCCTTGCACCTCCTCGGCAGCTGTAAGTACAGAGGTGACTATACTTTCAGGGCCACGAAAATGCAGTGTCTCTGGCAGGGTTTGCTAGAGGGATTAAAGGAGAGATCACCTGGATTCTGGCCAAAGATTCTCCAGAGGAAACCACCCGTCAACTGGAAAGGTGTAAATTAAATGGGTGGCATCTAACGAGATCCTGACTCTGCTGATAATCTCACCAGATCTGCGAGGGAACAAACACAGGAGCCGAAACGTGACCTGTGCACATAATCACTCAGCTAAACAGAGCAATCCCACTGTCATCATGGTTAAGTAAGAGCTTATTGACTTGTTGGCTTAACTTGTATTAAGACTAAATGTGTATAAGTAGCTAAAGTTGTGCATTTGGTAGTGGGCCTCGGTGTGGGCATTGGAGAAGCTGGCCCGAGTATGGATATCTTCAAGATTTTGTTAATATGCAGAGGTGAGTTAAAGTTTGCTGGTCGATTGCCTTTAGGAGACAGTGGGTATTGAGGAATTGGATCTATTTTGGGATTCATTTAGTTCCAGTTAATATTTCTTAACTTCCTACTTATTCTTGTGTACATGAATAAGTGTACAAGTAAGGAAAGAACCTTGATATGGCTTTGGGTTATTTCATGCAGGACTCAACTTGATACTTTTCAGAGTCCACTTTTTTTGTAGCGCTATTTGCTTTTAACATCTTTTTTCTTTTATAGCAGCATCATATGGTGTATTTCTACAGTTTATGACTAATTTTCACACTGTGCTATTTCTCTTGATATGACATATGCTCATATATTATCCCTTCAGTTGTATTTCAGTTTGGGAGTGAGTTTAAAAATATTTTATTTCTGCTCTTTGCTGTGGAAATATGTAGTTACAAATCTATAAAGACTCACATCTAAAGAGAAACAGCATCTTTTGTCATGATGAAAAACATGGAAAATAATTAAGCAAATAAAACCAGAAAAAGTCATTCATACTGACTTTATTTGAAGCAGTGTTTCAAATAAAAACACAATAAAGTTTCTATTAAAATATAGTTTATGTGAGTGTACAAAATTCCTTGATTGAATGACCAAAAACAAGGAAGAAATTAGTGAAATTTCCTTTGGACATTAATAGCCATTGTACTTGATAATAGTTCAGCACCCAGACTGAATGAAGAAATAAATGAAAGCTAGAATAAGGATTGGAACATTGGATTGTTAGTTAGTCCAATTTTATTATGCATGGCCCAACAGAAAATATGTATTAAAATATCATTTAAAGGGAAAAGCCAATGCTGGTTTGGATTTACATGCAGCTTTTTCACCATCTGAGCACAAAAGTATGAAATAATCATGTAAAATGTTTTATTTTTATGTTATTCTACTGCTTTAGTGTTATCCTATGTCGGGGCAGAAATTCAGATGTTAATCAACCCTGTGAATTTGCCTGAAAATCAGCTTCCTGGAACAGAACTAAGCCGTGCTTATGACAAAGATGTGGCTGGAAAATCAAATGCCTACCGCTTTTTGAACAAATCGAAAGATTTTGTCATCGACGCATGTAAATTAATTTTAGCATTTCTGTATTTTTATTTATTTTATAATTGTTACTTTAAAGTATGACCCTGGAGATAATTATTTAGTTGTACTTCAATGGTACGTTAGAATGTTTGCTCAAACTTTGCTTCAGGTAATTACAGTTTCTGAGGTTTTCCCCTCGGTCTTGCTCCACTTTCAGGATTAGCCTGATGCTGCCCCAGGGGTTCTTTCCTGAGTAAACTAAGTTTTGTCTATTAATTAGCTTGAGACTTGCTTCTTCTTTCTCAGAGAGAGAGAGAAAAAAAAAGTAGCCCTTGAATAATAGATGACTTGGGATATGTCTTTTGAACCAAATTCAAGGAAAACAATTTGAAGATATTATGACCAATCTGAAACTGTCTCCATGAAGCTTATTAAAGTGCCAGTTAAGGCGGGGAGCACACATTGTTTCCCACACTCTGGCAGTGCCAACGCCTGGCCAGGGAGTCTGCAGTGTAAATGCTAAGTAACTTGATAAGAAGAGGAAACAGTTGAAACAAGGAAGAAGCAAAATTCACTTCTGCCTACAGTTAGCATGTAGTCCAGGCCCTCTTGAAAGTACAGGTGACACTTGTGATGACTGTTGAAAGAGCATCAGTGGAATTTTATACATAATGGTTTCTTTTTGTTCAAAACATGCGTTTCATAATTATACACGAAATTAGCTAAGTGCTAATTATAAGCTGATTTGTGTCCTAGCAATGCTATTATTTATATTTCAGACAGCTGTTGAAATGCATGTACATATTTACTTATGTATTATACTCAACAAGTATCAAAGCATTGCCTGGTATGATTTTTATAAAAGTCAGAGAATAGGTTTTAAAACTAGAAATAGTTTTGTGTCTCAGTGGCAAGCCATGGTATCTTCTTTAGAATGCCTATATTGACAGGGGAACAAGTTCTATACTCTAAAACAGTCCATTTCACAGAAGCCATTTCAGACTTCTGTTCATCAGACACCCTCCTTGCATCAAATTCTACTCAATCTCCAAGACTCTGAACTAAACCTCAAATATAGGATTAATTTATTCTGACTACAGTGAGATACTAGGAATCTTTTTGTGGCTATCGGGTCTCTGATTTATTCCTTTACCATTTATTTTATTTGTGTGTGGCATTTGTAAATGTGCATGTATAGGTCAGAGGTTCACACCTGGGGTCTTTTTCAATTGCTGTTCACCTTATTTTTTGAGATAGGATCTCTCACTAAGTCCGGAGACCACCAATTTACTTTGGTTGTCTAGCCAGAAAGATCCAGGAATAATCCTGTCTCTACCACTCTTGTTCTGAGACTAGAGGACATGTGAGTGTGCCCATATTTTATGTGCATATGAATACAGATCCTCATGCTTGTGCAGGAAGCACTTTGCCTACTGAACCATTTCCCCAAACTCATAGTCTTTGATATTTCCTAGTCAGATTTCAGCAAGACCCTCTCCTAAGAGTCTTTAAATTGGAGTATCGTACATTTCAAAGACCCCTGGACCCATTTTTTTTGTTCTGTTGCTCTCCTTGTGGAGCTACTGTTCCCTCCAGGTCTTTCTATCTCTCCCTTCTTTCATAAGATTTCCTGAACTCATCCCAAAGTTTGGCTGTGAATCTGCTTTGATACCCTGCTGAGCAGAGTCTTCAGAGGTCCTCTGTGGTAGCCTCCTGTCCTGTTCCATGTTTTCTCCCTCTTCTGATGTCCATCCTGTTTGCCTTTCTGCATGAGGAATGAGCATCTTACCCGGGTCCTCCTTCTTGCTTAGCTTCTTTAGGTGTACAGATTTTAGTATGTTTATCCTATATTGTATGTCTAATATCCACTTATAATTGAGTATATACCATGTGTGTCTTTCTGTTTCTGGGATACCTCACTCAGGATGATCTTTTCTAAACCCCACCATTTGCTTGCAAATTTCATGATTTCCTAGTTTTTAATTGCTGAGTAATATTCGATTGTGTAAATGTACCACAATTTCGGTACCCATTTCTCAGTTGAGGGACATCTGGGTTGGTTCCAGATTCTGACTACTATGAATAAAGCTGCTATGAACATGGTTGAACAAATGTCCTTGGTGTATACTTGAGCATATTTTGGATATATGCCTAGGAGTGGTATAGCTGGATCTTGAGGTAGCACTATTCCTCATTTTCTGAGAAAGCACCAGATTGATTTCCAAAGTGGTTGTACAAGTTTGCACTTCCACCAGCAATGGAGGAGAGTTCCTCTTTGTCCACATCCTCTCCATCATGTGTTGTCACTTGAGTTTTTGATCTTAGCCATTCTGATGAGTGTAAGGTAAAAGTTAAGGGTCTGATACTCCAACCAAAGACCATGCATGGAGATAACCTAGATTCCCTGCATAGATGTAGACCATGGCAGCCCAGTATACAAGTGGGTTTCCTAGTAAACAGAGCAAGGGTTGTTTCTGACATAAACTCAGTGGCCAGCCCTTTGATCACCTCCCTCTGGGGGGAGTACAGCTGTACCAAGCCACAGAGGATGAAGATGCAGTCAGTGCTGATGAGACCAGTAGGCTAGGGTCAGATAGAAGGGGAGGAGGACCTCCCCTATCAGTGGACTGAGGGTGGGGCATGGAAGTAGAAGAGTGAGGGTGGATGGTATTGGGAGGGGTCAATGAGGGAGCTACAGCTGGGATACAAAATGAATAAACAGTAATAATAAAAGAAATTTTAAAAGGTGATATTCACAAGCACTGTCCTCAAAAAAAAAAAAAAAAAAAAAAAAAAAGAGTCTGTAAGTTCCTGCTATTTGGACCCAAGACATTCTTTTTTCTATTTGCCCTTTGCTAAAATGAGAGTGTAAATCTTATTTGAATCCTTAATGTATCCCTTATGAACCCTTCCATATTCCTTGCACACCACTTTTAAAATATAATTTGGCTATCTCTGCACATAATTATAGAAAACATATGCACATGTAATCTCATCTCCTGTGGTCCTTGGTATTGCCTAAGTTAGAAGCTCTTGAAAACAAGGGCTTTCCTCTTGCTCATCGGTATCCTGCTCAGCTTCTTCAGGCAGCCTTGTTTACTCCAGGCCTTCATTTCTGCCCCCAACAGATGCTTCTTATGAAAAAATCAAGTTTTTAAAAGAATCCTTTCTTTCTCAACCTATCTTGTGACATTTTTTCTACCTCTTGGCTTTTACCAAAATTTCCCATTTTCAGGGAAAACCGTAGCATGTCTCCTGGTGATATTACTCACACTCCCACACATCTCCTATCTCTGGGTCAGGAAGTGGGGAGTCAGCATACTTCTCAGTCTGTAAAACTGACTCCTGAGTGTGGCTTCGGTCCTCTTCGGAATTTTCTCCTGCTTATTTTCAGCTCAGGATATTTTACTTCTTCCCACACCCTAATAGTCATGTCCCTAGGAACTTGATTATGTCATTCATACTATTTCTTTTTACTTCATGTTCTGCCACAGCGTTTGTTTGTTTGTTTGTTTGTTTCTTTGATCTCTCCTATCCAGTGTCTCAAATGCTGAATCCTTTCTGTGAGCTAGTTTAAAACCCTGCACTTAAAGTAATTTGCTGTTCATACATTCCTATTGTTGTAGCCAGAATGTTATCAACAACCAGAAAAATGTTGTTTCTGAATTCATTTTTCTTTGTATATGTGTGGCATGTGGACACATTTGTACACATGCTTATAGCTGGATATATTTGTACAGATGCTCATTCTTATATGTTGAGTGGGCAACAGTTGACCTTGGCTATCTTCTTTCATTGTTTTTGACCTATGCCTTGAAGCAAAGTCTTTCACTTGAACTCAGAGATAACCAATTTTAAAAATCTAGCCAAGCAGTTTCTGTCAGGAATCCCTTTTGTTTACCTTTCGAGAGATGGAATATAGGTAGGCCATATCTGCCTAGATTTTGTATGGGTGCTGGAGATCTGAATTCTGCTCCTTGAGCTTGAACAAGTTCTTTTTTTCTTTCTTTCTTTCCATTTTTTTATTTTAATTTTTATTATTTAGACTTCATTCACTTTGTATCCCCCTGTGGCCCCTTCCTCCTCCCCTCCCAATCCTATACTCCCTCCCCTTCTCCACTCATACCCCTCCCCAAATCCACTGATAGGGGAGGTCCTCCTCTTCTTCCTTCTGATCCTAGTCTATCAGGTCTCATCAGGAGTAGCTGCACTCTCTTCCTCTGTGGCCTGGTAAGGTTGCTCCCCATCAGGGGGAGGTGATCAAAGAGAAGGCCAATCAGTTCATGTCAGAGACAGTCCCTGTTCCCATTACTATGGAGCCCACTTGGACACTGAACTGCCATGGATAACATCTGTGCAGGGGTTCTAGGTTATCTCCATCAATAGTCCTTGGTTGGAGTATCAGTCTCAGAAAAGACCCTTGTGCCCAGAATTTTTGGTTCTGTTGCTCTACTTGTGGAGCTCCTGTACTCTCCAAGTCTTTGAACAAGTTCTTAAACCACTGTGCAAACTCCCAGGCTCTTCTCTTTTCTACTTAGCTTCAGAACTCAAACTCAAGTTATTTTTTCTCTTTAAACAAAACTACTAATCATTTCAGTAATCGTTTAAGCTATTCTTATCTTAATAAAACTCACATGTCCCTACAAAACATCTCACTTCTCATTAAATTGTTTAATGTTTGTAAAGAATTCTCCTCAGCATTGTTTTTAACTCTGACCTTTATTACATATTTAGTTCCGATATCATTCTGCTTTAATGATAGATGCAAGGACATAGTTTGGTCCTTGCCTCATATAATTTTATTTTTGTTGTTGCAAATTATATTTGCCTTTTAACACACATGCATTTGTTTTTTAAATTTTATTTATTTTTATTTTCTGCCTATGGGTACTTTGCTTACATGTATGTCTGTGCCCCATATGTGTATAATGCTTCTACAGCCCAGGAGAAAAGATGTTAGATCCTCTGGAACCGGAGGTACAGGTTGTCGTTAGCTACCACATGAATGCTGTGCCTTGAACTTGGGTCTTTCAGATGAGCAGTCAGTACTGTGTTCTTAAGCACTGAAATATCTCTTCAGTCACCACATTCATCTCTGGATTTCTATAACACTGTAGTCTACTGAGTTTCCCCCACTATACTTCTCCTCCACCCCTTCTTCTTCCTCTCAATGCCAGCATATTTCTTGCTTATTTTGTACATCATGTTATTCATGCTATATTGGTTTCCATGGAAGGTTATTCAACCTTACATGCATCCCTTAACTAAAACCCCACCTACCTACAACTTTACCACAGTCCAAAGCATACAACACACACACACACACACACACACACACACACACACACATACACACACACATAGCTCAAACATTATGAGTAGACTGTAGGTCAAAGAAACACCTTAAGTTTCATTATTTAAATCTGTCTTGATTACCTTTTCTTACAACATTTACTTAAATCTTTGAGGGAATCCAATATATGAAACCTTACCCTCCTAAGGCAAAGCATCCCAGTACAAGAACATACAACCTTCAAGCACTGCATGGCCTTAATGGTCTACCACTTTGTAGAACATCACATACATGCTGTGTTTTACACTTGCTACTGTGTGCCCTTTAGAAAATGTCTGACAAATGTGGACTGCAGATGCCCCTCCCCCAAGCTCCTGTCTGATTGAATCCATCTCAAATTGCTTGGTTCCTAATTCTTTGGTACATAATCTTTGTCTTTAAAATCACCATCTCAAGTCATTTCATATCACATCTCATCTATTTCATACCAGTATCCACAACAGTTTTCTTGTCCCCAGGTTTCTTTCACTACTTTTTCTTTATTGACAGAACTTTTATTAAAGAGCAAATATGGTCACTTACTACAATACTTTGATACATATCCATGTTGGGTCACATAATTATTCAATAAGTTACAATTTTCCCAACATAAAAGAAAAACTCCTTAAACCAATTCATTAGTCCCTTTAAAATGTGGCTCCTTTTAATGCTTCTATGTTCAAAGGCAACACTGTTGGTGCCATGTATTTGTTTTATGTATTTGTCAAATCTCTTCTGCACACCCTTCTTTCTCTGGACCTTGGGATGTATTATGTCATCTCTCTTTATTCTTCTCCTGAACAATACCTTCATATCTTTGATTTGGAGGTTGAAAAATAAGTTGAAGACATCATTTTAGAACACAGCCTGGTCTCAACTTAAGATAAAATGCTCCCTCATCTGTTAATTTCCCTCCTCTCATCCCTTTCTCTCTCTTCCGTTCCTTTCTTCATTTTTAAAAGGAGATTCTATATATATAGTCTGAGTTAGTCTTAAGTTAGTAAACTCTCTGTCTCAACTCTGGGGGTGTTAACATTATGGTGGTGTGACAACATGCCTCATGTGCTTTAGTCTTTCTTTACCATCCTCTATTTCTGATTTTTTTTATAAATAAGTATATAAATGCCATGCCTTTGACTCTTTAGCTTATGTTCCTATTCTACTAAACAAATATTCACCTCTTCAGTTCTGCATCCTCATTCTGTTTTTTTGATTCTGCATAACAACTCATTTCAATTTAGATGCCTCAACCTATGCTGCTTCCTTTCTTATTTCTGTAAGTAGGCTGAGTGACCTTTCTATTATCCTTGTATTCAGTCATAAGTATGAATTTAAAAAGTTTATTCAAATCTGTTTCAAAGAAAGAGTTTGGTCCATCTCTGACATGAGTCTGTCAATATTATATAAACATTCTTTCTTAGTAAAAGTTCTGTTGCTATGAAGAGATACCATGACCCCAGCAACTCTTATTAAAAGAGCATTTAGTTGAGGGTGGCTCACAGGTTTAGAGGTTTAGTCCATATTTATCATGGCGGAAAGAATGGGCACATGCAGGCAGATATGGTGCTGGAAAAGAAACTAAAGGTTTTATAACTAGAAAGGTGGGCAGAAGGAAGAGAAAGCTACTAGGCCTGGCTTGAGCATTTGAAAGCTTAAAGCCCACCCCAGATGACATATGTCCTCCAACAAGGCTACACTTACTCAAAGAAGACCATACCTCCTAATAGTGCCAATCCCTGGTGACCAAGCATTCAAATCTATGAACCTAAGGGGGCCATTTCTCTTCAGACCACCATACATTCTTTATTTTCGCTAGTATGTTCAGGCCTGTAAGGCTCTTAGACACTGTAGATATGGGTGTCAACAAAAAGTAGCCCATGTTAAAAATAATCCCTGTTCCCCTTATTAGGGAAACCCACTTGGTTACTGAGCTACGACAGGCTACATCCGAGCAGAGGTTCCAGGTTATATCCATACATGGAACTCAATAGGGGGCTCTTTGAACTTCTCACTTCCCAAGGGAGGAGCAGCCCTGCTGGGCCACAGAGGAGGATTTTGCAGCCAGTCCTGAAGATACCTGATAAAACAGGGTCAGATGAAAGGGGAGAAGGTCCTCCCCTATCAGTGTACTTGGAAAAGGGAAGAGAGGAGATGAGGGAGAGAGGGAGGGGTTGAAAGGGGCTGAGGGAGGGGATACAGCTGGGATACAGAGTTAATAAAATGTAACTAATAATAATTAAAAAAAGTAGCTCACTTCAGGAGTAGAGAGGAAAAAAAAGGTGGGTGGTTAGGAGGAGAGAAAAGAGATCATGGAAGAAAAGAAAGGTTTGGCTCACAAAATTTGCTTCTAGAACACTTCCTGATAAACTGAAGATTGTCAAACGTCCCCCACTTTTGAAGAATTCATCACCTCCTGATAGCACCGAGTTAGAACCTAGCCTTTAACACATAAAACTGTATAGAACATTCTAGATTGCTAGACTGAAAGATTCAAACTATATCAGATGTTAAAGTTGTTTTTTTGTTTTTTTTTTTTATTACAACCTGTCATCAACAAACATCTAAGACTACACTGGGACCAATACATGAGCTGTTATGAATCTGCTTCTTTTGGTTGTTAAGCTTTTAAATGCCAAATGCAACCAGATATTGTATGTTAATCTAGACAGATATAAACAGTCTTACATCGTATCTTTAACGCCAAAATCTTTACAGTGAATCAGGAAAGACCCAAAGGGTCATTCCTTTAAGGTTAGTTCATTCAGCCTAACAAGATGAAACTCATTAGAAGACACCATAGTGAACAAACCCTGTCATTATTCCTACTGATATTCCCTCAAGGTTGGATCTAGCACCACACTTTAAAAGTACTTCTTGGCTACTAGGAAAAATAGATAAGTTCCATTTCAGTTTGAGTGATGTTAGGTCAGGTTATGTTTGTCTTTTGCTGTGACCGGAGTTTATCTGGCACTTAACATTCCATAGAACTGAAAAGAAAATCTGTAAACACTCACAGGAAGTTTGTTTTAGGAAAATGTACTCTTTGTCTTCTTAAACTCATAAGCTAATATCTGTAAGTGTATATGTTTTAAAAATAATATCTGTTCATAATAGTTAATTTCTCAGAATTTATAACAGTCTTCTTTCTTTTCAGTAGGTTTCTTTATAAGATGGTATCATATTTACTTTTTAAGCAACTTATTTGTTGAAACATGCTTATAACTTTTTATAAATATACAGACTTAATAAAACTGGTATGGCTAATATCAAAATTGTTGGAACTGTCTATAGTTTCTTCATTTCATGTATACTAGCTCTCCTTGCCATAATTTAATTATTTTTAATGCTGAGAATTAGTCTAGCCCAGCAGAAGCAATGTATCCTCTTCCATAACACAGAGTTCTTGGTAATAAATGTTATCATAGTTTCAGACCAAAATTCTGCAAAACACAGACTTCAGGGGCTGGATAGATGGCACTGCTGATAAAGGACTTGCAATACAAGCATGAATATTTTGAGATTAGATCCTTTGCACTCATAGAAAAGCTAAAAGTGGCAGTGGTTGTCTGTTATCGAGTGCTGGTGGGAAAGGGTAAAGACAGAGAGACCCAAGGTGCTTGCTGGTCAACCACTGTATCCAGTCAGTGAACTCAAATAATGAGAGATCCTGTTCCAAGACAAGGTGATAAGTGATTGAGGAAGACGTCAACATCCACTTCATGTAACATGTGCACATCCCAACACGTGTGAATTGTACCACTGCCCACACCCACATTAGCACATATCAAAAGACCTTACAGTACAGTTATTGTAAATAGACTGGATATAGCTAGACAATCTACTTTTCTTTTTACCGGCAAGTGAATAAAGGTCAATGAAATCTCTGTTACTGATAGCCTCTGTGACGTCAGAAATGATTTTCAGTGAAAATGTTTCAGGGAAAACAGTATATTAGAAAAAAGAAAACATCTGAATCAGTTATATCTACTTGCCTGTATTTCTTTTTTTATTAGGAATCTATTGCAATACTTATTTTCTTTCCAATCCTTCAACAGACTGTTGATTGCGCAATTCTGGATAGATCATGTCAGTATCAATTTAATTCATTTATATAACATTATTTAGCAATTACAATTTCTGATTTTAACACATTTCTAGATATCTTAACTTATTTTTATAGGTAGGAATATAGCTAGGTAGCCTACTAGCTATATTAATAGAGGGTATTTATGATTTGACTTATCTCTTTATTAGACTCTGGTGTCATCACATCTACAAAAGTCTTTAATTATGAAACAGATTCAACCAGATTTCTACTTATAATTGATACTGGAGGAGTCAAGAGACATGTTTTGACCGTTAATATAGTTGATGTTCCAGAACCTCCAGACTGTACTGTTGACCCCCTCTTTTCTTCTGGCTCAGGTATGATTCTTTTTTTTTTTTTTTTTCTGTTGCTTAGTTTCAATAAAAATCCACAGTGAAAGAAATGAAAGATGCTGTTTAGTATAAAGATATTCAGGAATATTTTGTTAGGAAGAATGTAAGTATATATAGATATTTAATTATACAAGCATATGCCCGTATACACGTGCATCAGAAAACACACAGATGCTCACAAGAATAGATTGAAAGGATGTTTGTGAGGTAGAAATTTCCACTTACACTTGTGAGCTTACACATTAAAATTAAGAAAATAATATTCTTAAGGACATTTATAAAAATTAGTAATACGGGAGGGCAGGAGTGATATGTCAGTAAATGTCTTAATGAAGGGCTCTTCTTTCTTGGCTAACAAGTGACTTTGGCTATATTTTCATTATTATTTGTTTTTTATAACAAATCTATTATCATAAAGTGTTTCATCTAAAATATTCTATTTTTGCTCACAATTATTTTTCAAGTAAGTTATCGTGATCAGTGCTTAGTCTGTGTTCTTTGTCACGAATCAGAGTTTTTTTAACTATCAGATATTGTTTAAAAAATACAATTTTTCTCCAAAAAATTTCAGTGACAAAATACTTCACATGCCTTAAAATTGTGTCAGTTACCCTACATTATTTTCTGATTATAAAGAGGGTGTGTGACAAATAACAATAAAAATTATTGAGGATTTGGTGCCTGGTGCTTACAGTATAAATTGATGGGTGTGCCATCACTCAAATTTGTTCCTGTAGCAGAAAATACAACAATGCACAAACAACAGCAAGCAGGTGTAGGAATGTTATTTATGAATACTGAAATTTCAGCTTCTTACAGCTTTTTTTGTATCATAAAATATGTCTTCTTTGTGCTTTTATATCACTTAATTTTATAGACGTTATTTTTAGTTCATAGATCATAGAACCACTGATAGAATTCTAGATGTAACTCATGAATAAGTTTAAAGATATATAGAACAGACCAAAAAAAAAAAAAAAAAAGAGCAGCCAACAGTTTGTTTCAGTAATCCTGGCAGGGTATGGTACATTTTGGACAAAGAATGTGATAGAAATAAGTGGAAACAACTGACTTGATATTGCTTAAATACTAAATTAACCTGATGACAAAGTAAACAAAAAGGAAGAAGGAAAGCTTTCAGGTGTCTTACTGGTAAAACTGAGGCAGAGATCCTCAAGCATAAAAGGGAAACCGAGGAACAGACATTTGAAGAGAATTGTGGGCTCACTTGGAATTTGAGTTGTTTGTAAGGAGTTAGGGAATAAATAAGGACCAAAACATGATAGGCAAGCAATCTTCCACTGAATGACATTCCCAGTGCAACGTATCATATTTGATATGCCTTCACTACATATATCAAAGGAGGGATTTAAGTTAGCAGCTGAGCTCAGAGGTCTTACATAGGGCTATGAAGGTTTTGTAATTGAAACCATGTATTTGGATGAAATCATTCAATCACAGTGGGGCCTTAGAGTAAAGGAAGGCACAGGGCCAAACCTTGAAGAAATACATTTAATGACATCGGGAAGAAAGTTAGCCTGCCAAGAAAAGAAAGAGCATTCAAAATGGTGGTAGCCAAAGAAGAGAGTTATGCCATGAATGACAAGGGAAAAGAACATTCCAGGAGAATTACAGGTGCTTGCTTAGTATTCTACAGTTAACCTAAATGGTTATTACATTGCCTGTTGCTTCCTGCACAAACTGTAAGGAAACGTTAACTATTGAGTCTAGAAACTATTTTACCAAGTCATAGGTGAAGCCAGAGTGTTGCAAGCTGATTAGTGAGTCTTTGAAAAAGAGAACCTTTCTTTAAGCAGCTTAACATGAAATTGGAGAGAAGGCAGTGGATGGGTTATATGGGATTGCAAGACTCGTCTGTTTTCTTTTTTATTTTTGTTTTTGTTTTTGTTTTTTTTTTCTTTCAAAAGGAAGACATCCGGGTACTTTCATAAACAGAGAAGATTTGTTTGACTGGTAGGTTGAGCTCACACCGAGGAAAGTGCAAATGGGGGGACAAAAGCACAGCTGGGATGAATGACACATCCATCACTGTGTGCATCTCTCTCCCGAACAGTTACAGGTTTTTATCATTTGATTTTCTGAGTTTATCAAATTAAAAAAGGCCTTGAAATTTTATATTTTCTCCTCTCAAATTATACTTTTGTACTCTATATTCTGAAAACATACTAGATACCTGAGTGACTCAGCTTGAGTGTCTACTTGAAAGACATCTTTATCACTGCAATTAAAGCGGCGTTCCATGAAAGTATGATTTATTATACCACAATTTTCAAGACCGTTAATTTGAACTATAAATTTCTTTTGCAAGCATGAAGTAATTTTTAAATACATAATTTTCAAGTTTGAAATGTACAAAGCAAATCAAATGCTCAATTTACTCAATGAATACATTCAACATTTTTAAATGATTATTAAAATAAATTAGGATTTTTGTGTATGAAAGTACCTCTAATATATCGTGCTTAACTAACTATTGCATATACTTCCTCTGGAATGCTGAGTGAGTTTGGAAATGGACTGTGTATTCCATAATGTCAATACAAAAGTAGCCTTTTACTTACTTTTACTATTATGAAAAAATGTTTCCTGACAATATATGCAGTTTGTTCTCACAGGAAAGGAAAGCATGGTATACGCTATAGAGTTAACTCAATAAGTGGGTTCTATTCATGCTTCACTTTTGTTTCCTGTGATGGTCAAGTGCTGAGGTGTCAGATTATCTCTCCTGATCTCCTCTGACCTCTTGACCCTTTTCTGGATCTCAGACTCCTATAACTCCTGAGTACCTGCCTCTTACTTTGGAGGACCTTCTTGTCTTTGAGAAGACAATAAACAATAAACTTGAGAATGACAGATAAGGGAGGTCGTCACCAGAGACTGTGGGTTGTTAAGACACTGTTGGACACAGTTTGGAAATCTGTAACAGGGCTCTGTCTTATCAAAGAACTTAAGAGCTATTCAGATTGTCAACTTTGATTTTGCAGTAGATGTTTTCCACAGACGCTGGAAGTTTTGGAGCAAACCCTTCCTAGTGGTACTCTTTTACCTGCCAAGGAAAGAAAGAACAGTCACTTATGTAAATGTCAACGGGAAATCAATAACATGGACACCAATTTTGGTTCATTTGTCTAGCAAGCATCGATGTACAAATACGTTTTGGGAAACTTCCTGCTGTAGAATGGATTTTAGATTGAGTAGGAAGTGAAAAAAATGATATAAAGCTTGACGATGAAGAGTAAGACAGAATTGGGACCACGAGTAAACAGTGCTGGTTCAGGTGTGATGTTTTCCAGAAATGCACGTGTTGACACCCTAATGAGTAGGCAGGCTTGAAAGGGCCGTTGACAAAAGGAGAACCAAAGAGCAAAGGAGACACAGCACAGTGATGAGCTTTGTCCCTTGTGGAGAAGTTCTTTTCTTTCACAAGAACAGGACACAGGGATATAAGTGGTGAGGAAGAACCTTTGGTGGAAGTTCAGCTCTTTTCAGCCTAATTGGTTGTTTACTCTGTGATATTTTGATAGCTCTGCTATGAACTTCAAGATAGATGAGAAGGGGTTAAAAGTTTAGGGGAAAAGGCAAACTGAAATAGCGTTTAAAGTTAAAGAGTACACTAATGGAGAATTGCTCCAGAACACTGAGGGTCCAGTACGGTTAAGCCCTTAATAATTCTCTTTGTAGATAATAGCTCAGGCTCATAAAGACTCAGAACAAAACATCTGACAACTGGCCAACAGTTGGACAATTCAAAAGAATCTTAAATCTAGTGTTCTGATCATTTGATTCAAGCTGAATTATAGAAGCCTGTGTCTGTCTAGTTATGCTTTACTTCATTTTATTTTAAATCTCACTTATTATGTAAAAGTAATTTTGTTATTACTTGTTTGACTTTAATAAAAAGAAAAAAATTCTGAGATGTCTTTTTAAGTGTTTTTGTCCCTCCCTGCACTACTGTATACTCATGATGCTTCAAAGAGAATTTTCTGGTTTTGCACTTTGAATAGATTTAATTTTTCTAGTAACAATTCACAGCATAATTAGACCTAATGTTAGCATTTTTTCTCTTACAGTTTTTCTGGGTTAATTTTTGCTTGACATATGGCTTCATAGTAAAATGAAAACTTAAAACATTGATTACTAAGTTTATTAAGATTTCATTTTTCATATTATTAATTCACCCAAGTTATTTTAACATTTGATTATAATCTGTCTTTACCTTATGCTCAGGCAGGTTTTTGTGTATTGATATTATTTCTACTTCTTTTTTCTCCTCGTTCTTCTTGCATTGTTTCTGGAAAAAATATGAAAAGCACAATCCTACATATAAGCATTAACCTCAGCTTACACCAAAAAATTTTTAGAGGTTTCCTTTAAACATCACAAAGATTTAAATTTAACAATCTTTATGGCAAGAAATCTTTATGGGGACATCTTTATTACAAGCTGGAGGCCTAAGGCAGGGCAGGCTTCTGGGAAGACATGAGGTTGATTCTAGCTGCTACTCCTTTTAGCAGGGATCATGAAGACTGAAGAAGACACCTTCAAAATAGACAGGTCTCAGTGGGAGATGGGGAAAAACAACCCCCTCACAAAATTTACCCTACCTACAAGATGTACAGGGATAAAGATAGAACAGAAATTGAGGAAATGTCCAACCAATGCCTGACCCAACCTGGGACCCACCCCATGGGAGAAGGCCATGTCCTTACATCGTTAACGATATTCTGCTATGCTCACAAACAGGAGCGTAGCATAGTTGTCCTCTGAGAGGCTCCACCCAGAAGTGAATTGAAGCAGATGCTGAGACTCAGAGCCAAACATTCGGGGAAGCAGAGGGAGTTTGCAGAGAAGTGGAAGGAAGAATGTAGAGGAGACAGAACTCCACAAGAAGACCATCAGAGCCAAATAACCAGGGACCAAAGGAGCTTGTGGAGGCTGAAGCTCCAACCAAGGACCATGCAAGGATTGGACCTAGGCCCTCTACACAGATGTAGCCTATAGGCAGCTTGGTCCTAATATGGATCCTTTGTAAGGGAAGTAAGAGTCGATCGACTCTGACATGGACTCTGTTGCCTGCTTTTCTATCACTTTCCCCTCTTGGGGCTGCGTTTCCAAGCCTCATGGAAAGAGCATGAGCTCTGTCTTGATTTGATTTGATTAACTGGGGTGGGTGGGTAGAGGGCTCTCCCCTTTCTGAGGAATAGGAGAGAAGGAATGGAGAAAAAGGAAGAGGGTTGGTGTGGAAGGAGAGGAGGGAGAGGGCTACAGAAAGATGTAAATAAATTAATTTAAAAATTAATTTGGTTGAGTATTTTGATAAAAATTTGATTCTATTATAATTTTAATTTAGTCTACTTGTTAGATAACAAATAGGAAATTTTAGAATGCTTCGTCATTGACCTTGAGATCATGTTTCAATAAGGTCTAATGGAACAACACATAGATACCCACAGACTCACACACAGACTCACCCAAACATGTGCACATGCACAGACTCTCTTAAACACGCACACACAAGTACACACAGAGACACATATATGTGCACACATATCACACACATGCACATGTGTGCATACACACAGGCATGCATGTGTACAAGTGTCTTCATTTCAAAACATCAAGAAAACAATTCACTTAACCTGTCTTTTACTGAGCCCACTCTGTTACTCTATGCCTGTATTCAATACGCTTTGTGTATTTCTTAAAACGTTCATTCAGTTTTGTAAAAACATGATAGAACATTTGCGAGAGTTGGAGGTTAACTATTCTCTACCCACATACTTCTGGAAGAAACTGACCCAAGTAGACTTAGAAATGTTTTTGGAACCTTACTGTATCCTCATGTCATGTTCTTTCTTACTAAGCTATAGTTGCTGCCTGTAATGATACAGAGTAAAGAAAAGCATCACGTGGGATAGGAAAGAGAAAGAGAGACATAGAGAACCAGATCACTGTCCTAAATGGTTATCCCAGCCCCACAATAATCTAAAATTCACTTTAACATGATTAATATTTGATTTTAATTCAATGGTTTTCTTTTTTTTTTTTCTTTTTTCTTCACAGCTACCTTTGAAATTGCTGAGGACTATCCACTCTTTCAATCCATTTATAAAGTGACTGTCACAGATGAAGACATTCCACATGGTGACAAAGTGACAGTAGGTCGTCATTGGGAGAGATACAGACATTTCTGCAGGAGGCATACAGGGCAAAGCATCTGAGACAGTTCAAAAGACTAGAGAATGCATTTTTATAAGTGTGTGTATGTGTATTTGTCTGTGCATTTATATGTGTGTGTGTGTGATGTGTGTATGTGTCTGTGTATGTGTGTGTGTATACTTTGCCTTACTAATTCATAAGTATATAATCTAAAGATTTTTTACATAACTGATTATAAAGTTTATAATTATAACTTTATGATTATAAAATTTCTCTTTTTTGATTTAAATTTTTATTTATTGCTATTTATTCACTTTGTATCCCAGCTGTAGCCCCCTTCTTCCTCCCTTCCCAATCCCGCCCTCCCTCTTTCTTCTTCTCCCATGCCCCTCCTCCAGTCCACTGATAGGGGAGATCCCTCTCCCCTTCCATCTGATCCTAGACTATCATGTCTCACCAGGAATGTCTGCATTGTCTTCCTCTGTGGCTTAGTAAAACTTCCTTAACCCCCTCAGAGGGAGGTGATCAAAGAGTTAGCCACTGAGTTCATGTCAGAGACAGTCCCTGTTCCCCTTACTAAGGAACCCACTTGGATACTGAACTTCCATGGGCTACATCTGTGCAGGGGTCCCAGATTATCTTTATACATGGTCCTTGTTTGGAGTATCAGTCTCAGAAAAGACCCCTGTATCCAGATTTCTTGGTTCTGGTGTTTTACTTGTGGAGCTCCTGTTCACTCCATGTTTCTGTCTTCCCCTTCTTTCATAAGATTCCCTGCAGTCTGCCCAAAGTTTGGATATGAATCTCAGCATCTACTTTAATATCTTGTTGGGTAGAGTCTTTCAGAGGCTCTCTGTGGTAGGCTCCTGTCCTGTTTTTTGTTTTCTCCCTCTTCAGATGTCTGTCCCATTTGTCTCTCTGAATGAGGGTTGAGAATCTTTCCCACGGTCCTCCTTCTTGCTTAGTTTCTTTAGGTGTACAGATTTTAGTAATGATTATCCTATATTGTATGTCTAATATCCACTTATAAGTGAATATATACCATGTTATTCTTTCTGCTTCTGGGATACCTCACTAAAGTTTCTCATAAACTTTGCAAAAATAAAACTTCTGAAGTTCTATCTTGGGAGTGTACTGCCTTTTAAACTTTGAGAGTCCTCATGACTTCCTGGAAGCTGTTCCTTTTGAATACATACTGAAATCCTTTTCTACCAGTTCAGTAACTCTATCAGTGAAGGAACGGAGCACCAACTGATGCTGGGCTCTTCGCTGACCTGGGTGGTTTTGAATTTTCCCTAGGCTAGTGGCATGACATGGGAAAGTCCCATAATCTCCTTGATTTCCGCAATTAACAGGCATTTCTTTTTCTTTCCCTACTCCTCATTGACATATGTGTTGTTGTCAGTCAAGGTAGTAAAACTCTCTGTGGAATAGCAAAAATTATATTGTTATAGGCTATATATAGCCTACAATTGTCAATAAATCTGAGATCTTTCCTATTAGATAATGTCTTTTCAGAAGATTGATGAAAAATAACCAGGCTGGAGAGATGGCTCAGAGGCTAAGAGCAATGACTGCTCTTCCAGAGGTCCTGAGTTCAATTCCCAGCACCCACATGGTGGCTCACAACCATCTGTAATGATATCTGGTGCCCTCTTGCAGATAGAACATTGTATATATAATAAATAAATCTTAAGAAAAATAACCTCTGGTCCAGATGAAAATACTTATTGCCGGTCTGCTATTCATGGAAACATGAGAGGGAGCAGCGAGTGATAGTTTCAAAATATAATATTCTGAGAATTGGTTATATTGCTGGGATATAGAATTCATACCCTTTTAAAAATGAATTCGCAACAGCAACTGTACCTTTCCCAAATTATTATCTCCTTTAACTTTCTTGTCGGGTAGTTTTGAGAATATCTTTATCTAATTTAACCTCTCCTTAAATCACAGAAGTTTTAGTAAAGTTTTTAAACCTGCATATACCATTGTATTAATATCTGAAATTTAAAATGTGTAGAAATCTTGAATGTTTTAAAATTTAAAAAGTGACAATAAGTTCATTCTGTATGTATTTCCTTTCATATATAGAATCACTGGTAGAATCAGAAACGGGCATGTTTAAATTATTTTAGGAAAGTGTGGTGTACAACTCCATTAAATATTTGCAAAGGGAGTGTAAAATCAGTAAGTGACACTATTGTTCTCTACTGCAAATAAGACTATGCCACTGATTTTATGCCAGCTAGACAATAAGATTGGGAAATATAAATCACTAAGGAACTTTCTACATGTTTGTCTCATTGTTGTACATTTATAAATCTTCTGTGCCTTTTCCTTTATTTTTGAGTGAGTAACTTACATCTTATTTTCCAGTACAACATTGAGACAGAGTTATCTGGACCAAAGAGGGGAGCAAACTCCTTTGGAGTAGATCCTGTAAATGGTGTTGTTAGCGTAAGAGGTGAAGATGTCTTGGACTTTGATGCTGGATATCATGTAATTTAATTTTATTATTCCTCTATTAAGAATAGAAATTAATTGAAAAATTAAAGATATTTTGTCATTCCAAAGGGTAATATTTTGTGAGATTCATTTGCAGAGTTTTGTAGTTAACCAAATGTCTAGACCTAATCCTTAGATTTACCAAAATGTAGAGATTGTGCCTTTACTATATAAAAGTTTCTAAAGTAATTTAAGAGAAAATTATCACATATATCCTAGCTAACTGACCATTGGGATAAATGAGTGTGAAAGACAGATGAATATATACCTTTTGGCTGTTATGACTGCTATTGAAAAATATTCCTGTTTTAGAAATACATCCATTTATGTTAACTCATGATGCGGTTGAGAAAATGGGTAAGTTGAAATGCAAGACTCTTCAACCTTCCTCATGCTGCAACCCTTTAATACAGTTCCTTATGGTGTGGTGACCCTCAACAATAAAGTCATTTCATTGCTATTTCATAACCTTATAATTTGCTACTGTTATGAATCATAATAATAATCATCATAGTGGTTATGATCCATAATCATTAAGAGCAATAACTGATGTGCAGGATATCTGATATGTGACCCCCAAAGGTATTGTGACCCACAGGACGAGAACCACTCCACTGCTCTAGAACAAAAACGAAGTCACTGACAATATTTAGGAGGAAAATTGAAGATGACTTCGATTTTCTAATCTGAAAAGGAGGTGGGGCAAGGAAAGCCAATGGATCTTATTTAACCTTCAGTTTGGAAACATTAAGAGTTGCAGAATAGTGGGGCTGGCAACAGCAGACTTTAAGGGTACTCTATAAATAGAGTACGTTAGAGAGAAAAAGAGGTGGAAGTTAGCTAGACTACCTCCATCTGCATGTAAGTGGTTCAGAGCTACCTTTCTGGGACTCTCCCTTTCATCTTCTGTCCCTCTATTCACACATTCTCCACAGCATATGCAGGCTTCTAAAATTTCTTTCTTTCTTTATCCTTACTATACACTCCAGCAACTAATTTTATATGATTGAGCATAGGTTCACCCACATAACCACTGCCATTCACTCAACATGGAAGCTTCTATGTTGTAAGCATTTGTTAATATTTGTTAATGACCTTTTGCTGTGCTAGGAGTGCTTTGTTTGTGTCCCCAAAGTAGCACTAGATAGGAATCCCATGACATCCAGGGGGTGAGAGGAGGGATAGGCTGACAAGGAGCTTACTCAATTCTAATAACATTCCTAGTCCTTCAGAAACCACATCATGTTCTTATCCTAAAGAATAGCTTGAAGTCCTGTATCTTGGGATCAGCCCCAAGCAGTCTGGATCTTTAAGAGCATCACTTCATTATATTTTGTGTTTATGGTTAAATGTAGAATTCATTCATGTTTTGTTTCTACTGCTTCTATATTTAGGCCAGTAGCCAAGCTCTAAAGACTTCTGAGTGAAATTTTATAGCATATTAAATGAATCTTTTTTGAAATTTATTGTGAGTTTAGTTGAAAAATTATTAATGCTTATTAACACTATTCATCAAATGTATATCTGTATCTAAATATATTATATAAGTATAAATATATATATAATTTATAAATTTGGAGAAAAAATATATATGCATATATTTGAAGAAAGCTACAAATGTAGCATGGGACATTTAAAGTATATATGTATTAACAGTTTTCAAAAAGTATATTATAATTTTTCAAAACCTCTCTTCCAGACGTTCCAGCTTTCAGTAAGAGCAACAGATACAACGGGTTTGTTCTGTCAAGGGACACTAATTATCAATATTAGAAACACAAATGATGAGACGCCTCAATTTGAGTAAGCACATTCGTTTCTAAGTGTAAGCACAGGAGATTGGTAAAAACACAAGTTTTTGTATGCAGTATAAATGACAATAAAGAGCCTTTGATAACGCGGAAAACGATCTCAGGTTCTTCTCTGTCAAAACACATTAGAATATGCCCACAACCGATGCACGTGAGAACAATGTACAAAGTGTATCAGAAAAGACACAAAACAAGTTTGGAAATTCTCAAGCTGTAGTGTGATAGAATGATTTGGTTGTGTTTCTGTTTTCATTTCCCAAAAATAAAGCTAGTACACTGATTTCCAATAACTGCATTGACCTTTAAAAGTCTAAATATTTAAATATTTTATTTTCATATTTCCACGTACAATGTAACATTAGGAAATATATGCAGATTATGAATTAATATTTTCTATACTTCAAAATGTAGTGATTAAATATATTATAAAAGAAAAGTAATCAAATATAAAAGTAATCAAAGATAGAAAGTAGTAGTGTAAGGTTACTTTCCTTGTGTTAGTAAGTTGTATCTCCACAGATGATCACAGAGAGCAGTTTATTGAGTTCTTGAATTCATCTGGTTGCAGTATCTGAATAACTGAAACAAATTTGGTGGTTCCATAATCCCTTATTTCTAAAAATGGTCAATCTGTACATCTACCTTTGTTTGTAGTGAAAATTCCATTATGATTTAAGAATAATATTTTGTTGTTATCATTACTTAATAAACATAAATCAATTCCCCATGTAGCAGAATTTATTGCTAAGTATATGTGAGCCATGACCAAATTACTACATAGTTCCTAATTTTCTTTTCATTTATAAAGAGACACAGAACATTAACAAAATAGGGCAACAGAAAAAAAAAGGTGATTTAAAGTGTTCTAGAATATAGCTTTTTATATGAGGCATTTTCTTTATTATACTAGGTGTGAAAGAAAGACCAGGTGTGATGTGACCAAGAGTGCTACCTGTAGGCATAGCATGACTCAACATTTTTGTCCTTGGACCTCACAGGCCACATAAGTTATCAGTTAGGTATGATGTCTAAAAAAAATTGCCAAGTAAAGAAACTTACATTTCAGATATATTCTGGAGACTGTCAGGTACATTGTGTGACTCGCAGAAAGGTAATACATAATGTTGCAGAAATTGACATTATACTTTGCTCTAAGTTATATCTTTGGAAAGCAATACATCCTCCAAGATTACAAGATGAAAATGAATATGTTTAGTGTTCATTTTTCAACCATTCCATGCATTGGCTGTTTGGAAAAATGGAGATGCATTATTCCATTTTGTTTTTCATTTTTCACCTCTCTTATTCCATTCTTGTTCCTTCTAATCTGGCTGAAAAACGGAGATAATATGAAACAAAAAGCATATTAAAAATAATCCATGTAACTTTATGATGCAAAGACCTTTTCCCAACATTTGAATATGTTTAGAGCTCTTAAACTCTTGACAAGAGTAAATAGCATTAATAACTTAGAATTCCTTTGGTTTATGAATCAGCATTTATATTGTACAGTTGTTAAGTTGTTTCTAAAGTTTTTCTTCACAATTTTATTTTTAGGCCATTTCCTATGGATTCAATTAATGTGACTGAAAATAAACCCATTGGAGATTTTGTAGCAAGAGTAAAAGCCACAGACCGTGATGAAGACAGCACCATTGTGTACTCCTTTAAAACCCAGCAGGAAATATTCGGTTTAGACCCTTGTAAGTTTTAGATAAATACTTCTAGAGTACTTTAGCTAAACATAAATCAGTCTCTACACTCGTTTTGGATTTTGGACTGGTAAAATTACTCTTTAAAAATTAAACAGAGTAGTAAACATAGCAGAAACATGTGACATTTATTCTTACAACTTTCCTACTTGTTCAAATAGTCTTGTGAAACAGAGAATGATATAAAACTTTGACTCTCATTGTAGAATATTATCCTTCACAGATGATTTGCTTGAATATATCTGTGGTCATATTTGTAAAACTTGGGGCTTTTACCAGGTGTTTTACTCTTAAATATTGGATTATAGATAGAACTTTGTCTATGTGGAAAAAAATAGTTACTCTGAAACATTGTTCTTGTGGGTATACGTTTAATCTGGTATCATTAAGTGTGATAATCAAGTAAAGAAACAAAAGCACTAAGAGTACGTTCTGGAAGAGCTGGCGATGCAGTTTTAGATGGACTATAGTCTCCATCTAGTTCTAGAACTTGAAGTCAGGAAAAAAAGGTACACAGAAAGTGGAAACACTTAGAGTAGATTAGAACACGAAAGAATGAGTGGGATATAATCAGGATAATTTGGCCAGCAAGAGTTCCTGTCTCTCACTTTGACAGTGTTGGTGTCCTGAACAATCTGGGTCTTTCTGTCTCAGAGTTTAGTAGGCACACCTAACCTAGAAGTCAGAAGAACAGAAAGATTTCACAGGTTGGCCAATCTGAGGTTCAGTATAGCCATGCATATGGCAACACAGAATAAAAAACCTACTTAAAACATTAAGACATTTGTATGTATCTTTGTGTCTCTGTGTGTGTTTCAATTTTAATATAACTCAACTACATCGTTCTTGAGCATGAATTCTGTAGAATAGAGTGTGTTGCAACAGTGTCCAAAAGTTGAAAAGGCTGAAGAAAAAAAATAAAATATTTACAAATTCAGTTGTAGCTTCTTCATTTCAGAAGCAATACAGGAGAGCAGCCAAATATATGTATAAACTAAACTACAACATAATAAACTAAAAGACTGCTGTTACCTTTCCAACCTCCAAATTGACCAGGCATCTCCTTGTGGGCCACCAAAATCCAAAACAAATGAGAACAGACTTGTCAAGTTGGCACATTGCAAAACCATCATACTTAATCATCCAATACTTGAAAAAATATTTAAATTCATAATTTTTAATCTGTTCACAAATCTTCATATTTAAATATTAGTGGAAGAAAAAAGTAAGAAAATGTCAGTAGACTTGCAAAGCCTTATGAAAATTCTGAAGACATACAGGATAATCCCAAGGTAGATCATTTCAAAGCAAAAAGAAAATTCTTAAAGGAAAAGTAAGTTGTAACACCAGGGATGAACAGGCACCCCATTTTAGCAAACTTTTCTTAGTTTAGTTTAACACTTTATTTGTGTGTAACTACATAACTGAAACTTGTTATCAGAAGCAATGAATAATTGGGATGAGTTTTTGCACTCACTACTATGATACATTATACTTAATATCAAATGTGACCTCTTATATTTGGTATTTCAGAATAGGAATGCTACTTCCTGTGTTTGGTAAACAAATACATGATAATTGAAAATATCTAGAGGAAATGTGATGAAATGAGCCTTAATATGGAATTATTTTAAAATAAGTATGTAGTAAAGAAAAAGTTTTAAACTTTTTGCAGTGGGTATACACTTGGTGAGCATCACGTTCTTACAAATGGAAATTATATCCTTATCTAAATTTAAACATCATCAGTATAGACTAACCTAGGAATAAATATTCTGGTTTAACCGCTTTTATTTATTTCCTTCCTTAGTCACAGGTACAATCACTGTGCTTCAACCTCTGAATCTTGACAATCCACAGAACTCCAGAATCTACTCTTTGGAAGTTGAAGCCACAGACGATGGCAATAACACTAGCTCCTATATGTTCACAGTTTTTGTGGAAGATGTTGACGATCCTATTTACTGTGATCCAAGGTTTTCAACGGGCGCAGGTACGTAACAAGTCAATTTCATTCAAAGATTCAAGAAGCATTGTCTGTGGTAGAACAAGTACCATGGAAGCATACTCGGTGATTTGATTTAGGGTGAAGAATACTAAGGATTGAACCCTTGACCTTATGTATTAAGAGGCATGCTCCATCAGTGAACTATAATTCTATTCTAGAGGATTTTGTTTATTTGTTTCTTTGTTTGTTTGGCTTGTTTTTGTTTTTAAATTTATTTAGTTATTCACTTTACCTCTTTCCTGTCCTCCAGTCTTATCCTCCCTTCTTTCTCTATGCCTCCTCTCTTATTCCTTATAAAAGGAGGGCCCCACCTCCTTGACCAACCCACCCCAGCACATCAAATCACATCAGGACTGAGCACTTCCTCCTCCAGGGTGGCAGGGGAGGTGATTAAAAATCATGTGACAGAATCCATGTCAGAGACAGCACCCGTTCCCCTTACTAGGATATACACATGAAGACCAAAATGCCCATCAGGTATGTACATGTAGGAAGCCCAGATCGAGTCCATGCATGGTCTAGCAAGCTTGCTACTTCAGTCTCTGGAAGTTCAGGCTGGGCTTGAATTTGTGATTCTACTCTGTCATTCATCCAGGTTCACCAATCTTGAATTGGTTTATAAACAACAATCAGTGAAAAAAAAAATATTTTTGTCTTGAATATGCAAGCAAACAAGGACAGGCATATGGGAGAGTTTGTAGAATGAAAAAATAATAATATTTTAAAATTAATTACACTTTATTCACTTTGTATCCCCCCTGTAGCTCCCTCCCTCCTCTGCTCCCAATCCCTCCCTTCCTCCCCCTTCTCCATGCATGCCCCTCCCCAAGTCCAATGATAGGAAAGGTCTTCTTTTCCTTCCTTATGATCCTAGTCTATTAGGTCTCATCAGATGTGGCTGCATTGTCTTCCTCTGTGGCCTAGTAAGGTTGCTCCCACCTCAGGGGGAGGTGATCAAAGAGCACGCCAATCAGTTCATGTCAGAGACAGTCTCTGTTCCCATTACTATGGAACCCACTTGGACACTGAACTGCCATGGGCTACATCTGTGCAGGGGTTCTAGGTTATCTCCATGCATGGTACTTGGTTGGAGTATCAGTCTCAGGAAAGACCCCTGTGCTCAGATTTTTTTTTTTTTTTTGGTTCTGTTGCTCTCCTTGTGGAGTTCCTGTCCTCTCCAGATCCTACTATTTCCCACTTCAAAAAAGAATATTTTTAAAGATTTAAAAGCTATATAAGGGAAAATAGGTTAAAAAGTAAAATAAATAATCTGCATAAGTCAGATTTCAATTATAATTATTTGCTTGGTTGATAGAGGAGAAGGGTAATGGAAATAGTATTTGAAATGCATTTATAACATATGGCTTAATATGTTCCTCATAATTTGTCAAATGTATAAAAATCTAAATAGTAAGATATAACTCGTATGACTGCGGAGAAAAGTGCAGTCAATAAAGTGAGTTTTGCAAGCGTAAGGACCTGTGTGAAATCCTCAGAACCCGTGTTTGAAAAATAAACAAAACCCAACAAACTAATAAACTAACAAAACGCAGCTGGTGTAATGTGCTTGTAATCCCACTGCTGGTGCGTCAGAGATTGGTGAGTCTCTGGTGGACCTTGGCCAGTCAGCCTTGTCAGTTGGTAGGCTCAAGCTTAGACAAAGAACTACTGGCAACCAAGGAATACTGAGAGCAGGGGAAATAGTCTTTCCCAAGGAGAAAGCACAGGAATTGGTTACGCCAGGCCTGATGATCATTGCTGAACACATATAAACAAGGAAGATTACACCGACACTAAAGGTAGAATTTATATGTTTATAAACCACACACACACACACATACGCACACAAACCAGCAATGAAATAAAAAGAGGCCATAAATTTGAAAGAGCCTAAGAAGATAGAAATATATAGTAGTAGTTAGAAGAAGAAAAGCGAAGAAAGAAGATGTTGTTATTATAGCATAATCTCAAATTTTAAAAAAATAGTCCAAAATATAGCAAATTTACAAGGATCTGGGTGTAGACTTGCTTTCTGTCTTAGTGTTCATGCAGATATTATCTTTTTGGATGACTATGAAACGATTTGATGTTCTTGTTAATTTCATTTTAGTGTCTCCACATTATAGTAAACTTTTAAAAGATGCACATGGATCTCAAGGTCATCCTGACCTGATTTCTACCATAGACTTGGCTGAGCTGCTAAGGCATGTTGGAGACCAGGAAGCCCTTGTCCCATCACATCCAGTGGTTTTCCTAAAACTAAGGCAAAGCATGAAGAATTCACTTTAAACAATGGTTCAAATTCTGTGAACTTTCCCAAAAGACATCATTACAATTTGCATGTTGCCCATTTGACATTCATGAAATCAGTTCACTTACTGCTTTTATTTGCCGAGACTTGACAACTACCCAGAATGAGTCACTAAACAAGATACATTCAGTGTAAAAAAGGTTGACAAAGTTAACCAATCTTAACTAATACAAAAATTTGTTCCACAAATATCCTTAGAAATACCAAAGACCATACGGATTCTGTGAGACTTCCAAAGTAAATTATGAACAATAGCCACAGAGTTGGAGGGATTGCTCAATGGTTAAGAGTACTTGCTGCTCTTGCAGAGGACCTGTGTTTGGATCCTAGCATCCACTTGATGGCTCACAACCACCTTCAACTTCAGGTCCAGAGAACATTCTTTTGGCATCCTGTGGTCCAGTCAAACATGTGATGAACATGCCTAAATTCAAATACTTACATATAAGCATGAGATAAAAATAAATAAATATCTTCAAAAAAATCCATCAGACATGGTTCCAAACTCATGTGTGCAGTAAGGAAGGATCCTCAAGTAGTGAATTCTATAAAACATTTGAACATATTAGGACTTTACAGATAATTAGGTCTAAGCATCAGAGACCAATTCATTTAATTCTGGATGGATGTCAGCAATTCTGCATTCCTCTGCATTTTTTCCTCCCCATGTATTTCCTATTTGTTCCTTCTTTTCATGTTTGTGTGTGTGTATGTGGGGGGGTGACATGCATATGCATGAAGGCATGAATGTATCACATGTTAAAGATGAATCAGGTTTTCATCAGATGAAGAAATTCTCAATGCTTTACATACCCATGTGTGCATCTGTCTTGTTTTATTTTGGAATGAGACAGAATCACACTTGATTACATCAGAATGAAAATAAAGATCTGTGTTTGCAAAGAGTAGCATTTGTTCAGATATGTGAGATATGAACATATTATACTTACTTCCCAGAACCACACTAATGTTGAAATGTATTTTATCCCTGTTGTACAAATAAGAATGGGGATGTAGTACTAATTAATTGGACTAACTAACTGTGTGATAATACAGTTTTCTTTACTTCACTGTTTACATACATTTTTATACATTTCTGTGGAAAAGAATAAAAATTCAATATTCTTGCAGATGTGACTCTAAGTGGAAATGTTCTTGCAACATCAGTTGCAGACGCTGAGCAGTTACATCTCATTCCTCACATCAACCAAATATTTAAATTTAAAAAAAAACCCTGAATTGTGTTGATTTTTTAAATATCAATATCTAAAAGCAATTATCTGGGCTGGATGATTTCAGGTTAGAGTCCTACCTATTTGGGAAGTTAAGGGAGGTTTTCTTCAGTTCATTCCTTGGAGATCAGCATGGAAAACTTAGTTAAATCTCATGTCCTTCTATGTAAGTAAGGTTCATGCCCTTCTGTGTAAATAGGGAACAGCAGGTGGTTCCGTGTCTAAGCTCTGGGTGTGCATGTATGTTAACCTTGGCTACTTCCCCAGCACATGCAGCAAAGTTCTGTGTTACAATGCCCATCACCAAACCCACTTACTGGAAAGATGAAATAGAATCCCAAGGGCTCACTGACCGGGGAGTGTAGCTGAAAGTGAGAAGTCTCTTAAATAAGAAAATTTGTCTCAAATATTAAGGTAAAGCAATGATTGAATAAGACATCAACATCAATCTCTTGCCCTCTCATGTGCTTGTGTGGGCAACTGGACCAGTGGACGTGAATATGCCTCCACTCCAAGATGTAAATAAAGTTAAAGTAAAAGATCAACATTGATTTTCATGTGAGTAAACATGTGTAGTGTCTTCTAGAACAAGTATTCTTAAGGAAATTACTCAACAGAGACTTTTACAGCCCGATGACTTACACCAGCCGTATGACGCAAGAGGGATGTATCGTTTAATTACTGTTAATGACTTATGTGATTGTGTAGGTGTGTCAGTGTCTGTTGCCGAAAATACCCCTTCATCTGCTTTTGTATACGCAATTCTTTCAAGAGATCCAGATCTTGGACAAGAGGTTGAAGTAAGTCTATCATTATCATTTAAGTTTTTCCCAATGTGTAAAAAGTTAGAGTGCATTGCTTAATTTTCAGTGAGCAAATTTTTTCCCTCAGGTTTTAATTGAGCTAGTCTTTGTATCTTACGGGGCTTACTGAAGTGAGAGAGAAAATTAAACCTTTAGAACACAATAGCAAGATTAAAATGTTAAAACAGACAATGGAAGTCATAGACCAAAAATGCTCTGAAAACACTCAAGAGAAGTGTCCCATTGTTCCCATTTATCTGATGATGCTTATGCATTCTAGAATGTTCTCTTTCACTTATTTTATTTCATTCATATTTTATTAGATCCTGAATTTACGTAAAGGATGTTTTAGAGCTTCATATTATTTTGGTTTCAGCAATAATTTGTAGATAATCAAGAATTAATAAGTAAAAGATGATGAAATAGTTACAGTTTAATGGGGGAAGAAATTTATCACTGTTTTCTCAAAATTTTTATGGTGCAACACAACTCTAATTATATTTTAAAGAAACAAATTCAGTTTTTGATAGTATAATAAATCATTAATATATTGGGATAGTCTTTCCTAATTTTAATGGTTTAGCCAATTTCTTGAGGGAATGGGCAAGATTTTTCTAGTTGCTCATGCTTATAAACTTGGGAATATGGCTAATGCTAAAGTTTAAGAGGATTCCTCTCAGGAGACCTTATTCTTTATAATCTGAGGAAACCACACAGAAAAATATAATTCCTTCTTCTTGGACTCAAAAATCCCATTTGTGAGAGTGTATTGTATTGGTGGAGGAGAGACAGTAAGAGCATAAGCTTGTGTACTTGAGATTGTGGGGATATCCATTTATATGTGTATTTTTATTTTGTAAGTAAGTGTAAACATGTATATTTTCTGTAAATAAAATTATTATAATGTTTGAATCATAAGTCATTAAATTATAGAGAGAAGAAAGGTTTTGCACGTAATAATTTTTAGCAAATCTAAATCATCATAGTAACAGAAGAAATAAAAGATTTTTTTCATAAAAATGTTTAGTGAGTTCTAATCCAAAGTAAGATAGCTTTCAGTGTTCAGAAACAGCCAAGTAAAGTAAATCAATATGTCCATGAGCATTGCTGCCATGTCTCTCCCCGAGATTTAATCATCACACCTCCCAGGTTTTGTTATTTCTTTGAACCAAAATTAAGATGTATTTTTTTTCTCTTTTTTACAATTTAGCCTCTTAATAAATTTTTATGCCCTATAATATTTATCTTAAGCCTGGGCCCATTATCCTGTTATAAGTGTGGATAATAACAATGGAGAATACTATGTCATTGCTCATAAAAAAACTATTAGTTTAAAGCTTTATTTTAATTTTTTCATGCCTAAAATCAATACTGGGACGAGAATGAATGCTTTCTTTCAAATAGTTTGCGTTGTGTCCCTCTTTGGATACATGTCTTCAGTGTACAAGAGGGAATGGGTTTTATATTAAAAAAAAAACTGTCTGTGTAACACTTGAAAGTAAACTAATTGTGAAAACAATGACAGCTCTTTACCAAAACACCCTGGTACTTTGGTACAAAACAAAATATGGGGAAAGTACAGCTGAAAATGTGAAGGAATGTTTGCCTTGTTTTTGAAGTCAGGATATGAAAGCAAGTTCAAATTTTATTTATGGGTACTGTCTTCACAAAATGAAGCTGGGAGTAGTTTTTGCCAAATAATCACATCAAAAAAATGTCAGTTCAAAATTCATGCATTTACAATAATATATCAGCCATGTTTGTGGGTTTTGTTCCAGTTTTTAATATTAAATTCTTCAACCAATGCCACTGCCTACTTTGCTTTGGATTCACATAGTGGTGTCATTTCTAAAACCACGGATCCTCTTCTGGATTATGAAACAGATCCTAAGGTGAGAACAACCAGTACTTTAAAATAATGAATGCCTTCACTTTACCCATTTAATTAAAGTGGTTGAAACGTGCTTAACTTGAAACAAAGCACAAAAAGTCATTTAATTCATCTAGGTCGATAGAAAAAAAAATTAAAACATACTGAGAACATTTGATGCTTTTGTTACAGGCGTTTTGGGATGAAGGATGGTTATCTATGTGTACCATCTAGCACATTTTGTAGGATGGAAAAAAAGAGAAAAGAAGGCCAATATGGAGAAAGTAAAAGTGACAGGAGAATGGGAAAGACACAAATTCCAGGAAAGTGAGGGTTAGAGACGCATCTAGAGGGCCTTAAGGATAGGATAGAAAAAGAGAAAAGAAAACACAAACTTGGTTTGAGCAGACAAACCCAATCCTAAATTGGAGCTGCTGGGGGCTCTGGTCAGACATCTATAGGATCGTTGCCCTTCCTTTTACAGAACTCTCTCCCCTTCTCTATCATCAGTCCCGCACAGGGGTCTCTTGTGTTGTGGAACATGAAAGTTTCCCTAATCCTCCTTCACACTGATATTGATGAAATAATTTTTAAATTAAATCGGAAATATTTGACGTTTGTAAACTTTTCAGGACAATCAATGTTTGAGACAGAGAAACCCTGTCTCAAAAAACAAACAAAAATCAATCAAACAAACAAAAATCAAAAGCCAAACAACCAACCCTCCAAAATTAACACCAAGCACATTTAAAGACTTACCTACCAATTCTTTTTTTTTTCACTCTCTCTCTCTCTTTATAAGCTATGTTTTTTTTTTTCACCTTACATACTGGTCATAGCCCCATCCCTCCCCACGTCTCAGTTCCACCCTCCCTCTCTCTCCCCATCTCCCTTCCCTATTTCTCAGAAAATGGGAATCCCATTTCCCATCTACTCCAGCTCATCAGGTCTACTCACGGCTGAGTGTGTCCTCTTCCTTTGTGGCCTGAAAAGGCAATCCCTCAGGAGGAAGCAGTTGAAAAGCTGACAATAGAGTCCTTGCCAGAGAGAGCCTCCGATTCCCTTACTAGTGGACTCACATGAGGCCTGAGCTGCCCATCAGTTACAACTTTGTAGGGAGCCTGCGTCCAGCCCTTGCAAGGTCCTTGGTTGGTGCTTCAGTCTCAGCAGGCCCCTCTGGGCCCTGGTTAGTGTCCCTGTTGGTCACCTGCAGGCTCCTACGCCATACCCAATGTTTGGTTGTAAGTCTCAGCATGTGTTTCATGTGTTTAGAGGCCCTGCTGGGCGAAACCTCTCAGAGGACAGCTCTGCTGGACTCCTGTCCTACAAGCCTAGCAGAGGATCATTAAAAGTGTGAGGAGTTAGTTCTCTCTCATGAGGTCTTGGGTTGGTCCAGGCATTGTTTGGACCTTCCCTCAGTCTCTGCTATTATCTGCTCTATCTTTATCCCTGCACATCTTGTATGCGGGGTAAATTTGAGTCGAAGTTTTTGTTGGTGGGTTTGTGTTCCTCTTCCTTCACTACGAGACTAGTCTACTTCGAGGGTGTCCTTTGTTGTCTCCATGACCCCTCCTACTAGGAGTCTCTGCTGGAGTCCCTCTCATATTCCCCCAGGAGCCTACACTGATTTAGGGTTCAGGCTTGTCAGAGAGATGACTTCACCCCAGGTTTTCTTTTCTCTATAGGCCTTTTGTCCTGCTGCCCCCGCTCACCCCAGGTCTAATTTCCAACCTCATATCTCTCTGTGTTTCCTCTCCTACCTTGTCCCCTCTCTTCAACCATTACCTCAGTCTATTCTATACTCTTTTCTGAGAGAGATTTAAGCATCCTTCCTTGGGTCCTCCTTGTTCCTTATCTTCTTTGGGTGCATGCATTGTAGTACGTTTATCCTGCAGAATATGGCTAAAATCCACTTATAAGTGAGTACATACAGTGCATCTGGGTTTGGGTCCTCTCACTGAGGATGATCTTTCCAAGTTCCATCCATTTGCCTGCAATTTCCATGACTTCTTTGTTTTTAATAGTTGATTATACCATATACATATACCATAGTATATGGTATAAACTATATACAATTTACTAAATTGAGTAAATGTACCATAGTTTCTTTATCCATTCTTCTGTTGAGGGACATCTGGGTTGTTTCCAGTTTCTGGCTATTATGACTAAAACTGCCATGTACATGGTTGAGCAAATGTCCTTGTTGTATGATAGAGCATCTTTTGGATACATACCCAGGAGTGGTAAAGCTGTATCTTGAGGAAGAGCTATTTCCACTTTTTTGAGCAAGTACCAGATTAATTCCCAAAGTGGTCATACAAGTTTGCACTCCCACTAGCAATAGAGGAGTGTCACCCTTCCTCCACATCCTCTCCAGAATGTGTTGTCACTTGAGGTTTTGATCTTAGCCATTCCGATAGGTGTAAGATAGAATCTCAGAGTGGTTTTGATTTGCATTTCTGTCATGGCTAAGAACACTGAGCATTTCTTTAAGTGCTTCCTGGCCATTCCATATTTCTCTCTTGAGAGTTCTATGTTTAGCTCTGAGTCCTATTTTTTTTTAATTTAGGTTATTTTGTTGGTCTTTAATTTCTTGAGTTCTTTATATATTTTGGATATTAGCTCTTTGTCCAATGAGGCATTGATGAAGATCATTTTCCAATCTGTAGACACTTGACAGTGTCCTTGGCCTTACAAAAGCTTTTCAGTCTCAAGTCCCATTTATTAATTGTTGATCTTAGAGCCTGTGCTGTTGGTGTTCTGTTCAGGAAGTTGTATCCTGTGCCAATGAGTTCAAAGCTCTTCCACACTTTCTCTTCTAAAAGATTTAGTGTATCTGTGTTATTTTGAGCTCTTTTATCCACTTGGACTTGAATTTTATTCAGGGAGATAAGTATGGATCTGTTTGCATTTTTCTACTTGTAGACATCCTGTTAGATCTGCACCATTTATTGATGATGCTTTCCATTGTGTATTTTAGCTCCTTTGTTGAAATTCAGGTGTCTATAGGTGTGTGGGTTTATTTCTGGGCCTTTGATTCAATTCCATTGATCAACTAGCCTATTTCTATGCCAGGACCATGCAGTTTTCATTACCATTGCCATGCTGTATAGCATAAAATTAGGGATGGACATAGTTCCAGAAGTTTTTTTATTATATATGATTATTTTAGTTATTTTGGGTTTTTTTTTGTTTTACATGTGAAGATGAGAATTGTTCTTTAAAGATCTTCAAAAAAAAGTATTGATATTTTGATGGGGATTGTATTGACTCTGTAGACTGCTTTTGGTAAGATGGCCATTTTTACTCTGTTAATCTTACCAATCCATGAACATGAGATATCTTTCCATCTTCTGACATCCTCTTCAATTTCTTTCTTTATAGACTTGAAGTTTTTGTCATACCAGTCTTTGACTTGCTTGGTTAGAATTACACCAAGATACTTCATCTTATTTGTGGCAATTGTAAAGGGTGTAGTTTTCTTAATTTTTTTTTTTACCCCATTTGTCATTTGTATACAGGAGGGTTACTCATTTTTTTTTAAATATTCTTGTATCCAGCCACTTTGCTGAAGGTGTTTATCAGGTGTTGGAGTTCTCTAGTAGAATATTGGTGGTCACTTATGGATACTATCATGTTGTTCTCCTCCTGCCTGGGGACTGTCTCCCACCAGTTCATAGAATCAGGAGGAGCCCGAGACAGTGAGCATGTCTGGAATGGCTGGTGAGCACTGTACAGGGATCACACACCCCAGGATCCACTTCAGGGAGTGAGTTCAACTTTAATTCCAGAGAACAAAGGCTATACACCCCTTGGGAACTTGGGTGGGTGGGGATCCAAGGAGAGGTGTACATAATTGGTTAAAACTAGGCACTTTAAGAATGCTTGATTTGCCTTAAAAAGTAAGCTCCTATAATATGAATGGAAACAAAGTACATAGCACACAGAGGGGAGAGCTAGCAGGGAGCTGTGTCAAAGGCCATACATCAAATGTGGTTAGGGGCATCTGTGTCTAAAGATACTATAGAGTTGAAGTCAGACAGAGAGCAGGAGGCCCTCCAGGGGAAAGGGAGGCCTGCACCTTAAGGACAAGCTCAGAATGGCTATTTGGACTAAGAGAAGTGCAACCTCAAATAGCAGGGTCCTTCCAACAACTATCATATCATCTGTGAATAATGATACTTTGACTTCTTCCTTTGTAATTTGTATCCCCTTGAACTCCTTTAGTTGTCTTATTGTTCTAGCTACAATTTCAAGTACTATATTGAAGATATATGGAGTAGACAGCCTTGTCCTCTTCCTGATTTTAGTGAAATTGCTTTGAATTTCTCTCCATTTAATTTTATGTTAGCTATCAGCTTGCTGTACATAGCATTTATTATGTTGTATTTTGTCAAAGTCTGTTTCTGTATCTAATGAGATGATCAGTTTTTTTTCTAGCTTGATTATATGGTGGAATATATTAATGGATTTTCATATGTTGAACCATCCCTGTATTCCTGGGATGAAGCCTACTTGATCATGGTGGATGATATCTTTGATGTGTTCTTGGATTCAGTTTGTGAGTATTTTATTGAGTACTTGTGCATCAATGCTCATGAGTGAAAATAGTCTGAAACTGCCTTTCTTTGTTAAGACTTTGTGTGCTGTAGGTATCAGGGTGATTGCGGCTTCATAGAATGGGTTTGGTAATGTTTCTTCTGTTTCTATTTTGTGGAAGAGTTTGAAGAGAATTGGAGTTAGCTCTTCTTTGACTATCTGTTAGAATTTTGTGCTAAAATCATCTGGCCCTGGGCTGTTTTTGGTTGGGAAACTTTTGATGACTGCTTCTGTTTTATTGGTGGTAATTAAAACTGTTTACCTGATCTTGATTTAACCTTGGTAAGTGAAATCTATCAAAAAAAATCATCCATTTCTTTTAGATTTTCCAGTTTTGTAGAATACAGGCTTTTGATGTATAACCTAATGACTTTTTAGATTTTCTTTGTATCTGTTGTTTTGTCTTCCTTTTCATTTCTCATTTTGTTAATCTAGATACTCTCCCTCTGCCTTTTAGTTAGTTTGGCTAAGGTTTTTTTCTATCATTTTTATTTTCTCAAAGAACCAGCTCTTGGTTTCATTGATTCTTTATATTTTTTTTTCTTTGTTTCTAATTTATTGATTTCAGCTCTAAGTCTGATGACTTTCTGTTTTCAACTCTTCTTTGCTGTGTCTGCTTTTTTATTCTAGACCTTTTAGGTGTGCACTTAAGTTGCTAGCTAGTATGGATTCTCTTCAATTTCCTTATGAGAGTACTTAGTGCTGTGGACTTTCCTCTTAGCGCTGCATTCACTGAATTCCGTAAGTTTGGGAATGTTGTGCCTTCATTTTCATTGAATTCTAGAAAAATTCTAGAAAATTCTTTCATTTCTTTCTTCATGTTCTCTCTGACCCAGTGGTCATTGAGTAGGGAGTTGCTCAGTTTCCATGAGTCTGTAGGCTTTCCACTGTTTCTGTTGATGTTACATTCCAACCTTAATCCATGTTGGGTTATTGCCGGAGCCCACCGGCAGAGTCAAACAGTTCCTGAGTGCGGAGTGAGGATTGAGAGAAAACTTTAAAAACCAAGACACTACACATGGGATCTGTTTGAGAAGGCTTCTAGTAGAAACTAGGCGCTCAGTTTATTCCAAGTCCCTTTTTATAGTCAGAACAAAGCACTTTGATACAATGAAGGGGTTCATGAAGAAGTCAAACTTTTTACCTCAACCTCCTGTCTGTGTGATTCTTACACAAACGAAAGGAAGTGAACTTGGGAAAAACATGCTGCCTACTATCACAAACAAGAGAAAGTGAACTTGGCAAAACTTCCTGTCTATCCCTGTCTCAAGGTAAAGGCCAGGGTGAAAACATAGTTTTTTGTTGAGAGATCAATAACAAAGCAGCCTGGCAAACAAGCAGCTCTCCACAGATTTTTTTCAATTTTCTTGCATCTGTTGAAGGGAACAAACACTCTTCCTGAGGACTATATTTTAGATCAATATTGGTTCAGTAAAATTTCAAACTGGCTTTCATGTATGTAATGTCTTTACAAGAATGTATGACTATAAAATGAATATTCAGATTATGATAACTAATATTCCTGTTTCCATGGGAAACTCTTATTGGATTTTAGTGCATTTTTAATAGATCTTTGCATTCATAGTTAATCCTGATGATTATAGAATTAACATAAATAAAATCTAAAATCAGACTTTATCAACTTACTATTATCTTGTTATACTATATTTCACAATTGTTTGGTTGTGCTAGAAATCAAATGTTAAGAAATTTGGCATTTTTTAATTGATAAGTCTATGAGTTACTAATATTTTCTAAAAGTACAATATGCTTCAGATTTTTCTCTAAATAATAAGAATTAATTTACTATTTTATTTTGATACTTCAATACATTTATTTTGTATATTTTGTTACAACATAATAAAGTAACATTTAAAAATATGAACTCAATCAACAGTAATTAGAAGATAACATTCATTGCAGTAATATATATATATATTATATATAGCAGAAAATCCTTTCAACAAATGTTAAAGTAATTAGGAACATTAAATGCCTGTGTCCAGTCCTTTTTTTTTTAATTCCATTTAAAAAATATTTTCTGGAATAGTTTGGAGAGAATTGGAGTTAGCACTTCTTTGAAGGTCTGGTAGAATTCTGTGCCGAAACCACCTGGCTCAGGGCTTTTTTTGGAAGGGAGATTGTTGATGACTGCTTCTATTTCTTTGTGGGATATAGGACTATTCAGTTTTTCTACCTGATCTTGACTTAATTTTGGTAGATGTTATCTATCAAGAAAATTGTCTATTTCCTTTAAATTTTCAAATTTTGTGGCATATAGACTTTGGAAGTAAGTCCTAATGATTGTTTTGATTTCCTCGGTGTCTGTAGTTATGTCCCCCTTTTCATTTCTGATTTTGCTGATTTGGATAGTGTCTCTCTGCCTTTTAGTTAGTTTGGCTAAGGGTTTTTCTATCTTGTTGATTTTCTCAAAGAACCAGCTCTTGGTTTCCAAACTATTTCTTTGAATAGTTTTATTTGATTCTAATTTATTGATTTCAGCCCTGAGTCTGATTATTTCTAGCAGTCTGCTCCTCTTGGGTGTATCTGCTTCTTTATTTCCCCCCCTAGGGTTTTCAGCTGGGCCATTAAGTTGCTTGTATGAGATATTACAAATTTTTTCTTGAAGGCACTTAGTGCTATGAATTTTCCTCTGAGCACTGCTTTCATTGTGTCCCATAAATTTGGGTATGTTGTACCTTCATTGTCATTGAATTCTAGGAAGTCTTTAATTTCTTTCTTCCTTAAGCCAGATGTCATTGAGTAGCAAGTTGTTCAGTTTCCATGTGTGTGTAGGCTTTTTGCTATTTCCATTGTTGTTGAGGTTTAGTCTATGATGGTCAGAGAGAATACAGGGGGATTATTTCAATCTTTTTGTATCTGTTGAGGCTTGCTTTGTGACGAACTATATGGTCTCTTTTGGAGAAGGTTACATGAGGTGCTGAAAAGAAGGTATACTCTTTTCAGTTTGGGTGAAAAGTTCTGTAGACATCTATGAGGTCCATTTGATTTAGGGTCTCTGTAAGTGCCTTTATTTCCCTATTTGGCTTCTGTCTAGATGATCTGTCCCTTGATGAGAGTAGGGTGTTAAAGTCTCCCACTATTAAGGTGTTGGGATTGATGTGTGATTTAAGCTTTAATAATGTTTGATTTATGAATGTAGGTGCTCTACCACTCCTAGGCTTATATCCAAAAGATGCTCAAGTACACAAGACATTTGATCAACCATGTACATAGCAGATTTATTCGTAAGAGCCATAACCTGGAAACAACCCAGTTGTCCCTCAATGGAGGAATGGATACAAAAATTGTGGTACTTTTACACAATGGAATACTACTTAGCAATTAAAAACAAGGAAATCATGAAATTTGCAGGCAAATGGTGGGATCTAGAAAAGATCATCCTGAGTGAGGTATCCCAGAAGCAGAAAGACACGCATGGTATATACTCACTTATAAGTGGATACTAGACCTATAAGATATGATAAACATACTAAAATCTGTACACCTAAAGAAGCTAAACAAGAAGGAGGACCCAGAGTAAGATAATCAATCCTCACTTAGAAAAACAAATGGGATGGACATTGGAAGTAGGAGAAAACAAGAAACAGGACAGGAGTCTACCACTGAAAGACTCTACCTAGCAGCTTATCAATGCAGATGCTGAGACTCATAACTAAACCTTGGGCAGAGTGCAGGGAATCATATGAAAAAAAGGGGAGTTAGTATGATCTGGAGAGGACAGGAGCTCCACAAGGACCAAATATATGTGAGAACAGGAGTTTTTTATGAGAGTGTTTCTCCAACGAAGGACCATGCATGGATATAACCTAGAACTCCTGCTCAGATGGAGCCCATGGCAGCTTAGTATCCAAGTGGGTACACTAGTAAGGGGAACAGATACTGTTTCTGACATGAACTCAATAGCTGGCTCTTTGACTCTCTCCCACCCCCAAGGGAGGAGCGGCCCTGCTAGGCCACAGAGGAGGACATTGCAGCCAGTCCTGAAGAGACCTGATAAACTAGGGCCAGATGGAAGGGAAGGAGGACCTCCTCTATCAGTAGACTTAGAGAGGGGCAGGAAGGAGATGAGGGAGAGAGGGTAGGATTGGGAGGGATTGAGGGAGGGGGCTACAGCTAGGATACAAAGTAAGTAAACTGTAACTAATATAATAAAAAAAAATTTAATTAAAATATTAATTTTAATGTAAAAGAAAATTGTATGTATTAAGCACTCAAGGTGAAAAACTTAAAACCTTCTTTCTTTTGTTCTTAGCTTTTCCAGTTTGTAATTGCTGTGAGAAATAGGGACAGCTTGTCTCTGGAGTCATGCATTGGCACCATTACTATAAACATTCAAAATGTTAATGATGAGAGTCCTGTTCTGATGTAAGCAATGCTTAATCTAAATATTTAAATGCTTTTTTAAATCACTAGATCTTTTTTTATAGCAGGGTAAATATCAGTGTTTTACTATCATTTTCATTACAAAATTTCTTGTAATATTCAAAATGATCTAGAAAACAAAGTTTTTTGAGCTTGGTACCATTGTTACTTTGTTTTTTGCACATGCACTAAACAAAATCAACTCCATTTGTATTTTGCTCTTGAAATTACAGATAAAATGACCCATTTTTTCATGGAATTACATTTCTCATTATTCTGCTATTTATAATTAATAAGAAAATGTTAAAAAAAGAACACTGATATGTGTGTATTGTTAGATCAATGTAGCCTCTCAAGAAAATTTGGGCAAAAGTAATTTTGACATGGATATGTGCTCAAACATACATAAAATAAAAAGTCATTGCTGAAGTGTTTGCAGTATTTTCTTATGTGTTATAATAATAATTTCTCAATCAGTTTAAGGATTAAAGAAAGAGAACAGATAAAATATTGTTGAAATTCATTTTAAATATATCAACAATGGCTAATGTGTATATATATATATATATATATATATTTACAATTTATTTGCATTCAGAGGCTGTAAATTCTTACAAAAGATGCAATATATGAAATTTCAAATATTTGCTGTGACAGAGATAGAAAGAGACAATTGTTTACACTGAACTTCTTCTTTTTCATTTAGATACAGACCAGATGCACCTATAAATATTAATGAAAATCTGCCTGTTGGAACAAAGTTGGCCAAGTTCACAGCAGCAGATAGAGACATAGGAGATGCAGTACATTATGAGTTCATAGGACCACAGAAAGAGTTTGCTATAAATGAAGGTATAATACTTTTTACGGTTAATCATTTCAGAAAGCATACTATAAAGTATTTTGTTCATAAATTAAGCTCTGAAGTCGTTATATTAAAATGAAATGATATTTCAAATATGTGGGAGAGCACTTTACGTATTCTTACGGAGGAAATGGCTATCCTTCGTTCCATTTTAGAGGTATGGACACGTATTCAGTGTTGGTCTGCTCTGGCAGACATTTCAACAATTCAGAGCTGCAAGGTTGCACTGGAAACTTGCTTTACGAGTTTTCTCGAAAAACTATTTTCCCGTGGAAACCAGAATATTAGTTATCATAAACTGAATATTCATTTTATGCTGTACATTCTTGTATGAACATTACATACAGAAAAGCCAGTTTGAAATTTTACTGGAACAACCTCCATCTAAAATATAGCCCTCAGGAAGAGTTCTTGTCCCTTTCTCCCATCACCATGGAGGGGATCAGAGGCCTTGTCATGCTAAGCAAGTGCACTATCCCGGAGCTGCTCAGATCTCCATCCGAACTGCACAGCGTGAATTCCCGTGACACCGATAAACTTGGTTTCAGCCTGTTTGCTTATGACACCTGTGACTTTTAGTCCATTACACATGCTCAGGGATTAATGGGCTCTGTGCCCCTAACAATTTAGGCATAGAGTTCAAAGACGGAGGGAATAAATAGTTCCCCCTCTCGTAGGAGGGAGCACACCCTTTTACACACGGAGAGAGTAAGATTATATGTGCACTGCCCGTTATCTCAATACGAGGATTTCCACGCACGGAGTCTCGTACTTACATTCACTTCGCTAGGACATACCCTCACTGAAGCTTTGATTATCATAAGCAAATTAATTAATCTTTAACAAAGTTTTCGTCCAGAAAAGTAATGACTCCACAGAGGAGAGCAGACGTGAGGGAATGGTAACTGATAGAAAAGCAGTCTTGCTGGGGATTTACCAGCATGACAATGATGAATATCAGTATATCAGTTATTTATATACCTATAGTTGCAAAGCAGTGCATACACTTAGAGCTTGAATGCTTCGAGAGCGCAGACGCAATATAAGTATTTAGAAAGTCATTCCCACCTAAAATATCCCCGTTACTTCTGGTTGTTTTCTGACAGATGCCATCCCAACACCACCCTTCCCCAGAACTCCTAATTTTTACCTGCCTTTCTTGTGTTCAGTGTTTCACATTCAGCCTAAGCTTCACTGTGTGTGGCAGTTAGTATGATTTTTCCCCTGAGGGGACCTGTGTAACACAGGAGGCTCTGTCTTCTGTCACACATTCAACCTCACATTTCTCACATGTGCACAGTTGTGACTTGTTTGTGATTTCCTGGTGAGCACATCTTAATCTGCCTGCCTTTTAGACTTTGGAGAAGTCACTGTCGCCTATCCATTAGACTATGAAGATGACACCCTCCCGAAATCTTGGGTATTATATGTTAGAGCTTACGACAATGGGCGAACACATTCAACAACCGGGACACTCACAGTGATTCTACAGGATGTAAATGACAACGCTCCTAGATGCTCACAGGATATTTATGTGTAAGTTATGTTGGCAATTGATGGTTCTTCAGATATTTGGATTGAGAAAACTTAACACAAATGAGTAGGTAGGCATCACTTATCCTAGAACAGAGGCAGGGTTCTTTCACTCTTCTCTTACTTTATTCTCATATGAGCAGCCTTTTTTTTTTTTTTCAACTTCCTGGGACAAGTTGACTTGCTTCATTTTTTGTCACAAAGGATAAAAATCAGACTGAAGTGCTCCAAAATCTGGAATGTCTAGAAATTCAGCGTAATGACAGATAAGGAATGTTCCATCTGTGCACAGAAAACCCAAGGGAAAGTTAGAAATGTCTATTCTCAACATCCAAATACCAAGTAGAGAAAATAATGCCAACTATTTACAATGGAGTGTAAATAGTCTTGTAGGCTGAACCATTAGCAGTTCTGAATGCTGGAAAGTTTCACTTTGATAGCACAAACAATGTTTTAACACCTTGCATTGGGTTTAAAGTAGTCTTCCCTTGAATAACTTGTCTCTCACTTTGGGGATTTGAGGGAGGAGGCTTCAGTTGGGATATATAATAAATAAATCCTGAAAAAAATAAAATTAAAAATTTTAAAAAAAGGTGGATTGCTGGTAAGTGGCAGTGGTGATCACAGCGGGACAATCAGCACTCTAAAGCCTGCATCCCCAACCTGGGAGGAAGATGCTGATTAAAGTGAAGACTGACTGGAAAAGAGACTGAGGTTGACATTGAACCCACAGACAACGGAAAGCGAATCAAGGAGCTTGTGGAAGAGAAAGAGGGAGTCTCCGTACAAGAGTGGCGGCTCATCAAGAGGAGGAGGTGGTCTTGGGCAATGGTGAACCTTGGTTCCATTTTACTTCCTCACCGTGTCACTCATAATGAAGCATCACATATCCTCTCCCTCTCTGGGACGCCAGAACTATTTCCCTCGGATGCCCAGTCTTCTGGGTCTACTGGTGGGAGAATGTGAGGCCTCTAGGGTGCAGTGTTCTTGGCCCAAATGGCCCTTGCCGGCTATTGGGTTTTAGTTTGCAGTCCTGAGTGCTTCCCTCTCTTAGGGCTGTGCCCTTGGATGTCAATAAATATTTTGTGGCCAAATATATATATACAGAACAGTCTGAAATTAGCTTCAAGGGTAAAAAGACTTTCACAAATATTACTAAGCTATGGAGTTTTTTAAAACAGCAATAGTGCTTCATCCATTCCTTTATTTGTAGTGCCTAACTGACCCACACATGCTCAAAAAAGCCCAGTGACTCAAACAGCCTCACCTTTAAATACACCTTTTCTGAGTGGAGCGATTGCTGCATTGAAGATCTCTTCTTGTTCAGTAGAGGGGTCAAAGACAAAAATCGTAGGTAAATGATTTATCAGTAGTAACCACCCCCCTGCAAAAGGCAAGAGACAAGGCAAAGGGGGAGGGGAAAAGACCACGCCCCTCGCTTCTGTCAGCCCCAGCATGGAGAGAGCCGTGATACTCATCTGAAGCTCTCTAGGTTTGATTACCCGCCTGAGGCTCTGCGGGCACAAAGGAAGGGCATGTCTGGCCGCCCTCACTATTCCCTTTAGAGACCAGGGGCCGGATAACACGGTGCCACTCTTACAGAAATTCCCTTCACCTCTTCTTTCATGGGACTAGCTGAGCAGGTGTCAGTGGGCAGTGAAGCTGGCTCTCCCAGGAGCCTCCGGAGGCTGGCAGCCTTGAAAGGCCCTTTCCACTCAGAACTCAGCAGCGCAGCTTTCCTCCTCGAGGAATCACTGTCTCTGGTCACTCTCAGACACGGCCACTGCCTAAAGATCTGTCCGTCGCAGCAACACAGCAGGGCGAAGAGGTATCTGAAATTAGCAACCCCAGTGGAGAGAGCAACTGCACGCCAAAGCCCTCAAGTGCTAGAAAGGCAGAAGCCGAGCGAAAGCATTGCCCTGTCACTCATCAAACTAAACGTCTCCAGTTGAACCTTTAGGCGCCAAGATTCAAATTGACCCCGGAAGCGCCAGTCAATCAGAGTGCGTACAGCCAGTGAGAGGATGGCAGCTTGGCCAGAAACGGACACCGGGTTCTTTAGGATGGCTTCCCATTGGTGTTCCTGCCTGCCTATGAGAATCCTCCAGCATGGATTCCTGCTCATGAGAGAGTGTACCACCCAGACTACAACAATGTGCCGACCCGGTTTCTACACCGAATTGTCACACTGAAGAAGCCTCTTACCAAAAGCAGAAAGACACACATGGTATATACTCACTTATAAGTGGATATTAGACGTATAATATAGGATAAACATACTAAAATCTGCACACCTAAAGAAGCTAAACAAGAAGGAGGACCCTGGGTAAGATGCTCAATCCTCATTCAAAAAGGCAAACGGGATAGAGGGAGAAAACAGGGAACAGGACAGGAGCCTACCACAGAGGTCCTCTGAAAGACTCTACCCAGCAGGGTATCAAAGCAGAGGCTGAGACACATAGCCAAACTTTGGGCAGAGTGCAGGGAATCTTATGAAAGAAGTGGGAGAGAGTAAGACCTGGACAGGACAGGAGCTCCACAAGGAAACCACAGAACCAAAAAATCTGGGCACAGGAGTCTTTTCTGAGAGTGACACTCCAACCAAGGACCATGTATGGAGATAACCTAGAACCCCTGCTCAGATGTAGCCCATGGCAACTCGGTATCCAAGTGAGTGCCCCTAGTAAGGGGAACAAGGACTGTCCCTGACATGAGCTCAGTGGCTGCCTCTTTGATCACCTCCCCCTGAGGGGCAAGGTAGCCTTACCAGGCCACAGAGGAAGACAATGCAGCCAGTCCTGATGAAACCTGATAGGCTAATAGATGAAAGGGGAAGAGGATCCCCCCTCTCAGTGGACTGGGGTAAGGGCATGGGAGGAGAAGAGGGACAGCAGAATTGGGAGGCTTCAAAGGAGGGTGATACAGCTGGGATACAAAGTGAATAAATTGTAATAAAAAGAAAAAAGAAATTGAAAAAAAAAGGCTCTTGGTGCTCAGTTGGGATTTAACATCCAAGGAGGAAAGACCCCCCAGTTAGGCATCTTCATATCAAAGGTGATTCCAGACTCTGATACACATGGATCAATACTTCAAGAAGGGGACCAAGTTATGGCCGTAAATGATGTGGGTTTCCAAGCTATAGAGTACAGCAAAGCTGTTGAAATCCTGATGACAGCATGCGAAATCAGCATGCCTGTGCTCTTCTTTCCCTTCAGTCATCGTCGCCAAAAGAGAGGACTGTGCACTAAGAGATTTGCAGCCCACAGCCTTCCATGTGGAATCTGCCAGGGCAGGCTAGCTAGCCCTCGGAGAAGCCAGTCAGGACAGCCTACTCTCAGCACCTTCCTGCCTTAGTGGCTGGGAGGATGGGGAGACAGCACACCTGCTGTATTATACATGCCCTGTACTGTAATGGCATTTCTAGTTTGCTAGGTGAGTTTCACAGAAGAGAAACATGATGATGTCTAACCTGTGGGGAAAGCCAGCTAGAAAGCAACTGGTATTTATCAGGTACCATAGAACGGTCACATCTACAGCTTACCATTTTATTCATAGAAATGGGTGGAAAAAAGAATCTTGGGGACCTTCCGTTTGATTTTGCTGGCCATGTCATCTGGTCTTTGTACATATACTTCGGAGTCTTTTATGCTTGGAAGACTCCAAAGAGACACTGTTTTTGCTACTTCCTCCTCATCTCCCCTAAAGTAAAAAACACAATACTGAATAAAATAAAATACAATAAAATAAAAAGAACACCTTCCATATAAATAATGCAGGCATGTCTTGATTACTTAAGAATAATAGGACACAGTACAAGCCTCCACATAAAGCTAACACCTCTGCTCTGTTGAGTTTCAAAATCAACCTTTATGATCTGCCAGATGTGAATAATTGACTGACGCTGGAGGCCTGGGAGCATGGCAGGATGGAAGCAAAGATTTGGAGGTGCTAATGCAGAGTACGGTGGTACAAACTTAAAGAATGTAATTTAAATGCCATCAACATAAATCAATGGTAAATGCTTAACAAGACAGATGTGTTCAACCTGATAACAGAACAGCTTTCTAGAACAATCTTCCTCTTAGCAAAATATACAATTTATCTTTCATTTCATTATTTGTTTTATGCTAAGGTGATTATTTTAGCTTTCTTTAATTTGGAGGTTTATAATTACAACATTTCTCCCTTCCATTTCCTTGGACCTAACCCTTCAATCCTTGCTCTTTTTCACATTCGTGACCTCATTTTTTTCATTGTTATTGCATGCCTATATTTATATGCATATATATTTCTAAATACAAGCTGCTTATTCAAGATAAAATTACTTGTATCTATGTTTTTTTAGGGCTGACCTCTTGGCGTGCTCTTTTTTAGGGATGACGATTTGTGTGACTAATTGATGTGTTCCATGTTAGGGAAGACTATTTCTCTCACTCTCTGCATTTCTTAGTTGCTTTGTAAGCTCTTTGTGTAGGGTTGGGGCTCCATGGCCTTTTCCTTGACAACTTTGGCATGTCTACTGGTGACACCCTCATTCAGGTCAGATATGAGCCACATGCTGAAGTGTAGTCCAAAGTTAAGTTGAAACAGCCTCCCCGAACTGACAGGAAACACCACTGTAGTTGTTTTCAATACCCAAAGAACTTACCACTGAATTACTGTCAACAATGTATCTTCAACCCAATCAGCATTTTTCACGTTCATGAAAAGTACAGTAAAAATCTTTATACTCTATTGTGATCTGTTACTCAAGGATTCTTGTTTTTTCAGGCGTCTTGTTATATTCTGCTTCTATTCACAAGTACAGAAGGGAGAAACACATGTTGATGGCCCTGCACATCATAATCATGTTATCAGGAAATATGATTTAACCCATCTATATCCATTCCATTTGCCAGTAGTCCTCTCACAAGCCATTTACAGAGGCTGTAGGAAATTGAGCTCTATAGAGTATAATGTGAATGTTATTGTAAGTGGAATTTCTGTAAGTGGAACAGTTAACATTATTGACTGTGAACTTTGGTGGTCTCACACCACCATGGAGACAGTTACTGAGCATGTATGACAAGGAGTTTCTGTCATATATTAATTGATATAGACATATCTTCTTCCTCCACTTCTAAAAAAAGTAAACATTGGGATTCTGGACTGAAAAAGGAAGAAAAAAAGTGCTGGCAGCAGCACTCATGGCTGTGTCTGACTCACTACAGATAAGCCGTGACTAGATGCATTACACTCCTGCTCCCATGAGTGCCACGTCATAATGGGCAAATCCCCTTGAACTTAACCTAAAGCCAAATGAACCCTTCTCCCATAAGTTGCTTCTTGTTTTATCTTAATAAATAGGAAAGTATTTAATATAGAATCAACACTCGCAGCTGTCTTTTAAGTAAACCTAAATAGTAATTCTTTGTTTCTTTATCTTTAGTGTGAGGAGAATGACATACTTATATAACCAGTTTAAAGAAACAAGTATGACCATTTCATAAGATCACATAGAATTTTATGATTTACAAATATCAACCTCAGGAGGAACGAACTATCATTTGCTCAATATTTATGGCTTTAAAAAATTTTTTTTTCAGAAATCTAGCATAAGAATAATGCCATTTCCCTCGGCTTCATCACAAATGCTAAATCATGCAATTTTATTGGATACTATGAAATACTTATGGTCAAAGAGCTATTTAAATTATGAGCACATTTCAAATAATTTATTACATTAAAATTAAATCAAGTGGCTAAACCAAGTTCAATATGTAACTTTTTTTTTCTCATTACAGAATTGAACTTCCTGAGAACATTCCAGTTGACACCCATTTAATCTCCCTAACTTGTACAGATCAAGATGGAACTGCTCCCAATAACAACATAAGTTATCATCTGATTAAAGACGCTTTTTCAAACAGTACCTTTACTCTCACAAACACTGAACTGAAAGTAAGTATCGCAAAGTCACTCTGACTGTGGCCTCGTGATTAATCTGAGATATAAAAATACATTTATTTTGTTATTATAAAGTTATTAATGAACTGCAGTAGTTCAAATAGCTGGTGGCAGAATTTGTTCCTTGATTTCCAACTGAACCTTAAATTGCTGAAAGCATAGCTTGCTTCAGAATGAATGCTGGAATGCAATTTTGATCTTGACAAATGAACTATGAAGGTTACAGATTTCTTAGAACAACAATTTTAGGATAAAATATTATGTATTCAATTGGAATGTGTTGAAATATGTTTGATAAATATGTTAAATTACTTTTGAAGTAAATAGAACAAGCATGCATACTACTTATCCTATGGTATGAAGTAGCTCAAAAATTTTTGACTAGTTTAATATATATATATACACACACACACACACACACACACACACACATATACATATGCGTGTGTGTATATGTAGGTAAATAGATAGACAGACAAATAGATAAGTAAAGATAGATAGCTATATTTTATTTCCAATATATTTTATAGTCTAAGTCAGGCTAAATGTAGTTATATTCACTCAATTTAAAAACAGATTAGGCAAAGAGAGATTGGTCATATGGTAATTAAAGGTAGCTCATCTGAATCACAAAGAAGCCCAGGTTCTCTGCTTGCTAGGAGGGAAGTCGCATGTGCATCCTTATACTGTTTTGGTATGGGTTTCATTGCACGGAAGTTCTATCCAACACACAGTTCGTACAAACCCCTAATATCCTGGGCTCTCTCCTGTTGTGTAAAGGAGGTGCAGAGAATCACATTTATGATCATAAAAACAGATGTCTTTCAGTTTTGAAATTTGCACTGTTCATAAAGCTAGAAAACCTCTTAGCTTTTATGTCTCCATTACCCAGCTGCTTTCATGTAGCTTAATAGGTTTTGTATACTTTTCTCATGTGAATCCGCCCCTGACATTTCTTCTGCCTTGTATCTGTGTCACATGTTTCTCCTTCAGTTCTCTCAGCATTTTGTGTCTGTCCCTCTGTAGCACTAATTAAACACTCCATGTGTTCCTAGATAGAAAATGAAAGGAAAAATTGAATAACAAATCTGGAGCGTGTATAGTGCTGATGAGAAGTCTGTAAAATGATGGCTGAATTCATGAGGAATAGCCACGTGAAACTGTAGGTGTTTGTAGTGTGTAGTAACACATTACTTCCAAACGTCTCCATGTGACAAATTCATAACTGGAAATGATGATGAGACCAGAATTGAAAAATAGATCTTTACAACCTAAGTGAATCTATAACCTGAGAATGATGGGGGAAATATCATACTAATATTCTTCAAGTAGAAAATATAAAAAATCATTGAAGTGTTTGCAATTTTTTAAATTATTTATATCCAAGAAATTCTAACAAGGGATATGAAATACATGAACAAACAGCAAAATTATTGTTTTGGATCTGTTCTAATTTTTGCTAATTCTCTGAAAACAGTCACGTAAACTTTGTGGAATCAAAACAATTTAACCAAATATAACAAGCTAAACACACTGATAGATTACATTTGCTATATAATTGGAAATAGAGCATAGAATTTTCCTCAAACGTTAATTAGTTTTGAAAGGTTATTAAAATGCCTAAATTTTTATCTTTCTATAAGGCAGGGAAGAGAAGCCATATAAAGAAAATGACCACAATTTAAACAGTTAATGAAAGAAATATTTATTATAGAAACATAGAAAGAAAATATACATGAATTTCCAGCAAGACTCAATTATTTAACTAGAAGAGGATAATTTACAAAGTTTTTAAATGTAAAACTAAAACTTACCAGCTACTTGATAACTCAAAATTGTCATATATGTTACAGAAAGATGGGAGCAGAATTTCATCAGTTATTCAAAACTCAGGTTGAGAGTAAGCACTAAAGGTTTATGTTAAAATAATGAATATAGTTTTCGTAGGAGCCAGGAGGGTCAAAGACACCAGGATAACACAGCCCACAGAATCAGCTAAGCCTTTCTCATAGGGGCTCACAGAGACTGGAGCAGCAATCATGGGACTTGTGCCAGACAATCTGTGGTTGTTTACCTTAAAGTTTTTGTTGGGCTCCTGACAGTGGTAGCATAGATGTCTCCTGACTCTTGTCTGTTGCTGGGACATTTCTAATACTGTGCTGCCTTTTGAAGAGTTGTGCCTAGTCTTACTGTATCTTGTTATGCTCAGATGACAAGGGAGGCAGAGTGGATCTGAGGGAGAGGAGAGGTAGGGTGCCTGGAAGGAGGGAAGAAGGGAAGGCTGTGGTCAGGATGTATATTATGAGAGGGGACTAAAGAAAATGAAAAAAAAATTCATACAAAATTTTTTGATAAAATTAGTTGCCTTCTAACTCTTTCAAAATCTCCCCTCCCCCTTCTTATTCTGCCACTTTCATAGTCTCTCTCTTTCTCACAAAAGTTAAAACAACACAAAGTAAGAACAAAAAAAAATCGTATTAAAAGAGTTAATAAAACAAACAAACAAACAAAAGCCCACCCCAACTTAACCAAACCAAAACCAAAACAAACCAACAGAAAAAAAAAAAAAAAAGAAAGAAAGCTGTCTCATTCTCCATAAATAAAACTCAAAAACAAAAACAAAACAAAAAACCATGAAGTCTTTTTTGTTGTTGGCCAACTACTACTCACAGAGGACCTGCCTTGGAGTGCAAATACGCGGTGACACTGGATTGGAGAAAACTGCTTTTCCCTTTATGATCACATACCTATTTAACAGCTTGTTGGTTAGCCTGCAAGTTTGTATCTGCTTACTCTGCTTCATGCTGGGATTTTCTCTAGACCTTTACTATGCAAACTCTGTTAATCTGTGGATTGACACACAGATGTCTAAAGTTTAAAATCCACATCCACATACATACAAGGAAAACATTAATATTTGCCTATGGGCTCTTCTGGGTCACCTCATTCACAATGATTGTATTTTTAGCTTTGTGTAGTTATGTTCAAATTTCATTTTTCTTAGCAGGTGAATAATATTCCAGAGTATAAATGTACCAGATTTTTATTATCTATCCTTCAGCCTTTGTACATGTAGGCTGTTTCCAGTTTCTGACTATTATGAAGGAAGCAGAAATGAGCATGGTGACCAAGTATCTCTGCCATTATGTACTGTCCTTTAACATATACCCAAGAATGGTACAGCAGGATCCTGTGGTCGATCAATTTACAGTTTTTTGAAAAGCCTCTATGCTGATTTTTATAGTATTTGTACAATTTTGCATTCCCACCAGCAATCACTTTGCTTGCATCTTTCTCACTGTGTGCTGTCATTTGTTTTATTGATTTTGGCCATAATGATTGAGGAAAGATGAAAGGCGGTTTTAATTGGCATTTTATTATAGATAACAATGCTGAACGTTTTAAAAATGTGTCTGAGCAATTTGTGTTTAGTCTTTTGGGAACTCTGTTTAGTTTAATACCTCATTTTTAATTGTATTGTTTTCTTGATGTTCAGTTTATAATTTTTTTGTGTTCTTTTAATTATTTTTTAAATTCTCTCCATTTTTTAAATTAAATTTTTATTTTTAATATTAATTACAGTTTATTTACTTTGTATCCCAGCTCTAGCCCCCTTCTTTATTCCCTCCAAATCCCACCTTCCCTCCCTCTCTACTCTCTGGCCCTCTCTAAGTCCACTGATAGGGGAGGTCCTCCTCTCCTTCCATCTTACCCTAGTTTATCAGGTCTCTTCAGGACTGGCTGCAATGTCCTCCTCTGTGGCCTAGCAGGGGTGCTCCTCCCTTGGAGTGGGAGGGAGGGTGTGTGTGTGTGTGTGTGTGTGTCAAAGAGCCAGCCACTGAGTTCATGTCAGAAACAGTCCCTGTTCCCCTTACTAGGGTACCCACTTGGATACTGAGCTACCATGGGCTACATCTGAGCAGGGATTCTAGGTTATATCCATGCATAGTCCTTGGTTGGAGAAACAGTCTCAGAAAAGAACCCCTGTTCCCAGATATATTTGGTCCTTGTGGAGCTCCCATCCTTTCCGGGTTTTAATAATTCCACCTTCTTTCATCTGATTCTCTTTGTATTTTCTTTTCTTTCTTTCTTTCTTTCTTTCTTTCTTTCTTTCTTTCTTTCTTTCTTTCTTTCTTTCTTTCTTTCTTTCATCACTTTAGCTCAATCACAGATATCTCCTGTTCTCCCAGTCCCAACTTCATATCCATTCCTCCATTCTCCCTTTTCTTCTCAGAAAAAGGAAGTACCCCATCAGTGGGTACCAACCCACCCTGGCGCAACAAGTCCAAGCAGGACTAATTGTAACCTTTCCCACTGAGGCCAGACAAGGCAGTCCAGCTAGGTTAAAGGGACCCAAAGACAGGCGAGTCAGAGATATCCCCTGCTCTCATTGTTAGGGGATCCACATGAAGAACAAGCTGCACATTTTCTACATATTTGTAGGGGGTCTAGGTCTAGCCCATGCATGCTCTTTGTTGTTGGTTCAGAGTCTGTGAGCCCCGATGCACCAGGTTAGTTGACTCTGGAGGCCTTCTTATGGTGTCCTTTACTCTTCCAGCTCCTTCAATCCTTCCTGCCACTCTTCTACCAGACTCCTCAAGCTTACTTACTCTTTGGCTGTGGGTCTCTGCATCTGTTTCCATCCACGGCTGGATGAAGCCTCTCAGAAGATGTTTATATTCAGACTCCTGTGTGCAAGCATTGCAGAGTATCAATAGCGTCAGGGGTTGGTTCTCTCCCATGGGATGGGTCTAAAGTTGGGTTATTACCTCAATCCCTGCTCCATCTTGATCCCTACATCTTGCAAGCAGGACAAATTTTGGGCCAAAGGTTTTATAGGTGGGTTGGTGTCCACTTCCATCCTCTGAAATTCTCACATGGCTGCAGAGAATGACCACTCCAGGCTCCATATATCCCTCTTCTAGGAGTCTCAGCTAAAGTGACCCTCAAAGACTCCCAGAAGTCCCCCCATCCCAGAGATGACTGCTGATGATTTTCATTCTCTCTCCAAGTCCCTCACATTCTCCCCTTTCCTGTTTCCCTCTCCACACCGTCTCCCACCCAGTTGCTTCCCTCCATCTACTTCAGGTATCTATTTTATTTCCCCTTCATAGAGAGAGACAAGAATCCTGCCTTCTGCCCTTCTTGTTACTAAGCTTCTTTAGGTCTGTGGCTTTATGGCTAATATCCACTCATAAGTAAGTATATACCATGCATATCTCTTTAGGTCTGGGATACCTCATTCAGGATGATATTTTTTAGTTCCATCCATTTGCCTTTAAATTTCATGACTTCTTTGCTTTTAATAGCAGAGCGGTATTCTATTGTGCAAATGAACCACAGTTTCTGTATCCATTCCTCAGTTGAGGGACACCTACATTGTTTCCAGCTTCTGGCTATTATGAATAAAGCTGCTAGGAGCAGAGTTGATCAAGTGTCCTTGTGGGGTTAATGGAGCATATTTTGGTTATAAGCTCAGGAGTGGTATAGCTGGGTTGTGAAGTAGAACTATTCCTAATTTTCTGAGAAACCACCAGATTGATTTCCGAAGAGGTTGTACAAAACTGCACTACTACCAGCCTATCAGGTCTCATCAGGACTGTCTGGGTCCTCTTTATCTGTGGCCTAGTAATGCCACTCTGCCAGGAAGAGGTGATCAAAGAGGAGGCAACTGAGTTTATGCCAGAGACTGTCCCTGCTTCCCTTACTAGGATGCCCCCATGGAGATGGTACAGCCCATAGGCTACATCTGAGCAGGGGGTCTAAGTCTTCCCATGCATAATCTTTGGTTGATTCATCAGTTTCTGCAGGACACCCTGGGCTCAGAGTTTTTGGCTGTTGGTCTCTATGGAATTCCTGTCCCCTCCACTTCTATCACCCCTTTCTTCCATAAGATTCCTTCCACTCTGCCCAAAGTTCAGCCAGGAGTCACTGCATCTGCTTCTATACCCTGCTGGGTAGAGTCTTTCAGAAATCCTCTGTGGAAGGCTCCTAACTTGTTCCCTGTCTTCTCCTACTTCCAATGTCTATTCTGTTTGCCTTTCTGAATGAGGATTAAACATCTTTTCTAGGGTCCTCTGAGTTGTTTAGCTTCTTAAGGAATGTAGATTTTAGTATGTTTATCCTATATTATGTGTCTAATATCCCCTTTACCCCTTATAAGTGAGTGTATATCATGTTTGTCCTTCTGCATCTGGGATACCTCACTCAGGATGATCTTTTCTAGTTCCCACCATTTGCCTGCAAATTTCATGATTTCCTTCTCTTTAATTGCTGAGTAGCATTCTGTTGTGTAAATGTACCACAATGTTTTTAATCTATTCCTCAGCTGAAAAACATCTAGAGTGTTTCGAAATTCTGGTTATTAGGAATAAAGCTGCAGGATCCAGGCAGTTATGATGAGACTTGATAGGCTAGATAGTAGGGGAGGAGGACCTTCCCTATCAGTAGACTAGGGGAGGGACATAGGGTGGAAGAAAAAGAGAAGTGGGACAATGAGGAGATGAGGGAGGGAGCTACATCTGGGATACAAAGTAAATAAATTATAATTAATAATAATAATAAAGTAGAAAAAATAAACTAAGAAAAATTTGGTTTTATCATGGATCATTTTGTTTTCTCCATCTATGGTGATTAACATTTTCCTGGATATAGTAGTCTTCCCTGACATTTGTGGTCTCCTAAAGGCTGCAATATTTCTGCCCAGACCCCCCACACACACCCGGCTTTTAAAGTCTCTCTTGAGAAGTCAGGTGTAATTCTGATGGGCCTGCCTTTATGTGTTACTTGGCCTTTTGCCCTCGTGGCTTTTAATATTCTTTTTCGTTTGGTACATTTAGTGTTTTGATTATTATGTGGTAGAAAAGATTTTCCTTTCTGGTCCAATATAATTGGTGTTCTGTGTGCTTCTTTTATGTTTTTATGCATCATTTTCTTTGGGTTGGGGAAGTTTTCTTCTATGATTTTGTTGAAAATATTTTCTGGTCCTTGGAATTTGGTGTCTTCTTCTATTTCTATTATTTATAGGTTGGTCTTTTCATATTGTCCCAGATTTATTGGATGTTTTGTGTCAGGAATGTTTTAGGTTTAACATTTTCTTCAATTGTATCTTCCATGCCTGAGAATTTCTCTTCCATTGTTTGTATTCTGTTGGTGATAGCTGCATCTGTAATTCCTGTTCTCTCCACTAGGTTTTCTTCTCCAGGAATCCTTCAGTTTGTTTTTCTTTATTGCTTCTATTTCCATTTTTAGGTCTTGAACAGCTTTATTCATTTCTTTCACCTGTTTGCATTTTCCTGTATTTCTTTACAAGATTTATTCATTTCCTCTCTAAAGGCCTCTACCATCTTTAAAAGGTTGGATTTAAGCTCATCTTCTTATGCTTCAGCTATGTTAGGATATTCTGGGCTTACTGTTGTAGGGTAGCTGTATTCTGGTCCTGCCATATTGTCTTGACCCTTGTTGAGCGTGTCTTTACAGTGGCCTTTAGCCACCTGTTTGTCCCTGGTGTCGGCTGAATGTTCCTGATGCCAGCAGGAATGTTCAGGGAGGCAGGTAGAGCCTTGTGGCTGACAATGGAGCTCAGGGAACAGCCCACTGCTCACCTGGATTAGCTGTGTTCCAGGTGGATCTGAATGTTTCTAGGGCCCAGCAAGCATCCTTAGGAAGAGAGCCAGACTTGTGGTTCTGACAGTGGAGCTCAGCGGACAGAGAGCAGATCGCTTCTGCTATTTGTGACTGAGGTGGCCAGGAAGGCAGGGAATTGGCCGGGATGTTCCTGGGTCTGCACAGGCCTCCTCACTAATACTGATGATGGGATTTGGGTAGGAGGTAGGGGCAAACGTGCAGCTTGTTGTTCAGTTTTTAAATTATATATTTTTAAATTCTTTCTATATTCTAAATACTAACTCACTGTCAGTTGTACAATTTATAAATATTTATTCTCATTATTCCCATTATATAGGCAGCTATACAGAAGTCTTTATATTGTAAATAAAAATTTTAACAAGTGGACTCTCAATTTTACCATTTTCAAAATGCAAAGAAATTGAGAAAAATAAAATTTCTATTTATCCCTTTTTTGTTATTTAAAATATCAAAATCTTGATCTGATAGTCATTTTTCTGTAATTACCTTCAATGCCATTGCTGTCATGCACAAGTTTTGTATAACGTTTGCACCAGCCTTAGATATTTTCTGAATGTAGCTATAATTCGTTTCAATGTTTAAATTATTTCTATTTTCATATGATCAAACATAAATAGGGTTATCTTTAGCGGAAATTTTAGTGGAACCCTGCCATTTTGCGCTAACTGCAACATTGATATCTGAGTTATTAATGTTATTTATTTCACCCATCTTCATCTACTTTGAATGCCAACTATAGAATTTTAGCAGTGGCATAACTTTAGATAACACCTAACATTTTCATTAATTCCTAAATAAACCATTTTTCTGCCAGTTGGTTAATGTCCATAGCTTTTCTTTCTATGAGTCTTGGAACACTATAGAATCCTTAAAAAGAAACATATTTCTGTGCCAACTAATTACTTGATTGCTACACATTACTTCTCTGAATAATAAATGTTTACTGTAGAGAAAATAGCTAATGTGGACAGGGCTGCAGCATGAAAAGGACCTCAAATAAGTTGGAAAAGCCAGAAGCAATCATGTGCTTTTCTTACTCTCTTGGAAGGTCTCGGGTAAATTCTAGGCTGTGAGAGCTGTAAGGAGTGTATGACTGTGCAAGAGATGTGGACAGAGGACTTAGGCTGTTTTGCCTGTACATTTAATGTTACCAAAACCCTTATAACATCATGTGTGCCCTGTACATCAATCTCAGGAGAGTAAACTATAGACCAAAAATATGAGATGCTTAAATTTCATAGTAGAGTTGACTTAAGTCTTGTATCAGCATGATTTTGAAGCTTGAAGTTTACACTTGATTTTTAGAGGTTACTCTCATTAATTTTAATCCAAATTATTTCATTGTTTTGTGGGAGAAGGAAAATAAGTTTATTATAATATGGTTGCAAAAAAATCTTAGATACATAACACATAAAATCGTGATTTCAGTTGCTCCTCAGCTTAATACAAATATATTCCAATTAAACCATTCCTAAACTGAACATTTCCTAAGTTTCTGTAATGCATGGATCATCAGACTGCACCACTATGGAGCACCGCAGCAAGGTAGCTGTTTCCTTTCATGACGCTACGGCAAATGGAGGACTGGCCACATACCACTGTACAGCATCACAGAGACAGAGAGACACAGAGAATTTAAGCTGTCCTGTGGAAGCCAGTAGCTAGCATACCCTTGACCACCTGAGATGCAACTTTTTTCAGTTACACTGCAACTGGGAAATAAGATTCTCTATCAGATTACTAAAAAAGTATATGAATATTTAGTGCTTTCCTCTTTTCTTGCTTTTTGAAACAATACTGAATGAAGTACTTTATTAAAATTAATTACATATGTTTTAATTTTTTTTCTTTTTTATTATTTTTTATTAATTTTTTTATTAATTACACTTTATTAATTTTGTATCCCCCCCATAAGCCTCACCCTCCTCCCCTCCCGATCCCACCCTCCCTCCCATTTCTGCATGCATGCCACTCCCCAAGTCCACTGATAGGGGAGGTTCTCCTCTCCTTTCTGATCTTAGTCTATCAGTTCTCGTCAAAAGTGGCTGCATCCTCTTCTGTGGCCTGGTAGGGCTGCTCCCCTCTCAGGGGGAGGTGATCAAAGAGCAGATTATGTCAGAGGCAGTCCCTCTTCCCATTGCTAGGTAACCCACCTGGACACTAAACTGCCATAGGCTACATCTGTGCAGGGGTTCCAGGTCATCTCCATGAATAGTCCTTGGTTGGAGTATGAGTCTCTGGGAAGTTCCCTGTGTTCAAATTTTCTTGTTCTGTTGCTCTCCTTGTGGAGACCCCGTCCTCTCCATATGTTTTAAATTTTAAGTGTGGTTTTCTTAAGGCTAAAATTACGTACAAGGTTGTGTTTGTGGCTCATAGGCTATTCAACTAGACAATAGTATTGTAAAATCACACTTTTATTTATTGGTTTACTATCTTCACTTTGGATTCCCAATTCTCGACAGAGGAATATTGAATGGCAGAAAAACACTTAAAGAAATGCTCATCCTCATTAGCCATCAGGGAAATGCAAATCAAAACGACCCTGAGATATCACCTTACACCCATCAGAATGGCCAAGATGAAAAACTCAAGTGACAACACATGCTGGAGAGGTTGTGGAGAAAGGGGAACCCTCCTCCACTGCTGGTGGGAATGTAACTGGTACAACCACTCTGGAAAGCTATGTGGCGCTTTCTAAGACAAATCGGAATAGTGCTTCCTCCAGACCCAGCTATACCACTGCTAGGTATATACCCAAAGTTTGTTCAAGTACACAAAAAGGACCCTTGCTCAACCATGTTTATAGCAGCTCTATTTGTAATAGCCAGAACCTGGAAACAACCCAGATGTCCATCAACGGTGGAATGGGTACAGAAATTGTGGTATTTTTATACAATGGAATACAACTCAGCAATCAAAAAGGAGGAAATCATGAAATTTGCAGGCAAATGGTGGGATCTAGAAAAGATCATTCTGAGTGAAATATCCCAGAAGGAGAAAGACAAACATGGGATATACTCACTTATATAGACCTATAAGATATGATAAACATAATGAAATCTATACACCTAAAAAAGATAATCAATTGAGCGGACATGGGGTAAGATGATCAATCCTCATTTAGAAAGACAGATGGGATGTGCATTGAACGTATGACAGGAGTCTACTGAGCGCATCTGAAAGACTAACTAGCAGCGTTTTCAAAGCAAAGACTCATGACCAAACCTTTGGCAGAGTACAGGGAATCATAAGAAAGAAGGGGAGTTAGTCTGATGGGGAAAGGATAGGAGCTCCACAAGGACCAAATATATCTGGGCACAGGGTCTTTCCTGAGACTGACATTCAACCAAGGACCATGTATGGATATAACCTAGAACCTCCACTCAGATGTAGCCTGTGGTAGCTCAGTAACCAATTGGTTTCCCAAAGTGAGGGGAACAGGGACTATTTCTAACAGGAACTCAATGACTGGCTCTTTGGTCTCCCCACCCCCGAAGGGAGGAGCAGTCCTGTTAGGCCACAGAGGAGGGCTTTGCAGCCAATCCTGAAGATACCTGATAAAACAGGATCAGATGAATGGGGAGGAGGTCCCCCCTATCAGTGGACTTGGAAAGGGGCACGGTGGAGATGAGGGAGGGAGGGAGGGAGGGACTGGGAGGGAATGAGGGATCGGGACATGGCTGGGATACAGAGTTAATAAAATGTAACTGATAAAAAAATAAAAAAATAAAAAAATAAAACAAAAAAAATAGTATATTATTTTTTATTTACAGATTGGACCTATGCATCTAGATTATGATAGTGTGATTTTTGCAGGAATGGACTTTAAACACACATTGCTTGTAACAGTGTCTGATGGAGGAATTCCTGTACTCTCAAGTAAGAAGCTATTAATTCAATGTATTAAAATAATTTGAATTATGTATGATACATAGTATCTTAAATACTGGTTCTTAGAGTTTGTCATAGTTAAAAATGTTCCAATCAGAAGTTATAGTAATACATATGAGTAGTTATAATTAAACTAATTCATTTAGTCCAGGGATAGTATTATTTAAACATTGAAAGACAAAATAAAACTGGAATTAGGTTGAGATAATATTCTCAAATGTTTAATAAAGTACTTTGTGGTCAACTTGAAGACAGTTTTAATGTAATCTTTCTGTAATATTTGCATACTTAAAATATTGAACAAGGAACCAGTTTATTCTATGTTGGAGAATATTTAAAATCATTTAATAAAGCATCTTATGCTAAACTTAGTTTTAAGTACTGTTTAACTAAAAGCTAATATTTTACTAATAAAACATCAATATAAACGTGCCTATAAAATCTGTGCATAGAGAATCTAATATGTGTTTGTTATAAAGGTAAAAATAAGAATTGTTGAAGAGGACATAACATTGCTCTATCTATACTTCAATAATTTGTTTTCTCCGCAGCCATTATTAGAATCATATTAAGGGTAAGCCGTATAAATGAAGTGAATCCTATTGGATCTATGATGCCATTTGCCTTCAGCATATATGAAAACAGTCCAACTGATTCACTAGTTGGAAAAATTACATTTACGGATGGAGATTGGCCATTTAACAATATGCAATATACCATTGTCGGAGGCAACTTTGGGACACCTCCAAAATTTTACATCGAAGCAGATACAGGTAATGTAAGAACACCAATATCACTTTATAATAAAAGGGAAAATCGGCTTTCCCCAGGGACAAGTTAAGCTACATGATATGTTTCCAATTTCTAAATTGTCAACTTCAAGCACATATACATTCATGTAACACTAACTGGATGTGGTAGTTTGTATTATGTACTATGTGATATTACATATATGTACACATGTACGACAATCATAGTTATAAAAGAAGAGTTCATGAATTCAAGATGGTTATGGAATGAATTAGAGGAGGAATAGGGAAGGGTTGGAATTATGCTAAAGCACTATTCATGTATAAAATTATCAAAAATTAAAATAAAAAATAATACCTTGTTTGGATATATTTTTTTCAGTATTCATGGGAATGAAAACTTTTTATAGGAAAGCCTTCTCTTGAGTTATATAATGTTCACCTTGGTTTGTTAGTTGTATCCATAATTCTTAGCAACCACAGAGGAAGCCCTGGGGCTTTGATCTTTGATATATTGAAGTTCAGCAAACCTTTGCACACATGTGTTCTTCCAAATACCTAAGAATGTACAGTAGGTGATTAATGTACGAATTAACATCTGCCATGATTTAACTGTGAAAGTCATCACATGAAAATGTAACAGAAAATGATTATATCACGTAATATCTATTTGGTACTGTCACAAAGACTTCATTTATATAGGTTGTAATTTAGCATTGATTGAAACTGTTAAGTAATGCTGAGATAGAAAATTTTCTGTTGTTTTTGTGCTAGGAATGATAAAGCTGTTGAACTTGCTGGACCGGGAAGTGTCTTCTGAGTATAAGCTGGCTGTGAGAGTCACAGATGTGGCAAATGATGCTCTCCCTGATCCTCTCAGGCAGAGAAGCGCTACAGCTCAGGTGACCATCCATGTTCTGGTAAGAATGCGTTAATGCTTAGGGATTGCTATCGCTTAAGAGACATCATCTCAAAAACTGAAACAAAGGATAGTTGGGAATACTAGTACAGACTTTCAGCATTGACCCAAGTTCAGCGTGAGATGTGTGGTCCAAATATACATTTTAACTGTAATGAGCAACGATAAAATTGTTAGTACATGCAAAATACCCTGTGAATTCTGAGTCATACAGACAGAATTTGCATGAAGAGAGATCCTGGCACCACAAGTTACACCTAATTTATTAAAAATACAATGCTACAAATAAGTGTAATTTTGCTAACAAACAACCATACTTTAAAGATTTTGGAGGCTACTGTGATGCATTTTAATTTGTGTATTCTTGTCATAATGTTCCTTCCCTATGTCACTTTCACTGAGGGAATACTTTCATATTTTAAGTAGTAAAGACAAACATATCCATCAGAGTTTCATAGTATGAAACAAAGACTTCGAAATATTCAATGTTTCTGACCTTTCTTGTTTGAGCGTTACATCATTATAATCAAGTGCACCATTGTCAACTGTGCAAAGAATTTTTTTTTTTTTTTTTTTTTTTACATAGAGCCAAACTCCCTTTATCAAATGATTGCATTACTTTTTGCTGCTTGAGAACTGTAAGGTTTTCAACTCTGGATCCCAGAGAAAAAGGCAATAATTTCTAAACAAATGGTGATTTAGAGCTGCAGACATTGAGCGGAGCCTTTGCATAATGCTTTGAGGTGAACATTCTCACATATGCTGTGGTGAGCTGATCTCTCAGCGGTGTCCACGGCTCAGTGCTGTAATCCCCACTACAGCCTCGTTACATCTGGAAAATACAATAACCCAGGCCAAAATCTTTTTAGAGAGAAATTTAATGAAGTGACTTGAATGGTTTCAACCATGACTCAAGGATGTCATGAATTAATGGAACTTCTTCACTGTGCAAGTTTCCAGCAATCCACCTAGATACACTCATACTTTAGTTTCTCTGTTTGTAGAGGGCCTGAATGCTAGGACTTCTAAAGCTGTTATTGCCGTTTTGTTCTGTGTGGAAATGCCTAAGATCCATTAGGTAGGGTGAAAGAGTTAGCTGTATTCTTCATTGATTACTCATTCATCTCTTTCTTTTTGGAATTAGAAAGACACAATTGGGAAAAAAACTTGCTACCTTGAGATCAGGCAAAGCCTGTCCATTTCTTAGAACTGTACTCTGAAAACATTGCAAAGAAAACCTGGGGTGAAAGTTTCCAATATTTTATTAAGAAAGTTAAGTTAAAAAAAAAAAAAAAAAAAAACAAAGAAAACAACAACAAAAAAAAACAAAACAAAAAGTTCCTATGTTAAGTCTTCATCTCCAGAGTGATTTGTCCGGAGTTATTTGCATTTGTTTTCGGAGGTAATTAGATACATGATGTCAAGAAGGTGCTGCCCAGGTCTGATGGGATCAGTATACTTAGAATAACGAAGAAGCAAACAAAACCCTCTAGGGAGTATTTCCTCTCCAACATTGAGAGCTTCAGAGAGAAACTGGCTGCAGCAAAGCACTCAGGAGAACAAAATTCAGACTAGCCAGTCCCTAAAAGTGTGAGAAAGTAAACTTCTGTTATTTAAGCTGTACAACCTTTTGTATGTTATTATGGCGGCCTAAGAAAGCTTGAAGAAAATATTTGAAGGATATAATATTAAATCTATACACTTAGCAAACACCTGGATACATAACTGGAAGAAGATTAAATAATAAACTGGTATGTAAATGGGTAGAATAACTAAACATTTTGGAAAATAACAACCACAGAAGGACCCTGTCCTATGAACAATGAAATAGCTAATTGGCTCAAGGCTCCTGTCTTGCCAGAAACCAAACTTGTATCCATAGCACTCAAGGTAAGCGAATCAATCTTTATCCCAAACGTTTGTCTGCCAGGGTCTGAAGCAAAACAAAGGCAGATGCTTTTACTCAAATAAGAACAAAACAGAGTGAAAAAAATCCCCAAGCAAAAATCATTTCAAATAGCGTGATCATATATTGTGTATTACACCATAATGTACTTGCTGACAAGAATTTGCATACAAAACTGAAGGCTGTTTTGTCTCCTGCAAAGAGCATGATCAGTTTCCTCAGAGGACAGTTTCTGAATCATTGCTGTCTCTTTTGTGATTCTTTTTGAGAGAATTGTTACCAAACATGTATCCTTTCTTTCCAGACTGAAGTATAGCAGCTCTGCTATGCCAGATGCATGCTCCGTTTCTGGAACATATAAAGATTTACCATCCTCTTTACATCTCAACTAATAGTTGAGTAATGGCTAAAAAATGGACGTCTGTCCTTCCTTGAAAGTGTCTTTCAGAATGGTCACATCCTTGAAAGTGTCTTTCAGAATGGTCAAAGTCTCAAAATACGTTCTTGTAGGAAGGAATTGGTCTGAAAGCTTGCAACGTCCACACAAAACTGGTCTGGTTTTAGGTGGGAACTATCTATTTATGAAGAGCATTTTAGTAACTTTTCTATTTAACAGAAATGACCCTCTGAAGCATGAATATTTACACATGTTTTCTTACCTTTCTGCCTGTGAAATGCATGCAAAGATCTTTGTCTTGGAACTATTAGCTCCAGAAGCGGTGAACCTAAATGATGTGGAATGATGTGCGCATGCTCGGTGTCAATACGTCACTTAATTTTACTTATACTTGCCCCAGCAGGAAGTGTGATTTTTCAAAGGCTTACATTGGATTAGAATCCCAGCCTCTCTGGTTACTATTGTTAATGTAGGACAGGTTATTGAAACATTCTAAATAATTTCTTTATCACAAAATGATGACGACATCCTGTAATCCTGTAGTATAACCACATTTTTATTGTTGATTTTTTTTGAGACAAAGTTCTTCTCTGTAGCCTTGAACTCACTTTGTAGACCAGACTGGTTCTTGAACTCACAGATACTGATCTGCCTCTGTATTCCTGAGTGCTGGGGTTACAGGTGTGTGTCACTGCGCCCTGCTGTATAACTGCATTTTAAATGTGGCTTTCTGTAAAGTACTCAGAAGTTTGTAACTGAATACCATATACAGCCTTCATAAACAAAGTAGGAGAACTCCACAGATGGAGGAAAATATGACTGACATGGTTACTCTGTTTGCTCAATACGTATTATTAAGATGAAGATTTTTATCATTTCTTCCACAAAACTATTCAACTATGACTGATAAACAAATTTAAAATGTTCTTGCTTTTATAGATTATGGAATTAAAGCTAGAGAATAAATATTCCTCATCTTGAATATTTTTAAAAGCACAATGTTCCTTGAATTGCTTATGTTAATATAAAACTGAAACTGTAAAAACTGTAAATCAATTTCTTTCATGCGCTAAATATGGCAGAGTTTAGGGAATTTTAAAATATACCATAAAGAGCTAACCTACTACAGATTTTATTTATAAGTTGTGTAAGATCACATTTGGAGGGGAAAAGAATGCAAACTGAAGGAGACAAAAGAAATACCATACACTCTTTCAGGAGATGTCGAGAACTGGATATTAACCATTCTTTTCATTGTCCCCAGGATTTTCCATACTTATATTTTATCATTTAAATCTTTCTGGACTAAATTATAAAATAATACTTATAATTTATTACATTGTTCAGTTCATGAAGGCAAAATTCTTTCTGTGTTTTTTTTTATCTAATAATCACAGTTTTTCTTTAAATATTTACTTACCATAGTATATTGGAAGTGTGGCTAGAAAGTTTGAGTAGAAAAAAAAAAGTACCAATCCCTAAATGTTATCCCAAAGAAAGAGAATTTTAGAGGTAAAGAAACATATTTTTTCTCCCATTTACCCACTGAACTTAGACATAGCTCATCTCAGTACTCAAAAACTATGCAGTTTTTGATGTTTTTCTATGTGTTCATTATAACATGGAGGGCATGACGATTTTAATCTCAGGTGAGACTTATTTTCTGCATGAACAAGCTTTTAACAGTTCCTGGCTACCTTTCAGCAAGACTGTGTCCATGTCAAAAGGTTACAGAATGAAGAGTTTAGCTGAACCCAGCACCAAAAATTTTGCCTAGTTTGCCTTTGAATGGTTGTTTTGAAGGCCTATCTATATACAGTGTGTGTGTGTGTGTTTGTCTCTGTGTGTGTGTGTTTGTGTGTGTGTTTGAGTGCTAGCGTTCCTACTTCTGTGTGTTCCTGTGTGCGTACGAGAGGTCAATGTTGTATGTCATTCCTCAGGAAATGCCTATTTTGTGTTTTAAGACAGTCTTTTTAATATTCACTTAATAAGTGAGTATATATCATGTGTGTCTTTCCGCTTCTGGGATACCTCACTCAGGATGATTTTTTTCTAGATCCCACCATTTGCCTGCAAATTTCATGATTTCCTTGTTTTTAATTGCTGAGTGGTAGTATTCCATTGTGGAAAAGTACCACAATTTTTCTACCATTCCTTCATTGGGACATCTGGGTTGTTTCCAGATTCTGGCTATTATGAAAAAAGCTGCTACATACATGGTTGAGCAAATGTTCTTGTTGGATACTTGAGCATATTTTAGATATATGTCTAGGAGTGCTATACCTGTATCTTGAGGAAGTACTATTCCTAATTGTCTGAGAAAGCACCAGATTGATTTTAAAAGTGGTTGTCCAAGTTAGGATAAATATATTAAAATCTGTACACTTAAAGAAGATAAGCAAGAAGGAAGACCCTGTGTAATATAATCAATCCTTATTCAGAAAGGCAAACAAGATGGACATCAGAAGAGGGAGAAAACAGGGAACAGGACAGGAGCCTAACACAGAGGGCCTCCGAATGACTCTACCCAGCAGGTAATGATGGCAGATGCTGAGATTCACAGCCAAACTTTGGGCAGAGTGCAGGGAATCTTATGAAAGAAAAGGGAGGTGAAAGACATAGAGGAGACAGGAGCTCCACGAGGAGAGCAACAGAACCAAAATATCTAGGTTCAGGGGTCTTTTCTGAGACCCCTACTCCAACCAAGGACCATGCATGGAGATAACCTAAAACCCCTGCACAAATGTAGCCCATGGCAGCTAAGTGGGTTACCTAGTAAGGGGAATAGGGGCTGTCTCTGAACTCAGTGGCTAGCTCTTTGATTACCTCCCCCTGATGGGGGAGCAGCCTTGCCAGGCCACAGAGGAAGACAATGCAGCCAGTCCTGATGAGACATGATAGACTAGGGTCAGATGGAAGGGGGAAAGGACCACTCTTACCAGTGGAGTGGGGGGAATGGGGAGAGAAAAGGGAAGAAGGGTGGGATTGAGAGGGAAGTAGGAGGGGATTACAGCTGGGATACAAAAATGAATAAATTAAGAAAAAATATATTTTAAAAAAAAGTCTTTCACTGACCTGGAATTGTTTTTCTAATTGTAAAGTTCCTGGCCAGCCTGTTCCAGGCTCCTAGCTGTCTCTACCTCCTCAGAGCTGGAATCACTAACATAAACCCCCAAACATGGATTTGTGGAGAGCAAACTTGTCCTTCATATTTATAAAGCAAGCCCTTTACCAACTGGAAGACCTTTCCAACCACTGAAACAATGCCTTTAAAAGTGGAAAAATTAAAGTGTAAAAAACATGAATTTCTAAGTCAATGCATAAAAACTAGCCTTTAAAAGTAACTAACATATCTGATTGTGACACAGATGAAATTAGTGTTGTTTTCCAAGTATAATGAGTCATGTTTCATGCTTATTTTTGACACTACATGGTCTAGTCCATTTTACATACTGCAGACTTTTCCTGATTTCTAATAGTATTCCCTCAATGGTTAGAATTCTTACAAACTTATTTCTATCTCTCTATTTTCACGGTTTGAGAACAAACAACCATTAGTTATATAGCTTACATGAAAATACAAACATTTATTTAAGAAACTTGTCCTCAAGGAAAACCATTGTTACCACTTTTTATCACCTAATATTTGGGGGTGAGAGTGTGATTTTTTCTAAGTATTTGATAATTTTTCTGAATAATACAACACAGTAAACCAGAATATTCTAGTAAAATTTAATATGATTTTAACAAATAAAAGTTCAACAATAATAAATATATTGTTCTTAGAAAGTCCCAAAAACATTACTGAAGTATCTCTATGGTTCTAAAATATTTCCATGTTGGTATTTTTATATCAGTATTAGTGATTTATGGAAACAAATGCCTCAGATGAATATTCTTTCTGATTTTCATTTTTACTTTTATTGAAAGACTATTGTTCAAGTTATAATAACTTAAGTTTATCATCTATAATTACAATAAGACAATGTTTCTTAGATAACATGCAAAAATCAAATGCATACAGATGTATGAAGAGATGTATGCATGTACATTTGTATCTCTGTGTGTCTATAGCATAAGACAAAATTTATGATTACCTAAAATAAAAAAATACAAAGATGACCATAAAATGTAATTTCTGAGCTGACATTTAAAAATTCCTTTGTAAGTTATTCCTTCATCAAATAGAGGTAGAATTAATCACAAAGCTGATTCCCAACAAATATGATAACACAAAGGATCTTTGTAATTAGATTGTTCTTTCACAGTTTAATCCAAGTAACACATTTGGATCACACTCTTCTCTCCACTGTCCTTTACCCCCTCTCTCATACCCTTTTCCCACCCATTAAGTATTTCCACTTTAATGCCTTTTTGTGTAGTTTTTTTTTTTCCTTTTCATTCTTTGTTGTTGTTGTTGCTGCTTTGGTTTTTGTTTTGTTTGTTTGCTTGCTTGCTTTGTGACCCATCGGGTTTCACCTGACTACTCACGTGGGCGTGACTAGGAATGTGTCTAATGGAGCATGAATAACATAGTAATGGCTACATCACGGAAGACAATGATTTCTGTTCTTCCGGGAGCCCTCCACCGTCGCTCACAGCTCTGTGCGTGGCAGGGCCCCATGATTCCCTCTTGTATCTAGGACTAAATCTTTGCTATCTCAGTGTTGTGGAGCTGTAGGTAGGCAACTGAAACTGCCATGTCTTCTGAGTGCTCAGACATATCATACTCACGGAACAGCATTTGGAAGCTACTCTCCCTCCTATGTTGCTCTCTACTCATTCTGTGCCCTTCTCCATGATGCTCCCTGGAGTGTAATGTGTGTAGGGCACACAATAGTCACATATTCTCCGTACTTGTGCGAACAGAAGCCTTTACATTAATGGCATTCTCTGCAAAGAAAGTTTCTTTGGCCAGGACTAAGGAAAACACTAGTATATAGAAACAAAATAAACGTTAGGAAGCAGTGTGACTACATGTCCATTTTTCATTTTTTTGTTTTCCTCACCAAGCAATATTTTGTTATTAAGAATTTACCTAGCGATAGGATAAATAATGCCGATTTCTACTGTAAGTGAAAAAGCAATATCTCAAATCTTGACAGTACCTGTTCAAAGTATTATACTCTTAATCAAATGTCTTTCTTTAAAGAGAAGAGATTTCTGACCCTTGGTGTAATCTATAGGGCCAAAGATGGTGGACAGAAATGCTGTCCATCTATGAAAGCATTGCTTTCCTTGCCTCCAGGGAATGTACAGGGCCCTGTCTTGTTTGTAATTGAAAATATTATTAGCATGATTATCTAGTGTTTGGAGAATAGTGTCAGGAGCACTTCATAAGAATTATTTGTTCTATTTGTGAAAAGGAAAAAATGAGCATTTTTTTAACAAGCTAACAAAATCACATACCAGATGCAGATAAAAAAAATTCAGAGAAAAATTACAGAGCAACACTTCTCAAAAATATAGAAGCAAACATCTCCAACAAAATATAGCCAGCCATATCTAAAATATGCAGAGATACTTTCACATCATGATCACATCATTATTCCTGCTATGCGAGGATGGTTGAATATTTTTAATAATTTTCATCAGTCTACCAGGTTAAAGGAGAAAACTTGCACAATTACACTAATAGATGGAGAAAAAAAAACATTTGATAAAATCAAACAGAACTTCATGACAAATATTCTAAACAGAGTAAAAATAAAAAATGACTTGACTTGATAGAATAAATCTAAAAAGACAAAATTTTCAAACTAATGTTCTATTTAAAGGCATAAGGATGTACTTTCTCATCTTAATTTTGACATGATAACAGAAGCCCTAGTTAATGCAAGAGAAGATAATAGATTTATTTATTTGAAATAAATAAATAAAATTATTGTTGTTATGTAAGATATTTTTATATATGAAAAACAGAAAGAAATAAAGAAGAGTCCCAGAATTAAGAAGCTATTGTAACAAGCTTACCAGAGATTAATATGATTTTCTGAAGTTTATTTTTTCTAATAACCCACAATGAGGAAGTAGAACTTGAAAAGCAATCATGGATAGAATACTACTCAAAGAAAAAGTGTAAAAATGAATCATCGTGTATAAAGCCAACAAAATAGGTCCAATGCATAAAGAAAACCATAAAATTCAAATGAAGAAAATGAAAAGAAGTACATGGAGAGCAATTTTACATTCTGGGACAAACAGCTCAATATTGTTAACATATTATTATTTACGATTTGTTATATGGACTCAATGCAATTCAGTAAAAATTCCACATATGCGCTTTATGGACATTGACAAGCAACGTGAAAGAGCCAGAGGCTCTGGGTGAAATGCTGAAGGATATGAACAATGTCTCCAAGACTATACAGGAGGGTCTGTAATTCACCTGGGAGACACAGAGGATTTCCATGAATTTGGGGCTGGTTTGGTCTACATAGCTACCAAATGAAGTGCTGACTCAAAAAAGGAAAATTTTCCAGGGATTAATATGATTTTGAATTAGTGAAAGAGGAGGTCAATAAACCGATAAAACAGACATAGGGACAGAAATCAAAGCGCTCAGCAGAGACAGTGTCTCCAGTGAATGGTTCTAGAAAGACATCAGGCAAAGACCTGAGTGAAGCTCTTGACAGACTTCACTCAGTGTGGCTTTAGATCTAAGTGTGAAACGTGAATAGTAACCCTCCTAGAAAATTCCAAGACATTTTTAGAGTGTTTTTAGTACCCAGTTTTTAAGATACAGCATGGAAATATGACATAGGAAAGTTCTGACCAACTGGACTTGATAAAAATTCTAATTTTTTTTGTTTGTTTTTGAAAAATGATGTCCAAAAAATTTAATGACTAGCTACAGTGTGAGAGAAAGTATTTGCAAAAGATCTGCCTGGTTTAGGACTATTCTCAAAAGTATTCTATGAATGTGAAAAAAAAATCTACAGTAAGAAAAGAAACTTTATTAAGGCATGAACAACAAAAACAACAATAATTTACTAAAGATTTGTAGGTGAAAACAAGCATAAGAAAATAAGCTCAATGGCATTGTCTTACACACATTAAATAATAAAACTACAAGGAATAGACATGCTACTAGAATAGACATGCAATTAAATGGTAAAGAAATAAAACATGGATACCACCAAATGCTGTCAAGGATGTGAGACAATAGACACTTGTGTTGCTTAACAGAATATTAAGAACAGTGTGTCTGTTTTAGACATTTTCAACAAAATGTCTAAAATAGTTCAACATTTTTTAACAAACACAAAAATATTCAGCTGTACCATCTGGAAGTTATGCTCCATAACATTTACTTTCACTAGCTGAAAACTGTATGTCCACCTCAGAGCCGGCATTTAGATGGCGGTAGCATCTTTGTTTATAACTGCTCAAATTTAGAAGCAAGTGGGATGGTCGTTAGTTGGTGAACAGATAAGGTTTTTTTGAGAAATCATGTTTTAGAGAAGGAAAGAAGTAACACATACATGTTATTGAAATTTTATTTTAAGGGATAAAAACCTAAAAAACTTATTCTTAAAAGTACTAACTGACTTCATTTAAAAAAAAAAAAAAGAGGGGACCATAGTCTAAAAATGAAGAAGAAAGGGACCTGGGAGAGATTGGGACAAATGACTGCTGAAGAATCCCCAGTAGTGATACTATTTTTACTCTAGTTCGATCACTGGAGGTCTGCCAGACCATAACAAAGCAGGTTCCAGATTATGATTAGCATATACTCTTGTGTTGGCTGCAGTGCCATTTTGCTGTCTGTCAGCATCCATACCATCTTGCATTAGAGCAGCGTGTCAGACATATAACTGCACTTGCCATGGAAACCAAGATTTCTCATGAGATTCTCAACACTGGGACAACAATAACATCGGATAGTCTAGCCACATGAGTGATTTTCTTTCTGAGTCTTCTCTTTTTTCTTTGGCCAAAAGCGGAAAATGAAGAAACAAACCCATAAGTGGGTTGCTTTTGATTTTTGTCATACTTTTTAACCTTGTATATAAGTTTGATTCCATTTTCAATGTTGCTGTTGTTTCAAACAAACTATTTTGCTTGTCATTTTTCCAACACAGCAAATAACCAAAGCAACAATGAAAGGAAGAAGGGGAAGCAGTATTAATATGTTTTCATTGTTATTTGGATCAAGAATGGTTAGTGTAAGAAAAAAGACAGGGAGAAAATGATGTCTGTTCCCACCCAGAACTGAAAGGCCTTCCTAAGTAAGTAATTAAAGCTCAGCCTGCGTCCAGAGGCTGTATGAGTATAAACCCTAGAGATAACATGAAAACAGCCTCCGGGTGTCCTCTGAGACAGAGGATGTTCACCCAGAGTCCAAGAACTCAATAACATATGTTTTACAAGGGAGAAAGCCAACATACAAACTTTCCTGTAAGTACTACAAATACCATATGGAAAATTGATCCCATAAACTAAGAAGAAAAACATAATAAAGGAATGAGTTTTGAATCCCACTATGCCAGTTAAGGGATATATTCTAGTCTTTTATCTTAACTTCCAGAAAATATGAACGAATTGTGAAGTGTGGGATCTGACAAGAGTTTCAAAGACCTTTTATGATTTTTCTTTTTTTATTAATTTATTTTTTATCAATTACAATTTATTCACTTTGTATCCCAGCTGTAGCCCACTCCCTCATGCCCTTCCAATCCCACCCTCCCTCCATCTTCTCCTCCTATGCCCCTCCCCCAGTCCACTGATGGGGAGGTTGTCCTCCCCTTCCTTCTGACTCTAGCCTATCAGGTCTCATCAGAACTGTTGCTTTGTCCTCCTCTGTGGGCTGGTACTGATGCTTCCCCCTCAGGGGAAGGTGATCAAAGAGCCAGCCACTGAGTTCATGTCAGAGACAGCCCCTGTTTCCCTTTCTAGAGAAACCACTTGAACAGTGAGCTGCCATGGGATACATCTGTGATTATCCTATAATCTAAGGATCCTAGATTATCTCCATGAATGGTCTTTGATTGGGGTATTAGTCTCAGAAAAGACCCCTGGACCCAGACTCTTTTGCTTCTGTTGTCTCCTTGTGGAGCTCCTTTGCCTTCCAGGTCTTTCATCTTCCCTTTCTCTCCTAATATTCCCTGTACTCTGCCCAAAGTTTGGCTATGAGTCTCAGCATCTACTCTGATACTCTGCTGAGTAGAGTCTTTCAGAGCCTTTTGTGGTAGGCTCCTGTCCTGTTTCCTGTTTCCTCACTCTTCTGATTTCTATCCCGTTTGCCTTTTGGATGAGGATTGATGATCCTACCCAGTGCCCTCCTCTTGCTTAGCTTCTTTAGGTGTACAGATTTTAGTATTTTTATCAGATATTATAAGTCTAATATCCATTTATAGATGAGTATATACCATGTGTGTCTTTCTGCTTCTGGGATACCTTACTCAGGGTGACCTTTTCTAGTTCCCACCATTTGCCTTCAAATTTCATAATTTCCTTGTTTTTATTTGCTGAGTAGTATTTCATTGTGTAAATGTACCACAATTTCTATATCCATTCCTCCATTGAGGGGCATCTGGGTTGTTTCCAGATTCTGGCTATTATGAAAAAAGCTGCTATGGACATAGTTGAGCAAATGTCCTTGTTGTATACTTGACCATGTTTTGGATATATTCCTAGGAGTGGTATAGCTGGACCTTGAGATAACACTATTCCTAATTTTCTGAGGAAGTACCAGATTGATTTCCTAAAATGGTTGTACAAGTTTACATTCCCACCAGCAATGGAGGAGGGTTCCTTTCTCTCCACATCCTCTCCATCATGTGTTGTCACTTTTAAGGTGAATTCTTAGGGCCATTTTGATTTGCATTTCCCTGATGACTAAGGACGTTGACCATTTCTTTAAGCATTTTTCTGCCATTCAATATTCCATATCCCATTTTTTAATTGGATAACTTGATTTCTTGCTTTTTAACTTCTTGAGTTCTTTATATATTCTGGATATTAGCCCTCTATCAAATATAGGGTTGGTGAAGATCCTTTCCCAATCTGTTGGCTGACATTTTGTTCTGAGGACAGTCCCTTTGCTTTACAGAAGCTTTTCAGTTTCATGAGGTCCCATTTATTGATAGTTGATCTTAGAGCCTGTGCTGTTGGTGTTCTGTTCAGGATGTTGTCTCCTGTGCCAATGAGTTCAAGACTCTTGCCCACTTTTTCTTCTAACAGATTTAGTGTGTCTGGTTTTATGTTGAGGTGTTTGATCCACTTGGACTTTAGTTTTGTGCAGGGTGATAAATATGGATCTATTTGCATTTTCTACATGTGGACATCCAGTAGGATGTCTTTTTTTCAAATCTTACATAACTGCCAGCATTGTCTTATTACTTGCAAGAACAAAACAAACAAACAACTTGTGGAGAGAAAAAACCAAATAGACGAAGGCAGAGAATCAGAGAAAAGACAGAGACAGAACAAAGACAAGATAGACATTATTGGTCTTCTATATTATATAAAATTATAGTTAGTTTTTTTTTTCAAGTGACATTGTTGGATGGTAGTGAATTTATTTAAATTTGTAGATCGCTGCAATGAAGAGAACATTTTTTCTATTTGGGAAGCTATCCACTTACAGTGCTAACTTTTATCTATCTATCTCTGCCTGCCTCCCTGCCTGTGTACTTGCCTTTCTCTGTTTACTGAGTGAGTGAGTTAGTGTGTATGTGTGTGTGTATTGGTATGTGTGTGTTCAGTGAGGCACATGTGTGCATGCCTGAGCACAACACATGACATCATTTCTGTGTGAAGGTCAGAGGGCAACTTATGAAAGTTGGTTCTTTCCTAACATGTGTTTCTAGGGCTTGAACTTATGTTTCAGGCTTGGAGGCAAGAACTCTTTCCCACTGAACCATATCCCTGGCCTCATAGTTTATAATTATTTAAAGAACACTAGATACAAGTGCTTTGATCAAAAACTACAAGCAGGGTAAAAACATTTAAAGTGGCAGCTTATATGTCTTTCTCTTATTTTGAAAATATAAAGTAGTTATATTTTAATAAAAATTTGAATTATTATGAATGTTTTAATATTTAAAATGTTATTCTATTCAATTCAAGTATATTTATGTTTCTTGTCCTTTTATGAAAATTCTGTCATTTCTTAGAGGACTGTTTATGATTTATAATTTTATATCCTTACTGTTTTCAGGTTTTCCATGTTATAATGGAAAAGAAACTATCTGGGTCATAAAATTGTATCTGTATATCTGGTTATCTTTCTGCTCTTCACTTTGTGAATATCATGTGTTGTGGATCAAAATTTATATTCCATTTCTTGTTGAGGTTTCCCAATATGAGAATAGGACAAATTTGAACTCAGAGAGGAAAATAAATATCTGATCTTGAGATGAAGTTAACAAAACCTTTCAGAAACTGTGTTTCATATTTAATTTACTCCTGAAAACTCCATACTATGGAAGAAAAGCTAGCATTACTAGTACCACCATCCATTTAGCCCCAAAGGCCTCATAGCCAAGGTTCGGGATGGGGACATTCAAATTAAGTTCTCAAGTATCAAAGCAAAATAACCTGGAGCTTCCATGCCCCAAAGAAGTAGAGGAGACTCTGGTCTTTCTAGCCCAATTCTTCAGTGGGTTAAACAATGTCCAGCCTAATGGTTGGGCTGTTCCTTATTACAACATCAAACCTGTGATGCAGTTGTTAAGCTCTCACAGCCCTTCACAGAGACACCTAGAAATGCTTCCTTGGGTCTCTAGAAACTCTTCAACAGTTTTTCCAAGGGGACTTGATCACTGTATATCTATGTAACCATGAGGTGCAAGAAACTCAATTCTTCTTCTTTGTCCTTTGGTACTGTCAATTTTATTCTAACCACTGTGGTTTAGCTTACATTTCCTCATTGCTTTGTGACGATGATTGACAACTTGTAGGGATATTCATTTAAGTGACAAAATGGCTGCTAGCCATAAATACAGCAAAAAATGCTTTTATGTGCAACATTGGCAGCATTTCTATATGTTTTTCCTTTTTAACCAATGCTCTTATACTTTTGTTTTTAAATATTTTCTATATAATTTTATGGCTTATGACTCAATATTATAGTTGTGTTTAAATGGCAAAGCAAGTGCCTTTACATTCATTGTGGTTGTTAATGTGTTTGTATTTATTTATTATTTGCTTTACATGTTAACATATAATATTTTGTTATATGTTAACAATATAACAAAATATATTCATATATTAATATATTCATATTTTCTTTCCTACACTTCTCTTTTTCTGTTGACTTTTTTTTCCTGCTTGTTTTGAGTTACATTACATTTTTATCAGTGGCTAAAAATTTCCTGGGAATAAATCAAGAAGGAATGAAGCACATGAAAGCCCCATTCATAAAAATGAACATTTAATGTAAACATTTAATATATTTTTGTATTTTATACAAGTCAATTCAAATATATTATGTCATTAATCATTGCTAACTAAAATAGAGATCACATTATTAGATATAAGACATTCAGTATTGAGTTAAGAAGTAAAATATAGCAGATCATTATTAACTACCATGGTGGTAAAAGAAATGTCAAGTGTTTCCAAGGTAAAAAAAAAAAAAAGTGCTCACCTCAAGGCACTGGAGGAGAGAATAACACCAGCACTATGGGATGATGTTCTATGACCTTCTCAGATAACGACCATCTCAGAGGAAGAGTGTGTGTCTGTCATGATGCCTACAGCAAACAGAAGAACAAAGCCTGGAGCATGCCTGTCATCCTAGCACTCAGGAGTGAGGCAGGCAGAATGTGCGTTCAAACACAAGAAAAAAAGATAAAGAGTGAAAAGAAGTTTAGCAGAAGACACAGACTGAACTGGTCTATAGAATAAAGGCAGAACTTTCTGGGGCAGCTGGCTTGTCAACAGTCCATGGAGGCTGCTCAGAACACAAATGGCACCTAGAACATGTCCTGCACTGGGACCTGCGAGTGAGGAGAAGATCATGGGAGAGGTTACTGAAATCTGGGCAAAAAAAAATGTTAAAAGGTACATTATATTAAAAATTCTCTGTCTCTATCACACACACACACACACACACACACCATACAATAGGAAATACAGAGCTAAAACTTGGGAAGGAGTATGTTGATGCTTAATAGTGTAACTCTGAGACTTTGCTATGTTAAAACTTTCCAGAATGTCATGTAGCAGAGAGAATTCAGTGAAAGAGTGTTCCGGCTCTCATTTCACATAACATGAGAGACAAGCATGAGTAATGACTGCAAAACTTAATAAATACTAGCACTAGCATCACTATTGAGAACTTTTCCTAATCAACTTAGGTCTATAAAACTTGAAGTTATTCTATTTATCTCTTTGATGTGCTCTAATCTCTGGCATTTTACTCAGACTATGTACTTATTTTTTATTATTAAACCTTTAAATATAAATGAGCATCGAGCTCTCAGTCTCACATTATTTTCTTGCTTTATGTTTTATTTTTATTTAATTAAGTGTATTTATTTATTTTATGTATTTGTGTAACTTGCAGGAGTTGGATCTCTCCTTCCTCTGTGTGCACCTTAGGAATAGAATTCAGGTTATGACACTCCATGGCCTTTACCCACTGTGCAATGTTGTCAGCCCTGTCTTATTTTATGTAAAAATAATGTTTTAAGAAAGTGTCTCAGTCTCTTTTGTTTGTTGCTGTTATAAGATACTCTGACAAAGCAACTGAAGAGAAAAAGGTTTAGTTTGGGCTCACAGTCCCAGATAGAGTCTATGAGGGCGGGAGAGTCAGAGACAGGAGCTATCCACATTGTATCCAATGTTATGAAGCAAAGTAGACATTTAACAATAACCATCAAGGTAATGAGATAGGGTTTCAGTAGCAATTTGTTTGTGTTCTATCATCTTATTTCAGAAGTTTACCTGTGCTAGATATCCTCTCTTGAAATACATAAATATATTTTAGAACTCAGGAAGAACAATAGTAAACATTTTTTTGTTAGTTTGTTTTTTAAGTCTTGGCTCTTTCTTATCTATCTATTTATTTATTTATTACATTTTATTCAGTTTGTAACCCCCTCCCCCGTTTCTTCCTAGTCCCACCTCCTCTCTCTTTTTACCCTATGCCCTTTCCCTAATTCCCTGATATACAGGACCTCTTCCACTTCTATCTGACCCTAGCCTATCAGGTCTTATCAAGGCTGGTTGCATCATCATCTGTAGCCTGGCAAGGCTGCACCCCCCAGGGGGAGGTGATCAAAGAGCTGGCCATTAAGTTTATGTCAGAGACAGTCCCTCCCCCTCTTACTAGGGAACCCACTTGGAAACTGAGCAACCTATGGGCTTCCTCTGAGCAGGAGGCCTAGGTCCTCTCTATGTATGGTCCTTGGTTGGAGTATTCATCTCTGCAAGCCCCATGGGCCCAAGTTTTTTGGTTCTGTTGTTCTCCTTGTGGAGTTCCTGTGCCCTCCAGGTCTTTCTATCTCCCTCTTCTTCCATAAGGATTCTGGCACTCTGTCTAAAGTTTGACTATGAGTTGCAGTATCTCCTTCGAAACCCTGGTGGATAGAATCTTTCAGAGGTCCTCTGTGGAAGGTTCCTCTCCTGTTCCTTGTCTTCTACTTCTAAAATCTACCCTGTCTGCCCTACTGAGTGAGGCTTCAGCCTCTTCCCTAGAGTCTTCCTTGTTGTTTAGCTTCTTTAGGACTATAGAATTTTAGTATGTTTATCCTATATTATATGACTAATATCCACTTATAAGTGAGTATATACTGTATGTGTCTTTCTGCTTGCTGAGGGTCATACTTATACAAAAAGAATAAAGATCATTAAGGATAGAAATGCTTTCAACATGCCAAATCTGTACCAACTATGACCATTTTTTACCATGTATTTTGCATTTCCTCTTTTAAATTATTTTAAAACTTAGTTTTTGGGTATGATGTATTTTTATCACATTCCACCTACCCCAAATTCTCTAAGATCCTCCCTACCTCCTTATCTATCTGACTTAATGATCTCTCTCTCTCAACACTAATATTAAAATCAAGAGAAAAAAAGAGCAATGAGACAATAAAACAAAACAACACACACACACACACACACACACACACGTACACACACAGAGCAAAACCCAAAGTACATTTTGTGTTGGCAATACTCTTGGACATGGGGTCTGTCTTGGAGCATGCTTGGTACACCTCGTTTCCTCCGCTGGAGAAAATCGATTTCCCTTTCCCAGCAGGTTTAGCTGCAAATAGGTTCTTATTAGGTGTGGGAACCTGTGTCAAATCCCCTTTCAGTGCAGGGACTGAGAAAACAGACTTTCAGCCAGCACTAATCAGAAGAGGGGTATTACATCCCCTTTCAGGAAAAAAAAAATCCACAAATAAGACATTACAATTCCAAACATCCATGTGCCCAACACAAGGACACCAACTGCATAGATGATTGACTTAGTATTTTTGTTTTTAATTTAGAATTTAGAGTATAAATCATACTAGACAAATGACCCACAGCTTCCCCAAGTGGCCCAAATTTGCCCTATTTGTATTTAAAAACATAAAAAATTACTTATTTATGTTTATGTAGTTTGTGTTTATTCATGTTTGCCGATCTGTACACACACCAGGTGCATCCCTGGCGTCCCAGGAGGTCAGGTGAATGTGTTTGAACTCCGAGAACTCCAGTTACAGATGGTTGCGACCTGCCATGTGGGTGCTGGGAACTGAACCTGGGTCCTCTGCAAAAACAGTGAATGCCCTCAAATGCGGAGCCTTTCGCCAACTCCTGCAGTTAAAAACTTGATGGATTTCTGCATAAAGACAACCTGTTCTATTCCAAATAAAAGAAAAAAAATGTTGCTAAATTATAATTTATGTGTTGAGACTACATTTTATTTATTAGGAATCAAGAAAAAAAATTAAATAGTGTGTTTTATTTAATAACCACCTCAGGTAATTGCATAACAATACAGGGATTGAAAATGCCTTTCCAGATTACTTTAAGATAATTGCAACTCAATTTATTTCTCTTTAATTGGGAACAGGTCTTAAAGAACTCACCAAATGCACTGGCTAAGTTTGTTTTTATTTATTGAAATTTAGTTAATAAATACATATAATAAAATTTCAGAGTATGTTTGTTCCAGAATTATGGTGATTCTAATTTTTAAGGTATATAAACAACTTTTTTTGCTTTCTTGTATACTTTGTATTGGTCAGATTTCCAACAAAATAATAATTTACTAGCATGAGTATGCCATGCTCTAATGTAATTGGAGATCCAGTTATTTAAGAAAATGATGGTCTTTTGCCAAAATTAATTCTGGCAAGCAAGATTGGAATGATATATTAAATTCCAACCCATATAAACGGCACCTCAAAATAAGAAACTGATGATTCAAGGTTGGCAGTGTCCCCTTTGGTTAATTTAAGAACAAGTTAAAAGCTGGACATAATAATTTTGGGGAGCTAAGAATTCCTTCTTCCAAAATGTTCCCAGAGCTTCAAGATGAAATAGGAATATCAAAATGATTGTGGAGAATTACATTCAAGGGAGTTTATTTAGAGAGGTGTGCTTGGCATTCCCCAACAAACATTTTGCTTGGCTCTTTATTTATCTTTTAAAATGATGTTTACTTATTTATACTTGTTAATCTTCATTAAGAACATAGAATAATTTTTAAAGGTAACCATGATCTTTCCAAATTTGTAAAAAGTTTAAATCAATTAATTGCTTTTCATCTCTACCATTTTCACTCTTTTTCTTATAACATGAACTTTTCTGGTTATCAATCATAACTTTTAAAAGACAGCAGTGTTGTTCATGAAGACGGTCTCACAGGTTCAAACCAGTAGTATCAGCCTTATTTCTCAAGTTAGTTACTTGAGAAAATAGAAAAAGGTGAATGAGTAAGTCAGTAGAAAATATATGTGCTGAAATAAGTTTTTGATAAAGAAGCACACTGGGAAAAAGTGCATAGGTGAGAAATTTTCCCTCATTCCTGCTCTCTCTCTCTCTCTCTCTCTCTCTCTCTCTCTCTGTGTGTGTGTGTGTGTGTTTGATGTCTATCTATAATTTGCTTGAAACTATCTAGGGCAACAATATATGCAATGAAAATTCGAAAAGAGACTAATTGTCTATGGAAAGGAGAAATTTTTGGAATATGATTTAACCTAAGAAATTACCTTTTTTTTTTTTTTAGAATGTTAATGATGAGCCTCCTGTATGCACACCACCACATTTAGAAACTCAGATTTATGCCAACTTTAAGGGTCCTTTCATTCGCCTCAATTGTGTAGACAAAGATTCTCCACAGGATCAGCTAAGCTATTCAGTCACAGAAGGTAAAGCATATAAATTCACATTGGCCTCTTCCATGCTGTTTTATAAGATGCTCATGTCAGACATTTTGTAGCTGGTGGGAACATATCATAAAATATATCTTCAATAAAAACTTAAGCATGGAAATGAAAATAACCATTCACAATGCAGTTTCCATTGTTTTATTACCTCATCATTCTTAGGAAATACAAACAATCAGTTCACACTTTGGAGAGAAGGTGCTGAGTTGCCATTTCTGGCCACCGCGCAGGATTTCCAGTATGATCTGTTTCAAGGAACGCAAGATGTGGTGACTTTCCAGTTACTGATTGAAGTCACTGATGAATTGGGTGGGAATGAAGCTAGTCAGCTGACAGCCACTATGACAGTCGTAATTCATGTGCTTCCCTGGACCACAGCACAGCCAACGTCTTCCACAAAAACAGCTACGACAACTGTAAGTAAAATGATGACATGCGATTCTGAAGTAGTCTGAATTAGTCTCCTACAATGTTCTTGAGAACTCTCATAGGAGTTTTTCTATTGTTTTGGGATTGAAAGACATTCAATGGAACGATTACTTTAATGTAGTTGAATTCTCATCTTCCAGGAAGGAGAAACCGTGGTATCAGTTAGCTGTCAGTGTTAAAGTGAAGTAAATATATCAAGCAATCATTTTTGAGTTCTTAGCTCTTAAGAATTCCTAACAGTTCTTATCAGAGTATGTTTTTCTCTGCTTAAATTAATAGTCAGGAATCATTTATTACAGTGAGAGCATCACTTTTTTTGCTTAGAAAAAAATATTTAGTAGCTTTCTCTTTTAGGAAGCATGCAGACTCATGGGAAGGCAAGATGCATGTGTTGTCTTGGTTGGTTCAAGTAACAATTTGGTAAAACACAGCACAAACACTTAAACTAGACTAGGCCAGCCGGAGCTACAAAGGAAGTTCCAGGACAGCCAAGGCTCCACAGTGAGGGCTTGTCATAAAGCAGAAAAAAATAAAAGGATTTACTTCTTACCACCATGTTCCTACATAGTAGGAGGAGGACTAGAGAGCTTTCTCAGTTTTACAGTGAAGGTACAAATGGCATTCGTGGAGGTTCTACACCCAAAACTTCATCACCTCACAAAGAAGACACTACCAAACTTCTGGCACCATTTTTTTTTTTTTTTTGTTACTTAGGATTGCAACTTACACATTTTGAAGAAACACAAGCATTTAGTTCTTTCTTAACACACTTATCTTATTAAGTTTAGTATCATTTACAAATTCTACACAGTATCAAATTATGGTACACTTCTTTCAACATTTGAGGTTGAAAATAAGGTATGTTTTCATGGGAAGTCTTTAGTTCTCCACTGTAGAGGAAAATTTTAAAAAGGTAATTTTTTTAAAGATATTAACATTTACATGCAAAGAACAGAAAGATTTCAAGGTATAGACATCAATTATCCCAGGAAGAGTATAATAAATTTCAAGGAAGTGATGCAAAAGCTATTTTTCCTCTTGGAACAAAAAGTAGCTTATTGATGAAAAAAAAATGTGCCTGGTAAATAAGTAAAGTATCGAAACATGGAATGTATTGAAGATGAAGGGTCGGGTGTTAGGAAAGACCTGAAGTTACAACAATTTCACAGCAGAGAAGAAAAATCCATAGTGTTTGGTACATTTTAGTAATGTTCAAATAACATGTCTTTAACGCTCTCTGTGTAAGAATGTTAACCCAAAGAGACACACTTGAAACAAGTTAGTTATTTGTTGAATAAGTTGTTAAAAATATCCCATTTCTTGACTTTATACTGAAGTTTTGTTTTAGCTATCAAAAACATAATACAAAATTTAATGCTCTAATCTAAAGAAAATAAACTAAATTATGATAATACGGTACTGGCCACTCTCCCAAATGTTTAATGAAGTGATGTGCTTTATTAAACCATTAGTTTTTAACAGCTTGAATTTTCCTTCACATATTGCCTTTATAGTTTCCCTCACTGATTGAAGCTTTGTCTTCTGCTTCAGGGATTCTAGTCATACATTTTATTCAGCGAAACAACATCAGTTACAGTTTTAAATAGGAACATTTTTCTGCTCATCAGCAATTAATTTTTAGCCTCTCTCCTAACTCCAGGGGATTCATACCCATTGATTTTTTTGGTATCCCATGAATATGTATTGAGTCATTTTAATCATTCAGGTAAACATTGCAAAAGACCTATCTTGTTGATAATGTGCTCAGATTAAGTTAGAGTAGCATTCCAAAGAGTTTCTTCGTCCTAGGTCAACATGGACCTCATCTCCTTGTCATTTTATTCTGCTGGATCCTGCTTCTCTGTTGGAGATTATTTCAGCCTACATTGTTAGGGGGGCATAACTACATCCCTCACATATTGGTATCTCCATCCATCACGACTCCTGCCAACCAAAAGGCTGATTAGGAAGGTAAAGTTTAGCAAAGGAGAAACTATTATGTTAAAATGTAACTGGCAAAATAAGTTCTGTAGCAAAATAAATAAGAATTTTTGTTTTTAGTTTGGAGTAGAGCTAAGTGGTATTGTAATCCACACACTTTCCTTGGCAAGGCACAATGGGCTTTCTAACAGAGGCAGGGCAGTTAAAACTGCCTGGACATGATTACCAACTTGTGCCTTTCAATGCTATTTCCATGAAATAAGTAATATTTCCCTTACAACTATATGGTTTGTATGAGTACATACATAACACCTACATCTCCACAGGAAGATATGTATACTTCTCTTTACAGAAAAATGCTACCAAACTAGTAATAACTTTACAAGCTCTGTATTTCAACTTATAAAAGAAGAAAAAAAATGCTACTCAAACAATTCTAACTTCAAAATGCTTGCTTGAATGTTAGTAAGCATATATACAAAAGCAACTACATGCTATAAAATAGTTCCTAAAAATAGAATATTTCTAAAGGTTTGATTTAAAAAAATCACTGACCAGCTACTGTTTAATTTAAGGATATTATAAAATTATCAGATAAAATTCATCTGTGTCTTATTGTCTGTTTATTTAACTCCCAAGAAAACTAGCTGCTGGCATGCAATATTAAATACATTAAAGAAAAAGAGACAATGAAACATTTGACTAGAAGTAGCTTCCTTAACAGAAATTTGTTTCCTGAATTGTAGCAGAATCATGCAGAAACGTTTTGAAAGGTCTGTGCGTCATCCTAAGGAATACAGACTCGATTTTTCATTATGGAGACTCTACAGATGGGGGATGAGATACTTGCGCCAGACAAAATGTTTCTATGTTTGATAGTGATTAATAAGGCCCCACAGAACACTGAGTGAATATTGGCACATTGTGAAAGAAACACCCACAGTTGCAATTAGCCATTTATAGTGATGATTTCGATGAAGACCATATTTAATAAGGCTTTGATGGAGAAATGCATGGCCATTTTATACACACACATACATATATTTCATATATATGAAATAAAAATTTTCATGCCTTTTTCTCAAAAAAATTCAAAGAATATGAATATAATACATAACGGGAATAAGAATTTTTCTTAGGCCTTAACAATTATTATTATAAAATATTATCATGAATAATAATATTATTATACAATCTTCCTACTTAGAATGTTAAATAAGATATGAAAATTTAAAACTATTTTAAGTGGTCGAAGTACCCTGTCAGAACTTTATCTGCTTTTAAAATACAACTACAAATACCATTATAAAAATAGAACATTCTTAAAACAGATTGCTAACAATGTTTGCCCATGAGCTTTAGAAAAATGAAGTCCTAACGATAAAAAGTTTTAAGCAATTAAATTTTATTCAACTATATTATAAATACTATAGAATGCATCATCAGTCTGAAGTTCATTATAAATGCATCATCTTTCTCTGTGGCCTGACAAGGCTGCACCCCCCAGGGGAATGTGATCAGAGAGCCTGCCACTGAGTTCATACCAGAGACAGACCCTGCTCCCCTTACTAGGGACCCCAATTGGATACTAAGTTTATGGGCTACATTGGAGCCAGAGTTTTAGGTCCTCTCCCTCTATCGGGGTAGTTCCTTGGTTGAGGTATCATTCTCTTCAGGGCCAGGAGGGCTCAGGGTTTTTTGTTGTTATTTGTCTGTTTGTTTGTTTTTTGGCTCTATTAGTCTCATTTTGGAACTTCTGTCCCCTCCAGGTCTTTCTATCTCCCCATTCTTTCATGAAATTCCATGCATTCTGCACAAAGGTTGGTTATGAGTCTCAGCCTCTGCTTCAATACTTCAAACAGTAGACTTTGATAGAGGCCATCTGTGGTAGGCTCCTGTCCTGTTCTCTGTCTTCTGCTTCCAATGTCTGTCACATTTGCCCTTCTGAATGAGGATTGAGCATCTTCCCTAAGGTCTTCCTTGTTGTTTAGCTTCTTTAAGAGTATAGATTTAAGTATGTTTATCCTATATTATATGTCTAATCACCACTTATAAGTGTGTATATACCATGTGTGTCTTTCTGTTTCTGGGTTACCTCACTCAAGATGATCGTTTCTAGTTCCAGCCATTTGCCTGCAAATTTCATGATTTCCTTGTTTTTAATTGTTGAGTAGTATTTCATTGTGTAAATGTACCACAATTTCTATATCCATTCCTCAGTTGAGGGACATGGATTGTTTCCAGATTGTGGCTATTATGAGTAAAGCTGCTATGAACATGGTTAAGCGAAAGAGGAACCCTCCTCCAATGCTGGTGGGAATGTAAACTTGTACAACCACTTCAGAAATCAATCTGGCACTTTCTCAGACCATTAGGAATAGTGCTACCTCAAGATCCAGCTATACCACTCCTAGGAATATATCCAAAAGAGGCTCAAGTACACAACAAGGGCATTTGTTCAACCATGTTTTTATCAGCTCTATTCATAATAGCCAAAACTGGAAACAACCTAGATGTCCCTCAGAGGAGAAAAGGATACAGAACTTGTGGTACATTTACACAATGGAATACTACTCAGCTATGTCACTCTTTTTAATTGGAAATCTATGTTCCTTTTACCCAGAATAATATATGCATTGCATAATTTTATATTCCATTTCAGAGACCTGTAAAAAAAAAGTAAGCCAGATTACAAACCCTGATTAAAACAATAGTATATAACTGCCTCTGAATTTGTAAAGATAAATTAATTAATTAATAAAAATTAATAAAACAAAATGTTTTCATGAACAAGTATATCCCCCTTGGTACAAAGTAAACAAAGAAGATAAGGTACATAGCCACTGAGAACACTATAAAACACTCATTAAATGTGTTAACACTTGAAAAGATAGATATTAGAATAAAAAACACAATCTCTGAAGGAACAGAAGCAAGATGGAATCACTTTAACAACAAAACAACTTAGTTAAAAGCCTAATAACAAATGAGTCTAAGTAGTTACTGATGAAAATAAACAGAAGCTTTGTAAAGTGTCTCCTGGTCACCCTGTTCCTCCTCATTCAGAACTTCTTTCCTGGGGCAGGTAGGGAAGAAGAGAGACACTAAGTCATCCTTCATGAACTGAATTAAATTCTCCAGCTTAAATGTATGTTGTCTAAAGAGACAATGAGGTAACCGGCTAGACGCTGTTTCCTGCAAATACAATTCCCCAAAGGAAACATGAATCAAAATTCCAGAGACTGTGTGCAGCAAATTGAGCCCATAATAAAAATTCCAGGACGAAGGTCTGTTTTGACAGAAGAGAAGACGGTAGAAACTTTAAATCATCCTAATTTGTAACTACAGTTTTTATTCTTATTTCAACATAAAGCACAGAAAGGAGAAAGTCTGTAAATAACTGTCCAAACTTTTCATCAGTTCTTCTGGGTAGCATATCCATATTTTATGATGCAAATCAGTATAATGGAAAGGATTTTATCCTATCTGAAGAACTGAGGAGACATTAGTTGCAAGCAGTGGTTAAAATCGTAGTTCTTTATTGACTTTACTGAATCTGAACTTTAAAAGTGAATTCTAAGGCTATCTTGGTTACACCTAGCTCTGTGTTCCTGCTCCCCTACTGTACTCATGGACATACTACTTTTCCAAGGCTGTTTTGTAACACCAAAAAAGTAATACTTGATTATATGTACCTCCTAAAATAATTTGCTGTGAATTCATTTTAACCTAATTAAAGCCCAGTATAAAATTTCAGAAATATATATATATAATATGTCTCTGGTATATTGAAGTTGATCACAGTGTGGGTGCTTATACTACAGAAGTAGACAAATGCCACATCCCAGGATTTTGTTTCGCTTTGTCTTGTTAGAGTTGGTCTATCAGTATGTTCTCAGGCCTGTGCATCTTATTCTTTAGAGAGTTTAAAGCATAGAAAACGTTTCAAAGCAAGTGGGATTCATGGTTACATATAATAAACAAAATAGTATTAAGCCACCAAAATGGATGAGAGCATGTAAGTTTTTTTGTTTTTTTTTACAGTTACTCCTTTTAAATAGTAAGGCATAACTAAAGCCATTTGGAAGGACAGTATACCCATAAAAGCAACAGGTAACATGACTCTCGTCATTTTCCTTTTATGGTTTTTGGTTTGGTTTTGTCTGATTTTTAATACAGGTTCTCCTGTAACTCGCTTAGCTTGACCTCCATTTGTAGCCAAAGCTTGCCTGCTACTTGCCATCTTCCTGCCTCTACTTCGTATATTTTGGAGTTAGAGGTATGTGTCATTGAATTCTGGCCTTTTGTTTTTATTTTGGAATCAGGGTCTTACTGTATGTCACAAGATAGTCTCAATTTGATGCTGTCTCAACTTGCTTCAAAAGATAAAGTACTGGGATTACAAGTGTGTGCTCACGGATAAATGTAATCTTTACTTTTATGAAGCAAGAGCAGAGATAAGAGAAATGTATGAATTGCTGTGAGCTATGCCTTAAATGCACTTTGCTTTAGATTAGAAAGTAGAGCTCTCTGTGGTATTTGTTTGATCACTGGCTATCTCTACACATTGAACTAAATTTTCCTTGTTATTTCTGTTTTCCTAATATAAAGGCTAAACTATTAACATAAGAACCATGGTCATAAATGACCATACATTAATTGCCCAGGGGTTGCTATGAACTCATGTAACATTCTTATATTCTTCACTAAAACCCTAACTATGTAACATTGTTCCAGAGACTGGTCTATACAAACAAAGACATAGCCATAACTCCAGTTCATATCTAGTGTCAGAGTCCGTGTCTTCCTGTTTTTCTGCTAATTTTGCAATTGTAAAACTCCTTTAGTTTCTACACACTTAAAAGAAAACTTTTTTCTGACACCAAGCATTGACTAACATTTTAATGAATGATAAAGGAAAATATATTAAATTATAATTTATTTTTGTGGCATGGTAAATTGACTCTTGGGCACGACACATACTCTGCCAATAGGCAACACCCTGATTTCTTTTTACAAAGTGTTTTACAACAAGGTCTCACTAACTTGCTAAAGCTGGCCTTGAACTTGTGGTCTTCCTGCCTAGCCTTTTGAATAGCTGGGACTAGAGAACTGAACCAAGAGGCACGGAAAAGCATAATAACTTCCTAGTAAAATGAAGCAACTTACTTATAAAACAAACCATTAAATGTTGAACAGTGAACTGGTAACAATAAATATAGAACCTTCATTGTTAGTTAGCAATTAAAGAGCCTGTGAATCATCAGTTTGAAGAGAATCATGTCTGTTTTAACAACTGTTAACAAGAAGCAGGACACATGCATTTTTCAGTCAGTCTTTTCTTTGTTTCAGTACTCATTCAACTCTCAAAGGAAATAAATATAGAATAACTGAAAGGATGTATGAAAGGTACTGTTTGGTAAGGCATTGGCAACAATGAAGAAAAACAAGCAGGTTTATATCTGCCTGTTGTTTCATGAAAGAACTACATTCTAGACAAGAGAAATATAGTTTTCTTTCTTTTTTTTTATTGTACTTGATTACTCCTGAGCCTAAACGTACAAATTAAGCCTCATTGGTCACCTAATTTATATGTGTGTGTGGCTAGTTTTTAAGAAAAGGAGATTCTTTCTTAACATAAAGAGAAAGAACTTTCACTATGTTAGTCTGTTGGCTTACACGCTTTAGAAAACCATCTTGAATGTAAAAAAAAAATTGGAAAGTGATACATGGGGAGGGTTGTAGAGGAGAAGGGAAAAGAATAAAGTGATATAATCATATTATAATCTCAAAAAACTAAAAAGAATAATAAAAAATAAAATAATTTATTAAATAAAATAAAGGAAAACAATAGTCTTCTCACCCAGTAAGATTATATTTGGTTATACCCACTGAAGTCAGTAATGTTTAATAGTGTTAAAAATACATAGGGCTGCCATTGGTTACCTATGAGCAGGGTTTCTAGGTAATAATGGGAACAGGGACTGTCTCTGAGATGAACTCAGTGGCTGGCTCTTTGACCTCCTCCCCCTGATGGGGGAGCAGCCTTGCCAGGCCACAGAGCGGGACAATGCAGCCAGTTCTGAAGAGACCTAATAATCCAGGGTCAGATGGAAGGGGAAGAGTAACACTGCTATCTGTGGACCTGAAGAGAGACATGGGAGGAGATAAAGGAGGGAGGAGGGGTTGGGAGGGAGTGAGGAAGGGGGCTACAGGTGGGAATAAACTGTAGTGAATAAACTGTAATTAATATAAAAAAAATAAAAATTAAATTGAATCAAAACCACAAGGAAAAAAATACATAGAGCAAAGTCTCATGGTTTTCAGTGATGATAATGTGAGTAACTACAGTGGTTTGAAATGGCCCATAATTTGAATGCTTATTTGTCAAAACATGGCACTGTTTGAGAAGGATTAGGAAGTGTGGCCTTATTGGATGAAATGTGCCTTTGGAAGTGGGTCTTGAGATTTCAAAAGCCTATGTCAAGTCCAGTCTCTCTCTCTCTCTCTCTCTGTCTCTCTTTCTCTCTCTCTCTCTCTCTCTTCCTCTCTCTCTCTCTCTCTCCTAATCTCTCTCTCTCTCTCCTAATCTCTCTCTCTCTCTCCTAATCTCTCTCTCTCACGTACACACTCACTAGCTCTTGCTGCCTGCAGATCATGATGTAGCTTTAAACTACCTCTCCAGCATCGTGCCTGCCCAGGCTTCTACCTTTCTCCTGCCATGATAATGAGGAACTAAGCCTCTGAAACTGGAATCAGACCCCAATTAAATGTTTTCTTTTATAAGAATTGCCTTGGCCATGCCTCTCACAGCAACAGACTAAGGCAGTGACCAAAGTGAGACAAATCAGTGACCAGGAAAATATAGGAAATTAATTCCTTTTACATTATTTAAATTTTTATTTTCCTTTTTGTACAGCATCTTCTTACTATAGTCTTATTTTTTTTTTCATTTTAGAAAAAAAAAGAGGTGATTCATTGTTTTAAATGTTTGTTCTGTGTTTGATTTTAGACAGAGTTTTGCTGTGCTGTTTAGGCTGGCTTCAATTTCTTTTTTAGATTTATTTTTTTATTATTTATTTATTTATTTTTTGTATGTGAATTGTAGCTTTGGCTGCATGTTTACACGTGCACCACCTGTGTGCCTGGTACCCATAGATTTCAGAAAAGGGCATTGGATCTCTTGGAATTGGACACAGGATGGTTGTGAGATATCACGTAAATGCTGAGAAATGAAACCGGGTCTTGCAAGACAACAAGCCTACTAAATGGCAATGAATTCCCTATGTGAGGTGGGCTGCCTTGAATCCATCTTAGCCTCCCAAGTGGATTACTGGTGTGCAGTACCACAAGGCTGTCCAAATGGAGTGGCTGAGTGTAGCCTTAGTGACGAGGCAGGTCCTGGCTTGCCTCCTAGCTCTTCCATCTCCAGGTAACCCCGTGCTGAGTCACTTACTATATTGAACCTCAGTATCCAGTCTGTCAAGGAGGATTACTAACGGAGGTTTCCTCAACCCTTCCTAGCACACTGGCCCTATCACAGGATGTTATTAATACACTGCATTACCTCATAAGTGTTTTTTCATTGACTGAAAACATACAAAAATAGATTGTTTATTTTTTCAAAGTATTCAGCACAGATCAGTTAGTTCTCATTTACAGTTCCCTCTAAGTAAAAAAAAAAAATTCTGTTTTCTTTATATTATATTTTTCTAATATTAATTTTGTAATTTCCAGTATCTGTAGTAAGTTTCTAAGAATGTAAAAAAAAAACATTATTTCTGCTTAAATCAATTTTACTCTTAAAGGCTATTTGACATTTTCATTTGGCATCTATTCTGTAATTAGTAAAATATTTGAGAATAAAAATTAAATAAAAAATTCTTATTTACAATATTTTTAAAGTCTTCTTCAGCAAGAGGTGAATGGGTTAATATGAAAGGCAATAAGTAATCTAAGTTGAACTGTACTCCAATATACCCTGGACACCTGTTGTGACTCCAAACACCGATGAAACATTCCATGACAAGGAAGATTATTATTATTGTCTTTTCTGTAAAGTATAACAAGTTAAGCAATTAAGGCTATGAATCAGATTAACTGCATGCAGCAGTAAGAAGTTTAGTTAATGACCAAGTGACAGAGGGGAAATTCCTCTGTTTTCACTAGTGATTTACCTAATGGCGAGATAAATGTCTGATGACATACAGCGTCTGCCAGTTCAGAGCAGTTGGTCTCATCACTCCTCGTGTCCTTCATGGTAGGAGACACCAGTGTCTGAGTCCACAGGGGCCTTTGGGCTGTCTGCTCCGAAAAACCTGAAAGCATTTGAGAAATGTATCACCCTACATTTCAAAGCAAGTGTAAACGGCATAGACTTTGCATGACAATGAACGCACAATTTAAAATGAGTTCTATGAAGTTCGGGGTTTAATAATTGAAGTCAATTTCCTTGAGAACATTGTGCAGCTAATACTTGAACAAGATTTCTTACCTAGTAGTCAAATATAGTCAAATTTAGGTCTTTAAATGCATCTATATGAGCTTTCGCATTAAAAAAGTGATTTGATTTAATCAAATTCAAAGATCTGACTGTTTTGTCACATTACAAAGTTAAAGACTAAAGCACTGAAAGTCCAAATTCTCTTCTCATGGTTAAATTATTGTTTTAGGGTCACAGTCTTACTAAATGATACAGCCAGAAAGGTCATTAAAAGAGCAGCAAGGCTTGAAGTTTGAGGAATCATCTGAGTAGTGTCGGTATAAATAAGGTATAAAATAGAAGAAAGAGCCTCCAGAAATGAAGCTTGAGAAGTTCCAGTAAGCACAGAGGTTGGTCTCCAGTAAATTAGGTTACAAGTCATTTTGACAAGTGCTGTAAAGAATAAGCAAATGTAGGGTAGATGTCGTATCAAATTCTGATTTGAAGCATCTGAGAAAGTCCCAGAAGAGAACGTGGAATTTTAGGTAGGTTCTGATAGACAGAATGAGAAGCTTGGACATTAAGCAACAGCAGCCACAGTTGATGAAATGTAGATTTGAGGGCACATGGTTTATTCTTTGTAACAGGAGAAAGATGAAGTGTGTCCTGAGACAGAAAGTGAGGTTGGCTGAGGCAGGGATAGTGAAGAAATGAGGTAGATTGGTAAAGCTTAGGGAGTAACAAAAAGAAACAAAACAAAACAAAATAATAAAAACCCACAGGCAAGGAAGTTAGACAGGCAGGTACAGGAGGCAAGCATTGACCTCTGTCATGACTCCTGTGTACTGGAAACACCAAACAGACTTGAAAACAAAGTGTAAAATAATAGCTTAACAAGCCCTGTAAGCTGTGAGGATGTAAAATCCCACACCTAAGACTGTCAAGTTGTTTGGAACCATGAGAGGGAATTGTGTAGGAAGGGGTCCAGCCTACACAAAACACACATTCAAATATTTGTTCAGTGTTCAGGATTACTAGGTGGATTAAAATAATTCAGTGTGCTGTACAGAAGTTTTTATTAGGATCAACTGAAACAAGAGACATGAAAGGTCTTGTAATACACACGCTATACAAATATGAGCCATTTATATTGTGTTAATACCTGGAGAAAGATTTCTTATCTCAGGAAACTTCAATATTTGACAAAGAAGTTTGGCTTTTTTAAAAATAAAAAGCGCTAGATAAATTTTATGTGAGCACATGAGGAAACAAAAGAGAAAAAAGCCTCAAAAAGCTCTTTGCTTGTTGTCAGGTAGGAGAAGCACAAACAGCAGGTGGGTCTCAAAATGAAAACACACACACACTCACACGCAAGAAAGTTAGACCGGAAGGTACTACAACAAATGACCACACAAGGGCTGTCAGTCAGCTCCCTACAGCTGGGTAAGTGTATGTGCGAGCTCCATACTGAACTTTTTAAACTTAAAATGGTCACAGTACTCTCAGTCTGACAGTATGTAGCCCAGGGCACTGAAAGGAATATGGTTGTACGGACTCCATTTCTGTCATTTTGGACTTTGCACCGTACAGGATGCTCCCAGGAACCGTTCCTCTCCACTCTTCCTTTGCAGACTAGCCATGGTGAGTGAGGCCTTATCCACTGAGATGGGAATCCAGAGCCGAATTCAAGCATGGTCCACAGCGGTTAGTAAATAAATGCTGTGCCTGAGATTCAGGATTCTGTATGACCGTTACATGTTGATTCCCAGAGTACAATGAATATTCAGTAAATACTTGTTAGAAGGAAGGAAGGAAGACAGAGAGAGAGAGAGAGAGAGAGAGACAAACAAGTGCAGAATAGATTCTGTTTCCTTATATTTTGGCAAATGTACTTGAGAAGGTATTTTACTGTTAGTATTAGTAGTTTAGTTTTTTATTTTATATATTTATTTATTACAATTTATTCACTTTATATCCCTGCTGCATCCCCACCCCAGTGCCTTGTCTCCTCCCAGTACCGCCCCCGCCCTTTCTCCCCATATGCACCTAGAACCCTGATAGGGGAGGTCCCTCCGCCCCTTCTGTCTGACCCTAGCCTATCAGGTCTCATCAAGGCTGGCTGCGTTGTCCTCCTCTGTGGCCTGGTAAGGCTGCTCCCACCTCAGGGGGAGAGGCTACTGAGTTCATGTCAGAGACAGCCCCTATACCCCTTGCTAGGCAACCAACTTGGACACTGAACAGCCAATGGGCTTCTTTGGAACATAGGCTCTAGGTCCTCTCCACGCATGGGGCATGGTTGGAGTATCAGTCTCTGCATCCCCCCTCTTCCCCCCTGGGCCCAGGTATTTTGTCTCTGTTGGTCTCCTTGTGGAGTTCCTGTCCCCTTCAGGTCTTTCTATTACCATCTTATTCCATAACGATTCCAACACTCTGCCCAAAGTTTGGTCGTGAGTCTCCGTAGTTTAGTTTTTGAGAGGGAGTCTTATGATGTTGCCAGACTCAACTCCAACTCCTTAGCTTTAGCAACCTCCAGCCTCAGCCTCCACAGTAGCTGGAGCTCCAAGGGTGTTCCACCGCACCCAGCTATTTCTTAGTGATCTGACAATAAATGCTGTATTTCAAAGTGACAAATTGTCAACATTTTGATCTATTATTATTTAGAAATACAACACAACAGTATTTATTTATGAAAATTAGATCATAGCATTTAAACTGGCATTGCTCAAGCTTAATCTGATTTCCCCATCTTTCTTTGTTTGGACATGCCCACACTTGTGTATTATAAAGCAGAATGGCTAATCTTAACAACTACCCAATGCTTAATCTTAATCACTACTCAAAATCAACACAGCTAGGAATCCTTTCGCTGAATTTCATAGGCAATGAAATTTCTTCCACCACTCCTGCTGACTGATCCCTTTTGCAAATGTCTCCCTTCGCTACCATTTTCCCCTTCCACTTCTGTGAAACTAGCCTTATAGATTACATTACCTTAAATGTCTGACCCCAATGCATGCATCTACAAATTTATCCTATCTTTTGCTGCCATCTGCTGGATGCCACTGGTCCTGAGGCAAGGACCTTAGTCACAAACCACAGAAAGCCTGATGTTACTTAGTTGTTTCTTAATGGTCACAGTTAAGCTAGTAATGAAAACTTACATGTCTGGGGGAAGAGGGCAACGTTGTGATTCTTGGTAGGAAACATAAAATTCCAAGAGTATGGTGCTCATTTTCAAATAATACTTTCTTCTGTAAAGAACTTGTGCCCAGCAATATTTTCACAGAATACACAAAGATACATAAGAAACAGTCCTTGCTCAGGAATAGTTTACTTCCCAGCAGGAATAATCACAAAGGAAGTAAGATATGAAAAAGTTCTTTCAGGGTGTTCTGTGCTCCATATTTTTTGTCACTTGCTCTGCTAAGGAGCAGTAAGCATTTATTGTGTTTTCTCAGATTACCACCTCCGTCTTAAGGAAGATCTCATACTACTGGAGGCCTGACAGCTGGTTTCCAGCAGTGCTCACTCTGACAGCAGCTCTCTTTGTGGCTTGTCTCTACGCAGTTGCCTGGTGCCTCTTCAAGGAGTAAGATTTCAGTTGCTGTTCTCTTTTGCATTTTTTTTTTCATAACGAAATCAACCTGGGATATGCCTTCAAAAGCAGGATAAAAATGAAGACAAAGGCTTTGGGAAAATATATCTCTCTTGTTTTTCATTCTTCATCTTGATGGCAGCTTTTCACGTGTATTAAGGAAACCTTCTGATCTGAAAGCCAGTACTTATTACCAAAATGGTTGATTGGATGATTCTAGCTTAAAGCCATTTTTTTTCAATGAGCATAAATACTATTTGAATCTATCCATATGCATAATCAAGATCAGGATTTCTGATTGTATTTGCTTATTAAAGGATAGACAGAAGTCACAAAGTAAGAGACCAAATAGCCTTAGGAGTAATCGGATAAGGGCTGAAATGATCCAGCAGTTATCTTGTGATCCTCTGGGTTGAGCTATTGTGATAGGTAAGCAGAACGCAGAGACGGTAACAGCAGTGTGCTTCACATCCTTCAGTAGAAAAGGAATTAAGATCACAGAGAAGCGTGATAAGCGGACGGCTGAAATGCAAGCATCTTTCCATGGCTTTTAGAATTCTTGTCCAGAGAGATTGGCAAGAGAGAGTTTTACTGAGAATGTGCCACTGCAGAGGGCTTTTGAAGAGTAAATGGAAGCAAAACATAGGAAAGTTGCTGAAAATGCTTTATTTATATCAAGGGTAACTCTTCTTTTTATAAGCATAACGTGGAAATGTGTTCAGGTGACTCTCTTAGCCTTCTAACCTTGATTCTTATCCTGAAAGATAGACTTCAGATTCTGAATGGTAAAATGGCAAGATCCAAAGGTAAAGGAACAGTTAGAAAGAAGGTTTTTTCCACAAAAGGAGAAGATCATTGAAACGGTTATAAGAGCCATTTGCTGGGCATCATATGACAATTTTGCATAGTATCAAAGGCTGCATGCACAAAATCAAGCCAGCCAAAATTTCATCAGGGACGGGGGTGGGAGGAGTGAGGGGCTCATGATCTCTTACCTTTAGCTGAGGAGCTATTGGTAACTGACTGACTCTGGGATTGGAGCAAGGTGTCTATGTCCTCAGGGATGCAGCCTTTGAAAGGATATCCAGATTCCAGTAGATTTCCCTTCACTCATGTAAATACAGTAACAATAGGTGGACTGAATGTCTCCAAGAAGAAGACTTGGAATTAGGAAGGAAAGCAGTAGGGGGATAGGGAAAAATAGTTACCTCTGAGTTTATTTAATGAACGCGCGCGCGCACACACACACACACAACCTGAATTTGATTCTTTCCAGGGTTCCTGCCTGCTCAAGACTATTTCCTCACTGTCACAGGCATCAGAGTCAACCAAGTCTCACTGAAAAGCAAGCTGTACAGGAACTGAGGTAAAGCAGATCTGATGTTTTAAACAAAGAAGTCTGAGGCTCTACAAGTTTGGTCATAAGTAATTCAATCTATTTAAAATTTAGATATATGTAATATCAATTGGCACTTTGAATGGTTAAATCTTGCCTTTAAATTCTACATCAATTTTAAAGTAGCCTTATTCATCAATGGTTATTGATCACACAATCCACTTTTAGGCCTTGGATCATAACTGACTTGGAGTGAGAATTATAATCCAGTGCTGGTATTTTGCTTCTGGTAACATTAAGGCACTTTTTAACTCAAGTTGTTTATTTAATGATGAGGAGCAGACAGAAGAACAAGAACAAATACAGTACTTTGCAGAAATTTCATTTAGCATAGCATCAAGACACATTATTTATTTCTAGAAGTTTTAATATTAAATACTAACACAGAGACTATTAACCTGAAATTTAAAACCTAGCCAGTTATGTGTTAGACTATATTGGTGGTTATTCAAGCTACTTTGAGCTCTATTTAACTATAGCATTATGTGGGATAGGCATACATATTCATTTATAAATGTTATATCATTTATTATTTGTTCATATTAGCACTGAAATACATATTTTGTGTTAAAAATTAAAATAAATATTTCAAATATGTTCTGTAATAGGTTTGAAAATTCACTGAGTGTTGGCACCAAACAAAACGGAAGACCAAACTTGCTCCCTGGAAATGATAAAGTAAGAACAAAGAGGAAAAAACAAAACAAAACAAAAACAAAAACAAAAAACTATGCTGTAGAGTCCAGAATGCCTGTTTTTGTTATTTCACAGAATCTAGAGAACAAAACCACTTGTGAATAAATGATGGTTGATAGTACCTCATAAATATGAGAGCGTTTATCCAATTCAATTCAAAATGGAAGAAAATCTTGAAGAAGGTAGAATTGCCACCCACTTTTGAAGGGTTTGACCCTGATGTCTGTGAGGAGTCAAGGGACAGTGATGTTATATGTGGAGAGGGAGAAATGATGGTGGGCATTGCAGGGATAGCTTTCAAGTCTCCTTTGCTCATTCTTTAGGTAAAATTAAATTACTTAGATAATCCGTGGGGCCACTGCTAAAGTAATTTTTCTGTCTGTTTATCTTTATCAATTCAGTTACGCAGGGAATACTTGCCATGTGTCAAACTTTCTCAAAAGAGGGCTTCTGTTGATGTAGTCATTGAGTATATGTCCTTTGTAATGTATCTGCTATTGTTTACGGAAGAATTTTATACCCACAGTCAATGTGTTTTATCAAGCCCATCCCCTCCGTCCCCTCTGCTCTAAATCCTCATCTCGTTCCTTCCCTCCTGAACGTGAGTATTTCCTCTCAACCTAACGTGATTTTCCCCTTTATCGAATCCACTTAGTGCTCCCTGCTTGGGTGTGTGAGCGTGTAGGGATATCTGCTGGAGCCTGCGCAGCTGCCCTGAGAGCTGCTTCCTTAAAGAAAGATGACTCTCTTCCTAATGTCTTTGTGTTTGGTTTGGCGGCAGCACTCGGTGGCTTTTCCAACCTATTACAGAAAATAGCTGAAACATTTATTTGAATCTTTAGCACAAAATATGCATTTCAGTGCTTTCCTGAGCGTTTTCAAAAGGACAGACTTTTTCTCTTCCAGAAACCATGGATTGCCAATAGCTCCTCAGGTAGGGGAGGGACTGCAGGATTACCTTCCCTGTCCATGCTGGAAGTTTGTCTGGCTTTATCTTGTGCGTTCTTGTGTGTGCTTTCTCGATTGCTGTGATTTTTGTATGTGAAGCTGTGCTCCCAATAAACACTGTCTTGTCCTGGTCATCCTCCTCCTCCTCCTCTTACAAACTTTCCACCCTTCTTCTGCAATGATCCCCAGTCCTTGGGAGTAGTCAAGTAAAACAATGACTTCAAACCATGATACTTTTGAACAACAGAACTAGTTTTTTGGGGTGTTTGTTTGTTTCTAAAACTGCATTGACTCACCATCTTTGGCAAATAAAATATTTTCTAGTGAACACTGAGACAATTAGGACTTATATAATGTTAATGAATTATATTAGTCCAATGGACATTTATTCATTATTTAACTAGGCCATATTATAAAGTATATCAAAGTATTTAAGAAAGAATTACACGGATTTCTCTATTTGTATGTCCCTATTTTAGCTAATACAAGTAAAATATTAGAAGAAATAATGCTTGTAATTGATAAGATTCTCAAAATGTTCATGCATGTAGTAAGTACCTTAAGATTTCAGAGACCTACAAAGTCTCTGCAGCAGAACACCCAGGGAAACTGCAGAAGAATGAGCACGGGAGGTCACATGAAGAAGCTGCATTGTTTTATAAATGGGAAATGGAGGAAGGTTGCACGTGTTTATCTTGGCACTGAGCATGGTTTACAAACTCTGTGATGTTTCACAACCTTTCCTTCCGTTTGGACCAGCATTCCTCTCTCTTTTGCCTTTCTCATACTCGAGGAGTCTGCTTACATGGACCCAGAGCCTTGGTGCCACCTTCTCCAATTCTCCTCCCTAATCTTAGTTAAATACTTCCAAGATGAAGCCTGCTCATACTTCATCCTTGCTCTGCCGTGTAGTATAATGGGCATATGCGCTTTTTCCACTACATGATTTCTTTTACCTTCCTCATTAATGCAATTTTTTGCTGGTCTGTTTGTTTCACTTGAAGAAAATTATCACTGAAGTTATGTTTGCACACAAAGATTGTGCAGGCAAAAAGTATATTACTTTTTAATCCCTTTTCCACATCTTGTGTACATTTTTTTCTTTCTCCAAATTACTTCATATTTGATGCAGGCACTATCATACGCTTTACAAACACTACCTATGCTAAGCTCAACACTAAACTAATTGACCAACTTACTCTCTTGGCCCCGAAGAGTCTTTCTCAGTCTGTCTTCTAGTATCTGAACTTTCTGCAACATGGTCCACATATATCATGACCTTTAATTCCTTTGTTCCTGTTCTTCCATTCTCCTCATTCTAGACATGTTTTCCCATGGCAACCCTCAAGATTTTAATGTCATGAAATTTTTTAATATTTCAAAACTTTAAATTACAAATATTCACTTCTGGTTATTTCTCAATTTGATTCAAAATATTTAGATATTTATCAACTTACCCCAGTGGTTTTATGTTCACTGTCATGCCTATATTTCTTTTTTTTTTTCTTTCTTGTGTACAGTTCACTTGTTTCTGTCTCTCTTGACCGTGTCCAGGATTTGACTGGGTCCTAGAGATGCAAGTTTAGGTCCTCCTACTTGCCTACAGGACCTTACCCATGAAGCCATCTCCAGAACCTTGTGCATTTTCTTTCTCCATTATCCACCTAATGTATCTTGCTTCTATCTGCCTTAAATACAATGTCTAGAATCATAGCTCCACTCACAAACATTTCACTTTCTTCTCTCACTATCTCTGTAGACACGCTTGGGGGAATTCTCCAACCCCAATAAAACACCCATCTCATTTATTATATGATAACATTAAGTTGCACTGTGTTTCTTAGGAAAATAACCTAATTTTGTCTTCTGGACTCACTACAGCTCATGACAGTGCTTTCAAATGGCAGCTCAACATAACCATGCTAATTAACTTTCCAACTTTGAATGAGGGTACTAGACAGCTCTTCCATTTTCTTCCCCTCGTTTCAAACACACCCCTGTCTTCTCACTTGAACTGTGAATTCTCTGCACACTTCACAAACAAAAACACAAGATTATATTTAAAATTCTCTTGGATGTGCTTGGAGAGATGCCTCAGTAGTTCACAGCATATGTTGCTCTTGCAGAGGAAGCAGTTGGGTTCCCAGTACCTACAACCATTGGCTTACAACCAGCTCTAGGAAATTGGGTGCCTCTGGTCTTTATGGACACCTACATAAAAATGCATAAACATATATGTATGCAGGCATGTGTGCGCACACGTACACACACACACACACACACACACACATACAATTTTAAATAAATAAATCTTGTAAAAGCTCTTAAAAACCTACTGCAGAAACCTTCTATTCTGTCCCCCAGGTACCAAGATATCTCTGTTACCATGTCAGTGTTCGACTCCTGTTATGTAATAAGCACCCCTCTCTGATAATTTCATCAAAAATATTTTTCTGCTCTGTTTCTGTTGTCTAATTTGCACGGCCTGACATGGAGAGTCACTGTTGTTTTGCTTTTCTCAAATTCTCGTCATTCTTCTTTCAAGGTACTTCTAGTGACACCATTCATCCCTTCAGCAACCATCATAACTCTTCTTAATAAAAAACATTGACTAGCTGTATACAACTGCTATCCTTCAAATATTTATTCAACTCAAAAGAGGGTCCTCCTAAAATCAATATTTCATGATATGCCTCTTAGTCAGGTCCCTATACAATTTAGGGAGAGAATTGGACTAATTAGGATGTCTCCAAACCTATACTTATAAATCCAATAGGAAGGTGACACTAAATCCTTCGCTTTGGTATCAAGCAACATGATTAATCTGTTGTCAGATTGTTTATGTATAAAGGATTCTAGGATAATTAGAGATATTTGTAAAACATTATTTTAATTACTATGTATAAGGTAATTAAAATGTCAGCATCTGCATACAGTGATAAAAACTTGTAATAAAATAGTAATTGTAAATTTGTTTCTTCCAGACACCAGTAGTTTAGGGTGGACACACAATTGATCCAGGTAAGAAGCCTATTGCATCATTGCTCCTGTTTCTAAAACATAGAAAACTTTCATGACACCATGGAGAAGCAATATGATGTGATTTATAGTACATTGTCAAGGTTTCATTATGTTAAAGATATTAATTAAGAAAACTATAAATGCTCATTTATGCTTAAAGTTCCTTGTGTATTATAAATTATTGTACTCTTAAAATAGCCATTGCTTCTTTTTTGTGATAACAATGATTCACAGACTAATTCTTTTAAGTACTTCTATTAGCTCTATTAATCTCCATCATTTCAATAATTAATAATTTTTTCAGGCCTAGAAATTGCCCCCTAATTTGCCTTACTCTTTGTTTTCTGTATTTCTTAGAAACTCAAATACTGTATCCATTGCTATTGTATAATGATACAAACGTTTATGGATGGAATTGTTCCAAGCCCAAGCCCACATGAGCAAAAAATATTCTAATGTCCATTCCTCATGAGTTTATAAGGACAGAAAGAATAATATTTCATTTTTCCTACTGAAAATAATTGTTTTGGGGTAATATTATATTGTCAAGACTTGAAATGGACATATTTCCACTGTCCTTATATAGAACCCCATATATATTTCCTTACTTCTGATACTGTAGTGCCATCTATAGTTTGTAACCATGTCACAATGTACCAGGTCTTTGTTCTTTTGTAAAGGACATATTGACATACATGTTGATTATGTAGTTTTCAAATTTTAGGCAATTTATGACCCATTTAACTCTTTCTCAGCTAGCTAACCCTTATTTCCAAAGAAGACAGAATTCATATCCTTGGATAAACTCTGCTGCATGTGAATACTCCTATTGTGCTTAGGAAATAATTACCAGCATGTAGAATAACTCTGATCATTGCTACCCTTACTAGAAACTTATTTGAAGACAGCATGAAATACCAGTGGGTTCCATAGTAATGGGAACAGGGACTGTCTCTGACATGAACTAATTGGCCTGCTCTTTGATCACCTCCACCTGAGGGGGGAACAGCCTTACCAGGCCACAGAGGAAGAAAATGCAGCCAGTGAGAGACCTGATAGGCTAGGGTCAGATGGAAGGGGAGGAAGAGGGCTTACCTTATCAGTGGACTTGGGGAGAGACATGGATGGAGAAGGGGGAAATAGGGTGAGATTGGGAGGGGAGGAAGGAAGGAGCTACAGGGAGGATGCAAAGTGAATAAAATATAATTAATAAAAATAAAAATGAAAAAAAAATTGAAAAGAAAAATTCCTAATGAACTTCTTATGTTCACTGAACTGTCATGTGTGTTCACCCTTAGAAGCCACTATTCTACAGATAAGGGGTGATAGTACCTAAGAAGGAGGGGGAGTGAGGGTGGGCCCTGGAGGGGATGAGAGAGGTAGCCAGGATACAAAGTGAAGAAATTATAATTAATATTAATAAACATATTAGGCAAATGAGTCGGCTACCAAAATATATTACTCAGCACTTATTTCAGGAAAGAAATGGAATAAAAGAAAACACTGATAATGAATCCCAAAGAACAATCTATGTGGCAATTGAGCTACCTCAACCCCATACTTTTAATATCTTTAATTCCAGGATGTTGTGGGTTATTTATTATTGATTTATCTTTTAGTTAATCTGCAGTCATTCCTAAACCAGCTATAAACCCAAATCACCACACAGAGACTAGGATTTATTTAATTAACCTCAAGCACAATGCTGGGCAATAGTTACTCCATCCTAAACCTCCAAGCCTGCATAGTTTCCTTCCATTCAGATTTCCCACATTATACTTGCCTTTAGTAATATCGTAGGTCCAGTTCATCTCTCCTCACGGTTCCAAGACCCTCCTGCCAATCTCCGTTCTCCTCTTCCTCCCCCTCTCTTCCTTCTTCTCCCCACCAGACCACGATGTCCCACCCTATTCTCTTCCTTGCTCAACATTGTGGCTGGTTGTTTTATTGACAATACAGAGAACAAATGCTAGCATGTTTTCACTAACTTGAGACAAGTGATGCTTAAGCATCACAAAGCAATGTCCCGATTGAAGCCAGATTGTGGGGTAGAGAAATCAGAATTTGAATGAACAAGGTTAAATTTTATACATTCCAAAAGAACATTATACCAATACTAGGACCATGTTTCCTGTACTATATCCTAAATTCATTATTAGAAAGTACAAAAAGAGAAAATTTCTCTTCTAATAGGAATGACAAATCTGTAGAGTTTTTAATAATTTTTGTAAAAATCATATATATATACACTTCTTTAAGTTTCACAGCCAATCTAGGAGCTAAGTACTGATTTACCTGTCCCACATTGAAGATATGATACAGAGTAAAGTCAAGAAACTTGTACAGGCTTCATAGTTGGCAAATACAGAAATGGATCCAAACAGACCCACATAACAAATATCATGGTTTATCAGCCAGCAGCCATAAATGTTTGCTTTCACCTTTTATGATGGATTTTGGGAAGTAGCTTTAAACTTCTGTATTTGCTGCTTTCAGCAAATTTTACATATGTCTTGCTCTGGTTTAGGGCTACAGAAGAGTACATACTTTAGATTGCAGCTATACATTAGCTTAGGTGATAAAATTTGACTGCATGGATGTCCAAAGAAGGTAAGGTTGGTTGTTGCAGTGTTCTCTCAAAGGCAGGTCAAGCAAGCAGTTTAAGTACACAAAACTAGCAGTCGTGACTTTTACGTGACTTCAAGGTGTATTACCAACTCTGGTTATAAGCTTCAGCAAAAGTTCTGGTCTCTTAGAACATTAGAGAGATTTTCAGAATATCACATGGTCACAGTTCTCACTGTTAATTTCTCAGTGAGAATGCTCCTCAGAGTCTAGAAAAGGGGAGTCAGTAGATGTTAGTAGCAGTGGAGATAAGAGCTCCTCAAAAGAACAAGTGACTCCATGAAGCTTCCTATGAGAGACTGAAAGAATTTCGTTGGCAGAACGCAATGATAAGAAGAAACCAATATACGCTTATTAGGAGTTTTTGAGTCAAATAAAGTTAACTTAAAACCCTCATCTTTACTCTTTTCTCATACAGTATACAGAATCTGATAAACATATACTTGAGACTATTTGGTTAATTATTAGGAAACCTTGTATTCTGGGGTTCATTGATTTCACTAAAATCAATAAGTTCAGAAACATGGGGCAATAAAAGCAATAACAATTATCTTAACATAGTACAATATTTTCATTGGTGTTACTTTTATTAATTAAATAATATTTTAATGCTTACCTTAATATTCAAATATTTAAGATTTTAATCCAGTATTTTTTTTTCCTTTCTCAGTGACAGTAATGTAATATCTATTTAACAGTGAGACAGGGGATGTCAAGATGCTGAACTATTAAGAAAAGAAAATTATTCCAAAGGAAGACATTTTGACTTGAGCCAGAAGAAAGGTCACCATATCTTCATGTCACTTGCTTTATTTGAAAAGGTCTTTGAAAACACAGCTTTTTAACAATAAAAGAGCACCAGGGTTTTGCAACATAACCTGCTACTTTTGTGTGATCTGTCGAATGCTTTGATGTGCCTGAATTTTACCGCTGCATTTATGCTGAAGTTTATATGCCATAAAGATCTAGGTGTGAACAGTTAAGGATCTGCTGTGCCATAACAATCACCACCTGTAAGTAAAGAAATAAAAACTGAGCTGAGATTGTGCTGATATCTCAATAACTAGTTGTAATTGGTAGTCATAGGAATTAATTCAGAACATAAAATACATGCAAGGAGACTAAATTCTTCATTAAGCATGAAGAAATATTTTTTTTTTTTTTTGCAAGACAAGGCCCAATGGGTACAACTATTTCCTATCCTTTAAATAATGAGCTTCCCTTATTAATTTGTTTATATTTCTGTGTATGGATGTATTGACTTATCTGTGTGCTCAAGTGCCTTCAAAGTACTGAAGAAAGTGTTACATCCCCTGGAACTGGAGTTACAAGCAGATATGACCCATCTTATTTGGGTGCTGGGAAATTGTCGGGAGCCGTGACTCAGCGGCCTGCTTTGATACTTAAATCTCAGCTGAGAGATGGCTTTTAGCAGGTCTTTACTAATGGCAGAGGAGAACTTGCAAGTCCATCTCCTTTTGTTTGTGACAACAGGTGGGATAGCTTGTGAGGGTTACACCCCTTCCTCAGGCTCCTTGTGCAAATTGACCTATTGTTCTGAGATGTTTTACTGGCTAAAGTAACTCTTCAAAAAATAAAGTGGTCAGAAGGCTGGAGGCAGAGGATGAGGCAGCACTGGAGACTGGCTGCTGGCACTGCTTGCTGCAGCAGTCTGCCTTTTGCAAAAGCTGTCGAGTCCGGACCTTTAAAAAGTTTCCTGTGTGCTGTGTGTTTATTTTATTAATTTTAATCCTCACACCCAACTCAAGAACCGTTCGACTCTGCCCGGCTGGCCCCGGCAGATTGGCACCCAACATGGGGCTTGAGATACAGGGAATCAGTGAAGGACACCGCTGTTTGGCTGGCGAGCTCGCATTAAATAGAAGGGGAGCGGTGAGTAAATCCCAGAATAAAAATGGGACAAGGCATTAGCCTAATGTTTTCTTTATGGAACTTAATTAAAGGTAGTCTGTATAAGCAACAAAAAACTGAGAAAGCTAAACTTTCAGGCTCAGAGAGAAGGAGGTTAGAAAGATGGCAGGCTTCAAGAAAAAATGTTATTATACCATCAGCTCCTCCAGAGGAGTTGTATTGCCCTTCTGATGACAATAATTTCTTGCCAAAAGGAGACTTTGAGGAAGACTTGCAACCTAATGAGGTTGCAGAGCTGGAGAAAAAACCAGATCAGCACTATTCTGAGAGATACCCTCCAATTCAGGCTATGCATGTTAAAAAGTGTAAGCCTTGGCAAAAAGAAATTAAAAGACTGGAGTATGGCTTGGAGGAAATAAACAGAAAAATTGGAGCATTAACTACTAGGGAAAATGAGGCTCAATCTCGTACTCCAACTCCGTCTTTGGTGGAAGGCTTAGGCCCTCCTCCTGGGAATGCTACAGTTTCAATGGCCCAGAAGGCAAGAGGACCTTTCCCTTTGTCCACTGTATGAACATCTGAATCTGCTTTACAAGCTTCTTTACAAGAAGCCAGGCAGAATGGAGAAGACGTATCTGAGTTTTATAGTTTTCCAGTTCTAGAGCAACCCGATGGACAAGGTAATATGGTGAAAGTCCATGCTCCTATACCTTTAAACAGATAAGAGAATTAAAATCTGCATGTTCCCAATATGGTCCTACAGCACCTTTTACCCTGGCTCTGCTGGAATCCATGTCTACTGAGGCTCTCTGCCCAGGGGACTGGAAACAGTTAGCAAGAGCATGCTTATCAGGAGGAGATAATTTATTATGAAAGTCAGATTTTGCAGAACATTGTCAAGAGCTCAGCAAATTCCTATAACTTATGACATGCTTGCTGGAGAAGGAATCTACAGGGAAATAGGACAACAATTGGATTTTGATGTGGCCGTTTATGCTCAGGTCAATACTGCTGCCTGGAGGGCCTGGAATAAGCTTCCACAAGCAGGTAGACAGGTGGAGGATTTGTCTAAAATTTATCAGGGACCTGATGAGTTATTTCAAAATTTTGTGGCAAGATTAATACAAGCAACAAACAAACTTATAAGTGATAAAAAGTCTGGATTGTTATTAGTAAAACAATTGACTTATGAAAATGCTAACAGTGCTTGCCAAGCAGCCTTGAGACCAAAGGCCAAGGACTGGGGTACTATGTTACAGACAATAGTACTCATCCAAATAATTAGGTAATAACAGCTAAAATTCAAAGCTCTCTGGCTGCAAGGTATTTGTCAGTTCCTTCTGGTAAGGGTCCGCCAATTTATTAAAACTTCAACTAAAATAACCAACTGGGCTTTGTTTGTTACAACATAAATTGGCTAAGACCCCATTTAAAATTAACAACAGGAAAACTAAAACCACTTTTTGACATTTTAAAAAGAGAGGTTAATCCTTTGTCAAAAAGGAAACTTACCAAAAAAGCTCATGATGCTTTACAAAAGATAGAATTAGCTATTGATAAACAACATGTTCAATATATTGATTATTCAAAAAAATGAGGTGCATATATTTTGGCTACTGTTCATACTCCAACTGCTGTATTGTGGCAAAAAGGACCATTATTATGGTTGCACCTGCCTGTGTCTCCTGTTCGAGTTCTGACACCATATTATAAAGCAGTGGCTAGTTTAGTTCAAATGGCTCGCACAAAATCTCATAAATATTTTGATAGAGAGCCCTCCTTAATTGGAGTCCCTTTTACCAAACAACAAGTAGATTGGTTATTTCAAAATGTAAATTGTTGGGCGAACAATTGACACTTTTTCAGGATTTATCATGGCAACTCCCTTAACAGGAAAAGCCATCAATCATGTTATAAGTCATTGCTTAAAGTGTCTTGCTGCCATATAATTTCCAGGGCCAAAATATTATAAAATAAGCCCATGGATCTCTTAATAACCAATTGCAAAAAAATAAAAAAGGGGGAGTCATATCTCCAAATATTAATTATGCTCTCTTTATTTTAATTTTTTTAAATGTGGATACACAAGGCCGTTCTGCGGCTGATCAATTGTGGCATCCTTATACCAAAGATAATTTTGCCCAAGTAAAATGGAAAGATCCAATTAATGGATTATGGCAGGGCCCCGACCCTGTATTAATAGGGGAAGAGGGCATGTTTGTGTTTTCCACAGGACGCAGAGGGAGCCAGGTGGATCCAGAGAGGCTGGTACGGTTTACAGTTGTTCCCCAGAAAGAAGATGTTCCGCTGCAGACAACCGTAAACTCTGCCCTGACCTAGACTGAAAAGCTGCATTAGACCTGCGCTCCTGACCCCGCTCTTGCTTCATTCTGCTCCTGGGAGAAGACATCATGAAGAAAAACCTCTTATATAATAAACTGGACTTGACTGTTTTGCTACAAACTTCAACAAAATCAAGAGAGAACTAACTGTAAAACTTTAATCTGGCTCTGGTTTTCAGCAGAGCAAAACAGACTTGCTTCAGGAACTCTTGGGGGGGCCTGTAACTGCCTATGTAAATTCTCCTTTTGTTTTGCTGCTTTGAGATGTTAAGCTTTCAAATGGTTCTGTTTACTCGACAGCCTTTTACTGTGGTTCCTCTAAATGTTTCTCAGATTTGGTAATTTGCACAGGGAGTCACCTGCTAGTCACTTTTGGAATGTTACTTTGGACTTGGCTTGTGGTAGGAGACCGCTCCTATCAGTGACAACTAAAATCTGCCTGAAGGCCTTTTGGTGTGTCAAAGCTGAGCTGATCTGCACAAGATCATATCACAGTGTCCACCCTAGCAGAGGTTGGTAGTCAAAGACGGGTAAGTTTTCTCTGGGGTGTATGAAAATTCATGTACAAATATCGACCCAAAAATGGGGACATAAATAAAAAATATATACCTTTCGAGAAAAACAACCTAAGACAGGCACAATCTTCTGCTCCATAACTATTAAGTTATGGCCAATTTTAATAATATAAAAAAGGGGGACATGTCGGGAGCCATGACTCAGCGGCCTGCTTTGATATTTAAATCTCAGCTGAGAGATGGCTTTTAGCAGGTCTTTATTAATGGCAGAGGAGAACTTGCAAGTCCATCTCCTTTTGTTTGTGACAACAGGTGGGATAGCTTGTGAGGGTTACACCCCTTCCTCAGGCTCCTTGTGCAAATTGACCTTGTTCTGAGATGTTTTACTGGCTAAAGTAACTCTTCAAAAAATAAAGTGGTCAGAAGGCTGGAGGCAGAGGATGAGGCAGCACTGGAGACTGGCTGCTGGCACTGCTTGCTGCAGCAGTCTGCCTTTTGCAAAAGCTGTCGAGTCCGGACCTTTAAAAAGTTTCCTGTGTGCTGTGTGTTTATTTTATTAATTTTAATCCTCACACCCAACTCAAGAACCGTTCGACTCTGCCCGGCTGGCCCCAGCAGGAAATAAGTCTGGGTCTTCTGTATGGAGGACAAATAATAATAAAAAAAATGAATAAGAAAAAAAATAAATACCTAATGGTAATTCTGGCTCTCTAGTCAGCTGTGTGAGCAGCGATCAATTTTCTGCTGGCATCCACATACCACAAAGATGAGTGGATGAGCAGACTTAAGCTCTGGAACACCTCATGTAACTGAAGATAGACTATTAGGCCATAGTGTGGAGGCCTGGGTCACCAAAACACGTAGCCAACTTGGGTCCTCTGACAGTAGCATGTTTGCTTTAGTTATATTGATACTTAGGTTTTACCCTGTATTGTTGTTGGCTTCACATAACTTTTGCCTCAGTTGATCTGTTAGAACCAACATGGTGTGGACACATAGTCATTTAGTAAATTCTGTATAAAACATGTCATTATTCGTATTTTAGAAATAGCATTTTTGTTTTGTTTTCTGAAGGACTCTCTGCTGAAGATAGCTGGGAGTCGCCATTTAGCCACACATGTGCATTTAGAAAATAGACCAGTTTAGTATTTAAACATGTTATTTTTTCCCCCTTAGTAAATAGGGAATACAAAATGGAATAATTTTCCTCGACTGTTTTAAGGTAGCATGACAATATGCCATAATATACAGGAACAAAACAAAAATAAAATACAGAGGTAACTCTTCTGTGAAGTGGGTAGATTTTACTCCTCCCAAACTTTTATGATTGCAACTTATCAAGCCCTATAGCTCCCTTACTTTGCACATCTGCATGATCACTGTGATCTGCAGATACAATGGAACAATGTGATGCTATATCCTAACAATCATGGTTCTTACTATGGACAGAAGTGTGAGGATTCATTCAACCCAAACAAGACCACAGCCACTTATTATTGTCTATTTTTCACCAAGAATCTTTTCTCACGGGGATAGAAAGAAAGGTCTGTTCAAATAATCTCTTAATGTGCACCTAGAGATGTTCTCTCTAACACAGCTGCTACGTTGAAATGTTGAAATTGTGGCTATTTCTGGGTAGAGTTTGAGGTTGTTTTCTTTTATTCTGATTTTTGTAAGGGAAAATCTTAAGTTTATTCAGGAGCACCACCAAGGTCATGCTCTTCTATCCTCGAATTATGATGTTTTTAATATACTGTCTTTGTCATGGAGCAGGTAGCTTCAAAGCCACACATTTGGCCTTTGTTACAGAATTAGATACTAACACTGTGAGAATTATGTCCAATTTATATGTGATTAAGTGTCAGAGTACTAAAAATGTTCAGCAAATGGAACATGAATTGAGAAACTCACCATTAAGTTGTTCTTAGACTAACCTGGATTTGGTCAGTCTGTTCATTTTACCTGACTTCCAGGATCTAATTTTTGAGATCAGGGTGATACCACAGACTCTATGAACCAATTTCAGTATGATGCCTATTTCTAGAAGTAGTTAGACTATGGTCTTCTTCACTTATAATCATCACACAGAAAAGAAAAAGAAAGAAAACCAAACCAACCAATCAAACAAAAAAACTGACCTGATTTTCCCTTGGGGAAAGGTTTCCTTGCAGGAGTATAAATGTTGTTTGTTATTTCCTCAGATGAGGGGATGTGATGAGAACCATTCCCAAATCTTTCTAGCTAGCTCTTTCTGTACTTTCCCTGGCTGGTTCAACTCAGCTGTCCTAGCTTAAGCCCCACCTCCACCCTTTCTGCTTCTAAACCTACTGACTGATTCAAACTGGCTTCTCTTGGATTCTGACTGAATTGCTCTGCTTGGCCTTAAACTAATTCTGGCAATATATCTTAGCTCATTCTCATTCTCTGGCTCATTCCTATCTTCACCTTTGTCTAGCTTTTTCTCTCTGCAACCTGTCTCTGTAAAACTGTTGTGGTACAAAACTCCCAGTAAATTTTTTTCTCTCTCTCCCTGCACTGCTCTTAGGTAGCCTCTCTTTTTTGTCCTGTTCTCATGAGAGTTGGGTGTATCCTATTCATCACTCATTCTGTCAGACCTTTCTCTGATTCATCTCTTTGTCTGCCCGTCAGTCAGAGTTCACTTTCAAACGTGGCTGCTTCCTTCTATAAACTAACCTTACCTTCATTTCTTGAAATTAAAGGTGTATACTAAGAGCATGCATGTATTCCCACCAGACCATGCTATAATCCAGAGCATGTTTTCCTCCCAGTGGGATCACATAGGTGGAGAAGGTCTTTGAATGTGATCCCTTGAAAGATCAGCCATGTTGCTGGATTAAAGTTCTCTACAGAAGAGGTGTTATTGAAATTTTCTCCTAATGAGAACTACTCTACTAAATGAATGATACAAAATACCTCAGTATTTATTAATTAATTTCACATCCCAATTGTAGCCCCCTCCCTCTTCTGCTCCTAGTTCCACCCTCTCTTTCTCTCCTTCCTCTATCCCCCTCTTCTCCCCACTCACCTACCCATCCTAGTGGCTTGGCAAGTCAGCCCTGCCTCAGGGAAATGATTCAAAAGCATGCAACAGAGTCCTTGTCAGAGACAGTCCCAGCTCTCTTCACCAGGAAACTCACATGAAGACCAAGATACCCATTGGGAGTATATGTGTAGGGGGCCTAGGTCCAGTCTATAATGGTCCTTGGTTGATGCTTCAGTGTTTGTAGAGGTTGGAGGGAAACACCAACACACCTGCAAAAACTTTGACCCAAAATGTACCCTGCCTACAAGATGTGCAGGGATAGAGCAGAGACTGAGGGAATGTCCAACCAGTGCCTGGCCATGCATGAGAGAGACTCAATCCTTGACAGCATTAACTGCCATGCTGGCAGAAGGGAGCCTAACATAGTTGCTCACTGAGAAGGCACCACCCATCAACAGATCAAAATGGATGCTGAGACTCAAAGCCAAATACTAGGCAGAGCATAGGGAGTCTTGTAGAAGAATCCAGCTCTCACTGTGACTATGTTACTCATAATGGTGTTTCTAAATCTTGACTCTTTAAGTGGATTTTTTTTCTTATTAGTATGCTCTTTTTTTATTTTATTAATTACACTTTATTCATTTTGTATCCCCCCCATAAGACCCTCCCTCCTCCCCTCCCGATCCCACCCTCCCTCTTCTTTCTGCATGCATGCCACTCCCCAAGTCCACTGATAGGGGTGGTTCTCCTCTCCTTTCTGATCTTAGTCTATCAATTCACATCAAAAGTGGCTGCATTGTCCTCTACTGTGGCCTGGTAAGGCTGCTCCCCCCTCAGGGGGAGGTGATCAAAGAGCAGGCCAATCAGATTATGTCAGAGACAGTCCCTCTTCCCATTATTATGTAACCCATTTGGACACTGAACTGCCATGGGCTACATCTGTGTAGGGGTTCTAGCTTATTTCCATGAATAGTCCTTGGTTAGAGTATGAGTCTCTGGGAAGTTCCCTGTGTTCAAATTTTCTTGTTCTGTTGCTCTCCTTGTGGAGACCCTGTCCTCTCCAGCTCTTACTATTTCCCACTTCTTACATAAAATTCCATTCACTCTGCCCAACAGTTGACCATCAAGCTCAGCATGTGCTTTGATAGTCTGTAGGGCAGAGGCTTTCAGAAGCCCTCTGTGGTAAATCTGTGCATCTAAAGAAACTAAGCAAGAGAGAGGACCCTAACTAAAGAGGTCAATCCCCATCCTGAAAGGCAAAGAGGATGGACATCAGAAGAAGAAGAAAACAGGAAACAACCCAGGAACCTTCTACAGAGGGCTTCTGAAAGCCAGAAGAAGAAAACAGGAAACAAATTAGCATGCTCTTATCCACACTGCAATTTTGATCAGCACAATTTTGATAGCCTAATGATGAAGATGTCTCCTTTCCCCTTTTTCCTGCTCTTCTCTCCAATCTAGTGTTATAGGATTGGGAGGAAAGAAGGAAAGGGATGGAGAAGGTGGAAGAGAGAAAAGAACCCGCAAGCTCCAGCTACATATATTAGTAAACTATTGATTGTTCACTGTGATTTGTGCCAGGTTCTTAGTTTCCACTAATATACTGATGAGTTCTGTAATCAGTTTTATGTCACAGAAGTCTAGATCTGTAAAGTTCAAGTTCAGCATCCTTGAATTAACCCATAAGTCCTTTTGAAGCTCCTGCTCGTCAATGCTTGCTCAGTTTTGTAACTTAGATGTAATGAGGTCCTCTTTTCATGGCAAAATCAACTTTACTGCTTTGGATTCATGTTGACATGAATGAGTTAATAGTAGTCAGGACAGAAAGTGAAAATTAAGACTTTGTAGTGCTCTATTTCTTAAACTCTATTTTTTTTAGGGTATTTAGGTCTCAACCTCTCTTCCAACCTCCCAACCCTTAAGTGTGAGAGAAAAGGTTAGTGGGGAGAGAAGGCCCAGACCCCTTTACTTCTCCCAGCTGTTGAGGGTCAAGGAGTTCAATTAGGGTTATGCCAATCTCTGTCAACCACAGAGACAGCAGTCTCCTCCATGTTGCTGTGCCCTGAAGCGTTTAATTCCATCTGTTTGCTCCAAACTACCACACCCTCTCCTGTCTCTGGTCTTTCCAAACTGTTACATGCAACACACCAACACAGAGTACCACACCTTCTCTTTCTTGGCTCTCATATTTATACTCTCAGAATCCTAAACTAGGACCCTCTCTGTGCTGCAAGTGGAAGGGTGTTACCAGCTGGCAGGGATCACGCCCTGCACGTGATAATTAACAGGTCTGGACAAACTAAAGCCCAACTAATTCTGCACTTGGGATTAAAACAAAAGGAAGACCTCACCTATCAGTGGACTAAAGGAGGGACAAGGGCAGGGAGGGAGGGGAGAGAAGGTGGGACTGGAAAGAGATGAGGGAGGGGTCTACAAAGTGAATAAATTCCATAAAATACAAAGAAATTGAAACTTCCATTACATGACTTACCTTTAAAAATAAGTTTCAAGGCATTGCTTTTGGGTTAATGGAGAAAGATAGTCAGTTACAGGGTTGTAAGAGCCACTTCCACGGTGCCAAGGAGCTCAGAAAAGACGGGGATTCAAGCTGAGTATCTTCTTCCAGATGGCTTGATTCCAAGTTTCACTTCTTTTTAATCAATGTCTTGATTATGGTAGAACAGATTTGCCAAAGCTGAAAACTCAGGTTTTACTGGAAAGCCACACCCCATAGAGTAATGTCTTGGTCTTGAGCCTGCTGTTTTGTTTTGTTTGTTTGTTTTGTCTTGTTTCCTGACCCTTGGGGTCTAGAGATAGGAGCTCAAATCTCTTAGAAATGCACTTTACTGACTTCCCTTCCTTTTGTTTTTCTTCTTTCTTTGTGTCCATATCTCAGGCTCTCAATGTAGATGAAATGCCTCTGTGCTTCAGGCTTGTGTGAGATAATAGAGAGATCACGAGAAAGCATATGCAAACTCAGACATGAAAAGAAAAATATTATAACTGATAAAAATTAAAAATATAAGAAACTATTACTACAAATTATCTAATTTAGAAGGAACAGATACGTTTCTAGAAAGATTTTTTAATCACAAAGGGAACACCTATGCTGTTCAGTAACAAGTAGAAGATTGGATCAGAATAATAATAATAATAATAATAATAATAATAATAAAAATCTTACCAAAGAACAGCCAAGGATCAAATGGCTAAATGCTGACTTCTACCAAACATTTAAATAATTAATACCAGTACTTTCCAAACTCTTCCAAAAGACTGATGAGAAAAAACAAGTTCTCAGAGGTCTGAGGGCAGCATTGCACTGACTCTGAAGCTGCCCAAAGACACTGTGAGATGTGAAAAATTTTGTGCAGAAATCCATAATAGGAGTCATAATGATGTTTCCATGATTAGGAGAATTTCAGGTATAATCATGAGGACTGGAATTTAGATTCCAACACCTGTATAACAAGCCAGCTATCCCTGTGTACATGTATTTCCAGTTCTAAGGAACATAGAGACAGGAATATAGAGAGCCAAGGCTTATTTGTTTCCAGCTTAGCCTAGTAAATTTGATCTTCAGGTTCAGGGACAGACCCTATTTTAAAGGAATAGAGAGAGACTGACAAAGGAGGCCATCAAATGCCTCCTTCTGCCCCCAAATCCTGCACATCAGTATATATACCTGTGTACCCACAAACATAGACACACACACACACACACACACACACACCAGCAACACACAAAAAGAAATGCACATTAAAAGCAATGGAATTTATCATGATGCAAGAATGCAAGAAATGTTCTTGCATCATGATAAATTAAGAATAGGGTGAACCATACTAGCAAAATCTGGGATAAAAACTGTAAGCTCATCTGAAGAAATACAGAAAAAGATGGTGATCTAGTTCTGGAAATAAACTGTTCCTTACAAAGTAGAGGCAGAGGAAACTGACCGCAACATAATAAAGATATGGGTAGCATAGTATTTGAAAGTTAAAATCCAAAAATGTTTTCTCTAAGATTTAGACATCTACTCTTACTACTTCTACCCAGTGTAATGCTGGAAATACTATCCAAGAAATCAGTTAAAAATATATATATATATAAATATAATGTACTCAAATTGGAAAAGAGGATGGAAAATTATCTATTCATGAATAAAGCAAACCCTTCTTATATTAAGTGAACATAGAATAATGTTATTACTATGTAATTTTATTTCACTTTAAAAATAAGAGCAGCCTAATCTGCCATCTTTGAGAAACTATTTAAATTCCATTAATATTTAAAACAATGGCACAATTGTGAAAAAATGTAAGCTGGTGAGAAAATAAATACATTTGGTATGTAGGAGAAACAGTAAATCTTTTCCTTTTTTTATTTATTACTGTGTGTTTATTGAGCACCATTATAGGAAGATGCTGAATATACAAGAAAGCTTATTCTAGAAAGAATCAGGCCATAGTACTAACTTGTTTTGCCTTTTTTCTTTTCTCGATTTAAAATATGTATATTTAATTTATACATATGTGTGTTGTTTTAATCAGTATAATTTTGAAATGGGATGATTGGATCAAGAACACAGCTCAATATGAGATTATCAGCTCATGTCTGCCACCTACTGGCAATGGAAGATGTTTCGTGTACAAACGTCATGTATTTATGAGTATGTATCTATACATATATATTAGTTACAACGTAATTGTTTAATTTTTCTCGGTCCTTTTATTTAATCTAAAATGTTTCATATAGACCCTTTTCTTCTAATGTTCATATTTTCTTTTTTTCATAATTTTTGTGATATATATGTATATGTATACACTCATAAATATCCTAAATACATAAGTACAACATGCTCAGTCTGTATGTTACACACACACACACACACACACACACACACACACATATATATATATTTCAGATCGTTTGGTAGTTGGTAACCAATTGGTGTGCTCTTCCCTAGGATAAACTATTTTTATGCTTTGGACATGGAGACTCTAGTTGTGTAGCATGAAGGCTTCCTAGCTCCCCCTGTCCTGGCCCAACAAGCATAAGCCCTTATTACATTCTAAATATTTGCCATTATATCCATATATGTGTGTAGTCCTCACCACAAATCAAGAGATTGTTACAGAAAACCACAGCTAATCAAAATGCATAGTTATGCCAGTCACAATGGATACTTCTACAAAACAAGCCTGCACCTAACGCTCAGAGGTCACTGCGGAAGAGTTATCTGAACTATTTATAGAGCCAGGGGATCAGGGGGTTTTCTGTGAGACCGTATCTCCTAGGGATGCTAGCACTACACCCATGAAGTCTCACCAGCATGACCACCGAAACATGAGCTGAACAAGAACACCGCAACACCAATAGACATGCTAATGTATAAAGTTCTGAACATACATACTACTTTGTCGTACTGCACTTACCAGTTTATTCTTTTGAATCTCTATATAACTCATTCCTGGGGTACAGGATAATCTATCTAAATGAATTCCCATGGTTTCTCTTTTGCAGATGTCTAACAACTACCTTTTTCTTTGTTCGATTTGTTTTTTGTTTTTGCAAGAAATGTGAGAAGATTAAATGTTTGTTGCCATCAGATTATAATATAATCTAGTTTACTCCAACATTAGGACCCATTGCCAGACCCCTAGATTAATGATGCTAGTCTTTGTTGTACTGTAGGGGAAGCTAGGAGATAAAAGTGTTCATGAATAAATATAACTAAAATAAAAGAGATTTAGGTGTACATCAAAATAAAGCTAGAAGGAAGTGTCATTTCATTTTGGGTTTTAATTCTTCTAGACAGCCATAAAATTTGTTGTTAAAAATATGAAATACTTTCGAATGAGTATTGAGAAGTATGTTAACTTTTTGAGAAATATCACTTATCCAGTTGGAGTTATTACACCCTTTTTAGTTCCTGTCTCAGGAGCTGGTCAAGGACTAGCTGTGTAAGCAGGAAGCACACACTTGAGCAATGTTTGCTATGGTACTAGGCTGAAACAATGGAATCAGAGAACTCTACATCTGGAGCAAATTAGGACATGTTCGCTGTAGCCTTGAAGAGTGTCTACAAACAATAACATCAATGAATCACCAAGAAAACAGGGCCCCAGATGTTAGCAGAACTGACTCCATGATGGAAGTACCATTCAAGCTGTAAAACTCAGCAGACACAATACCACCTGCCAAAACTAAAACAAAGGACACATCCATTAAAGTCCATATAGTTCTGGAAAAGTTCATAAATGTACTAACCTTGCTTTTTAGCTTCTGTAGTTACACTTCTGGCTAACTGTTCTTATTAACTGAAGTATGTCAACCCAGAACATAGGTTTTGTGCTTAACAACTCACCCTGACAAAGGCTCAGTGTTGCATTGGGATTCTGAACACCCAGTATAGTTGCCAACAGCTAATAAAGACTTTCTATTGTCTTAAACCCATGTCTGAACAGTCTTGTCTGCTGAATACCCCACAACAGAAACCTCTTCTGATTTTGATGACATGCATTATTTTAACATTACTACTATAATTTAAAGCAATGAACACAAAAAAACAGATACATATCCTGTTTTGCCATTTTGATGTTAAAAAACTGTAACCCAAACCATAAATGTTCTAAAATGTCAGTAAATATAAGAATACTTTAGCTCATCTGTTAAAAATTATGCCAATGTAATTAATTTTTCCAAAAATTATAAGCAGTATTTCATGTTGTAATAAAACAACATTTCTGAAAAGTAGTTTGCTAAATAATCTGGATAATAATTCAGTAGAGTTTTGCAGTATTTGTAAAGTAGATTATGAAAGTATCACTGATAAATAATGGCAAAAATATTGGTATGTAGGCATGCAGCCTAACACCTGTCTGCAGACTGCTTCCATGTCATCTAGAGGCAGTGAGAGCCACAACATTTTATGGAATGTAAATAGTTTATGGGGTTATATCAGGTACAACATAATTCAATGTCTGTAAGATGAAAATGTCAAGGTAAATTTCAAATGTATGCTTAAATATGTTTAGATCATAATTAAAATATGTTTGCCTATATGTTTTCATTTTCTCAGTTGTGCAGTGGCTATATATTATTTGTTTGAAACTGATCATTTTTATAGGTTAAAATTTGTCACACACAAAAAAGAAATTTCAAAGGGTTCAAACTGATGTTTCATAGTTTTAATTCAAAAGCAATCACCCTGATGGGCTTTTATCTTTTCATATACAAGCACAGAAGCTATTAAAAAAAAAGAGGAAAGAAACTAGAAGATAAAGACCATTTAATTTGAAACTGTTCAAAAGGCAAAGCATATATATATATATATATATATATATATATATATTCCCTAATTATAGAGTTAACTTTACAGGAGCCCTGTTGTTATTCACAAAATCACCTTTGGTATTTGAAGCTCCCAAGATTCCCTTTTCATGTGAACAAACCTTTAAACATGAATTAGATTTATCTTGACTTCTATCCTGCTCATGGGATATTCACTATCATCTTCTTCCAATAACAGAATTTAATTATTCTAAGTTCTGTGAATGAAGCTAATTAACACATTAGCATAAAATAATTGAAAAGATAGACATAATAATTTCTACCCAAGATTGCTTTATAGCCATGGTAGATTTTGTTTACATGAGATATTCCAAAGGTTAAAAAACTTTAATGATACCATTTTATTAGATATTTAGGTATCTGTAAAGCAACAGCTGAATCATATAGCAAATGTTATAGTGTTGAACTTTAGATCAGTTTAATGAATTGCTAAAATAAGTTCTAATTTGGCTAATTTGACCCTCCTGTTCCATACTATTATACCTTATTTGACAGTGCTTATTGAATTTTTTTCCAGTTAATACTCATATATGGAATCTAAAGTAGCCAAAACAGAGTAAAACAGCAGTTGCCAGGGACCAGAGCAAGGGAAAGTCTATTGGAAGTAATGTTTACAGCAGTCCAAAAGAGAAGTGACAGAAGTAAAGCAGCATGCAGTCACAACAACTGCAACAATGTTATCAAGTTATTGAATTCCTAGTTTCTGAGTTTCACTTGTATAGACAGGGAAGCAAACAGGAAATAGTAGTAAGACATAGTAAAAGAGACACAGATAATGGGGGAAAAAACAGTGAATGAATACACATTTCTCAGGATTTTCTTGAATTTTATAGTAGCTATTTACTAGTTTTGAAATTATGTCATAACAACAATTTACCAAAAAATGAAATAATGCATTTTTCAAAAGGGCTCACTTTCTGTGAATGATCCAAATTATCATTTTGGATAAATATTGCTTTCTTGTTCATTTAATAAAATTGTTAAGCCAAAACAAAGAAATAAACTCGAACTCATTATTTTCAGTTCTAGAAAATAGAATTTACTGCAGATTGAGAGAATATATATTATTAAAAATCACACACAAAATAATTTGATGATAAATATGTAGGTAGAGATTACAGATATATAGATGATAGATAGATGATAAATAAATGATATATATTGATAGATCATACAAAGATGATGATGGATACTTGATTATATAGACAAGATAGTTAGATGGTGATAGATGCTGATAAATGGTAGATATGATTATAAATAGATTAATGATAGAAGATGGATGCAGACAGATAATGAATGAAAAAGATAGAATTATGATAAATTTTATGAAAATAAAATAGATATGTTAGATAACATCTAAATAGATAATATATAGATAGATGCTAATAATTATGCACCAACAGTTTTACTTCCCAGTTCCATTTCTAGAAGAAGAATCTAAAACCTGGTTCTACATACCAGTTGATTGGAACTCTTTTTAACCTTTTATAAAATGTTGATAATTTATCATTCTTAAAAAAATGATTGTTGTTGGGTGCCCAGCTCTCCTGCACAGACAGAGCTGTGTGCACCAGGGCAACAAAGACAGGGAAGGAAGGAAACGGGACCCGAATTCAGTCATCTAGTATATCCCTGGGAAAGGTACCACAGACTAGCAGGCGGGCGCGCTCTCCGCCTGCCCAGAGACCTGCTTTGTACCAACTATTCCTTACAGACAGAACTGTGCACACCAGGACAGCAGAGACTTGGAGTCACTGTCAGGAGAAATCCTCACAGGGAACGAAGCAAAGGGGACAGACTTGGCCACCCAGTATATCCCTGGAAAAGGTCACGCAGACTGGACCAACCCAGGGACCTGCTGTGCACCATATAGCCTGCTGTTACCAGGAGAGCAGTACTCACCTGCCACAGATTACTGCTTGGGTATTGGGGCATAGAGCCCCAACCTCAGACCTGCAAAAGCCCGGGATCCCTGAGATCAACCCCCAGATACTTCTCCAAGGGGCAACCAGTTATCCTTAACAAAACTGACCAAACAAAGGGACACACAGGTTACAGCAGCAGCTCACTAAATTTACAGCAAGAAACCCAGAAACAGCTATCTCCAGGACTTCTCTGGGTGAGAGGAGAGCCCTCTCAACTACCAAGGACCACAGTTACCACTCAGGTCTCTATGCCTGAGGTGAGCTGTGGCAACTCCTGAAAATCACAAGCCATACAGTGACTATACCCAAAAAGCTGAAGAGGCTTCCTTCAGGAAAAAACATCTTCCTGCCAAGGGGATTCTTTCCACCACAGGATTCCAGGAGCTACCAGAAACTAACCCCAAACACCTATGATAGCCCAATGGGTAGAGGCCAGAGTAAAAGCTCAACCAACAAAATACAGAGCAATATGGCATCTGCAGAACCCAGTTATCTAGAGGCAAGTAGCCCTGGACATCCCAGCATAAATGAAATTCAAGAAGATGACCTAACATCTATGCTCATGAAGAGGATAACAGAGGAAACAAAATGCGTAAAGACCTAGAGGAAGATAAACTCAAACAAATTATGGCCATCCATAAAGAAATAGAGGAAGATAAAAACAAACAGATTATGGCCATCCATAAAGAAATAGAGGAAGAAAAAAAAAACAAACAGATTATGGCCATCCGTAAAGAAATAGCAGATAAAGAAAAATAGATTATGGCTATATGTGAGGAAATACAGGAAGTCGCAGCCAAACAGTTTGTGGCCTTTAAAGAGGAAATACTTAAATCACTGAAAGAAATAAAAGAAACAGAGGATTGTTCAAACAAACAGCTGAAGGAATTGAAGGAAAAACAGGAAAATACAGTCAGACAGGTGAAGGAAATCAACAAAATGGCTCAAGACCTGAAGATAGAATTGGAAAAATTAAAGAATATACAAATAGAGGAAATTGTCAAGAGAAATAACTTGGGGAACAAAACAGGAACTACAGAGGTAAGCATAACCAATAGACTACAAGAGATGGAAGAAAGAATCTCAGGTGTGGAAGATACAATGGAAGAAATCTATGTATCTGTCAAATAAAATGTTAAATCTAAAAAAATTACTAACACAGACCATCCAAGAAATCCAAGACAACATAAAAAGACAAAACATAAGAATAATAGGAATAGAGGAAAAAGAAGATCCCCTCCTCCAAGGCCCAGAAAATATTTTCAACAAAATCATTGAAGGAAATTTCCCCAACTTAAAGGAGAGACCAATAAGAATACAAGAGGCCTACAGAACACCCAATAAATTAGACCAGAAAAGAAAATCCTCCTGCCACATAATAATCAAAACCGTAAGTATACCTAACAAAGAAAAAATACTAAAAGCTGCAAGGGAAAAAGGCCAAGTAACATATAATGACAAACCCATTAGAATCACACCTGACTTTTCAACAGAGACTATGAAAGCCAGAAGCTATCAGCCCAGACTACTATACCCAGCAAAACTCTCAATCCTCATAGACGGAGAAAATATATTCAATGACAAAAACAAATTTCAACAATACCTACACACAAATCCAGCGTTACAGAAGACACTAGAAGGGAAAATTCAACCCAAGAAAACTACGTACTTTCAGGCAATAATTAACCTCGCTACAGTAAAACAATAAGCAAGCAAGCACAAAAACTTATGACCACAGCCAACATCAAAATCAAAGCATCTAACAGCCACTGGTCATTAATCTCTCTCAACATCAATGGATTCAATTCTCCAATAAACTAACACAGACTAACAGAATGGATGTGTAAACAAGACCCAACAATCTGTTGTATACAAGAAACACACCTAAGTCACAAAGATAGACATTACCTGAGGGTAAAGGGATGGAAGACAGCTTTTCAAGCAAATGGACCGAAGAAGCAAGCAGGAGTAGCCATTCTAATATCTGATAAAATAGACTTTCAACCAAAATTAATCAAAAGAGATGGGGAAGGTCACTCATACTCATCAAGGGAAAATTCCACCAGGAAGACATCACAATCCTGAACATCTATGCCCCAAACACAAGGGCACCCACATTTGTAAAAGAAACATTGATAAAATGTAAACCACACATAGATCCCCACACATTAATAGTGGGAGACTTCAACACCCCACTCTCAACAAAAGACAGGTCTACAAAACAGAAATTAAACAAAGAAACAATGTCTCTAACAGAGGTCATGGATCAAATGGACCTAACAGACATTTAAAGAACCTTATACCCAAACACAAAAGAATTTACCTTCTTCTGAGCACCTCATAGAACCTTCTCCAAAATAGACCATATAGTTGGTCACAAAGGGAGCTTCAACAGATACAAGAAGATTGGAATAATCCCTTGTATCCTATCTGATCACCATGGAATAAAGCTGGACCTCTACAACAACAGAAATAGCAAAAAGACTACACACACATGGAAATTGAACAATTTCTACTAAATGACATCTGGGTCAGGGAAGAAATAAAGAAAGAAATTAAAGTCTTCTTAGAATTCAATGAAAATGAAGGCACAACATACCCAAACTAGTGGGACACAATAAAAGCAATGCTAAGAGGAAAGTTCATATCACTAAGTGCCTTCAAGAAGAAATTCGACACAGCTTATTCAAGCAACTTAATGGCTCACCTGAAAACCCTAGAAAAAGAAGAAGCAGAAACACCAAAAAGGAGTAGATGGCTGGAAATAATCAAACTCAGGGTTGAAATCAATCAATTAGAAGCAATTAAAACAATTCAAAGAATCAATGACCAAGAGCTGGTTCTTTGAGAAAATCAACAAGATAGACAAACCCTTAGCTAAGCTAACTGAAAGGCAGAGAGACACCATCCAAATCAACAAAATCAGAAATGAAAAGGGGGACATAACTACAGACACTGAGGAAATCCAAACAATCATTAGGAGTTACTTTAAAAATCTATATCCACAAAGTTTGAAAATCTAAATGAAATGGACAATTTTCTTGATCAATTCGACTTACCAAAGCTGAATCAGGACCAGATAAATCAATTAAATAGTCCTATATCCCCCAAGGAAATAGAAGCAGTCATCGAAATTCTCCCATCCAAAAAAAGCCCAGGACCAGATGGTTTCAGCTCAGAATTATACCAGAACTTCAAAGAAGAGCTAACTCCAGTTCTCTTCAAACTATTTCACAAATTAGAAACAGAAGGAACACTACCAAGCTCATCCTATGAAGCCACAGTCACCTTGGTACCTAAACTTCACAAAGACCCAACAAAGAAAGAGAATTTCAGTCCAATCTCCTTTAAGAACATTGATGCAAAGACACACAACAAAATACTTGCAAAGTGAATACAAGATCACATCAAAGATATCCACTTTGACCAAGTTGGCTTAATCGCTGGTATGAATGGGTGGTTCAATATATAGAAATCCATCAATGTGATTCACCACATTAACAATCTGAAAGAAAAAAAAAACACATGATAATCTCCTTAGATGCTGAAAAAGCATTTGACAAAATCCAACATCCATTCATGTTTAAAGTATTGGAGAGATCAGGGATACAAGGCACATATCTAAACATATTAAAGGCAATATACAGCAAGCCTATAGCCAACATCAAACTGAAATGAGAGAAACTTAAAGAAATCCCACTGAAATCACAGACAAGGTAAGGCTGCCCACTCTCTCCATATCTCTTCAACATAGTGCTGGAAGTCCTTACTAGAGCAATAAGACAGTTGAAGGAGATCAAGTGGATACAAATTGGAAAGGAAGAAGTTAAATTATCACTATTTGCAGCTGATATGATAGTATACCTGAGTAACCTCAAAAATTCTACCAGGGAACTCCTACAGCTGATAAACACCTTGAGCAAAGTGGCAAGATACAAAATTAACTAAAAAAAAATCAGTAGCCCTCCTGTATACAAAAGACAAAAGGGCTGAGAAAGAAATTATGGAAACAACACCCTTCACAATAGCCACAAATGACAAAAAGTACCTTGGTGCAACCCTAGCCAAAGAAGTCAAAGACTTGTATGAAAAAAATTTCAAGTCTCTGAAGAAAGAATTAGAAGAAGATATAGGAAGATGGAAAGATCTCCCATGCTCATGGCTTGGCAGGATTAACATAGTAAAAATGGCCATCTTACCAAAAGCAATCTACAGATTCAATGCAATTACCATCACATTACGAACACAATTCTTTACAAACCTGGAAAGAATAATTCTCAACTTCATATGGAATAACAAGAAACCCAGAATTGCTAAAACAATCCTCTATGGTAAAAGATCTTCTGGAGGTATCTCCATCCCTGATCTTAAGCTGTACTATAAAGCAACAGTAATAAAAAACTGCATGGTACTGGCATAGAAACAAAATGGTGATCAATGGAACCATACAGAAGACCCAGAAATAAACCCACACACTTATGGACACCTGTTCTTTGACAAAGATGCCAAAACCATACAATGGAAAGAAGATAGCATCTTCAACAAATGGTGCTGGTGTAACTGGATGTCTACCTGTAGAAAAATGAAAATAGCTTCATGCTTATCACCTGCACAAAACTAAAGTCCAAGTGGATAAAAGATATCAACATAAAACCAGATACACTGAATCGGTTAGAAGAAAAAGTGGATAAGACATTGGAATTCATTGGCACAGGAGACAACTTCCTGAACAGAATACCAGCAGCACAGTCTCTAAGAGCAACAATTGATAAATGGGACCTCATGAAGCTGAAAACCTTCTGTAAAGCAAAGGACATAGTCACCAAAACAAAACGACAGCCTACAGACTGGGAAATAGTAAAATCTAGAGTGGACAGGAACTCCACAAGGAGAGCAACAGAACCAGAAAATTTGAACACAGAGGTCTTCTCAGATACTCATGCTCCAACCAAGTACTGTGCATGGAGATAACCTAGAACCCCTGCACAGATGTAGCCCATGGCAGTTTAGTGTCCAAGTGGGTTACATAGTAATGGTCGGGACTGCCTCTGACATGAACCGATTGGACTGCTCTTTGACCACCTCCCCCTGACTGGGGAACAGCCTTACCAGGCCACAGAAGATGACAATGCAGCCACTCCTGATGAGATTTGATAGACTAAGATCAGAAGGAAGGAGGGGAGGACCTCCCTTATCAGTGGTCTTGGGAAGGGGCATGGGTGAATAAGGGGGCGGGAGGGTGGGATTGGGAGGGGAGGAGGGAGGGACTTACGGGGGGATACAAAGTGAATAAAGTGTAATTAATAAAAATAAAAGAAAATTAAGCAATAAAAATGATTGTAGAAAAGTATTATTGTCCTCTAGGGGTTCTACTGCTTAGCATATATATATCTTAGATATATATTTATGTATCATTGCCTTTATAATATGTTGCTTAAATATGTATATCTGATATGATATATAATATTAAAATAATATAATTATATTGATATATATAAATAAATATATAAAAATAAATATATATATAAATATATTGATATATATAATAAAGATATATTGATATATATCTTTGCTTTGATATATATTTTAGATTTATCTATTATTTATGAATTACAAAAATCATTAGCTTAAAAAATTAGCTTTCATATGCTACAAAAATTAGTTTTTACATGAAAATTTTCAAAGTGGTGTAGTATTTTCAGAAAGGATTACCTTTAGGCAAGATTATATAAAAGAAAGATGGAAAACAAAGTCTAGACAAAATACACTAATATATACGTAATCAAATAATTTAAAGAAGATGACCAATATTTCCAAGAAATCTTGATTATTTAAGAAGGCTTAGTGTTAACATAGTAAAGAAGGAGCTAAAAATTTTGAAAGTAGACAATTTAATTAAATTTTGATAAATTATTTCTAAACTGAAAGAAATAAATTGACATAGAAATGCAAGAAGCATTTAGGACACCATGTGCCCAAAATAAGAGATGAATATCACAAACCACACCCTAATCAAAGTGTCAACAGTGCAATGTAAGAAGTCTGCAAGAAAAAAAAATGCTAACTGATATACAAAGGCAGGAATTGTAGAATGACTCCAGATCTTTTACCAACATCCCCAAAAATCCAGACAAAAAGGAATTCCTATTCTAAGTTGTCAAAGTGACAACAAAATAAAGATGTTATAGCCAGAAAGTTGATGGAGAAGAGAGGGATATTTAAGGCAGACTATAAGTACACAAGAGGATCATAATCTGATATAGAGAAAAATTAAGTTATAAAATTGTAAGAAATTGGATGGAATTTAAAATATATCAAGTGAGAGGATGGATGATAGCTTAGGAAGACCAAAAGTGAAAAGTTCTCTCATTTTTAATGTGTGTGCACAGATAAACAAGGAATACAGCCACTGAAACCAGAGATGGGGTCATGAAGCGAACAAGAAGTATTGAGAGAGGAGGTTGAAGGAATAAGGCATTTCGGAGCTGAACTATGGCAAAGAGGCTCCTGGAGTAAGGAATGAAAAAGGAAGGAGAAGCAATACAGAAGAAACAAGAGTAAGAAGCAACAAAGTTATTTTTTAAAAGAATAACTTAATAAACCTAATTGTATAAGCTATTGATTTTCCTAACTCAAACATAACAGATAAATTGAATAATCTTTGAGCTGTAAAACTAATCCTTTAATTCAGGACCTTTAATTTCTTTACCAAATAGAGAGCATGGTGTACAGTTTAGAGCCTCCATAATCTCACCAGAGTCTCCTTTTTTTTAACTAAATTTTTATTTTTTATATTAATTATAATGTATTCACTTTGTATCCCAGCTGTAGCCCTGTTCCTCATTCAATCCCAATCCCACCCTTCCTCTCTCATCTCTTTCTATGCCCCTCTCCAAGCCCACTGATAAGGGAGGTCCTCCTCCCCTTCCTCTGACCCTAGTCTATCAGGTCTCATCAGGACAGGTGCATTGTCTTCCTCTGTGGCCTGGCAAGGCTGGTCCTCTCTCAGGGGGGAGGTGGTCAAAGGACAGGAGCTCCACAAGGAGAGCAATAGAACAAAAATATCTGAGTCCAGGTGTCTTTTCTGAGACTGATACTCCAACCAAGCACCATTGGTGGATATAGCCTAGTACCCCTGTTCAGATGTAGCACATGGCAACTCAGTATCCAAGTGGGGTCCCTAGTAAGGTGAACAGAGACTGTCTCTGACATGAACTCAGAGTCTTCTTTTAACGTGTACTATTCCAAGCCCCTTTAGTATCCCAGCTCCTCTTGAATCCCACAAAAGACAGCAGTAAAGAATAACAGGGACTCTAGAATCTTCTCACTCATATGATCCAAGATGGATCCAGGCAACATATTTTTAACCTGTACTCTTATTTTTTGGAATAAAGATGCTATGCCATTTTACAAATATATGGGAGCCGTTATTTAAATCCTTTGAATAAGAAGGAAAGAACCTAGAAACATTGGACCAGACTATGACCAAAAGTAACACGGTTAGCAACTGGTTCCATTGCAACATCAGGGGTAGACCCTCGGCAAGGGTGGACCTTCAAGAGTGCCATCAAGAGTGGTCAGCAGTGACATCAGGCTCGTGGCAGACCAAGCTTCTGATTAATTTCCATTCTAACCTTCACCCATGGAAGGGCTTCAGCCATTCTTTCAGCAGGATAGTTATCTCTGTCATACTGAACCCCGTTTTCTTCTGAAACTTTTTTAAGTGAAAAGCATCATACAAACCCAAGTTTTTCTGTTTTCCATCTCAGGCACTTGCTCATTACTCAGGTTTCTACCCCTTTCCCAACTCCCGTGAATATAGCAGACTTGCATATTATATGATTTATCTATTTAAAAATTTTTATTTAACTTTAAAGATGTACTTATTTATATCCATGCATGGTCCTTGGTTGGAGAATCAGTATCAGACAAGCCCCTGTACCCAGTTATATTTGGTCCTTGTGGAGCTCCTGTCCTCTCCAGGTCTTTCTTTCTCCCCTTCTTTCTTATGATTCCCTGCACTTGCCCAAAGTTTGGCCATGAGTCTCAGTATCTGCTTTGATACACTGCTAAGTAGAGTCTTTCAGAGGTCCTCTATGGTAGGCTCCTGTCCTGCTTCTCATTTTCTCCTACTTCCAATGTCAACCCTATTTGTCTTTCTAAGTGAGGATTTATCATCTTACCCAGGGTCCTTTTTCTTGTTTAGCTTCCTTAGGTGTACAGATTTTAGTATATTTATCCTATATTATATGTCTCATATCCACTTATAAGTGAGTATATGTTGTGTGTGTCTTTCTGCTTCTGGGACCTCACTCAGGATGATCTTTTCTAGATCCCACCATTTGCCTGCAAATTTCATGATTTCCTTGTTTTTAATTGCTGAATAGTATTCCATTTTGTAAATGTACCAAATTTCTGTATCCATTTCTCCATTGAGGGACATCTGGGTTGTTTCCAGATTCTGGCTATTATAAATAAAGCTGCTACAAACACTGATTGTCCAACCAAGGACCATGCATGGAAATAACCTAGAACCCCTGCTCAGATGTAGCCCATGGCAGCTCAGTCTCCAAGTGAGTGTCCCTAGTAAGGGGAACAGGAGCTGTCTCTGACATGAACTAAGTGGCTGGCTCTTTGACCTCTCTACCCTCCACCCCCCATGGGAGGAGCAGCCTTGCTAGGCCACAGAGGAGGACATTACAGCCAGTCCTGGTGAAACCTGATAAGCTAGGGTCAGATGGAAGGGGAGGAGGACCTCCCCTATCAGTGGACTTAGAGAGGGGCAGGGAAGAGATGAAGGAGGGTGGGTGGGATTGGAAGAGAATGAGGGAGGGGCCTACAGCTGGGATACAAAGTAAATAAACTGTAATTAATATTAAAAATTAAAAATTTAATTAAAAAATTATGCACTTTAAGTAAATTGTGATGATTTAAGCTTTCTTTGTTGTTTGTAATAATAATAAAAATATTTTAAAGGTAAAAAAAGATATATTTTTATATTATGTGTATGAGTGTTTGCCTGTATGTATGTATGTGCAGCTCATGTGTGCCTTCTTCCTAAGGAGGCCAGGAGAAGGCCTTGTATCTCCTGGAGCTGGAATTAAGGATGATGTGAGCTACCATGTGAGTGATATATCTCCATGTCCTATGCAAGAGCAGGAAGTATTCTTAAATGCAGGGCCATGTCTCTACCCTCTACACATACTGTTTTATTAGCAACAATTTTAATATTATTATGTTTGAATAACAAACATATCCATCACATTTGGAGGTGAAAGTCATGAAATTATCATATCATCATTTTACCTACATACCGACAATACATTTTTTCTTGATAACTAAGTGTTTGCAAGTGAGGAAAGTTGAAAAAAGTTAATTTTTAGTTTAGCTGATGGCACCGCTGTGCTCTGTAATTGTATGAGCACTATTTAGATTTCCTCAGAGCTCCATGCAAAGAAGCCAGAGATGGCAGCAGTAGCATTAATGCTCAGATTCCCTGGTTCTGGGGCCAAGTAGTGGTGGTGTTTGGACCTCATGAACAGAACACCTACCTCTCTTTTGGACACAGGCTGCCCATCGTCCTGGGCTTCATCCTCTTCTTCCTCGTGAAGCTTTCGGCCCAAGCTAGTTAAAATCTACCATTTATTTTCTTCATGCAAAAAAAAAAAAAAAAAAAGTGAAATTTTCCTTAAGCCGGCTTCTATATACAGCAAAACCTTTATAAATAATGTAAGAACAGAATGTTGAATTAAATTATAGTTCAAGGTCATTTGTAATGGACTATGTTAAAATGGATCTAAATTTTTAAATGGTAGATTACTGAGCAAAATTGAATTTGCACAGTAAGCCCCATATATAATAGGTTGTTTTGTTTAAGGAGGGGCCAGAGGTCTACCCAATTTACCTCTAATGCATCTTAAAAACCTGCCCGAGTTCCCTGTTGAAGAACCTACTACCTCTTTCATATTGCTTGTGGACACAAGCAATATTTTTGAGAGGGCTATTCTGTTGGCAACTTTAACATGTTCTCCTTTGTTTACTTCTGTATCCATCATGAGATTTAAAGCACTGCACTGTTGTTAGAATGACTCTTGGGAATTCAAAGGGATTGCAGAGGCTTCTGATGCCTCTTAATCAATGGGCGAGCTGCAGGTTCACTACACTCTTTAGTTGGTAAAAAGGCAACAATTACTCGTCTGTCCTAGACCAGTTCCTTGTCGTATAGCATAATACCCTCTTCCCATTGCTCGTTCCTTCTCTTGCACTTTTCCCTGAAACAGTGACCAGCTGTAATGTGTTTGATGCAAGTGATGTTTCCTGGGTGTATTTTGATTGTTATAAATTATGAATTAAATTATACCATAAACAATGTTGCTTTTGAAAATTGTAAGACATTCTCATAGAAACTACATTTTACATATATATTCATGTCAATACTTCTGATATTGTGGCTATACCTTCCATTGCTGTGGGAACAGACAGGGCTATGTTGTCCATCACTGACATGTTTCATCACAGATTCAAATACCTTTATACAACTCCATTAATATCCCATAAAACTGGATGTGCCCTTTCCAGAGACCCAGCTTCCAATAGTGTAGATATCCACGCCCCAGCTAAAGACGATGCTGCACATATGGTTAGATACATGGAATCACTTCATGTTTGCTGTCTCTCAGGTTTCCCTCTTGGGGGAACACGCTCTTGCTTTGATGCTCTAAGCTACTTCCCAAGATATCTTCTAGAATCTGCTTAATCCGTTTTGACTTAATAGTATTTCATCCATATTTTGCCTTGAACATATTTCTTCTTGAAAATAATATTAAAAATTAAATACAAGACTGTTCATCCTTTGAGCTCTTACCTTATGTGGAGAGTGACTTACCTTTCCCTGAAATTAAAAGGTGTTTTTACAAATAAAGATAGAATCTTTCTGTGCTTATTGTCCATGTTAATTTCACAGCGATGCTATCAAACTTAGCGCGAAATGTTTAGCAAAATTAAAATTTGAAATATCAGCATTTTATTAAATTCAATATTTATTAAAAGCACTGAGCAGTAATACAACAGAACAGCAGGTGGCACTGCAGAGCTTATTACTGTTTTATTCTTCTTCAGTCCGTATGGGCTGTCTAAAGTGACTGACTGGATCCCAGACAGAGTGGCTGAGTCTGTTTTTCTCTACTTGTATAACTGTCTTAGGCACTCAGCATGGAATTCTGGAATTTCCAAAGTGCATAGAAACATATCCAGAATTTCAAATATTGTGTCTAGTAATACAGGTTGCTAGTAGTTATGTTTTATTGGAACATAATATATGGTAATTATTAAAACAGAGCAAGGACGGTTTCATTAAGGACTACTCTAATAGATATGAAGACTACAGCAATAGGATTGGGAGTGGAAGAGAGAGACTGGGCACAAGTACAAATATAGCATGGCCAGTGGGAATTCACAGACAATGGGAGGAATGTTGGGTGGATGGAAATTGCTAAGAAAAAGAGCAATTTTATTAAACAAAACTTACAAATTCTTGATGCACCCATACTGAAGCATTTAGACATTTTCTGAATGACGAGGGAATCTGATAAGGGAGTTCCCACTAAAGTGGTTTTATAAAAAAACACACAGAAATATGGAGTGAATTAAAGACCTGAGATCTTGTCTGTTCGTTGAAAGAATATTGATGTCAGTATGTTGCATTGTATAGATGTGTAGCGAAACACATTGAAAGTATGTTCAGTTTGGCTTACAGTTTTGCTTGTAATCTACACTTAATATTTATTCCATTAGTTGTCATTCAAAAGGTCAATGCACATATTACAAACATAGCGCTTTCACATTGTAGTTTATTGTCAGCTACTCTTGAACTATTTTGTATCTGCCCAGTTTGCTTACTAGAAGCAAGTTTGTTTGGGTTTCCTAACATATTCCTAGCATATTTCTTAACATATTCCCAACAGTAACACCGGTTGAGTTGCAGTTAGTAATTTAATTTTCTCTCCACTGACCTTAAATAGTGACCACAGATCCTGGTAAACATACTGGCATAGGTTCTTGTGACAGGAGGTGTTTATTTGGCATCTAGAATGAGCAATGGAAGAAAGAAGAACTTTAGATGAAGCACAGTCTATCCTAGAGGACAATGAGAGAGAAACAAAGGCAGGGTTGTTGGCTTAGGCGCACCCAAGAGTGACTTGATTACAGCTGGTTAATGTGAATAGGGTTGGTGGACTGGAGTGGGTCCAGACCATTTTAGAGGTCATCATAGGACTTTAAAGATATGCATGCAATGTCAATAGTCAGGCTGTAGAATTAAATGGGTGAAACAGTGGTGAAGAAGCACAGCACACTGGGAGCAGAGCCAAGCTAGAGGAAATGCCGTCTATGCATTTCCTAGAGCTAAATCCACACCGAAATGTAGATTCCGTACCCAAAAGCTCCCAGTTCTGTGGGGGAAGCCAAAACAGTAAATCATGCAATGATGAGATGCTATGTAGTTTCAAACATGGCACACTATAGTTTAAACAAAGTGTGTGTGGACATTAGGAGCCCCCTAAAGACAACGGATTTGCTTTTCTTTGACTCAACAGGAGCATTTACAGCTATGCTGGAGAGACTCCAGTGGTTTCCAGAAACAACCGGGAAGGGGGTTAGGTAGGAATCAGTAACTCATGTTCATATATACATATATATGAGTTAAGATATACATTTATTGTAGACTCATTCGGTTACACAATATTTGAGTACAGTTATTTGTTTCACCAGTGCAATTTTTTCAGCCTTCTCAGTTCACCCTTTCACCCACCTCCTAGTTTGATTTACACTATGCACATTTAAAAATCCCACCTAAAGTTTTACTTTGTTAATTGCTTTGCTAGTTCCTTTGTTGTCCGTGAGCTGGTGTCTCACTCCGTTGTCCATCTTGGTCCGGAATTCTTAGACTCAGTTAAACCTTCTCCCTCAGCTTAACAAGCAGTTGAGACTGCAGGAAAGTGGCACTAAGCCAGGATAAGAACTTGGTTTAATTACCTAACTAATAACCTTTAATGGCACAACCAGGCACCTAAACAGAAAACAAGACAGTTTTGAAATGTGGCTGAATATCCATATAAACACGGACTTTTGACATGACTGGAAAATTCCACTTCAGAAAAGTACAAGTAATGTGTTCTCTTAAATTGAAATTCTAAGTAGGGCAAGTTGAGCCCAGTGTTTTAGAGCCAGCCTCCTCTCTCAGTCCCCACCAGATACCCTCACTGGAACGCTAAACATGTCAGGACCACTAGAGGGCAGACCAAGCTTTCTTATTGGAGAGCCGACCCTGTTTTGCTCTTGCAGTGAACTTGCCTCTGTTGAAAGGCAAGGAATCTCTATAACTCTCAGAAGGAATTATAATTGTACCAGCAGTCTCACGTTTTGTATACGGATCCTGCCTCACTGACATAGTCTGTAAAGATACACCCTATAACCAAGCGGCTGCCTTAGGTTCTTTACCATCACTTTTCTTTTAGCCCACCCAGATCAGATCAGCCTTCTAAGAGACTCTCACAGCTTTTGCTTTCTTGTTGGATTTTTTGACAGATAAAAGAAGGACACTGTCCCCAAGCCCCTAAAAGCAGTTAGAGTGACCTCTGAGAGAGAGAATGAGTGCGTAGGAGTTTTAGGTGCCCTCATAGACAGTCAGGTAGGAAGAGGAACCATGTAGTACTAGGTACTAGAGAGAGAGAGATCTTCCAAGATGGCTGGCGGCTTCTTCATCCTCCTGACCTGAGACGAAATGGTGACAGTTTAACAAAGGCATCTTGGGCTGTTTCTCCTTCTTATGGACTGGCTCAACAAGTTTAAGGACTGATCAGGACAGGTTTATCAAGAGTTGTGGGTCAATCAGCCACCCTGTCTTTAAACTGACCAAGACTCTAGAAGCCCTCATGCCTGAAGGAGAGGCCTGGCAGGATCTTCTAGAGTCTTCCCCTCCAGCTCTGCTTTGCAGAAGGTTTTTCTCCGTGTGTATTTACTCTAAGTGTGTGCTTTGTCACCCGAATAAAAGCATTTCTTTACTAGAAAAAGAATAAAAATTACAAAAATAATGACACCAACAAGGACATTTGTTCAACCATGTTTGTAACAGTTTTATTTGTAATAGCTAGAACCTGGAAACAACTCAGATATCCCTCAGCAGAGGAATGGATACAGAAATTGTGGTACTTTCACCTAATGGAATACTACTCAGCAATTAAAAACAAGGAAATCATGAAATTTGCAGGGAAATGGTGTGATCTAGAAAAGATCATCCTGAGTGAGATATCCCCAAAGCAGAAAAATACACACGGTATGTACTCGTCACTTATAAATGGATATTAGACCTATAATATAGGATAAACATACTAAAATCTGTATACTTAAAGAAGCTAAACAAGAAGGAGGACCCTGGGTAAGATGATCAATCCTCACTAAGAAAGACAAACAGGATGGACATTGGAAGAAGGAGAAAACAGGAAACAGGACAGAAGCCTACGATAGAGGGCTTCTGAAAGACTCTATCCAGCAGTGTATCAAAACAAATGCTGAGACTCATAACCAAACTTTGGGCAGAATGCAGGGAATCTTAGAAAAGAAGTGGGAGATAGAAAGACCTGGATAGGACAGGAGCTCAAGGAGAGCAACAGAACCAAAATATCTGGGGACAGGCGTCTTTTCTGAGACTGATACTCCAACCAAGGTCCATTCATGGAGATAACCTAGAACCCCTACTCAGATGTAGTCCATGGCAGCTCAGTATCCAAGTGGGTATCCTAGTAAGGGGAAAAGGGATTGTCTCTGACATGAACTCAGTGGCTGGCTCTTAACCACCTCCCCCCCCCCCAAGAGAGAAGCAGCCTTGCCAGGCCACAGAGGAGGACAATACAACCTGTCCTGATGAGACCTGATAAGCTAGGGTCAGATGGCAAGGTTGGAGGACCTCCTGTATCAGTGAACTTGGAGAGGAGCATGGGAGGAGATGAGGAAGGAAGAGTGGGATTGGGAGGTAATGGGGGTGTACAGCTGGGATGTAAAGTGAATAAAATGTAATTAGTGTAAAAAATAAAATTTTCATTAAAAATACTGACACAATAGAGTAACAAAATCCATATCAATATTTATATTGCTATTGTTTCATATAAAATTCTTTGCACAACATAGCTTCAAATGTGCATTCATATATTTAAATTTATATCAAATAACTTGTACAGTGTTCCAGGGTTACTGAATAGTTTCTGAACATCCATTAATCTAAAGATCAAGAAAGCTAAAACAGAGCGACAACATAGCATATGTTAATTGCAAGGTCTCTGCTATTTTGGCACCCTGAGAATGTCTGTATGAGACTGAATTTCAAATTACTTTTATAAAGTAAAATTTGAGGTCGCTTTGTTCATTTGAAAGTCATTTTCCTCACTTACATGCTGCTTTCCTCGGTAGCTGATCCAATTTAGAATCATGAAAGTGATTCTAAGTGCTACATTTCTTCCTTCATATGGGAACAGATGATAACTGTACCACGTGGATAATTCTTGCATGTCATGTGATCCTTAGGCACATTTCACCTAGCGTTAGGAATCAGCACATTAGCTGTTTTTCTAACCAGATAATCTTAGCCTTCTGTGAGCATAAGTATATCCCATGTCCTTGAACAGGAAAAACAATGGGCTTTGGAAGTTTCAGGAAACTCATGACTCAAGAAAAGCAAAGAGCTCCAAGCATAAACTCAGTCTTCCTAAAACTCAAGACTTCTCAATGGGCTTAAGAACCGCAAATTTATCTTGTTTTCTGAACGAGGGTATGTTTAAAAGTAAACACATACTGTTTGTATCCAATATATTTTGGTTGATATTTTCAATATTATTATTGTTGTTGTTATTATCATTATTATTATACAGGATCTAATATGTAACTCTTGCTCACCTGGAATTTACTGTATAGACAGGTTGGCCTCTATTGCAAAGAGTGCTGTGTCTCCTGAGTGCTAGGATTGAATTCCTGAGCCATAATCAAGTGCAAAAATCCAAAGATTTAAACCACCTAAGTGAGGTGGTATAAAAAGCTATATCACTCTTGAAGTCTACTTCATATAAAATCAATTTCAGACATTAAAATAACTTTCAGCTACTTACTGTTGGTCCATATGTATCCAATTTATTAAGTAAAATACTTTATTCTTTTTGAGAATTTTTCAAATATTCTGACAAATTCCATTACAAGATACACAAAATGACTAATAAATGACATTTATTTTTTGTTCTTTTTGTGAAGGTTTTATGTAAAGAGATAACTATTAAAAAAAAGAGATAACTATTAATTATTTTTAGGTTCCATATAGTTATTATTTTACATTTTTAATATAGTAATAACCAAGCCTTGGATTGTCATTCTATTTTGAACACTTAGATAGTAGAATATTAAAAAAAATAAGTAATCAAATTTTAGATAATCTTATGATTGTGACTTGAGAACAAAAAGAAATGTTAACAATTTTGTTTTGGCTTACTTGAAACCCTTAAGAAGCCAGCTTCTTCCAAGAGAGAGCCCAGCTTTGATCACTTCCCCCTGAGGGGGGAGCAGCCTTACCAGGCTACAGAGGAAGATGAGACCTGGTGAGACCTGATAGACTAGGATGAGAAGGAAGGAGAGGAAGACCTTCCTTATCAGTGGACTGGAGGAGGGACATGGGTAGAGAAAGGGGAGGTAGGGTGGGACTGGGAGGGGAGGAAGGAGAGAGCAACAGGGGGGATAACAAAGTAAATAAATTGTAATTAATAAAACTTAAAATTAAAAAAAATGAATGGGCAAAGAAAAACAAAACAAACAAAAAAAAAACAACCAAACAAAACAAAAACAAAAAACAGAGAGAGAGAGAGAGAGAGAGAGAGAGAGAGAGAGAGAGAGAGCCCAGATTTTTTGGTTCTATTGGTCTCCTTGTAGAGCTCCTGTTCCATCCAGGTCTTTTTATCTCCCCCTTCTTTTACAAGATTCCCTGCACTCTGCCCAAAGTTTGACTATGAGTCTCAGCATCTGCTTCAATACCCTGCTGGGTAGAGTCTTTCAGAGGCCCTCTGTGGTAGGCTCCTGTCCTGTTCCTTGTTTTCTCCCTCTTCTGATGTCTATCTCATTTGCTTTCCAAGTGAGGATTGAGCAACTTCCCTATGGTCCTCCTTCTTGTTTACCTTCTATAGGAATATAGATTTTTTGTATGCTTATCCTATATCATATGACCAATATCCACTTATAAGTGAGTATATACCATGTGTGTCTTTCTGCTTCTGGGATACCTCACTTAGGTTAATCTCTTCTAGTTCCTATCATTTGCCTACAAATTTCATGATTTCCTTGTTTTTAGGGTTTTTTTGCAAACCAAGGACCATGCATGGAGATAACCTAGACCCCTTGCTCAGTTGTAACCCATGCCAGCTCAGCCTCCAAGTGGGTTCCCTAGTAAGGGGAGCAGACTCTGTCTCTGACATGAACTCAATGGCTGGCTCCTTAATCATCTTCCCCTGGGGACAATGCAGCTATAACCAGGCCACAGAGGAAGACAATGCAGCCAGTCCTGATGAGACCTCATAGGCTAGGGTCAGATGGAAAGGGGGGAGGACCTCACCTATCAGTGGACTGAGGGATGGGCATGAGAGCAGAAGAGGGAGGGTGGATGAGATTGGGATTGGGAGGGGATGAGGGGGGTGCTACAGATGGTATATAAAGTGAATAAGTTTTAATAATAAAAAAATTTTAATTAAAAAAGAGAGAGGTGTGACTTTTCCTACAGTGGTTTCTTTAACATTCACACTCCCAGGAACTTTCCAAGTTTGTGTTAATCTCAGCTGCTTCTGAGAAGATCAGATTAAAAGTCATAATAAAAAAAAAGCAAAGTAAATCCCAGCACACGCATGCTGTTCTCTCATTTTTTACTTTGAGTGGGGCATTCATGTCTTTGATATGAGAAAGTAGACCCTTATCTATTCCAGTTAGAATTCTTGCTAAAATTAACAACTGGTTTCTAATCTCATTTACTGAAGGTATAAATGCAGCCTAAGGACCATATGTCTAAAGCCAAGCATGTCTAAAGTTTCTGTTTTCCACTCATATTAGACAGAGTCATGAATAACAGGATCACAGTCATTTTTGCAAAGTCCACAAGATCCTCATCCTTTTGGATCTCTTCCACCAATGCTAGGCATGGAACAAACACTCTGCCTCTCACGGAGAGGCTCAGCAGGGAATCTTGGCATAGAAATTTATCAGAACTTGGACTTAAAAGAATTAAAATTTTCTTTTCATGACAGCTAATTTCCCAGGCAAACTTAATTTAAATAAAATGGATTATCACATTGCTAGGAAATTCTGTAGTGTGACATCAGCCTCCATTTTAATTACCATTGTTCCCTTCCATTGATAAGAAGGATAGTTTTCTATGTGGCAGGCTCACCATGGCCAGACACTGCCCTTATTATGACCTCAGGATACCTTTTGGGAGATGAATGCAAGTAAAGATAAAAGAAGCTTCTATTTGGATTTCCTCACAACATTATCTGTTTTACTAAGAAGGCGTCCTTTACTAATAAGCAGTACTTAACCCAGAGTCTTGGAAATGAATGTCTTAAAAGTGAGCTATCATTTTCACAAGATGATATTATTAACCTAGTCATATAGCAGTCTCATAGTCTAAACTTTGTAGGCATGAGAGCCACAGGTGTCCCAGTTATTTTACTCTCAGTGTTCAGCCTGCTCAATGGATATTTATCAAATGAATGAATGTTCACAAATATAAACAGGATAGATCATGCCCAGTTGAGTAACCTCATCTCTTAACTGTAATAACTTGTATTCTATTGGCCATGGGGCTTGCTTCATTCAGTGATGATTGCCTGTTTCTATAGTTTCATATCTTGATAACTGTAGAACAACCAAGCAAATTTCCCCTTCCTTGCTCAGCTCTGAAATAAAATTTGTAAAATTCCAGTCTTTCTACATTCTAGGTAGCACTCAAAAGCAATGCATAATTGCAATCTTATTTTTAAAAATTGGGTTGTTTTTCTCTTCTTCAGAACAGTGTCTTAAATATTTCTTCCATTTCCTCAGTCTATTGGGCCTTCAAGAAAAGGAAAACACAGGTTTGGACATTTGTGTGAATATCAATAGACTTTCTAATCAGTTATGACTGATTGGATTAAATTCAAGTTTTCTAAGGTTTCCCCCAGTGATCTAGGAAGACCTTGGTAAGATGGTGTGGTCTCATGCCGGCTCAGAGAGAACATCCCTAACTTTTCTGTATGCTGTGTGCTTCTTTATTTTCCCTCCCATAAAGACAGGACTGAGAATTATATACAGTCAAGACTGGCTGATAATTACAGGGATGTAGTTGAACATTACTTTCAGTTCTAACCCACATTTACTTGAAGAAGTCATATTAGGTGATAACACTAGTAAAGAATCATTTTCCTCCCCTCATAGTTTGTAAAACTAAGTAGAAATCTGAATTATTATGCCTGCCTCTTCAGAACGATCACTGCAATCTAAAAGTTTGAGAGAAGTTTAAGCACGGAACAATAATAAGTCATTTTAAGTTCACTATAGAAACATATAAGAGGCGTTCTAAATCGGTTATGAGTTTCAGAAAATTCACAAGTATTTTCCAAGACTATAAAATAGAATTATATTTACAGCTTATCTTATCAGTCATGGTTGTATGTCATGGTCTAATTCTATCTCTTAAAAAAATTAAGCCTTTGGGGTTGTAAATGGCCGAGACACTTATTTCTGTACAGAATCCAGATCTACTGTATATATTTTCATTCTTGTTCTTATTATTAATTTATCTGCATTGTATCCCAGTTGTAGCCCCCTCCCTCATCTTCTCCTGGTCCCACCCTCCCTCTCTCTTCTACCAGCCCCTATCACTCTTCTGTAGTCCACTGGTAGGGGAAGTCCTCCTCCCCTACTGTCTGACCCTAGCTTATCAAGTCCTATCAGGACTGCTTGGATCCTCTTCCTCTGTGGACTGGCTAGGTCACCCCACCAGGGAGAAATGATCTAGGAGCAGGCAACAGAGTTCATGTCAGAGACTCTCTTTTTTCCTCTTACTAGGGCACCCACATGGAGACTGAGCTGTCTATGGGCTATATCTGAGCAGGGGGTGTAGGTCCTCTCTATGTATGATTTTTGGTATTTTTGGTTGATGCATTGGTCTCTGCAGTACCCCCTGGCTCTGATTTTTTGCGTTTTTTTCTCCTTTTTTTTTTTCTTTTTCTTTTTGGTCTCCTTGTGTGGCTCCTGTCCCCTCCGGGTCCTTTTATATTCCCCTTCTTCCATAAGACACTCTGTGCTTTGTCCAAATTTTGATGTGAGTCTCTGAATCTGCTTTGATTCCCTGCTGGTGGGAATCTTTTAGAGGACATCTGTGGTAGGTTTCCATCCTGTTCTCTCTCTTCTACAGCTTCTGGTATTTTCCCTTCTGAATGAGAATTAAGCATTTTTTTTCTAGGGTCCTCCTTGTTGTTTAGCTTCTTTAGATCTGTAGTTTTTAGTATTATATAATATGGATAATATCCACTTATAAGTGAGTATTGGAAGAATCTTGAGTTTCTTATGATTATCCCATCATTAACATCACAAAATCTCCATGAAGTCCTCATAATGCACTTCCACACATTCCAAAAGGAATTAATCATGGTAAGGAGGTCTCTGCTCTGTGGGGACTTAGTCACAAAGTGGGCCGATTAAAAAGAAAATGCTTGTTGTTATTCTATGAACCTTTACATTCTGAGTTTCCCCTCAAGTTAGATTTCATTTTAAAATATCATTAAATTAACAGTTGAATAAAGGCTTTTATTACATTAATGAAAATATTAAAAGTGATTTTTAATTAAATTTTTTACATTAATTACAATTTATTCACTTTGTATCCTAGCTGTAGTCCCCTCCCTTCTTCCCTCCCAATCTCACCCTCCTTCTCTCATCTCCTCCTATGCCCCTTCTCAATTTTATTTTATTTTAAAAGACAATTTAAAAAATTATTTCTAAGAACTTCATCCGTTATTGACATCACCCTTGGTCTTTCCTCCCCAACTCTGATACCTTGAACACCCCCTCCCAAATTCATGATCTCTTCTTTAATTATCATTGTTTGTGTGTGTGGGGGGCTATACAACCTGTTGATATTCCTTGGCAATGCACATATGTATACATGTACAGGACTGACTTGACAAGATCTGGAGGAGCTCATCCCTGGAGAAAAGTGCTTCTCCTGCTCTCAGCAGACATTTGCCAACTATAGCTCTTCATCTAGTGGGAGGACCTTACGGAATTTTTTCTGTCTATGTTGGCATGTCAACTGATGTCATTTATGCAGGTCTTGCTCAGGCAACTATATTGTTGAGATTTCATGATGCAGCTTCCCAGTCACATAGACAGGACACTAGCTACAGGAAGACTGAGCCTCTGGCTTTCACTTTTTTTTTTTTTTTCTGCTTCCAATTCTGCAGTTTTTCTTGATCCTTCAGTGAAAGTATTGTGTGGCAGCTGTAACAACTGGATCAGGCTACCCATAGTCAATTTCAGCATTTAGACTAGTTGTGGATCTCTGCAACCATCTCCTTTGTTGCAAAAAGAAACATGTTTTCAGAGACAGTCCCTGTTCCCATTACTATGGAACCCACTTGAAGACTGAACTGCCATGGGCTACATCTGTGCAGGGGTTCTAGGTTATCTCCATGCATGCTACCTGTTTGGAGTATCAGTCTCAGGGAAGACCCCTGTGCTCAGATATTTTGGTTCTGTTGCTCTCCTTGTGGAGCTCCTGTCCTCTCCAGATCTTACTATTTCCCACTTCTTTCATAAGATCCCCTGCATTCTGCCCAAAGTTTGGCCATAAGTCTTAGCATCTGCTTTGATAGTCTGCAGGGCAGAGCCTTTCAGAGGCCCTCTGTGGCAGGTTCCTAACTTGTTCTCTGTTTTCTCCTTCTTACTGTCTCTGACTTGAACTAATTGGCCTGCTCTTTAATCACCTCCCCCTGAAGGGAGAGCAGCCTTACCAGGCCACAGAGGAAGACAATACAGCTACTCCTGGTGAGACCTCATAGACTAGGATCAGAAGGAAGGAAAAGTCCCTATCAGTGGACTTAGGGAGGGGCATGAGTGGAGAAGGTGGAGGAAGGGAAGGATTGGGAGGGGAGGAAGGAGGGAGCTACAGGGGGGATACAAAGTGAATCAAGTGTAATTAATTTTTTTAAGCATGTTTTCCAACATCTGCAGAGACTCACAGTCAAACAATAGGCCGAGCTTGGGAGTCTTGTGAAAGAGTGAGAGGAAAGATAAAGAAAGCTGGAGGCGCCAAGGACACCACAAAAAGACCTAGAGAGGAAACTAACCTGGGCTCATGGGGGCTTACAGAGACTGAACCAACATCCAATGAGTATGCACCGGCTGCATTTAGACCCCCTACACATATGTATCAAAACCGCTGCCTGGTCATAACATGGGTCCCCTAACAACGGAGTGGGGGTTGTCTCTGACTCTGTTGTCTGCCTTTGGAGTCCTTTCCCCAAGCTGCCTTTTCAGGGCTCATTTAGTCCTGCTGTGAGTTGAGATGCCAGAATGGGTTGGTAGCCTTTGAAGGCCTCTCCTTCTCTGAGGAAAAGGAGAAGGGAGAAATGGGGGAAGGGACCATAAGGACTAGAGGAGAGGAAGGATGGGGCTGGGATGACTCTGTAAAGTGATTAAATAAATAGACAAAGAAAGAAAGAAAGAAAGAAAGAAAGAAAGAAAGAAAGAAAGAAAGAAAGAAGTATCTTTGATGAGGGATGAGAGCAAAACTTATATGTGGGTAGAAGGGTAAATATTTTTAGCTTTTATCTATACCTTTTCACAACAAACTTGAGACTTTTATCTGTCCTTCCCCATTACCATCATTACCATCCAAGTGGTAATGTTTATTACAACTGATGAGGCTGCTTTGACAATTCATCATCATACAGCCATAATCCTTCTATCATACATAGTAATCCTTCAGTCTTACACAGTTTATGGGTTTAAATAAATGTACAATGACATGCATATTAGAATATCATACAGATGACTTTTATGTACTAAAATCCTCCCTTTTCTTCTTATTATCCTAAGTTTCTTCATAAACCCTATTAATGGGCAATTTTTTCTAACACCCTAGATCTGGAAGAATATGTGTTTTATGTCACTTAGCAAAATGTATTTAAAATTCTTTAATGTCTTTCCATGGTTTAATTGTGAATAATTGTTTAGATAAAATGCTTTTTTTTTTTTGGCCTGGATCTATTATAGTTTTTCCAGACAATTGCTTTCAGAGGGACATCTTGGTTACTTTTAAATTTTGAGAATTTACATAAAGATGTGACAAATATCCATGATAACTGTTCCTTGGTGATTTCTTTCTTTCTTTATAATATTTTTATGTTTAAAAAATGACAAATTAATTCATAATTAGTGTGTTCAGAAGAGCTAAAGAGGAATACTTTATACTCATTAAAGAAAAAAACTAGCAATAGGATATAATAATACTAAACATATATGCATATATGCACTGGACACACGATAATCCAATTAAAAAAAAACTAAACAAAAAAAGCACTAATAGATTTTAGGTCATAGATCAACTCTAAGACAGTTACAGTAGATGATTTCAATACTGCACTCTCACCAATAGGAAGGTCATCCGGGAAAAAATAAACTAATTAGGAAACTCTAATTTAATGACATCATAAATCTAATGGCCCTAAAAAGCTTCTGTAGACATTTCCTCCACACAGTAAGGAAGACAAGTTCTTCTCAGCAGGCCATAGACTGCTATCTGTACCAGGTCACATCTTAGGAAATAAACCAAGTTTAAACAAACAGGAAAATTGAAATAATGTCCTGAATTCTATCTGACCACTGTAGATTCAACCTGGATATCAAAAACAGAAATAGCAGAAAGTATACAAGTTCGTGGATGTCAAACAACTCACTACCTAACCAAGATTAAGAGAAAGAAGGAATCAGGAAGGAAACTTAAAATTTCCCAGAACTGAAAGAAAATGAAAATACCAGGTTCTATTTTACATTGATCTGTATTTAGACAATTGTATGGATTGCTAAGATATATTGTATTGATATAAGTAGTTTGTCTACTCTAAATTTCAAAGTTATATAACAGAAAATTACCAAATTTATGAGAATTTTAAGAGTAGAAGCTTTTATATGCGTATTATTCTCAGCAACATTTAATTGTATCATCTTAATTTTTTAAAGCCATTATTGATTCGAAATACATGACACTAGCATATGTCTTTATAAAAATCCCATTCATTTTATTTTTTGAAATAACTTCTGTAACCCAACATACTACTCCTAGACAATAAATGAACATCAAAAAATGCTTTAAACATTTGATTATCTTGTATAATTTAATAATATTGAAGGCCAAAGGGCATTTGTAAACTTATTTCTGAATGCTTAACTTGAATTATACTTTAAAAGAGCAGAGTTCTGTCTGGTTCTGCTATTCAAAGATGGAATAGACTCACAATTTCTCTTTTCTCTTGAAACCTATTTATTTTACTTTAACTTTAATGTTCTCTCCCTGATTTATCAGTTTGTGGGTCTCAGCTTCAACAACTTTTCATGTCCAAAGAGAATTCTCAGTACGTTTTTTTTTTCAGTTGGCCTCATCATTTGTTAACCATGTTTCAACGAGCTACTGTGTTTACCTTTCATCTCTTGCTTCAAATTTTTCTGTGGTTTTCCTTCCTTCCTTGTAGAACTTTTACAAATAAATATTCAAGGCATATGAGAATAATGTCTTCTTTGGAAAGCTCATAAAAAATAGTTACATACAGTAGAACATTGGCTTTCTCACAACATTTGACTAAAAAATATCAAATATAGGAGAACATTTTAGCCCCCGGAAAGTAAATCTAGTTTAAGATTTAAAAAAAAAAAGTTGAAAGAGTCCATTTTATTTCAGAAATGAATAAAACATATGTCAAAAAAATAAGTCTTCACTAGAAATCATTAACTATGCCTTAGCTTCCTAGTGACTGGAAGTATACTATTAAAATACAAAGTCATCCAAATAAAGTATTTTGCATTGTTTGTTTTTCTCCTAATGCAAAACAACCCCCTCCAAACAAACAATTATCTGGAAGAAAGAAGATGCAGAGACTCCCCTCCACATTCCTCACTCTAGCCACAGGGTTCCCCTTAGGTAACTCAAAGAGGCCATGCATACTAAGGTCCTAATGCCTTCTCTGCATACTTGTCCTCCCTTCCTCCTACCAGTCAGTAAGTACTAGCTATAGCTGCTCTGTCTTAGAATTCAGTCAGATTTTGTTCCTTGACCACACCATTTAACTAGCTGTGTTAATGTTGGTGTGCTTTCTATGTCTTTACCCTTTCAATCTTTCAGTAGAGATTCTCTCTCTGTCTCTGCCATGATCATAGTATTTTATTTGTCTATTGCCTGCCTTGTCACTGGATTAAACTTTACATAAATAGAATTTCCTTGTCTCTTTGTCTTTTCATAGCTTAATTCAGCAAATCTGAACAGCACATAGTAGCTATAGGGTTTCATTATTTTGATGGTCTTGTGCTCTTCAGTATATTGACTCTTCTGATTGATCATCAGATCACAACATTTTACAAATGGGAAGATTTTAGAGTACTGGAGCTCAATTATACATTTAATGTTAGTCTCACCACAACTTTTTGTCTAAATTGAACAAGCAGTATTCTATTCTTTCTATATGGAAAATGCAATATTTCTCAAAGATGCACTATTCAATATTATAGCAAAGTTATTCACAGAATAAGTATAAATTACTTTATTAATTCAACAAATGTTTATTAATCTCAGAACTCTAACTTGAGAATGCTTGTTGGGACATATTAAAGAACAGAATGAAGACAACACAAAAACCTTGTTATCATAGTAAGTTTATAATCATCACAGTGTATTAGAACGTGACATGGAGAACAAGAAGCTACTCAGTATGAACGTTGTAAAGATGAGGGAGGTAGCTGGGATAAATATGGAGTCATACAGTTATCACAGAGCCATTTATGCTGTATAAATGGCTATAGGGAATTTAAATTATGCTGTATAAATGCTATAGGGAATTTAAGACTTGGGGAGAAAAGTGGGAAGCAAGAGGTGTGTGCATGTGTGTGTGTGTGTGTGTGTGTGTGTGTGTGCACGCGTGCATGCGTGCACGTGAACGCACACCTAGGGAAGCAAGCAATACAGTGCCTAGAAGGTACCAAGAACAAACTGAAGTCAGATGGCAAAGTCTGGAGGACTGAAAGACCAAAAGATAAGCAGCGATTGTTAACACTATGTAGAGTAGGCGCGGTATAGCAAGAGCTACCTCGCTGCATTCCTTCCCGCCTTCCCGGTTCCGCCTTTCCGGTTCCGGGTGGGTATGTGACTTGGCTCACAATCTGCCTTCCCGCCTTCCCTGTTCTGGGTACGTGACTTAACTACGGCTTTGTTCAAACCACCCAATCAGACCCCTGTAACTATGCTCGCTTCTGTAACTACGCCTCCTGCTCCTGAGCCCTATAAAAACCCGTCACCCCAACCGAGAGGCGCGCAAGTCCTCCGATAGGCTTGGTCGCCCCGGGTACCCGTGTATCAAAATAAACCTCTTGCGGCTTGCATCCGAAGGCTGGTCTCGCTGTTCCTTGGGAAGCGGGGTCTCCCCGTCTAGATAGGCTCCTGGGAGTCTTTCAGGACCAATGAGTTTATTGGGATTACATGCAGAAGTTACATAGAGAAGTGGTTACTTACAGGGCTTTGGATGACCTCCAAGGAGCTATACAACAAAACATTCTCATCTCTGTATGAATGATGACTTTACATAGCTACATTGAATGATTTTTTTTAAATGTTTATTTATTTATTTATTTATTTATTTATTTATTTATTATGTATACATTCTTCTGCCTGCATATACACCTGCACCAGATCTCATTACAGATGGCTGTGAGCCACCATGTGGTTGCTGGGAATTGAACTCAGGACCTTTGGAAGAACAGTCAGTGCTCCTAACCTCTGAGCCATCTCTCCAGCCCTACATTGAATGATTTGTCCTTTCCATTAACCTTCGTGTATCTATATAGGCTAGCACTTCCTGGGACCACAGAAGTGCCTGCGCTGGCTGACAGTTGTAGTAGAGAGTGAGTAGAATCTCAGGTGAGGGTTCAATGACTCTTTCTATCATCTGCCCCACTAAGAGAATGCCAGTAGTCAATAGGCCCAATCTTACATGTCTTTTGTATGTAGTCACAGTTGCTCTGATGAAAATGATGTCCAAAGAACAGTGTTCAGTAACAGTAAGAAAATACGATTCTAAACATAGCATTGGACAATGCAAAGACCTTAGATTTTCCTGTGAATGGAAAGGAGAGTTTCTGTACTGTGCTAAGTACAGATTTTATTATACTTAAGATTTAAAGACTCCTTTGGGATTTTATTTAGAAAAGAGTCTCTAAAGCTATAGTAAATGTAAATTCAGTAGAAGTGTATCCTAACAACCTTAGAGGGAGAGGACCACAGCTAATGTCTTGGTAGTTATGGTTCAGTTGTTGAGAGATAACTCAATTCCAAACATATTTTGGCCTTGGAGTTTGGCATGGACTAGGAAGAGAATGGTCAAAGTCAGGCTAAGGGGAAGTGTAGCATGGCAGGAGCACCTGTGACTCTGAGGGACGACAAGAACTTGGACTAAGATTGTAGTAGAAGCAGAATAGAATAGGTTTGACCTTAACTTTATTCTGGGTACAGAACAATGAGAAAAAAAAAACTAGAAAATGTAGACAGTAAGAAAAAACAAGCAATTGCAATTTGAAAAAACTTGTCTGAATAATCATTTATTTATTTCATATTGTAATTAATGTGAGCAAGGAATTGCCTTAGGAAGTTTGTTGATTAAAAAAAAGCCAAGAAGTGATAACTAACTACCTCTTTGTGCAGATGATGATAGGGGTGGTATTATCTGATCAACAAATTCCCATAATAAATTTTTGTTATGCATCAAAAGGTTTCTCCCACTTTCTGAGCACTCCATCCATCTCATTCATCGCTACTAGATACATATTTTAAAGAACAACTCTGGCTATTACAAATAGAGCTGCTATAAACATGGTTGAGCAAGTGTCCTTTTTGTGTACTTGAACAAACTTTGGGTATATACCTAGCAGTGGTATAGCTGGGTCTGGAGGAAGCACTATTCCTATTTGTCTTAGAAAGCGCCAGATAACTTTCCAGAGTGGTTGTACCAGTTTACATTCCCACCAGCAGTGGAGCAGGGTTCCCCTTTCTCCACAACCTCTCCAGCATGTGTTATCGCTTGAGTTTTTCATCTTGGCCATTCTGATGGGTGTAAGGTGATATCTCAGGGTCGTTTTGATTTGCATTTCCCTGATGGCTAATGAGGATGAGCATTTCTTTAACTGTTTTTCTGCCATTCGATATTCCTCTGTCGAGAATTCTCTGTTTAGCTCTGTTCCCCATTTTTTAATTGGATTACTTGGTTTGCTGCTTTTCAGCTTCTTTAGTTCTTTGTATATACTGGATATTAGTCCTCTGTCAGATAAAGGGTTAATAAAGATTTTTTCCCAATCTGTAGGCCATCAAAGGTGGAATGGGTACAGAAATTGTGGTATTTTTATACAATGGAATACTACTCAGCAATCAAAAAGGAGGAAATCATGAAATTTGCAGGCAAATGGTGGGATCTAGAAAAGATCATTCTGAGTGAAATATCCCAGAAGGAGAAAGACAAACATGGGATATACTCACTTATATAGACCTATAAGATATGATAAACATAATGAAATCTATACACCTAAAAAAGATAATCAATTGAGCGGACATGGGGTAAGATGATCAATCCTCATTTAGAAAGACAGATGGGATGTGCATTGAACGTATGACAGGAGTCTACTGAGCGCATCTGAAAGACTCTAACTAGCAGTGTTTTCAAAGCAAAGACTCATGACCAAACCTTTGGCAGAGTACAGGGAATCATAAGAAAGAAGGGGAGTTAGTCTGATGGGGAAAGGATAGGAGCTCCACAAGGACCAAATATATCTGGGCACAGGGTCTTTTCTGAGACTGATATTCAACCAAGGACCATGTATGGATATAACCTAGAACCTCCACTCAGATGTAGCCTGTGGTAGCTCAGTAACCAACTGGTTTCCCAAAGTGAGGGGAACAGGGACTATTTCTAACAGGAACTCAATGACTGGCTCTTTGGTCTCCCCACCCCCGAAGGGAGGAGCAGTCCTGTTAGGCCACAGAGGAGGGCTTTGCAGCCAATCCTGAAGATACCTGATAAAACAGGATCAGATGAATGGGGAGGAGGTCCCCCCTATCAGTGGACTTGGAAAGGGGCACGGTGGAGATGAGGGAGGGAGGGAGGGAGGGACTGGGAGGGAATGAGGGATCGGGACACGGCTGGGATACAGAGTTAATAAAATGTAAATAATAAAAAAAATAAAATAAAATAAAATAAAATAAAAAGAACAACTTTGGTCCTATTTCCCTGTGTGAGACACACTTAAGAATCATCATCACCTATAGGATGAGAACCTCCTTAAATGACAACATCCAGCTTCAGATCCATACAAACTTTCTACATTCTCTACTTTAGCCCCAGAGATGGGGACAGACGCAGAGGGTGATAGCTACTGACATTGTTCTTGCTCCTGTGTAAACAGCGAGGTGCACTGTGAGGAGACTCTTGGGGACAGGTGTGGATCTTAGGCTTCTGGAAATATTTCCAGCAGCGAACCATATGTTATGCAATAATATTGAAGTTTTATTCACTTTATTTTAAAAAAATATAATGAATAACTATTTATATTTGAAAAACAGTTTTAATTATATTTTACTGTCACCATATGAATGAGGTGTGTTTTTGATAGCAACCCATTTTCACACTCATATCCTTCTACAATAATATATTGAGTATCAACTATGAAGCTGAAAATAAGTTAATTATTTGTGTGAAAGCCAGAGTACATGGAACATAGGAAATAAATAGTTGTATATAGGTTTCAAACCAAAGAAAAATATAACAAAAGAGCAAAAGACAAACACAAGTAACTCAGAAAGAAAGGATACAACGTTTTGCTGTTGTTGACACCTTCAATATGGTTGGCATTAGTTGGACATATATTGTTACAAGTAGCTTGAGGCCAATCATAAAAAAAAACTTTGTATTTCACATAAGAGACAGGATTTATCCTGTCAGCGCACTAAAAACGATGAAAGCTCTACCAAGTGGTAGGAAAAGTTGATGAAGTATTGGGAAAGCTGCCAGCAATGAAAGGCATCATGGGAAAGATGGAGGATTGCCCTGACCGTGTGGAAAGGTTTTCCAACGGAAATGGAGTTTTATTGGTTGCAGACATTATACCAGTACACAAGGGAATGGAGCAATATATAAGAAAAATCAGTGAGACTGGCAGTTTCTTGAATGGAGGGGGCATGCATGGCAAGTAGATTCAGCATAGGAAAGTAGTGAAAATACAAACAAAAGAACAAAAAGATTCCAAAACTCTATATTAGTATTAGCGAAAAAGGAAAGGGGAGTGAGAGTGGAGACTGTTTTCAGTAAAGAATGTATTTCAATTAAAAAAAAAATTATAGATGATGAAAAGTCATCCGAAGGTGTGTGCTGAATTTCAGCTCCTTCCACTCCACCAGCAAATGGAGGAGGGTTCCCCTTTATCCACATCCTCTCCAGCATGTATAGTCACTTGGTTTTTTGATCTTAGCCATTCTGTTGGTGTAAGGTGAAATCTCAGGGTCGTTTTGATTTGCATCTCCCTAATGACTAAGGATATTGTGCATTTCTTTAAGTGTTTCTCTGCCGTTCTATATCCCTCTACAGAGAATTCTGTTTTGCTTTGTACCGTTTTTTAATTGGATTACCTGAATTGTTGCTTTTTAACTTCTTTAGTTCTTTATATATTTTGGATATCAGCCTTCTGTCAGACATTGGGTTGATGAAGATCTTTCCCAGTCTGTAGGTTGTCATTTTGTTCTGATGAGTGTCCTTTGCTTTACAGAAGCTTTTCAGTTTCATGAGGTCCCATTTATTGATTGTTACTCTTAGAGCCTGTGCTGTTGGTGTTCTCTTCAGGAAGTTGTTTAGTGTACTGATGAGTTCTAGGCCCTTCCCCACCTTTTCTTCTAACAAGTTTAGTGTCTCTGGTTTTATGTTGAGGTCTTTGATCCTCAGAGTAAAGGGCTGGAAAATGTATTTCAAGCAAATGGACCCAGGAAACAAGCTGGAATAGCTATTCTAATATCTAATAAATTAGGTTTTCAGCCAAAATTAATCAAAAAAGATAAGGAAGGGCACTTCATTCTCATCAAATAAAAAATCCACCAGGAGAACATCACAATTCTGAACCTCTGTGCCCCAAATACAAGAGTGTCTACATTTGTAAATGAAACATTAAATGAAGCTTAAATCGCACATCCATCCCAGCACCTTAATAGTGGGAGATGTCAACTCCCACTCTCACCAAGGAGGGAATTTTAATGGCTACTTTGGACCTATCCATCTTCAAGTGGATGATGAGGTCATGAAACCTAGAGGGGAATACACTATTGCCAATTCCCTAAACTAGTTATAATTTCTAGCTTTATTCTGTATATTTATTCTTATCCACACAGGTAATGAGGCTCCTCTCACTTATAAAAGAAGCTTACTTATACAAAACCCACAAATGTTCAAAAATGCAGAGAGCAGCAGATACGGGTTGCCCAAACCCATCTGATATATATAGAATACAACCTCTAGTCTTCATTTTTAGAGAAGAATCACGTAAGAGTACACAGGAAGATGGTAAGAAAACAGAGTACAAGAACAGCCTCAATGAGACAATGTTTTCTATTGATGACAGGAAAGCTGAACTCATGTAATTTAAACATTGCCTGCATAATGACTCCACCGGACATGCCAAGTCCAAAGGGGGAAATCACCTCTAAATGAAGAACTGTAATGTTGTGTTAAAGGTATAAGAATGAAATTAGAACTGTATCTATTTCCGTATACAAATTTTAACTCCAATTAGATCGAAGACCAAAATGTAATATCTGAAACACAGAAACTGCTACGAGAAAACAAAGTCAGTGCAATTCATGATTCAAGTATAGTGAAAAGGACTTTCTGATGAGGACTCCATGTGCTCGAGAATAAAGACCCCCAGGGCATGGTGGCACAAGAATTTAATCCCAGCACTCTGGGAGGCAGAGTCAGGCTGATCTCTGTCAATTCAAGTCCAGCCAGGTCTGCAAAACAAGTCCAGGACAACCCAGGTTACACAGAGAAACCTTATCTCAAAAACAAACAAACAAACAAACAAAAAAACAAGAATAAAAACCCACAATTAAAATGTCAGACATCTTAAAATTGAAAAGGTTCGTTCGGTACAGCAAAAGAAAAAAGCCATTCATTATTTTCCTAATATCCTAATCCGATCACAGAGCTCATTCTTGTGGCCCAATTTTATCTTAATCATGTGTCAAACATTCCAGCTTCCTCCAAAGTCTCACTCCTCTGGGGATGAAAGCACACAGCTACGGAAGCAGGGTACTTAGTTTTCACCATCTACCACTTATGGTATGATGCTGTACCTAGGGGGAAAAGGGAATTTTCTAAGTTAAAAATCCCTCTAGGTGCCTTATCTTCTGTGATAGGAATTCTCCCTGCTTTGCTTTGGAAATTTAATCAGTAACAGAAAAAAGTAGCTTCTGTGACTGTGTGGTCAGAGCCACCAAGCAAATCATTTCTACTCTTGATGCCTTCCAGCCTTCCTGTACAAGCCGAGGATTACTACACGGAGGATTCCTAAGAAACCCTACATGTTTAAAGCTTTGATTATATAAATAAAACATGTAGAGTATAATTCCAAAGGGATGGCCGAATTGTCTGTGAAACCACTTTGTATGAAAGAACTACTGAATTCAGTTTCAGTAAGTGCTTTAAAAGCAACACCATTTCGAAGACAGTATTTTTATGGAAATTTCAGGGGGAAATTACCTTAGAATGTAGATGTGCAATGAAGGTTTCCCATTTCTACTCAGTGCTCTGTGAAATATTGGAAATTTCTTCTCGTTGAAGAGCCAGGGCTCCTGCAGGCGGCTCCATTAGCCAGTCTGTGCTGTGAAAAGCCCCACTCAGCGCAGTTCCAGTAGGAGGCTTTGTGATCCTCTTTGTGATGTCGCTCAGAAACCTTATAGGATTCTAACACCGTGGAATAATTGCCTTTTAATGCCAGTGCAGTCTTTGGCAGGAAGGCCAAGTAGAAAAAAAAATGCACGAGCAATTTGATGAGGATAAATATCTTCTCACTTGAGCCTTTCCTTTCCACAAATGACTTCCAGCCAAAGCATGAAAACCCTCTAAATATTAATGCAACCTGGTAAACGAGTGATCCAGATGCACATGAAAAGACACGTGGATCTGATCATCTCAATTGTACTTATACCAAATGAAGCTGTGTAATAAAATTATATGTCTATCTATATATGTATGAATGTATGTATGTATGTATGTATGTACGTATTGCTGAGAGGGAACCTTCTGCATAAAAGTATAAACTTCTTAGCAAACAAACCTATAAACCTTCTGCTCACAGGTTTTAGCTTCACTCACTAAGACTCTCCAGTATTCCTTTCCAAAGCGTACTATCTAAACATTTCACATCAAAACTAGCGAAGATATAAAAGTGTCTTAGTGGGTTTGTTAAAAGCTTTCACGTGACTCGGTGAGCTACATAAACATCAGATGATATCGTCAATGTTAACAGGACTCCAAACCCTACCATGTCAGTAAGTGTCTATTGTGGCTTGATAGGACATAGCGCTTCATTAAACAAAAAGGAAAACAAAGTTCTCCGCTCCAAATGCAAAACGACAGCACATATTTTAGCTTTTTTAATGAGCAAATCTTTAATGCTACATAAACTACTCAGAGAAAATAGTATGTAATATAAATACCTAGATCTGGGGTGGAGGAATTAGTTACCCAGCGTGGATGCATAATTTGAGGGTGTGTGTGCAAATAAAGCCCTAGACTGTATTAAAAATAACAATTATTGGCATGATAAAATGTGGGAAAATTAAATAAAGACTGGATCAATATTCTTGATTATTTTTTTTCTTTAACTGAAGGCTCCAGTCTGTTGCAGGATATTTAATCACACTGTAAACCTCCCCACCCCCACATTGTGTTGTGTACTGAAAAGACCTTTTTCTAGTTGGTGTGGCTCAGCCTTAGCACACACCTTGAATACAAAAAAAAAAAAAAGAATAAATCAAGTTAACTATAGGTCAGGAGGTGGAGCAAGCAATCAGTTGACAGAAAGTGAACAAACAGGGAAAAACAGAGAGAGTAAAAGGAAGTCAAGAGGATGGATAGAGAGACACATAGGAAGTAGAAAGGAGGAACCCTCAGTTTGAGGTATTTTTGAGATGGCAGGAAAGGGAGAGTTAGCTTTTTCCTTCTGGGGCATTACCTGGGTGCTTTTTCTGCCTCTCTGAGTTAGCAGGTTTTCTCCCCAGAAGTCTTTATTGGTAAAATTGAATGATTGATATTTTGTTAAAAACACCAATCTGGATTGACTTGGCATCATATGTATTTTGTAGCTTTTTAAATCTTACTATATTTAAGAGTAGGATTTCCAATGCAAGAGCCTAACTTCAGTTTAGTATTTTAATTCCATTTGACTTTGTCAACCGAAGAATAAGTAGGTATATGTTAAAATCCTCAGAGTTTATTTTCTAAAGAAATTACCTGAGTCTTAAAACATGCTAAGATACTAAGGGGGAGGGAACATATCTATTATTGCCTCACTAGGTTATATATATTATGATTGTTTGATCTTATTTATTAATATAGTCATTAAGTGAAGGGTGATAATGTACAGTCTCCCTACAAAAATCTTAAACTTTTTTTATTAATCGTGCTAGAACAATGAGAAATACACCGAGAAACAGGAAATATTTTTATATATTTATGACAGCTATCACTCTGAAATAGAAGCTTTTTTATTATAATTTTTTAATTTTTATATCAATTACAGTTTCTTCACTTTGTATCCCAGCTGTAGCCCCCTACCTCATTCCCTCTCAATCCCACTTTCCCTCCCTTATCTCCTCCCATGCTCCTCTCCAAGTCCACTTATAGGGGAGGTCCTCCTCCCCTTCCAGTCTGACCCTAGCTTATCAGGTCTCATCAGGACTGGCTGCATTGTTCTCCTCTGTGGCCTGGCAAGGCTGCTTTCCCCAAAGGGGGAGGTGATCAAAGAGCCAGCCACTGAGTTTATGTCAGAGACAGTTCTTGTTCCTCTCATGAGGGAACCCATTTGGATACTGAGCTGCCATGGACTATATCTGAGAAGGGGTTCTAGGTTATATCCATGAATGGTCCTTGGTTGGAGCATCAGTCTCAGAAAAGACACCTGTGCCCCGATCCTTTAGCTCTGTTGCGCTCCTCGTGGAGTTCCTGTCCTCTCCAGGTCTTACTATCTCACCCTTTTTTCATAAGATTCCTTGAACTCTGCCCAAAGATTGGTTTTGAGTCTCAGCATCTGACTTGATATACTGCTGGGTAGAGTCTTTCAGAGGCTCTCTGTGGTAGGCTCCTAGCCTGTTTCCTGTTTTCTCCTTCTTCCAATGTTCATCCCATTTGTCTTTCTAAGTGAGGACTGATCATCTTACCCATGGTTCTCCTTCTTGCTTAGATTCTTTGGGTGTAAAGATTTTAGTATGTTTATCTTATATGTCTAATATCCACTTATAAGTGAGTATATACCACGTGTGTCTTTCTGCTCCTGGAATACCTCACTCAGGATGATCTTTTCTAGATCCCACCATTTGCTTGCAAATTTCATGATTTCCTTGTTTTTAATTACTGAGTAGTATTCCATTGTGTAAATGTACCACAATTTCTTTATCCATTCTTCCACTGAGGAATATCTGGGTTGTTTCCAGGTTCTGGTTATTACAAATAAAGCTGCTACAAACATGGTGGATGAAATGTCCTTGTGTACTTGAGCATCTTTTGGATATATGCCTAGGAGTGGTATAGATGTATTTTGAGGAAGCACTATTCCTAATTGTCTGAGAAAGCACCAGATTGAATAATTATTTTTAAAGGTGAATTTTTATTTTATTTAAACATTGCTGTGCATCTGTGTGATTTATTTTGTATGTGTGAAGGTGTGTGTATATGAAGGTATGTCACAAAAGACATAAGAGGATATCAGATGCCCTGGATTTGGGCAGAGGTTGTTAGCGTGAGTCTAGGAAACTAAACTTTAGCCTGGCAGAAGCCTCCTGTGGCAAGGGATTTTGCTCTACTCCCAAGAACTTATTTGTTATATATATATTTTTTTCAATGCAGTTTATTCAGGAACCTTGAACAATCATCTGACCCTGGGGAAAGCCAGCCCACAGCTTAAATAGCCTCTGGGTAGCCAAGCCCAGCGTGCCACCTGGGCAATGCAGATAGGTCCACATACATGGAAGTAAGCCAGATCCTCGGCCTTAGCCAAATGTGTAATTGTTCGTGACAGAGAGCACTCACCATCGGGAAGGTGGAAGGCGGATACCAGCTCCATCTTTAAGGCATAGCATTTCGCAGCTCTCTACAGTTCCCCCTTTTTGTTTTAGACGCATCAGGCAAGAGTAGAGGTCTGATCTTTGATATTAGAAATAAATTGGGACTTTGTACTGATGTTCATTTAGGTGTCATCCACCCAAAGAGCATCAGACCTTTTTCTCAGAGGTGGGACCTGGGGCATCAACCCGCATACAATCAGACATGCTCTTCTCTGGGTCGAAAGCGGCTGACCCTGAGTGCAGCGCTTAGCCTCGCATCCTGAGCGTAACATTTTAGCTTTTTATGGTATCCAACCATGCTTGGGGAGACTGTCCTGCTTCAATGGCTGTAAAGACCTGAATGGTCATGGCTGCATTACACTGTTGTGAGACTCTAATCATGCATATACACCACAGGCAAACCAAGGAGACCAACACCAGAAGGCCTGCTAACGCTCCCATGCCCGCCCATTCCTTCAGATGATTCATGGCTGCAGCAATCCATGATGATAATCCTGTGGCTAGTTCTGCGTCCACTCTGGTAGAATTTACTGTGACAATGGCCACTCTCAGCTGCTCCATCGTAGTATCGAATTCTCCAGTCCAATTACCTAAAATATAGCTCGACAATTGTTTAGACAGATTTGCAGCACAGGAAAAATTCTCATGTTATATGTTAGTGACTCAAAGTCCAGCATATTTTCATTGACAGCCAAGTTGAGCGATTTGCCATAGGGTATCAATTTGCTCCTGCACGAGGTCAATCCTCTGATTGAACACCATCAAGCTTCCTTTTAGTTGAGCATTAATTCCTTTATGTACAACTAAGGCATGAGCTACATTGGCTAAATGATTATTCAGGGTCTGAGCAGTCTGCCCAGTATGACTCATGGCTAATGCCCCGGTGGTAGCTCCAACAGCCGCCAATGAGTTGGTAGTAACAATGGTGGCTGTAGTTCCAAGATCCCTTTTCTGTCTGAAGAGAGTCATAGCATGAGGGGCATCAATGTAGTCTGAGCAGTCTGCCCAGTATGACTCATGGCTAATGCCCTGGTGGTAGCTCCAACAGCCGCCAATGAGATGGCAGTAACAATGGTGGCTGTAGTTCCAAGATCCCTTTTCTGTCTGAAGAGAGTCATAGCGTGAGGGGCATCAATGGGCACCGGCACCCAGCGAGGCATGCGAGTAACCAGGGCATACCTAAATTTACTAGCATTCCAGCGTTGGGCAAAAAAGCAAGTATCATTACCACAATTACTTGGCTTATATTCTAAAATTAATATATTTTTATTTTTCTTTTAAAGAGCCACTTGGGTTGTTTGTCAAGTTATGTGTAGTATTTCCTCAGCAATAAGAAAATGGTTTTTACTTCCCATTTTTCCATGTAACCATGCTATTATAGATATAATTATATAATCATATCGTATAATATTATGCATTCACAAACATGTGGTGTAGTTTGAAACATGGCAGGAAAAGAATAGAGAGAAAAAGAAAATGATGGAGTATTTCATTTGACCAAATGTTTTAGGTCATAATTTCTAATCAATAGCAACTAGAAATATGACGAACGTACATGTAAGTGAATATATTGGTTAGTTCTATCAAATACATATCGATGTGAGAAGATGACTACATTTCTTAAAGCCACAGGTATGGACCATGCTAGCCAGTCAATCTGTCTTCCATGTCTCTTTATCTACCTCCTTTCATTTTCTTTTGTTCATTTTTATTTCTCATGTTTAACTTATACGTAGCAGTAAATACTCCTGAGCAGGAAAGAACTTAAATAATTTTAAAGACTTCAGATAGTCTGCAACATTTCTAATGGTTTTCATTATTTGAGAAGAGATGAATGCTTACAGTTTTGTACTACTGGGCGTATATTTGAATCTTGTAAAGGTTTCCTCTGTTACATAGATATAGCATTTTTATGTAATCATAAATTGTATTATTTCTCTTTTAGCACTTTGAGAGTTTCAAGCAATAAGTTTTGAGCATATTCACCTCTGCCTGAACCTTTCCCAGGTCTGCGTTTCTTCCACACTCACCTACCATTGTGTTCTCTTTTTAATTTTGCCCATCAACTTCAATTTGTGCTACTTATATGCTCATTGATCTCTGTCCTTCCACTGGATTGTGGTCAATCCGCTAGTGGCAACACGTTTAAGGAAAACTGACACTCCCTTTCCCAGCAGCTGAATGAACACAAGAAAACAGTGTCCTCTGGATATAATAGGCCAGCTGCACAAATAAACTCACAGCAGCTACCACAGTAGGCATAAGACCCATGCAAACTCAAGCCAGATGTAATTGCCGCATGGTGAGGGGAGTTAGACTCAAAGGACCCTGCCTGGCCAAGAAAGCATTGGTAATATATTACAGTCTTAAGTTCATCGTTATGGATTGAAGATGTCTTACAACTCAAACTTACATAATTTAATTTACAACCAACTATGTTGCCCTAGATTTGTTTCATAGTTTATTTGTTTATATATCAATGGGACAACCTACAGTCATTTGGGAAGAAAGAACGTCAATTGAGAAAATACTGCTACCAGATTGGCTTGAGGGACATTATCTTGACTAAGGTTTGGTGTAGAAGGACTAAGCTTACAGGGATGACAGAATGCCTGGGCAGGATATCTAGCCTGGCATGAGAAAGCAAGATAAAAAAGCCTGTAAGCACTGTTAATCCATGGTCTCTTCTTCAATAGCTTCCTCCTCCACATTTCTTTCTTGTCTTCCTGCCCTGAATTTCTTCAGTCATGGACTAGAATGTCAAAACGTAAGTTAAATGAGCACTTGCCTCCCCAAGCTAATTTTGGTCATAGTGTTTTATCATAGCAAGGGAAACACGAAGGCAATAGTGATGATAAGAAGAAGATGGAAGCATGGTCTAACTGTGCTGTTTACAAAAGCTTGGCTTCTGGGGAGTTATAGATCAGATTTCATTAGGATATAGCACATGCTGTTAAACTATGCTGGCTTCAGGAGGAAAAGCAAAGAGAGGTCATGAGCATATACAGATATACTTCTGTTACCATATGATGCAGTGCACAGGTATTACAAGAGTCTGTTAAATCTCTTTGAACTTGTGTCTCAATAACTATAATCCAAAGCGAGCTTCTTACTTTACATTGTAGCCTGCCTCAGATATTTACAACGCTAACAAAAACTGAACAACATATAGGAGGTTAGTCTACCCCACAAATTTTTAGTTTATTGCATGTAGACTTACGTGTTTAAATGGGTCTCTTGAGATCAGTGTGGGTTAAATATACCCACAAAACTCATGTGTTGATTTTCTCTAGCATATGGCTTTATTAGGAGATAAGATTGCCTCAGAAGTAATTAAATTAAAATGAATAATGTGGGTGAGCTCTCAAACAGTAGATTTCTCAAACATCTGGATTTCTAAATTTGGAGACAGATACACACATCAAGAAGAAAGAGAAGATGAAGCCAGAGATTAGGATGATACTTTTCTCAGCTAAGACATACCACATATGTCCAGTAAGCCAACAGAAGTTAGGGAAGGCATGGAACAGGTTTTGTCTCAAAGACCTTTAATAGTCTTTGATCATGGTCATTGGCCCCCCAGAACTATAACACAGTAAGTACATGCTGTAAAGATACCAGTTGAAGTACTTTCTTCTGAAAACCTTAGGAAACTAAGACAACTTATAATTGTCTTAATACATTCAACTCTCATAATACATTGAAGTATAAGAAATTGCTTAATCTTCAAATAAGGTATTGGGGGGTTGGACAACAGTGGAGCTGACAGTTATTACACTGACATTCAATAGAAGCAAGAATCTTAACTTGTTTAGATGGCTTTATAAGTATATGGCTAACAGGCTTAACGTATCTTCAGGGCACGGAAATGGACAGTTAACAGGTAGTGCTATACACTATCTCGTCTAAATAGCATCGACAGCTTTATATTTGTTTTATATAGTACATCCAATTTTTCTTTACAATAAACTTGAAGGGGTGGATAGGTGACTCAGTGACAAAGAGCACTTCCTGCTCTGGCGGGGGAGCCAGTTTGGATTCCCAGCACCCACATGTCAGCTCACAACATTCCAATTTAAGGGACTCAGATGATCTCTCATGACTTCTGAAGGCAACTCTGTGCAAATGGTGTTTATATGTGCAACCAAGCACACAAACACACACAAAAAGGCAAAATAAACAATTCTTTCAAAACATCACAAAACTAAGCTCACTGTAGTAGCACAGACTTGTATTCTCATTCCAAGGAGGGCACCTGAGGCAAAGAAATCCGCTTAAAACCTGAATGGACTATGCACTACATAGTTGCAGCAACTTAATGAGACCTTGCAACAAAATGAAATCAAACCACTGCAGTGGAGAAGTGAAGAAGAGGGATTCCCGCCATTACTATTATCTTTTTGTTTGTCTGCCTAGGCTTGGAAGCTCACTTTGAGGACAGGGTTCTTATGGACTCCAGAGAGGACTGATGCTGCCTCACTGGAATTTCAGAGTTATGAGCTGCCATGTGGGTGCTGGAAACCTAACCTGGCTCCCCTGGCAACACCAGGAGAGCAGTTTATGAAACAGACATGTCGAAAGAATGTGCTGAGAGAAAAGAATGTTAATCAAATAGAGAACAACTGATTGCCGGAGGTTAAGGAGAAGGCAGCTGAAATGATATTTGGATTTTTAGTTTATTTTTTTTTACTACTAGGAAGGTTCTACCAAAAGAGGAAATAGAGTAGAAACAGCAGTTTTCCTGGGAGGCTGAAAGAAAAAGAAACATGTATAACTGGGCAGTCTAGTTTCGCCTCAATTGGAGAAGATGCATCTAGTCTTACTGCAATATTTTTTCTTCATTATTATTATTTATAACAATTTCTTTACTTTGTATCCCAGCTGAAGCCCCTGTCTCATCTCCTCCCGGTCCCACCCTCTCTCTCTCTTCCCTCCCGTTGTCCTTCCTCTAGTCCACTGATAGAAGAGGTCCTCCTCCCCTACTATCTGACACTACCCAATCAGGTCTCATCAGAACTGTGTGGATCATCTTTGTCTATGGTCTAGTTAGGCCACCTGGCCAGGAAGAGGTGATCAGAGAACAAGTCACTGAGTCCATGTCAGAGACAGGCCCTGCTCCCCTTACTAGGGAACCCCACAGGAGTGAGATACCCAAGGGCTATATCTGAGTAGGGGGTCCATGTCCTCTCCATGCATGGTCCTTGGTTGATTCATCAGTCAGTCTCTGCAGGACTCCTGGAGCCCAGAGTTTTTGGCTTTGATGGTCTCCCTATAGAGCTTCTGTCCCCTCCAGGTCTTTTTATTTCCCCATACTGCAACGTAATATGCCAAGGTGGGTTAATATTTGTAGGAGGTCTTCCCTTCTCTGAGAATAAAGGAAGTCAAAGTCAGGGGAAGGGAGGAGAAGGGAGAGGGAGGGGCTGAAATGAAAGGAGGAAGGGAAAGCTGCCATTGGAATGTAAAGTAAATAAATGAATGAATGAATGAAATGAAAAAAAATATATATACCTGTCTGTTCATTCCCATCCATGAGAACCTATGTAGAAAGTGTGCTTTTTGTGCAAGCCTGGTAGGTGTGTGGAGTGGAGTGCTGAACTTGGAACAGTACCCTGAACACAGTGCCAGATGAGAAAATTTCGGTTTTTGGAAACCATCCAATCTGGTGGTAATCTTTTGAGGCTTAAAATGAACCATTTCCCTCAGTTTTATTTTTACTGGATCATACTTGAATGAGCTTACTTTGTTGTCTTACTCAGTTGGTTGGACTTCTGTTGATGGGACACATAAACAAAATCTTATTCCCTTGCATAGGAAACCAGATGTGAAGCAGTCTCTAATTGGAAAAACAGGCTAGCTGCTTTTACTACTTCTTTCCTTTACTTCCATTATATATATATTTAAATATATACGTACATATATATTGAAAATAAACACCTCTTTCTGAGGTTGTAATTTAATCCAAAGTTGTCATTATTTACATGGAAAATACATGCACAAATGCCATCTGGACCATCTATTATGGTATATTTTTAGTTTATGGGTTTAGAAAAACTCATTTAGATTCTTATTAGGTTTCTACATTGAAATTGCAGTTGACACCTACTGTTATGGTTTGGATTTTAAACGTTTCCCCAAAAACATGTGTTGAAGGCTCGGTCCTCAATAAAGCAGTGTTCAAAGGTGTGGCTTTTAGGAAGGGTTTGAATCATGAGGGCTCTGAGACCACTCATAGACTAATCCATTTGTGGATCCATCACGCAGTGGGCTCAGTCGGTGATGAAAAAGAGATAGTTTAATTTGAAGTCACTGGAGGTGTGCTTTTGCACAGTACTTTCCTTTCCTGGCTTCTTTCTCTTGCTCACTCCTTTTACTTCCCAGCCAACACAACCGAAGCAACTTTGTTCCACCACCCATCTCCCACCATTCCATTCTTTCTTACCACAGGTCTGGAAACACTGGGGCCAAATGGCCACTGACTACACTCTCACAAGTGGTGAGCTAAAATATATTTTTCTTCCTTGTAAATTGTAGCCAAGGTATTTTGTTACAGATACTGATTTTATTCTAATGATGACTCAATTGAATGTAACAATTTTAATACATTTCTAAAACTCTTTAAAATTGTCTCTTAGGCAAGTGGAACATTTTCACAGCTCTTTGATCAATACTGGCTGAGAATATCAAATGCCAACAAAATATTTTTGCACAGACCTGCATTAGTGAAAGACAATGTTCCACATACTTGAAGCTAGTGGCTTTAGTTTTGCATCTTTTTAATAGTTCTGGCTTCATAATAAAAAACACAAGATTGAGGCAATTGAATTATTTACACACTATCTGTTCTGCCCTCCTCACTGCCGTGTACAGGTGGAGACTAACTGAACATCCTCTTTCATGAGAAATGAGTTTTGGACTCATGATAAATCAATTGAAAGAGACAGACCTCAAGCCAGCTTTTAATGTCTTACCACAGCTTGTTAACTAATAACCAATAAGACATTCAATGATATAAAACTCATAATATAGGAAAACATTAGTCTTTCTCAGACTTGGGAATCAGATATAACTATTAAATTTCAAGTGTTAAAACATAATATTGGCTCTATTACTCTTTGGCCTAAAGACATATTGCCACTCCAAGCACATGTGGTTGACAATGTTGCATAGCAGCTGGTGCAAGAAGAAAGCTGGCAGTGTGTACTGAGAATGACAATAACACAAGGCATTTCTAGGTGCCGCTGTGGGCTTTCTCATCGTGCATAGAAGTTGTTAGCAGGTCTGTCTCATTAGTAGTAATCTATAGTACAATATTATGGATGTTTACATTTTATGTAAAGTGTGAATATTCTAAATGATGCATGTATTTGAACTCCACTTACTGCTTATTAACAGGCAGATTCAGATCGTTTATATTCATGATGTGCTACATCTTGTTTGGCTACACTTGCGCATGGCAAAACAGTTAAGTCCAATGAATTAACATGGCCACCTCCTCACACATTTCTCACTTTATGAAAGAAAGCGCAGTTAAGCTCCGTCCTTATCTATTTTCAAATGCACACTTCTGCTGCCTTGAACTACAGTGAATGGAGTTGGATTTTGTATGTGAATGAAAATTGGATCGATCTCACTTTTCTGCGTGAAAACGATGTCTCTTCCCAGAGGAATGTACTGATGAGATTCACTTCTCCCCGTTGTGTGTTCTTGAGACCTTGGTCAAAGCTCGGTGGATGTGAATCCATGTATTCAATTGCCTTCCCACAGATTTATGTATCTGATTTCATGCAAGAATCCTACTTTTAATTTTGGGCTGAATTTTAAAGATTGTGACATGTGAGGTCTTACGAGTGGTACACTGACATACATGCAGGCAAAACATGCATATGTTTAAAATTAAACAAATCTAGAAAATTATTTCACTGGAAATATCATATTTTTAAAATAGTTCCTAGCATGTTATATATTAAATTATTGGTACTGAATAACTATTCACTTAAGTACTGTCTATATCTTTAAAAATTCATTTTTTTTCCTGTGATGTTCTTGTTCACTGACAAAGTACCATTGACAGAAATTGTTCCACGTGTGAAATAAAAATGTCCAGCATAGCTGTGTTCACTGGTGCACAATTGTAATCTCTGCACTAGGGGAGGCAGAGACAGTCAGATCTCTGTAAGTTTGAGGCCAGCATTGTCTACAAAATGAATCAATCCAGGACAGCGAAGGCTACATGGAGAAACCTTGTTTCGAAAAACCAAGGAAACAAAGAAACATCAAGCATAACTTTTATTTTGCCCCTTATCTCTGTGGAACCAAATAATTTTAAGTTCCAATCATCTGATTTGTAAGAGTCCCTACCAATACTAATACGAATATGAATAAGAATGCTAATAATAATTCTTCTTATTTCACATATGACTTCATTAGTTTCTCTGTATTTATCTAGCCATCCAGAGCCTTTTATTAGTATTTCCTGTACTGTTCCTCCTCTATGGCTACCTACTCCTTTCTAACCTTCTCACTGGGGCCATGATTCTCTTTTTATGTTTTTATGTAAGTATTTTCTATACAATACATTTCAATCATGTTCTTCCCCCTCCAACTTATTGTAGCAACTATTTTCGGTATTTTCTAAACCTTGCGCTGACGAATCTCTTGGCTCCCATTCTTACTTTACAGAGAAAATGAACAGAGCGAATCGTAGTATCTTTGTACTAAACCACAGTTCACTTAGACTTTTACCTTAAGTTTTTTGTTACTCTATTACTGCTCCTAAAAAAAAAAAAAAACCCAAGGAAAAAAACCAAACAAACAAACAAACAAAAAAAAGGAGCTTTTTGGCCTATAATTAAAACTCCCAAATTATGAAGGCATACATATTTGAGTTTTCTTTAGAGCAAACTTAAATTTTGGCTCCTTTCATTCTGTATGAATCCCTTACTTGGAAACAATTCAAGATTTTCCTGATCTCTAATTGCTTTTGTTAAATGAAATATTAAAAAATTTATGGGTGCATAATTTCCATATAATTGAATAGCATTTTCTAAGTCATATTTTACTTAATACCTGTTGTTTTTCAGACATTGTTTATAGATAATAGATCAGTCCAAGCAGATACAACACCTACATTTTCTAGGCATACATTCTAGTGGAAATTGAGAAACCGGGAACTGTGATTAAAATATATAAGCTGCCAAATGCAGATAGCTAAGCAGGAAAATAGTATAGTAGAAAGGTGAGCAATGATCCAGATAATGTGGCTTTGAAGTACAGCTGAAGATCATACTAAAAGGGGAAATTTGAATTTAGCAAGTGAGAATTATCTCAAACTGGTGATTAAACACACACACACACACACACACACACACACACACACAGATCTGATATGCATTGTGGAATTGTAAAAGTTTAGTGTCTACTGAGATTGGTAATTAAGGGTCATTAGGGGTTTATTTTTTCATTGCTAACATTAAAACATAAAATTATTTATTTTTTAGTATTTATAAGATAAACACAGTTTGTTTTGAGTTAGGAATATGGCCAGTTATTTATAACAGAGGTCTTTTAATAATTGTTCTGGAGTTTGTATTTCTGAAGGTAATTATTTTTTACATGTATAACAGAAAAATGATATTTTGAAATGTTAGATTCCTATCTATCATGTTGGAAAGAAACAAGGCTATATATTTGATATGATTATTGTCTGTAGGAAATTTAAAATATGTTACATACAGAAATATATGTATGTAATTACAAACTATGTAAAAACTTTATAATTATAAAATTAATGTGAAATACATATATTCTAATATAAATATATTATGGATATAACTATTTCTTACAAAATAAAAGCAGAATATTTGTAACTGCATTATATTTTAGTTAGTAAAATACATACATGCTGGTTATAGAATTGAAACAAAGAAAATCTCATAAAAATTTTGAAGTACTTCTGTTTAAGTTAAAAAAACAAACAAACATAATAAGCAGTACCATGTTATAAATTTCCTGATATCATGGGTTATGTGATTTTTGCAATCAGAATATGCTAAAGGGTACCATTTCACAGTTGTTATTGCTTTCCTAAGGGAAGTGACTCTTCAGTCATTAGTATTGAAATAAAAGAAACAGTCCACCGAAATTCAAATAAATTATTCCAAAGGAAAGAAAGCACTAAAATATTTATTCTGAGTATTATTATAATATTTTATTTATTTTGTTAAAGTTAAATTCTTTCGTATATAACAGATAAAAATAACAGTATACTTGTGTCAGATGCAAAATTTAAAATGAAGTTAAAACTATAACAGTGACCTAGAGATACCAGTTATAAAGACAGTCATCTCCCGAGAGTTTCCATAGTACTTGCTCAAGGAACTCCTGTACTGTCATCTTATTTTACAAATGATACTTGAAACTACCGTTATGTAAAAGTTGCTTTTATATAAAGAATTAATCAAGTACTTTTGTAAAACGTTATGTTGAACTTCTAACAAATTGTCACTGAGTAGAAGAGCCGAGTCCAATACTTCACTTTCACCACTCTCCGTGTTTACACTGTGAGAGAAGTGGGATAAGCTTAAATTCATGCTGCCATGACTTCCCCAGCACAGTGGGCTGTACTCTACAACTTCAAGTAAAATTAAACATTTTCTTTTCTAACTACCTTCTCTTCAACATTTTAGCACAAGAATGGAAACAAGTAACTGATTAAAAAATGGTACAAGGAGTAGGGTAGTTATTTTGATAAGCCTATGTGATTATCAAAGTTTCAGAACTGGTTTTCCGGAATATGAAAGTGTTTAAAACTTTGGGCTAGAAAATCTCTTGAATGTTATAATCAGGGCCTAATGAAACTTTCTGTTAAGACCTTAGAAAACAAGAAAGCTGAGAATAACGAAAACTCTCGAGGTTCATGAACATATGATAGTAAGGACTCTATTGAGAGCCTGGCTAGAGTCAATTTATGTAATAATCTACTAACAAATCTCATTGTATTTTTCTATATCCTGAGAACTTGCATGAGGCTGAATGTAAAAGTAATGCAGTAATGCATGTTGTGGTGGAAATGTCACAGCAGGATAAAATTCATGCTCTGGTATGATTTTAGCTCACCATTCTTTGCCAGCCTTTTAGTGAAAAAGAGCAACGAATGTAGCAAGAAGATGCAACAAAAACAACAACAACAACAAAATATATGTTTGCAGCCTTTTGAGGATAAGAGCTTATCCTTAGCATGTTTTAAGTTAAAGCCAAGACATATTTTAAAAGAAGTTGCAATTATTATAGAGAAAACCCTTGATGTGTACTCAGAAAATAGAAAAGATGACCTGGGGACAAAAAACACAGTCATTAAAAATCTACAATTTGTGGAATGTAAATATATTTGGAAAGAGGGAGCCTAAACTGAGAATGTCACCGAAGCAGTTCCATGCTTCTGAGAAAGCAACTGCTTATGGAAGAGTTTTCCCGAGGTCAGCACACAAGGCCACTACAACTGTGGTCCTAAGGTTCATCCTAATTAGGCAGCACAACTTGGCAGTATCTATCATCTACATAGTACTGGTTTGCAGGTAGTAGGGATGGAAGATGGAAAAGGCTAGGAAGACTTGAGCCATGATTCTAGAAAGTTGCTAAGGCTGGACAATTAGTGGCAATATCAGAGTTCTTGAAAAGAGATCCTAAAAGACCACTTCATGAAGCTGAGATGTGGAAACTATGGTGCCAACAAATGTCATAAGATATTAGAAATATTTGGACCAAATAACATCTGCTGAGGAAAGTTGCAGACATTAAATGAATTCGGAATGACAGAAATATTGTCTAAACTTGGATGACACAGCTGAAAGGGCAGGGCTCATTAAGCGCTTGAGAGCCCAGAGGATTGTACCACAGGCCCTACGGAGCTGCTGGATTTGATGTTTCTCATATTTCTGTGAGGTCTTGAGGTCAATCATTGTTATGTCCCGACACTTCCCTCTTGGAAAGGGAATGTTTATTCTACGACATTATTGGAAGTATGTAACCTGTCTTGTTTTATGGAAGCTTACCATTGAGAGATTACTTGAGTCTCAAAAAAAAAAAAAAAAAAAAAAAAAAAGACTCAGAATTTACATTTTGAAATTGTGTCAGAACTACCAAATACTCTAGAATTTTTAATGTTTGAATGAATACAGTTTTCATTATGAAATGGCCGGGGGCCTGTGGAGACAAGAGAAGAAAGATTATTGTTTGAAAGATTATTATTATGCCAAGGGATCATATTGATAAGGCGTGATGTGGTGGCTCATACAGATTGTCAGCTTGACAGGACATAGACCCACTTAGGAGAGATGCCTCTGAATGATTATTTAGACTCAGTTAACTGAGTTAGAAAGATATAACCTAAATGAAGATGGCACAACTCCATGAAGTTCTAGATTGAATACAAATCAGAGAGTTGGATGAAAATTAGTAATTCATCTTTTTTTTTAGCATTTTCCCATCTCACTATGTATGTCTAGTTAGTGTGGAAGTCACTATGAAGATCCCACTGGACTTGGAGTCACAGAGAGCCACCTGCCATTGTTTCCACAGTGCTAAGGTTAATGGTGTATACCACTATAATTGGCTTTTTTGGCATCTTAATTGCAGATGTGATATGACTTCAAGCTCCTGCAGCCAAGAATTCCCTGCTATGATGGACTATACCCTTGAACTGGTAACCAAATTATCTCTATGTTACTAAAGATGCTTTAGTCAGGAAAACTATTAGAGCAATGAGACAACTAGCACCTTAGAGTTAGAAATAGTTACCTCTATTTTCTATGAGAAATGTGTGATGTTGTATAATATCTACTGGTGTTCAATAATAAATGTTAGACATTAGTCACACTCAAACTGTAGAATATCCTCTTTGAGTTATAAAAAATATTGAAAACACACATTTTAAAATTATATCTATTATCCCTTGATTATAAAGTGAGCAAACTATATAACTTCTTTGTGACTTCTGTAAGCTAATATTCCCATTATATTCTGCATCATACATTTTTCTTTTTATTGAAATAGATATTTTCCCTCATACAATACATTCCAACCACAAATTCCCCCTTTTCCACTCCTCCTAGATCCTTTCTACCTCTCTTCTCTCCAGGATCCATTTCCCCTTTGTTTTCTTTCTAGAAATAATCAAGCCTCCAAAAGATGACAACATAACAGGGCAAAACAAGATACAATAGGACAAGCCTTCATATCCAGAATGGACAAGGCAAGCCAATAGGAGGGAAAGAGTCAAGAATAGGCAAAAATGTCAGCTATAAGCATGATTCTACTATTATGAGCCCCACAGAAACACCAAGTTAACATCTATAATGCATAGGCAGAGGACCAGGTGTAGACCCTTGCAGGCCTGTGCTTGCTGCTTTATTCTCTGAAAACCCATTTGAGTCCTGCTTACTTGATTTAGTGAGATATGTTCTCTTGGAGTCCTCTATTCTTTTCTTCAGTCTTTCTTCCCCCTCTTCCATAGGGTTCCCCAATTTCTGAAGGGATGAACCTAATGGAGACCTCTCTGTCCTCATAATATATGGCTGTGGGTCTCTGTACCCACTCCTCCCTGCCGCCATAGGTAGCCTCTGTGATGATAACTGGATAAGGTACCGATCTATGAGTGTAGCAGAATATCATGAAATATCATGTCATTGATCTTTTTAAAGACCAGCAGTGTTTGGTGCAAAGCTAGGTGTTTGGGCTATCCAGTGTTTGGTTTCTGGTCATCTAAACAGTGTAGATCATGGGTCTCCTCCTGTGGAATGGACCTCAAGTTAAATCAGACATTGGTTGACCACTTCCCTATGCTCTGCACCACCCTTGCCGCAGAAAGACAGATTGTAGATGGAGGGTTTTATGGCTAGATTGCTGTTCAGGTTTTTCTTTTTATGCATCTTACATTTCCAGATCATATTTTCACTTTACTATACATGCATGTTGACAGTGATATTTATAACCACATTAGCAATAAACCTAAAGAAAAATCAACTGTCTACTAGAAGCACAATGACCATTGTATATTCTAAAATTAAACTTAGAGGACCAGTTTTTAAAATTCTGTTAAAAGGTTTTATTAGTTTACACCAACATTTTTTTTCAGGTTTGTAACATCTTTATTTGTAATAGCCAGATGCTGGAAACAGCCCAGATGCCCCTCAACTGAAGAACGGATGCAAAAATTGTGGTACATCTCCACAATGGAGTACTGCTCTGCAATGAAAAATAAGGAAATCATGAAATTTGCAGGTAAATGGTGGGATCTGGAAAGGATCATCCTGAGTGAGCTGTCCCAGAAGCAGAAAGATACACACGGTATATACTCACTCATATATAACATAGGATAAACCTACTAAAACCTGTACATCTAAAGAAACTAATTAAGAGAGAGGACCCTGACTAAAAGGCTCAATCCCCATCCCAAAAGGCAAAGAGGATGGACATCAGAAAAAGAAGAAAACAGGAAATAACCTAGGAACCTGCCACAGAGGGCCTCTGAAAGGCTCTGCCCTGCAGAATATCAAAGCAAATGCTGAGACTTATGGCCAACTGTTGGGCAATGTGCAGGGAATCTTATGTAAGAAGTGGGAAATATTAAGATCTAGAGAGGACAGGAACCTCACAAGGAAAGCAACAGAACCAGAAAATTTGAACACAGGTGTCTCCCCAGGGATTCATATTCCAACCAAGTACCAGGCATGGAGATAACCTAGAACCCCTGCACAGATGTAGTCCATGGCAGTGTAGTGTCCAAGTGGGATACATAGTTATGGGAAGAGGGACTGCCTCTGACATAATCTGATTGGCCTGCTCTTTGATCACCTCCCCCTGAGGGGGGAGCAGCCTTACCAGGCCACAGAAGATGACAATGCAGCCACTTTTGATGAGATCTGATAGACTAAGATCAGAAGGAAGGAGAGGGGGACCTCCCCTATCAGTGGACTTGGGGAGGGGCATGCATGAAGAAGGGGGAGGGAGGGCGGGACCTGGAGGGGAAGAGGGAGCGGCTTATAGGGGGATACAAAGTAAATAAACTGTAATTTATAAAAATAAATAAATAAAATTTTAAATAAAAAAATTTTAAATAAATAAATAAAATTTTATTTATTTATTTTTATTAATTATAGTTTATTCACTTTGTATCCCCACTGTAGTCCTTTCCCTCATTCCCTACCAATCCCACCCTCTCTCCCTCACCTCCTGCCATGCCCCTCTCCAAGTCCACTAAAAGGGAAGGTCTTCCTCCCCTTCCATCTAACCTTAGTCTATCAGGTATCATCAGGACTGGCTGCATTGTCCTCCTGTTTGGCCTGGTAAGGCTGCTCCCCCCTCAGCAGAAGGTGAACAAAGAGCCAGCCACTGAGTTCATGTCAGAGACAGTTCCTGTTCCCGTTACTAGGGAACCCACTTGGAGAATTTTCTTTTTAAAAAGTTATTATTATTTTTTAATATTTGTGTGTGCATGTATGTGTTAGCCTTGGCATACATGTGCCACAATATTCCTGCCCATTTCAGTGGACAGCTTTGGGTATCCATCTTTACCTTCTTTTTTTGCTGAAGATCTGAGCTCTTGTTGTTTGCCACTGAATGTGCTGAAGTAACTTAACCATAAGCTTCTGAGGCTTCTCCTACCTCCATTTCCCATCTACCATCTACTTGTTGGGATTACATATGCATCCTACTGCTCCTGGATTTATGCAGAATGTGAGCACCCAAACTCGGACCCTCATGGTTGAGAAGCAAACACTTTGCTACACTACATGTCCAAATCCAAAAGTTAACTTTTATAACACTAAAAGTGCTTCGAAACAAAATTAAATTAAGTATAAAAATGTTCTCTACCAAAGATAATCAGTAAAATATTTTAGTGTCACACTGGTATATATAGAGGAACAAATGTTCTAACGAAGATTTTTATTTCCTGAAAATAAACTTCAAATACTAAAGCAAAAGCCATGTGGATAAAAGAATACAATGAAAATGTTGCATTTATATCATCTGGGGAAGCATAAGCAAATGACTATTCATTTCAAATAAGTTACCAAGGACAGCACAAGTTAAGATTTCGTTTCTTCTACCTGCTAGGGGCTTCTTCATTCCACTGAGCCAGTATCACTGCATTATTCTGCTCATTATTCATCATTGCTGCCAGGCCAAATTAATCTCTAATCCAAGCTGTCATCATTCTATGATGGAAAAAACAGTACAGCAGGACGCGAATCTCGTTACATACATTCAATTCAATAATGAAATAAAAAAGGAAGATAAACATTTTCATGTATTTCATATATTGCTTCATGCAGTCCATAAATGCTTATTAAACCACCTTCCTATATCCCCAGATACAGTTAAAGTGTAGAAAAATACATATCCTATCGTATTTTAAATTCTGAAACTAATGGGGAAAAACGGGAAGTCATTTAAAATACTATGTACACGCACACACACACACACATACACACACACACATACACACAAAAGATGGAAACAACACCAATGAAGTGTAGAAGGCTTGTCATTTGGGAGTAAAATATGACAAAGAAATATGGAAGAGTTAGAAAAATAATGATGTATGAAATGTGGAGTAATCAGGGCCTGGAGTCTGTGGAATTTGAGATGAGAATCAAGTCCCAAGAATGGAGAAAGCACTTTGAACAAAGAGCTATGCCTTTGTTCAAAGAGCATAAACAATTTTGTAAATGAAAGCAATTCTAAGCTGAAGTTTAAATAAAGTGATCAGTGTTATAACTTAAAAGAAAGGAAGAGACTGTGGTTTATAGAAAGGAAATGATATGAAATTATACTTTAGCTTAATTTGAAGATAGGGCCTTGAAGGGGATATCTCAGATTTTAAGTACACACACACACAGAAAATCTTCAGGCAGAGATAGCTGTCACAGACAGTATATATGGGGAGGTAGGCTTCAGTCTCAATTGGCAGAAGAGATGCAATACCAATGTGTGTGTGTGTGTGTGTGTGTGTGTGTGTGTGTGTGTGTGACAGAGAGAGGAAGAGAGGAAGGATGTGATGGAAGGGGAAAGAAGAGATAGCAAAGGGGAGGGAGAGAAGAGAGATTAGCTTCTATGGGCCAGAGAGATGCTGAGAGGATCTATGAGAGAGTGAAGATAGCTTGCCGTGCTGTGGCCTTGCAGCCACTTGCTTTGCAGGTGCAGGACAGGTCTGTGGCCTGAGCTAGATAATGTGGTATGAAACTTTCCGCTGAAAACCTGTGAGTCAGAAGTCACCTTTGTTGTGGAGGTTGGAAGAGAAGGCTTTCTCTCTTTGAGGTCCTGTGACGGTTATCTAAGACCATGGTGCTCTGTCTCTTCTAGTATTGGGAACTGAAGGATTTTCCTCTCCTCTCAGTGCCCCTGTTATGCTACACATACGCATGATTTCTATTCCCCACTCTTAAGGATGCTCGTCTTCCCTCGTTCCATTCATCTCTTCCTCTCTCTATCACACACACACACACACACTTGTACTGTGTCTCTTCTGCCAATTGAGACTGAAAAGTCTATCTCCCTCCCCAACTCCAGTGTCCCTCCCATACTGTCTGCTTCAAGGCTCTTACAGGGAGGCTCATCTGAAGGGTAACTTCTATCAGTTCCTTTCCATGAACCTGCTATTCCTCTTTAGATAATAACAGTTGGGTTTGGAACTTGTTCTACTTACATTAATTTCCCATACAGCTTCTCTCAAGAGACAATTTATACAAGGGATAAGTTTGAGTATAGCTTGTGTTAGTATGCGCAGCAGGTCCATAGAACTACAGAGATTAGAGCTTGAACAATCTGGCAAAACTGACATTGCACAAGACAAAACATGTTTTATTAGTTTTTTGTTTGTTTGATTGTATTTGTTCTTGGACATGGTCTTGTTACAAATCCCTGAAATGTACTATGTAGACCAGGCTGGCTTTAAACTCACAGAGATTGATCTAGGTTTGCCTCCCAAGTGCCGGGATTAAGATATGTGTGATATACACCCAGCACAAAGAATTCTTTATTATGCCCATTCCAAATGTTGAAACTTACCAATCAAATTCAGCCTGTTCCCCTGACAATTAGGATATAGAAACTGTACAGTAAAAACAGGCTCAACAGAATAAAAGAGCAGCGTCCAGATAGAGGGAGACTGTTTACCAAATAGTTTTCTCATAAGAAATAGAGAAATTTTTGGGGGGTAAGCAAAGAAAATTAAAACGCAAGTTTATCGGAGAAATTAACACTTTTATTGTCTTTTGAGGAATGACACAGAAGACTAAATATTTGTGTGTGATCCTCAAAAATCCAAACTAGATACTCTAAAGCTAACCTCACAATAGACAAAGTACCTCTTGTTAAGCAAAATGGTTTTTATTTATTTTTGTGCTAGGGTCTCAAGCAGTTCGTGCTAGCTCCCATCTACCTATGTAGTCAGGTCTGGCATTTAACTTTTGATCCTCCCATTTCACCTTTCAAAGAGCTAAGAGTAGAGAAGCACAAGAGCAGCCCTGGCTAAATTCTAATCTATTATTAAACCTTTAGACCAAAATGGTTACTGATAACAAACCTGTAAAATTAAAAAAAAAATTTACCTATAACTAACAAAGATCTTATAGAGTAAACATGACCACAAAAAGAAATATTGAATGTCCTGCTAGTAACCACTAACTAGGAGTTATTATAAAAAAGTAGGCGGATATTACTTTAGACCACCATGGAGTAACCAACTATGTTATTGGGATTTAGGAATTGTGGAGGGACCCTCAAGTATGTCGAATAACCAACTTTCATAACTGAAATATGTTTAATAATTGTTTCATTTAAAACATTTCACAGTAAAAACTCAGTGCTTTTTGAAAGATTGAAACTTTTATAGTTCAGCTTTAAACCTTCCTGTTATTTGTTAGTTTTAGGTTTTTGTTTTTGTTTTTTTTAATTTGCAGGCATAATGAATATGATTTTATATTATAAGAGTTTTAGCTTGTGCTTCTAAATAAACTAATAACTATGTAGTTTATTTATTCCTACCATTATGGGTTTTGCTATCATTGAAAAGGTCTAATAGGTTAATAAAACTATGTTTGATATGTGTCTGTTATAGACCAATGACTATATTTTCATCTCTCTCTCTCTATCTATACATACGTATGGTGGTGCATGTCTATAAGCCTAGCCAGTCAGGAGGCTGAGAAAGCAATATGATAACTGGGTGAGCCTGGGGTACAAAGAGAGAGACCCCCATCTGAGCACACACTGCTTTCTCATTCTTAGTGCTATATTAGAATAGAGGAAAAAGCATATCTTACAAGGGAGTGAGCAGCCGCAGCAAGAATCATTTGTCATGGACTGGAGGCATATTACACATATTTTGTAAACAAGTATCAAGTGAAATAAGTAAGCATTTCCAAAGTTCATTTTAAAACAATATCATATGTGCTAGTAATCCCTAGAGGTGAACCCACATCTGCTTTGGTTCAGTTTTCATTTTGTTGTTTTTATTTTAATAAGTGCATATTAAAGATTAGATAATGGCAGATTAAACTTGAGGCTATTCAATTGACATTGAGTGGACTGTTAAAATATATCTTCCCAGAGAACTACACACACAAAAATTATATCTATATCTATGTATATAGATATACATACATATATATATAATATATATAGTATTCAAAAGTCAAAGGCTGTGCAAAAATTGTTTTCTTAGTCTCCAAAGGAAAGGAGAGGAAGAGAATTGGAGAGAAAGAATTTCCTGAGGACAGTAGTTGGAATTGTTATTTTCATATACAAATGTTTTACAATAATTGAGAGTAATGTGAAACTCCCACATCAGCAGTCCAGTGTTTTCTGTTTCCTGAAACCATTGGAAGCACAATCATAAACAGCCTTTCACCTCTCTCCTGGCTGACTTCCACTTGGAGACACAGACAGGTATTCATCAGCCGCTGAGAACTGGAAATATAAAACAGAAAAACCTGCTTGGCAGAAGCTCATATTCCTCTTTTATTGTTTTTTTTTTTTTTTTTTTTTTTTTTTTTAGAACTAGATCTTGATTTTTAAAGTCATGTTTGTGGCTAGAAGAATCTAATCTATACCAGGCAGAACTGTTTGTCCCAAACAAATATCATTTTGTAGTAAAAATTTTATGTTCAAAATGTCAAATATTTAATTTTCCTAAAAATCTTTATGTTTGTGAATACAAAAATGATTCATATTTTTATTTGGCAAGAATTTTTGAAATAAGAGATTTTGGAATCAAAACTAACGTTTTTGAAAGAAGTTAGTATGGCCATTCTAGCCATATGTTAAAAAAATATATTTGTTGAAAACTATGATATATGAATTCAAGAACCCAGTGTTATATAGTGTAGTATAGCTTTTAGTTTAAAAATAATATTATTAAGTAATATCAAAAGCAGTAAAGTTGTTTAATTGTATGTGGAAAACACTTTTGTAATTAAATTTAAGATTAACAAAAACGCTTTGTAGATTTTTTCTTGTTTTTTAACCTAATATGTTGTAAGAGAGAGAAAATTAAGTATTTTTGAAAACATATATCATCTTACAATATTCTCTCACAAAATGTAATTGAGAGAGAGGGCTGAGCAGTTACTTTTCTTGCAGAAGACCTGGGTTCTGTTCTCAGCTCACAGCTGCCTATAATTCCACTTCCAGCGCATGAATATATGGTCATATACATGATATACATACATACACTCAGGCACACTCACAAGGACATGTAACATGAATAACACATGTAAAATACATAAACCTATAAAACTCTTCTAAAGAATAACATAATTGAAATTAGTGTTTTCTTTGACAGTTTTCTTATTGGTAGTTTTGAGGAGGTGATTTCTTCCATGTGCTTCAGCTCTACACAAGAACCCTCTTAACACACTACCGAGGCTTAAGATATAAGTCCTTCTTGTTTATATTCTTTAGGTGTACAGATTTCAGTATGTTTATCCTATCTTATAGGTCTAGTACCCACTTATAAGTGAGTATATACCATGTGTATCTTTCGCCTTGTGGGATTATCTTACTCAGAATAATCTTTTTTAGATCCCACTATTTGCCTGCAAATTTCATGATTTCCTTGTTTTTAGTTGCTGAGCAGTATTCATTGTGTAAAAGTACCACAATTTCTGTATCCATACCTCAACTGAAGGACATCTGGGTTGTTTCCAGGTTCTGGCTATTATGAATAAAGCTGCTACAAACATGGTTGAACAAATGTCCTTGTTGTGTACTTGAGCATCTTTTGGATATATGCCTAGAGGATCATAGGTAAGATGATCAACCCTCACTTAGAAAGACAAATGTAATGGACATTGGATGTAAGAGAAAACAAGTAACAGGACAAGAGCCTTACCACTGAGGGCCTCTGAAAGTCTCTACCTAGCAGTGTATCAAAGCAGATACTGAGACTCATAACCAAACCTTCCGTAGAGTACAGGGAATCATATGAAAGAAGAGAGATTTAGTATAACCTGGAGAGGAAAGGAGCTCCAAAAGGAACAAAAAAATCTGGGCACAGGGGTCTTTTGTGAGACTGTATCTCCAACCAAGGACGATGTATGGATATAACCTAGAACTCCTGCTTGGATGTACCCCATGGTAGCTCAGTATCCAAGTGGGTTTCCCTAGTAAGGGGAACAGGGACTATTTCTGACATGAACTCAATGGCAGGCTCTTTGACCTCTTCCCCACCTGCCAAGGAAGAAGCAGCCCTGCTAGGCCACAGAGGAGGACTTTGCAGCCACGCCTGAAGATGCTTGATAAGCTAGGGTCAGATGGAAGGGGAGGAGGTCCTCCCCTATCAATGGACTTGAAAAGGGGTAGGGAGAAGAAGAAGGAGGGAGGGTGGGAATGGGAGGGAATGAGGGAGCGGGATACAGCTGAAATACAAAGTTAATAAACTGTAACTAATATTAAAAAAATAAAAAATATATGTAATGCTAAAAAACATAATCTGAGTCTGTGTCCCTTTTCTCAGGTCAGCACTTTGAAGATACTGAAGCCATTAGCTTTGTTTCAATCTTGTTTTTTTCTTTGTGTAAGATTCTTAGAACATGTTTCTTAAGTTTCTTCATTTTCTTGGCTTTGGCTTTTCTATTTCTTTCCAACCCTTTTTTATTTTACAAGTGTCAAGAGGCCATTCTACGTGGTAAGGAACCACTAAATTTCGGCATGCTCCTTTTAGCCAAACCCATCTCAGTCATTCTACAGTGTTTGGAAATGTTATTGCCACAAATAAAATTAGTTGGGAAATGTTTTGACATTGAAGGTCATTTGAAATGTTTCAGGTTCCAAACACTCATCACAAACAAATAATTGCAAAAAAAAAAAAAAAAAAAAAAGAAAAAGAAAAAAAAAAAGAAAATTAAGCGAAACAATAAAGCAATATGAACCAAATGTAAAAATCATCTGATGAACATGTGAGATAATCTACTTTTTATATTGCATAACTATTCTATTGAGGCTTAAGCTCTGGGTTCCCAGCTCTCTGGGAAGAGCAATAAATACCTAATTTAAAATGAATCAGATTGGCACCACAGTCCCGTCATAGACAGCTACGTAATCATTTTTTTCTTTAGAAGACATCTTACAATAAACTTCCATAGTTATCCTTTTTAGTTTTTTGTCAACTTGAAACAAGCTAGAATCGTCTAGGAGAAGGCCCCCATTGCATTGTTTTGAGTAGGCATGTCTGTAGGGCATTTCCTTGATTACTGATGTATGTGCGTAAACCCAGCCTATTGTGGCCATGGCACCCTGGCCTGCTGCTCCTGGGATATAAAATGAACCTGTTTGAGGAAATCATAGGAAGAAAGTCAGTAAACAAGTTTCTTTCATGGCTTCTGCTTCAGTTCCTGCTTCCAGCTGCCTAACTTTGTTGTGCCTTGGTTTCTCCAGTTCTTAGACAATAACCTGTAAGCCAAAAATCCCTTTCTTCTCCATGGTGCTTTTGGTCATGGTGTTTTACCATAGGAGCAGAGACATAACTAGGGCAGTAGTAACCAATGTTCATGGATAATAAGGATTTACTGAATTAGATGGTTTTCATATCTCAGGTATGCATTTCCACTCCATGCTCCTTTCTCCGCATTTTATATCTCAGCTCATTGAGTGATCTTCCCTGAGATCCTTTGCTTCTGCTCTTGGATATGCCTGTCATAAAATTTTGATGCCAAACTGTGTTAAAAGAGGGACTAAATCATGTTAAAATATTAAGAACTTTGTTTGAGCAGACATTTATGTGTGCAGAATGGCAAACTGTAAGTGGTTTGGGTTCTGCCGAAGATGTGGGAAGTGGCATTTTTGATAAGGTATTCACAAAGTGACAAAAAAGAATATTTGATTGGCTAAGGTGGGAACTTTGTCTCACTGGTTGCTTTTAAGCAATCATTGATACATTTGATTTTTAGTATAATATGAACATTTACTAAATTTTTGCTTTGTTTGCATTAGAAACATGGGTGATGGAGTCACCTTACCCTGACATGGCCTACAAAATACATACTTTAACACCTTTCACCTTTCTCACAGAATTTTGACCCAGATTCAATTGGCCTCTCTTGGTCTGTCCCTTTGATAAGGTAGCACATCAATTATGGAATATAGAAAAACAGCATGCCTCTCAAAACTTAGCCAGAAAGCAAAAGATGGAAGGATAAAGAAAGCAGGCCCAGTATCCTTTTGGGAACATGTCCCTATGTGACCTTCCTACTAGATTCCTCTTCTTGAAAGCTTCGCTATACCTCCAGAGCACCATTAGCTGCAATTCATGCCAGCACAGCTGTGTTTCTGTGGGACATTCTGAATCTAAACCATAGCAACTATTTGCTCCTCTTCTCCTTACACAGGCCATGCTTTGAAACTTTGTATCTTTTGATCATGGAATCCAATAGCTCAATCTTGATTATATTGTGACAGTTGGAATAACTGATAAATATTACTAAACATTTTAAGAGTTTTTGCTTTGTTTCAGTTTTCTTCGAATGCTATCAGAATTCTTACATCGTGCTGACGTCAAGACATAAAAATTGTTCTTATAGGCATTTAGGCTCACTCTGATCTGTAACCTTCTTTGAGAAGCTAACAAACTCTGTTGTTTTTCTTTTGGAACTCAAGAAAAACACTTTTGGGTACTTTTCTCTTTTCTCCCATTAGTCTCTAAGATTCCCTACACATCAACCAATGTTTGGCTGTGAGTCTCAGCATCTGTGCTGACTCTACCCAGTACTGCTGCGTAGAATCTCTCAGAGGACAACAGCGGATGTGTGGGTGAGGGGCATCTGATGTCTGGCTGCTAGCTTAGAAGCACCCTGGATCTGGGGCTCTGTAGGCATTTGAGGGTGCATCACTCTCTAGCAGGTTAAATTGTAAAGCACAGGGGTTCTTCCTGTTTTTTCCTGGCCAATTTGGACCTGCTGAGTCAAACGTGGCAGGTTGAGATCAGTCAGCTAAATGGTGCTAAACTGGGGAGTCCAGCTGAAGCTGCATAACTGGAGTGTCCAGGTGCCTGCTGGGAAGTCCTGGAGAGCCACAAAAGTGATCACAGACCTAGGTGGCCCAGCGTCTGGTGTACCTGGATGGTTTTGCAGTTCTGCTGGGCTTTGGTGGCTGTACAGCTGGCTATCTGCCTCTGAGGGATTGGGCCAACCTTACAGTCCCTGGCTGGGAGGCCCTGCTGCTGGGAGGCCGCCACTTGCAGATGTGGGCCCAGGAAGGATTGTACTGAGGATATGGGACTTGGCAGGTGGGTACTCAGAGGGTGGGTACAGCTGGCAGCTGCGGCTGAGCAGCTATGCGCTCCGCCTCTGCTGTCTTGGTCAGTCCTCAAGCAGTGCGTTCTGTGCTCCATGTTACTGGTGCTGTGTGTTGGCTCCCCTGAGGAGGAGGAAGACCCAAATAAGGAAAATGCCCCTCTCTGTTTCCAGAGAAGTCGTGCCTGACCTGAATCTAAATGTACTCTGCTGCTGTGATATCCCCTCGCTTTCAGGAAGCCACAGGTAGATTTCCTGGCTTCAGTTGTTCTTCCCCTAACCAATTTCGAAGTTGCAAATCCTCTGCCTCTCAAATGTGTTGTTTGCCGCCATCTTGGATCTCCCCCTAGATTACTTATAAAACCTATTTTAAAGGTAACATACCCAAGAGCCACACATGTGAACTCAAAAGGAAAATGAGACATCGAAGAATGGGAAGCAAATGTGACTGGCTATTACTAAGAACTATCTATGGCTTCTCAAGAAAACTAGCTGATTCATCAGCTTGGTCCTTGGTAAAGGAAGGCAAAGAAATTTATTTGTAGGTTGCCTTTTTCTTTTTCCTTCATTGGTCAATTTTCTCCTTACAGGACACTAACACCAGTGCTTGCTCAGAGAACTCTTCATCTTGGCTTGAAGGAGCTGAGAGCACCTCAGACCTCTTCATAGCTGCTCTCTGTATAAATCTGTGCATTGGTTACACTGATTTCAAACACTTTGACATGAGGGGGCGAGTTCTTTAGCTTCCATGGTAATCTACAGAGAAAAAGTGGAAGACAGTAATAAGAAATGAGGAGATGCTCAGAAAATGAGGAACAGAGTAAAAGAGGGGAAGGGAAAATCTGGTACTGTCCCAGCACAAATCATTTATGCCAGTGAGAAAATGTTGGTACGATTAGTTGAGTCCCCTTACAGAGATACTTCAGTTAGCAAAGGGCACGGGCAGGACATGAGCCAGAGCTTACAAATGAACATTAGACTGTCTCTAGTTTATCTTAGGAGGTATTCAGCATACACTTATAAGTCTGATGTAGCACTTTCCACATGTACGTCAGGTCACAATGTATAGAGAAAGTTACAAAGGAAAAATACGGCAATATTCTCAAGTAACTGGGACATGAATGTATAAGAAGACATACATTTAATCTGTTCTTCATCATTTGCTGTAATGGAGATGCTCATAAGTATAGAAATTTACAGCTATTAAAGAAATGGATAACACTATATGAACAAATGCAAAAGACAGAGTGTTCGTGCTTTCAGAAAGGGAAATAAAAGTTGAAAAGTGTAGAATTGGTGAAACACAAGGGGGCCCATAGAATGTTGGACTAGATCACACGGAAGAGGATAGGTGGTTATTCCTACACAGGGAAGAACAAGGGCGATGGCTCATTTTTGCGGTGAGCTCTTTTGTCATTCATTTACAAAATAATATTTCAGATAGTTTTAAATTATCTATTAACCCATTTTGCTATAATTTCAAAACCAATATGCATCTCTTTAAATTTAAAAAGCTATTTTTAATATGACTAAAATCATCGGCCTGTTTGTATTATTTTGTACTGGTACTTTATAAAGAAAGAATGGTATCCTTACTTTTTGTCTCTACAACTTATTTTTGAAAGACAGAGTAATGGCTTAGATACTATCTAAAATTTCTTCATCTTAACCCTTTTCATCTTTGCTCAGCAAGACTACAGATGACATTTATCATTCCTAAGTCAACAAAATTTGCAGGTCCGGAAGACTCCGAATGACTCTAAAAGTTAGGGCAATTATGAATAATGGGGCAAAAAACAAAACAAAACAAAACAAAACAAAACAAAAAAAAAAAAACACAAGCATGGCCATTTCACAGGACAGTGGTATCTGACTTTGCATTTCCTATGCCAAATTAATGGACATTGTGCAACAATTTATTCTATATCAGGAGGGTAGCATACTATACATTTTTATTTTCTTTGCCCACCTTAAATGGGCAAAGAAAATAATTTACTCTTAATTTTCAGTGCATCCAGAAGAAGGTGTTGGGCTGTATTTTATGGGTAGCACTTGAGTTGCTTTTCCCTGTTTTGAAGTCACTAAGTTTGGGTGTAGTGTGCTTTACCAAAAGACTTATGAGAGATTCCAACAAACTTGATAAATAAGAAGAAACCCAGGCAGAAGAAAGAGCCAAGTTTTTAGAAGTGCCATAGATTCAACTGCAACTTGTAATGAAGAGCAGATGAGAATAAACAAGGTTGCTACTCCACAAGGGGCCTGCCCTCAGCTCTCCATTGGATCAAGTTTTTTCAAGATTTTCCTTAGTCAGATCTTGAGGAAATTCTCCATCATGTCTTGCTCAAGTGTGACATCATTTTAATTTAGCATGTAGTCAAAGATAACCTTCACTTCTTTAGTGCTAAGATTAGAGGCATGGACTACTACAGAAGATTTTATGGGGACTGAATCCATGACTTCATGTATGTTAGTCAAGAGATGTACCAAATGAACAACATTCCCAATCTCCCATCTTAATTTTTGTCAGGAATTTGGTCTCTATCTTATATTTTTATGATATTTTTGTTGAACATAGTGTACATTAGGGACTTCATTATAATGTTTTGTTTTCTCAAGTTCCATGACAACATAGTAAGTTCAATAATGAGTTTATTTTAATATGTATCTTGCTTCTCTCTGACTCTCTTTCTTCATTAACATACATTTTTGAAGAATCTCCATGTACATGTATGTGTATACATGCATGTTTACATGAACAAATATAAATACACATGAATGTATAAACAATATGTATGTACATACATACAACATAACTAGACTGCTAAAATTCAAATAAAAGAGGCGCTTATAACACAATACTACAAATACTGTTATCTAAAGAGAAATTTATATTATGTCTTCAAACTTTCGTTCATAGTCCTCATCACAGCCTCACCAAAACACGGAATGCCAGTAGTGGTCTGCACTTTTTCAAAACGTTTTCCTTTTCACAGCCTGCAGAGGATAACTTTTTGCAGAGAGGTTTCTCTTTGTTATTTTGTGTTCTTTTCTTTCTCCCAGTATTTTTTCTTTGCTTTATTTAATTTATTTACATAAGCAAGTTATTATAAAGCAACAGGATTTTATTAATTGTGAGATACAAGCTGTTAGCAATTTGGGAAATTAAATTAATGACCATTATCACCCTTAAAATATTATCTTTAAAACACACTTATTGGACCAGAAAGTTGGCTCATTAGGTCAAGACAACTGCTGTGTTAGCCTGGAAAGTTCCCAGAAACCATACAAAGGTTAATGCAGAAAACCAATACCACATAGTTGTCCTGTGACCTAAACAGGTGCAAGAAGGCATTTGTTGCTTCCTTAGATCTCTCTCTCACTCTCTCTCTCTCTCTCTCTCTCTCTCTCTCTCTCTCTCACACACACACATGCACACTTAAACCTAAGAATTGCAAGGTATCAATAAGAATGGAACTTAATAGAAAGCATCTAAGAGTGTTAACTATAACTTATAGTAAGAACATTTCACTCCATTTAAATTTTATTTATATATACATTTAAATATGTATCTGAATGTATCTAAGAAAAATATATTAACATTAAGGAGTGTGTATTTGATAGTTCTGTGTAAGTGAATGAGTCTGAGTCTTGACCGTTCTATAAAATGAATTTTCCACAGCGTAAGGTAATGGAAAAAGGTATTTTACCAAATATCTTTGGTAAAATATTACTTAGCTTATTAAATATCTTTTGCTTACAATCAGTAGAACAAAGACAAATTAGCTATATTGGGCACAGCAGTAGGCTTATCTACTGTGGATTTTCTCTGTAGTTCCACAGTGGAGAATCATATTAATTACATAATTTAAAAAGTGGACTTTCATGTCTAGGAATAATGCTCGCAGCTTGCGCTAAGTATATGTCTTAAAGGTATTATTAACTTTAGTCCTGATGAACTCAGTAAAATAGCTAGAGGATGAGAAACAAAGCTATTGCAAAACTGCTGTTATAGTTCTACATTACTATCCTTTGGAATTTCGCTTTTTCTACCCTCAACGCCAATCCCCACAGTTGGAAATATTTTGCATGGGGAGGAATTCACATTTAAAGGATACAAGTTTTCAACGTTTTAAGTAATTCATTAATTAATTTCAATAAAGTTGGAACAAAGGACTTGACAGGTATACACTTAGTCGATGTAAAATGATCTCTACCTGTTTTATATTATCTCTGTATTTCTCATAATCAGGAAAGGTGGTGTATAGTTGCCCATTCATAGCAATACAATCACAAGCTTGTATAGAACCAACTTTTGTTCTTAAATCCACACCAAAGACAAAAATGATTTTTTTAAAAAAGAGTTTTTAAATTATTCATAGTTGAAGCCATTTAAAACTTCTGACCCCTGATAAAATATTTTTGAAAATATGAACAGATTCTACAGAGAGAAGTTGGCATTGTGCCTGGTGGCATGAAGTAAGACTGATGTAACCTTTACCTGGAGGACAGTACTTGGAAAAGAAAAGACTTATTGCTATATCTCAGGGACTCAACATTCTTGGAATAGAAGAGCTGAGAAGTCATCCCTGGGGATCACAATTGAGATGAAGTATGTCTAGAACAGCATGAGAAGTTGGGAAAAGGAAGTTACTGGTAATACTGTAACAGAAAACAAAAGATGTCCTGCCAGCTGCAATGGTTTCAAACCTTAGCTTAGTGAGTGATGAAAAGCAGCTCCCCAGTCGCATTGTGAAAAAATAATAAGGAAGTGACGTGAAGGCAGACATGCAAATTAGAGCCAGCTCCTAAGCCCAGAATGTGAAAACAATCAGGCCAAAGGTAATAGAAATACAGTTCATTCATCTCCTCACTTTCCTCTAGCCTTGGCCCAATGTCATTGTTTTACAGTGAGTCCCTCTATTTTCCTTGCTTCCACTTCATATCCCTTTGCCAAGCTTCATCTGTGTTCATGGCTACTATTGGTCTCCTTTGCTAGCATTAAAAAAAAAGCCCCAAAAGAGTGTGGTTTCTGCCTATTTTATTGCACTACTGTGAACCACTATAGCTTTGCCTTTTTCTTTTGGCTGTCCCCTTCTTTTGGATGCTTATCTGAAAAGCAGGTGTGCTCTTACTGGTATTTTGGGCTTCCTTATTCTTTCTCTAAAGTACCATCTTCCTACCATATGGCTGCTTACTGCCATGTGGCTGACTCAGTCTGCCATTTTCATGTATGTTAAGATGGCTGTCCACCACATATTTGTAACCATTTAAGAGATCTTCTCACAATATATATATTATATATATATATATATATATCTTCTCCATTTTATTCAGGTTTATACTTTTGGTATCTTTCAGAACAAACCTAAAAAAACCTAAGCATTTTTGTTTTCTGTTGCAAATCTTTTGGTAACTTCATCCTAATGGACAAATATTCAGCATATTTGCCAGCATTCACCATGACCAAGTCTACATGTTTTTCCCTCTTCAGCTCTGTCTCCTACTGCGTCGATAATTAGATGGCCTAGTCATTCTGAGAAATGCTCCCTCTGCTTGCTCAACTAACTGTTGTTTTGTGTTTTCACACCTGTGGCAGTCAGTCTGCTTTAGGCTGTGTAGAAGGCTGCAGAGAAACATTGAAGCTTCTGCAGAATGTGCATCTGCTTATAGGGAAAAATTATAGCCATATTTCTTTGCATTTAGGCCTCTGTTTTCAGCTCAACATCTGGAATTGACCATTGTTATTCCCAAAGCCATGAAAAACAGCTCTCTGCAACAGCAGCAAAGCATCAAGCCGACAGAGTTGGCAGAACATGCTCAAAGACATTCTGATGCAAGTCAAGTCTATTGACAAAGGCAAATCCCATTTCTAAGATAAAGGATGGCAATGGCAGCCTTTGGTAAGATGCTGTTTTGAAAACTTGTTTTAAATGCTTTAGAGGATGTTTTTATATATAAAACCCAAACATTTAATGTTACCCAACCAAAGGAACTATGCTTTTTAAAATTAGGAATAAGGTTGTAGAATAAGAAGCCAATCAGTCAATCTGGAAGAGCTGAGTAGGCTGAGAAAGGACTGCAACTTGGGAAATGAAGCAGTCTGGGTTTAATTCAGGATGACTGAAATGTAGATGGAAACTCTTAACGATGGACTTGACTTTCAGTTTTCATTAATACTTATACAGAGAAGAGTTAAAAGTCACTGTGTACTTTTGATAGTTGTTGAATGTAGTTGTCTTTGATGAGTTGGGAGTCTATTCTTACCTGCTTTTGCTTCGAGGTAATTCTACCCCAGTCTCTACTGGACATTGTACCCTGTTCTTTACTTGAATTGCTAGGTTTTTTTTCTTTGTTGGTTTGTTTGTTTGTTTGTTTGTTTAAATGTTACAAAGTAGTGTCTCCTTTTCTGTAAAGCTTTAACTGTTCACCAACCTCACAGCCACTCCCAAAGCATGCACCAGTTGTGTTTTGTCCACACTCAGATAACAGCACCTAAGTGAGAGTTACCATGAAGGGGTCCTGTTATAACTCCATCTCTCAGAAGAGTGTTGCTTGCAGTAAGCACAACATCGTGTATTATGAATTGACCAAAGGAGTAACCAGAAGAAGGCAGAAAGGTTAAAAGTATTCAGCTTCCAAGTTTTGTGGCTATGCTGCAGTCTATGGGGCCCTTGGTTGTTCTCCAACATTGGCAATAAATAAATAAATAAATAAATAAATAAATTGAAAACTATAAGCTTTATATTCATGAACTATTTCAGACTTTATCTTAATGTCATACAGGTTATCATCATGAAAATAAAGGTGAATTATGGAAATTTAGTCAGTTCTTATTCAAACCAACATATTTTCCAAATCAAACAGTTCTATTTTTTCAATTATTCTATTAACTTGCAGTTTTATGTCCTTTCTACTTAAAAACTCTCAAACATATTAAAAGAATAGCTTTTCATGTTTTAATATATATACATATATAAGCATATTTAATTCTTTTTAAACACTAGTAACAATTAGCAATAACATATCATAAGTATTGTTTGGAAGTTGTACTGACTGCACACATTATAGATAATATATCCATAAAGAGCTTTTATAGCTTCTTTTTAAGATTTACTATATTCCTATTCAAAACAAACCACCATATTTTTACACAAAACTTTAATAAATTTTAGAATAGAATCGAATCTTGTGTGGATTCTTTCTATTAGTCTCCTAAAATGTAACGAGTCTATTTAGTTAGAATGATGGTACATTGTCACTAACATAAACTGACTTTTTTGTATTATTCACCACAAATTGACAATTTTAACTATCGTTAGAAGTCATAAAACTTACTTTTCCAAAAATAAAGTGTACCATTTAAAGGGTTCGTTAAAACTACCAGTACTTGTGTATAATATTTATTGTCATAAGAAAACAGTACAGAAAGAACTTTTCAAGATAAAAGTATAATTAAAGCATATGTTTCACAAAATAATTTACTTCTTAACTTGTTTAAAATCAGATGCAGTGAACGCATGTATGCATGTGTGTGTATGTGTGTGTGCGCGCGCGCATATAGGCCAGAGACTTTGGATCTCTGGAGCTGGAGTTACGCACACTTGTGAGCCACACATTGGTGCTAAGAATGAACCCGGGTCCTCTGAAGGAGCAGTGTATGCAAGCCTTCTCACCAGGTATTTTTGTATTTCGGGGGATTTGGCTTTTACCTTCCAGCACTTCCGCCTTCCTCTCCTGCAAACGGGTAATAAGATGTCTTTTATTGTGTAGATTTTTGAATCATGAACTACACCCAGAAGCATTTGCCTAGAACTCTACATGAACTGCTTTGATAGTTTGCCAACGACCATATTAATTATCAGTTTGTTTTTGCTGAAGAAATCTGTTGTATTATCCATGGCAAAGCTGTTTCCTAAATGTTATAATCCAGCTTGAATCATTAATAATATAAGCTCCTTTATCAAGCCCATCCTGTAAAGAAGGCTCAGTAGTTTTAAAAAAAATGAACTGCAGTATCTTGAATCTCTAGCACAAAATAGCACGGCCTGAATTCTTAAAACCAAGTAGGGTTCATTTAAAAGAACATTACTTCTAAACTTTTCAGCATGAAATGGTTATAAAGAAATAAGCCACATTGTGAAAACTTAAAAGAATAAGAGTAACCTTATTTTTTTTTTCTTTTCAAATTCAGGAGAGCAGGAACCCCTTAGAAGTGGTCATGTAGGTTCGTAGAGCAAGTGATGGGTAGCTAGAAAATCCTTTTCTAATTGAGTTATGTAGATGCTCACATTATTTTACCAATTTTTCCTTACAGGACAAAGGCCAGATTCCACAACCATGTAACTGCAAAGTCTATTGGAAACATACTGCAAGTTTTAAGGTAGACTCTCCATTTTGACAGATTTATTAAATATAAATTCAATGAATAAAAAAATTGTCATAAAGTTTTGAAAGGCTTTATAATAGAGAGTAAAATGCATGATGTCTTCAGTGGAAATCTTGAAAGGACTAAAAGCCCTTTAGTTTCAAGGTACTTGAATTAAATTCTTTAATTGATATTTCCATTGCATTGTGCTTCAACTCTGAGAACTGCAGAGAACTGGAAGCATGAGAAATGATTTCTTCCTGCAAAATTTAAGATGATTCTGCCCACACAATGTGTTTTTTTTCCTGAATCTTTAATGGGAGAAAATCAACAAAACAAACAAAGAGACAAAAAAATTGCCTGTTTTTCTAAAATTGTTTTTTTTTTTTTTGAATTATCCTTTGAAATGATGGGTCTGTTTCAGTGTTTCCACCCAACAGATAATGAATTTTTTAACATATTTGGCTGGTCACTTTGTGTAAGCGTGAAAGACATTATTTTATCTTTCTTAAAGATAAAATTAATACATCAAAATACCATAATGAATTAACACTAATTTGAGACAAATTGAATTGTATATTTTACAGTTATTTCCACAAAGGTTTCAGCTAAAAGTCATTTTTGTATATTGTAATAGCTGTAGAACTTTCTGTAAAGAAATGTCTGTAAGAATAAATTATCAGTAATTAAATAAATGAATTCAGTTAACTAAATGCTGCTTAAGTCATATGTGGTACTTTCATTTGTTCTGGCTGCTTCTTTTATCTCTCTCTATGATGTTCCCATTTTCTTGGTCATAGGAGGTCTTTTTGGGAGAGACAGAATATGTTGTGAAAGAGTCACCTTCTCTAGACAGTGGCTCATAGGGTCCTAATATAGGCATATATTTGTTCCACTCAGCATTAAGCTTGGATTATATCATTCTAACACTGCCTGTGTATAAAAGCTGTGAGATGAGAGGGTCTATGTGTGCTAGGTGTAGAAGAAGATGTGATTAACTGGACTCAGGTGAGAGACATAAAAAATTCTGATAGAATTGAAGTCACCCAACTACGATCAGTGCCAGTTTAGAAAGGTCCCATAATTATCTATTGAGTAAGTTCATTCTTATTTAAATAGTTCTCTTAGTGATAGAAATTCAAAGTAGATACCATATTTTAAAATACCATATACTCAATAACATTTTTAACCACAATAAAACAAGTCTCATGTTACCTATGAACCAGAAATTACAAATGCCTGCTTGTTATGCAGAGGCAGTTTTTATCCATTTGATTTTATGAACTGAGAAGTAACAAAAATGATTTATATTTAAGCTTCATACTCAATATTTGTGTATTTGCTTTGCACATTCCAATGTCTAGACAAATACCTAAGAAAATTTCTTTTGGGGTCAAAAATTTCAATCACTGTATTTGGCAAGAACCTAAGCTCAGCTATATTCAAACTTCAGAAATTCTTATTGGAAAAGACAATTTAAAAACTCAAAATATACCAGGCCACAGAAGAAGACAATGCATCCATTTCTGATGAGACCTGATTGGCTAGGGTCAGAGGGAAGGGGAGGAAGACCTCCCCTATCAGTAGACTGGGGGAGGGGCATGGGAGAAGAGGGAGGGAGGGTGGAGTTGGGAGGGAAGGAGGAAGGGGGCTACAGCTGGGATACAAACTGAATAAATTGTAACTAATAAAAATGAATTAATAATAAAAAACTCAAATATAACACTATAATGAAAGAATAAATTATTTTGTGTTGTGTTTATTGTTATTTGTTTCCTATGACTGAAAGGGTTCTCTGTAGATAACATACTGTGTTAAGGTTTCGGTGAACAAGCAAAGATCAGGATGGGTTTTTATGGTAATTTTTATTTGTTTGTTTGTTTGTTTGTTTGTTTTGGAGAACAGCTGCTATGGAGCTGATGCTTTTCTGGGACACTGTTCTTACACAGTAAGGTGAAAGAGATGAAAATAGACTTCCACTGAGGAATACAGTAAAGAAATTACAAAAATAAGTATCTTGGCAAATGATATAAGCCTACGGCCAGAAAAGAGTCTCAAGTTTTCTAAAGATTTAGAAAATTCATACTATGTTCCAAAAAAAAAAAAACCTCAAAAATTATTAAGTACGAAATGGGAAAGAGAGAGAAAATCAAGTTAAATTAGCATGGTGTGAATGGATAACATCTGAGAATATGATACCCCATGTTGATGAGGGTTCAATCTCATTACAATACTCATTCTGGGTGGTCTGAAATCCAGGAGTCCTTGGATTATCTTGATGCATCAGCATACTAAGTCTGGTACTCTTAATTTTTTTTTTTACTGAAATTTAAAAAGCATACCACAAGTTCCTAAAGCCTCCATGAAAACCAACATTTCTCATTATGTATAGAAATACAGCTAAGACGTAGATAGATATATACATAACATCTCATCAGAGAACTAGGCCACAAACTAGCAAGAGCTAACACATGGGAAGCAAAGATGAGCTCAGCTGAGCTCAGCAGCAGGCTTAGAGGTGAGAGGCAAGGGGTGTCTATTTTTGTGTCAGTTGACAAAATTAAAAAGTGCATGTGGTATAGAATGGTACAAATGTACAAAACAGTATGCTTAAAATCAATCGTGAATAAGAAACAGACAAACTTATCATCATAGACTTTTAATCATTTTCCGCAAAAGATCTCACATAGCCCATATGAAGAAGCCACTATTGGTTAAAATATACATATATACATATGTATGCATATATGTACATATATAGAGATGGTAGTCATTTTTCAAAATTTGACTTCATACAGTAGATAATCTCTGATGTAGCCCTAGTCTTAAATCAACTGTGTTACTTTTACAATTATTTTCTTATATTTTGGTTTCTGTGTGAAGCTCTGTTATGTGAGACTTCCTGACAATTGTAAAACAGAAATCTATTTACCCTAAGTAGGGGACCACTTGATAGTTCCTCTGGTCCAATCTTGTGGATGAACTCTCGTGTTGGGACAAGGGGCTGCTTACAGAAGCAAGCATAAGTTAGAGGCAGCCTTTGTGTCACTGAAAAGCCCACCTCAACCTGGAAGTGTCTCATGGAACCCATGATCCTGGAGGTCTTTGCAGGACTCCAAGGCAGCTTCCCAGGCAGGAGTCAGTGAATCTTCTCCATACAGATAGGCAGCCTGTCCTCTCCACAGCAGTTACAGCCTTGGGTCCAGGATTTTGAATCTTTTCCAGCAGTAATGAAATTGATTGCTCCCTGAGTCTCATTTTCCCCCAGCCCCATTCCAGGATGGAATTATACATTTGGAGTCAAGCAACATCATCGAAAAGAATACATATTTTACATTTTTAGACTACTAGAATAGTATGTGTTTCATTCTTCAATTATTTTTTCATAAACATAAAATAGGGTTTGGGGCTGGAGAGATGGTTTTGTGGTTAAGAGCATCAGCTGCTTTCCTGGAGGACCCAGATGCAGTTCCCAGCACCCACATGGAGACTGAAACTCTAATTCCAGAGCATCAAAATCTCTTCTGGCCTCCGTGGCCACCAGACATGCACATGGGGCACAGACATACATGCAGGCAAAGCACCCATATACACAAAATAATACACCAAAAGAATTTTAATTGAGTTTTGTATATTGTATTCTGACCAGTCTAAATGCAACTATTGATTAACTAAACATTTGTCAGAATGGGTAACTATAAGTATTAAGCAATTTCTTTAAAATTGATAATATGATTAAATAAATTGACTTATTGATATAAATTACATATTGTATTAAGAGTTCATTTGAGTTTTCATTGCCAGATAAGTCTTGGTAATGGTGTATTTATATATTTCTGAAATAAACCTTTTAATTTTAGGCTCAGAAATTTTTGTGAGAATTTTAATGTAATATTTTGTAACTTTGGAAATGACTTTGTCCAAATTCATGATAAGAATGTACTTATCCTTTTCAGAGTTTTTTTTTAATAAATTTGCTTAAATTGGCATTTCTTCCTGGTTGACTCAGATTTTAGTGAGCCTTTGTTTTTGGAGATTTGAAATTATACTTTCTTTTAAAAATATTTTTATTTATTATTTATTACAATTTATTCACTGTGTACCCCAGCTGTGACTGCCCCCTCCCTTTGCTTCTCTCAATCCCTTCCCTGCTTACTCACCTCCTATGCCTCTCCCCTAATCCACTGATAGGGCAGGCCCTCCTCCCCTTCTATCTGACTGTAGGTCTCATCCGGTCTCATCAAGGCTGGCTGCATCATCTTAATCTGTGGCCTGGCAAGGTTGCACCATGCAGGAGGAGCTGATCAGAGAGCCTTCCACTGAGTTAATACAAGATTACATCCCTTGCTCCCCTTATTAGGCAACCCACTTGGAGACTGAGTCTGTGGGCTACATCTGAGCAGAGGTTTTAGGTCCTCTCCATTCAAGGTCCTTGGTTGGGGTATCAGTCTCTGCAGGTCCGTCAGGGTCCAGTTTTTGTTTTGCTCTGTTGGTCTCCTTTTGGAGATCCTGTCCACTCTAGGTCTTTCTATCTCCCCCTTCCTTCATGAAATTCCAGTCACTCTGCCCAAAGTTTGAGTATGAGTCTCAGCCTCTGCTCGATCAGTATTCTTTCAGAGGCCCTCTGGGGTAGGCTCCTGTCCTGTTCCTTGACTTCCCCTGCTTCAGATGTCTATAGCATTTGCCCTTCTGAATGAGGACTGAGCATCTTCTGTGAGTCTTCCTTGTTGTTTAGATTCTTTAGGACTATAGATTTTAGTATATTTGTCCTATATTATATGTCTAATAACCACTTATTAGTGAGTATATAGCATGTGTGTCTTTCTCCTTCTCTGGGTTACCGCACTCAAGATGAATTATACTTTTAATTTCTTTATTAGATATAGCAAGATTCAGATTTCTTTTCTTCCTGTGTTAGTTTTAGTTAATTTTATTTTCAAATAGTAGGTTTATGTTATCAAATATAGCTGTCAACTCTCCAGTATTTCCCTTTTATCGTTTTCATTTCTGTACTATTTGTGATGATACGGTTTTATAAATTTTAATTTAAATTTTTTGCTTTTCATTAGTGAAGATGAATGTTTATTAATTATGCTATATTTACAAGTAATTAACTTGATCTCATTTTATATTTTTATGCTTTTCTACTTATAATTCACTGATGTTTTCTTTTATGTTACTTTGCCTCTCTTCCCTTTAATTTGAACTTGTATTTTCTAAATTACTGCCACAGCATTAGAAACACTCAATGCATTTATTTTTTAAAAAATTATTTAATTACTCACTTTACATCTCAATCAAAGCTCTCCTCCCTCCTTTCCTTCAGGTCCCTCCCTTCCTTCCTTTTCCGGATCCCCCCTCCCTCTCCCTCAAAAAAGGGGACCCCCATCCCCACTGACCCACACTAGTATATCCAGTTGTGTCAGGACTCAGCATTTCCTCTTTCATAGTGTCCTGCCACGGTAGTCTCACCAGGAGAAATAGTGATTGAAAAGCGTGCAACTGAGACCATGTCGGAGATAACCCTCTTCCCCTTTCCAGGAGACCCAAGCTGCTTATTGGGTACATATGTGTAGGGGGCTTAGGTTCAATCCATGCACGGTCTTTGGTTGGTGCCTCAGTCTCTGAAAGTCCCCTGGGCCCAGGTTAGGTGGCTCTGTTGGTCTTCTTATAGAGATCCTGTCTGCTCTGAGTTCTGTCGTTCCTCCTACTCTCCCACAAGGCTCCTTACTCTGCACAATGTTTGCCTGTGAGTCTCAGTTTCTTTATCGATCCATTGCTGGATAGAGCCTCTCAAAGAACAGCCGTGCTAAGCACCTGTCTGCAAATATAGCAGAGTAATGTTAATAGTGTCAAAGGTTGTCTCTCTCCCATGGGGTGATCTCAGATTGGCCCAGGTATTGGTTGGGCAGTCCTCAATCTCTGCTCTATCTTTAACCCTGCATGCCTTGTAGGCAGTGTGAATTCTGGATCAAAGATTTTGTGGGTGTGTAGGTGTTCCCCTCCCTCCAGTAGGAGTCGTGGACTCTTCAGTCTCCATGATCCCTTCTTGGATCCCTTCTAGGGGTCTCAGCTAGAGTCTCCGCCATATCCCCTCACATCCCCGGGAGAGTACACGGAATTAGCTCTCTAGCTCATCTTCCCCTCCCATAGTTTCTCTTCCTTCTGCAAACCTTCTGTCCCCCCACCACTGCTCTCCCCAGATCTGGTCCCCACACTCATTTTCCTCAGTGTTCCTTCTCCTATCCTGTTCCCTCTCTTCCAGCACATTAGCTGTCTACTCTATTTCCCTTTCTGTGTGAGATTCAGGCATCCTTTCTAGGGCCCACCTTGTTATTTAGCTTCTTTGGGTCTGTGGATTATAATATGGTTATCCTGTGCTATGTGGCTAATATCCACTTCTAAATGAGTTCATACCATGTGTGTCATTCTGGGTCTGGGTTACCTCACTCAGGATGATCTTTTCTAGACCCATCTATTTGCCTGAAAATTTCATGATTTCCTTGTTTTTAATAGCTAAGTAGCATTACATTGTCTAAATATATATACCACAGTTTCTTCATCCATTCTTTGGATGAGGGACATCTGGATTGTTTACAGTTTCTGGCTATTATGAATGATGATGCTATGAATATAGTTGAGCAAATGTGCTTGTTGTATGGTGGAGAATTTCTTAGGTATTTGCCCAGGAGTGGTAAAGCTGGGTCTTGAAGTAGAGCTGTTTCCAGTTTTCTGAGAAAGCAAAGTAGTTGTACAAATTTGCCCTCCTACCAGCAATGGAAGATATTTCCCCTTTTCCACGTCCTTGCAGGTATGTGCTGTCACTTGAGCTTTTGATTTTAGCCATTCTGACTGGTATAATCTCACAGCCATTTTGATTTGCAGTACTCTGATCATTAAGGACACTGAGCATTTCTTCAAGTGCTTCTAAGCCATTCGAGATTCCTCTGTTGAGAATTCTCTGTTTAGCTCTGTACCCCATTTTTAATTTGGATTATTTTGTGTGTTGGTGTTTAATTTTTTGAGTTTTTTATGTATTTTGAATATTAGCTCTTTGTCAGATGTCAGGTTGGTGAAGACTTTTTCCCAATGTGTAGACATTTTGTCCTGTTGACAGTGTTTTTTGCCTTACAGAAGCTTTTCAGTTTCATGGGATCCCATATATTGTTGATCTCAGAGCTTGAGCTGTTAGTTTTCTTTTCAGGAAGTTTTCTCTTGTGCCCATCCTACGTATTTCATTTTGCTGTGTTTTCATTCTCATTTAGTTCAAAGAATTTTACATTTTTCTTATGTAACCTTTTATAATCCACATAATATATAGCTACTGTAGCATCACTTGTAAATATTTATAGATAGATCAGATTTTATTGTGTTCTGAGATTGTACAATGCATGACTTCAAGAAATTTAATTTGCTTTTGACAATTGTTTTTATTAGGTAAATGGTTAATTTTAGTAATAGTCAATATAAACTTGAAAAGAATGTCTTCTGTCTTGGAAATGGCTATCCAAGCAATACATAACATATAACATATAATATATAACATATATGATATGTACTGTATAACATATAATATGTAATATAAGCTAAATAAGCTGTTACAGTTTTGCAGGTCTTTAATAGTTTTGTTAATTTTATACCCACCTGTTCACAACCATGGCAGTATAATGTCAGTGGAAGTTGCTCTTTCTCCATTTTCCTCTTTAATGTACCCATTTTTTCTTTACCACATTCTTGAAGATGTTATTGCAGGACATGGATATTTGGAACTTTTATGCATTTTTGATAAATTTACTCTTTTATCATTAGAAAGCATATAATATAGTTTGATTTTAGTTCTTTTATTATCATTGTCTGTTTGGCATTTATTTTCCAGGTTTTAAATAGATTTATTAAATGTAATTTTCTCCTATTTATTTTAAAGTATGAGAAAATACTTTATTCAGTTTATATTCATTATAACTATTGATGTACTTGAAATTCTTAACACACATTTTAAAAATATGTTTACACTTATTTTCTGTTGTTCCATATATTTATTTTTTTCTCGTTTTAGAGAGTTGACTATTTTTTCTTCTTGTTATATTTTTGTTACTTTTTTGCATGTCTAACAATATTTATTACATGAGGTTTACTATAATAATTAATTGTGTTGCATTACTGCTGGGTTATTGTCTTAATAATATTGTCTTAATGCCGGAATACTTTTCCTTAGAAACTGATAATCTATTTGTAAATTGGGTTATTTGAGTTCAGTTTTAAGCCCTATTACATTGAATCTTAGTAGCTTTTACTCTATATTTACAGAGCTATCAAGGGAACAGAGTTTCTCATAGATGTGTTTGTTTCCCTGCCCAGCTTCTACTCTTAAAGATGAACTTTCTGATTTTACCATTGTTGTGTGATTTTCTTAGGAATGGATAAACATCTGTTTACTCCAAATATTACACAGGCAATAGATCAAAGGAACAATTCTAGGTCAGTCTGGCTTAGGGAACCAGTGAATTTTCTGAGGTTATTTAGAGGCATGTGTAAGTCAAAGATCTTTGTATTATTAGAAAGCCTACCCTAACAAGGACACACACCAAAGTTGTGTCATTGGAGCAACCTAGACAATTTGATGTAGGGTTGGCTGGGGAGACTCTTCACCCTTGCAATGACTGATACTCATGTAGCCTTGTCGGGTACCTGTGAATCTCGTAAGCTTCAGAAACTTCCTAAGCTTAGTAAGTTTGTGTTCACTTCCCTAGTCTTTCATTCATTTTCTTCTATGAAATCTTATTTGTATTGTAGATTCAGTTTAATATTATAAACTATTTCTATAGAAATGCTTTCAAAATGGTGCATTTTGAGTTTCTGCAACAACTTTGCTTTAGTATTAATTTATCTAAAATATCTAAAATCAATGAATTAATTGCTCAACTATGCCAGGGAGGTACAGGATTAACATGATCAGTTTTTGAAGATTGTATTTCTGGAGCTATATTAAAAAATAATTCCAGAGAACAGAAAATGAAAATTTCCAGATAGTGTTTTCTTTTCTCTGGGTATTATTTGCTTAAAGTAACTGGTGTTATGATTTTGATGCAGTTTGAATGTGTTCCTTCAGGGTTTATGTGTGAAATAAGAGCCAGTTATGAAATACTGTAAAAATTAAAACCAACTATAGACTATAAGGGTGGCTTTTAGTAGGGAATTAGAACTAAGTACAGCTAGGAAGATAGAGCACACATGATTAAAATCTGGCTAGAAGGTAGAAGATCAAACCAACACGCACACATACACACACACACACACACACACACACACTATCCGGTCTTCTGCCCTGTGAGATTATATCTCATAGAACACTATATACTTATAGAACCCTCGTAATAAAAACTATTACCAGTTAGAGGTCACTGAATTTCTGAAACTGTGATATAATGGAACTTATTTTCTTTATAAAGTTAATTGGCTTCAGGTAATGTTGTTATAGTCACAGCAAAATATATGTGGACCTATAGATAGTGACCATATGGTTTTTGCTATGCAATAATTATTTGTATCTTTTATGCTTGTTATGAAGATTATTTTAATTCCGTTTATTACTTATTAAAAAGAAGTTGAAAATGTTAGATTTGTGTTAGTTAATTAATAATATACCATTTCAATTGTTCATGTCAGAATATAGAAAAAAATGGAACCAAGACAGAATTTTGTTTTCCTTTAAATATGTGTTGGGATTTTGTAGTCCTTTTCTCAAGTAAAGTAGAATTAAAAGTACAGAAAGCTATTGGTCAGTGAGCCATATCACATTTGTAAGTTATCTTGATCTGCAAACAAATGTTATAACACCTTGTCTTTGAACAGTTCTACAGGAAAAAAAAAGGAAAGAAAAGAAAAGAAATTTGACTTTTTAAAATAAGGGGATAGATAATTACTAACTTTTGGATAAATAAAACTTTCTTAAAAAAAAAAAACAGATGAGAGGCAGGGATTTGGGGATTTTGAGATTAGTTTGGTTTACATTGTGAGTCTGAGGTCAGGCTTAGCTGCAGAGTCACACCTTCTCTCAAATAATTCTCAACCTTCTCTCAAATAAATCATCTCCATACATACGGAAAAATGAGAATACTATAATAATATGGTTATGTTCACGAAAGACCCTTTAATATTACATGGTATCACATAACTCGTGTTTTTATTTATAGTATTCTTATGCCCATCCATAAGTTTATTAAATTGAGAAAGAGCACATGTAATACATAAACAATACTAGGATACTATCCAGCTGAGGACTAATAGGAAATCATGAACTTTGCAGGTTAATGGATGGTTAGTAACGATCATATAGGGTGAGGTAACTCAGACTGAGGAAGACAAATTCTGCGTATTCCCTTTCATCTGAGAATCCTAGCAGAAAACCTTGTGAGTACATATTTTTTTTAAATATTTTTATTTTAATGTTTATTAATTACACTTTATTCACTTTGTATCTCCCCTGTAGCTCTCTTCCTCCTCCCCTCCCAAGTCCACCCCCCCTTCCCCTTCTCCACGCATGCCCCTCCCCAAGTCCACTGATAGGGGAGTTCTTCCTTTCCTTCCTTCCTATCTTAGTCTATCAGATCTCATCAGGAATGGCTGCGTTGTCTTCCTCTGTAGCCTGGTAAGGCTGCTCCCACCTCAGGGGGAGGTGATCAAAGAGCAGGCCAATCAGTTCCTGTCAGAGACAGTCCCTGTTCCTACTACTATGGAACCCACTTGGACACTGAACTGCCAGTGGCTACATCTGTGCAGGGGTTCTAGGTTATCTCCATGAATGGTCCTTGGTTGAAGTATCAGTCTCAGAAAAGACTCCTGTGCCCAGATTTTTTGGTTCTGTTGTTCTCCTTGTGGAGCTTCTGTCATCTCCAGGTCTGAGTGAGGTATCCCAGAAGCAGAAAGACACACAGGGTATTTATTCACTCATAAGTAGATATTAGACATTTAATATATGATAAACCTACTAAATTCTGTACACCTAAGGAAGCTAATCAAGAAGGAGGAATCTGGTTAAAATGCTCAATCTCCATTCAGAAAATCAAAGAAGATGGACATCAGAGGATGGAGAAAACAGGGAATAGGACAGGAGCTTGCCATAGGGGGCCTCTGAATGGCTTTACCCTGCAGGGTATCAAAACAGATGCTGAGACTATGGCCAACCTTTGGGCAGAGTGGAGGGAATCTTATGAAATAAATGGGAAATAGAAAGAGTACATGAATACCTACAGAAACCAAAAAGTATGATGTTCCATTGCTGAGTTGGGAGGAGCAAGACCATTATAGAAAATAATAGCAGAATACAAGTGATCCGATCAGGCAGAAGTAGGAAAATCTCTGTAAGTTTGAGGCAAGCCTGTTTTACATGGTGAGCTCTGAGTTCCAGGCCAGCCAAAGCTACATGATGATACCTTGTCTCAACAAAACAAAACAAACACTCATAACCAAACCTTGGGCAGAGTACAGGGAATTATATGAAAGGAGGGGGAGTTAATAAGACCCGGACAGGATGGGAGCTACACAAGTACCAAATATATCTGGGCACAGGGGTCTTTTCTGAGACTGTTTCTCCAACCAAGGACCATGTATAGATATAACCTAGAACCCCTGCTCAGATGTAGCCATGGCAGCTTAGTTTCCAAGTGGCTTCCCTAGTAAGGGGAACAGGGACTGTCTCTGACATAAACTCAGTGGCAAGCTCTTTGACACCCCCTGCCCCCGCTTCTGAGGGAGGAGCAGCCTTGCCAGGCCACAGGGGAGGACATTGCAGCCAGTCCTGATGAGACCTGATAAGTTAGGGTCAGATGGAAGGGGAGGAAGCCCTCCCCTATCAGTGGACTTGGACAGGGGCAGGGATGAGATGAGGAAGGGAGGGTAGGAATGGGAGGGAATGAAGGTGGGGGCTACAGCTGAGATACAAAGTAAATAACTTAGAATTAATATAAAAATAAAAATTATAAAAAATAAAAAACCCAAACAATTGAACAAAAAAAGCCCACACAACCAAAACCAACAACCACAACCACCACAAAAACCCAGAAAGAAAAGATTATATATGATCTTTAGAATGTCTAAATGCGTTGTTGTTTTTGTTTGGTTTTGGGGTTTTTTGTTTGTTTGTTTGTTTGTTTTGCTTCAAATAAAGAACTAGACAGAAAAAAAATCTAGGATTTTCCTAAGTTTACCAACGTTACTTTCTCTTTGTTGGTGTTTTAAATTCTTTGAAAATACATGCATGTTCTCTGGTTCAGAGAGGGTATGAAGGAGCAAGCAGTGGTCCTCTAGCTCTGAGCGGACATTAGTAAAAGCTCTTTGAAGAACAGGTTTGTGAGCTTAAGTAAGCTGTCTTCTTTCTCCCAGTGTTTGCTCTATAGCAATCATTCACCATAAGTGTGAGATGGCTCAGATTAGTGCCCATCCTGGTGAAGAATAAAAACCACTAAGGAGACCTGAATGGTGTTAAAGTATCAAAGAAGAATAAATATTCTCGTCTTCTCCAGATGCAGGATTGTGTGCATAGTCAAAATGCAAATCCCTTATGCAAGCAGTTCTTCTGTCTCAGGGGAGAGCCACAGGCTTTGACAGGCAGCAATCCGGTGACTCTGTTTTGCTCTATTTCTGATTTTGAGAGAGAATCTCATTGTCAGGTCCAGGCTAGACTGGGTTTTTTTATTTATCTGCCCCCTGAGTATTGGTACATGGGCTGTGCTTTTAACCTAGAGAACGGTGGAATCAGATTTCTGAACTTACCAGTAGGTATCCAGTGGATCTCTTAAACTTCCATCCATGCATTTACACCTATGGTGAAATAATTGCCTTGGGAACAGAGACCAGGGAGGACTTACGGTATCACTACCTTTCTTGATTACCTAAGGGGTCTTCAATTGATGAGATAGATGTCAATTGAAAATGATAACATTTCAACAGAAACACAAATTTCTATCTCAGGTCATTAGTGTTATCTATGTGAAGTATTAGTAATTTCCTGCCTGATAAAATCCTGTTTACTCAGAATCATGATAAATTGTATCCTAATATTTCATATCACTAATTATGTCTCCTTTAACTATTTTTAAGAATACTCTCTTCAATGGATTTCCTCTACCTTGGGAAGTTCTAAGACTAAAAAAAAAAAAAAAAAAAAATTCATCTTTGGTTATACCATACATAATTCCATGTGGTCTTCCAGGAATCACTGCATGTGATTCCTATTAGACATTACCTCAGAAGGTATATCAGAAATTAAAAGCATGTGGGTTTTTGTTTTCTGTTTGACACCATTGAAACAAAATACTGAGATAAGCTGTATATATCGAGATGAAATCATCATCAGGTCAAAGGCATACAGATTATGATTTAATATCCCGAGCATTATACACATATGATAAAATCTTAACAAAAGTTACTCAATTGACTGTATTTTTAGAAGGAGCTTGCTATTTTTCTTGTGCATTTACATACATTAACCTTTATTTAAATTGTATTTCTTGACATTTCACCATTATACTGGAAAGTCAGCATAAGTAAGTATATGCCTACAGATGTCTCTCTCTTACCAAATTTGTATGACGTTGCTTAATAGATATGAATGCATAGATCAATGGGTGAGTTAACCTCTTCTATTTATTCTTGTTTATGTGTCTAACTTTTGAAGTAATTATTTTCTCTGAAACAAGTCTGCTTTAGCATTTTGTTTTCAAAAGTAGCACACAGCCTGTTCTGCATGGTAGGGGGCCCTAAAGTTCAACTTTAGTGCTCCTAATTTTTTGGTAGCTTGTTAGAGCTTAGTTGCTCATGGGTGTCTTTCATGAAGAAAACATTTAAAGCAGTGCTGGACAGCCATTGTCATCCTGCTTCTGACTTGTTAGGTTACTGCTGTCTGCCATATAACAGGTTTTTTTTGGTACTGTAAATATATTCCTATTTAAAAATATAAAAGAATTCCATATAAGTCAGTATAAATTTCATCTAGTTAACTATGGAGACATAATTTTTACTCAAACACATAGACAGGCTATGTGAAATGCCTGAAATCTCCCTACATTCTAACTCAACATACTGAGTTTTTAGTGTTAAATATACTGGTTGAGACATTTGAATCATAACTTTCTGATCATGCTCAACAGAGCATGATCTCAGAATGTTTCCACTCTCCTATATCCAGTATCCTATAGATCTATAGACTACAGAAATATTAAATCAGACATTACAAATTAGGTTTCAGACATGTACCTTAACAATATAGCTACTGACCTTGTCTGCCAAGTAAAATTTAAATCTAACACTGTATCTCAGGACCTTCATAGTTTCTTTTACACATATACCTTCATACACATGCACACACACACACACAATTTCTGAGCTTTTGGGTGCTGTTTGTGGTAGAATTTGCACTAGGAAGGTACTTGTGTAATGGAAAAAAAATGCTTACTTATCAACTTTGAGTCTTTCTGGGGACTGTTCATTATATGTTAACAGCAGACGTTTTAGCTAATCTTGGTCAATACATATCAACTACTGTTCAGCTGAAAACTATAGGTAATTCAATCAGTCCTTCCAAGTAATGTGCTGTTCTCGTGATGCTTCCAAACGAAGACTTGTCTCCCATAATCCATCATAGTTTAGATTCTTGAGAAATATACCATTGTCATGAAATTACCATTCTTACAAGATTTGGGTGTAAGTTGAAAATACCTATCTTTATCCTATTTAATCCATAATATCTTTTTAACAGATCCTTCTGTTCAGAAGTTACTTAACTATCTAAAAGTGTGGGGAAATTACCCTGTATTGAGCATAATTATAGAAATGCAAACTTATGGTTAAATAAAAGTTTATTATTCAAGAATAACTATTTTATTTTTCTACTTTGTCTAGAAATGTCCTTAATAATTTCTATGTAAATGTGCAGCTGGTATTACTCTGTGCTTCACTTTTGTTGTTTTTTGAGAAGTAAACCATATATTCATCAACTCTGAATTTTCACATATGTAGAGGAATTTTAATCCAGCAACATGGCTGTTGTTCTGGAAAAGGCCTACATCCAAAGACCTTCCAGGTCTGTGTGTTCTTCCTGGAATACAGACATGCCCTTAGTCCCGAACATGAAGGGAAAACTAGTTTATATAAGGAAGCAAACAAAGCGATGTGTCAAAGAAAGATTTGACAGAATGAGTCAGAGACAGGGTATGTCCAACTCTCATGAGAACAAACAGGAAAGAGAAGCTATATAAGAGAAACGTGGGGGGGGGGTGTTACTGAGAGTTTCTTACCAGGACAATATTACAGAAACAGGTTTCAGAGAGAACAAGGTAGACATAAGTAAAGACACAATGAGCCAGAAAATGAGAAGGAACGAGAAGATTAAAACAGACTGTCAGAATTAGTGTTAAGCCAGGCAGAGCAATTCAGTTGGTAGCCAAGAGAAATGAGTTTGAATCAGTCAGCTTAGAGTTAGAGGGGATTTTAATCTTAAACAGTGGAGGTGAGCCTGCCAGTAAGAGTTCAGAAAGAGTTAGAAAGGGTTAGGAATAGCTCTCATCTCATTCCCTCACCTGTAAGAACAAACAAACAAACAAACAAACAAATGAAAAAACAAAACAAACAAACAAAATAAAACAACAAATTTTAAAAAGCCAATTTACAATATTTACCAGAATTGTGGTAGGCATGCCAGAAGGGACTGAATGGAACTTAGCCAGAATTTGATAATTCTGTTAGTTGCATCTACGCTTATTCTTTTAGGTATGTGAACCACAGTACTACTGGCTGACATGTTTCCCCAAATGAGGAAGGCACATGCTAAGGAAAACTTATCAAAGTTACCACACAACGTCAAAAATTCAATCCTTGTAATTAATTTTTATTTTTTAATGCTAGGAAATAAGACAAAGTATCAAAAGAGTGAATATTTCACGATATGAAGTTATTAAGCATTTGGGGATAGTCATAGGCACTGTGATGGTGGGTGGGACACATATAGTACAGGGAAACTGGTATGTACCATTAACTTGTGTCCTTTATATTCCCTGAATGCCACATATTGTTTTGATGGAACTTTGGGCTTCTTTCAGCTGGAATTCTCAGAAAATGTGGTCATCTGTCATTAATTAATAATTTTAAGCTTACATTGGTTAATCATCATTTAACATAAAGTAGCAGTTATATTAAAATTAAAAAAATATTAGATGTATAGCATGACACAGATGCTAGGAGAGGGGAAATAGAAAAAAATAGGAGGGATTTAACTAGGAATCAGGAAAGGAAGAAGGATTATAACACTAAAGTTACTTGAAAAGTCATAGAGAAACATTATTTTATTCAAAAAAACACATAGTGTAGCTGAGTATGATGGCAGATGCTTGTAATCCTAGTACCAGGGAGGCAGAGGCAGGTGAGTCTTTGTGAGCTTGAGGCCAGCCTGGTCTACAAAGCTAGTCTATGACAGTCTAGGCTACACAGAGAAACTATGTCTCAAAAAAAAGAAAACCATACATACAATACATATAAAAGATTGCTTATACATTGTTATTGATATTGAATGACACTAAGCTACTCCAGATGACAACACTTCACCAAAGACAAATGAATAGACTAGCTAACAGAAACCCTAATGCCAAGCAACGAAAACCTCCTTCATCTTGTTGGTTCATGGGAGTTAAAAGAGAATTCCAAAATAATACCGGTTTTTGCTATTTCCATTGCTCTTGGTTGCCTCCCAGAACTAAGACTCAACACTAAAGGTACCACACACTTCAGAAACATAACTAGAAGAAACTAAGCTGCAACCAATCGGAACTCTCCACCCTGAGCGCTAGATTTAGCAGTATCTAAAGGAACTAATAACAGCTGCAAAAAGAGGAGATAAACCAATAGTTTTCTCTATCTACAAAGTCTATGAGTCACAAAAATAGCCAGCATGATAATGGGTTTCACAGGCTGAAGTACAGTAGTGGATTATGTACTTGGGGCAACCAACAACTACCTTATATGACTTCACTCCTGCTCAACAGATAATTTATGTTGGTTTCCATAAACCTTGCATCTTCCTGAGTCATGTAATGTCATGGACTGAGAGTAGAGTTTGTTTCTGCCTAAACTCATACAATATCTAGATGAACTACAAATGTTTATCTTCATACCCTCTGACAAATGGAGGTTTAACCTCTATCAAAGAAGCGTCATTGTGCAGCAGAGACTATTATAGGAATCTACAGCTTCAGAAAAAAAAAAGCAAGGTACTCCACCAAAATTACTATATCTCCAAAACAACCCATATACCTAAGACTCAGGGAATATTATGGAAGAAGAGATGAGAAGATTGTAAGTGTCAGAGAAACAGAAATTTCACTTTCAGATGTCTTTTATATATGATAGGGAAGCTATGCCCGTGGAATACCACCATTATGTTCACTTAAACAAGATATCCCTCAACCAAAGAATGGATAAAGAAAACATGCTATACTCACTTGGTGAAATGCTTCACAACCATTAACAACAAAGACATCACTCAATTTACAGGCAAATGGATGGAATTAGAAAATATCATCCTTGAATGAGGTAACCCTGACTCAGAAAGACACATGTGGTATGTGGATATGGTAAGTGGATATTAGCCATAAAGTACAGGATAAACTTGCTACACTTCACCTACCCAAATAAGCTAAGTATCAAGGAGAGCCCAGGGGAGGATGTTTGAATAGCAGAAAGGGAAATAAAATCGACATCTGAAGTAGATGGAGGCAGTAAGGTGGGAGGTGAAGGAAGGAGTGGTGTGTGGGGCATTGTGGGGAGGACGGGGAGTGAGAAATGAAATAGATGAGGGGACATCTCTGGAACAGGAGAGGTTTTCTAGAGTCTATGGGGGTGACCTAGCTGAGACTATTGACAGCAGAAAATATAGACTGAAGTGTCCTCCTCCTATAGCAAGTAGGGAGGGAAGGGGACACCAACCCACCCATAAAACCTTCATACAAAACTGGTCTTAACCACAAGAAGTGTAAGGATAAAGATGGAGCAGAAATGTGAATGGCAAACAAATAACGGGCCCAAATAGAGATCCACCCCATGGGAGAGAGCCAACCTGATAGTGATACTGTTAGTGTCACTATTAGTGATATTCTGCTATGCTTGCAAACAGGAGCCTAGCATAATGGTATTCTGAGAGGTTTCATCCAGTAACAGAGAATCATAGCCTAACATTAAGCAGAGCCCAAGTAGTCTTGTGGATCAGTGGGGACGGGGAGGGTTGAGGGAGCTAGTGGGGTCAAGTATACCATAAGAAGACCAACACTGTAAACTAACCTGAGACCATGGGAGCTAACAGAGACTGAAACACCAATCACAAACTTACATGGGCTGGATCTAGGCCCCATACACATATGAAGCAGATATGAAGCTTGGTCATCATGTGGGGCCCCTAACAATGGGAATGGGGCTGTGTTTGACTCTGTTGTCTGCCTTTGGATTCCTTTCACTTAGCTGGGTTGCCTTGTCAGGGCTTAGCAGGAGTCCTGCTGCAACTTAAGGAGTCAGGGTGGGTTGGTACTCCTTGGGTTCCTTCCCTTCTCTGAGAAAAAGAGGAGGGGGAAAGGGTTATACGGGTGGGATTTGGAGGAGAGGATCCAGGGGCATGTGAACAGGATGTAAAGTGATAAGAAAGAAAGAAAAGAGAAAGAAAGAAAGAAAGAAAGAAAGAAAGAAAGAAAGAAATAAAGAAAGGAGAAAAAAAGACAAAGAAAGAAAGGAGAAAGAAAGAAGAAAAGGAGAAAGAAAAGACTAAGAAAGAAACGAGAAAGAAAGAAAGAAGAAAAGGAGAAAGAAAAGACTAAGAAAGAAACGAGAAAGAAAGAAAGAAAGAAAGGATAAAGAAAAGACAAAGAAAGAAAGGCAAAAGAAAGAAGGAAAGAAAGGAAAGAAAAAGAAAGGAAAGAAAGAAAGAAAGAAAGAAAGAAAGAAAGAAAGAAAAGATCTTTACAAAGATCTTTTACAAAGGTAGTACCTGTGACATGTCCTGTGGAGAGGGAAATTGCACATATCTTGCTGAGAGAGGAAAAGATCTGTCTTATTCAAGGATAAGCACTCTGATGTGTCAGCCTTAAAATCATGCATACACACAACACTAACAGGACTCTGCAGGATACATGGATATGGATTTTGCATGTAGACATGTATATGATCTATTTATATATTATGTACTTTTATATGATCTATATGTATATGCATGTCACAATAATTAAAGAAGTCATGAGTTTGAGAGAGAGTGGCAAGGCCCAGGAGTATTTGCAAGGAAGAAGAGACATGAAAATAACATGAATACTGTAATCACATTTGAAACTCTCCAAAAAGATTAAATTATAAAAGTAATATCTTTTCTCTAACATAAGATATATAAAATACAGGACTCAGATTTTGTAAGGAAGACACTTGATGTACAAAGAGAGAAGTTTTGTTCTAATTAAGAAAATGCTTTCGTTTCAGCCAAGCATTTCCTCAGTCTCTACACTAGCTTTATCTATACACATCTTATAGGCAAGGTAAATTTTGGGTAGAAGATTTTATAGATGGATTGGTGTTCCCCTCCCACCACTATAAGTCCTACCTGGCTAGGAGGTGGTCTCTTCAGTCTCCATGTCCTTTGTGGCTAAGAGGCTCAAGATGATCAATCCTTGTTTAGAAAGACAGATGGGATATGCATTGAACGTATGACAGGAGTCTACTGAGTGCATCTGAAAGACTCTAACTAGCAGTGTTTTCAAAGCAAAGACTCATGACCAAACCTTTGGCAGAGTACAGGGAATCATAAGAAAGAAGGGGAGTTAGTCTGATGGGGAAAGGATAGGAGCTCCCCAAGGACCAAATATATCTGAGCACAGGGTCTTTTCTGAGACTGACATTCAACCAAGGACCATGTATAGATATAACCTAGAACCTCCACTCAGATATAGCCTGTGGTAGCTCAGTAACCAATTGGTTTCCCAAAGTGAGGGGAACAAGGACTATTTCTAACAGGAACTCAATGACTGGCTCTTTGGTCTCCCCACCCCCGAAGGGAGGAGCAGTCCTGTTAGGCCACAGAGGAGGGCTTTACAACCAGTCCTGAAGATACCTGATAAAACAGGATCAGATGAATGGGGAGGAGGTCCCCCCTATCAGTGGACTTGGAAAGGGGCATGGTGGAGATGAGGGAGGGAGGGAGGGACTAGGAGGGAATGAGGGATTGGGACACGGCTGGGATACAGAGTTAATAAAATGTAACTGATAAAAAAAATAATAAAATAAAAAAAAAAGCTTTAACAGATAATTAGCATCTTTCAAAAAAATTTTTTTTTTCCCATATCCTCCCTGTAGCCTAACACTAGCACAGATCTCCAGCTCAGAGATGCCCCAACCTTCAGTTTTCTTTTTCTCTCCAAGCCCAACTCCTTGGGAGAGAGCCAACACCTGACACTTAAGGATACTCTGCTACAGATAGAAGCCTAACATAACCACCCAGCAGCTGATGGAATCAGCCAAGCATTATGCGAAGCTCAGGGAGTCCTGTGGAAGTGGGAATGAGGAAAGAAGGACCCTGAGGGGATAAGAAGGCCACAAGAAGACCAACAGAGTCAACTAACCTAGACCCATGGGGGTTTACAGAGATGGAAGCACCAAAGAGCATGCATGGACTGGACCTAGGCCCCCTACACGTATGTAACCAATGGGCAGTATATCTTTATGTGAGTTCCCTAGTAAGTTGAGCAGAGGAAGTCTACAACATGGACTCTGTTGTCTTGACTGGCCTCAGTAGATGAGCTCAGTCCTGATGGGACTTGATGTGTTGGGGTCAGTTAGTGGAGAAGGGGTGGGAAGATAGGGGGAAGAGAGTGGGAAGGAGGGACCAAGACGAAAGGAGGGAGAGAGCTGCAATCAGGATGTAAAGTGAATATATAAATTAAAAATAATTAACAACAACAACAACAAAAAACCCAAAATGCTTTAGTAACTAGATCTCAACTAAAGCAAGTATTTAGGCCTATGTGTATCTATGCAGAAGTAAAGAAACTTAGAGTCGATATTTTATTTTGTGATTGACGCTAAGCCTAAGGAACGAGTAATTCTCCGAGTTATACAACCATTTTACTAGACAGGAGGGCAGATAGCGTCAAATGCTTCCTTTTGTCAGGTAAAGCACAGTTAAAAAAAATTACATTCCTCTTACTATTTATACGTGAAATAACACCTACAGTTTTGTGTGTGAGCACTTTTCTCACAACCGATAATACACCATGGGGCCACTGTGGACCTTTTATGACACAGGGTCCACCTGGCAAATGTACAGCCGTAGAATCTTAAACGTTGTGCTTCGGTGTCATATCTGTTTTCACTGTGGTAGACAGAAACTACAATTGCTGCTGAGAACAATGTTACATCCTGTTTTTCTGCCAGCTCATTAAAACACTGAATGCTTCCAAGTAGCTTCTATCACATATTTCATCCCGGAAAACAAAATAAAAACAAAATAAACTAATATAATGTTCATATTTTACTAAGGTTGAGGCCACAGTTAACATGGCTCTTGATGTACTTGTAAGGTCAGCTGAAGATAGACAGTCCTGGGAGACTACAGTGTTGGTGGAAGAGGTTTCCTGGACAGGACTAATTCACAAAGAAATTTAATGTGAATGCTTCTCAAAGCAATTCCGCTAACATCTATTGAGCTGGAAGCCTTTCAATTCTTTAGCATGTAAGTAGGAATGGCCTCCCTGGTTTTGCTATGGGTCTTCTTGGTTAGGGTTTTGAAATACAGATAACAGAATCCACTCTAACCATTTTTAAGCAAAACAAGATTTCCTTGGTTATTTTGTGGTGTGCAGAATCCTTGGAGGAATAGAAGGTGGGTGGTGTGGGTAGATAAAGCCTAGACAGAGGCTGCCAAGGGAAACACACTGCGAGAGTCTCTTGGTAGAAACCCTAAGACACTGGTTTATGCCATTTGGCACCCAACCTAACAAGAACCAGATGGTAGAATCTCCATTAGGGCAAGACAAATGGCTCTTCGTTAGTCTTTGTGTAATGTGTCTGTCTCTTCTGCAGCCTCAAGTTGTGTCCTTTTTCTTGGTTTTCTTCCAGAGTTTCTAATTGAAAATCTGTAGAACTCCGTTTGCAAATGGTCTCTTGAATTTACTTTTAAATACATGGCCATATTGCTAGTATCGACACATGAACGTTGGGATCAATTGGGTTTTTCAAGTAAAACTTATTCTATGTCAGATATTCTGATTTTGAAGAGAAGTCTCATTGAGAGGCTATATCCCAAAATTCGTAGTAAGTTGGTGTTGTAGATTGTTTTCTGTTGAGTACGGATAAGGAAATACACTCCCAAACCACTATAAACCAAAGAGACTTGTTTTTCAATATTTTAGTATTGAGCAAATTACCCAGAAGAGAAATTCAGGCACACATCAGCCTGGTGGTTTCTTACTCATCCCCCAACCCTTGAAATGTAATGGAGAAAGAGCTTACAACATTTCTTGAGTCCACCAGTTGTTAAAATGGATTGCCAAAGATAGAGCAAAGACTGAATCTCTAAAGCTGACTCTTTCTGTGAGTTCTTGCTAAGAATGGCCTAGACCACAGAAACACCTTTCAGATGGAAACATCCCCATGATATCTTGAATCTGAAAACCTAGAGCTTAAACTGATGTCAGCATCAGCTATCTTGATTGAGGAAGAGATCTCTATCTTCTCAAGCACTCAGTACTCATTCATGAGCTAAACAGGAACTGCGAAGACAGATTTGTAACTCATGGTTAACCAGAAAAGGATGAAACTATGGAATTATTTATACATTGTCCTGGAACATGATGTCATTAATGTGTGCTGCAAGATCAAGTGGGAACAAGTGAAAGAATTCATCTCAGTATATATATATATATATATTCAGTATATATATTCATTATCCAGAGAGAGAAATGTCACAGAGTAGAAAGGGACATGGTTCTTGTGATAATCCAAACAACACTAAAACAGCCAGGCTTAGCACCTCTAGGTCACAGGAAATCTCCCCAAAAGAACATTATCAAGCTGTCCATATGGAGGTACAACCAGGATTTCTCTCCAGACCATACTGGTTCTCCCTTCTTCATGTCCCAGCCCACCAGAACAAAAGGAAAACTGCACATATTAAAGAAACCATGAGAGACTACACATACAAATGTGAAGAATGTTCTAAGATCTTAGATAATTATCACATCTTAGTCTGTTAGAGAAGACACATAAATGAAAACATTAGTTTATGCTGAGTGTCTCAGAGTCTTCTATCAGACAGCAAACCTATGAGCACATTAGGTAATTTACACAAAAGGAATCATTTTCCCATGAAACACACCTGAAAGCACTTCTGCTACAAATCCAACTCCAGGCTCGTTCATATGTTGTTTTACTATAGGAAAAGTTCTGATGACTTTTCCTTTAACAGAAAATCTAGCCCCAGTTTTCAGAGACCATCATTACTTGAGGGTCTCACTCGAAAATTACACTCACATGTGCTCCTTCCTCAAGACAGAGTCCACAACTTCTTCCCCTTGATAATGTTCTGCCCAGTTCACAAACTCCAAGAGACCAGGAATAACTAGACTCTGCTGTAAATACATGAGGTTCTTTTTATTGTAAATTACAAGCTGCGGCTTGGGCCCACACCCCCACCACTGAAGTGGTGGAAGCCAACCAACCCATGCCCAGGTTAGTTGAGTGATATAGAGATTCTGGTCCATCTCAGCATGCCCAAGGCAGGGGCGATTCCTGCCTGGCAAGCATCTATTGGTTAAAATGCTACATTTTGAATCGAGTGGCTATAGAAAGGCTTCTAGACCATTAATGACCTGGTGTCCCTCCCTAGGAGGATGGTCCACTTTCCTAGCAACTGTATCTCTAGTGGGTGGGGAAAGAATGCAGTGAGGTGGTTCTTCCCCTCAGGGCATTACTAGACTTCTTTACCTACCTATTTCAGGTCCTAATAATAGCTGCTAATTTATCTTTTGTTCTCTCAATAACACATACACACACAAGCACACAAACACACACACACACAACCTGAAAACATTAATTTGCTCACTAAATCTTTTAGAAAAACATGCAAAATAGTGATTATTTCCAATTACTTCATTTAAAGTTACAAATCACTAACAAAATTGTTTAAGGCTAGTGCTTTAATATTTCTTTTTTTATTCTACTGACAGTGAACTATTCCTTTTCTTTTTAAATTTTTAAGTATTTTTTCTTTCTCTTGGACACTTTAAAAGTCTTACTAAGCAAAACATTTGAAAGATTAGCGTTTACAAAATTCAAGAGACTGGGGATGCAATGAAGGAATGCTGAAAAATAGAAGGAATGCAACCCCACCCTTCCAAAGGGCTTACACTGTGGAAATAACATTGTGTATGCAAAGTGAATTTTACACAGATGAGTAATTGCTTTTCCTCACTTGGTAGTGATTATCTTTCCTCTTGCTGGATGATTCCAGAATGAACCTTCTAAAAATAATTTATGAGGTGCTTATAGTGCACAATATACTGTGCTAGAAAGTAAAAAGAATTCATATATGTCTCATAAAATGTTAATCATCAACAAAGTATGGGCTCATAATAAAATTCTACACGTATTTATATTTGACATACAAAGATTAAAGGATAACTGGAATCTTAATATCCATGCTAAGTGTATTTTTGATATACTATTTTATCAATGAAATTTAATAACTATTTTTAAATCTCCACTTATTTAGGAAAAATTTGTTCCAACTTTTAATGTCTTTTCTAATATAAACATGTTACACATAAAATCAAATTTTTATTCTATAAAATAAATATTTATTTCATAAAATAAATTTTAAGCTGATTACATCTATGTTCATAAAAGAATGTTTGATTTGATTTGTCATTCTCACCTATAAAAATGTAATCTATTTCTACTAGAAAATAAGGTATTCTATTTGTTTTAACACATAATAAAATTATCCAAGTCAAAGTCAGTGTAACAATTTTATAACAAAATTTTGCATACAACTATCATTAGTTTTTCAAATATATATCATTTTCAGTAGCCTTAAGAAATGGTATTCTAGAGGAGGACAAGATGGCAGCGCCAGGAGAACACTGCTTCTGAGGAGCAGGACATTTTCCGAACAGCGACCAAGAGACTGAACTCTGGGCCTAAAACAACAGCAATCGTGTTTCCCAGGTGAGAGGAAACCCCCACGGCATGGGAATCAGTCGGGTCCACTCTCAGGTCCCCCAGCCAGAACCCGGAAGAGATCCCGGGTAATTCAGGCACTAGGTCGCTGGACCAGAGCCACACACCTGCATGTCCTGATCACCTTCCCAGGCTGATCGGTGGGCACAAAAACACTAGAGACTGGGAGTCCCAGTCTCCAGAAAAACCCACAGGGAAGGAAGGAAATGGTACTGACTTGGGTCACCCATTCTTTCCCTAGAAAAGTCTCTCAGACCGGCGGGTACAAGGTGCCATCACTGAACTGGGCTCCAGCCACTGACACAGGCACATGCTGCATGCCAGCTATTTGGCAGAGGCTGAGCTGTGTGCCCCAGGGCAACAGAGACAGGGAGTCCCGGTCGGGAGAAATCCTCACAGGGAACTTGGCAAAAGGGATGGACTTAGGCCACCTAGTATATCTCTGGAAAAGATCCCACAGACTGGCCCAACCCAGGGACCTGCTGTGCACAAGATAGCCTGCTGTTACCAGGAGAGCTGTACCCACCTGCCACAGATTACCACATGGGTACTGGGGCACAGAGCCCCAACCTCTGTGCCCCAACACAGACCTACAAAAGCCCGGGATCCCCGAGATCAACCCTCAGATACTGCTCCAAGGGGCAACCAGTTATCCCTCACAAAACTGACCAAACCACGGGACACACAGGTTGCAGCAGCAGCTCAATAAATTTACAGCAAGAAACCCAGAAGCAGGGCAGCTCTCTTCAGGACTTCTCCCGGTGAGAGGAGAGCCCTCTAAACTAACAAGGACCACAGTTACCACTCAGGTCTCTATGCCTGAGGTGAGCTCTGGAAACTCCTGAAAAACACCAGCCATAGAGTAACTATACACAAAAAGCTAAGGAGGCTTCCTTCAGGAAAAGCCATCTTCCTGCCAAGGGGATTCTCTCCACCACAGGATTCCAGGAACCACCAGAAACTAACTCCAACTACCTAAGATAGCCAGATGGGTAGAGGCCAGCGTAAAAGCTCAACCAACAAAAGCCAGAGCAATATGGCATCTCCAGAACCCAGTTATCCAGGGGCAAGTAGCCCTGGACACCACAGCATAAATGAAATTCAAGAAGATGACCTAACACCTATGCTCATGAAGAGAATAACAGAGGAAACAAATAAAATGTGTAAAGACCTAGAGGAAGATAAACTCAAACAGATTATGGCCATCCGTAAAGAAATAGAGGAAGATAAAAACAAGCAGACTATGGCTGTCTGTAAAGAAATAGAGGAAGATAAACTCAAACAGATTATGGCCATCCATAAAGAAATACAAGAAGATAAAGAAAAACAGATTATGGCCATCTGTGAAGAAATACAGGAAGTTGCAGCCAAACAGTTTAGAGAGGAAATATTTAAATCATTGGAAGAAATAAAAGAAACAGAAGATTGTTCAAACAAACAGCTGAAGGAATTAAAGGAAAAACAGGAAAATACAGTCAGACAGGTGAAGGAAATCAACAAAATGGCTCAAGAACTGAAGATAGAATTGGAAAAATTAAAGAAAAAAATGGAGGAAATTGTGGAGAGAAAGAACTTAGGGAAGAAAACAGGAACTACAGAGTTTGGCATAACCAATAGACTACAAGAGGTGGAAGAAAGAATCTCAGGTGTGGAAGATACAATGGAAGAAATAGATGTATCTGTCAAAAAAAATGTTAAATCTAAAAAATTCCTGACACAGACCCTCCGAGAAATTCAAGACAACATAAAGGGACAAAACATAAGAATAATAGGAATAGAGGAAAAAGAAGATTCCCTGCTCGGAGGCCCAGAAAATATTTTAAACAAAATCATTGAGGCCTACAAAACACCCAATAAATTAGACCAGAAAAGAAATCCTCCCCTCACATAATAATCAAAACAGTAAGTATACAGAACAAAGAAAATATACCAAAAGCTGCAAGGGAAAAAGGCCAAGTAATATATAATGGCAAACCCATTAGAATCACACCTAACTTTTCAACAGAGACTATGAAAGCCAGAAGGGCCTGGATGGATATCATGCAGACCGTAAGAGAACACAGATGTCAGCCCAGGCTACTCTACCCAGCAAAACTCTCAGTCCTTATAGACGGAGAAAACAAGATATACAATGACAAAAACAAATTTCAACAATACCTACACACAAATCCAGCATTACAGAAGACACTGGAAGGGAAAATACAACCGAATAAAACTAGCTACTTTCAAGAAAACACAGGAAATAATTCACCTCACTACAGTAATCAAAAAGCAACCAAGCACACCTTATGACCACAGCCAACATCAAAATCAAAGGATTTAACAACCACTGGTCATTAATCTCTCTCAACATCAGTGGACTCAATTCTCCAATAAAAAGACACAGACTAACAGAATGGATGCATAAACAAGACCCAGCACTCTGTTGCATACAAGAAACACACCTAAGTCACAAAGATAGACATTACCTGAGGATAAAGGGTTGGAAGACAGCTTTTCAAGCAAATGGACCCAAGAAGCAAGCAAGGGTAGCCATTCTAATATCTGATAAAATAGACTTTCAACCAAAATTAATCAAAAGAGATGGGGAAGGACACTTCATACTCATCAAGGGAAAATTCCACCAAGAAGACATCACAATCCTGAACATCTATGCCCCAAATACAAGGGTACCGACATTTGTAAAAGAAACATTGATAAAACTTAAACCACACATAGATCCCCACACATTAATAGTGGGAGACTTCAACACCCCACTCTCAACAAAAGACAGGTCAACAAAACAGAAATTAAACAAAGAAACAATGTCTCTAACAGAGGTCATGGATCAAATGGACCTAACAGACATTTACAGAATGTCTGTTATACCCAAACATAAAAGAATTTACCTTCTTCTCAGCACCTCATGGAACCTTCTCCAAAATAGACCATATAGTGGGTCACAAAGCAAACCTCAACACATACAAGAAGAATGAAATAATCCCTTGTATCCTGTCTGATCACCATGGAATAAAGCTGGACCTCAACAACAACAGAAATAGCAAAAAGCCTACACACACATGGAAATTGAACAACTTGCTACTAACAGACAGCTGGGTCAGAGAAGAAATAAAGAAAGAAATTAAAGTATTCCTAGAATTCAATGAAAATGAAGGCACAACATACCCAAACTTGTGGGATACAATGAAAGCAGTGGTAAGAGGAAAGTTCATAGCACTAAGTGCCTTCGAGAAGAATTTCGAGACAGCTCATTCAAGCAACTTAATGGCTCACTTAAAAACCCTAGAAGAAGAAGAAGCAGACACACCAAAAAGAGTAGACACCTGGAAATAATCAAACTCAGGACTGAAATCAATCAATTAGAAACAAATAAAACAATTCAAAGAATTGATGAAACAAAGAGCTGATTCTTTGAGAAAATCAACAAGATAGACAAACCCATAGCCAAGCTAACTAAAAGGTAGAGAGATACCATCCAAATCAACAAAACCAGAAATGAAATGAGGGACATAACTACCGATACTGAGGAAATCCAAACAATTATTAGGACTTACTTCAAAAAGGGGGAACTGTAGAGAGCTGCAGAATGCTATGCCTTAAAGATGGAGCTGGTTTCCGCCTTCTACCTTCCCGATGGTGAGTGCTCTCTGTCACGAACAACTCCACATTTGGCTAAGGCCGAGGATCTGGCTTGCTTCCATGTATGTGGACCTATCTGCATTGCCCACATGACACGCTGGGGTTGGCTACCCAGAGGCTATTTAAGCTGTGGGCTGGCTTTCCCCGGGGTCCGAGGATTGTTCAATGTTCCTGAATAAACTGCATTGAAAAAAAATTTTTGAAAATCCAAAAGAAATGGACAATATTATTGATCGATTCCACTTGCCAAAACTGAAAGAAGACCAGGTAAATCAATTAAATAGTCCTATATCCCCCAAGGAAAAAAAAAAGCAGTCATCAAAAGTCTCCCATCCAAAAAAAACTGCAAGACCAGATGGTTTCAGAGCAGAATTCTACCAGAACTTCAAAGAAGAGTTAACTCCAGTTCTCTTCAAACTATTCCACAAAATAGAAACAGAAGGAACACTACCAAACTCATTCTATGAAGCCACTGTCACCTTGATACCTAAACTTCAGAAAGACCCAACAAAGAAAGAGAATTGCAGGCCAATTTCCCTTATGAACATTGATGCAAAAATACTCAACAAAATACTTGCACAGCGAATACAAGATCACATCAAAGATATCATCCACTATGACCACATAGGCTTAATCCCAGGTATGCAGGGGTGGTTCAATATATGGAAATCCGTCATTGTGATCCACCATATTAACAAACTGAAAGAAAAAAAAAACCACATGATAATCTCCTTAGATGCTGAAAAAGCATTTGATAAAATCGAACATCCATTCATGTTTAAAGTCTTGGAGAGATCAGGGATACAAGGCACATATCTAAACATAGTAAAGGCAATATGCAGCAAGCCTATAGCCTACATCAAACTAAATGGAGAGAAACTTAAAACAATCCCACTGAAATCACGGACAAGACAGGGCTGCCCACTCTTTCCATATCTCTTCAACATAGATCTGGAAGTCCTTGCTAGAGCAATAAAACAATTGAAGGAGTATAAATTGGAAAGGGAGAAGTCAAATTATCACTATTTGCAGATGATATGATAGCATACATGAATGACCTCAAAAACTCTACCAGGGAACTCCTACAGCTGATAAACACCTTCAGCAAAGTGGCCGGATACAAAATTAACTAAAAAAAAAAAAAAAAAATCAGTAGCCCTCCTGTATACAAAAGACAAAAGGACTGAGAAAGAAATTAGGGAAACAACACCCTTCACAATAGCCACAAATGACATGAAGTACCTTGGTGTAACCCTAACCAAGCAAGTCAAAGACTTGTATGAAAAAAAATTCAAGTCTCTGAAGGAAGAATTAGAAGAAGATATCAGAAGATGGAAAGGTCTCCCATGCTCATGGCTTGGCAGGATTAACATAGTAAAAATGACCATCTTACCAAAAGCAATCTACAGATTCAATGCAATTCCCATCAAACTACCAACACAATTCTTTACAGATCTTGAAAGAAAAATTCTCAACTTCATAAGGAATAACAAGAAACCCAGAATTGCTAAAACAATCCTCTACAATAAAAGATCTTCTGGAGGTATCTCCATCCCTGAACTTAAGTTGTACTATAGAGCAACAGTTTTAAAAACTGCATGGTACTGGCATAGAAACAGAATGGTGGATCAATGGAACTGAACAGAAGACCCAGAAATAAACCCACACACTTATGTATACCTGATCTTTGACCAAGTTTCCAAAACCATACAATGGAAAAAAGATAGCATCTTCAACAAATGGTACTGGTCTAACAGGATGTCTACATGTAGAAAAATGCAAATAGATCCATACTTCTCACCCTGCACAAAACTAAAGTCTAAGTGGATCAAAGACCTCAACATAAAACTAGACACATTAAATCAGCTAGAAAAAAAAAAAAGCGGGGAAAACCCTAGAACTCATTGGTACAGGATACTTCCTGAACAGAACACCAACAGCACAGGCTCTAAGAGCAACAATCAATAAATGGGACCTTATGACACTAAAAAGCTTCTGTAAAGCAAAGCACACCATCATCAAAACAAAATGACTGCCTACAGATTGGGAAATAATCTTCACCAACCCTTTTCTTGACAGAGGTCTAATATCCAGTATATATAAAGAACTAAAGAAGCTGAAAAGCAGCAAACCAAGTAATCCACTTAAAAAATGGGAAACAGAGCTAAACAGAGAATTCTCTATAGAGGAATATAGAATGTCAGAGAAACACTTAAAGAAATGCTCAACCTCATTAGCCATCTGGGAAATGCAAATCAAAACAACTATGCGATTTCACCTTACACCCATCAGAATGGCCAAGATGAAAAACTTGAGTGACAACACATGCTGGAGAGGCTGTGGAGAAAGGGGAACCCTCCTCCACTGCTGGTGGGAATCTAAACTTGTACAACCACTCTGGTAATCAATCTAGTGCTTTCTCAGACAGCTATGAATAGCACTTCCTCAGGATGCAGCCATACCACTCCTAGGCATATATCCAAAAGAAGCTCAAGTACACAATAAGGACATTTGCTCAATCATGTTTGTAGCAGCTTTATTTGTAATAGCCAGAAGATGGAACCAGCCCAGATGACCCTCAACTGAAGAAATTGTGGTACATCTACACAATGGAGTATTACTCAGCAATGAAAAAGAAGGAAATCATGAAATTTGCTGGTAAATGGTGGGACCTGGAAATGATCATCCTGAGTGAGCTGTCCCAGAAGCAGAAAGACTCACAGGGTATCTACTTACTCATATAGACATGTAATATAGGATAAACCTACTAAAATCTGTACATGTAAAGAAACTAAACAAGAGTACCCTGACTAAAATGCTCAATCCCCATCCTGAAAGGCAAAGAGGATGGACATCAGAAGAAGAAAACAAGAAACATGCTAGAAACCCACCATGGAGTGCCTCTGAAAGGCTCTGCCTTGTAGACTATCAAAGCAGATGCTGAGACTTATGGCCAAATGTTGGGCATGGAATCTTATGTAAGAAGTGGGAAATAATAAGATCTGGAGAGGACAGGAACTCCACAAGGAGAGCAACAGGACCAGAAATTTGAACACAGGGGTCTTTCCAGAGATTCATACTCCAGGTACCATGCATGGAGATAACCTAGAACCCCTGTACAGTTTAGTGTTCAAGTGGGTTACATAATCTTATTGGCCTGCTCTTTGATCACCTCCCCCTGAGGGGGGAGCAGCCTTACAAGGCCACAGAAGATGACAATGCAGCCACTCCTGCTGAGGTCTTATAAACTAAGATCAGAAGGAAGGATAGGAAGACCTCTTCTATCAATGGACTTGGGGAGGGGCATGCGTGAAGAAGGGGGAAGGAGGGTGGGACCAGGAGTGGAGGAGGGAGGTGCTTATGGGGGGATACAAAGTGAGTAAAGTGTAATTAATAAAATTAAATTAAATTAAAAAAGTTTTAAACACACAAAAAAATGGTATTCTAGATCTCAATCACATATTTAATGAATATCACATTTTCGCTTTGAACTTTGCTTTGATAAAGATTTCTTTTAAATATTAAACTAATGATGTGAATGATAAATATATAGTAGACTTGTCTTGAATTCCTTCAGTGGCTAGAAATTTTGATTGAATTGGCTTAGAAGGTAACTTGGCTATCAATATTCAAGAATTAATGATTGTGCAGAGACATGGTGAGTGGCCACTACCCTTAACAGACACCAGAGGCTAACAAGTGATGCTGTTGGAGTTATTAGCTAGTGAATTTTTGTAGCTCTCCAAAGTTACAGGTTTTCCTTCCACTTTTCTTGGATACTCTCCAGAACTTGACAATAAGATCCTATTGCTGAATTCATAGCTGGGTAAAAGAATGTGGAGAAATTAAGCTGGTGACGACGAGAAGCTTCACACACTGGCCAGCTTTCTTAGTTCTGTGTGTGTGATGCCAGCGTGGAGAGTGGTCGTAAACCATACCCAGCAGGGAATGCTGTGAGCTACAATGATTGGCCTGGAAAGATGCGCTTGCTCAGTAGTCCAGGACTGGCAGGGATATCATGGCAGGGCGCGATCACTTACTGACTGAGTTTAACTCTTATTTCACAATGAAACCTATATCTGACACCCTTAGCAGGCAGAATTGAGAGGGAACAATGAATATGATCATACGTATTTATGAAATTCTAAAGAACTAATAAAAACTTTAAAATTAAATTTATTGAGAATTCCACATATGAATATAATGTGTTTGATCAAATCCACCTTCCACTTCTTTCTCTCCAACACCTTTCATATCCTTAATTCTCATGTATCATGTATCATGAGAATTTTGTTTGTCATTATTTCTAGCCCCAAGCGGGAATGATGTTTATGTGGTAGGAGGCTCCATCTCCAATCACTCTAATGTGTTCAGTCTCTAAAATCTTACTGGGAGGATAATAGCCAATCAACATTTATTCTGAGAATGAATAAATCAATTTCAAAAAGTTAAATTCTTTTCTTCACCTTTGTCTCCACTATTTTAAATTGTTTTTTTTTCTTTATTTTATTCATTTTACATTCTGATCATAGCCCTCCTCACTTGTCTCATATGTAAAAACTGACAAGCCTTGTGGATTGTCTTGGGAATGTTGTCAAATAGAAAGTTCAACACTAACAGATTTATGATCAATAGATAAACAGTTATTTGCTGAAAAAAATCATAGAAGTTTATGCTATGGTTCTTGAAAAAGTAACCATTTTATAATAAAAAAAGAAAAATAATAATTTAAAATAAATTCACCTCTGTCTTTACATAATTTTCTCTGATATTAAAAGTAAATCCAAATTAAGTCTGACAACTAAGCTTATAAGCATATGTTGTGTATGCAAAAATATAGCACCAGGAGCAGGGAGATGACTCAGAAGGTAAAAGCGCTTGCTGGACAAGACTGATAACATGAGTTTCTGTCTGCAGAACTCAGGTAAAGAACCATGACTTTGGATCTTTGGAACTCATGTGAAAAGCCAGACACAGTAGCTCTTATCTGCTATCCCAGCATTCCCTTGGCAAATTGAAAGTCAGAGACAGGAGACTCTTGTAGATATTGCTGGCCTAGCATACCCAGAGCAGCAGCCAACAAGAGAAAGAGCATGCAAGGCTGAAGAAGATTGTTCACTGAACTTCACAAGAATGTCACTGCACACACACACTATGTTTGCACATACATACCATTTGTACTTGCACAGAAATTTATTTAAATATTCTTTTAAATTGTAGTGTGTCAACTGGTGTATTTCTGAATTTCTTTTTTTTTTTTTTTTTTTTTTTAGAAAACATGGCAATGCGATCTTAACATTTTATATTCAGAACAGCTCTGGTAATTATGGTAAATTTGAAAAGGTTAATTCAAATTACACAATATTTCTTCAGAGTTTGGAGAAGCAGCCTTGCCAGGATGCACAGCCAGATAATGCAGGCAGTTCTGATGAGACCTGATAAGATAGGGTCAGATGGAAGGGGAAGAGGACCTCTGCTATCAGTGGACTTAGAGACGGGCTAGGGAGGAGATGAAGGAGGAGGGTTGGATTGGATGAAGGAAGGGGCTACAGCTGGGATATAATGTGAATAAACTGTAATTAATATAAAAAATAAAAATTTAATTAAAAAGACTTTGATTACTGGATTTTGTTAATAAATACCTAATTTTATACCTTTCTGGTATCATTTCATTGAGACTTAAAAAACATGCTTAACTATTTCTAACATTTATTTTCTTTAGCTTTCAAAAGCAACAGTGGCTCTTGCCTGTAACTGATGGACTCAGGAGATTGAGCCAACAGGACAGCTACGAGTTCAATTTGAGCCTAGGCTAAACATTATTCTATGCCCAAATAAACAAAACAAAATTATCAAATGCAATTTTGTCTTTCAAAAGTATACATGTATGTAATTTAAACTAATTTGGTACTATTAAATAAAATGTGTGACACTTGTACCCCCTAAACCACAATACTACTATTCCCTGATAAAAACAAACCAATACTCACATGTCAATTGGAGGTAGCTATAGTTGTTAACTTACTAATATTGGAGAAACATATTATCTACTTGTAGATATCTATAAGTATCTGAGCTTTGTACAAAACTATACCCGTAAAATAAATAGTAGCTTAACAGATTTCTAAATTAAACCTCTAGAAAAATAAAGGAGTTTCTGATGGATACAACATAATGAAGAAAATACTAGCTTCAACAGCCTAGCTTCCATCAATGTCAGTGGTTTGTCAAGAGAATGATTGCTAACAGAATGGAAAAGATGTTTTTCTATGTGGAATTGCAGGCAGATTTCCAAGGGAAAGAACAAAATGAGAAAGCTATCCAAGTTACACTAAACTTGTCACTCATGGGCTGTTTCCTTTCCTTCCTTTTATTAAGTATGGCTGTTTTAATAGCAAGAGTTTCTTTTTTTTTTTTTTTTCCATGTAAAGTACTTTCTATATTTAATTTTTATTTGATTCTCACAACAGCATGATAGACAACAAGCAGCACTCAATAAATAGCTCCACAATAAATGTATCAATGAAAGACTAAATTAATGCACACAACTGCCAATGAAATAGGGAGTGGAACTGCTTATCTTGGTTTTTTTTTTTTTTTCAATGCAGTTTATTCAGGAACATTGAACAATCCTCGGACCCCGGGGAAAGCCAGCCCACAGCTTAAATAGCCTCTGGGTAGCCAACCCAGGCGTGCCACGGGGGCAATGCAGATAGGTCCACATACATGGAAGCAAGCCAGATCCTCGGCCTTAGCCAAATGTGGAGTTGTTCGTGACAGAGAGCACTCACCATCGGGAAGGTGGAAGGCAGAAACCAGCTCCATCTTTAAGGCATAGCATTCCGCAGCTCTCTACAGTTCCCCCTTTTTGTTTTAGACGCATCAGGCAAGAGTAGAGGTCTGATCTCTGATATTAGAAATAAATTGGGACTTTGTACAGATGTTCATTTAGGTGTCATCCACCCAAAGAGCATCAGACCGTCCGATACCTTTTTCTCAGAGGCGGGACCTGGGGCATCAACCCGCATGCAATCAGACATGCTCTTCTCTGGGTCCAAAGCGGCTGACCCTGAGTGCAGTGCTTAGCCTCGCATCCTGAGCGTATCATTTTAGCTTTTTATGGTATCCAACCATGCTTGGGGAGAATGTCCTGCTTCAATGGCTGTAAAGGCCTGAATGATCATGGCTGCATCACACTGTTGTGAGACTCTAATCTTGCATATATACCACAGGCAAACCAAGGAGACCAACACCAGAAGGCCTGCTAACGCTCTCATGCCCGCCCATTCCTTCAGATGATTCATGGCTGCAGCAATCCATGATGATAATCCTGTGGCTAGTCCTGCGTCCATTCTGGTAGAATTTACTGTGACAATGGCCACTCTCAGCTGCTCCATCGTAGTATCGAATTCTCCAGTCCAATTACCTAAAATATAGCTCGACAATTGTTTAGACAGATTTGCAGCGCAGGAAAAATTCTCATGTTGTATGCTAGTGACACAAAGTCCAGCATACTTTCATTGACAGCCAGGTTGAGCGATTTGGGTCAAAATTCTGGCTATGAGAAGTCTTTGAGAAGTGGGCTGAAACTCCAACATTGATGCTGACTTTTTCTGAACATAAATTCACATGTCAAGAAGGTATATATAATGAACATGATTATGTTCATTATATATAGAGGTGACAAGCACACAAGAGTAGCACTTAAAATGGGTTATTATAGTGTGAGGAGTGTGAAATAAGAGTGAAATTCTTTCTGGATTTGATGGGACAAGGTGGAATCCTATCCACAGGGCAGACATGACAAATGACAGAGATTCAGGGGAAAGCATTTTTGGCTTCTCGTGACCATGCCCTTGCTGTTTTTAGAAAAAAAAAAAAAAAAGTAACTGCATGAGAATCAAAATCTATTAATTTTTATAACAATTTGTTTTATAAGCATAATGGACCCAAGAAAATCTTAGTTGAAATATGCTGTGAAGTAATAGCCATGGATTTGAACTGATGCTCAGAACATAAAGAACTTTAAACCTAGACCATGAGATCTAGTGAGAGGCTTTGTCAAGACTAAAAATGGACCATCATCTTTTATCTCAATCTGGGGAGGTGTGGAGGTGTTCATTTCATACTTACTTGTTGATTTATGGTGAATAACGCATTTATCCTTTGGCTCATTTTGTAAGAACAAATTAAATTCACCCTAATGAGCAGCAGCATTTGTCAAACACAAAAAAATTTATACTAAATTTTAAATATATTTTTGTCAACATTTTCTTTCAATAAATTAGTGCCTTGTTATTTGTTATCTGAAGTAGTTAAAATGTTTAGTTCATAAATCCTTATATACATTCATATTGATAAGTTTAAACATTTACAATTGTAAGGGCCAACAATTTCTGAAAGATCTAATTTTACTAAACATCATTAGCAACTAAAATTACCATGTTCAACATTACTTATTTGAAAAAGAAGATAAAAGTGGTTATACAAGGTTACATTCCCACCAGCAATGGAGAAGGATTCCTCTTTCCCCACATCCTCTCCAGCATGCATCATCCCTTGAGTTTTTGATTTTAGACATTCTAACGGGTGTGAGGTGGAATCTCAAGGTTGTTTTGATTTGTATTTCCCAACTGACTAAGGATCTTGAACATTTCCATTCAACATTCCTCTGTTGAGAATTTTCTGCTTAGTTCTGTACCCCATTTTTTAATTGGATTAAAGAAATTTAATTGATTTATTGGAGATTAACTTTGTCAGTTCATTATATATTCTGGAAATTAGCCTTCTGTAAGATACAGGGTTGGGGAAGATCTTTTCCTAGTCTGTAGGTTGTTGTTTTGTTCTGATGACAGTGTCCTTTGCTTTACAGAAACTTTTAAGTTTCATGTGGTCCCATTTATTGATTGTTGATATTAGAGCCTGTGCTGCTGGTGTTCTGCTCAAGAAACCAATCTGGTGCTTTCTCAGAAAATTAGGAATAGAACTACCTCAAGATTCAGTTATACCACTCCTAGGCATATACCCAAAAGATACCCCACCATTGAATAAGGACATTTGCTCAACTGTGTTCATAGCAGCTTTATTTGAAATAGCCAGAATCTGGAAACAACCTAGATGTCCCACAGGGAGGAATGGATACAAAAAGTGGGGTACATTTACATATGAAATATTACTTATCAATTAAAAACAAAGAAATCATGAAATTTGTAGGCAAATGGTAGGAACTAGAAAAGATCGTCCTGAGTGAGCTAACCCAGAAGCAAAAAGACACATATGGTATACACTCACTTATAAGTGGATATTAGCCATGTAATATAGGATGAAGATACTAAAATCTATAGTCTTTAAAACCTAAACAACAAGGGGGACCCTAGGGAAGAAGCTGACCTCACTCAGAAGGGCAAACAGGATAGATACTGGAAATAGAAGAAGCAAGGGATAGGACAGGAGAATTCCACAGAGGACCTCTGAAAGACTCTACCCATCAGGGTATTGAAGGAGGTACTGAAACTCAGTCAAAATTTGGGCAGAGTGCAGGAAACTTTACAGAAGAAGAGAGAGAGAGAAAGACCTGGAGGGAAAAGGAGTTCCACAAGAAGAACAACAGAGCCAAACTACCTGGGCCCAGGGATTCCTGCAGAGCCCGTATTCCAACCAAGGACCTTGGGTGGAAAGGACTTAGACCCCCTGCTCAGAGGAAGCCCATAGGCCACTTAGTTTCCACGTGGGTTCCCTAGTAAGGGGATCAGGAATGTCTCTGACATGAACTCAGTGGCTGGCTCGTTGTTAACCTCCCTTTGGGGAATGCAGCCTTGCCAGGCCATAGAGAAAGATGATGCAGCCAGTCCTGATGAGACCTGATAGGCTAGGATCAAATAGAAGGGGAGGAGGACCTCCTCTATTAGGTGACTAGAGAAAGGGGATAAAAGGGAGGGTGGTTATGACTAAGAAAAGAGAGATGGGGCTACAGTGAGAATACAAGGTGCAAAAATTGTAATAAATAAATAAATAAAATTTTAAAAGAAAAAAGAAAGTGAGAACCATGAAAAGGAAGAAAGAGAAAGAGGAGGAAGAGAAAGAGAAGAAATGGAGATGAAGAAAGGAAAGGAGAAAATGAGTCAGGGAGGATAGTAGGGAAGAAAAGGAGAGGAAAGGATGGGAGCAAGGGCCTTGTTCTACTTTGAATATGAAACACCCCTTCTAACAGCTTATTATTAAGGTTGCAGTCTCCATAATTGAGATATTGAAAGATGCAGAACTTTAGGAGGTGGGATGCTAAGTCACTAGAGGCATGTCCTGGAAAAGAACTGTGGACTCAGGGAACTTTTTCTTTCTTTCATACTCTAGATACTGGGGGATACTTGCCTTTCCTATAGCCCTTAGCCACAATCTGATGTCCTCACTGAAGCCTCAAAGCAATAGCCTTAGAGTAGAGCATCCTGATCCCTTTCATGCTGCAAGCCACTTCCTTTCCACCACAGAAGTATTTACACAGCTTTGAGTACTTTGATTTAGAACATACAAATACTAAATCAAAAACTTACTCTAGGTAAAATTCTCAATCTTTATTCAGATAGGCAAAGAAGATGGGACATCAGAAGAAGGAGAAAACAGGGAATGGCACAGGAACCTGCCACAGAGGGCCTCTGAAAGGTTCTACCCTGCAGGGTATCAAAGCAGATGCTGAGACTCATAGCCAATCTTTGAGCAGAGTGCAGGGAATCTTATGAAAGAAGGGAAAGATAGAAAGACCTGGAGGAGACAGTAGCTCCACAAGGAGAGCAACAGAACCAAAAAAATCTGGGCACAGGGGTCTTTTCTGATACCGATACTCCAACCAAGGACCATTGACGGAGATAACCTAGAACCCCTGCACAGATGTAGCCCATGGCATTTCAGTGTCCAAGAGGGTTCCCTAGTAATGCAAACAGGGACTGTCTCTGACAGAACTGATTGGTCTTCTCTTTGATCACCTCTCCCTGAGGAGAGAGCAGCCTTACCAGTCCACAGAGGAAGACAATGCAGCCACTCCTGATGAGATCTGATAGACTATGATCAGAAGGAAAGAGAGGAAGACCTCTCCTATCAGTGGACTTGGGGAAGGGCATGGGAGAGAAAAAGGGAGGAAGGGTGGGTTTGGGAGGGGAGGAGGGAGGGGGTTACAAGGGGGATACAAAGTGAATAAAGTGTAATTAATAAAATTAAAAATATTAAAAAATAACTGATAATAATTTACTAATTTATTTAAATGAATTCATTGGAGCACATACAATTTATCCATTTACTAAAGACAAATGTACATTTATATAGTAATGTGTTATGTTTTCTTGTTAATTTGCACATAAAGAAGCAAATCTGGGATGAGTAGTTCTAGACATAGCATCTTCAATGACAAGTCAATTATTTCATTCATTTTGTAAATAATCAATGCCAAATATGCTGCTTTGCATAAGTATGTAACAGAAAAGAGCAGAACTGTGTAGAAATCTTTAGAAATTCTGTCTTCATCTCAACCTAAGTTTATTGAATTATTTTTTTTAAAGAAATTAAAATTAAAAACTTGAACAGTTCTTAACTTCAAACATTCAAGCACAATGAGACCTAAAGCTTTGTTAATTTGGTTTATGCTGATGACTGATGGAGAGAAATAAAACAGTAAAAGTTTTTATTATTCACAATTAAAGAAGCTTGTTTTTGTAGGAGCAGACAACTTTGCGTACAGCGTAAGCACGGAGTCTCCTAACATATAATAACTGTGAATCTGGACAGAAGTGTTTTGGGTAGTTTCCTGGTGTTGTGTGAATTATAGCGTGCACACTACAAGCCAAGAATGCCTTCTGTGTTCAGAACAAAGGCTGCCGTGTACCGTACAATGATTCCAAGTTCAGTTGTGTATTTAAGTTGTGCATTCAGAAATCGTTTACTCATGCAATTTTTTGCAACCCCACAGTCAGATATGTAACTTTACATGGAGTTCTAATCCACAGGAAGGAGTTGAGATCTGGAGCACCCGACTGCAAGCTACAGGGTTGCTAAGCAAACATATCTTTTCTCTTAAGTTGATCCATCTCAGGTCTTTGTTAGAGAAAATGGAAAACTAATAGAAAAAAGGAGAGAAAGACTGGGCCTAATTTGAATAGATAGAATATTAGTTACATTAAAATTAGTCTAGATACAAATGCAGTTTACTGTTCTAATGTTGATTAATGTTTCTAACCCTATAGCATAATCTACATAAAATAAATACACGGTATATGACATTTTAAAATTAAGAAAAAAGGAAAGAAAGGAAAGAAAAATCAGTACATTGAATTTTGAAATATATCTCAGTTTAGAAATGAAGAAAAGGGACTTTGGACCTAGAGTTGAAAAGGATTATGGGAACTCATAAGTAAGTGATAGTTGAATAGTCATGTAGTATGGAGTATGGTAATCCTCTGGCTCCTTTTCATACACAGCAAATAGTAGATCAGGGGTAGCTCTTTAAACACAATTATCAAGATGGCCAGACTTCCTTTTAAGTATCTTACAAATAATAAGACAATCTTTGCAATGTATTATACAGGTTGATACAGTGAACATGATAAGATATGTAAGAAAGAGACAGCTAGATGTAGGAATCTGGGCAGCTTAAGTGCTTTGATAATGTAAAGAGAAACATTTGAAGTCTTAGAAACAATCAGAGTGGGAATGTAAAAATGAGGCAATGACAATCGAAGGTAACATGACATATAATCACTTTATACAATGATAGTTAGGTAAAATGGGCGCTGGCGATATTCTTATGTTATCAAGGCTTTCCAACATGAAAAAAAAATATACAAAGTCAATTGATACACGATCACACACAGAGCAGTTCTGGCATCAGGGCTGCTGTGTGGTCTGCGTTCTCTGGAGGTTCTAAGAATGTTCTTCCACAGTAGACCTGACTGGATTACAGTCTGAAAGCTGTGATTGCTAAAGAAAGATGCTTGCTATGATGCCTGCCAAGATGCTGTTATTATTTAAAATAAATACAGATAATCAATTGGCAGCATCTGGAGCCTTTTGTCCCTCATTAAAATCCTGTATAGGAAAATTAGAGCTGATTTCTTGGTATAAAATTTATAAGAACTCCACATCATGCTTGAAGGCAAAAGATGTTTTATTTCCAGAAATGCTGATGACTCAAATACATCACCTATTCTGTCGATAATATATTACCTACACTTTTTATGTTAATTAACTGCAAGTAGAATGAAAGCTTGAAAATTCAAAAGTCTATACAAGCCAATGTTTTTGTAATAGCAATTATATGAAGGATAAAAAATACTTGAAATTCTTAAGATATTTTTCCTTATTTTTTATTTATTTATTTTTGTTAGTTTCTTTTTGTTATTTTTTGTTTTTTTTTATATATTACAATTTATTTACTCTGCATCCCAGCTTTATCCCCCTCCCTCATTCCTTCCCAATCCCACCCTCCCTCCCTCGTCTGCTCCCTGCCCCTCTCTAAGTCCATTGATTGGGGAGGTCCTCCTCCCATTTCATCTGACTCTAGCTTATCAGATTTCTTCAGGACTGGTTGCAATGTCCTCCTCTGTGGCCTAGCTAGGCTGCTCCTCCCACGGGAGGTGGGGAGGTCAAAGAGCCAACCACTGAATTCATGTCAGAGACAGTCCTTGTTCCCCTTACTAGGAAATGCACTTGGATACTGAGCTGCCATGGGCCATGTCAGAGCAGGGGTTTACAATTTATTCATTGCATATCCCAGTTGTCACTACCTCCCTCATCCCCTCCCAATCTCACCCTCCCTCCCTCTTCTCCTCCAGTCCATTGATAGGGAAGGTCCTCCTCCCCTTCCATCTTACCCTAGCCTGTCAGGTCTCATCAGGACTGGCTGCATTGTCTGACTCCAACCAAGTACTATGCATGGAGATAACCTAGAATCCCTGCACAGGTAAAGCTTATGGCAGCTCAGTCTCTGAGTGGGTTTCCTAGTAAGGGGAACAGGGGAACAGTTAATGTCTCTGACATGAACTCAGTGGCTGGCTCTTTGATCACCTCTCCCTGAGGTGAAGGGCAGGCTTACCAGGCCCCAGAGGAAGACAATGCAGCCATTATTACGATTAAAAAAAAAATGAACTTGTAAGAAACATTGCATGTACTTTTCCTAAATAGTTTAAGCACCAATTTAGAGCCAAATATTTTAAATAATATTTACATTTTGAACAGACGGTAAACAGTATTTCTAATTACTCTTTTAAAGGAATATTTTGTCTTTCCTTCCTTCCTTCATTCCTTCCTTCTTACCTCCTTTCCTTCCTTCCTTCCTTCCTTCCTTCCTTCCTTCCTTGCTTCCTTCCTTCCTTCCTTTCTTCCTTCCTTCCTCCCTTCCTTCCATCTTTCCTCTTCCTTCCTTCCTTCCTTTCTTCCTTCCTCCTTTCTTCTTTCTTTCTCTCTTTTTTTTTTCCTTTGTTTTTTGAGATGGAGTCTCATATATGCCCAGCTGGCCTCAGACTTTTATTTGTCTGAGGGTGATACTAAATTCCTGCAGGCTTCCTTCATCTCCTGAATGCTAGGACTGCAAGCCTGCACAGCCACACCCATTTTATGTGGCGCTTTATAAGGAACTGAAGGCAGCATTCATGCCAGGCATTCACTTTGACAGCTGTGATAAACCTCCAGCCTCTATACCTCAAATTACATTAAGAATCAGATATAGAGCCATCAATACGCCTCTGTGTAAATGTGCCTGCCTGGCACCCAAGAGCGTGAGCTCCACCCCAAGAACAATGAAGGAAGAACAGAACAGCAGAAAGTTGTTCTCTGACCTTCCCATGCATTTCATGGTGCCCTCATTCCACCCACACCCCTCCCCCACACACACCTCATATACACACCCACTCAATAATTATAATACATAAAAGTTTAGAAAAAGAGTTGCATTAGATATTGATACTTTTAAAGAGGTGACATGTGTTTGATTTTACTCAGTATAAAACTCATGACAAAGGAAAAACAAAAAACAAAAAACGTGTTCTGCTTGGAGCTGTAACTCAGTGGTTGATCATTTGTCTTGTATGCATAAGTTCCTGGGATCCATCAATTTCTGACATTTAGCCTACAGACAAAATGAAAGCAAAGAACAAAAAATGAACTAGACAGGGCTTCATATGCATAAACAGACAGCTGCACTAAAAAGTTGATTTAAGATGCAGGCCATCTAATCTCTGTGCTGAGTTTACAACTTACGTTACACATTCATATTTGTATGCATAAATATGCATGTAATGCTCTGATTGAAAGCTGATGCTTACATCTCAAATGGAGCTACTCCATCATGTGAGCAAATATAACTTTCTAAAACCCAGATAATAATTAAGACAAAGCTCATTTCAATTAGGTTTTATGGTCCCAAAGAAGAGTATTTTAAGAATATTGCAATTGTTTCTATGAAAACCATATTGCCTTTTTTTTATTACCCTGCCTCTGACAGGAGAACATGCCTATGATGAGAATGAAATGCACCTTTTTTAGAATAGTGTTTCTCCTTCTTCTAACTAGCTGTTGTGAAACACTTGGCTCTTTCTCTTTAGATCCCATTGCATTATATCATAGTTAGGTGTGGTTCTAAGCAATCACTTACTTGAAGAAGCTCTTGAAAACTTTTACAATGCAATCCCAAGAGCACCATTATCCCCGAGATGAGAGAAAGGCCATATGGTTATAATGTGTGCTATCAGTGATTTCTTTAGTTATGCAGAAGAATGCTGGCAAAACTTAACCTGGCATAAAAAAAAAAAAAAAACAACTTAAAAACATGCTTCAGTGATGTTCTTTTCATAACCTACAGCAAAATGGCAATGGTGGCTATTATATGAATTAAGTCATTAATTTTTTTTACATAGATATTTGCTAATGACCTCAAAGACAAATTTAGGGGCAATTCTCAGATATAGAATTTTTCTTTAGTTTATTTTCTTTAGTTTATTTTGAAACATATATATATATGTTTCAAATACATGAAAAATTTAGAGGCATAGTGAGTGAATTCCATTTTAACCTAAGCCCTCTCTGTGGATACTGTTGCTTGTAACCTCTACCTTGCTAAACTTGATTATTCTTACTTCTTTTTTTTCTCCATGAATGAATCTATGTTGAAAATCAATGGTCTATTTGAAAACATTTTCTGATAAACTGCATAATTCTTTCCATTTAATGACATGCTTAATTGTTTATATCCAGATTACCTGGTTTATAGAAGAACTCAATAACTATTGAGTTAGTCCAAATTTATTTTTTTAATAATAGGAAATTGTATGGATAACAAAATACTGTTTTGCTTTCTCTTCTTGCTCTCATGTTTCTGACTGAGGCAGGAATTGATGGCAGGCATGGAGAGTGATGACCTGTTATTAGGTGTGATTATTACTCTTGAAATAGTAATAATGTGTTTTGATCAACTACCTACACCCCATTGTATCATCTCTAAACCTCCCATCTCTCCCTCTGCTTTTATATAGGAGTATCTGCAGTAAAACACTGTTTTCCAGATATGACAAAAGGTTTTTAAAGTGACTGTTAAACCCAATATTTCTTGGTCTCTCAACCTCAACTCTAATATATTAAAAACCGAATTATCCATTTGCATTCAAATGTTCATTCACCACCTTTGTTTCTCAGCTGAGAAATACAGCCAGATCTTTGTTCCCACCAGCACTCTGGAAACTGACTTAAATAAACTCACTTTACTCTGTTGCCTCAAAAGCCCTTGAGTCTCTCCTTTCCATATTCCTTGATTGATCCTTAAGTTAAGTGCTTATCTGACTTCAAATGAGCAATCAGGAACAGCAGGAGAGTAAACGAAGCACAAAGGTAAATGTAAGGCTGCCTAAAGCATTGTGAGGGCATCACTGTGGTGTAACAAGTTCAATTTGTCATGGCATCAACTTTTCATCAATCACCAGTCTTCCACTTTCTTCAAATAGGTAGACTTGCTGAGGTCTGAACCAAAAGCACAGTTTTGCTTTAGCGTATTTTGTTTCTGTCTTGGGGTTTCTATTGCTGTGATAAAAACACTGTGAGCAAGATCACATTGATGATGGGAGAGTGTATTTCCAAAGGAGATCCTGGCCCTATACATCAATCATTTGTCTATACACCAATATGATTGGAGAATTTTCTCATTTGAGTTTTGCTCTTCCCAAATGACTCTAATTTGTGTCCAGCTGACATAAAACTAGATAGCATATTTCCTTTTGGGGGAAGAAAACAAACTTCCTTTGTTCTTTCTACTCATCCTTCATCTACAATCAACCAATGCAACTCTTAAATATCTCCTTACCCACATATGTTTGTCTTATCTTAACATATTTCAGACAAGTTTTTGTGGGTGTTATATTCTTTGGAGCACACAAAACTAGAGTGATCAAAATAAATAAATAAATAAATAAGCAAAATCTTATGTGCTTGGGGGGAAAAACTATCTTCTGAAGCTGAGGAATATTTAATTACGTTTTCTGTCTACTTTCAGAATTACTCACGTTCATATAAAATAACTGTAGTGGGCATGAAATGACTGAGTCAGTACAGCATTTGCCTTGTAAGTACTCTGGGAGCTAAGTTGAATCTGCACAATCCATAAAAATATCTTTGAGATGCTGTCATATATTTAGAATCACAGAGAAGGCAGATATAGGAGAATCCCTGAGGTTCCCTGGCCAATCGGCCTAACCTAATTGCTGAGCTTTGGGTGAATGAGAGATCCTGTTTCAAAGGATTTTAACGATTTTCCTGAGTATTCTATCTGAGGTGGTCTTCCAGCCTCCAAACACACATATGCAAGAATGTACTCACCCATACATGCACCTGCATATCTCTGCATCCATGTGTCCTTAAAATAATTTGACAACACACAGTCTGTAAAATCCTAAGTATTACCTATGTTTATTGATTTTTGCTGACGTTTAGTCAAAAATACATGCAGAAAAATTGTTCGTTGACCTTAAGATGAAAAACTACAAGCTTCACTGGTAAAATCAGTTCAGAGAAGAAATGGACCTTCAGTGGAATAAGCCGGGAATTTGAACTGTAGAGAAGTTAACATTCTTCAATTGTGAATAAGGCAATCCTTGTGAAATAGTTCAGAGGGGCAGAAATGCTTAGAGGAAATCCTATAATACGAAAAAATAATCTCAAATTTTGAAATAAAAAATTATTTTTATTTCAAAGACTACATAGATGTCCATAGTTGTATGAACATTTTTAGTAATGGTATGTGTTTAAATTGCAAATTATAGTACACCAGCAGTATGTAAGTAATGGCTTTGTATAAAAAAATAAAACGGGCTGAGAATCTGATCTTCGTGTGATATCTGTCTACACCAAATTCAACAACATCATTTATCACTCCTATGTCTTTTCCACATTATATATGTTTTGATATAAAAACATTGAAATAAAGAACTCAGGTTATAAAAACTGAACATTTAATAAAAACAAATAATAAAATTATATAATAATATTTTTGTGAAAGGTGTAAAGTAGGATTACTGCCTTTAGTCTGGTTTCCATATTGTTAAGAAAATGGCTTGAAACTTTTAAACTGACTCACTTAATAAATCAGGCATTTATACAACTCTAGAACTGGCTGACTCATCAGAAAAATCTGGTAACCACAGGAAGGATATTTATTTTTTAATAGAGTATTTTCTGTGGATGTAAGCCATGATGTGGAGTTAAGCTGAGGTTCACAAGACAGCTCCATTTTGGTGTAGTTGGAGGCCAGGGATTCAGGCAAGTGTTGTTCCTTCTTAGTTTTTTTGTTTTTTGTTTTCCCTAAAGTTCTCTCAGTTAGGGTTTCTTATATTTTAAGACATTCACAAATGCATGAGGGTATAATTTTTAAAATAAAATTTTGTCATGTCATGAAACTATATACTGAGAGAAATTTCTATTACATACACAATTTTAATCATTCCAGGTACTGTCTATTTTATACTTTCCCTACATTATCTTTGAAATTGTAGTCAGCTTATAAACCACATCTAATATATTTTGTTCTCCTTGTGTGGCTCCTGTTCCCTTAGGGTCCTTATATATCACCTTTCTTCCATTAGACTCCCTGCACTCTGTCCAAAGTTTGGTGGTCAGTCTCTGCATCTGCTTCAATCCCCTGCTGGGTGGAGTCTTTTAAAGGACATCTGTGATAGGCTTCCATCCTGTTCCCTCACTTCTACTGCTTCTGGTGTCTATCCTGTTTTCACTTGTGAAGAGATTCTAGCTTGCCAAACATGATAAGCGTGGTAACTATGGCTCTGGAAGGCTTTGTCTTTCTCCCCATTCCTTTTGGCTTACTAAAAACCACTAGAATACATTTCATAAATAGCCATAAATGTCTATTCGCCTGTTTGACTGCTTCTTCTTCCTGAGGCTGTCTGGCAAATTATCAAAGTATTAAGGTCAAGAAATCAAAAGCCCCCTTTGATTCATTTAATTAACATGCCCAATTAAAATTAAACATCCTAACCTAACATTGGGGTCTTCTCCCTTTACTTTATAAACCACCATTTGACAATGGGGCACATCTGTCTACTCTCTATCCAGAGGCATTCATTTTTGTCACTCCTGGACAAATATCTCTACCCTCTCTCCTTTGTTCTCTTCCCCTCCTCCCCTAGTCCTCTGTCTCTTGTCTTTGTCTTTTATTCTCTGACCTATGAACCTCTAGGGCAAATGAATCCCTGTTGTGCTGAGAATTTAGTCTTAGGAGTGTCCTGATAATTTTCTACATATGGTGGTGCAACTGTGATTCAGCCTACAGGACCTCCCCTCACCCAGTTTATACACATTTAGACCTTCAAATGCAGGCCTTCTCCATCCAACAGTGGCTACAAAGAGTTTTCCTTAAAACTCTTTGCTTTTCTACAGCTGGTAAGTGTATTCCATTCAATTCAGTGTGATTTCCTTTCATTTTTCTTTCACTTTTAGTTGGTTGCACTGCCAGAATATGAAGCCCTTTCCCCTAAAAAAAAACAAAAAACAAAAAACAACCCTGTCAACAAATCCTGGATTCTCCCTAGGATCCAACTGCATCCCTTTCTTGGAGACAGAGTCTAGGTGATGACGTCTCTGTCCCAAAGATCTCTGTTTATTGGTCTCTCAAGAGATATGATGACACTTTGTCTCTCAACTTTCGCTCATCAGCTTCCACTGGTGATAAAAATGTTTCCTTCTCTCAACAAACTCATATTAGTACACTTTAGGACCCAATAATATCTTCGGCACTTGAATGTGTCTCTAACCTTCTCTTCTGTCTTTTCCAATTCTTCTGTGTCACTCCTACACTCTCTAAACTTTTGTATATGCCTGCACTGTAACCCTTTGAGCTATTGCCTTCACAGTGCAAGAATGCTGATTTTCAGGCACTCAGAACGGCCATCTCTGCACTTCCCACCCTTCTATAGTCCACCTGAAACCACACCTTCAGCCTTGGTACCAACCCTGCAGATCATGCCCAGCATGCCCAAGCTCCTGCAGACACTGCTACAGTCCACACTGCCTAGAGCTGCTGCAGTTCCCTCCTTTTCAGCCCCCTTCAGCTCTGGTAACACTCCAACGGATCCCTCTCCTTCTTTCTGCCTGTGACATGGCTACATTCACTTCCGCGTCAGCCCCACCCACAGTGCATGACCTAGCCTGTCTGGGAGGAGTCAGTGTTTATCGAAAGCACACCAGCCTCTCCAGCACTTCTTCACAACCAGTCACTCCTCTGCCCTTAGGTCCAAGTCTGGGTGACAGGGCCAACTTTAGGGCCTTCTGGGCCTCTGCAACTTTCCTTCTTTCCCCTAGCTTCCTCCTAGAAGTCCCTTTAGCTTCTTAAGGACAGTATGTGTGGGCTACTCTGAGCGACCCCCCCATCCATCCCTATGGATCTCCGAACTTGTCCCAGGTGTGCCAAGCCAACAGCCCCTCCCTCTTCACTGCCATTGCTTCAAATAGCCACCCCTCCATCTTCTCCATACTACCCCCATCCTTTCCTAAAAACAAATTCCTCTCTTCTGAACTGTCGCAGACCTGAAACCTCCCAAATAATGACACACAGACTTATAATTATTTATTATAGCTTAGGCCTTTGCTTATGCTTACCCGCAAGTAGCTCTTTCAACTTAATGAACACATTTATACCAGTCCTACTCTGCCACACTGCCCAGTACCTCTCAATCAGTCCCCATGTCTGACCTCCATGTCTTGGTGGCGACTCTTCCTGCCCCTCAGTTTTTCTCACAGTTCCTATCTCTCCCCAGAAGTCCCACCTATCCTCTTCTGCTTCTTATTGGCTGTCGGATCTTTATTAAACCAAGCAGAGGAGGCAGGCAACATTTGATAAAAATAGCAATACCAAAGTTGGGTTAGCACTTAACTCTTTGCTGGTACTGAAATCAACCTTTGAATAACACAAAGACACACACACACACACACACACACACACACGTCAGTCAAGCAGACGTTCTTGTTCCTGTGTCAGCTCCATCTCTGCTCACACAGAGCCACCTCCTCCTCCCCTCTTCCTTCCAGAAGCCAAATTCTCCATTGTTGATCACCAAATAAGCTACGATATAATTTAACCCCCTGTGATACTTTACCAGCCCACAGCCAAGGCCCACCTTATCGCTTTCCTAGCCTGACATTGCCTACAATCTAAACTGACTCATATAAAACAAACAGTAATATTCTGAAATCACAAAAGTTTACTACATTTATGGTTTACAAAACAAGCTTTATTTAGTCTTCTCTGTGTATGTTTTCAATGTTAAGCTTAAGATCAGGTATACTTAATAAATACTTGTACCTCACATTCCTCAGATCTGCAGAATATGGTGTTTCAAATTTACAATAAAAACATCCCAGAATAAACAGAGACCTCATTCCTAACAAAAACTTTGAGGTCTCCTAAAGAGACGAATGGAACACTGTCCCTGACTTCACCTGGACTGTGGTAAAGCTAACCATTGAAAACAGCTGTCCCGGGCCTCACCTGCAGCCAGGAACCTGCATAAACTGTGGACACATTTTGATTGACTAGTATACCATGCCTCATCAAACTTAGTTCAATTTTCCCAAGTTCTTTCTCTACAAAAAAACTTCCTCAGACCCACAGCTGATACCCAATGGCCTGATGACAATGGCCTGTGTGACAATTGAAGATTAAATGCTGGTCTTGTTTGTCAACTGAAGACTGACAATTGCTTCTGCAATGAACCATGTGAGCCTCAAACAACTGTCTCAGTAAGTAAGTCTTTGTCATTTTCATAATACAAAAACCATTTAAGTTATACTTCCTACTCAAATTTATCCTTCTCAGATCTCTGAGGACATCGATGAATAACTGTAGTTTTCAAATCAGCAAACACCTGGCTGACTGGGCAGTCCATTTTATATGTACAGTTTGCTTTGCTGACAGGCTTCACACTAGCAATGGTTTGAATTTCTAAAGGTTATGACAGGCAAGTAAGTTATATAGGTCAAGAAAAATGAATGACACAAGATATGTGAGTTCAAAAATGTGTTAATGTCTGAAGATATGAAAGTTTAAGTAAGCCATTTATGAACCTAAGAAAGTAAATTTAGGTAAATACAGCGTTGTTTCAGATTTCTCTCTTTGAGTCTATACTACTGTTTGGGTCTCACTCCTCCGTGTCCCTCACTCAGAGGCAGAATACAGAACCAGTCCTCCAGAACCCTCCCAGATTCTCCTTTAACTCGTTCAAGGATTTTTCTCTTCATTACCTCATTTTCTTTTCCCTTACTAGAAAAAGATGTCTGCTCCAGAACTGACATAAATTTTTCCTTTCTCTTTAACAACAGTTGCCAGGATCCTCCTCCTCCAGTCATTCCCACTGTAAAGGATGCCATCACTCCTTCCCTTGCTATACATCATAAACCCCTTTGTATTATACTCAAAGAGCCTTCTGCCTATATATCTACTCCTACTCTTAACCATCTTTAGCCTAGGCCTCAATCCCAACGTTTTTACATCCCACCTCTTCATCTTACAATGTTCCTACACCAGCAGTGAAAAACCTAAGGGAACCTTCAGACTAGTCCGGGTTTGTTTAAACCCTGTTAAGTCTCTGCTCTTTAGGCTATTCTCTCCTTTATCCCTGAAACCACTCATATTTCACTCCTAAATCTTAAAGACAATTTCTTTTTATTCCTAGGCTTTCCACTTCCAAAACCTCTTTGCCTTCACATAGATGGATCCTGATCCTCAGGGATCTGAACAACTGACCTCAACTGTCCTTCTCCAGGGAGTCAGAGATTCAGAGATTCAGAGAGAGCCTCCCCCACCAACACACTTTTTGGTCAGGCACTCCTTCAGACTTGGCCTGTCTTCCTCCTTTTTCCTCCTGCCTCTTTCAGTATGTAAAAAACTTCCTCCTTTGTAATCCTTTTCTCTATGATAGCCAATCTGATACCAGCTCATTCCTCAGTCTCCTCAATTCTACAAGTTATTGACTCTTAACTTCCAAACCTCTCCTCTCCCCTCCTTTCCCTACTCCCCTCTTCCTCTTCTCTCTCCCACCAACTCATAGACATCTCACTTGAAATCACCTTGCCCATTTCTGTTTCTTATCTCTGCCTTCACGAATAACTTCCTCTGCTATGAATCCATAAATATTCACTCCTGATATAGTCCCTATGCCAAGCTACTTCTGGACCTTCTCATGAATTCCCTCCTCTCATCCACAAACAATTCCTTAAATTTAAACCATTCTCCTTTCTACTATAGCTTTCTGCCTCCAAGATCTATACAAACATTTCCATCTTTACGTATTCAAAATCGTAAATGCTTCCTAAGACTAACGTCTGCTCCTGTTGTCTATCTCTCTAAAACTTTAGGCAACACCATCCATGACTGACCTCCTTCGCTGCACACTCTTGCCTGTTTGCTCATCTCTAAATCTAACAAACAAATGCTGGGATCCCCTATCACAACCTATTCCTGCCACTCTCTCCCTCAACTTCAAATTTACAAAGGACTCCACTGTCTGTCCCTTCTACCATCTCATATTCTATCTCTCCAAAGTTCTCATATTGAAAACTCCTCACTCACATTTCTTACCTGACTTCCCTTCAATTCCTCCATACTTTCCTCCCTTTCTTCAATGTTTCTTAGATACTCTACACTCCTGTCCAAAAGTCTCAGAGACTCTTCCTCATCCCTCTCATGCCCAAGAGAGTTCTCTACTTCTGCCTTCACTCTTTATACAAATGACAGATACTTCAGACAGCCATGTCAGACTGATCCCCTTCATTACCAGTATCCATCCTCACCCTCAGTTTTTTTTTCCACAAGATCATCTATTCCCTACAAATTTCATTTCTCTTCTCACACTTCTGCCTCAATGATTGGCTAACATCTACTGTCTACTGATTATCCTGAATTCGATAACATGCTTATGTCCTCCATCAAACACTCTGAATGAATTCTATACTCCTAATTACAAGACATAACTAAACTCAAGCCTTCCCCTGTCTGATGCATACACACACAGTCTTTCTCTCCTGGCCAAACCCTAACTTGGGTGAAGGTCAGCCAACAGACTATCTCCTCATCTTCATTGATACTGCCTCCTTCAATGGCTTCCACTGCTTTCTTTGTGCCTCTCTTCAAAGCTCTCTTAGTTGCAGTCCATCTTGTCACTGATACCCCAATTGCCAATGCCCTACCCCCACTACCAACCACTTGATCACCCCAGACCTTTTTTGGAACTAAAGCAAAGTTCTCTCAAATTTTCCACACCAACCCCCAAAATTTGTGGCAGACTGTCTTTTTCAAAGTTTGCCAAAAAACTCCCCAATCATCCATGTTACTAAAATGTATCAATTTCAAAACTCACCAAATGACCTCAGAAAAGACTATTCTGATGTAACAAAAGTTGTATCCTTCCCAACACAACCAGACCCTGCTTTCTGATAACAATTGTTTCCCAATTAAAGTTATATAACCAAACTAAATTTTCCAGGCTCCATTCAAAAATCCTTAAACAGACATCAGGTAAGCATGCATATCAATCAGCAACCTAAGTTTTCCTGCCTATTGCCTACTCCTAAGGATGGAATCTCTCCTCTGTCCCTGGAAATTGCCTCTCTTTCCCCCCTGGTCTTGAGACTCCTCTTCCCAACTAACAGGACCATGAACCTAAAAATTTCAAATATATGTCCAAGATATATTTTTAAAACTCCTTAACTTTACCTCTGTCTCTAGTCTCTTGGTTTCCCCAAAATTTCCAATTAAATACAGACTGCTCCAGCAACTTCTGTGCCAGCTCTAGCTTAGAATCCTGGCCCAACCTCACAGAATATACTTCCCTAGCCTCAGAGGTTCCCACAGAACCTGGACATTGACTGACATAGTTTGCTCTTCCTGAACTTGACCAGCAAGGAAGCTTCCTGGAGTCCTTTGACAATGATGTCTACACGAAGCAATCAGAGAGACCAAACCCACTTGGCCTCCACCCTACAATCAAATAATAAATCAAATATGAATGTAATGATGAGACTCTAGTTATCCTGAGCATGGTAAACATGATTCTAGAAGATTTTTTCCTTCTTACCATTCCCACTGCCTTTCTAAAAACCATTAGCCATCAAGTTGTATTTCCTCATTTGGCCACCTCTTTCTCCTGAGGCATACTACCAAGGTCTAGCTATCAAAGTATTGAAGTCCAGCAATCAAAAGTGCCCCACTTTGGCTCACCTAATTACTATGTCCAATTAAAATTAAAAACCTCATCCTGACACAGGGTTTCCTTTTTTATTTTTTTCTTTTATAAACCACCTTTTTTTTTCTATGAGTTACATCTGTCTGATCTCTATTCAGTAATAGTCTTTTGTCTTCCAGAACAAATACTTCTTTTTTTCAGTTGATAGCAATTCATTTATTTATTTTTATTAATTACAATTTATTCATTTTGTATCCCAGTTGTAGCCCTCTCTCTTGTCCCCTCTCAATCCCACCATCCCTCCCTCTTCTCCTTCTATGTCCCTCCCCTAGTCCACTGTTAGGGGCTGTCCTCTTCCCCTTCTATCTGACCCTAGCTTATCAGGTCTCATCAGGACTGGCTCCATTGTCTTCCTCTGTGGACTGGTAAGGCTGCTCCCCCTTTAGAAGGGAGGTGATCAAAGAGCCAGCCGCTGAGTTCATGTCAGAGAAAGCCTATTTGTTGTTATACTTGTTTCTTGTACCTTGATAGACATCTTCTCTAGATTAAAATTTTTTTCTTGTATGATTTTGTTAAAAACATTTTCTGGGCCTTTGATCTGGATTTCTTCTCTTTTTTTTTTTCTATTTCTATTATTATTGGATTTGGTCTTCTCATAGTGTTGCATATTTCTATTTTGTTTCAGGCAATCATTATAATTAAACATTTTCCTTGTTCGAGGTATCTATGCCTGAGATTTTCTCTTCTATCTCTTATATTTTCTTGGTGAGGCTTGCCTCTAAGATTTCTGTTCTAGTTCCTAAATTTTTCATTCATGGATTTACCTCATTTAGGGTTTTTATTATTGATTCTATTTCCATTTTCTGGTCTTGAATTGCTTTGTTCACTTTCTTCCACTGTTTGGTTGTGTTTTCATAAATTTCTTTGAGGATTTTTTTATTTCCCCTATAAAGGCCTGTATCATATTCATAGAGGCCATCTTTGTTATTTGCTTCAGATACACTCCAGTCCTCCGGACCTCCTGTGGTAGTGCTGCTGGCCTCTAGTGGAGACATTTTGTCTTGGTTATTATTGATTATGTTTTTACCCTAGCATCTAGGCACCTGTGTTTGGGAAGTATGTAATTCTAGGTGACAGTGTCTGTTCTTGCTTTCTTGGGTGGATGTTTTGTTCCTTGGTTTATGTTTCCTTCTCTCATTTTAGAAAACTTTGTTGGTTGTGTATTGCCTGTAGGAAATCCCTCCAGGATCCTGGCAGGTGTGGCCAATGGGAGTTCAGGGTAAAATGTGCTCTTAGCTATTGTGAAATGACAGGAATGCAGATGGTCTGAGGGGAAATGAGGTGGTCTACATGGGGTAGAAAACAAGATATTTTACCAGGAGCAGTTTAGTGCCCTGAGTATGGAGTCAGAGAGTAAGGAGAGGAAACAACAGGTAGTCTCATTCAGAGCTGGGGATGATATTGGGACATTGGACTGAAGGAGAGGGGGGAAGAGTGAAGGTTTGAAGCTAAGATGCTGCTCAGCTGGCCTACTTATTTCTCTGGAAGGTTTGGCTTGGACATTCTCAGAGAAAGCCTGCTGAAGTTGAAACAGGGATAACAGGATGAACAAGAAGAAAGAGTGGAGGAGAAGATATCTGGAGATGGGGTGAGAGGATGGGAAGGACGAAGCAGGTTGTCCAATGCAGAAATGGGGGAAATTTAGGTTTGGATTTGGAGAAAAGGGAGCGGCAAAGATCTGCAGTTGGACTACTTGGTTCCATTTTAGGAGTGGTCGTCAGGTTCCCATGGAATGCCCCACCCCCTGAGGTTGAGGTCAGGGGGAAGAGTGTAGAGGAAAGTCTGTATTACTCACTGGAGATAAGGGCAGGAAGGGAAGGGAGGCTACAAAAAATGGTCTGCTTCAGAACTGGAGCTGCACCTGGAGGAACAAAGTTGGAAGAGAAAAGGTGGTGGTGAAGAACTGCAGTTAGCTTACCCACTTCTGTGGCATAAATAACCTGTGCATTTCCAGAGAATTCTTTCTAGAATTGAGGGATAAGATGACTGGGATGAGTATATATGGGGGAGATTGAAAGGGAAGATCTGTGTAATCCAATAAAGATGAAGCCAGGATGGTGTTGGGGGAACATGGCTGGAACAGGTGAGCTGCTACAGATCTGGGGACTAGACTGGTGAAATGAGCTGGAAAAGAGGCAGACTTGGTGAAGAGCTTCAGTTAGCCTAATTGCTTCCCTGCCTGGTGTGGCTGGCTGTACTCCTGTTTTATAAAAACCCAACATAACAATTTGTACCCAGAAGCATAATTTTACCAGCATCAGTTCCGCAGAACATGTTGATGGAGAATCCATTATTCACTCAGAATCCATTATTCAACAGGGCTGTGAAACCTACCTGCTTTGGATGATCATCACAGTGAATTCAATGTCCAATAAATTTATTTAGATGGTTACAGTGGAATTAATATCACTATATTATTAAGTATTCTGTTCTGTCCCATTAATATGGTTCAAGTAGTCCTGTTCACCTTTAATTAGCAATGGAGAAGTCCATATATCTCTAATTTAAAGATTCTTCTCAACTCTAGATAATCTATTAGAAATAATTTTTACAAATCTCCCTTGAAGAATGCATCTGCTTTTCAGTACCTTCATCTCATTGTTTAGTTTTGCTGGCTTTTCAGAGGCATTGATAGTCGGGCTATGTAGTCCAAGCTATGCTTGCACTGGCCATCATGCCTCTCAAATGCTGAGGTAGAAGGCTTTCAGCCTTATGTCCATGTCTAATTATGTTTTATGTTTTTTTTTTTTGTCGTTGTTGTTGTTTTTTTGTGTGTATTTTCTGATGGATAAACTCTGTCCTTTCACTTTACTTCTTGGAAGCTATCACATTGAACCTGAATTTTCTCACATTTGTATTTGGGAGAGAAAAGAACACTTCCTTTCTGATGGAGGACTCATGTAAACCCTAAGAAATTACACAAAAGTTTATTCAAATTAGTTCAGTCTCATTCACTCTTTATCTAGTAAGTATCTTATTAAGTGGTTATGGAGGACATACAATAAACAAGCAAACAAAGAAATTCCTGTCCTCACATGGCTTACAATGTCTAAATATCATTCTGTGGCTACTAAAAATACAAACAACCTTATAGAATGATAATAAAACAGAAAAATAACTTAATAGAAGAATGGCTATCATTGATTTATTAAGGAAACAAAAGAATAATGAAAGCTGGTCTGCTATTGCGAAGTTTGCATCTTTCCAAGGGACTATAAACTTAAAGTTAGGTTCACCATGCAATTCAGTGGAGGCTGGTACTTAAAAGGCAATACATAGAACAAATTTATTTTGTATGGTCCCACATGCTAACAGTCATCTTTAAATACAGAAAAGAACAGATAATAGAAAGACACCTTACACCTGTAATCAATTTGATAAAGCCTTTTCTTAACACAGTTATCTCCAAATACATAAAAGAACACATACTTCAGTGAAACCCTCTGAGTAAGCAATGTGGTAAATCTTTTGTCATGTAGTTGTCTTTCAAATCGAGAAAAAGCCATGCTGCACGGAAACCCCATGAATGTAGTCAGTATTGTAAAGTTTTCCTCTTCATAGTACTATTATAGAAGAGTAAAAGCTGTATTGCGTGCACAACCTGTTAAAACCTTTGCATATCACAGTAGTTTTTGAGAACATGAAATAACTCATTCTGAATAAAGTCTATTAGGAGAAAAGATTTTTTAAGATCCCTGATCCACCAATTTGCATTCAGTTGTAGGAGATTGTTTGGGAGGAAAATTCTAACAAGTGTCAAACATGAATTCATGCATTAGGATATCCATCCTTATTTTGTTTCCAATTAAAAGCTCATATGGACAAAAGGCCTATGAATTTAAACCATAAGGTTACTCTTTTAGATTTCAAAATTTTCTTCAATTACATGAAATAAATCATCCAGTTGTAAAATTTATGTTTGTGTATTACTGCCTTTTCTGTGAGCAAACACAATGTCTGTGTCATCTTCCAAACGTGTGAGCTTTACCTATGGTTCCAGAGGGATATGGACTCTCTATGAAATGGGCATCACAAGTGTCATACATGGAGACTAAAGTAGGAAGCTTGGAGCTCATATCCTCCACCTTCAGCATGAAGCAGAGAGTGGGAATTACAAATGTTATGTATGCAGTTGAAAACTATCAAGCCCACCCCAAGTAACATACTTCCTCCTAGAGTACTGCATTTCCTAAACATTCCCAAATGATACCACCAACTGAGAAGGATTCATTTCTCTGACTTCAAAATTACATGTTTGATTTCTATTACATGAAGGAATTCATGTTGAAGAAAAACTCTGTAGATAAGCCTGTAGATGTCTCAACATCTGAGTTACAGGAATGAATGCTTACACAAGTAAAATATTCATGAGTAAACATATATTAGTTTAAGAATTTGTTTTAATTTCCATCATGTGATCTCAGTGTGTCTTTCCATGTTTATGTGTCTGTCCGTTCTTGTTTCCATGAAGAACAGACCCTTTGATCTTCTCATACCAGGAATTATGGAAGGGTGTAAGAAACCTGACCTAGGTCCTGGGAATGAACTTTACTTAACTGCAAAGCCAGGTCTCTAGTACTGTAAATATCTTAAATCTTTATATATCACCTTGAGGTCAAGAAGTAGAAAATAATTCTTAGAAGAGGTCAACCCTATTTGTATATAAGATTTGATGACTTTGGACATAATAAATGTATTCAATTTCAAGAAAAGAAACTTTAAAATATGTTTTTATCATAGCCTTGAAGTAAATGATTTACCATATTCACTTTAATGTAATGGAGGAGATCACCAACTGTGGTTGTGGTCAGTATTTTGAAACATTGGAGTAGGTATTGAAGTTTGCTGTATGTGTAGCAAATTTATTCACAGAAGTTTATTAGGTTGTTCTGATACTCTTCCTGTGGCGGCTGTTCATGTTCTAATGCATTTCCACTTGGTGATAGATATTTTTTCTGCTGCAATGTATAGAATGGGATCCCCATCATCTATCTGGTCCATTACTTATTTATATCTGGCAGTGTGTGATCATATTTTTCAAGGAAGGGTCTCTGAGAAAGTGTACTTTTTTTATATTTTTCAAACTGCATTAAGATGTTTGTTTTCAGCCTTGCTTGAATATCTGTAATTAGTTAATGTTAAAATGCTCAATAGTATGTGTTTGTGTATGTATATATTGTTTAAAGTTCCATGCTTCTTCATGTTCCTGTATTTACTATATGTCACAGCATCTTGAAGAACTGCCTTCTAAGAGAATTATCTAGAGGTATTAGATAATGTAAAAGCAATGAGATTTATTTCAAAAAAGCATGTTGTGTGTGTTTAATGTAAGTATGGGATCTTAAGCCATGGCAGATATATGAAGGGTGTGTGACACTTTGTGGGGTTTATTTTTGTCATTGTTATATTACCTTCAAGGTTATGTTGCCAGTTTTACATACTACAAACATTCCCCACTGGGCTCATTGATACTCAAGTTAACTTGGTTAAAACAGTATATCAATACAATATTATCTTCTATCCATATTATAAATAAATTGTCATCAGAGGATGGAAGAAAAATATATTATTTGGATAATAAATGCTATTTGCAAATTGAAATGAAAAAAAAAGAAATCGTTATTTCCCTTAACTGTACCAGACTTTATGTGTGTTGTTTTAACTAAACATTATAGCAAGTCTGTCAATTCCTATAAAAAAATTTAAAAAATCTTCCACAAAGTTGAATATCTTATCAATAACATATTGCAATGTTTTTTTGAAAATTCAAGATCAGATTACAGGCTCGTCTAGCTTAAAGGATTAAAGTCTTTGCATGGTGATATATGGCACTGTAAGAAATGAAACTTTAGAATGATTTTTGAATATAGAAATTTTGACATCTGAAACATAATAGGCAACTGTAGATCAAATACTGTTTATTGTGACTAATTTGATTTTTATTGCAGTTTGCCTGTCCTGTGATACAGAAATCACAATATTTCAAAGTATGTATCTATTTGTAGTTATTAAGTTTGAGCCAAGATGATTTTTTTTAGGATAAACCAAGAATTTGTGAGTCACAGAATTATTTAGTACATAAAACCGCCCCTCCTTCACAGTAGTAGTGTGACTATGTCAACTATAGAAAGTAGAGAAAATAAAATCTATAGCAATCTGAATCTTCAGAGGTATGGCCTTTGGTTATACGCAAGAAAGCGAGACTAGCTTTCATAAAAATGAAAAGTACCATATTGTACTCCATCTCATATGGATATAAGGAGCCCTCCTTCAACTCTGCACTTAGGGATTTTATAAAACTATATTCCAAAGGCATTATTAGGTAGATGATGCCAAAAGCCTATTCTCAGTCAAGTCTCTCTGTATGATTTCTTTTTGTTGCTACAAAATATTTTTTAAAAGAAAAAGAAAAAAAATGAGCCTGAGTAAGAATGAGATCAGAGTAAAGTGCATGACTCAATGAGTCAGACTGCCTATATTACTAAGATTAATTTTATTTTCTGTGTGGTTCGTAGCCAAGTGGAAAACTCCCTCCTTGAAAGCATTTCTTTGGTCGCTACAAAAATTTTTCAATTATTTTTTATTATTATCATATTTTACAATTTATTTAATTTGTATCCTGGGTGTGGCCCCCTCTCTCATCTCTTCCCAATCCCACCCTCCCCCCTTCCTCTTCCCCTAATGACCCTCCCCTAGTCCACTGATAAAGGAGATCCTCCTTGTCTTCTATTTGACCCTAACCTATCAGGTCTCATTAGGTCTGGTTGTATTGTCTTCTTCTGTGGACTGGCAAGGCTGCACCCACCAGGGGAAGGTGAGCAGAGAACCTGCCATTGAGTTCATGCCAGAGAAAGTCCCTGCTTCCCTTACTAGGGACCCCACTTGGAGACTGAGTCTATGGGCTACATCTGAGCCAGGGTTTTAGGTCATCTCCATACATTGTCTTTGGTTGGGATAGTATTCTCTTCAGGGCCCCCAGGAATCAGTTTTTTTTTTAAATTTAACTTTTATTAATTACACTTTATTCATTTTTTTATCCCCCCATAAACCCCTCCCACCTCCCCTCCCGGTCCCACCCTCCCCCCCCCCTTTCTGCATGCATGTCCACTGATTGGGGAGGTCCTCCTCTCCTTCTTTCTGATCTTAGTCTATCAGTTCTGATCAGAAGTGGTTGCATTGTCAGGGTTCTAGGTTATCTCCATGAATAGTCCTTGGTTGGAGTATGAGTCTCTGGGAAGTTCCCTGTGTTCAAATTTTCTTGTTCTGTTGCTCTCCTTGTGGAGTTCCTGTCCTCTCCAGCTCTTATGGCTCTGTTGGTCTCCTTTAGAGCTCCTGACCCCTCCAGGTCTTTCTATCTCCCCCTTTTTTCATAAGATTCCCTGCACTCTGCCCAAGCGTGGCTATGAATCAGAGAATCTGCTTTGATACCTTGATCAGTAGTCTTTTAGAGGCTCTCTGTGGCAGGCTCCTGTCCTGTTCCTTGTTTTCTCCTGCTTCTGATGTCTTTCATATTTGTTCTTCTGAATGAGGATTGAGCATCTTTCCTGGGGTCTTTGTTGTTTAGCTACTTTAGGAGTATACATTTTAGTGTTTATCCTATATTATGTAGCCAATAATCACTTATGAGTGAGTATATACCATATGTGTCTTTCTGCTTCTAGGATACCTCACTCAAGATGATCTTCTCTAGTTCCCACCATTTTCTTGCAAATTTCATAATTTCCTTGTTTTTAATTGCTGAGTAGCATTCCAATGTGTAAATGTACCACAATTTCTGTATCCATTCTTTCACTGAGGGACATTTGGGTTGTTTCCAGCTTTTGGCTATTACGAATAAAGCTGCTATGAACATGGTAGAGCAAATGTCCTTGTATACTTGAGCATATTTTGGACATATGCCTAGTAGTGGTATAACTGGATGTTGAGGTAGCACTATTCTTAATTTTCTGAGAAAGCACCAAAATGATTTCCAAAGTGGTTGTGCAAATTTACACTCCCACCAGCAATGGTGGAGGGTTCCCCTTTCTCCACAACCTCTCTAGCATGTGTTGTCACTTGAGTTTTTGATCTTAGCCATTCTGAGAGGTGTAAGGTGAAATCTCAGGGTTGTTTGGATTTATATCTCCCTGATGACTAAGGATGTTGAACATTTCTTTAAGTGTTTCTCTGGCATTCGATATTCCTCTATTGAGAATTCTCTGTTTCACTCTGTACCCCATTTTTTATTTGGATTACTTTTCTTTCTTTTTCTTTTTTTTTCTTTTTTTTTTTTTTTTGGTGTTTAACTTCTGAAGTTCTTTACATATTCTGGATATTAGCCTTCTGTCAGATATAGGGTTGGTGAAGAGCTTTTCCTAGTCTGTAGGCTGTTATTTTGTTTTGATGACAGTTTTCTTCAGTTTCATGAGGTCCCATTTATTGATTGTTAATTAGAGCCTGTGCTGTTGGTGTTCTGTTCAGGAAGTTGTCTCCTGTACCGATGAGTTCAAGGCTGTTCCCCACTTTTTCTTCTAACAAATTTAGTGTGTCTGGTTTTATGTTGAGGTCTTTGATCTACTTGGACTTTAGTGGGTGCAGGGTGATATAAATGGATCTATTTGATTTTTTTTACACTTAGACACCTAGTTAGACCAGCACTGTTTGTTGAACATGCTATCTTTTTTTACCTTTGTGTGGTTTTGGCTTCTTTGTCAAAAGTCAAGTATCCATAGGTGTATGGGTTTATTTCTGGGTCTTCAATTTGATTCCATTTATCCACCATTCTGTTTCTATGCCAGTACCATGCAGTTTTTATTATTGTTGCTTTATAGTAAAGCTTGAAATCAGGGATGGAGATATCTCCAGAAGATCTGTTATTGTACAGGATTTTTTAAAAGGAATTCTGTGGGGTTTTGTTGTTGTTATTGTTTGTTTTTCCATATAAAATTGAGAATGGTTTTTTTCAAGTTCTGTAAAGAATTGTGTTGGTATTTTGATGAGAATTGCATTGAATCTGTAGATTGTTTTCCGAAGGATTTCCATTGTGTTAATTCTACTAATTGATGAGCATGAGAGATCTTTCCACTTTCTGATATCTTCTTCAATTTCTTTCTTCAGTAACTTGAAGTTTTTTTCATACAGGTCTTTCACATACTTGGCTAGAGTCACACCATATTATTTTATGTTATTTGTGGCTACTTTAAAGGGTATTGTTTCCTTAATTTCTTTCTTAGCCCTTTTTTCTTTTGTATACAGGAGGCCTACTGATTTTTTTTTTTAGTTAATTTTGTATCCAGCCACTTTTCTGAGGGAGTTTCTTTTTCTTCTATTATTAAAGTCTAACCTCCAAACTCTCTACAGGTAGACAGGCACACACACACACACACACACACACACACTCACACACAGAGAGAGAGAGAGAGAGAGAAGGGGAGAGAGAGAGAGAGAGAAGAGACAGATGGAAACAGCAACAGTGAGACAGATACAAATAGAAATACAGACACAAATGTAAATGCATCTCAGTACAGTTATCTGAGCAAACACATAGTCTATAAAGAAAACCAGTCAACTACACTTTTTTAGTGTAATATTCGAATTCTATTCCAAGTCCAATATAAAACCAGCACAATTACAAATTTGAAAGCCATTTCAAGAATGCATTCTGTATTTCTATTCTAGGATTTAAAATACATGACTATAAATATAAAGTTGGCATCTGTGTAAACTATTTTCAAACAACAGCTTGGGAGAACACATCACAGCTGCTGCTTATGGTATTTGTGTGTGTGTTTCTGTGAGTGTGTGTTTATAGTGTGCATTTGAGTGACTAAGTGAGAGAAAATAATTTAATAATCTTCACCAACAACATAGAAATAATGCAAATGTTTAGCAAAAACTTTGGGCCCGTGTTTGATGGCATCTTTCAAACTTGTAGTATTGTCAGTTGAGCATCACTTGACTCTCTCTCTCTCTCTCTCTCTCTCTCTCTCTGTTCTCCATATTTTAAAATTAGATTAATTTATATTTGATGTTGCTTCCATCCAAGAATCCAACAATGGGCATTTTTTGGCTTTTTTTTTTCCTATAATTTTTCTTTTTCAAGACAGTGTTTCTCTGTGTAGCCTTGGCTGTCCTGGACTCGCACTGTAGACCATGCTGGGCTCAAACTCACAGAGATTCACCTGCCTCTGCCTCCCTGAGTGCTGAGATTACAAGCTTGCGCCACCACACCCAGCTCCTATAAGGTTTTAAAAATAACTGCTGAATGGGAAGCCCGCATCCCACTCCTCTCCAAAACACACACACACACACACACAGAGAGAGAGAGAGAGAGAGAGAGAGAGAGAGAGAGAGAGAGAGAACAAGGACAAGAGCTCCATAAAGACCAAATATATCAGGGCACAGGGGTCTTTTATGAGACTGTTCTCCAACCAAGGACCATGTATGGATATAACCTAGAACCCCTGCTCAGATGTAGCCCATGGTACCTCAGTATCCAAGTGTGTTCCCTAGTAAGGGGAACAGGGACTATTTCTGACATCAATTCAATGGCTGGCTCTTTGACTCCGCCCTCTCCCTCAGGGAGGAGCAGCCTTGCTAGGCCACAGAGGAGGACATTGTTACCAGTCCTGAAGACACCTGATAAGCTAGGGTCAGATGAAGGGGGAAGAGGTCTTTGCCTATCAATAGACTTAGAGAGGGGCAGGGAGGAGATGAGGAGCGTGGGGTTGGGAGGGAATAAGAGAGGGGGTTTTGGCTGGGATACAAAGTAAATAACCGGTGATTAATATAAAAAATAAAAATTATTAAAAAAAAACAACAAACCTTAGAGTAGAAAAGAAGACCAAGAGAACAAAGGAAAAGAAGTGAGCAAACCAGCCTTCTCCATATCCTCCTTCCCAGATAGTTACAAAGACTATATGTTCCAGGAAAAGTGTGTTATCAACATTAAGAATGTCACTTCTTGTTCTAAAGCAAATTTATTAAAACCCATCTTCTTGACTGTATCCATGACTTTGTTTGTTCCTGTGACCAAAAACATACGCTAGGAAGCAATTTAAGAAAGGATGGGCTTGTTGTGGATTACAGCTTGAGTAGATGGAGTCTGTCTGATGGAGACAGAATAGGGGTAGCAGTAACAGGCTGCAGGTTACATTGTACCCATTCAGGAACTGGGAAGTTTCTTTATAGTCAACTCCGGAGGGCTTCTCTTCATAAAGTTTCCAAAAACTCCCGAAACATTGTCACCAGTTGGTGAACAAGCTTCACACACCTAAAGAATAGTTCACATTGAAGCCAAAATGACTATTTAAGATCAGTTCTAATCTTCTGGGAATCGACCATGAATAGGTGCAGGTTGGGCAAGGTGGGTGAGGGTGAGGGTGAGGGTGTTTGCTCCCAGTCTGACAGCCCAAGTTTGATCCCTGGAACCCACATAATGGGAAGAGAAAACTGATTGTTATGACCTCCACTCATGTGTTGTGGCATATGTACACCCACACACATCCCCTCCACACACATGCAAATAAATGAAAAAAACAAATTAAAACATTTCAGAAAGAAACAATTGCAGATATTATCATTATGAATGGCACAAAATTAACTATGTAAATTTACAATGCAGAGACTACACAGAGTGATATAAATTAAACATATAGAAAGCAATGTGGTATAGTCACAGTTATTGTGTGTTTATGCATGTGTGAGTTACGTGTGGGACTCTGAGTGTGGAGGTCAGAGAACGATGCCAAATATCATCTTCGGTCATGCTTCACCTTCTTTTCCTTTCTGAAGGAGATCCTATACTGACCCAGATGATGCCTATTTGGCTGCAGTAGCCGGCCAGGAAGACACAGGAATCCTCCTGTTTCTGCCTCACCAGCAGTGGGTCAAAGGAAGAGGCTGCCAGCTAGAATTTTGGGGGATCCTAGGAATCGGAACAAGGTCCCCAGGCTTGCACTTGTGCAGAAAACAAGGTACTGACTGAGTCTTACTCATTTTCTTTTACATTATATCTCACACACAGAATTTTCTCCTGAGCTTTGACAAATGGATCTGTGGGATGAAGAGGGAGCATAATAAGACTGTCAGTTTACAAATAATAGGTTAAAACTTTCATCCAGTATATGTAAATATAGCTTTCCTCTATTGATTCATTTTTCCTAATCTGGCAAGTAAAGTGATGGGAATAACACCTAAGAGGTTTTGTTGGTGTACATTTTGTTACTGTGAGATTAGGAAAAACATAGAGTTGGCATTTGTAAGCATTATAAACAAACAGCATATGCATATTTATATTAACATTAAATGAGTCATTATTAAAATAGGATACTTTATATTAAAATAGTATAACTTGTTTACAAGTATAAACCTGTTTCACGCATATTTGAGAAAGGAAATTTTACATTTTTAACAATTTGAAAAAATAAACATATTAGAAACTTTTTGCATAGTCTACTAGTTTTTAAGAAATACTTATTTAATAAACAAATAATTAATTTAGTATTATTCATTTCAAGACCAACTAATCATAGTTTCACTGAGATTCCCAGTTGCACTCACATTAATATCAAAATTTGCAGCTTTGTCTATATACCATCCATGTGTTTGTTACTAAAAACACAATTTATTTAATTTATAGTTTAATTATATTTTTTTGAGGAAAAGAATTGTAGTATTTGTAAACTCGGGAATTATAATTGGTATAATAAAATATTCAACATACCAACATTTATAAATCATCAATTTCTTTTCCTAAAGGAAAACAAATATGATGTCCAAAAGTTTAATAGTCTGTAATAATATACTTGTGAAAATGCTTAACTATGTTTATTATTTATTCACAAATACTTTCAATCAACTTTTTATTTTAGACTTACTTTATTTTAGACTTTCAGAGTTAATGTAAAGATACTGCAGAGAGTTTCCACACAGCTCACTCTCAAATGTGTTTTTATTAGTATCTTCTATTTGTTCTATATTTTGGATCTAGAATGTTCCCCAAAGGCCTGAATGGAAAGCATTTTGTGAAATTTGGCAATTGGACAACACTAAGACCTTTAGAAGGTGGGTCCTAATGGAATGTTAGGTCATTAGGAGGATGGCCTTGAAAAGAATAATGAGATTCCAGTGTTTTTGTTTCCTGTACACTATGAAGTAATCAGTTGATTTCATTACTCTGATCTTGTTTTGTCCCAAGTAACAGGGCCAACTGAACATGAATTTGATTTTTCAAGAATGTGGGCCAAAAAAAAAAAAATCTTTTCTCCTTTTCTTGATTATTTCAAGTATTTTCTTATTTCCAGTAACAGAGTATTAAAAAACACAATATAGTTCGTTTGGCACAATTAACTCTGATTGTTAATTAAAGAAGATGCTGCTTGGAGCTTCCTTCTTTTCCTTCTAGCTTCCTGTACATTGGTCCCAGAATCCTCTCTGGGGTCTTATACTTCTCAGGCATATCCTCTCAGGCTGTTCTGTTCTATAAGATACTTCTTTGTGTTTATTTGGAGCATTTGGAGACTTACGTATTAGATATTTGGGGGAATGTCCCTCTACATGAGTCTGTCATAATCTCATTTCTCATAATAACATAGATAGAAACTATTATCACATCTTTTTAAAAATGTTTTTGTTTTATAAAATACAAATGTATGGTTTTATAATTTTTTAAGCACTTTGTGTATGAGTACTGTTATTATATCACTATCAATCTCCTCCTCCCCTCTTTAAACATTTCCCATGTGCTTCACCCCAAATTCATTCATTATTATCATAGTTTTACATATGCACATATACATATATATACATACATACCTGTTATACAATCATACCTGTTACACAATCGATGGTGCCAATTTAGCATAGTTCAAATGTACACATGTTCAGAGCTTGCCTCTTGAAATTGGACAGCCTATGCAGGGGTTCATCCCTGGAGGACACTAATACTTCCCTCCCATTGACTCAATGGTATCCTGTAGCTTTTTTCTAGAGGTGGGAATATCACATGTACATATGAAACGTGCTTTCTCTCCTTCATGGCATTTTTGTTGTTTGATTGTTTATGTATTCTATGACCATATTTCTGATTCTGTCTTACTTTCACACACCAGCTCCTCTCTGGTATTTTCTTTGTGTACAAAAGCCAGTGTTCATCCAAACTCTTAGTTCTTATGGTAAATTTTTTAACCTGCAACTACAGTTCTGCATGCAACCTTTATCCAGCCCCACATACAAGCTATTTTGAGGACAAACCACCCTCTTGTTCTTTGTACTTGATATTCTGTATTAACTTGTGTTCACTCTATATTTCTCAGAAATCCTTGATAGTAAGGTTCATGTCCCTTGGCATGGATCATGATATAAATTTATCTATATGATTGATCTACTAGTAGAGGCAGACATCTTTTGTTTTTGTGAGGAAAGCATAATATCTTTGCTCATAGATACACTTTTATAAATTGCTTTCTAAGCTGTCATTGAGGACACAGTATGAATGGTTCTGCCCAATTTTTCTTTTTTTCCAATTGTTTGCTGTTATTTATTTATTTATTTTAATTATTTATTATTACTTTTTATATTAATTACACTTTATTTACTTTGTATATAAAGTAAATATATACAGCTATAGCCCTCTCCCTCATTCCCACAATCCCTCCCTCATCTCCTCCCTGCCCCTCTCTAAGTCCACTTATAGGGGAGGACCCCCTCCCCTTCCATCTGATTGTAGCTTATCAGGTCTCATCAGGACTGGCTGCAATGTCCTTCTCTGTGGCCTAGCTAGGATGCTCCTCCCATAAGGAGGGTGAGGAGGTCAAAGAGCTAGCCATAGTTTCATGACAAAGACAGTCCCTGTTCCCCTTACTATGGGTACCCACTTGGATACTGAGCTGCCATTGACTACTTCCCAGCAAGGGCTCTTGGTAATATCCATGCATAGTCCCTTGTTGGAGATGTCTCAGAAAAGTTTCTTGTGCCCAGATATTTTTGGTCCTTGTGGAACTCCTGTTCTCTCTAGGTCTTACTAACTCTCTTTTCTTTCATATGATTCCTTGCACTCTGCCCAAAGTTTGGCCATGAGTCTCAGTAACTCCGTTGATACATTGCTATGTAGAGTCTTCCAGAGGCCCTCTATGGTAGGCTCCTATCCTGCTTCTTATTTTCTTCTACTTCCAATGTCTATCCTCTTTTGTCTTTCTAAGTAAAGTTTGATCTTCTTACCCTGGGTCCTCCTTCTTGATTAGCTTCTTTAGGTGTACAGATTTTAGTATGTTTATCATATTTTATAGGTCAAGTATCCACTTATAAGAGAGAATATACTGTGTGTGTCTTTCTGCTTCTGTGATACCTCACTCAGGATGATCTCTTCTAGGTCCTACCATTTGCCTGCCAATTTCACGATTTCCTTCTTTTTAATTGTTGAGTAGTATTCCATTGTGTAAGTGTACCACTTCCTCTGTTGAGGGACATCTGGGTTGTTTCCAGGTTCTGGGTATTACAAATAAAGCTGCTACAAACATGGTTGAACAGATGTCCTTGTGTACTTGAGCATATTTTGGATATATGCCTAGGAGTGGTATTGATTTAAGTTTCTCTCAATTGAGTTTGATGTTGGGAATACTCTCGCTGTATGTTGCCTTTTCTGTATTTAGGTATGTGCCTTATATCCCTAATTTCTCCAAGACTTTAAACATGAATGGGTGTTAGATTTTGTCAAATGCTTTTTTTGGCATCTAAAAAGATGATCACATGGTTTTTCTCCTTCAGTTTGTTTATATATGGTGGATTACATTGATGGATATCCATATATTGAACCACCCTTGCTTGCCTATGATAAAGCCTACTTCGTCATGGTGGATATCTTTGATGTGTGCTTGGATTCTGTTTGCAAGTATTTTATTGAGTATTTTTGCATCAGTGTTCATAAGAGAGATAGGTCTGAAGTTCTCTTTTTTGGGGGAGTCTTTGTGCGGTTTAGGAATGAAGGTGATTGTGGCTTCATAGAATGAGTTTGGTAATATTCCTTCTGTTTCTATTTTGTGGAATAGTTTGAAGAGAATTGGGGTTAGCTCTTCTCTGAAGGTCTGGTAGAATTCTGTGCTGGAACCATCTTGACCTAGGCTTTTTTTGGAAGGGAGACTTTTGACGACTGCTTCTATTTCCTTGGAGGATATGGGAATATTCACTCTTTCTACCTGATCTTGACTTAATTTAGGTAGATGGAATTTATCAAGAAAACTGTCCATTTCCTTTAGATTTTCAAATTCTATGGCATATAGGCTTTTGTAGTACACCTTAATGATTACTTGGATTTCCTCAGTGTCTGTAGCTATGTCCCACTTTTCATTTCTGATTTTGCTGATTTGGATAGTTTCTCTCTGCCTTTTAGTTAGTTTATCTGAGGGCTTGTTTATTTTGTTGATTTTTCTCAAAGAACCAGCTCTTGGTTTCATTGATTCTTTGAATAGTTTTATTTGTTCTAATTGATTGATTTCAGCCCTGAGTTTGATTATTTCCAGCTGTCTGCTCCTTTTTGTTGTATCTATTTTTTTTCCCTAGGGCTTTCAGTTGGGCCATTAAGTTGCTTGTATGAGATGTTTCAAGTTTCTTCTTGAAGGCACTTAGTGCTATGAGCTTTCCTCTTAGCACTGCTTTCATTGTGTCCCATAAGTTTGGATATGCTGTGCCATCATTTTCATTGAATTCTAGGGATTATTTCATTTCTTTCTTATTTCTTCCCTAACCAAGCTGTCACTGAGTGGCGAGTTTTTCTGTTTCCATGTATGTGCAAGCTTTTTGCTGTTGTTGTTGTTATTGAGGTCCAGCTTTAGACCATGATGGTCAGATAGGATACAAGGTCTTGTATCAGCTGAGGCTTGCTTTGTGACCAACTATGTGGTCTATTTTGAAGAAGGTTCCATGAGGTGCTGAAATGAAGGTATACTCTTTTGATTTTGGGTGAAAAGTTCTGTAGACATCTATTTGGTCCATTTGTAAGTAAATGCCCTTCTTTCCCTGTTTTGCTTCTGACTGGATGATCTGTCTCTTGGTGAGAATGAAGTGTTGAAGTCTTCCACTATTAAGGTGTTGGGAACAATGTGTCATTTCAGCTTTAATGATGTTTAGTTTACAAATGTAGGTGGTCTTTTATTTGGGGCATAGATGTTCAAAATTGTGATGTCCTCCTGTTGGAATTTTTCTTTGATGAGAAGGAATTGCCCCTCCTCATCTTTTTTTACTAATTTTGGTTGAAAGTCTATTTTATTAGATATTAGGATCATTACCCCAGTTTGTTTTCTGGGTCCATTTGCTTTAAAAATAGTTTTTCAGCCCCTACTTTGAGGTAGTGTTTATCTTTGTTGCAGAGGTGTGTTTCTTGGATGCAGCAGAATATTGGATCCTGTTTCCACACCATTTGTTAGTTTGTGTCTTTTTATTGGAGAGTTGAATCCATTGATGTTGATAGATAATAGTGACCAATGACTGTTAGTTTCTTTTATTGTGGAGTTGGTGGTCTTACTGCGATTCATTGTTTGTTTCTTTTTAATTTTTGTTAGGAAATTATCTGTTTCCTATATTTTCTTTGGTGTAGTTGTTTTCATTGGATTGGAGTTTTCCTTCTAGTATCTTCTGTAGGGCTGGGTTGCTGTGTAGATATTGCTTAAATTTAGTTTTGTTATGGAATATTTTGTTTTCTCCATCTATGTTGATTGAAAGCTTTGCTGGGCATAGTAGTCTGGGTTGGCATCTGTGCTCCCTTAAAATCTGCATGACATCTGCCCAGGCCCTCCTGGCTTTCATAGTTTCTGTTGAGAAGTCTGGTGTGATTCTCATTGGTCTACCTTCACATGTTACTTGACCTTTTTCCCTTGCTGCCTTTAATATTTTTTTCTTTGTTCTGTAGGTTTAGTGTTTTGACTATGATATGACGTGAGGAATTTCTTTTCTGTTCTAGTCTATTTGGTGTTCTGTAGGCTTCTTGTATGTTTATGGACATATCTTTGTTTAAGTTGGGAAAATTTTCTTCTATGATTTTCTTAAAAATATTGTTCCGGATATTAGAGCCTTGAATCTTCTTTTTCATCTATTCCTATTATTCTTAGGTTTTGTCTTTTCATGGTGTTCTTGATTTCTTGGATGTTTTGGGTTTGGGACTTTCCGATTTTACTTTTTCTTTGAGACATGTATCAATTTCAGCAAGTGTATCTTTAGCACCCAAGATTCTCTCTTCCATCTCTTATATTCTATTGGTGATGCTTACCTTTGTGTTTACTGATATTTTCTCTAAGTTTTCCAGCTCCAGGGTTTACTCTGTTTGTGTTTTCTTTATATGTTCTAATTCTATTTTCATGATTTGTACCATTTCCTTCATCTGTTTGAATGTGGATTCTTGTCTTTCTATAATGGCTCCTATTTTTTGTTTGTTTCCTCTCTATATGCCACTAATTGTTCCTTTACTTGGGCAGATATATATATATATATATATATATATTTCTTTGAGATTTCTGTTTATTTCCTCTTTTTGTTCCTCTAATAACTGCATAAGCATAGCTTTAAAGTCATTTTCCTGTGTTTCTGCTGAATTGAAATATCCATTGATTTTTGGGATTGCTGTTGGGGCCATAATGTCGTGATTTTTGTTCGTTGTGTTCTTAGGCCATCCTCTGGTCATTTACTTACCTGAGGGAGGAAAAGCTGCTGGCGCAGAATCGCTATTGCCGGGGAGTAAGCGTGTGTGTGTGTAAGTATATCTTGAAGAAGAGAGTGCTAGAGAGTGTAGGTGCTTAGGATATGTGGGTTGGGAGCAAGTGCAGGAGGGGATGTGGATGTTAGTGCTGTTCAGAAGCACAGATTGTGGGTGCCAAGTGCCTGCGCAGGTTTCCTGAATACCCAGTGGTCTACAGTCTATGATGGGCTGGACTCTGAGGTCTGTGGCTGACCCTGCCGGCCAGACATGTGAACTGTTGTGGGCTCTGTGTGCCTGGCCCTGTGCTCTGTGCTAGAAGCTGTGAGCACAGCAGGCTGGGCTCTGTTCTTTGAGTTGGAAAGTGCTATGTGCTTCCTCTGCCATCTCCCCCTCAGACAAGGATGGAGATTGGAGGTCTTGGGGGAAATGCCAGGGGTTTGAGTGTTCTCAGTCTCAAATCTCAAGAACAGAGATCTGTGCTTGGAGCAGGGAACACTGTGCTCGTTGCAAGTTGCTGTATGCACTGTGGGCAGCCTCCTCTGCCTCCCCTGCTGGCTGGGCTGTAGTACCTCAGCCCTTACTTCTGACCATTACAGGGAAGTGCCCGAGAATTCATTCCCCAGGAGAAAACCTCTGTGATTGACCTGTGCCCTATCAGGCTTGTCACCCTTCTCCCTGGAAGCCTTGGTGCAGTTGTTTTGGGTTCCACTGCCCCTCCACTCAAGAATTCAGAATTTCAGCTCCTTCGCCCCTCAAATATGGTGTGCGCTGGTAGACGCCATCTTGGATCCCCCAATTTTTCTTTTCAGAGGATACCATGAATTAAAATTCATTGTGACTGCTTTTTCTCACCCAGAGAAAGAAGGAATTTACTTCATAATGGTGCCCTTCCACCTAAAGGCTACAATTAAAAAATCTTTATATTTGTGAACACGTGTACTCTAAATTGTTCAGAATCACAGAAATTCAGGGTCAGAGGTTAACAAACATTGATGTATATGTCTTATTACAGAAAGAGCAGAAAGAAAATCAAGTTGTTAGGTCACATTATCATGGTTTTCCTAATGATAGAATGTTATTATTTACAGAAAAGAGAAGTATTGTGTCTAATTAACTTTCAATTCCTTGGTCTGGGAGTGTGACTCAGTAATAAAGGGTTACTTAGCATGTACAAGTCACACGTTCAAGTCTTAGCAGGAACAACAAAAACAATTACATTCCCAAGTCTTTGATACTCAAAGGAAGAAAATATACTAAGTTTTGAATAATACTGGGGATTTTCCAATATTCTGATAAGTAACATGTAGTTAATATTCTTTGAAAGTTTCACCCATAACTTATAATTTCTTGTCCAACTCTAAACTCAAATGGATATGGAAGGAGTAGAAGCCTTAAAGAAATTTTGGTTAAAGGCCACACAAATGAAAGCAGAATGAGATAAATTCAACACAGTGTGGAAAATATTTGATGTATTCTTTGGGAACAGTAAAGTGAGCTCAAATTAAAATTTGATAGTACCGGATGGTGGGTTGATAAAGTGAACAGATGAGGGCATCTACTGTAGCTCCTCATGTGCAAAACTGCATTGTGAAACAGCATTCCTGTGTGTCTTACACATTTTAATAGTTTGTTAATTTGATTACTCTCATATAAGGATTGTTATTATAACAACACATTAATAGTAGCAAGATAATCATTTTAACATATAGATTGATGAATTATTACCAAAATTTATTCAGTTCCCTTATATGATTACGTCACTGTTTAGTCACAGCTCAACTGCTTTATAACGGCCATATCCCAAGCAGGGAGTTTAAGGCTAGGGAATAGTAATGCAGATTTATCTCATAGCAGTTGATTTAAACAGACTTTTCAAGAGATTCTTTTTATGCAGTAATAATCAAGTTTCAGGTCTTATCTTCTATGTTTTGTATTCCTTCTTTATTAATTGATTCCCTTAGCCTCAGTTACTACATATAATTTCAGAGCTTTGTCATTAAGTCATTGTCCTTCTTAAACTCCAAAGTCCATCTTGTCAAATGTATTCAAATTTCCTTCTTTAGCTAGGAAGTTCAAAATATACTCTCCTCAAGCACTTCAAAATGCTGATTCTCACCTTTGATTATCACTTGTAATTTGGTATTTTCAGAGAATGGAAGAATAAAATCTTCTGTGAAACATGTTTTATGTTCAAATCACTATTAATGTTCTAGTGCTATCAACTCTAATATTTTACAGAAAAAGTCATTAATCTAGTTTCTTGTATTCTATGTACTTTTACAGTAAATCACACCTTTCTAATTCTTGATGTTTATATACTTGAGCTAAACCAAAAAGCTTACAGTCAAACTCTCATTGTGCTCATCTCTTAGCACTGGAAGAAAAACTGATCTGAGGATGCACTTACCTCAAAACTATAACTCAACATGGTTGTATTCCAAAATGTTGTAAAATACATCCAAGACCATAATTTTTTTTATGGATTTGACTAAATGATTCCTCTCTCATAAGTAATCCAGGGGGGATAAAGAAGATATGAAAAAAAAAAGCAGGTAAATGTTACACTTGGACATAAATGCTTAAAGGACATTTTATACCATATGAATGCTCTCTATCATTGATGTTAAACTGGTACTATGAAAATATGTCCTATGAATTATGACAATAAAAAGAGATCTATTTGAGATGTGTCAAAACACAGAAAAATACAGGGAAAATATACAAAGAAATACCACAATACCTTAAATAGAAAAAAACCAAAACTTTTTCTTTGTCAACAAAGACTGAGAAAAATTCTTTAACTCTTCCTTTAACTTGCCTAAGCAAAACACTTTTTCATTAACGCCTGGAGACTGAGGATATGCTGAGGTGGTGTCATTGCATTTTAATGACAGTTAAAATGAGTTGAACTAGGCCATCCATGGAGACTACAATACAATAAAACTATAGGGTAGATACATATCTCTCAGTGGAGTTAATTGGATGAAATTCACAAGTAAAAAAAAAAAACAACATGAACAAACAATGTTTAAAAATTTAAGAAGTTCCCTACTATATGAAACATTTTCTGAAGTTATTTGACGTAGTTTAATTATATTCTTATGTATAACAACCTATAAAAATATATTCTACTTGTTCTCAGGTGTAGTCATATATTCCATATAAAGTTAAATGGATTATTTTAAAAATCACATAATTACTGATGAACAAAGTAGCTAATAAATTTATAAAATTTATGGAATCTAGTTATGTAATAATAACTAAAGAAAAATAATCTAATTTGTTCAAGCTTTTAACTATTACAACGTTACACAAAAAGTTAATGTATTAGTAATAAAGACAGAAGGGAAATGCTTTTTCAAATTCTGACTGCCTCTATTTTTTTCATCATTTTTCAAAAATGTTTTGGGAACATTAATGAGAAGATCCAGAAAAAGGTAGTGAAAAGAGTTTCTTATGGAAAAAGACACATTTCCTCACTCAAGGTCAATATTGTTCACAAATATGCACAATAAAGTTGTCTTAAATAACTAACTAAGGGATAAGACATCCAGGAGGAATTTGTTTTCCTAAAGAGGTATCAACTCAGTTGACTTCTTTGATACTATTTAGGCATTACTTCTCTATAAGAAGCCACTGTCTCTTCGCAGCCCTGGCTTTCTTATTTGGGAACCTAGTTCGTGTGCAGGCTAGGCACAGGAATATTGCAACACTGTTGGGTTTTTGCATCAATGAACTTTTGTCAGCAATTGCCACCAAGACCAGATCCACATCATTAGTTACTGGTGAACCAAACACCCAGGAGGTTTTCTAACATAAGTATTTGTCTGTGGAAAAAAATATTTATTTGCTGTAGTAAATTTACTGTAAAGAGAATCAGAGCAAGGCTGCCATGGTCAAGCTTCAGTCTAAGCTGATCTGCAAAGAAGAGGATAACAACCAGGGAGCAGGAATGAGAAACTGTTGTGGTCCAGAAGGAATGAGGAGCCCAGCAAAGAGATCTAAAGCAAATGCAAACAATCTGGTGCTGTTCTGAATTCCATCAGCATTTGCTACACTTTCAGTGATTCTAGTCTATTACCAATTCTTTGTATCCTTAAAGTAAAACATTTTTGTTTTTGTTTGGTTTGGTGTTATTTTGTTTTCTAGGCCTTCACTAAATGAGATTTTGACCCCTATAACTAAAATGATCGCCTGTAGTTTTGTACTCTGTAGGCCACATAATAAATGAGGAAATCCTAGGAAGAAATTTTGGAGAAATAAAAAGATTTAAAAAAGAAATAAAAATAAAGATAAAAATTACATTAAGAACCATCCATATTATAATATTTATACCATTATTTACAAGGCACATTAAAAATATACCATTATTAACTGACACATTACAAATATTCAGACCCCCAGGACCACCTGATTTCCACAGGACTCAAGCTGCTTTTGGAAAGTGAGTAAGTAGAGGCCATTCCAGCCTTGTAATCCAGTGGGTTGGAAGTGCCTATCAACACAAGGCAGTGGCTGTCTCAGGCTCTAAGTCTTGTAAATGCCCTCAATGACCCTGAAGTATCAGGAAGCCCTGTTCCCAGTCCTGGTGTAATTCTTTCCTGACACCTCCTTGACAATGACCTTATCACAAAACTTCCTTAACCACACCCATGGTCATGGGGTAGAGTTTGCTAAATATTACTTTGGTCCATCCAGAACTAGAGTTCTTTCCTGTCTCTCCCTACTTTTCTCTTAAGCAAGGCAGACAAATGGTCTGAATCTTTCTTGCTTGTAGTGTTCTGACACATCAGTGCTCTGGCCCAACTCCTTCCCACATCATCGTATTGACATGAACCTCATAGCTAGTTCACTTCAGTCTATCTCTCATGAACTACAACAATCCAGAGAAGATTCTTAGTTATGCGGCTCTCCATCTGACATTATGGGATTTAATGGAACAGCTTTGCTTTCCCCACCAAATATCTGACAATCTCTCCCTTCTCTTTGCTCTCAGCCCATGAACTAGCCTCAGAAACAATCAAGAAAGAATTGGCATACAATGTGCATCTCACCAATTTTACTTTAATGATTCATTTTCATCATGGTCCGTCTCTACATTTAACTCCAATATCTCTAATAACATCCTAATAAAACAGTCTTCTAAACTAAACAGTAAGATTTAGTTCATTTTTATTAATAAAATTTTCCTATTATCATAGATGCTGCATTATATTTATTTCTTGCATACACACACACATGAATGTCTCTAAATAGTTGTTCACAAAGAGCCTAGATTCACCTGTATTTATAAATAGTAAATTTAACTGGTTTTCAAATGACAAAAAAAAAAGTTTCAGAGAAATACATATAAGCAGGTTACAAAAATTATTACTAAAGCACCTCATTTCATTAACATATTTTATGTTTCATTCACAGACATAATATTTCTGTTGAATCTTTATGAGAATAACTTGAAATTTTAATCTTTTGTAAAAAATACCAGAAAAGCAAGCTACCGATTTGTATTGATACACCTTTTGCTGGTTGTAAAAGAAAAGTAACACAGTCTATGTCAAGACCTGTCATTTTCTGTTGCATTGTACTAAAATTGATGTGATTGGATACTACCTTAATTACAAGTTTATATGGGGTTAAAGAGGTCTGCAATGTTAATTAAATGCCGGTTTTTATTTTGAGAGAGCTGATATTCCCTGTTACAAAGCACATTTTCTATGTGATGCCATATGTCTTGACAGCTAGCTTTTTTGATCATTAAAATACAGAAATAGATGTGAAATGAAATTCAACAGTTTTTTGTTTCGTTTTGTTTTTAGGGAATCTTTTTAGATTTATTTTTATTATTTATTACAATTTATTCACTTTGTATTGGAGCTGTAGCCCACTCCCTTGTCTCCTCCCTCTCTCTTCTCTTCCTATTTCCCTCCCCTAGTCCACTGATAAGAAAAGACCTCCTCCCCTTCTATCTGATCTTAGCCTATCTGGTCTCATCAGGACTGGCTGCGTCATCTTCCTCTGTGGCCTACTAAGGCTCTCTCCCCTTGCGGGGGGCGGGGGGAGTGTTGATCGTAGAATCAGCCACTGAGTTCATGTCAGAGGCAGCTAGCTGCTGCTAATATTAATATGGAACCAACTAGGAGATTAAACTGCATGGGCTACATCTGGGCAGGGGTTCTAGGTTATCTCCATGCATGGTCCTTGGTTGGAGTATCAGCCTCAGAAAAGACTCCTGTGCCCAGATTTTTTTATTGTGTTGTTCCCCTGTGGCGCTCCTATCCCCTCTAGGTCCACTCTGCCCCAAACACAACTATTGTTAACATCTTGCCTTTTGCCTCTCTTATGTTTGTTTATTATTCTTTTTTGGAGTAGGGAGCTGGTTTTTTTGAGACAGAGTTTGCCTTGTATCTCTGGCTGTCCTGGAATTTGCTCTGTAGACCAGGCTGGCCTTGAACTTAGAAATCTGCCTGCCTCTGCCTCCCAAGTGCTAGAAATAAAGCTATACACCACCATTGTCCAGTTATTTGCTTATTATTCTACTGGCATGCATAATCTTTTTGCAACAAATATGTTTAAGAGAATGTTAGATATGTTAGCAAATTATTCAAATTATATTTTGTTAGAATGGCAATTAACCTTTTTAGGATAAATGAAATTCTCAAGAGCATTTGAGTTTTAAATAAAGAAATCAGACAATTATCCTCACTGATTATGGTAACTGTGAATCTTAACCTTGACTTCAGAGTGCTGTTTAGCGAAAATAAGCAATAGGGTTATTTCTTCGGGCTACATGTTATTATTAACTACATTAGAGACCAAGAAAGCAATGAATAAACAGTATCTGTTACATGATTTGTGTAGGGATACAATCATCCTAACTTTAGAATTATTTAGTAGGAAAGGTCACTACAAATAGGACAAACTTACTCAGGAAAAAAATTAAGCATGAATTTTCATGCCTTTTTTTGTTTATTAAGTATCTTTAGCACAACTAACAGAGTATACAATGTTACCTACAAGGTGGCAAAAGTTCTTTAAGTAAAACTATTAAAATTTAAAAACAACTAAACTTTTAAATCCTTGTATGAACAGTTAAAGTATATTCAGAGTTCATAGTGATTTAAAAAACTACTTTGAAAGTTATAAATCTCTTTCTGGAGGAACACCTCAGATGATTATTTATGTTTAATATAAATACTTATTCCCTGTGTTACAGGGAAAAAGATTTAGTGGCCCAGGAACAATAAAAACTTTCAAGGCACGAACAGCAAGAAATTACAGCATAAAATAGAGTTAGCCCTTTTCTATTTCTACATGCCATGTTTTCTTCTTTAAATTACTTCACAATTTATTCTTTAAAAATTCATACTTATCATTAAAAATAATATAAGTAAAAAAAGGTATTGTTTTATACAACTGTATTTATGTTAAATCTCTTATTAAAATTATTTCATGTCTTTATATAAAGACAATATATTTACAGTCTGATCAGATTTAAATTGTCATGAGATTCTAAAGTGAAGGTTTCTTACAATGAAAAAATAGTATAGATAAATACTTAGCATTAGTAACCAACTAAGATAAATATGTACCACTTGGTAAGATAGTTGCTCTGACTTATGCTAGACATTTAATTCTTTTTAATAACTGAAGCCTAATATAATTTCTTTCTAAGCATTATTATTATTAAATGCCTGGTGACTTGAAAAGTTTAATTAAACTATGAATTTCAGCATAGCTTTAGTACGGATTCATCTGTGTTTCCATAAAAACAATCTTTTTCATTCGAGAGTCATACTAATAATAAATTATTAATAGTTCTGGTTAAACTTGAACTTACATATGCATAAAATTTAAGTATACTTTGTCTAAATTATACTTTCAAAACATATTTGACAGGCGAAAGTGTTTCTGAATATTAGAAATAATTGTGTTTTCTCATATTATACAGAAGATTATTCATGAAAACTGAAACTAAACAATTATGGTTTCAACTTGTAATTCATCTTCTTCTTTTTTTGGGGGGATTTTTTTTTTCAATGCAGTTTATTCAGGAACCTTGAACAATCCTCGGACCCTGGGGAAAGCCAGCCCACAGTAATTCATCTTCTTCTTGCATTGTTTCTCCATTAAGCTCATTGCTAGGCCAATAGCCATACTTAGCTTGTCTCTAACTTTAGCCCCACCCTATCTAACTCACCCCAGAGTCCACAGAATCCAGTCTTTAAATGATCCTTTGATTGAAATAGTTCTTCAAACACTGAATTCCAAATTTCAAGAAAAATGTACTCTAAGCCTGCAGTCCCGGCTTCCCAAATGTTTCTCTCAGCATTAATCTTCACTTCTACAATTTAATTTTTAGACAAGTATTTTAAGTAATATAAAGTGATACTATTTCGCTTGAGATGATGTACAAGTCTCAGTTGTATCAGTTGAATCATGCAGACAAATGGGAACAGTAAACAGGTTTCAATTATAAGTGAAGTATTCCTTCAACAATTATCAAACTTGAACAACAGCATTGAAAGCAAACTGAATCTACGTGCATCTCATATGTCTTAATTCTAACGCCAACTGGGAAGAATCCTTTAATAATTCATGTTTTATGGATAGCTTCCTGGCATTTTTTTTTCCCCTTTGAGACTCTACTATGATACTGAATAATGGCTTGGTGTGGAGCAAGGGTGAGGTCATTACATGACACAACAATTGTGTCAGGAAAATATTGAGCTTTGTGAAGGTTATGGTTAGGTAAAATGAATAAAAAGTAAGCATAAAATTATCAGTCAAATGTTATTCTCAGTTAAGTCTATAATGAGTTTTAGAAGAATAAAGAGACATGAGTGGAACCACCGTCAAATGAACAGTCATTCCATATGCACTAACACTTGACACATGGGATCATGTGTCTTTGCCAGTGTTGCATTTGTGTCATTAAGATTATATTTTTTGAGGTTTTTTTAATTTATTTATTTTTATTAATTGCAGTTTATTCACTTTGTATCCCAACTGTAATCCCTTCCCTAGTCCCCTCCCAATCCCACCCTCCCTCTTCTCTATCCATGCCCCTCTCCAAGTCCACTGATAAGGGAGGTCCTCCTCCCCTTCCCTCTGACCCTAGCTTATCAGGTTTCATCAGGACTGACTGCATTGTCTACCTCTGTGTCCTGGTAAGGCTGTTCCCCCCTCAGGGGGAGGTGATCAAAGAGCAGGCTACTGAGTTCATGTCAGAGACAGTCCGTGATAATTTTTTAATTTTTCCAAATGCACTGAGAAAACCAGTAGAGCTAAGCATAGCTCTATTAATTTGATTTTTGTCAAATGGTTACAGAGTAATATATTTGTAGCTTTGTTGTCTTTTTTTTTGTTGATGTTTTTAAGTTTTGTTTTTTCTCGAGATAAGACTTCTCTGTGTAGCCTTGGCTGTCCTGGACTCGCTTTGTAGACAAGGCTGGCCTCAAAGTCACAGAGACCACTCATGCCTGCCTCCCTGAGTGCTGGGATTACAGGAGTGCTTATGGCTATGATTTTCTATGCACTTTATGTTACAAGTCAGGCTTGGAGATGACAGTTTTTCTGAAATACAGGACATCATTCTATAACAAGTGGAGAGTATATTTCAAAGAACCCAGCTACAGAGTAATGCCAAGCAACAAACAGTTGAATTGATCAAAATACAGGGTTTTACACAGGAATCTGACTCCAGACATAGACAGACAAGGCTGAAAAAAACTTACTTGGAAACCAGCTTGATAGTCCTCCTGTCAAGAGAACTACTTGGACAACTTCAAACTACTTGGACAACTTCAGCACGTCTGCCATGCTGATTGTCAAGCCTCAGCTGTCAGTTTAGGTTTACTAAAATTTATTACAATTATTTCAGTATCAGAGAGGCTGAATCCAAGGAATTCCAAGTTATTTTGCCATGACCACAAAGCCAGTCATGTGTCTTTCTAGAAACATGGCGGCCTTCTTCTAAAGAATGTGTCTACCCTGCAGGTCTCAGTCTTTGTTGAGTGGAAAACAGGCTTAAGTTCACTGTGCTCAGATGGCTAGTGGCTGTGGGTACAGGTATGTTTGATGTCCTGTACAACTTGGGAAGCTCAGTTTGAGGCTATGCTATGAATTTGCATTTTAAGATGTTTCGATAGCCGAGCAGAAAACCCACATCATCTTTAATATAGCCGAACATTATAGAAATCATATACTATTTCACTAGGTTCTACTCCTTGTCGTCTTGGCTTACACACCAGCTTTTTACATTTGGAACTCTCTGCCTTCAGTTTCTGGCCTCATATTAAATTGTTTTATTTAGTGATGGATAGAATGACTTTCTAATACCAGATAACCTCATATATCCTTATAGCACAAACTTCAGTTGTACGACTCTCTGAAAGAGAGAAAATTATTGCAATCAGGTGTGAGTTTCCTGCCAATGGTAGCTAAATTTCTCTCCAACACATACTTGAGTAGAGTGAGCCTCTGAAAAGAGACCCATTCATTAGAATTAGGCATGATTTTCATCAGTTGTTAGGGAGTATACACAAAGGAGTTTTTCACTCAACTAAGCCTCAGTGACCTTCCTGCACACTTAGTGGTCCCTTTGTCCCAGATGGAAGGTTACTGACTCAGCAATTTTATGTTCTCCTCCTTCAAATGCTGGAACAAACAAAACTGATAATCTCCCTTGCCTCTGAATTGTCCTCAATTCCAGTTGTCTCTCCCAGTATTCTCTCGTTCCATCCTCTCCCCACCTGATCCCTTCTGTTCTGTCCCTATCTTCCCCCAGTCCACCTATAATATCTATTCTCTTTCCTTTTTCCAGGAAGATCCATTCATATCTTCTTGAGATCTCCTTGTTACTTAGTAACCCTGGGTCTGTTGATTGTAGCATGATCATTTACTTTGCACTTAATATCCACTTATAAGTGAGCACATACCATGTTTCTTTTTCTGGCTCTGGGTTACCTAACTGAGGATGGGTTTTTCTAGTTCTATATATATTTGCCTGGAAATTTCATGATGTCATTGTTTTTAACAGCTGAGTAATACTCCCTTGTGTAAATGAACTGCATTTCTTGATCCTTTCTTTGGCTGAGGAACATTTAGGTTATTTCCAGGTGTTGGCTTATGAATGAAGCTGCTATGAACATATTTGGGCAAATGTTTTTGTGGTATGGTGAAACATCTTTGGGGTATACACCCAGGAGTGGTATAGCTTTGTCTTGAGGTGGGTCAATTCTCAGTTTTCTGAGAAATAGCCTTATTGATAACCAATGTGGCTCTGTAAGTTTATACTTCTATCAACATTGGAGGAATGTTCCCCTTGCTCAACATCCTTGCCAGCATGAACTGTCCCTTACTTTTCTCTCTTCTTTCTTTCTTTCTTTCTTTCTTTCTTTCTTTCTTTCTTTCTTTCTTTCTTTCTTTCTTTCTTTCTTTGCCATTCTGACAATGTCCTGGATTTCTTTTTTTTTTTTTCAATGCAGTTTATTCAGGAACCTTGAACAATCGTCTGACCCTGGGGAAAGCCAGCCCACAGCTTAAATAGCCTCTGGGTAGCCAACCCCAGCGTGCCAGGTGGGCAATGCAGATAGGTCCACATACATGGAAACAAGCCAGATCCTCAACCTTAGCCAAATGTGGAATTGTTCGTGACAGAGCACTCACCATCGGGAAGGTGGAAGGCAGAAACCAGCTCTATCTTTAAGGCATAGCATTCCGCAGCTCTCTACAGTTCCCCCTTTTTGTTTTAGATGCATCAGGCAAGAGTAGAGGTCTGATCTCTGATATTAGAAATAAATTGGGACTTTGTACTGATGTTCATTTAGGTGTCATCCACCCAAAGAGCATCAGACCCGTCTGATACCTTTTTCTCAGAGGCCGGACCTGGGGCATCAACCCGCATGCAATCAGACATGCTCTTCTCTGGGTCCAAAGCGGCTGACCCTGAGTGCAGCGCTTAGCCTCGCATCCTGAGCGTAACATTTTAGCTTTTTATGGTAGCCAACCATGCTTGGGGAGAATGTCCTGCTTCAATGGCTGTAAAGGCCTGAATGATCATGGCTGCATTACGCTGTTGTGAGACTCTAATCTTGCATATATACCACAGGCAAACCAAGGAGACCAACACCAGAAGGCCTGCTAATGCTCCCATGCTCGCCCATTCCTTCAGATGATTCATGGCTGCAGCAATCCATGATGATAATCCTGTGGCTAGTCCTGCGTCCACTCTGGTAGAATTTACTGTGACAATGGTCACTGTCAGCTCCTCCATCGTAGTATCGAATTCTCCAGTCCAATTACCTAAAATATAGCTCGACAATTGTTTAGACAGATTTGCAGCACAGGAAAAATTCTCATGTTATATGCTAGTGACTCAAAGTCCAGCATATTTTTATTGACAGCCAAGCTGAGCGATGTGCCATAGGGTATCAATTTGCTCCTGCACGAGGTCAATCCTCTGATTGAACACCATCAAGCTTCCTTTTAATTGAGCATTAATTCCTTTTTGTACAATTAAAGCATGAGCTACATTGGCTAAATGATTATTCAGGGTCTGAGCAGTCTGTCCATTATGACTCATGGCTAATGCCCCTGTGGTAGCTCTGACAGCCGCCAATGAGATGGCAGTAACAATGGTGGCTATAGTTCCAAGATCTCTTTTCTGTCTGAAAAGAGTCATAGCGTGAGGGGCATCAATGGGCACAGGCACCCAGCAAGGCATGTGAGTAACCAGGGCATACCTAAATTTACTAGCATTCCAGCGTTGGGCAAAAAAGCAAGTATCATTACCACAATTACTTGGCTCTATCTGGCTAATAATGAATAAAAATGGGGGATATAAACAAACAGGTGTGGGCTTATAGGAAATATTATGAGAAGCCTTAACCCCCTCGTTGGAACATCCTGCATCAGTTCTAGAACTAGCAGTGGTGGTGTCCAAGGTCTGAGTAGGTTCAGGAGACCATTGCCCCCAGGGGCGAGACGTGCTCCATGCCAATTGACTAACTCCATGTTTTCCTCCACTTTTGAAAGTCATTTAAGGTTCTTAAATTATTTTTTTCCCTTTTTTTTAAAAGTTTTCATCAACTACACTTTATTCATTCTGCATCCCCCCATAAGCCCCTCCCTCCTCCCCTCCCAATCCCACCCTCCCTCCTCCCTCTGCTTGCATGCAACTCCCCAAGTCCACTGATAGGGGAGGTTCTCCTCTCCTTTCTGATCTTAGTCTATCAGTTCACATCAAAAGTGGCTGCATTGTCCTCTACTATGTCCTGGTAAGGCTGCTCCCTCCCAGCGGGAGGTGATCAAAGAGCAGGCCAATCAGATTATGTCAGAGGCAGTCCCTCTTCACATTACTATGTAACCCAATTGGACTCTGAACTGCCCTGGGCTACATCTGTGCAGAGGTTCTGGGTTATCTCCATGAATAGTCTTTGGTTGGAGTATGAGTCTCTGGGAAGTTCCCTGTGTTCAAATTTTCTTGTTCTGTTGCTCTCCTTGTGGAGACCCTGACCTCTCCAGTGCTTACTATTTCCCAGTTCTTACCTAAAATTCCATTCACTCTGCCCAACAGTTGCCCATCAGGCTCAGCATCTGCTTTGATAGTCTGAAGGGCAGAGGCTTTCAGAGGCCCTCTGTGGGAGGTTCCTAGGTTGTTTCCTGTTTTCTTCTTCTTCTGATGTCCATCCTCTTTGCCTTTCCAGATGGGGATTGGACATTTTTGTTAGGGCCCTCTCTCTTGCTTAGTTTCTTTAGATGCATAGGTTTTAGTGGGTTTGTCCTATGTTGTATGTCTATATGAGTGAGTATATACCATTTGTGTCTTTTTGCTTCTGGGACAACTCACTCAGGATGATCCTTTCCAGATCCCACCATTTACCTGCAAATTTCATGATTTCCTTATTTTTCATTGCTGAGTAATATTCCATTGTGTAGATGTACCACAATTTCTGCATCCATTTTTCAGTTGAGGGGCATCTGGGTTGTTTCCAGCTTCTGGCTATTACAAATAAAGCTGCTACAAACATGGTTGAGCAAATGTCCTTTTTGTGTACTTGAGCCTCTTTTGGATATATGCCCAGTAGTGGTATGGCTGGATCTTGAGGAAGCGCTATTTCTAGTTGTCTGAGAAAGCGCCAGATTGATTTCCAGAGTGGTTGTACAAGTTTACATTCCCACCAGCAGTGCAGAAGGGTTCCCCTTTCTCCACAACCTCTCCAGCATGTGTTGTCACTTGAGTTTTTGATCTTGGCCATTCTCATGGGTGTAAGGTGAAATCTTAGGGTTGTTTTGATTTGCATTTCCCTAATGGCTAGTGAGGTTGAGCATTTCTTTAAGTGCTTCTCTGCCATTCCATATTCCTCTCCAGAGAATTCTCTGTTTAGCTCTGTTCACCATTTTTTAAGTGGATTACTTGGTTTGCTGCTTTTCAGCTTCTTTAGTTCTTTATATATACTGGATATGAGTCCTCTGTCAGATAAAGGGTTGGTGAAGATTCTTTCCCAATCTGTAGGAGGTCGCTTTGTTTTGATGACAGTGTCCTTTGCTTTACAGAAGCTTTTCAGTTTCATGAGGTCCCATTTATTTATTGTTGCTCTTAGAGCCTGTGCTGTTGGTGTTCTGTTCAGGAAGTTTTCCCCTGTACCAATGAGTTCTAGGGTATTTCCCACTTTTTTTTTCAAGCCGATTTAATGTGTCTGGTTTTATGTTGAGGTCTTTGATCCACTTGGACTTCAGTTTTGTGCAGGGTGACAAGTATGGATCTATTTTCATTTTTCTACATGTAGACATCCAGTTAGACCAGTACCATTTGTTGAAGATGCTATCTTTTTTCCATTGTATGGTTTTGGAAACTTGGTCAAAGATCAGGTGTCCATAAGTGTGTGGGTTTATTTTTGGGTCCTCTGTTCGGTTCCATTGATCCACCATTCTGTTTCTATGCCAGTACCATGCAGTTTTTAAAACTGTTGCTCTATAGTACAACTTAAGTTCAGGGATGGAGATACCTCCAGAAGATCTTTTATTGTAGAGGATTGTTTTAGCAATCCTGGTTTCTTGTTATTCCATATGAAGTTGAGAATTTTTCTTTCCAGGTCTGTAAAGAATTGTGTTGGTAATTTAATGGGCATTGCATTGAATCTGTAGATTGCTTTTGGTAAGATGGCCATTTTTACTATGTTAATCTTGCCAAGCCATGAGCATGGGAGATCTTTCCATCTTCTCATATCTTCTTCTAATTCTTTCTTCAGAGATTTGAAATTTTTTTCATACAAGTCTTTGACTTCCTTGGTTAGGGTTACTCCGAGGTACCTTATGTCATTTGTGGCTATTGTGAAGGGTATTGTTTCCCTAATTTCTTTCTCAGCCCTTTTGTCTTTTGTATACAGGAGGGCTACTGACTTTTTTGAGTAAATTTTGTATCCGGCCACTTTGCTGAAGGTGTTTATCAGCTGTAGGAGTTCCCTGGTAGAGTTTTGGGGGTCACTCACGTATACTATCATATCATCTGCAAATAGTGATAATTTGACTTCTTCCTTTCCAATTTGTATTCCCTTGATCTCCTTCAACTGTCTTATTGCTCTAGCAAGGACTTCCAGAACTATGTTGAAGAGATATGGAGAGAGTGGGCAGCCTTGTATTGTCCCTGATTTCAGTGGGATTCCTTTAAGTTTCTCTCCGTTCAGTTTGATGTTGGCTATAGGCTTGGTGTATATCGCCTTTATTATGTTTAGATATGTGCCTTGTATCCCTGATCTCTCCAATACTTTGAACATGAATGGATGTTGGGTTTTGTCAAATGCTTTTTCAGCATCTAGGGAGATGATCATGTGTTTTTTTTTTCTTTCAGTTTGTTAATATGGTGGATCACATTGATGGATTTCCGTATATTGAACCACCCCTGCATACCTGGGATGAAGCCTACTTGGTCATAGTGGATAATATCTTTGATGTGTTCTTGGATTTGGTTTGCAAATATTTTATTAAGTATTTTTGCATCAATGTTCATAAGGGAGATTGGCCGGAAATTCTCTTTCTTTGTTGAGTCTTTGTGAGGTTTAGGTACCAAGGTGACTGTGGCTTCATAGAATGAATTTGGTAATATTCCTTCTGTTTCTATTGTGTGGAGTAGTTTGAAGAGAATTGGTGTTAGCTCTTCTTTGAAGGTCTGGTAGAATTCTGCGCTGAAGCCATCTGGTCCTGGGCTTTTTTTGGATGGGAGACTTTTGATGACCGCTTCTATTTCTTTGGGGGATATAGGACTATTTAGTTGATTTACCTAGTCCTGATTCAGCTTTGGTAAGTCAAATCGATCAAGAAAATTGTCCATTTCATTTAGATTTTCAAATTTTGTGGCATATAGACTTTTGAAGTAAGTCCTAATGATTGTTTGGATTTCCTCAGTGTCTGTAGTTATGTCCCCCTTTTCATTTCTGATTTTGTTGATTTGGGTGGTGTCTCTCTGCCTTTTAGTTAGCCTGGTTAAGGGTTTGTCGATCTTGTTGATTTTCTCAAAGAACCAGCTCTTGGTTTCATTGATTCTTTGAGTTGTTTTATTTGTTTCCAATTGATTGATTTCAGCCCTGAGTTTGATTATTTCCAGCCATCTACTCCTTCTTGGTGTGTCTGCTTCTTCTTTTTCTAGGGTTTTTAAGTGAGCCATTAGGGTGCTTGAATGAGCTGTCTCCAATTTCTTCTTGAAGGCACTTAGTGCTATGAACTTTCCTCTTAGCACTGCTTTCATTGTGTCCCACAAGTTTGGGTATGTTGTGTCTTCATTTTCATTGATTTCTAGAAAGACTTTAATTTCTTTCTTTATTTCTTCCCTGATCCAGATGTCATTTAGTAACAAGTTGTTCAGTTTCCATGTGTGTGTAGGCTTTTTGTTATTTCTGTTATTGTTGAGGTCCAGCTTTATTCCATGGTGATCAGACAAGATACATGGGATTATTTCAATCTTCTTGTATCTGTTGAGGCTTGCTTTGTGACCCACTATATGGTCTATTTTGGAGAAGGTTCCATGAGGTGCTGAGAAGAAGGTAAATTCTTTTGTATTTGGGTGTAAAGTTCTGTAAATGTCTGTTAGGTCCATTTGATTCATGACCTCTGTCAGAGACATTGTTTCTTTGTTTAATTTCTGTTTGGTTGACCTTTCCTTTGTTGAGAGTGGGGTGTTGAAGTCTCCCACTATTAATGTGTGGGGATCTATATGTGCTTTAAATTTTATCAATGTTTCTTTCACAAATGTGGGTGCCCTTGTATTTGGGGCATAGATGTTCAGGATTGTGATGTCTTCCTGGTGGAATTTTCCCTTGATGAGTATGAAGTGTCCTTCCCCATCTCTTTTGATTAATTTTGGTTGAAAGTCTATTTTATCAGATATTAGAATGGCTACTCCTGCTTGCTTCTTGGGTCCGTTTGCTTGGAAAGTCGTCTTCCAACCCTTTACCCTCAGGTAATGTCTATCTTTGTGTCTTAGGTGTGTTTCTTGTATGCAACAGATTGCAGGGTTTTGTTTACGTATCCATTCTGTTAATCTGTGTCTTTTTATTGGAGAGTTGAGTCCATTGATGTTGAGAGAGATTAATGACCAGTGGCTGTTAGATCTCTTGATTTTGATGTTGGCTGTGGTCATCAGGTTGTGTGCTTGGTTGCTTTTTGTTTTACTGAAGTGAGGTTATTTATTTCCTGTGTTTTCTTGAAAGTAGCTAGTTTTATTCGGTTGTATTTTCCCTTCCAGTGTCTTCTGCAATGCTGGATTTGTTTGTAGGTATTGTTGAAATTTGTTTTTGTCATTGAATATCTTGTTTTCTCCATCTATGAAAACTGAGAGTTTTGCGGGGAATAGTAGCCTGGGCTGACATCTGTGTTCTCTTAGGGTCTGCATGATATCCGTCCAGGCCCTTCTGGCTTTCATAGTCTCTGTTGAAAAGTCAGGTGTGATTCTCATGGGTTTGCCATTATATGTTACTTGGCCTTTTTCCCTTGCAGCTCTTAGTATTTTTTCTTTGTTCTGTATACTTACTGTTTTGATTATTATGTGGCGGGAGGATTTTCTTTTCTGGTCAAATTTGTTGGGTGTTCTGTAGGCCTCATGTATTCTAATTGGCCTCTCCTTTAGCTTGGGGAAATTTTCTTCAATGATTTTGTTGAAAATATTTTCTGGGCCTTGGAGAAGGGAGTCTTCTTTTTCCTCTATACCTATTATTCTTAGGTTTTGTCTTTTCATATTGTCTTGCATTTCTTGGACGCTCTGTGTCAGGAATTTTTCGGATTTTACATTTTCTTTGACAGATACATCAATTTCTTCCATTGTATCTTCTACACCTGAGATTCTTTCTTTTGTCTCTTGTAGTCTGTTGGTTATGCTTACCTCTGTAGTTCCTGTTTTCTTCCCTAGATTCTTCCTTTCCATTATTTCTTCCATTTGTGTTTTCTTTAATTTTTCCAATTCTATCTTCAGGTCTTGAGTTGTTTTGTTTACTTCCTTCACCTGTCTGATTGTACTTTCCTGTTTTTCTTTTAGTTCCTTCAACTCTGTTTCTTTCATTTCATTCAGTGTTTTAAGCATTTCCTTTCTAAAGGCCATAAACTGTTTGGCTGCAGCTTCCTCTATTTCTTTACGGATGGCAATATTCTGTTTGAATTTATCTTCCTCTATGTCTTTACGAATCTTATTTGTTTCCTCTGTTATCATCTTCATGAGCATACTTGTTAGGTCATCTTCTTGGATTTCAGTTATGGTGGGGTGTCCAGGGCTACTTGCCCCTGGGTAACTGGGATCTGGAGATGCCATATTGCTCTTTCTTTTGTTGCTTGAGCTTTTACGCTGGCCTCTACCCATTGTGCTATCGTAGGTGTTTGGGGTTATTTTCTGGTGGTTCCTGGGGATCCTGTGGTGGAGAGAATCCCCTTTGCAGAAAGCTGGTTTTTCCTGAAGGATGTCTTCTCAGCTTTTTGGGTATAGTCCCTGGATGGCTGGTGTTTTTTCAGGAGTTGCTCACCTCAGGGATATAGACCTGAGTGGTAACTGTGGTCTTTGTTAGTCGAGAGGGTTCTCCTCTCCCCCAGGGAAGTCCTGGATTTCTTAAGGTATCTGAATCATCATAAAATGACTATTTTATGTAATAGTATGTATACATTCCTTAAGAAAAGATAGTCTTCAAATGTTGCATCTAGAATTTAAACTAGTGGAAGAGGTAAAGATAAGAAATGCTGAAACATAAACATATTTTTAAATGATAGTTTAGCAAAACAATGTTGTAAATATTGCAGTAGTTCTGGCATATTTTTAAACATGGTAAAAGGAGGTTTAGTTGATATTTAAGATATCCTTGAAGAAGATCATTTGAGTGGAGATTCAAAAGCAAAAGTCAGTTGGTGGACAGGCAATCACAAAGGAAGTAGTCTACATCTGAAGAAACCAATGTGCATGGTTTCTGCCCAATAGGGTTATTCAGATTTAAAAATAAGCAAACCATGCTTAACCACCTGGAAGAAAACCTACAGTTAATTTTTGAGTTTCACATCACATTTTAAAAATATTTAATCTCTATTCAAGGGTAGCTATTGAAACACCATCAACCCCTGGCCGCTTTTGGCTTCACTACAGTTTCTCTCCCTAACGCATATATCTCAAAAGGTTCCTTGATCAGTTCCTTAACGATGCCTCAGATGTCATAATCGTCATTCCATGACTATGATAAAAGTGTGAAGTGATGCTCTCTAAAGAAACTGCATTTCTATTAAAAATTCTGCAAACTGCCTGACCTTGGTTGCCTAAAACACCATTGCTATAGAGATGGAATGCTTAAAATAAAGAGCTGAAATTATCTTGGGGCATCTTGGGCTTTTAAATAACCATTAACTCTAACTTTGGTATCTGACCTGATGACTGATAGATAAATCTTGGAATGTAGCACTCGGCTTCCCAGATCTCTCTAACTCAGAACATCTGAAACTTCAATATTTCTCTGCTTTTCTTTAGCCTCATTAGTCCATGCTCTGCCAATGGAGCTGGAAAATAGATTGCTTTATAACTTTCTTTTAGTTGATGAGCCTCTGGGTTCATGTTTCATCTTCTGCAGTGGAGCATGCTAGTCAAGGTAACTTACATCCATATTCTGTGGTCATGATCACTTTTATCTGGCTCAGAATAAACTTTTTTTTCCTATTTTCCTTTGTGTTCTATGTTGATAAGAAATGAATAATACATTTGAAAAACATTTATGTGAGTTCAGTCATAGCACAGTTAATAAATAAGTGTAAATGTCCTATCAAATCTCTGTTTTTCAATAGAGAAGCAAATAAGGTATGTAAAATAAGAGAAATCTGAAGAGGCAGGTAACCTTAAAACTCAGTTCACGGAATAAAATAAAATAATATGCGTCTGGTGTATTAGACAATGTGTATTGGGCATAGCGGAAGCCCAATCTGGAGTTTGTTTCTAAGACTATAAATACAACTAGCTTTGCTTTTCACATTTTCCTTAGTTTTTGAGGAATGGCCATAATTCTCATACCCATAACTATTTGCAGAACCTGGATGGAAGTGTGCTTATTTTGGGTTTACCTCATCATCTAAATTATCCAACATGTATCTCTCAATGACTGCCACAAGATCCCTAATGGTGTAATTGGTATATAAGAAAGACATATATGTATACATATACATATATTATATTTATACCTATATTAAATATAGGAAAAGCACTGGTGTGTAAATGACTCTGAAAAGAAAAGCAGGGGGTGTTAGAAAACAGTACTGGCTGGTGCCTTCACTGAGTTTTTCCTCCTACTGCTGGCTAAGATATGCTTAAGAGAAGATAGTACTTCCTTACTTGAGCAAATGTGATCTTTAAGTTTCACTCTGTCTTATTTTACAGATGGTCCACTCAAGGTCAAAGAGGCCTTTAAAAGATGCATTTGCTCAGTACACCAGTTTTAACACCACTAGGTCAATGCAATACTAGCATAGGTATGCTTCCAGTTTGTAAGTTTAAAGTCCTATAAATGGTGCACGTGTTTATCCAAGTATACATGTTTTATTATTCATGAGTGTTTGCATATGGTGTTTGCTGTTTAACTTTCTTCATTTGTCTGTTCTCTTGTACATGCTTCATTTTGTAGTCTTGACATTAATTTATTTTGAACCTAAAGGAATAATGCTTTAGGGGAAACGACTTACTTTGGGAATATTGTTAGAGAAAAAAAAAAATGTTAGTGAAATCCTGAAGTGGAGCTTTTTTTGTTCACATTTCATTAAACAAGGCTTAATCCAAAGAACAAGAATTAAAAATGCAAAAGCTGTCAATTATTTTTAAATGCTATTTGTAAAGGTGCTTTACCTGCATATACTTGTACAGTATGTGTGTTCCTGGTGCCAAAAGAGGCCAGGAAAGGGCGCTGTGCACTCTAGAAACAGGGTTGCCTGTGGTGCTGTGGCTGTCAGTTGGATTCTGGGGATAGATCAGGATTATATGGAATAGCAGCAAGTGCTCTTAATTACTGAGCCAATCTCTCCATCCAGTTATCAATATTTTTTAAGTACAACTTTGGTTGTATTACAGAGAAAAAGCATGTATATGTATTTGGGCAATTTCAGAGCATTTTGAAATTGTAAGACATAGACTTTCCAAAAAATTTGGTGTACTTTTATGTGCTAAGTATCCAGCTCAACCATCAAACAAATAACCAATTTTCACATTAGGAAGGTGTCATTAAGAGCTTATGTTGTTCTGCTTGCCCAACTTTTACTCTTTTTCTAAATCCATTAGCCCACACTGGTTACCACTTAACAGTGTACTCATTGTGGGAAATCACAGAGGATTTGTGGATTTCTTATTACAAGGGCATGAATTTCTCTCCTGCCCATAGACTATGAGTCCTCATGCATAATATTTTTAAAAATATTACTTTCCAGATTAATTACTATTTTTTATCCTTTTCAGGTTTATTCAGAAATGTTTAGTTATATGCATTACAGAACTTTGAAAAACCACAGGTATATCTCAAGTGCTATGTTAAGTAGCTCTCTGCTATTTTTTTCTCTTTATACCTGTCCCTCAGTGCTACATGTAATTCTCATCATTTGCTCAGAAGATAACTTAACATTCTTCCAAATGGCCAGTTAAATGCTCAATAGATTGTTGTTCTAATTTGCAAAGATAGGAATAATCAATAATACTTGTCCAACACTGAATTACATGTCCTTAAGGAACATTGTCTCATACTTATTAACTAAGTGAGTCTAATAGTTTTAAACTGGCATAATGTGAATATTTTATATAATTTTCACGGGAGAATCGATATAAATGCACTTTCTGGTGGATACTATGAAACTATCATCAAATGTAGCCTACTTTTTTTGGAATTAGCAATTTCTTTTCTTTAAAATTACAAGCATGGTCCTACATTCATACATTCAAGTTGTTTTTGGTTTGTGTATGTGTCTGTTATGCATAAATGTAGATGTGTAGCTGTATACACTTGTGCATGCATATGTGAAAGCAAAAAAACAAACAAACAACAGAACTTAACTGTTGTCTTTTTTTATTGCCCTACTCCTGAATGTAGGTTTTCTCACTAATCCTGAAGTTATCCTTTTCACTAGGCTAGAGAGCAAACTCTTGGGATTGGCCTGAATCCTTCCCACAATTCTGGCTTACAAGTATTTGCAGACAGATTGGACATTTTCTTTCTTTTATTTATTTTTTTATTTATTACAATTTATTTAATACAACTTTGTATTCCAATTGTAGCCCCCTCCCTCATCTTCTCCCTGTCCCACCCTCTCTCCCTCTTCTCCACCTAAGCCCCTCCCCTAGTACACTGATAGGGGAGGTCCTCCTTCCCTTTTATCTGACCCTAACCTATCAGGTCTCATCAGGACTTGCTGCATTGTCTTCCTCTGTTGCCTGAGAATGCAGCACTCCTGAAGGGAAGGTTATCAAAGAGGCAGCCACTGAGTTCATGCCAGAGAAACTCCTTACTCCCCTTACTAGGGAACCCACTTGGACACTGAGCTGCCATGGGCTCCATCTGAGCAGGGATTCTAGGTTATCTCCACGCATGGTCCTTGATTGGAGTATCAGTCTCCCCAAAGAACCTTGGGCCCACATATTTTGGTTCTGTTGGTGTCTTTGTGGAACTCCTATCCCCTTCAGGTTGTTCTATCACCCTCTTCTTTCATAAGATTCTCTGCACTCTGCCAAAAGTTTGGCGCTGAGTCTCAGCATCTGCTTTGATACCCTGCTGGATAGTCTTTCAGAGGCCCCTCTGTGGTAGGTTCCTGTCCTGTTCCCTGTTTTCTCCAACTTTCAATGTCTATCCCATTTGCCTTTCTGAATGAGGGTTGAACAACTTCCCTAGTGTCCTCCTTCTTGCTTAGCTTCTTTAGGTGTACAGATTTTAGCATGTTTATCCTATATTATATGTCTAATATCCACTTATAAGTGAGTATATAGCATATGTGTCTTTCTGCTTCTGGGTTACTTCACTCAGGAAGATCTTCTCTAACTCCCACCATTTGCCTGCAAATTTCATAATTTCCATGTTTTCAGTTGCTGAATAGTATTCCTTTGTGTGAATGTACCACAATTTCTGTATCTATTCCTCAGTTGAGGGACATCTGGGTTGTTTTCAGATTTTGGCTATTATGAATATGGCTGCTGTGAACATGGTTGGTCAAATGTCCCTGTTGTGTACTTGAGCATCTTTTGGATATATGTCTAGGAGTGGTATAGCAGACTCTTGAGATAACAGTATTCCTAATTTCCTAAGAAAGCACAAGATTGATTTCCAAAGTGGTTATAAAAGTTTACATTCCCACCAACAATGGAGGAGGGTTCCCCTTGCTCCACATCCTCTCCAGCATGTGTGATCACTTGAGTTTTTGATCTTAGCCATTCTGATGGGTGTAAAGTGAAATCTCATGGTCATTTCAATTTGCATTTCCCTGATACTAAAGATGTTGAGCATTTCTTTAAGAATTTCTGCCATTCAATATTTCCCTATTGAGAATTCTCTGTTTAGCTCTGTACCTCATTTTGTAATTTAATTACTTTATTTGTTGGTGTTTAACTTCTTGAGTTCTTTAAATATTCTGGATTTTAGCCCTCTGTCAGATACAGTGTTGCTTAAGAACCTTCCCAGTTTGTAGGCTGTCATTTTGTTCTGATGACATTCCCATGCTCACGGATCAGTAGGATTAATACAGGGAAAATGGCCATCTTGCCAAAAGCAATCTACAGATTCAATGCAATTCTCATCAAAATACCAACACAATTCTTTATAGACCTTGAAAGAACAATTCTGATTTCTTATGCAAAAACAGAAAACCCAGAATTGCTAAAACAATATTGTACAACAAAAGATCTTCTGGAGGTAACTCCATCCCTGATCTCAAGCTGTACTACAGAGCAACGGTAATAAAAACTGCATGGTACTGTCATAGAAACAGAATGGTGCATCAATGGAATCAAATAGAAAACTGAGAAATAAACCCACACACCTATGGATACTTGGTTTTTGACAAACAAGACAAAACCATTTAATGGAAAAAAAGATAGCATCTTCAACAAATGGTGCTGATCTAACTGGATGTCTACATGTAGAAAAATGCACATAGATTATTATTTATCATTCTGCACAAAACTAAAGTTCATGTAGATCAAAGACCTCAACATAAAACCAGACACACTAAACCTGTTAGTAGATAAGGTAAGGAAGAGCCTTGAACTCAATAGCACAGGAGACAACTTCCTGAATAGAACACCAACAGCACAGGCTCTAAGATCAACTATCAATAAGTGGGACCTCATGAAATGGAAAAGCTTCTGTAAAGCAAAGGACACTGTCACCAGATTGGCCATTTTCGTGGGTCCTGAATATCCAATCAGGCCCTGATACAGACCAAGATATCTATTAACTGAGCTGTCTCCCCAGCGGTAGTCTGTTTAAGGTATTTGCTTCAATATTTTGAATGGTTAAATACATAAATAAATAAAAAGAATGGTCATTATCAAAAAATATTTGATAACGAACATTAATTTTTTATATCCATTCAAGTTCTAACCAATTATAGACTTTAGAGAACATATTGGCACATTATGCTGAAGTGTTTATACATGTTAAATTTCCCATGTTTGTCATTTTCACATTCAGCAGTGGTCACATTCAGTTTGCGTAGTTCAGCTTAAGAAGTATAAGCAGTCCTTTTTACAAGCTGATATCAAAAGACAAAAACAGTTCAGTCATATTCAGCCTTTCCATTTGCTTCTTCCAATTTACTGGAAGAAGTTAAAGAGCTAGCCATTATTTCTAGTAATTGGCTCATTTTCATTCAAACTGAACACTTGTTAGCTCATACAGGAATAGAGTTGTTCTTCTTAAAAAAAATCTATCGATGAATAAATTTTAGTAGGCCCACACTTTAAAAATCTTGCACTATAAATCCAGAGAAGAAAGATATATAACAACATGAAAAAAAATTTTAAACTGTGTAACAAGACATGATTTTACATACTGTGTCTTAGAGAGAGTTCATTTGTGACAAAACACCATGACAAAAAAAACAATCTACAGAAAAAAAAAAAGTTTATTTGGTTTACAGGGTAAGCCCAATCACTTGAGAGAAATCAAGGCAGGAACCTGGAGGCAGAACTGAAACAAAGATCAGAGAGGAGTTCACTTAGTGACCTGTCCTCCTGCCTTACTCATTTAACTTTCTTATGAAGTCCAAGGGAGGTCACTACCTTCATTGAGCTAGATCCTTCTACATAATTAGCAGTTAAGAAATACTTCACAGATATGGTCACTGGCGTATGTGACAGAGGAGTCAAGTTTTCAAATCTCTTCTGTTTGTAAGTCAGTTGGCATTTGAAACCAGGTATGATAGCAGCTGTAATTCCAGAAATCAGAGACTAAGACAAAAGAACTGCAAATTGTAGGACAGCCAGGATTACATAAAACAATAATATCCCAAAACAAAATATACAATACACATTGTTAATGTTAAAAAGAGACTATTTAATAAAATGGTAATGTAATAAGCCTTTTATATAAAAAACACTTGAATATTTGAACGCAAAATGATGCTAAGATAATAATATTTAAACAAAACAATTAATAATAAGCACTAAGGAACAGTGTAGAATTGTAATTAAATAAAGGTGAATGGAATTTAATAGTTTTATATTTTACATTATTTGAAGAGCTTTACAGTATTCAAAATTACTAGACTTTATGAAACTAGGTTTTCTTTACCTCTAAGCTATGTTACCAGCTTATAGTTATTATATATATATAAATAAATAAATATACTCATATATATATACATATATATATGTATATATATATATGGGTACTTTGTCTGCACGTACATCTGCAGACCAGAAAAAAAGCATCAGAAAGTTGTGAGGTACCATGTGGATGCTGGAAATTGAACTCAGGATTTTCAGAAGAGGATTGAGTGCTCTTAACAACTGAGCCATTTCTCCAGGCCTGAAACTGGGTTAATAAAATAATTTGAAGGAATAAATGTGCTCATAAACGGCACTGCATTCAGCTAGAGAAATATTTTACTGGCTAATATGTGTAAAGCATTCACAAATTTCAGTGAAAATCGTCACCCTATCTATCTAAATTTAGGACAAACGGTTGATTCAAGTGCTTTTCAAAACAATCTCCATTTCTGTGACATCATGTAGCCATGGTGACAAACTAACTCTGTCTTTTCTAATAGGTATACTGTTACAGTGCCAATGAAACCTTTTTCCCACTAATGATCCATATAAATCAGAGTATGACAAGACCCGAATTGTAGATTCACAATTGGACCGATTGTTCCGTCTACACAGTTGGGAAAAAGGAGCTTTCTAGAGGTTGAGGAGAATGTTCAGTCAGTGAACTGCTTGCTGTACAGTGAGAACCTGAATTAAATTCCAGCGCTCACATCCTAACTTGGCAGTCAGTGCCTAGAATACCATGGCTGGGTAAGAGGCTGAGGGATTTCTGGGGCTTGTTAACTAACCCACCTGGCCAAGTTTTGAGCTCCAGATGCAGTGAGTGCCCGTGTTTCAAAAACAAAGTGGAGAAGTGATTGAGGAAGGCATTCAAACATGGACTTATGGCTGTCATGTGCATTCATACACGTGAGTATGTTCACATACACACAAACATATACACATTCAGATACAAGATACAGAAATCAAAAATTTAAAGACACAGTAGTGCATCAAATAAAGAAACGTTTCCATCCACCTACCAAATTATACCAAGCTTTAATTTTCATAATCAGTAACTAAGAACTTAGTTCTTATTTGAAATCTTGATGAAATAACAGTAGAAAGGTATAGAAAAGGCAGAAAGTTTTTCCTATTTTAGAAAAGGGAAAGTGGTAACAATGGAGGTAACAGATAAGCCTAGAAATACAGGAGACTGCAAGAGATGTATTGCACACTTACGAACATCTCACCATGAAGGACAAAGCAGGAAACTAGAGGTTCAGACATAGAGTGTGATTATCTCAAGCACAGCAAGGCTACAATTCAAAGATACGCTTCCCACAAATATGGATAAGCTAGGCTGTAACCCAAACAACCCCAATTAAGTGTTAAGAAGTAACTATGTGAGAAAGCAGACCTCAGACCAGCTGTCAGAAAGCTGGGCCTTTTGGCATCCAAAAAACTATGTCAATGCTCAGGATGTAGAGAAACCTTAACATTATAGTTGAAGCTTAGAAAAATCTGAAGCTTAGAAAAATTTAACCATTCTTTTTTTTAAACTTCTGAAAAATGTAAGCGTAACTCATAGCACTCTGACATTAGTTAGACCCAGCAAAGTATTAAAAAAATACTTATCTATAGATTAGTGGTGAAGGTTCTATTGTAGTTATAATATGATGAAGACTCAGCAAGAAGTGGACACATGGTAACACAGCTGATTTGACAAAAGCCATCCCTATAGTCTATTAGGACAGGAGGGTCACCTACAAATACTTTCTCAGTTAGTTTCTGTCACCCTCCATGGGAGGGAGCAGAAGAGCTTGTAGACACTGAAGACTAAGAAGACAGGCAGTGAGGGAACTCTTACAATGAGAGTCTCTGACATACATCAGAAAAGCATGCTGGAAAATATTTGCATGCCCACCAAAATAACCAGAGTATCGCATATGCTGAGTGCACAATCTACAAGTGGAAGTCTCAGCAATTTAAACTAACCCCTTATGCACTCAGTGTGGTACATGTTTTAACTTCTTCACCATAATGCTTCTTTTCTTTTCTTTTTTTTTTCAGAGAAAAAGTTACCTTTTTATTAAGTATACAGTATTTTAAGCAAATATATTCCATTATTTAATTTTGAGAGTCATTTCTCTCATTACTGTGAGAAAGTCAATGGAAAGCCATTTTATCATTTAAGCCTTGGCTGGCTCTTTGATCACCTCTTCCTGAGGGGGGAGGGCAGAGTTAACAGGCCACAGAGGAAGACAGTGCAGCCAGTCCTGATGAGACTTGATGGGCTAGGGTCAGATGGAAGGGGAGGAGGACCTCCCCTTTCAGTGGACTGGGGGAGGGGCATGGGAGGAGAAGGAGGGAGGACAGGATTGGGAGGGGATAAGGGAGGGGCTACAGCTGGGATACAAAGTGAATGAATTGTGTTCTTTGTGGCCTGGCAAGGCTGCACACCCTCCAGGTGTAGGTGATCAAAGAGCCAGCCACAGAGTTCATGCCAGTGAATGCCCCTGCTCCCCTTACTAGGGAATCACTTGGATACTGAGTCTATGGGCTACATCTCAGCTGGGCTTTAGGGCCTCTCCATACATTGTAGGAAGACCCTAGGGAAGGTGCTCAATCCTCATTTAGAAGGACAAATGCAGTAGACATTGGAAGCAAATGACAGGAAACAGGACAGGAGCCTACTACAGACAGCCTTTGACAGACTCTACTGATCAAGGTATAGAAGCAGATACTATGACTCATAACCTAACTTTGAGCAGAGAGCATACAATTTTATGAAAGAAGTGGGAGAGAGAAAGACCTGGAGGGGACAGGAGCTGTAAAAGGAGACCAACAGAGCCAAAAAACAAACAAAACAAAAACGAACAAACAAAAACAAACAACAACAACAAAAACCACCCTGAGCCCTGGGAACCCTGCAGAGACTGATATCACCGTAATACTTAAAATAGCTATTTAAAATCTAGGAAAGGTTTAGTTGAGCACTTGGTTCGGTCCGGCTCTTTTAGTCTGTGGCTACCGAGAATGGCACTTTTGCAGAAGGTTCAGGAACAGCTCTTCGATGTTCTTAGCCTAACTTGCAACCTGTGTAGCTCCATGGGAAGCACTCCTTTCAGTTTAACTAAAGGATAAGATTAGGCTCTTATTTCTGTTAAAGTATTGTTTTCAGTCTTTGATCCTACTCACAAACCACCCAACTCCCTCTCTTTCTGCTGGTTTTCCTGATACTGTTTGTCATTAGTTTTTCTAGACCATGGTTCTGGTAACATCCGCTGGGCTATATTTAACCCTAGCATTGCATTCTGTAATTGTGTGTGTGTTTCCTGCTTGGAATTTTTTATTTTTATTTTTATTAATTACACTTTATTAACTTTGTGTCCCCCATAAGCGCCTCCCTCCTCCCCTCCCTAACCCACACTCCCTCCCCCTTCTTCATGCATGCCCCTCCCCAAGTCCACTGATAGGGGAGGTCCTCTTCTCCTTCCTTCTGATCTTAGTCTATGAGAACACATCAGGAGTGGCTGTACTGTCGTCTTCTGTGGCCTGATAAGGCTGCTCCCCCCTCAGGAGGAGGTGATCAAAGAGCAGGCCAATCAGATTATGTCAGAGGCAGTCCCTCTTCTTTCCATTACTATGGAACCCAGTTGGACACTAAACTGCCACGGGCTACGTATGTGCAGGGGTTCTAGGTTATCTCCATGCATGGTACTTGGTTGGAGTATGAGTCTCTTGGAAGACCCCTGTGTTCAAATTTGCTGGTTCTGTTGCTCTCCTTGTGGAGTCCCTGTCCCCTCCAGGTCTTACTATTTCCCACTTCTTACATAAGATTCTATTTACTCTACCCAACAGTTGGCCATGTGTCTCAGCATCTGCTTTGATAGTCTGCAGGGCAGAGCCTTTCAGAGGCCCTCTGTGGCAGGTTTCTAGCTTGTTTCCTGTTTTTTTCTTCTTCTGATGTCCTTCCTCTTTGCCTTTTGGGATGGGGATTGAGCATTTTAGTCAGGGTCCTCTCTCTTGATTAGTTTCTTTAGCCAATTAAAAAATGGGGAACAGAGCTAAAGAGAGAATTCTCAATAGAGGAATATCGAATGGCAGAGAAACACTTAAAGAAATGCTCAACATCATTAGCCATCAGGAAAATGCAAATCAAAACGACCCTGAGATTTCACCTTACACCCATCAGAATGGCCAAGATGAAAAACTCAAGTGACAACACATGCTGGGGAGGCTGTGGAGAAAGGGGAACCCTCCTCCATTCCTGGTGGGAATGTGAACTGGTACAACCACTCTGGAAATCAATCTGGCTCTTTCTCAGACAACTAGGAATAGTGCTTCCCCAAGATCTACCCATACCACTCCAAGGCATATATCCAAAAGAGGCTCAAGTACACAATAAGGACATTTGCTCAACCATGTTTGTAGCAGTTTTATTTGTAACAGCCAGAAGCTGGAAACAGCCCAGATGTCCCTCAATTGAAGAATGGATGCAGAAATTGTGGTACAGCTACATAATGGTATATTACTCAGCAATGAAAAATAAGCAAATCATGAAATTTGCAGGTTAATGGTGGGACCTGGAAAGGATCATCCTGAGTGAGCTGTCTCAGAAGCAGAAAGACACACACAGTATATACTCACTCATATAGACATGTAATATAGGATAAGCCTACTAAAATCTGTACATCCTGCTTGAATTTTATATGAACCTACTATTATTAGAAATAAATAACTCATGTTTGATACCTGCCATAACATAAAATATATGAAATATCCTCAGATAAAAATTTGTCAATCGAATTTAAGAGTTACTTTGTGTGGGAAACAATCTAATTTGAAGTTTGTTGCAAGAAACAAACCATATGCACTTGAAATATATCTGCAATATCTGTGTTGTCGGCTGTTTAATTAAGGTAAATTTATTAAGACTCATTTGTACTTTGGAGAACTTCAACTATTTGGGTTCTTGAATCACTGTAATCATAGTTATTCTTTTTGAATACAAGCGACACTATCTGTATTTCCAAGTCAACTTCACATGTGAAATTTAATCGAATAAATATGAAAAGTTGCAAGTTTAGAGTTAGAGCTTTTAATTTCTATAAAATAAAGATATTAAATACTCTTCCAATAGTCACTTCATGGGCCAAATTTTTTAAAATTCAGTTTTGAAAGAAATATCTAAATCAAACATGTTTTCTTTTCTCTGATTTGCTTTATATATTCATTTGTGCATATGGCTATTCTAGCAGTGTGCAGGTGCCCACAGAAACCAGAAGGCAGTGAGCAAACCCCTGGAGCTGGTGTTATAGCAGTTGTGAGCTGCTGCCCAGTATGGAAAACACAGACATCTGAATGTGGGTCCTTTGGGTGAGCGTTACTTATTCCTTGGCTTAAAACAATATTTTTATTAATTATTTCATAATCTCATCTGATGAATTTTAATTATATTCACTCCTCGCCAAACTCTTTGTATATTCATCATCTTCATTCTAATCTCCATAACAGTTCAACATTCATGAGTTCATGAGTGTTGACCAGGTACTGTTAGGTTAGAGCCTGTTCTGAAATATGGTTGTCCTGCCAGGGGCCACATCTTAAGGACAACCAGCTCTCCCTCTTTTAGCAGCTACTAAATGTCAATAACTTCAGGGCTGGTGGTGAAATTAGGGCCCTACTGTTCTCTATGTGTGCTGAGATTTTGCCTGGCTTGAGTTTGCGCACATCTTGTACATGATGTCACAGTCAATGTGACTTCATATATGAAACTGAGGTTGTGTAACCATTTTCCTAAAGTTATATACCACCTCTGGCTCTTACAGTCTTTCTGTCCCCTGTTTGTTGGAAAATCCCTGAGCTTTGTTATGGCAGGGTATATTAATGGCCTATTTAGGGTTGAGTGCTGGCTCTTTTTTTAATTAATTTTATTTCTATATTTATTTATTACAAATTATTCACTTTGTATCCCCATTGCAGGCCCCTCCCCCTCTCCTCCCAGTCCTACCTTTCCTTCCTTTTCTCTTCCTATGCCCTCTTTCTAGTCCTCTGATAGGGAGAGGACCTCCTCCCCTTCTATCTGACCCTAGAATATCAGGTCTCATCAGACTGGCTGTATCATCTTCCTCTGTGACCTGGCAAGGCTACACCCTCCAAAGGGAGGTGATCAGAGAGCGGGCCACTAAATTCATGTCAGAGACAGCTCCTGTTCCTCTTACTATGGAATCCACTTGGATACTGAGCAGCCAATTGGCTTGTTTTAACAGGGGTTCTAAGTCCTCTTCATGTATAGTCCTTGGTTGGAGTATTGGTCTCTGTAGGCCCTCCCTGGGCCCAGGTATTTTGGCTCTGTTGGTCTCCTTGTGGAGTTCCTGTCCCCTCCAGATCTTTCTATCTTCTTTTTCTTCCATAAGGATTCCAGCACTCTGCTCAAAATTTGGCTATGAGTCTCAGTATCTCCTTCCATACCCTTGTAGTAGAGTCTTTCAGAGGTCCCCTGTGGAGAGGTCCTGTCCGGTTCCTTGTGCTGGCTCTTAACTGTTGAACTCTTCATTCCAGAAAGACACCTTTTACATTTAATTAAAACTACTTGTTAAGAGTAAATTTTTGATAATATTGATTAACCATTAGTGCTACAATAATGTTATTTTCCTGTAATATTATAAACTCATTTTATACAGTAGTTTTCATAAGCTATGAATTATGACCAGCCAAAGTTTTTAAAAGGACAGGTTAGTGGTATTGTACAGAGAATAAAGATAGTTCAGAATGTGTCATAAATTTTTTTATGTTCCATCCCTGAAGATATTAAAATTGATTTCCATAACTGAAGAATAAGAACTGGGCCCTGCAGGATCGGCAGGAGTCATGGGGTACAGCACTGCTCTGGCCAGACAATGAAAATGTTGCAGCTCCCATTTTCATTGAATTCCAAGATCCCTTTTTCTGAGCAGAGTCACTTCCTAAGAAATAGTTCAAAGCAAGCATTCTAGGAAGAATCTGAGGCCTGAGCCAAGGCCTAAAGGATCAGCCCCAGAGCTGAGCTTAGAAGCAGTTGCTTTAGAGTTAGGTGAATCTCTAAGAACAGCCAAAGACCCCCTCCTATGAGGCCCTGAGCCAGAAGGAAACACTCAAATTGCTCCCAGAATTTGAACCCAAAGAAGTTCTGAGATAAGCTCTTGGTGTGAATGTTGATGAGTCACAGAGAAGGAGATGAATTACTCTTTTAAGGCCATTGGGGATGAAGTCAAACACTGCTATTCATCAAAGTCGGTGGATCAGTTTGGTGGGGCAATAGACTAGACCATCTCTTTCTCTCTCTCCTCACTCTCTTCTCTCTCTCCCTCTCCTTCTCTAATCACTGGTTACCTTTATCAAACAAAAAATAAAACAAAGGGGATTAATCAATGTTTAACGTGTGCATGTTATTTTATTCAGATTGGCTTAAAATACTTATTTTTGAGCTAGACCCATAATAACAAATTGCAGAGCAGTCAGTTGCTGGCCAAGGATAACAGATTGGCTGAGGCGACAGAAGGTGATTATTTATGTGAAAGATAGACAAAGCATGCAGAATGTATCATGTGTTCAGAAAGTAAACACAGTGGCCACTACATCAGACAGAAAGTTTATTCATACTATCTTGGATATTACTTTTACTATATTTAAAACATGCCTCAAGAATCTTGATCTTAAGAATGCAAATTTTCTTCTACTTTTAAACAAGAGGGAAATTGTACCATGGTGATGCTTTGTTTAACTAATGCTCTAACTTTAACACATTGGAGAATTCTTTTCCTTGTAGTTCATTTTTTACAGGCTACTTCAGAGCTCCTTGTTGAAAATGGTGTCACTTTGTAATATACTCCACAGACAAATCCTCAGCTGTGATATTACTGTGACCAAATGTGCAAATATACTTTATACAATTTGACAAGTGGTGGCAAAAAACCACACAAGAGATCACATCAATTCACACCCCTCACACACTGTGAGTGGCCATTTCTTCCAATAGTTTTACTTTCTTGTTATGAAAAATTCTGCATGTATTTAGCCACTTGACAAATCAACATGTTTTATAATGAATTATGAGTAGAATACAGTATCTTTATTAGAGTATATGTATTAGCTATCTACATTTTATTATTTTTTATTATTTTCTTCTCTTAAGTGCCATTTTGTTATTTTGCACATTTATCCTCTTAGAACATTTCCTTTCATTATATTCAGTTCTATGTGACATACTTGTGCAAAAGTGATAGCTAGTAAGGTACTTTTACATATTTTTTTAAGTTCTTCGTCTATATTTGTTGTTTTATAGTTAATTTATTTATTTTGGTTTTATTTTAGTAAAAACTGTCAATATTTTTCAAAAGATTGTCTGAGCTTTGATAGTTAATTTTGAAGGAATTTCAAGAGGAGGAATCTGTCAATAAACAGCTATAAAGAAGGGTTAAACCTAGATAAGCTGGTAAGCTGACCTGAATCTGTCTTGTAGGTAGGTATGACATCAATAAAGAGACATTTTGCAATCTTCTTCAAAGTAAACTTTATTGTCTGGCCCAAAGGGAGTTTCCAGAACCTGAGGTGATGATCATCTCCCCTCCCCAGTGTGACTGAGTGTGACAGTCCTTCCATTGCTCTTAGTAGAGACCCCATCCCCATCAGCAAGACCCTGGTGATTCAGTAAAATGACTAAGGACTTCCTCTGGCCAAAATCTTTGTCAGAGCTTGAAAATTATACTTGGTCCACAGCCATCTTTTACAACAGTCTAGAAATTCAAACTTTCCAGAGTTTTATAGCATAGCACAAGCAGGCATACCCAGCAAGACAATGAAGGCATTATAAAGAGAGGAACAGCGCCAGCATGGGTGTGTGTGTGTGTGTGTGTGCTGCATGAAGCCAGACCATGATGTTATAACCATTTAGTCAGGGTGCAGTAGAGCACACACTTTTTTTCCAAAGATATTTCAAAATAGCAAATGTGTTAAAGGAAAAAAAAAATAGATCTTCCTTCCTTTCCTCTGTTCCTCACCTTTCCAAATGCTTAAAATGAGGTAGAATGCTGTAACAGCAGAGTTGAGTTACATAAACTCAACTTGCATAGTTTTCATCTTTGTGGCTTGTGTTAGTTTGTTTTCTCTAGAGCAGCAGAACTTGTAAAACAAGCCAACACATGCGCGCGCACACACACACACACACACACACGCTCACTTTTTGTACCTTTTGGCCAAATTATATTCTTTATCTCCCCCTCCCCCCATCCACAGCTTCTTGGGAAACATCACTGTATCTATGTTTCCATGAAGTTGGTTGAATTCTACCCATGAATGAGGTAATGTATTATTTTCTTCCTATGGTTAGTTCATTTCACTTAGAGCAATGCTCCGCAGGTACATTTGTGTTATCATGAATTCAAAAGATGGACTTATTATATATTGGGACTGGAGCTTGTTTCATTTATATACTTCACTCACTGAACTGGTACAGTGCATCATGTTCTCTTTAAATTATTGTAATGGGAAATGGCTCAATAGGTGAGAACACTTGCTCTCAAGTCTGAGGATTAGAATTTGGGCACTGAAAGGCTCCAATGTAAGTAAGCTCTTACATCCACATATATGCTGTGGCACATACCCTCTTGTCTCCCCCACAAAATAAAGAAGTATGTATAAAACATCATGTAATTATGTCTGGAATATTCATACTACTTCATTAGGTTATTACCATGAGTACAAACACACACACACACACACACACACATATATATATATATATATATATATACATTTAATATATATAGTGTTTTGGTATTTTAGCTACTTTTGTATTATTGTTATGAAGCACCATGACCAAGGCAACTTATGGAACTCAGAGCTTATTTAGGGCTTACTGTTCGAGATGGGTAAGGATACATCACTCTTATTTCAGGAAAGTGTAACAGACAGGCATTTAAATTGGAACAGGAAGTTGATAGCTGAGGATTCTCATCTTGAACTGCAAACAGTGAGCAAAATTACAAAAGTGGGAATGGTATGTAATTTTAAAACCTCAAAGCTTACCACCAGTGACATAATTCCTCCACCAAGGCCATACCATCCAGAACCTCCCTCCAAAACACCAAACTGGGAACCAGAATATATTGAAAGGGCATTTATTATTCAAACCATCTCATAGCTATCTATACAGACACACACACATATACAAATATAAAATAGATTCCAAAAAGGTAAGACCAACAACTGAAAGTGGAATTATTAAAGCAAGTTTTAGATATTTGTTAGTTATGTATTAACTACTTATCAATAGATGCTTTTTAAGGCAAAAGAAATAACAATAAATCAAGCCTAAAACTGCAATGTATATTTGAAAGAAGATACACATTCTTTTTATTAAAGAGAATATTACTGTTCTCCTGACCTTTTATATACCTTCATTTCAAGTGCCAAATAGAACCATATGTAGGAATACAACATGATCAAAGTTTAAAGAAACAGAACTCTTAAATAATATACACAATAAAAAAATAGAACCCAGCTGTATGCTGTTGGAGAAATAGGAGGATGCAAGAAAAGTTTTCACTTCTACTGCATTATTATTATTAACCTAGGAAAATTAGGTTCACTTTCCCAAACCTTATTCATCTTAGTATTTATTTTCTTGCCAAAAGTGTACCAGATGGAAGAATTTTCTGTAATTGAAAACATTTATTGGTATGTCTTTCTGCTAAACGTGTTATCACCAGAATAATGATATTTTATTTTGTATCTTAACAACTGTTTTTTTTTTATGTCAATCCACATGACTCTTTTCCTGTTTATTGTTACTATGCCACGCTACATAACCTTTCAAAGTAGTTCTTCCGTACACCGTGCCATACTTTTTGTTTCAGAACCAAGCCACCTAGGAGTCATACGTTGACACCAAGTGCCCAAATGATTGACTTCCACAGCAGCCACATTGGTACTGTTTTCTGAGCCTTGAAAGGAGTGCTGGGAAAAGCACAAATCTCACAGTGTGTGGGACTCTGTGCAAGAACTCAGGAGGGCAGGTTTGGGTTTACATGTGGGAGTATCCCATAAAGCAAAAATGCAGAACCACAAATCACAGCTTCTTTAAGCTCCAAATGTAAAAGCGGTGTTGAAAGAACCTCTGGTACAGCCCATCTTTTAGATAATCTTTGGGTACAGGGACAGCAAGTAGCAAAGGATTCACGTACCTATGTGCATTATGAAGTGCTGTCAGGAAAATTTACAAAGGCCCCTAACCTGCCATGTTTCTCACCAATATTTTCCAACAGGCAATATTACTCAACATTTAATATTTGCCAAAATAAACAAAGACTGTGCGCAGTACTACTGGTGGCCAGCGCTCTGACTCACAGAAGTCATGCTACACAATAGTCAATTGTGTTTGTGCCTTGTTTGCTTTGTCTCTGCATTTGTCAGGCTTCCTTGATTGATCAATAAAGGACCATAACAAGCAGACACAAAAAGATAGGTCCACCCATGTCAAATCTCCTCTAGTTACAAGCCTGTGACCCAAGCACATGTATATGTATAATTGGCTTCATCTGCATTCAAGAATATGTGCAAACATACATTACCTGCCTCATGTAATCCTATCACACGTTTACATGATTCAAAAATGAGCAGTACAATATTCACGTATTTCCCTGATAATGAAAATGCCCATCAAATTTTTCATTACTGATAATTATAAATATTACTATATACGCAGCCTTGCTGCTGTGAATCTCTGTCTAGGCAAAATTGCCTGAAATCGCTTTTGCCAGACTATATGCCAGTTTTTATCTTTAGGTACAATGAAGGGCTTTTTTTGGTTCCTTGAAAGGATGAGCATCATGTACTGCCCTCAATGAGCAGCGTGGAAGGTGGTTATTTTTTGCATCCTTACAAAACTCTAACAATTTTGCACTGAAACTTCTTTTAGCCATGAAATGTAGTAAAATTTCACTTTACAGATGAGAAGCATGCAATCAAGTCAGTTACTTAAATGGTTGAATGTGATTTCATGAAATCACTAGATTTTTATAGTCTAACACTAATTCTTAGTTAGGAATTAGGTTACGTTCCATAAACCTCCAATTGCAGAATAATCTTAAACACATCAATCAATTAAATCTGCCAAAAATAAGCTATTGTCTTAGCAATTCCCTTATTTTGTCACAATGCATGAAATATTATTTTAATGACCTGAAATTGTAAATTATTATTTACAATGTGTGTAAATTATAATTTTATATGTGTGTGTGTGTGTCTCTCCCTGTGCAGCTCAGGCTAGCCTGGAAGTCTTCTGACCACGGCCTTCCAAGTGTTGAGGCTGTATGCACGCAACAACCTAGTGAGTAAACAGTCAGTAGAAAAGAACATTGTTGTAAGGCATCTACTATGCAATAGCACATAGAGGCCCTAAGGAAACAAGGTTAGCTGTGTGGTGATACCTCAGTCGGTAAAGTACGAATTGCACACACCTGAGAACCAGAGTTCAGAACCTCAGAACCTCCTGTTAGGCCACAGAGGAGGGCTTTGCAGCCAGTCCTGAAGATACCTGATAAAACAGGATCAGATGAATGGGGAGGAGGTCCCCCCTATCAGTGGACTTGGAAAGGGGCACGGTGGAGATGAGGGAGGGAGGGAGGGACTGGGAGGGAATGAGGGATCGGGACACGGCTGGGATACAGAGTTAATAAAATGTAACTGATAAAAAAAAAAAAGCTGGCGCAGGCGTGACTGTCACCTGCCACCCCAGCCACCTGGAAGCAGGGTTCATGCTCCAAATGCCTATCTGGAATAGGTAGAATTATTGAGCTGTGAATTCATTGGAAGATCCTGCCTCTGTAAATACACTTGTCAGCAATGACATCAGCTTCAGTTTTTCACCCAGCAACACACATACGTACACACACACACACACACACACACACACACACACACCCTACACAAACACATGCCCAAAATACAAAAGCAAAAAAGCAAAAAAGAAAAAAAAAAAAGAAACAAGGTTGGTCAAATCAAAATTATAGAAAAACAAATACCCTAGAAGTCATAATTCTGGGAAAAATCAAGCTCAGTTTTGATTCTATCTTCAAAGTCAATAGACACTGTTGCAAAGCTAAATTTCAATAATTGTGTCCTAACAGCAGGAAATTCTGTATTACTAAAGACAAAATAAGATTCAATAAAGATTCAGTCATTTCTCCTTTGCATGTGAAAAGCACTGCTTCAGCCCTCATTCTAGCCAACCTCAAGCAAATAGCCCATGTGCAGCAATCTGCAGAAACAAGGAACAGATGAGACTTGGCCCCATGAGGACTCGCCATGACTGAAGCAGTGCCACTCGGTCCAGAAAATCACAGCTTTGGAATGTCAGAATGACAAAATTTGATCATAAAATAAAAAAAAAAAAACTGGACAATTTTATCTCATGCTTCTCAGAATTAAAATGATGTCACAAATTGGTACTTCCTACAGTGCTCTTAAAGCGGGAAAGAGGTGGCTTCAAAACAGTTCTTCAATTAATTCATTAATTTTGTGTGTGTATGTGCCTATGTCCTTAAGATCACAGTAAGGAAGGATGTATTCAGCAATTATGCACTTGTGTGTAATTCTTACAGAGCCATGTACAAATATTCCAACTGTAATGTAATGTAATGTAACTTTAGTTTTCCCGTTTTTCTCAATATACTTAAGCTAATAAAATTGTTCCGGACTAGTTGATAAAATTTAGGCAGGTGTCATGCTTTTTCTTTTCGTATTTTCATAAGCAAGGTACTAATGATCATGTGAAAAATTTTAATGATCATGAAATAATATAGATACAGCAACTTAAAATATTTATCCCATAATATTATTTAATGCTTAATGGCCATTTCAAAGAAAAATATCTTTTCATGAGGCTGTCAAGATGGCTCATTAGACAGGAGCTGTGCAACCATGAGGACCTGACTTCAAATCCCAGAACTTGTGCAAACACTGTCAGACATCAGTTGCATGAACCTGTAACCCAAGTTCTATGCAAAAAGGAAGGTCACTGAGGCTGACTGACACCCAGCCTAGCTCTAAATTCAGGGAGTGACCTTATCTTAGCTGAATAAGTTGGAAAGTGATAAGCCAGGACATTTGACATCCTCCTCTAATCTCTGTGTGTATACAGGTAAATAGCTCTGCACTCACATAAACACATATGCACATGAATTACATACAAAGAGAGAGAGAGAGTGAGAGCAAGAGAGAGGGAGACATACATAATCATTCTAGATAAATGAACGTGAAAGAAATAAAATACAGTTTAACGATGATGTAGTCATGTATAGGTACAGTATAGTAAATGCATGTATACTTTGGGTAGTTTCATAGTGAAGATTATGAGCTAATGAAGTAGACATCATAAAATCTGCATGGGTGCCTTTTAGGACTTAATTTTATAGAATACAATATAAAAATGAATATGATCAAAATATATAGTCCCAAGTGCAAATCACCCTTGTGAATAAATGGCACACATGTTATCAGATAAATGATACTTTGGGCTATTAATTAGTATTAATGCTCAGATAGAAGTTGGGAGAATTTGGGTCTGGTCGATGCAGTTACATGATAATGACAGCATGAAGCTAAGCAGAATTGAAATGAAAAAAAGTAAGTTCATATCTACTGTTTTTGTTGCCCATGGATTTATCATTTAAAAAGACTCCAGTTTGTTTGCTTTGTTTTGTTTTGGTATGACTGGCTATTTTTATTCTTCTTTCTCCATAAACTTTTGAATACTTAGAGTAAGAGAATCATTGTCTCTCTTTTTTCCTTACTTTCTGTCTCTGTCTCTTTTTCTTCTTCTCACTCTACATATGTGAAAACAAACCTTCTTTGTATTGACTTGTGAATGACTTCTATAAATATCTAAAGTGACAATTATAAGATAAATATTTTATCTGTTATGTTATGTCAGTAGGTTGGCTTGAAATGCCAAACTCCCCTTCTATCTGACCCTACCCTATCAAGTCTCATCAGGGCTGGCTTCATCATCTTTCTCTGTGGCATGGCAAGGCTGCACCCCTCCAGAGAGAGATGTTAGCCATGTAAAAAAGGATGAACATATTAAAATCTGTAGTCCTAAAGAAGCTAAACAACAAAGAAGACAGTAGGGAAGCCGTTGAAACTTCACTCAGAAGGACAAACAGGATAAACATCAAAAGTAGAAGACAAGGAACAGGAGCCTTTCACGGGGAACCTCTGAAAGACTCTACCCAAAAGGGTATGAAAAGAGATGCTGAGACTCATAGCCAAACTTTGGGCAGAGTGCAGGAAACCTTATGGAGAGGAGGGAGATAGAAAGACCTGGAGAGGACAGGAGCTCCACAAGGAGACCAACAGAGCCAAAAAGCTGGGCCCAGTGGTTCCTGTAGAGATCGATACTCCAACCAAGGACTATGCATGGAAAGGACCTAAACCCCATGCTCAGTTGACAAGTGGATTCCCTACTAAGAGGGGGCAGGGGCTGACTCTGACATGAACTCAGTGGCTGGCTCTTTGATCAATATATGCTTTTAAAATTAAGGGAAATGTAATGTGGAGAGGTAAGATGACCCACTGAAGATGTTGCAAGCTGACATAGAATGATCTAGACTGGGCTGAGATCCAGGACAAAGAGAGAAGAGAGCAGAAATTGCAGGTGGACAGATTCTGAATGAGATAAAATGAATTTAGAAATCATTTTCTGTCTGGTAAGTATCCTCTCAGAAGCACTTGGGAGGCATTGAAGAAAAAAAAATCTTTCTTCTGTGACCTTTAATCATTAACAAGAAAAGCTGCCTATTTAAAAACATTTGTCCATGCTGGAAGAGAAAAATCAAAGAACAAAGTTTTACCTACAGTTACACTGGAGACTGGAAATCCCAGAAGCTAATACTCTACTGATTATCTTTAGTCCCATGAGAGGAACAATAAAAACTAATATTTTACAATACAAAACCAGCTAACTTTCAAAACCTTCCACGAATGAACAGAATGAACTTATTTTATCAAAATTTCAAAGCTGTGAATAAGGAAAAGCTTTATTTCCCCACCCTAATGAGGAAACACAGCTCACCATGCATGTTTTCTAAGATCATAAAGCTAGGAAATTGTAAAAGTGGAATTGAGGCAGTTAGAAATGATTATAAATCTAGTGCTGTTGTCATAAAACAAAACCTTAAGTCATAACAGAAAAAGCAGGCTGCCAGGGGATGATGTGATTTATGTACAAATTGGTAAAAGAGATCTAGGACACTATGTCTTAAACTTAATTTTGTTACACTCAGAGCAATTCATCTTAACAAACCAAAGTGCAGTGTTGGTTAAAGTGACCAAGTTCTACTTCCCTCTCTAGAAGGCCGGCTGTTTCTGCCTTCATAGTAAACAGTGTACTATAGGTTTCCCAAAGTAGGCAATGTCCCTCCTCAGACTTTAAAGACCCTGTCACCATCATCTTCCATTGTTTCATAAATTAATCATTGCATATATTTGAATCCATTTATCTTGACTTAATTTTCCAATCTTCAAATCAGAGAGTCAGCTATCACAAAGGATGAGTATAAAATCTTTTATAATATTTTAAATTTTATTTTTATTTTTAATATTAATTACAGTTAATTCACTTTGTATTCCAGCTGCTGCCCCCTCCTTCATTCCCTCCCAAAACCACCATCCCTCCCTCATCTCCTCTCATGCCTTTCTCCAAGTACACTGATAGGGGAAGTCCTCCTCCCCTTCCATCTGACCCTAGTCTATCAGGACTGGCTGCGTTGTCCTCCTCTGTGGCCTGGTAAGACTGTTCCATCCTCAGGGGAAGGTGATCAAAGAGCCAGCCACTGAGTTCATGTCAGAGACAGTCCCTGTTCCCCCTATTAGGGAAACCCCTTAGATACTGAGTTGCCATGGGCTACATCTGTGCAGGTTATCTCCCTGAATGGTGCTTGGTTGGAATATCAGTCTCAGAAAAGACCCCTGGGCCCAGATTTCTTGGTTCTGTTGCTCTCCTTATGGAGCTCCTGTCCCCTCCAGGTCTTTCTCTCTAAACAACATATATGATGAATTGGTCAGAGATTTTAAAAATTTAAATGATCTCAAAATTATGGAGAGCCAGGGCTCAGCATGATCTACCTCACTTCTGTTTCACAATTTCTCTAAGCTGTTAGTTCTGAACTGGTGGAAAGATTTCAGTGTTTTACTTCCAAACAGACATAGATAAGTGAAATCAGGGAATATTATCTATTTTTAAATTTTATCCCCCAAATTCAGATAACACAGAAACAATGGTATATATATATGAGTATATACACATATGTATGTATGTCTTTTGAGACATGGATTTGTAGTCTAGGCCTATGTACAACTCATTAAATAACACAGACAGACTGCAGACTGTGAGCTAGCATTTCTTCTGCTTAGGCCTCCTGAATACTGGGATTACAGGCAAGTTGAACACACTGGTTCTTTATCTATCCATTTCTTGGTTTTCTACCTCATTTTCATTTGAAAATGAGAAAAAAAAAGGCCTGGTGAGTAACTGTCTTGGAAAAAAATCTTTAGAAGGATCTCTGCAGAATGAAACAAGGTTTTATAATATAATTCTTTCTCTCAGTATGCACAGTCATACACATTTTTATCTTGAGTAATTAGCTTCAGGTAGTAAAAGGCATCTTTTTGCTTGTATTTTGCCTGGACTTTGGAATTTTTGTCTTATCACCATAGTATATTATTCCTAAACAAATAATGTCTGTCTATATTGCAAAAGCATTAGATTAGTGTACGTTATCTGTGGAGACATAGGAAAAAGTAAATACTAATAAATCAATGCCTCAACCTGAGAGTATAAACAATATTTCACTGAGGCTGTTTGTTTGATACTTTCATGAATGATAGATGAGACATCATACTTATTTGGGCCTCAGAGCTATGAGCAATGCTTAGGGAAAAACATGTTCAAAATTCAAATTGGTCTTGGTTATCTGGAAAAGGATCGTAAATAAATATAATGGTGCTAAACTACAAAGTCATTGTAATACATCTTAAGTAGAGGGGAAAAAAGCAGAGAGGAAGTAAAATTCACCAGAAGCAGCAGGCTGTTTAATCTGCATTGGGCTATTTAGTAGACAGAGTAGAGCTCAGAGAAGAGGCTTTAGCAAGGACCCTTAAGTACTTCTTTTTCATTGTATAATAGAAGTAAATAAGAAAGTAAGTACAAGTACAAATTAAAATGCCCTTAAGCTCTGAAAAGAGGAGAGTAAAAACAGAGAAACATGAATTAAATATCCATTGGTGATATTGATAACAGGTGACCTTTCCTTACCTTTCCCATTGGCAGCCATATTACTATGAAGTTTACCTCCTTATTCCAAACTACTGAAAGCAGCAAAGCAATTATGTCAACTAATCAGAAGGGATGAAGTGCTCTGTCCAACTGTATTCCCAGTAGCAGTGGTGGGTGTAAGAACGCTTACAATTTGTGTTCCCCAGTATTCATTGGGCTTTCAATTGGGACTTTATAATACAAAGAGGTTATTTCTTGCTCGATGTGGTAACCAGTCTGTATGTTCTAGAGTTTGAGCTCATGAATGCTTGTTTTAAACCAACTAATTAAAACATCATACCTGTTTGGATGCTGTGTTGAACTAAAAGCAGCGGTCAGCCAGCCTTTCCTTCCCGGCTACACTCTGTTTGACCTAGCAGCAAGCTCTGTGCCTCTTCAGTATTTCAAGTCAAAGACTCCTTACATATTCACATTATACCATGAAAGCCATGTGTGCCAAGGAAACCTGAACAAGGAAAGGGAAGTGCAAAATGCTGTGCTTTAGTAGTCTGCTCCTACAGGTGAAATAGCATACAATTACCTATTTTCTCTACTAAGAGACATTCAAAATTTTGCGCTCAACACTTGCTCAGTACAGTTGCTCAGTTCTATCACCCATAGGTAGTGTTGAGAATAGTCTCAGCCCTCAAGAATAGAAACACTATGATGTTCCAAATTTTGTGACATTCAGTGATGCTTCAAGGGAACAGAAACTTCAAGAGATTTACTTGAAACTTGAAAGCTTCATTTCTATTACTGGGCTAATTAATCAGCGTAGAAAAAGTGAACATTGTTGAGATAATTCCTGATGTTTTGGGAAATCACTGTTTCCACATAGGTAGATTTCAACTAAAACAAAGGCGTACTTTTCCTGTAAGACCAAATTTGAGACCCCTACCTGTAGTATCTAGTGGCAATAACAGAAAATGAAGCAACTAGAAATTGTTATCAAGGTGCATACCTCAGAAAACCTGGAGTCCCCTGGGAGTGAACTCATGTGAGGCAGTGCCTAGTAACAGCTTCAGTACTTCAAATCCCTTCACTAAACACAATCAGGACATGTAGGAATCACACTATCTCAATGTCCCTAGCAGATCTGATGATGATGATGTGAAGGAAACGCCAGGTGTCAACACATTCCATAGTCAGTACTCACTCTTCTTTATCAGTCTGGGTTTTTAACTGCACAATAATACGATGCATCTCATGGCTGCAAGACAGTTCTAACAAGTGCTTTTCCCTTAATTCATGTATATTTAGACTGTGAATATGTCACCAGGGAGATCGCGGATGACCAAAGCATAATGCTGACAGTAGGGCTGTGTTTATATAACGAATGCTGCTCTAGGGTCAGAGGCCGTAGCGCTGTGGTTAATGAGAAATTAGTCAGAAAAACACAGCCCAGCCCAGCAGGGAGTTATTATGCATGAAGGACTTCCATTTTTTTGTTTATTTGAAATGAGCGGGATTGTGAAACTGTTGAAAATTCCTCCTGTTACATAGCTGGAAGGGAGGATTAACTCCTCAGTGCACCATGCTGATAATGATTACGTAGAAGGTAGGATGGCTGTCCCGGACAAAGAATAAAGCAAAGGTTTCAACACATGGAGAATTCCAATTGTATAAACAGGAAGCTTACCACACCTCTAATGCTCAGCCTGGTATTCAGGAAGTCAACAAACGAACAGGATAGTTTTCAGAAGAAAAAATAAAAGTGTACATAACTCTTCATGATGGTTCCCTGCTCAAGGCAAATCTTAAGCTTCTGAATTTTGTCACTGGATGAATTCCACTTCACTTCCAGATTTTTGTGGATGCAATTTTAGAACAAAACTTCCGTTTGTCTCTGTCTTCTGCTCTTCAAGTTTCCACGAATTTAGTCTGTTATAAAAATTCCACAAAGTTCATCAGTGTGTTAAAAGTATTACAAAAGTTTCAAGCTCATCCCTATGATGGTTACTTTCTAGTTAACTTCTTTACTTGGGATTCATACACTTTGTATGCATTAGCAGCATATCCTTTTTCACTGTACTGTATTCATATATCATAATTTAGTGATACAGTCTACCATGTCTCACTAAATGAATAGCTGTCATTATAAGTGCTTATATCTTAATTATCTTTGCTAAACCCTTTCATTATTTAGATATTTCTTCTCCTTCTTATTTCTAGGATTCTTAGCCTTGTTTCAAATGGAGAAAGTAATATAAACATTCCCACAGGTATTCCTGATTTAATAGAATTGTCTTTATAGAATTGACACTTCTTAAAATTAAAAAAAGAGTTCTTGAGAATGATGAAGGATACAGGAGCAATTTTTTTGATTGGGTGGGGTACATTCTGTTAAAATACCATGACAACAAATTTATTACTGCTGATGTGTTTCATTAGACTTTCAAATCCTTATACTATATTACTTGGTTTTGATAAATAGATCAGCTGTAACTGGATGTGTAATGAACTGAAAATGATAGACAACTGCTCCAAAAATTTAAGTGTATTATTGATAGTGAATAATGCATTATTTTAGAATCAAGATGTACTTGCACTATGGAGATTGCTGAAGGGAGAAAAGCCAAGGTACTACAAAACCACAACTTTGAATGACAGAAAGCAAAGATGAAATATCTTTGGTCTATGATGTTACCAAGATGAGCTGAAAATGAAGTAGAAATAGTTCAGTAACAGAATTCAGAAATGTAAAATTGACTTTGGGAGAGAGATGGAGGATGAGAAAATTTTTGAAACAATATTCTGTCGTCCTTCTCCCTTTCTCTGTTTGTGAAGACTTTGGGATACATGAGAGGTCAAACACATAAAACTCACATTTCCCCTAAAATCTTTGATATAAGATGGTTTTCTTATGTCCTTCGATCCATGTCCCTGCATCACTTTCTGCTGGCGTGTGGACTAAAAGTGGTTTTTTGGTAATGAACAGGACACAGAAAATCAGTCATATGATTTGGTTACACAAGGTTGTGGTTACTGGCTTACTAGCAATCTCACCCGCCTGACAAGTAATATACAGCCATTCTCTGAAACCAATCTAGATTTCAGCCTTAATTTAGTAGCCCTGTCTGAACTCAGTGCTGTTAATGATAACAGAATTTTGCTGAGATGTCATGAATCAAATGAGCCAAGGCCAGTTGTCATCACCAGTCAGTTTCACTGCAGCCATTTCTGTGACAATAATGCTTAAGGGAGAAGAAAAGAAAAATAGTGCTATCCTAGGACAATTTTGCTTCATACATGAGATTAAAAACTTCTAATTCAAAATTAATAAAAGAAACAGGAGGCCAATACTACTACTACTTCTCTCTGTGTCTCTGTATGTCTGTTTCTCTCTCGCTCTCTCTCTCTCTCTCTCTCTCTCTCTCACTCACACACCTTTTCCTAACTCCACACTCATACCTTTTTACTTCATGTTCAACGTATTTCACATTTACTCTTGAGAAAGGTACAACACAAAGGTTGTTTAATAGACTTTTTTATTCATGTTTAAAGACCTGTTCCTAATTACACATACATGACATTACTACATGTTTACAGACATTTCACATTTACTCTTTAAGAAGGGTATATGCAGATGCTGAGACTTATGGCCAACCTTTGGGCAGAGAGCAAGTAATCTTATGAAAGAAGTGGGAAACAGTAAGATCTGGAGAGGACAGGAACTTCACAAGGAGAGCAACAGAACCAAAAAATCAGAACATAGGGGTATTTCCTGAGTCTGATACTGCAACCAAGGACCATGCATGGAGATAACCTAAGACCCCTGTACAGATGTAACCCATGGCAGTTCAGTGTCCAAGTGGGTTCCATAGTAATAGGAACAGGGACTGTCTCTGATATGAACTGATTGGCCTGCTCTTTAATTATCTCCCCCTGTGAGGGAAGCAGGCCACAGAAGAAGACAATGCAGCCACTCCTGATGAGACTTAATTGACTAGGATCAGAAGGAAGGAAAAGAAGACCTCCCTATCAGTGGACTTGGGGAAGGACACGAGTGCAGAGGGAGGAGGAAATCAGGGATTGGGACAGGAGGAGGGAGGGAACCACAGGGGGGATACAAAGTGAATAAAGTGTAATTAATAAAGAATGAAAAAAAAGGGTATAACACAAAGTTTGTTTAATAAAGTATTTACTTATGCACATTAAAAGACAAAGGAATTTGGGTTATGATTTGTTTCAGCTTTTATAATTATATTATTTTTTCCATTTATGTAAAAGATAAAGTGTGTTGTTAAATGTATTGTAGTCTCCACACATCTGACCTGGCTTTCTTTATATCAACACTGTGCTGTGGAACTATAAATTCTGGGAAATCGTAGAACTCCAAGATGGCTGTGCCCAGTGTACACAGTATCTGAGTAACTGGAGCTCAGTGACTGTGAAGCAATCAAGTGGCTGTGCTCCTGTATCCAAAATGCCAGCATCTGTGTTTCCCTACCAAGAGGAAGGATTTCTGGTATTAGGGACACACGGTTTCAGGCTCCACCAGCTCTTTCTGCTTCCCCAAGGAAGGCTTTCCGGTCCAAGGGGCACAGTGCCAGCCTCCTGCCTCCCGTTGCCTTCAGCCTATGAAAGCCCATTTTCAGGCTCCAGCTACTTAATTTTCCCCTCCTTCTTGAAGATGGCTCCCAGGTTCCAGGAATATGACCTTCGTACCTGTCTCACTGAGGAGACCTGCTGGACAACAGGATCAAACAAGGTCTCCTTCAAGATGGTAGCACTCAGTTCACACAGTGACTGTTGGATAAACCAGTGACTGTGCTGCTGCTATCTTCAAAACACCAGCTTCCCTGTTTTCTCCAGCAAGAGGAGGGATTCTGGCAACCAAATATGCATTGTCCCACTCTCCAGTCAACAGCTCTAAAAGCCTTCCTGAGGAGACCTGCTTGACCTCAAAGTCATACAGGTTAGATACCTTCACCCCAATCCCCTTCTTGTAGGTCCCACTTGGATTTGACCAGCAGAAGAGAATTACAAGGCTATTCACTGAGATCCAGCCTCCAGCCCACATCTCTGTTCAACACCTTGAGGAGGGCTGCCTCCAGTCCAGGGCTCCTCCAGCATGTCAGAATCAACAAGCCAATGCCAAGGACAATAAGATGGCTAAAGGCCAGCTTAAGAATACAATCAACAAAAACAAGGGCAATATGGCATCACCAGAATTATCTAATCTGCTACTATAAACCCTGGACACCCTAACACAGCTGAAACACAACAAAATGACCTTAAATCTATGGTTAGAAGCCTTTAAAGAGGAAACAAAATAAATCTCTTAAAGAAATACAAGAAAATACAATCAAACAATTATAGACCATTAAAGAAGAAATGAATAAATCACTTAAAGAAATATAAGAAAATGCAATCTAACTGGTGAAAAAAAATGAATCAAACTGTTAAAGACGTGAAGATGAAAATATAGACAATAAAACAAAAACACAAACTGAGGAAATCTTGGAGATGGAAAAGTTGGAGAAGAGCACAGGAACTATAGATGCAAGAATCACCAACAAGAAATTGAGGAGAGAATCTCTGGCTGAGACGATACAATTGTAGAAACTGATATATAGGTCAAAGAAAATATTAAATCAAAAACATTCTTGAAATGAGACATTGGAGAAATCAAGGACACAATGAAAAGACAAAACTTAATAATAATAGGAATAGAAGAAAGAGAAGATTCCTGGCTTAAAGGACCAGAAAATATTTTCAACAAAAAATCATAGAACATAATCTTCACAACTTAAAGAGAGAGAGAGAGATGCCTTTAAACATACAAAAAGGCTTACAGAATATCAAATAGATTAGACCAGAAAATAATTTCCTCCCACCACATAATACTCAAAATACTAAATGTAAAACAAACCAACAACAACAAAAATTGAAGGCTGCAACAGCAAAAGGCAACAACATATAAAGACAAACCTATCAGAACCACAGTTGACTTACCAACAGAGACTCTAAAATGCAGAAGGGCCTGGGCAGACATTTTGCAGACCCTGAAAGACTACAGATGTCAGTCCAGACTTTTATACCCAGCAGAGCTTTCAATCACCATAGATGGAGAAAACAAGACATTCCACACAAAACCAAATTGAAACAATATTTATTCACAAACCCAGACCTACAGAAGATGCTAGAAGGAAAACAAAAAAAGGTTAACATCCAAGAAAACACAGAATATAAATAACTTCACTGCAGTAAAAACAAAAGGAGACAAGCACACAAACACACCACCACCGACAACATCAAAATAAAAGGAGCTAACAATCATTGATCACTAATATCACTCAAAGTCAATAAACTCAATTCCCTTATAAAAAGACATAGCCTAAGAGAATGGATACACAAACAGGACCCATCATTCTGCTGCATACAAGAAACTGTCACAAACAACTCCATATTTGGCTAAGGCTGAGGATCTGGCTTGCTTCCGTGTATGTGGACCTATCTGCATTGCCCACGAGGCACGCTGGGGTTGGCTACCCAGAGGCTATTTTAAGCTGTGGGCTGGCTTTCCCCAGGGTCAGAAGATTGTTCAAGGTTCCTTAATAAACTGCATTGAGAAGAACAACAACAACAAAAAATCAGAAAGAAAGAGAGGAGGACCTCCCCTATCAGTGGACTTGGGGAGAGGCATGCATGCAGAAAGGGGGGAGGGTGGGACAGGGAGGGGAGGAGGGAGGGGCTTATGGGGGATACAAAAGGAATAAAGTGTAATTAATAAAAGTTAAATAAAATTTTTTTTTTAAAAAAAGAAACACAATCCAGCAACAAAGATAAGCTTACATTAGAGTAAAGTGCTAGAAAAGGTTTTTCAAGCAAAGCAGCCTAAAAAGAAAGCTGGAGTGGCCATCTTAATATCCAATAAAATATATTTTCAACCAAAATTAATCAAAAGAGATGAGGAAGAACATTTCATTTTCATCAAAAGAAAAATCCACCAAGATGACAACTCAATTTTGAACATTTATGCCACAAATATAAGGGTGCCCACATTTATAAAGAAACCTTACTGAAGGTTAAATCACACATGGATCCTCACACATTAATAGTGGGAGATTTCAACCCCCACTCTCACCAATCACAGGTCATCAGAACAGATACTAAACAGAGAAATAATGAAACTAACAAATTTCATGCTTCAAGTGGACCTCACAGGTATCAACAGAACTTTTCACTTAAACTCAAAAGAATATACCTTCTTCTCAGCACCTCAAGAAACATTCTTTAAAATTGACCATATAGTCAGTCACAAAACAAGCCTCAACCAATACAAAAAATTGAAACTGCAGTTTGTATTTTATTAGATCACCATGGACTAAAGTTAGACTTCAACAACAGAAATAACAAAAAGCGTTACACACTCATAGAAACTGAAAAACTCCCTACTCAATGACCACTGCATCAGGGAAAAAATAAAGAAAAAAATGTTAAAGACTTTCTAAACTTCAATGAAAATGAAGGCACAACATACCCAAACTTATGGGACACAACGAAAGCTAAGAGGAAAGTTCATAGAACTAAGTGCCTTCATGAAGAACGTGGAGAGATCTCATACTAGCAATTTAACCGCACTACTAAAAGTTCTAAAGAAAGAAGAAGAGAAGAAGGAGGAGGAGGAAAAGGAGCAGGAAACACACCTGAAAGGAGTAGACAGCAGGAAACAATCAAACTCAGGCCTGAAATTAATGAATAGAAAAAAAAAAAACCAAAAAAACAACAACAACAACAAAAAAAAAAAAACAGAACAATACAAAGAATCATCTGGTTCTGTGAAAAAATCTACAAGATAGACAAACTCTTAGCCAAACTAACTAAAAAGCAGGACAGTACCCAAATCAACAAAATCAGCAATAAAATGGGAGACATAACAACAGACACTGTGGAAATCCAAAGAATCATTAACTCTGACTTCAAAAGCCTGTACTCCACAAAACTGGAAAATCTAAATGAAATGGACAATTTTCTTGATAGATTTCACTTACCAATTTTAAATCAAGATCAAGTAAATATGTTAAATTCTATAACCTGTAAGGGCATAGAAGCAGTCATTAAAAGTCTCCCAACCAAAAAGAAATCCAGGGCCAGATGGCTTCAGCACAGACTTTTAAAGAAGAGCTAATACCAATACTCCTCAAATTATTCCACAAATTAGAAACAGAAGGAACATTGTCAAACTCATTCTATGAGGACACAGTCACCCTGCTACCTAAACTACACAAAGACCCAACAGAGAAAGAATTTCAGAAGAATTTTCCTTATGTACAGTGATACAAAAACATTCAGTATAATGCTTGCAAACTGAACCCAAGAACACATCAAAAATATTAACCACCATGATTAAGTAGGCTTCATCCCAGGCATGCATCAGTGTAATTCACCATTTAAACAAGATGAAAGAAAAAATAAGCACAAGATCATCTCATTAGATGCCTAAAAAAAGAATTTAACAAAATCCAACAACCCATTTGTGTTAAAAGTCTTGGAGAAATTAGGGATACAAAGCATATACCTAAACACAATAAATGTAGTATGCAGAAAGCCTGTAACCAACAACAAACTAATCAGAGAGAAACTTAAAGCAATTCAACTGAAATCAGGGACAAGACAGGGCTGTCTCCATAGCTCTTCTATATAGTACTTTGAGTCCTAGCTAGAGCGAAAAGGCAACTAAAAGAAATCAAGGGGATAAATATTGGAAAAGAAGTCAAAGTATGGCATTTACATTTTGGTGTGATAGTATACATAATTCTAACAGAAAAGTTCTAAAGCTAGTAAACACCTTCAACAAAGTAGCTGGATAGAATATTAACTCAAAATATTTAGTAGTCCTATATGCAATTACAAACAATCTGAGAAAAAAATTAGGGCAAAAACAACCTTCACAATAACCACATAAAATATAAGGTATCTTGGTGTAACTCTGACTAAGCAAGTGAACAACCTGTATGACAAGAATTTCATGTCTCTGAAGAAAGAAATTGAAGAAGACACTAGAAGATGGAAAGATCTTCCATGCTTATGGATTTGTAGTATTAACATAATAACAATGGTAATATTATCAAAAGCAATCAACAGATTCAATGTAATGCCCATGAAAATAGCATCACAATTCTTTACAGACCTTGAAAGAACAACCCTCCACTTCTTTTGGAAAACACAAAACTCATAAACACCTAAAACAAATCTGTAAAATAATAGAACTTCCAGAGATATCTCCATCCCTGATTTCAAGCTGTACTACAGAACAATACTGCTGGAGTAGAAACGGACTAGTCATCAATGGAATCAAATCAAATACCCAAGGATAAACTCACACACGTATGGACATTTGAGTTTTGGAAGAAAAAAAAAAAAAAGAGCCAAAAACCATACAGTGGAAAAAAGGCAGCATCTTCAACAAATCATACCAGTCTAACTGGATTCTACATGTAGGAAAATATAAATAGACTCATATCACTCTGAACAAAACTCAAGTCCAAATGGATCAAATACCTCAACATAGAGCCAGAGACCTTGAACTCATTGGCACAGAAGAGTACTTCCTCAAGAGAACACCAACAGCCCAGGCATTAATATCAACAATCAATAAATGGGACCTCAAGGAATTGAAAATCTTCTGAAAAGCAAAGTACACTGTCAATAGAACAAAACAGCAGTATAGAGGTTGGGTAAAGGCCTTTACCAACCCTACATCTGACAAAGGGCTAATCTCTAAAATACATAGAGAACTCAAAAGATTAAACACCAACAAACCAAGTAATCAAAATAAAACTGGTGGACAGAGTTAAACAGAGAATTATCAAAAGAGGAAGCTCTAATGGCCAAGAAAAACTTAAAGAAATGCTGAACACTTTGGGTTATCAGGGAAATTCAAATCAAAACGACTCTGAGATTCCATCTTACACCTGTCAGAAACCTAAAATCAACATTTCAAGTGACAGCACATGATGGTGAGGATGTGGAAAAAGGGGAACACTCCTCCATTGCTGGTGGGAGCACAAACTTGTATAACTATTTTGGAAATCAATCTGGCCTTTTTTCAGAAAATTGGAAATAGCTCTACCTCAAGATCCAGCTATACCATTCCTGGGCATATATCCAAAAGATCTTCCACCATACAAGGACATTTGCTCAGCTATGTTGATAGCCACTTTATTTGTAATAGCCAGAAACTGGAAACAACCCAGATGTCCCTCAACCAAAGAATGGTTTAAGAAACTGTGGTACATTTACACAGTGGAATAATACCCAGCTATTAAAAACAAGGAAATAATGACATTTTCAGCAAAATATCATCTACAGTAATGTAACCTAGACCCAGAAATACATATATGGTATGTACTCAGTTATGAGTGGATATTATCCATACAGTATAGAATAAACATATAACAATTCACAGACCCAATGAAGCTAAGTAACAAGGAGAGCCCAAGGGAGGATGCTTAATTCTCATTCAAAAGAGAAAATAGAATAAACAGAGGAAGTGAATGCAAAAAAGAAACAGGTTAGGAAGGGAGTGAGGAGAAAAAATGAGGATGGAGATCAGATGTGGAGAGAGTGAGTTTGGTGGGGAAAAGGGTGCCTAGAGAGAGAAGAGAAATCAATGAGAGAAGCTGAAGACCTACCACAGGGTAGGCTCCTGGGTGGGTATGAGGCTGACTCTAGTTAAGACTCCTATAGTGGGCATCACGGAGACTGAGGATGTCATCTCCTAGCCAGACAGGACTTCTAGTGGAGGGAGGGGGGCACCAACCTAACCACAAAAACTACAACCCAAAATTTACCCTGCCTTCAAGATGTGCAGGGATAAAGACAGAGGAAGGATTGAGGGAATGTCCAACCAATACGTAGCCCACTCTGAGACCCATCCCATGGGAGAAAGCTACTTCTGACACCATTAACAATACTTCACCATGCTTGTAGACTGGAACTTAGCATAGCTGTACTCTGAGTAGCTCTACCCAGCAGCAGGTCAAACCAGATGCTGAAACTCACAGTCAAACATTAGGGGGAGCACGGGAGGCTTTGTGGAAGTCAGGGGAAGGATAGAAGGACCTGGAGGGGACAAGAACTCTACAAGAAGACCAAAAGATACAAATAACCTGGGCCCAGTGTGGGCTTGCGGAGATTGAAGAGCCAACCAAGGACCATGCATGGACTAGACCTAGATCCCCTACATATATGCAGCTGGTGAGCAGCTATGTCTTCATGTGGGTTCCTTAGTCAAGGTAGCAGAGGCTGTCCAATTTTTCTAGCATGACTCACTGTGAGGCTACCTTGCCTGGCCTCAATGGAAGCTGATGCACTCAGTCCTGACATGTCTTGTGCTAATTGTGGGTTGCTGTGGAGGATCCCCTTTTCTGAAGAGTAGGGAAAGAGGGATAGGAGGAAAAGAAATAGAAGGGGCTATGACTGGGATGTAAATTGAATAAATAAAATAAAAATAAATTAAAAACCACAAAACAAAAAACCATAAAGTCTTAACACCCCATAGAAGATGTGCAAAGTGTAGCCAAAGGAAACACATAAATTTCTACAATGATCTACTGCAGAAAAGTTATCAAAATAGATGGGACGCATGCTCTTGGAAGGATGCTTTAGTTACTTAGCCAGAAGGTGTATGCTGTACATGGTTTATTAGTGACTGTGGTGGTCTGGCTAAAAATGGCTCCCATAGACGCATAAGGAGTAGCATTGTTGAAGGTGAGGCCTTGTTGGAGTCACTGTGGCCTTGTTGTAGGAACTGTGTCACTGGGAAGGGGGTTGGGGCCTTAGAGATTTCAGAAGCTCAAGCCTGGCCTAGAGGTTCATTCTCTCTTTCTGCTGGTGGTGGATCCTGATGTAGAACTCTCAGTTCTTTCTCTAGCCCATGTCTGCCTGCATGTCACCATGCTTCCCATCATGCTGATAATGGACTAAATCTCTTATGTATAAACCAGCCCCAATTTTTTTTTCCTTTATAAGAAAAAAAATATAGAAATAAATTCTAGGAAATCAGAAAGGCTTGTTAAAATGTGATTATTCTGTGCAGAAGAAAATGCACACTTAGTCCTTAACATCCATTCTGTCAATAGTATGGGTACATTACTGTGCATTTCCTAGTTGTACTCTAAAAGAGACCAAAGCTGGAAATCAGAAAAGTAAATTTTGCTGAAGCTCACATAGCTTCCTTCCTGGAGAACTACAGAGAAGTATCATGACCCTATAACATGGTTTGGACAATAAATCCAAAGAAAAGGCAGTATTAAGCATCCAACAAACTGTGTATTGCTGCATGCTTAATATTGAAGCTTTGGTCCAGTTAGGTTCATCTGTGACACTAGAATTATTGAGGCATAGATAAGAAAGCAATAACTTAGTCTGGAATGTTCCTGTGGAAATGCTGAAATGTGCAAGTTCTCTTCAAATCATTGTTTGATATTTCAAAACTTCTTTACCTTGTAAATATATGCATAACCTATGGATTTTTTTTTCTTTTTAATCAAATCTCACATGCTCTTATCTTTGTAGCAATCTGATCAATTCATTTCTTATTCTCAACTAAAGTTTTAGAACACTGGAATGCTCTGCATAAGTATACGACCATACTATTGAAGCAGACAAAATTAAAAAGAAAAATGACAGCTGCATTATATCAGGAGCTCATCTAAAATAACTGACAATATAATGATCTAAGGGAAAGCTTTTCACTAAGTACTGTAATGGAATGTGTGCTTAGGTGTACTTGGTAGAAAGAGGGACACAGAAGCTCACATCTATCATACATTCTGGAAAGTAAATAGCCATCATCATCATCAGTGAGAGAATGGAGGACAAGTTTTGACAAGGCATTGTCTGGATTCAGTGCAGCTTCAAAGTACAGATCTGACAATTCACATCCTTATAAAAGGAGCGAACATTACTTGACCTTTCAGTTTCTTCAGGGAAAATGAATTCACCCATTGTAAAACTCTGAATCGATTAAAGTGGCACCTAGTAGGAGTTTCCAGATATACAAGATGATTAAGTAGTGATGGCTCATGAAAATAAAATGTACTCTCTCCCTAAAGGTGAATTTCCTAAAGAAATTCCTAAAGAATTTCTTGATGAAATTCTTAAATGGAAAGACAGAGTATCCAAAGAAATAAATCAAATTACAGAATATTATCAATACAATAACAGACATAGAAATGCCATAGGAGCTGTCTTAGTTAGGGATTTCATTGCTGTGATGAAACACTACGACAAAAAGCAAATTTGTAGGAAAGGGTTTATTTTACTTACATCTCTATACCAAGTTTATCATTAAAGACAGTTGGGAAGGAGTTCAAATGGCCGGCACCTGGAAGTGGCAGCTGATGCAGAGACCATGGAAGCGTGCTGGTTACTGGCTTGTACTCACAGCTTGTCACTTTGTTTTCTTATACATCCCCAGGACCACATACCCAAGGATGGCACCAAACATAATGGCCTGGCTACTTCCATGTCAATAACTAATTGAGAAAATGTCTTACAAGCTTGCCCATAGGCCAGTGTTGTGGGAATATTTTTCTCAATTGATGTTCTCTTTCTAGCCAGCATAAGAAACAAGACGAATTAAATAGATATAACTACCAATCTTTCTCTAGATCTGTACTGCCAACAAAACACCAGCTGAGGAAGATAGTACTGACTGAACACACAACCAATGAGTGGGCCACCAACCCTTTGAAAACAGGAAACCAGCTGAGAAGACAGTGCCTCCAAGCAATTATTTTACTACATAGATACCTTATCATGTGGCTAAGCATGATGATAGAGAAGAAAGGCTCTCCAAAGAAATAATGCACACAAAAGCTACTTCTAGGGAACAGAATTGAATGTGTGCCAAAGATACTCTCCAACTCAATATGGCAAGGCAGTAAGATGTCTTCTATGGAAGGTTGAAGGTTAAATATGGCAAGCCAGTAAGATGTCTGCCTATGAAGGTTGAAGGGCCTGGAGAAACCTTGTTTTTTTCTTTTTCAGTATACTTGCGTTGTTGCGAAAGCAATCCAACTTGCCTTTTACATTCAGAGTTTTGTTTTCAGATTAAAAAAAAAAAGTCATTTGCATACGGTGAGAATTATGTCTACTGATTCCTGGAAGTTTACCCTGATTAAATGAAACCATTCCTTTTTTTTCTTTGAGGAGACAATGAATGCATTTGGCAGAAAAGAAGGGCGATAATGTATTGATTGTTTGAAAAAAAAATGTTGGTTTGCTGAGTTACATGGGTCTGCTAATTGCTTCTTTATTAATTTTATATTCTTTAACAGATCCATGAGGAACAGTCGGGAAAGTGTTTAATATTGACATGCTTCCAAACCCCCAGTATCAGAACACATTTTCTACAGATGTAGTGCTTACTCATGAGCTCTGATTCTATAATTGAGAAATATCAATAATAATTGTTTCTATGACAAGGAAGACTGTGATTATTCATTTTCCAGAAAAAAAAAAAACTTGGCAAATACCCAATTCTTAAAAACCATCATTCTGCCATTTATTCTTTTAGGAATAAAATAAAGGCTCATGAAAATCTTTATTTCATTTATGTGTCCTGGAGCTTAGATCTTATCAGAAACATACTTCAAGATAAGGTAGCCTGTGTAGTCTAATGTCAAGCAGAAACAACTTCTGTGTTTCTCAATGTCATCAAGGAAGAATACTAAAAAGATACAATCAAGGGCTGAATTCAAGGAAATTTAAAATTATTGATGCTTTAATGATATTCTAAAGTGAAACTGACTTTTTTTAATCTCATTATCTAAAGTTCAGATTCTTAACTGAATGATTTGGTCTGATCACAAAATACTAAAATATATAAACTGTTAAAAAGCAGAGAGTAACTTGTCTCTTTTCATATATATGGGCATTTGAACATTAGAAATGGTCATATATGACCAAAGTCTTTAAGACAATGCCATTTACTTTCCTGAAGTCCTCAGACTCTAGAGTTAGCCTCAAGTCGTAGGCATAAGTTCCAATTCAATGGGCTACATGTCATTGCTGTTTTGTGGGTGGTTATCCTTATTTTGAGCAATTTCTAATTAAAATATTTGATATAAAATTGTCCCAGATTTTAGCTCAGGTGACCAGTGGTATTGTATCAGACATGGAGAACTTTCATACATTTTTGGACAAATAGAAAGGTAGTTAATAAAATGAAGCTGAAAGCCATCTGGTGGTCTCAGTAGACCCTTAGGGTTCATGGCACTTGTGCAGCTGATTGGGTCAGTGACCGCAGGGCCCATGATTAGGGTCAGCACAGAAAGTGAATACTACTACTGCCTGTCATGCTGGGGAAAGCAGTACGTAAATGGTGTATGAGGCAGAGCAAACAAGGATTTTCCCATCTCTGTAAATGAGATTAATTAGTGGGTCCAGCAGAACTGCAGAGTCATAAGGTAGTTAACCTTTGTGGCTTAGGAACAAGAGAGGCAATGACTGGTTCAATTTTTCTTAGTCTCTTGTTTTGTTTTGTTTTGTTTGTTTTTTATGATTTTCTGAGTGAGCATTAATGTTGCATTATTCCATACTATCATTCTAAGAGTGTGTTTGGTTCTTTTTTTTTTTTTTTTTTTTTTACGGTGACGGCTTAAAGGTAGGGATAATGAGTTTCTTTAAAACCAAAGGAAAGATGGAGCTGGTTTCCACCTTCCACCTTCCCGATGGTGAGTGCTCTCTGTCACGAACAATTCCACATTTGGCTAAGGCTGAGGATCTGGCTTGCTTCCATGTATGTGGACCTATCTGCATTGTCCACGTGGCACGCCTGGGTTGGCTACCCAGAGGCTATTTAAGCTGTGGGCTGGCTTTCCCCAGGGTCAGACGATTGTTCAAGGTTCCTGAATAAACTGCATTGAAAAAAAAAAAAAAAACAAAGGAATGATGAATCTATAAAATGTACCCCTGTCTGTGGAAGTGCTAAGTATTCTTTCCACTGGAAATCTGAACCTGAGAAGCTAGTCTTACTGAAGGGTAATATTTTACCTATTGGTGCTGCCATTGGTGGTGTCTTTTATTATTTTATACAAAAACAGTCTTGCATGTGGGTTTTCTGAAACAGTGAAAGCCTCAGATTATAACTTAACTTGAAGATCAAGGAGACCACTAATTGGTGGGGAAAAAAAAATCAACTGAGAATTAGGTAACTTATTTGAATTGTGAGCTCTTCCTTTCATGACACAATTTATCTCTTTTTGATGAATTCATATAGATATACATCAAAATGGTATTGAAAGACTGTTGGTATAATGTTCTTTTGGAATGTACACACTTTACCCTTGTCCATTCAAATGCTGATTTCTCTCCCTCACTCTCTGGTTTCAATCCAGACATTGCATTGTGATATTTATTCTAAGCATCACCGGTCTCAACTTTGTGTAAACATTCCAAAATAAAGCAACTAGCCACAATGTTGAGCAAAGGAAAGGAAGCAGGAATAGAGGGAGGAGCCAGAGCAGAGGAAGGCGGGAGGCAGAGGAGGAGAGAAGGGCAGGGGAGAGCTGGGAGAACAGAAGCAGGAGAAGAGATCTTGGAACCATGTAGAGAGATGGACTGGACCTAATGTATTACTAAAAGCAAGGATAATGTGAGAAATCCAAATGTTAGGAAACTATGAGGTCTTAGAGGTTTAGGATGGAGTAGCTATTGCCCAGCATTGTGTTCTAGGTTAATTAAATAAATCATAGTCTCTGTATGGTGACTTGGTTATACAGCTGTTTAGGACTAACAGCAGCATTACTAAAAGATGTATCAATAGTAAATATTAATCATCTCCAACTATACAAGAGACAAGCACTATGTACATTTGATCAAACTTTATCATTTATATATTTGCCTTTAAAATGTTCATCAGTGAGTCATTTAAAAAAATGTTAAATTCTGCCACTGAGACACTATGTTTACAACATTTTATACATAAAGGTTCATTTACACATTCCCCTGTTTACCTATTCCCATGCTCTTTGCTTGTCAGTACTCTCTTTGGAAACTTATACCTCCTACTGCTTTATCTTCCCTTTTTCTGCTCAAAATAATAGCTGTTAGTATTTCCATTACTCATGTTCTATTGCTGAAAACTCCCCGTAATTTTGAATATTTTTATTTTCCTAAACTAGTTTTTTTTTTCCTTTGTTTAAAGAAATAAAATCTTCTGGGTGTGGTTGTACACGCCTTTGATCCCAGCACTCTGGGAGGCAGAGGCAGGGGGATCACTGTGCGTTCAGGGCCAGCCTATTCTAAAAATGTAGTACAGGAGAGCCACGCCTACACAGGAACCTCCCACACACAAAGAAAAGTAAAATTCACAGTATTCTCACAGCTCAATAATGAATATTTTATCTCATCATCAAAAAGAAGTTATTTTTATGCTATTTTATTTTTGTGCTATGTTTATGTGAACAGTAAACAGTCAAATTTTCTTATCTCATTTTAAGATCTTTGGGGGGGTGTTGTGTTTTCATAAGACAGCATTTCTCTGTGTAGCTGTGGCTGCCCTGGACTCCTAACACAGGGCCAGTACCCATGAACTGAGCATCTAAACACACAGGAAAGTGCTCAAGAGCTGCTTCCACTACTCCAGTGTGGAGGGATGAAGTCAAAGAAAGAGTTTCATTTTTTACCCACATGAGGAGATATGAACAAACACCTGTTTGTTCCAGATGTGACATGAAATCAGACCAATGAAATGATTCTATCTGGTCTGTTTTGGTTGACTATTAATTCACTGCGGTTACTTCTAGGAACATGGGTGAAAAAGGGCAGCTGAATCACAGAGAAGCCTTCCCCAGCATGAGTGAGGACACGGGAAGGCTGTGCCTCTGGGGCTCTTTACCTAAGCTGAAGGGAGACCTGAGGAAGGGAAGCAACTGTTTACTGCTTATACAACCTTTGGTAGGGATCTTATGAAGTAGTTCAGTATCTGAGCTGGAGCTGAGTAGAAGTCTCATTAACTCCTTGAATGCTATGAATCTTCACTGGCTTTTTTTTAATATTTTTTTATTTTTTATTTTTTTATTAATTACAGTTTATTCACTTTGTATCCCCCATAAGCCCCTCCCTCCTCCCCCCTGAGCCCCACCCTCCCTCCCCCTTCTTCTTGCTTGCCCCCCCCAAGTCCACTGATAGGGGAGGTCCTCCTCTCCTTCCTTCTGATCTTAGTCTATCAGATCCCATCAGGAGTGGCTGCATTGTCATCTTCTGTGGCCTGGTAGGGCTGCTCTCCCCTCAGGGGGGAGGTGATCAAAGAACAGGCCTATCAGATTATGTCAGAAGCAGTCCCTCTTCCCATTACTATGGAACCCACTTGGATTCTATGCTGTTATGGACTACATCTGTGCAGGGGTTCTAGGTTATCTCCATGCATGTTCCTTGGTTGGAATATGAATCCCTGGGGAGACCCCTGTGTTCAAATTTTCTGGTTCTGTTGCTATCCTTGTGGGGTTCCTGTCCTCTCCAGATCTTACTATTTCCCACTTCTTACTTAAGATTCCATGCACTTTGCCCATCAGTTGGCCTTAAGTCTCAGTGTCTGCTTTGATAGTCTGTAGGGCACAGCCTTTCAGAGGCCCTCTGTGGCAGGTTCCTAGGTTGTTTCCTGTTTTCTTCTTCGTCTGATGTCTATCCTCTTTGCCTTTCGGGATGGGGATTGAGTGTTTTAGTCAGGGTCCTCTCTCTTGATTAGTTTCTTTAGATGTTCAGGGTTTTAGTAGGTTTATCCTATGTTATATGTCTATATGAGTGAGTAGATACCCTGTATGTCTTTCTGCTTCTGGGACAGCTCCCTCAGGATGATCCTTTCCAAGTCCCACCATTTACCTGCAAATTTCATGATTTCCTTATTTTTCATTGCAGGCATCAACAGCTGCTGTTTGAAATGACAAGATTTTCATAAATAGTAATAAGGTAATATTAGATTATCTCAGAATGCAATAAAGATTTTCTTGCCTGCCATGCTTTGCTTGAGTGTTTACTGTCTCAAAATCTCAACAGCTACCCAATAGAATTCATAGACCACAAGAGCCAGCTTTGGGGAAAATAGTACAAGGAACTTAATAGAGAGAAAGAAGGCAGAGTTCCTATGGTCCCTGGATACCACTGAGACCCACTACCTAGGAGTTAGTAAGGTTTTAGAGGAGAAATGAGGTAGACAGACCAATTTTCATTCCAGGTTTCAGGGTCCCTTTTGTTTACAGCCTCCTGATCGGTGTCGACAGGAAAGAAAAATTTTTTAAATCGATTTTTAATTTTTATATATTCACTTTACATCCTAATTACAACTTCCTCCAGTCCCACCCTCCCACACTCTTACCCCTATCTCACCTTGGAAAATAAGACATCCTTTCCGGCATCCCCAGACAATGGCCACAGCAAAACCAGAAGCCCTTTTTGCTTAGAAAATTCTGGCATCTCTGTAATTTGTAAAGGACAAGGCTATAGCCATTCTCAAGGATGTTTCTGGCTTTTATCTGAGAATGAAACTGTGCACCCACTGAATTCATGTCGGAGACAGTCCCTGTTCCCATTACTTGGGAACCCACTTGGACACTGAGCTGCCATGGGCTACATCTAAGCAGGGGTTCTAGGCTATCTCCATGCCTCATCCTTGGTAAGATTATCAGTCTTAGAAAAGACCCCTGTGCTTAGAATTTTTGAAATTTGCAGGCAAATGGTGGGAATTAGAAAAAAATTATCCTGAGTGAGGCAACTCAGAAGTAGAAAGATGCACATGGTACATACTCAATTGTAAGTGAATATTAGACCTGTAAGACTGGATAAACATACTAAAATCTGTACACCGAAAGAAGCTAAGCAAGGAGGACCCTGGGTAAGATCCCCATTCAGAAAGGAGGCACACAGAATGGATATCAGAAGAGGGAGAAAACAGGGAATAGGACAGGAGACTATCACAGAGGACTTCTGAAAGACTCTACCTAGCAAGATATCAAAGCAGATACTGAGACTCACAGCCAAACTTTGGGCAGAGGGCAGGGAAATATAAAGACCTAGAGGGGACAAGATCTCCACGAAGAGAGCTCAATTGCTTCTTGACTAAGAGACAGTCCTCTTTAACCTCATACTAGGACATGGTATAGAGTGAGGAAGATGTAACTGGGTTGGAAAGCAGCCTGTCAGATCCTACATTTATGGAAGAATCTGTGTTCTAGTATGTTTCCTGTCTGCGTGTTATAATTTGGGAATTTTAAAAAGACAAACAGGAGGCTGAAATAAACTCAGACCATTTGTAAGCAAGTCATCCCTAGAAACTCCAAATACAGTCTCTGACACTGTAGCCCTGATTTCCTCTTAGCTGCAAATTTTTGCAGAATCTTTTCTATTCTCTTACCTTATACACTTTTAAAGCAGCTGTTCTCAGGGAGGGGGAAAGGATTATCATGTTTATTATAAAATTCCAACTGATATGGAAGTCTTAAGTTGTCCTTTGAAATTAAAATATAACATCAGATATTATTGAATATTTTATTTCATCTCAATTTTAGCAAATCTTTGGAAGGACTTTAATTTAATCATTGTACAGCAAATAGTGACTAGACTATATTGCAATGCTTGCAAAATATATTGCTCCTATAAAACAGTACAGTCTAGACAAGTAGTAAGTGTTTTGATATGTATAATTAAAAATCTTAACATTATCCATTACCCAAACCAGGCATTAACTAAAGATGCTCTGTCTGAAGACAGCAAGATACTAAATGCCAATTTATTTTGCTATGTTGTAAAGGAGAAAATATAAAATGAATTTAAATATGACCTTGGTAACATGAAAGCATTCACCAATGTTCTCCTAATCACTCTGTACACATGTACTTCAAATTAGAATGCAGAATAAATACAGCTGAAGAGCTATTGACAGTTAGGGGAGGGAGAGTCACATGTTTTAAATTAATTCATTTTTTATTAATTACAGCTTATTCACTTTATATACCAGCTGTAGCCCCCTCTCTCATCTCCTCTAATCCTACCCTCCCTCCCTCATCTCCTTCCATGCCTCTCTCCAAGTCCACTGATAGGGGAGGACCTCCTCCCTTTTCATCTGACCCTAGCTTATCACATATCCTCAGGACTGGCTGCAATGTCCTCCTCTGCGGCCTAGCAGGGCTGCTCCTCCCTTGGGGGAAGGGGGGATCAAAGAGCCAGCCATTGAGTTCATGTCAGAAAAGGTCCCTATTCCCCTTACTAGGGAACCCACTTGGATACTGAGCTGCCATGGGCTACATCTGTGCATAACCTAGAGTCAGTTTTCTTTATGGGTGTGTCTCTCGTAGGTTGATCTTGTTCCAGTGGAAGGCTCCATACCTATATGTATATAGATCTCCTAATTAGACCCTGTGAGTTTTTTTTTTTTAAGATATTAATTTAGGACAGGGATGTGGGTATGTGATATGGAAAGATTTAGAGGAGGGTTTTTGTTTCATTTGTTTTTTTTCTGTTTGTTTTTTTGTTTTGTTTTGTTTGTTTTGGTTTGGTTTGGTTTGCTTTGGTTTGCTTTGCTTTGCTTTGCGTTCAGTTAGAAGGCCATTTTGTTGTGGTGGTGGTTTGGTTGGTTTGGATTTTTGAGACAGGGTTTCTCTGTGTATCTCTGACTGTCCTGGAAGCACTGTGTAGTCCAGGCTGGCCTTTGATCTCGGAGATCTGTCTGCCTCTGCCTCCTGAGTGCTGGGATTAAAGGTTTGTGTCATCACCATCACTGAGCTCCAAAGTCATTGTTAAAAATGATTTTATTTTCTCCACAGAAGTATAAAATTTTTTTGTAATTTTTCATATTTGGAAAATTTGTTTTCAAGGCAAAATTTCTCTGTGTACCCTTGGCTGTTTTGGACTCACTCTGCATCCTGGGCTGTCCTGGAGCTCTTAGTGATCCACTTGCTTCTGTTTTCCTGAGTGCTGGGATATCAAGCATGTGACACCATGCTCGTCAGAAGATTTTATATATTCCATTTTAAAGTCTTTAAGACATGCAAAAATATAGAATAATAAATGTTAGGTAGACGACACAAAGATTCATAGGTAAATATATATATATATATGTGTGTGTGTGTGTGTATTTGTGTATATATGTAAATATTTACATAAAGAGCTGATATTTTAAATGTTTAGAAATACCTAAGAGGAGTTTAGATTTTAGTATGTTTATCCTATATTATATATCTAATATCCACTTATAAGTGAGTATATACCATGTGTGTCTTTCTGCTTCTGGTTTACCTCACTCAGGATGATCTTTTCTAGCCCCCATCATTCGTCTGAAAATTTCATGATTTCCTTGTTTTTAATAGCTGAGTAGTATTCTGTTATGTAAATGTACCACAATTTCTGTATCCATTCCTCAGCTGAGGGACATCTGGGTTGTTTTCAGGTTCTGGCTATTACAAATAAAGCTGCTATGAACATGGTTGAGCAAATGTCCTTGTTGTGTACTTGAGCATCTTTGGGATATATGCCTAGGAGTGGTATAACTGGATCTTGAGGAAGCACTATTTCTAATTGTCTGAGAAAGACCAGATTGATTTCCAAAGTGGTTGTACAAGTTTACATTCCCACCAGCAATGGAGCAGGGTTCCCCTTTCTCCACATCCTTTCCAGCATGTGTTGTCACTTGAGTTTTTGCTCTTAGACAGTGGACTAGGGGAGGGGTATAGGGGGAGGAGAGGGAGGGAGGATGGGATTGGGAGGAAACTAGTGAGGGGTTCACAGCTGGGATACAAGTGAAGAAATTCTAATAAATAATAATAATTAAAATAAAAAATTAAAATAACTAAGAGGACTCTGTAATAAGACAGTTTTTAAAAAATAGGAACTTGCAATTTCAAGGTTGTGGAAGGAATTTTATCCTCGCTATAAAATGACATATGTCTCTTTCTCTCTACTTCCTCCCTGAAACACTGAGGATATTTCACAAATTGAAAATGTGAAATTATACAGCAGATGTGCATTTCATTTCCACATACCTTAGTGGTTTAAACTTCCTCTAACACTCTGAAGTTGGATTTCCTAACATGAAATGAATCAATTTTCTGAATTATTTACCCATTATTATTTAGCTAATACCACATAATTTGTGGTATTCAAAAGGTTTTATTCACAAATATAATTAAATTTGAAGTGAGTGAAGGAAACCCTCTCATCACACATAACACTATCTAGTTAATATTTTAGAAAAATCATGCCATCCAATGATAGATTTCAAAATGTCAATATTTTGGAAATAGTGTGGGATTATCTTTAGCATTCTAAAGTTGCAAATCAAAGAAAGGCATCAACTGCCAAAGGGCATTTAAATACCTAGCCACATATCTAAAGTTGCAATATTTATCCACATCTTGCATTCCACTGGCTTTGGATTTCTCTTCTGCTAAGAATGGCTTCCAGATGTCATTATTATTGTTATAGAACCATTTCAAGTTTCAGACTATCTAAGGTAAGGAGAAAAGTGTTTTTAAATAAAAAAAAAAAAAAAAAACCAAACGAGCAAATTCTTTGAGCATAAAATTTAAGAGACTGTCAAGCACTCATTCCTGATTTTATACTGATATGACAGGCACTGGATACTTTATTGAACTGTTATGAGGTTATAATATGTTTTAGCCTCTTTCTCACTTAAAATATTTCAAAAGAATAAAAGAAATATCCTTTTATTTAGGCCATCTTCATAAAGAATAATAAGAAGTGATATCCTTATAAAGTTGAACATATGATGCAGAGAATACTGTATTGGTATTTTATTGAACAGAATATCACGACTTGTTATTATTTTATATTATACACTATAATTCATGATTGATTTGTCTCTTATTTATAATAAAAATTGTAGGCTTATTTTATAATGCTGATACTAGATTTTTTTAAAGTAAAAAATATTTATTTATTTATTAGTTACATTTTATTAACTCTGTATCCCAGCTGTATCCCACTCCCTCATTCCCTCCCAATCCCACCCTCCCTCATCTCTTCCCTACCCCTTTTCAAGTCCATTGATAGGGGAGGTCCTCCTCCCCTTTCATCTGACCCTGTTTTATCAGGTATCTTCAGGACTGGTTGCAAAGTCCTCCCCTGTGGCCTAGCAGGGCTGCTCTTCCACAAGAAAGAAGACCCCGGGGTAAGATGATCAATCCTCACTTAGAAAGACAATTGGGATGGACATTGGATGTAGGAGTAAACAAGTGACAGGATAGGAGCCTATCAGAGAGGGCCTCTGAAGGACTCTACCTAGCAATGTATCAAAGCAGATACTGAGATTTATAACCAAACCTTCAGCAGAGTGCAGGGAATCATATGAAAAAAGGGGGAGTTAATATGACCTGGAGAGGATAGGAGCTCCACAAGGACCAAATATATCTGGGCACAAGGGTCTTATATGAGACTGTTTCTCCCTCCAAGGACCATGTATGGATATAACCTGGAACCTCTGCTCGGAAGTAAAGAATCTTTTAAGTTCAGATTAAACATTAGCTGTTATAGTTAGAATAAATATCAATGTTTATTTATTTATTTTAAATTTTATTATTATTTTTTAAAGTATATCACTTTGTATCCCAGCTGTGGCCCTCTCCCTTTTTTTTTTTTCCAACCACTCCCTCTCTCCCTCTGCTCCTCCTAGGCCCCTCCCCCAGTCCACTGATAGGGTTGGACCACCTCCCCTTCTATCTGACCTTAGCCTATCAGGTCTAATCAGGATTGTCTGCACTGTCTTCCTCTGTGGCCTGACAATGTTGCAGCCCCCCAGCAGGATGTTAATAGAGATCCTGCCCCTGGGTTGATGCCAGAGACAGCTCCTGCTCCTCTTATTAGGGAACCTTCTTGGAGACTGAGTCTATGGGCTACATTTGAGCAGGGGTTTTAGATTCTCTCCATGCATGGTCCTTGGTTGGTTACCAGTCTCTGCAGGGCCCCCACGGCCCAGGTTTTTTGTTTGTTTGTTTGTTTGTTTGTTTTTGACTCTATTGGTCTATTTTTAGAGTTTCTGTCCCCTCCAAGGTCTTTCTATCTCTCCCTTCTTTTATAAAATTCCATGACGCTGCTCAAAGTTTGGCTGAGTCTCAGCCTCTGCTTTGATACCTTCACCAGCGGAGTCTTTCAGAGGTCCTCTGGTATAGGCTCCTGTCTGTTCCCTGTCTTCTCCAGCTTCCAATGTCTATTGCATTTGTCCTTCTGAAAGAGGATTGAGCACTTTCTCTAGTCTTCCTTGTTGTTTAACTTCTTTAGGAGTATAGATTTTAGTATGTTTATACTATATTATATTTTGCTTCAATTTTGTGATTGAATATTTTTCATGAATCCTTGACATATATACAACTTCTATAAAATAGCATAATTGTTTATTATAACTTGTTTTAAATATAAAAGATTTTATATAGTCAATAAAATTATGGTTAATTTTATACTTACATAGTGACCTAAAAGAATTTTTTCTTATGCATCAGGCAAGTCTTTACTACTGTGCAAGTCTTTTACACAGGCTTGGATAATAATAGTCATTAATGGAAACTGCTTGCTCTGTGATTGAATAGATAATATTCTCAGGTATTGTTGAAATTAGACATAAACTAATTTATATAATTATTATAATATACCTATGAAATAGAAAGTATTCTTTTACACTTATTACATAAAAATTATAAAGTAGCTATGTCATTGTTGGATGAACAATGGGTTTACTATTATTTAGCACTTATTTTCTGCTTTGCTAGCAAATGGCATTCAGTCCTATGTCAGTTAGATGAGGTCATTAATTTTGATAAACTGTGCATTTTAGCTGTTTGGAATTACAATACCATCTTTCTGTAATCAGGCAGAATTATAAAAATCAGAGTAGCAACGTTGTAAAAATAATAGTTTAAAATTAATATGACATTTTGAAGACCAAACAGAAAACACATATTCCTTTCCTAATAGTGGAAGGACATTAAAACAGGAAGAACAGAAAGGCTTCCTCTGTGCTTTGGTCAGTTCGGAAAAGAATTTCCCAGAGCATGGAAAACTTTGGAAATTTGTGTCATGACTAGTAGCAGAGAGTTTAAAAATAAACCAGGTGTGGACAGTGAAAAGTAGACAACACATATGCATATTGGGTCACTAAGATTATAAAGATTTCAGTTCCTTTAGAGCCTTGAGAAGAGACAGACAAGACTCTAAAAGTGAAGGGACCCACATAAGAGCCACTTGCTAAGGCCTAAATTAATACACTTATATATACAGAGAGGACACTAAGGCCCAGAGACTATGGGAGGGTGTTGGATCACTAGAAAAATCAATAATAAAAACCAGTAATTAGAGAGGTCCAAGGTTAGGGTCAGATATAGTACAATAGATTTCATTTGAAATATCTTGCTACATTAAATTAAGACTCCTGAACAGTTTGAACATTACTGTGTGCTGAGATTTTCAGGTAATGGCAGGGACTACAACATTTAAGCTAGCCCAGAAATAATAATCTTCAATGAAATATTTTGTTTTGTAAACATTGACTATGAAAACAATATTATACATTTCTAAGACCCTCAGATCTTACACATGGAATTTAAAACAAGGTGCCCATGATGAGTGGAGGATTAAAAAAAAAAAACAATTAAGCAGATTACATATCTAACTTTATTAGGGAACTGAAGAGAATGGTATGCATAAGTTACTATGATTATGTAAGCTACCATTTATTTTTCCCACATAGTGAACAATGCCAAATATTTCAGTATCGCCAGAGAAAGCCGGTTTTGTCAAGGTAGACAAATAAGACAGAATTCTGATTCTGTCCTTACTGATTACCCTACATTACACAGGTATACAACCTTTGCAAAGCCTACTTTATTTCCTTCTATTTTCTTCACTGAGTTACTTTGTCAAGAGCAAATGACAAACCCCGTACACTGAATATTAGTTTTCTGTCATTGTGATAAAATACTTGTGATAACTTCTGAGAGAGAAATCTTTATTTTGACTCTCAGTTTTAGAATATCCTGTCCTTTATCACCAGGTATTGTTGGTTTGAGGGAGAGAGGCAGTGTGGTGGCAGAGAAGAACTGTTCATATGACACCAAAAAAACAAAGTGAGATAGCAGAATGGGGCTTCTAAGACACCTTCCACAATGTCACATGTCCTAAAAACACCCACATATAGTGCTGTTGGGGTTGTGAGCAAGCATTTAACTAACAAGCCTTTCAAATCTATAAAACAGAACTATAACATTGGCTTTCATTAACAAATACTTCCCATCACAAGGGACAATGAGCATAAATTCTTTAAAAACTTTACTCTTCCCTCATACAGTACATCCAGACCAGAGGTCCTGCTCCCTCCATTTCTCCTTTTCACTTCCTGCACCTTCTCTCTCCCCTAGATCTGTCCCCCCTTCTTTTCCATTCCAAAAGTGGCAGGCTTTGCAGGGATATTAACCAAACATGGCAAAACAAAATGCAATAATAACCTTCATCTCAAGGCTGGCTGAGGCAACCCAGTAGGAGGAAAAAGGCTTCCAGGAGCAAGAGGATGAGTCAGAGACACCCCATTCCCACTGTTAGTCATCCCAAGAGAACACTACGCTGCATAACCCTGACATATATGCAGAGGACCTACACAGACCCATGATTGAACTTTACTGTGCTATTTTTCCTCTCTTGCTTTCCAAGCCAACTATTTTATTAACATTTTATATTTAAAACATAGACTCATTGACAGATAAAATTTTCTAAATATCTTACTGGAAACCACATATTCAAGTAATCGTAAAAGTCAACAAAATACAAGTTCTTGGTAAGTAATGTTTGTATTTGGATTGGCACACTCTTTTCTTTATTTGCATTCCATCCCTTCCATTAAGTAAGTACATGTGTGCTCATCACTTATTGTGATAAAAATAACAAAAGTGAAGAATCATGGATATCCCATGACATCATGAACAGTAGGTATCCAAATTAAAAAAATGCCAGTGACAAGACTGGAAGATATAGAGCACCAAGGATGTTCATATACAGCCCCTCTGATACAATGTGCAGCAGACATTTTGAAAAACTGTGCAGCAGTGAACCTGAAGGTTTGCATTCCATACGTGTGTGTGTGTTTTCTTTGTCTGAGGGAGTTTCCTTCTCTTAACTTGTTGAAGATACAGTCCATGACCTGACTTGAGATTCTTCTTCCTCATCCATGCCTATAATTAGAATGTTTAGTCTTTGCAGGACGTTCCACATTTCCTGTATGTTCCTTTTCCCCATAATACATGTTTATTTGATCCAAATCCTCAGCTTTATCTTTGAGTCCTGATATTCTACCTTCCCACTTGGAAAGCTTTCCTTTTGAGGCTGTTGTAGTTGAATTATTCAGTTTTTCAATTTCATCTTCATTTCAGCTCGGTACCTCTTCAATACTTCTCTGTCTTTATATAATTTCATTCTCAAGCCCTGGGTTGTCTTTATCATTTCCACCAGCCATATGCTTGTGCTTTCTTGGGTATCACTCTGGCGTTTATTCTTAAGTTCTTCCTCCTTAATTTCATTGAGTTGCTTCTTTATGTCTTCTTTAAACTCCTTGAATTTTTCATGAAGCCTGTGGCTTTTCTCTTAAATTCTGTTCTCTAGGGTTCTTCTAAGTAATTTTCACTGGCAAACATTTTTACAGGATTAGAAGGTTTTGAAGTGGGGATAATGCCCTGATCTTTTACATTGTTTGTATTTCTATGATGTAATATGAGCACATGGACTTCATTTGTTAGTTCAGTGTCAGAGGGTGGGGAAGAAGTGAGGATATCTCGCTGGTTAGTGCCTAAGGGTTGGAATGGCTTAGTGGAGTAAAGTCATATGGCTAGAGGGAAATGATCTCATATGCAGGATGTATGGCATAGTCCAAACCTGGAGTGTGGGGAGAGAGTTTACCGGGTGGATATGGTATGGAAAGGGCCTGTAGCTCAGATACAGGCACATGGGTTCTGGAGAAAGATTAGACACTGGTTATGACACAGGCAAAGCTGGTCTGACTAGGCAGAGACAGTGTCTGTGGGCCCCAGGCTAGATCTGGCCAATTTGCAAGGTGGTGTGGAGGGAAGGATCAGGCAGATTCACAGAGATAGACTCTGGAGAAGAATCTGTGTTCCATGTAGATGAAAATATTGTTACATGATTTCTACTAACTGTAAGTGGATATATCTACTGATCCACAAAAAATGGACATCGTATTGTACTTTAATGGTGGCTGCTATAAAATACTTGACAAAGGAATTTAAGGAAAGAAGTCTACCATCATCCTATGCTACTACTGCTAGAGTAAATTCACTAGACAAATATTTGACTTATAAAACAGGAGCTATAAATGTAAAATAAATAGTTAATTTAAAATTTATACTTTAAATACTATTTAGGACAAGAAAATCGTTGAATGAATTGAAAAGAAGTTGAACCAAATGACAAGTGAAAATATATTTCAACTTGTTCTCTTGGCTATCAAAGGACATGTTAAGATGGACAGGAGAAAATATCATAGGGCCCGGCCACTAAACAAAATATTACAGACGACTAAATGACTGCTGGGAAAGGAGAATTAGTCTTCCCAGGAATAAGACCCATTATTGTTTGTACAATGCAGAGTACTCAGAGTTAGGAGTACACACTAATGACAAAAATCAGAAGGCTATATGCATACACATAGATATAGATACATGTATATGTACATATATACATATATGTAAATTTAAAAAAAATCAAAGAAAAGGATATAGTGATACTGAGGAGACTCAAGCAAGGCTAGCTAGGATGGTCTGGGGATAAAAGAGGCAATGTAATCATATTTTAATTTTTTAAATTAATAAAAGTTATTCAATAATGAAATACAAAAGGCCATGTTGACATTATTTGTATATCAGGAAAAGGTTAATTGCAGAAATGTTTTGTGAAAAGTAGTGAAAGAACTACTATTACTATACAGTATGTCAATTTTCATCTTTATAAAGAAAAAACTCTGCTATATTGTATATTAGCTACTGATTCACACACAAATATCTTTGAGAATGGGAAGTCCAGATTTATCTCTCAGTGCCATGTGCATACCACACGAGCAGATGACAGAGGAAAAATAGAAGTGTGTTCCAGGTCAAATCCTTCTACTGTCATTATAATAGCTCTTTTAAACCTGACTCTTTGCCTTTAAACAGTAGTACTGTAGACATCTTAATAAATCATTTTCTTCTCTAAAACAAATGTGATTTTTCTATTCAATCACATTATTCATAAATTATGTTTATTTGATTTTTTTAATTAAGGTTTTTATTTTTATTAATTACACTTTATTCACTTTGTATTCCCCCCGTGGTTCCCTCACTCTTCCCATATCAATCCCTCCCTTCTTCCACCCTCTGCATGCATGCCCTTCCCCAAATCCACTGATAGAAGAGGTCTTCTTTTCCTTCCTTCTGATCCTAGTCAATTAGGTCTCATCAGGAGTGGCTGCATTGTCTTCTTCTGTGGCCTGCTTCCCTCACAGGGAGAGGTAATTAAAGAGCAGGCCAATCAGTTCATATCAGAGACAGTCCCTGTTCCTATTACTATGGAACCCACTTGGATACTGAACTGCCATGGGTTACATCTGTGCAGGGGTCTTATGTTATCTTCATGCATAGTCCTTGGTTGGAGTATCAGTCTCAGGAAAGACCCCTGTGCTCAGATTTTTTTTGGTTCTGTTGCTCTCCTTGTGGAGTTCCTGTCCTCTCCAGATCATTTTGTTTCCCACTTCTTTCCTAAGATTCTCTGCACTCTGCCCAAAGGTTGTCAATAAGTCTCAGCATCTTCATTGATAGTTTGCAGGCAGAGCCTTTCAGAGGTCATCTGTGTCAGGCTCCTGACTTGTTCCCTCTTTTCTCCTTCTTCTGATGTCCATCCTCTTTGCCTTAAGATCAAAAACTCAAGTGTCAACACATGCTGGAGAGGTTGTGGAGAAAGGGGAATCCTCCTCCACTGCTGGTGGGAATGTAAACTTGTACAACCACTCTGGAAAGCAATCTGGCACTTCCTCAGACAACTAGGAATAGTGCTACCTCAAGATCCAGCTATACCACTCCTAGGCATATACCCAAAAAAGGCTCAAGTACACAATAAGGACATTTGCTCAACCATGTTTGTAGCAGCCTTATTTGTAATAGCAAGAAGCTGGAAACAGTCCAGATGTCCCTCAGTGGAGGAATGGATGCAGAAATTGTGGTACATCTACACAATGGATTATTACTCAGCAATAAAAAACAAGGACATCATGAAATTTGCAGGTAAATGGTGGGATCTGGAGAAGATCATCCTGAGTGAGCTATCCCAGAAGCAGAAAGACGTACACAGTATATACTCACTCATATAGTTATATAACATAGGATAAAGCTTCTAAAATCTGTACACCTAAAGAAACTAATCAAACAGGAGGACTCTTGCTAAAATGCTTGATTTTATTTTATTTTTGCTGATGTTCCACCTGCATGTATGTATGCCTGTAACCCACATATGTACCTGGTGTACACAGAGACTACAATAGTGTGTATTATTCCCTGAAATTGGAGTTACAAGTGGTTGTGAGCCTCCATGGGGATGGAGGGCATCAAGCTAGAGTCCTCTGAAAAAGCAGCCAGGACTCCTAACTGCTGATCTCTCTTTATGGCCCCACCCTATCTGTTTCTGATTCACCAAACCCAGTAGCATATACCCTGCTACTTTGATTTCTATAATTGAGATAAAACATTTAATATCACCCACATTAAGATGATAGATCGTGTATATGTTCAAAGAAATACAAAGGAACATTCTGGTTCCATATGACTGTCCCTAAAATCATAACTACATTTACATGAACTTATGTGGTAACATAAAATAGTCCATATTTTCACAAAATTTGGCATGAATTAATACAACCAATCAATTAATCTATTCACTTGCACCATTTTTCCTTCATAAATAAATGAATTTACTTTTGCCTTATAATTTATTGTTGAAGATATGTTCACTTTTTATAGCCAAATTCAGGATGTGAAAGGCTGCCTTGATTTTCTTCTATAGAAGAGATACTATTCATTCCAGTTTTTAGAAGGAGAAGACATTAGCAGGCTTCTAAAAATCCTCAGACTCAGTTTGCAGAAGCATCAATGTTTCATGTTAGTAAGCTATTCCTGAGATTAATAAGTTCTGTTAAAAGGTATTTCAAATGTGAAAGAAGAAAACCGTCTTTTCTCCTTTTCTTTGTAGTCATTAAATTATGGAGCGATAATTGTTTTAACTGAATAAAACCTGAAACAGGACAGCTGGACATCACACAATTTTTAGGCATAATGTAAAATACAATGTTTTAATTTATAGTTTTCTCACCTCACTCTTAGAAATACAGACTTCTTACAGGTGCTGATGAATATGGCAATACTGACAGGAATTCCCCATAGAACATTTTTGTATGGACAATGGCAGCAGTCAACTTGAACAGTAGTAACTATTTTTATGAATGTACATGAAACCGTTAATCAAGTGAACCAGTTTTGAAATGCACGCAATATAGACTTCACATAAATGACTTGATAGTAATGGTTCAACAATCTGCTATCAATAATGAATTTAACTTTATCTTTGTAACTAGACTAAGCCAAGTGCCTAATATTCTTTATATTAGGAATAAAATAAATATAAGGCATTATATACACAACTTGATTTTTCAGCTTTAAAGTTCATAATTTTATTTGAGAGAAGCTTAGAAAAAATTTAAATATGTGAAAACCTCCTCATTTTATATCTCATTATATCTCTCTGTGTTTCTCCATAAAATAGTATATACATATTATTCACAGTGTTTATGTGTGTGTATGCACACACTCATATATGTGATTCTGAAAACATGCACATTGCTGTAATTTTAAACACTGGCTAATTCTAAAGATATGCTATAGTATACTTCTTTGTGAGGCTGGTAAAACAAGACAAAATTCCCAGTCAATCACACACAAGTGGCAGTCAAAAAAAAAACCTGCCACTTGACAATGTATTGTGTTGTATTGCTAAGTTCTGATATTAAATATTTGTATGTAAATATATAATATATAATATAGTGTATGTGTATATAACATACAAATATAAATTACAATAATGTGTTAACAGATGTTCACCAGGGCCATGATTTAGTAAACATTAAAGTAAAACTGGGATCAATGAAAAACAAGTTTTTTTAAAAGTTGGAACCTACATTTATGAAATGATTGGACATTTATAATAACATTTAAAAGGGCTCAATATTGTTTAAATTAAACTCAGGTATTAATATTCTTCATATGTTGTTCCCGAAATTATTTTTACTATTAGAATACAGATTCAACATGGAATGTATCATTAGGTATCATACTGATATCTGCAATAGTAAGGAATTCAGGTTAATTATTATTGTAACTGAAACAGAACCTACACTGCTATGAAGAAATGCTGGCTGAATAAACAAGTAAATGATTCAATGGAAAAAATTATCACTGTCATAAATGATTGGTATCACAGATTACAGTTTATAGAAAACTTGGCAGAGCTTTTGTTTTTTATCTCTTAATATAACTCATCATCCAAAACTAGTAGGACTGCATCTCCTCTTGGTATGACTCAGAGTTTAAAGTAGAGGAGAAAATGGAAATAAGGATAAATAATGTACTATCTAAAGAAAGTGTGAGCCTAAAATCTAAACACTCCTGGTACAAGTTAAATAACTCCACCATCTCTTCATTTTATTCTACTCTCTAGATCAGAAGAAGTTTGCACTCAAAATGAAAGCTTGGATTTTTCCTGTTATGATTTGTTTTTTCTACAATGCTGTGTGATACTAACAACTGTGAATAGCAACTTTTGCCGAAGTGATAACTGGCATTAATCCTGCTGTGATCATCTTCTACTGTACTAGACCATAAAGTTATTCTGTGGCATGAGGGATATATAATGCATGCTTTGTTGATGGTGTTTTTTTTTTAATATTCTTCAGTATTCTCTGTTTTGAAATAAAAATTAGTAATATCACACAAATAAAGAACTTAGAAGTTATCACATCTATCCTTATGATAACCAAAATTTTAGCAAAATGTAAGTAAATGACTTGGATTTGGAAGAGAATTGACATGACAGAAGAAACTGGTATCTGGAGATCTAGAACAACAAGCAGATGCATCTGTCATATCGAGGAACTGTTTCTCTGGGATGCTGGGTTGTGTTAGGAATGCCTAATGCCAGTATTGAGACGTTAGCTAATGGAGACTACCATAGAATGATATTGTATGTCTAATATCCACTTATGAGTGAGTGTATAGCATGTAAATCTTTCTGCTTCTGGGTTACCTCACTCAGGATGATCTTTTCTAGTTTCATCTATTTGCCTGCAACTTTCATGATTTCTTTGTTTTTAATTGTTTTAATTGTTTTTAAATGGAGTAGTATTCCATTGTATAAATGTACCACAAATTCTCTATCCATTCCTTCATTGAGGGGAATCTGGGTTGTTTCCAGATTCTGGTTATTACCAATAAAGATGCTATGAACATGGTTGAACAAATGTCCTTCTTGTATACTTGAGCATATTTTGGATATATGCCTAGCAGTGCTATAGCTGGATCTTGAGGAAGCACTATTTCTAATTGTCTGAGAAAGCACCAGGTTGATTTTCATAGTGATTTTACAAGGTTATATTCCCATCAGCAATGGAGGATGGTTTCCCTTTCTCCACATCCTCTCCATAATGTCTTGTCACTTGAGTTTTTGATCTTGGCTATTTGATGGGTATAAGGTGATATCTCAGGGTCATTTTGATTTGCATTTCCCTGATGACTAAGGATGTTGAGGAAGAGGATCCAGGCAGTCCTGATGGGACCTGGTAGGCTAGGGTCAGACAGTAGTGAAGGAGGACTTCCCCTACCAATGGGCTAGGGAAAATGCATATGGAAGGAAGAAGGAGGAAGGGTGAGAACAGAAGAGATGAGGGAAGGGGGCAACAACTGGAATACAAAGCAGATAAATTTAAAATGAATACTAATACTGATAATAATAAGATCATGTGGTTTCTATCTTTGAGTCTATTTATATAGTGGATTCTCCTTAATGATATAGCTTCTGCTTCTCAGGAAAGAATGTCTTTCCCTTAATAGAGAAATTGAAGGAACGCTGAGAGGGAAAAAAGATAAAGAAAAATTAAGCAAGAGTAACATATTTCATTGTTTTAAAAGACAAACAAAATGAAAATCAAAGCAGATATGACTCAGTATATTAATTAATTCAACAAAATAGTTGCCATCATGTGCTTGGTAGAAAAAACAGCCCAGAGTGAAATGTAGTGTACACTACGGAATACGGATAAGGCTTTGACTGTGTTGACTCTCTGTTTGTGATAAATGTACCATTGTGGTGTGAGAGCTTGATATTTAAGGTTATTACTTGTGTGTGTGTGTGTCTGTCTGTGTGTGTGTCTGTGTGTGAGAGAGAGAGAGAGATTGAGCAAGGTGGATAAATGTCTATGTACCTCTTTGTGAATTTTTATGTGAGTAAAGATGCTCTAAAAATAACATCTATTAGAGAATAAACTATGCTATGATAAAGTCAGCAATAATAAAAGAGGGATGAAGAGAAATAGAGACAGAATTCTGAAAAAGAGAGAGTAAGGCACTGAGAAATGATTTAGAGAAATATTAGAAAATAAAACCACTTCAATGAAAACAAAAAAGTTCAGTAGCAGAAAATACATAGTGTGGACAGAATATCTAAGCTCAAACATATATCAATAGAACCTCTCCAATTGAATTGTAAAGGAAAATAAAAAACTAAACTAAACAAAGAACCAGATGTGTTTGGTATATTAAAATATGAAACATATATAAATGAAAATGAATGGAAGAAAGAAAGATAGGAAAGATCAATGAAGGAGTCCTAGAAATAGTAATAAAAAATTATGAATGACACCAAATCACAAGTAGGAGAAGGTCAGAAAAAGCCAAATGCCATAATATCTTCAATAAACTCTAATGAGGCAAGTGACACTCAAGCTGCAGAAGATGAAAAACACAGACCATCTTTGTAGACACAATGAAGATATGTTATGAGAATACTAGCTGATCCTCTTCTATTTCTTTATATATAGTTGAAACATATATATATATACAAATATGTATGTATATATACATATAAAGCTATATATAGAAACCTACTTTAAATACAAAGACTTCAGGGGGGTAAAAAGTGAGTAAAGAGAGATACACTGCTTTAGTACCAATTAAGAGGAAGCTGAGTGGTTATCAAAAGAAATGGCATCACATTCTTGAGAAAAGAAAATTATCTGTGAAAGGAGAAAGTCATGATAATGACACAGGATCAGTCCTCTAAAAGACAGCCATGTTTATCCATGATGCAGTCCAAACGTGTCAAAAGATGGGAGGCAAAGAAGACAAAGTCAGATTTGCCTGGAGTATTAATCACTGGTTCTCAGTCATTGCTAGGTCAAGCAGACAGAAAAATTGGTAGCACTGTAGAAGATTTGAACAGCCTTCCCAATTTTTGGTGCCACTTCACATTTATAGCTACAGCTATCTTATACACATTGACAAAGGGAGCCCAAGGGTTACATAAAAAAAGAATGGATCCTGAGTAGCCAACATCATACTATAAAAAAGGGAAATTAAAGGACTTGTATGTACCAACTAGCTTTGAGACTCATTGTAAAACTACTTCAGTCAAGCAGCATAACATTTGTAGTGACAAACTTAAAAACTGTGGAATTGAATCACAGTTAGTGCATGCCTTATATGGGAGTAAACATAGTTCAATGAATAAAAGATTATTTTTTAATGAACAGTACTTACATAATTTCACACTATGTACTAAACAAACAATTCTATGAGAAATGCTACTTGATTTGAAATATGAAGTATGTTAATGAATTTATGGGAACAAAATAAATAATAACAATAACAAGATCTATGGAAAAATGGTAAACTCTCCTATATTGGTTTAATAATTTATCACTGAAACATTTTTAAAGTGTAAGGATAAATCACAAATTTGAGAAAATATTTCCAAATATGTCTTTTACAAACTATCGTGCATCCTAAATTCCATCTGTGTATATCAAAGCAGATGTAAAGTCTGAACCAGAGCAAGGACAATACAAAAGACAAAAATAAACAAAGTGACTCTATATTCCTTAGGATACTGCAAAATGAAAGAATGAAAAAAATGAGATCTACTGGCCATCTGTTAAGTTTTTTAAACTACAAATCAACAGAGTAACAAAGAGAAAATTGCTGGCATGGATCCAAGCAACTTCAATTTATATGAATTTAAGAACATAGAACCTGCACAGTACTAAGCAAGATGGAGGACAGAAGGAGCTGACATGGGGAAGTTAACCAAGCTCCCATTCCCAACAAAGAAGCTATCTTCAATTACTAACTGTGCATAAATGAAAATCAGTTTCTCCAATCGAGTCTCACTGGCGACAAACAGACACACACACAGAACCTTAATAAACCATCATACAAAGCAATCATAAGAAACAAAACCCTCCTTCTTCAAACCTTCATCATCAAGCCTAATACTGAAGAAGACTTTTATCTCCATTTTCTACTAAAACTTCAATGCCACCTTCCAGTCATTTGTCATGTCTTGTGTCATCTTATGAATACAGCTCCTTTTCTATACATAAGCATAAGCGTATCTAGCTAAGTGGGTTCCCTAGTAAGGGGAGCAGAGGGTATCTCTGGCATGAACTCAATGGCAGGCTCTCTGATCACCACCTCCCCCTGGGGGTACAACCTTGCCAGGCCACAGAGGAAGACAATTCAGCCAGTCCTATAGAGACCTGATAGGCTAAGGTCTGATAAGAGGGGAGGAGGTCCTCCTCTATTATTGGGCTAGGGATGGGGCATAGGAGGAGACGAGGGAGGGAGAATAGGATTGGGAGGAGATGAGGGAGGGGACCATAGCCGGGATACAAAGTGAAGACATTGTAATAAATAATAATAATTAAAATTTAAAAAAAAATTAAATAACAGCAATAAATAAATAAATAATACAATCTCATAGATTTGATGACTTAAAGTTAATACTTTGTTATTTTTTAAATTTTTCTTTATTTTTTAAAATGCTACTTAAGTTTAGCTTTAAGTTTGGCTTTAAAAAAAATCACCTTTTTACCCCATGTACAAGTTTTCCTACCCTGATGATTCTACTGACTCAGTTTCTGTGCTCTGCATCTGTCTTGTCGTTGCCGTCATCCAGCTCAGCACATCTGCAGCTTGTCTCTGTGTCCAGATCACTTATGAAGATCATTTCTAAAAAGGAGCCAAACTCCAGGAAAGACTTGGATAACTTTCAAAAATTCCCTCAAAGTCTGACAACCATTCTTTGAACCATATTCTTCTGCTTTATGTCTTAGAAGACACTTTTTTTCTACTACAACGTTTGCTCTCCACAATTCCGCTAACCGTCTCTAGTTTGTTTGAAATCACTGTTTATAGCGAAGATGGAAGTAACTGAAATGTTGCCCAACCAAAGAAGGAGAGAGGTTGCAGAAAATTATAGTTCTTGCTTAAAACATTTTCCAGCTAATTACTCCTTAGCGAGTGAGGAACTGGTTGTCTCCATTGTTGTTCTGATTGCTTGTTGTCACTTGTATTCAAGCTTCACTATTGCTCAGAAATCATAGCATCCCCAAAATATCCTCAGGCTCTGTCTGAGGCTCTGTGAGGTAATGTTTGATCTTATATGAAAAATGCTAATATTATCATAATTTGAATAAAATTTATTTTTCTCTCATGTCAAGATCTGAGGTAAGCGTAGGCCATTAACTATAAAATCAGAGTTCATCTCCTTCTTCTAAGGATCCATAGAGGTCAAGGACACCACAAGAACATTATGAAAAGAATCAAACAACCTGGCTGGGTTCATAGGGGCTTAGCGAGACTAAACTGACAATCAGGAAGCCTTATGGGTCTGACCTAGGTACTCTTCATATATGTTATAGTTGGGTAGCCTCGTGTGTTGGTGGAATTCCTAACAGTGGCAGTGGGGACTGTCTCTGAGTCTTTCACCTGCTTTTGTGGCCCCCTTTCTCCTACTGGGTTGCCTCATACAGTCACGATGTGAGGGTGTTTATCTAGTCTTCCTGTAGCTTGTTGTACCATGTTTGCTTGATATATTTGCTTGGCCTACTCTTGTCTGAAGGAAAACAGAGGTGAAGATCTGGGGTAAAGGAGAAATGGGTGGGGAGGGACAAGAAGGAGAGGAGAGAAGGGAAAATGTGGTCATGGACGGGATGTAATCTATGAGAGAACTATAGATAGATAGATGAGAGATGAATAGATGAAAAATAGATAGAGATAATAAATAATGTGATTTTCATGTTGAGTCTTAATATAGCTGTGCTGATCTTAGACTATTTCTTATTTTCTTAGCGTATTGTCATAGTATACTAATACTATTTTCAGATGTACTTTCTTTTGATTTTTACCCATGTTTGTATGTGTGTGGGTGCACGTGTGGGTGTGGGCATCTCTATGTGCTGAGGCCCTAAGTGGCTCTCTAGGGTTTTCTTCATTGCTGTCCACTTTACTTTATTCAATCAGGGTCTCTCGCTGAGCTTGAAGCTCAGGAGTTCCAGCTACCCTAACAAGCTAACTTGCCCCCGGAGATCCCTTGTTTTTACCATCATGCTCCAGTTTTACATGTGTTCTCATGATCTGATTTTCATACTTTCAGAGCAAAACTTTATCCATGTAACCGTCTTCCCCACACGTGTGTGTTGATTTTACAAAGCTAATTTATTTGAAGGACAATGGGGAGGGCTGAGGAAGGGTTTGGAAAGAGGAAGGAAAAAGAAAAAAAATGTAATTAAATTATAATTTCAAAAATCAAATGGTGCCCTCAAAAATTAATTTATCTTCTTGAAAAATATTTTAAAGATTATTTTTATTATTTTAACCATGAACGCTCCCTACCTGTGTGTGTGTGTGTGTGTGTGTGTGTGTGTGTGTGTATGAATGCGAAAGTATTCTATTTCAAAAGGCCAGAAGCCTCAGGTCTAACTGGAAATAGAGAATTTCTTGCTTTTAGCCATGTGCAATTCTCACAATGTTAATTTTATAAGGTGTATGTAGCCTTCTAGAGTAAGAGAAACACTGGAAATTAAGTAAATTATAAATGCAAGTGCACATATAATACAGTCAATAAATAAAAATGTAGTGACAATATGTCACTTTCTAGGAGGATAGTTCTTTGATATTTCATTAATGATAAAGAATTTCCATTAGGTCATGAATAAGAGTATTTTGTACTTAAGTAATCTTAAAATCATTAGTTGTGGTGCTAAGAACAAAGTGGTAAAGATGAAGATTTGTTGAGATGTTGCCTTTTGAAGGGTACATAAAAAAAGGAAAGAAAGAAAAGAGAGAAGAAGAAGGAGAAGAGGGTTCTGGAGACAGAAGGACAGAGACAGTACATTACAGTGCAGCTACCTTGAATCTCCAACCCTTTTATAGATCCTGGATTCTGCCACTGATATTTAGCTTACACTGCCTTGTAGGTTATGATGTGAAATTTAAAGTGTAGATTACAGAATATAGTAAGAGGTGATGGCACAATTCCATCATCTATTAATTTGTCACATTAAGAAGTTGAGGCCTGGACTAAAATGAAGAGATTAAACACCAAATCACCACTTTTGGCAAATTTAAAATAAAATAATCCTAATATTGTGTTTTATTTATATGCTAATTACACACATCATGCAGCTAGTTATCTAAGTAAAATATAGCAGTACATATTGTAATAAATATAACCACAAAAGAAAATTGTGCATATAATCATTTTAATAGATGTGTTAAACATGTGTTAAAAATTAACCTGTTTTATAACTCCAAAAACTAAATTGAAAATTGTAATTCTAAATACAACACAATTACAGTGGTATATTTAGATTGCAAAATGAGCTGTTTGTATGGACAGTGAAGGTACAGTAATCCTTATTGAGGCCAGTGATTTAGTCCCAGGGGCAGCTGTGAGCACAGATTTGCATACTAATCTTCGAGGAATCACTGGGCACTTGGTTTTCTTTTGAGCCTTTTGAGGTGATTTACTGTTTTTAGCAAAGTTAAAAGGAAAGAAACAAAACCCCAATGTTTCTTAAGCAAACCAAAGGGGAAAGCTTACCTAACGAGGAACTGCTACTTTACAAGAGATCTGCTACTTTATTTAGCATTTTATAATACAAATTAAGTACAGTGCAACAGTAATTCAGAACATGTTCCAGATTATCTGTAAATAAGAACTTAAGTGGTTTAGGAGAGGTTTTTATAAAAAATTCCCAAAATCAGATACCTACATATATGCTAGTATTAGATAATAAAACTTCCAAAATCCCTCAAATTGATGTTAAGATAAATATTATATATTTAAGATTTTTCTTTTATCACTTTTAGATGTATTCTTTTTACCAAAGTTATTTTGTCTGCTTTATGCCAAAATCAATCCTTGTTATAAGAGGCCTTTTATTATCTATAGCTAGATATGACATCAGGTTGGCATGTGTCTTTAAAGTAATGAATGCATTATATTTATGAACTTGGCAATTCATACTCTTAAATCTGGTTCCAAATAAAAACATGATCATAAACATCAATGCAAGAATTAAAAGCCATGAAGTTCTTCCAGACTGGATTAACTGCTCTTCAGTCTTGACTATATGTTAGGGTCTGTCTTCATTGCTAAATTTTTCTCATTTTTTCCCTAAGTATTCAGATATGAACATACAGTTTTAATAAATGTCATCTGTGTTATCGTTTGATTCCATCAGTTTCTCAGCCATATAAGCCTATGAAGTATCTGAATACCTAGGAATGGAGATCAAAGCACACAATGATATACTTCTGATACTAGGTATGATTTCTTGATGATCTGTTTGGTCTAATTGACAAGATAATGCTTTAATGTTAGCTGAGTATACCCCTGGGAAAAATAAGAACCTTGATGCAATTATATTTCTGATGTGAGCTTTGAAATTACGGAGTAACATTTGTAAATTTAGAGAAAATGTCATAGGACATTGATTCTGAGAAATGTTTAAATGAATTATTACTTAATATAGTTAATATGCATGTGTTTTTCTTGAGGAAATGAAAATAAACTAATGTATGAAACAGATTCCCAAGATATTGCAAATGCTAGACATACTAACTAAGTGTTTTATGATTCTGGTGATTTTTACTGTAGCATAAATTATGTTTTGTTGAAACTTGGATGAATATTTTACCACACTTTCATACATCTTAAGAAAACATGTGTAAAAAGGTGTTTCCTAATATTCATTATCTGGATGTGTGAATCAGGAGAATTAGAAAGCATCTGGAAGGAATATTCCAGAGTCCAATAAGATGGCTCATCAGGCTAAAGCAGTCTCTGCACAAACTTGGCAACTTGAGTCCAACCCCTACAGCTCTCTTAGAAAAAGCTCTCCCACCTCTACTCTTGCCTGATGCATCTAAAACAAAACGGGGGAACCGTAGAGAGCTGCGGAATGCCGCGCCTTAAAGATGGCGCTGGTTTCCGCCTTCCACCTTCCGGATGGTGAGTGCTCTCTGTCACAAACAACTCCACATTTGGCTAAGGCTGAGGATTTGGCTTGCTTCCATGTATGTGGACCTATCTGCATTGCCCACGTGGCATGCTGGGGTTGGCTACCCAGAGGCTATTTAAGCTGTGGGCTGGCTTTCCTCAGGGTCAGATGATTGTTCAAGGTTCCTGAATAAACTGCATTGAAAAAAAAAAAAAAAAAAAAAAAAAGAAGGAGCGGCCTAAATATCTCCAGGAAGTTCAAGGACCAGCTAAACAGGAGTAGACACTGTACCAGAAGCAAGAGTAAGACCCTGAATCAGCAAAGTGGAAGGGGACAACTGACTTTGAAAATTGTCCTTACAGTTCCACACATAAGCTAGCTGTGTGTGCCTAGAATCCCATATAGTTATTATACAGAAATGATAAAAATTAACAATAGCAATGACAATTTTGTTTTGTTTTAAGACAGAGTTGTTCTGTGTAAGGTTGGCTGTCCTATACTGGCTTTCAGAACAAGCTGGCCTTGAATTCAAGGAATCTGCCTATCTCTGCCTCTCCGAGTTCTGGGATTACAGGTGTGTGCCACTGCACTCAGCTCTGTTTATTTATTTATTGTTAACAACACCACCAACAACAAAAACTCAGAACTTCCACAGACAGTCGTGAAGCACCTTTCTAAGAAACACAGTATGACCAGCAGCCTTAGTGTCATATAGCCCAGTTTATGTGGAAAGACAAAAGGCACTGTGCTAGACAGAATTCAATTCAGAATTATAACTTTTTTCTTTATAAATAAAATAGACAACTTAATTTAATAAACTATGTATATGTAAATATATATATATAACTGTGAATGTATGAAGGAGAAACTGTTTTTGATATGTTCAAAAACTCCAAAGTATCTTTAAAAGAATCTTTAAACTAAATGACCAAGAGATATGAAAGAATTACAGCATAGTATAATTTGTTTGATAGCGGATTTTCCTCCTTAATGAGAAATAACACTAGTGTGTTTGTCTCAGCAGACACTGTGGTCATCCATCTCTTACCCTGCCTCTAGTTGGAGTGATGTGTGTGTGTGTGTGTGTGTGTGTGTACCAATGATACTAATTTCACAGCCTAGGTTGAGATTATGAACTAAGACTGATACAGTCTTAGGTTGAGCTGTGGTAAAATGAAATGAATATTTTGGTTTTGGTACAAAGGTAAATATATTACTATATAAGAAATTGAAGACCTATGAAAATATTCTTGCAGGTTTTTAAAGCCAGATGCAACAATGTATTAATAACTCCATTCTCAATGCCAAAAGTATACTTAATCTCTGATACGTATTATGACAAATATATCCATTTAGTAGAACAGAGCAGAAATACGTATAACCTAAAATATTTATGTAGTAATAAGATACAGATTGCAAAGTACATTTATACATATTATATAGTTGCTCACAGGTTTTATAATCATAAGAAAGTGTCTAAAAATATATGTTATTTGTAAAAGATCAGGAATTCCCCAAAATTACATTTCTATATATGTCTACCTTTTTGTTCTAACTAAAGTAGAGACAAAAGACTTTTCCAGGTGTGCTTACCTGTGATTTCATAGTACACAGATTTCCTTATTGTCACATGTTGAGCAACACATGACCTACAATTTTGTAGGTCTGTGTCCTACAATTTTGTCAAGAAATATTTGCATCTGCCATTGTCATTTCTACACACACATGCACATACGCATCATATATGTTCAATATATCATGTGATAAATGAGCTTCAAATAATGAGCAACCATCATTATAATAATTTATGTTATCTAAGTTGTATAAAAAGACATAAAATTAAGTAAAGTTGCCAAAATGTAAATAAATGTTATTTTTAAAATGTAATTTGTAGTCCCAATGGAGGAAGATTTATATCTCTTTAACAAATTAAGGCAGCTGTTTGAAGCTTGTCATATTTTAGCAGAGTCTAAAAGCAGAAGAAGGCAGCAGCCATATCAGAGGGGATATTTTGCGTTTGAGAAGAATCACAACCAAGAGGAATAGAATGCAAGAAATGATCAAACTGAAGGCTGAAATCAATAAAATAGAAACAAAGAGAACAATACAAAGAACCAGTGAATCAAAGATTGAATCTTTGTCAAAATCATTAACATTGACAAAACCTTATCCAAATTAATGAATGCCAAAAATGAATATCCAAATTTTAAAAGTCAGAAATCATGTAACAGCAACAACATACACTGAGAAAATCCAGAGAACCATAAGGACAAACTTCATAAAACTGTACTCCATCAAAATGTAAAATCAAAAGACATGATTTTCTCAGTAGGTACCACTTATCGAAGTTAATCAAGACCAGGTAAACTATTTAAATACAACAATGACCCCTAGTGATTTAGAATCAAGCTCCCAGACCCCCTGTTCAAAGGAAGCACCTAGGCTGTTCTGTTTCCGAGTGGGCTCCCTAGTAAGGAGCACAGGTGCTGTTCCTGACATGAACTCAGTGGCTGGCTCTTTGATTACCTCTCCCTGTGGGGTACAGCCTTGCCAGGCTATAGAGGAAGATGATGCAGCCAGCCTTGATGAGACCTGATACGCTAGGGTCAGATGGGAGGGGAGGAGGTCTTCCCCTATCAGGGAACTAGGTAAAGGGCATAGGGGGAGAGGAGAGTGGGTAGATGGGACTGGGAGGAGACAATGGAGGGGGCTGTAGAGGGGATACAAAGTGAATCCATTGCAGTAAATAAATAATTTTTTTAAAGTCTCCCAACCTTAAAAAAAAATTCCATAGGCAGAAAATTTAACACAAAATTCTGCTAGACTTTCAAAAAAGAGTTAATGCTAATAGTCTTCACATTATTCCACACAACAGAAACAAAAAGAACATTGTCCTTTCCATTCTACGAGACCACATTTAACCTAATATGCAAACAACATGATGCAGAGAAGAAAGAAAATTACAAACCAATTCCCTTTATGAACATAGATGCAAGTATACTAAAAAATAACCTTCACCATGATCAAATAAACTTTAAACCAGAGATGCAGTGTTGGTTGAAAATATGAAAACCCATAAATGTAATCCACTGAATAAACAAAGTGAAAAAATAAACACACAATTATCTCATTTGATGCAAAAAAAATCCTTTGAGAAAATCCAAAGGAGCATACCTAAATGTAATGCAGACAGTTTACAGCAAGCCAGTAACCAATATCGACCTAGACATAAAGAAACACAAAGCAATTCCACTAAAATCGGGAATAAGACAAGGATTCCCACTTTCTCCATATCAGTTCAATATAGTACTTGAATTCTTAGTCAGCACAATAAGACAACTGAAGAAGATCAAGGCGATACAAATTGAAAAGAAAACAGTCAAAGTATCTTTATTTACATATGATATGATGGTATATATCATGACCCCAAAAAATTCTAACAGGGAACTGCTACAGGTGTTAAACACTTTCAGCAAAGCAGATGGATACAAAGTTACCTCACTCCTATATACAAACTACAGATAAAGAAATCATGGAAGCAACACCTTTCACAATAGCCCGATATGATATAAAATATCTTGGAATAACTGTAACCAAGCTAGTAAAAGACTTGTATTTTAAAAACTTCAAGACTTTGAAGAAGATATCAGAAGATGGAAAGATCTATCGTGCTCATGGCTGGGTAGGATTAACATAGAAAAAATGGCCATCTTACCAAAAGCAGTTTATAAATGCAAGGCAATCCTCATCAAAATTGCAACAGAATTTTTCACAAAACTTGCAATGACAATTCTTAACTTTGTATGAATATACCAAAAAAAAAGAAAGAGAAAAAGAAAAAGAAAAAGAAAAAGAAAAAGAAAAATATCCTCCAAGCTAGCTAAAACAATACTGAAGACTAAAGAACTGTAGGAGGTCTTACTGTTTCTGATCTCAAGTTATACTACAGAGCTATAGCAATACAAACATGAAAGCACATGGTTTTGGCATAAAAACAGACACGTGGATCAATGTAATCGAATTGAAATCCCAGACACAAACCCATATACCTACGGACAACAGATTTTTGATAAAGAAGCCAGACATACACAACAGAAAAAAGAAAAAAATCTTCAACAACTGTTGCTGGCCACACTGTACGCCTGCATGTGAAGAGTGAAAATAGATACATATTCATCACCCTTCACAAATCTCATCTCCAAATGATTGAAGACCTCAGTGTAAAACCAGGACACTGAAGCTAAGGTGGGGAATAGCCTTGAACACATAAGCAAAGGAGATACTTCTCAACAGAACAACAATAGTACAGGCACTAAGATAAAATAAGACAGGGTCCTCATGAAACTGAAAAGCTTCTGTAAGGCACAAGACATCATTAACCAAGCAAAATGGCAGCCTACAGATTAGGAAATGATTTTTACCAACTTCACATCTAATAGAGGACTAACATCCAAACTGTGTAAAGAACTCAAGAAGCTAGACATCAAAAAGCAATCCTATTTAAAAAATGGTTATACATCTAAATGAATAATTCTAATTCTAAACAGAGGAAACTAAAATGGCTGAGAAACACTTAAAGAAATTTTCTTAGCCATCAGGGATGTACAAATCAAAATTACTTTGAGACTCCATTTTATACCTGTTACAATTTCTAGGATCGGTATTATAAGTGACAGCTCACGCTGATGAGGATATGGAGCAAGGGGAACACTCATCTATTGCTGTTGGAATTATAAACATGCACAGCCACTATGGATATCAATATGGTGGTCCCGCAAGGATACAGTTAGGGGAAGAGTCATACCACTCTTTGGCATATAACCCAAAAGGTGCTTCATGCTACCACAAGACTCTTACTCAACTATGTCCGTTGCTGCTCTATTCATAAGAACCAGAAATTGAAAACAACCCAGATGTCCCTCAACAGAAGAATAAATAAAGAAAATGAAGTACATTTACACAATGGAATATTATTGAGCTGTTAAAAACAACAACAAAAAAGACATCATGCAATTTGTGGACAAATAAATGGATATAGAAAGAGCCTCCTATGTGAGAAAACCCAGCCCTAGAAAAATAAATTCAGTGTGTATTCAATTATATCTGGATATTAGCCACTAAATGAATGTTAAGCAAGCTACACAGGGGTGAAGCATAGAGGAAGGGACTCATGGGCACCCACAGATATCCATGAAAAGAGAAATAGAATAGATTTTAAGGTAGACTAGAGCCTGGGGGAGTGGCCTGTTAATGAGCAGATCCAGGTACGAATGGAAAGGTGAGATGGGATTGATGGAGGAAATAAGACATGTAGAATTAAGGGGCAGTATGGAAACTGTAGTGGAAACTTCTTCTGAAGGCAATCATAATGAAATATCTAAATGATAAGGAAGATAATACCCCACCTGGCCATCTCTTGTCACAAAAAAAAAAAAAAAAAGGCTTCTAATACATAGCTTGCTCTCCACAAACTGACAGCAAGGCCACATTGCCGAAGACGATAGCCACAGAACTCATTGCACATGGAGAGGTCAAGCTGATACCTACATAGAACATTTATCTCTGTGTTCTAGTGTCTATGACATGGAAAGGTACTTTGTAGGCTACAAAAAGAAAAATGTAAACACCAAACTGAAAATAAATAAATAAATAGAGACCTAGCCCAGAGACCTAGGGTAAAACCAAATACCAATGGAAGAAAAAAAAAAGTAACTATAAAATGAATGATATTCCTCTACTCATAGATCACTGCCTCATTCGGTCATCATCAGAGAAGCTTCCTTCTGCAACAGATGGGAATAAATACAGAGAAACACAGCCAGACATGACACAGGGAGAATGAGAGACCTTGGAACACACAGTTCTAAATGGGGAATTTCCATAAAATCCCTTCTCTTAAGAGTTCAGGGAACCTCATGGAGGAGGAGGCAGAAGGACTGGGAGACTATAGGGATGGAAGATACCAGAACAAGACCCTCAAAAAAAAAAAAAAAAAGAACTGATCAAAACTCATATTAACTCACAGGGATTGACACAGCCCTACATGGGTCTACATGGGTCTATGCTATGTCCCTTGTGTATCAAGTATAGTTTTCAGTTTAGTTCTTTCACTGGACTCCTGGGTGTGTAAATGAGTAGGCCATTGCTTCCTGTGCCTTCTCTCGGTGCTCTTATTTTTCTGCTGGCTTGTCTTGGCCAACTTTGACATCATTTTATCTTACCATGTTTTACTTTGTTATGTTTTGTTGTTACCCTTTAGAAGCTCATCTTTGCTGACGAGAGACAGAAAAGGAGTAGATCTGGATGGGAGACGATGTGGGAGCAACTGGTGAGAGAAGAGGGTGAGGCAAACATATTCAGATAAAAAAAGGGAAATAAAATATTTTAGAAAATACTCCCTCTTCTTTCATAGGCTAGCAATGTTTTTCTTTCTCTGTTACTCCTTGAAACTGCTAAAGTCTACTCGGTGGATCACCTATCACTAGTGAACTGGCAAGTGCTGAAAGGGCAAAAAGATGTACCAATTGTCACACTATCCCTCTATGTCTTACTTTGATGACTTGTTTATGAGTTTGAGTAATCTGGTATTTCTTTCCTGTCCACAAACTGGCATTTTAAATATATACTGGCCATCTCTTTTTTGAGGGGTGGGGGTGGATTTGTTTTTGTTGTTGTTGTTTGTTTAATTTTGGGGTTTTTTTTTTTAGATTTTCCTCTCTCATCGGCCACATTTTGCTTCATCACTAGAACATGAAGTTTCCTAACTCTTTTATAAATTAAATTTTTATTTTTTATATTAATTATGGGTTATTTACTTTGTATCCCAGCTGTAGCCCTCTTCCTCATTCCCTTCCAATCCCATCCTCCCTCCCTCCCTCATCTCCTCCCTGCCCCTCTCCAAGTCCACTGATAGGGGAGGTCCTCCTCCTCTTCCATCTGACCCTAGCTTATCAGGTCTCTTCAGGACTGGCCGCATTGTCCTCCTCTGTGGCCTAGCAAGGCTGCTCCCCCTCAGGGGGAGGTGATCAAAGATTTGGGGTTTTTAAGAGTCAGGATTTTTCTGTATAACTCTGGCAGTCCTCGTTCTTGCTGTGTAGACCAGGCTGACCTTGAACTCAAGAGATTTACATGTGTCTGCCTTCCTAGTGCTGGGATTAAAGGCATGTGCCTCCGCCATTTTTTTTAATTGTTATTTGGTAAAAAAGTTGTTTCCAAAGAAACTAACTCATTACAGCCAGAATTAGAAGTCACGTTCTTTTCACTAGTGAAAACTTTCAAGGGGTTTTTATACGAGACAGTTTACATAACTAATCGATAGATCTCAGACATTCTTAGCAGTTTAATTTCTCAAAAACAAAGAGATGAAAATTTCATAATCTCTTTACATGTTTCTAGGCATACCTCATCTGTTATCATCTCAAACTGCTCATCAAATGTTAAACAGCTTTTGCTCTTTCTATATATACCAAAATTATGCTAAAGATGATACTGATGTTAAGGCATAGAATGTTAAATAATTTCAAGAAAAAAATTTTTTAGCATGTATAAAAAGTTACCGTGTCATTCTTCCAGCATCAGGACACAATGTGCATCTTGTTCTTTCTTTTTTATTTCTCTTTTGTGTTTCCCTTTTTGTTTGTTTGTTTGATTGCTTGCGAGCTTGATTTTTCAAGACAGGGTTTCTCTGTTTAGCTTTGTATGTCTTGAACTCATTCTGCAAACCAGGCAGGCCTGAAACTCACAGAGATCTACGTGCCTTTGACTCCCTGGGTGAATTTTCTTTGTTGTAAATCAAAATGGATTGTTAACATAAAGTAGTGGTTTAATGTGAGCCGCACTACAACAACATCTGAATAGTTTTATTTTAATTTTTAATATCAAACCTAATTAAAGAGTAAAACTTTTTAATTATAAAAGTTTTAAAATATATTAAATATATATTCTTTATATATTTGTAAATTATGTTTATATATTTTAAATATAAAAACTTTTCTTTCATTATAGAAAAAATAAACACACACAATATAGAAGCAAATATCTGAAATTTAAGTATCCAGATAATTAAACATTTCAAGAAATAGCTTTTCAGCCATACAGAATATGTATATATTCTGTAAAAGCTTTAAGTCCCTTTGTCACCTAGTAAGTTGTCTCATGTTGGACCGATTATATGCTTCAAAGTTAAGGCCTGTTTGTAGGGTAGAATAACATACCATAAGATCTTTGAAAGCATTACACAAATAATACGCAGATATTCCTAAGCAAATGTTTGTATAAACTGCACAAGGAACGTCAGCTACCTCTTTATAAAAGTGCTTTTTATGTATGCATAACTCACAGGACAAAAAGCCAGAGAGTAATGTGACAGATAATGAAAAATGAATATTGTCATATGGAGCTTAAAATGCATTTTATTTTTCGGTGTTTAAAGACAAAGTTTTGGCAAAATTTCCTACAAAAAGCTAGCTGAAGATATTTTCTACTTCAAGTGCAGTAGGGTCTATTGCGACTTCTGAGTTCTGTCATTGTTGCACAGATGCAGACATTGACAACCTTTAAATGGATATGGTTGGTTTTTTAAAAATAAAATATGATTTCTAGAAGTAGGTGGTGAGTGAGGTGGTTCATAAGCTCTTGTTTATTCGTCTCCCACTTGGAGCATCAGTTGGAAAGGGCATAGTTATATTTTTAATTTTTAAATCAGCAGAATTCCTAGTCATGCCTTTTTCCCTTAAATTTTTGTAGATGGATATGCATACTGTTGATATGTTTTAAGTACTTTATTTAGGTTAATTGCTGACAGCTTTGCTAACACATGCTATTCCATCAGAAAACTGAAACCCTAATTCAAACTCTCATGCTACCAGTGTTTGAAAATATCACCTTCTAACAACCTTGCCTACATGGTGATATTTATTTTTATAGGATTTTCTTTGTATCAAATATTTGCTATATTATCAATATTCTTGAAACTGAAAACGAGGCCCTTCCCCCACCACGCCATACAGTGCCCTTGGGCAGAGGATACCCAGAGGCCAAACCATGTTGGTCCAGGTGGGTGGTGGACACTCAGAGGCCTTCCAGCAGTGTGGCCTGCCTGCAGCTGTAGTCCCTACAATGTACAAGAATGTGGTGGACAGATGAGAGGGAAAGAGAAGCCAGAAAGGCTTAGGTATTATAAAGAGAAGAACTAGAAACTCGAAGAGAGGAACAGCCTGATGTGAGTAGCCTGCCCTGCTCCCTGAGGCCATGGCGGAACCAAGCTGCTGCTGGGCATAATGTCTGGGTCTGTGCATGAAGCAGAATGTCTATTTTGATGTCCATGGTCTACGTTGCCGCTAAAGGCCATGTGGATGACACTGGTCTGAGCAGCCACCTGGATTCATGTTGATGTGCAGTGAGAGCTGTCCCTGCCCCTCATCTGTTGCAGCATGCAGGAGAGCAGGCCCTGCACCTTGCCTGGGAAGCACAATAGAGAGGTCCCTGTGGTCAAGGTACAGCTGAGCCTCTTGGAGGTGTGAGAGCAGGAGAACTGGCCCAACCTCTACCTATCTGTAGTACTCCAGAGAGAGTATCCCATACCACTCCTGGGCAGCTTATAAAGCTGGCTCTGCTGGTGGTGTGGTGAGTTATCCCTGAGGGCATGAGAGCAGTGAGAGAGGACACTGCCTCTTGTCAGCTGTGGCATTGGGTGAGGTAGCCTGGGCAGTGTTAGAGAGCTCACCCTGGTGGTGTAGGTGCAGGAGAGCTTGCAGAGCTACCACCCAGGCTCAGATCCAGGACTCTAAGTTGGTCCAATCCAACACCTACTTAACTTATGAACTACCAGAGCAGGTGAAGGAGCCAGTTCTACAGATGCAAAGCCGCGGGATCTGTGTGACAGAGGACAAAAACAGGATACCCGAGAAAAGTCCCAGTGAGGATCTAATATTGATAGTGTAGCAGAAGCCAGATGCCTGGACTCAGACCAATGACTCATTGCAATGATTATTTTCAAGTAAAGATGTGTGGACAAAAGGGTGTACTTTGTGACACACTGTGACACTGCAACTTCCACAACATATTTTTTTATGTTTATTTTTATTTTCTTTCAGTCAAGAGGTTGCAAAGGTTGATGGTGGATATGAAGAAGTAGGGAGATGAGTAGATTGGAGTGCATGATATAAAATTTCCAAAGAAGTAACAAAAATAATAAATTATAGTATTCACTTGATATTTAAATACAATTTATAGGCTAGATCATTTTTGTTTAATTCTAATGAAATCAATCATCATTCTGTTGCATACAAGAAACACACCTCAACAACAAAGATTACCTCAAGTAAAGTGTTAGATAAAACCTTTCTAAGAAAATGTGCCCAAGAAGCAAGCTGGTATAGCTATTCTAATATTTAAAAATGAAAAAGTCATCAAACCAAAATTATCAAAAGAATTGGAGAAGGGCATTTTATGCTCATCAAAAAAAAAAAAATCCACCAAGGTAGCATTTTAATTTGTAAAATCTATGCCCCAAATGCAAGGGCACTCACAATTATAACAGAAACATCATGAAAATTTAAATCACATACCAAACCTCACACATTGCAGAGCTACCACCCAGGCTCAGATCCAGGACTCTGAGTTGGTCCAATCCAACACCTACTTAACTTATGAACTACCAGAGCAGGTGAAGGAGCCAGTTCTACAGATGCAAAGCCGCGGGATCTGTGTGACAGAGGGCAAAAACAGGATACCCGAGAAAAGTCCCAGTGAGGATCTAATATTGATAGTATATTAGATATTAGATATTAGAAGACTTCAATATTTCACTCTACCTGAAAGGACAGGTCATCCAGACAAAACTAAATAGAAAAAATGATGGAGCTAATATGTTATGAATCAAATGGACCTAACAGAAATCAATAAAATGGAAACAAAGAGAACCATACAAAGTATCAACAAAACAAAGATTGATTTATTGAGAAAATCAAAAAGATTGACAAACCCTTATCCAAACAAACCAAAAGTCAGACAGAGAGTATCCAAATTAACAAAATCAGAAACAAAAAGGGAAACATAACAAGAGACACTGAATTAATTTAAGCAATTATTAGGTCATACAACAAATACCTCCTTATTTTACTGCTTAAAATCAGTTGATTTTGGTTTTAAATTTATGAGATTTTCTATCGAAATTACTTTGTTGCATATAAGAACCAAGTTTTCATTCATAAACTTACATTCATCTTATCAATATTTACTCGAATGTGTTTGAACAAATGCAAATTGCTCTTGATGAAACCAACACTAACGTACACAATTCCTAGAAATTCCTTCATCATGTGTTTTGTGTGGCATTTTATTTTCTTTGATTTTTTTCACCTAACAGTGTTACTTAAAATTTTACCATGTGGCTAAATATAAATCTTATACATTTAGTTGCACTTCCACCACAAAACAAAAACAAATACAAAACCCTGTATGTTATATATTCACTTCCTTACTAAGGCCATCTGAAATGGTTCTCATTCTTCACCTTTGGGAACAGTTAGCTTGTGATAAATCATCATACCCACCTATGTGAAAACTCCTGTTGGATGTAAGTCAAGACGGAGATGGCTGGATTATGGAATACGTCTATTTTTAATATCTTTAGGTACTGCCAAATATTGCTTATGGAACTAACTAATTCAGTGACTGAAAAAAAATCTTATGAATATAAAGCAATTTTTGTTGGCCATCATTCATGAAATTGTATTTCAGATTTTGATTCTTCTCTCTTCTGCTAACTGTCTTGCGATGACTATTAATAATTTGGGATTTCTTAATTTTTTCTTAGATTAATTTATGCATTTGCAATATTATAATTTGAAGAAGGGGAAATATAAATTTATTGTGTAGCTGTTCTCATATTACTGCAGTCAAAGATCTTCAATATGAAACATCAGAATGAGGTAACAATAAAATAACAGAAGAAAATAATTTTATTTTTTATCATTGATAACCTCTTACTACATAATGCTTGACACATATTTCTTAGATTTTCAGTTTTCTTCAGAAAGCTTCAATGTTATGATTGGCAACAGGGTAGGTATACCTTTTCACTTTTGAATTTAGCCAAAATGTCTTCCCAGTGTCTGTCAGTCATACTATAAAGTAAATATTGTGTTCAGTGAAAAACTTGGTAGTTAAAATGACAGCTCTCTTAAAAAAGTGGACTTTCTGTCTTTTTTTTTTTTTTATCAAAATAAGCACCATATTTCATTATGGAGAAGAATGGTTCTTTCATCCACACTCCTAATTCAGTCATGTAGACTTAAACTCCTGGGCAATATCATATACTGTTTCATGAAATATTTTTTGACTGAAATTGTTTCTTTTCACTGTGAATGTTTGACAATGCCAAAGATGAGCTTGCAGCCTAGGAGAGGATATACTGCATGATCAAAATCAAGATCAATGAATACTAATTCAGCTGGGTGGCCCTGTCAATACACAGACCTTGAATATCACCATCTCAGAGAGCAACAGAGCAAAAAGTAACTAATGTATCAACACAATTATGAAAGTAATTTTAACTTAATGGATCTTGCGTTTGTACGCAGGCTTTTCATCACAGTAAATCCACCTTAGCTAAGTAATTGGCTTGCAAGGTAAAATAAATAAATAAATAAATAAATAAACTTTATTTTAATTCACACTTTTGAAAGTCACAGTATATACTCAGAGGACCCCTTTGATTTGGTGGTTGGGTGATACTGAACACTATGATGAAGAACAAGAGGATATGCTCCCACAGGGTGGGAAAGACAGCAGGCTTCCACACAGGACAAAACTCCAGCAAACCGAACGTTCACTAGGCCCAAGTTCTGAATTCTTAGAGTTTTCTTCCACCTCCTCAGAGGGACACACACTGTGGATTAAATATTTAGCAAGGTGTATGTTGAGAATAAGCCTGTGAGGGGTTATTCTGGACTCAGATGGGAGCACCATAACCCTCAGAAGTCTATCACTCCTAAAATATTAGGCTGCTGGGTTATTGATTGTTTCTTTTATAAATAATTGTATTCATACATTACAGCACTAGTTTTCAGGATTTTGAGATAAATGGGATAAGCAATATTACACAGGAAACACAAGATATAAATTATGTAATTTGCCATGACTTCTTTCCTTTTAAAAGTAATGTTCATAACTTAAAGGTTTACTTATGAGGATTATTTCCTTAAAAGTGCTTTGTATTTCTGTCCTAGGGCCAAAAGAATCTTAGCAACATAAATTAACACCCTTCCTTAAGATTTTAATGTCATTTGCCAACTCATCATGTTTGCATGTGACTTCCTTATGTATTTCTGGAAAGTTAAAAAAAATTCTCATAAATTCTTTGGTCTTATAAAACCTTGTTCATAAAGATCTTACAAAACCAAGGAATATCAGGCATCTCCAACTCTTTCTCAGTAGGCTATCTTTTGGCAAATGTTTCAGGCAACCATTCATACAAGCTTTTGACACCTTTTTTAAAACTGTGCGAGCTTCCAAACCAAACCCAGAATCTCCACTGAGTGAGCCCATATCAATAAACTCAGCCTAATCTAGTTTCGTATTCCTTCCACCATTATCCCACACCCTTAAAATGCATTCATACACAAGCTCCCCAGACTTCTGCTTCAATAAATTAGCAATAATTCAATAACTAGCATTAAGTCCTTTAGGAGGGTAGCACACCTCCTCATGGACTATACATTCTACCTTCCCTACAGGAACCTTCTTAGTCTTAAGACTAGTGATAGTTCTGGAAACAACTATTGATGGGCTCTAAGTGACAGCACTATTTCTCCTTCAGAGAAACTCACTGCTGCTTTAGCATACAATGTGGGATTAATTTCCTCAGTCAAAGGTGAAGACAGTAATATTTCAGAGGGTCGAAATGAAGGCAGAGCTACTACTTCAGTTCAGATAAACTCTTGAAATTCAAGTTTAGGGATTCAAGGTTCTCAGATTCACTAGGATCCTCCAACATCTCCCATCAAAAATTAGAGAATCCCAATTCTTTACCAATTAATGCCTTTACTTTAACTGCTGGCTCCTTCCAGCCAAGACTTGAATTTTCACTGTAATTCAGCCAGCCTTATAAGGCTTTGATCTGATTTTCCACAACTTGAGCACTGTGGCTAATGGAGAGAAGTTCTCTTCCAGGGAACACTTAGAAATCTTTAGACTGTTTGTAATCATCTGGAAAGGGTCATTTATCAGTAAGTTCATCATTGTCTATCATCATAATTATGAGATGCTAGAAGTTGTTAAATTTTGTGATGGAGCTCATCCCTATCCTTTGTCAATTTATCCAGAGATGCTAAGAGAAACCATCTTCTTCGTTTTCCTCAAACTGTCAAATATTCATTTACAGGGTCACCAAATCCATTGCTGTACAAAATTGGTAAATCAAATTCATTTATCTCTTTAAGTCTGTAATATAGTTCACAATATGGGCTTTCTAAACTCTCTCAAGCTGCTAGTAACTGGAGAGGGTTCAGTAACTGCAGGTGTTGGCAAGCTGAAAAACCTATTCCAGATACCTAAAAGATTGTCTTTGTTGCTTTAGAACCACTTCTGGTATAAAAATCTTTATTATTTAGGGTTTTCTAGATAACAGAACTTATGAAATGAATATCTATATATAGAGAGAAGATTTATTAGAATGAGTTACCAGCTGTGGTCCAGCTAATGCAACAATGGGTGCCTTTGAACGGAAAGTGCAATGATCCAGTAGTTGCTGAGCCCTGAGACTGGTGTCTCAGCTGGGCTTCAGTATACACTGAAATCCTAAATAAGCAGGGTCTAGAGTCAGTGAATAGACTTATTAGCTAGGTGAAGGCATGTAGTCAAGGAGCAAATGTTTCCTTCTTCCATGTCCTTATATAGGCTTCTAGCAGAAGATGTGACCCAAATTAAAGGTGTGTCTTTTTGCCTCAAAATCCAGATTAAAGAAATGATATTTCCCAGCTCAAAAGATCTGTATTAAAAGAATGTTTTCAGACTATAAGGGAACCTTCAAATTAAATAAGAATCCCTCACAGATGTGCCCTCCATTTTTCGTTTTAGTTAATTCCAGATGTAGTCAAGTTGCCATCCAAGAGTAGCCATCACAAACTCTTGGCCACATCAGGACAAATGTAATTTTCTAGTGTTTATGAGCAGGGTTTATCTTGATTTAGTAAGATCTTGTTTATGAAAAACTGGTTTTAAAACAGAAAGAAATCATTCTACCCTTCCTATTTGCTAAAGCAAGAACTCAGAAAAAAAAACAAAAAAAACCTGGCACTCCTCTACCTACTTTCCAGTAATATTCATGGACACAATGCTAGTTTATATGCATCTCATAGTCCACTTAGAGTGGGGAATTATAAATTAATGGAAATTTACAGAATGGAAGGAGGAAAACAGAGTCATTAATTAGTTCATTTAAGAGCACTACTTGAGAATAACTAAATTTGGCTACTGAATATATTTTTTTTTTTGTCTCATAATTTTTTTATTTTTTTATAGATAAATTATGTTTATTGGAATATTACATAGCAGCCAAAATATACAAACTACTACCATGCATAACAATTTGAATATTTATTGCCAATATGGTGTTGAATAAAAACCATGCCAAAAAATAATTTCATACTGCAGAATACATTTGTAGCACATTTTAAAACAGAAAAATTAATCTAAGGGATTAAATACCAAAATAATGGTTATTTGAGGGGAAAGTGAAAGATGTAGTTTGGAGTCAGACAAGGAAGAGATTGATGATTGTAAGATTATTAGATAGCAGGAATCTTATTTTTTCTACAATTATATTCTTGTGTTCTTAGAGCCATAAAAATAATCCTGCCATCTAATGCATGTTTACTAGTCATTGGGTCAGTTAATGTCATGTATGTCATGTATCAATTGAGAACATTAAAAAAGTTTTGTTTCCTTTCAGTGATGGTGGTATTGGAAATTGAATTCAGGGCCTGCACCTCCATCATGCTACAGTCCAGCCTTCTTTTTCATTTAATTGGAGACAGGAATTTACTACATTGTTCAGGCTAGCCTTGAACATGTGTTCTTGCCTCAGTCTCTTGAGTAGCTCAGATTTTAATCCCATGCCACCGGGTCTGGCTCAGTGTTTCAGTGTTTTTTTTTTTTTTAGACAGAGCTTGTCTGTACATTTTAGTGTATTGTTTTTAGTAAATTTCTCATAGTCTGAGAAAGATAAGCATAATGTATTATACAAGCTTTGTAATATTTAATATTGTTGTCCAAGGGTTGACTCTTGTAATTAAATTTCTGTGATAATTGCAGACAATAATTCTGGGCTAAGATGTGTGTAGGTGAAAAGGTCTTCCACAATTTGGGGATTTATCTAAACTGAATAGCCAACTTACTATTACTCTCAGGTGAATGAAGCCTAAACCATTCAGTGGCAAGTATTTTCTGCCAGGGATTGTATAGAAGGTCACATGACTTGTTCCCTAATTTTTACTGCTTCAATAAAATCTTTTAATAACAGGAAGGTGGTTCCATTAGCCATTCTAACTGGCTTCTGAAGTATAGTCATGATAACCTTAAAATTGCAAGGAGATCTCTAGGACTGTGGTACCAGGTTAAAGATAAGCGTTTGTGAAGTTAACTGTGTGTATGTTTATATCAGAATATCTGTCAGTTGCTTTCTGGGACCACAAAAACATGAGATGGACTTATAGTCAAGGAGAAGACATTTTGTGTGTTGAAAAGCAAAGCATATTCTCTAAATATAAAGACAGATAGGCTATAATCAATTAGTAGAATTACATTAGTGCACCCTCTCTATGTTAATATATAAAGTAGAAGGGCATGACAATACACTTGCCTGGTGTGTGTGAGGCCATGAATTAAATACATTTATACTTTTTTTACAGGACGTGAAAAAAAGAAATGTAATCTTGTGATAGCATGGCTATGTAAATGAGATATTTGGTAAAAGTTCTTCAGATTATGCTTGAGTTTGCACATATAAATGATTGCAGACCTAATGATATAAACAGACTAATATAAAATAATTATAGAATGGGACATATCTTCTGAAAACATTTTAAAATGCCTCCTCTCTCTGAACATTTAATGATATTTGGGTATATACACAAATAATATAAACCATTCATTATCCAAGAATTAAGGGAAGAACCTCTTTTTTTAACAACAGTTGTATTATTCTATTACTTTATTTTTGAACTTTAGCATTTACATACTAAAGTGTACATGTGGAGGTTGGAGGACAACTTTTGGTCAGTCCTTTAACCATGTAAGTTCTAGGGTCAAAATCTGGTCACCAGTCTCTATAAACAGTGCCATTGTGATAGCAAGTGCTTTAACCATGTAAGTTCCAAGATCAAACTCTGGTCACCAGTCTCTATAAACACTGCCATTACTTTCGAAGCCATCTCACTACTCCAGACTTCCTTCATCTCTGTGTCTTGCTCGCATGTAGAGCCAAAGCAAGGATGGGGACTCATTGCATGACATCATTCCCATTAAGTGGAGATTAAAGAGGGAAATCCACAAATACGGAGTGAATTCAAGCCAAGTGTCAAGAGTAGATAATGAAAAACAAAATGATAAGTAAATAAATAGAATCCACTAAAGGAAGGAAAAATACAGATTGTAGATTTATAGACAGAGTTCTAAAAGTAAAAAAAAAAAAAAGAGTACATAAAGGCCCAAGAGCTATAAGTTAAGCTTGTCTTGGCTTAGCAAAGCAGATGATTAATTGTACAGGCACTTTAGCCTCTCCACTCCTTTGTGTAGTCATTCACTGAACAAATGGTTACTGATCTCATAATTCCTGGCCTGGCGGATACGCACAGTGCAATTCACATTGATGAATAATGCAGATATAATTACTGTTTACATGGAGAGTGTGCTTATTATACTATAGAGGATATAAAACCTGAACAACTGAAAAAACAAATAGTTGGAATTGCCATGAAAGCAAACAAGTTAAGAAATCTGTATGAAGAATGGGCTTTGTATTGGTTCTTTTTTTTTTTTTTCAATGCAGTTTATTCAGGAACCTTGAACAATCATCTGACCCTGGGGAAAGCCAGCCCACAGCTTAAATAGCCTCTGGGTAGCCAACCCAGGCATGCCACGTGGGCAATGCAGATAGGTCCACATACATGGAAGCAAGCCAGATCCTCAGCCATAGCCAAATGTGGAATTGTTTGTGACAGAGAGCACTCACCATCGGGAAGGTGGAAGGCAGAAACCAGCTCCATCTTTAAGGCACAGCATTCCGAAGCTCTTTATAGTTCCCCCTTTTTGTTTTAGACGTATCAGGCAAGAGTAGAGGTCTGATCTCTGATATTAAAAATAAATTGGGACTTTGTACTGATGTTCATTTAGGTGTCATCCACCCAAAGAGCATCAGACCCATCTGAAACCTTTTTCTCAGAGGCAGGACCTGGGGTATCAACCCGCATTCAATCAGAAGGAGTAGATGGCTGGAAATAATCAAACTCAGGGCTGAAATCAATCAATTGGAAACAAATAAAACAATTCAAAGAATCAATGAAACCAAGAGCTGGTTCTTTGAGAAAATCAACAAGATTGACAAACCCTTAGCCAGGCTAACTAAAAGGCAGAGAGACACCACCCAAATCAACAAAATCAGAAATGTAAAGGGGGATATAACTACAGACACTGAGGAAATCCAAACAATCATTAGGACTTACTTCAAAAGTCTATATGCCACAAAATTCGAAAATCTAAATGAAATGGACAATTTTCTTGATCGATTTGACTTACCAAAGCTGAATCAGGACCAGGTAAATCAACTAAATAGTCCTATATCCCCCAAAGAAATAGAAGCGGTCATCAAAAGTCTCCCATCCAAAAAAAGCCCAGGACCAGATGGCTTCAGCGCAGAATTCTACCAGACCTTCAAAGAAGAGCTAACACCAATTCTCTTCAAACTACTCCACACAATAGAAACAGAAGGAATATTACCAAATTCATTCTATGAAGCCACAGTCACCTTGGTACCTAAACCTCACAAAGACTCAACAAAGAAAGAGAATTTCCGGCCAATCTCCCTTATGAACATTGATGCAAAAATACTTAATAAAATATTTGCAAACCAAATCCAAGAACACATCAAAGATATTATCCACTATGACCAAGTAGGTTTCATCCCAGGTATGCAGGGGTGGTTCAATATACGGAAATCCATCAATGTGATCCACCATATTAACAAACTGAAAGAAAAAAAACCACATGATAATCTCCCTAGATGCTGAAAAAGCCTTTGACAAAATCCAACATCCATTCATGTTCAAAGTATTGGAGAGATCAGGGATACAAGGCACATATCTAAACATAGTAAAGGCGATATAGAGCAAGCCTATAGCCAACATCAAACTGAACAGAGAGAAACTTAAAGCAATCCCACTGAAATCAGGGACAAGACAAGGCTGCCCACTCTCTCCATATCTCTTCAACATAGTTCTGGAAGTCCTTGCTAGAGCAATAAGACAGTTGAAGGAGATCAAGGGAATACAAATTGGAAAGGAAGAAGTCAAATTATCACTATTTGCAGATGATATGATAGTATACGTGAGTGACCCCAAAAACTCTACCAGGGAACTCCTACAGCTGATAAACACCTTCAGCAAAGTGGCAGGATACAAAATTAACTCAAAAAAATCAGTAGCCCTGGGGCTGGAGAGATGGCTCAGTGGTTAGGAGCACTGGCTGCTCTTCCAGAGGATCCGGGTTCAATTCCCAGCACCCACACGGCGGCTCCCAACAAACTGTAAGTCCAGTTCTGGAGGATCTGCCAACTTCAACCAGACAACATGTGGGCAAAACACCAATGAACATAAAAAAAAATCAGTAGCCCTCCTGTATACAAAAGACAAAAGAGCTGAGAGAGAAATTAGGGAAACAACACCCTTCACAATAGCCACAAATGACATAAGGTACCCTAACCAAGGAAGTCAAAGACTTGTATGAAAAAAAATTTCAAATCTCTGAAGAAAGAATTAGAAGAAGATATGAGAAGATGGAAAGATCTCCCATGCTCATGGCTTGGCAAGATTAACATAGTAAAAATGGCCATCTTACCAAAAGCAATCTACAGATTCAATGCAATGCCCATCAAATTACCAACACAATTCTTTACAGACCTGGAAAGAAAAATTCTCAACTTCATATGGAATAACAAGAAACCCAGAATTGCTAAAACAGTCCTCTACAATAAAAGATCTTCCGGAGGTATCTCCATCCCTGTACTAAGTTGTACTATAGAGCAACAGTTTTAAAAACTGCATTGTATTGGTTCTTATGCCTGACTTTTTGATGAAAATATTTAAGCCAAACATTCGAAATAAAGGTAAACTGAATCTTGAAAAAATATTTTAGAGGAAGGTATAATGCAAAGTAGAGGAAAGTATACTGGCAAAGGTTCTGAGAAAACAACACAATAGTATTGGTTTTTATCACAGGACAAAGCAATTAAAATAAAACAAATGTGACTGGGTATCTGGAACTCAGTGTGAGTAAAGAATGGTTAAGTGGTTAGCTATGGTCTGGCCATGACCTTAAGCAAGTATTTGGAAAGCTCTTACTTAATACAATGCTTTGTTCTATGTAAATCAATTTAAAAGAACTGACCAGGTCTCATGGTAAGAATGAAATTAAATAAGTACAAGTTCTACAAAGAGATGATGACAACATAGACCAGGGTGGTAATGCCAGATTAGCAGAAACAGAAAAATTATTTTTATATTTTAGAAATAGTGGGAAAAATATTTTGCTGTGTATCTCTATATTGAGAGGGGACATTTAGATTGGAAAAACAAGGCCCTTATCCCATTTTTATTAATTTTATTTAACAATTTTGTGTATATGGGGCAGTGTGATTTCACTTTCTCACCCACTCCCTGTTGTATCTCCCACTTATGTCCATCAATGCCTCCACTCTGTGAATGCATTATTAGCAAATCATATATTAACAAATGATAGTGCCCCCAAAATTCATCTTTAATCAGTGCTTGACTATTGATGGTCCATTTCTTTCTCTCTCTTTCTCTTTCTTTCTTTCTTTCTTTCTTTCTTTCTTTCTTTCTTTCTTTCTTTCTTTCTTTCTTTCTTTCTTTCTTTCGGTCTAAATAGAGAACCCAAAAATTTTTTATAGTGTAGGTAAGTGCTCTACCCCTGAGCTAAACCATTGGGTTTCTTCTCATCCAGACCCAGTCCAGGCATCCGCAGCTACTGTGAATTCCAGATGCAAAGGCTGTGTGTTGTTCTGAGAACGGCCTTTGATATCCTTTCTTTCTATCTTACTTCTACTTCATTCTTTGCCTATCCATCATGCAGTGCTGCCTGAGACTTAGAGAGATGGTATAAATGACATACTTAACGTTGATCATTCACTCTTTGTGCACTTATTCTCAGCAACTTGAACAGCTATGAGTCTTGGAATTCATCACTGTTCACTTGAAGGGAAGGTTGTTTCTCTGATCTTGAGCGTTTCGTTTTCTCTGTGTACTCATACACACGTTAAGATGGCAGTAAGAGGTTAAGAGCTTTACACTGTACTGTGGGGTGACATTAGCTTGTGCCCACTCAACTCTCTCTAAAGGGAAAGGAGCAGACTACAAGAGACTGAATTTTATCTGCCTCTCTTTCCAACAGACTTAAGTTCAACTTTTGCTCACAAAAATAGCTGGGAATTTTTTATTAGTCATTTAATAATAGAAGGTAATATAAAATTATAACTCCTCAAAAAAAGGAAAGGAAAGAAAGAAAAAAAGAAGGAAAGGAAAAGAAAGGGAAAAGGAAAGGAAAGGAAAGGAAAAAAGGAAAGGAAAGAAAAGAAAGGAAAAGAAACCTGGAACAATCTACAGCCGCGGCTGGAGCAGCAGAAAAGGAGATTTAATTTACTTGATTCTCTGTGGTAGTTGGTTGTTCACTAGCCTCAAAGTGATGGAAGGAAGCTGCACGTTGTTTTGGAAGGGACTGAGGAAATGCTGAAAGTCTGGTTCTCCAGACAGCAGTCCATCTCAAGCCAGGGATCTATGGATCTTCACACCATCCCAAGGTCTGAGTGGGATGTCCTATTGAAGGATGTGCAATGCTCATTCGTAAGTGTGACAGACTCACAAGTAGGAAGCTTATACACTCAGTAAGAGCAGCATGTTTGTCTCCAAGGGATATTTCATTTTGAAAACAGGTGGTACCACACTCTTATTGAAAGCACCGGGTTCCCTGTTGAAGCTTGCTAGGGCTTTCGGTGGTTTGGTCTCAGTTTGAAGCTTCTTTTATTCTCCTAAGAATTCCATGAAGCCTTCTCTCTAGGGGTACCCATTCTAGAATTTCAGGAAAAGAAAAAGTCAAATTTCTTAATGCAATTTTCCTAAATCTAGCATCATATTGTATGGAACGTGTGAATTCTGACTCTTGCTACCTGTATTCTTTGGATTTTCCAGAAAGCCAAGCGATCAATCAGCCAGATCAAACCCTGGAAATTCTAATGAGTGAGTTTGACCCAGCCGTTATGGAACAGTTCTACATGAAAGATAGTGTTACTGCAAAGGATGCCACTCGTGAGAGTGGAACTTATGACCTGATACCAGGTTTTATCACTGATGCAACATGTTCAATCCTCGGGGCTACTTAGTGGATGAAATGAAATCAGATGGAACACGTTGGACTCTTCACAGCCCTACAGAAACAAAGTTTTCTTATGTTAGCTTTGAAACAAGACTAAGTCAGACCTCCTATAATGACCTGATCAGGAAAGCTGTGAAAGTCTTCAAGCCAGAAAAATTTTGGACCACCTTGTTCATTAATCAGAGTTCTGCATGTTCCATGGTGCTTTCTTCACCCCAGAAGATTGAAGGTTTTAAAGGTCTTGATAGCCAGAGTGCTATGTTCAAGGATTACAATTTTGTTTTTACCAGTTGTGCTAAGATACAGCAACATCAGTTGAGTTGATTAAGAAAAATGAAGAAGAAAAAAAAATCAAAACGAGAAGACACACAGAAGGAGGTGGCTACTTTCTAGAAGTTCATACTGGGGACGTGCTCTGCATGACCACCTCTTTGCAGCTGCAGAAAGCCCTAGGCGTAATGATAGTGTAATCATTTTGAAGTGTATGCATTATTATACCAGGGAGTTAGATATCTTCCCTCGGCGTTTAGGTGTTCTCTGCCTCTCTTGCTGTGGGACTGAAGTGCGTGGAGAAAAGAACTTTGACTGCATGAATCTTTAGGACCCTTGTGAAAATGATTCAATCTGGTTTACACACCATGTAACATTTCTGCAGGCATCATCCAAGTCCCCCACAGGCCAGGCTTTCGTCCTCCTTAGATGCTGGCCTCAGCTGACCATCTGCAACTGTTCTATTGCTGCCAGAATTCATACAGCCAGTTACCTCCACTTTCTAGAGCGTATTCTCTACTAATGCTATTCAAAACCAAGTGTTTTATGCAACTCAGTAAAGGTTTTTCTTCTACAAGTTGAAAAGAAATGGAATTAGGAAGACATGTCACTTTGGCTAAACAACAATAACCAAATTTATTCTATGGGCTATGGTCCCACACCAATGATAGATTTATAATACTAGCCATGGATTCTCTTCTGTGGAGTGTTCCTCAGATCCAGTCAGAGAGCAGTTATCTTCTTAAGCATAGCGCCACTACTGTACACGTGCATATACATTGTTTTGCAGAGATTTTTGGTTTTTGTTTTTGTTTCCTTGGTTGGTTGGTTTTTTGTTTGCTTATTTGTCTGTTTGGTAGATTTGAGGATTCCTATTTGCCTAAGACTGTAGATGCTGTATCTCCTCCATAGCCTACATAGTAACTTTTGGGACTAGGAAAAATGGTCTGGGAAAAGGAAGCTTGTACTTCAATCCCAGGTTTATTTTTCTATATTATGTATACATTGTATGTGCTACATTTATCAATAAGGTCTTGTTATCTATTTCTCATGGCCAACCAAGAAGAATAGTAAAAACCTATCTGTTTGTTTGTTTGTTTGTTTGTTTTTTGGAGTCTCATGAGTCCTTTAAATTCAACAATTCAAGTGAGTATCTACCTCTGGTACTTTGTTTGTTTGTTAGATAACCAACAGCTACTGGAAGCAACATTTTCTAGCCTTGAAGCATTATCTCTCTTTAACCTCTTTTTTGTCCCTTAAAAATAGATTATATGGCAGCTTTATTTGTAATAGCCAGAAGCTGGAAACAACCCAGATGCCCCTCAACTGAAGAATGAATGCAGAAATTGTGGTACATCTACACAATGGAATATTACTCAGCAATGAAAAATAAGGAAATCATGAAATTTGCAGGTAAATGGTGGGACCTGGAAAGGTCATCCTGCGTGAGCTGTCCCAGAAGCAGAAAGACACACATGGTATATACTCACTCATATAGACATATAACATAGGACAAACCTACTAAAATCTGTACACCTAAAGAAACTTATCAAGAGGGAGGACTCTGGCTAAAATACTCAATCCCCATCCTGAAAGGCAAAGAGGAAGGACATCAGAAGAAGAAGAAAACAGGAAACAAGTTAGGAGCCTCCCACAGAGGGTCTCTGAAAGGCTCTGCCCTGCAGACTATCAAAGCAGATGTTGAGACTTATGGCCAAGCTTTGGCAGAATGCAGGGAATCTTATGAAAGAAGTGGGAAATAGTAAGATCTGGAGAAGATAGGAGCTCCACAAGGAGAGCAACAGAACCAGAAAATTTAAACACAGGGGTCTTTCCTGAGACTCATACTCCAACCAAGTACCATGCATGGAGATAACCTAGAACCTCTGCACAGATGTAGCCCATGGCAGTTCAGTGTCCAAGTAGGTTCCATAGTAATGGGAACAGGGACTGCTTCTGACATGAACTGATTGGCCTGCCCTTTGATCTTCTCCCCCTGAGGGGGGAGCAGCCTTACCAGGCCACAGAGGAAAACAATGCAGCCACTCCTGATGAGACCTAACAGACTAGGATCAGAAGGAAGAAAAAGAAACCCTCCCCTACCAGTGGATTTGGGAAGGGGCATGCGTGGAGAAGGGGGAGGAATGGATGGATTGGGAGGGGAGGAGGGAGGTAACTAGAGGGGGATACAAAGTAAATAAAGTATAATTAAAAATAAAATAAAATAAAAATAAATAGATTATATTTTAACAGTTGGTTAGAGCATAGGTTTCCATACACCTTTGTCATACTCCCTAATTAATTCTTACCTAGTCATCTCTCATATTCCCGGATGCCCTCCTTGCTTGAAAGTATCTCTCTGCATTTATATTACCTAATTCTGTTCCCACCTCTCCCTTATGAAATTTCCTTCCCAAAGGTTTCATTATAAAATTGTAGCATCTACCAGAACTCTAAGTTGAACACATAATACTGGTAATTCAAAGCTAACACCTACATATGAGGGAGAACATATGGCTTTTTTTTTCCTCTGAGCCTGTTTTACCTCACCCACTGCATTTTTTTTCTTACCAGTTTCATCCATTTATATGCAAATTTCATTTTTTTTACAGCTGAATAGAATTCCACTAAGAATATGTGCCATTTACATGTACTTTCGTGAGTTGATGAGAGCTGTGATGGCTCCATTTCCTTGCTAATGTTTTTTATAGCAACGAACACAAACAGCAAGTATCTCTATAGCAGCATATAAGAGTGCATATAAGAGTACTTTGGGTAAACGTCCAAGCGTGGAATAGCTGGCTTTTAGAATTATATTGCTAGGGTTTTTATTTGTTTGTTTGTTTTAGATCTTTACATTGGTTTCCACAGTGACTGGCCCCACCAAGAGTAAGTGAGTGTTCCTCTTTCCCTATATCCTATATTACATCAGTTGTTGATTAGTTTCTGACTCAGGTGAGAGGTAGTCTCAACGTAGTTTTAATTTGAATCACCATGATGACTATTGATTATGAAACTTTAAAGTGTTTACCAGCCATTTTTACTTCTTCATTTGAAAAATTTTGTTCACATACAGAGCCTATTTGTATTGATTTTCTTTTTGGTATTCTTTTGGTTGTTGTTAACTATTCTAGATATTGTCTGTCAGATTTATTTTGAGATGTGCATAAATAACTTACCATCACAGATGTAGACACAATTCTAAATAAGCAACAAAGTTTTAAAGAACATTTGAGCAAGAGTCCTTTCTGTAACATGTATCAGTTTCAGAATTTATATTTGTCTGTAGAAATATTAACAGCAATATTTTAGTATTTGAAGGTTCTTTGTCTTCTTCAGGAAGATAATAAACAATTTTTAAAGTAAAAATACAAAAATGAAAAAAAATAATTTGAATTTTATACAAAGAAATATAAGCCATAGTTTGGTAATATTTTATCTGCTCTAACCAGGTGTGTGAGCAAAAAATAACATTGTCTTCTTCAAGATCTTTGTGGTTCTAGTCAAATCTCCATAATAAAATGTTAGCTGGCCTGTTTAGGCTTTCCATCTCAATTTTCTAGTCAAAGATTAATTAATATAATAAAACCTGTAGAGAACTTTCCACAAGAGAGGTTTTAGTAGAGCGGTACGGATAAAAGCTTGATTATAGAAAGATCAAAAGAAATTGGAGTAGAGAAAGTCAATGATTAGACACATCCGGAGAAGACTTTACTTTCACAAAGAACAAAGTGTAAGTGGGATCAAGGACAGGTTTTATTCTTGTTTTTATTTTGCTTTATAAGACGGAACTATAATAGCATGTTTATGGAAATGATTGTGTAGGGGGTATATTTGGTACAGAACAGCTTGTCTCCGTAGAGCAAAGTCCTTGGGTGGTAAGACTGCAGGTGTTTTAAACTTAGCACAGTAGTTAATCTTTGATGAAACAAGACTTCATAGAACACAAAAACAAGTTTGAATTTCATGGGTCAGAGATCAGGATGAATGTTAATGCTGATCAGAATATGCGATGTTGGTTTCTGAAGATCATGTTAGGGCTTAATTTCTGGTGACCACAAGTTTCAGAAAGACAAGAATAATTGGGTTTATTGTTAGCAGAAAAAAAAAACACAAAACAAAAAAACCAACCAACCAACCAAACAGAAAATCATATTTGAAATGGAGGGAAAGAGAATGAAGAATCAGAGATTAGATTGGCATTCCACTTAGTGGCTGATATCGGCAAAGCTGAAAACTCTGGTAAGGAACCACATGTTTATAAGAAAAAAACAAAAGGACAAGTGGCATTAGCAGGAAGTCTGGGATGTTGAGAAGAGTGAGTCCCATATCAACTTGCACCTGGTGAAAATGTTTTCAACATGGAAGACATACACTGCTATGAAGGACAACTCCTTATTCAGGAGTCAAAGGTTGAGCCTAGAAAAACAAAATCCAGAGCTTGGTAGTAGCAAACATTTTAGCATTGTTGGGTGTTTGGAATACCCACATTCTCCAGTCTAAGACTTAGAACCACAGTGGTATCTTCTCATAAATGGAATAGAGATCAGGGTGTCTTCCAATGTCTGACTATAGTTTTAATAATTAGTAAACAGATAATGTGAATTGAAGTTTAAGATAGAAGGGTCAATGCAATTATGGGCTTGTTTTGGATAATGGGAAATCTGAAGGGAGAGTCACTGCAGAGACTAAATATAAATTCAATGGGTTTGTAGTTCTAACCCATATTTTATAACATTAGAGTTCTATATAAATATGTACACATGCTTGTTACCTGAAACATCTACAAGGATTAATAATCCTAGTTACACGTCTTTTTTTTCCCTCAGTTGCTCTCCATAAATTTTTTCATTAATAAATTAATTTATTTTACATTCCAATCTCAGATCTCCTTCCCTCCTCTCCTACCAGTTCCTCTTTCTCCCCTCCTCTCCATTTGCTTCCCCTCCCTTACACCTCAAGGAAGGGGAAACCTCTCATGTATATCAACTCACTTTGGCATATCAAGATGCAGTAAACCTAGGTGCATCTTATCCTATCGAGATTAGACATGGAAGCCCAGCTGGGGGAAAGGGATCCAAAGGAAGGCAATGGAGTCAGAGACAGCCCCTGCTCTAGTTGTTAGGGCCCCACATGGAGACCAAGCTGCACATTTGTTACGTATGGATTAGACATGTCTTGATCAGAAGTATCAATAATATGCAGAGCAAAATATGCCCAAACACACCCAATCTGACATGCTGTTCACTATTTCTTTTTATTTTTATTAATTTATCAAAGCATAGAAAGATTGACATAGATGAATTTGGTTATTTTTTTAAAAGCTGAGACTTTAGTTTAGACCATTTCTCCCTAAGAATACTTATAATATGTATTTTATGAACTTTCTCTTTGTATATCTTGGGAAACATACATTACTTGCTGGGATCTATTGTTTTCAGTTCCAGAAATAAATTATTGGTTCTATTTTGATTTTAGTTCTCTCCATTCTTTCTTTTAGAATACACTATAGTTTTGTAATATGTGACATTGTCTTTTGATTTTTTAAATTTTTTTATTTAACTTTTATTAATTACACTTTATTCATTTGGTATCCTCCCATAAGCCCCTCCCTCTTCCCCTCCCGATCCCACCCTCCCTCCCCTTTCTGCATGCATGCCCCTCCCCAAGTCCACTGATAGAGGAGGTCCTCCTCTCCTTCTTTCTGATCTTAGTCTATCAGTTCTCATCAGAAGTGGCTGCATTGTCATCTTCTGTGGCCTGGTAAGGCTGCTCCCCCCTCAGGGGGAGGTAATCAAAGAGCAGGCCAATCAGATTATGTCAGAGGCAGTCCCTCTTCCCATTACTATGTAACCCATTTGGACACTGAATTGCCATGGGCTACATCTGTGCAGGGGTTCTAGATTATCTCCATGAATAGTCCTTGGTTGGAGTATGAGTCTCTGGGAAGTTCCCTATGATTTGAAAGCAAGTACAGCCTCATTACTGACCTGCCGTGACATAATGAAATTTAAAGTGATACTTCTACTTCCTCCATACCCTGGAGTAAAGCTTCCATTAAACTTTCTGGTTTGGGATATAAGATTTCAACACTGCATTCTTGTTACGTATGGGTGTCTCTGAGGTCCACAGCACTTTAAGGTTCCTCAGAGAGCCTTCCTCGGTTAGCACTTTGCTTTGAATCATGTCATTGGTGGCCACCCATGAATGGAAGCAAGCAGGAAGGCAGAACTGGAGGCTCACTGGAGAGTTATCTTTACTTTACAAAGCGGATTTTCCTCTGCAAAAAAACAGAGGTTAGTTTTCACATTTTTTTTTTCTACTTTTGGAATTGGTGAACATGTTTTATCTCATCTATCCTGTTTTCTACAACATTTGAAATACTACAAATATTTAAAAAAATTACTTCTCACCAACTAAAAATGCAGTAAATATGTATTGTACCTTCTCTTTTATTGTTATAATAAATCTTCTGGCTGGAGCACCTAATGTAAAAACTTGGGGAAGGTAGCAGAGAACAGTGATTCTAGAGAGCTGCCTTGTGGATCTGTGTCCGCTGGTACCCTGGAGAGCTGCCTTGCAGATCTGCCTCCCCTGGTACTCTGGACATGTAGACATACAGCCCTCTTAGCTTATTTTCTGACATGCTGTTTTGTGTGGGGTGGTGGATTTTTTTTACTTTTATTTTTTTTATTTTCGTATCTGGCCCATGATGCTGAACCCAGATGGAGCTTTTGTTCCTCTTGTCAGACACAATTTGTCTGCTGGTTTCCTGCTGTTCTATTGCTTAGCCTTGCGTTTGAGATTATCCAATTTTGCTCCCTAGTTCACCCACTTGGATACAATCTAATGGGCTGACATTTTAGATTTCCAAACTCTCCCTAGTTCCCCTATAGCCTGCCTTTCTTGGCAATAGCTCAGCTGGAACGATAATGACTTTACTCTTGGCTTCTCTGCTTGGCAAACTTGAGTTTCCCTTTCTCCATAGATGGCTTTGCTGAAATATGACCCTGGCTGGAGTTGAAGACATTGTGTTTGTAATTATCTGAAGTTTACCATTGGTAGTGAGGTATGCTATGGCCAGCCACACAGCAGTAGAGCTGCCTTCTGGACTCCAGTGAATTCTCTCCAGCTGACACTGTCCTCTTCCTGGGCCAAATACATCAGGATGCTATCCAATGCCTACCATCCGGAGTGTGTAAATAATAACTCCATGCCATGTGCAGGCATGTGTGTGTGTGTGCGTGTGTGTTAGTGTGTGTGCGTGCGTGTGTGGGTGCTCACATGCACGTGCAGGAACATATGTTTATGTGAGCATCTAGGAACACAATTCAGAGTTCATACAATGACTGAAGGGAAAAACAGGCTCCTCTTTAAAGTTTAAAACACAAGAAGCATTCGTATCTACAGTTCCTGATTCTCCCCTCCTACCCTTCAACCTGCAACCCAAACTGCAGTGACATTGTTTCCTACAAAGCTATTGATAATGATGTCTCAGGAAATAGTATGCACAATTAAGCACCTTATATCATTTGACTTGGTAAATCCACAAAGCCAGTTTTTCCTCTTCCTATTCCTTCAATATCTGACTTAGGACAAGCTGCGCTAGAGACTATCCTACATTTAAATCTATAGACATACTACGGACAAACTTGTTGATGTACTTGTGTTCAATTACAGCTTGCTATAGCTGAGACATGATGTGACTTTCCAAAAGACTCAAGCTTGGTCCCCAACTGCTGATGCTATTTTGGGAGATTCTACAAACTCTGGAGTTTCCACCTTACATTTCTGCTGATAATCTGTTCTCTTTTCTTAAATATATGTGGCCCCCTGTGCAAGCCTTTCACTGTACTACAGCCTTTTTCTGACACTCAGTTTTGACTTCAGTATTTCTGTTTTACATAGGAACACACCACACATACACACACACACATACACAAACATGCACAGAGAGACAGAGAGAGAGAGAGATGGACAAACACATGCACACATGTACAAATTCCATTTCTTACCTCCAACTGGAGCTGATTAACATCTCTAATGCTCCGTACTTCAAACTATATGGATCTATCTTAGTATAGTAATGCTTTGCAGCAGCCCTCTGTAATATACTGAGGAAGGACACTGTAGTATCTCATTTCATAAACTTTTTAAAAAAACCGTGACCTATTCAAATGGTGTTCAACCACAATGTCAGCTCAGTTAGGAAAAGCCCTGTTTTATTTTATATTTGTACTTTTATCACACAATGGCAGACTCTCTGAACATATAACTACTCCCTTTTTCTGTGTCAAAAAAGTATACTTTTATAAATAAAATGGACACCTAAGTTGAATCCATAACTTGTTGTGAATACTACCATGATAAACGTGGGTATCCAGGTATCACTGATTTAGTTCTCTTCATGTGCTTATTCAAAAGAAATCTAGCTGAATCAAAAGATAGTTCTATGTTTAATTGTTGAAGGACATCAATAATTAGTTGCCTTGCAGGCAGAATAAGTGACATCCCCAAGAAGAGCATTCAATGTTGTCCTTCTATCATAACCCATGTTTTGTTTGGTTGATTGAAGAGTAAGTCAGATTATCAACCTAGTTTTCACAATGTTGGACACTAAGTTATTTAAGTTTTGTGCAATCTATTTGCCAGTTCTTGCTATTATTAACTGTGACAGAGTAACTTTTACATTTTTAAGTTCCTTCTGTACAGGCTTTAGTTTCAGTCTTCTTTGTGTGAAGATCCAATTCCCAAAGGCCTTTGAAAAGAAGGCTTCTCTTCCCCAACAGATTTTTTGACATCTTTGTAGGGAATCGAGTGGCTACTGATGCTTTGGCTCATCCCTGAGTCTTGTGTTCTATTCCTTTGGTCTAGATTGCTTGTTTGTCTATCTTGTTGATATTATACTGTTCTGTCATAATGCCTCTGTAGTGTAATTTGGAAGTCTTATATAGAGGTAGCAATGACATTGCTCTTTCTATTCAAGATTCTTGGGTTAGTTACAGACCTTTGAAATTTCACATAAATTTTAGAATTATTCTTTCAAGGATGGAATTGGAATTTTAGTAGAGATTGTGGTAAATCTTTAATTCAGTTTTTCAAATAAGTAATATTTATAATACTATTTCTTTGATCTGTGAGCACAGGAAATCATTCTGTTTTCTAGCATGCTTAATTTCTTTCTTCATCATTTTAAAAGGTTGATTTGTTGAGGTCTTTAACCTCCATTTTTGGGTTTATTCCTAGATTCCTAGGTATTTTTCATACGTTTGTGGATCAGATTACATTCCCAGTTTTTTTCCTCAGAGTGTTCATTATCATTTGTATACTACTATTTTCCTGGCTGTTTAGCATTTTTTAAAACTTCTTGCTTTGAGAATTTGTATTCTTTAAAATGTAGGGTCATATTGTCTTCAAACAGGAATAATTTCAATTCTTCTGTCCTATTTGAAATCATTGTTTTTTGTTTTTTTTTTTTTCATAAAATCTGTTAGGAACAGTCTAAATTTGATTTATAGTGTTGATTCCCTTATTTGAAAATATAGTTTAGATGCATCACTTCCTATTAAAAGAGGATTTATTCAAAAGATGTACAAAAATGCAAGGAGTGCAAATTACACAGATGTTATGCCCTGATTTTTCCACTATCTGGTTGTTATTACATTACTTCAAATAGAACAGATTATTCAGAAATTGGCTTTTTTTTCTGTTATCTGACATTATCAGAGCATGTCTCTTGCTGTTATTAGCAGAATGGTGACTGAATGACTTTATTTTCTTTCACATTCTCCACATGTAGTATTTAGATTTTCCCCTGTAGATCTGTTATATATCCTCAAACCATCATAATGGAGGTCAAAGATAACCATTAGATTTCCATATTACAAATCCTGCTTTTAGTTTGTTCCAGAAAAAGCAAGTAAAGGTTTCTCGATCTAATGAAATGTAAGTTAGCTGAATAACAGCTGTCTGAACTAGTGTTTATACCAAGTGACACAAAGAAATTGGCAACAAGGACATTGTATCTGCACATCTATAGATTTTCCCTAAGGATTCATAAGTAACACGTAGTATTTCAAAAGCAGAGTATGCCAAAGCACCTTGGTGGCCTAATAAGTTCTTTAATATCATTTGAACTTTGTGCCTCTGTATTGCTTTGGTGTGGGGAGCAGCAAAGCTGTCCTGCCACATGTGCTTGGCTGCTGTTGCCTTCAGCATTCCACAGGAGCCTGAACAGCCTCGGGACAGACTTGTGTCAAGCCCCAGCACAGCAGGTGTGTTCTACTTGACTGCTACCATAACATTCATCAAGAGATGAATGATTAATGATTGAGTTCCCAAATGGCTTAAATATGTCTTTTAAATACACGTGTCTTTTAATTTTGGCCCTAGAATCTTATGGGACTGTGACACTTTAATCAACATTCGAGAAGGCTTCTGTCAACTCTGTTGCTTGGGTCTGCTATTACTACCTTGTTGCTTCCTACTGAAACATGTAATATGTGCAGTTTTCCTCACTAGCCAAAATCAAATTCTTACAACCATGCTCACATATGTTAACATTTGCAATGCAAGAATAACTTTGTAGGGTTTCTGTGTACTTGGCAGAATCCATATAGACACTAATATCTTTGTGTGTTCTTTAGTTGCCCATGCCAAGGAAACATTACAAAATTCAGATTACCTCAGCACAGTCTTTCTTTCAGTGTGGTCTATAGGCCAGCTACATCAAAGTCATCCAATGTATGCCATAAAATTTAGATTTCTGGAACTCACTCAGTATGTATTAAATCCCTGGGTTAGACTGTGAAAATCAGCATTTCTTCCCTTGTCAGATTGCATGTTAATTGGAGTGCTCTTTGGAAAACCTTCAATTGTATGCTGGTTAAAATTGGATTTAATTTTCCTCAAAGTAAAGAAGGTCACAATTTCTAAATTTTATTTCTGGTTGCAGACACTTCTGAGTACAAGAGAAAGCTTCTCAAATGTCAAATGTGATGCTATTTTGCCTAAGAACTATGTAACCGTCTGGAGAAAGGAGAACATTGTACCAATAAAAAGAAATTACCTAGTGACCCTTAACATGTGGGAAGTGTTACTATTAAGTTTTGAAAAAAAAATGGAGCAAGTTGGAATGTATTCTCATCTGTAGCTCAACCTGTCCTTAAACTCTCATGAATGTCCTTGTTCATCCCATGGAGTAAGTACTAAGATTACAAAGTGAGCTGCCATGCCTAGATTTAATTGTTCTCATTAAGGATTCAGTGGCTACAAGTATATTTTAATGTTGCTCCCTTCTATACAAAACCAATATCTCCTGCCAAGTACTTGCATAAAAATGATTTCAAAGCAGAGACATGTGCACGTACTCCTGCTTACGTATATCCTTTCATATGTGTGCACAATAAAACACACTGTTATGTAGATACTCTAGCTCATATACATGTGAGCATTTACATGAAAACATTGACTATATTTACATATGCATGAATGCTTTTTAGAAATAAACTCACAAAAGACACACATGGTATATACTCACTCATATAGACATACAACATAGGACAAACCCACTAAAACCTATGCATCTAAAGAAACTAAGCAAGAGAGAGGACCCTAACTAAAATGTCCAATCCCCATCCAGAAAGGCAAAGAGGATGGACATCAGAAGAAGAAGAAAACAGGAAACAACCTAGGAACCTAACACAGAGGGCCTCTGAAAGCCTCTGCCCTACAGACTATCAAAGCAGATGCTGAGCCTGATGGGCAACTGTTGGACAGAGTGAATGGAATTTTAGGTAAGAACTGGGAAATAGTAAGAGCTGGAGAGGACAGGGTCTCCACAAGGAGAGCAACAGAACAAGAAAATTTGAACACAGGGAACTTCCCAGAGACTCATACTCCAAACAAGGACTATTCATAGAGATAACCCAGAACCCCTGCACAGATGTAGCCCAGGGCAGTTCAGAGTCCAATTGGGTTACATAGTAATGTGAAGAGGGACTGCCTCTGACATGAACTGACTAGCCTGCTCTTTAGTCACCTCCTCCTGAGGGGGAGCAGCCACAGGCCATAGTAGAGGACAATGCAGTCACTTTTGATGTGAACTGATGGACTAAGATCAGAAAGGAGAGGAGAACCTCCCCTATCAGTGGACTTGGGGAGTGGCATGCATGCAGAGGGAGGAGGGAGGGTGGGATTGGGAGGGGAGGAGGGAGGGGCTTATGGGGGGATGCAGAATGAATGAAGTGTAATTGATGAAAAATTTATAAAAAAAAAAAAAGGGAAAAAATAATTTAAGAACCTTAAATGACTTTCAAAAGTGGAGGAAAACATGGAGTTAGTCAATTTACATAGAGCACTTCTCGCCCCTGGGGGCAATGGTCTCCTGAACCTACTCAGACCTCGGACACCACCACTGCTAGTTCTAGAACTGATGCAGGGTGTTCCAACGAGGGGGTTAAGGCTTCTCATAATATTTCCTATAAGCCCACATCTGTTTGTTTATATCCCCCATTTTTATTCATTATTAGCCAGATAGAGCCAAGTAATTGTGGTAATGATACTTGCCCAATGCTGGAATGCTAGTAAATTTACTAGCTGGTTACTCGCATGCCTCGCTGGGTGCCTGTGCCCATTGATGTCCCTCACGCTATGACTCTCTTGAGACAGAAAAGGGATCTTGGAATTACAGCCACCATTGTTACTGCCATCTCATTGGCGGCTGTTGGAACTACCACCGTGGCATTAGCCAGGAGTCATACTGTGCAGACTGCTCAGACCCTGAATAACCTTTTAGCCAATGTAGCTCATGCCTTAGATGTACAAAAAGGAATTAATGCTCAACTAAAAGGAGGCTTGATGGTGTTCAATCAGAGGATTGACCTCGTGCAGGAGCAAATTGATACCCTAAGGCAAATCGCTCAACTTGGCTGTCAATGAAAGTATGCTGGACTTTGAGTCACTAGCATACAACATGAGCATTTTCCCTGTGCTGCAAATCTGTCTAAACAATTGTCTAGCTATATTTTATGTAATTGGACTGGAGAATTCAATACTATGATGGAGCAGCTGAGAGTGGCCATTGTCACGGTAAATTCTACCAGAGTGGACGCAGGACTAGCCACAGGATTATCATCATGGATTGCTGCAGCCATGAATCATCTGAAGGAATGGGTGGGCATGGGAGCGTTAGCAGGCCTTCTGGTGTTGGTCTCCTTGGTTTGCCTGTGGTATATATGCAAGATTTGAGTCTCACAACAGCGTAATGCAGCCATGACCATTCAGGCCTTTACAGCCATTGAAGCAGGACAGTCTCCCCAAGCATGGTTGGCTACCATAAAATGCTAAAATGTTACGCTCAGGATGCGAGGCTAAGCACTGCACTCAGGGTCAGCCGCTTTGGACCCAGAGAAGAGCATGTCTGATTGCATGCGGGTTGATGTCCCAGGTCCCGCCTCTGAGAAAAAGGTATCGGGCGGGTCTGACGCTCTTTGGGTGGATGACACCTAAATGAACATCAGTACAAAGTCCCAATTTATTTCTAATATCAGAGATCAGACCTCTACTCTTGCCTGATGCGTCTAAAACAAAAAGGGGGAACTGTAGAGAGCTGTGTAATGCCGAGCCCTAAAGATGCAGCTGGTTTCCACCTTCCACCTTCCCGATGGTGAGTGCTCTCTGTCACGAACAACTCCACATTTGGCTAAGGCTGAGGATCTGGCTTGCTTCCATGTATGTGGACCTATCTGCGTTGCCCACGTGGCATGCTGGGGTTGGCTACCCAGAGGCTATTTAACCTGTGGGCTGGCTTTCCCCAGGGTCAGATGATTGTTCAAGGTTCCTGAATAAACTGCATTGAAAAAAAAAAAAAAAAAGAAAGAAAGAAATAAACTCACACACAAGCATAAAATTGCATAAATCCCAAAAGTATGGATGTACCTGCACTTTTATATAATCCTGGGATATGTATATATATTTCTGATACCCATGATTTTCACTAGAAACTGTTATACATATGAAAAATATGTTTGGTTATCATTCACATTTTTCTTTCTGGTTAAAATGGGATCTTCCTCACAAGACTAAAGAAGTTACACAACTAAGATGACCACTCATAGCTTCTCTGCTGTTTAACAGAAATATCTAATAAATTTTTGACTATATGTTAGTTATATATATAGTCTAAAAGTTATTAGATATTGTGTATAATATAGTCATGAGGTGTTAGACTTGTATAATATAAGTATAATATATATATACACACATGTATGTATATGTACATTACTTAACTAAGCTGATAACAAGAATTTAACACATCAATGAATGTTAGCACATAGAAATATCAAAACAGAATAATAAAGGTAGCCAGTGAATTGAAGTAGTAAAGATAAGGGGAGATCAGAAAAGTGAACATGTTAACTTATAGGCTTAAAAAGCAAAGCAGAGCCAGCCAATGTTCCCCTTACTAGGGAACCAACTTGGTTACTGAGCTTCCATGGGCTACATATGAGCAGGGGTTCTAGGTTATATCCATGAATGCATCCTGGTTAGAGTATCAGATTCAGAAAAAAAAAAAAAAAAAAACTGAGCCCAGATATTTTGGTTCTGTTGCTTTCCTTGTACAGCTACTGTCCTCTCCAGGTCTTACTAACTCCCCCTTCTTTCATATGATTCCCTATACTCTGCCCAAAGTTTGGTTACAAGTCTCAGCATCTGCTTTGATATAGTGCTAGGTAGAGTCTTTCAGAGGCCCTCTGTGGTAAGCTCCTGTCCTGTTACTTATTTTCTCCTACTTCCAATGTCCATCCTATTTGTCTTTCAGTGGCTGGCTCTTTGAAACCTACCCTCCCCCCAGGGAGGAGCAGCCTTCCCAGGCCACAGAGGAGGACATTGCACACAGTCCTGATGAGACCCCATAAGCTAGGGTCAGATGGAAGGGGAAGAGGTCCTCCCCTATCAGTGGACTTAGAGAGGGGTATGGGAGGAGATGAGGGAGAAAGGGTGGGATTGGAAGGAAATGAGGGAGGGGGATACAGCTGGGATACAAAGAGAATAGAATGTAATTAATGTAAAAATAAAAAATTAATTAAAAACAGCAAAGCAGGTGCAGAAACTCACAGCCACATTTTGGGCAGAGTGCAGGGAGTCTTATGGAGGAGTTGGAAATAGAAGGACTAGAGGGGACAGGCTCTCCACAAGGAGACCAAAAAGGCCAACAAATCTGGACCCAGGCAGGGGAGGGGGGCTGTGGAGACTGATACACCAACCAAGGACCATGTATGGAAAGGACCTAGATTCCCTGCTCAGATGTAGCCAACAGGCAGATCAGTCTCCATGTGGGTCTTCTAGTAAGTGAAGCAGGGTCTGTCTCTGACATGGACTCTGTTTCCTGCTCTTTAATTAATTCCCCTTGGCAGCGCAGCCTTGCCAGGCCACAGAGGAAGAGGATGCATGAGTCCTGATGAGACTAGATAGGATAGGTTCAGATGGTAGGGGAGGAAGGCTCTTTCTTTCCGTGGATTAAGGGAGGGAAAGGAGGGAGAAGGAGAAAGGGAAGGGCTTGAGGAGTTGAGCTACATTCAGGATATAAAGTGAATAAATTATAAAAAGTAAATTTATATATAAAAAAATGTCACTGAGCTAAAAAGATAGGTTCTCAAGAGTTATTAATGTTTGAATTTTAAATTAAAGAAATAAGGCCATGAATTTGTGCTATGTAAGGGATCACAGAAAACAGTTTTAAGTAAAAATTTAAGTCTGAATTAAATAATTACACATAACCATGGTCACAGTTGGAATTCATTTTCTTCACTTCAGATAATGATTTATGAAATCTGTCATTTTCATAAGTAAATAAGCTTCTAAAAGAGATCATGTCAAAATTTCTTTCTTCAAGCATGTGTTTATTTATACATCGAAATAAGAAACTCTTTACAAGTGTATTATACTGTATGAATTTATTTTTCTTTCCCTGAATTCTACCACCCTAGGACAGGGTGAGCCAAAGACTTTCTGCTCTTGCTTTTAGTGAATTCTTATAATTATTTAATAATATTTTTATAAAATGCTTGAAATCATAATTATCAAAATAAGTATTAAATTTTGAAATTAAGATTTCCTGTAATCCTAATGCAGCAGGATTGCACTTATAAAGCTAGCCTTAGGTACATAGTATGATAAAAGCCAGCCTGAGCTTTCGAACTTATGACAAAATACAATATAAAAACAAAAAAAATTAAATGATAGAAAGTAAATCTCATTGTTCTATGATATCATAATGTAAATTTTGATTTGATTAAAACAAAGACTTTAAGTTCCAGTTATTATATTGAAAATGCTATTACATTTGAAAATTCAAATTTTTCATGTACCTGTGTTTTTTCATTGTCATTAGAAATATTTCAAAGAAATTAAACAGCCATGGTATTTTATAACAAAACGTGAAATAATAAAAATAAATGAGGCTGTTGTATCACTTTAATATAATTTTGATATTTCAATAAGGAGAGTCTAATTGAATCAAAATAAGATAGCTCAAAGAAATTTATTATTATAGGCTGTAGCCATTTTTAAAATCATAGATCTGCACAAATGTAAATTAATGGAAATGAAGTTTTATGCTCATTTATTTATGTTGGTAGATTATATTTTAACATTTAGATAGCTGAAAGCCTTTTACTTCAAACAGGTACGTTTGAAGTAAAATTGAACAAAATCTCAAGTGACAGTGTGTGCTGGCAAGGATGTGTAGGAAGGGGAACACTCCTCCACTGTTAATGGAGTGTGAACTGTACAACCACTTTGGGAATCAGTCTGGCATTTTCTCAGAAAATTAGGAATATCTTTACCTCAAGACCCAGCTTTATCACTCCTGGGCATGTACCCAACAGTTGCCCCACCATCCAACAAGGCCATTTGCTCAAGAAGAAGAATAAGAAGAATAAGAAGCTTTATTCTTAATAACCAGAGACTAGAAATAACCTAGATGTCCTCAACCAAAGAATTCATAAAGAAAACTGTGGGACATTTACACAATGGAATGCTACTCAGCTATAAAAGCAAGGAAATCATGAAATTTGCAGACAAATAGATGGAACTATAAAAGATCATTCTGAATGAGGTAAGCCAGACCCAGAAAGACATATGTGATATGTACTCACTTATAAGCAAATTTAGCCATACAGTAGAGGATAAACATATACTTTACAGACCCAAAGAAGATAAGTGACAGAAAGGACTCAGGAGAAGATGGTGAAATCTCATTCAGTGTAAGAGGCTGAAGAGAGGGAACAAGGTAGAAGAGAGAGGATGGAGAGAAATGAGGGTGGAGATCAGACCTGGGTAAGTAATGGCAGGAATACAGAGGGCCTGCAGAGAGGAAAGAAACCAAGAGTGTGGCCATGTCTGTGACAAACTAGAGACCTAAGATGGGGTAGGCTCCTGGGAGGATATGGGGGTGACTCTAGCTGAGACTCCTAGTAGCAGGGGTCATGAATACTGAAGAGGCCATCCTCTAACTAGACAGGACTCTTAGTAGAGGGAGAGGAACACCAATCCACCCATAAAAACTTGAACTCAATTTTTTTCTTTTTTTTTAATTAAATTTTTATTTTTTTACATTAATTACATTTTTTCGCTTTGCATCCTAGCTGTAGCCCCCTTCTTTATTCCCTCCCAATCCCACCCTTCCTCTCTCATTTCCTCCCATGCCCCTCTCCAAGTCCACTGATAGGGGAGGTCCACCTCCCCTTTCATCCGACCCTAGCTTATCAGGTTTCATCAGGACTATCTGCAATGCTCTCCTCTGTGTCCTGGCAAGGCTGCTCCTCCCCCCGTGGGGGGGGATCGAAGAGCCAGCCACTAAGTTCATGTCAGAAACAGTCCCTCTTCCCATTACTAGGGAACCCACTTGGACACTGAGCTGCCATGGGCTACATTTGAGCAGGGGTTCTAGGTTATATCCATGAATGTACCATGTTTGGGGTATCAGTCTCAGAAAATACCCATAAGCCCAGATATTTTGGTTCTGTTGCTTTCCTTGTGCAGCTACTGTACTCTCCAGGTACCTCTCCTTTCATTTAATTCCCTGCATTCTGCCCAAGGTTTGGTTATGAGTCTCAGCATCTGCTTTGATATACTGCTAGGTAGAGTCTTTCAGAGGCCTTCAGTGGTAGGCCCTTGTCCTGTTTCTTATTTTCTACTTCCAATGTCCATCCCATGCCATTTGTCTTTCTAAGTGGGATTGATCCTCTTACCCAGGGTCTTCTTTCTTGTTTAGCTTCTTTAGGTATATGTTTATCCTATATTATAGGTATAGTATCCACTTATAAAGACACATATACCACGTGTGTCTTTCTGCTCCTGGGATACTTCTGTCAGGATGATCTTTTCTAAATCCCACCTAAAATTTGCCTGCAAATTTCATGATTCCCTTGTTTTTAATTGCTGAGTAGTATTCCATTGTGTAAAGTAGTATTCTATTTACGCAATGGAATACTACAATTTCTGTATCCATTCCTCCATTGAGGGACATCTGGGTTGTTTCCAGGTTCTGGCTATTACAAATAAAGCTGCAATGAAAATGGTTGAACAAAGGTCCTTGTTGTGTACTTGAGCATATTTTGGATATATGCCTAGGAGTGGTATAGTGGGATCTTGAGGAAGTGTTATTCCTAATTGTTTGAGAAAGCACCAGATTGAGAAATTTACCCTGCCTATAAGATGTGCAGGGAAAAAGATAGAGCAGAGATTGAAGGAATGGACAATCAATGCCTGGCCCAAACTGAGCCCACCGCAGAAGAGAGAACCAACCCTTGACACTAATAATGATACTGTACTATGATTGCTGTCAGGAGCCTAGCATGGCTGTCCTCTGAGAGGCTCCACCTTGCAGCACATCGAAATAGACGCTGAGACTCACAGCCAAACACTGAGAGAAACAAAGAGTCTTGTAGAAACTTTGGGGAAAGGATAGAATGGCCTGGAAGGGATGGGAGCTCCAGAAGAAGGCCAACAGCCAACTAACTAGGGCCTAGAGGAGCTTGTGGAGACTTGAGCACCAAAAAAGGACCATGTTTGGACTGGAACTAGGCCTTCTACACAGATGAAATCAATGGAAAGTTTGAGCTTGGGTTCCCTAGTAAGAGGTACAGGAACTATTTCTGATAAAGACTGTGATGCCTGCTATTTGATGATTTGCCTTTTTCTGGGCTGCTTGCCAGCCCACAGGGGAAGAGGATGTACTCAGTCATTACGTGATTTGATGTGTTAAGGTGGGTTAGTTAGGGGGTCCTATTTTCTGAGGAGTAGGGGAGTGTGAATAGAAGGAAGAGCGAAGGAGGGTGGAACCAGGAGGAGAGGAGGAAGGAGCTATGATCAGGATATAAAATGGATTAATTAATTTAAGAAAAGAAATCAAGAAAAGGAAAAGTATCAAATTGGGGTCAAAATACAAGCTTGATCAGTGTGGGAAAGGGGAAGAAACCTGTTATGCTCTTCATTCCCTCTCTGACCCCATCACCACTGAATCACAAAGACCTTGGTCTCTAAACATCCTTTTACCTGCCCATTCATCCCAGTATCCTAGCCTTCAACACCAACAGAAATTCCTGTAAGGCATAGGCCAAGAAAACTGGCAAAACATTACCACCATGTTCTCCAAATACCATATAGGAAACAGAAACCAAAGAAGAAACAAAAACAAACAAACCAAAAAAAGAACACCTAACCAACAAAGGAAAATCCAGAAATCAGCACCTAGCACTTTAATCATCCCAAACCCAGATGCCTAAATGCCAGCATAAAGCATACTCAACAGCAGCCAGGGCAGTATGTCCCCATTAAAGGCCAGCAATCCTAACAGAGAAGGCCCTGAATATTCCAATGCACCTGAAGCACAAGGAAAAAAATACCTTAAACAGCCTTTATGAGCATGACAGACATCCTTAAAGAGGAAATAAAACCTTTTAAGAAATCCTGGAAGACACAATCAAATTGTACAAGGAAATAAATAAAGCTGTTCAATACCTGAAATTGAAAACAGACCCAGTAGGGCTGGAGAGATGGCTCAGAGGTTAAGAACACTGGTTGTTCTTCCAAACAGGGAATCTTATGGAAGAAGGGGGAGGCAGAAAGACCTAGTGGGGATAGGAGCTCCACAAAGAGATCAACAGAGCCAAGAAATTCTCCATCTAGGTTATCTTCTGCCCCAGGGGGTCCTGAATCAACCAAGGACAGTATATGGAGAGGACCTAGACCCCCTGCTCATATGTAGTTCGTGGGTGTCTCAGTCTCCAGGGGGGGTTCTAGGGGAAAAGGGGAAGTCACTGACATAAAACTGGTTACCTGCTCTTTGATCAACACTCCCTGGAGAGGTGGCCTTACTAGACAACAGAGAAAGAGAATCCAAACAGTCCTGATGAGATCTGATGGACTAGAGTCAGGTAGTAGAAGTGGAAGACCTTCCCTATTAGTGGACTAGGGGAGGAACGTAGTGGGGGAATAAGGAGGGAGGGTAGGACCAAGAGGAGATATAAAGTGAATAAACTGAAATTAATAAAAACAACAACAACAACAACAACAACAATAATAATAATAAAGATTTGAGATTTTTTTCAGTACAGAAATAACAAGTATGGTGAACAACTCTCTTTTTTTTCTCGATTTCTTTCTTTTTTTTATTAATGACACTTTATTCATTTTGTATCCCCCCATAAGCCCCTCCCTCCTCCCCTCCCGATCCACCCTCTCCCCTTTCTGCATGTATGCCACTCCCCAAGTCCACTGATAGGGGAGGTCTTCCTCTCCTTCTTTCTGATCTTAGTCTATCAGTTCTCATCAAAAGTGGTTGACTTGTCCTCTATTGTGGCCTGGTAAGGCTGCTCCCCCTTCAGGGGGAGGTGATCAAAGAGCAGGCCAATCAGATTATGTTAGAGGCAGTCCCTCTTCCCATTACTATGTAACCCATTTGGACACTGAACTGCCATGGGCTACATCTGTGCAGGGGTTCTAGGTTATCTCCATGAATAGTCCTTGGCTGGAGTATGAGTCTCTGGCAAGTTCCCTGTCATTTGAAAGCAAGTACAGCCTCATTACTGACCTGCCGTGACATAATGAAATTTAAAGTGATACTTCTACTTCCTCCATACCCTGGAGTAAAGCTTCCATTAAACTTTCTGGTTTTGGATATAAGATTTCAACACTGCATTCTTGTTACGTATGGGTGTCTCTGAGGTCCACAGCACTTTAAGGTTCCTCAGAGAGCCCTCCTCGGTTAGCACTTTGCTTTGAATCATGTCATTGGTGGCCTGTCAGAATGGCAAAAAGATCAATAAAAATAGTTATAGCTCTTGTTGGTGAGGATATGGAGTGAGGGGAACACTTCTTTATTGTGGGGGGTGGAAGAAAAAACAATGTAAATCCACTCTGGAAATCAATAAGGAGGTTCCTCAGAAAGTCGCAAAACAAGCTACCTCAAGACCCAGACATACCACTTTGGGCATATACCCAAAGGATGCTCCATCCTACCACAAGGACACTTGTTCAACCATGTTCACTGTGGCCATGAATAAATATTCTTAATAGTCAGAAACTAGAAACAGCCTAGATGTCTCTCAAAGAAGAATAAATAAACAAAATTTGGTATATTTACATAATGTAGTACTACTCATCTGCTAAAAAAATAAAAAGGAAATCATGAAATTTACAGGCAAATAGATGGAACTAGAAGAAAATTATCCTGAGTAAAGAAACTCAGACTCAGAAAGAGAAAAATGGTGTTTATGCACTTAGAAGTGGATATTAGCCCATAAGTAAATGATAACCAAGCTACAATCTATAGACCCAAACAGATTCGACAAAAAGAAAAGGTCTAAGACCAAGGTTCTCAACTTGTAAGTGGCAACCCCTTTAGGGTCACAATGACCCTTTCATGAGAGTAGCATATTAGATATCCTGCATGTGAGATATTTGCAGTATTATTCGTAACTGTAGCAAATTCACAGTAATGAAGTAGCAGAACAATAATTTTTAAAATTATTTTTATTTTTATTAATTACAGTTTATTCACTTTGTATCCCTACTGTAGCTCTCTCCCTCCTCCCATCCCAATCCTCCCCTCTCTCCTTCTTTCCCTCCTGTTCCCCTCCCCCAGTCCACTGATAAGAGAGGTCCTCCTCCCCTTCCCTCTGATCCTAGTTTATCAGGTCTCATCAAGAGTAGCTGCATTGTCTTCCTATGTGTCCTGGTAAGTCTGCTCCCCCCTCAGGGGGAGGTGATCAAAGAGCAGGCCAATCAGTTCCTGTCAGAGACAGTCCCTGTCCCCATTACTATGAACCCGCTTGGACACTTCACTGGCATGGGCTGCCTGTGCAGGGATTCCAGGCCATCTCCATGAGTGATCCTTGGCTGGAGTATTAGTCTCAGAAAAGACCCCTGTGCCCAGACTTTTGGGATCTGTTGCTCTCCTGGTGGGAATGTAAACTTGTACAACCACTTTGGAAATCAATCTGGCGCTTTCTCAGACAATTAGGAATAGCACTTCCTTAAGATCCAGCTATACCAATCCTAGGCATATATCCAAAAGACATTCAAGTATACAACAAGGACATCTGCTCAACCATGTTTGTAGCAGCTCTATTTGTAATAGCCAGAAGCTGGAAGCAGCCCAGATGCCCCTCAGTTGAGGAATGGATACAGAAATTGTGGTACTTCTACATAATGGAATATTATTCTATTATTCAGCAATTAAAAACAAGGAAATCACGAAATTTGCAGGTAAATGGAAAGAACTGGAAAAGATCATCCTGAGTGATGTATCCCAGAAGTAGAAAGACACAGGGTATAAACTCACTCATAAGTGAATATTAGGCATATAATACATGATAAACACACTAAAATCTGTACATTTAAGGAAGCTAATCAAGAAGGAAGACTCTGACTAAGATGCTCAATCCCCATTCAGAAAGGGGACATTGGAAGATGGAGAAAACAGGAAACAGGACAGGAGCCTGCCACAGAGGGCCTCTGAAAAACTCTACCCAGCAGGGTATCAAGGCAGATGCTGAGACTCATAGCCAAACTTTGGGCAGAGTGCAGGGAATCTTATGAAAGAAGTGGGAGATAGTAAGAGCTAGAGAGGACAGGAGAAAAATAATTTTATGGTTGTGACTGAGCAACTCTGTATTAAATAAAGAGTTAAAGCATTAGAAATGTTGAGAGTCACTGGTATAGGTAGAAGTAGAAACAAAATAGATTTTAACTACCAACTGGGGCAGTTGGATTGGGGAAGAGGACATATGGGAATGGTGAAGGAAAAGTGCAGGGCAAGATGGCTTGGAAATCTAGTACAATAGATACTTCCTAGAATCTATGATGAGGACTCCTAGTAATGAGGCTTTCAGAGTCTCAACTCATCATCTCTTGTAGCCAGGCAAAGTTTCCAGCGTCAGAACTGATTTGCATTCATTTGAGTTGTTAGCCAATGAGGTTCCCATGGGAATCATCAAACAACCCAGCAACCCAAAGAGTTGCTCTTTGCACACTGACAGTGGGGCTCCATTGCCGAGGACAACACCGAAGTCTAGCTGTTGCCTACATGGAGCTCTTATACTCTAGTAACTTTGTAGAGGGAAGTTGCTCTACAGACTACTGAATGGGAAATGTGGACACCAACCCAACCACAGAACCTTTGACCTACAATATATACTACTTGCAAAATATGCACAGACAATGGTGGCACAGAACTTGTGGGAGTAACCAACCAATATCTGATTTGACTTAAGAGCCTCTCTTACTAGAAGGAACCCACATCTGACACTGCTTGGGTAACTAAGAACCAGAGACTAGATAGCCCAGGGATCTAAAGTAAAACCAAACACTGCTGGTCTTAAAAAAAAATCAATAAAATGATTTCTAAAGATATTCTGTCATACTCATGGATCAGTGCCTTATCCACTCATCCTCAAAGAGGCTTCCTCCTGCAGCACATGGCAACAAATGCAGAGACCCACCACCAGACATTATGCAGAGAGAAAGAGAGAGAGAGTCTAACTTGGAGGTCTCCATCAAATCCCTCCCCTTAGAACTCAGGGATTCTCATGAAAGAGGAGGCAGAAAAATTCCAAGAGGGGAAGATGACATCAGGAGAACAAGGCCCTCTGTATCAGCTAAGCATGGCACATACGGGCTTACAGAGAACAAGCACAGGGCCTGCATGGGTCTACACCAGGTCCTCTTCATCTTTGTTTTAGGTAGTAGCTTAATATTTTTGTGGGACTCCTGACTGTGAGAACAAGTTGGTCATTGACTCTTGTGCCTGTTCTTGGGAATCTTTTCCTCCTGTTGGGTTGCTGTGTCCAACTTCAATATGATGATTTTTAGCTTATCTTACTATAATTTATCTTGTGTTTTATAGATAACTCTTAAAAGCCTATTTTTTCTAGTAAGGGACAGACATGGAATGGATCAAGAAAGATGTGGGAATAAACTGGGAGACAGGAAGAAGATGCAAACTATAATTAGGATATACAGTATGGGAAAACAATATATTTTCAATAAAAGAAAAAATGTTAGCAAAAAAAAGAGACATTACTTCAGAAATTGTAGTATGTTACATGTTTTTTTTTTTCAGTTTTTTTTTTTTACTCTTGTTTTAATGAAGCTCTTACCTAATAATTACTTTTTTTAGGCAACTTGAAAGGTTTTGTAATTGTACATACCAAGAAAATTTTGACAGCTACTTGAAATACCAATAGTTATATCATAACTATTATATCAATAGTTATTTGAGAACTACTATGATGACATTATATAATAGATGAGAATTTTATGAAAGTAAATACAAGAGAAGTGGACATGCTGATGAACAAGCTGGTGTGAAAAATAAAACAAGGAATGAAAAACCACTATAATGTACTTTAAAGGCATCAAAGAAATAAATTTTAAAAAACATAAGAATATAGGGAGCTCTCCCACAGCCATGGAATGTCTGAATTTTTATTGTGAAATGGCTATATCATTGAAATTCATCTATACAAATGTAATACCATTCACATTAACTTCCAATAACATTCTTTGTAGAACTTGACTTTAATTATTTGAAAGCATTTTCTTTTTTTCCAAATTTTTATTTTTATATTAATTACAGTTTATTCACTTTGTATCCCAGCTGTAGCCCCCTTTCTCATTCCTTCCCAATTTCCACCCATCCTCACTCATCTCCTCCCTGCCCCTCTCTAAGTCCACTGATGGGGGAGGTCCTCCTCCTCTTCCATCTGACCCTAGTTTATCAGGTCTCATCAGGACTGGCTGCCTTGTCTTTCTTTGTGGCCTAGCAAGGCTGCTCCTCCCTTGGGGAAGGGGGGAGGTCAAAGAGGCAGCCACGGAGTGCATGTCAGAGACAGTGCCTATTCCCCTAACTAAGGAACTCACTTGGATACTGAGCTGCCGTGGGCTATGTCTGAGCAGGGATTGTAGGTTATCTCCATGAATGGTCCTTGGTTGGAGTATCAGTCTCGGAAAGACTCCTGTGCCCAGATATATTTGGTCCTTGTGGAGCTCCTGTTCTCTCCATGTCTTATTAAATTCCCTGTCTTTCATATAATTCCCTGCACTCTACCCAAGGTTTGGTTATGAGTCTGAGCATCTGCTTCGATACACTGCTAGGTAGAGTCTTTCAGAGGCCCCCTATGGTAGGCTCCTGTCCTGTTACTTGTTTTCTCTTACTTCCAATGTCCATCTCATTTATCTTTCTAAGTGAGGATTGATCTTCTTACCCCGGGTCCTCCTTCTTGTTTAGCTTCTTTAGGTGTACAGATTTTAGTATGTTTATCTTATCTTATAGGTCTAGTACCCACTTATAAGTGAGTATACACTGTATGTATCTTTCTGCTTCTGGGATACCTCAGGATAGAAATGGGAATTTCCTGGTTTTGTTCAACAGTTGAGAATGGATTGATTTACTATTCTGTGGTCATTAGTCTCTCCTTTGGAAATAGTCTTTGTCTATCTTTCATTTGTACAGATCAGAATTCCATTGACAACTCACAATTTAAGATTATTGAGATTGCCTGCCCATAGAGGGATTGCAGGCGTGGCTACTGTGTCATATGTATGTTAGTAGGTGACAGAGGAGAGAGAGGCTTTGTCTACTCTCAGTGTATTGACCTGTAAACATCTGAATGATTAGTAGCCTCATATTCCCTGGAAAAAACAAACAAACAAAAACTATAGTCTGAGTCGGCCACCAGTCTGGAACCAGGAGCCCCAGACAGGAAACTAGCCTAACACCACCACCAGTTCTGTGCTGTGCAGGCCTGCACTGGCTCCAGGGGAGTGATCCAAGTATGAGACAAACCCTACCTGTGGCCACACAACTCAGCAGAAGTGAGCTGAAGCCCTCCTGGGACCACTGACCAGGGGCAAACGTGAGCCATAGACAGCCACAACCACATTGGTAGGCCTGGTGAAGAGTAAACCCCATATGTCTACCAGTCAGGAGCCGTGGGGCCCTGTCAGGGAGCTAGCCTGGGATAACCACTGTGTAGGCCTGGCGAAAGGGGGGTTACAGACCATGCCCAAGAATGAGTTCTGCCTGGTGCCATCATGTACCAACAGGGCTGAGCACTCCTGAAAACATTCCTGAGACACCTCCAAACACTCAAAGACACAGATCATCGCTAAGAGGAGCAAGTAAGTGGTAGAGAAATGAAAGAGAAAAAAAAAAAACACAAATGTGAGCACAATGAAGAGAGGCAGAATTGGAGACTAGAGGGTAGTGAGGAAGAGTCATAAGTGAGTAGCTGGTGATGCCACCTGGGACCATGGTGAGGTCATGATCTGTGCTGCCACAGAATGTCATGTCTGGGTCTGTGAACCTGCAGGAACAGGAGCCTGTTACTGTCCAAGGCTGGGCAGACATCCTTGGCCTGGGGACACGTTGATGTGTGAGGGCCTTGTAGAAGTATCCCCACCCATTGCGTGTGCATCATGGGACAACTAACCCAGGAAACATGAGAGCTAACCCTAAACCTAAATAGCTGCAGCACTCAGGGGAGAAGGCCTTGCACTTCTCCTGGGAATCACAATAGAGCCAAGCCTGGATGTGGGGAGTTGCGGGTGAGCTGGCCCAAGGGCATGAGAGAGGCAGAGCTGGCCCTGTGCTCTTCTCTGCTGTGAGGTGGCATGGATGAGAGAGAGATATCCTCCTTTGCTCAGTTGTCCCTTGCCACCTATGACAGGTGGGATAGCTGGCCCTGTCCCTTACCAGGGGGCAAAAGCAACTGCACCATGCCTGGACAGCAGAGTAGGGCTGGCTCTCACTTGGTGGAGGAAGGGAGTTGCTGGTGAGCTGACCCCCAGGAGAGATGAAAGCAGGAGAGCTAGCTGAAATATCTCTCAGGCTCAGATCCAGGAATTAGTCCACCCCAACATCTACCCCATTGATAAACGCCTGGAATCCGTGAGGAGCTGGCCTTACAGATCCAAAGCTGCAGGATCTCCATGACACAGGGCAACCAAAGGACATCTAAGAGGAGTCCCAGTGAGGTCCCAGTGTTGACAGAGTAGCAGAAACCAAAACCTCATACCAGACTAGTGATTTACTGCAATGAATATTCACAAGCAAAAAGTCTGGACCAAAGGATATGCTGTGGGACACAAGGAGACACACCACAGCTTCTATAACAAGATTTTTTCCTCTTCGTGGTGAGATGACAAAGATAGAGGATGAGTACAAGGGGAGATAAGTAGGATTGGGGTGCATGATGTGAAATTCACAAAGAACTAAAAAAGGGTTTTTAAATCTTTTTTAAAGATTACTGAGATCGTTTTGTTATAAACTTCTGTCATCTCACATGCCTGGCCTTGAAGTTCTCACCATGCCAGGGTCATAAAAAGCCAATGTTCATGCAGTCAGAACCTCAAAACATTCCTGATTTGGTTCTTCCTGTCTGCACTACACTTGAGGAATTGTCTTCATGCCTGAAGTTACTATGACTTGTTTTCCTAATTCCACTATAACATGCAACCACTTATCTGTGGCCTAACAACCAAGACTCATAGTTACATATATTTTAGGGCAGTTTGTAGCTTTTTGGAGGAAAAGGAAAGTCTAAGTCCTATTTTCTGTTTGTATCATGATCATTAAAAAGTTTTGGTCTATAGAAGCTAAACAAGGAAGACCCTAGGGAAGATGCTCAATCCTCATTCAGAAGGACAAATGTGATAGATATTGGAAGCAGGAGAAGACAGGGAACAGAACAGGAGCCTACCCCAGAGGGCCTCTGAAAGACTACTGATTGAGGTATCAAAGCAGAGGCTGAGACTCATAGCCTAACTTTGGGCAGAGTGCAGGGAATCTCATAAAATAAGGGAAAGACAGAAAGACTTGGAGGGGACATGAGCTCCTAAAGGAGACCAAAAAGCCATAAAAACTGAGCCCTGGGGGCCCTGAAAAAAATGATAACCCAACCAAGGACAATGTATGGAGAGGACCTAAAAATCCAGCTCAGATGTAGCCCATAGACTCAGTCTCCAAGTGGAGTCCTTATTAAGGGGAGCAGGGACTTTCTCTGGCATGAACTCAGTGGCAGGCTCTCTGAGCACCTCTCCCTGTGGGATGCAGCCTTTCCAGTCCACAGAGGAAGACAATGCAACCAGTCCTGATTAGACCTGATAGGCTAGGGTCAAACAGAAGGGGAGGAGGACCTCCCCTATCAGTGGACTAGGGGAGGGGCATAGGGATAGAAGAAGGAGCGAGGTTAGGATTAGGAGGAGACATGGGAGGGGGTCACATTGTAATAAATGATAATAATAAGAGGGGAAAATTTTTTGCAGAGACAAGTGATGAAAATAGTGGCTTTCTATCTTTCTCTTCAAAATTGCCTCCCACTTACCGCATGTACCCAGGCCAAATTACTCCAGCGCCCTCTGTGTTGCTGGTGTCCAGTGGTACCCATGACTCTTCTTGTCCTTCCGTACAACAATTGCTTGAAGAACTGACGTACATTTCATTTTAATTCATTCAGTCTCTGTTGCGAATTCACCAAATACATAATGAGAAACAGTTTTGAATGACTTTGTAGGCTCCCATTAAGGTAGTTAGTTACCTCTGTACCTGCATTATGTATACCTGAAAGAATGAAGGTGAAAATATTTAATATTAGGTCACAGAATCATAAACCTTTCATGTGAGTAATCTGGTTTTATTTGGAGAATACAAGAGTATGTTAGAGCCTGTCATCATTTGTAGCTATTTACCAATCACTCTTAGTCACATAGTGTAATGGTTTTCTCAGATATTAAAAATTAACTGATATTAGTACTATATTTGTTTTCTTATATTTTGCTATAGATTATATCAGAAGTAGATAGTTTTGCTATGAGACATAGGTTATTTACCCTTAAAAAGACTACTATACTGCTGTGTTATATTAGAGCAGTTAGGTCAGAGGGATGACAGCTATGTTACTATAAAGGGAAGGAGAAATAAAAGGGTGATAAAGGAAATAAATAAATAATATAAGGTTAACATTCAGAATACAAATTTTGATCTTATTTTTCTTTAGAAATATTTTATTTCATGAGTATTGGTGAGAAATATGTAGCTGATATATATATATATATTTGTGAATATATGTTAATCTATATAGTATGTGAAAAAATATAATATACCTCACTTTCTGTGCCTCAGGAAGCAACAATCTTTGCCATTTGAAACACAAGCTTTTAAGCACTGACATCTGTCTTGGTGAGCTGAAATGTTCACAAAATTACAGTTTGATATATGAATGAATAGATGCACTCACACCTTCCACTTATTAAGAGTAGAGGTCACTTACACAATTTACATTCCTGTATTCAACTGGAATATCTCTGGTCTTTTTCAGTTACAAGTCTTCGGTTCATAAAATGATGAGTGTGTTCTGCAAAACATAATTAGTTGCTGCTTCTAGAAATTTCTATATTGGCCTTCTTAGCCTTTTAACTACACCATAATTTTTTGCCTACATTATTATTTTGTCTCCATGCAGTCAGATATCAAAAGGTAATGCATGTATAGACTACATATATACTTTGTGTTGAGTTGCAAGCAAATAGAAAATGTTAACTTGTTATTACAGTCATCAATTAAGATAAGGTTAGAAGCAGCTCTCTTACACAATGTTTAGCTAGAAGTCTTGCATCTGTTTTTGTTTTTCAGGGTTTTTTGTTTTCCATATGAAGTTTAGAATTATTCTTTCAAGATCTATAAAGAACTGTGTTGGTATTTTAATGGGGATTGCATTGAATCAGTAGATTTCTTTTAGAAAGATGGCCATTTTTACTATGTCAATCCTAACGATCCATGAGATCATTGAGACATATGTTAGTTTCTTTCTTTCTCTATTTAGTTTTTGTCTCAATGATCTGTCCATTGGTGAGAGTGGAGTGTTGAAGTCTCCAGATATTATTGTGTTGGGATCAATATTGTGATTTAAGCTTTAATAATGTTCCTTTTACAATGTGGGTGCCCTTGTATTTAGGGCATTGATTTTCAGAATTGAGATGTTCTTTTGGTGGGTTTTTTCCTTTGTTGAGAATGAAGTATCTTCCCCATCTCTTTTGTTTAATTTTTGCAGAAAAAAATTATTTTATTAGATAATAGTATGACTGTTCCAGCTTACTTTTTGGGTTTGTTTGCTGAAAAAAAGGAAAACATTTTTTCAGCCCTTTACTCTGAGGTAATGTCTATCTTTATTGATGAGCTGTGTTTCCTGTATGCAGAAGAATGTTGGGTCCTGTTTATGCATCCATTCTGAGTTCAAGCAGTGCATGGACACTGCTTGTTTGGTGCTATCGTCTTGGATTGAGATGTGTAAATACCTAGGTCTTGCTGGTCTCCACAGGGAGGCAGGCACAGCTGTGAACAGGAGGCTAAGCTGATTCCCTGGATCGTGAGAGTCAGGTAGTCAGAAGCTGGGACTACTACTGTGCCCCCAGAACTCAGGAGCTTTTTCCAGGACAGCTAGAATAGCTGGGTAGCCAGATGCTGGAACTGCTCACTTCCAGAACCAGTGGTCTTTCCTCTTACCTGGGAAACACAGACACTGGCTGCATTTCAGCATCTGAAGCACAGCCTCTCACTTACTCCACAGTCACTAAGATCCTGCTACTCAGATGCTATGAGTGTTGCAACCCACCACCTTAGAAAATGATGAATATTCTGCCTTATGACTTAACTTTTCAGACCCATTTAAATAACTTTTTTAATAGTGAATTCTTTTTTATTTTTTTTCTTTTAATTTTTATTAATTACACTTTATTTACAATGTATCCATTTTAATTACTTTTGAGGGAGTTTTATGGGACAGTTGTACTACCTCATGTGTGTGTGCACACATGTGTGGAGGACAGAGGACCAATTCTGGTGGAGTGTCTCAGATGCTGTCCTTCTTGTTTTGTGAATTAAGGTCTCTTTGTAGTCATGAGCTCACCAGTTATACATAATGGCTGACTAGAGAACCCCAGACATCTGCATTACTTGTTTCCTATGCTAGGATTACAAACATGAGCTACCAGGCCTGGCTGTTTTATGTAGGCTCTGGAGATCAAATACAATTCCTTGCTCCTGTGCAGCAAGTATTTTAGCAATTGAGCTATCTTCACAGCCTCCATTTTTATTTCTTTAATTAATGTTTTTCTCATCTCTTTATAATGGTTGGTACAATCTGTAAAACAGTATATAGAAGGGTCATGGGTCTGGTAAAAGATTGATATTCTCAGCAGAAGTCCATTTCTTCTCTCTATATTTAAACATTGTAAATGCAGTAGCATCGTAAATCACTGTCTACTTCATACTGAATTTGCATCTACATTGAGGAGAGTTTTGATAGATGTTGGCCTCTATGTCACAGGTGCAGAACCTACAGTGCTTTTTCAGCCTTTCTCAATTTTGGATGCATTCTGGAATCACGTAGGGGATTTACAATGAAGAGTTGAGTTATATAATCAAAGGATTTTGCAGGCTAGGGCAATACCTGACATCCAGATCACTAAAAGTCCCCTGGATGACAATAACATACACTTAAAGTGAAGAACCACATTGTGAATTTGTCATAAATTCTCCAGATTCTCCCTTTTAGCAGGAGAGTACCAGATACGCTGTTTTAAAACTCATAGGCCTAGGGAAATGAATAGGCATACAGAGAGGTATCCCAGAGATACTGCTAGGCAATACTATAAAAAGTTCCATTGAGATTTTATTTCTCTTTTATACTGTCCATTACATGCTGATGTCTGGTTGTGAGCACTGCAAATGGAATCTGGATTTCAATCAGGTTTGGCTCACAGTTTCTCTCCCCACCTGAAACTACATCTAGTAAATGAGCAGGAAAACCTTTGTGTAATATTTCCCCTCTTAACTAAGCAGGCAAAAAGCTGCTTGACAAATGTGGACAGAGAGAACACACTAGATGCTCCTACCGCCCATCCTTTCATAATCCCGTTGCTTTCGAAGACAATCTGGATACTGTTCTCAAGACAATGATGTTCTGTTCTGGGTTTTGTTTTTTTCTTTTTTTTCAGATTTTCTCTTGAAGGTATGCTTTTATTATCATTGGTGTTACTGTGTCTGATTTTACTCTGCCTTGGGTGGTCCAGTAATGAGTGTTGCTTATGTTCTTGGCGGTATTGGTCTTCAATAGTCACCTCTGTGAGGTCACTGGAATAATACTTGTCTTTTGATTTGTATGTTTATTTTTAAAACTGTCACAGTTAATATGTTGATTCAGTTATACTTCCTCAACTATATAATGGTGGGAGAAGCCTGTTTCTGGAAAGTGATAAAGTAATGGGATAGGTTGCTAATTATTCTTTTCTTTTTTGTCTTTTAATTGTATTCTTTTTTAATATAATTTTTTATTTATTACAATTTATTCACTTGGTATCCCAGCTGCACCCCTACTCTTTTTTCCTCCCAATGCTCTCCCCTCTCTCTCCCTCATCTCCTCCCATGCCCCTTCCCCAGTCCACTGATAGTTTATTCTTTTCTTCATGTCAAGGGTAATGTTGTGGGAAGTATCATACAGATTTCATTCATAGCATGGTTGTCTCTGGTGCTTTGGTCTGAGAGTGAAAAAGGAAGATTTAGTGAGAATAATAATGTGCCTCCCTAAACCTTGAAGATGACTACAGACAAAAATAACAAATAGTGAAACAGCAAGCAAAGAACAAGTGGGAAAATCTGAACTTATAAAGCTCTTAAATGGAAAATATTTGTTAACTGATTGGAGACTGTGTCTACTGCTAAATAAAAGGACTATGAAAAAAATCCTGGATTGTGGGGCATCTTTGTCTTCTTAACTAATCCTACACAAATTTGACAAGTTTGTGAAGAGCAAAAATAATAATAGTAGCAACAAAAATATGATAAATGAATAGACTATGAATAAATGGTTTTGTCCAAGTCTCTCGGAGGTGTTTGGAAACATAGACACTTGAGCTGAAACTGAAGAACTGTTTTATGGCCTCCAAGGGAGAGAGTGAAATGATCTCATGGCAGAGGGTGGGGATGAGCAGCTGGCAAGGACTTAGAGAACAATCCTACGACCTTCTTGTGCCTTTGCCTTAACACTTGAGTTCAGTATGAGGCATGCTCTATACACTCTTCACTTCTGCTCTTTGTCACTCATCACTCTTCAGTGATGGTGTTTGAAGAGAACCAGATTAAACCTGAAGGGACCTAGGGACTCAACCATCCTTGCTTTGTGAAGACAGCAAAGACCCTTCATTCTTTCAGGACCTGACTTAGATTATTATCTGAGTGACAACCAGTCAGAAAGCATGCCAGTCACCACCTGGCTGGGGCATTTCATATAAGATATACTGAACCTATTTTTGAAATTATTTTATTCTGGCCCAACCTTCACAGAATGAGGGGGCTTATTTTTCAGATAATAGCTACATAGGTGATCTTGAAGCTTATCTTAACAGTAGTTAAAGTACAACCTACTATTTCTAAGAAGTCCTAACAGAGAAAGACTGTCAAGGTAGCTTTCAATAGTGGCTTTCGCCTCAAACAGGCCTGAGCTTCACAGGCATTGCCCCTATCTCCTCATCACAGTGGAGGTGACGTTCAGAAAGCTTGCTTCTGGCTTGACCCCAGGTTCTCCAGTCACATCCAAGTCCTACCTCTTGCCTTCTGCTACAGAGCCTTCAGCCTCGCTTCTACCACTGCGTCTTTTCAGCAGTACTGAACACGTGAACCTTTGAATTTCAACAGACAGCCTTTAAGTGAAATTAATGAAACAAAAAAAAGCATTCGACCGTCCTGTGTACATACACATATAATATATCTGCATTATGTATATATATTTATACATATGTATATATGTCCATATTATCTTATAATCTATTTTGTGCATATAACATATATCCAGATTATCTTACATGTCTATCTATTATGTGTGTATGTATATAATATATATAAGCAAACCAATTAACAGAGGAATTTGTTCTAGGAAACAACCTTCATTCAATGTTATTGAGTAGGTATATATACATAAACAATACATATAAAAAAGTTTATGATGTGCCTAAAGTTAAGTCATTTAAATATGGGCTCTACTACAAGCTTTTATAGGATACGCCATCAGTAGTAAGTAAATGACAACTGACTTTTGAAATGTTTAATAGAAAAGTTTATAATCCTAAGTAACAAAACCATTAATGAGAACACCTCTTAATTTTAATTCCAGAAATATGTTGGCAAAGATATTCAACAATGTTATCTCTGGTAGACTGTATTTCATTTCATACTCACAGAATTCTTTTCTGACAGTGTTACACCTCCACTAACCACCTGACTGTAAAAAAGTTGCTTTTGTTTTTCACTTTGATAACGTTTAATCAATCTAAATTTTATAACCCAGTATTCAGGTTAATTAGTTCTAAAACATCATGAAATTCTTTTACTAAATCAGTAAATAGTGATAGAAGAGGAAAGACAACTTGGCTATTCATTCTGCTTTAAATGCCCCTGATTCCTCTTTGCTGATCTTTTTTATTACAGTACTTTGCTTTTTAATTTTGTCAAGGTAGATAAATACTATCTGTTTCTCTCTGAAAGAGAACACTGCAAAGAATTTAATCCACAACCTACATTTTTCTCTTGTAATTACTCGAACTGCATCATAATTTCTCCTTGTCAGGTACTTCTTTACTATTACTTTAAAATTTCAATACCTTGATTAACGCCGGCCTACTTTTAATTTTAATCAAATCTTCAGCATATTAAAAACTATTAGCATACAACTTTTGTGTTTGCTGGATGAAACAATTTTCTCTTCTCTACAAAATCATACATAAGGCCATGCACATTTACAAACGTTTTTGAGGAGGGGTTCTCTTTGAGAAAATTTAGAAAATGGATTGAGTTCCACATCTGGGCTCATGTAAAGCTAAATGAGGAAAACACATTGGGAGGGCAAGATAGTCTATAAAATAAGCCAATTAAGTTTAAGCAGGAAGATGACCAGAAGGGCTCAGGATGATATAATTCTCTCGGGATATTTTCAGAAATGTGGAAAAATAAATATTCAGAATGTGACCTAAGCCTTTGGGGAGACTGGTACAAGCTAATTTCTAGATGACATACCCACATTTGTATTCAGAGTCTGTTGTCAACAATGACAGAACGTGACACGAGAGCCTGATGTGAAATCAAATATTTGCATATTTACATTAAATCATTTATATTCAATATCTGTGCAAATAAACAGAGTAAAGCTGAAACTCAATATGGAGACATGAATAAAAATAATTTTCTCATGAATTCTTCACTTGGAATATAATAAAATATGAAACCATTCACAAATACAACTGCCAAAAATAGTCCTAAGAGTCAAATCACTTGGCCTCAATCACACTTCCTACTTGAATTTACATAAATTAAGTTGCTTTAGCCTAATGTACAAAATAATATGTAAAGCATTAGAAAAATGTTCCAAGTGAATATAATTTTGAACTGAGTACACCTAGAAATTAATCAGCTTGTATTAATTTGTCTTGGATTTTTACTAGCTTAGCGTAATTTCATGAATTTTTCATAAAAAATAGGGGGGTTGAAACTAATAAAATTTGCATGTGCTTTGTCTCTAAAACGTCTTATCAAAATTACATCAATATGCAGTATGCCAAAATAGTAGAGTTACAAAAGAAACTAAATTTCTTGCCTATGTCTTTAATATAACATGACAATGTCCATCCTTGGTTAACGAACTGCTCAGAGTGCTTGTAGTATTTGCCAACAGCAGACTCAAGTCTGTACAACTTTTACTTCTAGCAATCCAGAGGAGCTTATGTCCATGATTGGTCTACAGTTTGGTGTTCAGACAAAAAAAAAAAAAAATGCATCGAGGAACCTTTGTTTTAGTTTTGGGCTTTTGATGCTTCCACTACATCTGATTTCTTTCTTGTTCACATAGAATCTCATGATAGATGGGCAAAGGGAAAGATTTAGTAGAACCACTTGCTAATCCAAACAGTAGCTAGATAGTTCAGTGTGCTGCAAAAAGTAATTCGTCATTGAGTCCTGTTCTCACTTCAGGCAGTGTTACTCTATAGTTAAGTCTGAGAAGCCAGAAGGCTGAGTAGAACTGCCTCTCTAAACTGTTCTCATCATATCCAGCCTAGGTTAGGATCTAGTTTGGGGACTATTTTCCCCAGATATTTCAAACTCCATTTGCAGGTAAACATCTGCCTGTGAGCTCTTTGATGCAATATAAACTACTGTTAATGCCTCGCTAGTCTCTGGAGTTTCTTGGAAATAATGAGCTGTCTGGATTGTCTAGTAGGGAAGAGTAATGTTGGTCTACACAAGTTTCTCTCGTTGCCTTCTTCCTTGAATTCCTAAGTAATCCCTTTGATTTCTCCATCTTCCAGAACCCTGGTGCACAAAATTAAATCATTCAGCCAAGCTATACTGCTGTAACAGTGTACTGAAAAAATGGCATTTGAAATTAGCATTGCTTTATCGTCAACGTTATTGTCAGCAACTTAATTGCTGGGATTTTAAACAGAATAAGCAAATATTAAAAAAAATATTAAATAACTTACAAAGAAATGTGGCATTAGTTTTCAACAATTTATAATGAACTCAGTGATCTAAAACATTAGAATTTATCCTTTTAACATTACAGATTCCTCCAGAAAGATGAAATTCAGCAAGGCCTTGCTTCAGGTTGCTTCCAGGGCCCGTAAGATCAATATATTTCTATTCTAACAGGTACTATTTCCCCCACGCAGTTTAATATTACATATAAGTAAACATACTGCATTGATCTTATTTCTACTGACTACATCTTTATTTGTATCTATGTGTTACATATGTATGTGTGTACATTGTGTGTGTGCATGTTTAGAGACCAGAGGCTGATGCTGGTTGCCTTCCTCTATAACTCTTTATTTCATTTTTTAACACAGAATTGCTCATTGAGTTCAGACTCACCAGATCTAGACAGCCAGTGAATTCCCATCATCTTCCTCTGGCCACACTTGCAGCGCTGTATATATATATATATATATATTAGATCCAATCTTCTCTTGAGCACAGAACATCCACTGTGTTCTGTCCTACTTGGGGCCATTAACTCATTGCTATCTGTAGTTCATGTCTTTGTTCCTCTGCATGTAATGTTTTCCCCTTTTTCCTTTTTCCTTTGTGGTTTTTTAAAGTCCTTTCTCTTTTTTGCTGATATTAGGAGCCTTCTTTGTAATATGGCTTTCTGTAGATTTCCTCAATTTTGCTGTGGTTGAGATTTATTTAAGGTCTTCCATCTCAAGGTTTATAATGTTTATTAAAGATGGAAAAGTTTGGATAATTGACATATTTTTGCTTTCTTTCCTTTCTTCTGCTATTTTGAAATATGAGTTACATATACATTAAAGTGTATCACGTTGTCCTCAGTTATCCAATGCACAGATTTTTTTTCTTGCTCAGTGTTTTTAATAAATCTTTCTTTTGTAATTTATGTTGGATAGTTTTTAATGTTATGCTTTCACATTCATTAATTTTTTCCTATTGTGTTTACTAATGTGGTTAAACATTCTATTAATCATATGCAGCATAACATTTCAGATATTATAATTTTAAACCTGCAAATTGAATTTGGTTCTCTAATAGAAGTTTATCTATTAACTGGTTTAATATTATTGCTTGTCCTTAGAATGCAAAAACACAATTATATTGTGATTATATACTTTTTACTTATTCTTTCATTTTATTTAGTGGTTCAATTTCAAATAATTGATTGTCTCCCCACTATTTTTATATTTCCATTCTTTATTGGGTATATGTTAACTTATTGGATTCCAGAATTTGAAATTTCTTCTTTGTGGCTCTTAATTCCTTGTTTCTTTAAAATACACCCAAGACTTACTTCTTGTTCTCCTGGAAGAATCTGTTGAAAATACAGCAAAGATGTGAACTGAATAAAATACATCCGACATACAAGAACTTCAGTGTGTTTAAGTTCAAGCACTACCTCTTTAATCCACAAAAGGAAAGTTATGGTTCTTCTAAGAACTGAATTTTCATATGAGAGTTGTAAGATTAAAATACAGGGATTTATTTATCTTAATCTTTTAAGATCAAATCTATTATATATTTTTTTCAAAACCTCACTGAGATGTATGATCATCTGCTTTGGAGTTTTTCTGCTTATTTTAATCTAACAGGATCAGCATACTTCAGGCAAAGGTCTAAGTATTTCATAAGATTCATACAGATATTCACCCAGTAAATTTTCTAAGGTCCCTCATGACTTGTTTCCCTGCTTTATTTTGGGAAGAAGGTAATTCTCTTCTTTCAGGGCAGCTTAACTATGCAGCAGTATTTAGCTGGATAATTCTTGATGGGTAAGAGCCTATGTGATTGGCCATGTATATGTTCTTCCCTGCCTCTGATTACCAGCTGTTTAATTAAACATAGTATTCTTTATAAATTTATGGCAGGTCAGTCTTTCATGTCTCATATGAAGTCAATAAGCACATTGGCCATTCATTGTTGACTGATAGCATGACCCCTAAGCTACTTCTTTTGGAGAAAGTTGAGATGTCCCCTATGAACATTTATGGAGTTGCAGTACAATCTAACAAATCAAATTGATTCATACAATAACCAGCATGGAATTTTTCATCTATGGTGACTAATTTAAAATTTTATTTTCAGGGAGGACTCTTTAGGGAGAGGGAAAGAGGTAAGTACAGAAGAAAGAGGGAGGAGGGTAAAGGGGAATTGAATGATCCAAGTGATCTGATTAGGAAACTGTGAAAATGGGATACTACATGAATAAAGAAGAAAGTAAATATAAAGGGAAAGATGGATAAAAGAACAATCAGGGTGTTGGAAAAGCAACAGAAATCATACTATTAACTATTTATCAAAAAGAGCAACCATATATATATACACATATATATATATACATATATATATATACAGTTTTAATAAACACATTTTATCATTGGTACGCTTTGAAAATATAAAGGTAGCGTTAAATATGCTGAACAGGTTGTATAGCAATATATATGTATATACATATACACATGCAATAACAATTAGTAAAATTCAGGCAGTGAATTTGAAGAACAAGATAGGGCATATTGGAAGGTTGAGAGAGGGAAAAGGGAAGGGAAATATTTTAAGTAAATTATAGTCTCAAAAATCCCTTTTTCCATGGTCATTGTTCAAGGTGAGTGACAGGCAAAAGATTCACTAAGTAGGTGATTTCAGATATTGGGTCAGTGTCTGTGTATTTATTTAAGTTTTTTGAATCAGACATCCAGAGCCTCATAACTGTAGAATTATTTCAATCACTTGCATCAATCATTTTTATCTATTGGCTCAAGAGACTTTTTGTAGAACCCTGTCCTGCCTCTTCCTACTGATGAAGGGTAGATGTATTTGGTTTTCCTAGAAGGTCAAAGTGAAAGAGAATGTTAAACTGGAGCCTGTGCTTACTGCAGAGACTTCTCTTATTTAATTTTACTTAAAATAGTGGGCAAACCTGAGAGTAATATAATAACTAAGGAATTTTTTTCTCAATTATTGAATATACTTCTTGAAAACGGGAGCACTACCAAAGAAGGGCATGAATTCCTCTTCAATAGCATTTCCTTTAGCTTTGAATGCTCAGGTCATCTGATCCTTAACAATAAAAATGATGGTTCAAGTTCCTGGATCTTTGTAGAGTTCTCTTCTGCATTCACCTATAATTTGACTGACACACCTGGACTACTTAGCACATTTTATCTTTCAGGTTAAATAAGTTATTTAATTTTATTTTAATGTTATTACTGTGACTGTTCAACATAATATTCCTCAAAACATTAAAAAAATCATTTTCTAGATCACAGTTTCAAGGGAAAATAGATTATTCAATGTCTTCTAAATGTGTACTTTTTCTCTCCTAGAAATAAAGCGATTTTATTTTTTGAGATTATAATATAATCACACAACTTCCCCCTTTCTTTTCCTTCCTCCAAACCCTCTCATGTACCTTCTGTGTACCATATCTCCATTACTTTCTTTCAAACCCATGGCCCTTCTTTCTTTAATTGCTGTTGTATTTGGTAGTGGCGGCACTATGTCAGCATATAAATACAACCTCTCATTCCACATAATGATATTTTCACATATATGTTTTCAGGGATGACCATTTGGTATTAGATAACCATTTGGTGTGCTCCCACCCGAGGAGGTTGATTTCTCCCACTCTCAGTGTTCCGGAATTGCATAAAGTCTTTGTTTAGAGTTCAGGTCTCTGCAGCTTTCTCCCTTCTATGTTAACATGACTCTTGGTAAATTTCTTGTTCCCTATTTACACTCTAAATAATTACCCTCATACCCATAGATAAGTGTAATTCTCGCCTCTCATATAGGGAAACTTCCTTTTAGCAACATATTTTGATCATTTACTGAGTAGCTCAAATGTCACATAATAAACGCAAAGATAACCTACTAATTATTTTGGAAATACCACTCAAGACTAAAACTGAAAACACACAGTTATTCATGATCATTCTTGAGTTCTCACTTATTTGGGGATAGAATCATTTGGTCATTAATGGGATAAAGACAATGTACAAGAAAGAATCAACTGTACTTCTTTTCTGGTGAAACCAATTTCTATGGTTTTTCATAGAATATAGTTTTGCTTCTTATTATCATGATATAAGTATGAAAGATTAATATTTAAAGGGCTTTAAGTTGAGTTTTTTAGACTCTTTGTTTACAGGTGACAGATGCAATGTGAAGGTATAGCGGACTGCCCATTGTAACTCTCCCAATTACATGGTTTTGCTTTGCAAAAATGACCAAGAGCAAGATCACATAGAAACCTTTATGAAAGAAATTTGGGGCACAGTTTTTTTTTTTAGTTTTTGTTAGGATTTTAGAACCAAACCTGCTTCTGGGTTGCCTAGTAACCTATGATGTCATCATGTGTTCCTGGCCAGGTGGCCACACCTGGAAGGCGTGGTTACCTTGCCCCTTAAAGGGACCAGCCTGCCATGTGGTCCCTCTCCATCTCTCTTGCTCCTGGTCTCTTCTTTCTTGCCCTCTTTGTCTTCTCCCCTTTCTCTATAGGGCTCCCCCTCTCTCTCTCTCTTTCCCCTCTCTCTTTCTTTCCCCACCCATTATGTCCTGCTTCTCCCTTCTCTCCCTCTCTTCACCTCCACCTAATAAACCTCTTTCATATAAGATCTGCTGTATGTCTAATTGTCTTTATTTAATATGTCCCACAACCTTACAGTTTTTACAAGTACATTTTTAGTTTTACAGGAAGCCCAACTGCAGGACATCTTCTCTTACTGTACTAACAACTGGCTTCATAATGGTGCTAGCCTCAACAGTGCATTTATAACCATTTTAGAAGGACCTGACTTTCAAGTGACCTAGGGAGCATGAGCCAAAACTTTAATTTAAAGGCCATAGAAATGTTTCAAGTTCACATATAGTATCAGCTCAATCTATAGGCCACAGGCCATCAGAAAGCCTGAATGTTGAGTTTTGTTGCAGTTGTTTGTTTTCTAAAGCAAAATTTCTTTATTTTTGAAAAAAAAATGGCATCAATGGTGATTCCACTAATTGATGCCCTCAGGTCCTGGGTTTACAGGCACACATTAACACATCTTAAGACAAAATGAAGGGGTACAACTCAGTTCCTAGTCTTCAGAGTTTGTATACATTCTTTTTCACTTAGGGGAAGTGTTTGGATAGTGTTGTGTGTGTTTACAGTAAGCATGCTGGGGAAAGTCTTCAAATAAATCTTCTCCTGCTAGAGTAACAGGATCTGAGTTTGTCACTTGGCTCCAGTGCAGACATTTGGCAGGTGATTATGATTTTCTGTTCTGATAATGCTAAGTTTCTTTTCTATAAAAAAATATTTTTCTGGTTACACAAGATTTTTAATTTTTTCTTTGGTTATGCAAGTCAAACAATACTCTAGTTGGCAATTCTACTCTGTCACTACTGAGAATAACATCATATATTATTCTCCAGCACAGATCCTTGGAAATTGAAGCAACAAAAGTGACATTAATTTTTTTGCATTGTGCTAATTATATTTACTTGGTCTCAAAAAGTGATGTATAATTAAATCTTTCCTGCTATAGAATTGCACAGGCTCCATTGATAATGTGAATCCTAACTGCAGGACAGCTACTCTTACCCTAATAGCCGGCCTCACAGTGGGACTGAATCATTTTAGGCAGACATGACTTTGGAGTCACCTAGGGAGCATAGCTTACTAAAGAACTCATAATAAGTACATTATACCATGACCCATTTCCTAAGCCTCTTCCATCTACCTAAACATTTTGACGCCTATCTCTACCTCATTTCCATTTGCCTGTGTTATCACAAAATTTCAAAACTCTGTTCCAGTAAAAGTATAGTCTTCAGATACTAATATACCTTAGAATCACCAAGAAGACTTTTGAAATAACAGTTATGGACCCCAACTTCCAAATATCTGTTCTCTGAGCACAATAAAGGCCATGAGAATTCGTGCCTCTTGCTGGTTCCTGGAAGGCACTGATAGTGCTAGCTTGTATCTGTGTATCATCCTAGTCATGAGAATCTCTTCTTCCACCTGTGTTTATTCCAGCCATGTTCATGGGAGGCTTGGGGAATCTGAAGCTCAAACATAGGGACATCACTTTCCCTTGTCAAGAACATTTTTACTTTACCTTGAATTATAAACAGACATGCAATACCAATGATAATAAATCTTCGGTACTTTTTAAAAAACTTTTTATCTGATTCTTTCTGATTTTCACATCATGCACCCCAATCCCAACCATGTCCCCATCCCTGCATATCTTCCCTCTGCCCTTACAACCCACCCTAGAGAAAAAAAAAACAAACAAGAAAATAAAAAAAAAAAAACCAAAATCTTGCCATGGAAGCTGCAGTGGGCCTTAGTTTGTTGCCCAGTATAGCCTTTTGCAGGACTTTCAGTTGGTTCACCCCAACATCTACCCCATCTATGAAATGCTTGAGCACATGAAGGGGCCAGTTCTGCAGATCCAAAGCTGCAGAAACTCAATGATTCAGGGCAACTGCAGGATATCTGCAAGGAGTTTCCATGAGGACCTAGTGTTGGTGTGCCAGAAGCCTGGCCAATAACTCAGTGAACATTTGCAAGAAAAGTTGTGTGGGACATCGTGGTTTACACATTTTACGGTCATTAACCATCCGACAGGTGAGGGATGTGATTCCCAAACCCCAACCTGATATGCTGATGTTTAGGTTTGGGTTCTCCCTGCGAACAGCACTGGAGACGGATTAGGAGTATAAAGTTTCTAGGAAAGGCAATGCGACCATGGCAGTCAGGCTAATGAAGGCAGCGCAGTAGTGGTCTTACCAGCAATAGGACTATTACCACAAGGGTTACCTCTGTTGTTTGTCCTTTAGTGAACCTCTGAGTTATCACTCAGAATGCCATTCAGAAATATCCCAATAGAGGGTAGATACGCTGTATAGCTAGATCCCTATTATACCATTTACCATTTAAATTTGTCTGTGACCTTCAGTCCTTCATTGCTATGTCGTGCAAGCTCGTGGCTGAATGATAAAATAGTGAAAAAAGCAGAAAGAAGTAGAATGTGGACAATGTGAGTGGCTGGGTCCATCATGTGTGTCCAGTCTGGAACATAGTATCATACAAGTGCCTGGCAAAGTATACTCTTTAGAAATGCAGAATGAATGATGGAAGAAAAAATAATTAAAAAGTAAAAGAATTTAGAATACTTGTAATTGAGAAATATTGATGGAGTTGGACAGTATAATAAAATTGTGGGCATCCTCAGACCAAATTCTTTACCTTAAACTCTAGCAAGCAATATGACTTTTAGAAGTACCTACATATATTTCTTTGATTAAATTCTAAATTCCACATACGCATGAACTCTGGACAGAAATGCCAGTCCAGAAATTCCTGACTGAAGAGTTAAGATGCTGTGGTTTTGATTTCTCAATTTACCTTTAATATGCTTTGCTTCTTTTCTATTTTTTTTCATTGTTTAAACTGATTTAGATGATTTAAATGATTTAGAAAAGTCAGAGGTTTTTACGTCTAACAGATGTCGTTGGCTTGATTCACCAGTGATCCATCCAGGGATCCTGACTCAGTGCAAATGGGTGGAGGTCTTCTGAGCTAAGAGGAGTCTTTCCTCAGAGGTCACAATTCCTGCAATTAATGATCAAGATCCAAACTGTGCTACATTTGCTAAGCCCAGAAGCATGGGGGTAATAGCATCCAATATTGTCACCAGGGTGGTTGTGTTCAGTAGTGGCTGCGTTTTAACTATAGCTACCCTGAATTCTTGTCATTACTTTTAGATAAAATCCTAAATCCACATACTCTGAGAAGCTCATTCTTAGGAAAGATGCTGTAAAATGTGCTTTCTGACATGGCTTTTAATGTGAGAACTTGAAGGCTTTAGTGCAAGAAGGAGATGGAAGGAATAAGCTTATCTGGCACTTGCAGTCCTGTGCGCCTCCTCTCAAATCACTTCCCAGTGTGTGGGCTTGTTCTAACTCATCAACACTGCTTTCCAACAGACCACCTGTGTTCAGTTGTATTCTTAAATGTATTCTCCACCATCAATCTTTTTTCTTTCTTTTTATTATTTTTATTATTAAATTCTTTTACAATTTATTCACTTTGTACCCCAGTTGTAGTCCCCTTCTTCATCTCCTCTGATCCCACCCTCCTTCCCTCTTCCTCCTTTATCCCTCTCCCCTAGTCCACTGATAGGGGAGTTCCTCCTCCCCTACTGTCTGACCCTAGTCTATTAAGTCCCAATCAGGGCTGCCTGGATCCTCTTCCTCTGTGGGCTAGGTAGCCCCACCAGGAAGAAGTGATCAAGGAGCAGGCAACCGCATTCATGTCAGAGACTGTCTCTTCTTCCCGTACTAAGGAAGCTACATGGGGACTAAGCTGTCTGTCTGTGAGCTACATCTGAGCAGAGGGTATATGTCCTCTCTGTGTATGGTTTTTGGTTGATGCATCAGTTCCTCCCTAGGCCCAGCTTTTCTGGTTTTGTTGAATTCCTTGTGGGGCTCCTGCTCCCTCCAGGTCTTTCTACATCCTCCTTCCATAAGGCTCCCTGTACTCTTGGAAAAAGGAGGCAATATTCAGTTGCATCCAATTCACAAAAAGGGTGGATTTACAATAAATAGGGAATCCATTAAATCTAACACTTTTCCCTTTAAATTAGATAACCATAGCCCTATCAGGATAACAAAGAAAGTCTCCCGAGAAAATAAAGAAACAAGGGTCAGAATTGGTACTGAAATGCATCCCTGCCTTTTCGTCTTTTCTCATGGCACTCACCTCCTTGGTCAACATATGTTTTTTTTCCCCAGATTTAGCTAAAAAGCATTTCCTCAATTGATAAATTCAACATCAAAGTAGACCAGTGGCCTGTGAATTCTATCACTCATTTACAGTAGAAACGTCAGATGTCAGTTCTTGCTGCTGGAAAACAAATCCAAAGTACCAGGAATGTAATAATGGATAATCTCAAAGCAAAACTAACAATTATTACATTGAAGAAATAGCAGTGAAATAAAGTATCACTGTTATATTTTTAAAAAAAAACAGTAATATCCCCATTATTTTCACAAGACTAATACGTGAAAATATTTTTACAAGAACATGTCAAAGGCGTAGTTCATACAATAATAAACAATCTAGAATGGAAACTCAATATTTATTCATTTAATCTTTAAAATACTAGAACTGTTATTTTATTTTTACAATTCATCTCTTTTGTCACATAAACAATCATACATTTTTCAGAGCCATAATGTGATTTAACTGAGGCAACCCCACTAAAAGGGGAAAGTTAAAGGCAAGGGTCTCAACTATGAATCATTTTATTTAAATATTGTTGGTTTAATATTGTTTTATTACTACTTTGTTTCCCAACAGCCAAATATTCATTTACATCCTAGTATTTCCTAATTTGAAAAATGAAATCTAGATGAAAGTGTCAAAATATGAAATTATTAGAAATATCTAAATTCTTTAGTAATTTTTAACACTAACAAGGAATTAGCTTAGTAAGTACTGTGTTAACTGGGGGCTTCAGTTTGATCCCCAGCACCCACATAGCAAGCCAGGTTTGATAGCAATTGTAATCCTACTGCTGGTAGAATGGGAATAGGCAGATTCTAAGGGTTCAATGGCCAGCCAGCCCAGCATAGCAAAATAGTTCCAAGTCCCAAGGAGCAACTTTGTTTGAGAAATGATAAGTCTTGTGGAATCACACCAGAAGCTAACCTTTGACCTCTCATCTCTGACCTCTCACCTCTGACCTCGGCAGTGCCCTTCCCAAAGTTAATGTGTGCATGTACGCCCTCATATACAGAAATGTGCCTCTACTTTCACACACACATACACACACATACACACATACACACACACTATGGAGTCACAATATCTGCCAATGGTCCATTTATTAAAATTGTGCAAGATAAAAATATTTAGAAATTCTACAGCGTGTACATGTACCTTGTAGGTGCTGTTCAGTTACTTTCAGCTTCTATTTAAAATAATTTTATTACATTTATTTATTTATTTGTTGTGGATAGAACCATGCTCACATGTGTCCATTCGCACAACTTTGAACATGTGTGTTTGGGTGTTAATTCAGGCTCGAGAACAACTTTCAGGAGCTGGTTCTCTCCATCTACCCTGTGGGTCTTGGAGATGGAAATCAAGTCTTCAATTTGGCAGTAAGTTTCTCTACCTGCTGAGCTATCGTTCTCAGCCCATTTATTTCCAAACAAAATAACATACCTTTCTTAAATGTCATGATATTATTTAGAAACACATTTATCTAAATTAAAGTATAATTTATAACATTAAATAGCTTATTCCTATGATGTGATTCTGCAGAACTAGTGAGAGATTGTTCAGTGATTGATCTAATATAATTCTTAAGCTTTTTCATTGACAAACTGAGAAAAGAATAATTTAAAACAAACATACCTATCTGCATTGCCCACGTGGCACGCCTGGGTTGGCTACCCAGAGGCTATTTAAGCTGTGGGCTGGCTTTCCCCAGGGTCAGATGATTGTTCAAGGTTCCTGAATAAACTGCATTGAAAAGAAAAATTATTTCAAATAGTTTTCAAACTGAACATAAAAAAAAAAAAAACATACAGTAGATAGTAAAGTGGACAGTATACATGCTTATGTAGATAAGAACAGCAGTAGATGCTGTATCCACACAGGTATTTAGGTGTGTATCAGGTTTGTTGCAGTAATAGAAGCAGATCCAGTAACTTAGGAAAAGAAGAGATGCCTGGCTACAAGTGAAATAATTCTCAGGATTGAGGGAGACTTGACAGTTCAAACAAACAGGCCAATAAAAAAGGATAGATGAAAGGGAATCTCACCAAGGCCTGGCCCTGGAAGTCTGTCTCATGCATCAGGAGCTACAGAGGTGGCAGTTCTGCGGTACACAGTCCCTAATGTGGCTGAGTTCACGAAGCTCAGTGCTGTTTCGGCTGTGAAAGGATTTACGACTCCTCAAAATGGTGGGAACATTTAAGCTTTAATTTCTCCAGTGAGGATCTGATTGGGTAACTCTAAGCATATGTCCTAGGCTCTTCTCGGGGGTACAAAGGCATACTTTATTCCTTCAGTGTCCTTATTTGGATGACTAGCATGTCTTTCCCATGAGACACACACTTGGGCATTCTTTCTAAACAAGAAGAATAAGAAGATGTCTAATGTCAGCAAAATGACAAAAGCCTCCAAAGAGCAACCAAATTAAATTATAGCTCAAACCTCATCAGTGTCTATCAAAACACTTCCTGTTCCTGTATCCCACTCGTGAACTATATTTGTACAAATGGTAATTCTGAAAATATCAAAGTTTCTAACATCCAGTTTTAAGAAGTTTTGTATATGTATGTTTGCATTGTATGATGTGTAGGTGAATGTAGAGGCCTGAAGAATCAGATTACCCTGGCTCTGGGTACACAGGTGGCTATGAGCCACTCAGTTTGGGTACTGGGGAGCAAACATGGGTCCTCTGCCAAATCTGCAGAGTTCTTTACCACTCAGTAATCTTACTAGCTCCTAATATTTTTAATGAAAAATAAAATTAGTTTTTCTGAATATCATAGAAAAATTTAAAGAAGTTTTTATACTTATATTTATAATATGAAAATGTTACAGTAGATCATTTTATGTCCCACCAGAGCTTGAGGTTCCTGGGCTCTTGTGTTTCAGGGTACCCTTGGGACACTGTCCCACCCCAGAGATTTGTAGTTTCTGGGTTCTTGTGTGCGTGTGTCTGGAGACCCTTCCCTCGGGACACTGCACCACCTCGGAGCTGGGATACCTTCCTCAGGCCTCGGAGTTGTGGTTTTCACCCGATCAGAAAGGCCAACAGAAATTCCATCAGAAGTTAAGATTAAAGATCAGGCAGTAAGATATTTAAGCACACGCTGCAAGACACGGGGACTGAAATTCATCACACAGAATCCCATTACTTCACAAAATCCACCCCAGGCCTCCTAGGTCTGTGGAATGCTTCTTCCCTCAATAGTGTAGAGTTTAAAGCAGCTGCTCCTTGAATTTAGAAACCCCATCCTTCCCAAAACCACCACTCTAGTCAGAGAAGTTTTGCCATTCCTATCAAGCCATCTCCCATCATTGTTCAGTCTGTGCCCTTTGTCAGCTCTGGCTCAGGTGGAAGCCTGTAGCTTTATTTACAACTATGTTATCCATGGAAATTCTTTAAGGTAAATTTGCCAATCTCTAAAATTTGTATAATCAATGAATAGCATCAAAAATAAAATTTTCAACGTGAGAGGAAAGGACTCAGAGAGGGAATGTAAAACCATTGTTGTGCGAACATGAAGACCTATGTTGGATCACAAAAGCCATGTAAAGGCAGCCAAGTGGGTAAAAGTGGCTTACATGAAAGCTTGATGACCTGAGCTAAGCTCCTGGATGCTAAAGAGGAAGAGGAAAACCAACTGCTAAAATTTTTCTTTTTTTTTTTTTTTTGTTTTTGTTTTTTTTATTTATTTATTTATTTATTTTTATCAGTTACATTTTATTAACTCTGTATCCCAGCCATGTCCCGATCCCTCATTCCCTCCCAGTCCCTCCCTCCCTCCCTCATCTCCATCGTGCCCCTTTCCAAGTCCACTGATAGGGGGGACCTCCTCCCCATTCATCTGATCCTGTTTTATCAGGTATCTTCAGGACTGGCTGCAAAGCCCTCCTCTGTGGCCTAACAGGACTGCTCCTCCCTTCGGGGGTGGGGAGACCAAAGAGCCAGTCATTGAGTTCCTGTTAGAAATAGTCCCTGTTCCCCTCACTTTGGGAAACCAATTGGTTACTGAGCTACCACAGGCTACATCTGAGTGGAGGTTCTAGGTTATATCCATACATGGTCCTTGGTTGAATGTCATCCCCATATACAACATGGCACGTGTCATCCCCATATACAACATGGCACGTGAACCCACCCACATAGACACACACACACACACACACACACACACAAAATTAAATTTAATCTAAAAATATAAAAAGCAAGCTTGGCACAATCCGGCGTTTCTGTAATCCTTGGGCTGCGTTGGTGGAGGCAAAAGATTACCAACACTTACTGGCCAGGCATTCTAGACTGAGTGCAGAGAAAAACCTTGTCTCCAAAAATAAGGTAAAGCGTAATTACAGAGGAGATCAAACATGGACCCCTGTCTTTCACGTGTGTTTGTGCACATGTGTACTCACAGAGCATAGCGGAACAGATAACACAGACACACACACACACATACACACATACACAAAGAGAGAGAGAGAATAGATGAAATCCAGATATCCAAAAGGCAGGTGGTATTAGCAGCCCCTTGCTGGATGCTACCAATCTAGACAGCTTTTGTGTTTAGGAGTCACTTTCATCACTGTCCCAGTCTGTGACAAACACTGTGGATTGACTCAATCCAATGTTCCGAACACAGCCCCTCACTTGGTCCTCAGCCGGAAATAGCTCTGTGGTGTTATGTCAAGTGAAAAACGACAGTGGTGAAAAGTGGATATTCTTCTAAGAGTGAAGATTAGGTAAGATACACAAGGAAGAAAAGTGCTGGATCGTCATTTGACATTTGAAATGGAGGAATTCCTCAGATTAATCATTTAGCTGAAATTGATATCATAATCCCTCCCGTAAGTGCTTGAGCTACAGAGGTGAGGAATGAAGAGTATGTTTTGAGTGGCAACAGATTTGACAAGCACACACTGTAGTAAATCATCAGAGCAGCCGATACTAAGAGAGCTGACCAGGGCATTGTGAACATCAAATGTCCGATTGAACTTCAAAGTTTTTTTTGAAAAGTATAATCTGCCAAATGGAAGACATAATATTGTTACCAACATCTCTTCAACCGATCCTCAACTTTTCACACTTCAACACTTGAATCTACTTTCACCACCACAGGTTCTGGGTAAACACTAATATTATTGATTTTGCCCTTGCTGCATGTGCCCACAGCAAGCCAATAGCTCTATTTTTTTCTCTCTCGATATATATACATGCCTAGACCATATCTTGGCAAACTTGTGGGGCAGGTTTTGCTAGGGTGGGCTCTGAACACCTGTGTTTCCTTAAATCATTATGTGGTAAATCATTAGCTGTGGTGTTTAAAGGTTTGGCTTAATACGACTTTAAGCACTGACCTTTTCTGAAAAAGGATCATTTGGGGTAGACCAAATGGTGACTCACTGACAAAGAGCTTGGTGTCTATTTCCACAGCCAATCCTGTCTGTTGGGCCACATTACTCAGGCTAGCTTTTCAACACTCCCATTGAAATGTTCCATTCAAGGACACGGGTTCCCACTGTTTACATTTTCCCTAAGGAGGAAGCAATCTGTGGACATCAGAGATTTAAATTTGCCATTAAAATGAGGTTTTTTATTTTTCCCACCCTTGCTGCCAATTATTTCATAATGGCAGGCTTGGCACGTTTGCCAGCCCCACAAGGCGTACAAATAGGTTCTCCATGGAGATGAAATTCTTCATTGTTGTCATTCCAAAAATGTATACTTGAAAGAATGTACTGTGTTCTGTAAATACCCTTCGAAAGATGCAAATTTATATCTTGCTACTAAAGTTTGAACACGGTTCTTTCTTTTTGTCAGTGCAGACACACATAATACGACATCCGGCAGAATAGGAACTCCACCCAACATGCCTGTGGCAGACACAGCTGAACTGACCTTTATTATTTTTCTCCCTTTTAATGACACATCCACAGCTGGTCTCCTAAAGGAGCAGGGAGATCCAATCATAACTTGAGCCAAATAGTGTTTGAAAACTTTTGTCAAGAATTTTGCCAAATGTTAAAACTTCTATCTCTTTAAATTCTTGCATATTTGAAGAAAATATTTAATCCACATGTTTCTGGATAACGTTTTTTTGGAAAAAAAATCTTCTGAGTACAAATAACAATCAACATATATGCGAATGTGTGTATGTGTTTATGTTAGTTTGTAAAATAAATACATTTTCTTATAAAAGTTGATGAGAATCAAAATGTACTTAATGTAGGAAGTCCTAAGAAAAATATTTGAATGAATGAAATTGGCTTTTATTTTGTGGGGAGGAAAGTGATATGATACATACACACATGCAGAATATAAACATTCTTTCTTTTTTGTTCACTTCATGAAAGTGGTATTTCTATTATCTAATATGTTACATGTGCTGTAGTTACTGAGTTTCATAGAAAGACACCCACGTATCCTTTCATAGAACTAGCACCTGACTCTTTGGAAATATAAGGTGGAAGCGGCAAACAGTAGAACCAACTCTATGTCAGTGCTGGTGATGGTGAATTTAAGTTTAAATCCTCCTTCTTAAGTAACAAAATCATTGAGGAAACCGATAAAGCATGGATAATTTATTATAGACAGTTCAAATTTATGAGGATCTATTTCAGTGAAACAGAAACCTACTCAGTATGACAGTGTGTCTTTCCTGACGCTTGGCCTCCTGGGAAGAACATACAGTAAAACAATATCTGGAGAACTGCAAATCTCTTGTAGGACGTATTTTGTTTTGGAAAAATAAATTTTACCTTATTGTTCGAGTGTATGGTAGAAAAAGAAGCCAATGGGGGAAAAAAAACTTTTAAGGGATAAACTAGTCTTTGAAACAACCCTCCTCCCCTCAAAAAGAAAAAAATCTCCTTTAAGTTGTTCTCTAGGAATGAGAGGAATAGAATTTTGGGTCAGCTACAGTTACATCATACAACTTCCTTTTCCTGGTTTTGTTCCCTTTGCTGGCAGTGTACAGCGTCTAGTGAAAACTTAGCCCCCTGATAGTATTTGTATTTCTTACATGTGTGTGAGACTGTCATCTGGCTCAAGAGCAAGTTTACAGCAAACCAAGTGCTCCAGTGTGCGAGGGACCTAGCTTGTCTTTAACTTGGACACGGAGACCACAGTGTATCCCTCCAGCAGAGCCCTGCTGCTCAGAGCTGCCTGGTGGTGCACGCGAAAGTCCATCGTGGGGGAAGGGCATCATGTCAAACATCACTGAAACTTCTCACAACCTCCCTTTTCATTCTGAAATGAGTGTAGTGAGACGTGGACCTTTGTGAATGTAAAAGGAAATCATAAAAGTCGATCTCCCCAAAAAACTTCCTCACGGTTTTGCTCTCAGCTCATGCCTTCACTGTTGACCCCATTGCTGCCTACAGTTGTTACATTAGCAACCACTAGCACTTAGCATGAACATGGTGAAACAGGTTAACAACAGGGACAGACAACAGAGAAGTAAACACAATTCTTAGCTCTGTGTTATTTTAGGAAATTTTCTTTTCGCATGTACACAATAGTTCCTCACGTGGAATGAAAGTCTCCAGTTTGGCAATGATCAATGAAGAGCTTTTGCATTACGTGAGTGTATTGTAAATATGAATGCAAAGCATTATTGGCAGTGTTATAAAATATTCTGCATTATATAGCTGTGTCATAAACATAAATGCAAAATATAATATAAATGCATTATAAATTAAGGTTATAAAGAAGGAAACATTTTGAATACAAAACCACATGTGGAATATTGTGTGTGATTGTGCTTAAATATAAAAATGAAAAATGAGACAAAGCCAAATTGTTTTAAGACTTGGACAAAAAATGTGTAAAAATAAAGAAATGTCATAATAAAGATTTCATGTGATATTTTCCTTTCATTTTGTAAATATTATTTTTATCTTGAAAATTTGTTTTTGCAGTATATTTCACATCATAAGGATGAGAACTAAAAGACAATAAATTCTGGCACTCTCATATTTATAGTGTATATACAACTCTCTAACACATGCACAAAATGCACAAATACTAATTAATAAAATAATATTAATAACATAATGAATTAAAATCACATATCACATAATAAGCTAGGTGAGGTTGTGCTCATCTGCAAAGTAAGAAAGATCCCTGAGTTGAATGTTAGTATGGAAGACATGTCACACAGGCAGATAGAAAAATGAGAATGAAGGGGTCTGACAGATTTAAAAGAGGGTTCTCTTGAACTTTGATGGAGGCACTTAAGAAGCTGCCTCCCGAGGGCTGTAGAGATGGCTCAACAGTTAGGAGCATTGGCTGCTGTTCCAGAGGACCTGGATTCAGTATCCAAAACCCACATGGCAGCTCACAACCATTTGCATGCTCATCTCAAGGGGATTAGAAGCTGTTTTTTGGCCTCCTTGGTAACCAGGAATGTTTGTGGCAGATAGACTTATAATCAGGCAAAACATACATGTGTACTAAAATCAAATAAGTGCCTCCCATGTTCACTGTTTATGTCAGCTCTGCGTAGTTTTGTAATGATGCTATATCAAAGTAGAACTCTAATGACACTGGGTTACCTAAATGATGGCTGTTTTCCCATGGCTGGTTCTCAATAAGAGGCCTAGCTTTCATCTTTGCCCAGATAAGATGTGTCAGTGAGCACTTTAAGAGTTCACACTCTTAACTCCAGACCTACATTAGAAGCACACTGAAAAGAACTTAACTTCCACTACAGAACACAATTATAATTACAGTATCTTGGTTGCCTTTTTAATCTTATGGCTAAGATGGAAATACTACCCCACCTCACTAAGCGGAGTATCTTATGAAGTTGAGCAGAGCAGTCCAGTTAGCTTTAGAGATAGAAAAGGGTGCAGAAATGCAGAATCAAACAAAAATGTAGAATGGTCATCTCTAAGTTGCGTTCTTCATGAGACAATAGAGAAAGAACCCAGTGACTAGCAGGAGAGTTCTTCAGACACTTTTCATTTTCACATCAGGATTAAACAGAGGAAACTTCAGTATAGTGCTTATTGGAGCGGCTTTGTTGGAGAAAGGTGACTGTTCTCTGTTCCTGATTTCTCGGGTCTCGTGAGCAACTCAGTTTCAGCTTTGTAACGTGGAATTAGGTTTTGCATGGGTGACGCCAGTTTCGTTTCTTTTGCCTAAGTTGTAGGGTTCCAGTATAAGTGCTTAGTTCAAAACTACTTCCTATAAATTAATTTCACAATTGTTTACATAGCATTTAAAAGTTATGGTGCTGTAGAGATGTCTTTGAAGAAAAAACACCTTAGTTCCTGTTTTTTTTAAGGTCTGTCTTTAGCAAACAGTACTCTGCTCGAAATGTGTTGTTAATCATTGAGGGGGCTATACAGACTGGGATACAAAGTGAATAAACTTTAATTAATAAAAATTTTAAAAATTAAGAAGAATATTAACAATGGCTAGAAGTTAAAACTTAAGAACACTGACAAACTTTAAAATAGGGCTCTAGCATGATCAACAATATTAATGCGTGTAATATAGTATTCTGGTTTGGGCACATTGGTTATAATGTCATTATTAAGTAAATTTTCTTATTTCAAATTGCAATGATGTATATCAAGATGTACACATATTGATGCTTTTGAATTTTTTAAGATTTGAATGAGTGACTTGTTTGAAGGAGAGAAATAGTAAATCAAACCCAGTTTCTTTGACTTGAAATTTCGATCTATGTTTCTGGAATTATCTTTGAGATTCAGTTGTGAATGATGCAGGTATCACAACCTGCTTGATGCTTTCCAGGTCAAATACAACGGTGACAGGCAGGGTGCAGAATGATCACAGAAGTAGGAGAAATTGGCATTGGGGATACAGTACAAACAGACCAGACATTTCTAAAGTGCAATCTTAGGTAGACACAGCTATTTTGGCAACTTTTGACTTGTGAAAAATGGTCCTTTAGTATGTTATCCCAGATGACCTTGGAAGTTCATTTGTAGAAGCAAATTATCTTAAGGTACTGGCGGCTTTCCCTGCTAGATAAGCACATTAAAAATGTTTTCCAAAGACCAAATACTATAGGTAACTTTAAATTGAATTCTTATTTCATTAAGCTTATTTTCTGTTTGATTTGCAAAGTAAATCAAACTCTCTGGTTTCAGTTTTATAAACAGTTTACTAATAATGTGAACTTGTTTGTTAATGTGAGAGGCCACTGCTTTTAATAGGCATTACTGGGTTTTATACATAGAGTATAACTAATACATGTTCAGCATTGCTATTGTTTATATATGACTTTAAAAAATTTGTTCATACCCTTTGTAGTCTCTGTGCCTTTTTTTTTTTTTTTTTTTTTTTTTTTTTTGGAGAGATGAGACAGGGTCTTACAGCAGCCAAGCTTGTCTAGAACTTGCAACAGTTATTTTTCCTCTGGCTCTCAAATACTGACATAGATATAAGTACCCTCACTTCGAGCTTATGTCAGCTAGCCAACATCTTCTAGTTATACTTCCTAAACTCACCACCTCTGTTAATGTAAATGTGATCCCTGTAGCTGTCCTTTGTGCCTGTGTAGACAGCATGAGCCTCAGACCCAAGGAGCAGGACCCTCTCCTCAAAGCACAAGTTGGCTGCACGGCCACTGAAGCACGTGAGGGTGGAAGTTCTTTACCAACATTCCTTTTGTGCTTGAACAAGCACGTCCTATCCCAGAAAGAACTTATAGCAGAATAGAATGAATTCATAATGCTCATGAAGAAATGCGCTGTGATACAAAGGTCTTTAACTAACATTCACTGGTGCAGAATTCCTGGTTCCTTTTCTGTCTGTTTATTTGCATTTCTTTCTCTGTAATTTGTCTCCATCCATTCCCTCCTTCTCCTTGCCTGTTGACCTCTATCTGCACTTTGGAATATGGAATTAGAAAACATGTTAAAACTATTTATCATGCAGTTCAATGGTCTTTAATTTTACACTCTGAAAAGTCAGTGTTTCCTACATTTGAGCTGAATTGTAATTATTTTATTTTCTTCATTTTGGGTTAAAACTTGAGAAAGTTTTCATAAATCTATAACATAAAATTCAGGTTCTATTGACAATGAACACTTCCTTGTCGTTATTTGTAGCCAAGGACTACTGCCTCTCAATTCAAACCCTAAAACAAAACAAACCAGAAAATTTAATAAGTTGAAGGTGAGTGTTTGTCGTAAATAGGAGTATCCCCATGATTTCATAGTGTGATTCAAACTGTAAATAAGATAATTACTATTTTATCATTTTCTGTTTTCTAATACACATTACAGTTTCAAGACCATTTCCAAAATTAAATACTCTCATTAAAGCGTAAAACCAAAGGTTTTAATGTTCTTACAAACAAATGACCTCCAGACAGATAACATGGCAGATATTACTTTTTGGCAGATAAATTTTACTATTTTTACTAGCTTCACAGTAATACCCAGTTGAGAAAGAGCCATAAAAGCAATATTTCTAGTCTACAGGCTATTGAATACCATTCAAATAAACTCATCATACTCCATCATCTTGCAATATTTTGATGCACTCATATATTTTGAATATTCATGACTGAGATAAGAATATGAAATCGAACACTTTCATTACCAGAATGGCCACTCTTCAGTGAGTTCTGCATCCTGACTCTTTTTTAATATTCTTGAACTTTACGGTATTTATAAGTAATTCTCAGTTGTGGTGATGCAGCAATAGATGGCCCAGAAGGACATGACTAATAGTATTGGCAAGCCACAGAAGCCAGGAAAGCTTTTAAGGCAGAGGGAGAAATTTGGGGGTTGGTTGGTGGATCACTTGTAGGTCCAAAGTAAATTCAAAGACCTGGTCAAAGCCCTTCACTTTGATGGCATGTTCAGGACCAATTGCAAATCTCCATATTTTAAGTGTCAAATGAGAATCAGTTGTGTCAAAAACCTGGAGTTCCTCTGTAAGCTGTGCAAACCTTTTTTTTTGAGATAGATACTCTCAGATAGATACTCTCTAACTACAAGATGCATGCAGCCAGGTGTGTGGAATCACACACATACAAGGGCTCATTTTTTAAAATTTTAATGCTTTAAATGTACACCTTGATGTTTTTAATTCCAGATTCATAAAAGAAGGGAGAATTCAACTGACAAGAAAGGGAATTTAACACAAATTTAATTTGGTAGAAGAAAAAAATATATAAATAATGATTATGTGTAATCGGCCTGAGGTCGAACCGTAGTAAGTGTCTGGTTGTGTAGACTAAACTTTGTCTAGTAAGTCATTTTTAAGTTAAAAAAAAAAACGTCAGAACCAGGACTGACCTAGCAAAACTTGTATATTCCTGAATAATATCCAGTGTGCGCTGTTCCTCTAAAATACTACAGTTTCCCAAAGTGTCTTCAGGATTATACTATGGCAGGTTAAAAACACATGAGATCCTGAAGTGACATTGAAAATAAATCAATTTATAGTAGAAAGATGAGTTAGCATGTTAATAGCTTCTAGGCTACATTGAAGAACTCATTTTCTAGTGTTTAGGATATTACAGTGTTCTGGGTATTATAGATCATTGCACAATTTGTAACAAAGAGATAGTTGAGGGTTACTTACAATTCATGTGGATTGAATGTCTCAGGGAAGTGGCAAAGTACAGTTTTTGTACCAGGAAGTGAATGTAATTTGCATAGGGGACATATAATCAAAAACAAAAGACTCCTTTGTCAAATTAAACCACTCTGTATTCTTTAAAAAGGACTTAGGAGCAGAAGGACTAAAAATGTACTAAATTAGAAACATTAATAATACAAGTCAGAAAGAAAACAATTGATATGTTACCAACCATGAATCTGTGAATCACAGGCAAAATCATAGATTTCAGTAAAAACCCAGTTGGTGTTGTCTATATAATTCATGTAAGAAAAAAAATAAAATAAAAAAATAAAAACACTGTTCAGTCTATTTAAAGCAAACCATCAGCACACAACAGTTAAGTTTCTCTTCAGTTTTAGGCAGTATTAAGAGGAGCAAGCCTTGAGAGCAGTGATAGGGTGTGCTCAACAAAGAGCACAAAATTGCTTGTCCAGTGCCAAATGGTCAGGACTGAAAATACACATACAAGTAATTCTATGTGGACTCAACAGGGTATATCTTAGAATATACATGTATATTTGCATACAATAACAATCGATGAAAAAAAGAAGCCCTGAGTTTGACCGATAGTTGAATGGCTTAATGGAAGGTTTCAGAGGGAAGAAGGGGAATTTAAATGCAATTTCAAAATAAACACTCCAACACAGAAAAGCAAGTGTTCTATCTTAAATGTGATAAGGTATTTAGAATGAAGTTAAAAATAATTCTGTAATTTATTGTTACTTCATATGACTGTTAAGATACTGTAAATAATCTCGTTTTGCCTTCTTTTCTTTTATTTGTATGTGTTTTGTCTTTTGTTTTGTCTTTGAGACAAGGTGCTAATAGTTATCCCAGGCTATCCTAGATCTGACTAAGTCTGGTAGGCTGTCAAAAAAAAAAGTTTCCATTCATGCTCCTGGCTTTCTAGGGCTGATGGGGAAAGTGTTCGCCACCATGAAACAATTGTAACATTTTTTTAAAGATCACGTTAAGATACTCCTGGCCTTGTGAGTTATTTTTCTAATTACTCAAGACTAGAAATCTTAAACAATGAAATATAATTTTATTTCCTCCCCCCAAAGCCTTATTATCTCTGCAGAGTAACAATCTAAGTATGAGTGTTCTGGTTTTCTGGGTGTCTGAACCCAATTTTGGTCTCCTCCACTGCAGAGGAGTGCAGGAAGGCCAGATCACTGTCCAATGTACTCCACTCTTTCTTCTACCCTCTAGACTTCTCTAGACTTGCTTTACATAGCTGGAATCCAACAGACCAAGAACCCTGTGCAGGGACAGGAGTGTTGTAAATTCTGGCTCATGGGACCTGACCATCAATTGAAGAGGCTTTCTGAAAAGAGAAACACCATTTAGCCAGATGGTGCTTAAGGAAAAAGCCAATAGAAGACCTTTCAGACGAATCAGCCAATTGATATGCTGAGTCACAGAAAGTAAATTAAGAATCTGGCATGACGTGACTCCAAAGATTTTCTTCCCTGATCCCTTCTTTTGAAGCTACTCTTGAAAGACCAAAAGATAGCAGCGATCGTTAACACTATGTAGAGTAGGCGTGGTATAGCAAGAGCTACCTCGCTGCATTCTTTCCCGCCTTCCAGTTCCGGGGGGGTACGTGACTTGGCTCACAATCTGCCTTCCCGCCTTCCCTGTTCTGGGTACGTAACTTAACTACGGCTTTGTTCAAACCACCCAATCAGAACCCTGTAACTGCTTCTCGCTTCTGTAACCGCGCCTCCTGCTCCCGAGCCCTATAAAAACCCGTCACCCTAACCGAGAGGCGCGCAAGTCCTCCGATAGGCTTGGTCGCCCCGGGTACCCGTGTATCAAAATAAACCTCTTGCGGTTTGCATCCGAAGGCTGGTCTCGCTGTTCCTTGGGAAGCGGGGTCTCCCCGTCTAGATAGGCTCCTGGCAGTCTTTCATTTGGAGGTTCCACCGAGATCTGAGACCCCCGCCCAGGGACCACCGACCCAGCATCGGGAGGTAAGATCTGCCGGCTTTTTGTTCTGTGAGTCTTGTGTATCGTTGTGTTAAACGGTCTGTCTCTGTGTGAGTTCGTTTCCAGGGGGTTCGAGTCCCCCTGTGGTCTGGACTTGGCCAGGTCATCTGTATCAGACGGAAACTAGAAGGAGCCGACGGGCTCGTACTTCTATTCCGTGCCTCCTGGGAGACGTCTCAGGAGTGCCTGGTAAGGGTAACCCTTCTTGGGTTCCCTCCTGTCTGGAAACACGAGCCGAGTGGGACTCTTTGGGGCGACGCCCCTGAGAGAAGGCTACGTGCTTCATCTGGGAGACGGAGGAACCGGACCTCCGACAAGGTCTCCATCTGAATGTTTGTGTTCGCTTTGGCGCCGATCTCGTACCGCGCGGTTTGTGTTGTCTGCTGTCTGCTTGATTTTTGTCATAAGTGTAGTGAGTGTTGTTTGTCTGTCTACCTTTTGTTTTCTGTTCTGAAAGGCCTTACGAAATTTGTTTAAAATGTGTGCCTATGCGCCTTATTAGATCCATAAGCGCATATTGTATAGGCTGCCACGTGGTCTAAAGTGTCTCAGTGTCTCGCCGCCATCTTGACTTCACCATGTGATTTTATAATGTAACCGCCATCTTGGTATGGATAAAAAAAAAAAACTTGGTCAAATAATTCTCATTTCCTTCTAGGTTAAAAGGATAGCTTATTTTAAATTGGTATTGGTTTTAAAAATTAAATTGCTTGCACTGGTAAATTCTGGTTTTAAAATCTGGTTTTAATTTTAAAGATTATGTTTATGCCTTGTGACTTCTACAAAAGGGGTACTTTGTTTTAATATTGCAAAAACGGGTTTTAAAAAAATTGTTTAAAGTTTATCAGACATTTGGGTATGACTATGACTGAGAAAATTGCAGTTTTTGAAATGTATCTTATGGAGAGCTGTTTGTTTGATAAGCTGCTTTGTTTATAAAAAAACATGTTTACACCCTCTTTATCTTGAGACAAAGAAAAGGGGAAGTTTCACCAAGTTCCTTAAAGCTTGTTCTAAGTTCCTTAGAGTTTGGTTGTTACCTTTATGTTATCAGATGCAGGAAAGTTATTAAAAAAATTTGGCAGTTTCAGAACTCCTCTTTATAGTAATGTAACTTGCTTTTGCTTTGCCTATAAAAAGCAAATCGTACGTAGACTCTGGGCTTCAGCAGGATCATGTCAGAATGGAAAGGATTTTAGTGAGAGTTTTTATGTTGTCTGAAAAGCAAGAAAGAGAGCAAAAAAGTAAGCATGTCTGGTTAAGCCAGAAAAGAAAAGCTAGAAATCTGAATGTATATAGCATGTCGCAGAAGGTTAGTGGATGTGTTATAAAAAAGCCAGAGAGTTAATATGATTTAAAGAAAAACTGTATTTTAAAATGTTATACTTCATTTAAAAGGCTGGTGATTCCTCATTACAAAATGTTTTTTTTTATGCTCTTTTAAGAAAAAAATTCTAGCTGATAGGTTTGGTATGGCTAAAATAATTACAGTTTAAAATTGTTCTGTTATGCAGTTGGTTCTAAAGCTTGTTCGATTACTGGGAACTTTTGGTTGTGGGGGATTATGGAAGCTCCAGTGTTTGCTGTATCATCAGCACCTAATGGCCATGTTTGGTATTGTCAGTCACAGCCTGTGCTAATGCTAGCACATGGCCAACCGCCATGATGGTTCAGCAATGGAGAGCTCGTAAAGCTGTAGTTTGGCTGCCATATTTGTTTAAGACTTCCAGCTGAGTTCAGTTACACGTGGCCAGCCGCCATGATGGTTCAGCAATAGAGAGCGTGTGAAGCTGTAGTTTGGCTGCCATGTTGTTTAGGGATTCCAGCTCAGTTCGGTTACACATGGCCAGCCGCCATGCTGGTCCGGAGATATGTTTAGTCATTAGTGCTAAATGCAAAGCTTTTTAATGTTCAATTTTAATGCAAGTGGTAGGAGCAGAAAGATTAGCTAGCCTCTCTATAAACTTTATCCGATTAAAAGGTTTGCTTTGAATTTAGTTCAGAAAGAACAGATTTAAAGTCATGCTAAATACTGCAGTTGAGCCTTACCTAGTCTCTTGTCTATTTGTCTTAAAATATATACTTCTAGGACATGCATCTCGAAAATATGCTACAATGAGAGATCATAGCATTCTGTTTTATAGGACACAGTTTAGAGCAGATGATAAAAACAGAGTAACTCGGATATGCTGGCCCTCAAGCTTGTCAGAAATCTGAATTAGGCATTTTAACATGTGTAAGCTTATTGTGACAGGAAGTCCCGCAATCCTGGCAGTAGCTCCCCCAAGGTCTCCGAGAAGATTTGGGCACAACGACAGATGACTGCAACTCTGGATTGTGGTATGCTAACCACTGGGCAATACTGCCTCAACTGGCCCACTGTTAGGGCCCAGCCAAAACTGTGGACACCTGGAGTCAATGTTTCACGTTGCTAAGGGCGAGGTGAGGCCATTCTCTCGTTTCTTTCTCCACAGAAACAGTCTCTCATCTTATGTGCCTGGCAGAACTGCGTCTGTTCAGGATGCTGAACACAGGAGCCAGGGACACTGCCTAGGTAATGGGCTAACTAGTCATCCCTGTCATTTTGATTGGCACATGGATTGGTATTTATTTAGCTTATAATTTATCCTTCTCAGGTCTCTGAACACCTTGACGGCTATGCTAAGCTTACGGTAGCTTTGCAGCTAGAGAAAAGACAATTAGATCGACTGTTAGCTCATTGATCAGCTCATTAGCTAGAACCACAGAGTACTAGATACCTTATTTAGAAAAAAGACAGGTTTGCCTTGCTCACAGGACTCATGTCTTAAGATAAATAAGTGGAGCTTATATAGGGTCTGAGAATATAGGAGTTTAGGTTGTAAAAATCTAGAGTGTTATTATTTAGTTTAAAAAATGTTTCAGGGTTGATAAATACAAAAGATTGGAGAGTCAAAGTAGTTTTTTTTTAGGTATATAATTATAAATTATAAAGAGATAAAAAATAATTAAAGCAGATTAAAAATGGGAAATATTTTAAATTTCTCCCCCCTCTTTGCTACTATTGTGCTTATGTTATAAAATTTTAAAAGTTCAGAGTGTTGACATTGATCAATAGAGTTCTGATAAGTTGATGGAGCAATAACTGCTTATTATTCAGTCACCAGGTTAAGATTTTAATTTCCTTTGTTGGCTTCTAAAGATAGACTAAAGGTGCTTCTCGTTATTTTAAAAACATCTGTTTAATGTGTGTATCTGACCCAAAAGTCATAGCTTTTAGTATGGTATTCTTAATATCTGCCATTTCTGGGGTAGATTTTGACACAGAAATATCCTAAACCTATTCCTTCTAGTTGCTTTGTTAAGGAAAGTCCAAGCATCCAGGGTTTAGCACTAAAAGCCAGTAATGTATTTCTGCCTAACTTTCCAGTGTAAACATAAAAGTAAAAGTGAAAACTAAAAGTATATGCTGAGTGTATAAAAATGGCCAAGCTTCATTCGTGACTAATTACAAATAGCTATGCCCACAAAAAAATGTTACTGTGGACACACTTAGGTTGTGTATAAAGGTTATAAAACAAACAGCTAACTGATACTCATTCAGTGGGATGCAGTTTTACCTGTTCCTCTCAAAATGTTTGATTTGCTGATATGTTACTTTTCTGAGTATTTAAAATTATGTATATTTCCTTTTGTGTACTAAAATTTCATATGAGTTTCAGGGATGTGACCTCGATCTGGCATAGCTCAAAAGGATCGCAGATGAGATTTTCCCTGATCTTTCCCATTTAATAGACAAATTTTAACTCCTGTCTCCAGTCTGAATTTGTCTCAGCAGATCTTCACCTGTTTAACTCTGTCCGGGATCAGCTATGGACTGCAAGCTGAGATCTGGACTTCCTGGAAACTGACATGATTGCTCCCTGCCTCTTCGGGTGGATCAACGAACCAGATGCTTGGGACTTCCCCATTGCCCAGCCTTTGACTGGCATTTCAGCCTTCCTAGCCCCTGATGCCTACGGTCCAATGGTCAGCTCGAAGAAGCTCCAGAAGACGGATCTACGCCCAAATCCCCCCTAGCAGGCTGAAATGCTAAGTCAAAAGGGGCTCCCTGGCATTAGCTATTGTCTTGGACATCTGCTTAGCTGAAATGGACACTAATATTGCAGCAACTGGGCTAAAAGCCTAGAGAGATCCTGTAATCTCCTTGGCTTACTACCCCTATATCCACCCTGAAGGGACCCCAGATCCCATTATAAAAAAATAATCTATAAGATACAAGGGGTCATATCTGGAAGACCCAAGATTGGGTCTTCAAATGATCATAGGAAAGGGGGAAATGAAAGACCAAAAGATAGCAGCGATCGTTAACACTATGTAGAGTAGGCGTGGTATAGCAAGAGCTACCTCGCTGCATTCTTTCCCGCCTTCCAGTTCCGGGGGGGTACGTGACTTGGCTCACAATCTGCCTTCCCGCCTTCCCTGTTCTGGGTACGTAACTTAACTACGGCTTTGTTCAAACCACCCAATCAGAACCCTGTAACTGCTTCTCGCTTCTGTAACCGCGCCTCCTGCTCCCGAGCCCTATAAAAACCCGTCACCCTAACCGAGAGGCGCACAAGTCCTCCGATAGGCTTGGTCGCCCCGGGTACCCGTGTATCAAAATAAACCTCTTGCGGTTTGCATCCGAAGGCTGGTCTCGCTGTTCCTTGGGAAGCGGGGTCTCCCTGTCTAGATAGGCTCCTGGCAGTCTTTCACTCTTACTTTTCTCAATGATCCTCAATTTTAAATGGAGAAATAAATGATCAAATGTCAATGCAAAGCTTCCATTTCTTGTTGCCAACACTGCTGGAATCATGGCTGTATTTAAAGAAGGCAGCAGTATGTTTTTAATGTGGCTCAGACACTTTTGGCTCTTTTAAACGTCTGAGTAACGTTTCCCTCATTTGTGATGCAAAAAGGAAACTATCCTCCTGCAGAGCTGTTTCAAGGATTAAGCACAGTAATGGGTTTATGGTAAAAAGAACTTCCACTTTGAATATAGAATCTGTCTATATGACATACAGACAAGGATTCAAGGACTGGTGAAGGCCAAGGTTTGTTCACCTAAAAAAGAAAGTGGGTTTCTGCAAAGAAAATAATCTTAAAATGAAAGACAAAACACAAAAGATTAAAAAAAAGTATAATGACAACATAGAGATGAATTTTCTTATCGAATTGTGAGCTCATGAGCAATATCTAAAAAATGAGTGATTTGACAACTTTCTGATTGTTCATAGTTCACTTACAAATCACAGAAACTTCATCTGAGAAAGGGGTCAAGATCCTCTCCATGCATTATCCTTGGCTGATTCATCAGTCTCTGCAGGACCCCTGGTCCCAGATTTGTTGTTTTGTTGGTCTCCCTGTGGAGCTCCTGTCCACTCCAGGTCTTTCTATCTCCCTCTTCTTCCATAAGATTCCCTGCACTCTGCCCAAAGTTTGGGTATGTATGGGTCATAGTACCTGCTAAAACAGTGAACTCTACACGGCCATTTTAGTGCTGTAAGAGCTATGGAGGATATATATTTCTGGACAAAGAAGGTGCAAATGAGAAGCAGATACAGGGGTGATGTCTTTAGAGAAGTGAAGATTCATAAATCATAGTAGAGGACAACAGGAAAGAAAAGTTCTGGGCATTAGAGTTCATGAGTTATCAAACTTAAGAGAACAAACAATCAGTATTTTAGATGTTACAGGTCACAAATAATATGAACCCTTGAGAAAATAAAATGGAAAAACTGCAATTTACCACATGAAACATCCCGTAAAATATCAGCAATCTAAATTTTGTTCATTTAATGCAATTGTATATTTAATTAAAAAGTAGGCCGGCACAAAAAAAAAATACAATTTGATATATAGTAAAAAGGCTAAAAGGAAAACAGATTAAGATCTGTCATCAAAATGGTGATAAAGTAAAGCTATTATCAGGATAAATTTCCAGTCAAAATGGGAATGGAACAGAGAAAAAAATAAACAAAATTACAATTATTGGGAACTTAAGAAAAAATATCACTAGGGACACAAATAAAACTGATGTTAAGGATATACTGACATGATTCTTTGGACTGAGATAAAAAAAAATCTCAGTTTGTATTTCATGATCAAAGGGCTTCTCTGTAACCATAAATGGATATACTGGATAGAAACATAATCGGGCTAAAAATGCTTTTTCAGAAAATTTGCTTAGGGAGGAGTGTAAGATTTTCTCTTTCTTTTCTTTTATGCTTGAATGTACTCATTTGTTTTTCTCCTGAGACCAGCCTGAGTTAAATGTATTCTTTGTATTAACAAATAGAGGGTTGAAGAACAATAGCAGTAACAAGAACAAAACCAACCAACCAAAATTAACTGAGTTCCTGAGCATGCATTCAACAAAGTAGAGAACTGGACCAATTTTTTAACACACAAATCACTAAGAAACCTGAAGTTCCTAAGATCAGTGACCATAGTAAGATCATATGAACAAGGAGGACCCTTTGAAAGATGCCTAATTCTCATTCAGAAGGGCAAACAGTATAGACCTCAGAAGTGGGAGAAGACAAGGAACAGGACAGGACAAGGAACAGAACCTACCACAGAGGGCTTCTGAAAGAACCTACCCAGCAGGGTCCTGTCAAAGCAGATACTGAGTCTCATGGTCAAACCTTGGGCAGAGCGCAGGGAATCTTATGGAAGACAGGGGAAATAGAAAGACCTGGAGGGGACAGGAGTGCCACAGGGAGGAAAAACAGAGTCAAATATTATATTAGGGGCCCAGGGAGGCCTGCAGAGACTAATGCTCCAACTAAAGACCATGAATGGAGAGGACCTTGACCCCTTGTTCAGATGTAGCCCATGGGCAGCTCAGTCTCAATGTGCATTAGCTAGTAAAGGGAGCAGGGGTTGTCCCTGACATGAACTCAGCGGCAGGCTCTCTGATCACCTCCCCCTGCTGGATGCAGCCTTGCCAGGTCACAGAGGAAAATAATGTAGTCAGTCCTAATGAGACCTGATAAGCTAGGGTCAGGTAGTAGGGGAGGAGGACCTCCCATATCAATGAACTAGGAGAGGAACATAGGGGGAAAAGAGGAAGGGAGGGCAGGACAAGGAGGAGATGAGGGAGGGGGAGACAGCTGGGATACAAAGTAAATAAATTGCAATAAACAATAAATAAATAAATAAACGAGAAACAATGAAGATAGTAGAAATTAATATCTCTCATGAGTACAGAAATTCTCAATAAAATGATCACAGAATGAATTCAGTGTTGGGTGGTGTTTCCCTCAAAAATTTAAAGATCACTTCCACCTTCAAATATAAATCAGTGCATTAAACTAATATTTTCATGATAACCAAGAAAAAAGGATTATAATCTCAATGGAAACTAATACAATTTATTGTCCACTTATGAGAATGAAACCAGTCTGGGAATTTGGTAAAGAAAGAAATATTTTTATTTTTAAATAAAAAATTTACTTATTTTTTATTTATATGGATATGTTGCCTGTATATATGGCTCTACCATGTGTGTGCCTGTACCTGTGGAGGTCAGAATAGGATGTCAGATCCAACAAGACTGGAATTACAAAGAATTGTGACCCATCATGTTGATGCTTCAAATGGAACCCAGTTCCTCAGGAAGGGCATCCACCTTTCTTACCACTGACCCATCTCTCTAACCTCAGAAGAAATATTTTTGTGTGTGTGTGACTGAGTTTATATTTTTTATACAACATATTCTGATTCTAGTTTCCTCTCTTTCAATTCTCCTGAAATTTTGCTGATTCAAAATTAAAACTCACCAAAACAGGGCATTTTACCAGTGAAAGGCAAAACATTATTTACCTGCGATCAAGAATAAGGCAAAAAACTTTTACTCTTTATATTCCTTCTCAACCTAATATTAGAAGATCTATAAAAATATGATAAGTTAAAAAGTAATAAAAGTCATATTTGGGTTGGAAGGAAGAAATGCATTTGTTGCTATTTATAGAGATGGATGGTTATTTATGCAAAAATACTAAGATATTAAAAGTTCCTGATAGTTAACATGGCAAGGTCATAAATCATAAAACTAACACCTAAAAAAAATCAGTCATATATAGATATTAGCACAGAAACTGTAAGGTCAGAAACAATGTAAATTACTCTAAAATAATGTGCAAGATTGCTCTTCTCAAAATGGCAAAATACTAATGAAAGAAATCAAAGGGAATCTAAGTAAGTGAAATAAATATTGTGTTTACAGACTTGAAGTATTATGTCAGTCATCACGTCAAGCTTCTGTAAAGTGAGCAAGGATCTTACATTCCTGATGAAAACACCAGGGGATACAATCAAGCTTATTCTAAAATTTCATAGAAAGCAAACGTATATAAAAATGAGTTTTCAGTGTGAGTTCCTTAAGACTGACTGCTGACTGTAGTAATCAGTACATAATGGCATTGTTGAAAAGATGATCACTGAGGCTATAGACCACTCAATTTGCGGGAACAACCAACCACACATGCAAAGGGGACAAATGGTCAGAAGAGCATTTACCTGTGTTTTTTCCAGTGCAAAGCATTATTTCACTCCAAAACAAATGATCACTGATACAGTTTCATTGTCACTGTGAAAAAAAAAAAAAATCCCCAACAGAAACACCTTAAAAGAGGAAGGATTAACTTAGGTTCACAGTTTCAGACACTTTCCTCCATTGTCCTTTGCTCTTTACTTTTCTGTCTGCACTGGATCCTGTGGATGCCCTCACTGAAGACAAGAAATAAGAGACTGATAGGAAAGGGTCAGCCAAAAATACCCCCTACGAATCAGCCCCAGTGACCTACTCTGTTAGGTAGACCTCACCTCTTCATTTTGCAGAACCTTTGCCCCCAATAGGGCCACTAGACGAGAAACAAAATTTTCACACTTAGAGAGGTAACTCATATTAAAATTGCAGCCATATCTTCTTACAACTTGTACCTTGATCACTTTATGTTGATACACATTTCATAGGATCCATCAATGCAAACCTTTATTTTGTATTTAAGGTATCATTAATGCCTTTTCTGTTTTAGAAATGTATGTGTAAGAATCCTTTGTAGTAACCTAAAGCTTTTATACATGTGAGTGTGTCTGTAGATGTTACTATATCTCTGTTTTAGTGTAGAGAATTGGGTCATCTCTAGTTTATAAACATCAGTACAACTTTGCCCTACAGAATTAGTTTCATTTAAAAAAATCTTACCAGAATCAGAATTTATTTATTTATTTATTTATTTATTTTTGTCTTATAGGCGTTGAGTCCTATTATTCAGTTGTGGGGTAGAGAATCAGATCATTTCTAGTTTTATAAACATCAGTCCAACTTTGTCCCACAGAATTGGTTTCATTTTAAAAAATCTTTTCAGAATTAGTTTTATCAATGGCTTATGTTGTTCAATTGCAGGTTATTAAACATCCCTTAAAAACCTCTACAACCTTTTGAGTGGCATTCCAGCACCCTCCCTTGGGCCCACCTTGTTACTTAGAATAGATAGCAGAAGTGGATGAAGAGAGGTAACTGGGCAGAAGATAGAATGGGGAGAGGGACAAGGGTGAGAATCAGGTGTGAGGAGAATGTGGGTGGGAGATGAGATGTCTGGGAAAAAGAAGGGGAACTGAAGGGGGACATCTCTTTGTCATGTTGGAAGCTTGCGACAAGGTAGGCTCCTGGGAGGATATGGGTATGATTCTAGTTGAGACCCCTAAGAGCAGGGAACATGAAAACTGAAGGGAACACCTCCTACCCAGGCAGGACTAGGGGTAGGAGGAAAACAACAACCTGCCGACGAAACCTTTGATTCAAAAATTACTCTGCCTACAAGAAGTGCAGGAATAAAGAGGGAACAAAGATTGAGAGAATGTTCAAGCAATAACTGGCTAAACCTGAGACCTCCACTACTGTAGAGAGACAGCCCCTGACATTATTAATAATGCTCAGCTTTGCTTGCAGACAGGAGTCTAACTTGACTGTCATATGGGAGGCTCCAGCCAGCAGCAGACAGAGACAGATGTAGGACTTGAAGCCAAGCATGGAAAGCAGTTCTAAGCATCCTGTAGTAGTGTTGGGGGAAAGATGGAAGGACCTGGGAGGGGCAGAAACCTCACAAGAAGACCAACAGAGACAACTAACCCAGTCCCATGGGTGCTTATAGAGACATCAGCTAAGGAGCATGCATGGTCTGGACCTAGGCGGCCTGTACATCTGGGGCCAATGGGTGGCTTGCTCTTCATATGGGATGCCTGGAGAGTAGTGGCTGGGGAGATGCTCACATGAATTCTATTGCCTGCTTTTGGATCACTTCCCTTTGGCAGGGCTGCCTTGCCTGGCCTCAAAGAATGAGAACATGCTCAGTCCTGATGTGACTTGATGTGCTGGGGAGTGTTGATGCAGGGTGATGGAGAGCTCCCCTTTTTGGGGTGAAAGGGAGAGGGGAAGAGGGAAGGAAGAGAGGGTGGGGCACTGGGAGGAGAGTAGGCAGGGCGTACCCTTGGGATATAAAATAAATAAAACTGAAATTTAAAAAAGAAAATCTCTATAACCTAAATTAAATGTGCTTTCAAACAGAAGAAGCTATCAATAACTAATTTTTAAAATATAAATTTGTGTTTTCAAGAAATAAACCTAAGTACATATATTGCAAATAAATCACTACATTTATTCCAGATCTAATCTCTCTGAAAACTAAACTTGTAACCCTATCTTAAGAAAACAATCTCGGGCATTGTGCTCTGCTCATTCCCTGCTGGTTCCCAGGACTAAATTAGACATTAGTGGAAGATGAGCCACCTGCTCTGAAAGTGGACTCGCATCTCCAGGAAACAGCATCACTCTCATTATTTGTAGTGCCAAGGGTCAGTCTCCACCACGGAAACTTAAAAGAACACATGTCAAAATTATTTGTACCACATCTCATGGACTAAGGATATATGATTTCAAGAAGTCTGAATTGCAAACTTCTAGTTGTGCTTTCTGGGAACAAAGGTAAAAATCTCTCTGACAATCCATCCTCGGCTACAATAGAAGGTCTTCAAGTCCAGAGAGCTTGTCTGACTGACTTTATGGAGAATGTACATCAGAGGCTTGTTATAGGAGCCAAGTAAAGGACTTTCAAAGAAGACGTATAGATTGTTAAATGCTTTAATTTCTTACTTAAAGGAAGGTGCAATGAAATCCTTCTGAACTGAAAACTTATTTTGTTGCATGGAAATGTCACATAGCTACAGAATAAAAGATAAATAAACCTGGGACTCATTTTCATCATTTGTGGCTGAAGCATGTCATTGCTTCATTATGCTGCTTAAAATGTAACATATGCCAACCATTCCCCAAACAGGTACTGAACATCCAGGAAGAAAGCCTATTCCCTTTCCACATATTGAGTAAAACCTGCACTCTTTAACAGAACTTTAACAGTCTTAGTTACATTTGTAACTTTAGAAGTACATCCATTAGAATTTATATAAACGCTGTTCTTCAGTATTTTTTCTTCTAAAGGTCATAGTTAGACCTGCTAATTTTACTGAAAGTTATCAAACATAAATAGTCATTATAATGTTCTCTAGAACAACAATTGTCGTTTCCTGCAACCTTTTAAAATCCAAAATGGCAAATGGTCATTTTTGGTTAATCTGACCATCAAGCTTTGTTTTGACTTGGCCAGTGAATTTTAAGTTAGGACCATTTGTGAAAACTGAGTAGGGCTTGTGGGAAGGCAAAATTAGCATAAATTTACAGCTGAGTTAAAGTCTGCTTAACAATCCACTTGTTACAGTGGGAGGAATTCCCCGGGTGTATTGAGTTTCTCTACTAAGGGTAGTTCAGGTCCAGGCAGTGTTGTGTGGGAACCCCCCTCCTTGACCTTTGTGCAGTGATGCCTCACAAATACGCAGTATTGTACTTCCTTTGAAAACAGACTCAATGCATTTCAGCCCCATGCTGGTTGCTACCCAAAGCCAGTAGGGTTAAATCATCTGCATCTCTCCATTCGAAAACAGAAAGAATGGGGGAGGGGATGCATTTCTCATGGATTAACATCTTGTGATTTGTTTTCCCAGATAAACTGAAACAAATTCGGTAGATCATATGTCAGAAATTGGAAGAAAAAAATATTTCATTTCATGTCCATATTTTTAATGTTTAGAAAAATCTGAAAACATTGGAACAAAACAAATGGATTCTGTAAATATAAGTAAGCATGCCACATCAAATAGGTCTACAAATAATGATAGCTAGAACACATCTTGGAATTTTCTTGAGCTTTGGAAAAAACCTTCCCTCTCTCTTAAATATTTACACATCTCTTCATACATCTACATCACATAGACAGACTGAAGCAGTAAGGGCCATGTGGCTCAAAATAAAATAAGTTCATTTTGAGACCCTGTATTCATTACTCAATGCATCCCTTATTCTTATATTCACACAGTACATTTGATTAAATGGTGTCAGTATGGCATTGAGTGCAAATTTAAACAACAGGGACAATTGTAAGTCTGCCATTTTTTACCTGCTTTTTTTCCTGCTTCATATTTATAAATGTTTAATGTGGAAAAGACAGCAGGAATCTGAAGGTAGAGAAGGTATTTCAGGTAATGCAATAAAAATTTCTAGTGTTTGTATGCAAATAATTAAACGCACACAGGGACCTCAGTAATGTGATGAAAGTTAGGTTTTCTCCTAAATTTTAATTTTATTTGAAAATAATGACCATTAAAAATGAACACTTCTAAAGATTATCTAAAAGTAAATGTATTTGTTTTCTAGAAATGTGAGGGATATTGAAAACTAATCTGTATGACTGCAGGTTTGCTAAATGTACCCTGTAAAAAAAAGGGGGGGATATTAAAATGAGCATTGTAGAAACTGGTTAAGTCAATGCTAAGGACCAGGTGTTTGTACAAAGCAAGAGCATTCCTGCACTATCCACAGTGAAGGAGGACTGGAACTTTATTCAGCTCAAAGAAGTTGTTTGTTCATTGGAACTAACCTCCTTCACAGGTCAAATGCCTCTTTAGGGACCAGTTTTGTCCTGCATGAGTATTTTGAAATGTTATTGAATGGACACCTGGCTTTTGTTCATGTCCACTCTTAAAAAGCCAGTCAGTAAGAAGCGGTAGAGAAAGTCCTGGAGAGTTCTTCTGGGGAAATATTTAGGTCAAGGAAATTATGGCCAGGTGAGTCTAGGTTGTAGCTTCTTTCACAGTAGTGTGCTACCTAGAAACTGCTATCAAGATAGGCATTTGCATTTCTGCTGTGCTTTAAAAATTCATAGGTTTTATCTGCTTTTTTTTAAGACTAAAATATGTCATTGGCACTAAAATTATTATTATGTATGAGGTCTGATAAAAAAATGTTTTATTTTCTCAGATGAATTTATTTGAAGATTAGATACATGTCAAATTCTCCCCAGCTTGAGTTCTTAACTCAGAACCATCTTCAGTCTGAGAGATTAGACATTCAGACTTGGGGAATGAAACTTCCAATTGGTTTAATAGTTTAAATGTAAACTAGACAGATCTGTAGACAGATCTGTTTCATGGATCTGTGAAGCACAAGATGTATTGGACTTTTGATTATGTACATCTTTAACTTGGGAGGCATTTTTAGGAAATTGACATTGGTTAGAGGAAAATCAATAAATTACAAGCAGCAATTAAAATAGTCACTCAATATGTCACTGTGAAATAGATTGTTCATCTAGCAGATTAACAGCTAAAATGGAATACTTTAGAGAATTCTTTGAATTTATAAGTGAGTTTTCAGGAGACTTTTGTAATAAAGTGTTCCAAAAAGAAGTAAATAAATGACTAGCTGAGGAAAAAAAAAAAAAGAAAAAAAAAAACAGAATGTAGCCAGGAAAGGTGGCATCTGAAATAGTTCCAGCACAGGAAAAACTTAAACAGAAGAATGGCGAGTTCAAAATAAATAAAAATAAAAAACAAAAAATAATACCCAATAAAAATAAAACCGACTACAACAACAAATATGGAGTTATAGAAGATTTATTGCTGATTTTTTCTGAATAAAAACAGGACTAGATTTATGATTGCAGTATTAAATTAAAAAAATGATAATGAGAATCTCAGCTATTGAACTTACCCATTATATTGTCAATGAAGGCACGGAATAACAACATTTATAGATTTATTTATTTGCTTGTTGGTTGGTTGGTTGGTAACCAAAACTTAAAAAGAAACAACTGTTGTTAGTTGGAGTTGTCATAGGCTGTTTTTCCATAAAGATGAACATATCAGTTTTCAAGTTTTATTGTGGGGTTTAGTGAAATGAACCACACGTTTCTCCAAGTCAAATCTGGGCATCTGGCACTTCCATTTCTCTTTTTCTTGGCACTGAACTGTTTCATCTGTGGTCAACTTTACATCAATCCTGTTTCCTCTTTCCTTTTCCTCTGACTTGGTTACCTAAGCATGCCTCTCTACTACACTTTGATTAGTAAGAAATATTTGGTCAATGTGTAACCTTTCAATGAAAAATGTAAGTAATAGTAGAATTGCCCTGTGTTTGCTTTCATGGCATCTGTTCAATAGTAGTTATTCATTAACAAGTCCTTCACCAGTGTAGAAGACTTGGAAGGAACTGACTGAGAATGTAGTCTTTGTCTTCAAGTCATCCTTTTATCTTGGCTTGTTCCCTATGTCCTCATGCCTGAAGCAGTCACTCTGCTCTTGTGTGTCACTCTGATACAATAACCTTCACATTGTGCTGGAAAAGTCATCACTCACACATCCTGCTCAGGGTCTCTGCAGCCTTTGGAATGAAGCATAGCGGATAGGATTTCCCACCAGACCCGCACTGAAGTTAGAAATAAAATGAATGCCAAAAATAAAGACACCCGGATACAAGCATAAAGTCTGAATGCATGTATTCTAATTTTGTAAACCTATGAAACTGTGAGGATTTGAGCAAATGGCCACAACCACATACTCATCATATAAATAAAGGTGTGACAGTAACAGCCTGCCTGACAAATCTGGAAGTAATCCCCTGTGGGCATTGCTACACTAACTTCTCCCAGAAGACTAACAAATACCTAGGTAACATTTAACTAGTTTAAATGTATCAACAGAATGCTATACGCATAATAAAATCACAAAAGGTTCAGGAGTTTTCTTTATACTTTGCATGTTTTAAAAATCACCAAAGTAACCACCAAATAGCATACTGTTTGGGAAGGAAACAAAAATCAAACAAACAGAAAGAGTTACCATACTTTTATGGCTCATTCTGTACCTCCTATAAATCTATATGTTATGATCCTAACCTGCAGAAGGTTTGGTAACAGACTCACTGTAGATATGGCGTGTGCATGTTTTTAGTTATGTCATATGAGGTCATCATGGTGGGCTCTGTCCAAGACAATGTGTCTTTATAAAATGGGGACTCTGGGTGCAGAAGCAAACACTCAAGGAGAAAACATGAGCAGACAAAGGAAAAAGACACTCTCTACAAGCCAATGAAATAACTCTGAAACAGATTCTTCTTTTATAGCTCTTGGAACAGTACTGATCCTGCTGACACCCTTATCTAGGGCATTAAGCATCCAAAACTGAGAAACAATTCCTGTGCTTCAAGCAATTCTTACAGCAGTTCTTTGCTACAGTAGCCCTGGAAATATTAAGATATCTTGATTGCATAGAAATATGGTCTGCCAACTTCCTAAGAATGTCTTTAACCTGAGACCCCGTTTGATTTGTTTATTAGAATATTTTAGGTTTTATTTGTTCTCAAATAGCAGTAAATTATGAACAATTAAGTAGCTTAGACAATAAAGTTTGTACCTCATCCTGATATTCATTTATTGTTCCTCTTAGAAAGGGTGTTAGGGAAGACCATGTATAGATGCAACCTAGAGCCCCTGCCCAGATGTAGCCCTTGGTAGCTCAGTATCCAAGTGGCTACCCTAATAAGGGGAACAGGGGCTGTTTCTAACATGAACTCAATGGCAGGCTCTTTAACCTCTCCTCCCCCAACCCCACCCCTTCCCAGGAGAAGCAGCCTTGCTAGGCCACAGAGGAGGATTTTGCAGCCAGTCCTGAAGACACCTGATAAACCAGTATCAGATGAAAGGGGAGGAGGTTCTCCCTTATCAGTGGACTTGAAAGGGGCAGGGAGGAGATGAGGGTAGGAGGGTGGGATTGGGAGGGGAAGAGGGAGTGGGATACAGCAGGGATACAAAGTTAATAAACTGTAACTAATATTAAAAAAATAAAAATAAAAAAGGAAGGGTGTTATGAGCTGCCACCCTTGAGTGAGAACCTCCAGACAATTGATTCCTGGGAGGAAGAGAATCCATTTTCTTTAAACATATGGTTCCTGGTAGATCGACTACATTCTATTGAACAGGCACATACCAGTGAGCAAATGGGTAGTAGGAACTAGTCTAGGTAGGAAGCTAAATTTAAACCATGTTGAGGAGTAGAAAGATACGGGTGACACAAGGAGCACTCACCCTTGTTAAGTTTTTCAAGAATTAATACAATGTTTATAAGAATTTAATTTTTAAATAATTTAATTAATGAAAACATTTATAGAAATTTCCATCTTTGTTTTTCTTATTTTTGTATATACCTACATAAAATACAGATCAAAATTTCTGTCTTAACATGTAATGACATTTGAAGTTTTCTACTCAAAAGTTTTCTTGAGCTGAATAGCATTAACTATACTTTATTAAATTAAACTTGTCTTTCATTAGAAATCTCAATGTGTTGAAATTCACTAACATATTTGAATTACTCTTTTTTCTCCAATTTTTTATATTTATAAAAATTATTTTCTTGCTTGTAATTGTCAGAGTCTCATAAATCCAATTTGTTTTGTTTATCCAAAGGACATGCTTTTCTATTAATTGGGTCCTTAATCAACACAATAGTAAATGATTCTGCTTAGATTGAATTAATTAATATAAATGATGTAATTTTCTGGTTCAAATTTAATAATAGAACTGAATTTATTAATTTTAGACTCTCAGTGCATTTAGTAATACAGCCAAGATTATACCTTTGCAATCATTTTCATCCTAGTAATTCTCAATGCTTCTAGATAATAATAAATGATTCACACTGTTTATGCGCTAACTAGGATGACATTAACTTTTATGCTACCCAAAAGGCAGGAAAAATTCATTTGAGGGGTGTTGGTATAATGTTCTTTTGAAATGTATGCACCTTACCCTTGTTCATTCAGATGCTGATTTTCCCCCACCCCCTACTCTCTGGATATTGCATTGTGATACTTATTCTAAGCATCCTGTCTCAACTCTTGTGTAAACAGGCCAAAATAAAGCAACTTGACACAATGTTGAGCTGGGAGGAGCCAGAGGGCAGGAAAGGAGTGGGAGAAGGGGAGAGGAGAGCTAGGAGAGAGAGCTGGAGGAGAGATCTTGGAACAATGTGGAGAGATGGACTGGACCTAATATATCACAAAAAGCAAGTATAATGAGTGAAATATAAATGTTAAGAAACTATGAGGGCTTGGAGGTTTAGGATGGAGTAACTATTGCCCAGCATTGTGTTCTACGTTAACTTAATAACCTAATCTCTGTGTGGTGATTTGGTTATATAGCTGTTTAGGACTAACAGCAACATTATTAAAAGATAATTATTAGTAAATATTAATTGTCTTCTACAACAGAGGGGTTCATATTCTTATACATAAAACATTGCCTATGTGTGAAAGATACATTTACCTCTACTCTTGTTTATGGTTTCTCTGCACAGAGGTGTGTGTAATCAGAAGATGAGTGGTGAAAGCAGCTGTTGTGAAGTTTTTTTTTTCCCCTACTGTTACTCTTTCTCTTTTTCTTTCTATTTCCCACATATTAGGGTGAATGTGTATATCTCTGTCTTTCTGTCTGTCTCTTACTCCCTCTGTCTTTTCCTCTCTCTTTCTCTCTTTCTTTCTGTCTGTATGTCTCTCTCTCTGGCTTTTCATTTATGTCTGCACTGTGCCTGATTCAAAAGCTATACAATTAGATTTAGGTATAAGATAATTATACAGAAAACTAAAATTAATATTAGCTGTTCTGGTAATACCAATTTTATAGAGAGCAGAAATTAGGTCTAAGAAGAATTGCTAATTACTAATGTTTGTGAACCAACAGTGGATTCATATTCAAGATTGGTCAAAAGGAAACAAATACAATAAGTAAGGCTTAAAAACAATGTCAAAAAAGTGGGTTGGATTCCCTAGTAAGAAGAGGGACTATCTCTGACATGAACTCAGCTCAGTGGCTGGCTCTTTGTCCAGCCCCCCAAGGGGGGAGCATCCTTGCCAGGCCACAGAGGGGGACAATGCAGCCAGTCCTGACCTGCACTGGTAAGCTAGGGTCAGATGGAAGGAGAAGAGGACCTCCCCTATCAGCAGACATAGAAGGCAGCAGGGAGGAGATGAGGGAAGAAGAGTGGGATTGGGAGGGAATGAGGGAGGAGCTAGAGTTGGGATACAAAGTGAATAAACTATAATTAATATAAAAAATTAAATACAAAATCTTAACCAATGTCAAAATATGGTACCTAGTGACTGCATACTAGAATAACTTTATTATCAGAATATTCTCAAATCTTAGTTAAACTCAGAAGTTATGATCCCCTTATAAAGAACCCATTATCTTGATGAGTTTCTACTCTGTTATTGGTAATGAATCAAAGCTGAAAGAGAAGGTGATATGAAAACTTATTATGTTTAGCAACAAAAAATTACTAACCAAAGATTAAATAAGTACAGAAAGGAGTAGAAATAGCAGTTTATTTAAAAGTGGCAAAATATATTTGTAAATTTTACGTGAGCAAAGATTAAATTCACAAAAGAGAAAGAAATAGGAGCCAACAGCAGCAACGCAGAGGTGCGTATTACTTCCTGTCCTGGTAGTTACTTCTGAGGTATTGCTTCCTGTCTGGGTAGTTACATCAGAGATACTTCTTCCTGTATGAGTGGATACATCTGAGGTGTTCCTTCCTGTTTGGGTAGTACTCTATGAGTATCTACTCTCTGACACCTCATGAGGCTTGCTAGAATTTTCTCTCCAGATATGAGAAGTGTGTTCTGATGAGCCATTAGCACCTGAGGCACAGCATGTAACACAGCCTGAGTTAAGACCTCCTCTGCTCCAGATTCTCCCTCCTGGATGAGTTTCTGCTAAGCCTGACTCCTATGAATCTTTTGGAATATTTCTTTTCTTTTTTTGTTCCAGTGGCAACAAGCTAGTGAAGACAGTGCCAACTGTATTGCATTCTAACAGCTCTGCAAAGCAAGGTCCTGGCAAGGGGGATGAAGTTCAAGTTCTGAACACCTGACTGAGATGCTGGCTGGCTTGAACCCCTGCCGATTTTCTATCAGATATCTTCTGCAGCTTCCTACTGGAGCTGCAAAGTACCACATGAATGTTCCCAATGAATTATTTTCTACTAAATTAATTCACTAGAGCTCCATGCTTGAACTTAATGATCTTTGCTTAATTATCCTAGTGATAACTATAGTTAATATAGTCATGTGACTTCAAACCACAAATAACTAAAATACACTTTACATAATATACATTTTTATGTCAATATCAAACATTTTGAAACCTACGTAAAATTTATACAAATGAAATATCAAAGTAAGTTAATTTGTATTTCCCTGTTGGTTAATGGTGTTGGAAACTTTTATTGAAGTTTTTAAGCCATTTATATGTCTCCTTTTTGTAGCTTTTGTAGTTGAGGAAAGTCGTTTGGCAATTTTTTTTTGTCTAGTTTTTCCTTTCTTTCATTTTTCTTTCCTTTGTCCCTCCTTCCTCCTTTCCCTTCCTTCCTTTCTCCCTTCCTTGCTTTCTTTCCTCTTTCCCTTCCACTGTTTATTCCTTCCTTTCCTTCCCTCTCTCTCTTCCTTTCTTTCTCTCTTTCTTTTTTCTTTCTTTCCCTTAGCTGAAGATCAATCCCAGTTCTTTGCACTTTGTAAGAAATCATGGTTACACTGAGCAGAATCCCAACCTATATTTCTTCTTTTAAGAACTATTTGCTCATATCCAAAGCCCATTTGTAATAGGTTGCTTTTTTGTTGACTTTTTCATTTTTTATTATTGTTTATTATTATTAGTTACATTTTATTAACCCTGTATCCCAGCTGTATCCCACTCCCTTATTTCCTCCCAACCCCTCCCTCCCTCTCTCATCTCCTCCCTGCCCCTTTCCAAGACCACTGATTGGGGAGGACCTCCTCCCCTTTCGTCTGGCCCTGTTTTATCAGGCATCTTCAGGACTGGCTGCAAAGTTCTCCTCTGTGGCCTAGCAGGACTGCTCCTCCCTTGGGGGGTGGGGAGGTCAAAGAGCCTACCACTGAGTTCCTGTCATAGATAGTCCCTGTTCCCCTTACTATGAGAAACCAATTGGTTATTGAGCTACCACGAACTTCATCCGAGCAAAGGTTGTAGGTTATATCCATACATAGTCCTTGGTTGGAGAAACACTCTCAGAAAAAAAAAAAAACCCTGCAGGCAAATGTTGGGATCTAGAAAAGATCATTCTGAGTGAAGTATCCCAGAAGGAGAAAGACAAACATGGTATATACTCGCTTATATAGACCTACAAGATGTGATAAAGATAACGAAGTCTTTACACCTAAAGAAGATAAACAAGAAAGCAGGCACAGGGTAAGATGATCAATCCTCACTTAGAAAGACAAATGAGATGTGCATTGGACGTATGACAGGAGTCTACCACAGAAGGCATCTGAAAGACTACCAAGCAGTGTTTCAAAACAGATGCTAAGACTCATAACCAAACCTTCGGCAAAAGGGGAGTTAGTATGATATGGAAAGGATAGGAGTTCCACAAGAACTTTTTCATTTTTTATGTGTCCTAGATATTAATCCTCTATTGATTATAACTGGTAAAGATTTTCTTCCATTCTCTATGCTGCTTCTTCACTGGATTAAATGTTTCCTTTGGTGTATACAGCTTTTTAGTTTCATAAGGTCTTGTTTGTCAATTGTGAGTGAATGGAGTCTTACTCAGAAAATGCTTACATATGCCTATGTATTCCACCAATCCATGAGCATTGAAGGTCTTTCCATCTTCTAGTGTCCTTAGAGGCCTTTCAACTATTTTGTTTGGATTTTTGTTTTGTTTGCTAATTTATTTGTTGAAAGTGTGATTTTTTTCCCCTCAGAATATTTTTTTCATTGGTTTCTATACAGGCTGATTATTTCAAAAAGGCCTACTCCACAGAACGGTACTCAAGGGTACTTTAAACTTCACCAAGAATCGATAGTAGAGAAAGCCATTAGCCCCAGGGGAGAATACACTATTATTATTGTTCTAAATATACATGGTACTAAACTACCTTCTAAAGGCTTTATATTTAGACTCCTAGACTCATACAGCTCTGAACCCTCCTCAGAGATGCTTCTTTTCTCTGGGGATGGAGGATAATACAGAAACTCACAACTGGTTAAAATGCAGAGAATAAATGACTTTGGAGGATTCAGGCCTAAATGGGACATTTGCCTTCCTCCTCAAAACAATCTGGAAAAGGAGGTTAAAAGATATAAGACCCAGAGGCTGATAATGATTAATTCAAAAGTGTCTTCTGAACACGACAGTAGCTGCCTATGTAAGAGCTGCAGAATATCAGAACACTCAGTATTCAAGCACATTGCTTGAATACTCAGTATCCCACACATTACCTAACAGTTTCAAAACTTCATATTAACTTATCTTTGTGTTGGGTGAAAATGGTTATGTTAAAAATGCAAATGTAGCACACATTCTGACTTTTGGTATGAAAACTAGAAAAAAAGGAGCAAACTTATTCTACTATTTTACCATTTTAGTTGTTGATGTTTTTCGTATTAACTTCACTGTGAAAGAAAATTCCAAGAATAGATAAAAACAATAGTGAAACTGAGCCAGCTCTTAGCAAAGTTTATATAATATATATATATATGTGTGTGTGTGTGTTTATTTTATGTGAAATATGAAATATCTATATATAAAGGACACAGACTAGAGCGGTGATGATTATAATTTCAAATTGAGTTAGGTGATTTGTTTCTATAACAGATTTTGTTTTTCTTGAAACATATTTTACTGTTGCTAATGCAAAATATCTTGATCATTACAGAAATATGTTTATCTGGAAGGAACGCGTAGTAAAAGATCTCGAGGTGTTTTCTTTCAAGGAGTATAGAATGTGTAGAAAATATATTCATTCATGGAAATTTGGAGAACCACTTTGCATCAACATGAATAAGTATTCCAAGGGTGGAGTTACAAGTGCTAACCATCTAATATGTGGAAATAACAGGATATCCGTTTCCACCTGGATGAAATTTGGCCAACACACTGTAAAACTATGGGGGAGAGTTTAACCTTTCTGAAGCTTCCTGGCATCTTTGATGAATAAGAAGCTTGGTCCACGGTCCACACAGCTTCAGCCTGCATGCAGCTCGGAGCCTCTGAAGTCATGTTTCTCAGCAACATTCCATGGAAATAGAAGTTGTGTGTTGGCAAAGAGAAGGAGTACACCTTCCTCCAAGACAAGCACAGAGCTCACTACTGAAGTTCTTGCTCAATCATTGAACACACTTGTTTTCAGAGGAGTTTGAGGCAATGGGCAGAAAGGTGTTTGTATGCCAGTTGCCCACACGTGAGTAAATAAGCTGACCAAGTTGCACTCTCCATACTTACCCAACGCTGGTAATATCTACTGCTGGTTGTATAGGACGTTTCACACACATTTTAATCCGCACATGTCATTTACCCTTACTATATCTTAGTGACGTGCTCCACTTACAGACAGAACTCACAATTTAATGTGAGCAAAACTGCAAAACAGGGTTTTAGTACAAAGACAGCTGGTTCTGGTATGATTAGCTTTTCTCTGCTAATCAACAAGGCTAGCTTTCATTTGATAAGAGCTCACTATACAGTATAGTGAAGCTATTTAATTATTTAATAATTTAATTTGATTATATAGAGAGACATGTGGAGTATAGTGACGCTATTTAATCCACTTCATTCTCAAACAGTCTCATGACAGAGGTACATACTCAACCACAGTGTTCTAGACGAAGAATCTGAGAAACAGAAACTTGTGTTAGATAACACAATTGCAAACAATGATTCTGATAGAGCGCCGAAGCAGGAGTTTCTGGAGCTGCTGCATCTGTGCTCGCTCAGTATGGAAGGCCTTAGTATTAGTATTGTGACAACCCACTGTATTGTGGTTAGCTTATTTACTGAATGATAGGTGAAAGGAGTAACAGTAAGGGGTCTGATGAAATATAACGTAAATTACACCTAGTGGGTGGAAATCTTTTTGTAAGCTGAACAACAATACAAGCATTTTTTTTTAATGGGACTTATATGGCTGTCATTTAAGTTTTAAAAATTTTGTTTACAGTAGTATAGGGTTATAGATGAATTCAAATATTGATTACATATAAGCTATCAGGAAATTTTAGCAAATAAATAGTATGTTGTGAAGGTATTGTTGCTACATATATGAATAATCAAAGAAAATTTCCATTTTCATGCTAATGCATAGAAAAACTGAGAAATAATTTGTAAGCTTACAAAACTGTAAGAAAAAAACTGTACATTTTAAAGTCATACGTAGTGCTACTTTTTTGTTTTAAATAAGTCAATAAAAAGTGAAAACAGCAGTATGTATCAATAGTGGAAATACGAAGTTTCTCTTTCAAACAAACAAACAAAGATTTGTTGGGTTCTTATTTAAGAGATTTTCAGTTTTGCTCACCTCTGGGAGACAGGATTAACCGTTGTCAACATCCCAGCAAACAGGCCAGAACAATGCTCTTCTCTCTGACTTTCATTAGAAACGTGACCATATACTTCATGCAATGTCTATCGTGTATAAAATTTACAAAAATACTCAGGATTCTGTGTTCTTTTATTAATTATGAAGTTACTAAAAAAATAAAACCCTCAAGAGTTCTCATTCAAATTTAGACTGAAAGGGCAAAAGAGGAGGTATGAGGGATGGAAGATGGAGGGAGGCAAAGGTTTATGTCTCCTCCGTGGGACTGATATTTCAGTTTGAAAATCCTGAGGTTTATCAAGTGCTTAGGAGAGAGACTCTAGGTCATAATTTGTCACGTTATTTTTCTGACAGAAACCGATTATTAAAGAAACTAGTCTTCATGTGTCCTACGACCCCCATCACAAAGAGAAAGAGCCAAAAAAACATCATAAAATGAAGTATCTGTGACCATGGTCTAATAAACCTTTACTTGTAAAACCAGAGAGAGGGCCAACTTTACCTTAAGGCGCTGTTATAACTTATAACTATAAGGTTATATTCTAGAGCGATTCAGAGAACTTTCCTCTCTCAAGGGAGTTGTCTATACTCTTGCTATTCCAACCAGTCACTGGTGACATGTAGGTGTTCAGGAGTTAAAATGAGAATAAGAATGAAGAATTTTGAAATTTTGTTTAATTTTAATTACTTTACATTTAAATAATCACATGGCATTACTGACCATATAATGCATACATTTTATTTTTGTTTTATTTTATTTTTTATTATTAGTTACATTTTATTAACTCTGTATCACATCTATATCCTGCTCCCTCATTCTCTCCCAATCCCACCCTCCCTCCCTCCCTCATCTCCTCCCTGCCCCTTTCCAAGTCCACTGATAGGGGGTACCTCCTCCCCTTTCATCTGACCCTGTTTTATCAGGTATCTTCAGGACTGGCTGCAAAGTCCTCCTCTGTGGCCTAGCAGGACTGCTCCTCCCTTGGGGGGTGGGGAGGTCAAAGAGCCTGCCACTGAGTTCCTGTTAGAAATAGTTCCTGTTCCCCTTAGTATGGGAAACCAATTGGTTACTGAGCTACCACAGGCTACATCTGAGCAAAGGTTCTAGGTTATTTTCTTACATGGTCCTTGGTGGAGTGTCAGTCTCAGAAAAGACCTCCGTGCCCAGATATATTTGGTCCTTGTGGAGCTCCTATTCTTTCCACTTCATACTAACTCCCACTTCTTTCATATGATTACCTGCACTCTGCCGAAGGTTCTTAGAAAGACAAATGGGATGGGCATTGGACGTAGGAGAAAACAAGTAACAGTACAGGAGCCTACCGCAGAGGCCTCTGAAAGACTCTACCTAGCAGTGTATCAAAGCAGATACTAAGACTCCTAACCAAACCTTCGGCACTTTCATTTTTTTTTTTTTTTTTCTTTTTAAATCTGAGAGTAGATCTTTAGATTAACTCATTTACTGTTTTTCCACATAATGACATATTTGAAAATGTAAGAATGCTTTGTTTCCTCTGGACACAATGGGGCTGAAGCACAGAAGAAACCACAGAGACCTTGGCAGCATGCAAAGGCCTGCACAGGTTCAAGCTAGATGGGGCTCCGGGCTAAGGAATGACAGTGAACACAGCTGCACACCCTTACCAACTTTATGACTTACAAGACACAAAGGATTCTGGATTTTCATAGCACCACATACCCTTGTAAGGAATGGAGGGACCAGAACTCTCCCCTTTCATAAAGTGAGGCCACAGTTAAACATAAAATCTGTCAAGTAGATCGTCAATAGACACTGGGTCTGAGATTACCTTACTGGTGGACCTCTCAGCCTACAAAATTGTAAGAAATATTTTTTTCTTATTTTGCCTTGAAGGCAGGATGCTTTGCTGTAGTCATCCAAACTGACTAAGGCATGAGCTGCCAGGAGTCAATCAGCCTAACCATTACAGTAACAAGTTAAAGGAAGGAGCAGTATATTTTGGCTCTTGGTTTGAGAGATTTCAATCTAGAGTCACTTGGCTGAGCTGTTTGAGGGCTTGTGAGGAGGCAGAACACTGTATAGGAAACACAGAAGAAACAAAATGAAAGAGGGAAACTTAGAACAAAATATACCCTCCAAGGGTATCCCCCAATGTCCTTTTTTTTTTTCTACAACTAGTCCCCACCTCCTAATGTCTATATTATTCCTCAATTCCCTATTAAATATTCTCTCCCTCTTCTCTTCCTTTTCTCTCTCTGCTTCTATCTCTCTCTCATTCTATATTACACGTGTGTAATATATCTGAAAAATCACCAGAAATACTAGCTGAACAAATCATCCAGAAGGTATCTTTTGTGCACCAGACATACAATAAGTGATAACTGAATTGATCAGTGCAATAAAACCACCACGGCATTTTCCCAAAATAATTGCTTCATAATTATCAGGCACAGCACTGAATACTACACACTGGGAAGTATGGAGAAAAGGAGAATATCCCCTCTGCATTTGAAAGACAGCACAAGTGTATTCACAGAGAGAGGCTATGCTTAGCATGATGGAACAGGACAGCAAATAGCAAAGCATATGGGGTGCTTTGCCTTCTTCATAAACTTTAAGTTGAAGTATTAATGGTATGTTGCACTTCAGAAATCACTGTGTGATTGCTTAAAGGGAAACTGGCAGCTTGGAGGAACAGATGAGTGAGAACTCGTATGCCAACAAAACAATAGAAACGTTTTCATTGGCGAGAAGGAGAATATTGCCTCAGTGTTTGAAGGAAAATACAAGTGGACATGAGAAAATGATTACACATATTAGTTGTAGGACAATATGGTAGGAGGATATTAGTTTTCCAGGTCAAAGGCAAGAACTGACAGAGGAATCTCATTTGTGAAGCCACTTAACTGCTTGAACTACATTTTATCTTCGACTCACTTACTTTGGGTTCCCTGACCTGAACCTGAATTCTTTTCTGCTAATGGCTGCTATGATCCTGTTGTTTGAGAGTTGAGAGCAGAGGTGCCACTGTTCAGCTGGTTGAACTAGAATCACCCTGCTAGCTCATTTTGTAGCCCATTATTTGTCACACCAACAATCCCCTGAAAGCTAAATTTACATTAGCACAGCTGGGTTCTTCTTTTTCTGGCTCACAGCATTCACAGAGATAGACTTCTCCAATGATATTCTAGAACAGCATATCTCTCCATCACTGCTCTGGATCTCCTTGCTTTTCCTGGAGAGTTATCTTAATGTACTTCTTATTCCAAAGAATTCAAGAAGGATATCTTATTATCTAAAATGACCAAATTACATGGCCAATAAAATATAAGAAAGAACATAGTTTTGTTTTCTTCACCTCCCTAAATTTGTTTTATATCCTGACCTACTGAATTCTTTTAAAGAACTTTGTTACCTGTGAAGAATGTACAATCTTGAAAGTTCTTAACAAACCAACAATTTGCCTCTTATACAAAAATAAACTAGGCAATACATACTGGGAACATTAAAAAATCATTTTATTGAAATGATTTTTATGCAGATATGTGGTATTCTTATCAAATTTATTTTAAGTAATCTTTGAACAAAGATTTTTGAATGTAGATTTGACTACTGAGAACATAATTTCTTGATAATAAAATTAAATTCTGTTATGCAACAGAATGCAACTTTCTTGTAGAGAGTCTTTCAACAGTCTTTTTTAATACACATATAACTGTTTATAATAAATGATTAGCATATATGGGGTCTGTGAATACAGCCCATGGCATAAACCACATGCAGTGAACTTTTTTTTTTTTTACTATGTGACTGTTCACCACAAATGATTTGTCAAAGCACTCCCTTCACAAAGAACAGAAATCCACAGAGAATAATATTAGAAAGTGAAATCATATGAATATTTTAAATTTGACTGGCTTGATATCTAGTTGCAGAAAGGGCAACCCAATGTTAAGCATGAGTTATAGAAAGTCATGACATTTTTTTCTTTCTCTTTTGAACCATCTATACTTATTCTCTGCATCTCATTGCTATTCACCTCTCAACACATCAGCTTTGTCATCGTATTTATCAATTATCATAACCAATGTTAAGTATGGATTTAGTTTTTGCTTGTATGAGTTCTAAACGAACAATGTTCATGACTTTCAATATCTGAGGTCATCAACTTAAAGAAAATTTAAAATACTTTTGAAAGAAATAAATGGTACAAATAGTTCACTGATTTTTCAATGACCATTTGCTGTGGTTAGGTTCTTATTGCCTGAATTTTTTTTTTATTTACAAATCTAACTCCACAGGTGATCTAGGGTATGTCTGAAGAAACATGCTTCAAATTGTGTGGATATAGTACTTACTCTCATCCATCAATAATTTCTATATTATGAGCAGGCATGTGTACAAAGCTTGCATGAATGACTTTAGAGAGCAGAGGTCTTTCTGTTGTGAGTTCCAATGGAAATTCAGTATAAAACATCAGAATAAGAACCATCAATAATTTATGTTCACCATTCTAAAAATAAAACCTACATTATCAGCATGTCACATAACTTGACAGTAACCAAATTCTCTAATTGTATGACAGATCCACTCTATTAAAGTGAGAACATGCCTGGTACTGTCATGTTTATTGGAGAGTAACCTACCACCATTAATTTACTAAGGCAGCAGCATCCCAAAAAACATATATAAACAATTTTCTTTAGACCCACAGATGAATGAAGTCTTCATGTCTCATCAAGGAAACTTATCATTGCAACAGACAGAAACCACTACAAAAAACCACAACCAACCAAATTTGAAAGCTGTGGGGGCTGCTCTCCACAGCTCTATGGATATATCTATGAAACATTTCTGCAAATAGGGCTCATGGGTCATTTAGAAATAGGGGATAAAGCCAGGCGATCAGGAAATTTGCTGTGAGATTGTCTTCCTGTAATGTCAGAAGCTACACCTATACATTCCGACCAAGCTCTCCTTTCAGTCCCTCCTAGACTTTCTAAAATATGAAGGGCTATCTCTGAACATGGGTCTAAAGTGAAAAGAGATATCTAGCATTGTCTGTTTTCCACTAACTGTATTTCTGGGAGTACAGCAGTCCTACAGAAGAAGGGGGTGGTAGCAGAAAGGATGATTGATAGGGCAATGGGGTGGAGTGAAACTCCGGATACCTTGGTCAGGCTCTTAAGCTCCATACAACTAGAAAGCTGAGCTAATGCCCTGAGAGACAATGGTGTATTTACATGTTCCTGGCATCCTGCAGTCATTGGCAGAGCCATTCGCGAGAGCTTCCAGGAAGACATATTAATAGGATCTGTTGTTCTTTTTGTAAATCTTTGTTAAATAGAAGAATTCTGGTGAAGGTCTTAGGTCAAAAAGAATAAACTATAATTCTGAGTAGGCCATTGCTGGAAATAATTACAAATTTAAAAACATTTAGAGGAAAAAAGTAAGAGGTGAGGGCATATATAATCCCAACTATCAGACACTATGCAGACAGTTATACATCCACAATTTCTATCCTTTGTCTGTCCAGAGACCTGGTAAGCAGAAGAATACAGAGGCATGTTTGTGTAGTTGTTGTTCTAATTTGTGTATTTTTCCACTATGTGTTGCAAGAAGAAATTATTTGAAGCTTCAGAAAGCAGAAATACTTAAAGATTACACATCCTTTCCCTATTGGTGATCCTTATGTTGTTGCTGATGGAAAAGAATTGAATAATTCATAGTCCAAACATACTCCATTAAGCAGCAGTCTTGGTCTTCCTGTTATGTCTTGCAGGAGCATCATTGGAACATCTTAATTCAAAGTCTATGTTAACAGTTTGAAGATAGATAAACATAATAAGGAGATGGTAGTTGGCTGCTATGAAAGTCTAAGGACCTTAAATTGAATTCCCAGAGCTCAAATAAAAGTCATGCTTCTTATGTGAATTCCCTGTAACTCCAGCACTGTAGAATGAACACAGGAGAATCTTGAGAGCAATAGGACCAGCCAGCCAAGACAAAAGGGTGAGCTTTAGGCTTGGCAAGAAACCTTGTGTCCAGACAATAAAGTGAAGAGATATTGAACAAGATACCCACTCTCCTGCTGTAGCCTCTGACCTTTTACTCATACCCATACACTTACATGCATGTACTATAACCACACACACACACACACACACACACACACACACACACACACACGAGTTAAGATTATATCACAATATAATTTGGGTGGTCCTCGCTTACATCATTTCTCTGCCCAGTTTCCATGGAGACAGCCAAATCAACAAGAGCAACCCAGTCCTCCTCCTCTCCAGGAAAAATGTCAAGTTCTTCTCAATCCCCTCCCTTTGGCATCTTCCACATTGAAAAAAAAAAATTGTGGATTGTGGATTCTGACTGCAGATTATCTCTAGAATCTTCCTTTTTCTCAAAATGCTTATCACTACTTTAGTTTTGGTTTCCACACCCCATCTTTTTGTTTTGTTTTGTTTGTTTTGTTTTGTTTTGTATTCCCTCAACCACCTAAAAGTTTGCTAACTTAAAGACAAAAACGTTCCATTCTGAAATTTCAGAGAACTAAATCTGCTAGAATTTGCAGAATGCTCAATATCCAAATATATTCTCCCAGGCACAGTCTCCTACTCATATCACCTCTTGAGGCTGTGATTGGTAATGGACATCGAGATGGCCTGTACAAGAACAGGAAGGAAGCAAATGCAGTCTGAATGTAGAAACTGACAAAGACACAAGCCTGTGGTTCTGAGGAATTACGGTAACATGAAATCCCCGTCTCTCTATGACTCAGAATTAAGAACAACAGTGTGGCTTCACTTTAGGTCCGGTCAGAAAAACTAAGGAAAAGTAAAGAGAGTTGACTAAAATCTATCCTTGTAGAATCACACCCTCTTTAGGGATCCTCTGACCTCCAAGGTAAAAGATTTTGCCGTATTTTAGAGACTACTTATGATATTAGAACAGTTAGAGTTTTTGTTACTTAATGTTTTATTCTCATTCTCTCCTTGCAAATGGGGTAAGGTGCCACGTCTATGTGTTTGAGAGATAGGGGTACTTTGCAACCTCTCTTTTACCATCGTACATAGGGAATCTGTAGTAAAGACAATTACCTTTTTAGTTCTTATGTCACAAAACCAGAGGGTCTCCATTGGCTGAATGCTGTGGATATTCTGGAGATTACAGACTTTAGAGGCCATTTGATCTCTGAGTATTCCTTTTGATGATCCTCAAAATGTCATTTATAGAGACTCCTTCAGTAACTCCACTATTTCTACAGATTCCTTGAATAACTCTGAAATTCTATTTAATAAGCAACAAGATAAATAAACTGGTAATCACAGATACTTCCGAAGCCCTTGTTTTTATTTTTATTTTTAATGTCAATTCAAATATATAATTTTCATAAAATATGCTTAGACCATGGTTTCCTCCTTTCCTTTCAGATCTCCTCACCTCTCCACCAATCCAACTCCATGCCTTTTTTTCTCTCTCTTTTTAGAAAAAAGTCAAAGCAAAAAACATACAAACCAGAATATAACAAAACAAACAAGCAAACAAAGAAAGAAGGAAGGAAGGAAGGAAGGAAGGAAAGAAGGAAGGAAGGGAGGAAGGAAGGAAGGATTCATAAGGATCACATAGAAAAGCCAAACAAACACAAAACCAGAAATCATACTTTATAAGCAAAAGGTCATAAGGTGAGAGAGAGAGTCCAAACAAGAAGTATGAGACAAGAAAAAATTTCCTAAATACCATCAAATTAATTTTGAGTTACCCATCTACTGATGAGCATGAAGCCCTTGGATGTGGTTTGCATATGCAGTGAAACTCTATTGGAAAACAAATGTATTTTTCCTTTATGAAAGGTTGCCTGTTAGAGAGCTATTCTTGTTTAGGGAAGGATAGCGTGTCTATTCCCCCTTCAGTGTTGGGATTCCACCTGGCTTGGACATGTACCTCCTTTGCATGCTGCCCCTGTCTCTGTGAGGTCATAAGTGGAGACATCCCGTTCAGGACTGGGTGTTTCAAGGTTTCTCACTTTGTCTATTTGTTCTCATTTACTGCAGGCCTACACTTCTCTGATGATGGCTAAGAAAGACATTGAAGTAAAGGTACTGCTGAATGTTGGCATATTGCTATATTCTTTCAGTAGAACAATAGATTTTGCTTGATTGTTTGTTTGCTTGTTTGTTTTCTATGTCCATGGCCTATCTAACTCCAGGTTTTTGACCACCCAAGCAATGTCATGCTTGGATGACTCGGAATGTCCCATCTTGGAAGCAGACCTTTAAATCAATCAGAGAGTGGTTTATTAATCCCACACTTTTTGTGCCACTATTGCTTCACCATATCATGGAAGCATGTCACATTATAGATCACAGGGCTTGCAGTGGGTTGGTGTTTGTGTTTTACTTCTAAAGAATATCTTCCAGTACCATAACGCTAATTGGTAAGTGTAAAGGCTCTAGTTGGCCATATTAGGTGTTATCTTCAGTGATAAGGTATAACTATCAGTCTGGGGAAAAAAAAACAAATAGCCTTACCAATAGTCTGAACTGTTTAGGTGTTTTTATGGGGACCTTTTGTCCAAAAACTCAATTAAATATACCAATTAAATATACTCAATTAAATACCCATTCCTGGCCCTAGAGATTTTATTGGTGGCAAAATATGTCACTCTAGGGCATTGTCTTTCCATGATTTGGTGATTTCACTTCGATTTCTCTCATTTATACATTTACACTAAGGCAATTTCACTGAGCTGGGCTCAGTAGCACATGCCTCTGATCCCAGCACTCAAGGAGGGAGTGGCAGGCAGACATTTGTGAGCTCAAGGCCAGCCTGGTCTATAAAGGAAGTCCAGGACAACCAAGGATACACAGAGAAACCCTGTCTCAAAAACACAACACAAAACAAAAATAAAAACAAAAAAGCTTATATACTGTATTAGGTTTCCATACAACTCAGAGGGTCCATAGGTTTAGCTGTCTTTTCCCTTGCTCTCTCCCTTACCCTGCTCTGCACTCTTAACTGCTCTCTGTTAAGTCCTCCTGTTCCATCCCCCACTTCAGTCTCACCCTAACTCTAAAGTATATTTCTCCTTCTTCAGAAAAACCTTCCCTCCACTCTATTCCCTTACTCCATGCCTAAACTCTCTAGTTACGTGGATTGTGGCACTCCTATTGAAGGCTTACAAGATAACAGTCACATATAAGAAAATATTTACCATATTTGTCTTTTTGGGTCTGTATTATATCATTAAGAATGCTTTTTCTAGCTTCATACATTCAATGTGGATTTTAATGATTTCACGTTTTAAGTAACTTAGTAATGTTGCACTTTTTAATATTAATATTAATATTTAATATTGTGAAAATGGACCACATTTTTCATTGTAAAATATTTCCTGGAAGTAATCTTGTACCCTGTCATCCTGGACATAGGATAAAATGCTATGTATGAATTGGAAAGTAAAGTCTTACCACTGAATCAGCAGACATTCTGATCTTGGCTTCCCAGATTACAAAACAAAAGGGATAGATTGTGTTTATAATCTATGATATTGGTACAGCTACATGAGTGTACTAATATAGGCTCTTACATGCCTAATGAAAATCTGTAGACAAAGACTCAGAATGCTGGAAGACAAGGGGATTCTTCACAGTTCTCCCAGTAGACTTATGAAAAATCACGAGAACAAATGGATACATATCAGAGCATCTAAAAAAGTGATTAAAGTTTCCTGTGTAAAGAAGCATGGGAGGCCAAAATATATATCTAAAAGAAAAGGGGGGAGTTAAAGAGAGAGAGCAGCAAAGAAATTGGCAAGTTAGGAAACAGATTTAGAGGGTGTGGGGATATGGGAAAGAAAACAAGACAGGAAGTCCTGATTACACAGGCCAAGTAAAATGTCTGAGTTGTCAAAGATGGAAATGCTGGTAAGAGGCAGTGTGATTAACACTGGGTGGTCACTTCAGAGGGAAGCTATGCTAACTGTCAGCATTGCCGAGGAGAGTCAGATGACGTGAACTTCAGCATCTGTTTTGATAGCCAACATCAATTAGAAAAAGGATGAAAATAAACCTACTGAGGTTGTTCGGAGGAAATACAGAGGAACAATCCTTGCTAAGAAATCCATAAAGCGAGACGTAAGCTAGGTAAGGCTGATTGGCAGGATGCTGTGGACTTACAGCTGTAGTTTCAAACAAAAATAAAAAAATGGAGCCTTGGGCTCAGACTCAGAAGTGGTCTGAAAACGAGTCCATTAAATATGCTAATATGTCTATGTGTTGACAGCTGACTGCAAAGTATTTTCACTTTCAGGAGAAAAGCAAGTAATTTATCCTAAACTTACCTTATTACTACCATAAGCAAAGAAGCATCTCTAAAGACACGATGAGACAGAGAAGGAACAGTTCATGTCTTAACCGCTTTAGGCAAAATGGAATAAGGATGTTGTTCCGTCCCCTCCTTACCTGACACAGCTCTAGGCACCCGATGCCGAGCCATCTTCACAGGTAGTCATTTCCCATGCTGTTGAAGTTCTAAGGGCACAAACTCAGCTTGTGTCTTTATGGCGCAATTACTGCCTTTTGTACTTATATATGGTGAATATTATATAGAATGTAGACATCTACAGATTAGTCACAGACAGAAAGACAATGATTCATTGAGGACTCTGGTAAATACTTTAGAAATATATCCATGTACATGTCAAGGGCAGCTTTTTCCACAAAATTTTGGTGCAGGCTATCTCGAAAAACGAGATGAAAAAATTAAAAGAATTTTCAAATTGAGACCATTTTTACCCTTTCTTTTTAATGGACACTTTTAATGATAAGTGTATTTTGCCTGCTTGTTTGTGCCTCACATGCATGCAGTTCCCGTGGAGCCAGTAGAGGGCATCAGGAGTCCCTAGCTGTGTGCTGCCTTGTGGATGCTTGGAATGGAGCCCCGGGTTCTCTGGAAGAACAGCTAATGCTCTTAAATTCCAAGCCATGTCTCCACATTCAACCTTTAACTTAAAAAAAAAAAAAAAAAAAAGCGTTTTTAAATCAAATTTAATCTTTTCAGAATTGTATGCATGACTCCTGTAATGACATTGTTTTGCTTTTTCTACACTCCATTTCTTCCCAAGCCATCCCCAAATCATTCTCAAAGTCATGATTTCAAAGGAGTCGTGACTCTAGGTAACAACTTTGACTATTGTTACACATATGTAACAATATATGTATATGCAGCAATATATTACATACATTCAGCAATAATTAAAGATGCCACATATACATATATTTTTATACATGTCATATATATGTAAAATAATTAAAGAAAACGCACTGAAATACATATAGAGAGAGATGGCAAAGGTTGTACTATAAATAGAGCCTGCTGAGTTCTTTTAATTTGCTAATATATCTGCGTTTAGAGCTTTCTGCTTGGATAACATAGCCTCAGGAGGCTCATCCTGGAGAAGACTTATTTCTCCCTCTCTCAAAAGCCCTTAATTGCCATTAAAAGCCCTTATCTAGAGTTGGAGACTTGTGAGATGGTTTTCCCCAACCTCACTAATTTTTGACCTAGTGTCCTGTGTCCTCCTATAGGCTTTCTTCAGGCAACTACACTGTTGAGATTTCATGGGTGCTGCTCCCCTGCATACATCGAAGACATTATCTCACAGCAGATACCATTGTCGTTTGGCTTTCAAAAGCCATGTGTGGGCATTCAAAGTCTCACGTGTAGGGGTTGAAAATTGGATGTATCAATTGTGACTGGGCATCAACTTCCTGCATTGAGCGGTTATATGTTTCTATAATGGCGTATATCAGCAAGGAAAAAAATAAAGAAGCTTCTTTGATGAGGGGTAAGAACTACACTTATCTTTGGATATAAGGACAAGTATTTAGAATGTAGTTCTGGAATATAGCAGTACAGGAATTATGCTGGTTTAGGAAACTGCAGTAGTAGGGTCTCTTAGGGTCCATGACCTCACCAGCCAGAATTACTTAGCTGGGTTTACAACAGCACACACAAAGTCCTTCCTATTAGGCTGGACTTAGGCCCAATTAGATAAATGTTTCTGCACACTACCATTAGGTTGGGGATGTCATGCGACGCTGCTCATTGTTGCGTTACAGCTGTGTAGGTACCAATTTTTTTCCTCCCTTGGCAGCCTGCACGCCATCCAGTTTGATTCATCAAGGTCCTTTGTCTGAAGTGGCATCTACAGCAATAGTATCTTACCTTCACGTTCTGAGAGGCAACAAAGGATAATTGCAGTAGCTTATATCGTTCTTTGAGTTAAATGTCCAATAACTTTTAGAGCAATTTTGTACAACAGGCAAGATTTGTTAAATAGTCTTGGGTCTAGCAGTAGCCTTGTCATCCTAAGTGGCATGACTGCTTGCATCCATTCTCTCTCTCTCTCACACACACACACACACATATACATATCTATCCATCCATCCATACATACATACATATACATGTGAGTGTTTCAAGCATCCTTATTGTTATTTATCCTTCATTCCTTCTTTCCTCCCTCACCCTCTGTATTGTCTTCCCTACCTCATTCCCAGTGATATTGCCCAGCCCTGATTTTTCCACTTCCACCTTGGTAACACCTGATGTAGTTCTATAACACTTGAACTGTATGTGTGTGTGCTCACTGTTGTGTGTCTATTGTTTGCATGTTGGTGTGCAGGTTATATAGAAGTAGTGGAGGCCAGAGACCAGCATCAGGTCTATACTTCTACTGATCTCTGTTTTATTTTTGACACATGGTCTTTCATGGAACCAACTTCTCATCAGTTGGCTAAGATAGTAATGTAGACCGGATGGCTAACAAACTTCACAAATCTGCCTGTCTCTGCCTATTCCCTCTTTTCACTATAGCAATGGAGTCACAGATGAGTACCATTCTGGCTTTTACATGGCTGGTGCAGACTCAAACTTGGTTCCTTTTGTTTGAGCATCAAGCACTTTATCAACTAATTTGACCTTCACATTGCTTTAACAAACTACTTAGTAAGAAACGTGATAAAAAGTTAAATTGTACATGAGAAAATTGTAGTTTAAGTAATTTTACATTTTTTAAAATGTCAACATCTAATGTATATTCTCAAGCTATTAAAGACAAAAAATAATTTGATGCATGTTAAAAAGGTAAGACTTCAGTTGAGATAACTGAGATTGCTTACAAATCCAGAGCAATATTGCTGAATAGAATGTATAAAAGTTCAGCTTCCCACACATACAAGTCGAACAGTTACTCTGACTTCTACATACCATTAGAACGTCTATGAACGTAGGTGAGAGCCATTAGTGTCTGCTATTATTATAGGAAAAAGGAAAGGCATGCTGAATGAGGTAGGAAGGAGAGAGCCCCATTTCACCTCTTAGTTCCAAGCAGCAGAAAGATGGATTCTGCTTTTAGACAGTTGCAGGTCAGCTGTAGAAAAATTTCATACTAGGAAAGGTCCCTGGATGGTCAGGCCGATACTCACAGAACCATCATCTGGATCTGTGTTGGCCAGTGGCCCATGTCTCAACAATACTTCTACCAACCAACTTCTGGCAGCAGCTATGGACAAGGACTACATGCACTTGGAGGCAGGCCATGAAAGATACCAGAGAGCTGTGTCATAGAGCCCAGTGCCAAATCCACAGCCCTGGGTAAAAGTATACAGCAAAAAGTGCAATCTCTGGCCTCAAGCAAGAATTCACAGACAGGGACTGTAGGCCAGCTCCAGTATCAGACAGAGATCTGTTACTGCTGGGTTTGGACACACAGTTCCTAGTTTGGGAGTAGCTCCAAAGTACATCCACTTTCTTTCCGAGGCTGTGAAGGTCTCTGTCACTGTGAGGTAGTATGGTGTCAGCCTTTCTGGCCAAGAGACTATCACTTGTTTCCTGACCTCAGCTATCACCAGGCCAATGATCACGGACAAGGCTCTAAAACTGAGCCAGAACCAGCCAGTAACCCATGTCCTTGTTGGCTGGACCAGTAACTGCACTGTGGGACTCACTATTCCAGAGGTGGTGATGGTCCTTGAAGCTAGTGTACCACCAGCCTCCATGATCATGTTCACACCTCAACATTAGGCATCAAGTGCTGCATACAGAAAAGCCCCCAGTCAGCTGGGAGGGGCCAGTATGGTAAGCACAGGCTTAATGCCAATGGTTAGAGACCTACCAATGGGCAGATCCTGACAGGGGAGAGATTACTCAGGGGGTTGAAATATTTGGTCTACAGGAACGGTCACCTGAGCTATAAACCCTAACTCCAAGTAAGCCAGGAATAGCTATGTTCCTGGAACACAGCGTGAGGAGCAGAGACAGATGGATCAAACCCACCTAACAAAAAGGTTGAGTTTCCATCCTCAGCAGCAGGATGCAAGACTTTCCTTTTCTGTGTATCCGTAGCAATTTTTATTTTTATACTTTTGACATAGCAGTATGGGTTGAATTCCACATTACATTATTGCAAGTTTTGGAAAGTGTCTGATCTCCAAAGTTGTGACACTGTAGCAGCACCGGTGGCCACAGTCATGATGTAGGAATGTGGGAATTGTTCACCCACAGTTATACTCTCCATTACCAGGTGGAATCCTGTGCTATCAGAACACATGCTGGTAACTGTGGATAAGGCAGTGCCAAGCCAGCCACAGTGAAACTTCAGGCTCTAGGAGAGGGCTGATGGGAGCAAAATCTTCACAATGGGAACACAAAAAGAAGTCATAGTAGAGTTGTTTCAGGACTCAGAAATGGGCAAGTGTCTTTCTGCACTGGATCCAAGAAAGTCACCAAACAGCAAATTCTGACAAATGGGATTTCTCACCAATCACAAAATGTCTGAGTAGCAAAAGAAATAGGGAGCAGACTGCACGGGACGTCTGCAGAATACAAGGAAATATTTACAGAGCAGACACGTGGTACGGGGTTGGTATCAGAATCATATAAGAAACTTGAAGCATCCACTAATGTTTACCCAAGCACACATACACACTAACATACCCACAATCTCACAACACTAGTTATGAAAGACTAATAGACTGAAATACACAAGTGTGTTAAAAAAAAAAGACAGATAGATAGATAGATAGATAGATAGATAGATAGATAGATAGATAGATAGATGCCAGTGGGTATCTGGGCGGGGGGAAAGTACTTAACATCTAATCACACAACAATCAAATGTCACCTCAGCCCAGTAAAAATGGTATTGTCACGGTATAAAAATAGAATGTACGGTTGATGTGTAGAAAATGAACCTCTTGCACACTGCTGGTGGAAACGGAAACAAGGGTGGCCTAGGGAAAAAGTCTATGCACATTCACAATAAAATAATATAAAAAAATAATTATCATATGATCTAGTAGTTCCGTTCCTGGATATGCCTCCAAAGGAAATAAAACTTATATTCCAAAGAGCCATCTATGCTTCCAAGTTCACCTGGTATGATCCACAACTCGGATTAAATTATCTAATATACATACCAATAATGATACAGAAGGCATACACTGAGGTAAAAACCTGCTAGCTCAGTGAGGTAACTTTAATTTTGAAATTATATACAACATATTTATTTATAAGCCTGAGTCTTCATCTAAAGTACCGGCTCTTTGGAAATCTCTTTTTACCTGTGTCATTCTCCCAAGCTAATCTTTCTTTCTCTGGAGCTCCTCCAGACACAAGAGGGCTCCTTAGCTCTTTTTCCTAGAATTCTATTTTACCTGTGCCCTGAAAGGTGGCCTCAATGTTCTAAGAGAAGTTATGAACAAGCTCCCTGGCTAGGCCTGTTATAAAAATAAAGTCAAAAGAGTCTAAATAATGTTTTAATAATAAATAAAAAAAACCATTTTCCTTTGTTGTTGTGGCTTTTTTATTCTTTCTTTACCTCTCAATGTAGAGTAAATGGCAAAGAACCTCTGTGGTATACTTTGGTAAGAAGCTGCTGGATATGTTCCCCATACAGCACCACTGTGCTCTGTGTTTTCTGGGAAACTCGTAGTAATTTGTTTTGAATGAGTCACAAAGTTCATGTTCTCCGTGGCTAATTCGAGGCAAGAAGGCTGAATAATGCACTCCTTGTTCAGAAATCTAATAAAAATTAACACTTGGCTTTCTTTTGTTGTTGTTTTTGTTAAATGTACTAAATCATCTTCTAGAAACTTGATCCTGTTGAGTCTCAATGATTTATTCAACACAAACTCTGAACTAAATAAAGTTCACTATCTACACAAATTCTATAATTTAGAAAGTGACACGAAACAATTTTGAAGTGACTAATTTCATTTCCAAGGTATCATTAAAACACAAAACAAGAAAAATTGTCCCAACCAATCCCAGACTAAACTTCTGACATTTACATCTTTGGAATAAGGGTATACATCATACTTAAGCTAACACGTTATTAGCAATGATGATGCAAACCAGAAACCATTTGGTAGCCCATTCTCAGGAGGAGATGTGGTTCATGTCTAGATTGGTATTTATGTTAACATAGTTTGGAGCCTTAAATTAAAGAATTTTAAAATGTTTTGTCTTCTTTTCAGGGGGTCGAGTACTATCTACTTAAATTTCAAATATGAAATAAATTAAAATTTATTTTACATTGCAAGCTGCTCATACTAAAATAGAAACTCACTACGCATTGGCATGACGTTACATATTTATAGTAAAAGACTATGAATATGTCAAGTAGTTTTAATCAGCACCTGGCTTTTCTGCTATGTCTACTCTGGAAAAAAAAAAAAGTGCTCTGGGCAGGAACCACAGGAGCAACAACAACCGGTATCATTTTGACTTAGTGGTCACCAAAATCATTTAGATTACACATATTGCTTAACCTTTAAAATTCAGTATCAATCTATTACTCAAATTAGTGTGACTTTTCTGACTGTTTGAAGGACAGAGAGTAAGAATTTAACTTAAATTGAGTTAAAAAAACAAACAACAACCAAACAACTACTCTGTGCCAACAACTTTCTTACTTCTCTGATTTGTTGTAGCTGGGCTGCCTCACGTCTCCCTTCCCGTCAGTGGATAGAACTTCAGTCAGTCATGCAAATGCCCCTTCTCCTTCCAAAGGCTGAAGAGAGTGTTGATGTCGTAAGTGAGGGAGCTAGAGAATTTCATAATTTGAACACTGGACGCAACGCTTAATGAAAACACGCCTATATACATTTAAACCAACCAACCAACCAACCAACAGTAACCAAAAGTAACCCAGTGAATAAAATAAAATAGCAAGTGTGACAAAGATCACTGTAACGTAAAGTTGGGTTATTAGAAGAATATGAGGAGCCAATATTTCAAGCAAATTTTATGAAAAGTTTTTCACAGCTAGTTTATGTACATCTGGCATATGTAAAGCATGTTTATCAATTCAAATCTAAAAATTAGCATGAAATTACTTTACGCTTCTGAAAATAGCACGAAAGACTTTGAGATGTGTAAGAAAGATTACCACTTCCCCTGACTTCCTCTTACCTCTGATTTTCCCGCCAACTAATAATATTGCATATTATGAAAAGGAATTTTCTCCTCTCTATTGATTTTTATTTCTGCTGTTAATTGTTAATTGTTTGCTGTTTGTTTAGTTGTTGTGAGGGAAGATCTTCCTCTGTAGCCCAGGCTGTCCTGGAGCCTGCTAGGTAGCCCAGGCCAGCTCAAGCCCATGGTAATTCTCCTACTTTAGACTACTACTGCTTCCCTGAAAATTATGTTCTTATCTTTGAAAGTGCCCATCATAATGGAGTTCAGAAGCCCTTGGCTCCTTCTCTTCAAAAAATTCACTTTCTTTTCTATCTGCTGTTTACTAATCTGTACCAAAGCTGTTCATCTTTCAAAAGCTAGGAATATATTATTTTCATAAATAAGAATAATTTTAAATGTTATGTGCTCTATTTTGAATATAATTTAGTTTGATAACTACTTCCACACAAAGAGCATGTAGAGTCTGCTCAATATTTTCTCTCAGAAAACATCTTATCTTTCAAGAACATAGTTGATTGTCCAGACATTTCTCCTTCTTTGAACCTTCCCTAGTTTTCTCCCTCCTCCTCCATCCCTATTAGACAATGTCTAGACAAGTAGCGTATTTTGCCCTGTTAGCTACAAATGTTTGGAGTACAAATTACAGATCTTCACAAAGGAAAATAAAATTGACTATACATTCGCACTGGAAAATCCTCAATGACACCAACTGAGCTAATTTTATTTGGACGGCCATTTGCAACATTAATTTCCTCAACTTGAAGTTGATTTTCCTTAATGTTGTCTTCCCTGTATATAGTTTAAAGATCTTTGTATAGCCAAGAGCTTTATTTAATAACTAGTAATAGAGGAGAAACATAAATCTTTCTGGAGTGTTTGTGCCCGTTCCATCTGTGTATTAGCAGTAGGGTTACAGGAAGAGAACAGAGCAGTCTTGTGTGGCAGGAAGCAGACACATACAAATACAAATTGCTGTGTGGTTAACATGATTTACAAAAAGAAGGGAAAAAGAAACTGTGACCCTTGCTTCCTGGATCAGTGATAGTAGTGGAATGGGGACACAGAATTGAGAATCTTCTCTAAAAAATAGCTTCCAAACACAAGAAACCAGATTTCCATATTCCTTATATATCTTAAAATGATCTGCTTCTGATATCAGTAATATTCATATTATTTCACTTGTAGCATTATTCAAATGGGTTGTTACAGTTCAGATCTATTCTCAATAGCTTTGCTGAGTTTTCTACCACTCCATTTCCTATTACATCTTTCATCCTGTTACTTAAATGGTCATAAAATGTACCGACTCCAAAACAAATTTCTCCTTATCCAGGAATTTTATGAACTCCACATACTTAATGTCCAGTCAAGTCCATGATATGTCCAACCAAACATATCATGCTTGTAGTGTTACAGTACTGTTAGATACACACACACACACACACACACACACACACACACACACGTGTGTATACTGAAGTATCAAAAGCACATTAAAAGTTACTTTTCACCTTTAAATAATTCCAGATGTTTGTACTTTCTTCCCCGGTTTATGCATTTAAACATTTTCAATATGGTGTTTTGTTTTGGGGTCCTTCTTACGGAGTCATGATAAGCCCATGTGGCTTTGCCCAAAGTCCTATCTTGACTGCACATAATCAAGATATAACACCTAAAAATACTCAAATTTGAAAGCACGATATTAAGCTCTAGGTCTAACAGAGTGTAGTCTTTACAGCAGGGTTATTGAGATGGAATAAATAGTGTGGCCTTTGATTCTATCTCTTCACAGCATCGTTGTAATTTGTTGCTACTATAAAAGCCCTGCATGAAAAGCTCTGAGCACTCACTGAATAGATCAGTGATAGGATTCTTCCGGTTTTCCCCTGCTACAGTGTTCCCTATTTGTGTAGAGTTCTAATACACTTTTCATACCAGAGAAGCATCTCCTTTTCGTCTTTCTTTCCCACAATTGCCCACAGCATCTTGGAGATCACAGGTAAATGCTCAATTAATGTTGTCAGACAGTACCAGTCTAAGTTCCTTCTACTCTTCTTTCACATCTCATTTTGCTTTCAGTGTTCCTTCATCCAGAGAAACCAAAACAGGCAGATCTGAACTGTCATGCTCAGTGGCCATAACTACCAGATTATTTGGCATCTCTTTAAACATTCATTGCTAGAGCCATCTCCCACTGCTAGAACTGTGGATTCTACTGATCCACTGGAACACAGTTTTTCACCAACAGGTAAAGAAGCAAATGAACTGAACACTTCTATTCTCAAACAAACTATGAATAAATATACTGAATTTACTAGTAAATAAGTAAAGCTCTTTGATCTATGCTTTTTGCATGTAAAAAACATTTAAAAACAAATTCCTAGTGTAGCATAAAATTAGCTCAGAAAATATATGTTACAATGTATCAGGGATTCATAATATAGAATGACCATTTGTATGGTATAAATATATTTATTTAAATTGTTGTATATGTGAGCAAATAGTTTTTAAAAGCTAATAATATTCATTTTCTTTTAACGGGTATAAGACAGGCTCATCAATACTTTTAGACTCCTCACCAAATACAAATGTCATGCATATTTTTAAATGGTATGTTTAATTAAACAAAGATATTATAAATTCTACTGGCAATAAGTTAACAATAATTTGGAAATTCAGATTTTATGCTATTTTTAATTTTTGAAAAGCAATTAAAACCAGAAATAGTATGCTTTGAAAAAAAATGCTTACTTCAAATGACAGGCATAATTTTTGAATATTTAAAATAGTGAAAATAATGTGAATTAATAAATTTTTAAAACCTCTAAAATTCTTTTGATAAATAAAATTAAACAAAAAGAGGAAACCATGGACTAATAAGAGGAAAGATGAACGGATAAAGAAGTTGTGAAGTATTATAAATTTGATATCAAAAGGCTATGCATCTAAAGTGCATCAGAATGTAGAGTATAAATTGCAAGATAAACTTTGTTTAAGACAATTTTCATATTTCTTAGATATTTGCAATAAAATAGAATACAAATGTCCTATGCAGACATTGGAATTGTGGAATATTTTAAAAGTTGTTTTAAAATGTTTTCTAAATGGAGCATAACATTACATCAGCTATAACATCTAGGTGCAATTCTATTTGTATTAATAGAAAACATAAAAGCTAACAAAAATACATAAGTAGATTATTTTAAAAGTTTAATGGATATGTGTATTTATATTGTGTGATATTTCCCACCGTTTGCTTATATCAAGAAGCACAGCCTCAAGAAAAATAAAGAGTTGCCTATAATACAAAATCACCATTGATATGATGATTGAAAATACAATTGTAAATGTTACTACTGTTTAAAGTAGTTTTCTAACTGTGCAAAGAAAAATTTAGCTCAACTATAAGTACGTGGTTTAACATGTTTGAAAATAATGCCAACTTTTTCTAATCACACTTTTATTTTGTGAAATTTCAGAAAATAGCCACATACATTAGAAACGTTTCTTCTTCATATTCTGGAGTTAGTCTTTCCAGCCTGTAGAATGTGTTTGCCTCTAGGGACAAAGAATGAGCAAGGCTGGTTGGGCCACAGGCAACTGTATCCTCCAGGAGAAACACTGTGCTTTGGGTTCTCATACTAAGCACAACTAGACTGCAGAGTTACAAGTGAAGTCAGTAACCAGAGAGTCCTGTTTCATTAATATACACGTTTAAAGTAGAATTGACATTGATAAAACTAAGAATTTGTTGGTGGTTTTGGGGGTTTGGGGTTTTTGTTTTGTTTTGTTTGCTTGCTTGCTTGTTTTTGGCCTTTCAAGACAGGGTTTCTCTGTGTAGCTCTGTCTGTCCTGGAACTGACTATGTAGACCAGGTTGGCCTTGAACTCAGAGATCAACCTGCCTCTGTCTCCCAAGTGCAGGGATTAAAAGGCATGCACCATCACTGCCTAGCTAAAAAAATTAAGGATACTTTCTCTCTCTCTCTCTCTCTCTCTCTCTCTCAAAACAGGGCTTCTTTGTGTAGCTTTGGCTGTCCTGGAATCGATTTGTAGACCAGGCTGGCCTCAAACTCACGGAGATCCTACTACCTCTGCCTTCCTGAGTGATGGGATTACAGGCATATGCGACTGCACCCAGCTGCAATTTAGAATTTTTGAAAGTAGAAAAAGTATAAAACTCCTTAACCTTTGTTATTTAGATACAATATTATGTGCCATAATAGAACAGACTCTTTCAGACTCTATTCGATCACAGTTGGCATTACAAGATCAGTAAAATATTATTTGAGTTTAGTTCTTCAGAAAATGAAATCATCTGAGCAGGGGGTCTACATCCTCTGTATGTATGGTCATTGGATGATTTATTCTTCTCTGCAGTCCACCCTGGGCCCTGGTTTTTGTTTGTATGCTTTTTTTTGTTTGTTTTTGTTCTTGTTTTTTTGGTTTTTTTTTTTTTTGTTTTTGGTTTGGTTTTTTTTTTTTTTTTTTTTTTTTTTTGGCTTTGTTGGTCTCCTTGTGTGGCTCCTGTCCCCTCCAGGTTCTTTTATATCCCCTTTCTTCCATAGGATCCCTTGTCTGTCCAAAGACCATACATACATAGTAAGGACCTAGATCCTCTCCTCTCTACCCCTCCCACCCCCACTCAGATGTATCCCTTGGACAACTCAGTTTCCATGTGGCTTCCCTAGTAAGAGGAGAAGAGACAGTCTCTGACATGAACTCGGTTGCCTGCTTCTTGATCAATTCTCCCTGGTGGAACAGCCTAGACAGCCCACAGAGGAAGAGAGTCTAGGCAGTCCTGATGGGACCTGATAGGCTAGGGTCAGACAGTAGGGGAGGAGGACTTTCTCTATCAGTGGAGGGAAGATAGATAGAGGAGGAAGAGGGAGGCAGGGTGGGACCAGGAGGAGATGAGGGAGGGGACTACAATTGGGATATGAAATGAATAAATTACAAATAATAATAAAAAATAAAATCAGTATTTCACATTATTCCTATTTCTTTTTAAAACATATTATACGCACCATAGGTTGTGAAAACAGACTGTTAATACGCTTACAACAAAGTTGAGCTGTTCCACTAAAGACTAAGTGCACATGGGATGCTGTGTAATGAAGTCATGAAATTATTGTTGTCTGTGTATTTATCTCATCACTTTTTCTCATAACCTGTAATTATCAAATACTTCTCTTTTCCAATCGTAAACTCATTTTAAGTGCAACTCATACAGACTTATGTTTTTCCAAGCAGGCAAATTCATCATTCAATGTGATGACGAGAAGATGCCATCAAAGCTTTACTTTCTGATTCTAACCAGCATTAGCAAAATAATATTTATGTAAAAAATCAGAAGCAAACTTTTTTAAGAAATCAGCAAACCAGTTAACATCCTCTAAAGCAGAAATATTTCTCTTTTTATTCATATCTTATGTAGCAACTTTTGACTATGCACATTGTCATCCTCAAAGATGACGCAATTAGAGTTTTTAAAACTCAACTTCTTTATTACATAATTACCCAACTGACCATTAGTATTTTAAAAATTACACGTATTTTTAAAATATGAAGTGATAAGACATTCATACTTCATGAAGAAATCTAGATTGTCTTTTTACATGGAAATAGGGATGTAAATATACAATTTTTCCCCGCTGAGGAATTCATAAATGTTCTAAATATATATTTTTGTATTCCCAAGTCCCATCTTCTTATATATAGCAACAAATGAATGATCCGATCCTCTCTTCGTCAGTTATCCTGCCAAGAAAAGAAAGGTAACTGTACCCCAGATAGTGATGCTACTAACCCTTACATGGCTGACTTTTAACTTTGAATACACTGAGAAAACAGAACTACAATGTGCCAGACATCCTCCACTTCCATTGTCCCCAGGTGCTACCGGGGAAGGTTTTCTTTTTGCCAAATCATATTCAATAATTCTACTAACACAAGTCGTATTGTCTATTGCTTAAGCTAAGCACATAGGTAGCCACACAATGCAAATCTTGAGTGTTTTTGAAATTTGCATAAATGTGAGTCAAATAAGTTGATCCCCAGAGAAGGATCAAGTCCAGGTTCTCTATGCTAAACCAAACCAAACACTGCTTTTTATTCATGTGCTAAGTCGGAAGAGGCTGTGAACAGGCAGGGTAAGCATCTGCTGCTTCCGTCGCTCAGTAAACATCAGAGGCTGTTATTCATTTAAATTCCCCAACCCCTTCCCCCCCCACACACACACATACACACATTCATCAAATTGTTTTTACTGTATTTTTATTTGGGTTAAAACAGGAAGCTACAAAACGCCCTTCCTAAAATGTAGAAACATTGTGACCCAGTGAAATGTAGGTTGTATTAGTGTACTATAAATATATATATACATACACAGTTTGAGGGTTTCTAATATTTACGTATTGGCTCCAGAGTCTATCTATGAGACAAGCTTAGGCACAACTCTCTGGCTGGGAAGGACATGAAGTTTTACTGTTTAAATATTTTATGAGAATGACATGAATACCACATTTTACGATGAGGGGTGTGACAAAGAGTCCTTTAGACAGGTTTCTCAACCTTCTTTAACTATTTATGAGTTGACTTGTTCAATCACATTACTCTAGACTTTTCAGTCACCTTACCATAAATAACCCAACCTCAATATCTGATCATGCTGAATGTCCAATTGGGTAATTCTCCCTCTACCATCCTCCAGGTAGTGTCTGATCACCCTGACCTGTCTTCAAAGTTTTGTTAGACTGTTTTACCCAAAATTCTCCCCAGCTCCTGTTGTTATCTTTAACTTTGGGTCCACTGATCTTCACTCTATTACCACTGACCTCCATTCTGAATCCAATGACCTCCATTTTGAATCCATTGACCTCTATTCTGAATCCAATGACCTCCATTCTGAATCCACAGACCTATTATTCTGTGTTCCTGGATTTTACATTCCCATCTGTTCCTATTATAGTTGGCATTCATCCCCCACAGTATAGGAAGTCACAAAGCAGTAGGTCCTGTATGTATTGTGATGGAAAAATTGTGAGAAATTTCTTTGCCCTACTTATAAAAATATTAATGGCATAATATGTGGCTGCTGCATTCATGAACTCAAAGCAGCCGAAGTTGCCAGTGCAGGATCTGCATAACAATATCAAGTTATTCAACATTTGAACATGGATATAAAAGTGGTTCTTTAACCTTGACCCCTAACAGAGGGGCTGTGGAGAGTTTTAGTTTCTCTGGGAGAATTAGTTTTCTTTAAGGGTGTGCTTCTGGGTAGGTCAATCACATTCCATTGGATGCCCCCACACAGTAAAGTATGCAGACAGTATACATTAGAGTCATTAGTTATTAAATATATAAAAGAGGAACCAGAACTTGGAGGTAGGAGTTTGGTATGTTAAGAGGAGGGGTTGGGATGAATATTTTCAAAATATATGAAATTCTCAAATAATTAGTAACATATTTTAATAACGTTTACCTTTTTTCTTTGATATGGGTGAAAAGGCTAAACATAACTACACGAGTTGGAATATAATTTTCTTCAAAAAAAAAACCTAAATGACTAAATGTTTAAAGCCCAAATTTTGAACTAGGCACAGAAATAAGTTCTATGATAATTTTTACTGTGTGTGTGTGTGTGTGTGTGTGTGTGTGTGTGTGTGTGTGTTAGCTATTTCCACCAGGCAGGGGGTGGGCTGACAAACAGTCTATCTTGAAGGGAAACAATTTTGAGCCTGTTTTTTGTGTAGCCTTGGCTGTCCTAGAACTTTCTCTGTAGAACAGGCTGTCTTCGAGCTCAGTGAAATCTTGGATCTGCTTGCCTCTGACCCCAGTGCTTAGATTAAAGGCCTGTACCACTATACGCCTTCTTAACACAGGATGTTTACGGGGCCATGAAGCAATATGATCTTCCAAGAGTAGATGAAATACTGCAGGGAAACTCATTAATATAGAAAATAAACAACTCAAAATAGTTTTGAAAGGTCTCTGAAACTGATAATTCACTAGGCTCCTTCCTCCCCAAAAGTATATCCACAGTAAAGAGCTATTGCTGAGTAATTCTCAGACAAGGCATGATGCAAAGAGGTTTGTCTGAGAAGCAGAAGTAGGTCAAACTGCCTAGAAGAAATAAAAGACAGCCAAGCAGCAGAACAAGAGCCACAGATGAACAAAGCTACTCAGAAAGGATTCTCACCAACCTGTTGCGCTAACAAAAGGGTGTGCAATGTGCTCTAGGTTACCAGCTTTTGTGACCTGTCACCCACACTAGAGTGGGCTTTGGTGACACAGCTGTCATTGAATCATTTCTGCCCATATTCCTGTAAATGACACCAGTAAGGCTCACTGATTCACCAAGCTGAAATTTGGTTGTACCAATGTTTTCATCTGCAGTAGATTACATATCTGAGTTGAGTAAGTGGTGTTTCATATCTCCCCAAGAATGTGTTCATACAATAGTGGTTTTGCATACATTTCACCACAGGACATTTTGAGGTTCCATGTTGATCCAGGGAACCTATTTATTTGGGATGAATTCATTAAGAATGTCATGTTTTTTTCAACATTGGCCAAGTTACTTCCATCTAGAACAGCATTTATAACCCATCACTCTATATTTATCATAGTTTGCCTGGATAGTAGATACAATTAAGACATCAGTTTCAACATTTATATGCTAGGTAAACACTCTACCATGGAGCTAAATTACTATTACTTATATTCTTAAGACTAGGTCTCACAATGTAGTTCAGGTTTTCTTTGACCTCACTAAGTTTAATCTGGCTTTGAACTTACTATGTAGTGCAAACTTGCATCAAACACAATCCTCCTACTTCAACCTTCTTAACAAGCTTATACCTAAGCTGGAGGTATAAGGTTATTGTGTAATTCTAATGCTGATTTCTGTACCTCCCATATCTGGTTGCAATCCTTGTTCTGAGAATCTTTTTCAATGTTGTGTAAACACTGCTCCTCAATTGTCCCCTAGTTGCCAATAAAGCAGTTTACAATCACTGTGCAGTGGAGAGAACAAGGCTGGGATTCTTGCCATCAAGGGGAGGAAGAGGAGGAAGAGGAGAAGGAGGAAGAGAAGGAGGAGGAGGAGGAGGAAGAAGAGGAAGAAGAGGAAGAAGAGGAAGAAGAAGAAGAAGAAGAAGAAGAAGAAGAAGAAGAAGAAGAAGAAGAAGAAGAAGAAGAAGAAGAAGAAGAAGAAGAAGAAGAAGAAAAGAAGAAGAAGAAGACTGAGTTAGAGAAAATGTCCAGGAGGGATCAGGAGAGAGAGCTCAGCAAGGAAGCTACAAAGTATAAGTATATATGGGGTGCATGCTGGGAGGAAACCAGGTTAGTTTAGAGGGTTAAGAATAGAGTAAAAACTGTTCAGTTATTGTGTTGAGAAGCTTATTATTAAAACAATATTATTCATGTGGTTAAGAAAGAAACTGAGTAACAAACATAGTATTATAAAAATAGCTCTAACACCTAAGCAACTAGCTTAATTTAACATTTACATCTCTCAGAGCTACAGAGATATCTGTCTCAGCAGTTCAGAGTACTTGATGCTCTTCTTGAGAACAAAAGTTCATTTCCCGGGATGCATATCTGAGAGCTCACAGCCACCTCTAACTTAACTGCAAGGGACAGATGTGTTTCTGGGTACTTGTACTCGTATGCACAGATACACATGCATACTCAATAGTTAAAATAAATAAATAAACAAAAATGAAATTTACATCCTGCAAGAAAACCTTATTTCCACCTGGCAACCTGCTTATTGGTAACTGGAATGTTAATATAATCTCCACTTTTTCTTTTTTTTTCTATTCTCACCCATGTTTCTCGGTCCAATTACTTCTTCCAGTAATTGTGAGAAGAAATGGAGAAACAGATTTTGTGATTGGCTTTTTATTATTTATTTTAGTATCTTATGATGCAGACTCCAAATGCTGATTATTTCACAGGTTATATCTGACTGCTTTTCTCCTAATTTTAATTATTGGCTACCACATCATTCCATTGAGTTTCTTTTAACCCCTGATGCTGTCCGTTCCTTTGCTTGTCCATAAGTAACAGAAGTTTGACAAACAATGTTAACTTCATTGAACTCAGAATAATATTATAAAGTTGTTCCGAAGATACAGTAATGTGCCAATATGAGATGGATATAAAGTCCCATTTGTTTAAATATTATATGTCATACTGTCTACACTATATTAAATCATCTTTCAGAACTCATAGTAATACCTTAGTAAGCATTTTTTCAACTGGAAGCCTCTTCTAGTGTGTGTAAAAATATATATTAGATAAAGGCACCAGAAGTTAAATTTAAATATGTTTTAAAATTTGTTATGCAAAATCAAAATTTATGTGGAGCTCATCAATAATGTGTTACTAAGAAAAGAGAAATCACTGTGAGATTTATCTGTATATGTAACAACTTTCAAACACATCACAATACTGTAAATATCTCAAGGTAAGCATTAAAAGTCTGAGACAGTTCTAGTAAGTTCTGTCACTTTTCTAAAAACAAGTGGACACACACTTGGATTACAGGTATTAGTTTAAATATTGCTTTTATCATTATCACCTCTAAGGAGAGGCCATCACATTCTAAAACTATGATTTCCATTTCAAAGAATGTAATAATGTCCTAATAATTAATTCATTTTAGAATCTTGTAATAAATAGACTATTTTTAATTTTGATTGATGAAATTTCAGGCCATTTTAAATATTAAATAGGTTTTCATAACTATAGAAAATGAAAAACAGATACTGTGATGTTTTTTATTAAACATGAAAATATTACTACAGCTTTCAAAGAGATAAAAAATTATTTATTTTAAAATTCTATATTGATAAAATTGGAAATATTCGAAATTGTCTCATAGAAATCTAAGTGTACAAATTTTAATGTTTTTTTCTGTATTTTAAAAAATAAAGTTTCTCATTTAAATGTATAAAGAAATGTAGATATTTAAAGTTTTTCTAATTTAATTTAACCACAGCAATATGTGTTGTAGAAACTGAAATCACACGTTTTTATTTTATTTGAATTTAAAATTAGTTTAATGATTATAAAGTGTGTTTGCTTTTATTAAAATAAAAATAAAGGAAAGGTCATGTAAAGACCAATTCTAATAACACGAAGTGATAGTGTTATGTGTGAGTACAATGAATTGGTTTCCTCTTTAAAACATAATTAGAATTCCAAAGATAACATGATTAATACCAACCAGAAGTTTACTTATCAGGTATTGCAAACTCAGACTTGAGGAACATTAGCTCATAGAATCATTACCTTTAAAAACATTGAAAGTTCTTTTCAGTTCACACTATCTCATTTTCAGTCTTTCCAAAATGCTAAAATGGGGTAGTGGTATTCTTTTCTCATAAATAGCATTATGTTGGGTTGATCAATGTCTTAACATTTTGTTAGGGTCCATAGTTTTTATTTGATATTCTTTCCTAATGTGAAGTTGAGATAGAACTGGTGTACTAGTAACAGGTCTAACAATAAGTAAATTTTATAATTTAAAAATTATAATCAAATTTTGTTATGAAATAATGCTTATTAACAAACGCACATCATATAGTAAACACATTTCCTTTACTGCTATGTATTCAAAGAGTAACTGAATAGAGCAAACTTTCAAATCTCTCCACAGGAGCACGGCAGATACAATCCTAAAGAAAAGTGTTCACAGATCCTAAACGGTCCATGGAATAAAGCACTATCAGCTTTCCTACAGCATTTTAACTTGTACACTTATGAACGGATTTATTGTATGAGTAAATAAGTGACGTACACATGGTTATGACCTGATACCCTCTAAGTCTAGGATATTGCTCTTCAAAGTTCTAGCCCTTGGATTGTGTTGATGGCACCAGTATCTTACTAGATTTAGGTTGCAGTAACTTATTTTATTTAAATTGCTACAAACTAAATGAGTTATAGCTACCAGTTCTCTTGATTTATTTTCCTAAAAGAAAATTTAAAAAGTCATAAACTTCAGAAAATTTATTAATATAATGAAAGAATAGAGCATTTTTATAGTCCAGAGAAAGCTAAACACAGTTTTAGAGTCAGAGCTCTAATGTTATTATGTACTCTGTATAAATATTGCCAAAAACTTAGTAAAACATGTGTAAAGCATCTGATTTAGATAGCCATCGTATACTCGGAAAGAATAAGACCCCCTATAAGAACATGCGTAATTATTTGAGGGAAGCTTTAGTGGACAAAGTTTATAGAGGTAAAAAGCAATTGTATCCTTTTGAGAGTTTGGAAAAAGGCAGTTATCCAAACAATATCATGCTGTAGTTGTCTAGACGGGAAATAGTGAACTCAAGAACTAAATGGTTGCTCCTTCATTAAATGATAAATTCTAGGAGTACACAATTTATCTTTGAGAGTTTGCAATCATATAAATGTGTCTGGATGGAGTTGGTGTAAAATATTTCCTGATTAACCAAATATCTAAGGAGTGAGAGTATTAAAAAGTACTCTGTCGTTGGAACTGAGGAACTCATGTGTGGGTATCTAGCAGGTTATGTAAACATCACAGAATGCAGTGCAGTTTCTTGGAAAAACTGGCAGGAAAGAGACGAGTTACCCTCTTCTAAAATGCCAGCTACTGCTTTGAAATGACATAAATTATTTTGTTGCTGCTAAATACATTTAAGAGATGCACATCCATGAACCTTAGATTTCACCGCGCTTCCTGTTGCCATCATCACGACACAGACTCCCTCTCTTGTTTATTCTTCTTTAAAATAATTACTAGCAATACAGTATGTAGAAACTCTTTGATGTAAGTGTGGCTGATTGCTTGAAGTAAAAATGCTTTAATTACAATGGCTTTTACTCTGCCATAGGAGCATAGCCTCCTGACACCCACTAACAACTGCTTCAGTAAGACGAATATCACCTGAAAACTCGTCAGAATCGCACAAGCTCAGCTCCAAAATAAAATTTACATTGTAACATCTGCACAGCAGTATTTAAGAAGAAGTCTTTTAAAGTATTTGAAATAGATTTACTGAGACATTTATCTTGAAGGCAACTATTATGAGTGAAGTGTATTTGTTGAAACATTATTAAAATCAGTTCAGCCATGGTTGTATATATTGATTTTCTGGTGTTAGTTGCTGGTCTCTATTTTTATAACAAAATGACTGAAGCTGAAGACTTTAGGAAGAAAGCAATTGCATGTAGCTCTCACCTTTTGAAGGCCTCAAGACCAGAGTTTGTGGCATCAAAGAACCTTGAATGGTGGCATACAGTGGCAGGGATAAGAGTGAAGGTGAGATGGGGAACTAAGAATGATCCAGAGATTAACATGGGTCAGACCTGAGGATGAAGTGAGTCTAAGAAATTAGTGTAATCCTTTCTAACTACATCGTACTAAGTTCCATCTCTTAGAGGTTCTCCACCCTCACTATACTAAGAACCATGCTTCCTGCCCAGGAATCCTTGAGGAAGGAAGCTCATCCAGCCCACAGCCTCCTCTGAGAGGGGATGCTACGTAAGTAGTGCCCAGTCAGTGACATCTGAAGCCACAGTCTTCGGAAGTGTTAAGTCTACAAAGTGAAAAATACAGAAAAATGAAAGAAAATAAAACAAGCACAAAAGATTTGGACACATACTATGATAAAGAGGCCAACTTTTTCCAACAGTAGGTGTAGAAAGTGAATGTGTAACCACAAAGACAAAATAAACGAAGAGAGAAACAAAACAAGACAACTTAGTGGCTAATAGACATGGGATAGACATGGAGGTAACTATTTGTCTTGCCTACATTCCACCACTGTAGTAATGAAACTTTAAAACTGAATGATGTTTAGAGTTCCATTAAACACAGAAAAAATATTTTATATTAATCTTTAAAAAGAAAGAAACTTATTAATTCTGAGGGATTTAAGTCAGTCCCTCTTTGTCATTTATGAGTTGCTTTCATGAGGAGACACTTTTTCTTTACCATTGTGATTATGATCATTGCTTCTCTTACCTGTTTCCTACTGAGCTCTATTCATCATTCAAGTATTTTTTTTACTAGTTGGCATTTTTAAATAACTGACTAGGCATTTGCTGTCAAGTAAATATTTTTAAAAGATTTATTTTATGTTCTAAATTACTTGAATACCTGTATATCTGTGTGGGTGCATATGTTTAAGAGAGCAGGAGTCTGTGAGGGGCGGAGTAGGGTGATGGATCTTCTGAATGTGGAGCTACAGGTACTGGAGATGTGCCCCATGATGGTGCTTAGAACTGAACTCAGGTGGTGTTTTTAACTGCTGAACCTTCGGGCCCCTTGTAAATCCTATTTGACATTACTTTCAAAAAGTCATTTAAGTAAGATAATTTAAGATTTGGGCATCTTACTTTCCTCTCCTTCTTGCCTTTCTTTTCTTTGCTTTTTGTGTCTTTCTTTTTTTTTTTTCTTATTTTTGAGATTATATGGTTTAGTTACAACATTTCTCATTTCCCTTTTCTCCTTTCAAACCCTCCCACATATACTTCGCTGCTCTTTTTAAATTAGTTGTCTTATTACTGTTATTGCATACATATGATAGATAAATATGGCTATATAGCTAAAGATATGAAATTAATACATATATATTTATTCCTAAATTTAACCTGTTTAGTCTATATCATACAACCTATATGTATAATTTCAGGTCTGAATATTTCGCACTGGACAACCAATTGGTGTATTCTCCCCTGGAGAAATACACCTCTCCTGTTACCAGCTTTTGTCATTTTCCTATAGTTCTTTGTGTACAGTTGAGGTCTCACAGGCTTTTCCCCATCCAGCTTTGTGTATTCAGTGTTGTCTTTGTTCACCTCATGTTTCGGCAGTCTTATTGGTGAAATGTTTTAGATATAGCTTCTGAGAGTACTAGGAGACACAATCTTGTGGTAAACTTCTCGATTCTATGGCTCTTATAATCTTTCCTCCCTCTTCCATGTTCCCTGAGCCTCAGAGTGCCAAAGTATTTTGTAGATGTATTGACTGGAACAGGGCTCTACAACTTTGTATTTTGATTGATTATGTTTTTCTATAACGGTCTTTGTTGCAAAGAGATGGTTCCTTAATGAGTAGTAAGAACTACACTTATTTTTGTGTATAAGAAAAGAAGGTTCTAAATTGTTGTCAGTATTTATTGATAGTATAATAAATTAGTGGTTTTAGAGTCTAATCTAATAACCATGACTTCACCAGCACTAAATGGTTAGGTAGGTTTCCAGTACCAGGCATGGTTCCCTTTCTGTTGAGTGGGTCTTAAGTCTAACAAGGTACCTGTAGTTGCCACCAATGTATGCATGCCACTACTGCACCCTTAGCAATATCATGCCATGTTTACCCTTGACATGGTTCATAGGCATCAAAGTCTATAGGACTGATGGTTGCCCTCTCATCTGGAAGTTTACAGGGTGGAGGAGATTTCAAATATGTACCATCCCAGGGTTCCGTGGGCCCTTCTTCTGAACGGCATGTTATCTTCAGCAATAGACCCTTATCTTCCACTTTTTGGAGGACACAAAGGTCAACAGCAATAGGCTGTTTTAGGAATCCCTTGTACAAATCTGGCCAACAAGGAGGAATTCTCATGTCTGGTAATAGGATATTTGTTAATATTTGGATCTTGGGGGAAATACTCACAGAGCAGATGAGAAAAGTGATCTAATTAGGGAAATGGGAAAGGGGGAGCACCCTAAGAATGGGGAGAGAGAGAAATACGGAGAAGGAAAAAGAGATATTTAGGTAGGGATGGTGAAGTAATACAGAAGGAGAGAGTGGGTAAAATATTAATGATGATGATAATGGTGATAATGATGATGTCTGGCATATCCATAGGAATCTTACTATTAACTATTTAACAGAAAAAAGCTTATAATATACTAAATCAAAGTACATATATTCATATACAGTTTAATGAATTTTTTTTGCTTGTTTTCCATTATGGTGAGTTAGTAATGGTAAAAAGTGACTATCTCTGTTGACCTTAGAATAATAGCAAAATCTAAGGGAGTTTTGTAAAGGCCTGAATAAATTTATCCTAATGCTTTGAGTAAACAGACTTTCTTCCTAGTGTGAATACCTGAGACAGAGAATGCAAACAGTCTAAGAGCCACACAAGGAATTGTGGTGAGGTTAGATGCATGCCAACAGCTTTAGCAGGTACTGAACTGCCACATTCTCCATGGTACAGTCCACTCTGGCTTTGTCTTGGATGATGATCAGAGGAAAGAATAAGGAGGAAGTGAAAGGGTGTCGTTTACTTCAGCCTCAATGGACTCACCCTTCACAATGTACATTATCTCCTAAGCATTGCCTCACCCAGCCTGCTTCCTCATATGATGGGACAGCTGGGGTACAGAATTTTATTCTCAGAAATTATCACAAAGTATATTCTAGAATAAAACTCTTCTAATTGTCTGTGATGTCACAGAATGAAAGTAAATGAAAATGTAAGTGATTTCCTGAATTGTTGGATTTTTCACAATAACAAAGTTTACATTCATTTTGACAGTAAACATTATATCTTGAAAAGGAGCTCCGTTTACATTCTGTCCTGCTGCTAAACAAAAGATTTCAACGAAACCTTGTTTTAGAACAAGGAGTGGCAATACATGCCTTCCCTCTCATCATTCACGAGTATAAGGAAGGAGCTGCAGGAAGACAAGCACAATCTAGGGACGTAGTGAAATTTAGTTTGAAAAGTCAATCAAAGAAAAAAAATGAATAAATAAATGAACAACAACAGAACTTATTGTTTAAGACAGGAATTCAAATTTTAAAACGATATTCTAATATATTTTATTAGCATGCATTCAGATCCATAAACAAAACTTGATACAAAACTACTGAATTTACTACAACATATAAAGAAGAGAGATCACATAGCAAGTGTTTGAAGACTGAATTAAAACTACTCTCAATTTTCAAAGTCCCCAAAATAGCAAGAGCTATTTAAAAGAAAGATCAAATCATATCTTTAAATAGAAATGTGACAGTCACTTCCTAACACCGTCCATGATTCATCAGGGCTAAGTAAAAAAGTTAGCTTGAGAGTTTACATAGTCAGACATTGGTGACTAAAATAATAAAGAAACAAAAAATGTTAAAGAAAATACGAAGCAAGCTTTAATCAAGGTGCTTTTGGAAACATAACTTAGCCACAGTTTACTTAATAAATATTTGTTATAGGTTTGATGAATGAATTTTTAAAATGAGTGAATGAAAGAAGAGAAATATAAATATTTGAGAATTCTTGCCTTATCTTCAAGATTCTTTCAAATAAATGAAGTCTGTAAGTGGGAGACATTATATTGTACATTCTATGTTATTTGAAAATTACATCACATTAAAATGTGATGACATGATTTGGAATGTAGAAGAGGCACAGTTACTCTAAAATATTTCAAAATGATTTTAAATCATGGATATGATGAAATATAAAATAAATTGGAACTACTAGAATATATTGTTGAAATTATATTTCTGACTACATTTTATTTAGTCAAAATGACAAAAATGTTAAACTAATTTTGATGATGAAAAATACTACAAATATGATAAAACTGAAACTTTAGTTTTGCAAGCCATCTTCTGTTAGTTTATAAATAATTTTAAGTGTACAATTTTGTTGTAAATAAAATTCACACATTGTGTTCTGCTTTATTATCATATAACCTAGTTCTTTTTTTTTTTTTTTGAGTTGACAGGTAAATCAATTATAACTTCTCCCATTTTTTTTGCACTTGGAACTAAATGAAATCAAACATGATGCAAGTCTGAAAATCATTAATGTTCATGGAAGCTGATTATTTTTATTAGACTTACTGAATCAGATAAAATATTATTATTTTTTGTTTTTTTGAATTTTATTTTTTTCTTATCAGTTACATTTTATTAACTCTGTATCCCAGCCGTGTCCTGATCCCTCATTCCCTCCCAGTCCCTCCCTCCCTCCCTCATCTCCACTGTGCCCCTTTCCAAGTCCACTGATGGGGGGACCTCCTCCCCATTCATCTGATCCTGTTTTATCAGGTATCTTCAGGACTGGCTGCAAAGCCCTCCTCTGTGGCTCCTCCCTTCGGGGGTGGGGAGACCAAAGAGCCAGTCATTGAGTTCCTGTTAGAAATAGTCCCTGTTCCCCTCACTTTGGGAAACCAATTGGTTACTGAGCTACCACAGGCTACATCTGAGTGGAGGTTCTAGGTTATATCCATACATGGTCCTTGGTTGAATGTCAGTCTCAGAAAAGACCCTGTGCCCAGATATATTTGGTCCTTGTGGAGCTCCTATCCTTTCCCCATCAGACTAACTCCCCTTCTTTCTTATGATTCCCTGTACTCTGCCAAAGGTTTGGTCATGAGTCTTTGCTTTGAAAACACTGCTAGTTAGAGTCTTTCAGATGCGCTCAGTAGACTCCTGTCATACGTTCAATGCACATCCCATCTGTCTTTCTAAACGAGGATTGATCATCTTACCCCATGTCTGCTCTCTTGATTATCTTTTTTAGGTGTATAGATTTCATTATGTTTATCATATCTTATAGGTCTATATAAGTGAGTATATACCGTGTTTATCTTTCTCCTTTTGGGATAGTTCACTCAGAATGATCTTTTCTAGATCCCATTATTTGCCTGCAAATTTCATGATTTCCTCCTTTTTGATTGCTGAGTAGTATTCCATTGTGTAAAAATACCACAATTTCTGTACCCATTCCTCCATTGATAGACATCTGGGTTGTTTCCAGGTTCTGGCTATTACAAATAAAGATGCTATGAACATGGTTGAGCAAGTATCCCTTTTGTGTACTTGAACGAACTTTGGCTATATACCTAGGAGTGGTATAGCTGGGTCTTGAGGAAGCACTATTCCTAATGAAAGCGCCAGATAGCTTTCCAGAGTGGTTGTACCAGTTTACATTCCCACCAGCAGTGGAGAAGGGTTCCCCTTTCTCCACAACCTCTCCAGCATGTGTTGTCGCTTGAGTTTTTCATCTTGGCCATTCTGATGGGTGTAAGGTGGTATCTCAGGGTCGTTTTGATTTGCATTTCCCTGATGGCTAATGAGGATGAGCATTTCTTTAAGTGTTTCTCTGCCATTCGATATTCCTCTGTCGAGAATTCTCTGTTTAGTTCTGTACCCCATTTTTTAATTGGATTACTTGGTTTGCTGCTTTTCAGCTTCTTTAGTTCTTTGTATATACTGGATATTAGTCCTCTGTCAGATAAAGGGTTAGTGAAAATTCTTTCCCAATCTGTAGGCAGTCGTTTTGTTTTGATGACTGTGTCCTTTGCTTTACAGAAGCTTTTCAGTTCCATGAGGTCCCATTTATTGATTGTTGCTCTTAGAGCCTGTGCTGTTGGTGTTCTGTTCAGGAAGTTGTCTCCTGTGCCAATGAGTTCTAAGCTGTTCCCCACATTTTCTTCTAACAGCTTTAGAGTATCTGGTTTTATGCTGAGGTCTTTGATCCACTTGGACTTTAGTTTTGTGCAGGGTGATAGATAAAATATTATTAGGAAGCATGATATAACACTTTCTGTTTTTAGACTGTGAAATGGGTCCATTATGTTTTGTAAGATTTTCATGATCAACTTTGACAATAAAATACATTGTAATAGAAAATAAAGCATCAGAGGTCTTTTATGAAACGGTTTTTTCCAACCAAGGACCATGGATGGATATAACCCAGGACCCCTGCTCGGATGTAGCCCATGGTTCTCAGTATCCAAGTGGGTACCCTAGTAAAGGGAACAGGGACTATTTCTGACATGAACTCACTGGCTGGCTCTTTGAACCCCCCCAATGAGGGAGGAGTAGCCTTGCTAGGCCACAGAGGAGGACATTGCAGCCAGTCCTGAAGATACCTGATAAGCTAGGGTCAGATGGAAGGGGAGGAGCCCCTCCCCTAACAGTGGACTTGGAGAGATGAATGGGAGAAGATGAGGGAAGAAGGGTAGGATTGGGAGGGAATGAAGCTACAGCTGGTATACAAAGTGAATAAACTGTAATTAATATATATATAAAATAATAAAACAACCAAAAAAGAATTCTCCTGTTATTTGAAATTTGCATTTTGGTAGATAAATATTAAACTTTCAAAAGCCATACCTGAGTACTAAAATGCTCAGTTGAGCTCCTAATTGTAATGTTTAATGTATTACATGAATATTAAACCTTAGGATATTTCAGGTTATTTTAGTGTCCTTAAAGAAATCCAAGAAAGCAGAACAAGCAGTGCAAAGAAAAAATAAAATTGTTTAAGGTCTGAAGATGGAATATATAAAGAAAAAAATACTGAAAGTTAAAGGGAAAAAGACAAGTAAGAAAAAAAGGCAGCTAGTCAACACCATATCCTATCAGGAGTCTACCTTGTTATAGGTCTCCAACTTGTCACTGAGATTCCTCACTCATGGTTTCTTTTCTCTCTATGTCTCCCACCCCTCCATCCCTTCATCCCTCCCATCAGAGCTAACGGAACTCTACAGAAAAGGAGGCAGAAGGAATGGGGGATCCAGAGAGGGCAAGATGACACCAGGAGAAAACATCCTCTATAAAAACTGAGCAAAGCTCCTATAAACTCACATGACTGAAGCAGTAATTACATGGACTACACAGGTCTGTACCAGGCCCTCTACATGTAAACTATAGTTTTAAATTTAGTATGTTTATGGGACCCCTAAATGGGTGAATGAGGGGGTCTCTGACCCTTGTGCCTTCTCTTAGGGCTCTTGTAAATTCCCTTTGAGTTGGCTTGTCCAACTTTGATATGGTGCAATTTGTATTAGCTTATGATGTTTTATTTTGCTATGTTTTGTAGCTATCAGAAGCCTGCTCTTTTCTAATGAGAAATAAAGGGGAGTAAATCTGGATGGCAGGGGAGGTGGGGAGGAACTTGGAGGTATATTGGGAGGGAAAATTGCATTCAGTTTATATTATATGAGAAAAATATGTATTTAATAAGTAACTTAAAAATTATTACTTTTCAAAATATTTTTTCTCATGTATACATTTATTAACTAATAAACTATATAGTTATATAGAGAATAGGGGGAATCTAGAGGGAGGAATAGAAAAGGAGGGAAAAGATAAAGGTTTTAAGGGAAAAAACTGAGAGGTACAACTAACACTAAGGACCATCTGAAAGGTCATACAGAAACTTTCTACTATCGAAACTTTTAAAAATACATACATGTGTGAAAGATATATAAATGGACTCACCAATGATAGAAGAGAAGATGCCCCAACAAGACATCTCTTGCCACCAAGTGAAACCTCACTTGCCAGGAATAGATGATAACTAGCTGAGTCATTGGCGAAGGGGGCTCCATGGAAACCCCAAACAACAAAGCTATTGTTTTCCTTATTGCTGAAGATAACACTTACATATCATGTGGAAGAACTGAGCTGGCACCTAACTATAGAGCCATTGCCACTTCTGTGGAAGCACTTGAAATTACTCTGCAGGCTACTAGAGGAGAAAGGTAGGCACCAAGCCAGCAATAAACCCTGAGGCCTATAGCGGTGGTGACTTGCCTGCATGTCAGACTGGCGCAGTCTTAGCATAAATCTTGTGAGGATGTCTGACTGGTCTCTGATTAATGGGTTCCACAAGATGGAAGCCATGTCTGACAATACTCAGGTAGCTAAGAGCTTAAGACTATATAAACCGTGGGCCTAGGATGAAACCACATACTGTTGTTTTGCTAAAGGACATAGCAAAAAGAAAAGAAAAGAAAAAAGAAAAAGAAAAAGCTGCTCCCAACAGCATTCTGCTTACCCATAAAATCAGGGCCTTACTTGGGCAGCATCGCACAAGCTTCCTCCTGCATAACATGGAAATTAAAAAGGAGACTCAGAACTGGACAATGTGCAGACAGTGGATGAGAGGAGTAAGAAATGGATTGTCTTCATCAAATACCACCCTTCAGGGTTCAAGGAACAATGAGGTATGGGAGGGAGAAAATTTGTAACAGCAAGAAGGGAATGAATAGCACCAAGAAAACAGTATTTTTCAGAGACAGTGGCTGTTTTTTAAGAAAAAACAAAACAAAACAAAATTTCTTACACAATTCATAATAAAATACAACAATTTCATACAAATAAAATACAATAAAGAATTTAATAACCTATCTCCCGCCTTTTTACTTTTCTCCCACAGTGGTCACACCTACCTAAAGAATACTCTTCCTTTTCCAGAAACTATCCACTGTCAACAGCTTCCTCAGTAAATTGTGGGACCCGGAGAGCATCAAATTAATTTTTGTCAGAATTTAAGATGGCTTGCTCTTGGGTGGGAAACCACAGTCGCTGTGAGTTTCTCAGTAGAACAGTCATGCCATATCCAAAAGACACATTCACAGGAGTCCTACCAATCCTTTGGCTCTGTCTGTCTTTCCTTCTCCTCTTCTACAATGCACACCGAGCCTTGGCAGGTGATAAGTGTCTCATCTAATATTGAGCACCCACACTCTTTTTCTCAGCACTTTGTAGTTTTACATTTATCCACTGATGACGATCTGCTGCAGAAAAGCTCCACTGACCAGGACAGCTAAAGCCTATAGATATAAATAAAAATGTTTAACAGGAAAATTGATAGCATATCATTTAGCAAAACTGCAGTATCAGGGTCTATCCTAGGCGGATGGACTTATGATGTCCTCAGCTATAGGTTTTGAACAGAGCTATCAAACTAGTCATGAGCACTACCTCCCATTGTGGCAGGGTTCAAATTCAATCGGAACGTGGTCAGTGATGCCACTGTTTCACTAATTGGTGCTTCTTGTCTGAAAAGTCAGTACTGTGGCATTCAGGGCTCGTTATGGGATATAAAGGTTAATGTTTTTTCTCCCCTGAAGTCTATTCAGCACTGTGAAATCCAGTGAACAGGAACGACATTTCCTGATTAATTTTCTATTGATATCCTGCAGCTAAATCATGTGCTATCTTCAGCAGCAGGGGCTTACTATATAATATTTTTTAAAATCATAATAACTGAATTTTACTATAAATAACTTAAAAAGCCATTAATCAGTTGATCATTTTGTAAGTACATAAAAATGCAAATAAAGGTATTAATTGAAATTGTACCATTCTGTCTACCATAAAAATATTAGATCTTCCTTGATTCTTGCTAACATTATGCATTTTGTACATTGGATTAATTTTTTTTCATCAGTCATATTTTCCCCTACATAAATTTAATTCAGAAAGTTAGAACAGTTAAGAACAGAAATTTCTTTCAAGAGAACAACAACAAAAAGTAATTCTCAGCTTTTTAAAAAAAAATAAGGGGAGTAAACCAGGTACAGTGGCACATACCTCTAATTCCAGCACTCAGAGAGGCAGAGGCAGGCAGATCTCTGTGAGGCCAGCCTGCTCTACAAAGTAAGTGCAGGACAGACAAGTATACACAAATAAACCCTGTCTCGAAAAACCAAAAAACAAACAAAAAACAGGAAATAAAAATTGACATATATTCGTTCTTCTAATAAAAACAGATTTGGTTGGCCACCATTCCATTTTTTTTCTTTCCGTTACAGTACAATCTTTCTTCCTAAAAGCCAGAGTGTGTAGGTCTGCTTTAAGCTTGTGATTAATGTTTTTTGTTTTGTTATTTTTTTGTTGTTTTTTTCTTTTTTTCCTCCACAGCAGCAGTACGGGAAAGGACGGCTGATGTGGATATGACACAAAAAAGGAATCTGATAAGCCACTTTGAGAATTAAATTTTAAATATTTCAGCTTTCCTGTCACAGCCATATCTGATGGGAACAGCAAAAGTCATAAAGCCATAACAACTGCTTGACAGAGATCTAGCAATGCTGAGCCCAGGGTTGCAATTGCTGTGTGCAGTCTCCCACTTTATGGCGTTGATCCCTATGTGTCACAAGTTTGTTGGCTTTTATTATTTGGGGATAATAATACAACTTGTGGATATTGGATTGATGGAAATTTTCTTATGAGTCATTTATGAATCATTTTCTTATGAATCATCATCTTCCGGGAGTATTGCTTCTAAGCCTTCCCAGGAATGTCCTGACCATACTTCCTCTTCCACTTTTAGGAAGATATCCTTATCTGCGACTACTTGAAAGTCTTCCTTATGACCTGGAGTTTTGTGAGTCAAATAATTGTGCCAAACCTCCTTATGAGGCTCTGACTTAAAGATACTCTGGGCGCATCTGCCCTGCGCTTACTCAGGAACCAAATAATCAGGACAAAGTCAACTTAGAAAGGTAAACAATATTCGGTAGGCTAGAGAAGTTGGCAGCAGATCAAATTCAAAGCCTCTTCCTCCTACAGATGGACAAAAAAAAATAGTGTGGATAAGTGATGAAAGAATAAAATATTAAGACCTCCCTTTCTTAGAAAAAGGTTAACTCATACACGGCCACTGTGGTGTCATATGACCAAGGAACAACAACAACAAAATACCACGATAAGGTATATAAATAAATTCTACAAATATGTAAAATATAAACATTGTGTTGTGGCAGAAATTAAATAATAACTACAGAAGCTTCAGTCAAAGGACTTTTCCTGGGTCTAACTACAATTATCACAATGACTATTAAAAGTTGGTAATACAGTGCTTGGGATATGACAATCTGTCCAGGCTGGCTTGGGTGTTTTATTTCTGTCTAGTATCCTTGAAAACACCAGAGCTACTAGCCCGAAAACAGGCTATCATGCTTTGGTAAACTATCCCCATGAAACTACAATATTGTTAATAGTTGTGTTGTGAGATTGATGAGGAAAAATGATCATAAAAGATAATTCTTTCCAGCTTCTGGCTATTACAAATAAGGCTGTTACAAACATGGTTGAGTAAATGTCCTTATTGTGTACTTGAGCCTCTTTTGGATATATGCCTAGGAGTGATATAGCTGGATCTTGAGGAAGCGCTATTCCTAGTTGTCTAAGAAAGCGCCAGATTGCTTTTGAAAGTGGTTTTACAAGTTTACATTCCCACCAGCAATGGAGGAGGGTTCCCTTTCTCTACAACCTCTCCAGCATGTGGTGTCACTTGAGTTTTTGATCTTAGCCATTCTGATGGGTGTAAGGTGAAATCTCAGTATCATTTTGATTTGCATTTCTCTTATTACTAAGGATGTTGAGCATTTCTTTAAGTGTTTCTCTGCCATTCGATATTCTTCTCTCAAGAATTCTCTGTTTAGCTCTGTACTCCTTTTTTTTTTAATTGGATTACTTGATTTGTTGCTGTTTAACTTCTTGAGCCCAGATGCCCCTCAGTAGAGGAATGGATACAGAAATTGTGGTACATCTACACAATGGAATATTACTCAGCAATTAAATACAAAGAAATCATGAAATTTGCAGGCAAATGGTGGGATCTGTAAAAGATCATCCTGAGTGAGATATCCCAGAAGCAGAAAGACATACACGGTATATACTCGCTCATATAGACATATAATATAGGATAAACCTACTAAAATCTGTACACTTAAAGAAACTAATCAAGAGGGAGGACTCTTGCTAAAATGCTCAATTCCTATCCAGAAAGACAAAGAGGATGGACATCAGAAGAAGAAGAAAAGAGGGAAGAAGTCAGGAGCCTGACACAGAAAGGCTCTGCCTTTATGCTGAGACTTATGGGCAACCTTTGTGCAGAGTGCAGGGAATCTTATGAAAAAAGTGGGAAACAGGAAGAGCTGGAGAGGACAGGAACTCCACAAGGAGAGCAACAGAACCAAAATTCTGAGCACAGAGGTCTTTCCTGAGACTGATACTCCAACCAAGGACCATGCATGGAGATAACGGAAGACCCCTACACAGATGTAGTCCATGGCAGTTCAGTGTCCAAGTGGGTTCCATTGTAGTAGGAACGGGGGCTGTCTCTGACATGAACTGATTGACCTGCTCTTTAATCCCCCTCTGAGGGGGAAGCAGTATTGCCAGGTCACAGAAGAAAAAGACAATGCAGCTACTCCTGATAAGACCTAATTGACTAGGATCAGAAGGAAGGAAAAGAAGACCTCCCCTATCAATGGACTTGAGGAGAGGCATGCATGCAGAGGGTGGAGGAAGGGAGAGATTGGGATGAGAGGAGGAAGGGAACCACAAGGGGATACAAATGAATAAATTGTAATTAATAAAGAATTTAAAAGAAGATAATTCTTTTCTGTGATGGTTTATCAACAATGACTGAACTTCTGACCAAGTGGAAGTTAAAACACATTTCTCAGAACAAAAAGTGATATGATCTACGTTTTGGAATAACATGCATTTATGCCTGCCTAGTAAATTCTGTATAAATAAAGAAGCACACAGACTGCTAGTCAGTCAGGACATAAACCTCACCCTGATCCCAGTGTCTGATTCATCCCTCCTTTACCGCTCTTGCTTCTACCGTTTTTCAGGCCCTGACCTCACCCATCTAGATAATAAGAAAAAAGAAGGCATATTCATCCCTTCCAGGATGCCTTTTTGATGACATAAAATAGAAAATAAACAGTACCCAATGAATTGTTGACAGCTAAATGTTACAAATGTCTCCAGTTTCCCCCAAGACACAAGATTCCTTGTGATGCCAATTCAGTCTGGGGTGGGGTTGATGAAAGAGGTGTTCTGGCTGCCAAAAATTCATTCTGTGACCATAGCCACCTACCTTTTCCATATGCATAGCACACACAGCAAAGAGTTAGTAGGTAAAAAGGACTGATAAATTAATAAGGGAAGAATCTAGATATGTCATTTGCTTATATCTTTACTGGGATTTTCTGCTTGATTGATTTTTATTTTCTTCTCGTTCTGGCTTTTACTAGGAAGCAAATTGCCATTTTGACTAGGGAAATTACTATATCCAGAAAATACCCCCCCAAAAAAAAGACTATACCTGTACACCTCTATACTATGATTTCCATTATGATCAAAGAAAAAAACAATCTGTTTTTTTTTTTTTAAACAGACTGTTAAATACTGATTTATCTTAGCCACCTGATGCCTTCACACTAACTTTGAGCAGAGGTCTTATATATCCCTTAGTATTTAAAATTAAAAAAGAGAGGAGAAAAATGAAGTTGTGACTAGAAAGGACTAATGACAATTAGAATTTGATCCACAGTTCAACAAAGTTGGAGATCAAAGTCTTCAATAATTCTTTTTGGTTGGAAATGCCTAGAGGCTATTTGACTGAACTTAACTTTGATGTACTATGCTAACTCAAAAGCATTGTTCTCCTTTTCATCTACAAAAATAATCAATACCATAAACCCCAGGTACATATATTTCAAGAGGTCAAGAATTCTCTACAGCTTAGAAAAATAGGTATGAATAAAATAAGCATGAATAAGTTTTTGTTAAAAAAAATAAGCAGAACTTGAAAATGTATTCACCCTTCAAGTTAAGTACAATAAGCAAGGACAAGTGACACTTGATATCAGAGCAGTCTCAGGGATGCAGAATTTGACACCAAAAATCATCATAGAGAAAGATTAACCTTGATGTTACAATGAGTTACAAAGAAATGCAGTCTGGATGCAATGATTTTTATTAATTTTTCTCCAAGTTAAAAAACAAAGAATGCACAGTTACATATTTTATACTTAAATATTGTTTTTCCTTAGAAGAAGAGACTCTCTTAGGATTACAAAACCTCAGGTTGAGAACACATGCTGGAGAGGTTGTGGAGAAAGGGGAACCCTCCTCCATTGCTGGTGGGTATGTAAACTTGTACAACCACTTTGAAAATCAATCTGGCACTTTCTCAGAAAATTGGAAATAGTACTACCTCAAGATCCAGCTTTACCACTCCTGGACATATACCCAAAAGATGCCCCACCATTCAATAAGTACATTTGCTCAACTATGCTCATAGAAGCTTTATTTGTAATAGCCAGAATCTAGAAACAACCCGGATGTTCCTCAACAAAGGAACGGATACAGAAATTGGGGTACATTTACACATTGGAATACAACTCAGCTTTTAAAAACTAGGAAATCTGTTTTGAAACACTGTTAGGTAGAATCTTTCAGATGCCTTCTGCGGTAGACTCCAATCTCATAACCAAACCTTTGGCAGAAGGGGAGTTAGTATGACGTGGAAAAGACAGGAGCTCCCAAATATATCTGGGCGCAGGGGTCTTTTCTGAGACTGACACTCCACCAAGGACACATGGATATAACCTAGAACCTTTGCTCGGATGAAGCTCGTGGTATCTCAGTAACCAATTGGTTTCCCCATAGTAAGGGGAACAGGGATTATTTCTGACAGGAACTCAATGGCAGACTCTTTGACCTCCTCACCCCCCAAGGGAGGAGCAGTCCTGCTAGGCCACAGAAGAGGACTCTGGAGATACCTGATAAAACAGGGTCAGATGAAAGGGGAGGAGGTCCTCTCCAATCAGTGGACTTGGAAAGGGGCAGGGAGGAGATGAAGGAGGGAGGGTAGGATTGGGGGGGAATAAAGGAGCAGGATACAGCTGGAATACAGAGTTAATAAAATGTAACTAATAATAAAAAATTAAATTTAAATTTAAAAAAAACTAGGAAATCACAAAATTTTTAGGCAAATATATGAAACTTCAAGAGATCATCCTGAGTGAGGTAACCCAGAAACAGAAAGATGGGCATGGTATATACTCACTTACAAGTGGGTATTAGCTCTACAGTATAGGACAGCCATCACAGAGCCAAGAAAGCTAAATATTAAAGAAGACCTTAGGGAGGATTCTTAAATCTCATTCAGAATGGCAAACAGGATAGACACCAGAAGCTGTGGAAGAGAGGAAACAGGATGGGAGTCTACTATAAAGGGTCCCCTGAAAGGATCCACCCAACTGGGGAATCAAAGCAGATGCTGAAACTCCTGGCCAAACTTTGGGCAGAGTGCAGGGAGTCTTATGGAAGAAGAGAGGGGGGGAATATAAGGACATGGAAGGGACAGGAGCCCCAAAAGGAAACCAACAAAGCTAAATGATCTGAGCCCATGGGGTTCTGCAGAGACTGATGCACCAAAGGAGGACCATGCATGGAGAAGACCTAGCCCCTCTGCTCAGATGTGGCTGGTTGGCAGCTCAGTCTCCATGTGGATGCCTGAGTGAGCAGAGATCAGGGGCTGCCTCTGTCAGGAACTTAGTTGACTGCTCTCTGATCACTTGCCTCTGACGATGCGGCCTTAGCAGATGGCAATAGTGGAGAACTCCCCCTTTCAGTGGACTAGGGTAAGGGGATATAGTCGGGGGAGAGGAAGGGACTGTGGGACTGAGGAGAGTTGAGGGAGGGTGCTTCAATCAGGACATACAATGAATAAATTGTGAAGAAAAAAATAAAATTAAAGTTAAAAAATTGAAAAAATGGGGTAACTTTTAAGTTAATATTTAACCAATTTTATACATATTTTGCCAATTCCAGTTTTAATTATCTCAATGAAATTATGATGCTGTTTTTACTATTCAAAGAAAATAAACTTAAGACCCAAAATATAGTACCAAAGATGATTTAGTTAATATACAGAGAGCAAGATATCTCCCATAGCCCTGTGAATCAGGGGGTTATCCATGCTGACTTTCCAGAAGCCAGATGCTTCAGTGAATAGGTTTATGAAATTAATAGAAGGTATGAAATTAATGGAATGGAACAAAAGAAAGAAGGGGCATAAGCAAGAGATATAGGGAAAGAGGAAGAAATGAAAAAGAAAAAAGAGAGAGGGGAGAGGGGAGAGGGGGAGGACAAAAAAGGAAGGAAGGGGGAAGGAGGAAAAAGGAAGGGAGAGAGCGAGGGAAGAAAAAAAGAAAGAAGAGAGGGAACAAGGAAAAAGGAAGAGAGAGGAGCAAGAAGGAGAGAAGGGAAGAAAACATAGATTGCACTAGGTTTTGTCATATAAACACCAACATAAGAAAGTGGAGCAGCCACTGAATTGATAGAGAAAAATGGCTGTGAATGCACTGTGTCTAAGTAACAAAAATATTTTAGAAACTTAAGTATGCCTAAATCCTTGCTAGGAATTGATAAATGAGACACAAACTTAAATGTACACTTGCTCGTCTTGCACCCATGGTTCTTCTTTCTGACTAAACTCCCCACAAGGAGCGCTGTGGGTAATCCCACAGAGCAGCAACCTGCTTCTCCAGAAGCTTTCTGGGAAGCAGTGACTCTCAGGAATTCTTACAGATCAGTGAACACAGACCTGCTCAGCCCAGTCTGGAAACTGTGTAGAAATCAAAACAGAGTGAAAGGAACAGAGATAAAGTTCCCTTTATCAAACTATCAGAATCTTTAATGCACAAGATACCAATCTCCTTCCAAATTCACATAAAGAAATCCCTTTGAGAAAGCTTCATTCTAGTTATATGTGACTTGAAATATTTAGAGCCTAATCATTGTATGTATTTGATGCAAAGATTCGATTCTCATCATGGGAGCTTCTAACCACCAAGGCACTGTAGTTGTCTACCACGTATTCTTTTTTCTTTTTAACAGTAACTGTTAATTGTTCAAAATCACGGTTTTTATCACACTATATGAGCATATTTGTGTAACATACTTTGACCATGTTTATCTTTGAACTACCCTCTGTAGCTGCCCCCTCCAGATTTCACCTTCTTTACAAAACTGTTAAGAGTGTGTTTGTGCAAGGACCTAAGTTTGGCTCCTAGCATGTATTTCCACTCATTTTCCACAATTGCCTGTAACCCCATCTCCAAGGAATCTGAGGCCCACCTCCTAACTCCACAGACACCTGCACTCAAGCACATAACATATCTACACACACACATACACACACACATACACACACACATAGACTATCTGGGTTTTTTTTTAATGGAAACTATCTTTTAGGCAATATTAATAACTCTTAAAACATATGATTATCATCATGTTTTCATACGTGTAAAATGCTTTTGCTGTTATAGAAATCATAGCAGTTCACTTAATCCAGCAACAGGCAACTCCAGTTCCTGATGCTTGGATCATGTGGCCACAGACAGGAAAGATACACAGTGGCTTGCTTCCTCTCATGCTGTCTTTTATTTTTCAGATTCATAATGTAGAGAAACATTTCATAATATATTACCATTTGTTAACAGCTAATCCTAACTAAGAGAAGAAAATTCTCTTCCTATTTTATGTCTCCAAGTAAAAAATCAACAAACTCTTTCAGAATAGGCAGCTTCAACCTGAGTTTATTCATTTTTATTCTCTTTGAAAACTCTGTATCACACAGCAGGTGACCATCTGACACGTTAGCCAGCATTTCAAAATTCTTCATTTAACATGCTGAAACTCTCACAAATTTTATGAAGGAATAAATTTTCCTTATACATGAGTTGTCACTGTTTCATAAACTTTATTCACCATCTGCTTGGATGACTTAATGCCATAACAAAGAATATGTTCTACTTGACCTCTCACATTCCGTGCCCATAAAGGAGTCTGGGCTGACATCACAAGGCTCTTTGACAGATTGGGACACAGCCTTCACAATGATAATTCATGCCATTAATTTAATGACCTTTAACAATTCACTTTACATTCATTTGTATGTTTTGAGAGAAAAATCCTTCCATGTTACAACTTTTACTTTATACGACCTTTCTCAGAAAACAGAAAATAAATGACAGATACATCAGAGTACAAGTAACAATTCAAATTATGAAAACTGACAGCCTGAAATTATAACCACACCTTCCCACAAGACTAATTTCATAAAGGTGCCTCTTGATATGAAAGAAAATAGATCCCTGACATTAGATGCTCGCATATAGTTTGTTAATTTATGTGGCTTACCTGTGAAATAAATGAAATTGAAGTAAAAAAAATTTAGAAAATGTAAAAAAAAAAAAGATAAAACTTTTGCTCTTAAGATGCTTTCAAGTTAGAAAAAAATAAGAAAAGAAAAGAGAAATCAAACAGATGATAGAAAATATTTAAATTGAATGATGTTATGCCTGAATAAAATGCCCAAGAGTTCTTTGGAGTTTATACATGTCCTAATACAAAAGAAAGAGTATTAGTAGGGAACTAGAGAAGAGCTTCCCAGAGGTTACTCATGTATCATGAAGGTTTTTAAGAAATATCCGGCCTGATTACTGAGGGTTATTGTTTTTTATTTTCACACACAAGATGGCTTCTGTATGTTTTCACTGCTATGGGGCCAAGACAATTCAGGAGCTCACCTTCCTTGGTTTAGCTGTATGCTTCTATTGCCAGCAACACAGACATGTTAATATGTCAACAGATAGCTACTTGTCTAAAACCTAGCCATCAATTAATATTGAAACTGTTTTTCTTTTGTTGTTGTTGTTGTTGTTTACTGGAGAAGTTGTTTTGTTTGCAGTTATTATAGGGATTTTATATTATATTAGGGTCATTTAGGTTGAAACTTTTTAAAAATTGGAGTCCAATTATTGTTCATAGCCAACTGGATTTTGCTTGTTTCTTTGTCTTTCATGTACCAGAATTCCTCAATGCTGTGAATTGTTTTGTTGTTGTCAACTCTGCCCTTCACTGCTAGTTACACAATGTCAGACTCTAGCAAATAAAAGAATCTACAGGGGGAAGCATCTTGCCTTTTCCTCTTTATTTCGATGAATATGGTGGTTTAAGCTAGTGATTCTAAGTGGTTTGAATATAAAATATTGATAGCACTAAAACCAAGGTATTTTAATTTATATTTACATTATTTTTACTGAACACACAGAAATGAGTTCACCAGAACTGTATGACTCATTTTTGATGAGTTTAAAATGGAACCTTCTGGGAAGGATGACGTCTTCTTCTCAATCTGCACTACAGAACAACAGTAATAAAAACTGCATGGTACTGGCATAGAAACAGAATAGTGAGTCAATGGACTCGAATAGAAGACCTAGAAATAAACACACACACCTATGGACACCTGATTTTTGACAAAGAAACCAAAACCATACAATGGAAAAAAAGACAGCATCTTCAATGAATAGTGCTGGTCTAACTGAGTGTCTGTATGTAGAAAAATGCAAAGAGATCCATATTTATCACCCTGCATTAAACTCAAATCCAAGTGGAATAAACCCTCAAAAAAAAAAAAACACTAAATCTGTTAGAAGAAAAAGTGAGGAAGAGCTTTTATCTCATTGGCACAGGCAACAACTTCCTGAACAAAACACCAGCAATTCAGGCTCTAAGATCAACAATCAAATAAATGGGACCTCATGAAACTGAAAAGCTTCTGTAAAGCAAAGGATACTGTCCTCAGAACAAAACGACAGCCTGCAGACTGGGAAAGGATCTTCACCAACCCTATATATGACAGAAGGCTAATATCCAGAATATATAAAGAACTAAAGAAGTTAAAAAGCAACAAATCAAGTATTCCAAGTAAAAACTGAGGTACAGAGCTAAACAGAGAATTTTCAATAGAAGAATTATCAAATGGCAGAGAAACACTTAAAGAAATGCTCAAGGTCCCTACCCATCAGGGAAACGCAAATCAAAATGACCCAGAGATTTCATCTTGCACCCATCAGAACGGCTAAGGTCAAAGACTCAAGTGACAATGCATGCTGGAGAGGATTTGGAGAAAGGGGAAACCTCCTCCATTGCTGGTGGTGGGAATGTAAACTTGTACAACCACTTTCTGGGGCTTTCTCAGAAAATTAGTAATAGTGCTACCTCAAGATCCAGCTATATCACTCCTAGGCATATATCCAAAAGATACTCATTTTACAGCAAGGACATTTGCTCAGCCATGTTCGTAGCAGACTTATTCGTAATAGCCAGAATCTGGAAATAACCCAGATGTCCCTCAACTGAGGAATGGATACAGAAATTGTGGTACATTTACACAATGGAATACTACTCAGCAATTAAAAACAAGGAAATCATGAAATTTACAGGCAAATGGTGGCATCTAGAAAAGATCATCCTGAGTGAGGTATCCCAGAAGAAGAAAGACACACATGGTATATACTCACTTATAAGTGGATACTAGACATGTAATTTAGGATAAAGATACTAAAATCTGTACACCTAAAGAAACTATGCAAAAAGGAGGACCCGGGGTAAGACGATCAATCCTCACAAAGAAAGGCAAACAGGATGGATATCAAAAGAGGGAGAAAACAGGGAACAGGAAAGGAGCCTACCACAGAGAGCCTCTGAAAGACTCAACCCAGCAGTGTATCAAAGCAGATGTTGAGACTCATAGCCAAGCTTTGGACAGAGTGCAGGGAATCTTAGGAAAGAAGGGAGAGATAGAAAGATCTGGAGGGGACTGGAGCTCCACAAAGAGAGCAACAGAACCAAAAACTCTGGGCACAGGAGTCTTTTGTGATACTGATTCTCCAACCATGCATGGAGATAACCTAGAACCACTGCACGGATATAGCCCATGGCAGCTCAATGTACAAGTAGGTTCCCTAGTGATGGGAACAGGGACTGTCTCTGACATGACCTCAGTGGATAGCTCTTTGATCACCTCCACCTGAGTGTGGAGCAGCCTTACCAGGCCACAGAGAGAGACAATACAGCCAGTCCTGATGAGAGCTGATATGGTCAGATGGAAGGGTAGAAGGACCACCCCTACCAGTGGATTTGGGGAGGGGAACAGGAGGAGATGAGGGAGGGGGCTACAGCTAAGACATGAAGTGAATAAACTCTAATTAATAAAAAATAATTAATTAAAGCACTGGCTCTTTGACACCCTCCCCCCTCTCCCCTGAGGGAGGAGCAGCCTTGCCAGGCCATAGAGGAGGACATTGCAGTCAGTCCTGATGAGACCTGATAAGCTAGGGTCAGATGGAAGCACCTCCCCTAACAGTGTAAATATGCTACCATTTTTTTTTTCTGTATTGGCAACAAAAACAATCAGCCAATGTTGAGAAATGTAGAGAATAGGGAGGGATATCCTGGTCCAGAGGAAAGGAGAAAGGAGTGAGAAGAGAGATCCCAGAAAAGAGGACCGGGACACATCAGAAGAAATGATCTGGACCTAAGATATAACTCAAAAGCGAGTATAATGTGGGAAATCTGAATGGAAGGAAGCAATGCTGGCTTGGAGGCTTAAGATGGAGTAATTATTGCCCAGCATTGGCTCTAGTTTAATTAAATAAACCTTAGTCTCTGTGGTGATTTGGGTATAGAGCTGGTTTAGGAATACTGCTGCTTAACTAAAAGATAAATCAATATTAACTATTAACAATTATCAACAGTGTTTCAAATGAATGAATATGTAAAATGACTTCTAAATTTATCCATAAACCATTTCACAGCATTTAAAGTGGTATTCCAGTTCTGACGGCCTCAGATTCTTCCTTCCATATGAAATGTTTGACCTAAATATACATTCATCTTCAGAGCAGACTGTACTCTTTATTTAATTTATAAAATCATTTAATTTATAAAATCACAGTGAAGAATGAGAAAGAGCTACTATTATGCAAACTATTTTTAAAATAATCACTCTATGGTTTCTGAAAAAAAAAAAAAAAAACAAAAAACAACTAATCTTTTAAGATTTTACTGTCCAGGAACAGATGTGCAAAACAGATAGTATCACATAATAAATGTCTGAGTCATGCAGGCAAAAGTCACTGTGGATTTACTGGGGAGTTTCTTGGCTTGAAACACCATTTCTTTCCTTAGCTATGAAGACTCTCATAATCTAGTGTGGAGATTACCCCCACATGCTAGTTGCCTTCTGTTTCCAGACAACTCTGAAATCGAATGGGATATGTGATAACAGGCTGCTTTACAGAGGCACCATTTAATTGGAGAACACATTCCAAGGCCACAGTTGAGAAAAATGATCACCAAATTTTATCTGCAATGTAATCAAGAATTAAATTTGATTCATCAAAAATTGTTGCCAAAATTACATTATCACTACAATGATACAATTTAGAATTCAAAATCAGAAACACAGCAAACTTTAAAGTTAATATTAGAACTCTTAAACCAAAAACCATTTGAGAAATTAATCTTTACCGTTTAGCTATAAACAGTATGTAAAACAAATTAGATTTATCCTTGGAACTGAAATTAATCTGTATCTAATGTAAGTACAAAATTTATGCATTTTGTTCTTTCATATCATCATGAGCAAAAGTAAATATAACCATAATTCATTTTCTTGTCTTTGAGGAATTCAGTGGTAGCAAAAACGTTAGTTTGTAAAATTGTTCATTTCTCTGTTGTGGTCCTAACACAGGATGCGCTCAGAAGTATTGGGTCTGATTGATCTTTTCTTTGAGTTTATAATATTCTGTTTTACCTATATTGTGCATGCTCCACAAGTATTCTAGATAGCAACTTCTATTTTTATAGAACAAGGGTGTGGAGGTAAAATGGAACTTGTTATATGTGCATATTTTTCTGTTGAGCTCACATGGAGACGAAGATGGAATATGCAGATTTGTAAGTTATGTGGAGCTGACTGCCAAGTAGCAACATCCTTCTCCAGCCTCATAGGAATTAAACTCAGAGGTAGAAACACAGCCTCCAGAGACACTGTAATCCATCTCTACAGCAAGAGCCAATATAGAAAATGTTGGTATGTATTATGTTAACAACATTAATCTTTCCACTGTTTTCTGAAGAGAAAAACCTCAGAGTTGATGTAATATAAGCAGCATTAGTTACCAGGATAAGCCAATTAAGACAATGCCCTTTTAGAAACCCATCCTAACACCTGGAAAGACTCACAAAGTGACTAGTTTGGCTTTTAATTGAAAGTATTTTAACTTAATCCTTAGTTAAACTTCATATTCTGTTTTGAACAGACTTCCTGTCTTTTATTTGCTAAGCTCTTTATTTTGAAAGCATTCCTCCTGGGAAGGATCCTGGGATACCCACTTCTGTCCCACCTTTTCTTTTCTTTTCTTTTCTTTTCTTTTCTTTTCTTTTCTTTTCTTTTCTTTTCTTTTCTTTCTTTTTTTTTTTACAATTTATTTTTTAATTAAATTTTTATTTTTTTGCATTAATTACATTTTCTTCGCTTTGCATCCCAGCTGTAGCCCCTTTCCTCATTCCCTTTCAATCCCACCCTCCCTCCCTCATCCTCCCATAACCCTTCCCTAGTCCACTGATAGTGGAGGTCCTCCTCCCCTTCCATCTGATCCCAGCTTATCAGGTCTCATCAGGACTGGCTGCATTGTCCTCCTGTGCATCCAGGCAAGGCTGCTCCTCCCTCAGGGGGTGGGAGTGGTCAAAGAACCAGCCACTGAGTTCATGTCAAAGACAGTCCCTCTTCCCCTTACTAGGGAACCCATGTGGATACTGAGCTGCCATGGGCTACATCTGAGCAGGGGTTCTAGGTTATATCCATGAATGGTCCTTGTTTGGAGTATCAGTCTGAGAAAATACCCTGAGCCCAAATATTGTGGTTCTGTTGCTCTCCTTGTGGCGCTCCTGTCCTCTCCAGGTCTTACTTACTCCCTCTTCTTTCATATGATTCCCTGCACTCTGCCCAAAATTTGGTTGAGTCTCAGCATCTGCTTTGATATAATGCTAGGTAGAGTCTTTCAAAGGCCCTTTGTGGTAGGCTCCTGTCCAGTTTCTTGTTTTCTCCTTCTTCCAATGTCCTTCCCCTTTGACTTTCTAAGTGAGGATTGATCATCTTACCCCGGGTCCTCCTTCTTGCTTAGCTTCTTTAGGTGTACAGATTTTAGTATGTTTATCCTAACTTAAAGGTCTTTTATCCACTTATAAATGAGTATATACCATGTGTGTCTTTGTGTTTCTGGGATACCTCACTCAGGATGATCTTTTCTAGATGCCACCATTTGCCTGTAAATTTCATGATTTCCTTGTTTTTAAATGCTGAGTAGTATTCCATTGCGTAAATGTATAACAATTTCTGTATCAATTCCTCCATTGATAGACATCTGGGTTGTTTCCAGGTTCTGGCTATTACAAATAAAGTGTTACAAACATGGTTGAGCAAATGTCCTGTGTATGTGAGCATATTTTGGATATATGCCTAGGAGTGGTATAGCTGGATCTTGAGGAAGCGCTAATCCTAATTGTCTGAGAAAGTGCCAGATTGATTTCCAAAGTGGTTGTACAAGTTCACATTTCCACCAGCAATAGAGTGCTGTTTTCTCCACAACCAACAGCACAGGCTCTAAGATCAACAATCAATAAATGGGACCTCAGGGATTTAGCTCAGTAGTAGAGCACTTGCCTAGCAAGCACAAAGCCCTGGGTTCAGTCCTCAGCTCTTGAAAAAAAAGTGTGCCACTGTTAAGATGCCCCTCAGTGGAGGAAATGGATGCACAAATTGTGGTATATCCACACAATGGAATATTACTCAGCAATTAAAAACAAGGAAATCATCAAATTTGCAGGTAAATGGTGGGATCTGGAAAAGATCATCCTGAGTGAGCTATCCCAGAAGCAGAAAGACACACACGGTATATACTCACAAATATAGGCATATAATATAGAATAAACCTACTAAAATCTGTACACTTAAAGAAACTAATCAAGAGGGAGGACTCTTGCTAAAATGCTCAATTCCTATCCAGAAAGACAAAGAGGATGGACATCAGAAGAAGGAGAAAAGAGGGAAGAAGTCAGGAGCCTGACACAGAGGACCTCTGAAAAGCTCTGCCCTGCAGACTATCAAAGCAGATGCTGAGACTTATGGGCAACGTTTGGGCAGAGTGCAGGGAATCTTATGAAAGAAGTGGGAAACAGGAAGAGCCGGAGAGAACAGGAACTCCACAAGGAGAGCAACAGAACCAAAAAATCTGAGCACAGGGGTCTTTCCTGAGACTGATACTCCAACCAAAGACTATTCATGGAGATAACCTAAGACCCCTATACAGATGTAGCCCATGGCAGTTCAGTATCCAAGTGGGTTCCATTGTAATAGGAACAGGGACTGTCTCTGACATGAACTGATTGGCTGTTCTTTAATTACCTCCCCCTGAGGGGGAAACAGCATTACCAGACCACAGAAGAAGACACTGCAGCCACTCCTGATGAGACTTAATTGACTAGGATCAGAAGGAAGAAAAAGAAGACCTCCCCTATCAGTGGACCTGGGGATGGGCATGCATGCAGAGGGCGGAGCAAGGGAGGGATTGGGATGAGAGGAGGGAGAGAAGCACAGGGGAAATACAGAGTGAATAAAGTGTAAATAATAAAGAATTGAAAAATGTTGAAAAAATAAATGGGACCTCATGAAACTGAAAAGCTTCTGTAAAGCAAAAGATATTGTCTTCAGAACAATATCAGCCTACAGAGTTGGAAACATTCTTCACCAACCCTACATCTGACAGCGGGCTAATATCTAGAATATATAAAGAACTAAAGAAGTTAAAAAAAAAAAAAAACAAGTCAAGTAATACAATTAAAAAGTGGGGTACAGAGCTAAACAGAGAATTCTCTGGAGAGGAATATAGAATGGCAGAGAAACACTTAAAGAAATTCCCAGTGTCCTTAGTCATCAGGGAGATGCAAATCAAAACAATCCTGAGATTTCACCTTACACCCATCAGAGTGGCTAAGATCAAAAACTCAAATAACACCACCTTTCCTTTTCTGTTCTCCATGCTCCACACAATAATTCCAAGTAATTAGAAATGTCCACACTATACATTTTGCAATATGATATTGAGGTCAGTTCATGTCCTTATGTCTCTCTCTTATTTTCTCATTCATGACCTTAGAGAGTACTGGTAGACTCAACAAGAAGAAAAGATTTCTATCCATAATAAGAAATGCACTTACTGGACAGTAAAAATTGTTTTCATCTGTTTACTTTCACACACCCATTTAAAAGCTTTTGGAGTAGTAGATGACTTGATCTCCAAGCTTCTAGTCATTTTCTGTTACCTTTTTGAGCAGTTTCATCTCTGAGCCTTGGCACCATTTAGGAATTGTGCATACATCATTTTAAAAATTTGAATACTGGTAACTGTTAGAGCTACATGTAAAATCTGGAAACAAATCAGAACACCCTCTAAATAAGGAGCTTGAATTATGTGGTGGGGAACAGCTTTCTAGTGTCTCAGATCACAGCATTCTTAAGTCCAAGAATCAGACTGTGTCAAAACATGATAGGGTAAAGCATACTGCACGTTATAAAATAGTTGTCTACTCTGGTGTGGACTCAACTTAAAAACAAAAGTTTTTTTTTTTCTTTTCTAACACATAAAGTATAGATAGTACATTGGTTTTTTTTTTGTTTAAAGTTTACCATTTCCATATGCCTTGCCATGTTTCTCTATGAATAAGCTTTTTGAACAATGCTGTTCAAAGATATCAGTTCATATTTTTCAGAATAACATTACATTATTGGAAGACTCTTGACTTTAAAGAAGTGATTAAATTAAGGGTTTTTATTATAGCAGATTATCATAGATAATTCTGTGTAGGCTCTTAATGCCATATAATCTTATAATATGAAGATAAAAAGCTAGAGAGAGATTGAGTACACCTTTGAAGCAGGCAATGAGCATAGAAATGTAGAGATTGAAACGATATGGTCACAGGCCAAGGAATGTTGGCATCCTCTGGAAGCTGAAAGAAGCAAAGAATCAATTCCCCCCTATTTCCATAACAAAAAGTCCTGCCTGGTTAATAGCTTTGCTGCATACTGATTTTGAATATCTGTCTTCCAGAACTGTAGGAGAATGGAAATCAGATGAATTAAACCATCTGACTGTGCAGTTCATTACAGTGGCCATAGAAAACCAATATGTAAATTATATTTTTCAGTCTCATTGATTTTATACACGGTCATATAAGAGGATATCATGATAGGCAGGAAAATAAACTGAAAGGGAGTGAGAATGAAAACTCAATTCAGCCCAACTTAGGCTGGATCAAACTTTGCAGAGTCTGATGCTAAGCAGTTTATTGTCAGCATATTTAAACACAGCAGCATTTGAGAAGTTTCCAGGCAACAAACATTCTAATTCCAGGTGTGCAATAAAGCTTGAGGTTTGACTAAATGTACAAGTGACCTTGGAGTTGGGTTTTATAGCTAAAAAACCTAAAATGTAGTGTTGACCTAGAGTGTATGTTGTCTAGCATAGCTGTCAAAAGGCCATAAAAATACAACTGACATCTCAACTAAGGGTGGGTCCTATTGATGGTGCGCTAAAGATAAAGGTCTAGGGAGAGTCTGGGGTTAAGATTTCTGGGCTTTATTCTGGTTTATTAGAACATGTCACAGATAAAGACTCCTCTTCTGGCCTTAGACCAATGAGAGACACAAATTCAAACTCAGCCAAGTGTAGTCAAGGCCAGCCATGTTGAACAAGTCAAGATTACATTCATCCAGTGGAACTGAAGCTATCTTGAAGTCCCCATGGAATGTGAATAAGAAATTACGGGTTTTGATAAACTATGCGTCCTAAAAAAGCCAGTGCCAAGGTATGGCCAAGGTATGGGATATTTCCCTTAATGGTGTTGAGCAGAGTGACAGAAATCCTCAAAACCATCCAGGCTAGTGCCATAGCTCTTAGAGACCCACCAGAACATAATGAAAAGAATCTATTCTTGAAAACACCATAGAGTTTGGCCATGGTATGTGAAAAAAATCAAGCTAGTACTGGTATACAACCTTCTACATGCTAGCTAGTTTTTCATCACAGAAGACTCTCTGAGACTTCTGAAAAAGAAAAATCTGCAGCCATTTTCATTTATGATCCCTGAAAGCTACAGTAATGACAGGCCTGGTTAAATATTCCTTTTGGTACCATAACTTACAGCTTTCTGGTAGGATTTAAGGAATAGTCCACAGGATGGAACTCATGCCTGGTACTCTAAATCAGGCCAAAACATGTGTGGCTGATTAGGTCATACAACTAATCAGAGTGCTGAGAATAAGTGACTGTGAGATTACTCCATTCAAACAAGACAACTTTATCATTTCCTTCTCAGAAGGATCAGGAAATAACTTAGAAGAGGGGGCAGAGGGATTATAAGAGCCAGAGGTTCAAAGAATAGGTGTGAAACAGTTCTCTAGCCACGACAAGGCTGCTGTATTCATGAACTCACAGCGGCTGTGGTTGCTTGCATGAGATTGGCACAAGATCAAGCCAATGAACGGGAGTACATTATGGCATAGGGACTACTTTCTGATGGGTAGGAGGAATTTGCAGGTAAATGGTGGGATCTGGAAAGGATCATCCTGAGTGAGATGTCCCAGAAGCAGAAAGACACACAAGGTATATACTCACTCATATAGACATGTAATACTGGATAAGCCTACTAAAACCTGTACATCTAAAGAAACTAATCAAAAGGGAGGACTCTTGCTAAAATGCTCAATTCCTATCCAGAAAGGCAAAGAGGAAGGACATCAGAAGAAGAAGAAAACAGGAAAGAAGCTAGAAACCCACCACAGAGGGCCTCCGAAAGGCTCTGCCCTGCGGACTATCAAAGCAGATGCTAAGACTTATGGACAACTGTTGGGCAGTATGCATGGAATCTTATGTAAAAAGTGGGAAACAGTAAGATCTGAAGAGGACAGGAACTCCACAAAGAGAGCAACATAACCAGAAATTTGAACACAGGGGTCTTCCCAGAGATTCATACACCAACCAAGTACCATGCATGGAGATAATTTAGAACCCCTGCACAGATGCAGCCCATGGCAGTTTAGTGTCCAAGTGGGTTCCATAGTAATGGAAAGAAGGACTGCCTCTGACATAATCTGATTGGCCTGCTCTTTGATCACCTCCCCCTGAGGGGGGAGCAGCCTTACCAGGTCACAGAAGATGAAAATGCAGCCACTCCTGAGAAGATCTGATAGACTAAGATCAGAAAGAAGGAGAGGAGAACCTCCCCTATCAGTGAACTTGGGGAGGGGTATGCATGAAGAAGGGAGTGGGAAGGTGGGATAGGGAGGATACTAAGTGAATAAAGTGTAATTAATAAAAATATAAATAAATAAATAAATAAATAAATAAATAAATAAAGGCTTTTCCCAGTCCCATACACATACATGAGATGAACCTTTCCAGTCTGCTGTACCCTATCTCCACTTTACAAAATAACCCAAGGACATTTTCTTACTCTAAGGGAGGGCTCATCAGAATAGAAAAAAAAAAAAAATCTGTCCTGCTACTAAGACATGACTCTTACCTTTTGTTCATTCTTGAAATGGCTCCATAGCCTGAGGTAGAATTGAACCTATGGGTGGAATAAAGTGTCCCCAGATGTGAGCGCCGGGGGCTTGAAGGGGGCATGCAGCCAGGCTGGCCATGGGGTTTATGATCTAAAAAATAGATTTTTTTTTCCAGTGTAAAATCCTAATTGCTATGGATATCCTTTCAAATTCGTGTATGGAAAGATTATCCAAATTTGTGCTGTGCTTATAAGAAATAGAAGACGTAAATAAAGTGTTTCATAGAAAGAAATACATAGGAAATTTGCAAGGTGCTAAGCTGCCCCCAAGCACATATAATGGTGACAGTGTGAGTTTATCCATACTCGGCCAGTGACGCCTCCCCCACTCACTCCGCTGCACACATTTGCCTGTTCAGGATGTGGTCTCAGGTGGACATTCGCTTTGATTTGCCAGATTCTCATATGCAAGAAATTGATTTTTCTTTTTTCTTTTTTAAGCTCTTTCTTTATAAACCTTAAAAGTAAGTGCTTTTAAATCTTTCTTGGGGAGTATACTGGATGTTATGTGTAACTTCAGAAAAGAAACTTTTGAACGTTTATGCTTTAACTACACTAAAGACTTCAAAATCACCAAACGTTATTATTTAACATATCTTGCATTTTGCCTTTGGACGTGAATCAGATGTAAATTTATTTATGCTTCATTGATTATGCTACATCATTTGTTGCATTTGTTGAGTATGGAAATTTTACAGGTATTTGCTCCATATACTAAGTCACTGTTAATAAGCTAGTTTCACTCAAGCTAGTTTCACACTTGAGATCTTTTTGCCTTAGCCTCCCAAGCACTCATATTTAACACATGTGTCACCCTCCCTACTTTATTTTTATTTAAATATTTAATTCAATTGTTTTTTATAATTTACAATGGCTGTGATTTAAACAATTTGGCTTTGCTTAGTTTAAATGATTTGTACAAAAACCAGTAACGAAGAAATATAATAATTGAAACTTAAAGACAGAGCGTCTACCTATACACCAGCCACATATGCAGCAAAATCATTCTTAAAGCCTCCTAACTCATGTCAATAAATCATGTGTGTGCTCAGACAAAGTAGGATGCTCCATGGAAGGAGAAGAGTGTGATGAGCAAGAATCTTCTTTCAACCCGTCTGTGTCACATGACTTTTGCTTTGAATGTATCACGATGCAGTAGTATACCTTCTGATTCACACTCTGGACGGCACACCCCTGAAGAGTTCCCTGTGTGCTTGAGAATATGAAATGTTGTTAGATGAAACAGTAAAATGTATAAAAAGGAAATATAGGAATAAAAGAATATAATGTTTTCAAATTGTCAAGTTGTAATGTATATGTATGTATATACTGAAGTAGCATCTTAAAAAAAAATTTAGTCTTCTCTCATACATTATGTCCCAGCTACAATTTCTTCTCCCCCAACTTCTCCCAGTTTCCTCCCCCATACTTCTCCTCTCCCCAGATCAACTCCTCTGCTGTTTTCCTTAAACAAACAAAGACAGAAACAAAAGAAGGCTTCCCAGAATTTTCCAACAAACAAGACCTAACAAGATGCGATAAGACTGACCACAAACCCTCAAATTATGGCTGGACTTGGCAATCCAGTAGGAGGAAAATGGTCCAAAGCACAGGAAAAAGAGTCAGAGGCAGCCTCCACTCCCACTATTGGGCATCCTTCAAGTACACAAACTACTCAACCATAGGTGCATATATATATATGAGGAGGACCTAGCTTAAACTCATGCAGGGTCCAAATTTGTCACTTCCATTTCTGTGAGCCGCTAAGGGCCCTGCTTGATTGACTCTGTGGGCTGTGTTCTCTTGGTGTCCTTAACCCCTCTGGATCCTACTGTTAGACTCTGCTGGTAAGGTCAAAGACTGGCATTACCAGATAGCCCCTGAGCTTGGTGCAAAAATGACTGACTTCCTTCCCCAGCTGGGTTCTCTTCTCTCCTCCTGATATGGGGAAAACCCAGATCCTTTGAAGAGAGTCAGTCATGTAACCCTCAGGGAAGAGTACAGGCCAGACACATTCCTGATAAGAAACCCATTCGTTGTGCACCAGGGAATTACTGGAAATACTCCACCCTATGGTAATGAGACCTTAACTTCCATTAAATGACCTTTAACTGTACCTGGAGTCCTTCTTCCATGCATAGAATAATTAAGTACAGTGTTCCTTTTCTTTTTTTATTATTTTTATTAATTATACTTTATTCACTTTGTATCCCACCATAAGCCCCTCTCTCCTCCCCTCCCAACCCCACCCTCCCTCTCCCTTCTTCATGCTTGCCCCTCCCCAAGTCCACTGATAGAGGACTTCCTCCTCTCCTTCCTTGTGATCTTAGTCTATCAGATCTCATCAGGAGTGGCTGCATTGTCTTCTTCTGTGGCCTTGTAAGGCTGCTCCCCCCTCAGGGGGAGGTGATCAAAGAGCAGGCCAATCAGATTATGTCAGAGGCAGTCCCTCTTCCCATTACTATGGAACCCACTTGGACACTAAACTGCCATGGGCTACATCTGTGCAGGGGTTCTATGTTATCTCCATGCATGGTACTTGGTTGGAGTATCAGTTTCTGGGAAGACCCCTGTGTTCAAATTTTCTGGTTATGTTGCTCTGCTTGTGGAGTCCCTGTCCTCTCCAGATCTTACTATTTCCCACTTCTTACATAAGATTCCATGCACTCTGCCCAACAGTTGTCCATAAGTCTCAGTATCTGCTTTGATAGTCTGCAGGGCAGAGGCTTTCAGAGGCCCTCTGTGGCAGGCTCCTAACTTGTTCCCTGTTTTCTTCTTCTTCTGATGTCCATCCTCTTTGCCTTTCAGGATGAGGATTGCAGTGCTCCCCTTCTTAAGATAAGACTGTGTCCCTAGCACCCTTAGCCCATCAAATCAAACACATTCATCCCCCCCAAAGCCCCTCCCTCTTCCCAAGGTTTATAAATAAGTCCCTGTTGCACACAAAATAAATGGGTTGCCATCATCTTTTCTTTCATCGTGAACATCTGAGACTTGTCAGTTATTCTCAGAAAGGACGGTCTGCCTTCAAAAATGAAGAATTCTTTGCTGGACTCCTCAGATTTGGCTAATCACCAGGCAGCCATAGCTGCATTGATCACCCACTGAGGAGGAGGCATTCCTGCCCTGAACTTATAAGGCTCTGGCCTTCACCTTCTTCCTCTTCCTTTAGCATGGCAGCTTCATCGACGGGCTTTGAAAAGCTCAAGTTTCCACTGCCATCTCATTAAAAGATGGTGTAACTGTAACACCCTGTAAAAAACTCTTTTTCCACAGCCCCAGTGAGATCTGGTAACCTTGCACATCAACCTCTCTCTAAGCGCTCTAGCTGCTCCTGAGAAGCAAAATCTGAGACTCTGATGTTCTATGCACCCCTGACTCGATGCCAACAGTGTTTGGGTTGTCCCAACATAGGGCAACTGAATCTCTGGTTAGAGTGAAGAAGGGTGAGTGTCCCTCTGCCTAATGTTTGGCTGTGGTTCTCTGTATCTGTTCCCACCAGTTGCTGGATTAGGCCCCTCTAATGACAATGGGCCTAGGCACAGATCTGTGAGTACAGCAGGAACCATTTCTTTTTTTTGTTGATGTTGTTAATCAATTTATTTTTATTAATTACAGTTAATTTATTTTGTATCCTAGCTGTATCCCTCTCTCTGGTTCCCTCCCAATCCTACCAATGCCCTTCCCTCTGTCCACTGATAGGGGAGGTTCTCCTCCCCTTCCATCTGACCCTGTCCTATCAGGTTTCACCAGGACTGGCTGCATTATCTTCCTCTGTGGCCTGGTAAGACTGTTCCCCTTCAGGGAGAGGTGATCAAAGAGTCAGCCACTGAATTTATGTCATAGACAGTCCTTATTCCAATTATTAGGGAACCCACTTGGAGACTGAGCTTCCATGGGCTACATCTGTGCAGGGGTTCTAGGTTATATCCATGAATGGTCCTTGGTTGGGGTATCAGACTCAAAAAAGACCCCTGTGCCCAGAGTTTTTGGTTCTGTTGCTCTCCTTGTGGGCTCTAGTCCCCTCGATCTTTCATCTCCCCCTTCTTTCAAAAGATTCCCTGCACTCTGCCCAAAGGAACCATTTCATTGACAGTTTTCTTTTTTGTAATTTTTCTAATATTCATTACAGTTTTTTCACTTTTATCCCTGTTGTAGCCCTCTCCCTCATTCCCTTCCAATCATACCCTCAGTTTCTCATCTCCTCCAATGTCCCTCTCCAAGTCCACTCATAGGGGAGGTCCCCTTCCTCTTCCATCTGACCTTAGCTTATCAGGTCTCATCAGGACTGGCTAGAACTCCACAAGGAGAGCAATAGAACCAAAATATCTGGGCACAGGCGTCTTTTCTGAGACAGATACTCCAACTAAGGACCATAACCTAGGACCCCTGCACAGATGTATCCTATGGCAGCTCAGGCTCCAAGTGGTTACCCTAGTTAGGGGAACAGGGGCTGTCTCTGACATGAACTCAGTGGTGAGCTGTTTGACCACCTCACCTGAGGGGGTAGCAGCCTTGCCAGGTCACAGAGGAGTTTGTTTGTTTTTGCCAGTCATGTTTGGTTCTATCTTGGGTCTCTGGACTGTGCTGCTGATTGAAGTGATGACTCAGCACTGGCTGCTCTTCCAGAAGATCCTGGTTCCAAGCACCCACGTGGCAGCTCACAACTGTTCATAATTGTAGTTCCAGGGAATCTGACACTTTTATACAGCATACATGCAGGTAAAACACCAATATACAGAATATAAAAAGTAAAAATATATGTTAAAAAATACCTTCAGATTCTGGACTACCCTGGTTATCCAGCTTCCCTCAGTCTCTTTCCCTATCTCTCCCCCTACTTTGTTCTTTCTTAAATTTATTACCTCTTTTTCTTTAATTACTCTTGTTACACACATACAAAGACACTACTATATAAATGCTACCAGTGATTCTATTTAGTATTGCATGTATGCATATGTTTTCAGGATTGACTGCTTTGTATTAGATAACCAAGTAGGTAAACTCTTTCTGGAACGACTGATTCTCCCTCTTTTGGCAGCATTAATTGCCTATAAATCTTCATCTAGAGATAGGGCCATTTCAGACTTCACATTCCAATCGGGGTTGTCACTACTCAGATCTTACTTCAACATCTGTATTGTTGAGGTTTTATGGTGATAACATCTCTGTTATTTCTAAAAGGCACAATCTCACAACCAACTTCCCAGCTTTCTACCTTTTAAAGTGTTTTAAAACCTTCTTTAATAGCATTCCCTGTCACACTTGCTGTGTGGGAATTATATTGTAGATATATCAATTGGGCTGGGTACAACACATTTACTCAAAAATTCTATGCACTTTGAGCAGCATTTGCTCTCTATAATCATTTCTGTCTGCTGCAAAGAGAAGTTTCTCTGGTAAGAGCTGAGAGCTACACTTAGCTGTGTATATTAAGATAACTATTTAGCAGTCAGTTAGGAGTTATACTGGCTTTGTAAAGTGGCAGCAGTAGGTTCTCCCATTAAGACCCATGACCACACTAGTCACACGTAGTGGGCTGAGTTTACAATGACAGGCATGATTATTTTCCTATCAAGTTGGCCTTTTTAATTAAACAGTCTAATTAAACAAATAATTGGTTACCACCAAGATACATGTCACTGATGGACTTAGGGGGATATCTTGCCACACCAGTTGTTATTGTGGTTCGTAGCATCTCAGTTGGGTAAGACTACTGACTCCTTTTGTCCCCTGGCAATACACAGAGACACCTTCCATTACTATGAATGTTAGTCCTCAGACAGGAGGCTCAATTCAGATCTAAATGAATTTCTGTGACTCCTATATCCAAAGTATGTGGGACTGTCAGAATTTCAATAACAGGAGATAAAATGAGCATATAGTTCTGTAGAAGGACTCTCTTGTGTCTGTGTGGAAGCATCACCTAGCAATAAAAAGCTAATGGCCTATTAGCTGAGGTAGGAAGTAAAGAGATGGGAGTTCTGGAGGGCAGGGGGACTCTGGGATAGAGGGAGAGGCAGAGAGATTCGCCCCAGACTCTGAGAAAGATGGACACATTAAAATAGGAGGCGAGGTCACCAGCCATGTGGCACATGTACTATGATAATTCAGTTATTAGTTCTTCAGGGAATGAACCAAACCTCATGGCCTAGGCATATATTAGTAAATATGAGGTCTAAGAGTCATTATTTTGGGAGCTGGGGTGAGGGCGGAAACATCCACATTTACATAGTACTATTTCCAGAACTGTATGACTGATATAATATGGTACATGAGTATAATAAAACATAGAAGTTTTTCATTTATACATGTGATGCGTATATGTGCAGCAAATGATCTGTCTTAGAGATCTTTAAGTGAAAAGACAAAGAATTGCTCAAATTCGTGCATGCTGGGACACTCCAGATGCACGATTAATAATCTTTGTAAATATGCCTATGAAGATGGAAAGACACTAAAAGTCAGTGGTGAGAAAAATATATTTCCTCCTTTATCTCTTGATTTTCATTTTGCATATGCATGCATTTAGGAAACAAGTAGATAATACTAAAATATTCCATAGTAAACCATCACTTACTGGTACTAGCAAACAGGGATTGAAGATGCTCCCAACCATGATCAACCATGATATGCCTTCCAGCGTGACAGGATGACACTGAAACAAGCGAGACTCCCCACAACATGCCCTTGATTACATTACATTATAAGATAAAGGTGAAGAGATTTTTCCAGCTGTAATCAAAACCACTAATCACTTGTCTTTAACTTAATCAAAAGTGATATTTCCTGTGTGGGTCTGACCTAATCAAGGGAGCCCTTTAAAAAATGGCCTAGGAGTCAGGAAGATTTTCCTATCTCCCTTGATAAAGTCCATATTGTAAGAGGGGTATGGGTAGCAGGGATTTAGGGGTAAGTCTTGTTTGATTTTTGGCTGACACTGGCTGTGCTGTTGGGAGGCTTTTAGAGGAACGTACACTCAAGCTATGCCTAAATTCTTGACCCATGAAAACCTTAAGAAAATAAATTGTTGTTGTCTTTAATTGTAAGGTCTATGTTGCCTTTAAAGCAAGTAAAGAAAACCATACAAGCAGAGAGGTTTAATTACAAGATGGTAAGGAAGTGTACATGTAGTTGAAAAGCAGTGAGAATTGAATTGCATAAACTCTGTTCTCCTGAGGCAACTCCTTTTTTCTGGGAATAAAGAAACTACAATAGTATCAGTGAAAGTATCTAAAGAGTGTTTGGGGCCAAGAGGGGCCAATCTTTCCCTGTGTATTTCAACAAAGAAAAATGGCACTAACCCCTGAAAAACACTCATATTTATATAGTCTGATGGTTATTGAAACAGCATATTCTTTCCTTTGAAAGTGATCTGCCTTGGTGGACAGGAACAAGAAGGACAGGTGCCAGGCTTACTCTATAGGTCATGGCCCAAGAAAATAAAAAGAATCATTGTTAATAATGGCAGCTCTAAAAAAATAAAGCATAGATTTAAGAAGACAGAATAGTAGCTATAAAGGTACATACTCATTATACTCATCATCTGATAAACTTTCGAAAGCATAGTTTACTTGGCTCCCAATAGGTCTGCAAGTTAGATAAAATCTACTGAAAACCAGTAGTTTAAACATCACTATTATTTTATTTTGATGAATGGAGATAAAGGAATGTTTATAGGCTCCAAAATTATACAGCATCCTGTAAGAATAGTACTCTCATTCCAGGGTCATTGTTGGAAATCTGTCAGTACAGAGATACCCAGTCTGGCCTGGTTCTGATGAAATTAGGTTGTACCAAACTGTATGTGTCTCGAAACATCTCTTTTCGGTGATGGCGCGACATGTACTATAAGATGTACCAATGTTTTTGTAGTAGGATAGAGAATTGACCAAGAAACTAATATAATCCTACAACACTTTGAAAAGGAGTTTAATTTATTAGAAATGTAATCAATTAATTTTTTGGTCTCTAAAGAAATGTTATATTGAATCTGTGTGTGTGTGTGTGTGTGTGTGTGTGTGTGTGTGTGTGTGTGTGTAAGATAAACATAACCTTTGATTGCCCCCCATATCCAATTTCTCAGTCTCATCCCCAGCTCTACAGAAGAATAGCTGGGGCAGCCTTCTTTACCTGATTGTTCCTGTCTCCCGTGGGTCCCACACATGATCCACTTCGAACCTTTCTCCTCAGATTCATTGCTTTGTGCCAGCCCCCAATGTCATCAGGCAACCCTACAAACTCAGTGGCCACTTCTGTGAGAATAACAAGTTGGTTTCGGTAGATCTATAGCTCTTCAGCTACACCTGATCCCACCAGTTTCATCCGCAGTTCTATAGTAGAAAACCTGCTGCAGTCTCTTTATTCCTCTTGCCCCATACAAAATGGATCTAGATCTTTTGCTCCAAATTTCCTACCCAGAAATAATCCCACTATCCTAACCTACAACAGCAAACTCAACCTTGCTAACACACCAGCCAAGCAGGCCAGGGAAAAACGTTTCTAGAAAATTTTCTTCCAGGCAGCTCAAAGCTGCCATATCCTTATAAAGTTCAGGGAGAAAAGAGAAACCAGGGGTCAAAACACTCACCCAACAGAGATGAAACCAGTTATCAGCACTCAGATCTATAATCGTCCCAATCCTAGATGCCTAGAAGTCATGTAAACACAAAACCAATAACAGCCAGGACAAAATGTCTCTACCTGATCCCAGCAACTCTACCAGAGCAGGCACTGAATATTCTAATGTAGCTTAACACCCACCCTAACACTTACATACTCAAAAGATCTTAAAAGAACCTTATGAAGATGATAGGGGAGCATAAAGAAATCCAGGGAGGCACAAACAGTGCAAGGAAATGAATAAAACTGCTCAAGATCTGAAGATGGAAGGAGAAATGAAAACCCAAACTGGGGAAATTCTGCAAATGAAAAAAATGGGGAATTTGAAGGGAAACTACGGAGATAAGACTTACCAATAATAATAATAATAATAATAATAATAATAATAATAAAATAAAAAATAAAAAGGTGGAAGAAATAATCTCAAGCATTGGAAATATAATAATAAAAACAAAGACATTGATCAAAGACAATATCAAATCTAAAAATCTCCTGACCCCCCCCAAAAAAAATCCAGAAAGTCTAATATATTATGAAAAGACCAAATCTATGAATACTAGGAATATAGGAAGAAGAAACTCACATCAAAGACGCAGAAAACATTTTCAACAAAATCTTAGAAGAAAATTTCCTCAATAGAGACATGTCTATTAAGGAAGAAGATACATTAAGAATAACAAATAGACTTGGGCAGAAAAGATGATTTCTCCCGCAGCACACAATTATTAAAACACTAAATGTAGTTAAAAAAGAAAGAATGTTAAGTGTTGAAAAGGAAAGAGACAAAGTAAGATATAAAGGCAGACCAGTTGGAATAACACATGACTTCTCAGTGAAGACTCTAAAAGCCAGAAGGGCCTGAAAAGTATGTGCTTCAGAAGCAAAGAACAGATGTCAACACAGAGTACTGGACCATAAAAACTTTCAGGCACAATACAGAAATTAAAACCAAATTTAAGCAAAATCTATCTACAGATCCAAACCTACAAAAGTTGCGAATAGGAAAACTCCAAGCAAAGGAGGTTAACTGCAACCATTGAAAAAACAAGGATTAACTAATCTGGGAGCAGCAATATCAAAGGAAGATAATCACACACACACACACACACACATCAACACCAACACTAGGAATCAACAATCATTTGTCATTGATATCTGTCAAAATAAATGGTCTTAATCACCAATAAAAAGACCCAAAGAAAAAGAATGAATGCTAAAATAGGCCCCATTCTTTTGCTGCCCCCAAGAAACATATCTTAACATCAAGGTTAGACATTACCTCAGGGTAAAGATTTGGGAAAAGATATCTCACTTGTACCCAACATAAACAATCTAGTGTAGCCATTTTAATATCTAACAAAATAAATTCAAAACAAAACTATTCAGAGGAGATAGAGAAGGACACTACATACTCATCTAAGCTAAAATATATCAAGATGACAATTTCAATTCTTTCTTTTCTTTTTTAAAATATTTTTTATTTTAAGTTTTATTAATTACACTCTATTTACTTTGTATCCCCCCCGTAGATCCTTCCTCCTCTCCTATCAATCCCATCCTCCCTCCCCATCTCACCCTTCCTCCTCCTTCTCTGTATTATGCTCCTCCCCAACTCCACTGATAGGGGAGGTCTTCCTCTTCTTCCTTCTGATCCTAGTCTATCAGTTCTCATCAGGAGTGGCTGCATTGTCTTCCTCTATGGCCTGGTAAGGCTGCTCCCCACTCAGGGGGAGGTGATCAAAGAGCAGGCCAATCAGTTCATGTCAGAGACAGTCCCTGTTCCCATTACTATAGAACTCACTAGGAGACTGCACTGCTATGGGCTACATCTGTGCAAGGGTTCTAGGTTATCTTCATGAATAATCCTTGGTTGGAGTATCACTCTCAGAAAAGACTCCTGTGCACAGAGTTTTTGGTTCTTTTGCTCTCCTTGTGGAGCTTCTGTCCTCTCCAGGTCTTACTATCTCCCACTTCATTCATAAGATTCCCTGGCCATAAGTCTTAGCATCTGTTTTGATACCCTGCAGGGTAGAGCCTTTCAGAGGCCCTCTGTGGAAGGCTTCTGTCCTGTTCCCTGTTTTCTCCTTCTTCTGATGACCATCCTCCTTGTCCTTCTGAATGGGGATTGAGCATCTTAGCCAGAGTCCTCCTTCTTGACAACTTCAATTCTTAACATCTACACCCCAAAGACAAGCACACCCACGTTTGTAAAAGAAACACTGGGGCATAAAGGAATGCATACATAGATGTGGAGGGTTGGACACATGGTTCTCCCTGGGAGGGGCAAATAGAATAGATTTCATGGGTTGACTAGATGGTGGGAGAGGGACAAGAAGAAGGAAAGAAAGGATTGAGGGATGAATGAGGGGGGAGAGACAGCTAAAATTGAAGGGCATTTGAAGGCCGGTATGGAAACCCAGTGAAGTAGAAATGTCTCATAGTTTCTGAAGGCGATACTAATGAAGTCGCCAAATAATGACTCAGACAGAACTCCAAATGTTTGTCTCTTGTTACCAAAGAAAGCTTTCAGAACAGGGACTGGGTTTCATTTAATTGAGTTGCTGGCTGAAAGGCTTCCATGGAAATCCTCCAAACCACTGAAACTGTTGCCAAGACTATAGGTTGCTTTCTGCAAATTGACATCAAAGCCCCATTGCTGAATACAGCACCCATACAACTCATTGAACCTGCAGAGGTTGAGCTGATGCCTGCATAGAACCTTTAGCCCCATGTTCTAGCATCTTTGACATGGAAAGGTACTGAGAAGGCCACCCAAAGAGAAACCTAAACACCAACCCATCCATACAACCTTTGATCTACAACTTGTTCTACCTCAAAATATGCTAGGCCAATAGTGGCACAAACTTTGTGGGAATAACAAACAAATGTCTAATTTGACTTAAGGCCCACTCCATGAGATGGCAACCACACCTGGCAGTGCTTGAATTACTAAAGCCCAGAAACTAGATAATGCAGAAGGCTAGAGTAGAACCAAATACTACTGATCTAAAAGAAACAAACAAATAAATAAAACCAAACAATCAAACGAAACCAAACCAAACCAAACCAAACAAACGAAAACAGAGACAAATAAACCGCTCCTATGACATTCTCCTATATACTCATAGATTTTGCTTGAGTTCAGCCATTCACTGAAACGCTTCCTCCTGCAGCAGATGGGAACAAATACAGAGACCCATACCCAGACATTATACATCCACATGTTGATGGAGACAGAGACAAAGAAAGACAGGGAGACCCACCTTGGAAAACACACAGATCTAAATGGGATGCGTCCACCATTTTTTTCCCCTGGAGCTCAGGGAATTCTGCAGAGGAGAAGGGAGAAGGAACTGCTGCTGGTGGTTGGGGCACAGGATGGAGAACAGATCCCTACAAATCAACGGAGCAAATGAATTTATAAAAACTGAAGCTGCAAGCACAGGGTCTACATGGGTCTATACAGGGTTCTCTTATAAACTGTAGTTTTAATTTTACAGGACTCCTGAATGTGTAAATGGTTGCTTCTTGTGTCTTTGCAGGGAGGATTTTTATTTTTCTGTTCGCTTGGCTTGTCCTACATAAAAGTAATAGTTTTTATTTTATCTTATGATATTTTATTTCATTATATTTTTTTGTTATATCTTACAAGCATGTTCTTTTCTAATGAGAAACAGAAAGGGAGTGGATCCACATAGGAGAGGAGGTGGGGAGGATCTGAGAGAAGTATAGGGATGGAAAAATGCATTCATATAACATTGTATGAGAAAAGAATTTATGTTTAATAAGAATGGAAAAACAAAAAAGTAAACATACACTGTATCCCATACCAAAGGCATTTGGAAGATCAAAATGTAGTTAAACATACAAAAAGAAAAATGGCTTTTTAAACCAATGTAAGAGTTATAATAGTACTTCAAAATTGTGTGTTTTAAAATGTATACTATTTTAAATGTGTCATTTATGGACATTTGGACTAATAACGTTAAATAACAATTGTATGCATATTAACCCATCATTTATCTTCATCAACTAAAGTAAATTATCATTTATATGAAGTAAACTCTCTCATCTTAAATAAATGAATCAATTGAAATAGTTATTCAGGTTTTCATGATTTATCCATTAAAAACTGCAAGATTAGATGTAATGGAAGTTTTGGTTTCTCTAAAAACTCAGTTATGTTATGTAAATATATTTTTGTTTTAATCCCAAGTGTGAGATTTTAGTTTGGGCTTCAGTTTGTCCACAGCTGATAAATGTTTCATGCTGGGCATGGTTCTTGCCAGCTGGTAAGGGCCTGTCTCACGTGGCAAGGAGAGGAATGTGGTCTAGGTGTCTGAGGATATAAATATGAGTGTCCAGAAAGAGAAAGCGTGGTATTTGGTGGTGGTGTGTGGTGAGTGCCAGTTTGGAGAGGCCAGCAGTGGACTGTGGGGTAGCTTGGAGACAGACAGAGAGAAACATTTCAAAACAGCAGCCTGGAGTAGACTGCTTGCTGTTTTTGCTGTTGATGGAGATTGATAGAACCCCGAAAAGAACCTAGTAACCCTAAACAGCTAGAAGAAGCAAAGGGGTTTGTACCCTATCCCTATTAACTTTCTCGGTACTACCTAGGGTTGGGGATTAGAAGGGGGACGCTTTACGGAACCCCAAATAAAGTAGAGTTTAAAAACTAGTGCTACAATTAGAGTATGTGGCAAACACACAAAGGATCTTCAGAGTTGTTAGCCAGGGTGCTGTGCTAAGTGCTTGAAGCTGCAGGTGGCTTCGTGTGGTACCTGAGAGGAATTGTACAGGATGGAGAGTTAAAGAAGCCATCAGAGCTCCTCCCTGTGTAGCAAATCTGGTTTGCATTTGTAAAGACTTGCTAATTTTTATCAATTTTGCTTTTGTCTGTAGAGAACAAAAGCCTTGTTTCAATGTGGATTAAACACCTTGACGTTTCTCATACAAGACTGGACAGTACAGAGTTTACCATTCAGAGTTGATCATTCAGAATAACATTTTTTTTTTCATTCTGCTTTGCTAGTCTCAGAGCTAGAATTTGCCCCTTAAACTTGTTTTTAGAGTATGATATCTTCTCAGAATATATCAAACAGTGTTTGGAATGCTGCTCAAGCTGGTGCAAGAAATAAGAACCTGTGAGGGGCATAAATTTAAGCTAATGTTTGTGTGAGCAGTGGGAGCCCATTAGTGTTTCATGGAAGAAGCCAAAGAATGAGTTTTGTTTATTAAGGCAAAGTGGCATAGACACAAATGTGGGTAGACAGATTACAGATAGTTTGTCAGTGGAAATACAAGCTTGTGATCATAGTTTGAGAACTTTAATTGACCCAATATAACTGAGTGACAGAGATGTTCAGTGCGTGGCTGGCCATGAATCATCAAGAGTTGGATATGTCATATAGAAAAGCTTTCTAATCATATGGTAAAATTATGTTCTAGGGAGATCATTCTAGAAATATTACTTTGCCTTTTGATGAAAGAATACACATGGGGCACAATCTATAGTTAAGGTGAGGTATTGATGGACACTGATCTTAGCTATGTTATATGCGCCAAGTCCAGAGATGCTGAAGATGGCAGAGGCCTCAGTTGTAATTAGAAGTCAGAGTGTACGAGTCACAACTCATTCAAGTATCATCCTAGTCCTAGTATTTTATAGAGATTCACATTGAAAACATATAATGAAAACTTAAAAACAAAATGTCTCTATGCAGAAATGACAGATGCTTATTTACTTAAGGGAAATAATTTCAAAATTGGTAATTGCTAAAGGCATTTCCACTTTATGGTATAAATAAGTCACACATTTCTTAAATTCACATATGAATACAATTGGAAAATAGTCTCCAAAAACTACTGATGTTTCTGCTTCGCATACTTATTTTAATACCACAGGGCAGAAATATTCTACTCCTCCTGAAAACAACTAATCTAGCATTTTTTTGAAACCCTACTTAAAAAGATGCAATTGGATTAAAAATAAAGATTGATCACATTTTCTAAGGTTGATTTAATGATTATTTGCCCAGGAAATACTAAGTATCAGATCCCAGTTCCCTTTACAGAAAAAGATTGGTTGTCTTTACAGATAATAAAAAACACTTGATAATCAAGAGACTTTGTGCTGTTCACTGGGGAGGAAAGCAGTCTTCAGAGAGTCTACTCCCTCCTCAGGGAATAGCCACCCTCAGCAGGCCCCAGCAGGGAGGAGGCATCATCTATTCCTTTGTTACAGAGCTTTCACCGTGCAAAGCAAAGTGATGTCAGCAAGTCTCAGACCTTTGACTGTCTGGCAGAGAACTCCAACCAACTGGCCTAGCAGCTGAGAGCAGACAGGAAGAATTCCCCCATAAACGTGTGCTTGAGAATTTGATCCAAACCAAAGCATACCCTGGCTCGTAAATTGACATGCACCCTCACCAAGAATAAATTACGTCACAAAAACTGTCTTTTGAGGAAAATCTGCCTCCTACATATGGAGAAATAAAAGTATTTTTCAATAAAACAAACAAACAAACAAAAAAAAACCAACAACAAGGCAGCTAAACAAGACCTAGGAATGGAATTCAAGATTTTTAGTCAGGTGATTATCTAAAACTGCATTCTTAATGGTTTTCGTTCTTAATGTTGCTATGTTTTTATTTTTATCTCTTAAGGAAAATTCACATTTAAGTTTGCAATTCGTCACAGTTTCTAAAATGTTTGGTTACTATATAAACATCACAGCAATTACTCAGATTATTCAACACAGATTGCCTTATCAGAGTGACTGACTTACACCTCAGATTACAGAATATAAACACTTACAGGGAAAATAGACTTCATTACAGACCTTCACCCACATCCAACTACATTCTCAGGAAACAGCTTTCCCAGTCCTTTCACACTTGTCTATTCAAAAGACCCCCCAAAAAAGGCAGCTCAACCAATTGCTAGAAGTTTAAAGATAAGGAAAAAGAAAAGATGTTGTGTCAAATATAAAATGTAATTGTTTTATCTTGTAGCTCAGGTTATCATAAAGTTAATCCTGGGACCAGAATAGGTTTTAATTGCTAGGTCATGAGTTTATTATTAACAGGGTAACACTTTATTTTTTTTAATCAAACAACCTTTAAATTTGCTGAGAAGGGGAGATGACCAAAGAGCACCTAAAGTTCTTTTTTGAAAAACACAAAGATTTCTTTTCCTTCCTGAAAAAAAAAAAATTAGGGTATAATTGCATAATTTACTAACAACTGATTTTTGGTACTTACAAAGTATCTACTGTATAAACTTAATTACAGGTGAGCTGGATTGTGTTTGAGTTCTATGCCAATGGTAATGTCTACAAGCTGGAATCTGCAGTTTTTACCATCCAGCACACACTATTACTAACAGTGATAGCAATGATACTGAGTAATGATAATAGGAACGAAAATGGTAGCAGTAGCAACAGAAATGTTCTTCAAGTAAAAGAAAAATCGAAATTTTCAAGGTTTTGTTATTTCGTACTGTTAGAAAGATTTCCTTAGAAACAAAATTTAAATGTGAAAAATCATGTACTATGTAACTTTGCTGAATATGATTTCATATTTTATAATAATAAAAAATAGTCTGCAAATTCTAGAGACAAACATCACCTGGAATCTGTCAAGTTGTCACTTTCTTTGCTTTCACTGTTTTGTTAACACTATTTGAAAGCTGTTCCCGCTTTGTCAGAACAATCATTTATCTTTTTTGGAGAACGATTTATTTTTATCGTTTTAAATTATAAGCAGGTGAGTTTCCATGTGTGGCTGTGTTCAGGTGAGTGGTGAGTGCAGGCCCCTGCAGAGGCCAGAGCAATCCTCTCTCTCTCCCAGAGCTTGAGTTCCACAGACTTGTGAGTTGCCTGACAAGCATACGGGGCACAGGCCAGTACAGGGTCCCAGGATTCCCACTGAAGGAGAAGCAAGTCTTTGCACCCACCCGCCAACTCTCTCACTAGTCTGATTAGCATTGCCATGGCTATAGCTCATGGACAGACCACCAGGGCCAAAGTGTTGAGGAAAACTGACTCTCCCTTCCACAGAAGCTGTCAACTGCCAAGAGCTACTGAACTAGAGGTGGAGGCCAGTGACAAAAAGTTTGCCATCTGCTTTGATCCTGTGCAGGTGTTGTGTAGGCAAGAGCTCTTATGAGTTCTTGTGTGTGTGTGTGTGTGTGTGTGTGTTACAGATGTGATACATGTGCTCCTCTGTTAATAAGCCATACACTCCTTAAATAAGCCATACACTCCTTAAAAAGCAAAACAAAACAAAAAACTTCTTTGAAAATTGCACATCATGTACCCCAATCCCACTCATTCCCTATCTCTTCGAAATGGCCCTCTGCCCTTGCAACCTCCCTCCACAAAAGAAAACAAAATAAGATAGAAACAAAACAAAACGAAGCAACAACAAAATCTTGCAGTGGAAGTTTTAGTGTTGAGGGTGTCAGTATATTCTTTTGTCTACACATTTACTTGCAAAAGTTCATTGTAATGTTATTGGTTTGTTTCAATGCCTCTGGCTTCTGCTACACTATCAATACTGGAATCTTAGGGCATTCCTCTTGTTGTTCCCCTGTGTTATGGAGATCCTGAAGCTTTGAATCTGCATGACTGGCCCTTTCATGAGCTCAAGCAGATCACAGTTAGGGTAGGGCAAAGCAAGGCCCTGGATCTGGGCCTGGCAGGTACCTGAGTTTGTCAGCCTGCCAGCTTTCCTGTGCCAGTACCCCCAGGTCCAGTTCTTTAACACTGCCCCACTAAGATAGCTCAGCCAGTGCTGCAGCTGGTAAGAAGCAGGGTCAGCATCAGTTTATATGCCATACAAAAGAATGACTTTAATTTAATTGCATTTCAAAATGTTAACACTATAAGATGCATTGTGATCACTATTTGCTATGTAGCACATTTCAACTGCAGTTGAAAACATCGGATTTAATATTACTTACAAGAAAATACAATAATTTGTCATCCACAAATTTTAAACACTTTAATGTCTCTTATAAATAATCCTGAACCTCTCTGTATAACTCACAAGTTGGATTGTTTTTAATTATTATGACATTGTTCTGGTGAACCACAGAACCTCCCAGTCTCTGTCTAAACTATAACTACTGAGCTGTTGCTTCTTCCTCCTGGAATAGTGTATTTGCTGGCCTACAGGATTGAGTTCTTACCTCGGTAGAAGACCATCTCTTTACAAAGACAGCCATGGAAGATCAAGATTCCCAGAATCCACCTGTCTCCTTTTCTCTCAAATGCACTTTTCTACCACGCCTAAGTTTTTTTTTCTTTGTTTTCACCTGAGTAACAAAGATTCAGAGTGATATTAATTTACATGCATGTGATAATTGATACAATCCTGAGATGCCCAGAAGCACAGAGAAGTGGGCAGGGCTTGTTGAGAGCCATGCTCCTCAGATACTCTCAAACACAAGGGAATGTAGCGTTAGAAATGTCACAGTCTGAAAAAAAGAAGAGACTAATTTCCCAGCGGTATTCTTTTAAGGGTGAGGCACGTTTCTGCAGAGTTGGGAGGGTCTTCCTCTAGTGTTGAACTGTGTAATGTTACATTAATGTTAATTCCTAAGCAATGCCCCAGGCTAAATTCCCTGGCTTTCTTTAAGTTTAAATTAGTGAGTAAAAGGTTTATAAAGAGATCAAATTACTTTTCATGCAATTGGGGAAGGACATGTAGGAAGATATCAGTATCCACATAAAATAAACTCTAGGTAAATAACGTAGAGTGAAATAGTCAGAGCAAGTAACTGTTAAGAGAAATCCAGAGAAAGCACAGCCACCACCCTTTCTACTTCTCACTATTTTGCCATGGGAAGTCATTTATTGGTAGGACTGCAGTTTGGTTCTGTCTTCCTCCCTCAAAAGTAGGAGGATCCCTAAAAACAGGGCTCTGATATGTTTGCTACATTGTGAAGCACTTGATATCAAAATAAATGAAAGCCCTCTATCACGCTCCTGCGCTCTCCCCAAACAATCTTTCAAAAATCCCCTTGATCTTAGCTTTGACACATAATTTACTCTATATGTAGGCTCTGGGGTAATGCCACAGTTGAACATTACCTCTAAACACCAGAGGAACTCAGTACATGTTAACTAAATGAAAGAATGGCAGTAAAATGCTATAGGTTTTATTTGAAGGTGTAATTGTGGGAGCAGGATATGGGACTCAAATTGCTGTTTTATGAACTTGGTGGTCAGTTAGTGTGCCAAAATTCTGTAGTCACCATAAACAGCACATGCAAAACAAGACACATGCAGCAAGAATGGTGTTTAGTGCCCGAGCTTCTGTCAACTAGCAGTAATAGCTGGAGCATTACTTAAACTCTCCAAGATTACTCTCCAAGATTTGTGTTCTAGAGTTTGACTATCCAGCTATCTTTACTCAGAAAAATAGTAGTCATAAAAGAATCCATGAAATTTTATCATTTTATTAAGTTATGATGGAAAATACTACTGTGCTAACATAATCAGAAGCCAGTCAAAGCAGTCAAAGACATCGGGAGTCACACATCAGGATTTTTTCTGGTGAGAGTAAAATTTTTCTAAATATTGGTCTGCAGTATTTAAGTTTTCAAACAAACAAACAAAAACAACCTTGGGACTACAGACCCAGAAACACAAACATGGTTTGTATTCACTTATAAGTAGATATTAGCTACAAAGTAAAGGATAACCATGTTAAAATTCACAGTCCCATTGAAGCTAAGTAAGAAGGAGGGATCAAGGGGACAGGACACATGAGTTTCCCCAGGAAGAAGGGAGGGTGGACAGAGAAAGTACTGGGAGAGAATACTGAAATGGGTTGGGGTTGCATCTGTGGGATGAGATAAAAATCCAGGGCAATAGAAACACCCAGCAGTGTGACCCTAGCTAAGACTCCTAGCAGTGGGGGAGATGCAGCCTGAGCCAGCCATCTCCTGTAACCAGGCAAGACTTCCAGTGGAAGGATTGGGACACCAACCTAACTACACAATGTTGACCTACAATGTTTCCTGTCTATAGGATGATCTGGGGTAAAGGTGGAGCAGAAATTGTGGGAGTGGCCAAACACTGGCTCATCTTGAGACTCATGCCATGAGAGGGAGCTCCACACCAGCACTGCCTGGAAGGCCAGAAACCAAAGACTCGGTAGCCTAGAGAACTAGCATAGGACCAAACATGACTATCAAAAATGATTCCTAATCGTATTCTGCTCTATTCATAAATGGGTGCCTAGCCCAATTGTCATCAGCAAAGCTTCATTCAGCAACATATGGAAACAAATGCAGAGACACACAATCAAACATTAGGCAGAGCTTGTGGAATTCCTTGGAAGTGGGAGAGGAAGGATTATAGGAGTCAGTAGGGACAAGGACATAACAAGAAAACTCAGAATGAACTAGCATGGGCTCACGGAGACTGAACTGACAACTAGGGAGCCTGCATTGGACTGACCCAGGTCCTCTGCACATGTGTTACAGCTGTGTAGTTTGGTCTTCTTGTGTGACTCTTAACAATCGGAGCAGCAGCTGTCTCTGACTCTGTTGCCTGCTTTTGGGGCCTTTGTTCTCATACTGGATGCTTCTTCCAGCCTTAATATGAGGAGAAGAGGAGGTGTCTAGTCTTACTGCAACTTGATATGCCATATTTGGTTGATATCCATGGAAGGCCTTCCAACTTATGAACAGAAATGGAGGAGGAGTGGCTGAGGGGTTTGGCAGGGAAGAGATATGGGGAACAGACTGTGAGGAATGAAAAGAGAGAAAACTATAGGTGAGATGTAAAAATAATAAAAATAATTAAAAATACAACAACAACAATAAAAAAAACAATCCAACAAAAAAATCCTTGGGGCTAAGTGATGCCTCAAAAAATAGAATTTACACTGTACTTCCATAGGACCAGAGAAACTATTCCAATACCCATGGCAGGCTGTTCACAACCAACTATAACTCTAGCTCTAGAGGTATTGACTTCTATTAGTACCCGCATTTCTTGCATGTATGTATACACATACACATACACACACACACACACACACACACACACACACACAAATTAAACATAATACAATAACTCTTAGGAAAAAAAAAACTTTGGCAGGCTATACAGCTATGAATTCTATTAATTAAGACTGAGTTTAGCCAGAATAGTTTCATGAAACTTCAATCCAATTTAGGTAGAATCCATTCAGCCTAAACATTTGAATGTTTAGTTATAATACTATACAATTCAGGTTCTAATGGCCTTTCTTTACTGTATCATTTTTGCCTTGATGGTTCTAAATGCACATTTCATGACTTCCTGCCATAAATGAATATAAATTTTGATGTTTCATATTTATTACAGTGTAAGTTGCGTGTTCCTAGATCAGCTTTCTTGGTTATAAAGAGGATTTTCATCACATAATTTAACTTTTTACTAAGACAACAAGGTCTCATTATGTCTGAATTTTGTGCTTAAAATCCAGTCATTAAGCTAAGCAAAACAAACAATAACACATAGCATAAGTTCTTTGTCACATCAAAGAAGGGAAATTGTAGCACTGTGTTTTCATTCTGTTTTCTGCATGTTTCTTTTTTGAGATGGCTGCACAAGTGTGAAATGTCATAGAACTTTTTATGTCAACTAATGTTACCGGCCACTTTTTCTATTGCTTTAGTCATCGGGACTTCTTTTCCTCTGGAGCTCCTGCCAAGTGTGAAACAACACTGTCCCCTCCTGCGTCTTGGCATAGATTCAATAGTAGTTTAATCTTACCTTCTAGTGTGTGACATCTATTCAGCCCGTATCATATTGGTACGGTTGAAACACATGTCACGTAATGTTTTCATACAGACACATGTAACTTTCATTGATGTGTTTTGTATTTTCCATGATCACTTTAATCTCAAGAGAACAATTAACTTTATTTCTAAGCAAAGGGATGGGGTGTCACAAAGAAAAAATTGATTGAACAGAGGTGTTTTTAGCAAATTGACCTCAGACATTACAAGTTATAAATGGGTTTGCTACTTGAGCAATACTATTTGGGGGTGGGGGGGGTGGAAGAGTATTTCAATTTTAAATAAGATAATCCTTTATAAAATTTAAATTGAGCAAAACTTCAAGATAGTTTAATTTATTGGTATTCTCGGGACTATATTGAATGACAACTGACATTATAAAAGAAAAATGTAAAAGACCCTCCTTCCTATCTCCCTACTTTTGATAATAAAGCTACACAAGGGAATGGCGGCCAGAGGATTTATTAGCCTGTGCTACCTAGTGAGAAAGACTTGAAGGTTATTAGACTCATAGATCCTAGTATACAGCACCCCACCCCAAGATCCTCGTATATAGCACCCCAGATGATTTCTTTAATCATATGTTATGTGAGAGAAATGAAGGCATTGACATACCTGAGGGAGCTCATCACTAAAACCTTATTTTAGAACCTGGGAATGTAACGCAATGGTAGAGTGCTTTTGCTCAGTATCTTTGTTTGATCCTCAGAACCATAAAAATTAAACATAAGTTTTAAAGCCTTTATTTTTTAGCTTACACTACACTGGCCTAACGCAGAAGTGAATGAAGTATTCCCTGTTCTTGGGGGCTTCCAGGCTGCAAGACAGCTGTTCCTCTCTTCTGAGTCTTATTAATTTTCCCTTCACTGGACCTTTCGCTATTTTCGCTTTCAAGAGTAAAATGAAAGATGGTCATAAAATACCACAGCCCTGTAGCCACCAAGGAAAAGGGATGTTTCAGGACTAAAACCAAGAAAGTAAGTATAGAAAGTTAAGTGAGAGCCCACTCATAGGAGCCATAAGGAATTAATCGAGGCTGAAGCACCTTAGTCTGCAAATTTTGTTAAGTTTTTCCCTACATAAATGGACCTCACCACCACCACCATCCAGGCCTCCTCACTGTATATCTTATTCTTCCATCTGCAGACCCCAGCCTCCGTGTCACCCTCACAGTGATTGCTACTTTCTGAAATCATAATGAACTTCTCCAGGTTTTATTCTATTGATCTCCCAATAGCTTCAGATCCTTAGAGGGGAAATACAGCTGTGTATTATGGTTTGTATTTGTTGCACTGTTGACTCAAGAAGACTTCTAGTAGAAGAGACCATAAAGACTGGAGAGGGCTTCCTCTAACTAAACAAATATTTTGTACTATTTGGTACCCTTCTAGTAAAGGGTGAGTTTCTTTTTTCTTTTTTTTTTTTAAGCTTACTTTTTTTTTTTGGCATCTTTAAGTATTAAGTGGCTAGAGTTACATGTACATGTGGTACGTGTGTTTGAGTCTTCACCCTTATTCCATTGCTCTATATGTCTGTTTTCCAGCCAATACTAGATTTTTTTTATAATGCTTTTTAAACTATGACTCTGTAGTGTATCTTAAGGTTTGGAATGGCAGTCCATCCACCATCATCCTGTTTAATCAGGATTGTTTTGGCTATCCAGGATCTTCTCTTCAATCTTGATTTAGGGCCAACACCGAAGCACAGCTTTATCTCCACCTTGAGACTGCGTATTTCACAAAAGTTGCATTCTTGTCTCACTAAGTTGTCTTTATAAGTTTCTTAGTTAGTTTGTGCAGGATTCATTACAGGAGAAAAGAACAGAAAGTTCCACATTAAAGTCACATTCTCCAATCCAGTTTTGCTGCTGCTAAGGTTAATGTGCTCATTTTTATCTCTTGTAGCTGTTTTGTCCTTAGTATCTCCTGTAGCTAATTTGTACTTAGTTTATAACTCTCAGAAGTGTCTGCCTCTGCTGCACTTTCATTATGTGAGGCTGTTGTTCTCTTTCCAACTCTCTGCCTGCTTCCTGTGATGCCCTTACCACATCGCTATTTCACTTCAAGGCAGAATACTTTCTGGATATTTTAATAGCCTCATGATTTTTATTACTCAAAGTGAAGTACCCGCTTATTTTACCAAATGCAAAAACTTTCTCCTAAAATTCTGATCCATCTTTTATTATGTCTTCTTTTTCCTGTTAATTGATCCTCTCCTTCCTAATTTTATAATGTAAGACTATTGGGTATTGGTCCTTTATTCTTTGATTACAATGAAAGAGTAGGCAATTTTATATAATTAACCAAAATATATTCAAGTTATATATTGCTTTATACTTCAAATCATTTTATCTGCCACCCAATTATGTACATGATGAAGAAAGCAAGCAAACAAGTCTCCTCCCACAAGTGTTAGCTTCATAGTTGGAAGGTAGATAGGCTGTCAGACATTCATTCAATTTTTTTTTAAATTTTTTACAATTTATTCACTTTGTATGCCAGCTGTGGCCCCCTCCCTCGTTTCCTCCCAAACCCACTCTCCCTCCAGCTTCTCATCCTATGCCCCTCCCCTAGTCCACTGATAGGGAGGTCCGCCTTCCCTTCTATCTGACCCTAGTCTATTAGATGTCATCAGGACTGGCTGAATTGTCTTCCTCTGTAGACTGGCAAAGCTGCACCCCCCAGGGGGAGGTGATCAGAGAGCCTGCCATTGAGTTCATGCCAGAGACAGCCCCTGCTTCCTTAACTAAAGACTCTCAATCTTCATTCAGAAGGGCAAACTCGACAGACATCGGAAGCAGGAAAGGACAGGAAACAGGACAGGAGGGTCTCTGAAAAACTCTACTGATCGAGGTATCGAAGCAGAGGCTAAGACTCATAGCCAAACTTTGGGCAGAGCGCATGGAATTTTATGAAAGAAGAGGGAGACAGAACGACCTGGAGAGGATAGGAGCTCCAAAAGGAGACGAGCATTCATTCAACTTTAAGGCAAACTGAACCAAGTATGTGTTTCAGAACTATGTGTATTGCTTCCACGACTGACAAGGAGGAGACAAGAAGCCCTTTTGCTACAGTGCTGACATCAAACTCAGGGCTTCACATACAGTGAGAAGGTGAGATTCTTACTCTGCTACATAGGCTGAGAAATGGTTTCTTCTGTGAAGCTATGAGGGTTTCTAGGAAGACATGTCTCACCCTTCTAGAGATTCCTTTTGTGCCATCATACTCAGGATACTCCTGTTTTTCATGTGACATACATCACGTAACCTCACCAAAGCAACCCTGACCCTGTTAAGGGATTTCACATCTGTGTAGGTCATTAATCTATGAATGTGTGGCTTAGTTCAATTAGGGAGATTACAAACAGACTCCTCCCATCTAAATCCAAATAAGAATGTCCAACCCAGATTTAGTTTTTATTAAGTTGACAATGTTCTCCTCATTCTCACCCATATACATTTGTGAAAAAGCTAAATACGTAAGTGCGGGATTGCTAATGCATAAGAATCTATGAAATTATAATACATTTTTAAATATAGATGGTATTCTCAATTTGCAGCTTTTTGGAAAAGATATTTAAATACAAATTTGAACTAAACATCTTATTTTATTGACAGTGAGCTATAAATCGATGCTTGTGTACACATGTAAATTACTCTCTTCTAAAGTTGACAAGAGCAGATTGAAAATTATTAAAATTCAGTACAATGTGTAAGGAAAATTATGCTGCATCTTAATTTTTGTGTTGAAACCCAAGTCCCTGTTTGCAGACATTTGGTGACAGGACCTTTGAGAAGTAAGCTTAGATGAGATCATGTAGATAGGGTCTTAATGATGTGTTTCACCCTTTAATAAAAGCAAACATCACACAGTTTACTCACATTCTATCAGCTATGGGAGGATACGGTGAAAAAGCAGCTGCTCACAAGGAGGGAACAGATTTCACCATGGTATGCATGATCTGAACACTTACTTTGTTTTCAAAAGTCTTTTGATCTATCAGCACTAATTATTCAACTGTGTTTCTTCAAATGAACTTTCAAAATTATCTTACTATGATTTCAAAAATATACAGCTTTTTGTGATCTACAGGTAAAAAATACATTGCTTTAGTATACATAGAATCAAGTTAGTAGACTGCATTTCTGAAATTTAAGAACGCTGTAGTCCTACTAAGAATCTAGAAATGCTTTTGCTGTAATTTAAATAGCTAAGTGTCTTGTTTCTGTTGCCATGGTAACATACTCACTAGGTGGCTTCAAGAAGAGGTATTTCTTTCCTCATATGTTAGGAGGCTGCAGATTTGTGATGAAGTGGCAGTATGGTGATTCAAAATTGAAATTGCAGCACTCAAAAGGCTGAGGCACATAGCTTCCCATGAGTCCATATCTAGCCTAGACTACATAGTACTTTCTGGGCTACACATTCAATAAAATAAAGGAAAAATTAATAAGTAAACACTTCAGTGAGTGATAGTGAGTTGTGGTTGAGATACACAAAAGTAAAAATGGAATAGAGAAAATTCCATGCTATCGTAACTTTCATGTATTATTAATGGCATAACATTCAACATGTTATATTAGTATGAAATTAAATAAAATATGCAACTTTTGTTCTTGTGACTCAATCAAAATAATGAATACAACCACTGGATCAACAAATACTCTCAAGAAGACTAGGACAATACACCTTGGTCTATATTCTTTCTAAAGTATCCTTTAGAGATCATTGTTCGCCTGTAACTACAGAAGCTAGAAATGTTTCCAGTGGGGTGATTTCTTCTCTCACACTATCATTCTTTCCATATATATATATATATATATATATATATATATATATGTAATTCAATAATAATTTCTTACTTAAACATAGTAAGGTAGACATCAGAATTAGAAAAAAAGCCCCTATTTTCTCCCATTCTCAGTCTTTTTCTAATTTCAACATGTTAATATTCATACCTAACAGGGATAACCTACATAAAAATATAGGTTTAATAATTGTTTATTTGTTTTTTTTAAATCTCTAAACAGGTCAAATTTCTTCAGTAAATTTCTTGTTTAAGCTCTTTTCTGTGTAATCATGAAACACTCAAAACTTTAGTGCACTATTTTAGACTGAGAGTGAAATCTTTAAAGTGTCTTTATGTGCCAATCAATTTTCATCCATCCATCTCCATATATGAACTTTGGGAGTTAAAATAGTTAATGAAAAATATTCAGCTATTATTGTAGATATGGATATAGTAAACCAAGTGCTGCACTCTGTTTTGAATGAGCCTGAAAGGCAGATCATGTAAATTTGTCCCCTGTGATCAAATGTCTGGAATAATTAAAAGACCATTGAAAACTCCGCAAGTTCTATATCTAAGTACAGAGGTGAAGCACAGATGATTAGTCTTTATATAATCTTTGGGATTAAAAATTAACCCAGAATAATATATAGCACATGGAGAAGAAATTATTCAGTGAGTATAAGTCGATATACTATGGTCTTACAAGATTACTGATTATGACTTTGAGAGGTAGCACATATGGATTTATTGTTATCCATAGAAAAGAATCTGACAAGTTTTTAATCCATTGTATTATGTTCATCAGCTCATAACTACTTAGACCATATCTGCTAAAACCAAAAGAACATACTTTTTGTTATGATCCATCCAAAACCTTTTGTAGGTAAAATATATGATATACCCATGTAGGTAGGCTCATGGTAGCTGGTCCTGCCACAAGACTCATGATCTAAAGAGAAACTGAAAAGCAAATCCATGGGTAAGACAGTCTCCATCCCTCAGGGGCATGATAGATGATGCATGTAAGCCCAGAGCTTGGATGGCAGAGGCAAAAAGATGAATATAGTTCAGTTCAAGACAAGCCTTCAGTAAATAGCGATCTTAAGGCTAGCCATAGTGCATGAAGTCCTGCCTTAAATACAGCTGAATAACAACAGAAACAAGACCTTTTCCTAGATTTCATCTAATGTAAAGATCCATAGAATAGCTTTTCTAACTGTATGGAAGTTGAGAAGTTCATTGAGAGACACAGACCTTGGGTTTAGCTAATCACACAAGGTAACAGTTATTTTTTTTTTTTCAATTTACAGTGTAGTTTGAATTACACTTTATAAAGTGCCAAATTATCTTGTAAGGTCTTAAGATTTATTTCATTTCTGAAATTCTGCTAAGGAAAAAAAAATCAAACACTGTGAGTATTTTTAATGTACAACTTGTTTGGGCCCTTTTTCTTCTCAGTGCCTGTCTTAGTTTGGGTTTCTATTGCTGTGTAGAGACACCATGACCTCTGCAACTCTCTTTTTTTTTTTTTTTGATGATTATTAGCCATATTTTAATCATATTGAAAGTCAAACATTCTGTGAAGCATATATTTTCAATAGAAATTTCAGAAAAGAGAAAAAGTATAATTAGACACTTGATTGAATTACCTCTAAAGTGAAAGATTTATATTTGAAAAGTTCATAAATGAAATGAAGTACATAACTAAAAGTAATACAAGAAAAAAAATGGTGGGAGATGCTTGTCCATTTATAAATGACAAAGATAAAATTGTTTGCCTGATCATTAATTCTAACTCGTTAGACAAATAAATATAAAGATTGTCTTTAAATATAAAGAAAATTTAAATTAAAATATCCAACTTAATGGACTGTTTAAACTTTAAACATCAGAAACCAATTTGTGGAAGTTCAGGGAAGCTATAAAGACACTACTACATTGAGTTTATCATTTGTAGTTTGTTTTAAGTACACTAAAAGCACATTGCTAGTAATACCATGAATTGTTTTATAAGTTTAGTTTTCTCTACATGGAATATGATTTAATGTTCTTGAGAGAAACATTATAAAACCACATTTGGTTGTAGTTTTTTTTTTTTTTTTTTTTTTTTTTTTTTAACAATAGCAAACTTCATACACTAATGCTTGTACTGTAGACCATAAATACAAACTTAGGAAAAATATTCTTTTCTAGGAAGGTAAAATGAAATATCCCTCAAATATGAGAGTTGTTTTCTGGATTGTGTTTTGACATATCGTAATGGTGGAAACAGAAAAACATTTAAGTGAGTTTGATTTACAGGTTCGAAAATTTAATCCACTATTTCCGTGGAGAGAAGCATGGCATCACAAGGCCATACATGGTGCTGGAGGAGGAGCCAAGAATTCTACATCTAGATCAGTAGGAGAGAGAGAAAGAGGAGAGATTGACATGGAGACTGGCTTGAGATTAGAAACCCCAAAGCCCACCTCCAGTGACATACTTCCTCCAACAAGGCCACATCTCCTAATTCCTGTCAAGTGGCACCAATATGTTCTGAGCCTATGAGGACCATTCTTAGTCAAGCCGCCACAATGCCTTTAATCTATATTATATTTGCTCATGAGTCTCTAACTTGGCCATTCACTTTAATCCCCAGTGTTTATTTTGCAAGTTTTTCAAATGCTCCATGCCTTCCAATTTCTTTTCTTAGTCTGCTTGCTACTGTCTGCCCACTCAGCTTTTCACTGTGTCATCTCTCCAGGATTCTACTTCTGATAAGTGCCCTGTGAACTTCTCAGTGCAACCCTGCAGACTACAGAAAGAAGGCAGAAGGCCATTTTGTTTTGATGTTTGTTTTACTTACTGTTCCTTTGTCCTTTTGAACAAATGCCTGATAAAGTCATCTACGAGAGGAAGGATCGACCTTAGTTTATTTTCAGAGACACAGTACATCACTGTGGAGAGGACACTGTTGCAGGTGACTCAGTGACTACTGAAGCAGTTAGTAGTTTTGGTTACAGAATTTTGGCAGCCAGGAAGCACAGAAGACCCCAGACAGGGGAAGGGGTGGCTGACAACCTCAAGGATTGCTTTCCAGGGACTCAACTCCTCTAATCATGCTTCTCACCTCCCCAAACAAAGCAACTAGTTTTGGAACAAGTGCAAATATAAGAGCATGTGGGGGGAATTTCACATTCAAGCCACAGTAAAGGAGGTAAGGAGCCAGAGTTCATAAATTTTTAGCACTTTTATTTTAGTCAAAGTGAAATCACGCACTATTACAGGTATAATATATGTACATGAGACCATGCCCAACAGACAACTAGCTTTTTCATTGAGAAAAAGAACCATTGTGAAATTTTATACTCTATATCTTTATTACTGTCTTAAGTAACTGCACATTAATGAATGTCCTGAAATTTGTTTATCCTTTTTGATAAAACTTTTTCCAAATGTTTTAATTGAATTATATTTCATTAATGTTTTAAGTTTTTCAGTTTTGTGTTTCTAAAAGTAAGACAATTGAGAAAAGCTATAATAATTTAAATATTTTATTATAATAATTTAAAATATTTTGTATGTGTAATTTTCTCTGCAAAATATACTGTTTCCAAACCTTTTAACAATGTAGAGAGAACTATTTTTATCTATAAAATTTGCTATGTATAACACATCTATTTCATCCATGCATTACATTTATTTAATTATTTGAAGAAGTGGTTAGAATTTATTTTTGCTGTTTTTGTTTGTTTGATTGTTTGTAGTGTCAGAGGTTCAAGCTGTGGCATTATGCATGCCAGGCAAGCATGCCCACAGCAACATATATCCCCAGCTGAAGTTATCATATGAGACTCTCATCTTAATTACATTTTTCTGTTAGTTGCAAAGGTGGCTGCCTACTTTTATCACAGAAATTTAAGAAGTTCTTTTTTTAGTTCTGTTAAAAAATCTGTTTTATATATTTCTCAAATATTCACTAGAAATTACGTTAATACAATATGGGTCTATTCCCTCTGCTCTGAGTGTTACTGTGGCTGGATTTTATGTTGTTCTTCACTGCAAACAAAAGTAACCAAATCTAGTTAAATGCAATGCTTCTCTGAGAGGTCACATATTCTACTGAGTTCAAATCCCATAAAATTCTTTTCTGCCAACACAGGCCTTGGAGGAGAGCTCTACATTCCTCAGCCTGTTACAGTGAGAGTGCTGGCGCAGGCAGTTCTGGTGCAAGCAGAATCTTGTACAGATAAAGCTGGCTATGGAAAAAATGAAATGATCAACATGTGAGCAATTCCTTCGTGCGTCACTACAGTCCTGGTGCAGCATGACATCCACACACCATCTCTTTCCCAAATCAACCAAGGACACAGTTTAGAACTCTAGAGGCTACCGACTGAGTTCCTAAACTCAACCACCTCAACACAAAATCCCTACTGAATTGTACCTGTGGCTCTGTGTTCTTTTTGTCTCCTTCACCTTCATTCTCAAGGAATCAGTTTGGTAGAAAAGGGTCTCAGCTTTCTATCTCCTATCTCATCTCTGTTCTGGATGTTCACATGTTCTCATCTGGGTGTTTAGCTTTGCTCTGATTCTGAACACAAACCTGTAATGCCTACACCTACTTGGACTCCATAACCTCCCCTAGAAATGTCAGTTTTCATTCATCTTCACTTGTCCCCATAATTCTGCTTCAGGACCGCTTCATTTCTTCCATAATGAATATGTTTGCTGTATTCCTCTGTCGGTGTATGCATGTGTCTGTCCACACTCCCTCTTACTTGAATCTCAATTATTCAACCCATCTACTCTATTAAAATTATCATCACTCCTGTCCATATCAAAATGAAAACCATTAAAACAAACTAAAGCTTCCTAATACTCATTTCCCTGTTCTTATTATTTCTACCATTTAAAACTCTTCCTGAATAGCTACTCAGATTGTTTTCTAGACGAGGGAGGAGGCCACAGCCAGGATACAAAGTAAATAAATTGTAATAAATAATAATAATTAAGAAAAAGAAATAACCATAAAAATTGTGTTTTAGCATATTGTCCTCAGTATAAATGAAAGGGAATCATTGGTCCTCCCTGTAATTGTCTGTACTTCCCAAATCAAATGTGCACCATAATCTTAATCTTGATGCACATTTCATCAACTAAAAAACTAGCTTTCCACATAAGTATGCATCTCTTGCATTCTCCCATCCCATGTCCTATATAAATGAAGTGATTTTCCTTATGGAGCACAGTCAGATCTACTAAATTCACCCCACAACCCACATAAAGATTTTGGTAAGAGATTACATTAATCCATCATTTGAGAAGTAATAATAACATGCATTGGAAAATACATAAATTTTTGAATTAATATAAGTTCACCTGCCACTAAACAAAATAGGAAGAAGAGGCAGGAAATTTGTAAGGATGATTGCTAAAAATTTTCATCATGAATTCAGAAATAAAGGAATTATTTCTAGAGATTATTGAATACATTAACAATAAGTCATAAGGATATAAGAGAAATATAAGAGAGTCCATTGGGAGGCCACAGTAATTTTTAACAAAGTACAGAATGGTGACACAAAGCAAGCAAGAGATGAAAAACATCATCTAGTACTGAGTACTGAAAATGCTTTAGCAACATGACTAAGGCCATGAAAGAATATAGATAGGAAGGACATATAATAATGGCTTCATACGTAACTGAACAGAGGGAGTTTTCTGTTTTCGTATACGCTATATTTTCGTATTCAGAAGAAAGGGAGTCAATGGGAGGATTAGGCTGAGGAGGGAAGCTCGTAGGAAGTGATTGATGGTAGACCAGAAGGCAGGAATGCCTTCAGGGGGGATGTAATTCTTCTTTGAGTTTCTAGTTCCTTTCTTAATTCTTAGCTCAAAACAAAAGTAGAATAAATAGTTTTTGAATTAATAGATGAAAGGGTAGAGGTATATCAAAAAGAAGGAAGCCCCAAAGCAACCATGAACAATAATAAAAGCATGAGTGAGCTTATAAAAATGTCTTGGTTGTAATAGAGTGAAGGAGTTTATTAATGGACAGCCATTTCCAGCAAAATTGGAGGCACAGTACTTGATGAGAGTGAGTAATGGACTAAGAGTAGGAGGCTGATTAAAGTCTAAAATACATTGTTTTAGAAACCCTGATATGAATAAAGAGTAACACAAAAAATAAAAGCTTAAGATGCATTGACTTTTCCATATTAAAGAAACATCAGTCAAAAATTTTTTGAGTAGGCTACAGAGGCCTTTGATTTCTCCCATCAATTGACTCCAGTATATGGACAGATAGAAATTCTCCCAACTTTCAAGCCTCCTGTACAAAATGCCATAATTTCAAATAAGCCACATCCATCCTTCTTTATACTTTCCCTCATCTCTTGATTGCCTGAAATGCCAAAGTTGGTGCATATACTAGTTGAACACAGGAGCCTTAAAGGAGGTAATGCACATATTCTGTTCAGAGCTGACAATTCATTCATCACTTGTTCTCAACACACTAAGTATACATGAATCTGTGCATTTGCTACAATTTATCACAGAAAAGCTTCTCTGATTAAGGCTGAGAGCAGACTTTTCTACACATGTAAACATAGTTTACACATGTATGCTCTCCTCCAAGGCATATCTGTTTCCATGTCAATTTAGCTAAACAACAGTAGTGACTTTCTACCTGAAGACCTATGATCTTCCTAGTTATGGGTTTTTGACTCTTTTGCCCAAGCATGTTCCTATGTAGTAGGCTTCAAATCCAAGCTGAGAGTGGTTGGTTAACCCTGTAATAGTTGGGCCACTATTGCACTGGTGGGCGCATCTTTCATGGAAGATTGCCACTGTGGTTCATAGGATTGCCACCTTTTTTGTTGGTTTGTTTGTTTCTCTTTAAAAATAAAAACAAAACATTATTTATTCTATTTACATCTGGGTCATAGGCCCCTCCCTCCTCTCCTCCCAGTCCCAACCCCCTTCCACATCCTCTTTCCCCTATACCTCAGGGAAAGGGAGTCCTCCCCCACCCCACTCATCTAGTGTCTGATGGGCAGCTCAGACTTCATGTGGGGCCACTGGTAAGAGGAGTGGAGGATGCTTCTGACGAGGACTCTGTGACTGCTTTTTTGTTTTTGTTTTTGTAATATTTATTTATTATATCACAGTCAGCCTCTGAAAGACTTCACCTAGCAGGGTATCAAAACGTATGCTGAGGTGCATAGCCAAACTTTGCCTGCTTTTGTTTTTTTGTTTTTGTTTTTACATAGTGTTTTTATTAATATAAAGGATTATAGTTTAGCGTGGACTAGTTTTTTGTTTTGTTTTTGTTGTTTGTTGTTTTTTTTAATACGGTTAGATATTATTTTTCTTTATTAATTACACTTTATTCACTTTGTATTCCCCCTGTGGTTCTCTCCCTCCTCCCATCAAAATCTCTCCCTTCCTGCATGCATGCCCCTCCCCAAGTCCACTGATAGGGGAGGTCTTCTTTTCCTTCCTTTTGATCCTAGTCAATTAGGTCTCATCAGAAGTGGCTGCAGTGTCTTCTTCTGTGGCCTGGTAATGCTGCTTCCCCCTCAGGGGGAGGTAATTAAAGAGCAGGCCAAGCAGTTCATATCAGAGACAGTCCCTGTTCCTATTACAATGGAACCCACTTGCCATGGGCTACATCTGTGCAGGGGTCTTAGGTTATCTCCATGCATAGTCCTTGGTTGGAGTATCAGTCTTAGGAAAGACCCCTGTGCTCAGAGTTTTTGGTTCTGTTGCTCTCCTCGTGGAGTTCCTGTCCTCTCCAGATCTTACTGTTTCCCACTTGTGCTCACTCATATAGACATATAATATAGGATAAACCTACTAAAATCTGTCCACCTAAAGAAACTAATCAAGAGGGAGGACCTTTGCTAAAATGCTCAATTCCTATCCAGAAAGGCAAAGAGGATGGACATCAGAAGAAGGAGAAAAGAGGGAAGAAGTCAGGAGCCTGACACAGAGGACCTCTGAAAAGCTCTGCCCTGCAGACTATCAATGCCGATGCTGAGACATATGGGCAACCTTTGGGCAGCGTGCAGGGAATCTTATTGCCTGCTTTTTGATCACTTCCCCCTATTGGGGCTACCACACCAGGCCACAGGGGAAGAGAACAGATACCGTCCTCATGTGACTGGATTGACATCTGAATAAGACAGTTTTCTCCCTATCCTAAAGTCTTGCATAGCACATAATTTTGAAATCTCACAGAACCGGAAAGACAAACATTGTGTGTTATCTCTCATATGTGGCTCCTAGTTTTGAATATTTAGATTTATTTGTTTAACCTGGAATATCTGTAGAAGACAAGAAACTAGAAAGGGACCATTGTGGAGTAGGTAATTTAAACTGTTGTGTGCAGGGGACTAGTAAAACACACATTGCATGAAAATAGAGAAAATGAATACAGGGGATAGAAATCAAGTATTAAGTGGGATAGATAGCTGACATACAAGGGTGTAGAGGCAATATTAACCAAAACAAAATGCATATGAAAAAATCCATATTCAAAACAACTATTTTGCAAGATTATTTTTTAAAAATTTGTTTAAATAAGAGTTGTATTTAGGAATATATATGTATATCCATTTATATATATATATATATATACACATTTGTCACAACATTTAATGAATAATGGTTCAATTAGTTTGAAAGAGAGTATGAAGGGGTATATTATAAGGTTTGGAGGGAGTCAAGGGAAGGAAAAGACAATATAATTATATTGTAATCTTGAAAAATAAAAGAAGTAATGAAAGTAGAGTTGGAAAACAGATATTCTGGATGTTCAGATAATCCCTTCCTATAAGTTATTGCACAATTAAGAAAAATTTCAATACCAGGTGCATGATGCTTCTCTTCTTTCATTTTTCTTTTCTTTTTATTCATTATTTTGATTTATATCTCGGTCATACAACTCTTTTTCTTCTCCTCCCAGTCCCACCCTCCCTCCGGCATCCCCTCTCCCTTATCTTCTTTATGAATGGTTGTCTATAGAGTCCCATAGACTCCCATAATAATACAAGCTTGCCTTTTCTTTTAGTTGTCCACCAAAATAAATGGTAAGCTCCTCTTGTTAAGGATACTTACTACACACCTTGGTTTCAGTATGTAGAGACTCTCTCTGGTACTGAGTTGGAAATTGTCTTTCATCCCGTTTGTTTCATTTCAATATCTTTTATTACAATGAAAATTTCATAAGTATATAAAGTGCTTTGAATAGTCTCACCTCTGACATTCTCTCACATTCCTCCCACTTCTTTATACCTCTCCCCCTCCATACATATTATTTTCTTACATTCATATTTTTGTTTTATGACTCAATGAGTTTAACTAGGGCCATGTGTATATAATATCTCCCCTTGGATTTAGGGAATATCAATAAAAAGGAAATAATGTAACTGTTTGAAGACAAGGAGAAGGGCTGTGAAATGTCATCTTCTGGGCATAACACAGCCCTTGCGATCACAATTTCCCTGCCCAGCTAAGGCTCCTTGTTTTGGGCCTGCATGTGATTGGGCCTGCCAACATTCCATCACAGATCATGGACGTGCTCAAGGGTCCCTATCCCTATTGAAAAACTATTCTCTACTGACATTTTGTGGGACAGAAGAGTCATTATTTTCAGTTAAAAAATCCACTAAAGAGCTAAAGAAGCTATAATGTACAATTCCAAGCACTTTGTTCTTTGGTTTTTGAGACAAAGTTTTGCTGTGTAGCCTTGACTGTGCTGGACTTGCTTTGTAGACGAAGCTGGTCTCAGACTTGTAGATATCTGCCTGCCTCTGCTTCCTCGAGAAGCACTTATAGTTTCTGTAGAGCTTTATCATTATATCATTTTCCTCTCAAAATTCCTTTTGGTTTAGTCATCACTCTTCCATTTGAGTTACAACCTTTTAATATAATATTCTTGTTGCATATGGCTCATAGTTTTTGGATAACTTCTGAACTTTCAGAGACAATACACCAATGATGGTTTGTTACCAAAATGTTTGAGTTCCTAGATAGCCAAGACAAATAAGAAGTCTTTCCTATAAAGGAAACCTTTCTCATTTAGAGCATTTTTCTGTCTTTATTTTATACTTTTATTTTTCTTAAACTGAAATAGAATTATACCATTGCCTCCTCTTTTTTTCCTCACTCTACATTTCCCATATACATATATATGTATGTATGCATATACATATGTACAAATACTACACATAGAACCTTCTGAGTTTTTGCTTATTATATGGGTGTACTTCAGAGCCGATCACTCTGCATTGGATGATCAATAAGAGGTCTCATCCTTGGAAAAGGCCAGCACTTCTTTCAGCAATCATTACTTTTCTGTAGTTATGTGTCTCAGGCTGGAGGTCCCATGATATTTCCCCCTTTCCATATTAATATGTTCATTGATATTGACATTGTTCTGTTCTTGTTATGAAGCCATTTGTAGGAGAAACTGTTTCACAGCAGGCTTTCTTCAATTCTGGCTCTTAGATCTTTCTACTCCCTCTTTCAATGTTCCCTGAGCCATAGAAGCAGGAGCTATAATGTGAATCTGTTGGATCTGCATTCTTGAAAATCTGTTGGTCTCCACATTATATCCAGTTGTGTTTTTCTGTGATAGTTTCTAAGCGATACTTATCTGTGGGTATAAGAATAAGATTTAAAGTGTAGTAAAAATTATGCTGGTCTAGTAGTGGTGGTAGATTTGTTTTTCTAAAGTCCATGGCTTCACTAGTCCCATGGAGACAGATAAGCTTCCACTGAAAGGCACGGTTTCCTTCCTGTTTGGTGGGCCTCAAGTCCAATTAGACAGTTGTTGGTTGTCAATGATTTTTGTGAATGCCACTTATTACATCTTTATGGATATGTCACCATGTTGGTAATTTTCATGGTTAATAGGTGTTACAGCTAGGTTGAACTGTTTAATTCCTTCCATTCCTTGGTAACTTGCAAAGTATTTTTTGGAATCATGGAAGCTAACCCACAGAAAAGAGGTTTAAATCACTCAAGTTCTGTGTCCTAAATGTACAGTGTCTTCAGTAATATGGGCCTATCCTTAACCAAAGGCTATATTAATAATCTCTGTTGTCTTACACGTCATCTGGACTACCCTGAATAATGATTCAAAATGTGTGTGTGTGTGTATTGTTTATAATTGTAGGTAGATATAAAATAATGTGATTCTTTGAGGCTCAACTGAACAACCTTGTTGCTGTATGTCCCTTCTTCCTCCCTCTCCTTCTGTATTGACCTCTCTTCTTCCTGCCTAGTTGGAGCTTCCTCCCTATTTCCTCCCTATTTTTCCACTTTCTATTTTATGTCATTGAATATATCTCCAACTCCCTCCATTAGGCCCTTTAAATTTCCTGGTTTTTGCCATTTCTCCATGTTATACACTCACATCTGAGGATATGCATCTAGAAAGCACAAATGAATAAAAATATATGATGCTTGTCTTTTGGGGTACGGTATACCTCTCTTAGAACCATTTCTTAGACCATTCATTTACCTGAATATTTCATTTCATTTTTCTTTACAGCTGAATTGAATTTCATTAAGTATATATACCACATTTTCCTTAACCATTCTTCTATTGAAGGTCAGTTATTTTGCTTCCATTTCCTTGCTATTGTGAATAGGGCAGCAAGTGTTTGTAGAGTAGGATGGTGAATCTTCTGGGCATATACCATGGCTTGGTATAGCTATATGGTGTTTATTTTTTTTTCCTTATGATTCTCAGCACTGATTTCTATAGTGGCTCCATTAGCTTGTATTTCCACCACCAGTGAGTAAGTGTTCCTTTCTCTCTTTCCAGAACTTTGTGAGCATTCATTGTCAGTTGTTTTGTTCATCTTATCTGTTCTAATTGGAGTAATAAGAAATCTCATAACTGTTTTAATATGCACCTCCCTAATGGTGGAGGGCAATGAACACTTTTTGAGTTATTTCTTAGCCATTTTTTTTTTACTTCTATTTAGAACTCTATGTTAGCTTTCTAACCCATTTTTCAACTGGGTTATTTTTCCTTGACTATTTTAAAAGGTTTTTTTATTATTATTATTCTGGATATTAACCATCTTTCAGGAATTTAGCTGGCAAGGAATGTTTTCCATTCTGTGAGCTTCTTCCTTATTCAGTTGATTGTTTCATTAGATGGACCAAAGGTTTTGATTTCAGCCTTTGTGATCACTTAAAACACATGAAACAATATGATTCTTTTCCCAAATCTCATTTTCAGTGTTTAGATATATGCTAGTAAAGCTACCTTTCTTATGAACTAGCACTAGATTGAATCTAACAGTAACAGAAAAATCTATTGTCCTGTACAGAGAATAATTACAAGTGGATCTCTCTCTCTCCTACTCTCTTCCTCCATCCTCTTCTTCCTTCCTCCCTCCCTCTCCCCTTTGTCTCATAATCCTTTACAGCAGCTGTCACTAGAATTCTGCTGCTTAGAGAACAGCCTCAACAGCTGAAATGGAAAAAACAGAGGACAGTGTCTTAGTGTCTGGGTGTGCTTTCGTGCTTTACCTACCACCTTTTGACAAGGACTGCCATTGTTCAGAAAAAGTTTCTAGACCATGGGCTGTCAACATTTCTTCGCAGGCTGCTTCTTTGATGTTGAATGAATGCACAATGAGTTAGGAGGCAGCTCTGCTCTAAATCTGAGGACTCAGCTGGCAGGATAGTATTTCTTATCTTGCCTCCATCTGAACTTTGTAAAACCAAGTGACACCTGATGAAAGTTGAAGGCAGCAGGACATTGACAAGGAATGGCTCCCACGAAAGTGAAAGTGTATTCTAGTGATGGCTCACTTCCCACCTTAAGTATAAGATGGAGATAATAATTTTGATCTTCATCTTTCCAGTTGTTATTACAATAACCACATCGTTGAGCTGTTGAGAGACTATGCAACAGAAATGTTGTAACAGTGTCTATACACCATAGACACTTAATGGAAGCATGTCTAAAAATTGTCTTCTTTTATTCATTAAAAAAAAAACAAATTGAGTATATTTAATACAGATTTCTCTGGTTTCATTATTTTTTGCTTTGTTTGTTTTTGCAATTTAAAGATGTTTGATTAAAAAGAAGGAAGAGGAGAAGCAGCAGCAACTGATTTTCTTTGAAGAATGCCAGAAATGTGCAGGAAATTTCTTATTCTATAGTAATGCATTCAGATTAAACTTTGAAAATTAGTTTTTTTTCTGTCTTCAAATTACACACTTCTTTAGAGAGCAAGATTATTTTTCCACCCCAATGTTTGGTTGCCATAAAACTAAATGGTTTGCATACTGTGGTTGTTACCCTAAAGGATTGAGGCAAACAAACATTGGTTTACAGGAAAATTCTTTTTTCCCCCCTGTATTTTGAGACAGACTGTCAGTATATAGCCCAGGCTGGCCTGAAACTCACAATGTAGACAAGGCTGCTTTCAAAATCACAGTGATCTATTTGCCTCTGCCTTCTAAGTACTAGAATTAAAGTCATGTACCATGACATCAGTCAGAAGTACTTAGGCTTCTGAAGCATGATTTTTTTCCCTCCAAAGTCATCTTTCTTATCATTCATTCAGTAAAGAAAGACAATTGTCATCAAGTAATTTTAGTAGTGTCATTGTACTGTCAAGAACCTGATATTTCTGTACAGATTGATTGAACTGAATTCTAAACATATTTTCCATGCATTTTTATATTAATTTTTTTTATTTTTATATTAATCACAGGTCATTTACTTTGTATGCCAGCCATAACCCCCTCTATCATTCCCTCCCAATCCCACCCTCCCTCCCTCACCTCTTCCCTGCCCCTTTCCAAGTCCAGTGCTCGGGGAGGTTCTCCTCCCCTTTCATCTGACCCTAGCTTATCAGGTATCTTCAGGGCTGGACTTATAAGAAAAAATCATGTGACGGACAACAAACAGAAGGGGCTGTCATTAAGAATCTACTTCCCATTTTTAATTTACCATCACAAATGTTTCAGTTTGCCTCCATTCTTGACTTTTTTTTTTTTTGACCATTGGATTAGAAAACACTTGTGAAAAGAGAAAATCATTAAGGTTTTATAAGGTATTTGGGTTATAAGGAAGCAATAGGACTGGATAAAAGCGATTCTGAGTGTAAAATAGTGCACTTGATCCCCTTTTGTGAAATATTGTTCAGCTTATAACATACATTGGTTTGTCTACAAATATTAGGCATTAATTAATCTTTCCTTTTTGTCCTGCTTCCTGAGCTTTTTTTTTCACTGGTTTACGTGGTAATCCTTAAAAGAATTTATTTTGGAAAATAGCTTTTGGTGTGCTAACATATAATGCACATTCACTTACAATCTCATAACTTTACACATGGCAAATATTTTAAAAGTCTCTCTGAAGTAACACACTATTTTTGCCTATGAAAAAGTCTTCCAGATCTCAGTACTCTCTTGAGTAAACAGACTGGATTATACATCAATTTAATAACTTGCTCAAACTTGTACTTCTGTTGAATACTGGAATTGAATGTGTTTTCATCAGATTTGGGAATCTGCCTAGCCATAGAAAATGAAACAATAATTTTTTTGTGCCTTAGCCTGGTTTTATTAGAAATGTTGGATAGGTTTTTCCATTGCTGGCATGATAGACAGTGTGTGTCATTGGTTGCAATACGTTTCAAGCACCTTAATTGTAATTTCTTCTATCAGAAATAAAACCAGGAGGAAAACTGATTCTTTTCAGTTAAACTTTGGCTTTTGGAAACTGTTTTGGGTAAGAACAATTTCGCTTAACAAATTACATATTAATCTCAAATCATTGGCCATGAGATAAGAAAAACTACAATAAGTTTTGAAAAGTATTTCAAGGCATAAATTATATATAGACTATTAAAGAGTTGCAGTGAACCTTTACCTTTCAACAAGAGGCAGGAGGAAGTCTGTCATTAAACAATCTGTTGGGCAATAGTATGTTTAACTATCCTCATTGTTTGATTTTAATTATATGTTTGTATCAGGAAACTGATTCACATCCTCTGCGTGTGATCTAAAATTACAGTCTTAAATCTAAGGATATTTGTTATCAAACACTAAGTACCACGAGGAAAGTTAAAAAAAAAGGTGTCTACCCACCACATCTTTGCAATTGCTCTAAATAGTTTTCCCCTTTATTTCTTATGAAACTTTTTTTTTTAACTGAAAAAAAAGAAATGAAGTTAGTAGTCTTAGTATCAGGTGTAAGAGTTTTTCTGTATCATTGCTCACCAGTTTATGACTATTGTCATAATCATATATCAAACAGAAATAAATCTAATTCAGAAAAACAGACATTTAAGGGAATTACCTGTTTTCTGCCTTATTCACATGTCTTGATATTGATTAGAAGTTTCATAGCTCTGTCCTCAATTTAATAAATGAATAATAAAAATTTCAAAAACCCAAGGTCACGTTGATGACTGATTTTTTTTCAAACAACAAAGAACACAGCAGATGACTAGAGCAAGAAACTCTCTCTTATATCTGCAAGGGATCACAGGGGTCACTTGTGCCTGCAACTCTACAACTAGCTTGCAAGAGTTCAGTCCAGGGTCGGGAAATAAACAGTCTTAGGTGCCTATTCTCTGTAGGTAAGCAACTGTAAGTCAAACAACATTCCCTAACTATGGAAGTAAAGAGTGATATCGAAGGACATCTAGTAACCCTCATTCTGCATCAGGTTGCTCACTGCAAAGAATTCCAGCCACCTAGGAGATGCCTAACCCATGCTCCTAAAATGACAATGTGGAGCCTGGTTTTAAATACCACAGTGAGGATAAGGCATTCACCTTATTCTTCCATAGGTTGAAATGTGCTTACATTTTCATTGTTTCTCACTGACAAAGGACTTGAAGAACAATGTTTTCTATTTTCATCATGTCGTATACTATTTTGGAATGTTGGTTCTCTCTGGGTATGTAGGAATGCCAATAAAGCAGGAAGGACTATACATTTTATGCATTAATAAGATAGTATTGGATATTGAGTAAAGAAGTGACCTTTACTTTGTAGTATAGCTAGGCCATCTAGGCAATAGTCTCTGTAACAACTGTGATGTGACTCTCCAGCCACTGCTGAAACATCAGTAAATCGAAGCAGGACATAATCTATTGCCAAGACAGCTGTTCTTTTATTGGCGAAGGCTGACTGAGACTTTCCTATTGCACACTGTTTTCTCCATGAAAGTTTATTTATTGGCTTTTGTTTGTGTTCCCTCGGACTATGCCACCTTGCATAGTAAACATTTGTCCCATGTGATTACATAAAACTGAATTTTAATTAATTAAATTGAAAAGAGTAGTAATTCACTTCTTCAAACATCTTAGTAACATAGCAAGTGCTCAGTAACCATATACAGTGGTGCCTTTCATCGTGGATATTGTTCAGGACATCTTTACCTTTCGCAGAAAGTTGTACTGTTCATCAAAGTGAAATTAAAACATCAAATCTACATTTGTCAATGCCATTCTAACATAACTAAAGCTTTGTTTTTTTAAATTTAAGATCAAGTAATCAATCGCTTTAATTTGAAAAAAAAAATCAACAGCTTACTGCTCCATGTTTTACTCTGAATCCCATGAGGCTTTCATTTAACAAAGAGAGATTGCCAAGGACAAACAAACTTTTAATAAGCAAAACTTTTAGTTTTAAAAATTAATATATTTTAGAGATGGGAACTATCAGACAGATGGGAATGAAATACTCATGGTTTTGAGTGGCCAGAGTAAACTTCATTGACAGGGTTTTGATTAAAGCTAGGAAAGAGCGAGGAAAGAAGCATGTTCTTGGGGAAGTGTGTTCCCGCAGCCATGAGCAGCCTAGGGGAGTAAAGCATCGGAGCCGACAAGGGCGCCAGTGAGGAGGTGATTAGCAGGAACAAATGTAACGTGAGAAATGGCGGGAAGTGTGTGCAGTGCTTTGCAGACCATGGTGAGGACACTGTGAGATGGCTGTAGGGTCTTGACATGAAAAATAACATTTCCTGGCTTATTCTATTAAAGAATCGAGATTAGGATTTCAGCAAGAATGGGATGACTGTACAAGAGAAAAACACTGAGTTACATGGCTTGTAAACTTGCTTCCTTACTCCTCTCAACCTAATTTTCCAGTGTGTCTTATATTTCATACTCTCCCTTGTCAGTCTCCCCCTGAACTGTGGTTTCAGAAATAGAACACAGTGTCCCAGCATGAGAAGATGCTCAGGAGACAATCCTTTCTTGTGATCTGAATTCCATTGTTTCAGTTCTCTGGATTGTTGTCAGTGTTTCCTAAATAATGTAAGTTATTATTGGAGAATTAAACACACATCTGTGTTTATCTTTCTAAATTTTATCCTTACTAATTTAGCTCAATGTTTCGTATTTCCTGTCTTATTTAAAATATAATTGTGGTGTGTAATAGCTCTATTCTTTTTATCCACATTATTGAATCTATTTCTTCCTAAGGCAGGGACAAGAAAAGAAGACTTTGCATTTCACTGTGTGGTATCAAAAGTAGGCAGGGAAGAACAGAAGTAAGGCTTCTTTTCCAAGGTAATGCTAACTCTCAATGAGTGCAATTCAGTTACAAAACTACTCATTTTATTCTTCTTTCATGCTGCTAGAACCCAATGCAGCAAGTGAGTTGCTCGCTGGACCAACTGAACATGTTTATCAACTGTAAAGAAAAATGAAATTGTGAAATTTGCAGATGAAGAAATTGGAAGACTATATGCTAGGAAGGTCACTCTGTACCCAAGGAAAAGTCCGTGTTTTCTCTATGTATGTGGCTTCTAGTATCAAATCCTTTGTTTCGTGTATTAAGATAGAATATAAGCAGATGTCAGGAAAACAGAAATGAAACATTATGAGGTATGGCAAAAAGGACCCTGGTAGAATCTGATTATATAAAGTTTAAAGACAGTAGAGGAAGGGAGTACTGGACTCAGAGAGGTTCAAGGAGGAAGGGGATAGGGTAACAAGGGGCCAAGAGAAAGGCAATCAAAATTTAAGAAATTATGAAAACATATGACCTTACAATTCAAGTAAAAAGGGAATGATGGAATACATGTGATATTAAAAAATGGGAATACAAATATTGGAGGCTAAAATTTTAAGTGGTAACTGGGGAAGGAAGGAGATTTGAAAAGAGGCCTAATGGAAGGTCAACCAAGACTGATGATATATGAAGAATCCCTATAAAAACCCATTCTTTTGTAAGCTAACCACCAATAAAAATAATTTAAAGAGGGAAAACCTTTATTTAAGTTGCAATACAACTATGAGGTATTCATTTATGCCATTTCTGAGACCAATTATTCTTAAGACACTTTTTTTTTTTTGCATTTTTACACATTTAGTACCATTTGGCTCTAGTGAATACTTTCATGTACTTTGTAAGGAATTAACACGCTTTGACACATGTGGAAACAGAATCTCAGAGAAATTTGGAAACATGCATTGAAACTCCTAGCTACAAAGGTTTGTTCTGGATTCACTTAAAAAGAATCTTCAGACTACCAAGTCTGAGAAAGCCAAAAGTACACACACACACACACACACACACACACACACACAAACACATGCACTCACACGCGCACACACACAGACATTTTAAGGAAGGACTTTGTACAGAGGACCCTCCCACAGGTGAGCAATGCTATTACCAAATGACAAGGCTATTAAATGAAAGTCTCAGTGACAGACACTGGCTATCTCCCTACACGGGTTGGCTAGGGAGGCCGCCAAGGCACAGTTCAGTCTGTTGCTATGGCTGTTGGTTGCTCAACATAACTCGAGAGAAAGACCCTATGACTGAAGATAGTACACAGTGTGGTTGCAGGACAAAGAGAAATCGATCTTGAACCGACCAAGAACTCTCTGTCTCAGTCTGCAGTCTAGCTTTCAGAGTGCAGGAAGATGCTATGTAGTTTGCTGGAGGCGAGAAGTCATCAACAGCCTAACCCAGCACTGGTCCATGCAGGTTAAGTACCAACCCACCAGGCAAATTGTTCCTGTTGGTGCAGCCGTCAAAGTAGCCTCCTGCTCTCTGATTAGATCGGAGGTCTGCTCTACAAGGTGTATTTCACACCTGGTCTTGTAAACCAGGGGGCGGGGAGGAATCATGGTTAGGGAGGTCACGGACTCTAGGAGAAAACCCACAGTTGTTTTGCCAAATGGTTGTTCTCAGACTGTTTGTATCTATAGTTTTGGGCTGCAATCACACTCGGTCAGAGAAGCTCCTCTTTCCAGTGGGTAGCGGTTGGTGGAGAGATTTACGAATCTTCCAAGTGCAGAGACTCAATAGGTCTGTCTGTTGCCCACGGGTGGGACATTTGTATCAGCCTGTCCCCCACAGCAAACGTCTCAGAAGAGGGAAGAGAAAGAATGTGAAGCTGGAGGCTGGGAGGGGTTCTGTGAAATTATGCCTTCTAGACATGACATAACTGTTCGTGCGTGAATGAACAGCAGCTGTGGTTGTCTGCACAAGCCCTGGATAAGATCTGGCTATAAAAATTCTAGCCAGGAGTAGGTAGGGGCTACCAAGGTCACACCCATCAATGAGGCAGGTGATGGCTGCTGGTGGAGGGACTTAGTTTTCTCTGTGGGGATGGGCACTGGTGGCTTGCCCACGCCTAGTGGATCATTCCACATCTATGTCCGTATGGGCAGCAATGGCTGAATTCAGTACATGAAAGACATGTACATACATAGAGACACACAAACAAATGAAATATGTCGGGACGTTCCATGCACAGAGTTGTAGTGGAGGGCTAGGTGTTGATTGCATACACTTTTATGCATCCGTCAGTCCATTCTCTTGGCCCTTTTGGATAGCGCTTCTGTGAACACAGAAATACATACAGTACCGCTTAGTACAGATCTTACTTCCTGTGGATCTACGCTGATGAGTGGGATTTTGAGATCACAGGAGAGCTTCGTTTTTCATTTCTGAGGAGCATCCACTCTTTTTCATAAAACCTGTGCTAAATCAAATGTCCACTAGGCATATCTACAAGCTCTTTTGTCTCCATATCCTCAGCAACATTTGTCCTCATTTTTTCATTTTTAGAACAACCGTTCTGACAGGTGTGAGATGATATCTCACGGTGGCTTTATTTTCATTTTCTATTGATTACTCACTTTCTTTCCAAGTACTATTCTTTTGTGTATTACCTTCTCTAACACTCACTGTACATTTTAAAATTGGTTTTCTATGTTTTCTGTTGAATTGTTAACTCATTTAAGTAATTTATGTATTAATCCTTTCTTGGATATATGGTTCATAAATATTTCTAACCAATCCAGAGGTTATCATAGCACACTATTGCTGTCTCTTGGTGTTCTGCTCTTTTCAGAAGGGAGATGGAACAGGCCTAGATCTAGAGGAGAGGGGAGATGGGAGAGTGCTCGGAGAATTAGAAGGAAGAGAAACTAGTTAGGATGTGTTATATGAGAAAATTTATTTTCAATTAAAAAGTGAAACAAAATGCAAAGTAAATAAAATGTAATTAATATAAAAATAATTTAAAAAGTGAAATAAAAAATTTTAAATGTTATAATTTTCTTTGAAGTTAAAGAATCTACTTGGCTTCTTGTCAGTAACAAAAACCAGGATTGCTCAATAGTGACTGCAAAGAAAGGGAAGGGAAGGGAAGGGAAGGGAAGGGAAGGGAAGGGAAGGGAAGGGAAGGGATTTTAATTTACATATAGATAGTGCCAGTTTTATGCACAGTCATTTTAGGGGATATAAATCAGAACTGTAATCCCACTTGACTACTTTTTTTTTCTACCTGACTACTTTTAAAATTTTTTTCAGCTATTTAAGGTGAATTAAAAAAAACACAAATTTTAAGGATAAATATATAAATTAGAGATTAATTTGTTTCCTAAGTGTGGTCCAAAAGTATGAAAAGAAAAAGAATAAAAAAGTTATATATCAGTTGTAAATGGTTCTGGAGCCTTAGCTGTAAAATGTGTCAGGAGGAAGGCATCTATTAGAACGTGAACAAGTCAATTGAAAGGTCAAGCTACATCAATAAATAAAAAGGCCAAGCAAGCCCTTTAGATAATGACCAGATCTCTGGAAAGTTAATGAGTTTCTACCATGAAAAATCTATTAGTCCTGGTCATGAATTCCAAATGTAGTGCAAAGATGATTTGGACAGAAAGAAATTGCCATAAGTTGTTATTGACATTTAATCATTCATATCTCAGCACTCAGAGATCACAACCCAATGCCCACTGTTTTATAGTATCTATGATCTCATGGAAAAAAAAAATTCTCTGTTTTAAAACTGCTTTTTACTGAATTGTGTAATTTTGCCCTGTTAAATACAGAGTAAAATGCTAGATTGGATCTTAGTCAGACTCACAGTTTTTCATCTTCGTTACAATTTATTTAGTTTTCAACGGAAAGAGTAAGGAAATTACACTGACATGGACAGTCACAAATACGTTGTGATTTTATGACATCTGCTTTTACTTAATGGTCATTTATATTGACACCAGAAAAATCTTCATTGAATAAAGTAAACTAACATTTTAATTGGGAAATACCTATATTTATCTGACTGTATAGAGACAGACCTTCTGAGTACTCATAAATTGAGGTTTTAATTAGGATAATATATGCCTGCTGTTTTGTATGTTTGAATATACATTGATAGCATCCAAATCAAAACCTTTCAGATGGCTGAACCTGGATGACTGGGAAACGTCAGAAGGAAGGTTTTTCGAAGGTGTTGATGGCTATCAGCCCTACCCACAGAAAGGCTGACAATGTGTGCGTAAGCTCCTCCCAGGAATATGTTTACAACTTACAGATTTCAAAGCAAGTCAGAATAGTTGCTTTCAAAAACCTGTAACTAGCATAAAACTGGACAAATGAACTTTATCATAACCTGAGTATCTAATATTAATGAAACCTGGCTGTTAAAATTAAATAAAAGATGGAGTTTTTCTTATGTCCAACCGTTTTTCACATAAAATCAATGGCATTCTGAATTAGATCTAAACTGATATGTGAATGACAGAAATCATTAGCATAGGGTATAAATTAGAAATTTATTTTAAGAACGTAACATTTTAGTATGAGTTTTACTACTTACTATCAAAATAAGGTGTAATTACTAGTGAAAAAAATCACATACATTGTCTGATGTTTTAAATCTCTACAATATACATTTGCTCAGAAGCAAAATAAGATATTTGTTTACTAAAATTCCAAGGCAAGCATCAATGTAACATGAAAAATATTGGACAGTTTATCTTGATGTTTATTAATGTTGTGAGAAAAAGAAAGGCAATTTCTAATCATGAATAACAAATATAGTACTGAGTTGGAAAAATGTTTTACTATTCTGACTTAAAGCAATTAAGGTATAGTTGGTGACTAGACTTCCTTAAGACAGAAAAAAAGGAAAGAAAGCAATGTAAGTGATAATTAAAAGTCACTAAATAATAAAATTTCTCATAGATAGATGGGCATTCCATGAAGAAATAAAAAAAAAAAAGAGTGAGTGAATGTGTTTCTGAATCATGTTTAAAAGAATGTGAACATTAATTTTTAAATACTGATCATTAGTTCTCATGCATTCCGGCTAAAACAATAAATTGTTGTATCGCAAATACCTTAAAGTATTATTTGAAATAGTCTAAACAAAAAACACACATTAATCAACAGCATATATAAAATCAATGGGAAGTTCACATTACTAGAAAGCTAAGATGAAACTGTGAGGTGATGAAGTAGCTAGGAGCCATTCTGTATAAAGTATAGCTAATTTGTTAAAGGAACATTTGTTGGATTTCCATAGTTCAGTGGGAATAAGGATTGCCACATGGGGAACAAATCAGTACCAACTATCTGTAGAAACAAAGAGTAAGTCACAGTAAGAAAACACTGGACAGTCTCAATACATATTACACTGAGTAGAGAAATTAAATTTTCTAACGTAGATTCACTGTAAATATTTAAATCCTGATTAGAGAAATAACTTTTCTATTCTTTTAACAATCTTCTAAATTTCAGAGTAGATGGATTACCCATATTACTTTGGAAAAATACTGGACTGTTATTGACAAATTCAAAAATATAATTTAATGAATCATGCTTTTAAAACATTTGTTTTTTATTTCTTTTTGTTTATAGAAACTTTACAAATTCTTAAAACACTATACTGCAGTTCTGTCTCATGGAATTTTGTCTTGCTAGAACTAGAACTCTTCTGTCTATGTCACCACAGTACAGTAGACTATTTTTACTGGGTAGTGCAAAGCCCCTGGCTTTGTTCTCTTCTCTCAAGATGGCTTTTTCATTTCAAGAACATCTCCATATAATCTTTAAGATACTTTCTCTACTTCACTGGAATCTATCACAGAAAGGTGGTGAGATTTGCTCCGAATGTGTAGAGCACTTTGGATGGTAAAATAATTGACTAATGCAAAAAAGAATATTTGTCAAGAACTGAGACACTTTAAATTGTAGGTGTGATGCCTTTTATCATTTTTCATACCCACCTATTATACAGTTAAATGTACATCTAATAAACAGTTAAGAACAACAATAAATTAACAGTGATAGAAAATAGAATAATTTAAACACTGTATTATTTAAGCATTTTAAAGTTACAAATGGCTTATCCCTATACTTTTTCATTTAATATTCTTGGTCATGAGTAACTGAAACCATGTAAATCAAAGCCAAGAATCAGGAAAGCGTTCACATAAACATGTTAACAGTATGAATTCCTCAAATGGGAGGAATTCCGCCTGATGTATTTGTGTCTCTGTCAATTTCTTTAAACCGTGTATGGTTGTCTCAGAATATGGATCTTTTTTGTTGTTGTTGTTCCTTCCTAAATTTATTTCTATGTATTTTATGACATTTGTAAATTAAATAATTCCTTGGTTTCCTTTTGCATAGTTTACTGTTCCTAATTTTTATATCTTTTGCAATTTTACTGTTTTATTTATTAATTTTCAGTTTTTGACAGTCTTTCACACAGATGTATCCAATCTTTTCACATCACTCCTCAGGCAGGAGTGAGCCCAAGACAGATGACCCCTGTATGGGGCCGTGAGGCTGAGCCTGGTCCAGGGGCAAGTCAGAGATGACCACCAGTCTAGCAACTAGCAGGCCTTGGGGCGGGGGGGGGGGGGGGGGGAGGGGAAGGAAGAAGGGTGGCCAGACCATGTGGAAGATGATTCCCTTCCTGGTACCCTAATGCAGAGACAGGAGATAGAACTCCTGAGATCACTCCTAAGATGAACCTAGATGCTCTGAGCCCTCAAGAAATCAATAAGAGGAGCAAATAAGTGGTGGAGAAACAGAAGGATGTGGGCAAATGAATGAAGAGAGGCAAAACAGGAGATTCAAGGGTAGTGGGGAAAGTGAGTAACCAGTGCTGTCACCTGAGACCACAGTACAGTCCTGGCCTGTGCCATCACTGGGGTACACCTGTGCTGCCATCAAGGACCACGTCTAGGTCTGTGACCCTGCAGCAGTAGGTGTTTTTTGCCACCAAAGGCATACATTCCCGGTCTAGGCTGCTGCCTGGGGACATGTTGATGTCTGAGAGCACTGCAGAACTGGCCCCACCCCTCACACAGGCATCATGGGAGAACTGCTTCTGGGGCCTTAACAGCAGGAGGGCTGACCCTGCTTCCAATCAGCTGCAGTAGTAGAGAGAGGACCCCCAACCCTTCCAAACCCTGTCCCTCTTCCTGGTAACATCACCCAGGAAGCCTAGTAGCTGGCTCTATTTGTGGCCCCCAGGATATGAGCTTGGGAGAGCTGGGGCTGCCATTCATCTGCCGCTCATCTCTACGTATTTCCCTGAATCTGAAAAAAATCAAAGACAGCATTCAGTTGGGTCTTCAGTCTCTACTCCTCTTAGCCACTCTGTGTCTTTTTTTTCTATTTTTAATTAATTTAATTTTTATTAATTACAATTTATTCACTTTGTATCCCAGCTGTAGCCCCCTCCCTTATCTCCTCCCAATCCTACCCTCCTTCCCTCTTCTCCTCCCATGCCCCTCGCAGTGCCTTTTGATTGAGAAATTTAATCAACTTATACTCATGGTGACAACTGACAAGTAAGGATTTCTTTCCTAATTGATTTCTTGTTGGTTTACTATATTCTTTGTTCTAGTCTTGCTGTCATCTTTTGTGATCAATAATTTTCAAGACTGGCATAATTTGATTCCCTCTCTATGATATAAATTTAAAACACACAAAATAAAGAAAATTATTCTATGATTACCCTTTTGCCACTAAACAAAAACTAACAATTATCAAAAATATAGGAATTAATGTTGTTTTGAGTTAATTTCTCCCTGTGTAGCCAGACTGCATCATGGTCTTCCTATACACATTACAACTGCTGAGATTATGGGCCTGTGTTCTTCCTCAACTATTTTCTCTTTTCTTTTTTGAAATCAATTGCTTTCATTTGGGATTTCCTACTTCATACATAGATCCTTTCTACAACAACAACACCAACAACAAAATTATTCACAGAAGACTATCCCACTGACATTATAATACACTGAAACATTTCAAATGAATAGAAAAATAAAACATATTGTTTGTATATAAAACTACACTATGATGAAAAAGCTTTTAAGTATAGAAATGTGAGCCTTTCTCATGGTCTTTCTCAATTGTTGCTATTAGTGATTTTTTTGGTAGGGTGGCTTATTTAGAACTTTTATTAATGCAACATTTATTATTATTATTAATATATATTATTAAGGCAATATTTCTAAACTTGTGTTGTAGGTAACAGTCAATTGCCTAAGCATGAATAATGATATATAGCATTATGAAGATTTGAGTATAAAAGGTTTCTGAAGTTGCAAAAAAGTTTACTCTGAAAGTGGAAACCTTAATCCAAGAGGGTTCCCCAATAATAGGACCAGGAACCATCTCTGAAATGAACTCATGGGCTGACTCTTGGATCACCTCCACCTGGGGAGGTGGGGAGCAGCCTTACCAGGCCACAGAAGAAGACAATGCAGCCAGTCCTGATGAGAACTGATAAACTATGAACAGCTGGAAGGGGAAGAGGAACTCTCCTATCATTGGAGTAGGGGAGGGGCATCAGAGAAGAAGAGGGGGAGAGGGAGGGTAGGGAGGGGGGCTACAGCTGGGAAACAAAGTGAATAAATTGTAATTAATAAAAAAAACACAAAGTAAAGTTCACTGTTATAAAAAACATAGTGGAAACCTTCTTGCTCTAATACTTTTGGAAGGTGCAATGCAAGCTGCTAAAAGAAAAAAAAAAGATCAGTCAGTAGTTCTAGGCAGCCTAAAACCTATGAGCTTCAAAAATGACAAGTTAAAAAAATAGCCACAATGATGCAATAGCAATACTTATTTCTAGGGGTTAGGCAACAACTGTCTAATTTTTATTAAGGATCACTGCATAGGATAGAATTTATATCTTGTACAAGTACTTATGACAGGCAGGCGAGGTCATAAATCCTAAAAAGAAACTACGACCTTCATTTGCCTATGTAGTTCTCCCTTATCACAGAATGCATGTATGAAGTTATCAAAAAAAAGTTAAAAATTTAAATAAAGTAATTTCAAAACAACATTTTCAAATTGAAAGACTTTTTTCTTTTATTTATTTATTTTATTACAATTTATTCACTTTGTATCCCAGCTGTAGCCCCCTCCCTTCTCTCCTCCCAGCCCTGCCTTCCCTCCCTCTTCTCCTCCCATGCTCCTCCCCCAGTCCCAGATAGGGGAGGTCCTTCTCCCTTTCTCTCTGACTCTAGCCTATCAGGTCTCATTAGGACTGGCTGCACTGTTTTCCTCTGTGGCCTGGTAAGGCTGAATGGTATATTCTAACTTATAAGTGGATATTAGAGATATAATATAGGATAATCATAATAAAATCTGTACCTAAAGAAACAAAGCAAAAAGGAGGACCCTGGGTATGATGCTCAATCCTCATTCAATTGAAAAGCATTTTTTTTATTTTGTTTTTTTTTAAATTCATTTATTTTTTATTACTATTTATTCACTTTGTATCCCAGTTGTAACCTCATCCCTTGCCACTTCCCAAACCCACCCTCCCTCCTCTTCTCTTCCCATGTCCCTCCCCAAAGTCCACTGATAGGGGAGGTCCTTCTCCCCTTCCATCCGACCCTAGCCTATCAGGTCTCATCCTGACTGGCTGCATTATCTTCCTCTGTGGCCTGGTAAGGCTGCCCCCCCTCAGGGGGAGATGATCGAACAGCTAGCCACTGAGTTCATGTCAGGGACAGTACCTGTTCTCATTATTAGGGAACTCACTTGGATACTGAGCTGCCCTGAACTTCATCTGTGCAGGGGTTCTAGGTTATCTCCATGCATGGTCCTTGGTTGGAGTATCAGTCTCAGAAAAGACCACTGTGCCCAGACTTTTTGGTTGTGTTGCTCTCCTTGTGGAGCTCCTGTTCTCTCCAGGTGTTTCTATCTCCCCCTTCTTTCATAAGATTCTGCCCAAAGTTTGGCTATGAGCCTCAGCATCTGCTTACATACACTGCTGGGTAGAGTCTTTCAGAGGCCCTCTGTGATATGCTCCTGTCCTGTTCCCTGTTTTCTCCCTCTTCCGATGTCCATCCCATTTGCCTTTCTGAGTGAGGATTGATCATCTTATCCAGGGTCCTCCTTCTTGCTTAGCTCCTTTAGGTGTAAACATTTTAGTATGTTTATCCTATTATATGTCTAATATCTGCTTGTAAGTGAGTATACACCATGCATTTTTAATTCAGATACATTACTCTTAGGGAAATTAAGTCCCTGTGTATAAACGTAGAACAGCAGAGACATCTTTTACCTTCTAACATGTTTTAATATTTTTCTCTAAGCAAAAGTCAGAGAAAGGGTTTGTATTTACTTTGACATAAAGAGAAAAATACAGACTTGCTATATTTTAATTATTAGCTAAGGTGTAAGATTAGCTTAAAGTGATTGGTTTGATTGAAAATCATTTGAACATATTCTTTACGATCATAACCTTCCTGGCAGCACAGTTTATTTTTTTTTAAATGTGTTTGGCAGAATAAAAATAAAATAATGTGTCCAATAGTAACATCTCTGGATCCCGGGAATCTGTACTATTTCCCTGTCTGGAAAGATCTGATGGCTCTGAAAGCCTTCACTGTACATCTGGCCACTCACACATCCGTGTTTCTACCTCTGCCCTAGCTGGAAAACCAGTGAGTAATAATAGTGTTGCAGGTCTCCCGTGGATAGCTAGGAAATTCCTGAGCTTTGTGATCAGAATATTCTCTCCACTACAAATACTGAGGAACTATTCATGTGTAGGCCGTCTTACCACTCTGTATTTTAATAGTATCTGTTCCCAGGTTCAGAAAACACTGGGGTGTCATTCTAAGAAGATTATTTATCTTTCAGTAATGAGGAGAACCATCTCTTTGGCAAAATACCTACGGGTTATGTAATTAAAGGATTTCACACATAACATTGCAAGCATAGTTTGCAAGCTTTGTTTGTGTCAAAGCTTGTGCAATACGGTCGAATTAGTCAGATTTTGACATTAAAAACAAGGGAAATGTTTGACTCATCAAAACCAAGTCGTCAGGAGTATCTGAGGTGGCTGTGCTCATGTAGCTCTAGATGACTACCACTTCTCACAAGCAGGGAAAACAGCTAAAATTACAAAGGAGGGGATTTGTCATTGCGGAGTTGCTGACTTGAGGTGACCTGAAATCCTGTGGGAAGTCTACAAATGTGTATCATTTGCTGACAACAGTCTGAGATGCCAGCAGTGTGTAAAACACACATACACACACACACACACACACACACCATTTCAGTAAATGCATGTTACATGTAAAAAAATAGGGTATTAGCAAAACAAAAATATTTTTATAATATATACAAAACTAAACCAGTTGGAAGGAAAGGCAGCAAAGGCAAGGGAAGATGGGATGGTGATGATCAGCATTCTCCCTTAAAGTGTTAATTCAAGTCTACACTAGAAGAGTATTTAAAAAAATGTAGAAGCCAATAAAAAGCTGAGTATTTAGAAGTTCCTTAGTCCTAAGTGAATGAAATTTTAATCAGAAAATTGGCACAAAGTCCCTGTAAATGCCCTAGGCTTTCTATGGTGCCCCTGAATAGAAGGTCAGAAAAATGTATCAGACACACAAAATGAGGCCTAAAAAAATTTCAGTTCAGCACAACAATTTGATCTGCTCTTCTCCCCATGTCTTCTTCAGCAGAACACAAAGTAAACCTTCACAGACATCAGGCCATCTAGATTCTCCACAATGCCCTCTGTGAAAGTCTCTGTCTTTACTGAGACACAGACATAAATCACTTCCTTATTGATGTTGGTGGCCATGGGGTCTATGTTAACAGAGATTGAGTTTTCTAAAACCACCAGTTCAAAATCTATATTTAAATGGTACAGCATTTAGTAATCATTAATATAATTAAAACTGCAAAATTTAAACTGATTTTTTTTTAAAAGACAGTGTCTTACTGTGTAGCCTAGAATGGCCTCAAACTTAGAATAATTCTGCCTCAACTTCTTTAGTGCTGGAATTATAGTTAAATTTATTTTAAAATTACATATAACAGAATTTGTAAACTGAAATGTTGATTTTTCAGAAAATATGAAAGATGAAGCAAAGAAATAAAAAAGACAAAACAAAACCAAGAGACGTATGAAACACTACAAAATTAAGTGCATACATGTCATTATATTTCACATCTCAGAAGCAAAAGAAGCACTAGGAGGCACAGAAACATATTTCAAAAGAAACTGTAAACTTAAAAAGTGGCAAAACTATGAATTTTAGTATGTTTATCTTATATTATATGGCTAATATCCACTTATAAGTGAGTACATACCATATGTGTCTTTCTGCTTCTGGGATACCTCACTCAGGATGATCATCTCTAGTTTCCACATTTGTCTGCAAATTTCATGATTTCCTTGTTTTTAATTGCTGAGTGGTATTCCATTGTGTAAATGTACCACAATTTCTATATCCATTCCTCCTTTGAGAGACATCTAGCTTGTTTCCAGATTCTGGCTATTATGAATAAAGCTGCTATGAACATGGTTGAACAAATGTTCTTGTGTGGTCTAGCATCTTTTGGATATATGTCCAGGAGTGGAATAGCTGGATCTTGAGGTAGCACTATTCTTTTTTTTTTTCAATGCAGTTTATTCAGGAACATTGAACAATCCTCGGACCCCGGGGAAAGCCAGCCCACAGCTTAAATAGCCTCTGGGTAGCCAACCCAGGCGTGCCACGGGGGCAATGCAGATAGGTCCACATACATGGAAGCAAGCCAGATCCTCGGCCTTAGCCAAATGTGGAGTTGTTCGTGACAGAGAGCACTCACCATCGGGAAGGTGGAAGGCGAAAACCAGCTCCTATTCTTAATTCCAGGAGATGACAAGAAACAGGACAGGAGCCTTCCACAGGGGGCCCCTGAAAGACTCTACCCATCAGGGTATCAAAGGGGATGCTGAGAATCATAGCCAAACTTTGGGCAGAGTGCAGGGATCCTAAAGGAAGAGGGGGAAGATAGAAAGACCTGGAGGGGACAGGAGCTCCACAAGGAGAGCAACAGAGACAAAAAACCTGGGCCCAGGGAGCCCTGCAAAGACTGATACTCTAACCAAAGACCATGCATGGAGATGACGGAGACTCCTGTTTAGAGGAAACCCATAAGCTGTTCAGTTACCAAGTGGGTTCCCTCGTAAGGAGAGCATGGGCTGTCTCTGACATGAACTCAGTGGCCAGCTCTTTGATCACCTCCCCCTGGGGTCTGCAGCCTTGCCAGGCACAGAACAAGACAATGCAGGCAGCCCTGATGAGACCTGATAGGCTAGATTCAGATAGAAGGGAAGGAGGACCTCCCCTATGAGGGGATGAGGGAAAGGGCATAGGGGGAGAAGAGGGAGGGTGGATGAGATTGGGAAGAGGTGAGGGAGAGTGCTACAGCCAAGATACAAAGTGAATAAATTGTAATAAGTAAACAAATAAATTTATAGATAAATAAATAAATGAAAGAATTATAAAACTAAATAATAATAATAACAATAATAATAATAATAATAATAATAACTGACAAAAGTAAGCCACAGATGTAACAGTACTATGGAACTCAATCCAGGTATACTCACATGAATACAGTAGAAAATGACAGGATATCAAGAAGTCAAGGATGTAGTTATATCATAATCTCAAAAAATAAAAGAGGTAATAAAAGAGGAAAGTCAACACTGAGTGATGCAACTAATAAAACTGGCTAAAATAGAACTGGCCTGGCCTGGGAAAAAGAAGTCTATGAAAAGCAGTAGGAAGCATTACACTTCCTTGTGACATTTTGAATTTGTGATCTTAAATATTATCTCTTCTTTATACATTTAGGAAGCGTGTACACAAGTCTTGGCCATTTGAGTTAAACAAGACAAGGCAAAAAGTTAAGTATTGGTAAAAGTAAACAATAGTCATTCTTTTAAACAGAAAACAAAATATAAAAGCTCTTAGTATTCCACATGTAAAACTAGAACCACAGGACGTAGTAACATGCTTTGTTTGCAAAAATTATCATGTGTTGATCTTACGACAGATTTTTAATCTGAAAAATATTATAACATATGAACAAACTAAAGTTAAATATCGTGGGAGACATTTAGTAATAGTTATATACGAATTTCAAAAATTACAAATAACCCTTAAAAAGAAAAAGAGGACTAAACCAAGTTCTCAGATAGATATATATATATATTTCATATTAATATACAGTACTATATATAATATTAATATTAATGTTCAGAATCATATTCAATTTTGACATTTTATTTATTTTCTCATTCTAAAATATGTATTGACAATCTAATATGTGCTAGGCTAATTGCCACTGGATGGTAGACAGCTACTTTTTGGTATTTAAACTCTATAGTGTAAGAGATATTTGGTAAAAATAGACACATAGTGAATGTGTAAATGATAAAAGATTGCAGAAGACTGATATTAACGCCTTTGTGGCTGCGAAACTGAAGGAGGAGCTTGCTGACAGGACGTAGTGACCCTGGGAACATGATTGTTAGAGATTTTTTTTTAACTGAATTTTGCTTTATGAACACTAGGAAACATTAAGAACAATCTTAAAATTAATTTTGGTTATTAATTGATTGACTGGATGATAAAGAGTGTGTAAGCCTGGTTGGGAAAATGTGGATTTGGGCTCCCAGTTAGGGAAGCAATGAGATTGACTGGGATGTGAATGCTGACCTTAAGGATGCTTGGGTTCAGATACACTTGGGAAACAGATTTGAGACCCACTCTTATCAATGGTAAATAAAAAAACCACAGTATATATTTTCATATGTATATTTTAAGTGAGAAGAACCTATTTAGCTGAGGCTGTTGTGATGATGATATGTCTTTCTGAGTAGACTGGGAAGAGGGCGGATCTCCCTCAGGAGTGAAGGAGCATGGTCCCAGCTTTTCAGAACTCAAGAGTCATCTCGGTACATAGCATCACAAGGTTGCCTGCATCTCTGCCTTTGAGAATATCTTTTCTTAAGCCCTATTCACTGTGGAACAGTACCGTAGATTATGCATCCAATTTCAATTGATGACTAATGGCTACATAGTAGCGTTTGCCAAGGCGCTAATGTACAGCAGGTGCTGTGCTAGATATTGCACACCTACTTAATATCTATACCTTTGGGATAAACTATTTTAAGTCTATTAGTTAATGTGCTGAAAGCCGCAGATGGAATGACAATTCTAGGTCTGCATATTTCTGATGGTCACATTGTCTTGTGACATTTTATCATTTCCAAGTTCTGTTTTCCCTTTCCTTTGATTTGCACAATGATGGGTTTCCCCTGAGTTATGATTCCTGGCTTTTGACTGTAAATCAGCCATGACCAGATTTCATAGTTTCATCTTCTTTCTATCTTCATACTCCCTGGTGTTGTGTACTTATTAGGTTCAACTGCCTCCTCCAATGCCACAGAAACTACAGTATTTTTCCTTTCGTCTATTTTTTGACACAGCTATCAAAATGTTGGCACTGCATGCCGTGCCTTTTGAAACCTATTCTAGATATATGCTGCTTATTGCTTTATCCCTGTGTCTGTGACCACTGCAATGCGGCCCAGCTGTTTCTTTGTCTAACATGTGCCTTCTTCTGTGTGACGGCGGAGGGACATCCTGAAACCATCTCACTTCTCTTGCAGAACTTGGCTTCCTCTGAAATTTGGACTGTTGCTAGCTACATAAATTGCAAGACTAGTCCTTGGACTTTAAAAGCATAAGAAAACTCACTTCAGCTCACTTCAGTAATAAAGGAACACCGATTCTTAAAGTGAAAATCGAGTGCAGAGATGGCCAGCACAGTTCCTTTTTTCTTGTGCCCAGATTTACGCATTTTTGACACCAGAATAGTTGCATTTATTCAACTAACTGGGTCGTACTTGTGCTGCCAGACAGGAATTTTAGCTAAGTGTTAATTTTTAAAATATGGGAAAGAGAAAAATTAACCTTAATCTAAAAAAAAAAAAAAGTATTTGATTAAATTAGTGAAAACCATTACAGCAAATCTGGAGAATATATCCTCAACTGCTATTTATTCAGTTCAGGAATGAAAAAGTGACACTGCGAGTAACTTATCTGCACGTAATGTGTTATGCTCCACTAGAGCTAAACCCCTAAGCCTAACGTTTGATTGGAAACATCAGGCTACTGTAAGTTAGAAGAGCAAATGCATTCTTTGCTGGAAGATGGAAGGAGTGGCCCCTGTCCCAGATAGGTCAGCCAAGAGCTAGAGGGAGGAGAAGAGTGGAGCAAAAATCAAAATTTATTAAACCATATTGTATGCATTTAAAAAGCATATTTTATGTTATTTCTTCCAGGTAAAAAGAAGAAAAATCTGTTAACAATTTACACTGTTTATTTTTGCTCCCCAAGAGTGTCTGTTAATTTGGAGTAGTAATATGTGCATAAAGTTTTTCATTATTTTGTAACGTTTTATGGATAAACACACTTTTAAATTTAGGTTGTAATGTGGTCCTTTGGTTTCTTCTTTGCACATGTGTGCAGGTTTCACTGTCTGGCCATTGCAGATGTATGATTTTGACATAGAAAAAAAAAAAAAACCTCTATGTTCTAAGACCCTAAGTCACTCTCCAGTCTAAGTTTGCCCTGTGGGGCCATGGAGTGAGGGCTGGATAGCTTGAACAAAATATGGTAGAAGGATAGAGAAAGGGGTAAGCTTGAGCAGTCCTCAGAAGAGCATCGGTGGTTAGTAAGCAAAGACAGCATTAGCCTGCTTTCTACTTTTACAAAATAAAAACAGCATTTTTTTTCTTATTGTGCCCGTTAGGCTGTCCAATACTGATTGCTTAAGAGGAAAAAAAATTATCACAAGAATTCTTGAGTGTTTTTCAGAGCCTGGCTTGGGTGGCTAATTCAGAAATTTGCAGCATGTCTGGTTTTCCCCAAGATCACTGGCTTTCATCAGGCTCTGTGAGAGTTGGAGATATGCTGTTCCCAAGTAGATCCGGAACACTCTCTTTGGACTCTGTAGTTGATGCGCAGTATTTAGTTATTTATTTTCAAAGAGAAGGTGACGTTCTCATGTCCCACTCAACTGGGTCTCAAAACAAAGTTGCTTGCATTCCATAGATAATTGGTTCAGAGCAAATCACTAAGATTCTGACCAGAACCTCTGTTTTCTAGCATTGAAAGACAACCGGTTTAGAATTAGACATCTTGCAGGCATACACTTGGCGGCACCAGTTGTCCCTGACTTTACACCTAGCCCACAAGCCTGATCCTTTCTTTTGGATGTTTTCTCTTAGAAACCCTTTTCTTGATTCAGGCAATATGAATTCTATAGAAATAGAATGAGTCCATGGAAGCTTGGGTGATATGTATAAGCACTGCCATCCTCAATATAAACAAATGGAGATAAAACACTTACAACAAGGTGTTGAGTCTCCTTACTGTGTCACTCAGAGTGCATCAGACTGGGTGCTGTGACATATTAAAGGATACAGTAGCAATGTTAGTGTTAGATGAAATCAGGAAACAAGAATAATAAAGATGTGTTACATTCATATCTGTGTCATTAAAAGTACATTAAGAAACACACAGACACATAGGATAATATTTTACAATATCAGCTACAAATGTACTATTACAAAGATAAAGTGAACCAAGATGTATAGTTTAACAAAATATTTTTGATTCCTGGTCTCATTATTGAAGAGATAATTGTTGAATTACAGTATTAGTAGGGGCCTTTTCTAATGCCTGTCCTCCCAAATAATTGACACAGAGACATATTAGATATATTCAACAAGCTCTATAATTGGATAGATATTCATCTATTCTAACCCATTTATGTTACTCTGGCTACCTCCCAGCCACATGCCCTTTTACCTGTCATCTCAATGTTGCCTTGGCCTTTTGCTGTCTGCTGTAACTTTTCATCCTCATGGCAAACTCTTCATTGTTCTCCTCATGGACACTTCTTATCTCTCTCCTCTCTCTTTCCATTCCTTGTGAGATCGAAAGTCCAGCTTTCCTATTTCCTCTGCCCAATCATTGGCTGTCCAGCTTCTTTATTAACCAATTGCAGATAATTGGGTAGCAATGTTTACACACTGATACAGAAGATTCTTCATAGAAAAGACTGTGCCCATGTTTGGACTGCAACCAGATCTCAGGGCACAGAAATCAGCATCTGAATACACAGTGTACAAGACCATCACCCAACAGATAATATCTTTTCTGAATCTCTCTTCTTAATTATTATATTTCTGCACTTAAGTTCCGTTTAGTCCCTGCATAAATTATTTGATAGAAAGAGCAGTTTCGGTGAGGTAAACAAGATTATCTTAAAGTAAAAAGTTAATATACTACCCTGAGATAAGAAGAAGAAGAAGAAGAAGAAGAAGAAGAAGAAGAAGAAGAAGAAGAAGAAGAAGAAGAAGAAGAAGAAGAAGAAGAAGAGTGTTTAGGATCACCTAGGGCCAAAGACTGGCTGTGTCTTGATTCTGATATAGATATATAAAACTAAGCTGCCTTATTGGTGCCTTAGCAGTCAGGAGAAACGAAAGTGTCGATTGTGTTCTATGTGCAAAAGTTTAATCATTGTTAGTGTTATGGTGTGAATATAGTCTGAGAATGTCCTCCAACAGTCATATGTTGGAACCTTGATCCTCAAGCGACAGTGCTGAGATAGAAGCATTGTGGGGAGTAGCTTAAGCCAAGCTCAGTCTTTGGATGTTGCAAATCTCAGCAGGAATCTCACAGTTTGCAAGATGAACTCCTTCCAGTGTTCCAGCTCTGTGTCTAGTTGATCTTTTCTTTTTGCATGTTCTTCAGCCATTCTTCCATACAAAATGTGTCAACACATCTACAGAGGTTTTCTCCAGTGGCTGAATTAGTCATAATGTCCAAATTCCAAGTTTTTAATCTAAACAACTTTTCTTTATAGAGAATCCAGGGTCAGTGATTGTTTATAGCCATGAAAAAAAAAAACCCCAAAAAACAAAAACTAATTAATACAGTTTGTCAATGTCAAATTTTCAGATGACGAAATTCAGCTTAAAATGGCTTATTTAACCCTAAAGACAAAGGCAGCTTTTGTTTTGCATGCTAATAAACATTGTTAAAACAATAAACTGAATCAGTGCTCGGTTATATATTAAAGTGACCATGGCCAATAATTGAGGCAGAAGACAAAGCACAAATACTGCTCTTATTGTATCCAGCTACATTTCCCTGTCATACTGGGTAATTTTCACTATTTTCCTGGACTTGGCAATATGATTTGTCTTAGTCAATGGGCCAACAACCGATGAGCAAGAAACAAAGATTGCACACTGATTGATTAGGTGAGACACTGTGCTGCTTGCGGAGCTTCTTAGGCATCTTATAAATAAGGGCAGGCACTTTATGCAGAGGAACCCAAGGCACAGGTGTCAAGGCTGCATTGGCAACAGGCAGAAATCTAGCAGGGCAGAAGTGGTACTATTCCAGATCAGTCATCTCCAGGTAATGCCAGGGCTGTGGACACTGTATTGAGATGAGCAAAGGTGGTTAGAAAAGTAAAGCGCTAATTCCAGTCTGTTTTTTAGTCTGTTGAACTGTGAGCTTAGCTTAATACTTGCTATCTTAATACTTACTTAACAGATGACGTTTCAAGCCTTTAAATTTCAGGACAGCGTGCTAATCCCCAAACTAACAGAATAAAAATAAATAAATTTTGATTAACCTTTCTGAATACTACCATAGCATTAGGGCAGAAAAGCAAATACATGGAAATGTGGAAAATATTTGATGAAAAAGATGACGGGTAGACACATTAACGAAGTCAGCTATATTGTGATCTGCTCTGTCTACTTTAGTACTACATGAGACAAATAAGCTTCAAATTATTTGTGCCCAGGTGACAGTTCAATCCTGGAGTTATTTGAGGTCACTTGGCTTTGTCTTTCAGTTTATTTTTGAAGCTGGCAGAGCAAGAGCTTAATGTAAATTAGCAACTGAACACTATTAGCTTCCAAGTTTCAACCAGATTTTATCTGGCAAGACTTCTCTGTCCTATTCTCATAGTGAACAAGAGAAAAAAAAAAAGTCCTAGGAAATCCTGCCAGTGTGGGGGAATAGATGATTGTCAATAGGTTAGTCTCAAATCTGGGCATTGGGTGGGGCATCTTCCTTTGTAGATGTCCTCATCTTCAGAAGCATTGTTAGAGTTTAAAAAGTCTGGCTTTCATGTAATCCTAACATGAAATCAAGAAACAAGTTTTGTTTTTGTTTTTATTAAAATAGTCAATGGTGCCAACATTTCTAATCTGTTAAGTATTTGAAGACCAGCCAATGATCACATTTTTTCTTGGTGAAAAAAAGGGGTAAAGCTTTTTACTGGTGTTAGAATAAAGAATTGTTCTTGTGTATCAAAGCAATAATAATATGAAACAAAATATTCATTTTAACCTTTTAATCCATACCAACCTGCATATTTCTAAACAAATCAATTCTTTTCTGAGATACCACTTACACACAGAAGAAGCTTGGTACACTAATTATGTTTTAGACATTTCTTATCGCTTACCTAATTTAAACTCCTGTAAAGACATATAACTTTGCAAACCATTTTAATTACTTTCTGTTTTAGTCTGATTGCATGAAAATATTTCTTCTGAAGAATGAAGACATTAACTGAAATTCTCCAAAATGTGAAAGCATTCAAGAATAATGACACATTATGCATAATACAATGGGTTTTTTCACTGTCCTCAAATTTGTAAGAATTGTATTCTCATTAAACTTATAAAAACACCCTCTTGTTGCTCAAAACATTTGCTCATTATATATCAAATAATATCAAATAATGAATATTTGTTGAGCACGGTCAAAAACTGCATTTCTTTTTGACCTGCGAAATGTATGACTTAGGACCTACCCCACTATAGCAATTACACTTGTCAGTTGGTCAGAATATATTGACCACCTGTCATTTCTTTCATTTCTATTTGGCACTACCTGCTGGAACAGTCAGAGTGCCTTTTAGTATTAAAATTATCTTCCCATTATGATCTGATCAAGTCAGAGTGTTTCCAATTAGTAAGTGCATAACTGTTAAATCTATCACTCCTACTGTCATGGTTCTGCCTGACAAAGATTTTGAGCAGAGTGATGTGAGCTCAGTGGGAAAAATGGCAGCAGCAGATGCAGAGGTGGCCATTGTGCCTGGAAATTTTAAATAAGCAAATTTGGTAGAACATTTAAAAAGAAAAACAACAAAAAATACCCCTTTGCGAACAAGCTTGCATTGGTTTATCTGTGAAGTATGAGTGTCCCTGAAATCACAACAGCCAAGGTTTCAATAAATAAAATAAATATAAATATTCCAGGAAGTGGTCAGATTCTGTTTATGTGTTTGCTCATTACCATGGGTACTTCATTAATAACAATGTTGTTATTTCATTGTTAACATTGCTCAAGAGAAACATTCCAAGAAGTACCCGGAACAACTGCAGGAGGAACCATCTTTTGTCTACTCCACTGCAAGCCAATTCTATTTTAAATATTCTTTTTTTGTTTCCTCTAATACTATAAGATTAACAGTTCAAAAATATTTTCTTCGCTGTATTTAGAAGCCAACATTGTGTAACTGGGTGGATGAAGCCTAGAATGTCACAATCCTTCGTCTCTCACACAGAGATCATTATAGGACCAGACTAATATCACGAAACAGCTGAAATATACTCATAAACTAATGTTTCTTCATTCTAAGTAAAGCCAACCCAATTATTAAGGTGCTAAAGTAGATACTAAGTGCCGAAGGTAACTTGACAAAGTTGTAATATGAAATCATTCCGGCACTGGGAACTGTGAAAATCCATTCCATTGACTACGCTCTTTGAGTCTTTCTCTGAGATTCTTATTGCAGTTTCATAAAATACAGTAAAATGAAAGTGAAAATGTTTATAGTAATATTTTTTATGAGGAATAAAACAAATTATTACTTCTAAATATAAAAACAGTAGTTGCTTGAATAATTTAAATAAAGATATATATATTCCCATGCATTGATGTATGTCCAAATAACATTAAAATTGTGCCTGCCAGAGTCCATATTAAGTTAAATCACAAATCTTTCAATGATATTCCTCTTATTTATATGAAAGTATTTGCATTTGTTGGTTGTACGCGGTTAGGAGATATTGGCTTCTTTATATCATAGGCTCTTTTTTGTTTATTTCATTTTTACATTCACATAAGTGTGTATTGTACATTAAGCAAAAAGTTCAATGTAAAGTGCTTAGTAGATTGCACACATCACTGTCATCCTTCTGTCTCTCGATATTGATGTGTGTGTATGAAATAAGTAGGCATTGGCAACTTTATAAAGTAACTAGCAGGATATTTACTTCAATAACATTACCTGGTTTGTCTAAACAGGCTCTTTCCAATCCTGCAATGCTTTGCCCAACAACTTTATTTTTCATGACTGATTCTTCAAAGAGATAAGTCCCTAACCACAATGTATTAATTAGTCATATGCATTTTCTGTGTTTTAGGTGATGACTTTTTATATTTTTGTCTGAAAAACAACCTCATTATTTATTGTCTATTTTATTGCCTTTTCCTTCATCTCCATCACTATGTTCTGAGTACGGGGGAAAAAAAAAACTTACAGAACTCTTTTTTTTTTTATGGGTGTGAGAGAGGGGTAATTTAATAAATGCAGAGCCTTGTCTTTTGGCATTGCCCTCACCCCATCTCCTGTATTTTCTCTGTTTTATACTTTTCATCTTGTAATTAAACTAGGTTGATGGAGATCCTATCCAGTTTGAAATAGTACTTGCTACGTCATCAGTTTCCTCAACATGAAAGGGATGTTATATGGTGTATATCCTTGGGAGTGAGTAGAGTGTAGAGGATTCTTGTTTGGATTTCAAGATACTGTAGTATAGTTCTAACAACGCATGAAAGATCTTACCTACCCAAAATGAATACAATGATCTAGTAAAAATAAAGAGAACTGTTAGAACATGCAGTAGGTGATACTAACGCTCCAACCGCAAGAAAATGTTTCTCCATGAAACCAACGTTTATTCTCCTTTCTGAAAGAACATAGAGGAGACAGAGTTTTCTGCCTGTATGCCCAGGAACAGGCCTGACACACTAGGTCTCATAACAGCTCCTTAAAACAGAGTCCCTGCTGCCGGACCTGCTCTGAAACAATGGTGACGAAGCACATGCTGGATGAAGAGACATAATTCCCTCAGGGTAATTTGGTGCCTACAAAGATCATGGAAAAAGTCTTGGAAAATGGCCAGTGTCCAGGTGCTTTCTCTTATGAGGCTGCCTGGCAGTGTCCATTAACAAGAAAGCTAGGGGAAAGAAACTGAGAAACACATGCGGACTTCCAGATAACTGGCTGACATTTTCAGACACTGCACATTAGGGAGAGAGCCCTGCCATTAGGAGTGAGCCGGTGGAATTTACAACATTAATATTAATGAATCCTCATCTGAACCCACAAGCTGATGAGACTGGCAGATATCATTGCTACCTTCCTGTGACAAAGAGGATGCATTGCTATGTCTGTTTAACTCAGGACATGCAAACACAGTTTACATGTAGTATACCTTAACTTACAGGTGCTTTGGAGTATCTAGGTTTATTATAAGTTTCAGCACACATTCCTCAAGCTATCACTCATCTTGATCACAGTCATCTAAGCTGCATGCTACAGACTTCACATTCCTGAAGATAGAGAGGTAAGTCCCTCAGAATGGTTTTATTTCAGGAGATCAAGAAACTCTTTCACAACACTTCAGGAACTCCCAAAACACAAGCCTTTGTTTGTGAATGAATCCGGACTGCTGCTTTTCCTCCTTGTCTACTATGGCCCCAGGCAAAGCTATGATAACCCAGGCTTTCTATCGCACACAGATGGCTTTTGCTCAAGTATTATAACTTCTTTTTCCCAAATGACTCACTAAGTATCATATTCTTCAGATATGATTTCAATAACATGTTAATAAAATAGATTCTATGTGTTTGAGTTCTACCTTGGTTGTGTCTGTGTCTCAGTCAGTGTTGATAGTGACAGATCAGCTTCCTTGTCCGCTGATTTGAGAATAGTACATAAAACAAGGACTGGCTGTCGTTGTTGGCAGCATGGCTGCTGCTCTTCAATGGATTCAGTTCACTTAATTAATATTTATCAGAAGCCCAGACGGAGCTTGGCAGCCCGTGAGGTGCCAGCCAGTCCCACCATCTCTGCCTTTAAGCCATCTGCTGTGCTCGCGAGTGGTAGGCAAATGGCCACCTTGGGAAATGTGTCCCTAGGTATCCCTCTGCTGCTTGCAGTTCCGTGCTCCACTGTATTTTCTTGCATGGCTTAAGCCTGGGTGTAAATGATCAACAGGGATTTAGTACTTAGAGTTCTAAATATGCTTCAACTATAAGGCTACCCTATGAAGTATTGTGTGCTTCATATAACGCAGAAACGTAGACATAACATAAAATGATGTGAATTCTTGTAATGATTAATATTTAATAATTTTAAATGACATATACATATGCAGATGAGAAAGAAAGAAATGAGCAGGATGGGTAGCGATCCCACCATAAATCAGAAAAGGACTCTGGATCTGCTGGTGCTAGAGTTACAGGAATCTGTGAGAGGCCTAGTCTGGGTTCTAAGAAGTGAACTCTGGCCTTTTGCAAGAGTAGAACTTGCCTTAATATTGAGACATCAGTATTTACTTAAGCAACTATGAAATGGGATTCTTTTTTTAAAGTTTCCTTTTAAAATAGTTTTAAGTTCACTACAAAGTTGAGTAAATCTTACAGAAATCCCCTCTATAGAATTGCTTCAACCCAGGCATGCATAGCATCCTCAAATGAAATGTATTTAAAAATTTAACAATGTATACTCAAAACTTATGCTTCATGACTGGAGCTGTATACTCTATGCTTGTAAATAAGTATGTGATATACATTGAACACTGTAGCCAGATACAGGATGGCTTAAAAATGCCCCTGTTCAATCTGTTTTTTTCTTTTTTTTTTCTCCTTCCCCTATATTGTAACCACTGCTCATTTTTCTTGAACCTCTCTATTTTACCTTTTCGTAGAAGGACATACATACTCTTAGAATTTATAGTACCAAACCTTTACAGTAGCTTGGCTTGGTGAATCTAGTGACATATGTTTCAGTTTCCTCTATAAATTTGGAATTTTCATTGTCTTCGTATTTTGTGTTTGTATGTGTGTATGCATGTATGTGTTTGTGCGGTGCGTGTGTGTGCGTGCAATTTTATGTGCACATGTGTGTGCTTGTTTGTACAGTACTGTGTTCCCATACATGTATGTGTCTGTGGTAGCAAGAGGCTGTCATCAGAGTGCCACCCTCATTCTGGCCTTGTTAGGACAGTCTCTTCATTGAACCTGAGACTTTCTTTGTGGAGCTTGGCCAGCAAGCTCTGGGAATCCTGCTATCTCTGTGCAGCGCCACAGCTCCTGTACTGGGTTCACAGACAATTGGAGCCATATCTGGGCTTCCCTGTTGGTGTTAAAACTCAGTTCCTCATGCTTGTACAGCCAGCACCTCACCCACGAACTACCTCTTCACCCCCTTAAAGCTGACCCCAAATCTCAGCTATTGTGAAAAGTTGAACAATAAACATAAGGCATGCTGGCGTCACTCTTTTGGATATGTGCCCAGGAGTAAATTAACAGGATCGTATAGTAGCTTTATTTTTCATTCGAGTGACAATTGTAATACTTTTGACTCCTTGTGCTTTCACTAATTTTCATTCCCAATTTGGTAAGTAAAGCTTCCATTCCTCCACATCTTTAACATTATTTTATTTATAATTGGAATTTCATTGCAGTATTGGTAGTATTATATCATAGCTGACATTATTCAGCTTTTGTTCATGTAATTTTTTTGGCCTTTTATGTTTCTTCTTTGCATAAGTGTCTAATCAAATCTTTTGCCTCTTTTGATTAGATTACTAATGAATTATTCTTTGGGTCTTAAATTTTAAAAATATTTTAGATAGTAAAGCTTATTTTATGACAGGAGTAGCTGGCAGGAATTTTCTGCAGAGCACGAGATGTACCTAAGTTTCCCAGTATACACAGGTTTGGGGTTCAAGCCTTAGTACTTCCAAAAGAAAAATAAAGTCTTTTAAACCAGCTGTTTTGAAACACACATGTAATTGCAGTTCTCAGGAGACTGACAGAGAAGGACCCTGTATTTAAGGCCAGACTGGATTACCTAGTGAAGTACACACTGAAAAATAAAATCTTCCTCTCATTCCATTCATTCTCTCTATTTATTTTATTGATTGTGCAGAAACTTTTCAATTTGAATCATCCTATTTCTCAATTCTCAGATTTGTTTCCTGATCTATTTGTGTCATATCCAGGCAGTCACTGGCTGTGCTGATGATGTCTTCAAGAGTTTCCTGTGTGTTAGGCTTTAGAACTTGAGGGTTTTAGGTCTTCTTTAAGGTCTTGGCTCCGTTTTGATTTAATTTTTGTACAGTGTGAGAGACAAGGCTCAAGATTCAGTCTTCTATATGTGGATATCCTTTTCCTAGTGATGTCTAGTTCTTTAGTACTTTCTCACATCCATGTCTTTGCGCCTCTGTCAGTAGTCCGTTGTCTTTCTCTGTTCTGTTCTGCTCTACTGAAAGACCTGCTTTACATTACTTACATTCCTTCTTACTGGTCATTGAGACATTAAGTGAGTTTCAGATATGACTCATTCAGCCCTTTACTTCTAGAATTTCTAATCAGTCCCTTTTCAATCTTTGCCTTTTTGCTGAATGTCCAATTCAGTCTTTTAAATTCCATTAAACTATTTTTCTGTATTATGAAGTGTTTCACTGAACCTTTAGATATTAATTCTTTTGGATTTTATTACGTTTATTTATTTGATTTGATGGGGGAGGGAATATGCTTCCCATGCGAGAGGAGGTCAGTGGACAACTTGTGAGACTCAATTTTCTTCTTCCACTTTGTCAGTCCCAGGGATCACTAAACTAAGGTCCCCAAGCTTATCAGCAAACCCTTTTACCTACTGAACCATGTAGCCTGCCCTCTTTTCAGCTTTTTATCAGGCATTATGTACATGTGATATCTACGGGATAGAGACTGCAAACTTGGTGAAGCATATTTCTTCATATTTCTCATCTATCAGCCTCCTTAATAAGTTACTTTTTCCAGAAAATATATTATGGCTGTGTGTAGTGTGTTTAGATAATCGTGTGTAAAGTCAGAATCATAGAGCCTCATCCTCCCTACAGATCAGAAAGAGTGGGTACCTGCTAGTAGTTCAGCCACGTGTAGTACAGAGAAAGGAGTGCCGACTGTATGCCCGAGAGACTCCTTCTACATAGAAAGGGAGGCCTCGATCATATGATAGTGGGTTTCTTAGGCATCTTGATAGTGTATCTGTTACTTTGGGGGGTTCTGTTCCTGTGGAGGTGCTGAGCCATGGGGAGGGCCTCAGACAGCTTTAGCAATTGGGGAAGGAATGAAGTCTGAGGTTTCCCAATCTTTCCATTTCGATGCTTGCCAGGGATCATCAAGTGGGAGTGGTCGCCATCCGGAGCCAGGTAAAATTCCTTTCAGCTGAGGTACTTGCAGGGGCAAGCAAGATTCCACTGCGGCTGGTACCGGGAATGCTTTCTGTTCAGACCTTTTGGGGCTGTGCCCTCTGGTTGAAGGCGCAGTAGCTTTGCTGGAGACTCCTTGAGCGCGGCGCGCTGTGACAGAGAGCTTTGGGGTTCGTTCCCACTTTATTAATGAGTGATGTGTGAAGCACTGAGTGAGCGACGGCTGTGGTAGGGGCTAGCTGCCTGAAGTCCTGTGAAACCACGTGGGACAGGCAGACATGTCTCAAACGCCAGACTTTCTGGTAGTGCAGGTCATGTGTGCTTCCCCTGCTCCTTCTCATGGGGCATTTCCCGTTCCCTACAGTGCTGCACTGTCAGTACATTTATAGGAGAGCCACTCCAAGCCAGGGGAACCTTGGAGTAGAGCTATCCTTCAACCCAGTGCAGTGTAAGATTATGAAGAACAGAGATGAACTATTCTGAAGAACTCCAAATTCAAACAGGTCCCTTCAATTGGCGCCTGGACCACGGGGGAATTTTTTGAGTAACAGAATAAACTCCTTATCCAAAGTCACCTTTAGTCTGGGATTTCCCCTCCTTTCTCTCCTCTCTCTCTCTCTCTCTCTCTCTCTCTCTCTCTCTCTCTCTCTCTCTCCAGTAAGCTAGAGCCCCAAAGCAGCAGGTGCTTACTGCTCTGCAATTCCTGGTCTCTGGATTGTATTTTCTATTTTATTTATGGTTGAACTCTTGTGATCTTCCTAGGCATTTGTTGTACTTATTCACATATTTCTATGATTATTCCTCTGGAGAAGCAAAGAATTTCTTGGTGCTTCCCTTCAGTCATCTTGCTGATTTTATGAAACAGAATTCCTTGGCAGTATCACAGTGTCCAAAAAGTAATTTCCTCCCTTTGATGAATCCCCATAAAGTTCTGCTTTATCTTAATCATCAGATTTGTTAACCTCCATCCTTTTCTGCTAGTACACATCTTTCCCACATACAGAGATGAGACCTATGCAGGGTGTAGACTGTATTTTAAGCTCAGAAAAACTCACCTGAGATGACCACCAGAAGGTTGAATAATGAGCATTTTCAACTGCTGAAAAAAAAATGATTCTTTAGTTCTTTGATATTTTCCTATTTGTCAAGCTTTAACTAATGAATGGCCTGCTTAATACCAGTGGGTTGCAACTCTATGTGTTGAGTGGAAGCCATTTTCTGTTAAGGTGTCAACCTTTCCCCATGATGTTGATTACATCACAGTTGTGATGATTCTTTTATCAGTCTCTCAGTGTAATCTGAGGGTCTGCATCTGCCAATGTCACTCTCATGTCCGTCATTAGGTATACATGACAGCATCACTTCCAGGAGAGTATGCAAAGCTATACAAGCTCTCGCTATTCTTCCTTTCACAGCTCCAAATCTTGACATGCAGATATATAGTCTGGAGTAACCTCAGAAACCAGGAGTGTAAAGGGGGACCAGGGTGGAAAAAGAGCGAATAGAAGCGAATAGCAGTGTAATCGGGAGAAATGAAGGGAGAAACTGAAAAAAATGGGGGGACTTAGGAAAAGGTTTCAGTACAAAATAAAAGGGAGGGAAAAGAGAAAAATAACAGAAAAGGTGTTTGAAAAAGCCTAAGGAATCATGTTACTTTATATCAACCAAAGTTATATGTAATACATATAAGCATGTTGTATAATATTAATTTATATATATACAGCTTAAATAAAATTATGCCACTAGGACTAAAAATGCCCCCATGACTCTTAGATTATCTAGACTAATCTAGTACCAGACATGAGAAACTTCCTTTTGAGTTGTTGGTCATAGTAGTACATATGACTCCCAAGACAATATGGGATATTGCTATCCCCTTGGCTTCTTCTTAGAGGTTGAAGGTCCGTGCCTGTTGTTTAAGGCACCACACGCTTTTGGAACAGATCTTGGAAAACACAGGCTAGATGAGAGCCGAAAGCCTCCTTCCTATGGTCTAGCTTTCGTAGCATGACAACGTGCTATGTCAACTGTCAAGGGAAGAAGAAATCCGTAGTTCTATCCAGTTGAGGAATCTACAAATCACATTAATGGCCTGCATTGGAAGATACTCTAAAGATTTTAAGGTGTCACTCCTATCTTGTGGACTTAAGAGCCACTTAACAGGAAAGGGACATGTCTGATACTGGAAACCTAGCCAACTAGACTTGACTTGTGAGGTTACTGATGTTCGAGTGGAACACACCACTACAACTTTACTAGACCAGCATAATTCCTGACTGCATTCTAAAACATAACCTTGTGGCCACAAGTAAGTATAGCTCTTACGCCACATCAAAGGAGCTTCTCTATACTGGAGGAGACCACGACAGGAAACCACAACTGGTCATAACAGACAGATAAACTGATCATGGGCTTCTTATTCCCAGTGCATACATCTACAACACAACCCATCTGCCCCATCTACCCACGGCTAAGGTAAGACAGAGAAAGAAGTGGAGGAAAGTTTGTAAGAGCCAGAGGAACAGAAAGTTTGCTGTGAGATTGTATTTCCTAGAAACAACAGGGGAAGCTACATCCATGACACCTCTACAAGACCTGAATGAGGAGAATACCAATACACATGCTAACTCAGAAGGGGGAAATCTCACAGAGCTCTACCCCTAGATAAACATTATAAGCAATTAGTAATTGCTGAGAAAGGATAATTGGTCTTTCCCATGTATCAGTCCCTAAACTGGCTTTCCAATACAAACAGTCAGCCCTGAATTCACATACGCATAAAACAAACTTAGCAGGGTTTTTAGGTATTTAGGTTTTTAGGTACATTTATATGTAACTATGATAATCAATGTAAAAGCAGCCAACAGTTTGAGGGTGGCAGTTCATGGAAGGGATTGGAGGGAGGAAATTGAAGGAGGGAAGTAATATAATTATATTTAATTATTTAAAAAAATGATGCCATGCTTGCTATTCCAAAGTCACTGTTGTCATTGACTTTCTAAGGTTTCATGAAGAAGTTTGGTTGCTGAAAATTCACAGGCAGAGTTTATTAACATTTTTCTACCTTTCCTATAGGAGGGAATACAAATGAGTTTACTACTCATTCATATATTCCTATAGAATATATGTTTGCTTTAAAATCTCTTGAAAACTAAAAATATTTTCAACCAGGTATAGTTATTAAATCTATAGTTATTAAAACTCCTAGCACTTGGGAGGCAGAGGCAGAGGACAGCCAGAGCTGTATAGTGAAACCCTGAAACAGGAGGACCTCCCCTATAAGTGGATTTGGAGAGGGGCAGGGAGGAGATGAGGGAGGGTGGGATTGGGAGAAAACTCTGTCTCAAGAAAATCAAAAAGAATATATAGAAAGAAAAGTATTTTTAATTCTTGGTTTTAGATCACTTTTTCTCTTTAACTTAGATCACACACCCCAAATTCATATCTTCTCCTACTAATTTTATCTTCCTTTTGTGAATTTGGCTATTGATGATTATTTTAGATTAATCAATTTAAGTTGTAAAGTACTACAAGGATATATATTCTAAAGGGAGTTGATAAATTCTTAATTGTTTGCATTATAAAATGTACCATCTTTCATTCTACAGTGAAAATTATTTAGTTCTCAGGATTACATTATATTAATAAACGTCAAACCAGAATTAGCAAACTAACCCTGAGTTCCTGATCTTAATTTTAATAAATATGGTTAAGGACTTATGGTTCATATGGTTAAGAATAAATATGGTTGAAGGACTAAATAATAAAGGATAATGGCTTAACAAAATTAAACCCCATATACAAAGCCACTTTGTATCTGAAATTTAAAGAAATTTTACATATTATATATGTAAATTTTCCTCTTATTTAGATGAAATATGATATTGAACAATCAAAACAATAATAATATATTTAGACATGACCACAGAAGTCACCACTGCAGTACTTTATAACATCAGCACTATGGCTTCCTCACAAATGCCACTAAAGCCAGAAGCATGTCTCTATTGTCACAATTCAAAGTATGTCCTTGCAGGAGCTCCACAAGGACAAAATATATCAGGGCACTGGGTCCTCTATGAGACTGTGTCTCCAACCAAGGACCATGTATGGATATAACCTAGAATCCTTGCTTGAATGTAGCCCATGGTAGCTCAGTATCCAAGTGGGTACCCTAGTAACCCTTTACTAGGAACTATTTTTGACATGAATTCAATGACTGGCTCCTTTACGTCCTCCTGACCCCCGAGGGAGGAACAGCCTTGCTTGGCCACAGAGGATGACTTTGCAGCCAGTCCTGAAGATACCTGATAAGCTAGGGTCAGATGAAAGGGGAGGAGGACCTCCCTTAGCAGTGGACTTGGAAAGGGACAGGGAGAAGATGAAGGAGGGAGGGTGGGATTGGGAGGGATTGAGGGAAGGGGCTACGGCTGGGATACAAAGTAAATGACCTGTGATTAATATTTAAAAAAATTAACTATAAAAAAAATATGTCCTTGGGTTTTCCCAAATGTCCCTCAGTGAGCAAAATCACAAATGTTAGAGGTATTACTCTATTATAATAAGCTATATAATGCTTATAACCCCCTTTTTAATATTAGTTACAGTTTATTAACTTTGTATTCCAGCTGTATCCAGCTCCCTCATTCCCTCCCAATTCCATCCTCCCTCCCTCATCTTCTCCCTACCCCTTTCCAAGTCCACTGATAAGGGAGGACCTCCTCTCCTTTCATCTGACCCTAGCTTATCAGGTATCATCAGGCCTGGCTGCAATGCCCTCCTCTGTGGCCTAGCAGGGCTGCTCTTCCCTTGGGGGTGGGGAGGGGAGGAAGAAGTCAAAGAGCCTGCCATTGAGTTCATGTCAGAAATATTTCCTGTTTCCCTTACTAGGGTACCCACCTGGATACTGAGCCACCATGGGCTACATCTGTGCAGGGTTATATCCATACATGGTCTTTGGTTGGATATACAGTCTCTAAAAAGACCCCTGTGCCCAGATATATTTGCTCTTTATAACCTCTTTGTTCGTATTGAAGTGCTTAAGAAGAATACATACTAGGGAACCCATTGGGAGACTCTGGCATGAACTCAGTGGCAGGCTCTCTAATACGCTCCCTCTGAGTAGAGGACAGCCTTGCCAGGCCACAGAGGAAGACAATGCAACCAGTCCTGATGAGACCTGATAGGCTAGGGTCAGATAGAAGGGGAGGAGGACCTCCTCTATCAGTGGACTAGGGGAGGGGCATAGGGGGAGAAGAGGGAGAAAGGGTGGGTGGGATTGGGAGGAGACAAGGGAGGGGGCAAGATACAAATTGAATAAATTGTAATTAATGATAATAATAATAATAATAATAATAATAAAGTATCCATAAGACTCCTGTTCTGGGTGCTGAGTTCCTCTAAATCACATTCTGAGGTAAAGTTTTCCTTGTGGACTGTGGAAGAACTTGAAGAGGTGGATGCCTTATCTAAAGTTTCAAATCCTGACTGTGCAAAGGCATTGATAATAGTATGATCCTGTCACAGGGATAAACATCATGACCAAAAGCAGCATGGGGAAGAAAGGATTTATTTTTACCCTTTAGGCTATGTAGTCCAGCTGGAACTCAAATCAAATCGTGGAGAAAGAAACTGAAACAGAAAGCACAGAGAATGGCCGGCTTGTTCTCTCAGAATTATTCAGTAACCTTTATTATATGGCCCAGGCCCACCTAGGCTAAGTAAGAATGATGCTGTTCATACTAGCCAGAAGGGCCAGAAAGATTCAAAGACCCATAAAAGGAGAAGTTTGCTATGAGATTGCTTTTCCTAGAAAGGTCAGGAGCTACATCCACAAAGTCTCACCAACAGGGCTCCCAAAACCTGACCTGAACAAGGGTAACACTAAGGGAGAAACTAATGTTTTAGTGGGGAAGCTCTCCAGGTCTCACACCTAGACAAGGGGCCTCAGATAACTCAGGTTGCTGAGAAAAAAAGCAGGAGAAAGAACAGAGCAGGTCTTCTCCAGGAAAGGGCACACCAATCTAGTGCCAACTGGTCAGCCTGAAAAACAGTACATACAAGTAACATTATATGGGTTGACCAGACTCTATTTCAAAATGTAGTAATATACGAGCAGGAAATGAAAGGGAAAATGATGTAACGATAATCTTTAAAAAATAAGATTTTAAATAATTGAAGTCAAAAAAGAAAATGTGCCACAGATGTGTCCCCAGTCCAATTTGATAAAGCCAATTCATCAACTGAGGTTCCTTGTTTCCAGATGACTCTAGTTTATGTCAATTTAACACAGACTGATGAGAACAGCATTTAATTTCCTCAACCATCCTGAAATGTATTTTAAATAAAATGCTTCACTCTCGTAATTACCTCAGACTGAAATAATAATTTTATCTCTGAATTTATAATTTGTAGTCACTTAAAAGTATGTGTGGCCAGCTGGGTGTGGCGGTACACACCTGTAATCCTGGAACTAGCAAAGGCAGGGGTAAACAGATCTCTGTGAGTTCGAAGCCAGCCTGGTCTACAAAGGGAGTCCAGGAAAGCCAAAGCTACAGAGAGGAAACCTTGTCTCAAAAAACAAACAAAAAAATGGACGTGTATCCTATTTTTTTAAACAGATTTAATTCTCTTTATTTTTCTTGCATAAAAACAAACAAACAAAAACCTTATGCTGGAGCCACAACTGGAGCCTAGTCCTTTGAATAGAGACTCTGGTGTTGGTTTTCACAAGATGATCAGTGAATTCCTGATAAAAAAAACTTGATGAACACAGTCTTTTTCCAGAGGTCAGGGGTCAGGTAGCCATAGGTCTTGAAGATGGCATCAAGACATTTGTGGCCTTGGCAAAGCTGTCCAGAGTAGCAGGGCGGCCTCTGGCTGATGTGTAGCAGTCATCAATACTAGCCATCATCAGTAGCTTCTTGGGCACATGAGCAGAGGCTATCTATGCCAGTGCTTCTGAGAGCAGGGATGAGAAGCACCAAAACAGCCTCAGAGGCCAGTCACCTTGCACAGAACAGTGTGGGGCTTGCCAATCTTGTTTCCCCCAGAACATCAAAATAACAGCATCTTTTAAAAATATGTCTTACCACTGCAAATTAGTATGATGCAATTCATCTGAATATGCAAATTATGTAGTCAAAAGCACAGACTAGAGTTTAGGCAATTTTTTAAGGCAATATTTCTTTAAAGAATAGATGGTAATGCCTGGTAATGGACCAGGGAGCATTTGATGGCATTTTCTCTGTGTATATGTGTATGTTGTATGCACGCGTACATGTTTGTTTGTATGTTTGTGCATGTACATGTTTATGTATGTATGTATGTATGTGCTTGGAGGTCAGAAACGGCCTCGGGTATCTCCTTTTATCTTCTCCTTTTCCTGTTGAGACAAATCTGTAGTTGACCCTGGAAACTACTTAATTAGGGCACCTACCTGCAGTCTGATCCACACACACTCCTACTTCTGGCCCGTCCTCTGAGATTGCAAACACACACTATTGTGTGCCATTTTATAGAGAGTGCTGAGGACCAAAACTAAGTTCTCACAGTGCAAGACAAGTGCTGTGCTGACTGGCTACTATACCAACCCCGAGATTTTCTAGGAACTGATGGTCCTTGGGAAGATCCTTCTTTTCATTATTTTTATGGCATTAAATCTTGCACATTTAAAATGTGTTTTCTAAAAGGTCATCAGTAATAATGTATGTTAGTAGAGAATGTTTCTATATAAAAAAAAATAATCTTCACTCATTTCTTAAACCAACCAGGAAGCCAACAGTGAAAAGGAAGTTTAAAAACTGCCAAATACTGATAAAACTGGGTCAGATGGAAGGGGAGGAGGTCCTCCCCAATCAGTGCACTTGGAAAGGGGCAGGGAGGAGATGAGGGAGGGAAGGTGGGGTTGGGAGGGAATGAGGGAGTGGGATACAGCTGGGATACAGAGTTAATAAAATGTAACTAATAATAAAAAAATAATTTAAAAAAACTGCCAACTAATCAATGATGTGTAGAAAAAGATTCCTTGGGCTGTAAACTATATTCATGTTAACACGAGAAAATAAGTACAGTAAAATAAACACCCTAGATAGTTTGGTTTCTGGATTTTTCCATTTACATTGGCTTCTAGAGCTCTGGAGGATCTGGAAAGCAAAGCAGGGCCATGACCTCCACCTCACCCAGTAAAGGAATTTTTAATATGAGGGCTTGAAAATGCCTAATGCCTGCCTTTGTCATCACTTTGTATTGCTGACATGTAATACTTGAGATGTTATTCTCCTGAAGAGCTTTAAGGAGCCATAAAGGATAATGAATAAACATAGATGCCCAGCATCCACTAGAAAATGTGTCTGCTGCATCAATTACTCTTTTCTCCTTCATCTTCAAAAACTCACTAGAACAAAACTTTGCAATTCATATAAGATTCTGTGTGGTTACTTGAAATGAATTCTCAATGATGGTTAAGTGAAATACATTGTAAAGAAACTAGCACTCAAATAACTACATGTATGCAATAAAATATCCAATTGCTTTGATGTCTTTATAGATGGAGACTTTATAGATAAAGACTTCTTTCTTCATAGATGGAGAAATTAGACATTAAATAGAGCAAAAGAGAAATAATTCAGGAAATAAGTGAATATTCCATTTTTGACTGTGTCAGCTGTAAAACAAATGGCTTCACTATTTTCTCCTAACGTAGCCTCTAAATAAAACCTCAAATACGAAACAGTGACCTCTGAATATAATTGGCCAGAAGGGTCTTCTCCCTGTGTCTATTTCTTTGCTTGATTTAGGGATTTTTGTTTGTTTATTTGTTTGTTTGTTTTTATTGGTCTGAATGCTTGATGTTTAAATGTTAATGATCACTTGAAAAAGAGATTGGGTGTCCATTGAGTGACTACAGTTTCTGAGATGACCCAATCTTGTTCCTTTTATTGATCTTCATGGTAGAATTCCAGAGTTACTACAGAAGTTTTGTTTTGTTTTGTTTTAAGTTTAAGTAGAAATCCCATTGTAAGAAATTTAATCAGAGAGGTGGGAAAGCCATAAGGTTTGTGCCCATTATCTGTGACCAAGAAACAGAAAAATCCTCAGTCATGGGTAGAAAAATCACTCTTATTTGGATTCATTGACATGACTTCATTAAGGCACAGATGAAATCCACATGGAATCTGTAAGCTTGTCTTTTGTTTGACACCAAGACTTTCAGCTGTACTTCAGCTAAAAGAATCCAGGGGCTTTAGGGAAACTAAAGGCCAATGGATACATGTTTTTATTAAAGTCCCTTCAAAAATCACAAAACATGTGATAGCTAAGTGACAGTGAGGCTGTGCTGTCATTGTAGATATGTGTCCATTTCTTAAGTCACTTTTTTTTACATAATTCACTAGTATTTGTATATGTTTAATTATAATAACTGCCAGATAGTTATCATTTCTTATATGAAACTCTTAAAAATTTTGCTTCCCTTTCATAGTCGTAAGGAAATACTTAGTAGCTTATAAATGACTTATGATTAGTGGGAGGCTTAATGAGATAATGAGATCAAAGCAACACTGAGGCTAAAAGATAAATCTTTATTCATGGTATGAAATGCTGGGCTATGCAACAGAAAGGAAAACAGCCCCACCAAAAGGGAATTTTTTTTTTAACAGGGTGATTTAAGGAGAGCAAAGAGTGATCAGTAAGGAAAATGGAAATTGTTGCAGGTTTGGGGACTGCTGTAAGCAACATTTTGTGGGAGGAGCAGTGTTTGAGCCTGGTACTAAAGCAGAAGACCACTGTCAAACTCTTCTGCTGAAATAAGTTTCAAAGACATCTGAGAAGAGCAGAACAATAAGTTTGCATTTCTGAGGCGGGACTAGGTCCAACATGGTGGATCCATCTTGGCCAAAGCTCTGGACTGGCCAAACAATGAGCTTGTAAACATTGAATTATAGGGTCTTCATTGTTCTTTAGTTTAACCTATCTGCCCTAAGCCAGCCCTCACCTTACTCTGGAATGCTGTTCTGCAAACATCTGAACCTTTCCTCACTTCATCAATTTATATAATATAATTAGATCATTTTCAGTACACATTTTACAACTGTCCAGTAAAGACTCAACTCCTGCCTTGGGCAAAACCTAATTTCAGCCACTCCCCTAGTAACATAGTTTCACCTTTTCTTTGCCCTCACTTTGTAGCCTTCTGTTTTGTATACAATTTATTCAGGACACAGTTCTGTTCTCTCTTTTCTTTGATGACTCACCCAGAAGTCATGAAGAGTTTCTGTTGAGAAAATTATGACTTATCTTTCTCAAACAGTACAGTTGAAACAAACAACAACTATAAAACAATGACTGTGAATCCACTATCATCTACAATGATGCGAGTGCTGCTGAGTTAGCACTTATCACACAGCCTGGCACACAAAGTCCCTAGTACCTAAAGAGAGCAGAAAAACAAAAAAGGGGGGGGGAGAGAAAACTCGTATGACAAACTTGGGTCACTAAGCAGCAGAATTCCAAGACTGACACATTGTCTTCTGTCAACCATGAGGGTATAAATAAGAGCTGCTTCATGACCACAGCTGGTGTTTAGCTCAGTAAAGCCCCAGTTGGTTTGATTTTTGTTCCTTCTCCAAGTGTGTTTGTGTGTGTGTGTGTGTGTGTGTGTGTGTGAAATATTCTCACCTGGTGACACCGGGCAGGCTCCATACAACTCAGCTGGATCCTTTTCCATATTGAAACCAGCTGAGATAGAGCCATCCTCTTTCATATTCCAGCCAGGTGTCAGGTACTCATACTCTTCATATTCTAACAAATTACAATATATCCACCCTCTTCCATAATCTGATTCACTATAATCTACCCTTCTTCTTTGACATTATAACTAACAGTTATCTACATGTCCTCTTCCACATTCTAACCCACTGTGACAGAGCCATGCTCTTCCATATTCTAGCTATTTCTCTCCTTCCTCTTCTAGATTCTCAGTCTTCCAGTCCTGTTCTATTCTGACCATATTTTCAGATTTCTTACTTAGAACTTTCCCCTCTTACCCCACATCTACCTTTCTATACATTCATTTGGTGTCTCATGATCATAATTTGTCTCAGTTTAACTGTGAGATGCTCAATTGGCATTTTTTGTCTACTCAATCAAAAAAATTATCCCATTCACAGAATGACATTTACCTTCCATTTTATTTTTTTATTATTTATCATTAACACTGTTGTTCATTTAAAATTGTTTTTATCATTGTTTAGTAATTTTTTTGAAGTAAAAGATTTTACCTTGGAGGGAGGCTCCTTAATACTCAAGATGAAAGACAGGTGAATCATTCAAACCTAGTGAGAAGCTTATTAAAACTCAGGAAGTAAATAACTCAGTTAGCTTTCAGAAGTCCTGGAAACTTCGGAAATTGGCTAGGCTTTTCGCCTCCAATTTTATATGAATAGGAAGGGGCTCTTGGGAGACATGCTCACACAATTCCGGCTACCTTGAAGAGTCTTAGGCAAACTTGGCTGCCAGAAATGATACTTTCCAACCTGCAGAGTTTCAAATTGTGCCTCAAAGTTGTGCCTTCAAGATATGCCTAACACTGGGTTAAGGTTAGGATTCAGGTTCAGGTTAGGATTAGAGTTAGTGTTAGGGTAAGGGTTTAAGTTCAGGTTCAAGTTAGGGTTAGAGTTAGGGTTGTGCAGTGACCTCCAAGTTTTCAACTTCCATGTGCTTTCACCCTTGCTAGGTCAGCTTTTGATAATGCAGTTGTCATTGAGTTATTTCTGCCTCTGTAAGTAACCTCGCATACATAGTCCTGTATGTAACCCTAATAAAACTCATTGTTTTACCAGGCTGGACTTTGGTATTGTGGTGATTGAAGGAAAATGCCCCTCCTCCATAAGGAGTGACAAGTTGAGGAGCTGTGGCATTGGAATAGGCGTGGCCTTGTTGGAGGAGGTGCATGACTTGGGGGGGGTGGGCTTTGGGTCTCAGACACTGAATCAGTATATTTCCTGCTACTCTCAGCTCCTTCTCCAGCACCATATCTGTCCACATACTGCCGTGCTTTCTTCCCTATGATGACAACAGACTGAATCTCTGAAACTGTAAGCCAGCCCCAATTAAATGTTTTCCTTATGAGAGCTGCCAGGGTGACAGTGTCTTCTCAAAGCAATAGAAACCATAAGATAGGTAGTAGTATCCTTTCTTTGGTCTGACACCAATTCCCTATCTGAAGTAAGTTGATCTTTGTTCATCTCTCCCCAAGAATAGTGTCACCAAATTATCACTCTCTAACGATTTAGCTTTTCAAAACTGAGATTTTATGAATTTTGACTTCTGCTAAGTGCCTGCCTCATAATAACACTATTATGTTGAGAGCAAAAGACATTCATCTTACCAATAAATATAATTATAATTAACATTAGGTGTGCATCTTTGTTATCTACTTAAGCAAACAGTTAACTAGAACTAAATACATACTTCATGCCAAATTATTTGAATGCATTTCTTGTTAATATGTGGTATTATAAAATTTATTTTTATAACATTAAAATTATTAAATTGTTGGCAAGATTTAGTAGAAATGTTTTGTGTGTGCACACACTCACACATACACACACACTAAAACCAAGTTTTTGATTCAGGTTTCGTCAGTAATACATTACGAACCTACATGTTTAGCTATGGTTAGCAATGCATTAAGCAAACAGGAATAGGAAAAATGTGTTTAGAATCACAATGAACCCTCCAGGTCTTTCTTTCTCCTCATTCTCCTTAAGATTCTCTGTATTCTGCCCAAAGTTTGGCTGTGAGTCTCAACATCTGCTTCTATACCTTGCTGGGTAGAGTCTTTCAAAGACCCCCTGTGGAAGGCTCCTGTACTGTTCCCTGTCTTCTCCTACTTCCAATGTCTATCCTGTTTGCCCTTCTGAATGAGGATTAAGCCTTTTCCTAGGGTCATCCTTGTTGTTTAGCCTCTTTAGGACTATAGATTGTAGCATGTTTATCCTGTATTAGACAGTTAATATCCACTTATAAGTGAGTATATACCATGTGTGTCTCTGCTTCTGGGTTACCTCACTCAGGATGATCTTTTTCTAGTTTCACCCATTTTCACTCAAATTTCATGATTTCCATGTTTTTAATTGATGAGTAATATTCTATTGTGTAAATTTCTGTATCCATTCTTCAATTGAGGGACATCTAGGTTGCTTCCAGAATCTGTAGCTACACAAGGAGACCAACAGAGCCAAAAAGTCTGGGCTCAGGGGGTCCTGCAGAGACAATGAATCAATTAAGGACCATGCTTGGACAGGACCTAGACTCTGTGTTCAGATGTAACCCATAGGGCATCTCATTCTCCATGTGGGTTCCTTACTTAGGGGAGCAAGGGCTGTCTCTGGCATGAACTCAATGGCAAGCTCTCTGGTAACCTTCCCCATGTGAGGTAGCCTAACTAGGCCACAGAGAAAGAGGATCCACACAGTCCTGATGAGACCTGATTGGCTGTGGTAAGACAGTAGGGAAGTACCTCCCCTATCAGTGGACTAAGGGAGGGGCATAAAGAGGAAAGAGAGAGAGAGGGTGGAAAAGAGGTGATGAGGGAGGGGGCTACAGCAGGAATAAAAAGGGAATAAATTATAATAAATAAGAAAAATAAAGAAAATTTTAAAAAATCATAATGAATGTCTTCAGAGGAAATTCAGTGGGTTTTCGGTAAATAGATTTGATTTTAAGGTATCTTTTTGAAGGGGTACTAGATTAGTCTGACAGGTGTATCTCAAATGTTTCATAAAACAAAAACAAATATAGCCAGTATATGTACATCGTCTGTACGTATTGATAAAACAATACTGTCTACTTTAAAGAATAAACCAATTTTTTTAAACTTACCTATTTTTTACCATTCTTTATTATTACAATTTATTCAAGCAAGGGTGGTTCAATATATGGAAATCCATCAATATAATCCACCACATAAACAAACAGAAGGAAAAAAAAAAGCAACACATGATCATGTCCTTAGATGCCAAAAAAGCATTTGACAAAACCCAATACCCATTCATGTTTAAAGTCTTGGAGAGATCAGGAATACAAGGAACATACCTAAATATAGTAAAGTCAATATACAGCAAGCCGATAGCCAATATCAAACTAAATGGAGAATAACTTAAATCAATTCTACTGAAATCAGGGAGAAGGCAAGGATGCCCACTCTCTCCATATCTCTTCAACATAGTACTTGAAGTCCTAGCCAGAGCAATAAGACAACTAAAGAAGATCAAGGGACTACAAATTGGAAAGGAAGAAGTCAAAATATCACTATTTGCAGATGATAATGGTAGTATATATGAGTGACCCCAAAAATTCAACCGAAGAACTCCTTCAGCTTATAAACACCTTCAGCAAAGTGGCTGGATACAAAATTAATTCAAAAAATCAGTAGCCCTACTGTGTTCAAAAGACAAAAGGGTTGAAAAAGAAATTAAGAAAACAACACCTGTAACAATAGCCACAAATAATTTAAAGTCCCTTGGTGGAAATCTACCCAAGCAAGTGAAAGACCTGTATAAAAAAAAAAAAAAAAAATCATGTTTCTAAAGAAAGAAATTGAAGATATCAGAAGATGGAAAGATCTCCCATTCTCATGGACCGGTAGGATTAACATAATAAAAATGGCCATCCAACCAAAAAGCAATCTACAGATTAATGCAATTCTTATAAAAAATACCAACACAATTTTTCATAAAGCTTGAAAGAACAATTCTCAATTTCATATGGAAAAACAAAAACCCCAAAATTTCAAAAACAGTCCTGAACAATAAATAACACATCTTCTGGAGGTATCTCCACCCCTATCTCAAGCTGTACCATAGAGCAACAATAATAAAAATTGCATGGTACTGGCAAAGAAACAGAATGGTGGATCAATGGAATTGAATAGAAAACCCAGAAATAATACTTGGTTTTTGACAAAGAAGCCAAAACAATGCAATGGAAAAAAGATAGCATCTTCAACAAATGGTGCTGGTCTAACTGAATGTCTACATGTAGAAAAATACAAATAGATCCATATTTATTACCCTTCACAAAAGTAAAGCTCAAGTGAATCAAAGACCTCAACATAAAACCAGAAACACTTAACCTGTTAGAAGAAAAAGTGGGGAAGAGCCTTGAACTCATTGGCACAAGAGACTACTACCTGAACAACAACAGCACAGGCTCTAAGATCAACAATCAATAAATGGAACCTTATGTTACCTATTTTTAAGTAAAGCAACTACTATGGCATTTTTTCTAAGTCATACTAAATGAGATATTGGGATTTTCACCAAAATATATATCACAATAAAGTAAGTTGGCCCCATTTACTTTTCTTATGACTCATATTTTCTTTCCTTTTATTTTATTTTTTGAGTCAAGGCCTATAACTCTCCAAAAAGAGGGTTGGATACAGATTGGCAAAATTTCCCTGGCCAAATAACTTCAAAGAAACTCCCTAGTTTGATCTTTACAACCAATAACTACCAACCTCAATGCAATTTATAATGAGTTCTCTCAAAATATGAATGGTTGACTCTTTGAAGCTCTTTATATATAATGTATAGTTTACAATCCTTTTTGATTTGAAAAATGAGATGCAAATCAAATGCTATATAAAGAACATGTTTAGAAAGGGTTTGTTAGCATAGAATTGTAAGAATAAATATATGTAATATGTTTACATATATTTATAATCCACACACATGTGTGCGTGTGCATTTTGTAAAGACAAAGATGGCATATTTATCACCTGAAGCATTGGAATTAAATTTGGATGATAAGAACAAGTGATTTTTTCCAGAGCACTCTAAAAAGGCAAAACCTTTATACTAGTTCTTCATAAATATATAGCTGCTATCCCTTCTTTGTAGAACTTTCTCTGACAAATGCATTTCTGTATACTTCTTTGGTAGAAGTAGATAATAAATGTTGCGATTTTAGACCAGGTTGTTTGTTTGTTTGTTTGTTTTTAATATGTTCGTGGGGTTGGGGTGTGGCTTACTTGGCAGACTACTTGAGTAAATTGCTCTGTGTTCAACAGCTTCACTTGTGAAGTAGAGGAAGAGTGTCAGAAGTTGAAGGTCGTTTTCACCTCTCTCAAAAAATGAATAAGACAGATAAAACAATAAAGTCACGTTCACATTAAAATAGCTTAACATAACTAACTAAATATATGATGCCATTTATAAAGTAAGTGATATGAACTAACATATAAAATTTTAAAACTGATATATGCTCAGGGCTAGAGAGATGGCTCAGAGCTTAAGGGCACTGGCTGCTTTTCCGCAGGAGCCAGGTTCAATTCCCAGCACCCACACAGCAGCTCACAAATTCCTGTAACTCTAGTTCCAGGGAATCTGACACTCTCATACAGATACACATGCAAGCAAAGCATCAATGCACTTAAAAATAGAATATGAGGCCCTCCTGTGAATGGACCTCAGAAATACAATGCTGGGAAAGGGAGGTAGCTCTAGCACAACAACCACCATGTGGGTCCCCTGGTGAGCTGAGTGATATGGAAAAGCCAGGGACACTGAGTGAAAGGGAGCAAGAAAGTCAAGATTCTCCAGGGTAGAGAAAACTATCTCAAGTTGATTGCACTGACGCTGGCCATGCTAAACACAGTGATGTCAAGGGGTTGAAAAAAAAGAGAAAAAAAGAAAAAAAAAACCAAACATGATATATGCTAAATGCCAGAATCAATGATCCCCTTGGCAAAGGATAAAGTTGTCTTTCATGTGAGCATCCCGCATTTATAAACAGATATGGAACAAGGCTGGAGGTGAAATCATAAATTCTGACTTACTAAGAAATTTCAAAAGAAAAAGCAATTGGGAAAAACAACTGTACAGTCACTAAGTTTAGTTATGATATTTCATGTGTTGAAAAGTATATAATCTTCATTGGAATTTAGCATTCTGTCTGTGGTGTTTTAAGAATATGACATTAAGTCAAACATTACATTTGGAGTTTAGGATAACGATATTCTAACAGAAATTATGATATTTAAAGAAGTTTGGATGAATGTAATTTTTTACTGCCTCTAAGTCCTTTCACTTTTTTTGATGAATACTTGCCTATTAATTTATTAAACTGATGTCCTTTTTATTAATTACAGTTTATTCACTTTGTATCCCCCCATAAACTCCTCCCTCCTCCCCTCCCGGTCCCTCCCTCCCTCCCTCTTCTTCACGCTTGCCACTCCCCAAAGAAGACTAAAACGGGGAAACAACCTAGGAACCTGCCACAGAGGGCCTCTGAAAGGCTCTGCCCTGCAGACTATCAAAGCAGACACTGAGACTTATGACCAACTGTTGGGCAAAGTGCAGGGAATCTTATGTAAGAAGTGGGAAATAGTAAGATCTGGAGAGGACAGGAACTCCACAAGGAGAGCAACAGAACCAGAAAATTTGAGCACAAGGGTCTTCCCAGAGACTCATACTCCAACCAAGTACCAGGCATGGAGATAACCTAGAACCCCTGCACAGATGTAGCCCTTGGCAGTTCAGTGTCCAAGTGGGTTCCATAGTAATGGGAAGAGGGACTGCCTCTGACATAATCTGATTGGCCTGCTCTTTGACCACCTCCCCCTGAGGGGAGAGCAGCCTTAACAAGCCACAGAAGATGACAATGCAGCCACTCCTGATGAGACCAGATAGACTAAGATCAGAAAGAAGAAGAGGTCCTTTCAGTTTTTAAAGCTAGTTTGCCATCACTTATTTTAAGAAAGGAGTCAAAATACCTTACCAATAATGTGGTCCTAAATCCATATTGTTTTTTTTTATAATACTTCTAGTCATGGTTTGCTCTCACACCTTGCTTTTGCCTGAAATAGTCTTAGAAGTCTTCTCTATTTTTTCAATGCTGTGTGTATCCAATCATGAAATAATATTTTTAAATGTATTTCTCAAATTATATTTACACAAGGATTTTGAATATGTGGTAAGGGCACAACGTGGGATCAACCCTTTTAGCAAATTATTGAATGTAAACAAGTACTGTTGACTTTTTGTCTTTATTTATGTAGAAACATTTTACAAAAAGAAACATCAGGATCAGAGACAGAAGCCTATGGTGGCGTGAAGCAATTCCTTTCCGGTGCTCAGAGGACAGCACTATCCTTACATCTTCTGTATTTGCTTTCTAAATTTTATTTGAGCAGCTTCACGTAAGAACATCACTATTGTGGTGCTGTTTCTACTCCGTATATGGTGTCCCCATTGCCTCTTTGGCTTCATTTCCTCAACAATGGCATTCCCTTTATGAACAACTTTAAGAAACAACTCAACTAATCCTAGCCTAATGAGGAGAGGGATTTTTCATTCTTCTGTCTTCATATATTTTAACATTGTAGCCTGCCTAAAGTCTGTCTTTTCCTAATTAAGCAAGACTCACGGACATTATATTCCGGGAAGTCTTCTTCCTTGAAGTCTTATACTAACAATCTGTTTTTCTCTGCTCCCATGTAAACATCACTATTCCCCACTGATGTTTATAAAATAAAAATTGGTTCAAATAAAAGATAAACCAAGAAGTGCCCTGTAGAATAAGCACTGTGTTCTAAAAGAAAAGACCATGTGTTTACAGAACTTGGAGTCACTCTGTTTTCCCTGGTCACATCACCACCAAAGTTAACCTGTCCAAAAGTTCATGTTTGAGATGAACCCAAAGACCCATTTGTTCCCTTCTCCACCTCTGCCTGCCTTCCTCTAAATAGCAGTCAGACAGAGAGGTGCTTCAGTACATGCACTTGGAGACTTTGTTAGCAGTCTTCCTCTCCTTGGTTAAAAAAATAAGTTCTGTTTTTTTATTTTCTTCCCTGTTTGTTGTGCTTGTATATGTAACATGTTCCAGACCTGATGTCTGGCAGAAATGTCTAAAGCAATATTCAGGAGTTGTATCTAGGAGATGTTCTTCTGCTTAGAGTCTTAGGAAATATGGTTTATCTTTAAAGCTAGATGTGTTCTTTGGGTAATGCTGCACCATCACTTTGAACCCCCAGAAGGCAAACAATAGAAGAATTAAAAGATTGAAAACACCTATGAGTGGCTACGCATTACGTAAATATTTGAGTATCTACTGAATATCATAATAAAGAAAACTGTTTTGAAAAACACTTACTAAGCAGGTGGCTTAGACCTGTAATCCTAAAACTTGGAAGACTGAGAGAAGAACCCAAATTTCAAGGCTAAATAGGTTAGAGTGAGACCTCAGCCAGAATGAAAACTTAATGAAACCCCGTCTCAAAATAAAACTTAAAGCAATGGTAACACACTTACCTGGCATGTGTGAGGATTTAACCATCAGTCACTGGGCAAAATGTTAGCTATTACTAATAGAAAAAATGGAGAGCCAGTGAAATGTCTCATGGGTAAAGGTACCTTTCACAAAACCAAATGCCTTGAGTATATTGCCAGAGTACACACAGTGGAAGGAGAGAACTGACTCCTGAAAGTCATCTTCTGGTCTCTACATGTATACCTCAGCACACGTGTGCAAGCTTTCCCAACACTAAGTGCCCTAAAAGTATGGGGGAGGAACATGGAGGGTGGAGGAGGGAATGAGGGGGAAGAGGAAGAAGAAGAGAAGAAGAAGGAGAAAAAGAAGAGGAAGAAGAAGGAAGAGAAAAGAAGAGGGCGGGGGAGAGAAGGGATGAACCAAGACAGCTCAAGTTCTAAGAAAGCTGAAGTCTTTTTTTAATTAAATTTTTTAGTTTTTATATTAGTTATAGTTTATTTACTTTTTATACCAGCTGTAGTTCCCTCCCTCAGTTCCACCTAATTCTACCCTTCCTCACTCATCTCCTACCTGCCCCTCTCTAAGTCCACTGATAGAAGAGGTCCTCCTCCCCTTCCATCTGACCCTAGCTTATCAGGTATCCTCAGGACTGTCTACAATGTCCTCCTCTGTGGCCTAGCAAGACTGCTCCTCCCTGGGGGGAAGAGGGTAGGTCAAAGAGCCAGCCACTGAGTTCATGTCAGAGACATTTTCTGTTCCACTTACTAGGGAACCCACTTGGACACTGAGCTGCCATGGACTACATCCAAGCAGGGGTTTTAGGTTATATCCATGCATGGACCTTGGTTGGAGAAATAGTCTCATAAAAGACCCCTGTGCCCAGATGTATTTAGTCTTTGTGGAGATCCTGTCCTCTCCAGGTCATACTAACCCCCCTCCCCTTCTTTCATATGATTCCCTGCACTCTGCGTAAGGTTTGGTTATGAGTCTCAGCATCTGCTTTGATACACTGTTAGGTACACAGCAAGGACATTTGCACAACCATGTTCATATCAGCTTTATTCGGAATAGCCAGAACCTGGAAACAATCTAGATGTCCCTTAACAGAGGAATGGATACAGAAATTGTGGTACTTTTACACAATGGAATACTACTCAACAATTAAAAACAAGAAAATCATGAAATTTGCAGCTAAATGTTGGTATCTAGAAAAGATCATCCTGAGTGAGGTATCCCAGAAGCAGAAAGACACACATGGTATATACTCACTTATAAGTGGATACTAGACCTATAGGATAGGGTAAACATACTGAAATCTGTACACCTAAAGAAGATAAACAAGAAAGAGGACCTGGGGTAAGATGATTAATTCTCACTTAGAAAAACAAATGGAATGGACATTGGAAGTAGAAGAAAACAAGTAACAGAACAGGAGCCTACCAGACAGGGCCCCTGAAAGACTCTACCTAGCAGTCTATCAAAGCTGAAGTCTTAATTAAGAAAATCCAGTTGGTTCACTTTTTTTTTTCCCTATGTAGTAACATAAACTGAAATGGTTAGAGTAGTAGTGTTCTCTTTTTGAGTTAATCTTTCTTCCCACTGATTACAAATATTATGAGTTAAAAGAATCCATTTATGTGCTTTGGTCTTAAATTATCTACAAGTGAGAAGAGATATCCGTAAATTTTGATATAAGCATAGTGTTACTACTAAGGTCAGAATGAGGTCACCTTCTTTGTCCCATCGGCTTTCTATGTTTCCAATGGTCTTTCTTTGTCAGTCTTCTGCTGTGTGCCCTTTTCTTCTTCATTTTAGCCATAAAATACTCTTTTCATAACTTATACATAAAACTTCAATTTTACAAAATTTCTATTTTAAGCCACATGTCCAGTTTTATTTTTCTAAAGTTGTTTGTACTTATAGTTATAAAAAATTCATAAATGGATTCATAAACCTATAAGTAACAATGCATCATCCATTTCAGCATTTTTGTAATAACTGGAGAATTTGGATCCTCTTTAGTTGAATATAAAATTAATTTACAGAAATATTACTCTGATAAAATATATTTGAACATTAAATGTCAAAACTGAACATTATACCTGACAGTAAAAAGTTTGAAAAAGAGTAGCAAATAAATAATCAAAACCACAATATTTAAATGATTTTTATTTTTATATTATATAACATCAGTTATATATATATATATATATAACATATATATATAATATATGACAAAAATATTTGTTTAACATCTATTTCAGTATCATGGAAAGATAAATTAAGAAGCATACACTTATAGAAATTCTAAAATAATACAACTTTTATCTTAAATCCTAGCATTACTCATTGACTGAAATTAAACCCGAAGTCTGCTGTAGCATATGTTATGATATTACTGAAAATCTGTTGGATAAAATGGTCTTCTGCGGTGATTTTTTTCCGATTTATTATAACTACGATTTATTTTGTCAATGAAGTTTTACAGTAAACAACACTGAGGAATAAATTAAATCACGTCCTTCCAAAGCAACAGTGAGAATGCTGTAGGGTCACCTCCACACTGTCACTCATCTATCGCTCTTTGTAGCTCACTATGGACTACATCTGTGTCCCAACAGATCCTCAAGGAATCCTGGTTAAAAAGATCACCTGCCAATTCCTGAAACGTGCTTAGTAGCTGAAACCAAACTAGCTCACTTGCAAGAAACAAAAGATCAAAAGAAAGCATATCATAACAACCAGGAGGAGTTAATGCTTTAATAAACCATAGAGACTAACACACATCAAGCAGGAATTTGAGGGAAAAGGAACCTCTCTTGTGAGAGCTATGTTTATATAATTTTTTTCTTGTATTTCGCCTTGTTGATAGAACACAGGAAAAAACTCTAGAGATGAAATATGTGTTGTGTTATTGGGTAGAGCATGATAAATCAATGTTTAGGGTTGGAAATGGCTGGAAAATGTGACAAGAACTTGAGGAAACTTGAGGGCTACAAATATATACACTTGTGAATCTGTACATAAAGACACTTTATGTCCTTGGCTGCACCATTAGTTGTAACCCTGAGCAGAAACTCTACAAAAGAAAAATAAACAAAACAGAAGGAAAATGTTGGTGGGATTTCAATTGTTGATTGTCATGCTACAGTCAAGAATTTGGAGGAGGCTATGATGGAGACATAAAGTGAATAAATTAAAAAATAAATTTAAATAATAATAAAAAGAACCCTGCTGTTGTTGGTTATAGAGGTTTTAATAGAGCCCACCACATCCTTATTAAATCTTATCTCTTCAAAGTATTCATACTAGCTAACAAATCTGCTAACCCAGTCTCTTGCCAGTTTCTTCCTTTGAGAATGACAATGCATGTTTTGTCCGTAATTCCATCTTACCCTCTCTCCCTCCATGGTTTTCTATGACACAATGCTCACCTCCTTTTGGGATCTGGTATACAGTAAACTACCTTTACAATACTTACTGTCCCCTGGTATACACTGTACTTGAGGCATAAGGCTTCCATACCTCAACCAGCTTCTCTTGCAGTAACACGCAAGACCAGTAGCCTCCCCAAGGAGTTTCTGTGAGTAGTTTCATAGTGTAATCCGTGATGAGCTTTCCATAGCTACCAAGAGGTAACTTTCTGGAAAGTTCTGATAGACCAATTTTCTGGAAATTGGTAGAATTCACAGCAGCTCTCTAGCTTTTAGTGAGTCAAAGTGATGTCTTCTCCCATAGCCCAGAAAAACAGCACTAGTTCATGGATACTTTTATCAGCCTCGAAATATCAACTCTTCCATGTGTATTCTTTAGATACATTAGCATTTTCTCCCATGCTTACTTGCAGATCTTTTATTACCCTAATCTCCTACTAGAGTTAACATATCTTCATATTAAATTTTCCTGTACAAATTATAGTATTATTTCATCTCTTAATTAAACTCAGAATTAGACTGTATGAAGAGACATAATATTACATCATAAGCAAATCCCTCTTCTTTCACATTCAGTGGGAATTTGACATTTTATAAGTGATGTACATTTTATAAGTGATGTAAATACTCAACAAAATTTTTAAAAAGCAAGTATTTTTATCTAATATTTAGCACACTTCTTTGGTTCACAGTAATTATTTAACTAATTGTCACAAAGCAACAAAGTATGTCTTTATATTCCCTTAATGTGTGAATCCTTGTTATTTATCATTGTTAAAAACTCTTGTGAACTGTCATGTATGGTGGCAAACATTGTTAATCCCAGTTCTCATGTGACAGAAGAAGGCAGGACCTCTGTCATGTCCAGGCCAGTCACGGCTACATAGTGAAACCCTGTCTGAACAAAACAAAACAGAGCAGAAAAAAAAAAAAAAAAAAAAAAAACAGATCTGGGGATGGACCTTAGTGTTAGAGTACTGAGCTAAATGTGCCAATTAGAACTACAGAATTAAAAAAAAAAGAAAAGAAAAAAGAATTGCTCACTATAACTACAAAAATTAAAACAAAGAAACAAACAAACAAATAATTAGCCAGACATGGTGGTGCACACCTCCAGAGGCTATTTAAGCTGTGGGCTGGCTTTCCCCAGGGTCAGATGATTGTTCAAGGTTCCTGAATAAACTGCATTGAAAAAAAAAAAAAAAAGAAAGTGAGAAAATGCTGGCTTTAAATGCTCATACAAACCGAAACCCACAGGACCTAATCCATTCTTGGAGTTTTAGCTCTCATGAGACATAATAATTTCTTCTGCTGGTTTTATCCGCAGTACCTAACTATCTCCTGTATAGACTGCTTTGCCCCAAACCTGAATCAAATGTTTTTCTTTTTAATCAAGGATTTAGTCTAATGTAAATTTTGACTGAGACAACCCATATTAAAACACTGAAGGAGAATTAGATCTTTCTGGTCTCTTAATTGTACAGTCCCAGGAACCAGCATCTTCAGGAAGGTTTTCTAGCACTCCACCCTTTCCTAATCCAAACTAAGGGGAGCTATAGACTCTTCATTTTCCATTATTCTGTAGTCTTCATAGATATTGGACAAAAAATTGGAACCTATCAGTCCACCTAGTCTATTAATAAAGAGGATTCTTTTTAATCTGCCTAGGAATGACAAACTGAGTGACAGGGTTTGGTAATAAAAGGTGGTATGATTCTTATCATGTCAGGGAGCTTCAGATTGAGTTCAAGAACTTTATGAATATTATATAATAGTTTCCTCCAAGACTGAAACATTTCCATCCTGTAGTGAAACTCCTTATGTAGGAAGGTAAACAACTCAAAATAACTTCAGGAAGTTCCCAAAACAGACTAAATTCTCCAGGCCCCTCCTTCTAAAAGTAAGCAGTAAAGACTGTTGAAAGTCACTCTCAGACAAGCTGAGCTGCAAGGAAGACTCTGAGACCAGGCCAGCCGCCTTGAAAAAGAATAAACCAGCTGAGCTGCCTGGAAGAGGTTTGGACCAACTGAGTCACTTGGAAGGGATACTCTTCAGCTTGTTGAGGTAATGGTAGGCTGTCCAGCATGTTCTAGTTTGCCAGCCCTTGTGAGCTGTCATGCTAGGATTAGCTTTGGTGATACAGCTGCCTCTGAGTCATTTTTACTCCTGTAAGTAATTCTTCATTGATATTCCTGTAAGTCAACCCAAATAAAACTCAAGGTTCACCAAAAAAAAAAAAACAATTTTCTTTATAATTAATATTTATTACAATTTATTCACTTTGTATTCCAGCTGTAGCCCCTCCCTCATCTCCTTCCAATCCCACCATCTCTCTTTTCCCCTGGCCCATTTCCCTCCCCCAGTCCACCTTTAATAATAGCATTCAAACCTCAGAGGCAGGTCGATGTCTGAGTTTGAAGCTAGCATGGTCTAGAAAGCAAGTCTCAAGATTACCATGATGAATGAAGGTTGAAATGCTCCCAGAAATACAAGGTTCGTGAAAAAGCAAAACACTTCAATAACTGTTACTTTTGTTGTTCTTTTTAGTTACCTTTAGACTTTGGTGATCTTCTGTCTATTACTTAATTGAAAGTGTGTTTTTTTTTCTGCTATTTCCCTCTACATGAAAGATAATGAAACCGTTTTATACCAAATCACCTATGAAGGACAGTTTTATTAGGACCATGCTGATGAAATAAAACCACAATAAGAATATGATAGAATTCCCATATTCTGCCATTGTTAAACTTTGAACTTTCCTAGTCTAACAACTGAACACCAGGGGCTATGACCATTTCCTGTAGGAAAAATACATCTTAAACTTTTTCCTTATTTTTGACCTTATAAAACTGTAGTGCACAACTATAAAATGTACATGTTCAGGATGTACAACAGGATGTTTGGATAAGTATGTGTTCTAAAGGGATAACCAAGATCCCCCCAACCATTAGTCTAATGAATATATCTGTCATTTGAACAGTTATTTTCCTCTACGGTAAGAGGATGTAAAGTCAATCTCTGTGAGATTTCAAATATAGAATGCATTTACTGACTACAGTAACTACACTATGTTTCTGAAACTTACTGTCCCTTCAGCTGTAGGCCTACAGCCCTGGATCAACAGCTTATACTCCCTATCCCATGAGCCCTAGAAACTGAACCTCTCTTTGCTTCTATGATTTCAATTTTTCAATTAAAATAAATAAATAATGAGATGAAATAGTTAAGCACTTTGAAGTAAAACTTGACCATGATTCTCTTGACAGGTGAAAAGAATCTTAATTTTCTAACTTTCCTCTCCCTTCTGGGAGATTTATCACTAGTATCTATTTGAAATTACTGATAAAGTTCTACAAGTAACTTTGAAGCGGGAAATCAGGGATTAAACCTCATGGCTTCTTTTTCTTTCTTTTTTTTTTTAACTTCTGTTATTAGTCAATCTCTTAATAGGTGGTCATAGTTTTTAACAGTGAAATTCTTCACATCAGAAGAAAAATAAAGCAGTTTATATAAGCCAGATATATGAGGCTCTAGAGAAACAGGTGTGAGATGGCCCCAAGCAGCTTTTCCATGTGTGAAATACTAAACTATTAAAACACATTGCGGATCTCTCCCTCCTGGCCACAGTCCTCATCACTCTAAGGCTTCTTTGTCTTAGTTCAGAGCATTCTGTTACGTTCTCCCTGCATAATGAAAATCTTACTTTAAGAGGAGGAACTAAACTGACGATGAAGTAGGATTATTTGAAAGAGTAGAGCTCTGGATTCCAGCTCTCTGTGTACTTCTTATTATGGCCCCGAATGTCAGTTTCCATCTGAAATAAGAAATCCTGCAAGGTCATACTATAAGCTCATGGACACCTTCGAAAATTACATTTAAAAAGTAAGTGAAAGAACCTGTGTTCTCCAACAGAAGTGTTTTTTTCTGAGCTCCAAACTTGTAATAAGCACTTTCAAGCTTGCTGGCCAGCTACCACACTTTAAGACATGATGGTCAAAAGCATCTATTTGTTAATTATGCACAATCTATTCTCCTGAAAAATATACAACAAATGGAAAGTTCCAGATCATGCGTCCATTTTCCTCTCCAATCTCTAGTGCATTTTGTTTGTCATTTACAGCTTAACTTTATATCAAATACACATTAGGTCTCTGTTACAGTGCTGTGTGTGCATAGCGCATAATGATTACCGTTTCCCCTGTGGTAAATTTAAAAATTTTTATCTTCATATTCAGACCACCCACTGAGGTAATTAGACATTCAGTTTCCCATCCCATTCTTTTTTCCAGAGTTCTCTGAACAACTCAGATTACTGCGTGAGTTCTGGGAATACAGATCAGGGCAGGGATTTCTCAACATGTTGATGAGGGAAACAAAGAGGGGAATAACTGCAGAAACAACAAGTACGGGATTTTTTTTTTTTTTTTTTTTAGAGATTTCGTGAAGGAAGCAGAGAATTCATATTGTTTAATTAACTCTAAGTCAGAATGACAGAAACTGAAGGAGAAAGGACAGGAAGTGGGTTTGCTGTGTTCCCTGGGGAAGAGGAAGAGTGACACAAGCAGCCCTCTCCATTTCTTACTAATGTGATTAAACAGCATGATCTTTGGCCTTCTTAGAGACTTTGCGGAAGAATGAACTGATTTTAGGAAACCTATTGGTGGCACTCAAGACTCTGCTTCACCATGTGGTCACCTGCTCTGGGAGCTGGTCTGAAAGTCTGTTAACTTCAGATGCATCAGCAGCTGGCAGCTGATAATAATTGAAACTTCTTTCTAACCTAAGCTACAAGCAAATTGTGGGCACAAAGGGTAAGGTCGCTTAGAAACCTATGGAGACACGGGAATACCATACATGAAGAGCATTAGTCCTCGTCTTCCCCCTTCTCCTCAGGGATTTGAGCTGTCATCTTATTAGGCATATTATACAGACTCCCAAGAGGAAAAAAAAAGTATTTTTAAATTATAATTTAAATTGCTTTAGATAAACAAAACTGTAAGGTATTTAGCAAACCTTTCCTGTAAATGCTTAATGCCTAGGAATCCTATTTTCTTAGCTGTCAATTAGATTGTTTCCTACGTATATCATTTCCTCTAGTTAAGGGCTCTCTTCAGCTTCTGCATGCCCTGAAGCTGGCAAGAAGCCATATTTCACCAGCCTCATCTCCAGCTATATTTATTCCTAACTATACTGTTCCCTGTGATAGAGAACACCTCCCTCTCCCTCTCCCCCCTCCTGTCTCTCTCCCTTTTCTTCTCCCTCTCCCTCTTCTTTTCCCCACCTCTTTCTCTAGTTCTCTCTCTCTCTCCACGTCTCAACTTCTGCTACTGCTCAGGAGGCCTGGAGCTGTGCGTTCAGTGTTGGAATGCAGGACACAGCCCTCAGGAATTGCCTGCTGAGGTCTCTGCTTCAGTCTGTGCCATTTTGCAGCTCTTACTGTGGCCCTATATTCCCTGTCACATCCATTATGAATTACACTCTTTTTGCCTAACCAAAATCTAAGATTTGGCAGGAGTGAGGCCTGGGCCTGACTAGTTCACTGTTATAAGTTTAGCACCAAAGATAGTATGCCAGGTATTTGTTGAGAAAAAAAAATAAACAAATTAATTAGAGGAAAGTCAGTTACAAGATAACAGTATAAGAACCTGCAACTTTGTGAATTTTGCATTAGGACTGAAAGTTTTTATAATTTTTTTATGTTCTTTTTTTTTAATTTTTCATCAATTACACTTTATTCATTCTGCATCCCCCCATAAGCCCCTCCCTCCTCCCCTCCCAATCCCACCCTCCCTCCTCCCTCTGCTTGCATGCCACTCCCCAAGTCCACTGATAGGGGAGGTTCTCCTCTCCTTTCTGATCTTAGTCTATCAGTTCACATCAAAAGTGGCTGCATTGTCCTCTACTATGGCCTGGTAAGGCTGCTCCCCCCCAGGGGGAGGTGATCAAAGAGCAGGCCAATCAGATTATGTCAGAGGCAGTCCCTCTTCACATTACTATGTAACCCAATTGGACTCTGAACTGCCCTGGGCTACATCTGTGCAGGGGTTCTGGGTTATCTCCATGAATCGTCCTTGGTTGGAGTATGAGTCTCTGGGAAGTTCCCTGTGTTCAATTTTTCTTGTTCTGTTGCTCTCCTTGTGGAGACCCTGTCCTCTCCAGCTCTTACTATTTCCCAGTTCTTACCTAAAATTCCAAAACATGTCCAAAGTCCGTGGTTCCGGAAGCCACAGGGCCCCAAAGGATCACTTAGTGATGCTAAGTGATTATGTGGTCAAATTGCCCTCTACATCTTTGTGTTTATATTCGTAGATATATATATCGCTCTCAATGTTTCTCAGAGAAGTTTCTCAATGAAGTGGCTAATGCTAACGTAGACTCACAACTGTTCAAAGTATTGACTGTCAGTGCTCAGCTAAAGATGAGATATTTTATACCAATCCCCTCAAGTCTCAGATATTGTAGAAAGACTATCATAGCCAGATGATGAAGAAACGCTGTAAAATGATGTCTTCTGGGCATGATGTGGCTATTGTATTACAATAACCTAATGCTACTGTAATTGTCTGCATGTGATCATGCCATTTAACATTTTGTCCTAGAGAAGGGAGGGGCTCAAAGTTTCTACCCTTAACTAAGGAACTGTGGGCAGGCAGTTGATGGCTTCGGAATGAGGACCTATTAACAGCTGAAAAATTCTGAGTAAAAGAGAATCTCTTTACTTTGGGATTGTTTACTCTTAGATGGATGACCCCACATCCATGTAATTATGGAAAACAGTAATTGGATTCGGTAAGTTATTTTTGAAAAGAGAGAGAGAATAAACAAAATTTGTAGAGAGATGTTTTGAGGGTGGAAAATTGGATGGGGAGATTGAAGAGTAGAATTGATCAAGATATATTATATCCATGGAGAAGTTTTTCAAAGAATAAGAAGCAAATAAATATAACTTGCAGGTAATGAACTACTGAAATGCCTTTGTTGATACCATATTTCCCTTTACAGCCTTGACTGAATACTTTCTCAAAATCATAGTTGGATTTGAGGAACATTATTTAATTCATAAAGAAGTAAATAATTTTATAACCCCTTCCAATACTTCATTCACATACCCTCATGAATTTTTCCCGCTTGGCTTGCAGTCAGACAAAAAGAAAATTGATAAATTGACAGACACAATGACATGGCATTGAAGACCCTACATAAGGCTTTCTATAGAACCAGCCTTTCACTGCTTGTGTAAAACCAATAAAAAGAGAAAGCTACAGACTTGGTCTAATTTTGTGATTATTCAGAAAAACAAAATGCATTTTTAGAAAATCTGTTTGCTGTTATGTGACTGTGAGGAAAAACACACACACATGCACATTACTGACACCAAAGCCTGGCTTTACTAGGAAGTGGTATTACTTTTTAAAATACCCATGATACATTTTAATATAAGTAGGAAGTTGTAGAATTAGAAAGTAGTTTGTAAAAGTAACACGGGTTTTATATCTTGTAAATCCTTCCTGTTTTTCATGGGTGGCTCCAGTCTTTAATCCCAGCACTCAGGAAGCAGAGACAGGCTGATCAATGTGGGTCCATGCAAATTCAAGGCCAGTCTGGTCTTCAAATCTAGTTCCTGACAGCCGAAGCTACACAGAGAAACCCTGTCTCGGAAAAAAAAAAAAAAAAAAAAAAAAAGACTTCTCATTGTATTTTTTTCTGTATTTTTAGTCTTAAGCCTGCACAGAAGCCTAGGTAACACAAACAAAACTGGATTCCTTTGATTTGTGTTTTGTAGACTATGGTGATCAAAGTGAGTAGAATTTCTCAGAAGACAGTTTTCCAGCACTTTACGAAGTCTCTAATAGTTTCCTCCAAAGCTTGACTTCAGGACTTCACATACATTTCCTGAGGAGCTGTGATACTGCCTCATTACCTAACATGTCATGTCAGCAATGATTTCTGCTGTGTATATGAGATGGGTTCTCAGAAATGAACTTTTCCTCCCTCCCATTGGTTAATTATTTACGCTCCACCTTGATCCTAGCTTTTACTCCCTCTCTCCTCCCAATCCCTTCCTCACACCTCTCCTCCTCCCATTTCCCCCTCCAATGGATATCAACAGTCCTTCCCATAACAAATTGTAGTAGGCCTAGCTGCATCTTCTCCTTGAGGGTAGATGAGACAGCCCAATTAGGGGAAAGGTATCCTATCCAAGGGCAGGCAACAGAGTCAGAGACAGTCCCTGCTCCTGGTATTAGGGAACCCATATGAAGCCAAGACCAAGCTGTACATCTCTTGCGTATGTGTAAGGAGCCTAGGTCTCTTCTCTGGATGCTCTTTGGTTGGTGATTTAGTCTCTGTGAGTCCCAAACCCTATTCATGATATTCTGCTGTACTTGCACACAGGAGGCTAACATTACTTTCCTCTGAGAGGCTTTACCAAGAACCTGATTTGGAAACAGATACAGAGAGACCCACACACAAACATTACACAGAGCTTTGGGGAACCCTGTGGAAGAGGGGGAAGAAGGATTGAAGTAGCCAGAGAAGTCAAGAACACTACAGAAGCAATGAACTTTATAATCTACCAGTTTCATTTAAGCATTAGTGTTTTCTTTTTAACAAAGCAATTAAAATTAGCAGCTTTCATTACAGTTCAAATACATGTTAACTTTTAAAAGATAGTATAAAATTTATGTTTGGTTGCATAAAGGAAGCCAGTGAGTAATTTTCAGACAGAGCCAACAATGTGATTCCCAGAAATATGCTGCATTTTGCTGACATTCCCTATTGTGGAGGCATTATCTTAATTCTCTACACTCACATTTTTATTTTTGATTTGTAGTAAACAACTTTCCCCCAGAGATTTGCATAGCATTTTAATTTGTTTTTATTGTTTTCTTTGGAATCTTGAGTCACAATGCAAATCAAATTATGACCAATTGTTTTCTGGAAGTAATGTGCACATGATTTTAGGCAAAAGGAAAATATAATTGGTTTCACAAGAATCCCCATCATAACCAACTTGTCATCTCATCTGTAGCCTTTCCTTCCAATAAAATTTTGATTTTTTCAAAAAATAATTAACACAGCTTGAGTTTTACAGATGAAATACATAAGCAGAAATTCTTTTTCATAGACTTGCATTTCAATATATTTTTGAGGGTTGGAGAGATGGCTCAGCAGTTAAGGGTACTGACTGCTTTTCCAGAGGACTCAGGCTCAAATCCCAGCACCCATATGGCAGCTCACAACTGTCAGTAACTCCCAGATATGATACTTTCACATAGACATATGTGTAGGCAAAACACCAATACACATAAAATAAAGGTATTTTTTAAAAATCAAAAAAAGGTGCACTCAATATATTTTTAAGTTAGGCAAAAATATAGTGAATATATTATATTAAAACTTTATATAATTTAAAAAAAATAAACACAAAGTAAGAAACTGGATCAAAATGCTGACTTGGAAAGTTAAAGAAAACACTGCCAAGGTGGTTTTTCAAAGCACTTAAGCAAGAAGACACAAGAGAAACTCTGGTATACAGTGAACCAAGGAAGATTAGTGGGAAATAAAACCATCATTGCACAAACAATAGCATTTGGAAGCAGGTCAGAGCACCCAGGAGTGCATGCTGATGACAGGTGCAGAAACATTCTGCACAGTTCCTCATTTGCTGGGACTTTTGTACGCTCTATGTATCCATATTTATTCCCCTCCCCAGCTAATTCTTCTTCCTGTGAGGAAGAGCGGGGGGGGGGGAGTTTTTTTCATACACATGCTGTCAAGAGCGATTTGTTCTCATAGGCATCCCTGACCCACCAGAAGACAGGAATTCTGCCACCAGCAATTCAAATTGACCTGAATTAGCAGGGTGTTAAGCAACCAGGATTCAATATTGAGATATTCTTAAAAGCATCTGGAAAAATTTCAAAATGTATTGATATACAGACTCCGCCATCACTCATCATTTATTATGGTGGTATGGGTGTATGTAACACGAGAAGGAAAAAGAAAAGAAGTGTGGTGGGTCTGGGGAGATGTGAAAGAAGAGGATGGGGCAAAACACAATTCCAGGACCGAGTCATTTCGATGTACAGAAAAGTTTAACTGTGTTAGTGTGATGCAATATTTAAGTTATTGTCTGTATGAATCCTCCTTCATATTCCAAGGCTCTATGGAGTTGTGCAAATTAGTTTCATTTTCTTCATGGTACTAGCTACCAACCATGAAAGAGATAGGTGGGATCTAAAACCTGGCTTATGAGAACGTATTCTTGCAAAAATAATGTAACTCGCACAGACGTGTGCTTTTCCAACAAGTATCGAAATGAGTAAATGAGACATCATGTACATGGTCATTGACAAAAATTTGGGGTGCGTAGATGATCTTTCAGGAATTATTGTTCATGTATTGTAATTAATACATCTAAGAACCATTCTACATGATTAATTTCCAGAACATTTAAAACTAAAGATTTGAATAAGTAATAAATATCATTAGCGTCTCTTACATTTGAGGAAACCATAGTTTTAGAGTTTTCCTAAAACCGCATGGAATGCCAGACACCAAGTTAAGAAATGGTATTGAGATTTACACCAGCTACTATTAAACTCTGTAATATACTCTGTAATATATATATATATACACACACACACTCAGTGTGTATGTGGGTGTGGGTGTGTGCAGTGAAAGTAGAGCTATTTTTAAGACTAATATATTTAGTGGTTTGTCAGAAGTGGAACAAGAGGGTTAGAAAAATATCTCAGAAATTTAAAACAGAAGTATGATTTATGTCATGGAATTCAAAAGATGTTGCATAGAAAAAATAAAGTTAGCTCTATTTCTAAGCTACTGCCAAAATTGTGCATGGTAGTACACACACACATACACACACACACACACACACACCACCCCACCTCTCACAACTATAAGCTGTAACAGTTACATATGAGCTGAATCATTTTATGTAAGAAGCATTATTTCTTGAAAATGCATAAAAAGCAATAATTAAATAAGAAGCACTACATCAGGATCCAATGTTGAAATCAGGAAGAGTGTGGGATCAAAACTTATTAAAAAACCCAGAATGCGATTTTATGCTGAAATGAATAGTTTTCTTTTTTAAAAGAAATACCCAGATGCAAAGAAAACCCCAAGAGACCACTCTCCCTTATCTTAAATACAATGTTTCTTGAATCTCAATTAGAGAGCTGTTCAATATTTTTCAAACATATCACATTAGTTGCCTTTAAATCTGAGACCTAGGCAAGGATGTCCACTGTCACCTGGATGATGAAATACAAAAGAAAATTAAGATGTGGTAGAATAAAAACTAAAGCTAAACCAAATACACGTAGTCTTAAGATTCAGAGCACAGAGTTTATATTGTTGACTATGTGTAAATTATCTGGGATACAAACCAACCGTAGTTCAGTTAGGGTAAGTAAAGTGAATAAGCTGATTAAAGTAAAATAGTTACATTAAATACATATCTAGTATTAACTATTAAGATGAAAATTAGGAAAAAAATTTTATTGTAATAGCACCCATATATATATGTATGTATATGTATGTATACAGTGTTTTAAAATAATATATAGAGCCTTCGTATTCGATTGTATAAAAACCTAAGACAGAATTAAATGGTTGTTAAAGCCATTTGCTTCATTCATAAAAGAAGAAGTTTTATGCATATATAATTAAATGTATAACACATATAAATATAGATATATTGAGATAACTACATCACTGAATGAATGGAAAATTTGATTTTGTAAAACTATTATTTTTCTTGAATGTGCAAGCCGAACATTTCTCAAATCACTCCTCATTAGATGAATTTTAATAAGGTATCAAATAATGTTAAATAACTTACATTAAGACAGAATACAAATGAAATTATAATTTGCTTAGCTAAGAAAGTTCATTAAAATTACCATAATTAGAATAATAATAGAACAAAATCACATATGGATTAATAAATTATTATAATACACTCTCAATTATACCAAACACATAAGAAACATTATATCTAATAAAATATGCCTCACAAACTGATGATAAGCATATTTACTTCTTGACACTTTGTAAAGGAAAATTTGACTCTTTACCTTGTTCACTTACTTTATTTACATGTGTCTATATAGCTGAATTTTAAGTGAAACCATAAAAACATTGAGAAGTCGATACAGGGAAGTGTTTAAGTGACATTAGTGACAAGCCTTTTCTTTGATGCTGCTGCTTTAGACCTAATTGATCTGGTAAGTAAATGAGTAACTATGACTTCCCACTGAAAGATGCATGGAAACACATGCATGAATACATAGAACATTCTTCATGTAATTGCAGCAGGTTTGTAACTAAGGGAGAGAAAAAGGAATCAGGGGTAGATTATTGAGGCACATGTGATTGCTCTCATCTTGTCTTCCAGAGTCAGTTTTCTTTGCAATTGTCCCTCTGTCCTTGAGTCAATTGAATCCTGCCTAAATTTGGGAATACTGAAATAAAGCTTATAGTATTAACTGAGTGAAGATTCAGAGCATGTTATTGAATGTGTGTTATATTTTATTTCTCACAGTAAGCCACTTGTACAGTCATATCCTCTGTAATAATTTACAAGTGCTTAAAAGAAAACATGGAATGCTCCTGAGAAGAGTAATGCCCCTGGGCTTGTAACGTTGCCCCTTTTCTGGTTAAGTAATTTCATTTGATTCATCATAAGTTGAGTGAAACATCACCTCTGGAACACATCCCCCGGTGTTAAACTATGTGCTGTGTCTGTATGAGGCTTGAATGTGTGTTCTGGAGGTTCTAGTGAGAGAACCTTGATGACCAGTATGGTGATGCAGAAAGATGGAAGAAGTTTATGAGATGGGGCCTAGTGGAAATGTGCTCATTTTTAGTACCACTAAAATCTATGATGTAAAATTTAGATCTATTTTGTCACAGGAATTGAGTTCTTATTTGTAGTGGCATATACTCTTTGTAATACATATAACAGCAAAGGCTATCCTCTATGATTCTTTGTGCTAGGTCATACGAACCAAGACACAAACTATGTGTGTTTCTATCCTGGGAGCATCAGCTGGGCAGGCACTGGATTAACAGATCTACAAAGTCAAAAAGGGTTTTGTCATAGACTCTCTGGAATTTAAGGATAAAGTTTCAAAAGACTCAGGCACGCTCTAGCAAATCTTGGCACTGGTACATAGCAATCAAAGTAGGAAAGGAAGAACCAGTTTTACCATGTGCTTTAAAAGCTAAATGCCAAGTTTCAGATGAACATCTGTATTATCAAATTGTCGTTGTCTTAAATAGATTTCTCCTATCTACAAAGTCTTCCAAAACTACCCCTGAAACAATAATTTCTGTCAAATAATAGTTTAATTAACTGGTTTGCTATGGCATAGTTAAAAGCAGTCAGTTTTCACAATATTTCCTCCACTTGTTTTAGAAGTTTGTCATCCTAATGAATAAGTAAAGGAGAAGTTAACATATCTATGCTAATAATGAATAAGTAAATTTAGAACTCCAAAAAATTAGCATAACCATTATCTGATTTCTTAAGTCAAAAACACAGTCAAGCAAAAATTTTGAACAATCAATTTTAGTACTTGTTTTTATGTAAGTATTTTTTAAGGTTTGTACCATTATATACATTAGAATAGAAAAAGTTATGTATTAAATTAAATATAGTTTCAGAAATAGTGTCAAGAGAACGGATCAAAACATGCATTATGCTTTTTAGCCTTATTTTTTTAATTATTTATCATTTATAAAAAAAAAAAAAAAACTTCCCCCACTACAAAGGATCCTGGTAAATGTTTGGTGTATGTACAGAATTTACTTTCCATGAAGGGCATGCCAGAATCATCCAGAGAATAACACTCTGCAAACACATAAAATACATCAAACCAATTACTGGTAATACATGCGCTATGGACCTGAATGGCTTTATTTTTGTCATGGAATCATTTTCATTGTATGTTCTCAATGTTTGATGAAGATTTTCTCTTTGTTACTGGGAATATTGTGAAAGGTTGAATATAAACAGGCCAATGTGGCAATTGCAATGATGAACTAGGTAATATTTTGTTGAATTTCGGAGCAATGATAAAAATTTGCAGCATGGTATTAATAGACAACCTCTTGAAACCAGAAGTCCTATTCTAATTTCTATGTAAATAATTTCCCAAGTATAGTTTTACCCTATTTGTATACCTGCTAATAGTTTAAGACCCAGTTGTCATGGTTAATGAATTTTTAACATTCGGCTATGCCAGACTATCTTCATACTAAACTTGCCAGATTTCCCCCCCCAAAGGCAAACACCCAAATATACGTGTGCATGAGGCCAAAATTTCAAAAGTACTGTCAGTTATCTACCAAAGATATTCAAGAAAATACAGTAAAGAGCTTTTGTGCATGATGTTTTCTTAACGTTTCTTCTGTATTCTAATGCATCCATCTCCTCTTATTTAAGGCGTATGTTGATAAAGAATCACTAAGGAAAAGTGTTTTGTGGTGTACACATCCATCATAGCTAATTTAAAATTATCAATATGCTATCAATCATCAGAGTTAAGGAGTTAGGCAAAATAGCACGTAATCTGGTAGCATTTCACCATGCAGAGACTGTAAAACAAGTCTCAAAAGTATAAGTAATAGCATGTATAGACAAGTAGGAAATTATTTCTTGAGAATGTTTGTCACCACTAAGTATAATATAGTGTTTACTTGTAAGTTTATGTAATTATTATTATTATTATTTTTTTTTTAGAAATGAGTGTTTAACAACTCCTGAAAACTTAACAGTCATTTCTAGAAGGCTAGTACAAGGTTGGTCCACATTCTAGGAATGCCTTCGTCTTCTCCATCCCTGCCAATTATGTGACAGCAACAAACAAAAAGCCAAATGAGAGGCTCCACAGAAAGACAAAGGGTCACTCCAATAGCCTGCCAAAACATATACTCAAGGTCACCGTCATGTTGTCTGATGACATTTCATATTTCTTTCTACAAAAGCGAGCCACAAAGCTATGGCCACCTGTCATTTCAGAGCCAGAGATGTCATCACGTTTAAATCCAAAAGTAATGATACCGGATTTAGGAGATGGAGGGCAGCCAGGGACAGACACATCACATACACTCTGCCCTCTCTTGTATGCCTTTCCTGAAAACACCCTCTGGCAAACAGTAGCCCTAAGAACAGAGATCAGAATTCAGAATGCCAAATGCTTTCATTATTAACACAGCCAACAGAGAGCAAGCAACAGTTCCTCTAAGAAGATCTTGCTCTGATCCAGGTTCCATTCTGTGATAAGCTCATAAAACAGGTTATCATTTAATCTCATTACTTTTTGAAGGCCTTGAATCTCCATTTTAATAGTTTTAATAAGAACAACCCAAAGCTTAGGAAAATTACATAACTTGCCAAGACTCAGGGGAATAAATCACAGGGCAAGATTTGAAGTTAAGTGTGTCTAGTGTCAAATGCACTCCCAAATGATTGTACGTAACTACCTAAGATAGTGATGGCATTTATAGTAATGACATTTGAGTGGCACTTATAATCTAAGCAAGTGTCTTAGTGCTTCACAGGCACTAATTTAATGCTCATTTTAACTAGACGCTAATTAGCATATTTTTCAATTGTAGGATATTACCTCTTTAGATACATCCTTGACTTGAGAATAGCATTCACGTAAAATCTGTACTGAGTCATACTGATTGTACTATACTTCCAATATCAATAGTATTTAAACATTTAAAGCTGACATAACAAGATTAAGGAAAACTGACATAGTACTTCTTTGCTACTAGGGAACAAAAGGATGAAAATCTAAACCAAGAAATACAGGAAGTAGGTGAATCGAAAACAAAAATTATAAATTATGGATTTTCAGTACAACTTTTCAAAGTCCCCAAGAAGGGTGGTAGGAGATGTTGACAGTGTGGCTAAGGGAGTCCTTAGGTAAGAAGAATCCTTTTTATTGGAAATAGTGAGAGACTGAACCATTCATCCTTAAGGGGGAAAAGACAAATCTCGGGTTTTCCCTGAGGCACTCTTTTGATATAGATCTGTGAGCTTAAAACCAATTAAAAAATGAACGGTTTCAAAACAATGACTTCACCCTTTGTTTAGGTGCTTACATGATCTAAGGTGGAATCTCATAGTTTTGTCTTGCATTTTTCTAATGACTAAGGATGTTGTACATTTCTTTAAGTTTCTCCGCCCTTTGAGATTCCTCTATTGAGAATCCTCTGTTTAGATCAGTACCTCATTTTAAAATTTTATTGTTTGGTTTGTTGTTGCCTGGTTTCTAGAGTTCTTTATATATTTTGAATATTAGCCCTCGATCTGATCTGGTATAGGCATGTCCTTCTTCATTCTGCGAGTGCCTAGGGTGATGGAGACCAGCTTCCCAACAGAGAATGGGGGTCCTGGTTCTCTCAGGAACGGTTAGAGCATTTTAGGTTAAGGCTTGAGCGCTCTAGGCCTGGATATAAAAAGAGCTTTCCATGAAGTGTTACAATGTAGCTCTGTTAGTATGAGATCACAAGTGGCAGTGGAAACTCAGGTGTTCCAGAGCCTATGGTAATACCAAAGTGTTACAGTTCTTGGTTAAGCTGCTGTGCTGAGCTCGGCAGAGGTACAGGTTTGCAGCCAAGACCCGGGGCTTGGCAAGGCCCAGGGCCAGCAGGCTCGGAGGACAGGCCTGATGAGAGGAGACCTGGCAGGGGATAAATGACAAATCTCAGGTGGCCATGGTGAAAAGCTGACAGTATCGCACAGCACACAACCAGCCAGGGTGTAGCATGCACCCAGCATGTTTATTTGAAATCAGGGATTTATAAACCTTGAGAGTTTTGAGAGATTTTGAGGGTGAATGTGTTTGATTTGCCGGGGTCAGGAGGTCAGGGATACTTGATTTGCACGTAGTGGTACGGAGCCTCATTTTACATGCAGTAGCATGGTTGTATCACAAGAAGGAGAACACAGCACTTCATTATCTTATCGGTGGGAGAATTTCCTAGTAGAAGGTCATTGCTTAAAACTAAGATCGCCTTAGCAGGGTGGGACATTTCTAGTAATTCCTAGATGCTTGGGACCAGTTGATTTTGTTGTTGTTTTGGTTTTTGTGTTTTTTGTTTGTTTGTTTTGTTTTTGTTTTTGTTTTTTAGGAAAGGGTCCGGCCTGTAATATGCCCTGAAGGCTATGTGAAACTCCTTACAAGAGCTGTGGTATCCTAACTGGGGGGTGAGGTGGGGGGGTGCTGAAGGGCACTTTTAGAATCTTGATGAGAAAAGGGTACCCACCATCATAGACCCAGTACAAACAAATGGCTATCCGAGGTGTAAGACTTCAGCCTAATCCAGCAAAGCTCCACATTGGTGAAGATATTTTCCCTTTCTGTAGGCTGCCATTTAGTTCTATTGACAGTGTCTTTTGGCTTACAGAAGTTTCTCAGTTTTATGAGGTTCCTTTTACGGTTGATCTTACAGCCTGTAGTATCATTGTTCCTTTTAGGAAGTTGTCTCCTGTGCCAATATGTTCAAAAGTATTCCTCACTTTCTCTTCTATCAAGTTCAGTGCACCTGGTTTTATGTTGAGGTCTTTGATCTACTTGGACATGAATTTTGTGCAGGATGATAGATATGGACCTATTTGCATTATTCTGCATGCTAACACACAATTTGTTGAAGACGCTGTCTTTTTTCCATTGTGAATTTTTGTCTTCTTTATGAAAGTCCAGATACCTATAGGTGAGTAAATTTATGTCTGCATCCTCTCTTCTTCTCATCCATTGATCAACCTGTCTGCTTTTATTTAATACCATACAATTTTTATTACTATATCTCTGTACTACAGGGTGGAATCAAGGATAGAGATACCTTCAGAGGCTTCTCTACCCTTCAAGACTGTGTTTTTTTAGTTTTTGTTTTTTGATTTTATTTAAAGAAGTTGCTTAAAATGGAATTCAACTTAAGATTGCTTTTCAGTATCTGTTTCTATTTTAGGGGACTCCATGACCAATATAGCATATACAAATTATAAGAAAGCTTAATATCATGGTGTAAAGGTGACTTAGAAAGTTAACTTTGTAATTATACTTTCTTATTCTTTGATAATTTTATGCATTTATCTAGAAACATGATCCTATACATACACTTTCCCATATAAATCCTTCCATAACTACTCCCTAACATCTACCACTTCCAACTTTGTATCTTTTTCTTTTCTCCTATTCCTCCTCTTCTTCCTCTCCTTCTTTCTTCCTCCTCCTCCTTCTCTTCTTCTCCTTCTCCTCTTTCTTCTCATCCTTATCCTCCTCATTCTGATAAATCACTAACTCCAGTTACTAATGTCTATATGTGAATGTGTATGGGAAACTTACCGGAGCATGGGAAACATACCAGTGGTCATACTCTCAAAAAAGAGCGGCTCTCGCTCCATTATTTGGGCAGAGTTTGTACTGGCTTCAATGTGCATAGGAAGCAATAGCTGCTGTGAGTCCATGCAATAGCCATGTCATGGCAAGATGACAGCATTTCACAGGACTATTCCCCTTTATTCTGACAAAAGTTTAGGATGGCCCAGGTCTATGGGTACTAAACATAGATATTTAACAGGCAGTTTGGCAACAGGACCATTTAGCTAGATAACAACATTAGGTCCCCCACTCAGCACCTGTGACCTCATCAGCAATGGGCTTGTGACTAACTCTTATTTTTAGCAGACAAAATAATGTATGACATGGGTATTAACTGGCACAATTATGTTACCTAAAGAAATTAGAAAGAATCGCGTACTAGTTTTTAGAGCAAACATGTGATTTTTAGGCTAGAGGTTTTTACTCCTGGATAAACAAAGTTCTTCTTTTGTTTTTTGTTTTTTGTTTTTTTTTTTTTTTTTTTGAGGCAGAGTCTCTCAATGTAGTCTTTACTATTCTGGAACTCACAGAGTTCTACTTCCTCTTCCTCCCAAGGGCTAAGATTAAAAACATAGGCCACAATGCCTGGCCCCAAACTGAGATATTTCTATTGAAGGTTAACTTTCCTTATTTTAAGTTTTTAAAATTGTCTTTTAAAATGGTGTGTGTGTGTGTGCGCGCGCGCGCATCATGGCTTGCATAAGGAGATCGGGTAAATTGAAGGAGAAAGTTTTTTACTTCTAAATTATGGGTTCTGACATGTCAGACTTGGCAGCAAGCTTTCCTATCATTTTAAACATTTTGTTCTTTTAATTATCTTAAGTACAGGTGATTATACTTGTCATAATCCAATGTTATTACTTCTATGACTCAGTACGAAATTATTTTTTTGTTTCTATTAAGATAAATAATCGCATTAACCACTATTTATCCATCTTACATTTCATTTAAAGTAGTGTAAGTTTTATAATAATTGTGTGTCTAGTTCCTTCTTTTTCTCAGATTCATTTAAATGACCTGTACGTGATAAGTCACTTTTTCCTAGACCTTGGCAAAAATTCCCTCACCGAAACCATCTATCTTTAGCAAATTCTCTTTTTGTAAACAGTACTTTGTCCTTGTGTTTATTTATTTACTTATTATTTATTCTTTACTTATTTATTTTACAGAGAACAGAGTGTTTTGACTCTTCCTTTTCAAGATTTTTGTTTATCACAAAGGAGAAGAGATAGCAGACAAGACAGTACTCCTTAAGGCAACCAGGGAGCAGAGAGAAGCCTGAACCTGCAGATTTCTTCCTCTGCCCCCTTCTTCCCATGCAGCACTCTCACCTATCAAGACAGTGCTGACTCCAGTCAGTCAGTCTTACTTCCCTAGTTTACCCTTTCTGGAACCTCCCTCACACACTCAGACTGAGGTGTACTTTACTCATCTTCTAGGTATTCTCAATCCAGTCAGCTCAAACACTGTGATTAGTTTGCTTTCGTGCAAAGTTTTCCAGGTGGTAAATTACATCACATGTATTTCTAGCTGGCTTAACTGATTCCTCCTCTGCTCTTAGATGTCAGCCTCCAGTTCCTATCCTCCTTAGTCATGCCCTTTGTATCCCAGAGTCTTCACCTGGGGTTGATTTCCTCCAAAGGTTTCATTTTCTGTCTCTGTGTGCACAGCCCATACAGGAAATCAGCTGATCTCCTTACTATTCTGACCATTGATTACTGGAAAGTTCTTGCCATTATTGCATAATTAAATATAAAATATCAGTAATAGAAAAATCTAAACAATCCCTAAATCTCTCCTGTCATCTTAATCTACTTTCTGAGCATATTCTCATATTCTCATGAACTATCTTTCTCTAGAAGAACAGAAGTAACAGAATGATCATATACTAAAGGATTTATTAGATTGGCTTTTGCAATACTGTCAGGGCAATCCAACAACAGCTATTTTCATATTAGAAGGGATAAGACTAGAGAGTTGATATGTCCACGTAGGTGTATGTCTGAGCTTTCTCAACTTGGTGCTGAAGCCCTGGAGGATTTCCAGAGAGCTGTTTGTCTTTAGTCCCTATTAGAAGCACAAAGCTTTTGGGTTCTGACAGCAACAAAGAATAGTAGCAGTGGCAGTGGTTGGAGCAGCGGCAATAGAAAAAGAATAGATGAACTCACAGTTACGTGTAAAGGCGATGGATCAAAACACACTTTTCTTTGGTCATTCTTTTTTATGGACTGCCCCCCAAGAAGGACCACCTGTATTTACTGTAGATCTTCTCACTTTAAATTACCTGGTCAAGAAAATGCCTCGTAGCTATGTCTGGCAACTTATCTTCTTTGACACCAGGTCCGGTCAAGTTGACTAGCTTAACCATCAAACATTCCTGCCTTCTTCCTATCCTTGGTTATACACTTCATCACACACACAAAGGGCCTTTGGAGAAGTTTCTCTCTGAATTTAGACTTCTGACTTCCACCCTCACTTACACAACTACCACCTTTGTATCCAGCTTAAATGTGAGCTCTCCATTAAAATAAACTTCCCCAAAGCCAAAGCTTAGAGCATATTCCTCAATGCTTCCTTCACCACAAATCTCAGATTAGGGCTGAACAACAAGCTTTTGTTTTCCAATTTTGTTAAAGTACAGTTTCAAAATTTTTCTGTACTTATTTTTTGTCCCCAGAATGGATAGATAAAATTGCCTTTTGTGTCACCTCTGCCTAGCATAATATTTTACATGAAGTAGGTCATCATCAAACATTTCTCAAGACCTGATGAGTAGAAGAACATTGCACTCATGCTTGCTATGTGGTCCCTTGGAAGAGAGCTGTCTTTACTACAGAGAAATGTTAATCATGTGTCTTTTTTTCTTAAAGCTATGTCTACGATCACCTTCCCGTAATTGCTGATGTTTCTTGGTGTTATTCTAACTCTTCTGTAAGTATAATTAGTAGTCAGGTCATTCCCAGGCAGGTTTGCAGCTGTCAACACATTGCAACAAATGTAAGAAGAGATGAAGTGATGGCACTTGAACAGCTGGCGTGGCAAAACTTCCTTTTGTTCGACTCATTGACCCGTACTTAACTGGACGTGTTAATGTCCATCCTGGCTTTGCCTTTGTATCTTACAAAAAATGTTAATGAGATTATAATGTATTTGCATTGCTTCTCCTTTCCTCACTCCTAACCCTTCCATATTCCCTCAGCTACATTCTCTTTAAAATTCATGGTTTCTTTTTTTGAATTGTTATCATATGTACACACACACACACATATACATATATACACACACATATATATATGTGTGTGTGTGTGTATACATATATACGTATTTCTAAATGCATAAATACAGTCTGCTCAGTGCCTTACATCTTCAGGGCTGCCCACTTGGTACTGGATAATCTCTTGTGCTTCTCCCTAGGAAAGGCTGTTGCTCTATGTTCCCAGAACTTCCTAATGGCCTGTAGTTCTTCGTCCATACAAGTGAGGCTTCATCGTTTCATGTTAGCAAATCTATTTGTGTTCTTCATATCCTGTTTAGGGTATGTACATGAGTCTTCATGGGTGTATCCTTTGACATTTCTCAGTGACAGTATCTCACAGCAAACTTCCTCTTTCTCCTAATCTCAGTCTTTTTGCCCCATCTTCCACAACAATCCTTGAACCTTAGCTACAGAAGTCATGGTACTGATGTATTAACTATGACTGGGTTCTATAGCCATGCATTTTGATTGGTTGTGTCTTTCTGTAACCATCTCTATTTCAAAGAGATGTTGTTTTCATGAGTGATGAGAATTACTCTTATATGTGGGAACAATGGTAACTATTTAGAATGTAACTAGGGATTATGCTGTTTTCGTAAAGTGTGGTGATAGGTACTCCTCCAACATCCATGATATTACTATATCTGAGAAGTTAGGTAGATTTACAGGACTAGGATGATTTCTCTCTTGTTAAATGGGCCTTAAGTCCTTAGAGAGCTATTGAGTGCCTCCAAGGTATACATAACACTATTGCATCTTTAGAGTTACTGTGCCACACTGGTCTTTGTGTTAGTTCAAAGGCATCAGAACAGGGTGGGGCTATTGTTTGCTTCCCCCCTTTGAAAGCTTTCACGGGCACATTCTGGTACCATGAAAAACAAAAGGCTTTGTGGATCCTTCCTGATGATCATTTGCTTCTAGAGCCAGGTGGACATCTTAATAAGGTGTACATTCAAAATTATCAATAGAAATAAAACATGAGTTTTCACTCTAAAACATCTCTAAGTTTAGGAAAAACTATACAAAAAGAAGTAAAAGAAGGTGTACTTAACCTATGTTACTAGTTCAATGAAATTAAAAATTAGGGAAAAGAATTGGTACAGTTGAGAGTGACTTTAGGGAATGAAGAAATCAAAGGGAAGGAACTGAGGCAAGAGAAGTCACCAGGTGCTGAGAGCAGTGCAAAGCCCTGAGCCTGAACCCCCCCGAAGAACAGGATAATTAGGGTCACATTGGAATGGCCATTACTATGAGGAGAAGCTTATCTCTTATCGTATAGGAAATAAACAATCACCTAGCATTTAAATAGGGAAGTTGAATACAGATTTACTGTATGCAGAGAGACACCGATGGAGTCAGTTGAATAACTACATAGTGGAAGAAACTAGAGTTTTCTTACCATACCCCATGAACTACTGCTCTGATTTCACTCTCTTAAAAACAAAACAAAACAAAACAAAAAACTGTGTAGAAAGCACTGGTAATTCATTAGCAATATCTGCTAGATGTAGGCAGCAGCTTAGTCAGGGGTAAGACCAAGAGTGACGGCGGCAGAGAGTGAATGGGACATCAGATTCTGTGGCCCTAGGGTATTTGGGGACCATATGTGTCACTTAAGAAAATGGACGTTAGCTTTCAAAAGTCAGGAGCTGCATAGACTCATGGAGAAAAGCAAAAGGGGACAACAATGTGGATCAGTTTTCTTATCTGAAAGTAAATTGTCCATTTCTGAAGTCTGATTTTTGTTAGAAAGAAGTCATAAGCAAAAGAAAGGATAAAAGAATTGATTCTTTATTACAATTTTTTCACTTTGTATCCCGGCTATAGCCCCCACCCTCATCTCCTCCCGGTCCCACCCTCCTTTCCCCCTTCCCTCCTAGTCCACTGATAGGGGAGTTCAAAAAAAGCGAATTGATTCTTGACCATCAGCCAAGCAGCTGCTCAGGAGGAGCCTTGGCTGGAGCCAGCAGAACCCAAACCTGAGCTGGAGTGCTAGAGAATTAACAGTGTTTCCGGAACAATTGACGGAAAAAGAAAAAAAAAACAAAAAACAAAAACAAAAAGGTCTTTTAGGAAGATGCATCTTAAAAAGCGGTCTCATGAAACTGGAAGGAAGGATGGCAGGGAAGATCTGCATGTGCGGAAAACTGAAAAACCAGAGACTAAGATGATAGGTGCGGCGTGGGAGCCAAACAGTGGGCAGGTCCTCAGCCTGGAGCCACCGCTTCTGACCCTCTCTGTGCGTGGGTCATGCCCGGGGACGCCTGGGTCTGCCAGCACAGAGGGTCTAGTGGTGTGCGGCGTCCTGGGGCTTGCTTGGATCTTGCCTTGTCCCAAGATCACCCTAACTCTGGGCAAGAGCAGAATAGCCAAGAAGAGTCTTAGTGACATTACAGTATTTACGGTGCTTCAGAAACTAGAAAACCTTGAACCAGACCAACGACTTGATACAATGAATAAAGCTTTTTTTGGGGGAAAAATACTTTTTTTTGGGGGGGGAGGATACACAGCAGTTTGCAATGTCACTTTTATAAACAAATACACTATGGAGAGGTGGGAAAGACGTAGGGACAGAGCGTCCCATGAGCAATCAATAGAGGTGGGACTAGAGATTCGATGGCAGTGACAGGTGGAGGAGAAGACTGCTGTGGACAGGGGAGCATTAGGGCCAGCAGGTTCTGACCATGAATACACTGCCCACGGCAGGACCGTCCTGGCTCTGAGCAACAAGAGAGTGTCTGAATGGAGAACGGTTCATTTTCTGGCTTTGAGCCTCCTCCAAGTATTTCCATGGTCCTTGCTGCTCCCAAAGGCCATGTTGGTATCCATGATCCACACTACAGCCGGGTGATGTGCTGATGTCCGTGGTCCATGTGGACGTCCGAGGTCTGTGCTGCTCCTACAGACCATCTACGTATCTGCGATCCGTTCTACTACAAGAGGCCAGGTGAGAGTCCATGGTTTGTGCTGCTGCCTGAATCATATTGATGTCCATTCGCCGAGCTGCTGCAGGAAGGTCAGACTGATGTGTGTGACCTCTCCTGCTTCCGAAGGCCATGATGGTGTCTGTGGTCCATGCTTCGCCCCAGGGCTGTGTTAATCTCCGTGGTCTGTACTGCCACCAGAGACCTGAGGGCTGCGGGTTTCCTGATGCCGGAGGCCACGTGGCAGTCTGCCATCTGAGCTGCCACTGACTGAAAAGGAGAGGGAAGCTTCTTTCGCAGTGGTGTTGATCACAGCCGACTCACGGCTGAGAGTGAGGGAGACCTAGAAGGCTTCTGTGACTGTCTCTCCTCCCACCCCCACCCGCCAAAAAGGAAACAGTCCAGACAGGAAGCCATTGAAGAGAACTCTTGAAAATTGTGATAGGGGTGCTGAAGTGAGGCTCTTCACAGCTGATGGCTTCTGCAAGGGTTGGGGTAGAGGTAGAGAAGGACTCGTTTTCTTTAAAGGGCTGCCCACTGGGGCTTTGACCATGTTCCAGGGAGTATATGGCAAACACAAGCTGGACTTGGTATTTTCTTTTCTTCTTCTATTTCTGGTGGGAAGTTACAAGGGTTAGAAGGGCTGGGACCCGAATGTGATCAGGGTGCATTATGAAAAATTCCCAAATAAGCAATAAAAATATATTTTGGAAAAATAAACAAATAAATGAATAGATTCTTCATTTTTTGTATTTCCAGCATCTCATTATTATTTAATTAATGTTTACAAAAGACATTTATTAAATTGGCAGCAGTAATTTTCTCTTCAAAGCTTTCCCATGACAAAAATAGTAGAATGTTATTTTAAAGAAACGAGCATAAATGTATTTCATACGCAAATCATTGTGTGAGTTACTGTGTCCAATTATATGCTCACAAACTCATTTCACGAACTGCTTCGTTAAAACATTAAAGGTGGGCAGATATTTGCTCATTGGGTAGATCTGGATCGTTATATAGTAGATACTGCAAGGAGGAGAAAAGTTGTGGATTCGTCTCTTGAAAGCTCTATGTATACTTCACATTTTTCATTGTAGTAGCAATTGCTCAAAACTGTCTTTTGGCCACGGCTCCTGCAAGCCCACCAACTAACCACTCTTTGATTTCAGGAAGGAAGTGGTTCTAAGGCTAAGAGCCAAGAATTTCTCATTCCATTCCATTCCATTCATTGCTTCTGTTACTGATTTATTGAGTAACATTAAGTAGCAACTCTGTAGAATTTCCCTTTGTCCTGCTGAGCAGGGCAATGCGCTGGAAATTTCAGTAATGTGGGCACAGCCTGAGGCATGACTAGAAACTGGGTGGAGATCAAACACGGATCTCTGGCATGTCTTCGCAAGGTCCCTAGAGATGGCTCATTACTGAGTAGCTGCAGAGAGACATGACTCAGCCAGTTTCTGCAATAGACTGTCTGGGGTAGCTAGGAAAGGGCAGGCAAGCAGGCTGTGAGGAACAGTCAGGTTTTGCTGACCATGGAAGAAAAAAAATGAGTCTGTTATTTAGAACAGGGGCTCTTAGAGAGCAGTGTGATTATGATCGTTTAGATTTTTGTCAATATAACAGCATTAACATGAGTACAAGCCTGATCTCTGCTTACAATTTTCTCCAACACTAACAATGCATTTAAAATACCTTGAGAATAACTATTAATCTGTAAGCATTAACACTTCTCTTTGAATTTAATGCTTAGTAAAATAATGGGATTTTTTTTTCCCCAAGTGAAAAATGAGGAAATCTCTGTTGGCAGAAATAGTTACAAGACACATTAACTTGTTTATTTAGAAACAAATGCTAAATTGGACATGGACACCTGGGTAAAAGAGTCAGAAGACAGGCAAAGAAAGTTAGCCAAGTGAACAAGAAGGGTCCGATTGACAGTGTGAGATTTCCTAGCAAGTGATGGTAAATATGAAGTTTGCTTTGAGGTTTGAGAACTGACATTTATTTGTGGTTTAAGCACAGAGAATCTGAGGTAAGCAGATTTTAAGCTTTGTTGATTGTGTTTGCCTGTGCTAATTCACTACTTCTCTTTTACAATGGAAACTGAGTAATTAAGACAAAGTACAATCTCCGTATTGACTTCATTGGGCAACAGCTGCAGAGCCCTCAGTTGTGGGAATTTACGTGTGAAGACTCATAGGACAATTTCAGTACGGCTCCGAAACAAGACTCTAAGTGTGTTCTCTGGGTCTCGACTTCTGCTGCTAGTTATGCCTTACTACGGTGTATTCATGTTCATGATGGCCTGGGGATAATTGAAAATTGAACTTTAAATCTCCATGAGGGTGCCAGCTGTCTGTAGCGGAGACAGGAAATTGTCATCTTCATCACATCAAAAATTCCAGTTTTATGTAAGTCTATGTTAGTTTGGGCTTTGAAATGGGCAGTGGTCTAGAAGTAATTTTGGAGAGATTTGTCATGCAAGTATCAGTCAGTGTTTCCACACACATATGGATTGTCTCTGATTTAGTTTTCTATTTTCAAGGAGGCTGTCTTAGTAGTCTGTTTCCTGCATTGTTCGTGTCAAGCTTAAGTGTTCCTTGTCTACCAGTTAGTCAAGTGGTTACAGCAAAGAAAAAAGGACAAATAGGAAGTGTCATGGTGGGTGAGAGTCCAGATTCAGTACATTAAACACTTGTAGTATGTAATGAAGGAATTTCTTATAGATCCATTTTCACACAATAAAAGAACAACAACAATGAAAACAAACAATAACAACAACAAAAACCTCTGGGAATTGAGGGGAGAGTTTTAAAGACTTGGAGTAGAGTCTGTCTGGTTGCTTCCCTGTGAGCTAGCCTCTTCTCTCTGATTGGGGCACTTGCAGGGCATTATGTATACTCCAGAGCTCATGCAGCCATACTACAGCTAGCTTCTCCTCACCATGGCTTTACTGCCTTCCTACGCCTCCCATCCTTGCTCCAACTCCTTGAGCACTGGCTCCTGAAGGCACTTCATTAATGAATGCCACACCATTGGCTTTTGCTGAATCTGACCAAGACAAGTGTGAAGTGAATGAAGAATGAAGAGGGGCAGGGGAAATCACAAGTACTCGTATGCAAAGGAAAAGTAGAGCTTTGGGAGCCAGGTTAGAAGAAAGCAAGGTGATCTGGGAAGAAAGGCCTGGAGTAGGTGGGAGCAGGGATCAAAAAGTGATGCAGTGTAATCCGGGACAACGGAAAACTGAAATTCAAATCTCCATCAGGGTGTCAGCTGTCTGCAGCTGAGACAGGAAACTGTCATTTTCATCAGGTCAAAACTTCCAATTTTACGAAAGTGTATTAAAGCTGTGTGGGTGAGCAGGCCTTGAAACTGCATAAGCGCAAGCCTTGAACAGAGGCTCATTAAGTAACAAATTCCAGCTCTTTAATTTCATAAATACATAGTCTACGTAGTTCCGATTAAAGTGTTTACTCTGGGAACATCACTTTTCTATCTATAAAATGAGCCAGAAGTATTAATCCTTAGACATACTGTCATGTATGGGAAGAAAGTTTATATCTGAAAGTATTTACCTCAGAGTGACTTAGAGATATGTTTCCCAAGAGCAGGTATTGGGGAACAATGTTTGAGTAGTTCAGAAATGAGAAGTTACTTAATACTGGCAGAATAACATAAATTTTACAGGGCACATAACATCAGTATGACACCCAACAAAGAAATGTCCACACCAAAAAGAGTCAATGGCATTCAACCAAGAAGCTTAAATACAACAAACTAAATCTTTGAAGTAAGAAAAAAAAAGTTTTTATTTCCTGTGATGAGGTGATAAGATGAGAACCATTTCCAAGCCTGTCTAACTATTTTTGAACTCTCACTGGCTGGTTCAATTCAGCTGTTCTGGCCTAAACTCCTCTGAAAGCTGACTGATTCAAACTGGCTTCTCTTGGCATGTCTTGGTTTCTCACTGAATTGTTCTTCTGGCCTCAAACTAATTCTGGTAATATGTTTAATTTTCTGGCTCTTTCTCATTCTCTGGCTCCTGTCTTCACCCATGTCTAGTATGCTCTCTTTGCAGCCTGTCTCTGTAAAACTGTACCAGTAAGAAACTCTCAGTAAAAACTCTAAATCTCTCTCCCTGAGCTGCTGTAAAGTAGTCTCTTCTTCCTGTCCTGTTCTGTGAGAACTGGGTGTGTCCTCTCTCTGACTCATTCTGTTAAATCTTTCTCTGATTCCTCACGTTGCCAGCCCCTCATTTAGATGTCACTTTCAAACATGGTTGCTTCCTTCTATAAACTAACTTTACCTTCATTACTTGGGATTAAAGGCGTGTGCTAAGGGTGTGTCTATATTCCAGCTGTATCATACTGTAGTGCGTCTACATTCTAACTGGATCACATAGAACCAGAAGGTCTTTGGATGTGACCCCTTAGCAGAGCATCCATGTTGCTGTATTAAAATACCTCTAGAGATCTTAGGTACTACTTAGTAGGACAAACATTAGCAAGGAGGACAGAGAACCTGGGCACAGGGAGTCTTGGATTGAAGATTCTTTTTTTTATTTTTTTATATTAATTACTGCTTATTCACTTTGTATCCCACCTGTAGCTCCCTCCCTCATTCCCTCTCAATCCCACCCTCCCTCCCTCTTCTCCCCCTAAGCCCCTCTCTAAGTCCACTAATAGGGCAGACCTTCCTCCCCTTCCCTCTGACCCTAGCCTATCAGGTCTCATCAGGACTGGCTGCATTGTCTTCCTCTGTGGGTTGAAGATCCTAAAGTGAGAATATTATGGAGTTTTAAAGCTGAGAAGTGTAAAGAGCTAAAGTAAAGCATGATTCACCATGCAAGTTTTGGAGGAATGATAGATGGGAATTTGAATCACTGCTACACAAGATGCAAAGTGATAAACTCCTTTTTTCAGATTGTGTCCTCAGTCTTAGATCATACATTAAATTTCTTGCTTAATACTTAAGGAGTAGATTTAATTAAATTGAAAGTTAAACTTTTTTTAAAAGTAGTATAGAAACAGAAACAAAACTATATTTGACATGAAGGTTCATATATATATATATATATATATACTCACATATAAATATATATTAATCAGATGTAATAATACATATGATACACACAAAGTTTGTGAGATAGAGGATGAATTATATGGCTATTAACCTTGTCCTTATCTTATAAATGCAAATCATCTCTGAATTTTTATGTAATGTCAAATGACAGATACTTATTTTGATATAATTGTTGTTAGTTCTCCAAAACAATAAAGAGAGAATATTTCTCTTGTTCACTGAGATGTGGGACAAAGATAGATCAGAAGTGACAATGGAGATAGCTTTGGTCTGGTGTTTAACCCATATGGGTTCTCTCTGAGACTCTTCTGAGCATTCAAATTATTGTGCTAGCATTTCACCAGGCTGGACTTATGAGACAAAAACCCACTTTCAATTCTAGGATTAAAAAACTTAACGTAATTTTGAAGTAAAGAATTATTCAACCACATTTTAATATAATCAAGCAGAAACATATTTAGAAGATTATATTGTTTTTCATACAGAAGAAAATTAAGGATACCTTCTAACTAAGGTTATAATTTTGCCAGTTATTAGTTATCATAACAAAACAATGACTATAAAACCCCTGCTTAGGTGCATTTGCTTTGAATCTAGCTTTTACTATACATACAGAAATGAAGATGGCCAGGGCTCTATAATAAGTCATTTGCAGAGACCAGTTACCATATAAAGAAACTATAAATACTCACAGTAGAGAAAGATAAGGTGGCTTGCACTCCCATTGAAATGACTATACATTAGACAGAGGCCACTCCTGAAACTAGAAATGGAATGTTCAAATGCTCAGTTTTAAAATGGACTCAGCAATACTTTTATGCTATAATTTAAAAAATATATATACAATTTTTACACTAAATTATAATTTGACTTATAAATTCTAGTTTATCATGACAAAGGCAATGAAAGGCAGGTGAATAGAGAACCAGCTTTGTTCCACAGAATTCAACTGAATGAAGAATGTAGGCCTAATGGTTTACGGAAATTCACATACAAATAAGATAAGGTCAGGGTCAGGATCCACTTAAAACCCATTAAAATGTCAACGAAGCTACTGATTCACTCCACTTGAAAGGTAATTATACTGCCTGGTGATAAAGAAAAAATATTCCCAAAGAAGTTAGTTACTTAAAGTTCAAGACTAGTAAATGACTGAAAAGTTTTAATACTGGATACCTACGTTCTTGTTAGTTAATTAAATGAAAGAGCACAGTGTACATTGAAACCATGAGTGACATTGAATAGACAGAATTGTGTGAGAAAATTGAGACTTTTTTTCAAATGACTTAACAAAAATCACTTATGAAATTATTTTGCTGTATGCCTTAAAAATGACTTTACATGTTTCTTTCTTACTATATTGATATTTATGTAACTGTATGAATATAAAATATTAGCAGAGGTGTCTCATGTATAAAAGTGAATACATCTACTTAAACAAGATCTTCTAGCATTATAGAAAGAATGCTAGCACCCAGGGACTGAGACAGAGGGATTAAGTATTCAAGGCCATCCTGGGTTATCTCAAAAGACTATCCCTCAAAAACAAACAAGATAATTTTAAAAGCAAAAAATGAGAGGAAGGATTCAACTTTCATTTTCTCATTCTTTGGGTAAGGAATGAGGACCCAGAGTTAAATGAGGGGTTATGGCTTTTCTGAACCACAAACAGTATTTTTACTTTTTAGGATTTTTCAAAAATTCTCATGTGTAGTAACATCTTAGAACAAGTATTTCAAGCAAGGTCTGCTGAGAACTGCAGGAATGAGCACCCTTTTCCTAAAGGGCAAATCTTCCTACTAAAAACACAAACAAAACTAAAACAAAAACCAGTGTGGTAAAACAAAGTAGTTTTCTCACTCAAAAAGCACTAGGTGGGAGTAGAAGGAACAGAGGCTGTTTTAAAACTAGTGGCAGAACCTTTGAATAAAGATTCTTGGGTTTTGTTTTGGTTTGGTTTGGTTTTTTGTTTGTTTGATAACTGAGTCGTACCTAGTACCGTAATTACTGTTTAAATATACAACAAAGGTAAACAGAATAGAGATAGTCATCAGCTTTCTAACAGAAATTAAGACAGAAATTGGTGGGAAAACATATGTGGGTATGAGAAGGGGAAAAGCCAGTATGTAGGAGGACAGGCTCTACTGAGAGGTTTAGGCTGGCAGACACCCTTCACTGTAGAACATGAGAGATTTATTTACTCATCCATTCCTTCTTTAAGGAAAGTTGTATGTGTAGCTACACACAAAACACTGCCCCTCAGCCTTCCAGTTGACTGATTTCATGCAGAAGCAAAACCTAGCAATTGAATTTTGTAGAAGTTACAGTCATGGGCCAACATAATTAAATAACCAAAGTCCACTGGACAACTTAGTAAAGTTAGAAACAAGAAAAAGGTGATGTAAATAAATAAATTACCTACTTCATGACAGAGGAGAAAACACCCACAAATATAGCATAGGGTTTTTTATTTCAAAAATGTTTTGAAACTGAGTTTATTGTAATTGAGCCTAGCCTGGATCTCAGTATATTCTGAAGGGATGATCCTGTCCTCTTGACTTTCCTGTCATTACTTTCCAAGTGCTAGAATTACAGGAACTAGTGAAAAAAGAATGATGAAATAATTTGAGATTAACAAAAGGTTAAGAGGAAGGTAAGGAGGAAGAGGAGGGGGAAAGAAGAAAAGAAGAGCATCAGGAAGAGAGAAAATCTAGAAGGAGGAGCAGAAAGAGGAGGGAAGAGAGAGAAGACAGAGAGGAGAGAGGGATACAAGACATACTAAATTTAATGTATGAAGTCATATGAAATGTGCCAAAAGTGATCTGTTCATATTAAATAGAAAACAGGTTAGAAAAGTGAATAATTTCAGGAAGAACAGAAAGAGAAAAGGTGTCATAGATTCCAAATAAAAAAAAGACTGTACAGGAAACACATTGTGGTTTTCCTTGATTGTCTGTAGAAATTGGACATAATACCCTACTTGCTGGAGACACCATATGCTTTGAACATAGGACAGGGTTTGGAGAAACTGAATGGGAACTGACCTTGAAGCCTCCCCCTGAAGACTAGCTCTCATTGCATATGAAGGTGCTATGCCATCTGACAAGGGAAAAGAGAAGTTAAAATTCCCAATCAGCTTTGAAGTCTATTTGAGCACAACAATGGCCAGCACTGCAAGAGATACCCAAAGATGTAGTAATGGTGCTTAAACCTTGGGTGTATCCATAACCATTTATTTGGAGATGAACACTGCTCAATAGGAGGAAATTTGTGCCTTATTTTCAACTACCTATGGCTAATGAGATAATGAACCCTAGAGGAGAACTTTCTTAAACCAATTATATTCCCAACAGTATTTCCATGGGGTTCCTATTCACAATGAGTATAGCTACAATGCCGCGTCTATACCTAAGACTCAGAGAACATCTCAGGAAATGGAAGGAAACATTGTAAAAGTGAGAGCAGCAGGATTCGGCTGAGAGACAGTGTCTTCAGTCTATGACAAGGTATTGTGCACATGAAATCTTAACAATATGGTTTCATAAGTCAAACATTCACAATGACAGGACTAATTGACATACAATATGAAAGAGAAAAATGCAAAAGAGCTATAAACAATTAACAGCTAATGAGATAGCACAAGTCATTTTCCTCCAGGAAAGAGCCCTCTTATAGGTTATTCAGTAGCAAGTTGTCATACCTACAAGCATATACATAAAGCAAATGTATGTACATATATATATATATATATAGAGAGAGAGAGAGAGAGAGAGAGTGTGTGTGTAAATGGACTCAGTAGGTTGTGTTTATAGATACATATTTAAAAATCAATGTTGTGGGTCTATTGTTACTGTGGTGTGTGGGCTTCTATGACTTCAATTGATAGAAATATCTATCTATCTATGTATACATATATATCTATAAATATAAATGTACATACATATATATATATATATATATATATATATATATATGAACCTGTATATAAGTTCTCTACAGGGTTCTCCAAAGAAGTAGAACCAACAAAACACACATAAGCACACAACCCATATACATACACTTATATACATATTCAATAATATTTGAGAAGCAAGAAGTCTGTGGCTCAGAGAGAATAAAGAATTTGCCCATTTTCTCACAAAATATTAATTTACAATAATGAGTAAGTTTCAGAAGAAGGAAGGTGCCAAATTTCAAAAATTAAAGTCACAGAATTAACATTAAGTAATTTGTAATAACATACCAGCAAAAGAGTGGATTCAACAGCAGAAACATACCCTTCTGTGTGTCTTAGGTTAGAAGTCTATTCAAGGTGACAGCAGGCTATGTCTCTTCACATTGAGGAGAGGCTGCATGCTTGTTTAAACTAACTAGAGCAACCCCAGTGGTTCCTTGGATTCTGAGTCTACACTTTCTGCTTCTTTCTTCACATGACCTTCTTTTAAATATACCAGACATGCTGCATTAAGGGATCTATAATAGGACGTTCTGTGAAATGCCAGCTCCTGATTAATGACACAGAGACTTTTTATTAATTATGAAAGGTTGGCCTTAGCTTTAACTTTTCCCCAACTAGCTCTTATAACTTATATTAACCCGTTTATATTAATCTATGTTCTGCCATGTGGCTTATTACCTCTCCTCAGTACCTTACATCTGTCTTTGTGTTTGGCTGATGAATCTCCTGTGCCTCAGATTCTTTCCCAGAGTTCCTCCTTCTGCATTGTGTCTTGCCTATTTTCTCCTGCCTCAGCTCAGTTATAAAACCAATCAGAAAGTGTTGCATGGAGTGTTTACAAAATATGATGCAGAATACAAGGACAATCTTTAAACAGCGCACAAAAAGATCATCCTAACAGGGACCCACCTATTGACACATCCTAATTTCATTACATCTACAAAGCCCTCATTTCCCCCAATAAGTTCATATTAGATAGAGATACAAAGGGGTTAGGAGTTCAGCCTCTCTCTCGTGTGTGTGTGTGTGTGTGTGTCGTTTCCTCTCTTTTTCTTGGCAAGGGGAACAAATTTCATCCCATAAGCTGCCTGGAGGGATGCAGACATCATCCCAAGGGCCATTGAAATACTATGTCAAGACACTGGGCCCTTTGCCTATATACACCAGGTCTTCAGCAGGGCTACATGATAGCCTGTGGCCTGTGCCCACTGCTGGATTCCTAACCTTTAAGTGTCAAGGAAAGAGAAGGGGTGGAGTTCCTCAGCAAGCACTTTATCTTTCCTATGTTTCTTTCTTCTTTATATCCTTCTCTGTAGATTTTTTTTCCCCTTCACCTCCTGGTTGAGGGGTGTGAGGTAGGAAACACTTGCGAACACAAGCTGCAAATACTGAGAGCTGCTTCTTCAGAGATTCTTTAAGTCACAAGAACAAAAGCTGCCTGAATACAGCTCTGTTTGAAGACAACACAAACAAGAAGCACAGTATTCTACTTTCACATCTACCCCCATTTGCATCACAGAAAACCAAACTTTGATCCCTGAAAGGCACCCATAGATCAACAGAAGGATTTAGTTCAGAGGTGAGGTAGGAGATAGAACACTGAAAAAGGAAAAAAGACAGTAACTTCAGGAGTAGCTGACGGTGTCTATGGACAATAAATCTAAGAGCCACCGCAAGTGTTATCACAATAAGCAAAAAAAAAAACCTAATTGTGTTAAGCCTTCCTGTAAATTAACAGGCTCAACAAAACTGAGAGAACATTGGTTCCTGATACGGGGTTTTCATGTCTGTAAAAAGTTTTATACATAAATCTAGGATTTAGGCTCTGAATGCCACTATAGTGAAACCCAGCAATGAAATAATAGATTTTTTTTTTTAGGATAAACATAGAAAAAAAAAGTGTTCGACTTTCAAAGCAGAGGACATTTGTTTGTCCTTCAAGGTATATAACAACTTCATCAGTTTATGAATGGGATGATCCAAAGCTTCAGATTATAGCTCATTGCTCAGCCAGCCATTGTTTATGTCACCAACACATACTTTCTTTGAAATGAATAATTTCTTGTATTTTAGTTTAAAAATATTCTCTTCATATTTTGGGTTCACTCAAATTATTACCCTAAACTAGTAAGAGAGGAAATGAAAGCAATGCATGGGTATTCACTTAAAGTCCTGTTAAAGACACTGAAATATTAAACAAACCGTTTTGTGGTTTATATAAATATCTCATAATGTAAACGTTCCATGTTCCAGGAGTGCATGAGTGTGTGTGTGTGTGTGTGTGTGTGTGTGTGTGTGTGTGTAAAGATACTCATATATACCTCAGTGAATGAACATACCATGAACAAACAGTTTATGCAGACACAAGTGACTTAAATAAAATGGAACAGGAAAGAACGAGATAGTTCTCAATGCTGACGTCTGTAGCACTTCAGAATCCTTTCCAGTGGTCTCTGTATAGACACACAGACAAGAGCTGATGTCGGTAAGCTATAAAAAGGTACACATGGTTAGCACATACCATACAATTAGTCAAGACTTTACTGTACCTTTGTTGTCACAGAATCACAGAAGATTTTAAGGCTCTTAAGCACTTCGTTTTGAAAGAGAATTTTTTTCTTTAAAATCTTGAAAATGACACTCATCCCCTCCCCCCCCCCCCGCAAAAGCATCCCTATAAGGGCATGAACACTGGGATTTTTAAAGCCAGGAAAAAAAAGTAGTTTTGAAAAGGGATGTTCTCTAGCTAAAATATCACCCAATGCAGCAGTTAAAAGGTGAGAATTCTAGATTACAAATGCACATTTATCTTAATGAACCAGGAAGGAAAAATCCAACAACAATATTTGACTCTATGGCCACAGAATAGTCAACGGCAATCAGTTTGCTCTTGTGAAGTGACAAATGACCCAACAGTCACAAAACATTAATGGTGTCTTTCCTACTTTATATACATTGTCTAAACACAAACAGAGAAAATATAACACATTATCTTGAAGGAATATACTAAGAATGACAATATTTTAAATTAATCCTTCCATATGTTTTAGACACATTGAAGAACTCTTTTTAAAGGAAGATTTAAAACCATGTATTATTAAGGTAGTAGATAATTATATATTTTGAATAATACATATCTTAAATTTAGAAAGAAATGAGGTGATATTCTTTGTAATTTATCAATTAAATATAAACATAAATTTAGTAAAAGTTTAAGTCTTATAAGATTGTATCTTGTTAAGATTTCAGTAGAAGAACCCCAAAATAAAACAAAATTAAGCATGAGAATAAATAAAAATATATTCAATTTCTAGAACAGATTTATTTCCTTTCTATGTCAAGAATTGCTACTAAGGTTTGAAAAAGAAACACTTTATTTTTAAATTATATAATTTTCATAACATTTTAAAAATGTTTGATTTTTATTTGATTTAGAGAAATCAAATATAATTTCAACAATTATTAAGGAAAAAGCTGAAATTAATTTAGTATGACATTTCTTTAATAGCTGAGCACCAGGTATTAAAGACAATTCAAAAGTTCCTGAAGTTTATACTAATCCACTATGAGGTTCAAGTGTGTTCTAAAGATGGAAATGAAAACTTAATAGGTTTGGTGATGAAATTATGACCCTCAAACCCTGATTTACTAAGATGTTTCTGCTAATCTGCACGTGTTGAAATGACATTATAGAAGACAGCAAAGATATTTTATTCAGGTTGCAATAGTCCAAAGAACATCCTTAATACAAATGTTTGGTTTAATTTAGCAGCCAGCTACCAAGCTACTGCTTGGTACTCAAACTGTACTCTGCTGCTGGCTGTAAAAGATCCGAGACTTATAACCAGAACTCACAAACAAAGATTCATACAATGGTAACATTAAAGAATATAGAAAACAAATGTTACAGGAATAAGGAAGAAAACAAAAACTATTAGCACATGACTTGCATTTAATCAAATCAATAAACCTAACCATTGTTTTAATTAATATTTCCCAATAAAATTTAATATCAAACAATTCCCCACCTACATAAGGAGTAGGTTAAGAATTAGAAATAATCCCTTCTGCTCCCCTCCCCACCCCTCTCTATAGCCAGTTCCCTCCCTCTATCCTTCCCAGATGTCTAATCTATTTCATGTTCTCTGTAAGATTCAAGCATCCTCCCTTGGGCTGTCCTCGTTACTTAATTCTTTAGGTCTCTGGATTGTAACACTGTTATCTTGACTTTATAGCTAATATCGACGTATAAATGAGTACATTCCATGTGTGTCTTTCTGGGTCTGGGTCACCTCACTCAGGATGATCTTGTCTAGTTCTATCCATTTGCTTGGTTTTTAATAGCTGAGTAATATTCCACCGTGTAAATGTACCACATTTTCTTTATCCATTATTTGGATAGGGACATCTAGATTTATTCCCATTTCTGGCTATTATGAATAAAGCTGCTATGAACATAGTTGAGCAAGTGTCCTTGTTGTATGGTAGAACATCTTTTAGGTATATGCCCAGGAGTGGTGTAGCTGGGTCTTGAGGTAGAACTATTCCTAATTTTTTGATGAACCATGATATGTATTGTACAAGTTTATGCTCCCACTAGCAATGGAGGACTGTTCCCCTTGCTGTACACCTTCACAACATGTGCTGTTGCTAAAGTTTTTGGTCATAGCCGTCCTGATGGATGTAAGATAGAACATCAGGGTTGTTTTGATCTGCATTTCCCTGGTGACTAAAGATATTGAGAATTTCTTTTTTTTTGTTGTTGCAATTGAATTTTAATTTTAATAAAATACAAATATCATTTTATGGAGCTGAGGGAATATCTCAGTGATTAAGAATGCCTGTTTCCCTGTCATGAGGATTTGTATTTGAGTACTAGTTGTGTTTGTGTGTGTGTGTGTGTGTGTTAGAAAGAGAGAGAGAGAGAGATCATGAGATCTTAAAGGGATCTGTAATGAAGATATATATGAAGGAGATACATGCTGTATATCAAGGTAGAAAAACCTGCCTCTCAGAAATGAATTAGTGACAGAAAATGAAGAACACTGGTCACGAAGGCATGTGACTAGGCATGCATAATAGGTGACACATGTGTATATGAAATGAACCCTCCCACACACTATTATTATTTTGAAATAATATGTGTCCCATGGGTGCTCAGGTGTCCCATGAGGAGGTTGGAATATTCTTCATTACATTACAGTTTGTGATGGCTGCTTTGTGCTGGAATCCTTCTTCCTTCTGTTGTGAATATCAGGGGAACCTTTGAGGTTACCAGATTTCAAACAGTGGTATATACTGTCATTCAGGAAGTGATTCTCTGCCATTAGAAATTCCTCTGTTGAGAATTCTCTGTTTAGATCTGTACCCCACATTTTAAATTGGGTTATTTGGTTTGGTAATGTCTAGTTTCTTGAATTCTTTATAAATTTTGGATATTAGTCCTCTGTTGGATGTAGGTTGAAGACCTTTTCCCATTCTGTAGGCTGACATTTTGCCCTATTGATGTGTCCTTGACTTGCAGAAGCTTTTCAGTTTCATGAGGTCCTATGTATTAATTGTTGATCTTAGTGTCTGAGCTGTTGTTGTTCTCTTCAGGAAGTTGTCTCCTGTGCCAATGAGTTCAAGGCTATTCCCTTGAACTCTATTTCTCTTCTATCAAATTTAGTGTATCCAGTTTTATGTTGAGATCTTTAATCCACTTGGACTTGAGTTTTGTGAAGGGTGATAGATATGGTTTGATTTACATTCTTCTATATGCAGACATTCAGTTAGGCCACACCATTTGCTGAAGATACTTTCCATTGTATGGTTTAGCTTGTCACAAATAAAATGTCTATAGTTGTGTGTGTGTGTGTGTGTGTGTGTGTGTGTGTGTGTGTGTGTGTACTACTGGGTTTTCGTTTTGATTCCATTGACCAACCTGCCTGTTTTTATGCTAGAATCATACGATTTTTGTTAATATTGCTCTGCAGTACAGCTTAAAATCAGGAATTATTTACTTTCAGAAATTATTTCACTGTTCAGGATTTTTTTTTATATGACGTTGAGAATTTTTCTTTCAATGTCTGTGAAGAATTGTGTTGGAATTTTGATGGGAATTGTGTAGAATCTATAGATTGCTTTTATTAAGATGGGCATTTTTATTATGTTAATCTTATAGATCCATTATCATGGGAGATCTTTCCATCTTCTAATATCTTCAAGTTCTTTTTGGGATCGGGGAGGACAGAGGGAGAGAGAGAGAACTGGATTGGTGGAGGGCATCTCTGTGAAGAGCTAGAAACCCAGGACAATGGATACTCCCAGGAATCTATGAGGGTAACCCTAGCAATGGGGAATAACTGTCATCTGAGAGGCTTCACCCAGCAACTGATGAAAACACATGCAGAGACCCAACAGCCAAACATTCAGCAGAAACTTAGGGAATCCTATAGAAGAGGGGTAAGAATAATTGAAGGATCCAAAGAGGTCAAGAGCACCATAAGAAAACCTACAGAATCATTAAACCTGGGCCCTGGGAGCCCACAGAAACTGAACCACCAAACAGAGAGCATGTGTGGGGCAGGGTTTTAAGGCTCTCTACACATATGTAACAATTGTGAAGTTAGGTCTTTATGTGGGACTCTAACAACAGGAACTGACTCTGTTGCCTGCCTTTGGATCTCTTTCCCCTAACTGGGCTGCACAGACTAAGATGCACCTAGTCTTGATGCAACTTGAAATGCCAAGGAGCGTGGCTATACATGGGAGGCCTTCCCATTTCTGAGGAGAAAGGCAGGAAAGGAGGATGGAGAGGGGACAGAGGAAGGAGTTGGAGGAGAGGAAGAAAGGAAGTAAATTAATTAATTAACTAAAAAGAAATAATTAGAGATAAAGGACAGAGACTAGAAAAAGGACTCCAGATCCGTCTAGGCACTCACCCTTGTGCCATCAAGAAAACCAAGCTGATTCAGATGGCCAAATTGGTTGAGCAGGCAGAGGGCTACCATGCCAATTGCATGAAAGCCATGATGAGCAGGGAGCCAAGCTGACCAACAAGGAGCCCAACCTGTTGTAGGTAGCTTACAAGACCGCAGGTCCACTGGAAGGGCCATGTCGAGCATCAATCAGAAGACAGACACCTCCAACAAAATGTTGCAGCTGATCAGTGACTATTGGGAGAAATTGGAGTCAGAGCTGAGGTCCATCTCTATCATGGTCCTTGAATTGTTGGATAAGATTTTAATAGCCAATGCATCTAATTCAGAGAGTAAGTTCTTCTATCTGAAAATGAAGGGAGATTATTTCCAGTATCTTGCAGAAGTAGCTTGTGGTGATAATCGAAAACATACCATAGATGATTTGCAAGGGGCCTGTCAAGAGACATTTGATATAAGCAAGAAAGATATGCAACCTTCATGTCTGGTCCACCTGCAGCTGACTCTTAACTTTTCTGTTTTTCACTGTGAGATCCTTAATAATCCAGAGCTTGCCTGCACACCGGCCAAATGGCCTTTGCTGAGGCCATTGAGGAGCTTGATTCACTGAATGAAGACTCCCACAAAGAGCACCCTCATCATGCAGCAGCTTAGAGACAACTTATCATTATAGACATCAGACAGTGCAGGAGAAAAATGTGATGCAGTGGAGGGGCCTGAAAACTAAAGGCATCCAGGATCTCATTCTTTCCTCCTCTCAAGAAAAGCTTTCTTTATCTCCATTCCTTCTTGGATTTTCTATAGCAAGTCAGGCCAATCAAGTGTATGGGATCAACTGTTATCTATAGTCTTCACCCTGCAGCTTTGGGAAAACTCCATCTCTTGGTTTGTGTTGTCTTGACCTTTCTGGTGTGCAGTTACTGCTGTAGAAAAGCATCAAGAGGGTCAGTTCCTATAAACACCAATAACTTCCAGACACTTGTGTAGAAGACTGACAGTCCATTTGGTATTTAAGTAATCTGAACCAGTTCTGCAAGTGACTGTGTTTTGTATTACTGTCAAGATATGAAAATATAGTTCATTATAATATAAAGTAACTACTATAATAAATTTTTGATTTCTACCTTCCCTCTCTGACCTTCTTTTGGGGCTTCCTTTCAGAAGCAACTTTTCTATGCTCGTATTAACTTACTTCTTTTTAGTAGGAATCCAGAAGTGTTAGCTTGAATGGGAAAGTGCTTAATGCATCTAGGCTTTGGGTTACAGACTGAAATGTCTCCTGTGTCACATATTTCGGAGGTTACATCTGTCTGTGACAACAGGGAGTTTCCTTATGCATTCTTCATTTGCTGCTGCTTAAGTTGACAACTTCCTTCCCAATAAAAATTCACTTACCCCTCCTACCTTCATAGCTCTGGTATTCACTTTACCTTGAAATAGAAGTAGCATGTTGCTGCCAGAATATAAGCATTGCTCCAAGCAAATTAAAATGTCCATTCTTAATACATTAGAAAAGGGAAATAAATCCAACACTAAAGCTTAGTACTTTTCCATGCAGATTTGTGCACATGCGAGAGGGTGTCCAGTTTGTCCAGTGATTGTTCTTTAGAGAGTTGGGCCACCATATTGTGTGTTTGTTAATCATTGACCATGGTCCCCCCAAAAAGCCTTGTGAAAGTGTTATGCCCTATGCAACAGCAGAGTAACATAAAACTACATTTTATAAAACAAAAAAAAAAAAAATAGAAATAAAAGTCAAATATACTTGACATCAGCACTGACATAATTACTATATTATACACAACATCAGGTGATTTATTTTGCTGAGAATTGCAGGAAATGACCACACAGAGATGTTTAGTTGAGCTGAGTTTGCTTGCATGAGGGTTGTCTGAGGGTAAAGGAAAGGAAGGAGAATGTGTAAAGTGGCAGAAGAGGAGGCATGTTGAAGTAATAAAATGAAAGGCACTTCGCACACCTGTAGTTTAAAGGTGCCAGCAAAAGAGTAAGGTAGAAGGTTGAGGAGCTGAGGCAGAACAGAAAGTGTGAAGGGTTGTATGAACCTTGGGAAATTAGATGGGAAAACACAAGAGTTTTAGTGACCCTGTTGACGATTGGCAGACTGGGTTCACTGTGACTTGGTATTTTAAATCAGTCTTTTCTAGACAGTGATAAACCTGACTTTGAATGGACCATGCAAGCCTGTTATGGGATTGCAAATCAACCTATCTTCCCAAGCAACAAATTGGATGTTTGAAAGGAATATCACGTATTTATGTAACAATGAATGGACTTGAATGGACAATAAAATCATTTGTATTATTTTATACTTGTGTGGTCTTCCACCTGGGGAACATCCTGCTGATTTTCTCTTTCCTTCTAACCATGATTTTTGCATTTTTGGCTTCCTGTTTACCATGTTTATTTTAGGCATTTCTAACAAATCTAAACTAGAATAAAACACTGATTTTTCTCTCAAGCTGTCTGTTTTTTCATAGCAAAGATACACTGTATTTGTTAGCCTAGTCTGAAAAACAGACTAGGATAAGTATCGAAAATAAGCAGAAATCCTCCAAAATCTTAATAAGCTAAGAAGGAAGTAAAACCCTGGAAGATTCTATTTAGTGCATGTTCCATTCCATGCAGGCACCATGAATGTTAAAGCAGGAAGCATACTGGTTTTTGTATAGCTCAACCGAATTCATTATCTGGGGCCAAGGTAGAGGAAGGTTACCTAAGTCTCTAAACTAGAATTCTTTTTGCATAATGGATTTACTAACATCTTCTTGTTATGTCTGTCCTGGAGATTAACAGAAGTAATCTTTGTACATGTCTATAGAGCTAGTGAATGTCACATGAATTGCAGATTGTTAAGGATTGTGTCTAAAAGTAGATCAATTAAGCAGCGTCAAAACTTCAGACCTTTCAAGCTTTCCCGGGATAGGGTGAGGTGAAAGCTTTAGCTATAGTCATTGCTTTTCTCAAAAGCCTGGAACCCTGCATATGTGTACATATATTTAAGGATGAAGTAGTATTTATTAAGCAACCAGGAGACTCCTGTAACTGCAGTTGTATCCATTTAATTCCAGACATCAGTCTCGCTGGGTTTTTGCCTCGTAGATACCATGAGGACAAAGAGTTCACATTTCACCCTGTGATGGAAGTGTGAATGCTTGCAACATTCTTTTACCACTGCTGTCAGACACACATGACATTATAAAACACCACACACACACTCACACACACACAAACAGAGTCTCACTACTGCCATCCTTTCTTATTCTCCTGTGCAAGCTAAAATAAACATGGTAGGCAGTAGGCTCTCACTCTGCTTCAGATGCACACACTGAACCGCATCTAAGATGCTCAATAGTATTTAAAGAAATATTGAAAACCGGGGCTTGATATTTTTAATTAATATTTATTTACTTGAAGTGCAGAAGCTTCAGGAGTGTTTAGCATCTACCACTGAGCTTTCTTCCCTGTTCATAAACGTTAAATTACTTACCTACCTACATGCATACATACACATATATCTTGTATCAAAGTATAGTGTCAACAATTAAAGTTTTCTTTCTTCTGAGAGTCTTTTTATAGGGAAAACTGATACAGTTGATGATGATTCACCTCATTCTCCTTCTAGTTCTTCTTCCTCCTACCTCAGATCCTGAAATTAGAAAACATAGTATTGTAGAGTCTAACATTAGAAAACAATTGACAGTTAGGGCTACGCAGAGAAACCCTGTCTTGAAAAACAAAGAGGGGGGTGTGGAAAAACAAAAAAAGAAAAGAAAAGGATCAACAGTCATGGGTAGAAGATGACATGAATTCAGAAATAAGGTGGAAATATACTTATCCTGTATTAAAAAAAATCATCGGGAAGGATTTTAATAAAGGAAATACAAAGCAATTCCACGTACAGATTTCTAGGGCAGACTTGTTTGACCGGCCTGGTCTCAGAGCTGCTAGCCTAAGCCAAGGGGACACAGAGGTGATATAGACAAGGAAAATACCAATTGGAGGCTCAGACTTCCTGAAGAGATCATGTCCTTCAAATTTTAAAGAGAAAACTGTAGGGAGTTCGTACTCCCCAAATTCACTGGGGTTGCTCTTCCATTCATCAACTACTTTCTGCAAACATCTTCCAAAATGTTATTTCCCGTCGGTAAGGAAAGAGTCATAGACAACTGCCTAAAAAGAGTGGCCCTCACCTGGATCCTAATTTGTCAAAGGGTTTCAGGCTCCTGAGAAGTGTGACTCCATGATACTCTATTGTTTCAGGTAAGCCCAAACACTGACTGCGTCCTTGCTGCTGAACTTTCCTTGGTTAATGCCTATCAGTATTTTTATGAGTCATTTAGAGGTGTGGCCAAACTGCAAATATCTGAGGGCTAAGTAAATACCATTAAATCCCAGGAGCACATTGAAACGATTTACTCAGGCTGGATACAGAGGATCTTGGTGCAAATTTCACAGGCTGTGATTAAATCAGAGCTATTTGTCACACTCTCCAAAGCCTCATGAGTAGTCCTTAAAGACAGAGCTAATTCTCTAGGATTTTGTGAACTTGGTTTTGAATTAAAATACCTGCCAAGTCATCATTTGACACTCATTCACCTTGTGGTTTGTCTTAAGTCCTTGAAACTAAAAGGTACAAGGTGTAAGAATATTCTACTTTACCTGAGTTTATATATTAGTTGGTGTCAAACAGCTTCACATTTTTCATTTGATAATTTAATCATCTTCTAGTGACTCAATTTGCACTTATACCTGAAGACACAGATCCAGGTTTGCTTATATACACATGAAAACAACTGTTGAAATTATAACTGTGATCTTAGTTTCTGAAGTACATTAAGCGAGCATAGTGTTCATTTCTGATTGCTTTTTAATATAGTCAAATATTTCTGGCTTGTCTCCATGTTTTATAAATTCCTGTGAAGAAGCTGCTCACATTTTTATTACATTTATGTTCTAAAATGTAGCTTAATCCTTTCTATACTGATTTAGAAATAATACACCTATTAAATAAGCTTTTCTCAAGACAACCTCATACATTTTGGGGGATAATTCTTGAAATGTTATTTTTGATTTCTTGAATTCAATTTTTCAATGCTTAAAAAAGTGGACTTAATGTTATCACACACTGTACAATGATAGTTCTATTTACTGGACAGTGCAGTGGTATGGCTTCTAAATATAATAAGGAGCAGTTGCTAAATATCATTTAATATCTTGAGGTGAAAGTGTTAGAATGCACAGAACTCAGTTCTTAGCTGTACTCCTCACATTGTGCTATTGAATTTAACACAAAAGTGAACCTATCCGTCCTATTTGACTTGATTTCCGTCACCACCTCTTTCATCTTTGTTTCTCTAAGGAAATTATTTCCATCTTCACAGAGAGGTAAAGACATAGAATAGTCACCTTTTCACTTTAGGCTTATTTCACTTACCCTGGTGTTCTCCGTGTTTGTGAAAAAGGCAGACATTTCTTCCTCGGTAAGTCTGGGAAGGCTGTACAGTGGACTTTATGATACAGTGTCCCGGACCCGGGCACATTTTCCTGGTAGGTTCATCATGACTGTGACTGACATCCAGGCTGGCTTGGCTAGTGTGAATACTGCTGCAAGGACTATGATGAGACAGAGACGCGGACCTCCTGACCGCAGATATTTTAGATAAATGTTCAGAGAGGGATCTGTGACTTATATGCTAATTCTAGTTTTACTTTATAAAGACATTTAGCACCGTTTTCCGCAGTTTATATCAACCCCATGCAGCGCGTGCATCCTGTGGAAAATTGTTCTCTTCTTTCCTTTGGTACTAACCTTCTAACACCTGTGAAGTGATGTCTCCCTGGGGCTTTCTTTCGGATGGCTCAAGCGATGAGTGGTATGGAACACTCTTGAGTATCTCCTGTCCGTCCACGTATGTTCTTCTAAGGAAATCTACTCAGGTCTCTTGCCCAGTATGTACTTGGATTGGGTGTATACCACACAGATGGTGCGCCTTCAAGTACAGACCATCGCAATGAAGTGAATCCTGCAACGGAACATTAACTCAGATTTTAAACTTCTGTGACTCGATTGTCACAGAATATCTCCTAAGTACATGGTAAAAATCAGATCTTCCCATCTAGGGAACATTAGAGGTGGTATCTAGACAGACACAAGTATGTTCCCCCTTCATCACTCACCCTGAAAAAGTCCCCTTAGGTCCTACTAAGCAGTGATGCTCTTTTGTAATCGTAGAGGCGTTTCCCGTGACAGTTTTGGTAAGGCAACTGAGTCAGGTCTTACACAAGGGGGAAAAAAGGCACTCAAGGTTCCCTCACAGAGCGCCACCTACCGGGCTAGAGCTCGCAGTGACTTCTAAGCATGGTCTGCTCAGTTTACAGGGAGTGAAAGTCCTTTCTTTTGATGTTCAATCATTTAACTCACTGTGGTCAGGAGAAGTAATCCCCTCGCCGTCCCCGAAACACATACACACATCAAAGTCATTTCACAGCTTAACGAGTTTTCCTGAAAGCAGGGCTGGAAATTGCTCGCCGGTGTGAAGATTTATGAGCCCTGAAGTGTTGGCACGATTGAAAACAGCATTCTTGAAAACAAAACAATAAAGTGAAAATTCTTACAACTATGTTTTGGGAGGGTCCCGGAGAGGAAGGTGCTAGTATGATTCAATATGGAAAGGTCAGATTAATTACTGACTTCAGGACATTAGGGAAACGCGACTGGAAATAATACTCAAAAGATTACACTTCTGGGAGAAGGGAGTAGGTTTCTCCCCTCCGGCTTTAGAAATTTTGCTGCGGGGTAAAAGACAAGATCCGTGCCTTTTTAAAACGGTAACTCTTTGCCTTAAAAGGATGCAGGGATCCTTCATCTGGCAAAACAACTGCTTTGCGCTTGGGTATTTACAGCCTAGCCAAGCCTGCCTGCTTTCCAAGAGGCGCGCGTAGCAAAAACCGTCTGAGCGCGCCCAGCGAGCGTTCAGCGCAAAAGGCAGCAGCGTTAGGGAGCAGTGTCTAGCCTGCGGCAGCGCCATCCCGCGCCGAGGCCAGCCTGTGCTCCGCCCTCCGGCTCCCTGCCACCGGCGGCCGGGCGCTCCCTGGGTGGGGCGGCGGCCGGTGCAGATGCGGCGGGCCACGCGGGGCCGCTGCTGCAGCCGGCTGGGCGGTGCGCCCGGGCAGCCTCCACCGCGCGCCGCGTCGCTGTAATCGGACACCGAGCGCTCGCCCCCGGCGCCCGGCCACTTGCCATTCACTCCGAGGTGCGGGGTTGAGCGACGTGGAGAAGGGCTCCGGGTGCCGCGGCTCTGCCGCCCGGGATTCTTCTACAAAGAAACTCAGCACCGGCCGGCCAGAATCTGACCCTCGGGGCTCTCTAAGTCGTTAAAGGTCTTCTGGGGAAAGGACCCGGGGAACTGAGAATCCGAGACTGGAGCAAGTGGCTGACTGCTCGTGGATCTCTGCCCGTCTCGGTAAGCCGCTCTCAGATTTTTTTCAGCCGTACTCAGTTAACGAAACAGAACTTTTCTGGGTCTGTGTACTGACTTTTTTCTCCGCTGTGCTCAAGTCTGGGCTTTTCCTTAGGAGCCCACGCGGCTCGCGAGGAGAGCGCTCCCAGAGCTGAGGCAGGCTGGAGGTTGTGGCACCTGCCAAGACTATGAGTGGGGTGTTCCAATGCCTTCTAAGGCAAAAGTCGGTGGACAAGGACGTGAAATAATCATTGCGTTCTCCTATTTGAAGACCAGGCACCAGCAATTACATTTAAGTGTGAGGGTTAAAGGGAAGAACTTGTAGAGCACTTGGGTGGGGAGAGGGCATTCGCAGCCCATCCCTAGGAGGGACTGAAGCCAGGGTGCTCTGTTAGACAGATCAGCGCTATCTGATCTAGCACATCATCTAGACAGTATCATTCTTCACGATTTGTGGAGCATGTCTTCTCCAGGAGAGGCATATCTGATTATGTACTGATAATAGCAACATGTAATAATGTACACGTTTCCAGCCTGGTTAATGACCAGCCTAAGGTTAGACGTATTCATAGTATCCCCTCCCCCCTGGCTTTAACTACTGAGCCAACAGATCCCAGGGGTAAACTACTAAGGGAAAGTCACTCATAAAAATCAATTTTCTTCTAAGTTAATTTAGGGATGACAGGGTGAAGAGGTTGTGGAAGCAGGAAGAAACTGTTTCTTTTGAAAATCACCAACACAAACATCTCTGGGCTTTCCTCCATCTGTGCGGTAGAGGCATAGAGTTTCATGTCTAACTCTTGCAGCATATGTGCTACCAAAGGACCGGTTTAGATTTTTGTTTGAGATTGCACGCTCTGCTTTATTGTCTCTTTCCTTCTGTGTCAGTGAAACAGCGCTTTCAGTTCTTAACTGCACTTCCTTACTGAATAGAATCAATAACGTAGTTTCAATTTAAAAAGCCATAGAACATAAGACCAGTAAAGATGCATTTTCAGATTAGACGTGCTTTCATTTTACTTACACACACTTACACTAGATGAGAAGTGATGGGATTGCTTCCATGGTCCTGAGTTCACTTGGCATGATGTAGCCAGTGAGGTTTATTCCAACAGTACCTGGCCTCCCTTTGTATTCAGACATTAGTTAATAGGTTGTATTAATTTTATAGCTACAATTTTCAAGCAAGAATATTGTCTCCTTGATTTATTGTTTGAAATCCTGACAGCCCACTCTCTGGTTGATTTATGTAAAATATGCATCGGTGGATATGAGACTCCCGTGGATTGCTCACCACTAGGTCATTGGTTTCAATCTGGCAGGAGTCCATGCTTGCCTGGTCTGCATCATGTAACCGCTGCCTGGTCATCTTGATGCATTGGCACATAACTGATTGAGGTGATTTACTCATCAGGGACGGAGGACCGGTAGATTTATGTTTGGAAACACTATTTCAGAGGCAATTAATCCAGAAGAGCTAATGAGCATGGAATGAGTGGGTACCCATGAATAGGAATGTGGAGTGTCTCTGCTACTTTATTCATTAGGGACACTTTTTTCAAATTCATCGATACTCTATCCGTATAATGGAATGGATTGTAGGGAGCTCAGTTAATGGGTTTCTTTGGGGGTGAATAAATTAAGTTTTTTTTTGTTTTGTTTTGTTTTTCCTTGATGCTTTCTTCTGCTTTGAAGTCAGCATCAGTTTTACTGGAAGATAAAACAATTTTCTTGTTGCAAAGACTCCCAGAAACAAATAAATCAAAATGTTTCTATTTGAGAAGTAAAGTCACAGCACCTCCTACTGCTTGCTGACTGCAGACGTTAAGCAGGCTTTTTCTGGTTTGCCAAAATGTGCTTTATTTCTGGTTTGCCAAAATGTGAAATGATATTCCAAAAATCCCTTATCTCTCCTTTAAAGGTATTTTCTCTTGGATCTTAATTTCCAAATCAGAAGAAATGGCATTCCAGACGATTTCTGTGTTGGTTGGAGTATTTATTTGTTCTGTTTGTGTGCAAGGATCTTCGCAGCCCCAAGCAAGGGTTTATTTAACATTTGACGGTAAGACATCTGATAATAACTTAAGAAAAATGTTATTGGAAGTCTTGTTTTTTTTTTCTTTCTTATCCAGAAGAAAAATTGACATATCGAAGAGAATATGATATCATTATTTAGTTATTAAAATGTTACCTGGCTACCTTTTGAAATGACACTGTTATTTATGACTGGTTGATGTTTGCACTGGAGGAAACTTTTCTGAAAATGTTTGGAGTGTTTACTACCTTTCCTCCCTTTAAGTTTCTTATGAGTTGAGTGTGTATCTCAGAGAGATAATAAAGAGCTCAAAGTCTTTATTGTCTTAATCTTTTATGTCATCTGGCTGTGCTGGGACACAGCCCCTTCCTGCCAAACTTCAGGGTTAGAAAGGGTTACATGGGTTTAGTCACTATAACTCCAGTGTGTTACAAGTATTAGCTTCAAAACTGGAGTTATTCTAGTTATTTTCCCATTCCAGATATATTTCCCATGGCTGGTATGTTTTTCTAATAAGGGGAAAATGACCTAAAAATATGTGGGATAATGCATTGATATTTATTGTATTAAAATATTGTTTTATCGAGCTTAGACAAGTTTGACAATTTCAAATTTTGATTTATAGAAAAAGCCACAAGGTCTTCTGAAGGTGTGGTTCATGTACACCAAATGTTTTCATGAGGTTAATGTATACTGTGCACATCAATTTTAGATGCGTAGTTGGGTCAGTCATGTAACTGGACAGAAGAAACATGAACTATATGAAAAGCATCATCTTGCTTGCAGGACCATTTATATGTGTGTGTGTGTGTGTATAATGTTTCTAATTTTTTCATGAACTCTTGTCACTGTTTAATGTTTAATGGCTTTTGATAATGAGGATACACCAAGGCCTTTACTTAGGAGTTGCAAATAGCACATTGATAGGCTAATCAGCCATTTCTTTTTAAGTTACTAAGTGCTTCAGCCCAAGGTCACCAGAAGCACCGGAGAAGCCATGTTTAGAGGTTATCCAGTGTGAGCTTCTCATTGCACTCTTAACCTTTGTGCCTGACATTTCCCCTTACACAGTCACGTGGTTTACGTGTGAAAGACGCGAAACAATAGCTGCTTTGAAATGCTTCTTCTTTTCTTGAATCACAAAATCATTTTATAGTTGCTTCCATTTTGTCTCCCAAGTTGAGATTATCAAAGCTAAGAATAAGAAGACAAACAAGCAAACAAAAGAAAACCTCAAAGAAAAGAGTAACGACCAATACTTTTCTTACTGTGTAAGGAGGTGAAACAGCGCACTGGATCAAGTACCTAAGTCTAGTCCCTTGCATCAACACTAACCCAAAGTTTCTATGTAAATGTTTGCAACAAGTGATCAGTCACTTAGGATAATTCAGCAAATCTGTCTTTGAAGGGACAATTACAAGTATGTTTTCTGGGGGAAAAAAATCCCATCTCTTAGAATGAAGCGCCAGTGCTATACAGGAGAGTGGTTCTGTACCATATAGAGTGGAAGTTAGTATGGACTTTTACAGTATTCAATGTCTAGTGTTTAAATGCTTTCAAATCAAAATAGACCACAAAAAATAGGTTGCCCTAATGTGTGACTTATGTAGACTGTGGCATGATAAAACAATCTCCCTGTAAGTAGTTTCTGATATTTGTTCTTTCCACAATTATTAGGCCTCAGCAGTTGGAATAGAGTATCACTTACCAAAGAGCCATCTCTCTAACTCCAATACTGATTTAACAATGTATACCTATGAAAGGGCATAGGAGGAGAAGAAGGTGGGTGGGGGGGTCCTGGAGAGACAAGGGAGGGGGCTGCAGCAAAGATACAAAGTGAATAAACTGTAATAAATAAACATATAAATAATTTTTTAAAAGAAAAAAAGACAATGTATACCTACAATAAGAACCTAAATTCTTAATTTTTAACTTAACAAAAAATGTTTCCATAATAAAGTAATATGTATTAAAGAGTATGTTACAGAAATCACTTGAGAAAAAAATAGTTAAAATGTATGTTTCAATAATTAATTTAAGATCATATTCTTAAGATAGTTTACCATTTACCTGAGTAAAATGCATAAACTTCTTATTATTTAAGATTTTCATTACTTTATAATAACTTTATTTTAGAATAATGCAGAACAAGTTAAAAAGTTTTCTCCAAAATTTTATTTTTATGTATTTTTTGAGACATTATCTAAAACTTAGCATATATGGGCTTGGAACCCGTTGTGTAGCCTCTGCTAGCCTTAAAATTCTGAAAATTCTTTTTATGCACCCCATGAACATTGTGATTCTAGCCTCGAGCTACCACCCCCAACCTAAAAAGGTTTGTTCTTAACACCAAAGTATACATCTATGCACAGGTCTATGATTACATAGACCTGGGTCTTATTTTATGTTTTAAATTTATAGCACTGTTCTGGAATTTGAAGAAATTCTTGTATCAGACAGAGGCTGGCTGTTTCACCTGTCTTACATCTCTGCACATGTACCCCTCTTTTGTACTGTGCTTACTTGCTCTTTTGTCCTGTAATCTCCCTGCCTGAACCTGGCTCTCCTGTCTGTCTCTTTCTATTAAAAACTGTCCAGACTTGTCTTACTTGAAGTCCAAGTAAACACTGCTGTCAATATAAAGGTGTGTGAAAAAGAACTACCTTCACCTTCCACATTCCTTCCCTTCTAGGGGTGGATTGATGCACTGATAACATTTGGAAACAAAGATTTACAGGCTCGCTTTCAACATTGATCTAGTGCAAGGTCAGGCAGATGGCTATCGTTCTTACCTGGAAATGTATGTCAGATGATATTAATTGGTTACATTCCTGCTAGCTGAATCTTTCATATCATAACATGGAGACTTCTCTTAGATATTTTGCAAGTTTTTGAATTCTTATTTTATTCTAAAGAGCTTTCAAACAAATAAGAAACTTTCTGTCAGTGCTCTTTGAATTGATTATTTGTTGTCTTAAATCCCAACAGATCCGCAGTTTCACATTTCTTTGCATTATTTACATTGATTCCTTTTTCCACATCAAAAACTTTAGACTCTGTGAGGATTGTAAGGGAAAAAACAAAACAAAACAACAACAACAACAACAAAATGGCTACCTATAGTCAAGGAGGAAGGCATGTTTTACGTGCTACTTTACTAGGCAAAGACTTGTTGAAAAGTTCCATCTTTTCTCAACAGGGATTCTAGCATGTATTATTTTATATACTATCTTGCAAGATCAGGAATCAGTACTGTGTGACTTGATAAAATGAGTCAGATGTCCTTAAATGTTTAAGAGACTGTTTCTGTACTTCAGATAATGTTATCCATGTCGAATTTATATGGAGTCCAATTATGATTTTAAGTAGTTTAAATATTATTTCTCTTTGTAAATGAAATAGACTCTTAAAAGTGCAAGTGTTTGTCGTATTTTCTTTCTCTTTTGTCTAAGCCTGTAGGGTCTGTAGTAGTGTACTATATTTTACTCCTTAGATCAGGAGCATGTTTCTCACCTTTTACATCTTTATTACTTCATGCGCTGACATTCACTATTGTCTAATTTCTTTTTCCATGATGTTCAACGTTTTTCCTGTTAGGAACTTCCTTGCATGGAAGCTTAGCTAAAGGAATTTGGTTTCTTTTTCTAATATAATTATTCATGCTATAGATTTTTCTCAAGTACCTACCATAAACTTTGTTAAACTACAATTATTCAGCCAAGATTTTTTTCTATTTGCTTAGCTATTTCTTCATTTAACCTATATATTAGTGATTCATCAATATTTGAGTTTAAAAACATACACTTATTTTTGTAGATTTCTGGCTTAATTTCCTGAAAGAATTTCCTGTATTAGATAAAGAAAAAAGAAAATTTTCTTAAAAATCCATAGTTTGGTTGTCTGATGCTTTCTGGGTGTGGTATATTGAAGCTAGTTAATCTCTCTAATCCAAATATTATCACCTGTAAGATAAAGATCGTATATACATTATGAGTGTTCTGAAAACTACATAAATTATGTTTTTTAAGTATGGTCTATAATATATATTTTAATCCTTGAGTGTTTGTGTGGTAATTAGTATTTATAAATACCCCTAATTTTAAAAAGTGGCTTCCATTTATGCTGTAATGGCCTCTTTTCTATTTTCTCTAGTACAGTACTTCTCAATCTTCCTAATAATGCAACTCATTAATACAGTTCCTCATATTGAGTGACCACAACCATTAAATTATTTTAATTGCTCCTTCATAACTGTAATTTTGCTACAGATATGAGTCATCATGTAAATATCTATGCTTTGTTATGGTCTTAGGTGACTCTGTAAAAGGGACCTTCAAACTCCAAAAGGGATGGCGACCCACAGGTTGAGAATCACTGCTCTAGAGACTGGCATTCCTGATTACTTAATAAATCTTCAATTAAAATAAGCTTTGATATCTTTCAACCCTACACTATCTTAGCTATAACAAACACCTTAAACCACAGCCGTTCTGCAGGGAATTTGGTTACCTAAAAATATGATAGATCCTACAAAGAATGCAATAGATTGTTACTTATCTGTCACACTAGCAGAACGTAAATATCGCAGAGAGTTTTGTTACATGTTACAGATGCCTATAGATTTATTCCATGATACATGTTTAATTGACTGATGCTTTAAAAATCTACCAAGCCTGATCCTCTCCTTCTTAACACCCTCAAAAGTCTATATGTTCCAAAAATTGAGGTTTTTTTATTAATTACACTTTATTCACTTTGTATCCCCCCATAAGCCCCTCCCTCCTCCCCTCCTATCCCACCCTTTCTCCCCCTTCTTCACACATGCCCCTCCCCAAGTCCACTGATAGGGGAGGTTCTCTTCTCCTTCCTTCTGATCTTAGTTTATCAGATCACATCAGGAGTGGCAGCATTGTCATCTTCTGTGACCTGGTAAGGCTGCTCCCCCCTCAGTGGGAGGTGATCAAAGAGCAGGCCAATCAGATTATGTCAAAGGCAGTCCCTCTTTCCATTACTATGTAACCCACTTGGACAATGAACTGTCTTGTGCTACATCTGTGCACTGGTTCTAGGTTATCTAAGAAGTGGGAAATAGTAAGAGCTAGAGAGGATGGGAACCACACAAGGAGAGCAACAGAACCAGAAAATTTGAACACAGGGAACTTCCCAGAAATTCATATTCCAACCAAAAATTGAATTTATATATGAGTGTTTTGTAGTTAATTTACAAGATTCTTTCATAATAGACTTCTGGCCCTGTGAATAGTAATGAAAAAGTATTATATATTCTTGGGTCTATATGAGATCTTGGCTGGTGGTCTTGATTGAATTCCATATTTGCAAGCATCTCTCCAAGAGTGTAGACTATTAGGTACTCATCTCGGCCACAGTCTTTACTCTTTTTAAGATTCTCTTAAAAATCTATTTTATTGTGATGGGCTTGTGCTTCATGAGAACGCAATGTCCTTGGTTTGCTGCTGTGATCCTCATGGCACAGTGTATAGCTTGAAATGTTCTGAAGTAGTTAACGGTGTCAGGAAGCCTCAGGAAAAAAGAGCATGTGGGTTTCTTTCTGCTCCCTGATGTCATGATGTTATGAATTATATGTATGAAAATTGTCCATAAAAATGTTAGTCAATTTGCATAAATGCAAAGTATATGCATATATATATTGAAAGAGGTTTTACAGTTTTAGAATGTTTTTTTCGATATCAAAGTTGAATAAATTGAAATTCAGAAGTACTTGCTCTTCCACATGCCCCCGGTGTGGAGAAATGAAAAGAAATCCAACTCGAGCTTTTCCGTGAGGTATTATAGCACTTATACCTCAAATAGACTATAGATATGCCTACATAGACTAGTGAACTTTACATGAGTGCACAAGGACATGTGTTATTGTTATCAACATGAGAAACTTTCAGTAGCTGTATTTCACAACTGACTGACAGCCGAGGTTATTATGGTAGGTCATCAGAAGCAGCCTGTTACTAAGTAGATCATTATGCCTTGTGTGATGATCCATGCCTTTAATCCTAAAACTCTCAAGGCAGAAGCAGACAGATCTGTGGGCGTTCAAGGCCATCCTGATCTTTATAATGAGTTCGAGGCCAGCCAAGGATAAGAATGAGATCTTCTCATTCAACAGGCTGAAGTTTAGCTTTCTCTTCACATTTTATTTTGGCTTAAAATTCATAGCTATCAAGGTATCATGAAAAACACATGGTAGAGAAATTAACTATATGACTCTGAGATTCACTGTTGGCCTGGGCTCACTAGAACAGTGAAGACATTCCACTGGAAAACTGCTTTCATTAGCTAATGATTATGTTACATGGACCTCAGAAGAAAAATGACACATACTTGTTTAAAACTCCCTGAGCTTTTCTTTTTGATATCTTTTTCTTTGTTAAAACTGACCAGTCTTACAGCATAAGGATCCATTTCACCACTAGATACTAGTGCAACAGGCTCAAATGCAGAGAAGTGACTGAGTTTGGAGGTGGGAAGCAGGAGCGTCAAGTACAGGGACTGAACTTTCATAGACCCATTGGCTCTCCCTTCACACACTTTGTCTTTCTTTTTGCCTTTTTTCACTACTGAATATTCAGTAATAAGCTCTGAATGTCCTCAGGCCAGGGACGTATGCAAATGAGAGAATGTTATTTCAGATTAAAGAAAACAAAACATCTTTTATCTTATATCTGCCTTGTTTGACAATCACCTTAGTTAATTAAGCAGCACATAAAAGAACCCCAGAGAATTAGTGCACCACATGCAAGACCTGATGAATTGTTACTGGAGAATAAACTGAAAATAATGAATTAGTTCTTTATGAGGTCTGCTAACATTGACATTAGCAGGCATAGTTGTTGAAAACAGATCTCTTGGTTACCCCAAGAGATCAAAATAAAGCCGGTTGTTCCTGATCGCACTATTTATTTGCAGAATGCTCACTGTGGATGAGATAAATCTGAAATCTTTAGTTCTCAGGGAAGCCAGGATACCATGGTGCCTTTGAAGTCGCTCTACAGTGGCTTAAGTTAAATGCACCTTCAGAATCTTGCTCATCTGCATTTTTTCCCCTTTTTTGATGAGCCCAAATTCAACAAGAGTCCAGTGCAAAAAAAAAAAAGCACTTAACTTTTTTTGTGTGTGACAAAGTTATTTATAAATGCAAATGTGGGTCAGATGTTATTAAAACAGAGCATTGAGTAGGGTTATACAGGATTTAATGTAAGAGAGCAGGTTGAAAACAATTAAAACCTTAGGAGATGCTTGAAGAATGAAAGTGCAGCCTTTCCTGGACACTGCTCTAGGAGTTGGCAAGTCCACATGAAGCCAGATCTCATTCATAACCTTGAACTGGGAAGGAGAAATTTTAGTTCAGGTATTGCAAAGAATGACATGAAAAAATATTAGTATGGAAATTATTTGTTTATATAGTCTCAGAAATTCTTAAAAAGAATTTGGAAATCTGTATATACCTCTTTAACAATCAATTATTCTTGGAGAATTTCTTAGATTTTATTAAACTTCATTTGATACCAAAATATGAGGTTATGATACAATGCTAGGACAAAAGTACAGTATGCTCAGAAATGGAAGCAAAGGCAGAATGTCTCAGTCCGGAGAAGTAAAATTTTGTCATTTCTCTTTTCTTAAGTGTGAAATATTTTTCTTCTATGTTTTAAAATATGTTTAGTAAGTTGTATTTATTGCATAATAACTATCATTAACATGGTCTCTTTGGAAGGGACTATTCTAAACAGTTCATGCTACTCCATGTTACTCTGTAAACACTGTGTGTTAAGCACTATTTCTAGCCTCAATAAGCAGGTAAGAAAATTAAGTGACTGCTTGATGTCACATGAATAAAAAGGAGAAATACCAAAATACAAGCTGTCATGTCTGATTCCAGAGCTGGAGCCATTTCCACAAACTCTTATAGAGTTAGTTTTAGGGCCTATAAAAGTCAAAGTTGAAGAAGATGGCATTTCATAAACTCACTCTTCCATGTCACAGCAGAGAATACCACAGTGGACTCTAGGTGAGGAACTAAGGGAGTCTGGATAAGAGGGACCAAAACATCATGCAATGAGAACAAACCTTCCCCAGCACCTCCTCCCACCCCCGGGCTCTACACAGCACAGTGGGTACCATAGATCACAATAACATATTATGTGAGCCATAAAGAACTAGATAGGATGTATTCGAAGTATTCTAATACAAAGACATCATGGGCTAGTGGTATAGTTCAGAGAAAAGCGTGTGCCCAAGGTCCTGAGCTTAATTTGTAGCACCAAAACAAATGATCCTGCATGCACGAACAACAGATATATCTAGAACTATTAACTGCTTAAAGAAATGGAGATGCTGGTGTTTCTAATCATTGCATGTTATAAGCACACACTGAATAATTTGGGTGTACCCCATAAAGGCAGAATTATTTTGTGTAGATCCGAAGAGTAATTTAAAAATAAAATGGAAGCAGGATTCCTAGAAATGGCAATCTACCATGAGGAATTGGAGAAGAAGTCTTCCCCTGACCACAGTTGTTTGTTTGCTGCAACTGATATTGTGATTGTGACAGGAATCTGAGATCAGGTGAAAACACAGTATGGGAGAATGCATCATTTCTCTTGCAGAGCGATCAAGGTGTATTCCACAGTCATGGGCCCTACGCTTTCTCTTAAAGAAATAGCGAGTCACATGATTTTATTTTATTTTTTCACAAGGCTGCAGCACTGCCTAAATATAGCAATAAAACTCATTCAGTTTTCACATTTCTTCAACACCTTTTAATTAAGGAGGCCTGAGAATACTATGCTTTTGGTTTTAAGTCCATTGCAATGAACAATAATGATATATAAAGGCATTGGGAGAGGATGCTTCAACCTCTGAGATGATCACCACTCCTTTGCTTTTTACGTTTTCACATCTGGATTAAGGGTTGCTTCGATTGTCAAAGAGGACACATTTGTAAGTGCGGAAAAGAAAGGTGAGATTCTAGCTAGGGCTGAGTACCAGTTGGCAAGAAAGGTCCCGGACAGACAGAGCCTAGGGTTTAGCCATGTGCTATTTTAGGCCAGGAAGCAATGTGCTGAGCTGTAAAAATGGCAATTCTCCTTTGCTCACCCAAGGAGAAGGCTTCTTCTCAGCCATCACCACTTCGAGCCTCCTTTCCTTTCCCGTAGGAATTTACTGCCTTAGAGACCTCAAGGTTAACACATTAATTCTGCAGCGCGCATTTCTCCTTTTGAAGAATTTTGTGTTATCTCATCGGTTACAGAATTTTCTCAGCACAAAGGCCCTAAGCATTTGCTCACCTCCCACAGCTTGATAGTGGCCCTGACAGCATGAGAGGACAGGATCACATAAAAGAAGCTTAATCCTGAGCAGATCTTGTGTCAAACCAGAGAGACACCACAAATCAAAGCACTAAATTCAAAGAAATATCAGGCCATCAAAATGAACACTACCAAACATAAATCACAATCCCTTCTCTAAAGTATATACAACACTCAGCTTCAACACACCTTGTTTCTTTTTAGTTAGCTTTCTCTTAAAATTGTTTAAATAATTTTTTATATTAATCACAGGTTATTTACTTTGTATCCCAGCCATAAGCCCCTCCCTCCTTCCTTCCTTCCCAATTCCACCCTCCCTCCCTCATCTCCTACCTGTCCCTGACCAAATCCACTGATAGGAGAGGTTCTCCTCCCCTTCTATCTAACCCTAGCTTGTCAGGTATCTTTAAGACTGGCTGCAACGTCCTCCTCTGTGGCCTAGCAAGGCAGCTCCTCCCTCGGGGTGGGGGTGGGGAGAGGTCAAAGAGCCACCCATTGAGTTCATGTCAGAAATAGTCCCTGTTCTCCTTACTAGGTTACTCACTTGGATACTGAGCTGCCATGGGCTTTATCCCAGCAGGGGTTCTAGGTTATATACATACATGGGCCTTGGTTGGAGAAACAGTCTCATAAAAGACCCCTGTGCCCTGATATATTTGGTCCTTGTGGAGCTCCTGTCCTCTCCAGGTCATACTAATTCCCCCTCTTTCATATAATTCCCTGCACTCTGCCCAAGGTTTGGTTGTGAGTCTCAGCATCTGTTTTGACACACTGCTAGACAGAGTCTTTCAGAGGCCCTCTGCAGTAGGCTTCTGTCCTCTTACTTGTTTTCTCCTACTTCCAATGTCCATCCCTTTTGTCTTTCCAAGCGAGGATTGATCATCTTACCCTGAGTCCTCTGACCTATAAGATAGGATAAACATGCTAAAATCTTTCTCTTAAATTTTTAATTAGTTCTTGATTTCATAATATTTTAAGGCAACTATACAGCAAGAGTTTTATCTAAATAACCTAATTTATAGTACTAAAATCATGTCCAGAGTTTTAGATGTGCTCTACAGGCACTTCATAACTGACCTATATACCCATATACCCAGGACAATAACAGACTGCAAATAAGTTTACATAACAAATATGTTTGTTCTAAATAGGGCTCAAAGATTGAGACAGACCAATAGTCATATTCGTTACTTTTAAAAAAGAATAATCATACTTTTAAATTATATGTCTATTTAAAATTATTATTTTTTGGATAATAATATAGTTAGATCATTTCCCTCCCTTCAATCCTCATATACACCCCTTCTTTTTCACATTTATGACCTTTTTTTGTTAACAATTGTAACTCCCCCAAATACTCATATATATGTATAGTCTTATATTCTTAAGGACAAACATGTTCAGCCTGATAATGTTATGTAGGCCACAAATTTATGCCTACTAATTACTTATTTATATCCTGTAATTCATGGAAACTAATTAGCATGTTTCTCCTGTCTTTTTCATGTCGCTGCTCTTATAATCATGTTAACTTGATGTGCTGAGTGCATCAGAATTCAGTTCCCCCATCATCAGTCCTTAGATTATTCTCCCTACATATTCAAGTGCAGCTTCTGTCTGATTTCAAGTGATACCAGTGAAAATGCTAAATATTATTGCTAAATATTATAGTCAATTTAACTTGGACTAGCAGTTGAGGTGCTTGAAAATAAAAGAATAAAAATGGCCTCCTCATTAATCGCTCAAACAAATGTCAGTCTTGTATAATGCAGGGCCCAAGGTCAAGTCTCCAATCTTTCTGCTATACATAGATCAAAGTTAAAGGGAAATAATTGTACAGAAGACAATGTATATCATGTAAGAGGAATCTTACATGTAAGACCTATCAAAATGAAACTTTGATTCAGTGTTAGATTAACCATGCTAATACTTCTGCCAGATTCTTTCAAAAAGCAACTTTCTTTTTTTAATCTAATTTTAAAAATTTTTTATTTTTATTAATTACATTTATTCACTTTGTATCCCCCTGTACTTCCCTCCTTTCTCCCCTCCCAATCCCACCCTCCCCCTCTCATGTCTCTCCCCCAATCCACTGATAAAGGAGGTCCTCCTCCCCTTTCCTCTGATCCTAGTCTATCAGGTCTCATCAGGAGTGGCTGCATTGTCTTCTTCTGTGGCCTGGTAAGGCTGCTCCCCCATCAGGGGGAGGTGATCAAAGAGCAGGCCTATCAGATTGTGTCAGAGGCAGTCCCTGTCCCCATTACTACGGAGGCCACTTGGACACTGAACTGCCATAGGCTACCTCTGTGCAGGGGTTCCAGCTATCTTCATGAGTGGTCCTTGGCTGGAGTATCAGTTTCAGAAAAGACCCCTGTGTCCAGACTTTTTGGATCTGTTGCTGTCCTTGTGGAGCTCCTGTCTTCTCCAGGTCTTACTATCTCCCACTTCTTTCATAAAATTCCCTGCACTCTGCCCAAAGTTTGGCTATGAGTCTCAGCATCTGCCTTGATACACTGCAGGGTAGAGCCTTTCAGAGGCCCTCTGTGGTAGGCTTTTGTCCTGTTCCCTGTTTTCTCCCTCCTCTGATATTTATCCTCTTTGCCTTTCTTTCCTAAGATTAAATCTTTACAATCTGAAAAAAAAAAAAAAAAAAAAAAAAAGAATGGATATTGGATAAGGGATCTATATCTGAATATAAATGATATGGTTTTTCATGAAGAGTCTGAGTAAAATCACATTGTAATTTAACACCTGAGGGCACACCATTGGTCTGGGATCTGGCTTACCAGATAGACACTTGTTATCAAGTTTGACATTCAATCCCTAAAAGGAAGGAGAGAAGCAACTCCCACAACCTATCCTCTGACCTCCCTACTCAGTGCTAGCCCAGTGAGACACACACACACACACACACACACACACACACACACATTTGTAACATAAAATCTTTATAGAAAACTAATACACTGTTGAAAATAGGCAGTAGAACAAATCCTGACAATTTAAAAAAAAAACAACAAAAAACTAGTCACACTGAGCCCAAGAAAAGAAAATGGCATAATTTTTTTTTTCATTTCATTAAATCAGTGGATGATTTAATTTGTGTCAGTGGGCAACCAGACACCATACCATTTTCTGAACACCATCATTACATATCTGCATCTCAAACCTGTAGGATGTTAATGGGAAGAGAGTGGAGTCTCGCTGCCATTTTCCAGGAATGTGAGTTTAAAAATAACCATTCTTTAGAGAACCGGTCTCCCTGGCCTCAAGAGCTTCCAACTTTGTTGATCCTTCCAGCCAGATTGTCGCTCTATAAATATAAGCATATGGGCTCCTTTCCCTTTCCCTGAACAGTAACACTGGGAACATTTCAGGAGACCAGAACGCTAAGTTGGAATAAAACAATGAGCGTATTATCATCACCAAAAGAGCATTTTGAATTTTATTAGAAGAAACCAATTAAGATGTTATTTTCAAGCAAAGAGCTTGGCATGGCTTCAGAAAATTACTTTCCAGAGTCAGGCAGGGGCTTAGCTAGCACAGAGAGCCAAGCTTGCTTAGAGTTTTGACAGCATTAATGCACATGCCACTGGGCTTTTCTTCTTTAAGCTGATTCTCTTAAAAGCCATGCTTCCTGCCACTGTTCTCCATAATTGCCTCAATTCCAGCTTCCATCAGTCCAGCAAACATGCTGCTGCTAGAGTTGTAAAGCCTCCGTGTGAAAGTCTAATTATGCAAGAACTTTTCAGGCAGTCTGCTAATGTCCATCATGTTGTTATGTTTTTGAATTTTGATATACGAAACCGGTTAAACAAAGACTTATTTATGACAATCTTGTATTGCTTGTTATTCATTTAATTCTCTTGACAGGAGTGCTGTAAGGACTTTTCTGTTACAGAAGGAACAATGCACTCGGTGGCTTTGGGCATATGAAAAACGGTACACACAGTTTAGTTGCAGGGTATTAAACATTTGGACTTGAGGCTAAAGTAAATAATTACCTCCCTTCTGATTATGTTTCTAAGGTCCGTGTCTTCCTTAGAGCTGCTTGTTTTCAAGTTTGCTTCCTAGAAATGTTGTCATAAGCCACAGTTGTTTCCATCATCCCGTGTCTAACGTCCAGTGGTCTAATATGTCTTTGATGCTTTTCGTATGAGTAACTGTCTACAAAGACAAAGTCACTCCATCCATTCACAAAGTGAGCGCTGAGGAGATGGCACAGTGGGGAGAGAGCATGCCATATAGGCATTAGGAATGGAATTAGTTTCACCGACACCCATGAGATTGCTGGATAGGTAGAAGGCCCAGATTGCAATTCCAGTGTTCAGGGGATGAAGACAGGGAAGACCTCCAGTAGCTAGCTAGCCAGACTAGACAACCTATTTGTCTGGAGACCCACCCTCAGTATAGAAAGTGGAGAGTGATAGAGGACAACAGCTGACATCAACATGTGGCCTGCATGAACACACACATACATGAGCAACTGGGCACACATGTGTACCTATCCACATGGAAATATGCACACACTTACATATGCACAGATGCCTGCAAACATTGTCAAAAGGTAGAATTTTTATGTAAGTTATACTTACTCATGTAATGGTGGGATCTCTTGATACTTGCTTTGCTATGGCCTTTTGTTTATGTGTGTGAGGGTTTTCACAATGTGAGGAAAAGATGATCAAGCTGATAATAGTATTTTTCAGGATGGCAAAAATTCCAGCTTCCATTCTTTTAGCAGGAATAGAGTTAGGGGAAGCTATGTGTTAAGATGTGCTACTTATTCACATTTAGAAATTGAATTCAGTGCCAAGTGGCATTTCAGGGAAATTTCCTCTAAAATGACTGGTTTCCAATTTTCACAGTTAATTTATGCAATTTAGAGAAAATTTAAAACACTTTCTAATACTGCTTTAACAGAAAAAAAAAAGGATATCAGAGTTTTAATAACTGAAGGTGACTTTCCTGAAATTCATTGCACAGACATTTTCAAGATATATATTATTATTCAGGTATAGCCATCCATATCTCATTCACTTCAAAGTAGAAGCTGGAAAATATAATTAGAATAGATTTTCTGAAAATGAAAGATCTGTACGAGAACAAAAGTTGGTCTCTTTTATGAGAAGCTGTATATCCACCTGTCTCATTCTTTGTTGTTCTTTGTTTATTTGTTTGTTTCTTTTTCTCATTAACCCACTGGCTCTATTTGTGGAGGTAGTTCAGTAACTGTGTAAAGGGAAGAGCTGACAAAACTGCATTTCGTTCTGCAGGTAGTTTAGAACTTACCCTGTGCAATGTCCTGTTTTGTATCTGTATATACAAGGAAGGAATACAGCGTGTGTCCTGTCCTTGTGGGCCTCCCATTAGAGTAAACAGAATAATTCAACCACATAAATACCTATTACAGCAGCCAAAGCCTCGTGTGGATCGTAAAAGGGATCCTTACAGAGGAGGTGATGTATGAAAAAATATATCCTAAGTGAATCTAGACTTTTAGTTCCAAATTCCATGTAGGAATGAATCATATCTCTAACAGTTACAGTAGCTGTGTCTCAGTTGTACCCAGAATTAAGACTAAATAGAACTGGAATACCAAGGATGAAGCTATTGCCCTGAACTCAAGGTCTCTAAAAGTCTGAGCCAACGTGCTTTTGTTAAGCTTTGTTTTGTTTTTACCTCCAAATTCCTACCAGTGCCTGTAACTCTGTGGTCATTATGGCCGCATGATTCATCTTTGACAAGAAGGTTGACTCCTGATTGCAAAGTTGACTCGAAATGCCCAGATTGTTTAAAATCTTAACCACCTCTAGTGGTGGTAGACAAAGCTCTGAGTATCTTTTTTTTTTTTCTCCCCATATCTCAGTCTCTGCTCTGCCTCCTCCTCTATTATCCATATTTAAGGAATAAATCCAAAAGAGCACCTTCCCTATTGCCTGTTGTTTTTGGTTTTTGTTCTCTTTTTCTTCTTCAGGGTCCATGCTACGCAAGCTCTCCACAGCTTAGCTGAGTGCCAAATCCCTACCCATTTTATTATAGAATTCTGCACACATTTAAACTCCCTGCCTCAGCCTCTTTCAGAGTGTGAGGGCTACAAAATTTATTTGAATATCATGTACCCAAAATTAATTAGTCATAATAAATTGAAATATCTTTCATGCTTGCTGACTAATTCTGTGCCCAGAGTTTAGAAGTTTCTGTGGGTTTCATGCTCATTAGTACTTTGCCAATCATTATAAGAACATAAGACATGGACTTAGAAGAAAACTAGACAGTAATGTGGGGAAAAAAAACTATACCTGTGAGTTTTGAAATTGACAGGTAGGTTTAAACTGTGACTGTAGAACAGCCATCCTCAACCATGGGTACAGATTGCTGTCACCTAGAGACTGTTAAAAATCCTGATGGCAGGCCCTAAGAGCAAAAATTGATAAATGGGACCTCATGAAGCTGAATGTTCAGCTTCTGTAAAGCAAAGGACACTGTCATCAGAACAAAACGACAGCCTACAGACTGGGAAAGGATGTTTACCAACCCTTTATCTGACAGAGGGCTGATATCTAGAATATATAAACAGCTAAAGAAGTTAAAAAGTGGCAAATCAAGCAATCTGATTAAAAAATGGGGTACAGAGCTAAACAGAGAATTCTCAGTAGAGGAATACAGAATGGCAGAGAAACACTTAAGGAAATGCTCAACATCCTTAGTCATCAGAGAGATGCAAATCAAAATGACCCTGAGATTTCACCTGACACCCACCAGAATGGCTAAGATCAAAAACTCAAGTAACACCACCTGTTGGAGAGGTTGTGGAGAAAGGGGAACCCTTCTCCAATGCTGGTGGGAATGCAAACTTGTACAACCACTTTGGAAATCAATCTGGCGCTTTCTCAGACAATTAGGAATAGTGCTTCCCCAAGATCCAGTTATACCACTCCTCGGCATATATCCAAAAGAGGCTCAAGTATACAACAAGGACATTTGCTCAACCATATTTGTAGCAGCTTTGTTCGTAATAGCCAGAACCTGGAAACAACCAAGATGTCCCTCAGTTGAGGAATGGATACAGAAATTGTGGTACTTTTACACAATGGAATACTACTCAGCAATTAAAAAAGAGAAAATCATGAAATTTGCAGGCAAATGGTGGGACCTAGAAGATCATCCTGAGTGAGGTATCCCAAAAACAAAAAGGCACACATGCTATATATTCATTTACATAGACCTATAAGATAGGATAAACATACTGAAATCTATACACCTAAAGAAGATAAACAAGAAAGAGGACCCAGGGTACGATGATCAATCCTCACTTAGAAAGACAAATGGGATGGACATTGGATGTAGGAGCAAACAAGTAACAGGACAGGAGCCTACCACAGAGGGCCTCTAACTCTACCTAGCAGTGTATCAAAGCAGATATTAAGACTCATAACCAAAGCTTCGGCAGAGTACAGGGAATAAAAAAAAGGGGGGGGTTTAATATGACCTGGAGAGGACAGGAGTTCCACAAGGACCAAAAATATCTGGGCACAGGAGTCCTTTATGAGACTTTCTCCAAACAATGACCATGAATGGATGCAACCTAGAGCCTCTGGTCAGATGTGGCCCTTGGTAGCTCAGTATCCAAGTGGGTACCCTAATAAGGAAAACAGGGACTGTTTCTGACATGAACTCGATGGCAGGCTCTTTGACTTCCCCTCTTCCCCAGGGAGGAGCAGCCCTGCTCGGCCACAGAGGAGGACTTTGCAGCCAATCCTGAAGACACCTGATAAACCAGTATCAAATGGAAGGGGGAGGAGGTTCTCTGCTATCAGTGGACTTAGAAAGGGGCAGAGAAGAGATGAGGGAGGGTGGGATTGGGAGGGAAAGAAGGAGTGGGATACAGCAGGGTTACAAAGTTAACAAACTGTAACTAATATTAAAAAATAAAAATTAAAAAAAATCCTCATGCCAAGATCCACCTCAGTCTTGCAGCTTTGGGCTCCCTCTTTCTTGTTCTCTCTCCAGCCTCATCTTCCATCCCTATCCTGCATGGCACCCATTTCCCTCCACTTTCCACCTAGAGAATGAGGCAGTACACTTCTGCTGTTTTAAAATTACTCAGTCTTAACAATTGTGCTATGACAGCATGAAATTTCTCACAGTTAGGCAGGAGCACAGTAATAGATCACATCCTACTTGGCTTTTCTTACAGGGATATAAGGCACCAGTGATTGCAAACTCTGTGCTCTTAACCTTACTGGCAAACTGTCTTAAGTGTTAAAACTTAATCCTTTTATCAAGATTCTGCTGCTGTAGGTGACTCCTTTGATGCCTCTTCTGCCATGGAGGAAGTAAGAGATTCCCGTGATAATGGACCTGATAATGGACAGATTTCTGTGGCATATATGTCATCTTGAAGTTTTGAAGAATGAGAATTAAATTTTGTATGTTTTTCTTTAAAGTTTTTCTTAAAATACCATTCTTTAGCATCATATCAACACAGTGAACAAACACAATATTTTAATTACTAAAAAAGCTAAACTACCTTTTTGGTGGATGATATAAACTTAATTCTTTATAATCTTCAACATCCCTAACAGAAAGAAAGTCATCAGAAGCTGCATTTGTGCATTATCATGCAGTGTAGGTGAGAACAGAAAAGTTTTATTAAATTTACAACAGGTGATATTCTAGGAAAATATATTTTTGAGACTGTATCAAATAAAACAATTCTTGTTTCCAATATTCCATCTATGAATTCATTGCTTGGTTATTTAATAAAAAAAGATGTCTATCTTCCCTTTGAAGTACACACGTTTTGCAGGAAGCCTCACACAGACCATAGACAGAGAGAAGCAAATGACATATAAAAAATGCATAAGACGTACCGAGGAGTAAAATGTTATTATCTAGCTTGGTAAACTTTATTAAAGAGCGTGACAAGGAGAATGTGAATTGAACAGCTGTACTTCTCTGTAATAGAACACAGGTAAATTAAATTTCTCAGCAAAAGTTACTCTGCTCAATAGCAGAATAAACATATTAGTCAATTACAATATGTAGATAAAGAGAATCATATTGTTTCACAAAATATTGGACTTATTTGCTGATTGAAACATTGTTGACCAGCCTAAATCAGCCTTAATTCTAAGTCAACAGTTCAAAAATTGCTTGCTTTCTTCTAATCTTCATTTCCTCCCTTTGTGATTGGCATTTATCCATCAAAATGAGATGTTGTAATTCCCTGTACCACCCTCTAAGTAGGCAAAACTATGACTCATCGTCCCCACCCGATTACAGCAGAACTGCTAAGTGCAGCGAACCAATGAGGTACTGCTGTAGTATTTTACAGTTTATCTCTAAGTCACCCAGTCAACTGTTTATAGAACATCTTCTGTCCTATGTGACACACCTTGAAACACAAATTCCCAGAGAGAATGCTTCATTCTTTTTTCCCATGTCATCTCAGTAATAAAGAAAAAAATAACAAACAAAAAACCCCAAACCACAAGAAAACCAATTGAGTGTTTATAATGCAATGCAAAGAACTAATATTGAAATGATTGAATTCATGTCTTCATTTGTTACATAGAGAAACTTTTCATATTTGTACTGAATACATGTTTTAGAAGGTAGTAAGAAATGGTGCTCATACCATTAACTGGCTATAATTGATACAAAATACACACACACACACACACACACACACACACACACACAAAATGATGCTACTTTCCACAGCCTTTACCAGCTGATTTAGAGACACAACACAGGCTCAGATTTCTCTACCACTTAAAGGCATGTATCCACTCTAAGCTTTATTGACTAGATGGCAAGATGAAGATTATATTAATTTACCCTGATAATGTCATTGTGAATGTTAAATGACCTAGTATTTACAAAACAAATGACATACAATGACAAATGCTGAATATAATTATTTGGTATAAAATAAAGAAATTAAAACAAGTATTTTGCCTAAATGTGTTGGGAAACATTAAACTAGAGAGAGAAGATTTAATGGTCACTTGTCTGGAGAGAATGTTCCTGGCTCATTTACTACATGAAATCAAGTAAAGCACTACTGATAGGTCTAAAGATATTTAGTGGACAGTCTTGCTTTCTTGAAAAGTCAGTAGACAGTGGTTCTGGTGAGACATAAGCAGAGCTTCTAGCCCAGATTTCTTTTTTCCATTCTTCAACCTCTCTAAAATCTTGCAGCACAGAGTTTCTATTCTTTGGAGTGGCACAGAATAATGGAAAGTTAATTTCTAAATAGAATGATAGTTTTGAGAAGAGCACCTTCTTCCTGGTTGCACAGAGATAGAGAAGAACACATTACACAGTACCAAACTGATTCTTATCATCATTTTACCTCAGCTATTTATATCTCTTTGCTTCTCATTTTTACTTCCTTTTCTTCTTTTCACATGAGCAAATCTTTTCCATAAACTATGTCACCTTTCATTTTAATTATTACTTGCTTTTCTGAGCCCCATGAAGGAGGCTGAAAGTGGCTGAGGCATGTTGTCAGGTGAAAGACCACTGGTTAAGCTTATATCAAGGTCTGTAATTAATTGTGTTGGTATTTCTCAGACAACTAGTAATAGTGCTTCCTGAAGATTCAGCTGTAACACTCTTAGGCATATATCCAAAGATGTTCAAGTACACGACAAGGACATTTGCTCAACCATGTTTGTAGCAGCTTTATTCGTAATAGCCAGAACCTGGAAACAACCCAGATGTCCCTCAATGGAGGAATGGATACAGAAACTATGGTACTTTCACTACTCAGCAATTAAAAACAAAGAAATCATGAAATTTGCAGGCAAATGGTGGGATCTAGAAAAGATCATCCTGAGTGAGGTATCCCAGGAGCAGAAAAACACACATGGTATATACTCACTTAGAAGTGGGTAATAGACCTATAATATAGGATAAACATACTAAAATCTGTGCACCCTAAAGAAGATAAACAAGAAAGAGGACCTGGGGTAAGATGATCAATTCCTCACTTAGAAAGACAAATGGGATGGACATTGGAAGTAGGAGAAAACGAGAAACAGGACAGGAGCCTACCACAGAGGGCCCCTGAAAGGCTCTACCTAGCAGTGTATCAAAGCAGATGCCGAGACTCATAACTAAACCTTGGGCAGAGTGCAGGGAATCATATGAAAGAAGGGGGAGATAGACTGTTGGTATAATGTTCTTTTGAAATGTATGCACCTTACACTTGTTCATTCAAATGCTGATTTCTCTCCCCTACTCTCTGGTTTCAATCAGGACATTGCATTGTGATACTTTTTCTAAGCATTACCTGTCTCAACTTTGTGTAAACATGACAAAATAAAATAACCAGCCACAATGTTGAGTAAGGGAAACGAAGCAGGAAGAGAGAGAGGAGCCAGAGGACAGGAAGGTGGGAGGCAGATGAGGAGAGAAGGGCAGGAGAGAGCTGGGAGAGCAGAGCTGGAGGGGATGTCTTGGAACTAAGTGGAGAATGAACCGGACCTAAGATTTCACAAAAAGAAAGTATAATGGGTGAATCTTAAATGTTAGGAATCTATGAGGTCTTGGAGGTTTAAGATGGAGTAACTATTGCCCAGCATTGTGTTTCAGGTTAAATTAAATAAATCCCAGTCTCTGTGTGGTGATTTGGGTATACAGCTGTTTAGGATAAACAGGAGCATTAATAAAAGATAAACCAATAGTAAATATTAATCGTCACTTACAACATGTGGCCTGGAGAGAACAGGAGCTTCACAAGGACCAAATATATCAGGGCACAGGGGTCTTTTACGAGACTGTATCTCCAACCAAGGACCATGTATGGGTATAACCTAGAACTCCTGCTTGAATGTAGCCCATGGTAGCTCAGTATCCAAGTGGCTTTCCTAGTAAGGGGAACAGGGACCGTCTCTGACATGAACTCAATGACTGGCTCCTTTACCTCCCCCCAATCCTCCCAAAGGAGGAACAACCTTGCTAGGCCACAGAGGAGGCACATTGCAGCCAGGCCTGAAGATAACTGATAAGCTAGGGTCAGACGGAAGTGGAGGAGGTCCTCCCATATCAGTAGACTTGGAAAGGGGCAGGGAGGAGATGAGGGAGTAAGGGTGGGATTGGGACTGAAGGGGGGGCTATGGCTGGGATATAAAGTTAATAAACTGTAACTAATATTTAAAAAATAAAATAAAAAGCTTACATCAATGGCCCTTTTACTAATCCACTCTTTCTGCAGTTCCCATCCTAAAAACAGGACATATGGTCTTCCGTGTATTTCACACCCAAACTAACAGGCAAACAGGCAAACAAACAAAAAACAGAAAAAAAGGAAAAAGAAAAGAGCATTGGCTATTTTAAACAATGTTATTTTTTATTTGTCTTACATTTTATGATTCTTGTAGAAATTTTCCATTTACCATTTTTAGATAGTACGTACAGCCAACACTAAATGTAATATATTATTCTGTCTCTAGTAGAGTTAGACATATTTTCCTAATAGTTACTAAAGGGGACTAGTACATAGAAAAGTTAAAATATGATTTTCTGTTTCAGACAGTGTGGGTCAGGGGTGTAGATTTAAAGGCTACTGATTTCAGGGAGTGTGGGTGAGGGGTGTAGAGTAGAATCACATTAAGGCTCTTGTCAGTCTCAGAGACCCATGTGGCCCTGAGTGGCTTGTGCATCCTTCTCTTGTTTATTCAAATCCCACAGATCCTTCCCGCTTGTCACACATAGGCTCTTTGGGTTTCCCTATTTTTAAATTTTTGTCATCATTATTATTATTACAGTTTCTTCACTTTGTATCCTGGCTGTCACTTCTCCCTCATCCTGTCCTGGTGCCTCCTTTCCCCCTCTTCCCCTATCTTGTCCTCCCCTAGCCCACTGATATGGGAGGTCTTACTATCTGATCCTAGCCTATCAAGTCTCATCAGGACTGTCTGGATCCTCTTTCTCTGTGGCCTAGTTAGGCCACCTCACCAGGGGGAGGTGATCAAAGAGCAGGCAACTGAATTCATGCCAGTGACTCCCCTGCTCACCTTACTAGGAAACCCACACAGAGACTGTAGCTGCCCATGGGCTACATCTGAGCAAGGGGTCTAGGTCCTCTCCATGCATGGTCCTTGCTTGATTCATCAGTCTCTGCAGAACTCCCAGGCCCAGATTTCCCTGCTCTGTTGGTCTTGTGGAACTCCTGTCCCATCTAGGTCTCAAGGTACTCCAGCTATGGTATAAGGTACTATTTTTTTTTTTAAGTTGTAGCAGAGCACTGGTAAGGATGAAAACATCCACATACCTAGGGAGAAAAGTAGATACGTGAAATTAGCCCTAGAAGCAAGGGAGAACTTCATTTGTGGAGAATGACGAAGTCAGCAGACAGGCCAAGGTGTGAATTGGGTGACTATAGGATGCAGTAAGCTCATGTCTAGCAGAAAGTTCTGTAACAGTCACTGAAGACTGACAAAGAGGGAGGGGAGAGGGTCACAAGATGCACTCTGCTTCTAAGACAGCTTAGTCTAGCTGAGAGCCAGATGCCCCAAGTAGCTGTGGAAATGGTTCTGTGATTTCCCATTACTTCATACATACACGTATATGTATATTTAAATATACATATATGCATGTTTAAAGCTATACATATGTTTAAAAATATACATATATATGTATCTGTATATTTAAAACTTGATCTAAGACAACCCAAGGTGTGCCTTCTTGACAGTAGGTTTGATTGAGGCAGAGGCCTTGCAAAATGATACTAAACAGGGAGAGTGAAATAAATGAGATTTTTATGGTTTTAGTAATGGATGTGTAGAGACTTCAAAGTTTTTCTATTACCTTGATTTGATACAAATGATTATATAAAAAGGCAGCCATGGTTATTAGTTTATGACCTTTTCTTTGAGGTTCAAAACCTTGTACGTTTTCTATGACCGGATCATGTAATTAAAGAATAATAAATGTATCTCATATAATAGTTGGAAAGATATTTCAAAAAAGGAATTTATTCTATTGGGGAACTTGAAAGTTAAAGCACTTAGAGATGGCTGTGGTGTGGATTATAGCACTGTAGTATGGGGATGTTATTTTGTACAGTCAAAACAAAAGCTAAACCTGAATATGACATTTCTACTCTTTTGCTCTGTAATTCCCCTTTATTTTATATTGTTTTCGAAAATAGTATGATATCTTAGAAGTTCCACAAATTGTGTTTACATGCCTAGAGATAAATGAATTAAGATGGTGCATTGGAGGAGATTTCAAAACGAAAGACATAAGTATAATTTCTATGTCACTTTTTTTTTTCCGTATTGAAACATCACCTTGAGTTTTCCACATTCCAGAGATATATTTGTGATTGAGGAAAGTGTTAGAAAATTCAGCAGCAACATTTTTTTTGTATTGTTTATTGTCTGTTTTTCTGGAAAGTCCATTCTTGTCACCTAGTCATGGACTTCATGTTTTGAAGGCCTTTTTAGGGCTATAGTTCATAACCACTGACATTTGGAGATGTTTCTTGGTATTAGTTGGGTAGTTTGATGTGCATATTTAAGAACCTGAATGTGTTTTGTATATCAGAGGTTAGATTTTCTGTAGATTTTAACATGTTTATGAAAGTTTATGGTGCCAAGAAATCTGTTATAAAAACTGAAACATCACTGTGCTTGTGCAATTCGTAGATCCCTGTATTGTCTGTGTAAATAGAGGGAGCTAATGAGGCAATAAACAAAGCCATTTTATTAGATTTTTCTTTGCCAGTGTAACAGCGAAAAATTAGTTGAGTTCTTCTTTCTGCTGCTGAAATTTAGACTTTCTTTTTCTCATGATCACTGGTGTACCATACACACACACACACACACACACACTTTAGTCTGTTACTTTAAACCACATGGAGGGTAAGCTCTGTTTGTAAAGAATGGGATAAGAACATTTTTTAACTAAAATAAACGTCACTGTTAAAGAGAATGTGATGTATAGAGTCCAAGTCTGTTTGTGAATTGTTCAGATACAACAGTGACTGGGTGTTAGATGGGTACCATGAATGATGGAGCATGTCTTATGCTGTAGTTTTATTTCTAAAAGTTTAAATGAGGCAAAATGCTAAGCAATATCCTGGTACCCAGAAAAAAAAAAGCATCACTTTCCTATATTTAGAACCAGAATTTAGTTACTGAGAGAAACACTGGATGTCATCTAATCTTTTATATTACAGCTGATAGTGACCCCAAGAGATTAAGAAATTTGGTCTCTGGGCAAGAGGAGTACAAGGGCTTGAACTTGTTACTTCTCCATCTGAGTGATCCTCTATATAACTGGGTTCTGTTTTACTTAACTACTTAAGAAGCTTATCAGATGACAATGCAGCCACTCCTGATGAGATCTGATAGACTAAGATCAGAAGGAAGGAGTGGAAGACCTCCCTTATCAGTGGACTTGGGGAGGGGCATGGGTGAAGATGGGGGTGGAAGGGTGGGGTTGGGAGGGGAGAAAGGAGGGGTTTATGGGGGAATACAAAGTGAATAAAGTGTAATTAATAAAAAAGAAGCTTATCAGATATCCTGAATATCAGATAGTTACGTTACGATTCATACCAGTAGCAATTGTTTGCTTCACACTTATGAAGCAGCAACAAAACAATTTTATGGGTGAGGATCACTGCAACATGAGGAACTGTATTAAAGGGTCTGCTTAAGGAGAAGACACCATGACCCAGAACTTGGAACAGAAGTTAAACAGAAGTTGATTGCTTAAATTGCCTGCGATTTGCTGTTAGTATGTAAAACAGAAGAAAGAAAACCGGTCCAACTCCTCTTTGCTCAGTATCACAAACTGCTTCTTATGCATGTCAGAGAGGATCCTAACTCCTCCACTTTCAAGATATTCTACTTAACACAAAAATTGTTTTTCCAGTATTAATTTATTTGTTTACTTCACATCCTGGTCACAGTACCCACTTTCTCTCCTCCCAGTCACCTCCTCATGTGCTCCTACCTCCAACCAACCCTCTTCTTCTCCTTAGAGAAGGGAGAAGTCCCCCATGGGTACCAACCTGACCTGGAACATTAAGTCACTACAGAACTGGGAGCATCTTTCCCCACAAAGAGATTACAATCTCCTTACTTCAAGTTTACTTCTAAGTATCCAGTTCTGCAAGGACAGAATATTCTCTATTAACTCAAGAAGTTTCTGTTTTGCCCTCCTCTTTAAAGTTAACACATACCTTTAAAGATATCCTTTTGATCAATTGACTGCCTCCTTTATTTATAGTTTTTGTTTTGCTTTTTCTCAGATAGGATCTAGCTATAGAGTCCAGGCTTACATTAAGGTTGCTATGTAGTCTAGTCTAGTTCAGTTCTGTGATGTCTCTGCCTCAGCCTCCTGAGTGCTAGGATTATCGGCATGGGCCACTGCATTCAATGACCCCATGAATTTTATCACATAACATGAGAATATAATAGTGTAAATGGAGAATATACATGCTTTTTTCATTTTTTTCTTTCTTTTATTTTTGTTCTATTTTCCATATAGCCTCAAGCTTTCCAAATTATTGAAGAATTTTAGATGAATACTTCATTTTGCAGATTTTACCAGGGACAGGAAATGATATATGTTGATTCTCTGTCTTGTTTCTATTAAGGAAGCAGAAGAAATCCTGTGGACCCAGGGATGGGGATGGGTAAGGGCAGTGGATTGGGGCTGACTCTCTAACAGACTTTTCATGGTGAAGAAATACACAGGTTAGAATCTTCAACTCAAGAAAGGAAGCTGCAAGAGGGTTCTGAACCAAGAAACAAACTATACATGAAGGATAGATGTATGAGATTCCTAGAGATTAGTTGTTTAGGGCTCTGGAATTGGAATATGAACATTTAATCTTGTTAATTCAGGGAAGCTTGCAACAGGGTTGAGATTAAAAGGATACGTTCCTTAAAGGTGTTGCAAGGTTATGAAGTGATGGTATTGAATTGGATGACGCATCCATTAAATGTGCTTCTCTCTGTCTCTCTCTCTCTCTCTCTCTCTCTCTGTGTGTGTGTGTGTGTGTGAATTTTGGGAGAGGTAGTTTGGAGAAAACTAATGCTGTGCTATCTATGTCCCATGACCTAGGACAAAATGTTTTAGAATCTTGCCAGTCTGTGCAATTTCTCTGAAAAACTTGCTCTAAGCTATTGGTTCTGCTTTGGTGTCTCTGGAACTCCATGAACTTTGCATTTTCTCATGTGTCAATAAAATTGGGTAAGTTCAGTCTAAAAAAAAAAAAAGAAGAAGGCCTTTCAGCTTTTGGACCAGCAGATTTTAAAGTAGAAAGGACATTTAATAAAATAGTTTAGCCTAAATTCGTTAGGAAGCATAGCTCATCCTGATCACTGGACTGTTTAGAACCGTATTCTAAAAGCTGTTTTCCCAGATTCTTCTTGAAGATGATCAGCTTTCTGAATTTGTTTTCCTTTCCTTTTCCACACTTTTAGCCCTAATGTTAGTCTTTCTGTTAAGAACCAAAGAAGAATTTTGTTGTAAAATGAGGGATCTCTGACAGCCTCGGAGCTTTGTAGGACCTCATCTTTAGCAAATATGATCTCATAAAGTCAAGAGAGATTTTTAAAGGTCATTTTTCCTGCTTTTGATTTATTCATGAAAGTATTTTATCGAAAAGTGAAGACAAGCAATGTTAAAGACTTACATATTGAGAAATGTAATGCCTTAAGTGCACAGTTTACCAGGGCACGGTTATCAGATAATAGATTTTTAGCACTAAGGTTAATTCCTCCCCGGTATTATTTAAAACATGTGTAAAAAGAGTTTTAGTAAGTAGCTTTAATATACATTTCACTGCTGTTAATTGCAATCTTCACATAGGCTGTGTACTATCTATCGTCTGATATTAAATTATAAACATAGGAGGCTACAGAGAGAGATTGAATACTTACTACTTTTGCGGAAGACGTAAGTTTGGTTCAAAGCACTCAAGTGCTTGCTCTGTAACTCTAGTTCCGGCGCACACAGCAACCTCTTCTGTCCTCCATCAGTTCTCACACACATGTGATTTATTGTTATGCCTACCATCAAGAAGGTGTTTAGAGGCGTTCCATCTGCATTTTCAAAACACAGCATTCTCTCAGTAGAATTGTGCTTACTCTGGTTTGAATTCACGATAGACAAAGTAATATACACTGTTACAACAGTTTAGTTGCCGTACTTCTTTGAGAACACATATTTTAACAAGCACATGAACTCACACAAGCTCTCGCACACATACAGAGGAGAAAAACAAATCTAGTATGATATAAACTCAGCACTTTAAAAATCTCTTCATTGGGGCTGGAGAGGTGACTCAGTGGTAATAGTTTCCGTGCGATGATGAAGTCCTGTGTTCAGAGTCCAGGACCCAGGTAACAAGCTGTACATGCCACTGTATGTCTGTAAGCCCAGCATTGTGTAGTAGGAGTAAGAACGTCACTATTGGTTGCCAGCAGAGATGAAAAGACATCGGATTCGGCTTAAAACAGAGGTCCTGTCTCAAGGGAGCAGGAACCAGAACGATAGAGAAAAACATTTGACCCTTCCTTTTGGTGTCTGACATTCCCAGGCACACATGTGTATGCCTTTATCAGGCAACATATACATCACAAACATTGCTTAAAACCCTATTAGAACATGTGTAACACTACCCTAGTGCCTTAGAGAGTTGAATATATTTGGAAGCTTTTAGATTTTTTTTTCTATAACATGTAATGGCTAGTAAGTATCCAGTTTGAAAAGAAGTTTGAGTTTAAAGTAAGCAGGTCTTTCATGTAACTCAATATATTTTCGTTCTAATTGCCTCTAAGACAAGCAAAACCCGTAACCAACATCTTAATAAGTAGGTTGACAGAGCGAAGGTAATAGTGTGTAACCGCAGGACACTGTATTACTTAATACTATAATTTGTTAGGTGCCATACAATGTTTTGATTTAGGGATTTGATTCATACACTTAATCTTCTTTAGGCATTGAATCATCTGTTTAATCTTTCCACTTTACTTTAAATTCGGTTTCTGAAGGTAGAGTCATGATGAGACATATTTTCTCATTTGTTACTCACTTCCTTGCTGTCTCTATTTCTACCATACCATATTGAACTGCTCTTAAATGATGTCTTATAGTTGGTTAGGATTTGTTTAGAAATTTAACAACAATATTAAAAACACTGGGTATTTTTAAGTATATGTTTAATCTAAGATATTTTTTATTAATTTGATATATCATACCTAAGTTTTGGACATGCTCTGTTAAGTTACAATGCATTAAAGTTAACTTTTTGTCATGGAGTACTTTCGTTTAAGTCTTTGGCAGCTACATGTATAAGTCTGGAACCTATATAATAAATAAATACATTCCTTTTTTTAACTAATGTAACTTGTTAATGATTATAAGCCTGTATGCATACATCTGAAGATACACGTAGTCAGTATTGGAATGAGAGAACTACTAACCACTATTACTCAACAGCACATTATTTCCTTTCTTACAGAATTTGCTATTGTAAAATCTTTATTTAGTGGAATTACTAAAAAGCTGTAAAATTAATTAATTAATTAGTAGAATTATTAATTCCACTAAATAAATTCCATTTATTTATTTCCACATGCAAATTCCACTACCAGTTTTTAATTATTAGGGACTGAATATGCACTGGAGGCTTTTTAGCACAAGCTAAATTTTATAAACCTTTCGACATTATCTGTAACTGATTGAACGTTCACTATCTGAACCCTTGCTCACCAACCTTTGAAGTACTTTGCCACAATAAGACCAGTGTATCCCACAGCTCTTTAAGGAATCTAATTTCAAAGAGCTCTTGAGATAGATCAGTGGGTAAAGGTACTTGTCACCAAGTCTGATGATCTTAGTTTCAGTCCCAGAACCCAAATGATGGGAGCTTAGAGCTAACACTCGTACCTGGTCTTCTGACCTCCACATGTATGCTATGGCACACACACACACACACACACACACACACACACACACACACTCTAACACATGTATCCCAATTATTTGGATAAATAAAAATAGGTCGTGCATATATTTATAGAACGTCATTTTATAAGCTCATAAATGTAAAGGAAATGGAGTTGATATTCAAATTAGTTAGTTTTGATTCACTATGTTGGACATGTTCGTTTGAGAGAGTTCAATAATCTGAGTATGTTATAGATTTAGTATAATCTTATAAACACATAGCTTCTCAGTCTCAGGGGAGACAGCTAAGTCAGAAAAAGGAATCTTTCTCAGCAGGTTTGTTGGGGGAGATGCTCAGCTCAGCAGGCTTGTGTAAACTAAGGACACGCTGGGCAAAGACATGAGAGATTAGAGAACTGAATAGGCAGACTCCCTCACTTGGGTCAAATGAACAAACGGGCCCTGTTTTGAGTGAATTGCACTCCGTGGAAATACAGAAAAACGTGTGTAGATGCCTGTGCTTGATGTACTCCAACCAAGGACCATTCATGGAGATAACCTAGAACCCCTGCTCAGATGTAGCCCATGGCAGCTCAGTATCCAAGGGAGTTCCCTAGTAATGGGAACGGGGACTGTCTCTGACATGAACTCAGTGGCTGGCTCTTTGATCACCTCCCACTGAGAGGGGAGCAGCCCTACCAGGCCACATAGGAGGACAATGCAGCCAGTACTGATGAGAACCTATAAGCTAGTGTCAGATGGAAAAAGAGGAGGACCTGCCCTATCAATGGGCATGGGTAAGGCATGGGAAGAGATGAGGGAGGGTGGAATTGGGAGTGAATGAGGGAGGGGAGTGACAGCTGGGATACAAAGTGAATAAACCGTAATTAATATTGAAAAAGTGCAGGGAATCTTATGAAAGAAATGGGAAATAGTAAGACCTGAAGAGGACAGGGGCTCCACAAGGAGAGCAACAGAACCAAAATATCTGGTTACAGGGGTCTTTCCTGAGACTCATACTCCAACCAAGGAACATTCATAGAAATAACCTAGAACCCCTGCACAGATGTAGCCCATGGTAGTTCAGTGTTCAAGTGGGTTCCATAGGAATGGGAACTGAGACTGTTTCTGACATGAACTGATTGGCCTGTTATTTGATCACCTCCCCTTCAGGGGGGAGCAGCCTTACCAGGCAACAGAGGACCTGATGAGACCTGATAGACTAGGATCAGAATGAAGGGGAGGAAGACCTCCCCTATCAGTGGACTGGGGGAGGGGTATGGGTGGAGAAGAGGGGGGGAGAGTGGGATTGAGAGGGGAGGGGGGAGGGAGCTACAGGTAGAATACAAAGTGAATAAATTGTAATTAATAAAAATTATAATAAAAAATTTAAAGAGGAAAAAATTAATAAAAATGAAACAAAAGGAAGTACAAAAAAAACCAAAATGGATTTTAATGTGACAAGTTTATATGGATGAAGCAATCACTTTAAATTGATATAACTTTACTTCTCATATCAACAAGACTCTTTGTTTTCACTTTTAAAAGTATTTTTTAATATGAACACGTCAATATTTAGAGATTTTAAAAGGCCTCTTTCTTGTTTACCTAGTAGGTATAGAGAGAAAAAAATGGGAGGTGATGTCTATACATATGCTCAAAATGAAAACAAACAAACAAACAAACAAAGAGACATTCTATTTCACTTCCTGACACCATGTAAAGTTCTCTTTCAGAAACAACACAAGAAAAAATGCTGAACTGCAAAGTTATAAGCCAGTTAACAAACCTGATCTTGAGAATTGTTTCCAGTGATGGTAGTTACTGTTAAGGAAATGTTTTCACAGAAGCATAGTTTATGGAAGCCTTCCATGGACAGGATTTCATAGAAAGGATAATCAACTCACTATAAAACATTAGTTTTACACTGCCTGGGAACCCAGATTTTCTTAATGTTGTTTTAAAGGTTTGCTTCTGTATTTTGTTGGTACCTACGCTGGTCCTGATGTTTATTATTCTCCAGTTCCTCAGAAAGTTTTCCAGTATCATCAACATACACAAGCTGGGCTCTGATTGTGTCATCGCAGTCTGGTGATGTTTAAGGAGAAATTTAGGGTGGACATCAAAGCAGTCATAAACACATAAAGACATTCCTCAGACATTCACAGAAATGCAGTCACTTCGCTATTGCTGTTGGACATGTGGCCAGGGCTCACATCTGCAGTGCCTCCCTCTAGTTTATTTGGAAAACAGTGCTGCCATTTGTAAGGAGTAGACAGCTTATATTCCTGCATCAACACTTTTTCTCCAAGCTGGTTTCACTGGTCACTGAGGTGGCCTTCCTGTTTACATGGATGGAAAATACGTTCTGCTTATCTTCACGATAGAATTGTCAGAAGTTTCATTCGATTTATTTGTTTGCCATATTGTCGCACTGTAGTCTCTTTTGTGCTCCATCTTCATCAGATATTCTTTCATTGTATTAGTGTATATTAATTGCAGAAACTAATGAATTTCATTCTACTCTGATCATCTTCAATACCATTATCAAATCCTCCTTTCTCTTCAGCTTTTCCCTTCCCTCTACCTCCAATCTCTCCTTCTGCCTTAATTTATTATCTGTATTACTTTTTTTTGCTTTAATTATTATCATATGTATAGTTGGTTTTCCAAAGCATGAACCCTAAAAATATGAACAACACTAAATGGACCCATCAGATATTCTAGAGTGTATCATGTTTGGAAAAAAAAGGAGGGGGTGATAAAGTCTAAAATTTTTGTATCAAGTAAGGACTAATTTTGAAGCTCAAAAGACTCTGGTGAAATAAGAGATGAAATCAACACATATCTTGATCTTAGGGTTCTAGATTAATCTTAATCATCTTATCTGTAAAGCACAGCAGTTCAAATGTACAGTTTTAACTGAAATATTTCATATCTTTTAAGGTGAACAGTTTGATTAAATATATAGAATGTTATATGTATTTGCATATACATTAAATTGGGGATAAATTTCTTTGGCTTATGTTATAGTGATAAAATGAAAATAAAATTATGTTTAGATATTTTTTATTTTATTCTAATCTAATAGCTGAATTAATAAAAAATCAAGCAAAACATATTAAGCCTAACATCATTTTTGTTGAAATCTTTTTTGCTCACAAAGTGGCCCTCAAAATTGGTGACAGTGATTGACATCTCATAGGTCAGAGAAGGAACTCCCTGAGTTTGGTTATCACAGTGACTCTCTGATACTGTGGACTTTAGAAACTTTTCTTGAAGAAAATATTGATGCCTAAGTGGAAAAAAAATGAGTGGTGAGTCTTTCAAATTAGAACAAAAACTGATGGCATGAAGGACAGGTTGACATTCTGTACCATTTTCTCATGATTTAAAGATGTGCACAGAGCAGAAGCACTTGTAAACGTCCTACTGAGTGGTCCTAAGGGCGCCCTGACCCTGCACTGAGGTCCACTGTGACAATAACAAGGACGATGCATAAGTCATAAGCCAAAAACACAAATGCTACTCTAAATGAGGGATTGATCATATGTCTGGGTACCAAAAGGTGCCCAGATGCAGTGAGAGACTTGCCTCAGAGGTTAATGCAGTGAGGACTGAATCCAAACTTTCTCTGAGAAGCTTATGCTGATCTCTTGTAAAATTAGCTTCACTTGGCTATTCAAGTGACTGGCCCCTTATTCATTTCAGTAGTTCCAGTCTGTCCCAAACCAAGCACAGCCCTTCCTGGATCCGACCTTTTCCTTGTGTATGCCTCTGTGTCCTGAGACCTACAGGGGAACCTAATCTTCATGTGCATGTACTGGGGTCCTAAGAATCAACTGTTTAATTTTTTCATTAATTTAGGATTTACTTTGTTCTTATGTATGTGCTTGTGTCAGTCTGGTAGGGATATGTGCATGTGAGTCCAAGGAAGCCAGAAGCAGATATTATGTCCTTGGGAGCTAGAATTGTCGTGGTTGTAAAGCTGCCTGAAGTGGATCCTGGGAAGAGCAGCAAGCAGCAAGCAGCTAAGCCATCCACCCAAGAATAAACAAACAACACACTTTTCCTCTACTTTGGAAAGAGGTTGATGTATTAGAAATAACATTTGCTCATTTGTACAGTTTGGATTTGTTACTAACTAAAATGATAAACTTATAAATTGATATGAGGCATCCTAAATAGTCAAGAAAAAAAATCTAATGTAGTGTAATAGAAGAACATGCTTCAAGCAGTTTACATGATGAAGAGAGAATCTTGTTTCCTTGGGCCATCCTGTTTGTGCCATGCATCCTCATTTCAAGCCTAAAGATGTATTTATCTTCCATCTTTCTTTGCTGCATAAAAGGGTTAGGTGAATGTTGCTTCCTGGCATGAGTCTTTCCTTTACAAAATTTTCTTTTTAAAGAAATTCCGTATGTGTATATCCATTTTAATGTGGAATGCATCCAAATTAAACATTGATGTATAAAAGTTTTCCAGATAACACTCAGAGTTCTATTGGATGTCTTTACTCTATTCTAGGGTTTAGACAAAAAGGAATAAAGAATATATCCAATTAAAACAAGGAAAGAACTCTTGAACCTAGCCATGCATACAAGAAAAATAAATTGTTTGAAGTGAGACATGAGGTAATTGTGATTCCTTCAGGGGAACGCCAATGTTAATCTGCCCTAACATAGCTCCTGAGATGAAATTCTTCACTGACATTGGTTCTTAGATGATCACCTAATGTCCAGTGAATACTTCCATATGCCAATAACTCTACTGAGTGGCTTTTCATATGACTGTGTTGTAACAAACATGTAAACTATATACGGTCTAACTTACCATATGAAATTCCAGAAAATGTAGTCCTTAAAGATTCTATAACGTAACTTCAACTTATCTATTTCTAAGACTTTAAATGCATGCCTGATACCCCCATTGAACACTACCAATTGTATTTTGCTTCCTGCAGTCTTGCCATTTAACACTAAACTAAATCTCCACATCTTTGTTCTGTGCTCAGACTCCTCACTTCCATTACCACATTTGCACTTTGGGGCCATTATCAAGTAGAGTTAGGGTTACCTGAAAAGAGCCTTGTGATATAATAAGATAACTGTCTTAGTTGGGCTTACTATAGTTATGTAGAAACACTATGACCAAAAGCAAGTTGGGAAGGACAGGGTTTATTTGGCTTACATTTCCACATTATAGCCCATTCTTGAAGGACATCAGGACAGGAACTCAAACAGAGCAGATGCCTGAAGGCAGGAGCTGATGGAGGGGCTTACTCCCCATCATTGGCCTGCTTTCTTATAGAACCCAGGACCACCTGCCAAGGAGTGGCCACACCTACCATGGGCTAGGCCCTCCCACATCAATCACTAATTAAGAAAATGCTTTACAGGCTTGCCTATAGTTCAGTCTTTTTCTCAGCCGAGACTCTCCTCTCCTATGACTCTAGCTTGTGTCAAGACGACACAAAATCAACCAGCACAATACACACAGTTAGCTATTTAGTCACTAAAATTAAGGTAGCATATATATGCAACATGGATGGATACTTTAGGCAAAAGGATCATTCACATCTTGGGAAAAAATGAAATAGGTATAATGAGAGAATCCATCATGCTTCTTAGAACAGCATGTCATTTAAAATGAGACTTATTTACTTGTGGAATTCTAAATTCTAAATAAGTCAACTCTGGTTGACGGCCTATAAAATCTTGAAATGCAAAGCTTCAATTGAAGGAAGACTATTATACACCAATTCAAAATTTTTGCTTTAATGTAGTCTCCAGTAAACAAAAACATGCTTCAATTTGAGTTATATTTCAGACTAATAAGTTGCCTCCCAGGAAATGAATACTGCTTTGATAGACATGGTTAATAGAGCACATTTTGCTAATGGAGATTATTGAAGATTTGGAGAGAGCCATTTTAGTAATCTAAAGTACACACTAGCATCAGTAGCATTTTGGGAGATGGATTTATTATGGTTCTTTCAATGAGAAGAGGGAATTTTCGACTGTACATATAGAATTGAACACAGGTACTTCTGTTTGCTACAGCAGTTTTCATTTATAAGAATCTCAATTTGGGTAAGGTATAATGTATTTCAGAATGTGTTATTAAATTAACAAAACTGTATGAATTCATCATTACTTTCTCTTTTTCTTTTTTTAAATGATTTTTTATTTTATGTGTATTGGTGTTCTGCTTGCATGTATGTCCAGATCCCCTGGAACTGAAATTACACGCAGTTGTGAGCTCCCATGTAGGTGCTGGGAATTGAACTTGAGCCCTTAGGAAGAATAGTCCGTGTTCCATTGAGCCATCTCTCCAGCTTCGCTCTTGTCTTTAAGTCATATTTATGCAGGCATGTGGAAGCAGATTCACACGTAGACAGCCTGAGGCTGTTAAGGTACTTAGAAATCATTCTCGCTATGGCAAATGTTTCATGGCTTGACATCTTGCTCCTCATACTGTCTTCTTTCTCTTGCACTGGCTGATTAGAGGTTTTTAAGTCCTACTAATTGGTTGTCTGCCCAAGAGACAATATGAAAAAAATTCTCTAACCTTATTTCAACTCATTTCTGCAGCTATGCAGCCAATTGCAAATGCAGTTAATTGTTCCCATGATTGCTAAGATAAACATCACATGTAGGAGAGAGCCTTGGTTTTCCACATTACAAAAGATAAGTTCAGGGTGAATGTAGCAATCATGGCATTCACTTTCCTAATCATTTACACATGCAAAGCCCTTTAGCAGTGCCAGAAATTGTCCATTATTTTTTGTAGGGATTATATAAATCATAGAGTGCACTCAAAGGATGTATCAGTTAGATTTTCTTGGAAGCTAGTGGTGCAATGCTCATAGTAAAAATTACTTCAATTTCGTGTTCATTCAAACCTCCCCCTCTTTTACCATTATCTTCAAATACAGTGATGGAAGACTAGCCATAAAACTATAGGTAGGGCATTATTTGAGGTTCATTTGTAAAAAAAAAAAAAATTATGTCATTTTTATCTTTTCTTGTTGGAGACTGGAAAAATCTTGAGTGAGAGAGAAAAGAGACAGAAAGAGGGAAGAATGAGTGGGATAATAGTGTTCAACGTGGATGGGGGAAGGAAATTTACAATATCAAAAGTAGGCCATGAATTAACCACTCATGAATTACTCATGAAATTTGGTTACTTATTGTACTAAGGACCTCCTCAGAGCATTATATGTGACTGGAGTCTGATGGAGTCTGTTCCATCATTCCTCTATTCCTGTCTTCATATTGTTTTAGAGAGGACAACCTGCACTTTCTCCTCCTCTCCTCCTCCTCCTCCTCCTCCTTCTCTTTCTTCCTTTCCTGCTAATGTGAATCATGTGGTTTCCTTGCTCAGGTGTCTTGGTTACTTGTATCTTGGAAACTTGCATTTTGATCTTAAGGAAAGCATGTTCCATCATTTACTTTATTTTTCTGGATCTCAAAGGACCATTTTCATTTCATGTGTTCACATATCACCTATTACTTAATAAGAAGCCCTGCTAGTCCCAGTGTTGCAGTTGTTCTGTATTGTGATCGACTAAAGTTCTTCATATACATTTTGTTAGTTGCTAGTTATAGTCCTTTCGCCTGTTCATTCATTTCAGTCCTTGGTAATTAAAGTCTTTCTCCACATACCTCGTGAAAGGGTTACTGGCTTCCTTAGAATTATCTTCACATTCATTTGATTTGATTTCCTTATAATATTTAGTAATGTGAAAAACTTTTCAGAGCTATGATGATATTACTTCATATCATTCCTTAACTTTGTGAATACTTATTAGACGTTATGAGTGTTAAAGTCACAGTATGAAGCTTAGATTGGCCTCAAATTTGCTGTGCTCTTGGCTCTGCCTCCCACATGATGGGATTACAGGCATGGATCTTCATACCTTGTGTTTAAATGTTCTTACAAGTCTTTGCACAAACATCATTTTGTGCATTCTATTTGAACTCGGTGTTCTTAGGGATCATACTGTATTTTCTAGGCAATGTCATCCCTTGCTATGGCCGTATGACCATACTGCAGTTCCTTTCTAGAATTATCTCCAGTCTAAGCCTTTGGTGTATGCAATATTCTCATATCCAGTCCTGAGCTCATGACTTCTGTGCACTTAGGAAGACATATTGTCAGCCCAACCATCTAAGTACCTGGCTTAGCTCCCATGCCTAACCACACTCTCAATAGCTCTGCCCTTTAGAACTCACAACTTAAAGTTTACACATTATGTTGGTAATCCAATATCATTTTTTAAGACTGTCTCTACTTTTATTTTATTTGCTTTGAAGCAAATAAAATTTATTATTAAATTTAATTTCACATCAATAGATGAGGCTCACATCATAAAAGGAAGTTAAATTTAAGCGAAGAAGATGCATTTTAAAGTTTCCCTTATATATTTCAAACAAAAGGTGTGATTTAGGTTTCCTCTTGGGTGTGACCTCATGATGTGAAATATTTTGAGGAAAAATTTTTCCTTTTTTGTTTTATTGTTTCCACGATAGTATATTTGTTCTTACATATAAATTATTTCTTATATTTCAGAAATAAATCTGGAGGAAAAATTAAAGATATTGTGCTATAAACAATATCAACACAGAAAAATCCAGATGGAAAAATAGTCATATAATTATTAAATATGTGTAAATGTAGTGTTTATGAACTGAGGAAAACAGTGTAAATATATCCTTTTTGTTGCATCTACCAAATAACATTTGCGTTCAGAAGAGTTCAAATACTATCTGAAATAAGCAAATAGCATGAAAACCCATATTTAGGTTAATTATTTTTTTCTAAACTGTTAGGCAAGAGCAGATAAATTAAAACACACACACACATACACACACAAACACACACACACACATTAACCACTCACTCCCAAAGTCTACACATTTCAACAATCTTTTACACATTTAGGATAGCTATTCAGAATAGAAGCTGTGAGCTTCACATGAAACTTTACACTTTCAGTATTAAATATATTTTATGTAGTTACCCACAAACAAAATTTAAAAATCCAGGATGGAATTGGAACAAGAAAGGCCATGAACTTTATTTCCTTTTCCTTTTCCTTTGCATGTTCCCATTTCCTGTATTTTGTCCTTTCTCATTTCCTTATACTTAGCCTTTCTTGATTTCCTTTCTTTGCTACACTATACCTACAAGTACGTTAATTTACATGTGTATGTAAATATGCATGCTATCTCCTACGTATTAGAGAGAACATGCAGGTGAGATGAGACCAGATTACACAAGGATCACTGGAAATTAAAATTTCATTTTACATTCTACATCACAAGCATCATGTTTCCTTATAAACTATTTCTGTCAAAGCAGGCTAACCTGAGATTCTAAAGGCATTGGAAATTTGGAGCAGGGTGAAGCCAAACACTCAAATTTGAAAAAGAATTTAGGAAGCATAGCACATACGTATCCAATCCTGGCAAACATAATAAATTAAGAGTCCTTAAAAATACATGGTCACCACAGTAGATAGAGAGAGTTTGTATGTAAGTAAGTGTTCTGTGCATATCTGTTTCTTGTGCTGCTGTGCTCAAGTTCCCTTAGACCCCAACTGTGGAATGACTGCAAATAATCAGTACATTGACATCGTAGCTGGCTGGAACTGTCTGACCTGGCAGATGGCCCCCTGCCTGTTCTGCGTGGCTCCCAAAAGGAAGCTGACTATCAGCAAGAGTGGGATACAATTGTTGTAGTTTATCTGGTCCAGTTTTACATGATGCCAAAGCAACTTTCCGGGAACTGCTATCATCAGCAAGGAAGCTAAGAGCAATAAAGGAGTGATTTAGAAGACAGGGGCATACACCTTGTACTGACAAGTGTTTTCACACTTTAATAATGTGGATTTTGTCCCTCTTTTCATTTCTGATTTTGCTGATTTGGATAGTTTCTCTCTATCTTTTAGTTAGTTTGGCTGAAAATTGTTTGTCTTGTTAATTTTCTCAAAGACCCAGATTTGGTTTCATTGATTGAATTATTTTATTTGTTTCTAATTTACTGATGTCAGCTCTGAGTTTTAGTATTTCTAACCATCTACTCCTTTTGAGTGTGTCTGCTTCTTCTTTTTTTTTTTTTTTTTTTCCTAGGGCTTGCAGGTGTGACGATAAGTTACTTGTAGGAGATGTCTGGAACTTCTTTCTGAAGGCACTTAGTGCTATGAACTTTCCTCTTAGCACTGCTTTCATTGTGTCCCATAAGTTTGGGTATGTTGTGCTTCATATTCATTGAATTTCAAGAAGTGTCCGATTTCTTTTTCTTTTATTTCTTTCCTGATCCAGCTGTCATTGATTAGAGAGTCATTTAATTTCCATGCATGTGTAGGCTTTTTGGTACTTCTGTTGTTGAGGTCTGATAGGATACAAGGGATTATTTCAATCTTCTTGTGTCTGTTGAGGCTTACTTTGGGCCTGACCATATCGTCAGTTTTGGAGAAGGTTCTGTGGGGTGCTGAAAAGAAGGTATACTCTTTTGAGTTTAGGTGAAAAATTCTGTAGACATCTATTAGGTATATTTGATGTACAACCTCTGTAAGTATCATTATTTCCCTATTTACCCTCTGTTTATATGATATGTCCCTTGGTGAGAGTGGAGTGCTGAAGTTTCCCACTATTGAGGTGTTGGGATTGATGTGTGATTTGAGCTTTAATAATGTTTCATTTACGAATGCAGGTGCTCTTGTATTTGGGGCATAGATGTTCAGGATTGTGATGTCCTCATGGTGTTTTTTTTTTTTTCTTTGATGAGATTGAAGTGTCCTTCCTCATCTTTTTTGATTAATCTTGGTTGAAAGTCTATTTTATTAGATGCTAAGATAGCTACTCCAACTTGTTTTCTGTGTCTGTTTGCTTGCTAATGACAGTTAATGGCTTGTAGAGAAGTGGTTAGAATGAGGAAGGAAACCATACTTTCATATATTTGAATACGTAGTCACCCGCACTTATTGCAACTGTTTGAAAAGATTAGTTGATATGGACTTGTTAGTCTTGTTGGATGAGGCATATAACTGAAGGTGAGTTTTGAGGTTTAGAATACCACACCAAGCCCAGACTCTGTCTCTGCCTGCTCCCTGTGAATCAATATGTAAAGCTCTCAATTCCGGGCCAGTGCCGTGCTTGCTTGAATCCTACCCTGAAGATCATGGGTTAATCCTCTAAAACTGTAATCAAGTACCCAAATAAACACTTTCTTTTATAAGGGAAAAAAAGGATGTGGATTTTCCAAATGTCAGGTCTAATTGTCAAGGGAACTGAAAAACACGTGACTTGTGTAGCCTACTTATTATCAACATCTTTTCATTTATGACGTAAAGAAATCCATTCCATGATCAAAATTAGTTTAAAATGTATTTCAATTATCAGAAAGCAACATCAATTATATTTTAATAATTTGCTAAATAATTAAGCCAAACATTTTATATTTTATGAAAAAAATTAGAATGCATCTCTAGAAATTCTCAGTTAAAAAAAATAACAAGTTAGGCATTCTTACTACTTCCCATATACAGAAGAGAGAGATAAAGATGAATGAGGCTGCGAGGTCAACCCGGAAAAGGTGGGCCTAGGGTTGTTACACTAAACCAATGGGAGCTGTTTCAGGGCCTAAGCAAACCATTTGTCTCCAGAGTGGCCATTTTCAGTCTTTTCCCACAGTGTGCTGCAGAAACTTTTAAAGCTCAGCCTACCTGCTGGTAGCACAAAGATAAGTTATGAGCTTTGGAGCCCAGTGTGCAGAATCAAAATTTGTAAAGCTACGGAGCTATCAGTCACCAGGAAATTGCTTTACCTAATACATTAATGATATATTAATTAACAGCTTATGCTTTCACCATATATATTTGTGTATACATAGACTCACTAAAAATGAATATAAAAGAGTTCAGTGTGGCCGTTAGTGGAGGGGAGATTTGTGAGAATCTCATAGTATTTAACTGATTTTGAATAACGTAGATGACTTAACATTACCGTTTATGAGGGACAAATACCTAAGAGGCGGCTGATGACACACAGCATTTACAGGCTACCTAGTCAGCAAGAATGTTGTCGTTCCTATGAATTATCTTACTTACGCTTTTCAACATCCCGTAGTGACTGATACTTACTGTGACACTATTAAACATGACAAAAGAGAAAGGCAGGTGTGTGTGAGGGCGTTAACAGCACAAAGAACAAGTTTGTACCTGTGCAATGAAAGATATTGCTTATGATGTTGAATACATCTTATTTCCCACACATCTGTTTTGTCTACTTTTCACACAACTGGTAGTCTTTAAAAAAAAAAGAGAGAGAGAGATAATTTATCCCTCCCTGGAACGCCATAATTCAGGGATTTTAAATTGGAATGAAAAGCCAAATACTACAACACGCCCTCTTTCTCACAGCCTTTCTGATGTTGAGGAAGGCCTCAAGGGAGAATGGTTGTGTGGAGAGAGTTTGAACTTTGACTAGGCAGTAGGGAGTGGTGAGGACTGTAGCTTCCTCCCATGCAGTAGGTGCTAAGCAATTCTCCTGCTGCATATAAAAGTGGGACTAATGTTGCCTGTTGTTCTAATTTAAGAGAATCCAGATTTTTTTTGTGTGCAAAAAAGTTTAAAAGTTGACTTACATCATATTATAAACATAGTAGCAAAAGGACTGTGTATTCTCAGTACCCAATGTGTGCGGCAGATATCAGATGAGAACCCCAGGCTGCTGACTGTGGCCTCTGCCCCGTGAAGCCTGGCTCTGCTTGCTCTGTGGCCGCAGTTCCAGCTGGCCTTTCCCTTGTCCTCCACATTCTTACCACAGCGCCTTCTTTTCAGGTTCTCAAGTGTCTCAAGCCCCTTGCCACTTTAGGCCCCGCTTGCTGTTCATTTTCTATGATTAGATTTGGGGCCTTTCCATGTCTCAGACCTCAGCTCATCTCTCAGTTTCTCACAGTTATGCTTCCTGGACCCTTGTCTTGCCTTAAAATGACTCCCAATCCTTGTCTTCAATCTCTTTAACACATACTTGTGGTTTGCAAATTATGCTTTGGGGAATCCTGGATGCTTAGAGATGGAAAACATCAATCCCGGTTTCATGAGGGAGCAAGACACAGCTTTCTACTTCTTCCTTTCCTTCTGTCATGAATACATAATTGTCCAGAAAAGATACACACTTGACCCTGAGACAGACTGAATGAAGACATGATGAGGATTTCAGTCTTCTAAGCCAGATGTTAAAGAGATTGATGAAAACATGAAACATTATCAGTCTGCTCAATAACTGTTTTTAAAATTCAGTTTTCATAAAATTTTATTTTTACTTAATATGATTAAGTCAATGAAACCTCAAATTTATTTTTTATTGTTAAAAAATTCAGCAAGCGCAGTTGTTCAAAATTTTCTTTACCACATTTTCAGACTATAAACAGGCTTGAGAATAGAAATTTTGAAGATTATTTTATGGAAACAAATCAAATGGTAGAATCATTTCACTTATTTATGTTTTTTATATTCTAAAATGTAAGCATTATCAGGGGTGGGTTGTGGGATGTCCTCTATCACCTACACACTCATGAGCAACCAGAAGAGCACCTGAAGCATAAAACCGAAGGGAAGAAATGAGAGTGAGCCAATCAAGACATCTGGATGGGAGCGTTAATGAGCAATGCAGTTTTAAGCTGGCCATGTAGGAAGCTTTGAATTCACAACAACAAACATGAGACAGTGAAATCAACACGGAAAACTTAAATATCCCCCAAACAGGCAAGGTGCTGTTTAAAATTGTCTATAAGAAATATTAGTTTATAGTGAAAGGTAGATGACATAAAGTTTCCATCTTTGCCCCTTTTCTACTCACTGCAGCAGTCATCGCTTCATTTCCCTGTGGGCTTCCTGAGTAAAGGGACATTAATGAAATCTTAGTGCCTTTTCCCCCAACTGTAAATACACTATGTGCTAAGGAATGAGGTCACCCCAACCTAAGTGGACCACTGACAGAAAACACAGTTTAGCTCATTAGCTGAGCATGACAAATTTATAGGCAGAGAAGCAGATTGACTTTTACAGGAGAACATAAATTCAAGGTGGCCAAGTCTTGTTCAGACATCCAATATTAAAGTCTGACCTCACTGAGGCAAAACTGCACAAACCCTTTCAAGACAATCCCTAACTGTAAAGCCAGGAGGTGAGATGCCTGGGCTCCGGGGTGATTTGCTCTGTGGCGGTCTTTCTTCTTCCCATCCAGGGGCAAGACTGTCTAAAGTCACTAGAAAGTTTAGAGTGTAATTATTGAGCCATTCTTCAAAGCGCCTTTCTCTGTTCTGCTTTTAAAATACAAATCCCATAATAGAGGGCATTAAGAATTTGGAATCAGGTGCCAAGAGACTATATTTAACTGGCTCCAAGATCTTGGGTAATGTCTACAGGTCTCTGTGCTTCGGTTTAAGCATTTGTAGCACAGGGCTTCTTACTGAGTTGGGGGAAATAAAGAACACATGGAAATCTAAGGCCCACCCTGGACATGGAGTACATGTGTGTTCTTCAGTGTTAGTTCCCATCTTGACAGGATGAGGAAGAGGAAGGTGTTGTGTGCAGTCAGTGGATTGCTAGCTTTACGTTTTAAAAGGCAAGGGATGCTGAGTGCATCTGAGCTTTGGTCTCTTGTTGTATAAAAATTAGATCAGTAAAGAAGAATAGGGTTATTGTGCTTTAATGGAGAAAATCTGTTTACTAAAAAGATTCCCCGGGGCTGGAGAGATAGCTCAGAGGTTAAGAGCCCCAGCTGCTCTTCCAGGGGAGCTGGGTTCAGACACCCACTTGGGAGCTCACAACTGTCTGCAACTCCAGTTCCGATGGATCTGACACCCTCGCACACATACACACATGCAGGCCAAGCACCAGTGCGCATAAAATAAAAGTGAATAAACTAAAAAAGAGAGCTTTCTTGCAAGAGGTAGTAGAGGTCTTGGTTTTCGGCAGCTCCAAATCGTACCAAGAAGGAACCAGTCCAGCCTACGAGTGTGTACTCACACTTCTAAGATCTCTATAAAGCACTGATAAGATGTCATGGAAGAGAAAACAATGATTTCTATTGGTGGAAAGAGGCAAAACATGGGCAAGAAAGCACATTGTAGTGGACTTTGGACACATCAAAAGTGCACTGCTACTGCCAGTGGCAGCTGAAAGTGTTTCACACAGGATAGCAAAGAAAGATTGACACTTGCATAAATGCTAGGAGCTTGCGGTAAGTGCTGATGAGGAGCTGCAGGGGAGAAAACATCAGAACGTCTGACTCTACGCATAGAGGATTGCTTTTATTCTGCAAGAAAGAGGAAGGCACTGAAAATTTTTGAGTGTGAGTTTTAGATCTTTCACCATACAAGAAAATAAGGCAAGACCTAGGGAGAAAAGAGAATAACATCTCAGAAGGTAGGCGGAGCAAGTGCTTGGAGTGGCCATGAAAGACTCAGCGCGCCAACTTAGAGACCACAAGGCATGCGCTCTTTAGGATTTGATAAAAAAGAAAAAAAAAGTGTTAAAGATGAGACTAAGGTCTGAATTTTAGAAACCGGGGAACTGCTGTTAGGAAAAGGAAAGGCTGTTTGGATAAGGTAACAACACACTTATTGATAAAATTCTTTAAAATTATCCCATCCTAAATACTTCCCAAAGGAAGCCTCACGCCTCACTCAAGAAACTGGGATTGTCTCAGGCTTTTCTGGTTCACTCATGGTGCCTTGTGTGGAGAAAGGCGCTAACCAAGAACAATTTTTCTCTACTTTCTCTTTAATACTGACTGCTTTGGTGATGGGGTCAACGAAGGCCCAGATGTAGGGAAGGGAAACGAATGTATGTAGAAAACTACCTTCAACTCCACACTGTTTCTTCTTCTGTGTGACTTTGTGTAGCCGGGAATCGGTACAGAGACACAGCAAATGCGAGCTTCTCGCATGTGAGAACGGAGCTGGGAACTCCTGGGCATACATTTCAAGCCACCCTTGTAATGAGATGCTGATTGTGTCTGTGGCTGACACACTTTCATTAACATTTGCTAGCTAATTACAGTCAATTGTGAACATTAAATTCATATGTGATTGCTTGTGGCAACTGCCAAATTGCCGTGTGTGGATATAGAGGAAGGAGCTGAACAAATTCACTCCTGCCTGTGAGTGAGCGCTGTGAGCATTTGGAACACCGGAGTTTTATATGTCAAAAACAAATACACTTTTGAAGAATTGCCCTCTCCATCATTGTAATTAAAGTTGTGGTTATTTGTAATTTATTTTGTTAAAAATGTACAAAATATGTTGCATTTTCAAATCCAAATTTAACTTTGCTTTTAGGAATAGCCAGCCATCTTTCCAAAATGTCTGGTTCTAAAATCGCATTTTAGTATTTATGTTTACTATTATACATACGTATTCTTAAAATCAGTGTAATATTAATTATATCATTGCTGAAGATGTTGCTTTGATGGGAGAGCTTGCTGTGGCTTCCCAAAGGAGGGGTAACTCCTGATTTATAGATAAGTGGTTTTCCAGAATGTCGCTGGACGTATTGTGGCACCTGGTGTATTGGCACAGAAGCAGCTTCTGAAACCACTCAGCTCTCAGCTGTGGAGCCCTGTGGCTGCTGTTTCGGGGATTTCCTCACTCTCAGCGCCTCCCCTCCCTCACGCCCCAAACAACAGGCTTTGCTTACATTTTATAAATAGTCTTTGCTTTCAGAGAATGTACGTGGACTCCCTCTGGCTATAAACATAGGATGAGGAGATATATTAGTAAATCAAAATTTCATTTTACAATATAAGAGAAGGAGCCAGGGTAGGGAGGAATATCCTGCTCAGCTGCTCTCCCTAATCTGTCCTTTTCTCCACGTTACTGAGAGAGAGGAGTGTGGCTCACAGACGTGCACATGGTCTACACAGGATAAAGCCAATGGTTTAGTTGTCAGTAGTTTTAAGTGATAAAGGTTTCTTAGCAAAAAACAAGTCGTGTGCGTTACTCGAAAAATTTGGAAAATCTAGCAACCAAGAAGTGATTATTCCTCTTTGATAAGGCATGATTTCTAAGTTCTGCTGTCTTCTCACTGGCATCTTCTGTCATTTTCTGAAGAGTAACACAGTCCCTATTTACCATCCGTTGTACCCTCCCGTGGCTTAGCCAGTGTCAGTGAAACTACTGACATGGCAATGAACTGGTGACTTCCATAACAGGTAGAGTTAATGTCTATTTGGCAGATGCTGAAATTGAAGCAATAGCCGTCAAGCACATGGTCTGATAATTCTATACTAAAAAGTGTACTGATTGTGGGAATGTCAGAGGTGTGAACCTGTTGCTAATTATATTGGAGAGCAGGCAGAATAAAATGAAAGCAAAAGGTTGGCAAAGAGCTAACTGAAGAAATTGAAAATAAAAATGGCAGTATTTTCAAACCCAAAAGAAAAAGAAGCTTTTTGAAAAAGTGGTAAAAGAAAAAAAGCAGAGAAAATTAAAATTCAAAACGCATGTTTTTGGACGGTTGTTAGGAATGTGAGAGCAGAGAGGTTCTAAAGCCACTGACATCCTCTCCTGAATATGAAATGTCATGTTACATGGCAGGCGGAAGAGCTTGAGGGTTTGGGTGAATCTAAGATTTCTAGTCAGGCCCATTAAACTGTGACATCTTGTATTATCCGCGTTTCCCCAATTCATCACAGGGGTTCTTAAGCTGGAAGAGGAATGGGGGGAGTTTCAGAACCGTGTGGGGTGAGAGAGCCGTGACCAGCTATTGATGGTTTTGAAGACAAAGTACCTGACAAGAGAAACAAAAGGAAGAAGGATTTATTCTGGCTCCCAGATGAGAGAGTATAGCCCATCACGGTGGAACGGGCATGGCACAGGCGCCATGAAACTCCTCATCCACACACAGGAGGCAGAGAGGCAGAGACATTGTGGCCAGAAGAATACCAGAGTGACGAGTCCTGTTGACTAGAGAGCCACTTCCCCAGCTCTGGCTGCGGGCTGCTTGTGTCTGGCCTTGTTAGGTATCGGAAACAATATGGAAATAATAAGAAAAGGATAGTGGTGGATGGATAATAGAGTTTCCTCCTCTTTGATTGACAGTCCCCTTGCTACTATAGCAACACAAAAAGCCAAGTCCGTGCTCTGTATCAGATACTGTTGAACCTTTCTATGTATTCCATATAAGGAATAGGTGAATTTAATTCTCATCACATTTTCTGGTGTAAACACACTGTTCTACAGATAGAGCCTGTCAGGCACAACGAGTCTACTTCTCCAAGGTCACACCAGAGCAAAGTGGATGGGAATGGGTGAGGTTTTCTACAATTGTGTCCACAATGAGGATTTTGTATCCTTTTCGAGAGACTTCAAGGTTACAGAGCACTTAAAGAAATAGTGCAAGAAATATGTGCTTACTTCCGACTCAAAAGTTGTTCCCCAACTTAGAAGTGCTTTGCAAAGGAAAAATGCTGGGAAAAAGACCAGTTTCCTTCAAAATGACATCAGCCACACTTTGGGGCTGACCACATGCCAAGGAGGAGTTAGCTAACACAAAAATAATTCATGTTTTGGGGGTGATTTTTTGGTCTTAATTTTGTTTGGTATTTTTGACTTATTGAGTTTTTGGTTGTTGTTTTGATTTCCATGGGTTTTGATTTTATTTTGAGGAATAACATGAAGGTAAATGGGTAGAGTGCTGCAGAGAATCTGGGAAGAGTTGGGGATAGGATAAAGATTATAATAAATATAGTTTATGTGAAAAATTAATAAATATTTGTCAACATTGAAGAAAAAAGAAGAGAATGCTTTCTTTTTATGACTTTTTTTTAAATCGGAAACAGACAATATATGAGTGTATTTGCAGGTAGTATGTATATGCAGGTAGTGTGATATACATATACATCATACAGAGAGCTGACAAAATTGCTTTTGCTGTTATGACACTACTCTGAAGCTCATCCCCCCACCCCCAGTATGAGTATCCACTCTCTAGATTTATAGAACTCTTGAGGCAATAAGACACACAACTGTCTTTAGAAGGGTCAAGGATTCTACACATTATAGAAAGATGTGAGGACACGGTCAATGTCACAATTAAAATATTTCATTTAGCAGAAGGGTCTCAGAAAGATAAAGAAATACATACAATGTGTACTCTAATAAAATGTGAGTTCTGACTTATTAAAGACATGCTTTATTTATAAAGTATTTTATAGAACATTAATTAGAGGATTATTATGAATCTCATAAAAGCATGTTAAATTTGTGATTTTGTCATGTTTCTTCTGTTAAAGAATGAATATTTTCTAAATACATGATTGCCCCAATGAGCATACCAGCTTGTCCCCTTCCCTAAATTTAAATTTATCTCTTGTTTTGTTTTTTCCGTTACCTGAAAACCATCCAAGTTTCTAGCTTTACAAAGTCCGTTCTTTCTAGCATTTCAACCTCACATAGCTTCCTGCACATCCGTGTACAGGGATCAGGTATATAGAACAATGATTCTTTTCTGTTCATATCATTGCTAATTTTTTTTTCTCCCAGAAGTATCTGCTAAAACCACAGTGTCCATAAATAAGCAGGGATATTCCAAAGTTATCAAATGCCTCCTATTCGTGCTGTAACTGATGGCACAAAGAAGAATAAGGCACATTTAACAGTAGAAAAGCCGTGCTGGAGAGATGGCTCAGCTAGGCTCACAACCCAAATATAAGAACAGAGACGTGAAAAATTAAAGGTAAGATGATGTAATATGGTAGCCGTATACCAATTAGAAGTTGCAACCAAAAAAGCCAACAAAGAGATCCTCAGTAGGCATTTGGAGAGTGAGAACTACAGAAGAGACTCGGGAGAGTAGCGGACTCTAGAGAACCGGATGTAAACCAATGGGAGTGATAGCAGTTTTGTGTGACTGTGTTTGGTAGGTGCCGTCAAAGAAGTTAGGATACTTTGATGTTTCTTTCCTTCCTCTACTGCGTTTTCCCTACCTCGATACAATTTTCTACTCACCGGATAATTGCACATTATGTTAGTACCATAACAGCTCTGAGTGCAAATTCCCTAAGGAAAGGACACATTCAGTTCAACAGTTCCACACAGTTTTCTCGGAGCTTAGTACAGTAGTTGAAAGACCATACATTGAAGAGTAGTCTTTGATAGGTGACTTCTGCCGCGTCAATAATAGTTCATTTTTTATAACTTTGTGAATATGCTCTCTGAAGTAGTTTATTCTTAAATTTATAGCTATTTAATATGTGAGGACGGAGTAAGATTTTGTGTTAAAGTTGGCTTGTTGTATGTTTAACTTGATATTTTGCCATACATACGTCTCATAAAATATTATGCAGACATAAATTTAAGTATCCTTTAAAATTTGGACGTTGCAATGAGTGTTCCGATCATGATCTAGAACACTGAAAGTCATTATAGAAAATTATGTTATTGGATGGCAAGTTTAACTGAAACTTACATTATTATATTGTACTGTACAATATAATAAGTAAGGTTTCAAAGCCCATTAATTTCGAAGTACTTAACTGTTGAAAGAAATAGATAGACAAACAGACAGATCCCTTTCAAAGACAGGAATTCTAGTAATTTAGAGATAATTGATCTGTTAATTGATTTTAAAAATAAAGTTTTGCTGCACACAAAAGGAAAGAACATTGTTTTTACACAAATTATATTAAAAATTGGTACTGTGGTGTTGATTTACAGAAAGAAAATGGCAAAGTAGCGTTCTTTTTTTTAATATTTTTTATTTTTAAATAATTTTATACATCACTTGTGTCCCGACTCTAGCCCTCTACCTCTTTTCCTCTCAAACCTCCACTCCCTCCCTCATCTCCTCCCTGTTCTCTTCTGAGTCCACTGAGAGGGGGTGTCCTCCTCTCCTTCCATCTGGCCCTAGCTTATCAGGTATCGTCAGGATGGCTGCAATGTCCTTATCTAAAGTAATGTTCTTATTTGTGTGTTTTCATGTTATCATGAAGTCATTTAGTCAACTGGATAAAGGCCTTGTGAATTAAGTGAAAAAAAAAAAATCTGTATTCCATTCAGTGTCCCTGTGATTTAAAGTCACATGTCAAACTATATCCATGTGACTGATGTCAAAGTAAATATCTCTTAAGGAAGAAAACCGTGCTTCTGAGGTATACCCCAAAGAAAGAAGTCACCAAACCAGTGGGTCTCCCCAACAGAACACCTGTCTTCATTGTATCTTATGAAAAGAAGCAAATCAGCAAAGCAGAGTTTGCATGGGTGGCCTTGTCTTTGCCTGTCCTCTGTTTTGTTTGAACTCAGTGGCCCTTTTTTTGTTGCTTCCACTGCAGAAGAATAATGGACATGGACCCTTGACCTCTGAGATTTGAGATCTGAAACATCCAGTCAGGATTTCTACAAGTTAAACTTGGAGCCCTCCCCCTCTCTTTCTTTTTTCTCTCTGACTGAGATTATTTCAAAATCATCCAATGGGCACAGGGCAATTGTGGCTCATTGGGTAACTGTGGCAAATAGGCCTCAGTGGCTACTGCATCAGAACTAATGCTGCAGGTTTTGCCATGCTGCACTGGTGTCTTTCCTGGTTGTAGCAGCTTTTTCTTGGTCATGGCTGCATCTGTTGTATGTGTAGGACTTTAGGTGTGTTATCAGATACGTAGTGCTGTGCTACATTTGGGGAAGAAATTAATGTGTTTTATAATCCTCGAAATCATAATAAAGTAGATAGAAATACCTTTCATGGAAAGAGTAATAATCCTGTGTGTGTGTGTGTTGTAGTGTAGTATAAAATACAGTGACTTGGGAATGGCAAACAAGTGCCCTACTATTGAACTATATCCAAAAGTCTCAAAATCCATTTTTATAAAGACTTGTATAGATAACCAATCTATACAGTCAGACAATGGCCATGGTTTATGAAGTAAACATTACGCGAAAAATAATATGTCCTAGAAAATGGAATGGCTAGTGAAGAGTGGTTGGTTTAAGACATGACAACTTATATTCACGTGGTAATTCAAGGATTATGTGCACAGAATTAATATACACAAGTGGGAACTTAATGGTTGCCCCGTAAACAGACCGCTGTGTTTTATGCTTATGAGCATTGTTTACCTAGGTTAAATATGGATTTTTAGCCCAATGAAGGAAACCCATTATTAAAAAAAAAACAACATAATTTGTGTCTGGCAGACATACAAAGGACTTTTAAACCAAAACAGATGTGAGAGGTGTTGCAGATTTCTCCATAGCAGTCTTCATGAAGGAGTATTCTCTGCCAGCCCCAGAGCTGAGACTGAGCTCTCATCACCAAATAAGGGGCTCAGCTCTTGCCTTGTGACAGAGAAGAGACACCCATCAGAGGACCCCAGAGAGAGCTAAGTGAAGGCTGTCAGCACAGGTGCCAAGAACAGGGGCTGTGTTTAGAAATACAAATGTGCTCCCCAGCAGCCACGCGACCTTCAGGTTTGATGTAACTCCCCTTGTTTCCCTCATCTTCTTTGTGTAGTACTCAGTCCTTGAGGCTGTTTTGCTGGTACGAAGCCCTGCCTGAGATGCTGAGCTGCTCACCTGCCTCAGACAAGCTCTCCTGAGCATCCCTGGCATCATCTGCCGCATCATCCCAGTCCGTTGAGCGAATCTCCAAGGAGGATTTAGAAATGACAGAACAGATGCGGTATCCTCAGAAAGGAATTTGTGGGTGTTTTCCTAAAGCAATCCTAAAGTCTGAGATAGGTAAACCAAGCTTAGTTGCTGCAGGAAACAATGGTTCTGACTCAACACAATAAGATAAAAACATGCCTGAATGTGTATGCTAAACACATGCTAACCCGTTATGTCTCTTTTCACAGTTAAAATCAATATGCTTCTTTCTACATACAAAATTTCTTCCTTAGTTTTATTTACTTCTTTTTAATTGTTCATCTAGAAATGAAAGTGCGATGGATAAAAAGTGCTATTTCCTTGGAGTCATTCATCACCTCTGGTTCTTACCATTTCTACCTCCACTTCTGCATAAATCCCTGAGTCTTGGAAGGCAGAGTTGATGAAGACATTCTACTTAGGACTGAGTGTTCTGAAGTCACTGACTTTGTGCCTGATATGCAGTTGTGGGTCTCTGTGTTCATTCTCCCCTATTGCAAGGATAAGCTTTCCTTATCTCTCTCTCTCTGTGTAAGTCTATCTTTCTCTCTATATTTATATAGTCTGTCTCTATGTTTGTGTCCACCTCTGTGTGTGAGTATATGTGTGTGTGTGTGTATGTTTCTTTCTCTCTCTCTCTCTTTCTCTCTCTGTATGTCTGTCTTTGTGTGTATGTGTGTATGCCTGTCAGTCTGTCTGCCTGTCTTTCTCTCTCTCTGAGTGGGTATGTACTTTTTGTTTTATTTTACGTTGTTTTGGCCTTTTTTGGGGTCTCATTTATCTTCTACTTGTTTGTTATAATTTTGTTTCTGTAGTTTTTTTTTTCAAAGACAGACTGAATAAAGTTGGTTGGACAGGGAAGTTCTGGGAGGAGTTTATAGAGGGAAAATTATGATCAACATATATTGTATGAAACAATTTTAGTTAAAATATATAGCAATTAAAAACAAAATGTGTTGTATCAAGAAGCATCTTGGGATGTAATTTTAAAATGATGAAAAGTGGTAAAAGGTAAATTTGAAAACCTGAGCACTACAAACATTTTCAGGTTTGGTGCAGGAGTGAAGAATTAGCTCTGAGGGTTCCAGATTCCCTCCTTATTAAGGGATATCCTATTCTGTCTAGGAACTTCTCTAAAACTGTAACATAGAAAGATTTGTTTCCTCTCTAGACTAATACTCTGAAAATGAGTAGAAATGGAGAAAAGAGAGAGAGAGAGAGAAAGAGAGAGAATAAAGAATAGACAAGAAAAGTAGAGAATAAAGAGAGCAAATGAATATATAAGTAATGGAGAGCTACTTCTAGCAGGCAGGCAGAGCTGAAATGCTTTTTCTCTAATGGCCCTGGGCTTCAGGAGATGACCATTGCAAGAACTTTTTCCAGTGCATAACCTGAAGCTTTGATTGTTCAGTCTACTGCAGCTCTATCTTCTTGTGTCCATTTGTCTTCTCAAGTTCTATTTGCATTTGATTCAAACACTTTCCTTTGAGCTTGGGCCATTTGCAAGCACAGATAAATTAAGTCCATTGTTATTTAATGCTTTCTTCTTACCAGGCCACAGAGGAAGACAATGCAGCCAGTCCTGATAAAACCTGGTAGAATAAGGTCAGATAAAAGGGGAGGAGGTCAAAATGACCCTGAGATTTCACCTTACATCCATTAGAAAGGCCAAGATGAAAAACTCAAGTGACAACACAAGCTGGGGAGGCTGTGGAAAAAGGGGAACCCTCCTCCACTACTGATGGGAATGTAAACTTGTACAACCACTTTGGAAATCAATCTGGTTGTCAGACAACTAGGAATAGTGCTTCCTCAAGATCTAGCCATATCACTCCTAGGCATATATCCAAAAGAGGCTCAAGTACACAATAAGGACATTTGCTCATCCATGTTTGTAGCAGCTTTATTTGTAATAGCCAGAAGCTGAAACAACCCAGATGCCCCTCAACTGAAGAATGGATGCAGAAATTGTGGTACATCTACACAATGGAATATTACTTAGCAATGAAAAATAAGGAAATCATGAAATTTGCAGGTAAATAGTGGGACCTGGAAAGGATCATCCTGAGTGAACTGTCCCAGAAGCAGAAAGACACACACGATATATACTCACTCATATAGACATGTAATATAGGATAAACCTACTAAAAACTGTACATCTAAAGAAACTAATCAAGAGAGAGGACCCTGACTAAAATGCTCAATCCCCATCCAGAAAGGCAAAGAGGAAGGACATCAGAAGAAGAAGAAAACAGGAAACAAGCTAGGAACTTGCCACAGAGGGCCTCTGAAAGGCTCTGCCCTGCAGACTATCAAAGCAGCTGCTGAGACTTATGGCCAAGTGCTGGGCAGTGTGCATGGAATCTTATGTAAGAAGTGGGAAATAGTAAGATCTGGAGAGGACAGGAGCTCCACAAGGAGAGCAACAGAACCAGAAATTTGAACACAGGGGTCTTCCCAGAGACTCATACGCCAACCAAGTACCATGCATGGAGATCACCTAGAACCCATTCACAGATGTAGCCCATGGCAGTTTCGTCCAAATGGGTTACATAGTAATGGGAAGAGGGACTTCCTCTGACATAATCTGATTGGCCTGCTCTTTGATCACCTCCCCCTGAGGGGGAGCAGCTTTACCAGGCCACAGAAGATGACAATGCAGCCACTTTTGATGAGATCTGATAGACTAAGATCAGAAGGAAGGCGAGGAGGACCTCCCCTATCAGTGGACTTGGAGAGGGGCATGCATGAAGAAAGGGGAGGGAGGGTGGGATCCAGAGGGGAGAAGGGAGGAGCTTATGGGGGGATACAAAGTGAATAAAGTATAATTAATAAAAAAAATAAAAAATAAATTTAAAAAAGGGGGAGGAGAACCTCCCTATCAATGGACTATGGGAGGGGCATGAGAAGAAAAGAGGGATGGAGAGTGGGATTGGGAGGGGCTGAGGGAAGAGATTATGCCTGGGATACAAAATGAATAAATTGTAATAAATGAAAGAATAAATTTAAAAAATCAAAAAGGGAAAAAAGGGATTTCCTTTATTCAAAATTATGTGGGTCTATCAATTTGCAGCCTAAAGCACCAATATTAAGCTATTTGAAAAGAAATACACTGTTTTCCTATGCATTCTATTAAAGAGATGTCTTAGTTTGGAATATCTCTACTTTGTGTCCTCAAAATTGACTTTTCTATGGAGTCTTGTGTGATGTACTCTTTCAAACCAGGTGGAAGCTCTGCAAATGAATGTTCTCATTGTATCAGCACCTCTTCAAGCCACTCAAGTCTAAATATTTTCTGGAACATGTGCTGACAGCATACACTTCTGACCTCCAAACACGAATCATCATTGTATTGTTTATAGAGTGCCTGGATATCTACCTTCATAAGATTTTTCTAACATTTTGATTAACAAATGAATAATGTTTTTTTCTTCAGCATGACATGCTGTAAATATGGTTGAATCTTTTACATATTTTAAGGTAAAAGCAATGTTAGGTAGCACAGAAAAACTATCCATAGTATGGTTCGATTTTAAACCATTATAGACATTTTGACTAAAAAAAAAAAGTCTATTTTATTGAAATCTTTGTTGTTAGTATAAATTATGCTTATCTGTAGTTTCAAATACCATATTTAATAAATATATTCCCTTGTAACCAAGTCACTATAACTCTTTAACATTTTGAATTAGCAAAAAAAATAAAACACTTGGTGCAGTTAATAATGAATTTTTGAGCTCTTTATTATTTTCTTCAAGTTAACTCCTGTTTATAATCTAAACATTTCCTTCAAATATTTGTAAATATCAAAAATTTGGACCTATACTCTCTAAAACTATTTTCTGATAGAGCTAAATGTTTGTAAAGATTGGCTTTTAAGAACTTTTCTTGAATAAAGATCTATTAATATCAGGCTATGTCCACTAACTAAAGCCACTAATTCTAAGGTGGAGTACAGCTTAGCGGTAGAGCTCTAACTTAAAATACACAAAGCTCTAGGTCCAGTCCCCAGCACCAAAGCCAAAGAGTAACCCTGGTGTGCAATGCCCAATGCAGATACTTAAAAGAAGATACGAATATTTCTAGTATAGCCTGAGTGAATTAGCCATGAACCATCCTGAATTGTGAAGGAGGCTTTTATTTTTTGAAGAAAAACAACAACAAAGTTGTTTTGTTTTGGTTTGGTTTTTGGTTTGTTTGTTTGTTTGTTTTCCTTCTCTTTGGCCTGACAAAATCCTTTGGAAATTCTCATCTCAAAGGAATAATAATAGGCCATGAGCCTGTCCTGAAATTCAAATCCCCTATGGCATTCAAGTGGCACCCACATTGCTCGAAGCACTTACCAACTTTTCTAAGAAGTACTATTTATGGCAAGAATTTGATCCTAAAGAAGAAATATGCAGTTAGAATGAGGAAAAACGAAATGATGATATCTTCCATTACAAGAGCAAAAGGTTGCAGTGGAAGTGTGAGGAGGTTTTCTCCTTAACAAACATTGGTGGTGAAATACGTGAGGTGAGGTTTGCCAAGGTGATGGAGCCTCCCACTTCCAGTGGCCTGCGGAGGCTAGAATAAAATAAGAGGGAGGAAGAAGGGAGGAACGCACAGTAGAGATGATGTTGAATTTTTCACGAAACCCAATCCCATGGGCCGTGATTTCCATTCCACAACGCAAGGGAGGAAACGGAATGACCATTTAGAGCGATAACACCTTGAACTTCAGCCATGGCTGATGATAGGGGTGCCACATCACTCCTTGTTCCCACCATGCTGAGTCAGATAAAGGGTCCGATAACAAATTCTCGTCTACAGCGCAGTCAGGTGCGCGTGAGTTTTGCTGGGAACAGAAGGGCCAGGAAGATGATAAGAGAAGGCTGTAACATTTTTATAGAAAAAAAAAATTACACTCACAATGTCCCTTTGTTTATTAATCCTTTAAACGCTAAGCCTGAAGCACAAAGACTATTTTCAGCATAAATTCCTCTTCTGACTTGTTTTTCCCACTGCTGGGTGGTTTGGCTTTTGTAAACCCCGCGCAGGGCTGTCATGGCTTTGCCTCTGTGCATCCAGACAGTGCCACCCTCTCTGCCTTTGCTAATTTTCGTTCCCCCCGGGGTTATCATCTCGTTATTTGATGATTAACCTTCCTTGTCCTTTTTGTTCTGGTGTGGGTGTAATTTTCCTGTCTCCAAAGTAAAAAAAATACGACACCTACTCTTCATAGAAGAAAATGAATAAGAACCATCAAATATCCCAAACGTGCAGCTTTGACCCTGTTGAAGTCATTATAATCCTGACATGTTTAGAAAACTACAACGGTGAGGTTTCCCCAAATATTTTTGGTGAGCTTGTTAAGAAATAATAACAATGAACTCGTTAAAAAAGTAATTTAAGAAGCAACTTAAATTTAATTAAGTTGTTTGTGGAAATTTCTTTTGCTAACTAGTTGAAGGCTGTAAAGGCTGATTTATCTGATTATGTGTAGTTCAGATACCCCTCTACATGTACCCTTTTTAAAATTTTATTTGTTTATAAATTACAGTTTATTCACTTTGTATCCCAGCTGTAGCCTTTGTCCCCTCCCAATTCCACCCTCCTTCCCTCATCTCCTCCCATTCCCTTCCCCAAGTCCACTTATAATGAAGGTCCTCCTCCCCTTCCCTCTGACCCTAGCCTATCAGGTCCAACAGGACTGGCTGCATTGTCTTCCTCTGTGACCTGGTAAAGCCTCACCCCCCTCGGGGGAGGTGATCAAAGAGCCAGCCACTGAGTTCACATCAAATACAGTTCCTGTTCCCCTTACTAGGAAAACCACTTGAAGACTGAGCTGCCATGGGCTACATCTGTGCAGGGGTTCTAGGTTATCTCTGTGTATGATCCTTGGTTGGAGTATCAGTCTCAGATAAGACCCCTGTTCCCAGATTTTTTGGTTCTGTTGACATATGCCCTTTTTTAAGAAGCAAGAAATAGATTCACAAAATCTTATCTTGTATATTCATATATGATAATGAGCCTACTAAGTACCGTCTAGTTCAAATTTAACATGATTGATTGGAGGTTTGGTTTGTTGTTATTTGTTTTTGTTTTGTTTTATTTCAAGACTTTTGTGTAAAAGTGAAATTTAACACAAGCAAAAAAGTTGCTATAGCCCTGGCTCAAAGTATTACCTGGACATTTCATAAAAGGTAAAATGTCAAACCATTTCCTTCTGTTTGTACTGTTTGTTTGGGTGTTTCTGCCTCATAGTGAAGAACAAGGATTAGGGAGTCAGTTCTCTTAGGAGTCAGGCTTGCCTCTCTCTGAATGTGGACACATTATTGACACTTCTGTGCTTCAGCATTCTTAAACTGTATCAGGAGAAAAGTAGCTTACTTGAGACTAACAAGTCATAGTTTACCAAGAACAGTCAGCCCCTAGTTATACTAATTGTTGAGAAGCCGTTATTGCTAAGTCTGTCTTTTCCCACACTTAAAAAACGGTCCATTTTCTCTGTTCTCTCTCTTCTCAGTGTTCGTGGGTTTCATACCATCAAAATTCTAAAAAAACCAAAACAAAAACTACCAGATATGAGGAACCATTAATGTTGAAAGACACTAGCACTAGGTGGCCCTGTCCCACATTGGTGCTCCAATTCATAGCCAAGAATTTTGGACTAATCCAAAGCTGACACCTAAGAGGTTAATTTCTAGGTCAGTATGTGGTCTTGGAACTCGGCTACCACCTAAGACTTTTCAGAGGGGATCCTATCCCATCCCCGAACATCTTCCAATGGATAGGGCATAGGAAAATGGCTGCCCTCTAAAGCATGCTAGCTCTCCCATTTTATGCACACTCATGATTTACTTTTTTGTTCATGTAAGGTCTACTCTAAAAGTCACCTCAGCCAAAGACAGATGGAAACTTTTGAATGAATTTCTGATGTTTTAGCTCAGAGCATTTTGTTTGGGCAGAAAGAATGTTGCATAATAATGAAAGAGACAAGAGTATATTTTTAAAATTTATTTATTTTTTAGTAATTACAGTTTATTCACTCCTCATCCCCTCCCAATCCCACTTTGCCTCCCTCTTCTCCTCCCATGTGCCTTCCCTAGTCCACTGATAGAGAAGATCCTCCTCCCCTTCCTTCTGATCTTAGTCTATCAGGTCTCATCAGGACTGGCTGCATTGTCTTCCTCTGTGGCCTGGTAAGGCTGCTGCCCCCTCAGGGGGAGGTGATCAAAGAGGTAGCCACTGAGTTCATGTCAGAGACAGTCCCTGTTCTCATTACTAGGAAACCCTCTTGGATACTCACCTGCCATGGGCTACATCTGAGTAGGTGTTCTAGGTTATCTCCATGAAGAGTATATTTTTTTAATAAAGAAGAAAAAACCCAAAAACCTCTCTAAAAACTCATATGTGTTCCTTCGCATTTTTCTTTATAATTTCTCAGTTATTATCAGACTACATGTTAAACAACTTTTTTAAAGTACACTTGAGTTTTATTATAGAAAAATACATTATTTTTCACTGACAGGATGCAAGAAGTAAGTTTTCCCTCTAGTTTTGTTTTTCCCCGCCTCCCCTCCCCCCGTATATATCTGTGAATAGCAAGTGGAGTAAGCTTCCGTACAGGATAAAACAAAGCTTTCAAACAAGTACCCTGAGTAGGGTCAGGGGTTAAGCTGTCCTGTGTAACAGTGCTGTGGAGGGCTGCTACATGAGAGGGTCTTGCCGCTCCATGGGAACTTCTGGCAGACACAGTCAGAGGCTCTGATGAAGGAGCTGTTCCGAGTTGTGAGTGGCTGAGGGAGGACGTGCTCCATTCTGATGACCACTGTCCATTGTGTTACGTGCTCCAGCTACACGAGAACACTAAACACAAACGTGTTGGGCTTCAGAAGTGTGGAAAAGCACAGTGTACCAAACAAAGGCGGAACAGAGTTTGCCTCTTCTCTTAGGATTTCTCTGTATGCAATGTTTTCGCCTATCTCAAGACCGTGAAAATGGTCTTCTGTATCATGGTTTAGGCACGTTGTTGTATAAATTTTCACATTTCAGTCTTTCTCATATATGTCTTCCAGAAACAAAATTCTAATTTGTATTTTCACCCACTCATCATGTTTCACCTTTATCCCCACATCTATTTATCTTCCTCATCTTGAGCCTCTCTCCTGGAAAGGTAGAAATAATTTCTACTACATTTAGTAGAACCCATGATTATGAAAACACATTTTATTTTTCATCAGTAAGAGGCTGTAATAAAATATTGTACAATCTACTCATTTAAAAATGAAATACTAGGCCTTTAAAAATCAAGGAAAATGGTTTTCAGCAATGGTAATTTTTATATATCTTCTCAGCAAAAGCATAAAATTTAATTAATTTCAGCAGTTATAAAAATGTGGTGTTACAACTTCTGTGGTGTGAAACCATAAGTGGAAAAAATCTCATTTATAAGTGGAATACAATGAAAGTCAAATAAATAATCTTGGATAATTTTTCCTAAAGAACAGTAAAGAAGATTAGTGTAGATTCTTCTACACTGTAGAAAATTGAGCAATTATCCACTCACTGCAGAATTAGGTAGACAAATTTAAGGCTAAATTTGGAAGCTTTGCTGCAAAATGATGTTTCAGATGACATTCAAAAGCTGGATTAAAGGGCAGTATTATCTGCTTCATTAAGAAACGTGTTGCTGTGAAACATGAGGAGGAAAGGGTGTTGAAGTGGGTTTATGAGTGAACTTATCAACTACTGTGTAAAGGCTGTTTTTAGTTTCAAGGGAGAACTTCCAGATTTAGAAAAAAAGTCAGACTTCCTTGATCTACATTCTACAATAAAAATTGTCATCAACAGACACACCCTACACTGAAAAATTAGTGCAAACATGGCGTGTTACATGATGATCTTCCATGGAGTATATGGCTGCATAAATTATAAAGAAAAGAAAGACATTAAATAAAAAAAAAACAAAATTAAGAAAGGGATAGAGGAAAAAGCTAACTTGGAGGGAAATTTTGTACTTCACGGCACTTTGTCTAGTTTTAAAGATATTTCAGAAAAGTAAAAATCTTAATAACTTTCAAGAATAAAAACATCATTAACTTTAAAAACAGAGGGGGCTGAGAATTTATGTTAGTCTAATTTAAAGGAGGAACTGAATTTTTCCACAGACATGCTAAAGGAATGAGTATTTGGCCGAGTGATCAGGGTGCCTGCCTAATGACATGATGGAACTTGGTTTTATTCAGGGTCTATGGAGTCAAGAAGGCAATGTTATCATTGAATAATGAACTTTTAAAATATTTGGCTTTCTAAATTGCTACAGGACAATTCTGTCAAGTTCAAACTTAGAGTTAGTATTTCAATTATAAAAGTACTAAAAAGAGCATATTTAAACTGTAGAAGGGAAGGGGCTTAAAATAGAGTTTTTGATTCATCATTCTATAATTTATTATAGCCGTCACTTAAAAATCATGTAACTACTATTTATACAACTAAAACAAAGAGAATTATGTCTTTTGTTATTAAAGAGAATAAAAGACATTATAAAGAGGAACTGAAAGTTTATACTGTACTAGGTTTTAAATCAAGTTTTAGAGATTCTTAAATAATAGGAAACACAACAGTAAAACTTTGGTATTTACATTATCTTGTATTTTGTTATTTATGTCAAACCTCTTCATTTAAATATAACTAAAACTGAGGCTTAGGGAACAGAACCAAAGGTAAAAATCTGCCTATAATATTTAGACAGGTGTTAACACTTGTGCTACATGTGCCTCATATAGTGTGTGCCCAGTATCTTCCAGGGTAGGATGTGGCATCTCAAGATATGATCAACTTCAAGCATTATGCATGCATGTGGTCTTTTAGTTGAGGCCAGCTCGGTGTCTCTCCTGTTGGCTCTATAAGCCTTCGTGTAGATGTCTCAGTATGAAAGTGTTGTTTTTTCCTTTTCCCTTTCTTTCTTTCTTTCTTTCTTTCTTTCTTTCTTTCTTTCTTTCTTTCTTTCTTTCTTTCTTTCTTTCTCTCTCTCTCTCTCTCTCTCTCTCTCTCTCTCTCTCTCTTTCCTTCTTGACAAATCATAGTACTGAATTGTGGTATGTCCTAAATTTTTGAAAACTGAAGTTGCTATTAGAATTTTTGGAATGAGAAAGACAAACTTGAAAACTTTTTATGCCAAGAATAGTGCTTCTCTATTACTGACAGGGTCACGGTTGTCACCAGTCCATACAGAGCAAGTATAGGTAAAGGGAGCAAATCTTCAGAAAACACATAGACGTTTGGCAGAAATAAGAAGCCCAAAGTTGAGAAACTTTGGCTTGTATTTGGATGGCTGAATTTTAAACTTCCCAATGACCTAAATTTTTACCTTTCCTGTGTGCTATAGAATTGAAACAAAGACAGGCAAAATATCTACCCTTCATCACAAACCATCTGAGAGTAGTCTATACTGTTTTGACCTTAAATTTCCTGCCTGGAAATTTAAATGAAAAATGCCAGACAACACAGAGGCCTGTGATAAATAGCTCTCTCTGTTCTCTTTTCCTTCCCCATCTCCCAGATAGAACAGAAAATTAAAGACTTTACCAAGGTCACTTTAAGCAATTTTCATTGAACAGGTATAATCATTCACTCTCTTAAAGTATTTGAGATTTTAAAAACTAAGTGCAGTAACATTTTAAACTGTACCTACAGGTACGGATAAGTGAATCTATTTTGCCAAATACGGATATGATTTGTGACATGCAAGGCATAGGAGTTCTTCTGGAGACTGATGCAATGAGAAGAGTCAGAATGTATTTGCATTTCCCTACTAATATGTCCAAGCAGTATGTTCTATGCTACAAAGACATCCTTTGCATTTTCTCTCCTTTGGCATGTTTTGTTATTAGGTGATTTTGAGAATGTTTGACCTCTCTGAGGATGATTAATACACTTGTTTGCATATGAGGATAATGACGGTAGTTACACTGGGCTAAAGAATGGGCTACAAGTGCAAGTACTGTGCTTTTATCTGCTGACTTACTTTAGCCAGGGGGGCAAGCATGGGAGAAGGATAATATCAGTATACTTACTTTAAAAATTAGCAACTCAGGCTCCTGAGACCAATGTAAGTGCTAGTTATGCAAGTGAGTGCACCTTGACCATGGGGCCCACATTGCAGACTATTCTATTCTTTATAAGACTGTAATAAAGACAAATGACATATCACGTGAAGCAGTACTGAGAAAACATTGTTGTCCATTAATGTTGGTGGTAATATACAGGAAAATTTGCCAGATGGGCTTTTGTCAAGAGAGCTGAGGATCTTAGGGGAAAAAAAAAACCCTAGAAAATATGTAGGAAAAGTTTTGAAGCTCAAATACTCGGTCATATCATGAACTCCCTCCTCAACGACATCTCTGTGTAGAGTTTTTATGAACAACCCAGAGGGAGGAAAGAGCTTGTCAGTGCAGGAGTTTGCACTGTTGACAGGGCTTCTGGAACTGTCCCGTTTCCATCTCGTGCGTTGTTCAGACTCTTGCCAGCCTCCCTAGGGAATGAGGGAAATTGTCATCTGTAAATTCTCACAGATCTTCACAAATTTTAATGGATTTTGGTTTCAAATATGCAGCACCGTTACCACAGCTCACAAAGGCATACTTCCAATGAACACTCTGCTAATCACACACGGACACCAATTCTACTTCAAATCCATATGTAAAAAGAATTTTAGTTAAGTCCAAGAATAACTGAAGATAGTGAAATACTACCGTGATAGAGAATAATATCAGAATGGTTCCTTTTCATGAGAGGTTGGGAAGGTCTCCTCAAGTAGATATCCCTGATTTCTGAATCCGAAAAAATAAACAAGGCAGACTTTGGGAGCTTGGTACTCAAGCTAAGATGAGAAGGCCAACAAACAGCTATGAAAAGATCGTATATGTAACTTTTTGTACAAAGAGCTATTTTGTTTGTTTGTTTGTTTGTTTTTTTTTCAATGCAGTTTATTCAGAAACCTTGAACAATCCTCGGACCCTGGGGAAAGCCATCCCACAGCTTAAATAGCCTCTGGGTAGCCAACCCAGGCATGCCACGTGGGCAATGCAGATAGGTCCACATACATGGAAGCAAGCCAGATCCTCAGCCTTAGCCAAATGTGGAATTGTTCGTGACAGAGAGCACTCACCATCGGGAAGGTGGAAGGCGGAAACCAGCTCCATCTTTAAGGCATAGCATTCCGCAGCTCTCTACAGTTCCCCCTTTTTGTTTTAGATGCATCAGGCAAGAGTAGAGGTCTGATCTCTGATATTAGAAATAAATTGGGACTTTGTACCGATGTTCGTTTGACGCAGGACTAGCCACAGGATTATTATCATGGATTGCTGCAGCCATGAATCATCTGAAGGAATGGGCGGGCATGGGAGTGTTAGCAGGTCTTCTGGTGTTGGTCTCCTTGGTTTGCCTGTGGTATATATGCAAGATTAGAGTCTCACAACAGTGTGATGCAGCCTTGATCATTCAGGCCTTTACAAAGAGCTATTTTTAATCCCTAAGAAATTTTATTGTATCTTCATATGGAATTTGCATATCTCATTTGCACTGAAATCTGAAAATCAACGTTACCCCCAGGGACAGTAAAGGAAACCAAACACCTTGTCTGAGCATGGTCCTACCTTCCAGAAAAAAAACAAGAGAACTTGGTTTCCCAAGATACCTGCACTTTCTAAGACCAAGTTAATAAGATTATTGGAGTGATTAGACAAGGCAATGCTTCTCAAATGTTATTAGAAAATATAGGTATTTTGTAGGGACAGATTGCTGGTACAAATTTGGTTGTGTCAGTGGCGGATCAAAACAGTGCATAGTAGATAAAATCAAAGGAAATTGTTTTTATTTTCTCATTTACTTTTATACTGGAATGAAGAACTATTTTCGTTAAAATGTTGAGGTGTTTCCATTATCTGTATTGATAGACTGCACCTTTAATAGAAACAAGACATTATTATACCAGTTTTTACTTAGTAAGAGTAATATTAAAACAACTTTACATTGATACCTTAATGCCCAAACAATGCAGAAATATATTTTGTAAAACTGAAACTCCCGTCTTGATGTGAAGAGCCCCAGCTATAACTCACAGCTACAAGGATGTGGTCCTTCATGCTTACTTACTCACCCAGTTAGTTCTGTAGTCCCAGAAGACAGGCATTAGATCCTTCTTTCGGGTCAGAATGCTTAAACACCCATAGTTTAAACAACTTGCCTGGAGCCACATAGCTAGCCAAACACAGGGCCAAGATCTGAGGATAGATCTGTCTTTAAAAGCCAGACTTTGTTCCAGGAAAATGTATTAGACTGGAAACAAAATGCATTTATCTGTATGCTTTTGAGTACATTGATTTTAAGCTTTGATTACCTAAAACTTAATTTTCCGTGACGTTTCTTAAATGCACTCTTTCTAATTTTCACATTGATATTTCTGAAATATCAAAGCTTGCAGTGTATTTCACGTTTGGGAAATACAATGTGTTTGTCTCTTGTGAAAATAAGCCAGAGTCCTCTTATGCATTTGACTGTGAAACTAGCCTTTGCTTACTCTTTGATAAACTCCCTTTGGTGAGGTGGACTCACTAGGCAACGGAGAAAGAGGATCCAGACAGTCCTGATGAGTACTGATAGGCTAGGGTCAGATAGTAAGGAAGGAGGACCTCCCTTGTCAGTGGACTAGGAGAGGGACATGATGTGGGGGGAGAAGGAGGGTGGGAGCAGGAGGAGATGAGGGAGGGGGCTACAGCTTGGATACAAAATAAGTGAATTATAAATAATAATAATAATAATAATAAGAAGAAGAATAAAAGAAACCAGAGGCAATATCAGTCTGGCAACCTTTTTGCCTGTTCCTCTGGCTGTACAGCCAAGGTGCCTTGCTCAACTTAGTTCCATTAAATCACTTAGGTGATTCAGTAAAAAGTGCTTCCCTTCCTTGATCTCAGCTATTTAAACCTGTGATTTTGTTTAATAAAATACATTTTGCCTTTTAAGATTCATGGATTAAAATGGCTATCAGTAAATGGATTACAACATCTCCACACATTAAATGTATGACCCTGATTCATTAATGTTCAGATTAAACCTAAAATTTGTGACACGGGCCATATCCTCTTTTGCATATGCTTTATTTCCACCACCTTTGAGTGTGCTTTTTTCCCATTTGTATGTTAAAAATTAAAGAGACAGTCATGACTAATGTTTACATCACAAAGGCGACAACATTTTGTAAAATAAACTTTGACTTTCACTTTCTGCATTTCTCCTTGAAGCACAAGAAAAAAAAATGATAAATATTATATTTCCAGAACAAAAACAAAGACGTGTGACACTGATGTTCTCCTGTGAGGATCTCAGATACCATGCCATAAAATGCAAAAATCAAATGGATTCCCAGTGTAGCATGGAGGAAAGTTCTTGCATATGCTGTAAAGAGCTGTGATTACACACACACACAAACACACACATGCACATGCACACGCACACACACATACATACACACACACATACACACACACATGCTTTATATCTACAGGAAACATGGGTGGTTCCTTTGTTGTTCTCTTGAAAATAATCAAAAGACACTGAAGCACACTCCTCAGGACTGAGGAGTGAAATAGTCACTGATTTTATGTTTTAGACTGCGTCAGGAGAGACAAACAGAAGACAGCACAGAAAACAGAACAGGGCTGTGTACTGAAGACTGAGCAGTGTGTTTAAAGCAAGATGAACTTTTTCTCTGCCACTCTCCAAACTTGTGTTTTGTTTTGAAGCCAAGTGCAATAACTTGGCTAAACACTGAGTCACATTGAACTGAGTAATATTTAGATAAAAATATCTGTCACTTCAGGGCCAATATCTCCATATCTCTTTGTTCATAATGTCTGGGCCTTTAAATTTGAGATAGTGAAATATGCAGTTTATTATATTTTTCCTGCACTCGAGCTAAAAATGGACCCTAAAAAGGCATCAAGTGAAATGGTGGTTCAAGAATTTGCAGTGGTCGGGAGAGCTGGGTTCTTAAGTCCTCAGTAATTTAACTTCATAAAAACTGGGTGGTCTTCCATCGTTCTGAAGGAATTAAAGATAGAGAACTTTTGGCAGTGTGCAGCTTCTTTCCAGTTAGGAATTTGCATTTCCTTCTTTATGTAGTTGAATCATTTGTTAGGTGCCATACTAGCAGAACCTTCTTGAAATTTTATGTGTACCGCAGAGGTTTGTACAGAAAGCTCACACATCTTGAACCTTAATCAGAGAGTAATTACAGTTACATGAACCCACAGAACATTGAAAGACCTCTCATTTCCAAATGATAAAATTATTAAGAAAATTATTAATAGGTCAAAATTTACCAGTTTTTTCTATATATATATATTTTTTCTTTGCAGACATTAAATAATTTGGACATTCTCATTCTCTATGCTCTTAATATTTCATAAAAAATAATCTCATCCAACTTCTTTATTAGCTGAAACTGCCTTTTTAAAACCTCATACATGTTTCTCCTGCACCTTTTCATGTTTTTTATTTGCTTGTTTAAGATTTTTTGTTTGTTTGTTTTTTATACCTCAAGTGACTTTGGAACAGTCCAGCAGCCTGAGTTTGATGTTTAAGAGTTTGCATCTTCAGAGGCTGTTTGTGACAATCAAGAAACGTGTAGATTTTCTTTTGCATATTGATGGATTCATGCTTCTGCCTACCAATCCAAATTGTCTTTGTCCATCCCAAACACGTCTGACTGTCCTTCGACTCTTTCTGTGCACGCTGTGTGTGCTCTCTAGAAAATGCCTTTGACTTTATTGACCTGTACTTGTCTTCCGGTCACTGTTTGCCAGATACTTCCTGAGTCCCAATAAAAGGCACCTATCCTTGCCTTTAAACTTATTTGTCTTTTACTCCATTTTGTTCATTTAATACTGTGAGACGTAGTGTTGAGAATGTCTCAGCTAATAATTGTTGAATGAAGAAAAGACAAGTGCTTCCTTCTGTCTAATTTGGAAGTCTCAATCTTTGTCCTCTAGTATTTCTGAGTTATCTTGATTACAGTGTGTATGTATCTCTCCCAGACTGCCTTCTTTAAGGATACTAAAACTTTCTTTCTTTCTTTCTTTCTTTCTTTCTTTCTTTCTTTCTTTCTTTCTTTCTTTCTTTCTTTCTTTTTTCTTTCCTTCCTTCCTTCCTTCTTGTTTTTATTTTTTGCACTAATCCATTGACTCAAATATCATCTGTTGAACAGTGAAATGTATATGCTTCAGATAATAATTTGTTGTGCATTGCCAAATGCATTATAAATACATGCAGGCTTCGCGCATAGAGGCCCATGGCAAGAAGTACTTTCATAAAAGTAAACTGGGTAGACCTTACCCAGCATCTGAGACCTCTGGCTTTTATAGCTAATGAAGTATGCTCCCTGTAAGTTCTCACTCAAAAGTTACCATGTGTCCAAGGAAGCCTACTTTAAATAATGTAAAACAAACCAATATGAGGAAATGTGTAATAGACAAATAATAAATGTTGCTCTATTGCTAATGTTGTCACAGTGGGAAATAGAAGGGAAAAGAGTCATGTATCCTTTCTAAAAATTTGTTCAGCAGAAAACTGAGATCCAGTTATCATCCCTTCCCAAAGGGTGCACGCGTGAGCACACACACACACACACATACACACACACACCCTTGTCATTAAGTTTGTCCCACCATTCAAGGACTTGTAATATTCACAATTTACACTATTTCCTTCATGACCTTATATGTAATTTTTAGTTAATTCCTTTTAAAAGTAACAGCAGGAATAAATATTCTACAAACCTCTAAGATATAGTAAGAGCATGTTATATTTAATAGAGTATTCATCGTTAAAGTGATTTCTAGATACAAGAACACAACCTTCTTTGTCTTTGTTACCAAGCTTCTTCAACTTTGCCGGTGACCTTGGGACCACTATTGCTCAACACTTTGCTCCTCTGTATCTTCTCCAAAGGTGTCCAGAGCACTAGGAAGCAGCTTTCAGGAAAACGTGCTTCTCTTTTACTGGTTGGTTTCTGCGTTCATGTCTCAAATGGGTATGCTGAAACAGGAGCCCTCTGAGAGAGAAACATGAGTGTTGATGACTCAGAAGGAATAGGCTCAGATTTGATTCTCTTTTCCAGAAGTTAGGCTCTGCCCATTAAGAGCCTCTGAAGGCATGTGGGAACTGAATCTCTTTACTTCAAGTGACCATGGACCAATGAGAACCCTAAAATTTGTATGTCGCATCTTTCAAACCTCCTAAGTGAGCTAAAGAAAAAAAAAATCAGAAGTTAAGATCCCTTACTGAATTGAAACACACAACAGAAATACAATATGAATTTGATAGAAAAAGAAAAAGTATTGTTATTTGATAGAGCCTCATTTATCTTGAAGAAAATACAGTTTTAATGCTAGAGCCATATTTCTAAGAAAAAGTTTTAGAAATATTTCTCAGTCCTATGAGATTCATAGGAGAATAAAAAGTGTATTAGACTTTTAGATATTACATAGTGATATAAATAAATATTTGTAATGGGTGATACAATCAATACAGATTAAATTGTTTTCGTGGGTATTTTATTGCTACAGGGAACATAGAGTTCATTCTGGTTATTAAATGCCTTAGTTCCTTGTATTACAGTTATGACAAAAAAGCAAATTAAGAGGCGAAGAAATAGTTCCACTTGAATTTGAAATAGAAATATGCCATCGTCACAAAGGCATGGCAGCGGGCACAGGAGGCTACTATTCACAGTTCACCCACAGCTGGGAAACACAATGATGGATGTTTCTTCTGAACTTGCTTTCTCCCTTTGATTCAGTGGGGGAACACAGCCCTAGCTAAGGAATGCCACATTTAGTGCAAGTCAGCTGGCCTCAGTTAGCCTAATCCATATAACCCCTCATAGACATGCCAGAGATTCACCTATTCTGTAATTCCTCAAAGGCATCCAAGAGGCTTGGCTCCTACACGGTTTTAGACTGTGGCAAGTTGACAACACCAACCATCCCACTATTTAGATCATAAACAATCTAAATAATATAATTCTGTATTGAATTTTCTAGATGCTGCGTTGAATACACATATATGTATATATAAATATGTGTGTGTGTGTAAGAGAGAGAGAGTTTGAGAGAGAGAGGAAAGGAGACAGAGAGAGAGAGAAAGAGAGTAAGTCAGTGAAAGCCTTGCGTGGACAATATATGACTTAGAAATTCAGCCCCAGCAGCTTACTGTTGGGTTGTCACTTTCCACACTCTGTTCTGCAGATACATTTTTTTTCTCTTCACAATAACGTCTTTAATAAAAATATTAATTTTCTAAAACTTGATGGTATTTTCTCATTTTATGAATTCATGACCCAAGTTTTAGATTACAGACATTAAAATACCTTAAACTGATTAGCAAAGAAAAAAAAATGAATAAAACCTTTTGTCTTGTATGTGGAATCTTAAATTCAAAAGACAAAGTATATTTTAGAAATCATGGGGTTCTAATCCTTTGCAAAAGTTCTGCAAGAAACAAAAGCCCAAAGGAATATAAGAGAATAACAGTAACTCAAGGCCAGTCCTGATCAGAAAACTCAAGTCAGTTTTGACAACTCAGCCTCATTGAACCTACCTTCAAATTAGTTTTTTTTAAATTCACTTTACATTATGTTGTAGCCTCATCCCTCCTTCCCTCCCAGCACTGTCCTCCCTCCCTCCCCTTTCTCCTCCCCTCCAATTCACCCCAGATCAGCAAGTTGCATCAGGACTGATTATGTCCTCTTCCCCTGTGGCCTGGCAAGGCAGTCCTGCCAGGAGGAAGTGATCAAAAGCCGGCAAGTGAGTCTGTTTCCAGTGCAGTTCCCATATACTACAGGATAAGCATACCATGAAATATAGACCAAAGAAGATAAGTAACATGGAGAATCCAAGGGAGGATCTCACTTGAGATAGAATAGACAGAGGTAGTGGCTGGAGAGAGGGAACAGGTAGGATTGTGGGCACAGAGACTTAAAAGGGTGGAGATCAGACCTGGAGAGAGCAAGGGCGAGAGGACAGAAGGCCTGTAGAGAAAAGAGAAACTGAAGGTGTGGGTATCTCTGTGACAAGCTGGAGACCTAAATCACGGTAGGCTCCTAGGTCTATATGAGGGGCACTCAAGCAGATACTCGCAGTAGCAGACTGAAGTGGACACCCTCTCCCAGACAAGTCCCTAGCAGAAGAAGGAGAACACATCCACCCACCAAAACTTTGACCCAAAATTTACCTGCCTACAAGATGTATAGGGATAAAAACAGAGCAGGCAAAGCAGAGATTGAGGCCAAGCAATACCTGGCCCAACTAAAGACCTACCCTATCTTTAAATATTTATTTGAGTTATGCTTATAGTCAGAAAATGGCAGGAAAAATCTTGTGATCAAGAAGAATATCTCACAGCTTGAGGCACAAAAAAAAAAAAAAAAGCAAGGCAAGTTTGAACATTAAAAAAAAAAAAAAGGCCAGACATGCAGGAACACAAAGAAATTAAATTACACTAGTAGTGAGAAGTGAGATTTTTACTGAGGTAATCTAGCTAGCGCATACTAGGCCTTGAAGGCCAGGTTAAAGTCTTGGACTTGGTTCCAAATGTAATAGAATGCCATTTGAGACAGTTATGAAGTGGGACCTTTAAAGTACACTGAGCTCATAACTTGCCTTTGAGACCACGGGTGTTTTGAGAATCAAAGGGGCATTATTGGCAATTACACTGGAAAAACAGGCACAGACTGGCTCTGTCTGTGGCAAACTAGAGTGAGACTCCTTCTTCATAAAGGCTCCTGTATGTTTGCTAATCTTTTCCCTTATGCAATGCCTGGGAAATCCATTTTGCGTCACAGTTGCCTTTCCCTGGCCAGGGTCACTGAATAGAGCTGTTTCCCTTGGTCCTTTTTTTTTTTTTTTTTTTTTTTTTCATACATGTGCTACTTTAGTTCCTCTGCTGTAATCTTATTCATCCATCAATAAACAGAAGAAAGACCCTTTTATCTTCTGCAAGAACCATGCCTGATCATACTGTCTGCAGCTAGCCTCCGGGCCCTGGCATAGGGTAAGGAGGAGTGTATCACATCCCTAAGATATGACTGACTTGGGTGCTAGTTGCCTGCAGTGTGGTCTCTGACTTTCCCAAAGTTTCTTTTCCAAAGAAAATTCGAGACACCAGGCATTTCTATTGCTTCTTTAATTCTGATAAGAATATGCCAGAACTCCAAGGGTGGACGGGGTGGGGTGGGGTAGGGGTGTCTTTATATTTGGGAAAGTGTCTGGTTCTGCTCACAGATTAAGAACTATACTTGTCTTGCAAATATCCACTCCTGTGACCTTGCCTAGGATGACCAGTGAAATTCCCTGAATTTTGATGGCTCAGGAGAGGTCCTAGGGCCAAATACGGAAGGAAGCTTTGAACAGAAAGTGAGCTAGGTGAGTGTTTAAAGCTCCCTTCCTTGCTCTACTGATGAGCCCACAGATGGCTGCTATTTACGGCTGTTAATTTTGAGCAAATGTGGTTTTAACAACCTGCTTGCTGCTTTCTGTTTACATTAGGAATTAAGAACTATAATTTTACTGAGCTGCCCTTTCAGCTCTTTATCTATTCTTTATCTATGTTTTTCTAAAAGGACAGGTAAAATTCACTTGGTAACCCAGTTTCAAAACACTGAGTCTCAAGGAGAGAGGATAGATCATAAAGCCTTCTCCATTTAAACATCTGTCTAAGATAAGACATCCAGGAGAGGACATTATCCTGTTAGAATCATTTTCTCTGAAGTAAAAAGCACCAAAAGCTTTGAAATTTGCCCCGTGCTTTCTGCCTACAGCTCAGTAGAGGTTTCTGCCAAGCCTCTTCCTGCAGGCTAACTCCATAAAATAATAGAGCAAAGGTGAGGTTTTAAACTTTCACATGAGCTTATCGTCTTACCTGGATCATAGGTTTGAGTGACATCTCTAGCCTACAGTGTTAAACAGGTCATGAATAAGTGCTGAATAAATAAACTGATAGCATAGCCTGAGCTTTAAAGGTAATTAACAAGTAACCATTATATCTGCATCTCATCGAGACAGTCCTGGGAACTGATTTTCACTGCAGTAATTCTTTACCAATCAGGGCTTTTATGAAAGACCAACGATAGTGTAGTATTCTTGGTTTCCCTTAGTAGGAAGCATGACTAAAGTTTATCATTCATAACGTTTATCTCCATTCATTCTACCAAGATCACATGTCAGCATATATGAATGAAATTTTTAATGAAGAGTATTCTTAACATTTCAGTTGCAAAGCCCCTCAAAACTAAATTATTAATATTCCTGGTCAAAATTAGTTTTCTCGTGGTTAGGAATATTTTATTACTGACAGACATGATGTGATATACACTAATACATATTCTCCTTGCTGGAATGGTATGTTAAATGCTGCAAACTGAGGAGCTTTTCTTGCTAGGGGACCCTGTTGTTCTCCCACTTGAGTTAAAATCTCAAGACTCACAATGGTTTCTATTACACAGAAATGTTCATCTGAGCATGCCAATGTTAGGTAAACGCATTATTCTGGAAATTTTCCCTGAAAGAAGCTTGGCGTAAATGGCATTATGGTAATTTTCCATCATGGACATCTACTATAATGGAGCTATCAGGGCAGAAATATGTATTTTTTTTAAATGTTCTTTCTCAGGAGATTTTCCCAGGAACTTGGAGACTTGTGCTGCCCTTTGTGAAGCCACTGGGCTTTTTAACTTTTCTAACCCTACATACTGTGTCCTCAGCCAAGTTCATTCTCAATCGTTTCGGCACAGCCTGAGGAACAGTGCTGTGCCCCTGATAAACAAAATGATGTTGCCATTATTGGCATTTAAAAGAAATGCAAGGCAACCTCATTCTTTGCCATGGTTAGAGCAAGTTCTTAGAGGATCTGAAGAGATAGCAGAGTTTTGGAGGCAATTCTTACAAAAGAGAGCAGGTCCCTTCACTGTAGTCAAAGCATTGGGTCAGTCATTTCCTGTTAAGAGTGGCAAAGCCCTGAACTATGGCCACTCAAGTTGGATCTACATCGAAGGAAAATGCAGATTCTTCAGCTGTTCCTTTTATGAATGAAATTCTCACTGCTTTGAACTCTCCCTCCTTTCTCCCTCACTGCTCCAAAGCTCAGTTGTTACTGCTCATAGTAATTTAAGTAGCATTTTAACAACAACCCTAGGCTTCTTTCACAAAAGTGGCAGTTGCAGAGTCGATCTTCCTGGGTAACAGCTGTCCCTTGTCAATGGGCTACAGATAGTTAACTTTAAAGATACTTTATGGTCAAAGAAGATAGATAAAACCCTCAGACCAGAAAGGTCTTTACAGTGATGTGGTTACTGCTCACTGTGGCCCTGAGTCTCCTGTATGGCTTTGTTTTCTGATGAAACAGGTACAGGAGAACTGCAAGCTTAGTCTTTTCTTTTGCAGCTGAGAGCACATGTTTGATTTTATTTTAATGCATACAGGGGAACAAAGTGGTGAAAAAAATATCTAAGGAGAGAGGAAAGATGGGAGGAAAGGAATGAGAAAATGGAATGTATTTGGGAAGCCATCTACACTGTGATTTACATAAACTGTACAAGGCAGGTGAGAAAGCGACAGTTTAGGACTGTAACTACAAAAGATAGTACAGTTAATAAGAAAGCCTAGTCAAGCTTCCTTAAAAAGCATAAATGTTTCCGTTGTGAAGTAGCCTGGCAATTGTGCTAGCTCATGCTTTTTCCTGTAATTATTAATCCAAAGTTAATATTACTATGACTAATATTATAAGTGAAATTTTAACATTTTCACTCATTTTAAATATCTCAAGATATTAATTCATTTTGTTTCTATTGAAAAATTAATGAGAAATTATTGCAATAGGTGTATGTGTTCATGTATATGTGTGTATATATTTATATAAAACAATAATCATAATAAAAACAGGCTATTAGTTGGATATGCATAGGAGAGGTTGGAAGGGGACATAGAGCAGGTGGAGAAAAGATAAGAGGGAGTTATATAATTATATTTAATTAAAACACAAAAATTTAAAAAAAAGGTGCCTGAGTAATCCATGAGCAAGGCATGCAGAGTCAGTGAGTGATCATCACTCCGTCATGATCCCTGCCTCAGCTCTTGGCTAATGTTTCTGCTTTGGATTCTGTCAATGATGGATTGTCACATGAAGCATAAGATGAAATAAATTATCTTCTACACACAGACACACATCATAAAAACTAAACTGTTACTCACTGAAAAAGGAATGGAGGCACAGGAAAGTTAGTTTGTTTATTGTTAGACACAGCCAAAAATGCCATTTTGTTATCATTCTATATTGATTGGCTAAAACTGCTTGAAATGTATTATGGCAGGCATTCTGAAACGGTAAACTGAACAAACTGATGAAAACTGTCTGCTTTGTGTGCCCATGAGGTGTGTCTGAATTCTCATAGGTGGGATTCTTGACTTCCTATAAGAATCTGTATCATTTTTATCTTGCTGTAAGCCAAACAGTAGCCTTTAACAACTATTCTAGAGCGATTTATGTTCTATGCCTACAAATGTAGAATGAATATATTACTAAATCAAAATCTTTAGAAAGCATTCACTTTCAAAGCTTGTCACTGTTTAAGATCATCATCATCACAAGAGCAAATAAATTTAGGAAAGTCTGAACAGAAGTCTTGAGTTTTGCAGAAAACCTTTTGTCCACAGTCCAAGCTGCATGTATGGTGAATGTTGATGTTTCTTATTGCCCTGGTGCTTTCTTCGATTTCAAAGTTCAGTTCACAGGCAGATATTCAATGTAAAAGGAGCTTAATGAACAAGAGTCACTGATCGTTGGCAGGTTACAAATCTGAGGATTCAAATATCTGAATTCGTGCTTTCCTTTCAACATATTTATGGGCATATTCTCAGCATTTTGATCATTTGTAGATCTCTGTAGTAGTCTCTATCTGTTGCAAAAAGTTTATTCGAAAAGGAGTGAGAACCATACTAAATATTTACAATGTACATAGAAATTATGTTAATTTAGGGAAATGGCATTAGTAGATTTTCCTCTACAATCTGTGGGTTCTCCAGCCACAAGCAGGTGACAAAGTTTATAGTAACAGGTATGAATTTCCTTTTACTCCATAAGCCTCAAGTCTAGTTTCACAGCTGCTGGTTATCTTAAAGATATAATATATATATATTATACATATCTTATATATATATATATATATACATATCTTATAGCTATAAGTAGCAATGTGGAAAAATTACTATGATAAAAGAAAGGTTATTTATTTTTGCTTTTTGGTAAAATTTCTCTAAGAACTTTCAGTAGAATTATAGAATTACAGAATATGCCCACCCCGTTTAACCTTTCTTGTTCCCTATTTCAGAGCTTCGAGACACCAAGACCTCTGAATACTTCAGCCTGTCCCATCACCAGTTAGACTACAGGATATTACTAATGGATGAGGATCAAGACCGGATATATGTTGGGAGCAAAGACCATATCTTGTCCTTGAATATCAACAATATCAGTCAAGAACCGTTGAGTGTAAGTTTATCATTGTCATGAGGAAAGTCATGCCATTATAGGTGTTTTTAAAACTTCAAATACATTGAACGTAATGTGTATTGCATTAGATAAATAGAAAATACTAGACACGTGGACACACACACACACACACACACACCAAATTACCTTTTACTTCATAACCGTAAAATATGTTTAGTTCAATTCCTCCCATTTGGTTTCAAAAGTTTTAAAAATCAATGTAAACTATGCAAGTGAATTTAAAAAAAAAACACTTCTCATACAAGAAATCATGTATTCAAAAGAGAAAGGAGGGAGTTGAGGTGAAGTTTACCATGAGAAGCCTGGTTAGAATAAAAAAATAAGTACCATGCCATCTATGTGTAATCCACAGAGTATGACCAATACAGCTATCAGCTGCATGGATATTTGAATAAGCATAACTTGCACTTTTCATTATTTTTTAAGAGTAAGAAAGCAAAATTAAGCACCAGGAGGAAAATTGTGTCAACTCTATATAAGTTTATTATAGGCGGGACACTTTGCAATTATTATATTAAAGGCTGATGACTCAAAAAGTATTTATCTCTGGCAGACATGACTCAAGACAGCAGTGATTTTGAATGCCAGCACTGTGCTTCTGGAGCCTCTGTGGTTTCATTTCATGTGTTACGTTGTTGAGGTACTTGGAGACCCACTAAAATAACAACATAAATGTAATTCTCAAGGATATAAGCAGTTGATAAAAGCATAAGTCCGAATGTGCAATGTGCTTTCCACATTTATATTTAAAATGACTTAATTTTAACATACAATTACAAACTTTTATGTATTACTGAACAGGTTTTGCCAGAGGAAAAAAAAACTGAATCGATAAGCAATAAGCAAATAGTATAATAACATAATAGTCAAATAACTTGAATTCAGAAGGTAAAAGAATGATTTTGAGAACAGAGATAGTAACACCTCAAAGAAATCAGATAGTCAGGAGCAAATGAAGCCTATTGGGTTACTATGTACCTGGATGAGATTATGCAAACTTTATTTTTCTTTCTGAATAGGTTTTCTGGCCAGCATCAACAATCAAAGTTGAAGAGTGCAAAATGGCTGGCAAAGATCCTACAGTAAGTACCTGCATTCTGCATGTACACACACACACACACACACACCTACATACTGTACATATAAACATCACCCCAACTTACACACTTCACATACACACAAATGTACCTACCTACACCCACAGTCATATTACAACACAGACACACACACATGGACACACGCACAGACACACACACACACACACACACACACACACACCAACTACTTAGCCTTCAGGTGTATGGAGCTTGAGAGCAGCAGCAGCTGAGATTAGTGGGTTTGGAGATCCTTGGCAGGACAAATGTTGAAGATGTAAACGTGATGGGAAATTTTCGTACCATCTGTAACTTTGGAATTCCTGGTTGGTTAAACTCCCCTGCCTTGCTTTCATTATTTAAGCCAAACACTTGTCATGGTGGATTTCACCAATAAATCTTGTACCAAGTGGCTCCCACCTGCAGAGTTCTTAGCAGGCTGCTGGAATGACGATGGTGTGAGTGTCTGGAGTCACTCCCAGATGTCACGGGGACTACTCCTAAGATTCCTGGCGAGAAATTAGTCATGAGCCTGCATAGTCTAGATAAATAAGTCAACAATGATGAATTGTACATTTGTTAATTAGAACAACCACAAAACACAATCAAAGCAGTTATACATATTGACAAATGTGCAGTGCAACACTTGGGCAAATTGGATTCCCTTAAATGGACTTCAATGGAAAGAGTCAAGCAAGGAAACTGCATTGATTTCTGTGAAGGACTTACAACCATTGACACTAAAGAAATGCATAGAGCTGATCTTTGATGAACACAACAATGCATATATATATAATATCTATATACATATATATTACCTTTTTGCTTCAAATCATGAAAAATATCATAATGGAACTAGTATCAAGAATATGCATTCTCACAAATAATTTGGTAAAAGCTTCTTCCTCTGTTCATTTGTCTGTATTCTCAGTCATTCATTTGATGAAGAACATGAAACACTACCTGCATATCTAGCAAAATTTTAGTTACTAAAAACATAATTTGTGTAAACACAGACTTAGTTTTGCACTTTTTCATTATATGTAGTTGAAAAAAGTTGACCTCTTTTAAGTGAGCAAGAAAATGAATGCAAATTAAGGAATGCAATAGAAATATTTGTTGTGTAGAAAATCTAGTATATTTATACATACGCATTTGTGTTTGAGATCATATAGAAGTAGCAGCGTCAACTTTGTGTCCAGAAAAGTTTTACTGAGCACATTGCAGTAGAGACAAGAGGTGTTATAAGCATCAATGTCTGTTTGGAGCCATGAAAGTAGTTGCTCTAAAGAGGCATTGAGATAGGCCAGTCATGCAGGAGACTAATCCATAATGGCATAAAAAAACTTAAGTCTGACCTGTCTCTCAAGACAGTCATAGATATAAACTTCTGAAAAGACTGGAGAAAGTCATAGCAATAGAAGACTATAGGACAGTGATTCTCAACCTGTGGGTAATGACCCCATGGGAGGTCAAACTTCATAGGGGTCACCTAAGACCTTTGAAAGATACAGATATTTACATTAAAATTTACAACAGTAGAAAAATTACAGTAGCGAAGTAGCAACAAAAATAATTTTATGGGTGTGGGTCACCACAACATGAGGAACTGTATTAAAAGGTCACAGCATTCGGAAGGTTGAGAACCACTGGTCTAGGTTGAAAGATCTCTGAGAGTTATTCCACAAGTGTTCTTGCAAACCATTATCAGGAGTGGCTCAGACCTAAGTGGTATATTTTCAATTTTATATCTCACCCAGTTAACAGAACTTAAGAGAGGGAGAAGAAACATGGCAATTCATAGTTACAGTCTATTGGAAATGTAGAAAATGAAAATCCAGAAAAGATTTTGATGGCCAGCCAGGGAAATTACAGAGTACAGTGCAGTGCTGTGGAAAAATGATGATTTCCTGAGGCTATTCTTTCAATAATTGGGCATGAACTGAACAATTTCCTCTATTCCCTAATGAAAACATTTTCCTACTGATGCGTGTCTGGTCATGTCTTGCCTTTTATCATAGCAACATCCCCTAGCAATGGTACTGAGGTTCCTGGTGCCTTGTTCAAGAAGGTTTGAATTTCTAATTCATCACAGTTGGTACAGGGAGAATACGCAGACTGCAGATGCTTTTGTATATTCAGTTTCCAAAAAAGTTATCTTGATTTTTCTAAAGTGTCTTAGTCAAGTCACTTGACCCATTTCTAACTTTGGTGAAATAGAAACCTGTTGTTATTTGCTTTGTGATAATTAAAACTTATTTGGTAAAATCTTCAATATGTCCTTACATTTTGTCATGACTTTATTGTGTTGTAATATCAAACATGAATGTTGTTAATTCTTCTGTATGACCAATAGCTATATAGTTGGGAAGTCATCCATGAAGAGATCTATTGTATACATTTTGATGACTAAGCTAGAAGGTTTTGCTTTTCCAGACAAAAATGGGTTCTTGGAAATAATAATCTATGAAATTCTTTCAACTCTCTACTGTATCTGTGTAGAAGAATAGACAGTCTAGCAAATACATCTCATGTCGTGTGAGTAGATGTCTGACATGTAAGAGTTATATCTCAGCCCTTACAGACCTTTTGTAATTTTAACTTCAAGAGAAAAGTCCAAAGGGAACAAAACAGTGAGCACTAGATAAAATAAACTTTCTATAAACAATTTATTTCATTTTACTTCTCAGTGATGCCAAGTGTTTGCAAATGTATACACAGTGTTGAAGTAGTTATCATCCAAAAAAAATAAGATTTCACATTTTTAAAATAGGGAGTCTTATGGAAGAAGGGAGGAATAGAAGGACATGAAGGTGGCAGGAGACCAATAAAAATCCTGAGCCCAGGGGGTCCTGCACAGACTGATACACCAAGGACTAAGCATGGACAATCTAGACTCCCTGCTCAGATGTAGTCCATAGGCAGCTCAGTCTTCATGTGGGTTCCTGAGTAATGTAAACAGGAGCAGCCTCTGTCATGAACTCGATGGCCGGCTCTTAGATCACTTGCCCCTGGTGATACAGTCTTACCAGGCCACATAGGAAGAGGATCCAGGCAGTCTTAATGAGACTTGATAAGCTATGGGCAGATGGCAGAGGAGAATTCCCCCTTTCCATGGGAAGGGGGAGGGAGAGAGGGGCTGGGAGGAGTTGAGGGAAGGTGCTTCAGTCAGGATATAAAATGAATAAATTGTAAAAATAAAAATAGGAAAAAACATAGAAATCTAAAATATAGGAAACTCCTCTCCCCACCAGCACTGGGCTGGGTGTTCTTCCTGTGTGCCCCTGAAACACTCTACCAGTTACTGCATGGATTTTTTTTTTAAGATTGGTTTATTTCATATACAGTATTCTGCCTGCACACCAAAAGAGGACACAAGATCTCATTATAGATGGTCATGAACCACCATGTGGTTGCTGGGAATTGAACTCAGGACCTCTAGAAGAGCAGCCAGTGCTATTAACCTCTGAGCTATCTCTACAGCCCACTGCATTGATTATTGCGTGTCTTGATGCACAAGTTGGAAATGCTATGTGGCAAATGCCATTATCCAGAGTGCCCAGATCTATATATAGGAACTTCATTAACTTTAAACAAGCTCTGAATTAATGTCAAGTAAAGCAATTGAGCAGGGTACTCTGTTCAGACAGTTCACTAGGCACTGGCAATGGGTCACGGTAGATGATGAGTTTACTAAGGCTCTAAGATTAACACCATCTACAGCTAATATGTTTATTTCAGAAAATCATCTTGGTGTTTTTAAAGTTATAGTCACCATCTCTTATTAAAACAAAAACAGAAAAAACTAGAATAATTTCATAATTTATGAAAAAAAATCGTAATTCAGAAATTCCTTTTGCAGCAAATTTTAAATAAAGTTATCTTTTAAGGAGGGGATGGGAAAGTACCTCAGACTTCCTTTGAGTTCAATCACAAATACACCATATAAGTCCACCATGGCGACACCCACCCAGAACTCCAGCATTTAGATCAGAAGGTTATCCCCAGCCAAAGAGCTAGTTCAAAGTCTGCTAGTTTCCCAAGACACGGGGGAGGAGAGTCAGATTTAGAAGCACTGTGGGCACAGTGATGGAATTGGCTCAGCATATTGGTGGTCTTCTCCGAGGCCAAGAATGGAAGCGACACATGTCATTACCTGGCAAGAACCAGGGTAAGAAGATATATGGTGTTATGGTTTCACTCTGAAATACCCTTTACAATCTTATGTTCTGATGACTTAGTCTTCATTGTGTGGCACCGTTTTGAAGGTTGTGATCCTTTTTGGAGGTGGGTCCATGAATTTGAAAGAGTGAAGGCAGATGTATATACGAAGTATTGGAGAGAGGAAAGCGAAAGAGGAAATGATATAATTATATTAATCTCAAAAAAATTAAAGAGGCATCTTTGGTATTTATTTTAATTGAAGTCTCTAATATCAATTTTTTTTACATATTGGTATCATAAACAGGACTAGTACTAATCTGTGCAGAACAAATGGCCCAAATCAAAATGTTCCTACTGCTTTTTAATATACTGCACAAAACAAATGTTATTACTGCCATTTTACTGATGCAAAATTTGAACCACAGGAATTCTAATTAACTGACTGAATGATGTCTGGAAAAAGTTGAAGCCAAGGTTTGAATTCAGATCGCCTGGCTCTGTGAATTTCATATTTGATTATTATTTATTCCTACCAGTATCTCTCCTGCATATGTGACAACAATGGCATCCTGACACACCAACTCTGGTTATTGTTTCATGACACGGAATTCTGTACTCAATGTAATTCTAGGAAATTTACTCCAAAATAAGAAAGTTCCACCCACTCATGTACTTGTTTTAGTTTCTTTTTCTTTTTCTTTTTTTTCTTTTTCTTTTTACTTTTTACTTTTTCTTGCATGTGTGTATATCTGCGTGTGGTTATGTGCATGTGAATGCAACTCCCTGAAGAGGCCCACCCAGTTTAATGAAGCTGGAGCTATGCATGGTTGTGAGCCACTCATATGGCTGCTGAGAACCAAACTCAAGTCTAGTGGGAAAGCTACTGAGATATTACCCCAGCACTATGCCGTCATTGTTTGATCATGCTGTTTTCATCTGGAAAAGTCTTCGTTTATGTGTCTTGACCATCAAGATTATTCTGAAAGGCCAAGATGAAACGATATTTCTGCTAAAGCTTTATATAAAGTTCATGTATGAGTGTATTTATGCATGGATGTATTAGTATATAACCCTATGATGACTTCATAGATTCTACCACATCTTTGATGTGTACATTTTTCTTTCTTTGAAAGCAGAAAGTAGTCCAGGCATTCAAGTGTCTTTAACCCTAGATACAGTGCCTTAACAAGTACTTGCTGAGGGGATTTACACAACAGTTTAGGTTAGGAACTGATGCTTTGCGGTGGAAAAGCAGAGCTCAAAGATAATGAACGTCAATGATTAACTGAAGTGTTCAGCATCACTTTTGTGTTCTATTGAGGAAGAGCTGGGAGGTGCACTGATTATCACTGTGTAGGAATTTGTCTCCTGATGATGATATTGCTGCTGAAAAGCTAGACAATGGTAGTGGCCACAGTTTCAGTCTGAGGTGAAAAAACTATTTAATCTCTTTTGGATATCAACTTTATTACTAACTTGAAATTCAGCTACTCAATTAAAGCATTGCTTTGAGTGTAAAGGCAATCAAAGTATATGGACAGAGAGTCCAAATAATGTTAATAACATAAAAAAAACTAAGGTTGCAATTAGTAACTATGAAAAGAAATGTGGATTCATAATGAATGGGATTATGAGAAAATAAAAAGTATGAATTATTATATATGTGTTTAAAAACATTCCTTATTGTATTTGCTTGTAGACAAATTTAAAATGAGAAAAGTCTTTGTGGCTTATTTTTCTGAAGGGACCTGAGTTGCAAAAAAAAATAATGAATAAATTTAAAGTCATTAAGAAAGATACTGAATGTTCAATGCATATCAGTTATAAACACTGAGTTCCTGAGAAGTAGTAATGGTTAAATATATAAAATAATTATTTTATATCTGCTATTACATATAAAAAAACAAAAATTCTGTCTGTAAGAAATAGACATAGGCATATATGTGAAATTAGTAGAGTTTTATTTTAAATATGAAAATATGTTGTTGACTTTTTCTTTTACTATAGCAACAATTTATTCATGTAAATTGTCTTCATAGCCCTAGATAAAGTAGATGCAACCTTCCCTTTTTAAATTTTCATCGAACCATGTCTTATTGGAAGGTAATCGATACAGAATTCCATGACTGTGAAAAAACACGCACAGCTCTCTTGCTAACAAATCTTAATAAAGACATGTTATATACAGAGCACCCTTCAGCTTTGCAGTTATTCAGGGTATTCTGTATCATTATTATCATCTCTGGCTATTTAATTAATCTCCAGGTACCTCTAAAAGCAGGTATCAAGACATAGCTCTGTATAATCAACAAAGATTAATACTCTCTTAACTTTTAAATAAAGTGTATAGTCTGGACTGTAAAGATTAATTTCTTTGACATTAGAATTAATGATTGATTAATGATTCATAGTAGAAACAGCTGCTCAAAATTCCCCTTCCCCAAAAGAAATACATACTTGCTGACAAGGAAAGATGAATATGAAACAAAAATTGACAACATATAAAATACATAAAATTTTAAATCAAATTTAGCAACTATTTTAGCACTTTGCTTTATTGTACCGTGTAGTAACATAAATACTAGATATTCAATGTACCCAAAAACTGTGAAAAAGAAATGTGCACTATAGACTATCCAGGGAGAAACTACTATTAAATTTGATATATTTTATAGCTTTTATTAAACAAATTATACTCCAAATGGTGAAACTTTTTTAAATAAAATTCTTTGAGAGAAAAATGACTTTGTGAAGGGGACATCATTCTGTCTTAGACTGGACTTGATTAATTTATAATCAGCAAAAGTAATGAGCATATCAGCTATGGAGTTTGGGATGATTAATTTGGCCACAGAGAACTTACAGACTCCTGCAAGATCACAGTTAATTTAGCAGTAAAGCAATGACACCCTTTCCTTTCTAGTTAAACTGGAGCCAGGTGCAAAACAGCTAGCACATAGAGGAAGAGGATCCAGGCGGTCCTGATGGAACCTGATAGGCTAGGGTCAGACAGTAGGGGACCTCACCTATCAGTGGAGTAGGGGAGAGTGATAGTGGAAGAAAAGTGGGGGAAGGTGAGACAGGGAGGAGACAGGGTGGGGGGGCGGGGAGAGGATGTGAGGGAGGGCCTCCAACTGGGATACAAAGTAAATAAAAAAAAAGCATGTTTGATGGGATCCTTGGGTAGAGAGAATGATTGCATCATTCTTCATAGAAAGCTGCAGCTATGCACATATTCCTAAGTGATTCTCTTCTCTCAATTGAAAAAGGTAGCCTTGAGTACCATAGTGAAATGATAATTTGGAATATGGATGAGCACAACTTTACTTCAAATATGTTTGTGCGTGTGTAATATTTTAAGGAAACTAGAGTAGATAGCTAGTTGTATATGTGTATTACATTTTTGCATCTATTTATTTACTTGATTTGTTGTGTATATACTTGTGTGAGTAAGCACAAACAGGAGGGGAGGTCTGAGAACAAGTTTTCAGAGGTGCTTTTCTTCTTTGACACCAGGTTCTGGGGGTAAAACTCAGGCCTTTAGCCTTGGCATCAATAAACCTTTCCCATTGATGCATCTTGCTGGCTGGACGCTGTATGCCTGAATTTCTGAACTTGATCCCATAAAAGAGTGAGCATGTAAAACTTCAGAGCATGAAAGTTTATATAGGACTCTCATAGGCTTAAGTGAGAGCTGAAGAGTTAAGGTACCCTGCATATAAGCAGCAAGCATGAGGACTAGAGTTCAAATCTATAGAATCCAAGCAAATGCTATCCTGGATGGACTTGACAGCCCAGGCCTCTGCCACTCCATTTCTCAGATGGTGATCATGAACCTCCCAGATTAAGCTTTGTAGGCAGTTTATCCATATCCATGAATTCTGGATTGAACTAAAAGGCTCTGTTGCTGAATAAGGTGAAGAGTGATTGAAGAAGGGTCCTGACCTCAGTATCAAGTCTCCATACACAAACACACATGTGTGAGCATGCAAAAACACAACCACATGTGCCTACACATACATGAAGAATACTCATACAGCACAGGAAGTATTTCAACAAGAAAAAAAAAATCATTTTAACTGATACATGAGGTAGACTCTGTAGTCCCAAGACAGATGAATGGAATGGTTCCAGATGCTTCCCTCATTGTAACTTCAAAGTCTCCTAACAATAACTTAAAAAATAAGAAATAAAATGTGCGCATGAGCACATCTAAGTCAGATTTGTTAGCAAGTTGAGAAGAACGAACTTGAGAGCATTTTTACATGAAGTCTTAGAATTAGGAACAATTAAACAGAAACAGCAAAGTTGCTATCGATTCACACTTTGTCCTGCTGAGCTCTGTAAGAAGAGAAGACTCTGTTCTGCTCAATGAAACCTACTGGAGCTCGGAAATCACCTGCTTACGTCTGGCAAATCTCAGTTGAGGAATCCCTTGTGTAATAGTGCTCTATCTCTCTCTGAATAGCCAGGTATTTCAGGATGCCCAATCTCAATATTTGAATTCTTACTTCTTTTCTTTTATGGTAAAATTCCTTTAATTTTTTTATTATTATCATTTATTACTATTTATTCAATTTGTATCATGACTGTGGCCCTTCCCTCATCTCCTCTCAATCCTACCCTCCCTCCCTCTTCTACTCCTATGCCCCTTCCCTAGTCTACTGATAGGGGAGGTCCTCCTTCTCTTCTATCTGAACCTAGCCTATCATGTCTCATCAGGACTGCCTGTATTGTCTTCCTCTGGTGGCCTGGCAAGGCTGCATTGCCCAATGGGGAGGTAATCAGCAAGCCTGTCACTAAGTTCATGCTAGAGAAAGCCCCTGTTCCCCTTACTAGGGACCCCAATTGAATACTGAGTCTATAGTCTACATCTGAGCAGGGGGTTTTAGGTGCTCTCCATGCATGGTCTTTGGTTGGGGTATCAATCTCTGCAGGGCTCCCAGGGCTCATTTTGTTTGTTTGTTTGTTTGGTTTTTGTTTTTCTGTTGGTCTCCTTTTGGAGCTCTTGTCCCCTCTAGGTCTTTCTATATCCCCCTTTTTTCATAAAATTCCATGCCCTCTACCCAAAGTTTGGCTATGAATTTCAGCCATTGCTTCAATACCTCTATCAGGAGAGTCTTTCAGAGGCCCTGTGGGTAGGCTCCTGTTCTGTTCCCTGTCTTCTCCTGCTTCCAATGTCTATCACATTTGTCCTTCTGAATGAGGATTGAGCATCTTCCCTAGGGTCTTCCTTGTTGTTTAGGTTCTTTGGGAGTATAGATTTTAGTGTGTTTATTCTATATTATATGGTTAATATCCACTTGTGAACAAGTTTATGCCATGTGTGTCTTTCTGTTTCTGGGTTACCTCACTCAAGATGATCTTAAGATACAACATTCAGCAAATGGTGCTGGTCTAATTGGATGTCTACATGTAGAAAAATGCAAGTGGATCTATATTTATCACCTTGCACAAAACTAAAGTCCAAGTGGATCAAAAACCTCAACATAAAACCAGACTCACTAAACCTGTTAGAAGAAAAAGTGAAGAAGAACCTTGAACTCATTGGCACAGGAGACAACTTCCTGAACAGAACACCAGCAGAACAGGATAGAAGATCAATAATCAATAAATGGAACTTCATGAAACTGAAAAGCTTCTGTAAAGCAAAGGACACTTGCATCAGAAGAAAGCGACAGCCTACAGACTGGGAAAGGATCTTCACCAACCCTTTATCTGACAGAGGGCTGATATCCAGAATATATAAAGAACTCAAGAAGTTAAAAAGCAACAAATCAAGTAATCAAATTAAAAAAATGGGTACAGAGCTCAACAGAGAATTCTCAATAGAGGAATAGCGAATGGCAAAGAAACACTTAAAGAATTGTTTAATGTCCTTAGTCATCAGGTTGATGCAAATCAAAACAACCCTGAGATTTCACCTTACACCCATAAGAATGGCTAAGATAAAAAAATAAAGTGACAACACATGCTGGAGAGGATGTGGAGAAAGCGGAACCCTCCTCCATTGCTAGTGGGAATGTAAATTTGTACAACCACTTTGCAAATCAATCTGGCGCTTTTTCAGACAATCAGGAATACTGCTTCTTCAAGATCCAGCTATAGCACTCCTAGGCAGATATCCAAGGGATGCTCAAGTATACAAGGACATCTGCTCACCCATGTTTGTAGCAGCTTTATTTGTAATAGCCAGAATCTGGAAACAACCCAGATGTTCCCCAATGGAGGCATGGATACAGAAATTGTGGTACATTTACACAATGGAATACTTCTCAGCTATGAAAAAACAAGGAAATGACGAAATTTGCAGGCAAATGGTGGAAACTAGAATTCTTATTTCTGCCAGTTAGATGAGTGGCTCCAGTTTGCATTTACAATTTGTACACAGTTCTCCAGGATAGAGCCAAGGGCAGATGTCACCTAATTTCCACCTCCCACGTCATATATTAGGTTAGCAGAGCTTCTGTAGATAGGAGTAGGATGTGACCTCATTAACTGCCTTTTCTTTTGCCAGCATGGATGTGGCAATTTTGTCCGGGTTATTCAGACTTTCAACCGTACTCATCTGTATGTCTGTGGGAGCGGAGCTTTCAGCCCGGTGTGCACTTACCTGAACCGAGGAAGGAGGTCTGAGGTAAGTATGACAGTTTCACTTGGTCAGTTTCTTCAGTGTTAGTGTCAGAAACTTTATGGTATTTTAGAGTTAAAAATTTGAGAATATCAGAGGACTAGGGAAAGGGCATAGGGGGAGAAGTGGGAGGGTGGGTGGGACTGGGAGGAGACAAGGGAGGGGGCTGCAGTGGGGATATAAAATGAATGAATTGTAATAAATAAATATATAAATTAAACTAAATTACAACTTTTGGGAATATTATTGATGGTAAAATATTTTCATATTTTTAAACACATGAGTATATTTCCTTTTTATTTTGTCTGTCAAGGCAAGAAAAATTGCACTCTTTTGGCATTCAAATTAAATATGTTTACTTGTTTTAAATATACATGATGTAAAATTAAAAAAAATCTTTAATTTAGTAATTATATTAAATGTAAGGCACTAAGGTACAGAAATTAGAAATACTTCGTTTATACATATTTTCATAAATATATATTCATTCTCATTTATATTAACTTGAGTACACCCTTATGGATATATACTTTATGATATGTTTGAAGCAGGATATTAAATGTTTTCGTGAAAAATAACTTTACTAATTGATAAACCCTGCTTTTATTTAAAACTAACATTGCCCTATCCTAGTTCATTTTCACCTTACACTTTTTTGCTTAAAGTCAAGTTATTATGGTACGGTGTTTGCTGAATACTAGTTAAATAGCTAGTTAATATATAGGCAAACACAATGCTGGCTAGGCTGTAGCTGTGATGTCAGATGTCAGGACAGCTTTTTAGTCAAGAAGCAGTGCAGAAAACCTAACAGTTGTGGGGGGAAATGCTTATATTGCTGTTAATATTCTCTTGAAAGTTATTTTTCTTTAGTAAGAACCAGTGCTATAGTTGGGTGAAGATTCATCTGTACTCAATATTATTGAATTGAATTTTATGCATATAATTTACATATGCACATTTATAGTTAGATGAATAAAAGTCCTTAAGGATTAACTAAATAATTATCGTTGGACTAAAGCATGATTTTTTTTTTCCAAATGAGGCTCAAAATGCTACTGAGATATTAATATTTTTAAAAAGAAAGCTAGGCTACTACAGAGAATGCCATTGAATGTACTGAGCTGATCATTATGGCCACATGCCTGTGATCACCAATTAATTAAACTAATGCTGTAGATGTTTGAAGTCAGCCAGGCACTACCCTGAAGTCCACACAGCCTCTGTGCAGGTCAACAAGAGCATGACACTTTTCAGAACATAGATTTCAAATGAAAGAGTTTTCCCACTTAAAAGTCACCCACTACTCACTGAAAAATTTAATTAGTAGGCCTGTCCAAAATAGTCTCCTCTCGAAAACCAGCATGGAATCGTTATAATCACCTTGTTAAGTTGAAACTACACTAGTCTCTGTGTTTCATAGGCAGGAGGTGTTCCCATCGATTCTGTCTTTTAAATAGCATGTGGGCATCTTAGCGAATAATTAGAGTATGAAGGAATTGTGGTTTTTAAGTATATGTTGTATATGCTTGTCTTGATAATAAATCTTAGTCAACAAATTTAAACATGTCATTATTTTATATGTCAGAGTATAACCCACAATGTAAACGTTCCTGTTCTCACTGGTCACACTTAAATTGGTTTTAAATGTAAGGAAAGGCTATGATTTAATATAGATGCAGGATGTCAAAAGACAGTCCTATGCTCTGGTCATTACGAACTGCAAAGTTAGTGATAAAATTGCAAGATTTTCTCAAAATAAAACATTTGCGTTGCATAATCATATCATGCTAGGAATGGGATTTTTTTCCCCTTAATTTCTTTCTCAGCAATTTTGCTGCTTATATATAGAAAATGCTGTTAAGGACATCATGAAAACGGCATTCTACTCACTGCAGATGGGAGTGTAAACTTGCATAGCTGCTTAGGGTTAGCATGGGGGTTTCTCAAAAAATGTAAGTAGAGATAACTCCCACCAACGATTCCACAGCTGGATAGATGCAGGGACTCTGCCTTGGTTTCTTTTCTGTTGCTGTGATAAACTACTGTGCTAAAGGCACACTGATAGAGAAAGGGTTTCGTGAGCTCATAGATACAGGTCACATTTCCCGTTGTGGTAGGGAAATATTGCAGCAGGCACTGGAAGCAGCTAGTCACAAAGTCTGAAATGAAAGGAAGAGAAAAAAAAGTAGTACATAATTTATCTCACATGCACATCGCAGAGTTTAATCTTTATATGGGATGGGGCAGTGGGTCTTGAAAATAAAAAGGATCGTGAAAAGGCGAAGAGGACCTGTGGATGGTAATGGAATAACTGAGCAGGAGCTGAAGAAAGTGCTCAGTGGTTGAGTGGCACAGGGGCAGGTGACTGGAGTCAGGAGAAGCTTAACTAAGTATGTGTGGAGATTCCATGATAAAACCAATTCAAAAGTTATTGAAGCTGAAAATAGTCATAATGTAAAGTCAACTGAAAAAGACTAAGAAAAGAGGAAAGGAAGTCAGATGAACTGGGGAAGAACAGGGCTGGATTCTTAGAAAGCAAGTGAAGAGTCTCATTTCTGCTTGAAAATAGGTTATTTATATTTTACTGCACGTTTTACTGCATGTCGACTATAACTAGACTGTAATGAAGACCATGTATTGAAGAGTGTACTGAGTAACGGAGGAGTGGCCCATTAGAAAACACCTTGGACCTGAGTATTTCATCAATTCCTCCACTGCCAACACTGGCTGATCTGGGGAGATCTGTTCCTGGCCCTAGAATCCCAACCAAGATCATTAAATTTTCTTGTTTTCTTTTGATTTTATAATTACTTTCTTTGGAAAGCAGATGTGCTAGGTGCCAGGAGGCTGAATTTGGATTCTGTTTTTATCTTCAATCAGCTGCTATTGCCTTTGATACCCTCAGCCACAGCAGACTTCACCCAACCCAAAGAAACTGCTTTTATTTTCTTTGAGTAAACAAAACTACTGAATATAGATTTTCTCCTTACTTAATCAAGCCATTTCTCACTAGTCTCTAAACTCCAATTGTCCCCACAGAATTTCTCTTACACTTTAATTGTTTTCACTAAGACCATTGAGATCACAGAAGGCCGGATGATTATCTTCTAGTGCCCAGACTTTATAAAATTAAAATACAATTACATAATTTTCCCTTTCTCTCCTCCCCGATACTCCTCACATGTCTACTTCTGCCACAAACTCTCAATTTCATGGCCTCATTTTCTTTAACTACTGTGCTGCATATATATATATATATATATATATATATATATATATGTATATATATATGAATAAGCACATATATACAACTTGCTGAGTCCCTTCAGGGTTGCTTGCATGTGTATGTTTTTAGGGCTTTCCTAATTGGGATTAGATAATCAGAGTTCTTTCCCCAAGCAAAAGCAATTCTTGCTCTCAGTAATTGTTAGTCATTTCCATCTCTTCATCTCCTGGCAAATTGCCCCTATATGAATTGGGGTGTCAACTGTGTTTGGAAAGTTTCAGATATTGTGTAGGCAGCTGTGTTGGAGATATATCATGGGTGTAGCTTCTCTATCATAGCAAGGAGGCTCAATCACATAGATGACCTCCCAGTCTTTTGGCTCTTACAATCTTGCTGCTCCCTCTTTCATAATGCTCACTAGGAGTCATATTGTGTGTGCATCAGTGGAGGCTAGGCAGCCTATGATCAGTTCTTTTCTTCATTTTTGTTGTGATTTTTTTTTTTTTTTTTTTTTTTTTTTTTGGTGATGGTCTCCTTCTGCCGCAAACAGTTGCTGATTTGATGCAATTCTTGTCCCTGGGTATAAGAATAAGTACTTAGAGGGCAGATAAACATTATAGTGGTTTTAGAAAAGTGGAGGTAGTGGGCTCCCTTCTAAATTCCATGACCCCAGTAGCCATGTGAAGTTGTCTAGGTATAATGCTAGGCATAATTTCTCTCCTGTCAACATGGCTAACATTCAGTCCAGTTAGACAATTGTTGGTTACCCCCAAGATAAGTGACACTATTAATACCTTTAGGGATATCTTGCCATAAGTGGTCATTGTTGTGGTTCATAGGAATTACAACTGTGTAGTACGAATGATTGCTTTCCTCTCTAAAGAGTTTGCACATCACTTTCTGCTACTGTGAAAGCAAGTTCTCAGAGAGGGAGCTTTCATGTCAGGTAAGCATGTTGCATCTTCAACAATAAAGAATTACCATCAACTTCTGGAAGGCAACCAGGGTTAGTATCAATGTTCTATGTTTGGGGGAACTCTTACACTCTCCTGACCAACAACTCAAAAGAGTGTTTCAGCTGAGCGTGGTGGCACATGTCTTTGAGAGGCAGGCAGATTTCTGTGAGTTAGAGACAATGCTGGTCTATAAAGAGAATGAAGGACAGCTAAGGCTACACTGAGAAGTCTTATCTCAAAAAAAAAAACCCAAAGCAAACAAACAAAAGAAAGAGAGAGAGAGAGAGAGAGAGAAAGAAAGAAAGAAAGAAAGAAAGAAAGAAAGAAAGAAAGAAAGAAAGAAAGAAAGAAAGAAAGGAAGTTTTTAATGTCTGCTACTGGGATTTCTGTTAGACAGTCTATGACTTTGGGGAGTATTACCATCCAAAGCAGAAGTATGATCAATCATTTCTGGAGCAGAGTTCTGGTCATTTTATCTCTACATTCAAAAATATTATGAGACTATATTTATTCAGGATAGCTTTCAAAAACTTTAACTTGATAATTAAGGTTCTCCATCATCTGATGTAATCCACAAAAGTGTTCATTTTTCTTTGCCCTCGTATTTTAATAATAGTTTGTACTAAGTTGATATATGAAAATGCCAGTATGCCCTTTTATAAAATGATCCCCTTAGTGCTGTTGACTGAGCACCACATAACAGACTGAATTTACCGCTTCATAATTTCAAGTCTTTCCTATTTCATCTATCTGTACTCTTTTTCTATTAAGCAATGAACAGAACACTATATAACCTATGTTTGTATTTTGTTTTCTTTAATTTCCATCATTCTCATTAGAATATAAATTATTCAATGACCAAGATTTTGTTTATTTTATTACCAGTGTTTAGTTCATCATCAAGTAGACCAAAATTTTAATAAACAGATAGTTGAATAAATGATATTTTAATGTTATAATTTTAAATATTGTAAAATTATATTAAATAATATTAAATATTGTAATTTTTGTTACACAAAAATTAAGTAGTAACAAATTTTTGTTTGTTTTTAAAAAATCATTCATGTTTTGTTAATTACAGTTTATTTACTTTGTATCTCAGCTGTATCCCCATCAGTCATCCCTTCCTAATCTCACCCTCCCTTCTATAACATAGAATTTTAATTTTAAAAAGTCTAATTTTTTACGTGTATAGATTTCATTATGTTTATCATATCTTATAGGTCTATATAAGTGAGTATATCCCATGTTTGTCTTTCTCCTTCTGGGATATTTCACTCAGAATGATCTTTTCTAGGTCTCACCATTTGCCTGCAAATTTCATGATTTCCTCCTTTTTGATTGCTGAGTAGTATTCCATTGTATAAAAATACCACAATTTCTGTACCCATTCCACCGTTGATGGACATCTGGGTTGTTTCCAGGTTCTGGCTATTACAAATAGAGCTGCTATAAACATGGTTGAGCAAGTGTCTTTTTTGTGTACTTGAACAAACTTTGGGTATATACCTAGCAGTGGTATAGCTGGGTCTGGAGGAAGCACTATTCCTATTTGTCTTAGAAAGTGCCAGATAGCTTTCCAGAGTGGTTGTATCAGTTTACATTCCCACCAGCAGTGGAGGAGGGTTCCCCTTTCTCCACAACCTCTCCAGCATGTGTTGTCGCTTGAGTTTTTCATCTTGGCCATTCTGATGGGTGTAAGGTGATATCTCAGGGTCGTTTTGATTTGCATTTCCCTGATGGCTAATGAGGATGAGCATTTCTTTAAGTGTTTTTCTGCCATTCGATATTCCTCTGTCGAGAATTCTCTGTTTAGCTCTGTTCCCCATTTTTTAATTGGATTACTTGGATTGCTGCTTTTCAGCTTCTTTAGTTCTTTGTATATACTGGATATTAGTCCTCTGTCAGATAAAGGGTTAGTGAAGATTCTTTCCCAATCTGTAGGCAGTCATTTTGTTTTGATGACGGTATCCTTTGCTTTACAGAAACTTTTCAGTTTCATGAGGTCCCATTTATGAGCGGACATGGGGTAAGATGATCAATCCTCGTTTAGAAAGACAGATGGGATGTGCATTGAACGTATGACAGGAGTCTACTGAGCGCATCTGAAAGACTCTAACTAGCAGTGTTTTCAAAGCAAAGACTCATGACCAAACCTTTGGCAGAGGACAGGGAATCATAAGAAAGAAGGGGAGTTAGTCTGATGGGGAAAGGATAGGAGCTCCACAAGGACCAAATATATCTGGGCACAGGGTCTTTTCTGAGACTGACATTCAACCAAGGACCATGTATGGATATAACCTAGAACCTCCACTCAGATGTAGCCTGTGGTATCTCAGTAACCAATTGGTTTCCCAAAGTGAGGGGAACAAGGACTATTTCTAACAGGAACTCAATGACTGGCTCTTTGGTCTCCCCACCCCCGAAGGGAGGAGCAGTCCTGTTAGGCCACAGAGGAGGGCTTTGCAGCCAGTCCTGAAGATACCTGATAAAACAGGATCAGATGAATGGGGAGGAGGTCCCCCCTATCAGTGGACTTGGAAAGGGGCACGGTGGAGATGAGGGAGGGAGGGAGGGACTGGGAGGGAATGAGGGATCGGGACACGGCTGGGATACAGAGTTAATAAAATGTAACTGATAAAAAAAATAAAAAAAAACTGAAAAAAAGTCTAATTTTAGAAACATTGTCATCATTGCATAGATTATTATGTTGTCATTACTTCTTTTCCTTTGGATAGGGTTCTACAAACACTTCTTTTTAAAAAAAAAAGATTATTATTATCAGTTCTTACAATTAATTCAATTTGTGTCCCAGCTGTGATCCCCTCCCTCTCCTATCAATCCATCCTCCTTCCTTCTTCTCCCTCTATGTTCCTCCCATAGTCCACTGATAGAGGATGTCCTCCCTGCCTTACTAGCCTATCAGGTCTCATCAGGACTGTTTGCCTTGCCTTCCTCTGTGAACTGGCAAGGCTGCACCCCTACCCAAGGGTAAGGTGATCCGAGAGTCTGTCATGACCCTGCTCCCCTTACTATAGATCTCACTTGGATACTGAGTCTATGGGCTACATCTAAGCCAGGGTTTTAGGTCCTCTCCATGCATTGTCCTTGGTTGGAGTATCATTCTCTGCAGTGCCCCCAGAGCTAAGTTTTTTTTTTTTTTTTTTGGTCTCTGTTGCTCTCCTTGTGGAGCTCCTGTCCCCTCCAAGTCTTTTCATCTTCCCCTTCTTTCATAAAATTCCCTGCACTCTGCTAAAGTTTCTAATTACATGTATAATGGTTTTAGATTTTCAAGTGACCTTTGACGATATTGGTTTAAGAAGAACTCATGCTTCTGTCATCAGTATTTTTGGGGGCTGTAAAGGAGGATGAGAGTTAGCCCTGCTGAGGTCAGAGCCTAATTTCCTACAGGACAGTTAAGTGTTAATACAGCAATGTTGGAAACACAGAAGTAGAAAAATGCTTTTGAAAATAGATTGTTTTGTTGAATAATAATCATTTAAAATAAATTAATTATAATTAGGTTTCATTGTACTTATTGTCTTATCATTGCGCTAATCATCTGATACCTTTTCCTATTACAAAGGACCAAGTTTTCGTGATTGACTCTAAGTGTGAATCTGGAAAAGGACGATGCTCTTTCAACCCTAATGTGAACACTGTGTCCGTTATGATCAGTAAGTAGGAAATGAGAGAGGGAGGGGCTCAAATAGGAAAGAACACAAAGCTCACACATGGGTCAGTTTATTTAAAATGTTTAAATATGTACATGAGAAGATCATGTAACTTTGTGTGTTCTTATTTGCCTCTCCAAAAGGTTATCACCCTAAAATAACCTCTCATAACTCTCACTGTGTTATAAGGTTTGCTCTTTCCATTTGGTTGAAGTCACTAAATAATACAGATGTTTGAAATACTTCTATCAGTTAAATGCCAAGAAATGTTCTGAATTAGAATAACTCAGTTAGCTGGGCATGGTGGTGCATGCCTGTAATCCCAGCACTGGAGAGGCAGAGGCAGGCAGATCTCTGTGAGTTTGAGGCCAGCCTGATCTACAAAAATGACTCTAGGACAGCCAAGGCTACACAGAGAAACCCCACCTCAAAATAAATAAATAAGTAAATATAGATAGATAGATAGATAGATAGATAGATAGATAATAAAATAAATAATAAAGTTGAATAACTTGGTGTTTTACAACCCACTTAAAACCTCTAATCTACTAGCATGTCCAATGTCTTTTACTACTTAGAGTCTTTAATGTAGGACTACAAAGTAGTCAGATGTTATGTTTTTTAAAAATTCTCAAACGATTCTTGAAGCCTTTTGAATGAGATTTTTACAGTTATAGAGCAAAACATATTTGAGTAAAGTCAAAAGGCACAAGTTTATGTGCTTATAACCCTATAAAGGAATCCTGAAAACTCTCAAAATTCTTTCCAAAATGTTATTACTTAAGAACTTATTATTTATACAAAATGAAACAGGAATTTTTCTCTCTGCTATTAGAATCACTGAGAATATGAAGCAAGAAATTAAATCAGTTTCACATGCAGGATTTTTGGAAGACTTAAAATATACTTGATAATGTTATGTGCAATCAGATTAGAAAGCTGTAGGCCAAAATATGAGTTTATAATTGAGTGATGTGCTCATCACTGTTACTACACAGTAGGGATTACAACCCATGGTTTTATGACTAATGAGTTATAGCAAAATGGGAATTAATTCTGTATTACATTGGCTTATTAGCTAAATCTATATACACAGCAGATATTCAAACAAGTGTTTAAATAGCTGAACTGCCCCCCCCCAAAATTTCATTCTTATCTTTATTATCACTCTCTCAAATGTTGCCATGGTCTTTGTGTCCCACCTGGGTACGAGAAATGGGTGACAAGATGCCTGTCATGCCAGCTCTGTAACTGCTAGGGGCCTAGTTCAAAACCTGATGAACTCATTTTAGAAATGCTTCGTTCTGCAGTCTGTCCTGTCCAACAGGTATTATAAAGAGTATTTCAGATGGCCCAGTCCTGCAAAAAAAGGCCACAGCTAGAAGGTAAATATGAGAGAAATCAAGAGCACAGATGTACTTCAGGTCAATGGGGCAAACCCAAGGAAATTGATCCTTCCTCAAATAGTTAAGCTCTTTAGAGCTAGGTGGTCAGATCACTTCTCACCAAGTCAGTGTTTACTGCTCCTTACGAAGGATAAAAATTCAAATGAATCTTCAAAGTGAGTAGGTTTCTAATGACACGTATATCTAATGATACGTATAGCATATATTTGTATATATGTATATAAACTAATTGAATTGACCACCTATAACAAACTGTTTAATTTCAGACATTGTTTCTTTCCTATCACTTTATTTTTTTACAAGAGTCACTGCCGAAAAAGTAGTCTGTGTTTATGTTATGAGGAAACTTGTAGCCCTAAAGATCAAAATGTAGATTTTGAATGACTAGTTTGTTCATCAATAATATATTTTATAATATTAATGTAGTTTCTGTGTCATCAAGCAATAAAAAGAGTCTAAGTATTATGTCTATCTTTTAGATAAAAATCTTAGAAGTTGATCATGTGATGAGTACTATTAAGATCATAGCTCATTTCTTATCATTTATAAATGAAAATCTTAAGATTTGTGTGTTGAATGATGTTGCCCTGAATCCAAGTATGTTGCTTACTTGCTTAAATTAGAACAAGAAATTATTGGATTTGCTTGAAAAATAAACAATCATCACAACAAGAGCATATCAATATTATTTCTTTGTACATTTGGTAGGGAACAGAAACTAAATCATATACCAACCTAATTAGAATGAAGTACTAAGTTAAACCTCCTTGAACTTTAAAATAAGTTCAAAAGGCATTAGGATTTCTCTTTATCCATAGATGAGGAACTCTTCTCAGGAATGTACATAGATTTCATGGGAACAGATGCTGCTATTTTTCGAAGCTTAACTAAGAGGAATGCAGTCCGAACTGATCAGCACAATTCAAAATGGCTGAGTGGTAAGAAAACATTTAACGTATTTTTTCCCTTTGATGTCTTGCTTTATTTAAACTAGAATTTAATTCTGTGCTGCTCATAGGGAAAGGAGTTAAAAACTAAAGTATCAGACTTTGGCATAAATAGTTATAATTCTATACACTAGGTGACAAATATCTAAGTTAAATAGCCATATCCTTATTCAAATTGTTTGAGTTATTAATTATGAAACAATAGCCATAGAACTAGGTGAGTACAAATGTCAGCAATATATATCATGCATACCTCCACTTCTTAAATGGTAGTATATCCCAGTTAAATATGGTTTTAGTTCTCTTAATTGCTTTTGCATTTCCATAATTCTAAATCAAAGAATTCTTCTAATTCATGACAATGGATAGTTCATATGAATAAATTCTTTGTTTTAGTTAACATTAAGACTCAAAATTAAAGAATATTCGGGAATTGACTAACATTAAATAGAAATCAATGTTACAATGACTTTATGTTAATCCTGTTTAGTTGGTTCAATTTCTCAGGGTCATAAGGAGTTCACACCCTGAAATAAGGCTGATTTGATTTTTCTGTAAGATTCCAATCAGTTTCAGTCACGTAGAGGACGAAGAAGCCACTGAGCACTTACCATCCTGTCGTCAGGAAACTTGCAAACTCACTCTAAATTGCTCATTTAGTTAATAATGCAGGTTAGCATGAATCATCAAAATTGAGCGTTTTATTTCATTGATGGGGGAACATATGATTGTCATTTTTCTTCTTCAAATTATTCTGCCAGTACATCTAGAAATAAAATATTCTAAGAGTTATTTTGTTCCTGAAATAAAGAAGCCAGTCTTCTATGTCTGCACCAAGTATATTTTTCCCATTGGGAAGTGTCCTTTTAATTTAATTTGCTGTGTTTTACGGAAAAACAGTGTCAGGTTTTTGATTCCCGATCAGCAGTTATTTCTTGTTCTCTCTTCCTCCTCCTCTTCTTCTTGTTCTTCTTACTTCTCTTCCTCCTTGCCTTATTCTTTCCTGATTAAAGTTATGTTTTGTTTCCATTTATTGAAAATAGTATACAGTATATTCTAATTAGAGTTTCTCCTCCCTCAACTCCTCTCAGTTCCTCTTCATCTTTTCTCCCATCAAGATTTACGCCCTCTGACAAAGACATCTAAGAAATATTAATAAAGCAAAATTCTGTAAGTTAGAATAAAAACAAACAAATTGGAAAAGGACAAAACAACCAGTCATGGAAAAGATCCAAAGAAAACGCATAAGAAAGTCATGGAAACACAGAGACACACACATCTGCTCACACAGGAGTGCCATAAAAACATGACACCAAAAGACATAATATATATCTAAAGGACCTATAAGGTAAATAAGACAAAACAAAACAACTCCCGACTTAGCAATAGGAGAAAAAGACCCTCCAAAGATACCACTGAATTCATTTTGTTGTTGGGCATCTATTCTTAGACATGGGGCCTGCCTAAACCACTTTGGAAATCAATCTGGCAGTTTCTCAGAAAGTTAGAAATAGTGTTACCTAAAGATCCAGCTATTCCACTCCTGGCCATATATCTGAAAGATGCTCAACCATACAACAAGAGCATTTGCTCAACTGTGTTCATAGTACCTGTATTCATTATAGTCAAACTCTAGAAAAAACCTAGGTGTCCCTCAAGGGAGGAACGGATATAAAAATTGTACATCTACACAATGTAGTACATCAGCACTAATGTACTAATGTACTCAGCAACTAAAAACAAGGAAATCATGAAATTTAAAGGCAAATGGACGGAACTAGAAGAGATCATCCTGAGTGAGGTAGCAGAAAGACTCACATGGTATATACTCACTTAGAGATAGATATTAGCCATATACTATAGGATAAACATACTAAAATCTATAGTCCTAAAGAAGCTAGACAACAAGGAAAATCCTAGGAAAGAGGCTTAATCCTCATTCAGAAAGTCAAATAGGATAGCTATCAGAAGTAGAAGACAAGGAACAGGACAGTAGCCTTCCACAGAGGGCCTCTGAAAGACTCTATCAAGCAGGGTATGGAAGCAGATGCTAGACTCATAGCCAAACTTTGGGCAGAGTTCAGGGAATATTATGGAAGAAGAGAGAGATAGGAAGATTTGGAGGGGACAGGAGCGCCACAAGGAGAGCAACAGAGCCAACAAATCAGGTCTCATGGGATCCTGCAGAGACGGATGCACTAACAAAGAACCATGTATGAAGAGGACCTAGACTTTCTGCTCAGATGCAGCCTATAGGCAGCTCAGTCTTCATGTGGGTGCTCTAGTAAGGGGAGCACGGGCTGTCTCTGACATGGACTCTTTTGCCTGATCTTTTACCACTTCCCCCACGGAAGTGATTACCAGGACACAGAGGAAGAAGAAACAGGCAGTCCTGATGGGACTTGATAGGCTAGGGTCAGATAGTAGAAGAGGAGGGCTCCCCCATTTTGAGAAATGGCGGAGGGAATTAAGGGGGACGGGAGAGGGAGGGTGGGACTGGGAAGAGATGAGAGAGGGGACTACAATCAGGTTATAAAATGAATAAATTATAAAAAAAAATTTTGAAAAAAAATGAGCAGTTTACTTCTCCAATGAGACAACCATTGAAGAAACCAAACATTGGTCTGTTTAACTAAAGCTATTTGTCCCGTTTGATACTCTCTGTGAGGTATGTTGTCTCTTATCATTGCTTCTTGAAATCTTGCCTATGAACAGCGGATTATTCACTGGTGGGAAAGGAATGCATCTATCGCCTATTTTAAAGAGCAGCGGGTGGGTTTTTATCGTGAGATCACAGTAAGTGTCTTTCCTCTGCAGAACCTATGTTTGTGGATGCACACGTGATCCCAGATGGCACTGATCCCAATGATGCCAAGGTGTATTTCTTCTTCAAAGAGAAACTGACCGACAACAACAGGAGCACAAAGCAGATTCATTCCATGATTGCGAGAATATGTCCTGTAAGGCCACTGGAATTTCTATTTAAAGAAAGACTCTAAATTATGTAGTATGTTTTCCAGTATTTCAGCATTTTTATTATTTACCATTATCACTGAATAAAATATAGGAAAAAATATTTTTTTAGTGTATAATGCCTTTTACAGTTTCTGTGAGATAATTATATCATATTTCAGTAAAAGCATTTAGGAAAATACTTTGTTTAATTTTTTTTTCAACATAGAGCTCATTTTGCAACTCTGAACTGTGCCGCATTCAAACAAATGGGAAATTGTATATTACCACGGGAAACAAAATAATTCTTGTAAATAAGATGCATTTGAATATCAGTAAAACATAATTATGGTGGAGCCACATGTAATCATCAAAAATCAAGATGTGCTTTTATTATTTTAATGAGCAAGTATCACTGTATTAGCAGTACATATAAAAACTGATATAATCTTCTATGGGCTCTTTATATATTTCATTGGTTTATTTAAGATAATTTTATCAGATATATTTATTGAAATATCTAGTGTCTACTTATCTTTAAATATTTCAATATTCTATTGACTAAAACTCAGCTGTTTCTCAATAATTTGGGTCAACATAACAAAGTTAGCAGATACAAAAAGGCTATTGGACTCAGAGGAAAACAAAAGTCATCAATAGACTATTCGAAAGATCAAAAGCGATGATCTGTTTATTGTCCAGGAATATGTATATAATATACAGTCCACTCAGAAATGCTAAGAAATGGAGATAAAATAGAACTATCTGGCACCATCTGATACGGGGCATACCCACTCTGCTGAACATAGTGAGCTCTGAAAGCCAAATGTATACAGTAAATGTTATTTTTATGTAAGAAAATGAGTAATTGCCTCAGCAAGGGGCAGACAGTTATATATTCAAAATATGAATATTTCTGTCACATATTGTAAAAATCTGAGCCGTATATTTATATCTCCACACAGTTCAATTCCAGTTGACATTCTACTATAAAAAGATTAATCATAAGATATTGTAGATCCCAGCTTTTCTTTATTGATGATTAACCTTTCTAATCTTCAGATTGTAATAAGTTATGAGTAAGAGTTTTAGTTGAATTTTTAACACAAAGTGTATCTCCAGTCATCTAAACTGTATTAATAAAATTCTTTCAGAATGACACTGGCGGACAGCGTAGTCTTGTCAACAAGTGGACCACATTCTTAAAGGCAAGACTTGTGTGCTCAGTCACAGATGAAGATGGCCCAGAGACACATTTTGATGAATTAGGTTCGTGGATGTGAGAGTGAACATTGTGTCTGAGAAGGACTTTAAAAGAGTATCAGGTGTCTTAACAAAGTGTCAGAGAGAATGTGTCTTCTCTGACTATTTACTCTGCTCACTGGTGTCTTTAAATATTTACGTTATTGAGTACACCATTGAGTGCACTGAAAACATGAATGAATGTAGGTTGGAAGGACTTCAATAATTTATATACATGCATGATTGTTTGATTTTTTATAAATTCATTTATATTATATAAAGTTGTAATATCATGATCTAAATAAGTCCTTTTTTTTTTCTTGTTTTTCAAGACAGGGTTTCTCTGTGTAGCCTTGGCTGTCCTGGACTCACTTTGTAGACCAGGCTGGCCTTGATCTCACAGAGATCCAACAGCCTCTGCCTCCGCTTCCCTGATTGCTGGGATTACAGGCATGTGCCACTGCACCTGGCAATAAATCTAAATTTAAATATTTTAAAATCATTTTATTATGTAATATTCTCCTTAAAATTCTGATGTTATGATTTAAATCAGTTTATATAATAACATACACAGAGATATATTTATATAACCACTGTGTTTAGTAGGATATTTAATAAAGTTTAAGAAAATGTGTTCAATTATAAATTACAAGAGTTATGCGTCCATCTTAGTTCTTCTTGCTAATTCAGACAAAGTATTCTTCCTGTGAAAGAAGGACTATGATCTCCAGATAAAATAAGGATTAATAGTGCCGCCAGGAATAGCTCTCTGTAGGTGAAGTACCTTGTTATATATCATAACACTGTGATAATTAAGCTCCATTTAGAAATAACTCTTTTTCAGACATTATTCATTGAAATGTATAATACAGTTTTTTTCTCAGACTTTGAGGCATATGGTGTGGTAAGCAATAAATATCCATAATGACATGCAAAATTTCAGTGGTTAAAAAGTTATAAACCCAGAGGAGGCTGTTGGTCCCCTTAAAAGGCATTTTTCTATCAGGTAGTCTGTGGTTCTTCAGGGCTCAATACTGATGTTTTATTTTATTGTATTATAAATACATCTGAATCTGCCTTAGGATGTAAAGTCTTGTTAGAGGAATGGTTAGGTAAGGTAGTCCCATCAATTTTGAGCATGAGCATAAGTAAAGTTTTGTTTCTTATGAAGGGAGGGCCCTGTGCAGATTGTCTTTAGCATTGCAACTTTAAATCATAGGTTAAAAGGAAATTGAGAGTTGCCGTATTTTAAAATTAAAACTAGTGTATCATCAGTAACGGATTTTGATAAAACACAAAAGCAGGCAACCGGAAAGCATATGTGGTATTCCTCTCATGGACACTACGGTTAAGGTTTGTTTTCTCTTTTCCCTTAAAAAATCAAGGTTTTCAAAGTTCTAGTCTATGGATTAGACTATATAGTGTTTTCTGCTTAGTATTTATACATCTTCATTTCCATAGAGATACAGTTTACATAAATGCCCTCAGTGCCAGGCTAACATTTTGTTTAGGTTGCCAAGTTGTATGTAGTACTTTTCAAAAATACCTTCCTGAGAACTACTTTTTATATTCGAAATTATTGTTTTAAAGTAATTTTAAAAAGCTATTAACATCTTGGAAGCTGAAGAGAATGTTGTCTTTCTTTGTATAGAGGATGTGTTTCTGCTGGAAACTGATAATCCAAGGACCACCCTCGTGTATGGCATCTTTACCACGTCAAGGTAATTATTAAACAGCTACAACTCTTCGGTTAATCCGTTCCCATTTTACTTATTTTTGCCAAACTAAAATATGTATGATCTCAAATGTTTCTGAAATAGTTTGCAAAGAGCATCTTAAACAAATCCATGTAGTTTTCTAGAAGAAGAAAAAAACCTATGTGTTAAATTGAAGAAGTAAAATGCTTGAAATATTTCGTGTAAATATATAAACTAAAGAGTAATATATCGAATAAACTCTTTAGAGCCTTAGGTTTTGGTGAGTGATGAATATGTTTCTTTCCTGGATTTTGGGTAGCACAAGTATATACCTACATGGAGGCATACACACTTAATTATTTAAAATTTTATAACAAATGTGCACTAGGAAAACTTTAAAAATTGTTTGAAGTTACATTGAAATAACTTTCATTTTTTTTCACTAATCTAAAGTGATGACTATGACATGCCTCTAACAAAAACTGAACTGGTTCCATTTTTCTGTCATATGACAATTTTTTTGCATTTCAAAATAGGTTTAATATTTTCTAGTTTGACTTGGAGACCAAGGGCAACTTTATTGAGTTTTGCGCTACTTTTCCCATATCCTCAATTTTTTTCTTTGTACATTTCTGATGATTAGTTTTGTACTCCAGTGTTAGTGTGAATTCAGCCCTATACTCTAGCCATGTCTCTTGGGCCATTCTGTAGGATGTATTGATTCCTTTTCATTTATCAGAAAACTTCAAAACAGTGATTGAAAGTATTCTTCTCTAAGTGACACCTCCGTGAGAAAGACGTCTTGCTTTCGTGAGACCCTGACTTAGATCCCTGATACCTATGCAAATGCCAAGCATGGCAGCATAGCTCTGATGTTCACTGGGATGTAGAGAGAGAGCTGGGGCCTGGGGAGCTTGCTGGCTAACTAGTTTCACCAGAACAGCAAACATTAGGTTCCCTGTGAGACCTGTGTTAAGGGAATATGGCCAGAAATGAAAGAACAAGATGCCTGTTGTCATCTTTTGATATTTGCATGCACAAATGCACATACCTCCACACAGTAGGTATACACCTCTACACACGTGCACTTGCTCATACGCAAGACACAGAAAGTGGGGGGGAGATCATAAAATGGGTAGCAATTGTAAATTTAGATGAGCTTCTCAAAATAAGAAGTTGGCAAGAATATTGATTATCTATCATTTATGTTTGCACCGAAAGACATCTATCTAGTCAGATGTCCTGGATGTTGTGCTGTAGCTACTGTTCTAGCAGATGACTAGTCTCACTTCAGTTCATCAAGAACTGAACAGCAGTAGGGAAAGGATGACGAAAGCCTTTGACCCCAGCACTTGGGAGGCAGAGGCAGGCGGATCTCTGTGAATTCAAGGCCAGCCTGGTATACAAAACCAGTTGCAGGACAGCCATGGCTTGTTACCCAGAGAAACCCTGTCTTGAAACAAAGAAAGGAAAGGAACGGAAAAGAAAAGAATTGGACAGCAAAATAATCAAATTTTCTATAACATTGGTTTTAGTAAAATATTTTATAGTTTATCTGTGTCAAAAGGTAACTTGAGTATTAAAAATTAGAAATTACCATTTGTAACTACTGCTATTAATGGTTAACAATATAGCTTTATTTCCATGCACAGCTTTTTCTATTAAGCTTTTAGTTTGGAGTCAATATTTAGTATAGAAGCATGATTCTCAATTATTCTGCCCTAATAATAAGGGGAATCATTTTTATTAAGGATTTAAACAAATTTGAAAGAGTTTTAGATCCTTTGAGGGAACATGAGTGTACCCACATGCCTGTTTTTCCATAGGTGCTGTGTGGTGTCAGTTCATGTGTATGGGGGTGGGGGTACCCATGAAGCTATGTTAATGTGTGGGTGCGGAAGCCAGAAAACAAAAAGTCAGATGTTCTACCACAGGAGTCATTATCCTACATTTTTTGAGACACACACTTCCAGAGACCTGGATTCACCAAAAGGGCAGGATAGCCTGGGCGGTGAGACCCAGTTATCTACCTGTCTATGCCGCCCATTCAATGGAGTCATGACCACACTTCACTAATTATGGTTTTTGTTGTTTGTTACGTGGGTACTGGGATTGAACTTGGGTTCTCATGCTTGCATGGGCAGTGCTTGATGGATTGTGCTCTCTCCTCATCTCTGGACCATTTTTCATGGAGAAAATAAAATGGAAAATACACAAATAAAGACAACATAGACTTCGCCAACTGTTAATCAGAAAATCATGGAAGAACATTGGAGTTAGTTTAATACTACCATAAAAAGACATAATATTCACATGTTAATGGGAGTTATTTCAGAGTGAAATCATAATGCTATTCATGGTTGTTTAGAATTAAAATTCATATTTTGTTTATTTTTTGTTTTTATTTTTTCTTTTACTAAAAATAGATTATTTTTCTCATATAATATATCTTAATTATGGTTTCTCTCCCTCTGTGTCTTCAAATTCTCCCTCACACTCACACCCCAATCTAGATTCAGCCTCTTTCTTTCTCTCATTAGAAAACAAATAAATTTGTAAGGGATAATAATAAAATACAATATAATACGAGGAAACAAAAAGTAACTCACCAGAATTCGCCAAAACGAACAAACTAAAGGAAAGAGCCCAATTGAAGACACAAGAAACAGAAAACCTCCCACACATTGTACACTTAGAAATCTTAGAAAAGTTATAAAACTGGAAGCCATACTATGTAAACAAAGGACCTGTTGGATTAAAAACGAGAAAGAACATATAAGTAAATCAATACAAAAATACAGAATAATAATATAAATCTTCGTTTTTTAAAAGGGAAAGCCCCGACACAGCAAGGAACCTACAAAGCTTGCTTTCTGTTGGCCATCTGCAACTGGGGATGCTGCCTGCTCTTGAAAGTCGTTGGTTTCGTCAGTGAAACTTTTGTAGAGTAAACTAAATTTTCATTGGCAAGTGGTTTTCAATTGGAGATAGCTTTGGGGCTGGGGAAAAGAGTGGAGGTTTACTCTTGCTCCCCATCTGATGCAGCCCCGGGCCTCATTCTCTGTGAGTTCATGTGTGCCTTAATAATCTTAAAGCACACATGGGCCTTGCTTTCCTGGTATTCCCTTTGCCCTTCCGGCTCTTATTCTCTTTCATCTACCACTAGATTCCCTGAGCCCCGTTAGGGAGAGATTTGATGGAGATGTCTTTCTTTGGACGAAGTGTTCCAAGGGCTTTCGCTCTGCAGAATATTTGCCTGTGGGTCTCTGTACTCATTCCCATCTGCTGCAGGAGGAAAGATCCCCATTGCTGAGTGACAAGGCAGTGATCTGCTTTCCTAGCCAGACTGCTCAAATTCACATTTTTATACAATCATTACTAAATGTTTGCTGCTGCTGAAATAAACTAATTGGAAATAACCATCATTCTATTTTTTTTTGGAAATGTTAAAAACTTTACTGTAGCTTATTACTGTCTATTCCCTGTGCGAAGTAATTAAATATAGTAATGATTTATGTCTCTATGCCTTATTTCAAAATAACTGGATAGGATTACATTTTTTTCTAAGTGCACAAAAGCATTTAACTTTCCATGGTAAATATCAGCTTTTTATTTAAACATTATTTATGTGCAGTATGTATTTTTATGACATGCTTCTTTATCCATTTATGTTTTATATGTGTGTGTGTGCGTGTGTGTGTACACGTGTGCTACAACACACATGAGGGGTCAGAGGACAACATGTGGATGTTGGCTTCCTGTTTTCATGTTGTGTGACAGCGGAGTCCAAGCCAGCTTGTGGGACTTGATGGGTGGTATGGTTACCCACCAGCCATCTCACTCAGGCATTTGTACCGTATTTAAAGAGAAATAAAACAGAATCTTTGCTTTCATTTTCAGCTCTGTTTTTAAAGGCTCGGCAGTGTGTGTGTATCATTTATCTGATATACAGACGGTATTCAATGGGCCTTTTGCCCACAAAGAAGGGCCCAATCACCAGCTGATATCCTACCAAGGTAGAATTCCATATCCTCGCCCTGGAACTGTAAGTACCCATGAAATTTGCTTCCATCATACTTAAGCAAATATTGCATTTATACTTGTTGAATGTAACTATGGTGCCATGGTGATGCACATTATAATTCTTCAGCCTATGGTTCCAGCGTAATCCTCTCTGTGCATGAGATTTTTGCTAATATGTCATTTATGTTCTAGAAATTGCTATTTCTAATTTTAAAGCTCTTACTTTGAAAAATTCAGTGGAAGACGTCTTGAACTCAGATCCCAAGTTCTGGAATGAAAGGCATGCACCAACATGCCCAGCCTGCTAGTTGTTTTATTTGTATTTGTTTGCTGTTTTTTAAACTTTTTTATAGTTTGATATTAAGAAATTTATCTTATATAATGATACTCACATGAATATCAACTTAGAGATAACTTACTTTAACAGCTTTTTTTTTTTTTTTTCAATTTCTGTGTCTGCCTGAATGACCAGTGGTTAACTGAAAAAAATTAGTGAAGCAAGTGTTTAAATCCTTGAGCCAATTGAAAATGAAAGCACAACTCTCCAGACCTTTGAGGGTGTGTCTAAGTGAGTTCTAAAAGAAACATATGTAACTGTGAATGTTTGCATGAAAAAGTGAAAATGGACCTGGAGAGATGGCTCAGTTGATAAGATCACTTTTTGCTCTCACAGAGGGCCCAGGTTCAATTCCCAGCACTCACGTCACGGTTCACAATCATCTGTGACTCCGGTTCTAGTGAACCTAATTCCTCTTCTGACCTTTGTGGGTACCAAGATTGCACAGGATACACCTACATACAGGGAAAACACACACATGAAATAAAATCAATAGATCTAATATTTTAAAGTAAATAAGGCTCAGCAGTTAAGGGCATTCGTCACTCTCGCAGAGGACCCGCGTTTGTTTCTCAGCACCTGTATGTTCACAACCATTCATACCTCCAGTTTCAGGAGCTCCAATGCCCTCTTCTGGCCTTTTCCGGGACCGAGCACACAAGGATGCACATAAATACATGCAGGCAAAACAATGACACATCAAATAAAATGAATAAATCTAATAAAATACCAAAGGTCTCCAATAGCCAGCCATGTACTTAAAAGTCTTAGAAAAGTAACAAGGGAACTTCAAAAGCAGTTGGCAGCAAGAATAAAAATATTATGGCAGAGTGTTCTGTCTTTTGTTTTGTTTTGTTTTGTTTTGTTTTTCGAGAGTGGGTTTCTCTATGTAGTCTTGGCTGTCCTGGAACGCACGCTGTGGACCAGGCTGGCCTCCCAAGCCCTGGGGTTAAAGGTGTGAGCCACTGTCATCTAGCTTTATGGCAGAGACTAATGAAATATACATGTAAAGAGCAATGCATACAATCAAGCAAGCACAACACAGTCAATAGATACATGAGACTGATTCCTAACAAAAAAGAAAAAAGACCCAAGATAGTACAACTAGAGAGTTCTCTAATGAAGTACACAACTGTTAGGGGATACTTTTATAGCCCAGAAATCTTGATAATCTGGAAGAACTTGATAAATTATGAAACGCATATGACCTGCCAGAGTTAAATCACGAAAACACAAACAACTTAAACAAGTCATAACACACAAGGAGACTGAAGGAGCAATAAAAAGTCTCCTTAAGGAGAGAAGGACAAGATGTGATTACTGCTCCATTCTACCAAACTTTTATGGAAGGGCTGACAAGAGTACTGATCAAGCTGTTCATAACATAGAAACAGAAAGAAAGAAAGAAAGGAAGAAAGAAAGAAAGAAAGAAAGAAAGAAAGAAAGAAAGAAAGAAAGAAGGAAGGAAGGAAGGAAGGAGAGAAGAGAAAGAAAGAAAGAAAGAAAGAAAGAAAGAAAGAAAGAAAGAAAGAAAGAAAGAGGAACATTAACAAAATAATTCCACTGAAGCAGTATTCTCCTGAAGGTAAAAGCAGATAAAAAACATAACAAAATGAGGTAAAACTATGGGCTGCTCTCTGAGATGAACACAGATACAAGTGTACTTTTTCCCTCTTTTTCTTTTTTTTATGCTTCTCTTATACAATGCATCTGAACTGTAGTTTCCCTTCCCTCCCCTCCTCCCAGTCTCCCTCTACCTTACCCCTCCCCTAAATCCACTCTTCCTCTGTTTTCCTTGAAAGAGCAGGCCACCTAGGGATATCAACATAGCAACGTGCAACCAAACTGAGTACAAACTCTCATATCAAGGCTGGATGAGATTACCCAATAGGAGGAAAAGGGTCTTAAGAGCAGTCAGAGACACTCCTCTGCCCACTGTGAGGAACCCCACAAAAACCCCAAGCTAAATAGCACAACATGTATGCAGATGGCTTAGGGCAGACCCATTCAGGCTCCGTGATTGTACCTGTGAGCTCCTATTAGTCCTGCTTAGTTGATTTTGTGGGCCGTGTTTTCATGATGTCCTTGACTCCTCTGGGTCCTACAATCCTTCCCTCCCTTTCCGGTGGATACAAATATTCTTAATAAAAAACTTAAAATTTGTATTCAGGATATGAATCTCACAAAAGTTTTCAAATGTTGGTTCACTTTATGACATCAGAGGGGATTTTTTATATTGTCCCATCTTTCGTTTTCTTAATTTCTTAAGTTATTTCACTGACAAGATTTTTCTTTTAATTAATTTATTTATTCACTTTGTATCTTGATAAAAGCCTCCTCTCTCCTCTTCTCCAAGTCCCATCCTCCCTTTCTTTTCCCCCATCTCTCCCTGTTCCTCAGAGAAGAGGAGCCATCCCCTCATCAACCCACACCAGTTCATCAAGTCACATCAGGACTCAGCTTGTCCTCATCTCCTGTGGCCTGGCGAGGCAACACTGCCAGAGGGAAGTGATCATAAATCAAACAACAGAGTCCATTTCAGAGACAGACTGTGCTCTCCTTATTAGGAATCCAAAAGCAAGCCTGAGCTGCCCAACTGCTACATCTATGTAGGGGGCCTAGGTCCAGTCTATGCATGGTCCTTGGTCTTCACAAGCCCCTCTGGATCCTGGTTAGTTGGCTCTGTTGGTCTTCTTGAGGAGCTCCTATCTCCTCCAGTTACTTTCATCCTTCCCTCCACTTTTCGACAAGACTCCCTATACTTTGCCCAGTGTTTTGCTGTGAGTCTCAACATCAGTTTCAGTCCTCTACTGGTGGGACCTCTCAGAGGACAGCTTTGCTAGGCTCCTGTCTGTGAGCATAGCAGAATATGATTAATAGTGTAAGAAGTTGGCTCTCTCCTGTGGGGTGGGTGGGTCTCAGTTTGCGCCAGGCATTGGTTGGACATTCCCTCAAACTCCAACCCAAATAGGTTCACTATACCCAAGAAAACACAGGACATAAATAACTTCACTACAGCAAAACCTAAAGAAGACAAGCACACAAACACAATGCTGCCACTAACACCATACTAAAAAGAACTAATGATTATTGGTCATTAATATTTCTCAACATCCATGGACTCAATTCTCTAATAAAGACACTGCAGTGCTAACAAATGGATGCATAAACAAGACCCAACATTCTGGTGCATACAAGAAACACACATCAAAAACAAAGACATTACTTCAGAGTAAAGGGCTGCTTAAAAGGTGTTCCAAACAAACAGACCCAACAAGCAAGCTGGAGTACCCATACTGTCTATTTTTTTTAATCCACTAAGATTAAAGGGATTCTCTATCTCCTGAAAATTACACACACACACACACACACACACACACACACACACAAACACGTACGAGTTTGAGTCTCAGGGTAAGAAACTCAAAGACTGAACATTGACATTCTTTTTATATAGAAGAAGCAACTTTTAGTTACTTAATCATGGCTATCAAGTAGCTTGATTATAGAATCTATGATTTCATTTAAAATAGCTCAAAATAACCTGGGCAGAACACTAACTGCTTCTAAACCTGAGGAAAACAACAAATAGATATAGTCATCTCAGGGTACTTCATTTCTGATAGTAGATCTGAAGAAAACTGACCTAGAAGGATAGAAGGGGAAAAAAGGCTGAGAAAATTTTATTTGAGTAAAACCATCTATTTCACTCAAATTTTTTCAAGTATGTGTGGAAGTCTCACTACTAACTGAATTAAGGATGAATTATATGTTTTTAAATTTTTAACTTCTCTATAATTTATTTCCTTTACATCCTGATTGTAGCTCCCTGCCTCACCTTTTCTTAATCCCACCATCCCTTCTTCTTTCCCTGTATTATCCTCCCTTAGTCCTCAGAAAGGGGGAGCCCTCCTTCCCTACCATCTGACCCCATTCTATGAAGTCTCATTAGGGCTGTCTGCATACTCTTCCTTTGTGGCCTGGCAAGCTCCCCAACCCCACACCAAGGGAAAGTGATCAAAGAGCTGTTAACAGAGTCCATGTCAGAGGCAGCCCACAAAGAGACTGAGCTACATCTGAGTAGAGGGTCTAGGTCCTCTCCATGCATGGACCTTGGTTGATGCATCAGTCTCTGCAGGCTCCCCTGGGCTCAGATTTGTTGGCTCTGTCAGTCTTATGGAGCTCCTGTCCCCCCTGGGTCCTTCTGTTCCCCTGTTCTTTCCCATAACTCCCTGTACTCTGACCAAAGTTTAGCTGTGAGTCTTAGTATCTGCTTCGATCCCCCGCTAGGTGTAGTCTTTCAGAGGATATCTGTGGTAGGGTGCTATCCTGTTCACTCTCTTCAACTACTTCTGTTGTCTATTCTACTTGCCCTTCTGAATGAGAATTATGCATCCTCCCTATGGTCCTCCTTGTTATTTAGCTTCTTTAGGTCTGTGGATTGTAATATGGTTTTTCTGTATTATATGGCTAATATCCACTTACAAATGAGTATATACCATGTGTGTCTTTCTGGTTCTGGGCTACCTCAATCGGGATGATTGTTTCTAGCTTCATGTATTTGCCTGCCAATTTCATGATTTCCTTAATAGCTGGGTAGTATTCCATTGTGTAAATGTACAATTTCTGTATCCATTCTTTGTTTGAGGGACATCTAAGTTGTTTCCAGATTCTGGCTATTATGAATAAAACTGCTGTGAACATAGTTGAGCAAATTTCCTTTTTGCATAGTGGAGCATCTTTCAAATATACGTCGAGGAGTGGTATAGCTGTGTCTTGAGGTAACACTGTTTCCAATTATCTTTGAACGCACCAGGTTGATTTCCAAAGTGGTTGTACAAGTTTGCATTCCCACTAGCAATGTCTCCACATCCTTGCCAGCATGTGCTGTCACTTGAGATTTTGATCTTAGCCATTCTGATTAAGGTGGAATCTCAGAGATGTTTTGATTTATATTTCCCTTATGATAAGGACGTTGAACATTTCTTTAAATGTTTCTCTGCCATTCGATATTCCTCTGTTGAGAATTCTCTGTTTAGTTTTTACCTCATTTTTAATTGGATTATTTGGTTTGCTGCTGTTTAATTTCTTGTGTTCTTTATATATTTTGGATATTAGCCCAAATGTCGGACGTGGGGTTGACGAAGATCTTTTCCTAGTCTGTAGGCTGTCAATGTGTTCTGTTGATAGTGTCCTTTGCTTTACAGAAGCTTTTCAATTTCATGAGGTCCTTTTTAATTGTTGATCTTAAAACCTGAACTGCTGGTGTTTTATTCAGGAAATTGTTCCTGTATCAATGACAAATGCACTGAGAGAGAAATTAGGGAAACAACACCCTTCACAATAGCCATGAAAAAACAAAACAAAAACATAAAATACTGTGCTGTAACCATAAACAATCAAGTGAAAGACTTGTATGACAAAAACTTCAAGTCTCTGAAGAAAGAAATTAAAGAAGATACCAGAAGATGGAAAGATCTCCCATGTTTATGGATTGGTAGGATCAACATAGTAAAAATGGTCATCCTGCCAAAAGCAATCTGCAGATTCTATATAATCCCTATCAAAATACCAACACAATTATTTACAGGCCTTGAAAGAACAATTCTCAAAATCAATAGAAAAAAATAAACAAACAAAAAAATAAAAACAAATATCGAAAAACAGAATAGCTAAAACAAGCCTGTATAATAAAAGATCTTCTGGAGGTATCTCCAGCCTTGATCTCAAGATGTACTATAGAGCAACACTAATAAAACTGCATGGTACTGGTATAGAAACAGACTGGTGGATCAATAGATTTCAATTGAAGACTCAGAAATAAGCCCACACACCTACACACACTTGATTTTTTAGCAAAGCAGCCAAAACAAAACAATGGAAAAAGATACCATCTTCAACAAATGGTGTTGGTCTAACTGGATGTGTCCATGTAAAAAAAAGAAAATAGATCCATATAGATCCATTTAGCACCCTTCACTAAACTAAAGCCCAAGTGGATCAAAGACCTCAAAATAAAAACAGACACACTAAATCTGTTAGAAGAAAAAGTAGGGAAGAGCCTTGAATTATAATTTTTTAAATAACTAGAAATTGATCTAATTAAGCTTATACCTTAAAACAGAAAAGTAAAGGATGCCTGTGATTGATCTGGTGTGTTTTTTCCAGTACGTAAACCTATAATTCAGGAGCAATGCATTTGTGAACTCAATAAAACTCCACACCCTCCCTTCTGTAGCTTAAATGAAACCTCAGTAAAGCATAAAACATTGTAAAAGAGACACATTTATTAAACTGAGGTTTCAGAATCTCTTGAAGAATATTCTGAAGCCAACTTGTTCTGGACTTCTGAACACTGATTTTGTATATTATTTTGTACAATATACAAAGCAGCAACTTTAACTTAGCCATGATGGAGACATTTATGCAGCTGAAATCAGCCTCATTCCACCTATGGCTCTTCCCCCATGTGGCACCTTAAAAGCCGCTTTGACATGTGCACAGGGCTTTGAGAATTACATAGAAAACCACTGTTGAAAAGCAATAATTGTGTACACTGTGGGAAGAGTTCAACCCTTCTCCACAAATAAACCGAGGCTAAATTAGAAAATTCTGCTAACAGTCCCATTTTTTAAAGCTCTTAAAAATAAGCATTTTCCTCTGTTCTAAAACAGTGTGGAACAAGCCAGGGATTAGTGACACACATCTGGAACAGGCTCTGTGCAAAAAGGGAGTAGTCAGTGCTTAAGACATTTTTCTATAATGTGGTTTCTTACATCTGGTATTGAGACCACAACAGCTCCTTTAAATCCAGAAATTGTCAGATGAGTGCTCCTTGGGGAATCAAAGGGGCAGGGTGGAGGAATGACCCCAAAACTCCTCCTAGAGAAGTATGCTTCCCCGAAGATCTGGTCACTCCACCCTGAGCCCAGAAAAACACCATGAAGTCAGCTTTCTAACTCAGTTGCCAGTGGCTGCCTCAGCCCTGGGCTTCCTGCTACTGTAGCCAAGAGAACTTTAGCCAAGTGAACTCCAACAGTCCTTTTCCTCCAGGGTCAAGAATGCTGTCCTTGTGTCTGAAGCCTTCCCAATGAGGAATCAACTGTGCTCGTCACTCTTTATTTCTCCACACAGTAGTCGGGTTGCCAGGTCAACCTCATAAATATATAACTTTGTTTTTTAAGCAAATGACACTGGCAGAAATCCTATACCCTCATTCTCATGTTCCCTGTAGGTGCTTCCTTCAAAGCCGGGTGTGTGAGTGTGCTAGCAAACAGTCCAAACAGCAAGCACCAGAAAGTGCTGGGAAGACTGCCAATTGTGTCATAATGTTTTTCCATAAGTATCTCAAGTCTGTGGAAGAAACAAGACACCTTTGGTATGTTGCAAAGGGGCATCCAGAGACAGCAGGCTCTCTGTGGCTGAGCGAATGTGCCACATTATCTTTCTGGAGTGAGGGCAAAGCTTCTGTGGATTCTTTGTATAGCCTGTCCATCCTGCTGAAGCAGAACTTAATAAAGTACTCATTTTTAACTCCGATTTAGATGTGTTCCAGAACTGTGTTCTCCAGTATCCCAAGGAGATACTGGAGTTCCCTAAACAGCAACTTCTGTTTGCTCTTCTACAAGTTTCTTCAGTGATCCTATTTAGCCCCAGTTCTAAATTTGTCTTCTTTTTGAGGTTATAATTTAATTACAGTCTTTCCTTCCCTTTTCTCCCTCCAAGCTCCCATTTACACAACACTCCTTACTCTCCTTCAAATTCATGATCTCTCTTTTTTTATTTTTTAGTAATTGTTATTTCATGCATGGTTTTGTAGGTGTGTGTGTGTGCATTTGTGTGTGTGTATATATGTATATTCCTAATTACTACATGTCCAGTCCCATAATGTTACCTGTATATTTACTTTAATGAGATTTGTGTGTGTGTGTGTGTGTGTGTGTGTGTGTGTGTAGGTAGAGATCAGTAAAAATAGCTTCCACATGTAGGTCTCAGGGATGAAACATGTCAAATTTGGCAGTCAGTGCCTTTACCTGCTGAGTCCTCATTGTATATTCATTTTTAAAGTACTGACCCTTTGGCGTATATGACAGTTGGTCCTCAACCACGGTTTGTTGTTTACATTTTATGTGTGTCTCCAGTTAATACCTTGTCGTCAAAGAAGATGTTTATCTTCGTTATTAGTGTGCTTGTATCTCGAAAGCCACAACAATGCCTTGATCTAATGTTCACTACAGGACTTTTCAAATGGCATTTTAATGTCCATAAATGTCCAAAGAAGATACACATATGTATTGGTTTAGAACTTAGTTGGTTCTGAGAATTTCCATCACAGACCCGAGGAGAAGAACGCAGGGGGAATAGAGGCGGTGGCAGTGCTTGTGAACCACCTGAGGGGAGCCCAGCATTAGGTGGGGATGCAACTCTCAGGGTTCTCTTTTACGCGACAGTTGCTGTTTTCAGCTTTTCTGTTGGCACATCAGCATAGTCAAGATGTCTCAGAAAGTAGCATTTAACACTTCTTCTTAAGAGGATAGAACAACTGGGAAGACAAGTACTTAAGGAATTTAACTAAAATTATTTAATGATGATCTTTCTAATACAAAGAGTCCACAGAATGAGGACGATTATGTTATGATGTGTGATGATATGATGACTTTGTTATGTGCTTAGTGACTACGCCATCTTTTTCTTTTTTCTATTCACATCTTTTCACCATCCTTTGATCCCTCCAAATTTTCCCATACCCCAGATGAGCTTTCTAAAATTATTATTTTTTATATAATTATTACCACACACACAAACTTACTCTTGCAAACTACCGAGTCCATTTAATATTGCTCCTATGTACATGTGATTAGGGGGCCTGGTCTCTTGATAAAACTGATTCTCTCTCTGTCAGGAGCTCTTCATCTAGTGGTGGGACTTTGTGAAATTTCCTACATTCATATTCTGATGTCAAATAGCATTCATTAGGTAGTTCCTGTTTATGCAAATATACTGTTGAGGTCTCAGGATCAGCTTACCTGTCATGTCTAGGGCTCGCTAGCTGGTAACAGGTGCCTTCATTCTCCTGCTCTTATAAACATTTTTGTCATTGTTGTTGTTTGTTTTTATTTCTTCTTGAGACAGGGTTTCTTTGTGTATCCTTGGCTGTGCTGGAGTCACTAAATAGACCAGGCTGACCTCTAACTCACAGAGATCCACCTGCCTCTGCCTTCCTGAGTGCTAGGATTACAGGTGTACACCCCCAGGCCCAGCTGCTCTTATAAACTTTTACTCCTTCTTATTTGGGATTCTTCAATCCTTAGCTGTAGGAAGTATATTGTAGGTATACTAATTAGAATTGGGCATCCCATAGTCACCTTTTCTTTGCATTTGGACTCTAGACTAGTCTTCCTCTAAAAAACAAACAAACAAACAAACAAAAAACTTCATTGATGAGGGATGAATGCTACACTTACCCATAGGTATAACAATACATGTTTATAATACAGCTAGAAATTCTATTGCTCTAGGAAAATATCAAAGTAGAAAGTTCCCCTGTAGGGGCTGTGACTGACCCAACCACAAGCAGTTGGGTAGATTTTATATAGTACAGGAATGATTCTGATCTAATTCATATGCCCTTATGTCCAATTAGATAGCTAAAACTGGACACATATCTATTATCCTAAAGAGCAACCAAGTCTGAAAAAAATAAAAGACCTTAGTGTGCAGCCTGAACTGTTGAAATTTCTAAAAGAAAACATAGCTTATATTATCTCAACGTCCCAATATGCTTACTTACCTGTACCAAAAGATGATTAAAAGCTATTATACACTAAATACTTGCTATTGCATTGAGGAACAGCACCAGTGAAGATAGAGTTTGAGAAGAGGAAATCAATTTTTTATCTTTGTAACCATTTTTACAACTTAATTTGTCTTGACTGGTAAATCTTATGGCACCACTCAGAAGAATGACTCATTATCAGAATTACTTCTTTCCTGAATTTGAAAATGATGCCCTACTCGAAGAGTCTTGCTTCTAAGGGAGGAGTACAGTGTGCATACATAATGAAAGTGTGAGAAGTTATTGAGTGTAAAAAGGTAAAGATTCCTGATTCGGGGTTAATAAGATGGCTAAGCAGGTAAAGGAACTCGTCGTGCAAACCTTAGTTGCTGAGTTGGATTTCTGGCACCTATGTGAAAGTAGAAACGGAAAACTGACTCCACAAAGTCGTCTTTCCACCACACATGCGCACATACCACCGCCATCACCTCACCTCCACCACCGTCACCACCAACGTCAACAATATTAACAAGTGGAATAATACAAGTAAAGTTTTTTAAAAAACTACTGGTTTGTGTTACAACCAGCATGATTTTGAGAAACCTTAACAAAGTCTCCACTAAGATTTTCTTCATCTTTAAGTGAAAGTTCTAAATAGGGCACTGGTAATTTAATAAAATCATCACATATATGTATACAACAACAATTAATAAAAAAAAAAAGACAAGAATTTTAAAGAAAGCGAAAGGGGTATATGAGAGAGTTTTGGAGAAAGGTAAGGGAGGAAAGTAAACTATGTAATTACATTATAATCTCAAAAAAAAAAAGAAATCATTTTAAACATGATCTCAAATCAAACTACTAACTGGAAATCATACAAATTGCTGAGTGATGTGTGTTAACTGTGAATTTTTTTAGAGCATATCAACCAGAGTCCTGACAGATACTTAAGGAGATGTCTCAACACAACAAGCCATAATTAGTGGTGTCTTCTGGGTGTCTGCAGCTGCAGAAATTGACCTTGCATTGTTCTTTCCATATTTTCATTCAGTGGGCAGCATACTGCCCTTTTTCCACTTTGTGTGAGAAATGAGGGCTGAAAACACCATAACCCATACTTTGAAGAAGCATGGAACACAACTGTCAGCTTTGATGGAATTCTTTGTCACCATTTGGCCTTCATTTTAGGAAATTTATAAACAGGAATATTTAAATAGAATGCTTTTTTCCGATAATAAAAGCATATTTCCAGATCATGGGACTATCCAAGGACAAGCTAACTTTTATTATTTATTTCATAGGTCGTTCCATTGTTCCCATTGCTTTTTTCAAAAAGAGAAAATATGTGTGTGTGTGTGTGTGTGTGTGTGTGTGGTGTGCCTGTGTGTATCCTATAAAATAGTTTAGGCAAAATTGATCATGGCCTAAAACTTACATTCATGATGATAATAGGTTTGTACTTGAATTCTGCTGACAGATTTGTGCGAATGTTTGTCTGTCCAGGCTGATCCAACGGCACTGATGTCACTGGCTCGATATAGCAGGGGTTCAGCACAGAAGATGACACATCTTGCTTGGTTTCCAGTGTTGTTTCTCTTTCTTAACTAAACTGGCAGTAAAGATTTGACAGATTTCACACAAAGCTCCCCATTTCTGTCTTCTGTTAAAATCTGGCAGTGTTCACATTATGTTCCTGATAGGAGTAAACAGTTGGTTTTAAAGGTTCTCTGTCAGCTTTGAATGAAGCATAATTTCCTAGTGGGTCACAGTTCTTATAGCATGCCACAGTTACCAAGATGCTAAGAGCAGCAATTTTGCTTTGATTTTTTTTTATATATATAGAACCTCTTTAAAGATTAAATAAAAACTAAAGCAGGGGTATTTTACTTCAGGAATAATACAAAGCCTAGTTTCATTTCTGAAAGTATTTATGAAGTATTTAATAGATTTAGGCACACACATTTGTACATGTTAATGTATTGCATTTGGTAATTTGGCTCACAGGATTTAACACTTGGATGTTGTTTGTGAATGATTTCCATTTTTACCTGAACTTTGGTCCTAGGTATCAGAGGAACCTTTTCCCTCTGAAGCCATTGTCAGATCCCCTTCCAGAACTGTGATAGCATTCTAGTTGTCTATTTTTCCAATGTCATCACTACTTTCTACCTGCCCCTGAAAACTTGAGGTTCTAATCATTCCTTTTCTGGACAGAATGAAATTACCCCTTACGGGTGGTCCTTATTCCAAACTCTCAGTGCACATCATCTAATGAAGAATTTAATCACTCCTTCAACTAACATTCATTAGACATCAATGATTGCCAGTTTTGTTATATGACAAAGTAATAAGCAAAATATGTAGACCCACTTCCTACTAACACAGCTTATAATCAAGACAGCAAACATGCAATACGGAAGAAAGCAATCAATATGTAACTCACCATTTCAAAACGGGTTGTGAAGGAAAGTCCACCTAAGGAGACAGAGGAGGAATGCAGAGAAGGAGCTAGTTTCATATTATATGATCACACAGAAGAAAGTAACTTTTGAACTGAGAACTGAACAAGGAAAGAGAGAAAGCCGGGGCCTAGGCTGGAACAGTGAATGTCAGAGAGACAACTGCAGGGTCTAAGACCTAAAGAGAATTTTGACTGATGTTCAAGGACAGCACTAGCTACAGGGGCAAGCTTGATTCAGTGCAGAGAGCAGCAGGTAGGCCATTCTACACTGTTAGTGTTTTGCTTTGAAGCTGACGGACAGAAGGGCACTCTCTTCCAGAAGGGTTCTATCAGATCTCATCCTCCACACTAAGCCAAACTCCAACCTCAAGATCTCTCTAGGGAAGGGAGATCATATGGAAAGAGACATCAGAATTCCAATGAAATGTGATAATGGTGATCTAATTTGTTTTAAAGTGATACCAGCATTAGATTGTGTCCAGAGGTGTTTTTGCCAGCAATTAACTTCCTGGTAAAAGTAGAAAATAGAAGAATTACTGAAGAAAAGAGTGAAAAGTTAGAGTATATTCAAAGGTGCACCAACTCCCTTGTGAAAACATCTAGAATAAGCATACATAAGGCATTCGATTGTCTAATGAAATGCATGTTGGATTAATTTTCTACAGATAGTCATCTCTACCTCTAACATCAGACTTATTCATTTTCTTCTCAGCGCCTCTCCAGTGTATTTAAAACAAGTAGATTTTTACGTGTTTTGGAAATGGTTATTGTTAAGACAAAGGGACTATTTTATTAATTTCTTTTCTCTTCTTTATTTATTTTTACTTCTTTAGTGCCCAGGAGGGGCATTTACACCCAATATGAGAACCACCAAGGACTTCCCAGACGATGTTGTCACTTTTATTCGGAACCACCCTCTCATGTACAATTCCATCTACCCCATCCATAGACGGCCTCTGATTGTCCGCATAGGCACTGACTACAAGTATACAAAGATAGCTGTGGACCGTGTGAATGCTGCCGACGGAAGGTACCATGTCCTGTTTCTGGGGACAGGTAGGTATATGAGCTCACATTGTACTGTAGATGGGTGTACAGTAACTTAGCTAGAAAGGTAAGGTCAAAATGTTGAGACTAGGGGCTGGAGAGATGGCTGAGAGGTTAGGAACACTGGCTGCTCTTCCAAAGGTCCTGAGTTCAATTCCCAGCAACCACATAGCAGCTCATAACCGCCAAATCTATAGTAAGATCTGGTGTACAGGCAGAATATTGTATAAATAATAAATAAATCTTTCAAAAAAATATTGAGACTAAAAGGACACCAATGCTTTCTTTTGTTTAGCCTTGAGTGAGGGATTTGCTCTCCCCCTGCCTCATTTTCCACAACTCTAAATGAATTAACAAAATAAATTACTCATGAGGCTATGAGAAACAACTGGTGTTCATATATTGAAAGGATGCAAAGTAGTTTTTTATCCATATTAAAGTGAAAAATAAAAAATAAAGAGCTAAATTAGGGGTTAGAAAGAAGTTCTAAACATGAATGGTGTTCTTGTGAAGTGGAGCAGAATATGTGACTTTTTAATACTTATAGTCATTTTCCAGAGTGATAATGATAGAGCATGTATTTTCTGTAACACTGGCAAGTGACCCTAAGTATAAATAAATACTTGGAAATATTATAGATATTGATATATGTAGATATTATAGGTACAGATATTGGAAAATATTATGGTGGCTATGTTAATAGAACCAGAAACTTAATGAAATAGTCTTGTTTACAGAGACTTGCCTTCTTGGGGATGATGAGTTATATGTGTTTTATAGCATTAGTTCTCACAGTGTGGTCCTCAGTCCAGCAAGATCAGTATCACCCAGACCTTGTTAGAAGTACATTTGTAGGCTGTCATCCAAGAATGTCAGAGACGAAACCCAACCATCTGTGCTTTAGCAAGCTCTTCTGGTGCTCCTCAGGCACACTGTTTGCAAATTACTGGAAGGGACATGGAGCCTTGGCCGGCTGGGCAGACAAGATTACAAATTCCGTGCCTGCCTGACTCCATTTGCACAACGTCTAAGAGGTTCCTCCATATTTTCCAAGCAGCAGAATTTTTGCACACTTACTGCCTTGTGGCCAGTGATACAGATCTCATCAGTGGTCCTTCTAGAATTTAAAAACAACTCCATGAAGTACCCAGTGTGTCTTCTAATTAAGGAAACAGATATAAAACACGCCTGTGAAAGTCATTGTAAAATGTGGCGGTTGTAGTCTGAGTTGAGGGAGTTGCACTCAAATTTCAACCAGCTTCAAAATGTGGTAACTTTTTCTTGGCTAAATAAAATTTCAGCCTGCTTTTCTTAGGAAGTTCTTATTTTATCCCTTCTTACAACTAAAACCCTGGATCTGAATCTTCCGTTCACACATAATTTTTTGTTTGAAATCCTAGAGACAGGGAATCTTCTAAAATGTATTCTTTGGCAGGCCTGGGTGAAGCTGGATGTTTGCTGGTTCCACTTTGCTTCCATGACTTCTGAGGCATGAAATCCTTCCTTCCTAATCTAATCATTCCTTACTATATTCCTCTCGACTATCCTGCCATCTCTACGACCTTTGTCGTCAATTATAATCTTAATCCCTAGATTCTTTCATTTTTATCCTATACCAATTTTGACTTAGAAAGCTTCTTCCCGCACATAAAACATGAGTCAGTATTCACCCTAAGTCCAGTGCTTTTTCACTGCAGATTCACCAGAGTCTTGAATATTCTCATTTATACAAGCATTAAAGTACCTCCCTGCTCTTGTATTGTGTGGCATTTCAGAATCTCTCCTTGTCTGCTGCTTGCTGCTTCAGCGTTGTGGCATACTGTTCGTCTTGTAGGTTGGTGTATCTAGAGGTCTTTTTATGTCCTCCTATTTTTATATATTCTTTTACCACCATTAATTATGTATCATGTGCAAAGGATTTTAAAAAGTGTGTCATTAATTCTTGGCAACTTAATACTGTGGCTCATATTTAATTTATACTCTTCCAAGACTTTCTAATTAAATACTTTCCTATATTGCATTCACTATGGTACATGCTTCTCATGTTTTGATCTCTTTGTAATCCATACTTTCTCTATAGGCACATCACAGGGTTTGACCCCAATAAATATTTGCCTGGCTGAATTTGTTACTCAGGCAATAAGTTCATGCATGCCCCCAAAGGACAATTTTCACTTGCATATAATTATGTTCTCTTAGATGATTCCTTAATTAATACAAAGATTTGTATTTACACCAACAGAATATTCCAAGTGCAGTCTGCATGAAAAAACACCTACGTATCTTGAAAGAAAGTTGCAGTTTAGAGTCTTGCTTCTCTCAATGTCTCCTGCTTGTTAGAAGATGATGGTCACCTGTTTGCTTCCTTTGAAGCCTGTTTAGAAGGTGGATATTGGTGTAACAGTGGGACTGCTTTGTGGTGAAAATCTACATGATAAATTCAGATTTCATGGGTGGAATTTTCAAGTCTTTTAAACTGTTCAGCAATGTTTATTTAAATAGAAGACAGGGAGAAGCATTCTGCAAAGATGCTTTGGCTTTTCTTCCCACATAAGTCCTGGCACCTTGACATGGACTTTTTATGTGTGTACTTAAACACGTGTGTCATTTCAAAAACTGTCTTTGAGCATATGCTTTTAATTGTGGTGGAGGCTTCACTAATGATTGCTTTCAAAGCCTCATGAGTGTCTTGAGGACTCTGTCCAAGTAGGAAAGTGCATGTTGTGGTAAGACCTCTACCCACAGTGTCTTTCTGGAAAGATGGTCACTGAGTTAACCACTGATCCTTTCACATATTGTCCAGCCAGAATGCATTTTCATCTTTGAACAAATGTTTCAATGTTCATAAAGCTAGAAGACTAGTACACTGCTATAAAATGAAAGTTCTTTGAAAAAGATTTCTTTGTGTATATCATTATCAGAGAACCATTTAACATTTTCTGAAATGGCTTTTGAGAAAATCATGGACTATTTGCCCATGATTCTGGCCGTAGCTAATGCTGTATGCAACTGGGGGAATATCAATTTTTTTTTAATATTGCCAAATTTCTAAGTACAGAAGAGTATTTCCATTGTCACGGATGAATAATGGTGCACTGAAAATGGTGACAATAAAGAAAGTTATTATCATGAGTTCCCTTCTCTGCTATCTTGAGACCTTGAGGGGGATTCAAGGAAAGTGCCTGTTGTCAAGAAAGCTTCCATTGAGAAAACTGATGTGACAGGTCATTCAAAATCAATAGGATATTATGTAATTATGTAAGTGTACCCAGTGTGAGTATTACAAATGCCAGTGTAGTTCATAGAACCTCCAGTTTGGTTCTATGTGAGCTCAGAGCTTGATTTTTAAATAATCAAGCTTTTTATCATAATCATCATAGAATTTAGCTGAGTCGGAGATGCTGATAATCTATGCTCATCATCAGGCTGTCATTTTAAACTATCAGGTTAAACAGGTGTCTCATCAGTTAAAGGCTCATAACCCAAAGTGCAAAAATTAAAATTAAATTTCCTTTTATGTTCCATGAGGCACAAGCAAAATAAATAAATGAAAGAAAGAAAGAAAGAAAGAAAGAAAGAAAGAAAGAAAGGAAGGAAGGAAGGAAGGAAGGAAGGAAGGAAGGAAGGAAAGGAAAAAGAGAGACAGGTAGGATAGGAGGGGAGAAATCAGCAGGATAGTAAATAGAGGATAGGAAATACAGAACAGACAGAGATCTTCAGACAGCAAAGCCTACATAGATTCCTTGACCTTTTACAAAAAAAAAATTACTTCCTTTTATTTGTGTTGATAAACATAGAATTTTTCTAATATCAGTCTTAAAGAAGCTATTTTCTAATACATAAGAGACTATATAGGCATTCATGCTTCCCAAATAAAAATTTCTTTTATGTTGAATTATAGTACATGCTATCTTGTTAATTTTTTTATTAGTTACACTTTATTCACTTTGTATTCCCCCATAAGTCCCTCCCTCCTCCCCTTTCCGATCCCACCCTCCCTCTCCCTTCTTCACACATGCCCCTCCCCAAGTCCACTGATAGGGGAGGTCCTCTTCTCCTTCCTTCTGATCTTAGCCTATCAGATCACATCAGGAGTGGCTGCATTGTCATCTTCTGTGGTCTGGTAAGGCTGCTCCCCCCCTCAGAGGGAGGTGATCAAAGAGCAGGCCAATCAGATTATGTCAGAGGCAGTCCCTCTTCCCATTACTATGGAACTCACTTGGACACTAAACTGTCATGTGCTACATCTGTGCAAGGGTTCTAGGTTATCTCCATGAATAGTCCTTGGTTGGAGTATGAGTTTCTGGGAAGTTCCCTGTATTCAAATTTTCTGGTTCTGTTGTTCTATTTTGTTAAAATTTAAGCTGAGTGTACTTAATTATTTTCATATAACTGCCATTACTACCTCTTTAAAAGCTGATTGTGTGTGTGTGTGTGTGTGTGTGTGTGTATAAAATCAACTATTTGTTTTGTTCGTTAATATTCAGTTTTCTTTTTTTCTTGCTCTTTAGGAAGGTTGTAACATGCAGGCAAAAGCTATCATGGGATTAATATTTCTTTTTTACTTTGCTTCCTACCACTTGTACCCAGGCCATTGGCCAGAACAGACTCTATTACACACTCAAGAGATTTTAGCCTGTTTCTTTTTGCTTCGGGAGTTATGAAAATATTTAAGTGTCTGGGTCAAGTTAAGACACATTCTGTCACGTTTTCTTTCCTAGCTCTGCACATGAATCTGAATGACTGGATCTTTGATGAAAGGGTTAGTGTTCTCGTGAATGGTGTCAGAGATGTAGGATGTTTGAACGGCATTGTGGTTTTATAAGGTAGGATCACTGTGAGTGGTCCTCTACCACAACTCCTGTATGGCATATACCATTTCATGCTTCTTATTAGCTTCCATTTAACAGGATGAGTACTGAGTTGGAATGCTGGCTCCAAGAAGTCTTCCCAGTAGGCAGTTTGAAAGTATGTGCCACATGTGTGAGCCGAGCCTGAAAAAGCCTGCCTGGCAACATTGCAGAATAACTGCTTTCTTCATAACTAGAGGTGTTGGCAGTTGCTGCTCTTGAAATGGCATCCTGAATGAGCTACTGTGCCAGCTCGGAGTTTTTAGAGAACTCTCTAAAATACTCCTGTAAAATTTGATAGCTGCAGAAATGTGTTTGAGTTGGGAAAAGACTACCATCAGTTGAGAACTACCCGTGAAAATACTCTAAGGATGATAAATGCATTTCTCCCTCATTTAAGAGAACAAATCTCTTTCAAATCGCTGTGGTTTTATAACAATGTGGGTTACTGCTTGCCAGGACATAAGCTGGAAACTTCTAAGAGTTTATCATCATTTTAGCAGGGATTTTCCCAGCAGGCAGTACTGATGAGACACACTGGATGATGGCTAAAGTGAGGGGAGGGAAATGATAATTTATGCTGCCATGGCTGCCTTATCATGTAAAGACTAGCAAGGAAGGAAGTGGTGGGAAAAAAAAAAGACAATGGTCACAGAGTGATCCACTATCCAAGGGAAATGCTCTCCCATGAAGTATGCCTTGTAGGATGAAGAGCTTGTTCAGAGGGTGTTGATCTTACTAGGTAAGCTGGAAACTTAAGAGTGAATCCACAGGACTCACTGAAAATCCAGAGGCAGTAGTGTGTCATTCAGCACCTGATGGCAAGATGGAAGGTGGAGACTGACGATCCATACATCTGTCAGCCCAGCATACCCAGCAGTAAGCAACAGAGAATGTCTCAACGAAGGGGGTTTTACTGACCGACCTCCACATAGGAGCTGGACCATATATACCATACATACACAAGAAGGCCTATGTACATGCATACACACTCATACACACACACACACAAAAACCATTTAAAATAATAAATTATGCCATGGATTCAATTTTTTTCTGAAACCAAAATATATTTTTAATGTCTGAAAATAATTACTTCAAGCAGCAGAATTTCTTCCTGAAAGGTGTTCCATGGAAATCCATTCTTTGAAAGGCAGAAAAAGGTTCACAGGGCATTTAGACTGCTTAAAACACTCATTACTCACAATCGTGTCTAAGCAAATAAATAAATACTAACATTTCTTCATTTTATTATTGTTGCAACGATGCTTGCTTTTGCCGGGTACATGAATAATTTCATCTAACTCTCATAAAGGTTCTGTGAGTAATTATAAAAAAATACAGGCTTCATCAGGCTGGAGAGATGGCTCAGCTATTAAAGGCTAGTCCCATAACAGAAACATCGAGAAGATAGGCTTTGCGTGTCAGAGATCTTGATATTATTATTGAAAACCCAGTTCCCGGACTAATATATCATACAGAATACCTGCTCTATGGGAATTAGTTGGGTGAGTGAGAAAATGGGTTTTGTGTACTACATAGTGTTGTTTCAGATGAAATTCCGGATCGTGTAAAGACATTTCTGCACTGACTGCAACCAATTCAGAATGCAAATACCTGCTGACTAATTTCACATTCTAATCATTTATCTTCAAATTCCTCTTTTATTTAGAGAGGACCATTTACATTTTTTCTTTTACTGAAGTTGATTTCATTTTCGTTTTCTCATATAACTTCGAACAGCACTTTTTATCCACATGTGTCAAACTGATGTTGCCAATGAGTTAGTTGACAGGACACTAGCCTTGGCATTCCTTTGTGTGGACAATATCACACACTTAACCTCATCTAAATGTTGTCACCAAGGCCTACATGTGAGCCAGATGTACCTAACAAGGTGACAGAGAAGGCAAAGACAAACTTTTTGATGAGGCAGACTGGATTTTTGAGTGTAGATTAACTACTAAAAGTTAACCTGTGAACTTGATACATTCTTGTCTGCTATATTCCATTTTGACATGGAGGCACAATTTTTTTGTGTGACAGGAAAAAACTCACCTGAGTTTTTGGAATATCACTAAATTTACAAATTTTAATTTTGTTTTAGAATTGAGATTATACCTCTATCCAAAATGTTTGACACATTTAACAAAACACATGAGAAGCTCTGCTGTGGTTATCTTTGTTTAATTTGAATGGATTCTGCTAGTGGTGTGATACATTTGAAGGGTTTCTGAATATGCAAGTGTTAATACTCTCAGCACGAGATGGGATGATTTGCTTTGTTTTCTTCTTAATCACTGGTACTTTTATAGCTGGTTTGAGGACCTCTATAGTCAGACCTAGTCACTGTGTCGTTTCTGTTTAGTCCTGTCTCATAGGAGTAAAAGGATGTTTTTGACCGTTCCGATGTTGATTTGTGAAGCCTGTTGTCTGTGTTTCATACGTAAATCACTGTGCTAGCTTTTTGTTCTTGCAGTATTGCCAGCTTCCTGGGGATAGCCCTCAAAGCCCGTGTCCTAGGAGAAGGATGCCCAGCCTCCTGCTCAGCAGCCTGGGCCTCCTGCGACTCCCCATAAACCTATAGCTGTCTGTTGTGGTGGTTGTTTATTGTGGAACCCAGCTCTGTGGGGAGGGGGAGAAGGGGGTTGAGGCTAGGGGAAGGATTGCCCTTGGAAAGGTTTAAATTTTAGAAAATTGTAAGAAATATTTCATTTAGAATATTTCATTTAGAATCTGAAGTGGAAATTCTCCTTCCCTTTTGTAAGTAAATAATCTAAATATTTCATTTATGGTCTGAAGTAGAATCATTAGAATAGAAATATTTTAAGGCAGAACTTCCAAGCTAAGTGTGTGCGATTAAAATTGCATGCTTTGCTTTTCAAACGTGTGTGCTCAGTTTTCTTTTTCACTGATGTGGTATCAGAATATTGAACATCCAAGCATCTTTCTCATAGTTCTCTGGTCTGGAGAAAACAGCACTTAATTATCAAAAGTGTCTCCCAGGTGTGTTTCTCATCTGGAGAAGGGGGCATTTAAAAGAGAGAGACAGAGAGAGAGAGAAAGAGAGAGAGAGAGAGAGAAAGGGAGAGGGAGAGAGAGAGAAAGGGAGAGGGAGAGAGAGAGAGAAAGAGAGAGAGGTTGTCCTTGGCTATAGCAAAGACTATGAGAGACTGGAAGAAATGCCTGAAATGTAACTCTGATTTCCCTGGAGATGGAAAAGAGCAATCATATATAGAGAAAATAGAAGTCTCTAAAAATTGTAAAACACAGGAAACCAGTTCTCCCTAGATTGTGCAGAATGCAATGCTCAAAATATTGGTTTTGATGCACTGAGATCCATGCTGAATTTCCAGTCCCAGTATTTCTAAGAGGAGCAATGTGTGTTATTCAAAAACAACAAATTGCTAATAATTGTTTACGTAACAACTTAAAACTAATTTAGTTTTTGAATTCTAGCTTAGCGTGTTAAATATAAGGATCTCAAAAATAATGATCAAATTTTCCGTTTTTAAACTCTGAAAGGAAAACTAGTACTGACTAATGCATAAAGATAATATCATGTTTCAAATTAAGCTACTTTCTAAATTATTGAGATGCAGCACAGTCACAAACCACAATGCCTTGTAACGAAAATGCTTAGCTGGCTACTTCAAGGTTGGCAGAGTCACTTTCTTGGCCTGTTAAGACTGAATGTTGTATAATACAATACAATCATGAAACTGATGTCCCGTCAGCTTACATTTTGCTATTGCCTACAGGCAAGTCACATACTCCTCCATGAATTGAACAAGAAGATGCCTTATAGAGAGTTAACTTAGAATATTCCAGCCTCATCTTTATTTCTTTTACGTTATCTTTTATTATGTTTCAGTGTTTACTTTGCAAGCATGCGTGTGTGTGCTCTCATGACATGGAATGTGCGTAAAGATCAGAGGAGAGATATTTGGGAGCTGTTTGTCTCTTCCACCATGTGAATCCTAACTCAGGTGGGCATTTACTGTTGCCCACGCAGCCACCTCTTCTACCCTATACAGTACTAATGCAGAAGTTACATTAAAATGGCCAGAAGAAGAGATAGCTTGTTGTATCCTTGTACTAAAGACAGGAAACGATGCTCATATAAAATGGGAGTTGGAAGCTGGAGAGTGAAAGGGATTATCTAGATCAAGAATTATGCAGAGGAAGAGATAAGATGATAAACTCATTGTCATTAAACACATGCATATGCTTACACACTCACACACCTGCAAACAGATGAAAAAGAACACTATTGGACAATCAGCAATAAAAATTAGCATGTGGATTAGAAAAATGTGCATGCTTTTTAGAATGGCACATTTAACCTTTTATTTGATCTATTATGCATCAGAAACTAAGTTTTCCATCAAAACTGCAATTATATCATTTGACTTACAATATAATGTATACTTATATTTAGTAAGTATGAATTTTCAGTGTTTCATTCAATTCACATTGAACCAGCAAAATGAAATTCTATAAACTAAGAATTTGACGAACTGAATGGCTTGTTTAGGGTTGCAGTGTCATTGGAAACTGTATAGAAATAAAGCCAAAGTCTGTCTCACATTGGATTGAAGTTTTGATTAGGTATCTCGATGGATAAGTCAAAGAGGGTGTTACTACAGATACACTTCAGCAGAGAGAGCTGTGCTAGAGATAGAGATAGGAGGCTCATTAGCCAAGTATGTGTTAGATGAATCCCTGACAGCGCTGAGACCCATTTAGGAAATGATAATTATAAAGATTTAACTGTAAGTGTTCCCAGAATGAGTCATTAAATTAAGAGTATGTTCAAATAAGAGTGAGGAATGATCATGAAACTAAGTGCATTAAAAAGGAAGTGATCTTATGGTGACCTTGAGAAGATGGGGCAGGCAGGAAGAAGCGGTTGACAAGATCATTATATTTGAATGTCCTTTCTGCATGCTGCTTCCTACAATGTATCTTCTTATATACTAGTGGTACTGAGAAGATAATAACCAAAAAGAAGGGAAAGGCCAACAAGGGTAAGTTAATGGTGGGTCAGGGTAAGACCACAAGGGATGAGCTTCCTTATTTGTAAATCGAAAAACAAGCATGTTCCAAACAATTTTGTTCAAATGATTGGAACTTCATGTCTAATGAAGAAGAGCTCATCTTACAGTGAAAATGATGCTGGAAAAGAGGTTCATTAGTGACCATACAATTCATTAATTTCAAAAGAGCAGCTCTTTCCTGAGTAATAGAGGAGTAAGTAGAAAGGCTGAGCACAGTTCTATGTTTAGAAAGTTGTTGCAGCCTGAATAGGACCAGAAGAACTGTAAATAATACAATCGCATCGTTTGTAGAAAGCATATTTATTTGAAATTTGAAGTTGAGTTTTAAAATGTATATGTATGTGTGCACAGTATATGTGTGTGTTTGTATGCCCACAAGACATAGATGTCATGTGTTGTCCACTCTCACAATATCATCATTTTATCTGAGATAAGCTCTTTCACTGAACTCAAACATCACCAGGTAATGAGCATGGGGAGCTTGTCAATTCTGAGGATCTACCCATCCTGCCTCCCCTCCCAAGGAAGAGTTATCGATGCTCACCACCAGGAATAAGAGGAGGGGAAGCAAGGGTAGAGACATGAAAATAAAAAGGAGTAGCAAGAAAGGAGAAGAGAACGAAGGAAAGAAGAGAAGGAAAAGAGAGGGAGATGAAAGAAAAAGGAGAAAATACCTTTACTGACAAATCACAGCTGGAGGTGCTGCTGGCATTTTAGAAACTGAAGAGCAAAGCACTATTTTCTAGGAATGTTGGGTGGTGATGTAGCACATGGGAACTAGGAATAAGGAGGGTCCAGGGAGAGTAAAGTCAGTTATATACAGTCTCTTTAGAGTTTACAGGGAAGGTTCATACCACTGTTCTCCTTTGATATTGAGGAGCCTGTTAGAGCTGTAGGGAAAATGCAATATCCATATTTTATGGACAAAGGAGAATTTGCAGGCCATAGTTTTGGATTGCACGTGTATGGACATGATTTATTGAGCAGCACTTCAGGGTGAGCTGTTAACTAGGATAATAGGCAGGCAGCTCGTTCACCATTTAACGCTCACTGCAAACAGCCACTACTGAGCAGAGCTGTGCTCATCAAAGGACATAGCTGTGAGAAGCATCCCTTCTAACAACTGCTGCTGGGAGAACACAACTGTGGGGACTTACAAACTGTTCACTTACTGAACTCTATAGATTTGCTTGATCAGTCTCTTAATTTTTTTGTTTAGATTAAGTTGCAAGTGCTTATTGTAAAACCATGTTTATAAAAGAAGAAAAATAAATTGTAGTTTGCCATCCCTTATTTCAAATCAAATTGCTACCATCTAGCCATCTCAATCTAGCTTTTCTTTTTTGCCACTTAAAGAATTTTAAAAGACTGGGAAAAATCTCAGGGGAGTTATCAGACACAGCAGACAGAATCAGCTGGTGAAGAAAGGTTTTTATGGGGGGGAGAGTGGAAACACACAGAGACAGAGAGACACAGAGAGCAAAGAGACAGAGAATCAGGGAATCACAGAGGACACAGGCAGACAGAGCAAAGGGAGAGAAACAGCAAGGCACACAGAGAAAAACGCTAGTTGAAGCACATGGAACATTGGAAAGCCTGAATCTGGACTCTTCTTCAGTCTGGAGCTTTGGAGGTTCTTGCCATGTCTTTTCTCTCTAATTAAGGGTTGTTCAGTTTGAACAAAGACAGGAAGGCTGATAGAGTAATAATTTGGAGGTGAGCATATCCTGATCTGCCTTGATGTAATCAGACTTGTCCATTGGCAGAGAAGGCCTTCTTAACAGGAGAAAAAGTTCTCCATACCGTTAGGCTTTTGTCTCATATCAGAAGTATGAGGCAGAAGCTGGAAAGATACTGTTGATTGTCTATTTGTGGTCCCTCTCTCAATCTGTCTGCCTACTAGGGAGTTACTTAAACCCCTAGTCCCTCAGAATGTACTTTAAAATTCAGAAAAATTAAAAGAACAACCACTAATGTATACATATATGAGACACCTTGCAAGGCCTTGATCGTACCTTAACAGCACACACTACATTTTCTACATAGAATTCTTCAACTCAAGCAAAGTAAATGGCTTCAAGTCCATAGAGGTCAGATTTATAACAAATTTAGATCAAAAAAGGCAGTATTTGTCACCACAAAAAAAGCATTTTAAATAGGAAAACACAAAACAAAAACAAACAAAAAACAGTACAGTGTTTGAAATTTAGGGCTGTGTATATACTTTATGGATGGCCTCATGTTAAAAAACGGGGTGTGATCTTCAACTCAGATGCAAGTTATGTTATAAATATGAATTCTTCTTACAGCTGCACTAAAGGACAGCTCCATCTCTTCTTCTGCCTCTTCTGCCTCCCAATTTCAATAACTGCTCCTCACTTCAGTGTGATCTGCATGCTGCACTCTCAGAACTACTTTTGAGAAAGTGTCCCCAGGCAGGGAGTGCACTGTCTCTGAAGATCAGCATGCAGGAATTCTATGCCATATGATAAAAAAAAAATGCTCCCCTCTGGGTCTAGCAAGATGGTTGAATAGGAAAAGGCATGTGTGTCTAAGCCAGAACACCCAAGTTTGGTTATTATAAAGCACAAGATAATCAGAGAAAATCTGCTTCTACAAATTAACCTCTGACCTCCCAACGCACACCATGGCAAGTGTACATGCAATTGAGCACTCATACATGCACACAGTTAATTAAGTTGGAAGGAGTGTCTCGTACAGTTTTCCCATTTTTGCATTATTCACTGCGAGAATGTTCTCCAGCATCCTTGACTCCATTATGGCCACTGGCTGTAAGCATTCCCCCCAGAAAGAGTTTCCTATATTTTGTGCAAAAGTACTTGAAATCCCTTATTCCTTATTGCCACATCCACTCTAGTTTTAACCAATAACAATAATTTTCCAGATTAGGTATGCCTGCAAGATTTTATAAATCATATATTTGATTTTTTTAAGTAAGTGAAATGCATTGATCATAAGTTTTCATAAGTTCTACATAGTTTTACTACATTGTACATAGGCTGTTTCATACATAATGACACATGTGTCGTTTCAGCTTAATTAATATGAAATGGAAATAAAGTTTCACAGACTTGACTTGGTAGTTCTACTGTTGATGAATATAGACAACTACAAAGATGTTAAACAAATTTATGAAGATTAGACTGTCACTCGAGAGGCTGAAACCCTTGAGCAGGCATAGGTTTCTCTGTAAAGTTTAGACATATGCAGTGTTTCTAAAAATTCTTTCTGCAATTTAACATGGGAAATAACATCTGTATTTTTAGTAAACTCAGTAGGTGACTTTTGTTGGGGTAATCTGAAGGCCACGTGTTTGAAATGTTATATAATTGAACATGACGAGAGGTGCTAAGGAGCCAAGTGAAATTAAATGCTATCAACAAGTGAAACTGAAAATCAACAAATCCTATTTTATCTATTTTTTTTTTACATTGCAGAGAGTTATTTTAACTTGCTGAAAGGTTTTTCCCCAAAGAAATCCCTTTTAATTTGCACGTGTCCGATACATTCAGTTATGTGCTCCTATCAACTCTCTCATCAGCAAACTTGGGAATAGACTGAGAACTTAGCTTTGATGGGTACTCCCACCCCAAGTATATCCCGTTAAGTGGAGACACTTGAGATGCTACTGATGCCAAGGATGGAGTATGGTCAGCACCAGTGACCGTGGCTGATGAGCATGTCAACACCCAGTTCCTCGGTTATCTATTAGGAGAGAGAATGATACTTGTTTTCCCTTCTTTTCAAATTATAAAAGTAGCAATAAAAGAATCCAGCAGCACTGGTTTGGCAATCAAACAGGGAAATGGCTTCCATTGGGGTGGATGTTTAACCTGACCTTAAAGGCAGCTGCTTGATTAGATCCAGGTTTAGAAACTCCCAGCGCAAGTTTATTCACACCTCCTTAAAGTTTCCGTAAAGCTCCCATTTGATGGGGATCTTACAGCTTCACCTTGGCTTTATCATTCTGTTCTTTCCATAAACAAATTGACTAAAAAAACGGTAATAACTGAGTGTGTGGATATTTAACACATTTGTTAATTCTTTTCTAATGCTTGGTTTTTTAAAATAAATACTAGAATTTACATGACAATTCTCTCTAAAGTCACATAATATGCTGCAGAGTTTGACACCTTGGGTCACTGAGGTAAAAAAAAAAAAAAGAGATTAGTATGTGATTTGAGATTGTGTGTTTGTCGTTTCCAAAGTAAGGCTGCCTTATCTGATGTGAATGATTGATTACCAAGCTCTCAGAATCACAACTGTGTGTATAATTTGTAGGGTATGGTGTAAAATAAAACTCAGTGCCTCTTTCTAAAACAATTAAGACTTTTAAAGAGGTGATAAAAGGACACTAAATCAAACTTGTAACCTCCCTGGGCCTAGGTGCCAATGTGATTGTATTGATCACACATGGTGGAGGCCAGCTTGACTAGAATTCTTTCATGAGTTAGCAACCACTGAGAGGGGAGGACTATATCTGATTAAGAAGGCAGTACTTCTCCAATCCAGTGGCAGGCACAGGCTGTTTCCAAGGAAACCTGAGGACTTCAGTTAAAATGCAACCAGGGGATAAATACCAATGATGACTCCTGTGACCTGCTGAGTAATGAGCTATGCTTCATCACTTGCCGGAGACAGCCAACACCTACTGTGTAATACATACGGGCTGGTCTCTAGGTTAGAGACAGAAGAGCACTTGGACAATTGTTGCTGTGATCCCTTATATTACAATTCAAAGAGATCTAGATGGTGTAAAATAAGGAACCAGAAAGAATGCTTATTTAGGGAAAATTCTTTAGATATTGAGTAAACAAAAGAAAATTAAATAATGTGTATTGATTCTTTGTATATAAATTTACATTATGGAAATCACTTCTAAGATCTGTCCTGGTTATTCACACATATCATCAGTGATTTAATCTATTCAGGGGTCTATTATGTACATCATCTTGATGAAGAAGTTGAGGTTCAAAAAAAGAAAAGAAAGCTACTTCAAGATGTCCAAGGTTTAGGAGGTGGGATACATAGAGGTAAAGTGTATTCACTTGCTAAGGGTGCCCTATGTACCGGACCAGACATAGTTTAAAAAATCTCTATATTATTGATTCTTAGTAAAAACTCAACTAAAAATGGCCCTATAACTTTCTCAGGCTAACTAAAACAATAAAAGACTTCACATTTGGGAATTTGAACAGCAGAATGCCATTGTAGCATCTTTGAGCTCTGCTTTCTATATTTCTAACTCTCTAAGGGGGTTTCCTGCATAGTAGCTGGAGTGACTCTAACACAGCTATGGGGATGAATTTAATACCCTGATGAAAGAGACTCATGCTGTGGCCTAGTCCCAGGCCCTGACTTGTTTATTGGCCCATTCCTGTGTGAGCACAGAGGCAAGGATGCTATTATTCTCCATGGGGCTGGTGAATAGCGGAGCATCTTTTACTGTATACACTGAGAATGGAAGGGATGTTTCCAAAAACTCCTTGTTGATATTAATACAAGAAGGGAAATAGCTCAACGTGAGCTGTAGTAACAGACATCCACTGAAAGAGTATTGGCTCTGTGTATGCATACGCCAAGTAAAGCTGGAGAAACAAGTGAGAATCTGCCTCACTGTAACAGCATTGTGAGCATGATGCCTTTTCCAAAGATAAAAACCATGGATTTATAATAGTGCATACTTTCAAAGAGAACCATTCTTAGCATCCCATAAAGGAAGATATCTGATAACCATATTTTCTTCAAAGGAAGCGGTACAGAGATGGCTTTATGTGGGTGTCAGTACTGAGGAGCTTTATGGCCGCTCTGGAATGTATATCTCACAACGACTAACATTTTAATGTGAACACAGGACTTAAAAACCCATAAATTTTAGACTGTGAACACTTGAGTATTATGTCCATTTATGTTTTTATCTCTGCTGTCTGACTCACTGGAGATCCTCAATAATTTTTTACCAAGTCAATGAGTTCAAATGTATGGTGGGTAACCAAAATTTACTTTATTTTATAGTGAGTTATATGGCCTGAAATACTGAAAATATATTTTCTATGTCCTCATCAGTAACAGATAGATTTTAAAAATCTAAAATGAAAAAGCAAAAGACAAGTGATATCCTACATTTTATTATGAATGAGTCAAATACATATTCTTTACCATATCTTATTAACTAATGTTATAGTTTTTCATATTTTATCAATGGACAAATAAGGTCTCACTACCAATAGTCTTTTAGAAAAGACCGATGATTTCTAAAAATGTTGCTCTCATTGAACATTAATATATTAGAAAAAAATCAAGAGGCACCTGACTCATCCAAGAAAATTCAATTTTTTTCCTTTACATTGAAAAGCAGGCATTGTACACATGTTATTTAAACCACATGACCATTTGCTGTGTGTACACATTATGGAATGGCTAAATAAACCAAGCTTTTTGTACTTTTCAGAGCTTTGTTATATTTTTAAGAGGCACTGCAATTAAGATACACTTTTGTTTAATTTTTCTTGTGAGTGTGGTCTAGAAATCCTCTTCTCATCCTCCCCTCATGCAGGAAGCCTGATGCCATGGAGAAGGCTAGAATGTTAATAGTCCTTACGCGCTATAGTAAGGAGCCAGAAAAAGTTTATAACCTTTATCATAATATGATGTCAGTCAAACTGGATACACTTTTTTCTGGTCCTGATTTTTCTAGACGTTGAGGGCCATTGACTCTCTTCTTCAACAGGAGCATCTGCATATATATATACACACACAGAGAGACATGCATACACAGACACAAACAGAGAGAGAGAGAGAGAGAAGAGAACCACACACCTCTTTCTCTAAGTTTCATAATCTAAGTTTCTCTAAGATGTCACAATCCCAAGTTTTTTTTGTTGTTGTTGTTGTTGTTGTTGTTTTGTTTTTTTGACTAGGACATTTGGTTATATGATATTCCTTTAGATATCTCCATCTATCATTTTGATGGTTGTCATTTGAAAATGAGATGCTTCTATAACAACATTCATCCATTTGCCATTATGACTTAATTGCACAGCATCTCTGGGAGGTTTTTTGTTGCAAATTTTTACTTGTATTATCTCCTAGAACAAAAATAGCCATCACCTGAGCTGATTCTAAGGGAGGAGCTCAGAGAAGGAAAATAATGTCAGTTTATACAGTACACATGGAGTCATCAATGCTTTGGAACCATTGTTAATTTTTGTTTGCTTTAATGAGCAAATTGCACTCAAAGAATGAACTTAAACACTTCTGAAGTTACACTCTCAAATGCTGCATCTTCATAAATCTAGTGATTGTTCTGGCAAACACCCACTCTTACTGTTATGGATATCATTTAGTAGTTTTTGTTCTTTTTAAAATCATTCTATTGGGTTGTACTGTTTTGTAAGCCATGGCTTTTTAAATTGATTTATTTTTTTTATTAATTACAGTTTAGTCACTTTGTATCCCAGATGTAGGCCCTTCCCTTGTGCCCTCCCAAACCTACCCTCGTTAAAAGCTAAGCTCACCACCATAAATATAAGCCATGACTTTTTAAATAAAAACTTTTGTGACTCTTTTGATATGGTTCATAGAATGTAAATTGTAAACATGAGCATGATTTATTTTTTACATTAAAGTAATACTTTTTTATAGACTGACAACCAGTATTAGGTGTTAAGGTTTAAGATTTCTCGGATTACTAACTAAATGATTCTTGGGCTGTTGTTTTTATGAATAAAATTCTCACTGCTTTGAACTCTCACTGCTTTCCCCCCCAACAGCTCCAAAGATCAGTTGTCACTACTCTTGTTAATTTTTTCTTTTTCTAAAATTTTTTTTTTTATTAATTACGGATTATTCACTTTGTATTCCAACTGTAATCTCCTTCCCCATCCCCTCTCAATCCCACCCTCTCTCCCTCATTTCCTCCCATGCCCTTCCCTAAGTCCACTGATAGGGAAGGTCCTTCTCTCTTTCCCTCTGACCCTACCCTATCAGGTCTCATCAGGACTGGCTGCATTGGCTTCCTCTGTGGCCTGGTAAGGCTGCTCCCCTCTCAGAGGGAGATGATCAAAGAGCCAGCCACTGAGTTTATCTCAGAGATAATCCCTGTTCCCCATTACTAGGGCACTCACTTGAAAACTGAGCTGCCATGGGCCACATATGTACAGGGGTTTTAGGTTATCTCCGTGCATGGTCCTTGGTTGGAATATCAGTCTCAGAAAAGACCCATGTGCCCAGATTTTTGGTTCTGTTGCTCTCCTTGTGGACCTTTTGTGCCCTCCAGGTATTTCTATCTCCCCTTTCTTCCATAAGATTTTCTGAACTCCACCCAAAGTTTGTCTATAAGTCTCATCAACTGCTTTGATACCCTGCTGAGTAGTCTTTCAGAGTCCCTCTGTGGTAGGCTCCTGTCCTGTTCTGTTTTCTACCTCTTCCAATGTCTATCATGTTTGCCTTTTTTGAGTGGGGATTGATCATCTTACCCAGGGTCCTCTTTCTTGCTTAGCTTCTTTAGGTGTAGAGATTTTAGCATGTTTATCCTATATCATATGTTTAATACCCACTTATTGTAAGAACATCCTAAGAAATACTTTCAAATGATAATAAAATCATATAATTATTTTATAACTGGTTCGTTTACCTGAAACAAACCACATTTATTTTTCTCATTTCATCTGTACATTGTAATTGGAGTGATGTATTTTACTTTATCTAAACTCATAATCATAGATGAAGTGTTTGTTTTCCAAGACTAGTGACTTTATGGTACTATGATAGCCAACCATTTCTACTAGGGCTTTGTCAGATAAGGAAATCAATACATAGTAAATGCTAAAACGATAGGAGTATCATTTTATAATGCTACCTTGAAGAAATAAAAATGTTTTAAATGACAAACTTAAATATTTCTATTATATGTATATACTTGGCTCACAACTTCTTTTACAGATTTACTCACGTGTGTGTGTGTGTGCTCACGCACATGTGAACATGCACAAACCCACACATATGTATGTGACTATGGGTACCACAACTTTTGATTTAAGACATGTGGATGATCTTTCCTTCTTGGATACCTATGACTCATCACTAAGCAAAATACAAGATTCCCGTGTTTCATTCAATTGTACATATTCTCAACTTAAATTATGGGATTAGACATAAATTCAACGTGTTATAAGCGTTTGATCTATTTGATGACCGGGTTCTTGTCTTAACTATATTCTGGGTCTTAAGTCAGCATTCTGCAGCATTTCCTTTCTCTCTCCCATCTAGACCGGGGCACCGTGCAGAAGGTCGTGGTCCTTCCCACCAACAGCTCTGCCAGCGGGGAGCTCATTCTGGAGGAGCTGGAAGTCTTCAAGGTTTGACCACTTCTTCTCTCCATCTCAGCACATGCATAATGACATCATTCCTTTACTCTTTGAGCCAGTAAAAATACCCAATAAAAGATTAAATAAACAAGTGTAATAAATTTTAAGAATGGGAAAGCATCAGATAAAAGGAGAACTGCAGAACAAATATTTTTGTGAAGTATTTTCTTATACTTCAAGTTATCTTAACATAAAAGGGTTACATTTTTTTCAGCTATCATCACAACTCAAAGAAATTAGTTCATCATCATATATATATGGCCAAGGTCTAAGATAATCTGTTGTGAACAGGGTTTTAGCATTCTGTTTTAGCCACTGTAACCCCATTGCTTTCTTATTAGTGATTACAGATAAGCTTCCTCATACTTTTGCAACCAATCATTTCAAGAAAAGCTGGTCTTGTTTGATTGCTCTCCACTTAAATGCCTCTCTGGTTAAATAATGCTCCTTTTCAGCACTTGAAGCCTTATGTTCTGTCTGTACTTGAGATTTCACTGTATTATTAATTCTCACTGAATCTGGGATTTAAAAAAGAAATAGAAGAGAAACTACAAAACAAAAGCCAAAAGTGTACACAGGAGAATTTCATGTCTATAAGATCTCCACTATTCAACATACAGGCCCAGAGGCCCTTTTCTTCTTTCGGCTTTAGACAGTCCCTTTCCTTCTAGGCCAGGCTCTAGCTTTGGATCTTTCTGCCTCAGTTTCCCAAGTGCTGCAGTTACAGCCTGAGGCCAGCACACTCAGCCTTTCTTTATTCAGGTAATTGGGAAGTGGCAGAGCCATTCCAGTAGCGATGCGATGCGATGCCTCACTGCTCTTGCCCTGGCATGACCATTGCTGCTGTACAAGTGTGCATATCCACATTTGGAAATGTAGAGGAACACAACAGAAGAACTGCAAGAAAACTTTGGCATGGAATTCCTCCTTTCGTAGATCGTTACTTACATTAATGAAGAGACAATGGATCCTGGAGACCAGAGCCAGACTCTGACTAAGGATCTTACTCAGTAACACCTCAGAACTCCCAGAAGTTGACTATCTCTAGTCCACTTAGTTGTTTTGCTTAACGGACATTTCTCAGAACATATTGACTCATTAATATCATTATTGTGGTTGGTAGGACTATTGGTTTCATTAGGATATAATTGCTAGATTTGAGATTAAAATTTAAAATTAATGAATGTAACAAAGAATGAAGTCTAATATAAGTTGGAGGTTCTCCAGCTATTACCCAGTGTGCTATTAAATTTATAACTTTTAATACTTGGCTCTAATTTGCACTAGGTTCTTTGTGACTATCACATTAAAATTATGCCCATCAAACAAATGTTAACTGTGCCTATCCCAACAAGTTTTGCATGGTTAGCTCTGTAAAGGAATTGACTATTTCACTGCAGTAACTAAAATGTATTACATATTATACTTTTTTTTCTGATGCAACAAACTAGGAACAAGTTGGTGTTTCCTGAAGATTACAAAAAGTTATATAGTGCAGACACTTCATTTTTAATACTGAAGTATCTTTTTCAGTTATCGGGAGATGTTTAATGAAGTGAGTTTGACACAAGTCTAAACATGTATGTATGGAGTAGCTATAGAGACATGCGTGTTTTTCTGATCAAGTGAGAGCTATGAATGGGCTGTTACATGATTTTCTCCGCTGTTATCAAGGAAAAGAAACTCTCAGTGGAAATACACAGTCAGTCACAATGCATGTGGGGGATGTCATTCTACAAGGTGTTTGAGCTTCCTTACCTATGCCTGTACGGTTGTTGACACAGCAGAGTTAAAAGCCACTGTTGGCAAATGCAGTAACTGCCTTTGGCATGTGTTTGTGTCACATTATTGAGGTGAGGTAAAAGTAATTGGGTGTGTATGATATATTGTGATGGTCATGCAAGGATGTAATGGATTTAAGTATAAAAAAAACCCTTAGTTATGTGTCATATGGACATTCTGCAGAAAGAGCAGTGTGGCTTTCACAAACTAGGAGCAGGCATTACACAGCACAAAACCATAATCTCTTCTTTAGTCCTATATTCATGTTTCTGAAGGTGTCTTGTTTGTTTAAGCTGAAAGTCAGCTGAGACACAACTTCAGTAGTTGATTCGGGGACCGTAAAATTTCACATCTGTCGCACATGTGTATGTGTGCATGTTAATGACGGATAATGACTCGCAGCTTTTGTAACTGAGAGTTAGTGAGAGTGGCATTTTTTTTTCATTTTAAATGTTTACAAATATATTCAACCCAAAAGAACTATAATTGTGGGAATAATTCAATTTGAACACTTTCTTCTGCCTGGGTTATTTAAGTCTTCAGAGATCATCATCAGCTTATCAGAAATTTAATTTTAAGCTTAAAACCAATTGGTGATATTTAGGAACTAACGTTGTCAAGCGGCTTTCAGAAGGATTATATGTGTCTTCATTTTCACCAGGGAGAACTTAATAGCGTGGTTTAGCCCCATACATCTCTCCTGAACAACTCTTGTCAGGGGAACAACGATGTCTCACACAGACTGTTTGTGTTCTGTTTGTGCCTCCCCAGTTTGTGCTTGGATCCAATTCTCCATTCAATATTCCAAATTTTTTCTTTCAATTATCCCACTTGTCAATTTTAATTTTAAAGACTGTTGTGATAAGTGTGTGATAATTTCAGTTCTTTCGAGTTTAAGCAAATGCTATATACCACAAGTCTGTCCGTAGTCCCAAAGAAGAAATATAACTTCCAGAGAGTATGTGCACTGAAAGAAAAATATGACACTTTGAATTTCTATGCAAAGCTTGAAATTTTACATGCAAAAATGCTTTTTTAAGATCATATGAGCAACTAATGTACATCTTCTATTCTTTTAGAACCATGTTCCCATAACAACAATGAAAATCTCATCCAAAAAGGTAAGAACTAAGGCATTTTTACATTTTATCCACAACAAAAATTATATTGAAATGTAATGTTTTCATTGCATGCTTTGTAACTTCTGAAAAACTAGTTTTATTATTAAACAAGTAATCACACAGAATCTCTAACTTGATACAGACCTTAATGTCTATTAGTGAAAATGGAATGTTTATTTTACATGAAAATTAATGACAGCAGACCATATATACAGAAAGGCATTACATCTTTTTGTATATGCCATACCCTCAGCTGTTATGGTGTATTCACTATACTTAAAATCAACATTCTAAAAGAACTGAGAATACCATTTGGGCTACTATAATATCTAGCCATTCTCAGGGGGCTAGAATGGGTGATCCACCCACTTCTGGCTTTCCTTTGAAATAATCATGCAATGCTGTTTTCTAGGATTTATATCTATCTGCAGAACCCTGAACCCTTAACAGGATGTGGACATGGTAAAGGGAAGAGTAATGGCGGTTACTAAGAATTTAGTTAACTGAGGCTTTTTTTGTGAACATGCAAACATTCAATGACCATGAGCAGGAGATGGCAATTCTAGTTTTTCCATGTTTTGATGCACCCTGCTCCGATTGATTCCCAAAGCCACAAGAGCTACGCCTCCCTAGAGTCAGGCTGAGTCAGCCTTACATGTATTTAATGCCAACTTGACTATAAATTACAGGCAAGTTGTTTAGCTTCCCTGACCTAAGTTTCTTCATCTAAAAAGCGATGCCTTTCTCACAAATGATGTATGTAAATTGCCTAGAGTAAAATGTCACTAGCTAGTGCTGTCCTCAAGAACCTTGGATTCTGTTTTTCTTGGATCAGGGACTAAAGATTTTAGATGTTTGAACAACTGACTTTATAATTGCAGTGGCCTTTGCCATAGCCAAGGCACTAGACATGATGTGGTGTTCATCCGCAGTCTTGTGCTCTTTTCACTTGACCAAGTTTTATGAGAACAAATAAATATGACATAACGGAGTTAAAGATCTCATCTGTAAAAATGTTTGCATGGTGCATAACAAACATTTTCCCATGTAACTAGAAGTCATTTGTCATTTTGCTAATGTCCCATGGAGCTGATCTCAAGTCAGAATTGTCTTTGAAGGCAGCAGGGAAGCCTTTTGTTTACGAAGGCTTAATGGAAAGAAACAATATAGAATCAAGATTCTAAGTTTTCACAGCCATTTGTGTGTCATAGTAGTCATATATAAAGTGTATGTCTCAACGTCTTTATGACTCATATGCTATGTTGGTTTTCAACATCTTACACTGTGAATACTTTAAAATGTTTCAGTGCAGTAGTAGACATCACGGATGGGTAGTGGCTTTTCTGAAACTCTTTTTTTTAATTAATTTATTTTTATTGATTACAGTTTATTCACTTTGTATCCCAGCTATAGCTCCCCCACATCATCCCCTTCCAATCCTATCCTCCCTCCCTCATTTCTTCCCATGCTCCTCCCCCAGCCCACTGATAGGGGAGGTCCTCCTCCCTTTTCCTCAGACTCTAGCCTATCAGGTCTTATCAGGACTGTCTGCATTGTCTTCCTCTGTGGCCTGGTAAGGCTGCTCCTGCCTCAGGGGAAGGTGATCAAAGAGCCAGCCAATGAATTCATGTCAGAGACAGTCCCTGTTCCCATTACTCGGGAACTCGCTTGAAGACTGAGCTTCCATAGGCTACATCTGAGCAGAGGTTCTAGGACCATGCATGATCCTTGGTTGGAGTATCAGTCTCAGAAAAGACCCCTGAGCCCAGATTCTCAGTTCTGTTGCTCTCGTTGTGGAGTTCCTGTCCCCTCCAGGTCTTTCTATCTCCCCCTTCTTTCATAAGTTTCCCTGCACTCTGCCCAAGGTTTGGCTATGAGTCTGAACTCTTGAGCTTCACTAAACACCGTGTTACTTTCTGAGGTGGAAAGACTACAGTTCGTGAAGAGAATCTCACAGGTGTTTAATTATCATGAATTTGATCTTTCTTTGTACTCAGTGTACTTAATCATGCAATTTTACCTTTATTTCTTTCAATGTGCTTAGTACCCAATTGCAAAAATATTGACATTACAAAAAAAAGAAAACTAAAGTATATAATACAACTTCTTTTTAGCCTTTCTCAAATAAACTAGATTGTTAAAATATTTTAATGAGTCTGACACTGTCACTTGCCTCTCTCCTTTAGATACATAGTTATGCAATAAACACTGATGGGGATAGAGCCTAGAGGAATCCTGTATTCTAAGCATGCTCTACCACTGAGCCACATCCCCAGCCTTCTTTTTTAACTCTTCTTTTCATAGCAAAGCCTCAGTAAGTGCCCATTGTGGCTTTGTGAAGTCACTGTGTAGCCCAGAAAAGCCTTGAGCCTGTCACTCTCCTGCTTTACCTCCCAAGACTGAAATCCCAGATCTGTGTCACAGGATCCTGTAGTAACTATTTATGCCCAGTGTTCTTGGGAGAATGGTACTTGAGAAAACATAGAATATGTTGTTGTTGTTTTTTTCCTTAGGATTTAAATGTCTATATGGGAATCTTTCAATTTCTTAAAATTCAATTGACTTGAACAAAATAACAATGTTTTACACAATAGACTAAAACATGATCCATGTGATTGGAACAGAAACTTGGAGATTGTTAGTTTGTTCGTTGATATTTTCTTCTGCTGTTTTAATGAATTCATATTCATTGTCAATTGTCTTCCCAGTAGCTATTTTGAGCATTTTATTAGCCCTGGAAGATTTGTATCTTAGAAGAACACTACGGCACAAGCCCTATACATTACATAACATTCTCAAATAATCAATAACAATGCATTTTTTAAAATTTCTCAAGGTCTTACAAATGAAGGGGAGGAACTTTTTTGTTTGTTTGTTTGTATTGTTTTTCAAGGCAAGCTTTCTCTGTTCTCTATGTAGCCTTGGCTATCCTGGACGCACTTTGTAGACCAGGCTGGGCTCGATGCCACAGCTATCTGAAATCTGCCTGTCCCTCTGGGATTACAGGCTTGTATCACCATGCCCAGCTAACTCTTATTTTTTGACTTTGTTAGGTAATAAAGATTAGTAAACAAAGGAGGAATTTTGAATGATGTTTAAATGTAAATCCTTACATTAGGGCTCATAAGGTGTCCTACCGAGTGAGAATGCTTGCTCTTCAACCGTGTGGACCTGACATTGAATTACAGCAGCCACATTAAAAAGCAATAGGTGGTCATGAACATCACTGTACCACAAAGGGAGGGGGAGGGTGGTTGGGAATTGCTGGGGGCTAGAATGTCTCCAGGTTCAGTAACTTAATGGAATATGGAAGAGTGTTATAGAGCAGGCTACCCAGAATCCTCCTCTGGCCTCTGCAGGAGTACACCAGTGCACACACAGATGTTTACATGTCACATACACACACATACAAGTGCAAATACCTACATGTAAAAATAAACATGAGTCTTTTTCAGATATTCTAAACAATAGCTTTAATAAGAAATGAGTTCCTTTGAAAGGCATGTATTCAAGTGGCTTCCCTTTGGCTATGACTGAACATCTAGAACTTTCTTCTAAACAAAATTGTCGTCTGTTTCAAAACTGATTTGTGCTGCTGGACTTGGGAAATATGAAAGCTTCCTTGGGATTCGCTAAGACCCAGGGGTCAGAGGGAAAAGAAAACATCGTAATTTAAATCTGAATGTGCTAGCTCAAATCTTAGAGAACAGTTGATCCCCATGTTTAAAAGCGATTACCATTCTAAATGGTACAGTGGGAGGTACTTCTTTTTAGCAGAAAGCAGTAGGTAATGTTATAGACATGTTGATGTAGGAAAATTCTATTTATTTTGCCTTTATACTCTCTGTGCTCCTTGTTTTGAGTCCTTGTCTAATTGAATCCATGGGTTTGTGGTCATATATTATAATGTGCTCCTGCTGAAAGTCTTTTTAACTTTTATATCTGAAGTAAATCATCGTGACTCTCCTTGCAGCAACAGTTGTATGTGAGCTCCAATGAGGGAGTTTCCCAGGTGTCTCTGCATCGCTGCCACATTTATGGTACAGCCTGTGCAGACTGCTGCCTGGCCAGGGACCCATACTGTGCCTGGGATGGCCACTCGTGTTCCAGATTCTACCCGACCGGAAAGCGGTGAGTTCCCAACTCCACAAGGCAGTGCAGAAGTGGATTGGTTCTTCTAGAGCTATCTTTACTTTAGTCACAAAAACACTGTTCTAGGGATGATATCCACATGGCTTGTTTACAAAACCTAACTGGACATGCTTATTCCTAGTTGAATGGTCAATGCATGATTGCTAGACAGCATCACAGTCTACGTAAGGGTGCCCTAGATCAGATGGCAAAGAACATACAGAACTCAGAGTTAGTTGAGGTCCTATGTATTTGCAATAATTTTGAAGAGCAGGATATGGCTGGGATACAGAGTTAATAAAATGTAACTAATAATAAAAAATAGAACAATAAAAAAAGAGGTAAGTTATGGTAAGTGAGAGCACCAAAACCTGCTAAAAATTAGTGTCAGGGGAGGAAGCAAATGACTCCATCCTTAAGAACCATTGAGCTGTCCTCGAAAGCACTGTGTGATTTTTAAATTTTTATTATATTATATTTTTATTATTTAGAACCACTTTAAATTTTATTTTGATCATATTCTTTCCCTCACCCAAGTCCTTTCAGATCCTCCCCCCCATCCACCCAACTTGAAGTTCTTTCTCAAAAAACAAAAACTCAATACAATCATGACAGCTCCCTACCCCCCGCAAAAAAAAAAAAAAAAAAACCGAAAACCAAAATAAAACCATCCCCTCAAAGAAAAAAAAACAAAGCAAACAAACAAATTCCCAATGTCTGAAAACCGGAGCAGTGGAAAACACATATTGTCTGAAAGTGAACCCTGAAAAAGGAGCAGGTGTGAGGGAGAATGAAGACATTAAACCAAGTTTGTCTCTGAGGAGCCCCAGTCAGGGTGAAGAGTAGAGAAAGAAATGAGAATCTGGAGTACAGAGGGGTGGCCTGGCCTGGACCCCCATCTTTACAAGCATGAGGTATGAGGAGAATGGTCAGGGGGAGGGGTTGGATGGACTCTTGCATCTATTCTTAGAGACTCCATATTCTCCCACATTTCTCCTAGCAGTTGAACGGAAGGTCCTTCATTTCTGTCGCTCGTCCTTTATTTTTTAGATGTTTATTTCCATGCAACTGTTTTTAGTTGCACCGGCCGAAGAGAGTAGAACCTGAGCACAACTCTGTGGGACACAAACTTCATACTTAATCTCAAATAAACTTTATGTTTCTAGCAATCACTGGATTTTTCAACAGTCTGTGTCTTGTAGTCCTAAATAGGGTAAAATAGTATTTTGAAAATACTCCCACAGCTGACTGTTTTCCAGATGATACATTTTTCCTGGTAAGAGCTCTAGAGCTAAGCATGGTGTCACCAGCAGCAGCGTTAGAGCCCTTAACCTTTCAACCGGGTTTAATGCTAGACAAAGCTGGTACATCATTCTTTCAAAGATCAAAGTGAAGAGAGAATTAGAAATTGGATATAACCACCAGCCTATAGGTAAATCCGAACCACTTTCTTGCAAAGACATTTGTCTTAGGCCTACAGGAATCTTTAATTTTCACACAACAATGCTTTTCCAAGTAATGTTTCATTCCATGTGTGGAGCAGCATTGCATATTTGAGATTCATTTTACATTTTAGCTGACTTAGAGTATGGTCACATATTGCCTCACCTAATACAAATCCAGTCATATTCTCTAAGATTCATAGTGAAACATGCTTACACATTGTCATTATACCACAACAAACCATGAATTTACTCATGGCTCTTTATATACAAAATTTTGAAACTATTTTTTGTCCTTTCAAATTTCTATTATTTATTTAGTTTATTATCATTATTATTATTTACAGTTTATTTGCTTTGTATCCCAGTTGTAGTCCCCTCCCTTATCTCCTCCTGGTTGCACCCTCCCTCCCTCTTTCTCCCCTATTCCTCTTCCCTAGTCCACTGATAGAGGAAGTCTTCCTCCCCTACTGTCCGACCCTAGCTTATCAGGTCCCATCAGGACTGCCTGCATCCTCTTCCTCTGTGGGCTGGCTAGGTTGTCCCACCAGAAAGGACTGATCAAAGAGCAGGCAACTGAGTTCAAGTCAAAGACCATCTATTCTCCCTTTACTAGAGGACCCACATGGAGCCTGAACTGTCTATGGACCCCATCTGAGCAAGGTGGGAGGTGGGGGTTTAGGTCCTCTCTGTGCATGGTCTTTGGCTGATTATCAGTCTCTGCAGTCCGCCCGGCCCAGTTTTGTTGTTGTTGTTGTTGGTCTCTTTGTGTGGCTCCTTTCCCTCCTGGGTCCTTCTATATTCCCCTGCTTCCATAAGACTCCCTGCACTCTGTCAAAAGTTTGGCTGTGAGTCTCTGCATCTGCTTCGATCCCCTGCTGGGTGGAGTCTTTCAGAGGACTTCTGTGGTAGGCTCCATCTGTTCCCTCTTCTACCACTTCCACTGTCTAACCTGTTTTCCCTTCTGAACAAGAGTTAAGCACTTCCCTAGGGTCCTCCTTGTTGTTTAGCTTCCTTAGGTCTGTAGATTATATTATGTTTATCACATTACTCTTCCCATATTGTACCTAGTGTTAAAATATGCATTCTTGCCTGAAAATAAGTATCAACTTTTAAAATAACTGTTTTAAAATATCTCTAACCGGTTTCTTAATTCAACAATAAAAACCTATAAAATGCAAAACACACACACACATGTATACACACACGGATTGGATGGGCTTAGCCATATTTCTTTCTGGCTAATGCAATAGAAGTTTCATATCTATACTATTTAGATATTCCAAATTATTTTTAACTCAAATATAATACAAAAAATGTATGTTTTTTGTAGAAAAAAATTCTATAAACTGTGTGTTTGTGAAATGAACTGATGAAGTTTTCCCCATATTATTTTTTCTTTAGAGATTAACAGGTAGTGGTAGAAAGACCATTTTTAATATTTTCAGTATTCACTTTTTAAATTAGTGTTTCTGGTTTTATTTTCCTGGCATTATCTGTCTGTAGCAAATACTACATAGATAAATTTATTGTAACTAAAGCAAAAATATACCCTTTGCATACAAGCAAAAAACTAAAATCACAACCAGAAAACAAAATACATACATTCACATAACATTAAATATTTATTCAATGGTTTCTTTCACTTTACATAATTTGGTGTATAGTAAACAATATATACTTTTTCTCAGCACTTTGAAGTATCTTAAATATTTGTGTGTATCAAAACTGTAATGTACTGTCTAATGTAACTTATCCTGAATTCAGGCAGATAGTTAGAAAAATATAAGATAGGACAATCACTTCAGTCTTTTCTGTGAAATCTTTTCTGTGAAAGCAAAAAAAAAAAAATGATTTCATTGTTTATCCAACGGAATTGAGAATAGTGATGAAACATTGGGAAACTGAGCCAAATCTGCAATCCTACATGTAATGTAATATCATGCTGCCTACCAGCATGGTTCTGCTAGGCTCCAGGAATGCATCAGGGGAGCTGACACATACTAAAGGCTCTCGATGATGTCATGTAAAAAGAGCTATAACAAGATTTTCTATTTGAATGTCTGGAAGTTGACGGGGCACGTTCACTTTGCCCGGCTCGAGAGGTTATATACTGTCAATGGGTAACACCCCATAGTGCTGACGACAGGGCAATAAATTTAGACCTTGTGAATGATATTGAGTGTCTAGAAGTCTGAAAGTGACCAGGTCAGCCATAAGAACACTCACAAAGTGCTGTTTTGGTGTACATTCCTAGGATCAACAATAGTAAATAATGCAAATGCAGGGCAGTAAAACGGGTCGTGGAGTTGGCCTAGAAAAGGATGCCGATCATATTTCCTCATGTGAGAGTGACAGAGATGTCCACTACTCTGTGTGCCATACTACACAAATATATTATTGAGCGGTACAATTTATATACCAATATTCTGTAAATGTAATTGTGACCATAAAGTATTAACCATTTTTTATGATTTCCATATGAGGTTTTTAAATCATGGATGATTTTGAGATTAGTATTGTTTTGTATGTTTAATAATCACTGTGCACATTTTTATTTCTGTTAATTTTGTCCAATATGTTATCATCAGGCCAAAATATCTTAACACTTGATCAAATTATTTATTTATTTATTTATTTTATAAATTAGTTTTAATTCACTTTGTATCCCAGCTGTAGCCTCCTCTCTCATCCCCTCCCAACTCCATCCTCCCTCCCTCATCTCCTCCCATACCCCTCCCCAAGTCCACTAATAGGGGAAGTCCTCCTCCCTCTCCCTCTGACCCTAGCCTATCAGGTCTCATCAGGATTGGCTGCATTATTTTCCTCTGTGGCCAGGTAAGGCTGCTCCCCACTTACGGGGAGGTGATCAAAGAGACAGCCACTGAGATGATGTCAGAGACAACCCCTTTTCCCATTACAAGAGAACCTACTTGGACACTGAGCTGCCATGGGTTACATCTGTGCAGGGGTTCTAGTTTATCTCAGTGCATGGTCCTTGGTTGGAGTATCAGTCTCAGAAAAGACCCAGATTTCTCAGTTCTGTTGCTCTCCTTGTGGAGCTCTTGTCCACAAGAGGTCTTTCTATCTCCCCCTTCTTTCATAAGATTCCCTGAACTCTGCCCAAAGTTTGGCTATGAGTCTCAGCATCTGCTTTGAAACCCTGCTGGATAGTCTTTCAGAGGCCCTCTGTGGCACGTTCCTGTCCTGTTCCCTGTTTTATCCCTCTTTCAATGTCCATCTCTTTGCCCTTCTGGGTGAGGATTGATCACTTGACCAAATTAAATGATATTTTCATTCATAAATCATTTAGCTATGTGTTCCCAATATTTAAAGTGAGTATCTATGTGGCTTCTAGGTTGGATGTATGCAGTTGCTCTCTTCTCTTATGAAATTGAGATTAAGAGACCTCATGAACCTGAGCCTCACAAAGTGAAATCGTTAATGAACAAATACCGTAAAATTTATGAAAATAATTTTCCACTTACTAGGATTATAGCTCAGGTTTTGAAATGTGTTTTCCGTTAGTATATTCCAAATATCTATTTGATGGGGAGATGAGGAAACTTTAAAACATCTCTCACTATGCATTCTTGGGGACTGAGGAATATAACCCGTACATTCAATGATGTTATTAAATAAATAATAATATCTTTAGCATAAGAATATTGTTGTTTATAGGGCAAGGCATTATATCTATATCTCATTTTCTAAAAGTTTTCATATATGTTCATGTAACATTAATTATGCTATTATACTCTATTATATATATACTTGCATGATATACAATATATATATGTATATATATGTATATATATATATTGTATACACCATATATAGAAACAATATGCGCATAAACATTTTAAAATTCACTGTACGCATATGCACATTTTTAGAAACCTGAAAAATCTTTTAAGTAAAAGTTGTTTTTCTTTGTATTCAACAATACAATTCATATTTCAAAAAAGTTTTAAAACATCTATAGAGTAGTGGCTTTTTAAAAATGCATGTTTATTTAGGGAAACTTTTATAAGAAGAAAAAAGCTGTTGAGTTTGTGTATCAGTTTTCATTTTAGAGAAATAAATTTTGATGCAGTTATTTAGATATCTAGCATCCACCTGGCACTGATCTAGGAATTCTGTTACTGTCTCCTCTCAGAAGGCAGAAGGAGAGGAACTGACTAGATGTAGGGTCACAGTGGTCAGGTAGCAGAGGGAGATAACGAGATTCTCTCATCTGCTTTCTGAATTAAAGGCCAGGCAATCGCCTGTTGTGTTGAAGCTGGGATGTCTTCAATGTAGCACGGCTGTCGTTAATGCCAAGTCCCTTTCACATTTTCCTGCACTTACAGGAGGAGCCGCAGACAGGATGTGAGGCACGGGAATCCGCTGACGCAATGCCGAGGGTTCAATCTGAAAGGTACGAGCAGGGAGCGGGGTCAAGCATGGCGCTCAACAGCAGCTTTCTGTAAGAGGTCTCCTCTCAAGTCTTTCACCTAAGACTGTGTCTTCATGAGTGTGCACAGCATTTGTCGGTGGTAATTAAACTTGAGTGCTTTTTGTGTGAATACTGAGCCACAGAAACAAGCAGCAGCAACAACAAAGGCAAGTGCTCTGGAGTGCAGGGCTGCCTGAGAGCAGGTAGTCAGTCTCTCATGCAGATTTTCTCAGCTACTTACCTCTTTCTGAAGCAAAAGTTTTGCCTTTGAAATTTACCAACAATACAGTAAACACCATATTTTTGAGGAAAACATACACAAGATACTTGTGATTTTAATTATTTTGAACCATAGACCTCTGTGCTGTTTAGAAGATTGATACTGTGTAACCATCTGCCAGGCTTTGTATGACGCCTACTGTCTTCCCAAACTTAACCACTGGGTTTACTGAATATTTGTTAATCATTCCCTTCCCCTAGTGCCTGCCAGTAACCATCCAACTTTCTTAAGAGTTTGACTATTCTAGATACTTTCATGGTGGAATCACACAGGATCTGTGATGTCATACGTAGCTCTTTTCACCTTTTCAAAGTTTCTTTACTCTTTAACATGTGTATAAATTTTTCTTTTTTATAAAAATCATTATTTGTTTGTAGCACATTTTGTTTATCTACTCATCCCTTTCTTTATTTAAATTTTATTTATTTATTTATTCTCTTTACATCCCAATCACAGCCTTCTCCCTCCACCCCTCCTGATCCCACCCACTCTCCCTGTTTCCCCTATTCTCCCTCACCTACCCCTCAGATAAGTGAAGTCCCACCCCCCCTTTTCCAGCCCACTCTTAGAGACATGTACTGTTCTCAGGTCTACAATTGCAGAGAATAATCCTTCAGAGATCCAGGCTTGCCCTGTCTTACAATTACCCCAACCCCTTCCTCCTTGTCCTGACAAAGAGCCGCCATGTTGGTAAAGTATTCATGGATCACTTGTCTCCACCTCAAACAGCTCTTTCTCCTGATGCTGCAGGCATATGGTTTTCAAGATAAAACTGTGTGCAAAAGCTTATATTTTAAAGTTTATAAAATTAAAACAACAAGAACTGAAGTGAAGAATGTCAAAACACATCTGTGGCCCTAGTCAGACCTGTGGGAGAGCAGACCACGGGTTCAGTCTACCTGGGCTGGAGATGAAGACACATGCTTACCACCCATTTGAGCCTTCTTGTGGTAAAGAATAGCATTCCTTTCCCTGCCAAGATATAACTCTAAGGCAGATTTTTGTTTCATTGTTTCATACATCTAATTCAGGGAATACATCCAGTTTGCCATTTGCTATTCATGGAGTACTTTTATAGAACATTATGTCAGTTCATGCTTATAATGCCCCGTGTCACAGGGATGAGAATGGTGGCACTTGAGGTAATGTCAAATATCCGTGGTGACTGTAGCTCGGAGCTTTGGCTCAAGCACTTTCTTGTGATGATCTCATTCATTGTTTAAAACCGGTACCAACATCGATTTCTATCCCTGAGTTATAAATAAAGCTTTCTGTTCTTGTTTTAACATCTGCCTGTTTTCACTAAGTGCTGTATTTGCCATAAAACTTTTATTAAAACATTTTAAAATGTTATAATCTATGTTTGGGAAATGAGTAAAATGAACACAGAGATGGTTCGAGTAACGTCTCACGTTACATAGCTAGAAGTGTGACTGTGCAGCTTATCCTAATTTCCTTTTACTCCAAAGCATGGCTTCCCAATCAGTGAATCACGCAGTGAACATAGTCTGCTTTCTGTCGGAGCTTCTTCCTTTCCCCGCTCAGTATGAGTTCAGGGATGGCAAAAACCAAACTCCCATTTTGCCTGTCACTTCACACTGCCTTTGCAGTGTATTCTTCCAAATATTATACATGTTATAATATATTCCTTCATGACTCGTGTGCCACTTTTCATAATTGAGAAAATCTCACTGCAAAGCTGTTATAATAATTAGATAATCACATAATAAGTAGGTGATTAAAGCTAGGTTACCATCCTCAGGGCAAGCCAACACAACCTTAGATAATTTTGTACTGTCTCTTTTACGTTACATTTAAACAAAACTGCTAGACCCTATGGAAAACTCTGCTCTGTAAATTGTACCTCTGCCCCCACGGTGGCAGCCATGCTGAGCACAATTTTAGAGACAGAAATGTAAGCGTAATCTCTAAAATTGGTTCTCTCTCATTCCTCTGACTTTTGCTTTTCAGCATACAGAAATGCAGCTGAAATTGTTCAGTACGCAGTGAGAAATAACAGCACGTTCCTGGAGTGTTCTCCCAAGTCCCCACAGGCATCTGTCAAGTGGCTGCTGCAGAAAGACAAAGACAGGAGGAAAGAGGTGAGTGCCTGGCCCCAGCCATCCATCAAGCCTGGGAGAGGGGCATGGAACACTAAATCACCACTCCACAGCGAGGCACAGATGAAACTAGGGAGGAAAGACATAGAGGCATCCTTTCATGTCAACAGCACGTCAAGTGTCATCTTTAACATCCTTTGTCCTGAGACTTGAGGGATTAACTGGAAATCCTCTTTGCCAGCCACCTCTGTAGCTAAGTGTTGGTAACAGGAGCTCAATTGCTGAGGCAAAAGAGGGATGTAAAGAAGCACTGTGGAGAGAGAGAGAGAAAAAAAGATGAGTGCGAATCCAGAAGCTAAGACTGCATACAGCAGCACCTCCATGAGATAAAGGAGGCTTTAAAAATGTTCCACTTCCCTCAGCAAGAAATCATGTTGAACTATAACCCTTTGTAGCAAAGAGCATTTTTCTGCCGTGTGGTCATGCTTCCACTGCATTAGCAGTCATGACCCTCATGTGTCACTCAGGTAACTTGTGCAATCGCTGTTTATGAGACCATTGGCTTATTTGTTAGTATGGGAAAGGCCCCTAGATTTGCAAATAAATGCATTCCCATTCTAAATTTTCAAAGATTATAAAGAACTATTTGAAAAGAGAAGCACTGTAAATTGCCATAGAGTAACATATTTAAATACTGAATTCCATACTGTTGATGTCATACTGTCCTGACAAGTGAGAAGAAAAAATTATATGCACATACTTGCAGCCCCTAATTCTAAAATGTCATGTTGCTAGTACACCATCAGTTTTGTTTGAGCCAAATGGAAATTGGACCCCCTCCACACCATCCCCTATTTGTGTGGGTTCTGTCGTTCCGTGTAATGTTAATCAAGGCTATGCAAGTGCACACCACTGAAAATTGTAGAATGCACACATCATATCAAACTTATGTGTACCTTGATTCCACATCTAACTCTCACTCATGCCTATTCAAACATGTTATGTGGTCTTTCATAACTGTGAGTTCTATGAGGCTGAAACATTAAATCATAGACTGATGACCATTTTTATAAATGAAGATTCATTTCAGGGTTGGAGAAGACAGGGCAGGTGGGCTTTGGAGCTCACTATTTCCCCTGAATTCATTGATAGTTTAAAAATTTTTATCTCTTCGGGGCCCCCGGGACTCAGTTTTTTGTTTTTTGTTTTTTTGACTCTATTGGTCTCCTTTTGGAGTTCCTGTCCCCTCCAGATCTTTCTATCTCACCCTTCTATTATACAATTCCCTGCACTCTGCCCAAAGTTTGGCTATGAGTCAGCCTCTGCTTTGAAACCTCCATCAGTAGAGTCTTTCAGAGGCTGTCTGTGGCAGGCTCCTGTCCTGTTCCCTCTCTTTTCCTGCTTCCAAAGTCTTTGCATTTGTCCTTCTGAATGAGGATTGAACATGTTCCCTAGGGTCTTCCTTGTTGTTTAGCATCTTTAGGAGTATATTTATGTAGTATGTTTATTCTTATTATATAGCTAATATCCACTTATGAATGAGTATATACCATGTGTGTCTTTCTGTTTCTGGGGTACCTCTCTAAAGATGATCTTTTCTAGTTCCCACCATTTGCCTGCAATTTTCATGATTTCCTTGTTTTTAACAGGAGAGGACCTAAAATCCTGGCTCAGATGTAGCCCATAGACTCAGTCTCCAAGTGGGGTCCCTAGTAAGAGAGCAGGGGCTGTCTCTGGCATGAACTCAGTGGCAGGCTCTCTGATCACCTCCCTCTGGTGGGAGCAACCTTGCCAGGCCACAGAGGAAGACAATGCAACCAGTCCTGACAGGCTAGGGTCAAATAGAAAGGGAGAGGACCTCCCCTATCAGTGGACTAGGGAAGGAGCACAGGAAGAGAAGAGGGAGGGAGGGTGAGATTATGAGGAGACAGAGGGGGCCAGAGCCTGAATACAAATTGAATAAATTGTAATAAATGATAATAATAAAATAATTAATTAATTAAATCAATGGATCTTACAAAGGATACACTTTCAGTTCCCTGCACACACATCAGAAAGTTCACATACCCCTGTAACTGCAGTTTCTGGGAATTGAAATTATCTGACCCCTGCTGGCTGGCACCTGTAGGTACATGATGAATAGTAACTCCCTCAATCACACATTTCAAATCTAAATACAACCTTTGACTTGTTTTATCTACACAATGGAATAATACTCTGCAATAAAAATAAGGAAATCATGAAATTTGCAGGTAAATGGTGGGACCTGGAAAGGATCATCCTGAGTGAGCTGTCCCAGAAGCAGAAAGACACACACAGTATATACTCACTCATATAGACATGTAATATAGGATAAACCTACTAAAATCTGTACATCTAAAGAAACTAATCAAGAGAGAGGACCCTGACTAAAATCCTCAACCCCCTTCCCAAAAGGCAAAGAGGAAGGACATCAGAAGAAGAAGAAAACAGAAAACAAGCTAGGAACCTTCCACAGAGGGCCTCTGAAAGGCTCTGCAGATATTGAGACTTATGGCCAATTGTTGGGCAGTGTGCGTGGAATCTTATGTAAGAAGTGGGAAATAGTAAAATCCAACATTAAAAAAAAAAAGAATGACATGTATTTTTGTATGGAACTTTGATAATCTAATAATGTTCACACAAATTGCATTACCTTTCTTGATTTTGGTCATATTTCTGTTTTCATTCAGAGAGAGAGAATCCAGCTTATAGATGTCAGAAATCTTCCTACCCCATGGATTCTCAATCTCTCACTGACAATAAAAATAGTTGCACTTGTAAAGCAATCACATCTCATATATGTAGCCAATACCGGCCACTAATCATTTAGTATTATAAGCCTTACAGTACTTAAACATTACCACATTTTTTTATTACCTGTGGAAATAAAATTTCTTGAAAGTCTTCTAAGGTAATCTTATTGCAACTTATTTTTAGACATTCTATAGCGTGTGTTAATTGGACAAGACTTTTTAAAACATTCAAAACTCTGGTTCTGCATATGTATTCATGTATTTGTGTGTGCACACACATGTGTGTATAGGCATGTACCGAGAATACTTATTGAACAAAAGAAATAAACATCATAATAGTTGTTTTGTGCTTTTACCAGTGAATAAATTTGTAAAAATAAAAAGACTATTTCTGGAATAAATAGAAACTATGTAAGAATTTCACTAATATATAACCATTTCCTATGAATTAGATGCCAAAACCACTACCAATCTTTTTATTGATTTAGGATGAAACTGCATTTGTCTGAAGAGAACTGTCTTAGTTAGTGTCACAGATGATATGATAAAACACCATGACCAAACCAAATTGGAGAAGTAAAGGGCTTTTTGGCTTACACTTCCACATCACTGTTCATTATCAAGGAAGTCAAGACAGGAACTCAGACAGGGTAGGAACCTGGAGGCAGAACTGATGCAGAGACCACGGAGGGGTGCTGCTCGCTGCCTTGCTTCCTTTGGCTTGCTCAGCCGACTTTCCTTTTTTCTTTTCTTACCAGGGATTATGTTTCATTTTATTTTTAAATCACCGAAAAAGGATATAATCGAAAGAGATCATATCAGTTTGATGCATTTTTTTCTGTTTATTTTCTCTCATATGATGTATTCTGTCCACAGTGTCCCCTCCTTCCATGCTGCCCAGTCACTCAGCCTACTTCCTCTCTCCCCCAGATGCACTGCTTCTCTGTTTCCCTTCAGGGAGACCAGGCATCTCAGGGATATCAACCTAACCGTGGCATAACAAGAAGCAATAAAGCTAGGCACAAGCCCTCATATGAAGGCTAGAAGAGGCAACCAAGTAGAAAGAAAAGAGTTCTAAGAGCAGGCAAAAGATTCAGAGACACTTCACCCCCATGGTTAAGTTTCCCCGTAAAAATCTCAAGCTAAACAACCAGAACTTTCATGCAGAGGACCTAAGACAGACCCATGCAGACTGCTTGATTGCCTCAGCCTTTCTTATAGAACTCAAGACCACCAGCCCAAGGATGGTGCCACCCACAACAGACAGGGCTCACCCTGTCAATAACTACCTAAGAAAATTACCTACAGCAGAATCTTATGGAGGCATCTCCTCAACTGAGGTTCCCTCCTTTCAGATAACTCTCACTTGTGTCAGGCTGATATAAAACCAGCCAGCACAGGCAGGAACCCACTTCATATGTTCCATCGTGGAATTCACAATCTCTTTTATTAGTTCAGTACCCAGGGGACAAGATTGCACATTGCGGAGAAAAAGGTGCATGTATGTGGTGGACCTTATCATAATGCTGTGTACTCTGAGAAGGAATGCTTTTCCCTAGTTGTGAAAGTCAACCATTATTTTTATATGTGTTGACTGTGCTGTCTTAGAAATGTCTTTGATTTGGGACACTCACAATGTTTCTCTCTTAGGTTAAGCTGAATGAGCGCATTATAGCCACCTCCCAAGGACTGCTGATTCGCTCTGTTCAAGATTCTGACCAAGGGCTGTACCACTGCATTGCCACTGAGAACACCTTCAAGCAGACCATAGCCAAGATTAACTTCAAAGTTCTAGATTCGGAAATGGTGGCAGTTGTGACAGACAAGTGGTCCCCATGGACATGGGCTGGCTCTGTGAGGGCTCTACCCTTTCATCCAAAGGACATCCTGGGGGCATTCAGCCACTCTGAGATGCAGCTCATCAACCAGTACTGCAAGGACACCCGGCAGCAGCAGCAGCTAGGAGAAGAACCACAGAAAATGAGAGGAGACTATGGCAAGCTGAAGGCTCTCATCAACAGCAGGAAAAGCAGGAACAGGAGGAATCAGCTCCCAGAGTCATAGAGCGTTCACCCATGGGGCTTTGCTTCTAGCAACAAATGCTCTGTCTTCACTGGTCAACTACTGAGCAAAGCCTTGTGCTTTACCCATGAGAAATTCCTGACAAAAGCTGGAGACTCGCTCTAACCTGCCTTCTCTGTGACCTGAACTGAGCATGCATCTTCTTGTATGATACAGACTAGCACTAGACATGTCATGGTACTCATGGTGCATAGAAATATTTAACTTATCCCAGATTTTATTTATATCTTTATGTGTCTTTTCTTCAACATCTTCAACAGAAGCAGAACTGTTACACCCTCGGATGAGCTAGGGCCATAAATTACCCTGTGCTGTTTCTGCTCTAGGGGTTTAGCTTTCTGATTTTTAGTGGGTTTTATATATGAAAACAAATTCCAATTCACAATTTTCACATAGTAAATGTCATATAAATGCATGTGACAGAATCGCCATCCAAAGTCTCGTAGGTTAGACAAATGACAGGCAAGAGAGCATCCAGATGTTATATAAAAGTAAGAGCGACTCATAAAAAGAATGTGATGACTTCATATGCTTCCAGTGAATTATAATCTTGCTTGTTCCTTTGTCTAAGATTGTAAGATGTGTCAGTTGCTGATATCTGCCATCAATTTTTCTTCTCTTGCTTCAGAAAGAAAAAACGAATAACCTGTTCCATCCAGGCCTTTGATGGGAGATATATTAGTGAGGCCTTGACGTCTCTACTGTTACTTTATCATCTTCCAAACAAAAGCACTTTGTTTTTTTGGAAGTTATTTAAGTTATTATAGAGCTACATATACTCTTGCATATTTAATTGATTTACTGTTTTGATTTTAATTTCCTAGCCTACTTAGAAAATTAAACAAAACAAGAATGAAACATTGTAAAAAGCATCCAATGTTCCCAGGGAGAGTGAAGCTATCAGAAAAGATAATTAAGATCAAAGTGTAAAATGTGCTGTGTAAAGGAATTTGTAACATGTAGCCTGTTTTCAATTTTAGCAATCAACTTCTGTGATTAATTCCTACATTTGTTTCACATATCATAATGATTTTTCAAGCAAAATATGGTTTTGTAATCATATGTGTGTGATGATGTCAAGAAAGAAAATTTCAACACAGTATGAACAAAATAGACTTTTTATAAAGAGTATCTATTTTGCTCATTCATTTTTCCATTTGATAATACTTTTTTAATAATGTTGCTACTCATGTTCAGGGATCTGTGCAACCATGGAAAATTTAATATTAATAATTATCTACGTTTGGATTGTTTTATGAGGTAAGTATAATACTAAAATTAATTTTTCCAATTTAAAAACAAAATAGGTAAAATATGAGAAATTTTCTCATTTTCCCTTAATTATACAACTCTCATTTTTATTTAATTTCATATAATGTATGTTTATATTTCCAGGGGAAAAAGAAAAATTTTACAAAACACTATTGAAACACACTTTTTATTAATAATTCATAGTAAAGGTAATAATAAGGGTATACCTCTTTTCTTAGTATTATAGACAAAACTCCAGGAGGTAAAATTATGGGTAGGGGTGTGAGTTGCTGGTAGATTCCATGTTTAGTATGTATAAGAACCTGGGCTCAGACAGAAAGAAACGAAGGGAGAAAGGGAGGAAGAGAGACAGGTAGGACGGAAGGACAGACAGACATCAAAGAAGGCAGGAACGAGGAAGAGGGAGGGAATACATTCATTATCAGAAGATAAAAATTTAGTTAAGAGATAGTAAATTCTGATGTTCCAAGAGCCCACTTCAGTGTTGTAAAACCCACAGTTAAAACAAGGCATAAATGTCACCCAAATGTGTATAGTGCTGCAATAATCTATTGTGTTTTCATATGCAAATTGTTTGCATGCTTAAAATGTTCACATCTTGGTTTTTTCTTATATACGCAAAACATAGCAGTTTGTTTACAGGCGCTGCTAACACCACCCTCTGTGTTTGTCATCAGTCTATTTTATGACCAGGGTAAAAACGACTTCCAAGGCACAGTTTACTTGCTCTCTGTAGAGTCAGCCTGCTAGACAGTGCTGTTTAGTTCTATGCTATTATTTGTCTGATTTAATACCTCCTGTTTTTGGCTTTTACCATAATTACATCTTAAATCCTCCATTCTTTTCTTTTAAAGATATAAAAATAACTGTCCAACATAACCCTGCCAAATGTAAAGTATATGAATTTCTCGAAAACATACTGCATATTGAATGTGGGTGACTCGTTGGTTTTATTTTGTGTATGTGGACAATTTAACGACGATATGTTTTTCTTTTCTGTTGTATATAGAATTACCTAGAGATGCACTTTTTCCCCCCAGAATGTAGGTTTGTGAATAGATTTAGCATGATGAAGCTGTCATTACAGTGAATGCTCACCCTTTGTAGAGAAAGCAAACTAGATATAGTCACCTCGTGAAAATTTAATTAGATGTTGAAGAAATCATTTGTCTGGCAAAATAAAACATTGAATTCCCCCGAGAATGTCTTTCACTTTTCTTTTTGACATTGTATGTGTTAATGTGATAGACACTACTGAATTGTTATTATCATTTAAAAATTTAATTATCCAGTTTTATGAAAACAAAACTATCCAACTCTTTTTTTTATCCAACTCTTATACCAGTAGCCTTTATTCAAGTACAAACTTAAATCCAACCAGTAACATCCATCTTCCGTTTATATTCATATTATGTGTATATTCATTATCATATGCAAAGCAATACATTTTAGAGTCATTATTTTGCATTTACCAGTGCCTATATAAATTATTCATAATATATCCCATCTATAATTTTGAACAGTTATACTTTGGGAATATATATATATATGAATGAATCCACTCTACCTACATTTACACATAGGTTCGTGATTTTATTTTCAGAAAGATTATATATTTCTCTCTACTTCAGTCTTCTGTATAAGTGCCCACCTGGAAAGCGTTCGCGTAGAACACATTACATATTCACATGTTCAAAAACTTGTTACAACATTGCCCGGCTTTGCTAGAAGAGTGAGGTGTTCTTCGTTTGTATTCCATGTCAAATTCAGCATCAGTCACCCAGGTTGGAAGTCTGCAGTCAAAAGAGCGGCTGGCACCTCAGAGGGTAAGAGAGGCCTTCATAAACATGAGAGGAGGAAGCCGCAGATTAACACACACGGCATATGAGAGTGCTGTCACTCTTGTGACCATTGCAGCTCTCTTCTGTCTGTTCTTGGGGAATCTACGTGCATCAGCCTGAGTGCTAGGAAACAAAGACTTATGGCAGAAGCTTATCCCACAGGATAACTCTGTTTTTCCTCAGTGCTCTCATTACTTCTCAATAGCTTCCTCACATTTGAATTACAAGTCATTTCTTAAAAATTATTTAGCATGCTTTTTATAGAGCTTTAGTACACTTCTGATATTTTATGATTCTTATCTAATTGAAGAAAAATAAGGAAACAGATAGCAGTTTCCAACACGTATTGAGCTAGCTAAATGCAGTAGAGGCAGTCAACTTTGCTGTGTATTTAAGGTTGTTAAAAAGCTAAAGTCTAGACAAAGACATAAAAGACCAAGCAAACCATGGTGTTTATTTAACTGGATATTTAGAGCTTTGTTGAATTCTATGCATGACAATACAGTTGAAGGTCATTGCAGAAAACCAGTTTATCATTTTTTGCAAGAGTTTATCAACCATTCTTTCAACTGACCAAATTCTGCACAATAATCTAAACTCTCTGCAAAACCAAAACAAATCACAAAAGAAAAACCATATGTGCATGCCAACTGGCAAATTTTACCATCAATAAGTTGCTCACATAGGTGACCTCTGATGGGCATTCCTATTTTTATGGTTCCACGATGATATTATCTTCAGTATACAGGCATTGGAAAATGGAAGAGTGATCTTCATTGTGTAACAAATGTCTTCCTTCTAGTGACTCTAATGTATTTATCAATTCACCTCATAAAATCCTACTTTCCAAATAGTTAGAATTGTGTGTTTCCCAGGGCTATTATGTTGCCATGCTTGAGTGTCACTTACATAAAGTGCTATTAAAGAATAACATCATAACAAACACTTTAACATTGTTTATTCTATGTAAGGTTCCTTCTTAACCCCCCAAACAAAAGGAGGGTGTGCTCTTATTCTTCAAGTGCTATTCTTCCTTTTGAGTTATCCATGCAAAATGCTATCCAAAGAGCTTACAAGATCAAACCTGAATTATGTATGCAGGCCCAGTGAGTGATGAAATTGTTATGAAAATAAGTCACCATCATTGCTTTTCTGGATATCTTTTGATGTTGTGACACAGTGGCTCATGAGATGAAAAGACTTCTGTATTTTCTCAGGTCTTGTCATAATCTCATTCTATAATTTAAAATAGGACAAACAAGCTAGACCTTTCAATTTTCTGTGTATTCACTTTGAGGATAAATCATAAAAATCACAATTTTCTTTACTAACCAATCACAGCTCAGATACTGGGGCACAAAATGTAGTCTGATGAGGTAACTTGTTTTGAGGAAATGTAAACTGGCAGTTTATAGGTGTGGTGTGATGCCAATATTTGTTTCATGGAGAGGGAAAAATGGCTACAGGAAACAAAATGTAACAGAGACCCACAAACCTGGACAGTCCTAGTGATTTCTTTATAGACTCATAGGTATATTTGGATCTATGTATTATGTACTTCTATTTGCAGACAAGCCACATTTAATTTATTAAATATTCCAGAATAAATTTCAATATCTGCTTCAAAATTTTATTCTATCTTCTATACTTCGAAAGTTTCTAAGTCCTACTCAATAAATTAATGAGTTTCTTTTTAAATCTAATTTTATTATTGTCATATGGGGATGGGTGTTTTTCCTGCTTATATTTATGTATAACATGTGAATTCCTAGCACACAGAGAAGACAGTAGAGGGCGTTGGATCCAGTGAAACTGAGGCTACATAGGGACAGTTGTTAGCCAATCTGTGAGTGGTGGGAATCAAATTCAAGTTTTCTGGAAAAGCAATGAGTGCCCTGAACTACTGAGTTTCTCAGCCCCAGCCTTTTCGGGTCTTGACTTTCACACAGTCCAGTCCTCCCTTCTGGAGCCTCATGAAGACTTTCTCCTTGTAATTATCCAGGTCTCTAGGAGCATCAGTATGACTTCACCCAGGCAGAGAATGAATATCATCATGCAGACTTTACTATATTTACAGCACCATAGGAGTTCCGTTCTTACTAATGTTCATTTGTGGAGCATTTTCTGTGACAATTTCTACTGGGGCTAATGTTGTCCATAATTATCTGTTTTCCCTCTCAGGATTTTATGTAATACATACCAATGGGAATTATGTTCTATAAATGGCAAACATATATTTGATATGTTTGGATGTGTTTGATGCATTTAGAGGCTTGCTTCTAGTTAAATAGTTTTTTAAAATGTGGAAAATGAAATATGCAGTTACAAACTTTAAGTATATTCAACCTTCAAAATATCTACTAGAATGTGAACTATTTGGTCAGGTTTTCTGCATATCAGGGTTTGTATTTGATTTGCAAAACACTGGAGGCCATAAATTCAGAATGCCAAGGCTTTTTCTTTACCAATCACAACTCTTTTATTAATTAAGTAATTAATTTTTACTTTGCATCCTGACCTCAGCTTCCCACTTTCCTTCCAGTTCTTCCTCCTGTCTCTCTCTTCCATCTACTCCTTCTTGTTTGCTCTTCACAAAAGGAGTGGCCTCCCGTAGATATCAACCAGCCCTGGCTTTTCTACTTGCAGTAAGACTAGGTGCATCTTCTTCTACTGGGACTAGACAAGGCAGCCTAGTAGGAGAAAAGAGTCTCCAAAGTAGGCAACGGAGTCGGAGACAAACTCTGCTCCTGCTGTTAGGAGTCGCACATGAAGGCCAAGCTATACAACAGAAACATATGTACAGAGGGCCTAGGTCAGATCCATGAATGCTCTCTAGTTGGTGGTTCAGTCTCTATGAGCCCCTATGGGCCCAGGTTACTAACTCACTACTCTGAACTATGCTGATCTACAGTTACCATAATACAAATCTTATGGCCCAGTGGTCAAGACTGAGGTTATTCATATAGCATGCACAGGAATTACCTGATGTAAAAAGAATAAAATAAGTTTTGGGCATTATTTTACTGACTCTGTTATTGAAAATGATTTCACCGAATGTTTATAGAACACTTATTAGGTAGAAAGCAGATGCTCAGATATAGATGTCATAATAGAGAATGCAATAATAACTCTTGGTAGGAAGCTGTCCATAAGCAGAAATAAGTGGACAGTCACTCAAGTATCTCATAAGTTAGGCTAAGAGTATGAAGGAAATGAGAGGAAGATGCAAGCATCTTGTGTACATTGAGGGGCTTTCAGACATAAGAGCACACTAGTAAAGCTTTCAGAAACAACTCAAGATTTTTCTTTGTTTTTTTAAAATTTTTATTAGTTAAAGTTATTCACTTTGTATTCCAGCTGTAGCCTCCTCCTCTATTCCCTCCCAATCCTACTCCCCTTTAGTCTTCTTCTCCTATGTCCCTCCCCCAGTCTAATGATAGGGGAGGTCCTCCTCCCCTTTCTCTCTGACCCTAGTCTATCAGGTCTCATCAGGACTGGCTTCTTTATCTCCTTCTGTGGGCTGGTAAAGATGCTATCCTCTCAGGTGGAGGTGATCAAAGAGCCAGCCACTGAGTTCATGTCAGAGATAGTCCCTGTTCCTATTATTGGGGAACCCTCTTGGACAATGAGCTGCCGTGGGCTACTTCTGTGCAGGGGTTCTAGGTTATCTCCATGCATGGTCCATGTTTGGAGTATCAGTCTCTTTTTTATAATTAATTTACTTTGTGTTCTGATTGTAGCCCCCTCCCATGTGTCCTCCCGGTCCTGCCCTCCCTCTCTTTTCTTCCTTATCCCCTTTCCCTATTTCTTAGAAACGGGGAGCCCTCCTCCCCTACCATATGACTCCAACCTACCTAGTCTCATCAGGACTGCCTGTAACTTCTTCCTCTGTGGCCTGGCAATGGCCCCCTCACTAGGTGGAAGTGATCAAATACCAGGTAACTTAGTCCATATCAGAGACAGCCCCTGCTCCCCTTACTAAGAAGCCCACATGGAGACTGAGCTCCCGTGGTCTACATCTGAGCAGGGGGTCTAGGTCCTCTTTATGCATGGTTCTTGGTTGGTGTATCAGTCTCTGCAGGCTTCTGTGGGACCTGATTTGTTGGCTCTGTTGCTCTTCTTGTGGAGCTCCTGTCCCCTCCAGGTCTTTCTATCTTCCCCTTCTTCCATAAAATTCCGTACACTCTGCCCAAAGTTTGGCTATGAGTCTCAGTCTCTGCTTTGATACCTTGCTGGGTAATGTATTTCAGAGGCCCTTTGTGGAAGGCTCCTGTCCTTTTTCCTATCTTCTACTTTCAATGTCTATCCTGTTTGCCCCTCTGAATGAAGATTAAGCATCTTCTCTTGGTTCTCCTTATTGTTTAGCTTCTTTAGGACTATAGATTTTAGTATGTTTGTCCTGTATTATATTGCCAATATCTACCTGTAAGTGAATATATATCATGTGTGTCTTTCTGTTTCTGGGTTACCTCACTCAGGGTACAGAGCTAAACAGAGAATTTTCAACAGAGGAATATTGAGTGGCAGAGAAACACTTAAAAAGAAATGCTCAGTGTCCTTAGTCATCCAGAAAATGCAAATCAAAATGACCCTGAGATTCCACCTTACACCCATCAAAATGGCTAAGATAAAAAACTCAATGGATAGCACATTCTAGAAAAACAGTCTCCAGAATCCCCTGAGATACCTGCACCAGGAGTTGATTATAAGGATGGAAACTGGAGAAGAATCTAGTTTTCCTTCTCTGTAACAGAATAATTACAAGCTTTCAGAAAAATTTAAGGAATATTAATCTGAGGAAGAGAAAGTATGAATGGTAGAATTATGTGCTTGTCTGGTTTTTTGGTGTTAGCATCCATTGTCACCAAGCCCCAAACCAGGATCTGGCACCATGAAAACTTATTACAGTCAGTGAATTATCAGAGGAAACTATTTAAGATTATCTGAGCTTGTCAACAGTTTTTTCTTTAACTTGGACAGAGGAAGACATGCAAACCTTTTATGGACTTCTTTTTAATACTCTCATTTAAAAAGGGGAATAAATGGCAAGTGTGGCTTTGTTAAGCCAACTCTATGGCCTCTGGCCCTTTGTGGTGGTCACATATAGCTGTCTCCATGTTATGTTATAGCATTCACCCAGCTTGCACATATATGTACATACACACATATATAATATATACATACACACACATATATATACATATATATATATATATATATATATATATATGAGAGAATAAAAGTTATCTGCCCTTGATTTTTGAGAAGGATTAATCAATGTAGGAAGTCTGGGACATATATTGAGTAAGGAAAAGATGAGAGACAAGCATTTATCATGAGTGATTAATTAACTGATTGTTGTCCAGGCTGGCATATACACTTGGAGAAACAAGAGGTCAATGGAGATTAGGCCTCATGCCTTGTCGAATATAGTTGCCATGACACCCACTTTTAGGTTTGACAAGTTGTTTGAAACCGCCTCATGCAGCATTGTGTTTGACCTGGCAGAAACTCTCTTTGTGGTTGGTGGCCTATGGTCTATTTGGTCCTCATTTCACTCACTGACAGTCAACATACTGCACAGATCCAGGCAGCAATAATACTGATGGTGAACACAAGAGTCAGGTAAATAATGCTTCTCCTTTGCATGAGCGTCATGCAAACAGAAGCAGAATGCCCAGGTGTTCTATCCCTTCCCAGCTGGCTGAAAGACACTTCACGGCAAGATGACACGTGGCCTTCCCTTCATTCCTCTCTCCAGTGAAACCTCTAACTGGTTCCCTATGCTCCAACCTACTGAGCTTCGCTACCTCACTGGCTCTTCCTCCAGCAACCACTCCAGGCTGAAATCCTACTTTTCTCTCACTGGGTCTCTCCTACAGGGGCTCTCTGGGATTAGCGTGATCTTAAGACCTCAAGACCAATCTACACAAAAACAAAAACAGTGGAACATGTTAACAACAACACTTTAACCTTTTCAACAATTCAGTAGGCAAATTGACACTATACCAGTACACACATTGCCACAACACAAAAACGTTAGGTTTGGGTTAAGTGAATAATTATTGAAGGCATTTAATTTTGCCATCTTTAAAGTTTGAGAATTTTTAAAAAGAGTAAGTTTCAAAAGTTAAAAAAAAAAAAGAAAGCTAACTAGTTGCGGGGGGTTGGGGTCTGTCCCATAATCTTGTGCTGCTCTCATGCTCAAACCCAGGACTTCTACTCTTACTCCTACTCTTTCCCTCTTACAAATGAAGAAGCACAGAGATATTAAGAAATGACAATAACAAGAAAATGATCAGGAAATTTTAAGCATGGTGATTACTTTATTATACAGAACTCTTATATGTGTGTTTTGAGACTCTGGCGAGCCTTAAGGCTGGTGCTAAGACAGGAATCATCAATATGATGTGTATAAGTGAGGACTTAGAGCTTTTCCTATCTGTAAATCCTCACATTTGTATATAATGATTTCATCATTCGATGTCAGAATATCTACTAAGAGTACGAAAAAATAATTCAAAAATTGCACAAGAGAAATTATCACAAGAGAATTAATAAATAAGATAAAGTTTACACATAAGTTTATTTGTGAAACCTGTACCCATTTTACTTGAGAAAATCTTTGAGGCAAACTTAATGTAAGGATTATGGTAAAAAAAAGAAAAAAAGAAAGAAAGGAAAGAAAAGAAAAGGAAAGGAAAGGCAAAGCAAATACATTTATCTGGATGTAATAAAATAGATGGGGCCAGGGAACAATTTGTTTTCAGTTAGGTGGTTCTCATGGAGCAGAGTTCTCTGCAGTGAAAAGTGTGAGGGCAGGTGGGAAAACCAAGGTGGTCCCCGGAGCTGTCAAAGGCAAGCATTTTGCAGATGATAAAGCTGAAGCCTAGAAAGAGGCCACACATTCCTCAACAGAACCAGGTTCTCAGTGTCTCCATGTAGTGCTTTTTCCATATACAGGAGTGACCCAGAGGCATGGTTACGTAGAAGGAAAATACTCACACAACCAAACAGTTATTCTTTTAGGCTGTCAGCATCATATTAAGAAAGGACTTGGATTCCTGGAATTCCAGTGCGTGGCCTGGCAGCTGTTCAGTTGCCCTGTATAACTAGGCCAGATTTTTCTGGTCATTCTCCTTTGGCTTTGCTCAGCTACACGTGGCTTCAGTGTGAAACAGCCAAAATGACAGGAGAGTATTGTTTTTCATGGATCCACAACTGCCTGGGGAAAAAGTGAAGAGCCTCAGCCTTTGGGTCAAATTGGCAACTTTCTCCAGGTTCCCCTGCCAGTAGTTATGGATCCTCTTGTCGGCATCATCTTCATTTTGAATAGGTCTCAGGAGGGAGATGAACAGTCACAGCTGTTTGGGAAAGGAAAGTCATCTGAAAGTAGTCCTTGAAAGAGCTAAGATAGCCCTAGTGTGTGCCTTGTCTTTACAAGAAAGGCAGCATATCCGTCCCTGACTGGAAGCGCAACACCTCTGACCTCCCCCGATGCCACCTTACTCTTCTCCATCTCTTCCTCCACCTTCCTGACCTTCCACCTATCTCAGTTGTATTGCTACTGAAAGCTGAGTGTAACCAGGGATCATTTGTGAGCCTTATCGGAAGGTAGATTTTCATGCAAAAAGCCCAAGACTATACTGAAGCTTCTCCAACTCTAACAAATCATCAGGGATGCTCAAGCTCTTCTCTGGAACAAATGTTAAGTGTCAAAACTCTTTTTATAATCGACAATAGAGAGAATGAAGGAATTATAGAAGAACAGAGTTCATCTCTTTTTTTTTTTTCCTTTTCCTTCCTGTACTTCTCAAAGAAATGTTATATATTTTCTCCTCAAACAGTGATAGCAGCACCTGAGAATATAAAATTCTCCCTTTTCTTAAGTCCTGGTATCTTTTGGAGTAGTATGTAGTGATGATTGAGTGTCAAAGCACTCAATTTTGCTTACTTTTCTTAGCTGTCACTCAGTAAGTTAATATTATTTTGGTATGCTCACTTCCAAACAAAATCGCTTTCACCAAGACAGTATCTGAAATGAGTTAGGTAGGGTTGTGAACATCTATGAAGTAGTATCAGTCCACTAGTCCACTTCATCTACTGGATGAATAAGGGGACAGAGCTTTCAAAAGTAGCATTTGCTTGCCTTTATGATGTAAATATCACTCTCATGTCCAAAGCCAAAATATCCAGTATAGAATAACAATATGGGCATGGGAAGAGAATGATTCAATTTGCCTTCCAGCTTAGAAATGGGCTCTTTCCTTCTGAGAGAGAGAGAGAGAGAAAGAGAGAGAGAGAGAGAGAGAGATGGTTTTGCAGTTAAGAGTAATGGCTGCTCCTCCAGAGATCCTGAGTTCAGTTCCCAGCCCCCACATTGTGGCTCATGACCATCTATAAAGAGATCTGATGTCCTCTTCTGGGTGCACATGTATATGCAGACAGAACACTCCAATACAAACAGTACATAAATAAGTAAATCTTAAAAGAAGAGAGATGAGAACACAAGAAAAAACGTAACTGAAAGGACAGAGAATGGTGAGAATCCCATCATCTTCTACAGCTTTATGTATCAAGGCTCCCTTTTCATTTATTATGTCTCTGTCACTTTCTGACTTTGTCCTTCAGATTAGAGGACAGGAATTAAAAAAAAAAATCTTTGCTTCTTTATAATAAATAACTTTAAAAAATAAATACCACATTGCAGATGAAAGGAAGCATAAATATTGGCTCTATTTGAAACTATTTTAAAAGAAAAAGGTCTGCATCACATGTTCAACTTTTTAATTAGAAATAGAATGGCTGATGGAGTAAACGTTTTTGAGCAGGTTTTATGTGTGATGTTTCATAAAGTGTAAATCTTCTAGGAATTAGCTACATTTTTGGAAGTAATTTTACCGGAAGTGGTAAAGTTGTGGTGACGCAACCTTTAAAATCTAGCTTTCAGGAAAGCTAAAGTGTAGAATCTACAGTCAGAAATGACGCAGCGGAATGGAGGGAAATCAAACCAATGAGAGAACAGGAACGAAGGAATTTCCTTTAAGAACTAAACAGATATCAGGCTAAGTATAGAGTTGATCAGGGATTTCTTTTCACATCGCTTCAGTCCGTGAGCAGCAAGGGCAAGGAAGGCAGTGGCTGGGCCGGGGGCAAGGCAGAAGTTTGGAACAAAACATTTCTCTAGAACTCTGACAGACGCCTGCATGTGGAAATGTACAGGTTCTCAGAAAGCTGCTCTTTTAAAATTAAGGAACAAAATTTCATATTAAAGTTACCAGTTTTGAGCTTTATTGTTTTCTGCACTTGGTTTATGGTCCTACCAGGACATTCTCATACATTCTAATTAGTAGTATCTTTGTAAAACTTTGTTTATTGTCATACATTTCATATTGTTAAATTATGGATTCTCATTACAGTATTTTCATATGATTATATAATATACTTTGGTCATATTAATACCCCATTGCCTCCTCTTGCTCCTCATTCCCTACTCTGTGGGGTCCCTGCTTATTCTGAACTAGTTTAAATGAATCCTATGAGGTAGAAAGCACACACAGAATTAGTTTTTCTTAGTCTGGTTAACAAGGTGATTTATTCACTTACCTCCAAGTTTCATTTTTAATGACAGAACCAAGCTTCATCATGTATATGTATACATTACCCTTATACACTCTATGTTAATGGACAGGAAAGTTAATTCCACTATCTGGTTGTTGTGTTTGCTACAGCAGTAAATATGAATGTGCATGTTTCTCCATAATAAAACTTTGCTTCTGTTAGGTACAATCCCTGAAATGCTCCAACTAGATGAAAAGGTAATTTTAATTTTAGATTACTATAGAAATTTCTATACTGATTCTGTTAGTGGTTGAACTAATCTGCATCCTCATCAGTGATGTTTAAAGGCAAATTTTTTTCATGAGGCCTTAAAAGCATTTGTTTTGTTTGTTTGTTTGTTTGTTTTTTCTTGATGATAGCCATTCAGTCTTGGGTGAGGTAAGCTCTCAGGGCAGTTATGATTTGTTTTTCCTTCCTGGCTAAAGCTGAGCATTTCTTAATGGATTTATTGACCATTTCCACTCTGTCTTTGAGAAATTAACCTACTCATTTCCTTTGCTCATTTACTAATAGGATAATTGAGGTTTAAGATAGGTAATTGCTTTAATATGCTAAATATTCTACATATTATTATTTATCTCAATTTCTGTGTATATCTACTAAGGATTTTCTTCCATTTTGTATAGTCTTTTCACATGGATGATTGTATCTTTTGCTATTCAGAAAATTTTTTTTTCTTCTCAATGTAGTTTATTCAGGAACCTTGAACAATCTTCTGACCCTGGGGAAAGCCAGCCCACAGCTTAAATAACCTCTGGGTAGCCAACCTCAGTGTGCCACGTGGGCAATGCAGATAGGTCCACATACACAGAAGCAAGCCAGATCCTCAGCCTTAGCCAAATATGGAGTTGTTTGTGACAGAGAGCACTCACCATCGGGAAGGTGGAAGGCAGAAACCAGCTCCATCTTTAAGGCGTGGCATTACGCAGCTGTTCAGAAAATTTTTAATTGTTGAAATACTATTTATCATTTTTTGCTATTATTTTCTAAAAATTTGCAATCCTCTTTATAAAGAGATTTTTCTAGACTTGTTTCTTGAGGGATTTTTAATAGTAATTTCAAAGTTTCATGTCTTATATAAGGATTCATTTGGTTCTTTGAATGACTAAGCTCTGTACCGAGTGAGAGACAAAAATGGAGTGTCAGTTTTCTGCCTGTGAAAAACATTATTTGCTAACTAGACCATCTTTCCTCTCTTCTGTTTCATTTTATACATCCAGATGTTTTATTTGTTTGTTTGTTGTTTCGGTGTGTGTGTGTGTGTGTGTGTGTTGATATGACTTTGTTGTATAATTTAAAGTCAGGTGATAGGAAACCACAAAAACGATCTGTTTTTCTCAGGGCTGTTGGGGCTATCAAAGGCTCTAACATGGCTAATTTAATGCAGAAGATCTCTGGATATATAAAGGTTGAGACTATTATGTAAAGTAGGGTAATATCTTTGGAGCAATATGCCTGGTAGTTTTGTCAATAAGCCAATACCATCAAAGGCATATGTACATATTTAAGAATGAAAGTGTATAACATTGATATGTAATTGCCTGTATTCTATACTTCCCTTGCCAGCAGAGGCAAAGCAACAATTGAAAAACTGAGGAACATGAAGGAGGATTGTTTCTTCTGTCATCATCTTTGGAAGATACTTCCAAATATACAGACTCCCGCATCTCATTTCATAGCTACTTCCACCGTATCAGTTATCTAGGGATGAAGGCTCAGATCTGTACTAAGATAAGAAAATAAAACATTTTCTTAGTTAATGGATGGGTAATGATGCCATCAGTTTTATCACTTCTGCAACTTCATCTTCAGACACTGTGATCAGATTACATTCAAATGTGCATTTAAGTATCGGGTACCACCTAAATGTCAGAGAGAAAGAGAAATTAGACTAATCTTGGCAGTCTTAAAGAAAGATGTTGTCAAAGGTCATCAATAAGTCTGACAAAACAGTGCTCATTAACAGTGTCTGTCAGCACCTCCATTTGGAAGTAATTTGGGTATTTTCAATGACCCAGTCAGCACCCATTGGCTAGGCAGTGACCTTGGCCAGGGTAAAACCTGGTTGCTGTAGCTCATACAATATACTGTAGGAGGAATCCAGGATGACAGATGGCAACAGGTCAGCAATGAGGAACTTGTCCATCACTGCTATTGAAGACGAAACTACTCAACAGTGTAATTCAACTGGCACAGGGGTTTGTGGTTTACACATGTCACAAGAGAATTGTCCAAGTTCCCTTAACTTTAAAGACATGCTGTAGTCTTGTGATCTTTGAGTTCATGAGTTTAATGAATTTATAGGGGGAAAAATGGCACAGTTATTTAACTATACTTTTCAAAACTACACTGCACATTTGCCAATGCACTTACCATGTGTTAAGTTCCTGAGCAAAACCTAGCTTCCTAGTTTATCTGACTTTTCTTCCATGCATATTAACAAATTGAATTGGTTTCTAGGTGAGACAGTACCTTCGTCTTTTCATGGACACAGCCCTTTCCATATCCCAAAATCAGTATGAAATATTTCTACAGTAGAGTATATTATTCTTTGGAAGTGGTGGTTTAACTAGATTTTGAAAATAATTATATCAGAGAAAGAAATTACCTTTTTTGATGATAAAACCTTGATCTACTTTGTAGTTTTCAAAGTTATATCAATATCTATATATTGATGGATGTGTATATACAAACATATATGTATGTATGTATGTATGAATTCACATGTCTTGAATGGTATATAGCACAGCATTTCAACTCTTGAATGGTATATAGCACGAAATTTCAACTCTGGACTTTGAGTCTTAGTCATTCTACACATAAGGTACATTTATAATTGGCAAAGTTCTTAAATGGAAATGCATGTAATTCCTTATAGGACTGTTAATCAGTATGAAAATATTCATAACTTTCTGATGTTGAAAGAATTTTTAGATATCATAAAATTTCTAAGAAATAGAAACTTCCTTTCTTTTGACTATCTAAGCCAAGAATTTTTTTTTTGTCTTGGCTTCCTTGAAACAATTTTATTCAAAATAGAAGGGAAAGAGAAAAAAGAGGGAGAAAAAATAAATGAGAATACAATTAAAAATATTAATAATCATCAAATTATCTTCTTCAACCTACCAAAGAATAAAGAATAACAACAGAATTTTTTTTTTCGTTCTTAAAACTTGTAAAAAGTTGCAGGATGCTGCAGATGATTTTTCCCTGCTATGGACCATCCAGTCTCCACACTTACAGTTTAAAGAAACTTCATGGATGCTGAAAACACAGTACAGATGAGAACTGGTGGAACTATGCAGTGACCAGGCAGATGACCATCTCCTATTCTTGTCTAGAAAAGTAAATGTATTAAAAGCCTTTGCAAAGTACCCTAGTATACATTATAGAAGTGTGTGTGTGTGTGTTATTGAATTTCCCTTTAAATGTGGTAACTTTATCCATAACATAAACCATCATTCAAACAGTTTTTAAGATGAAGCCTCTCATTCACTGTAACTCTTTGTCTAACTGAATTTGTGATACTTTCCATTTAGGTGAAAGGCCTTTTATAAAAATTGCCTTAGTTCATCAAATTTCTGCTCTACTTACACAACCCCCTTTATTGTACATACTGTCCTGATCAGCAGAGACTACATTAAGTAATTAAGAGACTGATGACAAAATGTCAAGAGCTGCAATTGAATCTGTTGATTCAATCAATAACTACCTGAAAGTGCCTAGAGTGGCAGGAATAGGGAATCCCACAATGAGTCAGTAAGCAAGATCCACATGGAGATGAGGACAGATTAATTTGTGGCACAACCATGCAATTTTGAGATGTAAGAGAAAATGGAAAATGGAAAGAAACCCAGTTGATTCAGAGTAGGAAAAATAATAATCACATTTGTCTAAGTCGTGGTTTATCTCCTGAAGAGAAGCTCCAAACTTTCTCAAATTTTTTTTCATTCTGAAAGAAATAGCCATTTCTGAAGCGCTAACACCACTATAAACACAAATCATCCTATTTAAATTTTTATAGTTCCATTGGCAAAAGGGCTGTACAGCTGTTGTTTGCTAAATTGTCATTTCTTGGGTTAAAAGTTCACCCTACACAACCAGGGTATGGTCACTGCTCAGGAATCAGATGACCACACCAGAGGCTGCATTCTATGTGGATCATATAATTTGTTTTGGATGGCCTTGCTTCCAGATGCTAAAATCTGGTGTATTTGTTAAGAGTTGGCGGAGGCCTGATTCACTCTGGAGTTCAGCTACAACAGACTAATTAAATGGAATCCATCCCAACACATATGTCTCCTCCATGCTGAAAGTGATTTAGGCTTTCAGTGTCAGAGAGTGACCTCTGGGTTGGTTTCTACAGTCAGCATGCAGTAGTGTTTCTACCCCACAGGAAAACGTGAGTTGAATATTTCCCAGATGGCTGTTGCAGACAGAATTCACAAAGAAAAGATTGGAAAAACACTAGTTAATTCCAAAGAGCAGTTCATATTTAAGAGGTTTTTTTTTTCATTTTCCTTTCTTTTTCTTTCTTTCTTTCTTTCTTTCTTTCTTTCTTTCTTTCTTTCTTTCTTTCTTCCTTCCTTTCTTTCTTTCTTTCGAACACATTCAGAGGCCTGTTCAGGCTCCATGGGGTGCTTTTGGAGTATGTTTGGAATGTAAACATTTGCTGGAGTTGCCAAGCTGCCACCTGGTTTAGTATGTGACCTTTTATGGAGTCCCACTAAAAAGGAATCTTGGTGACCATCAGCATGGGGTTTACCCTTTGCCAGAAGAAAAATGAGATAAGTGAACTGAGTGATGTGCTCACATGGATTTGGCTTCTGCCAGGCATCTTCATCCTCCCACTGTGCAGAGGACCCATCACAGGTGCAGCTGAGCCTTGTGACACCGGCGACCTCTCTTCCCCTCCTGGGTTTATATCTGCCTCTCTCGTTTTTTTAAATTCGACATCTTTCTCTTTCTTTTTTTCTGAAATTTTTCTGGCCTTCTTTTTCCAGTCTTATTTTTAAAACACCGTCTCTTAATTTTAGCCCCAAAGTTTATCAGTACGATGGCTTCCTGGAAACAAACAAACTGCCTCCAGACATTTGAAGGTCCATGTCTACATGTTTTGCTTTTACTTATGTGGAAGCATCATATCAAATGACTTTTGAATCCTTCATATAGGTAATGTGACATAAGGCTACTATACTTAAAGAGGATGATTTCTTGTCTCCATCTTTGCAACCAACGTTTTATTTATTTATTATTAGTATTAAACATTATGTCAGTTGCTCATGACTAGCTTAAGTAAAAAGGGAGTAAAAATAGACTTACTTGTTTCCTGGATGGGGTAAGAATTTAAATGCTCCATTTCATAGTAAAGTGAGCCATACCAAAGCTTTCTCAGATGTTAAAATGTATGGCAATTGTGAGGACTTAGTTTCCCTTCTCGTTCACATTATGTAAGTATTTTATTCATTCTTTTCTTCGATGACATACAGAGGGAAGAACACACACACACAACTATACACACACAGCTGGTATGAAATTTTACCAAAATAACCCCGTTCAAATGACAATAATTTATTAATCTAGTCTTCAGTAGTGCATATTCAGGGTTAGTACAGTAGCCACAACAAAACGAATCTTAAAGAAACTGTGATGAAATTTCAAACATGTCTTTATTCTCATATAGTCTACAGAGTAAAAGGATAAAAATAAAGAGCAAAAGATCCATGAGAAAACAGAAACAAACAAGCAAAAAACATTTAGGTCAGTTGGGGGAAATGTTCTGTAGGAGCTGCCAGTCTGTGTAGCAGAAAGGCTGGCAGCCCAGATGACTAAAATGAAAGTATGACGTGGAGTAGGATGAGAAAGCATTGGCACAAGGGGAAGTGGCTCGTGCTCATGCAATGGCTGAAGGAAACACAAATGAGCTGACTAAGTAGCAATAGCAGGAATCACTGCTCACTAATATGGGTCACAGGATGTCAATGGCCAGCTGTGGGCCCAGTTTGCTTCATGTAACTAACAGAAGTATTAAGAGCATGATGTTAGAAAGGGAGTTCAAACACGGCAGAGTGGATTAAACACTGGTTAATTTGTGTCCACCTCATCTTCTCTCTTCTTAAACCTCAGTGCCCCCATCCCCTGGGGGATTTGCAAAGCCTGATTAAATGTATATTGTCTTGGAGAAGTCAGTGCTGGGTTTAGCTTTCTGAAAGAAAGCCTGAACTCTTTGTGAAGATCATGCTGAGAGACAAGAAAGGCACAATCTCTATAGTAGGAAGGAAGAAGAATGGGTTTCAAAAAAGTAGGAAGGAAGGAAAATCATTTGCCCCCAAACTGCAGTCGATAGATATCTTGGCTCTTGGAGACGTGACAGGCACCTGAAAAGTGCCAGAATTTTCAGACAAAGGTCTTGTTTGATCAAGGCTACTATTTTGAGTCTCCCAACCTTGAACAGAATTATCGACAAAGACCCCCACCCTTACTCTTCTGCAGTCCCTATGGGAGTTAAAGCTGCCATGCTAACACTACTAAAATTGTTCCTGGTGTTCCAAAGAAATTGTTTCTAAAAAGCTTGTGTTACTAAGTGAGATACAACTTGTTTGAGGTGATTTTGAAATTCAGAACTCTGACTTGTATGCTTTGACTTCAAAAATGAGTCTATAAAACCATTAAAAACTTCTTCTTCTTCTTCTTCTTCTTCTTCTTCTTCTTCTTCTTCTTCTTCTTCTTCTTCTTCTTCTTCTTCTTCTTCTCTTGATATTAAACCACAGCCTGCAGTTCTAGGCATATCTCACGTGAGTGAATTATAGCATGCTGTCACATTGAATTACTTCCAATATAACGCAATGAAGAACAATCTTCTTGTTTATACTTTTAAAACCAGCAGGAATCCAGAATGGCAGAAATTGTTTCAAATAGTTCTAACATTAAAAAAAAAAGTACAGCAACAGTCAACAAAATACAGAACTAGAGAGAGAGAGAGAGAGAGAGAGAGAGAGAGAGAGAGAGATAAGAAAGTGCTTCCCAAGGTTATCGAAGAAAAGTTGGAATTACTTGAAGATTAAAGAGGTAGAAGAAAACACTTGCAGTTAATTTAAGGTAACTCAGCATTCTTTCTCCAGTTGCTACACACACAAAGACCTTTAAATCATCATATAGCAATTGTGCAAAATGATTCTATGGCATAAGAACACTATCACATGCATGGCTTTTTCAGTATAAAATATGTATACTATTCATTTAGATGTACTTTCCAGTAGTTTTCAGTATACCCAGAGTTCTACACATTCATCATCATCTAGTCTATTTCTGTATTCTCAAAGGATACCCTGTACTCTGTAGGAGTGTCATCCATTACTTCATTCCTCTCTTATTTTTTAATATTTCTGTGTGGATATGCCACCATTCGTTCTTTCTCCACTTATGAATTCATGGATATTTGTGATTTTTCTACTATTTAATTATATATATGCACATACATAGTGATAAAAGTGAATCCCTTTACCATGATCTAATAGCATTTTACTCTCACTCTGAATTTTTACAGGCTCATATTATCTTCATCAACTATGTATTTCCCAAAAATTTTACTATAAGTTATGATCAAATGTATCTTACTAGATATATTATTTTATTATAGTCATTATATAAACTAAAGCTTAATATCTAAGTGTGGGATTTTAATATATGTTATTATATAAGATCTCAGCTAACATAGTTTAAACATTATATTGCCATATTCCCAGTACTGGTATTCCTTTTTCACCCAGGTTTTATTATATATTTTCCAATAATGAAGCCCTCTAAGATTGCTAAGTCTGACAGAGTCAGCTTTCACCTTCTTGACAGAGTGCCTTCTACAGATGGGAGATATAGTTTGGATTGCTTTTCTTGCTGCAATGAATTGTTGCTGTCCTTTCAGTTTGCCGCACCACACACTATTTTAAGTCACACTGTTACATGATACAATTACTTTGTGTGGCAAAATGGAAACAGTACTTCTACAGGTCCAGAGAGAACTAACCAAGTGTGTCAGAGAGCAATACACCCTGCAAACCATTGAACAGGCTTCACAAGACTCTTTAGGCAACTGTGTTCTTTCTAAGAACCCAAAGCCCTTCCACGCACAGAGAAGATCACTCGGTATTCTCTCAAGGGACAGCATTGAAGACTTCTGGGCACATCACTTTCTTGCTTCTTTAAGCCAGCCTTCACTCTCCCTCTGATCACAATATGACAGTAGAAACTTTTCTCTTTTTTGTGTCTTCCAAAAAATGAGTCATTCTCAGCTGTGTCACTGCAAGAAGAGAACTCATCAGAGACTTGACTTGTACTTTTGTCCATCTTTGATTATTTTGTCAAGTGTAGAAACACAAAAAGAAGATATGTCACTGGATAATTAGACCAGCTTTTAATTTTGTTTCTAAAAGGAAATTACAGCTTCTCAGGTGTCTCTTATCTTGTAACTTGTCCATTTATATGAGCTCTTTAGTGATCATGTCAAGCAGCTTAAGTACTTGACTGGGGAAAGAAAACAGGTTAGCTGCTTTCGGTCTGGATAAAGAAACTGAGTCGAACTTGATATGAGTGTGCTCAGCTGGTTTACCTGTAACCTAATTAAGTCAGTTAGCACAGATTCTGCTGAGCTAAGTCCAAATCAGTACAAAATGTGGATGATGATCGTCCTCAATATCCATGCTAACACAAGTCAAATAATCATCAGTTTCATAGCTGATGCTTGCACAGCACCCTGTGAGCCTGTCGGTAGCAATGTCCCTAGAGGAAGATCTTTTACGTACTATGCTGGTATTCACTGATGCCAGAAGAATCTAGAAGGAAGGAAATCTTAGATTCTGTGTTTTCCACCCAGCATAGCTCAGAATTTTCCCCACCCAGTGCCTTCCCCCTTTCCTTCTTTCTTTGATAAATAGCATGAATGGTTGTTGGAAATTGTACTTAAACCATGAAGAATAGAACTTTCAACAATTTAAATTTCACTCATGTCCAAAGTAAAATAAGCCTCACCAAATTAGAAAGCTTCTTTATCGCCTTAAAGTACTTCCACCTTCCTTCTTAATCCCATGAAAAGATAAAAGTCCTTTGCGTTCCATTTAGGGTGATCCTCACTGAGTAATGGCTAAAGAAAAGAGTATGGGTGTGACCTTGTGCTGCAGAATGAGATAGAAATGAAAAATTCTAAGCACTGGCTTGGGGATTTTGCATGTGATCAGCTGTCATTCCAGACACCCTTAGCCCACTGAACTCCTTAGTTCAGAAAAAGCTGAAGGTTTTCTTGTCCAGCACAGATGCTGATTAATCCCTTTGGTAGTGAGAAGTATCCAGGAATTCTGAGCTGGACTTGTAATTCCCCAAGTCCCTCAGCCTGATGCAAGGCCACCGAGGAATAGTTACTCAGGGAGATGATGAAGAGGCTGGCAAGATTCAGACAACACTCCAGCCAGGGGAAAGAGGGTTCAGGTGGGTGTGCCTGATGATGAGGTGTGTGCTGTGCTGAATGCACCACAGAGGCCTTGTGGGAGCAGTGCCAAAGGATGCCCCTGAGACCCGAAGCATCAAACTGAGTCACGTATGCACAGAGCGGATAACATTTAGGTCAGGGAGAATTCAACTGTGAGCCAGAGCTGTTTGGTAATAATAAATATAAATTCATAACAGTCACGACAGCAGCATTTATCACACTTTCGGAATTTGGAAATGTTTGCCGTTAGCATGAATATTACAACTCTGAGCAGAAATCCCATTGTTTGCATATGGGACACTCATGTTCTTACAATACATCCCAGAGCCCTGTCTTCTTTTTGGCATGCAGATAGAATATCTCCTGGTTCTAATTCTTCAGTGTTACGCAGGCTTTTACTATTAGGGACAAAGTTGAAATCAACAAGATGCCATTTAAACATTACTGTGTTCAGGTAACACAGATAATAATGCATAGGGAATTCTACCACAAGAATCCAGCCTCGGTAACCTGCAAAATAGATGTGACTGAACTGGACTGAGGTGATTTAGATTGTGTAAGAATTATTTTAATTAACGATAGTAAGAGATGTGCTTTAAGAAATGGCTTGGTAACACGTTAAGGTTGGTAACACGTTATATGTTACTAAGCAGTAAGTAAAGTATCCTCACAAAAGTGCCTGGAACCACCCTAGGTGTTTCTGACACCGGGTAGGCTCAACATTGATCATCATGTTGCACCCTCACTGGCTGATATGAGTCAACCCATATTATTTTGAAGCTGTGCATTTAAACAAAACCTTCCTGTTTACCCTGGTTCTTTGCCTATAGTAAAAATCACCCCCATGCTAAATCACAGTGTTTGGCTTATTCACTTAAGATAAAGTCTTCCAGGTTTGTCTGTGATCTTGCAAATGGCCATATGTTCTTTTGGTAAGGCTTAACACTGCTACATTGTACCATCCACACCTCCAGAGGTATTCAGCTGATTTCTTTATCATTACTCCTGTGAACAACATCGCAACAAACAGAAGAACTATACATTTGTGTTCAATTCTTATTTATTTATTTGTTGTTTTTGGTCTTTTGTTTTGTTTTTTTCAAGACAGAGTTTCTCTGTCTACCTTGGCTGTCCTGATCTCACTTTGTAGACCAGGCTGGCCTCGAACTCGCAGAGATCACCCTACTCTGCCTCCTCGAGTGCTGGGATTACAGTTGTGCATCACCACACTTGACTCAATTTCAGTCATTTTAACTAATGAATAGGACACAAAATTACATGTTCTTAACTTAGCTGTTTTCCCAGTTGAACCACCCTGTCACTAACAGAGTTAACACCCACTTAACAGGCACCATGTGATGTTTTGATCCATATATTCATTGCGTAAAACTTAAATCAGGTTACACATATCTGACTTTTCAGGTTTATTGTTGTTATGATGACTCCACTTAGAGCCATTTCTTATAACTGCAAAACTACAACTGTGTCATCTGCATGCTATTCAATAGCATGTTAAAAATATCTTCCCTCTATTTTCAGTCCTCATTGATCAACCTTTCTCCAGTTCTAGTCTTTTGAGCCATAAATTATTCTACTCTCAACCTCACTGTGATCAAAGTAAAGAGAAATAATCAGTATATCTGGTCACATGTCACTCCTGTGCATGTCTTATTAAATTTACCATAATGACTTTCAGTTATATCTACATTGTTGTAAATGACAGGACCTCCTCATTTTTGGTGAAATCAATGCTATTGTGGATGGGTACCTCATTCTCTGTTTATCTGTTGATAGAGCATTTGGATTATATTCCTTAGCTTTAAGAGTAGCATGACAATGAACATGAGGTGCAGAGGTTATTTTCCTCTTGGGAGCTATATTTTAATTAGCTTGATCTATTCATTACCTTGTCTTAATGAATATATGCATATATATATATGTATATATATACCCACATGTATACATATTCACAAAACCTCACACTGTAATTCACAAATGTTAACAAATATTTTAACTCTTTTTTTAAGACTCTCTATATAAAATAAATTAAATAAAATATAGGTATTTGGATAAGAAAAAATATAGATATTTTGTGTTGATTTCTATAACCTTCAGCTTCATTGAATACATTGATCATTTCTAACATTTTTGGTGTGGCCTTTAGACATTTTAACATGTGAGATTGCGTAATACATTAACTGGGATAATTTTAGTTCTTTCTGATTCGGGTGTCTTTTATTTCTCACCTGATCTCCATTTTTACCTGAACTTATGTTGACAAAGTAGCTAAGTGGACATCCTTACCTGTACTAGCTCTTAGAAGAATATTTTCAGACTTCTCACCATTTGACTCTGATATTAACTATGGGATTTTCAAAACTGGCTTTTATGGGTTTGAAGAAATTTTTCTTTGAGTAGTTAAGAGAATGCTAAATTTTTATAAATGCATTATATAGTTTTATCAATCAGTCTGCTCGTGTAAGGTATCATGTTGGCTGATTTTCCTTTGTGTCCAAGGACAATCCAAGTTTTTCATGTTATATGATCTTATAGATGTATCATTGGATTTTGTTCATAAGATTTTATTGGGAACACTTGGTCTCATAGTCATTGTAAGTATTGGTCCATAGTTTTCTTGTGGTATCTCTATCTGGCTTTGATGTAAGTGTAACTCTACCTTCACAAGGAGTTTGGAAATCTTCCTTCCACTCTGTTTTACTATGTACTACGTGTGAGGTAGACTATGTGGTTTTATGTATTATGTCCCAGTCTAAGTTCTTTGAAATGTTAACTCACTAAATTTTAAGCCAGTGGATCAGATTTCATGAGTATCAGCGTGTTAGAGATGAGCAAACTGAAGGCAGAGAGACTAATCTATTTCTCCCAGTGTTGCAAATCTACTAAGAGACAGATATAGGATTTGCATACAAGCATTTTGGATCAAGATTGTTCCGATGTTTGCAAAAAAGATATGAAGTTTATGTTAATTCTGGTAACTTAGACAAGCCAGAATAATTTTATATGGTGCAAGGAACACTCATACTAGCCCAGTTGTATATAAAATTACATGGGCTGTCTACCAAAAAGGAGTTAAAACTCAATTTTTGAAGAAACTGAAACTCTGTAACAACCACCAGCTCAATTCATTTTCTTTTTTTTTTTTTTTTTTTTTTTTGGAGTATCAAAATTCTGTTATCTACCATTGGACCGATTGTTTTGAACAAAGTTTATAGTTTGTAGTCTTTTTTTGTTATTCGGTTGAAATAACCTTGGCAGGCAGGCACTGGAGTCAAAATAATCCCATCAAAAGCAGAGTCGCTTCACAGGTTTAATTTGGTGATAGCTTATGTTAAGTTATGACAGTAATGTAGCTGTGTCTTCACAAATTCAGCAGAGGAAAAGACGGGTATAATACACTGCCAGGACTGCTCTCGAGGAGGTGGCTGTGCCTATTGATGTCAGATGATAAAAAAAGCTCAAACTATATGGAAAATAAGCCTTGAAACTCATTTAAAAAATAAACAAATAAAGTACTTCCTTTCCTGATAGAGGCTTTCAGAATACCTAAATGCCATAGTAGGTTGACCAAGCTAAGGTCATATTTTAAGAATGGCTCCTAGGGATTCTAGAAGACATACTTTAAACCTGTATTCTTCCTGTCTAGACCAAACATGAGGCTCTTGCCAATACCTGGCTTGAGTCACTTCCATTTTGGTAGTAGTAGAAAATTCAAGTCTTTAATTTTTACTAAGGAAAAATGCGAAGGTATTAGAAATTTAACACAACAGGGCAAGTGTTAAAGAGCCTAGATCTTTAATGTATGGGCTTTGTAAAACTTGTCAGTAGACTTTGACACAATGTCACTCAGGCAGCATGGAAACTGTAGCAGCAGAGAAACTGTCATAAAACCCAAGATACTTGCTTTTAAATTTTTCAGGGCAAGCAGTTATTAAAGTTTTATTTCATTACGTGTGTGTGTGTGTGTGTGTGTGTGTGTGTGTGTGTGTGTGCCTGTGATATGTGGAGGTCAGAAGACAACTTGCAGGATTCAGTTTTTTTTTTTTTTCCACCAAGTATGTTCCAGGTATGAAATTCAGTTGGTCAGGCTGTGGGCAAAACATTTGCCCACTGAGCCATCCTGCAGACCTGAAAATCTTGACTTGTCTATATGATGAGCTTTTTTTCAGGCCTGGACACAATGACATATTTTCTCTTGGACACTTAGCACTTTAATCATTCTTTGGCCATCACCTCCACTCACCACTGTCACATCCCCTCAACAGGTTTCCGGCAGGATGGGGGCTGCTGCCCGCCAAGCCTGCTTTCTAAAGCTCCATTTTCTCTTGGCTCTGTGGCTCTTCTGTTCTAGCATTCCTTCCAATCTCTGTCAGAAGTGCTTCCTCTTCCAGCCCACCAATAAAGTCAGTGCTCCTCGGATTTCTGTTTAGACTACTTTATATTTTTACTGATTCTCATGCCTTGAGTGATTTCATTCAAGTCCTGGGTTTTAATTACCTCTGTCAAGTGAGTCAAAGGAAGATGCCCATTTCCTATCACTTTCTTCCTCTCTTCTCCGTTCCCTTGACAAGTTCTATACATACCTAAGAAATATTAGTGTTTCAAACAACAAGCATAACTAATCTACACTACTCATTTCCAATTATTTTTATTTCTACAGTGGCCATGTAAGTGATGAATATCAGTCTATCCATCCATATACACAAGGGCCAACTTCTAAAAATTCTTTTTAAAAAAGCTTATTTATTTTTTTATAAATTACAGTTTATTCACATTGTATCCCAGCTTTAGCTCCTTCACTCATCCCCTCCCAATTAGACCCTCCCTCCCTCTTCTCTTCCTATGCCTCTCCCCAAGTCCACATATAGGGGAGGCCCTCCTCCCCTTTCCTCTGACCCTAGCCTATCAGGTCTTATCAGGGCTGGCTGCATTGTGTTCCTCTGTGGCCTGGTAAGGCTGCTCCCCCCCTCAGGGGGAGGTGATCAAAGAGACAACCACTGAGTTCATGTCTGAGACAGTCCCTGCTCCCATTACTAGGGAACCCACTTGGACACTGAGCTGCCATGAGCTACACCTGTGCAGAGGTTCTAGGTTATCTCGATGCATAGTCCTTCATTAGAGTATTAGTCGCAGAAAAGACCCTTCTACCCAAAATTTTTGGTTCTGTTGCTCTCCTGTGGAGTTCCTGTCCCCTCCAGGTCTTTCTATTTCCCCCTTCTTTCATAAGATTCACTGCACTCTGCCCAAAATTTGACTATGAGTTTCAGCATCTGCTTTGGTAACCTGCTGGGTAAAGTCTTTCAGAGGCCCTCTGTCGTTGGCTCCTGTCCTGTTCCCTGTTTTCTCCCTCTTTCTGATGTCTGTCTGTTTCCCCTTCTAAATGAAGATTGATCATTTTACCCAGAGTCCTCCTTCTTGCTTAGCTTCTTTAGGTATACAGATTTTTTTAAAAAAAATCTTTTAAAATCTTAATTCTCTTCCATTGGTGTTTCTTGAATAGAATTTACCTCAGTTTCAAACTTCATTGTCGTGGTTCAGATTGCTAGTATCTTACATCAGACTTGTTAAACAATCATTCATTTAATGCTCTTCAGTAAAATATTTCTAAAATATTACAATGACATCAATCTCCCTTTTAAAATCCTGTATCTCTATATTTCAGTCAGTAAGTTCAGCATCCATTAGCCTGCTTCTTGGAGCCTTTCCCTTTTCACACTTATCCTTCTACCAGCTATGCTGTGGTCAGCCTTCAATATCCCTTTCACACTATTGCAAATGAGCTTGCCTCAGCTCCTTTATTCTTCTTTTGTCCTGTGAATCTTCACATGATTTTAGTTCTTCACAAAATTGGCCCTTATTTGTTTTCATCCATAGCTATGTTTGTTATACTTTTTTTTCCCCATTCCTTGGTCCCATGAGCTTCCACCCTGTCTTTACCATAGGAGGTAACAATATATTGACATGTCATTTTTTTTGTTTGCATGCCCGGAAAATAATCTTTAGTTAAATTGATCTTCCTCAGAGCAGGATAAGTGAGGAACTCATTAATTCTTATCAAGAAACAAACTAACTAACAAACAAACAGGATAGAGAGTTATATAAATGTGCTAAATTAATTATCTGTACTGTCTCACCTCTTAGGTATTTTTTTGCTACTTCTGAAGTTATACTAACTTCATTTTATTTGAAAGAAAAGCTTTATATTTTTATCAAACAAAATTACTGAGTTGAGCCTTGGGGTAAAAATGAAAACAAAAAGAAATTCTTACTCATAATTTACTTGATAGCTCAAATAAAATTTAATAAAGTGTTTTTTCTATACACTAATGGGAAAAAAATTAAACACCAGAGACTTAAAAACCCTAAGGAGCAACATTATATAAATGTCCTTATGTAAATGAAAGGTTGAAACAGGGAAACTAACATAAATGTTTCCTGCTAATCCCTATATGTTTAATATCCTGGTATTTTTGTTCCAATCAGGGAATGCTTATTTGCATATAATTTTTATATTAAGATATGAAAAAACAGTCCCTTTGCATTTTGTGTTGGCATAGTGAATACAGACTGCTAAATCATATATGCCTAGTTTTCAAAAGTATTTGTTAATGAATCATACTTAAAATATTGCAACACATATTGTCACATAATGCATGCAGATAAGATGGTCACTGTAGAGAAACAAGCTACATCTTAACTATATAACATTGCCACCATTTTGTTAATGGCAGGAACAGCTAAAATCTTAGCAAAAATTCTTGATACATCATTCACTGTCATTCTCAGGTTGCATGTTAAGTTTCAGATTTATCCATCCTTTATTCTGGTGCTTTGCCTTCTGTCTCCCCATTTCTTCCTCTTCCCACCCAAGGAAACTCCTAGTGAAAAAAAATGTTTTGAGCATAACGTTAGACACATTTTACATGGATTATTTCGTATTTTGTTATAGCCGACCATGGAAACCTAACTATGGCCTTTCCAGAGTAGGTAATTTTCTCTTATCTCACTGCCTAGTAAACCAAATCCTGGAAAATATTATTATTCCCTCCATAGCAAGTGAAATAAATGCAGACACAGCAGATACTTACTAAATATGCTTTGATTAATTGAGTGCATTTGGACTTTCTCTTCTGTTTAATGTTTACAGTATTAATCACCATCTGTGGCTTTGCTGAATTCTTCTATAGTTATATACAAACCAAGCATGAAGCTTCATACCCTCTGTGTGTCTGCGAAGCCTTCAGATTAATGGAGACTTATAGATCAGATTTGTAGATACACATTCCTATGTGTTTTTTAATTTTTTATATATTTATTTATTAAAATTTATTCACTTTGTATCCCACTGCAGCCCCCTCCCTCAGCTCCTCCCAGTTCCACCTTCCCTCCCTCTTCTCCCGTTATGCCCTTTACCTAGTCCCTTGTTAGGGGAAGACCTCCTCCCCTTCTATCAGGCCTCCTCCCCTTAGTTTATCAGGTCTCATCAAGGCTGGCTATATCATCTTCTTCTGTGGCCTGGCAAGGCTGCACTCTCCAGGGAGAGGTGATCAAATAGCCAGTCACTGCGTTCATGTCAGAGACAGACCCTGTACCCCTTACTAGGGAACTGTACCCCTTACTTGTACATGTACCCCTTACTTGGAAACTGAGAAGCCAATGGGCTTCCTTTGCACAGGGAGTTAGGTCTTACTCAGCAATTAAAAACAAGGAAATCATGAAATTTGCAGGCAAATGGATGGAACTAGACAAGATCATCCATAAGGTATCCCAGAATCAGAAAGACACTATGATTTATACTCACTTATTGGTGGATATTAGCCACATAAAATAAGCTAAATATACTAAAATCTATAGTCCTAAAGAAGCTAAACAACAAAAAGGACCTAGGCAAGATGCTTAAGCCTCATTCAGAAGGGCAAACAGGATAAACATCGGAAGTAGGAAAAGACAAGGAACAAGACAGGAGATTTCCACAGAGGACCTCTGAAAGACTCTACCCACCAATGTATCAAAAGAGATACTGAGACTCATAGCCAAACTTTGGGCAGAGTGCCAGAACTCTTATGAAAGAAGGGGGAGATAGAAAGGGGCCTGGAGGGCCTCTGAGTGGGGTGCAGCCTTACCAGGCCACAGAGGAAGACAATGCAGCCAGTCCTGATGAGATCTAGGGCCAGCTGAGGCTAGGGTCACATGGAAGGGGAGGAGGACTTGGAGAGTAGAATGTAGACTTGGAGAGGGGAATGGAAGGAGATGAAGGAGGGAGGGTGGGATTGAGAGGGAACGAGAGAAGGGGCTACAGCTGGGATACAAAGTGAACAAACTGTAATTAATATAAAAAATTTTAAAAGAAATTAAAAAAGAAAGGTGGAACAGAACATTTTCAAGGGGGGAGAGAGAGAGAGAGAGAGAGAGAGAGAGAGAGAGAGAGAGAGAAAGAAAGAGACCTGTAAGGGACAGGAACTCCACAAGAAGAACACAGCCAAAATATCTGGACCCAGGCGTGGCTGTGGAGACCAATACTCCAACCAAGGACCATGCATGGAGAATGGAGAGGTGTTTGTTTGTCTGTTTTGGTTTTGGTTTTGTTTGTTTTGTGCTCTCTTCTTTCCTAGTGCTCTCTTGCTGACTTATTACTATTATGGGGGATAGAAATATAAGAAGTAAATTCATGTTCTTTAATTAAGTGCAATATATAGTCCTGCAAAAGAATGTTTCCATGTATTTAACCTACAACTATGCTCCTCAGGAATACTATGATGTTGTAAATGTAAACAGAATTTCCAAAGGTGTTCTTTGCTTCACACTTCAGAGGTTATGTTATAAAGAAAACGTAAAAGCACTTTTATGAGATGAATCTTTTTTTAAAAGCTGGGTGAAGTGGTTGACGCCTGTAATCCCATCACTCAGGTAGGCAGAGGCAGGTGGATCTCTGTGAGTTTGAGGCCTGCCTGGTCTACAAAACGTGTCCAGGACAGCCATGGCTGTACAGAGAAACCATGTCTCTGGAGAATAAAAAAGTTTTATTAAAGCAAAATGAAAGCTTGGGAGTAATTATATAGACAGAATGTCTGCCTTCCATCTGGCAGGAAGAAGTGGGGAAGGGCAAGCCAGAAAACTCATTCCTGCAGAAATAACAGAAATCCAAAAGATGAAAAAGTTGGTTTTCTATCATGTCTCAAATTATCTGCAGCTTAATTCAGGCAAAAACAACCACAGTCGCTTATTATCTCTCCCAGCCCTTGTATCCAGTAACCCAAAGCAGCTGTTTACCAGTTGGTCATCTGTCCTTACCATGATCCCAATCCTTGTGTTGAAACCTTCAATCCCAAAATGGTGGTACATAGAAATAAAGCTTTGGGGGAGGGAAATAGGATAAGCTGAAATCATAAGGATGAGGAGCTGGATTGATGGACTTCTTTATTTGCTATTTATCATATAAAGTCCCCATAGAAGATTACTGTAATTCAAAAAGACAAGCCCTCAGCAGAACTTGGCTGTGCTGACACCTTCATCTAGAGCCTTCAGAACAGTGAATGAATGCAGTTTTTCAAGTACGGCTGTCTATGACATTTTTATCATGTTAGCCGAACTGTGCTGACTACTTCATGTCTCTGTTACAGCAGGATTATGACTGAGACTGAAGCCATCCAAAAAGCTTCCTTTCATCTTTATGCTGAGGACGATGGGGAACTCACTTCTTACTTGGAGAATGGCAGTGTCAGAAATCCATAAGTGTCAGAAATCCATAGTGACTTCCTCTATGTTATTTTTTACACAGTGTAACCAAGATGATCTCATGCTGGCCTCATGGTCCAGAATGGCATGCTTCAACAGTAAGACAAAGCTACATGATAGGATTTGACCTGTGTTAAGCAGTATCATTTCCAGCACATGGTATTAGTTAGAAATTAGTTATTGAAGCCAACCCCTACAGAAAGGAGAACCAGGACCCTTTCCCAGACAGAAAGGGCAGAAAACATGTACCTGCTTTTAAAGCCACCACACACACACCCTGTGGAAAATCATCTGCATGTGTACCCATGGTGTTAATTGGAAGAGGAGGTTAAAGGGAGCTTATCTAATAAGGAACAACACGAGAGAGTGATCACAGGACTGTTGAACAACAGAAAGCAGATGAGGGCTGTGTTTCTCGTGTCACCTCCTGAGTCCTCTGCTTTAATTTGCTTTCTGCTGTAGTGCCAGGAAGTATCTTCCAATTCCTAGTTTGTCCTTACTCTCTTGGGTTCATGTGTTTGCCTTTCCTAATACACTGGAAAAGCTGAAGCTTATATCAGTGTACAAAAGAGACAACCTAGTCACCTTCTTTGAACTTTTGAGAAGCTCTTGTTCCATTCTCAGGGGATCAGGGTTACTGATGTATGTATCCCTTGACCTTATTCACGGTGTTCCATCCATGCTGCAAAATCTGTTGCCATTCGTGCTAGACCTGTTCAGATAAATGTATTTACCAACACATTAGCACCATGTTTTACAAGTTCTGTCTTTATCCCTCTCAATTTTGGGGCTTTTCACATCAAAAATATATATACTAGACTGTTTAGCATTCCTGTAGATGTGACCAAATACATGACACAAACAATTGAAAAGTGGAAAGAGGGTTTTTCTTGGGGGGAGGGGCTCACATTTTCAATTGTTCAGTCTATAGATGCTCAGGCATAATATCAGTGCAGTGGGAGAGGGAGCCAAGGAGCTCTCTTACCACTGTGGGTTGGAAACAGGAATTGCCTGGGACGGCTTGCCTTTCTCTCATAGCCTGTGTGATGATGCAACCTCCATTGAGAGAGTACACCCCACTTTATTTCACTCTCTTAGGTAATATTCTCACAGGCATACCCAGAGAAGTTCTTTTGCAATCACCTAGATGCTTCTCAATCCAATCAAGATTAATCATCATTAGTTGCTTGGTTTTCCTATAATGAAGTGTCTAATGTGTACAGGATGCTGTGTCTAGGTTACCTTTTTAAAATTTATTTATTTATTCACTTTACATTTCTCCTCTCCTCCCAGTCCTACCCTTTCTCCCTCCCCTTCTCCCCTATTTCTGAGAAAAGGGAAGTCCGCCTACCCACCCACCCCACCTCATCACTTGGCATGAGAACTGAGTTTGTTCTCTTCCCCTATGGCTTGGTAAGGCAGTCCCATGGGGGGGGGGAAATGACAAAAAAGAAAGCACCAGAGTCCAGGTCAGAGACAGACCCCACTCTCCTTACTAGAACACCCACATGAAGCCAGAGCTGCCCATTGGCTACAAATATGTAGAAGACCTAGGTCCAGTCCATGAAACATTCTTGGTTGGTGCTTCACACTCCCACAGGCCCCTCTGGGCCCTGGTTAGTTGACTCTGTTGGTCTTCTTGTGGAGCTCCTGTCACCTTTAGCTCTACTGCTGGTGAGAGTGCAAACTTGTACAACCACTTTGGAAATCAATCTGGCGCTTTCTCAGAAAACTGGAAATAGCTCTACCTCAAAACCCAGCTCTACCACTCCTGGGCAGATACCCAGAAGACGCTGCACCATTTGCTCACCTATGTCCACAGCAGCTTTATTTGTAATAACCAGAATTTTAAAATAACCTAGAAGTCCCTCAACTGAAGAATGGATAAAGAAACGGTGGTACATATACACAGTGGAATACTATTCAGCTATTAAAAACAAGGAAATCATGAAATCGGCAGAAAAATGGATGGTATTAGAAAAGATCACCCCGAGTGAGGTAACACAGACCCAGAAAGACATACATGGTATGTTCTCATAAGCAGATTTTAACCATGTAGTCAGGATAAACATACTACAACGCATAGACCCCCAAGAAGGTAAATAATGAGGACCCACGGGAACATGTCTAGGTGATCTTGATTTAACCTCCAGATGTTCCTGCTCTGGAAAACACCTACTTGCAGAAGTAAGATGTGCTCTTGAAGCCATCAAAGTCAATTTTATATATTCACTAGCCTGGTTCATTCTGAAAATAGTCTTTCAGATTGTTTCTTCTTTGGCAGATCATTTGTCTCCGTTTATTAACAAAAGACAAAAATCTTGTATATTTTCCCAAATGACAAAAAGATAACACGAGACCTTAGTTGGGTAGAGATTTGAGGGACCTTAAGTGACAATTAAAATGTAAGGTGGATGAGGTTCTGCCTGCCTGTACTCGTGGTTCTTGGTAGCTAGAATCAGAAAGATGGCTATATTTTTGAGAGTTCATATTGGTCAAATATAATGAGTGTCAAGCCAGTCAACGTAATATAATAAGATTCTATGTGAAAAAAAAAAGAAAGAAAAAGAAAAAATCAAAAAGAAGGAAGAAAGGAGAAAAGGGAAAGAGAAAGAAAAATACCAGGACCCAGGTTTCATTTTTTTCCTTATCCAGTGTGCCAAATAACTTTCTGTTTAAATGTGTAATGGCTTCAATTAAAAGGTGTTTACAGAGTACTTATATAAAGTACATATACATATGTTCAATTATTGCTAGATTTTATGTAAATAAATTGAAATAAACCTTTCAAAGTCAGAAGACTGTTCTTAACATAGAATAATGTGCTCTTTTTTTCTTTCTCATCTAGTTTACATTAGGTTTTGTCTGCCATCTAGTGGAAGATTGACAAATCACATGTAAAAATTTATAAAATTCTGTATTGGGGTTTCAAACCCATTTGTCTACAAATATAGTAAATTTCCATCTTGGTTCAAACTTGTCTAGAAATTTACTGATGTCTTTTGTGTGGTCTTGTTTATTACACTATACATTTAGAAATGGTAAATAACTACCCTCTGAACAGCACGGTAATCCAAGCGTTTTTACTCCACCCTTCACCCCTCCCCCTTTCTTCCCTCTCCTTTCGGCTGCTTGTCCATTTACTCAATCTTTTTAAATAATCAAATCCTTGTTTCTCTGATTATTTTTAGTGCCTTTTTAGTTTCTTGCTTTTATAAAACCTTTGAATTTTTTCATTTGGTTATTTATTTTAATTTTCTTATTTTTGCTGTAGGCATTTGCAGCTTCAAATATCCTTCTTTGAACAGCTTTTGTTACATTTCAGTAACTAAAGCCGGGAAATGATGGCATACACCTTTAAAACCAGCACGTCCGAAGGCAGAAGCAGTGGGATCGCTGTGATTTTGTGGGCAGCCTGGTCTACAAAGTAATTCCATACAGCCAAGGCTACACAGAGAAGCCCTGTCTCAGGAAACAAACAAAACAAAACAAAATTTCATAACTAATGAGTTATGCATTTAGTTTCATTTGGTTGGAGGGTTGTTGTTGAGATTTTTTATTTTATTTTTGTTAATTTCCCTGTTGATTTACCTACTAGTGGCCTGTTCACTCAATGGTTCATTGCTCAATCTCCATTTGTTCAGCTGTCTTCTGTAGTTCTATAGTGATTGGTTTCTAGTTTATTTCTTGTGACCGGAAAAAATACACAAATTATTTTAATTTTACCGTGTAAAACTTGCTTCATCTTGTAGAACATTCTATCAGCTTAGAAGAATGTCTAGTCTGAGGCAGCTGAATGGAATATAGTGTGGTTGTCCCTTAATACCATATGATCTCTAGTGTCATGTAACTTTGGTAGTTCTTTTCTATGTATGTATGTATGTATGTATGTATGTAGTGTGACATGGAGCAAGGGTCTGGGTGACCTGATACGGTGTTGCATTCGCTTGCTATTACTGCCTTGAGGTTTATTCTACTCTCGTTTTATGATCCTGGGTGTGTCAATCTCCACTGGGTATGTTCACAGCAAGACTTCGATGGGAAAGGCGCAGCTGTGGCTGGACTAGGTAGAATGGCATTGACTCTGCTTGGGGAAGAGAAGAAGAACTTGGGCTGCTTCAGTCTGGAGAGTCAGTTCAGTTTCAGCTCCTTTACTTGCAGCACAAAGGCTGCAATGTGCAGGACAGAAAAACCCAGTCAAGTCTGATTCCCTGGAACATACAGAGTATGCTCTTCCCAGAAAACATAGCAGTATATATCACAGAGTTGTTACTGAGTCACCTGTGTTTTTGCTCAGGTGCAACTGCTCAGCTTCCTTAGATATCCTGGGTGTATCTTGCTGTCTTTACTGTGCAGTAAAGTATTTTTCATTAGTTTGAGACCTAGACCATCAAGGACAATACCACCTAATTTGACACTAATGGGAAAGGGCATCAGCAACTAGGATTAAGGTTCATAGTGTAGCCTGGCTATAGGGTTGGACAAAGCATTGCTAGCTTCCTACTCAGGGATACTGTTTTGTCAAGTGAACATAAAACATTGTATTTAGCCTCAGGGGGAAAGGAATGAACAGGCTGATTGTCCATGGACTAGAACTTGCTCTAGCAGTGAGCCCAGTTTTACAGTGGGCACAGCACCGTGGGCCATGGTCAGAGCAGGGCACACAGCGTCAGCTCTGTCTTCAGGATAGCTCATCATCCACGTGTAAAGAAGCTCCTGTCAGCTGGGTTCAGAGCCTGTGCGGATTGTAAGAGTCTCCATCAGTAAAAACTGGAATTGTCCTAAGCAGGGAAGAGGTGGTGCTGTCTTCTTGTCTACCTCTTCCCAAAGAGAGAAATCCTTCTTAGTTCTCATTCAAGACTCTAGGTGGGTGAGATAATAGGGACAAGACGTTTGTTTTTGTTTTTGTTTTGTTTCCTTTTGTGTGACTCTTGGCCATTTTGGTTTCTGTACTCTGTGGCCCAGCTTCTTCTGAGGGAAGGCCCGAGTGCTTCCAGGCAGAAAAGGGTGAAGTGTGGGGTCAAAGATTCTGCCTCTCCCAGGAACACCAGGAACACGAAACAAGATCGGTGCCAGAAGATCTCCAGTTCACCTGGAGGTGCCGGAGAAAAGATTTCTCTGCGGTAAGTGTTACTACTCATTTTTTCTGGGCCGCTAGCGTCAGGCCAGTGGCAGCAGGTTGCTCAGGGATCCAAAACCCGAGCCAGGTGGCACTGCGGGCCCTGCCTGCTGGGGCGAGTTGGTGGCTGCTTCAGGAACTGCTAGCTGCTTCTTTCCGCAGAAGAGCACTGTGGTGGGCATGAAAGGCAGAGGATTGAGGGTGAGTGGGGGAAGCTCAAGGCAGCCAGCATCTCGTGGCTGCCTGACCAGCAAGCAGTTAAGCCTGAGGAATCCTTTAGGAGAAAGGGAGTCCTCTTTCCCCAGAATAAATAACGAGTCTCAGATGATCTTTGATAAAGTAGATGGTGCTGGCCCCTTTTATTTCATGGGAAACTGGAACTTATAAACCTAGGGCAGTGGGAGGAATCATTGGCTGGGGCTAGGAAGCTGGCAGGGCTGTATTTGCATGGGGAAAGATAACAAGAGACCAGCTCACGTGACTGCCCGCCTGTAGCCTTGAGTGATCACCTGTAACCTGGGGAGCTGTGTCGTGTGTTCTGGAGGCAGGCACGGAAAACAAGGAGAGAGCTCTGTTCCACACCTTCTGTTCTGAGGATGAGATTTCAGCCTCAAGTTTGAGATTTCCAAGGTCTGAGCACGCTCCAGTCTCACCAGTCCCATGCCAATTCCCCTGGAGGAACAGTCCTCAAGCCCCACAACTCCTTTCGTTTTATAGAGGAGAGGTGTTCTGATCCGATGTCGGGAAAGGTTTGGTACTGAACCAGAATGGGACAGTCATTCTGCACTGTTATTCATTGGGCATTTTAAAAACTGGATGAGGCAGGGTGCAAGCATCGAAATAAAACACAGCATTATCTTTGGGCTAATAAAGGGCAGGGGCAGGAGCACACAAGATTACTGAACCAACGTAGCTGCTTAGTGGGTTGACATCTCAAGGGCAAGTCTGTACAGAGTTTTTTGAGGGTATTAACAATGGTTTCAAATAACATTTGATACGTATACATAGAGAATGCATTTTCCTCATTACTGTGCAAGTTCCCCCATGTGTGGCAGTCATTAAGTCTAGCTCTCCTGTTTTGGAGCAGGACCCAGCAAGTGAGTTCATCTGGAGGAATTCAAGGCTTGTCAGTGGTGGGAGTCATCACCTGCTCAAGCTTGTCTTGGAAATCTCCAGGTGGATTTGCAGATGATTACTATTAGGGTCAGGGCAAATCCAAGGGGAATGGCAAGTCTCTGGGGTAATAGTTTCCTCTTCCTTGTAGACTTAGGCCTGAGAAATAATCACAGGGGTTGGGTTGAAGATGCCAGGCAATGGAACATCTATGCAGAAGGTTATTTTTACACCATAGGAAGAAACGCAGGTAATGCACAGCTTAATCCAGGAACAGTCTGATTGGCAGTGCATCCTGCAGGCCTAGAAGAGAGAAGAAGGGGTAGGGTAGATGTTTGATTAAAAAGGAGGAATGTTCTGAAAGTCCTGACCAGTGTCATTTCTTCTGGCTGGAGTTATCACAGGAGAATCTGTAGGCCCTTGAGAAAGTGTTAGAGGAACCTCAATCCTGGTTCAGCTTCTTCCATTATTATCCCACCTGCTTAAAGTAAATGAGGAACAAAACACCATTGTTAATTATATATCTGGCAGTCACAGCTTCTCTTTGAAAAATTAACTGGTTTTAGTAGCTGTTAATCTAGTCCATTTGACCTGTGAGGTGGTTTTTTGAGGCTTATAAACATTCTTAAGCTTACAAAAAGAGAGATTTTTAGATTTGTTCATATTACCATTGTTTGCAATCTGTAAACAATTTTGGGTTAAAAGCATGAACAGGTATCTAAACAAGTTTTTTTGGAAACCCAGAGTCCAGCAGCCCTCCTCAACTGCCCTCAGGATGGCAGTGTGGGGAGGAGACTGGAGAGGGGGTCAGGATTCCCAAATGCTTCAGGCATCCTCCTTTGCCCAGCAAACTGGAGTGGGCAGGGTGAGTCAGAACGTGCTAGGTCCCTCATGCTCCTGACTTCAGGGTTGGGACGATCTCTGAGAAGGGCCCAGTTTTGGTGGATGCTGTTGCTATGACCACCAGCCTGGTGACCTGGGGCAGGGCCAGTGACATCTTATGGTTCCAGCTTTGCCCACTGCCCATAACAGGCTGTGCACAGCAACCAGGGCCTTGAGCAAGGGTGAGGATGGCACAGTCAGGGCTGGCACCACTAGGTGCCTGCAGGGAAAGTAAGATCGTCTAAGCCAGAGGGAGCAGTTATTCTATCCCAAACTTGAAATGCACAGAGACAAATCTAGTCAACATAACCTGTTGACAATGTCCCCCTCTGTGCTCCTGTGGAAAAGGCTCCCGGGCCAACAAGATGCCATCTTGGTCCTCAATTCTCCTAACTTGTTGGAGACATTCATTCCTGAAATAGGGTTCCTACTGTAAAAAGAGTGGATTGAGTAGGGAGGAGTGACAAATATGCTGCCCATCTTTGGGATATTTAAGGTGCCAATCACCTCTGTAAGAGTGGTTTTGTCCAAGGTATGTAGATGCCATCCTCCCTCACTGCCTGTCTGAGTTCTTTAAAATCTTCAGCCTGGTATGGATACCAGTAAGGTGCTCTATTCTGTGTGGGATTAATATTAACTGGAAATGCTCGAGATTCCTGAAATTCTGGCTCCCCTTCTGGAGTCATGATCAGAAGGAGAGATGGAGTTTGCTGGAGTTTTAGTTTGAGTTTTTTTGTTGTTTTGTTTTTGCAAAGGAATCCCGGAGGTTGCAAAGCTGTTGTCTTGTGAAGGATTGTGGGAGAGAGGCCATTGGGTTAGGCTTCTCTTTTAATTTTTTTGGCAGGCTTTGAAAGATAAGGTGTGTGGTTTTGTTAGCTAGAGGGAGGGGAAGCAGGGACCACCCCCTCTGCTGTGGTAGCTGGAAGTAGAATAGGAGGAGGGGAAGGTGACATGTTAGATACTTTTATACTGAAGTCCCGTCCGCAGCAGGGGAGTTGGATGGAGGGAACAGAGGTGGGTGAGGATGACAACTTTCTTGGCATTTTCTCCATCCTCTCTGAGAAGTCATAGTTGTGTAAGGGTGGGAATATAGTTTTGATTTCCCATATTAATTGGGTCCTTGTGTCAGGGCTGTAAATATTATTCATGGCCATGTAAGGTGCTATCTCCTCCCAAAATGAGGACATTTCCTTTTTCATTGAGTTTCATTTCATTTCATTTTAAAGATCTGGGGGTCTTTTCTATGTGATGAGCTATTTCCCATTATAGAGAAAGATAGGAAGTATTGATGGTGAGACAGTCAACTTTCTTGAGTCAATCATCTCCAGGGATTGGCACACCCTACCAATCACAAGCCTGTCTGCAGCTGGCAGTCATACTAATTTTTGATCTTCTCCCCTGAATCCTGGTGTGTGTGTGTGTGTGTGTGTGTGTGTGTGTGTGTGTATACATTAGGAACTTCTGGATAGCCACCTTACTGTATTCTCTCAAACTGGCTCTCTTTGGTCTCCACAGTCACAAGCTATGATGAAGCCCGCTATCATCCAGGATAATCTCCCTGCCATAAATCCTGGGTACTCGTTACTTCTCCAGCTCCTGGCCCACCCATCAGACAGGAAATACTCAAAAGAGGGAGGATTTATTTTGACTCTATGGGGAAGACATGACAGAGAAGCTCATTGTGGGCAAAAATAGAGAGAGCAAGACATGAAGGAGATAGGCAAATATAGCCATAAATATCCAGCCCCAAGACCTGATCCCTCCCACTAGCTCCTTTCACTCAAAGCTGCCAGGACCTCTCCATAGAGAGTCGCCTAGAAGACATTACAGTTTCAAAGCATAGCAAACTAAAACTTTTGTTACATTTCCAGAGTCCTTTTCATGAACCATACATAGTCGCAGTAACTCATCATTGTACACACTGAGTGTCTGGCAAGAACTATTTTAAAAGAGAAATGCTGGGTCCATTCTTCTCACCACAGTGCCCATACTTGAAAAAGTCATTTTGGACCGTCCTCATGACAGCAGTATTGTTGAGTTATGGCTGCTTTCCCTTTCAGCTTCACATATCACTTAATATGATTCAAGAAGAATTTAAAAAAGAACAAAATAGGATCTGATGATACTGGAAGTTGGTGCAATACAGATTCAAGGTAAATAACTAATGCTGTATTTTTATCTAATCTTTTAGATTTACTAAATGATAGTACATGTACATATTCACATGAGAAACATTCAGTGAAACAAGGTCTTTTATGTTCTTATATGAACACACCTCTCCATACACAACTACATATGTTAACATATAGGTCTCTGGGCATATCAAACAAATTCTGAATTTCTCAGCCATTTTACACTCCACAATTTTGTATGTCATGGGAAATTTTTGCTATATGTTAGAGAGTTAAAGTTGAAGTGAATTTTTCAGATATCGTACTGTTTTTCCTGGAGCTGTCAGCTATGGAGAATACGCATGATTGGTAGAATACAGAAGCCTTAAAATACTGTTTTCTCTGTGTTGATATTTGCACAGTAGGAATTCTGCAAGTCAGTACTACCGATATCTGCTGGAGATAGAATGTGTTTCATACTTAAGTTTGCAAAAACACTGAAGGAGAAGATTTATGGTGTGTAAGAACACTGATCTTATTTATTTGTCTGGTTACTACAATTGCGTTTGGTGTGCAATATTTCTCAAACATTTTATTATGGGGGCACTTTCCCATAAAGTATTTGTAATTATTTAGCTAACTGTTATTTGTAGGAGACAGCATGTGTGGGCTGCTGTAGTTCTTGAATGTGAGGATTTTATTATGTCAGTGTATTTAACATTGTTTCTTTTTTCTTTTTTTGGTAATTTTTTATTGGCATGTGTGCTTTGTAGTAATGAGTTTCATAAGACGCTTCCATTTTCCAGCTTTTCCGATGCTCTCACCATACTATCTTGATGTGTCCTCCCCTCTCTCGTTCTGCAGCTGTGTAATCCAGGCATGGGGTATACGGTGGAGACAGAAACTATACAGTCACTGTCAGTGTCAGACACATACCGTATCAGCAAAAACATGAGAGAAGAGAGCATAAATGACATTTCAAATATTGCTTGTCATTCTCCATCCAGCAGAAGTCAGCGTCTCAGCTGCCAGCTTCCAGACAAAGAGTAGAGCTACCAGGATCCGGGTTCCATTTCTCTCAGGAACAGCTGGAGTACTTTAGGAAGAGGCCCATGTTCTAGGCAAGGCTCCTGGTCTCACCTCGGGAGGTGGAAATAAGGAGTTTTCCACTGGGCTGTTACAATTAGCTCTTTTAAATGAGATTGTCAGTATCAGAGGCAGTGGAAATTCGGGAGCTCCAGAAGCCTGTGATGATACTAAAGTGTTACAACCCTTTGGCTAAGCCGCTGAGTTAAAGGCAGGGATGTGGGCGAAAGCCCTTGCCTGGTTGGCTTGTAGCGCAAACACAGGCCCGGTGAGACCCAGGCTCGGCAGGCTGGAAGGCAGGTCTGGTGGAACACAAGCCAGGCGAGACACGGGTCAAAGGCTGCCGAGGCAGTCCCACGGGCCAAGGAATGTTGGAAGCTCACTTTAGCCTGCAGCACATGGCCGTCCAACCAGCGGTCAAATCCTGGTCAGTGCAGAAGCTCAAGGTTGTCGGGCAGGCTCCAGCCAGCCTAACTGGCAGCCAAGACCCGGGAGTTCAGCAGTGAATCTCCAGAGAGGAGAGGAGCCCTACCTCCCCCAGAATAAATGATTAGTCTCCATCAGCCATGGTGGAAAGCTGATGGTATCATTAAAACATGAAGTACCCAGCACTTTTATTTCATGTGAAATCAGGGACTTACAAGCCTTGGGCAGTGGGAGGGGTTTCCAGGGTGAGTGTGTTTGATTCGCTGGGGCTAGAAATGCTAGAGAATACTTGATTTGCATGTAGTGTAGCACAGTATCTCATTTACATGCAGTGGCATGGCTCAATCACAAGAAGGAAAACTTAATTATTCTATGGGTTGGGGAAAATCTCCAAGTACAATTGAGGGTCATCAGTGGAAAGGTGAGACATCAAGACATCTTATTCGCATAGGTTGGGTATCTTCAGGATACCCAGGTGCTTGCTAAACAGGATTTCCTATAGGAAAAGGTCCAGCCTGTAATCTCCCCTGAGGGCTATGTGACACTCCTCACAAGATCTAGGTTACCCGATCAGGCAGGGCGGAGAGAAAACCCCATTGAGGAAAGGGAGTCCACCATTATAGATTAAGCACAGAGACCATCTGGAGATGTCAGACCTCAACAGTCCAGGAGGGTTCTGCACGTGCTATGTTTGTGTGTGTGTGCACATGAATACATGCATCTGTGTGTGTGTGTGTGTGTGTGTGTGTGTGTGTGTGTGTGATCCTGTTGGACTTGTTTTAAACGTAGAGAATATTAAATCATGACAAGAGTTTGGGTTTGAGAAAGTAAGAATAAAATATGTGTGTGGCATCGAAATGTACTCTTAAAGTATAGACAGGATGGATCAGGGACACATGGCCATGTCTGGAGGGAAACCAGGGCCAAACACAATTGATGTTTGTAACATGCATGTTTTCCAGCAGGGGTTAGTTGTGACATGTCTATGACACATGTGGGTAAAGTGCCCTGCCCATTTCAGGTTTTATGTAATTTCCCTAGTTCCGTCCTGGCTATTTCAACAACAACAACAAAATTGTTCTTGATATCTCACATGTTGATCTACCCGTTTCCTCTAACATTTTCATCTACGCATGCATTTTCTCCCTTGTTAGTAGAGCTAACAGTCTTAAATAAAACAGAAAAGATAAAAAGTACAGTAAAGTGACACTCTAGATTTTGACAAGATGTTATTAGATTAAACACAGAGATATTCCTAATAGCATTTACTTTTGCCTCAAATCCCCTTTTTATTTTTCTAGAGAGTCCATATATGCTGGATGTATGGCCATCATGCGGAGGCCAGGAGTGAAGAATATGCTAGTAAATTTTTCAGAGATATCAGTGAGGAAATATGCAACATTGACACATACTGACATTTCAAATCGATCCCAGCAGAGGAAAACATGGAGTTAGTCAATTGGCATGGAGCACGTCTCGCCCCTGGGGGCAATGGTCTCCTGAACCTACTCAGACCTCGGACACCACCACTGCTAGTTCTAGAACTGACGCAGGATGTTCCAACGAGGGGTTAAGGCTTCTCATAATATTTCCTATAAGCCCACACCTGTTTGTCTATAACCCCCATTTTTATTCATTATTAGCCAGATAGAGCCAAGTAATTGTGGTAATGACACTTGCTTTTTTGCCCAATGCTGGAATGCTAGTAAATTTAGGTATGCCCTGGTTACTCGCATGCCTCACTGGGTGCCTGTGCCCATTGATGCCCCTCACGCTATGACTCTCTTCAGACAGAAAAGGGATCTTGGAACTACAGCCACCATTGTTACTACCATCTCATTGACGGCTGTTGGAGCTACCACCAGGGCATTAGCCATGAGTCATACTGGGCAGACTGCTCAGACCCTGAATAATCATTTAGCCAATGTAGCTCATGCCTTAGTTGTACATAAAGGAATTAATGCTCAACTAAAAGGAAGCTTGATGGTGTTCAATCAGAGGATTGACCTCTTGCAGGAGCAAATTGATACCCTATGGCAAATCGCTCAACCTGGCTGTCAATGAAAGTATGCTGGACTTTGTGTCACTAGCATACAACATGAGAATTTTTCCTGTGCTGCAAATCTGTCTAAACAATTGTCGAGCTATATTTTAGGTAATTGGACTGGAGAATTCGATACTATGATGGAGCAGCTGAGAGTGGCCATTGTCAGAGTAAATTCTACCAGAGTGGACGCAGGACTAGCCACAGGATTATCAACATGGATTGCTGCAGCCAGGAATCATCTGAAGGAATGGGCGGGCATAGGAGTGTTAGCAGGCCTTCTGGTGTTGGTCACCTTGGTTTGCCTGTGGTATATATGCAAGATTAGAGTCTCACAACAGTGTGATGCAGCCATGATCATTCAGGCCTTTACAGCCATTGAAGCAGGACATTCTCCCCAAGCATGGTTGGATACCATAAAAAGCTAAAATGATACGCTCAGGATGCGAGGCTAAGCACTGCACTCAGGGTCAGCCGCTTTGGACCCAGAGAAGAGCATGTCTGATTGCATGCGGGTTGATGCCCCAGGTCCCGCCTCTGAGAAAAAGGTATCGGACGGGTCTGATGCTCTTTGGGTGGATGACACCTAAATGAACATCGGTACAAAGTCCCAATTTATTTCTAATATCAGAGATCAGACCTCTACTCTTGCCTGATGCGTCTAAAACAAAAAGGGGGAACTGTAGAGAGCTGCGGAATGCTATGCCTTAAAGATGGAGCTGGTTTCCGCCTTCCACCTTCCCGATGGTGAGTGCTCTCTGTCACGAACAACTCCACATTTGGCTAAGGCCGAGGATCTGGCTTGCTTCCATGTATGTGGACCTATCTGCATTGCCCCCGTGGCACGCCTGGGTTGGCTACCCAGAGGCTATTTAAGCTGTGGGCTGGCTTTCCCCGGGGTCCGAGGATTGTTCAATGTTCCTGAATAAACTGCATTGAAAAAAAACAAAAAAAACAAAAAAAAAAACAAATCGATCCCAGCCAAAAAAAAAAAAAGTTTTTTGTTTTTTTTTATTTATTTTATTTTTTTTTATCAGTTACATTTTATTAACTCTGTATCCCAGCCGTGTCCCGATCCCTCATTCCCTCCCAGTCCCTCCCTCCCTCCCTCCCTCATCTCCACCGTGCCCCTTTCCAAGTCCACTGATGGGGGGGACCTCCTCCCCATTCATCTGATCCTGTTTTATCAGGTATCTTCAGGACTGGCTGCAAAGCCCTCCTCTGTGGCCTAACAGGACTGCTCCTCCCTTCGGGGGTGGGGAGACCAAAGAGCCAGTCATCGAGTTCCTGTTAGAAATAGTCCCTGTTCCCCTCACTTTGGGAAACCAATTGGTTACTGAGCTATGTGGAGGTTCTAGGTTTGTTTTTTTTTTTTTTAAATCAGGAGATTTTAAAGACTTTCTTATGTCTATTTTCATTCTGTGATCCTTATGCAAATCACAAAAAACTAAATAATGTTCTTTACTTACTAGAAAAGAGAATATACCTCTTCCCTCTCCAAGGTTTATAGACCATCTTCCTACAAATGCCTTAGGGCTCAGCTGTTTAGAATGAAGATAAGATTGGGGCAGAAATATAAATTTTCGCTTGGCACCTTGAGCCATCGTACATACAAGCTCTGCTATGCCTTCCTCGCTGTCCATGTTCAAGCTCATATTTCTTAGCATTCCCAATTATTTTTCTCCTTATATTTTTGCTCTTCCTGCTCACTGCACTAGGACAGACATAAACTGACTATGTGATCCAGCCCATGTTTTGACAACATTAAAGCTCTGTTGACTATTTTGATATCCTTATATGGAACTACTGGATCCTGAAAGCTTTCCTTTCCATGTGGATCCTTTCTGTCTCAGCAAACTTGGAATAAAGACAGAAAAATTCAGTGGCTTTTACCTCCTCACCTTCCCTCTGCTCATGTGTAGTAAATATGACTATATGTCATGCATACTGTCCAGCAAATCACATAACACATTCCGTCAAACCCGGGAACATAAAGTTACTACCATTTCACCCTCCACTCTGCCATCTATATTAGCTTTATTGCTGCCTGCAAATATCATTTTACCTGCTGAATGGAGTAAATGACACACAGGAAAATATTTATAGTGACATTCTCAAGTCGGATGGGTTTCATTTCAGCTCAATATGCTTATCCAGCTTTGATCTCTTATGTCCTTCTGATCATAAATCAAGTTAATACCAGCAACAGGGAAATAAAAGTCTTAGAAGTAACTCAGCTCCACCTGACCTCAGTCCTCACTTTTCAAGGCCTCTGGCACGTGATAGTCAGTCTTGTACGACATTACAATACTAGTTCGGATTGGTAGAGGGCCCAAGGCTTTGCATTTTTAACAGGTTCTAAGATGATTTGGACACTTCTAAAGTCCCATAATTCATGTAATTGAAGCAACAACCATTCAATATATTTGTACTAGCCCTGGATGTATAGTAGTCTCCCTTCAAAAGCATGTGAAACAAAATACTTATTCAACGCTGTCTTAGAGTATCTAAGCATAAATTGTCCTGATCAGACAATATAAAATTAAAATAGCAACCTCAAACAGCATGAAAGTCAAATACGTTGAAAAATAATAGCAAGTAAGATCCTGTTAATAACAGCTTAGTTTTAATGTTTTGTGTTTTTGCTTCTGTAAACAAGCTTGGTTGCCCCAACTGCACAAGATGGGCTTGACCACACTTGGGCAGGAGGTTCACAGACAGGAAGTACACAAGCATGTAGCTTGTCCCTGAATGGATGAAGAAAGGAAGTGTGTAGCCTTGTTGGTTTTGCCTCCATAAGCCTCTGACTAATGTATTTCACTACTATACTCTGGAAATCCCAGGTATGCACCTACCCCGTGTCCATCATCCTGGGCAGAGCCGTGCCTGCCTGCCTACTGCCATGCTCCCTTCCATGACATCACTGGACCCACCCTCTGAAACTGTAAGCCACAATAAATCCTTTCTTCAAAAAAAAAAAAAGTATAGTTACCTTGGAGCCCCCACCAAAAAAATTCTGCAAAGCATTACTGTTTATCATTGCTACAGATAAATATATCTCACTCTTAGGTCATTAACTTAGCTCATCCAAATCACATATGAATGACAACAACAAAAAAGACCAGAGGTGATTTTCTTCTTTTAATGAGAAAACCATAGTGATAACATTTCAGTTCAAACTTCTTTGAGTTAAAAGAGGCAGGTCACAGAAGAGCTTCAGTATCTCAAATACACAGAGCTTCAAGCAAAAACACTGATCTGTGCTTGGAACACACCTAACGTGAACTCTATCCAGAAAGGTATGAGGTAGCTCAGACAATGATAACAAGTTAAAAGACCGACAGCTGTTGCACACTTACTTATCTGAGTATTTTTATAGATAACTTTTCAGAGACAACCTGCAATTCTATTTTTCATGTACTTGCTTGTATTTTTTAAATTAATTTATTTTTATTCACTTTACATCCTGGTTGTAGTCCCCTCCTTCCTCCCCTCCCAGTTCCACCATTCCTCCCTTCTCCTGCCCTTCTCCCTCCTCACCTATTCCTCAGAAATAGGAATTTCCCAGCTCATCAAGTTGCATTAGGAGTAAGCACATCCTATTCCCCTGTGGCCTGGCAAGGGAGTCCAACCAGCTGGAAGTGATAAGAAAGCTGGAAGGTGAGTCTGATGTTGTCTCCTCTTCCCTTACTAGAGGACCCACATGAAGGCTAAGCTGCCCATCTGCTACATCTTTGTAGGGGGCCTAGATCCAGTTCATGCATGGTCCTTGGTTGATGCTTCAGTCTCAGCCAGCCGCTCTGGACCCTGGTTAGTTGGCTCTTTTGGTCTTCTTGTGGAGCTCCTGTTACATACAGGTCCTTTTCTCTTTTCTGCTACTTTTTCACAAGAATCCCGAAGTGTCGCCCAATGTTTGTCTATGAGTCACAGTATCTGTTTTGAGGTGCTTCTGGGTGGTTAGTCTCAGAGGACAACTCTGACAGCCTCCTGTGCATTGAATGCACAGGAGTCTACCGCAGAAGGCATCTGAAAGACTCTAACTAGCAGTGTTTCAAAGAAGACACTAAGACTCAAAATCAAATCTTCCGCAGAGTACAGGGAATCATATGAAAGAAGGGGAGTTAGTATTATGGGGAAAGGATAGGAGCTCCACAAGGACCAAATATATCTGGGCACAGGGTCTTTTCTGAGACTGACATTCAACCAAGGACCATCTATGGATATAACCTAGAACCTCTGCTCAGATGTAGCCCGTGGTAACTCAGTAACCAATTGGTTTCCCATAGTAAGGGGAACAAGGACTATTTCTAACAGGAACTCAGTGGCAGGCTCTTTGACCTCCCCACCCCCCAAGGGAGGAGCAGTCCTGTTAGGCCACAGAGGAGGACTTTGCAGACCTGATAAAACAGGGTCAGATGAATGGGGAAGAGGTCTCTCCCTATCAGTGGACTTGGAAAGGGGCAGGGTGGAGATGAGGAAGGGAGGGTGGGAATGGGAGGGAATGAGGGAGTGGGATACAGCTGGGATACAGAGTTAATAAAATGTAACTAATAAGAAAAAAATAAAAATTAAAAAAAAAGTGCCTCTTGAATAAATGCTACTTTCTTTGTATGGAACAAAACCCACAAATTAATTTATCAACAACAACCAGTACACAAATATCTTCTCTGGGTATCATTTATTTTCACTAGGAAAAATAAATTTAGTGTATTCCATCCTTCCTACCAGCAAAATAAATATACATTATCAAACATGGAATATTTAAATCTTTCTTTTTTAATTTTTTATTAGTTACATTTTATTAACTCTGTATCCCAGCTGTATCCCGCTCCCTCATTCCCTCCCAAACCCTCCCTTACTCCCTCATCTTCTCCCTGCCCCTTTCCAAGTCCACTGACTGGGGAGGACCTCCTCTCCTTTCATCTGACTCTGTTTTATCAGGTATCTTCAGGACTAGCTGCAAAGACCTCCTCTGTGGTCTAGCAGGATTGCTCCTCTATGGGGGGGTGGGGAGGTCAAAGAGCCTGCCATTGAGTTGACTATTTCCTGTCAGAGATAGTCCCTGTTCCCCTTGCTATGACAAACCAATTGGTTACTGAGCTACCACGGGCTTCATCTGAGCAAAGGTTCTAGGTTATATCCATACATGGTCCTTGGTGGAGTGTCAGTCTCAGAAAAGAGCCCTGTGCCCAGATATATTTGGTCCTTGTGGAGCTCCTATTCTTTCCATGTTATACAAACTCTCCCTTCTTTCATATAATTCCCTGCACTCTGCCGAAGGTTTGGTTATGAGTCTTAGTATCTGCTTTGATACACTGCTAGGTAGAGTCTTTCAGGGGCCCTCTGTGGTAGGCTCTTGTCCTGCTTGTTTTCTCCTACATCCAATGCACCTCCCATTTGTCTTTCTAAGTGAGGATTGATCATCTTATCCCGGGTCCTCTTTCTTGTTTATCTTCTTTAGGTGTATAGATTTCATTATGTTTATCATATCTTATAGGACTATATGAGTGAGTATATACCACGTGTGTCTTTCTCCTTCTGGGATATCTCACTCAGAATGATCTTTTCTAGATCCCACCATTTGCCTGCAAATTTCATGATTTCCTCACTTTTGATTGCTGAGTAGTATTCCATTGTGTAAAAGTACCACAATTTCTGTATTCATTCCTCAACTGAGGGACATCTGGGTTGTTTCCAGTTCTGGCTATTACAAATAAAGCTGCTACGAACATGGTTGAGCACTTGTTGTACACTTGAGCAAATTTTGGGTATATGCCTAGGAGTGGTATAGCTGGATCTTGAGGAAGCGCTATTCCTAATTGTCTGAGAAAGCACCAGATTGACTTCCAAAGTAGTTGTACCAGTTTGCATTCCCACCAGCAATGGAGGAGGGTTCCCCTTTCTCCACAACCTCTCCAGCATATGTTGTCACTTGAGTTATTCATCTTAGCCATTCTGATGGGTGTAAGGTGAAATCTCAGGGTCATTTTGATTTGAATCTCCCTGATGGCTAAGGATGTTGGGCATCTCTTGGGTTTCTCTGCCATTCTATATTCCTCTACAGAGAATTCTCTGTTTTGCTCCGTACCCCATTTTTTAATTGGATTACTTGCTTTATTGCTTTTTAACTTTTTGAGTTCTTTATATATGCTGGATATCAGCCCTCTGTCAGATATAGGGTTGGTGAAGATCCTTTCCCAGTCTGTAGGCTGTCGTTTTGTTTTGACAACAGTGTCTTTTACTTTTAAATCTTTCTTAATTATTTATTTTTTACTTATTTTTGAGCTACTGTATCACTGTTAATCCAAGCTGGCCTCAACTCATGAATCTCCCGCTTCTACCTATTGAGTACCAAAATTGCAATAATATTCTATTTATATCAACATTATTTAATTTATTAAAAATACTGTGTATTTCATGCACATACACATGCAAATGAGAATATGTGTGTACAGGCACATTGTTGAATAGACCTATCATGGAATTACATCTTCAGTACTTCACTATACTGTGTCTTTGATGGAAAGCTTCTTTTTAAAAAAAAAAATCAATAGGCTTTAAAGGTAAGTATGCATTTACTTATTCTATGCTTGCTTCTTCAGTCTCTGTGAACTCATGTGAGCCTTCCTTAGTTGATTCAGAGGACCTTGTTCTCCTGGTGCTCTCTATCCCTGGGTCTTATAATCTTTCCACTTCTCTGTCCACTGGATTCTCTGTGCTCAGAGGGAACAGATTTGGTGGACACCCCAAATTAGAATCTCTCTCCACATAGTGTCTAACTGAGGATCTTGGTATTTGTTCCCATCTCCTGCAGGAGGAAGTCTCTCTGATGATGACTGGATAAGCCACGTCTCTATGAGTATGGCAGAGCAGGTGGGAATATAAACTTTCACAACCACTTTGGAAATCAATCTAGTGCTTTCTCAGAAAACTGGGAATAGTGCTAGCTAAAGACCCAGCTGTGCCACTTCTGTGTATACATTTGAAAGATGCTCAACCATACAGCAAGGACATTTGCTCAACTATGTTTGTAGCAGCTTTATTCGTAATAGCTAGAATCTGGAAACAACCTAGATATCCCTCAACGGAAGAAAGGGTACATTTACACAAAGGAATACTACTCAGGTATTAAAAACAAGGAAATCATGATTTTTTTTTTAGGGAAATGGATGGAACTAGAAAAGATCATCCTGAGTGAGATAACCCAGAAGAAGAAAGACACACAGGGTATAAACTTGCTTCTAAGTGGATATTAGCCATATAATACAGGATAAACATACTAAAATCTAAAGACCTAAAGAAGCTAAACAACAAGGAGGACCCCAGGGAAGATGCTTAATTCTCATTCAGCAGGGCAAACATTGGAAGTGGTAGAAGACAGTGAACCCGATGGAAGCCTACCACAGACGACCTCTAAAAGACTCCACCCAGCAGGGGATTGAAGCAGATGCAGAGACTCACAGCCAAATTTTGGAGAGAGTGCAGGGAGTCTTATTGAAGAAGGGGGCGCATAGAAGGACACAGAGGAGACAGGAGCCCCACAAAGAGCCAACAAAGCAAAAAAAAAAAAAAAAAAAAAAAAAACCCTGGGCCCAGGTGGGACTGCAGAGACTGATGCATCAACCAAAGACCATGCAGAGAGAAGACCTGGACCTGCTGCTCAGATGTCGCCCATAGACAGCTCAGTCTCCAGGTGGGTTTCCTAGTAAGGGGAGAAGAGACAGTCTCTGACATGAACTTGATTGCCTGATACTTGAACACTTCTCTGTGGTGGGACAAGCTAGCAAGCCCACAGAAGAATAGGATCCGGGCAGTCCTGATGGGACCTGACAGGCTAGGGTCAGATAGTAGGGAAGGAGGACTTCCCCTATCAGTGGACTAGGTGAGAGGAATAGGGAAGGTTGAAGGAGGGAAAGTGGAACTGGGAGGAGATGAGGGAGGGGGCTACAACAGGGACACAAAATGAATAAAATTGTAAAATAATAATAATAGCAATAATAATAACAACAAAAGAAAAATAACCATTGTATTTATTTACTTATTCATTTATTTATTTAATTTATTTTTTTGGCCACCGCTATTTTGTTGTAATGTATGTCCCTGGCTTATCTAGTCTCTGGTTCTTGGTTACCAAAGCAATGTCATCGATGAGTTCCTTCTCATGAAGTGAGCCTTACATCAAATTAGACATTGGTTGTCTATGCTCAAAAGTTGTTTCTAGTTTTACCTAGATCAAAGGTTTTGTGGCTGGGCTGGTGTCCTCATTTCTTTTCCAGTAGCCTGCAGAGCACCTTCCCATACCAAAAAGACTGGTACATAGGTGTGAATGCTCCATATAGGACCAGGAAACTTCTCCATGTTCGGTGAGTTGAGAGGGTGTCATTATCAGCAACGTGGTCCCTCTGTCAGTTTGCAGAGAGCAATGGATCATCTTAGCAATAGTCTTGGTTGTTTGGGATTTCCATGGGATCCCCTCAGCCAGCAACTCAATTGACCCTAACCTAGTACTGACACTAGAAGCCTTGCCTGGCTATGAGAGATGGTCAGTTGAGACTGTATTTCCCATTAATAGTAATCCTCATCAGGACTTCATAGATTCCAGTTTTCCACTGCACTAGGTTGCTACACCACCCTCCAAATACCACCTCAATTCAGGCCCTCTCTCCCAGAACTCTACCCTACATCCCTCATCTGACTCCTGCACGCCCATCCCCTCACTCTGCCTGGAAAATCTGTTGTATTTCAGTCTCCCAGGGAGATCCCTGCTTTCCCCCAGGCCCCTCCTCTTTATCTAATGTCTCTTGGTCTATGGATTGTGACTTGGTTATCATCTACTCAATAGCTGATATCCTCATTAAGTGAATTAAGTGAACACATAACACATTTCTCTGTCTAGATCTGAAAAAAGCACACTCATAATGATTTTTGTCTAGTTTCATCTATCTTCAAGTTACATGATTTTGTTTTTTTTAACTGCTGAGTAATACTCCCTTGTTTAGATGCACCATGTTTTATTCATTCTTCTGCTGAGCAACAGACATCTAGCTTGTTTCCAGTTTCTAACTATTATGAATAGAGCATCAAAGAACATGGTTCAGTGAAATGTCTCCATGCTAGTATGAAGCACCCTCCAGGTATTCATCTGTGAGTAGTATAGTTGGAGATAATTAAATTCCAAGCTTACTGAGAAATCACCATACTGATTTCCATAGTGTCAGTACAAGCTCACACACGCTTCAACAAAGGATGAGTGTTCCCTCACTTCACATCGTCATCTGAAGGAGCTGTCACTTGTTTTCTTGATCTTAGCTGTTCTGATAGGTATAAGATGGACTCTCAAAGTAGTTTTGATTTGCATTTTCCTGATGGCGAAAGATGTCGAGCATTTCTTTACATGTTTCTCAGAGATCTGCATTTCTACTTTTGAGAATTCTCTGTTTATATCTGTATTTATTTAGATTTTTTTGGTTTCTCAATATCAAGTTTTTTTTTCCTTTATGTATTTTAAATATTAGCCTTCTGTTAGATGTGTAGGTGGTAAAAATCTTTCCTATTCTGTAGGTTGCTGCACTATCAAAATGAGACCATTCTTTCCTATGCAGAAGATTTTCAGTTTCATGAGGTCCCATTTATTAATTGTTGATCTTAATACCCGTACTAACAGTGTTATGTTGAGAAAGTATTTTCTGTGCCAAAGAGTTCAAGGCTCTTTCCCATTTTCTCTTCTATCAGGTTCAGTGTATCTGTTTTTATGTTGAAGTCTTTGATCGGCTTGGACTTAAGTTTTGTGCAGGGTGATGGCGATGGAGATAGATCTATTTGCATGCTTCTACACACAGATTTCCAGTTTGACCAGAACCATTTGTTAAACATGCTGTCTTTTTCATTGTATATTTCTGGACTTTTTATAAAAAAACAAAATGAGGGGTCAATAGGTTTGTGAATTTATGTCTGGATCTTCAATTGATCGGTGATAAAAGTGTATATTTTTGTGTCAATACCATGCTATTTCTATTACTATATCTCTGTAATATAACTTTTTACTTCCAGCAGTTCTTTAATTATTTATTATTGTTCAGTATTGTTTTAGCTTTCCTGTGGGAGGTGTGTGTGTGTGTGTGTGTGTGTGTGTGTGTGTTTCCCTATGAAACTAAGAATTATTCTTTCAAGATCTATAAAGAATTACGTTAGAACTTTTTGGGAATTACATTGAATCTGTACATTGCTTTTTGTAGAATAGTTATTTATACTCTGGTAATTTTACAGATACATGTGCATAGGAGATCCTTCCCTCTAATGTTTTCTTCAATTTCTTTCTTCAAAGACTTGACGGTTTTAATCATACAAGTTTTCCCTTGCTTGGTGAAAGATTTCTTTGTTGGGTGAATTGTTTGTTCCATGGTATGTGTTGCCAGGGAAGAAATTCTTCTGGGATCCTAGGTATTTATCTGGGACTTCTAAGTAAATCTTTCACTTGCTTAGCTCAAGATATTTTATATTATTTAAGACTATTGTGAAAAGTTTTGTTTCCTTAATTTTGTCATCAGATTATCTGTCATTTGTATATAGGAAGGCAACTGGTTTTCCTGCTGAATTTTGAACCCAGCTGCTTTGCTGAAAGTGTTTATCAGTTTTAAATTTCGGGTGGAATTTTTAGGATTGCTTATGTTTATTATCATATCATTACATCTATTGTGATTGAAAGTTTTTCTGTGTGTAGTTTTCTGGGTTGCCATCTGTGTTCTGGGTCTAGAGAACACCTGTACAGTCCCTTCTGGCTCTTAGAGGCTCCATTGAGACGTCATGTGTAATTCCATTAGGTTTGCCTTTATGTGGTATTTGGTCTTTTCCCCTTGTATCTTTTAATATTCTTTCTTTGTTCTGTATATCTAGAGGTTTGATTATTGTGTGCTTTAGTCTATGGTGTAGTCTGTAGTCTGACCCAGTCTATGGTGATGTTTATGCTTTTTGTACATTGGTAGACATGTTTTTCTTTAGGAATAATAAAATTATTTCTATGGTTTTGTTAAAAGTATTTTCTGTGTCTTTGACTTGGGATTCTTCTCCTTCATCTATTTTTTAATAATAATTTTATTTTTTATATTAATTACAGGTTATTTACTTTGTATTCCAGCCGTAGCCCCATCACTCATTCCCTCCCAATCTCACCATCCCTCCCTCATCTCCCTGCCCCTTTCCAAGTCCACTGATAGGGGAGGACCTCCTCACCTTCCATCTGACCCTAGCTTATCAGGTCTCTTCAGGACTGGCTGCAATGTCCTCTTCTGTGGCCTAGCATGACTGCTCCCTTGGGGGGATGGGTGTCGAAGAGCCAGCAATTGAGTTCATGTCAGAAATAGTTCCTTTTCCTCTTACTAGGGTATCCACTTGGATACTGAGATACCATGGCCTATATCCAAGCAGGGGTTCTAGGTTATTTCCATACATGGTCCTTGGTTGGAGAAACAGTCTCATAAAAGACCCCTGTGCCCTGATATATATGGTCCTTGTGGAGCTCCTGTCCTCTCCAGGTCTTACTAACTCCCTCTTCTTTCATATGATTCCCTGCACTCTGCTGAAGGTTTGGTTATGAGTCTTAATATCTGCTTTGATACATTGCTTGGTAGAGCCTTTCAGAGACCCTCTATGGTAGGCTCCTGTCCTGTTACTTGTTTTCTCCTGCATCCAATGTCCATCCCATTTGTCTTTCTAAGTGAGGATTGATCATCTTAACCCCAGTCCTCTTTCTTATCTTCTTTAGGTGTATAGATTTCAGTATGTTAAAAGTCTATATAAAAGAGTATATACCATGTGTGTCTTTCTGCTTTTGGGATACCTCACTCAGGTTGATTTTTATTATTCTTATTTTGGCTTATTTTTTGTCTCATATTTTCCTATATTTTCTGCATGTTTTGTGCCAGGAGTGTATTTAATTTAACATTTTCTTTGAGAGAAGTATTCACTTTTCTATCTTGTCTTCAATGTCCGATATTCTTTTTATTTTTTATTTTATTTATTTATTTATTTATTTGATCTCTAGTATTCTCTTGGTGAGGCTTGTCTCTGAGGTTCTTGTTTGAGTTACTATATTTTTCATTTCCAGATTTCCCTCTGGGTTTGGGTTTTCTGCATTGATTCTATTTCCACCTTCAGTTCTTGAACTGTTCTCTTCATTTCCTTCTAAAGTTTGTGCTTTTCATAGTTTTCTTTAAGGGATTATTTATTTCCTCTATAAGGACCTCTATTATGTTTATAAAGGCTAGCTCTAGGTTTTTTCTTGTGCTTCAGCTATGATGATGAATAGTCAGGACCTGTGGTGGTAGGGTTGCTGGGGCTCTAGTTGAGACATAATGTCCTGGATGTTATCGATTGTGTTTTTAGACAGCACATAGGCATCTTGGTTTGGGGAGATTGTAATTCTAGGTGTTGCTATCTGGACTTTTCTTTGTTGGGTGAATGTTTTGTTCTGTATTGTCTGCAGCCCTCTCTAGTTGTTAGGAGGGTATGGTGGGTGTGTGTTGCCAGGAATGAAATTTTTCTGGGATCCTAGGTATTAACCCAGTACTTGTAGGTATTAGGAGCTGACACTTAAAAATTAAGATGGGGTTCTGAAGGTGTCCACAGGTGAGAGGTAAGCAGTGTGTTCCACCAGGATCTGCTTAGTGCCCTGGGAATGCAGGCAGAAAGTTAACTAGAAGGTCTGTTACTTCTGGTTGGGATGGGAATGGGACTGAATTTTGGAGAATTGAGGCGAGAATAAGATCTGCAGTTAGCCTACCTGTTTTCCTGGCCAGGGTGGCCTGGGTGTCCCCTGGGATTTCCTGCTGGAAGGTATAAAGCAATGAGTGAGGGTAGGGAAGTTAGAAGAAGAAAATCTGTGTGATCCACGGAAGACAGGGGCAGGACTGGAAGGAAGGCTGCAGTAGGTGGCCTGCTATGCTTCTGAGGATAAATCTAGAGGACTGATTTCAGAGCAGCTGAGGGAGATGTGAAGATCTACGGCCGACCTATCTGCTTCCCTGGCCAGAGTAGCTTGGAATGGTTTATGTTCCTATTTCTTTAAACAAGTATACTTTCCCTTTAAGTTTCGTTTTTTGTTGTTGTTGTTGTTTGACTTAAATATTTATTTTGTTTTATTATAAAGACCCGTATTTCCTTTATGACTTTTTATTATATATGTCTACAGGTTCTGACACATCATCTAATACCAAATCTGCAAACATTCCAATCCCTTATGTAAAATCATATGCCATCTGCCTACAACCTATTCACCTCCCTTCACAGATTGTAAGATAATTTTATACTACTGATTATGTAAGTGATAGTTATTGTATTGTTTAGGGTATATCAATAAAAATCTGTGCATGCTCAATATAAATAGTATTTTTTTTCCTTTTATATTGTTGACTCACAGAAGCAGAATTTCTGGATATGGAGAGATTTATTAAATTTTCCAATAACCTATCACTGAGATTTTAGATTTTTTTCTTTTGGCCTTACCAAATGTGATCTTGATGCATGTTACTGAAAAATTTTAATGTCTTTTTCTATGTTTTGCTCCAGGATTTTGCAGTGTTACTGCTGTTTCTATCTCTATCAAATTTTTGTCTTACTAAGCTCAGTTGTTTCTCTATGTCTTTAACTACCCACAACCTACAGATGAGTTATTTTGAATTCTTACCAGGCGATCTGTACATGTCTCCATCTTTTCACACTTCATGATTCCTGTTGGTTTTAAGCTTGTGGTCATATATCAATGTCTACACACCTGAGCAAGTATTTTTTTTTCCATTCTTTATATGCTATCTTTCTGTGAGAATGTCATTAAATGCTATATCAATAACTAACGCAGAACTGACTACCTTTCTTCATGCTGCTTTGTCTGTTTCTGTGTTGTGAATTCCCTAGGCCCGTAAAACTGCACACAGAACCCATATGATTACTGGCATATGCACATGTCTGAAATTCACAGCCATGGAAATATCCCTATCTCTGAGTTTCTTCTGAAGTCTAATGCCACTGTAGTTTTCTAGTATTGAGGCATGCTGTAAACGGAGTCCAACATGATGGAATTGTGGGTGCCTGATAGGTAGCAGGTTAGTCTTGAGGACTGTATCAGCACTTCTATGGGACATGGGAGGCAGGTGACTCCCAGTGTTAGGCTCTGCTGTGGTTTGTCTGATGCTAAAATCTACAGCAAAGTCTAATGCTTGTGCTTCCCTCTCTGCATGGTAAAAAGTTTTTCTTCCATGCTATTCTCAGTGAGTTTGGAGAGAAAGTGATGTGAGTAATATGAACTTGGCCAATTTTTGTATTAATTATAGTTTATTCACTTTATAACCTAGCTGTAGCCCCCTTCCTTATTCCCTCACAATTCCACCTACCCCCCCTACTCCTCCTATGCCCCTCCCCAAGTCCACTGATAGGGGAGGACCTCCTCCCCTTCCATCTGACCCTAGCTTATCAGGTCTCATCAGGACTGGCTGCATTGTCCTCCTCTGTGGCCTGGCAAGGCTGCTCCCCTCTCAAGGGAAAGTGATCAAAGAGCCAGCCACTGAGTTCATGTCAAGAGACAGTCCCTCTTCCTCTTACTAGGAAACTCACTTGGAGACTGAGCTGCCATGGGCTACATCTGAGCAGGGGTTCTAGGTTATATCTATGAATGATCCTTGGTTTGAGTATCAGTCTCAGAAAAGACCCCTCCGCCCAGATATTTTGGTTCTGTTGCTCTCCTGGTGGAGCTCCTGTTCTCTGCAGGTCTTACTTTCTCCCCTTCTTTCATTAGATTCCCTTTCAATGCATCTTTTCTTAATAGTGTACTGCAGCCATGCTGCACGATCTTACCCCTTGTTTCTAAATTCTCCTGAAGGTACTTCTATCAGTATCTTAGAGTGATGATTGTCCCATCCTCATTAAAGGAAAAGACACCAATCTCTATGCTTTGTGTATCTTCAGAGATTAAAATGATTCCTCCTAAGGTATTAGCTTAACTGGAAGTTTTTAATAGAATTTTTTAAAAACAAAAAACAAAACCAAACAAAAGAAAGAAAACTCTGTCCTGTTCCCTTTCTTCTACCACTTCTGTTGCCTACCATGAAGACAACATCAGGGACAGAATGTGGCTAGATGAACTTCATTTCCTTTTGGTGCCAAGATTCACATTTTATTAGTAAGACATCCAAAATCTATGCAGTGTTTGGATTGTGTTCCCACTGTTCTTTCTACTCATCCTTTATTTCACTAGTTCTCTCCTGCCTCCACACCAACCCTTGTATTTTAAAGAACATGAAATTGCATACAAGTCTGAATCATCACCAGTAAAACTCAATTCTGGGTTTTGCAATTGTCAATATTATTTCTGAAGCATTTTGTGTTATCAAGTGAGAATAAAAATACTGAATTGAACACACTCTGTAATTGAGCACTTACTTTTCTTCAGCTGAAAGTCAATCCCTGGGACATTTGGGGTATTCTGTTATTATGTCACAGTGTGAGATGTAGTACTGGCTATTATAAACACATTCAGAATCCCTGGTATCTAAATGATACTTATCACTAGCATATAAAGTGTGTGCCCAGTTGTTTAAAGTTATTCATTAGTTTCTTTCTGGTGCTAAGAAATTGAAAAATTAAAATCTTTATGTATGCTGCTTATAGGTCAACCCATATAAATAAATGTCAGAGTTAACTTTAAAAAAAAACCCTGAAAACTTATATCTAGATGCTATATTATTATCCTTAAAAGCTCTTTATTTTTTACCATTTATTCATTTAAATTGTTTCTTTGGGAGTTGTAAACACCATTAATTCCAGCACCCAGAAGGCAGAGATAGGAAAATCTCTGAGTTCTAGGCCAACCTGGTCTTCAGAGCAAGTTCCAGTACTGCCAGGGCTACATACACAAACCCTGCCTGGAAACAAAGAAACAAACAAAAAAATCTTCCTTTAATTTTAAGATTTATAATTGCATCATTCCCTTATTACCTTATGATTCTCTCACACACTCCTCCTTACTCTTTTCTAATTCATCTGCGTGTGAGTGCCTGGGTGTATGTTGTCTGCCACATGCATGTGGAAGTCTGCAAAGGAGAGGAGAACATGGCATCCACTCTTACGCAAAGGTGCTGGCAGCCAATCCCAGCTCTTCTGTAGCAACATCAAAGCACTGATTCAACCCTCTTGCCCCAAGTTGTCATGTTATATTTTATTATTTCTATGTCTAGAGAGGAAAGTTTCCTCCCCTTTCCTTTTATTTTTCTATATATAAAACACAAAATGGTTGTTCTCGTTTTCTCTTCTGCACTAGAATTTGTTGGGACTAATATTCTTTGCAATAGGTTTTTCTACTAAAGAAGTATCATTGTGTCCTACAGTGAAAAGAAATTACTCTTCAGTCTCACATTGCTGCTATAAAATTAAGACCAAGTCTCTTATTCTAATTGAATTAAGATATAGTAGAGAGGTTAAACAGTTCAGAAATACATACGGTGTTAGAAAAAAAAATTCCATAAAAATAATGACATTTTGTAATGCAATAGGAACTACACAATTTTTTTTAAATTTAAAGAACCACATTTTTTTAATGTTAGAAACCAGTCTTTTTTAGGTGACTATGAAAGCAGGACATATTAAAATACATATTAAAGCCCATTCTAGCTTTTGTAATATTCCATAAAATAATTCCTTTATTATCATTTACAACTCTTAATACTATAACAGCTCTCTGAGGTTGCGTTAGTTTCAGCTGAGCAGAAAAAGGAAAACCTATCCCGTTTCTGGAACAGATATGCAGCACGGGATATGACAACATACTTAAAATACGAAGAGCTAAAGTGCACTAAGAATGTCCATTTCACAGTGAGGGACAAAACATATAAGCTCAATGTCAGATAGTAAAAAAAAAAAAAAAATCACTGTGATATCAGATCACAGACTCCACGGAGGAAAAGACTTAACCAATATATAATTAATGGCTCATATGCCAGTTATTCATGCTTAAATCTTTCAAAATATTTCATTCTATGACATACTGTGTGCTGACAGTCACAAGATACACTTGCTATAAATGAAAGGAGCACCTCAGATAAGATAGTGTTTTTCCTTTGATAAGGAAAAGAAAAATTGCCTAGAATGTACAATCTTGAAATTTGCCAACAGGAAATAAATCAGTAAATCAGAACCAAACAAAAATCATTGGTTCTATAGAAAATATAGTCCACTCAGAGTTACAAATGCAGGACTTTTACAAAGTGCTGTATTTTATTAAAAAATATAGGCTATAGTGACATATTAATCTTTTTGAAATATGCTGTGGCTTATTGCATATGTATGCAATGAGAGAAAAAGAGAGTAAGAGAGCACAGACACCACCATTTCTTCAACTAAAGATAGGTGTGTTTTGTAAAAACAAAGCATATATTAAGTCTCCATTTTGTAGATTGGTTTTACCAAAGATCTTGATGTAGCCATTGCATAAATGAAGGCTCATTTTCCGCCTGTAAAGTAGAAGAAAAGATACCAATCAGAAAGCAGTGGGATAAGAAAGAGCTAAGATAGTTCTGTTCCTATATATCCAACACACAATTCTTTCAGTTGCGCAGCCCAATATCTCAGGCTGAAGAGAGAAGCTGTCTAAGAGATTTCTCAGTAAGAGGACACGTGTTCCCATTCAGGAATGATACAGGAAGCTTCGTACTGACCTCTAGGAGCTGAGCATATGAAGACAGGGTGTGAGGGTAGCTAATTAAATTTGCTGCTGAGTCTCACCGTACACTCAAGACCCTTTTCCATGGGGAGGTACACATGTCACTACATTCAAAGTGATCTTGGTGTATTCTCATAGCCTATAAGCAGAAAACCACTCTCTCTGTAGCACTCCACCCTATTTCTTTTTGTTCATCTATCCCCTATTAAAACCGTGCATAGATTTTCCCAGAGGCATAATTTTTAGAATGTCCCAAAATGTTCAGCAAACCTGCCTCTCATAATTCTAAGCCTCATAAAGTCAAGTAATTGCCAAGAAAAAAAAATCTATTTAGGTGAAAAATGCTTCCTAAAAGGTGACATTTCTTTCTTTATTAGAGTGGAAAGTATGATTAAAACAGACTGTGATGAAGACATTAGGAGCTTTTAATTCCTTTATCACTTAGTCATATGTGAACTCAAAGAACCTTAGACTCAAGGATCATTAAGCAATGATAAAATTATTTAACTAAACAAATTAATAGTGAGGCATATTATGTATTTGAGCAGGTATTTGATCAATTTTTAGTGGATATTCTTTTTAATCTATGATATAGCCACATGTACACATTTGTTCCATCATAAGTGCTTGTTGGGCTACTGAGAAGTTATTTATTTTTCTCATATTTTTAATTGAATATTAATGTTTTCACACAGTGTGTTTAGATGTTTTGTTTTATGCATCTGGGTATTTGCCTGCATGTATGCCTGATCCTTATCATGTGTGTGCAATGACTGTGGAGGCCAGGAGAGGTCACCAACCCTGGAACTGGAGTTAAGAAATGACTGAAAAAGGACCCGCTGAAAGAGCAAAGACCACAATGTCATCTCTCCAGCTCTGATTGTGAACATTACAGTGTGAACATTGTAACATTGTAACATTGGTTAGCCTTTTAAACACATGTTTTGCAAACATGTTTTAGAAAGAGTGGCAGAAATGATCCAGAACATAACAGTGAGCAGCTTTCTCTGATAAAAATGCTCAACTTCCCATAAAATAAATGTTGGTAACTAACTTCCACATTATTTTTGAAAACATTAATACGGTTAACTTAGACTTCAAGGTGAACATTTTGGCATTTGTTATCATTTTCTAGGATGCCTCTGGAAGATACATCATAATATTTAAAACAGATTATTAGAAACATACAAAGTTCAATTAGGGTTGATGTGATAACTCATGTAAAATGTTTAGCATGATCTGTATTTGTTCAATATCAGTTATTAGAATTAAAATAAAAATTGAAGCATAAGATAGTTTATGGTCCATCTCTGGCTTAAATAGAATAAATTTATTTATTTTAAAGTGGTTTTTCAAACTAAGCATTTTCTACTCATACTGCATTTCTCTGACAGGGATTGGGAAATTTTCTTTAAAAGTTTACTTCCATTTAGGCCAGGGTAAGTATGTTAAGCTTTCATTTTTGTTTATATAGAAAAAGACTAACATCCAGATCCCAGTACCCTAAACAGCCTCTACAGTTTTGCCAAGACTCTTAAGTATTATCTACAATCGCATGATTTTTCTTTACATTGAGTGACTCAATTAATTAATTATCTTATTATCTTGTAATTTTAGAATTACAAGTTAGAATTAACTTTCAGACAGTGATTTTTAGTTCATCATTAGGATGTCATGCTACAAACCCATGATTGAGAAAAAGCATGAACAAGCAGCCATCAGAGTTTTATGATGATAATATTATCCTCTATCTTTCATCAGAATTTATATATTCCTGTATTTTCATCTTTTTGTCTTGGTCTTATGAATTTTAATCTACTAAAATTTTTATAATTGTAATTTTCATAAAGCATTTATAATTTTCTTTTTTATTTTTACTTTTTTCTATATCCAGACAGTCCTATCTTTATTTTATTTTTTTAATTCTTTATTAATTACACTTTATTCACTTTGTATCCCCCCCTGTGGTTCCCTCTCTTCTCCCGTCCCAATTCCTCCTTTCCTCCACCCTCTGCATGCATGCCCCTCCCCAAGTCCACTGATAGGGGAGGTCTTCTTTTCCTTCCTTCTTATCCTCGTCTTTCCTGAGACTGATACTCCAACCAAGGACTATGCATGGAAATAACCTAAGACCCCTACACAGATGTAGCCCATGGCAGTTCAGTATCCAAATGGATTCCATTGTAATAGGAACAGGGACTGTCTCTGACATGAACTGATTGGCCTGTTCTTTAATTAACTCCCCCTGAGGGGGAAGCAGCATTACCAGTCCATAGAAGAAGACAATGCAGCCACTCCTGATGAGACCTAATTGACTAGCATTTATAATTTTTAATAATGTCATAACAGAAATAAGTAAATCTAAATTTGTATAATAAGCTATATCTGTGCTAATTTTACAATGGTAACAATTTCACTATAATTTTTTTCTTAATTCACAACAATCAGATTAAAAAATTGGGATATAAATTAAAATGTTTATAACTGGCTAAATATGTCCAGAAATACTTGTGTCCTAATTTATAATCAGAATTTAATAAGATGAAAATAGTTAAATAATACATACTTTGTTAGAGCACTTACTTATTTTCCATTCTTGGATCTGCACGCACAGTATGAAATCATAAAAGCAACAAACATCACCACTCCAACCCCAAGTAAGGCCATTTCTACAAGTCCAAGAAGTTTTATTTTTCCAGTCACTTGATTTCTGAACATTTCTGCTTTCTCATCACCAATGGTTCCAGTCTGTAATCGAGTTAACAATTAACATCATTTGAATAAATAAATGAAACAAAATAATATAGCATCCTCTTCTTTGAACATATGCATAGGTGTCACCCATCAGTGTCAGAAAGTCAGTAAAATTCACTTTTCATCTAAAGTAGACACACTGCTCACCAATGTACAGTAATGACTCCCTTCCACCTTGATCGTGCTGTATAGCTCAGCAGTATACCAACATTCATTTGATTCTCCAACTCTTTGAAATATTTCACAACTTTACCAAGGTTGTTTTGCAAAGGTCAACAGTTGTGCTTGCTCTGAAGGTTAATGCAACGCACTTTCTAATTCTGTGACTGGTCAATTTAGCAGCTTACAGTAAAACAGTTTATCTCATCTGTCCTGTTTAGGAATAATTGTTTTTTATTATCACTATTATATTTAATGAGTCATACATTCTGTACATATATTCTGTACGTACATTCTGTGGTGGTATATGAATGCCGCCTTCTTAAAACTTATGACAGGTAAAATAGGTAAAATTATTTGTCTGTCTGCAGAGCAAAGCATAAAATTTAACAAATACATCTATGTAATTTAGCTGTTTTTCCTAACACATTGCAGTGTAAGAGCATATGGATAGGCAATGTAAATACATCCTCAAATATTATAATACATCTAGGGGAGCTGCATAAAGGGAGAAGTGGGAGGGATGTTAGGATTGTGAGGAGATGAGGAAGGGGGCCACAGCCAGGATGCAAAGTGAATAAATTGTAATAAATAATAAATTATAGAGTAATAGGAAGGGTAATGCTCTTTGGAGGACAAAGAGGAAGAAGAAAGAAAGGTATGTGCGGCTATCATGGAGAACTGCTTGGACTCAAGCATGAAACATGCATGTCTAGAAATGTCACCAAGGAATTTATCAATCTGCACTTGTAGCATGAGCTATATTCAATAAAATGCCAGAGACAAAGTTTGCTCCAAAATAAAAACAAAAAACATATGTCATTTTAAATACCAAAATCTTATATAAACTATTTCAATAGTTTAATAGTAAAATAGTAAAATACTAACCTCATTGAGCCAAAGTATAGGTACAATATAATGTCTCTTCAGACTCTTTAATGCTCTATAATACATATCAAAAATAATTATTAGTATATTTATATGTACGTAAAAGACATTTATAATAAATAAATGTTCAGAAATCAATTACTCTTGAATTTTATTGGATTTTGTTCTATTCAATGAATCACTTTTAACACAGATTTTCTCATAGTCTCCATTCACATATCTAAGGTAGATTCCTAATTTCATTTTATAGGTTCATAGGTACACACTTTAATCTAGGAAAGTATATGATCTAGAAGTTATATTAGTGATAATTGGATATATGGGGAACATAAGATGTACACCCAATAATTTTCAACTAATATTAAAATGTGGCCTAAGCATTTAATAATTCTGCAATGTCCTAAAGAAAAAAAAAAAAAACCATAAGGCATTTTTCCACTTTCATTCACCTACCCCCATTCTTATAAAAAAAGCAACATCGTTAAGGAGACTCACTCTATTTTTCTGGCTGGCTTGACCAGTATATTGACCTGCAGTCGTTTTGCAAATTGTAGAGTGAATCCAGTTATCTAAAAACAGCAAAGTTAAACAATTACAACATTATTTTATAATAGTCAGATTTTTCCTTTTCTGTGACACAAAGAGATTCAGTTTGTATTCAAAAATGGAAGAATTCTTAAGACTGAGAAATTAGAGTCTTTTGAACTTTGTGCATCTAATCATAATCTACATGAATTCATATGCATACACGATATCTACGTATATAATATATGCATGTATATATACACATATATGGAGAGAAATTTTCTTTGTCTTAGTCAATACTGAAGTTTTCTTTAGATTGTGAAATCTAAATCTGGTTCAGAAAAAAAACAACAGTAGCACAGTCTGAAAAGACCAATTCAGATGGTTCATTTAGTTGCTGAACTATGTGTCCAAATGCTTAAAATTTAGCGAGAGTCCACATATCGGTAAAAAGCAGTGTTATGGATTTCCATTGTTTAAGCTGGAATGTGTGCCCACAGCAAGCAGGTGCTGAGAGCTCGCCAGAGCTTGCATGCTTAGCAAGAGCCACATCCATTGTCTCCCTTTAAAGTGTCAAAGAGAGCGTCAAGATAATTTTTAATGTTAATAGTAGTACTATTGCAACTGTTACACAATATTCTTGTTATGGATTTTTGTCTGAGACTTACATATAAACAATATCTTTGATCCCCGATAGCAGTGATTTCTCACAAAAGCAATTCCAATTAAGAGCAATAAGTAAGGTGATTACACTAACTTTTTATCATTAGAATTCTTGATCCACAGGGCAGTAAAAGCCTTTAAAATTCTCATGTGTTGAAACCAACACTGAATTTCTTGTTATTTATATGTCAGAATGGGAAAAAATAAATACTATTCTCATTGGTTGTTTCATTGAGATTAAGACTATGATCCAAGGAAATAGTATAATTAAAAAAATTTAGAAGAATATTAACCAAGTCAGAGCAATCAGATCAATAAGACTTACAGGCTCCACGTCCAAGTATGTCTTATGCTCTTCCTCATTCGGATTTAAGCCATCAATAGGTTCTGAAACGTCAGGACTGGCATGTAGAAAATGCGGAAGGGAAATGTACACGGGCTTTCCTGAAAGACACATTTTAAGAGACAATCGGAAATAGGTTACTATGTACCTCACGTAGTTTTCAAACTATTTGCTAAGTGATGAAACTTTTATAGGTTAAAATATAGTTTCTTTTTTTTTTTTTAAGTGCTGATGGCAAGGACATTACAGCTGGTTGTTATTATTATACAAAATAACACAAAACTCTGTGAAATTTTATTAAGCAGCCAATTGCTGTCTGTTTCTTCCCACCCTAATTTCCAGAAGTCAGATGTTCCCCATTAAACTAAATTAGAACATGTTCAAACTTCAAGTGATACTATGACTTCACTGAAGTTTGTTCTTTCTTTATTCTCACTATACTACAAAGAATGTAAACAAGACAAGGATGAGTCTTTGCTTTTCAACTTTTACTTTAGGGAAATAATTAATACACCCATGGCAGATGGTGAGGAAACTCATTGTATACTGGGGATTTTTCTTTCTCTCTTACCAGCAAAACTGGTATGGCATAATACCAGTGTGATTTTCCCAATAACTAAATTTTGCAATACTGAAACACACACATACACACATGCACACACACGAAAGAGAGTAAGAGTGACTGAGAGAAAGAGAGATTTAACCCTACATTCTGTTTATAAGATAAAAATCTGTGGTATTTATCATTATGAATATGGCTTATTTTATATAATACAATCTTCAAATTTGACGCTACAGTTTAAAGAATAAAACTCCAAAATATAATTAAGTACAAATTTACATGAACTTTGATAATGAGCATGTCTACACACCTTCTTTGCATTTCCCAATGTCTAGCACACCATACGATGTACAGTTATTTGAGATTACTTTTTCAGTGCAGAAACAGTGGTTGTCTGGATTCTCTAGTGGTGATGCAAAGGCCTTGGCTGGAAGAACAAATCTGTACACGGGGATTCCTTTAAGGTCAATCTCAGATCCAAATACAGCGTAGATAGACCTACATGGGGATTCAAGAAAAGAGCTTCTTAATAAAAGCCTGAATCCTATTCTGATAATCTGTTTTTTTTTTTTTTGTTTTGTTGCTTAAATTAGTTTATATATCATTGCTTTAACTTATTTAAAAAACAATATATTCCTAATAATATTTTACATCCTTTTTGAATTCTTAGGAAAATTTGTTGATGTTGTTGTCTTTATATTTTTAAGACACACACGATTAAAAAGCAAGAGTATGAAATACACGTCTTAGTTCTTAAAAATATTCAAAGGTCTCAAGACCCAGGTATACCACTCAAAGGCACATATATACAAAAGATGCTCAAGTATACAACAAGGACATTTGCTCAACCATGTTCGTAGCAGCTTTATTTGTAATAGCCAGAATCTGGAAACAACCCAGATGTCCCTCAGTTGAGGAATGGATACAGAAACTGTGGTACATTTACACAATGGAATACTACTCAGCAATTAAAAACAAGGAAATCATGAAATTTGCAGGCAAATGGTGGGATCTAGAAAAGATCATACGGAGTGAGGCATCTCAGAAGCAGAAAGACACACATGGTATATACTCACTTATAAGTGGATATTAGACATATAATATAGATTAATCATATTAAAATCTGTACATCAAAGGAAGCTAAGCAAGAAGGAGGACCCTGGGTAAGATGCTCAATCTTCATTCAGAAAGGCAAATGAGATGGACATTGGAGGAGGGAGAAAACAGGGAACAGGACAGGAGCCTACCACAGAGGGCCTCTGAAAGACTCCACCCAGCAGGATATCAAAACATATGTTGAGATGCAAAATCAAATTTTGGGCAGAGTGTAGGGAATCTTATGAAAGAAGCAGGAGATAAAAAGACCTGGAGGAAACACTTGCTCCACAAGGGGAGCAACAGAACCAAAATATCTGGACACAAGGGTCTTTTCTGAGACTGATGCTCCAAACAAGGACCATGCATGGAGATAACTTAGAACCCTTGCACTGAAGTAGCCCCAGGCAACTCAATGTCCAAGAGAGTTCCCCAATAATAGGACCAGGGACCAACTCTGACATAAACTCATGGGCTGGCTCTTGGATCACCACCACTTGAGTGAGGAGCAGCCTTACCAGGCCACAGAGGAAGACAAAGAAGCCAGTCCTGATGAGACCAGATAGATTAATAGATGGAAGGGGAGGAAGACCTTCCCTGGGGGAGGGGCATAGAAGAAGAAGAGAAGGAAGGGTGGGATTGGGAGGAGATGTGGGAGGGAGTTAAAGCTGAGATACAAAGTGAATAAACTGTAATCAATATAAAATATTCTAAGGTCAAGTTTACAAGTGAAGTGTCATGGGGATAAAAGCAAGATAAGATTCTTACAGTTAAATTCTTCTATGCAGCAAATATTTATATGTCTTTCTCAAATTATTTATTTGTGCCCAATTTAAATCAAGTTTCCATCTTTCAAAAACAGCTTAAAGAAACAGTCACTCGCTTGCTGGGCTGTGTGCATGAGTATGCTTGGAGCACATCTCCATCATTTACCCTGTGTCTACCCATGCTCAATCCAGTGTGTCAGAGCTCATTTGATATGCTTTTTGACACCCAGCTACCCCTATGTGACAAAGGGCTGTTTTCAGCAATTTCATAGTATGGCAATGATTCTGAGGTATCTAATAATTGCCTATAGTCTTATCTTCAGAAAAGACTGTAGAAATATTTAGGCTACTTTGAAAGAATAAATAAATATTAATTCCATATAATCACATTTATTCTTAAGGAATAGGAAAGAAGGGGACCACAGAGGGCCTCTGAAAGACTCTACTGATCAGGGTATCAAACAGATACTGAGATTCACAATCAAACTTTGGTCAGAGTGCAAGGAATCTTAAGGAAGAAGGAGAGAGAGAAAGACAGAGAGGAGACAGGAGCTCCAGAAGACCAACAGAGCAAAAACAAATAAACAAAAGAAAACAAACCTGGGCCCAGGGAGGGCCTATAGAGGCCGATGTTCCAACCAAGGACTATTCATGGAGATAACCCAAAACCCCTGCACAGATGTAGCCCATAGGTAGGTCAGTCTCCAAATGGGCTCCCTAGTAAGGGGAGCAGAGGCCTTCTCTGAGGTGAACTCAGTGGCTGGCTCTTTGATCACCTCCCCATGGGGGGTGCAGCCTTACCAGGCCACAAAGGAAGACAATGCAGTCAGTCCTGATGAGACCTGATAGGCTAGGGTCAGATAGAAGGGGAGGAGGACCTCTCCTATCAGTGGACTAGGAGAGGGGAATAGGGGAAGATTGGGGAGGGAGGGAGTTCTGAGAGGAGACAAGGGATACAAAGTGAACAAATTGTAATAAATAATAATAATAATAATAAAGTGAAAACTAAAAAAAGAAATAAATGAAATTAAATAGTTTTCTATTTTTTCAAATATTGCAAATGATTAGGCTTCTCATGTTTTTAAAAAGTAGAACAGAAAAAGTCTAATGTTTACACTTCAGAAACTTACCTGCAAATGTCAGAGGAAAAGAATCTCAATATCCTAGACTTCTCAACAAAAGGTGGAAAGGAAGCTGCATCTGTTAAAAAAAAAATAAAGCCAATGACAAGTGTTTTTATGCATTGTAAATTCTAGAAAAATTATAAATCTCTTTTTCTAGTATAATCAAAAGAAATAAAACATAAGCTTTATATACAATTTTAAAGTTACCTAGTAGGCTACTTATTTTCAGAAAATAAAAGAGGTATATTTCATTTTCTCAAGTATATACAAGTTATTATTTTCAATATACCTAATCAACCAAAATATATTTCAATGTCAAACTGTAGCACATGGATTCTTTATATCATTTCAAACACAATAGATGTCTTGGCTATCTTTATTAATTTGATACAGCCTACAGTGACTTGAGGAAGACTTCCATTAAAAAGTTTTGCCTAGGTCATATTGGCCCAGGGAACATGTTTGTAAGATAGTATGGTGATTTGAATAAGAATGGCCACACAGGTCCAAAATGAAATGTTTATTCATCATGGACTGGCACTATTTGGGAGGGATTATTAGGTGTGGCCTTGTTGGAAGAAGTGTCTCACTGAGGTAGGCTTTCATGTTTCAAAAACCCAAGCCAGGTTCAGTGTCTTGCAGCTCCTACTGCCTGTGGGTCAGGATGCTTCCCTCCATGATAACAATGAGCTAACCTCCTGAAACTGTAGGCAAGCCCAATTAAGTAGTTTTCTTTATAAGTTGTCATGGTCATGGTATCTCTTCACAGCCATCGGATATTCATGAAGACAGAAGTTGGTAACAGGCACTGGGGCATTACTGGTCTGAACATGCTGCTTCTGTGTGGAAGGCTAATTTTCAAACTTTGGACTAGGAAAGCAGCTGTATTCTTTAGCAGGGCTTAATGGGCCAAACTAGTAGGAACATGGAAGACAGTGCTAAAGATGATGTGAACAGTGGGGCTTGAGTTATGATGTTCTAGGAAAAAAAAAAAAGTGCCCAGAGACCATTCTTGTGTTATTTTGGCAAAGAATGTGGCTGCTTTCTATCCTTGTCCAAAAATTCTGCCTGAGGCTAAAGTAAGGAGTTTTGGATTAATGGCAAATGGCAGAGGAGATTTAAAGAAAGCATAAAAGCATAGTATTTACTTTGTCATGTGGTTATTAATGGTGAGACTTATACAGAGGAACCATGAAAAGGAACAAGCTAGGAAAGAAAAAAAAAAAAACACAAAATGTATAGTTTGAGGAGAGGAGGAACACCAGGAAGTGTAACTGTGCTAAGCTCAGTGTGTGAGTTTAAAGAAAAACCTGACTCTAAGGGAATTAAAGGGAGTGGTGACCTCAGCCAGCTTCCAACTTGTGAAAAGGATTTAACAAAAAACCTACGCAATGAAGGAAACTATCAACAATAGAAGGTTGATGCAAACGTAACTGAAATAGAGGGTCAATTTCCTGTCCCAGCAAGCAGCACAACGTGGCAGCTTCAGCTACCACCCGGTTCTGGCTTCAGAGTCAAGGATACAAGAAAGTAGCAAGGGAATCTCTGCAGCCAAAGAAAGTTGCTGAGGCCAGGCATATGTCAGGAGTATCCCTGCATGGAGCCCAAGAGATGCTATTGCATAAAGCTGTGAAGATGAAGCTTGGGTTGCCTTGCAGACCCCAAGATATTAGAGATGCCAGAGTCACGGGACTCCTTCAAAGGAGAGCTGCAGATGCAGTGTGGAACCAGTCCAAGAGTAAGAAGTTATGTTTCAATCAACAAAGCTGAAATGAACTGGAGATTTGAAGAACCATTTGAAATTAGACACAGAGATTCCTCCGTCTTGCGTTGGTCCAGTATTCCCTTACTATGATCCCTTTCTTTCCTTTTGGAATGGTAATGTATTGTGCAATTGTGTGGTGGAAATATACAACCTGCTTTTTTTTTAAGTTTTAATTTTACAGGAAGTTACAGGAGAGCTGGCCCTGATGCTGACCTGCTGCAGCTCTCAGGAGAGCATGCCCAGCACGTTACCAGGGCAGCATACCCTATCTGACTGTGATAGCACAGGTGAACCAGCTCCGAAGATGTGGCAATGAAAATATTGTCTCCAAAACTTGGGATCAAGGACAGCACAAAAATACCTACAAAGTAAACTAACCTGGGCCCATGGAGACTGACAGAGACTGAAACAGCTACCAATGAGCATGTATGGGATGAACCTAGGCCCCAGGCAGCCCACACAAATATAGCATCATATGGGTCCCCTAACAATGGGAGGTGGAGATGTCTCTGACTCTGTGGCTTGTTTTTTGATCCCTTTCCCCTAGCTGGGCTGCCTTGTCAGGCCTCAGTGGCAGAGAATACACTTAGTCGTGCTGCGACTTGAGGTACCAACGTGAGTTGGTACTGCTTGTGGAATTCCCCTTCTCTGAGAAGGAGACTGGAGTATGGGGCATTAGAATGGGTCTGGGAGGAGAGAAGGGAGAGGGCTGGGATCAGGATGTAAAGTGGATAGATAGATAGATAGATAGATAGATAGATAGATAGATAGATAGATGGAAGGAGCACACACACAGACTTGTCCCCTCTGTGGTAGAGTGGACAAGGAAGAGATGCCCCCATTACCACCTACAGCAAAGTGGGAGAGCTGGACCTAAGGTCATGAGAGCAGGAAAGCTAACCCTTCCCCTTACCTGCTGCAGCACTGGGGAGAATGAGTCCTGCACCTTACCTAGGCAGCACAGCAGAGCTGGCCCTGGATGTGGGGTTTGCAGGTGGGCTGGGCTTTTGGGCATGAAAGCAAGAAAGCCAGTGGGCTGATCAGCTCAGATACTTTTCAGGCCCAGATTTAAGGCTTTGTTTTGGATGACCCCAACACCTACCCCATATTGCTGGAGTGCTGGTTTTATAGATCCAAAACAACAGAATCTCCATGACACAGGCAATCTAAAAGGAGTCCAATTGAAGTTCCAGTATTGATAGAGTAGCAGAAGCCAGGGGCCTTAAAACAGACCAATGACTCATTGCAATGAACATTTGCAAGTAAATAACTATAGGCAAAAGAGTTTGCTACAGGACACGCTTTGACACACTACAGCTTCCACAATAAAATTGTTGTTGTTGTTGTTGTTGGGCAGGAGGTTACATGTATGAGGGCCAGTTCATGAGGGGAGGGGAAGATGATTGGGAATGGGGTTCATGATGTGACATTTATAAAACACCAATAAAAAGTGTAAGAGAAAAATTAAAAAAAAATAAGTATTGCCTTGAATCTCAGAAGAAACTTTGAACTTTTAAACTTCATTAAGACTGATAAACTATGGCAATTTTTGAAGTTTGACTTAATGCATTTTTACATTATGATATGTACCCGTCTATGAAGGCCCAGGAGTGGAATGTGGTGGTTTGAATAACAGTGTCTCCTATAGGCTTATAATTGAATGCTTAGTCATCAGGAAGTGGAACTCTGCAGAAGGAATTAGTAGGTGTGGTCCTGTTGGAGGACATGTGTCATGGGGAGTGGGCTTTCAGGTTTCAGAAACCCAAGGCAGACTCAGTGTCTCACTCTTCGGCTTACGGCCCATCTAAATGTAGAACTCTCAGCTACTTTCTACAACCGCGTCTGCCTGCATGCTGCCGTGCCTCCAGCCATGATAATAATGAACTAAACTTCTGATACTGTAAGCAAGCTCCAACTAAATGCATCCTTTTATAAGAGTTTTTGTGGTCATGGTGTCTCTGCACGCGAATAGAACACCGACTAACACAGAGAGTGACTTGATTGTTAATCAATGGAGGAGGACTCATTGCACAATGAGTTCTACTATTTCCTTGGATGATGGCCCTGGGCTATATGAAAAAGCTAAGTCTAAAAGTGATGAGTCTAAAAATGAGTCTGTGTGCAAGCCAGCAAACAGCATCCGTCCATAATTTCTGCAACAAAATTCCTGACTTTAGCTCCTACCCTGGCTGCCCTCAGTAATGAACTAGTAATGAACTAGAAATAGAAGAATAAGACAAATAAATCCTTTCTCCCCTGTGTAGCTCTCAGAGTGCTGTGCCACAGCAACACACTAAAAGAGGGACGGCAGCCATATTTCAAGTGCCTGAAAACCACATGTGGCTGGTTTTCTGAATCTCTGAATCACTGAAAGATATATAATGCAATAACACTTGACAATTGATTTAGGAAAGTGAACTTAGAAAACATTACTACCATTACTCCTGATTTTCCACCCTGTGAGACAGAACAAACTTAAACCTGCAAATACTCAACTGTGCCTTTGGAAAAGTAAACAGGCCCATGCTTACTTTTTTGTTTAACTTTCATCATCCTCATTCTATCACCTTCTTACCCAGTATTTTCTCACCTACTTTGTAAACATTCTGTATGGGCTTATTGGCAGGTAAAAGCTTATCTTTGGTTTAAATTACTCCATGGTATTTGATTACCATTGTGTTGTACAATCATAGTTCTTACATGGGTGAATAGTGTATGCTTTGCTTTCCTTTGAGGACAATAATAAGCCCAACCGAACTATATCCTAAATCAAAGATTTTAGCTGTTTCTTTGTATTCAAAATCTAATTTAGAGAACACATTTTTTTTTTTGCATATATTCTTCATGGAGGACATCTAACCTTGTTTAATTTTTGTTTTTCTCACTCATGCGCACTGACTTGTCCAAAACCAGGTGGCTTCTGCTCTCCAACCTTGCTGCTTCTCCCTCGGCTCTGAATCTCACTGGGATATGTTTTTCTTTTTGTTATTATATTTCTTTACATCTAAGTCATCAGTCAAATATTAAGTGAAAGCTGACTAGTAGATAACCTCTGTATTTGTTTTTAACCACTTGTTGGATGCTAGATCATTAAGTGAGATATTTTTACAAGACATTTTTTTCTTTTTTTTGTAATTCAACTAGGCTTATTTTTCAGGGTTAATCTAAAAATTCTTAATCCATTAAGGAGACAGCCCATTCCTAAGCCTATCCAAATATATAGACTCTGAGATATGCTGACTAGTAATCACAGCCCCTCAACCTGGGTCCTTCTGGTCAGGAGAGGGGCAAACTTGTGGTAGAAGGTAAGGTTTCTCTCATTGTGGTTATTACAGCAAAGATTCTTACCTGTGCCATTAATCATGTCACAATAACTTGGCCAATAGGACAAATTCCTTAAGAATAAAAGAAATAGATGAACAAGTGCTCTCATTTCAAACACATCATAATCACAGTACACTTTCTACTTTGAAACACAACTTTTATCAACACAGTAAAAAAAAAAAATCAAGCTGATGACAGCCAAGACTTAATAAACAGTCCACCTCATTCAATCCATGATTGTTTGATCCCCTAATCTTACTGAAATAAAGGGACTGCTGTGATCCTTAAGAGGACAGACCATAAAACATAACCTGCTAAAGGCTAAGCTCATTAGGATAGATACTCAGATAGACACAGTACTGGGAGAAAATAAGAGAAATGTAGGTTTGTACACAGGGATTTTGTTTCTTTGAGAGAAATTAATTATGTGGTAATTTGTTCAGCGTTCATGCTGATAGGATGAAAGTACTGAGGAAGTTCTTGACACAGCTCACCATGACATAGAAGTGGAGAGAGTGAAAAGATAAGAAAGCAGAGAGGCAGTTGTTTGTATACATAGAATATAAAATATGTAAATATTTAGTTTTTAGCCATCATAGGTTTTACAGGTTTCACGTTTTTCCGTTTTAGCATCATCGGGGACCAGTACTCGAATGGGACAGAACTTATTCCCCTTTTATTACTTAAATCATCTATGTATTTTTACATTGGGAAGTGATTAAAGATACTAGAATTAAATCTCTGTAAATCTCTTTTTAGTCATTTTGAATGAGAAAACAAACAAACAAAAAAAAACCCTTAATGAGTGATGTCCACTCCTAAAAAATAGTCTACTAGGATGTCAACATATGCTATTGTTTACTTTTATTCTTTAGAGAAGTGCTGCTAATCATACTCATTCAGAACACAAGGATGTAAATCAAAGACATAATCTGCAACCTCATGGATCAGCCGTGTTCAGTTCTAACCCACTCAGTGCTCAAGAGCCCCTCTCCAAAACCACTGTACAATCTGAAACCTGGGGTGTACGCACACTGTTCAGTGTGCAAACTTTGATATGATATCCCCAGAAATAAGTGCACAGAATTACTTTGTCCCACTAGTCTTCCCTATAAAAGCATGTGAATGTGATCTTCCTTTTTCAGAAGCAAAACTGTACAACATTAAATCTTTAAACACTGTATGCTAGAACTACAAAAGTGTACATTTGGAAGTTAGTTACATTTGTTAATGAAATCACTTATACTTTTAATGGTGCTACCTCTAGGGCTCCTCAAGGAATAACTGGACTAAAGAAAATTACAGCATGAATTGAAAAAAAAAAAAAAGAAGGTTTTTTTTTTTTTCCTTCTTCTGGTATGTAGTTTTCTTTCTGTTTTACATATATGAAGATTTATGAATTTTTCAGATGAACTGTCAGGAACCGTGAGAAAGAAAAGTATGGCTTCATGAACCTGTTGTGTTCTTTCACTTTTCCAGAAGTGATATAGTATACATTATGCACATTTATTACTGTCTTTGAAATATTAATTTTATGTTTGCATCAGTAAAAAGTTGGCATGGCAGTAACATGGTGAAGTTCCATAGATTCATTTTAAGTATTTACCTGTTTGGAGTCATTTATCACAGATCACTGCAATGTACATTTTTTTCATCCAATCACTTTTAAAGGCACAATAAGCTGTATCATTTTACCTCGTTATATTGATGTTTTAATTTGTTATGTCTTAATTATATGAGTGCACTGTGGTGTTAGATAGGCCGCCGAGATAAATTTAACACTGCATATCTTGACTAAGAAAAGCTACAAGTAAAGACAAATCTTTCATGTGTTCATGCTGCTGATTGTCAATAAGACTGGTTAGGAACAAGATAGTGGCATGAAGAAGAATCTAATGTCTGATAAGACAACAATTGCCAAGATTGCTCTCTATGTCATAGGCTGATACTTGTGCCTTAGTGGTAACGGTAAAGAAACAATAAACAGTATATTAAAATACCCCCTCTCTCTCTCACACACATACACACAACATACATGGAGTTACTTACTTTTTCCCTTTATAGGAATCAATTATGGCAACTTTGCTTATGTTATCCTTTCCATTGAAAACTTTATAAACTCCATCTACAGTATTATTGTACTGAAAAATATGAATAAAAAATTACACATGGATCAAGTTTTATTTACTATGTCATTACATGTGCGACTAATCACTTTCACATTTTTTAAATAGGGGTCATTCAGAATCATTTTATATCATTCACGATATACTTATAATATTTTGAACCGTATTTTGAACTCATATAATTTGAACCGTAAGTATTTTAAGGGCAGAATGTAAAAATTGCATAGAATAAATGCTAGATGCCGAGATGAAATGTAAGAAAATAACTAACAGAGGGTGATGAGCACAAGTTCCAGCATTGCTATGAGTTAACCAGCCTCAATGTTGCTCACTGTTCCTGTTACGTTTAGGTAAGGATACACTACAATAAACTTAGATTTCTAAACATGTTCTAAACTTTCAAATCATTAATAGTTACTGAACTGAAAAAAAAAAAAAAAGTTTACACAAACAAAACTAAAAATTCCCCCAGCCAAAGAAAGAGCTGTGATAATTTGGTTCAAATAATAATGGGCTCTAATTCCTTCAAGCTTTCCAACTAATAGTTAACTAATATACAGCACAGCTGTATAATATGAAATGTTAACAATAAGGAACTGTAAAACATAAGCAATATTCCTATACAGTGTCAAATGATATAATAGTCAAAACAGAGACTTGGGTTAGCCATCTCAAGCTCATCCTGTTGGCAATTCAAAACTTCAGCCTGAAACTCGGTATTGGAACTCGGTACTGCCAAAATGCCACTCTGTAACATTGAGTCATAGTCCTCATTAAATGAAGCTGCCTGAATATCTCAAGTGAGCATTCATGGTAACCTTTTAGTCAAAACCTTAAAAAAAATCAAAGCTCTAGAAAAATGTTTGATTTTTAATACAAAAACATAATAATAACCTTGATGATTTAGAATAAAACATTAAAATTAAATATGAGCTGCAAAGATTTACATATATACAAATGAGTTTTCAATTGTCTATAGGAATAAAAATTTCTTTACTTTTTAAATTAAGATTAATTCAGTCAAACTCATTAGGTAATTTTTTACTGGCAAAACTGATGGCAAGTAAGATTCAGACTCTAAAAGTAATGAATAATACATTATCAGATTAACTAGTAACGTTAATATGCAAAACTATAAATTTTTTCCAATGACATTTTATTTACATAATTAGCACACAACAACACAGTCATTTACTCTGTGTACTTACAGGATAAAACACACCGACGGTGGTAGAAATAGGATATGGTACCAAACTCAAGAATGGATCCGTGTAACCCCACAACAGTTCTTTCAAAGTTCTTCTTTGAAACATAGAAGACTTGGACTTTTTGATAAGGGAATTGAGCACAACTTGAACAAATGAGTTTTGGTAGATATGAGGTGCAGCCTAAAGAAAAATAATTACTCTCTGAGAGATCAATATATTATATTTCATAGATAAATGGATCAAATTTAACAACTGAGTTTAATTAAAATTAAACTAAATCTTCAAAATCTTGCTTAGACTAAAATTCCAATTTGTGTCATGTATTTCCTAATCACTATATGACACATTTTTCTGAGTTATTTCTAACCACAGGAAGACAATCAAAATAAGAGGTGTTTTTAATAACACTCATTAAGCAATCCATTAAGTAAATTTATTATCATGATCATGTCATCTTTCCAGATGAAATAATAGCATAAAGCATTCTTTTTTATAACGTAGTAAAATAACTAAAACCAAGTGATGAGGGTCATTTTGAGATTAACAGTGAAGGCTCTGCAATGTCTGACACAGTAGATGCTATCCACTCACTGCCACAGCCAAGTTGAGAACTGTGAAGGTGTCATTCTCTGTTCCAACAGACAGTGAAGGCTCAAAGATTGCTCCATTGGGCTGTACAAAAGAGACGGTGTTGTCCTCGGGGTCCTGGGTAACATTCTCCTTGGCTAGGTAACGAACTCTAAAATAAACAGAAGTCAACAGAATGAGGGGGAAAAGCAATGCCTTGTGTAACCACTCAGTAGCCAATGTCTCCACTAATTCAACAAATACTGTTTGAACCCAGAACAAGTCACAATTTACATTTGCAGAATTACAATTATAAATAACTGGCTATTGCTACATTCCTGTCAATCTAATCAGAAGGGGTCATAAACCTGGGAATTCTGACATAGAGTTGGATGAAGTGAGTTAAACTAGACAGTGGGCACGGGCTGGTCAAAGTGGAATGAATGGGTTGAAGACTCATTTTGGAATTGCTTTTATGTGGTGGTCCAAGTGACCAGGAGGGTGCTTAAGAAGGGCTGAAACTAGCAAGCTTAAAATACCGAAGGTGATGATGATGTGGTTTGAGAAAGTTAAGTGTTTGAGTGTCATTTAATTGTAGAGTGAAAGAAAAATAGTTGGTGGGAATAAAAGTCACAAAGTGAGGTTTCAGACATAAAAGGGCTATATAATTAAAGGACAGTCTTCAACCTGAAGGAGGGTCAGAGAGTGTGGTATATTCTTCCTTCAACTTCTCAAAGTTGAAGTCTATGCAGCATTCCTGTTGTAAGTACATTCACGAAACCAACATTAAACAACAGAGAATCATTTACAACTTAAAAGGACCCAGAGCTAACTCCATGCCTTCAATTTACATACTGAATTCTTAGTTCTAATCTCTTGGATTTAACAATTGTAATACTTTTCACGAGTGTGTTAAAAGGTGACAGTTTTGTAGAAAACCATTTTGTCGGTACAAAGTATCCATTAAAAATGAAATAAGGTAGACATCACTCAGTACACTATTCTATAGCTGGATATCAATTATATGAGCTGAGTTACAACTGTAGTATAGATTGAACCTACAAGTTTGATAGAAAACACATGAATTCCTATTGAATGTAAGTTATGGGTCCCCACATGAGCTTTGGGTATTTCAATATTTTCATACTTCTTCGTAGGTTTTAGCACAGGCTTGAACTAGGTAGGCCAGGCTGGTCTCAAACTTGCTGTGGGCCCACCTCCCAAGTGTGGTAATTACAAAGGTGGGCCATCACAGCTAGCTCTCACTTTTCCATGAAAAGAGTTAATGGCCATATTATTTAAAAAACATGGTTTAAAAAGAGGAACACTATTTTAATAGAGGCTGTACAAAGCTTTGTTATTTATTTTCTGTTTAGTAAGATATTTAAGCAGCCTAAAAAATCTGAAACAACCCATGGCAATGTATTCTTAATAATGTCTTTCTCGGCTCTGTTGGTCTCCTTTTGGAACTCCTCCCCTCCAGGTCTTTCTAGCTCCTTCTTCTTCCATAAAATTTCATGCACACTGCCCAAAGTTTGGCTATGAGTCTCAGCCTCTGCTTCAATATCTCCATCAGTAGAGTCAGAGGTGGTCTGTGGTAGGCACCTGTCCTGTTCCCTGTCTTCTGCTTCAGATGTCTATCACACTTGCCCTTCTGAATGAGGCTTGAGCATCTTCCTTAGGGTATGGGCCCTGGGGTTACTGCAAAGACTGATACCCCAACCTACGACCATGCATGGAGAGGACCTAAATCCCCAGCTCAGATGTAGCCCATAGGCTCAGTCTCTAAGTGATGTCCTAGTAAGGGGATCAGGGGCTGTCTCTGGCATGATGTCAGTGGCTGGCTCTCTAACCACGTCTCCCTGAGGGGTGGGGGATGTTGCAGCCTTGCCAGGCCACAGAGGAACACAATGCAGCCAGTCCTGATGAGACCTGATAGGTTAGAGACACATAGAAGGGGAGGAGGACCTCCCTTTTCAATGGACTAGGGGAGGGGCATAGGAGGAGAAGAGGGAGGAGGGAGAGATTGGGAGGAGACTACGGAGGGGGCCCCAGCCTGGATACAAAGTCAATAAATTGTAATAAATAATTAATAAAAAATTTTAAAAAAGAAATAAAGCGTGCAAAAAAGTAATTTACACCATATAAAAATATTGTCTTTCTCATAAAGTAACTATTATAAAATTAAGGTACCTATTAATAACTATTTAAGTAAGGATACAGCAATTTCAGGAACTTCAATGCAGGTATGCCTAAGTGAAAGAAAAACTAAATAATTGGGACTCACTCAGTTTTCCATTAAACAGCACTTACAACATCAGGCCAGTAGATGGCACTCAGTAAGAGAAAAAAAATTGGTAAAACATAGTCTTAGGAAAGTTCTTTTGAAAAAAACCATAATCATTCAATTTTTAAAATTGAAATTTTAATTTAATTTAAATAAAATTTAAAATAAAATAAAAGATTGGAAGCTTTGGGATGTACTGGTAAATAAGGCCAATGCAAATAACTTTCCCCAGATGTTTTATCAATGCCTTCATTACTATTTGCCAAAGCAAACATAAATTTTAAAGCTTAAAATATTCAGAAGGAACTATAATAATAATAATATGTAATAACTATATTATAATAATTGTCTATATATATACTGGGATGTAATTGTGATATTAAACCAGGTAATTTTATGCTTAGACCGTGTTTTGTTGCCAATCAATACTCCATCAATATCATTCTAGTAGTCATTGCCAAGCCAGCCAGTGGTTCGGTTTGAGGGGGCACATTTTTCTACACCGTCAATTTAAAATGGATTCGGAGTGTCGGCAATGATGAGTCATGCTTTCACCCAACACATAGAAGACCCTCAAAATAGTAACTATTTTTTAAAAGGGGGTTTAAAATTGATTTTCCTCTATTTAAGGCACCTAGGTAAGCTAAGGAAATTCCAGCTTAACGATGGCCTGAGATCCACACTTTGTCACCGCCAGTTTAGAATTGGCGTATAAAGAAGAGCTTGCTGTCTGTAAATTATATCTATTCATCCTACTCCTTCCCAGCTGTCTGTGTTGCCTTCACATGCTAAAGAAGCAAAGAGGTATACCTGATCTATCCCCCTTTAGGCTATCTGTTTTATGAATAAATCCTATTATATATATATATATATATACATATATATATGTGTGTGTGTGTGTGTACATAAATATGTTTCTAATAGAAGAATGTAGTTAGGCTTAATTACGTATTTACATTTCTTTGAGGCCTCACAAAATCCTTAAAAGCTAAAATCATTATCCCTAAACAAACAGAACATTAAAAAAATAAAATAAAATAGAACTAATACCCTGCAAAAAGCAGAGAATTTTTCTCTTTAAACAAGAGTCACCTGAGAATGGAGTCTCAATTGGGGAATTTCCCACATCAGGCTGATGTGTGGCCATGTCTGTGGAGATCTGTCCTGTTAATTCATGTGGGAGGGCTCAGCCCACTGAGTGGCACAGTTCCCTGGGCAGGTGTCTAAGAAAGCTAGCGGAACATAAGCCAGTCTGTGAATGAGACAGCAAGCAATACTTCCTGTGGTTTATGTTTCGAGTTCCACGTAATCCACCTCAGTGGCAAATTATGCACTGGAATTATAAGCCACATAAACTCTATCTTTCTTTTGAGTTGCTTTTGGTCATGGTGGTTGTCGATGCAACAGAAAGGAAACTAGAATAGCCAGTGATATCGTCTATTATATGATAGTCACATACAAATTTGGAAAATAACTTTTTCCAATTTCATACATTTAGTAATGTGAAGGGAAAATTTTTCTGTGATGAGCAAGAACTCAAAACCCATATACAGTTCAGAATATTATCAGCATTTTCTTGAATTTCTTTCTCTGGGCTAATCTTCTCTGGGCAACTAGAACATCCTAGGTTAGGTTGAAGATCTGACTTATTTTCTAGAATCTTGTCCTTTGTTTCTTTGACTTCATTTCATATCTTTATAACCATTGGTAGAAATTGGGTAAAATATGATTCATTAACCAATGAATCAACCCTTCTCCTGTAGAAGTGGTAAGTTAGTGTCCTTTACCAGGAATATTATTTTTAATGTCCTATTTGAATTCACGTTGAGAATGCTCCATTTCAAATTCATGTGTTAATTATACAGATGTCATAATCAAACATTGTATCATGAGTATCAAATTAAGACAATGTAACCCACAAATATGTACAAATATTGTGTCAATTTTAAAAATCTCTTATTTATGTGAAAGAGATACTATGCATCTGACTGAAATGACAATAAGGAATTTTTGGATGCATTAATTAAAACATACAGAAATTAAGATAAATACAAGAGAGAGAGAGAGAGAGAGAGAGAAGATATAGAAGGTTCTTTAAAAACTATTCTATTCTCATACTTAGTTATTTTATTCTCATTATACTTCTTACGCATATAATTTACACTTTTTTCCTTAGTCCTTAAATTGGATTACAGATTTCATAGGTACAGACTATACCATCCCATTTCTTAGAAATAAAATATTTACACAATATTTTGCTAGTAATTACTTTAATACCTTGAAAAATATTTTTCTTGATTTTACAAAACAGAGCTTTACTAGGCAAATCGTAAACTGTTACAGATATTTTCACTAAGGAGAAGACTATTAAAATGATATCCCATAATCACATGTTGTCATAACAAGCATGACCCTTGCAACTATTGCTATCTCTTCATAATTTGGAGTGTCAAATGTTAATCCAAAAACAAGCTTTAAAGAGGGTAAAAGAGTACAATCATTTAATGTTTAGAACACATAGTAACTGTGCATAATTCAGTGTATTAGGAACGTAACCATCTGTGATATAAAGTAACTAGAACACATAGTAGCTGTGCATAATTCAGTGTATTAGGAATGTAACCATCTGTGATATAAATCCATCATGTTGTATAAGTAGTAGTGTTTCCTCTTGAGAGGAGATCACATTCATGCATAAAGAATGATATAAAAGACTTAACTGTGTTCTCATGGGAAAGTAAAGCTATTCCTAATCCTTGGTTAAGGCAGTTTCTAGTGCCTTTGACTACTCTGAGAGCTGAAAAGAAGAGAGTCTATAATTTAAACAGAAGAAAATATATGCAGAAATTTGATTACTAGTTCCTACCTCTGTGTGAATGTGGACAGGAATCTTCTTATTTGATAGTATGTTTTTTTTTCTTTTTCTTCATACAATAAAAGGTTCTGACTGACTATTTCTCCTAGAACTTAAGATTCTTTTTTATAACTGTATTAAATAAACCATAATAGTATTTAAAATAAAAGTATAGCATAGTGAAAAATTATTAAGGTTTAAATTGCTATGTAACTCTCAATACCTAGCTGACATCAGTGCTTAGCAGGGAACTGCAATTATGCAAAATCATTTTAGCCCTGTGGTTCTGAAAAACACAGTATGTACGTGAATCCCACAAGGCACTTTAACATTCACAGGGAGAGTCTTTGATAGAGAGTGAAGGGTGTTGCTGTGGTTCCTGGCCCAGAAACCACACCGTGATAATCAAAGAAGTAAGGCACTTGATTGATTTTAAAATGTTTATCACCTATGCACAAAACTCTCAGCATGTCCACGTGGACACGAGAGAAGAGCTTGGAGCATGAAAGAAGTCTCAAACAAATCATTTCTAAGTTGTTGAGTAGGGGAGTTGTTTGATAGCTTTACGTTGATAATAAATTTACACTTCATTAACCAGGCACACACCTTTAATCCCAGAGCTAGGGAAGGCAGAGGCAGGTAGATCTCTGTGGGCTCGAGGCCAGCCTGGTTTACAGAGCGAGTTCCAGGACAGCCTACACAGAGAAACCCTAGCTGACCTAAGAAAGTCTACACATTTTTTTTTTCTCTAAAAGTTCTGTACTTTTCTTTTCATATGATATTTGGTAGCATTTGGATACCATGTGTGTATAGCAACATGAAAAGTTATTTTGCAGGCAGAGGAAAAACATTTCAAGGCAAATGTTTGGCAAAAAAAATAGCCCATTTCAATACAATGGTGCTCCTTGGGAAAAAGCTTTCTGAAAGTAAGGTGAGAACCCTACTGATTCTCAAGAACCCACTCACTCACCTATATGTGTAAGGGCCTCTCTGTATAACCTTGATTTTACTACTGTTCTTCGCCACTTCATCTGGGTTTTGCACATCAAAGATCCAAAACTGTCTGTATACATTGGTGCCTGTTTTAACCCAGTTTTTGAAAGCGATTGTTCCTTCTTCAAGGACGACTTGCTGTGAAAAAGAAAACAAGTTTAGTTGACTCTCTGTAAAGAACATGAACCCCTCTAGGACCTTGTTTTGCTTAGTCAGAACAAAAGGAACACTTTGTGAGAACTTGTGTAATTTTGTCACATACTTGAAGCAGGAATGTTGTCCACCTTAAAAGAAAAAAAACTCTCTTGGTTAATGTTTATGAAGAGAACCAGTGTGTGAATGGAGAAGCCATCCTTGTCGCTTTTAAAGTCAGCTTTCTAGTCAACCTGTGGCAACACTCCCTTAGTCAACAAAACAGTAAGTTAAGCTAATTCTAACAGCCATTATACAAGAGATGCTCTTGCCAGGTATAATCATCTAACTCTGAGAAAATGTTTCAGTGAGGCAAAAGAGAAAAGCTGAGAGATAGCTTGAGTACTATTGGGAGCTTTAAACAACAAACAACAATACTCCTTTCTTCCAAAGTTTGGAAATCCAATAGATTATGGCTAATCTTTATTAAACAAAGATTATAATGCTTGAGAATATATTAACATATGCACAGATTTTTCTTTTGGTGATTTCATTCAATGTGACCTCTGTAAATCGGTATATTTTTGAATCACCTGATTGTATATTTTCAAACAATACAACTGCTTTGTTTGTCATTGTATCACTAGTTTCCAAAGAAAAGAGCAAAATTAAGAAGGGGTGGTGTGTGTCTGTCTGTCTTTCTGTCTGTGTCTTTGTGTCTGTGTGTGTGCATGATACATATTAGAAACCATGTATACCAGTTGTGCTGAAAATACACCAGAAGAACAGGCCCGAAACACCTTCCATTAGAAACTGCCTGCCTGGTCTTTAGGAGCTTTGGGACTAAGCAGAAAGCTGCTAAACCCCTTAGGGTCCATTTCATTGTCTGCAAGGTAAGAGAGTTGCCATAGATGCTTGCCCAGCTCCTTTGCAGGGCTTTCACTCTCTGAACAGGAAATCTGTGTAGTCATAGTAACTGGTGCAAACAGGGAGAGTTTGTTGCTGGTAAACCTTCCAATTAAGTAATTTGGGAAGAATGCCAAGGTTCAAGAGTGTTCAAGGGGAAGAGGAAGAAAAACTTCGCAGAAAATTAGCCCAGCAGAGTCCATGAGCACAGGAACAACCTAACCCACTTTTCTTTTCCTCACCTGGAAATATCAATTCTTTGAATGATAGGATCAAGAAAGGATAGGGGGAAGTAACCTGCTTTTGCAGAGTACACAGTCTCTAAGAAAGCACGTTGCTGATACAAGTGCAGCCCAGGGAAATAAGAGCACAGTCGTAAGAAAATCTGCACCACTGACCCTTATGCCAGTGCTCTCTTGCTTCAGGCAGTTATTGGGTTTCTGTTTCATACACACACCCTGGTCATCCTTTGCTCTTAGTTGGTAGATGTGAAATCATGTTGCTTAATGCAGGGAATAATGGAAGTCCTTAGAGAAGAACAAGGCCGCAGCGCAGGATGTGTTTAAAAATCCTGTAGTACTGTAACCCATATATACTGGAACAAAAAGCGTCTCATGTGATGTTCAGATCGCTATTGCTCTTCTATGAGAACATCCTATAAAAATACGCAGCCAAAATATTTAATTCCACACTAGCCCAGGACTAGAGCAAAGTCGCAAAACTGATTTCATCCACTTTCCTAAAGATAAAGGTATCTGTGAATGTTAAAGCTGAAGTCTGTACTGATCTACGACACAAGACTAGGAATCTACAGATCATAAAAACTTCAAGGCCCAATGTAATAGTTACTATTTGTCTTGTGTCACTCAAAATACAAATTTATTTCAGTCCTTATTGAAAATAAGTCAGTATACACTTATGGAATTAGAAATGGTTTCTGACTTGTCTGTTTTGTCTTGGTCTTTGAACAGAGAACCCACTTGCTGTTAGGGTGGGTCAGAACAAGAGATATCACTTAAAGACTGAGATATGCACGCTATCTTTGATGGTTATATGGCTGAGGGCTCCTTTATTATAATTGCAAACCCAAGTGTATATGTGTCTTATTCACTATCAGTCAAAGTTAGTGTGAAAATGAAAGCACTCTCATATATATATATTTTTTGTATTGGAGTAAGTGGAGCACAAAAATTTAAAGGAAAAAAAAATCACGTCATCCACAGAAGACCCCGTGAAAACTGAGAGTCATGTATAGAAGATGCAGTATACGGTGAAATTAGAAACTGTACTAGAAAGCTAATACTACAGACTTGTTTGGATTTGGGCAGATTATTTAATTTAGTTATATCTTAATTTCCTTATAATGTAAAGTTAAGATATTTTGAGCCACATGAACTTAGCAGATTTAGAGGTGAAATACAGTGATGACATTTTAATGTGGTTTGCTTTTACCTCACAAATGAAGACGACAACCAAGAAATGTGAATGTGAGCCGCGTGAACACCAAGCAAGCATTCAGCAAGTGCTGACTGTATTCAGACCCAACGTTAGAGTAAAACTCTAACCTCATTTCCTTCCTCAAAATCTTGGTTCAAGTATTGACCAACTGATAGTCATATTAATATAGTCATGTGTACTCACAGTATTGCAGGGCACGTTTTTTTTTTTCCTGTTACTTAAGCACTTGATATTTTTATCTCTTCTGTGTTAAACACTTCCTTAAAAACTTTAGCCTTTAAAGGAGGTCCTCCTCCCCTACTATCTGACCCTATGAGACCCTATCAGTCTCATTAGGACTGGCTGCATCTTCTAGTTGAGGGAAGGGGCTACAGCAGGGATACAAAGTAAATAAATTGTAATTAATAAATAATTTTTCTCTTTTTAATTTTTTTAAATATTAGTTACAATTTATTAACTTTGTATCCCAGCTGTATTCCACTCCCTCATTCCCTCCCCACCCTCCCCTCCCTCCCTCATCTCCTTCCTACTCCTTTCCAAGTCCACTGATAGGGGAGAACCTCCTTCCCTTTCATCTGACCCTGTTTTATCAGGTATCTTCAGGACTGGCTGCATTGTCCTCCTCTGTGGTCTAGCAGGGCTGCTCCTCCCTCGGGGGGGGGAAGGGCAGGTCAAAGAGCCAGCCATTGAGTTCATGTCAGAAATAGTCCCCTGTTCCTCTTACTAGGGTACCCACTTGGATACTGAGCTACCATGGGCTACATCCTAGCAGAGGTTCTAGGTTATATCCATACATGGTCCTTGGTTAGAGAAACAGTCTCATGAAAGACCCCTGTGCCTAGATATATTTGGTCCTTGTGGAGCTCCTGTCCTCTACAAGTCATACTAACTCCCCCTTCTTTCATATGATTCCCTGTACTCTGCCAAAGGTTTGGTTATGAGTCTCAGTATCTGCTTTGATACACTGCTAGAAATAAATAATGTTTTAAGGTAGACATTTGTCTCCCTCACCATACTGTCAATATTCCTAGTACTGGTTCTATGTGAGAACAGCATGTTCAAAAGTACTATGACTATGGTGGGAATGGCCAACCTCATTCTGCTTCGATTTGAGGCTCCTTTACCCAGGAGGGAATTCTCTCTTGCTATAGTAAATCTGGTCAAATGACCACATCTGTAGAGGTTGTAGGAACTATCAGATGCTGTTGTTTTGCTCAACTCTGCCATTCCAGCTGCCTTCTTATCATTTACCCATGATCACAGACGAGCATTACAGGACAGCTGGCTGTTGAAGTAGGTGGTGGTTGTTGCAGAGAGTTACAACCAGGAAAGTCCTGAGAATAAGTGCGTGTTTCCTGCTGGCTCAGCCTTGAACGGGACATCTTTATGATCTCCTCTAAAGCTCAGGAAACATCACAATGGAAGGACTAGAAAAAACATAAGAGCTTGAGGAAGGGAAGGAATGTGATGATATGCTGTCCCCAGGCATGCTATGGCTGCTTTACTCATGAACGCGTCAGAGTCGTTAGTACCTGAATATGATGCTCACAGGGTTGGTTGCAGCAGCATTTCATTAGCCTTTTACTGGGGAGGGGTCATCGAATCCCACCCCTCCTCAAGGAAACAACACTGACTGAACTCATCTTGTCGGCAATAAAGGACAATGTCAGGTATGAATACTGCTTGGAGAGAAAATATACAACTGAGAGGGGACGAAGAGGACCATGAGGAGTGAATATGATCAAAATGCATTCTATGAAAGTAGGAAATATCATAAGGAAACACATTGGTATGTCCAATTAATATAAGGTAATAAACTTTGTCACATTTATTCTTTACATTTATAAAGTGAAAAATAATTCATTAGATTATTAGTGACAGTTTTGTTCAAAAGAACAGATAGCTGTAGTATTAGCTTGTAATCAATTAAAAATGTGGAATATCAGGATGCGAGGCTAAGCACTGCACTCAGGGTCAGCCGCTTTGGACCCAGAGAAGAGCATGTCTGATTGCATGCGGGTTGATACCCCAGGTCCCGCCTCTGAGAAAAAGGTATCAGACGGGTCTGATGCTCTTTGGGTGGATGACACCTAAATGAACATCGGTACAAAGTCCCAATTTATTTCTAATATCAGAGATCAGACCTCTACTCTTGCCTGATGCGTCTAAAACAAAAAGGAGGAACTGTAAAGAGCTGCGGAATGCTGTGCCTTAAAGATGGAGCTGGTTCCCGCCTTCCACCTTCCTGATGGTGAGTGCTCTCTGTCACGAACAATTCCACATTTGGCTAAGGCTGAGGATCTGGCTTGCTTCCATGTATGTGGACCTATCTGCATTGCCCACGTGGCACGCTGGGGTTGGCTACCCAGAGGCTATTTAAGCTGTGGGCTGGCTTTCCCCAGGCTCAGATGATTGTTCAAGTTTCCTGAATAAACTGCATTGAAAAAAAAAAATAGATTTCAAATAAAATAAAAAAAAATGTGGAATAAAATCTATGAATCTAAGATTTCATATTTTCAAATGTTATTCTTTCAGAAGTTATATAAGAACTTAAAATGGAAATTTTTCATTAGGCTTGAGAATTGAACTACATGATATTAAGCTGAGAAAGAAAAAGGAACCCACGTGTGCTGAGTTCTGTTTCCAAAGCATTGATGGTGAGCCATTTGTTTTGTAGCTATATGGAAGCATATGTGTTATAAGCATGTTGTTATTTTAAGCTACTTATTTGACTGCACCTTCATCTCCAGGCATTATAGAGAAAAACAATTCTTACCTATTTAGTCTCTAAAGACACTTTTTCAATAAGCGTTTAAATACTGAAAAATATTACATAAATTATTACATAATTCCAGGAATACTTCACCATATGTTGTCCAAATGCGGATTACCTGAAATTTATCATTATAATCATTTCATCTTATTAAATGTGACATTATTTTCAAAGCTACCTAAGGAGTATTCTTTCAAAGAATGGTTAGAAGAAATGCTGCCGTGACTAACGGTGTAATCACTGAACATGAATATTTGAGTACTTCTAAGCAACATTTCATTGTATTTTTGTATGCCATGGAGAAAGCGACACTTGTAAAAGCCACCAAACATTTCACTGTGTGACACTGCGAGTGCCAAATACCGAGAGCACCACCTGCAAGTAGACCAGAGCTGCAACTCGGTTCAGTGCTTTGCCGGGGGCACATTCCTGGCAGCATCTGCCGTTGTTTCTATGTTATCCAGCAAGAAAATACAGACATGTTGTTCTCACAAGACCGACGGAGACTCTAAAAACTGGTGGGAAACGTTTTATAGTTTTAATCTACAAACAAAGTAAAGTCTCCGGAAAATATATCTTGGGAAACAAACAGCAAAAACGAACTATTTTGGCCAATGTTTTCTGGACTGCTTTAATCATTGCAAATGAGAGCAGCGTGGCACCATCTTTTGCAATGACTGAGTGCAATAATGTATAACTTTATGCTTTATAAATGAAAAAGCATTTGGAATGTCATAAGCAAGAAATTTCTGAAATTTTTGTTATTAAATTAAATGAAGTAAAAGCTGATAAATTTAAATGTTTTTTTTTTTTTTAAGAAAAAAAGGAAAAAGAAAAACAAAAAAGGTTGTCATGATGCAGACTTTTGTGTTTGGAAAATAAAAGCACGTGGAATGTTCCTGTGTGAAAAGTAAAAGGATTAACAGATTTTAATCCTGTGGTATACAAAAAAAAATCTGGAATAATTTAAAATTATTACATTTATTTGGGCACATGTACATGTGTGTTTGTGCATGTGTGTGTATGTGTGTGTGTGTGCAAGAACATGTGTGTATAAGCATGTATGTGTGTGCCTGTGTGTGCACACACACATATTCATGCATGAGGGCATGTTTTGGTATGCTTGTGGAGATCAGAGGATAACATGCAGATGCCAGTTTTCTCATTCAGCTGTGTTTTGAACTCAGAACTTTAGGTGAGGGACAGTTGCCTTTACTCACTGAGACACCTCTCAGCCTCATTGGTGTCATTGTACAAATAGCCTCATAAACTAAAGGAGAGGCCCCTAGACAAACAAAATGAAAGTCTTAGTTTCATAGTTTTCTTTGGTGCTGAGGGTTGAGCCCAGGTGTCACTCATACTAATCTTTTGTGCTCCAACTCAGACAAAGCCAGGCCCAATGGCTTCTTTAAATAACTAAAATTGGCATGGGTAGTATGTTCATATGAAAAAAAAAATCACATTTAGCCTTAAAGTTATCATACAGATCCTTGGGGTGAGTCTAGGGTCTCCAGGTGCAGGCACAGGTGGTATGCGGTATAAAGTGTTGTTTCACATTCTGTGGAACCCAGTCACACCTCCATGTTTAGTTCTGTGCGCCCTCTTTCTTGACTCTGGTTCTGTATTGACCCATTTCGCCATGTAAAAGATTGTATATGTATCTTTCATTTCAACAACAGTGTGTGCTTGCATGTGGTGTCCTGAGACCAGTCTCAATTATCCTTCTTCAGGATTCCCCAATTCCTCAGTCCTTTCTGAGGCAAGATAATGACCTGGACCTCAGGCTAGACTAGTTGGTCAGAACTCCCCAGGAATTCATCTGTCTCCGTATCTCCACAGCTCCTAACCATTGCTTCTTTAACATTCATCAGCAAGGAAATATTTCATTTTGTTTTGCCTTGATATCTGTTTTCCTCTTAACCTCTAAGAAATTGCACTTTTTTTTTTTTCAGTTTCTTTATAATTTTTTTTTTCCTTTCCTGTTTTTTTCTTTGCCTCTGACTATGCACAGATTCTTGTAGTATGCAATGCTCTGGACATTCAAGTCCTAGAAGGTAGCATGTTTGTCTAGGTTTCTCTGTAATCTCCCAGCAATGATGGAAATTCAGAATGATGTTCTTACCAAGCCACTTGTAGAACGCCTGTATCTTTCATTGGTTTGGAGCTGTATTTCCATCAACAAGTCAACTGGACAACTTATGGATTGTCACATTTATTCCTCTCTTCCCTGACTTAGTCCCTCTATCTAAAATTCTAATATCTGATGGATTTATAATAACTGATGAATACATCCATCAGTTCTTTTCCTAAGTTTCACCATTTCAGGCCTTTTGCTATATAATGGGCCTGTAAACAAAGACATTTCTATTCTACAAAAGCAACCTTAACCTCTCTTATAGAGATCTGGGCCACTAGACTTATTCTTTTGCAGCTTCCATGTCCTCACTTCTCAGCTACATCCCCTTAAGATTATCATACCATGTAAAGTTATACCATTTAGTCTCCAATATTTCCTATTGGCTAGGTCAAATGGAATGCTGATTTAATATCTTGAGATTATAAAATTGACGAAATAATCTTACATGTTTATTCATGACTATTAAAAGAATTTTTATATGGAAAGCTCTTAATTATACCGCTAGTCTGTTGATGGTACTCATATCTAAATGCATGTTTCCTTACGCATATTATCTTACAGAAAAATATTATACCAACTATGTTTATTACATTACAAGTTAGTTATTCTTCTTCACAGTGTTTAAAGCTTCTCAAAGCCAAATACCCATTGCTTAATACCCATCTCTCTTATTATTTTAGTATTTCTGCTAAGTTCTCTAACTTTTAATATTATACAAAAAATTTTTTTTCTTTTTTTATTTTTTTTTATCAGTTACATTTTATTAACTCTGTATCCCAGCCGTGTCCCGATCCCTCATTCCCTCCTAGTCCCTCCCTCCCTCCCTCATCTCCACCGTGCCCCTTTCCAAGTCCACTGATAGGGGGGCCCTCCTCCCCATTCATCTGATCCTGTTTTATCAGGTATCTTCAGGACTGGCTGCAAAGCCCTCCTCTGTGGCCTAACAGGACTGCTCCTCCCTTCGGGTGGGGAGACCAAAGAGCCAGTCATTGAGTTCCTGTTAGAAATAGTCCTTGTTCCCCTCACTTTGGGAAACCAATTGGTTACTGAGCTACCACAGGCTACATCTGAGTGGAGGTTCTAGGTTATATCCATTCATGGTCCTTGGTTGAATGTCAGTCTCATGGTCCTTGGTTGAATGTCAGTCTTAGAAAAGACCCTGTGCCCTGATATATTTGGTCCTTGTGGAGCTCCTATCCTTTCCCCATCAGACTAACTCCCCTTCTTTCTTATGATTTCCTGTACTCTGCCAAAGGTTTGGTCATGAGTCTTTGCTTTGAAAACATTGCTAGTTAGAGTCTTTCAGATGCGCTCAGTAGACTCCTGTCATATGTTCAATGCACATCCCATCTGTCTTTCTAAACGAGGATTGATCATCTTACCCCATGTCCGCTCAATTGATTATCTTTTTTAGATGTATAGATTTCATTATGTTTATCATATCTTATAGGTCTATATAACCTTACATCTTACACCCATCAGAATGGCCAAGATGAAAAACTCAAGCAATAACACATGCTGGAGAGGTTGTGGAGAAAGGGGAACCCTCCTCCACTGCTGGTGGGAATGTAAACTGGTACAACCACTCTGGAAAGCTACCTGGCGCTTTCTAAGACAAATAGGAATAGTGCTTCCTCCAGACCCAGCTATACCACTGCTAGGTATATACAATAAATTTTAATCATGTTTTTCTTTCCCCTAAATCCAACTCATCTCAGATACTACCCTTCTGTCCACCCAAATTTCTTTCATTCATTCATTCATTCATTCACTCATCTCTCAAATGAAAATCTAAACACAGAAGCAAAACAAATAAGACAAACAAAACAGAACCCCTAAATCAAATTTAAAAAAAAAATAATAAAGTGCACAATAAAACATGGAGTCCATATTGTGCTGGCCAACTACCTTGGCATGGGACCTGTCCTGGTGTGTAGTTTAAATACTGAGTGACACTCTGCTACAGAAAGGTGATTCACTCCCCCGACACACACACCTCCCCTGCAGGTATTGATTATAAATAGCTTCTTGTTTAGGGGTGGGACTTTGTGTCCCCTTCCCCTTCCTGTTGCTGTGTTTTTGTCTGGTTTGAACCTGTACAGGTCTTGTGCCTGAAGACACCGTTTCCCTGGGTTACGGACTACCTGACTTTTACAATCTTTCTATCTTCTCTTCCACATAGATTCACGAGCCCAACCCTCTTCACCATAGCTCACAGCTTTTCCCCTACCATTGGTTAGTCTTATGGGCAAGATTTCTTAAAAACCTAGCAAAATTACGCTTAGTTTTCATGAATGTTCTAGTTTTTCAATATTATACAAAATTTCACCCAATGTTTACACAGGTTTGTATTTTTCCCCATAAGATACACCTTTTCACATATATTTTTAAAAGGTTTTGAGAAAATATTTATTTTGCTCTCAACTATTTATTCTACAAAATTATACTTTGATATCTAAAACTCTCTTTTTATGAGTTCTCATTGTGAGCTCAAAGAAAATTCCTAAATATGTAATTCATGATGCTGTTAGTACTCACATACTGCTCAACAAAGTTTATATAAGCTAGTTTTTTTACATAAAGAAAAGATTAACTGATCTGTACTCAAACATTGTTCTTGTTATTCATAATGTTGTATTTTAGAAGATTGTGGGTTTTTTGTTCAAAAGACAGTTCCAGTCCATGGGTAAACAGAGACAATGGTCTATAGTGATTCAGGTGAAAATCACAAAGCAGAAAGGGCTGGAGCAGTGGCAGTTCCATCCACCTGGTAAAGCAAGCCTTTTCTCACCTCTATCCTTCTCTGTACCTCTATATCAATACTACCAAGGAAAATCAGAGAGTCCACTGAAGGGACTATGGAGAGGACAGGAGCTCCACAAGGAGGGCAACAGGGGTCTCTTCCAGGCCCAGGGGTCTTTTCTGAGACTGATACTCTAACCAAGGACCATTCATGGAGATAACCTAGAACCCCTGCTCAGATGTAGCCCATGGCAACTCAGTATCCAAGTGGGTGTCCCTAGTAAGGGGAACAGGGACTGTCTCTGACACGAACTCAGTGGCTGCCTCTTTGATCACCTCCAGCCTTGCCAGTCCACAGAGGAAGGAAGACAATACAGCCATTCCTGATGAGACCTGATAGGCTAAAGAAGGTCAGAGGAAAGGGGAGGAGGACTGCCCCTATCAGTGGACTTGGGGAGGGGCATGGGAGGAGATGAGGGAGGGAGGGTGGGATTGGAGGGAATGAAAGAGGGGGCTACAGCTGGGATACAAAGTGAATAAAATGTAATTAATGTAAAAAAATAAAAATTTAAAAAATAAAAATAATATATAATATGAATAGCATATATATTTCAATACATGTATTGCACAATATAACCTATTTTTCATTAAATGCCAACAGTTTGAGACATGTAAGGGAAGTGATGATTGTACAATTATTGAGCAATATTGTATATGTGTATAGAAATTTTTACCTTTGCTACTCTGCACAGTGAGATGGCAGCAAAAATAGTTCACTGGGAAGATGTATTTCATCTTAAATCTTAGCATTTGTCATGAAAAGAAAAAGTTAAATCACAAAGTAGTAAAGTCTATTTGTGAGCAACTGTATTTAAAGTTATTTTTTGTATTAATTCCATAAGCCAATGCTCCTATGTTTGCACACGACATTTGCTTATATCACAAGAAAGGCCACGGTGCCAAAAATAACAAGTAGAATAAAGTTCTTGTCAATAGCAGAAGTTTCAGTGCAAATTAATATGCCTACTCCATTTCTCTAACTCTCCTTTCGGCAGCATAGTTATTCTCTGTCTAGGTTGCTAGAACCAAAACCAATCTGGGAGGTGACAGGGCTCCTGCATACGGCATTTGGTCACAATTAACTGATAACTTTTCAAGGTGAGCATGGGTGCCCCTGGGCAGGGCTGAAACCCTTGAGTTCACATCTGTCCTTCCTCCACCCTTCGTTTCGGTCTGGACAGCTTTATTTCACTTGTGGCCTCCATTTCCAAACTGCTGAATTTCCATAAATTGAAATCATTCCAATTTGAGTTAAAGCTTCAATTTATTAATGTATGACAAAATGTGTCCTACATGATATTTTGTTTTCTGAAATTTTGTCAGAGCCAAGTCCCAAGGTGCATAAACATGGACTATTTCTTGGTAACGACTATTAGACCCATTTAAAAGAGCAGTTTTCTAGAGGTCCTCATTCAATATTAAACACCTTTTAACATTCGCATCCACACAGATACATGCACTTTTTTTCATGATTAATGAAAATTCAATTACTTTTATAAGCATGCCCTTACAAAATACACTATTTCTATTCAAAAGCATGTCAGTCTACTCTCCATACACAGAGATAATGATTTTTACTAAGCTACATGGCTATACACTGAAAAATTTGATATATTTCCTAACGTGTTCATGTTCAATTTACATTATACTCACAGAGCATACATAGGTTCGTTTTGCATTACACTGTAATGTTTCACAAATGCTTGCTTTACCGTGTGTGATTCACAATCACCTTCCTATTCAAAGCACCAGACCGCCAGGTAACAGAAACAACCACAACGAGAGACATGGCAGAATAAATACATGTAACAACCATTTCTCTCAGTTCCTTTTACCTTTTTGATTGTCTTCTCAACAAGCATGTCTCCGACAGGCATGAGGATACCTCCAAACACAGCCAGCACTGCTCCAATGACAGCACCAGCAATGAGTCCACAGTTGCGGTCACAGCCCATTTTCCTCCTGCAGGAGAACTGAAGCGTAGCACCTGTTTCTCACCAACTCCCAGGTCTGATTACAGTGTTCTCTCCGTGGCCTTGTTACACTATTAGAAAGAGGTCATAAAAAAAGACACTCAAGTATCAGTACAAAAAGATCAAAGTACAAAGAAAACAAGCTACTGAAGCGGATGATTTTGCCACCTCAAGATAAGCAAACACTTTTTGTTTGTTTCACCAAGATGGTTTTCTAGGTTGTTCTCCTTCCCCTTGTTCCTAGAAACCCACCCAAAGCAGAAACAATATCATAGAGGAACTTTTTTTTTTAATTCTTCTGTTTTGAATTTTCCTCAGTGGGTGATTCACATATTATACTCTTCGTAAGGAGCACCACCTATACATAGTCTCATCCTCCTATGCCTACTACAACATGGAGCTCTTTAATAACCTCCCTCCCTGTATAATTTCTCCACTCAAACAGAACCACAAATGCTCTGCCAGCAATTCTCCTGCAAATGAAATGTGGCTGGGCTGATATGCTATATATGATATGCTATATACATTATATATATATTAGCATGTATATATATGTGCTAATATGATATATATTAACCCTCGATAGCAGTGGTAACATACCTTGTTCGGGGACAAACAGCAATATATGAATTTAATGAGAAATTTGGTGAGACTCAGAAAGAATCAACACTTCAAATCATTTGTAAGCTACCTGCCAAAACAAAAAAGCAGAAGAAAAACACATCATCACAAAATTAATACTAGTATGTTATTTAATGTAATCATCAGTCTCAAAGAACATTCCACTTGCTTCCTGACCTTTATGTTCATGCCTGAAATTTTCTACAGACAGTCCTGAAAACATTCAATAAACATTTAAAAGTATGCATGATTTCCAATTTTATCATTAATGATTTTGACAAAACCTAGGTTAAAGAATTTGAAGGCAGACATATTTTATATTATATATAGATTTAGTGATAGGTTTTGATTTTTGTTATCCTCAAAGATTGTTTTACATACACAACTGTAGTGGCATTTGATTTTTCTATTTAGAATTCATGTCAATTCTCTTAAATAAAGTAGTGTTGCTAGTATATACTCTATGTAGGCAGTTTAATTTGCAGTATCATATTTTATGCAGTTATTACATAACATGGGAAGAAAGCAATTTACAGAAACACTGAATCCTGCTGCAACAAAATTAATAAAATTGTGTCATTTCTGATCAATATTTTGAGAGGTTTCAGTGACAGATTTATGAAGCTGTTCCTATAGTTTGTATAGTTTATAACAGTTTTGTTTCCTATCCAAATACCCATGGCCAAGAGGAATACAGATGTCAACAGATCCAAGAAAAGACAAGGGGCACGTAGAACATCTTGACAACACTTTGTAAAAACATAAACCTTCAAAGATCAAAGAGCACTCACGAATGGAGTACAATCTTTCCTGGCAACTTTATTCCCTCTACGCCTCCCCCTTCATTCAATTGTGAGGTCTGAGACTTTTCTCAAATCACAGTCTTTCAAGCAACCACAGAACTCAAGTTCTGCCTGCTGTAAACAAACCTAAAAAACATACCTGCGAGGCAGAAATCGAAGCAGAGTCATCCAGGTGACATAGTGTAGATTAGAGACTGCAGATGAAATAAAACCTGACCTTTCACTCCCCTTCCAGGTAACAATGAAGAAATGATTTGGTCTCTCTATATCTTCTTGACTTTTCTCATGTCTCAAATAAGTTCTAAAGCTAAAGCGGCAGTCTCCTATGTAAGTAGCAGAAATGGTTGTACACCTATTTTGGTCGTTATCCAAGTTGTTGAATGGGAGACCAAAAGGCATAGCAACTATGATTACAAAGCAATATGATAACAGAGACCTTTGCTCCTGACAGACTCCATAGCTGCTTAAGACTTCTCAGTAAACTTTAAGAGAACCTCTTGGAGAAAACGTGCTTTTAGAGTGTGGCCCATGATCTTAGAACCAAGACAGAAAATCCTGTGTGCTATGGAAATTTGATAAATATGAATTAACTCTAAGTAAAATGCATAATGGGTTACTTCATTTGGAGAGTTATTTAATCCCCGTATGGACATCATTAAAATTATCCATTTGGGGCAGTGAGATGGCTCAGTGCATGAGCACACTTGCTGCTCTGTCAAATTGATCCTCAGCATCTACAGGGTGGAAACAGAATTAAACCCTGCAAGTTTTATACACACACACACTCACTCACACACACTTTAATAAATAAATGCCAGAAATTATTCAGTATTAGTATTTCCTATTCTGACAAGTAGAGTACAAATGACCTTAAAATTATAATATTATTGCTTCTGAACTCCTATATTTGCTCCTACATTACAATAAAGTTGTGAATATGGCATTCCCAGAATCATTTTTCCTTATGGAAGTATTCCTATGCAAGACAGGAAATAATTTCTACAAGAGATGAAAAGTTATAGCAGCATCCACTGGAGCATCCAAGAAACAGAACCTGCTCTCCAAAGCCTAGAAATCAATCAGACATGTGCACCAGCAATTTAAGCAACAGACAGAGGTGGGTATGGTCTGAGTTATGTCTGCTTCAAACAGAAGTGAGAAAATGCTTCCATCCTACTGATGTTGTGTCAGATTTCTTAGAAATAAACAGAAGTATCAAGAAACCTATTTTGTTGCATTATGATGTTAGACATTAATATAAGCCTTCATTTAACCACATGCTGATATTTGACAGTGGAAGAAATTAGCTTTCCCACTGGTTCGTATGTTTAATGATTGAATCATTATCATTCGTTGTGTCATAATTAAGTTTCTGTGTTTGCTCTACAAATTGGACAGATACTTTCTGCTACTTGGGTTTACTAATTATCATTGACTGTCTTGACATTAGAAGTCATGAGGGATTTGTAGCGTAATCATGTATCTCATAGTACATGAAATGAAATTGAATATGTTTTACTGACCTGAGGACATAAATGCTCAGGCCAACATATTCTAGCCAGCAGCTTTGGCCATCCATATTTATCTTCAGACAGAGTATAGTCCTCTTAAACTACTTTCTGTCAATTTAGCTATTAAGGAATATAAAACTTGGGTCTGAGGAGATTACATTTTCTCAGTAGCACAACTGTTGATATTTTACAATAGGTCATTTTATTTTCTAACCTTAGATTATTTTTACTAATATTAATTCTTTAGTTCAGATGTTATTTGCAATACACTATTTTCTCAGGGTTTTGCTTTTTAATTCTAATTTTAAAAATTTGATAACCACTAATAATACAATATATTATTGATTTTGCTCTGATTAAATTCATTCAAAAGTACATTGTTCAGGACTAGGTAGGGTAATTCAGCCAATAAAGTACTTACTGTGCACACACACAAAAAAGTGTTGAAATTTAGAAAGCAAAAAATAACCAGGAATGGAGAACTGTTTGGACTAATCAAGAGGGGAAGGGGGAATATCCCCTATCCCCTATTCAGATTTTCTTTTCAGAACTTGTGAGTGGATTCTATATTTTGAATGTCTTTAAAAGAAGCAAGGGAAGTGGACTTTTTTTTTTCCTTCTAAAATGTTGTCAAATTGACAGAGACCTTCTTTGAAGCACATTGCCTTCCATTACATGGGGAAGGAAGCTAGTAGACCTGAGAGGCTTGGCAAAGCCTGGGTATGATGAGCTATTGCAGCCTCACTAGCAAATAGGCCAAACAGTAGAGCAAACCCTCCTGGGGAATCTCTAATTATCCCCATGTGTGTTTCAGGCCGTGTTCCCTCAGAAACTCCACTCAGAAAAGGCCTGGCCCACAGGTAACATTTACTGAGATGTGAAGAGTGAAATGTGAAAATGTTTCAGAATCAGACTGGGACAAAGGATTTTATCATTTTCTTCATTGACTAACATTGTCACCTCTTCGTCTAGAATCTTCCGTTACCCAAGAAAAGAGGACCACCTATCCATGATGACTTAATGTGGCCACACAACTAAGGCTAAAATTTAATGAACAACAGGTTGGATATGAGTACAGGATTTTTCAAAATGCATTACATCCTTTTTTACATATTACCCTCCACCATGTCTATCGGTATTTACAAAGCCATGGTTCTATAAACACAATATATACATTCAAACAAACATAACGGGAAAAGGGTTCAGTTATCTGGTAATATTTGATCATGCTGAAGAAAAAGGCCTAAGACCAATCTTTGTAAACTTATGTGTAGAAATGGGAATCTCAGGTTAAATTTCATATCTAACTCAGCTTTAAACAAAAGCTCAGACAAGAATTAAATGGTAGAGGAAGGTAAAAAACTATGATATTACTTTCAGCTGTGCCTCTCATGGGTTCTGCACCACCATTGAAGACTTCAAAGGCTCTGCCGAAAACTAATATCTTGAGAAGGTGATCTCCAAAACCTCATCCGTTTGAAGTCATTAGACTCCCCTGTCTTACTCATGTGTCTGTTTGCATCCTAATAGTTTATATATGGGCATACATTTACAGCAAACAGTAAATAAACAAACAGATGTGTAAAATGTCAATGAATCATTTCACTTAATTAAACTACTCAAATTACAATAAAAAGTTGCCTCTGTGATAACCTTATGTAATTAATAGATTGTATCACACACATGATACCCAAAATACTTCAAAAATTAAGCCTGTCTTTTAGAAGTTTATTTTGGGATTACTACAGGTTTGAAATGATTCCTCTAGACATACTGACTTAAACTTAATAACAGGAAAATTTATTCAATGAACAATAAATTCCTAGAATGTCAAATGGAGAATCCAAGGAGTATCATTTGCTTTCCTACCCTTATAAATCAATTTTTGTGACTTCTGTATACTGATTTTAAGAATGGATAGACCTAGGAATGATCTGGATCCTATTGAGACCATAAAAATGAGCCATTGGTAAAAATATTTTTAATCATTTGGCCATAGATAATATTAGTATTTCTTTCTTTACCCCAAAGTCTACTATAGTTAGAATATTACTTGAAGTCTTTCAGAGGTAAAAATATGAAATAGGGAATATGTGTTCAGTTCTAGTTTTTCATAAATTAGTTTGTGATTCTGCTTATTCTGAGTTTGTCATAATTTAAGCAAGATTGCAAGTGTTCAATAAAATCAGATATGATAAAGTCTAAGAAATCCTGTCATAAAAAGTTAAATTTTGAAAAAAAAGTTAAATTTTGTACATAATGGGTGTGAAGTATTATGCAATATTATTTTAAGCTCCTGTAATGTAGCAATAACTGTTACTTCATGTTTCCCAGACATGATTTGTAAAATTCCAGTAAATATGATTATATAAGTGACAAATATTTTCAAATTTCATTAAAATTTAATCTATATACTATGTATATACAGTATTAAACTTTTATTCAATGGTGGACTAGCCATTCCATCAGACCATGCTACTTGAAAATGTTAGCAAGTTAACTATAACATCTTGTACTAAATCAGAAAATAGTAACATAATTGGTTTCTTTGGAAAGTCAAAAGCAAAATGGATGAAAATTCGTATTTATTCGAATTGAATGAAAATGACCGTAATTGTCATTAAAGGTAAGAGATGTAACTATAACTTTCAGAATGAATTTCAATGTTTTCAGTACACTCTGTACAAAACACCTCCCATTGTTAACTTTAATATTTTTCCCAGGCCACGCTGTTATCTGATAATCTGAATCTGGTTTATTGTTCTGGTTCAATAATGATTTTGATAGAAAGGGTTTTGTATTTTTGTTCACTTTTAAACTCTAAAAGACTCCTGTAAATCAGCTAGAAAATATTTTTGAAGATTTTATTTTCACGTATTGACAAAACAATATTTATAACGAATTTTCTTACATTTTTAAAAGAAATTACAAACTTTAAATTATTTAAGAAAATTATTGAAAAGTCCTAGAATCCACTCATTTGCAAAAGCATTTCAAATTTACTGTAAAGAATCTATGACATTTATCATCATTTATAAAATTAATTATAATTAGATAGTCAATTTTTCTAAAATAAGTTATCTATCCTTTAAACTCAGAATTGTAATTTGGAAAAATAACTATATCCGAAACAAACTTATTGAATTTTCAAAGGCATTAATTTTCTTTTATGGTTACATTTAAGTTGCATACTAATTTACACTAATTAAATTTTTAAGTCATTTTTTGAAGTAATCCAGTCCTGTTAGCACATAAAATACCTTTGTTCATAAAAGAAACATGCTTGGAAAATGTCCATATAATACCCACATTACTTCTAAATTTGTGGCGAAATTGTAGATTGAAAATTCAAAATGAACAGTAATGAATAGTTAACAAATTATGTAGAAGACACACTTGGTATAAGATTTACAAGTCATTTATAAAAACCAATTTCACTGTATTGATGCTCTTTAGAAATGTTTCTCATCATAATTTAAAGTAGATATCATGCTTAAATAGACAAGTTTGAGCAAAACCCAAATTAGATTATAAATCATTTTAAATATTGACACATGAATGTTGACAAATATACATGATATCAAGAATCATAAATTAAAATGCCATCGGCCAGTGAACATAATTTTCATACTATCCTGCAAAAATATAGGAAGATCCTTAAACAACACATAGTCATTCAAATGAAGCCTGGAGACTTTTAAGACAGCTGTGACTTTACTTTCTCTGTTTTTATATTTTTGGTAGAAAAAGTGTTTTCAAAGTCTATCGTCTCTTCTCATTTTAAAAGTAGAAAAACTTCTCTTTTTTTTTTTTTCATTTAAAGAAAAGAGATAAAACTTACCTTGGAAAGGTTAAGGAACCATGCACCAATTGCTCCAAGCATTCCAGAAGGCAGCTGTGAAAAAGAAAAGGTCCTCAGCAGAAAATCCCTACCCTCAAGTCTTCATTACTTATGTGTGTGAGAGTTGAAATAAGCTTTAAAAAAATTCAATGTGAGATCCCAGTTTGTGGTTTGCTGCCAGCGGAATTGAAAAAAAAAAAATCCACACTCTGGTTAAGCTCATAGGGGTCTATTTCTGGTGAAGACCCATCACCTACATTGGAGACACTTCCCAGTTTTTTTTTTTTTTTTTTGGCCATGTTCCCATCCAAGTAAGTCAGAGGCCAGAGAACCAAAAGGAACTGAATAAGAGAACCACCCCGTCTATACTTTGTTTTCAAATGCAATTATTATTCCAGGCGCTGGACTGAAACAAGGGCAAAAGTAAATTAGGGAACTCACTTGGTGTCACAAATAAGCTTGCAAATCTCAGCTCACTAAATGAAAAGAAGAGTACTTTTCTGTACTGGAGAGCATGAACCTGAGGTGCTCTCAGATTCATAATTTGGAAAAATAATTGGAAACTGTCAATCAACAGGACGACAAGCAGACCTTAACAAAAGGAAATGGACCATTGTTCTAGCTGGAAGTTCTTAACTATTTATCATTTTTTCTTGCTGTTAATTTTGCTGAAATTTCATGAGGATGGTGAAATGCTTATCAAAAAAAAAAAAAAAAAAATAGCCTAACTCTATATCTCCATCCAAAACAGAACCAGCAAGTAACACACAAATCCAATTACTACTGCACACAGTGTCTCAGTGCAAAAAGTGTATGTACCACAATCACTTTCCGTGGAAGTAATTATGCTTGTCCCTAACTAAAACAGGAGACCTTGTACTCTGGGAAAAGCAAGATTACAATGTGAAGACTTCTCTCAACAAAGATACCAGTACCAAATGGGCAAAACCTTCCTAAGATTATCCTGGACTAGAGCTGGCAACCTCACTAGAAAGCTATCTCCAGCTTTCCTGAAATAAATCAGCCTAAAAGTCAAGTCACGGGCAGGAATATATTTAGCCCACAAGCTCAGGTTTACACGGGTCCTCGGCTTTCGACTGTGCCTGCTGTCCCTGTGGGTGTGTCACACTGGCCGAGTTCCCTGTCACTTACAGACGTGAAATGTCACTGGATAAAAACCGTAAGCTCCCTTTGGCCTTAAACTTTGCTGTGTTTTCCTGGGTGATTGTGCCAATACATTCATTTAAGTATTAACAAGAGGTCATTAAAAAAGGTTTACTGGGGTTTTCACTTTGACTTCAGACTACTGGCTTGGCATAAAGCGGAAACTATCTTGTATATACTCAATATAAATTAAGTGTTCTTTTTGATATGGGAAGAGTTATTTACAGCACAGGACACCATAGGCAATCTTCTTATGACTGTGACCATTTTATCCCCATTGCATGCTATGACAAGAGAAAATTTTAAAAAATTTTAATAAATAAAGAATATTTTAATAAATATTTTGACTGAAGTTGTATATTATCTAAATATTTATTGTGAACTTCAATGTTTTTGATATAAAACTTTTTTCTCAAATTTAATTCTCATGCTTATAAATACCAACATGACAATCCAGAGATAGTTTTCAGTAAAAGGATAGCTAAGGTCAGTATTTTTTTCTTATAACCAAACAATTTTTATTAATTTTCAAAGAAATACAATTAATTTTCTCCTTTTACCTAGATTTATCTTTTTTCCTTATTAATTTTTATTTTTTTTATATTAATCACAGGTGATTTACCTTGTATCCCAGCCGTAGCCCCCTCCCTCATTCTTTCCCAACCCCACCCTCCCTCCCTCATCTCCTCCCTGCCCCTTTCCAAGTCCACTGATAGAGGAGGTTCTCCTCCCCTTCCATCAGATCCTAACTTATCAGGTATTTTCAGGATTGGCTGCCATGTCCTCCTCTGTAGTCTAGTAAGACTGATCCTCCCTCAGGGACCATATATGGATATAACCTAGAACCTTTGCTCAGATGTAGCCCATGGTAGCTCAGTATCCAAGTGGGTTTCCCTAGTAAGGGGGACAGGGTCTATTTCTAACATGAACTCAATTACTAGCTCCTTTACCTCTCCACATCCCCCCAAGGGAGGATCAGCCTTGCTAGAACACAGAGGAGGATAAGGTCAGTCTTAAAGAGAATATTTTAACAATATTAACAAGAGTGACACATCATGATGAAAATACGAACAGTAAAAGAAAAAAAGATTTTCTGAAAATAGATGCATAAATGTGTATGGAATTCACTTGGAATGTATTTTAATGAGCAATCTAATGTTATCTACAACTTGGAGAACAAAATGTCACATTGAGCAGGCCAAAGAGCCAAATTTACATTCTTAGAGGTCACTGATGAATCTTCAAGCCCATAGTCAACAGTGCTTCTATTCCAGACACAGAAAGCACACAGTGGAATCATAGTCACGCCATGAATTTTCAAGAAAAAAAACAACTTGAGCAGTAAGATAGCATATACTATGGTCATTTAAGAACAAAGACTTGGGTTGGTTTTCATCATATTGTGTATCAGTACAGGTCTATGTGTCCGTATATGCAAATGTATGTGGTGGATAGGGACAACTATGGGTATTATTCCTCTCCAGGTGCTGTCCACTTTTTCGTTGTTGCTTGATGAGACGAGGTCTTTCACTGGCATCAGGGACTCAGTGACTATGCTAGGATGCTTGGCCATAATGCTCCAAGTATCTGCCTGTCTCCACCTCCAAAGCACTGGGAATAAAAACATCAGGCCCGGGCTTCTTACATGCATTCTGGGAATGCAGTTCAGATCCCCAAGCATTTTACTGACTGAGCCATCTCTCACGAAGCCTAGGTTTTCATCCTTAAATATCATTGAACCACAGTATTGTCAGCCAATGTGTTCTACAAGAAGTATACCTAGTCTTTAGATATCTACTACAACAATGAACAAACAGATAGAATGGCAGATTAGCAATACCAATGGGCATAAATTATCTAAGGCCCAAAGTTTTTGGGAAGTCCTATCACTCTGGGAACACGAGTCGGAGGTAAATTTGAATTTTGTTCTTGGTAGGTGTGATTTAACTTGAGTGTACATCAGGAATTAGATAACCCCTTTTGATCTTTTTTTTCTGTTTGGTTTGTTCTGAAACTTTGTCAAGTTATACGTGAAAAATATCCAATCTGTATACAGTAAGCTGACATGTTTGCCTTGTGAGGCAATTGTCAAAGCAAGATAGCTAGTGCGCCTTCTAATTTTCTCCTCTTGATCAAAGAGTGAAGAAAATTAAAAAGGAAAAGCTAATAAGTTGTGTAGGGTTCAATATGTAACAAATTCCGGAAGCTGCCTGCCAGCCGGTTTTCCATCCTCAACACTGCCATTACTGAATCCACACACCTTTATTTCTTCTTCATCTTGTTTTCCCACAGGTCCCTTACCATGGTTGGAGAAGAACTACAGCTGACATGCTCCTGTCCTGTTTATACATCAGGTAGTGTGTTTGCTCCGTGAGGAAGGGTCATGTCTATAATATCCTAGAAGCCTTCAAACACTGTCCACGCTGACTCAGAGCTTTGAGTTTTAACAATTATGTCGTCAGGCTTTGTTTTTTATTTCATGGTAAATATTTAAATAAATTTTAACCTCTTTTCTGAAGTATATTTACCATTTTTACTCTGACACTTTAATAATGTTTTTTTCTCTCTCCAGAAGTTATATATATATATATATATATATATGTATGTATATATATATTATTAGTAGCAAAGCAGAAAATCTTTTAACAACTGAGATTTAAAGATTTAAAAACAGGTTTAACTAAACATGTTACCCCTTTTAAAAATATTTCTTTGAACTTCAGAATTTAGTATTTTATTCAGTGATGTGTTGTCGTTTGCTTTTGCAGGTCCTGTCATGGTTACAATGTCTCTCTTTGTTTTGAGATTATGAAAATACTACCCCTTACCCAACAGTCTGACTTTTAAAAACCCTTCATAGTAGTACTTTAAAGAGCTGATTCACGAAGTTCAGCTCTTGTGAAAAGAGGAAGTGTAATCAGTTGAGTAACTCAAATATTGGGACATATTTGAGAGGCAGATGACAGATGAATTACAAGAGCTACAGAAGAATAGTCACATGACTCACACCTGACTCCCATTTGGTCACAATAGGATCTGAAACCCAGCAAGACAAAGTCCCTCTGTCACTGCTGTCTTTCACCAGTGGAAGAGGAAGCCCACAGAGTCTCTATACAGCTTCAAGCTTAATGAATAATCAGATGCCGGATATAACCATTAAAGCGTATGTTTTTGTGAAAATATGCGTTTTTGGTGATTCAGAAAAGTTGACAACTGTTTTAGAAATTTGAGTTGTTTTCTCTGACACTTCAGCAAATGAAAAGCAACATCTCTGTATAACTTGGATTTTAATTGTAGGTTGTATAGATAACAAAAATTCCTAATACTAAGATAGTCATAAACTGACAGTTGTTGACACAGTGAGCATTTAGTATCCACTAGACAGTGAACTACTTCATTTGGATTCCTTCAGTTGTCCACCATGCCACCTTACTAGCCTTTTCAGAAAAATTTAACGTCTCCAGGGTGATGTTTGCCAAAACAAAACAAAAACAAAAAACCCAAAACATTAAATCCTTTTCCTGGGGAAGAAATGATCAACGGTCCAGCTAGATAGCTTATGGATAAAATCTCTTACCATGCAGACATAAGTACCTAAATTTAATCCCTGGAAATCATGGAGAAAGCTAGAAAAAGACAGCCAAAACCTGTCCTATGGCCTTTACACATGAGCCATGGTAGACACAAGCCCCACCCCTACCAAACTCAATAATAGCATATTAAATAAAATGGGAAATAATAAATGTATTCTTAATATCTGGTTTTATATAGCCTTTTCAAATTACATGCTGAGAAATGAAATTAAGATGATCTAATATTATATTAAGAGGAATAATATGTGCGTACACTACAAACAGTGAGCAATGAACAGGTAATAATTAATAATCAAAACAAATAAAATCGCCTGCTAATGTCCTATAAATTATATCTCAAACCATCCATTAACAAAATAACACTAAGGAAACCATTCATTACTTAATGTTCAGAGAGTAATAAAAATTATCCATGCAGGCATATTTTACACCTGTATATTACATGTATGCACATGTAGAATATGGGCATACATCTAGGCTTTTCAATTTCTAGCTTCTTGACTTAATGGAAGTACTGAACACATGATATATAGTGCTTGTTTCATTAAGAAACAGAACACTGAAATGTTGCAGAACAATTCTAATAAAATGATGACAAGATAAATGTCATTACTTTCTAAAGAAAGTACTTTGACATTACTTTCAAAAGAAAATTCTAAGGATCCTCTCAAAAACAAAATGCAGAATATGAAGGCACGCTGTAGCCTAACATTACCCAAATGAACCAAAAGAGAGAGTGTAACAGAAGCATCCCACATTAAAAACATAAAATAACCTTACTTACATGCTTAATAGACGCCATTGGAGGAGCAGTCGCATTAATGAGAAAGAATGAACAGAGAACACCTCTGTATTTGGGGAACCATCTCATGTGGGCATGGCTAGGTCAATATGCAAATCTCATGAAGTAATGAAAAGTATTGGCAGACCCAATTCTTACGTGAACAATTTACTAACATGACTTAACTCTCCAAGGAGAGGAAAAGAAAAGTGAATGTTAAGTTATGAAAATAAAAGCCCTAAGGAAATGTTCAATATAGTTTTTCAGAATGCAATATTTGTTCATATGGTACAAAATGAGGCCAAAAGGGTAAAAGGAGAAATAATTCAAGAGAGAGAGAGAGAGAGAGAGAGAGAGAGAGAGAGAAAACTTAAAGTACAGTGCATTCAAGTAGCAGGATGTGGCACTAATTAACAGTTAAACCAAGCATTGAGCAGGTATGTCATGAATTAAAAAGAAAAGCAGAAAAAATTATTCAGATAGTTAGCTTGAAGGTATATGTGGCAGAAAATCAAAGCATTTATTATAATTGAGGAAAAAACAAATTTTAACGCTAAGGTATTTTGTTGCAGAGCCAGGCTACAGAAGAGTTCTTGAAGTGTGGTGTTAAAAAGAAAGTTAATAAAGAATACATTAGAAAAAAATAATGGCTTAGCCTGTGCTGGCCCTTGGGTTAAACAAAATAATATGCTTTTTAGGTCTAAAATAATACAATTTAACACTGTTTAAACAGTAATAGAATTGAAGCACACAATAAATGTATTAAGACAGAAATATATGCATTTTTATTAAACATCAGATTTGGTGATTTTGTTCTATTTATTAAGCATCCTTAATGAAACCAGCCAGTCTGTGTTTAAAAAAAATTAAAAACAAAAAAAATGCGTAAATGGCATTGATATTTGTGTCTTATATTAAAAAACTCAACAGCAGCACTCAGTTTCTGAAAGAGTTAAGTACGCATACTGGCCCACAGGCAGAGCTGCTGGCTGTTTGAAGGCACGGGTAGAAACTTAATTAGACTTCCTTGTAAAGGCAAGGAAGATACATTCTAAGAAGCATCTTACCTAACAATGGCTTATTTCAAATTTCACCACATAGAAAATAATACATCTTTGATGCTTTTGGTTGCTGTTGAATGAAGAAGTGTGATCTTCCGGTCCTGATACTCAAAGAAGTACTTGGCATGACCACTGCCCTTGAGTGACACAGCGGCTTCAGATGGTAGTTTTATATATAAAACCATCTGTCAAGCCCAGTGAAAGAACGCCTCATTTCTCCAGATTGGTTCTTGAAGATCTATTCTTAGAAGAGCCAATATCTTATGTCTTTCAAAAAACTGCTACTTCTCAAAGCAAACCCTAGAGCTCTTTAAAAAGTATGCTTAGGAGACTAGGGAGTTGATTCAGCAGTCGAAGAGTACTTGCTGCTCTTGCAGAGGATCAGGATTTGGTTCCTAGCACAAACATGGTAGGTAGTTCACAACCATTCATGACTCTAATTCCAAGGGATCTGATACTCTCTTCTAATGTCCATGTGCACCAAGAACACATGCTGTGTGCATACATATATGCAACCAAAGCAGTCATACACGTACAATAAATAAATCTTGGAAAAACTGTGTGCTTATGATTTTCAATCATTCATTACATTAAACACGGGAACACCTTATACTCCAAGAATTTTTTTTTTTCAGTTTCAACAAAGTATAATCCAATACTTTGCAACTATATAGACATAGAAGGTTCATATAATGATTCTATATGAGCAAATATAATATAAGAATGTTTACATATTCATATGTGTGTATATATATCCTGAGTAAAATGTTTTTCTTGAAAGGCTATGAATCATATAGATGTGTCTATCTATCTATCTATCTATCTATCTATCTATCTATCTATCTATCTATCTATCTATCTATCTTTTTTTTTAAGTCAGGGTTTCACTATGTTGCCTTGGTTGTCCTGAAACTCATACTGTAGACCAGGCTGCCCTCGAATTCACAGAGATCCACCTGTGTCTGCCTCCCTAGTGCTGGAAGTAAAGGCATGCACCATCACCACCCGGCTCAATAAAGACTTTTACTATATTCAATACACCAAATTTTATAATTTTCAGTTTAGTTATGACTCAAGTTGTGAGATGCACATATTTAACACATGCTTTGGGTGTCTATGAAGTTCAGACATAAGTGCTTGGTTTCACACAGATTCAGATTTCAGTCTGAAAGAAATTATGGGAACTGACAAAATGTCATCAGTTTCCTAGGAATGGTTAATAAGTTGCTGAAATAATTTATTTTCTTTTCTAAATATTTCGCTAGTTACAAAAGTTGGAAGTGTTTCCTATGATATTCTGTTTTGGTTTTGCTGTTTGTTACTCCTTTTTACTTTCACTAATTCTTTGTAGAATAAGTTCTACATGTAGATGATAAGTGTTAAGTAAGTGTCTCTTTAGAATCCAACTAAATATAAAAGTTCTCAGGATATCTGATGCTAGGTGAGCATTGGTATTGTTTATATTTTATACATAGATTAGTGAGCATGTACTTTACATACATGGTTCTTACAGTCTCATAAATTGAAACTAGTAGTACATGTACATGCATACATATATTTAATATATAAACTGGTTATAATAAGAACATGTTAGAAAATGTATGTGTTGCATACTATTTATAATGTGAGCAGAAACAGCAAAATGTGATTAATAATCTGGAGAGCAGAAAGTTATTTAAATTTAAGGAACACATTAAATTTTTTTTGGATATCAACCACAGCAAATCAATAGTTCTGAAAAACCAAAAAAGAAAATAAAATACAAAGATATCTAAATGCTACAGAGATCCACCTGCCTCTGCCTCTCAAGTTCCGGGATTAAAGGACTGCACCACAACTTTCTTTTGTTTTGTAGTTTTATAAATACATCCTAGAAAGCATTAGACTCCAGATGAACAAGTGGCAAGCTCTCAGTCTATAGTGCATATATGACAGATAGATTGTAAGTTCAGAATCATCCTAAAATACAGAACTCTCCATTGCCCTGTATATGACTTGTGATAGACGTTGTTACCTGCTTGGATGAAAGAGCAGAAGAGGAAATGCTCCCTTTAGGATCTCTACAATCAAGCTGTGGGTAACGGAAATGTTACTAACTCGTCCATCCTTGTTTTATCCCTGACTGCATAGCAGCAACATAATGTTTGCTTCCAGTTATTGAGCAATGGCAATGATTCTCGGATTTCACTCTGTGGACTACACAGAAGGAATCATCGTTCTGTCTCTTTGAGGTAGGTTTAGGCATCATGAATCCTGTGTTTACGCCAGCATCTGTCAACCTCACGGTGGCTGTCCCCTCCCATACTCCTAAACGTAAATTTTCTCTTTTCTTTCTGGTTATAACTTAAGTAAACAGTGGCCAGTTGTAGAACATTATGAACTATGGAATGTCACCTTCAAGTGACTCTACAAGTGAGCAAGTTCTGTGACTTTTGTACTGCTTAAGGAGAACAAAGGTCATGGACTTTTAGGACACGGGTTTGTTTTCTGGGCTCTGGAGGCCCACAGTAGTTGGCATTCTGTAGTTAGCTATATTAACCATTCTGTTCTCTAATGCCTCCGGCTCGTGGGTGAGAGTGTAAGGTGAGATGCTTGTGGAATCAGAGTATGTTTTGTGGTGTGCTGTGATATTGTCTCTGTTAGAAACATGGTGTTTTGGTGTTCAGACTGTATATCCTAAAGATGTTACATATTTTTTCCAAGCTCAGTGTATAAGGCTAGTGACACCATCCTCCATTTGTTGTAAGAACTAAAAATATTTTCTGGATGTGATCCAAGATTATTGCTAGGCCTGTTTTTCCTCTCGTTTTCAACAGTCCCCTGGGGAAAATTTTGATAATCACAGTAGTTGGAGGGAAGAGGATAAGGGTAAGTAAATATTGGAAGTGAAATAAATCAATGAATTAAACACAGTAATCATGTTTTGTTTTGTTTTGTTTTGTTTTGTTTTGTTTTGGCAAACCTATTAAAACCCATAAGGATGAGTATGTCAGAAGAAGACAGAATCCATAGAATGTTTCCAGAATGGTCTCAGCTCTTTAACTTTTTCCTGTCTTAGTTGTCTTACATTCACCGAGTTCTTGTTTATTTTTGACTCTTTGATATCCTGTTTGGGATTTAATTTTCATTCAAAATGACAGCTGCTTTTAAGTACATGACTTTGGGATTGCATCCAACCCAATATATTGCAATTCCACATACATGAGCACAAGTTCTTAGGTTAGAGGAAACCACAAGTTCCTGTGGTCCTTGACTCCTTTTATAGATATGCCCATTTTATCAGTTTAACAGATGTTTCTATTTTACTGCTTCCAGTGGCAACTCACCACCTCTAAACAATGTGAAATGTGTTTCAGCCCAAACTGCAGTGTATTCTGCTGCTTCCTCTCTCGACCTCACACACGTCATTCTGTTGTATAAACTAATGTGAAATGCTTCAAATGACCAAAACTAAAAATTGAACAAAAGCATTGAATTTGTGTTATTTGCCGAGCACTTTCTGGCTCATCAGCTATGTAACTTTGGTAAAGGAAACACACTGTGGTAATATATTCTTTTATGAATTTTGGTGCAAATCAATGATTTTTATTTATAAAACGACTGTCCACAACTAAATACATTGTGTTTTCATCTAATCCTATGTAAATAAAACTAGGATGAAATAATGGCATATAATTTATTTTAGAAGAACCTAATGCATGACTGTGTTTTGAAGAATTTGATTTACTTTATAAAGGTGAACCTTGATCTATACATTTTACTAAGTTAATTATCACTACTCAGTAAGTCATAAACTTTAAAAAAATATTTCAATATTTTAAGACTTTTCTAGATAAAAGAAAGTTCATAGCAAGTTTTCCAAATTAACATCCTCAGACCTGTCACAAAGTAATTTAGACCTTGCAGTTCTGAAAGTCACGTGCTGCTTGCTATCTTGCAGAAATGACCTTTGATACTGTGGGAAGTACTGTCAAAATTTTCCCTTTTGAATACATGTGTGTGCATGCAGCTGCTCCTCCATGTGAGAGTGAGCTAGAAATTTATGTTGTGTGTCCTCATCAATTGTGGTCCACATCACTTTTTGGGAAAGGGTCTTTCATCGAATGTAAAACTCGTGGATTCTGCCAGGCTGGCTGGAACATAGCTAAAAGTGTTCGCTTGTCTCTTATTCTCTAGTGTTGGGATTGCAAAGGTGCACTACTGTGCTGCCTTTTTGCCTGGGTGTTGGGGATCTGAACCGCAGTCCTCATGGTTGCACAGAGGAACTTCTTCAGCCTGATCGGGTGTCCTTAAACAGACAAAAAATAACCTAATTTGTAAATGATCGTTTAATTCATCTTGTGGGATGAGGAAGAGTGTTTAAAATGATGTTTCTTTTTTCTTTTTGAAACAGAATGAAAAAGAGAAACATATCCGTATATATAGATATATAGAATTCTATAATATACACAATATATAGGTAGTAATACATAATAAAAGACCATATGACTACATTGTATAATTCTATGTATACTTACAACACTTGAGTGTCTCTGCCATAGAACTTGTGCATCCTCAAGTTCAATGTATGGGTAGCAAGGTAGAAGATCACAAAACAAGTCTTTGTAACATATTCACTGGAAATTATTTTTGTATTTTGTACCAAATATCCTAGTGTTTGAAACAGTAACCAAAACATAATTTGGGGCAAACTTCTGCTGAACGAAGGGTAAATAGCTTAGTATGTATGCACTTAAAAAGAAGCACAATCATATTAAATAGTTGCCTTTTCCAGTTATCTGATACAAAAATTTAGAAGAATAATAACTTCCTAGATGTAAATCTTTTGGTTTAGCAGACATTAAGCATGCAGTGCGACCAATCACCAGTGCAGTCTGGCTAAACCAAACACTGAATGTGTTAAATATATACCATAGGCTTACTCCACATGAGAAAATATTTTTATATGTAGTAAAAGGGTTTCCAGTCTATATGATATTTGTTACATAATTACACTGCACAAATGAATGACATTCTCCTATGAAATGCTTTCCCTAAATATTTCAGATGATCTTGTGTGCCAATTCTATCAAAGACATCTATAAAAGAAGGCTTCATATCGATAGGAGTGAAAATGAGTTTCAAGATGTCAGGCAGAAAGAAACATGGCCCCCATGCAATATGAAAGTTTTGATGGCATGAAAGAGGTGGCAGCTATATCAGCTCTTTGAATCTATTAGCTGAGTAGTGGTGACACATTTCCTTAATCCCAGCACTCAAGATGCAGAGGCCATTGGATCTCTGTCAATTTGAGGCCAGCCTGGTTTACAGAGCTTGTTTTAGGACAGCCAGGGCTACAAAGAGAAACCCTGTTTCAAACAAACAAACAAAAGTATGCAAACTTTATTGTAAACTGGTAACAAGCTAAACATTGACTGTCAAATGGGAGGGAACTTTGGGAGGAAATGGGAGGAGCAGAGGGTGGGAAAACTGTAATCAGAATATATTGTCTAAATTTTATGAGAAATTTCATTATTTTATTTTATTTTATTTTGTGTTTTGGAGACAGAGTTCTTCTGGTTAGCATTGGCTGTTCTGGAACTTGCTCTATAACCAGGCTGGCTTGGAACTTAGATCTGCCTGCCTCTGCCTCCCAAGTGCTGGGATTAAAGGAGTGTACCACCATAGCCCAGCTAAGAACCTATATTTTTAAATATGGGAGGGGGGATGTTTATGTAATGCATGATTTACTTATTGAATGTTCATTGGAATCTTAAAGAGCTCTAGGTTAGGGTTTCAAAGGATGAAGTTAATTCCAGGGAAGCAGCCTAAAGTTCTATGTTTATACTCGTACCCATCTGTGAGCTGAAGCTTATTGCCATCTACAGAGACGCCATCTAGCTGAGCTAAAATACTAAGCAATGCACAGACATTGACTATTTGCAGAATCACAAATATGAAAAAGTACTAATTGTGGCATTTTCTGTGAAAACTTGAGTCAAATTGCTTCTTCTCTCAAGAGAAATGTTAACAGGATGAACCCTTAAATATCAAAACAAAAGCCATAAATGATAATACCCAGGAGAAAAGAACAGTAAATAGAGCCTTGTGGCGTCTTGTCTCAGGAGAGCCTCTTCTTCTGCCTCTTGATAGTGATAAACACCGAGTCAGAATTAATACAGAGATAAGCCAAGAACACAACCAGCATAGGAAGAGGTACCAGCAAGAACACAGCCTCTACATGGTATAAATGTAGAACAATGAAGCTGCTCTTCAAATCTAATAGCAGAGCCACAGAAAAACCCCAGCCCCATAAACACACTGCTGTGACAAACTACACAAATTACATTATGTTATTAAATTAAGATCTTAAGGAGAATTCTTATAACAGTATATTCTCTCTCTAGATATAGAATATATATATATATATATATATATATATATATATATATAGTGAGGATGATAAAATAGCAAACAGACATCTCAAATTTGAAATAAAACAGAAACTGGATTAAAAATCAATTTCATGTATATATATACATATATAGATATATTTATATATATAAGCTATCATAAAATTTTCACATTTGAATCTATCGACATACCATTTATCATGACTGCATAAATAATAAGAATACTGAGAATACAGAAGGTATTACATGAATATTCTTACCCACAAAATATGGAGACTTAGCAGAATGCCAGCCAAGTTTGCATTCACTGATAACTTGGGTTGTCATGGCAAGCTCATAGTCGCTGAGTTTCTAGGCAACCTCAGGCTCCACAGACTGCATATACTTAGGACTCCACTAATCTTTCATCATCTTTAGAGAACGAATACCACTATTGTGGTACCAAGTTCAGCCACGGATTTCTTAACTATCTAGTAGATCAGTGACCCTCAAAGGTCCCCTGTGTGGGTATACTTGTCCACGACACAGTATTTGTACCAGGAATTCTGTGAATATTTACACACTAAGTGCATAAAATTAAGTATAGAAAATTATCAGTATTTCAGAGAAGTATTCATTCAACAAACAAGATGAAACACAACATCTAGCTCTTTAGAGAGAGTCAATTACATAATTCTAAAACTAATAAATTTACTGCATTTAATATAAAATGTTTTGTAGCATGCTATACATTATATCACTTCAATTTGTATTTAGTAATTACAGTTTTAGGTAAGCTGGATCATATAAAGTAAAAATTATCTGATATTGTGGAAGTATAGCATATCTACAATATATAAGTAATACATTTAGGTGCCCAGGAGACAAAGAATTGCACAGATCTAGAAGCAAGCACAGCCGTGATTTGGAGGACACAAGTGTTAGCATTTTCTCTTCCAAACGTATTCATCCCTGTATTACCCCAGTGCCTACTGAGGCTAACTAGTCCTGCTGCCCTGAATTTTAATTCCCTAGGCAGTATTGCCAACCATTTAATACAACCACAGGAAATCTGTTCAAATATTGCTACAGAGTATTGCATCACAATATAAATTAAAACATCAAACATCAGTTAGGAGAATGAATGTATGTTACCAATAAAGCAATTGTGTCTTCAATTTTGCTTAATTCCAACACCTGGTTTTGTATACTTTCTATACAACCAAATTATTACCATGAAAACATCTTATTTTAGTGATTTGCAGATTGAAAACTTTTATTTAATTTTAGTATTTTAGTGTTATTCATGTTCCCTCCTGACCATTTCATCAATGTATCAGTCGCTTATGTTAAATGAATTACATTGCAGTGATGAAACATCTAACTTGAGAAAAAAAAAAAAAAAAAAAAAAAACAAAGTTGCAAAATCACCTCTCAAATAGTTTACTTAGATGACCGGCTGACTTGTGCTGTGCCAGGAAAGCCAGCAGCAGGACTGTCTGTGACCTCTGTTTATTATTATCAGCCACCAGAAGCAGGAAAAGACATATTCTTCTTTCTGAAAGATTACAAGACAACCACACTGCCGCAAAATCTTAATAGGCTAAAACTTCAGTTATAATATTTATTGTGATTCTTTCTTTAGAAAGAAAAAGACAATCTGCATTTAACAGTCTTCTTAGGATAGATGGGTAGATAGACAGATGATAGATAATAAAGAGGTGTACATAAATATACCTTTTAATCCCATTAAGATGTGCCTTGGATTCAACAGGTATATATACATATATTAACATTTGAATAATTTTGAATATTTCTGAATTCTCTTATATCATTTAGTAACATAGTAACTAGCGAGATTACAGTAAAAATAGTAGAGTTGACAAAGTACCTATTTTATTTCTTAATTAAAAGTTTAACAGGATATTTGAATGTATATAATACTTTCTACTTTTTCCTCTCTCTGTGGGAAGAAGAGAAAAACCCAGTTATACCCTAAACTGTACAAGAACAAGCAAATAATCCCATCAAAGTAAGAGGTTTTAGTTTTGCAGGCACAAGTTTGATCATCAAATCTTTAGTCTACATAATTTGCACTTAATTACACAGAAGTAATTACCAGTTAGAAGTCCGATGGCAGAGTGCAAGGCCACAACGTTTAAAGGAACTGTCAAAATGCAGTTGCAAGGTTAGAGAGTCACATTGATAACTCCGGTCCTGTTTGCCCCAAGTGCTGGGTCAAATCGCAGCTGCTCACCACACAGCCCCACCTCCAAGTATCCAAGAATGGGTGTGGGATTTTGATTGACACTCCGCTGCGGCAGGGAAGCTTCTAAACCAAAGTAAACCTTGGCACCCAGCGTTTGCTAACCTGTCTAGCTTGAAAATGAACTGCTCTTAAAAAAGAAAGAAAGAAAGAAAGAAAGAAAGAAAGAAAGAAAGAAAGAAAGAAAGAAAGAAAGAAAGAAAGAGAAAAGAAAAGAAAAGAAAAGAAAAGAAGGAAGGAAGGAAATAAGAAAAGAAGGAAGGAATGAAGGGAGAAAGAAAGAATTACTCTTTGGAGTTTCAAAAAACAGAGCAACGGATACACCTCCAGGGAAAACTGCACTTACATCCTCACAGCAAGTCCCTTGACAGAAGTCTCCTGCCTAAGGCACACAGGTGTCATAGGCATATGTAGGACATTATACCCAGAATATTTATCTCAGAAAGACACGAGCATTTGTCTTTGAGATGAAGAACACTACATTCAAGGATAGCATTGCTTGTGAGGAGAGCACTGGATTAAGCCATGTAAAACTACCAAGCTCAGACTTAAGATAATTTTGATCCTCACATACACCATTAAAGATGATATTTGGTGAGTCTAATCTGTATGCCTCTATCTATCTATATATGTATGCAGCAAATAATTCATTTCACATATATCAAGTAAATATGAAACATAAAGATACTGTAAAACACCTGCTCATTATAGTATATGTTAAATAAGTCCAGGTATTAATGATATTTCTCCATAATCATTCAAGGCTATACATCTCCAAGAATTGGTGTTGACAACATTCTTCCTTGTGGGTTCATTTATCATGTGAACCCTTTGTGCTCAGAACACAGCCAGGACGAAAGAAACACGTATCTATGGCAAATTGTTGTGTAATAAGTATCACTGCACTTCTCCACGAGGCATAAGAGAGTCCAGTCTGATCTTATGAAGAGCAAATGTTCCCTGGCTTAGAGCATTCAGTCTAGAGCCAGTTACCTAGAATTCCATCTTTCGTTATTTAGTTATCTCCCTCTCCCCACAAGACTGATATCATGACATGAAGCATGAGCTTTTCACTGGAGAAATGAACAAATTCAAAGCTTTATGAATTGAATAGAAATATTACTAAACCCCACCCTCACATGTCAGCATTTTAAAAAAGCAGGGTTGTCAAAAGCTTTTCTGGGGCTGCCCTTGTGTTTTATGGCAGTCATGACTGCCAGTGATCAGGTCAGTTATCTACAGTTAGATAAGTACATACCTTAGAAGAACTGCCATTTCTTGAATCTGCTAACACAGCCAAGCCTATCTACTGACAGCTTCTGTCAAACCTTGCTGTGCTTAGAAAGTTTCTAGTATCTCACTTTGGAGACACGCATCTTATGCTTGGGAGACTATGTACCTAAGATTTGCTGGCTTTGGGGCCTGAGAGAGGCTGAATAGGTTGTGTTCTTGCTTCCTGAGTATCAAATCCTGGGCTTGACACCTAACATGGTATAAAACGGGACGATGTTGCTTTTCTGTAGTTTTAGCACAGTCAGTGGAGATGGAAGCGTGGTGACCAGAATCAGAGGCTCCAGGTAATTCTCAGCTTTATAGTGAACTCAGTGATAATACAGAGTATGAGCAATTCTCTCTCTCTCAAAACCAAACAAACAAACATTCGTAAAATGAAGAACAGGAACTCCTAGAGAAAATGAGGTGTCTTGATTGTCATAAAATCCACATTTATACAGACATGAACACTTGTTACTGCAGCCCACAACCCTTCTCATCCAGTCTACCTGTGATACATGCAGTCTTTTCTCATTGTCCTAACACTACAGGAGGTAACAAAGCTGTGGCAACTCATTGTCTATTCGTGATCATGTAATAGGGGAGCCTTCAGATGTCCAAAAATCGAGAAACACTTCAAAGTCCATTCATGATGCTGAAAGCCCACTGAATGCATTGCCTTATTCCCGAACTGGCATGTTCTCCTTTTGTTCTCTCTCTTGTCCTGTTATATCCAAGTTTCTGCCCCACGCAGAAAGCATTGCTCTCGTTTTCTGTGCATGTTATTATTTCTTTTGGTTTTGGTGACACAAATTCACTTTATCCACACTTCCACAATAATTTACATATCTTTGGGTTTTCTATGCATTGTCAACTGCACTCAGTTGCTAGAAGGGCATTAATCAGCTTAAACTTTTCATTTCAGTAGGTTTTAAAACGTTTATTTATTTTTGTATAAATTACAGCTTATTCACTTTGTATCCTAGCTGTAGCCCCTTCCCTCCTCCCCTCCCAATCCCACCCTTCCTCCCTTATCTTCTCCCATGCCCCTCCCGAAGTTCACTGTTGAGGAGTTCCTCCTCCCTTTCCCTCTGACCTAAAGAAGCTGAACAAGAGGAAGGACCCAGGGTAAGATGATCAATCCTCACTCAGAAAAGCAAACGGGATAGATGTCAGAAGAGGAAGAAACCAGGGAAGAGGACAGAAACCTACCACAGAAGGTCTTTGAAAGACTCTACCCAACAAGGTATCAAAGCAGATGCTAAGACACATAACCAAACTTTGGGCAGAGTGCAGGGAATCTTATGAAAGAAGGGGGAGATATAAGGACCTGGAGAGGACAGGAGCTACACAAGGAGAGCAACAGGACCAAAAAATCTGGGCACAGGAGTCTTTTCTGAGACTGATACTCCAACCAAAGACCATGCATGGAAATAACCTAGAACACTTGCACAGATGTAGCCCATGGCAGCTCAGTGCCCAAGTGGGTTCCTTAGTAATGGGAACAGGGACTGTCTCTGAGATGAACTCAGTGGCTGGCTCTTTGATCACCCCCCGCTGAGCGGGGAGCAGCCTGTCAAGCCACAGAGGAGGACAATGCAGGCAGTTCTGATGAGACCAGATAGGCTAAGGCCAGAGGGTTTTATATTTTTAACTGAGAAGTTCTTTGAAATATTTGAAATTAATCTGCTTCAGTTGATATACCCTGGATCATTCTCCTTATATGATACAACTGAAATTCCAGAAAAATATTTGCAAGTAGTCAAATACATACTTACATATTACCATGAATTTGTTGCTAGGCCAAATTTTTTCCCAGGTCTCCATATATGGAAAACAAACAAACAAACAAACAAAAACCTTTCTATTTAGTCTGAGCCACAGATTTTAGAGTGATAACTGATACAAGGACAAGAATTAGAAAGTTGACTATATATAATATTAATAGTAGTAATATGAAAAAAGAAAGATTAAATCGGTATATCTGGTTAATATGTGATATTTAAAAATTAGTGAGAAAACTTAAGGTTATTTAATATAAGAGCAACCTTCTAGCTCATATCTAAATCTTTTCTGTCTGTCAGTGCAAAGTTCTTAGCAGGTTTTTCCTGTAGGAACTATGTTTTAGGACTGTTCTCATTATCATCATAGGCAGATTACAATTAAAATAACAAACTACTCTTTGTTCATTTGGTCATAAGAAACTAATATTTCTTGCCATTTTCTAAGAAAGCAGCCATTTCTATCCCCGATCCAGAGTATATAAAAGGAGATAAGTTGCTAATGGAAACGAGTTTAAAGATAAACTTGTTCATAAAGTACACACACAAGGAGTGTGCCAACAGAAAGTAGGCAGTAATACAACCTAATAGCGGCTGACATCTAGGACAAGGCACAGAGCAGGGGCGCGTGGCCTCTTTCCCTGAATGAGTCAGGGGTCAACCAGTTGTCACCTGTCAGTGCAGAGGAGGGGTGGAGGAAGAAGGCATTTCACCATGCCCAGAGGGATTTAGAAACCTCTGCAGAACTTCCCAAGAAGGAAAAAAAAAATTTTTTTTGTGGCTTCAGAATAATTGAGAGACTGGTCATTTTAAATTAACCAAGCACCCAGTTCAGGCGCTGTTAGAAATAACATGTGTGTTTCACTATAAAATTTAAAAGGAATTAGTATCAGCCTGCTAAATATGCTAACTTCATGTAAAAAAAAAAATTGTCTCAAAATTTATAATTAAGGTAAAGAGAGAACACACTGAATGCATTTACTTTTATTTTGATACTTAGTATCTTGAAACACTAAAGAAAGCCCATTTGAATTTAGAAAATGAGGGAATATATGTTGTATTGTTATTAAAATACAGCAACTTGAATTTAAAATGATGAGATGAAAACGTGGCATATATATCTATAGGTAAGTGTTCAGATCTGTGTTCTTTCGTGGGTAATACGCTATTTATAAGGAACTTAACATTTTTACCTGACTTACTGTAGATAAAACATTTCTCCTTACAGTGAATGCTAAGGTAATGGAAAACCAGCATTCACAATTAGATCCAAAGAAATAAACAAAACACTGAAGATGGATGAATAACAAAAAAAGTAAGTGATATATTATCATGAAAAGGAATCAAATGCCAGAAAAGACTTTTTGTAAATATTTGAAATCACACAAGGAAAAAAAAAAGTATTCAAATAAAACTCTGTATTTTCCTGTTTTTTACTTTATTTACTCCTAATATGACAATAACCTATATTCTAGGTCTGTGCAATGATAGCTTTTTTAAAAAGCTTTAACATAGTCTCCTCGGAATTTTTTTTCCTTTTACTTCTTGCATTTTAATAACTGTTTGCTCCCCACAGTTGACTCATTTCAGAATCACCCAGACCCACCACACGAGCAGAGGCTCTTCTGGTGCCAGACACTCATAACTCTAGTGACCTTCCCAAAAGTCAGGCTATCTTGGGGCAGTATGAGGACAAGAACACTTTTCCATGTGGACAGCACTCCCTGGCCTTTGTCCGCAGTTTGTCCTGGAATCCGTTCTCCTATTTCTCAACCCAATGAGGCAATAAGGCAGAGCAGGTGGCTTACCGGGTCATGAAATGGATGCTTATCATCCCAACACAAGGACTGGACTGCTTTATATTGAACTTAATTGAGCTACGCCTTATGCAAATGGACAAATATTTGACAACTGAGTAAATTTTCATAAAGAGTCAATTAGAAAAATAACATTGTAAATAAAATAATAAATTCTACCTAAATGTTGTCTTGAAGTCTTTCTTTCCTGAGGCTAAGAAAAATTAAGGCTATTATCATGAGTGTTTTCAACCTCTTTGTGTACATGGACAGAATTCGATTGGAAAGTGGGTGGCACAATTGTATAGTGTACATGATTGCATCATTCTTACTCCTCTATGCCTAACTTCCAAAATGGTAATAATCTCTTTAGAAGCACCTTTGTTAAGAGACGTAAGCTGTGTTATGTTACAATAATGGTTAGCCATTAGAATGCTTTCCCCATGTTAAGGAATATTCCAGAAACAAACATATTATATAAAATAATATTGCATTCAGTGCTTGAAGGTAGTATGATTTCCCCATAACTCAAGTAGCTAAATGATACTCAAGAGATTAGGAAACTTATTAAAGCTTAAGAGGAGTTGAGTGACAAGTTAAATGCTTGCTGTTTGGTGTTTAGATTCTTTTTCCCTATTTCACACTGCTATCAAATACTGTCAAATAAAACAATGCAGAAAAACCCAGAAAAGTGGTCTTTACATGGTCCTTACATGACTCATGAAATGGCATATACATGATAGAAAATAGTAATCTTACTTAAAGTCATTTTTCCATGACAATATATTTTCAAGTCTGTGAATTTATACTTTCCAAAATATTATGTTGTTCTAAAGAAATTATCTGTCATGTGTTAAGAATGTGAATAAAAATTCAAAGAAGAAGTTAATTCCGTGTTTCCATTAGTAGGGGAAAGAGAATGGTCCTCCTAACAAGTGGAATGTGAAGGAGCAAGTTTACTTGGTCCAAAGGAGAGCTGTAATGGATGTAGAAACTGCCCTTATTATTGTTGGCAGAAGTGTCACAAGGGGTCATTGTAGAGCCTATATGTCATTTAAACAAAAGGTAATTTCAGAGTCATAAATTCAGGTCTACAACAAAATGTGCTGATATTCTTCTACATTTAATTTTACCCCACACATCCATGCTGTCCGATACAGTGTATTTTCTATTATCATTTAAAAGAAACTTTAAAATATTGACAGTTTTAGTCATTTTATCTTTAAAACTCGAGCCCTATTTTTCTTGACAGGCATTACATTAATAAAGATACGAAGGCAGAGGGTGCCTTTTCTAAACTCAGTGCTATGGTGTCTCTTTGCCCTCATGACTAGTACTTTGTAGATAGTAGCCATCTTTTCCTTGACTTAATCATACAATCTTTCCAGAGTACTGAACCGGGTTTTAACATTCAGAAGTTCTAAGACTCAGCATTTAGCACATATTTCTGCACTCTGTACCCAGCCAATGATACTTCAATGTTTTGTACTCACTGAGAAATACTTCTGCTCTGTGACCCCTACAGACAACTGCTGGATGAAAGGCATAGACAACTAGGCAAGATAATAATGGTTTTCTCTTTTTAAAAAGTGAATAGTATAATAAGATCAGTTCCTTGGCTCCACTAAAATATTTGGTCTAATCTTCAGATTCACATATATTCAGGCCAAAAGGAGAATAGAGAGAATAGAAGAGACCAACTTCTGAATTAATACCACACAATAGCATATTTGAAATGGTAGGAAATAGAGTCATGATTTGAAAGTTAGCTGAGAGATCAACAAGGAATGTAATCTGATAAATACATTCACAGAATCACTAAAGCCTTAATCTGTCCTAGAAGATTAGTTGAACTTAAGTAGAAGGAAGGAAAGGTACGAGTAAATAAAGGTAAGTGCTTAAATAAGACCTTATATGATTGTATTAGCCTCCAAAAAAGTTGGTGGGATTAGAAAAGGCAGGTGACCTTTTGAAGCCTTGTTTGACTTAAAAGCTCGTATCTATGGGTACAGGAAAACACACTGAGATAAGGTCCCATATATGGGTGTAGGGAAATGGATGAGACCAATCATAGGACACATGGCCAGACTCCAGTCCAGCATTTGTATTTCAAGTACTGAAAATACAAGCGTGATGCCTGAATGGTTCCAAATTTGAAAATTTTGACCAATATTTTTATTAACATGGCCTACTTAATACAGCATTTGCCTTCATCTTTGCCTGTAATTCTCACTAAAATGCAAGGATACTGATTTATAGGAAGCTGAGCATACGTTTGTCCAAAGATGTAGACGAAAGCAAACCAAAACACTGAGACAATATTTAGAAAGCAGATGGACTAATGACCTGAAAGTATCAGATTCTGATCCCTTCACCTAGGAAAAAAAAAAAAGCCTTTAAGAAGTGAAAAGAATGTGCCAAATATTCTTAGGAGAGACAATGCGCTAACAACAAGGACAGCCAAGGGGATCAGGGTCTAAGGAAATGTCTTAAACGCTAGATCTCTCACACCATCGGCGAGGCCTGTCTATTCTCTTTCGTCACCTTACCGAAAGACCTGAAATTTCTTTTTTGAGCCAGAAACTGACATAAGAACAAGAGGAGTAGAAGAGAGGGAACAAGGAGAATAGAGAGGGATTGTGGGACCAGGAGGAAAGGAGGGAGGGGGCTACCACTGGGATATAAAGTGAATAAATAAATAAAATTTTTAAATTTTTAAAATAACCAAGGAATGCCTACAAAAAGATACCCTGTCATATAGCAGTATTACAAAAATAAAACCAAACCAAACCAAACAAACAAACAAAAAGAAAAAAATAAAAACAAATAAAAAGAACAAGAAGCTACAGTGCATAGTGATAGGGAACAGATCAGAAAGAACTCCAGGGGTGTTCTACATAACACCAGTGTCCCAGTGCTATCCCTGTGTTCTGGCAAACTTCCTATCTTATGCTTGTTTTGGAGAGAAATGGAATGATACAAGAGAAAACAATTGTTGGCGTAATTTTTTTAATTTAAAAATTCAGCCATACTATTAATTCTTTGATAATTTCATATATGCACACAATATGCTTTGATCATGTTCACCCTTAACCCTTCTTCTGATACTTCAAAGATCTATACCCTATATTTAACCTTCTCGCAAATTTCCAAATTTTGTGTCTCCTGATCTACTTTTTTTTGATCGTAATCACTACACACAATTCCAGTTTGTGCTATCCACATACCTATATTGTATGGTCATCTACTGGGGAGTTACAGACCCTTAAAGAGACCTGAGTCTTCCTTTCTCCAAAGCCATCAGCTGTCATTAGCTCCTCCATTAGGGGTGATAACTCACATGTCCCTCCTCTACTCACCCTATTTGCTGTCTGTTCGTGAGCTCATTAGTCCTGTCACGCTCATAAGATACCTTTTTATTCAAGTCCTTCCAGACAACCAGCTCTTACAATTTGTTTTTTATTTGTTTCTGTATTTTAATGTTTCTTGAACTTTTGAGCATTGAGGGTGGCACAGATATCTCATTTGTGGCTGAGAACCCTTTAGTTTGGTACCATTTTTAGTGAAGATAGGAGAGACGGGAAAAAGCAGAAATGACTGAGACCTCATCAGATCCTATTACATTACAGAGTATTAGTCAAGGAGATAAATACAAGCATGAACATACTTTTGAAAAGTCTAATAGTTACGTTAAAAAATAGAAAATAAACAGTTGGTATTGATGCTAATGTTACTTAACACAATATAAAGATGATATTATTCAACATATACTCAATATAAAATTAATCAATGGATAATGCAAATTTTGATGTAACACTTTGGAAATTTGGTGTTTACTTTTAAAGCATTTCTAAGTTTGGGTTAGCAGCATTTTGAATTCTGTGCTGTCATGTGTGTATAATGATTACTCTATTGATCTTTTTACTATAGTGTCCAATTATAAATCCATATTTATTTCTTATAATATTAAATATAAAGACAAAAGCATCTGTAACTTGACAAAATATATGCAAGATAAAGTTTTAAAACCAATAACTAATAAGGCTTAAAATAAAAAGATATTTTAAAAAATGAAATATTTTATGATCAATATCTTTAGAAAACCAAAAAAAAAAAGAAATTAAAACATGTGTTATAGTCATTGAACTGGTAAAATAGAAAACTATGACATCATAAAACATACAAATAAAGTTAGTGACTGTGGAATTAATCCAGTAGAGATTAATTGAAATCTTGGGGAGGATTCCAAGATGAGGGCGCTGATCACACACTGTGTCTGATAAGCAGGACAACAGTGACTGCACAGCAACCTACAAAAGTGAACTGCGGGCCCCAAAACATCAGCATTCATTTCCCAGGTGAGAGGAGACCCCATGGAGATGGAAACAAATGGGTCTAACATCAGGTCACCCGACTAATCCTTAGAAAAGTTTCTGGGTTCTGATGGTTCCCTCTCGCAGCATATAGCCACACGCCTAAATGCTGTTCTCACTGGCCAGTGAATGCCTTCAGAGTACCAGAGCAGGTCCAGTCTCAGGGGTTCCTGGTGCCTGGGAGCCAAAGGAAAAGCTCCAGACATAGTTCTAACACTCAACCCATCTCCCTAGGGAGGCTGACCATACCTCTAGGCTCACTGCTTCTCCAGGTTGGCTGTGCCCAGCAAGCACAGTATCTGAGCACAGTGTCAGGGCAGCTGCAGCTCCTTAACCTCAGAGAAGAAAGCCAGTGGCAGGGCAGCTGCCTCCTGGACTTCCCCTGGCGAGAGGAGAGCGCCTGGGCTCCTGAGGAATCCAGTTACTCCACAGAATCATACATCTGAGGAGGGCCTCAGGAAATCCCCTGAGAACCTCCCACCAGTCAGGGACTATAGCCACCAATCTGAGGAGGGCTCCTTCAGGAACATCCAGCTTCCTGTCTAGGACTCATTCTGCACCCTCCCCACCACTGCACAGAATTCCCCTGGGCACCAGAAACTACCAGCCAATGCTAAATACAACCAGATTGCTAAAGGTCAGTATAAAAACACAATCAACAAAAACCAAAGCAATATGGCACCTCCAGAATCCAGTAATTTCAAGGCAATCTGCCCTAGACACTCTAAATTAAATGCAGCACAAGAAAATGACCTAAAATCCATGTTTATGAAGATGATGCTAGAGGAAACAAATAAAAATCTCTAAAGAAATACAGGAAGATACAGTCAAACAGACTGAAGCCTTTAGAAAGGAAATTAATAAATAACTCAAAGAAATACAGGAAAATGCAAGCAAACAAGTGAAGGAAATTAATAAAATGGTTGAAGATCTAAAGATAGCAACGGAAACAATAAAGAAAGAACAAACTGAGCCAATCTAGGAAAGAGAGAACTTAGAGAAGGAACAGGAATTAGAGAGGTAAGCATCCACAGCAGAAATACAAGAGATGGAGGAAAGAATCTCAGTTGTAGAAGGTACAATAGAAGAAATTGATGCATCCATTAAAGAAAATGTTGAATCTAAAAAAAAAAAAAAAAAAAATCTCTGATACAAAATATCCAAGAAATCAAGGATATCATGAAACCTAAGAATAAAACCTTTGAGGTAATTTAGGCCTAAGACAGAAAGTTTCTCCAGTAAAATGAGAGTGTTAGGCATAAGAATGTTTTAATATTGTGAAGCATTACCTCAGCTAATGGCGTTAGGAAGGCATCAGTTTCTATCTTCCTTGGATTTTGTGACAATCTCTTTGAGATGAATACATTAAACACAATTCCTAATGTTTAATTAGAAATTCTCAGTTGATTTGAATGTTATTTTAGATCACCAACATTTAGATATAATCACATTTTGGCATCTGCAACACAGTTGTGCCTAGAAGAGACCCAGATCTATCCTGACTAGAGACATAAAACACAGCATGAATAAGATATTTAGAACCACAGTATAGGAGAAGCTGTGTGAAGGCCTGGGGTCAGAGGGAATGCGTTCCTATTTGCTTTGGGCTCAGTGACATGGCACCATGTTGGAAGTTGGTTGTCCAGGTTAATCAGCATTCCTCGGCTGGCTCCTTCTGACGTATGGCAGAACGCTGCCTAGCATGTCTCCTTGTCACGTATTAGACGCACACAGCGATGCTCACCAGCTGCTGAGTATTGGCCGACCTCGGTTCCTGTGGGTCCTAGGTGGAGAAGAGCTGATACCAACATAGTTTTATCCGCACATGCTTGTACTCTAAACAGCATTGTGATCCCAAATTAGAAGACAAAAGAACTCCTTTCTCAGTTTGCAACTTTGTGGGGCAAGCTGAAACCTGGTTTTATAGGCAGTTGTGCTCTAGAACATCTTTTGTACACAGCTGAATGTTTTCCAAACACTGCTGGAAAGGTAAATAGTCTCTCTCATGGGTTCTGTGATGAGGTAGACTCTGGATTGTTGTCATGTACAGGATTGAAGATATAGGTGTTTCGTTTTATAAGAGAATGCAAGCCAGCTCTTAACTTTTCCTTTTGTCCTATTATTTTCTATTTCTACTGTTTAATTTTTCCCCCTTGAGTACTAGAGATCAAACTCAAGGCACCATTGAATTTTTAAATGGAAAAATATAATTGAAATGGGAACACTTAGGATACATATTTCAACTTCTGTGTATCACCTCTTTTCAGACATTTCTGCCTGTGGCCTGGTTCGTCTTATAAGAAAACAGGGAGACCCTTAAATTGGAGTTGTTTGTAAATCTGATCAAATGTCACCTTAATCTCTGGGCACTTGTGGCTCACAAAGTGCTCAGTAGTTGTTTGAGACAAACGTTTTCACTTCACCCTTGGTGGTAGATGTGACTCCACTTGGGTGTCTGCCAGTTTTGCTCCCTGTCTCCCCCAAGCCCTAGAGACATAATCTCATACAGTGGTCCAAACTGGCCTGTAACCCTGCGTGATCATCCCGCTCCTGCAGGTGGGAGCCACCATGTGTGGCTATCCAGACATTCTAAACTGAGCTATACGTTCCAGATTCTTCGGATTGATAGACCTTCCTTGACCCCCTCTCTGAGAGCTTAGATTGGGATGTAAGTGCAGAACTGCTGATCAACTTGTCTAATAAGTAACCAGTTTATGGCCGACCATTACACTCCCATTTGTAACCGGACTGTATCAGTGCCTTTCCCACTGCTGTGGTCAGATAACACATCAAGAAAGCAAACCAAATGTATGACAATTTCTGTATCCATTCCTCAGTTGAGGGTCCTCTAGGTTGTTTCCAGGTTCTGGCTATTACAAATAAAGCTGATAGGAACGTGGTTGAGTAAACTTGTTGTATACTTGAGCATATTTTGGGTATATGCCTAGGAGTGGTATAGCTGGATCTTGATGTAGCACTATTCCTAGTTGTCTGAGAAAGGGCCAGATTGATTTACAAAGTGGTTGTACAAGTTTACATTCCCACCAGCAATGTAGGAGGGCTCTCTTTTCTCCACATCCTCACCAGCATGTGTTGTCACTTGAGTTTCTGATCTTAGCCATTCTGGTGGGTGTAAGGTGAAAGCTCAGGGTTTTGTTTTGTTTTTTTCAGAGGCCCTCTGTGGTAGGCTTCTGTCCTGTTACTTGTTTTCTCCTACTGATTTCTAGAGGATATGAAGTCACTTAGCAGAACAGCCCTGGTTTTTCCTATCACTTAAGAAGTGCTGGCCACTGTCTCAATATTTCTTTAACATAGTACTTGAAGTCCTAGCTAGAGAAATAAGACAACTAAAGGAGATCAGGAGATACACATTGGAAAGGAAGAGGTCAAAGTTTCACTATTCTCAGATGATATGATAGTACACATGAGCAACCCGAAAAATTCAACCAGAAAATTCCTTCAGCTGATAAACACATTCAACAAAGTGGCTGGATATAAAATTAACTCAAAAAAATTAGATGCCCTCCTGTAAACCAAAGACAAAATGGCAGAGGAAGAAATTAGGGAAACAATACCCTTCACGATAGCCACTAAAAACATAAAGTACCTTGGTGTGACTCTAACCAAGCAAGTGAAAGACCTGTTTGAGAAAAACTTCAAGTCTCTGAAGAAAGAAATTGAAGAAGATATCAGAAGATGGAAAGATCTCCCTTGCTCATGGATTAGTAGGATTAACATAGTGAGAAAGGCCATCCTACCAAAAGCAATCTACAGATTCAATGCAATTCCCATCAAAATACCAACACAATTCTTTATAGACCTTGAAAGAAAAATTCTCAGCTTCATATAGAGAAACAAAAAACCCAGAATTTCCAAAATGATCTTGTACAACAACAGATCATCTGGAGGTATCTCCATCCCTGATCTCAAGCTGTGCTACAAGAGCAATAGTAATACAAACCGCATGGTATTGGCATAGAAACAGAAAGGAGCATCAATGGAACCAAATAGAAGACCCAGTAATAAACCCACACACCTATGAATACTTGATTGTTGACAAAGAAGCCAAAACCATTCGATGGAAAAAAAGACAGCATCTTCAACAAATGGTGCTGGTCCAACTGGATGTCTACATGTGTAGAAAAATGACAGAACTTTTGTACACATAAACTCGGTGTAGCAATGGTACTTTCATAACAACAAGGCAGTTAAACATTCTAGCATGGGATGATGAGTGGCTTTGGAAGACCCATCCATAGTTAAGGAACTACTGACTGTTGGTGACTGTTCTCTTCCTGCTAAATCTAGCTTGTTTTGGCTTGGCATATAACTGATTAACACGAGCAGGAAGCCTCAGGTTCCTTAGATGGCAGCCATGGGTAGATCGTACATGCACAAGTAGATGAAGCACTCCCATGCACAAATCAGTGGGGTTAATTGGACTAAGTGTGTTATTAGTTTTACTAAAAAGGGAACTTAAGTTAGTAGAGTTAGTAGAGAGATGTGTTGAATTTTGCAACTGGAAGTTTAGCTGTGATTTTCCTGCTTTGTCTTAACCTTTGTCGATGCTGCCATCAATGTGTTTTTTAATTGTATGTTTTATTATTTTATTTTGTGTATGAGTGTGTTTTATGCATTTATGTAGTTTGAGGGTATGTATCGTGGATATGAGACCAAAAAACAAGATATGTATAATGTTTCCAAAAGAACGAGTTTAAAAATAAATAAGCTTTAAAATATAGGAAACATCAGTGTAATTGTGTTTATAAAACAGAAGCAAAGGTTCATTGACTTGGACCATAATAAAGCAAATAACCACAGCATTAGGGTATTCTTCATGGAGCATCAAGCATAACTGCCTCATTTTAATTAAGAAGGAGAAGTATAATATTAGAAATTGCTTTTTCAATGTCAAAAAAATTAAAGAACACGAACCAAGTTCATGCTTCCTGATTCTGTAATATGATTCTGTAATACAAGAAGTCACTGTGTCAGGGTTCAACTAATGACTGCTTTTCCTCTTTTTCTCATACCACAATAAGTGCTGACATAATAGTTATAAGGGATTTTCCTACACACAAGTAATCAAGCAATTTTGCAAAAGGCAAAAATTTGCTCTCCTCTAATCAGTTCAGTTCTTATGCTATTGAAATTGAAGAAAATCTCAAATAAATCTGGATTTAGCTTGTGGCACTTGATTTAGGTGAGTTTAAAAATCACTGGTTCTGGATTAAATTATAGTGGATTGCTATAGATAACCAATGTCTTCTCCTTCCACTGGCTTTGCTGTAGCTGACACTTTGACACACCAGTCACAGTAGCAATGGTTATCTAAGTTGCATCTTAGGATCCTGTTGGCTTCTTTCTTCAACTTCAAACTACTGACCCTACAATTGGGTCTGAAAAAGTACCAGACAGACTTTTTGATATTACTCCAAACCTTAGAGCAAGGTAAAACTTCCATCTTCTAAGTATGTTCCCAAATGAAGTTTGATTATATGCACAGATACATACTGCATAATTTTTTTCCTGCCTACAAAACTGTTTACTTGTGCCGTATTCAACTCTCGTGTCTTAGCTCCTCTAAACACTTTTTATGAAAATAGATTTGAGATTCCTTTTCATATCACTACTTGGTGAATATATTCCCCTTTAACAAACTCTACATTTCAGTGACTGACAAGGTATATGATGGGCAGAAAAAGCTTGGTTTGATACCACTACCTACAAGGAGATGGCTTCACACCTTTCATAATGAAAACTGTCACCAAGACACACACCTTTTCAAGCGTTACATGCTAGTTTCCAGCCATGATTTCTTTTACCTACGTTTTTCACTAACTTGCTGTAACTTATATTAATAATATCCCTTTCTTGAGTTATTTATTTGCTAAACTAGAGGAGAGAACTCAGAGAAGTACTTATTGCAGTTACAAGTTTATAAGAAAGGACCTAATAAATGACACTGATGTTAACAGCATAGATGGAGGTAAATAAGAAGACCTGCTATGCTTCCATGCTGTGCTATTTCCAGGTCACTTCACAAGTTTAGATATGTAAACTCCTCAAATCCACTGACTTCGGGTTTGGGGAGAAACCTAAACCAATGAATAGACAGAATAGAAGATATTCTAACAGACCAGGAGAACAGTGTCTGTACAAATTCTCCTGGGAGACAAACACAGCAACTCCCTAAAATGAGGAAGATCTTAGCACCTACTGTTAGTTAAAACATGACAGAGAACTTTTTAAGGCCAATACCATTAGAGAAAGGTGAGACAGGATGATATTTTCTGTGACGTTTCTTGATGCAGAGGCGTTCTAGTTTCTATAGCAGGTATTAGAGGTCGAGTGATGAACCAAGGCAACAAACAGAAATGAAAACACTTGTAAATTAATATCACAGTAATTTAATCACAATGATTTCCTTTTCAGGGGAAGAAAATTTCAAATTGCTAATATTCTTCTTGGTTTTTCAAACCTTAAACACAGGACAGTTTCATGCCATATTCAGATGGATGATGCTAAAGGTACTTAATTCATTGATGTTCTAAAACAAGTGTGCTAAAGAAATGCTGTTCGATTCAAAGGTAACCCATGCCACATGTATGCAAGTTTTACCTTTGGAAATAGGTATTAGGCAAACTCTAAGAATTTTCATAAAGCAATTTTTGTAAAGCTTTTAGAGGTAGACTTAGAAAAGAGAAGAAAATGTCCAACTCCACACTAAGAAGGAAGAAATTTCTGAAGGACCTGGCCCTAGAATGCAAGGAAAGTAAAATAGTCTTTTAAAGATTCTGGGTTTGATGAGAAAAAATAGATCATAAAATAACAAATTTGTTTCAATAGATGAGCACACATTTTCTAATAACACAAAAGGAAAAAAAAACAACAACATCAGGGCAGGATGTGTTAATTTCAGAAGCAGTAAGGCAATGATACATTTGAAAAATTGTCAAGAAGCAAATAAAATGAGTGCAGACCAGAACTGTGTGTCTCTTGTGTAATATCCTTGTTTTATTTTTTAATTCTCTATGTTAATTTATTATTTATCACAATTTATTCACTTTGTATCCAGGATGTAGCCCCTCCCTCGTCTCCTCCCATCCTACCCTTCCTCTTCTTTCCTTATCAGCTCTCCAGTCCCCTGATAAGGGAGGTCCTCCTCCCCTTCCATCTGACTCTAGCCTATCAGGTCTCATCAGGACTGGCTGCATCATCTTCCTCTCTGCTCTGGCAAGGCTGAACCCCCCAGGGGGAGGTGATCAAAGAGCCTGCCACTTAGTTCATGCCAGAGACAGGCCCTGCTTCCCTTACTATGGAACTCACTCAGAGAATGAGTCTATGGGCTACATCTGAGCAGGGGTTTTAGGTCCCTAACCCCACCCCCACCACCGGGCCCAGTTTTTTTTCTTTCTTTCCTTTTCTTTTTTTTTTTTTTTTTTTTTGGCTTTACTGTTCTCCTTTTGGAGCTCCTGTCCCCTCCAGATCTTTCTATCTCCCCCTTCTTTCATAAGATTCCCTGCACTCTGCCCAAAATTTTCTTGTGTAATATTCTAAGGAATTTGAACTTTATGTTGAAAGCAGAATAGTGCTGTTAAATAAATCTAAATTAAAAAAAAAAAATCCAAAGGATGTGTTATGTATTTCTAAAAGTTTAGATGGAAAGGAGAAAATAGGGATGACTGCTTCATCATGAGGTTTAATGTAATAATGCCAACATCACCTAAGTGCCTAAACCAAAATGTCTATGCAGTATAAGAAAACTGCCTGTACTTAGTCTAGACAGAGCATCAATGTGCTTGAGAGCAAGAATGTGCTTGAGGTTCAATGTGGAACAGAGAGAGCTGTAAAATCAAACACCTGACCTTAAGAGTCATCACACGTGCATGAGAGAATGCGAGACGTGCCTTCCCTAGCCACTTCTGAGAACACTTGGGGACATAAGGGCCCAGGTAGATAAAGAGAAGCAAGGGAACTGGATAAGAAATGAAGCAACGGCCTCAGAGAGAGCAGATAGAACACTGAAGATCAAGGCAAACAGGTCTGAGCACTTCCTGCACACCAGCTCTACTTGAAATGACAGACAGTGGAGGGCTAACCTGCAGCAGAGGTAAGAAATGGGGACTAAAAGTCTTCAGTTAGTGTTATGACATGAATAACACCTTAATTTTCCATTTTTCTCATGTTGGGTAACAGGTTAGAGTCCAGGGATAGATTTTGCTAAAATGCCTGACTTTGATGTGTTGTAGAACAAGGACAGTAATTTAATGTCATATATAAAACATTAGAGTCAGAGGTTTTGAATGGGAGATAGAGGAGGTTAAGAGTCAGGAGCAAAGGTCAAGAGACAAAGCACCTCCCCAAGGCCACAGATCAATACGCAGGAGATATGGATAATTTGATTTACATCATCCTTCATCTGGAAATTGATTCAAACTGTGTCCCACTCATGAAGGGGTGGCAGTGAATGGTATGATTACATAAATATGGCTTGGTGGCATAGGCCATCCTATTACACAAAACGCATTCAACATATAAATATATCATGGTAATTTAATGATATAGGAGAAAGAATACAAGCAACTGAACCAAATGCAAATAAAAAAGAATATTCTCCAAGAAATTACCAGGTCAACTTTATAGGTTATTATATACATATATATGTATTTTATATACATGTATATAGAAAGAATGTAACAAAATAATCTAACAAGTAGAATAATAATAAATAATCCAACAAATAGAAGCCATGAATTTGAGAACATGTAGGAGACAGTAGGAGAGCTTAGGAGTAGGAGACATGAGGGGTGATTGGAGACAGGTAATAACATAATTATAATTATTTTTAAGTTATAATAAAAAGGTAATATTTTAAGAGCAAAACTTCAGTCTTGTGTTGAGTAAATACTTATCTTGGGTTGTATTAAACAGTCATATGTTTTACTTGAAAACAGCAATGATGAAATGTTGGTATAATGTTCTTTTGGAATGTATACAATTTACCCTTGTTCATTCGAATGCTGATTTCTCTCCCCTACTATTGGATTTCAATCTGGACATTGCACTGTGATGCTTATTCTAAGCATCCCCTGGCTCAAGTTTGTGTAAACATGCTACCATTTGTTCTCTGTATTGTCAATTAAAACAACCAGCCACAATGCTGAGCAATGGAGAGGATAGGGTGGGACATCCTGGTCCAGAGTGGGAGGGAGAGGAAGGAAGCAGGGGAGACGGAGGAGGAGAATCTGGAGGAGAGGTCTTGGAACCATGTGGAGAGATGTACCGGACCTGGACCTAAGATATGACTTAAAGCAAGTATAATGAGTGAAATCTGAATGGTAGGAAACTATGCTGACTTGGAGGTTTAGGATGGAGTAACTATTGTCCAGCATTGTGCTCTAGGTTAATTAAATAAATCCTAGTCTCTGTGTAGTGATTTGTTTATACAGCTGTTTAGGAATAACTGCTATTAACTAAAAGATAAATCAATAGTAAATATTAATATCCTTCAACAATGAAATATCATCCAGTGCGTGCATAAACCTTTAAGAGAAAGAATGAACATTTTTCTTTGCTGGATATGTTATCATGAAGAAAAAGGGCAAACTATGAAGTTTAATCAAAATAGCTTTTTATATAACACAATAAATGTAAAAGTAGAAAGTAAAATGCTATTTTTTGCGCCAGTCTTATTATATTGTTGAACATTGTGTGCAGATCATCTCCTGTGTTTCCTAATGATCAGGGTAGTAGTAAAAGCTACATTTTCTGTGGAACTGCCCAGGGCTTTTGGTTTAGCTTATGGATTAAAGAATAGCTTACAAAAGAAACTTTGTTAGAATATTTTATATTATTATTATTATTATTATTGTTATTATTATTAATTCACTTTGTATCCTGGTTGTAGCCCCTTCCTTCATCTCCTCCACGTCTTACCCTCCCTCCCTCTTCCTCCTCTATCCTTTTACCCTAGTCTACTGATAGGGAAAGTCCTCCTCCTCTACTGTCTGACCCTAGCCTATCAGGTCCCATCAGGACTGCCTGGATCCTCTTCCTCTGTGGGCTGGCTAGGTCCCCCCACCAGGGAAAAGTAATCAAGGAGCTTATTCCAAAGTAGTAAACATTGTGTTTTATATACAGACTTCATAAGTAAGCTTGCCATGAGATATGGAAAACAGGCAACCTATGGGAGCTGACCAAGTCCTAGCAGTAGACATTGTCTGACATCCACAGCTAGACTTTCATGTTCTTAGATAATAACCCTCAGAGAGCATAATGAAGAAGGACAAAGAAAACTACCCTATAATCATATGTGAACACAGGAAAATTATGAACAACATCCAAACCACAGAAACCACAATTCCTTTCCCACACAGTGAGACACCTGTTTCACTATCAGTTACACTTTTAGCATCATTCTAGTCTTTCCTCTCCCTAGAGAATATTAAGACAATCATAAAATTGTCTCACAACACTCTCTATTTCAGCTCCCTTCAACTTTACATCCCTCTTCAAATTTACCAACCAAAATTCAAATTCTGTGTTTTGTCATTACAGAGCTTCTGTTATTGTTTAGATGTTATTGTGTGCAAAGGTCCTCATGCTGAGAACATTATCTTATGAATCACTGTTCCAGTTGAAAGGTGGTTGGGACATGAGGGCCCTAAACTCATGAATGGGTTAATCCATTTGTGTCTTCATAATTCAAAGGGGTATTGTGAAGGGACATAAATTTTAGAAAATAGAATTAGTAAGAAGCAAGGAACTAGTTTCTTCTTTCTTTCTTATGCTTCTTTCTCTCTACATTTGCTTTAACAAATAAACTCTTCGATAATGCTCTGCCTCACTGCAAGTAGAGAAATAATGGAGCTTTGACAGCATCAGTCAAAAGAAATCATTGTTCTTTCAACATGATAGACTCGGGTATTTTTTTCACAATGATGGAAAATTACTGAACTAACTTCTCACTGGATAAACTTCAGTGCTCCATAGCATATTTCACTTATTTGTAATAAGTGACAAGTTCACCCACAGGCGTTTTCTGGTAATCATAGACCAAAGACAGTGGCAGTAACAGGAAATCTGAAAATACTTACTCCAAAGTCTCTGATATATTTGGAAGTACAACATCTAGGAATTTTCAAGAAGGAAAAATATGGAGCTAAGGAGAAGAGCAGAGTTAGAGGTCATCAGGAGAGAGTTTACCTACCCAGGGGCTGTGCAGTAGCTTACAGCTTTATCATAGTTCTGTTTCAAAAGAAGACCAAGAATTTCTCCTCTATATCAGCACGACGTCAATCACTAAGGAGAAAAATCCTAGCCACAATGTTAATATATTCTGTTATTCTTATAGAAGGGTCTCTCAGAAAAGCATAATGTAACTTGGGAACTAAAGATCCTTCCATTTAAAAACTAGCGAAATCATAATGGATGAATTTCAAATAGCAGTTTAAGAAGAAATAGACAGGCCCTGATTTAGAAGAAATTAAAATCTTAAGTAGCCTGTGTGTTAGCAAACACAGGCACACATGTATGTTTTTTTAAAGAGCAATAGTGACAATAATTATTATAATATAATGATTTTTTTAAAGCAGGAATCATGGATACCAAGTTCAGCACTTGAATGTTCGTTAATTTTTGAGAAGTAACGTACTAAGCCTAGCCTGGTTTAATCCACTGTTAAGCCCAGCTGTGTATTCTCACCGCCTGGTTTCCTATACTTGCTTTCCAGGCCTTAACAGCTTGGAAACACTTACACTGGCTCAGACTCTGTGTAGTACACGTCCTTCTCTAATCTTATCTTGCCCTCAACCCTTTGCCTACATAGCAAGCACCTGCTGGTTAGTCATGCGCGCAACCCAAACCATATTCCGAAATGTCTCTCATTTCACTGGCAGATTAACACCAAGCGCATAGACAAACTCTGTTTCAAATGCCTTTGATTTTTTTTTTAATTTTCTGGTTCTGAGGCTTTTATCTTGCCATTGAAATTTTGTCTTGTTTAGACCAGCAAAATATATATAAACTTAATCTCCTACCGTAGCTTTGACTTTGCTTTTTATTTTCTTTCTCTAAAATATTACTTATTTATTTATTATTTTATGTGCAAAAGGGTTTTGCCAGTGCATATGCCCATGCATTATGTGTGTGCATGGTGTTCACACAGGCCAGAAGAGATTACTGGATGCCATGAAATTGGAATAACAGACAGTTGTGAGCCACCATGCAGATGTTGGCAATTAAGGCCAGGTCTTCCGGAAGAGCAACAAGTGCTCTACACCAGAGACTCGTCTCCGCAGCACCTGAACTACTTCTTTTTAAAGATACAATCTCGTTCTGTAGTTTTCACTCAAACCTCATGGCCATCTGCCTGTCTCAGCTTTCCAGGTGTTGGGAGTAGAAAAATTAGCGACTGATCTCAGGTGATTCTGGAGTTTTAAATTGGATACAGATAACCACAACCCTAGTACCATCCTCAAGGAGATCACAGGTAACTAGGAAGGAAGAGTCCTAGCCCACTGATTGTACTAGAATGTGACAGCCACTCCCAGGTTGAGAATGAGTGTCAGAGAGATACAAGAGAAGTGCTGTGACACAGTTGGTGGAGGAAGCCATAACATACTTAAGTGCTTGTGGAAAGCAAATCCAGGTAGAGGGTGGAGGGGAGTGAGGTAGAAAGCAAAGAGGGTTTGTCAGATACATGCATAAGAAAATATATACCCGGTGACTATGTAACAGGATAAATGTGTCTTGTGTTAAGGTTTTGCTATGATGTAGCATGCGCATAGAACACACCTTGGGCCTTGCAATAGCACAATACAGAAAATTTTCTTCACTACACAGGCATTCGTTATCTCATATTTAAGCCAAAGGAATAGAATAGCCATTGAGGAGAACTAGTTGGAGGGAAGGCCAGAGTAAGCTACTAAAGAATCTAGGAAGGAAATGCTTAGCTGATTTAGCTAGCAAGTGTGTGTAGGAAGAAAACATTGAGAAAGATTTCAGACACTGAGACAGTGAAATCGCTGGGCCATGGCATGTCTTTAGCTAGTCTGGGAAACTATCAAGGAATAAATCACAGGTGTTAGGATTGAGTGTCAAGATTAAAGGAGGTGCCGCTGACACAGGGAGGAAAAGTTAGGACAGAGCATGAGGAGAGTTACTGCCCGAGTTTAAGGTGAGCTCTTGTTTTTCTAGCTGCAGGACCCTGGGTCAGTCTCTTGATTTCTCTGTTTAATCATTTAAAGTAGTGTTAATATTTAGCACTTTTAAGTCAGTGTATAAAATTATACTAAGGCTGTTGAATCACTTAGTATACGAAAGTCACTGGCAGAAGAACATTACATTTATTAACGTACTAATTTTCTAGAATCACCCTACGAGGCGGGTACATTTATTTCCCACATTGTACGGTGGAGAATCCGGGGCACAAAGGGCTTTACTAACCTGCCAAAATCACAAACCTGGTCCTTTGAAACACTTGAGCTCAAACCTATATAAAAGGGCGTGCACATAAGTTGAAAGGGTTTAAGCAGTTTTAAGTCAACCTGTCAGCATCTGAAACTCAAGCACTAGGCACAGAGATACGTAAGTCCAACATTTAGAAAGTGACTAGAGCTACAAGATGTAGAGCAAACAATGCACTTAGACAAGGTCCTTTAGGAGATGGGTGGTTATGAAGAGCTAGGCCCAAATAATCAAAAAATTGGAAAGAGAATAATATCCCCTCACAGCTGTATACCAGCATTTTAAATGTCTATCAGCCCAGGTTCTTTGCAAAAGTCAGTAGAGGTTGATTTATAACTATGTGAAGAACCATTCACATTTTTTTTTTAAATTTTTGATGGCTTTGTGGGAAAACAAAATGTGAGCAGTAGGGGAATAGCAGAAAGTATATTTCTATCCCTAACTCTCAGAAAACAAACCCAGTTTCATTGCTATGGCATTGAAAGTAACCGCTGAGCATTCTTGTCTTTTCATGGGAGACCATTCAGATTGATTCAGTTGCTTTTGTTTACTCTACGGAACTTCGCTTCAGAGAATGCCCCCCTGTCACTATGTACAGAAGCCATGCACGAGAGATTCGAGAAAGCAAAATGCATCCAGGACACTCAAAAGGAATATTAATGGGTTGGACAAGATAATGGGACAATTATGGTCGAGTATTTTACGTTTGCTCTCCAGCACAAAGATTTTCTTTTCTCTTGCTTATGCTTTGTGCTGCTGGTGTTTGTTGGTAAAACAGAACGTTTTGCAGCACACTGCCATAGGCTACAGGGCTAGGATGCCCCACGCAAAAGTATAGAAGACCGAAGAAGTCAACTCTTTGTTGTCTTTCAGTAGAGTTGCAAGGAAACCAAGAAAGGAAATGTGATAACTGGGTGATAACTGGAGCTCTTTTGTTACTCAGCCACATCCACTACACCCAGAAAATGTTGGGGAGAATGTGGCCAGGCCACAAAGAGACTTCACTGTACCAACTGTGACCAACAAAAACCAAAACAACCAGGCAGGAGGAAAAGTTAAAAAATCCTCAAGAAGATCTCTGGACGAACAGTGGGAAATACTGAGCTCAGCGTTTTTATTGATTTTGTCCCACGCAAGGTACATGTAACAAGAGGAGTCTAGGATACTGAACACAGGAGAGAGACTGTCTATGTCTTCCATGCAAGCGGAGAAAAGGACTAAGGTATCATTACTGCTCAACATGAATGAGCTTTGAGGAATGGGTCACTGGAGAATTTTCAGTCACTATCAAGTTCCAATAAGGAACACAGAATAAAAAAGCAAAGCATTCTTCTAGTAAATCTTAGAACTAATGCTGTGAGTGGAGTGATCTGTTTTATGTTGCAAAGCAAAAATGAGAGTAAATGGATAAACGTCAACAAAAGATCACTAGATAAGAGAGAAAGAAAGAAAAAAGAGAAGGAAGGAAGGAAGGAAGGAAGGAAGGAAGGAAGGAAGGAAGGAAGGAAGGAAGGAAGGAAGGAAGGAAGGAAGGAAGGAAGTGAGGGAGGGAAGGATGGAGTGGCAAGGATGCTTGCCACTGAAACACCATTGATTAGGACAAATGAGGCTGTGAAGCACCTTACCATTACGAGACTTTCATTTCAGCCCAAAGCACCTACTCAGAGCAAAACTCCACAGCTGTGAATGCGTTCGCGCACAACTCTCCCACCACAAAGCACTGACCAAATCTCAGTGGGTACCTTACTTAGTCAAAATTGCCTGCCTTCCAGTGCTCTCCAAAGTTACCTAGCACTGCAAGGGAAAGTCTGACACATGCACGGGCATAAAAGGAAATCAGCTCTGCCCCCCTTTCTTCTTCATGCCACTTTCCCATTTCTGTTGCCCTGTTTGATGAATTTTTCCTTCAGTAGTTTGCTCCAAAGTCTGTCGGAACAGTAGCGGGAATCCCTGCAAATGCTTCCCATGCTTTCGTTATTAATATTTCATTTTTGTTTATTAATTACATTAGAAGGTTTTATTCTGTATGAACAAAATTGAAAATTTGTGAAAAGATACTGCCTTTTTATAAGGGGCCAACACCGTAGGAGTGTTCCCTGCTGCCTAGAACAGGCACCGTGAGTACTCATTTAACAAGAGGGTGAAGCTTAGAAGACCATAATAATCCCACCAAGTGTTGCTGCTTTATGCTTCCCCCAAGGGTCACCTCTTGAGAAAACTGGTTCACCCAGTTAATGCTTGGGGTTCTATACCATGGAACTACTATACCAAAGAAGCTAATCTATTACATTATTTTTCATCTTCTCAGAATGAAATGGAGCAAGTTCACTTCATGATGGCATTGGTTATGTTTCAAATAGAGTATTACCAACTTTCCGTAAAGGACAAAACAGATCTCCAAGTGAACTGTAATCAAATTGAAATGGTCTTGCTTAAATCACATCTTAAATACGACAGGATGATTAATTGTCTATTTTGTGGTGATGGTAGTTTTCTTTTGTTCAGACAGATTCACAACCAGACTATGTGGCCATTATAGTGATTCTCCTGCCTCAACCTCCTGAGCAGTGGGCAAACTTATTGGAGTGCAAAGAACAAAGTGTCCACTATACCTCAATATCCTTTTGAATTTGCTACAAAAATTTAAAATAAATACAAAAGCTATACTTCAGATATTTGAAGATATATAACGAACAGAAAAATGAAAAATAAAAAAATAATAAAATGTTAAAACATGTCCTTATTCTGCTTTTAAACCTTAGAAACGATGAAGAGCCAAGAACTCTTTTTCTAGTGGATCATACTCTGGTCCTCAATGAATGCAGCCAAGTTGTCTCATATGTCTCTTCTATTATCATGGCCAATTTTCTTTCATTTCTCCTTTCATATAACAGTGCTTCTGGTGACAAATGTCCCTGAGCACATCTCAAAAGATCTTCAACTATATTTTGTAGGAAATTAAACAAAAGAAAAAAAAAACTAACTAAAAATGCTGTAGATTTTTACACACGGTCCATGTAGTAAAAGACACAAAATAGGATTTACCCTATTCTCCTTACAAATTATTGAAAAAAAAATATTGGGGCTGATGGTATAACTCAGTTGGTACAGTAACTTAGATTGTGTACATGAAAACCCTGGGTTTGAAGGGCTTGGAAGCCCATACCTGTAATCCCAGCTACTGGGAGAAAGAGGTTCTCAGTTACAGGTGAACATATTACCTAATGAATTTTAAGCCAGCCTGGGAGATATGAGATTCTGTCTCAAAACAAACACACACATAAATGACTGTGATCTGTAGCAGACTCCTAGCTCTGCATACATGCTTTCTGTGTCTTAGGTACTTTTTGTACTTCTACATAAAGCAAATGAAATAGTAGAAGTATTTACTGTACTTATAATTCCTTCTACATTCCTGTGCACTTAGTGTTTCAGACCATTTCCTGTTTTCACTAAGTGCGTATAAGAGAAAGGATTTCAAGGACTAAACAAGTTTATGATGCCCAGGTGTAAAGAGTAATGCATGCCACATCTTCCCTTCAAACAACGCTATCACGAAAATCACAATAACTCGCAAACACACTTTTCTCTTACAATATACAGAAATTCTTTTTTCTTAACATTCTTCCTCTTATTGAAAATGATTTTTTTTCTCACATAATGTATCCAGATTATGGTTCCTACTCGCTCCACTCTTTCCTATTCCTCACCATCCCCTCTTCCACCCAGATCCATTCCCTTCCTGTCTCTCATTAGAGAACAGACAGGATTCTAAGGGACAATAATTAACATAATATAAAAGATAAAATGAAAGGTGACACAATAAAATCGGACAATTAAATTTTTAAGTAGAATTTTAAAGAAGAATTGGCTCTAGAAGCACAATGAACAGCAGTTTCACCAACCATCTAGTAGTATTTTGTCCTTGCTATCACTCAATCACCAAAGTTAGCTTTGGTACTAACTTTTCAGCACTAGAAATACTTTTTTTTTTTTTTTTCAGTCTAATACAACTTCTGCATCCTGGAGTTCATTGTCTTTTTTCCCAGGTGAAACTGTTTCACTATCCTCTGGTGTTTTCTTTCTTTTTCTAAACTACCAGATCAGTGTGTTGAAAAGTTGTTATTGCTCTTTATGAAAGGATCGAATTTCAAATAATTAGTGCTTATGGAGTACATCACTTGCAGATTTTCCTTCCCTCTCTCAAGCTCACAGGATCGCACAAATCCACTTTCATTCTTTAGGTACACCTGAGAAGGCAGGTGGCCTGTTTGTCTCCACTTGATCCAGATTCCTTCCTCCCAGAGAGGAACACAGATGTCTATACTTTTGTAAGAATCAGCCAGAATTCCTTAAAGAGAAGTAAGCATCATGCCAAACAGCCATTCTCCAGAGACAAAAAGCCAGTGACCTTCTCCCAGTAAAGAAACACATCCAATTCAGTCCTAAGCTTTGCAAAATAGACCGAAAAGTTGACATTTCTCTATTATTAGCTTTTTAATCATCAGTAAGTAAGTACGCTGTTAAGTTTGCTTTAGGAAAAGTTGCTGCTCTAGAATTATTTGCACTGCTGTACATGAAACAGACCTTCAGTAAAATATCTATTATATAATCAAATCTTCTACTGATCCACAAAATCATATCTAAGGGAAAACGGTCAATATAGAGTATGTAATCACCAATGACTGACACATTTATATGTAGAAAAACTGCTTTCCCGTTCTTTCCTAGGAGCTAACCAGCTAAGAGTATTAGTCTTTTCCAATAGTTTTCATGCACTAAGTTAGCAGTGACTCAAACCCAGAAAACATTTCCAGACCCTGTAAACAAAATCCATTCAGCTTCTACTCTGATTTTTAAAAATTACTTTTGTAATTTTGATGCAAAAATCATCCAATCCGTTTTAGAGTAATATGATCAAGAAATTAATATTTTAGAAGGCCTAAAACATAAAAAAATTTCAATGAGGTATATATAATAAGAGATAGCCATGAAACATAAATTTTTAAGATATAGAAAACATACAAAGACATATAAAAGTTGGTGATAAGGTTGTTTCCTCATATTCTAAGAGAGAGAGCAAAAGAGAGAGACACACACAGAAAGAGAGATCTGAAATTCCCAAAAGCAAATCTTATAGAATAAATTGGAAGCTTTGGCAATGTAAAATTTAAGAGTTCAAAATAAAATATCTTTATCTCTTTAACTGCAAGCAAATAAACTTCTTAACAGAAATGTTGCATATTAGATTATTATACCAGATAGCACACACTTTCTCAGAGAGTTAACATAAGTAATTAGTTCATCGATAACAGTACATCAACTACAAAGACCCACTCCTAAGTAAAAATAATTCTGCTCACCAACTTCTAGAACAGCTTGCTAGCACAGTTGCTGGTTCTTAAGATTGGCTTCAGGCAGACTGTTGAAGGAGACACAGAAAGTAAACATACCATTTCCAGAGCCCAGCAGCTGAGAATTCTGGGAGGAGGCACGGGGTCTCAACCATTCATTTGTCTTCTGGGTTATCCTGACATCTGACAGCCATTGACATCCTGAGCATTCCAACCCTTCAGACCCATGCCTAAGAGGAGATAAATATAGGTCTCTGACACCTGAGCCAAATGAAATGAAAGCTAATGTGAAAAATCACCCTCATTTTGTACTTCAGTTGAGGAAAATAAAACCCTTAATCCTCTTTCTACTGAAACCCTGTTATGTCCCTTAAGAAATAGTTTATGTGCTTATGAAACACCGACATTAAAAATGATCTATGAGTACTAGTCAGTTTTCTTCTCTAGTGATTATCATTTGCTCTGATAAAGTCTTGGGTTTCTTTCCTGATCAAGTGTAAAAGCAGCACCACAGTTTACTACCGTTTAGTCAACAAACAGGGTTTTGCTCCAGCCACTTGGGGAAGCTATTACCTATCAGTGCCTAAAATGTGATACATCTATGTGGGAAGCTTTCCTAGTATATTTCCCCCCTTTTTAGTCATAGTTTGGCCTTTCTGGTTTAACTCGCTAATGAGTTAGAATGTGACACAAATGCTTGTGGTATTTAGGTTTAAATTAGTGTTATTTAAACTCTTTTGAGTGTTTGTTTTCAGCAGTTGATTTACAGTGAATTTTGTTTAATACTATTACTGGTAGGTACATGAATAAAGCTTGACCCTCAATCTGAATCAATCCTGTAATTAAAGTTAAACTCTGATGAAAGAGTAGCATGTTTTCTATCAATACATCACAGACTTAGTAAATAATCTATCTATTAAGAATTTCTTCAGTTACACTAAACAGAGAGACCAAGAGAGCCCAACAAAATCACAGCAAGATGCTGCTATGATCCTTTGTTGGTGGTAAGTATTTTTTTTAAAATAATTCTATTCTAGAAAGGCCTGGAAAGGCTCCAAAGGGAAAGAGAGGGCATAGAGCCCCATGCTGTCTGTTAAACTCTCCTGTAACTAATAGTACCTAGCATCTTCTTTGTCAAATCATCAAGAACAGTACTCTCATAATATTATATGAAAGTACTCTCATAATAATACAGATCTCATGTTCAGCACATCCACCTGCTTAGAAGTTTATTGTGTGTGTAAAAATCATTTTTTGTTCCCTTATTCCAAATGAGCCTTTCCAATCAACTTAATAGTTATAAGCCTGTTCTACAGAAAATATAATTAATATATATATATATATATATATATATATATATAAAGAGAGAGAGCTAAAAATGGATTCATCTGCATGTTTAAACTATACAATTTTGAGTACATCTTAGTTACAAATTGGTCACTAATTTCACCTGCCCTTTAATTTGGTCAGATTATTCATTCTATGAGAAATTCCAAGGTTTGATTATTTGTAGTTCATCTATATCTATCTATCTATCTATCTATCTATCTATCTATCTATCTATCTATCTATCTATCTATCTATCTATTAGGGAAAGCAAAGAAATGTTCCCAAGGGAGAGTTACCAGGGAATCTCAAGGACCATTTTGTCTGAACAAACACAAAAATATACACAATATTCCCCAGTTGTAGGAGGGTCTTTGCCATCTCTTATATTTGTGTGTCAAGTTCCTCCTGAGAGCTTGTGTAAGAATCTAACTTAGACCCTGAAGAGCATTTCTAGTAATGGCACCTCAATGCCAACCTAAGTTCAAATAGATGACAGGCTGGAGGGTAACCGAGTGGCAATGACTTCAGTTGCTCACTTTCTTGCTCAAATGCCAGCAAGAATGTTCTGTGTGAAGTTTGAATCCATATATTACCAAATATAACACAATATGACTGTTTCATTATTATAGAAAACATATTTTGTGCAAAATGGCTACCATTTGGACTAAAAACCACTCAGTCTTTTTAATTGAGGAAGACAGTTGGAAATGATGCAGCGAGCCTGCCAGCAATTACAAGACACCTTGGGAATTCCCAGAATCCTCACCTCTGAATGTGAACTATGCTCTGTAAGTAAAAAATAAGAAATTCTGAATGTCCTCCCCATAAATTATAAATTAGTATTATTTGGTTACTGCTTGCTGTGTGTCATCCAACAGCAAAGGCTGACCTTACAAATGCTGAGGCTCTGTATAATTTCCCTGGGCAAGACCACTGGCCCTACATACCCAGAGCATCATCAGATTTTTTTTTTTTGCAATTATCTTTGAAAAGAACATTTCAATACGAAGTATAATTTAGGCTGTTGCTTTTCTAGTGCTTATAAACTTAAACCTTTGGACAAGTTAATGCCAAAACACCAGGGGGGGGAAGCCTTTGTTGTACAATAAACGGTATAATTCTCAGCTATTCAGAACACATCATCATGTCCTTTTCATTTCTTTCTGAAGATCTTGCTTCAAAGAAGCAACAAAACTCATCTGGACCTCTACAATGTCACTCTGATTTTGAAGGTGCAGTAGCATTTATGCTTTCTTCCCAATTCTCCGGTGATTTCCTCACTTTGGTACGTCTTACACTTCCACTCAGCCAGCATCAATCATTAATGGAGTTCACTTGGTCATTAATCAATATATCAGGCTGAATATCACAAATAGACTGATCATATAATCATTTTCAAAATCACCTCAGATAAACCAAACTTTTAAATTACAAATGTCCTTCCTTGGATTGCCTTGCCCATTGTTTGAGGGTTCGTGGTGAACTGTTCTGAATCCTTGGCCCAGTGACATAGCAGGGAAGGAACAGCTTGGGGCCTTCTAGGGAAAAGTTGGCATAGGCTCCTTGACCTATTTGAAAACAATGAGTAATTGTCACTGAAATACGGAAACATTAACCTTGCTAACTTGTGCTTCAGAAAAACATATTTTGAGGAACACCTTGGATAACTTTTAGCTTGCTTGGCTGGAACATAGAATCAGAAAGCTATTTCATGGAATTTTTTTACGTTTATGTCCCGACTTAGCACGGAATAAGTGGTGTCACTCAAAGCCATTCTTCTTAAGAAACATTTTCTCATAGGAGAATTGTGACAGATGTTTCATATTAAACTTCTCTGCTTAACTTGTTTTTAAAACTACTGTGCATGTAAATATCCTTTGTCTAAATATCAGCTTGAGGCAAAAGTTATGTCGTGATTCCCTCCCCTTAATGATATTCTTGGTGGGGGAAGGTCATAATTTTGAAATAGTACCTCACACTATAACTCACACTGGCCCAGGATTCATTATGTAAAGTAGGTTGCCTCAAACTCATAGAAACTCTTCTGTCTCAGTATTATGAGTATTGTGATTAAGAGGCTATCTGTGCCTAGAACTGACTTTAATGATATTTTTCTCAAAAAATATTGAAAGAGAAGCTAAATAGTTTTACTACACACTAGGTAGCATATAAAGAAGGACATATGTTAACTAGGTAGAGAGAAATAGCCATTCTAAAAAGTACGTGTGTAAGGATTACACTGACTATGATTAACACATACAACTTCTGCTTATCTTTAAAAGTTACAGTAACATGTTTGTACACTATTGAATTTAGAAAAAGTGTTTCCTATTTCTCACTATCAAGAATGGAGATTGGGGCTGGAGAGATGGCTCAATGGTTAAGAGCAATTTCTGCTCTTCCAAAGGACTCAGGTTCAATTCCCAGCACCCACATGGCCACTCACAACTGTCTGTATCTCCTTTTCTAGGGGATCTGATCCCTTCACACATGCAGAGAAAACACCAATGTACATAAAATAAAAATAAATATTTTTTAAAAAGAATGGAGATTGAAGGAAATTCATACCATTAAGATACATTTCTATTAAATTCTCAAGTATTTTCCCAAAGTTTTATATTATCAATAACCTTCTAATCCCATGTAGCCATCCCTTCCATTGTTACCTTCATTGATTAAAATAAAAAACAAAAAACAAAAAACAAAACAAAAAAACCCCTTCACCAATAATTAGCATAACACTTTAGAGTCAAAAGAAACATTTTTTAAAAATTAGGTGGTCATTTCTTCTTTGACTTCATAGTAAGCTATATTAAGATTTTTTTATATAGGAGCGGGTTAGTTTATGTGATGTTAGGTGCCAAAATTGCACATCTATTTTATTATTTAGTGGACATGTGCCTATATGTGGATATTTTGTATTTGTGTACAAAGAAATGAAATTAACTAAAGTATAAGAGTAAATAAGTAGCAAGTGCAAACAACTAGGAAAATATGTAAAAACAAGGGCCAGTAACTGCAGTGAATTGTGGAGGGAAAGAAGCATGAGAAATGCAAACTAAAAGCAGGAAGGACAGGATGGATGTGAGAGGAGTGAAAAGACTAAGAGATGGCATAGGAATCTGTAAGGTAATCTTGTGCCATAGTAACAAGAAGAAACTTTTGAAGAATTTTGGACCTTTGAAGTATTTTGAGAAATACATAATGAAAACTTGGTTGCATTAATGAAGTCTTTAAGACCAGTGCTAGTAAATACAGAGAGGTACAAAAGCAGCTGGTAACTTGGCCAAAGTGTATCCAAGAGCTAAAGAGAACACATAAGAGCTAAACAGAATTCTCAATAGAGGAATATCAATGGTAGAGAAACACTCAAAAACTCAAGAAGTGACAACACATGCTGAAGAAGAGGTGGAGAAAGGGGAACCCTCCTCCACTGCTGGTGGGAATGTAAACTTGTATAACCACTTTGAAATCAATCTGGTGTTTTCTCAGACAATTAGGAATAGTGTTACCTCAAGATCCAGCTATAGCACTCCTAGGCATATATGCAAAAGATGCTTAAGTACACAGCAAGGACATTTGCTCAACCATGTTCATAGCAACTTCATTTCTAATAGCCAAAATCTGGAAACAACACAGATGTCCCTCAATGGAGGAATGGATACAGAAATTGTGGTAATCTACACAGTAGAACACTACTCAGCAATTAAAAACAAGAAAATCATGAAATTTGCAGGCAAATGTTGGGAACTAGAAAAGATCATCCTGAGTGAGGTTTCACAGAAACAGAAAGAAACACATGGTACATACTTACCTATAAGTGGATATTAAACAAATAATATAGGATAAACATACTAAAATCTGTACACCTAAAGAAGATAAGCAAGAAGGAGGACCCTGGGTAAGATGATCAATCCTCATTCAGAAAGGCAAATGGGATGGACATCAGAAAAGGTTAGAAAACAGGAAATAGGGCAGGAGCCTACCACAAAAAGCCTCTGAAAGATTCTACCCATCAGGGTATCAAAGCAAATGCTGAGATTCATAGCCAAATTTTGGGCAAAGTGTAGGGAATCTTATGAAAGAAGGAGGAGGTAAAAGACCTGGAGGGAACAGGAGCTCCACAAGGAGAGCAACAGAACCAAAAAATCTGGGCCCAGGAGTCTTTTTCTGAGACTGATTCTCCAAGCAAGGACCATGCATGGAGATAACCTAGAACCCCTGCACAAATGTAGGCAGCTCATGTGTCCAAGTGGGTTTCCTAGTAATGGGAACAGTGGTTGTCTCTGACATGAACTCAGTAGCTGGTTCTTTGATCACCTCCCCCTGAAGGGGGAGCAGCCTTACCAGTCCACAGAGGAAGACAATGCAGGCAGTCCTGATGAAACCTGATAGGGTAGGGTCAGAGGGAAGGGGAGGAGGAACTCCCCTATCAGTGGACTTGGGGAGGGTCATGGGAGGAGAAGAGGGAGGCAGGGAGGGCAGAATTGGGAGGGGCTGAGGGACAGAGCTACACATGGGATACAAAGTGAATAAATTGTAATTAATAAAAAATAAATTAATTAAAAAAGAATTTTAAAGTACTGCATTTTGAATTTAAAATAGGTTTTTAATGTGGGTTGGTATGAGGGAAAATATTAGATTTATTTAAGAGGTCTTATGTGGAATTGTAAAAGTCTTTTTCTTTGGGTAACCATAAGCATACATGGTGGCTCAAGTATTGAAACTCTATTTTACGGATAAAAATGAGAGTACGTGAACAAGCAAGTAAGTGGAATTGAGTCAGATGAGAACACCAGTGATCAGTTGTAGAAACTGGCATCAGGCCTTGGTGTTTCCAGGTTTCCAGCTGTAGTCTGAACAACCACCACACTAAAAGTATTTGAACAAAAGTTGAATCTATATTGAAAATATGCAGACGTTTTCTTGTAATTATTGCTAAGTAATTCAGAAGTTTATATTTTATTTATATCGGATTAAGAATTATCTAAAGTTAATTTGAGATATATTTGGGGATATGTGTAGTCTCTAGGCAAATATTTTTTAACACTAGTTCTTAGTTGTAGACTCCTTAGCCATCAAGTAAAAAAGAAATAACAATAAAAATCCCTAGAGGAAAACTGAGAGAACTGAGGAATTGTTCAGTTTTGTTCTTATAGGAAGCTTTCAAAAAGTAAAACGAATTAAAGGGCACCTTTAAAGGTAGCTGCAACAAGATAACAAGTCTTGCAGACCCAGAACCACAGGGAAGCCAAGAAACCCAGGACATGAAAAACAACCAAGAAAGATTTAAAGAAATATCACAAGAGCATTACACACATCTGGCTATGTGTATAGAGCTTGTAATCTAATGGAAACTTAGGTCCCCCTGGACCAAGAGCAAATAATATCCACAGGACATAAGGTCCCTCTTTCAGCAGAACAAAACAACAGGCTGGTAGCCAATTATGGTAGCAGCCAAGCAGATGTCCCACTGGTTTTTAAATCAAACACAGAGCCTAGGTTTGTTTCAATGATTGTTTTCATGCTGTAGCCACTTTCTGATTATAAACTTTTTATGTTGTGTTTAGGTAATTTATCAGCAATAATAATAATAATCAAACACTGTAGATGTATTTGCTTGGTGAACAATAATACAAAGCACAATCCTCTTTTATTTTAGCTAAACACAGGAATTTGAAGTAGGACAGATGTGAGGTTCACAGTAAATCTCTAGAAGTGAGATGCCCAGATTTTAAAATTCTTTTTTAATTAATATTTTTATATTAATTACAGTTTATTCACTTTGTATCTCAGCTGTAGCCCCTCCCTCAATTCCTCCCAATCCTATCCTCCTTCCCTCATCTTCTCCCATGCCCCTCTCCAAGTCCACTGATAGGGGAGGTCCTCCTCCCCTTCCATCTAACCCTAGCCTATCAGGTATCATCAGGAGTGGCTGCACTGTCTTCCTCAGTAGCCTGGTAAGGCTGCTCCCCATCAGGGGGAGGTGATCAAAGAGGCAGCCACCGAGTTCATGCCAGAGACAGTCCTTGTTCTCCACTTGGATACTGAGCTTCCATGGGCTGCATTTATGCAGGGGTTTTAGGTTATCTCCATGAATGGTCCTTGGTTGGAGTACCCAGCTTTTAAAGAATGTGTTTCATATATTGTTCTTCTGTTTCTTGTAATGTTCAGATTCCTATTTCTTAGCTGTTCTTTCTCAGTTCTCCGTTAGAGTTGTTTTGCACTATGAGCATTTTTATACTTATTTTAAAATTATTATTATTATTTATTGCAATTTATTAAGTTCATATCCCAGCTGTGTCCCCCTCCCTAGTCTCCTCCCAATCCCACTCTCCCTCCCTCTTCTCCCCCTCTTCCCCTCCCCTAGTACACTGATAGGTGAGGTCTTTCTCCGCTTCTATTTAAACATAGCCTATCAGATCTCATCAGGACTGGTTGCATTGTCTTCCTCTGTTCACTTTGGCTCTATGAGTATTTTAAATGTAGACATCTATTTGTATCAAGGCTTACCCTTTCATTTCTTCCCTCTCTCAGCTTCTGTTTGTGTTTCTAAATTGATTCAAAATTTATTTCTTGATCTATTCTAATTGTAAAAATTGTTGAGAATTTTTATACCTGGTACATTTTATATTATTTAATCTCTTGTGAAAATATAAATATGTACCATTTTAAAACATTTTAAAAAGACGGGCATGGGAACACACAAATTCAATCCAAGCATTGACAGGCTACAGAAAAATTTAAGCCAACTGTGGAGGTCTCAAGGAGGTCTCAAAAGAAAACAAAAGAATTAAATGACTGATTTTATTTAGTCAGTGTTCATTGTGGCCAGCCTTGGAGTAAATGCCTCGGATGCTGATTTGAACTAGCGAGCACAGTGTTGGGATGACCGTGCATATTAACCTGCTCCCAACAGTGTAAATAATATCAAGTTACTTGTGGATGTGGAGAAAGCGGGAACATATCTTCCGCTGATGCTGAGAGTTCAAAGTAGCACAGACACTATGGAACTCAGTAAAGTATTTGAGGTTTCCCAAAACCTAAAAATAAGACGACTGCAATCCAATTCTTCCAGGCCTGGGCATATTACCAAGGATCTGTGTTCTACTACAGTGATACTTGATAACCCATGTTGGTTGCTGATCTGTTCACAGTCATCCTTATAGCATCTCTCACTTTTCAAATATCTCTGTTATCTAAAATTTTTCATTTTCCAGGTAAATGTTTGTCTAAATTCAGTGATGAATGGGGAAAAAAATGCCACAACCGATTCTTTTCCTGTACAGTTGCACCTGAATTAATGGGAGCTGAATTAATAGTCACTGACAGTGACTCCACATACTGTCAGTGCTATAATAAGCAAGATACTAATGCGCATGTATCTTCAAAACAATTCAGTTACTCTACAAGAAAGGCGCCATAATACATTTTCACAAAATGTATTATATGAAGTACGTATTACATAGAATATGTCATGTATAGTTATATAGTAACTACAGTTGTCACCCTGTAGTTTTGGGAAGTAGACAATGAACATTAATGTACTTAACACCTCAATTGCTATGTTGTCTGCATATATGTTATGGTTGCTAGCTTGGTGTTTTGGGGGGACTCCTAACAGTGGAAGAGGAGATATCTCTGACTCTTGTGCCAGCTTTTAGGACCCTTTTCTTCCTACTGGGCTGTCTTTCCTAGCCCTGATGGGGGGGGGGGGAGGATTGTGCCTACTCTTACTGTGTCTTGTTATGTCATGTTTGGGTAATATCCCTTGGAGTCCTGCATTTTTCTGAAGAGAAACAGTAGAAGAGTGAGTTTGGGATAAAAGAGTTGGGAACTGGGAAGAGTGAAAGGAGGAAAAATTGTGGCCAGAATATATTGTATGAGAGAAGAATAAAAAAAAAAAGGATCCAGTGAAAGTACTTCTGCTCTGACATCTTGAATTCTATAATCCAACAATAATTTTGTATAATAGTAAAAATATGGTTTTAGTATTCTTACAAATTTACATCTTTGTTTTAAAAAATTGAGTATACATCTTTAATAGCATTGCAAGAGTGAAGAGTTGAACTTTATTCCTTTTAACTTAACCTACAACCAATAGCTACTAAAGAATTGTTTATTTTATTTTTTTACTTTATTTTATTTTTGGAGACAGTCTGCCCACATGTTCCTGGCTGTCCTGGTACTCTCCATATAGTCCAGGCTGTCCTGAAAGTCACAGAGGTCTGACTTACTCTGCCTCCTGGATCCTGAGTGTAAAGATGTGTGTCACTATGCCCTGCTTAAGCAAGTCCTTAAATACTGCATTTAATATGAGTCATCATTTTTTTAAAAAAGGATTTTAGTATCTCAGGTGTGGCAGTTTTGACTTTTTCCAATGCATATCAAAATGTACTTAAACAACAATATACAACACAAAAGTAGTAGGAAATGAAGCAAATGGCATAGAAAATACCTGAGAAGCCAAGGGAATAGATTTACCTCAGTTCCTCAGCTAAGGCCTGTTGACGTATTTGAGGCCATTTTTGCCTCCTGAAGTCTGAACCACAAGGGGACTGATATACTTTAAGCTTTTTCAGACAGAAGAATAAGAACAGTCCTTCTGGAGATTTTAAGCCTTCTTATTCACCATCTCAGAGAAATCAGATTAAGTGGATCTTCATCAAATACATGCCGTAAAATTAAAATGAGTTCATGACACTCTAAGAAAGAACTCAGTATATAAGATCCTCACAGGCTCAAAACAGATCACCCCTCATTTGATTCAGCCTGTTCAGACGGTCACTCCATGGGCTCATGGTTTGCTGGCTTCCTGGGGACTGTAGCCTACATTCTGCCTCTGGCCTCTGCCTACCAGAGAGAACTTCCTCATATGCTTGCTTCCTAGCTTTGTTCCACCTCTTCATTCAACATCTCAGCTCAAACATCATTTCTCCAGGAGCCACCATATACCATACAGTCTCATATCACTTTATTCAATTGATCCTGAGCACCTAGCACCTAATGACAGCATGGTGGAACACACCTGTAATCCTAGCGCTTTGGAAGTAGAGGCTCAGAAATTCAGGTGCATCCTTAGTTACATGGTGATCAGACTAGAATACTTGGTGTCTTGTCTCAAAACAACAACAAGCACAAAAAGACACGTGTATGTGTTTGTATGTACGTGTAAGCTTTTGCATGCACATATACATGTGTGAAATGAAATGACTACTAACTCCTTAGGGAGGGGAAAGTAATGACAAATGGGAAACGACAATGGGAAATGGAGCAATTACTTCTGGACAAATAAAGAATACACACAGTGAGCCTGAGAGCTGAAGCGACTTCAGGATTTTAGTGTGAATTCTTCAATTTGAAAATATATCTTACTCTCCAACATTTCAACACATATTTTAGCCACATGGATATCACACGCAAGCTGAAGCTGCACTGAACAGAGCAGGAAGGAACACAAGCACCCTGCATGGGGAGGATCACAGAACAAAGCATGTTAGTAATGATACTGCCTTAGACTTTGTAACAATCCTATGTCCGGAGACTAAACATTTCTGTGAGTAAATATTTATTTGATTCAGTGTTTTTCTCAAAAATCCTACATCTTGTAAAGTGATAGAGTAAGTATTCAAATTGTTTTTGGCTTTGTTGATAATTCCTTATCAAATAAATCTTGCTGTTCAATTATCCTAATGCGTGTACTTGTAGATTCATTTTTATTTATATTTCTGTGTCCATAGGAGCATATTACACATGTGTTATGGTTGTACATGGACACAGAAAAGGTATCAGTTCACCTGCAGCTGTGGGCAGTTTGGGGCAGTTGTGAGCTACCTGAATGTGTGTTAGGATTATCACTCAGGACCTCTGCCAGACCAACAGGCATTCTTAACTGCTGATCCATCTCCCCAGCTTCATACCCCATATGTTTTAAATCTGTCCTTTCATAAAAGCGCATATATATAGTAGAGTTCTGAGTGAATGCAAAGCATTAATTTAATTTTCAGGTTTTACTTGTTTTTATATATGAGCTAACATTTCTAACCATTTTTTATTGCTCATTTTTTTTTTTATAGTTTACATGCAAACCCTCTAGTGTTTAAAAATAGTGTTCATGAGATGGGGAGATGGATCAATGGGTAAGAGCACTTGCTGTATGAGCATGAGGGCCCGAGTTTACATCTCTGGTGTCTAGTCACTTAAAGCCTGGCAATCCTATGTGTACCAGTTAACCCAGCAATAAAGAAGGTGGAGACAGGAGGATGGCTGAAACTTGCTGGACAGACAATGTAACTGATAAATTGCAAGTTTCAGGTTTAGGTGTCTATTCGTCTAAGTAACTTGTGTCCAGGACTAAGGTGGAGGGCATAGGACCGCTAATGTCCTCCTCTAGTCTCCATAGTCATGCACATGGGCACGGGTACCCGTATCCACCGGTACCTACCACATATATGCACGCATTCACAGATATGCACACACCACAAATAAACAATTAATGTAAATAAATGGTATTTATCTTTGACATTATAACATTATATTTAATGCTTAACATAACATTTTAAATTATACTTAATTAATTAATAAATATCCTGTATTAAGAGTAGTCATAACAGAGAACTGAATTTGATTTTTTTTTACTAACAAGAAAATATTACTTTTAAATAATTAAACAATCAAATGTTAAAAGTATTTTTGTTAGAGTATATGCTAAAATCTTAATCATCATTTTTCCTTACTAAATATTTACTGAAAAACTAAAATTGAACTTTTGACATTTGTTATAAACAGTAATTTTTAATTAATTGCTATTTACTTTTTGTATTTCATACTTAAAATTTCTCATATTGGTTTTGTGTTCCTATTTTCATTGCAAGTTAGAAATACATTTTCAAGTCCATGAAATACAAAATGCATTACATTTTGGATGATCATCATTCCTATTTTAAAACATTCAATATACAAAATACAAGTTCCACTCATCTGTAGTGGTTGGACCAATAAACGGAAATTTCAACAGAGTTAATAGAATAGCCCCTTTCTCATTACTGGATTTGAATTGCTAACGATGACCTTTTACGCTGTCTTAGGATGCTGTTAAAGTGAACACATAGTTCCAATCCGGCAGCTATTGAGCTGCTGCCAGTTTGTAAGTGCCAATCAACACATGGATACATGATGGAGATGCTCCCTCTCCACCAGAGCACTTCAACAGCTTTTTACCTCACAGTGTTGTAACACTATGGTGCATAAGAAAATTTCTTTTTTTTTTTTTTCTCTGCTTATGACATTTATTTCAAATGTATTTTCATAAATATAAAATGATAGTAAAATATTCATTATGATTGCATCCCTCCAAATTGATTATGAACAATCTTTTTAGTGGCTCCAGAACCATTCTTTTTTTTTTTTTTTCAATGCAGTTTATTCAGGAACATTGAACAATCCTCGGACCCCGGGGAAAGCCAGCCCACAGCTTAAATAGCCTCTGGGTAGCCAACCCAGGCGTGCCACGGGGGCAATGCAGATAGGTCCACATACATGGAAGCAAGCCAGATCCTCGGCCTTAGCCAAATGTGGAGTTGTTCGTGACAGAGAGCACTCACCATCGGGAAGGTGGAAGGCGGAAACCAGCTCCATCTTTAAGGCATAGCATTCCGCAGCTTTCTACAGTTCCCCCTTTTTGTTTTAGACGCATCAGGCAAGAGTAGAGGTCTGATCTCTGATATTAGAAATAAATTGGGACTTTGTACAGATGTTCATTTAGGTGTCATCCACCCAAAGAGCATCAGACAGTCCGATACCTTTTTCTCAGAGGCGGGACCTGGGGCATCAACCCGCATGCAATCAGACATGCTCTTCTCGAAAATTTCTAAATAGCAATGATGACCTTCCAAAACCAATCCATGTTGAAAACTCTCCTGACTGAGTGGTGCTCATTTGACAGCCAGCATGAACATCCCAAGGCTGTGCTTCGTTCAGTTGAAAATGATATTCCAAATTGATTGTGTAACAGAGAATGAAGCAGATTCATTTGGAACTGCACCACTGTTAACCCCTGAACATTAAAAAAAGAAAACACTTGGCAGCTGAAGAAAGTTGCTGACCAGTAATTTATATGTGATCAGTTGCACATACAGTTGCAAGTTAACAGTACTCTAAGAGTACTTTGATATCAACTTTGATCAGAAATACCTGAAATAAATTAGTAAATACGTAGGAAAATGGCTACTATGCAAATTTCTGAAAAATAAAAAGGATTTGACCCTGTAGAAAAGAAAAGCAGTGTGCTTCTCTAAAAAGCTGTGTGGTCTGTAAGGCGGAGGACATGCACAAAGAGAGAGATACTTAATTGGTCAACAATGTTGCTAAGAGCATAGGAAACTAAGTAGATCTTTATGTGAACACGGATCAAAGGTGTGGAAGCTGGACAGACGCAGCCAGGGCAAGTAATTGGGGACAAAATGTTACACTGATCTTTGATTGGGAGGTAGGGTCTGTTTGAGCACACAGCTCAAATTCATGCAAAAAGGAAAAACAAACCAATAAAAGAACAAACAGAAAGAACTCCAGGCAACTAAGGAGAACAGAGAATAGGAAAAATAGTCTTCTCCAGGGAGGAGCACACCAGTTAGTTATCTAGTACCTAATGGATAGCCTTGAAAGCATACATGCAAACAACAATATACTGACTGAATAGGTCATATTTAGGAATACACATACATATACATACATACGTGTTTGTGCATGTAACAACAATTTTTTAAAAGAGGCCATGGAATTAAAAGACAATAAGGGGTGTGAAATGGGTGGGTTTGAAGGGAGGAAAGAGAAGGGAGAAAAGATGTGATTATATTATAATCACAAATAAAAAAATAACACGGCTAATAATGTTGCTAGTGGTTTTCTTTTTTTCTTTTATTGTTATATAGTGAAAGTGCTAACTATGTCATATAATATCCTTAGATATTAGCCTTAGGTAAAATCACGTTTGAAAAATAATTGTTAGTTTTATCTGAATATTAATAAATTGTATTAATACTTTCTATTGAAATTGGAACATTTTCCCATGGAATTATTTTAGATTGTGCTTATGTTCAAGAGTTCTTTCTATTTTTTTTTTCTTAGCATCATCTGGTATAGCTATACACTGTGCATTTTGTTTTTTCTTTTCTTTCCCACACTTAGAGCTTCCTTCCTTCTCCTTGAGACAAGGAAGTTCCAAGTCTCCAGCTCAAGGTTTCTACACTATAATGTCCCTCAAAGTAGAAATTTGTTCATATGAACCATGAGAGGAAGAAAAGGAAACACATAATAATATGTCACTTATTCTAAAGGAAACATCTGTTCCCTCACGTAAGTGATAGGTAATTTAAGCTAACAATGTCTATGATATACAAATGAGTGAATTCAGCAGTAAAGATTTCAAGGTTTCACTCTTATTCAAGATTTATCTGGCTTGTCCCTTCCAGGAAACTTCAAACTCACAGCATTTATCTTTCATTTAAAAAACTGAAGTGTATGCAAAATTCATGAAGCAAAGTGTGTGTTTAAAGGGATAGCAGAAGCAGTCAGGCTTGTTCGGTCCCCCAGAAACTATCTCTCTTTTTTTTTTTTTTCTTGGAAAGTTAAGGTCAGTGTCATCTGATTTTTTTTTTCTTCACAAAAAACAGTATTTGGAGGTTATTGGTTTTTATCTTGTGTCAAAATAAAACCCACACTTTTATTTTCAGAAGTGGAGCCTACCACACCAATCTTTATTAGCTTTTTACAATGGTGAAGTCAACTCCTGAGTTACAGTTAGGGTTAGGACTAGAGCTAGGGTTAAGGTTCGGCAGACCTTCAATAGTAAGAGGTTCGGCAGACCTTCGATAATAAGAGGAACACGAGGTCCACAGAAAACAATTAGCAGATATGTGAAAATAGAGGTTGGACAATAAGTGAGAACTTAGATTACAATTGCAACGAATAAGGTTAATAGAGATTGAGGGGGAAAATCTTTATATTGGATGTTTTTCTTGCAGGCATCCCAAATCACCACCCAAAAGCCTCTCCATAGGTTTATTAAGTTTTTGTTATTAATAGTAGAATTAAGGTAATTCAGGACATCAATTTTTTTAAGATGCTGAGTCTAAAAACAAGTATGTAATGGTATCTCTAATTAACTATCTGATTGAATGAGTTATTCCAATGACCTCCAAGAATGACAATCAACAGTTAGACCAACATCATTTGTTGAAGATGCTAAACTTAAATCAATCAGTGGGGTAGACAGTCATTCGGTACAGTATGTCAGTGATGCTCTGAGGATGACTACCTCTTCATTTGCCTTTTGAAGTAACAAGCCAAGTGAATACCTTCATATATATGGTCATTCTTTTAAAAAAATATAGTTATTTACTTATTTATTACAATTTATTCACTTTGTATCCCCACTGCAGCCCCCTCCTTTGTCTCCTCCCAGTCCTACCCACCCTCTCTCTTCTTACACTATGCCCTTTCCCTAGTCCCCTGATAGAGGAGGACCTCCTCCCTTTCTATCTGACCCTAGCCTATCAGGGCTCATCATGGCTGGCTGTATCATCTTCCTCTGTAGCCCGGCTAGGTTGCAACCCCAAGGGGAGCTAATAAAATAGCCTGCCACTGAGTTCATTTCAGAGACAGCCCTTGAAACCCTTACTAGGGAACCCACTTGGAAACTGAGTAGCCATGGGCTTCCTTTCAACAGGGGGGTCTAGATCCTCCTCATGCATGGTCCTTGGCTGGAGTTTCGGTCTCTACTGTCTTTCTTATTTTTTTTCTTGTATCTCCCTCTCCGCATGAACATATCAGTTCTTGAAAAAAATAAATCATATTTTCAAGATTGAGAGCATGATTGGAAGAGCAAGCAGAACAGTCAAAGAACAATTGTCTCCCACCTGGAGATCTTGTAAGTAAGAAAGGAATATATTTCCTCTCTAGAGAAATCCAGTTTAAAAACAGAATGAGTTCATATCCTACATTCTTCAATATCCAGATGTCTTTTATACATGCCACTCCCAGGGTTCCTTTTCCTTTTTTTCACAATTTATTCCTTATATATCCCGATTGAAGCCCCCTCCCTCAACTTCCCCAATTCCACCCTCTGTTACTTTCCCCCCTCTCCCCTTTTCCTAGTCCCCTGAAAGGGGGACTTCTCCACCATTGCCAGCTGCCCGTAACTAGTTAAATCTCATTCGGGCTGCCTGGATCCTCTTCCTCTGTGTCCTGGCAAGGCGGCATCACCAGGGGCAGGTGTTCAAAGAGCAGTCAACAGAGTTCATGATTGAGGCAGCCCCTGCTCTCCTCCCTCAGAGATCCACATGGAGACGGAGCTGCCAATTGGCCACATCTGAGAAGGGGGTCTTGGTCCTCTCCCGGCATAGTCCTTCTTTGGTACATCAGTCTCTGCAGGAACCCCTGGGCTCACATCCTTTAGCTTTCTTGGTTTAGTTGTGGATCTCCTGTCCCCTCCGTGTCCATTTATCTCCATCCCTCTCTTCCATGAGACTCCCTGCGCTCTGCCCAAAGTTTGGCCGTGAGTCTCTGCTTCGATCCTCTGTTAGGTGGATCCTTACAGAGGACACTTTATAGTTAGGCTACCATCCCGTTTCCCCTCTTCCACCATTTCTGGTATCTATCGCGTTTGCCATTTTGAATGAGGTTTAAGCATCCTCCCTAAGCAAAGCTGATAATACTGATGTTTACGAAAACAGAATTCAAACAAGATGGCTTAAAACTATATACTGTTCATCTTAGGGCTCTTGTATTAGGAACAGCTAGAAGCCACTGTTATCTAATACCCCGTTCCTACTCTCATTTTCCAACCTTGATTTTATATATAATACTAGAATATACTGATTACCCATGCTTTGACAAAAATGTTCAAAGAAACTTACGATTAATCTTGAAGGTAATCAAAAGGCCATAAATTCATTAATTCAGAATATCTAAAATAGGCAAATTCTCCTTCAAAATTTTAAATGAGTGATTTCTAGTGTTGCAAGAAAGACCATTCTAAAACTGTTATCAGTCCCTGCAATTATTTTGAACAAAATCTGTAATAAGTATTAGAGAACAACAGCAGTACTCTACAGGAGCCCCCAGTGCAATTCTGTGCACCCTGGCTCCTACTGTGTGTCCTCAATTCACTGTGCTTGCTCTGTGACATGACTGGTACACACTTGCCGTTGTTTCGATGTGAAATGAGTAGCCTAACATTTCACACAATCTCTCTGCATTTTTTTCCTTGGCGTTATAAGTAAGGGCTTCGCAACACTACTGTTGTCAAAGGCTAGCCTCTAGCCCTCTAGCGTAAGGTGGCTTTCCCCCTTTCCCCTTCACTCTGAGCCATTTCCCTTGCACCCCCCTGCTTACTTTGCCCCCTGACGACTGTTTCACTTGACACGATGGAGACACTTAATGCAATCCGCTGGCACACTCCCTATTTTCCTGGCATCTTGGGCGACATGATTAGAACAGAAGTCGTTACAGGGCTGTGACTGAGTTTATTTAAAATAAGGACACAATTTTATATGATGACAAGGGCAAACTGTAAGAGATACTTAGGAACTAACCGAATGGACCAAAAAAAAAAAAAAAAAAGTAGAATAATACAGCAGTAACTGCAGTGAAGTAGTGAGTTCAAAGGGAAGACCACGTGACAGTGTCTAATTCACACTGTGTGTAATGTGGACATCATATTGTAGTCAGCAAAGCGTAGTGAGGAAACCTGGATGCTCTGTATATTTGCTTTCTCATTGGGGATTAAAATGAGTCTCTACTTTTATTTTTTTCCAATAGATAGAGAGAGGAGGAGGGGCAGATGTGGGTTTATGTTTGCATACCTTCATGTATTGTTGAACAGTTAAATAAAATTGGTTAAATGTATTGTTTTTTTGTGCACCAGTTTTTCGAGAAGCTTAGGGCTTTCGTTGTTTTTGGTGCAGGTGTGTGTGTGGGAGAGAGAGAGGGAGAGAGAGAGGAAATGAGAGACCTTTAAATATATTTTCACTTTCCATTGTCTTCACAGGCCTTCCCCACCTTCTCACCTACCCAACTTTCTCTCTTTCAAAAAGCACACAATAATAAAAAAATCAGTAGAAATTAGACAAATCTGTACCAATGTTTAATGACAGGAAAGTACAAAATTTCTCTCACGTTATGTCCAGCTGCACCGTAGATCTCCTATGCTGATTCCTCTGATTTACCAAGCTTTTCACACTGTAACCAGCTCCTACCCATCTCCTACCAAGTCCTAGAGGCAGTCACAGCCCAGGAAATCATGGAGTATGTGTCTATCTTTCTTTGGATAATTTTGCTTAGAATAATATCCTCCAAGATCATTCATGGTGGCACAAATGGAAACATTTTCTTTATAATTCAGTTCTGACAAAAGCTATTGCCAGGAAATGCTGAAACGCACCATAGCCAAGTTTTCTGTGCCTTGGGCTTTCTCTCTTTTATTTTTATTCTTTAATTTTAATATGCTTTTTAATTTAACTAGAATTATATCAATTTCTCTTTTCTCTTTACTTACCCTACCCCACTCAGCTATCCTTTCTTAAACATCTCTCATGCTCCCCCTTCAAATTATATGTAACAGTAATAACCAAAGAGAAAGAGATTTTTTTTCTGTCTTTAAGTGGAGATATAAATATCTGTCCACTGATTTTATAGTAAAGCCATTTCCTGAAGCCAGTGAGATATCCATTGTCCTGGGATTCCTCCCTCTTAGAATCACTTTATGCATTGTCAAAAGCTCTTGTTCCATTTTTACTTTTTCTTCCTTTCGACAAAATATCATTTTGCTGTTCACTTGGTAATTATCATAGGTAAAAAAATAATCAGAAGCCCTAAGAGTATTTTAAGACTTAATTGAATTGGAGAAAAACTCATTTTTATTTCATAGTTAAAGCACTGTTTAAAGTGAGCACTGAGCTGTCAATCAAAATAAAAGAAGGAGCAACAGGGCCTTGTGTAGTGATGGAAAGGTGATGTATGAGATTTACCAGGTTAAAATTTGAATTTATTCGTTTCAACCAATCATGAGATTCCGTCATCATTTAGGTGTTACATGTGTCTTGTATGAATTAAAACCCATGTCCTCGCAAGGCGCATGAATTAGGGAATGTTTTATGTGTTAATGAGGTCTGATTGTTTTACTGTGTCAGATGCTGTTCTTCACAGGCTGTTGGAAAATTCTGACACTTATTTGAAAGCACTTGAAATTATTCTTTTAAATACAGGATTGTTTTATTTGGCTAACATCATCAAAAATTATTTTAACTGAAATTACTGGATGAGGCTCTTTCAGTGTTTAAAGTGTTATAAATAGCAAAGTCATTAAGTAATGCTGAAACTGGAATTTTAAAGGTGGTAACCTGAGAGATGTGAATTCACCTACCAAACAGTTCCAAGCACTTAAAATATTTTACAATAGCCTTTAGCAGTTACAATGTATCTACTATAACTGTCTGTGAGAATCTACATACATGATTGCATTAAAATTAGGAAACAACATGAGACTTTGTAGAGTTTTAAGGCTTTTGCAACTGCACGGAAATTAGAGCTTTCCTCCAGATCAAGATTCATAGATAATCATTTAGTAAAATGACCAATATCATTATTATAGAAATGTCACTTATAAAACATCCATATATATATATATATATATATATATATATACATATATATATATACATATATATGTCCCTTAAGATTTTCAAACTCTGATGATAGAAAGTGGTATAAAGAGAGAATAATTGCTATCTAAAACAGAATGAAAAGTCAGCAGCAGAAATACTTTTTTGAGGACTGAGGATGAGACCACTATAGTGTTCAGGAATACAAGGGGCCAGTTTTTTTAAACATTTGAGTTGTGTCTCAAAGTATAATATCAAAAAGAGAAGGACGCCTAAACCATGGGAGCATTTTTACATGGGACAGAAAAACAGCAAGCATCTTTCCATTCACAGCTGCAGTGTTAATGTTAAACTCAGATCTCATTATATGTTAAATACTCATTGTACTCAGGACATGCAATAAGCCATTTCAGAGGATATCCTTAGCACCCGAAATTAAAACTGTTATACATGAACTATCACTTGTAAGATGAAAACCTGGAACAACTCAACCAAATATTAAAACAAGGACATACGTACCTGTAGCACACACTTATTACAATTTTACAATATTCAAACACTATCAGAAGAATGAAGGGATTGTGTGTATTGTCACAGCAGTTTGAACTTACTCTCTAATTTTTTTCGTTGTTTTCATGAACTAAATAGAATTGTGAGCCAATCAATTCCATCTCAGCTGTTCCTCTTGTATATCTCCACTATTTGTTAAACTTTTTTATGTCACCACATGAAGATTATTCTGGCTTCAAGAATTTTTTACTATTCTAGAGTATCTATGATACCTATTTTTATTAATTCATATGTTTTTATCATTCAAAATTTACACACAATCCATGTTTTATAATGAGCTAGTTTAGATGGTAGCTCATGTCTCTCTACCACTACTCACATAAGAAGGGACAATAAGAGCTAAGAGCAGAACTTAGTCTTTTAAAAACCTCCACTGGTCTTTCTATCTCCCACTTCTTTCATAAGATTCCCTGCACTCTGCCCAAAGTTTGGCTATGAGTCTCAGCCTCTGCTTTGATACCTTGCTCAGTAGAGTCTTTCAGAGGCCGTCTGTGGTAGGCTCCTGTCCTGTTCCCTGTTGCCTCCTGTTTCCGATGTCTATCGTGTTTGTCCTTCTGAATGAAGATTGAACATCTTCCCTAGGGTCTTCCTTGGTGCTTCGTGTCTTTAGGAACATAGATTTTACTATGTTTATCCTATGTTATATGGCTAAAATCCACTATGAGTGAGTGCATATCATAAGTGTCTTTCTCAGTTTCCAACTGGGGTGCTTAGTAAGGGGAGCAGGGACCTTCTCTGGCCTGAACTCAGTGCCTGACTCTCTGATCACCAACCCGTATCAGGTGCAGACCTGCAAGGCCACAGAAAAAGACAATGCAACCAATGAGACCTGACAGGCTAGGATCAAATAGAAAGGGAGGACCTCCTCTATCAGTGGACTAGGGGAGGGGTATAGGAGGAGGAGAGGGAGGGAGGGTGAGATTGGGAGGAGATGAGGGAGGGGGCCACAACCGGGATACAAATTGAATTAAATTGTAATAAATGATAGTAATTTAAAAAAGGAAAAAAAAAAAACCTCCACTGAAGTGATGTTCTAAAATCAATTTGCATATACCATACATTTATCGGTGATAGCAATTTTTAAAAAGAGCTGACCTCAAGGTAGTGACATAGGATCAAGGCCATCCATCGCTATACACTTTCTGTAAGTTCCAAACTGAATTATTTTGTGACAGAAAGCTTTTCTTCGAATGTGCTCCTTGAAGAACTGTCTTGTTTTCAGAGAGGAAGGTCTTCGGGTTCTTATTTCGATCGGGACAGAGAACATTTCGTGGAGTTTATTATTGGAAGCACAGTCGCCGCTGCGCGCTGTGTGCTTTCCTCTGCTGTAATGTGTTTCTGATTAGACGGGAAAACACACACACATTCTCCCGAAATCCAGATGCTCTTCCTATAAGATAAACCTATCTTTTAATTAGAAAATCAACACTCTTAGCTTCCAAGTGATTGTCTCCAATCTCTATTAAATAACTACCCACCCACGGGTTTCCAGACACCATGATTGGGAAATACGCTTAGAGCTCTCTTAACTCTTTAGATGATAAATAACTTGCTTGACACTGGGACAAGCAGGTACATCTAGGTCCCGGGGAGACTGGGCTTTCAAATCAGGTACAATTGTTTTGCTAGTGCTGCCTTTGTTTATCTGACTTATAATTTCCTACCTTGATATCAGGAATTTAAGTGATTAAATCCATAAATTTTGCCACAAATCCTCAAAAGAATTAACTCCTTTAGGAAAAAAAAATACACGTTTGGAATAAACAAAAGTTCTTGAGCTTATTCTGTCTGACCTGGGACCTGGCTGAGAGGTGCTCACATTCTTGTGTCCATTTAGACATATGATGTGGGAAGGACTGTGTTAATCTGTGCAAAACGTTACAATGACTGCATGAACCACTTCTTTACAACGTGTCATTGAAAATGATGACTACAGTTCTTCCTCACAAGTGTTTCTCTTGACAGGTGTTGACAGAAGACAACCTTACACTTACATGAGAAGAGCAAGGTAGAAACTGATTTCTACCACTGAGCTCTTGATTGCTCCAAATGTCCCTTCGGAGATTCCCAAATCCATTAACATCTAGAGCAATGATGTGTGACATAGTTTGGATTCAGAATGTCCCTCAGTGGCTACCATATAGGGAAAAGAAGAGGGAAATAAGCCAGAAGAAGAGCCCCCGTGTCTTGGTGAGGAGAAATGGCACTTCATATCCTGTTAAGGTGTTCCCAACTGTATGTTTCACGTGCTAGCAACTTGAACGAATGCAATCACTATGCCCTAGACTTTTAAGAAGATGTCCACCCATGGGTGTATCAGAAGCCAGGGCTGCAGCGTAGCATCATAATAAGACAAAAATGATACAAGCCAGTGCTAAGTAATAGAGTAGAAAACCCTGTCAGTCTGAAATCTAGTCAAAGTTTACAGCATTCCTTCTTTGAAGGTACAAGTTTAGGACTTTTTTTTTTTTTTTTTCTGAAATGGGAACAGATGTGTTACAATCTACTCTCAGAGAAAATATGTCACCTGTCTTCTGGAAAACATTCTTTAGTTCCTTGGTCTGACTTGTGAAAGGATCTAGGAACTATGACCAAAAATAATCATGTGAAATAAAATGTTCACATGACTTTATGCAAACCACCCAAATGGAGCAAAGGACAAGAGTTAAAAGTCAAAGGATGGAACATGTTTTCCATAGGAGGGAAGCACTAAGATTCAATGAGGGAAAAAAGAGTGACCACGGATGATGGCATAGGAGGGCCAGTCAGATTAAGAAAAGTTTATGGGCCTAATAGTCAGTGAGAAGAAGCTACAGTGACAGGTCATGAGGACAGAGGAGATGTCAGTGTTGGAAAGGCACTTCCGGATATACTCCGCTACCGCAGTGTTGGCTGCGGTAGCGGAGTATATCGGGAAGTGACTAAGGAGCAAGGCTGTGTAGGTGAAGGCAGGGAGGCCAGAGACCTGCTCAGGAAGAATCTATGTTATTTTTAAATTTACTGCACAGTGGAGACACAAAGGACATGGCAGAAGCCACAGAATCTGCTATGCACGGTATAGTTCAAGAGCAAGGAAGAAGGACATTTCCAGGAAAAATAAAACCAGTGCAATGGAAGGAACTTGTAAGTCAAGTTGTTTACTTGCTTTGTTTTGTTTTTATTTTTTACCATTTTATTGTTAATAAGTAGTTTGGTGGTTGCATATATTCTTTTTATTTATATTACGTTGAGATTATAATACAATCACACCATTTTCTCCTCTCCATTCCTCTCTCCAAATTCTGTCTTTTGCACCTCCTTGATCTCTTTCAAATTCATAAACTCTTTTTTTCATAAATTGCTGTTGCATACCACCATTATTTTACACATGTATAGTTAAGCATAAAAAGTTAACACTGAAGTAAATTTGCATGCATTTCTATCTTCTCGTTTCACTAAAACAATTACAAATTTAACTGTCTTTCTCAACTCTTGAGGAAAATAACTATGGCTTATATAGTTAACATGCTAATATATTTATTTTTATTTGTTTTTAAATTAATATATAAATAATAGTTTCGCCATGGATTTTGATACATATTTTGCTTTGAGTCTTGTTTCAACTTCCCTTCTTTCTATTCCTCCTGCTGCTGATCTATCCTCCCCTTGAGAATTACTTTCTAGCTGTATGAAGAGGCTAATTTTTTAATATGACATATTTACTCCCTCACTTTTAAAACCTCAATAAAATAACAATGTAATATAAAAATGTATTAATGATGAACTTAGTTAAATGGGAGGAGATCCCACAGGTGACAGGAAATTTTATCATATTTTTGGAAAACAGTACAGATTTGAAGTGTTAGGAAATATAAAGCTGAGAGGGAGATTATTCTGCTATGAAATTTACATAGAATAATGGAATGGAACCTTTTCTATCTGGGTTTAATATGTATTTCATCAATAGAAATTCTAAATTATTTAAATATCATTGTAGAGCGAGTCAAAAATTATAGTAATTTTGTTGATTTACAAATATTCATCCTTTGATATGAATAGTATATAAAACACCATTTTCAAATATATTTGCATACTATAATTTTTGAAGTGGTTATTCTCATTTTTGTTTTATAGGTGTGGAAATGAAGACACACTAGATTGCATTCAGTGTTGTTAAACTGATAAACATTAAATTCAGGATTTGATCTGGCAGTGCAGCTCTATAATAACATTTTAGCTACTATATTATACCAGTTTATAAAAGTAACTATTTTGACATTGCTGTTATAAGATCAAAAACTTTAAATTGTATTTAAATTTACATTTTGAAATGCAGAATTATTCTCCATGTATTAACAGACTTATATTTTTAAGCCTTAAATGCTTCTATGTCAATGTCTACACTGTTCATGAAAATGTCAAGGATGAAATTTCAAGGTCCATGTATGGATTTGACCTAGGCCCCCTACACATTTGTACCCAATAGACAGCTTGGTCTTCATGTGGGTCCTCTAGTAGGGAGAGCGGGGACTGTCTCTCACAAAGACCCTCTTACATGCTTTTCCATCACTTCTTCCTGGTGGAGCTGCCTTGCCAGTCCACCTTGGTAGAGGATGTGCTCAGTCCTGATAAGCATTAATGTGCTTGGATGGGTAGGTGGCAGAGCTCTCCTTCTTTTAGGGGGAGAGAAGGGAGAATACAAGAAAGAGGGAAGGAGGAGATAAGGACATTACAACCCTCCTGAAGATACCTGATAAGCTAGAGCCAGATGGAAGGAGAGGAGGACACCCCTTCTCAGTGGACTTGGAAGGAGGCAGGGAGGAGATGAGGGAGGGAGGGGAGGATTGGGAGTGAAAAAGGGAGAGGGCTACAGCTGGGATACAAGTGAATGTATAAAATTATTTAAAACTAAAAAAAAAAAAATTAAAAAAAGAGAAGGAGGATGGGACCAAGAGAGGAGGGAAGAGGCTCTGACTAGGATATAAAGTGAATGAATGAATGAATGAATGAATGAAACAAAAATTACAGTTATCTATACAGTTCATAGTGCTGTAAGTTTCCTTTTTTTTCTATCTGAACTTAGATTCTACGAACATAACTGAAGAGAAAGTAGTCTATATGAAACATATTTAACACTAGGAGTCAATGGCCTTACTGTGTAAAAGAGTACCAAGAAGAGAGAGTAAGATTATGTACTAGGAAAGATAATTATCTATGTTTAAACAAGCTTTATATATTTATACCTCATGCCATCCTCTGTGTATGTGCTTTATTAGAGTTAATAGAGATGGATAAATAGAATCAATACAATCAAAAAGAGACTTTAAAACTTATAGCTTATAAAAGATAAAATTAACTCTAGCACTCAGTCAGTAGAGCAAACAAAAACCCAGACGTGTGTTTAGTATATGAATAAACATAAACAATTAAGGAAACATCTCAATGACAAAAATTTAATACTGAGCTGCCCAGTGAAATTGTCCACATTTATCTGAATTGGAAATTCCCAGGAAGGGGAGGTAAAATCATTTAAAAAAAATTAACTATCCAAAAAGGAAGCTATGGAAAATAAGGGTCAGAAGTTCACTTGTTCCACTTATTTTTTATTATTATTCCCATTAATTTTAGGAGAAAATAGAACAGATGGAAAATACGCATTAAAGTGTATTTGAGTTGTTTCCTGAAACTGAAATCTGGTCGATAGTCTTTCAATAGACGTTACAGTAATTTGGAATCTGTTTTCAGTTTTCTATGCTCCTGTCTTCCAAAGATGAAACTGTTCATGGGGGGGTATATCATATATCATACATCACAGTATATGTGATGACTTACATATCAGTAAGTTGGGGCATACAATGAGCTGAAAGTACAGATATGCCTGCGCTTTAGACACTTTAGCTTTGGCCCTGTGACTCTTTTGCCTGTCTATAAATCACAGCCAGATGCTTGTGTCCTTTTCTGCGTCCTTCGTGATGATCAGTATTATAGTAAGTGAATTCTTTTCCTAACACTGTGAGAAATTTACATAAGTCATTGAATTCACAAGAGTTCGTGGGAACCTCTGACCTATAGCCAGTCGACCAGGGCACAGATGACACCCTGACACCCTGGACTATAACCAGCAAAGGAAGTGGGGGTAAACTGATGGGACTGAGCCCAAAGCCTTGAAGTCTGATCCTGAACAGAGATCAGTAGTGTTAAAACTGAGTCCAGCTGGAGGATGCCAAGGGGATGGCCCCTCCCCAAATGGAGAATTTCTTGGTGTAAGGAAACAAAGGTCCACAGGTAGCATTGGAAGTGCAGTGAATGAGTACCCTGAGGATTCAGCAGTGGATCCACAGGAAAACCACTCAACGGGCTCTTATGAGTTCAATTACACACACCCTGTAATGAAAAGGTTGGGTCTGCTCAACTGTAAGGGGCTGGTGCTCACTTCGGATTTTGTAAGCAGTTTATTTTTGAGAATACTGTTTCAGTGGAGTAGATGGCAAGCTTCGGATACTGTATACATTGAGAGAGAATTAAAAAAAAAAAATCTCAGTGCTGAGACCCAAAACACCTGCTGAGGGTAGCAAACTAGGAACTCCTTGAGAAATCAAGCCTATGACTCCAAACCACTATAATTGTGGAGAGAAAAATAATCCTTATTTCATGTTTTATTTAATGAGGCATTTGTGGTCTGATTAATACTGTTCTGTGTTTATATAGTTGCGGCTAATACCAATAAGGATCAGAACCCTGATCTCTTCTAAAAACACAGTGAGTGCTGATGTAATTTAGTCGAAATATATTCATAAAGAACTTATCCCATGGCAGGTGGCATGTCTTACCACCTTTAAATTAACACAAAATGAGAACAATTTACAAATGAACTAAAGAAAAAGGCATTTGTTTTCATTATTTTAATGTATAATTTCATGCAGAGGTGTGAAATTTAAAAAAAAATGTTGAAATAGGGTAAAACAGGAAAATATGGCCCTTTGTGTCTTCTAGACTTGTCTGTACATACATGTTTTATATACATGTTAGTTAAGAACAAAGACTGTGCCAGGTGCACTGGCTTAAGCCTTTAATCAACAGCATGCAGGAAGGCAGAGGCCGGCAGAGTTTTACAGATGTGAGGACAACCAGGGCCACACTCTATCCCCTACCCACACACCAAAAAGGGTGCAGACTGAACTCAAATGTGCTAGGTTTCACGTATGGCACTGACACTGTATGACTTTATATTATGTACATTTTTTTCTTGATGAGACAATGTATACAACTTTTTAAAAAATATATGGAGCCATTTTATTATTAACCACAAAGTTAGATAGTGCCTGGCTGGCACTTAATTCAGGTTACCACTGTCATCATCACTTGCCTGAAGGCATATGTGCACAAATAGGTTATAATACATCTTTATATGTATATACACACATATACATGATTATGTCCGAATATATGTACATATATAGCAAATAATTTTCAACCTTAGATATATAACTGAAAGGAAGACCTTCGAATACGATGTGCCTGATACCTTAAATTTACATTTTCTCTTTTATCCAGTTAAGAAATCAGTAGGAACTTATTTCCCCTGCTGACTCCTGAACTGCAGCCATCAAAGGAGTCAATATCCTGGGGCCTGGCAATGGAGGTGTTCCTACCAAAATCCTCAAACACTCATTTTTTTTTTAAGTACTTCTAGCAGTTTTCTCTTCCAAAGGATGCTAGGAATTAATAAAACACAGGCATGGTACATTAAGGTTAGTTACCGAGTGCACATTGCTGTCCTTGTGACTTGGTTCTTGTGCGAATCTTGCCCAGCGGTCATGCCACCTGCAACAGCCTCTACACTTTCCCTCGCTCGCAAAGACTGAAGGACACACCGGACCTGACACATTCGTCACTCTACAAGTAGTTTGAATCTACTTTCTGTGATGCAGAAGTTCAATCCTTCCTTATTTTAAAACAACCATACTACATAAATAAAATCTTGAATGCTATCTGGTCCACCAAGTATTTGTTGTCAATAGTATTCAAAGGAACATACTCTGATAATCAAAGCATTTGACACAAATGCATATCTTTAAGCAGGTTTTCCTAAAACACCACAAATAGACTCAATTCTTACAGTTCTTGACATTGAGTTTACAATTTCTCAATAATGAATTCTTCTTTCTTCTAATGTGCACATTATGTAATCTTTTATTTAATTATTTATTGTACAATTCATATTTATTAATTATTTAGGAATGAATGTTGGAAAAATGAAAACTGCAGAAAGGTGAGATTATTTTTTCTTTTTTAAAATTTTATTTATTATTTATTGCAATTTATTCACTTTGTATCCCCATTGTAGCACTCTCCGTTATCTCCTCCCAGTCCCACCTACCATCCCTCTTCTCCTCCTATACCCTTTCCCTTGTCTCTAATAAGGGAGAACCTCCTCCCCTTCTACCTGACCCTAGCTTATCAGGTCTCATCAGGGCTGGCTGCATCATCTTCTTCTGTGGCCTGGTAAGGCTGCACCCCCCAGGTAGAGGTGAACAAAGAGCCATCCATTGAGTTCATGTCAGAGACAGCTCCTATAGCCCTTACTAGGAAACCCACTTGAAAACTGAGCAGCCTATGGGCTTCCTCTGAGCAGGGGATCTTGGTCTTCTCCATGCATGGTCCTTGGTTGGAGTAGGAGTTTCTGCAGGACCCCCTCTGGGCCTGTTTTTATTTTTATTTTTTGTTGGTGGTAGTTTTTTTTTTTTTTTTTTTTTTTTTTTTTTTTTTTTTTTGGCTCTGTGATGTCCTTGTGGAGTTCCTGACCAATCCTGGTTTTCTGGAAATTTAAAGCAGTCATTTAAATTACCAAGGGGAAAGATCTTCATAAACTCAACACTAATTCTAAACATGACTCTTTCTCATTAAGGGTTTTTTAGTTAGCATGCTGTTCCATTACTGATATTATTTCTATGATGACAGCAATCTGACAATTAAAATTATCTTTAAAATAATTTAATTTAAATTATTTTTAAATTAAAATGGTGACTGACTCTTTTTTTCCAGTGTTAGACAGGAAATCCAAACTTCATCTGGGATGAGGGACAGAGCCTCTTCAAATGGGGTACAGCTTTGTGACTCATTTATTTATTTATTACAATTTATTCATTTTGTATTCCTGCTGTAGTTCAACCCCCTCATCTCCTCCCAGGCCCATCTAACCTGTCTTCACCCCCTATACCCTTTCCCTAGTCCCCTGATAGGGGAGCACCTCCTCCCCCTCTATCTGACCCTAGCCTTTCAGGTCTCATCAGGGCTGGCTTCATCATCTTCCTCTCTGGCCTGAAAGGCTGCATCTGCCCAGGGTTTGGTGATCAAAGAGCCAGCCACTGAGTTTGTGTCAGAGACAGCTCCTGTACCCCTTACTAGGGAACCCACTTGAAAACTAAGCAGCCTATTGGCTTCCTCTGAACAAGGGGTCTATGTCCTCTCCATGTTTTGTCCTTGGTTGGAGTGTTGGTCTCTGCAGGAACCTGGGCCTAGTTTTTTTTTTTTTTTTGGCTCTTTTGGTCTCCTTGTGCAGCTCCTGTCCCCTCCAGGTCTTTCTAGCTCCCCCTTCTTCCATAAGGTTCCCTTTACTCTGCCCATTTGGAAGAAGGGAAGGTAGAAAGTTTTGTGACTCTCAATAGTTTTTTTCTCATAATAAATATTAAAACATACCCATTTTCGTTCAACAAGAATCAGAATCAAAGGGTGTTATGTTTTATGAAAATCAAGTGACAGCTAAACAACTGTTACTTTTGCATTGTGTAAGGACTCTAGATTTTTAGAAATTTACATGCAGTCTTTTTAATATAGGAATTAACATCTCTATAGGGTCATTTCAATGAACAATACAAATCAGCATGTTCCTCGTTGATTAAACTAAGGTCAGCATTTAGTGTATGTAAACAATATCATTTTCATTCCATAGTTAAACTACATTAATTTTGTGATTTCAACTAGAATTATGGAATTCTCTTGATTAGTACCATCTTTGATACGCCAAATTCTATTTACAAGTTGACAGGAAATTGAGATTTATTTAATATTTTCTATGCATTAATATATTTATTTTATTACAAAATTTTAGGCAGTTTTTGTTTTTCAGTTAATATTATTTATGTTCAGATAGACTGAAGAATATTGTTTGAATATATTTCTAGTTCTAGTTCATAGCTTAATTAAGATTAAACACTAAATGATATCTGAATGTGTAAGGACTTCCCAGCAATACAAAACATTTACTAGAAGAAAATAACATCAACAATGATGTATTTATAAAAAAAATAAGTACTTAAGTTGGTAAAAAAAAAAATTAAAACAGTAAAAGGGGAAGAAATGTACACATTTTAGTTACAAAATTGAATAAAGGTTATCAAATCTTTTAAATTGCTTAATGTCTCAAACTCAGCACATTTGGGTCCAGTAGGATGTTGTCATGCTTCACACAGCCTGAATCTTCACTAAATCATGTTGTAAACAGGTATTCAGTTTCTCACCCACTTGGAAAAGATCCAGGACCCTGCAGTATTACTGGCCGTGGGTGTGTCTCTTGTTGAAGGCTGAAGTTTCCTGTTGTAAAGACAGCCATGGCCTTTGTCAGGTAGGAAGTGGAAATTTTTCCTCAGGGACATTCCTTGGAGCTACACTTAACACTTCCCCTACTTCCCACTGGCTCTAATTTTGTTGCACAGCTTTCTCTGTTAAGAGAAGAAGTTAGTACACACATTCTGTTTCTGGTTTTTTGTTGTTTTGTTTTCTAGGTAATCACTGAAAGAAAATTTTCTTTGGAAAAGTATGGGTTGAAGGACAGTCATTTTCTGTGATGGCATCAAACCAAGCTCATTTACCATTCTTCATGAACACTTTTCCTTCTTGACATAACAAGTTATAATATCATGCTATTTTTTTTCTTTTTACACACTAATAGTCACATTTTTCTACTCTCAAGAGAACTGAGAAAGGTTATCAAATCAAACATGACTGGGCATGGAATTTTGTCTTCTACTTGAAAGGTGTTTTTCTAATGCCTTTCTTATGCAACTTTTCTATATTTTATCAATAGGCTAGATAATGTAAATGGACTTAGGTTTACAAGCATTACATAAAAGAAAACAGTTTTCAGTAATTTTTGGCACAGTAAATATTAGCTTTACCTTCATGATCTATAGCAAGCCTGTTGTCATGTCTTAAAACACATTATTTTCATTGCCTTGTTTATAGATTTACTTCGTTAACACTGGTTAACCAACTTCATAATGGACTTCTACACTCTCACTCTTTCTTTCCTGAAGAAATATTGCCCCGTTAGCTAGAATTTCCTTCCCCAAAGAACCTTAAATGTAATAGATATATCACATACAGAAAAATTCCAAGACATCTTACGTGAAATAAAATAGGGAGAAAAATGTGCCATTTTATGCAAAGAAAGATCTTTCTCAGCCTCTTCACCCATTCTGCATGCTTATATTTGAACTCATATTCAAATGATCCAAATACCACTATAATCAGCTCAGATAAATTCTACTAAACGTCTTCATTATTATTAATGTTCTCTTTCGGGTATAAAATTAAATTCAACTGGATAGTTACTCATAATTTTTTTCACCCAAGAATATTTTAAAGAAATATGTCAAAATATTAAAAATAATTAAATAAAAGGAGTTGAGAATATTTTTACTGTAACTATTAATTTGATATGATTGATTTGCAAAGAAATTTCATTTGTTCCTAAAATTTAAATAATTTTCCACTCTAGAATATTTATTACATTTTGCTGGTTTTTGCTCAAATAATAAATACTATGCAGCATATATTTTTTCTCCTAGCTTGTGTTCTTATGATAACCAGTGTATATATGTCAATATATACATATTTGTATATACTGCTGATTTTAACTTTTGAGATTATAAGAATTATGTATATGTAGTACGTGCTTACTAATCTATGTATAAAAATATAAGCAATACCAATATAGGCCTTGCATCATATATCCTAAGAATTTTTATATTTAGTTGAATTTTAAAGAGAAACTTACCTAGCAATCATCCTCTGTATATAGAATTTAATCTATAAAGAACTAGTGAAGATAAAAAAAAAGTAATAAGTAACAGCAAAGCAAAATAAAATACCATAGGAAATGTTTCCAACTTTAGTAACTAGTGAAATATTTAGAAAAAGAAATAAACTATTTCAGTGACTTATTAACTATTTACTAGTTGATAACATTTTGGCAGTTCACATAATTTCTACCAGTTTAAAATCTGAATCTGTGTGAAACCACGTCTTTAGGTCTGATCTTCATAGACTCCCAGAGCATATGTTTAACATTGCCTCTCACAGCAACTGGAGTCATAAGTAAACTGAGAATCACAAAAATTGGTGAACTGAATAGAGCAGAAAGTCTTTATTAAGGTAGGTATTGCACACCTTTAATCCCAGTACTCAACAGGGAGTACTCTGTGAGTTTGAGGTCATCCTAGTCTTCAAAGCGAGTCCGAGACGACCAAGGATACACAGAGAAACCCTATCTTGAAAAAAAAAAAGTTTTTTTTGAAGATGTAACTACTGAGTGATGAGGGGAGTTAGGATTTCATTTGGAAAGTGACATTAAGATAAATTATGAAACTCATAAGAATACTTTTTGTCCATAAATAAAAATTATTACTGAGTAACAAAGACCAGGGTGTTGCATTAAAGATTTTTAGTGTGGAAGATGTTTCTAAACCAGTCCTTATAAACTTTGAATTTAAGAATCAGTACTGTCATCTTGAACAAATAATTGTTAATCCATCAATTAATCCTCAGTTAGACTACATCAGCTATAATTCAATCAAGGATGTTGACACCAGCATGTTCAAAAGGAAGGAATGAGACACGTTAGTCATGGGGTTGCTTCCATCGGCGGCTCTCTTTCATATTAGGGATATGTGTCCTGAGAGATTATTCCTACATGGCCATCCTCACTATCGTCATTTTAGAGTAAGCAATTGAGGAAAATCAATGTAAATAGCTCTATTTTCTTAGAATTTGGGTCTCTGAAGTAGAAACCACTATTGCTTCATTCTTGATGAAGAAATGTCAGGAAAGTTTATCTCTGGGACAGTAGGATGAAGGTTTCTCCTGAGGGGGCAGAAAGAGGCACTGACTATATTGTTGATTACGAGGCAGAAAGTAGCAGGGTGACCTTTTCTCCTGGTTGGAATCCCAACAATTACTTGCTCAGTGGCTATTAACTAAAGAGGCAAAAACGCCTCTTGTCTGGGGTCAGTAGAAATATAGTAGCAAAAGTGACAATCCATACTCAAGTGAAGTTTTTCTCAAGAATTTTTCATTATGTAGGGGGTTTTGTCTACATATATCTGTTTTCCTCACTTCGCTTTTCTGGAGTTCATATTCATCAAGAGACAAAGTGTCTGGATAGACAGCTTTGTGGTGAAGAGTGTTCATGGGCTCAGAGTGTGGTTCTAAGCACCCATGTCAGGCAGCTCACAACCATCTCTAACTCCGGAGCCAAGTAATTGATATCTTTTTCTGGCCTCTGTAGAGACTTACACACATGTAGCATGCATGGAGACAGGCAAATAAGCAAAAATTAAATATATATATATATATATATATATATATACATATATGATAAGTGAAATGAACTGTTCTGGTAGCATTCTGTGGCATGACAGGCCTTCCGGCAAATGTGAATTGCCCATTTTCTGGGACTTAACACTAAACTCATGTGTGTTTTATTTCTCTCACATAAGTTCTTATAAAGCCTGTCTTACTCTTCTTGGAAGATGTGATAGTTCCCAGTTGTCATTGTTTTAATTGAAATTAAGGAGGATTCTCAGTCATAACTGAATCAGACACTGTGGCATGCCTACTGTTTGTGAGGAAACTAGAGGGAGAAGCTATCTAGTTTCATGAGGAAAGATCTAAAGGTTTAACTGTATGTGTGTGTGTGTATCTCTGTGCATGCAAACACACATAGACAATTTCTCCTTTGATTGTGTTATTCTTTTTAAGCTACAGTGACCTCTTCCTTTTAGCTAAAGATGAAAGATGGAGAAGGATGAAGGTGGAGAGGAGAAACAGAAAGAAAGCAAGAAGCCTAAAGCAGAAAGGATACTTAAAAAGAGGCTTGACATCCACTCATCATAATTAACTGTGTAGCATAATTCCAGGAAATACTCTTCCTATGAACAGGGCTTACAGACTGAGCACATTTGTCAAAATTTCCCTCATATGTGTGTTGTATGTACCAAGAGACAATAAAAAAAAGATCACAAGAGACAAGAGCATGGCAAATCACTTACGCCTACTTTGTGAAATTAAGCAACTTTTTAAAACTCCTAAGCTTTAATTGTCTCAGATGCTTTAAATGCCAGGAGCAAGTGATCAAAGGGCCCATCACTGAGTCCATGTCAGAGACAGCCCCTGCTCTCCTTACTAGGGTACCCACTTGGAGACTGAGCTGCCTTGCTAGGCCACAGAAAAAGAGGATGCAGCCAGTTCTGATGAGACCTGATAGGCTAGGATCAGATTGTAAAGGAGTATGACCTCCCTATCAGTAGACATGGTGGAGGGGAATGGGGAGAGAAGAGGGAGGGAGGATGGGGCTGGGAGGAGATGAGGAAGGGAGCTACAGCCAGGATACAAAATGAATAAATTGTAATAAACAATAAATCAATAAAAAAGCATAAAATAAATTTAAAAGATAATTAGCTGCCAACCAGGCACAGTGGTTCACTCTTGTGATCCAAGCACTTGGAGAGGCAGAGGCAAGCAGATCTTTGTGAGTTCAAAGCTAGCTTGGTCTACAAAGTGAGTCTAAGCACAGCCAATACTACACAGAGAAACTCTATCTTGAAAATTAAGAAAGAAAAAGAATTAGTTGACTTACAAGACAAGTTTGTTAAGAGACATATTAGTATAATAATATCATATTAAGTGTAATTTCAATATACTTAATAATATTGAATATATTCATAGATTAGTATTTGCTCTGCACTTATATTTTCAAAGTGCTTTCATTTGCCAACTCTTTATTACAGACACATCACAGAAAACAAGGAGGTAAATGTGAGATATCTCTGCTGAAGATTATAATGTGCAAATGTTTTAATATATTTCTGCATACTTGAATAAAACTAAGTAACCAGAAAAAATCCAATGTACAGTATTGCCCACAGATAGGGAAGATGCTTAAATCTCCTTCAGAGTGGCAAACAAGATAGACAGCAGAAGCTGTGGAAGAGAGGGAACAGGATGGGAACCTACTACAGAGGATCCTCTGAAAGGTTTCACCCAACAGGGGATCGAAGCAGATGCTGAGACTCACAGCTAAACTTTGGGCAGAGCTCAGGGAGTCTTCTGGGAGAAGGTAGGATAGAAGGACATGGATGGGGTCAGGAACTCCACAAGGAACCAACCAAGCTAAAAAGAAAATCTGAATACAGGGGATCCTGCAGAGATTGATGTACTAACCAAGAACCATGCATGGAGAGGTCCTTGTCCCTCTGCTCAGATGTAACCCATAGGGAGTTCAGTCTCCATGTGGGAACCTGAGTAAGGGGAGCAGCGGCTGCCTCTGTCATTAACTTGGTTGCCTGCTTTTTGATCACTTGCACCTGGAGATGTGGCCTTACCAGGCCATAAAGGAAGAAGATTCAGGCAATCCTGATGAGACTTGATAAGCTAGAGGTAAATGGCAGGGGAGGAGAACTCCCCATTTCAGTGGACTAGGGAAAGGGGATAATAAAATGAGGGAGGGAGGGTGGGACTGGAAGGAGTTGAGGGAGGCAGCTACAATCGGTATATAAAACGAACAAATCGTAAAAAAAAAAAAACTAATAATAATTGTAAAAGAAAATGTGTCTTAAATAATGTAGTGTCCCATTTGCTAAAGTTCCTTTAAAGAGAATTTAGTCATTGATTTAAAAAAAAAAAAGGTTTGGATGGAAAAGAAACACTCAAAAATAATTAAAGAATAGAGTAATTATAACTATTTTGTTGAGACCCTTTTAAAACTTGGAATTTGTATAAATTTGCAAAAAGGTAAAAAGAGATGGGGAAGAGGAGGAATAGGAAATGAGAAGAGAAGAGAGAATGTATGTGATTATTACTTATCCATGTACAGAGTAGAGTTGAAGCAATCACTTTCTTCTCCTAATTTTCTCTCTAATATTAAAAAGAAAAAAATCTGAATTTAGTTCGTATGTCACCAAATGTAGACCCATTAAGTGTGAGCAATACATAGACTATTTGTCTGGACAATGGCATGTTATATATAATCTGGATAAAGAATTGTCATTGTCATTTAGTGATATGATATTCTCTAAATGAGCAAAAAACAAAATTCTTCAAGGCTTTTTTTTCAGAAGAGCTAGGTTTGGTGATTTTTGTTTTCACATGGGGCAAGAAAAAGCTTAGCAAAATTATAGATTTTTGATAATTCATTCCTTTTCTAGCTGTATCCTCATAAGTTGTTCAAAACAAAATCTAAAATTCAAATTCTAGTGTTTGGTAGCAACCTTATCTTCCATAAGTTCTATGTCTTCCTTTCAGAATATTTTCCTTTTGAATTCTACTTCTGGTAATTTATCACTTATCAGTTCTTTCTCACAAACTATTGTATTCCTAAGTTGTCTTGTGAGTCCTATAAATAATCCTAAACTAGGGCTCAGCTTTCTACGCAGTTACCTTCTGCCTGGTAGAATCTTTGGCAGATTGTTTTTGGGAGTAAACCTGATTCTTTGCAATAAAGGCATCCATCTGGATCCTGACTATCATGAGGGAAATGGAGGAGGATATCACTCCCAGTGTATAATAGGTACCAAAGTGTTTATTTCCTCTCATGCTGATTAAATTTTAAAGGAAAAGGTTAAATAGCAGAACACGACAATCAGAACGTTGGACCCATCTGCTCCGATGTTCTCTGTAAATTTGACAGTACTGTGTGAAGCAACCAGTTTCCAGGACCCCCACCAGCAGGAACTGAAACAGTCTAAAATTAGATGGCACTGGGGAAAGTCTCTGGGGGATTTTCAAAAATGTCCTTGTGTTTGTTTTCTTTCGTGTCATTAAGCAAATGTTGTAAATCATAGGTCAAAGGTTCTGGGATGCTTCCAAAAGCCAACTCCCTTCAATACAGAACAGGAATTCCAAAAGAATTGTTTGGAGCTGAAAAAGAATGCAAAGAAGAACATTAACATCAGTAAACTATTACAAATTAACAAGAAAAGCACCAGCAGAAACACTGATGAAGGCGAAATCAAGCTCTCTGCTAATGACGAGGGCTAGACGTGACCAAAGTGACATCTGAGATTTTACTGACCATGTTTATGACAAGCTTTGTTTTGAGGATGAAAGCATGAAAGTGGGAGGAGAAAAGGAGGAAGAGGAGAAAAGGGACTATGGAAGAGGAAAGAGGAGGAGCATGGAAGACAGAGGAGAGTGATGCTCATTCAATCTATGCCTATATACAGAATCCCTACCCACCACACTAAACCAAGCTAGCCTTGCCACCAACTCAACAAAGCTGTTCCTAAAATTCTTTTATCTAAGAGAACAAAGTTCACCCTGTGTGTTTCTCCTCATGGAACAGCCGCTCGTGCCTCAGCTAAAATCTTTTGGCTCTCCATTACAGCTAAGTAGACACATGTCAGTCAGTTAGGGATATAACAAATATTTGCTGATCATACCCTGCTGGTAACTAGTTTGCCAGTGGAGATTTTACTAAGTAGTGGGGGGAGATGCAATAAGTAAAAAGGTGTACTGATGAAGTGATGCTTATGGGCTTATTATTGTGGAAAATTTGTGTGGTATTTCAGATAGTGACTGAATGGTGAGATAATCATACTGGAGACAGAAGCCACACTTAATATTATGCTTTGGAGTTGGACTTGACTTCCCAAACCAGAATCTCAGTTGATGAAAATTTAGAACACTCAATCCTAACAAACTTCCAAGATAATTCCTATTATGAACCATCCGTTTAAACCATATAGAATGGTGTTTTACCATTGCTAGTGATCACAGCTATATTTTTTTTTCCTTATGGCTGTGGTAAAATAATTGACAAGAGCAACTTAAAGAAGAAAGAATTTATTTTGGCTCATGGTTTGAAGGTAGAGTTCATCATGGTGAGGAAAACATGGTGGCAGGCCTTGAAGGAGTTTATCACATCCAAATGTGTCTGCATTTGGGAAGCAGAGAGAGGAAGGTTGGCTCTCTACTTGCTTTCTTGTTTATTAAATCCTGGAACTCCGGGACCATGAAATTCAGAGTAAAAAATCTTTGAAAGCAGACCACACCCAGAGGCTGCCTGTCTAGGAGATCTTAAATCCCACCAAGTTGAAAATCAAGCTCAAGTAACACAAGCTGGTGATAGAACTCAGTTGGTGAAGCATCCAATCTACAGGCTGGAGGAAGTGCGTTCATGCCCCTAAACCCATGAAGACCAGGTGTGATATTAGGCATTTGCTATCCCAGTGCTGGGGAGGCACTGAGAGGTAGAACCCTGAGTTTCACCTGCCAGCCAACCTAGCCACTGGGAGGATTAAAAGCCCATGAAGGACTCTATTTAAAAGTATAAAATGGATGGGTCCAGAGAAAGGACACCCTAAACTGACATCTGCCTTGTACATTAATTAATAAGGAATAGTAATAGTTAATAATATGAAATGTAATGTAATGTAGTGTGTTGAAAAATACTCTATCAGTTATGGTTCATCTTTGTGTATGTGGACATATGCACACGTCTTCACATGTGTTAGTGAGGTGCCAGGCACTTTTGAGGATCTGCATGTACAATTTTAAAGTCTCATTTTGAGAAGACTGTGTTTTTACTAACAGGTAAGCATTGCAATATTTGTGGAATTCAGGGTGACACATACTCAGTATGCACTAATAACATTGGGGTAAACATCGTTTCCAATCCTTGTCATTTCCTTATGAGTTTCAATCCTTTCTTTTTCATTTCTTCATAACAGGCTTCTCTGAACTATCATCATACTACACTGCTCTGAAATACTAGAACTGATTCTTTTTATATATGTTTTTATATAAGCTATCCAACCTTCCACACTTCCTTCCGTACATGAGCACTTCCTTGGCAGAAGTAACAGCTATTCTACATTCAGATAAGTTTTACTTGCTTCCATATACAAGAAAGAACATCCAGTATTTTTCTTCAAGTACATGGCTTATTTTATGCAACAAAGTATCCTGTAGTGTCATTATTTTCCTTCAAATTACAGGATTTTTTGCACAGCTGTATAGAACATATGATTATATATACACACACACTTTGTGCATGTCTCTCTGAATAATTCATACAGATTTTATTTTTGTCTACTGTGAAAAGTTCTGCAATCAACATGAGTGTGAGAGTATCTCTTATGCTAACCCACCAATTTCATTTTTTTTCAATTTTTTTAATAATTTTTTTTGTTTTTTTCTTTCTTTTTTAATTAAAATTTCATTTTTTACATTAATTAGATTTTATTTCTCAGCTGTAGCCCCTTCCCTCAATTCCTCCCAATCCCACACTTCCTCCTTCATTTCCTCCCTGCCCCTCTCCAAGTCCACTGATAGGGTAGGTCCTCCTCCCCTTCCATCTGACCCAAGCTTATCAGGTCTCATCAGGACTGGCGGCAATGTCCTCTTCTATGGCCTGACAAGGCTGCTCCTCCCTTGGGGTTGGGGGGGGTTCAAAGATTCAAAGAGCCAGCCACTGAGTTCATGTCAAAGACAGTCCCTGTTCCCTTACTAGAGAAACCCACTTGGATACTGAACTGCCATGGGCTACATCTGAGCAGGGCTTCAAGGTTATATCCATGAATGGACATTGGTTGGAGTATCAGTCACAGAAAAGATCCCTGTGCCTGATATTTTGGTTCTGTTGCTCTCCTTGTGGGTCTCCTGTCCTCTCCGGGTCTTACTAACTCCCCCTTCTTTCATATGATTTCCTGCAAATGGATACAGAAATTGTGGTACATTTACACAGTGGAATACTGCTCAGCAATTAAAAAGAAAGAAATTATGAAATGTTCAGGGAAATGGCAAGATCTAGAAAAGATCATCCAGAGTGAGGTATCCCTGAAGCAGAAAGACACACATGGTATATATTCAACTTATGAGTGGATACTAGACCTATAATATAGGATAAACAAACTAAAATCTGTACACCTAATAAGCTAAGCAAGAAGGAGGACCCTGAGTAAGATGCTCAATCCTTGCTCAGAAAGACAAATGGGATGGACACTGGAAGGAGAAAAAAGGAAACAGGACAGGAACCTACTACAGAGGGTCTCTTAAAGACTCTACCCAGCAGTGTATCAAAGCAGATGCTGAGATCATTTCTTTTAGAAAATAATAACACAGCTTGATACTATGGTATTTCACTTTTAGTTTTCTGAGGAACTCTTATACTATTTTCCATTGTGGTTACAGTGGGTTAAATTTTTAACAGTGTTTAAAGGAACCCTATCTTCACACCTTTGTCAGTATTTATTTATTTATTTATCTTTTTTGTTTTTTAAATAATAGTCATTCTGAGATGTAATGATGTCTCACTCTGTTTTCGGTATGCATTTCCCAACAGCTGAGGGCATTGTAAACTTGCCTACTTTTTTTTTTTTTTTAAGATTTACTTTTATTGTGCGCATGTGCATTTGCAGTTGCATTGACTGTTTACCTTTCTTCTTTTGAGAAGCACTTCTTTGGATCCTTTTTCCATTTTCATTTTGACTGTTTAGTTTTTGTAGCTGAGTTCATTGAGTTCTCTTCATAATCTGGATAGTAATCCTTTGACCACTGATGAGTTTGCAAATGTTTTCTCTGGTTCTGGAGCATCTCTCTTCAGACTACGGCTTGCTTCACTATGCACAAGCTTCTTACCTGCTGTAATTCCATTTGTCTTCTTTCATATATCGCTCGCGGTACCTTTGTGGTCTTGTCCAATAATCTGTATCTATAACAATGCCTTCCAGTTTTTTCTCCTATTTTTTTTCTAGTAATGTCACAGTCTTGGGCCTTACACCGAGATCTTTGCTTCATTTTGGGTTGAGTTTTGTAAAGAGTAAGAGATAAGGGTCAGTTTATATCTTCAATATATCAATTGACTTGTTCCGTCAGCATCATTTAATGAAGAGGTTCTTCATACTCCATTTTATGTTTTGATACCTTTGTCAAGAACACATTTTCTGTAGATTCTGACCTAAATTCTCAGCTCTCTCTTTTGTTCCATTGCTCTATGAGTCTATTAATAGCACCGTACCATGTTTTTCAATTAAATAGCTCTGCAATGTGTCTTGAAATCAGGAATTATGCTGTATCCAAATTACTGTTTTTTCATCTTGATTAAGTGGGTGTCATAGCCTTTCGTGTCAACTTTAGAATTTCTTCTTTTGAAGAATTTTATTGACATTTAAGTACAAATTGAATTTAATCTGTAAGTAATGTTGTAGAGTATGGACACTTCAACAATATTAATCATTCTAACCTTAGAGCCATAAAAATTCATTCATGGGGGTGTGCACATGTGAGTCTGTCTTTTTCTCTGTCTTTCTTTCTCTATGTGTGTGTTTATGTCTCATTTGGGAGCTACACTGGATGGAGTTGCCTTTTGTTTATCTTGCAGCAGGATTGTTACTCATGTATAAAAGTGCTACTAGGTTTTACACATTAATTTTAATTCTGATATTTACTGAATTTGTTTAATCATGCCCAACAATCAAATTTTTAGGGTTTTATATGCATAGAATCATATATCTATAAAAGTATAGATATTTTTATTTCCAATTTCTGTTTTTATTTTTATCTTGACTAATCACTTGATGTGTTTAGATGAACCAACAAACCCCCAAATGCAAACTGACAGTGTTATGGCTACTACACACTCACAATGCACATGACCTCTGACACTAGATACTTGCCCCTTTGGGAGAATTATTAATAGACTTGATGGGAAAGGGCCTGTCTGTCCAGATACTTCTGGGTTTCTCTATGCAGCATTTTTTTATTTTATCTTGTTGGCCAGAATTTTCCTGGGATGAGAAAGATAAGCTTTCCTGATGCACTGCTAGAATGGCAAGTCAAGGGATGCGGCTATATCATGATGTTCTTAGCTGCTTCCTTTGTGAATGAGCATGAGTGTTTCATCTAAAGACAGGAATCCCACAAGAAGAGCAACAGAACCAGAAAATTGGAACACAGGGGTCTTCCCAGAGACTCATACTCCAACCAAGTACCATGCATGGAGATAACCTAGAACCCCTGCACAGATGTAGCCCATGGCAGTTCAGTGTCCAAGTGGGTTCCATAGTAATGGGAAGAGGGACTGCCTCTGACATAATCTGATTGGCCTGCTCTTTGATCACCTCCCCCTAAGGGGGGAGCAGCCTTACCAGGCCACAGAAGATGACAATGCAGCCACTCCTGATGTAATCTGATAGACTAAGATCAGAAGGAAGGAGAGGAAGACCTCCCCTATCAGTGGACTTGGGGAGGGGCATGCATGAAGAAGGGGGAGGGAGGGTGGGATCAGGAGGGGAGGAGGGAGGAGCTTATGGGGGGATACAAAATGAATAAAGTGTAATTAATAAAATAACATAAAATTTAAAAAAGAATATTCAATTCAAAACTTATTCCCATTTTTAGAGTCAAAATAATTAATCTAAGCTATTATCGCCCAAATGAGCTTGTGTTCCAGGGTGTAGCCACAGATGAGCACAGTCTTCCATTTTTCTTTTTCTTTTATTATTTTGTTTTTTGTTTACTTTACATCTCAAGGGTGTCCTCTCTCTCCTCTCCTCCCAGTCCCCCTTTCTCACCTCTCCCTGAAAAGGGGCGACATCTCCTCCCCGCCCCTGCCCGCTCTGTATAACAACATTCTCCAGCACATCAAGTCACATCAGGACTGAGCATATCTTCATCCCCTGAGGCCAGGCAAAGCAACCCTGCCAGGGGGAAGTGATTGAAGAGCAGGCAATAGCGTCTAAGTTAGAAACAACATCCCCCTCCACTCACCTGGTGCCCCTTATGAAGACCAAGCCTCCCTTGGCTGTTAGTGCAGGGCGCCTAGAACCAGTTCATGCATGCTCCTTAGTTGATATCTCAGTCTCTGAAAGGCCCCACGGGACTGGGTCAGTTGTCTTTGTTGGTCTTATGGGGTTTCTGTCCTGTTCAAGTCCTTACAACTTCCCCCAACACTTCCCTTGGACCTCTGGAGCTCCGCCTCATGCTTGGCTGCAAGCGCTCGTCCTAATCTTGTCCTCTGCAGGCTGGAGCCTCCCAGACGACAGTGAAGTTAGACTCCCGTCTGCAAGCACCGCGGAGTTGCATGGTGCCTTACTTTGTCTGAAGAAATAATGCTTGGCTGAGCAAATGCATGCAATACTGTCTGTTCAGATTATTCCATACTGTTCTGACATTCCTATCTTCTACTGATCCACATCTGTCATGTCGAACATTTCTGTCAAGACATATCTGTTTCTTCATGGATACCAGCATGAGGCTCAAATGCCAGCTATGTTCCTAATTTTCCGATATGGGAATCTTTCACGCAGATACTGGCAATTACTGTCTCTTCTATATATAGACAGAATAGTTCTTTCCATTTCTCCTTCACTTCTGGAGGATAATTTTCTGAGTGTATATTTCTGGCTGCAATTTTTATTTTCTCTTTAAAATAAGAAATATATAGTCAGGCATGGTGACCCATGACTTTAATCCCAGCACTCAGGGAAGCATAGGCAGGTGGATCGTTGTGAGTTCAAGGCCAGCCTGGTTAAAAAACCCAGCAGGACAGCCAAGGCTACAAAAAAAGCTTATCTTGAAAAGCCAGCACACACACACACATATATTAATATATATACATATATACATACATATGAATGATACTGTTTCTATTCCTTCCTGGTTGTGCTGTTCATTTAATGTTTCTTTAAATATAGTTGATAGTTGTCTCTTGAAGACTTTAGTATTCTCTTTATCCAGTATTTCTGGCATTTCAGCTGCATTATGCCACTACGAGGAACTTTTCTGGTCTAGTTTATTTAAGGTCTTATAAGCCCCTGAATTTGGAGGACCATCTCCCAAATTTGTCAGACTTTCAACAAGTCTTTCATGAAGTGAGGTTGCATACTTTCTCCTTCTTTTGGACTTCAGGAACTCACAAAATTTAAATATTGGTTTATTTAATGGAATCTTATGATTCTCAACTAACATTAGCTAACTCATTTTTACTTTTTATAGAATTTTATATGGTTTGCCGGAGTATTTTAAAGATGATTTTTTGTGTCATTCCTAGACCACACACACACACACACACACATACACTCACACATACACTCACACACTCACACAGTACATGCGCACACACAGTGGGAGGTTTTTGTGTGTTTATGCAGCAGGTGTTGAGGGTAGCCACTTTGTCCCCACATGTTGAGACTACAAATGTATACCACCACACTTGGCTTTTTTTTTTTTTAACTTAAATTTATTTCTTGGATTTCTACTTGGTCTATTCCAGGATCTCCTCTTTGTTGATCTTTTTCCATATTAGTCATTCCCTTAATTTCATTGAATTGTCCTTTCTTACTCTTGAAAGGCTCATGTGTATCCCAGCGCCCACGCTTTCATATTAATTACTAGGCATGTTTTCACTCTTTCTTTAGAGTTCATTGCTCTAGGTACTTGGTTGTATGATAGGTGCTAGGAACTTGGTTTTCATAGTTCTTATGACCCCACATAACAACATTAATGTTTATGCATTTGGTAGACCACACTGTCTCTATTAGTTTTACAAACTGACTTTCCTAGCAAATGGCTTTGTCATACACGTGCCTCAGGTCAGTCACCAGCTTGTAGGGTATGTGCTGGCTTCGTCTGGTTATGAACCACGGAGTGCTGTTCCTTTAGGCTCAGAGAGTCCTCTTTCTCAGAAGGCCACTTGGGGAAGGGAGATTTCTATCAGACCAAATGGGTGTGGTGCAGACAGCAGTGCCAATGGGACACACATGGCTGCTTCAGGGATGCAGAGTACAACGGAAGTTTTCTTAGGAATGGAAACAAGGACAAGAGTCACCATGTGTGAGTTTTGGCACAGTGGGTGCAAAAGTCATTTGTGGGTCAGTAACACCAGCAGTGGAAGCAGTGGGGAACAAGCTGAGCATGTGGAATGCATCTCCTCGCGTTTTTGCAGTTTTGTCCAGCTATGGCCTCTTGGTTTTGTAGCTCTTTCTACCAGAACCAAGCATTAGAGAAGGGAAAACAGAAGTTCTTCTTCTTTTCTTTTTAATTAATTAATTTATTTACTCACTTTACATCCTGATTGTAGCCCCCTCACTGCTCTCCTCCCAGTCCTACCCTCTGTCCTTTTCCCCCCTTGCCTCTTCCTCAGAAAATGAGAGCCCCTCCTCCGTCCAGACCACCCCAGCTCATCAAGTTGCATCAGGATTGAGTGTGTCCTCTTCCCTGTCCCCTAGGGAGAAGTGATCAAAAAGCAGACAAGAGAGTCCATGTCAGAGACAGCTCACAATTTCTTTTTCTGATTCAAAACTATAGTATAGACTTCAAGTTGCTTCTGGAACTGGTGTCCAAACCTTCTGTTTTGTTCGGCTTATCACTTGGACAAAACACCTGACATAAATAACTTACAGAAAGGGATTGCGTATCTTATGCTATGACTACAGAGGACACAGTTCACAGTGGCAGGGGAGGGCATGACAGTACAAAACAAATTATATCCTAATGGACATGAAGGGGAGAAAAGTAGGGGAGGCAGGCCAAAGACAAGACCTAGTCCCCCAAAACATTTCCTAAAACATTTCCCTAGTGCCTATATTTTTAGATAGGCTACACCAAATCAAGTGTTCAACACTGCCGGGGGCCAGCCCCAGTGATGGCCAGGTTTGGCAGAGGAGATAAGGAGTCTGTGAGGGAGGAGTGCGTAAGACACAGAGGCCTGGGTAGTCTTGCAGCCTGATTGACTGGCAGTCAGAGTGCTTCTTTATTGATACAGAATTCAGCTGGCAGGAATGCTTTTCCAAAATATAAGACATATCAATTTTTGTCTTAGGACACATATTTTAACTCTCTCTTGGTCATTAAGTTTTATCATTATTGAAAATATGATAGAACAGTTATCTTTTATAATCATTTTCCCTCACCAATCCCACAACCCAACTTTTATGACTTCTGAGGAATATTTGGCCAAGGCATGACAGCTCATTCACATTTTCATGCAGTTTCAAGGGCACTAGACAGAAAGAAAAATCTCCAAGCCAGCCTGGGCAGATTCTCATGTCCCAGGCAGTGCATTATCAACTTTTTTTGTTGTTTGTTTATTATTATTAGTTACATTTTATTAACTCTGTATCCCAGCTGTATCTCACTCCCTAATTCCCTCCCAATCTCACCCTCCCTCCCTCAGCTTCTCCCTGCCCCTTTCCAAGTCCACGGATTGGGGAGGACCTCCTCCCCTTTCGTCTGGCCTTGTTTTATCAGCTGTTTTCAGGACTGGCTACAAAGTCCTTTTCTGCGGCCTAGCAGGACTGCTCTTTCCTTGGGGGGTGGGGAGGTCAAAGAGCCTGCCATTGAGTTCCTGTCAGAGATAGTCCCTGTTCCCCCTTACTTTGGGACACCAATTGGTTATGGAGCTACCATTAGCTTTGTCTGAGTAAAGGTTCTAGATTATATCCATACATGGTCCTTGGTTGGAGAAACAGTTTCAGAAAAAAACCCTGTGCCCAGATGGTCCTTGTGGGGCTCCTATCCTTTCCCCGTCATACTAACTCCCCTTCTGCTGAAGGTTTGGTTATGAGTCTTAGTATCTGCATTATCATCTTTTAGTGATCAAAGTGCCAATTGTCATTAGGCTTAACTACAGTTATTATCCAAGTTCTGCCATAATACAATGTTTATATTTTATATATTTGTAGAATTTGTTAATATGTCTAATCTTGGTATTCTTTTGTTCCTTGGTCATATGACACCTCAGTGGCCCTGCATGAGTATTTCTAGGAAAGAGGCAGAGGGGGGGGGGTTGTCTTAATCCTTCATTCTTTTATCATTTATCCACACCATTCTTTGTCCATCAGTAGGAAGAAGAAGCTTTTAGTTTGATCTGCTGCCAACTTCTGTAGCCCACTTTTTTACCAATTTTTTTTTTTTTTTTTTTTTTTTTTTACCATTTTAAGTTTACTTTGTTCTGATTATCTTGTTCCTGAGTAAGTGCAGGGGCAAATGTTTCAAGTGTGTCTTGGAGACAGAGCCTCATAAGGAGGTTTCTGGCATCGTTACTTGAGTCACAACCTCTTGGGTGTAAGGAAGACCTTCAAGTAGGGCCAGATAAGGATATCTCCCCCCAAATGGGAGGGGTAGTATGCTCAGGACTTTCCTGGGGAAGCTCAGAAGCAAGAAGCTTAAAGCTTAGAAGGCATAAATGATTCATAAGAAGTTTCAATCCAATATCCCCAAGTTGTATAAATATTAAAAGCCTCCCACGCATACAACATGTGCAGAACAAGACTAAAAGTGAAGGACAGCACCACAGCGATTGCTTCATAGGCCCCAGCTTTGCTGGATCTTTGTCAAGCAGCTGTGCTGGATTTATCTAATGCTGTCCCCATTAGATTTGGCTGTGCCCCAAAGCCTACATGAATAGTGTCACCAGCTGAGGCCAACCCTTCAACTTATGTTTGTGGAAGATAGTTAATACCCAAATTCTAACACCCATGAGAACTGTAGACCCTTCCTATAACTGTTTGACAGTAACCATAGAACTCTTTCAGCTATTAGCTTTTACCCTCAATTAGGAAGTTTTGCCAATCAGTCAAACAAGGTCAAATTTGCCAGTGTATTTTATCCATTTGTTTGTCACCAGCCCAGATTCCCATGTCTTAATAGAGTTTGCAGTCTTTCTGATTGTGTTACATTGCTCTCCTTCAATCAATGCAAAATTCACGTATTCTGTATTTGGTTCAATTTGAGGAGGGGAAGCCAAACACTGAAAACATTACTCAGTTCATCCTGTATCTAAAATATCCTCCACATCTAAGAAATAAGTTGAACATTGTGTTTTTATTTACTAGTAGGTGGTAGCAGGAAGTGGAAATGCCTGAAGAAACCTAGTGTTACATTGACCGATCTACAAATACTCTTCAGCATATTTGCACATCTCTGACTTATCATCTAATTAAATTCTAAAATTTGACAAAAGACTGTTTTCATCTTCTCTTTTCAAATAGGCATTATTTATCTTGACATAGTTTTTACTCATGCTCCATTGCGTTTAGAAGTACTTATCATCTGTGGAAGCTCTATCAACATAAAAATCTACAGGAAATTATTTATTCATTTATGCCCATAGAGTAGGAAGGAGCAAAACTAAGCAGGTTGTTCTATGGCAGGAATAGTCTTTATGGAGGCCCAACAGGGTTGGTTTTGTTTTTTTTTTTTTAACTTTTTATTGATTCTATGTGAATTTTACATCATGCACTTGAAACCCATATATCTCTGTGTCCCTCCTATCTACCCTCTCCCCTTACAACTTCCCCACCAAAAGAAAACAATCAAAAAAAAAGAAAAAAGAATTGCCATGGAGATGATGTGTCACACTATACCCTTTTTGACCAAACAGCTTTACTAGCAAGTGATCTTTGCAGTGAGTCAGTTATTTTTAAGGCCTCCAGCTTTTGCTACACTACAAATACTGGATCCTCACTTGGACTCTTCTCAGATATCCCGTTATTGCCCTGTGCCATGGGGATTCCACAGGTTTGGTTCTGCGTGACCAGCCCCTTCATATACTCCAGCAGTTCATAGATGGGGCAGATGTTGGGTTAACCCAACATCCTGGATCTCAGTTTGGGTGGTTGTTGAGATTTTCAGCCCACTGGTTTTTCTACACCAGTACCACATGGAACAGCCCTCACTCAGGAGGGGCAGAGACAGCTCTCTTGAGTGCTGTGGCCAATGAGGAGAGAGACCACAAGGGCCATAGGCAGTGGCCCAGAGTATGGCTTTGGATATTAACATTGGGCATAGGCACAGATACAGACCCATACAGCTGCAGTGCCCCAGAATCAGACATGGTCTTTGGTGGCAGCACAGGCTCAGTTGGCCATGCAGCTCAGGTTACTCACATCAGGCTGTTCCTCACCATCTTCCGGTCTCCAGTTCTGCCTCTCTTCATTGTGTATGAAGTTCCACTTCTCTTCCTCTCCCATCTCTCTTCCACATACTTGCTCATCTTAGAGCACCCCGGCCTCTGGCAGGTAGAGGTCCTCTGGGTGTCCCACATGTTTTTAACACCAAACTTCAGATTGTTATCTGAAGTCACATGGTGCACAAACAGAACTTCATGTTTAGGTTAAGAAAATATTATATTTTCTTTATAAGACTTAAGGGAGTCAATCCTAGTGTTACATACGTGTGACTTCAGTTAGTCAGTAGAATGAGGAAGAATGATCATAAGTCTAAAACTTGCTTGTGTTACAGAGTGAGTTGAAAGACAGCCTTGGAATCTTAATGTGACACTATCAGAAAATTTTAAAAAAAATGTAGTAAGAAGGCTAGATATGCATGTCAGTTGAGGCCTGAGTTCAATTCCTTGTATAAGAAAATAAGGGAGCAGAGGGAAGACAAGGTGATGTTCATAAAGGAGAAATCATCGTTAGTGGAAGCAAGGGAAGACACTTCCATGATAGGATTGTGGTCTACTTGATTGGATGATCATTTTTATCTTAATAAAATCATGGAGACAGTCCATGTTTTGTGGCACTCAGCACCTCAAAAGAAGTTTTCTGGCATGTAATGTTTAAACCTGTCCTGGGCCAGAGAGGAGTATATAAAATGCTTCAAATCTCTTGTATACTAGTGGCATTGCTTCAAGTCACCAGCAGGCCCCATTGCAAAATGAAAGAAAGAAAGAAAGAAAGAAAGAAAGAAAGAAAGAAAGAAAGAAAGAAAGAAAGAAAGAAAGAAAGGTCTCAAAACACTTATTGGCTGTGTGGAGGGATGAGATGGGAAGTGCTCTTTGGCCACTTCGGAGAAGACAGGTAGTCCAAGTAACTAACTACTAACTACTATTACTTTTCCATATTTTGGAGAGAGAACTGAATAGTGAAACGTTCCTCTCCTTTTAGTGTATTTTTTCTAAAATAGGTCCTCACCTTTACTATCCTAACCTTTTCTTCATTTTCTGTCATAAAGAACTTTAATGTTGTCCCTCTATTTATACTACAAGTGAGAATCTCATAAATTATTTCTGATATAACTATTTTTTCTCCAGGTTTTTGGATTCTTGGTTATTTTAATCAGGAAAAAAATATTTACTTAATTAAGCTTTTCTTCTTTCCTTTGTTAAATAAACATACTTTGAAGGGTCGTCTTTACAGGCAACCATTATTAAGGCTCTGCAGGTACTTGCATTAATTTTGCAGAAAGCATTTCCCCAATAAATAGATCTTTTGTTTACTGGTGCTTTACTGGTCCTCTCAGTGCTATTTAGAAAGCTACAGCTTGCTTTTCAATTTCTTTTATTTTCAGAGTACCCTTGGCTCCTTTTTCACTGACTTTCTACTTGTGATCTTCATGAATGTGGCACATACACACACATGCAATCTTATTATTCATCCACAAGAGTATAGTCCTCCCTGTCAGCTAACAAGATCCTTCTTTCAACAGCATTGCCTGCTCTTGTGTCATCAGGCTAATAACACCTGATTCATCTGTATTGCATTTTCTACACGTGACTGCTATAGAATGAGTAATTCATAGTAAGTAGAAGCTTACTTCTTACCATTTTGGACACAGATATGTTTCAGAGACTGGTATTCACCCAAGATTTGGGAGGGTGTTTTTAATGCATTGTGATATGACAAAGGACCACAGGGTAAGATATCAGAAACTACTCAAACCCGTTGCTTCAAGTTCACTCTTCACTGGACTTAGAGAAACTCTGGATTCTAAATCAATTTTGACCCTAAACTAGCTTATTTCTTTGAGAGGAAAACTCAGTTCTTTGAGCTATAACGTGAAAATTTTACAATACATACTTTTACATAATCCTTCAATATTACCTAACTACAAGCATCTGTCTCCTTTTTTATACCTGTCCATGCTTTTCTCAAATGTTTGTCACTAATATATTAATGCAATATCTTTCTAACATTCTTATCATATTTTGTTCATTCTTTTTATTCTAAAATCTTCATTTTGTTTTTAATGTTCTTTCTCTATTTTTATTTGTACCACTGACAAATAAAATATATTTTATTTCATTTTAGTATTATCTATAGGTGCAAAACTGATAACTTTTGCTTCTGTTTCATAACAGTTTTATGAATCAATTTTCAACTGCTCAAACATCTCAAAGATAATATTTCCTTGCTTTTGGAAGCTTTGTAGGGTAATATAAAAAAAGACTCACCAGAAAGTAGACTCTCTTCTCTTCGAAAAATATGGCATTGTCTTGAAGAAATTGTGCTATTTTGTACCCAATGTTTTCAAAGTAAAATAAAGTAGAAATAAATAAAAATGTTTTTCCACTGTTTAGAAGGGCACAATGGCTTCATGTAATTTAAACTTAAATTTTGGGAGTTAAAAATATTGTTCTTAAGTTATAAACCAAACGAATGTTAAGGATTGTATTTAGAGATTCAGAATACAATGAAGACAATGCAAATAGCAAGTTACAACTGATTGGAGTAACTTTAAAAAAAAAAAAGCAGATAGCAGACAAAATACTTCTAGCATCAATAGTTGTAGAGATGCATTAATTCATTTACTCTTTCATTGGTGTGGCTCCATGCTTAGTAAGGCAGGCAGAAAGTCAATTCGTGTTTTCTTGGGTTCTTTGTACTTGGGGAACACTTTGAAGATAAAATATATTTAAGTAAAGGACATTCCATGCTCAAGAGGATTTCTGGATAAATTACTTTCCTACATTTGTTTTTTTTTTAATTTTAAAGTGTGTGTGTGTGTGTGTGTGTGTGTATGTGTAAGCTTCTGGACATTCTGTTGTTTTCTCTTCTTATCTCAGCACATTGATATGTACTACTGAGTTCAGCTTCATATGGGTGCTGGGAATATGAACTTAGGTCTTCCATCTTGCAAGGCAAGCACTTTATCCACTGAGGCACTCTCATCAACTTTGTTTTCTGTGTGTTGTTTTCTGATATGACAGTTATGCCACTTCTTGGCATATGCCCAAAGGGCTTGAGTTCCTACTCCATAGATAATGACGCACCAACCTTATTGTTGCTTAGTCACAAAAAGCTAAGGACTGAAAACAACCTACAAGTTCTTTACCAGATGATTAAATGACACAAATACGCTTAATATACACAATGGAATACTATTCAGATGCAAAGAAAAATAAAATCATAAAATATACGGACCAGGAATAGGACTAGAATATATTATTTAATGAAGATCAAGAAAACAAAAACCACATGTTCTTTCTCATCTGTAGGTCCCATCTTTGAATTTTCAGATGTGGGTTTCTAACCATAACCTTAAGTAAAAACATAAACCAGAAAAATAAGATGGGGTCAGGGTGAGGAGGAAATGTAAGAGACAGGAAGATAAAGATAAGGGGGAAATGGAGAAAGTAGGGGTGAGAGTCTTAAGTATAAAGTGGTAAGAGAGATTAATCAAAGGAGAGGGATGGGGAAAGGATAAATAACACTAAAATACATAAGGAATTAGGTCATTTTATAATTACTTAAAACTATTTTGGGTGATAGTGCACTCCTAAGAGCCATAGACTAACAACAATAACAACAAAAATCTAGTACCAGGCATGAAAAGTCACTTTTGTGTTATTGGTCAGAGGAGTTCCAGAGACTCTTCAAATGATATAGGCTATCATTGTTGCCCCTAGTTATCTCCCAGAAACTGAAAGGGCATTGCTATTGCTAAAGATGCCATAGACTTTGAACTCAGGAGTCAGGGGTCGGGCTGGATCTTATCCAGATCTCCTCCCTCAGTGATAACTTTCATAGTACCTGAAGATGTTATGCAACCTGCAAGCACAGAAAGAATTCAATAGTAGTCCTACTCAGCCTATGAACCACAGCAGTGATTGGTATGTTAAGTACTCTCACCAGGTGTTGTAGAGATGCTTATACCCTAGCTGTACCCGACAGCCATCTAATTACGTGTAGGTACTGTTCAGTAGAGGAGAAATCATGCCTGATACTGAAAAACTAGCCAACCACCCATAGCTAGTGAGGTCACAGATCTCAGAGGAGAACCACGATTGCCACTTTCTTAAACTAGTTTATTTCCTGAATACATTCAAAATGCTCATATTTATACACACAAATAAGTGTAACTCCTATCTTTCATCAAAGCAGGGGCTGTCTCGGTCATGAACTTGGTTGTCTACCATTTGATCACTTCCCCCTGGCAATGTGGCCTTGCCAGGCCACAGAGGAAGAGGATCCAGGCGGTCCTGATGTGACCTGATAAGCTATGGGCAGATGGCAGAGGAGGAGAGGAGGAATCCCCCTTTCAGGGGGCTAGGGGAAGGGGATGAGGGAAAGAGGGAGGAAGGGTAGGACCAGGGGGAGATGAGGCAGGGGTTAGAAATACAATGAATAAATTGTAATATTTTTTTTTAATTTTTAAAAGAAGCTTTTATTCAAAACAGACAGGAACCAGTAGTCAAAAAGCCACAACTGATAGGGGGTCCCCAGGCCCACTGAGTACATCTATAAGACAACTTTCACACCTAAGACTGAAAGGAAGACCATGGGAGAGAGGACGGAAAGATTGTAAGAGATACAGGTCCTGGAAGTCTTCTGAAGGACTGAGCTTTCTTGACATGTCAAGGTGGATGAGGGTAACCACACAGGCCCCTTGACTAAATGAAGAGCTGTAGACAATGTTGAGAGATGCTGAGAGAGAGAAAATCAGCCTTCCACGGAGATGAGCACTCAGAAGGTTGTACAATACCAAATGGCCCTAGAAAAATACACATTCAACAGTGAAAAGATTTGCAGATTGCATTTATCCATCTATTCGTATAATATATGTAAGAACAATAAAGAATATGAATTTGAAAGGGAGAGGGACTTGGAGCAAATAGAGATGAGAAAATGATGTAATTTTAAAATTCATTTTAAATTTAATAAATTTATTAAATTAATTAATTTAAATTTATTTATTTGTTTGTTCTTTAGAAAAGGAAGTTTGCCATTGCTCGCAGATGGGAGATGTCAGGCAAGAAGGTCCTTATTGGAGTTAGACTCTCAGGAAGGTATAAAAGATTTCCCTAACAAGAAGGAGGACCCAGGGTAAGATGATCAATCCTCGCTTAGAACGACAAATAGGATGGGCATCAGAAGCAGGAGAAAACAAGTAACAGGACAAGAGCTTACCACAGAGGGCCTCTGAAAGACTACTTAGCAGTGTATCAAAGCAGATGCTGAAACTCATAACAAAACCTTGGGCAGAGTACAGGGAATCATATGAAAGAAGTGGGAGTTAGTATGATCTGGAGAGCACAGGAGCTCCACAAGAACCAAATATATCTGGGTACAGGGGTCTTTTCTGAGACTGATTCTCCATCTAAAGACCATGCATGGATATAACTTCAAACCCCTGCTCAGATGTAGCCCATGGCATCTCAGTCTCCAAGGGTGTACCCTAGTAAGGAGAACAGGGACTGTCTTTGACATGAACTCAGTGGCTGGCTCTTTGACCTCCTCTCCACCCCCACAAGGGAGGAGCAGCCTAGCCAGGCCACAGAAGAGGACATTACAGCCAGTCCTGAAGAGACCTGATAAGCTAGGGTCAGATGGAAGAGGAAGAGGACTTCCCCTATCAGTGGACAAATGGCAGGGAGGAGATGAGGGAGGGAGGGTAAGATTGGGATGGAATGGGGGAGGGGTTACAGGTGGGATACAAAGTAATAAACTGTAACTAATATAAATAAAAAATAAAAAAGAAAGGTCAAAACCAAAGATTTCCTAGAATCCAAAACCCCAAACCTTCAAGTTTTTTATGTCATGAACTTTTTGAGAAGACTTTTACGTAGGATAAATAAAAAGCGAAAATCTATGCTCTAATAGTGTAGAAGGAGTCTATGCCTTTTTATTTTGTGTTTGCCTTGAAATTTGGTTGGTTGTCAGAATTAGTTAATTTTAAAAAGCCTGAAGGAGTGAAGAAAGATAAGCAGTAAATTACAGGTATAATTGAAGAAAGGATTTTAAAAAAATGAAACCATACAAGTCTTGTGATGGCCAACTATCTTTATCTGTATTTGCATTGTTTAGTATGGATAACACTAAAGAAAGTTTTGATTTAAGGAATAGTGAAAACACTATAAATAACCAGAATTTTTTTTTAACCAGATTTTTTGTAAACGTTCAAGTTCACTTATTACGGAGTATATTCAGATAGGTAAAGACAAACACAATGGAAACACAAAAACTGAAAAGGATTGTTACAGCATGTGCAGCAATGTATACATTTTCTCCTTTGTTATATCTTATTCAGAACTCTACTTTCAGAATTCGCTTCATCTCATAAATACCAAGACCCCCTTAAATATGAGTATCTCCTTATATACCTTGCTGGGTAAAGTCTTGTTGGTAATCTTGTTGGTAGTCTTCCTATCCTGTTGTATCTAAAATCACCCTGGCCTGCTGTTGTTATGCCCAAGTCTCCAGGACCCCAAAGACCAAGGAGCCCATTTCGATGCAAATGCTGTAGGGTCTTTTATTACAAGCTCAATCTCAGCCCCACACACAGCAGCATAGGAGCTCAGGGAGAAAGAGGTTTTTATTTAAGGTTACAGTACAGTTACACAATTGGTGACATTCAGCAGGGGCAAGCTTGTTACAAAGTGGCTGTGTCTAACCAACACTGAGCAGGCTATCTATAGACCTCAGGAACATTAGGCATTTCCATGAAAGTTCTACTACCAGGTTGGGCTGTCCAGCACAGAGGCCCCACCCTGGGATAAGATAACTTCCCATTTTTGTGGTTACCTCCAGGCTATTCCTCTGGTAGGGAATTTTATCAACTTCCTGTAACTGGTGATCTATGGCCTAATTCCTGGTGACTCTGGGGGAGGGAGGTCTGGCCTGGTTCTCTCACTCTAACAAAACACCAGTCAGGGTATCATGTAAGTGCAAACATGTTCTGAAAGGTGAGAACCCCAAGATCAAACCCTAATGCATCTTCCTGTGGCAAGTACATTTGTGATGATGTGTTCTTCTTGTAGTACCCTCACATTCTAGAAAGAGCACTGTATTTCTGTGGTGTCTTTGTTGAAGATTGGTGTGATGCATCTTCCTAGCCCTCAGGATCTGGGCACACCTATCCTTGTGTGTAAATCTCCCGGAATGGCTAATTAAACGGCATATACCTAGGCAGGGAAGAATGGGTTAAGTGTGGCTAAGGTGCTGGGGCTTGGAGAGAATTGGAGAATCATGGGGAGACAGAGGCCTGGGAAAAGAGGAAGGACGGAAGGACGCCACAGTGAGTTAGCTTGGAGAAGGAATCACATGGGCCGGGAGGAAGGACTCCAATAATATTGTGAAAAGGCCCAGATGAAGAATATAAGCAAGTGTCATGGGATTGTGGATGGAAGGTAGTCCAGATAGGAATGATTAAGGTGGATGGCACTGGATGGGGGCTGGGAGATGGGATGGTGAGGTTACTGACACTCTGTAGGTAAAATATCTGCCTCACCCAAGGTAAATAAGGCAATTATAAAATCTAATAGATATCTGTGTCTTATTATCTGTGATAGCTAGGTAAATAATATTGATGTAATAATTAAGGCTAACAATGAACATTATATAGCCCAACATTCATTTTTTTATTTACTGCAATATGTCTTTAATTAAAAAACCAGATTAAAAAAAAAAACAATCTCATCCAGGAAGCTGTGTCTGAGTAAACTTATTCCTCCTAATATCTATCTCACTGCCACCTCTGGGGATTAGTTGTAACGTAATCAGAGAGAAGGGAACAAGTGCAATGGTTGAGCAAGAAAAAAATGTTATTTCAAGTAACTGAGATTTTGGTATAATATGACTTTTTCTGTTTAACTGTTACAAGGTGCAACAATTTTGCTGTCACCATTTTCAGGAAAAAAAATCACAAACACACACACACTCAAAATAATGGCAATAACTCAGAACTATCAGCCTTGGAAGAAGCGAGCCTGTTAAATAATTCAAAAGAAAATTCCATACAGAAACTGTTTATCCTTTCAGCAAAAAATAATACTAGCTATATGTCAGATTTGATGTCAAATTTTTGATTCACTGAAGACTACAGAGGAAAGTATTTTTCATATTGTCCCTCACGGTAATTCTCTTGAATTTCAGGATTGGAAAGCGAAATAGTTCACTTTTGTGCACTGGTAATTTGAAGTAAGCCAAGATACGAGAATATAGGAGAATATTTATCCTGTTCAAGAACTGTACAAAGAATTTTTTCCCTTTAAATTTCCTTTCATTTCTTTTTGGGAGGATGAGGTGGTAAGACTGTGAAATGTGAGGAAGAGTTACCCAAACTGGAGACAAGTAAGCAGTGAAATAAATCATGACCTAGGGCACCGTTCATACAAAATCATGACTTTCACACGTAAAAATGTCATTAACTGTGGGGCTGAGACACTGGAGTGGAATTGTGGTGCAGTGGTGAGAAACGAAAAGAAGGGTCACACGGAGCCCTGTGAAGTTCGGTAGCGGGCAGAGCGCTGTTGCAGCACTGCCAGCCAAGTGAACATTTCGATCGCCGGAAGCTCAGAGTGACACCAGATGCACACATGCCTGGGCTTTTCCTCCCCAGAACTTACATATGTCTGAACTTGCACGAGTCATTTACTCTTTATTAATATGAATTGCATGGGATAACTGTTACCACATGCAAATGATTAGGTGAATTATCCGTAAGCACTCAAATGGTGCTGGCTGAGAGCTGAAACCTGGCAAGGCCAGTGTGGAAAAACGAAATGTCTAGTCATCATTGTGACCTTCTTTTTAAATTTTGTCTGTTTGGTTCCCTTCTGCTCATGCTTTGAAGTTTTCTTATATTTGTATTAATTTTCTCCCTCTGCATGTCTTTTATTTAACGCATTCATGTGTGTGTGTGTGTGTGTTTGTTCATGAGCATGTGTACACACGTGTGTAGAGGCCAGAAGTTTACCTTGAATATTATTCATTAGGAGGAAGTCTATATGGCTGCCATGCCCCTAAATATGCCTTATTTTTGTCTCCCCAGCACTAGAATTACAAGGTATACCATCGTGTCCAATTTTTTTTGCATTACTTCTGCAGATTGAATTCAGATATCCATACTTGTATAGTAAGAGATGTCCAAAGTGACCATGCTCCCATGCCCTAGCTTTCTGCTTTTATTTCTAGCAAAGCTGTATTTTAACAGATGCTTTGCAGCTCATTCACTACAAAATAGAAAGAGTAATAAAGCCTCAAATAATTTGTTTTCTGGTAATGCAATATGGTGGGGATTTTAAATATAATAAATAGTTTATAATTCTGGAAAAAGTTTTTAATAAAAGAAGTGGTGATTTTAGAACAGTGTAACACCCTTCTTTCCTTAAAATGATTCTGTAGCAGCAGTGTGTCCAGATGAGCTTTAGAGTAAAAGGATAATGCACAGGGAGCTAAGCAATCCATAGCAATGCATTTCAGTTGTAACAAAGACCTCATTGGAGACCTATCAGGACATACAGAATACCCTACAGAGAAGGGTGTGATGCTTAACAGCATACACATTATCAGCTGGAGGGGATTTCTGGAGAAAGCCAACATGACTTGGCTTACATTTTAGCAAGGAGGGTAAGTCTTCAGCTGAATGGCTTCACCCTGCAGCCACAGCAGATTTCTTATCAAGGAGAGGTGGAAGGTTGGGGTTGGGAGGGCATTGTATGAGAGAAGAATAAATAAATAAAATAATAATAAAGAAGAAAGAAAAGTCTAGTGAAAATGTTTATTAGACTACTCAAAAATTAGGCAATCGCCGCTGGTTATTTATTTGAGCACAGTCAGAACTGTGTTGGGCAAAGGTCAAGGAATGGTGCCTGTTTCAACAAAAGTCCTATGTGAGATGTTACTGAGATTTTTCTAAGGCACTTGTTCATTTATTTGTGACAGATTATAACATTCTTTCCTTTTCAACTAAGTTTGCTCTTTGGCATTTTCATGCATGTATATATTTTATGCTGATAACTCTCAGCCCCTACTACCCACTCTTTCTCCTTACAGGCCCCTTTTCAGACTTACCTGCTTTGCTTTGAGATGCAGTGAGCTTCACCAGGGCCAACTATGTGACCGAGGGATTGGGAACGCTCACTGGAGCCTGGTGGGCTCATCGGTGTCACACAACTGACGGTCACGACTACTTCTTAGGAGCTGTCAGTGTCAACTGGTTCAGATGTGGGGTGGCAGCGGGGACGGTTGACCCCTCTCCTGTAAATGGTTGCTTGTTTTAAAAGCCCGGCCTTGAGCACGCTTTGTATGAGCAAGCACAGCTGCATAGAGTTGGTGGCTGAAACAGTCATGCCATGCCCAAAGGGTGGCACTTTTTAGCACTTTTTCCAATCTTCCGCCTATTATATTACTTCTTCACCGTCTTATGTGAAGATCCTTAGAGGGAGCAATATAATTTCTTGTTTACGGCTAAGCACTGAGGCTTCCCTCACTCTCAGTACTATGGACACGTGTGTATACTTACATCCAATGCTGTTCTTGGTGAGAAAGTGCTTTTTTGATTAAAGGCTGAGAAAAACCTTTATCTGTTGGCATAAATAGTTAAAAGGTTGTTTGATGCTATGTCAATTTAGTTATATACATTGAGGAGATCCTTCATAAGGTTTATTAGTTCCCAAATCATCAAGTGGAATTTATACTTCTGGAAATGGGCTTTCTCTACTCAGAAATGGGCCTCGATGCCAATCAGAAAGTGGTTGGTTTTCTTGTGAAAGTTGTGTCACATTTGCACAGTTGGGCACATTGTACATATGAAATTGGGATTTTATTTTATAGAGTTTACAGCTGGGTAAGACTCTGAGTGTATTTTCCCTCTCAGCCAGCTGTCATATGCCAGCATTGTTAGAGCTAGCCAGCAAGGAGCAAGCAGCCATCTCAGTTACGGCTGGGTTTCTCGTTACCTGGCTGTGCAGGTGTGTGCTGTCACAGAAGCAGGGTCTATCCTCTAGATCTTGCTGGCAGCCAAGAGGGATGTCAAGAGCCTGTGCTGGTTTGCTAGTGCTGCTGCTGCTGCTCTTGTTGCAGTGTTGGTTTGGGGGGACATATTGGGCCTCCCTGGCCAAGTGCTCAGAAGCATAAATCTTACTTCTGGCACTAGGACTTTAATATCTTCAGTTTTGTAGATGAAAATTTTCAAAACAGTGAGTTCTATTTTACTTTCTGTTATCACATGCTGCTTAGCAAATGGTGATAGCTTTGATCCTTAGGAAGAACAAGTCTGAATTTGAGTGCTTGAGAAGGTTTGGTTATAGTGTGATCTCTAAAAAAAAAAAGTGATTCTTGAAAATAAGATGGGCCAAATGATCACTTCACTTCTTACCCATTAGGATAACGATTTCCTTACAGGGTTAAGTTTCAGGATTAAGCCAATGATTGTATGATCATTTCTGTTGCTCATTTGCAGTAAGCACTACTAAAGGTCACAAAGACTTGCATCTCTGCCAAACATTCATTGCTCTCATAATGGGAGAACACTGCATTTGCAATATTTGTTGGAACTATGGCAGTGAAAAGTAAATCTGACACTTAGTTTGCATCTGAGGCAAATAGTGTAAGTCAAAATATAACATGATGTTAATCTAAAACCTTGACTTCTGGGTTCCTACTTCGTTTAAAAAAAAGTTCTAATTTACATAGCAAATCTTGTACTTTTCTAAATGGATATTTGCCGATATCTGAGAAACTTGAGAGATATACAAAGCCTGAGAAAATGCTTTTCAGGCAATGAGTTTATTCTGATGAATGCTACATCAGGATTCTTTTCTCATTAGATTTTTAACTAAAACAACAACAAAACTGATGGAAATGTGAGACCAGAAGTTTACATCAGAGCCAGAGAGATAAGAATATCAAACCTCCATTATCCATAGTAGCTTCTGGGGCTTCGGGAAAATTTATTTAAATCTACTGTGGAAACTGACTAGAGAGTAAAAACCAAGCTAGGAAAACCTGTCACCATGATACAAAGGGTTCATCATAGTCTGACATCAGGGATGAAAGGCTGAGGCAGACTTATTAACCTCCCAATGATGTGCCACCGTTCCTTGATTTCCTACTGATATGGCTACAACAGCCTCCATTTTCCAATTAAACAATAGCCTATCTCATGAATACGGTCACAACTTTCTAATGTCTTTAATTTTTTTTCTTGAGGAAATTGTACTGTGGTTTCAATTTAAACAAGTCAAATGCCATCTTACTTTCTTTTCATATTTATTCCTCTTTACCTATAATGTTGCCATGTATGCCGTCATTACCTGAACTCAAAATTTTAAAGTGCCTCAATATCCTTCTTGGCTCAGGACCATACCACATTTATTAATGCCATTACTAATATTTCACAATAAACTAAGGATCAGGAAGATTCAGTCTTCAGTGGTAATGAGATTGAAGGCCAAGCTTGCTGACTTATAAAACAGCCTTGAATGAAATGCAACAGGCTTCCACCCTGCACTGCCCTTAGGGTAAGCTGCATTTTAAATCAGTGTTGCTTCAAGTCCTTGTGCGTTAAATATTACATTCCCATAATCACTGTCTTAACTTTTGTTCCTGTGCTTGAATGTTTCAGCTGGTACAATAGTATCTTTCTGCTCTTCTATTTTCTGACCTATCCAGCATGGCATGGATGTAATTCTATCCAATGCGGCCATCAGAATGCTGCTTCCAATAGCCACGTTCTTATATTTCTTTTTATTACTTAGTTCTTCCAATCTATGCAATAGCTATTTACTTAACATAGAATTCAATATGCCCCCCAAAATCTCATTTAAGTGTATTTTTTTCTGTATTTGCCTCTTCTTGCTTCCATATTCCACAAAGACTCTTTATGCTGGTCTGATCTGTTATGGCAGCTCACTGCATTCCTTATTACGCCCCTCTGTGTCTGTAGAAATTTCTAGCTACACTATTTCAATTGGTTGGAATTCTAGCCATGATACCATGATACAGACATTATTTTTAGTTTTGGAAAGACATATCCATGCCTATCGCTTTATAATAGAAAAAGGTAAGCCAAATAATATGAATTTGCATAATATTGCATCACTATAAAAGAGTAATATCTGCCTGATAAGTGGCCTACAAATTTTATAAGCTTCTAGTTATCTTGGCCTATTCTGTAAAGGTCTGTGGATAACTCCAAATTTTACCTATACTTGAATGCCTAGCCAATGTCATAACTTCACTACTGTGATTTCCATGTAAAGGTCTTGCCTCTTTTCTCTTTCAATCGTGTATGTGTGTGTGAGATAGAGAGAGACAGACAGACAGACAGAGGGAGAGAGAGAGGTGAAAGACAGAGATAGATTCATTTGATATTTATCAGAACATATGAAACACTATTTGCTAGTCACACTGTAATACTGTATGATAGTCTCACAGACTCATTCTATTGCCCTCCTGGACAACAGTCAGGAGTATCCCTTTATGTTGGCTCAAATTAGTAGATACATAAGTAAGACCAAATAATTAAAGAGGTCATTTGAGAATTTACTGGAGAACAGATAATTCAGCCGCAATATGATAGTAGTTTTTACTAGGACAGTAATGGGGAAACTAATTTTTTTCTGCAGCCATGAAACTAATTTTTTTCTGCTACTTTTATGAATGTTTTTGACCCGTTGGTAGGAAGAAAATACAGCTTCAATGAGTTAGAATAACATGATTCAATGTTTTAAAGGAGTAGGTAAGCTTCATTCATCTTTTGATAAGAATTCCACTGTTTGGTTATGTTACAATGTAAGTAATAAAATCTAGTTTGTTGAAATAAAACTCCTGTTGTTTAGGCTGTCTAGCTTGTGGTAGTTTGCTACAGCAGTCCCAGGAAGGTAATTTATGTATATACATTTATTTTGTTACTGTGGGTTATATGACTGTTAATTAAAACTGGCAGATGAAATATAGCAAAGCTTTTGCCTAGATTTAGATTTATATCAGACATTTAAACCATTTCCCGGTGTCAACAACTTTCTTGGCAACTGTTGTTTTCCTTGAAGTGTAAATATCCCCACAATGCTATTGCATTCCTATCAATTTCCTTTACACCTTTTTTAACATAAAAATATAAATGAAAATATAAAACATAAATCATTTACGGCACATATTAACACATTTGTGCTGCTGCAACAAAATCTCAGCAACTGGATATATAATAAAACAAAATTAATTTTTTTCACTCTTTTAGAGATTCCAAACTTTAAGATCAAGGTACTGGTACATTTAGCCGTCTGATGATGGCTGAACCTTGAGAAAAAGAAGAATGTTGTGTTCTCTCAAATACTGTCTGATGCTCAGAGAATAATAGCCGGGAGGGCAAGCCAACATATACTATGCTGTTTCTTTAATGAAGGCCCTAATTTATTGATGAAGGTAAAGATCTCACAGCCTAATCTCTTAGCACGATTTCACCAGGGGCAGATATAGTCAAACTATAACATGATGTTATAATTCAGAGTCACGTTAAATAATAATGAAAATAAGATTGTCATTCAGATTTTTATTATTCCACAGTCTATAGTTTATCAATTAATATCGGTGACAAATTAGAGTTCACAAGGTGTGAATAAATTACAGTAACTTCTCATAGACATTTGTCATGAGGTATTGATGAACACCATTACAAAGACTGAAAGGTCTCATCATATGTCAGCAAGCTGTACAACCAGGAAAACCAGTAATTCTTCATATTCTGAGACCAGAGAGATTTTGGAGAGTCCTGTATGAGTTTAAAAGTTCACTGAGAGCAGAAAAGGATTAATGTTCTAGATCCAGCCAAAGGCATAAAGCTGTCTTCTCCTTCCCCTCTAAAGTTTGTGATCTGCCATGACTTAACAAGCATACATGCAGGCCGGCTGCATCGGAAAATGACTCTCTGGGTGATAGGAACTGGTGTCTTAAGAGTTACAGAAAGCCAATGGTGAATCATAGCACAAAAAAATGGAGAGCAAAGGCAAACCAGCTATCACAAAAATACATTGTCTTAGAAGAGCTCTTCCACCATACTAAATCTTAGTTTTAAAAAATGGAGTATTTGGTTATGACACTACTCTGGGTGAGAACCACCTATCATGAACCTGGTTGTATAAGGATGCACTCAGTCACAAATTTGGCTTACGAAGAGTCTGCTGTTTGGTAAGAATATTCTATCTAGAATTCAATCAATGCATGACCAAAGGGCACCAGAGAGCTACATCACTGACGGCTTAGTCACCAATGTTTTTCCCTTAGCTGTCCTGAGTAACGAGGAAATGAATAAGGAACAGGGCCAAAGTAACTTCACAGCTGGGTTGGGCTGATACGTAGAATTAAACCAAATGTAAATTGCTGCTGTCTTATTTTCCTTTTGAGTGGTAGAACAAAAGTTAGCTGTGAGCACAGCTTTTGGCAAAAAGGATACAACTTTGGTAACAGCACGTTTTCCCATTTCATGTGAAAAGCAGAGTGACCTTAGGTAAGATAGAGTCTTATAGTGGTGAGTATTTGCAAACAAATTGTCTGGAGACTTTCTCTCCTGGGAATGAAATAATCGTAAGGTCATGGACAAAATGTTTTAGAGGCAAGGATGAATGAACCTGTTGAAAAGTTTAATTTTGTTGCAATGCCATATAATGCCTAGCCACCATGGAGGTGGCTCTAGGTAGCCACTAGGCAGAATGATTTGGCCTGTTGATATCAGTTCAGCCTGGTCAACAGATTCACTAATGCTGTACCAGTGAATTAAGGAAAGAATAGCCATGGTGGTAGCAATAGAGACATGGCATGCACCTGTCAGGAAGAACTCTTCCATACACTATGAGTGATGTAATCTCTACTTTTTCTAGATTTTTACCTCTCTATAAGAAAAATAGAGAGAGTCCTTGTGTTTTGCAGTCCCTTCAAGAGATCAATCAATTATCTCTTAGCAGAGTGATTGCACTAAAATATTTACACCTTGGAAAGGACACCCGAGGTTATGAAACATACAGTGTGAACTTATAGTTTTCTATCTTCAGGTTCTCTCTGTCAAAAGACCAGCAGACAGAAAGAAAATCACCAGAATGGCAGGAATGAAGTCATCAGCAGATATGACCACAGTTATGCAGTAAAATGAGGCAGTAATACCTTGGCGCCCAGATGATCTGGCATATTTATCAACGCTTCCTGCTCAATTTTACTAGTAAATAGCAAAGGCAGCAGCCGTGGCACAAAAAGGGTATGGTGAGCAGGCAATAGTAACTCTCAATGATAAAAGTCTTTATTATCTCAGCAGATAAGACAAGCTAGAGAATTATTTTAGTAATATATCAATCTCATGTTCCATGATAACCCACATATTTTCCACTAAAACCCCCACATCTCATCAAACTTTATCATCCTATGTGATTTTGGCTTGCTTCCTCAGCACTGTTACCATCTAAAAGTTTCCCAAATCTCTTCACTGCTGGAAAATGTGAGCGAAGTAGTCGCGCAGTGCTGTCCCGGGGAAGGGAGATCTAGAACAAACAGCAGAAATGGGGTACGATGAATAATGGTTGTATATATGAAGCCATCATGGTAGCATAGACAAGTAAGTTTCCCAAGAAGTGAAAACAATCAGTCATGGGACAAGAACAAATGTGTGTTAAGCACTAAACCCTATTACCACTCATTGGCACAGGTGAAGGGAGAGTTGTGCTACAAGTGCAGGTTCACTGCCTATCATCTCCCATGAAGAAGGAATTTTTCCACTGACTGACAGATCCTTGTCCTTGCCTACTCCTTGTGCAGAAATTATCCTCACCCATAAGACCCTGCCCATCCATAATCGTGCCTTCTCTAGACTGTGACACATATTTCAATGTCTGGTTCTTGAAAATGATAAATGGTCCAGTCTTCTTGCCTCATTTCAACATAAGCCCAAAGGATCATCTCAGCTTCAGATCTCCTAGGGATTGCCTGTTTCTCTATTGCAACTGTATTGCAACACAGTTTCTTCTACTGTCCATATTTCCCCACTCATTTACATGGATTCTCCCAAATGAAACATTTTAATTCAGTTCTTACAAGCATTTTTAAAACATTCAGGTGAATTGAAACCTGCACATACAGCTCAACAATGTAAAATTTTTCTGGCATAAATGAGTCTTTGTACTCAATCCACAGGACAGAAGGAAAGAAGGTTCTAACACCTTGGTGTTAATAGCCAGCTACCTAGGAAGCTAAAGCAGGCAGCAGATGAAAACACAAGGGAGATTATATATACTAATCTACCTTCTTCATTAACATACGAACACTATGGGGAAGAACTATGTCTCTAACACAAAAACATCTTTATTCAGAAAAAATATCAAGAATGAAAACTAGAAATGGATGCTGAGCAAGGCAAGCCTTTTAAAAGATCAACTAAAATAGAAAATATGTTTAGACAACTACTGAGAAATATTCTTTGATAGTTGGGTGGTGACAAGATTGTTGATGAAGAAGTCTAACATACAGGGAATCATTTGTGGTTGTTGTTTTGTGGTAGAAAGGATTAATAATTTTGGCTGTAGAATAATTTAGTGTGGCATAATCAGGCAAACCGAACAGGAACAGGGCAGAGTCTACAATCAGAAAACTTAATAAAGAACTGTTGTAATAATCAAAGCTGAAAAAACTCAGGAAAACAAGGGAATTGGTGATGAAAATGATGTAATACACTTAGAAAGAAATTTACAAAAGAATTTGAGGTAGAAAGATGTACTCTGTAACATTATTGCTATATATAACCAGTCATCGTTAAATATAATCATATCCACATCTATAAAGAGTGCGTAGAATAAAGATGGAAACCAACTTCACCACATACACACTTGTATTACTTACTATAACATGGATACTTAAATGTCAGCATTGCCACCTCACTGTACTCTCCAGAAGTACTGACTCGAAGAGGCAAGCTTTCATATGTTACCCCAAGATCAAAAGATTGCTTTCTGGAAGCCCCAAAGGCTTGAGCTCTCCAGGGAAATGCCCTGCTCAGCATTCCCTGAACTGCACATCTGAGTACCATTAGCAAAGGGAAAATGATTTGTCTCTTGCTCCATGGGGATATGCAAGTAGAAAGGTCATTGCTAAGGCAGCAGGGACTCCAAATGCCCAGGGACCCCATGCTTGAAATCAACACCTCTTATGAGATATGAAAATAAATAACAGCACATCTGATAGCTTGTCTAGATAATGCCTACATAATGTCTATAGCAGGAGATGAACCGCTGAAATCAAGCTCAGGTAAAAACCCCAAAAGCCAAGTCAATGACTGTAAAAACACAAGTAATAAATAGTGACAAGAGAAACATCCCCAAAACATAATTTGAAATGCAATACTAAAAATTAGATCACCATGAACTGTATGTTGAATAAAATAAATAAAATAATAATAAATCAGATTTTTTTTTTTAAAAAAATCACCTAATATCCCCATGAACAGCCTGAGGATAATTACTTGTACTGCTCAGGTTTGTTGTACCTCTGTGAGTTAGAGAAGTAAATCTTAACCCATTCAACCTCCAGTTCATTTTCTTTCTTGGAAAGAAAGATGCCAAAAGGAAGATACTATCACACATTCTAAGAATGCAATGCCTGAAAGGTAATATTCAATTATTCTGAATGATCAGACCCTTCAACAAAACCTTTCATTCGTGTGTGTGTGTGTGTGTGTGTGTGTGTGTGTGTGTGTGTGTATACAGTACAATTTCTCACTACTAGTGGCCAGTGTATACACATTTAACATTATAGTCTTTGGGATAATTTTGTGTTTCTTGCTTTCAAGAACAAACTAAATTTTTGGTTATTACATCTCAAATAGCTAATTGACTTTAGTTAGTAAGCTGCTCAGGAAGACTTTGAAAACAGAAACACAGAAACTCTCATAAGCACATATATCCCTGCACAAAAGCTAGAGCTGTGTTTTCATTTGATTGCAAATGATATACTATATACTGTCAATCCTGTGCAGGTATAAAACATGTAGGAATCCTGAATATGTGGGTACAATGTCCATTCAACCTACGAAATGTGAATAGGCAAAAGGTGATTTAGTGTGCTAAGCCTTTCATTCTGAGATGGGAGCCTGCCTGCAGGGCTGCTGCTCACAAACAAAATTGCAGGGAAGATCTCCTTCCTTTGGGACTGGCTCTTTGCATAGTAAAAGCAATGGCACATGATTTGCACAAATCTTTGCATATGTGCTTTTCTGAATCTTTACAGGATCGCTACATGTCTTTGGAGGAATAAAATCCAGGATCCTTTGACTATGCTTGTGTATCTTCAGCTCAACATATTTAATGTGCAAAAGTAAACAAAGCAGGAATGAGTATTTAGTCTGGTGGCCTATTTCCTTGTTGTATGAATATTCAAAACCCCACCTGTTCAAACTTTACACATAATCCCTGAAGAGCAACTGTGACAGCTTGACCAACTAGTTTAGTTCCAGCATTTTATAATTAAAGACACCCTGACACCCTACAATGTGCGGTGTAATACACATTTGCCGTCACAGGCAAACAGTTGTGTTTATAAGAAGAATATAGTTTGACAGTCTGCTAAATACTTTTTCCTTCAGATATATGAACAGAAATGGTGTGTAAATCATCTTTTTCCTTGAGCCAGTCAATGTTCAAGAATTTTAGGGTGTTAGTAGAATAGCTAAAAGATATGGAACATATTTAGGTATATTTAGTATTTTTATTATCAGAATTGAAACTTTTTTTCTGCTTCTAAGAGCACTTGTCTTTATTCCCTGGGTAGCAAGTCAATCTGAGTATCCCCATCTCAGCAGCTGTTACTTAATGGCCCTAAAGAGTTGAGTGCTGCTCATTTTGACCATAGGTCAGTGTCTCTACAAAGCGGGCCTTCAATTAGCCTTGATGGATTGACTTTCTCACAGGCAGTAAGAGCTCAATTCATAGAGATGAATCCCATGAGACTAAAAATTTGTAAAGTAAGATACAAGACCTAGACTTCTACATTTGTTGCTATGAAACATGTATAAATATGGGAAATATAATCTTTGTTTCTGTTTTTAAATGTTTTCTAATTTATTGAAATATTAAGAGATTCTCAATATTTGTGTAAAATAGGCAAAATTTAATTTGAATAGCATCGTACATACTTCTTCTGAGGCATAGGAGTGATTATAAAGAATCTGAAAAACAAAGTATCTGAAGATAAAATGGTAGTGTTATAATAAATAATAATAATAATAATAAATAGAATGCCAATGATAAATATTTCCTGTTGGTGAAAAACATTTCACTTGAATTGCCTATCATAGACTGCGTGGAATGTCAAGATTTTAAATGTTTTCCCTGTGTTTTGTGCTACACTTTAAGGCAGGTAAGAATGATTTTGAAGGTGAGCCAGATATGACCACTTAATTTGAAAGCATAATGAGTTTCCTCCTCAGCCTCCATTGGAGTTGTCTGGTTTTCCTTCTTGATCAGGTGACAGATGGAAAAGATCCCTTCAGTCAAAGCAGAATTGGGGGTTCAGGGCATAGGCTGCTGCCTGCTGGAGCAAGCACTCCTCATAAGGGCTATAGACACACCACAGCTGTGCTCTGTGCTTGAAAAGTTGGAGCAATCAATTGACCAGAATCTCCCTTCAAAAGATGGGAAGTGGAATTAGTTCAGAGAGCAAGGAGTCAGCCAAAAGGTCAAAAGAACTGGAGAAGAAGCTTCAGGAAGATGCTGAACGAGAGGCAAGAACTGTTAAGCTGCTGCTGCTAGGTAACGTTTCTCTTTTGCTCTCAGCATCTGATTATTTCCTTCACTTATGACATGTATTAACTTTTCTCACATTTTAATTTAAAGAGTATAGCTTCATGGAAGATTTAGTCTGAAAATATGTGTGGAATCCTAAGTGGACAGATTTTTATCTGTAGTCTATATGTATTTCACAATTTGTTTTGCGCTCCGTACTTATTACATTGTCTAAGAAATAAATATTAGATGCCTCAGTTTACCTCTTTCAAGGACTACATAATATCAGCACTAAAAGAAGATTCATATGCATTTGTTACTTTGTTGCATTCTAATGTTTCCTAAATAACATCTAAAATCCTTAATGATAAGTTACAAATGTCTCCTATTTGTTTAGACATAAATAGCTGAGTGTTGACATCAAATTCCATGTGCAAAAATCAATTAATCTGGAGCTTTATGTAAATAATGACAAGGTGCTTAAAATTATATCAAGAATTCTATTAAGACTGCAGGAGCAATAGTGCCTTTAATAGTGCTGTACATTTAAAAATATGACATTCAGTTCCTTATAGAATAATTACATATTCACCCATACCACAAATTATCTCTCTACTTTTATCCATTCAAAACAAAGGGCAATGTTTTATGATTACTATAATTTCAATAATTGCTCAATTAACTAAAGGAATTAAAATAATCTGAGTGCCGCATATTTTTCATAAACTGCTTAACATAAAATGGTCAGTGACATGAAACAATAGAATTTATAACTACTTGTGGGAGGAAGAAGGTGGCAGAATTGGGCATAGTAATTCTTTTTCATTCAGCATCATGTGAGATTCAAGGGAAATTGGACTATGGAGTTCTGGAGAAGAAAGCAGAAAAAAGGTACAATTGAAGACATTAAAACCCATGATATTTTTAGTTCAAACATATGGCAATATATGTTAAGTAAATATATTGTGTAATTTAGGGAATGCCCCAGTAAGAGACATTCATGGATTCAGTCTTCTATTTTGCTTGGGTGTGTTTCCGGGCTACCTAGTCCCAACTAGTCACCCAATTAGTTTTGGTTTTGAAACTTTAACCTTGTGTTAAAATATTGTATAAATGATTCCCCAAATCAGTAAAAATCTAAATCAATACAGAAACAAACAAAAATAAGAGCTTTGACTTATGGACACTGTGTGTTTACCCCAATGCTAGTTATATGCAAAAATAAAGTCATTATTTCAGGTTCATGAATCTATCATGCAACAGATTTCCTCATTTTTAAGTGTTCTTTAACTATGCTCACACTACTGAGTTTTAAAAGTTAACTCTGTTACTCAAGGAAAGGGACATGTTCTTTCCTTCTTTGTACTCAGATAATCACCTAGAGATTAACGATCTAGGAAGGTAATGGGTTAGTGCTTTTAAATCATCAAATGTACTTTCCATAGTTCCAGAGAACTGTCAGAGTCTCTACACTGGAGTCGAAGTTAGATGGACAAGACAAAGGTAAATAAAATGTAGAAGGGAAAGTCAGGCAAAAACACAAGTGCCTTTTATATTCTACTGCACTGGCACATGGTGCTAATGCATTGAGCATTCACATACATGCAATCACTGTGGTCTGTGTCTTGACTCTGAATACAACTCATCAACTTCTTTAAGTGCCTGCCTCTTTGACTTCCTTACCATGGCAGAGTATACCGTGAGTTGAGCCAGAATAAACCCTATCTCCCTTTAAAAATGAATAAATAAACAAAAGACAAGAGTACATGGAGAGATAAATTTCCCAAAGAACTGATAAATGTTTTTGACACGACATTTTAAAAATATTTTCTCTTTGTTTATAAAAACACAAACTGATGTTCATTTAGGTGTCATCCACCCAAAGAGCATCAGACCCGTCCAATACCTTTTTCTCAGAGGCGGGACCTGGGGCATCAACCCGCATGCAATCAGACATGCTCTTCTCTGGGTCCAAAGCGGCTGACCCTGAGTGCAGTGCTTAGCCTCGCATCCTGAGCGTATCATTTTAGCTTTTTATGGTATCCAACCATGCTTGGGGAGAATGTCCTGCTTCAATGGCTGTAAAGGCCTGAATGATCATGGCTGCATCACACTGTTGTGAGACTCTAATCTTGCATATATACCACAGGCAAACCAAGGAGACCAACACCAGAAGGCCTGCTAACACTCCCATGCCCGCCCATTCCTTCAGATGATTCATGGCTGCAGCAATCCATGTTGATAATCCTGTGGCTAGTCCTGCGTCCACTCCGGTAGAATTTACTGTGACAATGGCCACTCTCAGCTGCTCCATCGTAGTATCGAATTCTCCAGTCCAATTACCTAAAATATAGCTCCACAATTGTTTAGACAGATTTGCAGCGCAGGAAAAATTCTCATGTTGTATGCTAGTGACACAAAGTCCAGCATACTTTCATTGACAGCCAGGTTAAGCGATTTGCCATAGGGTATCAATTTGTTCCTGCAAGAGGTCAATCCTCTGATTGAACACCATCAAGCTTCCTTTTAGTTGAGCATTAATTCTTTTATGTACAACTAAGGCATGAGCTACATTGGCTAAATGATTATTCAGGGTCTGAGCAGTCTGCCCAGTATGACTCATGGCTAATGCACCTAAATGAACATCGGTACAAAGTCCCTATTTATTTCTAATATCAGAGATCAGACCTCTACTCTTGCCTGATGCGTCTAAAACAAAAAGGGGGAACTGTAGAGAGCTGCGGAATGCTATGCCTTAAAGATGGAGCTGGTTTCCGCCTTCCACCTTCCCGATGGTGAGTGCTCTCTGTCACGAACAACTCCACATTTGGCTAAGGCCGAGGATCTGGCTTGCTTCCATGTATGTGGACCTATCTGCATTGCCCCCGTGGCACGCCTGGGTTGGCTACCCAGAGGCTATTTAAGCTGTGGGCTGGCTTTCCCCGGGGTCCGAGGATTGTTCAATGTTCCTGAATAAACTGCATTGAAAAAAAAAAAATAAAAATAAAAAAATAAAAACACAAACTGTAAGCCAAATCTCTGAAGTGGCTATATTACCAATCTCAATGACAATACTGTTAAACAACCACAAAGGTAGGATGCTTGAGGTCTCTGTGAACTGGCCGACTGGACGTGGGGTTGGGATGAGAGAGAACACAGTAAATAATATGAAGAAATGACTGAAAATGTGTCATTGACAGCAAAACTCCAAAAACGCCAACAGGTAATAAAGAAAATTGAGTTTTCCCAAATTATGAATTGAGAGCTCACAGATTACCGCTATGCACTGGCCTCTATAACCAGAAAAGTGGAACAATACAGAGAGCTAGTCACAGCTTGTTATGTGTAAAGCTCTCAGGTGGAAATGAAAATAACAGATGTTATACTTAAGTGGTGGGTTTCATCAAGTTGAAAGAATAACTTTTCTTAACAGGGAAGAGAAAGAATCATTAATGGTAATAGCATGTCTTTAGTTTATCCAAGATAACGATAGCTTCATAGATTCATTCTCATACCACTACATTATTGGCCCCAACAATAAGTAGGTTGAGCTAATAATTACATAAATTTTTATTTAATCTAATAAAATAGTAAAATAAATCACACTCTTCCCTGTTTTGATTATATTTGAAGCATTGGATCATTTTTTTTTTCCTTTTCAACTTTGAACTCTAAATTTGATTTAGTTGTCAGTTCAAAACAATAAAATCTGTTTCATTCTCATTTTTAACTGAGCTTGAGTTATCTACACTGTATTTTTCATCTTAACCTTGGTTTCATCAAGGTACCATACAATGTCTTATAGAACTAAACTTAACCCTCCTATTCTTTCGCCCTCAAAATGACTTGGGCTCTTATTGAAAAAACCTCCATAGTCGTTAGTGGACTCTGAACAAGGGTCTTATGATGACATGATGAGCCTGATTCAGTTAGTGACCAATTCTGAATTTAACTCGGTACTTACAAAGACAGAGAGAGAGAGAGAAATCTATAAAACAAACAAAACATGGTGCAATCCATGTTACTTTGATCTTCCCGTCTAGCGAATTTCTGGGTGGCACAACTTAGAACACTAAGTTTTCCATCATGCTCTGTGAAGTATATGTGTTAATAGAAATAGGTCTCAGTGATCCTAAGGGGCTGATCCCTCTTCAAGTTCATTGCCCCTGTTTAGGTTTTTTTTTTTTTTTTTTCTTAGTTGACAGTTACGTCTTTCTACTGAAAATAGATTCTTTTCTCATACAAAATATCCTGATTAGAGTTTTCCCTTCGTCTCCTCCTCCCAGCCCCTCCCCACCATCCGTGGCTTCGGTATCCACTCCATTTCTTTCTCTCATTAGAAAAAAAAGACTTCTAAGGGATAACAACCAAACATTACAAAATAAAATATAATGAGATGAAGCACAAACTATCCCTTCTATCAAAATTGGACATAGCAACCTAACAGGAGGGATAAAATCCCAGCAGCAGGCACAAGAGTCAAAGACCCACTCATTCTCTCAGTCGTGATTTCTATAAAAATACTAAACTAATGGTGCAGCCCCTTGCAGGCCCTGTGCTTGCTCTGTAGCAGTCTCTGAAAGTTCATATGTACCTTGCTTAGTTGAGTTAGAGGGCCTTGTCCTAATTTTGTCCTCCATACCCTCTGGTTCTTGCAATCTTTCCACTTCCTCTTCCATAGGATTCCCTGAGCTCTGATGTGGTGTGTGTGTGTGGCAGGGGAGAGATCTGATGGAAACATCCCATTTAGAGCTATGTGTTTCAAGGTCTGTCTCTCTGCATAATATCGAACTGTGCATCTCTGTATTTGTTCCTATCTGCTACCAGAAGAACTCTCTCTGATGATGACTGGATTAGCGCTAATCAATGTATATAGCAGAATATCATTAGGAATCATTTTATTGATTTTCCTTGGCCAGTCATGTTTGATTTTACACTAGGTCTCTGGACTGTCTAGTATTTGGTTCTTAGTTACTCAGGAACTGTTGGGTATGGTTCCTTCTCATGGAGCGTTACATCATATCAGACATTTGTTGTCTATTCCCACAAGTTCTGTGCTGCAATTTCCCTATTGCAAGCAGGACAGATTGTAGGTTAAAGGCTTTGGGGGCTGGGTTGGTGTCCACATTTCTCTTTTGGTAGCCTGAACAGTACCGTCTCATGCCAAACAGACTAGCATGTTCTATGTAGGCACTAGGTTGACTTGGCAATAGGGCCACACTGTCAGTTTGCAGAGAGCAACCCTTTGTCACAGCAAATTCCTGGGTTGCTCGTTGCTTGGTAATTTCCACAGGACTTCTTTGACCCACAACTCAATTGAATGTAATCCATTCTCTCCATTGGAAGCCTCTTCTCATTACAGGAAATGGCCAGTTGAGACTCTAGCCATCATTACTAGATCACCTTCAAATATTCCAGAAAGTTTTTACTTCACTAGGTTCATTCCTCAAACACCCTCTAATTCTAGGCATCTCTCCCTGCATTTTGTCCCTCAAACCCATTCCCCAACCTGATCCCCCCCCCCAAATCACACTTCTATCCCCATTTGTCCCAAGTCCACCCATAAAATATATTCTATTTCCACATCCCAGGGAGATCCATGTGCCCATCCATAGGCACATTCTCTCAACCTGTCCTCTCTGGGTGTATGGGTTGTAACTTTGTTTTACTTTGCTTAGGGGCTAATATCCCCTCACAAGTGAATACCTATCATATTTATTTGCCTGCAAATTTCATGTTGTGAGTTTGGGTATCTCAAAACACTTGATAAACACTTTAAGAAAAAAATGTTCAACATCCTTAGCCATCAGAGAAATCCAAATCAAAACAGATTTGTGATTCCATCTTATGCTTGTCAGAATGGCTAAGATCAAAAACACAAGTGACATCTCATGATGGCAAGGATGTGGAAGAAGAGGACCACTCCTCCATGGCTGGTGGGGCTGCAAACCATGATGTACAGCCACTTTGGAAATCAGTATGGTGGTTTCTTCAGAAGTTGGGAAAAGATTTACCTCAAGACCCAGCTATAAAAATCTTAGGCATGTTCATGGATTGACAGGAGGCTAACAAAACAGTCCTCTGAGGGGCTTCACCGAGCAGCTGATGGAAACAGATGCAGAGACCAACAGCCAAACCTTAGGTGGAGCTTGGGGAATCCTATGTAAGAGGAGGAAGAATGACGGAAAGAGCCAGAAACTTCAAGGACACCTAAAAAAAAACCTACAAAAATCAACTGACCAGGACCCAAAGGGACTCGCAGAGACTGAACCACCAGCCAGAGAGCAACCATGGGACATTTCTTTGCCCCCCTACACACATATGTAACAGATGTACGGCTTTGTCCTTCTGTGGGACTACTAACAGCAGGAGCAGAGGCTTCCTCTGACTCTGTTGCCTGCCTTTGGATCCCTTTCCCCTAAATGGGCATCCTTGTATATCCTTGATAGAAAAGAAATGCTTCCAGTTCTACTTGATATGCCAAGGTGAATTTGATAACAATGGGAGGTCTCCCCTTCTCTGAGGAAAATGGGAGAGGAGAGATGATGAGAAAGAGGGACTGGGAGGAGAGGAGAAGAGGTGAGAAAGAGGGACTGGGAAGAGTCAAGGGAGGGGAACTTCTTACAGGGAGGAAAAGTAAATCAACTAATATTAATGAGAAGAAAAAGAAATCTTAGTCATATACGCAAAGAATGCTCGACACTACCCCAAGGACACTTGCTCAGCCATGTTCATTGCAGCTTAGAAATTGAAAATATCTAGATGTTTCTCAACAAAAATAATGGATAAAGAAAATGTGATACATTTACATAATGATGTACTTTCGTGTCTTTTTATTCTGTTCTGTGACCTCCTAAGTTTAACCAGGTCCGTCTATATGTCTGTGAATTTTAAAGCATCCATTGGAGCCTGGTGGGCTCACGAATGAATGCACAACTGAATATAATTACCAACTTCCTTCTTGATATTTCAGTCATCAGTGGTTCATCAAGGGTAGGAGAGGAGTGTAGGGCCTCAAAAGCACTCAAATCTACATCTCTCTGGCTGTTAACAGGCCCAGTTTTGTGCAGGCCTAATCTGCTATGACCATCACAATTGCAAAGACCATGTTAAGGCCAGAAAACAGAATTTTACAGTCCCTTTCCCTGTCTTCAAATTCTTATATTACTTTCTTACTCTCTTCTATAACGAACGTTCTCTCAGTTTGAGATGGTATAAATATTTTGTTTAGGATTAAACATTCAACTACTTCTTAGTCTAAGCACCTTGAGTAGCTGTGTGTCTCCATATTTTCAAATATTTATCGCAGGCAGTACCTTTCCTAGATGGGAGAAAGCTTTGAAAGACAAAAGTCATAGAAATTTAATGTTTAATTGCATATTATAGTGAGAGGAAAGCATGGTAGATTAATGACAATGTGTGAAATGTGGATCAAATAGAAGTCTGGAGAAGAATGAGGCACAGTTGCCCACGATATATAACTCTGTGATACCTTTTTAGCAAAAGCAAGTATAGCTGTCTATTAATGTAATATTTGTGGATGTGGGATTTTAAAGGGACTATCTTTTTTTAATTTTTTTTAATATTAGTTACAGTTTGTTAACTTTGTATCCCAACTGTATCACACTCCCTCTTTCCCTCTCAATCCCACCCTCCCACCCTCATCTCCTCCCTGCCCCTTTCTAAGTCCACTGATAAGGGAGAACCTCCTCCCTTACATCTGATACTGGTTTATCAGGTGTCTTCAGAACTAGCTGCAAAGTCCTCCTCTGTGGCCTAGCAAGGCTGCTTCTTGCTGGGGGTGGGGGAGGTCAAAGAGCCCGCCATTGAGTTCATGTCAGAAACAGTCCCTGTTCCCCTTATTAGGGTACCTACTTGGATACTGAGCTACCAAGGGCTACATCTGAGCAGGCGCTCTAGGTTGCATCCATACATGGTCCTTGTTTGGAGAAACAGTCTCATAAAAGACCCCTGTGCCCAGATATATTTGGTCCTTGTGGAACTCCTGTCCTCTCCAGGTCCTATCAACTCACCTCTATTTTTTTGGTTCCCTGCATTCTGCCAGAGGTTTGGTTAAGAGTCTTAATATCTGGTTTGATACAATGCTAGGTAGAGTCTTTCAGAGGCCCTCTATGGAGGGCTCCTGACCTGTTACTTGTTTGCTCCTACATCCAATGTCCATCCCATTTGTCTTTCTAAGTGAGGATTGATCATCGTACCCTGGGTCCTCTTTCTTGTTTATCTTCTTTAGGTGTATAGATTTCAGTATATTTACCATATCTTATAGGTCTATATAAGTGAGTATATACCATGTGTGTCTTTCTGTTTTTGGGATACCTCACTCAGGATTGTTTCTAGGTCCCACCATTTGCCTGCAAATTTCATGTTTTCCTCTTTTTTAATTGCTGAGTAGTATTCCATTGTGTAAAAGTACCACCATTTCTGTATCCATTCCTCAACTGAGGAACATCTGGGTTGTTTCCAGGTTTTGGCTATTACTAATAAAGCTGCTACAAACATGGTTGAGCAAATGTCCTTATTGTATACTTGAGCCTCTTTTGGATATATGCCTAGGAGTGGTATAGCTGGATCTTGAGAAAGCAGTATTCCTCATTGTCTGAGAAAGCGCCAGGTTGATTTCCAAAGTGGTTGTACAAGTTTGCATTCCCACCAGCAATGGAGGAGGGTTCCCCTTTCTCCACAACCTCTCCAGCATGTGGCGTCACTTGAGTTTTTGATCTTAGCCATTCTGGTGGGTGTCAGGTGAAATCTCAGGGCCGTTTTGATTTACATCTTTCTGATGGCTAAGGACGTTGAGCATTTCTTTAAGTGTTTCTCTGCCATTCTGTATTCCTCTACTGAGAATTCTCTGTTTAGCTCTGTACCCCATTTTTTAATTGGATTACTTGATTTGCTGCTTTTAACTTCTTTAGTTCTTTATATATTCTGGATATGAGCCCTCTGTCAGATGTAGAGTTGGTGAAGATCATTTCCCTGTCTGTAGGCTGTTGTTTTGTTTTGATGACCGTGTCCTTTGCTTTACAGAAGCTTTTCAGCTTCATAAGTTCCCATTTATCGATTGTTGCTCTTAAAGCCTGTGCTGTTGGTGTTCTGCTCTGGAAGTTGTCTCCTGTGCCAATGAGTTCCAATTCTTACCCACTTTTTCTTCTAACCGATTTAGTATATTTGGTTTTATGTTGATATCTTTGATCCACTTAGACTTTAGTTTTGTGCAGGGTGATAAATATGAATTTATTTTCATTTTTCTGCATGTAGACATCCATTTGGATCAGCACCATTTCTGGAAGATGCTGTGTTTTTTTCCACTGAATGATTTTGTCCTCTTTGTCAAAATCAAATATCCATAGGTATGTGAGTTTAATTTTGGGTCTTCTATTCGGTTCCATTGATCCACTATTCTATTTCTATGCCAATACCATGCCATTTTTATTACTATTGCTCTGTAGTACAGCTTGAGATCAGGATGGAGATGCCTCCAGATGATCTGTTGTTGTACAGGATCGTTTTGGAAATCCTGGGTTTTTTGTTTCTCCATATGAAGTTGATAATTTTCCTCTCAAGATCTATGAAGAATTGTGTTGGTATTTTGATTGAAATTGCATTGAATCTGTAGCTTGCTTTTGGCAGAATAGGCATTTTCACTATGTTAATCCTACTGATCCATGAGCATGGGAGATCTTTCCATCTTCTGATATCTTCTTCAATTTCTTACTTCAGAGACTTGAAGTTTTTCTCATATAGGTCTTTCACTTGCTTGGTTAGAGTCACTCCAAGGTAGTTTATGTTATTAGTGGCTATTGTGAAGGGTGTTGTTTCCCTAATTTCTTTCTCAGCCCTTAAAGGGACAATATTGATGAAAGAAATACATCTGATATAGTCAGCCCTTTAGTTTCCTTATCTATATTTTTCTGTTTTCATGTAGTAATGCCTACAGGATAGTCTTGTGATTAACAAAAGCTTTCTTTGGGAACATCTATTTATCCTTAAAAGTTGTATACATTATTGTCAAAAATAAAGAACATTTAGACAAATAGATAGCTATCTAAAATAGGCTCACATAAGAGAAAAATAATATAATTCTCCATTTTAGATTCTTTATTTTCTATCCTAAAAGATAAAGTGATAAGATTAAAAAGACACCTTTGAAAATAATCTTCAAGATCCATTAAAGTGAATATATAATTTTGAAAATGCTGTGAAATATAATTGACATACAGATTTATATATTTAAAATAAAATGAAAATCAAAATGACCTTGAAATTTCACCTTACACCCACCAAAGTGGCTAAAATTCAGGTGCCAACACATGCTGGAGAGGACCCTCCTCCATTTCTGGTGGGAATGTAAACTTGTATAAACAACTTGGAAATCAATCTGGCCCTTTCTCAGAAAATTAGGAATAGTGCTACCTCAAGATACAGCTATAACTCTCATGCACTAACCTATTGTGCAAAGAGGACAGGAGCTCTACAAGAACCAAATATATCTGGGCACAGGGATCTTTTCTGAGACTGATTCTCCAACCAAGGACCAAGCACGTATATAACCTAGAATCCCTGCTCAGATGTAACCCATCGTAGCTCAGTATCCAAGTGGGTACCCTAGTAAGGGGAAAAGAAACTGTCTCTGACATGAACTCAGTTTCTGGCTCTTTGACCTCCTCTACCCCCCATGGGAGGAGCAGCCTAACTAGGCCACAGAGGACATTGCAGCCAGTCCTGATGAGACCTGATAAGCTAGGGTCAGATGGAAGGGGAGGAGGCCCTCCCCTATCAGTGGACTTAGAGAGGGGCAGGGAAGAGATAAAGGTGGGAGGGTGGGATTGGGAGGGAATGAGGGAGCCGGATAAAGCTGGGATACAAAGTAAATAAACTTTAATTAATATAAAAAAATAAAAATTTAATAAAAAAAAGATCTATCTATATCACTCCTAGGCATATCCAAAAGAGGCTCAAGTATACAACAAGAACATTTGCTCAACCATGTTGGTAGCAACTTTATTTGTAATAGTCAGATGCTGGAAACAACCCAGATGCCCCTCAACTGAGGAATGGATACAGAAATTGTAGTACATATACACAATGGAATACTACTCAGCAATTAAAAGTAAGGAAAGCATGAAATTTGCATGCAAATGGTGGGAACTAGAAAAATAATCATCTTGAGTGAGGTATCCTAGAATCAAAAAGAAACACATGGTATATACTCACTTATAAGTGGATATTAGACTAAATCTAATACGCCATACTGAAATCTGTATGCCTAAAGAAGCTAATCAAGAAGGACCCTGGGTAAGATGATCAATCCTCATTCAGAAAGGCAAACAGGACTGACATCGGAAGAGGTAGAAAACAGGAAAAAGGACAGGAGCCTATCACAGAGGGCCTCTGAAAGACTCTACCCTGCAAGTTATGAAAGCAGAGGCTGAGACTCCTAGTCAACCTTTGGCAGAGTTCAGGGAATCTTATGAAAGAAGGGGGAAATAGAAAGACCTGGAGAGAACAGGAACTCCACAAGGAGAGCCAAAAAAAAAAAAAAAAAAAAAAAAAAAAAAAAGAAAGAAAAAAAGGAAAAGAAAGAAAATCTGTGTAAAGGGATCTTTTCTGAGATTGATACTCTAACCAAGGACCACTCATGGAGATAACCTAGAACTCCTGCACATATACCTAGAACTCCATAGCAGCTCAGTCTCCACATGGGTGCCCTAGTAAGGGGAACAGGGACTGTCTCTAACATGAACTCTAACATGAAGTGTCTGGCTCTTGATCACCTCCCCCTCAGGGGAGTACAGCCTTGCCAGGCCACAGAGGAAGACAATACAGCCACTCCTGATGAAACCTGATAGACTAGGATCAGATGGAAGGGGAGGAGGACTGCCCCTATCAGTGTACTGGGGGAGGGTCATAGGTAGAGAAGAGGGAAGGAAGGTGGGATTGGGAGGGGTGAAGGAAGGAGCTACAGCTGGGATACAAACTAAATAAACTGTAATTAAAATAAAAAAAAATAAAATAAAAAATTGAACCTAGTAAATTTGAAGATAAATATGTACCTATGAACATGGCCACAATATAAATCATTGACATATCCATCCTTTTCTTTTATTACGGATAAGAATAGCACATAATAAGTATAAATATTGCAAAATTTTAATTATATACTGTGGTTTGGTACTTTTAGGTAATTTGGACATCGTCATATATTTTCAAAATAAGTATGAAATTGGAAGTTGGAGCATGCAGCTCTGCTTTCAGAACTTGCAGGGTAGAGTCTTTCAGAGGCCCTCTGTGATAGGCTCCTGTCCTTTTTCCTGTTTTCTACCTCTTCTGATGTCAGTCCTGTTTGCCTTTCTGAATTAGGATTGATCATCTTACCCAGGGTCCTCCTTGATTAGCTTCTTTAGGCATACAGATTTTAGTATGGCATATTACATTTAGTCTAATATCCACTTATAAGTGACCATTAAGAGGAAATATAGGAGTCTGTCATTTCTCCTAGGAGAGACATTTGTAATCAGCTTCTCTGATGAGAGATTTTATGGAATTGGGATGTTTATTTTTGATATATTAATCAACAAGTTTCTAAGGCAGAATAACAGGCATAGAATTTCATCTCACACCATATACTTTCTAATGTGATACACTAAAAAACCTGCAATATATGTAACATTTATATAAATATATTTACCCTGAAACAATAATCAAACAAAAGAGATTATTCAATTCTCTCAAACTTTGTTAACACCGTAAAGACAAATAAAAATATCACCAAGAGTACAGGGGGAAATTTTGTAAACTTTAAGTTATGGTAATGACAAAAATGTTTAAACTGTGAGTGGATCTTGAATCTAGGAAATAAGAGATGAATGAAAAAGACTGTGTAACAATCAGATAAATTTGAATATTCAGTGTTCATTAGAGAATGCTTTGGATTAAGATAAAATTTCTTACACATTTAACATCTTTAAATATTTGCATATTTATATATTTAAAATTTCTTACATAGTTACATATTTATACAAAATGCACTTGAAGTATTGGTGGTAAAAGTGTCCAATTTCTTTCCAAAGTTTCAGCAAAACAAAACAAAGTAAAAATAATTACATATATCTGCAGAGAAAAACAGATGTTTACTAGTGATAGAGAGTGTAATGATGAGCAGATGAGGAAATGGTAAAGGCAAGCAATGTAAATACCAGATTCTGAAGTACTGTCTTCTCAAACTTTCATCTTTTTAAGAAACATTTTTAGAAACATAAAATGTTTGTAGAAAATAAACAAATTTTCTTCTACTTATTTTTTTGCAAACTAAAACGGTACCTCACATGTTCGTTTCTGTTTCATTTCAACTAAAATCTACCAAATATTTCATGGACAGATAATTTCAACATTACATAAATATGTAGGGGAAAGTTTTGTCAGTTCATTGAAAATATTTGATACAGACAATGAGAGGTTTATCTTTATAAAATATAAAAAAAATATTGACAGACTAGAGACAGGATTATATGAAATCCAAAGTAAAAATAGGAATAGAGGAATTATATGATAGATAAATCCGAAGAATAGTGGTTGAGTACTATAAGGACATTCATTGATATTTACCACAGCATCATGTTAACAGAAAATAGTCATCATAATTATGTCAAGAGAGGCAAAAAGGTTCATCAAAATAAAAAAGATACGTATTCTTCTGTACCTATCAAAAGCAAACTAGGAAGAGAGCGAATTCCCTTACATAGATAGTCTGAAGAAATCTAAATTTCATACTCAGTGATGAACAACCTTTAGAATTGTTGTCTATGGATGGTAAACAAGGATTAATGATGATTACTGGCTTCCTGTTAACAGAATAAATGCTAACACTTTCCTGTCCTTGACTTTTCCCTTGACAAACCCTAGACAGGTACCAGGAATTTGGGTAAAGGTGCGTAGGCATGAATTGCAATCAAGTAGGCTTAGTTGGGAACACAGAATCATGGAACAAATCAAGAATGTGAATGATGGGAATTTCAGACAGTAACTAAAAGCACAACATTTACTTCTTTTCCCCCCTTTATTATGACTTAAAATCAACAGAATTTTGAGAAAATTATACTTTAGAATATGTTTTAAATAAACAAAGTGGAGTGTAATAGATTCACTTGTTGAAGTTTAGAAAAATCATATTGTGGCCAGCTTCATATGGAAAATATAGAAAGCTCTGAACTGTGGAAGAAGCTCTTAATAACTGTGGAAGAAAGATGGAACTCTATGGAAAAAACATGACAAAAAAGCTAGGTAAATCAACATCATGAAGACAAACAAATTGTGGTCTGTATTTTGAAAAGCATCCTGTTACTTTGCCAGCCCAAGGAGGATTCAGGAAATCCTGATGATACCTGATAGGTTAGGGTCAGATAGTAGGGGAAAAGGACTTCCTGTATGGTGGACTATTGGAGAATGATGGGGGCAGGGGGAGAGGGGAAAAAGAAGGAAAGAGGGATAGAGGGAGAGAGGAAGGAAGGGGGACCCGGAGGAGATGAAGGCGAGCCCAACAATCTAGATACAAAATGAATTAATTGTTAAAATAATAATTTTTAAAAAAGGCTGTGGCTGAAGTGGCTTCCGCCAGGATGCTGTAACTGAATGACAGTGTTCGTAAACACTGTGACACAAGAAATCTCAGAACCTCGGTATGGTGAGGAGTGGGCAGAGGGTAGGAAGTCTAACAAGCACGATCCATAAGAAAGCATTCAAAGAACACTAGAGAGCTAGAGAGATATCTACGATGGTTTAGAGAGCCTATTGCTTTTCCAGAGAATCTGAATTCGGTTCTCAGCACCCACGTGAGGTGGCTCACAGTTGCCTGTAGTTCCTACTCCAGAGACTGATGTTCTCTTCTGGAACCATTAGGGGCTTGCCCTTGTGTGTACATACGCACAGACATACATATACAAGCTATCAAAAACATAATAAATGTAAAATCATAAAAAGAGTGGAAGCTACTTTTCTTGCAGGGTCTTAAAACGATGAAAGCGCATTCTGCACAACTGAGACATCTAGCATTCGCTGCAGCGTTCTCCAACTCATTTGTATCTATAATTTAATCTCCAAAAGCTATAACGCTAAAAACAAAATTTGGTAGACAAGGAAACTAGAGCTCATAGTGATAGAACTGAATCGTGTTGCCTAGTAAAAGTCGGGAATGCATGGAAGCTAAATTGAATAGCACAAATAAATAAAATATATTTTTCTAACTCTAAAATCACATGTACAGTGCTTCTTTTCTTTCATCTTTGGGTCCAGGCTATTTGAATGTATGTCATGTAGAGGAGATAGAAAATTTTAACTTTACTTATGGGTAGAATTATTGGGTGGGACAAGTCATTCCTTAAAAAGACTAACTATGATGAGAGGCTGGCACTTTAATCCAAATATCCAGATATTATCTTTCATTTCAATTTAAAATAACTAAGCCCTGAAACCACTTAAATTTTTGCTCTATTATCTCATGCCTGGAAACAAAGTACTATGAAGAGCATTAGCAGGAGACTTGAGAGTTTATTGAAGGTAAATAGAGGTTTTTAGAAGTAAATTCTCCTCTACAGTTCTTATTTCTGTCATGCACAGAACTAACACTATATACAAGGCTGGCTCATTCTAACTTTTCCTCTATTATACAATTATTGGATTTTAATGGCCTAGAAAATTATCATGCGTATCAAGATATGTCAAATTATTTGATCATATCTTGCCTGTTTTGGCCAAATGAGCAATCAAGCCTTGCATGTGTTCAGTAGCGTTCAGTTACAGGTATAACACTTATATTAAAAGATTTTAAATTCTTTTAGTATTTCTGTATAGCAATAGTGTTATTTATTTATATTTTATTATTTACAATTTGTGCATGTTAAAATGCAAGTTAAGTTCAATTTTAATTGTTATTTGAAATATTATTTTCTTCAAAGAAACAGATCTGTATCTTGTGAAAATTCCTTTGGTACTCTTTAGCCCAGAAAATAATGTTAGTTATGACCACGATTTAGAAGGAAGGAACTATTTTAGGGTGTTCTCGGCATATGGGAACATGCTGTCATGTGTATATTTAGCCCTGTAACATGACCTAATCCTACAAGAATGGAGTGGTGATTGTGAACTAAGACCTACAATCAGTGTGAGAGTGGGAATGAACAGTTCATCTCTGAGGAACTTTGAGATGGAGTTTTAAATGATGAAGGAGATTTTTAGATGGGTTGTTTTTTTCTTTAGGAATTATGCCAATATTGCAGTTAACTGTTTAACTCTCTTAGAACACTAAAGTTACTACACAGAGCAAAGAAAATCTTTTTAAGAAATTAAAAATCTTTAAATGCTACTTTCAAAATAATTGCACATCAAATTATGAATTACTAATAAGAAGTTTCATCAAAAGTTATCTGCTAGTTTAACGTAACTAATTATTCTACATCCCTTAGGGACATTCTGAATTACCTAATAAGTTACACAAATAATTGTTATGTACTTACAATTCCTCTCGTCTCAGAAATAGTTTGGGAAATTCCAGCATTTAGTGTTATCAGTGTGATTGCCCTCTGATCTTGACCATTGCCCTCAGTATTCTTGGACTGCACATCAGTGGCTCCAAGCAACTAAAGATCAAAAATGCTTGAGAATTTGCACCTGTAGTTAACATATGGAGATTTTTAGTTCTCATTATCCTTTCAACAATAGAGAATAGCAGTGGCTTGCATCACACTTCCATCATAGTTGATATTGCAAATAATTCTAGCTCTAGTGGGTTAAAGCACAGTAGTGAATGTACATAGGTTCAAGCAAATAAGGCATCCTATTACATAAAAAGACCAGAGCATGTGACAGGTGTTGTGCCTTCAAAGGACTCCTGGAATCAACCTAGTTTGTTATCAGTGAATCTCAAAAGAAAGACCACTCTGAATGAACATTTAGACTATGGCATAACCTACAAGTCACTTTTGTCCCAAAATGTGACCCAGATTTGAGTTTTCTATAACATAGAGAAAATAAAATGGAATATGTTTGTGATTTTTTTTTTAATTTTACCTCACTAATAGTGGTTCTCAAATGATAGCGCATTTCTTTATGATCCAGGACCAACATTCAAGTTTATCTTCTGGTCTCAAAAAGCATGCCACAGCATGCATACACATACAGAATCATATAATTCTGGAATTTTATTTTTGTGTGTGTTGTGATAGAGATGAAACTCGTGGCCTCACATATACCAGACACATACTCTGCCTACAAGCTGTTTCCTGCTCCAATAGACTTATAAATCTGCATAGGGTAGGACTGAAGCTCCTGCTAAAGCCATTGATTTTCTTCTCATATTCCCAAGGCTAGGAGATTTTAAGCCAATATAACTAAATATATGTATTTGATTTGGTGGAGTGAGATTCTGTGTAGCTGTGCCTGCTGATACTTAGTTTCCAATATTTGCTTCTGTTGCTAGTACTTAAAAATACAGGGATGGTTTACACTTTTATGGTAGAATGAATGCCTAGAGACCACTGGCCTTAGTTTTAACAACAGCTCTGTAAAAATAGATATAATATTGATAATAATAACAATAATGTCTATGAAGGTGTACTGGCAAATTACTGCTGATGATTTTTGCATTAATTGACTTTGTCTCTAACTTTAATGACCTGTGGCAGAAAGCACCCTAGCAAAATAATGGATAAGAATCATGGCAGTTTTTCCAAAAGGAAGAATCAGTATATAACCACCTGTTGATGAAGGATTATTTACCACCCTTTATTTTTCTCTAGCCTACATGACAGACAGCTGTTTAGACAACTGCAGAAATCAGATACATTAAGACTTGCCAGGGACAATAAAAACTTTTTGCCATAAGAGTTAAATTTAGATGGGTCTCTATTTGTTCACCCAAGCTCATGAAAACACTTAAAACCATACAGAAATACTTCAAAAAATGTTGTCTCAAATTAGGGACAAAATCTGTTTTTAAATGTGTCTTCCTTTAAAATAAGTTCCACAGTATATTTTGATCATACTGTTTTTATCCCCAAACTCCTTCCAGATCCTCCAAAGCCCCTATCCACTCAGTTTCAGGATCTCTCTCTCTCTCTCTTTCTCTCTTTCTCTCTCTCTATATATATATTCCTTCCCCAACTCAAAAATCAAAACAAAAATAATAAAGCAAAAAAGTATCAAAACATACTACCCTTACCAAATAAATAGATTAGATTGATAGATAAGAGAGAGAGAGAGAGAGAGAGAGAAAGAGAGAGAGAGTGAAAGAGAGAGAGAGTCCATTTTTTTGTTGGTCATTTGCTCTTGGGCATGGGACCTGCACTGGCTTGAGGTTGGTACACTCAGGGACACACCTTTGAAGAAAACTGGTTTTCCTTTTTCTAGTAGGTATCAATTGCAAATTGCTTCTTGGTAGGGGTAGATTAATTTTGAAATATAAGTTCAAGGAAGTATTTCTTTCGTGTGAAATATGTCTTATACTGATGACAAAAAATTAAAGTGATACATGAAAAACTATAAGCAAGCAGCGAAAAAGTAAAGGTCAAGCAGCAAAACTCTATATGGTGGTGTCAGGGTGCTCTAACCCATAAGTAAATTTTAATAAAATTTCTAGATTTGGAGTTATCATTCAAATTAACTTTTGCTTACATTGAAATCATCATACTTCGATAAATCAAGATAACTGTCTGTCGTATACAAATGCTAAGACCAACCTAGATTACGACCCATTATCTCAGCACTTTTTAGTTTTCAGTTCTCAAAAAAAGAAGAAAAGAATAACATCCAGAGAGATATTCACTACATGTCTTCAAAAGCTTCTTATTGACAACCTAAAACAGCCACTAAGTTTTCCCTAAGAGCTATTACTTTCTGTGTTATGAATCATGTATGTTTTGGGTTTCTCTTTATGATGCTTCCAGAGTCCAGCTGATACAATAATCTTTTATAGTGTGAGTCATAAGCTAAAATACATGTTGCAGAAAAAGGTGACTGTAACACCTGTGGTACCACTGCTGATTTCTCATACCCTGACCCTATGACATGAGACATTCCATGTCACCTTCCTATGCATTAGGGCTCCTAGGATCTCTTTACATTCCCATCCCAGCCACCTCCCTCCTCTCCTCCCAGTCCTAGCCTCTCCTCTCATTCCCCAATCTCCTTCCTCCCAGAGAAGGGGAGACACCCAATTGGTACTGATCCACACAGGTATATCAAGTCAAGGCCGGGCTAAGCACATTCTCTCCCACCTGAGAGTGATAAAGCAGCCCAGCCAGGGGAAAGTGACCGAGCAGCAGGGAATGGATTCAGAGAAACCCCCTATTAAGGGACCCACATGATGGCCAAGCTGCACATTTGCTGCATATCTGTAGAGGTTCCAGGTTCATTCCATGCAAGCTCGTTAGTTGGTGGTTCAGTCTCTGTCAGTCCCTGTGAGCCCAGGTTAGATTACTCTATAGGTCTTCTTGTGGTGTCCTTGAACTCTCTGTTTCCCTCTATCTTTCTTCCCACTCTTCCACAGCACTCCCCAGCTCAGCCCATTGCTTGACCTTGGCTCTCTCCATCTGTCTTCATCATCTGCCAGCCGAAGAAGCCAAGGGAACCTCACTCAGAACAGGAATCTCACTCAGAACAAGAAATACAATAGACATGCAAAGTAGATGAATGGAGGGAACTTGCTGGGAGATATGGCTAGAGGATAGTGGAGGTGGGGACCCGGAGAGAGAGAGGAGGAAGGGATGTGAAGACAAGAACTGGGAAAAAGAAGGGAAAGTGGTGGAGGCCAGGTATCATCTCGGGACAAGGGAGTCTGTAGTGGTTATACTACCTGAGAGTCTAAGGCCAGGTGGGACTCCCAGCAGAGGGAAGGAAACACCAACACACACGTAAAACCTTCATCACAAAATGTGTCTTCTCTATAAGAAATATAGGGGCAAAGATGGAACCGAGATTGAGAGAATGGCAAACCATTCGCTGACCCAACTTGAAATCCACCCCACCAGAGAGGGCCAACCACCGTCACTATTAATGATACTCTGCTGTGCTTATAGACAAGTGTCTAGCATAACTGTCTTCTTTACTTAGAGATTTTAAGAATTTCATTCATTTAGATAAAGGAAATCATAGCTATGTGCAAAGGTATGGTAGGCTTCTAAGGAGAAAAGCATGTTTTAAGCAGGATAGATTTCTGTTTGAACAGTTCTAGAAATAAAGTTACTTATGGTTTTCTTCTATTGTCATTTATTCAAATAGAGATATAAGGTGTCATCCTAGGAGGCCAAGAGCTATTTAGATTCTGAAATTGTGGAATATATCATTGGGTTGCAAACCCAGGAGATATAAACATGTCAAATCATGTTTAAATGTAAAACATAATTTCCTCCGTTAGTACACATTCTTTCCTTTAGAAGTTACACAAAATTTATACCTGATAAAATAGGTCTTAATATTCATACCAATTTGATGTAAAGGTTAATAACATTTGTTTCATTTGTTTCAGGAGCAGGCGAATCTGGGAAAAGTACTATTGTTAAACAAATGAAGTAGGTACAGAACTCTTTCAAATGTTTGATATTCGATATTCATCTATGCACTGAGCAATTCTGTTTTAATTATTTATGTTAGCGTTTTATTATAATATAATTACATCATTTCTTTTCTTTTCTTTTCTCCCTACAATTTCTCCCACATACCCCTTCTTGGTCTTTTCCATATCCATTGTCTTTATTTTCATTAATTTTTGTTATATATTTATGAGTAAGTACTATATTCTCATAAAGTTTCACCAGCATGACTGACAAATCGTGAGATGAAATAAGGCTACACTAATAAACATGTTAACATGGACAGAGTAAGCCCAGGAGAGTTCAACCCTACATGGAGAACTGCAAGCAAGCAAGTAATGCTTTCAGCTAGAGAAATAGTCTTCCATAACCAATTGGTTGTCCAATACCAAATGGTCAGCCCTGGGCACATACAGATAAGTAAGACACATCAAACACACTGAAGTTATCCTAAAAGAAATGGCATGTGAGACACTTTTCAAATTCGGGTAACCTCTTCAGGATTTGTGAGTAGTAACAGAGCTATTTTGAGTGTGGAAACATTCCATCCATTGTTCAACAATAACTGTAATTTCTGTTCTTCTTTTGAAGCATCAATGCTAGAAGATATGTTTTAATTGAATCAATCCTCAAATGATCTAGCTCTTTAACACTGTGGGTATAAGCCATAAATATTTCAATTATGTCAATCAAGGATCCATTTGAAATTTGGAAGAAATTGGCCTTTTATCTATACAGATGTGAAATCTTTGTTTATTAATGTCACTGCAATAAATACTTATGTGTTTTTACATTGTTTTTTATTATTTATTCTTTATATTGGAGTAACTATCTAATTTCTTAATGAAGAAATATTAAATACAATTTCCATGAATGAAAACTGCAATAAAAATGAATAAAATGAGGCTAGATGGTCAGTGATGAAATTCTCTGGTTAATCCAAAGCCACCAATGTCATGTAATTTGCTTAAGCTCATTATTTCTGCTCTTCCTTGTCATTTTCACCCTGATATGACTTTTTATACACAGATGTGGCTATGAACTTTTACACAGCATAAAATATGTTAAAAAGATAATTCTTTCTATAATTTGGTGCTTCTTATTAAAAATTTTACCATGATGAAAAGGTTTCCTGGCTATGATCTCTGAGTGTGAGTTTAATAGCCATTTGAAGATATAAACTACAGATTTATGTAACATGGCTGGTGGCTACGGTGTGCAGTAGCTGCTATATAAACTGGACTTTCACTATGGCTCTACTGGGAAAAGAGACAGGTGTGGCTCATTCATTTCTTTCACTATATAATGAAAAACTAAAATGCCCGATAAAATCTTCTTAGTTTGAAGTAAGCTGGAAATCAACTTATAGCTAGAGAACTCTTTCTACATGAAATAAAATTAAGCAGTTTGCTTCAGTCATGTTTCCTCACAGTCTTGTAAGAGTCATCTGAACTTGTTTTACCAAAGGAACCCAGATGCCCCGAATTTATTCATAATTACCATTTCAATTTAACAATTAAAATAATTTTCTCTTTTAATTATGGATAGAAGGCTGGGATTTATTCAACAATCATTCTTTGATTATTTGTAAGTAGGCTGTTCTTCTATTTTATGGTCTTTGTTGTTTGCTCAATGCTTGTTTGTATTTTTTTTTTTTTTTGCTTATTCAAGTGATTTAATTAATACAGCATGATAGGCATGACCCTGTTAAAGGTAAAAATGAGCAATTGTTGAAAATCAAATGTAAAGGAATAGATGAAAACAATATAGATACACTTAAGTCCTCCCAGAGCCTGGTCCTTCCATTTGGTGGTCTTAGGTTCTTCAAAGGTGTTGAAGAGATGTTTGTGCTCTGTTTGCCCCTTAAGCTGGCACTTCCATGTGTATAGACACAACATGAATCTTGAGAAAACTGACACTCAAAAACAACACAAAGCACTTTAAAAACAACGCAAAATAAACCAAAAAAAAAAAAAAAAGACAGAAAGAAACAAAAATGTATCACACAGTGAAGGCACAAAGGACCACAATTAGCACCAGCACAGAGTTTCACTTTAATGAGAAAGTCTATTTTAAGCTATTGTTCTTAAACCCTCAGTCAAACTTTGACTAATGAGTGATTGAGTGGAAGGAAGAGAGGAGCATAGCCAACCTACCGTCCAGAGACCCGGGAGCACGTACACACATGGAGAAATGACAAGGGTTCCAAGAGAAAGCAATTACCTAAATTAAAAAAAAATTAAAAAATAGAAAAAGAATGCCTTTGTTAATGCTGTAAATAGAAAGCAGACACTCCTACTTCCAAGTATTTCTTAAGTGATAGGAAAAACCAGGGTGTTCTGTTAAATGACTTCATATCCTCTAGAAATCAGTAGGAGAAAACAAGAAACAGGACAGGAGTTTAGCATAGAGGGCCTCTGAAAGACTCTACCTAACAGTGTATCAAAGCAGATGCTGAGACTCATAACCAAACCTTGGGCAGAGTGCAGGGAATCATTTGAGAAAAAGAGGAGTTATTATGACCTGGAGTGGACAGGAGCTCCACAAGGAGAGGAACAAAACCAAGAAATCCGAGCAAAAGGATCTTTTCTGAGACTGATACTCCAACCAAGGACTATACATGGATATAACTTCAAACCCCTGCTCAGATGTAGCCCATGGCAGCTCAGTATCCAAGCAGGTACCCTAGTAAGGGGAATAAGAACTGTCTCTGACATGAACTCACTGGCAGGCTCTTTGACCCCCCTCCTCCCCGAGGGAGGAACAGCCTTTCTAGGCCACAAAGGAGGACATTGCAGCCAGTCCTGAAGATACCTGATAAGCTAGGGTCAGATGGAAGGGGAGGAGGACCTCCCCTATCAGTGGACTTAGAGAGGGACAGGGAGGAAATGAGAGAAGGAGGGTGGGTTGGGAGGGAATGAGGGTGGGGGCTACAGCTGGGATACAAAGTAAATAAACTGTAATTAATATAAAAAAATAAAAATTTAATTTGAATAAAAAGAAAAGAAAAAGAAATGATTGTAAACAGTGTAAACACCACACGACGATTCAGGCCTAGATGCTCATTTCTGGCCTGGAAGTCAGGGAATTTTCTTCTTGGAAAAGGAATCTCTGTTCTAAATAAAATGCTGTGACTTATCTATTTGAAAAAGTATTTGACGTAGCCTAGACAAAGGGCTAAATTCTTCTTTTACGTACCATGTGTTCCTCCCACAGCCACAATAGAATACAATGAATAGACATTCAAAGAGGTTAAATCGTCCAGACTCAGTATGTACGCATGATCACAACCCTTTCTTTTTTTTAAGCTAAATACACAATGCTTTTATTTAAGCAATATAATGTCAATGGTCATTTGTGCTACAAAAGTTCAATTCACAAAAGTTTTTCATGTTTGATTGTAGGATCATCCATAAGAATGGTTACAGTAAACAAGAATGCATGGAGTTTAAAGCAGTGATTTATAGTAACACCTTGCAGTCCATCCTAGCCATTGTGAAAGCTATGACTACACTTGGAATTGATTATGTCAATCCCAGAAGTCCAGTAAGTATGCCCATGTGATAATTTCATGACCTCTGTGGAATTTGGACTAGAACATTCATAGGATTATATTTGTTGTCCTATTCTGTATTTAAGAACATAATATAATAATTTTGCAAATATTAACTACCCTCAACCTAAGTCTTATTTTTCTCTAAATGAATCCTCTATTTTCTACTGTGCATTATAATTTTTTAAACAGTAACTGTTTTCTAGGAATTAAATGTAATATTAAATATGACATCAAAAGAAAGCAGCAGAGCTGCACTCAGGTTGGTAATATAGCATTTAAGTGATGTTTTCTGTATTAATTAACAACTATCTCACACATTATCATGAATTAAAAATCTGCTTACTGTGTTACCTTCAGAGTAGTACTTGGAATAAAAGTTACAGATTACTAAGACCCTGTGTTGCTTTAGAATTAGCATATTATTTTGCTTTGCCCCTTCCACAATATTTTAGCAATATATATTATCAAAGTATACAAATGAATGATACACCAAAACCTTTGTCCACGTATATGGCCATGTACACTAAAAGTTAAATAACGTAAGGAGAAGACAGGCACTGTAATAAATGTTGTAAACAACAAGAAATAGGGGACAGGGGTAGCTTGAGAGTGTTCAGAGAATACAAAGGTGGAGAAAGGTTCTTTAAGAAGAGATTTTTGAGTTCATGTCAGAAATAGTTCCTGTTCCCCTTACTAGGGAAACCCACTTGGATACTGAGCTACCATGGGCTACATCTGAGCAGGAGTTCTAGGTTATATCCATACATGGTTCTTGGTTGGAGAAACAGTCTCACAAAGGACCCCTGTGCCCTGATATATTCTGTCCTTTTGGAGCTTCTGTCCTCCCATGGTCATACTAACTCTCCCCTATGATTCTCCAGGGAATCATATGTTTCCCTGCACTCTACTGAAGGTTTATTTATCAGTCTCAGCATCTGCTTTGATATGCTGCTAGGTAGAGTCTTTCAGAGGCCCTCTGCAGTAGGCTCCTGTCCTGTTTCTTGTTTTTTCCTACTTCCCATGTCCATTCCATTTGTCTTTGAAGAACAGCCTTGCTAGGCCACAGAGGAGGACATTGCAGCTAGTCCTGAAGATACCTGATAAGCTAGGGTCAGATGGAAGGGGAGGAGGACCTCCCCTAGCAGTGGACTTGGAAAGGGACAGGTTGGAGATGAAGGAGGGAGGGTGGGATTGGGAGGGAATGAGGGAGGGGGCTACAGCTGAGATACAAAGTAAATAACCTGTGATTCATATTAAAAATAGAAATTAATAAAAAAAAGAGATTTTGACCACCAAACAGAGAGCATGCATGGGATGGACCTAGGCCCTAAGCACATATGCAACAGTTGTACAGCCACCCTCTGCATGTATGCAACAGTTGCATAACTTGGTCTTTATGTGGGACTCCTAACAGCAGGAGCAGGGGCTGTCTCTGACTCTGTTGCTGCCTTTGGATCCCTTTCTCCTAACTGGGCTGCCTTGTCTACCCACAATAGAAGATGCAGCTAGTCCTACTAAAACTCGACATGCCTCAGTGGGCTGATATCCACGGTAGACTCCCATTTTTTTAGCATAAGGGAAGGAATGGAGGATGGGGGGCAGGGGAGTGAGAGACTGGGAGGAAGGGATGGAAGGGAAGCTGCAAATGACATGTAAAGCAAATAAATCAATTCGTAAAGAGAGAGAGAGAGAGAAGAAAAGAAAGAAGGTATTACAGTCAGAGGGATAGTGGACAAATCACAAGAACATGGCCCATAGAATCAACTGAGGACTCACAGAGATCAGGGAGGCTATAGGGGTCCGACTCGGTCTTCTGCATATATCTTATGACTGAGAAGCTTGGTTTTCATGTAGGAATCCTAATCCTAACCAGGGGGGAAGTAGGTGCTGTTTCTGACTCTTCTGCCTACTTGTGGAACCCTTTTCCTCCTTGATATGACTTTATGGTGTGAGCCTCATCTCACTGTAGTGCATTATACCATGTCTAGTTGATGTTCTGGGAGGTCTGATTTTTTTCTGAGGGGAAATAGAAGAGTGGATCTGGGGTAAAGAGGAAGGGGAAAGAGAATGAGATAAAAAGGAGAAAAATTGTGATCAGATGTCATATATGAGAGAATAAAAAATAAGAATAAAATAGAGATAGATAGATAGATAGATAGATAGATAGATAGATAGATAGATAGATAGATAGATAGATAGATAGACAAGTGTGTGGTTTGGTAAACACTTTTTCATAAAATCAGATGCACACAGCCACCCTCAAGATGGGTTTGGAGAGTTGCAGAGTAGCCAGAGTCCAGTACTTGAGGCTTGAGGAACAGGTGGAGAAAGAAACAGAGAGAAAGAACAGAGAGAAAGACACAGATCAAACATGGAAAGCTTTGTGAGTCATAGTAAATATCAAGGGTTTTGAGTCTGGAGAGAATTCCTGGAAAGCGTATTAGTTTGGTTTATAAAGGACTGCTGAGAAAGGAAGTGATTTGTTAATTTAGGAATGGACCCGGGAAAAGCTGCCTCCTCGCACTTTTTGTCCCAAAGACATGTTAGCAGTAGAAGAATGAGCCTACCAAATCATCAGCCCTGAAAATATACTGATGAGTAATATTACACAGACAGAGAAGACTGGATTTAGAAATAGATATACATATATATGCATGTAAGAACAATTAATGAGAGAAATGGCCTTGAATGTGAAAGCTAGCAACGACTGGGCTATGGGGAGGTTAGGAAAGGGGGAAATTATTCAGTTACATTATAATCTCAAAATTAAATTTAATGAAAAGTTAAGTAAAAGAATCATATTTCACTGGATTTGTAGTTCTCTGGGTAATAGGAAGGATGAGTTTTAGAATCAGTCCCTCATTAATGCTAGAAAATGAGAAAATAAGTCTTGCATTTTGGCTATTTAACAATCAGTGGGTCATCTGATCATCCTGCTTTTAATAATAAAACCTAATCAGAAAGCTGAAAAGTTTCCTTTTGGTTTTTAACGTTCTGTAATGATAAAAGACATGCTATTACCATCTTAAGCAAAGAAAAGACTTTTAACAAAGCAGCAGAAAAAACCTGCAGTTGGTTGACTATGAATGAATGACATCAGCAAGCGCTGAGTTCGTCCTGGACAGACTTCACTCTGGCAGCCTCACACTATATGGATTCTGCTAGCATTTAGCTCCAGTTTCAGAGCTTGATTTTTTTGTTTTAATTAATTTAATTTAATTTATTTATTCATTTATTATTTATTTATTACCATTTATTCACTTTGTATCCCCGCTGTAGCCCCCTCCATTGCCTCCTCCTAGTCCCACCCACACTCCTTCTTCTTCCTCTATGCCCTTTCTCTAGTCCCCTGCTGGGGGAGGACCTGCTCCCTTTCTATCTGATCCTAGCCTATCAGGTCTCATGGACAGAAACTCCACAAGGAGAACAGAGTCAAAAAACCTGGGCCCACAGGGGCCTGCAGAGGCTGATACTCCAACCAAGGACCATGCGTGGAGAGAATATAGACCTCTGCTCAGAGGAAGTCCACAGAGGGGTCCCTAATAAGGGGGGCAGGAACTTTCTCTGACATGAACTCAGTGGCCTGCTCTTTGATCACCTCTTTGCTGTGTCAAAAAGAGCTTTGAGAGAGCTACACTGTACATGTGTAAATGAATACATTGAAGTGTGTGCTTATTGTGAGGATATGTGTGTGCTATGTTGCTAGAATGATATTCACCAGCATATCATTATAGCAGGCAGAACCTGAGCTTTGGATACTGGCACTGAGGATCTGAACCCAGATTTCTTTGTTTTCCTAACCAATTGCCATAATCTATTTAACTACTCTATGACTCAGATTCCTTACTTATAATCTTCGCAGAGACTCATACTCCAAACAAGTACAAGGCATGGAGATAACCTAGAACCCCTGCACAGATGTAGCCCATGGCAGTTTAGTGTCCAAGTGGGTTACATAGTAATGGGAAGAGGGACTGCCTCTGACATAATCTGATTGGCCTGCTCTTTGATCACCTCCCCCTGAGGGGGAAGCAGCATTACCAGGCCACAGAAGATGACAATGCAGCCACTCCTGATGAGACCTGATAGACTAGGATATCAGAAGGAAGGAGAGGGGAACCTCCCCCATCAGTGGACTTGGGGAGGGGCATGTGTGAAGAAGGGAGAGGGAGGGTGGGATCGGGAGAGGAGGAGGGAGGAGCTTACAGGGGGATACAAAGTGAATAAAGTGTAATTAATAAAAATAAAAAAGTCTTGATTGCTAGTATAAATCGTGGCTTACTATAGATTGTTTAAATTGAGTTTGTTTAGTAAGCTTCTATCCTCCCTCACCACTTTCCAGGTCTTACTATGGAGGACACGATAGTTTGTTGTTTTTTCTTAGCTGCTTCGCATGTCTGCCCTATAGCACTTTACTACAAAGGCGCACAATTGATACCACCTAGAGACTGTCAACACCTCTGTGTGGCTACCCATGTGTAATCGCTTGCCAAAATGATGAAAAGAAATATGTTATGATAAATAACAGTTTACAACAAACTCATTTTTCTTTTACTCGAACATTTTAGCCCAGGAGACAATGGACTCGACCAAAGCACCATTACCCTTTTAACAACATGGTGAGAAGCCAATGACTTAAAGCAATCGTTCAAATTTTTCCATATAGTATTTTACAATTTTTCTATATAAATTTTAGTTTTATTGTTCTCAATAGGTTTTGAAAAAAACACATGTTCAGTGAAATTATTGGCAAAAGGAATTGAGTAAAAGTGTTTTAGGATGCTCTGTTTAAAACAGTCTCTGAACCTAAACGGCATGCTTTTGTTCTTGTTTCTGTTCGTGCAAAAATGTTACTCCAGGAAGACCAACAACAGCTTCAGTCAATGGCAAACACACTAGAAGATGGTGACATGACACGTGAGCTGGCTGAAATAATTAAACGGCTGTGGGGAGATCCAGGAATCCAAGCCTGCTTTGAAAGGGCATCCGAATACCAGCTCAATGACTCAGCAGCTTAGTAAGTGATTTTTCTGGATAGGGACTGCGGATGACACATAAGTTTATAATCTGGCATGTTGTGCATATAAGTATAACTGTCAGTCTGGAGCTAGGGTCCTGCTTCTTCCCCTAGAAGCTTCCAGGTGCTGGTCCCAGTGGAACCAAGCTAAGCCCGGAGGGTGGGTGGGTTTATAGTATCCTTGTCCAGCAGTGAATTCCCTGAGGGGAAAGCCCTCTCCAATACAGCTCTTTCAGTGTTACACCCCTTTTAGGAACACAACAATTCCGGTGATACATCTCTCTGTTTTGGAGGGTGGGGGTGGATAAGGGCTTTATAAACCTTGGGAAACGGGTAGGGATTTGGGGGGAGAGAACCTCATTGCCTGGGGCTGCAGGTGGTAGGAATCTTTCATTTGCATGGAGAAGAATTCCAGGTGCTACAATGGTGGGGAGTTGTAGGACTGTGTGCATCAGGCATGCAGGCACAGAACAGGGAGAGAGCGATCCTTACTCCTGCTACTCTCAAGATTGAGATTTTCCAGGTTGCTACAACTCAACCTCATTCTAGCTCCAGGCGGATTTCCCTCGTCCAACAGTCCACTTGCCCTCCACACAAGTGAGGGAAAAGGCCCCTGTTTGGGTTGTAGACTACAGGCTTGGACATCCAAACACCATATTAAAATCAGCACTTATTAAAATCAGCTTATTAAAATCAGCACTTTAGATGAAAATCAGTTTGTGAATGCCTCCTTTTACCTGAATGATTTACAAATGCAAAGAAAAAATGCTTTAAATCTATCTTTACTAAAGCTTTCATTAAATGAATTTTATTTCTATTTTTGTAAGTATGTTTTTCATTCTTTTTCTTGGGCATGAAATGACTGACATATAATGCACATATAGGATTTCCTCAATAGCAAATTTACAATGTTCCAAGTAGTAGTAAAAATAAACTAAAAATGTAAAATCTGCCAATACTTCTTCTGATGGCTTTATTTCTAAAGTCATCACCCCTTTAAAGGCAGTCTTTATAACCATAATCATACATTTTTACATTCTATCATTTCTGAGACACAATTTTAATTTTCTTCTTGAGCAAAATCCCTTTGGGTATACTTGCACTTTCCAAAATAAAGAGGCTAAAAAGCTACTTAATCTATTTTTAATGGTAAAACACCTTTGTTTTAGTGTCATGGTGTTAGATCAGTCATTTTCAACATTCCTAAAACTGTCACACTTTAATACAGTTCCTTACGTTGTGGTAACCACCAACCATAGCATTATTTAGCTACTACTTCATAACTGGAATTTACTATGTATGTAATAAATTGTGATGTAACGTAAGTATCTGATAGGCAGAATATCTGATAGGCAAACCTGTGAAAATGTCATTCAATCCCCACAGGGGTTGTGACCCTCTCATTGAAACCTGCAGTGTTAGATGCTAATGTATAAGAATCTTTACACTTAATCTCTGAACATATTTAACTTTATAAGCAATCACTGACATTCAGTGGGTCCCTACCCCAAAGAAGGAAACCAAAGATTAGCCCTCTTTTAAAATCTGTATGCAGGCATGTTCAATATTGTATTTAAATTTCCACAGAAATGGCCATATTGCTAAGCAATGAAATGCTCAGTGTAGAACACAACAGTAGAAATGAAAGAAAATACTGTTTTAATTTTTAGATCTTGCTGGAAAGGATGAAGATGCCTTCGTCTAACAGACTCAGAGCACAGTTCATCAAGCTTACGCCTATCCATTAACAAGCTTTAGACACTGTGATCAATAAAACAAAGAGCAAATACACAAAAGGAACAAACAAGCAAATACTTTGCCCTAGTGAGAGTAGGATGTCTGCAGTACTTAGATGGCTATCCTGTGGGCCCATAGGCAATACTTGGAATCTTTCATTGAGACATGTGGATTTCATCATGACCCTCAATGGAAATGACTGTGCTTTAACCTTATGAGCTGTGCAAAAATACCCAAATAATTAATAACAAGAAAACAATTCAAATTATTATTCAAGCCAACCACTCTCTTAAAGCATAGAGTGAGTATCCCAGAACAGGGTGTTTGTAGAGCTTGTGGTCACTGTTGTTACCAGCATCCCAAGGCAACCTAAAACACAGAAAAACATCTCTACAGCATGAAGGAAGAGCCTTTCGTCAGTCTGTCTACGTGATAGGGAATCTGTCCTTCAGACTTCATAGGACACACACTAAAGCAGCTTTGAGGCATTGTTAGAGAAGAGTTCGCCAGGAGCTAATTGCGGACTCGCACTCGGCAATGGCGGCATCCCAGCTGCCAAGTCCTGCCGTTCTGATCAGCAGCTTGAAGAGCAACAAATGCAGTGATTTCTAGTGTGCTTTAAACTCCAAAAATACATTTGTACTGAATTGCGGCATATTACGATGTGAAGTAAAAAATACGAATATATCCTATTTTATTTTGCTTCTATTAGCTACCTTAATGACTTGGATAGAATCACGGCCCCTGGGTACGTGCCAAATGAGCAAGACGTCCTACATTCCCGTGTGAAGACGACTGGTATCATTGAAACTCAGTTCTCCTTTAAAGACTTGAACTTCAGGTATGAACAAACCTGTCCTCTAAGTGTGGGTGGAGCATGCTTTCAGCTCAATATTTCATCTGGGAGTAACATTGCAACCCATAGTCAAGAGCAGTGACTTTGAACTGCTAGCCATCCTTAAATGCCATTCCCCCACCCTTCATTCCTGCCCTCCTCCATCTCATTCTGGCCCTGCCCTCCTTCCAGGCTGCATTTCTCCAACTCGTGGTTTACAGAGTCTGTTGCCTAATGCTTAAAAACGACATTTTTACTTTGACATGTTTTTTTTTAAGAAAATGTATTTAAATAGCCTTGTAGCAACAGGTGTCGTGGATACTATTTTGTTTACCCTCTTCTCTATTTGCTTGAATTATTCCTTATATCTACTTTAGCTTAAAATGCAAATAATTAAAATACTGTTATTTGAATGTGGTGCTATTTAAAAGAATCAGAAGACACATTTTGTCATCCTGTTTTTTTTTTCATATGGAAATGTGTCTTCTATATTTTTTTTGCAATAGCATTGAATTCAGTTTCAAGTAAATGCTTGAAACTGACCTATCAAATTGCTCTTTGGATATATTAAGAAATGTAAATCATGATGCAATGTTCGTTAGCATCTCTTGGTTCTCAACAGCTTTCACATTTTCTCTTAGGTCAATATGTTTTTTTTCATATTTATACAAAGCTTCACACTATTTTTATGGATTTGGGGTTGAGAAGGAATATTAATAATACCAGGTTACAACTAAATATGATAGCAAGGGAAATTGCTAACCTGTATAATAAATGAGGTCAGTTGTGTCTGCAATAATGGAAATGTATTCAAAGAATTTTTGAAAAAGTGAAGAATAACTGACATGAATTATTTATAGTCTTTTCTGAGGAAATAAAGTAAGTGAGCACTATTTATCCATTATCCTGCACTCAGTTTAAGCAGAGTAAACATTCTGAAATGCTGTAAAGTGTCAAAATTGGTTACTATGAGCTAGCTAATTAGAATAGCTATTATACAGAATATTTCAAGTGATCTATAAGCAATATCTTCCAAATTCAAACTAAATTTCAGGCCTACAAAAAGTTGATTTTCTGGAATACTGGTCAAATATCTAAGCAGGGCAAAGGGACACAGAGGATGGAGCCAAGTCTCGCTTAGCAAACTCAGTCAGATTTTCCTCAGTCCTTGCTCAGCCTTATTGCAGCCAGATGACCTTTGTCCCAGTTTCTGGAGTTTTCTTTAGGGTGCCAAGTCCACAGCTGCTCCCTGTCTACCTCTGCCTTGCCAGCCTCTTTTCACACACTTCCTTTTCTGTCTTGCTGTCTTTCTTCTCTTCTAATTCCTTTGGCACAGACTGGAACTTGAGGCGAGGAAGGCCAAATATCCCCTCCTTGGTTCTCCAGAAAACGGCAGCAGGAGCTGTGGATCTCTTAGCTAGCACACCAGCCATAAAGGTTGGATCAAGTTAAGAGATCGATCAGAGTTAAGCTAAGCGTGTTGACAATGCCTGTCTACATAAGCCAATGGAATTTTCTCAGCCCCAGTATATCTGAGTCATCCAGCAATTTTGGTGATTAATGCCACCTGTCGGACATCACGAAGTTCTCAGTCCTGTCACTCCCTGGCCACCCTGACCTTAGGAGTCCACTCATAAAATAGCTGGTTTTCTGGTTCTAAGATTCCAGGCATTAAGACCCTCTCACTTGCTATCTTTTTTACTTAAAGTGTTTTGCTTCTTTTTATCATAAAGATTCCAAATAAAATGACCATCTATAGATAGTTGTATTATCTATAACTACTAAATAAATACGTTTATTTAGTAGTAAATAAATGGAAAGTCACAACCTTGACCTTTTATCTGCTTACTATCTATAACTAGTTATCTCGTTACTACAGGCAACAGTGTTTTCCCACATGTTTAGGAAAGGGATTTCCAATATAATAATGTGGGTGAAGAATGGAGGATAAACGCTAATTTGTAGTTATTGATGGTGATGGTTTTTCTGGTATAAATACATCCACTCTGCCAGGTCCAAGCTACTAGTATTATATGACAAATGCAAAGTTGATGGAAATTTAGATAAACAGCTGCCTCCACCATATGGGAGTCATACCCTTTTTTCATAATAATACAGCAAACTACTTTCCTCTTTTCCTTACCAGTCTATGATTGCCCTACTTCCTTTTCATTTCCCCTTTTTTTGTTTCCGTTTCTCCTTCATGAACCCTCAACCTTAGAAAGTCAGGAACCACATGTGATTATGATCTACCACCACTGCTTACCAGAATGGTAAGCAAGAGGAAGTAAATGGTCAGCTTTAGTTGAATGTGCAAATATATCACATGCATGCCATGTGTACAAAATTACTGCATGTGGCATGATAATCTGAGCGATGCTATAATTATATATGATAAAGAATCAAGAAATGGAAGTTGGGGAAAAATCTTCAAATGGCTTATAAAGAAATGTTGAAGTTGTCATTAAATGGTATAGTTTCTTGTTTATCAAAGTGTATTTTTTTAATCAGTAAACTTATTTTATTTTTTGTTTTTTTATTGTTTATTATTATTAGTTACATTTTATTAACTCTGTATCCTAGCTATATCCCGCTCCCTTATTCCCTCCCAATCCCACCATCCCTCCCTCAGCTTCTCCCTACCCCTTTCCTAGTCCACAGATTGGGGAGGACCTCCTCCCCTTTGATCTGGACTCATAACCAAACCTTCGGCAGAAGGGGAATTAGTATGACGGGGAAAGGATAGGAGCCCCACAAGGACCAAATATATCTGGGCACAGGGTTTTTTTTTTTTTTTTAAACTGTTGCTCCAACCAAGGACCATGTATGGATATAACCTAGAACCTTTGCTCGGACGAAGCTTGTGGTAGCTCAATAACCAATTGGTTTCCCATAGTAAGGGGAACAAGGACTATCTCTGACAGGAACTCAATGGCAGGCTCTTTGACCTCCCCACCCCCCAAGGGAGGAGCAATCCTGCTAGGTCACAGAGGAGGACTTTGCAGCCAGCCCTGAAGATACCTGACAAAAGTGTATTTTTATTGGAGCCTACCACAGAAGGCCTCTGAAAGACTACCCAGCAGTGTATCAAAGCAGATGCTGAGACTCATAACCAAACTTTGGGCAGAGTGCAGGGAATCTTATGAAAGCAGGAGGAGATAGAAAGACCTGGAGGGGACAGGAGCTCCACAAAAAGACCAATTGAACCAAAAAATCTGGGCCCAAGGGTCTTTTCTGAGACTGATACTCCAAACAAGGACCATGTATCTGGATAACCAAAAACCCCTGTACAGATGTAGCCCATGGCAGCTCAGTCTCCAAGAAGGTTCCCTCCTGATGGGAACAGGTGGTGCCTCTGACAGGAACTCAATGGCTGGCTCTTTGATCACCTCCCTCTGAGGGGGAAGCTTACCAGGCCACAGAAGAGGACAATGCAGCTAGTCTTTATGAGAGCTGATAGGCTAGGGTCAGATGGAAGGGGGAGGAGGACTTCACTTATAAGTGGAACAGGCTAGGGGCATGGGAGGAGAAATGGGGGGGAGGGTAGAATTGGGAGAAGATAAGGGAGGGAGCTACAGCTGGGATACAAAGTGAACAAATTATAATAAAAAATAATGTATAAAAACAAGAAAAAAAGTTTATTTTTTACATGATATCAATGCTAGCTCTAAGAATGTATGGAAAGCATTCTTTTCTTAGAGAGTAAATAATGTATGAAATTGCTAGTCTTTCATAAGCCCTTTCAGAGAAAAATGATAGGTGAGAAAACAAATCACAGCTTGTTGGAGAGATAACAAGAAAGCTAAATATTTGAAGAATTGTAAAGTCTGTTCATATCAATTGATATATAATAAACATTTAATAATTTTTTTATAATATGTTTTTATTATTATTATAGTTTATTACCATTTATTCAATTTGTGTCCTGGCTGTGGCCCCCTCTCTCATCTCCCCCCAATCCTACCCTCTCTCCTTCTTCCCTTCTCTATGCCCTTCCCCTAGTTCACTAATAGGGGAGGTCCTCCTCCCCTTCTATTTAACCCTAGCCAGATCTTGAGGAAGCACTATTCCTAGTTGTCTGAGAAAGTGCCCGATTGATTTCCAGAGTGGTTGTACAAGTTTACATTCCCACCAGCAGTGGAGGAGGGTTCCCCTTTCTCCACAGCCTCTCCAGCATGTGTGTCACTCAAGTTTTTCATCTTGGCCATTCTATCAGGTCTCATCATTTAATAAATTCTGAAAGTTTAACCATCTTTCAAGTATTGAATAGAATAATCCAAATATTTAGGCTTCTGTGGTACATATAAAGTTCTGCATTTCAAAATTGAATATAAAAGTAATCTAACTTTACTTTAGCAGTTGCCCAGGTGTTAAAATATATTGCATTAGCATTGATTTGTATTCACATAGCACAAATCATCCTAGAACTATTTAAAACTAAAATGTTAATTTACATATTAAAATAGAGAACTCTAGAATTTTAAATAGGACTACAAAAATGAAAAGCTCTCTATGCCAAAGTAAAGGATCATTTCCATGCATCATCTAATTTAATGGAAATCAGCCTAGAGTTCTTATCAAGCCAGAGTGCCAACTGTCAAGCTGATAAAACAGCTTATCTTAAGAGGTCTTATTAAAGCAATCTTCTAAAGGACGATCTGACCAATGATGTTTACAGATGTTCGAGTTGCTACAACATTGGGGAAACAGAAAGCAAGTCTAAGCCCTTCTGCTGTGGAGCAATTCCCCAGACCTGTGTGATTTAAGAATAAGTCTAATACAAGTTATCAATTGTGGAAAAGTCACTTTCTCCTTAAATGTTCCACAATTAAAATATAGACTTGAAAACACTGCATAGGAGCCAGGAAGGCTGGAAACTATTTCAACATAGAGCTTAAAATTTATAAATTTAGCAAAACTGCTTTCATGAATGTTTGAGCAGATCTGTGATTTGGGGGGGAAAATGACAGTTTTCCTAAAATATAAGGTGAAATTCTATTCACTGTGTTCACTTCCAAGCAAATGAGTCACCAGCCTTAGCAGTGAGGCTTCTTGTCTCCCCAGCAGCTGCCTCCCAGTTTATATGTGCTATTCTCTATCAGAACTCAGAAAAAGTTAATTTACATGTGCTATACATTTGTTACATATATGGTCATGTTTAATCTTACCAAAATAACATATGACCTAATTTGATTATTTGTTTGCTTTGCAGAGCTGGGCATGAAACTTAGGGCCATCAACATACGAGGCGGGTTCCAAAGTACTGAACTGTGGTTCCCATAACCCTTGATTGGGAGATAGTGTCTTGAAACTTTGCTTTAGGCTGGCCTTGAACTCATTATGTAGCTTCAAACTTGACAGCCTCCTGCCTCCCTCCCCCTCTTATATGCTCAGATTGTGAGTAGGTACCAACAGGCATAGCCTAGACTTTGTTTTAATCACTCTGTGATTTTATTTTTTTTAACTCTGTGATTTTAAATTATACAAATAATTATTTTTTCTATTTTTATTGAAAATATTTTTGTACTATGTATTTTAATTGCTTATTCATCATTTAAAACTACACTGCACTAAATTGCATCAGTAATTATGATAGTTTTTGGACTTGGCTCACTCATGATTTTAAATCTTTTTGATTATTTTTTTTAATGTTGAGAGTAATCAAGGGATTTAGTCATACCTCTGTGCATGACTTTGGTGTCTGATAATATCAATTCTTCTGTTTCCAAAACAGGGCTAAGGAAAGATGTATGCAGATCAATTTACTGTTGTGCTAGGATGGCATGTGTTCAGCAAGTCACACCCTCACATGTAACCACCTTAACACTTTAAACCAATTTTGATTGAGTCAACATCATGTACAAATCTCATTTAACGAAATATTTCAAAATAAATTCCTGTTCAGATTAGCATTTGTTTTCATACAGCCAGAGTAAAGAAGGTTAGAAAAGATGCTTTTCAGAGATCCCAGGCCTATAGGAGGAGCGATGACATCAATCACAAATGAGCTGCAGATTCATGACCACTGGTTAGCTAGCCTAGATTATGTAATAGCCAAATTATTCATATTAATCTAATGTGATATGAAGCATTAGTAAGTGGTGTGGTCAAATATTTAGCCAACTATTTGACATAGCCTCATAAAATTCAACAGCTTTCCAACTGATTAAATCTACCCATAAACCTCAACTACTTGGTCAACTGATTAAGTCAGTCATATAACCCTGGTGGCTTTCCCAACGGCAATATCATGAACAATTTAACACATAATCAATATGTGGTTATTACCTAAAAGCCTGGCTTGTTAATGTTTACCTAGATCCTAAGCAATAATTTAAAATCTTTCTTTCAACTTCAAGTTCCTAATTTTAGCATTAGACATTTGAAAGTATTTATAAGCTCCTCTTAAAAATTAACCACATAACCTCCCCCAGCTTTAAGAATGTTCCATGTATGGATATCCATACAGGACTCTCATTAGTTGGCAGTTCAATCTGATCTTTCTAAACTCATTACAAGGTAATGAGTACAGATGTTTTCTTGATTTTTTTTCACAGAATGGTCACAATGATTTTTGTCTTTTATATGAAATCAAAAAATAAGTAAAACTCCCTTTTGCTAGTCTCCAGCTTATTTGAATATTTTTCAATAATTTATATCATTGTGAAATAGGCCTCAATTTAAATTTTTGTTTTGTTTTTGTTTTTGAGACTCAGTCCACTTGTGTATCCTTGGCTCTTCTGGAACTCTTTCTATAGACCAGGTTAACCTTGACCTGAGATATCCACCTGCCTTTGCCTCCAAGTGCTGGGATTAAAGGTATGTACTACCATGGCTCAGCATTTAATTTGAATAGAAGCTGAAATGTGAATAATGAGAAACAATTTATTATAATGCCAGCAGTGAAATAAGATTCAACTCTTCATAAAGCCAGTGTGATGTCCAGAAGAATCAACATAAAAACAGCTTCCTGGACCTTGATCTAATTTGCTAATGAACACTTAAGTTCAATTACAACAGATGGTTGAGTGCTCTCTGGCCCCCAGCTTCTGTGTCATTCTGTACAGAAAACAGTGCTGTGAGTCACAAGAGTCATAAATGGGAAGATCATAAACATTCGTGCAAAGATAGACTTTAAGAAAACACTTTGTCATGATGAACAAAGACTGAGTAATCTTTGTCCTCCCTTTCTTGAAAGAAAGCAAAGATTGATAAGCATGTGCATGGGAAGCTGTTCAATGCTGAGGAATGAGCTGAGGGCATGGTTTCCTAAATTCCTCATTCTTATAGTAGAATTCAGTGAGTTTAGTTAGATGATGATGATGATGATGATGATGGTGATGATATAGCCCAGCTCTTCAAAGGCTCAGAATTTTTTTAATTTTTATTTGTTTAATATTAATCACAGGTTATTTACTTTGTATCGAAGCTGTAGCCCCCTTCCTTATTCCCTCTCAATCTCATCCTCCATTCCTCATCTCCTCCCTGTCCCTTTCCAAGTCCACTGCTAGGGAGGTCCTCCTCCCCTTCTATCTGACCCTAGCTTATCAGGTATCTTCAGGACTGGCTGCAATGTCCTCCTCTGTCTCCTAGCAAAGCTCTTCCTCCCTCAGTGAGTGGGGGGAGGTAAAGGAGCCAGTCATTGAGTTCATGTCAGAAATAGTTCCTGTTCCTCTTACTAGGGAAACCCACTTGGATACTGAGCTACCATGGGCTACATCCGAACAGAGGTTCTAGGTTATATCCATACGTGGTCCTTAGTTGGAGAAACAGTCTCATAGAAGACCCCCGTGCACTGATATATTTTGTCCTTGTGGAGCTCCTGTCCTCTCCCAGTCATACTAACTCCCCTTTTTATCATATGATTCCCTGCACTCTACCGAAGGTTTGGTTATGAGTCTCAGCATCTGCTTTGACACACTGCTAGGTAGAGTCTTTCAAAGGTCCTCTGCGGTAGGCTCCTGTCCTGTTTCTTGTTTTCTCCTACTTCCCATGTCCATCCCATTTGTCTTTCTAAGTGAAGATTGATCATCTTACCCCAGGTTCTCTTTCTTGATAACCTTCTTTAGGTGCACATATTTTAGTATATTTATCCTATCTTATAGGACTATATAAGTGAGTATATACCATGTGTGTCTTTCTGCTCCTGGGATACCTCACTCCAGATGATCTTTTCTAGATCCCACCATTTGCCTGAAATTTTCATGATTTCCTTGTTTTTAATTGCTGAGTAGTATTACATTATGTAAAAGTACCACCATTTCTGTATCCATTCCTCCTTTGAGGGACATCTGGGTTGTTTCCAGGTTCTGGCTATTATAAATAAAGCTGCTACAAACATTACTGAGCAAATGTCCTTGTTATATACTTGAGCATCTTTTGGATATATGCCTAGGAGTGGTATAGCTGGATCTTGGGGAAGCAGTATTCCTAATTGTCTGAGAAAGCACCCGATTGATTTCTAAAGTGGTTGTACAAGTTTACATTCCCACCAGCAATGGAGGAGGGTTCCCTTTTCTCCACAACCTCTCCAGCATGTGTTGTCACTTGAGTTTTTAACCTTTGCCATTCTGGTAAGTGTAAGGTGAAATCTCAGGGTTCTTTTGATTTGCATCTCTCTGATGGCTAAGGATGTTGAGCATTTCTTTAGGTGTTTTTCTGAAAGGCTCAGTTTTTAGTGTGAAGAATGTTGTTTTCCCTTCAGACACAAAGAACCGTTAGCATGAAGTACGAAAACTGTAATTTGTTTCTCAGGAAGAGCACAGAATTCAAGCATGACCTTTATTCAGGTGTAAGGTAGTCTCGTTGGTGTTACAAATCTCCACTGTTCATATTTACGTGAAGAAAAGGCTTCTCATGCCTGCCATGAGTTACTGTAGACAGCTGCAAGGCCCTCAGACCCATAGCGAAGGTTAGGATCTACTAGTGAGGTGGCTGGGCTTGCATTCACTTTGATGATCACCTCAGCCTCTTCACACACTTTACACAGGAGTAGAGCCACATGAGATGATTGTGCTAATGAGGATAAAAGAAAGTAAATGTAGAAAATAAGTACAAAAGAAGTGTGGGGACTGCCTTTGAGGACTTGATAGCTAATTTCTACGTGCTAAAATGAGTTAGGGACCTTTGGTATACTATATAGGCTTATCGATAAGGAGAAAATATCACACAAATGAGTTATTGTATTACCTAGCATATGGCCTAAAATACAGTGGCCTCAGAAAATGTTCAATGAATAACCACCCTGAACAAGTTACTTGAATACCTCTGGAAGATAAGGAAAAAACAGATCTAAGTTTCTTAGAAGTTCCTTCTTTTGAGGTTCTGAGTCAAAGATTCTTCCAAGTGCTCAAAAGCATAGCATGGTTGGCAGTTTGGTTTGGGGCATTTGGGGAGTTTTCTTCTTTGCCCCAGAGTTGGTAGCTATGTTATTACTGTTCCTATCTTCTGGCCTGTATTTCCCAGCCTGTAGTTAAGCTTCAGAGATTTCGTATTTCCCCCTCTTTTCGGTGCACACATTTTAGCTTCATGTATAGGTTCTCTCCTGCATTTACATGGGAAATATGAAGTATAAAGTAATACATGTTTTTCCTTTTGCCAGCCTCTCACTCTGTAGCTTGTGCGGTTTTGAATTTGCTCTGATTCTCCTGATTCTGCCTTCAGAGTACTGAGATCATAGTACTTGCTTCTATCACCACACCCAAAACACTGTTCTTGTGATCATCTCCCTGGAGTCCGTTGATTGGTACTTATTAGGCTAGATATCAACAATCACCCTATTGGTCTGTACAGCCTGGATGCCTTTACTACTTATCATCTCCGTCTCAAAGATAATGATATCCCTGTAGCTTATAACTTAGTCTCTACATTATCAAACTTTTATCAAATGTATCTTCTGTCCTCAGCCTAACATGACCTTGGTACCTTAATAAACAAATAAACAATGTCAATCCACCTTACGAATTCCATGTGATCTCCTGTATGATCTCCCCATTGACCTCAACATAAAAAAATCTAAGATTCCTATGATTCAGTTCCTGTACTGCTGGTCAGCCACAACAGCTCATTTAGACCCCTTCCATCCTGTGTTTCTGCTGTTTCCTCTGTCGCTTTCACCCAGTCATTTCCTCAGACCTGCAAAGCTCAATTCCTCATGTTTTCTTTACACTGTTGACATTTTTTTTTCCTGATTACTAATCAACTGCATTGCAGTTTAGAGCCCTTCCCTCCTTACTACACTCTAACAACAAATCGGAAGCTCTAGAGGCTAAGTCTTTGGTAGCTGGTATTAAAAACATTCACTGAACTTTGGTTAAACCAACAAATGAAGAAAGGAGAAAACCGGAAGTTACCGAGTCCTGTAGCTCCATTTTTCCTTCTTCTTTCTAAAAACTAAACTTTCTCACTGCAGACATGCTCTGTTGCTTCATACCTCAATATGTTTACTGCACTTTTTATGAAAGTTGTCCGTGCCTTTGGCCAACATGTCTCTATTCAATTATGTAGCAAACATGTAGTACATGTATATGGTATACCAGGCAAAGAACATGAAAGAATTAATAGCATACAGCCCCTGCCTCACAAGGCTGCTATTCTGTTGACTTAGCATCTGCTAAACAGAAGAATCATATTTTTATATTGTTTGGCATGACCCTCACAGAGCAGCAGTGGTACCATATATAGTAAGTGGAAATGAAAGGTGAAAACTTGTGTGAACTCCCAGAAAGCCTCCTTTCTGGATGAGACACTGATAACAAAATGTGAAAGTAGAGAGAAATAGTAATGAGGGGGGGGGGGGGGAGAAGCCTGGTACGATGGCACATCCCTGTGATCCCAGGTCCTGGAAAAGTGAAAGCAGGAAGAAAGGACAGCCTCAGCTACATAGTGAGTTCATGGCCACCCTGGGCTATAGGAAACCCTGTCTGAAAAACGTAATTGACTAATTGAAAGGGGAAAGGAAACTGCATGCCCTAGGAAAGAATCCTGAACCATCAAAAAGTTAAATGTATATTGATTTAAACTAAGGGAGGACCATGATTTCATTGTATCAAGAGGGGAATGATATGAAACAAGCTTGGAAGGGCAGTGAAGGTGAATTCTGTTGCTGCAGATTGTGGGTTATCACAAATTTTTTTTAATGTTTGTTTTTATTACTTATTATTCACTTTGTATCCTCCTTGTAGCTCCCTCCCTTCTTCTTCTCCACCCATGCCCCTCCTCCAGTCCAGTGAGTGATAGGGGAGGTCTTCCTCCCCTTCCTTCTGATCCTAGTCTATCAGATCTCATCAGGACTGGCTGCATTGTCTTCCTGTGTGGCCTGGTAAGGCTGCTCGCCTGTCAGGGAAAGGTGATCAAAGAGGAGGCCAACCAGTTCATGTCAGAGACAGTCACAAATTTAGCTCTTGTTCTAAGGTAAAGAGAACCCACAAGAGTTGCAAACTGGACAGTGAACTTGCAATGCCCATTAAACATTAAATGTATTTAAACAAAGGTGGGTGCTTTGGGAGAGTCTGACGGGGGGGGGGGGCTGGAAGAGCAGCCACAAGGCTGTCAGCTGAGATACTTTCCCGATGGTCCTGAGATAACTGTAGGTGATTTGATAAGAGAAGAGTTGGAAGGAAGGGGTTAAAACAGAGATTGCATTTCAGTTGCTTAGTACCCAGAGGAAAGGGAAGAGGTGGGATAAAGAGTGAGCGATAGCTACTGATCAGTTTGCTCTGACCATGACAATTTCTTGATAGCATAGAACTGAGTCCACAGATTCAAACACCTCCTGTAAGTGATTTTTATGATCCTACAGAACGACTTAACCTACAGTTGTTTCCAATTCTTCAAGTTAGTGTGAGAACTATTTCATGCAGTCCTGTGCGAAGAGGGGGGAAAACGAAATTTCTCTTTTTTTCTGTAGTCCTCGATCAGCTTAGATTGCCTAACAGAAACGAAAGGATGTGTTTTACGGTGATTGAACTGTGCAGTCCGTGTCGACCGCTCAGAGGATTCATCTTTCATTTCCTTGTTTCAAAAGGATGTTTGATGTAGGTGGCCAGAGATCAGAGAGAAAGAAATGGATCCACTGCTTTGAAGGAGTGACGTGCATTATATTCTGTGCAGCGCTTAGTGCCTACGACATGGTGCTTGTAGAAGATGAAGAGGTGGTAAGTCTGAGGCAACAAGTGGAGTCAGAGGAGGGAGAACAAGCCAGACCAAACCGGTATTCTACCGTCTGGATATAGTGTTCCACTTCCCAAACTGGCGTCCACCTTACAAACCTGCATTTTTATATGGAGGCCCTTGCTTGCAATGCCCCTGCTCAAGCTCCTCAGGTCGTAAATAACCTTACACATTCTCTTTCCTTGCACTACAGAACAGGATGCACGAAAGCCTTCACCTGTTCAACAGCATCTGCAATCACAAGTATTTTGCAACCACCTCCATTGTTCTGTTTCTTAACAAGAAAGATCTCTTCCAAGAAAAGGTGACCAAAGTGCACCTCAGCATCTGCTTTCCAGAATACACTGGTAACATTGTTTCCCTCCGTTCTAGATAGTAAGCTGTCTAAGGCCTATGCCTGCTCTCTCTCTCTCTCTCTCTCTCTCTCTCTCTCTCTCTCTCTCTCTCTGTGTGTGTGTGTGTGTACACTCGTCATTATGCACATATGCAAGTGTGTTTGTTGGGTGTACATGCAAGCTTGTATGCATGCCTTTGCAATCTCAAGACTGGTATCTGATATCTTGTATTTAATCATTCTCCACCTTTTAAAAGTTATTGATTTTTAATGTGAATATGTGTGAGCTTACATGAGTTTATATGCACCTCATGTGTGTGGTGCCTTCAAGGATGGAAGAGGGCTTTGGACACATGAAACTGGAATTACAGACAGTAGTGAGTCATAATTGGTTCTTTTTTTTTTTGAAGAGGTTGTCATATATGTGTGTGTGTGTGTGTGTGTGTGTGTGTGTAACAATAGTTTTTTGTTTTTTTTTTTTTTTTTTTTGAAGAAGGGGGAGTTAGTAAGACCTGGAGAGGACAGGAGCTCCACAAGGACCTAATATATCTGGGCACAGGGGTCTATTATAAGACTGTATCTCCAACCAAGGACCATATATCTATATAACCTACAACCCCTGCTCAGATGTAGCCCATGGTAGCTCAGTAACCAAGTAGGTACCCTAGTAAGGGGAACAGGGACTATTTCCGACATGAACACAATCGGTTCCATGAACCAAATCCAGGTCCTTTGCAAGAGTAGTAAGTGCTTTTAACCTCTGAGCAATATCCTAACCCTCCGCACCAACCTTTGCTTTTTTTTTTTTTTTTTTTTTTTCTGGTAGTGCAGGGGGACAATGGTGCCTCACTGAACTTGAAATTCATCTATGGAAGCAAACTGTCTGACCAATGAGCTTCATGGATCCTCCTTTCCCCATTCTCCCCCTCCCTCCAACCTGGGGGTTTACGGAAGCACACTGTTACGGCCTGGTTTATACGTAGGTTCTGAGAATCCAAAGCCAGGTCCTCCTGCTTGAGTGGCTGGCACTTCACTGACTGAGCCATCATCATCATCATCGCAGGCCTCTTGCTTGGGTCACGATGTGACTGTGATTGTCACTAAAAATAATCTCTCAAATAAAGAAGAACCTTTGCTATATGGTGGAAATTAAAGCAACTGGAAAGCGTTAGATAGGCTAGAATAGCCCCTCTGCATACACGTTAAATAATAAGATCATAGCAGCCACCGGAAGTGCAGTCCTCAGAGCCACACTGGAGCCCAGTTGCTATTCAGTATCTACAGTGTGGTCATTGAACGGCAGGAATAAATGTGATGACAGAGGCACATTTATTCTTTCTCTTTCTCTTGTTTCCTGAGATCACAGCATTTGGTTGCTGATCCAGTCAGTAACTACTAAGTCCATGTCACACAAATGGGTTGGCTTACCTTTAGAGACTAAGTTTTTTAAGTACTTAGAAGTACCTTGCTAATGAAATTATCTAAGATGGAAATGGTTATAGTGTAAGCATAAATATATGTGTAATCTGACTCTGGGTATGAGATGTTCTAAGCCCATGGCAGTCTGTCAAAGAAGATATTTATGCTGATTAACCTACACTTAGTCATTCTATAATTGCAAACAACATTTATAATGCCTTCACATATATCATATGATATATGCAATCACGAATCTGTATTTCATGGTACAGATTAAATATAGATACAGATAAGATACATATGTAATTGGTACAGTTTCTTAGAGCAGGTTTTATTCACAGAGAAATACACACTTTGACAGTGCAGATATATTTAGGACATCCTTGGTGTCTCCTCCCGTAGTATCCTATTAGCTACATCTTGTACTGATGCAACGTGCTTGTTGCAATTGATGGTGACATGTAATTAACTAAAGTCCACAGTTTAATCAGGCCTTGTTCCTGGTGTCTGATAGTTCCATGTGTTTTGCTCAATGCATGCCATGTAGCCACGCGTTAATTAGTTTGCTGCTAGGATAACAAATACCAGAGGTAAATCAACAGATACAGACAAAAGTGTTTTTTTTTTTTTTTTATCACGTAATTTGTGAAGTTCCAATCTATGGTCAGTTGGCCCTGTTTTTTTCAAATCTGGGGCAAAGTAGAGTGACATTGGAAGCCTGTTAGTACCTCTCAAGAAGGAAGCAAGAGAGAAAGAGGTGGGAATCCCACAGTCCCTTTTCAAGGTACACCCTTGGGAGTCAAAAGACCTTCCATGAGGCCCTGCTTTTTAAACGTTTCTATCACCTCCAGTGGTGCCAAGATAAGGACCAAGCCCGTAATAAATGGCCATTCAAGAGACATTCAGATCCAAACTAAAGGAGCAGTACAGTAGGTATCATATGAAGTAGTTCTGTTGTCCTAGGTTTCATCAATATATGCCCTCACACTCCCTCTACATTCCAGAAATTGAAGATGTTTCAAAAACTGTTGTAGTTTCACGTATTCCAGAATCTCAAACTGCTGGATATAAACATTGTGCAACCTTCCCCCATGACTGGAATATTTTGCTTTCCAACTAGCAATGAGTAGTTCCTATGATTTTTGTATTCTTGTCAATTTTTACTTTCTAAGTTTTTATATTTTTTTCATCTTATTTTCTTGTATTTTAATGTATCTGTTTATTTACAATTACTGGTATTAAACTCATGGTCTTTCTCAAGAACTCTGCTCTTGAGCCACCTTCCAAGCATTATGTTATACGATTTGGAGAATTTATTTTCCTCCTAAGAGTTCACTTCTAGCAACAACAAAGGATGACAGCAAACATTTTATCTCATTATAAAATACTTAGGGTCCTTTCTGTGCTCCCCTCAGCACATATATTCTAGTGTGAAGCCAATCAGTTGTGGTTAGCAGCCCTGTATTTGTCAAAATAAATAAACTTTTCTTTTGTTCTGCCTGCATGTACACTTGCAGGCCAGAGGAGGGCACCAGATCTCATTATCTGATGGTTGGGAGCCACCCTGTGGTTGCTGGGAATTGAACTCAGGTAACCTCTGAGCTGTGTCTCCAGCCCATAAAACGAACCTTTATTCTCCTGGTTCAGTTGTTGTTTTGGAAGGCTTACTGCCGCTGTCTGCTAACCTAGGCCTAGTCCTGGAAGCTTTTAGCCTCTGTACAATCTAACCTAGGCCTAGAATGTTTTCTGCCTCTGTGACTTGCTGTGGAAAAGGCTCACCTTTTCTTATTCTTACTGTGCTCTGGGCTGGCTGGTTCAATTCAGCTGTTCTGGATCAAACTCCTTTCCCAACTGACTTTTTCAATCTGGCTTTTCTCTCAGCCCCTGAATTGCTCTGTTTGGCCTCAAACTAACTTCAACAACATGCTCCAATCTCCTGGCTCCTTCTCATTCTCTGGGTCATTCGGTCTTCACCTGAATTCTCTCAGCAAACTGTCTCTTCAATACTGTCCTGGTAAAACTGCCAGACAAGAGTAGCAATAAGCCTCCAAGATAGCAATTACCTCAGGAGAATAAAAGTTACTCTTACATGTCAGCTTTTCTATTTTATGTACGCAATTCCCCATGCAATCTGGGTATTATTCTATTAAAGTTTCTCAGGCCCAACTTTCTTTATATATGGAGAAAAGAGTCACTCTTTTCTGCGTCTCAGCTCAGCTCCTGTGCTTATCCGGCAGCCTAGCCAATGAGCTTCTGCTGACATACTTTTTAAAAACTCTTTTATTTATATTTCTTATATCTCTTTCTCCCTAGTCCATCCCAATCCCTTCCAACACCCCAACACCAGGTAGGAGAGAAAAAGAGTTAGTGGGACAGTGGGCATAGTTCTCTTAGCTGCCTCCTGCTGGCTAGGATCATTGGGTTCCTTGGAGCCAGTCCAATTTTTCAGGAGATTTTTAACTTCTCACATCACTGCATCAACAGCAATCAGGGTTGGGGGAGGCAGCAGCAGCCTTGCTCTTTCTTGGAGCTTTCCACACTCTCTGGGCTCTGGCATTTATTCTCTCTCCAGAATACTCAGATTTAAACTATCTGCAGCCAGAAAAGAGCTCTTCTCAGAGCCGGCATGAGGCAAATAGTTTGCTGCTGTGGACCATCTGAATCAGTCCCACAGCCCACACCTGGGATTAAAACAAAACTATGTTTATATCTACAACAGACTTCCTTACCATTTATCCTATGTGAATTGTATACTGCAGAATTGTATCCTCTACAGAATCTCACTCACTTCTTCTTACCCCTCCCATGTCTGACCACCACCTTTCTGCCTCCCAAATTCACAACTTCCTCTTTTTTAATGTGGTTAGACATGCATCTAACTGAATCAACATACAACTCTCAGAAAACCCAGAAAAGATGAAACAGTACACAACACCATTGTATTTTAACTGATTATTTGTTCGTTTACTTGTTTGTTTACCAGCATTGGGTGTTAAACTCACCGCCTTTTTCAAGCTACACAAGAACTCTGCCTCAGAGCCACCTCTGGAGCATTGTTATGTCACATGAATTAGAGACTTTATTTTGCTCCTAGAATTTTGCTTCTTGCACCAATGAAGTATGGGAGCAAAACTGTTATCTCATCAGAAAATATTTAGGGTCCTTTCTGTGGTGTTTAAATTTCTAAAATTTGATATTGGACACCTTGACTTTAAAATCTATAGATGACATACATTAAGATTCCACACATCAAATATCAGCCTGAAATGCATTTTTGTAAAACTTGTTAGTGCTATTTATAGATCTTTGATTTGTAAGGTGTAATTCATGTTTGCTTTTCTCGTCGCTTTGTTCATTAAGGGCCAAATACATTTGAAGACGCAGGGAACTACATCAAGAACCAGTTTCTGGACCTGAATTTAAAAAAAGAAGACAAGGAAATCTACTCTCACATGACCTGTGCTACTGATACACAGAACGTCAAATTCGTCTTTGATGCAGTGACGGATATAATAATAAAAGAGAATCTCAAAGACTGTGGGCTCTTCTGAGCAAGCTGCTTCCACTTGTGATGATTATGGTCTTTTTAGGACATAAAAGGTACTGTGTGGTTAGCTTGGATAGAGACTACCTTATCTAGAAGTGTAACTAGCAGTATAAAACAAAACACACACACTTAAAAAAAAAGTTATTGGATTGTCACCTATTTCTGGATAAGGTTTTCTTTTCTGGGAGAATGCAGAGAAGAGTTTCTGGTGTTCTATATCTAGACTCTGATGTGGCTTGGTAATTTTCAAAATATACATTCAGGTTACTAAATTTTCTTGGAAATGAGCTACGAGTAAACAATCTTTAATCACAGAATAAATTATAGAATATTTACGATGGATAGATTTTGAAAACCATTTAAAGCCATGTCTGTACTACAAAAACTGTAAAAATTGAATCACGGCATTTTGGGTCACCTGCCTTTCAATTAGACTGCCATAAAGCACACACAGTATACGCTTGTGCTGATGGGAAATTGTATATGTGAAATAAATATATACAACATTTCTGAGTGGCATGAAATGTAATAAGTAATAACCTAGAGTTTGCTTAATTGAGTGGTTTCCGTTTTGTGGATTTAAGTAATAGTAGTAAACACATAGGAAAATTTTAAATAGTAGCTCTTGAGCTTCTTTATTGGAACTGGTCTGTTCTAACTCTTTCAGTTGGTCCCTTACAAACTTCAGTGTCTCAAATGTATAAAAATAAAGATGATAGTTTCTTTTTTATTACAAGTTATACATTAAAGCATTTTCTTATATCATTCATTCTTCTGTATTTGAGAAAATGGATAGATAAAAACAGACTTTTAGACTGGTGCATGAAATCTGTAATAATTAATAAATGATTAGATTAATTTTTTTACAAAAAAGGAGTATAACAAAGAAGAAATAGTAAACCATTTACCAATCTGTAGCTCAGGTGGACCTTGATAACTCTGTCTCTCACTAGAACTACTTTACGGCCACAAAATGCCTATCCAATCTAAACACAAAAGAACCACTAGTGTTAGTACTCAAGAAGCAATCCTTGCTAGATTATCTGTAGCTTAGCCCCACCCTATTAAAAGCCACAAAGGAGGTTTTAAAATCACTTAAAATATAATAGTTTTTAATTTTAAATTCTTTGGAGGCTGTAAATCACTAAGGAGTATAAGATATCAAGGGCAAAAGAATTATAAAGAATCATTTTGTTCCAACATCTGATAAACTATGCTGGCAAAAAAAAATCAATAACTATATGACAAAGAGCCAGAATTTTGACGGAGATAGACAATGTTATAAGATTTTTAATTCAGATAGCAAACGTTTTAATTATGTCTGCAGCTTTTATCCTCCTACTCTACTCTAATCTGCTTTTCTCTATTAGTGCATGGGGAATTTTCCAGAAAAGAGAAAAAATTATTATTTGGAATACTAATATTATTGCTGTTTTATTTTTACTTTGACTTAACTTTAGTTTTCACTTTCTAATGAAGAAATCAACATGGTCCAATTTGTCTTTACAAAATATATGGGTTTTTTTTTTATTTGTTTGTTGTTTTGTTTTGCTTTTTGCTCATGTATCCCAGGTTGGTCTTGAATTCACCATATAGGCTTTCCCTCTCTTTCCTAGAAGTTTTGCTTCTCTGACCTCTGATTCCATCTCAGCTATTGGTATTATCACAGTAATTCCATGTATCTTCATGCCTAGATAGTTTGGGCTCTGGAAGAGAGAGAGAGAGAGAGAGAGAGAGAGAGAGAGAACTAATACAGATTCCTGAGAGAGAGAGAGAGAAAAATTCCAGAGAGAGAGAGAGAGAGAGAAAACTAATACAGATTCCTTCCTAGAATTCTATGATTAAACATAAGAAACTTACACAATGTAAAAAATGGTACTAAAACATCAAATTTCATTAAGGAGCAGACTTTTCAGTAGAGAGAATCAAAGGTTAATGTTTATTGTAATATTTAAAATAAAAACTATTTTTTATAAGTGCACAGCATTTGGGGGTTAAAGAAAGAAATGGTATAAGACCGTGGGGAAAGAGACTAACACAGTTGCTACAAAGAGCAGCAACTGTGGGCTGTTAAATTGTCTAGAGTTAAAACACCTGCTTCAAATGGACATTCCCTCTTCTAACTGGACAACTCAGTTACCTTAAAGCACCTCAAAGAAGCACCACAAAGGACAATCCAGCAGACTGAAATGGACGCCACACAGATACACATACACATTTTCAAAGTGTCCTTCCTCTATCGCTTGAGCCTTCCCTTCTTGCGTGAGCTTGATCCCCATCGTTCTCACATTAGACATTTCCCCCCAAGGTTTGCCCAATGTGGATACAGTGCACTACCAAAGAAATCTGATATGGCCGTATCTCCTGGCTTGCTGCCAGTCACCACAGAACTTTTGCAGAAGCATGAGCTTGTCGGCTGATAAGACTTTTCACGCTGCTCCCAAGACTGGAGTGATAAGAGGATCCCTAAAAGGGCAATGCTACCTCATATCACAGCACTGTGAGAGTTGGTGACTCTGTGACAAGTGCTTTCTGGAAAGGGAGTTCCAAAGTGTGTAGAATGGACCGTATTTGTCGTAAATGTCAGCTATGCGATTGGTGAGCAAAACGTATAAACAAATGGCTGTCTTTCATGGGTCTCACCAAGGAGCAACCAAGGTCCTTAGACCTCTAACCCGGTGCCTGCTTTAGTACAAACGTTCTTATCTTGTTCCTAACCCCATTTAGCCACAAAATCTACCGTGAAACAGTGGCTGAGAATTATTAGTGCTTGACTACACCCCGAAATATAAATACACACACAATACCAGTACCACGACTAATAATAATTTAATAAAGCTTTTTATTCGTGTGGCTTTATGACTTCTGAATCAGAGAGAGAGAGAGAGAGAGAGAGGCTAAAGTGTGTGACTGCTGGACAGAAACCACTTGTAAGATTTATGAGAGAAATCACATGCTTGCTCAATTAGACTAGAGTAATTATTCACTAAAAAGCCCTTTTGCGCTGATGTGTTTTCTGAAGATATTCTTACATGTGATTCGGTAGCCACATGGGGGCACACTTACATTATGTGTTTCCAAACCAAGAGGTGCAGCTGTCATTTGGATTAGCAATGATGTTGACGCTGTTGACGAAACAAGTAAGAAGCATATGAAGAATCATAGTTCATCCCATCCTTCTAGCTCAATAGTGTGTGCTTGTCTCCTGATAATCACAGTTATTCATACCCGTCCATAAGTGACAAGCTATTGAAGCATCTCTGACTCCGAAAAATTGTGCAGACATATATTCCTTGTATGGTCTTATTATACACTTAGTTGCTTTTAACTGTTCAAAACTGAGTGGTAATTAATTTTTAAATCTTCCATTATTTTGTACTATATTTCAAATGCTGTTTAGTTCACAATGTTGAGTACAAGAATAACAAACGGATGGTTCACAAGTGTGCTGTTTTGAGTTGTAATCAACTAGCTGCTTATTAATGCATGTTCTTTCATAAACTATAACTCACAGTAAAATTTCATTCTGTTAAAAGTTAGAGCCATTTGATTACTCTATTACAGTGTTTTTTTGTTTTTCATCTATTGCTTCGCCACTTGTAATACTTTTTCTTCCTGACACGGCTGGGCTGACACACTTTGCATTAGTAATGGCGTAAGTTTTCCTTCCAGCCACATTTGTCACACTAATTTAGTAATAAAAGAGTCACATAAGAAAATAAAAGACCCTAATTTACATCCTGGGGACAGTAATGGTGCTCTAATTACTATGCACCTTTCAGATAAGGAATAATGTATAAGACTCACAGCCAAAGCCCTTACTTTATTTGAAAGACATATTTTCTAAAGTGGTCAAATTGTCACAACACCAAGCATACATATGTGATTAAAAATTGTCATTTTTTGCTTCAATTTATATTGCTTAGTGTTCTGTTCTAACAAAGAAAAATCATTCAGATTTTAAAAGTGCAATGTAGAGTATTTAAAATTTAATACATTAGGAATCTTAGACTGGAGAAAAGACATTCATTCGTGGCTGTACATAGGTTCAACATAAATTGGCATATTGAGCACCCCATCCAGAGAAAAAGGCAATGCCTGCTATAGCCTATTTTTTTAAAAATAATATTTGCATATCAGTCTGGTGAAATGGGTTCCAAATAAGGCCCACTTATCCCCAAACCTGATAACCTCAGTTTGATCCCCAGAACCCACATGGAATAACAAGAGAGCTAATTCTCAGGAGCTATTCTCACATGTCCTCACAGGTACACAGTGATATACATATATTTATGTAATATACATACATACCCCCACATACACAAATGAACTAAATACAAAAATGTAAAAAAAAAAAAAACAGAATATTTTATTCCACTTAAATATGTGGGTACGCAATTGTTTATTTTGGCACAAGGAATGTAAGATAATTTACTAGCAAAGAACAATTCTGTTCCTTACGCAGAGTTAATCAATGAGACCAATTGCTTTAAAGACGTAAACCACCCATTCTTCAACTTTGAAGCTAATCACAGACTTAAAGTTTAAATGAAAATCAATGCTCTTGATTTTAGTGATTGTTTTTAATATCAAAATCCTGAATGAATAGTTATGCCTTCCTAATAAGAGCATAGAAAAATCAGGTATTATTTTATACTTTAATTTTTATGTTTTAATATCTCAAGATTATGATCACTTATATTAATCATGAAATTATATGTAAATATGTCTTTCCTTTTGGGTATGTATGTCAATATGTAATAAAACTCATCTCAAAATTTTGACTTTCTCTTGTCACCTTTCTTAACATCACCAGTCTTAACGACACAACACTTAAGGGTTTTGCTTTCTCCTTGAATGTAGCAAGTTAAGTCACTGAGCAAGGAGAGGGCATTATCTCGTGCTTTATGAAAAACCTAAACCACCTAAAGGAGTCTTGCATGTTCTTGAAACTAGTGAAACCCATATTTTTCTTAGTCCTACTTAAACTCACAAATTCCAACTAAATTAGTTAGGGGTTATACTTTGTTGTGTACTATTTCCAGGATTTCATTAATGAATTGTGCATTGGGATTATTCTAAGGCAGAGCTAATGATTTCCACCATTCATGCATTCCGTTTGTGCTGACTGGATATCATTTTTTTCCTTGCAAGATATAAATAGTAGCCTTTTCTGTTTTAAATGATATTTGAAATGCACATTTTCCCCAAACATAATGGCTGGACTGAATCCCAACCAGCTTGCAATCTCTTAACCTCATACAGAGCAATGGTGAAAGCACACAACCTGACTTTCGGGTAATCGTGTAACTGTTTACGGGATGGAACTAGGATATTAACGTCTGAAAAATGCATTTTTACTTTGAGTATTACTTTTCTTTTTAGCCTCGATTTTTTTTTTTCCCCAGAAGAGGTCTACTTTCAAACACCAGAGACTAAGCAAAAGCTCAGCAAATGTCTGTATTTCCTCTGTGATCAATGACTACAAAATGCCCTTGCTGGAGCTCCTACGTTTCACAAGTGCTCCAAGCAGAGGAGTCCAGAATAATTAATACTCACGCCCTATTTGTGACATTAATCTCCCCTCTTCCACCAACTGGGGATGTGAGAATTGTACTGGAAACGTGCTGTAGCTTCAAATCAGTTCAACAAGTAACTCCTGTAAGGCCTTAATTTATAACTATTCCAACAAGGGCTGCTATGAAGCAAGGGTGCCCCTGAGCAAGAACTGCGCTGTCATTCTCTGTTCAGCAGGGTTTTGGATTCAGGCTGGTGTTCAGGAACCCACTAGAACGGAGGTTCCTTTTCCCTCAGGGGCAGAGAGAGCGCTTTAGGGTGATCCCCCAGTATGTAAGCCAGAGTGTGGGAAAGGTTTTCCACAGAGTGTTACACTTTAGCTCTTTTATCATGAGGTCGCCAAAGGCAATGAAAGCTAGGGCAGTCCAAAGCCTGCGGAGATACCAAAGTGTTACAGCTCAAGGTCAAGATGCTGAGCTGAACACTGAAGAAGTGAGGGTCAAGACTCATGTCTGGTCGGCTTGCATCCAAGATACAGGCCTGGAGAGGCGTAGGCCTGATAGGCCAGAGGGCAGGTCTGGTTAGATGCCACCGGAGAGAGGATAAACGACGAATCTCAGAGGATGTTGAAGCGAATAAGTACAAACTTTTACTCATGTGAAATCAAGGGAGCAGTAAAAACCCTTGGCAGAAGGAGGGATTTCAAGGACAAGTGTGTTTGAGTCACTGGGGTCAGCAATACTTAATGGTTCAGTCACAAGCAAGAAAATACACTTCTTAATTATTCTATGCCTTTCCCCTTTCCCGTCCATCCAATCTCCAAGTACAATTGAAGGTCACCGCTAGACTAAGATCCTTAGAAGTGTGGGGAAATTCTAAAAATTCCTAGATGCTTGCTAGAGCAGTTTCCTTATCAGGGAAGGATCTGGTCTGCAATGTCTCCTGAGGGCTTACATGTCCTCCTTACAAGACCTGGAATTATCTAGATCAGGGGGAACTTTCAAAACCCCGCTGAGAAAAGAGAGTCTATTATCAAAGACCCAGTGCAAACAATTGGCTCTCCGGAGACGACCCACTTCAACCTTGCCCAGCCGAGTCCCACACTGTGTCTTTATATACAGTTTTTATATACAGTTGTATGAGTAGAATATGAGAAGCTGCCGCACCATCTAGAACTCAGTGAGCATTACATATTTCCAAACATCTGGCTATCTGTGAGATTTCTTGTTTAACAGGAGTATTTTCAGACTAGAGAAGTGATCTGGTCCTTTTAAACTCTGCTGTGTGAAACAATAATGGACATGATAGCCTTGACCTTGACTTACCGGTTGACTACAGAGGTTTGGCTGTGAAGTCTTAAATTCTGTTGTGTTCACAGCTTTGAAATGAGGACAACAGTAATAGTGAAGTTTTGGGTACAGCGATCAGTGGGGTGACATGGTGGAATACTGAGAATAACGTTTACATATATTAGTTGAGCATTTGAGGAAAGTGATGTAAAACTTAGCATGTGCTTGTACTGCTGTATATTAGAAGTTTAGACCATTCTACCATCAGCACAAAAAGCCTCCAAAAAAGGAAGAGGCAAAGAGAACAGAGGGAAACCAGGCCTGGCTCTGGAAGTGGATTTTGGAGGGGAACTTGCACCTGTCACTTTAGTAAGCCAGCATAATCCCTGAGTGCACAGTCAATACACAGTCAATAAGAGGTCCTCACCTCTTATCAAGGACATTTTCTTTGCAGCAGATGGAGACCATTATAAATGCCACAACCACAGGATGAGGCAGTGCAAGCCTTTGATCCCAGCACTCAGGAAGGCAGAAACAGGTAGACCTCTATGAGTTCGAGACCAGCCTGGTCAACAAAACAAGTCCAAGACAGCCAAGGCTACACAGAGAAACCCTGTCTTGAATAAATAAATTAATTAATTAAAAAATAAAAACCACAGCCAATTAAAATCAGAGTTGGACTACTAGTCCTAGCTGATACATCTCTACCACGGCTCTTGCACTTAATATTGTCAGGTTTTCTCTAAGATCAACAATCAATAAATTGGACCTCATGAAGCTGAAAAGCTTCTGTAAAGCAAAAGACACTGTCATCAAAACAAAATGACAGCCTACAGACTGGGAAAGGATCTTCACCAACCCTATATCTGACAGAGGGCTAATATCCAGTATATATAAAGAACTCAAGAAAGTTAAAAAGCAACAAATCAAGTAATCCAATTAAAAAAATGGGGTACAGAGCTAAACAGAGAACTCTATGTAGAGAAATATAGACTGGCAGAGAAACTCTTGAAGAAATGCTAAACATCCTTAGCCATCAGGGAGATGCAAATGAAAACGACCCTGAGATTTCACCTTACACCCATCAGAATGGCTAAGATCAAAAACTCAAGAGACTCAAAACATGCTGGAAAGGTTGTGGAGAAAGAGGAACCCTCCTCTATTGCTGGTGGGAATGTAAACCTGTACAACCACTTTGGAAATCAATCCAACGCTTTCTCAGACAATTAGGAATATACTGTTTCCTCAAGTTCCAGCTATACCACTCCTAGGCATATATCCAAAATATGCTCAAGTACACAACAAGGACATTTATTCAACCACATTTGTAGCAGCTTTATTTGTAATAGCCAGAACGTGGAAACAACCCAGATGACCCCCAATGGAGGAATTGATACTGAAATTGTGGTACATTTACACAATGGGATACTACTCAGTAATTAAAAACAAGGAAATCATGAAATTTGCAGGCAAATGGTGGGACCTAGAAAAGATCATCCTGAGTGGGGTATCCCAGAAGCAGAAAGACACACATGGTATATACTCACTTATAAGTGGATACTGGACCTATAAGACAGACTAAACATACTAAAATCTGTACACCTAAAGAAGATAAACAAGGAGGACCCAGGGTAAGATGATCAATCCTTACTTAGAAAGACAAATGGGATCAACATTGGAAGTAGGAGAAAACAAGAAGGAGGATAGAAGCCTACCACAGAGGCCCTCTGAAAGACTCTACCTAGCAGTCTATCAAAGCAGATGCTGAGATTCATGGCCAATCTTTGAGCAGAGTACAGGGAATCACATGAAAGAAGAGAGAGTTATTAAGACTTGGAGAGAACAGGAGCTCCACAAGGACTAAACATATCTGGGCAGAGGAGCTTACATGAGACTGATTCTCCAACCAGGGACCATGCATGGATATAACCTAGAACCCCTGCTCGGATGTAACCCATGGCAGCTCAGTCTCTATCCCGACCTGTGGGAGTTCAATGAGGTCCTAAGGGTGTGTGTGTGAAAAGAATGGTATGGGACAGAGAAACATGAAGAAGGAGGCCAAGTCTGTTTGTCTGATCAAAGCCTCATTTATTAGAAATTTTTACCCAACTTATATAGGGAGAAGGCAGGAAAGGGGGAAGGCTAATTTACTGCTGCAGGAGATAGCAAGAGTGCTTTCATGGCTTAAATATTACACCTGCAAGATACCATAAGGATGTTTTCTTAAGGTATCTCACGGATGCTCTAAAACTGACAGACGGATGTCCTCGCAAATCTATCACCCATGACTTAGGGTCCTAGATAACTCTTTCACTAAATAGCTTTAGGTCTCCACTAAATGACCTTTACTCACTATCAGGCTTTGGCTTTAATAGATAGCTTTGTCTCCACTAAATAGCTTTGGCTCACTATTTGGCTTTGGCTTCAGTAAATAGCTTTGGCTCCCAGCAAATCTCCAAGTGGGTACCCTAGTAAGGGGAACAGGGACTGTCTCTGGCATAAACTCTGTGGCTAGCTCTTTGACCTCCCCTAACCCCCACCCTCCGTGGGAAGAGCAGCCTAGCTAAGCCACAGAGGAGGACATTGCAGCCAGTCCTGGTGAGACCTGATAAGCTAGGGCCAGATGGAAGGGGAGGAGGACCTCCCCTATCAGTGTACTTAGAGAGGGGCAGAGAGGAGATGAGGGAAGGAATGAGGGAAGTGGCTACAGCTGGGATACAAAGTAAATAAACTGTAATTAATATAAAAAATAAAAATTTAATTAAAAAAAAAGATTGTCAGATTTTGTCACCAGTATGGTTTCCTAAACTTAACCTGAACAGTGATTGTAATGTAGATAGGTTGGGGGGTGGTGAATTCATGAGGCCTCAACCCTACACAAAGAACTACAAGCAATCAAGGAATGCTGAGAGTAAGGAAAACAGTCTCCTCTGGAGAAGAGCACACCAACTGGTTATCCAATACCAAATGGTCAGTCCTGAAAACATATGGTCAAGTAATATTACATGAACTGAAAAGGTACTATTTAGGAACACACACACAAGATGTAAAAACAATTAAAGAAAAGGAGTCTATTAATTTGAAAGAGATCAAAGTTATGTGTGTGGTGGGGGGGTGTTGATACATGGGAGGGTTTGAAAGGAGAAAAGAAAAATGAGAAACTATATAACTATGATCTCAAAAAGTTTTGAGACATAGTTTCTCTGCATAGCCTTGACAACCTCAAACTCACAGAGATCTGCCTGCCTATTCCTCCCAGAGTGCTGGGATTACACGAGTGTGAAAACTGCACCCATCTTTATGGTTTGCTTTTGTTTTATAAATTTTTATTTGATTTATATAATTATTTATTACAATTTATTCACTTTGTATCCCTGCTGCAACCCCCTCCCTTGTCTCCACCCTATCCCATCCTCCCTCCCTCTTCTCCCCCATGCTCTTTCCCTAGTGCCCTGATAGGGGAAGTCCTCGTCCCCTTCTATCTGACACTAGTCTATGTAGACTCATCAAGGCTGACTGTTTAAAGGGGCTGGTGTTTAGCAAGTATAAAGTTTTATGTGAACCTAGCACTTAAAAAAGAAAGAAGGAAGATGTGGGAAAGGAACTGGTTGGGGAGGGGATAAAGAAGCTAGTGTGGGGGAAAAGAGAGGTGTTGAGAAATGGAGAAAAAAGAAAGGAGGGGGGAATGTGAAGGTACTGTGGGAAAAGGGAAAAGAGGGGAAAGGAATGTAGGGAAAGAGGGGGGAGAAATAGGAAGAGGTGAGAGAAGGGAAGAAATGGGAAGAGATGAGGAAGGTGCAGCAAGGAGGGAGGTCAGTCCTGGGGAGCCTCTTTCTTTGGCCACATGAGGAATGTAAAGGGCCTTTATGAATCAGGATGTGCTCTCACCAGTTAATAAACCTTCTCTTGCCCTGATCCTTCAGCTTCACAAAGAGTAAGACATGAACTTCTATTTGTTTGTTTGGTTTGGTTTAGTTTTTTACACTCAGGGTTTCTCTGTTTGGCCTTGGCTGTCCTAGACTCACATTGTAGACCCTTGTGGACTCAAACTCACCACAATCTGCTTGCCTTTGCCTCCCCAGGTGCTGGGATTACCCTGAGTGCTAGGATTACAGGCATGTGCCAATGTACCCTATTTAAACTTCTACATTTTATCATCCATCCAGCATATAATATTCTATTATATTATCCTGAATTATTTAAGGCAGGGTTTGAAATTCATTAAACAACTTATCAGTATATAAGATTTAATACAATTAAATCTGTTTCTATAATGTTGGGTGTCTTTGAGAAGGAAACAGTATATATTTTCAGCAGAACCTATAACTTTTCAGTTAGTATTTTTTAAAACACAGCTCAGAAAAATTTGATGATAAATTGACCACAATAACACCATTTAATGGACTCTGTAATAGCTTTTATTTTCTTTTCTGCATTTTTAATTATTATTATTTATTACAATTTATTCACTTTCTGGCTGTGATCCTCCCCCTCATCTCCTTCCTATCTTACCTTACTCCATCTTCTCCCCCTATGTTCCTTCCCTAGTCCACTAATGGAGGAGATCCTCCTCCCCTTCTATCTGATCTTATCCTATCAGGTTTCATCAAGTCTGGCTGCATTGTCTTCCTCTGTAGACCAGGAAGGCTGCACCCCCCAGGTGGAGGTGATCAGAGAGCCTGCCACTGAGTTCATGCCAGAGATAGCTCCTGCTCCCCTTACTCGGAGCCCACCTGGAGACCGAGTCTATAGGCTACATATGAGCACAGGTTTTAGGTCTTCTCCATTCATGGTTCTTGATTGGGGTATCAGTCTCTTCAGGACCCTCAGGGCCCAGTATTTTGGCTGTGTTGGTCTCCTTTTGGAGCCCCTGTCTCCTCCAGGTCTTTCTATTTCCTCTTCTTTCATAAAATTCAGTGCATTCTCCTCAAGTCTGACTCTGAGTTTCAGCCTCTGTTTTGATACCTTGATCAGTGGAGTCTTTCAGAGGTCGTCTGTGGTAGACACCTGTCCTGTTCCCTGTCTTCTCCTGCTTCAGATGTCTATCATGGTTGCCCTTCTGAATGAGGATTGAGCATCTTCTCAAGGGTCTTCCTTGTTTAGCTTCTTTAGGAGTATAGATTTTAGTATGTTTATCCTATATTGTATATCTAATAACCACTTATGAGTGTCCTTGTTTTAATTGTTAAGTAGTATTCCATTATATAAATGTATCACAATTTCTGTGTTCATTCCTCCACTGTGGGACATCTTATTTGGGGTGCAGGAGCTGCAAATATTTTTCCTGTTTAATAGTTTTCAATTCTTCACAGCACCGAACTGTTGATTTCATAAGCCAAATTTCAATGAAACAAAGGCTCTACTTGTACCGTTTTAAAGAGAGCACATGCATGAGAAACATACTGTCTTATAGTGGGAGGCTGCTTTGATGACTGACAGATCCAGTTCTCAGCAGAGAGAGGTCGATAAGGCCTGGCAGGGTCTCTGTGTATAGAGATCTGTGCTTGCACCCATCACGGAACTGAGCATAGCTACTCACTATGCTCAGTTTGGAGAAGCACTTTTCTTAAAACAGATAAAATCAGTGTCTAAGGAGAGCCCCCTTGATATTCCCCCGGGACGCAGTGCTCGTCCTGACTGTACACGGTACGTTAAGCATGAAATAAAGATGACACCTTCAGTTATAAAGAGGATGGCTGAGTTTAAGTCACAAAATTGTAATGTTTGAATACAGTTTTTTTTTTTTTTCTGGCATAAATCTTAACTTGTACCAAAATTGGATCCATTAGAATTCTATTCAAATGATATATTATCATTTTAAAATACTGAACAAAAGGCAAGTTTCCCTTTACCCAGGAAGACTGGCCCCTTTGTATAAAAACAACGTGAGGTTATTCGTCAGAGCAGGATTCTTCCTTGAAGCTCTCATCTTTCACTAAAATGGTGTTGCAAGAATCTTAACATGGCTTCTAGGGCTAGCTATTTTACAGGCAATTAATTCATCCCACTGAACCAAAAAAAAAAAAAAAGTTAACATTTAGACTGCTATTTCCCAAAAGACAATGCTGTAAAATATATGAGACCCAACCCTACACTGGTGGATTAGGATAAATCACATATTATTCAGTACAGGCATACAAACAGCATTCAACCTTAACTAATGTATTTTTCTACTTGAAGGGATAAATGGCAATTTTCTTATCATGTATAAGGAAAAAAAAATGTGTTTCTGCCTTTAGCAAAACATGGGTCAGCTGAAATTCAAAGTCTGCTTAAGAATCAAGAAAAACAGGACAGGGTTTGTAAGACTCTTGGAGATGAAGCTGATTTTTATTTGAAGATGTATCACTGCAAATATACACATATGGAAAGGAAAAATGTTGGAAGAAGACAGCAGGAGTGTTTCCTCAAAGCATATGTAAACAATGACATTCATTTTATCTTCTCTCCATTGCAGATATGAGTGTGTTAAGTCATTAGGCAAGAAATAGTCAACTTTGCCTTTCTAACCCTAAACATGGTTGCTTAAATATGCAAGTTATTGGGTTATTGCTCTAAAATGCTCAAGAGTTTATGATTTTTGTGATTCCATAATAAAGTGTGCTGCTTTTAACATCTAGATAATAAAGTAATTTGTGTTCTTTTACTTATATTTACTCACATATACATCTAGTTTATTTGGATATAAATCAGGGACTTAATATATTTAAATTTGGACATTTGAGGTAATCGCGAGTGAATAAATGTGTCTATTTTAAAATACTATTGTATTAGTTTCTTTAGATGTACAGATTTTAGTAGGTTTATCCTATATTATATGTCTACATGAGTGAGCATGTACCATGTGTGTCTTTCTGCTTCTGGGACAGCTCACTCAGGAAGATCCTTTCCAGGTCCCACCATTTACCTGCAAATTTCATGATTTTCTTATTTTTCATTGCTGAGTAATATTCCATTGTGTAGATGTATCACAATTTCTTCATCCATTCTTCAGTTGAGGGGCATCTGGGCTGTTTCCAGCTTCTGGCTATTACAAATAAAGCTGCTACAAACATAGTTGAGCAAATGTCCTTATTGTGTACTTGAGCTTCTTTTGGATATATGCCTAGGAATGGTATGGCTGGATCTTGAGGAAGCGCTATTCCTAGTTGTCTGAGAAAGCGCCAGATTGATTTCCAGAGTGGTTGTACAAGTTTACATTCCCACCAGCAGTGGAGGAGGGTTCCCCTTTCTCCACAAACTCTCCAGCATGTGTTGTCACTTGAGTTTTTGATCTTAGCCATTCTGATGGGTGTAAAGTGAAATCTCAGAGTCTAAAATCTGTACACCTGCCACAGAGGGCCTCTGAAAGGTTCTGCCCTGCAGACTATCAAAGCAGATGCTGAGACTTATGGCTAACTGTTGAGCAGAGTGCATGGAATCTTATGTAAGAGGTAGGAAACAGTAAGATCTGGAGAGGACAGAAACTCCACAAGGAGAGCAACAGAACCAGAAAATTTGAACACAGGGGTCTTTCCAGAGACTCATACTCCAACCAAGTACCATGCATGGAGATAACCTAGAACCCCTGCACAGATGTAGGCCAGGGCATTTTAGTGTCCAAGTATGTTACTTAGTAATGGGAAGAGGGACTGCCTCTGACATAATCTGATTGGCCTGCTCTTTGGTCACCTTCCCCTGAGGTGGGAGCAGCCTTACCAGGCCACAGAAGATGACCGTGCAGCCACCCCTGATAAGATCTGATAGACTAAGATCAGAAGGAAGGAGAGGAGGGCCTCCCCTATCGGTGGACTTGGGGAGGGGCATGCGTGAAGAAGGGGTGGGAGGGTCAAGGGCTTCGAAGGGTGTGCTCCAGCAAATAAGTTCGAACTATGAATGAAGACGTAATAATGAGATGACATTTCCATATATATATATAATGGTTTTATATATATATATATATATGTGTGTGTATATATATATGTGTTAGTTCATCACTCTAAGATGAGAGGACTGGGTAATGAAGAGAGGTCAAGAATGCTTCTGACATGCTGAGACTGGTAGTGACAAAATAGAACCAAGAAGGAGAATGAGAGGTTATGGGTTGGCATCTTCAACATGCTTCATTTGAAGGACCTTAAGACACCTAAGCAAAGCCAAGTAGACAGTGTGAATTTCTGGAACTCAGAGAATTCTAAACTAGAGATAGGCACTTCTGAATCATAAACAAGACTAGAAAGAATAGGTGAAAACAAAAGAATTGTCCACAGATATAAACAAAGACAAAAGAGCTCTAATAAAATAGGAGGAGAACTTACGTGGAGCTGTATCCCTGAAGAAAACCAACTCTTTCTCCCATATCAATCATCAGTTGTCAACATTTCCTTTGTTGTGGAGTCCACTCTCATCCATGGTGGAATCTGCACTAGATTGGTCTTGTTCAAGACTCGTGTGAACAGGTGGGAAACACAGTTTCACAAGAGCTCCCCAGCATTCCTGGGTCTTACAACCTTTCTGTCCCCCTTTTGCAATGATTCTGGAGCCTTGAAGAGATGCAGATGTATCATTTATAATTAAGCATCCCACAGTTCCTGGTCCTTTATTCATTGATTAGTGATGCCCATGCTCCAATGGATGGCCCTGTACCATCACATATTAACATTACTAGGTGAACTCAGTGAACTTAAAAAGAGAGCACACAGAACTGTATAGGATTATGGGAGGGATCAGAAAAGAGTCAGTAATAAGTAGAATTGATCAAAATATGATATATTCACATATGAAAGTTTTCCAGAATATTCAGTTACATATGAGAGAGTGCAGACCCTATCCTCCTCCAGCCGCCAAAGCTCAGGGACATTGCAAAAGAAGGGGAGGAGAGGTGGTAAGAGCCAGAGGTTATGGATAACTGAAATGGAACTGTGTCTTCTGGGTGTGACAGGACCGCTGCACTCATGAGCTCAAAACATCTGTGACTGCCTGAGCAAGACGTGCTCAATACCAAGCTGAAAACATTCTAGCATAAAGGGTTTGCCAGTTCCCCACCTCTTACATAGAAGCCATCGGCAACTGATGGCTCTTTGTGGAAAGCACTTTAGTGTTCTTTAAGGATCTCTAGTAGGTTGACTACATTCTAGTGGATGTCACCACTCACATGAGATAATGTGTCACACATATCAGACTCAGTGGGTTATTAGGAAGAAGAGGAGGAAGAGGAGGAAAAGAAGAAGAGAGGAATTTGAAGGTTGGGTGGGGTGTGGAAAAATGGATGATCTGGAAGGAATTAGATAAATATTCATTATATGCATGTATGTCACTCTCAAATAATTAGTATACACACATAATATATGTTATAATAATATACACATATGTAATATATCATAATAATATATACTAAGGAGGAATGAAACGGCAGTATAAAATTATTACTGGGTAATTAAGAGATACACAAATGTCATCAGGCTCCTGAGACTTTGATCTATGTTAGATAATTCTCTAGGGAAACACAATGCACAGTGTTTTTAAGAGTGTTACTATGGAAATCCAACCTAAATGGAATCACAAAATCTACACAGAGAAGCTTTGAAAGAGGTCCCACTGCTAATTCTACACAGCACAGACTGGGAGGTCTCTCAGATCTAATGAGGAAAAACATGACCTTTCAACCTTTCATGAACCTTTCAGAAAACTTATGTTACACTAAACTACTACCTCAAAACTGAATCAGATGAGTACGGAAAGTCTTAGTTGTCACGGCAGAACATGGAGAAACCTTACACGGAAACCAGCCCTGGCCATGAAACACTTAGCTGTAACTGGGAAATGCCTGTTGGCTCCAGAACGACATATCTAGGAGTCAAAACTCCAGGGGTCTTAATCACAAAAGCATTTCCAGCCCCCTCTGTGTGTTCTCACGGCGAATATTGGGAAGAAGCATTCTGCAACAAAGGAAAGAAATAACCATTTCGAAAATTCACGTGAGCCTCCTCTTCTTAACAAAACTTGTTTGGTGGTATAATGGTAAGCATAGCTGTCTTCAAGACTTGTTTGTAAAACCTAACTATTGGAGTTTTTTTCAGATCCTTCTTAGGAAAAGGAAACAGCTATTTCTAACACTCTCTTCCCTACCCTCTGCCTGCCTGCTACTAGCATATTGCTAAAGGCTTATACAGCTCAGGTCCAGTAGTATATCATGTTTAGCTATGAAGAACACATTATAAAAAATACTGAAAAGTGGAAAACAAAACAGTTGAAGGGCTTGACGGATGAGCAACAAAATCAGGTTCAAACACTGCAGTGATAACACAATTATCAGACTAGGACAGAGGGGAAAAAACTGAGTCACATGCTGAGGGCTGGACAAAGTCAACAGGACGAAAACAGATGGAACTTCGAGAAACAGAAAAATGCTGTTGATAAAAACTAGATTTAGTAGACTAGATATGACTGAGCTTGAGGATATGCTCATAAAAACTAACAACATGAAATAACAAATAGGAAACAGACTAAAAATAAAAGCAGAATGCACATGAATTGTAGAGCTGCCGCAGATGGGTGTAACCCACACAGGAGAACCAGATGGAGAAGAAAGGTGGAAAGGAAGGAAGCCCTCTGACACTGAAACGCAGGATCATGAAGCTTTGAGAAGAGCACACAGGATATTTAGCTGAAATCCACACTTGGGCATGGCAAACTTGAATGTCAGGAAGGAAAAGATAAAGCAAAGGCCTTGAAAGAAGCCATGGAAAAAACAAAATTAGAACAGAGCAAAGAGTTGATGTGGGTAATAAGCTAGAGGACATGCAGTCAAATGGCTGCCAGAGACTGATTCTTGTCCAAAACCACTAGAGCATGGCAGGGTGGTACTTCATGACCATAACAGCAGAACCAGGAAGTCTGAGGGAGGACCAAAGTCTCTGGCCTACATACCAATTTTTTCCTTGTATTAGAAAGAAAGAAAGAAAGAAAGAAAGAAAGAAAGAAAGAAAGAAAGAAAGAAAGAAAGAAAGAAAGAAAGAAAGAAAGAAAGAAAATAGTGGATGTCTGAAAGGGGACACTAAGCCTTGAATAAGAATTATGCATGTTTTGCAGCCTTGAAATCAGGCTGGTGAGACTCTGAGCAGAAAATATAACAATCAATACTTTGATCAGTGAGCTTAGAAATTGTAAGGCACCATTCCTATTATTATGAGTTACTGTTTCTCTTTATTATGCCATCGGAAAGTTAATAGAGTCAGGCAAGAGGCACAGCTGCTGAACAGTTAAACGACTCTAAAGCCCATGAGATATTATTTCTTTATCTATTTTCTTGGAAGTCACTCCTGTGAATATATCTTTTGATGTTTCTTTTCTTAGATTAGGTAAATCCACACACACACACACACACACACACACACACACACACATACATACATACACACACACACACACACACACACACGTCTAAGCTCCTGAAGCTGGGGAAAGGCTCAAAGGCTAGAATAGAAGGAATGCTTCACAAGGCTTCTGACCTATTTGATCCCACCTACTATCCAGATAAGGCCAGATATCATAATGGGCATCTGTGACCCTAGCACTTCACCAGCAGAATGGGAGGCGGAGGAGACTCAGCCAGGAGTTGGCAGGCCACCTGGCCAAAAGCACAACTGCAAAACAAGCAAGAGGTCCTGCCTCCACAGAGTAGGGAGCAAAAATCAAATCCTGAGAGCTGCCCTGTGGCACATGTGTGTACATACATACAAACTACTAACAGGACTGCTATTACTGTTGTTGTTGCTGCTGCTGCTGCTAATTAATAATAATAATAATAGTAAATTTAAGCCCTTGATGTGTTATGCCTACAGTTACCCCTTAGTCCTTAATGCGGTAGTATGGGACTGGGCTCTGCGGCCTTCTTGTCTACGAACTGCCTGTGATTGTACACTTACCTATACATGCATTCAGGTTAAGAACCATAAACTGTGACCTGGGACCATATGCTAACAGCCTGACCTGACATTGTGCGTGTTCTCCATGTGGAAGCAGTTTGACAACCTTCTTATCCTTAATGTTGCTCGACAGCCTTGCTCTCTACCATTCAAGAGCAAACAGGTTCTGACAGGCTGAATGTGCTCGTACTGATGATCGAGGTGGGGAGGACTAGTGGAATGATGATCGAGGTGGGGAGGACTGGTGGAATTATTACGCTTTGGAGGTTTATTTTCTTTTTGCTTTTTCTTTGCGAAAAAAGTATGCTTGTACTTGCTAGCCTTCTTCCTCTCTAAAACATCACTAAAAGTTCTCTGTTTTCTCTTCTTTTAAAAACATGTTTCCTTTCTTTTCCTTTTCCTTACCTTATTTACAAATGCTTAGCTCTGTATATGTATGTGTATATATATATATATATATATATACACATACATACATACATACGTAATAGCAACATTCTCAGTATTACCTGAATTAGTCTGTATGTCTCCTGCTGTTCACAGGTCTGTGACCAGCCCTCACAAACTCTCAGAATGTGATTTTGAGCCCAGTATACATTTCTCACGGTATTTCTCAGATAAATGCCTTGGAGTCCTAAATTCTGCCCCTTTTATACGCAGCAGTTTGTTGCAACTGTCACTTGTCTGGAAGACGACTCTCTACAAACCTCCAGCTTCTGTCCATCAAAGCACTTAGCAGTTTACCTCCAAACTATCCTTGCAGTGTTTGAAAACAACACCAGGAATGATGGAAATTGAACTGAAAAAAATATTTTTTCTCTCCCCCCCACCTCCCCACATGGATTGAGACATCTTTTAAAGAAGTTACAGCATGACGAAGGCATTTCCCTCCGGTCCTGAGACGTTTTATTGCCTTCCATTCATTGTGCCCTGACCTCCCATTATCACTTTTCGCCCTTGGCTGAACTTGTGACTATTTTCTAATTTATGTTATCATCTCTATGTTTCAGCTTCCTAGTTGTAGATTCAAACAATATTAAAAATCATACTCATGGATTGTGTAGGAGGTTGAATTATGATGGCTGCTAATAGTAACTCATTAATAGTTAAGCTGAGGGAATCCAAGACCAGTGCCCACCATATCTGAGAGGCACAGGATCCAAAACTCCGAAATTGGTGAGTGGAGGGGCAACTGAAGCCAAAACATTGACACTGAGGCTTCCTAGGAGAGAGGGGACAACCTGTGAGCTGAGACAGTTTGGATCCAGGTCACACATGTACGTCTCTGGGGACTGAGAGTGGTGAACATTTGATCCCCCTAAATGACCGCCCTGTACTTTCCCTTGCCTAAGCACGGGTCTCCTTGCTCAGAGGGGGCAGCAGTGGTTACCCCAAGCAAGAGCATCTAAGCTCGGTGACTGAGACGACAGAGGCAGCTGCTGTATGAGCCTCCCAGGTCTGTAGCCCTGGCAGGCAGCAGTGGCCAGCCTTAGCAGGAGCCTCCATGCTCAGTGACTGAGACTATAGAGGCTGCTGCCCCAAGTACGAGTCTCCCTGCCTAGCGGACAAACAGTGGACACTATTGAGCTGACAGGTCTCCTACACTTTCATTTGCCCCTGTGGGCCCAAATCTGAGAGTAGAGAACAGGGGATTCCCTGTTCTGTTCTGAATCATTCTGATTAAGCCTGTGAGCCAGTGAGTATACTTCAAGTGAGTACAGAGCCTCAGATCCAGGGTCCCTCTACTCTAGCAGCAAGACATTGGATCCCTCCCACCCACACCCCGACTGTGGGAAACATAGGGATCCTTGGGACAGATCTGAATACTAGGAGGACAGTACAAAAGGCCTGTAGGCATCTGAGGTGTTCAGGGCATCTTCCATGCGAATTGTGCCTGTGAACAGTGCCAGCACCCGCACTCCCTCCTGTACTTAAGCACCACCCTTCCAAGCCTCTATACGCTCTGGAACCCTCTCCCTCAAGGCACATTGCAATACACACGCCTGTGCTTATGCAAATGTGCCTGCAACCTTCCTCCTTCAGCTACAGCTGAAACACAAACATCCACTCTCAAACCGATGGACCTCTCTCGTCTTCCAGAAGACTACTCCAGAAACCAGGAACAGACATACCAAGTCCGAAGTACAGACTCCAGGAACAAACAGAAAAGGTTACAGATAAGCAGATGGCTAGAGGTCGGCATAAGAACACATCCAACAAAAATTAGGACATCATGGCTTCACCAGTAACCCCAAAATCAAGGGATATTTTAATTCATCAAAAACACAGGAAAATTATTTTAAATCTCTGCTTATTCAGTTATTAGAGGCACATAAAGAGGAAACAAACAAAGCTCTCAAAGAAATAGCCACACAAATGAAGGCAAATAAGAGGAAATGAAAAAAGCTCTTAAGGAAATATAGGCTAATACAGCCAAACAAATGGAGGCACACGTAGAGAGATACAGAGTAGTGGCATATAGAGAGGAAACAAACAAACAAACAAACAAAAATAAAGGCATCATGGAAAGACAGGAATACACATTCAGAGAGATGAAGGAAATGTTGCAAGGCATGAAAACAGAATTAGAATCAATAAAGAAAACATAAACAGGGAAAACCCTGGAGCTGGAGAACTTTAAAGAAAATTGGAAAAGTTCCAAACACTGCAACACCCACGCCAGTGTCGCCATAGTAGCATAAGCTACAGGGCGGGGGATATGATTTCCCCGGAAATAATGCCCCCTGGAAGGTCCCTGGCAAACTCATCCCACTTGGAAAAGAGACGTGTTCTGAGATTTCTACGCTTCTTCAGTTGTGGCTCTGGGGCTGGAATAATGAATTCTTTGATATTTCCCTGTGACACCTGAAACAGCACAACTAACTTTATAAAGAAATTTATTATTAGTAGATTGTTAAAGGCTTTAATAAAAATAAGTTTAAGAAAAGTAATGAATTAGATTTAGTATTAATAGGCATTAAAAATAGTAAAATAATAATAGGCTCCTTCTTAAGAAATAATAGCATGAGAGGTGCAGCTGGTGGGAGTTTCCCCCTCCCTTCAGTGCCTTGTTCCTAGAGAAGATCATAAATCTTGGGCAGGACATATGGGAGGAGGGTTAACAAAGGTGTAGTTAGATTTTGATATAGAAAAGGACTTTGGCAGGCATCTGACTTAGCTCCTGACTTTCCTCTTCATTGGTTAGCAATAATAAAACTATATTTGAGGTTTCTTTTCCTTTGTTTGCTGTGATCAAAAAGTTTTTAGGCCAAGATTATTTGTGGGTACTGCTTTATGTTTGATTGCATTTTGAGTTAAAATGTAAACTTTGTATTCTTGGTAAAAGTCTAAATGTTCTGAAAAGTATGACAATTTTAAGGTGCCTTTTGTAAAATCATTATAAAAATACTAGCTTGATTTCAGTAAAGGTGCAGCAGAGTCAAAACCATCAAGGTGTCTCTGTCTGTCAATTCTTCGCCGAAACTATGTCTTCCTGTCTAAAGCCTTGTTCTCCCGCGGACGACGGGAGCCCGACTGGGCCGGTCCGTGGCAAAACACAAAACAACCCAGAAATCAAGGACGCCATGAAAAGATAAAATAGAATAATAGGAATAGATGAAAAAGAAGATTCCAGGCTCCAAAGTCCAGAAAATATTTTCAAGAAAATTAAAAAAGAAAATTTTCCCAGCTTAAAGAAAGAGATCTCCTTAAAGATACAATAGGCCTACAGAACACCAAAGAGGCTAGACCAGAAAAGAAACTCCTCACATCACATAATAGTTAAAACATTAAATCTATAGAACAAAGAAAAAATATTAAAAACAGCAAAGGAAAAAGGCCAAGTAACATGAAAAGGCAGACCTATCAGAATCACACTGGACTTCTCAACATAAACTATGAAAGCCAGAAGGGACTGGGCAGATGTCATGCAGACTCTAAGAGACCTCAGATGTTAACCCAGATTGCTATTCTCAACAAAACTTTCAATCAATATAGATGGAGAAAACAAAATATTCCATGACAAAATAAAATTTAAACAATATCTACACAGCAACTCAGCCTTACAGAAGATAACAGAAGGAAATCTCCAATCTAATGAAATCCAGCAAAATACAGAATACAGATAACTTCACAACAAAAAAATTGAAAGAAAACAAGCATAGAAAACAAGAAAACACAGTAACACCACCAGTTCCAAAACAAAAGTAAATAACCTTCATTGGTCACTATTATCTATCAACATCAATGGACTCGACTCTCCAATAAAAAGACACAGACTAACAGAACAGTGGTGGAAACAGGATCCAACATTATGCTGCATCCAAGAAACACACTTTTGCAACAAAGATAAACATTACCTCAGAGTAAAGGGCTGGAAAGGGGTTTTTCAAGCAAATAGACCAAGAAAACAAGCTGGAGTAGACATCCAAATATCTAATAAAATAGACTTTCAACCAAAATTAATGAAAAAATAGATGAGGAAGGGCACTTCATTCTCATCAAAGGGGAAATTCACCATGAGGACAACACAGTCCTGAACAATGCCCCAAATACAATAGCACCTGCATTTGTAAATGAAACATTATTAAAGCTGAAATCACACATTGATCCCAACACCTTAATAGTGGGAAACTTCAACACTCCACTCTCATGAATGGACAGATCGTCTAGACAGAAGCTAAATAGAAAAATAATAACACTTACACTTTTAGGGAATAGTGGACCTAATAGCTTTCTACAGAACTTTTCACCCAAACTCAAAAGAATACACCTTCTTTTCAGGACCTCATGGGACCTTCTCCAAAATTGACCGTATAGTCAGGCACAAAGCAAGCCTCAACAGATACAAGAAGATTGAAATAATCCTTATCAGAACACCACGGCCTAAAACTAGACCGCAACAACAACAGAAATAACAAAAGCCTACGTACACATGGAAACTAAACAACTATCTACTCAATGAAAGCTTGGTCAGGGAAGAAATGAAAAAAGAAATTAGAGACTTCCTAAAATTCAATGAAAATGAAGGCACAACTTATCCAAACTTATGGGACACAATGAACACAGTGCTATGAGGAAAGTTCATTGTACTAAGTGCCTTCAGAAAAAAGTTTGAGACATCTCATACAAGCAACTTAATGGCACAACTAAAAGCCCTAGATAAAAAAGAAACAGACATACCCAAGAGGAGTAGACAATTAGAAATCAAACTCAGAGCTGAAATCAATGAATTAGAAACAAAGAAAACAATCCAAAGAATCAATGAAACCAAGAGCTGTTTCTTTGAGAAAATCAACAAGACAGACAAACCCTTAGCCAAACTAATTAAAAGGCAGAGAGAAACTAGCCAAATCAGCTAAATTAGAAATGAAAAGAAGGACATAACAACAGACACTGAGGAAATCCAAACAAACATTAGGTCTTACTACAAAAGTCTATATGCTATATGCCACAAAATTTGAAAATCTAAATAAAATGAACAATTTTCTTGATAGATTCCATTTACCAAAATTAAGTCAAGATCAGGTAAATAAACAGCCCTATATCCCCAAAGGAAATAGAAGCAGTCATCAAAGTCTTCCTTCCAAAAAAGACACACATGGTGTATACTCACTTATAAGTGGATATTAGACATATAATATCAGATAAACATGCTAAAATATGTACACCTAAGGAAGCTAAGCAAGTAGGAGGACCCTAGGTAAGATTATCAATCCTCATTCAAAAAGGCAACTGGGACGGACATCAGAAGAGGAAGAAAATAGAGAACAGGACAGGAGCCTACCACAGAGGACTTCTGAAAGACTTTACCCAACAGGTATCATCAGATGCTGAGACTTATAGCCAAACTTTGAGCAGAGTGCATGGAATCTTATGAAAGAAGGGTGAGATGAAAGACCTGGAGGGGACAGGATCTCCACAAGGAGAGCAACAGAACCAAAAAAATCTAGGCAATGGGGTATTTTTCTGAGACTGATATTCCAACCCAGGACCATGCATGGAGTTAACCCAACCCCTGCTCAGATTAAGCCCATGGCAGCTCAGTCTCCAAGTGGGTTCCCTAGTAAGTGGATCAGGGGCTGTCTCTGATATAACTCATTGGCTGGCTCCTTGATCACCTCTCTCTGAGGGAGGAACAGCTTTATCAAGCCACAGAAGAAGACAATGTAGCCAGTCCTGATGAGAGCTGATAGGCTAGGGTCAGATGGAAGGGGAGGAGGACTAGGGGGAGGCAAGAGAGGAGAAGAGGGAAGAAGGAACCCATTTGGGAGGGGATTAAGGAGGGGGTAGAGCTGGGATACAAAGTGAATAAATTGTAATTAATAAAAAATAATTAATAAAAAATAGTTAAGCTGATGACACATGAAAAAAATCACTTAATTATCAGTGTATTTCAATTCACTTGATTAGAAATTTAGAAAACATTTAAATGGTGGTATATCTTTAAGAAATAAATACTTGTAACATTAAAATATTTCTTAAACTTAAAAAATTCAAAGTAGAATGATTTCCCTATTTGTTGCAAATAGGAAAAATGAAGCTAAGCCGATGTTCATTTTTCCGCTGTTTCTTGTTGTCCTAGTTAGTTTCAATTGCTCTGACTAACACCATGACCAAAAGCAAACTGTGTATGGGGAGGGTTCATTTCAACTTACAAGTCCTGGGCACAGTCTATCATCAAGGCAGGAACCTGGAGGCAGAATGAAGCAGAGGCCACAGAGGAATGCAGCTTGCTGACTTGCTCCCCATTGCTCAATCAGTCTACTATCTTATATAACTCACCTCTCAAGGGGTGCCACTGACCTAAGGGGCTGGACCCTTCTACATCAAACATTAATCATGAAAATGTTCCTACAGGGTTACCACCCACAGTCTAATCTGATAAAGACGTTTTCTCAATTGAATTTTTCTCTTTCCAGATATGTCTAGGTTGTCAGATATGTCTAGGTTGTTATGAAGTTGAAAAAAACTCAAACAAACAAACAACCACACCATCAAACCCTCACAGCTACTTATGTATCTATCCATTTGTGGCCGTGTATGCAAATCATTCCTTTCTCAAGCCTGCCTCGCCACATCTGCAGACAGATTCTGATGAAGTTTTTCTCTCTGAGGTTTTTACTCATCATATGTCAGTCCAGCAAGCGATTCAAGCAAAAGATTGCTTTTAATTAATATTGCAGGCTCTGGTCTTCGTAATATGTGACTAATTATAAAACATTTGGAGCAAACAAAATTACAGAGACAAGAAGAGTGAAATGAATGCAAATGTGGAAGGTCATTTGAGAGGAGGAGCCCTGGGTCACTTGGGATGTGCAGTTCTTAAAAGTGTGACTTATTTTCAGTTGGATAAAAAAACAAAAACAAAACCAAAATGTGTAGTGTGTTAGTCAGCCTTCTCTGGAGTAACAAACTTACAGAATGAATCTATATGTGCATGTGTGGGTGTGTCTGTGTATGAGTGTTAGCGCATGATTTATTAGAAAGACTTAGAGGCTGTAGCACAGCCATCCAACATTGGCTTCCTAAGAATGGAAGGTCCAGGAATCCAGTAGCTGGTCAGTCCACAAGGCTGGATTCTAAGCTGCTCTTCAATGTCTTCAGTACATGGAGTCCTGAAGAAGCAGGCTCTATGCCAGTGAAGGAATAGATTTCCTTGTGAGGGTGAGAACAGGAAAAGAGAGAGTGCTTGCTTCTTCTGCGTCCTTTATGCAGGATGCCAGCAGCAGGTGTGATCCAGAGTAAGGTGGACCTGGCACCTCCAAGGATCTGAATTATAGATTTACCTTCCCACCTCGCAGATCTATATTAGAACTGAGTCTTCCTACTTCAAATGACTTAAGGAAAAAAGGAAATCTCTCATGATTGTGCACAGTCACTTGGGTTTTAGTTAATTCCGATGTAGTCAAGTTGGCAAGGAAGAATAGCCATCAAATGCAGACTTGTTTATTGGAACAAAGCGACCAAACGTAGGCCCTCAGGGTCGGCATGAAAGCACTACTACCCACGGAGCAATCTAAACAGTCCCCTAAGACATTTTTCTTTTCTCCACATAAAATATTTTTATTTCCCTCCCCCTCCTCTTCTCTATTTTCTTTTCCATCCTCCTTCTTCTGCTCATCCTCCTCTTTCTCCTCTTCCTTCTCCTCCTGTCTTGCATGTAAGTCAAATGCCCTAACACTGAACTACAACCTCAGTACTTGTTTAGTTTTTATGTTTAATTTTTGAAATTATAATATAATTACATCATTTCTCAGTTCTCTTTTCTGCTTCCAAATCTTCTCATTGAGACACTTTCTCTCTTTAAAATCCATGGGCCATTATTTCTTTAATTGCTGTTATTTATATGCTGCTCAGCTCTTATTTTCAATGTTTTAATAGGAAACAATGCTGAAGTCCTTTCACTAAAAGGAAGGTGCCCCCTGGTGGCCAGATTTGCTGGGCCTGCATATAGCACTAGAAACTGAAGTGGATCTGGACCTCCAGAGAGGATCCATATCTGTTGTTCATCAGTGGTCTACCATTTGGGAAGGACAGACTTGGAGACAATGAATATTGTCATGCTGTCAGTATCTATAGCTAACTTTGAGTCAGAGCTGAGGACTACATTTAGAATAACAACATGTTGTGAAATGCAGTTCATAGCCATGAGCCCTGCCATACTTATGTTCCCTGAAGGAAAGGAGACAGGAAGATAACGGCTTCTGATATCTTTCCTTTATCTTTCTCTTCAACATAACACGCTGTATGCATCCTGCATATATATGAAGGAAAAGCTTCATGATCAGAGTGGGTAAGCTAGGATGCCTCCTTCTGCTTTTGCTCTCTCCTCTGCTGTACAACAAACTCCAGACTTAGAAGAGTGGCTTTAAAAATGTAAACTTGTTCAGATTGAGAGTGAGAGTTATATGTATTGTTACATGTGTCAAAAGTTTCTTTTTTTTGTATCACTGTGAAATAGACTTATTGAAGCGTATTATAATTTCTTTTATCTGTGCAAATACTGATGAATATTGAATATCTTATCATTTGCCTGTCAACATTTATATTCTATAAGTATTCTATATTCTGCATGCATTAATTTATAAATTCTCCACATTGCAAACAGAGATACAATAACAGAGAGAGAGAGTAGTAGCCTAGGGTTGGGAGGAGGGGCTGGGGAACAGAATATATAGGCCACTAGGAAACTTCTGCGTTGTAGAAATGTTTGGGATCCTCGTTAAAGTGGTGGTTGCAATGGTTTATATACTGGCAAAATAAGTGAAACAACACACTTTAAATAGGGATGACTTTCATTTTACACTTCAATTATATCGTAATTAAATTTTTAAAGCATCCAAAATTCTATTAAAAAAGTACAAACATTATTAAATGTAGCTTACCACATGGTTAGTGTTCCCCATGCAGAATCTCATATTTGGGAACGATGTATCTGAAAGATTGGGGCAGGACTACTAATCAGAGAGGTCAGCTAGGGACTGAGCCAGAAGATGGAAAGAGTAGGAGGAGGAGGAGAAGGACAGTGAGGGCAATGAGGAGAAGCACAACACTAGACACAGGAATTACAGTAGATGGTGGTTCTTTCAGGATGTCATTTTCTAGTTAGTTTGGGGTGCTACACTGTCTATGTTTGAGCCCTTCCTCCAACCCAATCTCCCATGTGAGATTTTAGAGACTATGTCCTTAAGGAAGTGTACCCATAGAAAAGTTAAAATGTTGTCCATGGCTTGTTAAGACATTTTGTTCTTCATAAATCTTGAGAATCTTAACTCCGAAGAAAGCAGTCTTCATGGTAGACTCAAATACTTACATGAGTCATGGGAGTGATGTGGTGTGGTATTTTGGTTCTGACAGGGTTTTTTTAAGGCAAGTTTTGAATAGTAGTTTCAATAGCTGTGTGACACAATCAATTGAACTCTCTTTTTCTCAACAGTAATGCAAAATGCCATTAACTTAACGGAGGGGAAGTAAGTGAGTAATTGAGTGCTTGCCTGGCATACCCAATGCTCTGGCTTCTATCTCAACAATAAAATTTAATAAACTATGAAAAATAATATGAAAAGCAGCATTTAGTCTAATAACAGCAATGTGAACCCAAATGATAAGACAGCAAATGTGAAATGTTTCCTCCAAACAACACACACACACACACACACACACACACACACACACACGTATACAAGAAACCACCTAATCCAATAGCCCTTTAAAATACAAAAGGTAGCTTTGTCTTGTAATAATGTCATCATCCCTCTCGCACTTTCATGTAAATAATGATGAATATTGCTTTCTTATCCATCTTCAAGTTTTAAATACTAGAAAACCTTCAATGCATCTTTTTTGAAGAATTTTCTATGAGAAACCTCTATGATGGTTCTCAGTTTGAAGTATTTTGTTTCTTTGATATTAAATTTAAAACATCTGATTTTAAGATTAACATATAATCAGTTCAATTTCTCAGGGGTTTCTTATAGCCCTCAAACAGACACAGCTCTTTGAACTAAGGAACTTATACTAAAGAATAAAATTTGTGGGCATTGCCAAATGTTTCATTCTCCAGCTTCCTTGACACTTTTACACAATGGAGCTTTCTAGCCTTTCCCTCTCTTTTTTCTTTCTTTCTTTCTTTCTTTCTTTCTTTCTTTCTTTCTTTCTTTCTTTCTTTCTTTCTTTCTTTCTCTTTCTTCCTTCCTTCCTTCCTTCCTTCCTTCTTTCCTTCCTTTTTTCTTTCCTTTCCTTCTTTCCTTCCTTCTTCCTTCCTCCTTCCTTTCCCTTCCTCTCTCTTTCAATTCCTTCTTTCCTCTCTTTTGTCAGCATTTGCAAATGCAGTTTATATTTGCGCATGGAGGCACACATTGCCAATGACTACAGGAAGCCAATGACACACACACGTGACGCTGTTCTGCTTTAGCAAGCCTTCAGTTCATGACATGATTTCTCTCGTTCCACCGAAAACAAAAGTTCAGGACACAGCAATGCTAAACTTAAGAATTCATATTTTGTGTTCAATCTTCATTTGTTTCATTCCTTATTCCTAAAGATTAAATAGTATCACAAATCAAGCCTACCAATATAAACTGTACTCATTCCAGCTGTTACTTATATTGTATCTTCTTTCTTCTTATGCAAAAAATTAAGGACACACAAGACAAAATATAGTGTAATTATTAAACAGAGTTAAATAGATGTTGCTGTAAACCCCTATTTTAGTATGATTTTGGGTAGTTTGTCTACGTTTTGCCTCTCTTTTATCACCTATAAAATGTAGAAATGTTGCATATAGCTTACGATTATTAAAGAATTAAATTCCATACAGGAAACACATACATGGTTCTTTGAATAGAAGACATGCAGGACAATTGTAAAAGAAATAATTATTATTTATGGAGTTGATTAACACTTTCTGAAAACAAAATAAAAATTTCTCCAACAGAGATTTCTCTTTCCCCTGACCATGTCCATTTGAGAAAGATGGTTGGTTGGATGGTTGGTTGTTCCATCATTTCTTTCTCCACTTGTGGTCATTATTTTATTAGTTAATTTCCTCATCACTGTGTTAAATGCCCCAAAGAGGTAAGATAAGGGAAGAAAGGTCTATCCTGGCTCTTGGTCCAGGGGATAGTCCATTATAGTAGGAAGTCACATTGGGAGAGCAATTCTACCCAGGCCTGCAGGAGGTTTCATCAGGATTGTCTCTTTCCTTTGAAAGCAGAATGTCCAGTCAGGAAGTAGTACCAGGCTATACCCAAACCACACCATCTTGAGGTCTCAGGCTACTAGGAATGCACTTCTCACATCCAAGCCCAAATCTGTAAAAACTCTCAACTTCCCACAATAGTGCCAACAATCTTTCTATCCTAGACATCGATTCAGTGTTGTCCATCATCGAAAATTATTAACCTGTATGAACAGTTATGTTGTAATTTTGTATATTTATATTATATATCTTAACATTCTTATGATATTTCCATACTTTTTGGAATTTTCTAGATATTACAACAGGGTTCCCCAACTACTCACAAGGATATCATTAAACTTAAATATAATAAGTATGAGTGCAGGTATATGTATGCCCAATATATTTTAGTAAACAAATTTCTTGTAATATTTTAGAAAATAAATATAACAGATAACAAATTCAAATTCTGAAAATTTTTGGGAATCTGTACCAGTATAAAACGCACTTACAAAAATGAAGAGAAACTTTATCCATTTAACGTTGGAGATAGAGCTTGGGTATCCCCTAAAGGCACTTTTCTCTGTATATTTCTCTTTACCTTCCAATCCAGATGGCTTGCTCTGGAAACTTATTTGAAAAGCTTCTGTCTTCAGTGCATGGTACTGACTTTATGTGGATAGATAGACAAACAGATAGACAGACAGACAGACAGATAGATAAATAGACAGAGATAGACAGATAGACGAATAGACAGAGATAGATAGATATAGAAATGTATAGATGGATGTAAATATCTTAGTTATATATATGTATATATATAAAATATATATAAAATAAAAAACACAATGGTCTTATGTTGCATAATATCATATGTTTCTTCCCAAACACAGAGAGAGGTAAGTAATAGATGCTAATGTCTCAACAAGAAGAAAAGAGGAACAATAGGGTTGTCTCAGGGTTTTCCTCCACTTTAAACATTTCTATGCATTTCCTTGTACATTGACATAAAGTGGCATGTAACGTAAAAAATATTCAAAATAAATTAGATATTAGATATAAATACTGGAAATTTTTCAAAAATATGGAAACTGATTTCATCATCAGCATGTATTCTTCTTTATAGTGTAGCACTAATATTTTATATAAAGTACCTCCTTCAGTTTAAATCATGTGCTATAGTTGTCAGGTAAAAAGTACCTGCTCATGTCCTGGTTTCTTGACCCCAACAATCCCTGAGCTTGCTTCCCAATCAGGGCAAAAAAATACCACCAATCCTAGGCCATCTTGTAAAACTCCCATCCACCTACCCACAAGAAACCCTATGTAAAACCTGCCCCCTCCTCAGTTCTCACTTCTCACCTGAGCAGAGGCAGCCATCTTCTTGGGTTTTATCCAATAAGTCTCTTGTGTGAGGTTTGTTGTGTCATGTGACTTTATGGTATTCCTTGGCTTCCCACTGCCAGGCAATGTAGAGCCTCGACACTTCCACTGGGAAAACCTTTCCCCTCAGAGTCGTAACACAATAGGAAGCAGGATTCTCCAAAGAAACAGAACAAGAGATGTGTCTGTGTAAAGATATTTATTTTAGGGAAGTAGTTCATATGATGTGGGGGCTGGCAATTCTGAAATCCACAGAGCAGGCTGGTAGGCTAAAAATTCTGAGAACTGATACACTCAGAAGTCCAAAGATTGAAAACTAATTTAGATTTTTACATGCTATACTCTGGGGGCACCATTCCTTTCTATTTGGTGATTTCCATTTCTTCTTTTATTAATTCCAGATAACTGGATGAGGCCCATCCATGTTATGGAGGATAAAATGCTCTACTGGCAAATCTATTGATAATATAATTCACAGCTTGAATAATATCTCACAGAAATGTTCAAATTTATATTTGACTATACAACTTGGCATCATGGCACCACCATGGAAACAGTTGAAATCAATCAGCAAGAAACAGACTCTAAGGACTACAGGAATTGTTCAGTGGCAGAATATTCTAAAATAGACTGTTTACTTGTTTGCAAAATCAGCTTGTGACTTTATACTGTCCATTGAAGCGAGCACACCTTCTCCCTATATCAACTGATTCAGCGCTATGTATAGAGTCCAATTCACTGTTGAGCTTGGAAATTTTAAGATGTTAATGAAATTTTGCTTGTCAAATAGCTTAGAAATATTGGAGCTATTTCAGCTTAAGGCTGTCATGTATTTAGAATACTGATGTCACAAGCAGAAGAATTAAGATACACCTCTACTTCAGACCATACCAAAAAAAAAAAAATGACCTCAAACCAAATCAGAAACACAAATTTAAGAGATATATAATCACTTAAAGAACACACAGAAAATATAGAAATAATTTGGATAGGTATTTCTACAAATAAACAATAAGCAAACTGAAAATTACTGAATATTCTACTCTATTACTCTAACAAAAAAAAAATCACTATCAAATCTCACATTAGTAGAACGGCTGTAATCAATATCACAGATAGTAATGAGTGTTAATGAAGAAGTGGAGTCCATGGAACCTCATACACTTATAGCATGAATACAGCATGGCGAAGTCTCTGGTGACAAACATCATGAGAGCTTCTCAAGCATTAAATGCAGAGTCACTGTACTACCCAATAATTGCAGTCCAAGTTGCTTCCCCTGGAGAAAAACATGCATTTTTAATCTAAAATCCTGGGCAGAACTACACACAACATTTAAAGTCATGGTGATCAAAAAGGAGAAATAATACAATACTATTGTCTATTGACACATGAATGGATAAATAACATATTGTATATACAGTGGAATAATTGGTAATAATAGAAAATTATTAGTACATCCTAAGACTGAAAATTAAAATCCTGAGACTGAAAAAAAGACAGCAAACATAAAGAGCACATGTTGCATAATTGCACATACATAAACTACACAGAATAGAAAAATCGCTTCTAGAGTCTAAAAAACAGCAATCCTATAATATATTGGAGTATTGATACTACTGGATTATTAAGTATAAGTTTTCTTTCAAGAAAGAAAAGAGGGAATGAAATTAGACTGTGATGATGGTCACATAAGCATGAACACACTAAAAAATACTGAGTTCTGTACTTTGTGTTAAATGACAACAATAAAATTATGAAAGTAGAATTAAAATATTGAATAGCTATATAAACTTGGACAAAAATGTTTTCTTTAAAACATTTTCATTTTGAAAAGTGTAACTTTTCTTAATAATACTATTTTTATTTCTAGGTGCTCAACTCCATAACTTTTGCGTCTTTCTGTGCCTTATATAAATGTCTTTCATTTCTCAGCCCTCACACTCTGAGGTACTGAAACTAAAGAAAGAATCCTACCTATATCATCTTTTCCTAGGCCATGGACTTAGGGAAATTTCACAGAATACAGAATTGTTTTATAATTAACATGGCAACCAGACACATTTCATTTTTCTTTAATTTGCATTGATGAGTCAGAATTTCTAACTGCATTTTCTTCATTGGAAAACTTCTACCTTCCTAATTCACAAGTGAGAAATATGATGATTTGATGTTTAGAATCTTCTACACACAACCAGGTGTCCATACATCTTCTAACAGTCAACTGACATGTCTATTTGTGGAGGAAAAGATGACATCAATGGCAAACTTATTTTTAAATGTGGGTGACGGGTACTGCATAGGAAGAGGCCTCTAATAAAAAAAGCAATGTCAGTTATTTTTATTTAATGTCAAACACGGCCTTCATTTCGCCGAACTTTCTACATCTATCATAAAATGAAGTCAAGCGACAAGAGTGGAACTAATTTTTTTTAATTAAATGATCTGTCAAACACGCAGAGAAATAGCTCAGCAAATTCTATTTATTTGTAATACCCTACTACAGACATTGCTAATGCTAATTCAGTGTCAAGGGAGCAGGCAAGTTCGGTTACTTGTTATTTTTTAGCAGCATACACTATTTTCAGAGAAAAATTCTCTATATCGTTTTCTATCAAAAGCTCTTACTAAAGTAGTGAAAGGAACAATGGCCTATAGATCTTGTCCACAACAATCTGATCAGAAATGAAGTTATCTCTCTTCTGTTTTCTGGAATGCAAGGAAATTGTGAAGATAAGCCTAAAGGAGAAATAATGCAGGGATGATGCTTTGGGAGGTGAGATGAGAAGCAGATCCTTTGGAAGATTTTGACACTAAAGAAGACTAAGTATTCCCTGTCACCAAAAGTGCGTTTTCAATTTTCACTCCCTTTTATGTAGCTAAAAAGAATTCTTAAAAAAAAAAAAGAAAAAAGAAAAACCTTTTTTCTCATTTATTTATCTTATTCACTTTTCATTCTGTAGCCCCTTCGCTACTCCCCTCCCAGGCCTCCTCCCCTCCCCCTCTTCTGGGGGAAAAGGGAGCTCATCCATGCCAGCTCATCTAGGCATTCTCTGGGGCCTGTCAAGGCAGTCCTACCAAGGGGAAAGGGATCTACAAGCTAGCAAGTGAGTCCGTGCCCGATGCAGTCCCCACTTTTAACTTTATTTATTTAATTATTTACTTTATTTCCCAATCTTAGTGTCCATCAGCCTCTCCTCCTGGTCCCATCTTTCCTCCCTCTTCCTCTTCCCCCACCTCCCCCCTCAGGAAAGGGAGCCCCCCCCACTAACCCACCCCAGCACTTCAAGTCGCCTCAGGACTGAGCACTTCCTCTTCCATGGCGGCCTGGCAAGGCAGCCTCCGCAGGAGGAAGTGATCGAAAAGCAAGCAACAGATTCTATGTCAGAATCAGACCCTGCTCCCCTTACTAGAGAGATGTGTAGGGGGCCTACACCTAGTCCGTGCATGGTTCTTGGTTGGTGCTTCAGTCTCCGCAACCCCCTGCTCCCTCACAGGTTAACTGTGAGTCTTGGCATCTGTTTCATTCCTTTGCTGGGTGGAGTCTCTCAAGGAAGATGGCTATACTAGGCTGTTGCCCGCAAGCATAGCGGTGTGGTTGTTAGTGTCAGGGGATGGCTCTCTCCTGTGGGGTGGGCCTCAGGTTGGGCCAAGGATCGGTTGAACATTCTCTCCATCTCTGCTCTATCTTTATTTTTATCTTTGTAGGAAGGGAAACTTTATATAGATTTTGTGGGTGGGTTAATGTTCAACATCCATCCACTAGGGGTCCTGTCTGGTTAGAGGATGGCCTCTTCAGTCTCCACATCCTCCCTGGACCCTACCCTGTTGAAGGTCTCCAGCTTACCTCAGCTATGCCCTCTCCTACCGTTTCTGTTCTCTCTGCAAGCCCTCTGTCCTCTGCCTCCCCCCCACTTTATCTGCTTCCCACTCTTCTTTCCCTCCATACCCCCTCTCCTATCCTGATCTGTCTCTTCATCTACTTCTGCTGCCTATTTTGATTCACTGGTGGTGGCTGTTACTGGGCGCTCATATGTTTGCACAGGAACAGCGAGAGAGATGTCTGGCATCTCTCTGGTAAGTATATGTTCCCTTGGCAAGGGGACCATCCTCACGCATGAGATTTACTTCCTCATATAAACCTAACTCCTTCTCAAAGGACCCAGCTCTGGATCCCATCACTTACAGGACTAGAGGGACACAGCTATCCACCCCCTAACAATAACACACATCTTCCTGTGAACCATTCTATGACTATATCAGTAAAATACTGTCTAGGACTATAAAAGAATTTTGTCATCAGTTGAACACAGGCATAAAATTCTATCACAATTTAGCAAAACGTAGTTCATATATTAAATCACTGCTAAAATGAGTATTGAAAGCATTTTTTTGTTCCCATGCTATTTGACAGTTTTTAAAAGCTGTAAATAACTATTCTATCTGAACTTAAAAAGACCTTCCATGAGACTCCCTGCACTGGATCACTTTCATTCTGGCAAGGTGATCTTGTCAGCCCACAGAGGAAGAGGATGCAGCCAGTCCCCATGAGACCTGATATGCTGGTGTCAGTTGATAGGGGAGGAGGACTCCCCCTTTCTGAGGACTACTGAGAGGAATGGGAGGGAGAAGTGGGAGGGAGAGTGGGAACAGGATGAGATGAGGGATTGGGCTACAATTGGGTTGTAAACTAGACAAATTAAAAAAAAATAAATTTAAATTAAAAAAATAACTTAAACGGGACTACCATTAGTACTTGTATCTTGAAAGAAATTCTATGAAGAAATAACATCCTCAGGCATAAATACATTAATGTTGTCAGGAATATTCACTTCTATAGACCTATTTTACTTCATAAGACCATATAAACAAATTGGAGTGAGAATATTTAAACTAAAGTTTTACACATTAGGAAGTCAAACTACAGAAGCAAGCAAACAAACAAAACCCATATGTATGAAAATTAATCTAGACAAATAGCTGAGCTAGATATGAGGCTCGGGTCTATGGAGATCCATCAGTAACATTCTTTCTTTACACTGATGGACTCAAGAAAATGAAGGAGCCTGAGCAATACACACTAGATTGCAGAGCTTAAGCTGGAAGTACTTGCTTGTAGGATGCTTCCTTGTTATATCTGTACCCATTTGCCTACAGAATTTGATACATACATGATGAATTCATATCTGTTTAAAGTCAAACATGAGTTTTTTAAGAACTGTTCAAAATTCAAATGGGGAAATCACCATGTTAAAAAAACTTTTCTAAATAAATTGTTTCTCCCTATATGAAAGATATAACATGTTAATTTTTAAAATGTAGCCAAACGCTGTCTTCTAAAGGAGACATACAGTGATAGAGTATCTCGAACATTACCCCCAAAAAGCCTGTCTCATGGAGTCAGCCTATTTTACCTCATAGGTGTGCTTCCATGGTTGTGTGTACTAGAGCCCTGAGCAGGTAGATTAATAAACCATCAAGATAATTTATACATACCTTCTTGTTCTCTTTATTCCCATGTATGGCTGCAGTCAATTTCATCATTGATGAAACAGAAAAATTAGCAATGTCTTCTTCACCACAGCAGATTTTTACTTTTTTAAAATTTTTATTAATTACACTTTATTCACTTTGTATCCCCCCTGTAGCTCCCTCCCTTCTCCCCTGCCAATCGCGCCCTCCCTCCCCCTACTCCACCTTAGCCTCTCCCCAAGTCCACTGATAGGGAAGGTCTCCTCCCCTTCCCTTTGATCCTAGTCTATCAGGTCTCATCAGGAGTGCCTACATTGTCTTCCTCTGTGCTCTAGTAAGGCTGCTCCTCCCTTACTAGATGCAAAAAACAGGCCAATCAGTTCATGTCAGAGGCAGTCCCTATTCCCATTATTATGGAACCCACTTGGACACTGAACTGTCATGGGCTACATCTGTGCAGGGGTTCTACATTATCTCCATGAATGGTCCTTGGTTGGAATATCAGTCTCAGAAAAGACCCTTGTGCCTAGATTTTTGGTTCTGTTGCTCTGCTTGTAAAGCTCCTGACCACAGCAGATTTAAATAATAATTCTGGAATGTGAATAACTGCTCAATAAGTATGAGGTGCATTGTTATATATTTCATTAACAGGTTTGTAGGAATATAAGAATTTTGTTTATTCTTATAGACACAAATATAATAAGCAATTATACATTTATAGGAATAAACACAAATATAATAAGCATAGCATTTTATAACTTTTGTGAAATACAGCAGTGATATGGTGAAAGATTATTTTTCACTCTATAATTCTAAGAAATGGGGTTGACCTTTCTCTATGACTACTGTCCAATTAATTATAATTAATAATTAGTCAGTTTGTTTTGAAATATATGAGCCAATTTGTTCAAGGTGACTAAAGACCTGTACCAGAACACTCTAATTACAAGCTGCTTCCCTAACTAGCTTGGGCGGGGGGTGGGGGGGGTGGGGAGGTGGCTTGATCAACACAACTGTATTCTATTTCATTTCTAGAAGCTGGAAATCCAGGTTTTGCAATTGGGATTTTCAGTGGAACTCTCAATATTTGCGGGTTGAGTCCACACGTGGTAAAAAGATTCTCCCTCCCCTTCTCTCTCTTCCTCTCTCTCTCTCTCAGGTTTTACTATATGTATCCCTACCTTGGGTGGAACTACATCTGAACAACAGACTGTCCTCAAGACATCCACCTTTGTCTGCCTTCCAAGTGCAAGGATTAAAGGGATACACCACAACACCCTGCCTGAGCTCTCTTTTTGTAAATATGCTGTCATCATATCACCTTACCTTTCTGACATTATTTAACCTTCATTACTTCTAGAAGACTGTTTGTCTAAATACAAATACACTTGGGACTATAATTTAAATATATCTATTTCAATGTGATGCAATCCAGTCTACAGCAATTGTGAAGTCTAATTTGATTTATCATGGCATCTTATGCTTTCAGAGTTCTCAATAAGCAGACTAAGAATGGTGCGGCCACATGTTTCTTCCTCAATAAGAATAGTTACATCCTTATATGGCCATAAGAAAATATCTACTTTCATAAGGGATTTCATAAGGGATTCCATACCACAAGAATGATCAACTTTTTCTGTCTATCTAGAATACAATATCAGTTATAAGTAGAAAATAATACTGACAACACGCTTGAGTTAGGAATATGCTTGGAGACTTAAAATTTATAAAGCTTTAGATATCTATTAGAATTGATATTTACATATTAAAAGGACATAGAGCTATTTGCCATCTGTTTTTGTGGAAGTAGGCAGAAACCTGACTCAGCCCTATGGCACAGCTTATAATGGACACATAGGACTATGTGACTCAGAAACTCATCAGGGATTGAAACAAGCAAGCGCTTCCGAATTCTAGTCTCCTGGGCCATCATTCAAATGCATTATTCAAGTAGCTAATGAGACAAGAAGAGCTCGAACCATAATTGACTTAAATTCTCTTGGGAAGTCAGCTTTGAGAGTATATCTGAATAAATTCCCCAAGTGTATTGTAGACAGAAAGTATTGTAATTAATTTACCAGTCAAGCTGAACACATTCTAAATGATAGAATGACTCTATCCTTTTTTACCAATTCCTATATTCCAACCTCTCTGGGGAAAAATATGCTGCCATATATCCTGAAATATTGATGAAACCTGAAAGATAAATGTAGTATGTTCATAATTTTATATATATCTATGTATGTTTTCTTGCTATTCCAAAAATTATGGTTCAAACAAAATAAAAGAAGCAAATATCATCACAATTCTAAACGCCATGGAAGTTGAATTATATTAAATAGTGTGATACTGTTATTCATACAAAATCATATTGTTCATATTAATTTGTATATCATGTCCTAATATGATTTACTTTATTACAGTTTTTAATTATAAAATTTTAGTTTTATATGGCTGAAAGCACTCATTCTTCCAAAATAATCAGAAACTTAAATTTCTAAACTACAATCATTAAAAAAGAAAAAAATAATAAAGAAGGAAAGAACAGCTGAGGGCTTGAGACACAGCTCCATAGAACTCTCGATTACTCTGCATAAGGCCCTACAATTCAATCCTCAGTACTGGAAAAGAAAATGTAAGTTTTAATTTCTTTTTCAAGAAAATAGAGCTATAACCTAGGAACCTCATGGGTAAAGGCACCATCTTCTCATTTGGAACTTTAAAGTCCTAAAGGAGGAATGTCAGATAAAGAATGGATATGAGGAGGGTCGTTGTAGATCTAAGATAAAGGAAGCTGGCTTCCAAGCCAATGTCTCACGTTACTACCATCTCTCTAACCTACAAGAAACCTCATGTTCTACTGTCTTAGAAAAGGGAAAGCTCATTGATGTAGCAGAGGAAAAGGGCAGGGGGCAGGTGCTATCAAGAAAATTAAACTCTGAGGGCTTTGGTCCCACAGCAAGTCTAGTAAGAATCATGAGCAAGTAGGCAAAGCCTGCTAGAGATTTCACAAATGGAACATAATAGTTTTTATTCTCCACCCCGGGACTACAGCATGGTTCCCAAACCCTTGATTTTTAAATGCTGGCATTACATAGCATCCAGGTGACAGTATTTGCCACTCTAAAGCCTGGAATCCAGCAAACACTAGTCATGCACATAGAGCTGGGAATTTCCTCAAATATGAGCAATAATACTTTCAATGCAGAAACAAACACTATATAAAAGCAAAACCAGAAGAGCCAGAGAGAATATAATGCAAATCAACAAAATTAAAATCTTCATGGGAGGAAAATATGATAATGCATCAGTGCAAAACTAAATACAATATAATAAGTATGAAGTCACCTATTATAACAGAAATCATTTTAATTGGGACATATTTATTGTGCACTGTAGTACATGTATGAAGACGTGTTCATACAAAGATGTAATGTGCTCTGATCATACTCTATACCTTACTTCTCTGCTCTCTTCCCCCATGCCTTATCCCTTTTTTTCCCTTTAGAAAGTTTTACTTCTACTGTAACATCATATATACACATATAATCTATATTTTTACATTATGCCTAGAATCCACAAATGATAAGAAACCTTCTGAGACTGACTTAATACAATTATCTCCAATTGCTTATTTTTATTAAAATACTTCATTTTCCTTCATGACTGAATATATATTCATATTTCTACTTATATTTGTGAATATTATTATTCATATTATTATTATTTACATATAATATGTCATTACATATATCTGTGACATATTGATACCGAGTCCTTCACATAAAAATCAAGGGAAGTGTGTATCTGGATCTTATGGTAGCTTCATGCTTTTGATTTTGTTTTTTTGTCATTATTGTTGTTGTTTTGAGGAGGCTCCATGCGGATTTACATATTGAATAGATTCATTTGTTAGTTAGTTGTTTTTCATCTCTTCAGAACTATTTAATGAATTTATTGGATTGTCTGGTTTTTATTTGGTTTTAGACTCGGTTAAATATTCCATATAATAAGCCTCTGTCAGAAGAGTGGTGAGCAAAGATCTCCTGATCTGTAGACAGCTCTATACTTACTTGTGTCTTTTTCTGTGCAAGGCATTTTAATTTTATGAACCCACCTTTGTCTCTTGTTGGCATCATGTCCCTGAACAATTCTAGTTCTCAACAAAAAACCCTTCCCTGTGCTTCAATTCTGAAGTGTTTTCCCTTCTTTCTCTAACCTCAGTGTATCAGGTCTCACACCACTGTGTTTGATCCATTTGGAGTTAACTTTTTATTTGAGGTAAGAGTAGAGATCTAGAGTCTTTATCCCAAGTAAGGATTTATAATTTCCCCACATCATGTGCTGAAGAGTGTTTTTTCCAACATAAATTTTTAGCAACTTTGTAAAAATTCAGGTGGCTGTACCTGAATGGGTTTATTTCTGAACACATTGTTCTATTCCATTGATCGATGCGTCTCTTTTCATGCTAGTGCCGTTTTCTTTCTTTGAATGTATGCTATGTCTCTCTAGCGTGCCTTGAAATGGGGTGTAGTGAGACATAACCAGTGTTCATTTTGCTCAAGATTGCTTAGTCTATCAGTGCCTACCTAGTATTCTTCAGAAGGAATCTATGATGTCATTTAATTTAGATGCTTCTTTGGTAAGTTTGTTGAGCTAGCCTGTCAATTGATAAGAGTGACATATCCAAGTCACCACTATTATTGTGCTGATGTCGATCTGTGGCATTCTTTCTAGTGGTGCTTTTCTTAGGAAACGGAGTACGCTAGTATTTATTGCGTATATGTTTTAAATGGTTTATATCCTCCATGGCTTCTTCACTTAGCAGGAAATTAATTTCTTTATCTCTTCTGACTCATTTTGGCTTAAAGTCTGTTTGTCTAAATGGCAAAACTTGTTTGCCTTGTGAAGCGTTCCGTTTTCTTAAAATGCCTTTTTCTAGCCTTTAACCATAAGGTTGTCTTTGATGGATGATCATGTTTCTTGAAGGCAACAAATAGAAAGACTCAGCTTTTACAACTTACTCACCTGTCTTTTAATTCAAGATTTGAGGCCGTTTATGTTTCAAGTTGATATTTAAAGGTGTGTGCTAATTCCTGTCACTTTACTGGTTTTGTAGTCTTTGGTGTTTTCTTATCCCACACTTGGTTAACTGCTCCTTATGTACAGTTTGGTTTTCCCTATGGCTCATGGATGTGTTTATAAGGTCTGACCTCCTGCATTGCTCTTCAGTGAGATATTAACTGAAGAAAGAAGCCCACAACTTCAGCACAGGTCTACCACATACATTTTGAAATACCTAGTTAAAAAAAAATCATTCTTCTAAAGTCAATATCAGGTGATCAATGTGTCAAAATGGACTGGAAGCTCTTGTCCTCAAGCGTGACAAGCTGAATTCAGTCACAAGGACCCACAAGGGGAAAGCAGAGAACTATTCCCTTCAAGTTGTCTTCTGGCTTGGTACAGCACACATGCATACAAGCCCACATAGACCCACAAACAATTGCAGAAATGTGATTTTAAAATTAACATGTTTAGGAAAGAAATGTATATAGAACAGGAGAGAGGAAGTAGCTTAATAGGTATAAGGTTTGGGGGGTCGTGAGGAATAGTTGAGGATTTACATGATGAAACTATCCTAAAAACTACTAATGAAATGACTTTGCCCTGTGAATGGGTACACTCTAAATTATTTCACAATAAAAATATTTGCCTGTGTGTTTTATGATAAATGTAGAAGTTCAGTGTTGTAACTTTTCCAACTCATCTTCTTTATTGGCACAAGGGGATGATATCAGGTCATGATATTCTCATTTACAAGCCTAGGAATAATATGAATTTTAAGACTGTGTGCATATTTGTTAGCTTAAACTTGAGTAGGCGTTTTCATTATAACCACTTCATTACTATGATTTTAAAACTATAGGGGTGCTTGAGTTTTTTACGTATAGCTTTCATACATAGTACATAATATTATTCCTTATTCAAAGTGCTTTATCTTACTTAATAAGCACAACTAAGGGTTAATTTCCAATCTGTGATAATCACCACCTTTAAAGGACTTGAGATTTAACAATAAATTGTTTTCCAAACCACAGGCTTAGTTTTTATAGCACGAAGTACATACTGATTTATCAGGCAGTGGATAAAACCAATGATTGTTGACACCCATTAGTTCGAGTATATATTCTACTATACTTTTAAATCTGGATGATCAGCATTGTTCTCAAGTCTTGTTCATCAAAGCACAAGCTGAACACAGAGTCCTCATAGACACTTAGGAGCAGCTCCTCTATAATGCAAGCTAATCTTGACTTTGATGATCATTATATAGTGGAACTGTCAGAGCAGATGCCTCTAGCATGTGGACATGACTAAGGAATTCTTGGCATAACAAGAAAGTAAACAGACACTCACACAAATCCAGTCATGAATCATAAATTCACTACGTTACAGGGAACAGGTGCGACTGTAAGAGTCACACAGCACACAGTGGAATGGAATAGTTTTGTTTATTCATTGGCTGCCTCACTTATTTAAATTTTTAAGCAGTCACACATTGCTTGGCTAACTAAGAAAAAGCAGTGGTTTTATATTTGAATTTGTTGAATTCAGTATCTTTTTGAGGCATTTCTGCTTGTTTGTCTTCGCAAATGGCATTTGGTTTCAGGCTAAGATATTATAGCTCTTGCTTCATGTTCAGTTTTGTTCCCTCCCTTCTGAGTTTTCCCACAAAGTATCCCTTATAATCTGATTGTTAAGCTGTGGGTTTTAGACTTTGGCTTACCTTGGCACTTATGTTTCAATTCTGTATACTGAACAAAGTTCCACATTAAGGTTTCTATACCTGACACTGAGCTCTTTCTTGTGAGGACTCTGGCCTGGAATCTCTTCTTAAATTCTTCTTTGTCAGTTCCCAAGTGCATGATCTAGTCATTGAGCTCAAATTCCAGCTTTGGAGTGTACACATCACCTACTGATTCTCCAGTTTTGCTTAATACAACCTCTGTCCTGTAGAACCTCCAAAAACCTCCTTTGAAAAGAAAAGAAAATTTACTTTTTTCCATATAGCTGTAGAGGTATAGCTTCATAAATAAATATTACTGAACTTCATTCAGATCCTCAATTAAAAGCAAGGCTTCGTAAGGTAGTTCACAACTGGAGAGAAGATGTGTGAAGTCCTGAGAGATTGACTTGATTTTGGAGGTAGAAATTTACATTCCAGAGGATAGAGAGGCCTAATACCTTGGGGTCATCTTTTGGCTGTAAAATTCTTTAGTGCTGGATAGCATCAGCCTTTTGGAAAGTGTATTTACATTCCAAAAGATTATCCTGCTTATCCTTCTCTAGGAAACAAAGATTTTTCTCCCTTATTCTGAGCAGAGAGAAGGATATAGTGTTTCCCTCTCTGCTAAACAGATAAGCGGCAAGGCCCTGTTTCTCTCTTACACGATTGAAGCTTGTATTTATTACACATTAAATCAAAGATTAATCTCATTGCCAAAAGCTAAGAATTGGAAAGGAAGAGTGGTTCATTTGTGGTGTTGCATGTTATTAGGACATACTAAAGAGGCAGAGTCTGGAGTCTGAGGCCTACATTACAGCTGGGGCAGTGAGATGGCTAATCAGATAAAAACACATGCTTCCAAGCCTGCCAAGCTGAGCTTGATCCCCAAAATGCACATTGTCAAAGAAGGGAAGTTGTTGACTCTTTCCAATTGTCTTTGCAGTGGTATATATCCCCATGGCCCATACAAGTAAGTATACACACACACACACACACACACACACACACACACACAGTGGAAAATTTGTTTTTCTTTTTGAATTGGGTCTTACTACACTCTGCCTGGCCTAGAACATGCTGTATAGGTGAGCTGCCTAGAACTCATAGAGATCTGCCTACCAGCTGATCCTGAGTTCTAGGGTAATAATAGAGTGCTTCACCAAACCTCGTTTAAATGCAACTTTTTGAACTTTAAAAACAGATTGGAATGTGGGGAACTAAGCAAGTACAGTTACTTTAAGTGAACAATAGTCAAACACCTTCTGTCCAAAAGACCTGATGTGCGCATGTACAACAACGTTAGCAGAAATAAGTATTTAAACATCCATTGCGCATCCTCACCAAGTTGAAACTGAAGTTCAGCCCTACAGCAGCTCCACAGGCCAAAACTCAAAACTCCCAATGACAGCACTTCAAAGCAAGAAATGGAGATGGTTTTTCTATTTGTAATTTATGATGACAACATTATAATATATTTTTGATGAAACACAAGATAATTATGAAGTGAATTAATAAAGTTTTTAAACTCACTAAAAGATACCTACTGTTACCAGAATCTCATTCTGGCATGCTTATGCCTCTCCAGTCCTTGTGACTGCGATGAAAAGAATTCAGACAAGATACACAGAGATTAGTGTACAATTTTTTTTTCTGATTCACCAACTTTTTAAAAATTATCATTATTTGTTATAACTTATTCACTTTGTATCCCAGTGTAGCCCTCTCCCTCACCCCCTCCCAACCCCACCCTCTCTCCCTCTTTTTGAGCATATATTTTAGCATGTTTATCCTATTATATATCCAATAACCACTTATGAGTGAGTATATACCATGTGTGTCTTTTTACTTCTGGGTTAAGTAAGAGGATTTCTTACAAAGTGAAGGTAGATGCCATCAAGAAACTATGGCAAAGCAGGGCACAATCACAGTGTGAGAGTGACAACAGCCAATGAGAAGATTGTTCTGAGGTTGTGCTGTTTCTGAAATCACTTGGTAAGGGGTGTTTTCTCATCTAAGTGATTGCCAAATCCATCTGAATGTCACAGAAGGGGGAAATGGTATATATGGAATCCTGTTGATCTAATTTGTGACTTTGCAGGGAGTTTAGGATCTCATGCACTCTTTAAATTGTACTTGGTTCTGCCCCTGCTAAAGGCCAGGTATGCTATACTTGAGAGTGAGTCGAAAACTCCAGACCAGATTCTATTTCCTTCTGGTGAATGCCACTGAAAATAGATCTCTGGATTTTCATGATGGGAATGGATTATACCTATTGCTTAATTTCAGCCCATCACCTACAGGATTTCAGAATCTCAACTCTCAAAGGGAGGATGTTAGATAGATAAACAGGGATCAGTAGCTTTGGAAATCATTGAGGTTAGCCCCTTCCCTCCAGGTGGCTTTGGCCTGGAGGGAAATGCCTATTTCTCTGGTAACACTAGAAAAGTAAACATTACCTTTGCCATGACTCAGGCCTCCCTATCAACCCCTGACTCCACTGTGTAGAGACATGGCATTATGATATGCTCCAAAGATTAGAACACAATATGCATTGCATGCTATTATAACTTGAGTATAATAGTATTATAAATAGAGTTAATCCATCTGTGCCTGTCAGCCATCTTGCCAGAAGTCCACTCCCTGCTGGTAGAGGGAAAACCTCACCCAAGGGAGAAGGACCTAGAGGCAGGGTTTGGATGTAGGTTGGTGGGAAAGGTATGAAGTGTTTATGCCAACCAGAAGTGCAGACTCACCAGAAAGTTGGTATTGGGTGCAGCAATGTAGCAATTGGGTTGTTGGGGGAGGAGAGCCCCAAACCAGGGAAACGGGGAGGAATCCCATCCTCCAGAATAAGCAATAGGTGGGAAACTTAAGCTGTTGATTGGCAGTACTTGTCTGGATTCCATTTGACCTGAGGAGTAGATTCAGGTGGGCTTTCTGTAGCTTACAAGAATCCCTTTTTAAATTTGCAAAGAAGAGAAACTTTAGACATGTTAGCATCACCACGTAAAGTTGAGTGAAATAAAGAAAACAAGCAGTAGGCATGCACCTTTGTGTTGACAGCATAAACACTCTTTAAGGTGAGCCCTGGAAAGGCAGAAGCCGTCCATGAAGTGGAAGGGGCAAAAAGCTCACTTGATCTTGATTTTCAGTATGATTACACATCATGGAAGAGAGGCTTCTTCTCTCTATCCAGAAGACTGGAAATAAGTCTAGCACAATGAGAAACAACTTTTAAGTCTATACTTAAAAGGCAAGCAAAGGAAATTTTAAATCTTGAAGTTGGAACCATGATGGCGGGTGGAATGTTTTTTTTTTTTAATCAAAGTTAGATTAATAAATCAGAGCTCTATTGTTAAATGTCAAAGCTCTGGACAGTTAATACAACAGTAGCATGGCAACAGAAAAAATATGAAGCCTTTTTATCTATTTAGGATACCTTAAATCACCTTAGACTTTTCAACCTTAATAACTTGCATTTACCAACCTTAAAACACTTATGAGACCCTCAAACATAACTTCTGTTTCCTTAGGCCTTTTCTTATTTACTGTGAGACATGGGTGAGACTGTTGGAGCATCTATTGTCCTCTAGCTAAAGAAGTGTAAAAGGTTACATCAGAGACCTGTTCTGTTTTGGTTTGGTTTGGTTTTGAGTCTGGTAACAAAGTAGACTATGTCTAGAACTGACAGTAGCAGCTCTAGGAGTGAGGCTTAAGGCCTGATCTTAGCCAACAACACAATCAGAGACTTGAGAAGGATAAATTCTTATCTAAATAAATCTATGTATTTATCAAGATGACAGAGATGACTAGTCAATCCATAGTCTACTACCTAAACAGTTGTCCCAGGTCTCCATGGAAACATGGATAGTCTGGTCATTGGGCACAAGAAAGAGAGCCTTTCTCTGTGGAAGAACAGGTGAGAGACTGACCTACCTCGTTTTCAGCAATGTGAGACAATACCTCTCCAGATGTCCAGTTTGTCCACAGTTCAGGCTAGGCCCTAACAAAGGGCATTGGGACCAGTCTTGCCCAGTGGTTAGCATACCATGATTGAAGTCATCTGTTATGAGTTCTTCTCAGAGACCATTTTGGGAGTCACTGCTAGGATTTGGAATTCTCTGTCAAAACATGCTTAAATTTGTGAAATAACACGTACCCAGCAGATCTCTGACAGATTTGAAGGCTAGCGTATTTGAGTTAAGTAAACTATGTCGGTATTTAGTTATATGTTCTAAACTACAGCTAACAAACATAAAACAGAATGCTATGTCTGTGATTATGTCATTTTGTAGGTAAGTGTCTGAGGACTGTGTCTCTCTTAAATAGTAGATCTAAATACAAAACAAAGCTTAATACTGCAATAAATAAAATGTCCTTAGCTTATCTTAATCATTAAAGACTAAGACTTTAGGTTTCATCCCTGGCATGTTGGAGCCTTAACGAAAACCCAAAAATATATTCCATCAAGAGAGAGCATAACAGGTTTTTTTTTGGGGGGGAGGGTTGATGTAGTTTATGAAAGGTCTACAGCTCATAAAAGCCTAAGGCTAGATTATAGATTAATAATATTACAGATTAATAATATTACCATCCTGAGAAAACAAGGCTGAGCATATTTTAAGGCAGTAATTACTTAACCTTTTTGAGAATGAAGATAGAACATAATGACCAAGTTTTAACATCGTAAACAAATGAGTGTCTCAAAAATTAATATAGCTCAACTAATATATCTTTGGAATCATATCCCATAGTTAAGGGTATTTAGGCAAAAACTTTTACATAGTAACCCTGAGTTGCAAGTTTTAGAATCAAAACACAGTAGAACAGAATAAAACAATTTAGAATTACATTTGAATTTATTGTACCAAATCCATTGGCCAGAAAGCATAGTGGTGAACCCAGATCACAGGCAGCTGTGACGGGAGAAACAACATTCATTCATTCATTCATTCATTCATTCATTCATTCATTCATTCATTCATCCAAGAACGAACAATAGGAGGACTGGCATGAGCAAGCGACGGAGAGGCTGGAGCAGAATATAGTGCCTGTAGGCTGAATGTGCTGGTCCACGAATTGGCAGGTGTGAAGAGGAAGTGTTCCAGCGCGGGCAGGAGAGAGAATGGGTTTTAGAGTGAAGACTATGGCCCACTGAGTGGGTTCAGCACCGATGTTATGATATATTTCAAAATACCACGCCCACTCAACAGATTTGGTAAGGAGAGATTTATTGGACGAAGGTGAAGAGAGAAAGAAGAAAGAATGGGATGGTGGGAGTCCCCTCCCAGAAAGAAAGTCAGAGAGAGCAGGGAAGGGGAGAGAAACAGAGGCAAAGGGAGCGGGTAGGAGTAGCAGGCGGATTATATCCTGTGCACCTGGTAGCGGGGATGACACGGGATGCTGTCAGGACCCTAAAGGCCTCTGAGGGCAAGCCAGTTGAATTGCCTGCACAAAAACATAGCAGTTGACGCCACCTAACACAATCTCGTAAAGAAGCAAGATAGAAAGGTTGAGAAGACTGGGGAAACATGAGAAGTAAAAGAAGCCCCTTACCTAAAAATCTAGTTGAACTCCTTTGCCCAAAAAGAAGAGTAATTCTAGTACAATCTCCAGTCCCTTTTACTTTTCTCCTTTCCCAGATACAAAACCTCTTGTGAGACAATAGCGGACCGGGCTTTAGTGTATAAGATAATTCCAAATGTAGCCTCACTTATCAAAACAATGAAATAAGATAAGAAAAATATCTGAGCAACTTCTTGGGATGTAATCTCTCTCTGTAAGAACCAGCCAGCGAAGAAAAATCAATGCATTGTTTAACATTTTTCAGTTCAGTGGAAGAGTACTTACAGAGGCTTAACCGGAGGTCATGTAGCATTCCTAAATATTCTCAATTTTTTCTTTAAGACTCAAACCATTAAGTTCCCTGATAGATTCCTTAACTGCTTGCTGTTGCCTCGCCACATTTTCCATCAATTTTTTTGTGAGCCATTGTTCAGCCTGAGGGTCATTTTGTACTGAGAGAGAAGATAAGAAATAGTTTCTAAATACCTGTCATCAGATGTCAATTTGAAGATGTTAAGAGTAAAAAGTACATGGTTGTAAAAATGGGGGCAGATGAGAAAACCATTACAAAACTCAAGAAATATTTGGTAAATACTTACTCTACCCAGTGGGCAAGTTTTCTTTATTTATTTTTATTTTATTTAATTTAATTTTATTTTTTACCCCCACGAAACACATTCTCCACTGGCCATTTCTATCTAATGGGCTTAAACTCCTATTCAGCTAGAGGATTTTTTTTTTTTTTGTATCTATAGTTTCATGTAACTTTTTCTACGAGCACATATGTGCTCATTCTCAGAGAAGATCTTGGTGAAGTTAGTTGACATAACAATGAGCAGAGATAGTCACAACATTAGACTACATTAAAGTGACCCAAAATGATACAGATTTCATGAGGGTTGCTTTTTCAATTAGTCTTCAACTGGTCTTTGCATTTCGATTTATGACATCTTCTTTAGAAGACTGAGAAATAAATTACTAAAATACTTTCAAACAGATGTAAAAGGAACTCGGAATAATTTGAGGCAGTGTCATGGGGTACTATGAATATTAACATCATAATTAATTATAAACAGAATCTCAACTTTACAGCTGGTTGACCAGAATGGTCGTTTCATGTTAGCCTTCGTGTTTTAATTTACATATCTGGTTGTTAGATTTCTTATCAGATACAGCGACCATCCCCAAACGAGCTCTGGCTTTCTCATTCTCGTCACGGGTTGATGGCTGCTGTACACACAGGTTAAGTGCAGAGATGAACAGTCCAAACACTTATGACTCTCAAGTGATTTGCTAAGGAGGCAACCCTGGGAAGCCAGTGAGCCTTCTTACTGCAAGTGAGTCAAGCTGTCTGAGAACTCCCAACTTAGGGCAAAGCATTCCCAGATGCCCTGCTTTGCTGTTGTTTGTAAAATAACTATTTCTGCAGCTTTCAACACTGTCTCATTAGTCATTATAGTTCACTTTTAACTATGAAGTTGAACATTATCAATTACAATTAGCATTTTTAGCCAGCCTGGTATCACCGGTAAGTCACTGGTGGATCAACTCTAACTGAGATTTGAATTCCAATACTGTTGAGGATTTACATTGGTTTTGGTACTTTACTTTTATTACTATTTTTCCACTCATTAGATAAGCCTCTTGTACTGTGTAGAACAAAATTCATCATTATTTAATAGTCACTAGGTTAATGTACAAGGTCTTCAGTTACTGTATGATTTACATTTTCCTAAATAAAGTTGAAACACAGGTATTTCACCATTTTTAAGGCACTAAGACATTTGTTCTGACGAAGAAAAAAAACTCAGTTAATGCTATAACACAACATATCTTGAGGAAATTATATGATTCATAAATACTTGCATGCATTCCTAGTATTCTTCTTATATATAAAATCTATAACTTGTTGATATTTTAAAATATGGGATTCAGTCCAGATAAGTAAAATATTTAGGGACTGAATTCACCTGTAACATCTTTCTTTTTGTAGCTGTTTCTCTGATGGGAGGAGGATAGAAGATTTACTGAGGGAATAGAGAGATGGCTCAGTGGTTGGGAGAGCTGGGTTATCTTGCAGAGGACTTGGGTTTGATTTCCAGCAGCCATATCAATCATGATGCTCTATCATTCCAGTTCCACGGAATTTGGTTTTCTCTTCTGGCCTCAACTACGCAAGTGGTCCTCAGGCAGACATGCAGAGAAAAGTCTCAAATAAAGAAAATAATAAATAAACATTTAAAAAGAATAAAAATTTAAAAAATTAAAATTTAGAAAAAAATGGATTTTTTTAAAACCCGTAAGGAATATAAGTGAGTCATTAGACATAGGTCATACTAATCACATGGTTGGACTCTATTACCTGAATATTAGTTTATATCAAATATAGCTTTTCTGTGCATGACTCTCTCATCATCTCTCATCTAGCCATCTCTCATCTATCTATCTATCTATCTATCTATCTATCTATCTATCTATCTATCTATCTATCTATCTATCGGTGAGCAATATTCCTGTTATTCTCAGCATTCAAGCCTCGACTCCTTTAGCCTCTTCATTCTGTGCAGCTTTCTTCATTCTTAATTGACAAGAAGAGTGTTTTACTCTTTGGAATGCACCTTACTCCTTGTATTGCTACCTGTTCTTATCATGCTTCTCCTTCATAATCCCTTAATATATAAGCTCTTTAAAGGCAGTGTTCATGTGGAAATTTTACACCTGCACCCAACTTTCCAGTAATTTAATATCATTGTAGCTTTGACTTAGTTCACATTTAGTGTATGAGATATGTCACACAATTTTTTATATTGTCGAAGAATCCACAGATGTTCTGAGAGTACTTGATGAAGGACTATAGTGATGATTTCTTGTGAACCTCTTATTTCTTGTACTGGGAAGACTTTGCTATAAAGAAAATGTTGGAAATGTAATTGTTTTCTTTTATTCTGATGTATTTCATGGACCTAGTTCTCAAAAATATAGTCAGGAAGGAACATAAAATGATGATTGGCAATCTTGCAAGGATGATATTTTTAAAATTTCCCTCTTGGCACAGAGGAAATTGTGATCACAACCTGTCACCATTTTCAACATCATCTTTATGGTTGCGAACAAAATATATTTGGTGCAGAATAATTTTAGAAGGAAAAACGTTCACCCTGGTTTCTTAAATCAAAGTGGAAGCTTTCCTGAGCCATCACCAATGTATCAAGGCTCTCCACAGAATCTTTTTACATGCAGTATATATGCTGGTGATGTTTTTTTTTTTTAATTTTTATATGGTTATCACAGTAATAGCTGCACACAGTACCAAAAAAAATGAAATAAATTCAAACTCAAAAAAAGCCTAGAATACATTAAAGGAAAACAAACCTGTGTATTTATATCTTCAGTGAACATTTAGTTGCATTTTAATAATTCCTTGTCATTTTTTTCTTTTTTATTTTATTAATTACACTTTATTCACTTTGTATCCCCCCATAAGCCCCTCACTCCTCCTCTCTCGATCCCATCCACCCTCCCCCCTTCTTCACGCATGCCCCTCCCCAAGTCCACTGATAGGGGAGGTCTTCCTCTCCTTCCTTCTGATCTTAATCTATCAGATCACATCAAGAGTAGCTGCATTGTCATCTTCTCTGGCCTGATAAGGCTGCTCCCCCCTCAGGGAGAGGTGATCAAAGAGCAGGCCAATCAGATTATGTCAGAGGCATAATCTTCTCGTTACTATGTAACCCACTTGGACACTAAACTGCCATGGACTACATCTGTTCACGGGTTCTAAGTTATTTCCATGCCTGGTACTTGGTTGGAGTATGAGTCTCTGGGAAGACCCTGTTTTCAAATTTTCTCATTCTGTTGTTCTCCTTGTGGAGTTCCTGTCCTCTCCAGATCTTATTATTTCCCACTTCTTACATAAGATTCTCTGCACTCTGCCCAACAGTTGGCCATAAGTCTCAGCGTCTCCTTTGATAGTCTGCAAGGCAGAGGCTTTCAGAGGCCCTCTGTGGCAGGTTCCTAGGTTGTTTCCTGTTTTCTTCTTCTTCTGATGTCCACCCTCTTTGCCTTTCAGGATGGGGATTGAGCATTTTAGTCAAGGTCCTCTCTCTTGATTAGTTTCTTTGGGTGTACGGATTTTAGTAGGTTTATCCTATGTTATATGTCTATATGAATGAGTATATACCATGTGTGTCTTTCTGCTTCTGGGACAGCTTACTCAGGATGATCCTTTCCAGGTACCTCCTTGTCATTTTTTTTTAAAGCAAATGATGCAAGTAGAGTTTAAGAAAACACTTTAGGAAGGCCAAAGGGAACACAGAAGTTCTTTCTTCTATACATTTCTCAGAGTATGTTTTTGAGAGCTAATGCCAGACTCAGTGTTCTCCCTGTCAGAGATTACCTTCTGAAGATGAGGTAGCACCATACCTTTAGAAGGAGACATTTCAGCTTCAGTTGGGCAGCCATCAAAGTGGGAAGCTGTTTGGAGAAGGCGTCATGTTGGTCCTCCTGAAAGTTATCTTTGCTGCTCTACCTCATATGTGGAACACTTGCGGATGAATTTTCTCTTAAGCAATAGTTTCCTCCTCTCGTCAACATTGTTTGCTCTTTACACGAAACGCTGGAATCCGTGCAGTAACATGAAGTCGGATCATAATGAATGCACGTTTTCAACAATTGGACTCTTAGAATCTTGAGTGGCAAAGACAATGAATGAGTAGCCAAATGCTCTAGGGAAGGGAGAGTGTCTATAGTCACCAGCCCAGGTAGGTGAATCTTCTGAGATTGTAATCACTGAGTGATGTCAGTTCATAAAAAAAAAAAAAAAACAAAAAAAAAAAAAAAAAAAACAAACAAACAAAAAAACTTCCTGAAATCCCTGGTAATATAGGAAATAGCATGTATGCTTCAAAAGAAGCAGTAACAAAAACAGGAACTGTGGTCAGTATTAAAAACTATTTTGAATCAGGCTGAGCCCATCTTCTTGCCTAAGCAGCAGAAGGAATCTCGACAGAGATGCAAGCCAGAAGAGTGGGCCAATGCTGGGAAGACCCCGCTTGCAGCCAGCCACTGGGGTGTCCTGGGAAACAGCCACAGCAAACTGCTTCCGGAAATACACGGTCAGGTCCTAAAGGAGGAAAGCCTAGGCTGGGAACTGGGTTGAGGAGAAGGGATATGCTCTTTTTATGCACACCCAAAAGCTTTGGTCTCGCACGGTACCTGCTGCAATTGCATATGAATCCTAATTTGAAGGTAGACAATAAACTACAGACTGCAAAATCAAAGAATAAAGGCTGAAAACATAAACAAATATGCCTCTGCCTCTCTCTTTCTCTCCACCACTCTCTCTCCCTCGGTGTGTGTGGGGAGGGGGTGATATTAGGGAAAGAACCCATAGCTCTACCGTGGCCATAAAAAATAAAGTCATAGTCGTTCATCTTTTCCCCTCAGCACCTGGGTTAAATCTACATCGCGTATGTGCTTAAAAAGTACCCATCATTGACCTTCACCTCAGTCCTCCTTTTACTTTGCGTTATTATTATTATTACTGTTGTTGTTGTTGTTTTGAGACCATCTCACTGTGCTATCTAGACCAGCCTTGAATTACCTGTAGCCAAGCCAGATTCTGAACCTGCAAGTCGTTCTGCCTCACCAAGCCACAACACTGTGACTACAGGCCCATGACACCAGGGCCAGTCTTTTATTTTACATTTTGTGTTTTCAGTTAGTGGCCTGTTCTCGATACTAAATTAGTAAATTATATGAAAATTGACTTCCCAATGTCAGATGACATTCTGACAACATACTGAACTGAATATAAAGAGAAATATCTTTAGAGTATGCGAAAATGGATATAAAGCACTCTTATCTCCACCCAAAAATACTATTTATAGAATTGAACATAACAAAGCATATTCATGTGCAAATAGTAAATGAGTCATCATAGTTTTGCATGAAAAATCCAGAAAGGAGACACATATCTCATTTTCTAGGTGTAATCCACTGTTCTGATATGTATGCCAATTTCATATATGGCAACATTATATCTTTGGTTGCGATGTAAATTAATACATGAATATGTCGAATTAACATAGCTTCACAGACTGCGAGAACATCAATATTTTCAACCACCAGATGGCGGAATTAAAGTGACGCATTTCAGACTAGAGATGCAGCTTATACTGAGGGAAAAAAAATAAATAGCTGCAGTCTCCATCCCGCAGTTTATTTTTAGTGGAACAGGCATGAAAATGCATTGCAGCGAAGCAATATGTGCATTAAATGCAGGAGAAAGCTATTTTTGATTAACAATCTCCCGTTTGGAAGAATTGCTGCTTTCGTCGAGTCTGACAGATCCCTCGCAGCTCCCGCGTTTGAACACTTGGTGGCGCTGTTTTAGAAAGTCGCTAAAGACTGTGGCCTTTTTTAGCGGATGTGGCCTGAAAAAAAAAAAAAAAAAACTGCCTCTGGTTCTGACCTGAGCTTTAGGCTTCCTGGGCCCGCAGTAGCAGGAACCCCAGCCAAAGATTCTTTCTGCCATAAACTCTGCCATATCTTCTCCACTGGGATATGCTACAGTTGGAACCCTAAGGAAGATAAATCTTTCCTCTGTTAAGTTGCTTCTGCCGGCATTCTGTCTGTACAATAAAAGCAGCAGCTAATAAAGCCCCCAATGCATTCTATAGGACTCTTTTAAAAGAAGGGGGGAAAACCCTCACTATTAAAATCAACCTAGCAGTGGGGCAAGACCAGAAAATAATTTTTCATCCGGTAAGCATCTCCTTCCCAACATCTAAATCAGCTCCACCTGATTTCAGCCAAGTGCTCTCAGATTTACTTTGCGTTCTTTTTATCCTTCTCATCTTCTGAAAACTGATCATTCGTGTCTAAAGCCCTCAAGTGAGAGAGACGGTGGTCAGCTGCAGTATTCTCCAGTGAGGACAATGTGGTTTAAACCTAGGTTCTTACACTGTATCTTATGTTTTGGGAGGTAATGAAATTAAAACCATGAAAATAACAGTAATAAGAATAAAAAGGGACTGTGCAGACAGTATACTGTGTATGTACTGCATACAGAGAAGCTCACTAATGAATCAGAATTACTCTCATTTTAGTGTAAGGAGACTTTTGATATTTCAGTTTTTCTTAACTTCTATAAGAGATACCATGAGAAAGATGGTGAATCAAATTAAATGGTTTTCCAAGATCTAATGTTTGTTCATTGCTATATGATGTAAATCAATTTAACTACTCTATGACTCAGATTCCTAACTGATAATCTTCCCAAAGACTGATACTCCAACCAAGGACCATGCATGGAGATAACCTACAACCCCTGCACAGATGTAGCCCAGGGCAATTCAGTGTCCAAGTGGGTTCCATAGTAATGGGAAGAGGGACTGCCTCTGACATAATCTGATTGGCCTGCTCTTTGATCACCTCCCCCTGAGGGGGGAGCAGCCTTACCAGGCCACAGAAGATGACAATGCAGCCACTCCTGATGTGATCTGATAGACTAAGATCAGAAGGAAGGAGAGGAGAACCTCCCCTATCAGTGGACTTGGGGAGGGGCATGCGTGAAGAAGGAGGAGGGAAGATGGGATTAGGAGGGGAGGAGGAAGGGGTTTATGGGGGGATACAAAGTGAATAAAGTGTAACTAATAAAAGTTTTTAAAAAAATAAATTAATTAAAAATAAATAAATAAATATTAAATTAAAAAAAAGAAACAAGAAGGAAGACATGCAATTAGGGATTAAAATATAATAATAATTATCATTATCATTATTATTATTATTATAAATTGAGTGTGAGCAACTAAGAGCTCTCACTACCAAGCCTGGTGATTTGAGTTCGGTGCTCAGAACTTCCATGGTGGAAGGTGCCGACTAGAACCGGCAATATGTCCTTGAACTTCCACATGTGTAGCGCTACACACACTCACGCACAAAACCTAAACACATCAATGACAAAATGTTATTTATATGACTTAATGAATGGCAAAGGGAATTTTAGATGGACAAATTGTTGATGAAATAAATCTGTTCCACTTCTGAGACTACATTTGATGCTGAACTATGAAACATGACAATCCTAAAACCTGTGCAAAAAAAAAAAAAATCCCCTTGTTACTCTCCTGTGTGGTAGGTGATCGTGACAGGCATACTAATCCAGCAACTTAAAGGAACAGAATTCTTGTCATCAGGCCAAAATATTATTTCTAAATATAGAACACATTTTCCTGATTTCTTAAGTGCATAGCAGGTAGCCAACAGCAGAAAGGACAGGGAAAATGGGAACTGCATTGCCTCCAGCAAGAACGAGTTTGTTCTGGCATGCCAAGCAGCCCGTGACTGAAGAACACAGAGCCCTCCTTGGTGATGCTTTTGGGATTTGTCTCTTAAAAGCAACCCTGACCTCGTAATTGAATCAAGACAAGAATAGTCACAGGCAATTCTGTTCCAACCCACTTGGTTTGGAATACATTGAAATGTTTCTTAGTGACTAGGCCATAAAGGTTTAAAGATAGCAAACTCAGGAGGCACTTGGTTTTGTAGGTTGGGAGATGGCTTGCCCAGTGAACGCAAATTCCTGAGTGCAGCCTGCAGCACCTCATAAAACCAGTGCTGGTGGCTGAGGCCTGTAATCATACTGCTTTAGAGAACCAAAGCTAAAGGTCTTTGATGACTGCTTTGTGAGTTTGAGGCCAACCTTGGCCTCTTGTCTCAAAAAAATGCAAGAAAAAAAAATAAAGAAAAGAAGAAGAAAGAGAGAAAGGGAGAGGGAAAGGGAGAAAGAGAAAACTAGCGATTTAAAAATCCTCAGACCTTAAGATTTTTACTATTTCATCCTGATAATGTCATCCCACTACTGAACAATGAACACATGCTATACTTAAATTTTTGTTGACCAATTCTATAACCTGCAAACTACCATATTATTCTTAATTAAATAAACAAATATATCCCCTTCTGTTCCATATTCTGTGCATTTTATTTAGATCTTCTTGTGTCTGTTGAACCTTGCTTTGTGCCCTAATATATGGTCAGTTTTGGAGAAGGTTCAGTGGGGTGCTGAGAAGGTATACTCTTTTGAGTTTGGGTGGAAAGTTCTGTAGACATCTATTAGAACCATTTGATTTAGGACCTCTGTAAGTGTCATTATTTCCCTATTTAGCTTCTGTCTAGATGATCTGTCCCTTGGTGAAAGCAGAGTGTTGTAGTCTCCCACTATTGAGGTGTTGGAACCAATATGTGATTTAAGCTTTAACAATGTTTTGTTTAAGAATGCAGGTGCTCTTCTATTTGGGACATAGATGTTCAGAATTGTGATGTCCTAGTGGTGGATTTTTCCTTTGATGATAATGAAGTGTCCTTCCTCATCATTTTTGATTAATTTTCGTTGGAAGTCTATTTTATTAGATATTAGGCTGGTTGTGCCATATTGGAGCCCCTCTATTCTGTGCATTTTAAAGAACGTCCAGCTTTCCTGTGGGAACTTGCACGCTTCCTTACAGCTCATGTCCATCATTTCTTCCTGAACATCAGTTTCTGATTTTTTCCAGTGAAGTTTGTTTGTACATTGCCTCCCAAGAATAAAATAAGAATAAATTGTAGTGACTAGCTCAAATTCTCTCAAACAATAGAGATGTGATCACTCTACATTTCCTCCCAAACTGTATCTTAGTTGTTGCTTCTTACCCATTTATTCTTGTAATGCAGTGATTCTTGCAAGCAACAGATTTTGGATGCCCCAAAACGTCAGTTAATAAACACATTGCTTGGCTCCATCTTCGGGTTCCCATTCTGCAAGTCAGGAGTGTGGCCCAATTTTTCAGTAGTCTATGGAACCCTCAGGTGATGAGGATTGCTCAATTAGGGATCCACCTGAGAACAGGGGATCTGATAGTTTACATCTCTATCTCTAATGACTTCTACTCTACATGTTTAATGTGCCTTCTAAGTATGCTGTGGGTACAGGCAATCATAGTTTAAGTATTAAAAGTGGTAAAATATCCTACCTATTAAAATTTAGTTAGTTATAAAAACATGAAACATAAATTCATTCATCTCCAATGAATTAACACAATTGAAAATTTTAAAATCAGGTTCTTTGAATGGTTGATGAAAAGGCGTTTTTTTTAAATTTTATAATATTAAGTGAACTGAGACGGTTGCTATGTAAAAAGATCAAACTCAAGATTTCTCCAGTAATGCTAAGTGTTACATTATTATTATCTTAGATACTTTGTATTTACATCAAACTAACCATTGTACACCTGATCATGCACGAATTAAGTCATATGCCCAAGATTACAGAGACAGAAAATGGTATAATCTATAGATCAGTTACCTTCAGATTTTTATAAATTACATTCAAATATTATCCCAGGCAAATATCTGTAGTTTGATGAGAACACATTAAATGTCAAGGCATGCCTGTGTTAAGGAAAAAAAAAAAAAACAGCAACCTGGTACAAATGGGAAAACATTCACATTTTCTTTTTGACAACTCTTCTCCTCTCTCTTTGCTCCAAGCTAGAGATGTGTAGCATTGCCTCCCAGAATAATGAGAATATACCAATTTAAAGTTAGTACCTAAGAAATAAGTATTCCATGACTGCAGTTTCACAGACCAACCAAGAAGACAAAGGAGATTGCCCCATGTGAAGACAATAGGTCAATACAAAGCAAAATTTGTTTTTGTAAATTCTTTTACTTATACTATGAGTTAAGCATTGTGAGCAGATTAATGCATTACTGAATAAACCTTAGGGGAAAAGGTATAGAAAGTTACTTCTCTCAGCCTATTTTCTGTTGCATGTTTATTATGTAAGATGATGAAGAAGAAGAAGAAAAAAAAAAGCAGCTAAGTCACATTTTGCCTTCAAGTTATACCAATTGTAAACTTTTGTTTTCAGTGCTGAGAGCTGAACCTAGGGCCTTCACTCATTTGAGTGAAGTGCTCCACCAATCAGCTATAGCCAAGCCCACTGCTTTATTCTGCATGTAGAGAGCAGATTTCACCAAGCCTAGACTAGGCTTGAACTTGCTATCTTCCCACGTCAGCCTCCTGAGTAGCCGGTATCACAGGCCCTACTCTGATTGTGAATGTGATGCTTTGCTTGTTTTGGAAAATATAGAAGAGCAATAATCACATATACTAAAAACAGGAATAAACACTGAAATCATTTCAAGGAGTGCTTTCATCACATGGATCAGAACTTTAAGGAACCCACTGACAAGGTCTTGTAAAGCAGAAGTATGAACAGAACTATATATCTGAAGAGAGTGTGATGTTTCTTGTATGTGGATCAAGTTCAAGACTGGAGTTAAGTCAGATTCACATCTTAGAAGAGATGTTAGGAATAAAAAAAGATGAACACAGTAAGCAGAAAAGATGCTGCAGCTACTTGATCTTTGAACCTCCTGTCAGTAAAGACGGAGAGATGACTGACTGACTGTGAAGGAGACATGGGTCATATTCATCTTTTTAGCTCTGTTGTGCACTCCAGCATCGCATGTACCAAATGGTTTTATTTGTATGTGAAGGTAAGAACCTGGTGACTAGGGAAGAGACAGTGGAACAAAATGTAATATTTAGTGTTGGAGAGAACTGATTTTGGAGGAAGGGGAAATATGGGTTTGATCATAGACATGTTTAATTGAATATCACTCATATATTATATAATTACCTGGGAAGAAAGACATGTGGACAGAGTTTTTGCAGAACCTTGCTATTTAAATAAATAGTGATTTAACGATAAGAGGTAAAATCAGATGGTGGTGGAAACACAAGGAGAGAGAAAAGGATGTGTAAATGATTATGTATTGAAGTGGGTAGAAAATGCAGAATGGGCATAAGGCCAAAAAAAGGACAGCCACAGAAAAGGGAACCAAAGTAAGTTCACATGGAACCTGGGAGAGGTGATAGTTTTGACAAAATGGAGCTGCATCCTTCCTTGCCGGACCATAACATTGACGTGCTATGTTTTAGGTGTCTTAGCAAGATCTAAGCTCAACAGAAGGAAACTAAATTAATTGATGCATATGTCATAATCAAACACCTTTAGTTTAACAAAACTGCTTTTCAAACTTCTTTCTCAAAGGTTGTTATGATAGAATCAACCACATCACACTTTAAAGTAAAGCATACATACAGAGAAAAAAAAGAAAAATATAAGGTATTTCAATGTCAACCATCTTCTAACGCTACTTTCATTATCAGGGAAACAGCACAAAAATCTACAAAATACCTGCTGATAAGCAATGCTTAAAACATCTAAGAGTCTTAAATACAGGAAAACCTGAGACATATTTGCAGCCAGAAGAAAATTAAAGAAACAGGATGAACACATTTCACATGAAACCTTAGCTACAACCCTCAAACTGAAAGAAAAACTAATAAAAAATGTAAATATACATAGGTTTCTTTGATATTGTCATACTAATTTTGTTTAATTAATAGTAAAAATATTAACATGCCAATGTAAAGTATTCACCAAAGAAACTGTAAAGTGGAATAGAATGTAGATGATATATGAAAAGTGCTCAGTGTTCCTATACAGATAAATCTCTTCTAATACATAAAAATCTATTAATATAAAAATGGAAAATTTCAACAAGACTGTGAGGGTTGGGTAGAAGACAGCCAGTGGCACTAGACCTGGCCCACCACTACGATGAGCAAGTATGTGGTGGAGAGATGAGAGAGAAAGAGAAATGGAATGGTTTGTGTGCTCTAAAGGGTGTCGGAACTGGAGATGAGAAGATGGTGATGGACAGCTGGATGTGTGTGGCCTTCCTTACCACCTGAGGTCCACATCAATGTTATGATCCCAACCATTACCACCACCAGAAGCCGTGCCTGTGTTCTTGTCTGTGTTCATGTGTTCATGCAACAGTAGGGTCCTGTGTCAATGTCCATGGCCCAGGTTACCACTTTAGTTGATGTTGATGTTCGTGGTCTTGGCTCACCTAATGCTGTGTTGATGTGCAAGCCCTGTGCTGAGCTGGCCCCACCTTCCTCTCTGGCTGCCACATGCTAGACAATTGACCCTGCCTTTACCTGGGTATTTCAAGACTGCTGACAGGCCAACCAACTCAGCTACCACCCAGGCCCAGATCCAGGGCACCAAAAGATCTACCCTGTTTATGAACTGCTACAGCACATGAAGGAGCTGGTCCTACAGATCCAAAACCGCAGGACCTCCATGATACAGAGCAACAACAAGATATTCGAAAGAAGTCTCAGTGAGGACCCAGTATTGATAGTGTAGCTGAAGCCAGAGGCCTAGAACCACACCAATGACTCATTCTGTAGGGTTAATGGGGAGATGTTTGTGGCTTTTTACTTGTTTGTTTTGTTTTTTTATTTTCTTTTGTGGGGGAGGTTGCAAGGGTGGAAGGCAGGTAAGAGAGAACTGAGAACTGAGTAATATTGAGAAACACGATATGAAATTCACAAAGAATCAATACAAATTCATGAAGAAGAAAAAGAATTTGAAAGATACCAAATGAAAGGATTAGGAGGAGCAAAGGGGAAAGGGCAAAGGGGAAATGATGCAATTATACTATACTCTCAAATAAATTAATAAGCAAAAGTTCTAAAAATGGGAAATTTTGAAGATGTCAGTTATCAAAAATGTAATATAACAAAAATTTAAAAGATTAAATAACCTTGATGTACATAATTCTGTGAAAGACCCTTTTAAAATAAAATAAGTAGAGATAAAATATATTGTGAATAGTGAATCCAGTGGTTTGATAATAATAATGATGATTAATAATTTTTCCCCAAATGAATCTACAAGAATAAACTTAGTAAAACTTCCTAGTAATGGAGGAGAAGGATCCTTACCTGGCCATCTTCTGAAACCAGGCAAAGCCTCAAGTAGAAGAATTTGGACACCAACTCACCTACAAAACCTTTGACCTACAGTCTGTCCTGCTTACAGAGAGTGCTGGGGCCAGAGCCTCGCAGAATCATCATTGAAGAGACCAGAGAGACTTCATCCAGCAACTAATGGAAGCAGATGCCAAGTCCAAACACTAGGCAGAGCTCAGGGAGCCCTGGGGAGGAGGAGAAGGAAGGATGAGAGGGACAAGAAGGCTGAGGAGCACATCACTATAACACAGCCCACAGAATCAACTGACTGAGAGACATAGGGGCTTGCAGAGATCAGGGAGCCTATGGGGTCTACATATATGCTATGGCTGAGTAGCTTGGTGTTCTTGTGAAATTCCTAACAGTGGGAGCAACAGCTGTCTCTGAGTCTTTCACTTGCTTGTGGAATCCTGTTCCTCCTGCTGGGTTGCCTTGTCCAGCCTTGATGTGATGGTATATGCCTGGTCTTATTGTAGCTTTTGATGCCATGTTCCTTGGATGTCTCTGGGAAGCCTGTTCTTTTCTGAAGGTTTGCACAATGAGGAGATCTAGGGGAGAGGGGAGGTGAAGGAAAGGGACTGGAGGAGAGGAGAGAAAACTGTGGTATGGATATAATATATGAGAGAAGAATAAAAATTAAAATTAAAAACTGTCAAAGAAAAAAAGAGGATAAAAGAAGAAAAAGAATGTGATGTCTTCAGCAACGGTCTGTAATGTCTGGGGGTACATGAGACCTCAGTAGCAAACAGCAACAAAAGAAACAAACTTGACACTGGATTTAAAATAATAATAATAATAATAATAAATTCTTTCCCAAATGGCAAAAGCCTAAAATTAATGTCAGTCAACATGTCAACATTCTGGTAGAGTATTATGGAATTTTAAAGGATAAATGGAAAATATATAAAGCATCCACAAAGATTTCAAATATTTTGGTATGACAGCTTTGAGCACTCAAGTGGTTGAAACAGAAAGATTCACATGAAGTATAGGTGAAGCCTGGACTATATAGGAACAGTATAATCTAGAATTCAGAGTAAGATATTGTCTCAACAAAAACAGGAACTTGGATATTTAAAAGAAAATGGCACTGATTAGTCACCACAAACAACTAGGAGGTATTAAGAAGAGTAATAGTCTTTAAGCATGGCAACCTGATATTGATACAGGTATAATCGGATTAAAAAACATAGGCAGGCCCTGAGACTTGCCTTCCAAAAGGCACATACACATTTGGAAACCTGATATATGAAAGACCCTGTCTTACTGTGGAGTGGAGAAAAGATAGCCCCTCTAATAACATACTGGGATTATGTTTATTTTTATAAAAACATAAAATGAAATTTTTCTCATATCACAAACAAAAACTAATTGTATAACCAGCAGGAGAGAAAAAGCTATAAAACCTTTGTAAAGATAACATAGAAATTTATTTTTATGTTGTTAGATAGGAAAACGTTATCTCAAAGGAGAGGGGAAAAAGTTACACATTCAAAGAAAATGATTAATAGAATTTGAACACACCCGATAAAAACATAGAGAAAATAAAATGCATGTTTCAAACCAGAAGGCAGATGCAGAATATGTTAAGCATTCTTGCAGATTTTTAAAAAATGTACACAGCCCAATGAAAAAGACAACAAAAACCCGCAGTAAGGAAATTCATAAAGTGTATCAGTGTGGTGTCTTGAATGTAGAGGGCCCACAAAGGCTCATACATAAGAATGCTGGGTCCCCAGTTGGTAAAACTGTTTGGGGAGGAATCAAAGGTGTGGCCTTTTGGAGGAGGGGTATGCTCTGAAGTTTCAAAAACCTCTGCCATGCTGTTCCCAGTTAGCTCTCCCCCTCCATGTTGGATTTTAACATGTGAGCTTTCAGCCGCTAGCACCATGCCTGCCAGCACTGGCATTTCATCTTCTATGGTGATGATGGATTCTAAAACTCTAAAACTAGAAGTCCCAAAATAAACTTCTTCTTCTATAAGTTGCTTCATCATGGTGTCTTATCAGCAATGAAAGAGTAACTAAGACAGTTAGCAAACATGAAAGTGTTGGCATATCAATTGCAAATACTATGTAATCTAAACAGAAAATTCTTATACAATTATAAGAATGTCTTTTGCCTTGAGAGATTTTAGAAAATTGATTGGCATTCTCTAACAACACTGAACCCTCAGTTCCACAATTCAGTGTTTATTTACCCCAGAGAAGGCTAGCATGTGCTCATTTCAACATAATGTTCACGGTGGACATGCCCATTGTGGAGATGCCCCGATATCCAATAGCAGAATTACTCAGTGTGATACATCTGTATTGTATTGACGGTACACAACAAGAACAAATGAAGCATTGCCTCCTCAGACCTGCTGCAATAAAACACCATGGCCAACAAAACATATAGAAGGAATTATTTATTTGGGCTTACTGTTCCAGGGACACAGGAGTCTGTTGTGGATAGGAAGCATGGCTTCCTCCCCCCCACGCTATATAATATTTTAGGAGAAGTGATATAAATGCCAGGCAAGTGGCATTTGAAACATGAACCCCCTATTCTTCACAAAGACTGTATATTCTTAACTCCACACTTAGAAATAAAATGTTAAAATGCAAAGGATAGCAGTATGTGATTGATAACTGTAAAACATGAAGTACAGTCATTTGAATAGGACTTATAAGATGTGACCAGCAATAAAGGAATAGATAAAGACATACAAAAATGGTATGTGTTCTTCGTCCATGAAGAATAAGTTATTTTATTCGGGAGAAAATAGACACAACTGAAAATCAACATATTAATCAAATTAAGTCAATGTCTGAAAAAGTCATATTCTACCATTTGTGGTTCTTATATTTTTTATATGGATACAAAAATGTGTGTATGGATAACAGGAAAATGTCTATGGCAGCAAAAGGGACTCATAGGAGGGAGATGGTGGAAAAGAAGAGGCTAATGTATGCTTGATGTACATTATTTATTTGTATTTATATCTTTGTTTAGCTCAGTAGCATGCCCAATGAATATGCATATGCTCCTATTAACCCATTATTGTGAATAATACAACAACGAAATAAAAATAACCTCTTTAGAGGTCAGTATTGATGTCCCTATAAGGGCTAATACTGTCTAAATTGACAGATTCTAGAAATACGTAGGACACAAATTTGTGAGAATGACTGTGAGTGGTTATCTCGATTAGGTTGCTTGAAATGAAAAGATGTATCCTAATGTGTTGAAATATTGCATGAACTTGGATCCAAGAATTCATGAAAAAGAGAGAAAGAGAGGGAGAGAAAGAGAGAGAGAGCTGAGCACCAGCATTCATCTCTCTGATTTCGGACTGCAAATACCATGTGACTCGTTGTCCCGTGGTTCAGTGGCCATGACTTTCCCAATGCTGATGGGCAGCGTTGCAAACAGTGAGCTAAAGTAAACCATTCTTGAAGTTACTTTAGTCAGCCATTTTATGACAACAAGGAGATAGGGGACTGTTACTATTTACAAAGTAATGCAGGCCTTTGAAAATAAAAAGTTTGGCAATGCTCTATTTCCACTCTTCATTTGCAGTGATCACCATCGACTGTTAGACCAAGTTGGTTCTGCCCTCCCTCTTTATTGTTATGTATAATAATTATTGGTCCTTTGTAAAGCTTCCAAGCACACTGTGAAGACCAAACTGTAACAGATACTCCTTTTTCATTTCAGAACAGAAAAGTAAGTTGAACTCTGCATTTTAAAAAGCATTGTGCCATGTAAAAAAAAAAAAAAAAAAAAAGAAAGCAAGCATTCCATGCTTTATTAAAGTTCAATAATATTTTCTAGGACCAGTAAACAATAAAATGGCACTGGTTTCTCAGAGGGAGAGCTGAAATTTCAATTCAGTATTCGAGCAAATAATTACTGTTATAAACAAACCATCCTTTAAGAACCTGCAATGCACTCTATCAAAAGCACTTAGAGCCACAGTACTTATTAGCATCAGGGACATCTAGGGCAAAGCTGAGGATTATCAACAGGCAGAAATTCATAAAGATTGGCACAAATTTTAGGTCTTACAATAATGCATGGTTCTTTGGAGATCAGAAAAATAAAAGGTATTATGAGCCCTTTGTTGTGATTTATGCTTCATATAATGTCTTCTCTAGCTAACCATATTGATTCTACTAGAATTTAGTAACATTGTTTCTTTGCTGCAGAATAAAAAGTGATTGCTCATGTCTTAGAAATGTTTTATTATGGAACAAGTGAATATATTTTTAGAACATAATGCTGCATTTCAATGTCATTCCAAAATCCGGCTTATAAAACCACAAAGTTGAATTTTGAAAAGAAATAAGTCAAGTTTCTTAGAGATATGTAAGAAAGTAAAGGACTAGTCTGATATGCATTTCATTCTTGACAGTGATCTGTTTGCTTTTGTCACAGGTAGTAAATTCACTAAGCATGGCTTCAGACTATGATGGCAAACTGCTAGCAGCCTAGAATTTACTCTGAAGCAGCCTCAAATAGCAGCTAAAACAACTGAGTTGATGTCTAGTGTTAGGGAAATCATACCAACTCACACATTTTTCATGCTTTTATTAACTCAATCTAGATAATCTACTTCTTTTACTTAATATAGAAAAATCTACTTTTGAGTATGTAAGTTATTCAGGATTAAAAGTTTAGAGAGTTAAATTCCTGTCTCTGAACTGATGTGTTACTTTGGGAAGTCACATGGCCACAAAAGCATGAAGGAGAGGTGACTGTATTTCTCTGGAGGAATGGATTTATTCTTAGTTTTCAAACTTGATGTCTATCAGCCACAGTAATAGATAATTTTTACAAATACTAATTTCTTGGGATTTAATCAGTTTTAGAAAAGTCCTAAAAATATTTTTCTGAAAAATAATATACTCACTTATAAGTGTATATTAGCCACATAATATAAGATAAACATACTAAAATCTATAGTCCTAAAGAAGCTAAACAACAAGGGGGACCCAAGGGAAGAGGATTAATTCTCATTCAGAAGGGCAAACAGGATAGACATTGGAAGTAGGAGAAGACTGGGAAAAGGACAGGAGCTTTCCACATGGGGCCTCTGAAAGACCCTACCCGTCAGGGAATCAAAGCCAAACTTTGGGCACAATGAAGGGAATCTTATGGAAGAAGGGAGAGATAGAAAGACCTGAAGCAGACAGTAGCTCCACAAGGAGACCAACAAAGCCAAAAAAATCTGGGCTCCAGGGATCCTGCAGAGACTGATGAATCAACCAAAGCCCATGCATGGAGATATCCTAGACCCCCAGAGGTAAGCCATGGTTAGCTCAGGCTTGGGTACCCTAGTAAGGGACACAGGGGCAGTCACTGACATGGACTCAGTGCCTGGCTCTTTGATCACCTCTCCCTCACTAGGTGGCCTAAATAGGTCACAGAGAGAGAGGATCCAAACAGTCCTGATGAGACCTGATAGGCCTGGGTGAGGTAGTAGGGGAGAAGGACCTCCCTATCAGTGGACTAGGGGAAGGACATAGGAGTGAGTGGAAGATGGAGGGAGGGTGGGACCAGGAGGTGTTGAGGGAGGGGCTACAGCTGGTTTGCAAAGTGAATAAATTATAATAAATCATAATAAAGAAAAAATTAAAAAATTAAATCTATCAAGTTTATGGTAATCTATAAATAAAATTCAAATCAATCATATATGTGATTTCAAAGGTTCTTTTTAGCTCTGTGATTAAATAAAATATTTTTATAAAGGCTATACCTCAGAGAACAATCATTTTAGAATCATAAAAGATTTTGATTGAAATTTAATACTAAATTGCATACTAAAAAGAATATATAAGAACAGATTAAGGATGTTTGCTTAGTTCCATGAAATGTTTTAAGAGGAGGACCTCCCCTATCATTGGACTTGGGGAGGGGCATGGGTGGAGAAAGGGGAGGGAGAGATTGGGAGAAGAGGACGGAGAGAGCTACAGGGGGATACAAAATGAATAAACTGTAATTAATAACAATAAAAAATACAAAAATACAAGAAAAAGACTGCAATAAACATGAACATCATGAACCAGGGAGATTTCATGGTCAGTAAGTGTTTGCTGCACAGGCCGAGGACTCCAGTTCTAGCATGGCATGGCACTAAATTACTCTAGCACTGAGAATGTAGAGATGAGAGATGCAGAGGTTCACTTGCCTGTCTGTCTTGACAGACCCATGTCACACAAAAAAGAGTATAAAACAAATAGCAAAGACACCTACTTTAATCTCCTGCCTAAACACACACACAAACATGCATACACACATTCACATACACTCACGTACACCCACACTCTCACACACACTCTCTCCCACATACATATACGCATACATATACTCAAACCCACACTCTCACAGCACATGCACACATACATGTAAATATGAAGTTTACCCATCGAGTATACATATAAGGCTAACAAACATGCATAGATCCTAAAGATCTATTCTATATTTAAACTGAAGAAATCAAACCATGTTTTATATAATTCTGAATAGATCAATGACAGCTTATAAGATAAATTATATATATATATAATTATAAATATATATATATGGAAATTTCCTAAATATAATACTCCTAACAAGGACCGTGCATGGAGATAACCTAGAACCCCTGCACAGATGTAGCCCATGGCAGCTCAGTGTACAAGAGGGTTCACCAGTAAGGGGAACAGGGACTGCCTCTGACATGAACTCATGGGCTGGCTTTTTGATCACCTCCACGTGAGGGGGGAGCAGCCTTACTAGGCCACAGAGGAAGACAGTGCAGCCAGTCCTGATGAGACCTGGTAGGCTAAGGTCAGATGGAAGGAGAGGAGGACCTCCCCTATCATTGTACTGGGGTAGGGGCATAGGAGAAGAAGAGCCAGGGAGGGTGGGATTGGGGAGGGATGGGAAGGGGCCTACAGACAGGATACAAAGTGAATAAACTGTGATTAATAAAAAATAAAAAAAAATAAAAAGTTCCATATTCCTCTATTTATTAAAATGTCATTCTTTTACCCCCACATTTTCCACTCCATTAGTCCATATTAATTAGCTACAAAACATATTTTCACATTTTAAACCATCTTCTTATTTAGAATTATTTGGCAGAAGCTTATAGAATGCTCAAGACCATTAAAGACAGAAGTCTGAAAATAGTTAATAAAAGCCTTTCCCAATTAGGTCATAGATGGAAATTAGCACACTGATTAAATGTTTTATTGTGACTCATCCTAGCTTCTCTATCTCGGCAGCTTTTATATTCATGGATGCCCAAAGATATTCACTGGATTCTTTCAGAAGTAACATTAAAATGCATTTAGTAAGAAAACTGAAATATAACTCCACGTCATAAAGATGATTATCCAGTCTGCCATAATAAACTTCAGTTATTACTGGGTATCCAGGTGGGGATGTGATTATCTCTACAATTATACATCCCCATAGAAATAGCCAGAGCCTGCAATGACCTCCACAGAGATAAGGTTGAAGGCGGTGGAACCATCAGCACCCTGCTGTTTTGATTCCTTAAGTTTTGAACCCCTTAAGTTCAAAAGGAAGAACGCAAGCCACAGGTTAAATCCAGGAGGTCTTTATTTTGCCTTTGTACTATATATATCATACTGAAGTCCCAGTTATGTGTTTCACATTTAAATACCGTCTTCTCTCTGCTTACCCACTTTCTCATTATTGTGTCAACAAATAGTTATTTTCAGGGGCCCAAATTACTGCAGAAAGAAAAGTGTTATACAAAGGTTGAGATTACTCTCAAAAGTTTAATTTAGTTTATAAACATTTAAATAAAAGATATCTATAGTAAAGTTTTATTTAATACAAACTATTTAAAAGTGCAACCCTCTTATGCAGACACACACACACACAAACGATATATCACCTTGTCTCTTCCAGGGACAGGAATTCCATGTCCTGAGGCAGTGACAGAGGTCACCAATTGCATTTTTTGTTCTCAGTAGTTTTTGCTGTCTTCCCTTATCTGGAGCTGGTTCCTCTAACTTGTAGTGTTTGCAAACAGTCTTGTCAGCATCACTGATGTCTTTTCAATACCTTCTAAACATTTTCCCAACATAACTATTTCTTACACTAGACTTCCATCACACCAAAGCAAAAATTCTATTCTGCTCATCTTTGCTTTGTTTCTACAAACACAGTTTTACACATTGTACATAAGCTCTGTCCAAAACTATTTTTTGTGTGTGTCATGATGGAAATGTTTTTTTTTTCTTTTCATGCTATACTATACAATACCTGAAATCTTGAAAATAACAAATATTTGAAATGGCAAAATATTTGGAATCTTCAATTTAAATTTAAGTCAAAATGTAGGTAGAGGCTGCTATACTGGACAGTGTTGCATATAATTAGCACAGTTTCTTAAAATTTATTGTTTTTTTAGATAGTGTGATACATATATATGTATATGTGTGCATAAATATATGTGAATTGTATTATATTTTATAGTAGTCCTTTTTTCCTATTTTCTTCTTCTATCTGTTGTCCAGAGCTTTCATTAAATTAGAGGGAACAATTACAGGAGAAATGGCATGAGGCTAGGAAAGAAGTATCAAACAAACGAACTCCAGTCCAGTGTTACTTAGCATCTGGACCAACAATCTCAATCTCTGGGCTGATGTCCACAGTGCTGATGCTGCCCCATCTCCAGAGAGGATGAGCAGCAGGAACATGGACTCAGTTTCAGGAAACTTCATTTCTTAGCTGTTACAGGAGACATACCACTGTCTAATGCTGCTATTAAACACTAAACGAAAAAAGAAAACAAACAAACAAACAAAAAACCCCACAAAAACCTGAATCCAAACTTAACACTTTTCTCCCAAAGTTCTAAATGGTAAACCTAAAATCTTAACCCTAGTGCAGGCCAGAGCCAGTGATATCTGTTCACTGGCTATGATGGCCTGGGTATATCCAATATATGCCATAACATAAAAGATTCATGCACAATATTTTAGAAATTTTTGCTGTAACATATTAAGAACTCAAGCAAGTACTTACAGTACTTATGATAAGTACTCAGCTTATAAGAAATTAGCTGAATGATCCATGGCCTAACGGTTCACTATAGGCAGGATGCCAAATTTATTTTCACAAATCAGTGAATAAAATGTTCAAACTAAACATTTCTACATTAAATTCTTCTTTCTAGTGTATCATTTTTCTCAAAATATTGCTATGTTTTAATTGTTAAAACAAACAAAATCAGGTGTCTGGGAAAATGTTAAGATATTCTACATTATCTTCAAAATATAGAATCACAAAACTTCAGGAGCCTACAATAGAGGGCCTCTGAAAGACTCTACCCTTCAGGGTATCAAAGCAGATGCCAAGACTCATAGCCAATCTTGGGGCAGAGTGCAGGGAAACTTATGAAAGAAGGGGGAGATAGAAGACCTGGAGGGGACAAGAGCTCCACAAGGAGGGCAACAGAACCAAAATATCTGGGTCCAGGGTTCTTTTCTGAGACTGATACTCCAAATGAGGACCATGCATGGAGATAACTAGAACCCCTTCACAGATGTAGCCCATGGCAGCTCGGTCTCCAAGTGGGTTCCCTAGTAAGGGGAACAGGGACTGTCTCTGTCATGAACTCAGTGGCTGGCTCTTTGATCACCTCTCACTGAGGGCGGAGCAGCCTTACCAGGCCACAGAGGAAGACAATACAGCCAGTACTGATGAGACCTGATAGGCTAGAGTCAGATGGAAGGAGAAGAGGACCTCCCCTATCAGTGGACTTGGAAAGGGGCATGGGAGGAAATGAGGGAGAGAGGGAGAAATTGGGGGGGAATGAGAGAGGAGGATACAGCTGGGATACAAAGTGAATAAACTGTAATTAATATAAAAATAAAAAATTAAAACAAACACACAAAAAACTTACTTTTACCTTTCTGGTATATTCCTGTATCTTTCATGATTAACTACTCTGACCCCAATTGTTTAAATTCCAAAAACTGTGCTAAAATATGTATGTCTGTTTTATATCTTTCAAGCGTTCTCAATTTTTAGTCACAAAATCTACTGAAACTGAAGTATCAGTGTATCCTAAGACTCAGAGCAATGCCATGGGTGTAGGAGGCAGTACCTGTGGCCACAAGAACACAGCTTTCTGGTGTCTTTAAATAAACTCTGATCGCTTTAAAACGCCCAAGAGATAAGATTCTTGTTTTAATCATCTATTAGTTTAAAGCCGTGTTTTAAGGAATGACATTCAATCATCTTACAGTAAGCGAAAAGTGTACATAGATGTTGTATTTGCCTTCCACAGCCTCCCTTATTTTTTCCCCTTCGTGCCATATTCTCTTTCTAAATTATAATTGTATATTCCATTTTGCATGAAATATTTTTATGTTTTTCCCCAGTGTGGCTGGTAAATGAAAGCATGAAAGAGTATAAACAAAAGGGGGCCTTGGGTTTCTTTCAACCATGATTTTTTTTAAAAAAAGTTATCCTTGGCTTTACTAAACTGTGGGTTGCTGCTGCTGTTATTGTCTGGGCTAAGCATAGACCCTAATTTAGATAATCATAGGATAGATCCCAGAGTGACATGCTGCTTCAAACAAGATTCCGATACCCCTTCATACAGACAGGGCACAGAGACACACTGAATTTAACATCAGCTCGTTGCCTGAAATTGAACTCTATTATTTCCAATGTCAGACTCAACAAAAACAGAGAAAGGCAAGTCAAAAGGAGAACCACAAATTTTTCTGCTTTTTGTGTTTCAGAAAGAAAAATGTCCTTATCATAAAAATCCTTTCATTAAATGTATCAAGAAAATAAGTAAGGTGTAGCATGCTGCTTGTGTAAGAAAATTTTGTGAGATTTAACATTGCTTATAGTTTGATTTAGTTCATGTTTATTGAAAAGTGTCATCAGGTAAATGACTTGTGCAAATAACTCACGTAACGTATGCTATCCAAAGGCCTCATTCTTATTTCAATGATGAAAGAAAGAGAAATAAAGAAAAGAGAAGAAAAAGAAAAGGTAGGAAAATATGAATCATTGAGGTCTGGAACAATATGATGCATACATACTTACATGTATACATATATCAAAACCCTACCTGACTAATTCATGCTGCCAAGTTGCCAATAAGGAGAGAAATCATACAAAGCCATTTTATAGTGGAACAATTCCACAACATTAACTAAAAGGTAGGAGAATCACAAAATTGGGTGCAATTCCAAGTAACTCACTGATAAGGTAAAACAAAAACAAAAACAACTACCCTTCTTCTTTCTGTAAGATAGCTGTTCTGTCTCTGCCTCTAGGTAATCTTACAAAGACATTGGCAGTCACTGTACGGTTGTAATTAAGCCTGGGAAATGCATAAACAGAAATTCAAAGGCACTGGTGCAGCAATGTGGGTTATCCTGTGTCCACAATGAGTGCAGAGCGGGTGGTAGTTTCCCTCTCCAGAAGCCCCTCACCTTCTGGTGCTTTGAAAGCTGGCTGCTAGAACCTTATAGCGACAGGACATGGGAACAGCGCGCCCCAGCTGTGACCAACTGGCTCACAGGCACACAGCATTGCCTGTCACCACCTTTCCCCCAATCAATTAATTTCAACAACTAATTGTGGTGCATTTTGTCTCTGAACATCTCCCAGTAATCAGCAAGCCTCTGGAGGAGAACACATCCCTAACCGTCCTTTTCACTTTGTTCTTTCCTTCTTACCTCCCTCCTGTTCACCTGAGAACATTTTACAAATTAATTTTCTCCACTAAAACCCTTGTCTTCTGTTCTGTTTCCAAGTAATTTTCACCTAAGACACTCAAGCACCATTAAAACTTTAACCTGGATTTAAAAGGAAAAGTATAAATTGAAAAGATGGTACAGAGGGAGGAAGATGGAAGAAAACATTGCCAAAGCTTTGGAATGATCTATACACAACTACAATCCCATGCCTCATTTCTGATGTCTTTGAGTTATCCTCCTTGTCTTTACAGTGGCATTTCAATGACATTTCACATAGCACTGATAATGGTAGCGTTCCATTTAGATAATGCAGATTTTGTTTGCTTTTTCATAATTTTTTCTACTGCTCTCTCCTTGAGGCTAACTCTGTAACAGAAAACAAATTCTCTACATATTTGTAGACAACATAACTTTTCATTTGTCAGGGTTTGCTTTTCACCCATCATTCTTTCCATTACCATCATTAAAACCAAGAGACAGTTTTTAAAATTTGAACCAATCTGAAAGTATAATTATCAGTATTTTGAATCAAAGTTTTATGAAAAATATTTTTGATTGAGTCATTCCATGATTGTTCATGCCTTCAGTGATCATTCTATGGACAGGAAACATCTCATAGGAATAACCTTTGTGCCTTACAGTACCTTTTAGTGATGAGCTCAGACACACTTGGAATATAACTTCTTTTTTATTTAATGCAGAGCTCTGCTCATGGGTCAATGCCATATGGAAAGGCAGGGTAAAACTGTCGCCTCACTGAAGCTATTTTTTTTTTGTCACTTCTTAGTAGCTAGGTATATTCAAAGCTTACTTGTTTTAATTCTATTTTTCAATATTTAAAATCTGTGTAATACTATTCATTTAAAAGGTTATATGAAAGCTTAATGAAATAATGCCTTCAGTGTAAGTTTTAAATGACTATTCTCTAGTAAGTAGACAAAGCTATAACATGATCCCATCTTTAGGTTCCATATATAAATGATTGATCATCATAAGTCAGTTATCAGACTTCTAAAGATAAACATGAGAAGTTATTTTTTATATTTCACCAAAAGTGCAACTCATAGTAAGTAGATGTTTACTAAGAAGGTAGCCAAGATTCAGCACTAATATTATTCTCTTGTTTACTAAGGAGTCATAAAAAGATTCAATAATAGAAAAACAGCCAACTGTAGCAAAGACTTGATTAAAAGACAGATCATAAACTCAATGAGTATGCAAATAAATGTCAGTTTAGCTATTGTTTTCTGTCAAGCCATTTAACTATACTAGTAATTGTTTTCCTCAGTGAAAATTTGCCTCAGGTCCTTCATTCAAATGAAAAAAAAATGTAATTACTCCAGAGAATTCATTTTTAAATGACAAATCTTTATATAAATCTAAGCAGAAATTACATAGAAGAGCTACATTCATGTTTTAGAGAAATTATATATTACTAAAATTTACACATGGAACTTGCAGAAAAATTAGTAAGAGATAAAATCTATACTGAAATGTGATATTGAAAGTAAGTAGGATGAACAAAGCAAAACAAATCCAAAAATCAAACAAAACATGATATGTATTAAAGAATAAAGCATTTATATTGATATATATGTATATATATACATAATGCTAGGAATTCTTCATAAACTTTTTGCCCATTCTAGAATGGACATGATTGTAACTTTGTTCTACGTGTCTGGACTCTGATATATATAATGAACATATATATATATATATAATTATTCAGTCATTCAGTCAAAAAGCTGCATTGATCTCATATGCTTTACTACCTACATGAAATCTTCATTTAGAATGCTTTAATATGATTTATTGAAGTGGAGATTTTTAAGAAATAAATTCATTTCTATATCTTATCTCTAATCATTGTCAAATAACTTTTGTTCTTATGCAATACTTTTCCTAAAGAAAAGTTTTCTAATAGATATTATGCCCAGAAATATCTAATTTTCCTGACCACTAATGTATTCCCTTTGGGCAAAGAACATGTTTTATAACTCATCATATCTCAAGGGATGGCAAATGTGTTAAATTTGAGATATATGAACAGGCTCATGCTTCTTTACACACAGGAATGTGACCTCTCTGAATTGTAGTTTGTTCAAAAGTCATCTGAATAAAGATCGTTGGGCTGTAAGCTATGAGTAGTTCTTTGTGGCTTTCGGCTCTGTCTTCTGAGACTCCAGCTATAAAAGGGGAGGAACATGGGCAGTGAAAGAACCTCTTGAACTCCCCCAATTCTACATGCAGAAAATGGTTGATAAAATTAGTCAGCTATAACTACAAGAAGCCCCAGAAACAGTCAGGAAGTACTTAACAACAACAAAAAACACTGTATGTAAGAATGACAAGTAAATCTAAAAGCATGCATAACCAATATCACTAGGAGAATGCAAACGGCATCCACAACAAAATATCGTTTCATAAGCAGTAAAACCGTTACAAGCAAAAAGTCACACAATAACCAGTTTTTATAAGAAAGTTGGAACATCTGAACTCGCACACATTGTCACTGGGAACATAAAATAGTACTAGAATAATAATTTGGAAATTTATAATATGATTAACATATTTTACCATACCACTTCAATTGTACTTCTGTAAACTAAAATTTGGGTTCCCAGCAAGACTTGTACTCAATAACCATAGCAGTTATATTTGTAATAGGCAAAATTGAATAAAGTCAAATATCCATCAGCTGGAGAATACAAATAAAGTACAGCAGACTCATTTAAAAATATTACCTAGAAATATTAAAGTGTAATGCCAACACCCAAAATGGATGAGCCTTTGAATCACGGTAAGCAAAACAAACCATGCATACAGAATTAGACACTATGCCATCCACCTTTTGAATTCCATAAAAGTAAACCGTTTGTAGAAGAAAGCTAATATTTTCCAAGACTTGACCAGGACTTGAATCATTGGCAACCAAGGTTAGGGGAATTCCAAAGTGATGTCTTGGAGTGATGGAAATGTGTTATATCTTGATTGCTGTGGATGCTGCCTGAGAGTACATTTGTAATAACTCATGCTATCGTAATCCTTAAATTCAGAGACGTTTCTTTAAAATGAATCACATTTCAATGATTAAAATTATCTAGACACAAACTGTCATTCATTTGCATTCTAATTTTATTTGCTATCATAATATCATGATAATGAGCGGTAGTTAGAATACTCAGAACCTCCCACCTTCAAACTTTAGGTCAGTCCATGAACTCCTTGCCTGAACATTACCAACTTGGTGGTAAACCAGGTGAATACTATAAAGGAGGTCAGCTACAGCGTTTATGTTATAGCCCATACAAGAAATTAAAAGGCTCCTATAAAGGATAATACAGTCTTGGTTTGAGAGACAGTTTTGATTTTTTTATTAATTATTAATGACTTTCATGGTTATTTACTTGCTTGACTGTATAGGCATTTACCCTTGGCATAGCTCTTGCAAAGTCATTCTGTTCTGAGTCATGTGGCCCAAATGTGGTATTTTAAGACATTTCTAATTGTTACATTAAATTTTAAAATCCTTTTTTTTTTTTTGAGTCAGAGTGACACAAGAAACCAGTATTACCAGCCGTCAGTGAAAATTAACAGATTGCTGTCACTTAGTCCAGTATTATTCTATTTCTATTTCTCTCACTTTGCTTTAAAAAAAAAGCAATACATAATTAAAGCTACAGAACTCACTTTCTCTACACAGTACTAGAGACCGAACCCAGACCTTTGCTCTTAGGTAACCACTCTATCACTAAACAGACATTTGAGAGCAAAATCACTTATAATCAACCTCAGGCTCCATTCTCAACTGGGAAATCAGGGTGGAAGGAATGGCTTCAGAGTGTGTGAAATATCCTTCATTGGCTCGTGTATTTTACCACTTGGTCTCCAGTGGGTAGTAGTGTTCATGAAGATTATGGAACCTCTAGGAGGTATGTTTACTGACTATTTGATGGTTTATTGCCTATTCCCAACTCCTTTCGATCTCTGTTTCTATGAGCAGCTGAAATTTGATCGCCAAGCTTATGGCTCTGGTTGTATGGCTTACTAGCTTGATCTCATGTCTTGTCTGCCATAACAGACATTATCCCTGGAAGCGTACATCAAAATAAGCCTGTCTCTACCCTAAGTTCATTCAGCCACAGCATTTTCATCACAGCAATTCCTATAGAAGGCTTAAAGGACAGCAATCTCTGCAGTTGGATAGCATAATCTAAAATCGATACTTCATCCGTGCTTCAGCGGTATAGATTTAAGGTGTTCAAAGGCCTAATGCTGACTAAAATTGACTTGATTCCAACTAAAAAACATTCTTTTTCCAGCAGAGAAAGGTGAAGAGAAACAAAACAAACAAACAAACAAAAAATGCTGAATCAATTTGTGGGCAATCTATTTGAATTCTAAAAGAAAAACAAAGTTGTGCTAACTTACAAAGCATGACAAAATCCAGAAGAAAGAAAGCTCTGAATGGCATCCTTTTTACAATTGCACAAACAACCAGTTCTTGGATGAAAGTTTGGTTGAAATATTTCAACTTCCTAGCAAATATAGTAATAGAGGTGAGGAAGGATAAGAAACAAGGAAAGATAAAAAAAGAAAAAAAAAGATCATGGAGATAAAAACTTAGCAAACTTTACTAGCAGTTTCAAAGAACGATCTCCATCAGTTCCACATTTTAGAAGGAGCATTTGGACAATTATGTAAAGAATAGTTTGGGTTAAGACAACTAAGATGTCAGAAGACTTTGTAGGAAATGACTTACAAGAAAAAGCATGGTGTGTAATAAGGTATTAATAAGGAACCTAAAAATATTTGGAGATACATTAATCAGTAGTTCATGTCATTAACTTAGCAGTTATTGTATCATTATAACTCTGTATATAGACAAACCTTTTTGTATGGAGAAAAAAAACAATTGAGAGCCTCATTTAATTTACCCAGATAAGAGAGAGTGAAAGCAAGAGGGAAAAACAGCACCAAAGTGAAAAACAGGAAATGAAGGAAGAAAGAAAAGAACAGAAGAAAAAGAAAAAGAGGAGGTAGAAAAGGAAAGACAGAAGGAGGAAGTGAGGACAAAGGAAGGGAAAAAGAAGAGAGAAAGGTGTCATCCACCCAAAGAGCATCAGACCAGTCTGATACCTTTTTCTCAGAGGCGGGACCTGGGGCATCAACCCGCATGCAATCAGACATGCTCTTCTCTGGGTCCAAAGCGGCTGACCCTGAGTGCAGTGCTTAGCCTCACATCCTGAGCATAACATTTTAGCTTTTGATGGTATCCAACCATGCTTGGGGAGACTGTCCTGCTTCAATGGCTGTAAAGGCCTGAATGATCATGGCTGCATTACGCTGTTGTGAGACTCTAATCTTGCATATATACCACAGGCAAACCAAGGAGACCAACACCAGAAGGCCTGCTAATGCTCCCATGCCCGCCCATTCCTTCAAAGTCCCAATTTATTTCTAATATCAGAGATCAGACCTCTACTCTTGCCTGATGCATCTAAAACAAAAAGGGGGAACTGTAGAGAGCTGCGGAATGCTATGCCTTAAAGATGGAGCTGGTTTCCACCTTCCACCTTCCCGATGGTGAGTGCTCTCTGTCACGAACAATTCCACATTTGGCTAAGGCTGAGGATCTGGCTTGCTTCCATGTATGTGGACCTATCTGCATTGCCCACGTGGCACGCTGGGGTTGGCTACCCAGAGGCTATTTAAGCTGTGGGCTGGCTTTCCCAGGGTCAGATGATTGTTCAAGGTTCCTGAATAAACTGCATTGGAAAAAAAAAAAAAAAAGAAAGAAAATGGGCAAAGTTTAAAAAAAAAAAAGAAGAGAGAAAGGGCAGAAGGATGGAGGGAAAGAGAGAAAAAGAAAGACAGGAAGGAAGGATTGTCTACAATTTTCAATGCACCATATTCCAAGCTTGTTTGGGCTTTACTGCGTTTTCTCTTTGTAAATATTCACCAAAATTGTAAACGGATGGAGAATTCTCACAGGTGCAGAAGAAAGATGTAAGGGAATAATGGAAGATGATAGTTAACATCACAGGGGTTCCACGAGCACAGAGAAGATCCTGGAGACACAAGTTTGCTTTTTCTCATCTTCCTCAACAATTTTTCAAAACTCTTTTTCAACATCAGTCTTTCAACATCAACAACAAAAAAACTTGTCTATTTTTATTATCTTCTATATTCCCATTACCTCTTTATTTTCTTTCTTAATTACAATGTTCTTGTACTTCATTCACAAATAAAAACAACACATAGCCATGTTAAAAAAGGCACTCTAACTGATACTCCAACCAAGGACTATGCATGGAGATAACCTAAGACCCCTGCACAGATGTAGCCCATGGCAATTCAATATCCAAGTGGGTTCCATTGTAATAGGAACAGGGACTGTCTCTGACATGAACTGATTGGCCTGCTCTTTAATTACCTCCCCCTGAGGGGGAAGCAGCATTACCAGGCCACAGAAGAAGACAATGCAGCCACTCCTGATGAGATCTGATAGACTAGGATCAGAAGAAAGGAAAAGAAGACCTCCCCTATCAGTGGACTTGGGGAGGGGCATGCATGCAGAGGGTGGAAGAAGGGAAGGATAGGGATAGGAGAAGGGAGGGAACCACAGGGGGGATACAAAGTGAATAAAGTGTAATTAATAAAGAATTAAAAAATGTAGCTTCATGTTAGGCTTCTAGTGAGGGAAGCAGGAACTGCATGGAACATGGTCTCACTTCCTAGCCTTTTGATCACTTCCCTTTGGTGGGAATGCTTTTCCAGATCGCAGGGGAAAGGACAGCTCTATCCTGATGCAACTTGCTAAGCTGGAGTGAATGGGCAAGGGAGCTCCCCTTTTCTGAGGAAAAAGGGAGGGGGAATGGGGAGAAGTGAAGGAAGTACAGCAAGGCAGGACTGGGAGGAGAGGAAGGATGGGGCTACAACAAGGATGTAAAGTGAGTAAAAAAAATAAAAAATAAAAATAAACAAATAGAAAAAAAAGAAGACACTCTACACTCTCCCACTCAAAAATTCTGTATATCTCAGTGGGCTTTTGTTACAGTTAGAGTGGTTATCCTAAGGCCATGGTGCTTTGCTTAGGGTTTCATATTTTTGCTATTAATTATAATTTTATTTATCTGTCCACCACAATAAAAGAGAGGGAAAAAAATCAAGAGGGAGTTAAAAATAGAACAAAGAACACTTCATATCATCTTCTGTGACTCATGTGTCCTGTATGCATTCTGTCATCCCACATACCTAAAATTACTCTTTCTTGATCTCTTTTCTAAATGTTATACTATCTCCACCTTTGCCACTTTTCACATACATTCATACGCACATCATAGGTTTCCTATTAGAAAGCTTCATAATAGGAAAATATGCTATTTTTCTGCATTTTGGTCGACACACATAATATTATACTTTTTGAGTTCAACTATTTGTCTTCAAAGTTCATTATTTAACTTTTTACAACTGAATAATCATCCATTTCTTTTTTAATAGTCCATTTCTTAAAGGTGCCATTCATTCAGTATTCATTCATTTCTTGATAGATATGTTTTTGTTCTGTTTCTCTTCTATTGTAAATAAAGCAACAATAAATATATATGTACAAATACATCTGTGGTATTGTGTGGGTTTCTTTGGGTATATGCCCAGGAATGAAATAGCTGAGTCACATGGAGGTTCAATGTTTAAGTTTTTGAGGAAATTACTCAAAGTAATTTCCATAAAGGCTGTAGGAACTTGAGTTCCCACCAGCAGTGCATACAATGTCTCTTTCCCCATGTCTCCAATGTTTGTTGTTAGGTTTCTTGATAACAGTGATTCTGACTAGAAAGAGGTAGGAGCTCAAAACAGCCTCAGTTTGCATTGTCCTGATGACTAGGGATGCTGACTCTGAAAAATAGTTATTGGCTATTTATGTTTCCTCTATTGAAAAGTGTCTGTTCATTTCATGATCCCATTTGTTGATTCATAGTTTTATTTCCTTAGTGTTTAATTCTCTGAAATTCTTTGTAAATGCTAGATATTAGCTCCTTGTCATAAGTATAGCTGGTAAAGACTTTCTAGTTTTGAATGGATCATACTATTGCTCTTCTTTGATATGCATGGAATTTTAAATCCAATGTAGTTCCATCTGTCTTTGCTTAGGGCTATACTCCTGTGCTATTTGGTGCCATTCAGAAGGCACCAAAAAAATGCACTCAGCATTTTGAGGAGTATTCAGTACAGTTTCTTCCAACAGTTTTGGGTTTGGGGGGTTTTACTTAAGATCTTTGACTCATTTGGAATTGATGTTTGTATAGTGTGAAAAAATATGGTTCTAATTCCATTCTTCTGTGAGTAGGTACCCAACTTTGCCAGCACCATTTGTTGAATAATCTATTTGACTGGGTAGGAAAATCTGTTTCCCTCAGATTTGGCTCTAGGTAAGCCTCAGGGGGCACTTTGGTTGGTTGGTTGGTTCGTTGGTTTGTTGTTTTATTTTCTTTTTATTTACTTTACATCCCAAGGGTGTCCCTTTCCTCCTCTCCTCTCAGTTCTCCCTCTTTTCCCCTTTCCCCTTCTACCTCCTCCTTTCCCTTTCTCTCCAGAAAAGGGAGCCACCTCCCCTCCCATATCAACCTTCCACAGCACATCAAGTCATATCAGGACTGAGCATATCCTCATCAAGGAGGCCAAGTAAGGCAGCCCTGCCAGGGGGAAGTGATCCAAAAGCAGGCAATAGAGTCCATGTTAGAAACAGGCCCCAACTCTGCCCCAGGCCCTCACCAGGTGCCCCATATGAAGACCAAGCTGCTCATCAGATACATGTGTGCAGGAGGCTTAGGTCCAGATCATGCATGCTCGTTAGTTGATGTCTCTGAAAGCTGCCATGGGTCTGAGTGAGTTGTCTCTGTTGGTCTTTCTGTGAGGTTCCCATCCCCTCCAGGTATTTTCATCTTTTTCCCTAAGCTTCCACAAGACCTCCCAAGCTCCCCCCCCCCATGCTTGACTGCAAGTTCCAGCATCTGTCCTGATCCACTGCTGGGTGGAGCCTCCCAGTCAAGTTAGGCTCCTGTGTGCAAGCATAGCAGAGCATCATTAGTATCAGGAACAGACTCTCTACTGTGGAGTGGGTCTCAGGTTGGGCCAATTATTGTTTGGACTTTCCCTCAATCTTTGTTTCCTCATTATCCCTGCACTCCTAATAGGCATGGTAATTTTTGGATCACAAGTTTTGTCAGTGGGTTGTTGTTCCCCTCCTTCCACTAGGCCTGCCTGGCCAGGAGGTGGTCACTTCAGTTTTCACATCTCCCCTTCCCCACTGCTAGGAGTCTTAGCAAGATTCACACCTTTGTGGGGCTCCAGCTTGACAAAGAGACCTCCCCCCTCTGTTTCCCTTCTTGTTCCCAGCCCTCTCAACCTCCTATCCCTCTGAGGACAATCCCACATTTGATTCAAAACCCTGTTTCCCTTCCATTCAATATCCTGCCCAGTTCCTTCTCTTCATCCACTTCTGCCGTCTATTCTATTTCTTCTTCTTCTGAGTGACATTCCTGCACCCTTCTTTGGGCATTCCTTGTCACTTAGCTTTTTGTGGTCTGTGGTATGGTATGCTTCTTTGGGTTTGTAGTATGATATGCTCCAGCACACGACAAGGACACTTGCTTAACAATGCTCATAGCAGCTTTATTCATAATATCCAGAAACCGAAAACAACCGATATCCCTCAACTGAAAAGCAGATACAAAATTGTGGTACATTTACACAATGGAATACTACTCAGCTAATAAAAAAAAAAAATCATGAGATTTGCAGGCAAGTGAATGGAACTAGAAATCACCCTAAGTGAGGTAACCCAGACCCAGAAAACCGCACATGGTGTGTATTCACTTATAGGATATTAGACCTATAGTGCAGGTGTTGCTTTGAATGATTGATGTGGGAAGGCCTAGCTCATGGTGGGCAGTGCCACCTCTGGGCACATAGACCTAGGCTGTATGAGAAAGTAGGCTGATCAAGCTGTGGAAAGCAAGTCAATAACCACAATTCTTCAATGGTCTATGCTTCAGCTCCTCCCTCCACTCCTGCCCAGAATTTCTGCCCTGACTTCCCTTCAGGAAAGAGTTTAAGCTTTAAGGTCAAATAATTTTCTTTCCCCCTGCAGGTGGCCTGTGGTCATAGCTTTATCACAGCAACAGAAAGCAAACTAGGACAACTATCTTTTTCCACTGCAGATTTTTTTGTTCTTCCTTTGTCAGAATTAGTTGGCCTTAGCTTTGCTAGTTTATTTCCGGGTCCTCTATTCTGTTCCATTGTGTCTATCTCTGTATTTATGCCAGTACCAGAATGTCTTTATCATCACAGCTCTGTAGAATAATTTGGGGCTACGTATTGCGATACCTCCAGCTGTGTTCTTTCTCATTAAGATGGTTTTGGCTATTTGTGCCCTTTTGTGATTCCATGCTATTTCTTGAATTGTTTCTTTCCAGATTTGTGAAATATGATGTTGGAATTTTGATGGGTTCTTTGTTACATCTGTGGATTAGATCTGGTAGTATAGCCATTTTGGGATATTAGTTATGTCAATCTAGGACCATAAAAGACCTTTCCATGGTTTAGGGTCTTCTTTGATTTACTTTTTAAGTGTGTTGAAGGATTCATAAACCTGTAAATATTAAAAATAGTCTTAACTAGCTCAAGTATCACCACAGAGAAATATTAGAATTTCCCGGTAAATATGTGAGAAAAGGGAAGTAGAAAGGTTTTTGATAGTGTCATGTGCTATGTATCATAACAGCAACAAATTGAGATTGTCACAGGTGCATATGTGCATACATGCACACACATTTTTCTAGAGAAGTGGCATTTTTTTCCTTAGGTCATCTACCCTTCTAGGTCTATTCATTGGCATGCCTCTCATTGTCTGTCTTTCTGAGGTGGTTTCATGGCCCTGATTGAGAAGCAGTTATTGTCAGTGAGGTCTTAGGACCTATCTCTGAGCTGTGATATGATATGGGAACCCTGTCTTTTCTCCAGCCTCCACACGGTGAAGAAGCATGTGGTTGTGTATAGTGTAGCAAATGCCTACAAGACTAATTAACTAACAGAGATTTCTTCTCAGCCTTGGAGCTACAAGCCCGGCACCTGCTTTACAAGGCCAGAGTTTGGCATCAGCAGGACCGTGATCTAATGTATTGTCTTCATAACTCTAATTCACACGTGAAAAACACAGAATATTCAAATATCCTGCAGCTGCTTTTTATTATTTAACAGTCATGATAAGTCATTTTAAGGAAGACAAAGTAATAGAATTAGAAAACATTTATCACTTAAAACTAAGCGAAAATTAGAAGTTACATATTTATGAGTACAGGATGCTTAAGTTCATCAAAACACGTAGATTTCCATAAACAAATATATAAAAAAGAAATATAGCAAAGAGTATATATATTTTGATATATACCACACATACCATAACAATTTATATTTTACTAGATCAGATTATACACGCTTTCTAAATTTTTTCTACATTATCTTGTATATGCTTCTAAACTCTGTGATAAATGCATATCATGTACAATTTAAATACATGTAGGAAAATTTTAGCCAGAGCGAAATCTAATTTCAGGCCACGCCTCTCAAATTATGTGAATTTGAAATTGCTTTTCTTTCACCCAATGCCTCCTTTTCCACTTAAAATATGCAAATTGATGGCGGCTGTCCAGAGATCCAAGGCACCATAAAAATTCACGACATTATCAGAACTTTTTAAATGACGATCTAACAGTTTTAATTAAGTGCATAATACATATGTATGAGTGTATTGTGTGTGTGTGTGTTTTTTTTTAATAGTAGACACAGCTGCTTGCTGAGGGGTTGAAATCCCACTTAAAAATGTTTAACCCTATGCTAATAATCTAAAGAGGAAAGGAAGTGGCAGGTGATAGCATTTTGCTTTAATATTAACTAGTCTCCATGCCACAGGACTCCTTATTATTTCAGTATTCATTAAAAGCATTTGCTCTCTCACAGTGGCAGACTACATTGTTGCAGTGTTCCATGTCTTAAATCACTTTTAATGAAGAATTCTGCATCGCGGATTTGACTGGGGTGGGGGCGGGGTTAGCACGGACACTCATATCTTCTATCTTCTCAAGACTGTGTGACGGACTGAAATCAGTCAGCTGTATTTTGTACCAAGTGGAGACAAAGTGGGGTTATCTTGTGTTCTTTTCAGTCACCCAGGAAACCTCAGCTGACCTGCCCATCCTCTGTCTGCCTGCGCAAGCTTTCTCCTCCATCTGGATCCAAAAGACTCAGACAGGATTTCCTGAATCTGCTGCCCTCAGCCCACATCCTTCTCTGGAGCTCCTGGCAGACCAACTCACTGCCCTGCGGCCAGCCCGGCTTTCCTGCTCGCAAAAAACAACCTACTTAAGCAGTGCTCGCTTCTGTCTCTTCTAGACCTTGGGTGCCCAACCACACACCACACGGGCCTCTTCGGCTCTGAAGAAGGAACTCGTGAGTGATTTGACGGTTTGTGTGCCGGCGCTTTCCTCCAGCTTTTCTGTTCCCCTTTTCTTTTGGCAGAAAGAAACTACCTGTCTCCGCTTCACCGTGCTATCAGACACCAACTCTAGGTCATTGTGAAAACTTACTGTTTTCTCCTTCCCTGGCCTATGTGGAGGTGTTTATACCTGGACCCTCACTCCTCCACTAATTCAAGTATACCAGCAGTGAATATGTAATTATAATGTAAATTAGCATACTTACTACCTGAGTTCTGACTGGGTTTTGCATCGTTCTTTAGAGTTTTTTATTCCGGACCAAAACATTTAACATTATGTTCCACATTAACCTTGCAAAAAAAATACTGATTGTACCAAAGCCTTGGCTGTAGTTAGAATTAAGTTACTTTATACAAAAAGGTGTATAGGTATACATTTATATATAATGCCCAAAACAGTGCCTTGTATACAGTAAAGAAAATGCCATGTAAATGAAATATTGCCATCCCTATAAAAGCATATAAGATTTCTATACATATAGAATCCTCGTCCTAGGCTAAAACAGAACTGCGCTGAGTTGAAGGACAATTTTTATTAGAGTGAGATTGTAGCAAACAAGAAAGAAACAAACAAAGAAAAGAAAAAGAAATTCAAAATTCCTAGTCCATCTCACACACACACTGGAGAGGCTTATTTCATGGACAAGAACATCTTAGGAAGAATGAACCTCTCCTGAGCTTGCTGCACCTGGATACAGCTGACCTCAGTGTCAAGAAACCACAAGCAACAACATGGATAGAAGGGTGAATTTCCCAGGACATTCTTGGCAACAGGCTTTTAGACCCACGACTTAGGTTGGCACCATACTAAAACCACTGGTCTATGGCATCAACCCCGGCATACAAGAGAAGAATTAAGGATCCCTTAGAGCTTTCCCTCACTTTTGAGATCTCCAGGGGATCTGAGGTGTAAACAAAATGCTTGGACTGACTCAGAACCAAAACCATTAACAGTTCATTTACTGGGCAGAAAGCCGTTACCTTCGGCCCTCCAGCTGGGCTCGCAGTCAAGGGTCTGGCTAGAAGGAGGCTCACGTGGAAAGCAACAGCTGGTTTCAGACAGTGTTTCAGATGACGACTTAATGACTCCTTAGACTTTCCCCATCCTCTGACTCAGTTCTGAGCAGTGTGCTAGCAGGTGGTGAGACAGCTCCTGGAAATGGCTGGGCTCTTGGCTACAGTCCAGTTGCAGTACTATAATTTTGTGCCTACAGCAAACCTTTCTCCAAATTACACCCACACTATAATCAGCTGCAGAGGCCTTTTGTGACTATTTATAAAGGGCATGCTTTAATTCACCCTTATAATTTAGCTGGTAACATTTTCTGGAAAAGTTCTAACAGCTTTGAAAGGCAGAACCGCTGTTATTAAGAGCAAGGTCTCCTTAAAAAGTGTAGAGTGTGCCACAGGGCCATAAAATGCTAATTAATACAGCTGCCACCAAATTCTGATGTAAGAGACTAGATCTTGGGTGTCCAACCACACACCACACGGGCCTCTTTGGCTTTTGTTGTTGTTGTTTTGTTTCTGTTTTTGTTTGTTTGTTTGTTTTGTTTTGTTTTTTTGGTTCGGTTTGGTTTGGTTTGGTTTGGTTTTTTTGTCCCCCCTTCCCCCAGCAATAGCAAACAACCTCCTGAATTATCTTGGCCTATGTCTGGCCTAAACTAAAAATTATAATGAGATTTGCAGAGACTGCCCATGCGCCAGGCAGATCCTGCACAAGACATGCATGGAGTTCATGTACTGTGTCCAGCACTAAAGTTCTTGGACAGGCAAGATCTGAAGAGCTTGTTAAAGTATATTCAAAGTCAGGAAGTATGTAATGTAGCCAGAGAGTCTGTATTTCTATCAAGGTGGCAGCTCACGCCAGGGCAGACCCCTCTGAGAAGTGGTGGAGCCGGCTGTCAGGCTGGGAGTGTCTGGGGAGAACTGTGGGTCTATGTGACAGTATGAGCAACTGCATCAGCAAATCCTCTTGGTGGTGATAGAATTCTAATTGAAGTTGAAAGCTGACCTTCACACTGTCAGTCTTTATCAGCAGTTCTTTTTTATCATCATCATCAAAAATAAGAGAATAAATATCCATAAATGGATACATAAGAATAAATTCACAAATAAGCAGAGTCTCTGTAGCTATACAGATCATACAAATGCACTTATTTCTGTAGGCCATCATTGTATTAAGAGCCAAAACTATTCCTCAATAAATTTATACTTAAATTTATTAAATTTAAATTTTATTGCATTTTATTTATTTATGTTTTGTGAGTACAATTGTGTGGAGTAGGTCATGCATGGGTCATGGCTTCTGGTGTGTGAGTGTGAGGAAAACTTAAGAGTGGGCTCTGTCCTTCCATTATCACCAGGTTTGACAGCAAGTGCCCTTAATCTCTGTGCCATCATGCCAGGCATTCACTCAGATTTAAGATAAGGAAAATCAGATGTTAATCCTTGAAAAGGTAAGTCCTTTCATTTCCCAGTCCCATTCCTCATCAATAAAGTAAGAAAACACAATCACGTGTTCTGTTTTCTCTCTAGGTTTACACTGTCAACATACCAAATTCTTTTAAATTAATGTGGGACATTTGTCTTCAACCTGAATCATGTATTCACTACATAAAATATTATTTATTTGGTCATCTAAATCCACTGAAAAAGTTTTGTCATTCCCTGGTGTATTATGTCCAGCACAATAACAGCAGAATGAACTGAGCAATCCCAGATGTTTAAAGAGGAATAATGCTTGGAATGAAAATGGCTCGTTTACTAATAACCCTGAGTTTATTTTTTATTATTTCATATTTTGATACAGAAACACATCAACAGAATCAGATAGCTGATGAGAATGCAGTTTTCTACGCTACTGTCTAGAAAGCGCCACTCTTTGGGGAGAAAAGCAATTCAGCATTTATAGTTGCACACCAATTCAGTGAGCACAACCTTCACAAATTATAGCACAGTTTCTATTCTTTTGGCTAAAATAAGAGCATTTTAAATGTTTTTTCTTGACTAAAAAAGAGCCCTTCCAGCTTGGAGGAAAGATGATTTAGAAACAGATAGCCCACCTATTAATAGTTCTATGTAGTTAAGTATTTTACTGCTATCTGTTTTATATACCTCCAAAACTTCTGTCTTCACCTTTTGGTCTAGCTTCTTGTTTACATCCAGTATAGGAAAACACAGAAACATAAAGACGGAATTTTACTTGGTTATTAATAGCTCTTTTGTCTTTATACTCCATACTAGGGATATTAAATGGGGCAGTTAAGGTTTACTGTATTAACTTACACAAATTTTACCTATTTTAATTTTTTTCTAGAAATAGTTTCACCTTGACAGAAGATGATAATATAATAATAATAATAATAATAATAATAATAATAGAGAATTATTGTAACATGAATATTGTGTGACATTTTTATTGTCTGAAATAAAGTAATTTAGTACTTCCCTCATGATTCTGTAGTCAATGAATAGCAGATCTGACTTCAAAGCCAATAGTTTTCAGCATTTCACGTTTCCTCAAAATTTCTGCCCCAAACGGCTTCTTAGAGCATAGTATAAAACATAAAAATCTCTCAGAATAGACACTGAGACACAAAATGTTTTAACTTTCTTCTGTGAGTAACACACATTTTTTAAAAAGAAATTATTTATTTTATAAGGACAAAAGAAAGGGCTAGGATGAAACAGGAAGTATTCTTTTTAAAACCGCCCAAGAGTGCTCAAGTTATTTCCGTGATAATCTCTCCAGGAGATTACACTGAGATGCAAGCAGGTGTGGAGGGTGTGACCCAAAGTGTCTCTGCATCCTGCACAGTGCACACCACCTGTTGTGTTTGCCTACCCAGAAATAATTCAGGGCTTCAGCATCGCTGCCTAACGATCTGTGTGCCCGAGGAATACAATGTGCCACGTAATCACCCCACCTCCAACAGCAGAGGATGCTCAGCCACTTCTCATTACAGATTATAAAACCCTATTTCATCAAACTAAGTCAGGAATGCCCACCTCATCATCCCTTTGTCAACAGGATAACTCATGTCGGTAGGATGGCTTCTGTTCACATTCATTTCCTCTTGTTTTTTTTCAAGAAGCTCCAAATCATACCCCCCTTTCCTTTTTTTAACATAAATGTGCTTTGACATATTGATTGACATCAGAAATATAACAGAGTATAGTCTTCACTTTTCAGCCTTCCACTGTACTGTTAAAAAAATGTTGCTGTCTATTATTCTTTTCATTATAGGGAGAAAATTTTTGTTTTTTTTTTTTCAGGAAATAGATTTTTGTAAGATTTATTTTATCATTATTCATGAAGTTGTATGGGGTGTCTGCATATATGTGTCATGTATGTGAGTGCCCGTGGATCCCTTGGACTGGAGTTACAAGTGGTTGTGAGACACTTGATGTGAGCGCTGAGACTAGAACTGCAGGAGCACCAAGTGCTATTAACTCCTGGGCAATCCCTCTAACGGTCATGCCAACCTTTCTCACATTAAAGCGCATGCTGCAGGGTGAAGCACGCGGAACAGTTACGTCAGCACAATAGCAATGCCCGCGTTGACCATTTTCTCTACGTCTGTCAGTCAACTTTTAATCAAGACCCCTTTCTCACAGTGTCTTATTGTCAACATTTATCTTTTCCAAACTAACTGGATAAATGAATCTAATTTACATAAATAAAATCTACTCACTAATTTATATGATGCACCCTAAAAGATATATATATATATAATATTGTATTCATATAAGGTGAGATTGTCAACATCCAAGAGAACAATAATACTGATTGCATATGAAATACCTTGGCATCTACATGTCTCCCAAATTGTACTCATTTGAAACATCCTTGAAGGCAATGACCATCGGATAGAGATGATTGCACAGCTGCTCATTAGGTCATGTCTGTACAACCTGATGTAAGACCTCAGCAGATTTCAGAAGTTGTACCTTTTTGTGTTTTCTACATCCAAACACTTCTAACTGATGTATTTTCAACTTTATTATTTAATTTCAATTGCCAAATAATGTAATTGTATGAATATTGTATAAACATAGTTCTTAAATACTTGCATTTATCCCAGAATAGTCAAATTAGTGTAAGTAGAATACTGTTGCCTTACAAAAATTGTGGGAGTAACCAACCGTTCTCGGATAGAATTTTGCTCACTCCATCAGATGGTTCCCATGTATGACACTACTGGGGTAGCCAACAACCTGAGATTAGATAGGCTTAGGGGAAAGCCAGATACTATTCTTCTGTTAAAGGAACATAGCAATAAAATAACTCTTAACATTCTGATATATTCATAGATCAATGCCTCAATCATCTACATCAGAGACACTTCCTCTGATGTGCAGAGTGATGGCCCTTGGAACAAACAGTTCTAAGTAGAGCATCCTCACCAAACACCTACCCTCAGGGTTGAGGGCTTTCTACAGAAATAGAGGTAGAAAGATTTTACGAGCCGGTAAGGATAGAGGACACCAAGGACTCAAGGCCTTCTGAATGCGGCAGAAACGACAGACGTGAACTCATAGAAACTGACAGCACACACAGGATCATCACAGGTCCAAGTTGGACAGGATCCCAGTGCTAAGAGGGGGAAGGGGACACACACTTTCATGCCTAGCCAAGAAGCTATCTCCAATGGGTAATCACTTAAAAAGGAAGAATTTGTTTTCCCCAGTGGAATCTCAGTGGGTATAAAAACTACACTGTGGAGGCTCTGTACCAGCATTATATGAATAACAGAAAGTGAATTCAATGGTGTTCTTGAAGAATTTTTTTCTTCTCATGTTGGTTTGTTCAGGCATTTTTCATTCTTTTGGTCTTTTTGCTACTATATTATGTTTTTTTTATTTTGTATTTTTATGAGCTTTGTTTATGTCTGTGTGTATCTGTCTCTGTGATTCTTCTGCTTTGATGTTGTTTTAATTCTGATTTGTTTTTGTTTGTTTGGTTTTTTTTTTCCTGTTTGGTTGGGGCGGGAAGGAACTGGGAGGAGATAGGGGAGAGTAAACCGTGATCAGAATATACTGTATGGAAAAAATATTTTTAATTAGAAAAATTATCATCACCTCAAATATTTATCAATTTTTTGTGGCAAGAACATTTTACATCTTCTCTTTTAGCTGTTTACATGTGTTTATTTTTCGTTTCTATTTAAAAATCCTTCTTGTGGTTTCGATGGAGAAAATTTCTGGAAAATTTTGTATAATTCTTTGTCTCTCTGTCTCATTCTGCCATACATACAAAGACACACATGCACAGAATGACAAACCACTATATAAAATTGAGACCTGCTAAATTGAAATTAAATTTAAAAGGATATTTTAAATAAAACAATGATAATCTAGAAACTTTACTCCATGTGGGCTGTACCCTTCATTTCTTAAGGAATTATATCCTCACATGCAAATTATCCAGCCTCACTGGATAGAATGCCCAGTGTAATGCACAGTACAGCCGAAGCAAACAATTCAACCCTGGGGATAGCCACAACATCTTGGTGTACATTAGGCAGAAGAATGAAACACACCATTTTTCTTACCTTAAAGGTATTATTTCTTTCACTCCTGACACTCACGATGATACTACTGGAGGACTGAATTGCAGGGGAAACCTTGACTCTATCCATCTTCCCGATTCATTTCTCACTTTCTTGATATATTTGGAATTATTTTTTCCTTTAAGAGCCTCAGAGCTTTGCGAACCATTCTGCTCATAGACATGTCATTTTTGCAAAGCAGTGTTTGGAGGGCTTGTGAAGCACTGTGTTTTCTCGCCTCCCTGTTCCTTAAAGAGAGCTGTAACTGACATCTTGTGAAACACATATATATATTAGTTGTGTGTTGAAATTTAACAAATCACTTCTTTCCCTGACTCATAATTAATTCAGTCTTATTTACGTGCACAGTCATTTGTGCACCTATGGTAAGTGTTTCTTTTAAGTGTTCCTTTTAACTCTAAGGGTCATCTGTGACAATGTAAACTCACAATTTGGCCTTCTCAGTGAGCAGTTTCTAGAGTGGAGAGTGAAATTCAAGCACATCTGCCAGCATTCTTTGACTAAAGATGCTTTGAGGTGAAATAATCTTTTAAATTTTCCTCTCTAGAATTGCTAAACAGCAGTAAAATGAATGTGAGATCCAGGGAAAGGTGTGTATCATTCCTGAAGACATTTATTCTCTTTCCCTTCCCCTTCACAGGCTTTGAATCTCTAAGACTTTCTAAATATAACATGAATATACGTTCTGTTCATCTCTGCTAACACAGCCTCAGTCCAGGTCACCAGCACCTCTTAATTAAAATACTTTAACAAACAGCCATCCCACAGGGCAATCAAGCCTTCTTCCAACTCCTTCATACCACAGCTCAGCAATGCTTTCACACACATTTCAGAGAAAGCTCCGGCCCTCTAGCAGTCCCTGGTTTGTCCATGTATAAAATGCAATCACCCAGTATAAACCTCTCCATCGAGTCTCATTACAGGTTTGCTCACTGTCATTTATGCATTCTCGAATAAGAAGGTTTAGCTTGTGGCTTCCACACGCAAGAGTCTGATCTCCATGTCTTTCTTATGCTATTGCTTTTGGCTAGAATACATTGTGCACATTGGCTAGAATACATAATAGGCACAGGTACATCTACAGAGCATAGGTATCCTTGAATACCAGAATTCTACTGTTACTTTACTCTCCTGACTGATTTTAATTATGTATTAGAATCACCAGACAGTTTTAACAATCTCACTATCTGGGTCATAGCAAGACCCATTAAGTTAGGCTAGAATGTTGGTATCAGCACTTTTTAAACTTTTCAGGGCATTCTATTGCATAGTCAAGGGTGATGTTGACTACAAGAGATTTATCTAATTCTTTCCCTTAAAGAAAAACCTAAGCTTCCCACTGCTATAGTATCCAGAACTTCAATAGGTCTGAGTAAGGCCATATATTTGCACCTCGGTCATAAGAATATTGTTAATAGTTTTTTAAATACAATGTCTTATTAATGTTCTGTATTTTAAAAATAACACTTGCTAATCCTTAATTGGATCAGATTTCCTTCATTCCACAAAGTACAATACAAATCAAATATTTTCACTCATTGAAAACTGTATTGATATTTTCTAAATATGAAATGTTCAGTATGATTATCACAACCACTAAATGAATTCTGCAAAGAACTTTTCAAATAGTTATATGTGAAAATTATGCATTCTGTAGGCATAAATGTGTGCTAAGAAGATTTTTATTCTCAACATGTCATTGAAAACTCAAGCAAATAGCAGCAAGAGAAAAGGCTTCCCATAATCACCATTTAAAATTTAAAATTGTTAATCTTATTTGTAATTGACAGAATATATATATATATATGTATTGCATACAACATGTTTTGAGATACACGGTGTGGAATGACTCAGTTGAGCTAGTTAATATATGTATTAGCTTATCTCATTAAATGGCTCAGTTCAGCACTTCAACAACAGATTTCATTCTCGCTAATTTTTCCTTTCAGCGGATGATGGACATAACACTACATTTTGACACATACTCTTGTGCACTGGGATGTAGATTGAAATCACAGGCCTGAACGCCTGAATCCTGGTCCTAGTTTCATGTCAAGCTAAGAACATGTTTGGGACTTAACCCGTGAGTTTCTAAACTGTCTTGAAAATTTCAGCAGAAAACACATTCTTCTTATAAGAGGCAGGGGCATGTGGAATGAGTGATTGAAAATAATTCAAAGAAAGGTCTACCAACAAAGCTGTGGGCAGCATAAAGAACAACAAGCCTTTCCAAGAACCCAAGGATGGGTTAAAATAGAAAAAAGATTTGTTACCGCTAGCTGTAAGTACACTAGAGAAAAAGCAAGACAGAGATGAGAGCTGAGTCTGTGGAAGGGAGATCACTGTTGCCATGCACAACATAGTCATTGCCAAAACAGTAATTTGACAGGAAAGGCACAGGAAACAAACACTCTCCTCTCTCCTTCCACCCTATCATCTTGTTCTGGCAACTTTCACTGACCAAATCTTACCTCAGTTCAGTAGTTTCTACAGTTGTCACTATCAGGGGGACTGAGGACAGAGAAAAATAAAAAGATCTGGATAAATGATTGGAGAATAATAAACACATCATGAAAGGTATTTTAACTCAAAATATGTTCTGGAAATTATTTTATAATATTTAATAAAAATGTAAGAATTTAAATTGTTACTTGTACGATATTGTACAGGCAGATACAAGTCACTATAATTTGTTGAAACCCACATAATGCACAATATGACCCTACTGTGAACTGTGACTTCAGTAAATTATCTAGATTGACTTAACAGTTCTAAGAAATGTAAGCTCACTCCTTAGTCATCAGGGAGATGCAAATCAAAACGACCCTGAAATTTCACCTTACACCCACCTGAATGGCCAAAATAAAAAACTCAAGTGACAATACCTGCTGGAGAGGATGTGGAGAAAGGGGAACCCTCTTCCATTGCTGGTGGGAGTGTAAACTTGTACAATCACTTTGGAAATCAATCTGGTGCTTTCTCAGAAAATTAACACTAATGCTATCTCAAGATCCAGCTATACCACTCCTATGCATATATCTGAAATATGCTCAAGTATACAACAAGGACATTTGCTCAACCATGTTCATAGCAACTTTATTCATTAATAGCCAGAATCTGGAAACAACCTAGATGCCCCTCAACAGTGGAATAGATACAGAAATTGTGGTACATTTACACAATGAAATACTACTCAGCAATTAACAACAATGAAATCATGAAATTTGCAGGCAAATGGTGAGAACTAGAAAAGATCATCCTGAGTGAGGTATCCCAGAAGCAGAAAGACATACATTGTATATACTCACTAATACATGGATATTATACATATAATACAGGATAAACATACTAAAATCTATAATCTTAAAGAACCTAAGCAACAGGGAAGACCTTACAGAAGAGACTTAATTCTCATTCAGAAGGGCAAATGGAATAGACATTAAAAACAGGAGAAGACAAGGACCTGGACAAGAGCCAACCACAGAGGGCCTATGAAAGATTCTATCTAGCAGGGTATCAAAGTAGATGCTAAGAACCATAGCTAAACTTTAAGCCAAGTATAGAGAATCTTAGGGAAGAAGGGGGAGATAGAGAGACCTGTAGGGGACAGAGCTCCAAAAGGAGACCAATAGAGCTAAAAATCCTGGGCTCAGGGAGTAGGGGGTACAGCAGAGGCCAATACTCTAACCAAGGACCATGCATGGAGAGGACCTAGACCTCCTGCTCAGATGTAGCCTATGGGCAGCTCAGTCTCCAAATGGGTTCCTTAGTAAGGGAACAGCGGCTGTCTCTAGCATGAACTCAGTGGCTGGCTCTTTGATCACATCCCCCTGTGTGTGTGTGTGGGAGGGGGGATGCAGCCCACAAAGGAAGGCAATTCAGTCAGTCCTGATGAGACCTGATAGGCTATGGTCAGATAGGATGGGAGGAGGACCTCCCTATCAGTGGACTAGGGGAGGGTCATAGGGGGAGAAGAGGGAGGGGGGTGTGACTGGGAGAAGAGGGAGGGGGCTACAGCCAAGTTACAAAGCAAATAAATTGTAATAAATAAATAAATAGATAAATGAATAAATAAATTTTAAAAACAAATGTAGCACACTAATGAAAGTTGTTAAAATAGGGAAAGTTGATGGGGAATAGAAGTACAGATTATATTCTTCAGTTTGTGTGTATATTTGTGTGCCTATGCAAATTCAAATTCTGTTGTTGGATTTTGTTTTGTTTTATTTCAAAAAAGAGTCTTTTGAATCATTTTCATGCACAGTTCTACCATGCTGGAAAACCAGTGATGAGGTCACAATGTTGTGCGCTCTATCCTATAACACTTAGCTATAAGAAGTAGACAGTGAAGCTGAGAAACACATTTTCTAGTGATACTTTGGGCCATCAATTCCTACCACTAAGAGTTACTCATCCTCCCTCGTCTAAAATGCACACTTCTCCTTTCTTTATTTTGTTCACACAGAATGGCAAAACCTTTCTCCTCAGCTTCTCAAACTCATTCAACAATCTCATAGCCCTTGCAGTTGCTTCATTTTTCACTTTAAGTTTAAATAACCTTTTGCTGATATTTTAAATGTGAAGGACTTGCTCTCTGTAGACACTGAAGGAATATACTTGGAAATGTTTTCATTGTCGTTACGCCAATGACTCTTCTGCTGATGAGTGTTACTCAGGTGCACGTGGGAACTGAAAAGCTCCCGAAAAATATCAAATATGGGGAAGGTGGTTTGTTCAGTCAGTAAGTATTTAAAACTAAAAATGCAGGCCTTACTTTAGATCCCTAACAGCCAAGTAACAAGCCAGGAGAAGTGGACCATACCCGTAATACCGGAACTGGGGTTGCAGAGACAAGCAGATCACTGGAACTTGCTGGGTAGCAAGGTTCGTGGAAGAAGTGAGTTTCAGGTTCATTGAGAGACACTGTTGTCAAATAATAAGGTCAAAAGCAATAGAGAAAGATACCAGTATAGATATTATTCACATTCAAGCACATGAGCATGTACATGCCATACGCATGTTAATGGAAAGAAAGAATATTCAATTTAAAATATTCTATTTTCTTTTATATCTACCTTAGTTCAATATTGTTTTTCTTATTGTAAGTACTCTGAAATACATACGGTGTGCCAAAATGAAGACCCTGCTCTGCAAGGATATCTAGCGTAAGGATTTGAGCACCTTATATTGGTTTTGACGAGGATGACAAAACAACGGGAGTTTATGAGTCTAGTCACTCGTCTGTTCATGTGCGAGTTTGAGTTTTAAGCAGAAATAACGGATGCGATTCTTAAGTTACATTAGAGAAGAAATCAAACATCAAACTATGAAAACAAACGACAACCCTAGGCCTTACATCTCAAACCAGATGCAGAGGGTAAGGCTTTACAGCTGTTTCCTGACACTAGCTGCAGTAGGAAGGCGTGTGTCCGAGAGGAGCTGGCATTAAAGGCCTCTTCACCTCTTCGCTAGAACACAGACTGTCTTTATCCTCTGCCCCCTTTTCCTTCCCTCCTCACAGCAGCCCTGTGCTTCAGCCTAAACACTGTGCCTCTCTGAGAAGATGACTAGAGTAAATGGTGCTGTCCAGTAGGTCTGGGCTTTGCCTTCTAAGGTTCTCAGTCGCAGGATCACAAAATCTCAGGCTGCTGCTGCGTACTGTGCACAGCCGAGCTTCAGAAGTGCCCCCGAGAGAGTCAGTGAGGGTAGTTTATACCGTTTATGGCTCTGATGATAAGACTAAGATATCAGCCAGAGCACCATATTTCAAATGTGTTTCCATGCCTACATTTTGCTCACTCGTGAGTAACAGTAATCCCGCTGGGATATAAATGACCCAGCCTGCTCTTATCTACACTGTTGTGTGTGCACTGTGACGCTGAGAAGGCTGAGGAACAAACTCTCACACACAGATATGGATTGCTTTTGGATTTGCGGCCCCAGCTGTTGTTTGCAGTACGCGATGCCTTTCATGGGCCTTTTTTCTCTCTCCCATATCTACCCTGCATCTTTTCTTGGCAATTTCATCCCAATTACTGACCTAGTTCATGTAGCTCTGAGACTTCCCAGAAATCTGTGGCAGGTTCAATCTTCTACAAGAAAGGCAATAACTTGGCTATTGCTAGAAAGGAGAAAGAAGAATGAGACAGAGAAACAGAGAGAGGGGGAGAGAGAGAGAGAGAGATTCCTTTTACTTCTTTATAAAACTATTACTTTTTAAAAAGTATTTCAGAAACTTGATCCAAGACGTAGGGTGTTGGCCAAAGGGAGGCTATGATTACAAGAGATATTATTTAAGGAACTACATTTTTTGGCCTGGGTTATATGTTTAGTCAAACTAAGATGAACAACATCTTAGGAGGTAATGAGTTCAGAAACGACTTCACAGTTTGTTCTTGGCTTGATGACCAGAGGTCCTGGGGCTCTGCAACACCCTGGCAAAGCTCTTGATGGGAAGAATGGAGAATGCAGCATGAAAACAGATCACAGTTCCCTCAAGCAAGGAAAAGAGAGCTGTTTCTCCTGCTGCCATCATTGTGTTTCTTCCTGCCAAACTTGGAAATAGCCATCAAGGACTTCCAGTGGTTGTTTTGAAAATGTGCCAATGACTTTGTTTCACCTGCAAGAGGAAGAGAACAGAAATTGGTAAAAATGTGATTACATGTAAAATAAAAGCACAATTTGATGTAAAAAGAAGAGCTGAGCCTGGAGCTCGGGGATAAGCCACTTGCCTCAGATGAGTGAAGCCCCAGGTGTGATCCCCACCATAGCCCCAAACAGAAAAGAAGCAAGAAGAAAAATGCACATGCCTTCCAAGAAAACCTCTCTTGATATTTTATAAATACATTGTATGGACAGTCAGTAGCCACATCATACAATATACACAAGCACAATATATACAAGCAGGTAAAGGGGGGGAATAAATTCCTTCTTATATATATAAAAATTCAAGCACAAACATGTAAGCTACCCACTGCTCTTACTGAGTTTTTAAATATTGATAATTTCAGAGGCACAAAGGCTACAAAATTTAAAATGGCATACTTTTTTTAAAAGCTTAATTGTTTAGGTTTTTTCATAGTTATATAGGTCCATGAGCGCTAAGTGATATGTTTTTAATTTTTAGCATTTTGCTTCAGTCACATCTAATACATATTCATTACATACACACAGATATATATCTATACACAAATATATTCATTGCACAAGGCAATGAAAACAAATATACAAACTAGGCATGAGGTTCTGATTGGATTTTAATGTTATAATTTCCATGTACCCTGGGCTAGTTTCTGGTGTCTCAGCCAGCAAATTGGGTTTGACATTGGACTGTTTTTCTTTAACTAGTTGGGAGACCCAGATTTTATTCCTGAAATGTTGCCAAAGGTGTCAACAGCAACAGCAAGAACAGTACCAGTGCCCCACATTCCCCTGATAATCTGAATTAATCATCACACAGACAGGCATTTACTCCCTCTGGTCAGTGATCTGAGGAAGGAACTCTCAGTCTCTAGTAGAACAGAACGAGAACATTAACCCGTCAGAGTTCAATGCTCCGGGAATGAAGCAAAGTTTGCAGTGTGTATGTAACCAATAAGCTTGGGAAGGCACTCTGTGCTCCAGCCTCCAGTGCTCAGACCCACACATCCTTTTCCAGATGCAGATCCTGCCTGTCGCTGGAGAGCACGCAGTGCATGGGGTACGGTGGTGCCTCATGCTTCCGAGTGTTCATTTCTAAGGTTTGACTTTGGTCGTCCTCCCAATCGTTCTCCCAACCAGCAATTCATTGTTGTTTCATAAACTGCCCTCCATTTTCTTTTTTTGGTCGGAAGCCAAATACTGTGGGATAGTAAGAAAGAGAATAAGGTATTCAGTAAATATGCAGGTGGTGATGCTGGCAGAAGCGTTGTGGGGGAGGAAAACAAAATCATATCCCAAGCATTCTTTCCAAGATGACAGCAGTCCAGTGTAAGCATTCTGCCACTATGTGGCTCACTAGTCCCTTAGGAAATGCTTGCTTTGCTGGAGGCTCAAAGTTGCTCTGTAGTATTGGTTGAATAACCATTCAATGTGGTGATTGCCATTTGAGCATTAAGAGGAAAAGAAAAATCTTTAGTTGTTCGGAATTACTTTCTTTTTTTTTTTTATTCATGAGCCCAGTAAGAGTATAATAATAATAATAATAATAATACTGAGATGACCTATGAAAAAGTGAATGTATTAGCAAGAAGCATATTGTTACAATAATCACCCAGGGCCTTCCTTAAAATGGTTAACGAACATTCATATATATTTTGTATATCATCTGGATGACCAAGCAGTCTGCCTTACGAGTCTTTGCTCATTAATTAATACACATCTGTACAATTAAAGATGTAATATGGTCTTAACATTCTGATTACTGAAAGGTCATTTTCTTGCTCTCTCCAATGGCATTTCTGAATGGAACTGCAGTAACACTGTAACATACTTTCTGACTTAGACACCTGAGCAGAAGCCCAAGGAGTCTTTGTATCAAAGTTGAAATAAGAGTAACAGTTAAGCAGGACTATATACCTTGAGATTAAGAGCTACCTGTTCAAATTACTTGACTTTTCATGGTATATTTGAATTAGATTTTTATGTATACTACTTTCAGCTGATCATAAAATGATATTGGACATGTTCAGTTTTGTGGAACAATGACACAGCTTACGAGGGACTAAAAGAACATGGTCAAGTTATCATTTATAATGAGTTATCCTATCATTTCAAGGGCAAAAACCCAAGATAGGAGCTAATTTTTGAAAAGAAAATAGTTAGTTCTGCTTTGCATATAATACCTAGGGATAGCCACATGTCATGTACACACCTCAGTTTCAATCCAGCGCTCAGAGGTGGGACAGAATGACTACAAACTGAGATTCAGTTTCATAAATAAACAAAGAAACAATAACAAATGTCCTATTTATGTATTGTATTAGCCACCTAGGAGTGTTTTCCAGAAGTGCTAGACAATAAAATGTGTCTTCCACAAATTTCCCAAGTACCTTCTGATTCCACAGATCACAAATTCTGAGTAACAAACAACACATATTACAGTTCAAGCTAACTATGGTCTTCTTTAGTTCTTCTTTATAAACACAAAAAGTAGCTTTGTGTGCTACTGGTAGGCAGATCAGAACATCCTAGACTGTTACTTTTGCTGCCTTCAGCATCAAAAATCCAACCAAGGGAAACAGAGATAGTTCATATAAACTAAACACACATACACAAGCACATACACACATGCACGCACACATACGAGTGTGCTCGAGAAGAAGAATTTGTGTGTGGATCTACAGTGCCCGTGTAAAAAGCCAGGGGTGGCAATCCTAGCCCTGGGGAGGCATAGGCTGAAGGATAGCTTGGGCTTCCTGCTTGACTAATTTTGCCAAATTACTTAGATTCATGTTCACTGAAAGACCCAGTTTCAAGAAATATTGTGGAGCATGATAGAAAAAGATACCGAGTATCAATGGAGACTCAGTGTCATACCAAAGTGCTCCCTGTCAATATGTACAGGTGCATAGGCGTCACCGTGCACATATAAACACACAACACACACAATCTCTCTCTGTCTCTCCCCCCCCCCGTCTCCTTAAAATATTGGCAACTCATAACGGTAGTATGTGGAGTGATAATTCTTTTTCATGTTATACCAAATATTTTAACATGTCCAATGTGATACCTAGAAAACTCCACTAAAATTGGAATTTTCAAAAGAAATGTTATTATTCTACCGACACATCCATAGTCACTGGAACTTCAAAGTCTTCAAGGTCCAAGTGACATGATGTCCTCAGTCTAATGAGCAAGCATGATGGCCTGAGTAATAATCCCTAAGAAAACATAATCTGACAGAAATCTGAGTTGATATCATCCTCAGATAAGATGATGAAGATACAGTTTCCTCCATGACAAATGAGAGAAAATCTCTTTCTGTTACTCTGTGTTAATTACCGTAGAGGAAAGGAAGTGATCCAGGCAACAAACCGCATGCTAGAGGCTAAATTGATTTATGGCAGTGGAGATAAGACATCTGGAACAACAGCTGAAATTAGAGTCCCTGCCAGATTAATCACATGGTAATAAAATCATTCTCTACCAGATCCGCATATTGTCTGCACAATACAAAATAGTTGAGAAAGCTGGAAATGTCATTTTAACAGTTCAACCTGAATTTTTAAATATCTGTTAGACGTCACAGCAGTCTTCGACTGTGTATACAGATTCTGACATTTAATATTTATTTATTTTAATTTTTTTGTGGCAGTGGATACTGAATCAACTCTCTCCTGCATGTGAGTCAAACACTCTGTCACTGAGCTCTCTCTTCAGCTAGCCTTTCCATTGGTTTATCAGGGTGACTTATTTATTGTGAGCAGTGCATGCTCGCGTGAGAATGTCACAGCACACATGTGGCCACAGACAACTTGCATCTGTCTTCTCCTTATACCAAGTGGGTCCTGGGGATAGAACTCCAGTCATCAGGCTTGACACCAGGGGTGTCTTCAGCTGCTGATTGCCCAGCTCTGATTAATTAATTAATTAATTAGTCAATCAATTCTTTCTTTTTAATGTCCTTTGAAATTAAGTTGCTAAGCCGAACAGATTACTTGCCTCTGTAGCACAGGCAGTTCTGAGCTGCAGAGCCTCCACTCAGTCTTCTGAGATGGAATTACAAGGTTGAACTGAAGATGAGCTCTTGGGCAGCTTCTGCTTGCCCCTTCCTACTTGGGCACTTCTCTTGTGCATGGCATAACGCAAACATGGAGACTTTGTCAGACTATCTATGTCTCTTCCCATGTCATAAATATTTCTGGCCAATGCCCAAATTTAAATCATTCCGTTTCGACCAATGTCTCCTGACGTTATAACCTTGTGCTTGCAACTAGATCGATACAACTGAGTGTCAAAACAAAACAAAATAAAATAAAGACAAATATTTTCCAAAGCTGCCTGTTTAGCCTGATCATGATGAGACCGAAGTTGTCAGGCCATTTTGAAGCACTGGGTAGTAGTCTTAGTTATAGACAGATATCCAAAACTCACTGCTCAGCTGGGTGGTGGTGGTGAATGCCTTTAATCTCAGAACTTGGGAGGCAGAGACAGGTGAACCTCTATGAGTTTGAGGCTAGCCTGGTCTACAGAGTGAGTTCCAGGATGGCCAAGGTTACATAGAGAAACCCTGTCTCAAAAAACAAAACACAAGAATGAAAATAACCCCATTTCCACCACCACTACCAGAACTACTTCGTTACATTGCTCTTATTTACTTCATACCCATACCCTTGATCACTATATATATATATATATATATATATATATATATATATATATATATATATATATAACTGTGGCAGTCCTGCAGTACTGACCTTGGGGAATTTATTAGGGTTTCTTTAAAGGAAATGGGCTTTCCATGTCTCTCCAAAAGGCTCCAGACCTATAAACTGCATTAATTCTAGGACTTGCCCTTGCCTGAAAGGCTGTGGTATTTCATCACAGTGACTAAAGTATCTATTCACTAACAGGTTTTTAATCAAATATCAGATCAAAATATGTTAAATTAATCAAGTACACGTTTCTCAGGCAGCCTCACCATCAAGACCCATCTACTCTCAGTCAAGTAAGTTTGCCTCTACCCTTCTGCAATTGTCTCCAGAAGGCTGGTGGGGCTTCTTGACCACTGCATCCTAAGATCTTCGGTTGCTGAAACGCACCTCCAACCTCAGAACCCAGAAAAGAGGTCTCAGAAAAGAGGTGTGACTTTGAGGCCAACCTAAACTGTACCGGGAAAACCTGTCTCCCAAAGCAAAACTGGTGACCTAGAGCAGTGTTTCACATCTGTAATCCCAGCCCTTGAGAGACTGAAGCATGAGAGATTGTCACACAGGCCAGCCTGGACTACAGATTAATGACCCTATCAATAAAAAGTGAAAATGAGATAGCGTTCACCTCAGTGGCACAGTCTGTTACGCGTTTTCAAGGGGAGGACAGACACCTGTGTGCTTTCCAAAGAAAGTGACTCCCTTTTACAGTCCATCACTCAAAGCTTTCCAGGCACACAGGCTAAGGACGTGTGTGAGAGCATCTCTTGAGAAGTCATTTTCAGCCTAACTACATCTCTGTGTTTGAGGTTTGCTAGCGTGCAATACATTCCGGAAGTTATAGCACCTCCGCCGTACTGCTTCGTTCAGGTTTAAGTCACTACACTGAGGGAAAGCGTTGGAGCCACTCTGAGCTGTTGCAGGTCGCAGGTCCTCCACGGAGTCTGCGGGAAAGTACTCATGACAACAACCTCTCCTGGCACAAGCTACTGGCTTTCAACCTGCCATAAAAGCGTTAGAATCATTCTTACTCATGTTCTTCCCCTGATTGCTATTAACATGACTTCAGAGAATATTGTCTTTGGGAGGGTTTGTGTCATTTGTCCCTGGTTGGAGGACCTAAAACTTCACTGCTCATTCTCTGTGTGTCTGGAAGCAATGGAGGCAGAGCTTAATAAAGTCACAATGGCTTTATTTACAATGGTTTCCATGTAAAACCCTCCCACTGGTTCACATTTTCCAGCACTTGGTCACTAAGCTGAGGGGGCTATTTAGGATGTGGCGGAACTTTCAGATGTATTTTTTAGCTGTCAGAATTGGGCCACCGGGGGGCGGAGCATGAATGTCATAGCCTTTTCCGGTTTTGCCTAAGCTCCCTGCTGCCTGGTCTGGCTACCACGCAAGAAGCAGCCACCACTTGTTTCTGCGGTCACATGCATGCTCTGCTTGACTTTTTCCACATCATGATGGATGGTTCTCTTCGAAACCATAAGCCAGAACTCCCTTAAGTTGCTTATGCTAGATATTTTGTCAAGGTGACAAAAACAGCAATAACTGCGTAATTGAGGTCAATTAGAATCTGCAGATAAGGGGAAGATGGTGTCCGCAGCTCAGGACATGAGCAGCTACTGGTGGAAAACTAAGGGTCTGGGGTGTGACCTAATGAACATGCACAGATTTTATTCCAATTCTTAGGACTGTAATCCTCCCTAATCAATACCCCAGCTTTTCAGTGAAAGACCTAGTAATAGAACTAAAAATTCAGTTTTCCTTTTATATTTAAAACTCACAAAATCAAACCTTATTTCTGTTGTTTTTTTTCTTTTAAATTCTAGTACCATTTCTACAAGTCAACAAAAATTTATTTTAAGAACACTCAAAAGTGTTGTTTCTCAGAAGGCACCTTACTATTAGCTGTGCATTTTTTGTCAACTCACCAGAACCTTTCTCCTACTGGCATGCTATTGCTTTGGGCTTGCATTTGTGATTTTATCTTCTGAGTACTGGCATCTAAAGAGCCAATCCTTGGTCCCTGCCTGTGAGAGTCTGAGGTCAATCCCGGGCTCCAAAAGCCTATCCTTGTTCCCTACCTGTTACGGTCTGATTCTGAGTTATCGTTTTCTTTATCTACCGCATCATCTAGGATTTGGTGACCAACACATAACACATAAAGGAGGAAGGGACTTAACAGAGAGCATTAGAACCTTATAAAACCGTTAGAAAATCTGACTTGGAACAGGCAGCAAAAATTTACTATATTCAGGAGATCAAAAAGTAAGAGATTTTTTTTTCATCCTTTTACTAAGGAAGAAAAAAATATTTGATATTTTTGTTGTATAAGGAACAGTGCCTAAGGCAGGTGCTTACAATCCTGACCTCAGCTCCACACACTCCTGTTTTGTAAAGTGATAAGACAGAGCAGAGTAGTTTTTTTTTTTTTCCCTTAGTCCTGAGTATTTCTTCCTGCATCCATGGCAGGATCATCAGCAAGTGTAGACACTTGGTTGGTGTCTGATTTGCTGCAGGGACTAAAAGTGTTTGGCTGGCAGTTGTGTGTGGCTGTTGTCATTCCTTCTCCATCCCTGCTCCCTTCTAATTTGTTACCATCTTCTAAGTAAGGGATTTTAAGGGAACAATTTCTGAAGCTATTGCCAATCACAAAGTAGGGGATCCAAACTGGAAACACTCCCCAAGTCTCCATCAGCTCATTTACAATGCTACTTACCAATGCTTTCTTTTGTTAACACAAAGACACAATTCCCCCACAGTTCCCTCACACTTCTGTATGTGTCACAAAGGAAAACACTTACTGGTATTTTTCTAGGTTATGTAGCAGGTAACCTTGGAAGATAAAGATTATGTCTCCCTTCAGAGCAAAAGTTATAAAAAAAAAATGACTGCAAGAAAAAAAAAAGAGGGCTAGAGAGATGGCTTAGCAGTAGGACATTGGCTGCTCTTTCAGTGGACCTGTGATCAGTTCCCAACACTCACAGGACAGCTCACAACTGTCTGTAAGTCCACTCTCAGTGGATCTGATATCCTCTTTTGCCTTCCAGAGACACCCAGAACAGAGATGGTAAACAAACACACATGTAAACAAAACACCCATACTTTTTTTTTTTTTTTTTTTTTAATTTATAAGCCCTGCGAACAGAATTCTTCCCCTGTCACTTGTGTCACTGTGAGTTCAGCTCCCATCAAAGGCTCTTGCTGCTGCCTCAGGGCATCTGTGTCTCACAGAGCAAAGCCAATGCTAGCTGGCTGGTCTCTGCTTTTGCTCCCAATAGGAAAAGTTTTAAATTGTCTAGGCCAAAACACACATGCATATATACACAAATAAAAAATAAATCTTTTTAAAAGCCTTACAAAAATTAATATTCAAAATGTCTTACTCTCCATTTGGTTTTCAGTTTTAAATGAGTGAACTATACAAAGTCTCTAATCCATATAATTTTTTTGGTTTTTTTTTTATTAACTTCTGAAGTTAACTGCTTCAGAAATATTTAAGACTGTGAGTTTAGCTACATTTTTTCCCTTGAGGTATGCTTTTTTTTTCTCAGACTTCTGAGATAGCTGTCCTCTATAATCACACTTTCTCTCTGAAGCAGTAGATTTTTAGGAATGTTTTATAATTTCCCATTGAATCCTTAAATTGGAAGAGTGTTTTTACCAAAGTGCCTATTATGCTAAATGCAGACATTCATAAGGCAAGATCCCAGAAAGAACTGTAAATGGCATGTTTGAATAAAGTAGAATTGGCTTAAAACGAAATCCATCAGAATGCAGAACACTGACAATGAAGGTATCTCTGAGTGTTTTAGCTAGCCCAAGTCTGCATGGTGCCCTCTTCTTCTACTTCTTTTTTTTTTTTTATTACAATTTATTCACTTTGTATCCCTAGCCCCTCCCTCGATCCCTCTGTCTCTGACATAACTCAATGGTGTCCTGTGTTATACCCAGTTCGCGAGCCCCCCAAAAGATCTACAGGAATCAACTCCATTGCAAAACACATGAGGGTCTTTTTATTGTAAATTACAAGCTGCAGCTTGGGCCTACACAGCACCACCGCCAAAGCGGTGGGAGCTGAGCGCCTCCCCCAGGTTAGTTGGGTGATATATAGATTCTGGTCCATCCCAGCATGCCCAAGGCAGGGGCAATTCCTGCCTGGCAAGCATCTATTGGTCAAGATGCTACATTTTGAATCGATTGGCTATAGGAAGGTCCCCAGACCATTGACCATGATTAGGTGTCCCTCCCTAGGGGGAGGGTCCAGTTTCCTAGCAACTGTATCTCTAGTGGGTGGGGAAAGAATACAGCGAGGTAGCTCTCCCCTCAGGGCATTTACTAACTTCTATACCGCACCTACTCTAGGTCTTAAAGATCACTGCTACTTTATCTTTTGGTCTCTCATCTGTTTCTTTTTGCTTAACATTCCTTGCCATTTCCTTGGTACATAATTTCTCTAAGGTAATTAAGTAGCAAGGGACCTATACAGTTTTATATTCATTGATTAAGAAATTCTGATTCTCATAGTACTGACAAATAATGATGTGTATTGCAAAAAAAAAAAAAAAAAAAAAAGCAAAAAACAGATCAAGAGAGTTTTTCATGAAAGTTATTTTATTAGTGAAAACATTAGAGCAACTCACAGATATTCATTGATAATTACGTGGGTGAAAATACTGATAAATCTACATGTTGGAATTCTGTGTATCATTGTAAACCTTTGTATAAGACTTTTCTTATACATCCAATAGAACGTAATTGAAAAGTGAAAACTGTTTACAATATAAGGTTGAATTTCTATGAAAACAGTTGTTTCTACTTTATAATGAAGGTGTGTGTGTATTGAATTTATCTGTGTATGAGAATTATGAAGACTTATTATGAAGAATTATGCTATAGGTAAATTTTTTAACCTAGTTCTTTCTAATTAATGTGTAGGGGCTATGCAATATGAACAGAAGCCTTCTTGCTTTCTCGGTGTGTAGGATGTCTCCAGATGCCACAGGAGGATTTGGTGAGAGGAAAAGGAACATCATCATCTCAAAACATTTTTTTAGGGTTTTATTTATTTATTTTTTTCATGCATATATATATATATATATATATATTTCAATGCAGTTTATTCAGGAACCTTGAACAATCATCTGACCCTGGGGAAAGCCAGCCCACTTTAAATAGCCTCTGGGTAGCCAACCCCAGCATGCACGTGGGCAATGCAGATAGGTCCACCTACACGGAAGCAAGCCAGATCCTCGGCCTTAGCCAAATGTGGAGTTGTTTGTGACAGAGAGCACTCACCATCAGGAAGGTGGAAGGTGGAAACCAGCTCCATCTTTAAGGCGCGGCATTACGCAGCTCTCTACAGTTCACCCTTTTTGTTTTAGACGCATCAGGCAAGAGTAGAGGTCTGATCTCTGATATTAGAAATAAATTGGGACTTTGTACTGATGTTCATTTAGGTGTCATCCACCCAAAGAGCATCAGACCTGTCCGATACCTTTTTCTCAGAGGCGGGACCTGGGGCATCAACCCGCATGCAATCAGACATGCTCTTCTCTGGGTCGAAAGTGGCTGACCCTGAGTGCAGTGCTTAGCCTCACATCCTGAGCGTAACATTTTAGCTCCCATGCTTGGGGAGACTGTCTTGCTTCAATGACTGTAAAGGCCTGAATGGTCATGGTTGCATTACGCTGTTGTGAGACTCTAATCTTGTATATATACCACAGGCAAACCAAGGAGACCAACACCAGAAGGCCTGCTAATGCTCCCATGCCCGCCCATTCCTTCAGATGATTCATGGCTGCAGCAATCCATGATGATAATCCTGTGGCTAGTCCTGCGTCCACTCTGGTAGAATTTACCGTGACAATGGCCACTCTCAGCTGCTCCATCGTAGTATCGAATTCTCCAGTCCAATTACCTAAAATATAGCTCGACAATTGTTTAGACAGATTTGCAGCACAGGAAAAATTCTCATGTTGTATGCCAGTGACACAATTGATACCCTATGGCAAATCGCTCAACTTGGCTGTCAAAACATTTTTTTTTTCAAAATATAGAACGGATTGAGTTCATCATGAAAGTTTATAAAGATTTGCAGAAACCTCTCAGTTGCAAATTTTGTTTCAAGAACAAATAACCAAAGACACCTTTGCATAAGAAAGTCATAGGATGACAGTGTCCCTACGCATGATAACTGGGGATCCTAACACAGGATATGCACATAAAACTGTACGAATGTTTCCTTTCATGAAGGATAAATTCCCTTGACACTTGTGACGGATGAATGAAAATGGTCCCATAGGCCCATAGAAAGTGGCATTAGCAGGAAGTATGGCCTTGTGGGAGGAGACATATCACTGGATGGGCTTTGAGGTTATGGGTGCTCAATCCAGGTCCAGTGGCTTATTCTCTCTGCCTGCTGCCGACATTTGTAAGGAGAACTCTTGGCTCCTTCTCTAGCACCATGTGTGCCTACCATGCTTCCCACCAGGACAGTGGATTAAACCTCTGAACTGTAAGCACACCCCAGTTAAATGCTTCTGGTTATAAGAGTTGCTGTGGCCACGGTGTCTCATCATAGCAATAAAATCCTAAGACAGCGCCTTAGTATAGAATTGAACTAAATTTTCAATACAAGGAAAAATTGAGAGTTAGAGTCACTAACTACTACTAAGCAAAGTAGGGCTAAGTGAATAGAAAAGTTTCTAAGAAACCTATCAGAATCAATGTGAGTTCTTTACAAATGAACCTTAGAAACACCAAGGTAATTAGGCTCTTGGAAAAATCACTCCATGACAGGGTTTGATGAGTCCACCGAGGCCTTTATCCTGAATAAGCTTGGTCGTTAAAGAAATATTCTTGTTTTCTTTGAAAGAAATATATGTCCATTTGTGATTCAGTTGCCAGTTTCCCCTTAAATACCAGCAGAACCATCTGTTGGAACTTGGTAGAACAGGACATTTGATTAGTGATGCTAAAAGTTGTGCATCATGAACAGAATTTCTACAAATGAAAAGAAAAACAAATAGGAGACGTTAGAGTTGCAGTTTCTAAGCCTGGAGGGCTGGTGTTGAGACTATTCTAAATGTTTGGCAAAAGGATGACAGGGGCAAACTGGTAGAATTCCCGGGATGTGTTTTGAATGTCTCTGGAGAAAGAACTGTGTGTTCTCAACTAACTGCCCATGTGGCCTACACAGCCCCAGGCAGAAAGTTGGCCCACACATAATCCGTGTGTGAATTCTTCCAAGTTTATATTAAATTATCAAACCAGTTTGAAGGACTTCAAAAAAAGAGTCTTGTGTCTCCAAGTCAGCCTAATGGAAGAAATGAAAAGTTTAGTTTAGAGAACTATGACCACATATGATAGAAAACTAGGAATATTTAAATCTGAGAGCTGAGCACAGACTCCACTTGAATTCTTAGAGACACAGGTGATTTTTTTTTTTCCCCTCACGAACCCCTGTGCACTTCAAAATTTTTTTGGCAGGTCAGGAAATAAGACTCTTCTTTTTACATCTGATAGGAATACCATAAGCCAAGGGCCAGGTTGTTTTCCAAAACTGATTTTTAAATATTGTTTCCATAAAATCAACCTCAATTTGCAAAACCAGATTATCTGCACATTATTCTCCAGTATGACATTTCAAAGCCTTGGTAATATAACCAATGTTCCCAATTATATCTTGTTTCAACAAGAACAGATTCTTATTGAACTTATGCCAATAGCTAATTGCCATGAAAATATGAATATTCAATACGAGTTTCCAAATCCTAAAGGCATCAAGTAAGAAGAAGAAGAAAGTATAAGTGTTTCATGTCTGTTTATAACAGTAACGTAAGAAAGCAGAGCAAAGTATCTATATATCTGGGGGGGGGGGGGGAAATGAAGAAACCAGCGTGATCCCAATCCCAGTGTAGGATCATCATTGTCAGAATCCATCAACCATTGCGTACATTGTCTGTATTCCTTCTCAGGTCAGAGGTCACCCTCAAGGTTATGTGAGCTGGTTATGAGAAAGCACAGTGGCTCTGACGTTAATCACAAATACTATCAGAGGGTGCTTTAAAATAAATATCCATGCTTTAAAATTTCGTGAGACTTCCTAAGGGAAATAAAGAAGAACTATAAAACACTTCACCTATAATTTTAATAATTAAAATGCTAAAATCATAATCTATTTTAAGGATTATTCATTTTTCTTTGTTAACAAAGATTTTCCTTGATGGTGAATATGGAGAATTTGTAAAAATTGCAATTAAATGTCCTGATAAGGGACTGTGTATAAATCCTTTCTAACACAGGATTTGTTTTTAAAAATTATTTTAATGGACATGAATGCTGATAGTCATGAAGTTTTCAAAAGCTTCTATCTATTTACATACTTTCTATCTAAAGTTTCACCAAAAGGTGAACTTATTTTCTTCCACATATTTTTTATTTACTTTTTAGTTTTACCAAACTACAGAGAAGCCCTTGGCTCCCCTCAATTTATCCGTGTCTTTGGGAAGATATCTCCCAAAGCAGAGATTTCTGAGAAAGTCTGCTGGCTAGTACCTTCCCAAGTGCCTTCAAGGAGGGAGAGTAGAGGCAAAGCTGAGGTAGGCAACTGTAGCCACCCTAGAGCTAGCAGCCCTAGAGCTGATATGAGCTGTCATGGTTGTCTCAAGGAGAAAAGCATCGGGCCTGCATATTTGTTGCTATAGCACTCATTCTTGATGTCCACTGGGAAAGAGAACAACCTTGAGGCATATTGATACATTTTGGAAGTCCCTTTTCCCAGTAGCTTGGAGGTAGGTAAGTAAGCTCAGGGCAGAACACTACAAAACAAGCCATGCTGAGTACCAGGAAGTCTGCAAAACATCCCAGAAACTGATTGAGCATTCCTTTTGATTCTTGGGTTTGGACCTACTTTTCCTGAAATGTGCTGTTTCATTAACCAATGTTTGATAATAGTAATATGTATTTCATAGCATGTATTAGTATATAATAAACTTGTATGCTATCACATTTTTGTTGCTTTTTTTTAATGTGAAAATTTTAAGTTTCATTCATTATTGTACCAATAAGATCCAGGAAATGGACTGGCATGCAACAGTACTCCATAAATACTGAATGTGTAAAACAACAAATAATGAATGCTTACCTCATTTTGTTCTTGTTCGTTCTTTGCACTGGTTTTATCTGTACCTCGTCCTGCTGAAAAATACATTTGAATGGAAGATACGTCCTGGTAATACATTCCATTCTTTAATTACAGCCTATAGTCATCATAAATTTAAACCATTCCTTAAAATTTACTGTTCAAAGAGCAGGCCAATCCGTTCCTGTCAGAGACAGTCCCTGTCCTCATTACTATGGAGGCCACTTGGATACTGAACTGCCATAGGCTACCTCTGTGAGTGGTCCTTGGCTAGAAAAGACCCCTCACTCCTGATGAGACCTGATAGACCAGGATCAGAGGGAAGGGGAGGAGGACCTCCCTATCAGTAGACTGGGAGAGGGACACAGGTGGGGAAGAGGGAGGGTGGGATTGGGAGGGGAGTCCAGAGGGGATACAAAATGAATAAACTGTAATTAATAAAAATTAAAAAAATCACCGTTCAAAAATTCTCGGTTCAATAGAAAAAAATTCACCTTTCAGCTATGTAATTATTAACCTGCTTTTGAGGACACACAGAGCTGGAGAACACAGCCTTAAAATATTTTCAATCTCTTATCTCTTTCAGGATGTTCTAATTTTCTGACTTTCTTGGTACAATTACAAATTTCCCTCAGAGCATTGATAACGTATCTGAAACTGTGTAGCATTTATATCTTCTGTGGGGAATGTTTACTGTTAATCTGCTCCAAAGTTATTTTACTTCCTGCTGCTGACTCATTGGAGATAAATAGTCACAGCAGTGGTTATTTCGGGTTTTTAATCAACCTGCAGAGTTTTAACGTCTTTCTTCGATTTTTTACTTTTTCCATTTATCTCTCTCTAATCTAATTACTTATTATTTGGGGTCTTCCTGTTTCTTTTTCAGACCACAATGCATGCTGAGCTATTTGACTTCTACAGGGCTAGCAAAGCAATTTTTTTTTGTTTATTTGCTCAGTAATGGCAACACAAACTAATCATTAACAATTTCTGCTATTCTATTAAAGTGCCATGCACACTTTGTTGATCATTTTAATATTTCTTCTAAGATCCTACATTCCTCACAAAATATTTCTGCAAAATTTTTTTATTTACAAAGGAAAATTAGATTGGTCACGCAATTGTCTGTCATCAAGACACACAAACATACAGGAGTCAAATTAAGCTTACCATTGTATGCTATTGCAACAGCACACAAGCATGCTCTTCCTTTTCAGCTGACACTCTCAGACCATAACTGTATTGACCCTGTCTAGAACCTGCCTTAGTGTATGCTAAGAACAAAGATAGTACTTTGGGGACATGCAATTCTTTTCTGTAACCTTATCAAGAAAGAAGTCCTCTCTGTTGTGGCATTGTGACTGAATGCAGAAAGCCTTTTTTAGATTTTAAAGACAGTCTTCTAGATGAAAAGCTTTTTGACAAATGTATCTACATTCATTCACAGATAATTTCTTAAAACTAAGAAAATTTAGTTGACCAACGTCAAGTACCTTAGCAATCCAGCAATTCATGATTGACCTTGATTATCAGCTTAATGAGGCATAGATTCCACTAAGAGATGAAACTCAAGATGTATCTTTGAGAGAGTTTCAAGAAAACTTCAACTTGAATGAGAACTATTCTGAACAGGGGTGGCACCCAGTCTGACTAAAAGAGACAAAGCGAGCTGAGGATCAGGGTTCATCTTCATGTGCTTCCTGACTGCAGATGCAATGTGACCATGCACCTCAGGTTCCTGCTGCCCCATGAGGTCCCCAGCATGATGAACCTATATTCTCTCAAATCTTGAGCACATGTAAAAAGTGTAAAAAGATGTTCTTCTTTTTTATTTTTAATGTCGTATTTCTTTCTTTTTAAATTTCCTTTTATTTATTTTCATGAGTATGGGTGTTTTGCCTGCCTGTGTCTGTTTATCACTTGAATGGCTGGTGCCCTAGAAATCAGAAGAGGAGATAACAATCTTCTGGGACTGGAGTTACGGAAGAAGCTGGAAGATACTGTGTGGGTCCTGGGAATCACACCCAGGTCCTCTAGAAGAGCAGCTAGTGTTTTTAATGGCTGATCTAGCTCTCCAGCCCCGCAAAACTGTTTTTTCTTTTAGCTACTTTTATGGAATATTTTGTCCCAACAATGAGGAAAAAGTAACTAAATTACACATTTTATCATTAGCACTGGAAACTTTGAATTTTTAATGGTTTTCTGAGTTGTATTGTACTCAAGACCAAGTTTCCATTCTCTTTTTTTAAACTCCCCCACAGTATTACAATTATTCATCCAAATTGCCTATAAGCCTTCTCTCAATGGGCAATAATTCCTATAGAACAATGACTGCTCCCATGCTTAAGAAAAATACTACACACAAAGTAAAATAAGGCATTTGGGATTTTGATTGCTAGAAGGATGTTTTAAGTTTATATAGAAGAAACTAAATGAGGACAAAAATCATGTTAAGTAGTGAATTGTCACTTCATTAAAATTTACTTTGAAATTTTATAGCGTATACTGATAGTTTATGAAAGCTGAGCTAAGTCATAGTTCCTGCCTGTTCTCCCAGTATTCAGGGTACTGAAGCAGGACTGTTGCTTTAAGTTCAAGGTAAGCCTGGGTTACAGATCAAATTGGGCTATAGTGTGAGACTGTGTTTCAAAAAAACATATAAAGAAACAAGAGAATGTGGAAATAAATACAAACAGAAGTAATAGGGCCAGTCTGAAAGGAAGGTTAGAGATCTGATGTATTTTTTTCAACATTGTACACCATGGGAAAAGGATACATTGTTTCTAAAGTTTTACTGAGCATATTAACTATTTTGAAAAAATGATGATTATCAGTTTATCTTACTCAAAACATTGAAATTGAATGGAAAGTTTAATTATATCAATGGAAACTATAAAGATAATTTGAAATTTCATAAAAGCCATGGGAAAAATTTCTCAGCATAAAATCACTCTAATACTTCAGGAAGATGGATTTTATAACCTATGTAAGATGTTAATCTTTAATAGAAAATAAACTAATAATTTGTATATGAGTTCAAAATTTCTCCTTATGTACAAATGGTATAAATTAGTAAGCAAAATAATCAATCTTATGAATAAGTATTTTTGAAATGTTATGGTCAATTAATGAGCACATAAAAAAATCTAATTCATTTTAATCATGAAAACGCAAATAAAGGAATAAGTATTGCATAACTTGACAGAAGAATGCTACAATACTGAGTTCTTACTGTCAACTCAGTGGCATCAAACTATGTGCTTACGTATGTTCACCAATGATCGAGAACGGTACCCTTCCCATACTTGTGAATGTTGGATCTGACTGCATCTCCACCATTACTTCTGGTGAAACACAACTTCAAGACAGAGGCCCCCTGAGACAAAGAGACCTTTGAAGGACAAGCGAAGGACAGGTTTATGTGTGGTGTATAAAACATAAAACACAGGTTTATGTGCACACTCGTTTATGGGATGACTGTTCCTTTAAGACATCTAGGAGTACTCATATTTCACAGACATTATGCAACACTTAAATACGGTTTGATCAAAACTTCCACATCCTAAGTAGCTTCATTTTTTATTTATAATGAAAGTATTATCATACAGAAATTCATGCACAGTCTTTGCAATTATAATCCAAATGTAGCCCCTCACATGTGAATTTAGGTTTTCTTTCCTTACCTTCTTTGCATATTTTATTTCTTTCATCGAAACACAAAATAAAGATTACGTGTATGTTCGAGAGGATTATTTTCTATGTTGCGTTTTCACCACTATCTTTGGTTCTCGGTCACTTGAATACATCTCAAAAGAATGAGTCACTTCAAAACGAGACTTTTGGATTATAAGCATGATGCGCATGTGACTAGGGAAAAAAATAAAAAAAAAAAGAAAGAAATCATTTTCAAAGAACCAGATGAGTAAGCCAGTATAGTCAAAGGGCAGCAGCGTCTGATGTGGTGGCAGCCTTGGCATGCTTTGTGCATTAATGTAGTTTCCATAGCAGCTACCACATCTCACATGACAGTTCAAAGTAATCCCTCACTGCCAAGAAACTTTAAAGGGAAACACACCCAACCTTGATAAAATCCTAAAATCAAGGACATGTTTCTGAGTTGTAGTCTTTGAGTCAGGTAGGAGCACCCTCCAGATCTCTCTCATGACCCCTAAAACAAGAGTGAAAACGTTTCCATGCCACCTTACTGGGTCAGCCGATCTCACCATGCTTTGAAAAAGAGTGGTGTGAAATCTATCAGTAAACACATGGCATCGGAGATAAGTGTAACTAGAACATTTCTAGACTGCTTGGTTTTAGCCATTCATCAGCGAAAGAAACAGCACTGCATTCCCCCCTCCCCCTCCACCCCAGGCCACATCAGGTTAACACCAAGGTGACAATGAAAGCCTATGTCATACAGCTCCAAAGTGGAAGTTTCTGGTTTCTTTGAAGACTCACTTGTGTCCTGTGATGTTTTGCTAGAAGTTGTCCCTTGAGAGGGCACATGATGTTTTGCTGTGAGCTGTCTCGTGCAATGGTTGTTGACTTTGGCCAGCTGAAAACATCCGTGTGTGGACTCTGGGGAGAGGAGATATATAGAAACCCAGGGACAGTGAGAAAGCTTTTTGGATCAACATTGCTTCACTGGTCTTTGTTTTTGACACTTCACAAAGAGAAACGTTCCGGAAAACTTCTCTGAGCAATCCAACTGAGTCTTGCTGCTTTTGCTGACTCATTCAGCTTTAGTGGGGTCTTACAGTTTCTGCTGAATTGTGCTGATTCGTGTTGATTTTGTGTTGACATTTGGGCCGGACAAAGAAGAATGGACTAGCCCCATGGAACTACTTCTAAAAACGTCTAAAATTTCCCCTTTTCTAATAATTTTCTTTCTCCCCTGCTCTGGCCAGTGGGTTGGAAGGGAAGTAGAAGCATCTAAGAACCCTAAGAAGGTTTGTTGAAAAATCTAAGTCTACACAGCTCCATATGCAGTATTCTTCCCCTTTATTTCTCTGTCTCATTTTTGGTGTCTCTGGGACAAAATGCATGAGGCAAACAACTGCAGAAAATAAAGATCACTGTACCCTCACAGTTTGAGAGACTTTAGTCTGTGGTCAGCAGGTCTGGAGAAAGACAGAAACATTGGCAAGGTTGTGACAGAGGAAAGATACTCCCAGCCTGGATGTCAGGAAGCAAAACAATGGAAGGAGCCAAGAACAAAGTGAGTCCCACAAAGATCTGACAACAGTGATGGGGTATCTCCACCAGGATATACATCATAATGGTCCATTCAGCTGTGAAGAACACAAATGGATTAAATGTCTCAACACATGCATGAAAGCATTTTATGTCCTAACCATAAAAACACCCTCCAAATCCTCGTGGTGAGCTCCTTCAGTTAGAGGTCAACCACACGTGACCTCCTTCTACATCACTGCGCTTCTCTTCACTCCAGTCTTCAGAGAGTCGAGGGCCCACACTTGGCTCCCGCCTTCTGCCATCTCCAACTTCTTTCTCATGTCTAGGAGCATTTATAGAAATCCGCTGTGAGTGACAGCATGCTCCTGAGTTCTCTACACCTTTTTCTGTGTTTCACATTGACCTCTGCTACAAGTTGAATTTATCATAAAATTTGAAAATGCTAAAAGTATAGAGGGGTTATGAAAATTGAGGAAGGTAAGAAAGAAGATTGTCTTCTGAAGTAATTTTTAATCTAAGCACTCTTAATGTAAATGATATCAAAATGGCCATTATATTTTAATATATATGGTTTATCCTAATTTGGGGGTGCTTGAGTATACATCGAAGTTAATCATCAGATAAACTTCTCTTGAGAACATTTTTCCTGTCTTGCTGGAAAAGAAAATCAGTTTTCAGAGATATTACCTTTCCATGGTGATACTAATATTGGGGCCACATTTTGAATTTAGGCTTGTTTCTTTGGTTTTGTTTTTACTTCTTTGTTTTTATCATTACTCAGTGGCACATACTATAAGAAAGAGATTTTGATATGTCTTGCCCATCTGCCCCTTAAGTCTACTGGCAAATGACACCTGACTCAGAAACCAAAACAAATTTTTCCCTTGTAGGACTTTGTAAAACAGACAATGGATTTGGTTGTTAGGAGCAAGTTCCTGCCTTGATGACTACGAAGGAGCCCACAAGAAGATTTGAGGTAAAAATAAAATCCAAAATGGTAGAGATGAATGAGGAGGCCTGGTGAGACATGTCTGCTCAACTACAGCATCTTACAGAACACTGTGTTTATTGTTCACTTTTCGTCATCTAACATATAAGATCCAGGAGTACAAAAGCATCCAACTTATGATAGGATTATATCATGGTAAACTGAAATTATCATAAGTCAAAATATATCTAATATTACTAACCTATTGAAAATCATATCTTAGCTCAGACTACCTTAACATTAGTAAGAACACTTCCATTAACTTAAAGTGGATTACAGTAATGTAATTCAGAGTTATATTATAATAAGGTAAACAGCAAATGAAGTTTATTGAAACTTATACTGAAAATGAAGAATTGCATGACTATTTTAAAGTGAAAAGTTTTCCACTGGGGACTTTCTGTATTGTTATTAACTTTTTACTGGTATATTGACTGCTTTCACTTTGCATAATATTTAGTAAGTAGGGAATTATGATGATTCATATTCTGAATGAAGAAAGAGATGAATATTGATTATGAAAAAATACATGATGGAAAATTAAATGCTCTCATTTCTGAAAATATAATTACCAGCTCTTATTTTCCTCCATTTTTCTTCATATCCTTTTCCATTTGGAATGTGTTTGATTTATATGTTGCATTTTAGGGAAGAAAAATGAAAGTTGGGGTGGTAGGTTATAAATAGACTTATAAAAGAAAGCACTTAACTTATTAGCCTATTCAGTGCACAAAATTAGCACTATAGTCTTATATTGGGCCTATAATGTGCACATTTTGGTGTATAAATATACATATATAATTTTATAAACCTTTCTCATATGGGTTGATGGTGCTCCCTCAAAGAGCCAAAGATCACCTTTAAAAAACTCCAATATTAGAATGGGGGACAAGATGGTGACGCCAGGAGAACACTGCATCTGAGGAGCAGGACAACATTTTCCATACAACAACCAAGAGACTGAACGCTGGGCCCTAAAACAACAGCGACCGTGTTTCCCAGGTGAGAGGAGACGCCCATGGCATGGAAACCAGTCGGGTCCACCAGTCTCAGGCCACCCAGCCAGAACCTGGAAAAGATCCCGGATCCCCAGCCACTAGGTCGCCGGACCAGAGCCACACACCTGCATGTCCCGATCACCTTCCCAGGCTGAACGGTGGGCACAAAAACACCAGAGACTGGGAGTCCCAGTCAGGAGAAAAACCCACGGGGAAGGGAGGCAGTGGGATTGGCCATGGGTCACCCAGTCTTTCCCTGGGAAAACTCTCGCAAACCGCAGGTACCCGCCGCCATCCCTGAACTGGGCTCAAGCCACCAGCACAGAGAGTGGCTGCATGCCCAGCTCTCTGGCACAGATGGGAGCTGTGCGCCCCAGTGCAATAGAGACTGGGAGTCCCTGTCTGGAGAGGGCCCCACAGGGAAGGAAGGGAACAGTGCTGACTTGGGTCACCCAGGCTTTGCCTAGGGAAGGTCTCACAGACTGGCAGGTACAAGCCACCATCACTGAACTGGGCCCAAGCCGGAAGCACAGAGAGGAGTTGGGCACCCAGCTCTCTGGCACAGACAGAGCTGTGCGCCCCAAGGCAACAGAGACTGGGAGTACCTGTCAGGAGTAAACCTCACAGGGAAGGAAGGAAACAGGGACCCGAATTAGGTCATCCAATATATCCCTGGGAAAGGTCCTGCAAACTAGTGGGTGGGCGCGCACGCTGCCAGCTTTGTACTAACTATTCCTCACAGACAGAACTGTGTGCCCCAGGACACCAGAGACTTGGAGTCTCTGTGGGGAGAAATCCTCACAGGGAACGAAGCGAAGGGGACAGACTTAGGCCACCCAGTATATCCCTGGAAAAGGTCCCTCAGACTGGCCCAACCCAGGGACCTACTGTGCACCAGATAGCCTGCTGTTACCAGGAAAGTGGTACCCACCCACCACAGATTACCCTGCAGACTATCAAAGCAGACGCTGAGACTTATGGCCAACTGTTGGGCTGAGTGCAGGGAATCTTATGTAAGAAGTGGGGAATAATAAGATCTGGAAAGGACAGGAACTCCACAAGGAGAACGACAGAACGAGAAAATTTGAACATAGGGGTCTTCCCAGAGACTCATACTCCAACCAAATAACAGGCATGGAGATAACCTAGAGCCCCTGCACAGATGTAGCCCATGGCAGTTCAGTGTCCAAGTGGGTTACATAGTAATGGGAAGAGGGACTGCCTCTGACATAATCTGATTGGCCTGCTCTTTGATCACCTCCCGCTGAGGGAGGAGCAGCCTTACCAGGCCACAGAAGATGACAATGCAGCCACTCCTTATGAGATCTGATAGACTAGATCAGATGGAAGGAGAGGAAGACCTCCCCTATCAGTGGACTTGGGGAGGAGCATGCGTGAAGAAGGAGGAGAGAAAGTGGGATCGGGAGGGGAGGAGGGAGGGGCTTATGGGGGGATACAAAGTGAATAAAGATTAATTAATAAAAAAATTAATAATAAATTAAAAACCTCCAATATTAGACTTGAGCAGCCCTCTTTTAAGTTGTTTTCTAGAGATGTCCAAGAGGCTCTTTAAATGTACAGCCTATTACTCTTGCTCTTGGTTAGCTCCTGGAAGTGATAGGTAAGTCCATTTTGGTGAGGAGACCATGCATTTTAGAAACAGAGCCCAGAGACCCCCTGAGAGCGACTGACCTTAATGCCCACTTTCTGGAAACTACTTTTTACAGTGAGAGAAGGTCACATGCAGGCTTCCAATAAGGGCAGGCAACCAACAGTCTCAGCTGGCTATACCACCCATAAACCACAACAACAACCAGCAGAACATGACAATCCTTAGGATGCAGTAGTGGCATACATGGCTTGTCAGTAACCAACAGCTCTCTAATTGGATTTATAATCTGCTCAACAAGATGAAAACCAGGCCTGGTCCTGTAAACCTAGCCATCTACTCAGTACTAGTGAAGTCTTGGTTATTGGAAGAGGGATTATATCTTTTTTCATACACACAAGGTAGAGAGAGATATCTGGGAATGGAGTGAGCTATTAAAACCTCAAAGTCACCCCTAAGTGACACATTTCTCCAATAAGACTAAACCTCCTTCCCATACCTGCTAAGGTCCCAAACTGTTTGACCAGCTAAGGACAACATGTCCAAATTATGAACCTGTAGTGACCATTCTTATTCAAACCACCATATTCAGAATTTTAAATGGGAGATGTATGGTTTCTAAATTATTAGTTCTAGATTAATAATTTCACTAACTAAAGCCTATCTAGATTGAGGTAGATGAATGGATACATAGACAGAGAGATATATGCTAAGTATATGAAATAGGTAGATAGAAGATAGATAGATAGATAGATAGATAGATAGATAGATAGATAGAAAATATAGATAAATGATCGATAGATATTTGCTAAATGGTTGCTGATGGAGGACAGATATTTCTAACCAAACACAGTTTTTCCTGTTTTATTCCTTAAAAGGCTGCAGCAAGTGGCCATCACTCTGTGCTAGTGTTCAAATGCTAGTATTGTACATCTGATAGAAGTCAATAAAGAGTCCCTCAAGTATTTTGATACCTTGTAATGTATATAGATTTGGTTTAAAGATAGTAAGTTCACTCCAGCTTCTACACAGCAGTATTCATATCACTCTTCATTAGGAAAATCTCATACTACAGATAATAAAATGCAGACGACCCACATTTGTGTCCCAATACTCATGTTGGACAGCTCATGACTGCTCATGACTTCTACTACAGCAGATTTGACACCTCTGGTCTCTGTAGACGTGCACGCACGCACACTTAACATATTTTTACAAAGCTTACAAAACATTTCACTAATTAAACCGGTGCCATCTCACTAGAGTATAATCACTGAGTGAAGTTTACAGTTTCCCCAATCCTTAAAGACAGAAATGCCATTTCAAATGAACATTGCATGTCTTAGAAAGCCGCTCAAACAAAATTGAGAAACCCAAGGAAGCCAGGGCCAAAACTGCAGGATTTATATCTGTAACACATATATTTATATTTATACATGTACGTAGTATGGAATCAATTACTCACATTCTTTGAAATTAAATGCCCCACTTCTTGTTTCTGTTGTACTCCATTAAGCAACTTATCAGTCAAACTATGCTTTTTAAGCAATGACTCATTCCCTTTGGTCTAATTCTGAATCTCATGAGCTTTCAGTAATTGCTGATGACAGACAATGAACATGACAGTTGGGAGAGATGGGTCATGGATTCTAGCTATGTGAATACAATCTCCCTATTTGTAGTTTTGTGACTAGGCAAACTACTTATCCTTCTGTCCTTAAATTGTCTGCAAAACACCAAGTGTTATTGTGGGATTAAATTTTATACTGAAAGCATGAAAGCATTAAAGGAGCCCTCAAGAAATGCTAGCAGTTTTTAATTAATTTATTTTTTATTTTTTATTTATTTTATTTTATTTTTTTTTCTTCTCAATGCAGTTTATTCAGGAACCTTGAACAATCTTCTGACCCTGGGGAAAGCCAGCCCACAGCTTAAATAGCCTCTGGGTAGCCAACCCCAGTGTGCCACGTGGGCAATGCAGATATGTCCATATACACGGAAGCAAGCCAGATTCTCAGCCTTAGCCAAATATGGAGTTTTATATAGTACATTCAGAGACTATATTCCTTTTCCATTGTTATGAAGCCAGTGACAAATTCTGATCACTGTTTTATGAACACAACTCAAATCTGAGTTTCAGCTCCCTCCCAGTTCATGGCTTGGTCAAATAACATTGGTGTTGTTTTGCTTCCACTTACAAATTTTATAAATAAGTATCATAATATTTGTTAGTTTACGTTATAGTGTTCAATATGGTTTAGTCTCTCTCTCTCTCTATATATATATATACATTTTCTAATATAGTATTTCTCATATAGTTAGCATACTGTATACATTATTATGATAAATCCTACATACTCTATATGGTCATATTGAATCTAAGATTTACCTAAATGGGATTTTTTAAAGGTATGTTAGCTGTTTTCACCATTGGAATCAAAATATGTTTTTCACTTACTGTACAAGGGAAAAAAACTATTTTTCTGACAGAAAATGGTTTGAGATGATAATAACTATAAGTCACACATTGTCCCCAAAACTGAACTGTTGAATTATCACATTGGTTTTGAGGAGACTGTGTTAAATTAGCTGAATAATACAATAACCTCTCCACTTCCTAATTCCTACACAAATTCTCCATAGATTTGGGGGTTAGTACATAGAAGAGATTTAATTAAATTGTAAAAGAGTACAAATCCAACATTTTTATTGTACAAGCAAATATTCCACCAGGTGGAATTTCAGGCGCACTAATTAACAAATCCCTTACAACAAAGGTTAAGAAACCCTGGCCAATTGAGAGCAGCAGGAAGCTGTTGCGGTGGAGATTAGAATAAGAATGAGCTAAGGCAAGTGGCACCATTCATTTTAGTGTTTGTTTCCAGAATGTCTTTACTGTGATTACTTGTAGGTTGCCACATAAAAGGTCTGTTTGTGTTTGTGGTATGTATACAAAGAAAAAAATAGTCATAATATTTTTTAAAAAAATCATAAGGAAAAATATAGTTTCTTTGCTTTACCATGTGCTTACGGGTATTTTCATTTTGACATTGGAATTTTATATGTATTAAAAGCTCCCACCCTTAAAAAACAAGTGGTCACATGGTAGAATTTGATGAACACCACGCATGCTGAACCTTGTTTGCAGTGTAGAACATGATTCACTGCAGATATTATAACAGATGCAATTATTCCTGTTTTCTGTGTAGAAGGGGGTTATTCTTTTAAGTACATTGAATTCCTGACATCTTGGCGATTATTTAGCTCTCTCCTGCAAAAGTGACAGGAGAATAGAGCTACTTATTCACACATTGTTATAGTCATGCACTGAGAACAAAACAATTGAGAAATAAATAAGACTGGTGCACACGCCAGCATTGCCACTGCCCTTGTCATCCAGGACCTTGTTCAGCCCAAGGTCCTGAAAAATCCAAAGAAAGAGGAATTCATTTTCTCTTCCGAAGTAGAGAAAAAAAATACTGTCGCTGTCTGAGGAAACTAACAACAACAACAACAAAATGAAATGCAATCTACCCTTTCCTTGCACCCATCTTTGAACTCACTCCATGGTGACCTAGCACAGACGGGAGTCATTTCATAATGTATGCCCAAAGAGTCATTATGTTTTATCGAATGAGAAACCAACTAACTACACCTATTACAGTTCCTATAACATTGAAGCAGTGCTGAAGGGAAGGGGGTCACAGCTTTAGCTCCGCCAGGATTCTCTTTGATCCACAGCTGCTGTTGCTGTATGTAACCTGGTGCGCTACACAGCCTTTCTCAAACTGACGGAACATCACTGGTTCCTCTGTGCCTCTCAGAGAGGAAGAGTGACTCCACCTAGACCCGGTGCCTTTAGAACGGTGTGACCCAACATGGCCATGAGATCCTCTGTGACTCGTGCACACCCGGCAAGAGCCAGGAGAAACTCCCCAGAGTTAAGAGCATGTCTACTGCTGCTAGGAAGGCCTTTTCCAGGTCAGCTGTACCTGGAAACTGAAGTCCACCCACTGCCATGAACCCGTAGTTCTGTGGTGTACCCTTCATCACAGAGGAAGCGCAACCTCAGCTGTACAGGCATTTATTTGTTCATTTAATTATTTATTTATATACATTTTTTTTGTCTTCTCAACATTAATTTCATTACATTCTGGAGCATACGGATGAGTCTCTTCACCTCTGAAGTCAGGCCTAATGGCTCTTTTTAGAGTAAGAAAAAAAAAACATCAACAACAACAACAACAACAACAACAAAAAAACACAGAGGCTCCACTAGAGAAAAAAAAATGTGAGATGGACTGACCATAACCAAGTGATGGTTATGGTCTTTTCTCTGCTTTCCCTCTGACACCATCTGGGTGGCTGAGTCACCTCTAAGAAGCAGAACAGTGCAGGAACACAGACATGCCCTTTTCCTCAGAGTTCTACATTTTTGAAGTCCATTTTGGCTGTGTCATGATGTAAACTTCTCCTGAATTACATGAAAAAATAATTATTATCTAAAATACCTGATTGTATTCTGCAGAATTCTACTCTGGAGAGACAATGGTAAGAATGTTGTATTTCTTTTCTTTTATGAGTAAGCAAAGATATGAGTAAAATTAAGAACAACCTCAAAGAAATTTGAAACCATAATAACAGGGTATCCCAATTATCGTTGTGTATCTATTCATGTCAGGTGATCCAAATGCTGCCCAAACACATGCACATTAATAGAATCAAGCATGCTCATATTCTACTTAGCTCATTAACATGAGCCGTGATAGAGTCTGATTAGAGTTTGAATAAATAAAGGTTGTTTGGTCTCCAATGTTTTATTCTCCAAATTCCCCATAGCTTGAGATGAAAATGGAAAAGGCTATGTAGTAAACCAAAAGACCAACAAATCCACGAGTGTTTTAATATACCCACTTGATACAACTCTAGCATTCTGTATAGTGAAGTTTCTCGAAAATGCAGTTAATGCTTACAAGAGAGAAAGAGAAAAGAGAGGACAGTGGCAAGGGAGAGAGTATAAGATGGCCAGAGTACCAAGAGAACTGAAGATGTGATGTTAGATTCCTGGAGCATGGATTCAAAGCCTATATCTTCAGGGTTTTAACTTATCATCTTACCTTTCCTTTATATGCCTTTGAGCATCCTTATGAGGTTGCACCTCTTGGAAACAGTGCAAGCTGCCATAAAGAGGCTGGTTAGTTATTCTGCTTGCCTGGAAAGTTTGCCCCAAGAGGTAGAGAATGCAAGTGCTCAGTTTGTAACTTATGGACCAGCACCTCTAGGACATGGGGTGCAAAGACACAACAGACACCAGTTCATCAGATGTCTTGAATAGGTGCAAATATGCAACGATGATGTAGAGAGGGGAGCAAAGTTGCCCTTGTGGAAACTCATAGTTTCACACTGAAGATGACACTGCAAATCTATTCCAGGCCTGCATCTGAACTGGGTACAGACAAGGAAGTATGTTGTCCTGTTGTGCTGCATGGGGCTGCTGGTTTGCTCAGGATTCACGTCCAGAATGCAAAAGGTTCTGAGGATTGTGCATCTGGGCAGCATTGAAGAGCTGGTCAAGGAAAGGTTGGCAGAGAGATACCTTAAATATATTTGTGTCTTACCTGAGGTGGGCCAGCAACCTTCAGAAATTTTCCTTCAACAATATGACTCCAACCACATATGCCTTTGAATCACAATGTAAGTAGCATTTCTGTGTATGGGCTGCTTATTTGCTAGATCTAGGCAATCCCTAGAAGATTTAAATGGCACCGTTTTTCTTAAAGGAAAGCTATACAAAACACTCATGAGCTGCATTCATTGGAAACTCCCAGCTTGATGTCCAGCCTGCTAAAGGAATCAGACTTAAAGCACCCAAGTGTTCAAACACTGGTCAGATGAAGTAACTGGGTATAAAAACCCCTACATGACAGGGTTCAGTTACAAATTTGTCTGATCTCTCCAGGAAGAGACGGGCATTTTTCAGATCCTCCCCTTAGACCACCACAGGACTCTAGCTCTGTGCCATCCTGCTCGTCCCAAACCCTGGCATGCTCAGCTGCTCTGCAAACTCTGTGAGCATCTTTAAGACTCTACTGTGCTTCACTGCCTTGCTGAGCCAGTCAAACTGAGTGTTGCATCCTGTACCGCTACAGAACCTTGAGGATGATTTCAACTGTTGTGCTAAGCAGAAGTTTTCCCAGATTTCTTCTAAAATGCAGTAAGTACTAGGGGACCTAAGGCCAGGACCTGAGGTCCAGCTCTGTGCCAACTTCTATAAATCTACATAGTTCCAATATTTCATTCTAGGGGTCCAGTGGCTACTTGGAAATTACTTTATGGGAAGCCCTTACAATGGAAGAGTTATTTACCTGCAATCTGTTTCAGGCAGGAAGATCAACTGTTAAGCCCAACATAGGGTATAGAGAATAAAGGTAAATATCTTACACATAGCTAAGAGAAGGTCAGAAATAAAGCACATCTCCAGTGGAGGAAAAAAAAATCTGATAATATTGAGTGGTCTGAGTCTGAAGACCTGAGAACTGCAATGAGAAGAAAGCTGGTGATACACATTCTACTTTAAGACCTAAGTACCTAAAACTTGAAGCACCAATGGTGAAAGATGTGAAAAAAAAAGTCTGTGATGTCCTAGCTCAAGATGAATGAGTAAATTATAATATGCACCATAATTCCATTATGTTCATGCCCTCCATGAGTTGCATTTTTTATCTAAAATGGTAACAGTAATCTTTGATTGGTCTAGTCATGAAAATGCTCTTCTTCTTGAACACTGTCTCAGAAGCATTCAGGCATGTTTAGCATCAATATGGGTGTCTTTAAGCCCATTCCATTGATTTACAAAACTTACCATAACAGACTGAAACGTACCGTGCATTATAACAGCAAATGATCCCAGGAAATTATTTACAGAACTATAACTGGAACAAAATGCTACATGTCTTTTAAAGAGTAATTTTGAGCCAGGTGGTGGTGGTACATGCCTTTAATCTCAGCACTTGGGAGACAGTAGAAAGGTATGTCTCTGTGATTTTGATGACAGCATGGTTTGCAAAGTGAGTTCCTAGACAGCCAGGGCTACACAGAGAAACACTGTATCAAAAATTTAGAACACAACACAACATAGTAATTTTGAATTGAGCATGAAACAGGCATAGGCTTGTGATGCCCAAAATTTTCGTATTTTAACGAAAAGAACTTATGTTTAAAGTCTTAATATTAAAAGAATGACTTTTATCACAGTTTTTGAACTTAAAAGGTGAAAGACTAAATGTAAGAAAATACCTCATCTAAGGAAGCATCACAGGTGAGAATTAAGTATTAAGTTCCTCTCTTCCCCGTCCTCACCCAGTGTCCTTCTCATTGTTCTCCTATAATAACAGGAGTAGAAAGGACATTTTCTTTTATTGTGATTTAATTTTGTTTTGTTTTAATATAGATTTTTCTCTATGTGTGCCAAAATAATATGGTACATGTCATCTTCCTGTCTCAGCCTCAAGTGTGCTGGGATTCCAGACCTGCTGCACCACACCTAACTAGAAACAGTGAGAGATCCTGCCTCAGAAAGCAATGTGCCGTGGCGATCCGTTTGCTTTCTGTTTCTGTGATAGAACAACATGATGAAAAGCAACCTAGAAAGCAAAGGGTTTATTTCAACTTATAGTTTATAGTTCAACTTGGAGAGTAAACAATATACAAGCTCAAGGCAGGAACCTATAGCTAGAAACAGAAGCCAAGGCTGCAGAGGAGGCTTACAGCCCATGGCTTGCTCAGCCTTCTTCTATACCTCAGGATCACCTGCCTAGGAACGGTACTGCCCACAGTGAGCAGGAGACTCCTGTGTCAATTATTAATTTTTAAAATGCTCTACAGACTTGCCTACAGAACAAAATAATGGAAGCATTTTCTCAGTTGAAGTTTCTCTTTGTGAGAACCCTGGCTTGTGTCAAGTTGACAAAAACTATCCAGTACACTTGCATTTAAAAAGCAACTGAAAAATCAAGAAGAAATGGATAAATTCCTAGGCACATGTAACCGATTACAATTAAACCAAGAAGTATAAGCAATTTATTTGATCTATAATAATGAATGAGACTGAAACAGCAATTAAGCATCTCCCAAGAGCAAGAAGCCCAGAACCAGATAGTCTCAGTGCTGAATTCTACCAAAACTATTAAAAGGGGCTAAAAATCTGTCGTTTTTTATCATAGAAAGGCAAAACTATATCCATTGCAATGGGCCTTTCCTGCTGCCTCTTCTGTTTTCTGTGACAGACTGAGTTGAGAATCCTCTTACACTGCTTTTATTCTCCATGTTGAATGAGGGTGTACAACCTGGTGCTCAAGAGCTTTCAGACTTGTGTGCTGTGAGTTTACCAACGTAGCAGCGGCCGCACCACAAGACTTCCACAAGGTGCCAATGATTCTGACCTACACACGCTGCATGTCATTATTAGTATGGAAAACCAGCACAGTTGGAAAGAAGGCAAATGGCTTATTAGGCTTCAATTTCTTATACATGTGGGTGGAATTCATTTCTTCAAAAAGCATTCTTTCAAATGCAAACAATCCTGTACAGTTTGAACCAGTGCTGGACATGGGGGTGCACGTCTTTAATCCCAGCAGCCAGGAAGTAAAATCAGGCCAGTGGCTTCCATATCAGCCAGGGCTACAAAGTGAGACCATGTCTCAAACAAAACAAAACAAAATAAAAATTGTACAATGTCTTTGACTCAAAGATAAACTCTTAGGAGGTTTAATTTCAATTTGCTTTTCAGTTTCTATTTCAAGGAATACATTGTAGAAATCATGACATTTTGGGTTTTTTATTTGTTTGTTTTGTTTTGCCTTGCTTTTGCCAATAAATACAGACCAATGTAATTTGTGCAGAGTTCCCCTATTATACTTGAACACTAATTTAAATATTCCACCCCATCCTACTTCTATGTTGTGTAAGCTGTAGTCATGGTTACATTCATGGGATGCCCCACCCAGCTATAAACAACAGCCCAACCTAATTCCAGTTTATACGAGCAGTTGCATAATGTGTTAGGAACAACATGCCCCAAATTCCAAGTGTGTATCAAGATTGAAAATCCTGGGCAAACATTCACTTTCTACAGCCAAATTTAGTTTGAAGGTGAATGTGTAGAAAAATATGGCTGGCTCTTGAACAAGATGCAAGTAAGACCTACTTGTTCCTAGATGAAGTATATTTATTTCTGTTCATGATATTCAGAAAATGGCCAATAAACAAATCTCTTGGGAATCTTAAGTGGTGATCTTTTTATGAAAATTCGGTTTTACGTAAGAAATTAGATGTTTGCTACCCTGTGTTTAAGTGCCTCAGTGCTCACTATCTGTGGCACACTCCAGGCAGCTCAGCAATAAGCACATCAGTGTCAGCATCTGCCAGTGTTACCAGAATGCACCTATAGACCACCTCAGAGGCAAGCTGCTTTCCATGTATCTCTAGCCAGGATAGAAAAACAGTAATCTTAGGTAAAGACAATGGAGTGGAATAGTAGAAACACAACAGAGGGGAACTCCAAACCCTGAGGTGTTCAGAACTGTCCTTCAACAAATCTATACCATCTATAAGAGACCACATTCTTTGCTCACAGAGTTGGACAGGATCATTATCAAGTATGACTGTGTGAATGCTTCATGTATTTGTAAAAAGGTCTCTGAAGTTCTTTGTAAAAACGAAAAGAGGCTGATAATTGAATATTTTGCTAAAAAAATAAAAAAAATTGAGAACTCTGGCTCAGTCCTTAACCAAGTATATGAGAATCTATGTTCAATCTTTTGGTGGCTTAGAAAAGATGAGAAACTTATAAGCTATACAGAGACTTTAGAGAAAATAATTGCTGGCTGGATAGAATCCTATTGTGCATTAATATCACAAGACCTGTAGATTCACCTGTTTGTCCTGGAGATGTTGGGTAAGGAAAATGTAAAACAAAGAAGAAGGGAGAAAAGGGGAAGGAAAAGAAGAGGGATGAGAGAAGGTGAGGAACCATAAAAAGACAAGCTTTTGAATGGAATTCCTCTCTGAGTCACACTCCATACTCCTGAAGACTTTCCCCCCTAGAACTACTCAAAGCACTTTCATCTTTGAAAGTTAAATCATACACAAAGGTTTATATGATTGCCTTCTGGGTCTTCTGCTCACTAAAAGTGTGCATAAGGTATCCAGAGGAGCTTGATTTTGCCAGAAAGGGCTTTGAAATGATGAGCATTAGTGTATTTGGCTCACCATAGCCACAATTATCAGTTCTGAGCAGAAACAATAAAGCTGTTATCATTGATGAGGCAATGTGATTGAGAAGGGCCAATATATGGGCAAAATCTGTAGGGTATATGCTCATATGAATACATATGTTTATATATATATGTGTGTGTGTCATTATATATACATACTCATACACATACTTCTCTATATGTATGGAGAGAGAGATATAAATGTTTTTAAGTTGAATTTTGATCTACTGATAGAATGTCTTTATATAGACTCATCAATGGTTGACATATACTTAATACATATCTATAATGTACAGGAAATGCTTGTGTTTTTTTTCTTATTCTCACTAACAGAAAATCTATGCTACTCTTACATTCTAATCCTAACTAGGAATCAAGTCAATAAGGGAATTATTTTTAAAAATAAATACGTAATCTTTCCACTCACACTCAGATTACTACAACTATTGAGTTTCTGGTCATTCTTCTTGTTTGTGCTCATAGTTGCATTGTTTCTGCTACAACCATTTTGCTGTTCTTTTGCCTTGTTTCTACTTGTTGTTCTTGATACTGACTTTAAGGTTAAAGTTTTAAAGCTATAAAACTTGAGTCTTGAAATAGAAAAAAATTAATATTTTGAAAGAGTAATATTTTGTTTAAAAGCTTCTTTATGATTTTCCAATCAATTCCTTTCATTCTAAAACACAAAGGGAATTATTATGGAAAAAGGTATAATATCTCATCTTTACAACTTTTTCCTCTCGTCTATAAACTCTATATATGTCCTTTTATAATTTTCCACCCATATACAAATATATATATATGAATATTGATATGTATATATATATATATCCATCATGGACACATGTTGGTTAGTATATTAACAGTTATATATAATTTGGTTTCCAAAAAAATTAGTTCAGTTAACTAGTCCCTTCCAAATGGAAAATAGTTTGTTCATGTTGATTTGCCAAAAACTGCACTAAACATCCCTGTATCTTTGAAGACGTCTGCAGACTCATCCATGAGTTAAATTTCTAGCAATGGACCCAATCTTCCATTTATATTGAGTAGTGTTTATAGAGGTAAAACAATTTACATTTTTACTCTGACTCTATATTGTGAGTGTGTATTTACTCACATTGTCATAAACACAGGCTACCAAGAGCTGTGAACATTCTGATATTTTTCCTTGTATTTCTACATTTCTACACTACATTTCTTCAGCAAAGGTTAGACACCTACAATCAATGGATGATCAGATGCTTGGTAAGCAAATGAGAATGGCCTAGGTCCATTTGTTTTCATTGATCTTTAAGAGACAGAAGGAAAGAAAATCACCCTGTTGCTTTTGGCTACACCAAGGCCAAAAAAATATTCAAGGTCCATAGAATTCAATAGCAAAATCTACAGCATGAGCTTTCTCTGTTCGACAAATAATGCTGTGATATGCCCTCCTCAAAGAAAAATCTTTCAGAGCAGTATTTTTTTTCAGTAGCGTAATTATATCCGTGTGTTTTCTTTTCTTCTTTGGGAATAGCTTTTGGTGTATGCTGAGTGAGGATATGCTATGCCCTTTTATCTGGCTGCTTCTGGGTCAATTGGCTGACATAGAAGAGAACAGAATGACATGAGTTTTAAAAGAACTTGAAATTGAATTTCAACTTAGAGTCTGGTTTTCCCAGAGACTATTTTAACTTAGGAGGGAGGCCACACAATGGGGGTATTATCTCGGTTATTATCTCCTTTTGTTCCATGTCTTATCCAAAGAAGATAAATGACAGAGCACTCTAATAACGTATGAAGCTCAATTAATCAAAGGAATTTCCTCGCTCTTATTCCTAAACATAAAGAGGATGCAACATGCACAAAAGTATGTATACTCATATAACAAGAAAAAAGTAAAATGAAAACAGCCTCAAAATTCTCTAGTGTCATGCAGTTACTGCTGCATGTGATCAAGGTTGACAAAATGCTTAATATATGAAAAGGCAAAACATTCAAGACATAACATGTTCAATTTTCTTTCTGCAAGACTGGTATGTCAATAACTAGTTCCATTCTTTCAGTGATGTAGAGATTACAGTAGATTTACTCTTGGGTAACAATAAACTTGATTATTTTAGTAGGCTTAATATTTTCATATATGAATCCTTCTAAGTTTTGCTCTGCCATGTCAATGTACACATATGTGTGGCTACAAATGAGTTCAATGGTCCATAATTGTGGGGTATAATATGACATTTCAATATGTTTCTAAAGAGTTAGGGTAGAGCACACATCTTCAGTCCCACAACTTGAGAGGCACAGGCAAACAAATCTCTGTGAGTTCAAAGACAGCCTGATCTCCAGAGCCTGTTCCAGAACAGCCAAGGCTACAAAAAGAAATGCTGTCTTATTTCCTGAACAGAATACCAAATAGCTCAGGCTCTAAGATCAATAATCAATAAATGGGACCTCATAAAACTGAAAAGCTTCTGTAAATCAAAGGAGGCTGTCAACAGAACAAAGCGACAGCCTACAGACTGGGAAAAGATCTTCACCAACCCAACATCTGATAGAGGGCTAATATCCAGAATATATAAAGAACTCAAGAAATTAGATACCAACAAACCAAATAATCCAATTAAAAATGGTGTACAGAGCTAAGCAGAGATTCTCAGCAGAGGAATATTGAATGACCTGGAAATACTTAAAGAAATGTTCAACATCCTTAGTCATCAGAGAGATGTAAATCAAAACAATTCTGAGATTCCATCTTACACTGATCAAAATGGCTAAGATGAAAACCAAGAAAAAACACATGCTGGAAAAGATGTGAAGAAAGGGAAACCTTCTTCCATTGCTGGTGGGAGTGCAAACTTGTACAACCACTTTGGAAATTAATCTGGCGCTTTCTCAGAAAATTGGGAATAACACTACCTCAAGATCCAGGTATACCACTACTAGTCATATACCCAAAAGATACCCCACCATTCAATAAGGACATTTGCTCAACTATGCTCATAGCAGCTTTATTTGTAATACCAAGAATCTGGAAACAACTTAGATGTCCCTCATCAGAGTAATGGAAACAGAAATGGTAGTATATCTACACAATAAAATACTATTCAGCTTTTAAAAAACAAGGAAATCAGGAAATTTGCAGGCAAATGAATGGAACTAGAAGAGGTCATCCTGAGTAAGATAACCTAGAAACAGAAAGACAGGCATGGTATACACTCACCTATAAGTGGATATTAGTCATATGATATAGGATAAGCATCTATAGACCTAACGAAGCTAAACACTAAGGAGGACTCTAGAGAGGATGCTTCAATCTCATTTAGAATGGCAAACAGGATAAACACCAGAGCGTTGGAAGAGAGGAAACAGGATGAGAGTCTACTATACAGGGTCCTCTGGAAGGATTTACACAAGGGATCAAATCAGATGCTGAGGCATCTTATGGAGGCATTTTTTAATATGTTTGGATGATCAAATACAAGCATTTTTTGTATCCATCACCTTGAACACTTATCGTTCCTTTGTGATAAGATCAAAATTATCTTTTCTACTTATTTTGAGATATGCAATGTGGTTAACTCATTCTGTTACAGACAAGAACACTTCCTGATTAAAATTTTATGTGGACTGGCCGTTCTTTCCCCATGTCATGCCCCTATTCTTTTAGGCCCGTGGGCAACACAACCCTACTGTGTGCCACTCTAAGTCTACTTCCATTAAATCTGACAAGTGGGTGAGACCACATACTGTTTGTCTTTTGTGAATCTCTAGGGTTCTCAGGTTCTCTTGATGCTGCTACAATGACAGAATTTTATCCATTTTAGTTAGCAAATAATATCACAATGCATATATGTAGCACATCTTTTTTTTTCATTCATTTATCAATACTTAGGCTGGTTCCCTATCTTGGCCATTGTAAACAGTGCCAACTAAGTATGTGCCTTTGCATGTCTCTTCAGTATACTCATTTACGTGGATAAATATTTAGTGATGGATCCTCTGTTGGCTCCAATTTTCATTGTTCAAAGAAAACCTCCACAAGTCTTTTCTGTAATAGCTGTACTGATTTTCATTTCCATCAGTTCAAGTTTCTTCACACCCTTATTAGGTTTTGCGTTGTCTGTTTGAAGACAGTCACTCTAACACAATGATGATGTCCCACTGTGGCTTTGGCATGCATCCCCTGGTATGTAGTGATGGCGAGCATTTTTCAAATATCCATTTCATATGTATGTCTTCTTTTGAGAAATATCTACCTATCTATTTATCTATCTATTATCTATCTATCTATCTATCTATCTATCTATCTATCTACTGTACACATTTGAGAAATACATAGTCTTTTGATTATTCCGTAGCTTTTTATTTACTTTTGTTTCTGTTGTCTGAAATTTTTAGCTAATTCAATAAAATCCTACCTCCACCAACAATTATTTTCTTACAACAATTTTGTACATTTTATATTTACATTTAAGTCTTTAACTCCTTTGGAAGCTATTTTTTCTTACTAGTGAGAAACAGGGCTTACTTTCAATCTCCTTTTATAGACACACCAGTTTCACCAACAGAGTTTTCCCCAATGTGTGTTCCTGGCAACTTTGTAAAAAAAGCAAAAATCAGTTGGCTGAAAGTATATGCCTCTGGTTTTGAAAATAAAAAATTACTACATGATAGAGATGAAATTCCGTTCGTTTTAACACTTTGGTAAAATAGAAACCAAAATAGCAAAACCCCTCTAGTTTTCATTCAAGCGTCTCCTTACTTTTAATTTGATTGCAGCCTGCTTGCAGGAGCCCTTTCTCATAGCCCACCTCCATTCCTCAGGGACCCCTCCTCTTGGTGTGGCTCCAGTTCCTCTACCTTTTTCCTGCTAATCCTCTCAGCTTTTATTTCTAGCCCGTCTCAGTGAACAATATGCAAGTGTAATGATAGCAGAAGCTTATGGAAATGATCTATCAATATCTGATTTAATTTAAATTCCACTCCATGAGGTGAAACCCAGACCCAACACTGATTGACCAAGAAACTAATACACAGTGCCTAGCTCAGCCACCGTCAAGGAAGGTTCCTCCAACAGCAAATGGAAAGAAATACAGAAACCCACCACTAGACATCATGCAGGGAGTGAGAGACCTTGAAATATTCAGCTTTAAAGATGCTTCTGTCAAATTAAAGATGTTTCCCTCAAAGCTCAGAAAACCTAGAAGATGAGAAGATAGAAAGAGTTTAAGAGCCAGAGCAGATAAAAGGCACCAAAAAGCCCAGAATCAACATGCTTGATGCACACATAAATTCACAGATACTGAGTCAGGATGCATGGGACTTTTATGCAACTGATGGGGTCCTCTAGCTGAGAGGAGAAGTTGACACATGCTCCTATCTCTAATCCAGAAGCTATCTCCAATTGATAACCACTTGCAAATGAAAGTTTAGTTTTCTCCAAGGGATTCTCACTGAGGAAACAAACTACTCTTTTTTTAAATTTTTTTTTTTTACTAATTATAGTTTATTCACTCTGTATCCCAACTGTAGCCCCCCCTCCTTCATACCCTCCCAATCCCATCATCTCCTTCCATGCCCTTCCCCAAGTCCACTGATAGTGAAGGTCTTCCTTCCCTTCCATTTGATCCTATCTGTCAAGACTCATCAGGACTGGCTGCATTGTCTTCCTCTGTGACCTGGTAAGGCTGCACTCCCCTCAGGGGGAGGTGATCAAAGAGCAGGCCACTGAGTTCATGTCAGAGACAGTCCTTGTTCCCATTACTAGGGAACCCACTTGAACACTAAGTTTCCATGGACTACATCTGTGCAGGGAAAAAACTACTCTTAAAGGTGGGTCACATACCCAGCAGTTGGTGGTCAACAGAAAATGAAATCAAAGCCTCTTTAAAGGTTTCTTGTCTCATAATGTTGTGGTAGGGGTTTGTTTGTTTTTTAATTATATCTTAATTTTATTTTTATTATTTTATTTATATATTTTCCTCTATTATTGCTTTACAGGTAATGAATATATGTTCTTTTAGGGTTTTTATGGGATTCCTGAGTAGGTCTCTCTATCTGTATATGTTCCTTGTGCCTTTTCCTGGGCTCTTTTTCACTTGTTTGTGTGTTTTGTCTTATTCTGGTGTGTTACTTTTTGCTTTATCTGTTTTATTATATTATTATTCCTTAGAAAAAATATGTTTGTTTTCTAAAGAGAGATATAAAAGGTATAGATCTGAATAGGAGAGATGGTGGGAAGAAACTTGGAGGAGTAGAGGGAGGGAAATCTTTATTCAAAGTATATTATATGAGAAAAGAATCTATTTCAATAAAAGGATAAAATGAGGATCTTGAGAAGAGGATTTGGAGCAGCTGTTCTCCAAGGGACCTCGATTTAGTTCCTAGTACCCATGTCTAGTTGCACACAACTGTCTGTAACTCCAGCTCCTGTATATCAAATATTGTCTTCTGGTCTCTGCAGCTACCTGCTTACATGTAAGATACATGTACATACATGTATGCATAAATAAAAACAATCATTTAAGAAAAGAAAATTTTAAAAAAAGGGTGATAGGACCTTGATATACATATACTACTAGACTCACACAATTTCAATCAAGTAGGAGACTCGAGATTCTTGTGGGACACACGAAAGTTTTAGCAATATAGAGAGAATAGTTTTAACTCTACGTTATATACTACTGTTATATCTTGTGGAAGTAAAACAAAATCAAAATTCTTTTGAATTTAATGTAGCAGCTCACAGTTTTAATCCTATCATTAAGAAGATAGAGGCAGAACTATTTTCAGTTCCAGGTTTGTCTGGGCTCATAAAGGTCCCTGACTTAGAAAATATTCTTTTGAAATATATTGTGATTTAGTGCTAGAAAACTGACACACCTCTGAAATAGGACAGTAAAGATATATTGCTGGCTTGGTCAGTTGGGAGCAAACCAAGTTGTATGTACAGTCATCTATCTACTCCATAAGTTTTTAGTTTTGTTGTAAAGAATTTTATCACATAGTTGAGGAGGCTGAAAATACTCAATATCTTCAGTTAGGAAATTGGAAACCCAAGCCACGCAATTTTTAGTCTATGCCTAAGTTTAAAGGTTAAGAGAAGGTGTCTCCCAGTTTACAGTCAGGCACAGAGAAGAAGCTCCCCTCATTCGGCCTCTTTGTCTATTCAAGAAGAAGGTAGATTAGATGAGATTCAACCACATTGGGAAGAATAACCATTCATACTACTGATTAAAGGTTAATATCCAGAAAGACCCTCCCAAACATATCCAGAATAATTTTTATCTGCATATCAGGGTACTCTTTGGCCTCATCAGATGACACATAAATTTAGCCGCTTCCCTCATCACGTGACATGACAATTGCAGTTACTGTCCTCATGGAATTTCTGTTCTGGTGGAGATGACAAAGATATTTCATAAGTACTATGGGGAAAAGCAAAGCAGAGTAAAGGACATAGAGAGAGGAAAATTGGGGTAGATGACAGTTTTAGGGTCTGAAAAATGCCTCTTTAAGAAGTTGTCATATAAACAGATACTTGAATAAGTCGGGGTAGCAAACCATGTGACTATCTCGGGGAAACACAGCCTTGGCAAAAATAACATCAATTGCAAATGATGGGAATGCTATTTTTCTTTCTGAGATCAATAGAATCAGATAAAATGAATCGCTTCCTTTTCTTTAATTGTAGTCAAGTGTTTGTGTTTGGACAGGCAATAGGTAAAGGGCTGGGTCTAACCAGGGCTTTGATCCGCTCAAGAAGAACAGGGCATGGAACATGAGAGTACAAGTATGGAGATTAGAAGAGCGTTGAGAGGGGCAGAGATTGTTAGTTGACTAACAGGACTCATGGATAGCAGGACTAACGAACTGAAAAAGTAAAGGTTCTAAGACAAGTGTATTAGAATGATATGGGGTGGAGTTCTGTGCTCAGAATGCCTGAAATATCAACTTTGGCATTTCAAAGAGACATTGTGCAGGCATTTTAATGACAAAGATAGGGTAAAGAGAGCAGGAAGTAAAGTAAATAAATTGTTTGAAATAAAGAACTTAGAAGCCAGGAAATTGAACAGATATCTACAGGTCTGTTGACGTTACCAAAACTGAGTACATGGATGGAGGCGAACAGAGCCCTTTGTTCCACTGGGGTCTTTCCAATGTATTCCATGTAGTTATCATCCTTTCCCTGAGATGTGCATATTCTATGTCAGTTTGGAATAGTCTTTTATTCATTCTTCCATAACAGATATCACTTTCTCTGTAAGGCCTGTCCTCACTCAATCTATGAAAGGTTTGTTTTTGTCCATGATCCTATGATACTTTACAATCACTTCTATCATGACACAAAATAGAAGTCTTGGATTATGTGTTTTCCTCTTGGGGTAGGTATTACGGATGCAGAGATCCGATCCTGCTCATCTTTGCTCCCATACAGTAAACTCAGTGAATGAAGATGTTCTAGAAAACCAGTCTGATAAGCGTGTGAGTGTACACAGTGTGCTGCTGCCTCAAAAGCATTGTTAACCTAAAAAAAAAAAAAAAACAAATCTGTATCACACACACAAAATAACCTAGAAAACCTAAAAGAACAGAATAGATTTCTTGACATATATAAACCACCAAAGTTAAATCAAGATAAGATAAACAATTTAAACATACTCATAGCTCCTGATGAAATAGAAGCAGTAATTAAGAAGTAACTAAGTTAAGTAAGTTAAAAGACTTCTTCAACAAGGAAAAAATAAAGGGTGGGGGGAGGTAAACAAGAAAAAAGAAATCCAGCTAGAGGTGATCAGGGCAGAATTGTAACATGTCTTCAAAGAAGAATTAACTCCAGACCTCCTCAAATTATTCCACAAAATGGGCACAGAACACTTCTTTAAGTGTTTCTCGATAGTCCTCTATTGAGAATTCTCTGTTTAGCTCTGTACCCCATATTTTAATTGAATTACTTGATTTGTTGGTTTTTAACTTAAGTTCTTTATATATTCTGCTCCAGAAGATCCTTTCCCAATCTGTAGGCTGTCGTTTTGTTCTGATGACAGTACAACAAAGACCATGTTCATGGCAGCTTTATTCGAAATAGCCAGAAGCTGTAAACAACCCAGATGTCCCTCAGTTGAGGAATGGATACAAAAGTTGTGGTACATTTACACAATGGAATACTTCTCAGCAATTAAAAACAAGGAAATCATGAAATTTGCAGGCAAATGGTGGGAACTAGAAAAGATCATCCTGAGTGAGGTATCCCAGAAGTAGAAAAGCACACACAGCACATACTCATTTATAACTGGATATTAGTCATATAATATAGGATAATCATACTAAAATCTGCACAACAAAAGAAGCTAAGCAAGAAAGAGGACCATGGATAAGATGATCAATCCTTGTTCAGAAAGTTCAGAAAAGGAAACGGGATGGACATTGGAAGAGGAAGGAAACAAGGAACAGGACAGGAGCCTACTACAGATGGACTCTGAAAGACTCTACCCTGCAGGGTATCAAAGCAGATGCTGAGAGTCATAGTTAGATTGCGAGCAGAGTGCAGGGAATCTTATGAAATAAGGGGGAGATAGAAAGACCTGGAAGGGACAGGAGCTCCACAAGGAGAGCAACAGAACCAAAAAAATCTGGGCCCAGGTTTCTTTTCTGAGACTGATATTCCAACCAAGGACCATTCATGGAGATAACCTAGAACACCTGCACAGAGGTAGCCCATGGCAGCTGAGTGTCCAAGTGGGTTTGCTAGTAATGGGAGCAGGGACTGTTTCTGACAAGAACTCAGTGGCTGGCTCTTTGATCATCTTTCCTTGTTGAGGGGAAAAGCCTTGCCAGGCCACAGAGAAAGACTGCAGCTAGTCCTGATGAGACCTAATAGACTAGGGTCACATGGAAGGGGAGGAGAATCTCCTCTATACAGTAGATTGAGGGAGGGGCATGGGAGGAGAAGAGGGAGGGAAGAATTAGGAGGGGTTGAGGGAGGGAGTTACAGCTGGGATATAAAGTGGATAAATTGTAATTAATTAATTAAAAAATAAAAACTAATAATAAATTATAACTAACTTAATTAATTAATTAAAAAATAGGCACAGAAAGATTCCCTAATTCTTTTTACATGGTAAATGTTACCCTGATACCTTAACCATTCAAAAAAACAACCAAAAAAAAATTATAGACCAGTATCTCTTATATTTCTTATAAAAAATAGATGTAAAAGGTCTCAATAAAATATTTACAAACTGAATCCAAGAACACACCAAAAAGATTTTCTACCATGATCAGACTGGCTTTATCCCAGAGATAGAGGGATGTTTTCACATACATGCATTGATAAGCATAATCCACCAAATAAGGCAACTGAAAGACAAAAAGATGTGATCATCTCTTTAAATGTAGTAAAACCCTTTGGTAACATCCAACATTCCTTAATGATAAAAGTCCTGGTGGAATTCAAACTAGGAATCCAAAAGACAAACTTCATCATATTAAATTTTAGAGCACCCCACAGCCAATATCAACCTACATGTAAAGAAACTCAAAGCAGCTCTCTATTAAGTCCAGAAAAAAAAAAAAGATGTCTGTTATCTTCAATGTAGCACTTAAAGTCTTTTTAGAGCAATAAAAAAACAGAATGAAATCAAAGAGTTGTAGATAGGAAAAGTATCTTTTTTGTTGATGATATGATTTTCTGTATAATAAAAGCTTAAACACACCACCTGAAAACTTTTACAGCTGATAAATACTTTTAGAAACGTAACAGTATACAAAATCAAAACATATACACACAAAAATCAATTATATACAAAAATCAAGAAGCCTTCTTATTTAAAAATGGCAAATATATTGACAAAGAAATCAGGGAAACAATAACTTTCATAATATCTTTAAAAATTTAAAGTATCTTCAGATAACTCTAGCCAAGCAAGTTAAAGATTTGCATAATAAAAACTTTAAAACACTAAAGAAAGAAATTGAAGACACTAGAAATTGGAAAGATTTCTCATACTCATAGATTTATAGGTTTAATAATGTGGGCATGACCACTTTACCAAAAGTAATCTAGAGATTCAGTCCCAACCCCATCAAAATTCCAATACAGTTCTTCACAAATTGAAAAAAAAAATCTCTCTTCAACTTCATACGAAATTCTCTCTCTGTCTCTCTGTTTCTCTCTTTCACAGGATAGCTACAACATCCTTAATAATAAAGGAAATGCTGGTGTTTTCACCATCACAGATTACAAGTTGTACTACACAACTATCATAATAACAACATATGGCATCGCCATAAAAAGATACACGTTGATCAATGGAATTAATCAAATAGAAGATCCAGACATGTAGAAGAGTAAAATCACCCTGCGTAAAACTCAACTCCACATGGATCAAGGACATCGACAAAGACCAGCTACCTTGTATCTGATAGAAAGGAAAGTGAGGGATCTGATTGCACTCACTGCTACAGGAAAGGACTTTCTGCAAAAGACTCTTAAGGCACAAGCTGTAAGAATAACAATTTAATAAATGGGAATTCATGAAGCTGAAAAGCTTTTATATGGCAAAAGACATCATCATTGGGCAAAAGCACAGCCTACTACATAATAGAAAAATAATTTTACTAATTACACAGTGGATAGAGAATCACTGCCTCACTCAATCCACATTAGAGAAGTTTCTTCTTTCAGGGGATGGGAATTAAGACAAAGACTCGTAACTAGACAGTGTGTACAGAGTGAGAGACTTTGAAGCACTCAGTCCTTACTGCATAACTCCTCTTCTGGAGGCTCAGGGAGCTGTGCACAAGAGGAGTCAGAAAGATTGTAAGACCCAAGGGTGATAGAGGCTCCAAGGAAACAGTAGCATCCAGATCCAACAGGATTGACACAAACATGGACTCACAGTGACTGTCAGCATACTTAATATCTAAGGATCTATACATGTGCAAGCCAGATATAGTGCTAGAACTTAGAGAAGGAAGTGGGCATGGTTTCCCAATCCTAATCAAGAAGCAATCTGAAACTGACACTCATGGGCAAAAGGGGGAAAAAAGCTGTGTACTTCAATGAAGTCATACTGATTACATTAGTCAGACTTGAGGGCAGGTCCTATGTGATTATTTGGCTAACTTCTCTTAATTAAGGAATTAGCAATAATGTAATAGAGAATGACCAGGACAGCTAATGAAGAAAAGCTACACTGAGAAACAGGATCGAATAAAAAAAAAAATAAGACTCATCACATTTCCTGTATTTTCTTCTTCATTCTGTGGGAGGCGTCACTGTATAAGTTAGCTGTAGAACAGGGCATGAAAAGGTATTGGCAATCCCATTCAGGTTGAATCATAGTGGCTTTAATAGTAAGGTGCAATGTTTGGAGTTCCAGCAATCATATCACACCATAAGGTAAATCTGAAAATAAGAACCATGTGTGCAGAGCAAAAGAAGAGAAGAAATGAGGTGACCTCTGCTAATTTTATGGAGTATTAATCCATAATTATAACCAGATTCTGTCATAATTTGTAAGCTTCTTTCATGTGGCCTCTTTTTATACTTGAACTTGTCTTTAATTATTCAAAGGCAGTAACCAAAGCTCTGAGTTTTTCCCTATCCTTTCTCAATGTCTCCCACATGTCATTGCCTCCAGTGAACTTGAACATTGACCCTGACATCCATGACATTCCTTAGAATTTTCACATGCTCTCTAAGATCATTGTCTATCCATGTGTATACAGCTTAATTAAACTACAAATAATCTAAGAACAGGAAGTCTGTCTATCCATTCCCTGATTGACAGACATTTCAGTTTGAGACAATGGTAATCACAGTTGTTATGGACATGGCAATAAATTTTTATTTTTCCAGGATTAAATATTTAAGAAAGAAAAGGTTAGTTCTTCTGTGTGTGTGTGTGTGTGTGCGCATCATGGAAGGTGGTTGTTTTATTTTTTTATTATTAGCTACATTTATTCACTCTGTATCCCAGCTGTATCCCGCTCTCTCACTCCCTCCCAACCCCTCCCTCCCTCCCTCATCTCTTCCCTTCTCCTCCTTTCCAAGTCCACTGATTGGGGAGGACCTCCTCCCCTTTCATCTGACCCTGTTTTATCAGGTATCTTCAGGACTGCCTGCAAAGTCCTTCCCTGTGGCCCAGGAGGACTGCTCCTCCCTTGGGAGGTGGGGAGGTCAAAGAGCCTGTCATTGAGTTCCTGTCAGAAATAGTACCTGATGTTGTACTTCTTTTACAGCCTTCCTAAAGCTCGGCTAATCGTGTGTTTACTGTTCTACTAGGAATCTAGCACTGTCTCAATGTAGTTTTAATAGAGTCTCTAATAGCCAATAATTTTAAGCATATTTTATGTACTGTTTTAATTTAATAAGGCTTCTTTTAAAATCTTTTACGTTTTCTTGTAACCTGCTTTAATTCTATAGCCCCACTGTTGAGACCTACTTTATTTCTTAGCATAACTATGACTCCTCTGTTAACACCTGCTGTAGTCTTTTATCAAATCAGAAGCCATTTTTCCTCTAAGTCTCTATTTTGATTATGTCTCTATGGTTTCATTTCTCAAACTTTGTAATCTTTGTTACCTGGACAGTATATGAAATACCCCAACTGCAGAACAAATAAAATTAAAGGTCAGATAGAAACACTTTGTCTAGCTCATCAAAAGGATATAATATTGCTTTCTACACCTGGATACTTGGTTATGTTTTTGTTACCTGGTTGTTACCTAGTTGTGGTTTGTTTCCTAAACCAGGTTACAGTTTTGTTACCTGGTTGCTATCTGGTTACATTCATCTATTTATTTATTTATTTATTTATTTGTTTGTTTGTTTATTAAAAACCTGTCTTAGGAGCAGACCAACATCATAGTCTGGTTCCAGAGTCCAGATCGTGGTTCTGACCCGACAGTTTCTGTTTAGTGTTCAAGTGCTCAGTGAGTGACTATTCCTGAACTCGTAACATTTTGTATTGAATTATTTGGTTTCTTCCTATTTTTTAAGATGAGCTTAGACTCAGTATGTAAATGAATGGGAAGGTCTGTTCTTCCTACAGCTGTCAGCTAGCCTCCAGTTCTTGGAGTGCAGGCATGTGGTACCACATCCATTGTATTCAGTTCTACGCATCTAACCAAAGGCCTCATGCCCCTCAGGCAAACATTCTTTCAAATGAGTTACATTTGAAAGAATGTAACCAAAGGCCCTAATGACTTTTGAAAGATTTCTGTATATTCTGAATATGGTTTGTCTGATATGAATTTCTTTTCAGGATGTATGAAATGATTTGTCAGATTGCTTCAATGGAAAAACAGAAATTTGAGTTTCCTATGAACAGAAGAGATAATATAAAACACAGAAAGAAAGCAATAATAAATTTAATTGTATTTGCTAGAAATAAATGTAGCTATATTAATACATATCAGGATATAAAGATAAGCTATTCCATGGGCAAACAAACCAAAAAGCCAATGAGGCAGTAAATTATTTCTAGTATTAGGTACATCTGGGCAGAAGTACAAAGCAACTGCAGGAACAACCACCTCCCCCCATGCCTTGATCTGGCTTTTGTCTCTCCTCATTCCTGAGACTGATGGTGGATAGTTGTCTACAGTTCAGTTCATTAGCTATTAATGACTGGGTTAAAATTTCCTGTTGTTCAACCCACACAGTCTTCTAAAGATCCATTTTAAGCTCCTATTAAAGATTACACAGGAAACATGTTGACTATTTATGGCGCAACCTTGAACATATTTTCTGGCAGGCATCTTCCAAGGCCAGCATCGCCTCCGCTGTGGCTCCCTTAACTTCAGTGCTTTCCCTCACTAGCTGCTGTGCCTGTAAGGATGTAGCCAAGTCCACCCATTTTAATGGGAAAGCAAGGAAAAGACACTGAGAATTGTCAGTTTCTTGCTAGAGAACAAAACAACACCTAAGCCACATCAATAATATAGTGAGTGAAGGTCAATTCGGAAAGTTGGGAAACATTTCTTACCTAGAGTATAAAGGTAAGTTTCTATTACAAAAAAATAAATAAATAAATTTGCTTTAAACCGTGAAAATATCTGTAAAGCAAAATGGAATGTCTTTATAGCAGAACCTAAAATTTCATATAATTACCTAGGAGAAGATGGATAAAGAGAGTAACACCAAGGAGTGTCTAGATCCATGGTACCAATTAGTATTCACAAGGCCTCTAGATTGATGTTCAGAAGGTAAAGTGGAAGAAAAAGTGATAAAAAGATATACTTAACCATCGATGTTTTGCCTTAGACTATGAATGTCACTTATGTATATGAGTGGCTCCATGGCTCAGACGCTACTGCACAAAAAGGTAGCGGGGAGAAGGTTGTGCAGGAAATGGCTGCATGGCTTCTGTACTCATGAACTCCCAGCCGCTCTGACTGCACAAGACCTGCACAAGACAAAGCCCATAGACATTCTAGCATGGATGTGGGAGAGGGTCGTGAGGCTCCATCCTCCCTTGAGGAAGCTACTGACAGCTAATGGTTGCTGGAGGAAGAAGAGTCGTCTATTCTTCTTCAAGAAGTAGGCTTCCCCCTCACCCCGCCTATGCACTTGAAAGAAAGCAACCCTGGTTAAACTCAGTGACACACACACACACACACACACACACACACACACACACACGGAACAAAGAAGGATATAAAAGTGGAATGGGAATTGTTAAGAAGCACAAAAGGTTTATTGGGAATGGGAGGAAAGTGGGAAAGGGCAATTCAGCAATTAAATACATTGTATAAATGAATGAAATCAGATTTAAAACATAAAAATCAACAAAATAAAGGCCTGTGTTGAATCACTAGCCCATGATTATCATTATTAAAATCAAGAATTTGCAAGTGTGCATTCTATTACTTTATAACCTGGCTTATATTGCAGTTTGCTTTCCACGGGTTCACAATGAAGGAATAAATGAAAGGCACAAAGGCTATCTTACCATATTCTTCACTCCCCCAGTGTAACAGCTACAAAGGGTTTTTGGCATATAAAGCTGTCTATCACTTCTGTAGCCAACATTCTGCTTCTTAATCCTCTTCGGGTTTAACCATGTAAATCAAAGAAAAATAAATCACTTAGATGTTGGAATTATCTGTAGTTCATTTTAGCCAAAATCCTAATATCAAAACATTTACCGTGTCACCTTAATTTAATATTGTTCAGACTGACTAGATGATTAAACAAACTACATGATTCTTTTAAAGAACATACATACCTAACACACTGCAAAAAGAAAAAAAAAAACACCCACATAAAAAGCTGAAATTACACCCTTCCTCTAGTCTTGACAACAGCAGTTCATCGTGACTAACTCTGAGTGTCACAGCCCCTCTTTGCTCATTAGAAAAATGTAAGGGTTAATTTCAGACAAATATATTTATTTTGAGTTTGATTGTTTGGTTTCTGGTATTGTTTCATTCTGAAGAAAATGTGTCTACATTTTGATATCAAAATATTAAGTATCAAGGCTGTAATTAAACCGAAGTGATGGCTACTATATGACTTATGAAAGCCAGAACAAACACGGAGTTCAAATAAAACATTAAGACCTACACAGTATAAAAAATATTATTCATCATTATGGTGTTATTTCTTCTACTTGGAAAAACAAAAGTAAACATAAATTCACATCTAATTAAAAAGTATTGTACTCTGCGCCCAACTTCTCAGCCCTGCCTGAAAAGCAAGAACTACACGAACCAACCAGACCAAGGAAGATAAATGTGGTATGTACGCACTTATAACTGCATAATAGCCAGAAAGTACAGGATAACCATGCTATAATCCATAGACCCAAAGAAACCAAGTAACAAGGAGGGTCCAAGGTGAGGACTCTTGACTCTCACTGACAACAGAAAATAAAACAGAAGTCAGGGGTGGGGGTAGAGAGGGGACTAGGTAGGAGTATGGGGAGGGGAACAGGAGGGATCAAGTTGGGGGAGGATGGAGGGAGAGAATGCTGGGAGAGAGAGAGAACTGGAATGGGGGGGAGTCATTTCTGAGATGAACAAGAAACCTAGGACAACAGAAACTTCCAAAAATCCATGAGGATGACCTCAGCTAAGACTCCTAGCAATGAGGGATATGGAGCCTGAAATGGCCATCTCCTGGAACTAGAGAAGACTTCCAAGAGATGAACTGTGTCACGAGCCCAGCTACAAAATTTTAGACTCACAATTTCTCCTGCAAATAAGATGTGCAGTGGTAAAAATGGAGGAAAAGCCAACCAATGACTAGCCCAGCTTGAAACACGTGCCATGAGAGAGAAGCCAACCCTGACATTCTTTTCTCTTTATTTTTTATTTTTTTTAATATTAGTTACAGTTTATTAACTTGGTATCCCAGCTGTATCCTGCTCCCTCATTCTCTCTCAATTCCATCCTCCCTCCCTCATCTCCTCCTTGCCCCTTTCCAAGTCCACTGATAGAGGAGGACCTCCTCCCCTTTCATCTGACCCTGGTTTATCAGGTATCTTCAGGACTGGCTGCAAAGTCCTCCTCTGTGGCCTAGCAGGGTTGCTCCTCCCTTTGGAAGGGGGGAGGTCAAAGAGCCAGCCATTGAGTTCATGTCAGAAATAGTCCCTGTTCCCCTTATGAGGGTACCTGCTTGGATACTGAGCTACCATGGGCTGCATCTGAGCAGGGATTCTAAGGTTATATCCATACGTGGTCCTTGGTTGGAGTGTCAGGTTCAGAAAAGACCCCTGTGCCCAGATATATTTGGTCCTTGTAGAGCGCCTGTCCTCTCCAGGTCATACTAACTCCCCCTTCTTTCATATGATTCTCTGCACCCTGCCAAAGGTTTGGTTATGAGTCTTAGTACCTGCTTTGGTACACTGTTAGGTATAGACTTTCAGAGGCCCTCTGTGGTAGGCTCCTGTCCTGTTGCTTGTTTTCCCCTACATCCAATGTCCATCCCATTTGTCTTTCTAAGTGAGGATTGATCATTTTACCCCTGGTCCTCTTTCTTGTTTATCTTCTTTAGGTGTATAGATTTCAGTATGTTTATCATATCTTTAGGTTTATATAAGTGTGTACATACCATGTGTGTCTTTCTCCTTCTGGGATACTTCACTGTGAATGATCTTTTCTAGGTCCTACCATTTGCCTTCAAATTTTGTGATTTTCTTGTTTTTAATTGCTGAGTAGTACTCCATTGTGTAAAAGCCCCATAATTTCTCTATCTATTCCTCTGTCGGCATTCTTAATGATATTCTGCTATACTTCCAAAAGGGTGCCTAACATAAGTGTCATCTGAGAGGCTTTACCCAGCAAAGGATGGAAACAGATGCAGAGACCCATTGCCATTGCAGAGACAGCCAAACACTAGGCGGAGCTTGGGGAATTTCATGGGAAAGGGGTACAAAGGATTGATGAAGCCAGAGTTGTCAAGGTCACTACCACAAAACATACAGAACCAGCTAACATGAGCACATAGGATACTGAGCCACCAGACAGAGAGCATACATGGGACAAACCCAAGCCCTTGGAACATATGTAACGGTTGTTCAGCTTGATCTTCATGTGGGACTCCTAACAGCAGGAACAGGGGCTGTCTCTGACTCTGTTGCCTGCCTTTGGATCCCCTCTTCCTAACTGGGCTGCCTTGCCTAGCCACCAATAGGAGATGTGCCTGCTACTATTGTAACTTGATATGCCAAGGTTGGCTGATATCCATGAGAGTCTTCCCTTTTTCTTAGCCTCTTCTGAGGAGAAATGAAGGACAGGACAAAGTCTAGGAGGTGAGGTGAGAGGAAGGGACTGGCAGGAGAGGAAGGAGGGGAAGCTATAATCACAATCAGGATGTAAAATTAACTACTAAAAACGACAGCTATGTAATAAATGTCCTTGATTAATAATTAAGGCTCTTTCTAACATGACCTAAGAGTAGTGCTACTCTTACCAAAACTTATTTTATAAGAGTCAGTGTGCTCCAAAATGACAGGACAGAATACTAATCCTCTACTATTAAAAAAAATCTATTTTTGACCTAGTGATTTTATTTTACTTTAAGATGGTTATACATACCACTTTGCTGCTAAAATTTGGTGGTTTTACCCTAACATAATAGTTTTGTGAGTGACTTTCTTAAGAAGAAGCACAAGTTGGCTGTTTATGGTAACACTCTAGAAGTAGCTCCTAAATATTTGTTGAAGAAATGAGTCACTAAGAAACAGATCCCAGTGAAAGAATGGCAATCTAAATTAACCTTTCAAGTGTTTGTGCTAGGATCAAATAAGAACATAAACTAGAAAGGGAGTTTAAAGAGCCTTTGAAGGCCAGCCATTGAGTATGGAAGTGGTATGAATCAATAAGCAGGGTAAAATCCGGGGAAACTTGACTCTGACATAAGCTTCGTCATGCCGGAGACGCTAGGGAGCTGCCAGAGTTGCTGGCAGAGCTGCTACAGAGTGATCAAGGCTTGGCATGCAGTGTCTACCCCAGACTTCTGCCTTCTTCCAGATCCCTCCTCGCTTTGCTTGTCTGCTCCAATTTAACGCATTCCCATTCCAGCTATACTGTATATACATGAATAACGATAAATATTTTACTACATAAGATGTGATTTCTTTTATGTAGTGCTCTTAATCTAACTTAGAGATACCAGTAAGAAGGACTTGTATCTACTTCCTGGGTGGGAAAGAAATTGTATTGTATGTGTCAAGATTGATCACTTGGACACCAATTCAGGGTTTCTTCTTTGACAGACACAGTTTATTCTGTTGATGAACACAAACTAGGCATTGCGTGCAGACTCAGGCTAGCAAACTTGCTCCCTGATATCTTCTGAGTCTAAGTTCTAAACCTTGCTCAACAGCCTGATTTCATTAAATGCTTTATCTGGCGTTACCTTCACTGTGTCTACAAAAGAACCAAATACTTTTCCCGCAGGTCTTTGGCCCAGCCTCACTAGTCTTAGGTGAACTCGCTCTCACATGTTTTTTCACTACTTCCTTCCCCAAATGGAAAGTAAATGTTTATGTGCACATCCTAAAGCAATGTCTGAGCATGAATCCTCGCCAAGCATCTTAAACTGTTAAACCTGTTCAAAACCAAGTTAAATCTCAACATACACTTTGATACCCTGCTGGATAGAGTCTTTCAGAGGCCCTCTGGGAAAGACTGCTGTCTTGTTCCTTTTTTTTTTTCTTTTTATCTTTTTTTATTAATTACAATTTATTCACTTTGTACCCCACCAAAACCTCCCTCCTCCCATCCTGATCCCACCCTCCCCTCCTTTTTCATGCATGCCCCTCCCCAAGTCCACTGATAAGGGAGGTCCTCCTCTCTTTCCTTCTGATCTTAGTCTATCAGATCTCATCAGGAGTGGCTGCATTGTCATCTTCTGTGGCCTGGTAAGGCTGCTCACCCCTCAGAAGGAGGTGATCAAAGAGCAGGCCAATCAGATTATGTCAGAGGCAGTCCCTCTTCCCAGTACTATGTAACCCACTTGGACACTAAACTGCCATGGGGTATATCTGTGCACGGGTTCTAGGTTATCTCCATGTATGGTACTTGGTTGGAGTATGAGACTCTGGGAAGATACCTGTGTTCAAATTTTCTGGTTCTGTTGCTCTCCTTGTGGGGTTCCTGTTCTCTCCAGACCTTACTTTCCCACTTCTTACAAAAGATTCCATACACACGGCCCAACAGTTGGCCATGAGTCTCAGTGTCTGCTTTGATAGTCTGGAGGGCAGAACCTCTCAGAGGGCCCTTTGTGGCAAGTTCCTAGCTTGTTTCCTGTTTTCTTCTTCTTTTTATGTCCTTTCTCTTTGCCTTTCTGGATAGGGATTGAACATTTTGGTCAGGGTCCTCTCTCTTGATTAGTTTCTTTAGATCAACAGTTTTTAGTAGGTTTATCCTATATTACATGTCTATATGAGTTAGTATATACTGTGTGTGTCTTTCTGCTTCTGGGACAGCTCACTCAGGATGATCCTTTCCAGGTCCCACCATTTACCTGCAAATTTCATGATTTCCTTATTTTTCATTGTTGAGCAATATTCCATTGTGTAGATGTACCACAATTTCTGCATACATTCTTCAGTTGAGGGCATCTGGACTGTTTCCAGCTTCTGGCTATTACAAATAAAGCTGCTAAAGGCATGGTTGAGCAAATGTCCTTATTGTGTACTTGAGCCTCTTTTGGATATATGCCTAGGAGTGGAATGGCTGGATCTTGAGGAAGCGCTATTCCTAGTTGTCTGAGAAAGTGCCAGATTGATTTCCAGAGTGCTTGTACAAGTTTACATTCCCACCAGCAGTGGAAGAGGGTTCCCCATTCTCCACAGCCGCTCCAGCATGTGTTGTCACTCGAGTTTTTCACCTTGGCCATTCTGATGGGTGTAAGGTGAAATCTCAGAGTCATTTTGATTTGCATTTCCCTAATGGCTAATGATGTTGAGCATTTCTTTAAGTGTTTCTCTGCCATTCTATATTCCTCTACAGAGAATTCTCTGTTTAGCTCTGTTCCCCATTTTTTAAGTGGATTACTTGGTTTGCTGCTTTTCAGCTTCTTTAGTTCTTTATATATACTGGATATGAGTCCTCTGTCAGATAAAGGGTTAGTGAAGATTCTTTCCCAGTCTGCAGGCTGTCGTTTTGTTCTGATGACAGTGTCTTTTGCTTTACAGAAGCTTTTCAGTTTTATGAGGTCTCATTTGTTGATTGTTGCTCTTAGAGCCTGTGCGTTGGTGTTTTGTTCAGGAAGTTGTATCCTTGTACCAATGAGTTCTAGGGTCTTCCCCAATTTTTCTTTTAACCGATTTAATATGTCTGGTTTTATGTTGAGGTCTTTGATCCACTTAGACTTTACTTTTGTGTAGGGTGATAAGTATGGATCTATTTGCAGTTTTCTACATATAGACATCTAGTTAGACCAGCACCATTTGGTGAAGATGCTATCTTTTTTCCATTGTATAGTTTTGGCATCTTTGTCAAAGATCAGTTGTCCATAAAGTGTGTGGGTTTATTTCTGGGTCTTCTGTTCAGTTCCATTGATCCACCATTCTGTTTTTTTGCCAGTGTCATACACTTTTTATTACTGTTGCTCTATAGTACAACTTAAGATCAGGGATGGAGATACCTCCAGAAGATTTTTTATTGTAGAGGATTGTTTTAGCAATTCTGGGTTTCTTGTTATTCCATATGAAGTTGAGAATTTTTCTTTCCAGGTCTGTAAAGAATTGTGTTGGTAATTTGATGAGAATTGCATTGAATCTGTAGATTGCTTTTGGTAAGATGTCCATTTTTACTATGTTAATCCTGCCAACCCATGAGCATGGGAGATCTTTCCATCTTCTGATATCTTCTCTAATTCTTTCTTCAGAGACTTGAAATTTTTTTCATACAAGTCTTTGACTTGCTTGGTTAGGGTTATACCAAGGCACTTTATGTCATTTGTGGCTATTGTGAAGGGTGTTGTTTCTCTAATTTCTTTCTCAGCCCTTTTGTCTTTTGTATACAGGAGAGCTACTGATATTTTTGAGTTAATTTTATATCTGACCTCTTTGCTGAAGGTGTTTATCAGCTGTAGGATTTCTGTGGTAGAGTTTTTGGGGTCACTCACGTATACTGTCATATCATCTGCAAATAGTGATAATTTGACTTCTTCCTTTCCAATTTGTATCCCCTTGATCTCCTTCAGCTGTCTTATTGCTCTAGCAAGGACTTCCAGAACTATGTTAAAGAGATATGGAGAGTTTGGGCAGCCTTGCCTTGTCCCTGATTTCAGTGGGATTGCTTTAAGTTTCTCTGTTCAATTTGATGTTGGCTATAGGCTTGCTGTATATTGCCTTTACTATGTTTAGATATGTGCCTTGTATCCCTGATCTCCCCAATACTTTAAATATGAATGGGTGTTGGATTTTGTCAAATGTTTTTCAGCATCTAAGGAGATTATCATGTGTTTTTTTTCTTAATATGTTGGATCACATTGATGGATTTCCATATATTGAACCACCCCTGCATACCTGAGATGAAGCCTACTTGGTCATAGTGGATAATATCTTTGATATGATCTTATATTCGGTTTGCAAGTATTTTCTTGAGTATTTTTGCATCAATGTTCATAAGGGAGATTGGCCTGAAATTCTCTTTCTTTGTTGGGTCTTTGTGAGGTTTAGGTACCAAGGTGACTGTGGCTTCATAGAATGAGTTTGGTAGTGTTCCTTCTGTTTCTATTTTGTGGAATAGCTTGAAGAGAACTGGAGTTAGCTCTTCTTTGAAGGTCTCGTAGAATTCTGTGCTGAAACCATGTGGTCCTGCGCTTTTTTTTTTTTTTTTGGATGGGAGACTTCCGATGACCACTATTATTTCCTTGGGGGATATAGGACTATTTAATTGATTTACCTGGTCTTGATTCAGTTTTGTTAAGTCAAATCGATCAAGAAAATTGCCCATTTCATTTAGATTTTCAAATTTTGTGGCATATAGAGTTTTTAAATAAGTCCTAATGATTGTTTGGATTTCCTCAGTGTCTGTAGTTATGTCCCCCTTTTCATTTCTGATTTTGTTGATTTGGGTGTTGTCTCTTCCTTTTAGTTAGGTTGGCTAAGGGTTTGTCTATCTTGTTGACTTTCTCAAAAAACCAGCTCTTGGTTTCATTGATTCTTTGAATTGTTTTATTTGCTGCTAATTGATTGATTTCACCCCTGAGTTTGATTATATCCAGCTGTCTACTCCTTTTTGGTGTGTCTGTTTCTTCTTTTTCTAGGGTTTTTAGGTGAGCCATTAAGTTGCTTGAATGAGCTGTCTAGAATTTCTTCTTGAAGGCACTTAGTGCTATGAACTTTCCTCTTAGCACTGCTTTCATTATGTCCTACAAGTTTGGGTATGTTGTGTCTTCATTTTCATTGAATTCTAGGAAGACTTTAATTTCTTTCTTTATTTCTTCCCTGATGCAGCTGTCATTTAGTAGCAAGTTGTTCAGCTTCCATGTGTGTGTAGGCCTTTTGCTATTTCTGTTGTTGTTGAGGTCCAGCTTTATTCCATGGTGATCAGATAGGATACAAAGGATTATTTCAACCTTCTTGTATCTGTTGAGGCTCACTTTGTAACCAACCATATGGTCTATTTTGGAGAAGGTTCTATGAGTTGCTGAGAATAAGGTAAATTCTTTGTCCTGTTCCTTATTTTTATCTTCTTCCAATATCTATCTCATTTGTCTTTCTGAATGAAGATTGAGCATCTTACCCAGGGTCCTCCTTCTTGCTTAGCTTCTTTAGGTGTACATATTTTAATATGGTTATCCTATATTATATGTCCAATATCCACTTATAAGTGGGTATATGCCATGTGTGTCTTTCTGCTTCTGGGATACCTCACTCAGGAGATATTTTCTAGTTCCTACCATTTCCCTGCAAATTTCATGATTTCTTTGTTTTTAATTGCTGAGTAGTATTGCATTGTGTATATGTACCACAATTTCTGTATCCATTCTTCAATTGAGCGAAATCTGGGTTCCAACTATTACAAATAAAGCTGCTACAAACATAGTTGAGCCAATATCCTTGTTGTATACTTGAGTATCTTTTGGATATCCCTAGGAGTGGTATAGCTGGATCTTGAGGATGCACTATTCCTGATTGTCTAAGAAAACACCAAATTGTTTTCCAAAGTGGTTGTACACGTTTACACTCCCACCAGCAATGGAGGAGGGCTCCCTTTTCCTCAAATCCTCTCCAGCATGTGTTGTCATTTGAGTTCTTGATCTTAGCCATTCCAATGGCTGAAACTCATAGCCAAACTTTGGGCAGAATACAGGGAAAGGAGAAAGAAAGATCTGAAAGGGTCTGGAGCTCCACAAGGAGAAGAACAGAACCAAAAAATCTGAGCCTGGGGGTCTTTTCTGAGACTGATACTCCAACCAAGGACCATTCATGGAGACAATCTAGAATCCTTGCACAGAGGTAACCCATGGGCAGCTCAGTCTCCAGATGGGCTCCCTAATAAGGGGAACAGGAACTGTCTCTGACATGAACTCAGTGCCTGGCTCTTTGATCACCTCCCCCTGAAGGGGAGCAGCATGACCAGGCCACAAAGGAAGACTATGAAAGACAGCCCTGATGAGACCTGATAGGCTAGGATCAGATGGAAGGGGAAGAGGTCCTCCACTAGCAGTGCATTGGGGAAGGGGCATGGGAGGAGATGAGGGAGGGAGGGTGGTATTGAGAGGGAATGAGGGTGGGGTTACAGCTGGGATTAAAGTGAATAAATTGTAATAAATGAAAAACTATATTAAAGACAACCAACTTAATTCCCATCTTCCAGATCTGCTCTTTCCTTGGCACTAGTCCTCTCTGATCCCTTCAACATATCTTCTCTCTGTAAATTCAAAACTCATCAGGGCTGAATATGTACAAAACCTGGAATAAAGGTTTTCACATCTTTGTCATTCATGGACCTGTTAGTAGTTAATGGCAAGAAAACTAACTTAACTAAAACAAAAACAAAATTACAAATGGCACCTGAATTTATTTAATGACATTCATATTTTGTGTGATGTATTAGAATATTAAGGGTTAACAATCTATTCTTTAACAAAATTTATATGAATGCTTTCTTATTAAAATATTGTCACTAACTTGTATTTTCTTATATTTGTAAAATTTCCTTTATATATCTAATATTTCAATCCCCCAATACTCACTTACAGTAGAACTTCACATTAGTTATGTAACTACCTTGTAGACTGAACACGTTCAACGTAAACAAGGAAAAGCTAAACATTGCATGCTTGAAGCATTTGGTTCTGCTGATTCAGACACTATAATTTTTAATAGATCATTACACAAAAGAAACTACATACCATACTTCACACAGTAGAATAACCCTTAGTATGGGACTGTTAGGATGTGACATTTGATGTGTTTCCTTCTCCATGAATTTCTGAAAAGTCATTATATGCAGTTCACTTTCTGACTAATAATGAATTAGCTACATAAACATGCTTTTGAAGAGCCAGTGTTCTAAAAGAAACATGGATAAGTAAAACCCGTAATATGATGTATATATGGACATATTGCCGAGCTGGCATCTCATGTGGTAAAAAGTGTACACTTTAAGTGTTTCTCTGCCATTCGATATCCTCTATTGAGAATTCTCAGTTCAGCTCTGTGCCCCATTTTTTAATTGGACTACTTGATTTGTTGCTTTTTAACTTCTTGAGTTCTTTACATATTCTGTATATTAGCCCTCTGTCAGATATAGGGTTGGTGAAGATCTTTTTCCAATCTTTAGGCAGTCGTTTTGTTCTGACAACAGTGTCCTTTGCTTTACAGAAGCTTTTCAGTTTCATGAGGTCCCATTTATTGATTGTTGCTCTTAGAGCCTGTGCTGTTGGTGCTCTGTTCAGAAGTTGTCTCCTGTGCCAGTGAGTTCTAGGGTCTTCCCCACTTTTTCTTCTAAGTGGTTTAGTGTGTCTGGTTTTATATTGAGGTCTTCGATCCACTTGGACTTCAGTTTTGTGCTGGATGATAAGTATGGATCTCTGCATTTTTCTACATGTAGACATCCAGAATGCAAATCAAAATGACCTTAAGATTTAACCTCACACCCACCAGAATGCCTAAGATAAAAAACTTAAGTGATAACACATGTTGGAGAGGTTGTGGAGAAAGGGGAACCCTCCTCCACTGCTGGTGGGAATGTAAACTTGTACAACCACTCTGGAAATCAATCCGGCACTTTCTCAGACAAGTAGGTATAGTGCTTCCTCAAGATCCAGCTATACCACTCCTAGGCATATACTCAAAAGATGCTCAAGTACACAATAAAGACATTTGCTCAACCATGTTTCTAATAGCTTTATTTGTAATAGCCAGAACCTGGAAACAACCCAGATGTCCCTCAATGGAGGAATGGATACAGAAATTGTGGTACATCTACACAATGGAATATTACTCATCAATAAAAAACAAGGAAATCATGAAATTTGTAGGTAAATGGTGAGAACTGGAAAAAAATAATCCTGAATGAGATATCCCAGAAGCAGAAAGACACACACGGTATATGCTCACTCATATAGACATATAATGTAGGATAAACCTACTAAAATCTGTACACCTGAAGAAACCAATCAAGAGGGAGGACTCTTGCTAAAATGTTCAATCCCTATCACTGATGGTCATCAGAAGATGGAGAAAAGAGGGAACAAGTCAGGAGCCTGACTTGCAGACTATCAAAGCAGATGCTGAGACTTATGAGCAACCTTTGGGCAGAGTTCAGTGAATCTTATGAAAGAAGTGGAAAACAGTAAGATCTGGAGAGGACAGTAACTCCACAAGGAGAGCAACAGAACCAAAAAATTCTGAGCACAGGGCTCTTTCCTGAGACTGATACTCCAACCAAGGACCAGGCATGGAGATAACCTAGAACCCCTGCACAGATGTAGCCCATGGCAGTTCAGTGTCCAAGTGGGTCCCTTAGTAATAGAAACAGGGACTGTCTCTGACATGAACTGATTGGTCTGCTCTTTAATCACCTCCTCCTGAGGGGGGAGCAGCCTTACCAGGCCACAGAAGAAGACAGTACAGCCACTGATGATGAGACATAACAGACTAGGATCAGAAGGAATGAAAAGAAGACTTCCCCTATCAGTGGACTTGGGGAGGGGCAAGTGTGCAGAGATTGGAGGAAGGGAGGGATTGGGACAGGAGGAGGGAGGGAACCACAGGGGGGATACAAAGTGAATAAAGTGTAATTAATAAAGAATTAAGAAAGAAAGAAAGAAAATAAATTTAAAAAATGTAACTTATCATTACCATAGTCATGGACTCAGTGACTAACCACAACATAATAAGTAGAGAAATCATATATGTATGTGTGTATATATACACACACATATACATATATCATATATCACATCTACACCCAAACTTGCTATTATCTGCTTAAGCTAGTTAAGCATATTAACTTCATATTCCTTGTGGTTCTGCTTGCTTTAAAGTGTATGTTTTGTGTTGTTATACACATTTCCATGTGCTTACTGCACATATCATCGCTGGAGAAATGGCTATTTTAAATATTTGCCCACTTTTTAATGTTTTTTTAATTAGTGAGATAAAAGTGCACTTGATAAATTCTTAATCCAACTCATGATTTTTAAATATTTTCTCCCATTCTATAGGTTACCATTATCTTTCCTGATGGTATCTGTTGCAAAAAGATTTTTAAACAAAGTTTAGCTAGTCTTACAAAAAAATAATGTGTTTTCTTTTTTCAAATGAAATAGACAAATACACATATGAGCTGGGTGTGGTGGCATGCTCTTGTAAACCCAGTACTTGGGGAGGCAGAGGAAGAAGTGGATCTCTGTGAGTTTGAGGTCAGCCTGGTCTACAAAGTGAGTCCAGGACAGCCAAGGCAACATAGTGAAAGGCTGTCCTGAAAAACCAAAAAATAAAAAGAAAGAAGAGAAAACACATATTTGAATTTGAACACCAGGAAAAAATAAGTAAATTTTCAGTGAAATGAAACTTAGAAAATCTTTCATATTAATTATAACTATCAAATCAAGTTTAAAAAGAGAAAGTAAAAAAGAATCATAAATAAAAATAAATAACATGGTAAACTGTGCTGGCGAGGATGTGGAAAAAGGGGAAAACATTGCTGTTGGGAGTGCAAACTTATATGACTACTTTGGAAACCAATTTTGCAGTTTCTCAGAAAACTGAGACTCGATCTACCTCAAAACCCAGATATACCACTCCTGGGCATATAACCAAAGGACGCCCCACCATATCACAAGGACACTTGTTCATCTGTGTTTATTGCAGCTTTATTCATTATAGCCAGAAACTGGAAACAATGTAGATGTCCCTCAACTGAAGAATGGAGAAAAACAAACAACAAAACAAAACAAGGTACATTTACACAATGGAGTATTATTCAACTGTTACAAAAAATAACATCGTGATCTTTGCAAGCAATTGAATAGAACTGAAAAAAAAAATATCCCCGAGGTAACCCAGACCTAGAAAAACAAACAGTATGCATACACTTGTCAGTCAATATTAGCTATAAAGAAAAGGATAGCCATGCTACAATACACAGACTCAGAGAAGCTAAGTAACAAAAGGGACTCAAGGAGGAATGCGTGGATCTCCCTAGCAAGAGGAAACAGAATAGATATCGTTGGTGGGCTGAGGCAGGGTGGAGGAAAGGCGGCAGATGGCAGGAACAGGAAAGATCAGGTGGATGAGGATGAAGGGCTATCATACTGGGAAAGATAACTGGATTGGGGGGGGGGGGCATCTTAGGGACAAGCTAGAAACGTAGTACAATGGAAATTCCCAGGAATAGAGGGTGACCCTAGCTAAGACTCCTACAATTGGGGGATCCTACAAATAGCCATCACCTGTAACCAGGCAAGACTTACAGTGGAGAAACTGGGACACCAGCCCAGCCCCAAAACCTTCAACCTAAAATTTGTCCTGCTACAAGATGTGCTAGGGTAAAGGAGACACAGAAATTGTGGGAGTGGCCAAACAGTGACTGGTCCAGCTTGAGATCCATGTCACAAGAGAGAACCCATCCCTGCCACTACCTAGAGGACCAGGACCCAGAAGCGGTGTAGCCCAGACACCTATGACAAAACCACAAAGAACTGGCAAAAAAGAAAAATCAACAAAATGATTCCTAATGATATTCTGTTATACACACTTGTCAGTGTGCAGCCCAATTTTCGTGAGAGCAACTGATGAAAACAGCAACTGAAGGAAACAGATGAAGTGACCCACGGCCAAACATTAGGTAGAGCTCTGGGAATCTTGTGGAAGAGGGGGAGATAAAAGATTGTAGGAGCCAAAGGGCTCAGGGACACCACAAATAAAACCACAGAAATCAACTAACCTGGACATATAGGGGCTCACTGAGACTGATAACGACAATCAGGGAGCCTGCATTGGACTGACCCAGGCCCTCTGCATATGTTTCATGGTTGTGTAGCTTGGTCTTCTTGTTGAATTCTGAACTGTAGAAACAGGGACTGTCTCCGATTCTTGTGCCTTTTCTGCCCACCGCTCAGCCTCATCCCGCCTTAATATGAGGGTTTGTGCCTACTCATATTGCAACTTGATATGTCATGTTTGGTTGCTGTCCCTGGGAGGCCTACCCTTTTCTGAAGGGAAAGGGAGGAGGAGTATTTGGTGAGAAAGGGGTGGTGGTAGGAAGTAGAAACAGGGAAGAAAGAAGGGAAAGGTAACTGAGGTTGGAATGCAATATATGAGAAAAGAATTTTTAAAAAAAGAACTTGGTAAACTGTAGAAAAATATCAATTACATATACCTAGTACTAAATCTTGAGAGGGTTTAATTATTTCATAAAGTACAAAACTGATTTTTTGGATAAACATTCTTTAATTTAATTTTTAAAAAATTTACCTCCAGATTATAGTCCCCCTCCTTTGTCTTATCCCAGTCCCACCTTCCCTCCCTTTTCCTTCCCCTACCTCATCCCTACTCCTCAGAAAGGTGGAGCCTCCTCCCTTACCAACTGGCCCCAGCCTATCAAGTCTCATCAAGACTGGCTGCATGCTCTTCCCTTGTAGCCTGCCAAGGCTGCCCCACCAGGGGAAAGTGATCCAAAGAGCAGGCAGAAGAGTCCGTCTCCCCCCACCTGCACTGGGCTCAGATTTGTTATCTCTGTTGGTTTTCTTTCAGATTGCCTGTTCCTTCCTGATTCTTCTCTCCCCCCACTCTTCTGTAAGGCTCCCTGAGTTCTGCCCAAAGTTTGGTTGTGAGTCTCAGCATCTGCTTGGATCCCCTGGTGGGTGGAGTCTTTCAGAGGACATCTATGATAGGCTCTCATCCTGTTCCCTCTCTTCCGGTGTCTATTCTTTTTGCCCTACTAAATGAGAATTTAGCATCTTCCCTAGGGTGCTACTTGGTACTTAGCTTCTTTGGGTCTGTGGATTACCAGGGTCTATGGTTACCCTGTATTACATGGCTAATATCTGCTTATAAGTGAATATATATACCATGCTTTCTGGGTCTGAATTACCTCACTCAGGATGGTCTTTTTCAGATCCAACCATTTGCCTGAACCAGGAAACTCCTACAGCTGATAAACACCTTCAGCAAAACGGGGGGGATACAAAATTAACTAAAAAAAAAAAATCAGTTGTCCTACTGTAAAATTATGAAAACAATAGTCAATAGCCAAAACAAATAAAAACAAACAAACAAACATAAAATATCTTGGTGTAACTCTAACCAAGAAAGTCAAAGAGACCTTTATGCCAAGAACCTGAAGTCACTGAAGAAAGAAATTGAAAAAGATAGCAGAAGATGGAAAGATCTCCTATGGTCATGGATCGGTAAGAATAACATAAATAAAATGGCCATCTTATCAAAAGCAATCTACAAATTCAATGCACTTCCCATCAAAATACCAACACAATTCTTTACAGACCTTGATTGAACAATTCTCAACTTCATATGGAAAAACAAAAAAACCCAGAATAGCCAAAATGGTCCTGTACAAACAACAGATCTTCTGGAGACATCTCCATCCCTGATCTCAAGCTGCACTGTAGAACAATAGTAAGAAAAACTGCATGGTACTGGCATAGAAACAGACTGGTGGATCACTGGAATTAAATCAAAGACCTCTGAATAAACCCACACACCTATGGATAAGCATATTTAAAGCAAAAGCTATGCAAATACTAAAAATATTATAATTGGCCAAAAGGTATTTCACAAATTTGAAAAAAAAAGCAGTAGTAGCTATATTAATGTCAAGGGAAAATAGTAGGTTTAAATATATATATAATTAAATTGTTGTGTATAATATGGAAAATACTATTTAAGATAACCTGTGTAACTTATTCACTAAATAACATAGCAGCATTTTATGAAAAATGAAGAAGTGTTAAAACACACATAGAAGATAAAACCTTGAACTCAGTGTATGGCTCTTTAATCACCTCCCCCTGAGGGGGGAGCAGCCTTACCAGCCCACAGAGGAGGACAATGCATCCAGTCCTGATGATACCTGATAGGCTAAGGTCAGATGGATGGGAGGAGGACCTCCCCTGTCAGTGGGCTAAGGGAGGGGCATGGGAGGAGAAAAGGGAGAGAGGGTGGAATTGGGAGGAGACATGGGGGGGCTACAGCTGGGATACAAAGTGAATGAACTTTAATTAAAAAAAAAAACAAAGAAAGAAACCTAACATTAAAAGGATTAAGCAATGTGGATTGCGTAGCACATCATGATTCCAGAGGTAAGTGTGAACACAGCGTGCTACAGTCAATGAAACGTGGTGTAGAAGGTATAGAACAAAGCTTTCAACATATCCAACCTTAAGTAAACAAAACTATGAAATCCCACCACATGCTGGACACATCCTTAGGTCTGTCACACCAAGTTACATTTTAAAGTTCCCTAACAAATTCTACTATGCTGCCATGTTGGAGAACTGACACCTTTAAAGGTGAAATTCTATGCAGCAAGGGTAGACTAAGCATATATATATATATATAATTTTTAAAGTGTGTAACTTAATAAAACATGCACTGATAAGGAAATCCTCCTCCCCTACTATCTGACCTTAGACTATCAGGTCTCCTGCCTACATCCTTTTCCTCTGTGGACTGGCTATAAAGAAAAAAACAAACAAGCAAACAAAAAAAAAAAAAACCTGACTTCAAGGGGGAAGCTCTCCTGTCTAAGAAACGGCTCCCTCCTGTGCTTTCCTAATCTATATGGGACTGAGGGGCACCGTTTACTTTTATTTGATCAAAACTGAAAACAGAGGACAGAGGACACCAGGAGCACACAGCCCACTGAATCAACTAAACAAGGTTCCCATGGGCTGACACAGACTGAAGCTGCAAACAGGAGCCTGCACGGGTCTGCACCAGGTCCTCTGTGCATATCTTATGACTGTTAGCTTGGTGTTTCTGTGAGACTCCTAACAGTGGAAGCAGGGGAGTGTTCACCTACTTCTGCCTGCTCCTAGGGATCTTTCCTCTGTTGGATTGCCTTGTGCAGACTCAATATGAGTGAGGGCTTTTGCCTTGTCTTACTGTATCCTGTGTTGTCCTATTTGGCTGTTGTCTCTTGGAGGCCTGCTCATTTATGAAGAAGAAATGGAGACAGGTGGTAGATCTAAGTGATTGGTGATGTGGGGGCTAGCTAGAGGAATCAAGGAAGGGAAAACTCTGGTCATTGTATTTTGTGAGAGAAGAATGTATTTTTCAATTAAAAAAAAAAAGCCTGAAAATTGATGCATAGATTAAGATTGTCATTTAGGCCTTAAATTTTCATTGGCTAGAATGAAATATGAGCTCCTTTTCTAATGAATATACCCGAGGAAATTATATTAAATTAAAATAAAATTATTTCAGAGAGATTAAAGGAGAGACAAAAAAAGAGTGTGGAGGAAAGTAAAAATTAATTATGCTCTGCCTGGAAAACTTTTTTTTATAATTTTTTATTAATTACACTTTATTCATTTTGTATCCCCCCATAAGCCCCTCCCTCCCCCCCCCTGTCTATCCCACCCTCCCTCCCCTTTCTGCATGCATGCCCCTCCCCAAGTCCACTGATAGGGGAGTTTCTCCTCTCCTTTCTGATCTTAGTCTATCAGTTCTCATCAAAAGTGGCTGCTTTTTCCTCTTCTGTGGCCTGGTAAGGCTGCTCCCCCCTCAGGGGGAGGTGATCAAAGAGCAGGCCAATCAGATTATGTCAGAGACAGTCCCTCCTCCCATTACTATGTAACCCACTTGGACACTGAACTGCCATGGGCTACCTCTGTGCAGGGGTTCTAGGTTATCTTCATGAATTTTGTCCTTGGTTGGAGTATGAGTCTCTGGGAAGTTCCCTGTGTTCAAATTTTCTTGTTCTGTTGCTCTCCTTGTGGAGACCCTGTCCTCTCCAGCTCTTACTATTTCCTACTTCTTACATAAAATTCCATTCACTCTGCCCAACAGTTGGCCATCAGGCTCAGCATCTGCTTTGATTGTCTACAGGGCAGAGGCTTTCAGAGGCCCTCTGTGGTAGGTTCCTAGTTTGTTTCCTGTTTTCTTCTTCTGGCTTTCAGAAGGCCTCTGTAGAAGGTTCCTAGGTTGTTTCCTGTTTTCTTCTTCTTCTGATGTCCATCCTCTTTTCCTTTCTGGATAGGGATTGAACATTTTGGTCAGGGTCCTCTCTCTTGATTAGTTTCTTTAGATCTCCAGTTTTTAGTAGGTTTATCCTATATTACATGTCTATATGAGTGAGTATATATTGTGTGTGTCTTTTTGCTTCTGGGACAACTCACTCAGGATGATCCTTTCCAGGTCCCACCATTTACCTGCAAATTTCATGATTTCCTTATTTTTCATTGCTGAGTAATATTCCATTGTATAGATGTACCACAATTTCTGCATCCATTCTTCAGTTGAGGGGCATCTGGGTTGTTTTCAGCTTCTGGCTATTACAAATAAAGCTGCTACAAACGTGGTTGAGCAAATGTCCTTATTGTGTACTTGAGCCTCTTTTGGATATATGCCTAGGAGTGGTATGGCTGGATCTTGGGGAAGCGCTATTCCTAGTTGTCTGAGAAAGAGCCAGATTGATTTCCAGAGTGGTTGTACAAGTTTATATTCCCACCAGCAGTGGAAGAGGGTTCCCCTTTCTCTACAACCTCTACAGCATGTGTTGTCACTTGAGTTTTTCATCTTGGCCATTCTCATGGGTGTAAGGTGAAATCTCAGGGTTGTTTTGATTTGCATTCCCCTAATGGCTAATGAGGTTGAGCATTTCTTTAAGTGCTTCTCTGCCATTCTATATTCCTCTACAGAGAATTCTATGTTTAGCTCCGTTCCCCATTTTTTAAGTGGATTACTTGGTTTGCTGCTTTTCAGCTTCTTTAGTTCTTTATATATACTGGATATGAATCCTCTGTCAGATAAAGGTTTGGTGAAGATTCTTTCCCAATCTGTAGGCAGTCACTTTGTTTTGACGATGCTTTGCAGAAGCTTTTCAGTTTCATGAGGTCCCATTTATTGATTGTTTCTCTTAGAGCCTGTGCTGTTGGTGTTCTGTTCAGGAAGTTTTCTCCTGTACCAATGAGTTCTAGGGTATTCCCCACTTTTTTTTTCTAGCCGATTTAATGTGTCTGGTTTTATGTTGAGGTCTTTGATCCACTTGGACTTTAGTTTTGTGCAGGGTGATAAGTATGGATCTATTTTTATTTTTCTACCTGTAGACATCCAGTTGGACCAGCACCATTTGTTGAAGATGCTATCTTTTTTCCATTGTATGGTTTTGGCACCTTTGTCAAAGATCAGGTGTCCATAAGTGTGTGGGTTTATTTCTGGGTCCTTTGTTCAGTTCCATTGATCCACCATTCTGTTTCTATGCCAGTACCATGCAGTTTTTATTGCTGTATAGTACAGCTTGAGAGCAGGGATGGAGATACCTCCAGAAGATCTTTTATTGTAGAGGATTGTTTCAGCAATTCTGGGTTTCTTGTTATTCCATATGAAGTTGAGAATTTTTCTTTCCAGGTCTGTAAAGAATTGTGTTGGTAATTTGATGAGAATTGCATTCAATCTGTACATTGCTTTTGGTAAGATGGCCATTTTTACTATGTTAATCCTGCCAAGCCATGAACATGGGAGATCTTTCCATCTTCTGATATCTTCTTCTAATTCTTTCTTCAGACCTTGAAATTTTTTTCATACAAGTCTTTGACTTCCTTGGTTAGGGTTACACTGAGGTACCTTATGTCATTTTGTGGCTATTGTGAAGGGTGTTGTTTCTCTAATTTCTTTCTCAGCCCTTTTGTCTTTTGTATACAGGAGGGCTACTGATTTTTTGCAGTTAATTTTGTATCCGGCCACTTTGCTGAAGGTGTTTATCAGCTGTAGGAGTTCCGTGGTAGAGTTGTTGGGGGTCACTCACGTATACTATCATATCATCTGCAAATAGTGATAATTTGACTTCTTCCTTTCCAATTTGTATCCCCTTGATCTCCTTCAACTGTCTTATTGCTCTAGGCAGGACTTGCCTGGAAAACTTTTAGAATTTAGGCTATTACTGAGGTAAAGACATAATTCTTGAGGCAAGTATTAAATTTAGCAAAGAATGGAGTAGCCTACAAGAAGTAATTTTAATATTTGGAGTAATCATAAGTGGTACTTGAAGAAAAGTTATGCTTGAACTGGAAAGCTAGCCCAGTCGGTATAGGAGCTGTCTGTGTTCCAGCATCCATGCAAAAGCTGGATCTAAACATATGGACCGATACTCCAGCCATGAAGATTGCTGGGGCTTACAGCATACCATGATTGCCCCAGGTTCAGGCAGTGACAAACCCTTTTCTCAAAGAAATAAGGATGGTAATCACTGAGCAGGAAACCCAACATACCCATATTACCTATGTGTGTGCACATGCACACATGAGCACATACACAGACAGACAGACACACACACACACACACACACACACACACACAACATAATGGCACACATTTGTAAAGTAAGTCAATAAAGCAAATTTAAAAATAAAATGGCTTTTTTATTTATATAGTCAGAAATGTTTTTGACATTGCAAAGTACTGCTGGGCTGGCAAAATGTCTCCGCACATAAAAGTACTCGCTGCCAAGCCCAGTGAGTTCTATCTCATGATGAGAGGAGAGGACAGACACTTGCAGGTCTTCCTCTGACCTGTACATGCAGGCTGTGGCATGTAAACACCCCACCCCCTTCCATGTAAATAATTAAATGCAATTTAAATCAGTATTTATTTCCCAATTAGTGGCAGATAGTATAGTCTACATGAACTTTGCAAATACATTGAACAAATTCACAAGCTGCTCTAAAGAAACTGTAAATCCTTTGACAAAGATAGGAAGAAGAAAGAGATGTGGTGTGTGGAAGAAAGAGATGATTGCTGGAAGCTGGACAGAGCCACCTCAGCGAAGAATGACAAGGTTGAAAGAGAAAATGGTGGAAACTTAACACTTAAAAGTAAGTAGTTTCTTCTTCCCCCGAGCACCAAAGTCCTACATTATAATTTTGTCCAGTGCATGCCCTACTTAAAATCTTAAGTCTTACAACAGCTGAACTCTGCCGAGAGGAGTGAGTCAATCATCCTTTCTCTTTTAAGACTCTACACTTTGTTCAGTATTTGACCCTAACAGAACAAATCTAAAGGGCAGTCACAGGAGATATGGTATGCTTGCCTCATACTGAGTACCTCTGTTTCTTTTCTGGGAATCATAATTTTTTTTTTATCTTGGGTCATATATAATTCCCCAAGTACCGTGCCCAAGAGCATATTCCACATAGTAAAAGAATGGTCCCTGGTGGGACCATTTCTGCACCTTTTCTGTATCTAGAACCTCACAAGGCACTATAGGTGGTGCTCTATCTTTCATGACAACTGAGGCTCAGAAGAGAAAGTGACATGTTTTCTTCACCCAGTGAGTGTAGCACAGAGTGTCTTGTTGCCTAAGATGAGGGACATATTGAGAAAGAGGGGTTGAGAGTTTTTGTTTTATGTGTTACTCTGTTTCCTAATGTAGAGTTAAACCCAGGAAGAAGACATGTTTTCAAGCTGCGGTTTTCAACATTTTTTTTTCTTCATCAATGTATTTTAGACAATGTTTTCCTAATAACTTCCTTTGAAATATTAACACTACAGATATGTTTGTTATTCACTGTGTAGTAGCTATCCATGATTTATACATTAAAGTTTGATGACTTCCTTGAGAACTGATGTTTTGTCCCTTTGGAGAGATAGCATTCCGTGGAGGTTGCATATTTAAGTCACACCATTGAATGTTACACTTTGATGCAATTTACAAGTCCTTTGCCCTGATTGCAAAACTGGAATGGATTGTTAAAATTTGCTTTAATCCTTAGGAAAAAAGCTCAACATCTTATTTGTGAAACTGTTGTGAGGAAATCACTTAGATTAAGCAACTGAAGAGAATGAGTCAATTGGAGTTGTTCTGGCATGAAGTCAATGGCTGGAAACTTTTCATCCTTCCCACTACTGGAACTTATGAGAAAAATAAATTCCTGGCTTTAGAAATATTCTAGCAAAATATTCTAGCAATTAACAAATTGTGGGTATTATAATAACTCTTGTTTGTTACCATGTATCTTGTTCCAAATAAAGAGTTAGAAAAATCACAGGAGCATATTTAGCCATAAGACTATATTGAATGGCGTTTGCATACTGAGCTAGAATTGTATTAGTTCTCATTAGTTATATTTATCCTACTATATATTTTGAAATCAAAAACAGAAAAAAAATGCTCAAAAATAGCCTGCCATATGTGTACATAGACACACAGAGGAAGGTTTTCCCTTCCTTAATTAATCACTGAGTCCTTTGAACTCTCTTGTGCTCCATACTGTACAATGGGCTGTTTCTGTATTTATGTGCCAGAAAAAAATCAGTTTTTGCCTGTTTTCCTTGAGGAGCGAGGAAGCAAGATATATCTTCTTTCCAGGCCCGCCTACCCTATTCATTAATGTCTCTGTCCCACCTGCCTCAAGGTGAAAGTAAATAGCTTTCTGCCTCCATGATGTATCCCTCAAGTTTTCTTAAAAAACTTAGACATAAGCTAGATATGCATGTTTTATTTATTTATGATTTATGCTTATTTGTTTGTGCCTATTATATATTAAAATATGTTTATTTTTGCTCTTACCAAAGGAAAGAAATTCTCATGCTCCATGTCTTAAACTTTATGAGATGAAATCTGAAATGGAAATAAATGATGCCATGAATTTTTAACACTGCCATCCCTGGATGGAGTGAAAGTGAAGGCAGCGATGCACAGCACAACTGGAGATTCACACAAACAAGGCTGGAATCATGTCAGAGGCCAGCTGCACGCCCCACAAAAGATTGCTTCAGCTTTCCATGCATTCGATGGTACTAGCTTCCACATTTGCCTGCAAGGATTGCAAGGCCAGAAAAGATTGTAGAAGCATTTCCAACAGAATTGTAAGCATGCAAATATATTTGTTATTGATAACAACCAAGCATTCTGTTTCTTGGTTGCCTGGAGGTTGACTGTTATACATAGTATTGAAAAATGTCATTTTTCATGATGACTATAAAGAATGGAAGTTATTTAATATTCAGATACACATATTCGAATTCAAGTGTTCATGAATTTAAAGTAAAAATCTCTAGGTGGGAATATAAATAAGCAAAAGAATAACAATTGTTGCCATATTATTCTATAATTTCAACTTTATAAGTTTCATTAAAAAATTGGTGAAGTGATTATTTGTTTCTCCCTTAAAATAGATCTAAAAATATGCTTTTCAGACAATAAGGGCAGATAACTACCTGTGGTTTCTATTAAAATATAAATTCTGCTTAGTTGATTGTGTGGGCAATGTTTTCATGTTGTTCTCTACCCCTCTAGCTCCTACAATTTTTCTTCTTCCTCTCCTGCAGGGTTCCCCTGGCGCTGCCTAGTGTTTGGCTGTGGGTCTCTGCATCTGCTCCCACCAGTTGCTAGATGACACCCCCTCTGCTGACAGTTGGGGTAGACACCGATCTATGAGTATACAGAATATCATTAGGAATCATTTCATTGACTTTTTTTTTTCCAACCCTGTTTGGTTTTATCCTGAGTTTCAAAGCTGTCCTGCCTTTGGTTCCTGGCCATCAAGTCAGTGTCAGTCATGGATTCCCTCTCACGGCATGGGCCTCAAGCTGGTCCAGTCATTGGCTGGCCACTTCCACAAGTTCTGCGTCGTCAGTACCCAAGCATGTCTTGCATGTAGGTAGGAGAGTTTGTAGGTCAAAGGTTTTGAGGCTGGGTTGATGTCCTAGTCCCACTGCTAGAAGCCTTGCTTGGTTCTAAAAGATGGCCGATTCAGACTCTGTAACCTGTATTAGTGGGAGACTACCACTGCACTAGGCTTCTGCATTGCTCCTGTAACGCTCCCCAGTGAGAGTCTGCACTTCAAGGGTTCTCTCCTTCAAACTCTCCCAGTGTGATTACTCCTGTTCCCATCCCCACTCATCTCCAGTAAACTTGCAAAATATATTCTGTTTCCCTTTCCCAGGAATATCCATGTGTCCCCCTTGAGCAATCCTTGTTGCTTAGCCTTTCTTGCTCTATGGATTGTAACATGGTTATCCTTTACTTAGTAGCTAATATCCATTTACAAGTGAGTGCATATCATATGTCTTCCTGGGTTACCTCATTCTGGATGACTTTTTCTAGACCCATCCATTTGCCTGCAAATTTCATGATGTCATTACTTTTATCACTCCATTCTTCAGTTGAGGATACCTACATTGTTTCCAGTTTCTGGCTGTTATGAATAAAGCTACAATGGCTGAACAAGTGTCCTCATGGTTCGATGGCACATAGTTTGGGTATATAACCAAGAGTGCTACAGCTGGGTCTTGAGGTAGGATGGTTCCCAGTTTTCTAAGGAACTACCCCACAAAGGCTCACAGAGAATAAAGTCACATTCTAAACATCAGTCCGCAGACCAACGTGTATTTTCCAATGAAACTTAATAGAAACTGTTAACATCTTAAAAACAAAACCACAAATATTTATATTCACATTTGGTTCAAAATTTGGGAGAGTTAGTATTTTTGCATCCATGGTTCCAATGTACACAGCTTTTTCATCTCTCAGACAAAAGCACTAGTATGCCCAATAATCTAGAAACATTCCTTCAGGAATGAAATAAGAAGAAGATAGAAACCCAAATTAGTAGCTCTGAGTAGTGTGTGTGTGTGTTACTGAAATGTGGTTTCACTAGTTTTAGCCCTGGCTGTAATCACAGTTACTGTGTAGACCAGAATGGCATGTGCTACCACACCTGAAAGTGCAGCTACTCTGACATTTATTGAGCTTTTTCTCCTAATTAAAATGTGATGCCCAGTACATTACATAAAATGATAGACGATGCCTGAAACTAGCATCTTTGCAAGCTAAATGGTGTCCTATTTTATTTTTATTTATTTCCTAGTGTTTCTGGAACAATATTTGAGCTTTTGGGTCTTCAATGCCCAACATGCTATGCTTTATCTGTGTCTTATATATTACTTCTTACTGTTTCTTGCAATCCATTTTGGAGCATATTGCAAAGGTCAGCCTAGTCGCTGCTCTTTTGAGACAAAATTTATACTGCTGCTGAAAGGAGTCATCACTCTGGTTTGAGAAAGGCAAACACTTGTCATTAAAAGCCACTTGCCAGAGTCTGATTATAATCCGAAGAATAAATGTTCTGAGTCAAAACCTCAAAACACAAAAATGGATACTGACTTTTACTCCACCAAAATGTCGGCAATGGGGAAGGAAGTATTTTCAAATCAAATCAAACTAATTTAATATTTTTGCTTTTGAAAATAACCTTGTACTTGGTATTTGAAATAGAATTTTTATCCAAAAGAAGAAAATTTGGCAATATTTTTGCTAGGATTCATATAGCTATCCAATCATACAATGAAAAGGATCCTAGTTGGAAATTGAAAATACATGTTCTAGTCAAATGATAACATTTTTTTAATCTGAGAATTTATAGTATTCATTTTTTTATCTGCTAGATGGATATAATTCTCCCTGGATAATTTTGTCTAATTTAACTTTATGAACTATTAAAACATTTCACACACAGAAAATGCATGTAGATTGTAGGTACTATTAAAAAAAACCCCTTCAACCTAAATAGTCTTAAAGTACAATAATGGTACCATATTGTCCTATGTGTTTGGAATTATTCTTTGTTGTGCGTGTGTGTCCGTTTGCTCGGTTTTTTTGGTTTTGAGGTTTTGGGGGGGTATTTGTTTGTTTGTTTGTTTGTTTGTTTGTTTTGGTAAGTGTAAGTGCTACAAGAACAGATGAACCTTTACAAGAAACATCAACACCCACAAGCATATTAGACATGGCCATGTATTTCAATTCTCATGAATTTTAATGAAATGATTGTATATGGTATATGTATTTGTATCTAGGAATGCATGTGTGTATGTATGCATGTGTACATGTTCATCAGTGGAACTAAGAGGACTCAGTACCATTCACATTCCCTGCCTACATCCTGGGTTTGGAATCCTGTGATTCCAAGATGATTATCTGCCCTTAAACAGATAGTAAAAATAGACAACTGGGATGCTGTGTAATTGTTGGAATTTTAATTGGTTTAGAAAGTGAAGCATAAAACAGTATTATAGTTTGAGCCAAGATTAGATTTAAAGTCAATGACTACTTACATCTGTGATTTATGCACTGTCTCTGCAGTGTGTGTTCCTTCTTTGGCACCCTCTGCCAAGAGCTGCCTTCCTACACCTTTCCTTAATCAGACTGAATCTCCACGATTGGCACCAGTCTACACTACGTCACATTTGCTTAGATTTTTTTTTTCTGGCATAAAACATGAAAGTCATGCTCTTCAGGAAGCACTACAGATTTCGTTGTTGTTGTTCTATCAACCATTAAATTATGTCACCAACAGTTTTGTAGCAGGTTATATACCAGTGGTGATTAAATTACAAGGGACATATAAACAACCTTTAGAAAAAAACAATGGAAAGTTTAAATTTTGATCTGTGTTTCATTTGTCTCTTAAAATTCAAGGTTGCCATTACTGGATGAATTCTGAGAATTCTCGAACTTCAGTGGGGCGGGGGGAATTTGAATTTCATGGGAGTGTTTAGAAAGGGAGGAAAGGAATCTTGCTATTTCTATTTCCTAAGGATCTATCTACCATGTCTGCTTTGTGTGCTTTGCAAATGTTCCTCTGTAGAAGCATAGAGGATATGGCACCAAGTTTCCAAGACAACAAAATAATCCCAAAGGACAACAGAACAGGAGGTAAAGGCAGCTGGCAGCCAAATGAGCATCCTGAGCTAGGGAGAGGTGCCACCACAACAGGGGATCTTGGGAAAACCTCTGGGCATCTGGAAGTCAATGTGAAGAGCAAGGGTCATATTCAGGAAGCAGCCATACTATGCAGCATGTGTGTCATTATTCTATAATGCTGAAAATAAATCAAATTGTCATTCTAACAATGTCAGAGGAATTTAATCTATACCAGTTTCTTTCTTATGAAAGATAAACTTTTCCACATTTTTAGTTGAAACAGCCATGCTAATTTCTCTTTCCAGTCATTGGGCAAGAATGACTTATTTAAACCACCCTTTTCTCTCCTACAAAAAAGCTTGTGATCATTCAGCTCTGTTCATGACAGGAAATGGGGCCTATAGAAGATCAGGGGCCATTAGTCAATGCTCATTAACAGCTCAACTCTCATTAGGGACTTTCTAGCTGGGGAAATATGCAAAGAATGCTGCTAGCTTTCCTTCCTCTAAGAAACTATTTGGCTTTAGGGGTGCTTAATTCTCTATCTAGACTGAATTCACAGTTATTTATGGAGTAAAATATTAGAAAGTCTGAATTGGCTACCCATCAAATAACCTCCTCCAATTTTACCGTATCAGGAATAACTTCATAGAATTTTTCATTTGTCTTGTGGGTCCCTGCTTAGTTATTGCTTTATTTGAGAGATAAGATAGATGTTATCTGTTGATGTTTGGACCACCTAACTCATTCTTGCTATATTATTTGTTTATACGTTTTATATTACTGACATAACAAATCACCACAATCTCAACACCTTTAACCACCCTAGATTTATTGTCTTTTCATTGCAGTAATTCAAATATCCAGGACGGCAGGATTAGAACCTTTGTATAGAATCAAAGCAGGCTGGCATCAAAGTGTTGGCTAAGACTGTGGGTATCAGAGCTCGGAGTCATCACCACAACAACTGATCTGACTTTTGCCAAAACGTATTCATTTTTCCTGTTTCCAGAAGATGCTTCTTCCTTCTTCAAACCAGCAACAGCTCAGAGAAGTCCTGCTCACCGTGAATCTTTCCAGCATGCACCTCTCTCACCCCTTCTCCCACTCCTGAGCTTTACATACAGTTAGCTTTGACTTTTTCTCCCTCTCCCTCTGTCTCTCTCTTACTTTCTCTTCTTCAGAAAAGTTTTTCACTATGTAGACAAGGCTAGCTTAAAACCTCAGCGTGTTACTCTCCTGTCTCAGACTCCAGGGAGCCAAGATTAGGCATCCATCAATTCTGGCTGGCTTGAACTTTGTTAATGTTCCTTTTTAACTTTTAATTATGTGTTTGAATGTGAACATAGTGAAGCAGTGTATGCACATGAGTGTAGGTGTCTGCAGAGACCAGGAGCCTTAAACTGTTCTCTTAAACAGTTCTCTTAAACTGGACTTACAGACAGCTGTGGACCACCTTCAGGTTCTAGAAACAGAATTCTTGTCCTGTGCAAGAGATGTGCATGCTTTTAACTGCTGAACCTACTCTCCAGCCTTTAGCTTGAAGTTTTAAATTCACTATATTTGGTGATTTTCCACAGTTCAGGACAATTTTCTTATCTTAAATTTAACATATAAATAATTAAATTTGTCTTGAAATTCCCCTTTGATATGTATGGCAGCACAGTCCAGAGGTGTGATATCAGCTGCTAACATTCATCAGAAACAAATGTTTGTTTAATAAGATTTTTGTATTAGAACTAAGAAAGATGAAAGTCAGAAAATAAAAATTAAAAACACATGCTGGATGTCACATAAACTATGCATGTAAGAGGGCTGGAAATCAGATTTAAAATAAGCACACTTGATTGAAAGTAGCCGCTTGCTGTGACCCTGAAATTCATCTTTCCATGACCATGTTCATGCTGGACGAGAGATACAATTTATTTCTAATCAATCATAAAATTAGGGTTCTTTTCTGTACAACGGGTGTGATGCCTAATCTTCCTTGCCAACTTGACTTGATTTAAAATCACCATGGAAGTATAGCCCTGGGCACATCTGTGAAGGGGTTTCCAACCAGGTCTCCCTGAAGAGAGAAGACCCACCCCAAGGGTGGCAGTACCATCCCATGGGTGGGGTCCCTAAACCAAGTAAAAAAAAATCAGGAAAGAGGTAGCTGTGCTGCCTAACAGTGTCACCCAAGATGACAAGGTTTCAATGTAAGAACGGCAAGCACAGATACCTACACCATAGTTACACATGCTCTTCACAAATAGCTCATTCTACTACTGCTCACTTCATTTTCCCTGTACATCCTAAGACATCCTCTTCATAAGTTTAGTTTTATCTGCCTTTCTTCTTATACTTTTATTGGAAGAAGCATCTCTAGTCTCCACTGCAAGAATAATTCTTCCCCTAAGTCTTTAGGTTATATTGATTTCTGCTTATCAGAAACAGATTCATCATCAATATGTGGTTAGCTTTTTGTACAACATTCGAATACTATCAAAACATGGCAGGGTGATAAATATGGATCTATTTTCATCTTTCTGTATGTAGCCAACTGGGTGGAACCAGCACCATTTGTTGAAGATGCTGTCTTTTTTCCATTGAATGGTTTTGGCTTCTTCGTCGAAAATCAAGTATTCATAGGTGTTTGGGTTTATTTCTGGGTCTTCCATTTGGTTCTATTGATCTACTTTTCTGCTTCTATGGCAATACCATGCCATTTTTATTACTATTGCTCTGTAGTACAGCTTGAGATCAGGGATGGAGATACCTCTAGATGATCTGTTGTATAGGATCGTTTTGGAAATTCTGGGTTTTTTGTTTTTCCATATGAAGTTGAGGATTTTTCTTACACGGTCTGTAAAGAATTGTGTTGGTAATTTGATGGTAATTGCATTAAATCTGTAGATGGCTTTTGGCAGAATGGCCATTTTCACTATGTTAATCCTACCAATCCATGAGCACGGGAGATCTTTCCTTCTTCTGATATCTTCTTCAATTTCTTTCTTCAGAGACTTGAAGTTTTTTTTCAAGCAGGTCTTGCTTAGTTAGAGTTACACCAAGGTACTTTATATCTTTTGTGGCTATTGTGAAGGGTGTTGTTTCCCTAATTTCTTTCTCAGCAACTGCAAGTTAGATCAATGGAAGAGGGACCTAGGACCAATGGAAGAGTTGGGAGATAGTATCACTTATTATATCAGATAAGATGCAGCCTCTGGGCTTCACAGTCCATTCCATTAGCTCTTCTCTGAAAATTTGCTGGGAAACAAGACCAGCCAGATTCTTGGAAATGTTCTCCATGGTGGGAAGGAGTCATTTAGAAAGCAAGTATTTATGAAACTCTCCAAGTATTGATGTATCAAAAAGTGTGCTGCTCCTTTCAGCTTCCTTTTGTACAGTTTAATCCTCCTATCAAAAGGTAGGCAGTCTTGGTATTGCTCCTTTGTACTTTGTCTGATAAGAATACATCTGGAGCTAATAAAGTTAAAAGGAATCTGCACATATACATTGTAAGCAGCTTAGCATGTGCACATTTTAAAACTGTTTGTTCTGAATTAGTCTCTAGCTCAGGTGGTACCTTGAGCAAACCTGGCTTCACAAAAACAATAATGATGCACTTTTTTTAGGGAGAATTATTTATTTGACTTACAATCTGAGTTACAGTTGATGACTACAAAAGAAATAAAGCTGGCAGAAACTTGAAGCACTTGCATTCACAGTCAAGACAAGAGACCAATGATTTAATACATGCATACTTTCTCCTTTTTTTAATTTCAGATCATAGACCAGCATATGAAATGATGCCTGCCACATTCAGTGTGGGTCTTCCCACATTAAAGGGCCCAATTAAGAAAATCTCCTATGAGCTCCAAAAGAAGACCAACAGAGCCAAAAATCCTGGACCTAGAGGGCCCTGCAGAGACTGATACCCCAACCAAAGACCATCCATGGAGAGGACCTAAAACCCCTACTCAGATGTAGCCCATAGACTCAGTCTCCAAGTGGGTTTCCTTGTAAGTGGAACAGGTGCTATCTCTGACATGAACTCAGTGGCTGGCTCTTTGATCACCTCACCCGGGGGGAGCAGCCTTACCAGGCCACAGAGAAAGGCAATGCAGCCAGTCCTGATGAGACCTGATAGGCTAGGGTCAGATGGAAGGGGAGGACTATCAGTGGACTAGGGTTGGGGCATAGGGAGAGAAGAAGGAGGATGATAAGACTGGTATGAGATAAGAAAAGAGGTCACAGCTGGGATACAAAGTGAATAACTTATAATAAATAATAAATAAATAAACTTTTAAAAAAGAAACTCTCCTATGGATATGCCCACAGACCAACCAATCTGAACATTCTTCATTGGGACTTCTTTCTTAGGTTAATTCTAAATGTGCAAAGTTTATGATTAAATCTGAGTATCACATACATATTAGAAATATAATTGTCATCTAAACGATAATGCTACTATTTAATTGCACGTTTAAATGTGGGAGACAGAAGAGGGAAATAAAACATCCGCCTCACAAGGTCCAGGGACAAGGCTGCCTACCTGTCTAGGGAAGAAGGCCATACTTTAAAAGGCTCACTGCCTTTGTTTCCCCTTCACATGAAGCTCCCTGGCTGGTAGTGAGAAGGAAGGCAGATTCTGTCCTCATCACCAATTCTTAGATCATCCTGTTTGTTTGTTGGCATTTCTGGTGACAGAAACTTGGATTTTCTGGTATCCCAAGGCTACTTTCTTCTCTGGGTATCACTGTCTCTAAAGACAGATATTCTTCATGGAAAAGAGCTGGCACACAAAGTGGCCCAGGCGAGGATGGTGACATCTGGAGCATTGGGCTCACCTGGAAGAACTTGCTGTTTTCCCTACAGGACCCACTAAGGTTTGAGACCACAGATATTCTCCTCCCCGCTGCCTAATCCTGCCATCCTCGCCAGTGCATCTCATTCCAGACTCTTTGGGCAAACATTCTCTGTTGCTGTATCTGTTCTAAGGGACCCAGTCTAAGACACGGTGTTGACATGCTGCTGTCAGTGAGCAAGTGGCAGAGAGACACAATGGAGGACACAGAGAGCTCTTCAATCAAGAGCTGAGCCCTGTGATAGCAGTTCCAAGAACCTAGCTATGTTTGGAGAATTTTTTTTTCTTATTGTATGTTGTTCAATTTATGAAAGACACCAGCAGGCTTAAATGTTGACAGAACCGAGTAAGAAAACAGGAATTGAGAAGACAGGTGAATGAGATCAGATACACTTAAGAAACTATTTGGTATACATCGCTTGTTTCCTTCTTTTCAGGTTTGCTTTCATGTTGAGCTTTCTGTTACTGTTTAGAATTGTTCCACTTTATTTTCAATTTTTGATCAATGATGTGTGGAGACAGTAGGTTTTATGGTACAATTGATTCCAGTATGAATTCATACGACATTTTTCATTTGCCCTTCTTTAGGTTCATGTATTCAAGTAGTAAACAAGTCTCTTTTCCTGCTTATAGCTAATCCCCTTCTTGTCCCACTCTGCTGGATAGGATTCACTATAACATACTCTGAGAAATAGAATTAATGGAGAAAGATTTGGGTGGAGCAAGTCAAATCTTTGGGAGGGAAGGAGGAAAGTGGGCACTAGGCTTGCACAGACAGGTGGAAGTGTGTTCTCATGCATCTCAGAGAGGTTCATTCAGGACTTGGAAGCTTAACCAATCAGTATTTTCGAATTCTGAAACTGATACCTTGTGATCAGTGATTAAATTCAGAACCTGGAAGAGGATGTGACCTTAGGACCAGCTGACTAATTTCAAATGAGGCAAGTTCCAGAAGATTGCTGAGGTTTGAGAGTGTTTGACTTGAAGCATACCAAGTAACGTGAAATGAATGAAGCTGAGGAAACCCACATCACTCCTAAGGGATTCTGTGGAATCTCTAAGTAGGTGTCATAACTCACAGTTGTGAATATCTTGTGACTGTCTTTCTCCATTTGATTCCCCTGTTGTGAGGCTAAAGGACATCATTTCTACTGAGGTTTTTTAAGAGAAAATGTTTTTCTTATGTAGCTTTTATTTCAAGAATTGTAACTTCTGTATTTTTTTACAGTGAGAATATATTTTAATGATAATTTTATGTTTCAATAGATTATAAATTGATAACTGGTATTGTACACATTGACTTATAATTAATAAATTATGTATAAGTATGAACATGCCAAACTTGGTGGAGTTAAGTCCATGAGGCCTCAATCCTACACAAAAACTTACAGGCTACTAGAAAAAGCTGGGAGCAGGAACGCTGGTCTTCTCCACGGAAGAACACACCAATTAGTTTGCCTAGTGCCAAAAGCCAGCCCTGAAAATTTACATACAAGTAACATTATATGTACTTAATGTGTGTGTGTGGGAGTTTGGGGGGTGGGAGGTGTGTATATGTATGTGTGTGAATCAGGGACATATTTATTTCGTGAATCAGTGACGTATAAACCTTGGGCAGTGGGAGGGTTTCGAGAGTGAATGTGCTTGATTTTCTGGGGCTGAGAGTGCCAGGGATACTTAATTTACATGTAACACAACAGCCCTGCTATAAAAGAGGAAAGCAGTACTTAGTTCTCCTGTGGATGGGGAAGAATCTCGAGGTACAGTTAAAGGCTGTGCATTGAAAGCCAAGATACTAGGACATCTTATTAGCATAGGGTGTGTATCTCCAGGAATCTCCAGGTGCTTGCTGAACAGATTACCAGGAAATGCTTGGCCACGTAATCTTCTCTGAGGTCTGTGGGATGCTTCTTAGGGGATCTGGGGTTCCCCAGATCAGGTGAAGAAGAACCCCACTGAGTAAGGGAGTTTATCAACATAGACCAAGCTCAGAGGATATCCAGAAACGCCAGACCTCAACCTTAACAGCAGGGTTCCACACCAGGATTTCCTTCAGGTATCACATCCTTTTAAACTGTGTTGACATACAGTTTGCCTCTGCATTACTTGCCATAGCATTCAGTCTGGTCTCATGCTGATCACATACTGAGAGTTTCTTCCCCTCTTTAAAGTGTCTATTCTAGCTGGATTTGGCTAGAGTCATAACTATACATTGCAACAGCTAGAACTTGGAGTGTCCATGTGTCTTAGTCAACACCATGAGGATCCAGGCTAGGCTCTTCTGAGCAGAAACACCCTTGATTAAGGAGAAAAAAAAAATTGAGGATGTACTTTTTACACCAGTATGTAAAGGCCCTCTGATGCCTTCTGCTGTGACTCCTCTACCAAGATTATGAGTACAGCATAATCTACTCCCTCTCCCCAAGTTTTCAAAGCATACTCCTTTTTTCCTTTTTTTTTCAATGCAGTTTATTCAGGAGCCTTGAACAATCATCTGACCCTGGAGAAAGCCAGCCCACAGATTAAATAGCCTCTGGGTAGCCAACCCCAGCGTGCCACGTGGGCAATGCAGATAGGTCCACACACATGGAAGCAAGCCAGATCCTTGGCCTTAGCCAAATGTGGAGTTGTTCGTGACAGAGAGCACTCACCATCGGGAAGGTGGAAGGCGGAAACCAGCTCCATCTTTAAGGCATAGCATTCCGCAGCTCTCTACAGTTCCCCCTTTTTGTTTTAGATGCATCAGGCAAGAGTAGAGGTCTGATCTCTGATATTAGAAATAAATTGGGACTTTGTACTGATGTTCATTTAGGTGTCATCCACCCAAAGAGCATCAGACCCGTCTGATACCTTTTTCTCAGAGGCGGGGCCTGGGGCATCAACCCGCATGCAATCAGACTTCATCATTAGCATCTCCTTAAATGAGTCTGAATTGGTGGCCCAGATGGACAGACTCCAGGTGGCTGTGGAAGTAGGGTCAGAGCCCAGGACTGACTCCATTCCAAGAATTGGGAACCACTGAGAAATTTGCTAAGGGAGCAGTTTTTGGCTGAGTTTTCAAACTGGGTTAACAGAATCATTGAGATGGTTCTAAAAGCTAGATTCCAGAGTCCTTCAACATAGCTTCCATAAACAAGACTCTCAGGAGAGTGGATTTTTTACCAGCATGGCCCCAGTGAGTCTCCTTTTCAGTTAAGTGTCCATAGCTCTCTAAGTATTGTTCTATCTTCCTTCCGGTTTCTTTTTTAAAACAGCATTATCTTCTCTTTGGGACTACAAATGAAATGAAGGCAATTATGTCTGAAAACTGGGTTGTATGAAAGAGAGTACTCATGTCACCAAGTTATTACATCATATACTGTTAATCCCAGTACATGGAAGGTGGGGAAGGAGGACAAGGAGTTCAAGGTCATCTTTAGCTACATAGCAAATTGGAGACAAGCCTGGGTTATGTGAGATTCTACAAAATTTAATTTTTGTAGAATTTTGGGTTAATTTTGCTCATTTAGTCAAAATTCATTTTGAAAAACATACATTCTATAGTTTCCTATTTCCTGACATTAAGCGAAGTGACAATTATCACAGATACCAGGTACTTGTTGAAATTAAAGATTTTTAGATTCATTGGACAAGATCTGTGGTCATTAATGGACACACTAGAATTCTTACACATCATTATTATACTTAGTTCATACTTTCCACATCAGAATGTATCATTGCCTATGTTATCTGTACATACAGACCAAATATGATGCAAAATACATCTATGGACCATCCAGGTATAGGATGTGTGCCTCAAGTTCTTAGTGAAAAAAAAAAAGTGTTTAAATAGTTAATCTTTGTTGTTTCTTCTTTTTTCAAAGTATGGTAATTAGGTTACTTTAAAAGTACTATGATTAAATTACTTGTTTATCAACTTTTATACATAGCCACTTCCAGAAATCATAAATGATGATTAAATGGTGTTTTTTGAACTCCTGTTTGTTGATGTTTATTGCCTTGGCTACAGGCAAATACTTGAAATTTATTACTCCTGTCAGTTCAAAGCAAGCACAAAGGAGACAGGCAGAAATTCTCTAAATATTTTGTTCATACTTTGAGCCATTTACTGAAAATTTTCTGTTTGTATTTGCTTAAAAGATTTAAAACAACAATCAAGTTTATGGGCAATTCCAGTGGACCGAATTAGATTTTACTCCCGAAGGAAAAGATGAAATACTTAAAAATATCCCAAAGATGGGATTCCATTGCCTTGACAACTTTCATTTAGAAAGTTTGTTTTGTCCTCAGAGATTGCATCATGGTTACTTGTCCTTGTTGCCCATGATGGGGCAAACTTTCAGAGTTGAGTATCAGTGGCAGAGGAAGCTGCTAGCCTTATGACAGCCAGGAAGCAAAGGCAGATACCGGAAGAAGCACACTCCAATAATTTAGCTTACATTCAGATATTAATGTTCCACCAGCTCCGAACAGGACCAAAGGCTTTTAAAGGGTCCATTGAGAAAACAGGTGGAATTCTAATAGGAATTCTAATTCTTGCTCTTACAAGCAAGAATCACTAAAGTTTTTTGCCCTTTCACAGTTTTTCTTTACTGATAAAAAATGAGGCTTGGGAAAGAAAGTATATGCTTTGTAAATATATGCCAACTTTTGTTTTTTAAATTTGTTCTTAATTTCTCAACAGGAAAATGCCTTGCTGTTTATTAGTTTTTATTCACCAAGAGCGTGAACCCAACTTCGATATTCTGAAAGAGTGAACTAAGGTTTTAATATTCTTTTTTTTCTATATGTTTAGTGTTTTAAATTATTATATGGCAAGGTAACTTTCTTTGATGGTCCAGTCTATTTAATATTATTCCATGATAAAATCAAATTGAAACAATATCTATCTATAAATTCAGCCCTGAAGAAGGTACTAGGTGGAAAACTCCAACCTAAGGAGGTTACATACAGCCATGAAAAGATGAAAAATAAATAATCTCACACCAGTAACAAAAGAAGAAAAACACACACAGCAACAACACCAGCAACAACACCAACACCAACTACAATAAAGTAATAGGAATCAAAAGTCATTGATCACTGGTATCTCTCAATAGCAGTGGTTTCAATTCCCCAATAAAAGGACAAAATACCTTGAGGTAACCCTAATGAAGCAAACGAAAAACTTGTACGACATAAACTCCAAGTCTTTGAAGAAATAAATTAAAGATGCCAGAAGATTAAATGATCTCTTTTGCTCGTGGCTATGTAGAATTGACCTAGTAAAAATGACCATACTACCAAAAATGATCTAAAGATTCAATGCAGTCTCCATCAAAATTTCAACAATATTGTTCACAGAGATTAAAAGAATTGTCCGCTTCGTATGGCAAAACAAAAAAACTGAGGAAAGTGAAAACTGTCCTGAACAACAAATAAAAGTACTGCTGGAGGCCTCACCATTCCCAATTTCAAGTTGTACTAACTGATTTGATTATGTATAATTATTTGTATTTCACATTATTGTTTCAAGCAAATATCTTTAAAAAAATAATGCAATCCAAGCTTGCCTTGACTTTAGCACACTCCCAATTCGGCCTCCTATATACTGAAATTACTGTTGTCTATCACATAACAAGACTTAAAATGTGTCCTTTCTGTTCATATTATGTGATTACATGCATTATAAACACTGTATACATTTAGGATAAAAGTAGACATAAACTAAAAAGAACCTAGTTTACCGTTTTCCCTTGGTACTTGCTAAACATGCTTGACTGGTGATGTAGAAATCCATGAACAATAACACCAATAATAATGCAGTAAACCCATTTAGCGTGACTTAAATGGTTAACTTTTCTAGGTCTTTTTCATTATTTATGTCATAGTGAAATTTTGGTAAGAGTAATGACCGCAAACATTATATGAAGGAAGTATACATCAGGAAAATTGGGGTGAAGATAAAAATGATGAAAAAGATAATTTTATTTACAGTTTCTGTGTTTCATGGCAATAATCTGAAATTCTATGTAAGCACAGAGGGTTGGCTCATTCACATTTCCTGTCAGTTTTTAACATGCTCTGCAAAAACGTTAGTTTAATAGCCACCTCAGTTTTGGGATTTTCCAGAATCATAAAGTAAAGTGTTATACATTAGAGACAAGAGAAGGACAAAGCCACGGCAAGTAATCATGGTCCAACAAAACCCAGCCTGTTGGCCTGAGGCTGAGTGCAGAATCCATCTGCTGGGCCAGATTTTTCCTGACTGAAGCGAAAGCAGCTGGCCCTTTGGTTCCAAGCTTTCATTGTTTTATTGGAATTTGATGGCTTTGATTTTACATTTATGATATTGCCTCTTACAAGCAAGAATCACTAAAGTTTTTTGCCCTTTCACAGTTTTTCTTTACTGATAAAAAATGAGGCTTGGGAAAGAAAGTATATGCTTTGTAAATATATGCCAACTTTTGTTTTTTAAATTTGTTCTTAATTTCTCAACAGGAAAATGCCTTGCTGTTTATTAGTTTTTATTCACCAAGAGCGTGAACCCAACTTCGATATGCTGAAAGAGTAATACTAAGAACTAAGAAATGTGACTTTCTAGCATAACATTTTTAAAAATGAAAATTATTTTTTAATTTTTATTTTTACTGATTAGAGTTTATTCACTTTGTATCCCCCCTGTAGCTCTCTCCCTCCTCCCCTCCCAATCATCCCCTCTCTCTCCCTTCTCCACCCATGCCCTTACCCAGTCCACTGATAGGGGAGGAACTCCTCCCCTTCCCTCTGACCCTAGTCTATCAGGTCTCCTCAGGACTGGCTGCATTGTCTTCCTCTGTGGCCTGGTAAGGCTGCTCCACCCTCAGGGAGAGGTGATCAAAGAGCAGGTCAATCAGTTCATGTCAGAGACAGTCCCTGTTCCCATTACTATGGAACCCCTTTGGACACTGAACTGCCATGGGCTACATCCGTGCAGAGGTTCTAGGTTATCTCCATGAATAGTCTTTAGTTGGAAGAGGGAGAAAACAGGGAACAGGACAGGAGCCTACTTCTTATGAAAGAAGTGGAAATAGTAAGACCTGTAGAGGACAAGAGCCTCACAAGGACAGCAACAGAACCAAAAATTCTGGGTGCAGGGGTCTTTTCTGAAAGTTATTTTTTTTAAAGTTTTATTATGAAAAAATGATCATACTTTTGACCTAAATTACATTTGATCTGATTAAACCATGATCAATTTCCTAAAGCAGATTTTAATTTTAATGAGAACTTTGAAGTGATTTGTGTATATTGAGAAACACTTCAGACTGGACTACAAAATCAAATTTTCCTTGGTAATATTTTGCTCCAGGAAAGGAGTCTTTTATAAATTAACCAAAGTTTCTGGAAAATTAGAAGAACAATATTGAATTAGTATAGACAAACTGCACAATACTTAACTTAATTGTGTCTCTGAGTTATGAGACTCAGCAGTGGCAGTTACTGAGTTCTGTATTGATTTAGAAAGATATGTAGGTCAGACATACCACTCTATGGAGGATGGAGAACAGGGCTTTAGCAAAATTATGAACAGTGGTGAATTGTCACATTATTTTATATTTGCTTCTCCTCAAACCCTTGGTTTCATCCTTATTTGAATCAAAATAAAATATGGAAATCATCACAAAAATAATTTTGAGGACTCTTATATTTATTTCTCAAATATATAACATAAAAAATCATTTCATAATGTCTCCATTTTTGTTTTTATTACAGTTTTTGCAGCTGACCCATGTATTTGCTGGAACAAAAAACCTGACAGGAGCAACTTAAGGGTAAAAAAGTATTTCTTTGGCTCACAGTTCCAGGACAAGGAAATCAAAGAGGCAGCAGATTGCAGTAGTTAGACATGCACTCAATCGAGAGAAAGAGAGCGATGAAAACTGGATTTTTAATTTTTATTCATTCACAATTTAGGTGGACCTTCACATCTCAATAAACACAATCTAGATCAGTGGTTCTCATTCTTCCTAAGGCTGTAAACTTTAATACAGTTAGTTCCTCGTGTTGTAATTACACCCAACCAAAAAATTATTTTTTTTGCTTCTTCATAATTATAATTTTGCTATTGTAGTGGATCATAATGCAAATATCTGTGTTTTTCAATGGTTGAGAATCACTGATCTAAATCCATAATAAGCGAACTCAGAGGCTTGTCACCTAGGTGTTTTCTAAACTAGGAAATTAATATGTTACCTCTCTATCTGGCTGCATGAACCTAGGAAAGTGGAGTCTAAAAATGAGGCAGACTGAAGTCTCATGCAATAGCCAACTTTATTCAGGCCACCAGACAACTCATATTATGAGGGTCATATGAGTAAGGTCACTTGAGCAACATTGACTTGTGTTCAAGTTGTATGCAGTGACACAGGTAAGGTCATATGAGTTTAAGGCTTACACAGTTAGGAGGACAACCCATGCTTGGAAGCGTCCTTCTGAATAAAAATGAGTAATATGATGGGTAATTCAAAATAAAACCCACTCTTATTACTATACATTAGAGAGGCACAGGAGCACATTCCAAGAACAACGTCTGTTATGAAGGAACAAAGATTGTAAGACTCTTGTCTTGTTTACTTGGAGTTTTCTCACAAGGCCTCAGAAATATTCTCACACAGCTTTGTTTATAGAAGATGTTCTGATATCTCCCCATTTTTTTATTTTTAAGCACAGTATTCCCAAAGTACTTTTGAGATGTTGTTGACAAATAGAGTTGTCATTTAATGCATGAGTATGTTATAAGTAAGCAAATTATAAACACAAAGAATAATATTAAACCTCTGAAAGCACTCTGTGTTATACTGTGCAATCAGGAATGAGGGTACATTCCGTCTAGTTCTTTAGCTATTCCATCAGTCACATAAGAAATGCCTGGAAAGTAATGAAAAAAAAATGTTTCAAAAACTTCTTTCTGTAAATACTTAACACCAGAACATAAAATTCTCTCACAAATCTTGTGAATGATATGAATCTTTTCTTATATGTAATTGTGAACATACTGTACAACTCATTGACTGAAATGAAATCATTGACTATTATCCAAGGAACAGTTAGAAATAGATCTTCTATGAGGACCCCAGCTGATTAAAATATGCTCACCATGTTGAATGATTTTTTTTTTCTTTTTCCATTTTGGTATCTTCTTGTAGGAATACAAGCGTTCTGCTGTCCTCTGCAACTAGAAAGTGATTCAAATCTCAAGAAAAGAATAAACACAGTCCCTACTTCACATGGATGAATGAGTTTATTATAGTCTTAAGGTCCAAGGCATAAACACAGAGTCATTAGTAAAAATAATAAGAGCTGGATAGGAAACATGCAGCTGCACCTTGAGTTCTGATCACATAGTGTATAAGGGTTAATCTAAATGTGCCTGCCTTTACAACCTGGAAGTATGAGCAGCTTTAGAGTCCACTATGCCTGCTTTCCCAAGATGTGTCTGACAGAAAATTCTCTCTCTCTCTCTCTCTGTCCCTCTGTCTCTGTCTGTCTCTGTCTCTCTCTTCCTCCATTTTTAAAGTGGCCACGTCAACTGCAATTGAAACACTGTGCTGAAATGTGTCTTTAAACAGTAGAGGTCTTAAGGCAGTTATTTTTCCTCTGTTTGTGTATAATAATATATAAAATATACACCATACTGTGTACATAAAGTCTGATACAAAGAGGAGTATTTAAGGGTGGGAAAGAGACAGAGAGACAGTGGGAGAATGAGAAGAAGAGAGAAAGGGGGATGGGTAGGGAACCTCAGGAGAGAAACTCAGAGAGAAAGGAAGAGAGAGAGAGAGAAAGAAAGAGCAATGATGAACAGGTCCTTTATATGTGGAGTGAGCCTGGCTATCACCAAGCAGGAGCAGATGATGACGTCGGGTTGCTAGGCTACCTAGAAACAGGCTATTGGGATCAGCTTGTGAACTAACATTACATTGTCAGTCCCCACATTTCTACATAACTTTAGAAAGCTGGAAGTTAGAGCTCAGATCATATTAAACAAACTATGGACTTGGGTATCAGTGAGTGGGTTTCATGAGCCTCTCCTGTCCACCCTTCCCTTGTATGCATTCACATCTGTGAGCCTCCTTAGCAAATAGGTTCTGACAATAGGATTACTGAGATTTTAAAACCATATGAGGTGCCAGAGGAGCTAAGTAAAGCTTGTATGTCCTCAAGACTCCATTCCTGAAAGAAAGGAAGAAAGAAAGAAAGAAAGAAGGAAGGAAGGAAGGAAGGAAGGAAGGAAGGAAGGAAGGAAGAAAGGAAGGAAGGAAGGATGAATTAACCTAGAAATCAGTACTCTGGACAGTGAGTAAAACCACATAGTCTCTATGGTCAGAGGAAAGTGACTTTTTAGGCATCTTAGACATTTATTTCAGAACTCTCCGAGCAGTCATTCTGGAAAGAGAAAGCTTAACCACACACACACACACACACACACACACACACACACACACACACACTTCTCCATAAAAGCCTTTAGTGCAGTGTCTAACTGGCCTGACTCTGGAAGATCCTAGTGGAGACAGTGAGAGTATGTAAGAACTCTCAAGTATCCTTTGATGTGGCAGAGCTTCTTCTCTTCTTTTGTGATGTCAAATACTGAGGTTAACACAGCCACCCCAAGGACCCAGCCCTAGCAGAGCTCATCTTAGTAAACTGTCTTCCTCAAGAGTGAGTGCAGTAGTCTGAGGTCTAGACATATGACCCAAGCAGGAACTTAGTCCTTTGTGAGATTAGATTTATACTGGTTGAGAGATGGTGTCTTTTATTTGGTTCATAAACATACTGACCTGAAACTGTGAGAAGGACTTGTCTTTCCGACATGTAGGCCAAACAAAATTCCAACATGGATAGGGGAGGCTGGCATGAAGTCTCACTCTTGGCTAAGAAGCTAATGGCAATGGATAGTGAATGGAAACAAGGACATGACTGCCCCAAGATATGGTTGAAGAGAAGGACTTCATTGTAGATATGAGGTAGAGTATAGCCAGAGGCATCTGGAAGAGTCCAGACTGAACAGGTCCATGAGAAGAGGTGGGGATAGAGGGAGCAAAAGAGGAAGAGAAAAGAGAGGTGAGAGGAGAGAGAGCAAGTAAACCAAGAAATGAGCTGAAGACCAAGAGGACAGAGAAAACAAAAAGAGCACATCAAAATGGCAGGTTTATATAGGTAAAAGAAGCTGAGGGAAGGGAAGCAAAGCTCAAGTATTGGATAGTTTTAAGGAAGGGGGTTGGAGTGAGAAGTGCCAAGAAGAGCCAGGATTCTGTAATAGGCATTTGAATGCGGAGAGAGCCTGGAGATCACCTTGTGTTTTTGTGTGTTAAGTGGGTACCATAGGTAGCCATTTTTTCTTAGTTTGTTTGGGACTTGACAGACAGTGGCTGGAAGAGGGAGAGTCAGTTTTCTCTAAGGGTGTGGCTTCTGATGAGCTGACTATGCTCCAGCCAAAGGTCATGAACCCAAGACTATCGGGGCACCACCAACTGTACTGGATGGGTTTTTTAAAAAAGAGAACACAAAGTTTGGCAGGTAGAGAAATGGAGGCAGATCTGCTAAAAATGTGGGGAGGGGTAAAAATGATCACAATATATTATGCAAAATTCTCAAAGAAATAATAAAAAATAAGGAGAGGGAAAAATATGTCCTGGGCTAGAGAGATGGCTCAGCAGAGGACATTAGTTCGGCTCTCAACAGCTATGAAGAGCAACTCACAAACTTCGTAACTGCATCTCAAGGGGATCCAGCACTCTCCATGGGTACCTGAACATGCATGACACACATATATCCAGACATGCATACAGACACATAAACTTTGTTTTAAGAAGAAGAAAATAATTTAGTTATCACAGAGGAAAGAAAGAGTAGAACATCTTTGCTAACCCTGGGTCACAGAGTGTTCAGAACCTACAGCTTGTCTAAATCTGCCTTACTTTAGAAAGTAAAGAATAGCTACATTACCAAGAAGCCAGATCATTACTAACTTATATGGTCAAATAAGTTTGACTAATGGGTGGGCCATCTTGTTCACAAGAAGGTGCTGCCAGTATAGCCAAGGATGGGAATTTATTTGGGGTCTTGGAGAACAAAGGAGACGCCATTCCAGGTAGGTGAATGGTGTCAGTTGAGCTATAAACTGGCAGGATTATTATTAAGGCTCCCAGTCAAGGTAATGGGGACATTTTATGTCTTATTTTTCTTTTTTACCCATGATAGTAATAAGATATACCACAGTCTCAGAGACTACAGTAGACCAGAAGAAAGGGTGCTGGGACTTGAGTTTGGCCTCTAGCAGACCAATTTGTGGTATCACTTCCTCAGAGTCATGATAGATAAGGCCAAAGAAAAACATTTCTTAATTTTCTACAACTGAATGTTGGAAGTTTCTAGACAATAAAAACCTTATACCTACTAGAATTTCTGTAAGATTATTGAGGTGTGCCACTGCAGTGATTTCAAATACAATAGTTATGTATCAGGTTATTTATATCAGAGAAATAAGACAAGGTCATTCAAGAGAAAGCAAAGTGTTGAAGATGAATTCACATGGCTTTGAGAAGACCAATCTATGACACCATGTGAAATTTTGGAGAAGCTTGTGAGAAATAAACCTGGCTAGTTATAAATATAAAGTAGGATTAGGGCGCAGCTTACCAGAGAAGGCTGAATTGAATTTAGTATGAAATGGGAGGCAAAAGAGGGAATTATACATTATTTACTAATATGAGTTTAGCATCTCTTGTCTAACTTGCTTGCTGTAAAAATATAACCATACTGACCTCCATCAAGTGTTCAACTTTTCTTATTTAACTCAATGACCCTTTAAAAGTCACACTTCTTTGATCCCATCTTCCACTGAGTGGTCAAAGAACAAGAAAGCTACTCAATAGAAAAATACTGTTTTTTTTCATTACAGACAGAGAGGTATATTTGGCCTTATTGGCTTATAGTCCAACAGTTTTTGCTCCCCTATGGCAACAGTGCCCTTGCCAGTACAGATGCCTACACAGGATGGAATGCCTTTTAGCTACAAGGAGACAGATATGACATAAATATTTATGTTCTCAGACAAATTGTTTCCTATAACAGGATGTACACTAGATTATCTTGGTCTGGATTCAGGATGAATGTGAACAAGCAACACAGATATTCATAGAGGTTCAACTCCAAATTCCACAAGCTCTGCCTCCTAGCAGCTATTCATGGAACAAATTTTGTAGCCGTGCTGCAAATGGGCAGCAAGCTCAACTGTACCAAGTTGAGTAGAAGCTGTGAATAAACTGCAAACAATCTGAACAGTATCCCATCCAGTGACTTCCAACATGTGACTATTTTGTGTCTGTTTATTACACTCACCAGCTCTCTCCTGAAAAGGAGGGTGTCCACAGCTCTGTTTACCAAAAAGGAGGACATGAACAAAATGTTTGGCAGCGAAATATTGCTACATAGATTAATACATGACCATATAAGGAGTTAGATTTACCAGTGAAAATAATATAGGAACAACATGTGCCAACTCAGAAAAATTTCAGTGTAGATTATCTACATAAGCAAGGCACAGGAAGAGACTAAAAGCTGGGACCATGTGTCTAAAGCCAAAACTAAAAGTAACCAGCTAAAGTATGCGTGTATTTGCGCATGTGTGTTTGCACATAAATAATATATATGTCATATGTATATATGTATATGATATAATATGCTTATGTATATGAAGTGAGTAAAAATGTGCAAAGCAATTTGAACACAAACATTGAAACACTGGTTAGTCGTACAGGAGAGAGTGAGATTTCTGACCTGGGACAGGAAAACAGAGCCTCAAACATAGTGCAACTTTGTGTCACTTGGAGGTGTCCTTCTTTGTGTTTATTACAAATTTCATATCTAAATGCAAATACACCCCTACATCATTACATAATACTCATAATTGTAATAACAATTTACCTCTGTGGGCTCTTAAAACTAACTAATGTGGGAGTCAATCAGTCCATCTTTGGAGCACCTCTGTACCCCAAAGAAGTAGGGACCCAAGGCTTCATTCATGCAACAGTCCTGAAGATTCTTGAAAGCGAAACAATTAACCTATCAGCTCTTCCCCAGCTTTGCTAATGAACTAACTGCAGTCAGCTGTCACCATAGCACCAAATACTGGGCAACCTATTTTTTGAACATTCCAGTCAGTGATAAGACTGGATTCTTCTATTGAAAACCATCTACTCATGGGCTACCACTGTACCAGAACACACTCTTTTAATTACCCATCTGCCATACTCTCATTCAACATCTCTGCTCTTTCAACTTTGCTACACATTTTTTTTTCACCAACTCTCTCCCCTTATCTTCATTCTCTGTTTGCCAAGTTTGATGCTGCTGTTTTTATACTTATTTATGTCTGGGCACACCTGTAAAGTCACACAACAACTTGTGGTTGGTTTTCTGCCTCTACCATGTGGGTTCCAGTGATTAAATTCAGGTCATCAAGCTCAGAAGCAAATGTCCACACCTGCTGAGTCATCTCACAGGCCTTGAGAGGTTAATTATTAAAAGGTACTTCAGAACCCTCAAGCTTTCTGAAATATTTTTACAATAACAATTCTTTACGGCCATTTCATGAAAGCCAAATTGGAAGTCAGTCGTGTTCTATAATCATTATTATTTTTTAAAACCTTGCCAGGGAAGTAGACTTTGCTTTATCCTTAGTTCAGTTATAGAACATTTCAAACTGTCAACTAAATTTTAGTAAACATATGATCACCCACATATTTTTCAGAATTTTAAGCCTAATTTTCCAAGAAAGGAAAAAAAAAAAACCCACCAAACCTCATTTTCCATTACTTATTATGGATTATTTTCTCTATTTTAGGGTAACTCAGCTCAAAATCCTTTTCATTATCAATTATTTGCATATGATGGGGACTTCTACTGGTGAGATCTCCTAGTTTAACCATACATCTAAAACCTTACACTAAGGTTCTGGACTGCATGTTGTCAGTGAGCCCCTGACTCTAGTTTTGGAGGTTGCAGTTTCCTGACATAGCAAGTGCACAGGATTGTTAAAATGTGGAACCTTTTATCTTGAATAGGCTTTTATTTGGCTTTGCATACCTCATTTTTGATCCTAGGGTAATGAAATGAGCTGCTGAGGCAGGCCAGATAATGGCTCCAAAGATGCTGATACTCTCTCTGATCTTGTAACATTGGCTATCTACCTTTATCTGGTGGATGGGAGTCTGCAGATGATTTAAGTTAAAGATCTTAAAATGTTATCTAGATGAAAACAATGCTATCACAAGGACCCTATAAAGAAGGTGGCAGGAATGCCATAATAAACATGACACATGTAGGGTTAGAACAATGGATACAGAAAATACATGAGGCTGCAGGTTTTGAAGACAGAGGCAGCAGGCATGTGCCAAGGACTGTAGACAGTTTATAGAAGCTGAAAAAATATCAAGGAAACAAAGTTCTCCTTTCGAGGTTCCTGATCACGGTGAAGGTCTGTGTGCCTACTTTTATTTATTTTTTAAATGTTTTTCCAGGGGCCTGGGAAGATGACTCAGCCAGTAGAATGACTGCTACATAGACTGAGGGTCAGTTCCATTGCACTGACATAAAAAGAATCCAAGAATGGCAAGTACTACTGCAACTGAAGTGAAGGTGTGGCCATGGAGAAAGGAGACAGTGGGATTCCTCACTGGCCAGATAGCTTCGCAGAAATGATGAGCTCTGTGTTAAGGGAGACACTCTGTCTCAAAAGGAGGAGGAGGAGGAGGAAGAGGAGAAGGAGGAACAGGGAAAGTGATAAAGGGAAGAGACCCAATGGTGGCCTCTTACTTGAACACAAATATTTACATAGCAGGTATATAAGCACCCAAAACACAAAACACACACACACACACACACACACACACACACACACATACACACACACACAACTTTATTTTCTTTTTATACGTATTATACTTTTGAACCAAGGTCTTAAATGTGAACCTATTTTAGATTTCTTACCTAAAGAATTTATACAAACAAATTATCACTTTAAGCCCCTGGTTTTGTGAGTATTTGCTACTGCATAAATAGAAAGAAAATAGTAGCTTTGTTGGATTTTTTTTCTCTTTTCTGATTGACTGAAAACTAAATAAAATCTTAGCTTTCAACTCATTCCCTTTCAGGTCCAGCCTGGCAAAGAACACAGAAATGCTTTCCCTCTCCCTATGTTCCTTTCATGGGTCAGTGCAAAAGTCTTTTCTTTGTGTAAACTGAGAAAACCAAACCCAAGCCTACTGTTTTATTTACTGTAACTACAAGTCCATTCTGAGAGTGCTGTGGCGTTAGCAGTCATGCTGTAGTGGAGGGGATGAACTGGACTGAACTGACAAAGATGACATTTCTTCTCTAGGTCTACTTCCTTTTTTTCTTGTGTCCTAATTAATTGACATCACCTGGCCCTCGTCCCTCTCTCCCTAGCCTCTAATCTTCACCCACCACCATCACAAAATTGCCATAGCTAGAATTGCCATACTTATTACATGTCTGGTACCTCTTTTGACCAGTTAACCTGTTTAATCCTGGCAACAGCTACAAGGAGAAGTCATGTAAGTTATCTCACTTAAGTGAGACAACTTACATTATGAAGAGATACTATGTCCTGGAGAGATTAACCCACTCAAAGTTATAGAACAGGCTACAGCATCGAGTATCAGGAAGTCTAGCTTCTTTCTCACTGTCTCTGCTTTACCTTCCCAGATAGAACTGAGGAAGTGCTAAAAAGTCTTGTGCAAAGCAAAAGCTAAGCACTTCCATACTCATCCTAAATATTAGAGGAAAAGGAAGCTCAGTGCATAAGCAATAACAACTACGGCATTGCTTAGGTTCCATCCAAACCTTGGTGGCAAACTAAGAAAGAAAAAAAGGGTTGACCCTGCTTTTATCAAACTAAAATTAAAATATTAGAATTGATTAGGGGAAGTAAGAGTTATTGGAAGGAGTGTGCGCTTTTTAAAGTTGCCTTTTTGATCAGAGCTTAGCCGTGCTGTGCCTATAAGTGGAGCTGGCAGCTATGCATTTCTCACGAGGTCAACTTGTCCTTGGTAGTGACTGAACAGAAAGGGCAACATTTAATTAGAAAAGAAAGAGTATCTACCTGGCTTTGATGTGCTCAGTTGGGTTGATGGAGGGCTCTCCCCTTTTCTGAGGAGTAGGAGTAGTGGTGGGGGAAAGAGGGAGAAAGGGTGGGACTGGGAAGAGAGGAGGGAGGGAGCTATGATTGGGATGTAAAATGAATAAATAAATAAACAAGATTTTTTAAAAAAGGATAAGAAAATTATTACTGTGTTATTGCATGATATGAGTGCACATGCACGGAATCAAAGGCAGAATAGGACAACAGAGGTTTACTTTGTGGATTCAGTTCTCTTGTTCCACCATTATGTGGGTTCATGGTAAGGAACTGAGGTCACAAGGCCTGCACATCATACATATTTAGCCATTGATCCATCATATGATCCATCATACTATATCTATATGGCTTCTTCTTCTTCTACTACTACTTCTTCTTCTTCCTCGTCTTCTCTTTCAACAACCATGTGATCAAAATTCGGTACATGTGCACAGTGGAATATTCATCTGTTAAGGAAAATGGAAATTTCAGGCAAATGGATGCACTTAAAAAGATTACATCTAGTGAGGTAACTCAGACCCAGAGAGATAAACACTCCACTCTCTCATCTTCAGGTATGACTACACAACATGGAGTAGCTATAGAAACCAGAAAAAATGTAAACAGACCACAGGTGTGTGGGGGCTCTTGAGATGGAAATAGCAAGGTACAGGTAATAAAAATCGGGAAACAAGGAAGTTGGAAGAATTTTCTTTTTAGCCATTTCGGCTAATCTGATGATGGAGGCTGCTGGAAGCAAGCAGAGCAGCACAGAAGAGTCAAGGAAGGAAGTGGAATGCCAGATGTCTAGTCAGCCAAGCACATCTGTTGCAAAGACTCCAGCAATGGGGGGAAAAATCAGTGAAAGATAAAGGTTGTAAACCAAAGGAGAAAGCACAACGTACTGAGCCTCCAGCACTCCAGCTAGAAAAGTCCTGATTCTTCCTTTTCCAGAACATCTGTCCCCAGTGAACCTGTTTTTCGGGTGTGGTTCCAGCTCATGGAGCTGAGCAGCAAAGCCCAGAAATTAGAGGCTTATAAAGAAATCCTTACAGAGGCTTTCTTACAGCAAATGCCCGAATTGAGGAATTTTCCTGACTCACCAAAAGAGACCAGGGTGAAGACGTCTTGGAAAAATGTGAAGACAGAGGAAGGGAAAGAGCTGTGTTCTCAGGTGACAGTTCCCCTTTAACTGGCCTCTGTACTGGAGGAACAGTTCCTTGCCCTGACTTGACCTGCCTGTTCTCTATGAGGAAGTCAGTACCACTGTTGTGACTATGCCTGCCTCTCAGGCAGTATTGGTATGCTGAGCTAAAATTGCAGCCAATGCTAAGAGGGTCAAGGCAGTGCAGTCCACGGCAACACCAGAGACCTATGGAGAAATGTGGTATGTGGTTCATAGGAGAAGCTTTCCTGCAGACTCAGGCAGCTGGGTTCAGCTGCATCTCCATGCTGGACAAGCCTGGGCACCTGAGAAGAAAGGCAAAGTGATTGTGGTCTTCCTGCTTCCTGCCTACATATTTCTACCCCTAGACAGCATGCTGTGCCCCATTTCTGTTCATAGGAACAGGATGGACCTTTCCCGAAAGCCTATACTGTGAATGGTGTCAAGGGAGGGTAGAAATTAATAGTCTCACTTAGTTGTAATACATATGACCCACAGCAATGATCATCTTGGCAAAGATCTGGAAAGATGTGATAAGTGCCTCCCGTGCTGTTGGTAACCAATGGCTGTCTAACTGGACTGAAGGTCCACTCAACAGGCACAGTGCTAGAAGCTTAGCCAGCTTCCTGGGGTGAGAGAGGTCATGTAACTTAGAAAATAATCTACCAATCCACGTTATTAGACCAGTATTCTTTCTTGCTTGCTGTATTTGAAACCTTAGGCAGCTATCTGCAGACAAGTGTCACTCTCACTCCTCGTTAAAGAGACCTCTCTTTACAGCAAACAGAAACCATCACAGAAAGCCACAACTGAAGTGTCTTGGCAGTTTTAATAAATTATAAAAAAAAATTGGCATCTTCTAATGTATGTGTTATACATAGTATTTAGGTGAAAGCTATCATAGCTCTGATGGATCATTTACGTATAAACATACACTCTGAAGATAGATTTGCTCAAAATATGTACATATGTATAGTAACCCTTCTGGTTAGCCTAATGAACCTAATTGTAATGGAACTTTTCAAATCTGGTAAGCTTTAAGCATACAGAATAGAAGATTTTTATCAACTCTTAAAAAACACTTGTGGGGTGGAGAGATAGCTCAGTGGTTAAAAGCACCAGCTGTTTGTCCAGAGGACCAGGGTTCAATTCCCACTTCCCAGGTGGCAACTCATAATTGCCCGTAACTTCAGTTTCAGACAATTAAATTTCAGTCCACCTCCCCCTGGGCACTGGACATGCAAATCAGGCACAAATATATACCCATACAAACAAAAACCACTGTGATCTTCTGTCATTCTCAAAACTGAAGCTGTTCAGTCAACTCCTGGAGGGATTTGATGACCTGCTTGTTTAGATTCTCGGGGACTCTAGTCCCATCCTCTTCCTCATCTCTTTGGAGACACTTTTTCTGAACCAGTTTAGGAGTGTCTGCCTGCCATGCATGCCTGGTCCACTTCTGTGCTTCCGGAGGTGTGGAAATAGGAAGGAATTTGTCTGGGGGAGTAGAAACGTGTTTTTAAAAAACCCAACACAACAACATTAAAAACCAAACAAAACACCACTCCTGTGATTTGGCTACAGAACAGCTGGAGATGGCTTATAACCTGTGCTTAGTTATTTTCCAGGATCCCATGGGCCCACTCCAAGGATCAGGACTAAAAATAATTCCAAAGCTCACTTCTAGAGCATGGAGTTTCAAATGCCCACTTGTCTCTTTTGTTACAAATTTGAAGTGGAAATTGGACGTTTTTCTTCCCTTTGCAGCAAAGACCATGTTCCATCAAGTCAAACTACAACACTTTAGATCTGAAATAGTCCAGTTTGTTACAGAAGCAAGTCACTAAAACAGTGATTCAGTTGAGACCCCAATATCCAGTTCTTTTATACCTAAATTTAAACTTTTCAACTATATCTTTTGCTCTGAAACTTGGAAACCTTTTCATGGAATTCAAACAGAACTACATTGAATAATAATAATAATAATAATAATAATAATAATAATAATAAAACAATGTGAGGTTATATGTTTGAATGAATCCTGTTACAGCGGCATTTTCATAGGACTTCAGAGCTACGCTGTTTGGACAGCAGGTGTGGGGTTCTCCAAGAGTAGAGTATGGACTGGCTTTCCGCCCTGAATTCAGCCAGGGAAACCCTTTACCAGACATTGGGTCAGTCCTTGTGAAGCATCAGTTGAAATTAGGAAATTTGACAACAGAGCATAATGTGACCCAAGTGTGAGAATTGTAGTTGTACTTAGGACAGGTGGGTTGGCTTGCACAGTAGGGTTCTAGACCTGGTGACTTACAGAAGGATAATACTGTGTATTGCAAATACAAATCTTATACTCAGTGGAGCACTGAGAGGCATGTCCTGGGTTAATCATATTAAAGAATTTGTTAGGGGAACAGTCAACATCAAACAGGCTCAAATTAGTGAAAACAACAAACACCATCCTAATTCAATGAAATCTAAAGGAACAGTTTTGAAACAGCTTTAGCTTCATTCTTTTGATTTCAAAAGCAATAAAAGGATGCCACTCTGAAAAGTTTCCATTGACAATGATTATGATCCAAGCATGAAACCCAGAAAATTTTAGGTAATCACATTACATTTCTACATTGGTTCATTTTGAAAACTAGGTTCACAGTGAAATTGCACGGTCATTTGTCAGTTTGGTAGCTTAAAAAAAAAAAAGACAGAACAAAATACTACAAAAATATGGATCTAATTAAGCAAAACAGAAACTGTGCTGAAATAGTGAATATGTTTGGTATGTCTAAAATAATGAAATATTAAGAACCCCTTTTTCTTATTGTTTCCTGCTGCTTTAACACAACACCTGAAGATATTCTTCTTCTTTTTAAAATTATTTTTAATTAATTAATTGATTTATTTATTAAAATTTATTCACTTTAAATCCCTGCTGCAGCCCCCTCCTTGGTCTCCTTCCACTTTCACCCTCCCTTCTTCTTCTCCCCCTATGCCCTTTCCCTAGTCCCTTGATAGGGGAGGACCTCCTCCCCTTCTATCTGACCCTAGCTTATCAGGCCTCATCAGGGCTGGTGCATCATCTTCTTCTGTGGCCTGGCAAGGCTGCACACCCCAGGGGGAGGTGATCAAGAGTTGGCCACTGAGTTCATGTCAGAGACAGACCCTGTATCCCTTACTAGGCAACCCACTTGGAAACTGAGCAGCCTATGGGCTTCCTTTGAACAGGGGATCTGGGTCCTCTCCATGCATGGTCCTTAGTTGGGATATTAGTCTCTACAGGCCCCTTATAGTTGGGAAGGTTTCGGGTCTAGTATCTAGAAGCTGTGACAGTGTTATACAATGAGGGTGTAGATTCTGAGTACAGAGCTCTCTTTCCTCTTACAAAGCTGCAAATTCTACTCCAGGACCCATGTCTCATAAATTAATCCATTCTTATTTACCTCCTAGAGTCCTAACCTCTACATACCATAACATCTGAAATTTGGATTTAAGTGGTCAAAATATGAGCATATGGACGCATTCAAAGCACAGCACCCTTTAAACACTGCAGAGGGAGAAAAAAAATTTTAGCCTCTATATTCTGAGGGTCGCATTCTACGTACTTCCTTAAAGAGACAGTGCATTATAGCATTCAAGTAGGAAGGACACCTTCATTAACCAGTGTTGGCTAACCAGTACCTGCTCAGGTTGGTGTTCTGTGCAGGTTTTCTTCAATATATTTGATTTTTTAATCCTCTTCAAATTTATTATAAGAACTCTCCCTTTACAACGATAGCATGTCTCCATTATAGAACATTGGCAAGAAAAATCACAAAATCTGGAACTGCTTGACTATTTCCATGTTACTCGGATTGCATACATAGCAAGGCTGTCACAGTGAAGCTTCCCCAGCTCTGGTCTGGGTAACTCAGCCAATATCTGTCTGCAACTTGGGTGTCTCTAGACTTGATGATATGTGTTTCATAACTTTTAATGTAACTAAGAAAATAGAAGTAAATAAAAAAATCCCTATAAACACCAAAGCAATAAAGGAAGAAAAATGCCTGGGAAACAGGCCAGAGGGATTGTGAAATACAAAGTTGGATATAAATGCATCATTTTAACTCTAAAGGCAGGGTTATGAAAAACAACTTGAAGAAATTTTTCCAAGCTAACTTTACAATTGCAAGGAATAATTTCTTTAGCATTTATTTCCTAAAATGATAAAAATGTGTTAGAACAACTAATTAATAAGAGAGTCGACTGTGAACCTAGACTTCTGTAAAATAACATACTAAGCAAATCACAATAGTTTTCACTACATTATTAAAAGTAACAGGTGTCCTAAAATGGAGGCATTTTTTTTTCTCTCAGTTGAGTTTTCTAGTACCAGTAACAACATAAGACACTAGGAATATTTTAACCTAAAGATGAATTATGTAATTAGTTTCTGAGGTATTTCATACAAAACATTCATCAATAAATATTTGTCAGGCACATATTATGATTTATGTTTACCCTAAGATGGGGTTTGGAGAAGTAGCTCAGCTCAGTTAAGAGTGTAGTTGGGTTCGCAGCATACACATTGGGAAACCCCAAACAGCCCAGCTCCAGGGGATCTGATATATTTCCTACCTCACACCACACACACACACACATACACACACACACACACACACACACACAAAGTAAACAAACAAACAATCTTTAAAATAAAACATTCTTCATAGCCAAATAACAGCAAAATTTATTAAGGGCTTCCCACATGCTGTACTCTTCTAAATGGTTAAAATTCCCATAAGCTTTAGATTGACAACAGTCATTAAGAGGAATCGTTTATTTAGTATTTATTTTCTAAAATGATAAGAATGTGTTAGAGCCACTAATAAGAGAGTCAACTGTGAACCCACCCAGACTTCTGTAAAATAGCATGCTAAGCAAATCACAGCATCAATAGTTGCAACACCTGTCACCTTATTAAATAAGTGCATTAAAGATACTAGCAGTAGTGGGTAGTTCTGCAGACAAAAATATTATGTAAAAATGCAGAGCTACTGTGCCCTGCACTACCCTCATGGCTGCATACAACATAGATACCGACATAACATAGATTCTATGTTTTGTGACGTAAAGAAGTGTCAGGGTTCAGAGAAGCCATGAGTGAAAAGAAGTGGAACACTCTCAGAACATCTTTTCTGAAAAGAAGATAATTCTTTAGCCCCCTCCCCTCCCCTCCGACAGACACGTTGTCCTCTGCTTGAAATTTTGATTTGGTCATGTAAAATTTACTTATCAGAGCCATTACCTCAACTGGTTGGTAGCATTCAATAGGAACACACACACATTTCTGTTTTCTCAAAAAGTTTGGATATGTTTGAATCGGATTAAGTACAGGCATAGTTTTTCAGAGATGTACTGAAATGAAGGCTACTATCGAATCACGGAAGCCTTATTGGCTCTAAGAATGGAAACTGAAGCTGTATGTCAGCTAGTCTGGGTCCCCTGCTCAAGGATGTGTAATTGTATTGGCAGGCTTAAGCTTACAACCAGGAAAGTAAGAAATGTGATTGGAATGGCAGCCTTCCAAAACCACACAGTTCCTCAAAGAACAGGCTGAAGAACAAATCCTAGAATATAAAGTTTCACAAATAAAAGGCATGAAATGATAGATGGAATTAATACATCCCACGTAGTAGGCAATTTTTTAAAAAATGATTTTATGGTTTTTCCCTTTACTGAAAATAAATTTTCTCATATAATATATCCTGCTTACAGTTTCCCCTCACTCTACTCGTGCCAGTTGCTCACCAGCTCCCTCCCCTCCAGATTTACTTCCTCTCTGTCTCATTAGAAAAGAACAAGCTTCTAAGAGATAACAATCAAACATAACAAAATAATATTTAATAAGATAAAACAAGAACCATTACATCGAGGCTAGGCAAGGCAACCCAACGAAAGGAAAAGAGCCTCAAGAGCAGGCACAAGAATCTGAGACCCACTCATTCACACACTTGGGAGCCTCATAAAAATACTAAGCTGAAAGCTATAACTTACTGCAGACCCATGTAGGCTCTGTGCTTTCTGCTTCAGTCTCTGTGAGCTCATATGAGCCTTGCTCAGTTGCTTCAGAGTGTCTTGTTCTCCTGGTGTCCTTCTTCCCCTCTGGCTCTTACACTCTTTCCACCCCCTCCTCCACAGCATTCCTTGAGCACTGATGGGGAGGAATTTGACAGAGATATACCATTTAGCGCTTTGTATTTCAAGGACTCTATCTCTGTAATGTCTGGCTGTGGGTCTCTGCATCTTCTCCCATCTGCTGCAGGAAGCTTCTCTGATGACAACTGAATAAACTACTGATCTATGAATATAGCAGAATATCATTAGGAGTGACTTTATTGATACTTTTTAAGATCAGTATTACTTAATTTTACACTAGGTGTCTGGGCTAGCTTGTCTCTGGTTCTTAGATACTGCATCAGGCATGGGTACCTTCTCATGGAGTGGGCTTTAAGTCAAACCATACATTGGTTGGTTAATCCTACATGTTCTGTGCCACTATAATGCTAGCATATTTTGGAGGCAGGACAGCAGATTTTATGTCATAGATTTTGTGGCTGGGTTGGTGTTTATATTTCCCATCTGACAGCCTGCAGAGTAACTTCCCACACTAAAGACACTAGAATGTAGGGTGAAGGCTTTATATAGGCACCAGCTTGACTTCTCCATATTCAATGTTGTCTGTGTGTTGTTCCCAGCAACGGTGTCCTGCTGTCAGTTTGTGGAGAGCAACCTATTTTCTTCTGGGTTGTTTGGGAATTTCTGTAAGGATTTTTTGGCCAAAAACTCAATCCTGGAACTGGAAGTTTTGTTTGGTGACAAGAGATGGCCAACTGGGGTTCTGTCTCCCTAAAAGAGCCACGCCCCCCCACCAGTCTTTTCTTCTATGCCTAGCTTCTCTGGGACTACAGATTGTAATTTGGTTATTATTTACTTAATGACTAGTATCCAGATATAAGCAGCAAATAATTACTTGTTGTCTTTCTGGGTCTGGGTTACCTCACACAGGATAATTTTTTTTTCTTTTACCCATTTGCCTGAAATTTTCGTGATGTTGTTTTTTATTTTTAACTCTGGATAATATACTCCATTGTGTAAATGTACCACACTTTCGTCATCCATTCTTCTGTTGAGGGACATCTAGGTTTTTCCCAGTTTCTAGCCATTACAAACAGATCAGCAGTGAACATGGTTTAAGAAGTGTCCCTGCGGTAGGATGAAGTGTCCTTTGGGTATATACCAAAGACAGGTGTAACTGGATCTTAAGGTAGATGGATTCCAATCTTTCTGAGGACACACCTAAGCAGGGTTTTAAAGCCTATCTACATGACACTCACAGAAAATCTGGGCCGAGCACAGTATACTATTCATATGCAGTATAAAAGAGGATTCAGAAGTCCTGAAATGGGCTGAGAGGCTTTGACTGGGAGGCTTTAAATAAGTCAATTTTATTGACAAGTCAGAGCCAGTGTACATTAAAACAGAGGGCGTTGTAGCCCCAATTATATATCAAGCATGCCAATCTAGATTATAAGTGGTTGACTGAATTTCATCAACAAACCATTTTAAGGGAAAGCCCAACAAAGACCTGAAAACAGGAAACAAACAAAAACACCACCCCCATCAAAAAACGTAAACTAGAGGTGATTCAATGAAGAACTTTCCATCTAGAGATGGAGACAGGATATGCAGAGTTTCAGGTGCCAGTTTCAACTGAATGTCTATCTCTACTCACTCTCCCCACCACTACCACCACATACACTCATTAGGTTTTAAGTTAGTTAATGGTTTTGTGTTGGACCATGTTCTCAGATGTCTTGAACCACATGTGGCCCCTGGATTGTATGTCTCTGGATAAAGGCGGTACTCAATATGTATGCTATGCAGACCTCTGTCACTATAAAAGCACATCTGAGATAACTAATTTACAAAAGGAAAAAAAAAGGCTTATGTTGACATGGATTTAGAGATTCCAGTCTGATCAACCCAACTCACTGTTATAACTCTGTGGTAAGGCATCATTCTGGAAGCACCTGGCAAAATCAATCTACTCACATCTTCAGCCAAGCATAAGAAAACAAGGAGCAGACCAACAGGAGCCTCTTTTAAAGCACACTCTGATGACTTAAGGATCCCACTTTTCCAACACTCTTTGGGCACAGTGAGCTGACATAGGGGCAATTTCCATTTTGGCATCATACTGGGCAAGAACACTTAGGCAGGGCAAACTCAAGCTTCTTGGAGAGATAAAGCAAAAAAGACAGAGCTATGGAAACCAAGTAGGGAGCTCTCTCTCACACACTGATACCTACATTCTAATGCAAAATGAGTACAGTCAACAGGTTTGTAAAATTTTAAAAATTTAAATTTATTGGGATGAATTAGTAGCACAGTTACACAGAGAAGAGTTCAGGGATTCACCAATGATGGTCACCAATATGTGCTTCTTTGTGGCTTTTAAACCCTATTTTCCACCATTCGAATTTATTCAGATTATAGTTGAATTTCATACATAGCTTCACAATGTGGGTCTGACAGGTCTTCCACTGGTAAAATGAATGGAAATGTATCTTTCATGAAAGGCACATAAAATAACCTAAACTAACACTTAAGGAATTTCGATTAACTTTGACTTTCCTTACATTACAAAGAAGAAAACAAATTCCCCCCAAAATAAATGTGAATGTAGTTTACAATTCTCCATACACTTACATATGCACAAACTTGAAGAAGGAGACTCGAAGGAAATGGAAATACCTAACTTAAGTGAGAAACTACTCACAGGCAAAGCTCTGGAAAGACTTAGCTTTATGGGTGAGTCAAAATGGGCAAGGAGCTGGGGAATGTTATTCAGTTTGCTGGAACAGGACACAAAGACACACAGTAAATGATTAAAAGAAAAATGGCCCTAACTAACATAGTTCAGGATGTAGCTGTTGTGTAACACGTATTTAAGCACACGTCCACTCACTGGTCTTGTTAAATGCTATGATTCAATTTCTAAGTATAACCACTTAATGTCAGAAATCATAGTACACCTTTAAAAGAAATATGAATTCAAGCAAGTGGAAGGAATTTGAATATCTAAGGGAAAAGAAGTAATTTTTGACTTAAGGTATTGAACTTGAAACTAGTTACATATGAATCCAAAGCTTGGACAATATCAGCAATAGAGTATTTTTCTGGTCATTTAACAAACAAGGAACTCTTATGTATGCTTAAATACAAGGGATTTCTCAAAGAAAATACATAAGTGAGTGTTTCAAAATTCACATACTAAAAAAATTTTACCCACAAAAATGCTTTCATCATTCACCTAAACTTCATTATAAATAAAACTGTGGTTATTTAAGTATATAAAATTAAGCTGGCATCACCCGAAGGTAAAACAGAAATGCCATCCAGATACTAAGATTCAAACTGAAATGAAGTGATGGAATAAAAGTGAAGTGTTTTTAAGTCTAAGATCCCATGTCCTCAAAAATTGGAATTTTAGTTTCTTAAACCAAATCTAGTGTAGACTTGGAACATCATGCACTCTGTAAAGAAAATTTTAATGCACACAATGCTTAAATAATTGATCCAAAGGCAGGTATGCCCAACCTCTGTAGGAACATCCCCATGAAACACATAAATTTTAGGGAACAAATCATGTTATTAAAATAGTCTGTGCAATGTTTGTACAAATAATATTTTATGAATACAAGTATACATAAAATCAAGGTAAGGGCCATGACATCTCCTAATATTAATTATTGTACCTAAAATTTATAGGGCATGAACATAAACAAAGCTGTTTAAAACTGGCAAAGAACTACTCTGTCATTCAGTACAAGGTACCTAATATTTATGTTATTTCTAAAGCCATCACACTGGAATCATAAGTTGCCACTCTTACAACCTAAACATAATGTGGGAAATCAAAAGTTATAAATACATCTTACATTTGCATATTTACACGTACACAGAAGTCACCAGTACACTAGAGCCCAGCTTCAACATTACACTTCACTTTCACATTACAGGACCATCTTTCACCTTTGAGAAAGGTCCTTCTATTACGTTCAGGTAAAAACACAAGACAGAACGGCTTTGGTTAGGTCCAGGATGCATGTGCTGTAGACTACATTCTGTGCTGCTGGGAGACTCTAGTCTAGAGAGATCCATATATAAGTACTCATTTGGTTTGAAAATGCATTTTTTTTTTTTACTACCAACTGCAAAACTTAGAAGAGACCACAATCTTTTAGATTATTTTTTATGATGACGTCTGTGACAGCATCAAACACGAACTGCACGTTCTTTGTGTCTGTGGCACACGTGAAGTGGGTGTAGATCTCCTTTGTGTCCTTTCTTTTATTGAGGTCTTCAAACTGACACTGAATATATGCGGCTGCCTCTTCGTATGTGTTTGATCCTGAGATGGAAACATGGAAAGACATATACAAGAAGTTAAACTTGTATAGGGTTAAGAGAAATGCACTTTAAAACACAGGTCAGTTTTCTGCATCGAAAATATAAAGCCTTCATAACCATACACTCTCTTCAAGAACAAAATGATTTTTTTTTCCCAAAGGAAAAATACCCTATGTAAACTAATCTTTAGAAGCCATCTTGAAACAATAAAAACTCTTTGGCACGCTAGTCTATTTTCCCTCTCTTTCTGCTTAAGTCTCGAAGAGTCAGATTTATCTATCCCTATCTATCATCTACGTCCCCAAGCTGGAGAATTGAAGACACCCAACCCTAATGTCGGCTTACAATTTTTGTGCTAACCCACAGGTGAATCAATAATGTTGGCTGAATACTTCTCTCACCCCCTTCATATTTACTCATTAATTGTCCTTTTGTGATGATTTTTTTTATTCAAATCTTATACAAAGTCTGTAACACGATTAAACACTACCAAGTAAAAACCAAACAGACAGATAATTATGTAATCCTCCTGCTTTTACAGGAGGTGCTGGAGACTGACTCTGTTTAGTGGGTTGGCAGAATCTGAGGATAAGCACATCCATACTCTGACCCGGAGACCCAGTTCTTGGGTGTTGGTTTGGTAGAACTATATGTTATGGTCAAAGAAGGGTCACAAAGAATGCTAGCAGAGCATGACCATCAACTTCAAGAAGTATTCAGGAAGTTCATGCCCTGTTACGAACATGCGAAAGCTGAGGGATCCACATTGTTAGCTGCCATTCAGAAGTAAGGACACTGAGTATTCTGCTGGACCAAGGGAGCCAGACACAAACACGTACATCCTCTCTGTGACACAACTGATGCTTGCAAAACAATGGAAAAGGAAAAAGCCACTCTAATGATGACTTTTTCAGGGGAAGAAGAGAAGAAGCTGAATTGAGACTGAAAGGGGTCAGAGGGCTTTTGGGGATCTGGGAAAAGTGCAGTTTCTCGACTGTACTTTTTATTTTGCGCGTTCACCTCTCCTCCCTTCTCTTTTTAAAAATTATTTCTTTGGGACACAATAAGGCTGCCCACTCTCTCCCTATCTCTTCAAAATAGTTCTGGAAGTCATTGCTAGAGCAATAAGATAGTTGAAGGAGATCAAGGGGATACAAATTGGAAAGGAAGAAGTCAAATTATCACTATTTGCAGATGATATGGTAGTATACATGAGTGACCCCAAAAACTCTACCAGGGAACTCCTACAGCTGATAAACACCTTCAGCAAAGTGGCCGGATACAAAATTAACTCCAGAAAATCATTAGCCCTCCTTTATACAAAAGACAAAAGGGCTGAGAAAGAAATTAGGGAAACAGCACCCTTCACAATAGCCACAAAGGACATAAAGTACCTTGGTATAACCCTAACCAAGGAAGTCAAAGACTTGTATGAAAAAAATTTCAAGTCTCTGAAGAAAGAATTCAAGAAGATATCAGAAGATGGAAAGATCTCCCATGCTCATGGCTTGACAGGATTAACATAGTAAAAATGGCCTTCTTACCAAAAGCCATCTACAGATTCAATGCAATTCCTATCAAATTACCAACACAATTCTTTACAGACTTGGAAAGAAAAATTCTCAACTTCATATGGAATAACAAGAAACCCAGAATTGCTAAAACGATCCTTTACAATAAAAGATCTTCTGGAGGTATCTCCATCCCTGCTCTCAAGCTGTACTATACAGCAATAAAAACTGCATGGTACTGGCATAGAAACAGAATGGTGGATCAATGGAACTGAACAGAAGAAACAGAAATAAACCCACACACTTATGGACACCTGATCTTTGACAAAGATGCCAAAACCATACAATGGAAAAAAGATAGCATCTTCAACAAATGGTGCTGGTCTAACTGGATGTCTACATGTAGAAAATGCAAATAGATCCATACTTATCACCCTGCACAAAACTAAAGTCCAAGTGGATCAAAGACCTCAACATAAAACCAGACACATTAAATTGATTAGAAGAAAAAGTGGGGAAAACCCTAGAACTCATTGGCACAGGAGACAACTTCCTGAACAGAACACCAACAGCACAGGCTCTAAGAGCAACAATCAATAAATGGGACCTCATGAAACTGAAAAGCTTCTGTAAAGCAAAGGACACTGTCATCAAAACAAAACGACTGCCTACAAATTGGGAAAGAATCTTCACCAACCCTTTATCTGACAGAGGACTCATATCCAGTATATATAAAGAACTAGAGAAGCTGAAAAGCAGCAAACCAAGTAATCCAATTAAAAAATGGGGTACACAGCTAAACAGAGAATTCTCTGTAGAGGTACTTAGAATGGCAGAGAAACACTTAAAGAAATGTTCATGTTATTAGCCATTAGGGAAATGCAAATCAAAACGACTCTGAGATTTCACCTTACACCCATCAGAATGGCCAAGATAAAAAACTCAAGGGACAACACATGCTGGAGAGGTTGTGGAGAAAGGGGAACCCTCCTCCACTGCTGGTGGGAATGCAAACTCGTAGAACCACTCTGGAAATCAATCTGGTGCTTTCTCAGACAACTAGGAATAGCACTTCCTCAAGATCCAGCCATACCACTCCTAGGCATATATCCAAAAGAGGCTCAAGTACACAATAAGGATATTTGCTCAACCATGTTTGAAGCAGCTTTATTTGTAATAGCCAGAAGCTGGAAACAGCCCAGATGCCCCTCAACTGAAGAATGGATAGAGAAATTGTGGTGCATCTACACAATGGAGTAACTCAGCAATGAAAAATAAGGAAATCATAAAATTTGCAGGTAAATGGTGGGACCTGGAAAGGATCCTGCTGAGTGAGCTGTCCCAGAAGCAGAAACACACACAAGGTATATACTCACTCATATAGACATATAACATAGGATAAATCTACTAAAATCTGTACATCTAAAGAAAGTAATCAAGAGAGAGGATCCTGACTAAAACGCTCAATCCCCATCTTGAAAGGCAAAGAGGATGAACATTAGAAGAAAACAGGAAACAAGCTAGGAACCTGCCACAGAGGGCCTCTGAAAGGCTCTGCCCTGCAGACTATCAAAGCAGACGCTGAGACTTATGGCCAACTGTTGGGCAGAGTGCATGAAATCTTATGTAAGAAGTGGGAAATAGTAAGATCTGGAGAGGACAAGAACCCCATAAGAAAGCAACAGAACCAGAAAATTTGAACACAGTGGTCTTCCCAGAGACTCATACTCTAACCAAGTACCAGGCTTGGAGATAACCTAGAACCCCTGCACAGATGTAGCCCATGGCAGTTCAGTGTCCAGGTGGGTTCCATAGTAATGAGAAGAGGGACTACCTCTGACATAATCTGATTGGCCTGCTCTTTGATCACCTACCCCTGAGGGGGGAGCAGCCTTACCAAGCCACAGAAGATGGCAATGCAACCACTCCTGATGAGATCTGATAGACTAAGATCAGAAGGGAGGAGAGGAGGACCTCCCCTATTAGTGGACTTGGGGAGGGGCATGCATGAAGAAGGGGGAGGGAGGGTGGGACTTGGAGAGGAGGGAGGGACTTATGGGGGGATACAAAGTGAATAAAGTATAATTAATATAATAAAATTAAAAAATATTTCTTTTATTTTTTGAGATTATAGTATGATTAGTTCATTTTTCTATTTCCTTTCCTCCCTCCAAACCTTGCCATATAGCCTCCCTTGCTCTCCTAAAATTTCACAGCCTTTTTCATTAATCGTTGTTACATGTAAATATTTCTATGTACATACATACATGTCCTAAGTGCAAGCTACTCAGACTATACAAGTTTGCTTGCATGTACGTTTTCAGGGCGGACCATTGGTTTTAGAAAACCAACTGGTGTACTCTTCCCTGGGGAAGATTCTGCTTTCAGTGCTCCTCAGTCGACTGTAGCTATTTGTGTAGGGTTGAGATCTTTTGGGTTTTCCCCATCCACTTTGGCATGTCTGTTGGTGGTGTCCTTGCTCTGCTCATGTTTAGGCAGTCATGTTGGTGAGACTCTACAGATGTAGCTTCTGACATTACTGGGGGATACAATCCCAAAAGGAACTCTGATCTTCTGGCCCTACAGTCTTTCTGCCTCCTCTTCCATGTTCTTCCTTGAGTCTTAGGTGCAGGAGCTATTTTATAGATGGCTCAATTGGGACAAGGCCCCACAACTCTGCATTTGGATTGTTTGTGGTTTTCTAAACGTGCTGTACACTAGAGCTAACCATATAGGAGATGTACTTAATAGTATTAGAAAAAATATTAAGGCATAAGAGAACACAATCTACTAAATCCCTCTTTTGTTATAACCCAAAATGACTGGTCAGCCTTTCAGGATTCTCTGTTCCCAAAGATGCTGTGGTGAGGAGCACTGTTCCCCATCGGAGCCTCAGTGTTTACCATGAATATTCAGTATAGAAAGTGCCCCTCTGTTCTGCAGCACTGCCTTTCTGCTGTCCTGGACCATCAAGTATGTCTGAGTCTTCCCACATCTAATCAAAGTGGTGCTCTACAGAACATTCCTTAACTAATCAAATCCAGATGGGTGCTATGTCCCTTAAAAGCTCCTACAGACAATACAAACACTACTTCAGTTTTTCTTATATGCTTTACTGGGTCTTAATTCTTTTTTAGCATTAGGTACCCTGGAACAGAACGCAGTAACTCTATCCTGCAAAACCCATCCACTTTTATCACACCATGCATAAAACCACCGTGCAATGAATGCCACATGACAGGGCCCAGAGAGAAGTGGTGTTTAGTGTGCTAGGACAACATAAATAACCAAACCACAGCCTCTGAATAAGTTTATATTTTAATTGTTTCATATAATAATAAACTTTGAAAATCAACTTTTATTAAATAATTTGATGCTCTAAAATTTGTATGAAATTAAAAAAAGTCTTGTTGGGTTAAGGAAGCAATTATAATATAATTCTAAATTAATAATTACAAATGTGCTTGTGTGAAGTAATTTACACTGAGTACATAGCTCATACACAACACACATTCTGGGTAGCTAATTTAATGTACCCCAAGGGCTATGAAATACATGAAGAAAGTGCTGAACACATTCTTTGATCTGACTTTTAATCTGAAAAAGAGCAAAGTAAGTGTGTGTGTGTGTGTGTGTGTGTGTGTGTGTGGTGCAGTGTGTACACATTCATGCTGAAGGGATAGGTACTTTCTGACATGTGAAGTTTCCTAAATGGATATATGAAAACTAGAAGTGTGGAAACTATGAGACAGTCAAAGAGAAAGAAAATGTTAGCTTTGTTTATGCTTCAGCACTAAAAACTATATCTAAGAAGCAGTTGAAAATAGAAACAAGGGGCTGTGAAGAGTAATTTGGGTGAATAACACAATTGAACACAGAATCAATATGGTTATGAAACAATGGTCTGCAAAAAGATCAGGGGACTGCCAATGACCCTGGTGAAATGGCAACTCACAATGAAAAGGGAGGAGGTGCTTTGTGAGTCAGCAGACAGAAGTAGGACATACGCAAGTGGCTAGGGGGCTGCACAGAGTTCATCCACAAAAGGTCATAATCGTAAGAACCCAGAGCTAATAGTGTTAGAAAATATGTTAAAATATAAGAGAACACAATCTATTCAATCTCTTTTGTGTCATAAAAAGGGATTCTTTTGAGACAAGAAGCAACTGGACCAATTCTTAGAACGAGTAGTGCAGATTTGAAATTATAATCTTAGCACTTGGGATATCAAATAATTATGTAATGGCCTTGTGTTTTCCAAAGAAAACTTCCTTTCTGCTTCTGGTGAGACTGTAATTAAACGAAGCTTGTTTGGTGCAGGTGTGGGTGCAGATTTGCGATGTACTAGGGTCTCAAATTGGGCTCTGTGTATGCATTCAGCTCTTGTACTCAGGTGCCTGGAACAAGGCTACCCAAAAACCAACACCAGGGACATCCCAACATCGGCTCTGAGGCAAATTCAGGCAATACCCACCATCAACCTGCTCAGTGAAGCTTTGACTCAAATTTTAGTTAGACTTGAAGAAGTTCTTGAGAATCATTTTTTTTTTCTTTTAAACATACTGAGGTAAATGTTAAGAATATTTAAAATTTAGATTTAGAGTTCATACAAACCAGTGGCAGTCTTATCTTTTAAAGCGACAGGATACGTATGTGTGTCTGAGTGTTTGGGAACAGGTTCTCACATATCCTGGTGTGTCTTTGGACCTACTATGTAGCCCAGGATAGCCTTGACATACTGACTTTCTTGTTCACCATCCCCAAGTCTGGGGCTCACAGGTTTGAACATAAGACTCATTTTCAATAACAGCTTGGGATGGGATCCAAGGAAGTAAACCAAGTTAAAACCAATGTTTTAGCCCAGTTCCTGATTTTACAGACGAGGCACTGAACTTAGATGAAGTATCTGCTTTGTTCAAGATCATAGACCTAATTTTGTCAGAGCTGGGTCTTTGCTCAATAGAGGTACACTATCCATAGCAGCAAAACTACAGCACAGTAGAGAGGATCATTCTCAGGACCTGGGCTTCCTATGAAATTTTCTTGCCTCATGGAGGAGCCAGCTGCCTCACTGGTTCCTCTTCACTTTGTCTTCTTACAGAAGCAAGATGTCTGCCACTGTTTTTTTGTGTGCTTATTAGCATGCATATGTCTGAGATAAGCTAGTGAGCAGAGAGAGATTTTATCATCTTGTTTGTCCAATAAACAAGATCTGGCCATGGTATAAACCAGTCAGTTTTTAAATTCATAAAGACATGGAAATTACCTAAAAGCTTTTCCAGAAAACAAACAAGGGACGTACAGAAAACTAATCCATACCTTAAAGAACTATTTGTGCTCAAATGCAGTTTGAAAAATATGCTTTCCAGGGCAAGAATTAGTAAGCTAATACATTCAAAGGAACTACTGAAAATCTTGCCTTAGAAGAAATTTCACTTAGACATCTGATTTGCTAAGTTATTCCAAGAGAGTCAAATACCTGCATATTCTGGATAGCATATCGTGAGAGGACTCTTTTTGATTTTTTCTTCAAAGAGGTCCTTCTTGTTTAGAAAAAGTATAATAGATGTATCCGTAAACCATTTGTTGTTGCATATACTGTCGAACAATTTCATGCTTTCGTGCATCCGATTCTGTAATAGAAAGTAAAGTCATTTTCACGAACAGTGAAGTTTTTGAGGACCGGTTCTAAAAAGAACAAATGTTGCAACAGGCCAGGTCCTTTCGGCTGAAAACCATGTAGCACTCTGAAGGACATCCCACTTGTTATCTCAACTCCAATTTTGTCTCTGACCCGTTCTGTCTGAGTCACTTCAGATTATTTCAAAAGCAAGCAACAAAAGCCTCACAGGTTTAGTCCCTGCGATGGAAGGGAGGCTGGCCCCGAGTGAAAGCAATTATCTCCTAAGAGAAAATGAATCCGTTCCCTCTCCCACAAGCAACAACAATTTTCTGGAAGCCAGCGGGAGAGCCTACACAGCCTGGCCTGTGACAACGAGCAACAGACCACAGTTTGCCCCCTGCTCCCTGCTTTTTCTCTCCCATATAGAAAGAAGCAGTTCTTCTCACTATCCAACAACAGTCTAGAATGCTGAGACCCTGTTCTCCGAGTCAGGATGTACTAAGTGAATTCCTCCCTACTTCTTCCTGGCCAGCCACCTTCTAATTAGGCTGCTGAGGTGATAGGTGGCCAAGCCCAGTGCATCGAGGCCTCTCTCTAGTCAGCTTCCTGACCTAGAGCTGGTAATAATTGCAGAATAATACGTTTTTTACCTTTCTGGACAAGCACAGTGCAGATTTTAAGCAAGCAGAGTGTTTCAACACCATTCAGCCATCCCTGACTCAGAGCTTGTCATGTAACGACTTATGCCTGAGAGCCTCCTGCTGAGGGATGTTACAATCGAGGGATGTCCATATCCGAACACATCAAAGAAATGTCACTGTTGCACAGATCACCTAAGCTCTCCTGAAGAGACAGGCGGAAGCTTGAAGACTAATGTATTAAACTGAGTGAGCAGAAATCCAATTAGTTCAACACTGTGGATATAAGAGAAGATGATTTCCAGCTCTTGTTTTCTACCCCTTCAGGCTCTGTGTTCAGAGACAACACTGGCTTGTTCTACAGTGTGGAAATGAAATGAATGTATATATCATGCAACATTTCCCCTCCTGGCCTTGATTTCCCCTATTGTGAATATGATTTAGAAAAACCTGAGCTGACCCTAGATTTTCATTTGTATTTATATGCCAGAGTTTTAAATTTCTATTAAAAAATATTTCCCCAGATCAATGTACTGAATGTTATTTGGAAACTGTCTTTCAATAAATGGAGAGGTATAGCATATATCAAAAACTACAGGCTATCAGAGTAACTAGTGAGAAAATATGAACTTTGGAGCAGGTGCAGGAAATCCTCAGGTAGCTGAGTGGAGGAAAGGCACCCTGGGCCTTCTCAGTGTCTGTGCCCTTTATGCTGTAGCAGAGGCTGAAGCAAGGAGCCTAAACTTCCAAATACTTCCTTCGTAAGCAAGGACTTCACAAGGTTTCTCAGAAAAGTTCTTGGCATCATCTGCAGCACTTGGCATTTCATGCTGCACCCCAAAAAGTGCTTCTACTTGCCATTTCTTCATCTTCAGCTAAAACCAGGTCATAGTCACTCAGGGCCACACAGAAGATGATGGCGGTTACTCCTTCAAAGCAGTGAATCCACTTCTTCCGTTCTGACCTCTGACCGCCCACATCGAACATTCTGTAAGAGGAAAATTTATGACTTGATATCACAATAAATCTTCAAAAGCTCCGAGTTCTGTAATGCCAACAAAAATGCCCCACATAACTTGGGAAGTGTGGGATGGGAAGAAAGGAGAAAAGGACATAGTGGGAAGAAAAAAATGTCACCAATTTGTTTTCTCAAAGGGGGAAATTTTTAAATTTTTTTTATTAAGTATTTGATTGTAGCCAGAGTAACTAGAAAGCAAGATCAAAAATATTCTCAAGAAACAACACGAATGGGTCCTTGAGGTGACCCAGAGAATGCTAGTAGCCTGTGTTCAAAGCCTGGGTGTCTTCCACACACATTCTGTAGCATGTGTGCATGTGTGAGTTTGTACACACACACACACGCACACACACACACAATTCACAATAATAAACTAAAGAGAAAAATTTAAAGCACAGACATCCATTAACAAACCTATGAAAGCACTTAGGACATCAAAGCAACTGAAGATCTTACTGCTTGTCAACACTGACAATCAACAGGAAGCAATGAAGGAAGCCAGAAATCAAAGTGAGCACACTCAACTTGCCAGTCCCGAGCATTAGAGCCAGAGATCAGGGCTCCCTATTCCAACTGAGAAATGAGTTCTGTCAAAGCAGAAAGCAAGTTGTTGATGGAAAGGAGAAACAATTCTAGGTTGTGAAATGAAGTAATTTTAGAACGGGGCCAAGAGGTTTGTGCAGCTTATAGAATATGATGAAAGGGAGGAGGGATGTTGAAATTTAGAATAAAATTCCTCAGTTGTTATATAATATACAATCATGGACAATTGGAGGTTAGTGAACAAGATTCTGACATGATCAAACAACATAATGCCAATGACCTTTTCTTCTTGTTCCTGGCAAGAGTTTATAAAGTTAAGCAAAAGTTTAAATTTGCATAGACTACATTATACAGCCTAGAAATATCCACTTATATAATGGAAACACTCTGTAAACTGGCACATTTTTAAAGGCCCCATTTATCTTTGATGGTGCACTAATTAAAACCTTTCCTATATAATTCCCTACAGAGCAATAGTGGCCTACAAACCAAATCCCAACTCGTCCACTAGTGCTGCTACCTCTGTCATTTTCCTTTAGCTAGAAGCTCCTCTTTAAAGTATGCTGTGACAAAATGACCCTACTAGAGCATAAATCACAGTGGATAGGCTCAAAAGAGAGCAGCAAGCAGAGTGGGTAACATACAACACACTAGAACAGAGGTCAACAGTTCTTACATTGCCTAGGAATGCAATAAACAAATCTACCATAACCTTAGCTAGCTTCTCTCACACAGCATGCATCCCTCATCCACTCGCTGTAACAGCCCAAGACATCCCATCCTCCGCTTTCTCTGTGCTGGTTTGCCAACTCAGTCATTCAATCACTTATTTGTGCTTCTGTAGTAGTGATGTAGTTGGTGTCTAGAGCTGCCTGACTTTAAGTAGTGAAGAACTGTCTTCTACGGTGTCGACAGGCACCCCTAATCCACAAAGAGGCCTCCAGGACCAGAACTAGAGCAGCATCCTGAAGTCTACTAAAACACTTCACAGAAGAGGAAAACAAAACTAGAGAAAGCAAAGTTCATTCTATTTCAAATTCAGATGAAAAGTGAAAACCCCAGAGTTTTACAGTCTTCGAGAATACATATACTGTGATGAACAGAATGTGAATACTGAACTGGTTAGAGACACTTTTGAGTTCTCAAAGGAAATGGAAGGGGAGGTGCTGCTGTAACACGCTGGCAGAGGTGGCTGACCTGCTTGTCTGCCTTTAGAGTCTGTAAGTAATGAACTTGTCTGTCTGTAGGAACACAACAGCAGAAAAGTAAACCAAGGAATGAATTCTAAGTTAAAAGGGAGTCCCTCTCCCACATACAAGAAAAGAAGGACACGTGACAATAGAGATGGCATAGGTATAAGCCAAGGTGGACTGTAAATTTCCAGCAGCTACCAGACATTAAAGCAGGTCAGGAATATTCTTCCCCAGAGCTTTGAGCAGGAACCTGACAATACTGAGTTCAGTTCTAACCTCCAGAACAGGAACATGGTCAAAGTTTACTTATTCATGAACCCAGGTTTTGCCAATTTGTTATAACAGCCCTAGGAAGGGAAAATAGACTTGTGAAATGAATATATTTTACCCATAAGGTCTACTTTTTGTCATATTACCTTGTCCTGAAAGTTAAATATTTCCTTTTTATCTGCCTTTCATCTTGAAGAATTTAAAACCAAATACTTTTGTCTCCCTTTGCTTGTTTATGTCCCCAACATTTGTTATATAAAGAACTTCCTAAATAAGTCCTGCTAAATAAATAAGTTATACCTACTAAATATTTTTCAATATTTTCAAGAAATTATAGACAGATTTTATTGTGTTTAAGATTTAGAATTGCCTTCTAGATTAGGGGAATGTTAAAGCCAAAGAGATTTCATTACAATGTGACAGCTGGTTCTTTGAGTAATGAAAAAACTTTTCCCATCTATTGAACTTATGAACTATAAAGGATTGATGGTCTATCATATATTCTCATAAACTGGGATATTTAGTCTGGGCCAGTGATTCTCTAGTAGTATGAGTCAGAAACAACAACCAAAAGATGCTGAAGTCACTGGTCTGGGACTGTCATTTGAGAAAGAACCTACAAACTGATGAGCAACAACAGCTGAGACCAGATAGTGTTTAAAGTTTGTAAGTATTTAAACCACTAAATGGAGATAATAACCAGAAGAACTAGTTTATACTACTATTTTCATGTTCCATAAGGCATATAAATCACAGAGCATTGAGAAATGTCATAACTATTTCTTCAAAAATCTTATAATTTTTTAATACAGTGTTTCTCAAATTCTGATATCTATTTAAACAAGAAAAAAAATCCTCACATAGTCTGTTCTCCTTTATACTAAAAGCTTGTATCAACTAGAGAATCAGTCTGAATTTCTTAGGTATTTTTGGAAGTCCAAGAGGATGTTGGCTTTCCAGAAATATAGTAAGTTAGCCTTTGAAGTCATCTAGCACAAATGTGGCCAAGCCTAATTCGTGCAAATTAGCTAACTGTATATGGATACCAAGCTCATTAAGAGAACTGTGGGCCCCAACGTCTATTATACATTTATATTATAAAAAAGGAATGGATGTTTTTCTTAAGCTGTGCCAATTTCATAACAGAAAGATTTTGTAAAATTAAATCTTTATCTGGAAATCGCTAACTAGAGCTGATCACTCTTTAATTAGACAAAGACACTAACCATAAAGGCCTATTCATACAGATAGATCCTAAAATTGAAATAAATTACTTCATAGCTCATTTTCTATTTGTTAATCCATTCATACAAAAAATGTGAAATATATATTTCATTAAGCAACTAATACTTGACAAAGAATCACAATATGAAATATATAAAGCTCTGCTAAGTGTTTAGCACAGTAAAGGGGTCTCAGTACATTTCTGCCCTCATCCATTTGCAGACCATTTAACACTGAAAAAGCAAGGACAGAAATATAAATAAGCAGTCATTTTCACTTAGCAAACTCAAATCCAGAAGAACCTTTACCTAAAGTTGTAGACTAACCTGTGTTTATCTCTCAGTCATCAAATTAAAACTATAAGTAGGCACATCCTGTGATATTTCACCTCACTCAAAGACTTCACACATGGAGTAAAGTAAGAAAGTCTTCCTGGAAGGATCATGGTGACAAGTGACATCAGTGGCTGTTTGATGTTGAAATGACAACTTTGAAAACTCCAGGAAATGCCCTGGTAGCAAATGTGTGAGAGAGTACTGAACTAAGTTAAAAGTAATTTTTATGGCCGGACTGCCTCAAGACCCAAATAATACACTAACCCTTGCCATTGTCACCTGTCACACTGATGGAGGTTTATCTTTACACAACTTTTTAAGAATTAAAAAAAAAAAGACTTATTTATTATTAAACTTCTGACCAAGGGCAGTAGTCTAATAATTAAGCATTTTAATGGAGTTTACTCAGCAACTTAATGGGGGAAAAAAATCTATGTCTAAAACCCTTCTGTTCTAACTGAAATGCATTTCAGTTTCTCCTTAGACTACTCTGGCTCAGAATCAGTCATTTCCTTACCAAAACACAACAATTTAAGTATTCTTTAGTCCATGGTCACTAAAATTAGTCAAACCACTGTGGTGTGCAGCACACACCTTTAAACTTAGTACTCCTAAAGGGACAGGCGGGCAGATCTCTATGAATGAGGTTTAGCCTGGTCTATATAGTGAGTTCTGTCCAGCCAGGGCTGGATGAGACCCTGTCTCTAAAACAAAGCAAAACAAACAAAAAAGTAAAAAACAAACAAACAAACAAACAAAAAACAAAAAACAAAAGACCTAGGTAGACAACATTTTTTTTTTTTTTTTTTTTTTTTTAATCAGACTCTAAACTGTCTTGGAGTTAGGCAAATACACTTTAAATATCCAAGTACTAAATGTCTTTACAATTAAACATCATTGCATGGTATCAAAACAAATGGAGCAATAAATGAATGTCTCCAGACCAGATATTACATATGGTTACTTAATAACCTACGAGTATAACAACCAGGCTACATGGCAGAGAGACACAGAAAAAAATAGACAAACCAAGAGGTACCAAAAGAAGAAATGGAAGTAAACACAATAAAAATGAATTCAAAACCACATCTACTATGTAAAATTAGTATTGCAGATAAACAGTCTACATCTTCACTTAAGACAGCAGGGAAATAGCTGCTTTTCTGAGGTAAGAGTAGAATTGAACTCATGTCCTTTGGAAAGCTTAAATATGGGAATCACTGATAAGTCAGTGACAGTGAATTTGGATGGCATGTTGGACTTAAAGCACATACACACACACAGACATGATAGCAAGCTGAGACTGAGTGGTAGATATATAACTGTGCTTACAGCTTGGAGTACAGAGCCTTCATCAGGAAGGAAACTGATGCTGATTTGTTTGTTTTTAAACAAGTCTCTGACTATGAATCTCTCTGGTTAAATTTATTTTAGAAATCCTGTTTCATGATCCTTATCACTTCAGGGGCTCACAGATACCTGGAGCACAGTGGAACCTATGATTCATAGTAAAGCTTTCTCTTGAATGACTATCTTAACCCAAGCATTTTACAAGCAAAAAACAAAACAAAAACCGACCGAACCAAAAAAGGATAAAATTATTTCAGTGACAGCATGAACTAGTCCATTTCAAGCCTACATAGACATGTATCTTTGAGCAGATGGGTGAGAAGTTGCTGTTACTTTTGCCTTTCATTCCTTTTTTTTCCTTCAACTTTTCAGACACTGTGGTGATGGTATGGAAGAGAAGCCAAGGAAATAGATTTCAGTCACATATTGCTTGAGTTTCTACAAACCAAACATAAGCCCTGAAGATAACATGAAAGGAAAAAATGTGTCTCAAGTAGATTAAGCAATGATTTACCTAATCTCTCAAAGAGCTTAAAAAAAAATACAATCTTAGCAAAACATGGGGTATAAATATCAGGACAGCTTTCATAAGAAAAGAGGCATTATCATAAAATTCTTTTCTAATCTAGGGTTCTATTCAGAGTCAAAGGATCTGAAACGTTTTGAAGCCACACAGTGCACCTGACTGGATCTTTCACACCAATACAGCTGCAGTGCTCCCTAGCCAATGCTGGCAGTGCTCCCTAAACCAATCTTACTAGCCCTGGTTTACGAAAACAACAGAAGGAACCCCCCCCCCCCCAACTCCACTGAAGCATGAAAAATATGATACAAACCCACATACTCTTTCTCTGGGGTTATTAATTAGCTGATAGTTATATGGTCTACGGAACATGGTGTTTAATACAGTCTGAGTAATCTACTGCCAGATCTGTGTGATAGAGGGGCCCGGCAAGCTGTCCACCGGCTTTAAAAGAGGACCCTTTCTTCTGGACCTAAACCTGACACTTAGGGAATGTGCTATTTGTAAATGAAATGAAATTTTGTTCAGTTCCTGCACAGCACTTCAAACCAGAGAAACATAATATGAAGAAGAGTAATAATCATGATATATATATATATATATATATATATATATATATATATATATATATATTTAAACATCAGGAAACAGCACAGTGATCTTGGATTCCGATGAAAACATGGGCATTTTGTTTCAGTAAAACGTTCTGGGGTCAACTTCTTGTCCTTCAGGAGACATCTTTATATGAAATGCACAACCTCCTTTTCCTTGATTCTACCATCATTACTTAAATGAGAGTAAGGTGGACAAACGATAAGGCCAAAGCATGTGTGCAGCAGTACTGACTGGTAAGCTGTTGGCTTAACCAGTGGAACAATGAGAGCAGAGAAATGGGGAATAAAAAATAAACATTAAAAGTCCAGCAGCAGCAGCAGCAGCAGCAGCAGCAGGTGATCTATAAGGGAAACCTGGATGAAAGCACCTGTCAAGGAGGCTTTAGGGCTGGGTGATGTGGCCAATCAAAACTTGGGTTTGGCTGTGATTCAATCCTTGCCTTTCTCTCTCTCTCTCTCTTTTTTTTTGGGGGGGGGGGGAAAGTATTATTTATTAGAAGGAGGGAGATGTGGTTCTGTGAATGATGATGTATTGCCTTTCCCTGAAACTGGCTCATTCAAGTGAGGACTTGGGGGGGACACCCCCCAACCCTTCTATTCCTAAAGGCTCCCTTCTGCACTGCCTTTCACACCCAGCAGGCTCACATTTGACACACCTGAAGCAAACATCACCAGACTGCAAATATCACTTCACTTGATGAAATTTTTCATGAAAATATTCAAAGGCATCTTTCTTTAAGCACATTTTTGTAAGTGAGCATATATTCTAAAAGCAAAGGTCCCTGTTTTACCTAAAGACAGACGGTGATTGCTTCATCAGATGCAGGCCTATATATTCTGTTTGGCCAAGCCACCCAGATTCTTATCACGGTTCAGTCATTGTAAAAATAACAGGTAAAGGGCATTTGTCGGGTTTTTGTTTGTTTGTTTGCTTTGTTTTTTAATTTTTTTGGTTGGTTGGTAGGTTGTGTGGGTTTTGGTTTTGGTTTTGGTTTCTCTGTGTAGTCCTGGTTGTCCTGGAACTCATGTAGACCAGGCAGGCCTCTAACTCAGAGATCCTCTGACACCTGAGTGCTGGGATTAAAGCTGTGCATCACCATTGCCCTGCTTGGTTATTGTGTCTTAAATTAAAATTAACATATCCCTCTGAAAATGTTGTTGCTTGTTTCCATAAAATTATTTTATCTAATCTTCTGAAAAAAGATTTTCCCAACAATAAAAATACTTTAAACTCTGATGAATTTTGCCTTTTGCTTCCAAAGCAACACATCCTTTTTGTTATTTGTATCAAGTGTGTTTGTTTATTTACCTACTTTTAAAATTTTTTAAATTTTTTACAATTTCTTCATTTTATATCCTGATTGCAGGCCCCTCCCTTATCTCCTCCTGGTCCCACCCTCCCTCCTTTTAACCCCCACCAGTTCCCCATGTCCACTGAAATGGGGACTCCTCCTCCCCAGCCATCTGACCCTAGCTTATCAAATCTCATCAGGACTGCCTGGATCCTCTTCCTCTGTGGCCTGGCAAGACCGCATCCCCAGGGGTGAGTGATTAAACAGCAGGCAACTGAGTTCATGATGGAGACAGCCCCTGTTTCCCTTACATGGGGACCCACATGGAGACTAAGTTGATTTTTGGCTACATCTGAGTAGCGGGTCTAGGTCTTCTTCGTGCATGGTTCTTGGTTGGTGCATCAGTCTCTGCAGGAGAGCCCTTGGGCCCCTACTTTTTGGTTTTGCTGGTCTCCCTGTGCAGTGCCTGTCTCCTCTGGGTTCTTCTATGCACTGCTTCTTTCACAAGACTCCCTGAACTCCGCCGAAAGTTTGGCTCTGAGTCCACACATCTGCTTTCATCAGCCACGCTTATAAAGCATGCATTTGGAAGTTACTCACTTAAAATGAAGGTCCTTGAAAGTAAAATGGGTTTCCACAATTCCTGTCGTTTTCACCCTGGTTCTGAGAACATCTTGCTGAGTTGGGATGTAATTTGGTTGTGCTATTCTGTCCAAGTCATTCAAATAACTGAAAACAAACAACAAAACACAGTGTTGATAGGAACTAGGGCCAAGAAAGTTTATGTAAAACAAAACTACAACATATTTTAGTTATGTAATATTCTGAAAGTTTCAAGGGTTTTTATAAGCACACAAAACAACCAGTTTAAAGTTATATTTCATATGATTACTTGAAAATCTTTTTGTGCCTCCTTAGATGTGTTAAGCTTTGCTTTTCAGGAATAGCAATTCAAAGGAGAAGTGCTTAAAATGTCTAAACTAATAAATACCACCATGAGCTTGTTTTTTAAAATTCTTCCTCACACTTTTCGTACCGTGCTTGGTTCTGCACTCCCCTCACCTCCTCTCCCCCCTACCCCACCCTGGGTTGAAGATTTTAGGGGTCTTAATTGTGATTGCAGCAGCAAGAAAGCTCAGCAAAGGCTGGATCAATGTTGTTTCCTGCTAGCCTTCTGTTTCACACTGGGAAGTCCAAGCTTTTCTGTTCTCTAATTCAATAGCTCTGCAAGCACTGATCAGGGAGGCCCCAGAGTCCCCCAGAACAATACAGGCTCTTGTCAGTGGCCTTAATGGTCCATCACAATGAGAGAATAAGACCCTGCTGTTAAAGGTACCACATACTTCAGCTTAAGATACAGAAAAAGCAAGCCATGACAGTTTCCTCCCTGATGGCTAGGATTCAAGTTCCAGAAGGTGCTATGCACGCTGCTGGGAGAGAGAAGGCAACACTGTTGCTATAAACCCTATGAATCAAAACCCTAAGTTGCCAGGCAAGATGTTCCCACCATTCAGTGGGGGCTCCACTATTATAGGCATAGCCATCTGATTTGACTTGAGATCTGCTCCACCGTTGGAAATCCAGGTAAAAATCTTTGTCTAAGGAATCTGTAGAGCCCCCGTGTAGTTAGTAAATTGATGTAATATCAAGCTCCTTTCTTAATATGTACATTTACACTCACAGACAATAGCTACTCTCAGCCTTAATCAGACAAGTCTCTTCACAGTAAATGGTGGTGAATGTTGAGCCTCCTGGATGTCTAAGATGATGGTTGAGGGTTCAAACCTAAACAAGTCATTTACACCACCCTTTCTAAGGTACAGGAACTTAGCATAAGAAGGTACAGGAAGTATATAAAAGCCAGATAAGTGCCCTGCCAAATGAAGCGTGAATTTTTGGAAGTTTCAGTGACTTTCTTGGAGACAATCCTACTCTGTCACACTTCCAACATATCAAAATTGCTGTTACAAACATACGAGTGAGGCAGAGAAAGCACTGAAACATTGCCACTCAGAAGACCCGAGCTGTATAAGAATGTGCCAGGCCATTCTCCAGCACAGGTAACACGAGACAGACCAGCACGTGGTCATTCATGATCGTTGGGTTCTGAAGCTCTGGCTACTTACTATGCGGCAGAATCGTTCAGCTGGTACTCCCGGGATCTGTTGAAGCAGGCTTGCACACCACTGTCTTTCCATAATCTCTTTATGACTCCAGCAAGCTCTGCAGTCATAAAGCCTTCTTCTGCAGCCCCAGCAAGCACAAAGAGTTGGCGAGCATCATCCTGCACATTTCACAAGACGAGATGGTAAGGATAAAACGTGCAGATGGAGAGATAAGCAAGCAGGAAGGAAAAAAAAAAAACGTAATTGTGAATTTCCTCCTATTTTTTTTTTATAGAAGTGCTGCAACTTTTCTTTATCTAAAACACCACTTCAAAAACTGGCTTATGCGATATCTATCTGTCGATCACAAGCCTATGCTTTGTGGTACAGATGACAGCTATCAAAGCACCCAGAGCTGAGAGAATGACTAAAGTCACAGCATCTGAAAAGGCTTCACTATCCACAGATACAATGTTGTATACTGATCATCATTTCAACAACAACAACAACAAAAACAGAGGAATGATACAAAAATTCATCCCTTCTCCAAATGCTCCTAATTTAAGCAGTACATTAGCATTAAAGACTATCTAAAGTACAATCCTATTAAGTGTTTGCTGTTTGATACAGTATATAGATGCCAAATATTGTCAGAGAAGAGAGTTCAGTGTGGAGAAAGCAACAGTAACTTCACAGGGTAGACCTTCATACATACGCACATTGATACAGTGAGGAAGTGTTTGCTAACCCAGACATAAGGAAGAAAATAAGTACAGCTTTGGAGTAGATATACCCACAGTGTTTGTAAGGGACACCACACACAATCTAAACAAAAGAAGACTGTGTATAAAGTCGGTCTGGTTCTATTAAGTGATGAAGCTGCTAACAGTTACTGAACCACAAGTAATCAACTGTGCTCAGTGTTGTCAAAGAGAAAGAGAACAGGAGCCCCGAATGAATGCATGTTGTATTACACAGCCACACTTCTATAAAGAGGAAACAGGAGGCCAGGGGAAACCAGCTTCTACTGCATGTGCACTTTATCATATTGAGTCTTCACTATCTGGAATAAGACCAGACACATGCTCAAGTTCTCAGATCTTTCTCGCCACCCCTAGTAGCTTAATGGAGACCCTAGGTAGAAATATTCTAAAAACAAAACAAAACCAAAGGATCAGAAGTTTCTGCTTTACTCAGCTTATTTTTAGCTTGAGATGTATGGTTTGTAATGTGTGGGAATATGCCATTAATTATTATTCCCAAGGGGCATCCTTCCAAACCACAGCTGGCTTTCCAATCTTCAGGTTGAAGGTATTTGAAAAGTTTGAGTGTACAGAGGTATAGAGGTATTCATCGTGTTTTTTATTCTATGTACGATGTTGTATAGAAATCTATTATCCTGTGATCAGGTTATTATTAACAGTAATCTAGAAATGATTTGAAGTACACTGGTAGGATTTCTGAAGATTACACATAAATACACCTTTTGAGTTTTTAAAAACGTGTTTTTACTACACAGCCCAGGCTAGCCTCGAACCTGTGATCCTCCTGTCTCACTGCCAAGTGCTGTGCTTACAAGAAGGCACCATCATACCTGGAAGCCATCATGGTGTTTGCTGAGCCTTCTTGAACTAAATGACCACCACCACTAGGGAAAGTGCGTACTGTAGTCGAATCTTACAGAATGTTGGAAGTATGACAAAGTGTGTGCAGACAAGTGTCTCATGATAGGCTTGCAGAGTAGACCAGCTGACGATATGAATTCATCCTGCTGCTAATTCATGAGACATTTTCTTTTCAGCTGGAACTCATCATGGAAAGTAATTAAGTCTCTCAGCATGGGAACACATTATTCAAGCATACGTTTCTGTCTTTAGTAAACCACAAGAGAAATGCATGCAAGCCGGCAACACACGTGTGTCCTTAGCAAAGCAGCCCACCACAGGGTTAGTGCCATTAACCTGGTTCCAATAAACAATAAGGTCACCTATCAGATACTAACCTGTACACACACACACACACACACACACACACACACACACACACACAGAACCTGCTGTTTTTATTTACTGAGGAAAACTCTGTTTAAAAAAATACTGAAGTAGTTTTTAGAAATGTATCCTATTACGTAAACGTTAGTAAAAGTTTTGGCAGAAGAAACAAAGACCCTCGAGTCTGGGTCATCGGATTGGAGATTTTTCTTTCATATTTCCTAGAAAGACCGCCCCCCCACCCAAAGAAAACAAAGAAGGAACACTGGATGTTGTATTTATAAACTGAACTTCCTAAGGCATTCACAATTCTCTTCTTTTTTTAGGTTGTGCATCTAAGTGCGACCATGTGATCCTTTTCTTTCTGTGTCTGCCTTATTTGACTTAGCACAATATCCCCCAGGTCAGAATAAGATGTGGGTAAAACTTTCAGAGGTACAAAGCTAAACACTGCCTACCACCTGGGGCCAAGGAACTGGGTAGGGAAAGAGGAAGCAGAGTTCAAAGGACAGGAAGCAAAAGAGTTCAAGGAGCTGGTGTCCAACACCAGAACTAATCACACAGTTGCATTTTATTGGAATTGTGTCAGTTAAGTTCATTTTAGCCATTCTTGTCACTCAAAAATGTAAGATGTGAGATGATGGACATGTTAACTTGCATAATTGTAGTAGCTATATTGTAATCCTGTGGATTCCGTATAACATCAAATTGCAGCCCTCAAAACTATACAGTAAAATTGACCTTTACAGCAAAAGTCTCTTCTTCACCTCATGTAAGTTAACAGGAATGAACCGGAAACCTGGCACAGGTTTACAGCTAGAATCCTGGTACTCAGGATGCTGACAGGAGAGCACCTCAAGTTCTAGGCCAGCCTGGGCTACAGAGTGAAGGTAAGTCAGTCTAAATTACAGTAAAACCCTGTTACAGGAAAAGCAAACAAACATTTACCTCCTTATTACTGGCTGGATATTTAGCCATTATTGGCAGGTGAGCACTGAGATAATGAATTTGAGCAGAAGGCACTATAGAAAGCTTCCTACTCAGCCTTTTGTTTCACACAACCCAAGGCAACCTCAAGTACCACAGCCAATCAGACAGCCAGTCACCATATAAAACAGTAAATCAACAATCAGTACGTCCTTATTGCCTAAAACTTAGAAATGTAGGACAGCGACAGTGTTTTCATCCCACTTTGGAACAGGGACTTTGCAAAATGTATATAAAAACAAAACTCCTTAAACGCATCTAGAGACATCAACAGGAGCACATGCAGTAAAGGAAGAGAGACAGGGACAGGGCTCACACAGGAGTGTGGATAGTGAAGTGATTTATAGGGTCCATGTTATGGTGTCGGGAGCAAAGAATGGCTGCATGCTTGTCTCAGACTTAGCCTGAGTTCAATTTCCAGCCTGCCTACTACCTCCAAGACTAGACCACTGTCCACATACAAGACTGTATGTAAGTAGCCCATGGTGTACTGATATACATATGAAAGTACCCGCACACATAAAAATAAGAGTTAAAAATAGTCCTAATTTTCTTTTAAAACACAAAATGGCTACATGGCAGGAATTCAGAGTCGCAAGGACATACACACGGATGTAGACCAGTGAAAATGTGATCTGAGAGTGTAAAACCCAGTGTGTAACTGAGATTTGGAGCTCATAAAGGAGCCACTTCCATAATGTGTTAGCGAGGCAGCACAGGCTCTCCCAGGGATAGTCTAGGCACTGGACAGTGATGTGCATTCTTTCTGAAACGAACTCATACTTTATGGGATTCAGAAGCCTTTATCTAGGATGGGAAAAATGCTGAAGGACCAGGATGGCTGAGTTTTGACATGTTAAGGATAGCAAAAGTCAAGAGAGGAGTACACTTCCTGTTGGGCACGGACCAGAAACAGTGCATTTTCAGGGCCAAACACATCAGGATTTAATTCAAAAGCACAAACACTTTTTAATAGTCAAAGCAATCTAAAATACGAGAACCCCAGGGGAGGCTTTTAAAGCAATGGCTAGATGACTAATCAGGACACAGAAGACAAAATTTCTAGATGAAAGTGATCTTTGAATAGAAAGCATCAAAAGGCTCTTCTAAAATACAAGGTAAACAATATGAAAAAACTAGATTAAAAATAGAGACAGCTTTGAACTGAAGCTGTAAGGATAATTTTCCATTGCCAGGAACATCTCCTGTCCCAATGCTTGCCTCATTTATAATATTTGCCAATGACATTGGAAATCACATATAATGATAAACCTACCACATTCCTATAGATATGATATTTATAGATAGATAGACAGATAGATAGAGAGAGAGAGAGAGAGAGATATTAAGAACTTTAACTGTAAAAATAAAAGAACTTTAGTGGGCTTGCCACTCTGTGGCTTGATGACAACCTTTGATGTTAAAGGGTTGCTTTAAGAAGCATGAACCAGCAAAACATTTTCTCTATAATCAAAAGTAAAAATTATTCAAGGCAAGAAAATAGCGAGTCATTTTTTCTTTTCCCATATTTAAAAGAGGGAGGGTAAAGCCTTAAAAAATAAAGTCCAAGTTAATGTTAACTCCATTTGAGATTTCAAATCCTTTAACTAAATTTCAGCAAATTTAGCAGGAATCTTAAGCTTCATAGTGCTAAGAAAGGAAATAACTGATAAGGACATTACCAAAAATACAACTTTATGCATGTTTATGATAATAAATATATATTCAAATTAGAAGAATTATAAATACTGACATTTACGTTTTCATGTGGACAATCAAAAGTCAAAAGAGACACAGAAAGAAATACATGAAAATTAAAAATTAAAGCCCATGCTGCAGGCACACATTCCATTTTGTATTTTAGTGTCACTTAGCTATTTGCATAGCTATTTCTCAGGATGGAAATGATATAAAACTGTGGGCCCCTTTGGAGAGGGGCATAGGAGGAGATGAGGGAATGAGGGTGGGATTGGGAGGTGAGGAGGGAGGGGACTACAGCTGGGATACAAAGTGAATAAACTGTAATTAAAAGAAAAAATGAAAATTTAATAAAAAAGAAAAACTGTGGGCTTCTCACCCCTCTCCCTTCTAATGGAAAGTGGAATACTACTGCAAATGTTTCAGATGCTCAGCTAGCGGGCACAGCAAATGAAATTCCCTGGGGACCTTTTGAAAAAATGAGATTTGGAAAGAGCAGAAATTACCAGCTATTAAAAACCTACAATATGTAGAACAGTCTGGATTTAATACGAGCCAAGAAGATAAAAATACCAACATAAACTTTTATGATCGAGGTGGTTAGATAAATCAGTACGAAAGGACGTGGTTATTCTAAAAATATGGGTGGATAATAAGTCATAAACAGGGAAGTACAGCCTATTAAGTTCATCTGGCAGAATATTTCACAGGCACTAAAGAACAAATGAAGATTCAAGTACTGAAATTCATTGCCTTGCAGAACTTTTAAAGAAGCATAAAGATTTGGTAACTCTTTCGTTGGCTGAAGATGCTCTAAATTTAAACATAATAAAAACATTAACATAGGAAATTTTAATAACGGAATTTACCCAACAATCAGATGAAGGATAAAAATAAACGAAATATAAGGGAAACTGCTATTGGGGGACGAAAACCTAATGCATACGCCCTTACAGAGCAGTAAACAGAAAATCAAAACAAAAAGACCCCAGTGGGTATACTAACATGGAGCACAAGCCACACAGAGAAAATATAAACATCAGTAAGGGTAGGGAAAGCCATACGTAAGAAAGAATTCCAATGAAATCAAGCTACGAATCACTAACCACAGATCAGGAAACTTCCTTAACTCTGTCTGCCTAGAGTGAGAAGAAAATAAATACTCAGCTGGCTGCCAAGGTGAACTGCTAAATATCCTGCAACGGCAATCTTGCAAATCAGGCAGATAGACGCCTATCAACCAACAAGCTGATGAAAACAACCACAGTATTTAAAGGGAGAAGTGGTCACCTCCTGGGGGCAAAGCGGGGCTTGTCAGGATGGTGCATGAGCAGACTTGAGGCTCTGGGGCTTCTCATAGTATAAGGTATCTCAAGCTGCTTCCAAACAGTGAAAGGTCAGGCTTGATTTTTGCCAAATGACTTGAAATCCAATGCTACTAGAAAAATAAAGCTCCGTGACATATAAATTATAGCTTCATGTTTTTCAAGCTATCTTGGTAAACACATTCTCTGCCAACTGTTATGAACCGATTAAAAACAAGCTTTCTGGCTGGCCTCATTCTGTGCATGTTGTTGGCCGGCCCACTGTCCTAACTAACGTGACCAGAGCCTATCCTGTGCTAACAGTCCTACATAATACTTCCTACCACACAATAACCTAATTATCAATACTTCACTATTCACAGACGGACCACCCTCACTCTGAGAAAGTTTTAAAGGGTCAGTAGCCATAAAATTGATTTTACATTTTCAATAAAACTCCCTATGCTCCGTCTAAAGTTAGGCTCTGAGTCTGCTTCTGCTTGGATCCCTATTGGGTAGAGGCTTTTAGGGGACATCTGTAGTGGGCTCCTGTCTTGTTCTCTCTCTTCTACTACTTCCGGTGTCTATCCTCTTTTCCCTTCTGAATGAGAATTAAGAATCTTCCCTAAGGTCCCTGTTGTTTAGCTTCTTTAGGTCTGTAGATTTTAGTATGTTTATCCTATATTATATAACTAATATCCACTTATAAGTGAGCATATGCCATGTATGTCTTTCTGCATCTCAGATACTTCACTCAGGATGACCTTTTCTAGTTCCATCCATTTGCCTGCAAATTACATGATCTCCTTGTTTTTTAATAGCTGAGTAGTATTCCATTGTGTAAATGTACCACAATTTCTATATTCATTCTTCAATTAGTGACATCTAGGTTGTTTCAGATTCTGAAGGATCCTGAGGGACCAGGAGCCACAAAAGGAAACCAAGGAAGCCAAAAAAAGCTAGGCCCAAAGGGGACTGCAGAGACTGATGCATCAACCAAAGACCATGCATAGAGAGGAAAAGAGACCCCCTGCCCAGATGTAGCCCATGGACAGCTCAGTCTCCATGTGAGCTCCCTAGTAAGGGGAGAAGAGATAATTTTTTGACATGAGCTCGGTTGCCTGATCCTTTATCACTTCTCCCTGGTGGGGGAGGAAGAGGATCCAGGCAATCCTGATGGGACCTGATAGGCTAGGTTAGACAGTAGGGGAGGAGGACTTCCCTTATCAGTGGACTAGGGGAGAAGGATAGGGGAGAAAGAGGGAGGTAGGATGGGACTGGGAGGAGATGAGGGAGGGGCCTACAACTGGGATAGAAAGTGAATAAATTATAAAATAACAGTAATAATGATAATAATAAAGTTGATACACAATGGCAACCTTCAATTTTTTTTTTTAATTAAAATAATGTGGGCAGTGGCCATACCATTCCCAGCATACCTGAGCTTGCCTAAAATTCCAGTGTACATGCTGTGCAGAAATCTGCTAACTGCAGAAACTACCACTCATTAGTGAGAGTTTCGGAGAATGCTGTTCCTTTTCCCTCACTCCTCAACAAGCAAACTGTGTATTCAGATGTAATCCCAACGTAGATGGAGGAAATCTCACGGAGGAAATCTCACGGGGCTCCGGCCCTGGATGAAGAGCCACTAGCAATAAACAACTGCTGAGAGGGGAGATAACATCTTGACATTTGATAAAAGAACAAGACAGGTAAATCAAAATCTGCGGTCTGTGAAGCAATACAAAGTAACATCCTGCGATCCCATCAACAGTAACAGTGTAATGACTGATAACAAAATCAACAGCTTATTGAGCATCTATTGTGACCAGGGCATGTTACAAACAATCAGTATTGATTTCACCTTTCTTAAAACACGAGGTAGATGTTCTTATTTTTTTTTTCTATTTCATATAATTAAACAAAATTAGAGACGCTAAGTCACTTAATTGGTGACTGTTCTGGGAAGGAAACAAGAGCATATCAGTGGAAAGGGAAAAGTGTCTATAAGCATACCCAATTAAATGTCAAAGGTGGTATTTTCAAGTCACTGGGGAATGGAATGGCTAATAAATATGTGGGAATAAGGCAAGAGACAAATTATATGACGTATTTAGATCCTACTTAATAGCAAACATCTACAAACACATGGACAGAAAGATATATTAGAGAAAAACTATAGTATTATAGGAAATGATACTTAAAAATCATACTTTTCAGAAAAGATATGTCAGTCAGTAAAGGCCTGTGCATAAGCATGGGGATTTAGTTCAGGGCATGGACGAAGCCAGGCAGGGCAATGTGCCTTTCTCATCCCAGTTCTGGGATTAGAAAGACTGAGACAGGAGGATTCCTGAACTCCCTGGCTAGCCAACCAGGCTGAACTACTGAGGTCTCGGTTCAATGGGAGTCTTTATCCCCCCCCAAAAAAATAAGGTGGAGAGCAACTGAAGAAGAAAGAGGACACTGATCTCTGCCTTCCAAACACACATATACACACACAACATATACACATGCACAGATGCAAACACACACATACCAAGTTCAAAATCATCGTGGCTATACAATTCGTGTGATGCCATTCTGGGATACATGAGGCCTTGGCTCAACAGTAACAATAGTAATTATATTAATTGGGGATATTGTCTTCATATCAAGGCCAAGACAAAAATGTCAGAATTAATTGCATTAAAAAAAGTTCAGTAAGAAGAAAATATTTATAACACACAAAGGCTTATTATCTCTAACATTCAAAGAAAACCATTGCACAAACTAATTAATGAAAATGAGAATACCCGGAAGATTCATAATGGAAATACAGACTAGTCTCACCTTCAATAACTGTGAAAGGAAAAAATAAGAGACAAAACTGATAATTTTCCTCCTTTATATGATGTTCAAAATTAGAATGCTGGTAATAAAGTCAGTGTGACCCTCAGAAAACAGACAGTGATGCAGGCTGGCTACCAAAGAATATTCGTTCTGCTTTCACTTGTAAGGCAAACCTGTGGTCCTTAGCAGAATTAAATATCTACTTTTCCTTCACCTTACAATGCAGGGACTCCTCCTTGTGAAAAAGGAATTTTCAAAGTGCCTTTGAACACACTATTCCTTGGTTGCAGAGTGGCTTTTCTTCGTTTTCTATCTAGAAACCTCTTATCTAGGTTACAATACTCATCGCAAATGTGCCTTCCTCATGAGCTTCCAAGCTCTACCTAATTCATCTTGATAACCCCAAGAGGAATTGCAAGGGGCTTGTAGTGGTTTTCGTTCTATGCAGAAGCAAGGCACCCTGAAATACAGGACTGACAAATGGGAATAGATTGTGGGAGAACACAGCCTCTGTGTGAAGCAGGAACTGGGGAAGGCTGAGGGCATGGACTGAAAGCAGGAAGTGGCAGTCACTAGGCACATCTACTGGCGCATACCGATTCCAGAGCCTCGGATGAGAGATTAATTAACTAAACCAGCGCACTTATGGTCGGAGTGCTTCCTCCTAAGGCTAAGCCGAAGAATCGTACAGAAAAGGTTTAAAAAGAATTCGTCCCAAGAAAGGCATGAAAACAAATGGCCTCTCATAGAACTGCCTGCCCTGAGCATGGTTCTAAAGCATTTCTTCCTGTAGCCCTCATAGGTTCTGATTCCTGAGGCTGTGACTGTGGGGGGCTGTGCAGTTTGCTGTGGTTTTCTGAGATGAGGCTTCACTCTGTAAGGCCAGGTTGACCTGGACTTACTACATTGCTTAGTGAGTTCCTGACCTCAAACTCATGACAATCGCCTACTACATTCCTCCCAAGTGCCAGGATTACAGGCATGAGCCACTACAACTATCTTATATAAATGAATCTGCTAAATTTTCGATTGCTGTAATAGGAATTGGTATAAAGTACCATTTCCGTTTACTTTCTCTTCCTAATCTCAGTGTGGATTCCATTTGAGCTGTTCTCTTCAACAGATTAGAAAAAGGTTAGCGTTGCTGATATTTCCAAGAACATTTCAAAATAATTTTTAATAATTCATAACATTCCTCTAAATTTTCTTCCTGAAATAAGATTTCATTATACCTAGAGTATTTTGTCTTATCTACTATTCATTCACTCTGTAATTTATTCATTTATCATTTATTCATCTAACAAGTACCCCGAAAGTGTTAAATGAATAAATAAGTACATTATTTAAAATGATTTGACCACAGTCCCCAAACTGTACCTTCTTCTCTAGATTTCTTTGTCTTACATATATGCTACTTTGAACACTTCCAGCCACACGCCTTTCTTTCCCTCCAGTTTACACTAAGCTCCTCTAACAAATGATGTATTTTCTCTTTGATACTTGACTTTTACATTTGCTTTTGATTTCACAAGTGAAAGGAGACCATACTCTCTCATATTTCATAAGATCGTTGAGGTTCCATTCATGGTACAGAAGGGCAGGATTTCCTTTCAGAGACATATGGACAAGCTAACAGGTAACAGCCACTCAATAAACAGGTTGAGCATCAAATGGAGAGAAAGCCTTCCTTGCCAGGCATGGGCTTGTCTGCTGAAGTCCCATTTAGCTCTGAATCATGTTTTATAGCTGGTATTTTCCTGGCCCAAAGATAAGCAAACTCATACCGTTTTCATTACTCAGGGTTTGGTTGTTCTTTTAGTCTAGGCCCAAGAACAAATAATTAGATCATTTCAGCGCTGAAATGTTTTTGTTTTGTTTACTTGCTGTGTAGCCTTGCCTGGCTGACGTAGGATTCACTGGGTAGTCTCGGTTGGCCTCGTTGAGGCACTCCTCCTATAAGCCTGCCAAGTGCTAGCCTGAAATATCAGAACTTGTGAGCCATCATGAACCTTTTGTCTTTTTAAGCTAATTGTCTCTGGGCATTTTGTAATGGTAACAGCAGGTGAGCACATGGGCACAGAGGTGTCTACGTGTTATGGTTTGAGTATAAAATGGCTGCAAACGATTGGTCCCTGGCTAATAGGCTATTGAGATGAGGGGATGGAGGGGGTGGAGGGGGAAATATAACATCATCAATGAATTGAGCCGCTGACAAACTCAGAGGTGAATGGGTGATTGGAACAGGTCTGCTTGGAGGATTCAGGTCACTGGGTGCTTGTCTTTGAGGAGAGTACCTTATCCCTGCCCACTCCTGCCTTTCTCTAGCTCCTGACTACCATGCGGTGGTCCACAGTTCCCTCACACACTCCACATCATGGTGTTTTAGCCATGGAGACCGCCAACCATGGACTGAAACCTCTGATGCCCTGAGCCAAAGCCAAGGTGGCCCCTCTTGCGTGGCTTTACCCAGGTGTTTTGAGGGGTTTCCAAAAAGTTACTGAGACTCTAACATCCGTCTTATGTTGAAAACACTTCAGTGATTTCTGAACAGTCTGGGCAAGCGAGGGAAAACAGCAGCAAGGTACGCGTCTGTGTAGTTCTTATTTCACTTATTTTGATTTCTTGCGTAATGCATCCCTGACAGGTGCCCAGTCTCAGCTATATAGCTACAACACTTCACACCCTGCCCCCAACTCCCGAGTTACTCCTCAGACTCTCCCCCAACAAACTGAATGACTTACCGCCCGAGCAGAGTCTCCAAAGTCTATTTTCAACCTTCCCATGGCCCTAATGATGGCAATGATGGACTGGATGGTGTTGCTGTAGACCACCGCCTTGTACTGCTTACACTCCTCTTCTGAGTAACCAGCCTCGTGGATAATTCTAAAGAGAGGAAAGGAAAATAAGAACACATCCTTACAGAAGCCACTCAGAGCCAGAACATCATACCGAATATCTTCCATCTACTCACTTCATCTGCTTCACAATGGTACTTTTTCCAGATTCACCAGCACCTAGAAAATAAAAGAAGGGTTTTCTAATTCAGTATCAGCAATTAAAAGTGAGTCTTGTATTAGATTAAAACAAGATACAAAGCAACATCTATGTAGGATGAACAAATACAAAGACCTAAGGCACAGTGCACATGCCACAGTCAAGCTCCTTCCTTCACTTTGCCCTTCCTTCCTTCCTTCCTTCCTTCCTTCCTTCCTTCCTTCCTTCCCCACTTCCTCCTTCCCATTGTCTCTTGCGGTGCTGGGGATTAAACTCTTGGCCTCACAAAGTCAAGACAAGTAAATGTGGTATCACTGAGCTAGTACCTAGACCCGTGTTCAGGATTTTGCTGAGTAGATTTTAGCCACTCTTACCACAGGAGGGAAAATGGGTAATTACATCAAATGCTGACTGTTGAGTTTTTCATGATAGCAACCGCTTATATATCGATCTCTTAATTGTATGTTTTGCATCTTAAAACATAATAAAAGTTAAAATGAACTTTGTTTCCAAGCATAAGAATTCTCATATTTAAGTCAAGTTTCTATTACTTCATAATACTTCATTTGAATGTCAATAACCTCAACTGAAAATGTGTCTGTTACTATATATTCTCTTAAGCATTTAAAAAATTTAGTCTTTGGCTGGGCATGGTAGCTCACAGCTATAACTCAGCATTTTTGAGGCTGGGTTGACACAGTTTAAAGAGACCCGGGGCTACCCAGTGAGTTTCCAGGTAGCTAGTGAGACTCCAACAAAACTGAAACCATGAACATAAAAATAAACCAACCTCCTATTGCAAATTGAAGTATCGTGAACTATTTTTTTCTGATTTTGTTCCACACTGGCAGATATTTTAACTGTTGGGTAAATATCTTAACATTAACTTTTCTTTTCTTTGAAGGACAGTGGTATCACAAAGCCACTTGAGGGATTGGAGCAAAATGGTTAAAAGCACTTGCTGAGCTTACAGAGGACCCAGGCTTTGTTCCCAGCACCCACATTGGACAGCTCACAAACACCTGTAATTCCAGTTCCAGGGGATTCGATACCCTCTTCTGACCTCTGTAGGCACCAGGCATGTATGTGTCCCGCATTCATACATGCAAGCAAAAGACTCATAAAATAAAAAACAAATATTTTTAAAAAAGGAGACTCCAGGGAGCTGTAGAGATGGCTCAGCAATTAGGAGTAGACCCATGTTTGACTCTCACCACACATGGCAGATCACAACCATCCTAACTCCCGTGTCAGGAGACCTGATGTTCTCGCTGACCTCTGCAGTTCCTCAGCATATACATAGTGTACACATACATGGCAGCGAAACATTCATACACACAAAATGAATAAATCTACACTGAGGTGGAAGAGGAGAGCAGAAGGAGGAAGGGGATAAAGGAGAGGGGAAATAGAAGAGGAGGGAGGAGATGGAGAACAGGGATGAAGGAGGAGGAGGGGAAGGAAAAGAGGGAAGGAGCATTCATGCCCATGGTAGCCACAGCCTCTATGGTGTGTAGAAATGGCTTAGCAGTTAAAAGCATTGTTGTTCTAGCGGAAGACCCTGTTTCCTAGCACTCACGTGGTGGCTTATAACCACCTATAACTCCAGTTCCAGTGAATCTGATATAGTCTCCGAACCTCTGTATCAGGCAAATACATGGTGCATATACATACATGCAGGCAAAACACTTATACACATAAAACAAAATTTTAAAGTTCAGAAAAATTTAAATTTTTAAAAATTTAAATTAAAAAAAAATTAAAGGTACTACGTGACGAAAATTTTAATAGTAAATGTTAATAGCGAGGCTCTGTAATGCATTCCCATCACCACCGTGAAATACTAGCACATAGCCAATGTGACTTTGCTGATGGCGGGGCTGCGGCAGTGTGTGGGACAGTGCCTTTCCATCTTCTTTCCACAGAAATCACCAACCCAGAAACCATTCTCCAAACTCATCCCTGCCTGCTATCTACAAAAGGTTTTCTCATGAGGCAAACCCTAGCTTTATACAACCACATAAATATTACTATGGAAATGGGGTCCCCTTTAATTCTCATTCCACTCTTGTTATGTCACACTAGACCAATCAAACTCTTCCTGATTTCTGGGTGTTGAGAAACTCTGAGCACAAAACATGGGAATGTCTGACAGCACATCCTTTGTGCCCTCATATTCCTGTTTGAGAAAGAGCCTGGCTCATGTATTTCGTGAGCCTTGTTCTTGTGTTTCCCAGGGTGCAATGCTCAGTATTACTTAAAAACACAGAGTCATAAGACGGCCCAGAGCAGATGCCATCACAATCCTTCAAGCACTATGTCCCTTGTCACTCCCCGCAAAATGTTGTTCTGCTTCCTCTTGCCATCTAAGATCTTCTTCTATCAACCACCAAACTTCTCTCCTCTGCCAGCCCCTCTCAGTGTTCCACAGTTGATGCTTGCTGCCTGTGCTGTGTCTGGTTCTACTGGATTTCTCGGCAGCTGTCATCACATACAGTGAGCCAACCAGAATGGAGAAAAGCATCATAGATGCTAAACCTCAGCATTGTCTTTCTTTCCTCCTGAAGCCACCGACAGTCAGAGGACACAGATAAACACACACACACACACACACACACACACACACACACACACACGACATTTGAAAACAAGTTGGTTAAATGGCCTATTGGGAACAGCTCAGGAGAAAACTGCCTAGGGTTTAGCAGGTGTTTGATATTCAAACAAGTTTCACAAGATACCCTCACATTAAATAAAAAAAAAAGCAGGCACTGAATAAACAATAGGGGCATTCTTTCTTTACAGACAGCCTTTGAATCTTCCATGGCATCTGCCCATACAAAACAATTCCAAGATAAACAACCCATCATTTATTATCAACAACAGCGGCTTGGCTCTGCAAAAGGCAAAATCGCAGGCATTATTGCCTACACACTTCTCTAACCCAGGGGTGGGCCTACTAAGAACATAAGGTAGGCAGTCCCAGGGAAGGCAGTCTGTTACAGGCCTCTTCATTTCTAAAACAGTCTAAGTGCAGAGGGCAGTTGCCATGCTGTGGTAGAATATGCTGGAATTTAGGATCTGGACAGAGCGGTGGCTTCTCAGTCACAGAGAGCTTTGATGAGTAGCTTCCCTGGCCTGTGCTGTTGATGAAACAAACAGCTCATGGAGAGAAAGCTTCAAGTGATAGAAACCAGTGAAGTTTGAGATCCCAATGAAGAAAAAAGTCAGGAGGACTGAATGAGACTATTCTCAGTTGACTGTGTATACATAGATTAAAACTTTCAAACCTTACAATGGACTGTTTGTTAAGATTATCTTTAAATTATAATTCAAATTTTAATTTCTTAAAATAATGGTGACATGGGGTGCCTGGCTTCTTTTACAAGGAGCATTCAGTCTACGGCTCCTTGTTTCAAAGGTCTTGACATCTGTATAGGTTTGGGTTAGAGAGTAGAGGTGGCCATCTTCTTAACTGGTATGTCCTCTTTTCACCAGCGATGAAGTCTCTGCACCATAAATATCAAAGGTAGAAACCCTGAAAAATAAATCTTTCAAAACTCAATAATTTATGTAATTAGGTTTTTTGGTTTTGGTTTGTTTTAAGGCAGGGTTTCTCTGTGTAGCCTTGGCTGTTCTGAAACTCACTCTGTAGACTAGACTGACTTGTTTCCCAGAAGTACTCCACCAGGCAGCTTGTACTTTTCACTTAAACATTGAGTGAGATAAGAAAAAAAAAAAAAAAAACAGCAATTGCCCAGACTCTCCCAAGAGCAGCTTCAAGGAGAACATGAAATGCCCACAGAGTACGCAGCAGTCAGAAGCTTCAAGTGTGGAAGCATTTTGGCTTCAAGGCTCAGAAGCTCAAGGTGACTCGGTGTGGTCACAGCGAAGTGAGACATGAGAGAGGAGGGGCAGTGACTCCCAGCGGGCTGAGGATATGGGCAGACATGGGGGTGTGGGTCACAATGGGCCAGGGGAGCTGAATGTGGGTGCAGTGAGGGAACCCTCCCCAGGGCCTCCTTAGAGGAGGAAATGACTGGTGGAACACTGCACTTCTGAGAGCCAATGCTGAGCACAGCAGGTGTGGGAAGTGGAGCTTAACAGAAAAAGATTGCAGAAACAGATGCCTGAAGAGCAACCATGACCAACAAAGGAGCCCCAGGACACAGAGGGAAGGCCTTGCTTGCAGTAGGGTCTCACCAGGATGGCAGCCCATCAGTGGGGCCCCTGAAAGTGCGCTGGGGAAGCTAAGGTGAGGAAGGGGCAGTGAGTGAGAAACTGTAAAAATAGGAAGTCCCAGGTCAAAGCACTACTTGATCCCAGTTCTTTAAACAAAATTATGGGCTTTATCACTAGAAAAATGACTACCTGTACTTGTTTGGCCTTGACCTTGTTAAAGGGCAAAATGGGAATGTTAAAAATTTAATCCTGGCAAAATCTAAAACCAAAACAGAAAGCATTCCTGTCTTCAGAAAACAAGTTGTTTTGTGGTGTTTGCTTATTTTATTTGGGGGGGGAGGGGGAAGGCGGTTGAGACAGAGTTATAGCACAGGCTGGCCTCCAACTCACTTGTAGCTAAGGATAACCTTAAAGTTCTGAACCTCCCGGTCTCTACCTCCAGAGCGCTGGGATTACAGGTGTGCACCACCAGACCTAACTTGATATGGTTCTGGGATGGAAGCCAGGTACCAGTCCCATAGCAGAACGGGATGCTCCCTGCTGAGGGACACCTCCACTCAATACCTTAACGGCAAGTCACCTGTCCAGTTGTCTGTTTAGGGCCATCTTTGCAACACTTACATCTCCGCTGTAGGCTGTAGACCCCCACCCTGAGATGCTGATCAGTGTTAATACGGTGACCCATCAGGTCACAGTGAATACCAGGCCCTCCTGCTGAATTCCTGCTTAGACAGCATTTATCAATTTCTAGATATTTAGCTTGAGTAAAAGTAAACCAAATTTTAAGTTAAAACGGAATGTAACCAGACAGCTCCTCGGACGCTGTTTCAGAGCGCTGATATCATGAGGTGCCAGAGGTAAAGACCTTTTATCTTTTAAGATAAAAGTAAACAAAGGGGGTGCAACGGCAGAGATAAAAGAAGAACCCAGGGTTGCTTCTCCTCTTCAAAAGCGAGGAGACAAGATTCTCCTCCCTCCTCTCCCAGAGAGAATTTATTTTAGAAAACCTATAATTAAGGCTTTTCTTTGAAACTCTCTCTGCCCCTCCCCCTCCCCTGTGTGTGTATGAAATTCACATCAGAAGAGGACAGATATTGCTTCCTTTCTAGACACAAGCTGGTAAGCTAACGCTGAGGGCCACTGCTCCTCCCAGTTAGGAGGAAACTACATGTAAGTAGAGAGCTGGCCAGTCCTCCCTGAAAACTCAGCTCCTGCTCTCCTCAAACATGCCTCCTCAGCTAGGCTATGCTACCTAGGTGAGTTCACTCTTTGTCTTCACAGTCTCTCAGCAGACTCTGCACAGTATGCATACTGCCTGTTGCTGTAATGGTTATTCAACTATAAAAATACCTTCTCTACTATGTAATAAGGGTTTCTGGGCTGGGTGATTTTATTATTAATTGTAATTCCTCAACAGTAGCAATAATCTATAATCTTTTCTGTTTTCCTCTAGGAGCTCCAGTATTTAAATTTAATGTATTTAAATTATATTTATAATGTGCCTGATAGTCTAGAATGGAAGAATAATTTGATAATGACTGTAAACACAAAAACTTAAAGCCTCAAAGAAATCCACTTTCTTCAATTAATACATAATTATGCACCAAGGCATTCATGTCTAAGAAGACTAACACATTATCACAACCATGAAGAATGACTATAAAGGAAGTAAAATGAACACCCCCATGACTTATGTGCATGCATGCTACAGTGTCAGTCACACACTCAAGATAATCCAGGAATCCCACTGTAGACAGGTAAGCAGATCAACCAAACATGATGAAGATGTGTGTGCTTCTGTGTGTTTGTATGTACGTGCTTATTATGTATTTGAAATCTGTTGGCAGCAGATCTTAAATGACCTCATCACAAGAAAATAATGGTAAATATACAGTAATGGATATGCTAATTAGATTAATTTAAACACTCACATACACAAAGATAAACTAAACATGACCTTAGACACTGTAAGCATACATCTTCACATCTGTCTAAGAAATACATGTATTTTGAATGCAATAAAAGAAGAAAGAAAAAAAGACCCCAACTGATACCTTGATCTTGGAACTGAAGCCTGCAAAATTGTAAATGAATAGCTTGTGATTCTAAAACAGTGAATAGTTTGCTAGGGAACCACAGAAAGACAGGATAAAATTAAGGAGAACTGTGCAGCAACTTGCTGCTCATTCCTAGCATCTCTGTCAAACACACTACATAATTCTGCAGTTTAACAGGCAGGCCAGATAACATCACGTGTCTCATGACCCTCAGATGATGGTGGAGAAAAATGGAGGACTAGATGCCACAGGCATATTCCTATAAATGTCTACTATGTTTTTAAATCCAGTGTTTCTTTTTGTACAGCAATAAAAATAGCTTATTCAACTCCATTCTGAGTCACTTTCACGACTCCACGAGAATCAGACATATCAAAGGACTCTATCTGGTGGTTATAAGGGTTATTTTTTTTTTAAGCAAGCATCAAATATTTGGTTCAGTGGTCAATCACGTAACCACTGACCACCAAATATGGAATCATGTATTTTGAGCTGTACCACCAGTGTATGATAGCAGGAGTGAAATTCCTTATGTCTGTAGGCCTTATATAAGAATTCACTGGCTAGAGGGAGAGAAGAGACATACCAAAAAATACAAGAAAACATAATAAAGGTATAGCTTGTGGGAGGAGGCTGATGCTGGGGGAGAAAAAATGTAGAATAGTGTGATGGTAGCTTGTGTCTGGCTGCCCACTGAAAGAGGCTCTTCTCCCTTCTATCTAGATGGTAGCCTTGGGGCAGAATGCTTGCTTACCTTGCAAGCTCAAGTTTCTGAATTTGGTCTCAATGATACAAAATATAAAGTTGGGAACACATCTGTGAGCTGGCAACTGTGTCCTTCATGTGCTCCCCTGCTGCCAAAAGGAAACCATATCACATTTGTCATCAAAGCTTAAGCCACACACATAAAAATCAAATGTGGCCAGAGATTTCTAATTTGCCCTAATATATGAGGAGATCATATAGACTTGTTCTACAGTGTGGATTAAGGCAATGCCCAAGAGACGAGGGAGCAGCGAGATGGAAGGAACCTGGGTCTCTGAATGGCTGTAAGACAGAACACCTCTGGGCAACATAGCATTTTCTCTAGTTAAGTTTCTTTGATGTAATAATTTGACTTTCAGGCAGACATTTTGTTTTAAAATTGGCCGAAACCTATGTGTGTTAAAAGAATAAGTAAAATAACTACTTTACAGGGAAATATTTGTAATGAATAATGATCAAAACATGTTTTGCTAAGCGATAAACTATCAGTTGATAATAAAAACAATATTAATGAAGTTAAGCAGCTGATAGAGAGTCCTGGGGTGGAGTGGGAGGTCTGGGGGAGAGAGAGATGGATGAATGGTTAAAAGCACTTGCTACATTTTCAGAGTACCCAGTTCAGTTTCAAGCACCCAAAGATGGCTCACATCTGTTTGCAATTCCATTTCCAGGGGATCAGATGTCCTCTTCTGGCCACAGGCACCAGGTACATTATGTGGTACATACACACACGCAGGCAAACATTCATTCACATAAAATCATATCACCTACTCCCAGAAATATTAAAGGACTCCAAATAATATATTTATTCAATATGCATTGTGTCCCAGGCACTACTTTACATCTTAAGAATATGGCATTACTTTCAAAGGATAAACAGCAAAATGACAAGGATGCATTGAGGAAAACCCATATACATAAAAATTTAATACTATTTATAAATATATGTATCATGCAATAAGAAACTTGTAAGAGATTAAGAAATATATAAGGGAATATAGTATATTGGTATTTATATCCAAGTAAAGTGATTTTATTCACCAAACGTCTGCAGTTTCACACTTTTTACAATATACATAAAACTGAATCAAAATTATGTAATTTATATAGGAAAATGCAGCCACATTTTCCCATGATTAAAATTGAATAAAATCATCTTTAAATTTATTTGCATCTACCCACCTTCCCATCTCATCATCCATGCACCCAAATCTCACACTCTAACAATGACTGTTATCCTCAACTTTTCATGATTATCCTTGCCTCCATTATTTTTTTGCCCTCTTCCCTAAACTAAGCCTTTTACCAAGCTAGGACCAAAGAAAGTGAAAAAAAAAAAAAAAGATGTGTTTGGTACCAGAACCTCTGGGGCTCAGTTTTCCCATCCACGTCAATTCTCATTTTCAGAAACTATGATAACTTAGTTGACAGGCACTGAGCTGGTACAGGGTGCAACATGGTGGTAGAAGGGACAGCTACATCAAGACCACACAGTGCAGCTGAGGCTTAGGCAACAGTTTCAAGGCCATCCTTAGAGTAGATAAGTCAGGCAGGCTCTGAGCAAGCTTGTGCCATAGCACCATGCACCTTAAGCAGCCCACAGAGAAGGCAAGGCCATGCATATCACATATGAGGGAAAGGCTCTCCTTGCTAAAAAGAACTCAGGTAAGCTGCTACATTTTTCTTCCTTCAAACCTACCTTCTGTTCCCCACACAAGTGACAAGGGGCCGACACATAAAGAAATGTTTTTTACAGCAATATAACATGCATTGATTGCAGTTTTTTAACTGGCCCTTACTAAGGCTCTGATATTTAGTTTTAGTTTTAAACATTTTGTTGTTTCTTTCCTACTAATTATTAATATGTCAGTAACAGATCTTTGAAGCTTATTTAGAAAAACACCTGGACATTATACTTTTGCTCTGCCTTCTTGATAATGTTTCCATCTTGGATGAAAGCTGACTCCATCTTTATATGAGTTTTACAATGAGTGGAAAGAAGCATGTAGGGAAAATGAAACAAATACCCTTTCCTAATAAAAGCATAAATCCAAAAGTTCCCATCACTCCCAGTCACATCTCCATGGCTGCAACATACTGTTCCAACTGCCTTTGGTCTAAATGAAGACTCCAAACTATATTCACTAGGCATGTGGAGATGTATTGCAAAACAGATACTAAGCTGCTGGATATGGGTTAACCAAAGACTTTGTAGCACACGTAATCCTATTCTCTCCCTTCCTTTCTCTCTGCCTTGTTGTTTGCTAAAGTACCTATCATGCAATGTAATATATGCAGAATAAAAGAGCTGAAGCAGTGTTGGTCTTGAGTCCCGTCTTGTGGAGTGGGCCTTCTTCGGTCAAATCAGATATGGGCTGATTACTCCCACAAGCTCTGGGCCACCACTGCACTAGCATATCTTGCACAAAGGACACTTCTGTCATTCCAAGGGCTTAGTGGCTGGGTTGGTGTTGACCTTCCTCTTTTGGTAGCGTGCAGAGTATCTTCCCATACCAAAGACGTGAGAATGCAGGGGGCAGGCTCTATGTTTGTTTTCTTGTTGTTTCCTCTTTCAGTTTGTCATGATTTTCTTCCTGTATTTAAGTTAAACGCCTTTGAAAAATGAGGAGTAAGGAATGTAAAGTTATGAATTCAGTAAGGGTAAGGCAATGGGTGAGCATGGAGCTTAACTCCACAGTTCGAAAGGACTCTTCATTTCATTCACACTGCTTTCTGCCACTTAAGCTTTACCCACGTCAAAAAAAAAAAAAAAAAAAAAAAAAGAAGAATCAATCTTGGATTTAGAGAAAAACAAAACAAACAAAAAATCTAAACTATAAGCAATTAATCATTCTTAGAAAACAATGTCAAGCCCATATGTAAAATATAGCTGGGTTAAAAAAATTTCCACAGTTTTCAAGAAAGATAGAACATGAAAGGTAGGTTTGCAATTTTTATTTTTATTTTAGAATTTCTCACCCTGCTTACGTGGAGTGTATCTACACAGGTTCTCACTTCTCCAGCTAGACTCCACATCTTAAGAGCTTCGCAGCGTCCCAAAAGAGCACCAGATGGAGACCACGTGCCCAAACACATACCCCTGAGGAAGGTGCCTCACATCCTAACCACAGCACCACAGAGGACAGAGCATTGGGCTCTCCCCTTTCCCTCTTCTTCATTTTAAAAGTCTCTCACTTTTGTTCACTCATTCCAAAATAATTTTTTTCCTATTCACTATGTACCAAGTCTTGTTTCGGACTCAAAGAAGTTCATATACACACCCTAAACAAACAAACAAAAAAAAAATGCTCAGCAAGGACTACAAGAGGAAGCAAGAACTACAAAATGAAGCAAGACCTCCAAATGCATGCATCTGGCATCCCCAGTCTCAAATTAAGAAATAATCCTTGCTCTTTCCTGATCCCTGGGGCTGACTCGTTGATTTATGAGATTAATAGCAAATCTATTATCGATCACTTTTCAAGAATCGGCACTCTACATTTGTTCTCGTGTTGTTCCCATAATTTATGAGGAAAGAAGATCTACATTAGAAACAAAACAGCAACAAGAAAAGACAAATAGCCCTCTCAAGATCCCTTGCCAGACTGGTGGCAGCAGGCCTCAGATGTGAAGCCAGTCCTCGCCCTTGAGCCATGTGCTTCTAGAAATTCCTGACTCTTTTCCATAATGCTGCTAGTATTTCAGAGGAAATATAATAATTCTAACCATTGACAGCTTATTCATACATCCCCAAAGGGAAAATCTGAGAAGAAAAAAGAGGGACTAAATTCACAGTTCATGCTAAGATGAGTGTTGATACTGGTTCGGTGAGTTTGAACACTCTTAAGCATTCAACAAAGGGCCAGAGAAAATGGCTCTGCGGGGAAAAGCACTCACCTCAGGAGCCTGACAAACCAACTTTCAGACCCCAAAAACCCATATAGAAACTAGACACAGCAGTAGGCATCTAACATCCCAGTGCTCCTGTGAGGAGATAGGAGGGGTCAGGAGAATCCCCGAGGAGCTTCCAAGCTTCCAGCAAACAAGAGAGACTCTGCCTCAAACAAGATGAGGGGATACGACTGACATCCATGATTGTCCTCATGTATCCACACTTGTGCTGTGACACCTGCGTGCCTCACACGCAAACACACACACACTTAAAAATAAATCTTGAAGAAAGATTAAAACAAAAACAAAAACAAAAACAAAAAAAAGAATTTCTCATTAAGAGAAGTTAGTTTGGGCTGTCTAATTCTTATCCCAAAGAGACTTCCCCCTACATATTAATTCAAAACTTAACTGCATCCATTTCATGAGAACTATTGTAAAATGGGGGAAGACTTTAACATTTTTACTTTTACAGTAGCCTTCTAAGCACAGTGCATAAGCATTCCAAAACAGGATCCAAAGTGTTGTAGACTTACCTCTTTACACACGTCCAAACATCCCAAAGCCATACAAATATTCAAAATTACCTGCTCCACACACACAGGAGGACACTGTAGCCATTTTTATCAATAACCATACTTGGAAACTCAACCAAAGGAATAAAAGATAGTATTCCCAACTCTCTAATCTCCAGTCCAAACTGCAAGGAAACTACCATGTCAAGGAATGGAACTATTAGAGTACCTCTCCATTCATTCCGAACTGTGGCTAATACAGCTATCATTTGATAGGCACATTATGAGACACCAAGGAAAGAGTCCACAGGAATAACACTTGGGTTTCCTGCTCATATAAGAGAGAAACGCATCATGAAAAACAAGAAATGATGATAGCAGATTATAAAGAAGCTAACATAGAGCTTGCAGACATACACAAATAGCAAAGTACAACTTCTGCTGAACTATGTCAAGTTCAATTAGCCCACTGCCATTTCAAAGACTGTGTTTTAAAACCACCCTTCCTGGAAGGATGCTGAGAAAAAAAAAAAAAAAAGATTACATCCAGAAGATGGTGTAGAATAATACAAACTCTTTTCATTTGAAGTGTGATGGGGGAGGGGAGCTAAGGGCAGGGTGGTGGGGAGGAGGATACGGGTAAATAAGATATCTGCTGAAGAGCTGAAGTTCACTCACACAGGAGAGGTTATGCCACATGACACTGAAGAGATCAGAATTAACAATAATAACAGCAGTGACAGAGCTGAAAGAGCTGGAGAAAGAAAAAACTATTAATTATCTGATGCCAGAGCATATAAAATGCTATCATTTATCAATAGGCTTGTCACCCTCCACATGAGTCCATTACTGTTAAAGGTTTCACTGGATGCCATCAATATGAGAATTCAAAGGAAATAGGAAAAAACTGCCAACTAGCCGGCACTCCTGGAAAGCGTGGACTTTATTTGTCTACCCTGATGCAGGAAGCGGTTTTAAAATTTTGAGCTGCACATAAACAGCAATGAAACTATCACATAGCTCACACGTTCGGGCCATTGCCGGGTCTGTAGGCGATCAAAGTACAATGGAAATCAATAAAGGATTAGCCCTACTGCCCTACTGCTTTTCTTCATCATCTGTCTCCCCCAGACAAGAGCAAGCCTAAGGATGATAAATGACTAAGTCCCTACACTTCTTCATACCACAGACATGGCAAACTAGAGTCACTATAAAAACATAAGCACAAATTCCAAGTGCTTAATGATAATTTAATATTTCTCTTTGTAAGGAGATGGGGAGTTGATGGGTTCTTTTTTTTTCCCTTTTTCTTCCTCTTCTTTTTTACCTTCTTTTTTTTTTAATAAATATTGTATCAAATTCTTTAAAATTGCCACAACATGGTAGAACAGAGTAGGAACTACTGGCCATTCATCAATCGATCAATAAATATTTAAAGAAGGGACACTACAGCATAAGTTACTTAAAATCTTATTCTGGTAATATGAGAATGAATTATTTAGTTTTATCTGAGAACATTTTAGTGTCTTGTTTTACTAGTTGCTATAGGGACTACAGAACCCAAAGCTGTGTTTTCTTTTGCAACATGTCTTTTCCATAGCTGTAACGCATTCACTATGATATTGGTGCTGTAAAGTGTGAAAAATGTGCATGTCAGAGTTAATAAAATATGCTCTGTATTCCCTTGGTTTGTCCTCATTAGTCGATGTAAATGTCAGGCTAATGCTTCCATTGGCAATTTAGTATAGTTAACTTTCAAGAGTTAATGAAATTAATAGGCTTTAAAAGATACTCAACACCATTAGTCACGGGAGAAACCAATAGCAAAATCACAGAAAGATACTACGAGGACTGCGAGAATGAAGACTTTGAAACGAAAGTAAGAATTTGGGACCTCTGGAGTCCTCACACAGTCTTGGTGGTAAAACAGTGCTAGACAGTAAAAAGTGTCAAAGAGTTACCATTTGACTGACACTTCCAATCCTACCTATAAGCATCCAACAGAACTGAAAAGAGATCTCTGCCCAAAATGTTGCACATACGTCTTCACAGAAGCACCATTAACAACACTAAGCTGATAATAATCCAAATGTCCACTGCTGAGTATAAAAAGCTACTTATCCTTACAGTGGAACTGCAGGAACAGGATGACGCTCACACTTGCTGGAGCACCTTGTGGGAAGGTGTGTCTCCGTATAACAAATGATTGGTTGCTAACCAGCAGAGAGCTAAGTGCTGGACCCACTAACTGGATCCTGAAATTATTCCTATGGCCCATCACCAGTCTCATGTTTTGTGAACATTCATCTTTCCTCACTTGCCTATTGAATATTATAAAGAACTGATGACCAACAGCTGGGCAGAAAGTGGAGGGTGAACCTCCCAGGAGAGCGAGGGTCACTGGGAGGAAGGAAGCAGAGATGGAGATTTGCCACCACACAAGGAGGCCAACGAACAAACCAGAGCAAAGCAGAGCAGAGACATAGAGCTAGCTACATGGTGGGGATGTAGTGCTAGGATTGGTCAGGTTAAGCTAGAGAGTTGGCTATGACACTGTTGTAGCTAAGAGGCCCGAGCTTTAAAATAGTAAAAAGTCTCTGTGTCATTATTTATAGAGCTAGGGAGTCCAAAAGTCTCCCTGTATACACTGGCTCTTACTGTGACTCTGATCAAGAGCTTCAACATTAAGCTAAATAAAGGAGACCAAAAACAAAGGTACCATAGTATGGCACATGGCTGCAAGGAATGGCAAAATTAAAAAAAAAAAGGGGGGGGGATATATAAAAACAAAAAGTAAATACATGGTTTCCTTAGGGAGGGGGGTGGATGGTGGCAGTGGAGGTTACTTCTGAGGGACACAGAAATGCTTTTACAGGTAATTAGAATCATCTAAAACTGCCTTCCAGGGCTAGCTCCCCATTATGGTGAATAGTCTCAGAAAAATATCAGATTGTATTCTTTAAATGGATAGAACATACAGCTGATGAATGGAAGCTCAAATCTCTCATTAAAGTCCACAAAACTTAATTGTTGCATAGAAGAGAATCATTGTGGTTTAAATGTGAAATGTCCCCAAGTCACGTATTTGAACACTTGGGTCTCCAGCTATTGGTGTTATTTTGAGAAGTTGTGGAACCTTTGAGAAGGGAGGCCTGGTGACAGAGGTGGTTCAGTGCGGTGGGCATTTGGGGTCGCAGCACAACCACATCTGCTTCCAGGGAGACAGACTCTTGGCTTCCTGTTCAGACACAATGTGAACGGCTCCCACTTGCCTTCCCACCTCGGCGAACAGAAAGCCCTGACACTAAGTCAAAACAACTCTCCTCTCCCTTGAGTTGCTTCCATAAAGTATATTGTCAAAATGACAAGAAAAGTAGCTAATAAAACAAATGAAGAATTATGTTTAAAACCCTGACTACAGCTATTTCATGGTTGTCTTTTTAATTAAGGCGTCTTGAAACACTAACATCATGTTCCTTGCTCACGTAAGACCACACCTCTCCTACACACAGCCTTTCCTCCACCCTACTCCTCTCTCTGTGTAGTGTTTCTAACCACAGTTTGCTCGAACCTGTTAATTTTATATAAAGTAAGTTCCAGCCAACTAAGTGAGTGCTTTTTGATGAGAGAATGACACATTTACATTCCTTTATTATAATGCTATACTAGTAAGATATTTCTTTGCAGGGAATGTTAGTGTAGAGTCTCCAGTCTTGCCAAAGATCCAAAGACTCAGGCAACTGAGTAGACAAGACAAATCCAGAATAAGACTGTAATCTCAGCTGCTCGGGAGACTGGGGGCACGGAGGTTGCAAGCTAGCCTGCCTGAGTCACAGTGAGATCAGGCGAGTAAGGCCCTCTCCAGAAATAAAAAGTACAAGTAGGAAGCAAAACAATTCAATAATGAAATGCTCCTGTAGCATGTAACATGCTCTTAGTTCAAACTGCAGAATCACACACACACACACAAAGTACTGATAGAGCTTTGTTACAGGAGGCAGGAGGGCCACTGTGGGCAAGCACCAGCCCTGTATAAGATATGTAATCTTCCCACAAACACCATCTCTCAAGGGATGATGCTTGTTCTCTGATTTGAATCCAATAATCATTTAACATTAAAAAGGATCTAGGATCAGATGGAAGGGGAGGAGGACCTCCCTATCAGTGGACTTAGAGAGGGGCAGGAAGGAGATGAGGGAGGAAGGGAGGATGGGATTGGGAGGGAATGAAGGAGGGGGCTACTGCTGGGATACAAGGTAAATAAACTGTAATTAATATAAAATAATAAAAATTTAATTAAAAAATAAACACTGGCTTTAAAATAAAAAACAAAACAAAAGGATCTCATAACTTAAAAAAGATTGCAACAATGAAGTAGAAAATGGAATAAAGGACAAAAGGGCAGAAAGAAGATAATGGAGAAATGCTTAAACTTAAATTGGGTAAGATGAAATCAGTACATCAATGTAGAATAAGGAGAAACCAAGAAATGGAACAGAAAGCACAGGACTGACAACCGAGGAAACACACAAGCTCAGGGTCCGTTAAATGACAGCTAGCTAAATTTATCTACTGTCAAAAAAAAAAAAAACAAAAAACCTTCAAATTATACTTCAGTGAGATCAGCGAGCCAGATTGCTGGAATGTGATCAAAATGCCTGCTGGCCTCCCAAGAGCACAGCCACTACAGGCTTTCCAGCCCAACTGCAAACTCCAGGATACTGCTCAGCAAACGGTCCTAACACATTTACACATTTTAACTGTGAAAAAAGACCACAGGCAGCCAAAATATTCAGGAATGGGGATAATAAAAAGATGTATATGAGCAACGCATTTTTTTTTTTTACTTGATTCTTTTTTTTTTTTTTCAATGCAGTTTATTCAGGAACCTTGAACAATCCTCGGACCCTGGGGAAAGCCAGCCCACAGCTTAAATAGCCTCTGGGTAGCCAACCCAGGCGTGCCACGTGGGCAATGCAGATAGGTCCACATACATGGAAGCAAGCCAGATCCTCAGCCTTAGCCAAATGTGGAATTGTTCGTGACAGAGAGCACTCACCATCGGGAAGGTGGAAGGTGGAAACCAGCTCCATCTTTAAGGCATAGCATTCCGCAGCTCTCTACAGTTCCCCCTTTTTGTTTTAAACGCATCAGGCAAGAGTAGAGGTCTGATCTCTGATATTAGAAATAAATTGGGACTTTGTACCGATGTTCATTTAGGTGTCATCCACCCAAAGAGCATCAGACCCGACCAATACCTTTTTCTCAGAGGCGGGACCTGGGGCATCAACCCGCATGCAACCAGACATGCTCTTCTCTGGGTCCAAAGCAGCTGACCCTGAGTGCAGTGCTTAGCCTCGCATCCTGAGCATAACATTTTAGCTTTTTATGGTAGCCAACCATGCTTGGGGAGAATGTCCTGCTTCAATGGCTGTAAAGGCCTGAATGATCATGGCTGCATCACTCTGTTGTGAGACTCTAATCTTGCATATATACCACAGGCAAACCAAGGAGACCAACACCAGAAGGCCTGCTAACGCTCCCATGCCCGCCCATTCCTTCAGATGATTCATGGCTGCAGCAATCCATGATGATAATCCTGTGGCTAGTCCTGCGTCCACTCTGGTAGAATTTACTGTGACAATGGCCACTCTCAGCTTGAGCAACGCATTTTCAAGTGTATCGAATGTGACGGCTTGACAGCCAACACAAAAAGTGTACAGAAAATGCCCAAAATGAAAGCATGATCATATAGACAGATTAAATATACCGTATGAACATGTGCACACACAGTCCCACTTTGGAAAAGGCTGTGCATCAGGCGGGGATTGGTATACTGGTTTTCATTTTCTCAGCAAATCAAAACTAACATGAGATACCAATCAACATGCTACATGGTTGCCATAATATATATTCTATGTTATGGTAATATATAAATAATATTAATATATAATATAGTTATGTCATACATATTACATTAAATATGCAATATACAATATATTAATATAGAATGTTATATAATAATAACAATTACATATTGATATATAATACTATAAGTAATAATATTGGCTATATTAAATATAGGCAAGCAAGGGCATGAAAAAAGCGAAGTCTGAATGCTGAGGGTGGGAATGCGAAGCTGTACAGATGCTACAGCAAACAGCACAATAGTTTAAAATAAAACATGTATTTAAAACCTGGGCCATGATGGCTCAGGCATTTAATCCCAAAACACAGGAGGCAGAGGCAGGAGGATATCTGTGAGTTCCAGGACAGCCAAGACTACACAGAGAAACCCTGTCCTGAATACCCCCCCCAAAAAAAACCTATGTATTTAAAAATACAATTACTGTATGAACCAATTATTTTAGTTATGGCTACATATGCATGTATTAAAACATAGGTATATATATATAGGTATTATGCATGCATATATATATATATATATATATATATATATATATATATACACACACACATTATGTGTGTATACCAAAGCCAGAATCTTAAAGCAACATCTCTATACTAATGCTATAACTGCAGCATTCACAACAGCTAAACAGTGAAAATACTCAACTGTATATGAGTTTAAATAATAAACAAATGTGATACATGCATAAATAATGGTTATTAATCAACCTTGTAAAAATGGAAATTTCCAAGCATCTACCAACATAGGTGAACACTGAAAACACGCTATGTAAAATAAGCTAGACAGTGAAGAAATATTTTTACAGAGACTGGACAGAGAGAGGGCTCAAAGCTAAGAACATTTGCTGCTCTTAGAGAAGACCCGAGTTTAGTTCCCAACATCCAGGTCATTTAGCTCAGAACTCTGTAATGCCAGCTCCAGAGAATCGCAAAGCTCTTCTGGGGCCTAGGGGCACGTACACACACATCCACATATGTGCAAATGCACATGAATTAAAAACATATATAAGCTACATTTTGATGATCCCACTACTATGACTTTCATAAAGGGCAGACCAACTCAAAAAAAAAAAAAAAAAAAAAAAAAAAACCACAATGCAGAGTGGTGGGTGTCAGGAGCCAGAGAGAAAGCAGAAATGGGGTGATAGTGTTTAACTGAGAGTTCCATCATAAGATGACAGTAAAAACTCTAGAGAATAGACACTGATGATGCTTGAGCAGATTATACTTAATTCCATTGAACTGTATAGTGAAAATAGTTTAAACGGTGAATATTTATTGTTTACATTATAACGTGAATGATCCTGGTGGTTCAGGTATGGTCATTGTATACATACATTCTTGTTTCTAACAAATTTAACAGTAATCTCAAAAAGACAGGAAGATTAGTTCCACAGTAGGGATTTCTATCACACCTTTCAAATGCACAAGTTTGTGCAAGTTCTCTGTCATAAGTTGGTACCAGAGCATGGGCTGCTGGCTGATGTTCTATCAAGGCAGTGTAATTTAAGAGCAACTTCGGTTATCTGAATGGCTGGACACACTATACAACCCAGTAGATAAGCCTCTCACTGTTTACTGAAAGTACTCTCAGTGAAGAACTTGCCTGTGTCTTGCTTACATTTTCAAAGGACTCTGAGTATCCTACTTGGGGAAAATGTTGATTGTATTAGCTCCATTTCCAACGTGGACACAGATCTTTTCTTATGGTTGTAATATATATTTCTCTAAGCTATGCAAATGCTAGAAAAATCAAGATTGTACCTATATCATTTGAAAATTTTGGAGTATCCACAAAAAAATATTCTTGGTGGCATGGAGTCTGCACTTCTGGAAGCCACAACGTCTGTATTTATAGAAGAAACAATATTGGCTTTTATAGTTAAAATGGTGAAAGCATTTGCATACTGAAAAAACCTAAATTATCTTTTCTTCTTTTTTTATACACTGCAGTTAGGATGTGCAATACTTAGTAAATATATGAAGAGAAACAGGGCACCTACAATTTTTTTGTTTTAAAATATCACATAGGGCAAAAAATTATTTGTTAAATAAGGGAGTGCCAAATCTGATAGTATGAGAACCACAAAATGTAGACTTCTTTTCCCTCCACATATATCTAACTCAGCTTTCTCTGTACTGGCACAGACCATATCAAGTACAGGCAAATGAGGCTGACTCCATATGCCTCTTGCAAACTATACAGGCATGGAAAAGTTGTATTGTCCACAGAATGCTAAGCGCTACAAGGAAGCATGTTCTCTTTCTTCTATCCATCCATGTGCAAGTATTTAAGCAGGAGACCTTAGGAGAGAGCTGTGGAAGGACAAAGGTCGTTTTCATGTTAGTTGTGAGGCTCCACTAGGGTCAGCTCCAAGTTCCTTTCCCATTCTAGATCTACAACAGCACCAAGTGTTCCCAGATGGCTTCAGTCATGACACAGACCACGGAACAGCCAGCCACTAGCCATTATTTATGACAACACTATGCATTTCTTATCTGGCATCAAGACCAACAAGACACCCTGGGTAACATACTCTAAAGACAAATAAGTCACAAAAAAGTACTTATAGGCTATATGAACTCATAAGCCTTAAGAGTGAAGAGTAAAGCACCACAAATATTCTTGAGGAAATGGGAGAAATAACTTTGGAAAACATAGCGATATATGTGTTTGTCTATAGACAGAGGCAGGCCGGTAGACAGGTGAACAGGTGGACAGATAGACAGACAGACAGTTAGCACAGGAATGGCTCCCATAGACTTTAGACTTTTGTGTTTGAATGCTTGCCCCCTAGGGAATGGCACTGTTAGGAGGTGTGGCCTTGTTGGAGGAAGCGTGTCACTGTGGGGGTGGGCTCTGAGGCGCATATGCTTGAGCTATTCCCAGTGTGGCACATGGCTTCCATGGTCTCCTTCTGCTGTTTATGATCAAGATGTAGAACTCTCAGCTCCTTCTCCAGTGCTGTTTCTGCCTGCATGCCGCCATGCTCCCCACCATGATGATAATGGACTCTAATCCAGCACCAATTCAATGTTGTCCTTTATAGTAGTTGCTGTAGTCTTGGTGTCTCTTTATAGCAATAGAAACCAAGACAGACAGACAGACAGACAGGTGATTGGTAGTACATTACATAGAGGAGACTATTTATAATCCTATATTCTCATCCTAGGATATTAAGGTTAGTACAACAGATAATAAAAATGAAAGTAGTTACTTTCAGTAGTTACAAAGAGTGTCTCACATAGCCCATGTTGGCTTTGAACTTGCTAGTCAAGGATGACCTTGAACTTCCAAACCTCGGACCTTCATCTTTCAAATACTAGGATTACAGGTATAAACTGCCATGCTCAAATTTTCTGAGATAATTGTATAAATATGACTATTCAAAACTCAAATATAATTTGATGGGACTGAAGTTAACATATAGGTTAAAATCAAAATTCAATGTGACCAGCCCTAAAGTGATGGGTTCAAAATATTAATATAGTTTGTAAGTATTCAGGATGAAATGACTGTTCCTTTCCTTCAATAGAACTACAGTATTGCTTGTACTCAAACACATGAAAAGCCTCTGCCTATAACCAGTACCTTTGTATAAATTATGCATCCATTTACCTTGTAAAAGGAAAATCAACAACAGAAATAGTAACTCCCTTTTTTGAAAAAAGAATGTTTTTAAGAGGCTGAATGTTTGGCCCAATGATTAATTATCCAACTTGTCACATGTGTTTTGTGAAACACTGTAGTTTGATTCCTTTAAGAATTGGGCTCTTGATGTTGGACCCAAAGCCACCCCTTCAACCATTCCTAGCCCATATTTATTCCTTTGTGACTCCTCACCTGACCTGCAGAACAATTCTCTTCTAGGGACTCCACACCTACAAACGTGGGACTCAAGAACCCCACAGCTTCCACACTTGGCTGAGGTTCAGAATGCAACCAACCAACCAGAACAGCAACTGAAGAATGAAACATCCACCCCGCAAGGACAAGACCAGTTATCTATATCAAGAACCACTTGAAATGCCTTAACTCCCGATGCCTAGGTAGATGCTAGAGCAAAAGAACAAATACGAACCACCAGAAGCAAGTAACCATAATACATTAGACTCTGAGAAAAGACTTTATTCTATGACCTTTCTTTTCTCAAAATGCCTCATCCCCAGCTACCTTACCTACGCAAGAATGTGCTTCTCCTCAGAGAAAGAAAGGAACGTTTTCCTTCTTGTATACTGCGTTGAACACTGTCGATATTAAACGAGCTAATAAACAGTGCTAACTTACTGAATGTTTTCACTATAACCCAAAACATTCACCTTTAACCAACACTATTGGAGGCGTTTTGCATTCACCATTCATTCATCCTGACAAGAACCATGTCATAACCGAGATTCATGCTGAACGGTCAAACTGGCCTTCACAAAGATGAAATAAATTGTCCAAAGTCACGATTCTAAACAGAGATCCAGGATCAAAATTTATATTAATTTACCTTCTCTATTTTTGGTTCCCATTGAAGCAGAAAGTAAAATGAGGTAGGATGCTACTACCCAAGTGGGCAGGAAGAGTTGCAGAACTACTCATTATTCTGTTTGGGTTTCAGACTGAGTTCATTTCCAAGTCAGAAATAAAAAAGTGAGGTTCCCAGACAGCATCTGTCCTTTTTGATAACCAATACACCTTGCCTAGTAATAGCTATATATTTTATCACATTATTGTGACAAAAAAATGTCTCCAGTTGCAGAATTGTTTAGCCAAAAGAACTACCTAGTAAGAAATGATATGAAAGCAAAATAGAAACAAGAGTACAGAAAAAAAAATTCTGCCAAAATACTGGAGGTAAAATGAAAATAAAGGCCATCTATCTTTTAAAATGAGCTACCTAGCATCTCATTTCTTTGTGAAATGCTGACGTACTGCATGAAGTATTTATGTTTTAGCTAAAGATGAGAAGATGAGAGGCAGAGTTTTATTTTTACACTGAGAATAGCACAGCAGACTGCACGGTCACTTTTCCATTAGCAGATTCATGATGGAATGTTAGCAGTACTTTAAATGACAGACAGAGCAGGCACAGGAGCAAGCCTCCTGTAGCAGAGCTCTAGATGTGAAATGAGACTTGTGAAAAGACAGCCTCACTGGGTAAGCAAGGACTTGTGAAGGTCAGCTAGTCGCTGTCTGCTGGTGGGAGCACCGGAAGGTCCTGTGTTGCTGCAGATGAAAGCCAGTTATTTTTAGAGAGTTTCGAGTGGAGAAAAGTCACAACTTTTCCAAAAAGTCATTCCAAAGATGAATACCATTTAAAATCATAAAATTCCATTTATACTCAATGCAAATCCTTGAATAACACAGCTTAAGTTCATTTCCTTGTTTGGTCCTTGGGAAATGTACACACTTCTGCCTATCACAATCCAACTTCACATGAAAAATCTTCGGCTTTCTCTCTTCAGAGAGAAAGAACGGCATCTTCAGCTTTTCGTCAAAGGCTGCCTTTCCTAAACTTTTCAAACTCTTTTTTTATGCTATCTCTCCCTTACTGTTTAAAAGCCCAGTAAAGAGGTAGGTTTGCTCAAATGCACAAAGGTCAATCTCTTTGGATACATTTCTCCTTCTCTGATTACTGGTGTCTTTGTAAATTCATCCAAGTGAATCTAATCAATTGAGTTAGCAAAAGTTGGGGTGGTCAAATACATCCCAAATTTAAAGGGTAGTGGAAGTTAGACAAAGCCTAGAGTTGACGTCAGGCAATTTTGAATACAGCATTATGAATATTTAGAGAAGAAAGTGCTAAAAAAAGCGTAGGAGCACCAAAAATGACAATTGCTCTTAGAAACAGTTATTTGACAGGAAAGAAAAAAAAAAAAAAAAAACACACACACACAAAAAAGGCACGGCTGTGTCTGAGGCTGGGACCCACCTTATTTCAACGAGGCTTTAGTAATGTGTCCCATAACATCGCTGCGCACAATACAAGGACACAAAGCCAAACTCCACTTCATTTGCTGAGTTTGCATCTAATGGTACATCTCTGCCAAAGAAGCTTTCTGAAATGAATTAGGACCAATATCTGGATGATGTGCTACAAAGTGAGAAAAAGAAAAGAAAAGAAAAGAAAAGGAAAGGAAAGAAGGAAGGAAGGAAGGAAGGAAGGAAGGAAGGAAGGAAGGAAGGAAGGAAGGAAGGAAGGAAGGGAAAGGAAAACTAATCTCCTATTCTCAGAATTTCAGCAATAGTGAATAAAACAAACCATCTCCACATACTTAGAAATTAATATAAAATAGAAAACATACACTAAAAGTGTTCAACTACTCACATTTGCATTTCTTGTTTGAGCTAAGTAGATAGTAAGTTAATTCAGTTAGTAGCCCACAGTGAATAGACAATGATGGCGACCCCTCTATAAACAGTGCTTATGGGGACATGTACAGGGCAAACAAAATGTTAGCGCTCACCGACGCTTAGACAATAGCTGGACTTTGCAAACACGTATGAGTTTGCTCACAGCTGTGCTACTACAGTACTCAGATACAGGAGATAATGTGATAAGGAAGACTACAGGGCTAGAATTATTTAAACAAGGTAAATCTTGATGATGAAATATTGATAGAGGTCATCTCGTCCTTCTAGCATTTGAACTCTTAAAGAAAAGAAATAACACCGATATTGATTGGCACAGAGGCATAAATACAGGTTGCAGGGAGACATGTGAGGCAGACTATGATAGCCTCGTGGCAGGCTTCCGCACTCTTCCGAGTCCTCCCTGATGCTGTAAAGCACTTAGCTGCATTCCCTCACAACAAATCCAGCTTTGCAAATTATTTCTTCCAAATAAACACTGAACAAAGAAAGTGCTTGTAGGGAGGGAATGAACTCTTTTACATCAAGCAAGACACCAATCAATCTGTGACTCCAGATACTTTGGATTGTGGTACTTCTTTACCCGAAACAAACCTCCAATTACATTTTTAAAGCTTAAGCTTTCTTTAACTCAACATTTTTTAGGTCTACTTATGAAGCCTATCTGCCACTATGACTAAATAGCAAGAGTATAAAACATAACTCCTGATTTCCATAGGAGATATTCATATTGTTTTAATAAAATAGCCTCATTAACAGACATTCTAATTCCTATAAGGGATATAATATTATCCATTACAGTTCAACATACAATTCTTAAAAACAAAACTTTTAACTACTTAACCCAATAATATTGTATTATATTTATAATGTATTATAAATGTATTTATAAATGTATTATAAATACATTTATAAATGTATTTATAAATAAATGTATTATAAATGTATTATAAAAACTACTTTCGCAAATTTATGTGGAAAAACAATCCTGAACATAAAAGAACTGCTGAAGGTATCACCATCCCTGACTTTAAGTTGTACTACAGAGCTATAGTAATAAAAACCACCTGGTACTGGCATTAAACAGACCCATAGATCAATAGAATTAAATTGAGGACCTAAACATCAATTCAAATACCTATGGACACCTGAGTTTTGATAAACAAGACAGAAACACACATTGGGGGGGAAAAGCATCCTCAACAAAATGTGCTGGTCAAACTATGTCTCTGTATATAGAAGAATGCAAATAGACCCATTGCATTCACATGGCGCAAAACTCAAGTCCAAGTGGATCTAAGATGTTAACATAAAACCAGACACAATGAACCTGTCAGAAAAGAAAGGGCTGAATAGCCTTGAATGCATTGGTACAGAAGACAACTTTTTGAATAAAACACCTATAACATAGACACTAAAATCAAAAATTAATAATGGGACCTCATAAAAATGAAACTTCATGGAACAAAAGATGCTGTCAAATAGCCAAAGAGTAAGCCTACAGATGGGAAAAGATTTTAACCAACTCCATATCTGACAGAGGTCTAATATCCAAAATATATGAAGACCTCAATAAAATAGATATCAAAACCCCAAATAAGCCTGTTTTAAAATGGGGTGCAGAGCTAAACAGAGAATTCTCAACAGAGAAATTGCAAATGGCTGAAAAAAAAAAAAACTTAAAGAAATGTTCAATATCCTAGCCATCAGGGAAATGCAAATCAAAACTACTTTGAGATTCCATCTTACACCTGTCAGAATAGCTAAGATCAAAAACATAAGTGACAGCTTATGCCAAAAAGGATGTAGAGCAAGGGGAACACTCCTCCATTGCTGGTGGGAGTGCAAATTTGTACAGCTACTTTGGAAATCAATATGGTGATTTCTCAGGAAATTGGGAATTGATCTATCTCAAGACTCAGCTATACCACTCCTGGGAAAATACTCAAAGGATGACCCATCATACCACAAGGAGACTTGCTCAACTATGTTCATAGCAGCTTTATACATAATAGCCAGAAAACAGAAACAGAAGAATGGAGAAAGAAAATATGGTACACTTGCACAATGGATTATTAGCTGTTAAAAAAAAATAACATCATAAAATTTGCAGGCAAATGGATGGAGCTAGGAAAAATAATCCACAGTGAGATAACCCAGACTCATAAAGACAAACATGGTATGTACTCATTTATAAGTGGATGAAAGCTGTAAAATAAGGATAACTATGCTACAATCTACAGACTCAAAGAAGCTATGTGGACTGGGATGGTTGGGGACAGGGGAGAGAGGGAGAGAGTGCAGAGAGAGTCAGCTGGAATCAGTGGCATTTGTGAGGGTGGGGGTCTGGAAATTGGGTGGAGTGGAAACTTCCTGGAACATAAGGGTTACCCGTAGAGAACACCACTAGAAATAGAGGATGCAGACTTTGAGCTGGCCATCTTTTGTAGACTGGCAAAGCTCCCAGTGGTAAGACTGGGTGGTATTTGGTTGATATGTTAACTGAGGGGATCCTGTGGAGATGTTTAAACAATTCGGGATGATGCTAGGTCAGTTTCTCTCTTTGCAAACTGACAGCAGGAGCTCCGCGGATGAGGACAGCATCCACACAGTTCACTGCATACAGAGAGGTCTAGCTGGTGCCTGCATGGAGCCTTCACCGCCACGTTCTAGTCTCTGATGTGGGAAGGTACTCTGCAGGCTACTAAAAAAGCAACAGGAACACCAACCCAGCCAGAAAACCCTCCACCTACAATTTGTGCCGCCTGCAAGATTTGCGGAGGCAATGGTTGTACAGAACTTATGCACAATGTCTGACTTAACTTGAGGCCCACTCCGTTGCATTATAGTGCCTGGATATCCAGGAACCAGAGACGGCAGAGCCCAGAGACTTTGGGTAGAGCTAGCAAACAAACAAACAAGCAAATAGCTGCAAAAAAAAAAAAAAAAAAAAAAAAATCATGAAATGATTCCTAATGATACTGTTATACTCATAGATAGATGCCTCGTCCAGTTGTAATCTGAGTGGCTTCCTCCAGCAGCAGATGGGAGCAGTACAGAGAGACTCACAGCCAAACATTACCTGGAGAGAGAGTCTAAGCTGGAGGTCTCCATCGGGTCCCTCCCCTTGGAGATCAGGGAGCCCCACAGAGGAGGGAGAGGAAATGGAGGAGTCAGAGGAGATGGAGTACACTAGGAGATCATGTCCCACCAATTCAACTAAGCGGGGCTCACAATGGCTCACGAGAGACTGGAGTGGCAAGCACAGGGCCTGAATAGGTTGGCACCGGGTCCTCTGTGTACAGGTTATGACTGTTAACTTCTTGTTCTTGTGTGCTCCTAAGAGTGGGAGCGGGTGTGTCTCGGACTCTTGCCAGTCCTTAGGACTCCTTTCCGCACAGTGTATGGCCTTGCCCAGCTTCAATATGAAGGTTTTGGCCTGGTCTTATTATATCTTTTTTTTTTTTTTTCCTTGTCATCTCTTGGAGGCCTGCTCTTTTCTTAAGAGGAAATGGAGGAAGACGGCTATGGAGTAAAGGAGAGGTGCGGGAGAAACTAGGAGCAGTTAAGTGTGGGGAAACTGTGGCTGGGAAGTATTATATCTATTTTCAATAAAAATAAAATAAATAAAAAACTATGGCTTTGATTTGAAATGAATATCACAGTTATTAATCTTTAAAATCTTTACAAGCTAGGAGTAAAATGGGTGGAAACTGATCTATTTTCAAACTCTAACCTCAATGTGAATTTCCCCTAGATACTTAACTCCAGGATGGATCTGACACTATCTTAGCTATATGCAAACCAGCAGACTGAAATACAAAGCTGAACAAAGTAGACATTTTCTTATAGAATGGCATGTTTTGAACATAGAGACGTTCTTACAGTGTCATCTGATTTCCTAATTACTAATGCATGATCCAGAGAACTCAGATCAGCTCTATGAAATACTGGTTTTCAATCTACCCTGATGACGCTCCCATGCTCACATGTGTGAACAGTTTTGCTTCCCTCTCAATTTCTAAATGCCTTCAATCACCCAAGGGACACAGGAGTGTCAATCCACACAGCAAAAAATAAACCTGGAGCCAAGGGCTGTGCATGGTGTCACTCAGCCCAGACCCTTTGAACTTGTACCTAAATAGAGCCCAAAGGCACCCTAATATACAACCAAGGAGACACTGACTCACAAAAGTCGAAGGAGGTAGTGTGCAAGTGCGAGACACTAGGACTTTTGCTGGCAGCCACATATTTCCTATGTGTGGTAGGACGGAACTCTCAGGGTCTTACTGAGAACACGGCAAGGGGCTCTGAGAACACGGACAGACATAGCAGCCCCACGCCTTGTCACCAGTGGGTACGGGCAGTGGTGCAGAAGCGATACAGAACCCAACTCAGAAGCTCTGGAAGAAACTTCCACTGGGTCACAGTGTGACATGGAAACCACATGGAACCAAGAGCTCAAGGATGATGGAGACATCCTCCTTGACAAATCCCAGGGAAGACTAGGAGAAATTCAGAGGTGATAGATTTCCTAAGATGATAGATTTCAAACTGAGGAAATTGTGCTTTGCCTGTTGTATTATAACTTTTTAATTAAAGGTCACCATTTGGAAAATATTTTAATAAATAGTCAAAAATACTGTTAAATATTAGCATGCCAATTAAATCCTCAAATGCCTCATCAAGAGTTAGGTATTAAGACAGGAAATTGCTTTTCCGCTATCGACAAATGGATTCTAAAGTTTACATGGAGAAACAAAAGGTCCAGAGTAGCCTTTGTGCTATGGAAAGAAAACAAAGCTGGAAAACAAAGCAGTTACATCACCTGTCTTCAAGATTCCCTGCACAGTTCTCCTTATCGAAACCATTTGCTTCTGGTCAAAGAATAGAGAAGCACAATCAGCGAACCAAAATACAGAGGCCAGTGGAATAGCCACACACTTAGTCGGTTGACTCTGGACAAATGTAAACAGTACTGGAACTAGACATTTACATGCAAAAAATAAGTCAAAAAACAAACAATGAATCTAGACAACTGTTTATTCTTCACACACAATAAAAAACTTCAAATGCATCCTAGATCTAAATGCAAAAGAGAGATCAATAAACCTCCTAGAAGAAAACATGGAAGAAAATCTACATGACCTGAGTTGGTGTTGACTTAGCAGACTCAGTACCAAAGTAAGACGTATTAAGATGTACCTTATCACAAATAAACACTTCTGCTCTGTGAAGACACTGTCAAGAGAATGAAAAGAGAAGGCTAAAAGAAATTGTTTCCAGCATATACGAATAAAGGGCTATTATGCAAAATATTAAATTTAAATTTTATATTTATAGCAATTTAAATAATTTTAAAAAACTAAAACATAAAATGTGCAAAGAAGTAATAAACCCACTAAAAATTGGGCCAATGACTGTTACAAGAGACATAGATAGCAAATTAGCAAGCAGAAAGCTGCTTTTCATTTAAGAGCATCAGGAATGCACAAATGAACGCCCCATTCACAAACATGACAACACCAAAGGGTGGGACTCTATGCATTATTGGGGCAAATGGAAGAATAAGCAGTTACTTTTGAAGAGTTCTGCACTTTCTGTGTCATTGCTGTAGAATCCAACAAGGTCCCTTTTTGTTGACAAAGAGTTGAAAATAAGCTTGCACAGAACACCTGCACATAGATGCTTACAGGAGCTTTATGTGTAACTGTGAAGCTCATACCATTCCAGTGATGGGTATGGGTACTCATAACCCAGAAGGCCACGCACGGACAGGTCATCTGGGCATAGAGAAACCGCTGTCTCCTGCTCAGTGGTAGAATAAGAAATCTATGCCTTTTACAGAGGGAGCATTAGAAAACAGTGATTCCACTTTGGTCTTCAGACATGCCCTCTCCCCCATTCACCAGAAGATTGCTACACACACGGAGGCTGTTTCACCCAACAGACAACACCTTCCCTCTCACTGTGGGGTCCACGGTGTAAGAACAGTCTCTCCCTGGTGTCCTTCACATCTTTAGAGCAAGCTCATAGCACATGCCTAGTGAACACAGTGAAGTTTCAAGCAGAGTTTGGGATGGTGCTGCACATGATTTCAGCATCCTAAGACAAGCAAGACCTGCACCAACAGTTCTTCCTTCTTAATGTCACAGGGCTGAAAAGGTAGCCTTGCCTACTGATGGGTACATTAGCTTCCTAATAGACTGCTCAGTGACACTGTTTTTTTTTTTTTTTTTCCTCCTTAACATCTAACTGCATAACTCTGCTATCATTCCTCCTGGAATACCACTGCTACTTAAAATTTCAAAACCTCAATTATAATCACTGATCTTTAATAATAAAGACACCAGCCCACTCGCTAACTTTGACACCTTAATAACTACACATGCAGTCTTGAAAACCAGACTACACGGGATATATTTAAAGAAGTAAGTACATATGAATTTTTCCTTAATTGTGATGAAATCATCAGATTCCAGAGCAAAAAAACCAACCTTCAGTAACCACATTCGGAAACCTCTAGAAATGGTCAACTATCCTAGATAGGCCTTTCACACAGCAAAATAATAATAATGATAAAGATAATAATTTTACACATAATTGTGCTGTCTGACCAAAATATAGAATTAGACATCTCTTGAAATTGGCATGATAAAGAATATTTACTTATTTATAAGAGGACAAAATGATTGTGATTACAAGCATTTTCACCCTAAATTATGGGCTAATATTAATTCAGATATTTTGTCCTTCTTCATATAAAGGGAATTTGAAGAGGACCAAGCACTTCCTTTTAGCAAGCAAAGGTCAATAGTTCAAAAATTACACAGTCCTGGATTTCAAGACAGTAATTTGGAAAAATCTCTGCACTTTTGATACAGCTTGTAAGTGCAACAATGGACAGGCCATTTTAAGATGAGCTCAAAGCAGGTTAAAACCTAAACAACATCCTGCCCAGGAGTGGTGTCTCATGCCTTTAATACCAGCACTGGGAAAGCAAAGGCAGGCAGATCTCTGTGAGTTTGAGGCCAGCCTGGTCTACAAAGGGAGACCAGGACAGCCAGGGCTCTGTACAGAGAGAAACCCTGTCTCAAAAAACAAAAACAGCTTTCTCTCTCTCTCTCTCTCTCTCTCTCTCTCTCTCTCTCTCTCTCTCTCTCTCCTTTACCTGTCCCTCTGCCTGTCTGTCTCCCTCCCCATTTTATTCTCCCACACTATCACTCTCACAGCTCACTCATAACTCCTCTCCCTCGCCCTTTCTTCAATAAACGTCCTGTTTATCACACAGGAGAGCAAAACCAAAAACAAATCAGAGCAAAATGTTCAATTTATCAATCCATGTTTTTCTGTAATATGTTATGGCTATACGTCCTGCAGTATATGTCGCTAAGGTAAAAATATATTCTATAGAAAAATAACCTACTTTCAAAAATACTCCATCTGTAACCTACTAAACTATAAATCCAATCCTTTCACAATTATATTCCTTTCATAATTCTGGAACACAGCCCAGAATTGCTGATCTCAGAACTCCAGTTAAAATCATTGAAACCATCTAAGTTCTTGCTCCTTGGAGAAAACACCATTTTCAAGTAATATTGTATAGTTTTTCATCTCAAACATAGAATCTATTCATGATTTTCTTTAATATAGGTACAGAAAAACAAAACTTCAAGAATAGTGTAATAATTAAATTATCGATCAGCATGAGCCTATATAAAGGCAGTCTAGTAAATTCTCTCCCCAGCATAAGGCTGTTTGTTTACTATATGGCTGATCTCCATGCTAACTTAACTTAAAGGGCATGTCTTTGTCTTCTTCTTCTCTTTATGTTCCTCCTAGAGACAGCTGCCAAGATTCATACCTTGTGTGTCCTGGGTTTTTCTTTCAAAGTCTAATAAAAGTTTCCTTGAGCTCAAAAAAGTGTGTGTGTGTGTGTGTGTGTGTGTGTGTGTGTAACACAAACTAAAAACTAGAACACTAGAATTCCTAGTAGCTTCATTCTGGGAATTCATATTCATGCAGAGTATCTAGAACTGTCCCTTTCACTAGCCTAGAGAAGTGCAACTAGTCCCTGGGTATCAAGGTCAATTCTAGTTCTCACAACTTAGTCACATAAAATTCACCAAATTCACACAGAGGCTTAAAAATGCTTACAGTCTATACAACTCAGCCACAGGGCAGCAGAGTCATAAAAACAAAAACTAAAATAAAGTATCACTTCTATTTATTTCCTGAGAAAATTAACTTAGTAGCTACCTAAAGCTGGTTTCCATGGTAATTTATATAAACTGGATGTTTGAACTACATATGTGCATAATAAAAAAGAAAACAGAAGTTACAGAAGATAATACTAAGATTAAGAAAACCAAATAATCTCCATACAAGCAAGCAAATAGTATCTTCTGTTTGGGCTTTTTAATTTCCCTCTCCTTGACAACGGAACAAATGGATTTTGCAGACAGATATCTAAGACTGTAGTTGGACTGCTGAAATCATGGACAAATATGACCCCCTCAAAATAAAGTCAGCAGAATTTTTTCTTGCTTCCATCACATGAGTGTTTGAGATGGAAGGAACACCTTGCTCAAGCCACTTGCTCCACAATAACCCCACTGTTTTCTCCTACAGTACCACAGACAAACGGTTACAGTACATTCCTGGTCAATTCAGACTTAGAAATGGCTTTAATTTTAATGTAGGTGTCAAAAACAAGTCAGTTTTCAAGCATATTCAAAGCGACATTAGAAAAGTAATGTGTTAATTTCAGTTTCCTAATTTTAAGATGTATAGTTTACAAGGAAAATCTTAGACCTAGAATGTGAAACTTTTATGGGCAGAACAAGGAAAGTACACAAAGTCACAATGTGTCTTTTGATCTCTTCAGAAGTTAAAGTCACAGAATTCATATGATTTTCCCTCTTCCAATCTCCATCATAAACTAGTCAAAACCGGCATGCTAGGACACAAAGACTCCTACTATGTGCCAAATTCTCACAAGTTCAGTATTCTAGCTTCCTTGACTAATGGGAAAGTCATTGATGTTAAAAAAAAATTAAATAAAACAGTCTACAGTCTATCTTCAGTAAATACAGTACATTAAATATAATTAAGTCTCCCTTCAAAAATTCAGGACATGAAATTGCCTCAGGTTTTGCTTTTAAATAAATTTAACTTTTAATTTGAAATATTTTAGTCCTAAATACTGAAGATGTAAGAGATGAGAGTGAACTTTTATTAACTCTAGTTTTATTCTGGAATTAATTTTCCATATTCTAGTCTTTAAAAAGCAAGCCATACTATTTATATATATATATATATATGAGATTCATTCTCACCTTTAAAAAATCCAGCTAAAACACCTGATTAGGCATATGTTATTATTCATGTCAGGTCACTTATTTATTTCTTCAGCCATCATTCTTATTAACTTATTCAGTAAATATGTGATTAGCTATACTCTGCTAAGCCTGGTCCTCCTAAGTAAGACACTTGTACATTCATAGTTGTCCACACATTTTTGAAATGACATAAGAAATCTTCTCCTAGATGTGCCAATGTAGTACTACATTAGAAAAACTACATCAAGAGGTTAAAAACCAGAAGTCATACCTGAAGAAAAGAAAAGACCCAGCCTGGCAATTCACTGGCCTTAGAGCATGAGTAAATAAATTAGCTGTCAGTCTTAATTTCCTTCTTCATAACATAACACTAATACTATTTACATTAGCTCTAGAGAACTGAAGGAAAAACAGACCATGAAAAAGAATAGGAAAAGTATATATACACAATTTAATAGAAAATAATAAATCAATGAAAAGAAAACATATATAACATGCTCTTAAAAATTTTTTTATTAACTCTAGTTTTATTCTGGAATTAATTTTCCATATTCTAGTCCTTAAAAAGCAAGCCATACTATATATATATATGAGTATATATATATGAGTATATATATATGAGATTCATTCTCACCTTTAAAAAATCCAGCTATTATTTTTTACTTACCCATGTATATGTGTGTTCCTGTATTTATACACATATGCACATGTCCATAGTGGTCAGAAGAGGGCATAAGATCCCCTGCTGCAGGAGTTAAAGAGGTTGTGTTGTCCAATCTAGGTGCTGGGAACCAGACTGGAGTTCTCTGAAGGAGTAGCATACACTCTTTGTTCCTGAGTCATCTGTTTAGTGCTTAGACATTATGTACTTGTCAATCACCTTTAGAAGCTGAAACACTGACTGGTTAACAGTTCCCAGAATGAAGGGGCCTTCCTGTACAAGTCTGAATCTACTCCCCAGCACTCAGCCTTCCTTTCCATAAGTGATGTCTCATTTTTCTCTTTTGCCAATAAAGTTCTTGAAGGCAGAATCCATGCTAGACACAGGTTTGGATCCATTTAATCCATATCACAGCCCACAAAAGATAGTAACTAGCTTAGTGGTATCACCAGATAATCTGCATTTCAGCAGTTTAGAGTTGGGGGCAGATCGATTGTTTTGTTGTGGGTTTTGTTTTGTTTTTTCATACCAAAAAGAGGGAGAGAAAAAAAGCAGACACTTAGAAATACAGTAAGCCTTTGGTTCCTGGCATAGATGACGCCACAAGGGAAAAGAAAATGTTATGCTAAAGAAGGTGGAACCATTCTAGGATGAGGGTTTTGCAATTTGAGAAAGAGGAAGAGAGTACAGAACCTTCCAGGCATTTAGGAGTAGGCAAGAGCATGCAAAGAAGCTTGAGCCTTGTGACCTCACAGCTAGCACAAAGTACGTGGTGCTAGCAAAACTGTTCCACTTTTTAGGTTGTATGCAATTGTTTGACTCTGCAGTTAGGTAAATATTCAGCTTAATTATGTGTTTGTGTAATTATATATATATATATATATATATATATATTCAAATGATGTTGAACTATATTTAAATCATTGTTAGGAATCAATAAAAATTATTTCACTGAAGACCCAGACACTTGATATTGAAAAAAAAATCAATGTCTCAAATTTTGTTTATAAATTTACATAAGCAGGACTGGAAACAGGTAAAAAGGAAGGCATCCTAGTAAGAGGAACAAGATCAATGCTATCTCATTTAAAGTGACGTCATATTCAAAACATGGAGAACAGCAAAGCAGAGTCACGGGAAATATGCAGAGGCAGAGTAGAAACCAAACCACATGAAATTTTAACACCATGCTAGTAATTAGGGTGGTGCTCTGTAAACAGTGGGGACTACCAGGGACTTCTGAGCAGCCACTGATAAGATCAAAGCTGTCAACCAAGAGGCGTCTAAGCTAAAGTTTGCAGAAGACCAGGTAGATGACTATTGCAGCAGACTGGCTCCGGTGAAAAAAATGGAAAAGAAGAGTGGTTACTCCTCTTAAGATGAGCAACAAAGCTCAAGGAACAGGATGTGAAAGCACAGGACGAGAAGACACCCAAGTTGACAGGAATTGGAGTACGATCTCAAAATCTGGGTTTATATGTGAAATACTTTTACCGAGATAACATATGATAAACATCTGTGTACCTGGCACCTTATGTAAGAGCTGAAACATTACAGCACCTTGGAAGCTCTTCTGCTCTTTCTATGAGCATAAACCTTATAAGAGTTCAACACCATTAACCTGGGAATTTAAACAAACAAACAAACAAACAAAGGAACATAAACACAGAGTATGATCAAGCCCACAGACTGTGTAACAGCAAAGTGGGGAGACCTCAGTCATTAACATTAACATGATTACATCATCTGTGGGAAGGATCATGATGAAATGGGCCAAAATAACTAGACTGCTTTATTTGATGGCAAATGTTTAAAGGCTGTTTTCTCTACCTCTTATTAGCTTCCCAAAGATTGTTCTATTCCAAGATATATAGAGCCTGCAACCCATAGATTTGGCATTCTATAAATATTTGGTAAATGAATTACACATGTTTAAGAACAAGATGTTATGGCTAACTTTTTTTTTTTTTTTCTGAGTAAGCCCAATCTGCAAATGATACTTAGGAATGAAAGAAGCTGATGAACATGGGTTACATTTGACTGTAAGTATTAAAATTATTAATGAGGAGGTAAATTGTCTAAGCTCCGAATTCTTTTCCAGATGCAATAAAGATCATGTTGCAACTTTGCAATGGGAAAAAATTGGTTATGAAAAACATGGCGTGATCAATCACTTCAGATCTAGTTACTATAAACTTTATCGGCTAATCTCTCTAGCATCCTCACACTTCCCAAAAGTCACAATTACCTTCGGTTTCTCTGAAGCCATAAACAGACTAGACAACTTTAAAAAACAATTCCTCCCTGTTCTGAAAGCTGGAAGCCACGAGGAGAAATGGCCCTGGGGAAATCCAGCCCTTAGGACCTGCCTTGGGCTCCATGCTCAGTTCTTATACTACCATCCAGTTTTAGCAAGAATTTTGGGGGGTCGGGGGACGGGACACAGCATTCAACAAAGTATCAACTGCCCTTTCATCATGTCCAACAGAGGCATTTCATCATGAGCATCAACAAAAGAAAACAGTTGTAACAACTTTGGGGAGGCACTTCCAGCCAGACCAGAATAATCTTATCATCAAAGGGACTTCACATGAAAGTTCTTCCACACACAGGAGATTGATTGTCGCTAATTATAATTGTGGGCCAGTTCTCAGGAAGTATGTGTTTCCACGGAAGACAACACTAAATTAGTTTTCCTCAAAATGTCCCACACAAACCAGTCTCCAGATTCATATCAGAAATGTGTAGTGTAACAACAATACTTAAGCAGGAGAGATATTGACAAACATGCAGGGTGCATATGTGAATGTAAAAATGTAATGAGCGCTCACCTTATAGAAGGCACCTGTTAAACCCTATTGATAAGATTATGTGAGGTTTAATCAATGTGGAGCAAAGACGAGGCTTTAAAAATACTGATGAGAAGGCTAAATGTAAAAATCCCAGGAAGATCATTGTCTTCAGGGCTGTGCTTCTCATGCTGTGGACTGGCCTGTGGGCCCGTAACATGGTGATCCCCTGGGTGCTTGAGAAAAAAAAAGGCAGAATCTCAGACCCAATCCTACACCTTCTGAGTAACAATCTGAACGTGAGACCTAGCTCAATTACACATACGCATGTTATAAGTTTAAGAGAAGAAGTTCTAGGAAATTTGGGCTGTCACTTGTGATGTAGCAGGGATGACTAAAAGGAAGAATTGCAAGAGAAAAACAAATTGTTAAAAAAATAAATAAAAGACCTATCTTCAGAGCAGGCAGTAGAGAATGGCAGTAGAGTAGTATTCAGAGCTAAAAAGAGGGCATTGTGGTTAGGAGTGCATGATCCTCATGAAGCCGACTTGAGATTCATTCCTAGCATCCACAATGAATGTCCCACAACAACCTGTAGCTGCAGCTCCAGAGAGATAGGTGCCTTTTATGTCTACTGCATTGATATGTACATACCACACACACACACACACACACACACATATTTAAAAATCAGGTAATGTTAATGTTTTGAAATCTGTTGGTGGGCTTTTCCCTCCTCTTTTGTACTTAGAAGAATAATGGGGAAAGAGGCAGAAATGAGTGTCACCCAGATGGAGATGGAAGGATATCCAAGTGGCCTACTTTCCCAGGCAACCTGCTTGGCAAAGCCTACAAGCTTGAGAGGTAATCAGTAGCAAAGGCAGAAGGCAGATGGGGACAAGCAAGGCAGAGTCAGACTTCTGTCTTCCTGTCTCCCCTGGGCCAAAGTTCTAGAGGTAACTGGCAAGCCAGGGAGAAGGCTCTATGTGGTCTGGTGGAGAACGTGGCTAAGAAGGGCTGAATATGCAGCTCCCAACTTCACAGCACCTGTGAGCAATGAACACAACATGTGACTCTCCTGAGGCCCGGAATGACCAGGAAACGCAGGGCACTCAAGACAGTTCAGAGCATAGATTCCCTATGACGGCCCTGCAGCAACAGGGGAAAACAGCAACTGGGGAGGACCACAGCACCCACAATAATAGACAGCCTGTAAAGACAAAAAAAGAGGTAGCCTGGCTGAAACAGAAACAACAAACAGTGGACTAGCATGTGCAGTGACAATTCAACGGGGTTTGACAATAGGTAACAATTACCATAGCACTGGTGATATATCACCAGTAAAGTCAGTAAGGATACCCAGCAAAGTACCAGGAAACTTCCACACTTAACATGTCAAGGATTGGTGGAACCATCAACTATGGAAAAAGAAAGAAAAAAGAGAGAGAAGGAAGAAATGGTGTCTAAACAAAGATGAGAAATGTTGTCCTCAGTCTTGAACATTTGGTGTTAGAAACCTTAGAAAACCCCACCCTCCTTCTGCACTCCACAAAACTCATTGGACAGTGAAACCATCCCAATAGGCACAAGGCTCCCCCAAATAATGCACTGTTTCATGTGGACCCTTGCACAGGAGCGACAAAGGGACACTCTCTACTATGAGATGGCATCAAGACACTGAACAGCAGACCACCCAACTTTTCAAAGGATGTATGAGCAGTAGACAGTGATATTAAAACTCTGGAAAATAAAAGAGACAAATAAGCAAACCTAAGGGTTTAGAGATGGTTTTCAGAAATGGCAATGGCACCATTAAAACTCAGCATACTAAAAAGCAGGCTAGACAATTACTAAACAGATGAAATGAACCCTAAAGATACAGAAGTAGCAATAAGAGTTACAGAAAAGGCCAACCAAAGTATAAAGTATTTCACTCAAGAGAAGGAGAGAAAAGATAAAAGATGCCATCTCTTTAAATAAATACTGATGGGTGCAGTTACATGCGTGTCTCTCACAGCTTCCAGATGTGTGAAAATATCTATAATTTAATGCTACTTCTACATAAAAAAAAAAAAATCCATAAGGTAGTGAGATCTGGTGGTGTATGTCCTTAATTCCAGCTAATTTGAGGAAGCTGAAATAGAAAGGTTACACGTTCAAAGCCTATAGAGGATATAGAATTCAAGTCCTTGAGCGGGAGAAAACAAGAGATAGGGGTGCAACTTGCTTAATATCGGTGAAACCATCAATTCACTATGCAAAACCACCAAAAAGGGAAAAACAACATCTATTCATAATTGACTAAATCATCATTTACAAGAAAGTAAAATCAAAATCAGAGGTAATCTCATATCATGAGAAAGATTTAAAATTATTAAGGAAAATATGAATGGCTTTCTTTGTCTTGCATGACTGTAATGCCACCATGAGATGAAAATGTTTAAGGACAAGGTGAGGATGCCAGAGAGGATGGAGGTGGGAGGCTGAGGCAGGTGAGGATGAATGAGGGGTCAGGTGCAGAGTACTGTGTCATCAACAAATTTACCAGCCAGACCCCAAGTGTCGCCATGACACGTACTGGCATACACTTTGTGATGCAAGTGACTGCAAAGATCTGTGGAAAGTCAGGTCAGTAATGTATGTGAACTGTTTATAACATACAAAATGAAAAAATGCTAAAAATTGGATTAATAGCAGAACAACCATCAAGTCACATATGAGTTTTCTTCTAATGCCCGGTGTATTATATAATGATATCATTGCAGCTTTACTTACATTACCCGTGTGTGTGTAAAACCCTGTGACACACAAAATTCATGTGGCTTAAGACTGCCAAATAAAAGACAAGTTTCCAAGAAGAAAAATAAATAGTATAGATTAGGTAACTATATTCTAAGAATAAAAGCCAAGGACTCCACCGTGGGAGCTCAATGCAAGCAGGAAGCATTCCTATCACTCCAGGTGAACCTTCAGGGACTCTTATAGTTTATCAAAAAGTGCCAACACTTTCAGGTTTAATAACTCATCATTTAAAATAAAAGCTACTACCACTTGCAAGAGATGCTTCTCCTCTCCCAAAAAGGAAATTTAGGATAGTTCCAGGGTTTTATTTTAAAAAACAAACTCTGGACTCAAAAATTTGGTAAGTTTCAGGATGATTTAAAATGTTTAGGACATAATCAACTTCCCCAGGGAAAGGGCACATTTCTCTGAATCCGTCTAAATGGTGTTTCACAATGTGCACTTAGAGGTTTTCTAGATTTAAAAATAAAAAAAGTCTAAAATGAAAGTATGCGAAAAAAAAACACATAGCATTTCTTTTATCAATGAGTAAGAACATGAGAGTTAAATACTTCCAAATCAATTATAAAGTTTTCCATTTTTAAAAAATTCATCTTTACAGATCTCTAAACAGTGCACAACTGTTAGTCTGGTGAAGTACCAGTGACAGGACTGATAACAGAAATCCAAGCTCCACAAAAACCTGAGGTAGGATCACAAGTAATTAAAATTGATTTTTACCTCTAGGAGTCTTTGCCATGCACATATCTTTGCTAAGAAAGTCAACAAAACGATTAATGTCCGAGACAGTAAATGGTTCATATTGTAAGGCAGGGCTGAAACCCCAGTGTTCATCAAAGTTTCTTTCAAGTAGGAACGCATGTGTGTTTTCTGAGAACTTCAGTACATTAACATTTCTGTTCCCAGCCCTATGAGCTATATATATTTATTATTCAGCATCTGTCAGAAGTGGACGTTTAAAGGACTTGGACTACTTAAGGTCTCAAGAAAAAAAGATTGTCTTGAGAGTTCTCAGTCACCTGGCTTCATTCTGGATTGCATCCCTACAAGGTTCAATAAATCTAAGGGAATAAAACTATTCACCAATAGCAAAGGGCCCAGTGGGAGTCTATACTACCCAGAGCTCCCAGCCAATTAATTTCAACTATGCTCAGAAAAGCACAACAAAAATTAGCAAATTTCTAGCCACAGCAATTTATGAGGAATTCTGCAATACTAAAATCCCTCAAACTAAAGTGTACCCCACTATTAATTTGATTCTCTATCTCCCCCTTGTGCCTATGGGAATTTTGGTCTTTTAATAGAAATATATTATTTCTCTAAACACACCCACTAAAGCTAATACTGACAACAAAAGCATAGGACATACTTAACAAACACCGCCGATAATAATTCCTACTGCTTAAGGACAAGCAGCCACAAGACAGCACATTGTGGCTGAACCCACAGTATACCCTGCTGATTCATGTTATCCTACGTGACACACAGCTATGACAGTACATGCTTTCTTACGTGACTGCACATGTCTTACAAAGTCAAGTGTGAGGCAACCATGTAATACTGCCCAAAGCAAAGAACTGAGAATAAACAACAACAACAAAATATTCCAGCCTGTCACTTAATTTACCAAATCACAGTATTTTTCTGATCATGCGACAAGAATCTATCCCGCAACTACTTTTTACAACTATGTAAAGAATAACATTACGTGTTAGTTAACAAGCAAGATATGAAACAAAGGCAAATGGGGATATACTAGGTCAGAATTCATTCCAATCACCCCAGATACAACAAGAACATGCCAGTTCTTTCTGCCGAAGGCCGACTAGCCACACCTAAGGTTGACTTCACCAGTAATGGACAGAAGGCTACTACAGACCACCCCATCACATAAGAACGTCCCACGGGATTCATTCTCTAAGAGCCAATCTGACAGATCAAGTCAACCAAGATGCTTTTTAAGTCAATGATTTCAGTATGGTGCAATCAGGAAGTATGATTAATTTAGACCTGATGACCAAGAAAAACCTCACTGACAAGGCAGAGAAAGAGAGAGAGAGAGAGAGAGAGAGAGAGAGAAAAGCTAATCTTTCACATTACAATTTGAGTATAGTATCATGAGTCCAGTACAGAACGCCAGAAACCAGCGTCTTTAGGTTCCACAGGTACATAAATTATGAAAGGTGACAGAATATAAAATTACAACCACTACCCATTTCCTAGTGTTATACATAAAGTACCAGTGGAGATACATGGCTGATTGGGGCTACTTTAACACATGCCTGACATGCTACAGTCTGAGTTGCTCATTGTACACACTACACTGAGTTCTCTCCTAGCGAGGGCTCAGAGAAAAGACAGAAGAACGATAGATTTTTTTTTTTTAAAAAGTCATCTTAGAAGTATCTGAGTTCTCAGGCACTCACTGTTGGAACCCACAGGTACTTTAAAGGTAGTGCAGAATGCTAGGATGGGAAGGAAAGATATTTTGTTCAGAACAAGAGTAAAGAAGGTCCTTGTTACAAAGAGTTAGAAAGCTTAATTGAGTTGAGTTCTATGAAAAAGTGAGCTTAAAAGCCACAAACTTGGATATTCAGATGAAAAGACCTCATCTTCTCATGTTATTATGTATAATACATACAATAATAATAATAATAGTAGCATATCATTATTATAGTATTATAGGCATGTTCTGTTTCAGTTAGCTTTTTCCTCCTTGCAAAATATAATAAAATGATAATGTTGTGGAAAACATGAAATAATGCTGTAAGACCATCAAAATTCTATGAACAAGGAACAGAATGATACAACTACCAGCTGCCAACCAATGCTACCACCCAGTAAGAAGGAGAGCCAACCAATGCTACCACCCAGTAAGAAGGAGAGCCAACCAATGCTACCACCCAGTAAGAAGGAGAGCCAACCAATGCTACCACCCAGTAAGAAGGAGAGCCAACCAATGCTACCACCCAGTAAGAAGGAGAGCCAACCAATGCTACCACCCAGTAAGAAGGAGAGCCAACCAAGGGACACAGCGCGGCACTGCATTCATGGTACAGACACGCAGCAGGCCTCTCCCTGGCCTGGAGACCTGGTGGAATTTGGGCGTGCTGGAGAAGGACTCTTTTTAATTCCTTCCCTATGCATCTCATTTTTAATGGGGGTGGGAGGAGTGTCTAGAAATGATGACCTCCTCTTGTCCCATCATTACACTGTGAAACAGACAACTTGCTTCGTTTCTTTGTTTTGTGGGTCCTCAAATTACTGAAGATAGTTACAGTCTCTCCCATATTCAGTCATAAGCCCTCACATTTCCGCTGGTGTTGTGAAGGGCAGAGACTCTGGAGATGATGAGGTGATGACATTTCATATGCAGACTGGACTGGAAAGCTTGGCAGGTACCCACTTGGTTGTGGTAGGTACAGGGAAAGGCCCAGTCAAGCCCTGTAGTGGAAGTTTTGGCTTTTTTAAGAACTCCGTTATGTTATGTAAACAGGTTTTTGTTTCAATCTTAAGTGTGGGATAAGAAGTTGCTTTTAATTTGTCCACAGATGATAACTGCCTCCAGGGAGCAGCTGAGAGAGGGGCGTGGTCTTTGCCAGATGGTAACAGCCCCATGCTGGCTTGGAGACGTACATGCTCTTTGCCAGCTGTAGGGTCCAATTCTGAGGATTCAGAGAGGGTATAAATATGAGAGTCCAGAGATAGAAGTGGCAAGCGCTTCGAGGAGAGGACGGACTTAGAGAAGGCTTTGAGGACATGGACAGAGAAAGAAGAAGGTTGCTGGTTACCTGGACTTTCGTATATCTGGACAATGAGATTGGAATTGCCCAAAAGAACCTGACCTGACCACCCTAACCACCAGGAACTAAGTCTAAAGAGGGGTACATCCCCTCTCCCTGCTAACCTTTCTTTCTCTAATCTAAGGTTGGAAGGGAGGCAGAGGCTTAAGTAACCCCAAATAAAACAGAGTTTAGAAACAGCACCTAACAGCCCCATGCTTAGAACCTATGAATGTTGCCTTATGTGGTAAAATAAACTTTACAGGTATAATTATAAATCTTACAGTGGGTCTGTCAGCCTAGAATTTGTAGGTGAGCTTGATGCAATCATAAAGGTTGAGGTTGGTGAAAAAGAGAAGCAGGGGAGGAAAACCTTACTGGCTACTTTTGGCTCTGAAGAAGTAGATGGCATGTTTTCATTGGCGTATGAAAACATGCAGCTGCCCCGAGAGCAGCACTGAACGTCACAACCCATTTGATACCCCTCTGTCTCCAAAAATATGTGCGATACTATTCATAACAGCAGCAAAATTACAGTCATCAAATAGCAACGAAAATAATTTTACAGTTGGGGATCACAACGAGAGAAAACTGTACTGAAGGGTCACAGCATTAGGAAGGATGAGAACCATTGCTCTGGGGCGTGTGCGGAAAGCCAAGAAACAAAACAATCCCTAGAACCTCCAGAAGAGACTTCGTGTCCACATCCTTATTAACCCAGTGGAAACCTGTTGGGAATTCTGCCCTCCAGAACCCCATAATAAATCTTCTGCAGTTTGAAGCCATTTAATATAAACCAATAAACATTTGTTTTAAAATTATTTCCTCCTATCTGCATTACAATTTCTAAGCATCATTTAACGAATTATGGCAAAAGGCAGCCTGAACATTACAAGATAACGCTCTGTTAACCGTGGTTCATAGGCTCAAATGCCATCTGGTATCTGAGGCTCACCAGTGCCTTACCCTAGGGAACCACACACTGAGTAAATGCATGCCAGACATGTGACCAAGAAATATGTGACCCAAGAATGTGACCAATACACTCCATTTGCCTCACATGAATGTGTTGAACGTAAATGTTCCAAAGCAATGAGAACAAATAACAAAATAAAAATTAAGGTTATGGGCTGGGTACTCAGCATGTCTTTTCAAAGCTTACAACAAACATTTTCAAGTTTTACCAAAATTTTCTACCGAATTCTACACGATATCTATTCTATTTCTGAAGCCACTCACTATATCCTATAAGGTAGCCAGTACAGCTCTTGTCCTTGATACATTTCACAGGTCTCATGTTCTAGATGAAAAGAGCCCAAGCATAAACACTTAAGCAGAAGACCTAGTTCTACCAAAAAATAAAAGCAAAATGCTCTTAGAGCATCAAGATAACCAGAATAGTAGACCCCTGTCGTTTTCTAACATTTATTAGTTTTATCAAATAATATGTTGACTGTGAAAACCTCAGTATCACAACATTCTTCTCGCTTTTAGATATCATTTATTTATTTCAGTCATTTCACATTTTTACTAGTCCTTTTTCTCTGATGCCGTTTGGCTGGTATTTATTCCTGCAGATACTGGGAACTTATGAAGTATATATTCCTGAATAATTTTACATAATTTAGCACACATTTACACATGACAAAGTAAAGGGACTGTAAAGAAAGTGAGGAACATAGTGAAAACATAAAGACTCTGCCCCTTGGTGTGTTCATGGTAGGACTGTAAAGAGAGTGGGGAACATGGTGAAAAACATAAGGACTTTGCCCCCTGATGTGTTCATAGTAGTTAGATTCAGGCAAGGCAAAAGGCTAAACACTAGACACCAATCACATTTGATCTGTGCTAAGGGTTCCTGTTGGAGGAGTGGAAACCATGAAAAGATACAGGCAGAGATGAGCCGGGTCTAAAACAAACATTCATTCTGCATGCAATGGAGAAGTCAAGAAAAGTTTCTGATGGAGCACCCAGCATGATAGGAAAGGGGGGCAAAAGGGAAAGGTCTAGAAGGAACAGAAAATCCCTCAGCAATGAGATGATTCTGTGTGAGCAGAGGGAGCTTGGAGCTAGAGGGGGAGGATGAGAAGTGGAAGATTCAAGAAAAACTCAACATACTCAAAACAATCACACAGCCAGGGGCTCCCGTTAGAATACCTACTAACACAAGTAGACCAGGGACTGAGAAGCACACAACTCAGTTGGAAATGACAGGTCCATTTGTCCCAAGAAACAGCTGTTTTGATAACTAAGGCTCTGGATCAACCATAAAGAAAGAGGTAGAGCAGCGCAAAACTGAAAGCCAGATGAAGCCGGCTCTTCTCAGCTAGGGAAGTCCCAGTGCCAGTCCAAAGGAAGTGGAGGGATGATGCAACCGAAAAAAAAAACAGTCCATCAACAGAAGATTTCAAACTTCTCACCTGTCTCCCCCAGCCCCCGGGGCCTGTAACAGTTAACTATGGTAGATGGAGGGATGCAGCTGTGGGTTGCTGCTCGCTTGTTTGTGGAAGTGGGTACTGTGAAGAGTGAACTGTCTGGAGTAATAAAGGGAAATAAAACTCAAAGCTTTGTAATGAAATTACAACTAAACAATCAATTCATAAAAGTGCACTTAAAAAAAATTAGTCCCTTTTATCCTAGAAAAAAATCATCACCAAGTGCAATTTAATAACAGTAGTATAGCAAAGTCTAACTGAAAAACATCCTAGCTGAAATCCTACTGACCTTAAAATAATGAATTCCAGAATCTCAAAGATGTGATAAACAGTTATCCATACATAGTGGAAAGAAAGCTAAGTGCCCATCCCATCAACGTAAGCATCTTAATTTAGTCAAATACTAAAAGCTGAAAACTAAGCCTTAAGTGAAAGACTTAAAGTGAACAGAACCCCAACCTGATCCCAACCTGATCCTGGATCATTAGACCAGACTCGGTCCTCTCTACTTGTTTAGGCCTAATGCACTGGACATGGGAACAGTGAAGTGACTACAACTTAAATAGTAAATATTAGACACCTGGCACCCAAATATTTACTAGTTATTTGCAAGTCTCATTTAAGAATCTCTCACCTCAGAAGTTTAAAACAATGTATTCTTTCATTAAAATGTAATGCAACCAGATAGATTGTTTTAAATGTTTTATCCTTTACATGTTTTAAAATAACTTACTGATGAAGAAAATGAAGATACAAACACTCTTCTAGAAATCGAGGTGACATTGGTCACACCTAGATGCATCTCACTTGACCAGCTGTCCTGTATTAGATGGATGGCATGGGACTGCGTGCACAAGGCCTTAAACATGCAAACTCTGACCAAAGGTCATAATTCACAGCTACAGTCTGATTTGGGGAAAAATGTTTTCAAGTATTACAAGAATTAACATTTGTGAAATATGGACCTGGACTCTCAGAACTCTCAGCAAAAGGGGAGGGCAGATTAAGAGTAAGACAGAAGAGAAGTAGTGGACAAGAAGACTGGATTGGACTGCAATTCCAGACAGAAGCTACAGTTGTAGGGAAAAGCAAAACCTCAGAGTTAGAAACAACACTGAAAGGAACTCATTTGCCATTTGCTTGTTTATCCTTTTAGAATCTTAATGCACTAGATTGGAGGAGTAAGTGTGGCATAATTTCTTCTGAAAATCAGGACTCTGAAACATCTCTCATTAACCCACTCCGGTTGGTTAGAAAGATCAACTTCAGCTGTATCTCACACACTCAACTATATTTAATTATTAATCTAAAACAGTGGTTCTCCGCAGAGGAAACATTTCTGCCTCCAGGGGGCGTTTGGCAACATTTTGGGAGATTAGAAACGTGGAAAAGCGATTAGCATCTCATGAGTGGAGGGCAGCATCTTTGCTGACCATTCTACAGCAACACGCAGCTCTAACCAAGTCCAAACCGTCTGAAGCCTGCAGAAGCAAAATTCTATTCTCCGAATCTTTCGTAGTTGTCTCATTAAAGATAAGTCGCCACCACCGGAGGGCTCATCTTACAACTGCTTCAAGTGTGGTGGATGACAAATCCAACTAAGAACTGTACTGCAGCCCCCTAGGACACTCAGAGCGGGGGCACTGAAACCACAGGAAAAAGATTTTCTAATCCTTTTATTTCACGTCTGTTGTAAGTCACCGAACTGGCCTCTACCTGGCTCGGGATCAAGTTGTGTCTGGTCTGTGGTCAATATTCTAAGAAGCCTTCGACCTCGTGGAAACACAGTATCTTTTGAATACAAAAACTCAGGTCAGTCCTATTTACAGAGAAAGATTTACGGGGGAGGCTGTGAAGGGTGGAAAAAAAAAAAAAAAAAAACACCACCCAGATCTTTAAAAATGCAAAGTTATTTCACAGTTTGCTTGCAAAATGACTCAGATCATTATTACTTTTAGTCATGCCAAGTTTGCTTCTTCTAAGCCTACTAGTAATGGAGAAAGAACGAAAGAGCCACCATCTTTCTGCAGTCGTTAAACCAATGAGACAGGAGCTTACTAAAAAGCAGTTTTGTGCAGTAATGTTTCTCTTTTATCACAACTGTGAGAAGAACGCAAGCCATCGCTGGAAGTGAAAATAAAGATTCTAAGAAACCTGTCATCTGCCTAAATACCTAGAGTGTGGGAGGAAAACAAACAAAAGGAAACCCTGACTCACAGATCTAAAAAGCCATAACCTGTGAATATATTTTCCTTATATACCGCTCAATCAAAATCGGGATTTACTCTTTTTTTTTTTTCCTTCCGTTCAAAAAACTGGAAGAAAGACCTGCACATAGGCTTTCAGCAAAACAGTGTTAAGAATGAATAAAAAAACCCTGATGTGCACCTGTCAAACCTCACTGGGGCAAGCACCGCAGTGGATGACCCTGCACTCTAGAACGAGCCCTTCGCACCTGTCAGGGCTGCGTTCACCCGCGAAGCATCTTCATCTACTATGGGAGCCAACGCGAGCCAACTTTGGTGGTTTCCATCCCCCACCCAGGCAAAATCCAGCACCCAGAGCAGCTCTCGTCCTTACGCAGGGAAAATCTCCCCGGCGCTCTCCTCCACTCACCGGGTCGCCATACGAAGTTGGCAGGTGAGACCACTGGGACCCCACGGAGGCCCCACAAAGAGAGCCCCGAGGCCACCCAACCCGGCACTCTCCCGGCGTGGGCAAAGCACAGCGCGCCACGACACCTCTCTCGGCGGGGTGTCCGCGGAGAGGGCTCTGTTGGGCTTCCCGGTCGCGAATTGTCCCTCATCCGCGGAGGGCAGAGCTCAACTTCAAGGCTGGGGTTCCCACGCGTCCCGCCGCCCGGCCACGCTCCAGGCTGCCCGTGGGGTCGCGCCCCAGTCCCCGGCGCGGCCGCCGCCCGCGCCGGCTCCCCGAGGTCCCCCGGCCTCGGGCCCCGTCCCCACCGCCGCGCTCACCCAGCAGCAGCAGCTTGACCTCGCGCGCCGCCTTCTCGCCGTCCTCCCGGAGGTTGCGGTCGATCATCTTGCTGCGCTCCACGGCCGCCTTGTCCTCGGCGCTCAGGGTGCAGCCCATGGTGGCCGAGCGTCGCCGCGCCCTCGGCGCCGGGGCCGGCTGGCAGCGCGGGGAGAGGCTGGCCCGGGAGGCGCCCCCCAGCTACGTCCTCGGCTCGGGCGAGCCGGAGAGACGGGGTCCGCGAGCCCGCACGCCGCCGCCGCCGCCGCCCCGGGCGGCCGTCCCCGCCGGCCACACTCCGCGATCCGCGCTCGCGAGTCCCCGCGGCCGCCGAGCTCCACCGCCGCCGCCGCCGCCGCCGCCGCCGCCCGTGGCCGAGCCGCAGCAGCGCACAGCCCGCGCGAGCTCGCCGTCCGCGCGCCGCCGCCGCCGCCGCCGCCGCCGCCGCCGCGGCCCCGCCCATGCCCGCCCCGCGACCACTCCCAGCGCGCGCGCCCGCCGGCCCGCCCGCCCGCGCACGTGCCGTCCGACGGCGCCCCCTCCGACGGCCGCGCGCCCGCGCCAGCGCCGGCCCCGGGCGCTCCCCGCGCGTGCCCCCGGCGCTGCCCCGAACCTCCGCCCGCACCTCCGGCCCCGGCCCGGACCTCGCTACTCCCCTCCCCCGCCCCGGAGCCCGCTGCTGGGATCCGTGCGTACCTGCCCCTTAAGGGTGCGGGTGGGACGGTTGCCAAAGTTGCGAGGAAAAAAAAAGAGAGAGAGAGAGAGAAAGAGAAGCAGTCCTGGGCGTTTGAGCATGCCCGGCGCCTGTAGCCACGCAAGGGTTTGCAGAACGTGTGGGCTTGTGTGAAGGACCGTGGGAAATAGAGCGAAGTGAGCAAGGAACCGGGGCCCTGCGAAACCCGAAGGGGTAAGCACCCGAGAGCGAACTGGAAGGGAGCCTTGGAGCTGCCAAAGTCCGTTTCCTTCCTGTCGAGTCTTTCTTTTCCTCTAGCTTCCCCTTTGGTCTGTGCTCACCTTCCTTTTTCAGAAGGGAACGCTTTAGGAAGGATTTCTTCCCAACCCGACAGAACGTTTGACAGAGAATCAAAGAATTACTCTAAAATGACAAGGCCAGTAAAACACACCGAGTCTGCGCCCCCGTGGTAATGGATCGCCTGTAGGGCACGTGTAAGTTCCTTGCCAGGCTGTGTACCCGTGTTTATGACCGTGTTGTAACTCCGCTGCCAGTGGGCATGTCCTTTCTTTTTTCAGGTCTTAGCTTCCGTAATGGTAAATGAGCTGTTGATTGACAGTATATTCCCTCTTTCCAGGCCAAGGCCGAGGTGGCTTTTCACCCAGCACGAGGGGAGCAGCGTAGGCCTAATGTCTCAGCTCTCCCTGCCAGTTGCACTGCCGGTTTTAGAAGAAATGTTGACTAATTAGATGATGAAGCCGCTAGCAAAGAAAATGCCTTCACTGACGAGATAAAAAAAAAAAAATAGGAAATTGCTCTTTGGCTCCCGTTTGAAAATCTATTTTCTACAAATCGTTTGGAGAACTGGTGTTGAGTTTGAAGGTATGTCTGAGCTGATGATACAGGCACAATAGCTTATTTAGCTTCAGGTTGGAGCCCCTTGGAGCAGACAGAGCTTGTAGGTAACCAATTGTTAAAGAGTCAAACCTGCTGGGCACAAGGCATGCAATTTTAAGAACTGCCTCAGCTTTTCCTAGGATTTTTTCAAAATGGGACAAAAAAAACCTGCACGCTTTTATGATGCCCCTTCACCTACTCCCTCCTTTGTATTTCCTGACACTCTAAATGCTCATCAGGAATCTCAGAATTAAGGAAAGCAACATTCAACCGAGTGTGGGTGAGACCTTGGCAGCCATGAGTACTTCCTCTACGCTGCAGGCTCGTGCGGGGTCAGCAGCTCAGCCAGAGGGGAATCAATCGGCCCTGAGCGGTGGTGAAAACAACCGCACACCTTGTGTTCGGTGAAGTGACGTGGTAGAGAATCACATGAATAAAACCCCTTCCCTCTGAAGAGCTTGTCAAGAAGGTGAGGAGGTGAAATAAATGAACGTACGAAGTGAAGCCAAACTTCCAAGAGGATGTGCAGGAAGAACTTTTGAGGGAAGCGATAATTGGCAGGGACTTGAAGGAGTACGACCTGGGACAGGCTGCCAGTCAAAATATGGTGATCAGATGGCTTAAACAACAGGCATGTATTTCTCACATTTCTCAAGTCTGGGAAGTCTAAGACTAAGGGGCCAATCAATCCAGGGTACTCCGGTGAGGGCTTTCTTCCTGGCTAATGCATGGCCACTTCCCTAAGTGGAAGGAGTAGAAAGAGAAGAGGACCAGGAATGAGAGAAGGGGGAGATTTCTCTCTGGTCTTCCCCTCCTTATACTGTCATTCGTACCCCGCTTTCAGGACTCCATCTATATCTAGGTCCTTCCCAGAGGCTCTGTCTTCAGCTTAAGAGTACTGAAGAGGCATAGCATAGCATTCGGTCCAGAATGGGGAATATTTTGTTTATATAAAAATCTAAGTAAAAGATTAACAGGCAAACTATGCATAGCAGACGGCAATTACTTTATGATTGAAATGAAGTGTACCAGGATGAATGAAAGAGCAGGGAGCAAAAATTTAAAAGAACTGTAAATGTTAAGATGAAGAGTTGGACTTGAGTGCTAAGTGTGCCTACATTCTCCTGAGTCAGGTCATACATGTGCAAGAGGGAAAAGGCTCTTTGTAGCACATGTAAAACAAATGAGTTGCTAATAAGTGGATGACGTTAGTAAGCCAGATATGAGACAGTAACCATCCATCGGACTAATAACTTGTATAATTACGATGCTGCAAAACGTGATTCAACAATCTTCTCAAGGAGATGGCTCAGCCATTACTATAACATCTAATTTATAGAAAGTAAAGGAGCAAAGTTGGAATGACAATGGTTAAAACCTACTTCTGAATACTTGTTTTCCTTCAGAACATCATGGTTGTTTTAACAGCTATACTAAGACATAAATCACTTTACATGACGTCTCCCCGCTTGAAGTGTTCAACGCAGTGGCTTTTAATAGAGACACAAAGGTCTACCACAATGGCCATACCATTTGTAAAATGTTTTGCGACCCCTCCCCTCAAAAAAATCCCTCATCTTTTAGATTTACAGATCCCAAACTGAAACCATTTTTGTTGGAGATCATGTGAGCTTCTAAGTGAAGAATGGGAGGGGGGCGGGGAATACTATTGAGGTGATACAGAGGAGGTGGTGGTTAGAGCTAATAGTCACGGGACTGGGGGGGGGACGTATGTTAAAAAAAAATTAGCTGAGGTAAGAAGGCCTAGCCATTGTAGGTGGTAGCACTCAGGCATTCTTTCAGTATAAGAGTTAAAACACCATGACAAAGAAATTGGAATCGGGCTGTTTCTTGTTGTTGTTGTTTTGTTTTTGTTGTTGTTGCTTTTTAACTCTGGTTGAGGCCTACTACCACTTAGCCATCCCAAAATCTACAGGCGGCACTTTCCTTGTAGGTAGTTTCATTTTCATGATGGACCTTGCTCCACTGCAAAGTTCAGTCTCCCTCAAGGAGCTTCAGAGACAGTGGTCTCAAACAACAAGGTCTCTAAGAGGAGGTTATGGAGAATGAGAGACGGCATCATCAATTTATAGAACAATTTGTGAGTGCATGTAAATGTGAAGACATTCTGAAGGACTCAGGAATATTGGGACAATTTTAATTTCCCCAAACTAAAATGTGTTTGGGAGACTTAATTTCCTGCTGGAGCTAGTAAGTCCTTGATGGTGAAGCCTGGGAGGCACAGGTAAAAGAGGTAGATTTAAAATAATAATAATAATAATAATAATAATAATAACAATAATAATAATAAAGGGAAGATGAATGTCATTTTTAAAATGTCATCTAGAACATGTATAGAGAGAAAAAAAAAAACAATGTCAAAAGTGGGGTTGAGGAATAGGCATTAAGGCAGTAACCAGGTATTCTTAAGGTGCTTCAGAGTTCTGTCTTCAACTTCATACATGTCTTTAAAAGTTTTAGCCCCTTCTAATTGCAGTATCCTTGTCTGTAAACACAAATGTGGTGAGTTGGATCATCTGTAAGCTTCCAATAATTGTGGATTTCCATGAGGCTGTCATTTTAACAGGACAGATGGTTGACAAATACATAAAAGCTTTTTGATATGTTTTTTATGCATAGAAGCCTTACCATGCAGGACCACATGGAGAGTAAATGCTGGCACTGTGGCAGCTGAATGAGGTGGTGCGGAAATTTCACCCACAGAATTTGGTGGGCATGTGGGGTATGTGGAAATGTGGGCTTAGGAGTTTTTACTTTCTTTCAGCAATGACTCTTCTTAAGTGCTTACAAGGGGGTGGAAAAGATACTCTTATGGCGTGAAAGGAAAAACATGGCTACCTTATTTGCTGATCGTACCTCTGATCCTTTTCATCTCACTTCTGGGACATATTCACCATCATTTTTTCAATCTAACAGAACTCTTCTATCCATTGACCAACCATATGCCACTTTCCTGCCCCTCCTGCCTTGCCATGAGTTAATTTCTCTCTTTGATTTAAACTCCACCTTTTATCTGGACAAGTGTTCTTTTGTAGTCTACCTTTCCCACCCCCTCCCCAACCCCCCCCAAAAAAAACTCCATGATTGTATTAGACAGGGAAAACTTGAATTTCAGCTGACTCTAGCCTTTGCCTGTTTGTATCTGTACCTGTTAAAAACAAGTTTCACTGGAGAAAAACAATAATTGACAATGCTACTTTTCTTTCTTTTTTTGTTAAAATGTTTTTTTTTTTCTCATAGTGTAAGTGTTCAACTGTCAAAGGAGGAGTAAATCCTATAAACTTTCAATTATTCCCAGAGAAATATGACTAAACCAACATACCTCAATTCAAGATGTCTGTGGAAGTGCTCTCCAGCACCTCTGTGTTCACTCTTATCTAGCACTGCTTTGCTACCCAGTAACAAGAGTCAGTCTTTTAAAATGCCAGTGTTGCTTATTTGCTCTGCATCCTGGAGAACATTCTATCAACATTTCTTGTGGGATGGGGAGACCTTTCAGGACAGGGTTTCTCTGTGTGCCCTTAGCTGTCCTGGACTCACTTTGTAGACCAGGATGGCCTCAAACTCACAAAGATCCCCCTGCCTCTGCCTTCCTAAGTGCTGGGATTACAGGTTTGCACCACTATGCCCGGGTCTGTCTACATTTCCTGAGATTCCTTACAAGATTTTACTTGATGCACGATATCCATTCATTTCAGCCATAATACTGTCTACCTTTCTCCTCTTTTCTCTCCACAGTTCAGCCTCACTGACCTTTAGGTTATTGCTTGAACTTTCCAAATGCATACCTTCACTGAGCCTTTGCACATACACCCTATCCAACTAGCACATTATTCATGTAGATAGCTGCTTGACTCATTCTCTTATTTCACTCAAATCTCTGTTCAAGTGTCACCTTATCTGATAGGAAATTACCTCTGTCCACCCAGCCATCCACTCTTATTCCTTTACTATGCACTATAATTGTATTATAACTCTTATCATATAGTGCACATTTTTGACATTGCTTATCACCTATCTTCTCTCTCTTGAATATGCATTCAAAAGAGTAGAGGCTGTCTCTTTCATTTCCTGTTTTGTGTCCAATACCTTCAATAGAAGAAGCTGTACTAAGAAGCTAAATTCAGGAATAGAACCCATTGCTTAATTCATTGAAAATATTAATTAGAGACTCCTGATAGGCTCAGAGCCATTTCTTATCACTGGAATAAGGAGGATAATAAGACAGGTAGCAGTAAAAATAATGGCAGTTGAAGGAGGAGGATATTTTTAAAATATGTAAATAGGTCAATTAAATGAAATAAAATAAGAATAGTATAAGTGCTATGATTATGATAAAACCACTTTTTACAAGAATGCACCAGCTCTGAAGAACAGACATCAAGACTGAGATAAATGTGATCCTGGTTTGGAGAAAGTATGTAAAAACAGACAGAGAGACTTCAAAGGGGAGCAGCACAGAAACACGGAGAAAAAAGAAAAGAAAAGAAAAGAAAAGAAAAGAAAAGAAAAGAAAAGAAAAGAAAAGAAAAGAAAAGAAAAGAAAGGCCTAAGAAACCTCTTCTCAACCTGTACAGATATTGCTCTCCAAAGGAATCATGCATTGGGCAGAAAGGAAAAAAAAAAAATGGCCAGGATTTTGTGTCACAATCATACTCAGGCTCGGGTTGTGGCAGACGGTTAGAAAGAAAGACTTAGTGAATACATGACATGAATCTACAGATATGGCAGTTGGAGCTGTCAGCCAATCACAGTCCCTGCACAGTTGACCTGAGTCATGAATGAACCTCAAGGGCCATTCAAAGAGTTAGCCAAGGAGGCAATTTGGAAGTTTCAGCCCAGTGTGCAGGAATTACAATACATATGGACTAAGAACTGGATAACAAGAAGAAACAAGAGTTGAGTGGAAAGATTCTGCTGTCTCTGGCAGAATGCAACATCAGTAGGCTGGAGCTAAGGTTATCCTGATGAAGGAACCTACTAAATGTCAGATCAAATGAAGTACAATGGTGAGAATGCAGTAAAAATGCAAGAGGGACACGGGCTGCAAGGTAGGCAGAGGCCAGATCTTGGGAACCTGTGGAGATGATTCCAAGAGGTCAAACTTTACTTTAAGGTACTTCTCTATTCATCCTAATTTGATGTCTGTGACTGTTTCTTCTTTAAAACGGAAGACACCAGAAGGGTTGTGATGATTAAATAAGATGATGTGTAAACTTTTTCCATCATATGCTTATGATTGCAATACAGTTACTGAGATCAAACTAAGACCAAATTAGATAAAGAGACAAAGACGGAAGGGACAGTGATGGGCTTTGAGGACCAAGATTAAGAGGTATGAATAAGATCTAACCAGGAGAAAATATTTGATAGCCAAATTCAGGGTGAAATATCTGCTTGTAGTTTGATACATATGGACTAAGAACTGGATAACAAGAAGAAACAAGAGTGATAAAATTAGATGTATGTGCATGTCATTCACATTTCACTTTCTGTGTGTGTGTGTGTGATTTTCAAGTGTGTATTCCTGTGTTCTGTTTGTTTGACTTCACCAAAATTTCAAAAGTGCTGTTCTAATTAAGAATCCAGCCAGCTTTTGGCCAGGCTCATCCATGGCAAAGGCGAGCTTCTAAAGAAGAGAGACCTGTCCTGGCTTTATAGCAGTCTGTTTATTTACTACATCGGATTTAAAATTATCTCTGTTGACACTTCCTCCTCTGTTTGTGCTTCCTGCGGGCTCAGCTGAAAGAAAAACAGCTTTTTTCTTTCTCTGCGGGAGTTCTGGTGAAGCTACAAGGCTGACATGTGTGTCTCTTGTTCAGCTCAGCAGGGACTGTGTGACAGAAGGTCTGGTGAAGGACAGAGAATGGAGATAGTCCAAAAGGAGTCTATGAAGAACCCAGAGCATTTCTGTCCCAATTATTGTTGCTGGCAGCATTATTCCACATACAAGTACTAAGAAATGTAGAAAGCATTTGTTGAATATCAACACCTCATTAGGCTACATATGGAATACGTTTTAGGCTACATATGGACTAAGGGGAGGGAAAGACATTTTATATTACAGTTAAAAGACATAAGCTCTTCCATTCTCCACAGGGTGCATAGACTCAACCAAGACATCTGTGGGGGTTCCTTTCTGACGATGCTCCTGGGTGGGCATATGAGTTACACACCTTCCTGTGTTACAGTGTTCATCTCAAGCCCAAGCCCCACACTGGTCCACAGATCTCTAACTCTATTTCATCAGGAATGTTCTGAATTGAATGGTCCTACATCATCATTTAGTATTTTTTTTTCCCCTCTTTGGCCTAGTTTTAAGATTCCCTTTGGTCAAATTATTCTTTCTTGGGAATGAAGGACAGTCACCTATCCTAGCACTGGTTAGACAGTTGAGCTCCAACAAATACACACCAAGTGAGTGGGGGAATAAATTAAATATAACCTTAGTGGTTTCACTAAAAAGCACTGAAAGCCTTTAATTACGGGAATGAGTTTTTGGAGCCTGCTACTAAAGCATTGCTACCTCAGTTGGTTCTGTAACTGTTGGAATATTTAAAGGGGGAGGTTCAGTGCAATAGCATAGCCCAGGAGACTGTGTCCGCTCTGCTTGATCTCTACTCTGAGGCTCCTTTGCAGTTAGACTTCAAGCTAATGATTGTCTGAAGTTTCCTCATCTGTCAATAGCTAACTGGATCTGTTGTGATTTCTGGAAAGCCCCGGGTGGAATATAAAAAATGAAGTTTTTAAAAGTTGTTTACCTTTTCTGGCCATTCTGAGTGGAATAGGCTCTTCCTCTGCTTCTGATCTAACACACATTCCTTCTGTCCCAGGTGAATTTGGTCATCACATGTAGAATTTACAGAAACACACACATGTGTGTACACTCCCATATGCAATTTGAGTGTGCACACGCATATGCAATTTCCTCATTTAGAGAATGTCTACAGAGAAAACAAATTCTACAAAAACTAAAAATGACATGGCATATTTATTCTATCCTGAAAACTGTGGGACAGAGCTGAAGAGAGAGATGGCTCAGCAGCTAATAGGAGGCAATACCCTTACAGAAGACCCAGGTTCAGTTCCCAGCACCCACATGGCATAGCTCCTGGAGCCCCAGCTCCCAGGAGAGCTGATGGCTCTTTTCACTGTAGGAAACTAAAGTTATGTACATATGTGCACACACACACGCGCGCACATGTGTGTGTGCACATTTCGCGCTCACACACGTAAAAGTCTTTAAAATGAATAAAACAAATAGGAGATGCTGCTGGAAAAGACTTTACTCTAGAGAGATCTCTGTCATTCTCTCTACTCCAAGCAGATTCTTTGTCTCCGCCTTCCAACACTCCTCTGTGCCTTCTCTTTGCTCCCCAGTAGCCTCAGGAAGAAGTCCAGCGCATTAGTTTTCTGCAACAGAGAATCCTAACCCTCCTTTGTTCTTGTAATTCCACTGGTGTAGTCGCCCTCAAGATCTCCCTTCTCTTTCAAATCCTTTGTCAAACTATCTTTTTTCCCCCTCTCAAAGAAAATAGCTGTATCCCTCAGAGAAATTCTATTTCTATTTGATAGCATACTCCTTTTTCTCCCACTCACATAGGAGAGTGTTTCGGAAAGGTACAGAGAACACTGGATACATAAAGAAGTCATATTCAGCAGTGCATCTTCAGGGGAAGAGGCTTTCTTCTGGAAAAACAACAGTCTTCGTCCAGCTGTTATTTCATTTCTGTTAGCCTTGATCATTTCTAATCGAGCATGCCAGTTTCCTTTAGGATCTGTGTTTGTAAATGAGAGACCAGACCAACATCCGTACATGGCTGGTTTAGCAAAACGCATCCTGTGGATCTGTGGGAAGCTGTACCGTTTTCACTTATGAACAGGCAAAAAGGATCTGACTTTAGTTTTTTGGTTTTTTTTTTTTTTTTATGCTTTGGACAGAGAACAAATAAAGGAGATGAAAGGAGAAGCAATTGGTTCCAGTTCTTTCATGAGAACTTGATGTGTCCTTGGTTTCAGATACCAGGAAATAGTTCTGTGTCCTTACCACATTATCCTCTGTCCACCTTTTGTTCCCCATCAACTAATTTGAGTTGATTTCTATTGCTTGAAATCACTCCTAATTTGAGATTCCTAATATGAGACACAGTAACAAAACGAGGGCTTTGTTGGAGTTGTTATTGTTAAAATTGCTCTAAGCTTTCAGGAAAACCGATTTTTCTCTTTCTCTCTATCCCTCTATCCCTCCTGTCCCACCGTCCTCCCAAGATATAGTTATATATTTCGCCTCATTTGTTTCTCAAGACAGTTGTGTGAAGAAAATAATGTGGGATTTATTGTCCCCATATTATAGGTGAGGAGATTGACTTTCAGAGAAATTAATTGGCATGACCTTGGTTATGTAATCAGCAGTGGCAGAGGCATAAAAAGAGGACAGAGCTTCTGAGTTTGCTCCAGAGAGAATTTGGAGAGGAGCGCCTTATCAAGTGAACTTTCTACTTGTGTATATGAAGGGTTCCCACTTGAATGTCAACATGAGTCCTCCCTGTTTATATACATTCGTGAAATTATAGTAGAATTCCAATGCAGGACTGTGGGAGCCAAAATCATTTAGTGCCAGAGTAAAAGAGTTCTATTGTTGCATTTATACAGTAAGCAACATAACAGCATCCATCTTGATGTACACCAGCAGCATGGAGTTAGCTACCATTTTGCCAACGGCATGACCAAGCCCCTTTGAGAAAACAAAGTAATGCAATACTTCGCTAAATGTGGTGTGCCAACTGGAGTTAACTGGACAGTTTCTTAAATAATGATGTATATTATTATAGAGTCATTATATGGATTAATCTATCTTAGCATAGGAATCCCTTCCCCCTTCCCCAAAGAGCTAAAACCACATTTTTTCAAACTGTGCTTCAGCATCTAAGTCCCTAAACACAGACTCTGCATCCCGAGGTCTATCTGACTCATTACTGGGTTTCAGGGAATATTGTCTTTGGGGCCTTGTCCCATATATTATGACTGGATTTCTATGAAACAATAACCGGTTCAAAGTTCGAAAGCCTTTTGTGGTAACTTTAAATATATATTTTTTTTTCTCTCAAAATTATAACATAGGGAGATAAATAAAACAAAGTTACAATGACACATGTGTATGAAAATGCAATAATGAAGCCAATTACTTTGTATACTAACTTAAAACTTAATTTGCAGAAAGTATTTCCTTTTCTATATCTGTCATTTTCCTTATACTAAACATTAAGTTTTACAGTATGGAAATGTAACAGTAGCCTGAGATTTTTTTTTTTTTAAAGTCAATATTTCGACAATATGTTGACTCTATAGTACTAAATTTTTGAGCATGTGGTACAATGAAAGCACAAGGAAAGACAATCCTATTCACCTTGCTTCTTCTACTATGAGAATACTACTTTGTAGAGACACTGTCTTAGATTCTTGCCACCTGCTCAAGGTCTTCATGAAATGTTCCGGAAAGTTCTCCATTCCATATCTTTGCAACCCCCTGAGGGATCCTAGATGGGTGACATGAGCTCAGACGTGACACACGCTTTCTCAGGAAATCAGTGGAAGGGTACCTGTCCATATGTCATTGTCTTCTCAAGTTGCACGTATGGTATCTTCCCAGAGGCAGGCAAAATGACAGAAATAGGCCGTAGATTACAGCCCCTTATGTCCACTAGCTTGAATTAATTTTTCGTTTTGGAGAATAACATTGTATTTGCTTACATTTATTTTTTAAAGTCTTCTTACAAAGGTGATGTACTAGTGATGTTTTCAGAAAATTAGAAAAAAATCTGAGCATTATAAAATTATACTGTTGTTGGAAATCATCATTATGTGTTTCATGTAATTATTTATTCTTTCTATAGAAATAAAGTTTTTTTTTTTATTCTATAAAAATGATTTTCAAAACATTTCTCCTGGATTCCTCAACTTCTTGACCATTTGCTACAGAAGACACTTGGTTTTTATAACCATCCTTGAATAGTAAGTGTGTCTTTTAAATTCTGGTTCCCAACATTGTATAGAAAGTAAAAGATAAAGTACTCTTTTGACATTCACTAATAAACAATGTAATCCTCCACAGAGTTAGATAATAAGCAATCACTCCAAAAGCCTAAATATATCTCTATTTATTGCCTTCCAAAGATGATTTTGCATTATTGCTAAGTCAAATAAATAGTTTATTATTAAAAATAATCTATTTTAAATGTGAGTGTGTAAGTATAGGCATATATTGAAGACTCATCCAATAGAAAAAAATATAAACTATTTATACAATTTAAAATCTCATTGTCACATTAGAAAAACTGAATACCTTAAATATATATGTAGTATATTTTATTTATTCAATTATATCGAAATATTGCCATTTTAACATGAAACCCATGAAAACATTATTAAAATATTTAATATTTTTTCTATATTATTTGCAAAATCCATTTAAGATACATCGCTATATCTTACAATTTTAGTAATTAAAATGCCATGTAGCCAAGGTGTTGTTTACATGAAAAATATTACTCATTGTTTTAGCTTTAATTTAGTTTTTTCTATAAAAACCAAAGATAAAATAAAAGCTAAATTTAGTCCCTAATTTGTACTAGCCATATTTCATGTATTCAATAAGTATATTTAGATCTCCATAGCAAAACTTGTGAATTGCACAATATAATTCAAATTAGACTCAACCAGGTAAAAGGAGTTTAGGTATTCATAGACTGTTTTTTAGTTAAGTCATAGTCAAGTAAATATGAAGAGATTTCTCTCCAAACTGAATTCTCTTTAGCTGTTTGGTACTGTTTCCTGTCTCCTAGGACCTGATTTTTGTTTGGTTTGGTTTTTACTTTTATTTTTTCTTGAGTTTTCTGGATGATTTTGGTTGTTGAATCTAAATTCATCTTGTGTTATATTGTGATGTCATTCAGTTTCACAGTGTTTTTTCTCATCTGCATTATATATAGACTATCTAGTCAAACTGTTGAGTCTGTATAAATAATCTACTCATTTGACACGTATATGTCAGGCTGTTATATGGCAAGTGTTGTATGTGTAGATACTCGTCTAGGGCTAAGAAAACACAACACTAGTCAGGTGTGGTGGTATATGCCTGAAGTGCCAGTACTCAGGGAAGCAGAGACAGACAGATCTCTGTGAGTTTGAGGCCAGCCTGGTCTAGAAAGCAAGTCCAGGGCGGCCAACACATAGAAAATGTCTCAAAAAGCAGTAGTAGTAGAAGAAGAAGAAAAAGAGAAGAAGAAAAATACAATACTGACACAGAAAATCTCTGTTCGTGAATAACATCCATTTCAGTAGACAGTCAGACCAAACGATGTCAATAAGAAAGTAAATAAAATATTTTGGCATAGGGAGAAGACAAAGATTAGTTGGCAGAAGCCATTTTGAATACTGTGGAGGAGGAAGCAGGGGAAACTCTTCAAAATGGAGGAATTTGAGATGAATTGTAAAGATGAGGCTGGTCAAGGCAGGTGTGGAGGAGGAATGTCGGCACAGATCCCCGAGAGCAGATGGAAGGCCAGGTGGGCGAACTGCAGAATCGTGACACATCTGGTGAGGAGGACCTACCAGTGTTGCAGAGCTCAATGGAAGCTGGATTATGGCTGCAGAAAGGTTCACTGGAAACAATTTACAAAGAAGAAGCAGAACAATGTGCAAAACTGATGAGTTGCTAATGCTAGCAAACCTGATAGTTAATAATCTTGTGGTACATCAGGAAAGACAGGAGGATGATTCAGAGTAGGGCGTGGCTGTTCAGAGATCAGCATGCACTGTGATCAAGTGGATGTCAGATAAGGACCAAGAGTGACTTCTCCAGAGTTTTCTTTCTTTTCTGACTGAATGTTGGCAGTCCTATTTCATAAAATAGAAAAACAACGACAGGTTGTATTAGCAGAGAGAATTATCACTGTATCTTGACCATTTCAGCCCAATTAAATATTTAGTTTAAGATGTCAGGGAGGCTTTTGAACACATGAGTTCTAAATTTTTATTTTACAGCAGGAGGAAAGGGCTCCCAAAGAGAATTCAGGCTTAGGAGGCCTGGAAATACTACCCAGTGCTATAGCAAAGCAAGGACAAAAAGAAGATTTGGCTAGTTGTAAATGAAAAGAATTGTGGGATCACAAATAATAGGAGGCCTCATCTCAGAGAATGAGTTTGAGGTGACAGTGAAAATAGAGGAAAATACAAAGGTCAAGGAGCTTAGAAGGAAAGTTTCCAGAGCAGCGTTGCTAGCACGTGGAACGCTATGGAAAGGCCAAGCAGGTAAAACATGGAGAAATTCTGTTAGAACAGGTGACTGTTAGAATTGGTGACCTTAGTGGAAAGGACAATAAATTAAATGTGTGTGGATCAATTGATTAGTTCAATTCAACAAAACCAGGACAAAAAAGCAAAAACATCAAAAAAGCTGCGAAGAAAAAAGGGGGCAAAAGAACAGGACAATAAATGACAGAGATGAGAATTGCAGAATCATTTTAAAAACTGAAATTGTAGAGATTGTCTGTGTGCACGGGGGAACAGATCTGACGAGAGAAAGTGACTTTGTGCACGTATGAGGTAGGATTACTGCAGGAAGTGTGAGGTAGTTCTGCAGTAGTGCTCAGTGAGTAATGAGGCCTGTGCAATGAGCTAAGGGCTAGAGCTTGGGATGAGTGAAGACAGGCACATGACAGAGAGCTGAGTAACAGCTTACTGGAGTAGAGGTGGTGAGATACAGTCTCACCTGGAGCAAGAGCAGGATGCCTGTGTTGTGCACTGTGAGTGAGTGACTTTTCAGGGCCTGAAAAGTTTAAAGGGAGCGCCATGAGTAGTGCAACTTATATTTTCAAAGGAAAAAAAAAAAAGGCTTCCTGTTAATTTTAGAGTTACTTCTCTAGTAATTGTAAGAATCTAGTTGGCCCTGGTTTCCATGCAACTCGTTCATTGCCTGTTCTGTGTTTAGTTATGTGGGAAGTACTGGATTTTTCTGTATGTAGTCAAACCCAGCTAAACTGCAGCAAATGCCGAAGCGTCTTCAGAGCAGGTGTTGAGAATCCCTCAGACGAAACTGGGATTTAGATGCACACATACATGTCTGATCATTTAAAACATGCGGTGCCCCTGCAAGACTCTGCCTCACATATATTGCGTATTCAAATACGAAAATAGACACATGCAAAAAAAATCTATTTAAAAATAGCCAAGAAATGACTAAGATAAATTAAGCTATAGCATAAGCTTAGCTCTTGAAAGGAAAACACAGAAATGTGGGCTTTAATAATCATGCATGATTATGCTAACAGAGAACCTAATTAGTGCTAAGGTGTTATTAAATGTCCTAGTTAATAAATCAGGATACTGTATCATCACAAACAAGATTAAAGTTCTAAAACAGTCCACCTTTTAAAGCGCAGGCAGATTCTAACAGATACTCAGAAGCCTGAGAGAGGAGAATGCAAATTCCAGGCAAGTCTGGGCAACATAGTGAGATGCTGTTTCAAAATTAAAAAAAATTAAAGAAAGGGAGAGAGGCTCTGGGCTATACAACTCAATGGTAGATCTCTTGCTTGTTATAAGCAAGGCCTAAATTTCAATCCTCAATACAGAAAAAGCTAATTTTACATAACACATGTCAAACTGTATTTTGTTTCTTTGTCTATTATGTATGAGTGTTTTAACAACACTTATGTATGTGCACCGTATCTGTACAATGACCAAGGAGATCAGAAGAGAGTGTAGGATTCCCTGGAACTAGACTCACAGACTGTTGTGATGCTCTCTGTGAGCATTCCTAACTTTTGGACCATTTAGTTAGCCCCTCAAAGTACATTTACAGCTGGCGCACTATAGGGACTGTGATATCAGAATAAGTGTTCACGCTTGTCCACAAGTTAATGTTTGTATGATGAATCAAATAAATCAATATGAATGTGAGTGTATTAATTTTTTTAGTTCTTCAGTGCCTTTAATTCCAGTAGGTTTATTGTTTAGTTGAATAATATATTATGTTTACTGGGTAAATGGTATTATAAAATCATCTTTCTATGTTTTCTTACTGAACTTTTCATTGATCAGCAGCGTATCAAGGATAATTAAAATGTAGAGGTTTTTTGTTTGTTTGTTTGTTTACTACTTGGTAACAGTCCATCAAACCAAAGCAACAGTAGAAAATGCTTATATCTCCTCCGTACACTCCAGATGACAATATTTAGGAATTCAGATGAGTATAACCAAACCCTTGCTAAGAGCAAGATCCCAATCCAGTCATCTAGGATACATCCCTTTCATATAGCAATAGTGTCAAACTTACACTTCATTACATCATTTGTTCTCTCTTACACCACGTGGGTTCTGAGACTGGAACTCAGATCAGCAATCAGCAGGCTTGGGATCACGTGCCTTTTCCCACGGAGTCCAAAGGTTGAACTTCCAAACTGAATTTGTAACATTGATACAGTTGTCTAAAAGACAAATGTTTCACCTCTAAATTTTTCACTTCTGGTATCAGTTTGGTCTCATAAGTTAATGAGAAAAATATCCTTATGTTACCTGAATCATTTATCATGTTTGCTTATTTGAGCATCTAATGGTGCTTACATAAAAATGGCATCAGAGCTATTTATTTCTCACACTCTTTATATGAGCCAAAGAAAAATTTGGAATTGAAGTAAGTTAAATTATTTCAAAAGAATACTTGTGATATAAATGAAAACTCACGCTTTAGAAAATAGAGAAAAAAAAAAGCAATTGTGTGAGTGATATTGTCACTAAGAAAATCCCTGTGGGGACACTTCTCATCTATGGATGTACATGTAAGTGTATGGCCATGAAAGGCATCTTCCTTCTATTGCTTTCTCTCTGCATTTTTTGAGACAGGCACTCTTACTGAACTTGTAACTCACCATTTTAGCCGAACTGACTGGTCAGAAACCCTCCTGAATCTGCCTGTCTACACACACACACACACACACACACACACACACACACACACACGAGTGCCCTGAGGTTATAAAGTTCATGCTGCTATATGTTTGTTTTTGTTGTTGTTGTTTGTTTTGTTTTGTTTTGTTTTGTTTTCCCCAGCTAGCTTCTTAGAAAGTCTCTGGGAATCCCAATTCAGATCTTTATGCTTGCACAAAAATAGTTGTTCACGGAGCTATATCCCCAGACTTTGGAATATTCTTTTGAGAGTAATTAGAGATTACATGTTTGAAATAGCCAGAAAACTAATATAGGTTAAAAATATAAAACTATAAATTTTGAAGTAGTGATTGATTTGTGTACTCTTCTAGTCTCTATAGTGAGTTATAATCACAAAGTTTTAGTGAGTTCATATTATCTGTCTACTTTTTTGAAAAGTGAATGCAACTGTTTTTTCCTTAAACATGATTTTCATGTTTTGAATTGACTTCCATGCTCAAGAAGTCTATTTTACAATATGAAGCTTTAATGAACAATAAATATGTTTACAATTACAGTATTCAGTAAAAGATAGCATTATTGTGACAAAAGAATTTAAAGTGATTTTCTGTATTCTGATGCAGCTGAATTTTATATATCTGTCTTCTTGTTCCTCTGCTGACCTTGCTGACTGGTCACCACTGGTTTTGTGCACATTCCAGGATGTGGCCAGTTGCCACACAACTGACTCTCCTACCAAGTGTCTGGCAGAAGCTGCCACTTCAGAAGCGTCCCTGAGGACTGTCTGAGTGTCTAGCACTGCCTGGCCCTCGCTGCTCAGATGCAGGTGTTGTGATTTTGTCAGCGAGCCTACTGAGTGCTCTTCATCAGAAGATCTCTATTGAGAGACTCAGAAAAAGGTACATAGTTATTGAAAGTTGTACCTAATAAATAATTACATACTGGCCATATGACAGCAGAAATACAAAGGTTTTACCTACTGAACTCAAGATTTATCTTAATGGAAACACTGAGATTAATATTTTGATAAGAATATGAGAAATCCTGGATAAGTGATAAATAGGTATAGACAAAATCAGTTTGGGCCAATCTAGTGACTGATGTCATACACTCATGGACACACATATACACAAACACACACAAGCAACAGACTTCTAACTGGCCTTTCTCAGTCTGTTTACAATTCTTCCTCCAAAGGAAAGAAGGTAGAGAGGTGAAGGTGAAGAGAAAAGAAGAAAAGAAAAGCTATAAAATTTCTTTGTATCACTCAGGAGACAAGGTGCTATGAACAGAGAATGCAGTATTTGCTCTGTGAGTTTACATTGTCCGTGTTTGGATGTGATAGTTTAGTCATTATAGCCATCCAATATCTTTGGGTCATGATGACTTTCTCATTGTGACATTGCTTCAGACATGTTTTCTTCAGGAAGATGATGTACATATCTGCAAACACGAGTATCTTTTGCACTGACAATGAAATTTTTATTTTACAATTAATTGGCTTTCTGATTTTATAAATAAACAGGGAAAAGTATCTATGTCTTTTCAGGGTTGCTCTGTATCTTTATATTGGTCTGTTTCAGAACTCTGATTTCTGGATCATCCATGTAAGAAATGTTTTCAGAGGATCTAAACTGTGAGGGCTCAGTGCCCTGCAGCACGCACATGGTCAGTCATCAAACAAGACCGAAGATATATTGAGTACCATTAAAACTTTAAACAGGTTGAGAAAATTAACCAGTAAAACATATTATCATAATCACCTGGCATTTTTTGCTATTCTAAAAACAAATTTTCAGCCTAAATAAAACATCCTTTTCTACTCTCTTCGGAAATCCCGAAGTATGCCTGTTTACTGGATGCAGTCAGTGGCCTAATTACAATATGTAGATTCCAAAGAGAAGCCAAGATGTGAAAAGGTAACCCAGGATGTGAGTAGGATTACATTTCTTTGGATGTTATGTTCTTCCCTTCCCTTTGTACCTGAAGCTTAAACCTCCTCACATTTTAAACTTTTATTCCTTTGAGCATTTGTGTTGTCACTCTAATGAGCATTCTGATAAGGTGATGATCCTGTTAACATGCAAGTTAGCATTCTAAAGGTCTGAGGTAAGGCATGACGAGCCGCATCCCCGGAGAATGCTTACACAGGTATGTTCAAGGAGCAAAGCCCAGAAAAACAACACAAAATGCTAATAAACTGTGGTTTTTATTAAAAGAACTGTGACAAAACTGCCAGACATGATAGGAGCATTGCTCCAGCCTATGTGGCTAAGCAGTGAGCTCTGCTGCACCAGAGTTTACCAGGATTCACCAGGGTTTTCAGTACCAAACTGCAAAAATGAGCTCTCCATTTTAACAAGCATTTGTTGCAGATTACTAATGTAATCTTCCATGCATTATACGATACCAGGATATATAATCAAGTCAATCAACAACAACAATAAAGGTATAGGTATAGATTATCTAGGTATTTTTGCTGAAAATGCAAAATTCAGTTTGCAAACTGTTTATGAAGTTTTTTTTTTTTCTTTTCCTTTCTTCCTTCTTTTTCCTTTTTATGTTTTATTTTTTCTGTGCAAAATTCATGTCTATTGAGGGGACAAGGCCTTCTATACTTCTCATCAGCCTTCCTCATGGCTGCCAGCACATTGCTTAGTCCCTGCAGCTTCATTGCATCTGTGTGGGTTCCCCATCCTCTTCTGTGACAGGAGGCAAGACAGTGAAGAGGTTCCTCCATCCTATAGTCTTCTTGAGGACATTTCAGGCTCAACTTGAATTTGGTCTCCTTGATGGAGAATGCCAGGGAAAATTACCTATCTCTGTTCTAGGAATCCAAGGTCAGGATGTCCTGGCTAACTTACCTTAGCTTCTGCTAACCTGCCTGTTTGTACAGAATATCTCCAGATAACCACTTATCTTAGCTTCTGTCAAACTGCTTGCTTATGCAAAGCCCCAGCTCCACCCGACAAGCTGCAGAGCAAGATGCCACCACTTGGTTTCTTCCTTCAAAAACTCTGTGTCCTGACTACTCAGGGACACGCCTAGGCCCCCAGATGCTTGGGTGTAGTTCCAGCCAGCTGGAATACAACAGACTTTCAATTGCCTGTAAACTGTCTGAGTGGTTCTCTCTCGTGGACTAACAACACACTGATGAACTTGAGGGCATGCCCTTCCTAGGACACTCTGAGCAGCTCCTTGGTGGCATATAGGGTTTGAACTTACACCATGTCCAGCACAAACTTGGAGTGTTTGGTGTATCATCATCGGTGCTAACTGTGCCAGTCATGCTGACATTCTTCGTCACCCTGTGGCCTTGTGGCCTTTGTTGGAGACCCACGGCCATAGGAGCCACTCTCTGAAGACAGCTGCAACATTGCAGTTTCCTTAGGAATGGGAAGCAATTTAGAATTCAGTTATTTACATTTGAGACAGGGAACTTTTCTTCCTTACATAGTCCAAGTTGATTTTTAAGGTCATAAACACTTGGCTCTACCTCCTCAGTGCTGGGATTATAGGCATGCACCACCCAGTCAGGCAAGAGTAGCACACCAATCTCTCCTGGGTAAAGGCTTTTGCAATTGTGGGCAGATTGTGTCACATATTGCTGTAAATATTTGTTGCTGCCTGTTTACTTTGAGTTTCCTTTGTTTGTTTGTTTGTTTTGAGACGGGGTTTTTCCCTCTAGTCTTGGCTGTCCTGGACTCTTAGTAGACCAGGTTGACCTTGAATTCACAGCTATCCAATAGCCCCCGCTTCTTTGAGTGCTGGGCTTAAAGGTGTGTGTCATCATGCCTGGTTTATCCTAAGTTTTTATGTTAAAAAAACAAAGCCTATTGAGTATTATAAGTATTTTATAAACATAGTTCTGCTTTTGTAAAAGATAATAACAAAAATAATGCAAAGGTACAAAATATGAAACTTCATGCAATATTTGTTGTCTATTATTATACAGATTTTGTGCATAGCTTCTCAGTTCCATACTGCTTCTACTCCACAGTAAATTTTGATGCCTTTATAGTAACCTACTGTATTAAAATGGGCATTGAAAAAAAAAAAAAAACCTACTTCTATTTCTGTGGAAACCAGAACCCTCAATTTCTCTCTGACTTTTGAATTAAAGCAGCCTCATTTGCATGAGTACAATTAAGGTTTTTAAATGTGGCTAGGATCATTTCCATAATTCTATATTTTCAGTTTTTCCTTAGAATTCTGGAACCTGACATCGCACTATAATTTGCAAAGCTGAAATCCATTCAGAAATAATCCTTGGTAGAAAAGATAATAACCAGGAAGGCAGACGGTACATTCAGTGCAGTGTTTCTCGTCATTATTAACCAGTTGAGGGGGGAGAAGAAGGAGAGCATCTCAGACACAAGGGCAGCTTGCCTTCATTTGCTGGAAATGGGCAGTTTTCATCTGAGTTTGAGTGGCTCATAGCTACCACTGTGTAATTTCATCTGGGTGTGGAAGGAGGTAGGCACCTGTCAAGAAAACAAAAGTGAGTTACTTTCTTCTCTGGTGGAAAACCTTCTGTAAATGAGAAGTGTCACAAATAAAACAGGAATATTACACTACAATTACAAACAAGGATTTCTGGAATCCTTGTTTCACCCTTGTGTCTATATCCGTTTTTCTTTGTCTGTTTGTTTATAAACAGTAACTTTATTCTGTATGTGTTCTTCTTTTTTTTTTTTAAGATTTTGTTTTGTTTTGAAACAGGGCTTGTGTAGCCTTCACTGTCCTGGACTTGCTTTGTAGACCAGGCTGGCCTCGAACTCACAGAGATCTGCCTGCCTCTGCCTCTCTGAGTGCTGGGATTACAGGCGTGTACCTCTGCGCCTGGCTTGTATGTGCTCTTTTTACTAAAAGGATTCTATTTATCATGTGCTTAACTAAGGAAACTGCACTCTGGAAAAGAAGTTTGACATAAAACACTTCAATAAATAACATTCCTTACTGTATTGAGATTTAAAGTTTATGTCAGGGACTTTTATTTTATCTATGGGAACTATACTTTTACCATTGTTTTCCCCTGAAATAAGACAGTGCTCCTACAAGGAGTTAAATAATTTCTGTGTAGCTCTTTCCTACACTGTGAGCAGCAAGCACTTAGGCGTGTGAAGCAAAAGCTTATCTCATAAGCCACATCCTCAATAGCGATCTTTTAGAGGAAGCACTTTCTTTTTTTTCAATCGAAACATGGTAAGAGACTTAGAGATAAAACAGTGCTGCAGGTCGGATTCTACATCTGCATCTGTCATTTATTGTTTGGTAAGTGAACTAACTAAAAATAAAAATGTGGCGGGTTGTGTGAAATCCATAAATCTGTTTTCGGTCCACTGAGAAGTCATGTGCTTAGGATACTAGAAGTCACTCAGTTATTTCCATGTTGTTTTAAAAGGAACTCTTGGCGAGCTTGCCTATTTTATTCTTACTGTGTTATTTTATTCTTATTTTGAATTTGAAATAAAATAATAATCTCAGGTTAGTAAGTTTAGCACCTACCTATGAAAACACTTGGCAAGTGATTGCAACCTATGAATCCAGAGAAAAATCAAAGTTTTCTTTCTGTCCCTCTCCCTGAGCTCCTGGAGAGCAAAGCCACTTCCACATTCATCACTTCTCTGTCTGCTCTAAGGCTGTGCTTATGTCCAAGGCTAATAAAAATAACAAGAGCTGCTGTCTGTTACCGTCTTACCTACTCAAGGAAACGTTGCTCATGCCCCTCTTTTCCTCACTTGCTCTTCTTCTCTCGCCCTGTGCTTCCCCATCACTGTCCTCTCATCTCTTTCCCTTCCTCCCGTATTTACAGTTTGGGCTTTTCAAGCTCTTCCTTGTAGGCATCTTCCTGTCCTCTATGAATGTACACACTCCTAGTGTCTTCAGTTCTAAAAATACTCTATTAAAAGCACTTCTGTGTTTCCTTCCTTTCAATGCCAAACTACTTGAGAGAGCAGAGCACTGTGCCCTTACCCATCTCCTCAAGTCAAATTCAGTCAGGAGCCAATAGCAATTTGACCTCTCACATCCCTTTTAAGTGACCAAAGTCATCAGGAACCTACTCCACTTAAACTGCTTTCCAGACGATGTTTGCCTGGAATCCAAGGCAGTTGATAATGCAGAGCAGAGGAAACAAATTCCTAAGTACAAAAGAAAAAATTATTAATGTTCACTTTATTGTAGAAAACAAAAAAAGGCAAAAAAACAAAAAACAAAAAACAAAAAACAAAACTGCTCAGGTCCTAAGATTATATTTAAAAAGTGGTCATCATCTGTATTTCTAATTAGCTAAATATATAAAGCTATGATTTCATCTTCAGTTATCACCATAGGAAGAACTGTCTTCTACCCTCATATCATGGGGCAGAAAACATTGTTAGTGTTGTCAGAACTGACCTGGCCAGAAGAACTGACTCCTCCTCCGCGCATGGAGTAACCACACAGCAACTGCCTCAGTGTTCCCACTATTTTAAGAAGGAGGTGCGAGACAGAGAGCTACCTCCAGTGTTTATTTCTCAAACAAACAAGGAAGAAAGAAGGAAAAATTAAAAAAGGCTTAAAATATATTAGTCTGAGGTAAGTTCTTTAAATTTTTTTTATTTACTTTACAGCCTGATCACAGACCCCTTCTCTCTTCCCATTATTTTTCCCCATCACCCTCCCATTAACCCCTCCCAATTCTCTCTTTTCCTTCTGCTCAGAGAAGGGAGAAGTCACCCATGGGGTACCAACCCACCCTGGCACATTAAGTCACTGCAGAACTAGGTACATCCTCTTCCACTGAGGCCAGACAAGATAGCCCAGATAGAGGAATGGGATCCAAAAAGCCTGACTCCCATTAGTGGGGAATTCACATGAAGACCAACCTGTTTACCTGCTATATATGTATAAGGGGCCTAGAACCAGTCCATGCATGCTCTTTGGTTGGTGGTTGAGTCTCTGTGAGCCCCCATAGACCCAAAACAGTTGGTTCTGTAAATCTTCTTGTGGAGTCCTTAACCCCTCTGGCTCCCTCAATCCTTCCAACTCTTCCATAAGACTACTTGAGCTCTGTCTGATGTTTGACTGTGGGTGTCTGGTGTAGCTGCCAGGTGAACCCTCTCAGAGGAGTTATGCTAGGTTCCTGTCTAGAAGCATAGCAGAGTGACATTAATGGTGTCAGGAATTGGTTCTCTCCCATGGGATGGGTCTCAGTCTTTGGTTGGCCATTCTCTCCGTCTTTGTTTCATCTTTGTCCCTGAACACCTTGTCAGCAGGACAAATTTTGATCAAAAGTTTTGTGAATGTTGATGTCCTTATCCCTCCATTGCCTGCTACAGGAGATGGTCACTTCAGGTTTCATATCCCCCATTGCTAGGAGTCTCAGCTAGTGTCACCCCCCATAAGCATTCTGGGGCCTCCCTTATCCCAGGTTTCTGGCAAACCACAGAGATGCCCCTCCACACCCCTGATTTCCATTCTCTCCCTCTCTCCCTACTCCCAATCCCCACACCAGAAAATTGGGAATAGTTTGATCCCAATACGCAGTTATACCACCCCTGGGCATATACCCAAAAGATGCTCCACCATACAATGAAGACATTTGCTCAGCTATGTTCACAGCAGCTTTAGTCATAATAGCCAGAATCTGGAAACAACCTAGATGCCCCTCACCTGAAGAATGAAGAAAGAAAATGTGGCTCATTTGTATAATGGAATACTTCTTGGCTATTAAAAACAAAGGACATCATGAAATTTGCAGGAAAATCGATGGAACTAGAAAAGATCATCCTGAGTGAAGGAACACAGACCCAGAAAGACAAACATGGTATGTAACTCATTTATAACTAGATATTAGCCATAAAGTACAGGATAGTCATGCTACAATGCCAAATCAGAAAGAAAGAAAAATGAAAGGCTTAAAATATAATAATATGAGGTAGGTTATTTGTTTGTTTGTTTGTTTGTTTTATTCAGCATGATGGGAGTATGGTGATTTTCTTTCCCAGAGCTGTCTAGACAAAGAGCCAAATAACAGTGACTTATTGGACATGTTTATACTCTCACAGTTCTGGGAAACAGAAGTTAGAATCAAGGTGTGAGCATGAAAACATCTCACCTGAGGTTTCCAGGGAAGAATTCTGTGTTGTCCCATACATTTCAAGTAGTTTTGGCAATGCTAAGTTTTCGTCATCTTGTGGATTTACCATTGCCACCTCTGCCTCTGTGCTCACATACCTGTGTCACTACATGCTTCTCTTTGTCTCCAAAATCTCATTATTTGTTTAGATAAGAGTCACATTGTATTTAGGACACACTGAGGTCCAGGATGACTACACCTGCAAAAACTTATAGCTCAGGTTCTGAGCAGACATATGTTAGACTAAGGCTGGCTGAGATTGATCAGGTAGCCCATTCATGGGCACATGCCTTTACCCATGGCCAGCATCACCACTATCTCTTCAAGACATTGTGTAGTGTATGATAATGAACCTTTATTGGTATGATGGGGTAGTTAAGTTCTGAAGTCATTTGCTAAGCAGCAATAGATAACAAATACTACAGCACTAAGAAAGACAAATGAGTCACAGTATACTACTTGCTAGGGAAAATGGAATATTCACATGAATGCAAGTATTTATTTTCTGTCTTTACGGAGCCTCAGGGATACACTGGCATCATTTAACGGATATTTATGTTACCTCTGTCGTTCTGGAAGGGTGAGAGAAATGAAGTGTCATGCTACAAGAGTGCTAAATTCTAATTGGCCACAGTGTAACAAATTTCTAAACCCGGTAAGTTATGAAGTAGCTATGGAAGTCTATTTATTTTGAGGACATAGAAAAGTAGAGGAGTTTCACATGTGGTTCATGGTTTGCAGGATGAGGACCTAACATTGCAGCAAATCTACAACTTGCATTGCATACCTTCATTCTGCAAAATGTTTATAAACGGTCTTTGTGAATTTGATATTACTTTAAGCTTCAAAATATTATAATTGTATTTTAAAGCATGAGGGAGTTTATCTGCTAAGGATTCACAACAGTCTCATACCGTGTGTTTAGCATCAAGATACATTGTGAAAAGACAGTTTTTCAGTAAAAGGTAAAATGATGACTCATGCAGACATAAAATATGCATACATTACTGATATTTAATGATAACACAGGAACTATGAGATGGATAACTGGTTCGAAGGAGTCATAGCTAGAGCACAAACCATCATGGAATGAGGGAATACTAACGGGAACTTCAAATGGAGGCAAAGTTAATTGTGCACAGAGAAGAGGTCAAATCAATCACAGCCAGGTGGCACAGCTATTCATCAACTGCTTTGTTCAGTGTGTTAAAAATTGTGACTAGAACCCCTGCACAGATGTAGCCCACGGTAGCTCAGTATTCAAGTGGGTTCCCTAGTAAGGGGAACAGGGACTGTCTCTGACATGAACTCAGTGCTTGGCTCTTTGATCACTTCCGCCTGAGAGGGGCACAGCCCTACCAGGCCACAGAGGAAGGCAATGCAGCCAGTCCTGATGAGATCTGAAAGGCTAAAGTCAGAGGGAAGGAGAGGAGGACCACTGCTATCAGTAGACTTGGAGAGGGGCATGGGAGGAAATGAGAGAAGGAGGGTGAGGTTGGGAAGGAATAAAGGAGGGGGCTACAGCTGGGATGCAAAGTAAATGCACTGTAATTAATAATAATAATAAAAACTTGTGAAATAGCCTAAAGAAATGAAGCAGAGCTACCTTCTGATGACCCAGGACACTCTGCTGTCGAAGATGCATGGTTTTCCACAAAATATTATCATACATTCAGTTCACTCTGAATACACAGTTCTCTCTGCCTGTTCATTTTTCACAGAAGAAACTGAAGATAAAAATTATTTTATAACTTGTCTATACTGTTGACTTAATTCATTATGATTAGAAAAAAAAAATGATTTTTCTTGTAACTTCAATAGATTTTTCCAGGCCCTCTTGTATTTTTCCTCATCAGAGAAGATATTGTCAGTTTACCACCTGAAGTTTATTCACAGTACAATGATTTTGTTTCCAGCATTTTTACCTATAAAGTGGAGAAATATTAAACCTTCAAATGGCTGTGGAGGAGACATAGACTGTACTTTCTTCCCAGAAGAATGGGAAGAAGCCTTCTTTGTGTTTTTCCATCTTGTACAATCAGCATGGCTCTACTCAGACTTCCCTTTTGGGTGTATCTTTTCTGTGCTTCACATTCCTAGCTTCTTTTCTGCTATCCTGACTCTAAACCATTGATTTTTTTTGTTAGCTTTTTTTAATTTTATTTTTTATTAATTACAGTTTATTTACTTTGTACCCCCTCCTGTAGCCCCCTCTTTCTTCCCCTTCCAATCCCACCTTCCCTCCCCTTTCTGCACCCATGCCCCTAAAAAGACACATAAAAAAAATGGAAGTGAGGGACATATGTAGTCAAATTTGTTCTTCCTTCTGTTTTCATGTTTAGGCATTTCATGTATTCTTATATATCTGCTATACATAGTACACGCCAAAGCCACTTTCCAGGTTACTCAAAGATTATTGGGCACCCGGAGAATTGTTTATATTGAGTCATTAGAGAGTAATAAAATATGAAGTTTTATTTGTCACTTTCTGCAAGTACCATCTTCAATCCAGGTCACAACTTGAGGAGGTAGATACTTGGCACAGTGAAGGAACAACCCAGTTCAGTCAGTGGAGCTGATCATGGGTGAAAGCAGCGCAGCTGGATCTCCTTCATGGTCTAATTTGCACTTTAGACAAGATGAAGACACTTGTGTCTTCAGAAGACTCATAAGGGAATTTATATACATTTCAGATGAAAGATGGGTTTTCACAGAGCAGCATTTTGCTAAGATCATGTTATTCATATGGCCCATGCACTAATTCATAATTTAGCAATGTGAATGATCTTAAGAAGCAATATCTTGAAACCATCGTATTCTAATTGAAGTATTTACTTCTATTTATCAGAAACCCTGCCTGGGTGACATGAAGATGCAGTAACAGAATCCCTTCCCTGTTTCTTTACTTGGTGATGCCAGTACAGTAATCATGTGCTTTCACAACATGGCAAGGCTATCTTTAAAATAAACTGGTTGTCTGATAATCAGTTAAAAGCTGACAAAGCAAACTTTTATTTTAGAAAACCTTTAGTCCAATTCAATGATATGTGAAGGATAACTAAGACATTGGTGATCATGCGGTAGGTAGTTTCCCGTGATCCACACTTCTGATATTCGTGCAACTGTACAATCACCTTCCCCGAACTGGGCTTGTTTAAGCTGAAGCACATTGAATGAATAGTGAAAATCATGATGCTGTGTCAATTCTGAGGTTAGGTTTTATCAACTGGAGCCTCTCTCTTGGTTGCTCACTCTTTCTCATCATGTTTGTTCAGGGGCCAGGAAGTCATCCATATTGCAGGAAGCCCGGAAAGAAGCCTGTCCAGTGAGAAGGTAAAGTCTCTATCAAAGAGAAAGGGAAGCTTGCCAAGCACATAAGAAAGGACTTGGAAGTAGATCCCTCAGTTCCAGGTGAGACGTGAGACGGCCGGTCCCTAAATATGAGTGATGATAGGGCTGGAGTGATGTTTCAGTGGCGAAGGACATTTGCTGTTCTTGCAAAGGACTTGAGTACAGTTCCCATCACTCATGTCAGGCAACGCACACCCACCTGTAATTCCAGCTCCAGTTGATCTAATGCCCTTTCCTGGCCTCTGTGGGCACCTGTATACATGTGTGCACACCCACTAAAGACTGAAATAAAAAAAATATGAAAGTTAAATCTTTTAAAAGTGCTGACAATTTTATGCTGATAAATTTTGAGATACAATTTTATGTGGCAATAAATGACTAACACAAAATCCTGTGCTGTAACAGCATATCAGTTTGAGTATGTATGAAAAAATTATCAGATGACAGAGAGCCTGTTATATAGCTTTGCTAACTAGATAATAGTTTACTAATCAACATTAACTGTTTTAATTGTCTGAGTTAGAATTGAAAAGCCTTTTTCTCTATGCAAAAGAATGTCTTACAGATTTCCTTACATACTCCTGTGTGGAGGGGGAATTTGTGGGAGGAATTATGCTAGACCAAATAGGCATTATTCTTTTTGACACTCAGTGATTATATTCATGCTGACTTGCTTAGATTTATTTTACCGAACAGACAAATTATGTCCTTATGTGCTACGTATATGAAAAACTCTGATCTATATGGCTATCAGTGGGTTGCTTACTGCTGAGGGTAATTTCATTCTCCTCAATTTTATGTAGACCCACTTATCACCAATTTAACACACTCGACAATTACTGGATTAAGCATATTTACTTTTACTTTCAGTAAAATTTTTGCTATTACTTTATATGCAATCTCATTTCTAACTTGATATAAGCAGTAATGTAGAACAGATATTTTTAATCCAAGCAGTGAGACACTTTGAAATATTTATGCAATATATTTTTCAATTTATACAGCAATTGCATCACATGCATTCCAGTCTCTTAAGGTTTGGGTTTTAAATTATTGATTATAAGTAGCTCAACTTTGACAGCCAAAACTTTCCATTCATGTTGGTAAATTCTATACTTCACAAATGGCTTTATATCTCATGTTTGTGTGCACTTAACTAATCCCAGATAAATAATAATTGCGTTGTAAATATAATATGGCATCTCTTCACATTAATAAATGACTGCAACATAAAAAGAAAGGAATAAAAATTATATATCAGTTATACTATCATAAAGAGGGGTGTTTTGTTTTGGGTAGTTTTCACAAAACAGTGGCACCTAGTGGTCTGTCCAAAGCATCTTCCCAAGTTTTTCCTAGTTTTCTTTGTAGCTGTAGAACTTCCCACAGCTGGGTTAGTTCCTGCTTATATTTAGTTATATCTTTTGCTTTCCTTTGTTTTTTTCATTTTGTTTTGTTGTTTTTTTTATAAAATTAGGTTGGCCTATGTTTCCATTGTATGCATAAGCCAATGCCTACTGTACAATGGTTACATGTACTGTGGTATGGTTATTGTAATATTGAGCTTCATGTGTGACTGTGCTAAGGAGCTACTGCTAAACATCAGGCAAATTGCCCTTTTCATTTTTTATGTTATTAAATTATTATTATTATTTTTTACAATTTATTAATTTTACATCCCAATTGTAGCCTCCTCCCTCAACTCCACCTGGTCCCACTTACTTTCATAAACACCAAACAAAGTACTGTCTTAGGACAAAGGGCTATAAAAAGAAATTAACTTCTAGGTGAAATAAAACTTGTTCACTGCTTCTCTAGCAGGGCAGTCATGTGCTATTTTATGAATATGAAATGCCATGAATGTTGCTGCTATGTATATGAATGTTCTTTATACATAAACCATCTGTTAAGCATGACCACAGTGTATTCATGCTTTCAATGATTTGTTTGGTTGCTTTGTGATAGGGTATCACTGTGGCAGGTTGGCTTAGAACTCATTATATACCCCAGCCTGGCTTCAGTCTTGCGTTAGTTACCTTGCCTCTGCCTCCCCAGTGCTGTGATTATAGAGGTGACGTGTATGACCAGTTTTTAACATTCTTAAATATTGCTCATTGGTAGAAAATGATTGACACCATCATCCTTTCCACAGCAGGGTATGTACCAGCTAATTTCAGCAAAGACAAAACATTTTTCTATAGAAAGAAATTAATCTAATGATCAAACACATTTTTTTTTCCTTTCAAAACAGATCATTTTATTTGCTTGATTTATCTACCTGATCTAACCCATAAACAACAAAGTGATATTGGTTTCAGATACCAGGGTATCATTGTGTTTTTGAAAAATAAGTTCACTCATGTATATTAAATGTAAAAGTTAGCTCTAACTATCATTATATTCTAGAAATGATGTAAAATAATTATAATGGAAGTACACTCAGAAATGAGTTGGAAAGAAAATATTAAACAGTCATAGTTACAACTACTACCATGCTTGCTACATAAAACAAGGAACTTCACAGTATTATGATTTGGAGGCTGATTATGATATTTTTACAAATTTATATTATTGGATTTGATTCTCTTTTGAATCACTTGCTGTTCAAATATTTTATGCAACATATATATTTATATTAACAACCAAAGGAGACAAAAATTGAGGGTGTTTTTTTTTTTTTTAGGAAACTATTGATGTTATACTCAATAATGGAAAAAATTAGGCCTTAATAAGAAACTTTTAAAATATAATTATTTTTATTTTGAATGTATATGTATGCAAATATGTAAGTATGTATGTGTTGGCATAATGTTTTGTGGACTAAAAAATAATCAATGTCAAAGCAACTTTTCTAACATTGATTCCTTATGTAAATTTGTTTAGATCTCAAAACTCATTCACATAAAAATATTATTCTATTTCATGGCTGCTAAAATAGGAAAAATAAAAATGGAGAAATAAGATCCTTGCTAAAATTTAAATAGAAAATGTAGAAAGATACTACTTCATGATTAGACATTAAAAGTCATGTAATTTAGTTTAATCATCAACACTCCAAATATCAAACAAATTGAGAGGTACAAATGGAGTAAAATATAGTGCCAGGTAGTTTCTAATTTCAGGAATAATGTGGGAAATGACTCAGAAACCCTGGCTGTAAATATGCATGAAATTATTAGCAGCTGTATCAGAATGCTTATGTGTTTTGAGTCTCTTTCAAAATTATAAGGCACATTATTAAGATATTATTCCTCTAACAAAAGTATTTCTGGACAGTGATTTTTTTTCTTACAATTAAAAAAGTGGCTCTAAAATATTGAAGTACAACTTGGAGAAGAAACGCTGTCCATCTGTGTTTAGAAGACATTCACCATTAAATGTGGAAAAAGAATACACGAGTTTCTCAAGCACTGTTCATGGATTGTTTCAGAGCTTCCTGGCCTTCCCTAGTTATTTGCATCTCTTGTTTTCCATAAAGAATGGATACCAAAGCAAAAAAGCGCAATGGATACTCATCTGGTGGGGCAGACTTTGATGATAATTAGTAAAAAGAAACCACAGGTGACAGGCAGTGGTTTTTCTCTGTATTCTGCTTCCTAAGGAACTGTTTCATTTCATCAGTTTTTAAAGAGACTATCCAGGAATGACAGTCTACATGGTGACACCGTTTTGCATTTCTTTCCAACCCTCTTTGCCTCGCTTTCTTTTTCTGTCACTTTAATGCAATAAGATTGTGCCTTCATTTCCTTAGTCCATGGACATAAAGGCCCTTGCTACCTCCCCAAAGAGCACACACTAGGGACCTTCTGAGTTGAGGCTATGTATCGGAAATTTTATATTGCTACTGTAATTCACAAACATAAAATCTATTAGTGGGTCTAATTTGAGACAGAGTCCTGATAGGTAGTACAGGAGATACTAAGACTCAATAATTCTCCTGCCTAAAGTGCTTAGGGCTGGGATCACTATCAGAACTTTTAGTATATAACTACACCTGTCAAAGGTGCTGTTTTCCTCAAATATGCCTTACTGTAATTGCTCTCGACTGAGACAGAATTGGGAGAACACCTTTGTATTAATGATAACGGTGGAGCGATATCGTGAGCTCAGCTTTGCACATTTAAACTGAAGGTAACTTACTAAAGACTCCTATATCAAGAGAACAGTTGATTGTGTGATTATAGATTTTTTGAAAGGGAGGTAGGTCCAAGATGGAGACACAGCATCAAGAGGTCATACCACACCAGGAAGTTAGATAAGATCCCCTAAAACTGAATGTTTGTTTAAGGATATGATCCTAATTGATGAATCAGTCAATTTCTCAATTTCCAGGGTAAAAGACTGAAAAGGTCCAATTGTTTAAGGAGATGCTTTTTATAGAAAAAAAAAAATGTAAACCAGTGTGTGTGTTGGGTTTGAAAAGAACAGAAAAGGCATGAAAAAGAATTTGGAACACAGAATGCATGCTGACTATTGAAATGTCATTAATTCCAAACGGAGGGTGTACAAGTCCCCTGTGTACAACTGTATTTTTGTATAATTTACGCAGTCCTCGTATGTTCTTTAGATTATGTCTAGATTATTCCCAACACCTAATGCAATCTTAATTATATATGTGTAATATATAGATGTATAAGATATATTAATGTGCATGTGTGTAATTTACATTATATAAGCATATTTGTAATATATAGATGTTATACTGTGTTATTTAGGAAATATTCATAAGAATTAAGGCTTCTGAAGGCCACACACAAGAGAATTGGCCTTACCCGTCTTAAGGGCTAACAACCAACTCAGCTACCACTCAGGCCCAGGTCCAGGGCCCTGAGTTGGCCCTCCCCAACATCTACTCCATCTGTGAGCTGCTGGAACATGCAAAGGAGCTGGTCCTACAGGATCGCCATGACTCAGGGCAACAGCAGGTTATTCAAGGGAGTCTAGATGAATATCCAGTGTTGATGGTGTAGCAGAAGCCAGAAGCTTCAAACTAGAACAACGACTCATTGCAACGAACATTTGCAAGTAAAGCCGTTTGGGCAAAAGAGGATACTCTGTGATACACTAGACCTCCCAATGCCACTATGTAGAATGAATATGTGATGGAGAGACAGAGAAGATGGAGGCTAGAGTAGAACAAGCCTGGCAGCACTGGAGTCGCAACAGATGTGACTAGTATGAGGAAAAGGCTGCAATTGATAAAGGAGCAGGTCAATGCCCAGAGGTCAGAGGTCAGAAAGATATAACTGTTTTCCTTTTTTAAAAGAAATATTTTATTTGGAGTGTAAGTATAGAAGGACTGGGAATTGAGTGGGATTGGGGTACATGATGTGAAATTCCCAAAGAATCAATCAAGAAATAATTTTTTTAAAAAGGATTAAGACTCGATTTAACGCAGATGCTTTTTTTTCCCTGAAATTGCCGGGATGCAATCGGTAGACTCCGCAGGTAAAGGCTGCCTGCGAATGGAGGTCTTGTCTGTACTCAGATCCACTGTGGAGAGTGCTGTTACACTTCACAAAGGACTCCTGTTTCTGCGTGCACGCTAATATGGTTGTGTGAAGGTGGCAAATATAGGACTTTAAACAGTGGCAGATGGTTAAGTTCTAACCCTTTTACCTACTGGTATAAATTTATACTTGCCTGGATATTTCTGGCTATAGTGAAAGGGGCATAGGAATGATGGGACTGTGAACCATTAAGTCACAGTCCACTGCAGATACAGCCATTAATTGTATCCATAAGGATATCCAATAAAGCATTTTTAAAATATATGCTGAATTACATATTATCCAAAATAGAAACATAGGAAATATGAATAGATACGTGGTAATATACAGTAATATGGAAACTATGCTAGTAATCCAGGAAGGAACTTTACGGGACAGGTGTCAGGGCAGTTTGTTTGTTTCTAGTAACCACATTGTAAATCTACAAGGAGAGCAACGGTGAGAAAAATATAAAGCCTCCCTTAATTAAAACCCAGAGGAAATATGTAAAGCCTGCTGGAAAACTGTAGACTTTGAAATTAAGAGTTTATTAATTTTATTTATTTTAATTTTCTGCAATGTGAAGAAGTGACTCACTTTGTAGCTCTTGACTGGAACTTTCTGTGTAGATCAGGCTGGCTTCAAATGGGTGATCTTCCTGCCTCCCACTGGAGGTATTATACTCATGTCCCACCAAGCTTGGCTTAAAATTAAAAGTTTGAAGGTGGAAAAATCATTCATGTCAAGTTCTGCATTCATATTTTGTAATGCTAATGTTTAACATTTTCTAATTCAAGTGTTGAAGTGTGATAATAGAATTTTAAATGATTGATGTGTGTAATTTTCAATGATGTTTTTGATATTTTCAGGGTACTATTTATTTCTCACAAGCAAATTATGTGTATGGGTGGTTATTTGTGCAATTCTTTTACATTGAATGGAAGAATAGAACCCTTTGTATTCATGGAGATATTCGGAAGCCTGATCTAAAGATACAAAACTGCTCTCAGAAAACACTGGGAGAAAACAGGCTGCATTGTTCTTCCTCAAAGAGTACAAAAGGCAATCAAAGCCATGTAGTAGGATATGGTAATTACTACAAATCTTGACAGGACGCTTAAGATTAAACCAAGGAGAGATAAATGCTTTTCTGCAGACATGTTTTTCTGAAAATTCCAGTAAGAGGTTGAAGGGGCGATGGTGACAAACTTGTTTCACACTTATGCACAAACCAATCTGTCGGCAGAATCCCCTAAATCTCTGTTTTTTGAATTAATGTATGGAATAGAGAATCACAATTGATTATTGGAGAGAAAGCAAATAGATATGTCAAAATGGGGGTGGGGGCGGGAGACGGAGAGGAAACAGTTGAAACGAACATAATAAGATGCTATTTGTGGAATTGCTTTAACATGTCAGGATTTGAATAAGTAGAAACACAGCCTTTCAACTTAATTTACATGACAGCCTCCCCAAAGGAAGATGAACTAAAGACTCTGGAAACAAGTGTCCTTGCTGTTCTTCCATTGCACCTTTTGTGCATTCTTTCACAAACTGTCTTGGAGGTTGGATAGGTTAGAGGCAATCTTCCTATTCATGTTTTAGTAATTTTAAAATTAACTCCTCTCTGCTACTTTTCAGTTACTGATAACTAAGTCTGTAATTTAAACATCCAGAATGCTACATTTTAAAAGAAATCTGACAGAAAAAAAAGTTGAGAAATATTAAACGTAAAAGAAATAGGTTAAAACCCAATGCTATCTTTAATATCAGTTAAAATAACATTCTTTTAATCAGAATTTTGGTAGCTAAATAACCATATTAGAAGTTACGGCCACAGCTCTAGAGCAGAAGAGGACCTGTTGCCTTGTGATATTTTCTTGCTCTGTCTTTAAGAGGTCATCTCTCAATTGTGAAATATTGCTATCTTAAATTTTCCTAATCATTTTTACCTTTACAACCTTCTGGCTTTGCCAAGATGAAAGTATTTATGGTTTATTTTAAAGTAATGAATCTCAAGATCTTGTCTTGAGATCAATGGAATAATGAATTTTATTTCTCATTTAATGTTCATGATAGAAAATCTGAGAAGTCCACATTTTGCTTTAAAAATAAAAATAATACATTCATTATCTTAAGCCACCTAGTTCATGGATTTAAAAAAATATTGGGCTCAGGAACATAATTCATTCATCATTAACATAGTGAGCTGTCACTGTAAATGTCATTTTTATTTCCTTGAATGAGGGGATGAGATGAGAGCCATACCCAAGCTTTATTAATACATGTCTTGGGTTGATCCCAGAGTGTTTCTATCTAAATGTCCATAAGCCTATGCCTAGAAGCTTTTAGCCTCCATGCAATCTTATCTTTTGCAAGCCCGGACCTTAAAGGCTTTAGCTTCCAACCTCTGTAGGCTAAACTAGGTCTAGAATGTTTTCAGCCTCTGAGACTGCTGAATAAGCTCACCCTTTGTAGTTCTTTTTGAACTCTGGCTGGCTGGTTCAACTCATCTGTTCTGGATCAACACTCCTCTCCAGGCTGACTGATCCAAACTGGCTTCTCTACACTTCTTATTGAATTGCTCTACCTAGAAAATACTGCGTCTGAACTTCACAAAACTGGATTACATGAACTCAACTGCACTCAACTGAACTACACTGAACTGTATTGTCCTCCCAAACTCTACTGTACTGTCTCCATGAATTCTCTTGTTCTCTCTTTTTTTTCAGTGCTATCATATTTAAATAAGTGATTTTATTAAACTCTACTTACTAAAGTTCCTTTAAAGGCAGATTAATGCTGAAACAAAGTTTTATGAATTCTATGACTTATGTCTTTCTTCAGTTTCTTTATTTGCTAAACAGTTACAACTCTATTTTAGCAATCATCACAGGCAATGCAGTTATAGTGATCAAGAGAAACACAGATTTTATTCAATATAATTTAGAGTCTAGATGGAAAAAACATTGTGAAGTTCCTCTACAAATTATTATATGAAAATGATTCAACAAGTAACTACAGACTGAGATAAGTGTTTGGTAAGGACAACTAACATTTAAAAAAAGCTTGTAAGAATGATTCTGACTAGTCATATCATAACATTTATAATGCCAGCACTTGATAGGTGGAAACAGAAGGGTCTGGAGTCATCTTCTGCTACATAGAAAATTAGATTTTCATAGTACACTAGGGTACATGAGAACTTTCCCAGAAAATAAAAAAGACTAAGAAAATATGAAGAGGAAGAAAGAAATAGAGAGAAAGAGAAAGGGACACACACACACACACACACATGCTCACACACACACACCAGGAGAAGAAGGGAAAGAAGGAAAAAGGAAAGGGGTGAATTGGGGGGGAAGAGGGGGTTTGCTGATACTAAAGCAAAACAGAACAAAATTTAAGAAGTTCCCTAGAGAACACACATTTGAACAAGCACACATAATTAACATATATGACTTAAGCAAGAAGGAGGAATAGAAAGAAACCACTGGAGATAAACACAAGAGAAAGTGTGCCATGCAAAAGTAAAAGACTTGAACAAGAAGGCCTTTATAAAGACATGTGAAAAGCACAGTATGGGGGGGGGGAATGTAAGTGTACAGAGTGTGATAGTGTAATGCCAGGTTCACGGAATCCTCAGAGACCACCAGGAAATGACTCGATGCAATAGCAAGAGAGCTTTATTACAAGAGCAATTGAACTTGGGACTGAAGTCTCACTGATGCAGCAGTAGAGAAGTGGGACCCCGATTCCTGAGTGAGCAGGGTTTTTAAAGGGAAAGTTTGTGGTTAGAGGGTTTCCATGACAGCAAGCAGGGGGACACATGTTTCTATGACAGCAAATGGGGGGGGCATATGTCCTTGATGTAAAAGTTAGAGGGGTGAGGTGACCTTCCCTAAGGCACAATTGCCTAAGGCACATGATCACAATTGCTATTTTTCTAAACTATATCTGAAACCTTGGGGAGAATTTTCCCACCTGATTCCCAACCGATTCTCATTAATTATTGCCAGGGAGATTGTCTCTATTTTCTATGAAGCATTTATTCTTTAATATTTCCTGGAAGCTATTGCTAGGAGAGTTAACTTTGTTTTCTGCCAAGTGTACATTGTGTGATATTTCCTAGTACCTGAATTCAGCTCCCTGTCAAGATGGCTCTTTATTTCAAAATGGAGTTATACTCAGGCTATTATACCCAGGCTAACTTAAACTCTTCAATACAAGCATAGTGAATGGTATGTCCACTGAGGTCTCGTAATCTCTTGCTCTCTCTTTGCACTGCTCTTAAGTAGCTTCTCTCTCCTGTCTGTTCTCTTGAGAGTTGGCTGCATTCTATCTCTGACTCATTCTGTCAAATCTTTCTCAGATTCATCGCTTTGTCTGTCCCTAAATTAGACATCGCTGTTGGGGATTAAAGCTGTGTACTTAATTCCATCCAGAGGAATTATGGGTGTGTTTTCAAGTTAGTGGGATTAAAGGAGTATACTAAGGATATGTCTGTATTCCAGACAGCTCACACAGACCTGAACATAATCCCTTGTCAAGGCAGCCATGTTACTGGATTAAAATTTCACTACATGCCCCATTTCATTGGATGAAACAATAAAAAAAAAACAAGTTTATTGTTGGACCTTTCACCACCACTATAAATTATTCAGTGGAATAATTTTCTCCCTTGTATTACAAGGAGCCCTTAAAGGCTATTGAGAATGGGCTTCTCTTCAATGGAACCTACCTTCATTCTGGGTAAAAACATAATATTCTTATCTGCTTCAAAGATTAGAACATTATGTAACATTGTCTCTTTCCCTAAAAGTTAATCCAGGTCAGTTTGTCAGTTTCTGAGCTAGCTAAGAGATTTCCCCCACCCCTCAAGAAGATAAAGTAAGGGAAAGACTAATTATCTCCTTAAAGGCATAACCCACTTCTTCTTCCCCCCAAATTCCCTCTGTTTGGTGCCTTATGGAGTTGCTGACCTGCAAGTCTGTTGACTCTGCCTGTTTTTTTCTGAATCCTAACTCCAGTGCTGAACATGCTGGCCTAACTCTAAAGGCATAGTCTTCCCTCTTCCTTTTCTAAATGTCCTGTTTCCCCGTGACTGCTGAGATTCACAGCTTGCCTGTCCTTTTGTATTTTCTCAAACTCTAACAAAATTATTCCAAAGCTTCCCACTGGGTATGTTTTTAAATTTTTATTATCGTGATGTCAGTGCCCCCAAGTTTCATTCCAAATCTCTAGCAGAACGCATGCCTTTCCTTTTTGACCTCTATCCAATGGACCACAAAGATATCCTCCGACCTTTCTTCCCTCAGCTTATCCCACTATCCTGGCCTCTATCATCAGCAGGCACTCCCTGTGAGCATACCAGCTGACCAGGCCAAAAACAGGTAAGCCAACTGACATAGCTCCCTGTCTTCCTCCAAACCTGGTCTCCAAGACACATCCCTGTCTCACATGGGATGACATACACATTTCATAAAGAGCGTCAATGCAAACATGTTTTGAGGTTTGTTGTACTCATATGGCTGAATTAACTATAATATGAAAACTTTTTCGAATGCATAATTATGGCAAAATATATATGAGTTGATGTCAGACTCTTAAAGTCTTGCTTCAGTGCTGGTACTGAAAAATGAGTTGAACCAAGTTTCATTTTTTTGTTTTTTTCACAGGTTGTTTTCCTGTCATCTGTGAAGCCTGCAGGGACACTCCATAAACCATTAAATAAATGGTAATCAACTTACCATCTACAGACCAGAGAGGTTAGGTATAGAGGAAGGGATGAGGGAAGACATATGGATTACCATGAGAGGGGGAAATATAATAGATTTTATGAGTGGACTGTGGGCAGGGGAGGATGGCAATACAAAATGGAAACAGGTACATCAGGTGGGGAGAGAGAGAAAAAATGTGTTGAGGGAGGGAATACAGGGAGAGACAGCTGAAAGCAAGGGACATCCGAGGGACAATATGGAAACCCAGTGCAGCAGTAACTTACTGAAATATATAAAGGCAATCCTAATGACGTCTCCCGACGATGGGGCAGAAGGAGTTCTAACTGGCCATCTGTTGTCACCAAAGGAAGTTTGTCTTACGAGGACTGGGTTTGTATTCAACTTAGTTCCTGGCCAAAGAGATCACATGATAATCCTCAAACAACCCAAGCTATTGCATTTGCAAAGATAATGAGTTACTGTTTGCAAACTGACAGTGTGGCCCAATACCCACCCAGCTCATTGAATATGGGGAAAATCAAGCTGGTGCCTAAATGGAGTTTTTACCCCTATGTTCTAGTGTCTTTGGTGTGAAAAGGTACTGTACAGGCTACCAAAAGTGAAATGTAAACACCAACCCAACCATAAAACCTTTGACCTACAATCTGTCTAACTTGAGGGATATGCTAGGGCAATGGTGGCACAGAACATGTGGAAGAGGCCAAGCAATGTCTGATGTGACTGCCCACTCCATGAGATAGAACCTGTACCCAACACTGCTTGGCTTCCAGGAACCAGAGACTAAATGGCCCCGAAACATATGATAAAACCAAACACTACTGGTCTTCAAAAGAAAAGTATTAATAAAAGGACTCCTAATGATATTCTGTTATGCTCATAGATCAGTGCCTTATTCAGTCTTCATCAGAGAAGCTACCTACTGCAGCAGACAAAAATAGATCCAAAGACCCCTAACCAGACATTATGCAGAAAAAAAGGAGTCCTTGGAGAACACGGCTCTAAATGGTATATCTCCATCAAATCTCTCTCCTCTGCAGTCAGAGAACACTGTGGAAGAGGAGACAGAAAGAGTGTAAGATCCAGAGTGAATGGAGGAAACCAAGAGAACAACATCCTCTGATCAACTGAACAAAGCCACATGAACTCAAAGAGATAGAGGCAGGAGGCACATGGCCAACATGGGTCTGCACCAGGTCCTCAGCATCTATATTATAGCTTTTAGCTTAGTATCTTTAGGAACTTGTGAGTATGTAAATGAGTGAGTTGCTGATTCTTGTGCCTTCTCTTGGGCCTCTTTTCCTTCTGTTGGTTTGCTTTGTCCAGCCTTGATGTGATGGTTTTTTTTTGTTTTATCTTATTATATTTTATTTTGTCCTCTTTGGCTGTTATCGCTTAAAAAAGTATTTTGTAATGAAAGAAAGAAAGAGAGTGGGTCTAGAGGGAGGTGGAGAACAACTGGGAGAAGTAGAGGGAGAGGAAACTGTAATCAGGATGTATTGTGTGAGAAAATAATCTATTTTCAATAAAATGAGAAAAGTCAAATCTGACATTAGAAATTCTTTGGGTTGTAATAAAGGAATCTCATCTGCACATCAAAAACTGAATAAAGCTACTAGGTTGTTTCATATTAATTTAATTTTATTTTAATTAATGTTTTTGACATTAGAAATGTGTACTGGGTGATAAAATTAGGGAAGACGACCTGTGTTAGCATCCTATGATATACTGAATAGCTCACTGTTTTGGTATGATTTTAAATATGTCTGTCACAGTGATTCAGGTAAATTTTGAATACTTCTGAGACAGCCATGCATAAAGAATAAATTAGGAACCCAAGACTCCATTTTGCTTGGACAGCATGCACACAGAAACCTGTTGGTAACTTAGAATCCCACTCCAAACAATGGAATATGTGTCTCCTCTCAAAATCTCCCCTTCCTTGGACAGTGTCTATCAGTCTTCCCACTATGACCAGATATGAGAGTACAGAACAATCTTGCCAACCAGGTATTAAATATATGGATACTAAGGCAAACTATGTCCTCTGAATGAACTTCTATGGGAAAAAATCATATTTACCAATTTATTCCTATGCACAATTGGGCATGCTTATGATTTAAGTTATATGCATTGCAGGAATTTATGCTGTTTGGTAACCAAGCCCTTCTTCTCTTGAACTTTCTAAAAGGAAGCCCACAGTGTAGGGAGTGTGTTGAGATAATCCTTACTGAAGCCCAATAGAGAACTGCAAGTGGGGCATCAGTAACTCCTATGGCTCCTTGAAAGATCCTGATCCACTGCATGCAGTGTGGATCCAATAGGAACTCTTAGCACACTAGTGAAGTCTCAAAATAGATCCGTGGCTAAGGCAGTGACTGTTTCCGCCTTCTTTATAGAAGTCTCCTGACATGACCTTGCTTCCAACTCCCCCACCCATATTTCCTTATAGTTGAATCAACATGATTAATAGTTATTGGTGCTTGAAGCCAGCATGGGGTGGTCTGATTGGCTCTTCAATGCTAAAAAGGCTTTTACACTGTGTGATGAAGTTAGACCTGCAACTTGAGTCTGGTCTCTGGAGTCTGAGTCTAGGGATTCTGCATGGGGCCCATTGCCCCTCCCCTGGTTTCTGAGTCCCATACCCAAGCAATAATTGAAACCCTTGAATAAGCTTTTATTTAAGTGGCCTGCTGTGTTTTTTAACAATGTATTCAGTGTTTAAGACCACTGTGTTGACTAAAGTTACCTTGCTACCTTAAAAAATGACAGTAAAAACAAAGTAAAATTTTATGAACAAGACAAAGAACAAATTTCCTCATTAGCATACAAACCCAATAGGCCCTGCCACAGAGTTTATGATAATTCTTAAAATTGTTCTAAACTTGACTTTTCTAGCTGCTTTTGCTAATCTCTCGGGGCATTTTTCTCATCCAAATGCCAAAATTAAGCAAACCAACCTTCAGGTGGGTATTTGCTCCTCTGCCTTCCACAGGTGCTTGGTCTTATCATCTTAATGATATTCTGCCATCAATAGAAACGCCTTCATTATTTAAGAATACTACTATTTTTTTTTTAATTTTTATCTATTGAGACAGAGCATTGTGTCTTTTGGATTGGTCTGGACTTCATTATCAAATCCAGGCTAGCCTCAAACTTTCTGTCGTCTTGGCTTAGTCTGAGAGTTGGGATTATAGGTGTATAGCATCATGACCAGCCAAGGAATACTCTTTTGAGTAGAGTGTGTGTGTGTGTGTGTGTGTCTGTGTGTGTGTATGTATGTATTTCTGTGATGATTACAGGATTAGGCCTTAGGTGTTCAGGTCTCTACACTAGCCAACATTAAAATATACATCTATGGAGGAGAAATGATCTTATGTAGTTTATATAAAAATTTTCTTTATCTGAGGTTAAAAAGAAAGTGCATGGCTACAGGATGTCCTGGATTCTACACCTAAAAGTGGTTGAACTAGAATATTTTGTTACAAGTATTTTAACACAATAGAAAAAAATATAACCCAAATGTTAAAGCAATGCTGTTCTGTGTAAGTACAACTGTGTTAGAAAATGGAACTCATGCTTATTTCCACAGCTTAGATACAGGGTGAGTTTGTGAAGTGGAAAAAAAAATAGAGTGAGACACTGATGTCTCCTCACTTTCTCTTTTGCTCCAGCCTGCTCTCAGCCTGTGCTCCACTGAATCCAACCATACAGAGTTTGGAGTTTTAGCCTCTTTTACTTATACTTAAATCAGGGTCCTGAACTGGGTGACTTTATCTGGGATAGAGGAATCAGTCCTTAAGGGATGCCCAAAGTTCTGGGGAATATTTTGTTGACATCAACTTTAATAACCAAAGCAGACTTAAATGTTGACATTCTTGCGTATGAAAATGAGGGTGTGTGTGTGTGTGTGTGTGTGTGTGTGTGTGTGTGAGCGTGATGTACACATGTGTATGCAGGTCAGGTTCAGAGGTTTAGTTCATTACTGTCATGGAAGCATGGTATCTCCTGGGCTGACATGGTCTTGGAGATGTAGTGGAGAGTTCTACATCTAGATATGCAGACAGCAGAAAGAGAGAGCACCATTGGGTTAGGCTTGGGCCTCTAAAATGCCAAAGCCAATTCATTTTCCTAAACTATGGCCCACCAACAAGGCCACACCACCCAGTCGTGTCACCCCCTAGGGGCCTATGGCAGCCATTTCATTCCAACCATCAGATCCCTCATTCACATACACAGAGGACAGTTGAATACATTGAGTATCTGGTTCTAACATAATCCAGTATGTTACCTTGAGACAGAGTCTCTTACTGAACTTACAGCTAGGGTGGCAGCCAGAAAGCTATGATTATTTCCCTGTCTCATTTCCCCCACAGTGTGTAAAGGAGATTGACAGGCATTGTGTGTGATCGCACACCTGCCTATCTCTCTATATAGATGCTTGGGATCCTAAGTCTGTTCCTTTTGCTCTTACCCACGAATGCATCCCACTAGGCCTATATTTTTTTTTAATGTGAAGAAAAATTTAAGCCTCAGTAGAAAAACTAAATCATACTCTTTGAGTTTTGCAACTCCAAGTTCAATGAAAGCTATTTTTAAATTATATAAATTATCAGTAACTAATGGAAATTCTCAAAAACATTGTTTCTTGAAAAGTTCATTTTCTATATGGAGAAATTCTCCCTTTATTCCACTCTCCCCTCTACTTGTGGAAAAACAATTCTGTATTCATTTCCACATTTACATAAAAATTACTGATTTATAAATTGTCTGCTCTTTGGATTCTTAGTTTGAGCCAGCTTTAACATCTGCCTTGTTCTTTCATTGATTATGAGTTAAATAACATTTTAAACACCTGTTCATTTTTCAAATGCACACAAGAATCATGATTCTACTCCTTTGTAAAAATGGCATATTATCAAAGATAAGGGAAAACATTTATTTGTTGTTCACAAAAGAAGAAAAGCAAAATATAAAATAGGTTGTTACTTAGTCTTGTTTAATCAGTAGAAGAAAGCTAACACTGGAAATTGTAATCTTTAATATATTCTATGTTATTAACTGCATTGTGTATATATCAAAATACTGACATGTTTACCCAGATACATTGCTGTCTTTGAAGCCATTTCTTAATCAGAAATGTAAGCTGTCACTTATCTTTTAACCAAAATTTTAAAAGAACATGCAGTAGCACTCATAGGTAGCATCACCTTTTTAAGAGAAAATTATTATTTTCTACTTATTCTATAAGTAACATGTATATTTCTATATACTATTTTATATGTAATGTATTAAGGAAAAATGTAGTAAAAACTAACAATAGTTGAGCAACTAAAATTCAAACTAAGTTTAATAAAATATGATCAGCCTATTGTCTATACAAACAAAATATAAAATATAAAGCTCTTATTCTCCCTTAAAAATTTACTGCTAATACAAATGTGTGTGTGTGTGTGTGTGTGTGTGTGTGTGTGTGTGTGTGTATGCATGTGCCAAGAGACAGGAAATGTGTGGGAGGCATTTCTGAGCTTTGATTTTCAAAATGCATGCTTTAGCTTTTACAGTGTCTTTAATAAGCACTTTTGAGATGAAGTGAACATTTCCTTAAAAATGTAATGATGCAAATATAAAAAGAAATCACGTAACTATCAGGTTGCCAGGGAGAAATACAGTCTGCATTAGTTGTTCCGGAAACAAATGACTCAGAAATTTGATTACCTGCGTGACCTAGAACATATTCAAAGGCCAATCAAGGCTTCTACATACAAGCTACTATGACATATTCATCACATTTCACATATCCAGATACTTAATGACATTGATTGAGATGGTCAATGTTGAAGCTAATGTACAATAAACCTGCTTAGTAGCTAGGTCTCTGGGGGAGGCCTTGCCAAGATCTTTCATTCTCTTGGCTTCTCCATGTTAGGTGGCTGTATTATTTTTTTTTTTTTCATCAATTACACTTTATTCATTCTGCATCCCCCCATAAGCCCCTCCCTCCTCCCATCCCAATCCCACCCTCCCTCCTCCCTCTGCTTGCATGCCACTCCCCAAGTCCACTAATAGGGGAGGTTCTCCTCTCCTTTCTGATCTTAGTCTGTCAGTTCACATCAAAAGTGGCTGTATTGTCCTCTACTGTGGCCTGGTAAGGCTGCTCCCCCCCCCCCCCAGAGGGAGGTGATCAAAGAGCAGGCCAATCAGATTATGTCAGAGGCAGTCCCTCTTCACATTACTATGTAACCCAATTGGACTCTGAACTGCCCTGGGCTACATCTGTGCAGGCCCAGGGCAGTTCTAGGCTGTATTATTCTTTAGGTGACTGTATTGTTCTTTAGAGAAATTGAATCATTAGTGGATATATACTTACCTATTTAACCACCCATCTATTCCTTCATCATCTATCTTTCTCCATACAAATTTGAAATATGCATATCTAATAGATATGGAAATATATGTGAATGGAATTGGCTCATGTTTTTATGGAGTCTAACAAGTTCTATGTGATCTGCAATTAGCAAAGTGACAGTCCAGAATCAGCACTTCAATCTGAAGGCTAGTAGGTGCATAACCCAGAGATATTTCTCTTTGATTTCAAAAATAGGATAAATGTTGTTTTTATTTCCCAGATGTGACTGTTGTTTCGGAGACTTACTGTTGAATACACTCACCCTTTCTAGGTCTTTTGAACTCTGACTGGCTGGTTCAACTAAACTATTCTGACTCTATGTCCTCTCTAAGCTGACTGATTCAAATTGGCTTCTTTCAGCTTCTTATTGAATTGCTCCGCTTGACCTCATACTAACTTTGGCAATATGTTCTAATTTTCTGGTCACTTCTTATCTATTCTCTGGCTTCAACTGCCTCTGCATGAACTCATGAATGAACTCAACTCTAGCGCACTGCACTCACTTAACTGAACTCAACCCTACTCACCTGAGCTGATCGAACTGAGCCAAACTACCATGATCTAAACTGCCACTGCACTGTCTCTCATCTGACTCCCCACTGTCTATCAGCTGAATGACCTCGACTGAATTGACAGTCCACTCTACCGAACTTCTTCAGTACTGTACGGTACTGAACTCTACTTATTTCTCAACTGTACTGTCTTCTCTATTGGGCTCTCCACTATACTGTCTTCTCTACTTCTTCTCTCCGTTGTACCCCACTCTAGTCTCTCAGCTCTACAGTACTGATCTTAAGTAGTTTCTCTTCCCTGTCTGTTCTCATGAGAGTTGGGTGTATCCTATTCTGTCAAGTCTTTCTCTGATTTGTCATATTTTCTTACCCTCAGTCAGACTCACTCTTAAATATGACTGCCTCCTTTTACCAACTAACCTTATCTGTATTGTTACGGGTTAAACGTTTATACTAAGGATATGTCTGTATTCCATCCAGGTCATACTGTAATCTGCCATGTGTCTGCATTCTCTGCAGACCAAGAAGGTCTTTAGATGTGATTCCTTGCCAGAGCAGCCATGTTGTTGGTTTAAAATTCCTCTACAAAAAGGAAAGAGCTTGGGTTTCAGATCAACTCACTCAGACAAGAGAATTTCCTTCTTACTCAAAGAAGTGTCAGCCCATTTATTCCATCAGGCCCATGGACCATCTATACTCAGTTCCAATCCATCTAGAAGCACTCACAGAAACACATGCAAATAGAATTTGACCAGATGCCTAGGCACCACGGTCCACTCAAGTCAATTATAAAATTAACTATCACAGGAGATTCACAGGAGCCTGTTTTTTTTTGTGTTAACACATCTGTATGAACATATTCTAAAATTCTGCCTCTCTAGATGAAAGGAGTCTAAGAATGTTCATTTGTACCCATTGTTTCTAGTCAGAGTTAGCATTTACATATTTAAATAGCTTAAATGTAGAAAGCAGGTAGTCTGTTGGCCACTCATTTACATTTGATTTTGAATAAAGAAGAAAATATTTACTTTGCAGTATAGTGTTCTTGGTATCTATTCAGTGATTCTAGAAAAAGGAGGAAGATAAAACATTATTTCTTCTGGGAAGTAATGTATATAGAGGAAAATTGGGATGAAGAAATATACTATATAACAAAGATAAAGAAATAAGAATCAATATTTTTATTGTGTTTGTTATAGCTCCAATAATCTCACAGAACTTTTCATAAACTGAATCACTAAATTTTCACAATAACCCTATTTATAGGCTTAGTGATTCCTGATTCATAAAGAAGGTCTTAAGAACTATGGTTAGAAATGAAACTGTGATCTATTTGATTTTGAACACACTATATCTATACAATCTATCATCTTCTCTACTCTTGCCCTTTTTTCCAAAATATAAAATATGCTAAATGCCAAGTATTTTTCTATGTGTTCTTCTTCTGTTTCTTACTAGTTTAAACCACTCTTTAGACTTCTTAGCAAATAATACCTTCAGAGTTAATATGCATGCACGTACGCATATACCTTTTCGTTAAACCCTGTCATTATGAATACAGTCTAGAATCTGGCCTCTACTAGATCAACTCCTATGATTAAGATTCTTGACTCACAAAATTAGAGAGCAGAACTTGTATCCATGGTGACTCCACGATGAGCTGACACCTGGCAAAGCTCACTCGGAAACATCTTGTCAGCCTCTTTAAGAAAAGCACATGAAAGAGAAACAGGATAATGAAAAATCCATTGAACAGCAACTCTCACATAACAGAAGTAAAAAAAAAAAAAAAAGAACCAAACACATGTTTATTTCCTGTGTCCAAATTATTGTGGAAGCAAAGATGAACAAAATATAGCTCTTACTCTCATAGGGCAAGGGTTTTTGATTAGAAGAAATATAAATATATATATATATTAAGACCTGAGTATGTATCACCTGAGGATTCTTTAAATTCTGTGTGTATGTGTGTGTGCTTTTGTGTGTATCTCCAATGCATTCCTGTGTGGTTGCTCATTCACAGGAACAGCTTGTGGAGTTCAGAGAAGGACCTCTATCATAAATATTCAGCCACATTCTACTTTGTATTAGAAAGAGGATGTCTTATTGGCCTTGAACTTCGCTAGTTCAGTAGCAAATAGGACGGGTTAGCTGGCTTTCATGATTCCAGTGTTCCTACAATCTTACCATCCTGGGATTACAGACTTATGCTGCCATGCCATGCCTTTTATATGGATCCTAGTAATCTATACTCAGTCCTTGTGTGTATAAGTAACTAATTTATTGCCTGAACAATTTCCTCAGTTTTGTTATATGTTCTCATAACTCTTATAGTTTTCTTTTGTATTCACCATCACATTGTATTTAAAAGACAGTTAAAAATTTCCTGTGGTAGTAATCAAACACCCTACCACTGAGCTATTTCTCTAACCAGATAAATTTAATTTTATAGCAAGACAGGGTTTTACTAAATTCTTCAGGCAGCCCTTAATTCCCTATATAGCGAAGGCAGAGCTTTATCTTGTGGTCATTCTGAGGACTTGAGTAGATGGGATTACAGATATGCACATCATGCCCAGTGAGTTATTTACTTAATTAGTCCATTACTCTCCAGTAGACCATACATAGAGGAGACAGAAACTTTCTCTCTTCATCTAATGTTTAATAAAACTTAAACATATAACTTGTTGAAAACAGAATAAATTATTCAAAGATTTGGTCCAGGGAGAGTAGAAAGGAAGCAATAATACAGGTCTGTGAATTCAGAAATAATTAGGTTGGTATAGATGTAAAAGTTTTCAGAAATTACAAGAAAACTTTGAATTAAACATGATTACTTTTTAGGTCCTGGTGGCTTAGGTAGAGCGAGAAGCAAGAAGGACTCATGCTGATGGGTTGGTTGCATTTTTCCCACTTATAGCCATCATGAGAATTGCTCAGGGTTGAGGACAGAACTTAAACCACCAACAGGGATGGAGTAGGACCAGCAGCAAAGGAAATATAAAAGGGAAAGAAAGCCTGAGGGCAGAGATTCCAACGGTAAGTAATGGGAATACTGTTTGTTATAAACTAGCCTATGAAAATTTGCTTCGCTAAGGTGATTTGTTCTTGCATTTCTATGCTATTCGATGGATCATGTTCCACTAGAACCTGGACCTGAGTGATGAGCAACGGTATACCTGGAGGGAGCACTTTTCATCTGCTTATATATGATTTTGACAGGTTCTTCATCATTCCTGCTTTTTTAAAAAAATTCCTTTCTAGTATAAATATAATTTAGGCTGATTTTGCATTATTGTGTGTCACTGTGCATGTTGTGTGTGACAGAGAATGCAAGAACAGTACATATATGGTTGTCAGGGGCAACTTTTGAGAGTCCATTCTCTCCTTTCACTGTGTCCCCAAAATTAAACTTAGATCATGTGTATTGTTCAGCAAGAGCATCTAATGGCTGAGCCATTACAATGGCTTCCAAATTTCAGTCTAGAACCACAGGCTTCATTTTCATTGTCTTCCTTTCCATATTGGTCCATCTTTGACGAAGGAATCCTTCATTGAAGATATGAACATCTTCCCTATCTTCTTCAACATCTCTTGCCATCATTCCTTGCACAGTTAACACCCATTTCTCTACTCTCACCTCGTTCACTAGGCTGATTCCCATATGGAATTCTTTTGACTTCTCTTCCATTTTCCTACCACGAACCAAATACTTTTCAACATGAAAGTCCTAGAATACCTTCCTCATAAACATAAAACATCACCAGAGCTCCAGACCAGCTCACTCTGTTATTCTCGAATCACTTCCTACTACTGATGTCTGCAGTGTGCAGACTCACCTCATAGCTTTTAGACAGAACTGCAGAGGACAGACAAACTTAACATTCTGTGCAGCCCCATTATGATAATGTAAATTAACATTTCCCTTGATGCCTATTTTATTACTACTTTTCTTAGTGGAAAACATTTGTTCTACACTGGGAATAGCTGGGGACATTTAACTAGGCTAACTTGATTTTATGTTGGCCATGCAGTCATCTATACTATACTGCCTGCCACATTCCTTTAGGAGAAGCATAGCACCAAGGGGAGATGTTGGGCTATGGGTCACGCCTGTACTGCACGATTTTCCATTCTGAGGTCCTCAGGTTCTCCTCTCACATTTTTTCTTATCAGAGATTTAGTGCTTGCAGATTTTGTTCCTGGGATCAGAAGAAAAGAAAATATTTTTCTGGTTGTTTAGGCCTGAATTCTCTGAAGAATTGCCACTTAAATAGAGATTTTCTTTACATCCTTTCTGCTTTTGCTGTGTAGAAGCCTTAAATTAATTGGAAAGGACTTCATTCATTGATAATCTTTTGTTCATTAGTGTATTCCTGTGGGTGCTTCCAATTTTCACTTCATATAGCTACAGGTAATCATGTGCCTGGCATACAGTAAGGTCTTTGTAAATACTATTGAGTGAGTTGGCAGCAATGGAGGGTATAAATGACATTAAAAAAAAAAGTCGTATAAAGGAAGAGCCCTTTTAGCTTCAAAAAACGCAACACATAATGTAAAAAGATGCTTTCACATTTGTAGAAATGTTATGAATCAAAATGTTATTCATGGTTGAAGTACCACAAAATATCAGAAGTAACTTCAGGAAAAAAATGCTTTTGTTTTTTGAGACAGGATCTCGCAAACACTGTAGCATTCATATCTTTGTAGATATGAATAAATTCACTATCGTTTTCAGCATCTCTTGCCATTGTTCCTCATACAGTTGACAATGTTTCTCTACTCTCACCTTGCTCACTAGACTGATTCCCACATGGAATTCTTTAGACTGCTCTTCTACCCTCATATCTGAACCAAATACTTTCCAATATGAAAGCATTTTTTAGGTCTTATCATCTTTGATATCAGACCACCTCCAAGCTCTGGCTGATGACCTGGAACTCACTCTGTAGAACAGGTTGGATGAAAACTCAGAGACCCACCTGCCTCTGCCTCCAAGTTTGGGGATTAAAGGCACATTGAATTACACTTAGCTAAGAAAAACTGTATAGCATATAAGTTATCAAAAAGTACACAATCTATATCTCACTTCACAATCTCTTGCCAAAGTTATTCTGGACTAAACACTAGTATTTTCCTGAAAGCCTCAAGCATGTTCAATTAGAGAAATGTAAGAGAATTTTATTCGCATTTTTCTCCTTTGTGGCTTTTGTTTTTTCATAGTCTCAATTGCCTTTTCTATTTAAAAGTTTTTTTTCTTATCATAATTTCTATTTACTTTTCAACTAATGAAGTTTGTTTGCCTTTAATTCGTGCTCTTCTCCTGCCATGTTCCCAATGTATATTTGTGAAAAAGAGTAGGCCTGGCCCAGTATAATGAATAGTTTCAATTGTCAGCTCAACACAATTTGTAATCAATTACCTGCTTTGAGTTTCAAAGAAGGATGTTCTAGATCACACTAACCTATGGGCATGTCTGCAAGGGATCGTCCTGATCCCACCCTTCACCCCAAATTGATATGAGAAGACCCAACCTGTCCTGGATTATATAAAAGTAGAGAAAGTCAGCGGAACAAGAAGTATGCATGCATTCATTTCTTCCTTTTTTAGACTATGGGTTTGATATGAACAGAAACTATGAGCTAAAACAAACCCCTTCTCTCCTAAGTTGCTCTTAACAAGATATTTTATCACAGTAATACAAATGAATCTAGGGCACCCATTTCCTTGGCAAAGTCATAGGACTCTGCCACACTCATTCTTGCCTAAGGAAGTGTCACCTGCTCACTTTGTGGTGCTGTTGGTGGCAGTTCTGTTTTGAAAAGACAAGAGTCATGAGAATCCATATGTCTTGTTTCAGATCAACAACAAAGACACTCATGTATAATAAACATAGTCAAAACCTGAAAAGCTTACTGATACCACAGGGGCATCTGGAATATATTATCACTTCTAATAAGTGTGTGGAGTTAATTCTCATTGTCATCATAGGCCTGATCATCACACGTGGAGGATGTAACACTTGCCTAAATGCTCTCAAGCATAGGCAGCAGCTTGAATCAACACAGCTTCATTCATTTCCAGGGTAAGACTGTTCCTATAATTTTTCTATCTAGATTCTACTTTCATAGCTTTCATTACAAAATTATTGGTGCAGGTAATTAATACACTTATTAAATTAAATTTTTCCTTTAAAATAATTGTTATTTTCTGTAAGAAGTACTTTACATGTAAAATTTTGAAAATTGTTTGTTCTGTCACATAAAGCATTATATGTTGTAGAAGCTGCAATGGAGTATCATGACAATTGTTTTTATTCATACTTCTGTACAGGTATATGATTGTGTAACAGGTCTATGCTGACATATATGTTTCCAAACAAGATGAAGAGAAAAGAGAAAAAGGGTTTTGTCAGGAAGCACATTGGAGATACTTATTTAAGCACTTTTAGTTGTTCTGTCTCTTCTGACTTTCTACATGTTTTTGAGTGTGCTTAGATGTTTGTTGTCCTCCATATATTATTATTTCATGTTGCTTTACAAAGTGTGTAGTCAACTAGGCATGGACGTGCCTGCCTTTAACACCAACAGCTTGGGAGGCAGAGGGAGGCAAATCTCTGTGTCTGAGACCAGTGTGGTGTACACAGTGAGTCCCAGAGCCAGGGCTACACAGAGAAACCCTGCCTTGAGGAACATACCAACAAACAAAGTTCAACAAAAATAAAAAACAAAGAAAGGGTAGAAAATAATGATATATAATTTTCTACTGCTTTAAAATCTCACTCTATTACAAAGATATTCTCTGATATCTCAGAGGGCATAATACTTCTCTATTAAATATTGATTTTACCTCTATTTCTTGGTTTTATCTTTAATTGCATTGCTACTAATTCCTTTGCCCTCTTCCTATAGTTTGTATTTTTATATTATTGTGTTTTTATTTAACTTCTTGAAGCAAATGCTTAATTTGGTTGCATTATTCATTTGTTGTTGGACAGCGAGTCAAGAACGGGAAAAAGATTTCTGTTGGCATGCTTTCCTGTTGAGCAATGTGGTGAAAGCAGACGACATGGTCAGCTTTGGTTTATGCTTTAGGCAGAAGACTTACTCATCTTTTGCAGTTGCTTGGAGTTTTGTTAACCATTTTAACCCCAAGGTATGTGGTATGTGGATTATGAGTTACAGTTATGGTATGCATGATGTATCTAAGTGTTCTCTCTCTATAGCTCTGTTTCTGCTTGCCTGCCTGGCTCTCTCTCTCTCTCTCTTTCTCTCTCTCTTTCTCTGTGTGTGTGTTACCTGTAGACAACACAGGTAACCAAAAATTGTATGAAAACATAAAGTGAGCTTTGAACAGAGTGGCAGAGTTTTTGTTGTTGCTTTTGACAAATATATTTGGTTAAGTCAATTTTTAATCTAGTTATCTCATTAATTATAATATCCTGATTCTCTACAGCAGTGGATCTCAACCTTCCTAATGCTATGACCCTTCAATATAGTTCCCCATGTTGTGGTGACACCCCAACTATAAAATTATTTCTGTTGCTACTCCTTTACTGTAATCTTGCTACTGTTATGAATCATAAGGTAAATATCTGTGTTTTCCCATGGTCTTAGGTAACACTGTGAAAGGGTCAATTCATCCCCTCCAAAGGGTTACAACCACAGGTTGAGAACCACTGCTCTCTAACAAATGTAGGAACGCTGTTTCTGTAATGCAGACAATAACTACATAGTAAAGGATAAGTAAAGGTACGTGACTTGGTGTGTGTGTGTGTACAACTACAGAACTTCAATATTAGTGAAAAACATCTACATTAAAACATAAGGGAATGAGAAAGAGTATCTGTGTTCCAAAAATCCTACAAAGCCAGGCAGCAGGGCAGTCATGACCCAGGCTGCTGTGGTGTGCTGAAACCTTCTTGTCCCTATGTACTTCTGTCTTGCTGACTTGTCATTATCTCCTGTGCAGTTCCACTACTTTGACTTTCAAGGTCTCTCCCTCTGTACAAATTAATACTTTTCATTAGGACATGTTTATATATGAATATTGTACACTCTGGTGACATTTATTCTCCCCCATGTCCCTTTCTCCCAGCCTACTGCTGGTCTCCTTTCCCTTCCCAAGTAGTCCTCATTCCACCCTAAGTTCTGAATAAGAGAGAGAGTACACACTGTCTGTCTTTCTAAACCACTCATGTCTTGCTTAATTTGAGTATCTCCACATCAGTCCATTTTCCTACAGATAAGCTGACTTCATTCTTTATAACTGAATAATAGTCCACTGTGTGTATATACAATACCCATTGTATCTGTTTATCTGACGGGTACATGTGATGATTCCATAACTTACTTTGTGGTTAATGTAGTGCTAAATGTGGGCATGCAGAAATTTCTAGTATAGGTTGACAGTAGTATCTTTGGGTATTTACCTAGGACATATAGCTGGACCACCTGGTACTCCCAGTTTTGGTGTATAAAAACTTCATATGATTTCATGGTGTCTAGATTATTTTACATGCCTATCACTAATATATGAGGGTTCATTTTTTCTCTTAATCCTCCCAAGTATTTGTTGCTTTTTGTTTTCTTGGTTGCTTTTGTGATTTTCTTTCTCTCTGAATCCCAATCATCACTTAATTTGTTTTAGGATAATATTCCCATCCTGTAGTCTTTTTAAACAAGAGGTATCACCTACATTATAAATCTTTAAGTGTGATGCCTTTCAGTTAACATTTTGATATATATCCATGCCCAAGTGAATCTGTAATCTTTCCCCTTTGATCTACTTTTTGTATAACAAAGCTGTTGCTATAAAGAAAGAGAATCCCAGTTGTTCAATTTACAAATGTTGAGATGAAAGCCTACTAGCCTCGAGAGGCAGAGTAAGCATCCAGCTGACTTTCCTACTCAGCCAGTGTCCCAGAATGAGAAAACCCTTCTTACTCAGCTCATGTCCTAGTAGGAAAAAGCTCCTTCCTGTTCCCACATCCCAGGAGGAAAAAGTCAAACGTCCTTTCTTTTTCTCCCAGCTGTCTTAAACACCCTTGAACCCAATGTCCACCTTTTCTATTTCTAGTGCTTCTCTCTATCCATACTTCAGACTTACTCTCACTTTCTGTTTTTCCTAGGTTCACTTCCTATCAGTCTGGTTGCTTGCCCCATCTCTTGACCTAGGGTTAAGTTTTTTTAATCCTGTTTACAGAAAGCTCTTGGATTAAAGGTGTGTGCTAGGGCTGAGATACACCACAAGTATTTGTTTATAGTCAACAGAAAGTTCTAGGATCAAAGACTAAGCCATACCACAATAGAAACAGATTTTTATACTTCACAATAGGATCAAATACCCTGCAATACATATCTTATATAATTAAGATGCTATAGTTTATTTATCTGGTCCTCAGACTGTAGGCATTTAGGTCACATCTGTTTTTTAGCTCCTCTGAGTTAGGCTTCTATAAATGTTTTCTTTATCTCTGGCTTTTGTCTAGATATGTTTGGTGATTAAATTATTAGAGTGGATATCGAGGTTTCCCCAAACTCATGAAATCAGGGGAATTTTCAGCCTTCACATATATATGAATTGATTTCTCTTTACTGATTTTTCTTTCTAGAATTTAAATTTTACAGTACAGTGCTTTTATAGTGTCCTGTACATTCTCAATGGCTTGCCATTTTGTATTCAAGTCTTCTGAGGTCATCAAGCAGGAAATTTTAAAGACCTGTCTTCATGTGTTCAAGTTCCTCTGCATTCTCAAATCTGCTGCTTTAGGCATGATGTTAACTTTTCTTTTCATTGAACCGTCTCAAACCTTAGGAGAAATGTCTGTGGTGCCTATTTAACATATCAAAGTGGACCAGGCATCCATGCTCTCTTAGCACCCTTCCGTCCCTATCTGTTACAGGGCATGGTTGCCCTCTATCTGAAACTTTCTAGCCCAGGGACTGGGCTGCCCTTACTCCTAAGGCTCTTCCTTATACTGAAGAGTTTAAGTTAGCCTGGGTATAACTCCATTTTAAAGTAGAGAGCCATCTTTACTGGGAGTTGAACTCAGGTACCAGGAAATATCACAGAATGTACACTAGGCAGAAAACAAAGTTAACTCCCCCAATGTTTCAGATATAGTTTAGAAGAATAGCAATTGTGATTATATGCCTTAGGCAATTGTGATTATGTGCCTCAGAGAAGGTCACCTCGCCTCTCTAACATTTACCTAATCCTGTAACGTCAAGTCATGTGCCCCTTGCCATTTGCTGACATGGAAACATGTGCCCTGCTGCTTGTTGTCATGGAGGCCCCTTCTTGCAGTCTTCTCCTTTAAAACTCTGCTCACTTAGGGCTCGAGGTCCCACTTTGATATTGGTGTGTCAGTGAGACTTGGGTCCCGAGTTCAATTCCTCTCGTAATAAAGCTCTCTTTCTCTTGCATCGAGTTGTTTCCCAGTGGTCTCTGAGGGTCCTGTGATCCTGGCATTACAATATAATTCAGATATTTTGGTTGCCCATCCCTAGTTTGTACTTTTGACTTCCTGGCTGCTGTACCTTGTTCTCTCTCTTCCCTTTCCCTTCCACTCTGCTTCTTCCAAATGGCGAAGCTCAGTCTTGTCATGTCTACTCTGGACTATCCTAGACGTTGCTGTCTCTGGCTACGGGAGGTAGAGAAATCTTTTTATCTATAATAAATTTTCTCCATCACCATATCTCGGAGCAGTCATGTCCTTTCTTTCTTTTTTTTTTTATGAACTTTTTTTTTAAGCTTTATCTCAAAAATGTTTTAATTCAATGTCTAACATAAGGAGTTAGATCTATTACATATTAAGTTCCAGCTTGAAATTGCCAAAAACTCAAACCACCCAGTCCCCCTCCCCCCAAATTCTTGATCAAGAGCTTTTCCAGCAAAGACAGGCTCTCTCCTCTTCATGACACATTATGACCGACACAAAGGACTGTGCAAATTCCGAGGCGATGCTGCCCACAGCTCTGCAGGCGATGGCTGCCGAGGCTCCTCTCACTGGCCAGGCCCTGAAAGACTCTTGTTCATGAACTGTCTCTTCAAAGAGCAAGTCCACCACTTGCTGGGTTTGTCATTAAACTTCCTATTTATAGTTTTGTTTTCTCTGTTAAAATCCCTTAATAGTTCACTCGTTTAGGATTACTTACTTAAAGACATTTGTATCACATACTTTGAAGTGAAGTTTTGATTGCAAACAACTGGAATCTTCTAGAAATTATCACTCTCTTTTTACATAAATAGTAATTTTTGGGCTGGAAAAATAAACTTTATGTATGCATGTGTGAATGTCAGAGGTCAGTCTCTGGTATAAATCCTTGGGAGCTATCCATTTTGTTTTGGGGGCCTGTGTTTCTCTGATTCAGTTAGGCTGGTTGGCTAGTATGTCCAAGAGATCACTGAGTCTCTGCATGCCCAGCAATGAATTACAGATATATGGCATATATATTACGAACACATGATACTGGAGAGCAATCAAACTCAGGTCCTTAAGTTTGTGGCCAAGTTCTTAACCTACTGAGCTATTCTCTCATCCTGACAGATTTGCTTCTAAAACAGAGTTTTAGATTGTTACCACTCTATTTGGTGCATGAAGCTGGGAGAGTGGAACATAAAAATGAGGCAATAGCCAAGTTTATTTATATGCCTGCGTGTTCTGAGGCCTAAGCTAGTCAAATGAGCAAAGGTCACATGAGTTTAGGCTGTATACAGTTACAAGGGCAACCCGTACTCAGAAACATCTTTGAATAACAAAACTATAAGAGGATGAGTAATCTGAAGTAAGTCCACTCCCATTTACTGCACCTGGGAGAGGCGTGAAAGCACTTTTTATGAGCAATCCATGTTATGGGGAAACAAGTTACGAGACTTTTGCCTTGTTTCCTTGGAGTTATCTCCATAAGCTCTCAGAAGTCTCCTCACATAGCTTCGTTCATAGACCGTGTTCTGACGCTAGCTAATACTTTTACGTTCCCGGAATTTTTTTTGCTTGTTGTGAAGGCACTCCACCCCCCCCCCATTCTGTGCTATAATATGTAGCTATTCTGTTTACAGGGGCAATGGCTACTGCTTAGCTCAGCCTTCACACCTTTCAGGTGTGGTCCTTCTGGCCTGGATCTCTAGAGGTCTCCTTGACGGTCTCCAGCTTCTGGATGAACCAAAGAAGGCATGCTGTGAGACTATCTTTTATTCGATGGATGTAAGTGTAGTCTTGGAGGCTTACTGAGTCCATCTGCTAACCTAGATCTAGTCCTGGAAGCTTCTAGCCTACATACAATCTAATCTAGGCCTACAATGTTTTCAGCCTCTGAAACTTACTGATGAATAAGCTCGCTCTAGTTTCTGAACTCTGGCTGGCTGGTTCAACTCAGTTTTTCTGGCTCAAACACCTCTCTAAGCTGACTGATTTAATCTCGGTTCTCTCAGTTTCTCACTGAATTGCTCTGATTGTAAAACTCACCCAGTAAGAACTGCCTCTGGATTCCACCAACTGAACTTCCACAAGTGCAGCTCTACTGCACTCCCTCTTGTCTCACTGACTCAACAGAACTACCTGCACAAAACTGAGCAGAACGCAGAGACCCATGCCTCTGTCTCCTGAGTGCTGAAATTAAAGGCATGTACAACCGCACCTCGACCTAAGCTTCTCTTTACATAAAACTTGCTCTATACCAGGCTAGCCTTGAACTCAAGATTGCTGCTTGCCTCTGGCTCCTGTGATTAAAGGTGTGTCTGTATTCCAGCTGGATCACACAGACTTAGAAGGCTTTTGCTCTCCTGCCAGAGCAGCCATGTTCTGAATTAAAATTCCTCTACAGCAGGCTGTTTGTATTCTGAGTTGAGGCTCCTCCTCTATCTTATCTCCCTCCTCTGGTACTCCTGACTAGGTATTATCCCTTGTCCAATTCCAATATCTCCTCTTTTCACACTTCAGGCTAGAATGGTTCCTAAGCTGTGTGCAGGTACAGCTGTACCTCCGGTTAGGTACAGCAGAGCCCACAGCACTAGAAGCAGGCCTAACAAAGATCTGACACATTTGCAGGCTATGACTGCTTTCTCTCCAGGCTGCATGGGACTTCTCTGCCCACACAAAGCATGTTGGTCGAACACAGATTTCGACAGGACATAGAGTCTGATTTTGTAGTCTCATTTCCAAAACATCCCTGATAAGTTTCCAGCTTCTCTGGATCTCTGAATCTATCATCTACCATCTCCCACAGCTAGAGCTTTTTTTTGTTTTGTTTTGTTTTGTTTTTTCCTAACTTTATACTGAAAGGGCTTGGGATGGGTGTGACTGTTCCAGAGAGAAAGCTATACAAGAACAATTTTCTAGGAGTAAAGCTTCCCCTGATTATGCCTGTTTTGCCTTATTTATTTATTTATTTATTTATCCTTAAAGATATTAAATGATTGGCCCAGAATTTCTAATTGTTTCCCATGGAAAAACTTGCAAATTTCTTTGTGCTGCTATGACCTGTCTTTGTTGTATAGACAATTTGATATGGGTTTTTACATTCAGGAAGTTTTATGGGAAGTTTGCCTCCTTTAAATAGTTATGCTATATATAAATATGATATAGTCTGCTTTGCCTTTTTGCATACTAATGCTAAGGACCCTATACTGCTTCTCATATTGTCAACTTTTTATTATATTTTGTGCTAAAATAGTAGTCAAAGTTTCCCATGCTTCATTTTACATAATATAAAATAGACAAACCCAGCATATATGCATTATTCTACCATGTGCAAAGGTAAGAGGATTATCTGAAATTTGAAGCCAGCCTGGTCCAAATATCAAGTTTCAGGCAGCCCAAAGCTACATAGCAACATCTGTGTCAATAAAACAACTCCACACACACACACACAAACCTATAATCTCCTCTGTCCTCCAGGAAAACCTTATAAGTAATTCCCCCAAAGACAAAATATTCTATTTTAGATAAAACAGAAATTCTTTGGATGGCCTTAAATTTTTATAAAAATGTCTTCAAGATGGAGTTAGTTCATTTGCTTTTGTTATTATTTCTGTATCTGGATTTATTTCTCTTATTTTGCTCTTTGTTTCCTTGATTGATTTTCAGTCAGGCTGAAAATATAGTAGCAGAAACACGAAAAGCCTGAGCTGAGATATTTGCTGGTTTCTGCTGTGTTGTTGTACTGTTTGGTTTAATTTGAAGCACAGTAATAATTCGCAGGTGGAGTGTTAGATTAAATTCACTGTTGGTGGTATGGACAGACCCCATGGTTTCTCCCCAGGAGGCCTGTTTCTTGAGGCAATTTTACATCCTGTTGGCATGAAGTATAGTTTGCTTATGGCTAACAGAAAAACAACAAATATGTGAAATGTGGTTGATCAGTGTAGGGCTGGTTTTGTAGAACTGGTTTGTCTGAGACAATTTTTCCCTTACTGGCTTTGAAGTGGCTGCCACATTGTCGTTTATCTATGCTGGAGACATGGGAAAAAGAACACTCATGGCCAGAATAATTCTGGCTGATGAGCGAGAGAGGGAGAGAAAGAGAGAGAGGCAATGCAGGTATAGGTCTTCAGTGTTAAAACTGTAAAAACTAAGTTTCCTCCCATCCTCTTTCCCCCAAGAAACCAGCCTTTCATAGATAATAATGATACAGAGTCTCTGATAGAGAGGTCTTTATTGCAACATTGTGAGACCCTCAGAAGAATGTCTAGTGCAGCCATGCCTGGGGACATGATTCCCAAGCTGTGTGAGTGTGTGTTCTTGGGCTGTGAAGTTATAGAAATGTGTTCCTACTATAGGATCAATACAAAGTACAACATTCCTTTTGTTCCTGAATTTAGTGAAATCCTCTATGGTTCCTCTATTAAGAATGGTGAATGTGAGCCTAGACTCAGCCATCCTCCAGCCATACTCCAACCAGGGATCATGCATGGAGATAACTTAGTATTCCTGCACAGATGTCACCCATGGCAGCTCAGTCTCCAAGTTGGTTCCTTAGTAAGGGGATCAGAGGCTGTCTCTGATATGAACTCAGTGGCTGGCTCTTTGATCAACTCTTGCTGACTAGGGGTGGTGACAGTCTTACCAGGCTACAGAGGAAGACAATACAGCCAGTCCTGATGAGACCTGATGAAGAGTTTATGTCAGCCTGGGTATAGTTAGCTTGAGTATAACTCCATTTTGAAATAAAGAGCCATCTTGACTGGGAGCTGAATTCAGGTACCAGGAAATATCACAGAATGTACACTTGGCAGAAAAGAAAGTTAACTCTCCTAGCAACAGCCTCCAGGAAATATCACAGAATAAATACTTCATAGAAAATAGAGACAATCTCCCTGTCAATTATCAATGAGAATCAGTTGGGAATCGGGTGGGAAAATTCTCCCCAATGTTTCAGATATAGTTTAAAAGAATAGCCATTGTGATCATATGTCTTAGGCAGTTGTGCCTCAGAGAGGCATATGCCTTAGGCAATTGTGCCTCAGAGAAGGTCACTTTGCCCCTCTAACTTTTACCTGATCCTGTAATGTCAAGGCATGAACCCCCCCTGAATGCTGTCATGGAAACATGTGTTCCCCTGCTTGCTGTCATGGAAACCCCCTGATCACAGACTTTCTTTCCCTTTAAAAACCCTGCTCACTTAGGGCTCAGGGTCCCACTTCTCTACTGCTGTATCAGGGATACTTGGGTCCCGAGTTCCATCACTCTCATAATAAAGCTCTCTTGCTATTGCATCAAGTCATCTCCTGGTGGTCTCTGAGGGTCCCCATGAACCTGGCATTACACTGATAGGTTAGGGTCATATGGAAGGGAAGGAGAACCTGCCCTATCAGTGGACTGGAGTAGGGGCATGGAGGAGAAGAGGAAGGGACAGTAGGATTGGGAGGTGATGAGGGAGGGGGATACAGCTGGGATATAAAGTGAGTAAATTGTAATAAATTAAAAAAATATGTTAAACAAACAAACAAACACTGAGAAATTGCTCAGCGATTAAGAACACTGGTTGCTCTTTCCGAGGACCAGGGTGGGTTCAGTTCCCATCACCCACATAGTGGCTCATGTCTTTCTGTTCCTATAGTTGTAGGGGAACTGGCACCCTCACACAGACATGAATGCAGACAAAACAAATGCATGTAAAATAAATTTCAAAATTAAAAAAAAAAAAACTAAATTAAAACAGAAACTTCAAAACAAAGAAAGGGAGGAAGGAATAAAAAGATGAATTTGGGTTGATATTGTGTCAGATAAAATGCATTAAAAACAAACCAAAATGTTTTCCAGGATTGAAATGAAATAAATAATAGTGAAAACTAAAATATAATATCAAAGAAATGAAGATATATAAGTAGGCAGAATAGGGTACACTTATTTGATTTATGATACCTTGCTGTTTTGTATCATTCCTGACTTTTCTCTAGCTTTTAAATGTCTTTTTAGATGCATATTATATGTAATTTCACTGAAAATATAGTTTGTGGATTTTTGTTTCCTAGTTTGTTTTCAGGTAAAAATTGGAAAGTATGTCAGTCTTTACAGCCACAATATATTTTAATTACATAATTTATTTATTTATTTTACATCTCAGTCATAGCTCTCTCCCTCCTCTCTTCCCAGTCCCACCCTCTATCTTTCCCCTTTCCCCTACACCTCAGATAAGGGAAGTCTTCTACTCCCACCTACCCATCCCAGCACATCAGGTCACATTGGGACTGAGCGCATCCTCTACCAGGTGGCCAGGCAAGGCAGCCCTACCAGGGGGAAGTGATCAAAAAGCATGCAAGAGAGTCCTTGTCAGAGACAGTCCCCCTCCCACCTCACTGGGAGACTCACATAAAGACCGAGCTGCCCATCTGGTACATATGTGTAGGGGTCCTAGGTCCAGTCCAGAAATGGTCCTTGGTTGGTACCTTAGTCTCTGTAAGCCCTGCTCTATTGGTCTCCTGTCCCCTCCAGGTCCTTCTTTTCGCACCTCCCCTTTCCTCAAGGCTCTTCATGCTCCACCCAATGTTTGGCTGTGAGTCTCAGCATCTGTTTACAGCCACATTGTTACACATTGCCTTTTCATCTTTTAAACCCCACTCTGTCGGAAACCACCCATGGTACTGCTTCTTCTTCATGGGCTCTTCCCTCTCCCAGAGGTGAGTCAGATCTCCATCCTGAGGAAAACATTCTTTTCTAGTAAAAAAGCAGAACTGTTCAAAAATGGTTCAAAGACTAATATTTACAAAATCCTGAATCACAGCAATATGAGTTGGGTGTGTTCTTGTGTCCTTACCTAATTTTTAAAGAAGAAGCAGTGTGACTCTGCTGACCTCTCAGAATACATCTCTCTCACAGATTGACAGGAGCTTGAATAAAGGCATCAGATCTTCACAGTTAACTACTCTGTTACATCAGACAGAAAAGAGTTGAAATTGAAGCTCAGCTTGATCGTCTGAAGACTTGAGTCCCATTTAATATCCGTAGCATCAGTGCTTTAAAATGTTTCTGTGAAGACTATTAGCCTTTGGAAAACTAATGACAGGAAAGTTTGTTAACTGAGGGGATTTTGGAAAACGCTATTAAATTATAACCCACTGAACAGTTCTATTCCAGCATCCCTCAGTGGACTTCAGGCCTTGCTTGAAATTTGATATTGCAAATCCCATTTTGCCACCTAGTGGTTTATCTTGATATTTTCTTTGGAAACCAACTTTTCTTTAGTCCTCATAGGTAAAAGTAACATTTATAGGTAAGGTATAAAGGAAACATTACCTCTATTACAATCTATTAGGATCACCAATATTTAGAATGAAATATTTTCAGAAATAATGAAGTTTATGACATTTAATGATCTCTGTTAATGATGTATTTCTTGTTTATTATTATTATTATTATTATTATTATTATTATTGTGAAGCTTAAAGATCTATGTTCAAATGTCTTTAAGACATCTCTCTTTATAGTTAGTTCTAAATACCAAAAATAAATACTAATGAGTACAATTTTAGTGTCTTTTTAAAACATAAAGGCCACGCCAGGCTGAATGGGCTGTGAAAAACTCATTGAGACCTGCCTGCCGCCTCTAGGCAAGGGCGGACTGTAGACAGAGGCAAGCCTGGGGTAAGGCTGTAGCCACCATGCCACACGGCACAGTCAGAAGATGTCACCCATCTGTAGTGGCGTTGGAGCCACTACAATGTGCAAGCATGTGGTGAACAGATGGGGGAGAAAGAGAAGTGGAACAGTTTGAGCCTTGACAAGAGAGATGGAGCTGGAGAGGTGGAGAGTGATAGCCTGTTGTGTGAGTAGCCAGCTGCCACTGAGGACCAAGTCTGGGTTTACAGCCATGCAGAGGCAAGGCTCACTGTTGATGTCCGGGGCTTATATTATCACTAGAGACCATGAAGACATTTCTGGTCTGGGCAGTCGCCTGGGACCATGGCTAAGTCGCTTAGTCCCAGGGCTAAGCAGAACTGACCCCACCTGTCATGGGCTGTGACTTTCTGAAGAGCCAGTTGCCACCCTGCCACCTCATTTTTTTTATTTTTATTTATTTATTTTTTTATTCATTTTATATCCCGGTTGTAGGTCCCTCCCTTCTCTCCTCCCGGCCCCACCTTCCCTCTTTCTTTCCCTTATCTCTTTCCCCTACTCCTCAGAGAAGGGAAGCCCCATTCACCACCCCTTCATATCAAGGACTGAGCACATTCTCTTCCCATGTGGCCTGGCCAGCAGAGGAAAGTGATAAAAAAAAATCAAGCAACATAGTCCATGTCACAGTCAGTCCCTGCTCCTCTTACTAGGAACCCCATATGAAGCTTGAGCTGCTCATCAGCTTCATTTGTGTAAGCAGCTTAATTCCAGACCATGCATGGTCCTTGGTTGGTGTTTCAGTCTCTACAGGTCCCTCTGGGTCCTGGTTAGTTGGCTCTGTTGGTCTTCTTGTGGAGCTCCTGTCCCCTCTGGGTCTTTCTATCCTTCCATCAACTCTTCCATAAGACTCCCTGCGGTCCACTTAATGATTGGTTGAGGGTCTCTCCCCCTGTTTCCATAAGCTGCTGGGTAGTGCCACCTCTTACCAGAGGCAGCCCTTGGGAGAGCAGGCAGACCCTGCACAGGAGAGCTGGCCCTGGTGACAGGACACAGGTGAGCCTCAAGTGTGGGAGAGGTGACCGCGACACTCATCTGCTGTGAGGTGGCTCAGGTGCATGTGGAAGTGTGCTCACTGACCCCCCCACCCCACTCCAAGTCCCTCTCCACTTCCAGCAGTCAGGAAAGCTTGCCACAGAGTCAGGAGAACAGGAGAGCTCTCACAGGCAGCAGCACTTGGGAGAGTGAGCCCGGCACCTCAGCTAGGCAGCACAGTGAAGCTGACTCTGGAGGTGTGGATGTGAGTGAGCCCTTCCTGAGGGCAACAAGCTCAGATACAACCCAGGCCCGAATCCAGGCTGTTGAGCTGGCCCACACAAAATCCACATCCTCTGCGAATGTTTACGATGTGTGAAGGGGCCAGTCCCGCAGATTCAAAGCTGCAGGGTCTTCCCAGGGCAGGGCAGCAACAGGATGACGTCGTGGAGTACCTACCAGTGAGGACCCAATGTTGACTGTGTGATGGAAGCCAGGGACCTTGAACCAGACCGATGACTCATTGCAATGAACATTTGCAAGTAAAGATATGTGGACCAAGGGTATGTATACAGTGGGACACACTGTAACACATTGCAGATTCCACAATGAACTGTCTTCTATTCTTTGTTTTATTTAACTTTTTGTTTGTGTTTTTTATTTTCTTTTGCTGCCCAGGAGGGGGGGGGGATTAGGAAGATAAGAGGGAACAAGGAGATGTCTGAGACTGAAGTGCATGATGTGAAACTCACAAAGAATCAGTAAAAAGTTAAACAAACAAGCAAACCAACAAACAAAAAAAACCATAAAGGTGGAAAGAAATCAACATTTTCTAGACATATAAAAATCAACATCTGCATATGCCATTTAACTTATAAATGACGAAACTAGTGAGATATCAAAACTGGTTCAATGAAGTAGAAAAATAGATAAATAAATGGGCAGAGACAAAATTAGCTTTCTGTACCATGGAGGAAGGAACTCAATAGAACATCTTTCCACATACTTTGCATGCCTTTGGTTAGGAATCATTCTGTCATGCAATGAGCCAGCGATGATGCACAGAGGTATAAATCAGCTAGCTGTAAAACAGACTCACACTCAGAAGTGTGAGCTATAGACAATTCTCCCTATATGTTGAACAAATTCTGTCAGTTCTTGCATGTTTCTTCACATGCAGGGCTATTGCATGCATTATTGGTTGATGGGATATTTGAAAATAGAATCACGTGTAACAAATGGCCAGCTTCTGCAGAATGAAATCTATAGTCAATTTCTAATCTCACACTTCCTTGTGTTTCCATGTATATTCATAGTGTATCCTTTTTTCACTTTATCATTTTTATTGAAGTGATAAAATTGAATGTATTTATGGGACATTGTGTGATAATTGCAGGCATGCACACACATTTCTCCATGAGTATAATATCTCCCTCTTCATCCCCCTCTCCTTCTCTCCCTCCTCCTTCTTTCATTATCTCATGTGACTTACTTCTTCATTTGTTTGTGTGTTTTTTATTTTCTTTTGGAGGAGGGAGGGGAATTGCAAGGGCTTTATGAGACTTTAGGAAATTGTCTTATAAAGCCTCCCTAGAAGTGAAGATTGGCACAAGTGTCCCGCTGGCTTTTGTTCATGCTTACCTACTCAAGACTGTGCCCTACAGTGTAGTCTTTTCGGCTCTCACCCCTGAGACAGTTTTGTTTCACAGTGGGGTGGGGGTCATTATGTAAAGCATGCATTTCCAGTTCCTTAATGGTTTAACACTTCTTTGTGTTGAGAAACTTGGAACTCTCTTCTTCTTCATAAATGTGTATTTAGTCATCCTTTGAAGTGGTAGGCAGACATTGGCACAATTAGAGGATAAAAGAGCTGCACTCTAACATCATAGTCAATAGCTTATAAAGCAAGGACCGAAATTGTAAGACTGCTGGTCAGAGGAATGGGACTTGAACCATATCTCTAGCCCCGGGTGGAGATGTGACATCCTGAGCTCACAATCTTTTTTTTTAATTTTAATTTTATTTTTATTAATTATAGTTTATTCACTTTGTATCCCAGATGTAGCCCCTTTCCCCATCCATTCCCAATCCTACCCTCCTTCCCTCTTCTTCTCCTATGCCCCTCCCCCAGTCCAATGATAGGGGAGGTCCTCCTCCCCTTCCATCTGACCCTAGTCTATCAGGTCTCATCAGGACTGGCTGCATTGTCTTCCTTTGTGGCCTGGTAAGGCTGCTCTCCATTCAGGTGGAGGTGATCAAAGAGGCAGCCACTGAGTTCATGTCGGAGATGGTCCCTCCCTGTTTTTATTACTGAGGACCATCCAGAAGCTGAAAACAACTGAGATGTCCCTCAGTTGAGGAATGGATACAGAAATTGTGGTACATTTACACAGTGGACTACTACTCAGCAATTAAAAACGAGGACATCACAATCTTAACCTGGCTTATGTGTCTTAAACCAAACTGGGCAATCATGGTGTACATGTTTATCCCAAACATTTGGGAGGGAGAGGCAAGTAGATCTCTAAATTTGAAGCCAGCCTAGTTTCCAGGATAGTCAGGAATACAATGCTTCTATAAACAAACACAGGAACAAACAAACAAAGCACACACACACACACACACACACACACACACACACAAATAAAAGAGTACTAAGTCTTAAATAGTTGCTATCTAGCAGGAGGCTGATAAAGAGCAAGAATGTACTTCTATTTCCTCTTGTTAGTCAATCTAAAAATGCCTGTTAATCACCTGGGCAGAAAAAAAAAAATGTCTCTTAGAAAAGCTGTCTATTCTAGAGACTTTAGGGAAAAGTTTTATAAAGTCTCCCTAGAAAAGAAGATTGGCACAGGCAAACATTGTTCATGCTCTCCCTCTTAAGACTGTGCTATATTCTGTGGTCTCTCACCCCCTGAGTCTGTTTTTTCCCAAAATGGTCTCTTTGGACATTGGCCACTCTCATTGGTGATAGTAATTTTTACTAGTGAGCAATAACCCTTACTTCTTTTCTATGCCATATTATTTTCTCTGATTTTTTTTCTATAGCGAACATCACAAGGATGGGGAGTGCAATACTAGATCCCATTAACAGTCCTACTGCTCCCTACCCCCATTGTTGAAACTATGAATTCAGTCTGAATGTATATGTTTCCTTACACTAATTTCTGTTTCCTAAGTTGTTTGTTTGGTTACTAGAGCAGTGGGCAGTTTTACCCTTTAATTCTAGTAACTCCTCTTGGACTGACTGTCATTTTTCTCAGCTTCTAGTAAACTTTATTGTATTCTATTTGTATAAAATCAACCTTTTTAAGATTTCCACCCAGGAGTGCGATAGTGTGCCACTTCTCTTTCAGAGCATGGCTTATTTTATTCAGCCTCCACTTCTTCTCAGTGGCTGTAATGGCATGATTTCACCTGTTATTAAAGATGCACTATTTCATCAAACACATGTGTATGTGTGTGAATGTGGGTGAGAGGAAGAGAGAGAGACAGAAAGCATTTTCTTTGTCCATTCATTTGTCAATAGACACAATGGATAATCCCCTGTCTCAGGCATTATGAACAGTGTTTCATTGACCACACACATTTTTAGATATGCGGATGGCATTTCCTTTGGATGCGTACCCATTAGTGGAATTGTTTGATTCTCTGAGGCTCCTCTTTGCTGTTTTATGAAATGGCAATGAAAATTAAGGCTTCTACAATAGCAGGTGAGTTTCCCTTTCACCACATTATGACCCACATACATCTTTTTTTTTTTTTGCATAGCTGTTATTGATGAAAAACATAGCTCTTACTTCAAAAGGAATAAGAGACTATTCCTGAGCCAAATGTGAGCAGCCATGCCCAAAGAAAATGAACTTAGTTTTCCCAAAACAATATGTCTTAATGTTGAAATAATTTTACAAAATTTTTATAGTTACAAAACTAAAGAAAGCCACAAATCAGGCATATTTATAGACATAACTGGAATAATCAGGTAGATGGGTTATGGCAAAGCAGAGAAATCTCTGGTATGGGATCAGATACCCTATAAAGACATTCTTATGCTTTTTGGTTTTGTGAAAAGCAGTGGTTGGTTGAGCTAATACACTCCAAAAGGTTTTATCTAATAATCACAAAAACCTCTGGTAGGCACAGAGGTGAGGAATGCACAGTTAGCAAAGAAAGACCTTCAGAGATAATCTGAGAGAAAACAGTCTTGGAGTTGCAATATCCTCATTCCCTACAGCCTTGATGCTCTAATCAGTTTATCAACTTCATAGAATCATTAACCTGTATTTTGTCCCCAGAACTCAAAGCATTCACTGGGTGAGAAGACACCTTCTTGTTTGAGCCTGCACTTGCCTGATGGTTGCTGATACTGAAACCCTTCCAGTGTTTCTGTTCCAGGCTCTGAAAAATCTGGTTTAGAACTGTAGCTATACACTGTACATTAACATCATTCCCTCTCTACCCTATGCCTCAAATCAGAATGTTGGGAGTGGCATTCAAGAAGAGGTCTTTTGAAAGCCACATCTGGTAATTCTAACTGTATGGGCGGGGCTGGAAGCAGTAGATTCCAAGAGAGGGTTTTGTATCCTTGACAACAATCATATTCATCAACAAATGCTGCTGTCCTCTGGCCTTGACAGCATATCTGAAGAACAGTTTTGTTCAGATTTGTCATTTCTTAAAAACAGTAAAAAAAAAAAACTAAACAAACAAACAAACAAACAAAAAGGATGAAACAGATTGCACTCTGTTGCTTATTGATAAATTGATTGGCATAGATATTTATAATCGGCCCCTTCCTCTTTCAGGTTCCAAATGGGGAACAAGATATGAACGTTAGAGAGAAGAAGTGATCCAGGTCTGGGTGCAGGGTCACACAGATTCAGGAGGGTGGATGACGCATGTATTGAATGGAAGACCTCCAGAGAAAGTGTTCAGACAAAGAGAATGACATCATTTCTGAAGCACCAGTTACATGACCTCAATTTTCCATAGGCCTTGGATTCTTTCTTTCTTTGCTTCTTTGTTTCGTTGTTCCTTCCTTCCTTCCTTCCTTCCTTCCTTCCTTCCTTCCTTCCTTCCTTCCTTCCTTCCTTCCTTTTTTTTCTTTCGTTCTTTCTTTATCATGAAACTGATAGAGAGGGCTATCAGCATTTGGTCAAGTCCCATCAGGGTTCCAAGGTAATGAATTGGTCAAGAACACACATAGACAGTAGCTGCAAAGACCAATTATTAAGAAAGGATGTACCTCAAATGGGCCAGGGAGGAATGTGAGCCACTTTACTGCTTGGTTACTGTCAGGTTCGAAGGGAACCCCCAAAAGCAGAAGATAACCCAAGCTGACAGTTTTTGTTAGCTTCAGCAGGACTACTGAAGGAGCAGCATTTCTCAGGAGCCTGTGAAATGGGTTTCAGCCAGCTGGAAAGGACTACTTTCCTTGGCATAAAGCTCTGGTTAGGTAGAAAAGCCCATGCTAGTCTCCAGACTCCTCTGTTAGCTATTCACAGGTACCTCTCCTGCATTTCAAAGTCCATGCTAGCATCCTGGCCTTTCTAGCCTTCCAGGCTTCTGTCCCCTCAGCTGCTTGTTCTCCTTATAACCTTCATGATTTCCTATGGTCTGTTTCTCTAGCCCTGGCCACCCTGGCCAGCCTGTTTCCATTTCTCTCTACCTTAGGATCTTCCAGTTGACACTGGCCTTTTTCTATCTCACCTACAATAAAAACCTTCACCCACTCATGGAGAGCCATTCTGGTGGTATCTTTCCTATGCCTTTGCTTACAGTGACCAGAAGATGGTAACTTTGATAGGTCTTTAGTATTATATGGGCTGTTTATAGCATGTTCCATTACGTGATGGCTTTTGTGCTGGGAGCAATTGCATGCTGGCCTGGCAGAAGCAAGCAAGTGAGGAGGCACTGCTTCCTGGAGGCAGCCCACTCGTTTTCACATGACTGACAAATGGGTGTATCCCTGGTGTAGGCAAGGCCCCAAGGAATTTGCCTTAAGACTGCTTATTTCATTCATGCTTGTTTCATATACCTGGCATGGCAGAGACTGTCACTGCTTATTGCTTCACTGTGTTGAGCAGATTTTCTGCAGGTTATTTTGAAGATGTACTTTCATGGCATAGTGCTGTTTAAGCGAATTGCTGATTTCATAACCCCTGATGATGATTTTAAAGAATTTCTGACTTGATTCAGTAACTTTAAAACCCTCTTGCAGTACTGCAAAAAACTGCTAGGAGTTCTGTTGGTATATGGAGATACGTCAAGCACGTGAATTACATCAAGAAGAAAAACAAGATTGAAACAAATTAATAAACTTAGAGTGAGTGTATCTAGAATTAGTGTATTAGAATTAGTCCTAGGGTAAAGGCCAGGTGTGCACCATGATTACAAAGACCATGAATATAGAAACAAAGAGTAAGTGGTTAGCTGTATAAGAGAAGACAGACACCTGTTTCTTAAAAAAACCTTGACATAAAAAACTTGCTTTGAACACATAATGTATGTTTGAAATAAAAAGATAGAGCTTCTACTTTGAACTCATAATGAGCATGTAGATAAAAACCACTGCTTTAAATTTATACTAAATAAAATATCTAGTTAGATATTAGGATTAATAGTCCTACCATAACCTGCTTTCTATGTAACAATTACATCTATTTTTGAACAATATAATTTTTCCATACGTAGAGAACCTTTGTGTTAGGTAGTACAAAAGTCCAAGACAGAATTAAACAGTTGTTGAGGCCACCTGCTGCATCGAAAAATGTGTGTGTCTGTCTAATTGGCTGTACGTATTGTATATATGTACATGTGAATATTCAGATCTGTCTGTTTACATACATGTGGGTAAATAGTGTCTTCAGGAGCTCCCTTGTGTTATCTATTGACTGTGTGTGTGCACGTGTGTGCGTGAGGTTTGTAAATATCTACCTGCTTTGTATGCCAAATGTGTAGGTTCCTAAGTTATTGAATTTAGTAAGTGATAAACAGTCCGGAGTATTTTATCATCCTTCTTAATTAGGACTCTACCTTCCAGCGAGCCGCTCTTCACTGCTGAGCCATCAAGCTAAAAGGAAATAAGGTTTTTCTTTTTACAACTCTTTGTATTTACAGCAAGAAACTGCTAGGGCTGCTGCTGCTTGTGCTCTGAGTTAAAGGAGCCACCTCACCTGACTGACAGCTGTCTTTTTCTTTAGAGGCTCTTGTGACCAGTGGCTTCTGTATATATAAACTGTATATACAGAGTTAAATTTTGTAAACAGAGAGAGCCCCAAATAGCAAGGCTACCAGCCCAAAAGTTTAAGAGTTAACGTGTATAGAGAGTGGCAAGGCTGCCGATCTGAAAGAGGAAGAGTTAACGTATAGAGAGAAGCACCAGGCATCAGCTGCTCATCGCTGATGCTGCGAACCGCCGTGGTTCCCTCTGTGTGCTGGAGCTGGTCTTTGGCACTCCTGCGTGAGTGCTTGTGTGTGTGTGTGTGTGTGTGTGTGTGTGTGTGTGCGCGCGCGCGCGTGCGTGCATGCTCCAGTGTTAGTTTTATTTCTTTCATACGCTAACTCCAAGTTCCTGTGCAAGTTTGTGCTTCACTCTCTCTACCTTCGTCTCCTACCTCAAAAGCACCACAGAGTAGGTGTAGGAAACCAAACACACGCGCACAGGGTCAGGCAGGTGTATCACTCATAGAAAGATACGCCTTCTGGGGCTCCATCTCTGACCATGTGGATTTTGATCAGGTTTATGAACTTTACACGTAAGGCGCTCAGAAGGTGACTGACTAAACCTGAGGCCTTACTGTGTGTAACTGGAACGTCATGCTATTGGATGACAACTCATTTCTTAACTTCATCCCAACATTTGGCAATTACCATTCTGCTGCTTGTCTCCACCTTTGACTGTTTTGGGAATTTAATGCAATGGAATCATGAAATATCCATCCTTTTGTGGGAAGTTTATTCCATTTGTCAAATATGTCCCAAGTTCATCTATACTGTGTGTGATATTTATTTTCTCTCCATCTCTGTCTCTCTCTGTGTATGTGTTAGGGTTTTATTGCTGTGAAGAGACACCATGGCTGTGGCAACACTTATAGAAGAAAACCTTTAATTGGGTCTGGCTTACAGTTTTAGAAGTTTAGTCCGCTATTGTCATGGCAGGAAGCTTGGCTGCATGTAGGCAGGCATGCTGCTGGAGAAGGAGCTGAGAGTCATACATCTTGATCTGCAGGCTACACTGGGTATATGAAACCAGAAAGCACAACCCCACAGTCACATACTTTCTCCAACAAGGTCACACCTCCTATGGCCACTCTCCTATGGGCCAAACATTCAAACACATGAGTCTATGGGGGCCATTTCTATTCAAACCACCATACCATATATGGATCTATGGGCACAGTCACACATGTATGCTCATGTGGATGTCAGATGCCAACATTCGGTAACATTCCTCAGTGTTGTCTTTTGAGAAAGGGTCTCTCATTGGCTTGGAGCCTATCAAGTAGGCTGGGCAGGCTGGCCAATGAGACCCATGTACCTTGTGTCTGTTACTGTGCTCAGCCTTTTAAAAAGAGGTCCTAGGCTCTGAATTTATGCCCTCATGTTTGTAGGGCTGAGTTATCCCCACCCATACTCCTCACTCTCTTTTAAAAAGCTGAGTATTCTTCACTATATGTGTATTGTAAACCCAACTTACCTGTATCGACACCACATTCCATCTTCCAGTCATCTGTCAGTGAATAGCTGGATCATGCCAATGTTTCCTCTATTGCCAATGATGCAGAAATGAGCGCAAGAGTGGGGAAGTGTGTCCACCCTCATCTCCTCAGTTGTTTTGAATACACAGAATTGGAACTGCTACATATATCAGTGGCAGTTCTGTGCTGTGCTTCTCAGTAGCCACTTTTCATAGCAACGTCGTCATTTTGTCCTCTCTTCTGGAATGCGTGGAAGTATCCATTGATCTACATCCCTGACCAATTGTCATCCTTTGGTTTTACTGTGCTTCACGTAATACAGGCTTGTGGTAATTGCTTATTATGGAGCTGATTTTCATTTGTAGTGAAAAACTTTAAATACACTGATCACATACTCTTCCTCTAGAGAATCTGAAGGACTCAGAATTGATCTGGGGTAAGTTTTAGGTATTAGCACATGGTAAAAGATGATTCTGACCTGCCACACGACTGTGTATTTCTATCCAGGGGTCAATAGTTCTCAACACTGTCTGCATATCAGAGGAGCGGTTCTCACCAGGCACTAATTACTGAGTTTGCACTGTAAGTGGTTCTCAGGTGACAACTGAGAGACCAAAAAGATTAAAAATTATCAACTATTAATTAAGGCCTGAACTAGATGGGTGGAGAAGTCCAGTAATGCCCTGAGGGGAAGGACCGCCTTACTGCATTCTTTCCCCACCACTAGAGATACAGTTGCTAGGAAACTGGCCCATTCCCCTAGGGAGGGACACCAGGTCATTATGGTCTGGGGACCTTCCTATAGCCAATCGATTCAAAATGTAGCATTTTGACCAATAGATTCGGTGGGGGATATAGGCCCAAGCTGCAGCTTGTAATTTACAATAAAAAGAACCTCATGTATTTACAGCGGAGTCTGTTTATTCCTGGTCTTTTGGGGTTCGTGAACTGGGCAGAACACAACCACTAGGTGCTGCTGTTGCCTGGCACACTTGGATGACTAATCTTGTAAATGGCCCCACCATCAGCTTTTAGCTTTCCCGTGACCTAATTCTTTAAGGTTTCAGCACTAAATCTAATTTTAAAAAGTGTGGCAAAACACACACATTTGCCAGATTCATCTAATTCCAGAGGAAGAAAATTTGCATGCAATATTCATACATGGAATTCATTTCCAGTAGGAGGGGGATTGCACTGCATTATGAATTTTTGAAGGCGCTTTTCTAAAAGTAAAAGTTATTTGTGCTTCTTTACTGAATAACAGTTGGAACAAACCTTTAAAGAGTGTTTGCTCACTAGGAAAAGTAAACCTGGGATTGCTGGGATTGGAAGCACCCAGGAAATGAGCCAAACAAGGATTAATCTCAGCGCAAATTATTCTAGCTATATTTTCAAAAAGATATAATAAGAAAGCTAAGTGAAGCCAAAGCTTACCATCTAAAGCAGACTATGGCCCATTACAGCTAGTGTTAAATAGAAACCACGCTTTGCATTGGCACCTGCACAGGGCAGAGCAGCAAACAAAGCCAAAATGTGATTAAAATAGCCAGACCTTGCTTGCTTCCAGGAGGTTCTGTATCCTGTGAACTCACTGAGCTGTGGCCACATGACTCCAGTTTCCTTTGCCTCACTTCTCCACCTATGGTTCAGCTGCTCAGAACCTGCATTTGTTCCAGAAGCCACTCAGCCTGCAGCATATTGGTTTTTTGTTTTGTTTTGTTTTTGCTTTATTTAAATTCATCTGAATTTAATTGCACTCAACATGTTCATCTTAGCAGCAGTGTTACAGTGACACCATTTAAAAGATTTCCTTAAAGTTTCACAGTTTCCTACTAAAGAAAACATACTTTTGTCTTAACTTGATTACCAAGCTGTTTGACCTTGAATTAATCATTGAGCCTCTTGGAGGTTATTTGAAATATGATCTTTGGCTCTCCTTTGTAGTGCATTTATTAACATTAGCTGTGGCACAAATATCAAGTACTGTTTACCGAAAATGTGGAAGTAGAGCAATGATATGGTGAGCACTTACATTTTACCATCCAGTTCATGACTTTTTAAAAATGTTCTTTAAGATCTTTATTTATCTTTTTGTAACCTATTATGCAACATGGAAGAACTCTACTCTTAGGAACCATAGAATTCACGAAAATTAATTGATCATCTTTGAAACTTCTTATTTTGTAAAACAGAAAATGATTTTACAAATGTTTTATCCTTATAAAAAAAGACTCCTGCCTTGGAACAAAAAGGCAACTTAAAAAGGTATTTTTTTGTACGTTTTAAAAAATATTATTATTATTTATTACAATCTATTCACTTTGTATTCCAGCTGTGATCCTCTTTCTCTGTGGCCTAGTAATGCCACCTTGCCAGGAAGAGGTGATCAAAGAGCAGGCAACCAATGAAACAGTAATTTTTAACCTCATTTCATTTGTCAATTTCTATAAACCTTACTTCGGTGACAATAAAAAAAAATAACAATTTGCAAATAGTTTAAAAAACAACAACAACAACATACAGCATATAGGTTCTTCTAGGTTACACACCCAAAACCAGAAACATTAACATAGCATAGTATTTTGAATACAAAGGAAGTGGTATTTCAGTACTTTGGCCCATTTTGTGCATGTATTTTCCTTTCTGACCTTTGCCCTCACATAGAGTTAGAGACCTGGAGGGTAGCCAGCTGCCCTGCTGTTCTAGCAACCAGCCTCTGGGGCTGGTTTTGGCATCTGTGGCTCTGATGTTTGATGCACCTGGAGCCCTGAGGTATGAGTGACACTTTGGCAGCAGCAGTGAGGCAGAGAAAACAAGGTAGCCTTAACGGTTGACTTAATGGTGTGTTGAGTGTTCGTTTCTGCTGTGCTGAGCACAGGTTTTGCTGTGTGCAGCTTTAGTGGTTTGCCGTCAGCCAACCTGCATAGAGTACTAAAACCTGAAGAATTTTGGATTGAGTGGAACACAGGGTAAGGAAATCAAGGTTAATTTCTGTTGCCAAGCAACTTTTACAGTGTGAACATGGGCAAGGCGATTTGTTTTGCATTTATTCTTTCACTGGTTTAAGAAATAGAGAGATGCAATCTATTTTATTTTGCAGTTCCTGGTTTCTATGTAAGAAACAAAACATTAAGTAATTTTAAAACAAAGCAAAGTTAAGTTTCAAGCCTGTAACTAAAGGCTGAGGTGCCTATTTAACGTATCAAAAAGCAGACGTGGCTTCCAGGTTCTCCCAGCATTCCTTAGTTCCTACCTGTTTCAGGGTGTGGCTGGGCATGTCCTGAACTCTTTCAGCCCAGGGGCTGGACTACCTTTCCCCCAGAGGCTCTTCCCTATATAATCCAGACATTTTGGTCACCTCCCTTTTTGTATCCTTGACCTCCTGGCTGCTGAACCTGGTTTCTCCTCTTCCCTCTCCCTTTTCCTCCCAATTTCATGGCTTAGGCTCGTGATCAGTCTGGACTCTCCCGGATGTCCCTGCCTATCTACCTTCTCACATTTATCTGTAATAAACTTTCTCCTCCACCATACCCAGCAGCAGTCATGCACCTTCCCCCACCCTTGACCAGGCAAATGAAAAAATAAAATAAAAAAAGAAAAGGACATAAATGCTCCTAGGTTTGGTGGAGGAGGAGGAAGTTTATTGCAGATAAAAGGGAGAACATAGCCAGCAGCAGAGACATCTCGGGGAGTCCAGAGTGGATATGACCAGGCTGAGCTGGGCCATGTGGAAGGGCAGAGGAAGTCAGAGGTGAGAGAGGGGAGCAGGGGCAGCAGTCAGGACAGCAAAGGTACAAAGGGGACAAGTAACCAAAATGGTTGGGTTATAGAGAGATGAGTCTCTGGGGAAGTATAGCCCAGCCTCTTGACTAGGGACTGAGGGATGCTGGGAGAACCTGGAGGCCAGGCCCACTTTGTATTGTTGAATAGGCACCTCAGTTTTTGTATTGGGTTTGAAACCTAACAATAGGAATCTTGAGATTGTAAAATATATTTTAACAAGTTCATTGCCTAACATGTGGGAATAATATTTCTTGACAGATTAATAAGCAAATTGTAATTTTATCATACAAGAATCTCCAAGTTTGAAGATAGAATGCTTATTTATTAGTAAAATCACATTTTCTGAATTATTTATACTATTCAAACGTTGAGAAAGCATACTTAAAACGTGATCTTGGTAAATAATGTTAATAATGACATTAAGGGTACTTGGTAACTTTTATTTTTAAGATGGTCTCACTATGTAGCCCAGATTAGCCTTGAAATTACTCTGTGAGTGGTATTTACACATTTAATCTTCCTGCCTCACTCACCATTGTCCTAGGATTGCAGGCATGTGCCAGCACACTCCATTGCCATGTTATGATTTACAAAGCACTAGCAAAAATGGCACACGGCAGAACCAAATCTACCATATTTTGTTCCTATGCTAACAGTAGACCTCAAGAACAGGAAGTCAATACTATCTTCTCTAGAGAGCCTGTACTACATAAATAAAAATAGAAGTACAATTATATGATTTACCAATAAATGGTTTTTCACTCGAGAACGCTAATGTGTTATAGTATTTATATAACTTTAAAAAATAGTCTTAAGGAGGAGGATCCAGTTCCACTGAGCTCAGGGACAAGGCAGGGCTGCCCACTCTCTCCATATCTCTTCAAAATAGTACTGGCTAGAGCAATAAGACAATTAAAGGAGATCAAGGAAATACAACTCAGAAAGAAAGAAGTCAAAGTATCACTATTTGCAGATGATATGATAGTATACATAACTGAACCCAAAAATTCTACTAAGGAATTGATAAACACCCTCAGCAAAGTGGCTGGATACAAAATTAACTGAACAAACTAACAACCAGCAAAAAACAAAAACAAAAATCAGCAGTCTTCCTGTATACAAAAGACAAATGGGATGATAAAGAAGTTAAGGAAACAACACCCTTCAAAATAGATACAAAAAGATAAAATATCTTGAAATATCTCTAAATAAGCAAGTGAAAGACTTGTATGAAAAAAAAAAACTTCAACTCTCTGAAGAACGAAATCGATGAAGATATCAGAAGATGAAAAGATCTCCCATGCTCATGGATCAGAATGATTAACATAGTACAAATGTCCATCCTACCAAAAGCGATCTACATATTTAACACAATTCTTATCAAAATACCAACAAAATTCTTTACAGACCTTTTCTCTATGAATTTTCAACATAGAAAATTAAAAAAAAAAACCCAAAACAGAATAGCTAGAACAATCCTGTGCATTAAAAGATCTTCTAGAGTTATTCCCATCGCTGATTTCAAGCTGTTCTGTAGAGTAACAGTAATAAAAACTGCATGGTGCTGGCACAGAAACAGATTCATGGATCAATGGAATCGAATAGAAGACCCGGAAAAAAACCCACACACCTATGGACACTTGATTCTTGACACAGAAGCCAAAGCCATACAATGGAAAAAGGAAACCATTTTCAACAAATGGTGTTGACCTAATTGGATGTATGTATGCAGAAAAATGCAAATAGATCCGTATTTATCACCCTGCGCAAAACTTAAGTACAAGCAGATCAAAGACCTCAACATAAAAGCAGACACACAAAATCCATTAGAACAAAAAGTGGGGAAGAGCCTTGAACTCATTGGCACAGGAGGCAACTTCTGGAACTGAACACCAACAGAACAGGTCCTAAAATAAAAAATCAATAAATGGAACTTCATGAAACTGAAAAGCTTCTGTAAAGCAAAGGACATTGTCCTCAGAACAAAATGACAAACTACAGACTGAGAAAAGACCTTCACCAACCATACATCTGACAGAGGGCTAATATCCAGAATATATAAAGAACTGAAGAAGTTAAACACCAAAAAACCAAATAACCTAATTAAAAATGAGGTACAGAGCTAAACAGAATTCTCAGCAGAGGAATATTGAATGGTGGAGAAACACTTAAAGAAAAGCTCACCCTCTTTAGTTATCAGGGAAATGCAAATCAAAACAACCCTGAGTTTTCATCTTACATTGGTCAGAATGGCTAAGATAAAAAACTCAAGTGACAGCACATGCTAGCAAGGATGTGGAGAAAGGGGAACCCTCCTGCATTGCTGGTGGGAGTGCAAACTTTCACAACCACTTTGGAAATTAATCTGGTGTTTTCCCAGACAATTGAGAATCGTGCTACCTCAAGACCCAGCTGGGAATATACCCAAAAGATGCTCCACCATAAAATAAAGACAGTTGCTCAACTATGTTATCCATAACAGCTAGAATCTGGAAACAACTTAGATGTCTGTTAATGAAAGAATGGATACAGAAAATTGTGGTACATTTACACAATGGAATTCTACTCAGCTATTAAAAATAAGGAAATCATGAAATTTGTAAGCAAATGGTGGGATCTAGAAAAGATCATCCTGAGTGAGGGAACCCTGAACCAGAAAGACACACATGGTATAAACTCACTTATAAGTGGATATTAATGTATACTAGAGGAAAACCATACAAAAATCTGTAGACCTAAAGAAGCTAAATAATGAGGACCCTATGGAAGATGCTTAATTCTCATTCAAAAGGGCAAATAGAGTAGACACCAGAAGCGGTTGAAGATAGGGAACAGGATGGGAGCCTACCACAGATTTCCTTTGAAAGTCTCCACCTAGCAGGGGATTGAAGCAGATGCTCAGACTCATAGCCAAACACTGGGCAGAGTTCTGCGAGTCTTATGGAAGTGTGGTAGATAGAAGGACCAGGAAGGAGCAGGAGCTCCACAAGGAGACCAATAAAGCCAAAGAATCTGGGCCCTGAGAGGCCCTGCAGAGACTGATGTGGCAATGAAGGACCATACAGATGTAGTGGATAGGCATCTCAGTCTTCATGTGGCTATCTCTGACATAGACTCTGTTACCCCATCTTTGACCGCTTCTCCTTGGTTAGGTGGCCTTACCAGGAAGAGGAAGAGTATCCAGGCAGTTCTGATGAGACTTGATAGGCTGGGGTGAGATGGTAGGTGAGGAGGGCTCCCCTTTTCTATGGTCTAGGGGAGGGAGGTGAGGGGAAGAAAGAGTAAGGGTGGGACTAGGAAGAAATGAAGGAAGGGGCTACAATCAGTATAGAAAGTGAACAAACTGTAAAACATAATAAATAAATACATTTAAAAATTGTCTTAAAGGTAGAACAGATTCTGCTTTGTCAGAGAATGAGGTGAAGAGTTTGAGTCTAATATGAACATGTAAAATCAATAAACTCTACTGTACATATTACAAATGAAAAGTAAAATGGCCACCTGCCTTGGCTGTGAGCAACTGACTCAGCTGAGTCAGCACTTTGTGCACAGAGCAGTCTCTGTACAGTCACTTCCTTTTCTGCTGAGGCAGGAGACATTCTGCTCACTTGGTTTCAAAGACCACATCTCATTTGCAAGTAGATGGCTGGTGCCAGAAAACATCAAAGAATGTGTATCTTAATATAAGAGCAACGCTTTTTATCATGTGTGCATACTCCCTTTGAAATTATATCTCAATCATCCATAGAACGTTTTCTCTCTTTCGTTGTTAATACAATCCATGGAAGCCTTGTTGACAGCAGCTGCCGCAGGAAAACAAGAACAGTAGTCACATTTACAACCACGTCAAGTCTCACGAAGACCATTTCAGTCCTTATTAGAAGGCTTCTGGGAAGCTTCATATCTAACGGTGTTTGTTAAAAATGGTGATTTATTTACCTAATAAATAAAAGGGAACTTATTTATTTTATTTATTAAATTGTAATGTATAAAATTAGTTGACATTCAGGGCCAGAGAAATAGTTGTTGGTAAGGCTCTTGTCTTTCAAGCCTGAGTACTTGAGTTCAAACCCTACTCCCTAGTAGAAGAGCCAGGGATGGTGGTGCCTGCCTAGAATCTCAGGGCTGCAGAGACAGACATGGGTCTCTGGAGTATCCAACCTCCTCTGCTTAGTGAACTCTGGATGAGTTGACAGGTCTTGCCTTAAAAAAACAGGGTGAGCCTGAGAATGACACAAGAGGGTATTCTCTGACATCTACATGCGCAGACATATCAGCACACATGTACACCTACACATACACATATGCACAGAATTTAAACACACATGACACACCCATGCATGCACACAGAGTTTTGAAGTGGAAATTTCTTTGAAGACTCAGTTCTGTCGTGTGATGTTTTGCTGCAAGCTGGGCATGTGATGTTTTGCTGGAGACTGGCTTGTGAGAGGACGCGTGATGTTTTGCCATGAGCTCTCTCATGGGAGGGATGTGACTTTGGCCAGCTGAGAACATCCATGAATGGACTCTGAGGAGAGGAGATATATAGAGGCCTATGCACAGTGAGACTTTGCTTTTTGGATTGCTGGACTGATCTGTGTGCTTTGATACTTGACTTCACAGACAGAAACATTCCAGAGCTCTTCTTGGGGCAATCCAACTGAGTCTTGTGGCTTTTGCTGACTTCCTGTTGTTGTTTGGTGTTGGCCTTTGGCCTACTGGACTGCCGGTATCCTGATGACTGAGGTTTGTAATCCCATTGACCCTAAATGGCAGGAAGTAGATAAAAGAGGTCTATACCCCCTTTTCCTAATCTCCTACCAAAGGTGTGCGGTGAGTTGGGGAAGGGGGAGATTTGAAAGGGAGGTAAATGTATTTAAGACCCCTAAATAAAGGAGGGTTGGTGAAAAATCTAAGCCTACAGAGTTGTTCTTCATTCTGAAATATTTAAAACTTTCCCTGAGTAAGCTATCTACAATTTCCACACTCCTGCAAAGGAAAAATTAATTTTCTCCAGTGGAGTCTTTCTGGGTATACAAACCACACTTAAGGGCAGTCTCCATGCCCAGCAGTAGACAACCAACACAAAACAAACTCGGTGATATTTTTGGAGAAGTTTTGTCTCACAATGCTTTGTTTGGGCTGTGTGTGTGTGTGTGTGTGTGTGTGTGTGTGTGCACGCACGCGCCTTAATGTGCATTTCTTGTGTGCACTGGGATTTCTTAAAGAAGATTGTTACTAAATGTATTTATGGTTTAAAGTGTATATGTATTTTTTATTCCCTATAAAGATAATTTGCTTGTTCATATTAGTGTGGAGATAATATCCACATAACAAAGTTATTTTAATGGTTTTTCTGAATGCATTTCACACTGTACTGTTCACAATTACTCTCTGTATTAGCAGGATGTTCTCAAAGGATGGAGCTGAGTCAATGACCCTTTAATTGATGTAACTATATGATGATATAGCATTAAATCTGTCAAAATTTGTAATTAGTGGCTCAGCAATCATTTTCCACAAAAACATTTTAAGTTGGGTTTTGTTTAGTTAAATGGCTGCATTGTTGAATGGCTTTGGGATAGCTACTCTCATATAATATTCAATGAAGTAGTTGATAACACATGACTTGAAAATATTAAAATATCAAAATTAGAGCAATTCCATTATTAACAGTGTCACAGAGCTCCTTTGTCACACACATATGATTTCACCTCTACTTAAAAATATAAAACAATTGTTTGGATATTTGTGTAATCTCAGGGAATGGTATCTATACAGTTTGTGAGCATACATTTTGCAAACTTGAAGTAATAACTTTTATGCATGGGGGACTCAAAACAATAATAATTATGTCACATTTTAACATTGAGATATGAAATTACGATTAAAGCATTCAGTAACATTTTATTGAGAAATAAGCTAATCGTATATGATCTAAAATGTATGCAAACCCAGAAAATAGCGAGTCTCTAAAGATGTTGTCAGAGAGATCAGCATTAAACTTCCTACCACAGAAATTAAGCATTTTCCATCTCACCTGGTTAGCAGTGCAAATTCTGTTGATTATGGACATGAGTGCATCAGTCCGTGAGTGGGGACAGGTGTGTAATCACGGGCAGGCTTTTTTTGTCAAAAGAAAGAGCAGCCTTCTGAACATCAAACGTATGATTTGAGCATTTGGGTGAAGGAGGTGGAAAGTTACCATCTTCGGGGGAAGTGCTATTTTCCCTCCTAATTGTCCTTTGATCGTTGGTATAATATAGTCCTTACAAAATAGAAGCCAACTAAAGGCCACATTTTTCCAGTGGGATCCTAACCCTAGGTACTTTCCTCGATCTTTTTCACTGTTGGTAACTCCAGTGATAGGATGTCTCACTCTCCTGTAAAAGGTGATTTCTCTTTATTTGAATAACAAGATGGAGTTAGTTAACTTAGCATTTTTTAAATTTTTTTTTGTATCCGAAACATTGTTTGCTTTACAATATAACCCCATTTTATTGCCACCAACAATTTCTGAATAAAGATGAGTGAACATTCAGAAAGTTATTGAAATCAATGAAAATCTACCATATATTCAGAAGAATAGAAAGTCCATGCTTTAAAAGAATTATGGGGTCATTTGACTTCTTTTCTGTTGGGTTGGTCTCGAAGATGCAATTCCTCATTGAATCTGTCTGTCAAGAACTCAGAATGGCTGGTTAGGTGTCCTGTGCTCTGCAAACCTGTACTTTGTAATCTTGTGATAATACGACCTTAACAATTATTTAAACATGGTTACAGGTGTTATCAGATACAGTTTGTTTATTGTTTTCATTTTAAACACCATCTTATCATCGTCACAATAATACACACCGCTTCTTAAGACGTGGCATTTAAAATAAAAAAAAGTCACACACTCTCCTCTATAAACAAGTCAGGTAACCTTTAGAATTGCTTCTCTCAGGAGGTTATCAATGAGCCGATTCTAGTGATTTTCCAAACATAATGCAAGTATTTTGTTAATAACCTTTAATTACTCAATATGCCCACTAGATAGCAGTATAAGACTTTAGACTCTAATGTGAAAGAAACCCTAAATAGCTTTTAAATTTTGTTTGATAATAGCTTTCACCAAATCTCAACAGAAGGCAAAATCTGGCGCAAAAAGTCAATGTTTTGGTTGAAACTGCTTCTCAACATTAAAATCCTTCCACTGTGGTTTGCTATTTTACTTCTGCAAATTAAACTATATTCTGGAAGTCAACATTAAATAGAAACCTTTTTCAATTTCTTTATCATTCAGCACAAAATACATGTAACACTCAATTAGATTAGAAAAATATTTGGATGATTATTGTCAAATTTTTGCATCCTGTATTTTTAATTCTGTCATTATATTAGACCGATGGAAATACTTTGCTCATATAAAATTTTTTGTAAATATGCCAGCAGCAAATAAATTTCTAAATTACGTATACATAGAAATCAAATGCTGTGGTTTAGACTCTTCATCGTTGTCAAATGAAGGTCACGGTCTCCAAATCCCATAGACCGTATCAAACCTAATAAAATAGGGAGAATGTATAGTACCGCCAAATGCAGAGACATGATTAGTGTGGCCGGATCGCTGGTGATTCTCGGAAGTTATAAAGGAGATGATTTCAACAAATGAAATTACAAAGAATAGTTGCCGTGAACTATGAGAAATCCAATGGAAGCAAAGAATTGCGTTCTGTAGGGAAGCTGCTGAGACATTTTCCCCACAATCAGAGAAAGCCCAGTTCCAGGGCAGGAAGTGTGGTGACTGGTGGAACTCAGGGATCCTGAAACTTCCCTGTGCAGCAGGAAAAGCTGCCTGCAGCACTGGCCCGGCTGCAGAGGAGAACTGGCAACGTGCTTTCTGTCGTAAGGGTGCCATGCCCTTCAGAAGGCTCTGCTTTGCATAGTTGGGGCGCACATGGGCTTTGGCTTTGTTTTTATTTATTTGTTTATTTATTTATTTATTCTGCAGCTACCAAAAAGTACTTACCAAATGAAAATATTTTTGTAAAAAGCTGCAAAAGGCCTAGAGTTTAACAGACAGTACTTACATTGTGCCTGAAGAACCATGCTTTGTGTCGGTGAATGTTTTGATTTATAAATGTGTGAGACAAGCCACAAGGGATGCCGGTTTCTTGAAAAGGCCAATGCAGTTAGGCAAAGAAGACTATTTCTTTATAGGATATTCTTCGTTGGAAATGTTATGTTTCAAAGTAGTTTCATTTTGAGTTGTACACTGAGTTTTCTTTTTTTCATAACATTTCAGACCACATTAGCAATTTAGTATTTATTTATTATTATCATACTGGACATAAAAGGAAGTTAAAAGGTTTTATGTGCACAAATATTTTGCTTGTATGTATGTCTGTGCATCATGCATATGTCTGGTGATGTCAGAAGAAGGTGTCAGAATCCCCGGGACTATAATTACAGACAGTTGTGAACCACCATGTGTCTGTTGGGAACTGAACCTGGGTCCTCCAGAAGAGCAGCTAGAATTGGCATAAGTATTGAGCCATCTCTCCAGACCCTAAAAGGAACTTTAATTAAATCATTTTGTGAAACAATTTAAGTATCAACAGATTACCAGAAATTCAAAAGTATTCAACTTCTATTTAAATCTTGCTATAGGTTAGATGTTATCAACAACTGACTCTTATGTAATACACCCATGACACTAATGTAGATAGTACTATTCCTGCAATAGGTCAATGACAGAAAGCTAAAATTCAGAGTGAGCTGTAATCTGTATATGTCTATTTCCCAGTCCATGATCACACTGTGGTAGATACAATAAGGCATCTGTGCCCTGATCTCTGGAATCTTCAAATATATTATACAAGAAGATAAACTTAACTTGTGGATGACTTAAGGTTTCTATTCAGTGGACTTTAAGACACATAAATGATCCTGGAATATTCAGGGGATCTGACGTAAACACAGACCAAAAAATGGAACCAGGGAAGCAAAAGAGCCTTCAGCACATGGGATCAGTAAGAGCACAGGCCATGGGATATAGGCAGATTCCAGAAGATGGAAATCACAAAGAAATATTTTTTTTTCCTTTCAATATTCCAGAAAGAAGCCATCATGTCAGCCAGTGATCCAGAAGCATCTTAGGACTCTGTAAACTCAGCAGACTATGGGTGGGGCCACTCCTGGGCTGATGGTCCTGGGTGTATTAAAAAGAAGGCTGAGCGAGCCACTGAGTGCAAACCAGTGAGCATCACCCTTCCATGGCCTCTGCCTTAGCTCCTGCCTCCAGGTTCCTGGCCTGACTTCCTTTGATGATGAGCAGTGATGTGCAAGTGTTAACCAAATAAACACTTTCCTCCCCGAGTTGCTTTTTGTTCATGGTGTTTCATCACAACAATAGTAACCCTGACAAAGACCCTCGTTTCCCCATCGGTGTGACTAAATACCTGACAGAAATAACTGAAATAAAATAACTAAAAGAGATGGCTCACAGTTTCAAAGGACTCAGTCAGTTATTGATTTTATCCTTGTACTCTGGGGTTGGGAGAGGGGAGAGCAAAACAAAACAAAGCAAAATAAAAAAAAATATTCTGGTAGTGTATGTGTGTGGCTAAGGAGAGCTGTCCACTCATGGGTAATCAAGAGGGAGAAGAAGGTATGCCAGAAGTGGTCAGTGTATAACACAGCTCCGAGGCCAGGTCATACCACAACAATCTGCTGTCACTATAAGTCTATAAAAACATCTTCATTCATTAGGTCAAAATCCTTATGATCTAATCTTTCTGTGAGGGCCTTATGGGCTCAGACAGAAAGAGAAAGAGAGGAGTACTTTATTAATTCTCCAGGCATTTCAGGTTGTCAATCAAAATTAATCACCACCACTTCCCAACGAGGAAGAAAGGGCAATTTAAGACTTAATGATATATTTCCAAGGAAAGAACCTAGTAGAATGATAAGACTAAGTACATCATGTTTCCTATTATTTAAAAGAAGGCATCACAGCTTCTGAATGGAAGTTGTATTTCATATGATCACTTAGTTGATGTACAGTGGGGGGGAATAAAATATCTTAGACATGGATAAATACACTGTCATGTATTTATATGAAACTGATTTATGCAAAGCTCTACCCAGTAGTAAAATTTTAGGTTATTTTTTTCCCTGTATACAATCCATGGTTAAAATCATCATGCTGTGAGAACAAAGAAAGGATATAAATGGAGGAAATTTTCTCATTGACACTGTGCTTTATCTTCTATATATGCATCTTAAATATCTGCCAATGCCTTTGTGTGGAAACACAACTAAAGCAGGATTAACGGGTCAGAAAACTGACCTACTTTCTTCATCTTTCTGCTTTACAGTGCTTGGTATAGCTTCCTCTCTCCCTCTCACACACACACATTTTAAACTCAATAGGTTTAAGAATTTGAAAATTCTCGTAGCCTCAGTTGTTCCTAGAGACAAATAAAAAGCATTTACATAGGCAACTGTGAAGACTTCTAAATAATGTCAACACAAAGATATTATCCCAATCCAGTGCTATCGAAAGCAGGATGATTTTCACACAGAAACTCTAATTTCTGAATTTTTTTTAGTTACAAATGTCTGACTTTAGAACCCAATTTATTTATTCATTTGCTAAAATTCACTGAAAGAAACTGCAGGACACTATCTCTGTATGGGTTCCTAATGTAGGTTTTATGCTTACTCAAAAATTATTCTATAAAAATGACCACATACAGAACTGTGGTTGTATAACTGGTAATGTGTGTGCATTTTCAGGATCCTGAAAGCAGAGGCAAGAGGGATAGCTCAGAGGGTAAAGCATGTACCAGGCAAGCATTAGAACTTGAGGCCAGATCTCAAAACCCATGTAAAGCGGTATCGTGTTTGTGCATGCGCACACACACACACACACACACACACACACACACACACACAGGTTTAAAACAAACCAATCCTGGAAACACTAGGAGTCAATCATAATTGTAATAATTGAGTGGGTTTTTGGAGAATGACTTGTAATTTCCAAGTCTGTCAAGGGAAATTGATGACAGGGAAGCATAGGAAAAGTCGAGGTGATGACCAGCAAGTCTAAGTACCTGTGAGAAGGAAATTCTATTTAGCTATCTATTGATACCACAGTGAAGACAGAAAAACACAGCAAAAAAACCCCAATAGTTTAGAAACAGTAGTTAGTATTTTCCATTTACTGTTGGTCTGAAACTCACGTTCTCAGTTATGACGTGCAAAGACTGTGGTAGAGTTGACTCTTCTTGGGTCATGGTTCATGGTTACTTTATTTTTAACACAGAGATTTGGTGGGATCCCCAGTTGTCAACAGAAAGCTGACAGTGTGGAATAACATGTTTGCTCATATTTTATGAACTCAAACTCTATCACTTGACTATGTTTAGTTGAAAGGAAAATTTGGGAGTAAAGTCTTATCATCTATTCAGAACACAAGAGAAAATAACTAGACTTTGTCATAGGCCTCACAGGCTGTTCTGATGGAGAGACTGCTGAGTTTCTTAACGATTTTCACCGTCAGATTCTTAATGTAGAGAATTTCTCAGGTTTAATACCATAAACGATATGTTAGCACAGGACAAGTCTATTGGAGGATAGTTTGATGATAGAAGTCATTAATGAATACACAAAGTCAGTGTCAGCATTGTGGAGAATAGAAATAAAATGTGAGAAACATTTGTGACGTAAGGAATGTGCCACATTGGGTTTGGCCAGTGGCTGAGTGCTGAGTCAACACACAGATTAGGTGCTAATAGCATTTTATTGAATTAAAGAGTTGGAAGTGTGGATGAGGACACTATTAACTGAAGGAAAGGGTCAGGAAAGTGATGGCTGCATGAGGAACAGTTTGGAAATGGTAAGCAATAATTTTAGCAGAATACCTGAGTGTCTAGTAAGAGACCTTGGACCACAATCTTAGCAGAGAATAGGAGATAGATTTTTAGTGGGGTGATGGAGGAGTAATCAGCACACAGTCTACAGCTAGGGAGCAAAGTAAGCCAAAGTTTTCAGACATTGCTTGTCCTGCTCGTGTGGAAATGGGATTTATCCTGTTGGAACCAAGCTTTTCTTTTTTAAAATTTATTTATTCACTTTATATCCCAATTGTAGCCCTTTCTCTCCTCTCCTCTTGATCCTACCTTCCTTCTCTCTTCCCTGTATCCTCCTCCCCCCAACTTCAGAAAATGGGAGCTTTTCTCCCCCATCTCAGCACATCTAGTCATATCAGGAATGAGAGCATCCTCCACCAGGGTAGCCTGTTGAGGCAGCCCCACCAGGGGGGAAGTGATCCAAAGCATCCAAAAGAGTTCTTGTCAGAGACGACCCCTGTTCCCCTTACTAAAGAATCCACATGAAGATCTAGCTGACCATCGGGTACATCTGTGTAGGGGGCCTAGGTCTAGTCCATACATGGTCCTTGGTTGGTGTTTCAGTCTAGCATATTGCTGAGTCACTTTAGGTACTGTACCTACTGTGAGGCTCTCTGCATGACTCTCAGCAGGCTTTGAGTGCCTGTGACTGTTATGTAGCACAGTCCATTTCCCTTCACACCCGCCCCTGCTTTATTAACTCTGTTCCTTTTTTCAAGCAGTGCCTTTCCTCACATGTCTCATAATTGTTCTGCTATATTTTCTCTGAAACTAGATAAAAGTGCCTTGTGTAGATCGCCAATTACACAGTATTATTCTTCACAGTGCAGTGCCTACTGCCTGGTGTTGTAATTCCCTCTTTGAGAATTCTAAGGGTAATATTCTTTATCAAGTGATTGCTTTGTCCATGGTTGCCACAGTTTAAAACACAATAAAACTTAAAATGAAAAGCAGAGCCAAAAGGTCTGAGACAATTTTATCATTTTTTTTTATGATAGAAAGAACAATGTACCTGAGAGTTTATAATGGACCTTTACTTTAAATTTAATTCATGTGAGTGCACAGTTAATACAGAAACAATAAAGTGCAATCTGGTTTCCTTCTTTGAATTCTGCTATTACAATGACCACTGTTAATGGATTTTTTGTTGTTGTTTTTCTCATGATATCCCCCCAGTTTAAAAAAAATAGGGCTCCTTTTATCCCATGAAATGATACACTGAAAAGAACTAATTTAATTACATTGGCCTTTAGAAATTTATTACTCTTTCATTTCAAAGACAAATTCATTTTGTGACTGTGATTTTGCAGGTCTGTTGCAGGAAGTTGGGCAAATGTAAGGCTTCTCCCTTTAAGAAGTTGACAGAAGGAACCTAGAAATGTCTCTCACTGGAAAATGTTTTACAGGGACTGTAAAGGTATAAAAGTCAGAAACCTCAGTCAGAAACACAGTCTGACTTTACAGATAGAGTAAACAAGAAGCAGGCTAAGGGTGCCTGAGTTAGGCAGCAGAGGACCAGGTACACACTCCTGTTCATCCAGGAGACACAGCTCTGAGGAAGAGTGGTTGAGAACTGTCTATGGTAGCCTCAATGAACAGAGGAAGTTACTTGTGTTCATTGTATGTAAATTGGGCTGTATAATTTCCTGGAATCATTTCTCCATAATGACAAAAATCAGACTTCTGGGGATGCAGATTCAGCTTGTGGTGAACTGCCTGCTTAGCAGGCAAGAAGGCCCTGGGTTGGCCTCCAACATGAAAAAACTGACAACATCCAGTCCCCAGTCCGAATGAGCACACAATAAAAAGTAATAAAGAATACAATTCAAACCTCTTTTGCTGAGACTAAAGAAACAAACCAAAGATCAAGAAATACACAATCCTTTGTAGTCTCAGAAAACCAACAAAGATAGTCCTCTCTAAATATCCTTAGTATCAGTGACACAGAGGTAAATTTGGCTAGGAAACATTGACAGTTTGAATTTTCTTTTCTTCTTATAAACACAGCCTCATGCAGCTGAAGCTGTCCTTCCCCTGCTGTGTAGCCCAGGCTGAACATCTAAAACCTCCAGTTGCCCATTTTTTATTAGTTTTTTGAGTTCAGGGCTTATAGTTGCTCTTGACCACATTCATTTTATGTGCTGCTGGGGATCAAATCTTTTGCAATCCCAGCAAGCAGTCTTCCAGCTGAGCTACATCTCTAGTCCGTGCAAGTGTAATTTTTATTTCAACATTGCAGTCACTTGCACTTAGAGAGTCTGAGCAAAAGTAAACTGTTCAGTTTAAACAGCAAAACATGCTATAGATTCTATGAACTTATACACTGTTAAAAAATTTAGCCAAATAGTGTGGCTGATTTTCAGCCATTCTTTCCAACGGTCATAGTAGGAGAAAAGGACCTCCCCTATCAGTGGACTTGGGGAGGGGTATGCCTGAAGAAGTGGGGGAGAGGGTGGGATTGGGAGGAGAGGAGAGAAGGGTTTATGGGGGGGATACAAAGTGAATAAAGTGTAATTAATAAAATAAAAAATGAAAAAGGTCAATCAAATATTTTTGCTATTTATATTTTTATGGTATCACTCATCAGAAGGATGGAGTGCTGTATCACAAGTCTTAGTTTTATACACGTCTTTTTTCTACTTCTGAAAGGAATTTTTCCTTATTTTGATTTTGTTTGTCTTTTTTCTTTCTTTTCTTTTGACATCGAATAAACCATTATTTGAACCCATTGACCAAAAAACATTCACAGAGAAATGCAGGATTGATTTGATAAGAGCGTATAAAATTGTTTTTGTTTCTATTAACAATGAATATACATTTTCATTTCTAATTAACGATGAATATATATTTTATTGAGTCGTTTAACCAGGCAAACATTGAGTTGACATTTCAATAGATTTTTTTCTTAATTAATTATGAGAAATGTTTTGTAAGGAGATCTAATTCTCATAATAGGAAATGAAACAAGGTCTCTAGAGTGGGCAGTTTGTCCTAGGTCATGCAGTGACATCACAGAACCCACTCTCACTTGTGTGTGGCACCAATCCATGGTTACATGATGAATTGTGCCTTACTGCATGGTTCCCACTAAGGCAGTGGGCACGTTAGATGTTGGTTATCTTATGCATAGGTAGGGCATACTGAAAGGAAATTGTCTTAGTATAGCTTGAAACAGTAATTATTATTCTGAACAAATGAAATATGTACCAAATCACCAAAAATTACTTCCATTACTGGGAATATTTTCCAAAGAGCTCAGTGGTGTGTTATAATAGTTACATATATATGCAATGTGGGACAAAAAATTTAGGGACTTGAGGATTGTAAATTACGTGAATATCTCCCAAATCATCCATTTTTTTTCCTTGTAAACAATTCAGAGGATAGTAGAGTTATGAACAAATGCTATCGATTCTAGGTGATTTATAGAGAAACAAGAAACAAGAAAGGTTTAGAAGGCTGCCTAATAGAACAGATTGGCTTCTATTCCGTATTCTTTGGGGAAAAAGAAAACCGTTAGAAGCCAAAGACCCTGTGTGAAGGAGAACCGTGGGTAAGCAACGTTTCCGGGTAATGGCGGAGTGGAAACCGCTCCACGTTAAAGTACTGCGGTTTTCATTAGATGACCACACCCCCAGCAGCATCTGTCCCTCTGTCCCGGAGGGCGTTCTGAGCACAGTCATTGTCATCTAGTTTCCACACTGTGACAGTGATCAGCATTCCTGTGACAAATGGAAAGGGAATCCTGCCAGAGTTTCTAAAGGTTCAGGAATGTGCCTTCGCTGCACCTTCGGACCAGCTTAGGACCAGCCTAGACGCGAACCCCTGTGGGGAGGATTGATGACTCTCTCAGTGAAGCTGACAAAACATACTGTAACACTTAATAAAAACAGTACAAATAACACTGCGGAGAGAACGGCTCAAATCCCAGGTCATAAACCCAGCAAAATCCTGTGTTTTCTGTGGCCTCTCATTACCGGTCATTGGTGTGCATTTCAAAAGGAGTTTGCACTTAAAATAAGTTTTCTGGGATGCACATTCTGGGAAAAATATTCACATGAATCAAATAAAATTATCTGCAGTAGAATTCATAGTGGCTAATAAAATTAACTCATTTCTTCAGTGATGCTAATCACTGGCTGTTCCAGCATGTCTGGACAAACAAAGCATCTGTCTGCAGATTAAGTGGACTTGAAGACGGCCTGTGACTGTCAGGGTATCAGCACACCATATGGTACCTTACAGTTCTCTTGATAATTTAGCAGAGGCAGCTAAAAATAATCAGGAATCACTCTCAGTGACTACGGTTGCACACAACACCTCAGTCATGGAAGGAAAATGGTTTCCAGAGCCGTCTGCTTCGCAGGTGTTTGCCAAATGACACGCTACAAACTAGTTGCTTATATCACACATCGTTTTCTCAAATGGGCTTACAGCTGAACTTAAAACTGAGAGTCTCTCTCCTGCTTTCTCCCTTGCTCTGATGTTGATGATTTTGGATTGTTTGTGTTTTTTTTAGCATGATAAGCTTGCTCAGATCACACAAGATGGCTAGACTTGGGGTTTAAAATTTTCTTAGGAGCATCTGTGGGAGGGCGACAGGAGAGATAGCAACATTGTCGTTCAGCTTGTGGTGATCTCTATCATAGGTATTATATTGAAGAGTATAATGTCTCAAATTGTTAATTGGGTAAATATGAAGACATAGGGGATAAAGGCTTAAAATCTTACAGACTTATGAATCTTTTTGGAGACTAGATAAAAATGCAGATAATGGCTCCAAAGGTGGGGCTTGCAAAAGTGAGTTTCTAGCAACTGTCTAAAAACACCAAGGCTGTCAGTCAGTTTGTGAGTCAGGTTGAGTGAAAAATCTGCAGAGAGTCTAAACTTCGCTTAAGCAAATGCATTCTCACTGAACCAGAGAATTCTTCAACCAGTTCATGTCCTGCATGGCATAAAGATGAACAAGTATTTAATTGCATGTGTTAGTATATTATTAATAAGCAAATTGGACTCTGCACAGATACAAAGACAACCAGCCCACAGCACTCTTGTTGCCATAAAGCATGTAGATAATGCGGTCAAAGAGACAGAGTAATTCTGAACAGCAACTTATGCATTTCTCTGGGGAGAAAATTTGGAGTCCCAAGGACACAAGAGACCCTAGGGAGACTACTCCGAAAAACTGGGCTTTGGTGACGTTCCTCAGTACAACCAGCTTTGACTGACTCAGGGAAGAAAAGAGAAAGGACAACCAAGTGACTAAAAACTAGGTTTGGAATCCTCTCAGACAAGATAGACTAGCTAATGAAGTAAATCATACAGGGATCAGGCTAGAAAGATGTGGGGCATGGGAAGAAAGTTCTTGTGCAGATCTTAGAATGACCTTAAATGTAAGGGAGGTCCTTTAGGAATATAAGCTACTTATGAGTAGCTAATGCCACTACTTAGGAGTACGGCTTTGAAAGTTAGAAGGCTACCAAGTATTCTAGGTCTAAGCTTATGGCTTAGTAAATGTTGCCATAGAGATGGATATAGGCTTAGTAAATGCTATGGTAGAGGGTGGGGTAGGAAAATATAGATAGAAACACAAACGCATGTGCATGCTTGTGTGTGTGTGTTCATGTTGGGAGAAGATTTATGGTCTAGGTGTTGACTGACATCATGGGGGAAGTAAGGGAGATGACACTGATGTTTCTGGGTATCTGGAAGACAGAATATGGTGATATTTGTTGTGATGGGAAACTCTGCAAGAAGGACTAGGTTTTTGAGTGTGATACTGATACAATTTTTGATAATATTTTTGATGTAAATATTTGACAAATTCCCACCACATACTGGTCTTGATCAACCCTACACTCCCCCACCCCACCCCCAGCATACATTTAAAGTTACCTAGGATTAATTTTAATTAGTCCCGGTAAGATATTCAACATGGAAATATCCTAACATGAGTAACTAAATTCATGATTCTCTAGAAGCAGGACAAGCAACCCCCTATGCCGCCTCCTTTGTTAGCATCAGAATCCATTAAGCATCTTTTGTTGAGGTTCCTGAGGGAAGTAAAACCAGGTAGGAAGCCCAGGAATTTCTAACTTGAATCATTTCAGTGTATTCTAGTGTTGTCCACAGCTGTCTAGTACCTACCCATGTGCTGGTTAGGGAACAGGAACAGTAACTCAGAGTCTTAGAGGCTGAAGATACATTCTGTGTTGGTGTTTTTGCATGTGAAAGGTATGATTATAAATGTCATCTTTAGCATTTTTAGCATTTGCTGACCCTGGAAGGGTGGATGGAGGTTCTGTGCTCAGCAAGAATACTTGTATCCAACGATCAGACTACAGAAAAACAAAAGCATCCAACAAACAAGCAAACAACAAACAAAACATATCCAATATCATTCGTTTATCATACCTAATATATAGATTAGATATATGTGTTTTCAGACATAAAGGCCAGAGCAGGAAGTATGAATTTACAGACTGTAGTGCCTGGATCTGGACAACATATGGTTAAGTATGTAGAATGGAGATAGAAGTTCCTAGGACTAAGTTTTCATAAACTAAAACAACAACAACAACAACAACAAAACAAAAAACCCTGCTTGCTCCCTGCCTGTCCTGGGCCTACCTCTGCCACTCTTGAGGTGGGCACATAGCCTGGTGGCCAAGTATCAGGTTAAACTTCCGTGTCCAGTAACCACCTTGAATTGAACTTCATGCAAATAAGGCATTTCCAGCACTTGGGCCAATGATGTATATTCAGCCCCCAAAACCTCTACCCATTCCCCAGAGGTGTAAATAGTCTTTGTCCCCCCCCCCCCATTAAATAAGCTATCTCACTGTAACCCGCCCCCGGGGAAGTTTGTTTCTGGCCTGCTCACTGCTGCCTGAGGTCTCCTCCTTCCCAGCCTTTCTTGTTTCCTGCTTCCTTCCATGAGGATCTGCCAGTCACCAGCTGACCATGTTGAGAAGGGCAGGGAAGAGGAGTCCAGGCAACACTGTATCTTATAAAAAAAGAGATTGCTTTGTTCTTATGACAACTGGAAAGGTTGAGATCATCTTTTCAATTCAGCATACTATTTGTATACTATTTGTTTTACAGCTGTAGATTCTATCGGAAATTTTAGACAAATGGCACACTGATCCTAAACACCACAACTAAGAGTCAAAAATTTTTAACACAAAATAAAAATTAGCTGAAATTTTTACTTTAAAGTCTTTTGTAATCACAGAAAATACTAATTGTTCTATAGTTAGCTGACATAGTTTTACTTATCTATCTGTCTGTCTATCTATCATCCTGGAGACAGAACACCAAGCCTTGTGCATGTTATGCAAGAAATTATGTTAATCCTGAGATTCTCGGGAGAAAAAAACAAAACAAAACAATTTCACTGTTTTGGGCCAAATTTTAAGCAAGCTTTATAAAGTATTAAATACTGATCAAGAGATGGACACTGGTCAGGACCATTCCCAGGAATTTTCCAGCTGAAAATGGCCTTGAGCCACGTGTTGCAGAGGTTTATAAGGACAAACCTATCAGCTATGCTTCTTTCCCATGAAGCTTTATTATTTTTCTAAGAACTACAATTCCCAGCATTCCAAGAAGTTACTTGTTCCTGGGCAGGTAATGCTTATAGGTTAATTTTGGACATCATATTTATCATTGACATATATCCCCAGCTCTTATGTTTTAGATATGAAAATGCTCATTTATCTTAATTTTTTCTTCAATAAGTGATATAATCATAGTAGTGGAAACTACATCATTATAAATTAACATTTAAAATCTTTATTCAAAAAATATGTTAGATGTTCTAGACTTCTTTTGCAATATTTGGCTTCATTAACACTTTTTCTTTCTTTTTTATTTTTTATTCACTCTTTATTCATTTAAATATATAATTCTTTTTTAATTTTTTATTTAACTTTTATTAATTACACTTTATTCTTTTTGTATCCCCCCATAAGCCCCTCCCTCCTCCCCTCCTGGTCCCACCCTCCCCTTTCTGCTTGCATGCCCCTCCCCAAGTCCACTGATAGGGGAGGTCCTCCTCTCCTTCTTTCTGATCTCAGTCTATCAGATCTCATCAGAAGTGGCTGCATTGTCAGGGTTCTAGGTTATCTCCATGAATAGTCCTTGGTTGGAGTATGAGTCTCTGGGAAGTTCCCTGTGTTCAAATTTTCTTGTTCTGTTGCTCTCCTTGTGGAGTTCCTGTCCTCTCCAGCTCTTACTATTTCCCACTTCTTACATAAAATTCCATTCACTCTGCCCTACAGTTTCCCATCAGGCTCAGCATCTGCTTTGACAGTCTGCATGGCAGAGGCTTTCAGAGGCCCTTTGTGGCAGGTTCCTAGGTTGTTTCCTGTTTTCTTCTTCTTCTGATGTCCATCCTCTTTGCCTTTCAGGATGGGGATTGAACATTTTTGTTAGGGTCCTCTCTTTTGCTTAGTTTGTTTAGGTGTACAGATTTTAGTAGGTTTATCCTATGTTGTATGTTTATATGAGTGAGGATATACTGTGTGTGACTTTTTGCTTCTGGGACAACTCACTCAGGATGATCCTTTCCAGGTCCCGCCATTTACCTGCAAATTTCATGATTTCCTTATTTTTCATGTATAGATGTATACATGTATACAATGGAGTATTACTCATTAACACTTTTTCAAGGTCTGCTTACACAGGTGAAGTAGAATGCAGTTATAGGTCATTCTTTATTTTTCAAGGTAGCTAATTTAGTAATTTCTAACTTATATCAATTAAAGAGTTAAGTTTCAAAAGTTGACCCTGTAACATTGACTCAACTTCAAACGTTTTATCACAGAAAAAAATCAACGATTCCTTCCTCACCCCTTAGGAAAAAGAGGAGCCCACTAACCTACACTAACACTTCAACTCAGGTCAGGAGTGACCACATCCTCTTCTATAGTGGCCTGGCAGGGCAGTCCCATCACGGGGAAGTGATTAAAAAGCATGCAACAGAGTCCACGTCAGAAACAGACTCCTGGTCCCTTTGCTAGGGAATCCACAATAAGACCACATTGCTCATCAGGCATATACGTGTAGGGAGCTTAGACCTAGTCTATACATGGTCCTCGGTCGATGCTTTAGACTCCGCAGGCATCCTTCGCCCCAGGCTAATTGGCTCTGTTGGTCTTCTTGTAAAGCTTCTGTCCCCTTTGGGTCCTTCTATCCTTCCCCGAAGTCTTGCACTTCACTCCCTGCGCTACTCCCAATCTTTGGCGGTGAGTCTCAACATGTTTCGATCCTTTGATAGGTGGAGCCTCTCAGGAGACAGCTATGCTAGGGTCCTGTCTGCAAACATAGCAGAATGTCATTGTTAGTGTCAGGAGTGAGCTCTCCCCCATGGGGTGGGGCTCGGGTTGGGCCAGGAACTAGATGGACATTCCTTCCATCTCTGCTCCATCTTCATCCCTGCAGACCTTGTAGACAGGGTACATTTGGGGTTGAAGTTTTTGTGGGTGGTTTGGCGTTCCACCTCCCTTCCTAGCGGTCCTGTCCAGGTTGGCCTCTTCAGTCTCCATGACCCCTGCTAGTAGAAGTCTCAGCTAGAGTCACCCCCATATCTTTCCTGGAGCCTGTCCTGTTGCAGTTCTCCAGCTTGCTTCAGAAATGCCCCTGCCCACAGTTTTTCTTCTCTCGGCAAGCCCCTTTTCCTCCAGCCCCTGCTCTCCCCGCATCTGCTCCCCACCCTTGCTTCTCCATCCTTGCTTCCCTCTGTTCTCCCTCTCCTTTCCTCTTTTGTCTCTTCAACCACTTCTACTCCCTATTCTACTTCCACTTCTGAGTGACATTCAAGCACCCTTTCTTGGGTCCTCCTAGTGACTTACCTTCTTGAGGTCTGTGAATTGTAGTACGGTTATCCTGTATTATATGGATAATATCTACGTATAAGTGAATACATATACGTGCATCTTTCTGGGTCCGGGTTACCTCACTCAAGATGGTCTTTTCTCATTCCATCCATTTGCCTGAAAATTTCATGAATTCCCTCTTGTTAATAGCAGAGTAGTGTTCCATTGTGTAAATGTACGATAGTTTCTTGATCCCTTCTTTGCTTGAGGGACTTCTGGATTGTTTCCAGTTTCTGGCTATTCTGAATAAAGCTGCTATAAACATAGTTGAGCAAATGTCCTTGGTGGAGCATCTTTCAGGTATATGCCCAGGAGTGGTATAGCTGGATCTTGGGGCAGTGCTACTCCTAATTTTTTGAGAAAGCACCAGATTTATTTCCAAAGTGATTGCACAAATACCATCAGTAGAGGAGTATTCCCCTTTCTCCACATTCCCACCAACATGTGTTGTCACTTGAGTTTTTGATCTTAGCCATTCTGATGGGTATAAGATGGAATTTCAGAGTCATTTTGATTTGTATTTGTATTTGTATTTCTCTGATGACCAATAATGATGTTGAACATTTCTTTAAGTGCTTCTCAGCCAATTCTAGATTCTGCTGTTGAAAATTCTGTTCAGCATTGTATCCCATTTTTTTATAGGTTTGTTTATTTGATTGGTGTTTAATTTCTGTAGTTCTTTACATATTTTGGATATTTGCCCTTTGTCAGATGTAGGCTTGGTGAATATCTTTTTCCAACCTATAGGTTGGCATTTTGTTCTATTGACAGTATTCTTTGCCTTACAGAAGCTTTTCAGTTTCATGAGGTCCTGTTTATTAATTGTTGATCATACAGCCTGTGCTGTTGGTGTCCTGTTCAGGAAGTTGTCTCCTGTACCAATAAGTTCCAGGCTCATTTCCACTTTCTCTTCTAATAGATTTAGTGTTTCTGGCTTTATGTTGAAGTCTTTGATCCATTTGGACTTAACTTTTGTGCAGGGTGATAAATATGAATCTATTTGCATTTTTCTACATGTAGACATCCAGTTAGATCAGCACCATTTGTTGAAGATGCTATCCCCCCTCTTTTTTTTTTTTTTTGTGTGGGTTTGGATGTTTTTATTTTATTTTATTTATTTATTTATTGTAAAAAATCAGGTGTCCATAATTTTATGTTTTTTTTTTTCTGGGTTTTTGATTGGCTTCCAATGGTCGACCAGTCTGTTTCTATGCCAGTATCAGGAGGTCTTTATTACTGCTCCACTATAGACCAGTGTGAAGTCAGGGATGTTGATGCCTCTAGAAGTTCTTTTATTTTATAGGACTATTTTAGCTATCTTGTTTTCTTTTTGTTTTTTCAAATGAATTTGAAAATTCTTCTTTCAATTTCAAGTTGTGTTAATATTTTGATGGGAATTGCATAAAATCTGTAGATTGCTTTTTTTAAACTGGCCATTTTTACTATGTTAATTCTACCAATCCATGAACATGGGAGATCTTTCCATCTTCTGTTATCTTATTCAAATTCTTTCTTCAAAGGCTTGAAGTTCTTGTCATATAGGTCCTTTACTTGCTTTGTTAGATTTATGCCAAGATACTTTATAAAATTTGTGGCTAAGTGAAGGGTTCTTTCTCTAATTTCTTTCTCAGCCTGTTTGATGTTTGCATACAGGAGGGCTACTGACTTTTTTTAGTTAAATTTTGTATCCATCCACTTTGCTGAAGGTGCTTATCAGCTGAAGGAGTTCTCTGGTAGATTTTTGGAGGTCACTTACATAAACTATAATATCATCGTCCAATAAGGATACTTTGACTTCTTCCTTTCCAATTTGTATTCTTTTGATCTCCTTTAGTTGTCTTATTGCTCTACATAGAACTTCAAGTACTATATTGAAGAGATATGGAGAGAGTGACTTTGTCTTGTCTTTGAATTTAGTGGAATTGTTTGAATTTCTTGCCATTTAATTTGATGTTGGGGAAAGACTTACTGTATATTGCTTTTATTATGTTTAGGTATGGGCATTGTATCCCTGATCTTTTCAAGATTTTTATCATGAAAGAGTGTTGGATTTTATTGAAGGCTGTTTCTGCATCTGATGAGGTGATCATGCGATTTTTTTTCTTTCAGTTTCTTTATATGATAGATTACATTGATGGATTTTTTTTTGTATGCTAAGCCATCCCTTCATCCCGGGGGTGAATTCTACTTGATCATGGTGGATGATGTGTTTGATATGTTCTTGGATTCTGTTTGCAAGTATTTTATTGAGTATTTTTTGAGTTAATGTTCATGAGGTAAATTGGTCTGAAATTCTCTGTCTTTTTTTTTGTTGAGTCTTTGTGTGGTTTAGGTATCAGGGTGACAGTGGCTTCACAGAAAGAGTTTGGCAATGTTCCTTCTGTTTCTATTTTGTGCAATAGTTTGAGAAATATTGGTATTAGCTTTTCTTTGAAAGTCTGGTTGAATTCTGTGCTAAAATCATCTGGTCCTGGGCTTTTTTGTTGTTGTTGTTGTTGGTAGATTTTTGATAACTGCTTCTATTTCTTTAGAGGGTTATAGGACTGATTAAACTGTTTACCTGATCTTGATTTAGTGTTGGTGTGAGAAATCTATCAAGAAAACCATCCACTTCTGGTAGGTTTTCCAATTTTGTGGCATACAGACTTTTGAAGTAAGAACTGCTAACTCTTTGTATTTCCCCATGGTATGTTTTTATGTCACCCTTTTCCTTTCTGATTTTGTTAATTTGGATGTGGTCTCTCTGCCTTTTAGTTAGTTTGGCTAGGGGTTTGTCTATCTTGTTGATTTTCTCAAAGAACCAGCTCTTGGTTTCATTGATTCTTTCTACTGTTTTCTTTGTTTCTACATTACTGATTTTAGCCTTGAGTTTGATTATTTCCTGCAATCTACTTCTCTTGGATATATTTGCTTCTTTTTATTCTAGAACTTTTAGTTTTGCTTTTAAATCGCTAATATGAGGAATTTCCATTTTCTTTATGAAAGAACTTAGTGCTATGAACTTTCCTCTTAGCACTGCTTTTATTGAATCTCGTAAGTTTGGGTATGTTGTGCCTTCGTTTTCATTGAATTGTAGAAAGTTTTTAATTTCTTCCTTTATTTCTTCTCTGACCCAGTGGTCACTGAATAGGAGGTTGTTAAGTTTCTATGAGTTTGTAGTGTTCTGTTTTCTCTGTTCTTGTTGAATTCAAGCTTTAATCCACAGTGGTCTGATGAGATACAATGGGTTATTTCAATCTTCTTGTATCTGTTGAGGCTTGCTTTGTGACCAAGTATATGGTCAATTTTGGAGAAAGTTCCATGAGGTGCTGAGAAGAATATATATTCTTTTGTGTTGGAAGAAATGTTCTGTATGTACCTGTTAGGTCCATTTGATTCATGGCATCTGTTAGTTTCATTATTTCTCCATTTAATGTCTGTCACGATGATTTGTCCATTGATGAGAGTGGGCTGTTGAAGTCTCCCATTATTAGTGTGTGAGGATTGTTGTGTGATTTAAGCTTTAGTAATGTTTCTTTTAAAAATGTGGGTGCCTTTGCATTTGGGGCATAGGTTTTCAGAATTGGTCATCCTGGTGTATTTTTCCTTTGATGAGTATGAAGTGTCCTTCCCCATCTTTTCTGATTAATTGTGGTTTAAAGTCTACTTTACTTGATACTAGAATGGCTACTCCAGCTTCCTTCTTTTTGCTTAGAAAACCTTTTTCTAGTCCTTTGCTCTGAGGTAACATCTATCTTTATTGACGAGGCTTGTTTCTTTCTATTTATTTATTTATCTATTTATTTTTCTTATTAGTTACATTTTGTTAACTCTGTATCCCAGCTGTATCCTGCTCCCTCATTCCCTCCCAACACCACCCTCCCTCCCTCATCTCCTCCCTGCCCCTTTCCAAATCCACTGATTGGGGAGAACCTCCTCCCCTTTCATCTGACCCTCTTTTATCAGTTATCTTCAGGACTGGCTGGCTGCAAAGTCTTCCTCTGTGGCCTAGCAGGACTGCTCCTCGCTTGGGGGGTGGGGAGGTCAAAGAGCCTGCCATTGAGTTCCTGTTAGAAATAGTCCTTGTTCCCCTTACTATGGGAAACCAATTGATTACTGAGCTACCACGGGCTACCTCCGAGCAGAGGTTCTAGGTTATATCCATACATGGTCCTTGGTTGAGTGTCAGTCGCAGAATAGATGATGTGCCCAGATATATTTGGTCCTTGTGGAGCTTCTATCCTTTCCCCATCATACTAACTCCCCTTCTTTCATATGATTCCCTGTACTCTGCCGAAGGTTTGGTTATGAATCTTAGTATCTGCTTTGAAAAACTGCTAGGTAGAGTCTTTCAGATACCTTCTGCAGTAGACTCCTGTCATACGTTCAGTGCACATCCCATTTGTCTTTATAAGGATTGATCATCTTACCCCGTGTCCGCTTTCTTGATTATATTTTTTAGGTGTATAGATTTCATTATGTTTATCATATCTTATAGGTCTATATAAGTGAGTATATACTGTGTTTGTCTTTCTCCTTCAGAATGATCTTTTCTAGATCCATGTTTCTTATATGCAGCAGAATGACAGGTTCTGTTTTTACATCCAATCTGTTAGCCCATGTCTTTTAATTGGTTAGTTGAGGCCACTGATATTGAGAGATATTAATGACCACTGTTTGTTAACTCCTGTTATTTTGATGTTGGTGGTGTAGAGTGTGGTGTGTGTGTGTGTGTGTGTGTGTGTGTGTGTGTGTGTGTGCTTCCCTTCTAATGGTTTTGCTGATGTGGGGTTATTTATTTCCTGTTGTCTTAGGTGTAGTTAGTCTCCTTGGGTTTGAGTGTTTTTCTAGCATTTTTTGTATGGCTGGATTTGTGGATAGGTATTGTTTATATCTGTGTTTTTTGTAGAATATCTTGTTTTCTCCCTCTAACGTTTTGCTGGATATAGAGTCAGGGTTTACATCTGTTGTCTCTTAGTGTCTGTAAGATATATGCATGTACCCTTCTGCCTTTTAGAGTTTCTAGTGGAAACTTGGGTGTAATTCTTATAGGTCTGTCTTTCTATGTGACTTGGCCTTTTTCCCTTGCAACTTTTAATATTCTTTCTTTGTTCCGTATATTTAGTGTTTTCATTTTTACACGGTGGGAGGATTTTCTTTTCTGCTCCAAACTGTTTGGTGTTGTGTAAGCTTCTTGTATGTTTATAGTCATCTATTTTTTTAGACTGGACAAGTTTTCTTCTATGATTTTGTTGAAAATATTTTCTGGGCCTTTGAGCCCTTTCTTCAATTTTTATTATTTGTAGATTTGGTCTTTTCACAGTGCCCCAGATTTCTTGGATGTTTTGTGTTAGGGAATTTTTAGATTATCATTTTCTTTGACTGATGTGAGAATTTCTCCAGTCTTAGCTCCTACACCTGAGGGTCTTCCATCTCTTGTGTTATGTTGGTCATGTTTGTGTCTGTCGTACCTAGTACCTCTCTTCTCTGCATTTTCCATCTCCAGGATTGCCTCAGGTCGTGTTTCTTTATTGCTTCTATTTTCATTTTTTAGTCCTTTAGATTTGTTTTATTCATTTCCTTCTCCTGTTTGATTATATTTTCCTGAATTCTTTTAGGGAATTTATTGAATTCCTTCACCTGTTTGATTGTATATTCCTGTATTTCTTTGAGGGATTTATTTTTCTCCTTTAAGGCCCCAATCATTTTCATAACTTCAGATTTACCATCATTTTCTTGTACTTCATGTGTGATAATACCTCAAGGGCTTACCGTGGTAGGACAGTTGGTTTCTTTTTGGTGTCATATGGCCTTGGGTTTTGTTGCTTGTGTTCTTAGGCTGATCTCTAGCCATCTGGTTGTCTCTGCTGTTAGCAGGCCTGGTAGGGTAGTCCATGATGGTCAGGCAGTTCAGGAGTAGGCAGAGAGAACTTCAAGTTGAATGTTGCTCAGGACCCCCACAGATTTCCTCGGGATGGTGGACAATGTGGGGTGGAGCCTGCATACCGTTCACCTTCTGCTGGCTATGTCCCAAGTGGGGTCAGTCAGATCAGGAGTCAGCAGAGAGGACACTAAGCTGAATGTTACCCTGCACCCCCCAAAGGTCTTCTCAGGATGTTTGACAATGTGGGTTGGAGCCCTTGTAAGGCTCACCTCTACTGGCTGTGTCCCAGGTGGGTCAGGAAGAGCATGACTCTACTTTTCTTAACTTACATTTGATTTCCATGAAAAGTTAAAAAAAAAAAACTTTTATAGACTGCTAAATTTTATTCTGTTAGACTTGAACCATTAAATAAATAATAAGTTCTGAACTGATCTATTTATCAGTTGATGGTATGGACACATACACACTCTTTCCCCGTTGATTCGATTTATTTGAGGTTCATGTTATTTCACTCTTATGCAGGTCATTAAATGCAGCCTTTCTAGGGTTATGCCAACTTTAGCATCAGTTGAAGAACCTAATAGTTCTTTAAGACCTGCATCCAGCCCATGTGCAAACCAGTGGGCTGCACTTCCATTCATGCATTTCTCCATTGTATTATCAGGCTTTTCTGGAGATGTAAAAACATGTGTTGAAGCGAAGACTATATGTCTGTAGCTTGGGTAATAGCCTTACCAAAAGTTGTGTTTTGTATGAGGAGATTTAAGACCAAAGATAAAGTCTTACAAATGTGATGGAAACGTTGAAAACAGGGTGATGGAACTGACTGTGAAAACACTCAAATATTTCAAATTTTAGTTATTTGTGTGAATGATCAGGAAGTAACCGTGGCGGCTTTCATAGCATCCCTGAGAGATGTCCTCTGCTCGCCAGGTGGGCCGCTGTTGATATATTTTTTCTTCTATAGTAAAATCTCCTTTTGGGTTTTGTCAAAAGTAGATCTTTTGAGGTTTTAGGCTTTTTTTTTAATTGGGAAATAAAATCCTACAGGTCTTTAGTACATTATAAATCTGAGCTGATATTATAGCTATAAAATTGTTGGCACATACTGTGTTGGCTGTATGAAGAGAGTAACAAAGCAAGCAATTCCTACCAGATATAGTCTTTGTCACCAGCTATTATACAGTAAATATATGAATGCCATTGTCTTGCCTCTACTGAGGAGCGTTACCACTTTAGTGGTTCGCAGGTTCCATGAATCATCCTGAGTGTTAGTATGTGATGATTAGAAGCCCTGCAGCAAGGTTCTCAGCTTCCCAGAACCACTCCCCCTTTGGATGGGAGTACATGAGAACCTAGTGTAAGTTTTCAAGCAGGATAAAAGTTAGCCCTAGACAGTGAAAGTATTTTAGATGAACATGTTCCTGTATTTTACTGTCGCTTTCATTGGCTTCTCAGGCTACAACTTTAAAATAGTTCTTCAGTACTCTTCATGTATTTCAGTCCTACAAAGGAAAGAGATGACTAAAACACCTTATGTACTTATAAATGTATAGGTCACTATAAACATCTATATATTGCTTCTTTTCAGAATTTCCTAGTTTTTATGGTGTTGGTATACCACTTCTTCTATCTATTCTACATTTGAAGAATATTTCAGTTGTTCTTAGCTTGAAATTATTATGACTAAAAGAGATATGAACATTCACATGTAGCTCTTTTACAAACACAAGTTTTCATCCTTCCCGAATGAATGTTCCAAAGGGAAATTTCGCACTAGCATGTGAATGTTAGTCTTGTAACACTTGTACAAATATCCCCAGAGTTGTTTAGTTTTTTTTTTTTTATCACTACCCGGAATGTGTCGAAAATCCAGTTTCTATACATTTTAATGAGCATTTGTTGGCCAATATAATTTTTAATTTTTTTTATTTATTACAGTTTATTCAGTTTGTATCCCAGCTGTAGCCCCTTCTCTTATGTCCTCCCAATCCTGTCCTCCCTCCTTCTTTTCCTCTCATGCCCCTTCCCCAGTCAACTGATAGGGGAGGTCCTCCTTCCCTTCCATCTGACCCTAACCTATCAAGTCTCATCAGGACTGGTTGTATTGTCTTCCTCTCTGGCCTAGTAAGGCTGCCTCCCCACCAAGGATAGGTGATCAAAGAACTAGCCACTGAGTTCATGTGAGAGACAGTCCCTATTCCCCTTAATAGGGAACCCGCTTGGACACTGAGCTGCCATGGGCTAAAACTGTGCACGGGTTCTAGGGTATGTACATGAATGGTCCTTAAGGAAATCATGAAATTTGCAGTGAGAAGTAGAAAAGGTCATCCTGAGTGAGGTATTCCAGAAGCAGAAAGACACACATGGTACATACTCACTTATAAGTGGATATTAGACATATAATATAGGATAAGCATACTAAAATCTGTACTCCTAAAGAAGCTAAGCAAGAAAGAAGACCCTAGGTAGGAGGCTCAATCCTCATTCAGAAAGGGATAGACATTGGAAGATAGAGAAAACAGGGACACAACACAGAGGGTCTCTGAAAGACTCTACCCAGCAAGGTATTAAAGCAGATGCTGAGACTCAGAGTTGAACTCTGGGCAGAGTGCAAGGAGTCTTATCAAAGAAGAGGGAGATAGAAAGACCTGGAGAGGACCGGAGCTCCACAAGGAGAAAAACAGAACCAAAAATCCTGGGTCCAAGGGTCTTTTATTTATTATTACTTGTCAAGAACATGCTGTGTGAACTGTAATATTTGCTCTTTTGTAGCCAGCAAGACATTTTTGTATACTTGCCACTTGGAAAAAATTTAGATCGCTTCAATTAGAGCTCTCAAGTTACCAAGCAGTTATCTTCCTTTTCTTCTTTCTCTCTCTGTCTTTCCCTCTCTCTCCTTATGTCTTTCTTTTCTTTTTTCTCTTTCTTCTCTCTTTCTGTCATCCCCCCTCTTCCTTTCCTTCTCTCCTTCCCCCTGTCTCCCTCTCCTTCTCCTTCTGTATTTTGAAACAGAGTATTCTGTATTAAGTATCTCCGGCTGTCCTAGAAGTTGCTGTGGACATGGCTTGCCTGGAACTCACAAAGGTCTACTTGCCTCAGGTTGCCAAGTGCTGGACTAAAGGTATGCCCACCATGTCATCTCAACACAATCCTACTATTTTTTTTGGGCATTACTACTTTTAAGAAGTAACCACAATTTTGTTCATTTTCAATATATTAATATTGAAAAATTATTTTAAAGTGGGAACAGAGTAGTTTGACTATGCTCAACACAATTGGAATGATAAGATTCAATGCAACTAATTAACAAATACAATACCTTCAGTTGAAGCCCGAACTGCTTATCTGAACTAGTGACAAGGAAATACTTCCATGTTTCCAGCATAGAAATCAAATTCACTGCAATTTGTCTTAGTTTCAAAGGAAGTGGGAAGGGAAGAATTACTCAGCAAAGGACGTAAGTGTGGGACAATGGCAAAGGCAGGTTTGGTGAAAAAGGAGCTCTGTAGTTCACGGTGTGTAATATTTTGTGTCCAAATGAGTGAGGCAATCACAGAGGAAATTATTAGATGTCTCACTGTGCTTCTAAATGCTAGCTCATGCCTGGTGTATCCTGCCACTCTACTCTCATTTATTCCAAAGATCTGGTAATGGCAATAAAAATGGACTATATATATATTTATTTTATTATTATTATTAGTTACATTTTATTAACTCTGTATCCCAGCTGTATCCCATTCCCTTATTCCCTTCCAATCCCACCCTCCCTCCCTCAGCTTCTCCCTGCCCCTTTCCAAGTCCACGGATTGGGGAGGACCTCCTCCCCTTTCGTCTGGCCCTGTTTTATCAGGTATCTTGAGGACTGGCTGCAAAGTCCTCCTCTGTGGCCTAGCAGGACTGTTCCTTTAAAACTCTGAGAAAAAGGTATCGGACAGGTCTGATGCTCTTTGGGTGGATGACACCTAAATGAACATCGGTACAAAGTCCCAATTTATTTCTAATATCAGAGATCAGACCTCTACTCTTGCCTGATGCATCTAAAACAAAAAAGGGGGAACTGTAGAGAGCTGTGGAATGCTGTGCCTTAAAGATGGAGCTGGTTTCCACCTTCCACCTTCCCGATGGTGAGTGCTCTCTGTCACGAACAATTCCACATTTGGCTAAGGCCGAAGATCTGGCTTGTTTCCATGTATGTGGACCTATCTGCATTGCCTACATGGCACGCTGGGGTTGGCTACCCAGAGGCTATTTAAGCTGTGGGCTGGCTTTCCCCAGGGTCAGATGATTGTTCAAGGTTCCTGAATAAACTGCTTTGAAAAAAAAAAAACAAAACACACACACACACATAGCTGCTGAAATACTCAGAGAATAAGGTGATCAGAGTCCATAAAAATGTTTATGCTTTACTGTCAACTTTAAAACCATTTTAGGTATGCATTTCTTAGGTAGCTTACATTTAGAGAAACATAAATACGCAATGGGTGTCTCAGATTACTCTCACCCTTATAACCCCAAAGCTTTCTCTAGTGAAAGCTGTGCTAAATGAGTTTGAAATCAGTCATTTAAGGGTGACTATATTTTTAATTTATCTCTTGTTTTCAAATTTATCTCTTGTTTTCAAACAACAATGTCAATTGTGTGTTTTATTCTGTTTTCAAATGCAGGTGTCCATCACTTACCAACACTAAATTTCATTGCTATGGCTTGGAGTATTTGCTCTTTCTCTGACATCTCTGGAACAGAAGTGTCTCTTTGCCTTCTCTTGTTGGAGAATGCTTACTAACTAATTCTTTAAGGCTTAGATTTAGATTACTGTTCAGGAAAATGCCCTGACCAGCTAGGCTGGATCAGGTGACTTTTCTGAGTTTTTTTTTTTAATTGGATATTAATTTAGATACAAGCTGAATGGGACTGCATTGTCAAATCTACTGTTTGACTGCTTTCTTATTAGGCTGTGAACTCAATATGTAAAGAGTAATATTTATTTTTCTTAGTATTTCCAGTATTTAGCAGGTTGATGGTTACTTAGTAAATAGTCAATACAATTTTGCTCCATTTTGAATCAACATGTTAAAGAAAGCAGTTACCTTATAAGAGAAAGACAAAATGGCAAAGCTCATGAACATGAACAACTACCCAGGCTAAACTAAACTCATCTGAGTGACTGACCTTAAGCAGTATCAAAATAATTCCAGTCTTGTTATGTGAGTGAAATCTTTCTAGACCCCATTTGTCCTGGAAGCCCTCTTAGGAGTTGCTGCTTCTAGGTAGAATTGAATTCCAATTCCCTTTTAACTAATTGCAATTTTTTTAAACAAAACAAAACAAAACAAAACAAAACAAAACACAAATGCCCTTATTGTGTACTTGAGCCTCTTTTGGATATATGCCTAGAAGTGGAATGGCTGGATCTTGAGGATCCTAGTTGTCTGAGAAGGTGCCAGATTGATTTCCAGAGTGGTTGTACAAGTTTACATTCCCACCAGCAGTGGAGGAGGGTTCCCCCTTTTCCATAACCTCTCCAGCATGTGCTGTCTCTTGAGTTTTTGATCTGGGGCATTCTGATGGGTGTAAGGTGAAATCTCAGGGTCCTTTACAGAGAGTTCTCTGTTTACCTCTGTTCCCCATTTTTTAATTGGATTACTTGGTTTGCTATTTTTCAGCTTCTTTAGTTCTTTATATATACTGGATATTAGCCCTCTGTCAGATAGAGGGTTGGTGAAGATGCTTTACCAATCTGTAGGTAGTTGCTTTGTTTTGATGATGGTGTCCTTTGCTTTACAGAAGCTTTTCAGTTTCATGAGGTCCCATTTATTGATTGTTGCTCTTAGAGCCTGTGCTGTTGGTGTTCTGTTCAGGAAGTTGTCTCCTGTACCAATGAGTTCTAGGGTTTTCCCCACTTTTTCTTCTAACCGATTTAATGTGTCTGGTTTTATGCTGATGTCTTTGATCCACCTGGACTTTAGTTTTGTGCAGGGTGATAAGTATGGATCTATTTGCATTTTTCTACATGTAGACATCCAGTTAGACCAGCACCATTTGTTGAAGATGCTATCTTTTCTCCATTGTATGGTTTTGGCATCTTTGTCAAAGATCAGGTGTCCATAAGTGTGTGGGTTTATTTCTGGGTCTTCTATTCAGTTTCATTGATCCAACATTCTGTTTCTATGCTAGTACCATGCAGTTTTTATTACTGTTGCTCTATGGTACAGCTTAAGATCAGGGCTGAAGATACCTCCAGAAGATCTTTTATTGTAAAGGATTGTTTTAGCAATTCTGGGTTTCTTGTTATTCCATATGAAATTGAGAATTTTTCTTTCTAGGTCTGTAAAGAATTGGTTGGTAATTTGATGGGAATTGCATTGAATCTGTAAATTGCTTTTGGTAGATTGCCATTTTTACTATGTTAATCCTGCCAAGCGATGAGCATGGGAGATATTTCCATCTTCTGATATTTTCTTCTAATTCTTTCTTCAGAGACTTGAAATTTTTTTCATACAAGTCTTTGACTTGCTTGGGTAGGGTTACACCAAGGTACTTTAAGTCATTTGTGGCTATTGTGAAGGGTTTTGTTTCCCTAATTTCTTTCTCAGCCCTTTTGTCTTTTGTATACAGGAGTGCTACTGATTTTTTGGAGTTAATTTTGTATCTGGCCACTTTGATGAAGGTGTTTATCAGCTGTAGGAGTTCCCTGGTAGAATTTTTGGGGTCACTCATGTATACTATCATATCATCTGCAAATAGTGATAATTTGACTTCTTCCTTTCCAATTTGTATCCCCTTGATCTCCTTCACCTGTCTTATTGCTCTAGCAAGGACTTCCAGAATTATGTTGAAGAGATATGGAGAGAGTGGGCAGCCTTGTCTTGTTCCTGATTTCAGTGGGATTGCTTTAAGTTTCTCTCTCTTCAGTTTGATGTTGGCTATAGGCTTGCTGTATATCGCCTTTACTATGTTTAGATATGTGCCTTGTATCCCTGATCTCTCCAATACTTTAAACATGAATGGATGTTGGATTTTGTCAAATGCTTTTTCAGCATCTAGGGAGATTATCATGTGTTCTTTCAGTTTGTTAATATGGTGGATCACATTGATGGATTTGTGTATATTGAACCACCCCTGCATACCTGGGATGAAGCCTACTTGGTCATAGTGGATACTATCTTTGATGTGTTCTTGTATTTGGTTTGCAAGTATTTTGTTGAGTATTTTTTTTTTTTGCATCAATGTTCATAAGGGAGATTGGCTTGAATTTCTCTTTGTTGGGTCTTTGTGAGGTCTAGGTATCAAGGTGACTGTGGCTTCATAGAATGAATTTGGTAATGTTCCTTCCGTTTCTATTCTGTGTATTAGTTTGAAGAGAATTGGAGTTAGCTCTTCTTTGAAGGTCTGGTAGAATTCTGCGCTGAAACCATCTGGTCCTGGGCTTTTTTTTTGGATGGGAGAATTTCCATGACCACTTCTATTTCATTGCAGGATATAGGACTATTTAATTGATTTACCTGGTCCTGATTCAGCTTTGGTAAGTCAAATCTATCAAGAAAATTGTCCATTTCATTTAGATTTTCAAATTTTCTGGCATATAGACTTTTGAAGTAAGTCCTAATGATTGTTTGGATTTCCTCAGTGTCTGTAGTTATGTCCCCCTTTTCATTTCTGATTTTGTTGATTTGGATGGTGTCTCTCTGCCTTTTAGTTAGCTTGGTCAAGGGTTTGTCTATCTTGTTGATTTTCTCAAAGAACCAGCTCTTGGTTTCATTGATTCTTTGAACTGTTTTATTTGTTTCTAGTTGATTGATTTCAGCCCTGAGTTTGATTATTTCCAGCCATCTACTCCTTTTTGGTGTGTCTGCTTCTCAAGGACACAATAAGGACATTTGCTCAACCATGTTTGTAGCAGCTTTATTTGTAATAGCCAGAAGCTGGAAACAGCCCAGATACCCCTCAACTGAAGAATGGATGCAGTAATTGTGGTACAGTTACACAATGGAGTATTACTCTGCAATGAAAATTAAGAAAATCATGAAATTTCATGTAAATGGTGGGACCTGGAAAGGATCATCATGAGTGAGCTGTCCCAGAAGCAGAAAGACACACATGGTATATATTCACTCATATAGACGTATAATAGAAGATAAACATACTAATATCTGTATATCTAAAGAAACTAATCAAGAGAGAAGACCCTGACTAAAATGCTCAATCCCTATCTTGAAAGGCAAAGAGGATGGATATCAGAAGAAGAAGAAACCAGAAAACAACCTAGGAACCTGCCACAGAGGGCTTCTGAAAGGCTCTACCCTGCATACTATCAAAGCAGAGACTTAATGTCCAACTGTTGGGCAGAGTGCATGGAATCTTATGTAAGAAGTGGGAAATAGTAAGATCCGGAGAGAACAGGAACCCCACAAGGAGAGCAACAGAACCAGAAAATTTGAACACAGGGGTCTTCCCAGAGACTCATACTCCAACCAAGTACCAGGCATGGAGATAATCTAGAATGCTGCACAGATTTAGCTCATGGCAGTTTAGTGTCCAAGTGGGTTACATAGTAATGGAAGAGGGACTGCCTCTGACGTGAACTGATTGGCTTGCTCTTTGATCACCTCCCCCTCAGGGGGGAGCAGCCTTACCAGGTCACAGAAGATGACAATGCAGCCATTCTTGATGTGATCTGATAGACTAAGATCAGAAGGAAGGAGAGGAGGACCTCCCTTATCAGTGGACATGGAGAAGGGCATGCCTGAAGAAGGGGGAGGGAGGTGCAACTGGGACGGGAGGAGAGAGGGGCTTATGGGGGGATACAAAGTGAATAAAGTGTAATTAATAAAATAAAAATAAATTAAAAAATAAAAAGACAAAGAACAAACAAACAAACAAAAATCCCATCAGGAGTTAGAGATGTAGTTCAGTTAAGATAGTGTTTATCTGTCATAAACAAAGCCTTGAGGTTGATCAGCAGCACCTCACACAACCAGACATGTTAGTGCATGCCTGTAATCTAACACTAAAGTAGAAAGAGGCAGGTGGATCACAAGGCCAAGGTCTTTCTGAGTAACCCAGTGATCTTGAGTCTAGACCAGGCTATGCGAGTCCCTGTCTTTAAAAAATACAGTTTTAATAGTTCATTTAAAAAGGGACTCTGTCAACCAATCTGTCAAGCAAACAGTACATTCTTGCTCATTCCATCTCTGAGGTGATAGGAGAAAGCCCATGTAACAGGGGAATTGCACAGTTCGATGGTTTCAGGTGTCACGTTACTATCCAATGACTTTCTGTGAGGTATGATAAATTCATATATATATATTTTAAAACTCTACTGAGAAGATTATCACAGATTATACGATTGCCTCAACTTCTCTATTGAATTTGAAACATTGCAGGGCATAAGAAAAATCATCTAGTTAGACCTGCCAGAAGTATTCCTGTTTTGTCCTGATGCTGGCCAGAGGTAGTGCTTGCCCCATTATTCTTTGGGGTCACAAGATGGCTCTCTCAGTACTCAGCTCTGAAGGCCTGTTGCAGATGCTTTTGCTGATTATCTAGTTAAACTTAGACTTTATGGTTTTTGGACTTGATTCTGCATCTTCTAACCCTGTGAAGAGAATGCTAGCAAGACTAATTGACCATCAGATTGGGAAAGATCAAGAAAACATTCAAGGATGTACTTCTCATAGCCATGGTTTGCAGCACAGAGCTTCTCTTCTTAGAAATAACAGGTTAATTTATGGCCGGTTATCAGGGCTAAGTTCAATCTCAGATCATACAACATGCACTCTTTCTGCTCTATATCTACTCCTAGGACCATCTTTGATTTTGATAGAGGGGTTTACAATGAATTCCAAAGTGAAACAGGGTTTCTAATTTTTGTTTACTTTTGTCATTAAACATATTTTCTTTGTTTTCGAGATGTCTGGAAGGTTAAGCAGGTAAGAATTGTGCACAATAGATAGGATTATGATACAGTAAAAGGGCCGACATTGAAATCAAGAAATGTTCAACCTCTTATCCCATCACACACATCCTGAGGCATCCACGTTGCTTCTTTTAATGTTGGTTAGGTCAGGATGTTTTAAAATAAGTTTTGCCTATTATATAGGTTGGTTGAAAATATTAAATTATCCTTTTTGTGTGAAAAAATATGTGTAAAATGTTTATGCAACAAACATTGATTACTAATAAGTACCAAATGTTTATACTAAAAACATTATTGATGCTATAATTTTAGTATCTTCAAATTTTATACTTCTTGGCTTCAATTATATGGAAGTCTTATTTCTATTGCCAGGCAAGAGTTCTTCATATCGCTGTTATATTGTGAGATGGAGAAGTAGTACATGCTGTTTGCTGGTGGAATGTCTTTCCTATCTTCATAATTCTCATTTTTCATTTATGGTTGGCTATTCCTTGCTTATGGTGTAGTCCATTGAAAATCCTCATATCATTGGTTCTTATCCTTCCTAATGCTATGATGTTTTGATATGAGAAACTCCCCATTGTTGTGGTGACCTCCAATCATAAAATTATTTCATTGCTACTTCATACTATAATTTTGCTACTGTTATGAATCATAACATAATTATCTGATATTAAGGATATCTGATGTGTGACCCTATGGAAGGGTTCTTTTACCCCCAAAGAGGTTGAGACCCACAGGTTGAGAGCTATGGATCTACATGAAAGTAGTCCCTGCTTCCCCATTTCAATAGCGTTTGTAAGGGCTTTGTTGTATTGTTTCTTGCTTTATGTCTCCTGGCAAATGTAAGGCAGTACCTACTGGACATTGTATATCTCTGTACCTTTCTTGCCCAGCACAGTAGTTTCAAAGCAATCATGTTGAGGGTTTTCTAAGAATACATTAATGAATAATTTCACCCAGTTTTCAAGCATGGTCATTAAAAGAGTTTCTACTGGACAAAATTTCACTCATCTTTCAGTGTTACTAATAATGTAGTGGAAACAAATGTTTTCTCTTAGGTTTTGTTAAAGTGTCTTTAGAACTTTCCATTCAAGAACATTCTATGACATAGAGCTTGTCTGTTATATATAATCCATAGAATGATGAATACAATATACAGGATTATGTGGATACATATTTTTTGGTGATGTTCGCTGCTGGATCTAGCCCTTTATGGTAATAAACAATATATCTTACAGTCCTGGAAGCAATATGCTTTTACTATTAAAAATGTATTACACAGCATTATAAATAAATCATTCATCATAAATTTAACAATTGAGAACTAGCATTGTATCAGCGTTGTAGCATTTGTGCTCTGAAGGAGCTAGCTACAGTATAAATTGCATTAATAAGATAAGGAAAACAGGCCTCTGTTTTTCTTATCCAACGTCACTGTAACACAGAGTGAGGTGCAGAGGCTTGCTGAGTGGGACTGCTATGTGCAGTTCTGTCTGTAAGGCCTGGAGTGCCAGATTCCCCAGGATTTGGGTCCTGTGTCTAGAGAAACATGTCTGCATAAGAAGACTTTTAATGGGTGTTTTAGAATGTTATTCTCATTAGGCTGGGCAGGCATTTCCATTTAAAAATCCAATTAGTATGAATAGACGATTGGTAGCAACCCCCTGGCTGCTACACTGAAAGTTTTCATTTACATTGCAGAGTGGAACTTTTTATGCACAGCTCACTGGGTTTACAGCACTCTGTAAGATTATAAAGCTATAGCTAGTTATTAATATACATGCAATTTGGAGAAGAATGACTTCTGGATTGCTCAGTTTTTTGAGAAGAGACAGAGTCTCTTAAGAGAAGATTTATTTAGTATTTAATATGCATGTGTGTGCCTGAATGGATGTGTGTACCTGAATGGATGTGTGTGGAATACATGGGTGTACGTGCTTCTGGAGGTCGGAAGAGTGTGTTGGATTCTCTGGAACATGACGTTCAGGTGGCCACAAGCTGTCTGACCTGGATGCTGGGAACCAAACCTGGGTCCTCTACAAAAGCATTAGATATTCTTTGCTGCTGAACCAGTTCTCTAGATTTTGAACTATAATCTTTGTTTTACAAACTAAAGTGAGAAAATATAGTTTTTTTTTAAAAGGCAGGTAAACTTCTGGATGCTTAATTTATATAGCATGATCATGAAAACAATGGCTTGAGTGCATTTCTCCATCCACCTCTCAGTGTGTAGCTCTTAATCACATGCCCTAAGTACTTTCCCATTTGGCAGATGATACCTTAGCATATTTCAGTGGAAATGGGTAGTACATCCAATATTTAATCATACAGAGAGCTGAAGTAAAGGACATAATTTCACCCGTAAGGAAGTTGTTTGTTGAAATCGCATCTTGAATTATTTTTCAAATGCATGGGCTTTTAAATTGCATGATCTTGGTTTGTTCTAATTATCGTGACATAAATGCAAGAATGTTTAACCTTTCTCTTTAAGCTTCTTACAGTGTCAGGAGAAAAAAAAAAACCCAGCACATTAAAAAAAAAATCTTATTTTAGAAGAAGAAAATTACAAATAAAGTATTTCCAAACCTTCAGTGTGTCTTCAGTTTAGCTATTGTTTTTGTTTTGTTCTTCCCTGCTTTAGGTAATCTTGGTGCTTAGATTTCAGTCCTGATACCTTAGCTTCTTCTCCATCTTCCTGGACCTGTAGTTACCCTGTTTTTAACTCTGGCTTCACATCATGTTGTGTGTAATGTTTCCCATTTCTAGCTACCCTCAGGACTCCCATGACTGTCCTTTTAGTGATGTGCTTTAACACTGATTTCTTATACAGTGAGTACTACAGAATCTGGAGCTAACTTCAGGGGTCTTTGCTTGACCTTCAGTGACCTTTCAGGGTATTCACTTGCTTTCCCTCCTTTCTTACTTTCCTAGATAAGAACCTTTGGTACTCCACCCCTTATCGTTGTGTTATCTATTTACCTTAACTTTTCTTTTATGTTTTGATAATTTGAATCCAGGGTCACTGTTGCTCCCTCCAACACTATTTCTGACTTATTTCTTGACAACTCAACATTCACTTGACTTCTTGTACCCACTTCTCCAATCAATTATATCCCATTTTTAAGCAACCTATTCTCATTGTTTGTCTTTTTTTAATATTTATTATTTATTAATTTTATTTTATTTTTTTTCCAGAGCTGAGGACCAAACCCAGGGCCTTGCTCTTGCTAAGCAAGCACTCTACCACTGAGCTAAATCCCCAACCCCTTCTCATCATTTTTAAACCTGTTTAAGACCTAATAAGGCATTTTATTATGGACTTAAAACTCTAGTCACGTCAGTTATGATGGCATGGCAATTGAGATGTGATGTGAAACCTGTATTAACATAGATGAGTCCTTCATGTCAGGACCTCATTCTTTCACAAAATTCCTTGAACAAGAAGACCATTTCTCATATGAAACTCGCTGTCTTTTGCTACCTCTTATTTTCTCTGTCTGATAGATGGCTGAAACGCCATGCTCAATCACAGTCATTCCCTTTGTACATCCCACATCCTCATGTTGTTTTCATACTTACTTGGGGAAAGAAGACTAATCGAGTCTAACTCTTTTTTTCTTTGCTGCAGTATGGAAATTAAACATGGTTAGAGAGAACATCTAGTGGGAACCGATGTTGTTAATTGGACCTCTAGTGCTGGCCCTCCTCATTGCTTTAGTTCATTCCCTTGCCAGTTTTTCTCTTCTCAGCTCTTCTTTAGAACGTCTCCTATTTGAATCTGTGAAATTTTCTTTCACTTAGGAATTTATAGCAATCAGATCACTTTATCACCTAGGCTTCCATGTCAGCTTTTCTTGTTTTTCTTAATGACTGCAGGAAGAATGATAAAATTCTTCCTCACCTTTTTTCATTCATTTATATCAGTCTCAAAAGGCATCACTATTTCTTCCATTAAACACCAACTAACCAACAATTGTTCAGTTCTTACTTATTGCTCAGCCGTTTTCTTGTATATGTTTTTACAATATCCATGCTGGTCTTTGTATTTTTTGAAAAAAATTCCAGCTGAATTAATGAATCCCAGAGTTTTTAAATTTTCTCCAGATTGCTAATACCAGGGAGTGAGCTCAGCCTTCATATCTATGAGCAACTCTTCACTCCAGTCTTCTTAAAGTGTATTGTAAATTTCAGGGTGGAGAGATGGCTCAATAGTTAAGGGGTCTTCTTCATCTTGTAGAAGACACAAGTTTGCATCACAGCATCTACATGGTGGCTCACAACCATCTGTCAGTACCATTCCAGAGGATCCCATGCGTTCTTCTGACCTCTGCAGGCACCAGGCATTCATAGAGTGCACCTGCATATGTGCAGGCAAATATTCATAGACATAAAATAAAATGAGTAAATTAAAAAATAAAAATTAAATGTATATTTTTATTAATTTTATCTTATAGGGAAATACATCTGAATTTCTTCTGTTCCTTATTGGATATTTTTCTTCTGCCTTTTCTTTTCTAATTTATTTTTGTAACCCAGGTATGTGTGTCTTTGATAATTCCGTCTAATATTATGGCTTTGAGGCAAGTCTGGGGAAGCTGTCTGACAAGAAGTGTTTGGGGAAGGAGAGTTAAGCATTTTAAGAATGATAATGTTAATGATATGTCTTTATTCTAAGCACCTCTACGGTTTACTTTCTTTAATCAAGCTTAGATGTTGGGATTTGCTTATTTGACTCACTGACGGCTTTCAGCTTTGTGTCCTGTGCTTGATGTGAAGCTGAGATAAAAAAAGATCCTCAACTGGTGATGCCCAACCTTCACCGAGGGATCAGAACTGCTGTGAATATGGATTGCTCGATGAAAACACATTCTATACTGTATCCACAACTGCTGCTGAAGTCATCCATGGCCAACCTCAGAGACCTCCAGATCACTTTTTTAAATCTTCTCATGTAACCTTGGAAATGGGTCTCTATGTGAGGTTTGTGATTCTAGGCTTAGAAATCGTACCGTTAAGGTTGGAACCACCAGCTGAACACAAATATTCCATGTCCATTTTAAACTATATAAGCAGGCAGCTTTAAAAGCTTTAGGCTTAGTTTGGGAGATTTTTTTTCCCTGTACATTTCCACCTGTTAGGACAAGTGGCCTCTTTTGTGTTTTCTCTTTTCTTACTGTTGTCTTTCTCAAGGGTCGGGCTGGGCAACCCGTTTTCACAATGAACAGGCAAGTACCTGACATCAGGCAGGTGGCTGAAAAGTTTCAGCATGCCAATGAAGGCAAAGGGTCCTGCTATGGAGAGCGAAGGGCTCTAATACCCCAATTCTGCATACTGTAGTGTTAGAAGGCTGCAGAATAGTCAAAGGAAGAAAACAAGGGAAGAAAAGATGAAGAAACAGAGGCTGTGGACACCTGAGGATTGCAGCAGAGACTCTGAAGATTTTGAATTAAGGGCACTAGAAAAATCTGAGAGAACTGCTGAGGGTTAAACTGCTTAAAGCCTCAACCCGTACAGGTCAGGTGTTGTAGCTGCAGCTGCTAGGTTTTGCACTTGTAGCCTCTCCTTTAAGTGCCTACAGCAATAAGCCCCAGCTTTGAAGCTTCTGATTGTCATAGCTTAGAGGTGTAAGCCCTGCAGGAACGCATCTGTGGTTCTCTCCTGTGCTCAGGGCCATCACTGGTGTCCCTTGACTATCTGTAACTTCTAGCTTACAGAGCAAATAAACTCCTAGCCAGGTGTTTGTGACAGCTTTAAATATCACACAACATTAAAAAGGACCAAATTTCTATCTTCAACCAAATGCAATTTTCCCTCTAGATTCCTACATTTAAGAAAATATTTGCTTATTTTCTGTGTGTGTATGTAGTGTTTGTTTGTGTGTATGTGCATGTGCATATGCACACATGGAGGTACATGCATGTTGTGGTTGTCCTGTGGTGGTCAGAGGAAAATCTGAGGGGGTCAATTCGTCCCTCCCACTTTGCAGGTCCTGGGAGAAGTACCCTTATCCATTGAGCCTTCCTCCAGACCTTGTAAAATTCTGATAGGAAATTCTCACTTAGATACCCAAAAGACAGCTTAAAGTCTTCATATCCAAAGGAGAACTCTTTGTCCTCTTCAGACTGACAGACTTGTCTCATAATCTTTAACTCTTCTGTTAATGGCAACTTGAATTTCTTAGACCATGTAGTCATGCTTAATTTCTTGGATTTTCTGACACATGTTTATTTCACCCTACCGTATATAAAATTCACAACCTATCCTATAGTACGTTCTTAGGCGACCTCTATGCGATGCAGAAACATATAGAAATCAGTGTTATAAAGCACATTTCTTACGCTGTGAGGTACATTGTTCGATATTGTTCGGTGCTCAAGATGGAACCCTTCGCCTTGTGTATGCTAGAAAAGTGCTTTGTCACTGAGCTAAAGCCCCACACCTTAAAAAATTTATTATTATTATTATTGTTAATTGAGACATTGTCATACTAAATGGGTTAGGCTGGCTTTTTGTCATAGTTAGCTTCATCTATGGACTTGACCCAGACCTAGGGTCACCTGGGAAGAGGGAAGCACAACTGCAGAATTATGTTGATCACATTACTGTGTGGCATTTTGTTTTAATTGCCAATTGATGTACAAGAATCCTGCCCACCCCGGGCAAAAGAATGCCATGGTGTTCATGTACAGGTGAGGGGGCAAATTTGGGCATCATTTCTCATCTTCACGGTTTCTCCTGTGTTACACAGACCAGAGAAGCTGGCCCATGAACTTCTGAGTGGTTCTTCTGTTTGTTTCCCATCTCACCTTAGAAGTGCTGGATTACAGATATATGCCACTACATCTGGCATCTTATGTGGGTTTGGGGTATCAAACTCAAATCATTAGGTTTGCATAGCAAGTGTCATACCAGAGGAGCTGTTTTCCATATGATGTAGTGTGCTCATTGCGTTTGGCCTCCTTCCTCAAAATATATAAATTAGCCAAATATTGCTTTCACTCTTCACTATAATTTCTGTACTATAACTTTGTGTTTCCTCTGAAAGTTGGCTCATGATGGCTTCTTTTCCTAAATTAACATCACAAATCAGATCATTGATTAGCGCTTTTTCTCAATTTTTATAATGATTATGTGAGCCAAGTTCAGAAGAGAAAAAAGAAAATCACTCTTATGCAAAAAACCTGTAGATCATAGAAATGCATACAATAAAACACTGAAATTTTCCACATAGTGAAAGGATGAAAGTTTTACACTTTACAAAAACATTAAAGTAAATGCTTTGGGGAAGAATTATTTCAGGCATTTCCAATGGACACTTTTATGAGATACTGTTGATCAAGGTTTCAATCGAGTAGTTTCATTTCCTGCAATACTTCTTTTTAAAGTACTAAGTAGCAATGGTAATTCTTATTTCATCATGCCTGTCACAGGCAACAAGGGATAATTCATATAGTTTCATAATAAATTATTAATAAAATTTTATTATTAATAAAAATAAAAAATTAATAATATTTATTATTAAATGTCAATAATTATTATTGAGGGAACATATGCAACAACTCTGTTTAAGTATTGCTGCTATGTGAGCAGTACTCTGTCCAGGGATCAGCCCAGTGTAAGAGAAACATATGAAGGTTATATACCAGGGTCAACAAAATCTTCCTCATCAGCTCTTCTCCTTCCTCTCTCTACCATCCACTCCTCTCTTTTCTCTCCCTGACTCTTTAAACTCGCTCCCTCCTTTCCTGTAATGATAGTGTTTCCAATGCATGGTTTCTGTTCTCTTGAATTTAAGGTAGGATATGATTACACACATAAAAAGTTAACAAATATTCAGTAACGTCCATTGAAAATTTGTAAGTGAATAACAGCAGAGTTAGCATGTAGCTTATATCAAGAAGTTTCTAACCAATATAAGTGATATTAATTTTTTCTTCTTATGGGCTTAGATCAATGAATACCTAAATATAACTCATAAATAAAGACAAGAGCAATCACAGGCCATTTAGGCATTCGACAGAGCTGTAAGCTGAGGTATAATGTGGTGGCTCATTTCTTCTATTTTGGTCTTTTCTTTGGCCCCTGATAATAAGGCTAAAAAAGACTAATGTAATTGGGATTGATTACTCAGTTAAATGTGTATCAGATACTCCGTGTTACAGCTCAGGTATTGGAAAAAAAACTAACAAGCCCCAGTCTCTCCACATATAAATCCTAACAACACACACCCAATAACACACATCCATTTATCCTTCAGTCGAAGACAAACATGTTATCCTCCCGCTTTTTCATTTGCAATTAAATAATACCACATCCTGTTTTGTGAATCTCCATGGTATAGTAACGGGATTCCGGGTAGAGTTTGGGCTGTTCTGTAATCATATTAACTGAGTGCTGAGGTTGACACACACGCATTTTGGTTGCCTGAATGGTGCAGCCCACACCATTCCATCTACCTCTCAACACGTCTAATGCCACAGGGTGGGGTGGGGGGACAGGTAGGCCCCCTGCGTTGTTTCAGTGCCACCACTCCAGTCACTGGCTGCTGGACACCGAGCAGATAAAACCCTCTCCCAGAAAATGTTTCGCAATCATTAACTTCACTATATTTACTTATCATTTATTTGTTTACTGTATATATGTGTGTGTGTGAGGGTGCACGTGGAGGTGAGGGGACAGCTTGAAAGAGCCAGTTATTTTCTTCTACAGTGTCAGTTCTGGGGGAGCAGTGCGGTTCTCAGGCTTGGTGGCCTGCAAGTGCCTTCATCCACTGGGTCACCTTGACAGTTCCCTAGATCTTATTTTGGAGTCTACCTTATCAATATTCAAAACACATGGCAACATTCACGTGATAATTGCACAATTACTCTTGCTGAGAAGTTTGTATACACTTCAAGGTTTTCACTAATGTGCTACAGAAATCTGTTTGCGTCGTCTTGCTGGTTCACAATTTTTAATTTAAAAGAGATAACACTTCAGTATAGGTTTATTGACAGAATAATGTAAAATAATGTCCTAGTACTTTCTAAAGTCCAAACCAAATGCTAACATCTAATGAACACATGCATTTTAGTAAATAGAATTATATAGCTAACTTTCTGTTTAGAAAGAATTTTATGCTTCCTTTGATCTTATCAGTACTTAACTACATGAAACGATTTAGAAAAGGTAGACATTTCTTGCAGCACCTAAACAGGTATGTCTATGATTATAACAAGGTGCACTTTGTTATTTCTGTGTGAGAAATTCTTAATCGTTCCAAAGAAAATAGCTTTTCAGTTTTTACTATGTGTGCTCAATAATTGTAAGAATATATGAACTAATCAGAAAGGAATAACATAAAACTTTGTAATAAGCTGGTTCAGTGTATTAGCATAGCAAGGTCACCCAGTTTTTATTTTCCCTTAAAATTTTGTCAAATTAAATTTTAACTAACTCTTTTTTTCTCTATCTCCATAAAGCTAATATTTCATTCCACATATGTGTGGTACACTGGGGTTATACATAAATGTAGGTGGGAAATATGGTAAACTTAGAATTGAGATTTCTGAGAAAAAAAAACATTATTATTAACATCTGAACAAAGACATAAAGCTAAAGAAAATCAATACCCACCTATTCTAAGAACCGAACGTTATTATCAGTATTAATCAAATCCTTCATGCTCTGGGCAAACTTTCCCACTGGATGTGCTCAGAAGGAAGTGACTGAGCACCTGTCCCTGAGGGAAGGAAGAGGGTCAAAATAGTGCTTTTGGTACACAAAGTCTGCAGACTCCTCATGCTCCTGAAGGATTTGCACTTTTGGTCATCACTGCTCACCAGTTTCCTTCACCATAGTCTTTCTTAGTATGACCTTCCAACCTGAGAGAGAAACAGAGGAAGTGATGGAGATGGTTTGGCTGTTTGTAAGCATATCGGGCCAGGTATAACAGCAGAGGGGAAATAGTCACATTCACCCCTCACAAGTTTCTGTTCAAACACCTTTTCCTCTGTGTTCAGTAAAGAACTTCTTGGTTTATTCCAGAACCTACCAGAGCAGATTCTCAAATAGGTGAAACAGGAAAGACAATGTTATTGCCTGCCTGGGTGTTCAACCTTATGAGGTCGGGACATCACTTCATGACCTACTATGTTCATGCTGAAGAACTGAATAATTGAGTTACAAATATTTCACAACGATTCAAAAATTGAAATTACAGCTTTATAAGTTGGATCACACTCATAATTGTCCTTGTCTATGGGGTGGATGTTGGGCATTTCTAGTAATGAACTTACGTTCCACAGTTGAACTTATGTTCCATAGTGAACTCTTATATAAAAGAACTGTGTCACAGTAATAAAAAATTCTGAATTTTAAATACTAGGTAACTTAGACAAATATTTATATTTTAACACATGAATAAAACAGAGTTAAGTATTGACAATTAACAGATCTCTAGGACTTTCAATTCAAGGTCCAGTGAGATTCTATTTTTTTATGTACAGGCATTCAAAAATATATTTAGAACAGCAAAAATCAGTTATAAATCCAAACTACACATATACTCATTTATAAGGACTATCTTTCTTCATATGTATAACAATTCTTCCATTGGCTTAGTATGAATAACTTGGAAAGCTACAGTATCACAGCAGCAGAAAATCTAAACTTTATACATTAGCAATGAATTGATTTTGTACAGGCTACAGTCAAATATTCCTGGCTGGGATGTCAGTTAAGAAAAGGAATAGCTCATATTCATCCTTTGCTTTATATAATATAATATATATTATATAATATATTATACTCTTCAGATAGTCTACAAACTTGAGTGAAAAAAAAGGAAGGAGAGAAGGAAGAATGGATATGGATTTAGTGATTGGTATTATGTGCTAATGCTTTTGGTGTTGCTCCTGTTAACAACTTTGCCAACCAGAGTAATGTTTTTTCTCTGGAAATGCTGTTTAAAGTTTGCTTTTACAAGTCAGGCTTTCACACAAATCATAGCTAAGGTAATAGTGTACTTCGACAGCATTTATAAAGAGGTGCTCACTCTGGTTATGTAATGTATATCCATCCTGGTTAGAATTAACTGACTTCTAAGGAAAGCATTGTAATCAATCTTCCTATACTTTGGACTTCCATTATAATTAACTCCTATGGGCTCAGATGAATGCACAGCCTTCATTGTACCATGTTCTTATTTTTCCTTTGTTATCCTTTCCTGTCAGCAAATCAGAGCATTATATGTGTGTTTGAAATACGGTTATCGTGTCTAAGACCATCTTCTGAAAACAGTGAAACTTTGAAAAACCAAATATATTGGAAATAGTGTGTGGGTAGAAGGTGGTAATATTTGATTGTAGCTTTATGTGCCGCTCTGAGGCAAGAAAAATAATTTGCTCCCTTGTGCTATCCCAGTAAAGATTGATTAAGACAAAAATTATTTATTCCTTTTTGTCACCATACTTTCTGTGCAGTTATGAAGAGGGTGGCTTTTGTTTACTTCTACTTTTTAGATCAGACTCCGTTAGATTACTACAGGAAAGACCAGTATTCTTCAGAAAACACCAGACTCATCTTGGGTAAATGACACTAGTTCTGTATGGCGCCCTCACAGTCTTTCCTCATTTTAGATACTTGTTACCCGATCCTTGAGCATCTCACCCAGGGAGGAGATCTCTGGGCAAGGAGATCTCACTTTGTGCTACCAAGGCCCCTCTTAGTCAGGAAATTTTCTTTGGATATTCAGTAGTTGTGACATATTGTCAATTTTGATTCACTCCTTGTAATAGTTCATGGTTTGCTTACGGTTCTGAACTAATACAAACAGTGAACTGTTCAGTAGGTTTTAAGTACTAGTTGATTTGAACAAAATGTTCGTTACTCATTCACTTATTCATTTACATGTGTGTGTGTGTTCAATCATTGAAAAATGCATTATGGATTTAACTGTTGGGGGGAGTTTCTGATTGGGGCATGAAGGAAAACAGAAGGGAAGAAATAATGCCACTCTCAGCCAATGATCCATATAAACAGAGGCATGAGAAGCTTATTGTTATTCAGAGAAACATTTTTTTTTTTTTTTTTTTGCAGGAGCTTTACTGCTATGCAGGCCAGCTGTCCTAGGAGCCATTTCCCCTTGGTGATAAAAGAGGAACATAAAAATATTCATGCCTCCACTCATTTAAAAAATTTATGGAGTGCCTCATATTTCAGGCATGGTGCTTGGCATTTGGGGAATTATTAATGAATGAAACTCATTAATTACTACTGTTAAAAGCTGGCCTGCATCTCCGAGGAACTGTGAAGTAGAAAACAATATTTTCGAGCCTAGTGTGGTGGTGCATACCTACAACCCCAGCTCTTGGTGGGACGAGAAGGTCAAGGGCAGCCTCCGCTAAGTAATGGATTCCAGGTTAGTGTTAGAGATATGAGACATGGTCACAAAACGGGGGGAAAATGCATTATTTTCACTGCGTAAATAGGAAAATTTAAATTTACTCACCGAAACAGAACATAACCACACAAAAACTTCCTACCAGTATCTGTACAAAATATGGCACGTTGGAAGCAATTTACAGTATGGTATGTCTGCGAGGGTCTGAGCCTCTTTGTGGTGCTTCATATTAGAAAACAAACAAGCTATTATGGGATGATAATATAATAAAATATAATAAGATAAAACAAAACCTGACACATTGAAATTGGCTAAAATCACAAACAGCACAGAAGAAAAATAATTCCAAAGAAGGCATAAGAAACAGAGATTCACTCATTTACACACCTAAGAATCCCATAAAAACAGCAGCCTGGAAGTTATATTATATATATAAAGGAACTATAGGGTTAAAAAAAGAGAAGAAAAACATATAAATAAAATAAAAATAAGATAAAACTTTAAAAAGATAATAAAGGCAGAGAGCCCTGCCATAGTGGACATTATGAGACCAGGACCAACAATGCAAATGATTTCATATTTTGTAGACCAATTACTGCTGGGCATTCAACTTACTCCTATGTTTATTTCCCCAGTGAGACTACCTAGGAGCAAACTAAGTCTTTATTTGCAAGTGGTTATCTATTGAAGATAGCTTCTGGACTATGGATGAGGGCATGTGTCCACATCTGCCTTCAGCTCTAGAACCCCATCTGGTGCAGGTCCTTGCAGATCTTACATGCTTCCTCGGTCACTGTGCATTGATCATGTTGACTTAGAGCGCTTTGTTCTTTTAATGTCCTCTGTCCCTAGCCATTTCACGACATCAAATGAAGATTTCAGTACCAGGACATGTAATTGAGTTGTTGGCCAAAGGTGAGCCATGAGGAATCCCAAATTAAGATGTTGCCAAAACTATAGGTTGCTCTCTACAAAGTGACAGCAAGTTCCCATTGCTGAAGGAAATACTTACGCAGTTCCTTGAAAATGGGGAAGTGGACCTGCTGTGCCCACAGAGAGTTCACCACTGTGTGCTACTGTCTTTGGTACAGGCAGTTGCTCTGTACACTCCCAAAGACTAACTATAAACACCAACCCAGCCACAAACCCTTTGGTATGCAGTGCTTCCCCGTGTAGAAGATAAGGCAGTGTAGCGGTGGCACTGTGATAAACAACCTGCCATCTTTGATTTGAATTAAGGCTGACTCCACGAGATAGAACTCATACCCAGTATGAGTAAGATGAGTGAGTAAGATGCTGAGATTGGATAGCCCACAGACCTGGAGGAAAACCAAATACTATTCCAAAAAGATAATATATATCTTATTCAAAAGCAACAGTAAAATGACTCCTAGTGACACTCCCCTATACTCACAGACTCGTGCGTTGCTCAGCCATCATCAGAGAAGCTTGCTGCTCCTCCTTGTGTAGCAGATGGGAATAAATACAAAGATTCACAGTCGGACATTCAGAGAGACCTTGGAACACACAGGCCTCAATGTTGTAGAACTCTCAGCTCCTTCTCCAGCACCATATCCTCTTGGATGCCACCATGCTTCCCACCATGATTGTAATGGACTAAACCTTTGAAACTGTAAACCGGCCAACACTAAATATTTGCCTTTGTAAGAGTCACCTTGGTCAAGTGTCTCTTCACAGCAATAAAATCCAAAACAGATGACCCAGAAACACACAAAATCAAACAGGCAGGAATCCCATAAACACACAAAACCAGGAGCCATAATATATACAGGAAGGAACTGTGTGTAAGAAGCAAAAAGGGAAGAGAAAAAAAAAATCACTGACAAATATTATGAGATAAAAAAAAACTCCAAAGACACTTTTCAGTTTGTTTTCTGTTTGCCATCTATGGCTGGGCATGGAGCTTGCCTGGAAGAGTGGTTTGCATCAGTGAGATTTCACTGGAGAAAGCCAGTATATAACTTCTGGGTTAGGGGATGCTGGCATGTGTCTACTTCTCTCGGTTCTGAGAGCTGGTCTGGTGCAGACCTGTACAGGCCTGTAACTGCCACAGTCTCTAAGTTCGTATGGGCATCAGTCCTACTGTGTTTGGTAGGTCCTAGGTGTCCTCAATGCCCTCTGACTCTCGCAATCCTTCTGTCTTCTCTTCTGCAGGGTTCTCTGAGTCCTGAAGAAATACTTTTTTTTGAGGGGGGAAGGGGATATTCCATTTAGGGTTGAGTGTTCTAAGGTTTCTCATTCTCTGCACATTGTTTGGCTGTGGGGTCTCTGTGTTTGTTCTCATCCACTACAGGAGGAAGCTTCTGCGATGATGGCTGAGCAAGGTACTGATCTGTGACTATAGCAGAATGCCATAAGTAGTCATTTTACTGCTATGTTTCTTTAGAAGAACAATAGCATTTGATTTTGCACTAACCCTCAGCTATCTAATCTCAGGATCTTAGCTATCCTAGCAATTTTGGGCTTGGTTTCTATCTCATGGAGTGGGCTTTAATTGTAATCAGATACTGGTTGGTTACCCCCAAAGCTTTATGCTGCTATTGTACTAGAACAGATTGCAAGAAGGTTATCACTGTAGATGAAAGGTTTTGTAGACAGGTTGATGTTTACCTTTCTCTTTCAGCTCCATGAAGAGTTACTGTCCCACACCATGGACACTAGTCCCTAGCAGTGAAGGCTCTAGGTAGGTAGCAGCTTGACTTTTCCATTTTCATTTTTTTTATTAATTACACTTTATTCACTTTGTATCCCCATAAGCCCCTCCCTCTTCCCATCCTGATCCCACCCTCCCACCCCCTTCTTCACACATGCCCCTTCCCAAGTCCACTGATAGGGGAGCTCCTCCTCTCCTTCCTTCTGATCTTAGTCTATCAGATCTCATCAGGGGTGGCTGCATTGTCATCTTCTGTGGCCTGGTAAGGCTGCTCTACCCTCAGGTGGAGGTGATCAAAGAGCAGGCCAATCAGTTCATGTCAGAGGCAGTCCCTCTTCCCATTACTATGTAACCCACTTGGACACTAAACTGCCATAGGCTACATCTGTGCAGGGGTTCTAGATGATCTCCATGCATGGTACTTGGTTGGAGTATGAGTCTCTGGGAAAACACCTGTGTTCAAATTTCTGGTTCTGTTGCTCTCCTTGTGGAGTTCCTGTCCTCTCCAGATCTTACTATTTCCCACTTCTTACATAAGATTCCATGCACACTGCTCAACAGTTGGCCATCTGGTACTTTCTCAGACAACTAGGAAGAGCGCTTCCTCAAGATCCAGCCATATCACTCCTAGGCCTATATCCAAAAGAGGCTCAAGTACACAATAAAGACATTTGCTCAACCATGTTTGTAGCAGCTTTATTTGTAATAGCCAGAAGCTGGAAACAGCCCAGATGCCCCTCAACTGAAGAATGGATGCAGAAATTGTGGTACATCTACACAGTGGAATACTACTCAGGATTGAAAAAAAAGGAAATCATGAAATTTGCAGGTAAATGGTGGGACCTGGAAAGGATCATCATGAGTGAGCTGTCCCAGAAGCAGAAAGACACACATGGTATATACTCACTCATATAGATTGTAATATAGGATAAACCTACTAAAATCTGTACATCTAAAGAAACTAATCAAGAGAGAGGACCCTGACTAAAATGCTCAATCCCCATCCTGAAAGGCAAAGAGGATGGACATCAGAAGAAGAAGAAAACAGGAAACAAGCTAGAAACCCGCCATGGAGGACCTCTGAAAGGCTCTGCCCTGCAGACTATCAAAGCAGATGCTGAGACTTTTCCATTTTCAAAGATTTGTGTTGGTGTTGTCTACAGCAACAGGGGCTTACTCCAGTTTTTAGAGATCAAAAAGTAATCTTGTTAACTGAATAGGTTTTTTTTCTCTTTTTTTTAACTCTTTATTAATTACACTTTATTCACTTTGTATTCCTCCCCCCCCCCGTGGTTCTCTCCCTCCTCCCATCCCAATCCTTCCCTTCCTCCACCCTCTGCATGCATGCCCCTTCTCAAGTCCACTGATAAGGGAGGTCTTCTTTTCCTTCCTTCTGATCCTAAACAATTAGGTCTCATCAGGAGTGGCTGCATTTTCTTCTTCTGTGGCCTGGTAATGCTGCTTCCCCCTCAGGGGGAGGTAATTAAAGAGCAGGCCAATCAGTTCATGTCAGAGACAGTCCCTGTTCCTATTACAGTGGAACCCACTTGGATACTGAACTGCCATTGGTTACATCTGTGCAGGAGTCTTAGGTTATCTCCATGCATGTGTGTGTGTGTGTGTGTGTGTTGTTGTTGTTGTTTTGTTTTTGAGTTTCCATTGTGCCCCTTTGACAAACAACTCAATTAGATGTAACCCATTCCCGGTACTGGAAGTATCATTTGGAGATGAGAGATGTCCAGTTGGAGCTCTGTTTCCTCTGTAATTTGTTGATTTCATTTAGATTTCCATTGTAACTGTATATGATTTAGGAAGCTTCTAGGGTATTAGGTTTCCATATGACCCTGGAAATGGGCCGTAGTTTTAGCTGTCTCTTTCCAGATTCCCCTTTCTTTCCCCTCTTCCCTTGCTGTCTCCATTTAACATGCCCATTCTAGTCCCATCAACCTTTGCCCAATGATAGCCATCTATTCTACGTCCCATTTCTAGAGAGATCTATCCCTCCACTCTAGTTGCTTACTCTATATGAAATATCTGCAGTTATACAGATTATAGTTTCCTTATCAAATACTTAACAGTGAACATGCACATTTAAGAGAACACATCATATTTTTCTTTATGGGCCTGAATTACCTCAGGATGATTTTTTTTTTTTTTTAGCTCTTCATTTTCCTCCAGTTTTCATTATTTTTTTAATGTCTGAGTAAAGCTCCACATATTCTTTTTCATTTATTGACAGACATGTGGGTTGTTGCCAACTTCTGGATATTATGAATAGAGCTGCAAAGTACATGGTTGAGTGTGTCTTTGTAGTAGGATAAAGAATCATTTGGGTATATGTCTGAGAGTGGTATACCTGGATCCCTTGGTAAATGTATTTCCAGCTTCCCGAAGAACTGCCGTAATAATTTCTGTAGTGACTGAAAGAGTTCTCACCAGCAATGGATGAGTGTTCTCCTTATTCCACATGCTTGCCAGCAGGAGCAGTCAGTTGTTATATTGATCTTAGCCATTCTAACAGGTGTAAGATGAAATATCAAAGTAGTTTTGATTTGCATCCCCTTGATGACTAAGGATGTTAAACATTTTTTTAGGTGCTTTTCAGCCATTGGTGTTTCCTTTTTAAAAGAGTTCTCTGTTTACATATGTACCACATTTTAACCTTGGGTTATTTTGTCTTCTTCACGTCTAGATTTTGAGTTCTTTATATAGTCTGGATATTGGCTCTCTACTGGATTTGTAGTTGGTAGAAATCTTCCCATTCTGTAGCCTCCTGCTTTGTCTGAATTATTATTATTATTTTTTTTACCACCTAGGATATTTTCAGGTTTTTTTTGTTTTGTTTTGTTTTGTTTTTTTGTGGTGCCATTTATTGTTATTCCTAGTGCCTGTGCTATTGGTGGTCTGTTAAGAAAATTCCCCACTTTCTCTTCTATCAGATTCAATGTAACTTGCCTTATTTTGAGTTCTTTGATGCATTTAAAAATTGACTTTTATGTAGGGCGATGAGTATAGAAGAATTTGCATTCTTCTCAGTATAGCCATCTAGTTTGACCAAGACTGTTTATTGAAGATACTGTCCTTTTTTACTGTGTATTTGTGGATACTTTGTCACAGGTTGGGTATACATAAGTATGTGGAGTTATGTCTGAGTCTTCAATTAGACTCTATTGATCAACATGTCTGTTAGCTCTTTAAATTATAGCCGACAAAGATCTTTTCACTTTCAACATATTATTTGCTCTGCTTTTAGGTGCCTGTAGCTGTACAGAAAGTTTTAACTTTTTGTATTCCCAAGTGTTGATTCTTGGGGCTAGATCTTGTGCTGTTGGATTTCTATTCATGAAGTTCTTGCATATTACCTCTGTCTTGTAGTGTATTTTTTGTTTTTTACAGTTGGGTTAGCATTTCAAATTTAAAATTAAGATTTTTGATTGACTTTTAGTCTTGATTGAACTAATTTTGTATGTGGTGAAATATATGTCTCTAACTTCATACTTCTGTAGGGAACATGCAGTTTTACCAGCACAATTTCTTGACTAGGTCGTGTTTTGCTAACTGCATTTTTTGACATTGTGGTCATAACAGAGGTTGCTACAACTTTGTCAGTTTATTTCCGGGTACTCCATGGGTCTTCCTATCTTTTTTCACCACTACTAGGCTTTCATTGTCTTTAGATGTCAGTGTCATAATTTGAGGTCAGATATTTATGGTATCACCAGATGTGTTCTTTCCCCTTAATTAGCTATGGCTATCCATGGTATTTTGTGATTTCATTCAAATTCTTGAATTATTATTATTTTTTTTAGTTCTATCATAAATGACATTGGAAATTTTGTAGAAATTGCACCAAATATGTAAATTAGTTTTAGTAACATATGTATATTTATGATATTAATTCTGCCAATTCAGAAACACTGTCTAATGTCTCCTTTCATTATAGATATAATTAAATTCCTCTGGTTTATTTCTAGGCATTGTTTTTGTTTAGAGCTATTATGAATGGGAAGGATTACATGTTGGGAAATGAACCCAAGTACCCTGTGAAATTTTTTTTCTAATTTTTCCCTTTGTGTTTATTTTTGACATGTGGCTGCTGTTTTTTGTGTACTGGATTTGCATCCTGCAACGTTGCTGAAAATATTAGCGCTAAGGCATAAGAGTCCATAGGGTCTTTACATATAGAAATAAGGATAGCTTTACTTCTTCCTTTCTTATTTCTTTATCCCATTTGTATATTTCACTTGTCTTATTGATTTTGATAAGACTTAAAAGCTCTATATTGAATAAGAGAGAAAATATAGGCCATTGTTTTCTAATATCTGTTTTTACAAGAAATGCTTTCAGCTTCCTCATTTGGTATAATGTTGACTATAATGAGCTGTACATAGTCTTTATTATTTTAAGGTATGCTTGACCTCTTCTTAGGGTTTTTGTTTTGTCATGAAAACTGATGACTTTTGCATCTATAGAGATGATCACTTGATTTGTGTTCTTAAGTTTATTCATATAATCCACCACATTGATTTGTACAGGTAGCACAAATCTTACTTTGGGATGAAGCTTATTTATCATGATATTCTTAGTGTGTCCTTGGATTCGGTTAATAGGCATTTTGTTGTTATTTTTATATTCATAATTCATCAGAAAAAAATTGTCCTGTAATTTTTGTTGTTATGTTATCATTATTCAATTTAGCATCAAGGTAGTACTGGTTTCATAATACTGAATACTATTATGACAGTGCTGGTTTCACAAAATAAATTAGGTAGTTTTATCTCCCATTTCATCTTATAGAACAATTTGACAAATATTGGTGTTAGATCTTCCTTAAAACTTTGATAGAATTCAACAATGAGTCCATCTGGTCTTAGAATTATTATTATTTTTGGTGGGGAGCTCTTGGTTCCAGCTTTGATCTCATTGCTTATTTATTTATATTGTGTGGCTTGTGTATATTTGTGTTGATGATGGAACCCAGGGTCTTGCACATGCCAGCAATTTGTTTGTCCACAGAGTCTCTAGCCCTAAAAGAATCTCGAATTGTGTATCTCACATCACCATTGTTGTATTATGCACTATTAATATTTACTATTGATATATCTTTTATTAACACTGCTGTTGATCCTAAACAGCTGTATAGCCAAATCACCACACAGAGACTGGGGTTTATTTAATTAACCTAGATCACAATGCTGGGCAATAGTTGTTTCATTCTAAACCTCCAAGCCCATGTAGTTTCTACTATTCAGATTTCCCACATTATACTTGCTTTTAGTGATATATTAGGTCCAGTCAGTCCATTTCTCCACATCGTTCCAAGACCTCGCTCCCAGCCCTGCTCTCCCAGCTCTCTCCAACTGCTCCCTCCTCCTCTGCCTCCCACACCTTCCTCTCCTCTGGCTCCTCCCTTTCTTCCTGCTTCCTTTCCATTGCTCAATATTGTGGCTGGTTGCTTTATTTTGGCATGTTTACACAAAGTTGAGACAATAAGTATCACAATGCAATGTCCAGATTGAAACCAGAGAGTGGGGGGAGAGAAATCAGCATTTGAATGAACAAGAGTAAAGTGTATACATTCCAAAGAACATTAAACCAACAACCAATAAACTCAAAAACTTGTCTGAAAATTTTATTAAAGATATAATCATACCCTAAAATAAAACATACACATGAATGGTCTAGGATCCTGGCAAAAAGTAAATTGTTCCTGACCTATGACCTTCTTCATTATCTACATTCTCTATAATTCTATACCAATATAAAACCAAATGTGTGTATACAATCAGTCATTTTTAGATGTTTTAAAGAGACTTTCAGGTCCAGAAAACTATATGCTAACATCCCTGAACCTGTCGCTAACCTCGGCAGGCACTGGCACTCACCAATCTTGTAAGTACTTTCAGTTAGTGGCACATCTTTGAAATAGTCTTGAATTGTACTGGAAATTTTACCCACATATGTCCAAAAGAACTTAGAATCTTAGTTTGCTGATAAAAATCCCCCATCTTACCATTTCTTAAGGTGCTAAGACACAGTGTTGTACCATTTTCCCCAAATAATAAGATACGACTTCTATTTTTGTCCCGGAGGAACCAGAATCTAACTAATCCTACGTGCTCTTTTAAAAACATGAGGATTATAATTTAATAAACCTTATTTTGTCCTAATGTTTTCATTAAAATTATTACATACATCTTATACTACATGCAGTATCTGTAAGCAACCTTCTGACATGCTTATTTTGCATCCATGAAATCCTGTTTACTGTGAAATATTATATTTGTTTTTAGTTACAGAAAATCTTTGGTTGACAAAATTTTAAGTGTATATCTACAAAATGTAATTATGATGAAGAATGATATTTGGATATTGTATAGAAATTAGATAAACATTTAAATGAGTGCTGTTATATTACTCTGGAAAAATACTGATGAAATTCATTTCCATAACAACCAAAACATAAAATTAACTTTCACTGGAGACTTTGCTACTAAACTGTCATTTTGAAAACGTGATTCTCATTGTCTTATTTTTTCACTGTCTGTTTCCATAGTTTTTATTTAGGAACTATGTCCATGACTCCTAAATTAGAATGTGGTTACCTCACTATTCTTATTGCTGCTTATATATTCCAGAACATATTATGTAAACTAAGAGTGTTTGGTTATGAGATTTAGGGTTTTGTGTTCATATAAAAAAACACTGGAAACAATAATTTACAAAATTATGAATATTTATGAAATAATGTTAGAAGATCATATTTTATGTGATCAATTTATTTGAATAACTCCTCTCAGTTGGACAACATTTTTATACTTAGGAAATAAATAATACTGGGCCTAGAGAGATTTTTCTCCTATAGGTTAAGAGCACTTACTAATTTTAGAGAGGGCCTAACTTTGGTTCACAGCACTTACATTGGTACAGCCTACAATCACCTGTAATTCCAACTCCAAAGCATTCAAGTCCTCTTCTGGCCTTTGGGTACCCATGCTGACATGTGCCCAAGCACACCAATACATCCACAAATATACAGAGACAGTTAACACAAATAACAAAAGAAATCTTTTATTATTAATATTATTATTGTTGTCATTATTATTGTTATTTACAATTTATTCACTTTTTATCACTTTGTAGCCCCCTCCCTCATCTCCTCCTGGTCCCAGCCTCCCTCCCTCTTCCTAGTCTATCCCTCTTCCCTAGGCCCCTGATAGGGAAAGTCCTTTTCCCCTACTGTCTGACACTAGCCTATCAGGTCCAATCAGGACTGTCTCAAGCCTCTGCCTCTGTGGGCTTATTACATCGCCCCACTGGGAGTAGTGACCAAGGAGCAGGTAACCTAGTTCATGTCAGAGACTATCTCTTCTTTACTAGGGAACCCACATGGAGACTGAGCTGTCTATGGGATACATGTATGCAGGGGATGTATTTATAAGCAGAGAATAGACATATAATATTGGATAAACATACTAAAATCTACAGACCTAAAGAAGCTAAACAGAAAGGACCCTAGGGAAGATGATTAGTTCTTACTCAGAAGGGAAAACAGGACAAACACCCGAAGTAGAAACGGTAGAATAGAGAGAACAGGACAGGAGACTACCACAGATCTCCTTTAAAAGCCTCCACCCAGCAGGGGAGCAAAGCAAATGCAGAGACTCACAGCCAAATTTTGGACAGAATGCTGGGAGTCTTATGGAAGAAGGGGGATATAAAAGGACCCGGGGGGGGGGGGGCGGGGACAGGAGCCCAACAAAGAACCCAACAAAGCCAAAAACAAATATAAATCAAAAAACAAAACTGGGCCCAGGGTGGACTGCAGAGACGGATGCATCAAGTGAAGACCATGCATACATAGGGAGGACCTAGACCCCCTGCTCAGAGGTAGCCGATAGAATCTCTGTCTCCATGTGAGATTCCCTAGAAAGAAGAGAAAAGACAGTCTCTAGCATGAACTCGGTTGCCTGCTCCTTGATCACTTCTTCCTGGTGGGGTGATCTAACTAGCCCACAGAGGAAGAGGATCCAGGCAGTCCTGATGGGTCCTGATAGGCTAGGATCAGACAGTAGGGGAGAAGGAGCTCCCCTATCTGTGGACTAGGGCAGAAGGATAGAGGGGGAAGAAGCAAGAGCGTGGGATTAGGAGGAGACAAGGGAAAGGGCTACAACCGGGATACAAAGTGAATCAACTGAAAATAATAATGATGATGTTGATGATAAACACAGGAGACGCTGGTAAACTTTGTGGGACACTGAACAAATCCAAAATTAGTAAATAGGAGAGAGATTTGTAGGATTAGGAAAGCTGATATGGGTGGAAGGGAAATAAAAGAGAGTTGAGGAGCAGAATACACAGTGTACACTTGGAAGAACAAGACTTATTAATAAAGTTAAAAAGATACAAGACGCCAGAGAAATTAAATTAAATATTTCTACTCATAGGCATGGCTTATTTGAATTTCAAGTAGGCTTTCTCTTTTACCCTGCATGAGCACACTGGACCCTGGATGAGGAGACGATTGTAGAGCAAAGGGAAGAGAGACTGAGGGTATAGCAGAAGCTGATACCAGTAGAACTAATTTACCAAAAGAAAATTAGTCACATAATTTGGGTCCAAATAATTCATGAACTATCTGTCTTAGCTGTATTTTGAGTAAAATCAACATGTAATTTTGACAAGAATAAGAAAGGACAGAGAATAGAGAATTAATGCAGGGATGTTAGTGCTCAGCCTACTAGTCTGCTTCGTTCAGTGTTTCCAAGATTACAGTTCCAAATGATTATAACTGAGGAGGAGGCATGAATATTTCAATTTAGAAAAAACTACAAAATCATCAAAATAAAAATACTTGCACTGCAAAATATGCTATCAAATTATTAATACTAGATTGAAAAAAATACTTCAAACATACACAACCTGGAGAATTCTTTTCCAACAAAGAGGGTGAGGGAGCTGACTAGCTCAAAGGTATGGATATGTTGATATAAAGCTTGATTTAAAAATACATCGTAAAATTTGAAAAAGTAAACAACATTGCATAAACAATGTAACATAATAAAATATTACCAATAAAAATATTCACGAAAAGACAATTTAACCGTCAAATACATAGAAATGAAAAACCATATGAATGTCATGGGCTATTATATCTCAGTTTTACAGAAAGGATAGTAGAAAGTTAAGGAAGTGTTATTTCAAGCACTGGCAATAGAAAAATAAATTTTAAATACTTTCAAGAATGTAAACATTAATAAAATTAAGAATGTATTTGAGAATGAAATGATAGAAGACTATAAGCAGTGGGATTTTTGTTGCGTGCAGAAGTGCAAACAAACACTGTTCCCATTTTCGCAAAATTATTCATAGGTATCTAAGTATGCACAGGTATCAAAGGGATGCTGGAAAGGATAGTTGCCAGAATATTGAAAGTGATTATAATATTCTATGCTACTTGAAATTTTATAATTAGCTGGTACTAGTTAGTGGCAAAAGGCTGTTTTCTTAGCATACAAACCAGTAAGTTCATTACTTGCACTTTTAGTAACACAAATGGCAAGTGGGACCACCTCTCACTACTGAAGAATGGATTCTCTTTATTTATTTATTTATTTATTTATTTATTTATTTATTTATTTCTGAGACAAGGACTCTCTATGTAGCCTTGACTGTCCTGGACTTACTTCATAGACCAGGCTGTCTTCAAACTCACAGAGATCCACCTGCCTCCGCCTCCCCAAGTGCTGGGATTACAGGCATTTGCTGAAATTCCAGGCTGACGGATGGACTTAACTTCAAGAAATCCTAAACTAAAGCAGAACCCTAGGATCAACCATCATGACCTCTATAACGGGTCTTGATTACAATACCAGATTTACATCCTTTAGCTCACAAGATGTAACTACACTTTACCTTCTACCTGTAGTAAAGATCAAAAGCTGTGATTCCTAATGATGTTTCAGTCATTATCTTTATGGTCTTCAAAAGTGACTCACAAAGGTTCACTCTTCAAAAATAACCAAGCTGGTAGAGACCAGTCTGGTTAGCTGTTCAAAGTGCAAACAATGCATGGCAAGAAATAGGGAATTTTTGATAGCTTGACGTTTTTGGCAGTTTGTGTGTCGAAATTTGGGTACGAGGTAGAAGAGGAATGAGCTGAGTTCCTTTGACTCCTCTGCCAGTGCAAGCTCTCACTGATGAGCTCTGCTGCATCCACAAATGTTTCATTAAGTTCTGCTAAGTGCTCAGATGTGTCCTCATCACTCATCCTGTGTGTTTATTGCAGCCCAAGTAATCATACTCAGTATTAATTTACAGAGAGCCATTTTTCAAAACCTTTTGGCTTGACTCTTAATGTCTATGCCGTGTTTTAATGAGAAAACAGCATCAGTCTTTGTTTTAAAGTGATTTCCTAATGAAACAAATGCACTCCTATATGCTATTAGGAAATTGCTTATTAATAAGAACTTTGAATTCACAAAAGCTAGAAAACCATGTGTCATTTTCTCCAAAAAAAAATTATATGTGTAACTCTTCTAGATGTTTAATAAGTTTCTGGTAGTTTTTAACTGTTTCTCTCAAAATATTTGCAGAGTGGAAAGCTTTACATGTTAGCCACTGGCATAAGCTGACAATGTCTTTGTTTACTAGTCTTATACTAATTGCTAGTCCCGGTGGTCAGCATACATTCCTATCAGCGAGCAGGAAAGGAGGTATATTCATGTGCTGCCCGAGATTTGACCTCTGTTCCTTGAAATAAGGAAGAGGAGGAGTGAAGTGAGGTTTCAGGGCTAAGATCCTTGATTTTTTTTTTCTTTTCAGTAACATAAGAACAATTTAGAGATATTCTACTGTTCTGTAGCATGAGCAGATCATATTCACCCTTTGTCTCAGAAGGCTGGCCCAGTAGATTAATCTTATTTAAAACACAGACCTCTGAGGCTAGAGCATTGCCTCAGAAGTTAAGAACACTGGCTGCTCTTCCAGAAGTTCAGAGTTCAATTCCTAACAACCTCATGGTGGCTCACAACCATTTGTCATGGAATCCAATTCCCTTTTCTGGTATGCATGAAAACAGAACACTCATTTACGTAAAGTAAATAAATAAATCTTAACACAAAGACCCTAGATCAGACCTGCTTTGATGAGGAGCTGTACAGTAAAAGACCGACCAGAGATAGAGCTCATGATATATCACCCTCAGCAATCTAAAGAGTGCCCCTAAGATGTTAAGGACCTTAAATTATACAAAACCCAAGTCTGTGGCTTCAATGTTAAAAATAAATTCAGGTTAGTTATATAATGAAGCAAGGTTGCAGATTTTATTCAGGAGATTTTACTAGGAACTTAAGCAGAAGGGTTAAAAGAAAGACATGCATGGTATATACTCACTTATAAGTGGATATTAGAAATATAATATAGGATAAACATACTAAAATCCACCTATAGAAGCTAAGCAGGAAAGAGGACCCTGGGTAAGATGATCAGTCCTCATTCAGAAAAGCAAACAGGATGGAAATTGGAAAAGAGAAAACAGGGAACAGGAAAGGAGCCTATCACAGAGGGCATCTGAAAAACTACCCAGCAGGGTATCAAAGCAGATGCTGAGACTCATAGCCAAACTTTGGACAGAGTGCAGGGAATTTTTTGAAAGAAGGGGGAGATGAAAGACCTGGAGAGGACAGGAGCTCCACAAGGACAGCAACAGAACCAAAAAATCTGAGCAAAGGTTTCTTTTCTGAAACTGATACTTCAACCAAGACCATGCATGGAGATAACCTAGAACCACTGCACAGGTGTAACCTATGGCAGTTCAGTGTCCAATTGGGTTCCCTAGTAAGGTGAAGGGGGAGCAGCGTTACCAGGACACAGAGGAAGACAATGCAGCCAGTCCTGCTGAGAACTGATAGACTAGGGTCAGATGGAAGGGGAGGAGGGCCACAGTGAGGGAGAACAGTGAAGGAGGGTGGGACTGGTAGGGGATGAGGGAGAGGGCTATAGCTGGGGTACAAAGTGAATAAATTGTAATTAAGAAAAAATAAATTAATAAATAGAAAAAAGAGAAAGAAAGGGTTAAGAAAAGAAAATACAATTGGTATTTGATTTTTGGAGAACGTTGCTGTTCTACTCTTTTCCTCCAGATGGGATTCTAGTCATCATTCCGGTGGGGCATCTTTGAGATAACAAGTTTATAAAATAAAAGGGTTATTTCGGCTCATAGTTTTAGAGACTTTTGTCCATGGCAGACCAATCACTGCAGGTCTGTGGATGATTCATCATGGTGAGAACACATCAAAGCAAAACTACTCTTCTCCTGGCTAGGAAGATTAAAAAAAAATAATTAAAAGGGGCTAGAATCCACCCACAACCTCCTTCAAAGACACACCTCCAGTGATCTAAAGACCTACAATTAGAACCAACCTCTTAAAGGTTTTTCTTTCTTCCAAAGTGTCAAGTTAGAGACCAACATTTTAACACATGAGACGAAGGAACATTCTAGATTCCAGCCATGGCAGATGGGTACTAGCCAACTGAGTCATCATAATCTTTTAAATCAAGTATGTTTCCAAACAACTGAAATGTCAGCTTTCATACATATTAAATATCTATAAATACTTTCAGCAACTGATGCACTTCTGTAACATTACCATATGGGTTGTTATACTGCCTTCGAAATAAGTCTTAATACGTACACAAGAGCCTTCACAATGAAAAAGAAAAGCACAGTGACCAACATTTTAGTGATGGCTTATGAATTCATAGGTTTTTTTCCTTATTTATTCTATAAATAAATAAGGTGTGATTTATTTACATATTCCTCTGCTTTTTTTTCTAAATTCTCCAAATTTAAAATATTAATTTATAACATAAAACATTAATTCATGATTAGTCAAGTGGTTGGCATATAATATAGATATAATATATATAAATATATATATGATTTTACTGTCTTAAATTTCTGACAGTTATGCCAATAATAACTATTAACACATTGAATAATTTCTTAGGAAAGCCATCTAGAACACAACTGCTTCAGAAAAAAAAATGTATAATAACTACATACATGTGTCATGACTTTATATAAGACATGAACATAGGCACTTTAAATGATACGTTATTTTGTAATTTTTATATTTTAAAATTAAAATGTAAGTACACAATTTTTCTCCTTCTCTTTCCTCCCTCTAGGTCCTTCCAATCCCCTTCTTCAACTCCTCCCATTTTTCTCCACTATACTCAGATTGATAGCTGCTTCTTCCCCACTTATTACTGTTATATGGTATATGCATGTGTGCATGTGTGTGTGCATGTTTGTGAATGAATATATAAACACCACTTGCTTAGTCCATTTTGTTCTTTGTGCAAATATGGTTCTAGGAGTCAGTGTTTTGTATTGGACTTCCAATTAGGAGGCTCATTGCTGACAGAAGCCAAATTTCTATCTGTCAGCAGTTAGTATTTGTCTGTAGCTCCTTGTGCAGAGTGTGACCCTGTGAACTTTCCCCATGTTAGCACATCTACTGATATTGCCATTATTCAGAACTTGTTTATGCAGCTATGCCTCATCACAGACTTCCTCATATTCCAGTTCTTTCAATCTTTTTGCCGTCTCTCCTATGCTGTTCCCTGAGCCACAAAATGAAAGAACTATGATATAGATATGTAGGCTTAGATTTTTCAAACACCTGCTTTACTTAAGGTTCTTAAACACCTTTATCTCCCTTCCAACCCCATAGTGAAAGGGGTTGTAGGTTGTAGATCTCTTTTATCTACTTCCTACTGATAAGGCTCAATGGGTTCTTTTGAGATTACCAAACCCGGGCATCAGGATAGCAGCAGTCTAGCCGAACAGCAAAGCAGTAGCAGCAACACACATCAGCAGCAGCAGAACAATTCAGTAGAAATGGCTGGATTCTAAAATGCCACGAGTCCGCTGAAATGGCAAAACTCTGCCAAAGCAGCCTGAGAAGTTCTCTGGATCGTTTTTCTCTGTAAAGACCAGTGAAGGATGCTAACTGTTGCAAAGAGCAGCAATGCAAAAGCTTCTATCTCTATATGCAGAAAGTGTTGTCTCCTGTGTGGGCTTTTATTTATCCCCTCTCTGAGTCAATACAAGAAGGTTTTGCATCTCACAAAACCGATGCCCCTTGCACAAGGTAGTTTTCAGCTGACAAACATTTCACACCTTTTCACATGGGCTGTTTACTGAGGCAGAAAAAATATTCCCACATTGGTTCCAAACAAAAAGCATAGTCACATGACACAACTGAGTTTCTAAAGAAACCAGAAACTTCTACTTCATAGATATATCCATTTGCACTAGGCTCCTGACCATCAATGGATCTCTGCATTGTGTTTAATTGTGGTTGTTTGTAGTGTCCTTTATCTTCTGTAAAGAGAAGCTTCTTTGAAGAGGAGTGAGAGATACACCCTTACCTGTGGGTATAAGAATAAGCTTTAGAATATAGCTAGGAGTTATGTTGGTCTAGCAACAAGAGAGCACTAGATTTTCTTCTAAAGTCCATCACCCCACTATCCATAGGAATTTGGCTAGGTTTCTAGGCTGGGCATGGTTTCTTTCGTGGTGAATGGGTCTTAAGTCAGTTAGACAGCTGTTAGTTTCTATTGATATAACTTTATGGATAATGTGGTATGTGGGGCATTGTTATGCATATTATGAAAATTCCTACATAAACAAGCTGTGGCTCAAAGGTGATTTAGCAGGGTAGGATTTTGAATTGTTTCCATCCTTTGGCAGCTTGCATATTATTTTGTGGTATCATAGAAGCTAGACCATAGGACTGAGGCATTCAGGTTACATCCAGCTCGAATATCTGAGCCCTGTGTCCTATGTGTGCACTGGCTTTAGAAATAGGGACTGAAAAGTTGTCTTCCAATCCTTTACCCTCAGGTAATGTCTATCTTTGCACCTTAGGTGTTTTTCTTGTATGTAACAGATTGCTGGAGTTGGTTTACGTATCCATTCTGTTAGTCTGTGTCTTTTTATTGGAGACTTGAGTCCATTGATGTTGAGAGAGATTAATGACCAGTGGCTGTTAGATCCTTTGATTTTGATGTTGGCTGTGGTCATAATGTTGTGTGTTGGTTGCTTTTTGTTTTTACTGTAGTAAGGGTAATTATTTCCTGTGTTTTCTTGAAAGTAGCTAATTTTCTTGGGTTGTTTTTTCCCTTCCAGTGTCTTCTGTAATGCTGGGTTTGTGTGTAAGTATTGTTGAAATTTGTTTTTGTCATTGAATATCTTGTTTTCTCTGTCTATGAGGACTGAGAGTTTTGTGGGGTATAGTAGCCTGGGCTGACATCTGTGTTCTCTTAGGGTCTGCATGATAGCTGTCCAGGCCCTTCTGGCTTTCATAGTCTCTGTTGAGAAGTCAGGTGTGATCCTAATAGGTTTGCCATTATATGTTACTTGGCCTTTTTCCCTTGCAGCTTTTAGTATTTTTTCTTTGTTCTGTATACTTACTGTTTTGGTTATTATGTGGCGGGAGGATTTTCTTTTCTGGTCATATTTGTTGGGTGTTCTGTAGGCCTCTTGTATTCTTATTTGCCTCGCCTTTAACTTGGGGAAATTTTCTTCAATGATTTTGTTGAAAATATTTTCTGGGCCTTGGAGAAGGGAGTCTTCTTTTTCCTCTATACCTACTATTCTTAGGTTTTGTCTTTTCATATTGTCTTGGACGGTGTTGGACGGTCTGTGTCAGGGATTTTTTGGATTTAATATTTTCTTTGACAGATACATTGATTTCTTCCATTGTATCTTCTACACCTGAGATTCTTTCTTCCTTCTCTTGTAGTCTGTTGGTTATGCTTACCTCTGTAGTTCCTGTTTTCTTCCCTAAATTCTTCCTCTCCATTATTTCCTCCATTTGTGTTTTCTTTAATTTTTCCAGTTCTATCTGCAGATCTTGAGTTGTTTTGTTTACTTCCTTCACCTGTCCGATTATATTTTCCTGTTTTTCTTTTAGTTCCTTCAACTCTGTTTCTTTTATTTCTTTCAGTGATTTAATTATTTCTTTTCTGAAGTCTGCAAACTGTTTGGCTGCATCTTCCCATATTTCTTCACGGATGGCCATAATCTGCTTGTCTTTAACTTCCTCCATTTCTTTATGGATAGCCATGATCTGTTTGGTTTTATCTTCCTCTAATTTTTTACGTATTTTATTTGTTTTCTCTATTATCCTCTTCATCAGCATAGATGTAAGGTCATCTTCTTGATTTTCTATTATGCTGGGTTGTCCAGGGCTGCTCACCCCTGGATGGCTGGGTTCTCGAGATGCCATATTGCTCTGTCTTTTGTTGGTTGAGCTTTTACGCTGACCTCTATCCATTGGGCTGTTTTAGGTGTTGGCTGTTAGTTTCTGTGCTTCCTGGAGTCCTGAGGTAGGGAGAATCCGCTTGGCTAGAAGATGATTTTTCCTGAAGGAGGCCTCGTCTGCTTTTTGGGTATGGTCACTGTATGGCCAGTGTTTCTCAGGAATTGCCACTGCTCACCTCAGGTGTATAGACCTGAGTAGTAGCTGTGGTCTTTGTTAGTCAGGGGGGCTCTCCTCTCACCTGTAAAAGTTCTCAAGACAGCTGCCCCGCTGCTGGGTTTCTCGTTCTGAATTTAGTGAGCTGTTGTTGTTAACAGAGATTAATGACCAGTGGTTGTTAGATCCTTTGATTTTGATGTTGGCTGTGATCATAATGTTATGTGCTTGGTCTGCATATTAATCCACTATAAGATATACAGAAAACAAAGATTCTCTCCAATTTGTTTCTTCTTCACTAGATTGATTGTTTGCATAGTTGTACGGACACTTTTTAGTGCTTTGAGACACCACTTATCTATTGTTGGCCTTAATCCCAGGGCATTGGAATCAGAAAGGTCTTCCCTACATCTAAATCTTGTAGGGTAGTGCTTATGTTTTCTTTGAGCAGTTTTATTGTTTCAGATTTCAAATGAGGTCTTTGATTTACTTGGTGCTAATTATTATGCAGGATGGTAAATATGGGTCTACTTTAATTCTTTCCCATGTGGATATCCAGTCTCCCCAACACAATTTGTGGAAGATGCTGTCTTTTCTCCTGCATGTTTTTTGACTTATTGTAGCTATGAGTGCTCATGCCCAGCTTTTCTACTTGGTTCCATTGCTCTAAATATCTACTTTTTATGCCATTACCATATTGTTTCCATTAGTATCTCTCTCATGAAGTCTGAAATGGCAATCCCTCTGATATTATTGTTATATTATGCTCACTGTTGTTTTGGCTAGCATTCTAGCATCCTGCCCCGTTCTTTTCTGGTTCCATGTTAAAATCAGTATCTTTTTCTTTGTGAAGAATGTTGTGGGTGTTTTGAATGTGGTTACCTTTAATCTCTAAATAGCTTTTGGTAGACAGTCACTTTCATAATATTAATTTCACCAATCCACAAATCCAGGATGTCTCTCTTTTTTAGTGACTGTTTCAATCTAGCTCTTCACAGAATGGAGGTTTTCATTGAGGAGGTCTATAAACTCCTTTGTTAAATTTACTTTATTGCCTTTGATGTTATTGTAAATGAAATTGTGTGCATGATATCTTTTCTCGTGTGTTTGGTGTTGGAGTATAGAAAGGCTATTGTACTCTGTCACTTGGTTGAAACTGTTGCTTATTTCTAGAAAATTTCTGGTGTAGTTTTGAGTATCTCTTTTGTATATAATATCAACAATAATCTTCCTTTTTGTATATTAGGATTTTTGTGTCTATGTTCCTTAAGGATACTGGGCTGCAGTTTTACTTTTTGTTTTGTTTTTTACCTGGCTTGGATATTAGAGTAATAGTAGTTTCATAGAATGGGTTTGGGTGTGATCCTTCTCATTGTACATTTTATAATAAATTAAGAATTATTGTTTGTAGTTCTTTGAAAGTCTGATAGAATTCTGTTGTGACTCAATATGGACTTGAATTTTTTAGTCAGAACACTTTAATTTCTGTTGCAATCTCCTTTCTTTTTTTATAAGTTGGTTTAGGTTGATGATCTCTTCTTTATCTTATTAAGTCCTTTGGTAATTTGAATGAGTTATGAATTCATTTCTTTAAGGTATTCTACTTTAATGAAATATAGATTTTTTAAAGTATTCCCTTATAATATTCTGTATTCCTTTGGTGTATGTTATAATGTTTCAAGGATCATTTATAATTCTGTTAATTTGGGTTGTGTTTTTCTTTTGGATATTTGGATCAAGGGACTATTAATTTTGTTTGTCTTCCCCAAAGAATCAGCTTATCATTAGTGGATTGTTTTCTTTGATTCTAATCAATTGATTTCTGCTTTGATATTATTATTATTGTTATTATTATTATTAGCATTATTAGCATTAGTTGGATTTGGGTTTCATTTGTTCTTTTTTCCTAAACATATGGGTTGCATAGTTAAACCATTTATTTATGCTCTCTCTGATATTTTAATGTTGGCACTTGGGGTTATAATCTTTCTATTTAGAACTATTTTTAATGTTTACCAGAGTTTTTGTTGTGTGCTGCATTTGTTTTTATTTAGTTCCAGGAATATGTGATTTAAAAAAATTTCTTAGACTAGTCATCATTTAATAATGAATTATTTAATCTATATGAGTTTGTAAACTTACTAGAGTTGTGTTTGCTGTGACTTTTACATTTTCTTGCATAATGGACAAAATGCATTGGACTATTTCCATTTTTATACCATTTTATAATTTCATTTTTTCTTTATAATTTTCTTTCTGCTCTGCTATACGTTCTGTATTAGAGAAGCTTCCTTTTTATGCTTAGTGGAATGCATATTCTTTGATGTTTAGGTATAGTATTCTGTAGATACGTGTTAGTTCCTTTTGATGTAAGGTATAATTGAATTTTGAGGTTTGTCTGTTGAGTTTCATCCAGATGAATTATCTATTGGAGAAAGGAGAAAGGGGGTGTTGAAATCAGCCACTACTATCAGGTTTGCCTTAATATGTTTCACTAATTCTACTAGTATGATTTTGGTGCAATGTTTAGTATTGTAATGTTTTCCTGAATAATTGATTTTCTCATGAGTATAAAGTGCTTTTCTTAGTATCTTTTGATTAGTTTAGTTTGAAGTATCTTTTACCAGATATTAGGATAACAGGAGCTACTTGCTCCCTGATCCTATTTTTTAGGAATACATCTTTCCATCTTTACACCTATGTGTAAAGTAAACATCATATGTCTCAACAGAGTCTTCAAAGAAACCAGAAACTTCCACTTCAACACCTAAAGGTGGTGCTCATCTGTATAGCTAAGTTTCAATACATGCATTTTCTTTCTTACTCCATTCTGATTGGGAACTGAATCCACTAATATTTAGAGAAATATACAAACCATCAAATCTACTGGACCATAAGCAAAACTCCCAATGAGACACAACACTGAATATTCAGACAAATGGAAGGAGTATTCAATATTAAATACTAAAATATTAAAAGCTACAAAGTAAAAAGACCAAAAAAATTATACAAAGGCAGACCTATTAGTATTATACCTTGTAAGCTTAGATTTTTCAACAAATCTATTTTACTTAGGCTTCCTAAAAGCTTCTACCTTTCTTCCACCCACTGACCAAATGTAGGGGAGAAAGAAGGTTCTTCGGTAAAGTGGGTTGTATACCTTTTTCAAAGTAGTTCTTTGGAATAGGTCCACTCTTTTTTGTCTGCATATTAGCAGTCTAGTCCAAAGACAAGCAGGAACACAAATTCAGAAGATCAGAAGAACTCAGAGAAAGTTGCAAGACTCACTCAGTAAGTAGCTCTTTGGAATGAGTCCACTCTGTTGTCTGGATACCAGCAGTCACGTCCAAAAACCAACACCAAGCGGCAACACAAATCAGCATAGTTCAGAAGATCAGCACAAGCCATCAAAATCTTCAAGACTCAGTTGGATTGCCCTGAGAAGGTCTCTGGATCTTTTCTTTCTATGAAGTCAAGTGTCAAAGAAGGAAGATCAGCACAGCAATGTCAATCCATAAGGAGATGTCCATGGGCTCCTCTATATCTCCTGTCCTCAGAGTCTACCCACGGATGTTCTTAGCTGGCCAAGGTCATATCCTCACATGAGAGAGCTTGTAGCAAAACATCACGTGGCCTCTCACAATCCAGCCTCCAGCAAAACATAACATGCCCTCTCACAAGACAGCTTCTAGTAAAACATCACATGTCTCAACAGAGTTTTCAAAGAAACCAGAAACTTCCACTTCAACACCTAAAGTTTTAATGGAGATTCTAAAATTCAGAAGGGCAAGAACTACATACTGTGGACAACCACAGATGCCAAAATATAACAATGTATCTAACAAAATTTTCAATCACAATAGATGAAAGAAGACATTTCTCACTAAAATCAATTATAAGCAATATATATCTACAAATCCAACTCTACAGAATATTCTAGTAAGAAAGTGGATATTAGACACTTACTATAGGATAATCATACTAAAATTTGTACACTTAAAGAAGCTAAGCTAGAAGGAGGACACAGCATGATCAATCCTCACTCAGAAAGACAAACAAGATAGACATTGGAAGAGGGAGAAAACAGAGAACAGGACAGGTGGGACTGTAAAAGGGGGGCTCTAAAAGACTTTACCCTGCAGGGTATCAAAGCAGATGCTGAGACTCATAGCCAGACTTTGGGCAGAGTGCAAGGAATCTTATGAAAGAAGAGGGAGATAGAAAGACCTGGAGGGGACAGGAGGACAACACAAGGAGAGCAACAGAACCAAAAACTCTGGGCACAGGGGTCTTGTCTGAGACTGATACTCCAAACAAGAATCATGCATGGACATAACCTAGAACTTCTGTACAGATGTAGCCCATGACAGCTCAGTGTCCAAAAGGGTTCCCTAGTAATGGGAACAGGGCCCGTCTCTGACATGAACTCAGTTAGGGGCTGAGTCTTTGATCACCTCCTCCTGAGGGGAGCAGCCTTACCAGGTCACAGAGGAAGACAATACAGCCTGATGAGAACTGATAGACTAGGGTCAGATGGAAGGGGAGGAGGACCTCCCCTATCAGTGGACTGGGAGAGGGGCATAGGAACATAGAGGCATAAGGGTAGGATTGGGAGGAGATGAGGGTGGGGGCTAGAGCTGGGATACAAAGTAAATAAACTGTAATTAATGAAAAAGATATTAAAAATAAAATACCCCCCCAAATTTAGTGTCAATCTGAGGAGGTTAGCCACACCTAAGAAAACAAATAATCATAAACCAGCAATTTAAAGTAGGGTGGGTGAGTGGAGAAACACAGCAATATAGCAAAATAGCATGAATCATCAAACAGTTATCATTGATAACTCATTGTCAATGATCACAATTCTCAAAAAAAAAAAACACATAATAACAGATTGGATTAAAAAGTGGTATCCATTCTTCTGCTGCATACAAGAAACACAACTCAACATCAAGGATAGATGTTATCTCAGGATAAAGGGCTGGAAAAAGATATCCCAAGCAAATGGACTTAAGATGCAAGCTGATATAGACATTTTCGTATTTGAAAAAGTAGACTTCAAGTCAGAAGTAATCAGAAATCATGGAGAGAACACTATGTAGTCTTCAAAGGAAAAAATCCACCAAGAAGATACATTGATGCATCATATGCAAGGACTCCCAAGTTCATAAAAAAACATGACTACAACTTAAATCATGTACTGACCTTCAGATACTGATAGATGAAGATTTTAGTACTGCAATCTTGCCAATAGACAGGTCATCTGAACAAAAGCTAAAAGAAGAAAGGCTGAAACAAGTTCAGGGACCCAAAGGCAGGAAACCAAGTCAGATACAGTCCCCTCTCCAACTGTTAGGGGACTCACATGATTATCATGTTGCACATCTGTTACACATGTGTAGGGTGGTCTAAGTCCAGCCCACGGAAGCTCTCTGACTGTTGGTTCAGTCTGTATTCACCCCCAGGGGCCCAGGTTAGTTGGATTATACAGAGCTTCTTGTGGTGCCCTTGACCCTTCGGCTCCCTCAATCCTTCCTCCTGCTCTTCTACAAGAGTCCTCAAACTCAGCTTATTGCTTGCCTGTGGGTCACTGCATCTGTTTCCATAAGCTGCTGGATGAAACCTTTCAGAAGACAGTCATGCTAGGCTCCTGAGTGCAGTCATAGCAGAGAATCATTAATAGTGTCAGGGACTATGCCTCTCCCGTAGGGTGGGTCTCAAGTTGGGCCAGTCACTGGTTTGCCATTCCCTCAATTTCTGCTCCATCTCTATCCCTACACCACTTGTAGGCAGGACAAATTTCAGGTTGAAGGGTTTATTAGTGGGCTGGTGCCCCTCACCTCCACAGGAAGTCCCACCTGGCTACAGGAAGTGGCAACTTCAGGCTCCGTATACCCTGCTGCTCAAAGTTTCAGCTAGAGTTACCTCTATAGACTAATAGGAGCCTCCCCATCGCAGAGATGCCCCTGCACCAGTTTTCATTTTCTCTCTCAGTCCTTTTGACTCTACTCTCCCAACACCTGATCCCTGCCTCCCACTCCACTCCCTTACCCACCCCACCTTTCACCCAGTCCCCTCCTTCCATCTACTTCAGATGTCTATTTTATTTCTTGTTCTGAGTGTGATTCAAGCATACTTCCTTGATCTTTCCTTGTTGGGTCTGTGGGTTATAGCAAGGTTTTCTTGTACTTGATGGCTAATATCCACTTATAAATGAATACACACCATGCCTGTCTTTTTGGGTTAGGGTCACCTCAGTCAGGATGATCTTTTCTAGTTCCATCCATTTGCCTACAAAATTCATGATGTCTTTGCTTTTAACAGCTGGATAGTATTCTATTTTGTAAATGTACACATTTTCTTTATCCATTTTTGATTGAAGGACATCTAAGTTGTTTTCAGATTTTGGCTATTATGAATAAAGCTCCTATGAACATAGTTGAACAAATGTCCTTCTTGTATGGTGGAGCATTTGTTGGGTATATGCCCAGGACTGGTATAACTGGGTCTTTAGGTAGAACTATTCCCAGTTATCTGGGTACTCCAGCTTGCTTCTTGAGTCTGTTTATTTGGAAAATCTATTTTTTCCAGCCTTTTACTTTGAGGTAATGTCTACATCTGTTGCTGAGGTGTTTTTCTTTTATGCAACAGAATGATGGATCCTGTTTTTGGATCTACTCTGTTAGCCTGTGTCTTTTTATTGGGGGATTGAGTCCACTGATGTTGAGAGATATGAATGACCAATGATCAATAATTCTTGTTATTTTGATGTTGGTGGTAGTGGTATATGTGTGTGCTTTTCTTCTTTTGGTTTTGCTGGCGTAGGGTTATTGATTTCCTTTTTTGTTGGTGTTGAATGTAATTAACCTTATTGGTTTTTCTAGTATCTTCTATAGGGCTGGGTTTGTGGATAGATATTGTTCAAATTTGGTTTTATTGTGAAATATCTTGTTTTCTCCACCAATGATGATTAAAAGTTTTGCTGGGTATAATAGTCTGGCCTGACATCTGTACTCAATGTCTTTGATCATATCTTCTATGCCAGATAGTCCCTCTTTTAGCTCTTGTATTCTATTGGTGATGATTGCATCTGTAGTTCTTGTTCTCTTCGAAAGGTTTTCCTTTTTAGAGTTCCCTTAGTTTGTGTCTTCTTTATTGCTTTTCTTTTCATTTTTAGGTCCTGACCTGTTTTATTCAGTTTCTTAATCTGTTTGATTTTATTTTCCTTTTTTAAGGGATTTATTCATTTTCTCTTTAAAGGCATCTATCATCTTTATAAGATTGGATTTAAGGTCATTTTCTTGTATTTCTGCCATGATAATATATATAGGGCTTCTGAGACCTGATAGGCTAATTAGGGTCAGATAGGATAGGAGCTCCACAAGGACCAAATATATCTGGGCACAGGGTCTTTTCTGAGACTGACATTCAACCAAGGACCATGTATGGATATAACCTAGAACCTCCACTCAGATGTAGCCTGTGGTAGCTCAGTAACCAATTGGTTTCCCAAAGTGAGGGGAACAGGGACTATTTCTAACAGGAACTCAATGACTGGCTCTTTGGTCTCCCCACCCCCGAAGGGAGGAGCAGTCCTGTTAGGCCACAGAGGAGGGCTTTGCAGCCAGTCCTGAAGATACCTGATAAAACAGGATCAGATGAATGGGGAGGAGGTCCCCCCTATCAGTGGACTTGGAAAGGGGCACGGTGGAGATGAGGGAGGGAGGGAGGGACTGGGAGGGAATGAGGGATCGGGACACGGCTGGGATACAGAGTTAATAAAATGTAACTGATAAAAAAATAAAAAATAAAAAAATAAAAAAAAAGAAGAGGAGGAAATCCTCTCCTATCAGTGGACTAAGGAAGGGGCATAGGGAGAGAAGAAGGAGGGAGGGTGGGATTGGGAGGAGATGAGGGAGGGGGCTACAGCTGGGATATAAAATGAATAAATTGTAAAAGAAGAAAGAAAGAAAGAGAGAGAGAAAGAGAGAAAGAAAAGGAAAGAAAGAAAGAAAGAAAGAAAGAAAGAAAGAAAGAAAGAAAGAAAGAAAGAAAGAAGGAAAGGAAGAAAGAAAAATCTAGAGCTTGTGGTAGTAAGATAGCTCAGCTCTGGAGGTGCCATATTACCCTGGCTCTTGTTGATTGTGTTCAAATGTTGGGCTGTAGCCATCTGATTGTCCCCGATGTTGGCTGGATAGTTCTGATGCTGGCAGGACTCTTCAGGAGAGGCAGACAGAGCCTTGGTCCTGACAATGGGGCTCAGGAAACATCATGTAGCTCACCTCTGCTGGCTGTGCCCCAGGTGTTGATGAATGCTCCTGGGCTCCTGCAGGAGCTGATCGCCTGACAATGGAGCTCAGGGAGAGAGATCACAGCTCACTCCTGCTGGCTGTGCCCTAGGCAACTAGGTAAGCAGGAAATTAGTGGGTAGAGGTTTAAGCTGGGTGTTTTGGGGGCCCTATATGCCTCCTCAAGAAGCAGGGTGATGGGGCCGGTGGAGGCAGGGACAGCTTGTGTCTCACCTCAGCTGGCTGTGCCCCAGGTGGGCCCAGCTATGCAGCATGGGTTGTCCAACCTGTTATTGTGGCGCTGCAGGGCTGGATGTCTCCTGGGACCTGTAGGTCTCCTTTGAGCCACGTGTTTCTTCATTTATTAATTTAATCTCTTTACAGCCTGATCCCAGCCCACTCCCTTTTCTCCTCCCAGTTCCTTCCCTAATGCCCTCCTACCTCCATGTCCCCCTTCTTTTTCTCAGAGAAGGAGAGGCCCTTTGGGGTCACTCTTAAGGGCAGTCTCTATGCCTAGCAGGAGATGGCCAAAACAAAATGAACTCAATGGCATCTGTGGAGTTTCTTTGTCTCATAATATTTTGTCGTGGCATTTTTTCCCCTCACATGTCTTTTTGTATATGTATTTTAGTTTTTGTTTTTATATTTTTATGGAATTTTTGGTGTAAATGTATTTTGCTTTTAATTTGGCTCTTTTTCTTATGTTCTTTTTTGTTTGTTTTGTCATATCCTAGTTTGCTGGTCTTTTTGCTCTATTTTGTTATTATTCTCAAGATGTTTGTTTGTTATCTAAGGGGATACCTGAAGATCTCTTGTTCCCATGTTCTAATGGGAGAGGATATGGGGTGGACCTCAGAGAACTTGTTGGAAGGGAAACCATAATAAGAGCATATTGTGTAAAAATATATCTAATAAAAAAAAAACAGATTATACTTAAAAGAAAACAAAATGGTAAATTAAACACTTAGAGACCCAAACTACACATCTTCATCTATGTTAGTAAAACAAATTGGTAAATATCAAAAGAAAAAAAAACAGGAAATGACCAATAAATATTTTTAAAAGTGTTCATCATCCCTTGAAAGGAATGTTAAAAGAAATATAAACGCTTTGAGATGCTACCTCAGTGTCAGAATGGCTTTCATCAGAAAATATCAGATAACAGTTTTGGTGAAGATGGAGGAATATAGCCCTTCTTCACTGCTGAAGGGAGAGCAAGTCTATACAGCAAATATAGAAACTGGTGTGGTTTTTTCTCAAGAATAAATAAATAAATAAAGGCAGTAGTATCACATACCCCAGTGCTATATTTCCACTCTGTGTATCCAAGGGAACTCTATGGCCTACAAGAGTGATACTTGCCCATCCATGTTTATTGCTGATCTACTCACAATAGCGTGAAAATGGAATCAGTCTAGATGTCCACCAACAGACAAAGGAATAGTGAAAAATTTAGAACATACCCATAATAGAAGGTAAGTTCTCCATAAACAAGGGAATTTGATGGGAAATAGATAGATCTGGAAAGTCTACTAAAGTGAGCAACCCACATTAAGAAAGGCAAAGCCTGTATATTCTCTCTTCCATGAGAATCCTACCTTATAATGTATAGATGCAGGGATTTAAATGGGCATAAAGGTGGGTAGTACCTAAAAATAATCTAGAAAGGAAACCAAGAGAGGGTAAAAAGAGGTTCTTAGGGAGATGGTGTGCTTTGGACAGGAAATAAAAGATAATGGTTGAAAGTGCAAAGATGACAAGGAGTAAAAGGAAGGGAAACTAGGGATAGGGCAAAAGGAAGAATCTGCTATAACATTCTTAGCACAGAATGTTATCATGTTGTTTAATCCCTTATCTACTAATTAAAGAATATAACCACTTTGGAGTGATCACCCAAGTTTAAGAGCCCTTGTTACTCTTGAAGAGGACTTGGGTGTAAGGTGATATCTCAGGGTCGTTTTGATTTGCATTTCCCTGATGGCTAATGAGGATGAGCATTTCTTTAAGTGTTTTTCTGCCATTCGATATTCCTCTGTCGAGAATTCTCTGTTTAGCTCTGTTCCCCATTTTTTAATTGGATTACTTGGATTGCTGCTTTTCAGCTTCTTTAGTTCTTTGTATATACTGGATATTAGTCCTCTGTCAGATAAAGGGTTAGTGAAGATTCTTTCCCAATCTGTAGGCAGTCGTTTTGTTTTGATGATGGTATCCTTTGCTTTACAGAAACTTTTCAGTTTCATGAGGTCCCATTTATTGATTGTTGTTCTTAGAGCCTGTGCTGTTGGTGTTCTGTTCAGGAAGTTGTCTCCTGTGCCAATGAGTTCTAGGCTGTTCCCCACTTTTTTTTCCAATTGATTTAGGGTATCTGGTTTTATGTTGAGGTCCTTGATCCACTTTGACTTTAGTTTTGTGCAGGGTGATAAATATGGATCTATTTTCATTTTTCTGCATGTAGACATCCAGTTGGTCCAGCACCATTTGTTGAAGATGCTGTCTTTTTTCCATTGAATGGAAGCAAATCAAAACGACCCTGAGATATCACCTTACACCCATCAGAATGGCCAAGATGAAAAACTCAAGTGATAGCACATGCTGGAGAGGTTGTGGAGAAAGGGGAACCCTCCTCCACTGCTGGTGGGAATGTAAACTGGTACAACCACTCTGGAAAGCTATCTGGCGCTTTCTAAGACAAATAGGAATAGTGCTTCCTCCAGACCCAGCTATACCACTGCTAGGTATATACCCAAAGTTTGTTCAAGTACACAAAAAGGACACTTGCTCAACCATGTTTATAGCAGCTCTATTTGTAATAGCCAGAACCTGGAAACAACCCAGATGTCCATCAACGGTGGAATGGATACAGAAATTGTGGTATTTTTATACAATGGAATACTACTCAGCAATCAAAAAGGAGGAAATCATGAAATTTGCAGGCAAATGGTGGGATCTAGAAAAGATCATTCTGAGTGAAATATCCCAGAAGGAGAAAGACAAACATGGGATATACTCACTTATATAGACCTATAAGATATGATAAACATAATGAAATCTATACACCTAAAAAAGATAATCAATTGAGCGGACATGGGGTAAGATGATCAATCCTCATTTAGAAAGACAGATGGGATGTACATTGAACGTATGACAGGAGTCTACTGAGCGCATCTGAAAGACTCTAACTAGCAGTGTTTTCAAAGCAAAGACTCATGACCAAACCTTTGGCAGAGTACAGGGAATCATAAGAAAGAAGGGGAGTTAGTCTGATGGGGAAAGGATAGGAGCTCCACAAGGACCAAATATATCTGGGCACAGGGTCTTTTCTGAGACTGACATTCAACCAAGGACCATGTATGGATATAACCTAGAACCTCCACTCAGATGTAGCCTGTGGTAGCTCAGTAACCAATTGGTTTCCCAAAGTGAGGGGAACAGGGACTATTTCTAACAGGAACTCAATGACTGGCTCTTTGGTCTCCCCACCCCCGAAGGGAGGAGCAGTCCTGTTAGGCCACAGAGGAGGGCTTTGCAGCCAGTCCTGAAGATACCTGATAAAACAGGATCAGATGAATGGGGAGGAGGTCCCCCCTATCAGTGGACTTGGAAAGGGGCACGGTGGAGATGAGGGAGGGAGGGAGGGACTGGGAGGGAATGAGGGATCGGGACACGGCTGGGATACAGAGTTAATAAAATGTAACTGATAAAAAAATAAAAAATAAAAAAATAAAAAAAAAGAAGAGGAGGAAATCCTCTCCTATCAGTGGACTAAGGAAGGGGCATAGGGAGAGAAGAAGGAGGGAGGGTGGGATTGGGAGGAGATGAGGGAGGGGGCTACAGCTGGGATATAAAATGAATAAATTGTAAAAGAAGAAAGAAAGAAAGAGAGAGAGAAAGAGAGAAAGAAAAGGAAAGAAAGAAAGAAAGAAAGAAAGAAAGAAAGAAAGAAAGAAAGAAAGAAAGAAGGAAAGGAAGAAAGAAAAATCTAGAGCTTGTGGTAGTAAGATAGCTCAGCTCTGGAGGTGCCATATTACCCTGGCTCTTGTTGATTGTGTTCAAATGTTGGGCTGTAGCCATCTGATTGTCCCCGATGTTGGCTGGATAGTTCTGATGCTGGCAGGACTCTTCAGGAGAGGCAGACAGAGCCTTGGTCCTGACAATGGGGCTCAGGAAACATCATGTAGCTCACCTCTGCTGGCTGTGCCCCAGGTGTTGATGAATGCTCCTGGGCTCCTGCAGGAGCTGATCGCCTGACAATGGAGCTCAGGGAGAGAGATCACAGCTCACTCCTGCTGGCTGTGCCCTAGGCAACTAGGTAAGCAGGAAATTAGTGGGTAGAGGTTTAAGCTGGGTGTTTTGGGGGCCCTATATGCCTCCTCAAGAAGCAGGGTGATGGGGCCGGTGGAGGCAGGGACAGCTTGTGTCTCACCTCAGCTGGCTGTGCCCCAGGTGGGCCCAGCTATGCAGCATGGGTTGTCCAACCTGTTATTGTGGCGCTGCAGGGCTGGATGTCTCCTGGGACCTGTAGGTCTCCTTTGAGCCACGTGTTTCTTCATTTATTAATTTAATCTCTTTACAGCCTGATCCCAGCCCACTCCCTTTTCTCCTCCCAGTTCCTTCCCTAATGCCCTCCTACCTCCATGTCCCCCTTCTTTTTCTCAGAGAAGGAGAGGCCCTTTGGGGTCACTCTTAAGGGCAGTCTCTATGCCTAGCAGGAGATGGCCAAAACAAAATGAACTCAATGGCATCTGTGGAGTTTCTTTGTCTCATAATATTTTGTCGTGGCATTTTTTCCCCTCACATGTCTTTTTGTATATGTATTTTAGTTTTTGTTTTTATATTTTTATGGAATTTTTGGTGTAAATGTATTTTGCTTTTAATTTGGCTCTTTTTCTTATGTTCTTTTTTGTTTGTTTTGTCATATCCTAGTTTGCTGGTCTTTTTGCTCTATTTTGTTATTATTCTCAAGATGTTTGTTTGTTATCTAAGGGGATACCTGAAGATCTCTTGTTCCCATGTTCTAATGGGAGAGGATATGGGGTGGACCTCAGAGAACTTGTTGGAAGGGAAACCATAATAAGAGCATATTGTGTAAAAATATATCTAATAAAAAAAAAACAGATTATACTTAAAAGAAAACAAAATGGTAAATTAAACACTTAGAGACCCAAACTACACATCTTCATCTATGTTAGTAAAACAAATTGGTAAATATCAAAAGAAAAAAAAACAGGAAATGACCAATAAATATTTTTAAAAGTGTTCATCATCCCTTGAAAGGAATGTTAAAAGAAATATAAACGCTTTGAGATGCTACCTCAGTGTCAGAATGGCTTTCATCAGAAAATATCAGATAACAGTTTTGGTGAAGATGGAGGAATATAGCCCTTCTTCACTGCTGAAGGGAGAGCAAGTCTATACAGCAAATATAGAAACTGGTGTGGTTTTTTCTCAAGAATAAATAAATAAATAAAGGCAGTAGTATCACATACCCCAGTGCTATATTTCCACTCTGTGTATCCAAGGGAACTCTATGGCCTACAAGAGTGATACTTGCCCATCCATGTTTATTGCTGATCTACTCACAATAGCGTGAAAATGGAATCAGTCTAGATGTCCACCAACAGACAAAGGAATAGTGAAAAATTTAGAACATACCCATAATAGAAGGTAAGTTCTCCATAAACAAGGGAATTTGATGGGAAATAGATAGATCTGGAAAGTCTACTAAAGTGAGCAACCCACATTAAGAAAGGCAAAGCCTGTATATTCTCTCTTCCATGAGAATCCTACCTTATAATGTATAGATGCAGGGATTTAAATGGGCATAAAGGTGGGTAGTACCTAAAAATAATCTAGAAAGGAAACCAAGAGAGGGTAAAAAGAGGTTCTTAGGGAGATGGTGTGCTTTGGACAGGAAATAAAAGATAATGGTTGAAAGTGCAAAGATGACAAGGAGTAAAAGGAAGGGAAACTAGGGATAGGGCAAAAGGAAGAATCTGCTATAACATTCTTAGCACAGAATGTTATCATGTTGTTTAATCCCTTATCTACTAATTAAAGAATATAACCACTTTGGAGTGATCACCCAAGTTTAAGAGCCCTTGTTACTCTTGAAGAGGACTTGGGTGTAAGGTGATATCTCAGGGTCGTTTTGATTTGCATTTCCCTGATGGCTAATGAGGATGAGCATTTCTTTAAGTGTTTTTCTGCCATTCGATATTCCTCTGTCGAGAATTCTCTGTTTAGCTCTGTTCCCCATTTTTTAATTGGATTACTTGGATTGCTGCTTTTCAGCTTCTTTAGTTCTTTGTATATACTGGATATTAGTCCTCTGTCAGATAAAGGGTTAGTGAAGATTCTTTCCCAATCTGTAGGCAGTCGTTTTGTTTTGATGATGGTATCCTTTGCTTTACAGAAACTTTTCAGTTTCATGAGGTCCCATTTATTGATTGTTGTTCTTAGAGCCTGTGCTGTTGGTGTTCTGTTCAGGAAGTTGTCTCCTGTGCCAATGAGTTCTAGGCTGTTCCCCACTTTTTTTTCCAATTGATTTAGGGTATCTGGTTTTATGTTGAGGTCCTTGATCCACTTTGACTTTAGTTTTGTGCAGGGTGATAAATATGGATCTATTTTCATTTTTCTGCATGTAGACATCCAGTTGGTCCAGCACCATTTGTTGAAGATGCTGTCTTTTTTCCATTGAATGGAAGCAAATCAAAACGACCCTGAGATATCACCTTACACCCATCAGAATGGCCAAGATGAAAAACTCAAGTGATAGCACATGCTGGAGAGGTTGTGGAGAAAGGGGAACCCTCCTCCACTGCTGGTGGGAATGTAAACTGGTACAACCACTCTGGAAAGCTATCTGGCGCTTTCTAAGACAAATAGGAATAGTGCTTCCTCCAGACCCAGCTATACCACTGCTAGGTATATACCCAAAGTTTGTTCAAGTACACAAAAAGGACACTTGCTCAACCATGTTTATAGCAGCTCTATTTGTAATAGCCAGAACCTGGAAACAACCCAGATGTCCATCAACGGTGGAATGGATACAGAAATTGTGGTATTTTTATACAATGGAATACTACTCAGCAATCAAAAAGGAGGAAATCATGAAATTTGCAGGCAAATGGTGGGATCTAGAAAAGATCATTCTGAGTGAAATATCCCAGAAGGAGAAAGACAAACATGGGATATACTCACTTATATAGACCTATAAGATATGATAAACATAATGAAATCTATACACCTAAAAAAGATAATCAATTGAGCGGACATGGGGTAAGATGATCAATCCTCATTTAGAAAGACAGATGGGATGTACATTGAACGTATGACAGGAGTCTACTGAGCGCATCTGAAAGACTCTAACTAGCAGTGTTTTCAAAGCAAAGACTCATGACCAAACCTTTGGCAGAGTACAGGGAATCATAAGAAAGAAGGGGAGTTAGTCTGATGGGGAAAGGATAGGAGCTCCACAAGGACCAAATATATCTGGGCACAGGGTCTTTTCTGAGACTGACATTCAACCAAGGACCATGTATGGATATAACCTAGAACCTCCACTCAGTTGTAGCCTGTGGTAGCTCAGTAACCAATTGGTTTCCCAAAATGAGGGGAACAGGGACTATTTCTAACAGGAACTCAATGACTGGCTCTTTGGTCTCCCCACCCCCGAAGGGAGGAGCAGTCCTGTTAGGCCACAGAGGAGGGCTTTGCAGCCAGTCCTGAAGATACCTGATAAAACAGGATCAGATGAATGGGGAGGAGGTCCCCCCTATCAGTGGACTTGGAAAGGGGCACGGTGGAGATGAGGGAGGGAGGGAGGGACTGGGAGGGAATGAGGGATCGGGACACGGCTGGGATACAGAGTTAATAAAATGTAACTGATAAAAAAATAAAAAATAATAATAAAATTTAAAAAAAATTAAAAAAAAAAGAAAAAAAGAAAAAAAAAAGAAGAGGACTTGGATTTGGCTTTTAGAACTTGTAATCAAGAGATCACAATTGCTTTTAGCTCCATTTCCAGAGGTTCTGCTGCCTTCTTCTGGGCTCCATGAACACCTGCAAATACTTGGTACATACACATGTGCTTAGATACACAGCTAACCTTGTGAAATAAAAGTTAAAACTTTAATAATGAGCTTTAATAAAATTCCACACCCTGTATGCTCACTAACAACTTAGTGTATTTGACATAGCAATATTTTTTAACATGAAGTTGTGGGATAAATGAATAAAAGGTTATTTGGTTAACATGGTATTTAATACATAAAGCAAAATAAGTACTTCCAATCCTAGAAGTTTTAAGTATTATAAAATGAGCTGATAGCCATTTGGGGCAAGTTTTTTTGTATCAAATTACTTGCTGTCTGTTGTATTCAATTATTTTCTGACTTCTGAGTTCTATAGAAAGCATTAAATATCATGGAGACAGACATTTCTCAACCTTAATTGATATTTGTAATGAAAAATGAAATGTCAGAAACTTTAACATCTTCGTAGATACTGAGGAGTTGGAATTGAGATTAAGATATTTTTCTCCAAGCTAGATTCTGTAAGAATATTAAGCCTACTAACAAAGAAAAGAATCAAGATAATACAGTATTATATATCTTTAATAGTAGGGTTTAGGAGGTGATACAGGAAGATCATAAGAAAGAGACTCCTTGCCAGGCATGGTGGCTCACACCTGCAATCCTAGCATTCAAGGAGGCAAAGGCAGATCTCTGTGAGTTTTAGGTCAGCCTGTTCTACAAAGGGAGTCCGGGACAGCCAGGGCTACACAGAGAAACCCTGTCTCAGAAAAACAAAACAAACAAACAAAACCAAGAGAAAACAAAAGAATGAGATCCTTTGGGTTCTGTAAGATCTCATCCTACAAAGAAAAGAAAAGAAAAGCAAAAGCAAAACAAATGAAAAACAAAACAGCAGAAAAAAATCTGATCAGTTTCCAAAGATACTAGAGAAAATAGTAGTAGTCCAGAAATAGTAGTATTCTGGCCTTCCCTTCTCTTTTTATTTTATTTTTATTTTTTTTTTAATTTTTTTTAATGTAAATTTTGTTTTTTATTAATTTTTTTATTTTATTTTTTATCAGTTACATTTTATTAACTCTGTATCCCAGCCGTGTCCCGATCCCTCATTCCCTCCCAGTCCCTCCCTCCCTCCCTCCCTCATCTCCACCGTGCCCCTTTCCAAGTCCACTGATAGGGGGGACCTCCTCCCCATTCATCTGATCCTGTTTTATCAGGTATCTTCAGGACTGGCTGCAAAGCCCTCCTCTGTGGCCTAACAGGACTGCTCCTCCCTTCAGGGGTGGGGAGACCAAAGAGCCAGGCAGGATACCAAATCAACTCAAAAAAATCAGAAGCCCTCCTATATACCAAAGACAAAAAGGCTGAGAAAGAAATTAGGGAAACAACACCCTTCACAATAGCCACTAATAACATAAAGTACCCTTCTCTTTTGAAGTAGCTCTTTTTAATTATTCCTTCAAGGTCAAAGTGAAATTTACCTACATCTCTGGGAATTATTGTAACAGTAGCATGCTTTATTAAACGTGTGTGGAGTGGTATTTCTAGACTTAAATTTACCCCTTAAATATGCTGTAAACAAACACTCACATTAAGTAAAATAAATCCATCACTGATGTTAACAACAGTTTTGAGTTTTCAGACTTTCTGAGATGAAAAATTTGTTGACAATGCTTGTTGATGTTCAGTACAATCTGTGTTTTGTAGAAGAAATAGTTCGCAAAAAAGTCTGTTCTCTTTAAAAAGCAAATGGTTTTTAAAAGGACAGTATAAAGTTTTAGAATATTAAGCATGCTAAAAATACTCTAATGCAGAACTTCTTGCAATTCTTCAAGAATTTTCTGAGGAATAGACCCCTTAGCTCTCATTTCTCAGAATGAATGCTTGAAACTCTTCTACATAAGGGAAATTTGTTTACTACTGAAATTTTTAATGTCCTAATGACTATGGTTTGTTTAAAAGTGAATATTCATTACAAAATAATTGTTATGCAGCCCTAATTCAGCATCTGCTCTGCCAAATTCTTGAGTATTTATGAGAAAGCTTGGCTATGTCTGACAGTTTTTCTGGGAATGACAGTCTCCATGGATTTGTTGGCTATGGGTTTCTTAATCCCTTTTAAATACACGTACCTTGTAAGTATAGCAAGAATTAGTTTATTTCCTGACATTTTAGCATCAAAGAAGAAGGATTTATTCTGGCTGTATATATCAGGGTTCATATGAGCAGGTAATCTTTGCGTTACTGGTTTTTCGAGACAGCTTTTCTCTGTGTAGCCTTGGCTGTCCTTCACTCTCTTTGTAGATCAGGCTGATCCTGAACTCACAGAGATCTGCCTGCCTGTGCTTCCCAGAGTTCTGGTATTACAGGTGTCTGCCACCACTCCTGGATCTCTAGACAATTCTCAAAACTGATTTCTCCCTGATAATATTTCTCTTTCACGATTATTCATTTCTGCTCACCAAAAGATCATTGTGTTTTATTTTGTGCACATAATTTAAAGTGAAAGTGAGTGTATTTATACACTGATGACAAAATATTTATCTTTTATTTGTGAGGCCTTGACTGTTTCCTGGTGGCATTATATTAAAAGATTAACCCAATATTCTAACTTAGCCTCTATTTCATTGGAGTTAAAATTTGCATTTTTTTTCATTGAGTGACTTTCATATTATTACTTGCATGGAATTTCCCTTTCATTCCAATTTCTCTATTAAATCTAATAGCAATTTAATTTACAAGCAGGAAAAGTTAAAAATCTTATGGAGAATCTCACTTAACATTTTATTGTAATAAGTGTGCAGGCATTTAAATCAATCAGGTTTGAAGAAATTCATTTGCAGTGTTTCAGCAATTGCAAAATATAAGTGACAGGAGAAATCTACAAATCACTTGTTTCATGATGGATCTCTACTCAGAAAAGTGCAAGTGGCTAGACATTGCTATTACTTATTCAGTGTGTCACTGGTTCTATCAAAAGAGAATACCTGAGTCCCTGAAGCGGAGGGCTGCATGGCAGGTCTGTGGAATGACTGCTTAGTCAATATGGGAAGATGCCAGATGTTTCATTAGTCCAGCAGGTGCTCCGGGTGACAGAGAAAGGTGATGGCATTTATCAGACGAGGTCTCCTAACTGCTCCTCTGACGAACCAGAGCAAACCAACGCTTGCTCAGAGAATGTGCAAGGATTGTAGAGTTAAGAAATGTCTTCAGGTTTGAAGTCTCAAGTGACTGCGTAGCAAGTTTACTTCTTTTATATTTTAGTAGCACAGATTTCTTCCAGAAGAATGAAGAAAAGCAAAGGGTTTTATGGAAAAACAATTAAGTAATTAGGATAGTTTAAGTCAATACCTCTGAAAATCACTTCTTTCAAGATGGATCTCTACCCAGATAAGGGTAAGTGGCTAGAAAATGCTGTTATTTACTCAGTGTATCATTGGTTACATCAAAACAGAGTTCATTTTCTCCTTTCCTTCATTAAGAAAAAGATTTCAAAGTTGAATCACAGTAAGGCAACGATTACAATTTCTTCAGTTCTTCACAGCTGGTTTTTCGAATTTGATACACTCTTCATCAGGCAAGAGAATGATTTCACTTTTTTGGAGAAATGTTTCTGGCAGGAAACACATATGGCACTAGTTGGCTTCAAGCCCCAGGCAGGCCATCCTGAGTATGAATGGTTAAGAACTACCAAGAGTCAAGGAAAGGTAAGTTGCTGTAGTTATGTAATGTAAATATTGCAAGATTAAAATAACACAATAGAAATAAGCTAAAGCATTCATTCGTTATGGCTTCAATTTTGAATCTCCACTCTAAAACATAGCAACTATAACAGAGAGGGTCAGAGCTCTATTATGAGTTCTTTAGTCAGGAGAAATCTTTCTTTCTATGGTGAAAATATGCATAAGGAAAGCATTGAGACATTTACTGAAATCATAGAGTTTTAATATCCCTGTAAGAGATACTGAGAAAGTAGACAGAGTGTCTCACATGGCCTTATACATAAACAGTAAGTAATAAAGGATGCTAGATCATGGTTCCTAGGAAATAAATGCTGTGCATAACATGTGGTGGTTAGATCAATTATACCTGGCCAACAGTAAATCCAATAAGAGAACTATCGCCCTTATTCCAAGTCTTAACTATTAAATTTTATAATTGAATGTAAGAAATGACAGAAAATAATATTAATACATAGACAGAGGTCTGTGATTTATTTTATTCATGTGTTTATGGACTGTCGATTTTATTAATGTTACCACAATTCACTAATTCTGCTTGTACTTATCAGGTAAATTTATAGGGTCAGAACCAAGGCATTTTCCATGTACTGTAAGAAGTATAAAATAAAAATCACTGCTTTTGTACATTCAAAAGATATGGCCGCTTTCTGAATCAATAATATCTTTTCTTCAGATCTGTGCTTTCTAGGATATTTTGGTATTTGTATTAACTAACATTATCATTGGTTTTTGAGTAGACTCTGTTCACAACATGGAGGCATTGTTGATTTCTCTTCTCACTCTTTCAATCATTGGTCAAATAAGTATAGTATATTTATATAGTATATAAATAGAGGTATTTCTCAAGTCTTTGATCTTCCATCTTTGAGACTTCAGTAGTTGAGGGTCTCAACATTTTTGTCAGTATAAGCGCATCATCTCTTAGCTGGCAATTCACTTTTCCATTCTAGGTACCTCTGGTATGTTCAATAAGCTGATGTCTAAAATGTCCTTTTAAGTCAAAAGACTGAAGACATTTCTTGGTGGCAGAAAAATATTTATTAGCTTTTAATCTCATTCCTGGTAATGTTCAGAGTTTGGTAATAGTCTTTTCAAAAATTCTACTTTCTAAAGGAAAATCGAGCCTCACTAGACTCGTGTCTATTTTTTCTCTTTGTCAACAATTCTTCCCTCACTATTCAGACCATTCATTGCATCATTATAACTGGGTTTTAATGTCAACAAAATTAATAGTCTCAGTAATTTCAAACTAATCATAAAAAGTTAACAACTTAGAGTCAGAAATGACAACGTGAGAAGGACATCAGCAAACTGTGACCCAGGGAACAGATGGGACCCCCACCCTTAATTTTGTAAATAAAATTTTATTGGAACACACTTACATTTATTCCTTTACATTCCATCTATGGTTCTCAGTTGTTAAGTAAACAGAGTTGAACAGTTTCCCAGAGACTGTAAAGCTTGCAAACCATACATTAGCTGCTTTCTTATTTATTTTTTTACAGAGAAAGAAAAGGAAGTTTCATGATTTTAAGAAAATAGAACTTAGAGTAGCATAAGATAAATGAAAAGGTAATAAAATTAAAGACGAGTTTTAAAAGGCTTTTGTTTTAAACAAGCCTGCTCACCAATTTTCCTCGCACAGCCTTGGGCTACAAGATAAGGGAACTAAAATAACTGTCTACAGCTTCTTTTGTGGAAATATTTACTACTCAATAAGCATAAAGGCAAATTCTTCTGAAGATAATTTATAAAACATTCACATAAAAGAATTCGCTATTCTTATTTCACATGTAAGTCCATAGCTTCTAAAACCATCTTTAATACTGTTTCTCCTATTTTTTTTTCTGTACAATGCCATAACTATTTCAGAGTAAGGCTCTTCTACTCTGAGACAGTTTAGTGTATTCCACACCATAAAGAAATAAGCAAAAAATTTTAAAGTAGCCTTTCTAAATTAAGAGTATCATTTTTGTTGTGGTTTATTTCCCCTCTGTGTTTGTCTTCTACATAACATGTCTGATAAGACAATTTCAGTTCATTACAATGAAAATAATAGTTTGTTCAAACAGTTTTGATAGTTTATTACCCTGAATTATACTAAAGTGATACCTCATGCAAATACATTAATTCTTTTTGAATACTTGACATAGAAAAAAAAGGAACATGAAATAATTGTATTTAGTACTCTTGTTTACTTTTTTTTTCTTTCTTTATACCATCCACGTTTAGACAAACATGGAGCCATGTTCTTTGAAGGCTGAAGTCATTTGAAGCTGTCCTGAGCTATTGAGGGTGACTCTAAGTTTGGCTTTTGAGACCAAACCAGAGCTCTTGTCTTTGACCTTTTAATATTAGTATTCCCAAATTTTGGAGTCCTATGCTTCTAAATATTTACATGGTTCTCCCTCTTTGTCTCCTGTGAACATACAAGTTCCTCATTGTGTGTGACATGCCCATTAACTGTGCCTCATGTATTTTTAGATACTTGATTTTTTTTCTTGACTTTTTCTAAAAAAAAAAAGGAAAGAAAGATGTTGTCACCTGCATCCAGGGCTAGGTAGGCAGTTCCTAGAGTAGTGCTTGACACTTGTTTACTTCACAAAACTTAAGAGAAATGAATAGAAAAATAATTTGAGAGAAAATGTATAGAAACATTGAAATATCAGATGCATTCACAGTTAGAGAGGACGGAAGTGTGCCTTCAGGGGACTTTACTATTGCAGCATTTTAGGTGAGATGAGAGACCACGCTTTTACATCCTTAGGGTACTTGGGGAAACTAATCCCTCTGGTCCTTTCCAAGAGCTGGGATTCTCCAAAGAAAAATAAAATTCCTGATGTCTTTGTATTGAACACCCGTATTAATAGTCACATTCAGAAATAAGTTGCATTCTTTGGGGACTGTAAGATAAACATGCATGTGACAAAAAGCATTGATTTTTTTTTCTAAAGTAAAAGTGCCTTCATAAAGCAGTAAAATTGACTTCTTTGTGGTCAGTTACAACCAAAATGGGTAAAATTGGCCCCTTCTGAACTATGTATTGATTCCGTGTTCATGAAGATATATATTTTTTGTCCAATACAACATGTTCTTGTTCAGTCTTTAGAAAATGATACAAGAACCTAACTACACAATTAAACTTAAGTGAAAAGTAATTTTTGTTGCATTAACACAGTGACTTCTGCTGCTTAGTCAAGTTTAAACACAAATGTCACTTTTTCTTAGTACTTTTTGATTTGCCTAAGTTTATGTCACATGAACATCAATATTTTATTTGTATTAAGTCAGAAGAAAATTATATTATGGGAAAAGTTTTGATGAATCTAAATAGCAAAAATTGCATGTAAATGACAACTAGAGCAATTTTTACATTTAAAAAAGCTGTTATATGGTACCTCCCACATTTTTAACTTATTTATAATATAAAAAGATGAATAATTATATTTAATTTATAATTTTAGTGATTTATTATTCTTAAATAGATATTTCACACTTTCTTTCAAAAGACAACAAAAAAGTTTTGTTTTTTTTCCCATGGTGAGCTGCCAAAGTACCATGAACTAACTGAAAATAGGCTATAAGTAGGGTATGTAGTCAGTTAAAAAAAAGATATAACATGAAAGAGTTCCATTGGTCTAGATACAAAAAAGTTTTAAATTAAAAAAAAATCTAGTGTAATGTCAGAAAAATTATAAAATGCATGGCAAAAAGAACAGGTACTGAAAGTAAGGAGAAACAGGAGAAGCAAACTACTTAATTAAAATACACTCAACAGAGAAATATTCACCCTTCACAGATAGAATTATACAGAGAACAACAACAAAAAATATGGAAGGATGCTCACACTGTCTGCCATTAGGGAATTACAAATTATGTAGCTGTATTTGCTATGTGATCAGTCTGAAAGTTCGTAGTATTAAAAACATCAGAATGAAAGAACTTAAATTAAGCTTAAATAGATACTCAGGTAGGTGAGATTATGTGATAAATTTCTGTCAATGGAACTGCGGGACCTTATGAATTTATTGCTATCTAATAAATTCTGCAAAACATATTCATTGTTTTCTGTGTTTCTGATATAATGTGTTCATGAGAATGGTACAGACAAACTCGTAGAAATCTGAGAAGTATTTTTGTTGTTGTTTTTCTCAAACTACATATACTCTTTCCCAATGATCCACACATAATCACATTCCTTTGTATCTACTCAACAGAGTTGAAAAATTATGTCAATGTGAAGACATGCATAAACGTTCACAATAAAATTATTTGTAATTGCCAACACTTGAATGCAGAAACAATATTCTACAGTGATTAAATGGATAATCTCTGCTATATCCGAATGGAATATTACCTTAAATATATGTTACTAAGTAAAATAAAAAAGCTAATCTTAAAATGCTACTACTGTATCATTCCAACTTTATCACATTCTGAGATGGAGAAAATTATGAAGACAGTCAATAATCATGAATGTTGTTGGCGAGACGATGAATAATTACAACAAAGGGAATTTTTATAGTGTGAAATTATACATGTGTGATACTTTTGTGTGGAAACCTGTCATGCATTTCCTTTTTCTTCTTCTTGTTGTTGTTGTTCTTTACAATTTATTTACTTTGTATCCTAGTTGTAGCCCTCTCCTTCATCTCCTCTTGGTCCTACCCTCTCTCCTTATTTCTCCCCTATTGCTCTCCCTTAGTTCACTGATAGGGGAGGTCCTACTGCTCTACTGTCTGAACCTAGCCTGTCTGGTCTCATCAGGACTGCCTAGATCTTCTTCCTCAGTGGGCTGGCTAGGTCGTCCCTCCATGGAGAAATGATCAAGAAGCAGGCAACCGAGTTCATGTCAGAGACTGTCATGCATTTCTTGAACATAGACTGTATACGAGAAATGAATGATCTCTCAATTAAATGTTTTCATTAATAATGATGGAGCAATAGAGGATTATAGTTGTGATAAAGTAACATACTAGTGTAAGAGATGAACTCTCTCCAGGTGTATTTATTTGGTAATCTGGGCCTAAATGTGAACTCCATTGTTTCCTCACCTTTTTGCTTTTAGTGTTACTAATGGGTGATTTAAAACTAGTTCTAAGGTAAGTTAAACTTAAAAAATATAATAACTCGAAAGAATTAGACACTTAGCACTTTCTCTTCTCTGGCTCAGTTAACTAAATGTAATGGATAGAGATTTTCTCCAAGGTATATGGCACTAATTCATTGCTACCAATTTCAGGTGTTCTGTGCTTAAGAACTGCCGACTGCATTAGGGCTTTCACAATATCCTTCTCTTGTGTTATTTAATTGCCTCAAAGGCTGAAATGGCTATGGTTGCTTGTTACAAGGGATTCTCCACTATCTTCTGGCCTCTGGTGGCACCATGTACACACAGAGTTCACAGACAAACAAGCACTCAAAACAGCCACACACACAAAATAAACACTTAAAATCTATGTTATACATGTATAAAATTCTAAAATAATAAACACAGAAGAAAGATTATGATTCAGACTTAAGATCTCTTTCTAGAATGATTCCTGTAAGAAGGGAGGTGTTCTAGAACCCCTAAACAGATGTAGCCCATGGCATCTCAGTCTCCAAGTGGGTTCCCTAGTAAGAGAGGCAGGGTCTGTCTTTGATCACTTCCCCTTGAGGAGGGGAGCAGCCTTACTAGGACACAGAGGGAGACAATGAAGCCAGTCCTGATGAGACATGATAGGCTAGGGTCAGATGTAAGGGGAGGGGGACCTCCCCTATCAGTAGACTGGGGGAGGAGTATAGGAGGAGGAAAAGGAGGAAGGGTGGGATTCAGAGGGGATGAGGGAGGAGGCAACAGCTGGGATACAAAGTGAATAAATTGAAATAAATAATAAATAAATAATCAAAAAGAGGGGATATGTCTTTCAAGAAGTATTGTAATTAAGACTATTAAAATACCAGTGCTGGAAGTCCTTGCTAGAGCAATAAGACAATTGAAGGAGATCAAGGGGATACAAATTGGAAAGGAAGAAGTCAAATTATCACTATTTGTAGATGATATGATAGTATATGTGAGTGACCCCAAAAACTCTACCAGGGAACTCCTACAGCTGATAAACACCTTCAGCAAAGTGGCCAGATACAAAATTAACTAAAAAAAAAAATCAGTAGCACTCCTGTATACAAAAGACAAGAGGGCTGAGAAAGAAATTAGGGAAACAACACCCTTTACAATAGCCACAAATGACATAAAGCACCTTGGAGTAACCCTAACCAAGCAAGTCAAAGACTTGTATGAAAAAAAATTCAAGTCTCTGAAGAAAGAATTAGAAGAAGATATGAGAAGATGGAAAGATCTCCCATGCTCATGGCTTGGCAGGATTAACGTAGTAAAAATGGCCATCTTACCAAAAGCAATCTACAGATTCAATGCAATTCCCATCAAATTACCAACACAATTCTTTACAGACCTGGAAAGAAAAATTCTCAACTTCATATGGAATAACAAGAAACCCAGAATTGCTAAAACAATCCTCTACAATAAAAGATCTTCTGGAGGTATCTCCATCCCTGATCTTAAGCTGTACCATAGAGCAACAGTTTTAAAAACTGCATGGTACTGGCATAGAAACAGAATGGTGGATCAATGGAACCGAACAGAGGACCCAGAAATAAACCCACACACTTATGGACACCTGATCTTTGACAAAGACGTCAAAACCATTCAATGGAAAAAAGATAGCATCTTCAACAAATGGTGCTGGTCCAACTGGATGTCTACATGTAGAAAAATGAAAATAGATCCATACTTATCACCCTGCACAAAACTGAAGTCCAAGTGGATCAAAGACCTCAACATAAAACCAGACACATTAAATCGGCTTGAAAAAAAAGTGGGAAATACCCTAGAACTCATTGGTACAGGAGAAAACTTCCTGAACAGAACATCAACAGCACAGGCTCTAAGAGCAACAATCAATAAATGGGACCTCATGAAACTGAAAAGCTTCTGCAAAGCAAAGGACACCGTCATCAAAACAAAGCAACCGCCTACAGATTGGGAAAGAATCTTCACCAACCCTTTATTTGACAGAGGACTCATATCCAGTATATATAAAGAACTAAAGAAGCTGAAAAGCAGCAAACCAAGTAATCCACTTAAAAAATGGGGAACAGAGCTAAACAGAGAATTCTCTGTAGAGGAATACCGAATGACAGAAAAGCACTTAAAGAAATGCTCAACCTCACAAGCCATTAGGGAAATGCAAATCAAAACAACCCTGAGATTTCACCTTACACCCATGAGAATTGCCAAGATCAAAAGCTCAAGTGACAACACATGCTGGAGAGGTTGTGGAGAAAGGGGAACCCTTCTCCACTGCTGGTGGGAATGTAAACTTGTATAACCACTCTGGAAATCAATCTGGCACTTTCTCAGACAACTAGGAATAGCGCTTCCTCAAGATCCAGTCATACCACTCCTGGGCATATATCCAAAAGAGGCTCAAGTACACAAAAAGGACATTTGCTCAACCATGTTTGTAGCAGCTTTATTTGTAATAGCCAGAAGCTGGAAACAACCCAGATGCCCCTCAACTGAAGAATGGATGCAGAAATTGTGGTACATCTACACAATGGAATATTACTCAGCAATGAAAAATAAGGAAATCATGAAATTTGCAGGTAAAAGGTGGGATCTGGAAAGGATCATCCTGAATGAGTTGTTCCAGAAACAAAAAGACACACATGGTATATACTCACTCATATAGACATACAACATAGGACAAACCCACTAAAACCTGTGCATCTAAAGAAACTAAGCAAGAGAGAGGACCCTAACTAAAATGTCCAATCCCCATCCTGAAAGGCAAAGAGGATGGACATCAGAAAAAGAAGAAAACAGGAAACAACCTAGGAACATCCCACAGAGGGCCTCTGAAAGCCTCTGCCCTACAGACTACCAATGCAGATGCTGAGCCTGATGGGCAACTGTTGGGCAGAGTGAAGGGAATTTTATGTAAGAACTGGGAAATAGTAAGAGCTGGAGAGGACAGGGTCTCCACAAGGAGAGCAACAGAACCAGAAAATTTGAACACAGGGAACTTCCCAGAGACTCATACTCCAACCAAGGTCTATTCATGGAGATAACCCAGAACCCCTGCACAGATGTAGCCCAGGGCAGTTCAGAGTCCAATTGGGTTACATAGTAATGTGAAGAGGGACTGCCTCTGACATAATCTGACTGGCCTGCTCTTTGATCACCTCCCCCTGGGGGGAGCAGCCTTACCAGGCCATAGTAGAGGACAATGCAGCCACTTTTGATGTGAACTGACAGACTAAGATCAGAAAGGAGAGGAGAACCTCCCCTATTAGTGGACTTGGGGAGTGGCATGCAAGCAGAGGGAGGAGGGAGGGTGGGATTGGGAGGGGAGGAGGGAGGGGCTTATGGGGGGATGCAGAATGAATAAAGTGTAATTGATGAAAAATAAAAAAAAAGGAAAAAAAAGAATTGAGGAGTTTAACAGAAATAAAAAAAAATACCACCCCCCACTGGCAATGAGCAAAGAGATACCATGTTGTTGGTGTTGTTCTTATATCAGTAGGGGACAGAGCAGTTGGCAGCCATTTCTTCACCCTAGCTTGATGCCTGACTTGGTGGCTAAGGCAGTCTTATGCCTAGGACTCATAAAAATCAAATCAAATCAAATCCAGGCAGCACAGTGCTGGAAGAGGAGGACAGACAGAGACCAGAAGACCACCATGACACCCACATACTTGGCCTCACGTGCACAGCACAGGCAGGTCACAGGCACCCACCTGCTGCCATACCAAGTGCCATGGATGGGGTCAGGCAGGCAGGGGAGCCACCACAATGAGCAAGTATGTGGGGGTCAGATGGGAGAGAAAGAGAGCTGGAGCAGCCTAAACATTATGAGGAGAGATGGAACTGGAGGCAAGAACGAGGAGAAGAGTAGCCTGTTGTGACTGGCCAGCCCCTCATAGTTCAGTTCCAGCCAGAACTGCTGCTGAAGGCCATGTCTGAGCTCATGGCTGTGCAGGGATCAGTGTCAACGTCTGTGGCTCATATTACTGCTAGGGAACAGGGAGATGCCCCTGGTTGGGACAGCGCCGGGAGACCCATGGATGTCCAGGGGTGGTGCAGAACTGACCTCACTGGATGCTGCGCTCTGGAGAGCTGGCCTGTACCTTGCCTGGAAACCACAGCAGAACTGACCCTGGTGGTGGCGGTGAGCCACCCCTGAGAGCAAGAGCACTGGAGAGCTGGTCCTGCCACCTGACTGGTTTCAGTGTGCAAGTGATGCCTTTCTTCATTGCCCCTTCGCCACCTGCAGTAGTCCAGAGAGCTAACCCTCAGGTCATGGGGACAGGAGAGCTGTCTCTGTCCCTCACTGGCCACAGCTCTCTGGATAGCTGGCTCAGCCCCTAGTGGAGGGGGAGCAGGTGGGCTGGCTCCAAGAAGGAGAGAGCTCAGAAAAGCAGCCCCCCTTACTTTCTGCTGTGAGGTGGCTGGAGGTTAGGGGGAGGGGAGATGCCCTCTGCCTCCTCCTCATCCCCTCATCACCTTAGGCAAGCAGGAGAACTGACACCAGGAGCATGAGAGCAGGTGAGTTGGCCCTGCCTCTAGCTGACTGCAACACTCAGGAGAGAGGGCTGGCACCTCTCCTGGGCAAGACTGTGGAGTTAGCCCTGATGGCAAAGGCATAGGTGAGTGAGTCCAAAGAGTGGGAGAGCTGGCCTGTTCCCTCACAGGCTGCATGCATCGCTTGGGAAAGTGAGACTCACACCTAGACTGGATGGCACACGGAGGAGCTAGTTCTGAAGGCTTGCATGCAGGTGACCTGGCACTGAGGGCAGAAGAGCTGACCGTGCCTCCTGCGGATGGTGACACTGGGTGACCAAGCCAAAGCAGTGCAGGAGAACTGACCCTGGTGGTGCCAATAATGGAGAGTCGCGGGCTGACTAGCTGGGCTACCCACTCAGGCCCAGTTCCAGGGCTCTGAATTGGCCCAGCCCAAAATCTGTATCTGTGAGTGGTTGGGATTCATGAAAGGGCCAGTCTTGCTGGTCCAAGGCTGCAGGATCTCCATGACATAGGGCAACAACAGAATAACTCTAATGAGTCCCAATGAAGATCCAATATTGATGGTGTCACAGAAGCCAGAGATTTCAAACCAGACCAATGACTCACTACAATGAACATTTGCAAGTGAAGATGTACACGCAGAGCAGTATATTGTGGGACACGCTATCATTCTACAGCTTCCAAAATTAGATGTTCTCTATGCTTTATTTTTTGCTTTTTTGTTGTTGTTGATTTTATGTATGTGTGTGTGCTTTATTTTGTGTGGAGGTTGCAAGGGCAAAGGGCAGGGAGGTGAGTGGGACTGGGGTATATGATGTGAATTAATAAAAAGTAAAAAAAAAAGACTATCAAAATATGACCTCTTCTAATGGACTGTGGAAGGAGGCTTGAAATCCTGAGATCACTTGGGATTTGTTCTTCAAGAAGGTTCTGAGAGATTTGATGAACCTCATATCATCTGCCAAATGCAGCAACACACTGCTGGTGCTAGAGATCAGATATGAAAGCAAGGCAAGTTTGGAGAATATAATATGCCCATGATTTTGAGGAGGTTAATTTCTGTATTGTTTGATTCTGAAAAATGAACTCCTTAATATTCATGACATTAAGAGAATTGAAGCTAATGTAAATATTTATAAAATAAGAAGATCATACTCAGTCTTAAGGTTAATTAATACCAAGATTCATGTAATTTAACAAAATTTAGAGATGACATTTAAAAATTAACTTAGAAAGCTATTCGATAAAACACATAACTTGGGATAAGAATCCCCTTAACTGCTTCAACGTTGACAAAGCAATGACGGCCTTGGCGTTTATCACAGGCTCTACTTATAAGCCACTTCTCCATCAGAAAAGTGATTTTAGAAAACTATGCTCAAGATTGCTTTTTTGAGAAATAATAAAGGCATTAAAAACATAGCACAATCTGTGAACGGTCATACATTCTACTTGGTGAGTCTGTAGGGAAGTGGTCACCAGAAGAGCCAGGCTCTCATCTTGTTCTGCCTTTCTAGATTGAACTGTAAAGGGAGCTAGATAGTTTCTAAAATTGTTTTTTCTATCCCCGAGTTACCATGAACTTCAAGTTTTATTGTATTAAGACAATAAGTAGAAGAATAAAACTGTAATTAGGATAAGCGGATACCAGGCAAAGAGAAACATCTTAAACCATAAAGCAAAGAAGAAATACTAACTAAAACTCTCATATTTTAAAACCAAATACATTAAGAATAAATTTACATTCATATAATTATGCATAATATTACAGTGCATGTGTTTCTGAATTTAAAATTATTATAGCAGACACCGGCTTTTGCGAATATGGTGAACTCCAAGAGCTTTGGAGCTGAGCATTTGGCGCTGAAGAACACTCAAGAGATTAGCAGCACTGCTGTGTACGCGTATGTGTGCTTGTTTACTTTGTGTGTGGAAGGGAATGTGTGCATATGGGTGTGTATGTGAGCAAGTGGGAGTATGTGTGCGTCTGTGGGTGTTCGACTATGGGAGTATGTGTGCGCATCTCTGTTCGTGTGTGCACGTGGTGGCCTGTGTGCGTGTGTGGAAGTTATGTGTGCATATGGGGAATAGTGTGTGTGTGTGTGTGTGCGTGTGTGTGCATGCTTTCCACACTGGGTTTTGGTTTTACTTGAATTCTGGGGATCCAAACTCATGGCATCAGAATTGCACAAGGAGAACTATGCCCACCATCCATCGCCCCTGCCTCATTATGGAGATTCTTTTTCTGTTGGTTTCTGCGCAGTTCTGAGTAAAGAAATTTCTGGAATGTTACATGTTAAGGTTTTTTTTTTTTTTTTTTTTTTTTTTTTTTTTTTCAGTTAAAGGAAAATCCTGGTTCTTTTGACACTTTCTATTTGGCACACACCAAAATAGGTCTATGCTATAGTTTGCTGTGAGACAATCAATGTAATATTTAGAAGTTAAAAGGTTACGCCGTGATGTTTATTTTTCTTTTTATATTTATTCATAGTGCACGTTAGGGTGGGAAGGACAAGTGCCAGAGTGTGTGTGCAGAGATTAGAGGGTAATTGGAGAGAATTGGTTTAAGACTTCCAAGTGGGTACTAGGGTCCACTGTAGATTATCAGACAGAACAGAAAACACCCTTGATGAGCCATCACGCTCGCTCACTCACCATTCCTTTAACTTCTGAAATGTGGTTGCTTAGCTGTTTTACTGTGGCTTAGTGAGTTTCTGGTTTGTGCTGCAATTATTTGTTGTGACTCAAGGACTCTCAAAAGCACCAGTGAGATGCTGGTTTGTACAAAGTGGCCCACGGTCAGGGCTCTTCACAGTACCCCTGGCTTTCTTATCCTTTAGAGCTCCTTGCTAGGGAGTTGAACATCCTGTCATGGAGCAGCTCATGCTTCCTGCCATGAATGACTGAGAGCAAGAGGAAGCCTCTCAGCTCATCAATACTTTTGATGAGTTTTAGTTGTTTTACAGAACAGCCCTTAGACAACAGACGGGGCTGGATGGCAGAGTGTGAACTCCAGGGGCAGGATCATCTGAGTTCACTTTGGAGGTCAGCCAACACACAGTTAAATGGATGCTGCTTGAAGAAAGGGTCTAGTTTTTGAAATTCAGATAACCAGCATTCATAAAAACAGTTAATTCAACGTATGAGGCTACCCGACTCATACTTGTAATAGTGCATTAAAACTTATAAATGAAAAGGCAAATATAATCTGTAACTTTCATGTGCTCTCATTAAATTTATGTGCAGTATTGACAGTGACAGACTTCTCAAGAGAAAATACATTTCCATTGCGAACTCAGATGAGAACAGCAATTCAGTTTACATTCCAAACAGTTTTCAGATCAAAGTGCAATTGGGTCATTGTTAACCTACACTGTGAAGATGCTTTCAGGTGACAGGTTTCAATTAAAACCTTTTAATGATTCTACTTTGCAAGCCTTAAACTTTGGAATTTTATCTTAAAAATGTATTAAATCAGGGAAAGAAAAAAGATAATTATCTTCCACTTGGATCACTGTGTATTTCTCTCTCTCTCTCTCTCTCTCTCTCTCTCTCTCTCCTTCTTTCTCTCTGTATGTGTAGGTGTAGGTGTTTTTGTGTGTATTCATGTGTGTGTATGTGTGTGAGTGAGTGTAGAAGTCAGAGACAGATGAATTTCTCAATCAGTTTTTGCCATATTTTTTGAGACAAAGTGTCTCAGCGAACCAGGAACTTTCTATTTCAACTAGGCCTCGTGGCCAATTGATTCCAGAAATACTTCAGACTCCATATACCAGCAATGGGGTACCAGCATGCTGCTCTAACTTATTTATGTGTGTTCTCGGGTGCTCACATATGCGTAGCGAATCCTTCACCTCTGCAGGACTTTAACAAACTCAAAACAAACCGACTCTGCTAAAATAAAAATAATACATATTAATAATTGTCATATGTCAAAAGCAACATTGAGATATTAAAATGTCATAAGAGGAAAGGTTAATACTTAAAACCTCTTTGAATATTTGGGATAAGAAATACTTCTGCACTTCAAGCTCAGTTAATCTTTGTTTTTGTTTTTTATTTTATTTATTTTATTTTTATTTCTTAAGACAGGGTTTCTCTGTGTAGCTCTGTAGACCAGAATGGCCTCCAACTCACAGAGATCCGATTGCCTCTGCTAGGATTTAAGGTATGTGCCACCATGCCCAGCAGTTACTTTTACCTAAACTATTTAGATGGCTAAAGAGTTTGCTTTCAAAATCTGACTTAATGGTAAAAACCATGACATTCTCTTATCTCTAAAACCTGTTTATTGGCAACCTGAAGTTGGTTGTCATTACTGGACTTTATAACCAAATTTCTTGGATATTTTTTCTCTGGCTTAATATCAAGATATAGGTGAAATAAGAGACTTGGATGAATTTTCAAACAATGAAGTCTCCAGGTACTTTAGCTTCATAGTTCCTGTTTTTGCATTTATAATGAATTAAAGAAATTTGTGTTTATATGAATAAAAAGAAAAGATTTGTATCTTTTAGGAGCAGGAGAAGCATAAAATATCAATATACTTGGGTTTTACTTCCAATTCTGCTTTTGAGTTTATGTTTAAAATTGTACTACTCCAAAAAATGAGAAAGGAAATTTTAGTTATAATTTTTTTTACCTTGGTTTAACAAAAGAGATGGTCTGCTTTCATTTGCTTTCTCTATTATCACCATGCTATTTTTTTTTTTGCCTCAGCATGCCTAAGTACCAAATCATGAGAAATATATTACTGTCATCAAATATTGCATTTTAATGCACAAAGCTTAAAAGTTACTACAAAGCATATTTTCCAATCTTTGAATTTCTATTCTAAAACTGAGTGTGTAACCCTCTCTAATTACTGTCTTGGACACACATAGTGCATACAACAGACAGATACAAATAGGGATAGACACACATAGTCTTTCAGACTACTATGAATATTTAGACAGGAAAAAAAAAGAATGTCTGATAGTGTATTCTTATAATCCTTGCTACTTAGGATTGCAAGTCCATGGCCTGTCTGAGCTATCAAGTTCAAGGTTATTCTGGGCACTGGAAGGAGACCCTGTATCAAAAGAAAAAGAATACAGGTTATGTGGCAGAATGGTTGCCTGAAATGTATAATATTCTGACTTCAGTCTCTAGTACTTTGGGAAAATAAAATAGCTGCGTGACCTTTTCCTTTTGCATATACAATAGCAGTTGCATTTTCCAAACCTGGAAATATGATGACCAAGTTTGAATATAAGAAGAAATACGAATAAGCAACAGAGAGCATGCTCTACTTCAAATCTGTTCTAAAACTGAATTTCAGAATGAGAACAATTTGTCTTTCTTCCTTGGAATATATCCATGGAAATCATAACACTCATGGAAATGTAGGGGTGACATAATGTTAATTCTGAACCAAAAGGTTGAATTTGAACCCAGCACCTAACACAGACACCACAGAGAGCAACTACTCTGACCCTGTTCTCTTTCACCCAAGGCCTGGCATATGTCAAACCACTCTGGGTGGTTTCTGTGGGAAGAACCAAAGAGAACTTACAAAGAGCAGTCTCTCTCCTCAAGGCTGTTCTTGGTACTGAGCTAGACCCAGTGCCTTGTTCACAGTTACCAGTTGATAATCAGTCTGTACAGTATCTGCCTGGCTCTGGGCACTCACCATCCAAGTGGCCAAAAATAATGTGAGAGCTGGAGAATTGTGATGTAGTATTCCAAAAATACGTTGCATTCTAAGAGACTGGCACTTTAGTTGGACTTCACAGCCTAGTCATTAAAACACCTTGATGTCACTTAAGACTTAAGACTGCTGTGTTCTCAAACCAGTTTTATGAGAACAATGTAGCAACCTACCTTATTTGCCTTAGATTTCATAGGCAATCAACTTTTATAATCTGAACTATTGCATAGCTACAATCTCAAGTTACACATTCATCCACGCCCATGACCCAGAGTCATACATGTGTATCAGTTGCTGCAAGCAGTAAAGGGAAAAATTAAAAGCATCTCCCTACTAGTTGGAAGCAACTATTTATGGCTATTGGTTAATATACAATGACGTTTGTTCTCTGGGAACAGTGGATCATGGATATGTTATTGTTAGTTGGAATCAGTTGGGTCCAATGACTTAATCCCTTGTAAAACTTAAAGATTTCTGTAAATATCCAATTCTTTACTCATGTGATGCTTCCTGTGCTGTTCAATAAGTAGAGTGAAGCCTTTTGTTATGGACAACCATTACACCACTCACAGACAGCTAGACATGACACATACACATGCACATAAGCACTGATGCACTTATGTACTTTTGTGTGCCCATGCACACACACACACACACACACACACACACACACACACACAGTGCATACAACAGGCAGATACAAATAGGGATAGGCACACATAGACACAGGAACAAACAAATTCGCAACTCATCTTTCAGGCAGACCAAGATTCAGACTCACACAACAGACAGGTAGAAGATGGAAGACCTAGGGAGTATGACATAGAGAAGGTTCAAATGTGAACACTCCCTTGGTTAAATGACTGAAAGAGGAAGTGCCTTAGTTTGTTTAATGTGACGCCCATGCATTCCCGGTAATCACGATGGCATTGTAATCGGCGCTGAGAATGAAGAAGAAGAAAGCTCTGCAATGTTGACTTGTGAAAATGACATAGGTGGTTGCTCTCATTAACTCATAGCTTCTGCGGTTACCTGAATAAGATGAAGGCAAATAAAAATCCATCATCGATGGAGAAGTGGCCCATGTGGTCTCTCGCTTGGCAATGGTGGTATTGGTGTTTGGTGATGATTGAGTTAGGCAAAGTCACTTTCCTTTGCAGGCATGGCCACTGCTGGGTTGCTTCTGTGCCAGTGGTTGCCCTTCACCATGCACTAATTCAGGGGGTTATTACTGATGACAACAGGAAGGAGGACATGAAGCTGGCAAAGAGAGAGGGTGGGGGTACTATGGTAGTTGGAAGGATGTTTTGGTGGATACCTTTCAAAAATAAATAAAATATTATTGAGACAAGGGAGAATTTCAGTAACTTTCTCACATCCCACATGTGGGCAGTGGCAGAGCTAGCGGCAGCCACAGCCGCTCTGAATATACAGCCTGTATACCAAGCAGCAGCTTTCCTAAGTGAGCAGGAGTGAGGAGGCTGAATAGAAAGATGATATGCCTTGGTTAGAAAGCCCCTGTCTTAAAAAAGAAGAATAAACTCATCATACTCATTGGCATTTAATTTCCCTTACCCGCAGAAATCACATCTTGCATCCTCACTTACACAGGGGGATAATAACTGCCTCGCTGTGCCAACATAATAAAACGTTTTAATGCTCGTGCAGTATACCTCTGACAAGTTATGCTCTCAGTTTATATTTATTATTCAGACCGTTTATTGATTATAAAACAGCAATGGCTCAGATATTAACTATAAATTCCCCCTTTGTTAACGGAGCCAGTAACAAGTGGCTTCCTCATGGAGTTTCTTGCATCCTGTATAAGGAATATCTGAATGTTTAATAATAATTAACTATTTAGAGTCGGAACAAACTTGTTTAATATACAATCAAACACAGCAGAGCTTAATTTTATTAACTCTGAGAACGGAGAGTGCGTCTTTACTGCAGTATTGCTCCATCTTTTTACATAAAAATTTCGATTCAAGTCATGATGATGACGAAATATTTGCCTCATCAAAAATCCACAGCCCTAGTTACATTAAAGGACAGACAGACTAACATTATTCATCTTGTTTTGTTGTTGGTTTGTCCTCACCCCAGATGCCAGACAGTTTCATATTGAATTTCCATGTTAAATAGTAAAATATCAATTAATGAACTATTGTATTTTTTCATCCGATATTTAGAATGTACATCATGACGATAAGTCCAGATGTTAACTGAGGAGCCACTTGGATATCAGGCCATACACAGGGTACTTATATTATAAGTGAATTCTCCTTTCTTTCACAGATTCCTTAGCTCGTTCTATAAACATAGTCCAGGAGACAACCGTTATACATTTAAGTGGCTAAAACTTTGTTCATACCATTTCTCTATTAACATGTTCTTGAGTCTGTCTGATTCCATATACAAAATGAAACTTCAGAGCTAGAGATTTAAGATTTTACAAATTACATATTTTACTAAACAAACTAACAAAACTCTCCATACAGCCCTGACAGAGAGTGAACTTGTCTTTGGAAAAACAGTAAAATTATTTGAATATTTGGCATTTAGTATGAATTGTGAGATTGTGACTGGCAGGGCTTTTGCATGCCAATGTGCCAATGTTTTTTGACTGGAATGCAATCTTTTAGGACGTGGAATTTTAAAAATATAAAGTTTTTATTAATTCTCTGAGAACTTCATACATACATTTGATGCCTTTTGACAATATGCACCCTCATTCCTTCCCCACTCTTCTCATATCCCCTAGACCTCCTACTCCTTTCCAAATTTATGTTTGTTCTCTTACAAGTTTTTGTTTAAGTCAACAATGTCTAATTTGTGGTGTTCATATGCCCATGAGTGTGGGGCCATCCTTGGAGCTTGATTGACCTACCAGGAGCCATACCCTAAGAGAAAACTGATTATTTCTTCCCCAGCACCCATCAAGTATTAGTAGCACCTCATGAGTCCCCTTCTTTTATCAAATGGAGCGTTGGCTGTTTTGATGTGACCAAGACTTCTGCAGGTAACCACAGATGATCTGACTAGGTGGAGTTCAGTGTTCTTGTCATGTCCAGAACATGCTGTTTCACCCCAGTCCTCTCCCATCCCTGGCTCTTAGAAGGGGTCTACCCTGCCCTTCTCAGTGGTCCTTGAGTCTTGTGGGGGGAAGTATTGTGATATAGACACCCCATTTATGCCTGAGCACTTCTGTTTTGTACTCTGACAAGTTGTTAGGCTCCGTGTTAACCAGGGTTCACTGCACAAAGAAACTTCTCTGGTGAGAACAAAGAGTTGAGTTTAACCTATGGAGATAGAGATAACTCAGCGGGAAGTTTAATATAATGTTCACTTAAATATATTAGAGAAGTAGGTTCAACTCCCAGGTCTCTGAGCTGCTTAGTCAAATATTCTTAGCCAGGTTTTCAGTACCAGGAATGTGTTTCCATCTTAGGAGCTGGTCTTAAAGCCAATAAAATCACACAACATGCTTGTTTCACTATTGTGTCCATGGACATATCTTGCCAGGCCTGTTCTTAGCTGGGTAGCATGGTTTCTGTCATCCCCTCCCCAACAACCTGTGTTATCCATACTAATGACTTACACTATGAAAACAAACATCAGGGAAGAAACTTTCTGCTTCAGAACCATCTTCCTTTCTCGTGCAGGATGGGGGATTTTTATACATCTTTTGGAAACAAACAAACCATGGAATAGATAACTTAGTTCTTTTTTTTAATTTTAATTTAATTTTATTAGTTACAGTTTATTCACTTTGTATCTCAGCTGTAGCCGCTCCCCCAACCCCTCCTAACCCCTCCCTCCCTCCCTCCTCTTCTCCTATCCCCCTCCCCTAGTTCAATGATAGGGGAGGTCCTCCTCCCTTTCCATCTGACCCTAGTCTATCAGGTCTCATCAGGATGGGCTTCATTGTCTTCCTCTGTGGACTGGTAAGGCTGCTCCCCACGGTGGAGGTGATCAAAGAGCCAGCCCATGAGTTCATGTCAGAGATGGTCCTTGGGTTTCTATTACTGGGAACCCTCTTGGACACTGAGCTGCCATGGGCTACTTCTGTGCAGGGGTTTGAAGGAAAACCTAGTTCTTTATTTAAATTCTTTTAGATTTATTTATTTTTACTTTACATGTGTGTTTTCCTTGCATATCTATCTTGTCCATTCTGGAACTGGAGTTGTAAACCACTGTGTGAGTGCTGGGAATTGAACCCAGATCCTCTGCAAGAGTATGTATTCTTTAAGCACATACAGATCTCACCAGCCCTGTGCTCCTTCGAATCAAGGCTTATGACTGATTGTGGTGAGCTATCAATTGTCCCTCCCAGATGGTTCCTTTATAGAGGTTTCCATTTGGGTTCTCTGGTTAAATAGAAACTGATTATATGGAAAGAAAAACTGTTAGGAAGAAAAGGGAAGTGACAGCTCTGACTCCAGAATTCATTTTTTGTCATTTCATGTTCTTAGGTCACTCAGTCAAGGTTTAAAATTTTATGACATTCTGTGTGATAATGAACCTATTTTAGGGCTTAAGGGTTTTCTTCTGACTTATTTTTTCTGTCAGACTGAAATGAAAGTCACACAAAGAAAGCTTACAAACAGGTGGTACCAGATAATGTGAAGTAAAGGAGGGAAAGATAAGGACAGCAAAGGTACAGATGAGTCCCACACTACACTGCAGAGACAGTGACGCTGCCATTATCTAACTGAAGGTGATCATTGTGAGCTCAAAGACAATGTTACAAGCCCAACAGACACCAAGACATGCATATGATCTCAGGAGCCCAGACAGCTACAATGCTGATCTAAAGTTACTAGAAAATTAACCACATGGGAAATTTTATGGGATGCTGCACATTAGAGTAGATTCATATGCATTTACGTGGACAGGCCTGCTAAATAAACACTGTCAAGTTATCTAACATCTCTGAAAATTTTTAAGTAATTTAAAAGGAGCATATCATATTGCCCAAATGAATTACTATATTTAAGAAAATGAAAATACAATGTATAATATAATCCTAGACTACAGTCTAGATGACAGGTTTTGTTCAACTGATTTTAGCTGCAAGATGGTTACAGACAAAACATTGTATAATCAAATATTTGTTTATTTATTTACACACCACAATAATTAACTTATACTTTATTTTATAATGTTGCTTTTGGTTGATAATAAATTTTTTTTTTCACATACAATACATATTGATTGCAGTTTTCCCTCCTTTACTCCTGGTTTCTCTCAATATCCCTTTCTATTTACCCCCTTTCTGTTTACCATTAGAGAACAAACAGGCTTCTTGGAGAATAATACAATATATATAGCAATATATAACATAACAACAACTAATACATTGGAATATGACAAAGCAAAGAAAGAGAAGGAAAACATCCCAAGAAAAGGCACAAGAAACACACTTAAGACTCTCATAAAAACACTGAATTGAAATCCATACTTAAAGGACCTATAGTATAAAAAGACAGAAAAATTAAAACTATATAAATAAAATATAAAAATGAGATAATAAAAATGAAAAAGCCCTGACCTAGCACCACGAGACAAGGATCTTCCAAAGGTTGGGTTTGTTTTCTGTTGTCATCTGTTGCTGAGCATGCAGTCTAACTGCCATTATCTAACTGAAGGTGATCATTGTGAGCTCAAAGACAATGTTACAAGCCCAACAGACACCAAGACATGCACATGATCTCAGGAGCCCAGACAGCTGATAAGTTACTAGAAAATTAACCACATGGGACATTGTATGGGATGCTGCACATTAGAGTAGATAATTTTCCCAGTGAGAGTCCCTTCGAGGAAAAGAAATTTTCATTTGAAAGTGCTTATCAGTTGAAGAGAGTTTCTGCATTAAGGACGGGGGCATGTGTCCACTACTTTCATCTCTAGGACTCCATCTGTTGCAGAGCCTGCAGGCACTGTGCATGCTGCCTCAGTCTCTGTGGGTTCACGCTTGCATTGATCCTGGTGATTTGGAAGACCTTCTTGGTGTCTTCTATCTCTTCTGTGCTTACTATATTCTTCCCTTCACTTCCACAGGGCTCCCAGAGCCCTAACAGGAGAAATTAATAGAGAAATTCTGATTGGCCCTGAGTGATCCATTCTTTGCATAATGTCCAGCTGTAGATCTCTGTACTTGTTGTCAGTTGCTGCAGGAAAAAAAAAAAAAAAAGAAATGCTTCTCTGATGATGGCTGAGCAAGACACTGATCTATGAGTATATCACAATGTCATTAGGAATCATTTTATTGCTTTGTTTTTATTTTTCGAACAGTAGTATTTTGCTTTTCTCTAGGTTCCTGAGATTTCTAGTTTCAGGTTCTTGGTCGCCCAAGCACTGTTGGATATGGGTTTTATTTTGTGGACTGTACTCTAAGTCAAGGCAGATATTGGTTGGTGTTCCCACAAACTTAGACTACTACTGAATAAGTGCATCTTGTGAACAAGTCATCAGTGCAGATCAATAGGTTTGTAGCTGCGTTAGTGTTTACCTTTCTCCTTTGATATTATGCAGAGTACCTTCATGTACCCAAAATGCTAACACTTAGGGGTAAGGCTCTAGGTAGACACCAGCTCAACTTCTCTGTGTTCAATGAGTCGTACAGGTGTTATCTTCTGAAATGGGACCTGTCTGTCCATTTGTGGAGAATAACCAATAGTCTTGGCAACAGTCTGGGTTGTTTTGGGACTCCCATGGGACTGCTTGTCCAACAACTTAACTAGGTGTACCCTATTTCTAGTACTGGGCGCTTCATTGGTGACAAGAGATGTCCAGTTGTAGTTTTGTCTTTCCTGTTATTTTGTGATTGCAATTAACTCACTTTTGTCTATGCATATGTTTAAGAAAGCTTCTATTGTATTCAGTTGCCATACTACCACTCAAATGGCCCCTAATTTTAATTGGATAACTGACTGATTTTCAATGGAATTAAATATACTAAGCCATGATCCACATTCATTGTTAATACTTTCAGCAATAGAATCATTTTTAATAAAACTTCAAGAATTAAAAGGCTAATAAATAATCATATCATGGCCTTTCAAAAACATGTTTACAATTTTATATATGCAAATATTTGTGCACATGTTTACATGTATGTGTATGCCTGTCCAATGAAGAGATTAACGGACAATTTATGGAAATCAATTTTATCCTTTGAGCACAAGAAAATTTCCTTAAGTATACATCTGAAATTCAAACAATAGAGAAATGACTTTCCTTGCTTCTCTTCACTAAATTAGTGGCAAAGACTAACAAGCACCCATCTTACTGAATTTGTCTAACAGCAATTTAAAATAAACGTTAATCTACAAATTGCTTCAATATTATACTTAAAAAGAAAAGCGTTCTAACAATGCTGAAAGATAGGGATTCTCTTGATTTTTGACCCTTTCTCTGGAAAGGCATCACCTAAAAATTTCATATAAACATTCAAATGTTTGTTCTAACATGATATATTGTAAACTAATTTTAAGTAAATAAAAATTATTAATTGAGCAGTTTCTGAAAATTTTTTAAATTAAAGTTTATTAACCATGTGAATATTTTTTTCAGAATTTATTTTTGCCATAACATGATAAAGCATCTTTGATTCTTTGCTAATTGGTAACTTCTAAAAGATAATATTTTTTCTAGAGTCCCAAATACTGGAACAGTAGAAGGATAGAACCTATAGAGGACAGGAACTCCAACAAAGCCAAAAATTCTGGGCCTGGAAAGTAGGTCAGGGTGCCTGCAGAGACTGATGCACCAATCAAAGACCATGCATGGAAAGGACCTAGAACCCCTGCTCAGATGTAGCTCCTAGGCAGCTCAGTCTCCATGTGGGTTCCCTAGGAAGAGGAGCAAGGGCTGTTCCTGAAATGGGCTCTGTTGCCTGCTGTTTGGTAGGGCAGCCTTAACAGGCCACAGAGGAAGAAATGTACTGCAGTCCTGATGAGAGTTGATAAGCTGCAGTCAGATGGTAGGGGAGGAGGGCTCCCCTTTCTGAGGACTACGGGAGGGTGAGGGGAGAAGAGGAAGGGAGGTAAAACAGAGAAGAGATGAGGGAGAGGGCTATAATGAGATGTAAAGTGAATAAATTATAAAAAATAAATTTAAATAAAAAGAATCAGAAAACAAAACAGAACAAAATCTCTATCCTTTAGCAGTAGGGACTTTTCTTCCACCTCTTGGGGGCTAACAAGAATGGTAGTGATAGACTGAGTGGGGAATCTCTTGGGAAATAAAACAAAGCAACTTTTAAGTTATAGACATAACCTGTGAACCTCCTGAAATGAAGTCAGTGGACTACAACTTTAGTCTGGCTTCACCTGCATTTTGATGAGAGTTGTTGGTACTTCATTAGGCCTAGATCCAGTCTGGGTGGCAAGGACGACAAATTGGTAGTGTACCATGATGATGATGATGATGATGATAAAAAAAGATAATAAATACAACTATAGAAGTACAGATATTTGTAAACGCTGTGTAAGACAGTTACTTTTCATAAAATTTAAAGCTCAAGAAGAAGTAATGCTGGGATGTGGCCCTTGGACAGCTTCAGTCATTTTTAATAAGGCTTTCTAAATTATGGGAAGGGGGTCCTTGCAGGATCTTAAAAACAAGCACCGAGGAATATGTCCAGATTTCATTCATCTATTATTGATTTTTTAACTATTCAAAAGGTTGAAATTATTGTATAGTCAATATTAAGAAAGCTCTACACTGGCATGTATTACTGTCAATACCTTGTGACATACGCTTTGGTAAATTTAGTTATCCATCCTTTCATCAAGCACATAGAAGTCTAATTTACAGCCCTGTCATGCATAGATATGTGTATTTTGACTAAGCATGGGATCATTGGGATCATGCACAAGAGTTTGATCACATACACATAACGCCCTTTAAAGTGTTTTTTTTAAGCATAAATTTCATATTGCATCTAAGTATTTATACATATATATTTTTTCTAATACTTCTCTTTTAATATTTCTTAAAGGTTATTTTATTAGGAAGGTATATTGTAGATAAAGGGAAATGCACAAGTCTTAACCCTTTTTTAAATAATGACAAAAATGCATAAATCTGAACCAAAGAATGGTAACTTTTATCAAATATCTAAAAATCTCATCACCTTAGACCATGTCTTCCTTTTATGGTGTATTCCTGGTCCAATTTTACCCTTCTCATTAACAGTTACTATTCTGATGTTTTATTTTAGGATTAGTTTTGCCCATTCTGGAACCTTATTTTAACTCTTCATTACTTTATGAATATTATTTTTTAGATTGAGTGTTTACTCAGTATTTTGAAATTTCTGAGAAGATTTTATTTCATATATATGTAAAAGGAACTTATTTTCCTGATTCGATTGTCTTGGAGGCTTACTGCCTTCATCTGCTAACCTAGGCCTAGTCCTGGAAGCTTCTAGCCTCCATATAATCTAACATAGGCTTAGAATGTTTTCAGCCTCTGAGACTTACTGCTGATAAGCTCAGCCTTTCTGGTTCTTTCTGAACTCTGGTTGGCTGGTTCAAATAAGCTGATCTGGCTCAAACTTGTCTCCTAGCTGACTGATTCAAACTGGCTTCTCTCTTGGCCTCTGACTGAACTGCTGTTCTTGGTCTCAGACTAACTTTGGCAATATGTTCTTATAATCTTCTGGCTCCTTTTCATTCTCTGGCTCATTCTGTCTTCCCCTGTGTCTAGCTTGTTCTCTCTTCAACCCGTCTCTGTAAAACTCTCCTTGAAAACTTCCTCTGATTCCAGGAACTGAACTGCCAGGAACTCAACCCCACTGCACTGCTTCTCAATGTACTGATTATAACTAAGAGATCTGCACGCCTTTGTCTCCTGAGTGCTAGATTAAAAGCATGTACCACCACACCTGGATGTAAGCTTGATTTCGGAGATCTGTTGGCCTGTCCCCCGGGACTAAAGGCATCTCTGTATTCCGGCTGGCTAATACAGACCTAGAAGGTCTTTGGATGTGATATCTTGCCAGAGCAGCCACGTTCTGAATTGAATTCTGCTACACAGGTGTCATATTTTGTTTATTTCTGAAGGAAAGCTGAGCTGTTTCTAGCACTGAGTAGCAGTATCAATAAAGACGCAGGGAGTATCTATATAGTCTAGAGATGTGAAGAGAGGCCTAAGCTCCATTTGGAACACAGATGGTCTGACATGGCTGTTCCCTACTGGGACGATGATTCACTGATTTCTGGCAATTTTTATGGTCTCACAACGTGAAGGAAAATGAAATTATCCCATATTTCAAAGCACTAAATAGCACTGTATTTTTTAGTATTATATTAAGTACTATCCCAAATTAAACACTGCATAGCCTATATTCACTTATAATTTACTCAAAAAAAGTAAAATTTCACGTCTTCATCTTTAATCTTGTTATCAAAGATTAAAACATAATTAGGTAAAATTCGGTTTAATAAATTATAATTTACGACCTTTGGCAAAAATCACAGCACTTTTATTAGACGAGGAAATGATTTATTACCTACGTTATAATTAAGATAAATGAAGGTTCTAATATGTTACAATATTTCTCAGAGGATTGAAATCGTGTGAAAAATTTGAACTTCAAGTTCACCTATTTGAAGTTTTGAAGATATTTAAATATGAAAGAATTAAGTTTACTGGCAACTCAAAGTAACACATTTTTAATAAAGCACAAACAAGTAGCATAATCCTCATTGAACTGTTTACAGAAGTAAAACTTCTTAGTTGAGGGAGACAAAGACTTTAAGAGACTTTTTCCAAAGTATTATAATTCATTTTTGCCCAAAATGATGGCTGTCAGGTATGTAGGAACAATCAGAAAAAAAAAAAAAAAAAAACTTCACTTAAACATGATTTTAATGAGAATAGTTCTTAGAATTTAGCTCTCCCTGAAATTAGACAGTGATAAACCAAAGAACTATAAAATGTTATGCAAGGACAATGATAAACATCACATATGTGAAAAGGACTTCCAAAAGCCATTTAACCCCTAGATAGTACTTTTGCACACATTTTTATGAATGTTGAAAAAAATATTTTCAACAATTTATGCTGGCAGTCCTTAATATTATGTTATACCACCTAACAGAGCTACATACAACAATAAAAGGTGCCATTAAAATGCAATTAAAGATTTACCTCTCATGCCAACCTGTCAACATGCCTCATTTTGCTTAATTATCTACAGACTTTCAGGACCACCTGCTTTCAGGAGGGCTTTTCATCTTTAGGAAGTCAAAGACAGGCACAGATTTTTTTTTCCTCACCACCTAGTCTTGCTTCCACTCATTCTTGAAAAAGAATGTCTTGCAAGTCTCCCCCTATGTGTTGTGTCTCTTCTAGTAGTCATGAGTTCCTACCAGACACTTGAAAAATGAAGATTATAAAAAAAAACACACATATTAAATAAATATAAAGGAAGCAAAAAGCTGGTGCCTTTTTTTTTTTAATAGCAAACTGGCTTTGGGGTCTATTGAAGCCCTTGTTTCTCCTTTGTAAAGTTAAAGCTTTTATTCATTAATGATTCACTTTTTCCACTGCTAATGCTGTCTGGAATATATAAATTTTAATAAGAAGGATTACATTAATTTTCTGGTGACCTACATGAATACATGTGTAAAACAATGTTTTAAAATAAGGAGACTGTTACTCATATGAATTGATTTTGGAAGAAGATTGCTTAATTTAGTTGATATCACAAAGTGATCTGTGGTGACCACAAGCTTTTGTTTTTAGTAATTTGTCTTTAATTTGTACATTCAGAAATAAATTGGCATTTAGAAAGCATTCTTTTTACAAGCTTATTAAATTATGCATTATCGTTTATCTTCACATTTCTTAAATTCATCCATGTCTTATGGAAATGTACTGCAGGAAAGTGGGGACGATTCAGTCTTTGAAGCCAATCTGCTTGGTGTTGAACCCCAGCATGGCCATGTACTGAGTATGACCCTGGGCAAGCAATCTCACTGCTCTTTGATTTAATATCCTCCTCTATGAAATAAAGATAAGGAATGCCTGCTTTCCTAAAGCTACTATCAATATCGACAGCAAGTGACTGGTTGTTCTATATTATGGCTAACACCTTGGCTACGGTAGAAAAGTGGGCATTGCATTAATCACAAGCTCACTCCTTGCCAACTTGTCAAATAATCATCTCTCCTTATGTTGTGTTTAATTTCCAAGTAAAAACAGTAATGAATTCATAAGTACACCTAAGATAATATAACCATCCAAAGAAAATTCACAGATGTAATATATATATATGTATATATATATAACCAGATCATAATTATGCCTAATATAACTATCCTTCATGCAACTGCAAACACATCATAAATTTAGAATGGATGATAATGTCCCTTTAAGAATATTTTTTCAGGGTCTTAAACTTAAATATGATTGCCACCAATATTCTCTTAACTGATGTTACATGATAAAGAACTTGAATGCAAAAAACCTCAAATATCTGTACAAACACATTTTTTTTTTTACTTTAAAAAATAATTAATTAATTATGTTTTGCTTACATGTAAGCCTGCGTAACACAAGAGGGCACCAGATCCCATTACAGATGGTTGTGAGCCACCATGTGGTTGCTGGGAGCTGAACTCTGGACCGTTGGAAGAGCAGTCATTCCTCTTAACCTCTGACCCATCTCTCCAGCCGACAAACACATTCTTAACAAAATCTGACAGAAACAGTCATGTTAATTCTAATCCCTGCTTCTGCAACTGGTTGTGTGGCCTTAGCTGGTATTTATAACTACTTTCCTCTACTACCCTTTCTGTATTTCCTCTATCTTCAGCAGGTCTTGTTTTGTCTCCTGGAGGAGTGACCCATCCCTTCATTCCTGATAGGTCTGTGCCTTTTGTCATCCTGCCTGGATTAGGCTGTTGCAGCTCCTCGTTGACTTTAATCACAGGACGTGGTGGCACCAAGAGAAGCCCTAAGATATCTCCTTCACTCCAGAAACAGACTTTCTTGCCTTCACTGTGGAGAAACAATTCAGTTCCTTCATGGTAATCACGATCAATCACCCCTCCTATCACTGTTATTCCCTTCTCAGCCTGCTGGCTTAAGGGCATCAGAAGTTCAGAGTGGCCAGACGGAAGCCTGAGTCCCCAATTCAATGAAATATTTTTCGTGGCTCCTGGATGGAACACTCCCCTCTCTGAAACCAAAAGTTGTAGGCCAGCAGAATTTAGGATTTCAGGAGGAAAAAAACAAAAAATTTCTTAGTGGATCACTGGGGTGAAAGTGAGTGGAACTATTCCTTTTTCTACATTTTGATTCATGGACCTATGCATTCTGGCTATGGGAGAAACCATAACATATTTTGGATGCTAATTCAAAGCATATAATGGCTCCCAGGCTACTGCTACCTAATTGTTATAACTGTGTCTGCAAAAAGCCATTTCATCATTCAGTCAGGCCAGTCGCTTCAAGATGTTTGGAAACACAGTGAGACCAGTGGATCCCATGATTGTGGGTTCATTGTGGCACTTATCTGGCTGTAAAGTGAATTCATTGCTCAGAAGCAACACTGTGTGGAATACGATTATGCTGAATAAGGCATTCTGTAAATCCATGTATGTGGTCTTGAAGGAAGCATTATATGTGCGAAAGACAAACCCATAAACACAACAAGTATCTGCTTTACTAATGACAAAGAACTGTCCTTCTGAGAAAGTGGCTAACTGTAGTCAACCTGCCATGTGGTCACTGCCTGGTTACCCTGTAGAATGGTGCCATATCTGGGGTTTAACATTGGTTTCTGCTGTTGGCAGATCTGGCACTCACCAGTAACTGTATCCAGGTCAGCCTTGGTGAGTAGAAATCCATGCTTTCCAGACCATGCATTCCCCCCATCTCTGATACCACAGTCACTCTGTTATGGGCCCGTTGGACAATGACAGAGATATCTCTGAAAGCCCCACAGTATGGGACTCATGAGAATTTCACTGAGCTAGAAGACCCTTGAATTTTGGTTGGATTTATTTCCCATTTTTCTGATGTACATGTATGTTACCAACAAATCCAAAGTAGAGACCACCTCCTGCTCTCATGGTCTAATTATCATAAAGTCATCAGTATATGAACCAATGTATTATTTTGTGGAAGACTGAGATGATCAGGATCTCCTTGAACTAAGTTATGACACAGGGTGGAGAGCTGATATTTCCTTAAGGTATACTGTAGTGGCACTGGCCTTGCAAATTTCTTTTGGTGGTCTTTATGGACAGGTACCAAGGAAAAAAACATTTATTAGACCAATGGTTGCATACCAAGTTCCAAGAGATATGTTAATCTTCTCAAGCAAGGACATCACATCTAGTACAGCAGATGCAATTGGAGCCACTACTTGATTGATTTTTTTCCATAGTCAACTGTCATTCTCAGTGATCTATCTGTCTTCTGAACTGGCCAGGTAGGAGAACTAAAGGGAGACATGGTTGAAACCGACACCCCTGCATCTTTTAAGTCCTTCATGGCTGGAACTAATTTCTGCACTTCCTCCAGGAATGAGATCCTTTTTTGATTCACTATTTTCCCTGGCAGAAACAACTTTAAAGTTTTCCATTTAGCCTTTACAACCACAATATCCTTTATTCCACATGTCAAGGAACCAACTTAAGAATTAAGCCAACTTCCAAGGATATATATCCCAATTTTACATTATGGGACTGGGAAAATAACCAAAGGATGGGATGGACAAGAAGACCAATGAATTTTTTTTTTTTTTTGATCTGCAGAAAAAAAAAAAAAAACTGAAACAAATGACAGTTTACACTAGAGTGTAAAGGGAGTCTTTCCAGGGACCTAGTGTACCAACTGTGAGTCATACTTTATCCAAAGCTTAACTAATCATCTGAAGTCTGGAAGCTCCTGTTCTAACTGGAGGGCCATGATGCTTCTTTGGCTCTTCCAGAATCAGTTTCAATTCAAAACCAGTATCCAATAGACCTTGGAATATCTGATTGTTTCTTTTACCTTGGTGTATTCTTAACCTTGTAAATGGTTGTAGGTCCTTCTGGGAAGGACTGGAGAAAGGCTCCATAAAACTCTTAGTTATTTGATCAAGGTCCTTCCTCAGGGAAACCAAACTGTCCCATCATTCAAGGGGTTCTGGGTCTACAAACTGGCTCAAGCCTGGAAACTGGTTCACAGGCTCTGATTCACCTTTTGCCACAATCTAACATAGACAGTGTTTCTTTATTCTTTTTTTTTCAACTTAAACAAAAGTTCATTACCCTTCTGATCTATTTCATGTCCAGAAACACTATGATTGATTAGCCAGTGATTTTTATGGTGACAAGTGATGTGACATCACTTTTATGTCACTTTTATGGTGACATCACTTGTTACCATAAAAATCACATTGCTAGTGCTGACCATTACCTTCTTGCTGACATTGCTTTATCTGTGCTGCCCTTTATGACAGCTACAAGTATCTTGCCTTTGGAGATTCAGGGAAGGTACCCGGCCCCTGCTACTTCAGGACCCCATTATACACAACTGAGCAGCAGTGTCTCCAGCTCTAAGGTCTGACACAAGGAAGGGTGACACAGAGCTCTTCAGTTGTGCTGGCGCCCCACTGACCATGTTGAGTCTCGGAGGACTGGAGAAGGCCATGTCTTCTGGACATTCCCATTGTCAAGAATTAGGGTTTACACAGTGTACACACTCCAACACTGCCATTTCCCTGAGCTTTAAATTTCTTTTATCAACATAAGTGAAAGGATATCAGGCATCGCCAACTATTTTTCATCTTTTGACCATGCTTCGGCCAAACATTCAAACAAACTTTTGACACATTTTTAAAGTTTATGAGCTTTTATATTAAACCTAAAATCACCACTCAATAGGTTCATATCCATAAGCTCATCCTGATCCAGTTTTATGTTCCTCTCACCATTATTCCACACCCTTACCATTCATCCCCACACACATTCCCCACAGACTCCTGCTTGAATGAATCAGCAAACTCATTAAGCTCTGTAGCAGTGATGCACCTCCTAATGGACTACACTTTCTCCCTGCTCTCTAGAGGCCTGCTTAGCCTTCAGTCTAGTTATAAGTCTAGACGCAACTCTTGGCATTATCTTGCCCAACCTCTCCTTCGGTGAACGTCACTGCTGGGTTAGCAGACAATGAAGGACTAATTTCCTCAGGAAAAGGTAGGAAAAGCAGTTTCCCATCTGTGTGAGTACATCTGCTGGCCGTGGGGAGACTACCTCTTGAGTTGAGATAAATCCTTGAGAAACAGGATAAAGAGTTCTCAGCTTCACTGGGGTCTTCACACCCATCTCCATCCCAAGTTACAGAAATCTGCTCTTTATCAATTAATTCCCTTACTTTAACTGCTGATACCTTTTGAAGCTGAGCCTGGAATTCCACTGCAATTCAGCCAATTTTATAATGAGGGCACTGGTTTGATTTTCTACAGTTTGAGTCCTGTTGGTACCAGAGAGAAGATTCTCTTCCAGGGCACACTTTGAAACTTTTAGACTGTTCATGCACATCTGGAACAGGTTAATTTTATTGCTGAGTTCATTGTTTTCCTTCATCATATTCTGTGATGATAGAAATTGGTAATTTTATCACAGAACTCCTTTTTCTTTGTTAAGTGTATTGAAGAGATGCTAGGAGAAACCGACCCTCATTATCATTTTCCTTATTTTCCACAAGTTGGTGAATCAAAAATAATAACAAGCATTTGTCCTCTTAAGTTTGTCAATTAGTTCACTCTCCTCTGGGCTTCCAGGAGAAACTTCAGTATCTGTAGGTCTTGGCAAAGTGGAAAGTCTATTCCAGATTACTTAAATATTCATTCTTATACTTCTATTGTCCTATGACCACTTATGGCCCTAAAATCTATATTAGACAGGATTCCCTAGAGAACAAAACTTTATATAAATATAAATATGCCTTTCTCCCAAAAGAAAATCCAAAAATCAATAGTTTTTCACTCCAGAGGACTGGAGGTCTCAGGTGGTCAGCACTACACACTGGAACCCTGAAGATGTAGCCTCTAATGTCAATGATACAATGGACTTGCCAGCCAGAGCAAGCAGGCAGAAAAAGCACATGCTTCCTTCTTCCATGTCCTGCTGCTTCTGACAGCAGAAGGTGTGGCTCAAATAAATGGTGGATCTTCCCATCTCAAAAGGGCAGGCTTGATTGTGTATCTTCCCACTCAAAGATACAAATTAGAAGTGAGTCTCCCCCTTCAAATGATTCAGTTAAGGAAAAAAATTCCTTACCTGTGTGCCCAGCCATTTAGGTTTCAGTTCATTCCAGATGTAGTCAAATTGACAAAAAAGAATAATCATCACAGACATGAAGGAGACCAGACACCAAGTGATACAATTTTCAAAGTAAAACCAGCACGCTTTTGTGGGTTATACAGGGTTTGGTGACTACTGGCTGACAATTGAGAGGTTAAACACCCCTCTCTTTGAAGTGGGAGAGAGGTGGGTAGGAAGGGATTACTTCCTAAGCCTGCTTAGCTATGTATCCTTTTACTTGGAAAGCGTGTCAATTAGACTGGCATATTTTTAGGAAGGTAAAATGGGTCTCAGCTTGCAGACTGAGGACAAGCTGGGGGACAGATTTAAAAGCAAGGCGCTTCCTGTGTTAGCTTTCCATTGCTGTGATGAAATACCTTTAACAATGCGGAAGAGAAAGCTTTACTGGGGACCCATTATTGAGCAGTAGAGGTGAGGCTGAACCTGAAGCAAGGAATGCATGATATCACAGACTGCAGAGCTCATAGAAGACAGGAAGTAGAGAATGAGCAAACAAGCAAGGACAAAACACACTCTTTAAGTAGATCTTAGACATCTTCGGTCAAGCAAGTCACTTCCTATTTCCCCTTCTTGTTTATGGTGCCAAGGGCTGAGAACTAAATTTTCGAAGCATGCAAACTTAAGGGTTATTCAGATCCAAACCATAACACTTCCCAAGTATGGAAACATAGCCAGAATAAAACAAATTTCAGATAGAATCTGATGTAAAATGTATATCGTTGAGTGCTCCACCAAAGGAAAGTTGTTTTAATGCTAGCTGTACAAATCATGCAAAGCAGTAACTACCATGTGAACTGTGCTAAAAGAACAGATTATAACCTGCACGGGAGGAAACAGACATGCATGCATCACTGTAACAGCCTTGCAAATGAAACCAGGACGTCTGCAGAAAATCTTGCAGTGTTATCTTAAGAGCTAATATTAAGTTCCATGCATTCAGTGGACAGACTTTCTTTTGTATGATCATATCAATGGTGAAAAAATTTTGCTTAAAACAACTAGAGTATCTGCCCATGTCTACGTGGAATTTAAATTTATTTGCTCAGTGAACTTCTGTGTGGAAACTGAGACTACCTTAACATCCTTTTCAACTTGACTAAACGTCAGATAGATCATGGGTTTAGACTGCTGACTTTATTCTCTGAGAACATTTTACTTACCTTGTTATTTAACCTCTGTTTCAGTCTCTGTGAGATGTAAATCTTTTTTACAATTTTCATTCCACCATTTTAAATGAAGAACCATCTCTTTTTTCTTTTATAATTTATTATTTTATTTATCACAATTTACTCACTTTGTATCCCAGCTGTTGCTCCCTCCCTTGTCCCCTCCCAATGACACCCTTCCTCCCTCTTCTCCTCCCATGCCCCTCCCCAAGTCTACTGATAGGGGAGGTCCTCCTCCCATTCCATCTGACACTAGCTATTTTCACAATGGAATACTACTCAGCAATTAAAAACAAGAAAATCATGAAATTTGCAGGCGAATAGTGGGAACTAGAAAAGATCAACCTGAGTGAGAGATCCCAGAAGCAGAAAGACACATGGTATATACTCACTAATAGGAGGATATAAGTCATATAATATAGGATAAACATACTAAAAGCTCTATACCTAAAGATGCTAAACAAGAAGGCGGACCCTAAGGAAGTTTCTCAGTACTCGCTCAGAAAACAAATGTGATAGACATCTGAAGCAGAAGAAAACAGGGAACAGGACAGGAGCCTTCCACAGACGGCCTCTGAAAGACACTACCCAGATATAGTATAAAAGTAGATGCTGAGCCTCATAGCCAAATTTTAGTTAGAGTAGGGAATCTTATGAAAGAAGTGGGAGATAGAAAGACCTGGAGGGGACAGGAGCTCCACAAGAGAGCAACAGAACCAATAGATCTTGGCCCAAGGATCTTTTCTGAGATTGATACTCCAACCAAGATCCATGCCTGTAAATAACCTAGAATCCCTGCAAAGATGTAACCCAGGGCAGCCCAGTCTCCAAGTGTGTTCCCTAGTAATGGGAACAGGGACTGTCTCTGATATGAACCCAGTGGCTGGCTCTTTGATCACCTCCCCTTGAGGGGGGAGCAGCCTTATCAGGCCACAGAGGAAGACAATGCAGCCAGTACTGAGGAGACCTGATAGACTAGGGTCAGATGGGATGGAAGGAGGACCTCCCCTATCAGAGGACTTGGGGAGGGGTATGGGAGAAGAAGAGGGAGGGTAGGTGTGATTGAGAGGGGACAAGAAAGGGGGCTACAGTTGAGATACAAAGTGAGTAAATTGTAATAATAAAAAATATTTCTTTTCATGTGTATGAGTATTTGCTTGCATATATGTTTGTATACTACATCTGCCCTTGTTACTTGTGGATGTTAGAAGAGACCATCAGAGCACTTGGACCTGGAGTTACAGATGAGTTTTAGCCACCATGTAGGTACTAGAAACCAAACCAAAGCATATATGTTTGTATACTACATCTGCCCTTGTTACTTGTGGATGTTAGAAGAGACCATCAGAGCACTTGGACCTGGAGTTACAGATGAGTTTTAGCCACCATGTAGGTACTAGAAACCAAACCAAAGCATATATGTTTGTATACTACATCTGCCCTTGTTACTTGTGGATGTTAGAAGAGACCATCAGAGCACTTGGACCTGGAGTTACAGATGAGTTTTAGCCACCATGTAGGTACTAGAAACCAAACCTGGGTACTGTGGAAGAGCTTGCATGCCATGATCTTAACTGGTGAGCCATCAGTCCAGCCCAAGAGAATCATATTCTGAAGTATAATTATGAAGGAAGACAAGAGGCTTTATCTCCCAGTCAGTTGGGTAGCCTAACTTTTGCATATGCTCTGCTCCAAGATCTAGAGAAAGTTACTTCAAGGAAGAGAGGAGAAAGTTCAGGTTTTATTTGGGTGAAGATTGTTAGTAAATGCTCTTCACTAAAATAAGAGGGCCCCTGACTTCGACCTGGAGCTCTTGAGCCTTTTGCATCATTGGAGCTGAGCATGTGTCCGTCCTTGTCCTGCACTCTTTCATGTCACCACCAACACTGGCAGAATTAAATCAGTTGGTCTGAATTGACCCCCCAGTTGTCTAATACAATCTTTTTCTTCTTTAAAACTGGCTGATGCGTTTTGTCAGTGTTCCTTTCAGAATTTCCCGAATGTCACCTTATTTACTTTGCATGTCTTTTAGAAGCCACCTGCGTTCTTTTTAAACATTCTTGTACTGAATCCATCTTTCCGTGGATGCTCTCATTCCTACCTCCACTCTCTTAAAAAACTTTTATTATTATTATTATTATTATTATTTCTATGTATAAGATTTTTCCTTTATGTGTTTATCTGTATACTGTATATATGCCTGGAGCTTCAGTGACCAGGGCAGCGTCAGGATGCTCTGAGTAGAATCCCGCTGGTAGGTCCTTTGGGAGAACACTCAGAGCTCTTAAGCACTAAGCTATCTCTCCATTCCCATCCCACTCTCTCTCTTTTTTAAACAACTATGCTTTGGTTTAATGACTGTATCTTCTATAAAATTAGTGCCAGAATAATATAGATACATGCACACATATACATATGCGGTCACATACAGATAATGCACACATACAGACATCCATAACAGATTAATACAAATGAAAAATATTAATATGCAACATTTTTAGGATCAAGTTCTTTTCACTACATGCGGCAGAAAGTTGTCATCATCTTTAAACCATTGGCCACAAGACCTAGCTCTTACCTAACTCAAATTCTCTTTGGATAATCCATCTATTTCCGCAGCATCTTAATGTCTTAATTGAGATACAATTGCAATTTTTATGGCACAAAACAATGTTTTGACCAGTGGCTTCTAATGTTCTTTATGTCTGTAGCAAGACTAGCATTCTCTTTTGGGGTAAATATCCAGATGGATTTGATTAATCACATGCTCACAATTTGGTGTTTTAATAAATCTCTTAAACATTTTCTACCTTTAATTTCTTCTCAGTTATTATTGTTTTAAACCTAACTGCTTCTAAGGATGACAGGATGATTGGGACAGATTTTCAAGCTAAAAACTTGGGATTAATTAATCTGTTATTTTACACTATCTTTCCCACAGTACACTATGACTATTTTAAATACATTTTAAATTTACCTGCTTCTCACTATTTCTTTGACCTTGTTCTAATGCATGTACTTTTGCCAGCACCTAAACAATTCTGTAAATTTTCATGCCAGGGATTGCACTGACAGTATTGAAGTCTAAAAAAAATTTAGCTCTTCTAAAAGATCAGTACTATACACAGACAAATTTTCTATACTATTGAAGGAGACAAAGCATAACTTGTGGCCTATTTCCAAATAATTAATGATTCCTAATGATTCCTACTCTAATATTCTTTTTTTTTTTAATGAAGTACTGGGCCTTGGACCCAGTGCCTTATACATGGAATATAAGCACTTTACAGTGAGGTACAGTCCCAATATCATTTTTTTATTTGTCCTTGATCACAACATTTTAGCCATTCTTTAAAATCACCTGTAAAGGTCTCGTGACTGTTCTCAAGTGGATTGTTCTTCCTTACTTTTCTCTGCATAGCCACATTCGATTTCACACACATGATGAAGCAATTGTCTTGATCAGATGTTCCAAAACTAGTTCTCGCTATATATTCCACCTAAGAAACTATTCTTTTAAAATATTTCATCACATTTCTGTCTGGTATCTGTCTCCCTAACAAGGCTGACTTATGATAAGACTTGGGATGACATCTGCTTCTAAACTGTTAAACCTTCTCTCACTCACTTGCTTTATAATATATTGGAGACACTCGAAGCCTTTATTAACAGAGTAAGCGCTCTTTTGGAAAACACATTTCTAGGTTTGTAACAGTGAGCATTCGTTGGTAATTCTAATGAGAAGTCACTGTGAAGAGAGTGATGCCCTTTTCTCAAGCAGCTTTTATCATTGACACTTTAAAAATTGTGTCTGTATTCGGTTAACATCGAACTTCGTTAAATGTAAGTGGACACAGACTGAGTGAGAGTTGTGTGATGAACAAGTTGTAACTACGGATTTGGAAGCTCTTGGGGTTTGTGTTAACAGTCACGCTATTCAAGGCTGCACAGTGATGCTCACAGGCCATTAGGAGACCAGAACTGTGGCTTTGCCTGGATAAAGGCGAATTTCAAATGAACTCAGTCAGCAATCTCACAAATTGCTCCCCTTCAGAAAGCAGATGCTCAGGAGCACAAATCAGTTATCAGAACAGCTTTGTTGTAACACATGTCGCAGTGTGTTTATACAACTCACTCACACAAACAAAGTCCTCATGAGCAGCCTAGCTCCTTCTGCAAAGAAATTCTGCTAAGAACACTGAGCTTTAGTATTCAGAGTAGTATCTGAGCTTCATCACCAGTAAGTGTTTCGGATGAGTATTTTATTACTCATGGGTCTAAAGTGGAATGACCTTACTGATCCAAAATGTTCAGGTTCTATACTGTAACAAATGACATATTAGGTTAAATACTCAATATCCTTATTTGAAATGTCATCCTCATTGGTGTGTGTGTGTATAATCTGATGAGCATGGATAAGCTGAAGGTTCAACCTGTCTGAAACTGCTTTTAGTTTTGCATCTCAGAATCAGCATAGACTCAGAGTAAATAAATGTCCTGCTTTCCTCACAACTTTCCCTAAACTGTAGGGATATTAGCCACTTATTTCTCTGCATCTCTTAATGATTCAGATACCTGTAGTTTATTCTTGTGTTTTGCTGTTCATTTATTTTATGAGACATAGCAGCAGGAAAAATATCTCTATCTATATTCTCTAGAGCAAAAAGCAAACACCAGGTTAAAAAAATTAAATTTAATGATGTATTGATAATATTTCCATAAGGATGTTTTACTTTTTATTATATTTTTAAATTGACAGGTGAAATAGTATATACTTTCTATGTACAGAATGATGTTTGGGAATTTATTTATGTATTAGGTAAAGATGTAAAACTTAGACCTTTAGAAGCATATGAGCAAATAATTTCCATTATGGAACTGTCAACTTCCAAATAAACCATGTAGGCAAAATGAAAAGATAAAACAATTAATAAGCATATAGACCCGGATAAGTGTATAGAGTTTAAAAAAAATAAAAATAAATGCAAAGGAGATTGTAGTAAAAGGATTTCACCAAACTATGTTTATAAGTATATAGATTGTTTTTAACCATTACATAAGCAACTGTGAATTATGTAGTAAAAACTGATCAGCAATAACCACAAAGATTCATATTCACAGGACTTATTAACTGGTTCTTAATTGTGGGTTGTAGGGTCAGGTTACGCTCTGATCTGAGTTACCCCTTACTGTGGAAGCAATGCTTCTCAAACCATGCCATTCCTTGAGAGAGACCACTTTGTAGCAGCTTTGACTTTATTTTGATGATGGAGAATGGATCCTTTCTGAGCAGACATATCAACAACTGTGGTAGTTTGAGTGAGAATGGCCCCCACAGGCTCCTGTATTTGAATGCTTGGTCCCTAGTTGATGAAAGAATTTGGGGAAGGATTAGGAGATATGACCTTGTAGAGAAAATGTATCACTGAGGCTGGACTTTGAAGTTTTAAATACCCATGCCAAGTCCATTCTCTCTGCCTCCAATTTGAAGATGATAAGCTCTTAGCTACTACTCTACTGCCATGCTTGTCTGCCGGCTACCATGATAAGGTAAGGAGCATAGACTCACCCTCTGAAACTGTAGGACACCAATTAAACACTGTCTTTTACAAACCTTGGTGCCTCTGCACAGCAATAGAAAAGTAAATAAAACAATAACGCTAACTGTCTGGTACCATTTAGTAAAAACTGAAAAAGTGATTCATTACTGCAAGTAGAAAGAGTACCAACCTTTACAGTGATTGGCATGAATTAAAAATGTGGACTTACATGAGTATGTTAAAAACTATTTCAGGTCAACTAGGGCTGGTGCCATATGGGAGAGAACAGATCAAGAAAGAACGTAACTCCCTCATCTGGCACCTATAAAGAAAAGAGCATTTAACACTGTGATGGCGAAGGCTCCATCTGCCATGTGCAGGATTCAATTCTGTAGCTTAAGTCTGATTCTATAGTTGGACAACAATTACTGTGTGTGTGTGTCCAGAGACACCTCTCTAACTGCTTCAACCCATTCCCATGTACATTTGCGTTTCTATCAGTGTGCTGGCTAATTTGAGGTCAACTTGGCACAAGCTAGAGTTCCACAGAAAGGAAGGAATCTCAATTGAGAAAATTCCTCCATAAAATCCTGCTTCAGAGCATTTTCTTCATTGGTGATCAGTGGGGGAGGTCCCAGTTCATTGTGGGGGGACCATCCCAGCCCAGGGATGGTCCCAGGTTCTAACAGAAAGCAGGCTGAGCAAACCATGTGGAGCAAGCCAGTAAGCAACACCCCTCTATGGCCTCTGCATATCTCCTGACCCCATGTTTCTTCCCTGCTTGAGTTCCTGCCCTCATTGCTTTTTGATGAACTGTTAAATAGACTGTGAGTGAAACAAACAAATATACAAACAAACAAAAAACCTTTCCTCTCCAGCTTTGTGTTTGGTCATGGTGTTTCATCCTAGCAACAGTGAGCTGATTAGGATAGTCAGTTTCATTTTTTTTTAACTTTTATTAATTACACTTTATTCACTTTGTATCCCCCCATAAACCTCTTTCTCCTCCCCTCCTAATCCCACCGTTCCTCCCTCTTCTCCATGCATGCCCCTCCCCAAGTCCACTGATAGGGGAGGTCCTCCTCTCCTTCCTTCTGATCTTAGTCTATCAGATCTCATCAGGAGTGGCTGCATTGTCTTCTTCTGTGGCCTGGTAAGGCTGCTCCCCCTTCAGGGGGAGGTCATCAAAGAGCAGGCCAATCAGATTATGTTAGAGGCAGTTCCTCTTCCCATTACTATGGAACCCATTGGACACTGAACTGCCATGGGCTACATCTGTGCAGGGGTTCTAGGTTATCATCATGCATGGTACTTGGTTAGAGTCTGAGTCTCTGGAAAGACCCCTGTGTTCAAATTTTCTGGTGTTCTTGCTCTCCTTGTGGAGCTCCTGTCCTCTCCAGATCTTATTATTTCCCACTTCTTTCATAAGATTCCATGCACTCTGCCTAATAGTTGGCCATAAATCTCAGCATCTGCTTTGATAGTCTGCAAGGCAGAGCCTTTCAGAGGCCCTCTGTGGCAGGTTCCTAACTTGTTTCCTGTTTTCTTCTTCTTCTGATGTCCATCCTCTTTGCCTTTCGGGATGGGGATTGAGCATTTTAGTCAGGGTCCTCTCTCTTGATTAGTTTCTTTAGATATACAGATTTTAGTAGGTTTATCCTATATTATATGACTATATGAGTGAGTATATACCAGTACATCTACACAATGGAATATTACTCAGCAATGAAAAACGAGGAAATCATAAAATTTGCAGGTAAATGGTGGGAACTGGAAAGGATCATCCTGAGTGAACTGTCCCAGAAGCAGAAAGACACACATGATATAAACTCACTCATATGGACAGTTTCAGTTTTTGTCTTCTTCAGACTCTTTGAAACTCTTTGCCTTCATAACCTCATGTAGCCATTTTGTGACATATATAGATGGATTTGTTGTATGTTATGTAATGTGTGACAAGTTATTATAGTTTTTAACAATGAAATGAAAGTTGCCTTAGAGAGGACCATTGAAGAAAAATAGGAATAAACGGTAAATTGCTGTTAATTAAACTGCTGTATCTTATTAATTTTTTGTTTTTCAATAAATTATGACATTTTGTTTATATATTTTTCTGAAATAGCATATTCATGACATGAACATATTTAAATGGACAACAAAATATTCTACAAGGCACTTGCCATAATTAATATATTTTCAAGATAACTAAAAAATGTGCAATTCTTATAATTTAAAATTAAGTTTAACTTGAAATATATTCAATTATTTAAAATTTACCTCAATCCAAATGTCAGAATAATTTCATTTATTATTGCTCTACCACATTAATGTCAAAATGAAATGAAAAGAAGTAAATGCTATAAATTTAAAGGACAAAATGAGAGAGGCAATGATAAGGGAAGAAAAGTTTTATGATATGGAGGATAGGTAGATAGATGGGTTTTATCAATGAATTGTTCAAATGCATCCTTCTGTAATAGAATAATTATAGTACTGATACAATAGAGTTTAGGGGGCCACTGATAGAGAAATAATGCCTTATTCCTGCTCCCAGGAAAAGAAACAAATAAAAAACTAAACATACAGGTAAATAACTGGAAGAAGAGCCTTGATATAGCATGTAAGCATAAGATTATTGTGTAATTCAAATGCTGTTTTCTATACCCTCATATCTGGTTGCAATCATTGTTTTGAGAATCTTCTGTCTCAGTGTTGTGTAAACACTACTCCCCAAATTTTCCCTGAAAACCAATAAAACAGCTCACCAGCAGTCCCTGAGCAGGGGAAAGAATAGGGCTAGACTTCTTGCCAGCCAGGGGTGGAGCTAGGGGATTCAGCCAGGGTCAAGAGGAGAGAGAACTCAGCAAGAAATGCTACAAAGTGAAGGTATCCCTTGAAAGCACACTGGGAGGAAGCTAAATTAGTTTAGAGGGTTAAGAATAGGGTTATAACTGCTCTCATTGTTTTGTGAAACCTAATATTAAGCCAAATATAAAGGAATCTCAGTTATTTGTATGATAGATGGGTTAAGAGAGAAACTGAGAAGCAAAAACAGTTTTATAAAACTAACACTAACAATAGCAAATATAATAGAAAAGGATTCTATGGTTTTGGAGGCTGAGAGCAATTCTACAGCAATGGTGAAGCATTGAGTCTCAGTGTCTTCTAAACATTTGGGAGCTGAAGTCACTCTAGGCTGGTAACAACCCCTGGTTCTGGAAAGAAGCAAAACCTTCACTTCCCCATATGTGGGGCAAGAGTGCAAGAGATGTCATAAGGGTATGATGTCAGAAACAGAAGAAGGCATGGGTGTCTTTCCACAAAGAAAATGATTGCATTATTAAATTGTACTTATGTATTAATTTTCCTCATTTTCTACATTTCTCAGTTGTGATGGTTTAATGAATGTAATATATTCATATGATAAAGCCAAAAATACACAACCATGTTCAATGGAACAGAAGACATTTCTGTTTTGTTTCACACTGTCAGTGCCTTTTCTTTTTCCACTCTCATTTGTTTATATATTTAGAAATTAGCTGTCACTCTTTTCTGATTTATTTAATCCTCAGATCTTCATTTCTTTCATGAGAAAGCATATTACAAATAACATATTGAGAATTGCTCAAATTTCATTACATACATTTTAAAAATCATTCAGATTCAACATTTAACAAAATATATGTTCTTGAATATTTCTGATGCAGCTCTAATGGCTACATGATGATGAGCTCAATGCTGAGGTCTAAGAAGGAAGGTATACTGCATATAATTGCAGTATTCACATATTCCTAGATTTTAATAGTATTTCAAGGGAAAAGTAAGTATCAATGTACATTGAGATGCAAGTTTTTTAAATACATGAGGAAAGGTGCTAAATACATCACCTATCAAAATCTGCATAAGCATGAGATTATTATAATCATAGTCTCCCTCAGGTTTATAGTGTTATATTAAAAGAGTTTATGCTTACAGTAAACAGAACTGTTAAGTATTGGTATATAAATGGTGAACATTAAAATCAGATTTTATGGTTGAATTGTATTGAAATTGAACTTTAAAAATGAAAAACTCTTTTGTGTTCTAGATTTTTATTTCTGAAAGATAAAACCAAGCCTTCATACTTCGTAAACTTTTAACATGGTTTTTCTGAATTGCTACAAATACAACTGTATTTCTATGTATTCATTTTCTCTCTGGCAGCTACCTAGAAACCTCATGTTTTCTTTTATGTATAATCTTTTTCATCTAACTCCCAACTCTGTTTCCTGGTGATGTGCTTTTCAATCTTTTTTTCTCCCTCCTCCCAAGTGCTTCTTCAGAACTCCCTAAGGCAGGCCTGGAGGGCCCAGTCAGGGACCTTCCTACTTTATTAAACACCCACTGCATTTTTCATGCTCTATCACCATCTGATTTCCACATGTCCAGAAGATATCTGTTTTTAAATACAGGGTCTTGGTTCATTCTGTTTCTAGGAACGTAATCTAAGCTTTTGTTCAACACAATAATGATTTAATGTAACCAGTTGTCATACATAAGAGACATTCATTTAATCCCCTTCTTTCTTTTTTCTGTTGAGTTCTATTCATCTTGACTAGTCAAGTTAAAATATTACCTACTCAAGGCTTCTCATAATATTTCCTATAAGCCCACACCTGTTTGTCTATATCCCCCATTTTTATTCATTATTAGCCAGATAGAGCCAAGTAATTGTGGTAATGATACTCGCTTTTTTGCCCAATGCTGGAATGCTAATAAAGTTAGGTATGCCCTGGTTACTCGCATGCCTCACTGGGTGCCTATGCCCATTGATGCCCCTCACGCTATGACTCTCTTCAGACAGAAAAGGGATCTTGGAACTACAGCCACCATTGTTACTACCATCTCATTGATGGCTGTTGGAGCTACCACCAGGGCATTAGCCATGAGTCATATTGGGCAGACTGCTCAGACCCTGAATAATCATTTAGCCAATGTAGCTCATGCCTTAGATGTACATAAAGGAATTAATGCTCAACAAAAAGGAAGCTTGATGGTGTTCAATCAGAGGATTGACCTCTTGCAGGAGCAAATTGATACCCTATGGCAAATCGCTCAACCTGGCTGTCAATGAAAGTATGCTGGACTTTGTGTCATTAGCATACAACATGAGAATTTTTCCTGCGCTGCAAATCTGTCTAAACAATTGTCGAGCTATATTTTAGGTAATTGGACTGGAGAATTCGATACTACGATGGAGCAGCTGAGAGTGGCCATTGTCACAGTAAATTCTACCGGAGTGGACGCAGGACTAGCCACAGGATTATCAACATGGATTGCTGCAGCCATGAATCATCTGAAAGAATGGGCGGGCATGGGAGTGTTAGCAGGCCTTCTGGTGTTGGTCTCCTTGGTTTGCCTGTGGTATATATGCAAGATTAGAGTCTCACAACAGTGTGATGCAGCCATGATCATTCAGGCCTTTACAGCCATTGAAGCAGGACATTCTCCCCAAGCATGGTTGGATACCATAAAAAGCTAAAATGATACGCTCAAGATGCGAGGCTAAGCACTGCACTCAGGGTCAGCCGCTTTCGACCCAGAGAAGAGCATGTCTGATTGCATGCGGGTTGATGCCCCAGGTCCCGCCTCTGAGAAAAAGGTATCGGACGGTCTGATGCTTTTTGGGTGGATGACACCTAAATGAACATCTGTACAAAGTCCCAATTTATTTCTATTATCAGAGATCAGACCTCTACTCTTGCCTGATGCGTCTAAAACAAAAAGGGGGAACTGTAGAGAGCTGCGGAATGCTATGCCTTAAAGATGGAGCTGGTTTCCGCCTTCCACCTTCCCGATGGTGAGTGCTCTCTGTCACGAACAACTCCACAGTTGGCTAAGGCCGAGGATATGGCTTGCTTCCATGTATGTGGACCTATCTGCATTGCCCCCGTGGCACGCCTGGGTTGGCTACCCAGAGGCTATTTAAGCTGTGGGCTGGCTTTCCCCGGGGTCCGAGGATTGTTCAATGTTCCTGAATAAACTGCATTGAAAAAAAAAAATATTACCTACTCTACTTAGCAAACCAGTCTACTATAACATATTTATTCATATCTCATAAACATTTAGTCATTACTTTTATTATGTTCACAAACATGTGGAGATTTGTCACAATCAGGTTTTACTTATTACACTTGCATAAAGAATATGTATGTTTTAAATAAACCCAATACACCCACATGCCTGAAAGTTGCTTCTTTGTTGACACAATGGTTCATAGATATATAGTTAAAGATCTCATAGACAGAATCATATGTAGCCATGGCTTCTAGCCAATGGTGTTGAAACCATTACACTGGAAAACCAACTTCTAAAAAACAAAGACAATATGATTCCATTTTATTGAGCACTTTCATTGAGATATTTAAAATCTTTTATTCTGTGACATAAAGATGTGGACTAACAAAATCCCATCTTTTTGCTTTTAAAAACTTTGCATGCGAGCAGAGGGAGGAGGGAGGGTGGGATTGGGAGGGGAGGAGGGAGGGGCTTATGGGGGGATGCAGAATGAATAAAGTATAATTGATGAAAAATTAAAAAAAAAGGGAAAAAATAATTTAAGAACCTTAAATGACTTTCAAAAGTGGAGGAAAACATGGAGTTAGTCAATTAGCATGGAGCACGTCTCGCCCCTGGGGGCAATGGTCTCCTGAACCTACTCAGACCTTGGACACCACCACTGCTAGTTCTAGAACTGACGCAGGATGTTTCAACGAGGGGGTTAAGGCTTCTCATAATATTTCCTATAAGCCCACACCTGTTTGTCTATATCCCCAATTTTTATTCATTATTAGCCAGATAGAGCCAAGTAATTGTGGTAATGATACTTGCTTTTTTGCCCAATGCTGGAATGCTAGTAAATTTAGGTATGCCCTGGTTACTCGCATGCCTCACTGGGTGCCTGTGCCCGTTGATGCCCCTCATGCTATGACTCTCTTCAGACAGAAAAGGGATCTTGGAACTACAGCCACCATTGTTACTACCATCTCATTGGCGGCTGTTGGAGCTACCACCAGGGCATTAGCCATGAGTCATACTGGGCAGACTGCTCAGACCCTGAATAATCATTTAGCCAATGTAGCTCATGCCTTAGTTGTACATAAAGGAATTAATGCTCAACTAAAAGGAAGCTTGATGGTGTTCAATCAGAGGATTGACCTCTTGCAGGAGCAAATTGATACCCTATGGCAAAATGCTCAACTTGGCTGTCAATGAAAATATGCTGGACTTTGAGTCACTAGCATATAACATGAGAATTTTTCCTGTGCTGCAAATCTGTCTAAACAATTGTCGAGCTATATTTTAGGTAATTGGACTGGAGAATTCGATACTACGATGGAGCAGCTGAGAGTGGCCATTGTCACAGTAAATTCTACCGGAGTGGACGCAGGACTAGCCACAGGATTATCATCATGGATTCATGAATCATCTGAAGGAATGTGTGGGCATGGGAGCGTTAGCAGGCCTTCTGGTGTTGGTCTCCTTGGTTTGCCTGTGGTATATATGCAAGATTAGAGTCTCACAACAGTGTGATGCAGCCATGATCATTCAGGCCTTTACAGCCATTGAAGCAGGACATTCTCCCCAAGCATGGTTGGATACCATAAAAAGCTAAAATGTAATGCTCAGGATGCGAGGCTAAGCACTGCACTCAGGGTCAGCTGCTTTGGACCCAGAGAAGAGCATGTCTGATTGCATGCGGGTTGATGCCCCAGGTCCCGCCTCTGAGAAAAAGGTATCAGACGGGTCTGATGCTCTTTGGGTGGATGACACCTAAATGAACATCGGTACAAAGTCCCAATTTATTTCTAATATCAGAGATCAGACCTCTACTCTTGCCTGATGCGTCTAAAACAAAAAGGGGGAACTGTAGATTGCTGCGTAATGCCGTGCCTTATAGATGGAGCTGGTTTCTGCCTTCCACCTTCCCGATGGTGCGTGCTCTCTGTCACGAACAATTCCACATTTGGCTAAGGCTGAGGATCTGGCTTGCTTCCATGTATGTGGACCTATCTGCATTGCCCATGTGGCACGCTGGGGTTGGCTACCCAGAGGCTATTTAAGCTGTGGGCTGGCTTTCCCCAGGGTCAGATGCTTGCTCAAGGTTCCTGAATAAACTGTATTAAAAAAACAAAAAACAAAAAACAAAAAACTTTGCATTGTATATAATACTAGAACTTAACTCAACATTTACTATTATCCTAAATTACTTCTTTTTTTTTTAAGTTTTCTAAGAAGGCTATTTTAAATCTCACAGAAAAACATCATATTGTGTACAATTATTTAGTTTCCAGATAGATTGTTGAAAGAGCCGCCAACAGAATCACAACGTTAAAAGGAACAGGTCATGTACCTCATTGAAGAACATACTATTATCTAGAGGTAAGTGTTACTGAATGACTTCAAATCCACAGAAAAATTCAATTTAGCTTTTTAGGTAATCCAGTATTCAGTGTTTGAGCATTGTTGTATCACTCATAAGAACTGTAAACTATGAATGGATATTTAGTTTCAACAAGGAAAAAACTACATAATTTGTTATGTCCCTTTAATGTTACTAAGAGGAGGGAAAGCGATCTGTCTCTTCAAAACAACACAGTTTCTACTTTTCAAAACAGGAAACAAGTGGGGCAGGACTGACTACCCACTTGACAATTGCCGGCTCTGGCCAGATGCTTATTCCTCAGCAACCTTCTGATTATCCATCCCTTATGGAAGCACAGTAGGCTACTGAGTCTCAGTTCTTTGATTTTATGACTGTTTTAGGAGCTAGTCCTGTATAAATTTTCTCAAGGCTCATGAGAATAAATTAGCAGGAAGGCTCTGTAGGGTTGATAACATCATTATCAAATAAACATCAGACATAAACCTCAGTTGATATTCAGTGGGATGGAAATAAATTAATTGGGATATGGAAAATCAGAAGTCAGATTTTATTTTACTGTAATTAATTAGTTAGTTAATTTTTGGGGGCAGCATCTCGACCTGTAGCTTTCAGGACAATCACAACAACAGGGAGGAGACCAGGGAGGGAGTGTGGGGTTGGGGAGGGAATGAGGGAGCGGGATACAGCTGGGACACAGAGTTAACAAAATGTAACTAAAAAGAAAAATAAAATTAAAAAAAAAAAACAACAATCCTCTGCTTCACCTTCATAAGGGCTTGGATTTTAGAGGTCAGATTTTATTATGTAGACTTTACAAAAAAACACCAGCTCCCGATTTGTTCTCCTTGTTCTTCCCCCAAAATATACATTCCTCATCTCTCATTCTTGCAACTCTATGTATTGGGCTTAATGTCTATTGGCTATGAGAAAAAGTTTGATTAGTTTAAAGCTCAACATAATGTAGAAGGCATGTTTATTCTACACTGATGTTTGCATCTGTCAGATTTTGATTGATGTCACAAAATACACGAGCAGAACAAAAAGAAAGATTTTAATTCAGTGTTTCAGTTTATCACAACAGGAAAGGTCTGTTACAAAACTTTTTTCATTTCATTTCTTTTATTGCATCTGAGGTTCCTGCTTATGGGATAGCGGTGTCTACATCCAGAAAATTCAGTTATTCTTTTTGTATATCTGTGTGTATACCTGAGGTCCTTGGTCCTGAAATATGAGCCTGTAGTTGGCTACCACAAAGGCAGAGGTATCAGAAATATCACCATTACTCAGATTTGCACACCTATTGTGAAAGAGAGGTCCTCATTACCACATTTTTGGTCCGGTTGTAATGATACTTAGGAACTCATATTTACTGTGATTTTAATGTTATATTTTTATTTGCTCCTTATATCAATTCCCTAATAAAGTTTTATGTTATAATCTTTATTTTGTTTTGTTACAGGGAGTTCAGCAGAAGACTACTCAGCCATAGTCTATAGTCTATTGAAAGTCTTTATTTCAGCTAGCTGGAACTACACTCTGGTATTGGGGACTCAGTGAAGCACCAAATGTTTAGAGCAAGGCACTTTTAAAGGCAAAACCTGAACCCTGTTATCTTGCTTGCAGCTTTAGGGGTTTGGGCAAGAAAACTATTCAAGAGAATCTAAAATAAGCAGTGAGCTGGATTGGGAGGTTTGAACAAGCAGGAAGTTTAACAGAAGCCAAGATAAATCAGCTAAGGTATATTGGCCCTCTGGTTCTTAGAATATAGTTGGGTAATTTTCCAAAGGATTTTCTATAAAGGAGGTCAAACTCAGCTCAAACTTAAAATGACTCTAGGAAGAATACAAGATGGAGGAAACTCTGCACTGTCTTAACCTGTCAAAATTTTAATTAAAAAAAAATAAATTTTTCTCATTTAATCTTTCCAATCAAGATCTTTCTAGATAATAGTGTGGGATGCTGGGTGTTTTACCGGTATCCTAGGAAGAATTAAAGTATTATTTTAGTAATATGGTGGTATACTTATATTGAAAAATACTACTACTTTTTTCTGTCCTAGTATGTGATACATGGGGATCTGATTGTGAAGGGCAACCAAACAGGTCCTTGTGTACCCGCTGAGTTACTAGTTATTGCATCCCAGGGCAAAGGATTGTTCCAGGGCCACATGTTTAGAAATAGAGGTAGTAAATTTTTATTAATAAACAAAACTCAAACAAGAAGAACAGCGATAGATATGTTAATGTGGAAGGAATACCCCCCTCTGGAAAAACAGAAGATGACTAGTCACTGCTGAAAGTACACCAGCACATGAGAGGGAGACAGAGACAGAGACAGACACACAGAGAGAAATCTTCTCCAGGGATGACCACCAGTGATTGATTATTCAATATCAAGTGACATTCCTGAAATCATACACAACTATATGCCTTCTTTATCCCCCTCTTTAGAAAACAAATAAATAAATAAAAGTAAAAAAAAAAGACAAGAGAGAAAAATACTACAATGCATGTACACATGCACATGCATGCTCACCCATGCACATATGCACATACAACTCCAGAACACATTAAACAAAAACAAACAAACAAAAAGTGGAAATCATAATATATAAGCCAAAAGCTACCAAGGTTAAAAAAAAATTCCCAATTGTCTGAGAAAGCACCAGATTGACTTCCAGAGTGGTTGTACAAGTTTACATTCCTACCAGCAGTGGAGAAGGGTTCCCCTTTCTCCACATCCTCTCCAGCATGTGTTGTCACTTGAGTTTTTGATCTTAGCCATTCTGATGGGTGTAAGGTGAAATCTCAGGGTCGTTTTGATTTGCATTTCCCTAATGGCTAGTGAGGTTGAGCATTTCTTTAAGTGTTTCTCTGCCATTCGATATTCCTCTACAGAGAATTCTCTTTTTAGCTCCATACCCCATTTTTTAATTGGATTGCTTTATTTGCTGCTTTTTAATGTCATTAGTTCTTTATATATATGCTGGATATCAGCCCTCTGTCAGAGACACGGTTGGTGCAGATCCTTTCCCAGTCTTTTTTTCTGTCGTTTTGTTCTGATGACAGTGTCTTTTGCTTTATAGAAGCTTTTCAGTTTCATTCCCTAAGATCCAGCTATACCACTCCTAGGCATATATCCAAAAGAAGCTCAAGTACAGAACAAGGACATGTGCTCAACCATGTTCGTAGCAGCTTTATTCATAATAGCCAGAACCTGAAAACAACCCAGATGTCCCTCCACAGAGGAATAGATACAAAAATTGTGGTACTTTTACACAATGGAATACTACTCAGAAATTAAAAACAAGGAAATCATGAAATTTGCAGGCAAATGGTAGGACCTAGAAATGATCATCCCGAGTGAGGTATCACAGAAGCAGGAAGACACACATGGTATATACTCACTTATAAGTGGATACTAGACATAAGACAGGATAAACATACTAAAATCTGTACACCTAAAGAAGATAAAAAAGAATGAGGACCCAGGGTAAGATGATCAATCTTCACTTAGAAAGACAAATAGGATGAACTTTGGAAGCAGGAGAAAATAAGTAACAGGACAGGAGCCTACCACAGAGGGCCTCTGAAAGACTATACCTAACAGTGTATCAAAGCAGATGTTGAGATTCATAACCAAACTTTGGGCAGAGTGCAGGGAATCATATGAAAGAAGGGGGAGTTAGTAAGAGCTGGAGAGGACAGGAGACCCACAAGGACCAAATACATCTGGGCACAGGGGTCTTTTCTGAGACTGATTCTCCAACCAAGGACCATGCATGGATATAACCTAGAACCTCTGCTCAGATGTAGCCCATGGCAGCTCAGTATCAAGTGGGTGTCCTAGTAAGGGGAACAGAGCCTGTCTCTGACATGAACTTAATGCCTGGCTCTTTGACTTGCCCTCCACACCCTCGAGGGAGAAGCAGCCATTTTAGGCCAGAGAGGAGGACATTGCAGCCAATCCTGAAGAGACCTGAGAAGCTAGGGTCAGGTGGAAAGGGAGGAGGACCTCCCCTATCAATGGACTTAGAAAGGGTCATGGAGGAGATGAGGGAGGGAGGATGGGATTGGGAGGGAATGAGGGAGGAAAGTACAGCTGGGATACAAAGTAAATAACCTGTAACTAATATAAAAAATAAAAAATTAATTAAAAAATTCCCAAGTAAAGCATTATGAGACAAAACATCTCCAAAGATACCAGTGGTTTTTTTTTTTTGTTGTTGTTGTTGTTTGTGTGTGTGTGTTGGCTGTCTTCTGCTTGGTATGGAGCCTGCCTGTAAGTGTGGTCTGTATACCCAGTGAGACTCCATTGGAGAGAACTACTTTTTGTCTTTGTGAGTGGTTGTCATTTTGAGAAAGCTTCTGGACTAGGGATGGGAGCTGATGTTTAGTTCCCCTCTTCGCACTGGAACTCCATCTGACTTCAGTCTGTGATGGCCCTGTGCATGCTACCACTATCTCTGTTGTGACCAAAAGACATGATTTCTTCAGTGTCATTCATCCCCTTTGGATTCTACAATATTTTTGTCTCCTCTTCCACATAGTTCCCTGAGTACCAAGGGAAGGGGTTTGATGAAGACATCCCACTTGGGACTGAGTGTTCCAAGGTTTCTCACTCTCTGTATATATATACATATATATATATATGTACATACATATATATATTTATGTATGTATATATAGTATGTATGTATGTATTATGTATGTATGTATGTATTATGTATAGTCCAGTTTTGGGTCTCTCTATTAGTTCCCATCTACTGTAAACCTAAGCAATTTCCAGGGTGGAGTCATTGATCTTGGAGAGGAATCTACAGTCACCACTTTACCAAACCCGAGTAGGTGCAACAGCAACCTACCTAACTGTCTATATCCACCTGTAAGTGTAGTCCTTACTCCTCATCAAGGAAACTGATCTTTGCAGCAGATTGGGGACCACGTCAGAAAACTGCAACCAATCAAATTGAAGGGTTGTGGAGTGCAGTCCCATTGGATACATCTGTGACACACTCCCTCACCTAAGGCTCAAGGGAACATTGCAGAAGAGGAAGCAGAAGATCATCAGAGCCAGAAGATCAGGGAGATTGGTGTGAGAGTGTGTCTCCTAGTAATATCAGAAGCTACACCCATGAAGTCTCAACAGCATGATTGCTTGAATGTGAGATGAGCAAAGATCACACAAATACCCATACTCATGTTGATGGGGATAATTCAGGAGGTCTTAACTACACGAAAAATTATGGGCAACTAAGTAATGCTAGGATTGGGAGAAAGAGTCTTCCCCAGGAAAGAACACACCAATTGGTTATCTAGCACCAAATGGTCAGCTCTGAAAATATACTTACAATGAGCATTATACAGACTAAGCATGTTATCTATAGGAATATACATGTATATACATTTACATATATGCATATAACAACAATTAATAAAAAAGGCCATGGATTTGAAAGAGATAAAAAAAAAGGTTTAAAGGAAGTTACAGAGAGAGGAAAGGTGAAGGAGAAATGGTAATGTTATATTATAATTTCAAAACTTTAAAAGAGTAAAAATTAAATTACTGGTGTTTGTTTATTATATATGACAAATTAGTTTCCTTTTGTCATGGAATAATGCATTATTCTTAGGATTTTTATTTCTACATCTGTAGTTCGTTCCATGTTCATATTTATGAGAGGCAGAGATGTAGGAACATTCAGTTCCAAGAGGGATATAACCAGAGTAATGGAGCCATTAATTTTTTTCAGAGCTTTCTTTCTTTCCTTCCTTGCTTCCCTCCCTCCATTTCTTTCTTCTGCAATGCCATATTACTTTAGTCATAAAAACCCATATACTGAAAACATCTTCCTTTCCAGTTTCTTCAGGAGGTTGGCTATTTTAATCTACTCACACTCCCAAAATGCAGCCTCCATAAATGCTTTCACAGCCTTTTTCAAATATTAAGTTCAAAGGGAGGAAGTTCTTACACACTTGAACTTGTAATGTGCTTTTAAAGTTTTGTTAATATTAAAATATTCAGGGAGAATATTACATCAAAGGAAGGGCAATCATATTACAATATGGAATAACATGAGGACAGAATACAGAAGAAATCTTAAAAGCACAGTATCTCAGCTTGCATATTAGAACTTGACAAAACAGGAGTTTAAAGAATTCAAAAGGAACTCTACAGTATTCAGTGTGTAAGTACATTAAAACTACAAGAAAATGAGCACGCTTATTGGTAAGTGTTTATTTCCTTGGGTCTAAAGGAAATAAAAACTCTTAGCACCCAGTTATTGAGCAGTACTAATATTAAGTTAGGCTTCATACATAAAGATTACATGTTTTAGGAACTGGAGAAAATTCAGCTTATCAGGATTACATGAAAAAGATTAAAGGGGGCTGAATTAAGTGTGTGTGTGTGTGTGTGTGTGTGTGTGTGTGTGTGTGTGATTGGTTTTAGATTGAACTGGCAATTGTGGTTTGGCCTATAAGCTCCTCAAAGGCCCATATGTTACAGGTGTATTTCCCAGGATGATCAACATGCCTGAGGTGAGACACCTTTAGGCCATTAAGGAGTGCGTCTTGAAAGTGATACTGACCCATAACCTCTTTTCCCAGCTTCATTTTCTTTCTTGGCATGATAATTAGCAGTTCTATTCTACTGTCCACTGTTGCGGTACGGTGATCTTTCCTAAGAGAAAGAAGTGTACAGGACCATGTAATAAAAACCTCAAAATTGCTTAGCCAAAATAACTCCTTACTCTCCTTATTATTCCAGGTACTGTTGTAGTGCTGGAAATCTAACACACTAGTTTTAGCAGGAACCAATAACCTAGGTAAGCATTCATCTTGTAGCAACAGAGCCACTGTGAGGTGAGAGCCACTGAGGCCTTGATGTTGATTTGTAATGACATTCCCAGGGAAGAGAAGCTGGGACACTAATGAATGTCCAACATCTGCAGGAACACAGGAAAGTAAACTAGAACATCTTGTTCTTGAAAATAGGAATCGGGCAAAAGTTGATGGTTTAAAAAAAAATATATATGTACTCACCCAATTGTGTCTCTTGAGTAATTTCTGTTCAGATCTTTGGCCAATTCTTTAACTGGATTGCTTTTCCCTTTTCCTTTCCTTTTCTTTTCTTTTTTCTTTCTTTTTTGAGTTCTTTCCTTTCTAGATTTTTCTCCCAATCCATAAGCTGTTCCTCACTTGATTGTTTCCTTTGCTGCAGAGAAGTTTTTTTGTTTTGTTTTGTTTTTAGTTTCACAAGATCTCATTTGTCAACTGTTAGCTACACGTTCTCAATAACTAGAGTCATGTTTAGTCCTAGAGGGTACTATACAGTCTGCTGGGGGGGGAAGGGGGGAATGCATGAATTACTTCCAGCTGAGTCCTGTGATCCATGAAACCAACCTGCCAGGCAAGATGCCCACCTGTCCAAATCGTAGCAGGAGTGCAGTTATGCCACACCAACAGTGAGGCATGGCACGGAGAGGGACTCTCCCTGTTTTCAGAGAGTGGGAGGCCATTGACTTCAGTCCTCTGCCTCCCGATGACCTGCGCCTGACCCCAGTGGACACGTCTACTTACACAGATGTATAAATTAAGCTAAATAGTGTGGTTAACTTTTATTGTCAGTTTGACACAACTCAGAGTCACATGGGGAAAGGGCAGCTCTGCTAAACAATTCCCTCAATCATGTTTGTGAGGAAATAACTTGATTGAGATGAGGGTCCTGTCCTCTATGGGTCACTCTGTCCTTTAGCAGTTGGTCTTGAACTTTGAACTTATAATGAAGATAGCATAGAGGAAGCTATAGATAGTGAGAGCAAGCCAGCAACAGGCTGTCTCCGTGGTTCCTGATTTAGCTCCTGCTTATGTTCTTGCTTTGCCTTTCTTAAGCGATGAACCAGAAGTGTAAAATGAAGGGAATTCTTTCTTCTCCCTGTTGCTTTTGGTGGTGATTATCACAGTAAGAGAAAACAATGTAGAAGAGTAGGTTGCAAAATAACATTAAGTCACAAGCTTGGGGAAAAGACTGGTTGGGATGAGATAGGGGATTTGGTAAGGATGACAAGGAGAAAAGAAAAGGTTGGTGGGATAGAATGATTGGAGTATATTTTGTAAATATATGAAAGTGTCAAATGACAAAATTAATTAATAAAAACTATAACTAAAGAATGAAATATTAAATAAATGCTATCATATTCTGTATCTGTAGACTAGGTGTCAAACTAACCTATGAACTATGTAATTCCTATTAATGTCTATTTAATACTTAAATATAATTTAAAAATGATTTATAATTGACATTAAATAAGACATGGACACTTTGAAGTACAGAAGTATGGAATATATTCTTTAAAAAGGACAAAGAAAATCATGTTACGGCTAAGATCTAGAAACTGATATTATATATTTGAGGACTTACATTTTTCTATCATGCAATAACCCTGAGGCAGACCACGTATGTGAAAGCTTCTGAAGTAAATTCAGAAGAACACCCACAAATATAGTTCGAAGGGCTTTGCCAGATTTATCTGTATAATTATTGTCTGTAAGACAAAGGCCAAGAAAGAACATTTTAATATAAACTTTAATAATACCTCTAAAACATATAATATATACAGTAGAAAGTAAATTTCTAGCATATGTCATGAAAACCCGTAACAACAACAACAACAACAACAAAAATCTCAGACAGTAAAAGGATATCAACAGCTAATATCCAATGATAGAAAGTGTCCTATAGCATGAGCTAATATATTCTGATAGCCAATAATGAGAGATATGTAAAATGACTGGTCTAGCTAATGGTTACTAGTAGAAAATAAAATGCGATGTTTTACCTATGAATTTGTGTGTAATTTATTTATTCAGCATATACAAGCTGGGACACACATACACTGTTGAATCGGGAGCAGTCTAGTTAGCTCACACGGGACTTCAAATGCCTCCTGTGTTTGCCTACTAGAAAGATCTAGTGTTCCAACAGTTTTGGAAGGATGATATGTTGTTGTTAATGAGAGTCACCTGGCTGTTCAGCGCATGTCCTGAGTGCATCCTACTCACCTGACTGTAATCTTTCTCCTTTTGCCATTTCCTCATTTCTCATTTCTATACTTACTGCAGTGTATGATAACCACTATTCTGTTTCTGAGAGAATTATTCTGTATGTTTTACATGCAAGTATTATGGTATTTTAGATTTTTTGGAACTTTGCTTAATATGGTTGCATGTAAGACATTTTGTTGACACAAGTGACAACATTTCCTTCTCAAAGGCTGAGTAGCACTTCATTACTATCCTTGCAGCAGCTCTGGCATGTATGTTGATTTTACACCATCACTGCTGCACATAATGCTACAATGAAGTTGATGGTACAGATGTCTTATTGACATACTGACTTATTTTCCTTGGATATACATCTAGGCTTAGCTTGATTTATATGGTAGACTACTTTGGTTGTAAAACTTACATATTTTTCCGTAATAGCTGTTCACATATATAGTGTACAAAAGCTTAATTTTTTGCTGGTGTTATTGACATCTTTATGTATTTGGAAATAGCCCCCCTGTCAGGCACATAAGTAGAAAACATTTTTCTCACTCGGTAATGCTATTGAGTGGTTCCTTAGCTGATGACATTTTTTAATTTGCTTTAATCTTGCATATTTATATATATTTTGTTTTCCTGTGCTTTTGGATTCATATCCAGAGAACAACTGCTCACAGCATCAACGACTTAGGGGTTCTCCTTATCTTCTAGTAATTTTTAAGGGTCAGAATTCTGTTTCACTATTAATACTTGGCAATGGGTTTTTATATGTGATGAGGAATAATGGCCGGATTTCACTCCTTGCATTTGGATATCTAGTTCTATGAAGACCACCATTTGTAGACTATTCTTTCCGCATATGGAAAGCACAGCATTATGGAAAATAAGGTACATATTTGTATGTTTATCTGGAAGTTTGTTTGTAATTTTATTCAAGGGAACTGTAGAAGGAAAGTGAAGGAACTCTGTGTCCATTGTGCATCTTAAAACCTCACTGCAGATGCCCCAGAAACACCATCTTAACTCTATCTTGTCTGCTGTACTCACCAATATGCAGCACTTCCTTCCGTCTTCCTACCTTCCTAAATTTGTTTTCATAACATTTTTTGAATATTTGCAACATTAACCACGTCATGTGCTCATCAGTTCTCTTCGCTGTATCCATTTGGCCTCAGAGTTTGTCCTACTGCTCCTCTCTTTCCCCTCATTCTCATTGATGTATGTGGTGATTCAGAATTCCTCATCCTAAAGATAGTGCCTCCCTTCAACCTAATCTCCCAAGTCTCTTTTGCCTTTCTTAGAGAAACTTGTAGACTAAATTGATGCTACAGGCTCCGTTTAACTCCCTTTGCTCCTCAGCATCCCCAGCACCAAGATGGACCCCTCAACTCTCACAATTACATATTCTCAACTTCAAATTTTTTCTCCACGTCAATGACCACAGATTCTCCCATTTCTCTCTCTTATTTCTTTGTCTCCCTTTCATACTGAGCTGAGCTTCTACTAATTTTTCACTGATAGATGTTGGAGCACATTGGGATTTTTTCAGTTGCTTTGTTTTTCTTTTCTTAACACAGAGCAGTTCCCTTGTGCCCCACTATTCATATATTGAACAAATATTTGGCAGTTTTTCCTTCTGCAAATAATAAATATTTAACAAAATACATTATTTAGTGTAGGGACATCCATTTTTACCTTTGTGATTTCCATTATGGTATTTGCAATTTTAGTAAAGAAAGTCATGACTCAAGGAAAAGCTTGGGATTCTTGTTTGAGATCTTTTATTTAATTTTTGCATGAAATTCTTTATCAGATCCTAAAGCTTTGATTCTCCAAGTTATAATTATCTCCCATCTCCTTTCACCAATACAGTGTAAATTAGAGAATTACCTCCTTTTTTCTTCAAAAGCAAAAGAATATTTTTAAACTACTGTTCTACCTTTCCTTTCATCCTTTATACTTCTAACTAGTTTATTTGCCCCAGAGGATCCAAATTATTCTCCCTTAGTAGCCATTTGTTTTTACTTCCTTGTTTGCCACTTTTCTATACCCCCTCTCTGATTTTACTCTTAAAGCTCAATGCCTTCACGACATCCTAAAACATTTATGTAATTTGTCTTCAGTCTTCATTGCCACTACTGTCTCTTCTGCTGATAAGCATTTTCAATTTCAACCGTCATCTGTTGTGTTCTTCTAACATGTCAGCATTGTCTTGGCTTAGAGGCAAGACAATGTTTCAACATAAAACAGAAATATGCTTCTGCTAGAGAACTAACACTAAATTCAAGTTTCAATTTAAATACATGCTTCCATTTCCTGCCAATTTCTATCTCTGTATTCTGTCTGGGTTTCAGTGGCTTGGATGTGTTGATAAACTGACTTTACATAAGAAGTTGAAAATAAAGTATGTAAATATAAATGATGGCTCATTTCACCTTACTGGTTGTATAGTGAGAGAGATGGGCACACTCATCTTTCACAACAGAATGCAATCTAAGTCCAGTACGGTTAAATACTGTGCTAGCAACTGCTTTGCTTTATGATTTGTTCAAGGCCAATCAATGGGGTTCTTTCAACAGATCTACAGTGAGAAAAACAGCAGTGAGGAAATGAGGGGATGATCTAATTTTGTCAAACTCTAATATAGATTTAAGATTCTATAATGCTGTTTTTACTTTTTAAAAAAACTTTTGCTTACAAATGGAACTATGTCCCAGTTTTGCATGAGTGAGTTCGTTAAGTAGGCAGCAAGTAAAGTAAGCGAATAGACAGCAAGTAAAGGATGACACATAGATGATAGACAGACGAATAGACAACAAGACATTTGGTACTCAAAATACAGGACATTTAGTGCTCAAAATACAGGACATTTAGTGCTCAAAATACAGGACATTTGGTACTCAAAATACAGGACATTTAGTGCTCAAAATACAGGACATTTGGTACTCAAAATACATGAGAGACCACAGTGGAACTCAAAATTGTTTCTAATATCGGCAAAGGAATGCTACAGCAATAGAATAGATGCAGCCTTTTACTGGCATGCTTCCAGAAGGACCCACCCACATTCAGGGCGGGTCTTCCTGCTTCTATTAATTTGATTGAGAAAACCCCTCACAAGAGTTCCCAGTGCAGCACAGGAAAAATTCTCATGTTGTATGCTAGTGACACAAAGTCCAGCATACTTTCATTGACAGCCAGGTTGAGCGATTTGCCATAGGGTATCAATTTGCTCCTGCAAGAGGTCAATCCTCTGATTGAACACCATCAAGCTTCCTTGTAGTTGAGCATTAATTCCTTTATGTACAACTAAGGCATGAGCTACATTGGCTAAATGATTATTCAGGGTCTGAGCAGTCTGCCCAGTATGACTCATGGCTAATGCCCTGGTGGTAGCTCCAACAGCCGTCAATGAGATAGTAGTAACAATGGTGGCTGTAGTTCCAAGATCCCTTTTCTGTCTGAAGAGAGTCATAGCGTGAGGGGCATCAATGGGCACAGGCACCGCCTTCCACCTTCCCGATGGTGAGTGCTCTCTGTCACGAACAACTCCACATTTGGCTAAGGCCGAGGATCTGGCTTGCTTCCATGTATGTGGACCTATCTGCATTGCCCCCGTGGCACGCCTGGGTTGGCTACCCAGAGGCTATTTGAGCTGTGGGCTGGCTTTCCCCGGGGTCCGAGGATTGTTCAATGTTCCTGAATAAACTGCATTGAAAAAAAAAAAAAAAAAAAAAAAAAAAAAAAGAGTTCCCAGTGACCATTTCTGTTATAATTTGTTTTCATGTTTTCGAGATTAAAATATAATTCTATCATTTTCCCCTCCCTTTTCATCATTCTAACCTTCCCTGTATGTGTTTTTTCTTTCTTTCAAGCTCATGGCCTCTTTTTCCTCAGGGACTACAGATATCACTAGAGAAGTGCTTCTCAAACACAAAACAGCTCAGAACTTTCCTAAGAATTATTCTAAAGAGGAGGTGAAAAATGTCAAAGGTATTCATGCTTCCCAAATAAGATTTTTTTTTATTATTTCATGAACACAAATCTATGTCAGCAGAAAGAAATCAAATATATCTTTACCCGTTGATGTTTTAAGTTTTATGTAAAGGTTCTTGTAGCTTTGTAACTGGAGGTTTCTTTTCTTTTTTTTTTAATTTTTCATCAATTACACTTTATTCATTCTGCATCCCCCCATAAGCCCCTCCCTCCTCCCCTCCCAATCCCACCCTCCCTCCTACTGGAGGTTTCTTAAAAAAAAAAATCTCCCATATGAGAAACTGGACCTCTAGAGAAATGAAGTGTGTAGTTTAAGAGGTACTCTTTGTGACAGAATGAAGATTTTTAAAATCCAAAGCTGCACCTCATGACTATAAAAGAAAATTCTTTCACACTGTATTTTTCTTTTCCATCACATTGACATCAGTCAAAGCATGTTATATGTGTTTAAACCAATACAAAATAAGCCCAAACTCTTCTACTTTCCAAGAAAAAGTCATTAATTCCCTTTGCCAACTATTTGTATGTTTGCATTTCCTACATTGCAAAAAAAAAAAAAGTTCAATTTTTGGGAAGCAAGTAAATGGCTCTCTGATTGATCACTTGTCTTTAAACAAATGCATCTCTTGTGAAGATAATTTTGACCACATACCAACTAAAACCTACAGTAATTTCAACTTTGACAAAATGTACTTAAGTCACATAGGGAAATTTTGGTTAGCCATCATGAAAAGCATTACACCCAAACAAAATACGTTAAAATTATATGACTTAGATGTCCTAGAATTTAGTCATCAGTTAGTAACACCTGCAGGTACAATGCTAATGCATGTCATTATCTGTTAAGAGGCTCCCACTGTGTATATCCTTGTGGTTTCATCCTTTTCATTCTGAAGCTGTTAAAATGTGGCGGAAGTCACACTTTGCTCAGCCTAGGAATTCTCAATGTAAGTTTTGGGGCTTGGTAACACCTGCTTTTGCATTTTTAGGGCAGTGTTCTGTCACCCCAGATTAACTGATCTGTCAGCAGGACAGGTCCAGAGCCAGAGATTTCAGGAGGAATCTGATCAGTCTCACACAGTGACTCTTCCAGTAAGGACCACATTAGCCAAGCTATCACTGCAATGAAAGTACCTAAGAGCTGAATTTAGCAGCTAGCAAGCCAGGATAACTTATAAGTAAGTTGAAGAAAGAGGCATGAGCAGTCTCCATAAACTCCATCCTTCCTGAAAGCAAACACCATTGTTCCTTTCAGCCACTGAATTTCAAGACATTTTGGTTCTATCACAGCAGAATTCTCTATCAAGAGAATTTTGCAGCCTGCTCCTAGAGTTCAGAACACTACTGCAAAGATCCCAGGGAAAAAAACAGGTGCATAAGTGGTCCATGGTACAGCTATTGTCCTGGTTGAAGGCAACCAGGCTGAGCTACATAATTGCTGCTTTTTCGCCTTCAGTGTTTATATTTGTTAGACTGTGAAATATGGAGACCACTTTCCACTTTAGAGGGAAAATGAGACTATTACAGAGGTTTGTGATATATTAAACTCCACATCCATTTTGCTAAATAGTAGAAGGGAATGTGGTTCATGACCTTCAATTTATATTTCCTTTTGAAATGGAGAATAATAGTAATACTTCACTGCTGCCCCAGAGGAGCCATAATCACTAACCTCCTAAATGCAGCTTCTGCTGTGATTGCTATGCAACTCAAGGTATTTCATGACAAAAGCATTGCCACAGCTAGCATGGCCCATTTCTTTTCCATGATTAAACTGTACAGCATTTGCGATTTATTCTGGTTTAAAATCAGTAATAATAATGAATTCATTGTTTATTGTATTTGCAACCTTTGTGATATAAAATAATGGGCTCCCCCCCCCCGAGAGTCATAATTTATGCCATATTCCCTTATCATATGCTTAGATGTGCTGTATTTTTCATTGGTTCCAGAAAAGCGTTAGGTTCAGGATAAACACATACATTCAATTAGTTTTTACTAAATTGCTCTTATGAATTTCAATCAAATTTAGTTTAGAACTATAAAGATGTCTGTATGAGATATGATGCTATGGACTTCCAGACATTACAAATATATTTATGCAAAAGAACTTTGATATAACTATTATCTGTTTGTTTGTTTTATTTTGGTATTTTACTTGAATTTTATTGAGGTATATACTCAAAAGAAAGATTTACCTAATTCTGTCAAGAATCTGATGGGAAGCCCTAGATATACTACTTTATTTTAGATAACTTAGTGTAAAAGTAGTAAGATTTCTCAGATCTTTCTGGAATGTGCAAATATGAAGTCACTCCTAGAACTAAGATATAGAAAATCTGGAAATAGAAATGTAAAGAAAAACAAACAAGAAAGAAAAGAAAATTTATCAACTTGGTTATAATATGGACTGTTTTAATTTTATCACCCATTTGTGTCTATGTCATTTCCATTTTAAAATAAGATAAATAAATATTGTGTTACCAAATTCTTACGAGGTATTCTTATTTTGTCTGTATTCTAATGCACAAAATATGAATTCATAGATTATATTCACATTTCAAAGATATATTCCAGCAGTGTCTTTTTCCTAATGTTAAAAAATACAGACTGGTGAATCAAAAAAGAAACAGTGATATGAATGGAAGACACAAATATAAATCCACACACCCATGGACACCTGTTTTTGATGAAGAAATGGAAATTATACAATGGAAAAAAAGTATCTTCAACAAATGGTGTTGGTCTAATTGAATGTCTGCATGTAGAAGAATGCAAGTAGATCATATCTATCATCTTGCATGAAACGCAAGTGCAAGTGGATCAAAGTCTTCAGCATAAAACCAGAAACAGTGTAAGTGATAGAACAAAATGTGGAGAATAATTTTAAATGCACTGGCACAGGAGACAACTTCCTAAACAGAACACCAATAGTACATGAACTAAGATAGATGATTAATAAATGGGACAATATGAAAGCAAAAATACTAAACATCAAAAACCAAGATATCCAATTTAAAAATGGGCTATAGATCTAAACAGAGAATTCTCAACAGAGTAATCTCAAATAGCCAAGAAGCACTTAAAGGAATGCTCAACATTCTTGGAAATGAAAATCAAAATGACTGAGTTTCAATCTTATACCTGTCAGAATGGCTAAGATAAAAACACAAGTGATAGCTCATGCTGGAGAGAATGTGGAGCAAACAGAACACTCCTCCATTGCTGGTGGGAGTACAAATTTGTACAGCCTCTTTGGAAATCAATATGGTGGCTTCTCAAAAAACTGGGAATTGATCTACCTCATGACCCAGCTATAGCACTCTGGGCATATACTCAAAGGATACCTTACCATACCAAAAGGATACCTGCTCAACTATGTTCATAGAAGTTTTATTTGTAATATCCAGAAACTGGAAACAGCTTAGATGTCCCTTGACCTGTGAACGGATAAAGAAAATGCAGTACATTTACACAATGGAGTATTACTCAGCCATTAAAAACAATAAGATGTGCAATTTGAAGGCAAGTGGATAGAACTAGAAAAGATAATTCTGAATAAGGCCATCCAGACCCAGAAAGACAAGCATGGTATATACTCACTTATAAGTGGACATTAGTTGTAAAGCAAAGGTTAACTACAATCCACAGACCCAAGGAGGCTAAGTAAATAGGAGGACTTCACAACTTCTGGAGGACAAGAAATCACAGGCCAGATGGCCCAGAGACCTAGTATAGAACCAAACAGGACTGGAAAAAAAAGTCAATGAAATGCTGCCTAATTATACTCTACTACACTCTTAGATTGGTCCCTAGCACAACTGTCATCAGAGAGGCCTCACTGAGTACTGTTGGAAACACAAGCAAAGACCCACAGCCAAACTTTAGGCGGAGTTTGGGGGCAAACCTGCTGGTGGCAGGGGAGGATTGTAGGAGCCCAAGGGGTCAAAGACACCACAAGAAAACCCACAGAATCAACAAACTTGGACCCATAGCGAGTCACAGAGACTGAACTAACAATCAGGGAGTCTGAATGGCTTCGACCTATACCATCACTCTCGTTCTTTCACTTTCTCTCTCTATACATACATACATACATACATACATACATATATATATGTGTGTGTGTGTATGACATATATACATGTTATAGTTGTGCCGCTTGGTATTTTTCTGGAACTTTTAACAGAGGAAGTGGATATTTTTGATGCTTTTACTGGCTTTTGGGACCCTTGTACTTCTCATACTGAGTTGCTTAGTCCAGCTTTTTATGAGGAAGGTGCCTAATCTTACTGTAACTTGACATGCCATCCATGTTTGGTTGAGATTCCTGGGAGGCCTGCTCTTTTCTGAATAGAAACAGAGGAGGGATGGAATGGGGGGTTGGTGAAGGAGGTGGAGAAGGTGAAGGTTAGAGGGAAGGAAGGAAAACTGCAGTTGGGAGGTTGGGATGTAACATATGAGAAAATAAATTAATGAAATAAATAAATAAAACAATGATCTTAACATTTAATTAATATTTTAATAAACTCTTTTTGAGACTGTTTTCTTTTTTTTGTGTGTGTAGCCATGGCTGTCCTGGACTTGCTTTGTAGACCATGTTGGCCTCAAATTCATAGAGATCTGCCTGCCTTTGGCCTCTGAGTGCTGGTTACAGGCGTATGACGCCACTCCCACCTTAAAATGGATCTCCAGAATAACTTTTAAGATAACATGGAAGACATTTCTTCCATGTTAGAAATAAGAAGCCCACTGTGGGATGGCATTTTGTGGTTTGATGTGCTAAGTTCTCCTTTTAGTTTCTTGTTGAGTTGCAAGTGTGCTATGCTGCTACAGATGTTACATACTTCATGTAGATCTGAGAAAGGTTATGCTGAAGTTTTCAATAAAATCCTTAGTTTATAAAGTTAAAGTCTTATACACAGAACAGGCAATACTCAAGTCCCACTGATTGTATATGAGGCAGAAGTCCACAGCAGACGCTTGAGACAGAGAGTTCCTTATCAAGACTTAAGAGATATAAAGTCTAACATTCTAGAGAGCTTTAATAGATAAATTTTCAGAGGTCACTAAAATTAAACATTCATTAATACAGTTCTTAGGAATTATAAAATAATTGTAGGATATATTAATATATACATGAGCAATAAAGATTTACTAAGTTATTTTATGTTGACTTTTAATTGCTGTTTTAGCAGCCGAATATTTTTTAATTCTTTATTAATTACACTTTATTCACTTTGTATCCCCCCTATGGTTCCCTCCTTCCTCCCATCCCAATCCCTCCCTTCCTCCCCCCTCTGCACGCATGCCCCTCCCCAAGTCCACTGATAGGGGAGGTCTTTTCCTTCCTTCTGATCCTAGTCAATTAGGTCTCATCAGGAGTACAGCCGAATATTTTTAGGACAGGAAAAGAGTATATACATTTGTATTTATCGAACCAAGCTGTGGCAGAACATGTTTTATAAGGTCCCAAATATTTCTTCAGTTTGTTTGTCATGATCTTCTCATACTTCTTGATTTCCATATTTATTCTCTGTGTAAAAATAATCTAATTAAAATTATTTATATGGAGATAAATATGAGTTCAGGTTCCTATGGAGGTTGGGACAGGTGTGGGGGTCATTCCAGGTGCTGATGGGCCCCCAGGTGTGTGTGCCAAAAACAGATCTTGGGTCCTCCAGATGATCAGACAAGGCTCTAGAACATCTTGACTCATCTCTCCAGACCCTAAAAATATCAATTCTTAATATAGTAAGAAACATTCATTTTAAATTACAAATGTATTTTCAGATTTCCATTTACCTTTCTGTGTTTGTGTACAAGTATGTATGTGCATGCATGAGCCACATATGTGCTAGTGCCTGTGGAACCCAGAAGAGGGTAGGATGTTCTGGAGTTACAGGTGATGGTGAGCTGCCAGACATAGATGCTGAGAATGGAACCTTGCATAGCAATAGCAGAATAAGCTCTTTGCTACAAAGCCATTGCTCTGCTGCTGTGATTATTTTAAATTCTACTATTATCCACTTAAGTAACAGATTTAGAAGTAATTAAGTCTACAATGTCACTTTCCTAATAATTTTAAACCCTTCAAAATTATCATAATTTTATTATATTTGAAATGCATAAGTGTTTTTTCTGAGGCTTCAGAAACACAGAATACAGAGAGTTGTGTAAAGAAAAAGCATTTTTATTTTCTTTGGCTTTGAAGGGTATATACACTGAATGAGTTCACTGAAAACAATGATAAATGACTGATAGACTTCCAGGGAAAAACAGTGCATTCAAAGCTACTTCTCTGTAACTCAGTGAATGATAACAGTAAGAGCAATTAAAGAAAGACACACTTCTGAGGAGGGAAAAAGTAATGAGACAAATGAAGATCATGGAGAAGACAAAAGATTATGAAGAAAAAAGGAGGAAGTAGAAGAAACCTCACCTACAAAGCAGATGGCCCTGATGTAAAAAGTCCTTGTTTTTTCATACCGTGTGAATAAAGCTAGAATCTTTGGTGTACTTGTGACTCCCTTTCTCTGACAGGCCAGCTTTAGAGACAAAATTCACATTGGCATCTCCATATTTTTTGGTTGTGACATCTAGGCACCATTAATTTTTAATGCTTTTTTTTAATTCTTTGGGAATTTATACAGTATATTTAAAGACATCCAACTGCACGACTCTAGACATTAGCATCTCGGTTTCTTCTTTTTTCACCCAATTTTGAGATTTCTTATTTTGATATTATTTTCTCTTCTCTGCCCATTTGAGGCCTCTCAGTCCTAAACAGAACATACAAACACAGTTCTTTCCTTAAGGCCCAGAGATTTTCATGAAAGAGGATCATGGAAACATTGTAAGAGCCAGAGATAGTTTGTAACATTAAAAAGTGCTTTCCAGGAAGAGCAGAGAAGGCATAAATATGAACTCTCAGTAACTATGATGGCAGAATCCAGACAGACAAAATCCCTACATAGAGGGGAAGGTGGGAATTAAACTCCATCTCCGGCTGAGACATGAAACTGCCTCTTTCTGTCTGCCATGTTTTTGCTTCTTTGTTTATTTAATTGACAGGTCTGATGAATCTGGAGCTCACCTCTAGGAAGCATTTGTTCTCCATATTTGAAACAAGCCTGGGTTACATGAGACTCTATCAGAGACAGACACAGAGAAAGAGAGAGACAGACAGACAGACAGACACACGCACACAGAGAGGAGATACAAATTAAAAAACACAAATTAGAAAATTAATAAAACAGATAGTTGACTTTTTTTTCTTTTTGAAAATAGCAATTCCAAGGGGGCGGGCAGAGGAGGGCTGAGAAGCAGAGTGCGTCATGCCTGCATAGAGGCAGTAAGTGGCTTTGATGTTGGTGGCTGTAGATAGATAGACCTTTATTATGCTGGACATTAAACAAAGCTGACGTTGGCTCTGAATTGAGAGGGTATCTCTCTCCAAATACTTTCCTTTATACCAATCTCTTTTGAAGACAGTCTCAAACAGAGACAGTCTGTGACTCCATTCACAGGGCATCAGTATCCCTAGAAGACTGTAGTCGTAAAGAAATGACAAAGAGAATCTTAAGGTAAATATAACTAGTGAAAGAAGCCACGCTAACAAAGGATGGCCAGCATCATCACTGTCACAAACTTTATGAAGTGTAAAGTGATATTTGTACATGTGTGCTTATGTATGCATCCAGAACGTGACCATTCATTGTAGACTAGTGAAGTACAAAGAGGCACAAGAAACTTTTGTGGTTGTATTTAGGCAATGAACATCTTTATCTAGTGGATCAACACAAAGCTTTCATAAGTATATACGCATGTCAAATCAAAGTTACATTATAAAATGAGTTCATTATGTATGAGAGAACTCAATAAAATCTTATTTAATATTAGTCATTCCTTAGCTCCATGTACACATTCATAAAATGGGAGAGTCCTGGAATTCTCTGAAATTCTCTAAGTTACCATGCGACAAGATGACATACAGGACCAAGAGGAACCTGCTTGCTGCTTGTAATTCAATGTCTTGGCTCTTATGTTTCTAAAATGAGTATTTAGGAAAATTTTAATTTTAAATGAACAAGAAGACTGAAGGTTTAATAATGTTTGAGTTTATTATTCATGATCGAATTTACAAATTTAAAAATACATTTGTCCAAGACAAATATCATATTTTCCTTTGTCTGTTCCCTATGATAGTTTCAAGTGTGTAAACCCACTGTCAGGAAACGTCACAGAAAAACCATTCCTTTGGGTGGTAACTGAAATACACTGACATTAAGGCGGACTCAAAGAGTTTAGAAGATGATAGTTATTTATCATGGAGGCACACAGCCCTCCTTTGAGGTGAAACCCACAGAACTGATGGAAAGTAAATTTATCCGGGACAGAGCACAGAAGCTGTGGTTTCTAGATCAATGTGAATTTTAATCACAGTTTACCGTGGCTGTTTACTCTTTCTATGCCTAGTAATGTAATTTATTTATTCAACTTTAGGAAAACATTCTCCAATACCTTCCTGTAAGATTTGAACCAATTATACAGAAAAAATATATATATATTATACTGAAAAAAATTATCCTGAAAAAATACCCCTAATAGTAGATTTCAGATTCACCAATTCATGTAGCAACTCATATTTCAGCAATCGGGATCGTGATTAGTCTCAAAGGGGACACTGACTGTATGCTAGTTAGAGTAACCTTCTAAAACAGGTTCCTTATTAAGTAGTTTCCCTGCCAAGCCTTTCCTTTCCAGTGCTTGGCCAGCAGGTTTTCAAGGGCACTCTCCACTCTAAAATGGACCAGTTCTCCTTCTCCGGGAAATGGCATGATGACGTATGCACAGCCATGGCTTAAAACATATTTGGACTTGGATGGCTCTACAAACTACTTTGCTTAACGAGCAGGAAAATTACTAACTGGAGCCCTTAGTTTTCCATGCATCTTCTTCAGTCCACGTGCACCACAGTGTTCGGTGGATTCTAACTGGTGGAACAGAGGTACTGTGACAACAGCGAGGATGGAAGACTTGCTCGGGGTGGGGGGTGGGGAGTGGGGATGGGGGAGCTCAGGAGGCAAGAGATGCAGTTTCCACCTTTGGTTTCCAGCTCTTTATGGCATTTCTTTGTCAAGTGTAATTTAAACATTTTATTTTCACATCAGATCAAAAGAGCACACCATCATCCTGCAAGGAAAGACTGATTGCTTTACAGTCCAAATTAAGTGAGGTGACCACTTAGTAAAGGTTTAAGGACCCTGTGTTAAGGAATCCTTATGAAATGGTACAGTCGCCACTATGGGGATGATTTTGAAGGGTGCATCTGCCTCTGTTTTGTGACCAAAAGTATTTTTAGTGTAGAGCCTATTGCTATACATATTTTTCCTTCTTTTTGGCTACTCATTCTTTCAAATTTGAGAAAACAGATTTCAAATAGAAATAAAACTCTAGAGATACTGCTATGATTTTTTATTTAATCTCTTTGGAGAGTACCAAGGACAAATGTGATTTTCAGGAATGAATATCTATAGCAGAGGAATTTCTCTAGTGCTAGATATGTATTTATTATTTTATAATGAATTATTAGATAAAGTTGTAACATTCTTTAATTGGACCTTAGAAATTTTTTGTTTGTTTTCTTTACTCTTTCTTATTTTTTTAAGGTTGGAAAAACAAACTATTGGAAATCTGTATTTTGTTGCCTGTGCACCTTTTTCCTTTTCTTTTCAAAATTGTTGCTAGACAAACCTGCCTTTATCTCAATAAATAGCAATAGCAAAAATGGGTACCTTGATCTTTCTGCTGTTAGTTTTGTTTAGAAAATCAACATATTACTTCATACAAAATACCTTTTACTGGGTCAAAAGAACAAATGAATATTGACACAAAAATCCATTTGTAAATTTAAACCTGATTTCTCTTTATCTTAAATCTATTAAAATCATGAAACTTCATAGGCGGATCAATGCTGGGATTTAACCTAACAAAGTCTGGAGAGTGGGGGAGGGGGACAGCAGTGAGCCCGTATGTGCCTATGTACATGGAAGGTAGCAGATAACGTTGGTTCTCTTTTTCTTTTTAGTTAAATTTTTATTTTTTAATATTAGTTACATTTTATTAACTTTGTATCCCACTCCCTCATTCCCTCCCAAATCCTCCTTCCCTCTCTCATCTCTCCTTCCTGCCCCTTTCCAAGTCCACTGATAGAGGAGGTCCTCCTCATCTTCCATCTGACCCTAGCTTATCAGGTCTTTTCAGGACTGGCTACAAAGTTGTCCTCTGTGGCCTAGCTCTTCCCTGGGAGGGGGGGAAGGGTAGTCAAAGAGCCAGTCATTGAGTTCATGTCAGAAATAGTCCCTGCTCCCCTTACTAAGGTACACACTTGGATATTAAGCTACCATGGGTTACATCTGAGTAGGGGTTCTAGGTTATAGTCTAACTATCCTAACCTTGGTTTTCCGTCCTTGGGCACATACACCTTTATTTTAGGAGATAGGTTCTGTCACTGGCCTAGAACTTTCCAAGTACAAAAGGCAACTTTCAAGTGAGTCCCTAGAATCCACCTGGGATTAGAAACCTGTGCCTGGCTCTCTGATCACCTCCCTCTGAGGGGGGAACAGCCTTACCAGGCCACAGAGGAGACAATGCAGCCAGTCCTGAGGAGACCTGATAGGCTAGGGTCAGATGGAAGGGGAGGAGGACCTCCCCTATCAGTGGACTGGAGGAGGGGCATGTGAGGAGATGATGGAGGGAGGGTGGAATTGGGAGGGGACAAGGGAGGGCATTACAACTGGGATACAAAGTGAATAAATTGTAATTAACAATTAAAAAAAGGAAAAATAAACCCGTATTACCATGTCCTCAGCATTTTTTTGTGTGGATTCTGGAAATCTAACTCAGGCTTATAAGGCAGACATTTATTTAGCCTGAAATAGTCCCCAACCAGACTATTTTATATTCATTAAAGATCATTCAACCTGTCCAGTGTCAACGTGAATTTGGCATCATTAGGGTAAGAGACCAATTCTCTTTCTATATCTCATCCAGATTGGAAAGTAATCATTACATGGTATTTGCCAAGGTGTTTCTCGTACCCCAGGCTGATCTAGGATTTGTGTAACTCCTGTTACTTACATAACTTCCACGTCCTGGGATTCCAGGCATATGATAACACCCAGCCAGAAGTTTGCTTATATGCCCATGAGACAGTTATAGTTATTTCCATCGAATATGTCATTTGTGGATACACTTCTCCTCATATACCTTCTATAATAGATTTAAAAACGTTTTGGTTTTCTTCAGCTCACTGATTATAATAGCTTGTTTGCCAGTTTGACTAGTGCTACTTCCTAGAAAAAAAAAATACATTCTCTAGATAAAAAAAGGGGGGAGGGCTTAATTGGCAATGTTGATTCTTCCAGTTTTTTTTTTTTCTTATGAGCATACTTAGGCATTTGAACATAAAATTTTGGCTAGCCAAGTCACACATTTATGTTACTAATTGCAAAATTGAGATTACTCTAAATGCTTTAATGGTATTTCAGGGAAGATGAAAAGCCTTATCAAGTTTATCAAGTTTGGTTTATTATATTAACTCAAGAGCAGTTTATCTACATAGGAAGTTCATTTTCCTTTCACATATGTTCCTCATTCATCTCTAACAACATATTGACCAAGCCACTGGACTTTACTGATACTCTGTAAGGCCTAAATACTAAGACAGCATCTACCAAAAATCAGTAGAAATTTCAGATTTATATTATCAAGAATTCCTGTATGCTGAAAACTGATTTTCAAAGTTTTGAAGACTTAACCACTGCTGTTACTCTTTAACATTTTTTACTTTTAGAGGAGGATGAGTAAGAAATAGATGTTTGCAGTGCTGTGAAAACATTAACTGGGATACCTCACTCAGGATGATATTTTCTAGATCCCATTTGCCTGCAGATTTCATGATTTCCTTGTTTTTAATTGCTGAGTAGTATTCCATCATGTAAATGTACCATTCTGTATTTGTTCCTCCCAGAAGCAGAAAGACACACACGGTATATACTCACTTATAAGTGGATATTAGACATATAATATAAGTGGATATTAGACATATAATATACGATAAACATTCTAAAATCAGTATACTTAAATAAGCTAAGCAAGAAGGAATACCCTGGGTAAGATGATCAATCCTCACTCAGAAAGGTAAACGGGATGGACATTGGAAGAAAGAGAAAACGGAACAGGCCATGAGCCTACCACAAAGGACCCCTGAAAGACTCTACCTGGCATTGTATCAAAGCAGATACTGAGACTCATAAACAAACTTTGGGAAGAGCACAGGGAATCCTATGAAAAAAGAGGGAGTTTTTAAGACCTAGAGAGGTCAGGAGCTCCACAAAGAGAGCAACAGAACCAAAAAATCTGGGCACAGGGGTCTTTTCTGAGACTGATACTCCAAACAAGGACCATTCATGGACATAACCTAGCACCCCTGCTCAGATGTAGTCCATGGCAGCTCAGTCTGTAAGTGGATATCCTAGTAAGGGGAACAGGGGCTGTCTCTGACATGAACTCAGTGGCTGGCTCTTCGATCACCTCCCTCTGATGAGGGAAGAGCCTTGCCAGACCTCAGAGGAGGACAATGCAGCCATTCCTGATGAGACCTGATAAGCTTGGGTCAGAGGGAAGGGCAGGAGGACCTCCCCTATCAGTGGACTTGGAGAAAGGCAGGGAGGAGGGTGTAATTGGAGGGAGTGAGAGATGGGGCTACAGCTGGGATACAAAGCGAATAAAATATAATTAATGTACAAAAATAAAAATTTAATCAAAATGTGCTTCACACAGGACTACTCTGCGCATTGAGGAACTGAGTGTCAAATTTTTCATAGGGTAGTGTTAGAAAATATTTCCCCTTTAGAGCAGAAAGAACCGAGACATAATTTTTATCATAATTTGTTGATAAAACTCTCCGCAGTGAACTGAACTAGCTCTCTTGCTAACACATTCTGAAAAGTCACCTGCACATACATTTTCCTTTTGAGTCCTTAGCCCGGCCCAAGTGCTTTTTGGGGGAAAAGCCTTAGAGGAGTGAAAGGATTCCAGTTTGCACTTCCGCTGTGACTCTGAGATTCACACTCTAATCGCTTTCTGTTGACTTGAAGAATGTGCGGAATGTGCTGAGTTGAACAAATAGGTGCCTGATGATGCAAAGATGAGAATCTTTTCTTTATTTGCTTTTATGTGTAGTGCCCTTACTTTTTAAATATTTCTGTATATTAGAGGGAAACATATTTATGGTCGACAAAAATATCTTAACTGTCATACAGCACCTAAATACTAAGACAGACTAGTTGATTCCTAGTCTGTTAAGATAGGCTAAAATTATACTGAACTTTTGGAAAAGAATTGTATTGCCAATGATGTATTTTCTTTTCCCAGCCTACTCACAAGGCAAGTTATACTCATAAAAATCAGAAGTGTTGGCTGATATGTTTTTATATTAATTTATAAGATTTATTAAATGCCTGGGGCACTGACATTATTAAGGGAAATAAAAGGTACTAAAATATAAGTTTCTTGTTAAAAGGAAGAAAAGAAATAACTCTTGAAAGTACAATTTAGAATCTCTACTTATTGGATCAATAAAACAAAGGGAAAATAAGCAGTGATATATATTCATTAATTGTACAGACAAACTAATGCTTGCCATTTATCTTAAAATTCAATTTAAAGATAACTCTTTTCGTTCTTTTGCTAGGCACCATAGGTTTATTTAACCTATAAATTATTCCGATTATATTTACTGCTTTTATAATGTTTTTGGACTCTATTCATAGTTGATTTTTTTTGATATTTGCTTAGATTCTATATCCAGCACGTTGATAATCCACACTGAAACTTAGCTACAATTTCTTAGGCACTTAGCACCAGACACAAATGACATGGCCCTCTCTCAAATGCTAGTTGATACATACTGCAATTCAGTAGTTCTTTCTCAACGGTACTGTGTCTCCTGGATTTCTGTTGCTTATCTTGGGATGTTCTACCAAGGAGGTATAATTAAAGACAGTATTTTAAAATTTTGCTTTGTTTTCAGCACAAACCATGATGTGCCCCAGGACAGAGGAAACCAACCATCAATTTAATACAAGCATTTTTTTTGTTGGATTTAAGAAATATAAATATTCAGTGGTTATACTTCCATGTGGCCTCAAGTCTCAAATTATTGATAGAATCAGATATGATATTCTGAACATTTTGTTCCAAAATGACCTTTTCAAATTAGTTTAAGAACATTTGTTACTTATTTGTTATTTAAAGGATCTGAATATTCAACATTAAAATGAGTCATTTATATAAGATAGCATATAAATAAATAATAACTTTTAAATTCTTGGGTATTTTCATGTTTCTACCAGAACTAGTTTATATTCAAGTGATATATCTATGATAAACAAAGGACTTATTCTTTGTCATATAAAAGAAAAATCACTGTTCTCTTTAATGGATTTTTAACACAGTATTTGAGGATAGTTTTCAAATGCTTATCACAAAGTCTTCATCAATAAATGCTAACTTGTGTATACAACTCTTAGCCAGCATTCACAGCTGTTAGAACATGCCATTGGACTTTCCTGACATAGAGAGGTTCTCAAAATGCATTGTCAGGCTAGTGTCAATGTGACTTCATAAGTATGGAAACACTTCTCTCATCTGAGTCCTAATCAATCTACTAGGTAGGACCCAATAATGTGCTTTTTAATAAGCCCACCAGGGAATTCTGCTGTACTGACAAGTCTGCAAACCATTACTTATTAGATGAGGTTTGAGTAATAATTTTGAAAAAAAAAATGATATGGTAGGGAACCTCAGCAGATGCATGAGGCAGAGATTCTCCTTTCAAGACAATGAAGGGTAAGTTTCCTTTCTTAATCACTGAGACTTGGAATAGCAGCCACAAATAGATATATTTATGACTATCAGCAATAAAACTTTCCAATAAATGTCTGTCAAGAAAAATCATTTGGAAAACTGAAAATGATTTCATATTTTAAAAGTTTCTATTTTAAGTTTTGTTGTAAAAAAAAAAAAGTCTTCATCGGGAAATACTTGGTAAGTAGGCCTTATATAAGCATGCCGGTCTCAACCAAAACTAATTCTTTCATTACATTTAGGATAAATACACAGTTCACAACATAATCCAGGTAGTATGCTTATGGAGCTGGGCAGATCATGGTAGAGGTGTATTATACCAATATGCATATTTTTGATCACTCTTTTACAAGTGAAAATAGAAAGTGTTTTTTTATCCACTAATTTATAAAGCAGTGAAGAAACTATACTTATTTTTGGCATACCTTTTCTTTGTTGTAGTATTTTTATCAAAATAAAATATAGTCTAATATACATCATGAATACTTTCAGATAATCATTTAACATCACCCAGAAAAAAAATATTGTATTGGCACACCGAGTTAGCCAAAGGAAAATGTTTTTTTTTCTTTTTTTGTTTTATTTATTTATTTATTTATTTATTTATTTATTTATTTATTTATTTTTTTCAATGCAGTTTATTCAGGAACCTTGAACAATCCTCGGACCCTGGGGAAAGCCAGCCCACAGCTTAAATAGCCTCTGGGTAGCCAACCCAGGCGTGCCACGTGGGCAATGCAGATAGGTCCACATATATGGAAGCAAGCCAGATCCTCAGCCTTAGCCAAATGTGGAATTGTTCATGACAGAGAGCACTCACCATCGGGAAGGTGGAAGGCAGAAACCAGCTCCATCTTTAAGGCATAGCATTCCGCAGCTCTCTACAGTTCCCCCTTTTTATTTTAGACGCATCAGGCAAGAGTAGAGGTCTGATCTCTGATATTAGAAATAAATTGGGACTTTGTACCGATGTTCATTTAGGTGTCATCCACCCAAAGAGCATCAGACCCGTCTGATACCTTTTTCTCAGAGGCGGGACCTGGGGCATCAACCCGCATGCAATCAGACATGCTCTTCTCTGGGTCCAAAGCGGCTGACCCTGAGTGCAGTGCTTAGCCTCGCATCCTGAGCGTATCATTTTAGCTTTTTATGGTATCCAACCATGCTTGGGGAGAATGTCCTGCTTCAATGGCTGTAAAGGCCTGAATGATCATGGCTGCATCACACTGTTGTGAGACTCTAATCTTGCATATATACCACAGGCAAACCAAGGAGACCAGCACCAGAAGGCCTGCTAACGCTCCCATGCCTGCCCATTCCTTCAGATGATTCATGGCTGCAGCAATCCATGTTGATAATCCTGTGGCTAGTCCTGCATCCACTCTGGTAGAATTTACTGTGACAATGGCCACTCTCAGCTGCTCCATCGTAGTATCGAATTCTCCAGTCCAATTACCTAAAATATAGCTCGACAATTGTTTAGACAGATTTGCAGCACAGGAAAAATTCTCATGTTGTATGCTAGTGACACAAAGTCCAGCATACTTTCATTGACAGCCAGGTTGAGCGATTTGCCATAGGGTATCAATTTGCTCCTGCAAGAAGTCAATCCTCTGATTGAACACCATCAAGCTTCCTTTTAGTTGAATGCTAGTAAATTTAGGTATGCCCTGGTTACTCGCATGCCTCACTGAGTGCCTGTGCCCATTGATGCCCCTCACGCTAGGACTCTCTTCAGACAGAAAAGGGATCTTGGAACTACAGCCACCATTGTTACCACCATCTCATTGGCGGCTGTTGGAGCTACCACCAGGGCATTAGCCATGAGTCATACTGGGCAGACTGCTCAGACCCTGAATAATCATTTAGCCAATGTAGCTCATGCCTTAGTTGTACATAAAGGAATTAATGCTCAACTAAAAGGAAAATGTTTTATTGTGTAAAAACTAGCACCTCCCCAATCAGTGGACTTGGAAAGCGGCAGGGAGGAGATGAGGGAGGGAGGGAGAGAGGGTTTTGGAGGGAATGAGGGAGCAGTTACAGCTGGGATACAGAGTTAATAAAATGTAACTAAGAATAAAACAAATAAAAAAAAAACTAGCATGTATTATAAATATCAGTGCTTTCTAGTGCTTTTTCTATTTATGTCCACATGAGTTGACACAGCATTGTACTTTTAAAGTTGGGGTGCGTAAAAGGCATTTAGCTCTTTCCAGAGTGAGATGAACCATATGTCTGAGTTAATTAGTTCTCTGTGTTCCTGAAATGTCTTTCCTAACCCCTTTGTCATAGTTTTGTCACATTCTATTCCTTCCCCCACTCCTTCACAGTCGTCAAATAGCCGAGGGAACGTATTCTAATGAAATCCGGCTTAAAAGGCACTTTATAAAGGATTATTAAATCTAACGTTTACAAAAGTGCTGGCATATCGTTTTGGTTAAAGAAAACATATATAAATTGCTTTTGCTTACATTTTTGCTGTTGTTTTGAGAGTGTTAAGTATCCCAGGGTGGCCTTACATACCCTCTATGTAATCTGTGATAAACCTGACTTCTGATCTTTCTGCTTTCTACCTGTGTGAAAGATTACAGCCATGTAATCCCTATACCCCGGTTATTCGTGATGAGATCACACTCATGCTAGACATCCACTCTACCAACTACGTACTCAACCAACTCCAAATAAGAATCTTAACAGTATTGCAATTACACTGGACAGCACTACAATGTTCCAAATTAGCTTAGCTTGTAAATACATGAATTTAAAAATTTTGAATCATAAATGTGAAAGTATTTATTTAACCAACTTATTTTATGATGAGAAACCTAAGAAGCAGTCTATAATGCTTTTATTACATCTACTACATATTACAAAAATCATGGGAGGGATGCATACAACTAGAAACAAAGAAAAATAATATGTGGGAAATTTATGAAGTGTCCCCAGCGTCCCTGAACATCCCAGTACACTCCCTAACTTTGAAACACCGGAGAAAGCAAACAAGGTGTAAACTATATTTTCCTCATGTATAGAGTGAGAACAGGATAGTGTCCTTCCGGTTGTGTAATGATGGTGAATAAAGATCTTTAAGCACCTTTAGAAAGGTATGATGTGTTATGTGGTGTACAAAATTTGATGTCTAGTTAGTTTTCAGTTACTCTCACCAAATCCCAGAGAACCGGCTTACCAAGTCTAAAGACCATTTTGGCCCTTACTGTTGGAGGTTTTAGTCTATGGCAGGTTGGCCTTGGAGTTCCTGGTCTATGGTGCTGCACAGTGGTGAAAGCCTAATTTAGAACAAAGCTTAAGCTGTTATAAGTTAGTTTGTTTAAGGAAGTATCTACTGTCCATTATTTAAGCAAAGTAAGCCTTCATGGTTTCCTTCCTATTGACTGTGCCTTAGTTCTCATTAGACGACTATTGCCTATCAGTGTCACTTTTACACTTTTAGGGATATCTTGTAACGCAGGTCATTGTTTTGACTGGTAGGCATCACAGTGGCGTAGGACTAATGGGTGCTTCCTTCCATTGGCAGCTTGAGTAGCATCTTCCACTACCATGAAGGGCAGTCCTCAGGGAGAAATTTTTCAGTCCAGATCTGGCTTGGATCCTTCACACCCTGTGTCTAAAGGACACAGTGTCTTCAGGAACAGGTTCTTACTCTACACCTCCAGGAGACAACCAACCACAATAGACACCGCTTACATTGTTTTGGAAATCTCTTGGACTCCATCAACCAGCAACTCAGTAAGGAGGTTCTCGTGCCAGCTTCTGGGATACTGTTAGATAGATATGGAATGGGTTGAGCATTCTCAGCCCACATGAAATAAATTCATTCGAAAATATTCAAGTATATGCATATATCTATACAATATTACACTCAGTATTGAGTAAATGCAAAACAACATGATTCCTTATAGTTTTTTTCCAAACATCCTTATTGGTGAGGGTTTTAAACTCACAGTCATTTATTTCTAATTGGACGAAGTACATTTGAAGTCATTCCTAACTGCCATGTGGTTGCTGTCTACTCCACTGCCTACTACAGTTTTAGAAGAAGAGATAAATATTATTATTCAATATACTATGTTATATATACACATAAAAAATAATACTGCTACATTCTGAGGATCCTGCCTGCATCAAGCTATACCTATGCATTTCTGCAAACAGTAGTTTTCTCTTTCTCCTCATAACTGTCACTACTGCCCTCTCGTGGAACTTCCGGGTGCATGCACAAAATTGTGCCTTCTAAGTGAAGTTTATTTACCACTGTACACTTATATATCATATTGCATATGACTGACATGCTTTGTGGGAAGGGATCTGTGCACTGAACAAAGCCTTACGTACTCCAAATCTGCCAATCAGAACAGAGAACTACGTGCCCTAAACCCCTGAGTAACCAAACCTTCTTTTTCTTAGAAAAAGAATCTTCAAAATAAAAAGCTCGTCCCTTGAGTACCCTCATTCATGTGTCCCGCTGTCATTCCTGATTGTGTTTCTTTCTGATTTATACCTTCACTTTGCTTTTGAATAATACTTTCTTGTTGCTGTGTGTGCGTTTATTTCATCTCCTTGAACATGATGCCAAGAACGTGGAAACACTGGCAACTTAGATGGCAACTACTGATAACATTCTCACAGCTTTTTCACGTTTTCAAAGTGACACTTCTTTAGTTTGTTAAGATCATAATAGTACAAAAGTTATTAACCCTTTTACCCTCTCTTTTCTGTAAAATGTTAATATAGTGATGACTATAAATACCTTAGAATTTATTTTCTTCAGCTACTATTTCCAATAAATATTTTTTTGCTCAATCAAACATGATATTCGCACTTGTGGGGTATACACTAATTTCCCTCATGTAGAACTTACTTCTGGTTTTCCATATGTGCAGTTATTGATCAGCATATTCTTCATGAGACAGAGTCTTGCCATGTGGCTGTGGCTGGAATCAATGCGGAATGGACTTCACTGAACTACATAACTCTATAACTCTCTCTCTCTGTATATATATATATATATATATATATATATATATATATGTTTTATATATATATATATATGTTATTTTACTGTATTTGAACAATGTGGACATAGCAAAGTGTCTTCCTTCAATTATAAATAATATTGACAAATGGAAACAGAGCTATGGAGAGGTCTATAGGACTGGGTGGGCTCACACAGGAGGCAGCTGGCTGAAGTGAAAAGAAAAGTATTCTGTGTGATAGAAGGAACTGGCTAAGCTGTCACTAGCCAATGACAAAATGACTGGCTTCCATGCTCAATCCCCTCCTGCAAATCCAATATCTGTAGGTGGGGTTGAAAGATATTTCTCATATGTGTAAAACTGATATTTTACTTAATGTCTTGAATCTCTGATAAATATAAGGCCTCAGAGAAGAAACTTACAGACCCAAGTTTTGCACTCTCTCTCATTTAACATCATTTGACCAACAGACTATACTTTAAAAGATTTTACTGACAGTGAGATGCTTATATGGATAGGGGGTTTCTTCGGCAAGCCTGATGACCTGCGTTCGCTTCTCAGAGACTCATATGGTGGCAGGAGAGGACTGACCTCCTCAGATGGTCCTCTGACCTCTACAGGTGCTCAGTGGTACATGCCGGTAACTGCATACATACATACATGCACACACAAATAATGAATAAATAATTGTAAAAATATTCAAGGCAAGCCTTAATGAGCATTTTATAGCATTTAACTTAAAAATGAGTGTGGTTTTAAAAACACATGAAACATATGAACCATTAAACATTAGCATTAAGCAGTTTATGTTCAGATTGTAATTTATAGAATTGATGTCCATTTGTTGTTGAGTTCAGAAACTTCTCACTGTAACAAACTCTTTGTCAGCTCATGTCTCCTCTCCCTCTTCAAGGAAAAGACAAGGTAAGACTAAAGCGCTGGCCATACTTAAACATCCTTGTAAGTATCTGCTACTATAAATGAATTACCAAAGCTAATTATTAGGAAAACTGTTAACAGCACGCTCTCCTGACTCCGAAATTGGACAATTACAGTTGTATCACAATTATTTCACTACCAGAAGTTTTAAACTTATTGTAAGTAATGATAGGATATTGCTCATTACTGGATATCTGCATATGTTCACATAAAGAAGTGACTTTCTGGAATTAGACAGGCATTCGCTACACTAGGAGAATGAGCTCCTTCACACCGATCAAAGTGCAGTAATTGCAATTACATAGCATTAAAAAAAAATCTCCTTACCCAAAGTTTCCCAGAAAAAGAAATGTTGAAATTGTTTTGCAGATACATTCTTTCAATCATCTCTATTATGATATTTCCTTAGCCTTGAGGGAGCGGTCTTACAAATGTCTTGCTCAGGCCCGAAAATGCAGTCACCATTTATTCTCAGTCCTTCAGTAACCATGGTTTTCTTCACATACTAGAAATAGGTCTTGCCCCCTCTTTCAAATGATCACACAATCCGAAGTGTTTCAGCAAGAGAAAATGTTTTACTTCTGCCGAAAGGGGTGTAGAGATGCCAAATCAGCCAGGGGTTCCCATTTGGGCTTTAATTTCTGACTCAAGTATTCCTGTCACATTTTTATCCCTAACTGATCAACCCCACTTTACATTCATATGTGATTTCTCGTGTTAAGTGGAATAGTGGACAAACAGAATGCAATTTAGTGAAACCTGGAGCACATATTTTGATTTCAGGAAGCGCTAACCCTAGTGGAATTTAAATTTCTGCCAAACCTCTGCTTTACAAACATCTTTTCTTTCTTTCTTTTTTTTTTGCAGACTGTAAAAATAACTATTTTTTAAAAATACACTTTCATTCTATTTAAAATGTTGCTTAAAAAGACCGCATTTCATAGAAAAGCCACGTTCATTTCCTGCTGTTCATTGTAATGAGAAGCTTCTGAATTCAAAACTGAGGAAATGATTTAATTATGACTATTGACATAAGTATTAAGAAGGTAGTTTTAGAGCCATGTAAATTTAGCAGCACAAGAGTCTTTATCCTATACCCAAGGACCAAGTCACATGCTTCGGGTGGGGTTTATAGTCTTGGCCAAGGTTTATAGGATTGGCTTGAATTCCTTCTTGAACTTGTCACTGAAGTATAATTTTTTATAATAATTAAAAACCTAGGCTCAATGCTTATAAATTTCTATTCAACAATTCAGGAGTTGAAGGGCTGACAGCATAACAGGTAATGTTTCAAAATTCAGTTAATTTAAAAGAAGTGCAGCTTCTAGACCAAGCCAAGGAGTTAGAAAGAGAGAGAAACACGCTCCGTGGCTGGTTTGTTCAAATGCTGTCTTAGCACAGGCTTGAGACCTCTTCTGGAGGTTGCTCAGTTCCTCACCTGAACAGCTGATAAAGTTACCCTTTTCCCTTGTCAGGCCCCCAGCCTTGATTCCACAGGCACAAGCCACCATGTCCTGGGGAAGATGTCTGGTAGCAAAAGAACATCTCTGCACCCCAGAGCCTGAGCTATCACTCACTAGACAGTTGAGTTGGAGCTAGCATAACTGAGGGAACTCTACTACACATGTCATCTATGAGCACCTGTAATCTCCGTTTACTATCATGTTGCTCCAAGTCACAATACCATATGTGAAGCAGCCTTTCCTTACAACCTCGCTTCTGTCTATCCCCTCCACATCAGTGTGGCTCATGTGTTCCACAGCAAATAAGCAAAACCAAAACAACCAAATAAACACAACCAGCACACACTTTGGCATTTACCTGCACAGGAAAGCAACTAAAGTGTTTGAAACCTGGATTAATTGCATGTAGCTGTACTACCATAAGTGTTGTTTACAATGACTGCTTTAGGTAGTACTGCTCTGTCCCTATATAAAATGCATCATATTGGCCCTAGGTGCACACTTAGTAGGTGATCATACTTAATCTAGATTTTTATCATCTAAAGTTTATGCTCATTCAAGTTTATATTCATATAAATTATGTATTTTTTTAAAAAGACAACATAACGACACACACAGAACCAAGTTAATGAGTGATTGCAAAATATAAATTCATGAAAACATTTTTAAAAACTGAGGCATGACTAATGAATTAAGCATCTCATTATTCACACAAAGAATAAAGTAAAACATAAACCTTAGTGAAATATTTTTGCAGACTATGAATACTCAGTCAAAATACTGTACATTAATATAAATTGCTCTTAGTAAGAGCTCTGAAATATTAGAAATATAAATCTTAATCAAAAGACATATCATTCTTACTTAGAAATGAATATCTCAGGTGAATGATTTATGTCTCTTTCTACATCAGCAACTATCTTAGCATTCATAGCAAAACTATATATTGCCTTGCCAAAAGCTATGAGAGAGAAGAGAAGACAAAGTGGCTATATACTAATGCTTTTGTTTTTTTCTCTTCTATTGCTCAATCTAAGAATGTGGTGATTATTCATGTAAATATAGAATTACAAAATGGCAAATTGACAAAAAAATAAGACAAAATACCTTAAAATATGTACCAGCAGGATACGGCATTAATTTGAGGGAAGGGTAGATTGTCATGATGTTGTGACTTTTAGAAAGCTGAAGTAATAGAAGATTGCTTAAAAGCAACTGGGTACAGAGAAGGTGGTGTGTGAGGAGAATGCTTGGAAAGAGCATGGAAAGACACAAGTAAGTTGTCATAAGAATGCAGCATAATGGTGTTCTGAAGATAACTTTTTGAATAATGGAGTGGGAAGGGCCAGAGACAGTGAGGAGACTTAAAATACTGTTGTGTTCATTCATTAGATAAGGCAGTAGCTTGGACAAGGGGATTACAATCATCCTTGATAGACATACTCATGAAAACCTAAGCATTGCACTGACAATTCTAGCGAAGGCTGCTTTTAGTTTCTAGATGTCATAATAAGGTGACCACTGGTAACAGTCAATGGACAATTAATTATTTTTCTCTAATGACAAAATAAAACATATTATCTTGCTAAAAGCTGCAGTTGCCACCTAAATACTTCTAATATTTGGTTGTCTTTTTTTATTTTTTGAGATAGGCCAAACCAGCCTTCCTTCAAACTTACTATCTGTTTGCTTTGGTGTCTTAACTACTGGAATTGTAGGTGTGTGTCATTCTCCATAGCTTACTATAATCTTTGTTGTACAGTCATGAATAAATATTAGACTTCAACATCTATCTTTCAAGCATCTGTAGAATAATTTATTTTTTTCTGAGGTAATTAATAGACTAGTTCAAAAGGCATCATTTTTATTGTGTTAAGGATTATAGTTAATGTAAAAAATAAAAAAGAAAAAAAAATTTAAAACTGGATGTTTTACTCTGTTGAAAATTCTTGCTATTGGTTTTGGTTTTGACATTCAAAAGCAATTTTTATGCATTTCAGTTTCACTAATTGTGCCATGCTGTATTTAGCTTAAAAATTGTTGTCTTGTATCCACAATATACTAGCAACTTTAAAAGCTGTCGCTTTTGTTTACCAGGCAAAAATGAGATGGAGAAGTGTTAGGGTTAGTCTACTATATGGAGATAGAGAGCAAGTCTCCATAGAAACCCTCACAGCATGTTTCCTATTCGTTAGAAGTAGGTGCCACATAGCCACCCCAGCTGCACAGGAAGACTGGGAATATGGTTTAAGGGGAACAGAATGCACACACAAGGGAGGAGGCACTGATATTACAGATACCTGACACACGTACATTCTTAGGATGGCAGAAATCTTCTATCAAAGTGGAGTGGGAGGAATTCTAAGACTGGGAAAGCCTTACATGGAAATGCAGGTGGTGGGGAGTTAGGAAGGGGAAGACCAGCTCAGGATAAAAAGAAAAGCAACACAGAAATATGCCAATTTATAAGGTAACTAAAATATTTAATTAACTCATGAATGGAGGTGCTTCATGTGAATGGCTAATTCAGCTTCAGAGTCCACAGGCCTCTAAGCAAAATCCCATGGCTAGACGACAGATATTCTTTTGTAAGTTGCTGGAGAGGGAGTCCTTAGAGGTTCACAAAGAATAGATTTTATCACCAGTATGAAGGTAAATAAAACATTAACCTGTTAGACAATATGTTCTCACTGCAATAGGGCAAAAGCGGCAATATTTGCTTTGGAGAGAACCAACAACTTTCTGAATAGATTTGAGACACTCTCTATGGGAAGAAATGCTAGTTCAATATTGTGAGCCTGGGCAAAACTTACTGGGTAAGACCAAGACAACCGATGCCCTTTCTCTCCAATAAACTGGATAGCACCTTATAACACAATTAACACTGGCAGAGTGCAGGTAACCTTATGAAAGAAGGGGAAGATAGAAAGATCTGGAGGGGATAGGAGCTCCAAAAGTAGACCAACAAAGCCAAAAGACTGGGCCTTAGGGGCCCTACAGGCACTGATACCCCAACAAAGGACCATGCATGGACAGGACATAAAATCCTTGCTCAGGTGTAACCCATAGACTCAGTCTCCAAGAGGATCCCTAGTAATGGAAACGGGGGCTGTCTCTGACCTGAACTCAGTGGCAGGCTCTCTGATCACCTCCCCCTTGCCTTTCCAGGCCACAGAGGAAGACAATGCAGTCAGTTCTGATGAAACCTGGTTGGCTAGGGTAAGATAGAAGGGGAGGAGCGCTTCCCCTATTGGTGGACTAGGGGAGGGTCATAGGGGGAGAAGAGGGCAGGAGGGGGGATTGGGAGGAGACAAGTGAGGGGGCTACAGTGGGATCCAAAGTAAATAAATTGTAACAAATAATAATAATTAATAAAAATGCAAAAGATATATTTAAAAAAGAAATATTCTGGGTACTGTGGCTAGTGCCTATAGTCCCAGCATTATTGAGAGAGAATATAACAACAAGACTGGCCTGGACTACACAGTGAATATAGTGAGCTACAGAGTAGTATGAGTCAGAGGAAGACCATGTCTCAATCAACAACAACTATAATGGCTATTTACTAAAAAACAAAAACCTCCTAACTAATCTAAATTACAGAAGCATATGTAATTCTTATTCTGGATGTGGTTAGTACATTTAGTTCACATGTTTAATAATGTGAAAAGGATTTTATTGTCTTTCTTACTTGACTTTTCACAATATTACAGGCAATTTTACAAAACTGATGCAAAATAGATAACAGACCTCTTCTATTAATATTTTAATTATTGCCATTATTTTACAAGCACAAGTTACAAGCACGTTGTAATTCTAAGAGAAACATCAAAGGTGGGAAAAGGCATAACAATGAAGCCATTTCCAAGTTATTTTGCTTGTAATGATGGCAGTTAGAGAGGTCAACCAACTTCTCTGCCAGAGCTGTTCCATTAGCTGGCATGCTGCCCATCTCAGAACACTTCACTTTGGTGATGTGTGTGTTTGAAACAGAGGATAAGTGCAAACCTCTTTCAATATCCTGAACCGGTAATCCTGTCAGTACTGTCAAGGGTATATTTGGGGGAAATATTGTTATTGAAGTAATAAAAGCAGCTTTACTTACTAATTTCCAGTGAAAAGTAGTATAAAAAGGTGATTTGTGTACCCTGTCAAGGTATTTAGGATGTTGACTCATGCGGTCCGTTGTGGTATATCATCCTAGTATTCATTTTCCACGTGACAATAACCTACATTCAATTTATGGATTATGAATAACTGTGGAGCCTCATATCAAGTTGTTAAATGAAAATATTGCTGGAGCTCTCTGTTCTGGCTTGATGGCCTAAATGGACCCTATCAGTACAGACAAGGTCAAAGTGGAGTTATAATAAAGTATAAACTCTTACAAAGGAAAACATTTCACTGGGGCTAGCTTACAGGTTCAAAGGTTTAGTCCAATATCATCACAGCAGAATGCAGGCAGACACGGTGCTGGAGAAGGAGCTCAGGGTTCTACATCTTGATCTTCAGGCTGTGTTCTACACAGGGTAGAGCAAAAGCATATATTACCTCGCCCTACACTGATACACTTCCTCCAACAAGGCCACTCCTACAACAGGGCCACACCTCCTAATAAGGCCACTCTCCATGAGCCAAGCATTCTAACAGATGAGTCTATGGAAGCCATTGCTATTCAAACCACTACACTCCCCGCCCCCAGCCAGACCCTGACAAAGACTAATCTGATAGACCCAAGGTTAAGCAGAATTTTTCTAGTTTTCTGAAGTTCGATCGCCCAGCCTTCCCTTATGATAAAATTTACTTGTTCTTTTTCCTAAATTAATACACAACTTAAGTATGCTTTGGGTACTACATGATGTTCCTATATATTGTATAATATTCAAAGCAAAGCCATTACCCCCAAACTACCAACTCAAAATTTGTCCTTTTTCTTTCCTTTTTTAGCCTTTCTTGACATGAAATGAGTCTCCTTTGCTTGGTTCATCTCAATACTAATTCTGCTTCCAGCTTGATGTGTGGCCAAAGAACTAAGGGTAATTAAGTCTTTAAAGTGCAACTTTGCCCTTTAACAAACCCAAAGACTTCTATTTAAACTTACCATAAATGTTAATAAACTTGAGGTAACTATTAATAAAATGCAAAATAGTAAATAAAAATGTATTTCTAGCATATGTCAGCCTTCATTAAATATTTTGCATATAGATGGCTCCGTGGTTAAGAGCACTGTCTGTCCTTCCAAAGGTCCTGAGTTCAATTCCCAGCATGGTGGCTCATAACTATCTATAATGAGATCTGGTGCCCTCTTCTGCTGTGTAGGTATACATGCAGGCAGAGTACTGTACAAATAATAAAAAAAATAAATCTTTAAAAATTTTTATACATTACAGACTAAAATCTCATAGAGTATGAAAATAGTTTACTCTTGATACATATGTTCTATTCTATACAATCTGACTTAGAGAAAAAGACTTTAAGTAAATGAGATTACAAATATTGTTGGGTATGGTGACAGGAAGCTTAATTTCCAGCCACCGAAGGCACTGAAGTGACAGGGCAGCCAGAGCCTGTCAAAAGCAGCCCAGACAAGTGGGCCCCTGGATAGGAGGCCTTGACAACATCTGGTCTTCGGCTCAGAAGTAACTGGAATTAACATGCTTATTCTAACTTGACCTTCTACTGTGCTCATAGTATTTTGGCATAGATCATTTCAAAGTTTACAATTATTTTTTTGAAGTTTAAATGTAAGAGCAACAGACTTAGTATATTCATTTGAAATAAACTAGGAAACTAAAATGTCAGAGAACTTATTTGCAGGCAGAGAATTTCAACTCTGAATCAGGATTGATTATTGAGTGAGGGATTGCCATACTAAGGATTGAGCACATACTGAATGAAACCATCATGGCTGTACTGGCTAGTGTTATGTCGGCTTGACACAAGTTAAAGCCATAGGAGAGGAGGGAGCCTCCAGAAGATCTGACTGGAAGGCATTGTCTTAATTAGTGATTGACTGGGACGGGCTTTGCCCACTGTGGGTAGTTCCATACCCGGGCTTGTGGTCCTGGGTTCTATAAGAATGCAGGCAGATCAAAGCCATGAGGAACAAGCCAGTAAGTACTAACCCTCCATGGCCTCTGCATTGGCTCCTGACTCCAGGATTGTGCCCTATTTGTGTTCCTGTCCTGACTTCCTTTGATGATGGACAGTGATATGGACCTTCAAGTGAAATAAAGCCCTTCTTCCCCAACTTGCTTTTGGTCATGGTGTTTCATGGCAGAATAATAATTCCAACGAAAGATAAGCCTTCTCTTTTGAAATTCATAAAAAAGAATTTATAGAATATTTTTTAATATCGGTCTTTCCAACTTTATTTGTGTACAAATAAGAATAACAAACTTTAAATAAAATACTTCTAAGAGAGCAGACTCAGGCTGTAGACTTTAGCCAAGCACAGCCAAAATTATACCAAGTATCTTCTAAGGAAAACCTTTACTGGTAGGATATTTAAATTAGTTTTCAACTACAAAGAATTAAACATTTACTCTTTCACTCTCTCATGGAAAATAATCTATTATCAGAAACAGTATAAGTATTGTCATAGTAGTCTAACTACTAAATGAAATGCAGGCTGAATTACAGTTTACAGTAATAGCCTACCAAAGAAGCCTGAGAACATCAAGCATGACTCAAAATACTTATGTAAGTTCAAGACTTTATGGTTAGATTAAAGGTAGCACAGTCCTTAAACTCCTTTAAAAGGAACTTTGAAATTAAACTTTCCAAGACTTTCCTTCAGAAATATTTCTTAAATATCAAATGTGTCTTTCCAGACACTATGTTCATTTTCTTCATAATCTTCTCTTGTAATAACCATATCTTCATAGTAGTCGTTTTCAGATATCAACTTTCCACCTTCCCAGGAGTAAGTAAAAGCATTTTACACCTTCCCAGGAGTAAGGAAACAGGCTTGCAGGCAACTTGATAGAAACGTCATGATTTACTGGCATCAAACACCTGACTTCTTAAGTAAATACGATCTCTGAATCCTGGGAAAAGCACATTTCCTCCATTCAAAACAATGTGCTTAAAAAATATGTTCCTGTATTTCTTCACGTAGGCTTTGAATCGAATACACTGTGGCTCCTGGGATCCCCATCTCCTGAATGCTGGTGCCAGAGGGATTGAAGAGTATTTCTGGAATGGCAAATCTCTCGCTGGTGAGGGGAAGAAACTGTTCCCCAGACTCATACTTTCCACTCAGCACCATCTCTTCTCTTGGCTTACAAAAGCCCTTTTTAATTGTACTGACGACAGGCAAAGCATAGTCAATCATAACTGTATTGTCTTCTTTTAACTTGGAAACACACTTGCCTCTGTGGAAATCCCGAGACACATGGCATACGTCTTCTTTCACTTGATTAACCACGTGAGTTTCATTCATAATATGAAGCCGCCTGAGGGTATGATCTCTTTGGTTCGTTAAGAGTTTTCCACCCACAGTTATCTGAATAATCACTTCTTTTTTTCTTTTTGCTTCTACAGTACTGTGTGTGTGAAGGAACAGCCACTATCAACAAAGATGCAGCATAATTCAGAAGGATTATCTCAGAAATACCTGTGTGTGCTAAGAGCACCAGCATTTACTCTTAATACTGCTTGGAACTGATAGTCTTCAAATAGAATGTCATTTATTGATTCTGAAATTGAAGTTAAGCTAAAATATGATTCTGTTATAATAATATTACTATCTAAAAAAAAAAAAACAAACCAACATTATACATTGCTTTCCCAAAAAAGATAATCCCAAACTTGTTGCTGGACATCCCAATTTACCAAGGAGCCCTTTTGAAATGGAAGGATGTAAGAGAGCCCTGAAGGATCTTTTAGTTTTTCAATCTGATTAGTGGGAAATGTTTTAAGATGCGCTGTTTTTTATCTTAACTGACAATGGAGAATAAAAAAAAAAAAAAATTGTCAATGGCTGTAACTGATTTCGGCATTGTAGGTTCCTTTATCCAGCAGTGAGATAATTTCATTGTAACCCACCATGCTGAAATAGTTGCTTTTCCCACCTCTCTTAGATCTCCTCCACTCCAAATGTTTTTAAACTTTATTTTTAGATTCAGGATTTGTACACGGTCTTGAGATAAAATTTAAGACAGTAAACTTTCAAAACCTAAATATAAAAAGGAACCTGAGATTTGCTGTTCCTTATAAACCAATGACTGGCCACTTATCTATCTGAATAAGATAGATTTGTCTTGTGTTTACTGTCACAATATTATTGTTTTTGCGTGTGTGCCCATTTTACAGCTAGTCAAACGTCATGGCCACCTGGTATTCAGAGCAGTCACCATATCTCCTCTAGACCCAAAAGACTGATTCCATTTGTAATTTTTAAGGCATTTCTAAACTATTTCCTTTCCTAAGCATTGTTTGAGTGATTTTTTTTCTATTTTATAAGATTTATTTGTGTATGTTTGTGTGTGTGTGTTTGTGTATGTGTATACAGGTGACTGAAAAGGTCAGAAGAGAGCATTCGCTGAGCTGGCCTGGAGTTATAAGTGGCTGTGACCCACCAGACATGGGTACTAGGAACAGAAATCAAGTCCTTAGGGAGAGCAGCAAGTGCTCTTAATCTCTGAGCCCTCTCTCCACCCTCCCTCCTTTGTTTTTAAAATAAGTTTTAAAATTACTTCACTTCACAGATACTAAGTTTTACTGAGGTGTTGTTTTAAAACTAAATCCAGTACAGTTTAATCTTCATGTGGCCCTCTAGTCAGCTGAGTGGGTACTGTCTATGACATAGGCTTTGCTGCCTGCTTTTGATCACTTTGCCCTAGCTGGGCTGCCTTGCCTGGCCTTAGTGGATGAGGAGGAGCTTAGTCCTGATGCAACATGTTGTTCTGGGGTGGGTTGGTGGAGGGGGCTCCCTTTTTCCGAGGACAAGGGGAAGAGGGATATAGTGAAGAAGGGACTATAGTGGAGGGAGGGACTAGAAAGAGAGGAGGGAGCTACAATCTGAATGTAAAGTAAATATATAAACTAAAAATAAAAAACAAAAAGAATTTTAAAAAAATCACAGATGTTCAATTTTCCCAGTGAAGATTAAGGAGCAAGAGGTTGGGGTAAGACTTTTACCTTGGAGAGGCCTTGAAAACACCCAGGAGACCTTCCTTCTCAGCTGAAATAGCAGAAGGAAAAAAATAAACAAAATAAACAAAAAACATTTCCTACTCGGCTCACATCCCAGAAGGAAAACTCTCTTTTCCTTCTCCATGCTCTCTTAAATGTCCCTCAACTCAATGACCCTCCTTCCTGTGTTTACTTATGTTCACTCCCTGTCAGCTCGGTGCTAGCTCCACCTCTTGACATAGAGATAAATTTATCTAATCCTATTTACAGAAAGCTCTTGGATAAAAGGTGTGTGCTGAGACTCAGCCTCACCAAAATTACCTGTTCACTATATAGAGAAAGCTCTTGGGTTAAAGGCCTGTGTTAGGGCTGGGCTATACCACAACAGGAAACTGGTTTTTCCAGTTCACTATCTCTGGTTTCACAATGTGATCAAGTATCCTGCAACACTGAGGAGACATGGTCACTTGTATAACTTAGTGACATATACAGCAAGTCAAGCCTACTGCATGGCACATTCCCAATAGTGACTTTGTTTATTAATGCATATTTCTAATAAATATAATTTTGAAAGAGGAAAGAAACATGCAGTGATTTTTTTTAATGCAAGAGTTCCAAAATTCTGATTTATCTATTATCTTAAATTAAAAAGACATATTCTTTTTTATTAGCAATTATTTTGTCTAATTGGCTTTACAATGTTTAATGTTTGCTTTAGGTGTTTGTGTAGGTGTGTATGCCAAAATTGCATGTCCGTAGTTTGCAGGACTTGAAGGAATTGAGGATGGCAGGGGTGGCTCCATTTTGTTTCTCAGACTCTAAAGTTGACTGTCTTTGGAGGACTTAGCCTCACCTTCAGGTTCCGAGAAGGGCCACCTGACCTTCCACTCTGCAGGTTGTCCTGGATTCCACAGAGTGCGTTAATGGGTCCTCCACCTAGCAGGCTATCATATAGATATCTTAGATAGCTTGCGGTTTGGCCAGGTGGCTTGGAACAATTAGCCTAAAAGTCACTTCGCTTGCGGAACCGTCCACTCCCCCATACCCAATCGACCAATCTTACCCTTCTCTGTAACACTGAGGCTTGGAATTCCCTGCTTGTGTTGGTTTTTTTTTTTTTTTGTTTGTTTGTTTTTTCCTCTCTCTCTTTAAAAACTCTACCCCCTGAGACTCTGGGCCTCACTTTTTTTTTATTAATTATTTTTATTTTTATTGATTACAATTTATTCATTTTTATATACTCCCTGTACCTCCCTCCTTCCTCCCCTCCCAATCCTACCCTCCCTCTTCCCCACCCTTGTCCCTTTCCCAGTCCACTGATACGGGGGTCCTCCTCCCCTTCCCTCTGATCCTAGTCTATCAGGTCTTATCAGGAGTGGCTGCTTCTGTGGCCTGGTAAGGCTGCTGCCCCATCAGGGGGAGGTGATAAAAGAGCCAGCTACTGAGTTCGAGACAGTCCCTGTCCCCATTACTATGGAGGCCACTTGGACACTGAACTGCCATCTGTGCAAGGGTTCCAGGCCATCTACCTGAGTGGTCCTTGGCTGGAGTATCAGTTTCAGAAAAGACGCCTGTGCCCAGGCTTTTTGGATCTGTTGCTGTCCTTGTGGAGCTCCTGTTCTCTCCAGGTCTTACTATCTCCCACTTCTTTCATTAAGATTCCCTGCACTCTGCCCAAAGTTATTGGGAAAAGATTTTCACCAACCCTATATCGGACAGAGGCTAATTTCCAGCATATATAAAGAACTCAAGAAATTAAACAGCAACAAATCAAGTAATCCAATTTAAAAATGAGGTACAAAGCTAAACAGAGAATTCTCAATAGAGGAATATTGAATGGCAGAGAAACACTTAAAGAAATGTTCAACGTCCTTAGTCATCAGGGAAATGCAAATCAAAACAACTCTGAGATTTCTTTCACCTTATACCCATCAAAATGGCTAAGATGAATAACTCAAGTGACAACACATGCTGGAGAGGATGTGGAGAAAGGGGAATAGTCCTCCACTGCTGGTAGGAATGTAAACTTACACAACCACTTTGGAAATCAATCTGGTGTTATCTCAGACAAGGAATAGCACTTCTTCAAGTTCCAGCTATACCACTTCTAGGCATATATCCGAAAAACGCTCAAGTATACAACAAGGACATCTGCTAAACCATGTTTATAGGAGCTTTATTTGTAATAGTCAGAAGCTAGAAACAGCCTAGATGCCCCTCAGTTGAGGGATGGATACAGAAATTGTGGTGTATCTACACAATGGAATATTACTCAACGATAAAAAACAAGGAAATCATGAAATTTGCAGGTAAATGGTGGGAACTGGAAAAGATCATCCTGAGTGAGGTATCCCAGAAGCAGAAAGACACACAGGGTATATACTCACTCATAAGTGGATATTATATAATATAGGATAAACATACTAAAATCTGTACACCTAAGGAAGCTAATCAGAAAGGAGGACTCTAGCTAAGATGCTCAATCCCCATTCAGAAAGGCAAAGAGGATGGACATTGGAGAAGGGAGAAAACAGGGAACAGGTCAGGAGCCTACCACAGAAGGCCTCTGAAAGGCTCTACCCATCAGGGTATCAAGGCAGATGCTGAGGGACCTCACTTTTTAACCTGCTGGGTCAGAGAAGATTGTTGGCCTGAGCTTAAGCTTGAATAAAGATCCTCATGTGATTTGCAAAGGACTTGACTCCTGGTGTTCTTTTTGGGGTTTCTTGAATTGGGCACAACTCTTCCATTGCTCAGAAACCAGACAAATTCACAAGAAATTTTGATTGTTGGATTTGAGCCACACCAACTGAATATAATGCTGGATGTTCAATACTATTGTAAAATAGCTTCTTTCATGGGCTTTTTTGTGCTTGATTATAAGAATTTCTGGAGGTCAGAAAATTAATGGAGAAAAAAAAGGTACTATTTTTTTTTCTTAGTTCTGAAGCCCAGGAAGTCCAACGTTAAGGTGCTGGTATCTTGCTGGTTTTTATCATGATGTGGCCTAGGACAGAAGAGCACAAAGGCAGTAAAAAGTGTGGCTCACATAGTTTTAATTTTTGGAGACAGAGTTCAGGATGACTTCCAGATCTTTACACAGATGAACCTAACCTTGAACTTCTGATCGTCCTGCCATGAGCTCTCAAGTGCTAGGATTGTTGATATGACTCAACACAACCAGCTTCACCTTTAAAAAAGTTGGGGTTAGTCATACTCATGAGGATTCCTCACAGTCTAGTCACTACCCAGTGATCTCACCTTAATGCTGCTATTTTAACATGAAATTAGGAAAGGATAAATATGTTTTGTAGCAGCTTATATGAGCATCTAAGACTCACATCTTTAATTAGAAGTAGAACGGAAGATAACTTTTTAAACATTTTATTTTAAAAGCACAAAACAGCACATACATAACTTTTATAGATATTTTGCAATGTTTCAGCAGTTATATTTAATTTCTAATTGTCAATTTAATAAGAGAACCCACTGATGTTAATAACTAATATATGAGCCTGCTTCATGGCATTTATAAAATTCATCAGAAATGCTTTTGTTTTATGTGTCACTTGGGACCATACCACATTCTGGAGGTATCTCCATCCATGACTTCAAGCTATACTACAGAGCAATAGCAATAAAAATTGCATGGTACTGGCAAACAAATACACTGGTTGATCAATGGAATTGAATTGAATACCCAGAAATAAATCCACATACCTATGGACACTTGATTTTTGACAAAAGAGCTAAAACCATACAATGGAAAAAAGACAGCATGTTCAACAAATGGTTCTGGATGTCTACATGTAAAAAATGCAAATAGGTCCACATTTATCTTCCTGAACAAAACTCAATTCCAAGTGGATCAAAGACATCAATATAATACCAGGTATACTAAATCTATTATAAGAGAAAGTGGGGAAGAGTCTTGAACTCATTGGCACAGGAGACAACTTTCTAAACAGAGTACCAAATGCTCAGGCTCTAAGATCAACCATCAATAAATGGGACCACTTAAAATTGAAAACCTTAAATAAGGCAAAGAACATTGTCAATAGAGTGAAACAACAGCCTACAGATTGGAAAAAGACCTTCACCAAATCTACATCTGACAAAGGGATAATATACTAAATAAATTATGAACTCAAGAAATCAAGCACCAATAAACAAAATAACCCAATTTAAAAAAAATGTGAAACAAACCTAAACAGAGAATTCTCAACAAAGAATCTCCAATGGCCAAGAAGGACTTAAAGAAATGCTCAACTTTCTTAGTCATGAAGGAAATGCAAATCAAAACGACTCTGAAATTCCATCTCACTCCTGTCAGAATGGCTAAGATCAAATTCTCAAGTGACAGCACATGCTGGAGAGGGCTTTGAGAATGGGGAACACTCCACCATTGCTGGTGGGAGTGCAAACTTGTACAACCACTTTGAAAACAATCTGGCGTTCTCTCAGAAAACTGGGAATAGCTTTACCTCAAGACCTAGCTATACCACTCTTGGGTATATAGTCAAAGATGTTCCACCATAAAGCAAGAACATTTGCTCAGCTATGTACACAGCAGCTTTATTCACAATAACCAGAAGCAGGAAACAACCTAGATGTTCCTCAACCGAAGAATGAAAAAAGAAACTGTGTCACAGTTACACAATGGAATACTACTCAGCTATTTAAAACAAAGAAATCATGAAATTTGCAGGCAAATGGATGGAACTAGAAAAGGTCATTCTGAGTGAGGTAAACCAGACCCAGAAAGACACACATGTTATGTACTCACTTATAAGTGGATTTTACCCATATAGTACAGGATAAGCACGCTACGGAGGCACCGACCTAAACAAGCCAAGTAACAAGGAGAACCCTAGGGCAAATGCTTAATTCTCATTCAGAAGGGCAAATAGAAGCAGATGAAGAGAGGAAACAGGACAGGGTGGGAGCCCTCCCTAGATATCCTCTGAAAGACTCCACCAGCAGCAGATGGAAGCAGATGCTGAAACTCATGGCCAAATTTTGAGCAGAGTACAATGGGGTCTTATGGAAGAGGAGGAGGATAGAAGGACCTGGAGGGTACAGGAGCTCCACAAAAACACCAACAGAGCCAACAAATCTGGGTCCAGGGGGCCTTCAGAGAATGATGTGCCAACCAAAGACCATGTATTCAGAAGACATAAGCCCCCTACTCAGATGTAGCCTCTAAGCAGCTTAGATTCCATGTGGGTCCCTTAGTAAGGGGAGCAGGGAATGTCTCTGACATGGACTCTGTTGCCTGCTCTTTGATCACTTCTCCCCTAGTGGGGCAGGCTTTCCAGGCCACAGGTGAAGAAGATGCATGCAGTCCTGATGAGACTTGATGGGCTGGGGACAGGTGGTAAAGAAAGAAGTTTAGAAAAAAGTCCCCTTCTGAGGACTAGGGGAGAGAGATGGGGGAAGGAGGAAGGGAGGGTGGGAGAGGCGTGAGAAGAGGGAAGGGGATACTATCAGCATGTAAAATAAATAAATTAAAAATATACTAAAAATGTTGAACTTGTAAAGTGCGCATTCACAGGAGTCTGTGTATAATTTCAAAACCTCACATTATAATATGTATTATATACTATATTATAATACGTTAAATTTATGTTTTATTATATATAAAATAATATATGCTATGTTACATTATAATAATACAGTATATGTAAGAAATACAATATAACATAGTATATATTAGAAATACAAATACATTGCTAAAATATGTGTGTGCCTGTGTGAATGAATGTATATGCATGTAAGTGCAGATGGTCACAGAGAACAGAAAATGGTACTGGATTCCCTGGTCCACTTAACTCCTGAGACATTGCTCCCAACCCCTTTTGCTATTTTTTTATTTAGGATGTGGATCCAGAGCATAAAAGAAAGACAGACAAAATAGAAGGGAAGAAAATACAGAGTGGGGAACAGAGAATTGGAAGGAAAGGAGTGTCAGACATGTCCTACCCTTCTCAAGGGTTCTAGGAGAGAAGAAAAGATACAAATGAGTGTCTCTCTGCACATTAGTTGTGCTAAACGTCAAGAACAGCTCATGAGGTTGTTTATGGTTGGTAATGTTACATAGAGAACCTGCAACTGGACTGGCCTACAAGGAAAACCAGATGTAAATACATGAAAAGGAAGCAGAAGTTCCCTTTGGAATACAAATAAAGAAGCCAAACATTTCAAAGCAAGCAGAATTGATATTTTCTGTTATTTCAGCTATTTTGTTTAACAAGAGAGGCTCACTAAATAATCATGACAGTGACTTCTGTCTTTAATGGATTGAGATAAACACATAGCTGGCCAAGGGTCAGGGACTTCCCTGTAGATGAACAATGAAGAGAATGCTCAAGTGCTTTCACTTCCACAAGGGATCCTTTCAAATGTATTCTGTAACAAATGTAAACAAACAATGAAACCAATTCATTTTGAAAACATACGATCTCTTCACATTAGGTTACAAAATTACTATTAACTAGGTAAAAGCAGATTTATATTAGTGGAGAATGAACTTTCAGTTAACAAAATTCTAAGGAGGGGTTTTCTGAGGTTAAATGCTTATAATATTTTTAAAAGCTTTACAATAATACTGGCATTTTTTTCTTTAAAGAAGAAAGTAAACTTGCATATGTGGTCAAATATTTATTTTTTAAAAATCTGCAACATAATATTTTTATTAATTACTTGGAAATTTCATACATTTCTTCCCATCACTCTTGCTTCTTATTCCTCCCAGGTCCACTCTCCCACCCTTGGGCCCTCCCCAAAAAAATAAATAAAAAATATTCCAAATCCAATTTATGTTTTCCATCATTGGAACAAGGTCAAATTCCCAGTGGCCAATCTCTTCAAAATTACTGAGTTCTTCTCCATCCCTACCCACACCAGAGGTCATCAAAGTGTTTGAGCTTGAGATCAGTAACCTTATCAAAAATTTTAAGGGTCTTCTTCAATAATTTCTGCCTAGATTATTACTTTTGGGGTCCAGGACAGGAACAGTAGAGGTAGCCACAAAAGCCTTCCATGTCTCTCATTTACAATCATGAGTCTGTGGACATTGGAACTGCTGTGAAAGAAGCTTCCTTGCCCATAGCAGCCAGGGACAGCAAAGAAACTATATGCTTTCTAGTGGCAGCATGGAACATGGATCTCAGTGTGAACTCTGGCTCCAGCAGGGACCGCAGACATGAACATGGCTTCTGACTATGCCATGGATCATTAACGTTAACATGGCCTCCAGTGTTAGCATGGACCTCGTGGTCTTCTGTGGCAGCCCTGATCACAGACATCAGCATAGTCTCCAGAGGCAGCACAGAACACAGACATCTATACAATCAATGTGGCTTTCATCTGGAGCATGGAAAAAAAATGTGTTGTATGTGATCATTGATCATTGTGATTTTCAAGACCAGGATTTCTCTTGGTATTTAAAAGAACGCATTGTAGACAGGAGAACATGTTTCCATATGTCGTTTCATAAAGAATAAAAGGAAGGTGGAAGGCGGAAACCAGCTCCATCTTTAAGGCATGGTGAGTGCTCTCTGTCACGAACAACTCCACATTTGGCTAAGGCCGAGGATCTGGCTTGCTTCCATGTATGTGGACCTATCTGCATTGCCCCCGTGGCACGCCTGGGTTGGCTACCCAGAGGCTATTTAAGCTGTGGGCTGGCTTTCCCCGGTGTCCGAGGATTGTTCAATGTTCCTGAATAAACTGCATTGAAAAAAAAAAGAATAAAAGGAATTCAGCTTTTATGGCAACATTAAGGAAAAACATGTATCTTTACAAGTGTTAGGTATTCTAACACAGCTGGAGGAGTAACCATAGCTGTTAAAACCGACCACCTGTTAAATGATGTGGTGCTTGGAGTTGATACACGATGTATAGAAGGAGCTCAGTGGAAACCAGGTGACTAGATCGTGAAGAAGGAAACCATATCACATCTTCCTATCTTGATGGATGTTTAAAATAATGACTGTTACCTCGGTGTTCACCATGAAGAAAATGCCCCAGAACTCTAGGGCAGCTTCAAGAAGGACTGTTTTGGAAGTTTCCTCAGCGTATTAAAGATTCTCTATTTTTGAAGCATTGGTTCCTAAAGGTGCTATAGGAAGAATTATAGACCTCATTTTTCTCCAGGCCATTGCCTGGTTGCCGTGCCTAGGTGTTTGTACTTCTCAACCTCTTCTATCAGAAACAACCAATCCTTTAACTGAGAAGCCTTATGTCTTTTATCCACACTTGACTTCTGATCACATTTCTCATTAGTCATTACCGGTCAAGTGATAAACTACTTAGCCATTAAAATCAAAGAAATGTTGAAATTTGCAGGCAAATGGCTGGAACTATATATTCCTTTTGAGTAGGGTGACAATGAACATAGCTGAGCAAGTGTATGAGGAGTAGGATATCGAATATCTTGGGCCTGTGCCAATGAGTGGTATAGCTGACTCATGTGATTAGCTTATTTTTAGTGTTTTGAGAAATTTTCACTGTTATGCAGAGTGGCTGTACCAGTTTACAACCATCAGTCAATGACTGTTTCCTTGTTGATTATTTTGTTGACATTAGCCATTCTGACTGAGGTAAGATGAAATCATAAAATAGTTTGAATTGTATTTCTCTAATTGGTGGAGGTGACAGACATTTCCTCAGTTATTTCTTTGCCATTTTTATTTGTTGTTTTGAAAACACTGTCCAGATCTACAGCCCACTTTTAATTGAGTCATTTGTGTTCTTGACTTTTTCTTTTTAAGTTCTTTATGTTTTCAGGATACTAACCCTCTCTCAGCAATAGAGCAGGCATAGTTTATCTCCCACTCTGTGGATTTCTTTTTCACTCAATGGATTGTTTTATAAGCTGTACAGAATCTGTTTAGCTTTAGTAGGTTCAATTTGTCTATTATTGACATTAATCCCTGTGCTAATGGAATCCCTATTCTGAGAGTCCTTAGACAAGATAGCTGCCTTCATTAAATTTCAACAATAGTTGCATAAACAAAACCTGAAGAGTGATTACACCAAAGGCATGTCAACATGCATGAGGACACGTTCACAGGGCACCCAACTCTAGCTTGAAGCAGTCAGTGGCTACTGAGAAGAGGAGACTCAATATTCTGCATGGATGAGCTCCCTACTAGGTTAATATAGCTATCTGCTTCCAAGTGGTCGGCCCTTCACATACATATACATGGTCAACATTAAATGAACTCAGTAGATTATACTAATATAATTTATATTTATTATGTAACAATAATAATATAGTGATAATAAAATCTGAGAGTGACTGGGGGTACACAGAAGAAGCTTGAAAAAGATAAGAAAAGGAGTGGAAATGATGTAAATACAGTATACACACATGAAATTAAAAAAATAAATGTGAAAAAATAAACATTTTCCAAATGCTTTTATCAAATGAGTTTCTTTTTTAAAAATTACATTTTTATATGTAATTATTTTATAAGGTTGTTAGATACGTTGATTGAGTCAAATATAGAAAATTAAGCACGATTAAATATTGTCTGTGAGGAATTTGTGAATATGTGTAAATTAGGTGCAATGTGTATGTATGTATATGACATGAATGTCTATTTTCAATGATTTGTAGAAATAATGTAAAACTATAGAAAATAAATATAGAAAAACTTTATAAAAATTTATTTATTAAGAAATGGGAACATAGTTTAAATAATCCATCATAATGCATACAGTATAATCTTTAAGTCAGCTCCTTTTGGTTGATTTAAATGTAATTATTTGCTGCAAATTTCATGATTTTTTTTTTTGTCTCTAATTGCTGAGCAGTATTCCATTGTGTAAATGTACCATAATTTTTGCATCCATTCCTCTCTTGAGGAACATCTGGGTTGTTTCCAGGTTCTGGCTATTACGAATAAAGCTGCTATGAACATGGCTGAACAAATGTTCTCATTGTATACTTGAGCATATTTTAGATATATGCCTAGGAGTAGTATAGCTGGATCTTGAGAAAGTGATATTCCTAATTGTTGAGAAAGCACCATGAAATTTGCAGGCAAATGGTGAGATCTAGAAAAGATCATCCTGAGTGAGGTGTCCCAGAAGCAGAAAAGACACACACTGTATATACTCACTCATAAGTGGATACTAGACATATAATATAAGATAAACATACTAAAATCTATACACCTAAGATAAGCAAGCAGGAGGACCCTGTTTTAGATGATCAATCCTCACTCAGAAAGACAAATGGGATGGACATTGGAAGGAGAAAACAGGAAGTAGGACAGGAGCCTACCACAGAGGGCCTCTGAAAGACTATCCAGCAGGGTCTCAAAGCTGATGGTGAGACTCATAACCAAACTTTCGGGAGAGGGCAGGGAATCATACTAAAGAAGGAGGAGATAGTAAGACCTGGAGAGTACAGGAGTTCCACAAGGAGAGCAACAGAACCAAAAAATCTGGGCCCAGGAATCTTTTATGAGACTGATACTGTAACCATGGACCATTCATGGAGATAACCTAGAACCCCTGCACAGATGTAGCCCATGGCAGTTCAGTCTCCAAGTGGGTGCCCTAGTAAGGGGAACAGGGACTGTTTCTGACATGAACTCAGTGGTAGTCTCTTTGACCACCACCCCTTGAAGGGAGAGCAGCCTTGTCGGGCCACAGAGGAGGACAATGCAGTCAGTCCTGATGAGACCTGATAAGCTAGGGTCAGATGGAAGGGGAGGAGGACCTCCCTTATCGGTGGACTTGGACAGGGGAATGGAAAAAGATGAGGGAGGGATGGTGGGATTGGGAGGGAATGAGAGAGGGGCCTACAGCTGGGATAAGTGAATAAACTGTAATTAATATAAAATTTTAATTAAAAAATGTAATTATAGAAAAATTCTTCATACATTATTTATTTTTAGTATGTACTTTGTTTAAATCCAAAATATTTAGTTTCCTTAAATGTATTTTTCAACTTTCCTATCGCTGTGCTTAAAATTCACAACCATAGCAACATTTGCCCCACTGTGAAACATTTTCATTTAGGTACAAGGTTTAAAAAACAAATTGAGTCATTTAAAGATGTGAAAAAAGGAGATTTAATTGACATTTCCTTTTTTAAATCTGGTTACATAACTGGCAAATACAGATAATTTAAATTTTTTATCTTTAAAAACACCTCATGAGTAATGAGAAATAGTGGCTTTGGAGGTTAAGATAAAATAGATATTGAGAAGAAAATTTGTTGTCAGAAAAAATATAAGTACAATTATAAGGTGGGTATGCTATGGCTTTTCATTTCTATCGGAAAAATTTGGATCGCTTAATGATCAATATATAAGCAATAATTATGTGGATCTAGTTGCACCATTGATTCTGGTTTGCAAATTGTGACGTCACTGATATTACTTAGAGCTAGGTCATATAAGAGTAGCAACGCTAACAGCTCACATGTTGTTGGCAGTTGCCGCCAAACTTATCTTCAAGTAGCAAGAATCAAAAATGCAAACATGTCAGAAGCTTATCAGGACATACGTGTGTTAGAACCAAGATAGACAATAACAGGATTTTAAAATATATGTTTTCAAAAACATGTGTAACCCAATCAGTCCAAGCTGAAATGTAGCTAAGATGAACATAAAAGGGAAAATTCAAATTGACCAATATTAAATTAGGAACTGAGTTGTGGTTACTATCTAAAGGTATAATTGTCCACAGTAGGTTGAGACACCAGAAGACTACTCTTGTAACATTTAAGCTGAAAACAGGAATAAACTAGAATTTTTCAAAGGAACATCAAGAAGTTTTTGCCCCAGTGGTATAATGTAACTCACTAACTGAGCCCTCATTTGGTAATATATTTTTTTCTGACTAATTTTAGATACTGACAAGGAAAAGAATGTATCTCTAAAGTACTGTATAAGACGCCCATTCATGTACATGAATATAAGATTCTGGAAACAGTAAATTTCAATTCTGGATTTTTTTTAGTGTGGCAAACTGTTAAATTTCAACAGTCCATTAATACTCAAGCTTACTTCATCACAGAATTTTTGCATTTTCATGTCATTTATTAAGAAAAATTGATTTGTAGAACAAACTAGAGTTGTTTCAAAGTTTTCTTGAAGTCCAATTGGCATATTTACTCTGAACATTTTCTGACATTTTTCAACCTGATACAAAGAAATAACAATTCTCAAGTAAAAAAGAAAGTGTGTGGAATGCTTTCTTGACTAATATCTATCTAAGTAATAGATCCTTATATGTCATTCAAGTTAACTTAGGAAATACTAAGATTTTTCACATTATATTTCTCTTTCTTACCAACTGAAGCTCATACAGCTTCTATATTATAGATGTAAAATAATGGGTTTATTACTATTCTTACTTCATATGGTTAACTGAGAAATGGCTCAGTGGTTAAGAGCATTGACTGCTCTTCCAGAGGACGCAGGTTCAATTCTCAGCACCTGCATGGCAGCTCACAATTGTCTGCATCTCCAGTTACAGAGGTTCGACACGGTAACACAGACATACATGTAGGCCAAAATGGTGTGTGTATATATATATTTTTTTCAAAAATTGTGTGATATACATACAGAAGCCTGCATATGTCATAAACAGAAAGCTTCATTTCATGGATTTTAATACACTGAGTCTGGCTTTGTAACCAGCACATAGCTCATAAAAGAGATTATCATATCTGTGTGGTAAAGGAAAAAGAAATATAAATACATTTTCTTGGGTTTTTGGTATTTTGTGATCAAAGACAGCATTCTTTCCCCTCCCTTCTTTCCTTTCCTTCCTTCCTTCCCAACCCCTCATCTCCCTCCATACTTTTCTTTCTTTCTTTCTTTCTTTCTTTCTTTCTTTCTTTCTTTCTTTCTTTCCTTTCTTTCTTTCTTTCTTCCTTCCTTCCTTCCTTCTTTTCTTCCTTCCTTTCTTTCTTACTCTCTCTCTAGCTCTCTCTCTTTCTTTCTCTTCCTTCCTTCTTTCCTTCCCTCCTTCCATCCCTTTCTTTTCTTGGCCCTTCTTTCTTTTTTCTAATTTTTAGGGGATTACTGATATTTGAACCATGACTTTCTCATGTAAATATTCCTTACCTGAGCTACATTCCCCATCCTATTTCTCTTTTTATTTTGAGGGTCTTAGATGTTCTGTTGTATTTTTCTAACTAATCAACAATAAAGCTTCTTTTCCCACCTTCTCACCCCACTCCATTTCTAGTTACTGACATCTGTATTCTTTACTCTGATGTGAGTGCACATATATAAAATTAGAAAAGCCCATACTGGTTTCTATAGTGCCTACACAATTTTACATCCCCACGCACAGTGAATATCCCCATATCCTCATCAGGATGTATTGACCTTTGTTTTATTGATGATACCAGTTCTGACAGGGCTCAGATGGAATATCACAGCAGCCTTAATCTACCTTTTCATAATGGCATCTCAGAGTTTCCATTGCTGTTAAGAGACATCATGACCAAGGCAACTCTTTTTTTTTAATTTAATTTAATTTTATTTTATTAATTACACTTTATTCACTTTATACCCCCCATAAGCCCCTCTCTCCTCCCCTCCCGGTCCACCCTCCCTCCCTCTTTTTCACGCATGCCCTTCCTCCCCAAATCCACTGAAAGGGGAGGTCCTCCTCTCCTTCCTTCTGATCTTAGTCTATCAGATCACATCAGGGATGGCTGCATTGTCATCTTCTGTGGCCTGGTATGGCTGTTCCTCCCTCAGAGGGTGGTGATCAAAGAGCAGGCCAATCAGATTATGTCAGAGGTAGTCTCTCTTCCCATTACTATGGAACCCACTTGGACACTAAACTGCCATGGGCTACACCTGTGCAGGGGTTCTAGGTTATCTCCAAGGCAACTCTTATAAAGGAAAACATTTAACTGGGGCTGGCTGAGAGTTTTATAGGTTTAGTCCATTTTCATCATGGTGGGAAGCATGGCAGTGTGCAGGCAGACCTGGTGCCGGAAGAGACAAGTGTTCGCATCTTCATCTAAAGGTGGCAGGAGACAAGCAGATTCCACACCCGGCAAAGCTTGAGCATAGGAGACCTCAAACCCTCCTCCTAGAGTGGCAAACTTCCTTCAATGAGGTCATGCCTTCGCTGACAAGGCTATACCTCCTCAACAGTGCCATTTCCCATGGGCCAAGCCTTTGAACACATGTCTACGGCAGTCAAAACTTTTTAAGCCACCCTAGCTAATGATATCGAATACTCTTTAAAATATTGATTATCCATTTACACTTCTTCTTCTTAGAACTCTGTTTAGTTCCTTAGCCCCTTTAAGAATATTTTTATTTTCATTCAAATCAATTTTATTAGGTATTGTTCCTACTTATTAGGCATCAATATTCCTATTTAACGATTAACAATATTTCTAGTTAACAGTTTTATATATGTGAAGTCATATTTTACATGTAAAATATTTTATTTCCTTTCATAGTATTCATTATTATCGATAATTTAAGTGACAATAAAAGGAAGATATCGAGCATCACATATAGTATCAATATTAATGTATATAAACTCTAATTTTTATACATACATATATATATATATATATATATATATATATATATATATATATGGGAAAATAGGTTCCACAATATACTCATCTTTAGTTTTTGAAGTTTTATAAGAATTCATTAGTTTTTACTTTGTACATATCATACATTGATAGTTTTTTAAGAATTTTATATTGTTACCATGTTCAGTTTACATCTCCATCTCCTACGAGGCCTAGCTTCTTCCCTGATTCTTTTTTGTTTAAACTCATCAAGTTCAGTTTTTAACATTTATACACTATTGAATATTTCACTGTTCATTGGAGTGTGGTGAACCAACCAAGCTACACACACTTGGAACACTGACCCTCCTTCTCCAAGATGCTATCAGTTGCTAATATCTCCATAGCTGGAGGAGGCACTTCATGCCTCTCTTTTCAAAGTTGATATTTGGTCCCTCTTGAGCTTCCTGTTCTTGTATACACTTTCATACTGGCTGTAAGCTCATATGTGTGGTTGCCCTGCTGTATCCAGAAGACACTCTTTCTTGTAGTCAACTACCACCTCTATCTCTTACACTCCTTTTGCCCCTTTTTATGCAATGATCCATGAGCTGTAGGGTAAGGATTAGGACACACAGTTCCCATTTGAAGCTGAGGATTCCACCATCTCTTATTCTCTTCACCGTGGACATTTGCAGGTCTCTGTATTGATCACCATCTATTGCAAAAGTAATCTCGTCTGATTAGAGTTGAAAGCTGAAGATATGCTAATCTATGGGCACAGTGATTGATAATTCATTGGAGATGGTTTAATGGCATTAATTAACAGATTAAAGTTGTAGTTTCTTTTGTAGGGCCTGTAATCTGTGTTCCAATAGTTTTTGGTCCTGATAATAAATTCAGTCTGCAAGTATTTTGTTGATAACTTTTGCATCTACATTCATTAGCGAGATTGGTATATACTTTTCTTCATTTGTGTCTATCTTGTTTTTGTATCAGGATATTGTTAGCTTTGTAAAGAAAAAATGGTTTCTAGTGTGTGTGTGTGTTTTTTTTTTTTTTTATGGAACAGTTCAAAAGCACTGGTCTTAGTTCATCCTTTCATCCTTGAGGGTAGAACTTAGAAATGAATGTATCTGGGCCTGGACTATTTTCTGTTGGAAGGCACTTTATGGCAGCTGTAATCTTGCTATCTGTCATATACCTTTTAAATTATCTATGTCATTTATTAAAGTTGGGTAGATCATAAGCAATCAGAGCTTAATTCATTTCTTTAGATTTTCTAATTTAGTAGAGTATTTTAAAGATGTATTCTAGTGATTTTTCTGAATTTACATTCTGTTTTGATAGCTCCGTTTTCAACTCTAATTTTATTAAGTTGAGTGTTTTCTATCTTTTAATTAGTTTAGATACATGCTTAGGAGTGGTATAGCTAGATCTTGAGGATGTGCTATTCCTAGTTGTCTGAGAAAGAGCCAGATTGATTTCCAGAGTGGTTGTACAAGTTTACATTCCCGTCGGCAGTGGAGGAGGGTTCCACTTTCTCTAAAACCTCTCTAGCATGTGTTGTCTTTTGAGTTTTTCATCTTGGCCATTCTGATGGGTGTAAGGTGAAATCTCAGGGTCATTTTGATTTGCATTTCCCTGATGGCTAATGAGGTTGAGCATTTCTTTAGGTGTTTCTCTGCCATTCGATATTCCTCTGCAGAGAATTCTCTGTTTAGCTCTGTACCCCATTTTTTAATTGGATTACTTGATTTTTTGTTGTTTAACTTCTTTAGTTCTTTGTATATACTGGATATTAGCCCTCTGTCAGATATAGGGTTGGTGAAGATCTTTTCCCAATCTGTAGGTTGTCCTTTTGTTCTGAGGACAGTGTCCTTTGCTTTACAGAAGCTTTTCAGTTTCATGAGGTCCCATTCCTCAAGATCCAGCTACACCACTTCTAGGCATATATCCAAAAGATGCTCAAGTACACAATAAGGACATTTGCTCAACCATGTTTGTAGCAGCCTTATTTGTAATAGCCAGAAGCTGGAAACAGCCCAGATGCCCCTCAGTGGAAGAATGGATGCATAAATTGTGGTATATCTACACAATGGAATATTACTCAGCAATAAAAAACAAGGAAATCATGAAATTTGCAGGTAAATGGTGGGATCTGGAAAAGATCAACCTGAGTGAGCTATCCCAGAAGCAGAAAGATGCACACCGTATATACTCACTCATAAAGACATATAAGATAGGATAAACCTACTAAAATCTGTACACCTAAAGAAACTAATCAAGAGGGAGGACTCTTGCTAAAATGCTCAATTCCTATCCAGAAAGGCAAAGAGACTGGACATCAGAAGAAGGAGAAAAGAGGGAACAAGTCAGGAGCCTGAGACAGAGGACCTCTGAAAAGCTCTGCCCTGCAGACTATTAACGTAGATGCTGAGACTTATGGGCAACCTTTGGGAAGAGTGCAGGGATTCTTAGGAAAGAAGTGGGAAACAGTAAGATCTGGAGAGGACAGGAACTCCACAAGGAGAGCAACAGAACCAAAAAATCTTAGCACAGGGGTCTTTCCTGAGACTGATACTCCAACCAAGGACTATGCATGGAGATAATCTAAGACCCCTGCACAGATGTAGCCCATGGCAGTTCAGTATCCAAGTGGGTTCTATTGTAATTCTCTGACATGAACTGATTGGCCTGCTCTTTAATTTCCTCCCCCTGAGGGGGAAGCAGCATTACCAGGCCACAGAAGAAGACAATGCAGCCACTCCTAATGAGACCTAATTGGACATGGTGAGAGGCATGCATGCAGAGGGTAGAGGAAGGGAGAGATTGGGACTGGAGGAGGGAGGGAATCACAGGGGGGATACAAAGTGAATAAAGTATAATTAATAAAGAAAAATATATTAGTTTAACCTAGTGTCTTTTCAAAAACAAAAGCAATTATTTGTTTCATTGTTACTTAATGTTTGCTTTATTCATTTCCATTTCAGTAATTTCTGCCCTCATCTTTTTTTTTTTTTTTTTTTTTTTAATGCATTTTATTCAGGAACCTTGAACAGTCATCTGACCCTGGGGAAAGCCAGCCCACAGCTTAAATAGCCTCTGGGTAGCCAACCCAGGCGTGCCACGGGGGCAATGCAGATAGGTCCACATACATGGAAGCAAGCCAGATCCTCGGCCTTAGCCAAATGTGGAGTTGTTCGTGACAGAGAGCACTCACCATCGGGAAGGTGGAAGGCAGAAACCAGCTCCATCTTTAAGGCATAGCATTCCGCAGCTCTCTACAGTTCCCCCTTTTTGTTTTAGACGCATCAGGCAAGAGTAGAGGTCTGATCTCTGATATTAGAAATAAATTGGGACTTTGTACAGATGTTCATTTAGGTGTCATCCACCCAAAGAGCATCAGACCCGTCTGATACCTTTTTCTCAGAGGCGGGACCTGGGGCATCAACCCGCATGCAATCAGACATGCTCTTCTCTGGGTCCAAAGCGGCTGACCCTGAGTGCAGTGCTTAGCCTCGCATCCTGAGCGTATCATTTTAGCTTTTTATGGTATCCAACCATGCTTGGGGAGAATGTCCTGCTTCAATGGCTGTAAAGGCCTGAATGATCATGGCTGCATCACACTGTTGTGAGACTCTAATCTTGCATATATACCACAGGCAAACCAAGGAGACCAACACCAGAAGGCCTGCTAACACTCCCATGCCCGCCCATTCCTTCAGATGATTCATGGCTGCAGCAATCCATGTTGATAATCCTGTGGCTAGTCCTGTGTCCACTCCGGTAGAATTTACTGTGACAATGGCCACTCTCAGCTGCTCCATCGTAGTATCGAATTCTCCAGTCCAATTACCTAAAATATAGCTCGACAATTGTTTAGACAGATTTGCAGCACAGGAAAAATTCTCATGTTGTATGCTAGTGACACAAAGTCCAGCATACTTTCATTGACAGCCAGGTTGAGCGATTTGCCATAGGGTATCAATTTGCTCCTGCACGAGGTCAATCCTCTGATTGAACACCATCAAGCTTCCTTTTAGTTGAGCATTAATTCCTTTATGTACAACTAAGGCATGAGCTACATTGGCTAAATGATTATTCAGGGTCTGAGCAGTCTGCCCAGTATGACTCATGGCTAATGCCCTGGTGGTAGCTCCAACAGCTGCCAATGAGATGGTAGTAACAATGGTGGCTGTAGTTCCAAGATCCCTTTTTTGTCTGAAGAGAGTCATAGCGTGAGGGGCATCAACGGGCACAGGCACCCAGTGAGGCATGCGAGTAACCAGGGCATACCTAAATTTACTAGCATTCCAGCATTGGGCAAAAAAGCAAGTATCATTACCACAATTACTTGGCTCTATCTGGCTAATAATGAATAAAAATGGGGGATATAGACAAACAGGTGTGGGCTTATAGGAAATATTATGAGAAGCCTTAACCCCTCGTTGGAACATCCTGCGTCAGTTCTAGAACTAGCAGTGGTGGTGTCCGAGGTCTAAGTAGGTTCAGGAGACCATTGCCCCCAGGGGCGAGACGTGCTCCATGCCAATTGACTAACTCCATGTTTTCCTCCAATTTTGAAAGTCATTTAAGGTTCTTAAATTATTTTTTTCCCTTTTTTCTTAAATTTTTCATCAATTACACTTTATTCATTCTGCATCCCCCCATAAGCCCCTCCCTCCTCTCCTCCCAATCCCACCCTCCCTCCTCCCTCTGCTTGCATGCCACTCCCCAAGTCCACTAATAGGGGAGGTTCTCCTCTCCTTTCTGATCTTAGTCTGTCAGTTCACATCAAAAGTGGCTGCATTGTCCTCTACTATGGCCTGGTAAGGCTGCTCCCCCTCAGAGGGAGGTAATCAAAGAGCAGGCCAATCAGATTATGTCAGAGGCAGTCCCTCTTCACATTACTATGTAACCCAATTGGACTCTGAACTGCCCTGGGCTACATCTGTGCAGGGGTTCTGGGTTATCTCCATGAATAGTCCTTGGTTGGAGTATGAGTCTCTGGGAAGTTCCCTGTGTTCAAATTTTCTTGTTCTGTTGCTCTCCTTGTGGAGACCCTGTCTTCTCCAGGTCTTACTATTTCCCAGTTCTTACCTAAAATTCCATTCACTCTGCCCAACAGTTGCCCATCAGGCTCAGCATCTGCTTTGATAGTCTGAAGGGCAGAGGCTTTCAGAGGCCCTCTGTGGTAGGTTCCTAGGTTGTTTCCTGTTTTCTTCTTCTTCTGATGTCCATCCTCTTTGCCTTTCCGGATGGGGATTGGACATTTTAGTTAGGGTCCTCTCTCTTGCTTAGTTTCTTTAGATGCACGGGTTTCAGTGGGTTTGTCCTATGTTGTATGTCTATATGAGTGAGTATATACCATGTGTGTCTTTTTGCTTCTGGGACAACTCACTCAGGATGATCCTTTCCAGATCCCACCATTTACCTGCAAATTTCATGATTTCCTTATTTTTCATTGCTGAGTAATATTCCATTGTGTAGATGTACCACAATTTCTGCATCCATTCTTCAGTTGAGGGGCATCTGGGTTGTTTCCAGCTTCTGGCTATTACAAATAAAGCTGCTACAAACATGGTTGAGCAAATGTCCTTTTTGTGTACTTGAGCCTCTTTTGGATATATGCCCAGGAGTGGTATGGCTGGATCTTGAGGAAGCGCTATTCCTAGTTGTCTGAGAAAGCGCCAGATTGATTTCCAGAATGGTTGTACAAGTTTACATTCCCACCAGCAGTGGAGAAGGGTGCCCCTTTCTCCACAACCTCTCCAGCATGTGTTGTCACTTGAGTTTTTGATCTTGGCCATTCTCATGGGTGTAAGGTGAAATCTCAGGCTTGTTTTGATTTGCATTTCCCTAATGGCTAGTGAGGTTGAGCATTTCTTTAAGTGCTTCTCTGCCATTCGGTATTCCTCTACAGAGAATTCTCTGTTTAGCTCTGTTCCCCATTTTTTAAGTGGATTACTTGGTTTGCTGCTTTTCAGCTTCTTTAGTTCTTTATATATACTGGATATGAGTCCTCTGTCAGATAAAGGGTTGGTGAAGATTCTTTCCCAATCTGTAGGTGGTCGCTTTGTTTTGATGACGGTGTCCTTTGCTTTACAGAAGCTTTTCAGTTTTATGAGGTCCCATTTATTGGTTGTTGCTCTTAGAGCCTGTGCTGTTGGTGTTCTGTTCAGGAAGTTTCCCCCTGTACCAATGAGTTCTAGGGTATTTCCCACTTTTTTTTCAAGCCGATTTAATGTGTCTGGTTTTATGTTGAGGTCTTTGATCCACTTGGACTTCAGTTTTGTGCAGTTCTGCCCTCATCTTAAAAATGTTTCCTGTTAACTGATTTGGGTTTTCAGCCTGTTCTTCATTATCTAAGACTGTAAAGAATATCATTAAAATGCTTCTTGACCATCTCTGAGTTCCTTGATTCATTAAGGCACTTAGAGCTGTAGATTTTCCTCTTTTGACTACATTCATGCATCCCATTGGTTTTGGAATGCTATACAAGATTTTCCATTTGTGTTTAAACTTACTTTTGGTCCTACCGTGTAATTTATTTTTGAAAATTATTTTTGAATATTCTGGGAGACATTGAGAAAAATGTGTATTGTCCAGTGGATGTAATATTCTGTTACAATGTCCTGCTCATCTTGGTCTAAAACATCTCTACAGGTTGAGAGAGGAATGAAGAAATAATAGACACACATACAGAAAAATTGGGAACAGGTCAGTTGTGCAGGTTCCGGTGGAGATCACCTACCATGCAACCCAGAAACTCAGAGTGTTTATTATGAATAGCACAAAGAGAAGAGGTTAGCTAGTACTGTAAGATATCTCTGTAAAGAGCAGTGCCAGGTTGCTGTCCTCTGGAGGAAGAAGCTGTGGTCTCTGGTGTATGCAAACACTAAGAAATAATGGTAAACACTCATACTCAGACCAGAGAAAGGCTTTGCTAGTCCCATGGGTCTAAAGCATGGGATCCTTGTCATGACTGTGCTCATGTCATCAATACACATTCACTTAGGACTTCATCCACTTCCAACAATATCCATTAATTCTATTTGATTTATGATTGCATTTAACTCAATACGTTCTCTTATTTTAACCTGGGTGACTTTCGTTTCATGCATTTGATGAGTGTGGGGCTGAGAGTCATCCACCGTTATTGTGCTATGATTAATAAATTTCTTTTACCACTGTAGTATTTGTTTTATAAAATCAGGGGTTATTTTTATTTTTGTTTTTGTTTTTTTCAATCAGCTCTTCCCTTAGTATGAAGTGATCATTCTAAACTTTTTTTCTGACTAGTTTGGTTAAACTCTGTTTTGTCATTTTTTTAGAACTATGGGTTCTTTGAATTCCAACTTTCATTTTCTTGGGATACATTTTTGCTCTTTTCAAACTAATGGAGTGTCTGACTTTATGATGAGATCCATTTCTTGGAGATAAGGTGTAAATAGATTCTTCTTCTAATCCAACCTGTTAGTCTATGTTTTCTGATTGGAAATTGAGATCATGAATGCTTAGAATTATTAAAAGTGTGTGTCATTTCCTCTTATTTTATTAAGTTTTTATATGATTATTTGGTGTTTTCCTGTTCTTTGTTAGGTCACAAAGCACCCCCTTATAAATAACAGTGCTGGACAGAATGTTCCAGGGCAATGGCTTGACTCCAACTTGGGCTGACTTTTGCTAGAAAACAGAAGCCTAAAGATTCTCATGAGCTCTGGTGTGTGGCTATGGTGGGGCTCCCCTCCTCTAAGGAATAGGGGAGTGTGGAGAGGTTAGAGGAAGTGAGGGTGGGACTGGAAGGAGATGAGGAAAGGGGTTAAGATTGGGATGTAAAGTGAATAAGTCAATTAATTAATTTAAAAAAGATTCTCAGAACCACTAATTTCTGGCTGAGCATTTTTTTTAATTAATTTTTTATGTTAATTACATTTTATTCACTTTGTATCCCAGTTGTAGCCCCCTCCTTCTTCCCCTCCCAATCCCACTCTCCCTCTCTCATCTCCTCCCATGCTCCTCTAAAATCCACTGATAGGGGAGGCCCTCCTCCCCTTCCATCTGATCCTAGCTTATCAAGTCTGGCTGCATTGTTTTCCTCTGTGGCCTGGCAAGGCTGCTCCCCCCTCAGGGAGAGGGGGTCAAAGCATTCTTGACTACAGATGTCAGCACCTCATCAGTCTGAGAAACTCCCACACTAACTGCCTGGCTGTCATAGACCCACATAATAGCCATTGAGTTTTGCAGCTGTGTGCTGTCCTTCACTATCAGAGACAATCCAGTAGGGGTTTTGTTTCTTTGTTTTGTTTTGTTTTTATTGGAGGGAGAATTTGCTTTGTTCTTCCCACATTTTTGCTTTTTGTTGCTTAACTACTTGAATACACACACACACACACACACCCACATATATATACATAATCTTCCCTGCAAATCCAAGGATGTGTCTGGAAGCATAATTGGCAGTTACAGACTATATTCATGGACAGTGGGAGACTTTGTAGGTAAATACAATGTTCTATATAGAAGAATATCTGAATCATTTGTAGACCTTGATTTTAGAGTCTTAGGCTGTTTATAATAATCTTTTCTTATGTTCGTAAGACTCTGGCCACTGCTATTATCTAAACTCAAAGCCTATAATATCCAAAAGCAATGTTTATTTTATTCTCTACCACTATGCATTGATCTCAAGCTACATTATTCATGATTCTTATTTAAACATTATAAATGGACTATTAGTTCTGCTTTCTTAATGAATCAAACCAACAAAGAAATTAAATAACTTGTCCTTAGTTATACCAATTCTATGTTGATAAAATTTTTTTCTTTGTTTGACTTTATTGTTATTATTATTTACAATTTATTCACTTTTTATCCCAATTGTAGGCCCCTCCTTCACATTTTTCCAGTCCCAAACTCCCACCTTCTTCCTCCCCTATCCCTTTCCCCTAGTCCAGTGATAGGGGAAGTCTTTTATTTTTTTCAGTTTATTACTATGAGTAGCTTAAATCAATACACATTAAATGAATATATATTTATGGTGCTGGTACAGCATATTAAGAGATGTGATGAGCAGAGATCAGCTCAGAGTCATTGACAAATCTGTCACTTTATATTTCGATATCATTTCAGAAGATGAATTTAAGCACAGGATTATTTGGCTCACAAAATTCCTTGTACTTCACTAAACACCTCATAATTTCTTCATATCCACACTCCTAAAATCAACATTGAGAGAGAGATTTGTTATATAGCTATAGCCTCCAAACAGAAAGCTCCTTTTGTAGAGGGAGGTTTGCTAATTCTCAGGATTTAAACAAAATTTGCAAGGAAGACCCTGGGTAAAATGATCAACCCTCACTTAGAAAGACAAATGGGATGGGCATTGGAAGTAGAAGAAAACAAGAAACAGGACAGAAGCCTACCATAGAGGGCCTCTGAAAGACTCTACCCAGCAGTGTATTAAAACAGATGCTGAGACTCACAACCAAACCTTGGACAGAGTGCAGGGAATCATATGAAACAAGGGTGAGTTAGTAAGACCTGGAGAAGACAGGAGATCCACAAGGACCAAATATATCTGGGCACAGAGATCTTTTCTGAGACTGTTTCTCCAACCAAGGACCATGTATGGATAAAACCTAGAACCCATGCTCAGATGTAGCCCATGGCAGCTCAGTATCCAAGTGGGTTTCCTAGTAAGGGGAACAGTGACTGTCTCTGACATGAACTCAGTGACTGGCTCTTTGACCTCTCCTCTCACCCCCGAGGGAGGAACAGCCTAGCTAGGCCACAGAGGAGAACATTGCAGCCAGTCCGGAAGAGACCTGATAAGCTAGGGTCAGATGGAAAGGGAGGAGGACCTCCCCAATCAGTGGAGAGGGGCAGGAAGGAGATGAGGGAGGGATGGTGTGATTGGGAGGGAATGAGTGATGGGGCTATGGCTGGGATACAAAGTAAATAAACTGTGATTAATATAAAAATGTAATTAAAAAAGTAAATAAAACTCACAAGTCTTGGGCAGTTTCTGGAACTAATGAGATTCATAAGGTGCTTTTCCATGGTTATACAACAATAATAGTTGCTGGGGAAAAGACACTTGAACCACCTGATATGCCTTCAAACAGTGGAAGGATCTCCAGAAATTCATTTTTTGTGATTTGTCATCATGTCAGGATAGGATTAATGGAGAAAGAGTTGTTTCTAAGCTATCCATGTTTCTGTAAATAACCTTTCTCCCACACTCCTGTTAAAAATCCCATAAACTATCAGTTCACTAAAATAGACTTTGGTCTAACAATTTCTTTTGACTTGTAAATATTCTGTGTGAGATGGTTAGAAATTTGTTCATATCATCCTATAAAAAGCAAAACAAAATAATATACAAAAAAGCAAATTTATTAGATACAGTCACCTACATCTAGAGCACAAAGTCAGATTAAAAAGCTATGAATCTATTAATTCTTTCATCTAAATCAACAGTATATGCATGCTGTTGCATACATACATATGCATACACAAATACATATTTTTCTTTTAAAAAATCAGTTATAAAACCTCTTTCTAGTAGGAAGTTCAAAGACTGACTACATCAAAGAAAAAGAAATACTGCTGGCTTTTAATGGAAAATGAAAAATTATGGTTTGATACCAAAAGAGGGCCTTACACTTTTCTGACGAGATGCAGACCAAGAAAGGATTTCTTGTGTAAAAAATATGAGAGATGGAAATTGAACTTACATATCTTATATTCGTTACTGAGAACATTAATGAGTACTTATAAAAGAAACAATGCTAATTTTGCCCATTATTAAAAGGTGTTTAAAATAGAATCAAATATATAAATAAATGAAAGTACTAAAATATAAAGGTGCATGTTGTCATAAAAAAAAATTGAAAATCCTTTAGTGAAATAAGAGAGATACTTGAGGTATACCATTCACAATAAAATTGTTAATGTGCTTGATTTTTTAATCATTTAAATCATTTCACTTTAAAAATATATATCAAAATATTATGTTTAACACAATGAAAAGAAAATTAGTAATTTTCACTTTAAATTTTTTACACTGAATTACATTCACTTTTTCTGGATCTTATGTTTAGTTGATTAATTTCATTTCATAACAAATAAAATTATTATTGTATAAGAAATGTTACTAAGTTGAGAAATTATTGGATAATTTTTATCACTGAACTACATATTACTGTTAAAAATTACTACCATCTTGGCATGTAGCTAATGCCTTGAATTCCAGCACTCAAGGAGGCAGAAGCAGGTGGATCTCTGTGATTTCGAGGCCAGTCTGGTCTACAAAATGAGTCCAAGACAGCCAAGGCAACACAGAGAAGCCTTGTCTAGAAAAAAACATTACTACCTTTCTATAGGGATATTATTAATGCATATATTATTAGATGAATTTTTTTCTCATAAAGGAAGCTAACATATAGCTCAAATTACACTGTATTAATGTATGTATTCCAGAAATTGGTGTTCTTTAAAAATCTCATAATTTTAATAATTTTATTTGCAGAATATTTATATAAAAGGTACTTTATACCTTTAGTAAGTTCAACTCACCTAATCATGTTTCACGTGAGATTCAGTCACAAAACACCTATGGTAAACAATTTCAAGTAAGAAAACCATTTTGGTTGACAGTTGTACAAACTTCAGCCCAGGGTCAGGGAGTCCAGTGTGTCTGGTTTGCAGTATGGTAAAACATTGTGATGAGAAGCATGTTGCTGCACTAGCTAAGTCTCTGCAGGTTATAAAAGGAAAGGACACAATGAAAACTGCAAGCAGTTCACATACGTTGTAGTTAGAATAAAAGTTGAGAATAAAAGGAATAAAAGGAAGATTAAGGGCTAGCAGAGCACAGTGTGTAATATTGAGCATGATTAACAATAGAGATTGTAGCAATCTATGAGATAAGTGAGCTAGACATACAAAAGGGGTGCCAGCTCTGGGTCAGTGATAATTGGTGAGGTGGAACCCTAAAGATCTTGAGTGCTATATGTGAATCACTACTGTCTTCTTTTATATTCTTTTTTTTTTTCTAATATAGTTACTTGTAACAAACTAAATTATAATTAACAATGTTGTACAATAAGAAGTTTTTTCCTAGGAAACCATATTAGGTTATTCCATAGGCAAAGAGCTGCGTAAGAAGTACTAAGAAAGACTACAACTGCATCTTGGTAGCAATGACTCTATAACTCTGTCATGTTAAAGCAACAACTTGCTTATGTAAATGTGAGAGCAAAGATTACTTAGGAAAATTAACAGCACTTGATACAACTGCAAAAGTGGAAGGCAACAATACTGGCAAAATGACTAACAGGTGGCAGACAACCAGGCCCAATAACTAACTTATAGCATCTTTGAAAAACACAATCTTACTGCCTGCAGTTAAGGAATCTGATTTTTTTTCTTCTCTTTCTTTCTTGTCTCTGATAACTATAGCTAAAGATTTGTTTAGTGCATTATTTTGTATTGTTCTATAATTTTAATGAAAGTGCTCTCATTTCCCCCCATTAATTACAGTCTTGGTTATAAGTTTACAATGAATACTCTCTCTTTATTGTGTTGAGATGTTATTTTATTCCTAGTTTCTAATCACTTCTTATGATATCTTCCTGTTTAGTATATGGTCACCTTCATTTCCTTTTTCCACTAAATTTGATATGCAATTCCCTCATGAAATAGCAAAAATAGTTATGCCAACTTGCTTTCAGCATCCATTCACTTGCTGGCTTTACTTTCATATGTCAAATTCAAGATTGCAAATGTTTTGCCAGTGAGATGTGTTTTTTTTTGGGGGGTACAACAGAGAACTAAATCTTGTTCATTAATCCAAGACTACTATTAAGATTGGCTTGCTAATTCATGTGGTTTTTTAAGGATATTTATGTGTTTGGCTGAATCACTGTGTATGTAAGTCTCTACCCTTTATTATTAGGCGTTTATTTGCTTATTGTGTTGGGCCCGATGGATTACATTTTATCTCTTTCTTTATCATTTTCTCCTCATGAAATGCTTTTGTGCACATGGAAGCCTACTATAGATGTCCTCTAGAAGACCGCACCCTGCAGAGGTCCTCAGTGAATGCTGAGACTCACAGCCAAACTTTGGGCAGAGTGCAAGGAGTCTTGTGGAAGAGTGGGAGCATAAAAGGACACAGAGGGGATAGGAGTTCAATGAGGAGACTGACAAAGCGAACACACATGGGCCCAGGGGGGCCTGCAAATACTGATGTGACAACCAATAACTATGCATGGTGAGGACTTAGACCTCCTGCTCAGATGTAGCCCAGAGGCAACTCAGTTGCCATGTGGGCATCCTAGTAAGGGGAACAGGCTTATCTCTGACATGGACTCCATTTTCCACTCTTTGATCACTTGCCTTTGGTGGGATGGCCTTGCCAGATCACAGATGAGAGGATCTAGGTAGTCCTGATAAGACTTTCTTGGGCTAGGGTCAGATGGTAGGGGAGGAGGGCCCCCTTTTCTGTGGTTCAGAGGAGGAAGATGGGGAGAAGAGGAAGGGAGGGTGGGACCTGGAGGAGATGAGGGAAGGGGCTACAATTGGGATATAAAGTAAATAAATTATTTAAACATAAATATTATCTTTTCTTCTCCTCTGGGTGAAACACTCTTTGAACATCTTATGCAATGCTGCCATGATGGCTGTGTTTTGTCTTAATTTATGCTTCTCTTGGACTTCTTCCAATTTTAAAAGATAGTAAGCAATCTTGGCTTACAGTTACTTAGTTTTATGGTTTCCAATATGTTATTATGTTTTCTTAGCTTTTATGGTTGTTGCTGAATGGCTGATGTTATTCTCACATGTTTGATTTTGCAGATAACAGTAAGAATTTTTGAAATTTTGGTTTCTAAAAAAAAACCCAAATATTAAAAGAGTAAGTTTTCACTTTAATCCTAGGAGTTCGGATATGAGGCTGCTTTACAGCAGTTGACTATAATTTGCCACATGCTCTGGCAGAGACTTCATTTGGCCAGCTGTAGATAGTTTCTGTGATTGTGTTACATTTGAAATTCTGGGAACTCTTCAGAGGGTATATAAATGCTAGGTTCTCTGAGAGAGGTGGTGGGTTGTTGGTTGATTGTTGGTCATTGTTTTTCATGGTTTGTTAAGTAGTCATGTGAAAAAAAGAAACAACAAAAGAAATCAGATATCCTGATAACAAAGATCAAACTTGCCTTAAGAAAGTTTGCCCATAATCCAGGAAGTGGTCTAATGATAGCACCCCCTTTCCAACCTCTGACTTTATTCAGGAATCTCTTTTCCTTTCTATCCCCCCTTTTTATCCCTATATTATCTAGTGTTAGGGGGTTGAAAGGGTGGAAGAAAGAAGAACCCAAAATTAGATAGTACCAATTACAGCAGCTGAACGGCAGATTTTAATAAGGTTTCTTTGATTTATATTTCCGACAACTATGATATAACACCCTTGTATTTCGTTGTTTTCTCAAGATTTGAGAAATTTTATGCTGTAATCATATTGAATAGATACTCTGACACTTTTTCTGTTGCTTTTTCTTCTACCTTTGGAAATCCAAGATTAGTTTTCTTTAAGATATTTTAGATATTTGTTAGTTTGGTATTTAATTAAAGTTTCTATGTCTTTGATAAAACACCATGACTAACTCAACTTGGGAAGAAAAGTTTTATTTCATCTTACAACTTTCAAGCCACATTTCATCACTAAGGGCAATCAGGGTAGGAACTTAGAGGCAGTAACTAAAGCATAGACCATGGAGAAATATTGTTGACTGGCATGTTATTCATTCCATTCTCAGCCTGCTTTATATATAAGACTATAGGACTATAATATAGTATATAATATAATATAGGACTATAATCTAGGACTATAGGTCCAGCAGTAGCACAACCCAGAGTGATCTGAACCCTTCCATACCAATCATTCATCAAGAAAATATGCTACATATGTGTCTACAAGCAATGTGGTAGAAGCATTTTTGTAATTGAATTTTCTCAGGTAACATTGGCCTATGCCAAATTGATTTTCACAAAAGACTAGGGTGGCCTTGAACTTATGATCTTCCCGACTTTGCCACTTTTAGCAAACCCTGAAGAAATCAGGAAAGAAATTAAAGACTTTCTAGAATTCAATGAAAATAAAGGCACATCATAACCCAACCTATAGGACACCATGAAAGCAGTGCTAAGAGGAATGCTCATAGCACTAAGAACCACCATAGAAAAATTGGATATATTTCACACTAGTGACTTAAGAGCCAACCTGAAATCTCTAGAACAAAAAGAAAAGAACTCATCCAAAGGCCTGGAGAGATGGCTCAGAGGTGAAGAGCACTGCCTACTATTCCAAAGGTCCTGAGTTCAATTCCCAGCAACCACATGATGGCTCACAACCATCTATAATGAGATGTGGTGTCACCTTCTGGCAGGCATACATGCAGGCAGAACATTGTATACATAATAAATAAACAAAATAAAAAAAACATCCAAGAGATAGATTACAGGAAGTAATCAAAATCAGGCCTCAATCAATGAAACAGAAAGAAAACAATACAAAGAATCCACAAAACCAAGAGCTGGTTCTTTCAGAAAATCAACAAGATTAAAAAAAATACAAACCAAAACAACAACAAAACAAAAAAACCTTAGTTAAATTAAGCAGAGAGAGAGAGAGTATCCAAATTAATTCAATCAAACATGAAAAGGGGGACTTAACAATAGACACGAGATGAAATCCAAAGAATCATTAGGTTTTATTTCAAAAACCTATACTCCATACAATTGGTAAATATAAACAAAATGCATAAGCTGGATAGATACTGTTAGTGTCTGTAAATGGCCAAAAAACAAAACAAAACAAAAACAAAATAAAAACCACACCCCAGACTCAGAGGGCATACAAAAAGTAATAGTGTTTATTCTGCAGAGAATTCCAACATGCTGGGGTCTCCACCTTCACAAAATGGTGGTGACCCTGAGGAGAGCTCAAAGGCCCCTTTTAAACCAGAAAGGGAAATTCCTACTTTGGCTACGTGACTGATTGGGATTGTCTGGTGCTCATGGAACTATATGACTCCAAATGGGACTGGCTACTGCCCAGGGGGCTATGTAACTCGAATTGGGACTGCCTGGATCCTTAGAATTAAGTCTCCTCATTTCCCCCTCTACTAGGATTCCATCTCAAAAACTTGAGATGGGTCCAAAGTCTGTTATTGAGACTTTAACATCTTGAATCAGACTGTGGAGACCTGATCTACAACATTTTTTATTTCTAATGCTAGGCATAATCATTCAAGGGACACAAAAAATGACCAGGAGAGACAGAACTAAGGGCCTATTTTCTGGTATGTCAATAAGTAACTACTTGTCCCTTGTGCCAGAGTTTCTTTTCACTAAGCATTTCAGCCTGTCAGGTGGGACAATGGGCAATGTATACTGTTTTGTAACTTCTTCCAGTGGACATTAGGATGATGCTATAGGGGCTCAGGAAGGCCAAAAGGCTAGTCAAAGGCTAGGCAATGGGGCACTTATCAGAAGCATCTGGTTAGCAATTCAGTTGAAGAGACAGAGATCAATCACATCAACTGGACCTGTTTATATCATTTTCAGTAAGTCCAGATCTCAGCAGCTCCCAATCCACAGGTTATCCCTGAATGGAGTCTGCCAGCCAGCTAAAAATCTGCAGAGACAAATATAGACTAGAAACAGAAATTAAAATTTGTTCAGTATTTGGGCAAAGTGAGGAATCCCCAAAGTAAGGGGGGGGGAAAAACCCATTTCAGGTTCAGGTGAGTGTACTTATCTGGAGTCTGTTTGATCTGTGACAGGTGGATCCAGGTCTTATGAGTTTTTGATTCCCTGTATCTTATGTGCATTTTAGTTTACAAAAGGAAGTAAATTAGTATCACAATTTTATTGAGATCCATATGTTACAAAATGCAGTTAACAAATGTCTATAAGACAGCAGGAGTAGACTCATGCTGTTGGGATGGAGTAAAAGCTATAGCTTTAGGCTAAACAACGACAAAAAAAAAAAAAAAAAAACATTAACATTATTTTCTTGGTCCAGAGGATTAGATATACAGATTGGACAGAGATGTTTTTAGCAAAATGAGAAGCACAAGTTTATATTCAGAAGACAACCAAAGAGAAATTAAAACCTTGACATTGTGATTGAATAGTAAGCAGCCCGTGCTCCATCAGCTTATCAGAATTCCACTCATCAATGTTAAAACTCTGAATTTTGAAATTTTATAAGAATGCAACATAACATAGATGGAGGAAAGATAGCTGAAATACTTTTCATCAAATCACTTCCTTATAACATTATAACTTGCATTTACATACCTTAAACACTTCCTTAGACCCACAAACATATTTTTAGATATTCATAACTTAAACTTTTATATGTAAAGACCTTACATTTTTTTATCCAGTTAGCTACCTCAAGACACAGTTGGCTGACTACTGGGAGTAGGTATTTAAATGAAGGAATAGTAAAAAGTTACATTGAAATCTCTTTAGCTTTTAACATGAAGCCTGTGTGCAAGGCAAACCTGTTTGCCTTCTTAAACAATCTAGTATCTAGTAGTTTTAACTAACTAATGGATTGACTAATAAACTAACAGCGGATCTGTCTGTTCTCTGGCTGTTAAGCTACTATGAGCTTAGCCAGCAATGTGATCAGAGACTTGAGAAGGACCAATTGTAACTTAAATTAATCTATGTATTAATCAAAATGACAGAGATTATTAGTTAGTCTACCACCTCCACAGTTTCATGGTGGTTTCATGGTGTCATCGACAGGAAGGAAGGAGAAAGAACCAGGTCACTATGGTTTAGCATGACTGGGAGGACCATGTGGCTGGAAGGACCTTGCTCTGAGTATTGGCCTAATGGAGGGAAGCAACCCAATTGGAAAGCACATGCAAGTATTTATGAGGGATTTGGCTGGGAAGTAGACAAGATAGCTTAGAGGGTTAGTATTTGGCCACTTCTCTTCGGTCCAGCCCAAGTGTAGGCAACTTTATCTGCCAGTGAGTTTTAGTTTGGGAAGTAAAGTTTACTCCATGTCATTTTGGATATGTGAGAATTTGTTCATAAGGATGTTGTGGGGTAAGCAATTAACATTTGACTACATAGAACACATACACCAGCCCACCCATAAAACCCTACCCCAACTTTTTCTTGCATACAAGAAGTGTAGGGGTAAAGATGGAGCGGAGATTGAGGGAATGGCCAACCAGTGACTGGCCCAACTTGACATTGTCCCATGGAAATTAACCAACCACTGTTCCTATAACTGATATTCTGATATGCTTGCAGACAGGGGCCTAGCATAACTGTCTTCTGAGAGTCTTCATCCTTCAGCTGATGAAAACAGATGAAGAGACGCACAGCCAAAAAATAGGCCAACCTCAGGGAGTTCTGTAGTAGACTACCAGGTAGGATAGATGGAACCAGAGGGGTCAGGAACTCCACTAGAAGAGCTATAGAGTCAACTAAACTGGGCCAATGGAGCCTCACAGAGGCTGAACCAGGGCGTACATGGACTGGGCTTAGACACTCTACACATATGTAGCAGATACACAGAATGGTCAACATGTGGGTCTCCTAGCAGGAGTAGGAGCTGTCTCGGACTCCGTTGCCTGCCACTAGTCACTTTCCCCTAGCTGGGCTGCTTTGTCAGGCCCCAGAAAGAGAGAATGTTCTTAGTCCTGCAGAAACTTGAGGTGGCAGGGTGGGTTGGTACCCCTTGGGGACCTCTTCTTCTCTGAGAAGGAGAGGGGGGGGAATGAAAGAAGAGGGCGGTGAGGGTGGTTCTGGGAGTAGAAGAGAGAGGAAACTGGAATCAGGCTGTAAAGTCATCACATAAAAACATTAAAAAGAAAATGTAAAAAAAGGTATCAAATAAATAAAAATCTATTTTCAATCAAAAACATGAAAATAAAAAGTAAACTAGGAAAATTGACCCATTGTTAACTTGGCACACAAAACCCATTAAACCATAACCTTTTTTTTTTCTTGTTCAAACCAAAGATTTTATATTAATATCAGCATCACAATGTAAAACATGAATTACTTTAAACATTTAAAACATTTCAACACCTAAAATTCAAAATAATTTTAAAACAGTCAAAGTCTCTCTAAAAGTATCCAAGGTCCTGTAACTGATTCCCTGTTAAAAATGGTCATTATTTTTGCTCCAAGCAAGAGATTCAGATGAATCAAAGCAAAATAGAAACCCATTAGCTCACTGTCAGAAGTCTAGAATTCGGGATCTTTTGGGCTTTAAAGGGCTTAAACAAAATCATCTCTGTAGCTCTTACATCCACAGCACATGTAGCTCCTCTGATAGGCTCAAGTCAGCCCACTTCATATCAATTGCTTTTCTTGCTGACTATTCAGCAGTCCTGGCATCTTAAATATGCCTCAGTCTCCACTGCAAACAATTAAGACGAATCATCTTAAATGTTCATCTTAGTGACTTCTCCTGGTTTCTCACAGTGCCAAGCCTCATCTTATCTTCAGAACCCCTTCAAAGCCAATACCAACCGGAAGACTTACACAGCACCAGCTTGGTTGCAAGCAATAGGTACATCTTTGACCCCCTCTGGACCACAGCTTCTGTGCGTGTACCATGCAAAAACACTTCTGAGAAGCAATGAGTACTCAGTAACTCTTCTAAACCTAAGTTCCATAATCCTTTCAGAATTCCTCCCAAAGCACATGATCAGGTCTCTCTCGGCAACACCCCATTAGCTGGAACTAATTTCTATCTCATATTAGGTTTCTGTTACTGTGATAAAACACCATGACCAAAAGCAACTTGAGGTAGAAAGGTTTATTTCTTCCCACAATTCTCAGGTCTTATGCCATCATTGAGGAGCCTAATTCAGGTTTTCTTCACGATATTATTTCTTCAGTTCCTGCCTCGAGGTTCCTGCCCCAGTTTTCTTCAGAAATGGTGTGTGACTTTAGAGGTGAAGGGTTAAATAAACCGTTTTCTCCCTAAGTTGCTTTTCGTCGTGGTGTTATATCATGTAATAGAAATCTTAACCAAGACATTTGGGTTATGTTCCATGCTATATATTTTCTATATATTTCTATGTATTTATGTTAATTACCTTTTCTTATATCCTTTCTTTAAATTCTTTTACCTGATCTTGTGTTTTGAGATCTTCCACGTGTATTTGTATGATATACCAAAAGAACATTTAACAAAAGCAAATATAGAGCAGCAAGATTACTCAAAATAAAACATTTTCTGTACCACAAATAATTAACCAAAAGTCAACTAGAGAATTGGAGGACAATATTTAAAAACCATATATCTGATGATAGATTAATATTCAAATAGATAAAAACCTCCAGCCATTTTGTAAGTAAAGAAAGGTAAGACCATTAAAAATGGTCAACAGTGTTAAATAAAGGTTTTTTCTTCCACAGAAAAAACAGAAGACATAAAGCCTGCTAACGTGTGTGAGAGATTCTCAATAACATTGTTTATTTGGGAAGCACACACCAAGCTTTTCAGGTCCTGCTTCAGAACGGCTTTTGCTGAACACACCTGAGCTAAGTATGGCAAAGTCAGTGGGAATAAAAACTTCTTATGTGCTGTGTCAGGCATGCAAGTTTGTTTAATTGTGGTGGATATAGCATAGATGTACTTTACAGAAGTAAATCTGAATTGTTGTAAAATTCAACCATCTCAATTCTGGGCCCTGATTCAAAACATATGATATCAATATTTTAAAGAAAGATGTGTATTTTTTTGCATTTAATATAGCACTGTCCTTAACAACAAAGTATTGGCAACAAACTTGGTGTTCATAAACAGATGAATGGGCTTGAAATTTTTATGTGTGCATGTGTGCTCAGTGCTGTAAAGCAGGAAATTCTTAATTTTAGCAGAAAGGTAAATCTGGAAAGCATTGTTTTAAGAGATATAAGCCATCTCTAGAAGAACATAGTCTATATAATTTTAATCATATTTAGAATTTTCAAAAGTCAAATTCATAGACTCAGAAAGAATGGTAGCTGTCAAATCCTGGTAGGTAGGAGAAAGTTGGAGATGATAATCAAAAGCATACTAGCTTTCATTTTTGGCATGAATCAGTTCAGGTAATCTAAAAGACATGATTTCAGTTAAGAACATTGTACTATAAGGTTGAAATTTACTGAAAGGATATATCCTTTTGTGTTTTCATTATACATACTCATAAAATAAATTTATGGGTATTTTAATAAAGTTAATTATGATGTTATTTCTAAACTATATATGTATATATAATTACTATCTTGTAGGAATTAAACATATGTAACTATCTTGGTCAACTATATCTCAGTATAACTGAAAATGAAAATTTTTTATCTCACAATATTTGTAGCATCTGGAAATTAATTTTTGAATCATTTTGTCTTTCAAAAAGAGTGATGCTCTGCTTGACCAATTTATTTGAGTATTTTTCATTGTACTTTGGGGTAGCTTTAATGCTGTATTGTTGAGATTCTGTATCCTGTTATATTACTGCAAGTGATGATAGTGAGAATGTTGGTATAAACCTTTAATGCCAGCACTGGGGAGGAAGAAGCCAGCTTGGCCTACAGAGGGAGGTCCAGTACATTCAGGGATACACAGGGAAATATTGACATGAAAAACAAAAACAAAAGCAAGAAGTGAAAATTACCATGCTCATATTCCAACCACAACCTACATCTTTCCTGTGTAGGAAAAAGCTCAATTTCAGCTTCTTATATATACCTGCAAGTTGTTTTGTATCTTCCTAATACACCTCTGATTCAACAGTTAAGGATTTGGATGGATTTGCATTAGGATTTTCTGTACCTTCCTCTTTGCAGGATTCCTTACTCATTTTAAGAAAGGTTGTTCTAGCATCTGTGTCCAGGTTCTGTAGAGAAAGGATGTGCGCTGTTTCCAAAGCATTGAGTACCTGAGGCACACTGAAACTCAGACTGTCTTCAAACTAAAGTCATCAAAAATATAAGCACACCATCTGTAACAATTTCCCAAAGTCTTAATCCTTTCCCTCAAAGGAGTACAGGACTTAAAGAAAAAGTTCATTTTCAGGCTTTCAAATTTGTTATCCAGATTTTATGGTTATTTTTGAAATGATTCATTTGTTAGCATACTTTGCTTTACTTGAAAACCTCCTCAGGGCAGAACAACTTAATCCTTTCTCAGAAGGCAGTAATTTCTCTTTTTGAATAGGTTCCAAAACATATGTTACTGTGTAAAAAGATTAAACTCTTATCAAAAACTAGATTTTAAAAAATAGACATTTAAATTTATGAAGAATTACATCAACAAATCAAAAGAGCAAGAGTCAATAGAATCTTAAAAGAACCTCAGGCAGTATTGATTTTTTTTTCACTAATGGATATATAACTTGTATTTTATTGAACTAGAATTTGTTTTGCTGTTCCCTGTCCCTTGACCAGATGGCACAATATAAATTGTCTATCTTTGACACAGGCAAGGTGAACACATGGTTCATAGCAATCTAATTTCCCTTCATTCACACGTGTGAGCAAAATTTTCTCATCAAAGTTGCTCTCTGGCAATTCCTTTTAGTCAAGAAGTTTTTATATCACATGAGTATCCTATCCAGAAATTTAAGAACTAAATAGGAAAAGTGTATTTAAGTCAAAAACTATTTCCATCAGTCGTCATAAAATTGTATTCTGAAAGAAAAAATAAGAGGCCTCAGGCTATATTCAGAATGTGGATTCAATAAATAAAATTTAAAATTTTATTTAGTTTGAGACTCAAGTATAATGGATTTATAGTTAAATTCCTTGGTGTTCTCTATTTTAAACTTGTTTATTTGCTTTTATCACTATACTGTGTTTGTTTGGTTGGTTGGGATTTTGTTGTTGTTGTTTTGTTTTCCAAGACAGGGTTTCTCTGTGTAGTCTTGGCCATCCTGAACTCTATTTATAAACCGCTCTGGCCCCCACCTCGCAGAGTCGCATCTTCCTCTACCCCCTGATAGCTGGGACTACAGGTGTGCACCATTGTACCCAGTTTATCACAACACTTTTAAAACAAAGGTGTAAATCAAAGTCTTTCAATTATTTGTATTTTTGACAGTGAAGGTCTACTTACTTTGTTGGGTAATCCACTTTTTGTTGGATATATCAGGCAATCCAAGTTGAATTAAGATTTGTGAAAGTGCTCTAAATACATTTACTGACTTTGCATAGCTTAGTACCTGATCAAAAATTTCTTATGTTACAAGCACCCAATTTTTAAACTATGTAACTGTGTAAAGATTTCTTTGCCTTCTCATATTTAAAATGTGTAATCTACGAATAACTTTAAGATTAGTTTCTAAATTTAGTATTTGGATAAAATTCTAATACCATATCATAAATAGTAAGCCATTTAGATTAAATTTCAAAATTCCTTTAAAGTCTTTGATTAGAGGAAAAGCTACATGGATGTTTCCGGCAATAAAATAAATCCTAAAGATTGATCATAAAGTTAGCTATGATATTTACGTACTCTTTAGAAAAATTAGGAGTCATTAATCATTTATGTAGATAAGTGCTAATAATTCAGCAATTTGCTTACTCTTTTCTGGTGTAACACGAATATCATGATATATGTTACTAAAACATGTAGCTATGTGTTATATAATCTGTATTTATGTGACACAGCAAGAGAAGAATTATTGTTGTACACTTGAATATTTAGTTCATTTATTTCTTACAGTATTTTGAAGGAGTCCCTCACAAAATACAGCTTATTCTGCCCACCACATTTTTAGAAACAGAAATTGGGGTAAGGGATGCTAGAATGGCTCCACACCCGTGTGGGTGGGCACCCATAATACTAACTGAGGGGGATGGACCCACTATTAGAACCAAGAATGGCAGGGATAGAGCCCCACAAACCTCAGAGGAAGAACCCGATATCCTTGTCACCCCCTTTCTTCTGTTATATTCTACGGCTGCTCAAAAATCACTCCCGTTTTGCTATTAATTTAATAGGATTCCCCAGACAAATTTAGAACCATTACCTTAAAAACGGGCTTCTGCCCTTCCTCTGTTGCAGTGGCTGACAACACGGCCCCTTACAAAGAAGCTTGTCACTGGGGGCCCCTCAATATTTACTGATGGAGGAAAGAGGGGAGCCGCAGCAATGATACAGTACTCCTCTAAAAATGAGCTCCCCTCTGTTATCTGATTCAAAGATCTGCCCCACTACTCGCCCCAATATATGGAACCGTATGCTATCTACTGAGCCCAAAAGGAAGTCATTAGGCTCTTCAACCTCTTTTCAGAGAGCATATATGCTGATAATTTCCTCCCTTGGTTATCAAGATCCTTTGTCAAATTAGATGCCAATCCCCTTTCCCCTCTCCTCATAGAGATTTCCGCCCTTTTACGGGAAAGGGCCTCCCCTCCACATGTCAGGTCTTGATGTCCTTTGCCAGGTCGAGTATCTGAGGGAAATGCCCTCCCTGATCAGATGGGCACTGCAGGACATTCACAGCCTGCACTGAGCAAGCAAACCACTGCTATGCACACACTCATACAAATACAAAGGGGCTTCATGCCTGCTTCCCCCACACTCATCCCTGAGGTCCCAATCTTCCTCCAACACACCCCAACTCCTTTCAATGCTTTTCTGCGCTTCATTTCCCCATCCTCTGTCCCCATTAACATCTTGCTTCACGAAACCTGTGGTTATCCACAGGAAAGTTACAGGACTTTCCTCTCTTGGATCTATCCCTCACCTTTTGCCTCATAGAGCCCTCTCAAGTTTGCATCCCTTCAAGTTCATCGTCTGGCACCCTGCCTCATCCAATTTCTAAAACAACAGATAAGTAACATTGCGAATATCACTTCCAATACCAAACCATTCCCAACATAAACAGTGATGACAATGATGACACCTCTCCTTCATAAAACAGAAACGAGTGGTTGTGTGGCATGTGGTCTGTGTGACTGAGGAAGCCAGCATGGAGTTAGAGTGAGGTCCAGGCATGTTCACACCCTGAAAGTCTCAGTCTTGAGACTACCTGCATTCCCACTACCCCCAGCAAACGTAGTCTTGTGACCTCCAACCTCACAATTCTCAGGGTAGTCATGTAGCCTAGCACCCTGCACCTCCATACAAATGAAGCATTCCCAGCACCTCAGCCCCAGTCAATGCTGTTCACTCACCTGAAAGCCCCTACCCATTTCCTCAAGGTTTATATAGCCCCTATTCTGCCCCCCCACCCCCATAAAGAGAGCTGTATCACTGGAGGAGCTGTGTAACTGAACAGCTGTAACACGCAAGAGCTGTATCAGAGAAGGTGAGTCCCCCAGCCCCTTGGCACCCTCTGCTGAATGGGGATCTTGCATAATGGCCTGCCCAGCTAAGCTTCATTCCTTCAAGTTCAGCACCTGCAATCACAGTTGCCTGGATGCCCTGAATGAAGAAGAAGGCTCCGGTGTCCCATCTTAAAAGAAAGCGAGTGACTCCTTCTTGATAAAACTGTATCACTATTTTATTTCTATTTCTATTTTACTGCAACATTGGGAAATAGTGGCACATCAGAACAGTTGAGTTCTACCTATGACAATATTTTTTTCATACATGAAAGGCTATATTAAAATGAATGGCTCCAGTCTATAAGATTTCATTTATTACCAGTCTCTAAGAAATAAAACTGTAAGATGGAGACCAAGAAAGTGGTTGTCACATCTGACAATGATAAAGGGATACTTCCTAAAGGAAGGCATCAGGGGTTCTTTCAAGTGTTTTGAATCTTCAGCATACTGACATTTAATCCATAAATGTGCTGAAATTTTGTAGATCTATAATCTACATATCACATTAAAAATTATGTAACATCAGTGCTATTCAAATGTTACCTGCTCTTGACTCAGCAGTGTTTTAGTGGTATCATTTTGCTATATATCTCTCTGAATTTTGATCACAAAAAAACATTCTTTAAAAATGTTGTCAATGTGAGAAATCTCGGTGAGGAGGGAAAAAAAAACCATTATTTTAAAACTGTTAATGGAATTTAACCTTTAAAAAGTTCCTACTGCTGAGACAGAGTGCAATTCAGAAATAGGGCCTAGAGGCCCTTGAGCTGGAACTAACCAAATGACTCCTCCCTGAGGACTAGATGTCAGTCTATCAACAGAGCACCATACAAGCTTCCAAAGGAGTCAGACAGCCAACACTCCAACCTGGCTATGATGCCTATAAGCCATAACAACAACTATCGCGGGCAGGCATTAAAACCCTAATGATGCAGTATTGGCACAGATACCTTGGAAGCAATCAACAGCTCTGTAATTGAACTTGAGGAATGCTCAACCAAAAGCAAATCATGTCTGGTACCAGAAACCTAGACAACTACCTATGGCTAGTGAATTCATACATCTTGGTGGAGAACCAACAAAGATTGCTTTAATTCACAACTGCATTCTAGATATTTGTTTTTAAATACTCAGGTAATTGTAGTCCTCTATCCCTTGTCAAGAAAACTTCTCTTTGATAGAGAGGGAAAACATTACAGAAAAACACATCTGATCCAAATGCAGAGTGTGGAGCCCAGTCCCGATGAGTGCATTTATAAGACAATCCTGCACCTAATACTTGCGGATCGTTGCAGAGAAGGAGACATTTAGATTGTAAGAGCCAGAGACACAGTGAGTTTGCTGTGTGACTGTGTCCCCTACAAATGTCAGAAGCTAAAACCATAAAGTCTCACCAATGTGACTGCCTAAACATGCACAGGAGCAACACAAGTACTATACCAATAGACATGCCTCAACCTCGCACAAAGGACTGCCAGTAGTGAAGGAATGCTAAGAGCGGGAAAAATAGTTCTCCCCAGCGAGGAACACAGCTATTGTTGATCTTATACCAAATGATCATCCTTGAAAACATACATACAAGTGACATCATACAGACTGAACTGGTAGGTTATAATTATTTATTTAGGAATCCATATAGAGAGATATATGTACATATGTAAGTATGTATGTATGTATTGTTTTACAAAAAAATTAAAGGAGGAAATGATTTGAAGGAAAGCACGGAGGTATGTATGAGGAGGTCAAGAAGAAGGAAAAGGAAGGAGAAATTTATGTAGTTATATTATTTAGTTATATTATTACCTAAAAAAATAAAAGAAATTTAAAAGAACAGCAGCTTTTGAATGAGTTAAAGAATGAATGGAGTAACTTCTCTGACACTGCCTGTGCTTGGATGTGATCAGATCATCGAACTGGATTCTGGTCAGTCAGAAGCACAATCTTACACCCCTTACAAGAAACAAATATCAATTTTAATATGAATAGCTATGTTCCTTTCCTTTTCATGCTTGGAACCAATTGTATTCTTGTTTCATTTGTTGCTATGCAACCAAAAAGCATCCTTTATAATGACTTACAACTATTCACTTAGCTGCCAAAAAAAAAAAAAAAAACAAGATATTTATTTTCACATGTATTTCCCTTAAAAGCAATAAGCAAAGTTCAGGTAGAATTTGTGGAAGTTTTATTATTTTATTTCACTGTAATCTGAGTTTATCTCTTCCTGTCTGTATTGCACATGTTCTACAGCCTGCACACCCCTCCCTTAAAGCCCCCTTTTAGCCGCCACACGAGTACTTTATAATTGCCTGGACTGTAATCATTCATACTCCCAAATAAGGCTACATACGACAATTAGAAAGCATTATCTGCATGTAAGAACAAACCAAATACTGTATTTGTTTGGTCAAGGTACCTTAATATTTTTCAGTTTCATCAATATTCCACCATTTCATTGTCCAGAAAATGTAATAAATTTTTGCTATCTCATATTCCCATTATCCGTTCATCTGTTGAAGGACATTAGACTAGTTTTCCAGTGAGACTCAGGGCCCTCTGCCTGTCCTTCTTCCTCTAGAAAGGACAGTTATAATAACCAATAATGAGCGCTGTCTCGCTGGAAGAGTGGTATCGCTGTGTCATGAGAGAACCGTGTTGGTGAAAAGGCTGTAACACTAGGTCTGCTGTATCTGAGATGGATGGACAACCCCTCAACCCCCACCCCTGCCATCCTGTGCTCATTGCCCCTCCCAGCTAATCTTCATCATGGAAGCCGGCGACTGAAGGATGTTGGGAGAGCAGCATTCTGCGAGGCGTAAGTGGCATCTACAGCCCCTAAAATGTATTTTCCCCCATGTCATATTCAGAATTATTCACATATTTTTCTCACTTTCACAAAAGAATTTGATTTTTATTAAATTTAATAAGACCACCAGTAACCATAGAGTAGAGATGGAAGTATCATGAGATCCTCAGGACTTACTGTAATCAAATGCCTGCTCTGTCAAACTTAATTAATTTACAAGTTGTAGGCAGTATCTGTACTACTGTATCTATTTCATATTGATAAAAATGGTATTATCCTAATTTTAATCATTACTTATCTTTGTAGACCCTGGTTTGGGAAGGTCATATTTGTGTACATCGTTTTCATTGTGACCTGCTATGTGTTCTAATGCACACAAGCATTTTCTTTAAACTGTTGGTTCAAAACAACTCATAAAATGTGGGTAGTTTCTGTGGGTATTTTAGGTAGCCTGTGTGTGTGTGTGTGTGTGTGTGTGTGTGTGCCATATGTCCTACCTCCCCAAAGTATATGTATTTATTTTTTAGTGTTAGAACAACATTCATCTGAAAGACATTTTCCCAGTTAATGTGCTTTGGGCTTTTCTGGTCTCATTTCTCACCATGCAATTCAGACATGCAGAAACCATTCTACAGAAAGCACATGGCTGAAGACCAGAATACAAGTTCTGCAAAGGCAAATGTGAGACGGAGACTATACTTGGAAAGTCAAAGAACAATCTGAATTGTGAAGTGCTTTGGAAATATTGACAGCAGACAATAAAATATCAAAAGGAACAAGACATTGTTGATGGCTGCTTTTTACTAGGAAGATTATGAGTCATTGTTAGTTAATGGGCTACTTTTGTTCAGGGGACAGATGAGTTCTGTAATTTGCTAACAAATTAAAGCAATATTACCATTCACTGGCATTCTGAAAAACAATAACAACATTTCAAAAGAAAATATTTTAAGGATATTTAACCCAACACATTTTTTAACATTTAAGTCATATACTAATATTTTATGCTAATACCTTGAGGCTAGTATTTGGAAAAAGTAATAAAATCAAGCTTTCTCTTACATCCTTGTGAAAAGTAAGGTTGCTCCTTAGAACACTTGTCCCATCAGCCTGACATGTGAAATCAAGCTAACAGAATAATTGAGCAAATTTAATTGTCTGAAAATATTCTAGGTTTAATTTCTTGAAAATTAATAATGACATTGGTTTATGTTAAAAAGAATAAAATACTTTGTGAAATAGTAAAGATATTGACTATAATAATGACTATTTCAGTATTATATCGAAAACAAAAAATACACAATTTGTAACTTGTCACAGAATATGATACATACCTCCCAGAAAACACTAAAATTGAGTAAAATTGGAAATCTACCTTGGGGCCAATGAAGTTCCTGCTCCTTATGTTTACAAATTTAAAAACAACATATGAAGAATAAGCAGAAAAAAAGAAGCTGTATAAATATAGATAGATATGTATATATTTAAATAAATTATTTATGATGTTATGAAATTGCATAGCTAAAGAGGGGCTCTTACAGATTTGGTTTGCTGGTGTTCCCATATTATGTATTTGTAAACAAAGGTAAAAAAATGTGGACGTAGATATATTTGTATCTATCATAGTCTTAGTCTGCTTTCTTTTATGCTGGGGTTTAGACCTAATTTAATTGTGTGTGCATGAGTGTGTGTGTATCTGTGTTTGTGCGTGTGTGTGACAAGAATATGTGTGTGCCAAGGCAGTCAGCAGTCAATTTGTTGGAGTGGGTTTTCTCCTTCCACAGCAAGAGTTCTGAGAAATGAACTCAGGTCTTCAGGCTTGCTTCCCCTAGACAGCTTGTCTGCCCATCATAATATAGAACAGATAATTTGAATATTTTTTGTCCTGTATTTAGAGACTAACATATAAATACTGCATCAAATTTTAAAATAAATAAGGAAACTTTATTGTAAAAGATGTAATTTTGTACCAGTAAAATGTTAAAAATTTGGCACTTTTCCTTCAGTGTAGTCATTCTTTTAAATTATTATTAATTTTTATTTGTTCTTCTTTGATACATTATATCCCAGCTGCAGTTTACTCCATCCCATCCCCTCCAGCCTCTCTCTGACCTTTCCCTCCATCCATTCCTCCTTCAGTTCTCTTCAGAAAATGGCAGGCCACTCATGAATATTAACCAAACATGGCATATCAAGCTTCAGTAAGATGAGGCACCTTCCCCTCATGTCAAGGTTGATTCAGGCAACCCAGAAGAAGGAAAAGGGTCACAAATCAGGCAAAAGAGTCAGAGACAGTCTCCACTCCCACTATTTTTCTTCTAACACAGTTAGAATGCTAATTATTTCTAGGGGGAAAGGGTGTTTAGTTCTGATACAGACAATGCTTATAAACATTCAACTTCTAGGGCATCATCCATAATCTGTACAAGCTCACTGAACAGCAAAGAAAAAAGGGGAGGGGGAGAGTTGAAGAAAACAAATAATTAATACTCCATTAACCTTATATACCTCATTTGATAAAATTTGCAAATGTAAAAAATTTAAATGTGTATCTTCATCCCATTTAAAGAAACATGAAATAATTGAGAGTGTACTTGCATGTTATAAATTAATGATATAAAATTACAAAAAGAAACAAAACTGTTATATATAAAAAATATAAGTTAAAATGTTAATAGATTATTCTAAAGTAGCTTGAACATTAAGAAAATAGAAAGACAGAAATCAATACAACAGAAGTTATTTGGCATTTGATATAGGTAAAAAGAAGGACCCAGGAGAAGTTTAAGGAAGAGGTGAGAGTGACGTAAACACAGTACTCATGAATGAGTTTTATTTAAAAATTAAATTAATAACATTTTTTGTTGTTATTCTTGAAAAGCAAAGAAGCCATACATTATTGTTAAAATCTATTTAGAAGCCATTTGAGTTTCCTCAAGGTTTGTTATGACCTGAGGGTCTATAAGGTGTAATTTCATCCTGTGTTTTCCTCCACACACTTCTTGTGGTTTATGTTAGTCCACAGCAGCACTCCTGCAGATACGCATGCATTTCATATTCCTTTCAACTTTAGCTTTTACATTATAACACATGAAACTTGAAAGTCTCTTGTTTCACATTTAGGTTAGATATAAACTTCTTTGTGAAAACTTTTCCAGTGAAAGAGACAGAAATAATATTCGCTCAGTCAGTGCTTGGCAACCACCATTCATCATAATACAAGATGCAATCCATTCTGTTTTTGTAGAATGTTTATGCTCCTCCTTCTTATAAAAAAAGAGAAAGGTTTTCAGAGAGACTGTAACATCATATGCATTTGAAATGTATCTTGCTATCCACTGCATCACTGACCCCTAACCACAAAGCACCAGGAACTAGAACACATTTTCTAAGAATTTGATGGATTGTGATCATCAAGGAGAAACGGAAAGTACAGAAAGCCTGGTACAGCTGTGGCTAATGCCTCTAGGACAAGTGAGAGGACAAGTAGGTCTAATTCATTCTCTTCTTGGATTGCACCGTGAGCTGCCTCTACACAACATACCATTAAAGCCTCACACGGCCATTGTGACATCGAGAGCTTTTTCCAAGTGACTTCAGGGCCCTTGACGAAGTTACGTCTTCAAGTAAACTAGCTTGACATGCAACTTAAAAGTTCATAAAATGAAGTTCAATACAATGCTTAAAATGAAAACTTTTAGTAAAAGAAATTCTGTCTTAATTAATGGCCAGTTCTAGAACTTGAGAACTCCACAGCAAGGGCATTTATAACTATATGAGAGTTTAGAGTTGTTGTCCTGTATAATTGTGTTCATTAGTACAACCTTAATGCAGAAGAAAGCCAAAAATGTAGAAATATGTAAAAGACACACCATTATATTATTTTAAAAGAATTAGTAAATCATGAATTGCTATAAAATATTTGAATAAAAGAACAATTCAATTAAGAAAGAATAGACTCTCATAATGTAGAGTCTTTTATGTGAGGAAAGCATAATGATTTCTATTGTTTCTTCTTGATGTTAATGAAGGTAATTTTTTCACTCATAGGAGACTTCTGTTTAAATGCTAATTATGCAATTTACTTTTGACTAATATAAATTGATGACTCATTATGGTTAATAATATATGTTAATTAACAAGGCACATTAGTTAGAATGCTTAATATCAACCAAACATCTTATGGTTTATGTAGATAGATTTCTCTAGATTTATTAAGGATATTGTTTTCCTTTCAAACCTTGCAATGCACCAAAGCATTTACTTAATTCTAACATTTTTAAAGTATTTACCAGAAATTAATGCTGCATGTAATCATATAATTGGGCAAGTAAAATACTTTCTTATAAGGAATCCTAATTTAATTAGATCTTAAAATATTCTATGTAGTTTTTTCCAATAATTGCTATGAATTAAAAATAATACTATCTTTCTAAATTATATTTTTTATTTAATTTATGTATTTTTTGTTTGCGTTTGTGGTGCAGTAGGTTGAGCCCAGATCCTTGACATGTTATTCAACTATCTCACCACTATTTCATATGCCTACTCTCCAAGATTTACTTTTAGAAGTTGCTTGATGCTAGGGGTATGTCCAAATGCAAGCTAATACAAAACTACAAAGAAAATGGAAATGTGAGATAGAAATTAAAACACAAACAATAAATAAAATAAATAAAATTAAATTTGTATTATTAATAAAATATTTTAAATATTCTCATTATTACATACTATGAAAAGATATTTTTTGAAAGCTGGATCTGGAATTAGTTTAGAAGAGATCAGACTTGTCTATGTCTGTATGTCTGTCACAATTTCTTCATTCAGCCATCCTTAATAGACTGTTCCATGGCTTTGCTATTGTGAATATATTCAAGTACATGGATACGGCGAAGCCACTGATTTTATTCCATTGGATACATCCCCCAGCAAAATGGGTTGCTGAATCACTTCAAATTTTCAAAGAAGCTCCAAACGGTTTTCAACAATTCTCACCCCTCAAATAAAAATGTACAATTTTCTCTTTTATCCACATTCCCACCAACACCTGTGGGCGCAATAGCTTTTCTTTTTTGTATGAGTTAAATGAAAAGTTTAATACATGTAAATTATTTTATAAAAGAGTAAGGTTTAAGAGACAAATGACTTTAAAAGTAGACTTCCTAAGGTTCCTAGAAATAGCAAGAGGATCAACACACCTCTCTCTGTTACTTCAATCTGTGTGTGTTTCTAGATGCAAGGAATCAGTGAAGATTTTCACAACATGCATTTATTAGCTTTGTTTTAAAGAGTCACTGCAAATGTCTTTGTTTCCCTCTTCCTCATTGTCAGGTAGCTACCTTCATCCTCCTTAATATTTAATCTGCCCATAGGTTTAATTTATTGCAGCTTACTTTCAAGTCATTTAGTCTTAGATCGCTTTTGTTAATATATTTAAAGCTAGCTTTGCATTCATTCCTTTAAATTTGAGCATGTATACCTTGTTTTGCTTGCAAACTAAATCATTACAGTTGACTCAGTTTAAGTAGCTAATCCACCTCAGGCTCACATCGGGAAACCTGTTGTCAGAGTGTAGGTAAAATGTCCTCCGCCAGCTCAGATGAGGAATTGCCCAGGATCTCACAGTCACCATGGAATAGGGTAACAGTATAAGGAAGGAAGGACAGTAAAGAGGTTGGATATCAGCATTAGGGAAGAAAAGTGACCTGATTGGTTATCACTATAGGGAAGGAAGGATCATGATTCTTCTAGGAAATGACCCCCGAATTTGATACATGAAACAACTAAATTTCAAGAAGTTAAGAGTGCTTCCTTTGTGTAGATGTACCACAATTTCTGCATCCATTCTTCAGTTGAGGGGCATCTGTTTCCAGCTTCTGGCTATTACAAATAAAGCTGCTACAAACATGGTTGAGCAACTGTCCTTTTTGTGTACTTGAGCCTCTTTTGGATATATGCCTAGAAGTGGTATGGCTGGATCTTGAGGAAGCGCTATTCCTAGTTGTCTGAGGAAGGGCCAGATTGATTTCCAGAGGGGTTGTACAAGTTTATATTCCCACCAGCAGTGGAGGAGGGTTCCCCTTTCTCCATAGCCTCTCCAGTATGTGTTGTCACTGGAGTTTTTCATCTTAGCCATTCTGATGGTTGTAAGGTGAAATCTCAGGGTCATTTTGATTTGCATTTCCCTGATGGCTAATGATGTTGAGCATTTCTTTAAGTGTTTCTCTGCCATTTTATATTCCTCTACAGAGAATTCTCTGTTTAGCTCTGTTCCCCATTTTTTAATTGGATTACTTGGTTTGCTGCTTTTCAGCTTCAGCAATGAAAAATAAGGAAATCACAAAATTTGCAGGTAAATAGTGGGACCTGGAAAGGATCATCCTGAGTTAGCTGTCCCAGAAGCAGAAAGACACACACGGTATATACTCACTCATATAGAATGTAATATAGGATAAACCTACTAAAATCTGTACATCTAAAGAAACTAATCAAGAGAGAGGACCTTGACTAAAATGCTCAATCCCCATCCTGAAAGGCAAAGTGGAAGGACATCAGAAGAAGAAGAAAACAGGAAACAACCTAGGAACCTGCCACAGAGGGCTTCTGAAAGGCTCTGCCCTCAGACTATCAAAGCAGATGCTGAGGCTTATGGCCAAGCTTTGGCAGAATGCAGGGAATCTTATGAAAGAAGTGGGAAATAGTAAGATCTGGAGAGAACAGGAACCCCACAAGGAGAGCAACAGAACCAGAAATTTGAACACAGGTGTCTTCCCAGAGACTCATACTCCAACCAAGGAGCATGCATGGAGATAACCTAGAACCCCTGCACAGAGGTAGCCTATGGCAGTTTAGTGTCCAAGTGGGTTACATAATAATGGGAAGAGGGACTGCCTCTGACATAATCTGATTGGCCTGCTCTTTGATCTCCTCCCCCTGAGGGCAGAGCAGCCTTACCAGGCCACAGAAGATTACAATGCAGCCACTCCTGATGAGATCTGATAGACTGATAGAAGGAAGCAGAGGAGGACCTCCCTTATCAGTGGACTTAGAGAGGGGCAAGTGTGGAGAAAGGGGAGGGTGCCACCAGGAGGGAAGGAAGGAGGGGCTTATGGGGGGATACAAAGTGAATAAAGTGTAATTAATAAAAATAAATAGGAAAAAAGAGTGTTTCCTTAGGGCAGATTTGAGAATTTCATGTTTCCTTTTCTGCTTCACTAAGCTGACTTTCAGTCCTACACACATTTATTTTAGGGATAATTTTTTTTTAAACCAAAATCAAGTTTGGATGATTATTAGTATATATGTGAGTCACTATTTCTAGTTAGAACTTGTGTATATTTTAATGGATTTTTTTGAGAATTCATATAGAGTGTTTTGATCATATTCACTACTCCTAATTCTTCCCAGTTTCACCTTCTTTTCCCTTCCCACCAATATTATTTTTTATTTACTATCATTATCAGTTCCAATTTACTCTGCTCAAATACTCTTGAGTATGTGGATGTTCACTGGACTCTAGTCAACTTATCAGAGACTACACTCCAGAGGGTGTGGCCCTCCCTTCCCCCGTTGGCCACTGGCCCACTAAGACAAAAGGAACAGAAATGATGAATGGAATTCTTTGGATCTTGATATTTTGGGCAATCCTCTAGCTGGAGGTATTTTCCTTCTCCACTAGCAAAGACCACATTTAAATCTTCCAAGATATTCTGCACAGTAAATTTGTGGTCACCTTGTCCACTAGAGGTCTAATGGTCACATTTGTTCCATTTGTCTCTTCCCATGTATAAAGCCTTGGGTAATAAACATTTGGGAAAGACTCCCAATAATTGAGACACTGGTAGGAGAGTCCAATGTGAAGGACCCTCAACTCATGTTAGGATGGTCTTATCTGATGCTGTTTCTATCAGGCATTTGAAACTTTTATTGTCAGTTTTTACTGAGAGTTTAGGGTGATATATCTTTTTTTTTAATTTTTAAATGATTTTATACATTCACTTGTATCCCAGCTGTAGCCCTCTCCCTCTTTCCCTCCCAGTCCTCCCCTCCCTCCCTCATCTCCTCCCTGCCCCCTTCTGAGTCCACTGAGAGGGGGGTGTCCTCCTCTCCTTCCCTCTGGCCCTAGCTTATCAGGTATCTTCGATATTTCTCTAGTATGTTATTGATCCAGGAAACTTGTATTTGTTTATTTGTTTTTTTCCTCTTACTGATGGGGCTGAAGGCTAATCGGCAAGGAGTTTAAAGGTGGCAGTGGTCTGCCATCATTGTCTTATTTGAGTTTGCAATCCCTTTTCCAATGAAAGCCTTTCACAGCAAGAGCAAATAGATTTAGGAGTCTTGAGGGCAGTTGGCTCGTTTTGGGGGCAGTCTGATGTCCCTACATTTAAAACATTTTGAAATTGATCATGTTGCAGCTCCAAAGGCTTGGATGAGAGAGGAGTCCTGGTATGAGGCAGTCCTTATATCATCAGTAGCTATGATCCATTTGTCAGAATGTTCATTTTTAAGTCCTTGGCATGCCTGCCTGTGCTCTGGGGTCATTCTTTCCCAGATAAGATTGATTAGGATGATTGCTTTGCCTGTGGGTTTGTTATTTTTTCTGTATAATCTGGATGTCCCCTTAGAATAAAATCTAGGAGAGTCTCAGTTGGTTTTTGTTTTAGGAAGGCAAATGAAGAGTTCTCTCCAGGCCTGTGGACAAAGGGGTTAAAGAGTCTCAGGCCTAGAGTCCACACAAACAGACCAGCTCAAAGCAGTCAGCACAGAGGAAAGCCTGCTGAATCTCTGTGGAGACATTACCCTGGCCAAAGAGTTGGTCATAATTTTAGTTTATTCATTGAGCAGGGGATGGAGGGGAGTGAGGGTTGTCCTATTTGTTGATTATGTAATTCATTTTTCCTACACTGCATCTGACATTTTTTTTTAAATAGGACCTCCCAGTATACACACAGAAGGCTAGGGAGAGTCCTTTGCATCTCTCTCTCTCCAGTCCTAGGGAATTAAAAGGGTGCTGTTGAAACTTTGTAAAATATGTTGGGTCCATGGGGCATGAATTCCATCCTCTTAAATAGCTTGACACAACTCTTGAAATCTGTTGCCAGGAGAGGATACCAACACTGTGGATATTTTTTGTTACACATAGATTAACAGGAAGGATCCCTATGTGTGGAGTTTCTAATGGAATATTTTTTAAATTTACATGCTTTATAATTGTTGCTATAGCCTATCCTAAAGGTGTGTTACTCTATATCTGCTATCCAACTATTAGTTGAATTAGTCAAAACAATCTGGATTCCCTAAATTGCCTGATGCAAAGATCTTTATAATTATGTGCTATTATGGACAAATTTTAAAATCTAGGAACATTAAAATGAAGCATTACTATGAAAAAACGTACAGATGTGTCTTAGCAACCCTATGGATAAATAGCATCCAAAATACATTCAGAAACAGATAGGACATATGTGCTAACTATGACCAATAAATACATATACAGTAAAATAAAACCGAGTTCTATTAAAAAATAGTATGAGTGATCTCCTTATATAAAACCAGATCTATCTAAAGATTACAATGTTCGATTTACCTTTAGTATTTGAGAGGAACTTAATGTTCAATAAAATGGTGCTTATAAAATTATTCTTGGTAACTTTTTCTGGCTCATAATTCAATATTTTATATTTTACTATTTACTATTAATGTACAAAACTGTCCTATTTTTGCACATCGTTGGATATTTTCAATAACTATCTATCTTTTTCTATGTCTTTTCTTCTTAGAAATAGATATGAGAAAATTCTCATTGTTGGACTAAAAGAGGAATAGAGAAATACATAATAATATAATAATCTATATATTTTATTACCAATTTGAGATTGAAAGAAGAGAAAATCAGAGTGTGAACAAGCCGGCTTTCAGATTTTAAGCTTTACTTGATGGTATCATTATTTTCATGACTTACTTAGACAAGCTGCATTTGACTGTGAAGTGGCAGCCTGCTTACTTACAGTTCTAGTTATGTCCATGTACAAGTTAAATCTTTTCCCCTAGACCCGAGCTTTATACAGCACAGCCTTTGGAATAAAAGAAGGTAATGTGTAAGAGGCATTCAACATGAGTGTACTTTAGCATAAAATATGTTTTGAATAGAGAAAATAAGGTTTGTATTTAAAAATTATTTTAAATATTAATTTAATATAGAGAAAAATCTTACCAATCAAAACGGTAGCAAGAAATATGAGCATTTTTATCACCTCAAAGTATAAATTTATTGCCACATTTTTATTTCTAAAAACTCCAGGGAAAATAGATTTTTGCTCCCACCAAACCACTCAATCATAAAAATATAGTGTGATATATTTGCTTGAACTATGAACTTCTTTTATGAGACAAAGGGATTATGATGTTATACATAATTAATAAATGCTTCTGATTTTAAATCTACCTACTCCTTTTCACATAAAACTTCATTTGATTGATGTCCTGATGTATGTCTTTTATTATTTTTTAATAATTTTTTATCACTAAAGCCAGGTCCAGAATTTTGGTTTATCAATTATTTTTTAGTGTGTGTATCTGTGTACTTGTGGGTGTATGTGTGTGTTTGTTGTTATGGGTTCAGGAATAGCTACTCACTGACCACTCAGACACCACGATCAACTCAACAAGTGTTTATTGAACAGGAAGGAACTGACTGGCCAGGGTCACAATCTAGACTCCCGAGCCAGGCTACGACATTGGTCTACTACAAAAACAAACATGTTTGTTTGGTTGTTTTTTGTGTTTGTTTATTTGTTTTGTAACAAAACTATAACCAGATAACAACTAGGTAAGAAAACTGTAAGCAGGTGAAGGAAACAAACCATAGGCTGGTAAGAGCCAGGTAAGAAAAAGCGCAACAATAATGTAATGTAAGACGTTATTTGCTAGCTAGACAAAAGGAATCCCTTTAATTTGATTGGTTCTGCAGTTCTGAGGCTTCACAGAGTGTCCCTGTAACAAAGTATATAGAGTCTGAGGAATGAAACAATAGAGACAAACTTGGAGGCAAAATGGCTTCTGATATGCTGAAGGTTATAGCAGGTGTTAACAGAGGAGCCATGGTTATGGTAAGAATTATATTAAATCTCAACAGAGGGGCTATAGAATTTAAGCAGGTTACAACAATGTGATCTGCAGGTATGCTTCTACTCTGGTGTGAACATAGAAGTCAAAGAATAACTTTCAGGAGAAGGTTCTGTCCTTAAATTATGGATTCTGGAGGGTCACACTTGCGGAGTCAGGCTAGAGCGGCACGCCCTTTTAACCAGTGAGCCTTCTCAAAGGTTCAACTCTGGGTTAAGACGCACAGAAAATTAGAAGGCTTTAAATGTCACCAGCTTTCTCTCATTCTTTCAGGTTTACAGTGCTTTTGAAACATGTTTTATCACTTAAATTTTCTATAATAAGCTTTAGAAATCATATTTCAATAAGCAACATTGCTTGTATATATTTTTATTATTATCATTTATTACAATTTATTCAATTTGTATCCTAGCTGTGGCACCCTCCCTTGTCTCCTCTCAGTTCCACCCTCCCTCCCTCCCTCTTCTTCCCCTATGCTCCTCCCCTAGTCTACTGATAGGGGACTCCCCTTCTATCTGACTCTAGCCTATCAGGGCTCCTCAGGCCTGGATGCATTGTCTTCCTCTGTGGCCTGGCAAGGCTGCACTCCCCTCAGGGGAAAGTTATCAAAGAGCCAGCCACTGAGTTCAAAGAGACAGCCCCTGCTCCCCTTACTAGCGACCCCACTTGAGTCTATGGGCTACATCTGAGCAGGAGTTTTAGGTTCTCTTCATGCATTGTCCTTTGTTGAGGTATCATTCTCTTCAGGGCCCGCAGGGCTCAGTTTTTATAGCTCTGTTGGTCTCCTTTTGGAGCTCCTGTCCCCTTCAGGTCTTTCTGTCTCCTCTTTCTCTCATAAGATCTCCTGCACTCTGCTCAAAGTTTGGCTATGAGTCTCAGCCTCTGCTTCAATACAGTAGTCTTTCAGAGGCTTTCTGTGGTAGGCTCCTGTCCTGTTCCCTGTCTTCTCCTGCTCCTAATGTCTGTCGCGTTTGCCTTTCTGAATGAAGATTGAGCATCTTCCCTAGGGTCTTCCTTGTTTTTTAGCTTCTTTAGATTTTAGTATGTTTAGCCTATATTATATGTCTAATAACCACTTATGAGTGAGTATATACCATGTGTCTTTCTGTTTCTGGGTTACCTCACTCAAGATGATCTTTTCCAGTTCCCACCATTTGCCTACAAATTTCATGGCTTCTATATTTCAACAAGAGAGCAAATGTAGCTGTAGCAGTGGGTGTTTTCCATAATCTGTATAAATTATTGAAGTGAAACTTTAATTATTTTATCACAAAAGTGACATATGAGCTGGGAGCATAAAACAGAGCCATGTCACAGCAAAGGGCATCTCATTTCATACTCGAATGAAGCAGTGGCTTCCTCATGATTCACTAATATTTAAGACTACATCTATCATTTTAACTATATCTATACTTCAATATGTTTGGAAAGTTCTCTACATGACAGATAATTTGATTTCTGAATCTTTCCATAGGCTTAGCAATGTAAGCACACTGAGCTGAGTATTTCCTATATATGTAGTGCACTGGAAACAAACAAACAGAAAAGCAACTGAATTAAGAACCACTTGAGATTTTGGGCAAACAGGTAGGAGGAGAATGTGCTCAGCCCTCAGAAAAATCAAGGCAGCACAGTTCAGTGAAAATAGGAATTATGTACAGATGAATGCAGTTTCCAAAAGGAATGGGAAGGGAATAGTGGCAAAACAACAAGAGAAAGGAAGATAAGTGTCAAAATGTTTCATTAAATTAGAAAGACAGGACATGTGAACCAGCTACATTTGGTCACGTTGTTTCATTCATGTGTCCATTCCATCACTCATTTATTCAGTGCAGTTTATCAGATGCATTTGTACTGGTGGTGCACTGTAATTTCTCCTAGGTCCTTAGAAATAAAAGTAAACAAACAAATTCAGAACTCTATATCTTAATGAGTTAATTAAACTAACATTCTAATCCAGGGTATAAATACAATAAACAAATGTGTGAGATATTAGTTCTAAGAAGAGACAGGTATCAGGATGGGGAGATGGGGAACCGGGGGGGGGTTCTCTATCAGCTTGTCATAAGGTCTTCCATACTCAATGACTTGAGCAGTCTCCTAGACTTAGACATTGAAAGAGGAAACATTTGAGCAAAGGGACAGCACCTGGACAGAGCACAGTTCCCTAGCAAGGTGGGAACCTGACCATCGGTGATGAGCCTCACGGCTCTGTTTGTACTGGGTCTCTCCGTACACACTGAATTTGAGTGAGAAGCCAACTGGATGTGTATTGACTAGAGGAAGTATGAATGAATGGATTTTTAGTTAATAATATTTATTGTTGTAATGGATTATAAAATACTTATACATTTAAGAGCAGTCTGACACTTTTATGATAATGAAAAGAAAATACCATTGTGTTGAACATTTATTTAAGATCATTTGCCTTAAGTAACAAAAGAAAAAAAAGATTGTAAATAAAATTTAATTCCACAGAGAAAACATATCTCATTGATATACAGTTAAAGAAAACAGGTTGCATTCAAAGAGGGGGAAATGGATGAAACAGAGCGCAGGGACTCTAGCTCTAGTTACATTTTGTTGCTGTGCAAAATACCAAAATTGAAAACTACTTACCAAAGATTTTGCTTGGGCTCATGGTTCAAGAGAGGGAGTCCAAATGGCAGGGGAGGCATAGTAGCAGGGGACTAAGCCAGAAGATGAGAGACCAATTCTTTAATCTCTCTCTCTCTCTTTCTCTCTCCTACTTATTCCAGTGATGGATTTTTTTCCAACAAGACTTCACCTTCTAAAAGTTTTACAGCCTCTTCAAACAGCCCCCCTGTCTGGTGATCAAGCAAACAGGGGAGATTTCTCATTTAAATGGCCACATTAACTGATTAGGCAGGAGAAAAAAAATATTTTATTTAACATAACAATTACAATATAAATGTTGAACACAATACAGAATTTTTCTTGTATTTAGCCTCTTTCCTTGACTCTTCCTGTATAACTATTTATAAAAACTAAGGAATATTTCCAGCTTTTTTTCTAAATATTACTGACACATCTTCCAAGCTACTCAATCTGTTAAGCTTTATCAATACTGTCAAAAGATTTGAGACTCCTGGGTCAGAATAAAAGATTTTTCTACCGACAGAGGACATTATAGCTGCATGTTCATGCTGGTGTCAGTTTCTCTTGACCTGTAAGTTCACATGGATGGCATCAAGGGTCTCAGGTGGATGTTGTCTGCACAGTGGATTAATGTTCATCTGAGAAACACTGAACTTGGAGATTTCATCTCTTTCATAATGTTTCTGCCCCTGGTCATGGAATGAGACATTACCTCATCATTAAAGATTATTTGCAGCAAAAACATCAGGGAGAAAGGCTTTGGTAAAAAAAAAAAAAAAAGAAAGAAAGAAAGAAAAAAAAAGTGGTATCTTGAATTACAATAGTAAGAAATAGCTTGCTAGAGTCTCAGGCCTTATGGAAGATATGGTGATATTAATAATACCTCTGTTTACCTTCAAAATTGTAAACACATATAAAGCACTTAAGATGTTTTCATATCTCCCTCATGCCATTAAATGCAACTTTAATATTGAATTATTAAAAATCCTATGACTCCTTTTTGTGTTAGTTTCTTCTTTGTTGTTATAATGAATTTATATTGGTTATTAAAATGAATTACTATGAGTGTGGTGTTATTATGTAACATTCTTGGAGGGTAGAATTCCAAAAGCATTATCACTGAACAAAAGGAGGATATTGGCAGGTTCTACTTCTCTGTAGGCTCCAAGGAAGACAGCAGTCCTCTCCTGTCTAGTGTCTTCAGGCTGCCAAACTCACTTGATTGCATCTGAGATTCCATTTCTTGTTTTCACAGTGGTATTTCTTCTTTTGCAGTGTGATTGTGATTCACATACTGTAAACTCTCCCTCAATCTTTCCCTAGCAAAGGTGCATTTACCCACTGCATGCCTCTGGGTCCAACCTTCACATTCTCAGCTTTGTCTGTAACAACTGTAAAGTCTCTTTTTAATTTTCTGTCATGTGTAGTGGCATTTTTAGTTACTACTAAGAAAAATGGTAGTATTTTTTTAAATATGAGTGTATAACTGGATCACAACTGGATAATGAGAAGTAAAGGAATAAATCATACTTGACCAATAGAACTAATAACATAAGAAATAAATTATCGTTCTATGGCTTTAATAAATCTCCAGTGGTGCATTAAAGCCCACACATATGTTTTCAGAGAAACACAAAATCTGACCTTAACTTTTTATACTCCTAATAAAATTACTAATCAATTCATAGAGATTTGAAATAAAATCTACTGCTGTATAAAATAATTGCTAAGTTACCTCACATAAAATTTTTAAAGCTTATGAGGAAACTCAGCATTGCTTTTCCCCTTCAGAATAGGTCAAAATAATGGACACATTTTCTAATACGCATTTTGGAAAATTCTAGTAAAAGTCAAGGTATTTTTGGTGGTTTATAACCTAGAGATTAGAGACAATTAACAATAATCTCACTTCCTATGCTTGGGATCTAGTTAACTGTTACTTCTACTATGTTGAAACTAAGGAATAGCTATAAGGGAGAGGGAAAAGTATTTAGATTCTAAGGAGATGCCTTCTCTCTTCTGTTTCTAAGAATATGCAAGCGATGGTGCGTGCGTGTGTGTGTGTGTGTGTGTGCGCGCACACACACACTTAAATCTGAATACAGCTTTAAAAATAAATTTAAGATGGTGGCCAGGTGTTATGGCTTATGTCTATAATCCCAATACTTGGAAGGCAGAGGCAGGAGATCTCTGAGTTCCAGGTCAGCCTGGTCTACAAAGTGAGTTTCAGGCCAATCAGTGCTGTTAAACAGAGAGACCCAGTCTCAAAAAAATGGAAACAACCCAGATGTCCCTCAGTTGAGGAATGGGTACAGAAATTGTGGTACATTTCCACAATGGAATATACTCAGCAATTAAAAATAAGGAAATCATGAAATTTGCAGGCAAATAGATAGTACTAGAAAAGATCATTCCGAGTGAGTTAACCCATACCCAGAAAGACATACTTGGTATGCATTCACTTATAAGTTGCTATTAGCCATATAGAACAGAATAATCTAATACTACAATCCACAGACCCAAAGAAGTTAAGTTATAAAGATGACCCAAAAGAGGATGCTCGAATCCCACTAAGAAGTGGAAATAGAATAGACATCATAAGTAGCTGAAGTGTGGAAACTGGGTGGGAGAGGGTGTGGGAAGGGAGCGAGGGTGAGGATCAGATGTGGAGAGAATGGGGGTGAGCTTCGTGGAAGAGAAGGGAAACTGATTTGGGGCATCTCTAGGACAATCTAGAGACCCTCACAGGATAGGCCTCTGAAAGGATATGGGGGAGACTCTCTCTGAGACTCCTACCAGTGGGGAACATAGAGACTGAAGTGGTCACCTCATAGCCAGGCAACATTTCCAGTGGAGGGAGGCAAACAGCAACCCACCCACAGAAACTTCAACCTAAAATTTACCCTTTCTACAAGAAATGCAGGGATAAAGATGGAGCAGAATTGGAAGGAATGGCCATTCAATGACTGGCCCTTCTTGAGACCTACCACAGAGGAGAAAGACAACCCCTGACACTATTAATGATTCTCTGCTATGTTTGCAGACAGGAGCCTAGCATAACTGTCTTCCAAGAGGCTCCATCCAGCAGCAGATCAATATAGATGCTGAGACTCATACCCAAACATTAGGTCGAACTCAGGGAATCTTGTGGAATACTCAGGGATAGAAGGACCCAGAGAGGCAAGGAATTCCAGAAGACCATAAGATTCAACTAACCTAGGTCCATGGCAGTTTACTGAGACTGAAGCATGAACCAAAGAGCAGACATGGACTGAACTTAGACCCCCAACTCATATGTAACTGATGAGCAGCTTGGTCTTCATGTGGGTCTCAATTGGATCAGGGGCCATCTTTGACATGGCCTCAGTTGCCTGGTTTTAAATCATTTGCCTCCAGTTGGGCTGTATTGTTGACCTCAGTGGAAGAGATGTGCTCAGTTCTGACATGACTGGATGTGCTGGGGTTGGTTGGTGAGGGAGGTCTCTTTCTTTCTGAGAATAAGTGGAATGGGAGAGAGGAAGAGGATGGGAGAGTGGGGCTGGGAGAAGAGGAGAGAGGCAGTGTGTTCAGGGTGTAAAGTGAATAAATAACTTTTAAAAATTAAATCTGGAATTATTTTTTTCCCTTTTTTTAAAAATTTTTTCATCAATTACACTTTATTCATTCTGCATCCCCCCATGAGCCCCTCCCTCCTCCCCTCCCAATCCCACCCTCCCTCCTCCCTCTGCTTGCATGCCACTCCCCAAGTCCACTAATAGGGGAGGTTCTCCTCTCCTTTCTGATCTTAGTCTGTCAGTTCACATCAAAAGTGGCTGCATTGTCCTCTACTATGGCCTGGTAAGGCTGCTCCCCCCCCAGGGGGAGGTGATCAAAGAGCAGGCCAATCAGATTATGCCAGAGGCAGTCCCTCTTCACATTACTATGTAACCCAATTGGACTCTGAACTGCCCTGGGCTACATCTGTGCAGGGGTTCTGGGTTATCTCCATGAATAGTCCTTGGTTGGAGTATGAGTCTCTGGGAAGTTCCCTGTGTTCAAATTTTCTTGTTCTGTTGCTCTCCTTGTGGAGACCCTGTCCTCTCCAGCTCTTACTATTTCCCAGTTCTTACCTAAAATTCCATTCACTCTGCCACCACCACTACTAGTTCTAGAACTGATGCAGGATGTTCCAACTAGGGTGTTAAGGCTTCTCATAATATTTCCTATAAGCCCACACCTGTTTGTCTATATCCCCCATTTTTATTCATTATTAGCCAGATAGAGCCAAGTAATTGTGGTAATGATACTTGCTTTTTTGCCCAATGCTGGAATGCTAGTAAATTTAGGTATGCCCTGGTTACTCGCATGCCTCACTGCATGCCTGTGCCCGTTGATGCCCCTCACGCTATGACTTTCTTCAGACAGAAAAGGGATCTTGGAACTACAGCCACCATTGTTACTACCATCTCATTGGCGGCTGTTGGAGCTACCACCGGGGCATTAGCCATGAGTCATACTGAGCAGACTGCTCAGACCCTCAATAATCATTTAGCCAATGTAGCTCATGCCTTAGTTGTACATAAAGGAATTAATGCTCAACTAAAAGGAAGCTTGATGGTGTTCAATCAGAGGATTGACCTCGTGCAGGAGCAAATTGATACCCTATGGCAAATCGCTCAACTTGACTGTCAATGAAAATATGCTGGACTTTGAGTCACTAGCATATAACATGAGAATTTTTCCTGTGCTGCAAATCTGTCTAAACAATTGTCTAGCTATATTTTAGGTAATTGGACTGGAGAATTCGATACTACGATGGAGCAGCTGAGAGTGGCCATTGTCACAGTAAATTCTACCGGAGTGGACACAGGACTAGCCACAGGATTATCAACATGGATTGCTGCAGCCAGGAATCATCTGAAGGAATGGGCGGGCATGGGAGTGTTAGCAGGCCTTCTGGTGTTGGTCTCCTTGGTTTGCCTGTGGTATATATGCAAGATTAGAGTCTCACAACAGTGTGATGCAGCCATGATCATTCAGGCCTTTACAGCCATTGAAGCAGGACATTCTCCCCAAGCATGGTTGGATACCATAAAAAGCTAAAATGATACGCTCAGGATGCGAGGCTAAGCACTGCACTCAGGGTCAGCCGCTTTCGGAACCAGAGAAGAGCATGTCTGATTGCATGCGGGTTGATGCCCCAGGTCCCGCCTCTGAGAAAAAGGTATCAGACGGGTCTGATGCTCTTTGGGTGGATGACACCTAAATGAACATCTGTACAAAGTCCCAATTTATTTCTAATATCAGAGATCAGACCTCTACTCTTGCCTGATGCGTCTAAAACAAAAAGGGGGAACTGTAGAGAGCTGCGTAATGCTATGCCTTAAAGATGGAGCTGGTTTCTGCCTTCCACCTTCCCGATGGTGAGTGCTCTCTGTCATGAACAATTCCACATTTGGCTAAGGCTGAGGATATGGCTTGCTTCCATGTATGTGGACCTATCTGCATTGCCCACGTGCCACGCCTGGGTTGGCTACCCAGAGGCTATTTAAGCTGTGGGCTGGCTTTCCCTAGGGTCCGAGGATTGTTCAAGGTTCCTGAATAAACTGCATTGAAAAAAAAAATTAAATCTGGAAATTTAGTTTCTACTCAGAATGATCTTTAAATCCCCCTTGTAGCTTTTCACTCATCTACTTAAAACAGCTTTCCTAAGTTTTTTGTTGCTTTTGTTTGCTTGTTTGTATGTTTTTCCTGGAACATTTACACTTCTAAATTGGTAGAAGCAAATATTTACATTTGTTAGTTCTTGTCCTTGGAAAGTCAAAATGTAACCTTTTACTAGAAACATAAAAATTCTTGAACTTGTGGTTAGATCTGTGCTGTTAGGTGCTAGATACTCAACCAGTTCAGGCAGCATTTTATCCTGAGGTGGAAAAGGTTCTGGAATAACTACCTTTCTAATGAGAGCCTTGTCCTCATCACTGCAATCTTTTGGTGCCTAGGTTGCTATGTTGGCTCTGCAACAGATTTGTAAAGATGCCATAGAGATGGTAATGTTCTACAGAGCCTAAATTATCTATTCTTTATCTCCTTGGAGCCAAGATTATTAATGTTTGCCACAGATCATGAAGAGCTAAAGTAGTTTAAACATCAAATACCCATCAGACAAAGAAATGCAGAATCAACTGAAAAAGACTGTTAAAAGATAGTAAGTATCCATGCATGATTCTCCAACCAAGGACCATACATGGATATAACCTAGATCCCCTGCTCAGACGTAGCCCATGGCAGCTCAGCATCTAAATGGGTTTCCATAGTGAGGGGAACAAGGACTGTCTCTTATGTGAACTCACCCCCCTGCCACCCATGAGGGGCCACAGAGGAGGACATAGCAGCCAGTCCTGAAGATACCTGATAAGCTAGGCTCAGATGGAAGAGGAAGAGGACCTCCCCTATCAGTGGACTTGGAAAGGGGCAGGGAGGAGATGAGGGAGGGAGGATGGGATTGGGGAGGGAATGAGGGAGTGGGATACAACTGGGATACAAGATAAATAAACTGTGATTAATATAAAAAAGATAGTAAGTAGGTTAGACTACTAGGTTAAAAGCATCAAGGTTAAATTAAAAGTTTAAGTATAAATCCATGAATTCATAGTTTTATGATTATTTTACACAAATGAAGAAACTGCATAAGTAGAATAAGATTTTGCTTAACCTTCAATATCACAGAAGCAACTATGGATATTGCTTGAGTCATTATGATATGGTTTTCAAAGCATATGGGTCAACTTTCAGCTTTAGAAAGTCCCCTGTTCTAAATTAGGGAAGCTAGTGATAGCTAACAAACACTGGGCTTATTAAACTGGAGTAAACATGTTTATGCAAGAATGTATAAACATAGGCAAATTAAATAAATGCCAGGTAACTCATCTGATATGAGTTTGATATATAATTAAATGCAATATAAAATGATAACATATCATTTTATAAATGAGAAATGGAAGAGCATTAAGAATTTTGCTGATGATCTCACAGTTCATAAGCTTTAAAGACAGAATCCATATCTCATTAACAGGTCATTCTCTTAACTCCTTGTCTAGGAAACACAGTACTTATGGACAATAATAACTATCTCCAAATGTGTGAAATAAAAAGAATATTTGACAGTTGTTTCAGAAAGTATTATAACAATAACACCAAAGATGAAATTGACTTTTATTAACATATAAAGAAAGCTTTTGTTGACAATCAAAATAAATGTCAAATGTGGAATGGGTTATATTTGTTTTCTGATATCATAATAAAGTAATTTCCCTCAATATTTGTGACTAATTATTTTAAGGAATAATCTAGTGGAATGATGTGGAACAATGATAACACAGAGGAAGGAAGGAGTGAAATGTGGATCTGCTGTGGTGTCTCTTGCTGATACAACCATTCCTTTTGCCTTGGAAGAGGAGAGAAGCCATGATTGCCAGTAAGAGACACCTTATAGCACTGTGTGCTGACAGGGAGCTTTAGCTCTCATCTTAAAGCACAAGTAATGAGTCACGTTTTCATTCCCCACTGTTATTCACTTAGGCTTAATGATGACAGCTATGGGAAGTTAAGACATTTCACTCTATCAAGCAAAAAGCGACAAGAAGACATTGACAATGCCAGCTTTCTCATGATAAATATATATTTTAAATCAATGCTACTCAACTTTCTTTGGGAAATTAATGGAAATTATTATTCTGTCACCAATCGTTATTCTCTTTCTGTATAGATCTAGGAGACTTCCCAAAGAGTTACTCAGCAAGACATTCTGAGCTTCAATACACAGTTGGCAATGACTTCCCACAATTTGGCTATTCAACAGTGGGTGAAACACGAGAACAAAGCATTAAATGAGGATATTTAAAAGGCATAATCACTCTAAATTAAGGCATAGAGATTTTTATTGAAATGATCAGTTTTTATCTAACCTTATCTCCTAAAAATAATGCTAGTCATAGAGATGTGTTTAAAAGTAAAGGCAATTGGAATGTAAGTGACTGGTTCAATCTCCCATACTGAAAAGAATGAGATTATTGCTTATATATAGACATAGAAACTACGTTTTAATATTAATAATATTCATGACATCTTAGTTATTCATTTTTTAAATAATTCATCTGTGGTCTTTACTGCCTCATAAGTAGTTAGTAAAAATATATCCCTTAACGGTTTTAATTATTGCACAAAGATTTATTTTTAGCTTTTTTATTTGGGTTCTGGAATATTATTTTCCCAGCATAATGCTCATCATAGTGCTGTATTTTATAATTGAAGGAAATGTACACACATGAAAGGTGAGTGCTTTCACCAGACAGCTTTAGGTTCCATCTGTGAGAATTATGAGTTTGATTTGACAAAGGAAGTTAAGACCAACAAACAAACCCCTTGTCAAGCTAGTAATAGATAAGTAAAGACTAAAATGCAAATTTTATGATAGCTACAACCTTGCATTAATATATATTTTAGTATTGACACAGACATTCATAAATTGGATCTGATCTGAGTTTGTAATTATTTTTCACATGAGAACCCATTGCTCTGAAGGAAAAGAATCTTTTGGATGTAGAGACATAACATGATTCCTAATATCAATTTGTTTTCAAGGCTTCATTGTTTTAGTTTCTCATATGCTTACATTAGTGTACATGTCAGTGTTATTGTCAGTTTGGCACAACCAAGATTCACTATAAAAGAGAGAAACTCAATTGAAGATCTTCCTCTATCATATTGACCTTAAGCACTGTCTGTGAGGCAATATCTGAGTTGGCGATTGATGGACCAAAACGTTGCCCCTGTGGGTCACAACATCCTTAAGCAGGCTATATAATAAAACTATGAGAACCTAAACCCATGAGTGATCCAGGAAGTAGCAGTCCTTTATGCCTTCTGTCTTCAGGTTTCTGTATTGAGTTCCTGTTATAACTTCCCATGACAGATTGTGACTTGGGCATAAAAGCCAAATAAACCATTTCCTTCTCAAGTTGCCTTTGGTTTTGGTTATTATCACAGCATCAGAAAGTGAGGTAAGACAAGTAGATAGAGATGGTTATACACAGCCATGTTTTAAATCAGTGATACCTACTGCTATTGAAATTTGGGTAGAAGTATGAGCTTAACTAGTTACTCTTCTTGGGGATAACATGAAATAAATCTCCAGGTATGCTGTGAGCTTTTGCGTTTACTTTAAGTTTACTAATAAATAGATTTGATCCAATTTATTATTAGATGTTATATTACAGGAAACTATATTGTATCCCAGTTTCACTATGTCTTAGCAATTAGGTCAGTGTTTCCAGTTTTTAGAAATATAATTTTCATTGATTATCAATATTTTCATAATATACACCTGTTAATACGTGAGCTAAAATCTATCATGTTCCACATGACAGAAGTTGTACTGTCAATATGGTTACTGGACCAATACAAATCTAGATTCAACGTTATGTCTCTTAAAATTCCAGCATACCTGGGCAATACAACCCTATAATCCACGACTAGTCAAAACAATCTTAAGTAGAAAAAGACACAGCCAAAGGTATAATACTTTTTTCTCTATCTCAGAATATACTACAGAGCAAAAGCAGTACAATGCTGCCACAAAAATAGAAGTATCGGTCAAGTGGAATGTAAGAGAAAAACAGAATCAAAACCATTTAGCTCTGGACCTGTATGTATTTTTCTTATAATTGTTTAAACACGTATATATTTAATAAAGATAGTCTATTCAATAAATAATACTAGAAAAAATAGATATCTGCCATCCAAAGGATCTAGGCCCATATCTTTCAGTTTTCCAAAAACAAATTAAAATTGTATCAAAGACCTTAACTTAATTCATCTTAACTTAAATACACCCAATGAAGTATCTAAAGAGAAACAGTGAAAATACTTCAGGATGTAGGATAGAAATTTCTAAATACAGTAACAATAGTACAGAAAGTAGCCTGAATAATTGGCAAATGTAAACACATGAAATGGAAAAGTTTCTACACAGTAGTAAAAAACAAAAACAAAACACACAAACAAACAAACAAACAAAAACCCAACTGAGTGAGTAGACAACAATGACAGAAACTCTTTCCTGGCTACTTCAGACAAGGCATTCATACCACAAATATATACCAAATTCTTAAACTATAAGCACCAATGCAGCAAAACTACTGATTAATAAATGGTCTAATGAGCAGACAGATCTCAAGAGAAGAGAAGAAATACAAGTGCTCAATAAATGTTCAATAGGTGTTTAATGTCCTTAGCTATAACGTAATTTTTTTTTCTTTTTATTAATTATACTTTATCCACCCTGCTATCAGGTAAATGTTAATTCAAACTACTCATGGATTCTGTCTTACCCTAGTCAGCATGGCTGCTGTCAAGGAAACACATGCTGTTGAGAATATGGGGAAAGGGAAACACTTATTCACTATTATTATGGTAGAAATTGGTGTTTCCATTAAAAAAAAAATCAAAGTGGAGGCTTCTCCAAAAACTAAAAACTGAATTATTTTATGGCACCTCTCATACTACTCCTGGGAATACACCCAATGAACTGTTATCTTGTCACAGAGATACTTGTACATCCATGTTTAAAGCCACTTTTGTTTTCAGAGTGGAAACATATATTAGAAAAAGGATTTCAATTAGACCCACCCCTAGAACCCACAAAACCTAGATTAACTGTCCTTTCTAGATCAATGAGGGCAGGCAGAAGGACCTGAATCTCGTTGGAAAATTAGTCTAATGTCCTTCAACGAATGAATGGATAATAGAAATGTGATATATAATAAATGGTAAATTTGTATTCTGTTGTATGGACAATGCAATTATAAAATATTGATGAAACTATGAAACTGAAAAATATTAAGTAAGGTAACTTCACTTCAAACATATAAATACTACATTTGGATTGCTCTCATCTGCAGATATTGCTTTCTAATTGTCATATGTAGAGTTATTTTGGGAATATGAATGATTAAAGCTCAGGAAATTATAAAGTACTCATGGGGTGTGCAAGAAGAGGCTTTAAGGGAAGGATATGAAGGCTGTAGAATACATGCAATATGGACAGGAAGAGGTGATACTGGGAGCATCAATTATAGGAATGAGGGAGATAGGATATAAGAATGTGTTGTGTTGAGGAGAGATAAAAAAAAACTACATATGAATATACCATAAGGAAACCTGTTACCTTGTATGAAGATTAGAAAAATAATCAAAGCTATCAATTTATTGCCTTTATTTCATGTCATAAAAGGCTTTATTTTAGAAACACATTGGTAAACACTTCATGCTAGATTTTAGGGAATAATTTTAGAGAGCTTCAATGTTAGAATCTGAAAATTCACTTGTAACAGTAAAAATCAAATCAAGTAAAAATGAATCTCTCTATTTGACTGAATGACAAAACTCCATTGGTTCCTCTTGAAGATGGCAGTATCAACGAATAATGCAGCAGAAAAAAGATGAGCTCATTATATATGTAAATAATATTGTTAAATTTTGGAGTTTCTGGAATTCTAAAAGGAAGACTGATTGACAGTGAGATTTTTTTTTTTTTTTTTTTTTGGAAAACAAAACAAAACAACCAGTATGCGATAGAAACCAGAGTCGAGTAGCCTGGTGATACCCATTCAAATTACAGTAAAATAAAATAATGAAACTTCCACAAACTCTACTTCAGCTTTGCTTAATGCTTATAAGGGAAACATAACACAATTTACAGGTCAAAATATCTTGCATTTAGGCAGCTAAGTGAATGGTTGTAGATCATTATAAAGGATGGGTTGTGGTTGCATAGCAACAAATGAAACAAGAATACAACTGAATTCCAAGCATGGAAAGGAAAGGAGGATAGCTATAAATATTAAAATTGATGTTTTTTACTTGTAAGGAGTGTAAGACTGTGCTTCTGACTGACCAGAATCCAGTTTTTATGAGTACATCGAAGCACAGCCAGTGTCAGAGAGGTTACTCCATTCATCCTTTAACTCATTTAAAAGCGGCTGTTCTTTTATTTTTAATTATTTTTGTAAGTTTATTTATTTATTAACTTTACAACCTGAATGCAGCCCCCTTCCCTCCTCTCCTCCAGGTCTCCCCTTCCCACCCTCATTTTCCTTTGCCTCTTTCCCTTCTCAGAAAAGGAGAGCCCTGGCCCCCTATTAACCTACTCCAAGCTAGTATAGCTTTCTCCCATTCTCATTTCCCACATCATACATTCTTGTTAATCATCTCCTAGATCCAGTTCATTTCTCCTGGAATTTCCTGGTCCTTTCCTCATGGGTCCATCCTGCCATCCTGTCCTTTCTTTCTCCTCACCTGACCAGGATACCTCACCCTATTCTCTGCATTGTTCCGCATTAGCTAGCTGGCTTTTATTGGCAATACAGAGAACAAATGGTGACATATTTACACAAACTTGAGACAGGAGATGCTTAGAATAAATACGACAATGTAATGTCCAGATTGAAAGCACATAGTGGGGTAGAGAAATCAGTGTTTGAAGGAACAAAGTTAAACTGTCCACTGTCCACAAGAACATTATGCCTGACTCCTTTGGAAGCTTCCATGGTGCTTTTTTGGTAGAATGAAAGCTAGTCCTCAGGGAGGAGACATCTGCTTACTTGCAAATTTGGTTAGTTCCTCCATGCCCTGTTTCTGAAGTGCAGTATCTTCACCAGTAGGAACAACAGTTTTTGTTGTTGTTTGTTTTTTGTTTGTTTGTTTTCATATTGATGGAAGTTCATTGAACGCCATAAACTGGACTCAGAAGCCAGACTGTGATAACGGTCTGTTTCTTTTCTTTTCTTTTCTTTTCTTTTCTTTTCTTTTCTTTTCTTTTCTTTTCTTTTCTTTTCTTTTCTTTTCTTCTCTTCTCTTCTCTTCTCTTCTCTTCTCTTCTCTTCTCTTCTTCTTCTTTCTTTCTTTCTTTCTTTCTTTCTTTCTTTCTTTCTTTCTTTCTTTCTTTCTTACAATTTATTCATTTTGTATTGCAGCTGTAGCCCCCTCTCTCATCTCCTTCCAATCCCACCTTCCTTCCCTCTTCTTCCCCTATGTCCCTCCCTAGGTCTACTGATATGTTCTCTGATCACCTCCCCCTGAAGGGGGAGCAGCCTTGCCAGGCCACAGAGGAAGACAATGCAGCTAGTCCTGATGAGACCTGATAGGCTAGAGTCAGATGGAAGGAGAGGAGGACCTCCCATAGCAGTAGAGACTTTTTAAAGGTTAAAATTTATTAATTGTTAAAAACTAATGTTTCTTTGTCCTCACCATCTAGCTTTCTCGCATTGGCAACATTTAAAAAATGTTTTTGTAACCGAAATTCAGAGTAATATATAACAAAATGATACTACTAAAATATCACTGATGCAAGTACAGCAATACTTCAATATCATTCGTGTTACATAAAAATTTTAATAAGATATGTTGATCTATTAAATTTTAGCACATTCACAGATTAAACACCAGCAAGATGAGGATTCAAAACCCTCTAAAGAGTCCCTTACATTTCCGTTTAGGAAGTTTGTCATTCTCATTTTAAGAGCTGATAACTACTTGTTCTCCAAGTATAGCTTGGAGACTGGTAATAAACGAAATCTTATAAAATGAAACAATTCATTTTACAATATTCTCCTTTGTGTAGGAAAAAAAAATCGTGGTTTTGGGTAAACTTCAACATTACAGATTTTCAGCTATTTCCAAATGTTGAAATCTGTAAATAAAATGTCATTCAGTTTTATCAGTAAGGAATTACCCACTCATTTTCTTTATATGGGTTTCCCTATTTAGTCACGAGAGCGTCAGGTGAAATATCTTGTCCAGGTCTCAGCCATGTCAAAAAAAGGTACACAAAAGCCAACATACAGACCAACTTTCCAGATCTCAGGAACAAAAAAAAAAAAAAAAATTGGGTTTGGAGTCATGTTTGATGACTTGATAAACAGTACATTGTTTTATATTTTAAGAAGTTTTTCAAATCACGAACCAAAAACAAATATAACATACAATTTTCACACAGTTAATTATTTGAACGATGTAAAAATCCCCATTTTCAAAGTTATAAAGGCTACTCTAAGAATTCATGTTTTTTTCCAATCCATTTTCAATTTTTTTTCTTCTTCTGTAGTGGGTAAATGAGACTCAGCAGTATCAATATACTTCTCTGAGATGATTAATTCTAGTGCTGAGAAAAAGATTCAAATGAACTTGAAACTTACTTTGTGCATAAAATTAGGAAGTAGTAAAAATGTATTAACATACCAAATATTCCTTTGCACAAATTACCCAAGTAGAGAGAAAAAAAGTTACATTTCATGTATTCAATGTTTTATAATGGATACATAAGAAAATCTTGTTCTTCAAATGTTGACAGGGTTTTTAAGTAGTAAATGATGTATGATTAATGTAACCTGAAATGGAATCTGATGAGAAAAGTCTGGGATAAGTTTAATATCTAAATTATCCTTACTAATAAGAACATGATTGACTTATGAGCGTATAAGTAAAATAAGAATGCCTGAATTCATACTATCAATATAATTCATACCTAAATAAGTAAATGAATGGGAACAGAAAACCTAATGTAGTAGATATTTTACATATAAATAGAAAGTGAGTGATAAACATGAATTTTTAATTATTTGTTTTCAATGAAGAAAGATGTAGGAAAAACATAATTGCAAAGTTTAGAAATCTGTGCACCTAAAGAAGCTAAACAAGAAGGAGATCCTGGGGTAAGATGATCAACCCTCACTTGGAAAGACAAATGGGATAGACATTGGAAGTAGGAGAAAACAAGAAACAGGACAGAAGTCTACCATAGAGTCTCTGAAAGACTCTACCTAGCAGTGTATCAAAGCAGATGCTGAGACTAATAACAAAACCTTAGGCAGAGTACAGGGATTCATATGAAATAGGGGGGAGTTAGTAAGACCTGGATAGGACAGGAGCTCCACAAGGACCAAATATACCATGGCACAGAGGTCTTTTCTGAGACTGAGTCTCTAACCAAGGACCATGCATGGATATAACCTAGAACCCCTGCTTAGATGTAGCCCATGGCAGCTTAGCATCCAAGTGGAAATGCCTAGTAAGTGAACAGGGACTGTCTCTGATATGAACTCAATGGTGGGTTCTTTGACCTCACCCCACCACCACCGAAGGAGGAGCAGCCTTGCTAGGCCATAGAGGAGGTCATTGCAGCCAGTCCTGATGAGACCTGATAAACTAGAGTCAGATAGAATGGGAGGAGGACCCTATCAATGGACTTAGAGATGGGCAGGGAGGATATAAGGGAGGGATGAAGGGAAGGAAGGAGGGAGGGTGGAATTAGGAGGGAATGAGGGAGGGAGCTACAGCTGGGACACAAAGTAAATAAACTGTAATTAATATAAAAAATAAAAATTTATTAAAAAACTTGGGGTGAATAAGATTTCTTTACAGAGTCTAATTACAGTTTCAATTATTGAAAGAAAATTGACTTTGCAATAAATAAACTAACTGACACTGCAGTGATCAAAATTATCATTATTAAGAGAAAAGAAATGCCAGGTGTGTCTGGATATTTTATCCTCAAGGGCACAGTACTGCTTAGGCAGTTTCATAGCCCCAAAGTTCTGAAAATCAATGTGAACACATTAAAAAAAATCCAATATAAACCATGTAGAGGAAATTCAATTAAAATACCTAACTTAAGTTTGCTAAAAACAATATTCAGAAAAATAAATGTCCCTGATTTTATACAATATCCATATCTATATATTCAAGCTTTACACTGTATTCCACATAATTTTGAAAACCCAGTTAAACAGTAGGATTGAAGGAATTTTAAAATAAGTCAAATAAAGGCACAGATAATTCTGAATATGACATTGTATTGGTAAGTAAAGGCCAGAAAGAACATTGCTAGAGAAATTGGATGCATTTTGAATTTGAATACATTTCAATTCATTCAGTCTTAATTGAGTGGATTGAAATGTATAGACTGATCTAAAGTGCCAGATTTTATGCTTGTGTTTATTTTGGGATGATTTTTATAAGAGAATCATCTTGTGTTAAAGAAATAAGCAGATAGACTAATTGTAAATCTTCACTTAGCCCTTCTTCAAGCCAGTCCCTCAGTCTTATTCCCAGCTCTGTAGCAGACTACCTGTTGCAGCTCAGCTTTTCCTCTCAGCCGCTTATCTGGTGGAGACATGTCTTCCCCCTAAATTTCATTCCCCTACCCCCAACTTATTGCTTTGTTCTAGGTTCCAAGTCCAGTAAGCATTCCCTGGGAATTTTCACCACCACCCATCTAAGCATAGAAGCTGGTAGAATAACTGATGATCTTTTCCTCTCCCTCCATTTCTCCAAATCCAATCCCCCAGTCTCATCACCAACTCTGTAGCAGACCACCTGTAAAGCCTCTCTTTATTCTCTTTCTCCATTTGTTCCAGAGAAAATCCAGACCCTGCTGGAACACCTTGCTCTTCCTCCTATTACACTTGCCTCACCTTCCTCATCCTATTCTGTTTCTAAGTGTCACCTCCCAACACGTAGAAACACATTTTACCTGGAATTACCAGTGGCTTGACCTCTCAGGATCCCAGAAGAATTTCCTACCAGGAAACTAACAACCCTCACACTTTTCTAAGGGCCAGAGAGGAATATCTATCTATCTATCTATCTATCTATCTATCTATCTATCTATCTATCTATCTATCTATCTATCTATCTATGTATCTACCTTTTTATATCTATCTACCTATCTATCTCTCTATCTCTCTCTCTCTATCTATCTCTATCTATCTATCTATCTATCTATCTCTATCTCTATCTATCTATCTCTATCTCTGTCTATCTATCTATCTATATCTAGAATTACAATGGTCCCAAATTCAGATGTCTAGAAATCAGTGAAAAAACACAATCAATAACATAACAGCCAGGGCAAAATTTCCCAGCAATTCTACCACAAAAGACCCTGAGTATTTCAAAATAGCTGAAGCACAAGACAAAGACCTCAAAATTGACTTTATAAATATTCAAATTAAATATAAAGGAATTGAAAAGGAAATCTGTAAAATTACAAACAGTAAAAGAAAACGGATAAAACCATTCAAGACATGAAAGTGAAAATAGAATCAATAAAGAAAACCCAAACTGAGGAAAATTTAGAAATAAAATAATTAGGAACTCCAACAAGAACCTCAGAGGCATGCCTCATCAACATAATATAAAAGATGGAAGAGAGAGTCATAGGCATTGAAGACAATGGATACCTTAGTACAAGAAAAATGTTAAATCTAAAAATCTCTTGACATAAAACATCCAGACAATCTGGAACACTATAAAAAGATCAAACCTAAGAATAATAGGAACAAAGGAAGTACAAGAAACCCAGGTAAATGGCACAGAAAATATTGTCAACAAAATCACCGAAGAAAATTTCCCTAACCTAAAGAAGAAGATGCCTATGAAAGCACAAAAAGCTTACAGAACATCAAATAGACTGAGCCAGGAAAGAAGGTCTTCTTGATACATAATAATTAAAACACTAAATATGTAGGACCAAGAAAGAATATTAAATCTGTAAGAGAAAAAGGTAATGTAAAGATAGACATAAAGAATGATATCCAATGTCTCCATGGAGATTCTAAAAGCCAGAAAGGTCTGGAGGAAATTCTACGGACTAGAAAAAACTCTGGATACCAGCCCAGTCTACTATACCCAACAAAGCTTTTAATCACAGCAGATGGAGAAAATAAGACATTCCGTAATAAAAACGTCAATCAATATAAATCTTCAAATATAGCCTTATAAAAGTTACTAGAACAAATCCAAAGAAGCTAAGTAAAAAGGAAGACCCAAGGGAATATGCTTGACTCTCTCTCAGAAGGGGAAATAGAATAGATAGTGGAAGTGGTTGAAGAGAGAGATCAGGATAAGAAAGAGAAATAAAGGGGGAGATCAAATGTGGGGGGAGCAGAGGCAGTGGAACAGAGGGTTGCGGTCAGAAAAGAGACCGAGGGTGGGGGTTTCTCTGAGACACGCTGGAGACCTACAACAGGGTAGGCTCCTGGGAGGATATGGGGGCGACTCTATCTCAGACTCTTAGTAGCAGGGATCATGGAGACTGAAGAGGCCGCCTTTTAACCAGACAGGGCCCCTAGTGGAGGGAGGGGAATACCAACCCACCCACAAAAACTTCCACCCAAAATTTACCTTGCCTACAAGAAGTGCAGAGATAAAGACAGAGCAGAGATTGAAGTCACGTCCAACCAATGACTGGCCCAACCTGAAACTCACCCCACAGGAAAGAGCCAACAACTGACACTACTAATTACCCGGGGCCTAGCATAGCTGCTTTCTGAGAGGCTCCACCCACCAGCTTAGTTATACAGATGATGAGACTCAAAGCCAAACATTAGTTGGAGCTTGGGAAGAGTCAGGAGAAGGAATGAAGGACCGTGAGGGGACAGAAGCTCCACAAGACACCAACAGCTCCAACTAACCTTGGCCCGGGGGGCTTTCGGAGACTGAAGCACCAACCAAGAACCGTGTATGAACTGTATGTAGGTTCCGTACACATATGTATCCGATGTACAGCTTAGAATTGATGTGGGTCCCCAATAAGGAGAGTCAGGGTTGTTTCTGATATGGACTTCATTGCCTGCTTGTAGACCACTCCTCCCTGGTGGGGCTTCCTTTCAAGGCCACAGTGGAAGAGGATGCCCTCAGTCCTGAAGTGACATGATGTGCTGGGTGGGTTGGTGGTGGGAGTTCCCCTTTTCTGAGGGGGAGAGGAGGAAGGATAGCAGATGGGGCAGGGAGGAGAGAAGGGAGGGGGTTATGATTGGGATGTAAAGTGAATAAATCAATAAAATTTAAAAATAAATAAAAGGTGCTAGAAGAAAAACATCAACCTAAAGAGGTTAACTACATCCAAGAAAATATAGAGAATAAATAATTCCAGATGGACAAATCAAAAGAGATCACACACACACACACACACACACACACACACACAGGCACAGAGACAGACAGAGACAGATAGAAAGAGAAAGAGAGAGACAGAGACACCATAAATGTAAAATAGCAGGAATCAACAAACATTGCTCATTAATATCTTTCAGTATCAATGGTCTGAATTCCCCCCAATAAAAAGACACAGACTAACAGTATGAATATAAAAAAACAAGATCTATTCTGGCTTCCTTCAAGAAACACAATTAACATCAAGGACTGACATCACCTTATCATAAAGGATGAAAAAGGTATCTTAAGCAAATGGGTCCATGAAGCAAACTGGTGTAGCCGTTTTGATATCTGACAAAATAATCTTCAAATGAAAATCAATCAGAAGAGACAGGAAAGGATACTACATTCTCCTCAGAGAAAAATCAACCAAGAGGACCTATGTTAAATTCTTAACATCTATGCTCCCAAAACCTAAGCACTCATGTTTGTAAAAGAAACACTACTACAACCTAACACATATATTGACCTTCACACACTGATTCATTCAACACTCCACTATTGCTAATAGTCAGGTTATCCTGGCAATTCTAAACTGAGAAAGGCTGGGGCTAACTGATCTTATAAACCAAAGAGACCGAACAGACATTTACAGAGATTTCACCCAAACACAAGAGAAAATAACTTCTTCTCGGCACCTCACAGATTATTCTCCAAAACTGACCACATACTATGACACAAAGTGAGTACAAACTGATACAAGAAATTGAAATCACACCCTGCATGCTATGTGACCAACATGCATTGTAGTTGGCTATCAATAAGAAGATAAATAACAAAAACCTTACAAATTCATAGAAACTGAACTGACTACTAAAAGAAAAAAATGCATTAAGCAAATATACAGAAAGAAATGAAAGACTTTTGAGACGTGATTAAAATCAATACACAATATACCAAGAGTTATGGAACACAATGAGGGTAGTTCATAGCACTGAGTACTTACATAAAAAATGGAGATATCTCGTTATAGTACCTTAATAGCATTCCCGAAAGCTTTAAAAAAACAAACAAACAAACACACACATACACACACACGAAAATCACATTAAAGAGAAATAGACAGCAAGGAATAATAAAAATAAAGGCTCAGATTAAATAAAATAGAAACAAACAAATAAATACAAAGCATCAATGAAACAAAGAGTTGTTTCTTTGAGAAAATCAGTAAGGTTGAAAACCCCTTATCCAAATTAACTAAAAGGCATAGAAAAAATATTCAAATTAACAAAATTAGAAATGAAAAGGGGTACGAAGCAAGAGATGCTGAGGAAATACAGAAAAACCACAAGGACCTATTTAAAAAATCCTGTAATCCTATATTATAGGTCTAGTATCCACTTATAAGTGAGTATATACCGTGTGTGTCTTTCTGCTTCTGGGATACCTCACTCAGGATGATCTTTTCTAGATCCCACCATTTGTCTGCAAATTTCATGATTTCCTTGCTTTTAATTTCTGAGTAGTATTCCGTTGAGTAAATGTACCACAGTGCAACCAGTCCTGATGAGACCTGATAAGCTAGGATCAGATGGAAGGGGAGGAGGACCTCCCTATCAGTGGACTTGGAGAGGGGAATGGGAAGAGATGAAGGAGGAAGGGTGGTATTGGGAGGGAATGAGAGAGGGGGCTACAGCTGGGATACAAAGTGAATAAACTGTAATTAATATTAAAAAATCCTGTAATCAACCAAATTGGAAGATCTAAATGAAATGAAATTCTTTTCAATACATACCATTTATCAAAGCTAAATAAATATTCATACAAATAATTTAAATAAACCTATAACCCCTAGCAGACTATAAGAAGACATTTAAGGTTAAAAAAAAAAGAAAGGAAAAAGCAAGGGCATTATTGTTTTAACATAGAATTCTAGCATCCTTTCTTTCTTGTTTGTTTGTTTTGTTGTGCTTTGTTTTGAGATACGGTTTCTCTCTGTAGACTTGACTCTCCTGGACTTGCTTTGTAGACCAGACTGGCCACTAACTCACAGAGATCAGCCTCTTCCTGCTTTCCCAGTTGAGCTGAGATAACAGTTGCATGCTACTGAGCCCAGTTTACCATATTTCCAAAAATTAGTTAATGCCAATACTGCACAAACTAGTCCACAAAATAGAAAACAGAAGGGCCATTGCCAAGCTTGTTATATGAGATCACAGTTACACTGATACCTAAACCACATTAAAAAAAAAAGGCTCAACAAAGGAAGATCATTACAGACCAATTTACCAAATGAGCATAGATGGCTGCATGTACAAGAATTCAAATAGATCCATACATATCATCTTACTTGCATGCTTGCCTAAAGGCTTGGACTCTTCCAAATATCTAAGGCTGAGACTTCAACTTTTCTTTGGTGGGTAACGTTTCTGCTCATTTATTTAGCGTCTCCTTACTATTAATCAATGGTGTTGACTTTTTCTTATGTTTTCCTTTCTTTTTCTTTCCTCCCTCTTTTCCTTTGTCCTCTTTGCTCTCTCTCTTTTCTCTTTTTTTGTCTTCCCTAACTTTTTATTTTCAGCCCTTTCTTTCATTGATTGAAAATCATCTTCCACATGAGAAGGTGAAGAATTAACAACAATCTAAGGGGACTTGACCATAGTCTTCTGCTCACTCACGATGCCAGGTCTTTAATTTTGAAGATTTTTGTATTGTGAGTACCTGCTACCTTTCAATTTACATTTTTCCTTGTCTTTCAGCCTGGCGAGAATGCTTATTTTTGCTTGAGTTCTTTTCACTGTGCAATAAATTGTTAAGTACATTACTATATGTTCCTTCTTCTAAAAGACTGTATCGCTCTAAATCCTGCCTGCAATATTTTTAGTTGTTTTTTTTTAATTTTATCTAGCATCTATAATTTTCCAGAGAAGGTATTTGTCACACATTGGTATACCTGCTTTAATCAAATCATAGTTTTAAAAGTCATTATTTAATTTTATATATATTAACTTCATTATCGAGATTCTCTTATAAGACAGAACTAGGACCAGCTGAACTGTAAACTCAGATATCTAATGATGAGCCCATTGATCTTCAACTCTACCCAAAGGGTTATACAGATATTTATCATATAAAAAATCCAACACACAGAATCTTTCTGAAATACATTAAGACCTCTGATATTTGTGGATAAGTTGTAAATCTCCATGGATATTGTATATTATCTATTTATAGATGTATTTTCTTTCAAACGCTCCATCCTAAAATGATTTTGTTTTTATGAATATACCATTATTGGACATGACTTATGCTCTAACCCAGAGAGTTAGAAGAGAAAATATCATAAGTAGTCAACTCAGTAATGAAATTTCTAGGATGAGCCATTAACTTTAATGAATAATTTTTCTGTCTCCTTTTCATATTTTCTCCACGCATGTAATAAATAATAGTCACAATAATGCTATAAAAGTAGTATGGATGGTTTTAGTGGTTGTTTAATTTCATTCTTCCAGAGAACTAAGTCATATCTCAGCTCTAATCAGTTGTTTAAATTGTAGGGCTTAAAATGATACTTGGTGTTTAAAAAAGAAAATGTATTTTGAGATAATTTCATCCTAAAAATAAATCTGCTTTAATTAGGGATCTGATCCCTCATTCTCCTGCTCATTTAGCTTAATGAATATCATTAGCATGGGCTGCTGGTGATAATGGATAAGATATGAGTCGTCTTCTTTCTCCTTATGTTTTCTAACTGGGAAACAAATAAACCCTTCCATGTAGGTGGGGCCTTCACAGATTTGGCTTTCCTCATTATGGGATAAGGATGATCAGAAAAAAAAATCCTTTATAGGCACGTTGACAAGAATGTGACCAGATAGCAAATTTTTGCTTTCCATTTATTACTTGTAAAAATTCAAATATATCACAAAATGTCGATTACAGTGTTTTAGTATGTGGGGTTTAAAAGTTCTATAGCTACAGATTAAATAGCATTGATAATATATTTTAATTATAACAGATTTTGTACCTTCCAAGTAAACCACAGTTATCATATATTTGCCAAATATATACATATATTTGCTGTAAGGATATCTTTATTTTATACCTATATTTGTAGATACATAATTTTATAAACTCAAATCTTATTTCCTATTATTAGTTAAATGTGATAAAATTATCTTAGGAAATAGAATAATTTTCTCAGAGAAAAGCCTTCTGATTTAACAGTAGAAAATGTTACAGGTAATTGATAATTAGACCATGACATCATGCCAGTAGAAGAGGGCTGGAGAAACCCTTCTGCATTTCAAAAATAAAACCATATGTTCTTCTGTTAACCATATGCTCTTTTTTAAAAAATTAAATTTTTATTTGTTATATTAATTACAGTTTATTTACTTTGTATCCCAGCTGTAACTCTCCCCTCATTCCTTCCCAATCCCACTCTCCCTCTCTCATCTTCTCCTGGCCCCTCTCTAAATCCACTGATAGGGGAGGTCCTCCTCTCCTTCTATCTGACCCTAGCTTATCAGGTCTCACCAGGACTGGCTGCAATGACCTCCTCTGTGGCCTAGCAGGGCTGCTCTTCACACTGGGGTTGGGGAGGTCAAAGAGACAGCCACTGAGTTCATATCAGAGACAATCCCTGTTCCTCTTAATAGGGAAGCCACTTGGATCCTGAGCTGCCTTGGGCTACATCCGAGCAGGGATTCTGGGTTATATCCATGCATAGTCTTTGTTTGGAGAAACAGTCTCAGACAAGCCCTTGTGCCCAGATATATTTGGTCCTTGTGGAGTTCCTGTCCTCTCCAGGTCTTATCAACTCCACTTTCTTTCATATGATACTCTGTATTCTGCCCAAAGTTTGGCCATGAGTCTCAGCATCTGCTCTGATATATTGCTAAGTAGAGTCTTCCAGAGGCCCTCTATAGTAAGCTCCTGTCCTGCTTGTCGCTTTCTCCTACTTCCAATGTCCATCCCATTTGTCTTTCTAAGTCAGGATTGATCATCTTAATTCTTGTTTAGCTTCTTTAGGTGTACAGATTTCAGTATGTTTATCCTATCTTATAGGTCTATATAAGTGAGTATATACCGTGTGTGTCTTTCTGCTTCTTGGACACCTCACTCAGGATGATCTTTTCTAGGTCCCACCATTTCCCTGTAAATTTCATGATTTCCTTGTTTTTAATTGCTGAGTAGTATTCAATTCTGTAAATGTATCACAATTTCTGTATTAATTTCTTCGTTGAGGGACATCTGGGTTGTTCCCATGTTCTATTACAAATAAAGCTGCTATGAACATGGCTGAACAAATGTCCCTGTTGTGTACTTGAGCATATTTTGGATATATGCCTAGGAATGGTATAGCTGGATCTTGAGGAACCACTATTCCTAATTGTCCGAGAAAGTGCAAGATTGATTTCCAGAGTGGTTGTACAAATTTATATTCCCATCAGCAATGGAGGAGGGTTCTGCTTTCTTCACATCCTCTCCAGTACCACCTGCTTTTTTTACATGCTGCTTTTTTTTTTTACATTACAGCCTTGAGGAACTAAGTTTTTGACAAAATTTTAGATCTGGCAACCATAACCATTTTTTTGTCACATTAAAGAACATCAATTTTAATTATATGTTTTATGTAAACTATGGTTAAACATCTTTGATATCTGTTGTCCCGAAGCAAAGGAATATCTTAAAAAATGCTTCAGATTTCCACAAAGGGTAAAAACATTTTATGGTTGTTAAAGGAGCAACTAAAACTTGTATACGCATTTTGCAGTGCTCTTCCCTTTCTTCATTTCATTCACAGTGAGCACCTGTTTCTTTGCAGACACTCTCCTTGGTACTTTAGATTGTGTTGTCAGCAAATCAGGCATGTATATCTTATTGTAACTAATGTTCTCATACATGTATTATAGCAGAAGCATTCTGGGTATGATAATGATGCTAATAATAAAATAGGATTTTTTCAAAATTATCTTAGAGCATTCATTTAAAGACTTTAAAAAATGGGTGGAGGGTGGTGGTGTAGGGGTGGGTGCATTTCCATGGCTGCATGTATGGAGAAAAGGGCACAACTTCCAGTCTTTTCTCCTCTTCTGCCAACGTGGCCCCTGAAGACAGAGCTCATGTCATCAAGCTTGGAGACAAACGACTTTACTCACTGAGCCATCTCCCCAGCTCATATTTTATTCTCTTTCTTTTATTTTTTTAATTATTTAATTTTCTATTAATTACAATGTATTCATTTTGTATGCCAGCTTTAATCTCCTCCCTCACCCCCTCCCAATCCTACCTGCCCTCCCTCTTCTCCTCCCATGCCCCTCCCTAAGTCCACTGAGAGGGGAGGTCCTCCTTTCTTCTGTCTGACACTAGCCTATCCAGTCACTGCAGGTCTGGCTGCTTTGTCTTCCTCTGTGGCCTGGCAAGGCTGCTCCCCTCTCAGGGGGAGGTGATCAAAGAGCCCACCACTGAGTTCATGCCTTGAAATAAATTATTGTTGTGGACTGGATCTTTGTTCTGTTACAAATTCCTTTGTTGAAATTTTACCCTCCAATGTGGCTATACTTAGAATAAGTAATAAAGGTTATAAGTGGTATAGGGAACTCATCCTATTTAGTTTATTTTTAACATAACTTCAAAGAGCACACTGTCTCCTTCCTCTGCCTCTCCACTTCTCTTTCCTTTTCTCTCTCCAGTTCCACTTCTCTCTCGCTGTCACTCAATCTTCCCCCTCCTCTCCCCTTTTCCCTTTCCATCCGTGCACTTGGAGGATAAGTTCTGGAGGAAATATCTCTGTATTGGAAGGTAAATTCTGGAGGATATAATCTTCTCTAAGTCAAGAAGAGAGCCATCATCTGAAACTGGGATCTGCCTGAAACCTTGACTTTGGACATGCAAGCCTTCTCCATTGTCAGACAATAAATGTCTGTTACTTATCATTTAATCTTGGCCATATATAATGACAACCTGAAGAGACTAAGAAGATTACAAGGCATGTAAAATACTATCTATATGCTCATTTCATAAACTTTAACAGTGACCGTGACATATAATACTCACATGGTCCTAAGTACTACTCAACTTCCCTATAATTTATTATACATTTCAAATATATTATCCCTTTATTAATATTTTCATTACTGTATCCCAAAACCAGACAGTAACATGTTTTTGTAGACTAGAATTCCTCATCTTAACTAGCTGGCTTTGGTATTTCAGTTCAGTTCAGCTAAAAATAACTTCATCCATGCTAAACCTATTATAGACATTTAATTTGTATTTCATTTCCAATTCTAAGCCATTAGCTTGTGTTAGATAAGTGCCTGAGTAAATTAAAGTTTTCTAAAGAGTTTTTCCCATTGTTTGACATAACACATTAAATAGTCCAAGTGCCATGTAATCTTTGCCATCTACGTATTTATTGGATATGTTTTCTCTCGATTTCTACAATTTCATCAGTTCCTGTTTTCATTACCAGGAGTGTTGCTAGATTATACAAATTTAACTAGATTATCTTTCTTCATTTTTATCTCATACTGTTATGGAAGAACTTGTTTTCATGTTGACCTCATATTGATTACGTTTATGTGATCCTTGGGAGCCTCATCATCTCTTTCATCATTTTGCTTTTGTCATGCTCTAAGCTCATTTATTCATTAAAAAATCCTAACTCTTCATAAGTCATTTATTGCTTCATCTGTAATCTCTATGTATCTCCTACTAAAAGTCAGCACTACATAGACAACATGCATATTTTCACATTTAACACAGGTATTTATGTATTTCATACCTACCAATTGAAATATCTATGGGCAAAGATTTAGGCCTGTCTTAATATTTTCACCTTTAAACACTACATATTTAGGCCATCTTGATAATGTTTAACAAATTATTAATGTGAAATACAGGAAATTTTGATATTGATATCTGATCATATATATATATATATATATATATATATATATATATATATATGACCCATAAACTATTTATTCTTTTTGCCTTGTTTGCTAATCAATCATTATTTTAAAAGTGTTTTGGTGGCTTGAATGTGGTACCTTCCATACTTGTTTCTCAGTTAGTAGAGCTGTTTGGGTAAAGTATTTTTAGGTGTGGCCTTCCCGGGGAAAGTATGTCACTGGGTATAGGTTTTAAGAGTTTAAATATTTCTTTCCTTTTTATACATTTAATTTTTTATTTAGTCATTCTCCTTACATCTCAATACAGCCCCCTCCACTCTCTCCTCCCCTCTGTGCCTCCCTCATTCCCCTATCCCCCCTAGCCTGCCCCTCAGATAGGGGAGTGCCACACACACACACACACACACACACACACAAACCCATCCCACCATATCCAGTTGCATCAGGACTTTTAGAGTGTCATGGATTGCCAGCCTCTCGAAGGGGATCATGCAGCAGAGACCATGTCAGATACAGCCCCGATCTGCTTTCTAAGGGATCCACATGGAGGCTAAGCTGCCAATTGAGTATAAATGTATAGATAACCTGGGTGTAATCCATACATGGTCCTTGGATGGTGCTGATTGAAAGTCTTCTTATGAAGCTCCTACTCTCTCTGGGTCCTTCTAACCTTCCCCTAACTCTTCTATAAGGTTTCCTACTCTCTGCCTATTGTTTGGCTGTGAGTCTCCGTTTCTGGTTTGACCCATTGCTGGACAAAGCCTATCAGAGGAAAGACATGCTGGGCTCCAGTCTGCAAGCACAGTAGAATGTCATCAATACCATCAGGGGTTGGCTCTCACCCACGGACTGGGTCTCAGGTTGGGTTAGGCAATGGTTGTACATTCCCTCAATCTCTGTTCTATCTTTATCCCTACATATCCTGTAGGCAGGGTAAATTCTGGGTGCAAATTTTTGTGGATGGTTTGGTGTTCCCTCCTTCCACCGGAAGTCCTGTTTGGCCAGAGGGTGTCCTCTCCAGTCTCCATGACCCCTGTTACCAGGGGTCTCAGCTAGAGTCAACCCCATAACTTCCCAGAGTACCATACAGTTGCATGTCTCCAGCTTGCATAAGAGATATCCCCTCTCATGGATTCTCCTCTCTTGGCAAACCCTTTGTCTTCCCACCCTTTGTCTCCTTTTATCTGATCCCAACCCTCATTTCCCTCAGGGTTTCCTTTCTTATCCAGTTTCTTCCCTTCAACCACTTCCGCTGACTATTGTATTTCTTCTTCTGAGTGATATTTGAGAATCCTCCTTTGGGCCCTCCTTGTTACTTAGCTTCTTTGGGTTTGTGAATTGTGGTATGTTTATCCTGTACTATATGGCTAGTATTCCCTTAGAAGTGACTACATAACATGTGTTTCTATCTGGGTCTGGGTTACCTCATTCAAGATGAACTTTTCTAGTTCCATCTATTTGCATGAAAGTTTCATGGTTTCTTTGTTTTTAATAAAGTTTTTGTCCAAGTTTGCACTCCCACAAGCAATAGAGGGGTATTCCCCTTTCTCTATATCATCACCAGCAAGTGCTGTCACTTAAGTTCTTGATTTTAGCCATTCTGGTGCATATAAGATAGACTCTCAGAGTTGCTTTAATTTGCATTTCCCTAATGACTAAGGACATTGAGCATTTCTTCTTATTATTAATTAATTAATTCAATTTACACCTCAGTCATAGGCCCTTCTCGCCTTTCCTCCCAGTCCCAACCTCCCTCTAGCATACCTTCTCCTCTATTATTCAGAATCAGAGAGGACCCCTACCCAGATACACAAGCTAATCTACTCACATGAGGACTGAGTTCCTCTTCCTCCCATGTAGCCTGGTAGGGAAGTTCCATCAGGGGAAAGCTATCAAAAAGCAGGCAACATAGTCCCCATGTCAGAGATATCCCCTGCTCCCGTAACTAGTGGGCTGACATGAAGCCTAAGATACATATCAGACTTATCTTCTTGGGGTCTCTGGCTTGTAGTACAGTATATCTATCCTGTACTCTATGACCGAAATATGCTTTTAAGTGAATAAATACCACGTGCATCTTTCTGGGTCAGGATGCTCTCTTCTAGTTGCATTCATTTGTCTGCAAATTCCATGATTTCCTTGATTTTTTAATGGCTGAGAACTATTACATTGTGTAATTTTGGATACTAGCGCTTTGTCAGATGTCAGATTGGTGAAGATCTTTTCCCAATATGCGGTCTCCCATTTTGTTCTGATGATTGTACCCTCTGCCTCATAAAAGCTTTTTAGCTTTGTGGTGTCCCATTTATTGATTGTTGATCTTAGAGCCTGAGTTCTTGGTGTTCTGTTCAGGAAATTGTATCCTGTGCCAATGAATTCAAGGCTCTTCCCCATTTTTTTTTTTTCTAACAGATTTACTGTGTCTGGTTTTATGTTGAGATCTTTAGTCCACTTGAACTTTAGTTTTCTGCAGGGTGATAGATATGGATCTATTTGCATTTTTCTACATGTAGACATCCAGTTAGACCAACACTATTTGCTGAAGATGTTTTCTTTTATCCATTGTATGGTTTTGGCTTCTTTGTCAAATAACAAGTATCCATAGGTGTTTGGGTTTGTTTTGGGGTCTTCAATTCAATTCTATTGACCAACTAGTTTTTCTCTGACAGTATCATGCAAGGTTTTGTTACTATTGCTTTGTAGTACAGCTTGAAGTAAGGGATGAAGATACTGCCAGTGTTCTTTTATTGTATAGGATTATTTCAGCTATTGTGCTTTTTTTTCCATATAAAGTTGATAATTGTTCTTTTGAGGTCTGTAAAAAAATTGTGTTGGCATTTTGATGGGAATTGCATTGTTCTCTCTGTTTTTTTGGTTTTTTTTTGTTTTTGTTTTTGTTTTTCTCACTTATAGCAAAAAAGAGGTGAATTCTTACCTTGATCATATTCTCTTATTGCCATACTTTTTTTCTACCATGACAATGATAGATTCTTATTCCTCTACTACCATAGCCACAGGTAAAATCTTACTTCAAGATGCTCAAGTACACAACAAGGACATTTGTTCAGCCATGTTTGTAGCAGCTTTATTTGTAATCACCAGAAGCTGGAAGCAACCCAGATGCCCCTCAACTGAAGAATGGATACAGAAATTGTGGTACATTTACACAATAGAATATTAGTCAGCAATAAAAAAAAAAACAAGGAAATCATAAAATTTGCAAAGCAAAAGAAACAAAACAAAATATAACAGTCAATTTATAGAAAAAGCAGCATTTAAAAAAAGCATGTGTGCTAGAGAGGATGTGTAGAAAGCAGAATGCTCCTCCATTGCTGGTGTAAATTTATACAACCACTTTGAAAATCAATTTGGCACTTTCTCAGACAACTAGGAATAGTTCTTCCTAAAGATCCAGCTATAGCACTCATAGGCACATATCCCAAAGATGCTCAATTACACAATGACATTGACTCAATGATGTTTGTAGCAGCTTTATTTGTAATAGCCAGAACTGGGAAACAATCCAGATGTCCCTCAGTGGAGGAATGGATACAGAAATTGTGGTACATTTATTCAACGGAATACTCCTCATCAATTAAAAACAAAGAAATCATGAAATTTGCAGGTAAATGGTGGGAACTGGAAAAGATCATCCTGAGTGAGGTATCCCAGAACCAGGAAGACATACAGGGTATATACTCACTCATAAGTGAATCCTAGACATATAATATAGAATAAACATACTAAAATCTGTACACCTAAGGAAGCTAATCAGGAAGGAGGACTTGGCTAAGATGCTCAATCCTCATTCAGAATGGCAAAGAGGATAGACATTGGAGGAGGGAGAAAACAGGAAACAGGACAGGAGCCTACCACACAGGGTTTCTACCCTGCAGGGTATTGAGGCAAATGCTGAGACTCATAGCCAAACTTTGGGCAGAGTGCAGGGAATCTTATGAAAGAAGTGGGAAATAGTAAGACCTGGAGAAGACAGGAGCCCCACAAAGACAGCCACAGATCCAAAAAGTCTGAGCACAGGGGTCTTTTCTTAAACTGATACTCCAGCCAAGGACCACTCATGGAGATGGCCTGGAACCCCTGAAAAGAGGTAACCTATAGCAGTTCAGTATAAGTGGGTTCCATAGTAATGGGGACAGGGACTGTCTCTGACATGAACTGATTGGCTTGCTCTTTGATCACCTCCCCCTGGGGGGGGCAACCTTACCAGGCCACAGAAGAAGATAATGCAGCCTCTCCTGATGAGACCTGATAGATTAGGATTAGAGGGAAGGGGAGGAGGACCTCCCTTATCAGTGGACTGAGAGAGGGACACGGGTGGAGAAGAGGGAGGGTCTTGTTTTCTCAGTCATCTTTTTTATCTTGACCAGATCCACCTGCCTAGGGATTGCACTTCCCATATGTTTCATATAGAACCCTATATGAAACAGTAATTAAGAAATAATCATCCTCTGAGATGCTTCACACAGCAGAGGATTAAAACAGATGCTGAGATTCAAGGCCAAACATTAGGCAGACCTCAGGACATCTTCTGTAAAATTAAGGAAATGATAGAGGAACCTGGAGGGGACCTGAACTCCACAAGAAGACCAATAGAGTCAACTAACCTGGACCTATGGGGACTCACATTGACTAAACCACCAACCAAAGAACCTGAATGGAGTGGAACTAGGTCCTCTACACATATGTAGCTGATGTGCACCTAGGTCATTATGTGGGCGCCCTAGTATATGGAGCAGAGCTACCTCTGACATGGATACAATTGCCTGATTTTGGATCACTTTCCCCCTGCTGGGCTGCCTTGTCTTACCTCAGTGAAAGAGGTTGTGCTTAGTCCTGATGTGACTTGAAATCTTGGGTTGGGTTGGAAGGAGGAGAGAAGAAGGAGAGGGGTGAATGATAGAAGAGGGTGGGGAGGGTGTGACCAGAAGGAAAGTAGGAAGAGTTGCCCTTGGGATGTAAAGTGAATAGATAGATAGATAGATAGATAGATAGATAGATAGATAGATAGATAGATAGATAGATAGATAAGATGCCTCACAGACATGGCTCTAAGGCCAATCTCATTTAGGCAAATCTTTAGTTAAGGTTCCCTTTCCTCAGGTGATTGCTTTGTTTTGACAGCTGAAATTACATATGACAGGTTTTTATACCACTTAAACTGCTGGCAAATTTTGAAGGCCATTACATGGTTCCAGTTTTACAAACAAAAATTTTAAGAATTATGTAACATGGGGACTTCCACCCAGATATCCAAAATGTTGATGAAAAGTAGGCAATGCAGGTAGAAGATAGAGACAATCTGTAGGTGACAACTAACAGAGCAATGTATCAAACTGTTAGGGTTAAACCTAAGTTCCAGCTGGAAGCCAAAGATGTGAAGATGACAAAAATGTGGAGCATCTGCAAAAGAAATCTAAAGGCATGAGTGAAGCCATCCCAAGCAAAAAGCTATGTGGGATACCAAAGGAAAGACATATAGGAGAAGCACCCCAAGACCATCAGCTCACACCATATCTCCATGCTCCATGGCTCTGGGATACAGAAAACACAGGAGTTAGTGCTTGCCTTTCTCCATTCAGTCTTTCTTTGGTCCAATCTTTCTGTTAGTTCATCTTTTCCTTTTGTATTAAGACATTTTACTCTGTTAACTTGTTTTTGATTTTAGAAATACTCAAATCAATCTCAGAAAAGACTGAACTCTTGGATGACATTGGAACGATTAAGACAATGAAAGCCTTTGGAGATTTACTACAATTCATTTTGGTGTTAACTGGGTCCAGGGGTGGAATGTTGTGGCTTGTCTATGAGATTTCTCACATAAGCTCATAGGCTGAACCCTTGTTTCTTAGCTGATATTGTTTTTTGGGAAATGATGGATTTCATAGAGGTAAGAGCTAGCTGTGGGCAGTAGTTTATTTGGGGCAGGTTCTTCTTAGAGCTTATCATATTCTCTCTGTGTCTCTGTCTCTGCACCTCTCTGTCTGTCTCTCTATTTGTCTCTTCTCTGTCTCTCTTTGTGTTTCTGTCTCTGTGTCTCTCTTCCTATCTCTGTCTGTCTTTCTCTCTGTCAGTCTGTCTCTATCTCTGTTTCTGTCTCTATCTCTCTTTCTCTGTCCAAGAGGACAATAATACCACCATTCCTGCCACAGGAGACTATCCTTTCTCACTAAGGAGGCAAGGAAGTAAAACTCACTGATGTCAAGAGATGCAGACTGAGGTATCTGAAACTGTGATTATAATAAAATGGCTTAGGTCAGGGGATTCAGTCATGTTGATGGAAAGTATATTGCACTCCAAATCACAGAGTCTCCCTTTCATGATAGTCTCTTAACAATCTCTGTCATTGGTCAAACACACAGAGAAACTGATGACACAGCCTTTGACAAATGCAGTGCTCAAAGACTCCTGCACTCACCAGAGGAAAGAATTTCTAGGAAATGAAACTGAGGCACAGCTATACCCAAGAACATTCTTGGGTATATCATTCACAATTTAAAAGTTAAACTCTTCCTTCCTTCCTTCCTTCCTTCCTTCCTTCCTTCCTTCCTTCCTTCCTTTCTCTTTCTTCCTTTTTTCCATTATTACTTTCCTTTAGCTTTTTAGAGAAAGTCAGGAAACAGAACACAATTCTCAAAAATTCTATATAATTAGGCTTGTCAAATCTGTTAATACAGTGCTATGTACAGATACTACCAAAAGAGGAAAATGATATGATCTTGACCAAATACATGGCATATCAATCCAATTCTACAATGCAGACATAATTTCATTAGAACATTCTGCCACATGTCTAACGACTAGGGAAAAGGCAAATGAGGAGAGATGGTAAGAATAATATGCAGGAAAGAGAAACCATACCCTCAGAGCCATTTTATCTCCCCAAAGTATGGACTTAGGCTTTGCCTGTGTGGTCTTTAGACTCGCTTTTTTTTTCTTTTCTTTTCAAAATGAAACGTCCTCATTAATGTATATTATTTCCCAAAATATTGTGTTTCATTATAAAATTTTCATGCTATGTATTTCAATAACTCATATTCAAACCTAGTGCCAGCCATTTCCCTATGATACCCTGACAGTTCCCTTTCTCTCAAACAGACCTACTTTCAGGTTTACACCATAGGCTTGATAGCAGATTCAAATTTCTCTAGAAAAGAAAGCATGGCTACAGAAAGTTTAGCATCAACCAAGTGGCTTATATTTGTATTATAAAGTTCAGATTCTATTAATTTTGGTTTGGGGAGGGAAGATATGCAAACTAAACAGAAGCTACTTGTAATCCTAGCATTTTGGAGACTGAGACAAAAGTATTGTCATGGTTGTACTCAAAGCTAACTTAGCCTTTATGGAAGGAACTTTTTCAAAAAAAGAAACAACAACAAAAACAAAAACAAACAAACCAAAAAAAAAAAAAACAACCAATCAATCAAACAAACAAAGCAAGCAAGAAGACAAACAAACAAAAGTCAGAGTAGCAACAATAAGAAAAAAATGACAAAATAAGGAGCTTGAACAGTGTTAGAATCTTCTCCAAGCAGATGCCTTGCCTGCTGAAATATTTTTTTTTCTTTTTTCTATATGAATCATGTCAAGACTGCATTGATATATCTTTTCTCATTTGAATCTAACAGGCTTCATTCTTATTCCATTTCTCATATTATCTTGTATATGGTTCTCCTTTTCTGAAGTGAAAATTTCAACGTAAGCTGTCAGACCTATTCATCAATCATCCATGTCCCAATTGCAGCACAATATAAACAAAATATAGTTTACTTTTAAAAGTGAAACAGGAGTAACATGTAAAAGATGCTTATTAACAAAACTTGTATAGAATTTATTTGATTTATTCCCTCAGCCAGATATATTTAATTTAAATTTTAGGAGTAATAAAATTGAAATCATTTTTTAACACATAGATCTTGAAGATGAAGTTTAAAAGATTGAATGCTCATGTTTAAAATACTGGAAGGAAACTGAGACGTACAATTTAAGCCAACAAAATTCTAAAACATATGATATAAATGCTAGCTTGTTTTTTCATTACTGAGAAGAATTATAAAAAACATCCTGCCAGAATGTGAGAAGGAAACTCCTGGACTAGTTGATACCAGTGAAATTTCTGTTCAAAATACATTCTGAATACTTGCGTAATTACCGGTAACTCCAAATTAGTTGCCTATGGAGTATGTTACTTGTACATCCTACTATGACCCTCTCAATATAACTAAATTGAATTAAAAGGTTTAGATTTTACTTAACACTCATCAGAAAACAAGAAATGAACCGTTGATAGTCAAAGAATCCACAAAACGAAATATAGAAAATGAAGTGAAACAAGTAAAAGGAAAAGGAACTCTGAGAAGAATCTCCCAGCAGGACACAGAAGTATTTATTCCAGACCGCTTTCTCAGTATGGCACATCTTCTGACTTCATCATTGGCGAGCATTTCTCTCACATTGAAATTTCCATAGTCACTTCATCACATGGTGTTATCTATGATGGTGGCTTTTTCCCAATCATATTCAGAATTTCCTCCCTCAAACCTCAAATGAGTCTATTGTATTTTCTTATTCTTAGCTAAAAATTAATCTGTATAACTTTGATTTCCTTCACAGAACACTGGACTCTGACATCCTTATGTTATCTATTCTCAAACTAGATATTCAACCATGATCAAATGAGATCATGTCAGAAACCAAATGTCCCCAAATAAGTTAGCACTCCAACATGCAAAATAAGGTTTTGTAACAGCTGTAGTGGAGGTTCCTGGGTGGGGAGACAATGGTAAATAGATAACAGGGAAGTTACTCACATGAGTAGAATATTTTTTTTATAATTTTTATTTTTTATATTGATCACAGGTTATTTATTTTGTATCCCAGCCATAGCCCCCTCCTTCATTACCTTCCAATATCACCCTCCCTCCCTCATCTCCTCCCCTCCCGTTTCCAAGTCCACTGATAGTGGAGGTCCTCCTCCCCTTCCATCTGACCCTAGCTTATCAGGTATCTTCAGGACTGGTTGCAATGTCTTCCTTTGTGGCCTAGCAAGGGTGTTCTTCCCTCAGGGGTGGGAGGAGGATGCTAAAGAGCCAGCCATTGAGTTCATGCCAGAAATAGTCTTTGTTCCCCTTACTAGGGAAACTTGGATACTGAGCTACCATGGGCTACATCGGAGTATGGGTTCTAGGTTATATCCATGCACGGTCCTTGGTTGGAGGATTTTCTTTCAACTTTAGCTTCCTTAAAGCTCAGCTATGGAGAAAGAAGTGGTATTTCATTTCTAAAATTGTACTAGCATATATTTTCTTAAAAAGTATCTGTTTCATTTTGTAAATGTTGAGCACGAGGGCCAAGAAGTTTAATCTACATGCTTTTTCTTGTGTAACTAATTACCAACAGAACTGGAAACAATGTCCAAGATATCTGTGTTTGCACACACTGTGCTGATTATACTTTCTTTTTATTTAAGACTGAACAAAAACAAACATTTTGGGCAGTGAAGGAGTAATCTCAGGAATAAGCTTTTTGAACATAATTCTGCATACTGTAGCTGGCCATAGCTTTTGGGGAAGCATTAAAGGATGGGTAGAAGGCTTCTGAACATCTTTGTAGTCAGTTTGTTTTCAAGTTGCAAAAACCCACATACAGAATTTTCTCTGGCCCTGTTTTCTTACTTACGTTGACTATAAAAATCAAAGATAGGAAATTTGGCTGGAATCACATCACACTAAGCACTATTTTGTAAGCTAAGATTTATAATCATAATTCTGTTTATGAATTACAGTCACACTACAGAGTCCTCTACTTCGGGGCAAGTCACAGCATTCACAGAGAAAAAGAAATTCATAGAGTGATAATTAGAAAAGCTGTTTTCTTTAAGCAAAGACTTCAGATTTTAGGAAAAAATTCAATTTGATGCTGATCAAAGACAGTGAGAACCACAAGAGATGGAGAATCAGAGAAACAAGGCACAATGGAAATGCCAGACAGTTTCCTCCATCCTTCCTTAATCTATTTTAAGCCATCTAAGAGAATATGTGTTATAACGTGTAAATTTGAGACACTTGTCTTGAATGTATTCCTGAAAGCTGGGATCCAATGAAAAGAAATCACAGAGGGTTTTGATGATCCGCTTATAATCATTTAAGGAAAGAATGAAGGAAACAAGGGAGGAGCAGAGAAGTGGGAAGAAAGGGGAGGAAAATCACTTTTTGTTATTGTTGTTCAAGGAAGAATGACAGTAGTTGTGCTTACCTTGAACGCAATCTTGTGCAATATTTTTTCCCACCCACTTTTTGACATTTTAAGACAAGTTAAATAAAAATGTGTGTGTATATATATATATATATATATATATATATATATATATATTGGTATTTGACAGCATGGCTTCTATTTAATTTTTTTTGCTGTTATCTTTAAACAGAGTTATACTGGTATACTTTTGAGAATGAGAAAAGGGAAATACAAGAAGAGAATGTACTGATAAAATATTAAAAGGGAAACAATAAGTACCTAACCTATGTATGTTCCCAAAAATTATTGTATGCATTTTTCTGTTAAGGCATTAAGAACTGTGAACAAGAAAGACAACAAAAAAAGCCCACAAGCAATCCTGAATAACAGTTCTCTAGTGCTGGGACTGGTTGTCCTTAGTATGGTAGTACCAGGTAAATAGTGGGATTTTCATGTTTTGCTTCTTGTGTGGGAACTGAGATAGAAAATTAAGCCAGTGAAATAAAATAATAATAGAATATAATTTAAAATATGGACTATGTACAACAATTTCTGTATCCATTCCTCAGTTGAGGGACATCTACGTTGTTTCCCGATTCTAGCTATAACAAATAAAGCTGCTACTAACATGTTTGAGGAAATGACCTTGTTGTGTACTTGAACATATTTTGGAATATGCCTAGGAGTGGTATAGCTGGATCTTGAGGTAGTGCTATTCCTAATTTTCTGAGAAAGCGCCAGATTGATTTCCAAAGTAGTTGTACAAGTTTACATTTCCACCAGCATTGGAGAAGGGTTCCCCTTTCTTCACATCCTCTCTAGCATGTGTTGTCACTTGAGTTTTTGATCTTAGCCATTCTGATGGGAGTAGGTGAAATCTCAGGGTCGTTCCCAGGGGTCTTTTCTGAGACTGATACTCCAACCAAGGAACATTCATGGAGATAACCTAGAACCCCTGCACAGATGTAGCCTATGAGAGCTCAGTCTCAAAGTGGAATTCCCTAGTAAAGGGAACAGAGGCTGTCTCTGACATGAACTCAGTGGCTGGCTCTTTGATCACTTTCTCCTGGTGGTGGTGGGGGGTGGCCTTACCAGGCCATAGAGGAAGACAATGCAGCCAGTCCTGATGAGACCCAATAGACTAGGGTCAGCATGAAGGGAAGGAGGACTTCTATCAGTGCCCTGGGGGAGAAGTATGGGAAGAGAAGAGGGATGGAGGGCCCCATTGGGAAGGGATGAGGGAGGGGACTACAGCTGGGATACAAAGTGATTATAATTATAAATAAATAAATAAATAAATAAATAAATAAATAAATAAAAGTTACGATGGATCTCAAACATTAATTAAAAAGCTGCAAATCTGTCTAAACAATTGTCGAGCTATATTTTAGGTAATTGGACTGGAGAATTCGATACTACTATGGAGCAGCTAAGAGTGGCCATTGTCACAGTAAATTCTACCGGAGTGGACGCAGGACTAGCCACAGGATTATCAACATGGATTGCTGCAGCCATGAATCATCTGAAGGAATGGGCGGGCATGGGAGTATTAGCAGGCCTTCTGATGTTGGTCTCCTTGGTTTGCCTGTGGTATATATGCAAGATTAGAGTCTCACAACAGTGTGATGCAGCCATGATCATTCAGGCCTTTACAGCCATTGAAGCAGGACATTCTCCCCAAGCATGGTTGGATACCATAAAAAGCTAAAATGTTACGCTCAGGATGCGAGGCTAAGCACTGCACTCAGGGTCAGCCGCTTTGGACCCAGGGAAGAGCATGTCTGATTGCATGCGGGTTGATGCCCCAGGTCCCGCCTCTGAGAAAAAGGTATCGGACTGGTCTGATGCTCTTTGGGTGGATGACACCTAAATGAACATCTGTACAAAGTCCCAATTTATTTCTAATATCAGAGATCAGACCTCTACTCTTGCCTGATGCATCTAAAACAAAAAGGGGGAACTGTAGAGAGCTGCGGAATGCTATGCCTTAAAGATGGAGCTGGTTTCCGCCTTCCACCTTCCCGATGGTGAGTGCTCTCTGTCACGAACAACTCCACATTTGGCTAAGGCCGAGGATCTGGCTTGCTTCCATGTGTGTGGACCTATCTGCATTGCCCCCGTGGCACGCCTGGGTTGGCTACCCAGAGGCTATTTAAGCTGTGGGCTGGCTTTCCCCGGGGTCCGAGGATTGTTCAATGTTCCTGAATAAACTGCATTGAAAAAAAAAAAAGCAATACTTTCACAGAAAAAAAAAATTAATTTTGTTTATAATGTGACCCAAATACCCACAATACATATTTGAAGTAAAAGGTTCTCTTTAGTTCAGGTTCTGAGAATTTTTGTTTCTGGGCGTTAATTCCCCATTTACTGTGGATGGAGTTCACATCTTAAACAAGAAAAGCCAACCATTCTCCATCTCCAGTGGATGCTTTATTCCATTAGGGCTGATAGAGAGTGAATGCTAAAGGAATTCATTCATTTTTAAATAAGCTGTACAGCTGTATTTCCTCTACATATTTGCAGTGGACGAGGGTAAGGGGATGGGGGGGGAAAGAAAGATAAAGGTTGGGACTGGGGGGAGTTGAGGAAAAGGGTTACAATTGGGATATACAATGAATAAATTGTAAAAAAGTTTAAAAATGAATTCTTTTTTTAAAATTTCAGTTCAATGTTTACTGTTTTCTTTCCTGTGGTTATATGCCAAAAGGTTTCTTTTTGTTATATGACAGTACTCTATAGGATGAATGGACCCTGGTTTAACCATTTGTCATTCTGATAGTTATGGCAAAAATTACAAGAAGCTATTGGGTGGGTTAGTGATTAGCTACTGAAAAAGTGTTTTTACTAATAGCTATGTGAAATTTTGTTTTCCATTCACATGCTCGCTGGTGTAGGTTCATCTATTTATTTATTTATTAGTTTATTTTTTTTAATGCAGAGATTGCAGCAGAGCCTTAATGAAGCCATCCGTACTACCCTCCTTAAGACTCGAAGAACACTACCGGAAAGGAGATGGGATGTATGTAGGAGCTGGAGGATAGGGTGAAAGGTTGAGAAACTCAAAAGCTTCTGGAGAGCAAAAGAGACTGTCAAAAGAGCGAAACAAAAATACAAATCAAAACAACTTTAAGATTCCGTCTCCTACCTGTTACAATGTCTAAGAGGAAAAACAGAATGGACGGTTTATGCAGGTAAGGATGTGGAACATGGGAACACTCCTCCGCCGTTGGTGGAAATATATGCTTGTAGAGCTACTTTGGAAGTCAATGTGGTGGTTTCTCAGAAAACTGGAAATCATTCTACCTCAAGACCGAGCTATACTGCTCCGGGTCATATACCCAAAAAGACGTTCCACCATTCCACAGGGACACTTGCTTAAACATGTTCACTGCAGCTTTACTCATAATAGCCAGAAATTGGAATCAAACTCGATGTCCCTCAACTGAAGAATGAATACAGAAAATGAGGTTCATTTACACAATGTAGTATTACTAAGCTGTTAAAAAAAATAACATTATGAAATTTATAGGCAAATGGATAGAAGTGAAAAAAAAATCACCCCGATGGAGGTAACCCAGACCCAGAAAGACAAAGGTGATATACACTCACTTGTAAGTGGGTGTTAGCTATAACGTAAAAGACAGACCCAGATAGACTAAACAACAAGGAGGGCTTAAGGACACAGACAAGGATCCCACTAGGAAAAGAAAATAGAACAGATTTTGCTGGTGGACTGGGGTGTTGGGAACAGTAGGAAATAGCTGTGTGTGCAGGGGGTGAATTACTGGCCTGGAATTGGTGGGAGCATTTTCAAGGTGAGATGACAACCTTGTGCAATGGGAAACTCCATGAAATCTATGAGAACAACCCTAGCTAAGACTCTTAGGAATGGGAGACATGGAGCCTGAACTGGCCATTAAGCAAGACTCCAAGTAGAAGGATTGGGACACCATCCTAGACACAAAACTTTCCACGTAGAGTTTGTCCCGCCTGCAGTGATCTGGGTCTGGAGCCTAGCTGAATCGTCATCAAAGAGAACGGAGACTTCATCCAGCGGCTGATGGGAGCAGATGCAGGGTCCCAGAGCCAGACATTAGGCAGAGCTCAGAGAATCCTGACGAGGAGGAGGGTTTTAGGAACCAGAGGGTTAAGGCACAACTTGATAACACAGCCCACAGAATCAGTTGACTGAGATGCATGAGGTCTCACCGAGAGCACAGAGCCAATAGAGGTCTAACCCAGGTCCTCTGCATGTACGTTATGGTTGAGTGGACTGGCGCTCTTGTGGAAATTCTAACAGTGGGAGCAGAGGGCGCTATCCCTGACAATTTTGCTTACTTGTGGGACCCATGTGATGGAGCGCGCCTGTTGTTAACTTGTTAAGCAGTGTTTGGTTGATGTTCCTGGGAGGCGTACTTCTCTCTGAGGGGAGGCAGAGGAGGAGAAATCTGGGCCTAAAGGTGAGACAGAAAGACTGGGGTAGGGTAGGGAGAGGAAATTGCCATTAGATATAATATGAAATAATAATTTTATTTTAGCATTTATGGATGGATGAATGGATGGATGGATGGATGGATGGATTGGTTGGTTGGTTGATTGATTTTTGGAGACAGTGTGACAGTGTTCTGGGCTGTCCTGGACTCATTTTGCAGACCAGGCTGGTCTCGAACTCACAGCTTTCTGCCTGCCTCTGACTCCCTGAGTCCTGGGATTAAAGGTGTGTACCATCACAGCCCGGTGAGAGTAATTTTTAAAAAGATAATATATTTCTAATTCTTGCCTTATTTACTGTCCTAGTGTTATGAAGAGATACCATAACCAAAGCAGCGCTTAGAGAAGAAAGCATTCACTTGGGGGCTTGCTTCTAGTTTTAGAGGGTTGGTCCCTGAATGTCAGGACAGGAAGCAGACCGAGCCTGGAGCAGCAGCTGGCTGCTTTACATTCTCATCCTCAGGCAGCTGGCAGACAGAGAGATTCTGGGTCTGGCCTGGGCTTCCGAAACCTCAAAGCCCACTTCCAGTGACATAATCTCTTCAAGAAGACCATGCTTACTCCAATAAAGCCATACCTCCTAGTCCTTCCCCCAAAGTTCTCCTGACTGGGGTTCAGACATTCAAATAAGTGAGCCTATGAGTGTTGTTCTCATTTAAACCACCACAAATGTTGTTATAAAGTGAGACTGTTAATTATTGATTTCCTTGACTGCTGCAGTTCAGAATTCAAACACCACTTTGTGGAAATATTTTAGACCAAACATAGTATCTTACTTAAAAATGTGAGCAATCTACCTATGAATTACTTACACCTAGCCATGATAAAATTGCATATGTGTAGCATCTCACTCATTTATATTTACTTTGTAAACTCTTAATATTTAAACTGTGGACCTAGATAGTAGGTTGAAACTTTCTTTTTATTGTTTCATGTTAAAGAGTTAAGCAAAATGGTTTTATGCCTAAAGGGGTTAAGAATTCTCAGTCTCCTACAGATTTCACATTTTTGTTATTTCTTGTAAATTATCAAACTCTCTTACAAATGGACCATGATGTTTGCCCTTTTAAATTGATGATGGATGTTGTACCATTAACATTATCATGACAACTGAAATGTGGAAGCAATGGGCCTACACAGTAATTGCAATAAAATAATCCTGGTGTTTCTCTAGCACAGAAGTACAAAAAAATGTTATCCGAGTATCTCATCTTTTTTTTTCTTTAAACTTTATCTAAAGTTACTTTCACTATTATACAAATACTTTTATTGTATTCAAAGCTTACATAATTATGTTGTTCAAGATACATTTTTCTTTTTTGTCTACAGAAATGAGTATGATCTCGCAAATAAATAAATTCAGTAAATAAGTTCATTTATTCTAACTTGTTTATTAACTTTAATGGCTAACATTATTTTTTGGCATATGTTTGTATGGCATCTGATGTATCTCTGTGTGGTCTGTGTCTGCATGCGCATGTGTTTGGTGTATAGTCAGTTGGCATGGTTATGTTTGTTCTTGTACATATGGGTGCCTGTGTATGTGTATGTGTGTTCTTGTCTGTGTGTTTGTGAGTGTGAATGACCAGAGTAGATGTTTGTTTGTTTTTCTTGATCACTCAACAGTGACTCTTGCTAAAGTTGGACTTCAGAGGGCCATGTTTGTATTGTCAGCCAGTTTGGCGGGAGATCGCTTCTGCTTCCAGAGTGCTTGGATTACAAGTTACAGCATGGCTACTAGGCTTTTATGTTGGTTCTCTGGATCTGAACTCAGGCTACCATGTTTTTCTAACAAAAAGTTTAGCTACACACAGACTGGTGTTAACACTAAAAGTCAGTGTTTTACCGGATTCTAATCACAAGCAATAGTTATATGCTGAATATTGGTTATTCATTTTAGCTCCATTTTTGTGGGAAATAGTTGAAAATCAAAACTTTGACCACCAGTTTTTATGAGTTTTTTTTTTTTAAATCTTCTAGAGCATAATGAAGATTTTTGCATGTCAGCTTATTTTTTAAACAATTATTTGAAGTTTATTCCTTTTTTCTAAGCTGTCTAGAGTTATCTAACCCACCAGTTAGAAATGAAGATACTTGAATTTCTCTAGATTGTTTTCATGTTTTTAAAATAACCCACTAGAATTTGTTCAGCAGTGTAGATGTTCGCATTTATTTGTGCTTCTAAGCAATAATTCAAATGTAATGCCATCCATGTTTTGTTTGCAGGTTGCCTAATGAGATTGGATGACATATGTTCTACTCTGGATTCAGAATTATTATATGACACAATATAACTGAGGGGAAAAAGGAATGTGATACAAACCTTGGAAGCTAGCAATAGCAAATTTTAACATGGAAAAGTCACAAAGCTTCCTGAGAGGCTTCCAGGGTTCATTTCCCCATCCCTGCTATTTCTGACCACATAGCTGATAAATTTGGTCATTTATACACAATCTGCATAAACATTCTTCTCTTACATAGATTGTGTAATTGCTCAATGATGTTTCTCTTTTCCATCTTAGCTAGTGCCTTTAAATCTAGCAAAGGGACAGCTAAAACCTTCAAGAGGCAAAACACATGAGATTAAAAGAAAACAGAATACTGAGAACAAGTTGACATGTGAGATAATAGCAAGGACAGAACACGGTGAGCAAAATTTTGTTCCTTATGAAGTGTCGACCATTTCAGGGGTGGAATATCTCTGGTGGGAAAGGTGAGTGGGCAATAACCCTGGTTAACTCACCTTGCCTCACTTTTTGCATCCTGCTAGAGATTGCTTACTGACTCTCCATCCCAGTAAACACTTGATACTCAGACTTTCAGTGTTGCATTGTTGAAATCAGGGGGAAACTGGCCCTGGGCCATGTTTGTAAATCTACTTTCAAGTACATCATCAATCACATCCCATCCAAATGCCAGTGTGCAGCTGGGTATTATAGACATCCAGAAGAATCATCCTTTGTTCCACATAAACAGATTTAAGGGACAAATTGCAAACAAAAGTAGAAAGAAAAAAGTAGAAGAAATCAGTCTTATATTAGGAATATCCACGGAAAGTCTTACAGATTGATAGATGGGTCTGCATTATTTACAACTTGATTAGTTTGTGTGTATTAAAGCATAATCAGAGTGCTATTTTAGGTTTTCATTTGGTTGCTTTTTTCATTTATCCCGAGTCTACATGACTAGTCATAGGAGAGCTGTTACTTTGAAACTACTCCTCAGCCTCGCTAGACTGCCTTTAACTTTGGTGGGTGTTGTCTGCTCTACTGGATCCGAATATTCGAAGCACTGGTTTTAATGTATTGGTTTGACATGAAGTGACACTTAAATGGTATCCCCGAGGCCCTGTGTTTATTCAACCAGCAAAACAAAATTCTTTCTTGTTCTTAGAATGAAGAAAATGTAGATAGCCACAATATACTCTGGTTTATTTCAAAATCATGAAAACGCCTCATGTAACACATAATCATTGAACTCTATTTTATATGTTTGCAGAAATTGAAAAATATTAGTAACTTCATTCAATTTACTTTTTTACTTTTAACCAACAAATAATTTCATATTAAGCAAACTACCCTGCAGTTCATATTTGTCTCAATGTATCCCCAAACATTATATATGAATTAGCAGAATTGGCCAAAAATATACACGATTATAAACCCATTATGCATGCTTATAAGAATGAACAAATGATGGAAGTTTTGAAAAAATATTGGAACTATAGTATTAAACCAATTATGGCCACAGTTTCTTTAAAAGGAAGGAAAACAAATTCCAGATTAGGAAAGGTGATAGAAATGGTGACTCTGGTACTGGAGAAAGGGCTTAGTGGAGGGATTGTTTAAAGTAGAAACTTACTATTTTACTTTCCTAATTTTTGTTCACCTGTTTATCTTCTTACATGAATAATTTATCAGTGACCAGAGACCTACTATTTCTAACATAGTAGCCAGCTGTGTTCAGACGCTGTAAAAGATAGAAAGACCAATTTAAAAAATAAAGTGATTAGCTTCCTGTGTGCTTTAACTTAGTAATCTTCATTTCCAGTGTTTTAAACTTGGTGACAAAATTTTACAAATAATACAAATAGAACACACATACATTCTCACTCTTCTTATTTTAGTTTCAAAGCAAGTATACAGTCACTAACCTCTACTGACTTGACTTGATCCTGCCCAAATTTCACACTTGTTATTTTTTTTTCTCATTTTATCCTTAAAAAAGGCATTGTTGTTGTTAAACCCCATGTTTAATTTCTCAGTGAGTATAACAGCCAGTAACCTGAAAGGCAGCTTCACAGCCAGAAGCTGGCTCTAAACATACCAGGTGTATTGGTACAGGTAGAACCCAAGGTGGCAGGCATAGCCTGGAGTCTCCTCAGAGTCATGGAGCAGCCAGAGAATTCACAGCAGCAGGTACAGTCTCAGATGCCAATCAGTGGCCATGCCAGGCCTCTGTGTGGTGGATGTCAAGAAATAAAACCAATTTCCAGTGGTCTGCTGATACTCATCTGTCTACAGTTCCTATGCCCCTCTCTTAAACACTAGCCAGTTTTAGGGAATGAAATGTGAAATCAATAGGTTTGTGAATAAACTGTCTGAAAAGGATATAAAGTGATGTTCAGCAACAACGTTTTCCAGTCAGGGAAAGTAAATATTCTTATTGCTAACCAAGAGTCTGTTATTCCCAGGCTATTTTTTTATCATTGAGTATGCCCAGTGTTAGGTGTCTCTCCATGCTTCATCTTATTACTGCTTTACAGTAAAAATAAACAGTATGTGATACCACAGCTTTTTTTTCACTTTCTATACTAGCCGTATTACAAATTTTATGCTTTGCAAAACTGTCGAAATTACAGGTTTACAAGTGATATTCTGTGATTTATATATAAATTTGCATATAATTCATTTGCAAAGTAAACTCATTGGTCCACTCATAGCTCTTGTGTGATTCTGAAGATCAAGAACAATTCCAATCTGATAGACTAAGATCAGAAGGAAGGAGAGGAGGACCTCCCCTATCAGTGGACTTGGGGAGGGGCATGCATGAAGAAGGAGGGAGGGTGGGATTGGGAGGGAAGGAGGGAGGGGTTTATGGGGGGATACAAAGTGAATAAAGTGTAAATAATAATAATAAGAAGAATAATAAGAATAATAATAAAAAGAACCATCCTAAAATATAGTTTAGCTGCTTTTACTAGGCATTTTCATTTTAATATTTAAACATGTGTGCTAATTTCTAAGACACTTTGTAGTATCTAAAATGTATTTTTTAACCTATGGGTAAAAATCTGTTATGCAATAATTCCTTGGTTCATCACGCTGCTTATTTCTCAAATGGACTCATTAAGTCCTAGGCCACAAAGGCTGATGATAGTATGGATTCTACTAAAGTCCCCCTTATAGATCCCTGAGCAGCGGTAGTGTGAGGTTTCCTGTGTTCCAAGCTTACCTCAAAGTGGAAGCCATCAAGCTGAAATCTGACATTCAAGAATTCCACTGCTTCACAGTCTGATTCCAAGGCTCAGGCTGTCATGAAACTTCAGTTTTGGTGAGTGTTGGATCTCAGCATCACCGGCTTGTACATTCTGACCCTTTCCCCCAGTGGATCACTAAGCTCCCCATCATCCTCCAGGTTGAAAAAGAAGCAGCATCTGATTAGCTTGGTTCCAGAGTGTGGTTACAGGTCATCCCTGGCCAGCAGAGGTCCCAGGGTTTTGCTGAGTATTGGTGCAGAGTTTCTTAAGGAATGGATTTAAATAAATCTTTCTATCCTATCTGTATGGTAGACATTGGTAGGTGCTTCTATCAATAACTGGACTTTTAGAGTTGTAGAAAGGGTCTCTTTGCCCTTGCACCCTTCAGTTCCTCTTTGCATTTTACAACACTGAAAGCAGTCACCAGGCTCTCTTACCTGGTTGAAGTTAGTGTGGTGTGTGTTCATCTAGGCATGGGAGGAGATAGGACCCACATTGGAGGATTTTGCTGGGCTGTTTTATGCCTCTTTTACTGGAAAGATCAGTAAGTACACACACAGTTGTGAAATAAACTCAGATACCCTGGGACTGAGGTCAGAAGATCCCTTGACCACAAGGAGTCTGAGGCACCTGGACAACTAGCAAGGCCCTTTAAAAAAACAAAACAAAACAAGAAAGAAGGTGCTTCCTTGCTCCCAATATAGCTTATTATTAACATGTACATTTGTTCCTAAAGTGCTTCCTTTGTGGCACTTCTAAAAACTAATCATCATAATGACGAAGAAAAATAAATGTTAGGAGAATTCAGAAATTGGAACTGTTTCATAGGAAAGTTTTTTCCTGTCTAATAAAATTCTCTTGAGGAAGCCTTAAGACATTTTTCTTTTACAAACTAAAATTCTATTTTAAGATTTGGTTTTATTAATATTCAACTTTTTATAAGAACCATTTAAAGAAAAAATTTAGATTACAGATTTTAACTTTCTTGTGTTCTGTGCTTATTTTTGGTCTTTTTGGTCACTGTAATAATGATTATTGTCTCTGAAATGAGAAATAAATTATCACCACGTTCCAAAATCCCTATATGTCTTTCCAAAAATAATTTCTAAATCATTCCAAACCAAGGGGAGCTCTAAGGGAAAAAGTTTAAACAGAACTGGTAATGAAGCTCAGTCAGTCATTGGTTTGCCCAGTACACACATGTTCATGGGGTCAGCCCACCCAGTCTGCCATGAAAAGCAGTCTCAACATACAGGAGGTGAAGGCAGGAGGATCAAAAGTTCAGTGTCATCCTCCTGCTACATATCAAGCACCTGGCAAACATGAACTATATAACACACTGTCTCAAAAACAAAAACAAAACAAAAACATCAAAATTCAAAACAACAGCTAAAACTAAAAATGACTAGTGACACAATAAGAGACACTGGCTTTGTGTGTTATTTTATCTTGCTTTCATTTTTAAAGAGAGTTTCTCCCTATGTTCATGACTTGGTGGTGTTGAACTTGAGATGATCATGATCCCACCGCCTGAGTTCTGGGATTATAGGCAGCTCACACCAACAAGCACAGCACCCTAACTTCTTAGCTGTTCTTTTTCGCATAAAAAACAAATTTATGTTTATCAGCAAACACAGGTAAATGCTACATTTCCTCTAACTTTTTCTAACAAAACTGAAGATAAATCATCAACTTTCAATAGATATAAAAGATCAAGGGGTTTATTTTAGGTGGACACAGGAATATAAGTACTAGAAATGGAAGTAACATATACCAAAAGTTCTTCCTTTTGTTAACCGTATACAGTTACACTTTCTTTTATTTTCTGGTCATTCCTTGGTTCTTTATGAAAGTTGGTGATGTCTGCTTGGAATGTAGGTAAAATACAAGTTGAAGGTTAAGAAAGGAGATTCATCTTCTCAGCATTTCTTAACTGCCCACATGTCTTTGTGTAGAACTGAGGGCTCTTGAGCTTTCCTTCACCTACACTGGCATGTCTACTGGTGTTTTCCTTGTTCAGATCTTGTTAAGACAATTATGGTGGTGAGACTTTATGGGGACAGCTTCTGAAATTACTAGGAAATAGAATCTTTCAACAAATTCCTTATTCCTTTGGCTTTTACAATCTTTTGGCTCCCACACCCCCATTCTCCAAAATTCCTTTACACTTAGGTGTAAAAATTATTTTCTAGATGTGTCCTTTGGGACTGGTCTTTACACCTCTCTGTTTTAATTGGTTGTAGTTTTCTGTACTCATCTGAATCCGGTGCAAAAAGAAATGTCCTTGATGAAATATGAAGCTCTTTTTTTTTTTTCATGTGAGCATACGGACAGATACTTGAAATGTAGTTAGGGACCATACTGACTTAGTAAAGGAGTGTTTATAGGTTCTCCTTCAAGATCTGTGAGCTCACTGGCTCTGAGAGTGGGCTAGGTTTCTGGTATCAGGTTCTATTTCCTTCTTGTGAAACAGAAGTCTAATTACAGAGAGGTTGTTCACCAACAGGCCAAATACTGTGCCATGTGTTTGCTGTGCTTCGTAAGCGAGGCAGGACTGTTGGTTGTTTCCCTCTTGTGGAAACTTGAATGGTACCTTCAGGTACCATGCAAGCAAGTCCCCAGGATGGAGGTATTCAGGTCAGTCCCAGGTCAGGGGCCTCTGGGCATTATATCTGAAGAGCGTGATGTTTCTAGTTACTGAAATAGTCTTCCTGAGAGAAGAGTACATCAATTTGCTATACAATACCAAATGGTCAGACCTAAAACCATATGCATTCAACTAATATTAGACTGAACAGGTTGTATTTACTCATTTAGGAACATATATAAAGCTTAACAGAAAACAAAAGGCCACTGGTTTGAAGGAGAACAAGGAGAAATAGATGGGAGTGTTTGGAGGAAGGAAAAAGAAAGGGGCTGAGAATGATGTTATTATCTCTAACAATCAATACGTTTTTAAAATTAATTTTTATTTTTATATTAGTTACAGGTTATTTACTTTGTATCCCAGCTGTAGCTCCCTCCCTCAATCCCTCCCAGCTCCACCCTTTCTCCCTCACATTATATACTTATTATATACATATATATATATATATATATATATATATATATATATATGAGGATCAAGGGTTAGATGATCAATCTTCACTTAGAAAGACAAATTGGATGTGCATTGGACATAGGAGAAAACAAGTAACAGGACAGGAGCCTACCTCAGAGGGCCTCTGAAAGACCCTACCTAGCAGTGTATCAAAGCAGATACTAAGACTCATAACCAAACCTTTGGTAGAGTGGGGGGAAATCATATGTAAGAAGGGGGAGTTAGTAAGACCTGGAGAGGACAGGAGCTCCACAAGGACCAAATATATCTGGGCACAGGGGTCTTTTCTGAGACTGACACTCCACCAAGGACCATGAATAGATATAACCTAGAACATCTGCTAGGATGTAGCCCATGGCAGCTCAGTAACCAATTGTTTTTCCATAGTAAGGAGAACAAGAACTATTTCTGACAGGGACTCAATGGCAGGCTCTTTGACCTCCCCACCCTCCAAGGGAGGAGCAGACCTGCTAGGCCAGAGAGGAGGACTGTGCAGCCAGTCCTGAATATACCTGATAAAACAGGGTCAGATGACCCTCTGATAGGGGACCTCCTCCCTTATCAGTGGACTTGGAAAGGGGCAGGGAGGAGATGAGGGAGGGAGGGTAGGATTGGGAGGGAATGAGGGAGCAGGATACAGCTGGGATATAGAGTTAATAAAATGTAACTAATAATAGAATACCTTTTTAAGAGGAAGAAAAATGTAGAAAGGAAAGTCTAACTTTGCTCAGGTCAAGTAAATGAAAAAGAGGAAGGAAAAAACCATCTGTTTGCATGTTTTTTTTCTCAGGCACTCTGCTAAGAAATGCCTACATTTTATATTTTTCAGTTCTCACACAGTCTCAACTGATAGACATTACTATCTCCACTTTCTTACCTTGTGGCTTTAGTCAATCCTTATCAACAGTGGCCTTCGTAGTTCCTGATCCAGACATGCAATAACATGCTAAAGCATAGTAGCTGGCAAATGGCTCAGTCCCTGATGTCCTTGGCTCATTGTCCCAGTTCTTACAAAGCAGTGGTGAGCTAATGGTTGTTACTAAACTCTTGTGTTTCTGACTTTCCCTAAAGGGCCTTCAGTCCACTTGCCAGCAAAGCAGGAATGGGCTACCTGCTCTTACCTATTCTGTCTACAACTGCCTGTAACCCTCATTCAGAGAGCAGTCTCAGTTGATGAATGGAAACATTCTTTGCTATGAAAACCAAGGAACTTTTGCCTCTAGTTTAATTTATCTCAACATAATTTATTTGGCTACCTCTGTTTCATCTTCCTAACTATCTACTGGGTTCTTTGATGTGAAACTAAAACAAAACCATCTATATATATGTATTAAAATCTGGATGTCTAAGACTCACGTATTGTAATATGTAGATTTGGTGCCTGAGACTCTGCTTTAAAAAACAAATACATACAACCTGGTTGTGGTGAGGAGACAAAGGTAGGAGGAGCACTGAGTTTAAAGTGAGTGTCGTCTACAGAGGGAGTTCCAGGACACCCAGGGCTACATACACAGAGAAACACTGTCCTGAAAAAAAGCAAAAAACAGAAGACAAAACAAAATACATACATACAAGTAACATTATATAGACTTAGCAGGTTGTGTTCATAGACAACAATTAAAGAAAAAGAGGCCATTGATTTGAAAGGCAATATGAGTCGGGTAGAGTAGATAAATGGGATGGTTTGGAAAGATAAGAGAGGGGGGAAATGATTTAGTTATGTTACAATCTAAAAATATAAAAAATATATAATTAAAACATATTCCTAAATTATCTTTATGTATACTATCATTCAAAAATTGATTAACTCTGTTGGCTTATTACTCATGTTTCTTCTCTGATGAATTATTTAAGCAAATCAACACAAAGGAGAAACACTTATTTGGGTTCATGACTTCAGTCCATTGTCATTTGACTTTTTTTATGCCTGTAAGGACAGCATGGCAGATAGGCAGAAAAGTGATAAACTATCCATTGCATTGTGGCCAGAAAAGAGGAAAAGGAATGTTGATGGGTAGAGAGGAGACAGAGAAAGAAAAGAGGAGAGAATATAAAGGAGAGAAGAGGAGAAAAAGAAAGAGTAAAGAAGGAAGGAAGGGAGGGAAGGAGAGTGTATCACTAATGTCCTACTTCCTTCAACTTGGAACCACCTCTAATGAATCCATCAATGGCCAAATCCATTGATGAAGTCACTCATCTCTCAAGAGTCCATTAGACTTGAATCAAGCTTCCAATGTATGAGCCTTCTTGAGGGAGCTCTATGTCCATACCACAGCTTCTGGGCAGTAGGTCATAGAATTTAAATTTAAGCTCAATACTTCAAGATTCGATTGGCAGAAGTACTTAATTTGGTTAAAAAAAGAAAAAAACTTGGTTGAAGGGTTTTCCAGAATATGACAAGCAAAAATAACTCATAATAAAGATTATATGTTGAAAAACTGAAATATAAGAGCTTTGTAAACATTTTATTCCTTGTTTTACTTTTCAGTTTTTCTTATTTGTGTAAATATTATATTGAATATGTTTTATAATAGTATGTAAGTATTTATCTTAACACTACCAACACAAAAAGGTACATAGTGGAAAATTTTGCAATACTTACTACTCAGCTATACTGTTTTATCAAAGAAATTATAGAAAGTTTTTTTTTTTTTTGTCAGAATCCTTATTGGCCCTAACAGAAATTTCTCAACTCTGAGCTCAAGCTTCATTGAATATGAAGTAGTTTGTCTCTTTGTCAGCACAGGTTGTGCTGAGCAATTTCAGGGACAAGACAGGATTCTAAGGGAATGACAATACAGCGTTATTTAAATCCTAATCAATATTCTAAAATAATAATACAAAAATGCTCATGTTATTGCAGAACATTGAAGAGACTCCATAAAAATTTTGTGAAGCATAAATTGCATTGTACAAAAATCAGTCTGCTGTGCATAAAATTTCAATTCTACATTTTGTACTTTTTCCAGTCTTCCAAATTTTCTATTTTTACTAATTATTTAAATTCCTTGCTTCTTTAAAATTTATTTTTATTTTTATTAATTAGTTTATTCACTTTGTATCCTCCCTGTAGCTCCCTTCCTGGGCCCCTCCCAATTCTACCCTCCTTCAATCTTCTCCACCCATGCCCCTCCCCCAGTCCAATGATAAGGGAGGTCCTCCTTTCTTTCTTTTTTTTTTTTAAACAGAAGATTTTTTTTTAAGATTTATTAATTATATATACAATGTTTTGTGTGAATGAACAGAAGAGGGCACCAGATCTCATCATAGATGGTTGTGATCCACCATGTGGTTGCTGGGAATTGAACTCAGGACCTCTGCAAGAGCAGTCACTGCTCTTAACCTTTGAGCCATCTCTCCAGCCCTCCTCCTTACTTTCCATCTGATCCTAGTCTATTAGGTCTCATCAGGAGTGGCTGCATTGTCTTCTTATGTGGCCTGGTGAGGCTGCTCCCCACTCATGGGGAGGTGATCAAAGAGCAGGCCAATCAGTTCCTGTCACAGACAGTCCCTGTCCCCATTACTTTGGACACTGAACTGCCAAGGGGTACCACTGTGCAGGGGTTCCAGGCCATCTCCATGAGCCGTCTTTGGCTGGAGTATCAGTCTCAGAAAAGACCCCTGTACCCAGACTTTTTGGATATCTTACTCTCCTTGTGGAGCTCCTGTTCTCTCCAGGTCTTACTGTCTTCCAGTTCTTTCATAAGATTCCCTGCACTCTTCCCAAAGTTTGGCTATGAGTCTCAGCATCTGCCTTGATACCCTGCAGGGTAGAGCTTTTCAGAGGCGCTCTGTGGTAGGCTCCTGTCCTGTTCCCCATTTTCCTTTTCCTCTAATGTCCATTCTTTCTGAATGGGGATTGAGCATCTTAGTCTCCTTCTTGATTAGCTTCCTTAGTAAGTTTATCCTATATTTTATGTCTAATATCCACTTATGAGTGAGTATATACCCTGTGTGTCTTTCTGCTTCTGGGATACCTCATTCAGGATGATCTTTTCTAGATCCCATCGTTTACCTGCAAATTTCATGATTTCCTTGTCTTTTATTGCTGAGTAATATTCCATTGTGTAGATATATAAAGCACTCAAGAAGTTAAACAGCAACAAATCAAGTAATCCAATTTAAAATGGGGCACAAAGCTAAACAGAGAATTCTTTTTTTTTTATATCATTTTTTTTATTTATTTTATTTTTTTTATCAGTTACATTTTATTAACTCTGTATCCCAATAGAGGAATATCAAATGGCAGAGAAACACTTAAAGAAATGCTCAGTGTCCTTAGTCATCAGGGAAATGCAAATCAAAAGGACCCTGAGATTTCACCTTACACCCATCAGAATGGCTAAGATCAAAAACTCAAGTGACAACAGATGCTGGAGAGGTTGTTTAAACCCTCCTCCACTGCTGGTGGGAATGTAAACTTGTACAACCACTCTGGAAATCAATCTGGCGCTTTCTCAGACAACTAGGAATGGCATTTCCTCAAGATCCAGCTATACCACCCCTAGGCATATATCCAAAAGAGGCTCAAGTACACAACAAGGACATTTGCTCTACCATGTTTGCAGCAGCTTTATTTGTAATAGCCAGAAGCTGGAAAAAGCCCAGATGCCCCTCAGTTGAGGAACGGATTCAGAAATTCATTGCTTTTTAAAAGTGAAATTGAGATTCTTTGAGAAACATTGTTCTTTTTATCATTAATTTCAAATTAGTTATAGCTGTACTTGGAACTGCAAGTGTACATTACCAGTGTCTCCAATGTGGCTATCTATAACAATTTTACCATAATACCAAAACCAGAAAGTGAACATTTCCTAAGTCATTATTTTACACTGACAATCAAGTGTACTTGTCATGCATAACAAAGTTTTGAAGTGTTTATGTACTGTAAATGAGCAAACCTGGTTACCATGTACATTATCAGTTCAGTTCTCAGTGATAAAACACTATTTCAAAATACAATATATCGTTAAATATGTTTATCATATAAAATGGATCTCTAAAACCTATTCCTTGTAGCTGCAACTTTCCCCCAAAACTCCCATCCGTTGTAAGGCATCATTTCACTCTTTTCTTCCGAGAGATCAGTTTTCTGAGATTCTTTACATGGGTAAGATCATATGGGAAAGATACCTTAAAAACCTACTACTAAAATCTATACTGTCATCTAATAGTGCTGTTCTGGAGATTCAAGTTTTCATACATGGGCTTTGGGAGACATTGACAATCTAATTGATAGCTGATTTATTAGCTTACTAGCCTAAAACACACCAACACCAAGAAGAATTACAGACAATGTAAGCCAAAGAAAGTTAAGACAGTTATGTTACAGATAAAGATTTAGGAGGGGTAATTTGGGGGAAATTTTAATCAAGTACATGGAGTTTTCTTGGAGCTGGTTGTGGTCAAGTGGGAGGGTTAATTTGCAGTTGACTATCTTACTCATTGCTCCCTAGAGGTGGGCAAAGCAAGATGGCCCAAAGCGGTCAATGGCAAGTAGCAACAGACATTTCTAGTATCCAAGTGAGTGTATGATATTCATGTTTATGGAGGGTTTTTTGTTTGTTTGTTTGTTTTCCGTGTGTGGGCACTCTATAGAAGTAGAGGATTTTAATTCTCAGGACACCACATACTTCAGCTGTAAGCTGCTAGGCTGGCTAGTAGCAGTTACGCAAATTTCTTCTTTGGTAGCAGCATTTTACCGTATCCAGTGCCTCCTTAAACTTCTGAGCAATAATAGCAATTAAGAAAGGTTTAACATAGAATGAACAGGTTTGTTACGAATTATAGAAGCATATAGCAAAGCCTTTGAAAAATTCTCCAAAAGGTTAGTACTCCTGTCTCTGGGGAAATGTAAATCCGATGACTATAAAATAAAGGAGCCTGCTGCCATTCTTTCCTACGTATTTGTGAAATCAATGATCTTTACATCTTCAAAAGAAACAATTTAAGAAGAATGATAAAAGGCAAGAGAAATCACAGTTTCGTCTTTGAAGAGATTAGAATATAACGAAATTTATCATTGGCTACTGATACCAGATGCAACCTGCTATACATATTAGGATAACGTGCTTTGCGTGCATGCTTCAATCATTTAATGTACAAATATTAGTACTTAACTACTGTTAAGTGCTTCTCTATTCTGCCTTAAATTGGGGATATGAAATGACCAATGATACCTAGAATTGTAATTTTTGTAGTTTAGAATTAGTTCTGTTTTGGTGATTTGTATGGAAACTTAAAAAGTAGGAAACTTAAAATGAGTCACTTAAAAAAAAATCAAAGCTAACAGCAATGGAAAAGTGTGCATTTCTTCCACTCCCCCCCCAAAAAAAATGAACAAAAGAAACATATTTACCTTGGCAAATTTTGTCCATTTCTCTCTATACAGTTCTATGAAAGACTGATGTAATAACTATTTAATGGACTTATTAAACTCTGATACTGGAGTGTTTAACATGTCTCACAAATAACTGCTAGAAGCAGACACAAAAAGAAATAGTTTTCAGGTAGCACTGTGACAGTGCAACCTCAAAATTTTTCTTTACTGCCTTTACAGGTGAAAATGGAGACTGGAGACATTTCAAGTTGACCGTGGAGAAAACGGAGAACTGGAGACTTTTCAAGTTGACCGTGTCATATTTACAAAACCCATGACAAAGTTCTGCCTATAATAACAACCTTAAAAGTTATTTTATGATAGATTGTAGATCATGTCTATCATAGATCATGTCTAGGACATCTACTATTTTCTAGATATTATATGTGATGGGTATTTTTACATTTCATTTAAGTTATGAGACACATACATGGTGAAAAGTAGTTCTGAGCAATTGTATTAGTATCAAGCAAGAAACACAAAGGTCCCTTTCCTTTTTATCACAGTTACTTCTATATAGATGATCTTATTTAATCACATGTGTTTACATTGTTTATAGCATACCACAGTGACACCATATACTTTTATGTGGTAGTTAATGGCCTTAAAAGGCTCAAATACTTTAATGCTTGGTCATGAGGGAGTGTTACTACCTGAGAGAGAGACTAGGAGGTATGGTCTTGTTTGAGTGGGTGTGGCCTTGTTGGAAGAAGTGTGCCATTGCAGATAGAATTTGAGCCCAAGCCTGGCCTAGTGTCTCTATTTCTCTGCCTGTGGATATAGCTATAGAACTGTCAGCTCCTTCTTCAGCCTGCTGCCATTCTAAACAGCATGTTGATAATGGATTAAGCCTCTGAAAGTGTAAGCAAGCCCTGATTAAATGTTTTTCTTTTATTTATTTATTTTTCAGCAAAATCTTTAAGCAAAAACAATGCATGCCTACATTATTTTCTTCTGAAATCTGCACCCTGGCGGCCATGCTTGCCTTCATTACCCTCCTCTGATTGCAGATGTGTTGTAAGCAGCTTTTTGAAGCTTTTGCCACTGTAACTTCTCTGCCATGATTGACTGTATCCCTTTCACTCTTAAGTTGCTTCTTTCAAAGGATTTTATCATAGCAAAAGAACAAATAAGGCAACGGCACTTGATGCTCCTATACCATGTAAGGAAGTGATGTGAAATGCAAGCAAATGATGCATGCAAATGAATGTGAAGTACTTTGCCCTCATAATTAACATTCTAACTGTATCACATTACATGTTATGATAGTCAAAATGCCATTGCTCTTTGGGAAAAAAAAACCTCTACATGATATCTTAGGCTAACTTTATTTTATTAAATATTCATGAAAACTATACATGTATTACTCTTTATTTTAAGAAATAAATGCAGCACAATTTCTGTATCCATTCCTCCACTGAGGGGCATCTGGGCTGTTTCCAGCTTCTGGCTATTACAAATAAGGCTGCTACAAACATGATTGAGCAAATGTACTTTTTGTGTACTTGAGAATCTTTTTGGTATATGCCTAGGAATGGTATAGCTGGATCTCGAGGAAGTGCTATTACTAGTTGGCTGAGAAAGCACCACATTGCTTTCCAGAGTGGTTGTACAAGTTTAGATTCCCACCAGCAGTGGAGGAGGGTTCGTGGTACATCTACACAATGGAATATAACTCAGCAATAAAAAAACAAGGAAATCATGAAATTTGCAGGTAAATGGTGTGATCTGGAAAAGATCATCCTGAGTGAGCTATCCCAGAAGCAGAAAGACACACATAGTATACACTCACTCGTGTAGACATATAATATAGGATAAACCTACTAAAATCTGTACACCTAAATAAACTAATCAAGAGGGAGGACTCTTGCTAAAATACTCAATTCCTATCCAGAAAGGCAAAGAGGATGGACATCAGAAGAAGGAGAAAAGAGGGAACAAGTCAGGAGCCTGACACAGAGGACCTCTGAAAGGCTCTGCCCTGCAGACTAACAATGCAGATGCTGAGACTTATGGGCAACCTTTGGGCATAGTGTAGGGAATCTTATGAAAGAAGTGGCAAACAGTAAGATCTGGAGAGGACAGGAGCTCCACAAGGAGAGCAACAGAACAAAAAAATCTGAGCACAGGGGTCTTTCCTGAGACTGATACTCCAACCAAGGACTATGCATGGAGATAACCTAAGACCCCTGCACAGATGTAGCCCATGGCAGTTCAGTATCCAAGTGGGTCCCATTGTAATAGGAACAGGCACAGTTTCTGACTTGAACTGATTGGCCTACTCCTTAATTACCTTCCCCTGAGGGGGAAGCAACATTACCAGGCCACAAAAGAAGACAATGCAACCACTCCTGAAGAGACCTAATTGACTAGGATCAGAAGGAAGGAAAAGAAGACCTCCTCTTATCAGTGGACTTGGGGAGGAGCATGCATGCAGAGGGTGGAGGAAGGGAGGGATTGGGACAGGAGGAGGGAGGGAACCACAGGGCGGATACAAAGTGAATAAAGTGTGACTAATAAAGAATATTAAAAAAGAAATAAATGCAAAAAATTACAGTTGATTAAATTTGAGTATCTGACTGAAAATTACCTAGTACAGGAGAAAGGCTGGAATTAAAATTTAGAGGTCTTTGGAAATTTTAGGTGAATATAGGAAGGAGCCATGTCCATCTGCATGTTGCTTTACCACAGAATAACTCAGAGTAAATATTTGTAAAATGGGGATCTCTTCTTTTTTTCCTTTTCTTTATTTAATTAAATTTTTGTTTTTATATTGGTTGCAGTTTGTTCACTTTGTGTCCCGGCTGTAGCCTCCTCCCTTGTTCCCTCCTGGTCTCACCTTCTCTCCCTCATCTCCTCCCATTCCCTTCTCCAGGTCCACTGATGGGGGGGATCCTCCTCCATTTCCATCTGACCCTGGCTTGTCCGGTCTCATCTGGGCCGGGTGCATTGTTCTCCTCTGGGCCTGGCAGGTTTCCTCCCCCCATCAGGGGGAGGAGTCAATGAGCCAGCCACTGAGTTCATGTCTGGGACAGTCCCTGTTCCCCTTACTAGAGAACCCACTTGGATACTGGGATGCCACACGCTGCATTTGTGCAGGGGTTCTAGGTTGTATCCATGGATGGTCCTTGGAGTGTCGGTCACGGGGGGCACCCCTGTGCCCAGATATTTTGGTTCTGTTGCTCTCCTTGTAGAGCTCCTGTCCTCTCCGGGTCCTGCTGTCTCCCCCTTCTTTCATAGAATTCCATGCACACTGCCCAAGATTTGGTTGTGGGTCTCCGCATCTGCTTTGATGCACTGCTGTATGGAGTCTTTTGGAAGCCTTCTGTGGTGGGCTCCTGTCCTGTTTCCTGTTGATGATCAATCCTCACTCAGAAAGACAAATGGGATGGACTTTGGAAGAAAGAGAAAATGGGGATTTCTATCATATCACAATTCTTCACAAATATGCCACTTTCATGTTCATGTTAAAAAGCATAATTTCAAAATGGTTTACATACTATAGTTACACGTTTTTCTTTTTGAAAGTTGCAGTGGTCATGCTGTCTCTTTGTGACTATAACAATGGCTAAGACAGAAGTTGGTGTCAGGAAGTGGGATATTGCTATCAGGCCTGACCATCCTGCTGGTTGTCGGAATGTGCATTTAAGAATTTTGGACCAGGTCCTGCTGTGCAGCTGCTCAGAATGAGAGTCCTCCCGGCTCGTAGCAGGCCTTCTGGTGTTGGTCTCCTTGGTTTGCCTGTGGTATATATGCAAGATTAGAGTCTCACAACAGTGTGATGTAGCCATGATCATTCAGGCCTTTACAGCCATTGAAGCAGGACATTCTCCCCAAGCATGGTTGGATACCATAAAAAGCTAAAATGATACGCTCAGGATGCGAGGCTAAGCACTGCACTCAGGGTCAGCCGCTTTGGACCCAGAGAAGAGCATGTCTGATTGCATGCGGGTTGATGCCCCAGGTCCCGCCTCTGAGAAAAAGGTATCTGACGGGTCTGATGCTCTTTGGGTGGATGACACCTAAATGAACATCAGTACAAAGTCCCAATTTATTTCTAATATCAGAGATCAGACCTCTACTCTTGCCTGATGCATCTAAAACAAAAAGGGGGAACTGTAGAGAGCTGCGGAATGCTATGGCTTAAAGATGGAGCTGGTTTCCGCCTTCCACCTTCCCGATGGTGAGTGCTCTCTGTCACGAACAATTCCACATTTGGCTAAGGCTGAGGATCTGGCTTGCTTCCATGTATGTGGACCTATCTGCATTGCACACGTGGCACGCCTGGGTTGGCTACCCAGAGGCTATTTAAGCTGTGGGCTGGCTTTCCCCAGGATCAGATGATTGTTCAAGGTTCCTGAATAAACTGCATTGAAAAAAAAATTTTTTTAAAAATAAATTAAGCCAAAATGTGAGTGTAAAATTAAAAAAAAAAAAAAAAGAATTTTGGACCAGGAGAGCAATTGAATGCTGTAAAGGGGCCCTGGGCTCTACCAGTAGGAGGAGCATGGAAGACAGCGGTGTTGAGAGCAATGGAGATGAAGAAGGCTTGGCTCAAGTGGTTTCAGAGAAGAAGATAGTAGTAAATTGCCTGGAGATAGTTCTTGTGATATTTTGGCAAAAAAAATGTGGATTCTTTCTGCCTTTATATATATATAAAAAATCTGCCTGCAGCTAAACTGAAGAGTTTTGCATTAATGGCATTGGCAGAGAAGATTTCAAGGCAGCCGAGTATTGATTTTGTCCTGTGGCTATTAGTGGTTAGTTTTATGCAGATCTATAATGAATAGGAACAAGCTGAGCAAGGCAAAATACAAAATGTACGGTTTGGGGAGAAAAGGAGCACCAGGAAGTATAATGCAGCTACATCCAGTACCCAAGGAGATAAGAAGAAATTTAAAGAAAAGCCAGATCATAAAAGGAATACAGGGAGTGGTGACTTCAGGTTAAAACCACACCCAGCCAAGCTTCCAGCTTGTGGAAAGGAATTAAAGGGAAGCTTAAGCAGTAGAGAAAACCACCAAAACCAGAAAGTGGATGCAGCTGTAATTGAAGGAGGAGGCCATGGTCCAGTCTCGGCAAGCAGAAGAACTTGGCAGGTTGGTTCTGGGGCTCTAGAGTCAAGAATACAAGAAAGGGGTTGAAACTCTAAGCAAGCACCAATTAATAAATGCTTTCCCCTATGAGAGTTGCTTTGGTCATAGTGCTTCTCCACAGCATTAGAACAATGACTAAGACATATAATAGCATCAAAGTATGTTTGCAACCGGCTTGCAGGCCAATACTTCTATGAAGCTTTTCAGTTCTAATTTTGATATATTCAATGTTCCTTGGAAGGTTCAGGCTCATTTCAGCCAGTGAGTTAATGACATTTCAGTGGGAGACAGTTTAAGGAATCCTACGGAAGTAAAGTCAACAACCCAAAACTAAAGGGGTAATGAGCATTTCTGACATCTATTTAATCAGAATTCCTACTGTTGATTTATGACTTTTAATGATCTCAGCTAGCAGGAACTATGTTTCATATTTTCTCAAGTTCAAAATTCCCTTGGAATATATAAAACTGTAAAAGAAAAGAGTGTCTTTATTTTGCCAAAATATAGCTTAATATATAGAAATGGTTAAAGATAAAAATATCAGAATTAATGAACTTTTAGCAAATTGGTAACAGTAAAGCAACATGCAAATATTGATTATATGATAAAACACAATAGTTCCAAATTGAAAGGTTTTTTTTTTTAAAGTCCGTTTACAAAATCAACAAAAAGGAACTTAAAGAGCATAAAGCTACTTAAGTAAGTTAAAGATTATTTTAGGAAGGTGACAACGTGGGTATAAATGAATTGGAAGAATAAATAAGATTGAGGGGCTGGTGATATATAACCACATTCCTGATCTGAATTTTGTTATGCTCTTTCATAGAAAATGACAAGCTTGCCTTGAAGTTCATACGAAAATATTTTGGGTATCAGGACAAACAACAACAACAACAACAACAACAACAACAACAACAACCCAAAATAAAATGAAGCTACTGTAATCAAAGACATTGAGTAACATAAGAATAACAAAAGAATAATAATTATAATGATGTAACTGTGTCCAGAAAGAACTTCAAATGTTTAAGGAAACAAAGTTTCGGCAAGGGCACTGAGAAAGTACTATAGAAGAAGTTTTTTTGTTTGTTTGATTTTTCATGAACAATACTGATTCAAATGACTGTACATATGAACATAAATTCAAAGTAAAAAAGTTAAATATTTTAAAAATTAACAACTATGAATGAAAAGTAAAGAATATAGAACAATTAGAACAAAGTATATACATAAATGTATGTGACATGAAGGCAAACACAGCCTCTTCATGAAAGATTAAATTACATTAAATTATAAACTACATGTGGAGCATCAAAACTAAAATCTTTTAAGATGATACACCCTCACGAAAGTAAATGGTTAATATAATACAACAGAACATATTTGTACATCATTGATGGGTATGTAGAATATAAACATATATATACTATATACCTCCCCATTTACACATCCATTCCTTTTGTTATAGAGACAGCAAAGTGTGAAATGCGTGGATAATGAAAAAGAATTAGCCCATACCCTAGTATCGTATTTTAATAAATACAGTGTCTTTGGAATGAAGTCGTCCTTGTTTGTTACGCAGTGCTGGGGCTGTGTTGTTGTACCACAATGCAACAACAGATGATGTAAGTAGAACAATACATCCTGTAAAGCTGGTGACTCTGGATTTCCTAACACATGTCACTTTATGTATGTTTGCCAAACCCTGAAATATAGGAAGAAAAGAAAACAAAAGTTATGCATGAAGCAGGACAGAGATATATTTTCAAAACATACAAAATTTTAGCTAAGTTCAAAAGATGTGTTATACATAATGACAATTACATGAAATAGTTATCGTACTTTTGAAAGACGTAAGGAAGTCTTTCTACCAGAAAATATAAATGTATGGAGTAATGAAAATGTCAGCTAGCATGACATGGTCAATTCCTAAGTTGCTCATATTTAAAAACATGGAATGTACAGGTTTGTACTTAATTTTATTTTTTAATTAAAATAAGGAAATAAAGTTATTTTTGAAAATGTGCTGACATAGAAAATTCAGTTAGCTATTTGAAGTAATAATAGAATTTAGTGAGGTGAGAGGCAAAGAAATCATATTAAATTACCAATTACAATTCTATTCACGAAAGCCAGTCTTATGGCTCTGTGATCCTTGTTAGATTAAGTTCTTCAGGCATCACACTTCTCATAAAAAAAAAAAATAGTCATAACATTCCATGTTTGCAACAAATAACTGAATTAAATAGCTGAAGAAAGAAAAAGTATGATCCTGGCTCATTATTCAGTAAATGACTGATTCATATATTGTGCCAGTGATAAGGTAGCACACTATGATACAAGTATGTTCTAAAGAAGATGTTCTCCTCATGGTGAGAACAGATATCATTAATCTTTATGAAAGTGAGTAGGAAAACAAGATTTACGGCATGCTGAAAGGTGTGCTGGGAGTTAGAAGACTGACACAAGCTGAAATGAAATAGGATTATAAGGCTAGCTTGTGTTACTATGAGATACTGACTCAAAAATTTTAAAAATAACTAGAGTATTTAAAGTGATTCCCTTTCCCAGCCTGTAGGCTGTCGTTTTGTTCTGACAACAGTGTCTTTCGCTTTACAGAAGCTTTTAAGTTCCATGAGGTCCCATTTATTGATTGTTGATCATAGAGCCTGTGCTGTATGTTCTGTTCAGGAAGTTGTCTCCTGTGCCAATGAGTTCTAGGCTCTTCCCTACATTTTCTTCTAACAGATTTAGAGTATCTGGTTTTATGTTGAGGTCTTTGATCCACTTGGACTTTAGTTTTGTGCAGGGTGATAAATATGGATCTATTTTCATTTTTCTGCATGTAGACATCCAGTTGGAGCAGCACCATTTGTTGAAGATGCTGTCTTTTTTACATTGAATGGTTTTGGCTTCTTTGTAAAAAATCAAGTATTCATAGGTGTGTGGGTTTATTTCTGGGTCTTCTATGTAGTTCCCTTGATCCTCCTTTCTGTTTCTATGCCAACACCATGCAGTATTTATTACTATTGCTCTGTAGTACAGCTTGAAGGCAGGGATGGAAATACCTCCAGATGATCTGTTGTTGTACAGGATTGTTTTGGAGATTCTTGGTTTTTTGTTTCTCCATATGAAGCTGAGAATCTTTCTTTCAAGATCTGTAAAGAATTGTGTTGGTATTTTGACGGGAATTGCATTGAATCTGTAGATTGCTTTTGGCAGGATTGATATACATAATTAAATCTATACACCTAAAGAAGATAAGATGATCAATCCTCACTTAGACAAAATGGATTGGTCATTGGACGTAGGAGAAAACAAGTAACCAGACAGGAGCCTACCACAGAGGGCCTCTGAAAGACTCTACCTAGCAGTGTATCAAAGCAGATACTAAGACCAAACCTTCGGCAGAGTGCAGGGAATCATATGAAAGAAGGGGGAGTTAGTATGACATGGAGAGAATAGGAGCTTTACAAGGACCAAATATATCTGGGCACAGGGGTCTTATATGAGATTGTTTCTCCAACCTGTGCTCAGGTGTAGCCCATGGTCGCTCAGTAACCAAGTGTAATTAATAAAAAAAAACAGAAAGAAAGAAAGAGAGAAGTGTAGCAATAAAAAGATTCCTAATGACATTCTGCTATTCTCAAGAATCAGTGTTTTGCTAAACCATCATCAAAGAAGCTTTTTTGTCAGTCAGAGACAGTCCCTGTTCCCATTACTGTGGAATCCACTTGGACACTAAACTGTCCTGGGCTACCTCTGTGCAGGAGTTCTAGGTTATCTCCATCAATGGTCCTTGGTTGGAGTATCAGTCTCAGAAAAGACCCCTGTGCCCAGATTTTTTGGTTCTGTGGCTCTCCTTGTGGAGTTCTTGTCCTTTCCAGATTTTATTGTTTCCTCCTTCTTTCATAAGATTCCCTACACTCTGCCCAAAGGTTGGCCATAAGTCTCAGCATCTGCTTTGTTGTCCTACAGGGAACTGATTAGCCTGCTCTTTGCTTACCTCCCCCTGAGGGGGGAGCAGCCTTACCAGGCCACAGAGGAAGACAATACAGTCACTCCTGGATGAGACCTTATAGATAGATTAGGATCAGATGGAAGGAGAGGCAGAACTCCCCTATGAGTAGAGTTCGGGAGGGGCATGTATGGAGAAGGGGAAGGAAGGATGGGACTGTGAAGGGAGGAAGGAGGGGTTTACAGGGGGATACAACGTGAATAAAGTGTAATTAATAAAAATTAAAATTAAAAAAAAGAGTTTATGGAGCTACCACCAGGGCATTAGCCATGAGTCATACTGGGCAGACTGCTCAGACCCTGAATAATCATTTAGCCAATGTAGCTCAGGCCTTAGTTGTACATAAAGGAATTAATGCTCAACTAAAAGGAAGCTTGATGGTGTTCAATCAGAGGATTGACCTCTTGCAGGAACAATTGATACCCTATGGCAAATCGCTCAACCTGGCTGTCAATGAAAGTATGCTGGACTTTGTGTCACTAGCATACAACATGAGAATTTTTCCTGTGCTGCAAATCTGTCTAAACAATTGTCGAGCTATATTTTAGGTAATTGGACTGGAGAATTCGATACTACGATGGAGCAGCTGAGAGTGGCCATTGTCACAGTAAATTCTACCGGAGTGGACACAGGACTAGCCACAGGATTATCAACATGGATTGCTGCAGCCATGAATCATCTGAAGGAATGGGCGGGCATGGGAGTATTAGCAGGCCTTCTGGTGTTGGTCTCCTTGGTTTGCCTGTGGTATATATGCAAGATTAGAGTCTCACAACAGTGTGATGCAGCCATGATCATTCAGGCCTTTACAGCCACTGAAGCAGGACATTCTCCCCAAGCATGGTTGGCTACCATAAAAAGCTAAAATGTTACGCTCAGGATGCGAGGCTAAGCACTGCACTCAGGGTCAGCCGCTTTGGACCCAGGGAAGAGCATGTCTGATTGCATGCGGGTTGATGCCCCAGGTCCCGCCTCTGAGAAAAAGGTATCTGACGGGTCTGATGCTCTTTGGGTGGATGACACCTAAATGAACATCAGTACAAAGTCCCAATTTATTTCTAATATCAGAGATCAGACCTCTACTCTTGCCTGATGCATCTAAAACAAAAAGGGGGAACTGTAGAGAGCTGCGGAATGCTATGCCTTAAAGATGGAGCTGGTTTCCGCCTTCCACCTTCCCGATGGTGAATGCTCTCTATCACGAACAACTCCACATTTGGCTAAGGCCGAGGATCTGGCTTGCTTCCATGTATGTGGACCTATCTGCATTGCCCCCGTGGCACGCCTGGGTTGGCTACCCAGAGGCTATTTAAGCTGTGGGCTGGCTTTCCCCGGGGTCCGAGGATTGTTCAATGTTCCTGAATAAACTGCATTGAAAAAAAAAAAAGATTAATTTAAATTAAAAAAAAAAGAGTTTAAAAAAATATTTCCTGAAGATGACGGGAATAAATACAGTGAGCCACAGCTGGAGAATCTGCAGAATGAGAGACCTTGAAAGAGACACAGGACACCAGAAACAGACAGATAAACAGACAAACAAACAAAACAAGGCCCTCTAAAGATAAAAAGTCTGATGAACATCTGGATTTACAGCGACTGAGGCAGCGTGCACAGAGAGACCACATGGGTCTTTGCCAGATGGGATCCCAGCACTGAGAAGGAGCACATGCCTGATCCCTAACCAGGAAGCAATCTCCAGCAGATGATCACTCACTCATGAAAACTTAGTTTTCTCCAGTGGAGTCTCAGTGAGGGCACAAACCGCTCTTAAATGCAGATTCCATGCATTTGACCAACACAAAAGGAACCCAGTGGCATTTTGGGATATTCTTTTTCTCATAATATTTTGCTTCTTTTTTTCCCCTCTTTTTTTCTTCTTTTGCTTTTTTTGTTTTCCTTTTAAACTTATGGGTTCTTTGAATATGTAGTATGTATTTCTATTTTATCTTTTTTATGAAATTCCTGTGTGTCTGAACATGTGTACCACTAGTCTATATGCATTTCTCATGCTTTTTCTTTGGCTCCATTTTTTCTTTATTCCTATTTGTTTTGTTTGTTTTGATTTTAGCTTCTTTGATTTTACCATTATTGTTAAATGCCTGTTTGTTATTTAATGAGAGACAGAAAGAGCGTGGATTTTGACCAGATAGGATGTTGGGAAAATCACGGACTAGTTTGGTGAAAGAAAAGCTTAATTAAAGTATAAATTAAAAATAAAGTGTAAAAACTTGTTTTTAATAAAAGAAAACTAGAAGAAAATTAAAATGTTGATATAGTGTTTATAAGGATTCTAAAATTAATTTGGAATGGATGTAGTGGCACATGCTTGTTATACCAGCATTTGAGAAGTGGAGTCAGGAAGACCATGACATTCAAGGACATTCTCAACTGTATAGCAAGTTTGAGGATAGTATAGGGCATATGAGAATGTCCTTCAAATAAAAACCTTAATTTTTATTTTATATGCACCACTTCATCAAACTGGACCATACAATACAGGCGTATGCATAGATCCAATTTAAAAATGAATAAAATATTTTGGAGTAAACAGTGTTACTTTAAAAACCTTTTGTCTTGGCCTTGTTTCTATAACATTTGTTTCTATTACATCCTATTACTTTCTCAAAAATACTTCTTTCAGAATAATTTATTAAATATTTTCTGAGTATTCTGAGGAAAGAAAAAAAGATTAAAGTTTCCAAACATAAAATAATGATGGAAATGGGTACCTGGACTACTCATATTTCATCAGTACATATCATATCCAATATGATAGGTGTATTAGTTACTTTTCTGTTGCTCTGATAGAATACCATAACCAAAGCAACTTAGAAGAAAAAGAAAGCAAAGACGAAAACAAAGACAGAAGCAAAGAAGAAGGAGGAAGAGGAGGAGGCAGTGTTTCTCTTAGTTCACAGTTTCAGTATAGTGATGGTGAAGAAGGCATGCCAATAAGCAGGAAAAGCAGAAGACAAGAGACAACATGGCTGGTCACATTTTGATCCACACACAGAAAGCAGACAGAAGATAAATGGGAATCAGGTGACAGTATGAATCCTCAAACTTGGTTGCCAGTGACATAGTTCCTTAAGCAAACCTGCACTTCCTAAAGATTCCATAGTCTCTCCAAGAATGCCACCAAAGGAGAACCAGTACAAACAAATGCTCTTTCGCCATCACATGTGGAAGTATCAGACTGTGCCTCATAAACAGTACCATTATTTTGTGAAAAAAAAAAGTTTTTAAAACTATAAGGAAATGAAACACACTTTGATATGATCATTACCTTTTTTGAGCTTACACATTATCAAACTGTAACTCATAATTGTGTATATACAAGGTAGTAATACTCAATAGAAACATTAAAACTTTGGAATATCACTAATATTGTACTTAATTTAAACCATCTTATCACTCTGATGAAAAGAATAACTTATTACAAACATTCTAAATCTTGAACTTTTCTTTATCATTCACTTTTGTGGAAAAAATAGAATAGACTCCTAACAATGTTGGAAATTATAACATTATTGTCTCCTATATAGATATGTAAAGTTATATGAAATATTTCTACCCAAAGTAATAGTTTATGATACATGTATGAACAGATGTATTAATAGCAAAGAATAATGCTCACCTGAAGTATAAAATGATTTTGCTTTTTAGTTATTATAAGAAAATGTCTAATATATTCTAAAGAATGGCATATGAAATTTATGGAGGTCAAAATTTATAGAGTTGGTGTTGCTGAAACATTTGAGCTAAAATATTTGCTCTTATCAATAAACAAATTGTTCAACAATAGGCTTTAAAGCAAATAACTTATTTTACTGCAAGTTCTAAAGAAAAATTGTTCTTTAAATTTTAAAGACATTGTACTAAAGTTTATTTCCTTATTTTTCAATAGTTGACCACACGAATATTATAAATTCAAACTATAAACATAATTGCAATCTTCCCAGAGATAGCAGAAAATTATTATATGCAATTTGTGAATGGAGACTAATAAGAATGCTATCAGGTTCGTGCAGGTTAAGGTACTGTGGTTTCGCTTTTGTCTTCACACTGTGGAAAGCTGTTATTTACGTGCCTTTGCTTCTCCATCTTAGAGTAAAAGAAAATGAATGCCCTCCAGAGCCCTTTATTATTAAATAACTGAAGGAAATTGGTTGCAACAATTCTGCACTTGGAAAACGTTTGCCTTTATCTGAAATTCAGTTTGCGAAAAAAAAAGTTTAGCATTTAATTTAATTTTCAGACTGTACAATCACGCGAAGGAAAGAAGGAATCTTCCTCAAAACTAAGAATATCAATTTTCTTAAGAAAAGGTATCAGACAGGTCTGATGCTCTTTGGGTGGATGACACCTAAATGAACATTAGTACAAAGTCCCAATTTATTTCTATTATCAGAGATCAGACCTCTACTCTTGCCTGATGCGTCTAAAAAAGGGGGGAACTGTAGAGAGCTGCGTAATGCCGTGCCTTAAAGATGGAGCTGGTTTCCGCCTTCCACCTTCCTGATGGTGAGTGCTCTCTGTCACAAACAACTCCATATTTGGCTAAGGCTGAGGATCTGGCTTGCTTCCTTGTATGTGGACCTATCTGAATTGCCCACTAGGCACGCTGGGGTTGGGTACCCAGAGGCTATTTTAAGCTGTGGGCTGGCTTTCCCCAGGGTCAGAAGATTGTTCAAGGTTCCTGAATAAACTCCTTTGAGAAGAACAAAAAAAAAATCAGAAAGAAGGAGAGGAAGACCTCCCCTATCAGTGGACTTGGGGAGAGGCATGCATGCAGAAAGGGGGGGAGGGTGGGACCGGGAGGGGAGGAGGGAGGGGCTTATGGGGGGATACAAAAGGAATAAAGTGTAATTAATAAAAGTTAAATAAAAAATTAAAAAAAAAAGAAAACTGCTAGGGTTCTCCTTCTTGCTTAGCTTCTTTAGGTGCACAGATTTTAATATGTTTATCCTATGTTATATATCCAATATCCACTTATAAGTAAGTGTATACCATGTGTGTCTTTCTGCTTCTGGGATACCTCACTTAGGATGATCTTTTCTAGTTCCCACCATTTGCATGCAAATTTCATGATTTCCTTGTTTTCAATTGGTGAATAGTATTCATTGTATAAATGTACCAAAATTTCTGTATCCACTGGAGGGACATCTGGGGTATTTCCATATTCTGGCTATTACAAACAAAGCTGTTATGAACATGGTTGAACAAATGTCCTTGTTGTACACTTAAGCATCTTTTGCATATATGCCTAGGAGTTGTATAGCTGTATCTTGAAGTAACACTATTCCTAATTGTCTGAGAAAGTGCCAGATTGATTTCCAAAGTGGTAGTACAAGTTTACATTCCCTCCAGAAATGGAGGAGGGTTCTCCTTTCTCCACATATTATCCTACATATATTGTCACTTGAGTTTTTTATCTTAGCCATTCTGGTGAGTGTAAGGTGAAATCTCAGGGTCATTTTGATTTGCATTTTCCTGATGACTAAGCATGTTGAGCTGCCATTAGTTATTCCTCTATTGAGAATTTTCTCTTTAACTCCCTACCCCATTTTTTAATTGGATTGCTTGATTTGTTGCTTTTTAACTTCTTTATATATTCTAGATAGTAGTACCCTGTAGATAAAGGGTTGGTGAAGATTCTTTCCCAATCTGTAGGCTGTTGTTTTGTTCTGATTACAGTGTCCTTTGCTTTACAGAAACTTTTCAGTTTCATGAGGTCTCATTTATTGATTGTTGATCTTAAAGTCTGTGCTGTTGGTGTTCTGTTCAGGAAGTTGTCTCCTTGTGCCAATGAGTTCAAGGCTCTTCCTCACTCTTTCTTCTAACAGGTTTAGTGTGTCTGGTTTTATGTTGAGATCTTTGATCCACTTGGACTTTAGCTTTGTGTGGGGTGATAAATATGGATCTATTTTTATTTTTTTCTACATGTAGACATCCAGTTAGACCAGCACCATTTGTTGAAGATGCTGTCTTTTTTCCAATGTATGGTTTTGGTTTCTTTGTCAAAAGTCAAATTTCCATAGGTGTGTGGGTTTATTTCTGGATCTTCTATTAGATTCCATTAATCCACCAATATGTTTCTAAGCCAGTACCATGCAGTTTTTTTATTACTGTTGCTCTGTAGTAGTTTGAGATCAGGGATAGAGATATCGCCAGAAGATCCTAGAGAAGATGCTCAATCCTCATGCAGAAAGGCAAATGGGATGAATATCAAAAGAGGGAGAAAACAGAGAACAGGACAGGCGTCTACACAGAGGGCCTCCGAAAGACTCTACAAAGCAGGGTATCTAAGCAGATGTTAAGACCCAGCCAAACTTTGAGCAGAGCACAGGGAATCTTATGAAAGAAGGGGGAGATAGAAAGACCTGGAGAGGACAATAGCTCCACAAGGAGACCAACAAAACGAAAAAATCTGGGCCCAGAGGTTTTTGCAGGGACTGATACTCAAACCTAGGACCATGCATAGAGGTAACCTAGAATCCCTGCTCAGATGTAGCCCATGGTAGCTCAGTCTCCAAGTGGGTTCACTAGCATGGGTTGTCTCTGACATGATCACCTTTGATCACCTCCCCCTGCGGGATGTAGCCTTATCAGACCACAGAGGAAGATGATGCAGCCAGTCTTGATGAGATCTGATAGACTAGGGTCAAATAGAAGGGGAGGAGGTCCTCCCCTATCAGTGAACTAGGGGAGGATCATAGGAAGAGAAGAAGGAGGGAGGGCGGGACTGGGAGGAGAAGAAGGAGGCTACAGCTGGTCTGCAAAGTGAATAAATTTTAAATTTTAATAAATAAAAAAGAAAAGAAAACTGTTAGGTAAGTAGGTGTGGGGAGGAATGTAGGAGGCTCTGTGTCTGTAGAAAGAGAAAAGGATTCTTTGGGTCTGTGGATTACAGGAGGGCCCAAGAGAGAATGCTTGAATTTTACTCAGAAGGGGAAATAAAATAGGCATTGGAGGTAGATGGATGGAGGGAGCTTTGTAGGAGAGGTGATGGGTGGTGGGGAACAAGGGAGAGGATTTTGAGCAGGGAGAGTAGGAGAGATAGCACTGTATGAGAGAACAGAAATCAGAGGTGGGGATACCTTTGGAATTGTCCAAAGACCTGAGATAGGGGAAGCCCCAGGAAGTCTATGGAGATCATCCTAGCTGAGACTCCTAGCAGAGGGGCTATGGAGCCTGAAGTGGCCACCTCCTGTACCCAGGCAGGACTTCCAGTGGAGGTAGATAGCAACCCACCCACAAAACCTTCTGTAAAAATTTTCCTGCTGTAAGATGTGAGGAGACAAAGACAGAGCAAAGATGGAGGGAATGGCCAATCAATGACTGACCCTACTTGAGACCTATCCCCCATGAGAGAAAAAATGATTGGTACTATTAATGTCACTCTTCTACGCTTGTAGATAGGAGCCTAGCAAGTTCTCTGATAGGCTTCACCCATCAGCTAATGGAAACAGATGTAGAGATCCACAGCCAAACATTAGACAGAGCTCGGGGAGTCCTATGGAAGAGTTGGGGGAATCATGGAGGGGTGGAGGGAGGCGGAAGTCTCCACAAGAATATTTACAGCGTCAACTAACCTGGGCTCATGGGGGCTCACAAAGACAGAACCACCAACTAAAGAGCATTCCTTGACTGGTCCTAGGTCCCCTGCACATGTGTAGCAGATGTGCGCTTGGTCTACATGTGGATCCCCTAACAACTGGAGCAGGGTTCTCTCTGACTCAGATGCCTCTCTTTGGATCCCATTCCCCTAACTTTACTGCCATGTCTGGCCTCAGTGGGAGAGGATGCGCCTAGCCCAGCAGCCATTTTAATGTGCTAGGGTGAGTTGGTACCCATAAAGGACCTTCCCCTTCACTGAGAAGAGGGGAGAAGAGGGGCAGGGGTGTGCAGAGGAGGGGTGGGAGGAAAGGTGGGGGTTGCAATTAGGATGTAAAGTGAACAAATAAACAAATTTAAAATAGGAAAAGAGAAAGGGATGGGAAGAGAAAATGAGAACATCATCAAAATGATAAACACATAAGACTAAACAGAAGTAAGCAGAAGACTAAGCATTGTGTTCTTGAACACAATAGCAGTTCTTGCAGCTTTCTTGCCAATCTTTCTGATGATTTACTTTTAACTTTTTTGTTAACAGAAAATAAAAACAGAATGTTAAAAAGTAGCAATACATGAATTAAGTAATACACGAACTAAATAACATAAATATGTGAATAAAATAGCAGCATAGTGTTATGTAAGTTAAGGAATACACTCATGCGTAGCTCCTCTGCTCTTACAAAAACCTCATTTGCATTACATATTAATGACATATTGTATATAATTGACAACAATTAAACAGATACTTTTTTCACTTTAAAAAATTTATTTATATTTTTATAAATTACAGGTTATTCACTTTGTATCCCTGCTGTAGCTGTAGCTTCCTCCCTCAGCCCCTCCCAATCCCATCCTCCCTCCCTGATCTCCTTCTCTGCCCCTCCCCAGATACTTTTTAACTAGTAAGATATACATATAAAAAGAGGAAAATACAATCATTGTTCTTTTAAAATATCTATTTTCAGGGAAAATCTGGAGATATAATAAATGAACTAATCTCAAAAGTAGGGTGTACAGGACTGGTGAAGTCAGAAAACAGGTGTTGATCAATATAAGGTATTTTCTACTTTAATAGTTCATTCAGCAAATGATTTCCTCCACATTCTCTTTTTATTTAGGACAAATGAACAAGCATAGAATAAAGAATGTTTTAGTTTAGGCTCCACCAGGAATATAAATACTTAAACTCTGCTTGCCAATATTATGAGCCAACTTACTGCTTAGGATTCTGCCCTGAGAAAAGAGAAGTGAATTTCAAACTCTTTCTACAGTTAGTCATGCATATGGATAACCTTCCCTTCAACAATAGTGATTGATCAATAGTTTTCATTTTCAAGGAATTCTGCTCTCATCTTGTATAGTTATAAAGATTTAATCAAAACACTCAACACATCAGAATTTATTTTTTCATAATTCAAGCTAGTAATAAAGGGCTCTTGAATTTGTGCACTGAACTATTTTTTTTTCTTAAAGTGCTGTTTATGAGAAAGTTAATATAAAGGAAAAACATTTATGTGATGCTAAATTGAATTTGTAAAGATGTATAAAATCAAACCATTACCTTTCTCTTATAGTAATTTAGCTCCACTGAATTAAGAATAAGACTTCGTTCTAAATTAAATAAGTGTCGGGTTAGATGCTATTCTGAGAAGATAAATACCTCTTAGAGAAATGCTGCACTTCCTCTTTTTATCCTCGTTATCATGAATGCTGTTGGTCTAAACCACACACAGCTAAGAAATTTCTGTGAATAACACATTTGAACTGATAATGTCTTAAAACTCACATAGTTGCTGAAGTCTAAGTTATTTCTTCTTTCGTTTCATATTCATATTGACATTTACATTTATAAATTAAATTAAGAAAGATTGAATTCAGTTCTCAGAACCAAATACAAAAAGATGTAGTATGAAAAATTGGGTAATACTAGTTATCTAATATGGAAAAATACACCCTATTTATTCCTTTACATCCAAAGAACATTACATTATAGGCTACACATTAGAATTGCATCATCTAGACTAGAATTGAATCAATAGCCTAAGAAAATACTGCAGAAAAATAATTTCCCATAAATATTCAATCCTATCAATGATTTTTTTTTATCAATGTTATCTAAGGCATAAATGTTTAATTGTACTCTACCTAAATATCAATTAACTATCTGACATCGGTCTACATCTCTGTCTCTCTGTCGCCTATCTCTTGGTTACCATTTTACATACACCCACGGCAAGATCTTTAAAAGTATATTCTTTAATATTTACTTTATTTATATGTATGTGTGTCTGTCTATGTATATCTCATGTCTGAGGTTGCCTCCAGAAGCCAAAAGAGGATGCCGGATCCCTTGTAGCTACAGTTCCAGGCAGTGGAGGGCACCTGATGTGGGTGACTGGAGCATAGCAGAGCATGGGTTTGTAGAGAGAACTCAGAAGTTAACAGCACACGCTGCTCTCCTGAGATAGAGTTCACTCATCAGCACGCAAATACGGCTGCTCACAACCTGCTGATTTCCAGCTCCATGGCCTCTCCCACCCTCTTCTGCCCTTGTAGATACCTTCATGCAATGCCTGTACAAGTGCATAAACACACACATAAATGCTTAAGAAAATGTTTTAATTGGAGCATAGAATTTCTGTCTTATTAAAATTTGAGAAGGAAAGAAGTGTGAATTTCCTAGAAATGTTCTTATACCCAAATACCAGTTGCTGAAGTAAATGATAAATATATCCCTGGACAGAGCAGATTTTTGCCTTTCTTTTACAGAGATGTCAATTTTCTCATGTTGACTCTATAATTTTGGATATGAGAGTTTTATGACCTCCAGGGACACTACTCATAAGCTTGATTTCTCTCAAATTCCCATTACTTTTGTAAGACCATTATGATATTTACAAGATCAAGGTTTTGTTTCTTTACAATCTTATGAATAAGTAACAGGAAGATGGACAGATAGTAACATGGTTCAGATTTAATATTTAAGATTCAGTCTAAGATAGGTGCCAAGTCCCCAAGTGTTCAGAATTAAATAAAACTATTGCTCTCCCAGATATCTCTTCTATATTGGAAAGAACAGATATTTATGATATTGTCCATCTCAATGAGTTTAGAAGCAGCTGTTGTCACACAATTTTAGCCAATGGTGTACAGTCACATAGAAAGACAATGTCATCATAACAGTGTCATGGAATAATTAATGGTTTCCAAATTTTATATATGTTGTTTCATTTCTATTGGAGCATACATTATTTCCCCAAGAACGCATTGCTTAAAATAAAATAGATCAACAATCTGGGGCATTGATATGGAGTGCTTGATTACACAAAACTGTCAAAAGCTGCATGGGCGTCTCCAAAGCTGCATAGCTCACATTTATTTTTAAATTTATTTTTTATATTAATTACAGTTTATTCACTTTGTATCCCAGCTGTAGCCCCCTCCCTCATTCCCTCCCAACCCCACCCTTCTTCCTCCCTCATCTTCTCCCAAGCCCCTCCCCAAGTCCACTGATACGGGCGGTCCTCCTCCCCTTCCATCAGACCCTACACTATCAGGTCTAATCAGGACCAGCTGCATTGTCCTCCTCTGTGGCTTGACAAGGCTGCTCCCCCCTCAGGGGGAGGTGGTCAAAGAGCCAGCCACTGAGTTCATGTCAGAGACAGACTCTGTTCCCATTACTGGGGAACTCACTTGGATACTGAGCTGCCATGTGTTCAATCCTCACTCAGAAAGATGGACATTGGAAGAAGGAGAAAACAGGAAACAGGACAGGAGCCTACCACAGGGGGCCTCTGAAAGACTCCACCCAGGAGTGTATAAATGCAGATGCTGAGATTCATAACCAAACTTTGGGCAGAGTGCAGGGAATCTTATGAAAGAAGGGGAGATAGAAAGACCTGGAGAGGACAGGAGCTCCACAAGGAAAACAACAGAACCAAAAATTCTGGGCCCAGGGTTCTTTTCTGAGACGAATTCTCCAAACAAGGACCCTTCATGGATATAACCTAGAACCCCTGCTCAGATGTAACCCATGGCATATCTCACGTTTAACAACAAATTTTACTCTGAAATGAAGAATACAGATATCAGCACTGTTAATTTTACAAATGACAAAACTGCTTTTACTTTTTATTTAGAATTTTTAAATAGCTATATAATGTCATGTGGTGATTCAAGTAATCAAAACCAATAACAATATACATGTGTGTCAGCATGTGCATGTCTGTGTGTTGTATGTGTGTATTTTTGTGTACTTGCATACACACACACACACACACACACACACATACACACATATGTGGAGGCCAGAGGTCAACCTTGGGGCCATCCAATTTACATTTTGTTTCTCTCACTGGGATTTGGAACTTAACCAATATAGCTAGGCTATGATGTCGGAGAGCTTTAGGGACCCGCCTGCTCTTACCTCCCTATTTCTGGAATTACAAGTTTACACCACCACTTCTTGCCTTTAATATGGGTGCTAAAGATCAAATTTGGGTCTTCATGAACTTTATAAACTGAACTATCCCTCGGTTATAACAATTTACTTTTATGTATCAAAGTGTCCTGCCCTACAGACCATAAGAAGCCATTGCCTTAGAAAGCATTTCATCAAGAAAATGTCCTGGGATCACACGGGTAGAGTTTTGAGATTTCTCACGTATTAATGAGGGCACTGTACTGCTCTATGCTATATTTGCATACTGAAACCAAGATGATGACACTAAAACCCAGTATTCCCATGTGATGCCTCAGGCAGGAGAGTGGTCCCATTGTGAAGAGGATTAGTCAATTTATAACATGGGATTAGCACCCTTAAAAAGCTGGGAGGCAACATCTCTGAAGAATGAACTGTTACCACACAAAGAACTATCCTCTGCCTTGATGTTTGGTCTTTCCAAGTTCCAAATTAAAGGGTAGTAAACTTTCTGTGCAAAAGACCTGCTTGAGGATAATTTGTAGCTTAAACAGACTGACACCTCTTGATGTTATCCATGATTTTCATTTCTCCATTTCTCTGCTTCAAATCAACACCCCAAATTTTGGAAACAAATCCAATTACAAACATAAGACACCTAATGGGTTTGTATTAGTTAGCATGAAAGTAGGAACATAGCAATATGTACAGAGAGAGAGAGAGAGAGAGAGAGAGAGAGAGAGAGAGAGAGAGAGAAATGATACAAATTTTAAAAAAACAAATTAAAAAAATCTTAAAACTAAAAAGTGCTATAATGTGCTAACCATCTTAGATGTAAACTCCATTCATTGAGAGAATTATGAAATTGTGCAATGTTGACTCATTTCATCACAGGTAAAATTTAACATGGGTCTTTCCATTTAGAAAATATCACACTCATTATAATTGACTTTTGCCTAAATGGAAGCACGGTTTAAAGTCTCCAAGAACGATCTTCTTAGGTCACAAAAAGCAAAAAATTGTTAACCCAATGGCTAGGAAGGTGAATAATATAAAGTTATTAATATAATTTGAAAGCATCTAACCACATAAAACGTATTTAGCAGTCCCCTCCCAGAGGAAATATAGTTCAAAGAGCCAGTTTTTTTTCTAAATGAATCCATTAAGCGCATCATCGATACATAGTATGTTATTCTTTAATCCACCAATTGAGACATTCATAAATTTGTCAATTTTGTAAGAATTAATTAGGTTGGTAATTTCAAATATTTCACAACAATACCCCCAAAGACCATATTTCGCCTTGAACTCTGCAATGAACATATGTCACTTTGTACATCTATAGATCACAAGACAGGGAATAATAAGCTTTTCTTTTGGCTTGTGTTTAGAAACATGAAAACATTCAATCTGCAAGTCAGAAAAAGCTGTGAGAAAGGCCTTATTTGGGGCATAAATTCTCCCTATGGTTTAATTAAAGATTGGTAATTAGGATTATTATGTGTTGGGGCTTATCTGGAATTCAGATCACTGCATTTTATTCCCAGTTGGCTCTTTTGATCTTTTCTTTCATGCTCCAAATACTTTTACCAATTGGATTTAAAAAAAAAAAAAAACTTTGTGATTTGATTTATAAAATAAATGTTCTACAATGGTACATGGCGAATAATAACAATGTAAAGAAATTGTATGATAAAGTTATTTTATTTGAGGTGTGCTCTGCCAAAAGTTAATTTCCTTAAGAACTTTTCTTTCATTTTAAAATATAATTATAAAAATATTAAAAATTACTTTTGAGCTTTTACAAGTAGGTCACTTGGCTGTCATAGTTTATGTGTATATTCCAATGGTGTTTAGTCCATTCGCTGTGATTTTTTTTTAGAGGTATAAGTGATTATTTCAATAATTCGTAAATGAAAAACACAATTTTTCTATTTTTAGAGGGACATAGATATTGGCAATATTTCCAAAGACATAGTGGATACCAGATACTAAAAAATGTGTTTAACTTAGCCAAGGTTATTATTTGTCTTTATTCAGGAGAAAGTAGGAACTCAGTTGAAGAGACTCTCTGAATCATGATTTTGAATGTTTAGGAATTTGGCAGATTTGGGAATCATGTGGTGGCTTTCATGGAGGAATAAGATTATATGTTAGAAACATTTGTTCAAACAACATTGTAGCAGTCACTGTAACACAGTTGGGAAATTATCTGTACAGCCTCAATTTCAGCCTCATCGAAATTCATGACCACTGTTAGAAGTCCAAGCTGTAAACTTAATTAGCTTTCCCTGAAGCCAAAAAAAAAAAAAATCATATGGGAAAATGGACATAACCATCTACTTCCTTTTCTCATTTAAAACCAAAATATTTTATTTAATTTGAGCTTGAGGGGTGTTTGTTCATTCGCTTAGTTATATTTTTGGCATCAATTTATATTATGTTTTTCAAACTAGATTGCAATTTTCTAGGCAGCTGACATTGTCCTCAAACTTCATATACAGTCCTGCCTCAGTCTAGAACCGTATGTACAAAAGTCTTTGCCAGGCTTGAGCTTGAGTTTTTAAAAATAGATATTATTTGTGTTATATTTTAAAAGAATTTATAACCTGTGTCATTTTCAAAATAACAAAAAAATAATAATATTCAAAATAAACCATACATGTATGAAAAATTATGTTTTCTTATGCTCTTGGTAGAAAAAAATAGCTGAAAATTACATTAAATTATTTTAATTTTTCTTTCTTACGTATGTGTGTTTTCCATGTGCACGTGTGTGTGTGTTGAATACATGTGTTTATGTCTGTGCCTCTGTCCACCAATGCCTGTGAATGCAGAGCCTTGAGCAGGACCTTGTGGGTCATTATCTATAATTGTCTTCCTCAGTTGCCTTGAGACCAGATCTCTAAATGAACCGGAAGCTCCTTCATTGTTTTGGATCAGCTAGATGGTTGCATAGCTCTGTCTATGATTACATATGCACTGAAGAGTTGAGCTTCAGTCTTCATGCATGCACAGCATCCTTACCTGATAGCCATATCACCAGACCTATTTCAAAATTTTTACTTCAATTTTACACTGCTTTTCCACTTAGCCATGTAGAAAGAAGTTCTGCAGTGGGCAACACTATAGACTCGTGACTGGTTAAGGTACTGAGAAAAAGTGACTCTTGAGTGCTCAAGCTTAAATGGTACGATTATATCATCACCATCCCAAGGCTCAGGGAGCATCATGAAAGAGGAGGCAGAAAAAATGAAACATCCAGAAGAGAGGGAAGAGTATCATGAAATGCTGTCCTCTGGACATGATGTAGCCATTGTACACATAACTTTTTGTAGCTATTGTTACCTGCAGAAGACACAGTCAAGCCAAAATCTTCAGTCAAGATTCCATCAGACATCACAAACTGGACTCAGAGAATAAAAAATATGAGTTCTTCATATCACTTCAAACCCCCACCATCATGTGCTGTGTCCACCACTTTCAAGTCTCTCATCAATGACAGCATATCTAGCGCCACAACAAAATAAGAAGTTTCTACACAAAAACTCCACCCGCGGTGTCATCAATACTCTTCATCATCTTCCGGCTGGTGGTTAGGCTGAGCCGGAAGCTAAGAGTGCCAAGAACAGACAGGAATAAACTGGCCAGCTAAGAGACAGGCTGAAATACACAGCTGAAGCCAATTTCTCTGTATTGCCACTGGGGCGTTTGGAGCAGTGTCTACTCACACTCCTTTCTCACACTCTCGTGACAATTTTAGATGTGATACAAAATGTAGTAAGTCATGTTTTCTAAGAGTGGCTTAACTTTCCAGGAACTGTAAGACCTTCAAAAAACAGCTTTCAGACAGAGCTAAACAGAGAATTCTCAACAGAGAAATATCGAATGGCAGAAAAACACTTAAAGAAATGCTCATCCTCATTAGCCATCAGGGAAATGCAAATCAAAACGACCCTGAGATATCACCTTACACCCATCAGAATGGCCAAGATGAAAAACTCAAGCGATAACACATGCTGGAGAGGTTGTGGAGAAAGGGGAACCCTCCTCCACTGCTGGTGGGAATGTAAACTGGTACAACCACTCTGGAAAGCTATCTGGCGCTTTCTAAGACAACTAGGAATAGTGCTTCCTCCAGACCCAGCTATACCACTGCTAGGTATATACCCAAAGTTTGTTCAAGTACACAAAAAGGACACTTGCTCAACCATGTTTATAGCAGCTCTATTTGTAATAGCCAGAACCTGGAAACAACCCAGATGTCCATCAACGGTGGAATGGGTACAGAAATTATGGTATTTTTATACAATGGAATACTACTCAGCAATCAAAAAGGAGGAAATCATGAAATTTGCAGGCAAATGGTGGGATCTAGAAAAGATCATTCTGAGTGAAATATCCCAGAAGGAGAAAGACAAACATGGGATATACTCACTTATATAGACCTATAAGATATGATAAACATAATGAAATCTATACACCTAAAAAAGATAATCAATTGAGCGGACATGGGGTAAGATGATCAATCCTCATTTAGAAAGACAGATGGGATGTGCATTGAACGTATGACAGGAGTCTACTGAGCGCATCTGAAAGACTCTAACTAGCAGTGTTTTCAAAGCAAAGACTCATGACCAAACCTTTGGCAGAGTACAGGGAATCATAAGAAAGCAGGGGAGTTAGTCTGATGGGGAAAGGATAGGAGCTCCACAAGGACCAAATATATCTGAGCACAGGGTCTTTTCTGAGACTGACATTCAACCAAGGACCATGTATGGATATATCCTAGAACCTCCACTCAGATGTAGCCTGTGGTAGCTCAGTAACCAATTGGTTTCCCAAAGTGAGGGGAACAAGGACTATTTCTAACAGGAACTCAATGATTGGCTCTTTGGTCTCCCACCCCCGAAGGGAGGAGCAGTCCTGTTAGGCCACAGAGGAGGGCTTTGCAGCCAGTCCTGAAGATACCTGATAAAACAGGATCAGATGAATGGGGAGGAGGTCCCCCCTATCAGTGGACTTGGAAAGGGGCACGGTGGAGATGAGGGAGGGAGGGAGGGACTGGGAGGGAATGAGGGATCGGGACACTGCTGGGATACAGAGTTAATAAAATGTAACTTATAAAAAAAATAAAAAATAAAAAAAATAAAAAAATAAAAAAAAACAGCTTCCAGATTCCCCACTGGGAGGATGTTTGGATGCACAGTCATGCACCAACAACCAGACATTGGTTGACAATTAGGATTGGATTGTGCCATTTACCAGAAAGCCTCCATCTATGAGAAGGGACATACCAGTCTGCCATCACCCACCTTCTAAAAACATAACCCACATCAGCTTCCAAAGAGATGGTTCTGTAGGAATGAGAATCTCTGCTATATTTTCATCATCTGTCTCCCCGTGGTCAAGGTCTTTCTTGGATGAGCGGAGTCAACCTTTTATAGAGAAGCAATACTATAGCTATTGTTGTTTGTTATTATTTATAGCTACATTAAACATGGCAATATAGCACGAGTCATCTCTGGATGTCAGTCAGGAAATCTTGAACTACTACCACATAACAAATTCTGGGCTGAGGCACAGGGGGTATGGGCACAGACAGTATTCACATAGTCTATACCAGCATAGAGCTTCTACAGTTTAGCCTGGAGGTCCCAAAGGCATTTCCTTGCCTTCAACTTCGTCTAAAAACAAGCAAAGCAGATATGTAAGAATACTTTAAAGTTGGGATATTACACCCCAGGAAAAGAAATAGGCTGGATTGATAGTATGTAACTCGATAGCTTCTTGACTACTGATCACACTCAAAGCCCTGAAGATTGAGTTCAGGAAGCAATGGGAAGAGCTTTACTCATTCGGATCCGACACTCCAGTGTAGCTGATGTTGTGGGAAGCATGGAAATCTACAGTGTGTTTCAAGCGGACAGTGATTCAGGGCATTTCCACTCATATCTTCTTGCTCCAACAGGTCCCCTGGGGTTGAGTGAGGGTAAGGGGGTAAATGTACGTAATCGGCCAAATCAGGAAAAGGAAAAGAGAACCAGGAGTACATATTGACCATTTGTGTACCTGTGATACCAGCTGAGATGTGTGAGATGCATAGTGACTAAGTTGTAAAAAATAAATAAATAAATAAATAAATAATATTAATTTTAAAAATAAAATGAAATAATTATTTTATAGTAATATGTATTAAATTGTTCATAACTAAATTTTCTTGTTTTTTAATTTTAATTTAATTTTATTTTTAATTACATTTTATTTACTTTGTATCCCCTAGTTCCCTCCCTTCCTCCCCCTTCTTCATACATGCCCCTCCCCAAGTCCACTGGTAGGGGAGGGTTTCTTTTTCTTCCTTCTGATCCTAGTGATTACTTAAATTTTAAATAAGTATTTAATTCATTCTCATGATTGTGGTGTACTTTAAGAGAAGTTTGGCAAAACTTCTCTTTTAGAGTAACATCCAAGGTTTCCATCTTTGTTAGATATGCCATTTTTGTAAAATAAAAGTAGCAGCAAGAGACATTAAGTAAACAGGAGTGGCTGTGCACCAGCAAAATCATGTTTATAGTCTACAACCAATACTTTACTGAACCTTGACTTAGAATAACTCAGACTTCCTGGTACCCAAGGGCCTTTGGATTCTTTTCTTCACCATCATCTCTTCTTGATGTATTGCCAGGGCTTACTCATAGAACCGTGATGGATATGCAGTAAACAAACCCAAAGGTTTTTTTTTTTTTCATATCAGCTACAATAAAAAGACATCTATTTGATTTCTGACCCTTGAGAATTCAAGCTTCTCTACATCAAGCAGAAGTTATTTCAGTTGTGTTGTTGTTGCCCGTGTTTTTGTCTTCTTAGTTATAACCATCCTTTGACAATAATAGCTGTTAGCAGCATGGACAGTGTGTGTGGGATGTGAAGGCGGAGTAAAACACTATTAGCTGGTTAATATGACAATGGCTACGTTAAACAAGACACTTGAAACATAGAAACAATACACAGGAAACTGTAATAGTGTTTTATACTCTTTATTTCAATACTCTGACTCAAATATATGAAGATTGAGGTGACATTGTATGATCAAATATATTTTTTATTTTTATTTAATGTTTTGTGTTTTCATAAAGTTAACATAACTGACATTTCTGTGCAGTTTCTATGACTTACATTAAATGTATTGAATGTAATTTCTTTAAAGAATATCCTTTTTGGAAATATTATATTTTTAAGGTGTTAGTAATACAAGGAATAATGAAATAAAAATTACATAAAATTGTTTAAGCATCTTATCGGATGAATATCTATATTATAATTTCTTGGACTCACCTTTATATAATCTTCTAAAATCAGATCGGCAAAGAAAATGATAAACATTTGTGTTGATAGATATGCTGAGTGCTTGAACATGATCAATATTATGTTATCAATAGGTTTGAATGTCATGTACTCCATAAATATTCACAATTAGTTTGTAGCAATTATATTTAAAAACATATTTATGAAAAACCATGTGAACCAATAATACTTGTGTGTATATAGTCATGTGCATATCATATGAGTATTTTATGTGAATATATATTTGATTAACTGAATATTTCCTAATTGAAAAATGAGTATTTTTTCTAGCACAATGTTGGTGAACGAATTACATGGCCTGAAAAATAATTTTTCAGAGATTAGGCTCTAACTATTGGAAAATATCTCTTTGGTATATATTTATTAGCATCTTTACACAGAGGAACTTGAGGTTTTCCTAGACTTGGGATAAATTGTCATTAAGACAATGCAGCATAAAACATCTTAGTATCATTAGCAATATTAATATATATTTACTTGTTATTAAATACTGTTGGACTTGGTCCACCTTCATTTTTGTAATAAAAAAATGCAGGTGAATAAGTACATGGTCATGAGTTGTCACTGCCTTCTCTTAGAAAAATCAATATGGCCATTTAATTTTTTTATTCATACATGTGCACTGGATAGTTGAATGTTCGTGTGTGCTCTCCTTTTCTTAGGCTGAGTATCATCACAGAGAGGACCTGCCAGTGATGATAGAGAGCCATGTCTTAGAGGAAGTGCATTTGACAGTAGTTTACATAAGTGTGATGAGGGGTAGGAACTTGAGAGGAGCTTTGTCTTCTACAAATTTGGTGGTTAAACTGCTTCTGCTTTGTTATACTTGTGTTTTACATACATTTCCGGTTTCCTACACTTTAACAAATTTTCTATTTAAATAATTTCCCTTTACTTGATTAAATAAGAACAAATTCACATCATTTTTTTTTTTTCAGAAAATAGGAAAGGTTGCTGACATTAGTAATTATAATTACCGTTATTTCAAAAGCCTTCTTTGGGTTTGTAAAGCACAATCCACCACCTAAACCTTTTTATATTAGATATATATGTTGAAACCTTAGAATGGAAAATGTCATGATAACAAGACAGAAGAAAGATTAATGTGGTATTTTAATTTTAAGTAATATCAATATAAAAGGTCTATGTTTAAACAGAATACACAATTATGCTTCCATTATATATCCACGAATAGAGATGGAATGTTGTTATAGCATCTGATTATCTATTTAATAACAGAAAGGAAAGAGGTCAGCGATGTTAGTGCTGCAAACATACACAACCTCTAGCTCCAACCTCTCACAAAATCGCAGCAGTAGCCAAAAGGCTTGAGTCCCACCTCGGATAAGAAAAGGGATTAGATGCTCCACTTTTTCGTCTCATGTCAGTTGACATCTAAGTATTGCAGAATGAGTATGAAGCAAATCTCTGCAGGCGCTTCTAGTTGTCAAACATTCTTTTCATTCTCACCCTTTACTTTGAAGAAACAAACTTCTGTGTCAAAGCGAGCCACATGGTTGAGCCGCTGAAGGTAATTTTTCCCATCTCCTCTAGTACTTAGGTAAGTCTACATTCTTGAGTTCTAGGGAGGATGTGACAAAAGGGAGATGTAAATGACTTTAGGACATACTCTAAAGGAAAAGGGCATGCCTCACATTTTTTTTTTCCTTGTCTGTCTTGATAACTGGTTTGTGGCCTTTGTGACAGAGCAGTCACATCCCATAGAAACTGTGTGTAAAGTATTTCAGACCAGTAATGCAGAAAAATGATGGAACCCAAAAATCCGGTAGAACTTATGCTCATCCCAGAATACATATATTCTACACATAGCAAAGAATTATCTCTAGCATGTTATTTTATGCTTTGTTACTATGACCAAAATTTAAACTCAAATAAGTCAAGTAAAAACACCATGCACACACACAAACCAAAACACATAAAATGTCTGGAATAAGTAAGAATAAGGAATTAATATTTTCTTGCAAAATGTGGTTCCTGATTTGTAAATGTGTGGACTTTCTATGCCTGCCCTAGCTCTGAATAATGACATGTAGTCCCATTCATTTATTAAAAGCTTCAACAACTATATCTGGGCATATTCTATCACTATTCTATGCTATTCTATCACTGAGCTGGCCCACTCCCCAAACACAAGGCCTGTTACCTGCCATCTTGGTCTCACCCTGGCTGCTCCATCTCCACCTGGGACTCTTTTTCCTCTCTTTGTTTTCCCATCTGAGAAACCAGTAGACTCTGACACATTCAGGAAGGTAAACAAAAAAAAATCTTATAATTAGGTACGAGATATCCAAACTAAGAAGATAGGAGAAAAAATAATAATCTGGGCCACAGAGGTCCTCTGAAAGGCTCTAACCAGCAGGGGATTGAAGCAGATGCAGAGACTCACAGTCAAACTTTAGACAGAGTGCAGGGAGTCTTATGAAAGAAGGGGGATATAAAAGGAGCCGGAGGAGACAGGAGCCACACAATGAGACCAAGAAAGAAAGAAAGAAAGAAAGAAAGAAAGAAAGAAAGAAAGAAAGAAAGAAAGAAAGAAAGAAAGAAAGAAAGAAAGAAAGAAAGAAAGAAAGAAAGAAAGAAAGAAAGAAAGAAAACAGGGCCCAAGGCGACTGCAAAGACTGATACATCAACCAAAGACCATACATAGAAAGGACCTAGACCCCCTACTCAGATGTAGCCCATAAACAGCTCAGTCTCCATGCAGATTCCCTAGTAAGAGGAGAAGAGACAGTCTCTGACTTGAACTATGTTGCCTGCTTCTTGATCACTTCTCCCTGGTGGGGCTACCTAGCCAGCCCACAGAGGAAGATGATCCAGGCAGTCCTGATGGGACCAGATAGGCTAGGGTCAGACAGTAGGGAAGGAGGACTTCCTGTCTCAATGAGCTAGGGGAAAGGGTTAGAAAAGGAAGAGGGAGGGAGGGTAAGACCTGGAGGAGATGAGGGAGGGCTGTACAACTCGGATACAAAGTGAATAAATTGTAAATAATAATAATTGAAAAAAAGAAAACAAACAAGCAAACTAAAAAGAATCTGGGCTATGAGGGAAGGTTGGCTGGCTCCTTTGAAGCCTATGAGGAACACAGGTGTGGCACTGCTGACCTTTATTATATTTTTGTTCTAACACAGATGCTTCTAACAGGCTAAATGGCAAATAAGCATGGCTTCTAACAAGAAGCTCCTATCCAGAAAACTACCTCTGATCACCCTTTGTTAGGGGTCTCATATTAGGTATCCAATAGAGACTGCCTTTACATCTTCATGGCTATGATACAAACTGATGACGTAAATATGAGAACGAGAAGAGCTCAGTATAGCTAACATCACTGGGAATGCCTGTAAATCTAGAGGGTCCTGATTCTGTGCAGATGACCAATAGGGAGATAATACACAGTCATGGCCAGTGCTGAAGTTAGATGGACAGAGAGGGGTGCCCCAAACACCTCTGATTTGTCAGGTAGTGCATGAATATCACACCACATCTTTTTGGTTGGGCCAGGGAAACATACTTCAGGAATGTGGAAGATTCGTTGGCATTGCCTATGATAGCTCAGAAAACCAACCGGTCTCACAGAGAATGTTTCAACCTTTATTTGGTTTCTGCCACGGCCGTACAAAATGTCCCTAGAAAGAGGATTTTTCTTCCTTCCTGAAAGCCTCTCATAGTCTCAGGAGTTTTTCTCACTTTTCCTCGATGTCTCCCATTTTTGGAAACAGTTCTTAGGAAACGTTGCTTCAGAATAGCGCGATATCGTCAGGTAGAAACAATATGGGATTGAAGTTACAACATGTTTGTGTGGGAGAGCTTCTTGGGTGCCTGTTTTCTGCCTCTGAGCAGTGACAAGAAAAGATTCAAGGTTTGGACCTACTGAGAATGAAAGTAACAACTTGAATTCACTCACCTGTATCGCCAATTCCCTTGGCTAAACAAAGACCAAGAATCCATACCTCTCCAAATGCTAGATTTTTTTCCTTCGGAGAGAAGGATTTATAGTGTGTTCAACATCTGGAAATTCGGTAACTCCCTTGGGGTTGGTTTCTGCCTTGTCTCTGCTGGAACACTGAAGAGAATCATCCCCCACTGGAGGCTCCAGCAGCTGGAGGCAGAGTGGGCAGTTTGGACGAATGCATTTTCACTGGCCACCGTATTCTGATACAATTGAGAAACTCCTAGTAATCTGGAAAGAGAGGTCCAAATTGGCATCCAATGTTTCAGCTTCCAGGGGCCTCCTGAAAGGTTGGGATCCATCACTGCCAGAACTTAGCAGATTCTGCATGTCCGGAACCTACCCAGAGAAGGGGCAGAGTGGAGATCTGCAGCTGCAAAGCACAGCAGTGCAGCAAACAGACACCAGAGGGAGCGAGGGACCAAGAACGCCTCCTCCAAGGAGAAAGTAGAACTGTCTCAAACCAGGAATCGGGAAGCACAGAGAAAATCCATGCAGTGAGGCAACATATACCAAGCCAGGCTGGCGGGCATGCGCTTCTGCTAAAGGAATCCAGTCCATAAAGTCTGGGAGCTGTCACGGGTACAGCTGCCAACCCTACATGTCAAAGGCGCAAAGGCACAGAGAAAGAAAGAGTAAAAGAAGAGTAAAAATCTGTGAGTGAATGTTTAAGAAACAGGGTGCTTCAGATAACTGAAATATATGAAAACAATGGCGTTTAAAATTGTTTATTTAGCACAAGAAATTGATTAATGCAAGGAGAGTTTGTAAATCTCCCCTTTCCAAAACAAAGAACAAAACAAGAACCCCCCCCCAAAAAAACTCAACAACAAAAATTCCCCCAAAATTAAAAAAAAATCCTCTACAATGATAACATATTTCAAAAATATTCCTCAGAGGGTTATCTTTTCTAATTAAAACATTATTGTAAGAAATTGCAAATTGAAATCATAATATAACAAAGGAATCTGGGAAGGCCAGTGGGCACACACATTATTTAATTTTCCGCTTCTAATTTTTTTTTAAATGGATAGATATTACTTTGTGTTTGCTGTAGAAATCTAGAAGAAAATGATTCTAAAACCTTCCCATCTCATATACTTTGATATGGACTGGAGTGAATTTATTTACTTTATTTGAAGAAAAAGCTCTATATTTGTTCTATATTGTGTCTATATTAATTAGTACACTTAACGCTTATTTAAAGCAGGATTCTGCTATGTACTATGAAACACAAAACCTGACAACTTTTAGCCAATGATGAAAACTATGCAAGTTGGGCCTGTTAGAGTTGCTTTCATAATCTGCAACATGAATGATGTTGTCTTGTGGTTCTTGTGACCTCATGGTCCATAAACTGCCCCTCAACCTGTGTACCTGAGGCATAAACCGAAAAGGAAGGAGTGGATGTATTCTTCCATCTTCACATCAAAAGTGAGAAACAGGCCCCTGTTTTTATGTGACTTTAGTTGGAATTGAGTTATGACAACACATGTAGTTATAGTGACTGAGAAAATAAGTAGTGCTAAATCCTATTATTCGCAAGAGTTATGGTCTATAAAGTTGCTGCAAACATGGAATTGGTGGATGCTGTGCCATTCATTCTAGAGGACATGCAGAGTGAGGTGCTGTGAGCCTCTGTGCACAGCATTTTTATCCGCAGATCAATATACAACTGTATTTTATGTGCTTTTGTGTAAAGAGCCCTTATTTAATACATATTACTAATCCTTAAATATTGAACTCGTAGCGGGTAGAACTGTAACTCAGGCTTGAGAAAAGCACGACACTCATTTTTCCCATGAGGTGCACCACTGTCATTACGGCCTTCACAGTTAAACAACACCTTAGAACTATGCTTTGGGCTTTATTAAAAATAAAAGCACTGAGACTGGGTGTGAAAATGTGAGAAAACACATCCCCGAGCAGACTGCTCAAGGGGTGCCTGGCTTTGAGTATGAGAACTGGGAAGAGAAGCAGGGGTCTTCACGATTCAGTCTGGTCAGCAATATGTACCAAGAGATTCATTTTTGGGGGCCACCCTGCAGATGCTCAAGAATAGAAAGTGTCCAAGGTATTAATCTGTGTATATAAATAAAGTCTGGTAAGTAGGTAACTCTGAGAAGATAGAACGAATTAGGGTAATTAACTGACAGCCACATGCTTCCTGGAGCTAAGCTAGGGAAGAAAGAGACTGAGGAATGGACTCAGAGGTAATAAATCCTGCCACAGAACTAGGAAAGGGTGTACCCGGATGTGGATCAACTGTGTAGGCTGAAATGTTATAAATATTCTGGCTCTTTCTCCAGCACTACGGCTGTGTACTTTGTCTCATTCACCAGCTTGATGGCATGGACAATGGGATTTTCATCTGGTGAGGGTAGGAGAGCAGCAGTAATAGATAGGGTCGTCAAAGGCTCTTTAAGGAAAATTCCTCTCATGAGTAGAGATGGCCGGCCAATGTGGGAATCAAAAACATCTACCATTTATTTGTATTTTTCATTTTGACATTCTTGAGTCCCTAATGTTATTCTTAATATTTAGTGAGGTCTGTCAGGCGGAAACTCGGGGTAGTGGTTCAGAAATAAAAACACGTGCACCTGGAGAAGGATGCAGGCTCTGGTGCTTTGAATAGATGGGTGGAGAGCTAGGTTGTCATTATTTTAATGTATAGAAAAAGTCAGCCTTTACTTGTTCTTTCTGTTCCATGTACACGTACAAATACACATAAATAAATAAATAAATAAATAAATAAATAAATAAATAAATAAATAACTGAGCTTGGGAAAGTATAAAACTCAATTTCTACCTGGCTCTAATGAGCAGTAAGTTCATCCCCAACTAAGAAATTCCATCTCCAAATGGCAAGGGGCAACAGTAAGGTTTTTCTCTCATTATCTAGAACACATGTGGTCTCCTGAGTCACAGGAGCACACCCATGACTTTTGACTGTTCCTGCTGGATTGTTAGCAGAGTTCCAGTGAATGGAAAGATCGCAAGTCAGAACTGTCATATTCGTGCAACAACAAGAGTTTAAAATGCACAGGATGATGGAGAGTCCACAACAGGGACACTGAAGGACAGCGCCTAGAACCAGGGACATGTTGACATATGAGTGCTTCATTGTTTCTGTTCAGAAAGCCTTTAAAATGGCTTCACCTGCGCTAAGCTCCTTTTAGAATCCCAGTCTCGTAGTTGGCTATGTCCTCCTATCTTCTTCATCTCAGGAAGCCCCCTCGTAGATGTGTCATACTTTCTTTACAGCAACTCTGTTTTAATCTTCATGTGCAAGCCTATATTCAAGTGTGTTCAGTAAGATCACTAACTTGCCTCACTATAATTTTTCCTTCAATAAACTCTAAGTAATTATCATTAATTTTTAACAAGAAAGGAGTGTCCCAGGACATTTGTTATGGTAAATGGAACACATGGTTATAGAGGCTCCGAAGTGCTCTATTAAACTCTGTGTAAAGAAAAACCTGGAAAGTCAATGGTGTAAGACAAGACTGAGGTGGATCAGGGTAGGGTTGCAATAGATCCCAGAATCTGAAGTCTGAAAAACCAGAAGCACAAATGCATGAAAAGGAGGGTTGGCTATCTCTGCTCAAAACAAAAGAAAATTGGCCTTTATTTTACTTGTTGGTTCTCTCTGACCCTCCAAGGATTGAACAAGGCCCACCCATGCTGGTGAGGGCACATCACCACACTTCATGTATTATTTTCAATATTAGCCCCCTCCAGCAAAATTCTCACATACCCATCCAGAGAAATGGATTCTCTCAGCTTCCCAGACATGACATTGACCAGAGAGGTGAACAAATGAAGTCAAACAGGTACTGGGTACCCATGTGCTTAGCTTACTAGGTACTTTACTAGGTATACGGAATTTGATAGAGAAAAAAGGCAAAAATAAAAAAGAAAATCTTGCTTCTTTGCAAGTTGACTTCCAGAATGGGAAACCTAGTGCCATGATCAGTATGTATCTTTCTAATGGCATCACCCATGTCCTCAGGGTATTGAATTATCTGCTCGAATGTAACCTAAATAGGACCATAGGCCAGCCAGTCCCAACACCTGAAATAAAGTATATTTTCAACTTACTTTATATTTATACTCACCTACAATTCCAAGTGACATTAGCTAAATAAATATCAAACTTCTCATGAGACCTAATTGACTAGGATCAGAAGGAAGGAAAAGAAGACCTCCCCTATCGGTGGACTTGGGGAGGGGCATGTGTGCACAGGGGGGAGGAAGGGAGGGATTGAGAAGGGAGAAGGGAGGGAATCACAGGGGGGATGCAAAGTGAATAAAGTGTAATTAATAAAGAATTTAAAAAAGGAAGATAAAGATGAATACAATCAATAGAGCTTTCCACTGCTTGTGACACTGAACAACAAAAACCTACTTAGACTACTTAAGTGTTTTAATTTTCTAGTTTTTAGTTTTGTTGAGTTGGAAAATGGTTATGGCATGGAAGTAAAATATGTTTTTAATACCCTGCTAAAAATGTGTCAATCTTAAAATAACAGGTGAGCTTTTTGTTATCTATGTTATATTTGTACTAGATTACTATGAATAGAAATGTGTGTTACTAACTGTCCATGCCAGAAACTGAGCTATGACTATTCAAAAAAAATTTTTACTCATGATCCTTAAACTCCTAAAGCAACTTTTGTATTATTTTGTAGTATTTGTAGATGTGTTATCAATTTTTGAGAATTTGTTTAGTATGAGTAAATTCTTTTTTAATTAATTTTTATATTAATTACAGTTTATTCACTTTGTATCCCAGCTGTAGTCTCCTCCCTCCTCCCCTCCCAATCCCATCCTCCCTCTCTCATCTCCTCCAATGCCCCTCTCCAAGTCCATGGATAGGGGAAGTCCTCCTCTCCCTCCATCTGACCCTAGCTTATCAGGTCTCATCAGAACTGGCTGCATTGTCCTCCTCTGTAGCCTGGCAAGGCTATTCGCCATTAAGGGGAAGCAGTCAAAATGCTAGCCACTGAGTTCATGTCAGGGACAGTCCCTGTTCCCCTTACTAGAATCCCTGTTCCCCTTACTAGGGTACTCACCTGGACACTGAGCTGCCATGAGTAAATTCTTAATAATTCACTTAACTAATAGACTAGAGGAGACTTTCCATCAGATCATGTCGATTAAAGACAATGCCTTTTGCTACATTATACAGTGAAAGCTAATAAAAACCTTTTTCAAACCCAGAATAGGAAAAATAGGTTGATTAACATTGTGGATTATTTCTATGATAAACTTACAGTAAACAGCAAATTATGAGATTCATTACCATTAAAACTAACCCATAGACAAATATACTCACCTACAATTCCAAGTGACATTAGCTAAATAAATATTAAACTCTTTAATATGACAAAAAATTTTGGTTCATAAAACAAAGATTAGAAATAAACTGTATGTCAAATTGGATTAAACAAGTAAATGTGTGTGTTGTTATTTTTTTCTGTAATTAGGTCAAATTAATCGATTCTGTGTGTGCCTTACTCTCCGTCTTTATGTTTTTATAATGGAAAAATGATTGTCACTTTAATTATTTTACAATCATATCAGGATGCACAGAACAGTAAACAGCTACGTAGGTTTGTAGTTTCAGAAATCAAAATTAATTTCTAGAATGTTCAAGCAGATCAATGCAGATGTTTCTCATCCTCTAGGTAGTTTCCATTCTCAAATTATCTCCTTCACTTTGTCTAAGGGTAAGGACAGATGAACAAGCTTACAGGTGACTAAATGGCCCTAATACTTCCAAGTAATGTTCTTGATGAATCAAACTTAACACTGAAAAGTGGTTTTAGTCAAGTTTCCTGAAGGCAAACTGGATACTTTAGAAATGTTTCAACAGCTGATTTTTAGCACTATATCACTTAAAGAAGAAAATGGTTATCAAGCATGCCATCTGCTCTATTACCTCTACAAGTATTCAAAACTGAACTACGAGTCACCTCTGATACCATAAACAAACTTCTAAAGAAAGAGACAAAATGAATCAGTGGTTAAAGAGGATGTAAAGTCAACATTACACAAAATCATCATACAAGAAATAAGATAGAACTCAAGGAAAACCACACTACCATGTTCAGTAACTTGCTATAGGCTCAACACGCAGAAAGAAGCCTTTTCATGGACTAGTTTAAATGACTGGAAATAGTCACATTTTAAAGATCTCATTTGCATGCTAATAATAGTAATATATATTTAACATTGAAACAACACGATGTACAATTTGTAATTATAGCACTTACATTTTTTTTAAATCATAAAACTTCATTAAAAGACTTAACTTGGGTCAAGGATGAGTATTGTGATTAACTACTAATATTTTTATAAAAGAGAATGCAAGAGAATGCAAAATGTGTCAAAGAATTCCTCATCAGTATTTCATCAAAAGAAGTATGAAAAGATTGTTCTTTTCTAATTGTATTTATCTATAAATACTTTAAGTAGAGGTAAAAACCACCTTTCTACAAGAGAATATTTATAGTGAGTTCAGGATGCAGTCCTTGACAGAGCAAGGATGGTGCTTACTGATATAGAGAACGAGAAATGAGGAAATGAGTTTCTTTTTTTTTTTTTTTTTTTTTTTTGCAGCCCATGGCTCTGATCTAGCTCTTTGCTAATCAGTCTCTGAAGACTAGAATCATTTTAGATCCATGCACATGCAGAAGACTATTTCTGGGGTACTCAGGCTATTAAAACTTTTAACGCTTCCCAGATGACTCTAAAGTAAACCTACCATTGAAAACCCCTGCTTAAGTTTTCTTCCAAAGGTTATAGGACGGTGTGGGCAGGGACTTCTGTAAACAGAGAAACAACAGCACTAATGTAGAAAATTATAAATCATTTCGCTTATTTTATAGGATGCAAAAATTCATCAGTAAAATATTTGAATGATTCATGGACACTGTGGTACACAAGGTATTAAATGCTGAAGGAAAAGAACAAAACATTCTGGAATAAAACATATATCATTCTTGAGAAAAATTAAAGTTGCCTAGAAAATGGGTGCCAGTTTGTTGGTTGGATGTTTACCTGGAGAGATTCAGTAGAAAGAAGGCCCATTTCCTTAAGTTGTCCTAGAAGAAAATGGAGGAGAGGGAGCAGATGCATTGACTGATTCAACAACAGATTGGGACCAGCAAGTTCAGTTAAAGAAAAAAAGGCAAATAAACCTGAAAACAGAAGTTGAACAACAGGTAAGATTTAAAGGTGCATGATTTTCTCTTCATCAATCTATGGCCCTAACAATGATCCTGAAACAGTGAACTCTGTTCCAAGACATCACTGGTTAGGCACGGCTCTTCGAGAGAGCTTCTTCCTTGCTTGCATCCATTTCCAACTGTGCAGCTTTTGAAAGCGTATTATTTTGCAAGCAACAAATTGCAGTGCCTTATACAAGCACAACACAGGTTTTACCACAATGTTATTTCTAAAATTCATTGGTTTCATTAAAATATATTGAAATCACGTTGAAAACAAAATTTCTTTTAAATGGAATCTTTGCAAGTTACATTCTAATTGGAAAATATTCTTTGTTAGCTGAATTTGAACAAGCTTCATCACTGGAGTACATCTTTTAAAATAATTCTAGAAGGTGCTTGAAGAAGGTGCTTGCAGAAATTCTTTGCTTCGCATTGGTTTCACAAATTAATCCATGTTTTTGAATCCTGTGGCTTTTTGACAACATGGTGACACTGAAAGAAGGTATGCTAAATGAAATCGATCAGTCTCTTAAGAACTAATACTTCTATTTCCCAGTGACACTAGGGAAACAGAATTTTCAAATATAATGATTTAACCTGTTAATAGTAAGAGTATATATGAGTGAAGTGAGATAGAGAAAAGATTTTTTTTTTTTAGTTATACCAATATACATAGTACAATTTATTTTGGGGAGTTCTTTTATTAATTTAATTTATATTTTTTATTATTAGTTACATTTTATTAACTCTGTATCCCAGCTGTATCCTGCTCCCTTATTCCTTCCCAATCCCACCCTCCCTCCCTCATCTCCTCCCTGCCCCATTCCAAGTCCACTGATTGGGGAGGACCTCCTCCCCTTTCATCTGACCCTGTTTAATCATGTATCTTCAGGGCTGGCTACAAAGTCCTCCTCTGTGGCCTAGCAGAACTGCTCTTCCCTTGGAGGGTGGGGAAGTCAAAGAGCCAGCTATTGAGTTCCTGTCAGAAATAGTCCCTGTTCCCCTCATTATGGGAAACCAATTGGTTACTGAGCTAACACGGGCTACATCCTAGCAGATGTTCTAGGTTTTATCTATTCATGGTCCTTGGTGGAGTGTCAGTCTCAGAAAAGACCCCTGTGCCCTGATATATTTGGTCCTTGTGGAGCTCCTATCTTTTCCAGGTCATACTAACTCCCCTTCTTTCATAAGATTCCCTGCACTCTGCCGAGAGCTTGGTTATGAGTCTTAGCATCTGCTTTGAAACACTGCTGTAAACTCCTGTCATACGTCCAATGCACATCCCATTTGTTTTTCTAAGTGAGGACTGATCATCTTACCCCAGGTCCTCTTTCTTGTTTATCTTCTTTAGGTGTATAAATTTCATTATGTTTATCTTGTAGGTCTATATAAGCGAGTATATACCATGTTTGTCTTTCTGCTTCTGGGATACTTCACTCAGAATGATCTTTTCTAGATCCCACCATTTGCCTGCAAATTTCATGACTTCCTTGTTTTTGATTGCTGACTAGTATTCCATTGTGTAAAAATACCACAATTTCTGTATCCATTTTTCTGTTGATGGACATCTGGGTTGTTTCCAGGTTCTAGCTATTACAAATAAAGCTGCGATAAACATGGTTGAACAAATGTCCTTTTTGTGTACTAGAGCAAATGTTGGGTATATACCTAGCAGTGTTATAACTAGGTCTTGAGGAAACACTATTCCTAATTGTCTGAGAAAGCACCAGATTGATTTCCAAAGTGGTTGTACCAGTTTACATTCCCACCAGCAATGGAGGAGGGTTCCCCTTTCTCCACAACCTCTCCAACATGTGTTGTCACTTGAGTTTTTCATCTTGACCATTCTGATGGGTGTAAGGTGAAATCTCAGGGTCGTTTTGATTTGCATTTCCCTAATGGCTAATGACATTGAACATTTCTTTAAATGTTTCTCTGTCATTCGAAATTCCTCTATCTAGAATTCTCTGTTTAACTCTGTTCCCCATTTTTTAATTCAATCACTTGGTTTGTTGCTTTTCAGCTTCTTTAGTTCTTTGTATATACTGGATATTAGTCCTCTGTCAGATAAAGGGTTAGTGAAGATTCTTTCCCAATCTGTAGGCAGTCGTTATGTTTTGATGATGGTGCCTTTGCTTTACAGAAGCTTTTCAGTTTCATGAGGTCCCATTTATTGATTGTTGCTCTTAGAGCCTGTGCTGTTGGTGTTCTGTTCAGGAAGTTGTCTCCTGTGCCAATGAGTTCTAGGCTCTTCCCCACTTTTTTTCCAATTGATTTAGGGTACCTGGTTTTATGTTGAGGTCCTTGATCCACTTTGACTTTAGTTTTGTGCAGGGTGATAAATATGGATCTATTTTCATTTTTCTGCATGTAGACATCCAGTTGGTCCACCATCATTTGTTGAAGATGCTGTCTTTTTTCCATTGAATGGATTTGGCTTCTTTGTCAAATATCGAGTATTCATAGGTGTGTGGGTTTATTTCTGGGTCTTCTATGCGATTCCATTGATCCTCCTTTCTGTTTCTATGCCAATACCATGCAGTTTTTATTACTGTTGCTCTGTAGTACAGCTTGAGATCCAGGATGGAGATACCTCCAGATGATCTGTTGTTGTACAGGATCGTTTTGGAGATTCTGGGTTTTTTGTTTCTCCATATGAAGCTGAGAATCTTTTTTTCAAGGTCTGTAAAGAATTGAGTTGGTATTTTGATGGGAATTGCATGGAATCTGTAGATTGCTTTTGGCAGGATGGCCCTTTTCACAATGTTTATCCTACCAATCCATGAGCACGGGAGATCTTTCCATCTTTTGATATCTTCCTTAATTTCTTTCTTCAGAGACTTAACGTTTTCCTCAAACAGGTCTTTCACTTGCTTGGTTAGTGTCACCCCAAGGTACTTTATGTTATTAGTGGCTATTGTGAAGGGTGTTGTTTCCATAATTTCTTTCTCGGCCCTTTATCTTTGGTATACAGGAGGGCTTCTGATTTTTTTTTTGAGTTGATTTTGTATCCTGCCACTTTGCTGAAGGTGTTTATCAGCTGTAGGAGTTCTCTGGTTGAATTTTTGGGGTCGCTCATGTATACTATCATATCATCTGCGAAGAGTAACACTTTGACCTCTTCCTTCCCAATTTGTATTCACTTGGTCTCCTTTAGTTGTCTTATTGCTTTAGCTAGAACTTCAAGTAGTATGTTGAAGAAATAAGGAGAGAGTAGGCAGCCTTGTCTTGTCCCTGAATTCAGTGGATTGATTTAAGTTTCTCTCCATTGAGTTTGATGTTGGCTATAGGCTTGTATTCTATTTGACCACCATGGACTAAAGCTGTTCCTCAACAAAAATGGAATTAAAAGCCTACAGACACATGGAAACTGTGCAACTTGCTTCTCAATGACAGCTGGGTTAAGGAAAAAATAAGGAAAGAAATTAAAGACTTCCTAGAATTCAATGAAAACAAAGGTACAACATACCCTAATTTATGGAATGCAATGAAAGCAGTGCTCAGAGGAAAATTCATAGCACTAAGTGCCTTCAAGAAGAAATTTGTGACATCTCATACAAGCAACTTAATGGCCAAACTGAAAGCCCTAGAAAAAAAGAAAAGCAAATACACCCAAAAGAAGCAGACAGCTGGAAATAATCAAACTCAGGGCTGAAATCAACCAATTAGAAACAAATAAAACTATTCAAAGAATCAATGAAATCAAGAGCTGGTTCTTTGAGAAAATCAACAAGATAGACAAACCTTTAGCCAAACTAACTAAAAGGCAGAGAAAAACTATCCAAATCAGCAAAATCAGAAATGAAAAGGGGGACATAACTAGAGATAGTGAGGAAATCCAAACAATCATTAGGTCGTACTACAAAAGCCTATATGCCACGAAATTCAAAAATCTAAAAGAAATGGACAATTTTCTTGATAGATTCCATCTACCAAAATCACGTCAAGATCAGGTAGAAAGATTGAATAGTCCTATATCCCCCAAGGAAATAGAAGCAGCCATCAACAGTATCTCTTCAAAAAAAAAAAAAAAAAAAAAAAAAGCCCTGGGCCAGATGGATTCAGTGCAGAATTCTATCAGACCTTCAAAGAAGTGCTAACTCCAATTCTCTCCAAATTATTCCACAAAATAGAAACAGAAGTAACATTACCAAACTCATTCTATGAAGCCACAGTCACCTTGATACCTAAACCACACAAAGATCCAACAAAAAAAGAGAACTTCAGACCTATCTCTCTTATGAACATTGATGCAAAAATACCCAATAAAATACTTGCAAACTGAATCCAAGAACACATCAAAGATATCATCCATCATGACCAAGTAGGCTTCATCTCAGGCATGCAAGGGTGATTCAACATATGGAAATCCATCAATGTAATCCACCACATAAACTCTGAAGGAGAAAAACCACATCATCATCTCTTTAGATGCCGAAAAAGCATTTGACAAAGTTCATCACCCATTCATGTTTAAAGTTTTGGAGAGATCAAGGATACAAGGCACATACCTAAACATAGTAAAGGCAATATACAGCAAGCCTATAGCCAACATCAAACTCAATGGAGAGAAACTTAAATCAATCCCACTGAAATCAGGGACAAGACAAGGCTGCCTACTCTCTCCATATCTCTTCAACATAGTACTTGAAGTCCTAGCCAGAGAAATAAGACAACTAAAGGAGAAAAGATTTTTAATAAGAGAAAAACAAACAAATCCCACTTGTTCACACACTCGGGAACCCCATAAAACACTAAACTGGAAGCCATAATATATGTCCAGAGGATCTGGTGCAGACCAGTGCAGACCCTGTTCATGCTGTCTCAGGCTCTGTGAGTTTATATGAGCTTTTATCATGTTGATTTAGGTATTGTTTATTGATGTCTAAAATCAACACTGACTCTTAGACTCTTTCCATATCCTCTTGCCTTTTTCCTCTGAGGGGAAGGATTTAATGGCGACACCATATTTAAGGGGGAGTGCTTTAAAGTCTACTGCTGATTGCCAAACGTCTGGCTCTAGGTCTTTATATATATTCCTATCTACTACAGAAGAAAATGTCTCTGATTATGGCTGATCCAGACACTGGTCTATGAGTATAGCAGAGTGTCATAAGGAATCATTTTATCCATACTTACATTTTTTTTTAATGAATAGCAGTGTTTGTTTTTACTGAGGACTATCTAGTTTCTGGTTCTTGGTTACCCAAGCAGTGCTGGGTATGGGTCCTTCCTATGGAGAGAGCCTTAACTCAAATCATTTACTGGTTGGTTCCTCTCAAATTGTTGTTCAACCATTGCACCAGCATATCTTGCAGGTAGGACACTATGGTAGATCAAAGCGTTTGTGGGTGGCTGAATGTTTAAATTTCTCTTTTGATAGCATTAAGAGTAACTTTCTGCAGCTAAGACTCTATAACATAAGTGTGAAGGCTCTATGTAGCCACCATCTCAACTTTACCATGTTTGGTGAGTTGTGGGAGTTGTCTTCAGCAAAGAGGTCTTCCTGTCAGTTTGTGGAGAGCAACTTACTGTCTTGGCAACCACTTGGATCTCTTGAGATTTCCCGTGGGAACATTTGGCCAACAACTCTATTAGGTGTAACCCATGTTCCTGAACTAGAAGCCTCATTTAGTGATAACAGATGGCCAACTGGGATTCTGATTCCAACACTATTTGGCAACTTTATTTAGCTCACCTTCATATATCTACATATTTTAGGAAACTTCTACTGTATTAGGTTTCAAAACTACCTTTCAAGTGGCCATTAATTTCTAACCACCTCTCCTTGTATTCCTTTTCTTCTTTCTCCTCCCCATCTCACCTCCATCTTCCTCTTCCAGTCTACCCATCCATCCCAAACTATTCTATTTTCCTTTCCAAAGGAGAACTATCTGTGTCTCCTACTCCCTCACACAATATCTCATTTCCTTGATTATACTGATTGAAGCTTGATTATGAACAACTTAACAGCTAATATCTACATATAAGCAAATAATTCCATATTTGTAATTCTGGGTTTGGGACACCTCACTCATAGTTAGTTTTTCCAGTTCAACACATTTGCCTGAAAATTTCATGATGTCACTTTTTAAATGGCTGAATAATACTCCATTGTCTCTATATACCATATTTATTTTTTTGATTTATTTTATTTTATTTTTCTTTATTAATTACACTTTACTCACTTTGTATCCCCCCCTTAGTTCCCTCCCTCCTCCCTTCCCAATCCCTCCCTTCCTCCACCCTCTGCATGCATGCCCCTCCCCAAGTCCCCTGATAGGGGAGGACTTCTTTTCCTTCCTTCTAATTTTAGTCGATTAGGTCTCATCAGGAGTGGCTACCTTGTCCTCTTCTGTGGCCTGGTAATGCTGCTTCCCCCTCAGCGGGAGGTAATTAAAGAACAGGCCAATCAGTTCATGTCAGAGACAGTCTGAAAAGCTCTGCCCTGCACACTATCAATGCAGATACTGAGACTTATGGGCAACCTTTGGGCAGAGTGCAGGTAATCTTAGGAAAGAAGTGGGAAACAGTAAGAACTGGAGAGGATAAGAACTCCATAAGGAGAGCAACAGAACCAAAAAATCTGAGCACAGGGGTCTTTCCTGAGACTGCTATTCCAACCAAGGACCATGCATAGAGATAACCTAAGACCCCTGCACAGATGTAGCCCATGGCAGTTCAGTATCCAAGTGGGTTCCATTGTGATAGGAACATATGTATATATATTCTTCTAATGAAGGGTATTGAGGTTGTTTCCAGTTTTTGGAAGTTATGACTAGAGCAGCAATGAACATAGTTGAACAAGTATCTTATGGTAGGATGAAACATATTTTGAATATGTGCCAAAAACTGGTATAGGTAAATCATGAAGTAGATCATTTTGATTTTTCTGAATAGCATTCACAATGATTTCAATACTGGCTATACAAGTTGGTCCTCCTAGCAGCAATGGAGGAGGGTCTCCTTTTCCTGTATCCCTGCCAGCATGAGCTATCCCTTGTGTTATTGATCTTAGCCATTCTGACAGATGTAAGATAAAATCATAAATTAGTTAAGATTTGTATTTTCCTGATAGCTAAGGATTGTTATATATTCATTAAGCAAAAACATTTGTTAAGTGCTTCTCAGCAACTTGAATTTCCCATTTGAGAACTCTCTGTTTATATGTTCACCCCATTTTTAATTCACAGGCTAATGGTGGGAACTAGAAAAGATAATTTTGAGTGATGTATCCTAGAAGCAGGAAGACACACACGCTATGTACTCACTCATAAGTGGTTATTGGACATACAATATAGGACAAACATACTAAAATCTATAATCCTAAAGAAGCTAAACAACAAGGAAGATCCAAGGAAAGATGCTCAACCCTCATTCAGAAGGGCAAATGCGATAGATATTGGAAGCAGGAGAAGACAGGGAACAGGACAGAAGCCAATCACAGACGGCTTCTGAAAGACTCTACTGATCTAGGTATCGAAGCAAAGGCTTAGACTCCTAGACAAACTTTAGGCAGAGTTCGTGGAATTTTATGAAAGAAGCAGGAGATAGAAAGACCTGCAGGGGACAGGAGCTCCAAAAGGAGACCAACAGAGCCAAACAAAGAAACAAACAAAAAAAACAGAAACAAGCAAACAAACAAAAAAACCCTGGACCTTTGGGACCCTACAGAGACTGACACCGTAACCAAGGACCATGCATGAAGAGGACCTAAAGCGCCTGCTCAGATGTAGCAAATAGACTCAGTCTCCAAGTGCGTGTCCTAGTAAGGGAAGCAGGGACTCTCTTTGACATGAACTCAGTGGCATGCTTTTTGATCACTTCCCCCTGTTTGGTGCAGCCTTTCCAGACTACAGAGGAAGACAATGCAACCAGTTCTGATAGGCTAGGGTCAAACAGAGGAAGGAGGACTTCTTCAATCAGTGGACTAGGGGAGGGGAATAGGAGGAGAAGAGGGAGGGAGGGATTGGGAGTAGATGAAAGAGGAGTCCACAGCCAGGATTCAAAGTGAATAAATTGTAATAAATAATTAGAAAAACTTTAAAATTGTTTTATTTGATTTGTTGATTTTATATTTTTAGTTATTTATGTGTTTTGGATATTAGCCCTCTGTCAGATGTGATGAGTACAAATATTTTATCATTCTTTAGGCTGCTGCATTGACCAAATGACAGTGTCTTTTGCAGTACAGAAACTTATCAGTTTCATGAGGTTGCATTTTATTAGTTACTGACCTTAGTGCATATGCTAATGTTGTTATGTTTTTGGAAGTCTTCTTATGCCAATGAGTTAAAAGCTATTAGCCACTTTCTCTTCCATTTAGTTCAGTGTATCTGGTTTTATGGTGAGGTCTTTGATTCACTTGGAAGATATTTTTGTGCATGGTGATAAGTATGGATGCATTTACATTCCTCTACATGCAGATAGGCAGTTAACCAGCACCATTTATTGAAGATGCTTTCTTTTCTCCGGTGTTTTCTGTATTTTATTTTCAAATATCAGGTGTCTAGTCATGTGTGGACTTAAGTTTGTCTTTCTGATTAGACTCCATTGTTCGATGTGTGATTTTCTTTGTTGTTTTTTGTTTTTGTTTTTGTTTTTTTTGGGGGGGAGGGCATACAATTTTGTGTTTAATAGTATAGTTATGTAGAACAAAATGAAATCAGGGATGGTGATGCCATCTGCATTTCTTTTATTATTTAAGATAGTTTTATCTCTCCTGGTTTTTTGCTCGTTTGTTTGTTTGTTTGGTGTGTGTGTGTATGTGTGTGTAGCTAAAAATTGTCCTTCCATGATTTGTAACAAACTGTTTTGAATTTTGAAAAAAAAATGTATGGAGCATATAGATTTCTTTGGTACAATAGACATTTCATAATATTAATGTTAACAAACTACAAACATGGGGAATCTCTATCTTTGAATATATTCTTCAATTTCTTTCTTCAATATCTTAAAGTCTTTATCATACTTGCTTGGTTACATTTTTCCTAAGATATTTCATTTATTGAGGCTATGAAAGATCTCATTTCCTTGATTTATCTTTTCATACTAGTTGTTATTTGTAAAAAGGATGCTTACTGATTTTTGTGAGTTAATCTTGTATCCCACTACATTGCTGAAAGATTTCTTAGCTATAGGAGTTCCTGGTAGAAATTTTAGGGTCATGTACATATGCTATGACACCATCCGTAAATAAAGTTATTTTGACTTCTCAAAATAAAGTGTAATTAAAAAGAAATCTTCAATAATTTCTTCAAGAAGAAATTTGAGACAGCTCATTCAAGCAACTTAATGGCTCACTTAAAAACTGTAGAAAAAGAAGAAGCAGACACACCAAAAAGGAGTAGACAGCTGAAAATAATCAAACTCAGGGCTGAAATCAATCAATTAGAAACAAATAAAACAATTCAAAGAATCAATGAAACCAAGAGCTGGTTCTTTGAGAAAATCAACAAGATCGACAAACCCTTAACCAAGTTAACTGAAAGGCAGAGAGACACCATCCAAATCAACAAAATTAGAAATGAAAATGGAGACATAACTACAGACACTGAGGAAATCCAAACAATCATTAGGACTTACTTCAAAAGTCTGTATGCCACAAAATTGAAAATCTAAATGAAATGGATAATTTTCTTGATCGATTCCACTTACGAAAGCTTAATCAAAACCAGGTAAATCAATTAAATAGTCCCCCAAGGAAATAGAAGCAGTCATTGAAAGTTTCCCATCCAAAAAAAAAAAAAGCCCAGAACCAGATGGTTTCAGCACAGAATTCTACCAGACTTTCAAAGAAGAGGTAACTCCACTTCTCTTCAACTATTGCACAAAATAGAAACAGAAGGAACAGTACCAAACTCATTCTAAATTAAGCCACAGTCACCTTGGTACCTAAACCTCACAAAGAACCAACAAAGAAAGAGAACTTCAGGCCAATCTCACTTATGAACATTGATGAAAAAATACTTAACAAAATACTTGCAAACCAAATACAAGAACACATCAAAGATATCATCCACTATGACCAAGTAGGTTTCATCCCAGGTATGTAGGGGTGCTTCAACTTATGGAAATCCATCAATGTAATCCACCATATTAACAAACTGAAAGAAAAAAAAACACATAATAATCTCCTTAGATGCTGAAAAAGCATGTGACAAAATGCAACATCCATTCATGTTTAAAGTATTGGAGAGATCAGGGATACAAGGCACATATCTAAACATGGTAAAGACAATATACAGCAAGCCTATAGCCAACATCAAACTAAACAGACAGAAACTTAAAGCAATCCCAGTAAAATCAGGGATGAGGCAAGGCTGCTCACTCGCTCCATATCCCTTCAACATAGTTCTTGAAGTACTTGCTAAATCAATAAGACAGTTGAAGGAGATCAAGGGGATACAAATTGGAAAGGAAGAAGTCAATTATCACTATTTGCAGATGGTATGATAGTATACCTGAGTGACCCCCAAAATTCTGCCAGGGAACTTCTACAGGTGATAAACACTTCAACAAAGTGGCCGGATACAAAATTAACTCCAAAAAATCAGTAGCCCTCCTGTATACAAAAGGCAAAAGGGCTGAGAAAGAAATTAGGGAAACAACACCCTTCACAATAGCCACAAATGACATAAAGTACCTTGGTGTAACTCTAACCAAGCAAGTCAGACTTGTATGAAAAAATTTCAGGTCTTTGAAGAAAGAATTAGAAGAAGATATCAGAAGATGGAAAGATCTCCCATGCTCATGACTTGGCAGGATTAGCATAGTAAAAATGGCCATCTTACCAAAAGCAATCTACAGATTCAATGCAAATCTTATCAAATTACCAACACAATTCTTTAAAGACCTGGAAAGAAAAATTATCACCTAAATATGGAATAACAAGAAACCCAGAATTGCTAAAACAATCCTCTACAATAAAAGATCTTCTGGAGGTATCTTCATCCTGAACTTAAGCTGTACTATAGAGCAATAGTAATAAAAACTACATGGTACTGGCATAGAAACAGATCGGTGGATCAATGAAACAGAACAAAAGACCCAGAAATAAACCCACACACTTATGGACATCTGATCTTTGACAAAGATCCAAAAACCATACAATGGAAAAAAGGTAGCATCTTCAACAAATGGTGCTGTTCTAACTGGATATCTACATGTACAAAAATGCAAATAGATCCATAATCATCACCCTACACAAAACAAAATCCAAGTGGATCAAAGACCTCAACATAAAACCAGACACATTTAATCGGTTAGAAGAAAAAGTGGGGAAGACCCTAGAACTCATTGGTACAGGAGATAACATCCTGAACACCAACAGCACAGGCTCTAAGAGCAACAATCAATAAATGGGACCTCATGAAACTGAAAAGCTTCTGTAAAGCAAAGGACACTGTCATCAAAACAAAACAAATGCCTACAGATTGGGAAAGAATCTTCACCAACCTTTTATTTGACAGAGGGGTAATATCCAGTATATATAAAGAACTAAAGAAGCTGAAAAACAAAAAACCAAGTAATCCAATTAAAAAATGGGGAACAGAGCTAAACAAAGAACTCTCTGTAGAAGAATATCGAATGACAGAGAAACACTTAAAGAAATGCTCAATGTCATTAGCCATTAGGGAAGTGCAAATCAAAACGACCCTGAGATTTCACCTTACACCCATCAGAATGGCCAAGATGAAAAACTCAAGTGACAACACATGTTGGAGAGGTTGTGGAGAAAGGGGACCCCTCCTTCACTGGTGGTGGGAATGTAAACTTGTACAACCACTCTGGAAATGAATCTGGTGCTTTTGCAGACAACTAGGAATAGCACTTCCTCAATATCCAGCCATACCACTTCTAGGCATATATCCAAAAGAGACTCAAGTACACTATAAGGACATTTGCTCAACCATGTTTGTAGCAGCTTTATTTGTAATAGCTAGAAACTGGAATCACCCCAGATGCCCCTCAACTGAAGAATGGATGTACTGAAGAAGAAATTGTGGTACATCTATACAATGGAGTATTACTCAGCAATGAAAAATAAGGAAATCATGAAATTTGCAGGTAAATGGTGGGACCTGGAAAGAATCGTCCTAGGTGAGCTGTCCCGAAGCAGAAAGATACACAAGGTATATACTCACTCATATAGACATATAACATAGGATAAACCTACTACAATCTGTCCATCTAAAGAAACTAATCGATTTGAGGAAGAGGGACAAGATGGCGGCGCCAGGAGGACTCTCATTCTGAGCAGCAGCACAGCAGGATCAGCACAGTGACCAGCAATCAGAACTCTCGGCCATAAAACACAGTCATTGGGTTTCCCACGTGAGAGGATACCCCACGATGGGGGATTCAATCAGCTTTTAACTCACCCGGCTAAACCGCAGAAGAGATCCCGGTTCCGCCATATGCTTGGCTGCCGGCCGCCAGCCCCAGCCCCAGCCCAGAGCCACAAGCCAGTGTCTCTGGTCAAGGTCCCATACTGAACCGTGGGCACCACACTATCAGAGACTGGAATTTTCAGCCGAGAGATAACTCCAGGGTACAGGAAACGACTGGGACCGGCCTTATGTCACCCAGACATCCTCTGGAAAAGACTCGGGCGGGTTCCACGGGCACCACAGGAGCCAGCCCGGAGCCAGAGCCGGGGACCCAGGTTCCAGCACAGAGCCCTGCCTGCCTGCGCGCCTGATTCGCTGCCGGAGATAGAAACGGCGGGTCTGATCTCAGAGCACTCAGCTCACCCCCAACCTGAAAAGGTCCCCGGAAAATTACCCAGCTTAGGGAGGCACTCAAGCTCCCAAAAGCCGCAAAGGCAGACACAGGCAGTTTCTGCGCACCAGACAGCTGGCAGAGACTGAGCCGCCATCACACAGCTGTGCTCCAGGCACAGGCAGTTTCTGCGGCCAGCCAGCTGGCCTTTAGAAAAGAAATGCTTAAAACACTGAATGAAATGAAAGAAACAGAGTTGAAGGAACTAAAAGAAAAACAGGAAAGTACAATCAGACAGGTGAAGGAAGTAAACAAAACAACTCAAGACCTGAAGATAGATTTGGAAAAATTAAAGAAAACACAAATGGAAGAAATAATGGAAAGGAAGAATCTAAGGAAGAAAACAGGAACTACAGAGGTAAGCATAACCAACAGACTACAAGAGATGGAAGAAAGAATCTCAGGTGTAGAAGATACAATGGAAGAAATCGATGTACCTGTCAAAGAAAATGTTAAATCCGAAAAATTCCTGACACAGACCGTCCAAGAAATCCAAGACAATATGAAAAGACAAAACCTAAGAATAATAGGTAGAGAGGAAAAAGAAGACTCCCTTCTCCAAGGCTCAGAAAATATTTTCAACAAAATCATTGAAGAAAATTTCCCCAAGCTAAAGGAGAGGCCAATTAGAATACATGAGGCCTACAGAACACCCAACAAATTTGACCAGAAAAGAAAATCTTCCCGCCACATAATAATCAAAACAGTAAGTATACAGAACAAAGAAAAAATACTAAAAGCTGCAAGGGAAAAAGGCCAAGTAACATATAATGGCAAACCCATTAGAATCACACCTGACTTTTCAACAGAGACTATGAAAGCCAGAAGGGCCTGGACGGATATCATGCAGACCCTAAGAGAACACAGATGTCAGCCCAGGCTACTATACTCCGCAAAACTCTCAGTCCTCATAGATGGAGAAAACAAGATATTCAATGACAAAAACAAATTTCAACAATACCTACAAACAAATCCAGCATTACAGAAGACACTGGAAGGGAAAATACAACCCAAGAAAGCTAGCTACATTCAAGAAAACACAGGAAATAAATAACCTCACTTCAGTAAAACAAAAAGCAACCAAGCACACAACCTGATGACCACAGCCAACATCAAAATCAAGAGATCTAACAGCCACTGGTCATTAATCTCTCTCAACATCAATGGACTCAACTCTCCAATAAAAAGACACAGATTAACAGAATGGATACGTAAACAAAACCCAGCAATCTGTTGCATACAAGAAACACACCTAAGACACAAAGATAGACATTACCTGAGGGTAAAGGGTTGGAAGACGACTTTCCAAGCAAACGGACCCAAGAAGCAAGCAGGAGTAGCCATTCTAATATCTGATAAAATAGACTTTCAACCAAAATTAATCAAAAGAGATGGGGAAGGACACTTCATACTCATCAAGGGAAAATTCCACCAGGAAGACATCACAATCCTGAACATCTATGCCCCAAATACAAGGGCACCCACATTTGTGAAAGAAACATTGATAAAATTTAAAGCACATATAGATCCCCACACATTAATAGTGGGAGACTTCAACACCCCACTATCAACAAAGGACAGGTCAACAAAACAGAAATTAAACAAAGAAACAATGTCTCTGACAGAGGTCATGAATCAAATGGACCTAACAGACATTACAGAACTTTACACCCAAACACAAAAGAATTTACCTTCTTCTCAGCACCTCATGGAACTTTCTCCAAAATAGACCATATAGTGGGTCACAAAGCAAGCCTCAACAGATACAAGAAGATTGAAATAATCCCATGTATCTTGTCTGATCACCATGGAATAAAGCTGGACCTCAACAATAACAGAAATAACAAAAGCCTACACACACATGGAAACTGAACAACTTGTTACTAAATCACAGCTGGGTCAGGGAAGAAGTAAAGAAAGAAATTAAAGTCTTTCTAGAAATGAAAATGAAGACACAACATACCCGAACTTGTGGGACACAATGAAAGCAGTGCTAAGAGGAAAGTTCATAGCACTAAGTGCCTTCAAGAAGAAATTCGAGACAGCTCATTCAAGCACCCTAATGGCTCACTTAAAAACCCTAGAAAAAGAAGAAGCAGACACACCAAGAAGGAGTAGACGGCTGGAAATAATCAAACTCAGGGCTGAAATCAATCAATTGGAAACAAATAAAAGAATTCAAAGAATCAATGAAACCAAGAGCTGGTTCTTTGAGAAAATCAACAAGATCGACAAACCCTTAGCCAGGCTAACTAAAAGGCAGAGAGACACCACCCAAATCAACAAAATCAGAAATGAAAAGAGGGATATAACTACAGACACTGAGGAAATCCAAACAATCATTAGGACTTACTTCAAAAGTCTATATGCCACAAAATTTGAAAATCTAAATGAAATGGACAATTTTCTTGATCATGGCTCATGGCTTGGCAAGATTAACATAGTAAAAATGGCCATCTTACTAAAAGCAATCTACAGATTCAATGCAATGCCCATCAAATTACCAACACAATTCTTTACAGACCTGGAAAGAAAAATTCTCAACTTCATATGGAATAACAAGAAACCCAGAATTGCTAAAACAATCCTCTACAATAAAAGATCTTCCGGAGGTATCTCCATCCCTGATCTTAAGTTGTACTATAGAGCAACAGTTTTAAAAACTGCATGGTACTGGCATAGAAACAGAATGGTGGATCAATGGAACCGAACAGAGGACCCAGAAATAAACCCACACACTTATGGACACCTGAACTTTGACAAAGGCGCCAAAACCATACAATGGAAAAAAAGATAGTATCTTCAACAAATGGTGCTGGTCTAACTGGATGTCTACATGTAGAAAAATGAAAATAGATCCATACTTGTCACCCTGCACAAAACTGAAGTCCAAGTGGATCAAAGACCTCAACATAAAACCAGACACATTAAATCGGCTTGAAAAAAAAGTGGGAAATACCCTAGAACTCATTGGTACAGGGGAAAACTTCCTGAACAGAACACCAACAGCACAGGCTCTAAGAGCAACAGTCAATAAATGGGACCTCATGAAACTGAAAAGCTTCTGTAAAGCAAAGGACACCATCATCAAAACAAAGCGACCACCTACAGATTGGGAAAGAATCTTCACCAACCCTTTATCTGACAGAGGACTCATATCCAGTATATATAAAGAACTAAAGAAACTGAAAAGCAGCAAACCAAGTAATCAACTTAAAAAATGGGGAACAGAGCTAAACAGAGAATTCTCTGTAGAGGAATACCGAATGGCAGAGAAGCACTTAAAGAAATGCTCAACCTCATTAGCCATTAGGGAAATGCAAATCAAAACAACCCTGAGATTTCACCTTACACCCATGAGAATGGCCAAGATCAAAAACTCAAGTGAAAAAACATGCTGGAGAGGTTGTGGAGAAAGGGGAACCCTTCTCCACTGCTGGTGGGAATGTAAACTTGTACAACCACTCTGGAAATCAATCTGGCACTTTCTCAGACAACTAGAAATAGCGCTTCCTCAAGATCCAGCCATACCACTACTGGGCATATATCCAAAAGAGGCTCAAGTACACAAAAAGGACATTTGCTCAACCATGTTTGTAGCAGCTTTATTTGTAATAGCCAGAAGCTGGAAACAACCCAGATGCCCCTCAACTGAAGAAAGGATGCAGAAATTGTGGTACATCTACACAATGGAATATTGCTCAGCAATGAAAAATAAGGAAATCATGAAATTTGCAGGTAAATGGTGGGATCTGGAAAGGATCATCCTGAGTGAGTTGTCCCAGAAGCAAAAAGACACACATGGTATATACTCACTCATATAGACATACAACATAGGACAAACCCACTAAAACCTGTGCATCTAAAGAAACTAAGCAAGAGAGAGGACCCTAACTAAAATGTCCGATCCCCATCCGGAAAGGCAGAGGATGGACATCAGAAGAAGAAGAAAACAGGAAACAACCTAGGAACCTACCACAGAGGGCCTCTGAAAGCCTCTGCCCTTCAGACTATCAAAGCAGATGCTGAGCCTGATGGGCAACTGTTGGGCAGAGTGAATGGAATTTTAGGTAAGAACTGGAAAATAATAAGAGCTGGAGAAGACAGGGTCTCCACAAGGAGAGCAACAGAACAAGAAAATTTGAACACAGGGGTTTTCCCAGAGACTCATACTCCAACCAATTACCATGCATGGAGATAACCTAGAACCCTGCACAGATGTAGCCCACTGCAGTTCACTGTCCAAGTGGGTACCATAGTAATGGGAAGAGGGACTGCCTCTCACATAATCTGATTGGCCTGCTCTTTGATCACCTCCTCCTGAGGGGGGAGCAGCCTTACCAGGCCACAGAAGATGGCAATGCAGCCATTCCTGGGGTGATCTGATACACTAAGATCAGAAGGAAGTAGAGGAGGACCTCCCCTATCAGTGGATTTGGGGAGGGGCATGCGTGAAGAAGGTCAATGGAGGGTGTGACCAGGAGGAGAGAAGGGAGGGGCTTATGGGGAGATACAAAGTGAATAAAGTGTAATTAATAAAATGAACTAAAATTTAAAAAGTGGAGAACAGAGCTAAATAGAGAATTCTCGATACAGGAATATCAAATGGCAGAGAAACACTTGAAGAAATGCTCAACCTCATTAGCCATCAGGGAAATGCAAATCAAAATGACCCGAAGGGGGAGGGAAGGTGGGATTAGTAGAGGAGGATGGAGGTGTTTATGGGGGGATACAAAGTGAATAAAGTGTAATTAATATAAAAATTAAAATAAAAAATATTTAAAAAAATCACCTAATAACACAATTATCAGAACTATACATTGTTTTATCTGTGAACCAGTTCATTATTATAATCAGTATTTATGAAGCTGAAACATTATTTTATAAAGAATTTTTGAAAATGCAACTAATAATATTTTTCATACTCTTAAGTATTGCCCCAATCTATCTTCTACCGAACTACATTTACTTAGTAAATATTTGACTAAATAAGCTCGTTGAACTTTACCAAATGGGAAATATTTAAACAAGACAAGTCAATCCAATGCAAAGTTTTACAGACACTCAGATGTCATGACAATTTACACAACATCAAAACAAGTAGCAGAGATTAGAGTCTCTGTATCTAAGAAAGTTATTTACAGAAGTAGACAAATCAATTAACAATGACTTATCATTATTATAATGAAAACCACTAGAGCAACTGTGGGCTGTATAGTGTTTTTTTTCACCAGCTGTTTATTCCTTGTAACATAAAATGTTCTTCTGGGACGTAGTCAGACTGCATCAACACTCATATGACAATGTTGTTAAAAACTCTCTCTCCCATCTCCTTCTCTCATCTCTATCTCTATCACTATCTCTTTCTCTAGCTCTGTCTATATCTGTATCTCTATTTCTATCTCATCTCTGTCTCTCTCAAAGTTTCAATCTTGGTATATAGCTTGTCATTTTGAATTTCTGCACAATATGTTTAATATGTTTAACCCTTAAAATAGCTTAGGCCATAATTTCTCCACATGAGGTGCCTCTATAGACAGGACTTTGATTTTTAAAAGAATATTATCTACTTGAATCTCTACTATACATTTTGACAAATGGCTGAGAGTCACTTGAAGACATGTTGAACATCCTTAGCCATCAGGGGAGTGCAAATCAAAATGTCTGTGAGATTCTGTCTTACACTCGACAGAATAGCTCAGGTCAAAACAAGAAGTAACCACTCATGCTGGCAAGGATGGAGAGCAGGGGAACACTCCTCCATTGCTGGTGGGAGTGAAAAACTTGTACAAGCACTTTGGAAATCAATATGGTAGTTTCTCAGAAAATTAGAAATTGATCAAGATCAAGTTATACTACTCCTGGACATATACACAAAGAATGCACCACCCTACCAAGAGAAGACTTGTAAAATATGTTCATAATACCTTTATTAATAATAGTCATAAACTGGAAACAAATTAGATGTCCATCAACAATAGAATGGATTAAGAAAATATGTGTACATTTACACAATAGGTATTACTCAGCTGTTAAAAAAATAACACCATGAAAATTTATGGGCAAATCGATAGAACTAGAAAGAATTATCATGAGTGAGAAAAGCCAGACCCAGAAAGAAAAACATGGTATGTACTCACTTTACAAGGCTATAAAGTAAAGAATAATGCTGCTACAATCTACAGACCAAGAGAAGCTAAGTAACAAGATGTAAAAATAGAATCACTTCATAGAGGATTTATCATTTAGAAAAATTGAAGGTGTAGGGAAACAACACCCTTCACAATAGCCAACAACACAAAACAACAACAAAAACACCATAGCTTGGTGTAACTCTAACAAGGAAGTGAAAGACTTGTATAAAAATAAAACTTCAAGTCTTTGAAGAAATTAATTGAAAAACATATCAGAAGATGGAAAGATCTCCCATGCTCATGGATTGTGAGAATTAACATAGTAAAAATGGCCATCCTGCCAAAAACAATCTATAGATTCAATGCAATTCCCATCAAAATGCCAACATAATTCTTTACAGACCTTGAAAGAATAATTTTCAACTTCATATGGAAAAAAGAAAAACAAGAACAGTTAAAACAATCCTGTACAATAAAAGATCTTCAGGAGCTATCTCAATCTCTGGTCTATAGAGTTGCACAATAGAAAAACTATAATAAATACTGCATTGTACTGGCATAGAAACAGATTGGTTGATCAGTGGAATTGGATCAAAGACCCATAAATAAATTCACACACCTACGGACACTTGATTTTTGACAAAGGGTTCAAAACCATACAGTGGGAAAAAAAAGATAGCATCTTTCAACAAATGATGTTGGTCTAGTTGGATGTCTACATGTAGAAAAATACAAATAGATCCATACATATCACTCTGAACCAAACTAAAATCCTAGTGGATCAGAGACCTCAACACAAGACCAGACACACTTAATATGTTAGAAGAAAAAGTGGGGAAGAGCCTTGAACTCATTGACACAGCAGGCAACTTCCTGAACAGAACACCAAGAGCTAAAGCTCTAAGATCAACAATTAATAAATGGGACCTCATGAAACTGAAAAACTTCTGTAAAGGAAAGAGCACTGTCAACAGAAAAAAGATGAGACTACAAACTGGAAAAAGAGTGTCACCAATCCTATATCTGACAGAGGACTGATATCCAAATATATAAAGAACTCAATAAATTAAACACCAACAAATCAAATAATCTAATGAAAAAATGAGGTACAGAACTAAACAGAGATTTCAGCAGAGGTATATCAAATGCCAGTAAACACTTAAAGAAAAGCTCAAAGTCCTTAATCATCAGGGAAATGAAAATCAAAATAACTCTGAGATTCCATTTTACCCCCATAATAATGGCTACTATAAAAAACTCAAGTGACTACACATGCTGGTGAAGATGTAGAGAAAGGGGTACACTCCATTGCTAGTGGGGGTGCAAACTCGTACAACCACTTTTGAAATCAATCTGGTGCTTTTTCAGACAATTAGGAATAGTGCTACCTCAAGATTCAGCTATACCACAAACAGGAATATGTTCAAAATATGCTCAAGTATACAACAAGGACATTTGCTCATAGCAAATGTTCATAGCAGTTCACGTTCATAATAGCCAGGATCTGGAAACAACCCAGATGTCCCTCAACTGAGGAATGGATACAGAAATTGTAGTACATCTACACAATGGAATACTACTCAGCAATTAAAAACAAGAAAATCACAAAATTTGCAGACAAATGCTGGGAACTAGAAAAGATCATCCTAAGTGAGGTATCCCAGAAGCATAAAGACACACATCATATATATCATTTATAAGTGGATATTAGACATATAATATAGGATAAAGATATTAAAATATAAGATAAAGATATTAGTATTAAGATACTAAAGAAGAAAGAGGATCCTGTGTAAGATAATCAATCATCACTCAGAAAGGTAAATGGGAAGAGGAAGAAAACAGGGAACAGGACAGGAGCCTACCACAGAGGGCTTCTGTACCAGCATGCTATCAAAGCAGATGCTGAGACCCTTAGCCAAACTTTGGGCGGAGTGCAGGGAATCTTATGAAAGAAGGGGAAGATGAAAGCTCTGGAGGGGACAGAAGCTCCACAAGGAGAGCAACAGAACCAAAAAATCTGGGCACAGGGGTCTTTTCTGAGACTGATACTCCAACCAAGGACCATGCATGGAGAAAACTCAGAACCCCTGCACAGATATAGCCCATGGCAGGTCAGTCTGCAAGTGGGTTCTCTAATAATGAGAACAGGGACTGTCTCTGACATGAACTCTTGGGCTGGCTCTTTGATCATCTCCCCCTGATTGGGGAGCAGCCTTACCAGACCACAGAGGAAGATAATGCAGCCAGTCCTGATGAGACCTGATAAACTAGGGTCAGAGGGAAGGGAAGGAGATCCTCCCCTATCAGTGGACATAGAGAGGGGCATGGGAGGAGATGAGGGATGGAGGGTAGGGTTGGGAAGGGATGAGAGGGGGCTACAGCTGGGATACAAAGTGAATAAACTGTAATTAATAAAAATAAATCAATTTTAAAAAAAATAAGATATCTCTACTATCACATTTAAAAAAAAACTGAGCAGGAAGTTGAGGGACAGAGAGAGAGAGAAAGAGAGCAAGAATGTGTGTATTTGCATGTGTGCATGCTTTGAGACCTTCCATCAGAATTGGGTTTCCTGTATCAGAACATCTAGCAACTCTCCCTTTATGGGATATGAATTTAGTTGGAGATGGTTGTTTACCATGTATCTTTCCTTTAGGTGTTAGCTAAATAGTTTGTCTGAAGCATGATCAGTGAGATGACAACATAGGGAACTTACATAAAGATCGAGATGTCCTTTGGATAGCATCTGACTTATCTAACCCTGTGGTCTCTCTAGTATTTAAAAGAAAATCTTGCCTGGAATAACATTTGATTATTCAAATAGCAATTAACATTTGCTACACTAGGATACAAATTGTCCTGTTTACTTACATATCCTGGACAGGGTGGGTTGGATAAATCTGAAGATAAATCCTTTATCCCAAAGTCATTTAAGGCACGAATGAGGGGTCATATTTTAAAGAGTGTGAGAAGTAGGAAATCAAGTGAAAAGAGTGTTTGTGGGCTGTCTTAAGCTTATAGATAAATACTTCAATGAAAGTGAACTAGTTATGCTTGTCAAAGCTGTGAAGAAATACGTGCCAAAGCATCTCAGGAAAGAAGAGTTTTATTTTGACCCATATTTGAGGTTATGAATATCATAGTGAAGAAAGCACGGCAGCAAGATCGTGAGACAGATGGTCATACTCTGTTTGTGTCAGGTATCATGGAGAGAGTAAATACGAGTGTTGTTCTAGCTTTCTTCATTTTATGTAGTCTCGGACTCAGTCAAAAAGTGGTACTACCCAAGTTCAAAGACTGTTACCCAAGTTCAGGGTGGACCTTCCCATATTAGGTAAGAGTTTCTGGAAACACTCTAATAGCCACATATATAAGTGTGTCTCCTAAGTGACTATAAATTCAGTCAAGTTGACAATTAAATCAGAATTATGCCTCACAGCAAAAATGCGAAAAGTAGAAAAACAAGGCTCTTAGAGCTGAGATGTATTTCTGAATTCTAATTTCAGACAACCTGCAAGAACAATCTTGAATATGTTACTCTATTGCCTAAGCAAGGTTTTCTGTCTCATTCTTACAACACTGTAGATATATTTGAGTACTCTTATGTTTCATCTATGCCATTTCTGAATGTCTTGGATTAACTTTGAGTTCTTTAGGATTTCTCGATCCTGACAAAATTAATGGAGAAAGTAATTTCAAAATTTAGAGTAACACCAATGAATCAAATTTTTTATATTTTATCATCTTACTTCTCTGCTTCAAATTTTATGCATGATAAATCCTCCAGGAAGCCATCACATCATCACATCTTGACTTTATGATCTCGGTAATGTGCCACTGAAATCATTTTTACAGAGTAGAAAGTGGAAAATAACTGCTAAGTAATCTTTTTGTCCTGCCCCTGGAATTGCCTTACCTGTTTTTGTAATCCCAAACCTTGTCAGTCCTTGCAAAACCAGTGTTTATTTCATCATAGAATGTGACATATTTTTGTATTCTACACTTGAAAATTTGTCAGAGCTACATTATCAATATTATAAAGCATAGCAGGGTAACCTGACACTGAATGCAGGGCTGTCCTTCAGTACCCTACAGCTAAGAGCCAAAGATGGCCAGTGTGACTTCACCAGCTGTGTAACATGGGCAGCTCACTTATTAGATTTCACATCAGTGTTTCAGCATTAAAGTAGAAATAATGGTCTTATATTATTTTTTTCTCTTTTATATGATGAAATTTCTGAGAAGTTCTGTAAGAAAGGAAGGGCTTTTTCATGCTCATAATTTGTAAAAGATGATGCAGTCAAAGATGGCAGGAGAGCAGGGTAGCAGAATCTTGAGCTTGTCACATGGCATCTTCAGACTGGGAGAAGAGATGAACGGTGGTGGTTAAATGGCCTTTACTCTTTCTATTCAGTTCAGGACCTCATTCCAAGAGATGGTGCTGTCTATACTGAAGATGAGTTTTCTCTTCTCAGTTAAACTTCTCTGACTGCCCTTATAAGCATACTTACAAGGGTGCCACCTAGGTGATTCTAAGTCATTTGACAATGAAAACTAACCACCAAGTACTTACCTTTTATTGCTGTCATGATTAAAAAGTGTTATTATTGAAAAGTGCATGTTATTCCCTTTTTAGTTACATTAAAGTATTTTAATGGGCATTAATGTACATTTAGTTACAAATAGTATTTTCATTTGTCATTTTTATTATTTTTATCATCACTGAAGGGATGATCTCACAAACCATCAGTGTATCAAATTATTCTACCCCTGAACTTTTTTAGCATAGAATATTTTTAAAAACTAGTTTCCTTAATTATTACAAATGCATCCAAGTCAGATAAGAATGACATTGCATATTGCCTGTGAAACTTGTAAATAAGATATAATCTTCCAGTGGTTTCTGGGCATATAAAAGGTAAGTCTGAATTTATGCTGGTTAAAAAAAAATCATCTCAAATTGCTTTTGCGGACAAGCTTTCTCCACAATTCCATATCAGAAACATTTGATGCAACCAGTACTCTTAAAGACAAATGATGGATAAAGGCATTGTCTATCCTCTTCGTAGAACACAGATTGTCTCAAGAGCTCCTGAAACATGGTCTGTATTTATGCATTTATTGCAAGTCATCATTGAATAAAACGTTTAGCAAGAATGCAGGGGTTTCTAGGATTTGCATATGTGGGAAACTTTGTTCCCAGTGGTGCTATATGAGAGATGGTCGAACCTTTAATGGTGAAACTTGGGACACCACTGGAGAGTCTGCCCTTAGAAGGAATACATGAAGTCGTTATGTGATAGGCAGTTTGTGGGAGAGAGTTTGTTATATGATATCAAAATTGGCCTTTTCCTTTACCTCTGGTTTCATGTCTCTTGCTCTTACAGGTGCTTTATTGTGATAAATCTGCCATTAAGGCCCCCACATGAGGTTAAAATGAAGTAGCTTCCCCACCAACCTTTGTCTTTCAACATCTAAACTTGAAGCTTTACAAATGTATTTATATACTACTCAGTTCTAGGCATTTATGTATACCAGTAGACAATTAGCTAGCAGGTGGACTCTCACTTCAAAATATAATATAATTTCTAATTCAAGTAGTTTCTTGAACTGCTCTCAATATGAAGCCTGTAAACAATAAGGATGTCATGAGGACAAACTTCTCAGTCCCTTCTGGCTCTTCTCTGTCTTTGAAAATGGGACATTTAATACACAAGTAATTGCTGCAGAAGTACTGTCTGCAATGCTTTTTAAGCACTAAAACTTCACACAATTCCCCTAGGTCTATGTCAACCAATGAAAAAGTTAGCTCAGTGTATTAAATGAAATGTACTCTAAATTTCCTGCTTGCAGCGCACTAAATGACAGTTGTGCTAGAAATCTGGAAAGTGCTGAGCTCTGCAGAAGCAGCAGATGCTGAAGGCACTCTTGAAGGAACTGAATTTTGGTGCATCCCTTTCCAATTACCAGAAATATCTAGGGAAAACAACATGAGGCCATTTGAGATGGTTCTCAGAAGTCAATTAAAATGTAGTGTGGGTATTATCACTGGGTATACATTTTTGAAGACTCAGATTGGAGGTTCTCTGTAAGGTAAAGCTTATGATGCGGCAAAGAAGAGACTAAAACCCTCATTCGGTGACAGGCATTTATTACATACATTTAAAAGTGGAAGAAAACAAAACAAAATCTAGCACATGTAACAATTAAGTTTGAGTACTGTAAAGTAAGAAAAGAGCATCTGTAGGAAGGGAAGTGTGTTTTACCCTCCTACTCTTCCCTTTGTCAGGTTCAAATGTCTACATTTTTAACTGCCCCTGGTCTTCTGAGTTGTCAACATGGCGTCTTACTTTTGGGCTGCAACGATCTTTCTAATTTTAAATCTATTTTAAACAATCTACTTCATGCCACTGGTGAACAGTAGAAATTAAGGCCACATATCACTCTACTAGCAAAACTTTCCTTTAATACTATTTTAGTTTGCTTCAAGCACTTTTGAAATCTCCCATGCATTACTCTGCACTAGTCCGGGATATTCAGTCAAGCTATTTACCTGAATTTACCTTCTATAACACAGCTTCAGTTTACACTTTAATTTATGCTTTGAACATTTCTATGTTTGAGATGTCAGAACTAACCATTTTACTTACATCAGACAAAGCTTAAAAACCACCATAGTACATATGGTTAACCACAATTATCAGAACATAAACACGTGGGAGATGGCCAAATGATGCGTCTATGATTTGTTTTGAATGTCCTCCAGGTAGAGAGAGAATTATGCTATCATGATTTTACCTTTGCATCAGAGACTAATTTGTTTTTATTTGTTGTAATTATCTCCTATCTTGTGTCAGCCGCCCTCCTTCCTCCCTCCAACTTCCGCCCCAGACCATAGAAAGGGAATATAAAATGAATCAATTAAAAAAAAAAACCTGAAATAAAAAAGTAAAAATGAAAACCAAAGATCATATCTTCTTACCGCATTCCATTTATTACCTCGTTTTGCTTGTATACTGCAATAGAACCTTAACACACCTTTGCAAGGCCATGCACTGGAGCTCACAAAATCTGTTACTTATGAGAAAAGAGACAAGTTAGTGCAAAGTCACTGTCTATACCACTGAAACTATTTTGCAAGCATATGTGTGAATTCATCCATTGTTGACAACACTTTATTGATCTGTCATTTAGATGAGCACATTTAATTTGTACAAAATGTTAGTAGGTATTATTGGCTTTTATATTCTAACTATGCATTGCAATGGCTAATAAAAGTTTATTATTACTGACAAGAAGCTGAACCCTACAATGTATGCAAATAAATTAACATTATACCACATGGAAGATCTCCATGACCTTCTGTGACCTATGGCTTTCTAACACATGACCTACCATTTGCAAGATATTTTCTTCTATTAGTGGTCACATGATTTCAGGATGCTGTAAGATACTCTAGGGGAAATTAGTTTGATAAAGCCAAAATGAAAGATATAATTACGAATTTATCTATAGCAAATGTTTTACAAACCAAAGAAAATATTCTTGAAGTGTTAAAAGGGTTTCAGAAAACTGAGGGTGAAGCAGTGAACACAGAGAAATCCCACCATGCACCAAGTTCCTTAGCTGAGAGGTTAGCCTGAGCCTGGAACTGATTTGAATTAGGGACTTGGAATGACTGGAAATAGATATATAGCTGGTATATAATACTTTCCATAAATCTGCTATTTGGAATTCCTCAGGCTTGAGTAACCCTGAATATGTCCTGAGATCTCACAGTAATATGAATACACAAATTATGATCACAAACTGATTTTTTACATTTAATTTTATTTATATATTTATTTATTACAATTTATTCACTTTTTATTTATTTATTTTTCTCTTTCAGTTTATATTTTAATTCTTTATTAATTACACTTTATTCACTTTGTATCCCCCCGTGTGGTTCCCTCCCTCCTCCACTCCCAATCCCTCCCTTCCTCCACCCTCTGCATGCATGCCCCTCCCCAAGTCCACTGATAGGGGAGGTCTTCTTTTCCTTCCTTCTCATCCTAGTCAATTAGGTCTCTTCAGAAGTGGCTGCATTGTCTTTTTCTGTGGCCTGGTAATGCTGCTTCCCCCTGAGGGGGAGGTAAATAAAGAACAGGCCAATCAGGTCATGTCAGAGACAGTCCCTGTTCCTATTACAATGGAACCCACTTGGATACTGAACTGCCATGGGCTACATCTGTGCAGGTGTCTTAGGTTATCTCCATGCATAGTCCTTGGTTGGAGTATCAGTCTCAGGAAAGACCCCTGTGCTCAGATTTGTTTTGGTTCTGTTGTTCTCCTTGTGGAGTTCCTGTCCTCTCCACATCTTACTCTTTCCCACTTCTTTCCTAAGATTCCCTGCACTCTGCCCAAAGGTTGCCCATAAGTCTCAACATCTGCATTGATAATCTGCAGGGCAGAGCCTTTCAGAGGTCCTCTGTGTCAGGCTCCTTACTTGTTCCCTCTTTTCTCCTTCTTCTGATGTCCATCCATTTTGCCTTTCTGGATAGGAATTGAGCATTTTAGCAAGAGTCCTCCCTCTTGATTAGTTTCTTTAGGTGTACAGATTTTAGTAGGTTTATCCTATGTTATAGGTCTATAGGAGTGAGTTTATATGGTGTACATCTTTCTGCTTCTGGGATAGCTCACTCAGGATGATGTTTTCCAGATCCCACCATTTACCTGCAAATTTCATGATTTCCTTGTTTATTATTGCTGAGTAATATTCCATTGTGTAGAGATACCACAATTTGTGCATCCATTCCTCCACTGAGGGGCATTTGGGCTGTTTCCAGCTTCTGGCTATTACAAATAAGGCTGCTGCAAACATGGTTGAGCAAATGTCCTTATTGTGTACTTGAGCCACTTTTGGATATATGCCTAGGAGTGGTATGGCTGGATCTTGAGGAAGAACTATTCCTAGTTGTCAGAGAAAGTGCCAGATTGATTTCCAGAGTAGTTGTACAAGTTTACATTCCCACCAGCATTGGAGGAGGGTTCCCCTTTCTACACAACCTCTCCACCATGTGTTGTCTCTTGAGTTTCTGATCTTAGCCATTCGGATGGGTGTAAGGTGAAATCTTCGGGTAATTTATTCTCTTTTTATTCTGCTACAGCCCCCTTCTTTGTCTCCTCACAGTCCCATCTACCTTCCCTCTTCTCCCCCTATGCCTTTTCTTAGTCCCCTGATGCTGGGGGAATTCATCCCCTTCTATCTGACCCTAGCCTGTCAGGTCTCATCAAGGTTGGCTGTATCATCTTCCTTTATGGCCTGACAAGGCTGCACACCCCAGGAGGAGGTGATCAGGGAGCCTCCCACTGAGTTCATGTCAAAGACAGCCCCTGTACCCTTACTAGAAAACCTACTTGGAAACTGAGCAGCCAATGGGCTTCCTTTGAACAGGGGATCTAGGTCCTCTCCATGCCTGGTCCTGAGTTGGAGTATGGTTCTCTGCAGGTCCCCTTGGGCCCAGGTATTTTGGCTCTGTTGTTCTCCTTGTAGAGTTCCTGAACCTTCCAGGTCTTTTATCTCCATCTACTTCCAGCACTTTGCCCAAAGTTTCGCTATGAGTCTCAGTATCTCCTTTGATACCCTTATGGTAGATTCTTTCAGAGGTCCTCTGTGGAAGACTCTTGTCCTGTTCCTTGTCTTCTTCTTCTTCTGCTGTCCATCCTGTTTGCCTTTCTGAATGAGGATTGAGCATTTTACCCAGTGTCCTCCTTCTTGCTTAGCTTCTTTAGGGCTATAGATTTTAGTATGTTTATCCTATATTATATGGCTAATATCCACTTATAAGTGAGTATATATCATTTGTGTCTTTCTGCTTCTGGGTCACCTCACTCAGGACGAACTTTTCTAGTTTCCACTGTTTGCCTGCAAATTTCATGATTTCCTTGTTTTTAATGGCTGAGTAGCATTCTATGGTGTAAATGTACCCCATTTACTATATCCATTCCTCCGTTGAGGGACATCGAGGTTGTTTCCCGATTCTGGCTATTATGAATAGAGCTACTATGAACATGACTGAGCAAATGTCCTTATTGAATGGTAGAGCATCTTTTGGTATATAGTGGTATAGCTGGATCTTGAGGAAGCACTATCCCTAATTTTCTGAGAAAGCACCAGATTGATTTCCAAAGTAGTTGTACAAGTTTACATTCCCACCAGCAATGGAAGAGAGTTCCCCTTTCTCCACATCCTCTCCAGCATGCATCATTCCTTGAGTTTTTTTTTTTTTTTTTTTTTTTTTTTTTTTAATCTTAGCCATTCTGATGGGTGTGAGGTGAAATCTCAGGGTCATTTTGACTTGCGTTTCCTGAATGACTAAGGATGTTGAGCATTTCTTTAAGTGTTTCTTTGCCATTCAATATTGCTCTGTTGTGAATTCTCTGTTTAGCTCTGTAACCAATTTTTTAATTTGATTACTTGGTTTGTTGTTCTTTAACTTCTTCATTTCTTTATATATTTGGTATATTATCCTTTTCTCAGATGTCAGATGTAGGGTTGGTGAAGATCTTTTGCCAGTCTGTGGGCTGTCATTTTGTTCTGATGGCAATGTCCTTTGCTTTACAGAAGCTTTTCAGTTTCATGAGGTCCCTTTTATTAATTGTTGATCTTGGAGCCTGAACTCTTGGTGTTCTGTTTAGGAAGTTGTCTCCTGTGCCAATAATTTCAAGGCTCTTCTGGACTCTTTTCCAAAAGATTTAGTGTATCTGGTTTTATGTTGAGATCTCTGATCCACTTGGATTTTAACTTTGTAGAGGGTGATAAATATGGGTCTGTTTTCATTTTTGTACATGTAGACATCCAGTTAGACCAGAAAAATTTGTTGAAGATGGTGCTTTTTTTTTTCCATTGTATTGTTTTGGCTTCTTTGTCAAAAATTAAGTTTCCATAGGTGTGTGGGTCTTCAATTCGATTGGTCCACCAGTCTGTTTCTATGGATATACAGCTGGTATATAATACTTTCCATAAATCTGTTATTTGGAATTCCACAGGCTTTAGTAAGCCTGAGTATGTCCTGAGATCTCACAGTAATATGAAAATACAAATTTATCATCGCAAACTGAACTTTCTTATAATTTCTGGTTTGTATCTAGGAAATGTTTTCATATATGGAATAAATAATGCATATTATACTATGCTTTGAAATATAAATTATATGTCCATACATTAGAAAATAATATATGAAATGCATTGTATACAATATCTATAAAGATACTGGGTATCCTGGACTGGGAAGTGGCTGTGTATTCTTCGACCTTGCTCGAGGCTGTGGCCCTCTGAGCTTCGAAGTGCACAATCTCTCACTTTCAGAGTACACAGTCATCCATTTTGCCTTTAAGGTAAAGGGCTTGCTGTACTTTACAAAAAAAAATTCTCAAGCATAAGGAAGAGATAGATTCACTGAGAGTATTTTTTTATTTTTTATTTATTACAATTTATTCACTTTGTATCCAAGCTGTAGCCCTTCCCTCCTCCCCTCCCACTCTTGCTCTTCCTCCTTCTCCTCCCATACCCTTCCCCCTGTCCACTGATAGAGATGGTCCTCCTCCCCTTGCATCTGACCCTAGCCTAACAGGTCTCATCAAGACTGGCTGTGTTATCTTAATGTGCTCATTTGACAGAAATACACAAAAGACCTAACTCTTCTTCAAGAGTTTTCTAGATGAAAGCTGATGAACCCTTAATTATACATAAGGGCTTTTTGGTCAATGTGATGCTATTACACGACTTTAGAACAAATTTTGGAGACTTTACAAGAATTAAAATAGTCTCTCTTACTCATTTTTTTGTTTTCTTTTGTTTTGTTTTTCGAGGTAGTGTTTGTCTGTGTATATTTCTGGTAGTCTTCGATCTCCCTTTTTAAACCAGGCTAGGCTCGGACTCACAGAGATCTACTTGCCTCTCAAGTGCTGGGATTAAAGAGGTGTGCGCCACCAAGCCCAGCTAAGAATAACTTTAATAAAGCAAATTTCTTCTACTTATTCTTTAGTTTACATTGTGTTTACATCATTAGCATTGTGTTTCAACACCTTTCAGACTCAGAGCACAGGCAACGAAAGCAATGGGCAGTGCAATGACCTAGGTATCTCTATTTTCTCCATAGACGTGTGAGTGGCAATAAAGTAATATGGCAACAGGACTGTTTTGGGGTCCTTAACCATGAGGACTTTGAAATGGAAAGACTATTCTGGATTGTCTAGATGAGCCTTCTATGTAATCATAAGTTTCCTCATAAGAAAGTTGAAGAGAATTTAATATCAAAGGGAGAGGACGTGAGATGCATAAAGACCCAAAGACAGCATGCTGCTGACTCTGAAGGGATAGAAGGAGGTTGCCAGGCATGGAACGGAAGGAACACAGTTTTGTAGGCTAGAATGAATTTAAGACTTTTTCTTTTTCAAATCTCCCTGTAAGAGTAGTCCCTCCCCCAAATTGTTGATGAAACAGCAGAAATACTTTCGTTGCCAAGTCTTATCTCTTTCAGCACATCTTACTATTACTGCCCATACTTCCTATATTTTCTGGACAAGAAACCAACACATGGTATAAATACAACCAACTTCTGACAATCCAGTAAAGAAAGTCTGGAATAGAAGGGTGGGGGAGAAATAATGATATCTATATCTCTGGCATGTTTTGATGATGCACAGAAAATAAGCTTTTAGTTTATGAATGGACCAGAAACATTATCCTTCCATATCCTCTATACAGAGATGTTGTTAGAGTTAGACAGCTTTCTATATTACTGAACAAACAATTGCATATTTAATGCCCTGCATTATATGAGGCCAATAGAAATCACTGAAAACATGGGCTATAAAGTCTAATGCATCTGGATTGAGGTCATCTTCATCATTTAGCATCAAGCTTGACATGCATCTCAATCGAATGAGCTCTCAAAATTCTGAGTTTTGTCTGAGTAATTGGAAGAAGCATCTGACTCTGGGCCTGACAAACATGTTTATTTAACAACCACTGACATTCTCTCCTTTTTCACGGTGTTTCCAAAAATGCTACTTGTCTGTATTAGAGAGGTGGGAGAAAGTGCCTGAGATCCTTATGCTATGTGAATTAACTTTACTGTTACTTTCCTATTGACTTTAATTAATATAACAGTAAGTATTAGTCCAATTCTTAGCTCTACCCCTCCTACAACTACTCTGTTTTATAGCTAATGGATGCTCATTCTTGCAGACTGTGCTTTCAGATTTCATTTTCTACTACTTGTTCATAGGGACCAGACAAAATGAATACATTACAAACATTTAGAACATGAGAGAGAAAGAGAAACCAAACTATCAATTTTATTCTTCCCAATCCAGAGTATCCTTTAATGTAGTTGTATCTACTTCCATCTGCCAACAAATAGAAGCCCCAAGAATCAAGCTTCCATTCAAGAAGTGCCATTTCAGTAAAGAATACCAATTGTATGGACTCCAACACTATCGTATGCCCCTGTTTATTTATGTTCTGTCTCTTTCAGGCTTGTTAAAATATAGGTGTGTTTCTTTTGGCTGTTTTTCTTCTTATTTATCTGTTGTTTCTGCTTTGTTATTGTTGTTGTTGTTTTAACTTGAACTTTAACCTATAATTTAAAGCAGGTTCCTCCTCCTGTTATCTCTAAGCCTCTGTGGTAGTTCACACTGTGACCTCTGGCCATCATCTCCCTCCTGTATCCTTCCACTGTTATGACAGAATGAGACTCTGGCTCATTGATTTTCACATGCATAACATGAAGAGAAGGGTGAATGCCACCTTATTTCTGCTTTTCTCCTCGGGATAGGGTGTCCACGCTTGCTGCATATAGGGCTGTACTGGACAAAGTGAAGCTTAGCCTGGGCAGGTGGGCACAGTGCAGAGAAACAACTTTCTCCGGAGGACAGCTTAACAGAAGTTATTTAGACCTCCAGGGAGCAGATAGAGGTCATCAGGGTGAGTGTACATCATTGACCATGGCTAGGGTGCTGGGAATACCTTATTTGCATGAGGAGCAATTCTAGATGCTTGCTGGACATGACCTTATAAGGAGAGAGGAAGTTTGATCTCTAACTGAGTGGTCATGCTACATGATCACCTCAAAGATGGAAGAAACATGTGCCAAAACATGGAGGCCCAGAACAGGGAGGCAATGGGTCCTACTCCTCCTAGTATCACAATAAGATTTTGGGGATTCTGACACATGTTTACTTCATTCTTGCTACAGGCCAGCTCCCCTGGTCCCATGGCTGCCTAGTCTCAGGTGAAAAAAGCTCAAATTATGATTGTTGCCTGTGTTTTGTGATGTTTGCCACTACAAATTAACCAATATTGATTAAAGTGGTTTTCCAAAGGTCTGGGATATATTTTAAAGTTATACATAGTGACAGTTTTATCACTGCGTATTAGCATATTAGCATATTAGCAGTGCATACACAATAGTATCATTCATTAGGTAAGTAGCCAAATTAAAAAAAAGTCAAAAATTAAGTTTAAGATAGTTCACAATGAAACACTAAAGCAGAGACAATGAAAAAAAAGTTTACAAACCACATATCTTGTAAAAAAAAAAAAGGTACATCAAACCTACATCATAAATATACAGAAGAATCTTAAATTTTATCAGTAAGAATTTGACAATAAAAAATAAAGAACATCATTAAAAAGGAAGCACAAGATTGAGTGAATGTGTACATCACGAAAGAAGATATATACATGAAAATTAAGACATAAAAAATATGCTCTACATTACTTGCAATTAAGCAAATGAAAATTCCACTTCAAACTTATTAAAATGACGTCAGTTCATTTAAACCTGACAATACAAATCGCTAGTGAGAATATGGAATATCAAACCTCATGTATTGCTGTAGGGAGTTCAAAATGATGCAGCCAGCTTGGAAGAGAATATTGTCAATTCTTTAAAAGCTGAACGCAGAGTACAGCAATCACTCTCTGAAAGATTTTTTACAGTGGACTTTGAAGTCTATTGCCACCCAAACCCAGGCATACTAGTGTTATAAGTACTGGCAGTTTTAGTCAGCACTGTAAAACACATAAATAGTCAATGTTTGGTGAGCAAAATTATAAAAACAAACTTTAGCAATATACATAATTAGATATTATGAGATTAAATTTTAAAAACATTTAAAAATATATTAATGTTAAGTATTACCACAGAAGTAAACAAAGAGGTAAAGAGAATAAAGACAATTTTAAGTAGTTGCAAATGATATAAATCTAACTGTGACAGTCTAGGAAGGTTGGACAGCCACATTACTGGTTTGGATGTGATGATGAGTTCCTTCTTGTACAATCCTTGCTTCATTGTCAGATTCCTGAAGCCCTTTTCTCACAACAGGAAGACCTTCTTTGGTCTGGCAAACATCTCCTGTGGGATGCATTCTGTTTCACAAACTTTCTTCTTCTTCTTCTTCTTCTTCTTCTTCTTCTTCTTCTTCTTCTTCTTCTTCTTCTTCTTCTTCTTCTTCTTCTTCTTCTAACTTTTATTAGTTACACTTTATTCACTTTGTATCCCCCCATAAGTTCCTCCCTCCTCCCCTCCTAATCCTGCCTTCCCTCCCCCTTCTTCACACATACCCCTCTCCAAGTCCACTGATAGGAGAGGTTCCTCTCTCCTTCTTTCTGATCTTAGTCTATCAAATCTCATCAAGAGTGGCTGTATTGTCATCTTCTGTGGCCTGGTAAGACTGCTCCCCCCTCAGGGGGAGGTGATCAAAGAGCAGGCCAATCAGTTTATTTTTGTGCAGGGTAATAAGTATGGATCTATTTGCATATTTCTATATGTAGATATCCAGTTGAGAGGTTGTGGAGAAAGGGGAATCCTCCTCTACTGCTGGTGGGAATGTAAACTTGTACAACCACTCTGGAAAGCAATCTGGCACTTTCTCAGACAATTAGGAATAATGCTTCCTCAAGATCCAGTCATACCACTAGGCATATATCCAAAAGAGGCTCAAGTACACAATAAGGACACTTGCTCAACTATGTTTGTAGCAGCTTTATTTGTAATAGCCAGAAGCTGGAAACAGCCCAGATGCCCCTCAACTGAAGAATGGATGCAGAAATTGTGGTACATCTACACAATGGAGTATTACTCTGCAATGAAAAATAAGGAATTCATGAAATTTGCAGGTAAATGGTGGGAACTGGAAAGGATCATCCTGAGTGAGCTGTCCCAGAAGAAGAAAGACACACACAGTATATACTCCTCATATAGACATAATATAGGATAAACCTACTAAAATCTGTACATCTAAAGAAACTAATCAAGAGAAAAGACCCTGACTAAAATGCTCAATCCCCATCCTGAAAGGCAATGAGGATGGACATCAGAAGAAGAAGAAAGCAGGAAACAACCTAGGGACCTGCCACAGAGGGCCTCTGAAATGCTCTGTCTTGCAGACTATCAAAGCATATGCTGAGACCTATGGCCAACTGTTGGGCAGATTTCATTGGATGTTATGTAAGAAGTGGGAAATAGTAAGATCTGGAGAGGACAGGAACTCCAGAAGGAGAGCAACAGAACCAGAAAATTTGAACACAGGGGTCTTTCCAGAAACTCTAACTCTAACTAAGTACCATGCATGGAGATAACCTAGAACCCCTGCACAGATGTAGCCCATGGCAGTTCAGTGTCCAAGTGGGTTCCATAGTATTGGGAAGAGGGACTGCCTCTAACATAATCTGATTGGCCTGCTCTTTGATCACCTCCCCTTGAGTGGGGAGCATCCTTACCAGGCCACAGAAGATGACAATGCAGCCACTCCTGATGAGATCTCATAGACTAAGATCAGAAGGAAGGAGAGGAGGACCTCCCTATCAGTGGATTTGGGGAGGGGCATATGTGAAGAAGGGGGAGGGAAGGTGGGACTAGGAGGGGAGGAGGGAGGGGCTTATGATACAAAGTGAATAAAGTATAATTAATAAAATGAAATAAAATTTTAAACAATAGAGAACAGAGCTAAACAGAGAATTCTCTGTAGAGGAATATCGAATGGCAGAGAAACACTTAAAGAAATGCTAGACCTCATTAGCCATCAGGGAGATGCAAATCAAAAGGACCCTGAGATTTCACCTTACACCCATCAGAATGGCCAAAATCAAAAACTCAAGTGACAACTTTCTTCTTCCACAGCAATCAGCACATCCTGACCCCCACCATCCAGTGTGACCACTGGCTTATGACAAATCACTGCAGATGGTCAGATTACAGGAAACTAAAAGTCAAAGAAAGTCAACGAAAGATTGTGAATGGTATGTTAATTCATTTTATATGTTGTAGAATTCTATCTGTGTTCACACCACAGAGAGTGGCCTACAAAGCACAAAACTTTTTTTTTTTTATTTTAAAGTTAGAATAAGGAGAATCAAGGGTGAAATATAGAAGGTAGCAAAAAAATTAATAAAAAACTATATTACAAAGTATAAAACTTTGGGAAAGGTGCTAATCTAAGTTATTTGGGATATTCATAGACAAGATAGGGCTAGAGGCAAAGAGCACTGTTTGAGCAATGTGCAGTATCTGATCAAGTTTTGTACTGTTCAACTAAAAAATCCTGAATGAAGTGTGGGTAGCACTGTAATTAACAAAACGTTTTAAACAGGCTCACATTCAGGTAATAGCTAAATTCTTGGAACAATGAGAAAGTAAAATATGCAGTTGACTGTCAAGGGAGGAATGGCTGTATTGTGAAAATTAATATGGAGAAAATTACTTCAAAATGAATCAATCTAAAAAAAATCATTAAGATACAAATTAGCTACAGGATCCTACAATTTAAATTTTGAGCACATTTGGGGGAAATTTGCATTTTTTGAATATAAATTAAGTTCATGAAACTATAAAATATGCATAGGAAAGACACAAGCAAAAGTTGAGGTGGAGACTGCCTTAGGAAATAAGGGGATGAAAGAACTGAGAACTAGAATGCATTCATATGCATTCATGTCATTTTGAATTATTTTATGATTTAATCACATATGTAATATTCTATTTCTTAACCTAGAAGGTGACCATTTGGGGATCATTTAGTTTTCGGATTATGTGTGCTTAAAACATTGCATTTCCACACATACAAACAAAAATACCTGATAAAATTCAGTAAAACAATCCATTTTAAGACTAGCATGACACTTTTTTGCTATTCAAGCTGAACTGAATAAATCAAATTTTGATGACCTCTTAGATTTAAGGACTGGTATATTTTCTATAATTCCTCTAGATAAATTCATCATATTTCGACCTATATTTGAACCTTCATTACAACCCCATAAAGTACTCAATCTTTTCTGCCACTTGAATCCCAGAGTGAAATGATATTTTATGCATCTTGATGTAGAAGATTTTGCACGGCAACTGTTTCCCACCAAAACCTACTTGTAAATATGAGGCTTAGTAAGGAGTAAATTCTCAGTTTCATGTGGATATCATTCAAGCTGAATCTGTTTAAATATTAAGTTTACCTCAGGCAAAAAAGATTCTTCCAGGTTCAGGATTTTAAACTAAAACTGATGTGTCTTCCTAAATGAATGCAGGGCGTTTGTGGGTATGAGCCAGGTGTTAATGTAGGAGAATGGTGAATTGTAAGTGTGCGATAATGCGGCAAGGAGCTCAGGGTGTGGGTCTCCATTTTCATGGGCTCAAAGCCTCTCGGACTCACTTAAGGGCACGCTGTGTTTCCAAGGTATACTCTATTTATTTGAAATCATAAATCAAATCGGTGACAAACGTTATCAGCGACCTTACAGTGTATCTGTGTCGTGGTTAACTGATGCCGGCTTGGAGAAGACAGATGACAGGACAGCAGAGGCCATTTGATGTAATGAAGACCGATGGCTTCTGCCTTTGTGGAGGGAGGCCCAAGTGCCACCGGTTTAACTTCTGACTGTTCATTTCAGGCAGAACCAGACAACATAAGGAGAGGACAAGGCGAGGATCTGCACTTCTGCAAAGATCAGAGTGCAGTGAGTGGAAATGTTAGTGAGCGAATGTGCATACTAAATACATGTGAGTGAGGCAAAAAGACAGGATGAGCTGTATTTTCCCCTCATTCAAATAGACATTGGCTGCTCTTAAATATTTGTGCTTTATATGTCTGATTCTCATAAAAATATAGAAAAATAACAAAATTATCTTCAAGGAAAAGTATCCAAAATCAGCCATAGAACATTACTCATATCATTGCATCTGTTAACTCTGTTATCAATATTATTGTGTATCTGCTTGAGTGTGCATTTCTCTGTGTGTGTGTGTGTGTGTGTGTGTGCATGTGTGTATGATATGTCTGAGGTCAATGTCTTGCTAAATAACCCATGTTGTTATAGTACTACTATATAAGTCAGGATAGTCCTTCTACTTCACAATACTGAGTGCCTGGATTAGAAGCATGAGACCCCATGTCTAACCTGTTACACTTACATGTTTTAAAAATCGCAAGCGTTTTGTTTTGGTTCTTATACATTTTTACTTATCTACCCTTGCTTTCTACTCTGTTGCTTTTTTTAAACTATTGTAATCCGTTACTTTATTCCGTGTTTTCACCCACATGCTTAAAATTTCCATTCTCTGGCCTTTCAATATTTCTCCTTCAGTGTCCCATGGAATTTTAATGAACTGTAAGCTGCCTGTTTTACATCTTCTTCAGGACATTAGCATCACTAGATCCTTTCAGTACAATGTTGTTCCCCAGCACATACCTACTACTTTTCTGTATTCTTGGGACCCTCTGTTTTAAGAGGGCTGGTCGCTATCTGCCACCTCCTTGAAAACAAAGCAACATGGCTGCCTTTGGCTCTTACCCTGGGTTTGCCTAAAAATGATTATGTCTATAATTTTTTGTAGTTTATATAATAAAACCCATAAGTAAGTTAAATTATTTCTGAAGTGCATAAAGTTTGAGCAATGTGACTGTGTCCTTCTTTGTGTTTTTGTTGAATATTGTGTCAGACTTATCCATGTGTTGGTTAGTGGCATAGTAGCACATATTCTAATAATGTACCTCATAACGGCATCTTTTTTGTTGTTACTGAGAGTCATATAACTTCCTACTTAAAGTCTTACCATCAACTATGAAACAAAATTTCTCTGACGAGGCTTAAGTGATACTCTGACTTATGAGTATAGTAATATGACATCATGAATTATTTTATTGTTATTTTTCCTTTAGCAGAAAAATAATAGCAGATTTACCCTTACATTCATGACCAATAACACTGAAATAACCTGTGATGTTTGGGGGTTCTCTGGAACCCATTTGGCCAGAGACTAAACAAAGTTTAATTGAACTTCAAGCTAGAGCAATAAGAACTGAAGGCGATCAAGGGGATAAAAATCTGAAAGGAAGAAATCAAAGTATTATTATTTGTAGATGATATGATAATATACAACAGTGATCCCCAAAATTCTAACATGGAACTCCTACAGCTGTTAAAAAGCTTCAGAAAAGTGGATGGATACAAAATTAACTCAAAAAATCAGTAGCACTCCTGTATACAAAAGACAAATGGGCTGAGAAAGAAATTAGAGAAACAACACTCTTCATGATAGCCATAAAAAACAAAACAAAACAAAACAAATCACAAAACATAAAGTATCTTGGTTTAACTCTAACCAAGCAAGTGAAAGGCTTGTATGAAAAACAAAAACAAAAACAAATAAACCAACAAACCAGAAATTACAAGTCTCTGAAGAAAGGTATTGAAGAAGATATCAGAAGATGGAAAGATCTCCCATGCTCATGGATTGGTGGGATTGACATAGTAAAAATGGCCATCCTGCTAAAATAAATCTACAGAGAGATAGATTTGAGAAGTGGTGGATGAGAGGAAACAGGAAGGAAGACTACCACAGATGTCCTCTGAAAGACTCCACCCACCTGGGGATTGACACAGATGCAGAGACTCACAGACAAACTTTGGACAGAGTGCAGGGAGACATACGGAAGAAAGGGTGTGGGGGAATAACAGGACCAGGAGGGAACAGGAGCTCCACAAGTAGACCAAAAGAGCCAAATAAATAAATAAATAAATAAATAAATAAATAAATAAATAAAGCTGGGCCCGGTAGGCCTGCAGAAACTGATGTACCAACCAAGGATCATGCAGGAAGAGAACCTAGACCCCCTGCTCAGTTGTAACCAGTTGGCAGCTCAGTCTCCAAGTGTGTTCCCTGTAAGGGGAGCAGGGGCTGTCTCTGACATGATCTCTGTTGCCAGCTCTTTGATATTTCCCCTTGGATAGGCAACCTTGCCAGGCCACAGAAGAAGAGGATCCAGGAAATTTTGATGAAACTTGATAGACTAGGGTCAGATGCAAAGGAAGGAGTATTTCCCCTTTCAGTGCACTAGGAGAGGGGGTATAACCCGAGAAGGAGGGAGGGAATGGCAGGAGATGAGGGATGAGGGGCTACAACTGGGATATAAAGTGAATAATTTTTTTAAATTATATATATATATATATATATATATATATACCTTTCCAAGCATTGTGGCACACACCTAAAGTCCACCACCCAGTGGGCTGGGAGTAGAAATATCATGAGTTCAAGATACCCACCTTTTTTTTTAATTAATGTAAAACTAATACAATTATTACAAGGTTAGGAAGAAGACAAATTTTCAGATTTAATTAATTTTTCAACCATGTAACAATGATAGTTCAATGTTTTAAAACTCCAATTTCAAAACTTTCATTCATTCTTTATTTTTCAACTTTTTCCCTTTTCTGTTTGTTGTTCTGATATTCCCGTTTTCTTGTTATTCCTATCCCATTTTTTCTTTTCCCTTTGTCATTCTCACCCTGTTTTTATCCCTTTCATTTTCTTTCATTCCTTCCCTCTTTCTTCTTTCCCCTATCTTTTTTTTTTCCTATATAACTGGCCTGTAGCCAATTAGCTTTTCCTTTTATTCTTCAAGTTAAAAAATTAATATGATATTTATTATATTTCCTGTGGCACAGGACACAAGCCGCATTTATATAACATGTGAAAACACGGCACATTTAGACATTCACTCATGTTGCTTATGCATATCTACTTATCTTCTTTCTTAATTTTAATTTTTTAATATTAATTATAGTTTATTCACTTTGTATCCCAGTTGTAGCCACATCTCTCTTTCTCTCCCAATCTCACCCTCCCTCCCTCATCTCTGCCCATGCCCCTCTCAAAGTCCACTGATAGGAGAGGTCCTCTTTCCTCCCCTTCCATCTGACGCTAGCCTATCAGATCTCATCAGGACTGGCTTCTTTGTCTTCCTCTGTGACCTGGCAAGGCTACTCCCCCCTCAGGGGGAGGTGATCAAAGAGCCAGCCATTGAGTTCATGTCAGAGACAGTCCCTGTTCCCCTTACGAAAGGTCCTACTTGGATACTGAGCTGCCATAGGCTACATCTGAGCAGGGGTTCTAGGTTATCTCCATGCATAGTCCTTGGTTGGAGTATCAATCTCAGAAAAGATCCCTGTGCCCAGATTTTTTGGTTCTGTTGCTCTCCTTGTGGAGCTCCTGTCCTCTCCAGGTCTTTCTATCTCCCCTTCTTTCATAAGATTACCTGCCAAGCATCATGGCACACACCTAAAATCCAGCACCCAGTGGACTAGGGCAGAAATATTATCAATTTAAGATACCCACCATTTTTTAAACTAATATAAAACTAAGACAATTATATAAATATTACAAGTTTAGGAAGAAGACAAAATTTCAGATTTAGTCAATTTTTCTACCATGTAACAATGATTGAACTTGGTCAAAATGTTTAAAATTCCAATTGGTTTCTTTCATTCTTTTTTTTCTTTTCTTTTTTCAGTTTCCCTTTTCTATTTGTTGTTTTTATATTTCCTTTCTCTTCTTATTCTTATTCCATTCTTTCTTTTCCCTCTGTCATTCTCAGCCTGTTTTTTATCCCTCTCATTTCCTTTCATTCCTTCAGTCTTTCTTCCTGCCCCTATCTGTTTTTACAATGCAAAATGATTTGTTTCCTAGGAAAATAAAAACAAACGCACTCTTCAGGAAATTGGAAAAGATGAAGACTTTAAATCACTGACATTAGGGAGTCCTACAATGTGAAGATTTGTTACTCTATTCCCAGGTGTCCTTTGCTTGCCAGGTTCTGTGTCAGGCTTTTTAGACAAGCTTTCTTCCCCTGTGCCTGCTCTTCTGCTTGCTTCTGATGTGCAATTTCCCACTCCAAATACTTGTCATTCCTCTTCTGTTTAATCAGAGGTTTCCACAAGTCTTACCAAATTGTTGTTACTAGCCTCAGATGCTGAGGTATGCGTGATCTTCCAGGACTTTGGCTAATAAAACATTCTGTTTTCAGAGCACACATCAGACCTTGTGTTACAGATTCTCAGTCGTCTATTTTAGACCTGTGAACGCATGAGATGCAAATCTTTATTTCTTCCTGTTGTATATTTTAAAATTAGTATCATCTGGAAAGTCTTCACTTCAGCTTGGTTATGAGGATTCCTGTCTTTTCATTTAATAGCAATGACCCCTCCCCCCTTTCTCTTTCTCTCTATTCCATCTTGACTCCCTCCCAACACATCTTGCTCTTGGGTGGTGAGTCTTAAGCTCACTGGGTCATGCTGTCTGAGCACAGCTCTGTTCTCAGTTTCTTTGTATACGATCCTGGAAAAAGATATGTATGTGCCATAATGCTGCATATGTAGACAGAACAAAAAAAATATTAAGTAAAAATGCAGGAGTTGATAGATTTTGAAAACAATTTTTTAATTCACACTTAGTTTAGTTTTTAGCTGAGATATATGTAGACAAATCCCCAATAATTGGAAGGATGCAAATATTATTATTTTAAAATATGAACAGAAAATGTTGTTATCGCTCTGAAGTTTGAAAGCCTCTGACCTTTCAATGCTTCTGAATAACAATCACTTAGCAACCTTGCCTTTGGCCATGCTTTTTCATTCCCTGTTCTCTCTAACCTGCTTATGAGACTTGGCCAATATCAAGAGGCAAGTGTCTGGATTCAGTTAGGACTCTTTCTTATCTGTACCCAGAATTGGAGGAAATTAGGAAACTTTCCTCCTCTCACTTTCTTCTCAAAATATCTCTTTTTCTTAACTTCCAGGATTTCCAATAAGCCAGCAAGAATTATTTGAGACTGCATAAAAAGACAATCAAAAGGATTTTCCTCAGCCTGTCCTTTTCTAAATGTAATATATACATACATACATATATCTTGCAAAAGAAGATGCTTTAAGCAAGTGCGCTTGTCATTTGAAAGAGACACTGTAAAAAAAGGAAAAAAAAAAATGAAAGCAGACACTCTGAACAAGGCCCTAGCCATGGCCAAAGCATTGAGTATCCAAACTGTGCTGGTAACTTCCTGTTACATAAAGTGATTGGAGTCAGCGGACTGTCCAACTACAGCGAATCCAAAGCAAGAGCAACACAACACAACAACAACAAAATCTTCCAGTTTTTTTTAATTTTTTATTTTTTTTAATAAAGTTACAGTTTATTAACTTTGTATCCCAACTGTATCCAGCTCCCTCATTCCCTCCCAATCCCACCCTCTCTCCCTCACCTCCTCCCTGCCCCTTTCCAAGTCCACTGATAGGGGAGGACCTCCTCCCCTTCCATCTGACCCAGATACCTGGTTTATCAGGTATCTTCAGGACTGGCTGCAAAGTCCTCCTCTGTGGCCTAGCAGGGCTGTTCCTCCCTCGGGGGGGGGGGCAGTTTTGTATTCAAATGCACTCGTGCACGTGCTCATGTGCATGCAAAAACATACACACACACACACACACACACACACAATAATTGAATAATTTTAATGTCCAAAATTAAGTGTGGTACAAGCTAAACAAATGAAGACTCGTAGTCTTTTAACTACCAAATATACATATTTTAGCCATTTTCTCAGACAATTTGTTTAAATAACATCCTTTATATGGTTTGGAAAGATAGTTTCTGAGTTTTATTACTAAATGGTAAGCATATATATTATTATAGCTGTGCGTCTCATCATAGCAGCCACTTTACCATGTGTATTGACTTAAAATTTAATTATTTCTAATTTACTGAAACTTAAATTCTCAAAGATTACATATTATTCACTAGTTGGATATCTGCTCAGAACTATGGCTTGTGAATTAGACAACAGAAATACGTTTATTATCAAATCTTGTGGATATTCTGAACATTCATTTATACTCCATGTTCTATTATTTTATGTGACTACCCTAAATGTGGAAATATTAACAAAGACTCCAGCAAGAGGTGAGGCTTGACAACCTTCCACTAAGAGACTCTACTCCATGAAGTGAGCTCATTCAGATACCTGATAGTTCGCTGCCCTACAGCCTAACCAAGAAGATTTTTATCTCGGACTGTGAGAAAGCTGTCCTAACTTGGCATTATGTTCATATCTGTACAAACTGACAGCAGAGAGAGAAAAAAAAAATGTTCTGCTTCCCTTAAGTGTATAAATCAGAAATTGCAGGCATTGCTTCTGGTTTAGACAGGGACTGTTCCTGTGGCCACACCTACTTAAAAGTTACCTTAGAAGAGAATCCTCAGCTTTGTGTTCATCACAGTCCATTTTATTACTCTGTCACACACTACCGCATATATGATAATTTATAAAGAATAGAAGCTTATTTAGCTGGTGGTCCTGTGAGTTGGAGAGTCCAAAATCATGTCACAAGCATCTACTTGGCATGTAGTCCAGGACTTTCGCTGTACCAAATCATGGTAGTAGACATCACACAGGGAGACAGATCAACCAAGGACCATTCATGGAGATAACCTAGAACCTCTGCACAGATGTAGCCCATGGCAGCTCAGTCTCCAAGTGGGTTCACTAGTAATGAGAACAGGGACTGTCTCTGACATGAACGCAGTGGCTGGCTCTTTGGTCACCTCCACCTGAGGGGGGAGCAGCCTTACCAGGCCACAGAGGAGGACAATGCAGCCAGTCCTAATGAGACCTGATAGACTAGGGTCAGATGGAAGGGGAGGAGGACCTACCCTATCAGTGGACTTGGAGAGGGGTATAGGAGAAGATGAGGGAGGGAAGGTGGGATTCGAAGGAATGAGGGAGGCGGCTACAACTGGGATACAAAGTGAATAAACTGTAATTAATATAAAAAATTAAAATAAAAAAAAAATAAAAGTCTCTCTTTTCTCTTACGAAACTACTAGTATAACAAATACCACACTGACATGACCACATTTAACCTTAATTAAGTTCTCAAGGTCTCTATTTGTATTTTGGGAGTTACATTTCCAACAATTAAATTTTAGGAGGGTACTTTTGAACCACAGTAGTGTCTCTGGGCCTAAAAATCTCTATACCTTCAGCACATGGGAAGAATATCTCCAAATAGTAATACATTGAAAATCCATCACGTGTTTATAATAATCGCTTCCACTTACAATCATTTTTCTGTTTCTCCTTACTGATGGCTGTTCGGATGAAGACAATGCAAAGTTGTTACTACAAACACTGAGAAAAACAGATCCTTATTAATGAGTGATATTGTAAGAAAGTTGATGTTAATAGTTTTCATTTCCAAAACCCTGTAGGCAGCAACTCTTTTGTCAAACCCAAATAGAAAGTCACTTCCATTTAGCAAAAATAATTTGCAGAAATAAAAAAATGTTAATTATAAAAGTTTTTAGATTTTTCTAGTTTGTTTATTTTTTGATGAGCAATGACATGTACTTCATACCATCTATTCCTCTTGTCTTTAAGCAGCATATCTGAAACTGAAGTTTATTCATACTTGACCCATAGAATAAAATACTATAATTACAGTTTTTTACACAGAGGACACATATCATTGTAAGCATTAATTGAAGATAGCTTTACATAATATTTAATGACTTAATATAACTGGATATTTTACTTTTATAAACTATTATGCTTACTGAACTAAAATATAAAAACTATAAATACAAATTAAACTGCATATAATTTTATTATTGTTTAGTAATTAGTATATATTTTAAGTTGAGAAATCTTTTAATTCAGCTTCTTATTACTTTGGGATGGATTATTATTTTATGATTCAGAAGGTAGATGAAGTGGTTCTTCGTGAAAAGCAGGACAGGACATAATTCTCCAGTCTGAGAGCAGAGCCTTCATTTGATGGCCCTGAATTGGTGATTTACGAAGTGGCTGGAACCATAACCAACTTATAATAACAAGGTCAGGCTGTCTGTTCAAACAATAACAGTTACTAATAGAGATAGGAAATAGTGAGTCATCTCCCAAAACTTCTCATTCCATTTGGAAATGTTCATGATTTATGCAATGAAATACCATATTTGTATGATACAGTAAGAGGAGTTATAAATGTTAAGTATGTCTTTCAAAAACAAACTCTCCACATCTTTTTCTTTTTATTCTCCACATCTTTTCCTGTTTTATACCCTGAAAATATTTCCTACTCCCTCAGTCTTTGCTATCACATAAAGCTTTTATTTCCAGCACACAAGAGCATAATTCCAAGTTTCTGCATTCTAGAAATTTATAAATATAACCACAGGATCATTACTAGCTTGAGCATAACATACATATTTTATAAATAGGGAACACAGAAAGACATGAGTACAAGTTAAACACAATAAGTTAATTCTTTCTTCAGCAAATTTAGGCTAAATAAAACTATGATATTAAACATAAAATCTCCATATTATTTATCTTAAAATTAGTTGTTTTTTTTTTTTACTGAACTCAACAATTATAAAGTCCCAATATATTTAAAGTTGTAGGAAAGCATATTTAGTTTTTATCTAAATTTTATGTAGTTATCCTAGTAGCTATTAGCAAAATAAATGGCACCATACTAATGCAATTTAAAATATTTTTTTTCTGTGGTATCCCATATTACTCAACCATTAATTGATAAAATATTTTTCTGTGGTATCCCATATTACTCAACTATTAATTGATAAAATAAGATTTATACAGAATAATGTTTCATGTCATGTTTCTACTGAAGTTTCCCACTTACTTTTGGAATGGGAAATTTATATGTCCCAGGCTTTTAACTTTCTGTAGCTATAATGAAACACTTGATATAAACTTGTGAAGCTAAAACTTTTATGTTGCTCCATCATTTGGGCTCGTGATAAATTTGCCCCTTTGCTTTCAGCCAATGGGGAGACCGAATAACATGAGAGGGGTGAGTAAGAGAGACAAGAAGAAAAATGAAAGAGTGGGGATGGGGCCAGGGCCAATAATTAACTATGTGGTGCACCTTGAATGTCTCTATGTTAGTCTTCTCTGATTTGGGGGATGCCTCAAATTAAGCACTTAAAGTAGCTTTCAACACTAGATGAGGCTATGAGGTATTTGCAAAGATGATTGACATGTGGGAGAGTAACTGAAGGGGGAAAGTCCCTCTGCGGTTATTGCCTCCACTAGGCCAGAGCCTGGATGAAAGAAGTTGGAAGAACAGGAAGGAGGCCAGTGCATCCAAAAAGGTACATGATTCTCAAACAAGCTACCTCTGAATACTAAATGCCAGCTGTCTGCCATTGCTACCATTGCCCACGGACACTCAGTACCAGCTTTCCTGCCATGGCTGCCACCACCCATGGTCACTCAGTTCAAACTGCCTTTCCTTTATTCCACTACCCATTGGCACTCAGTACCTCCTTCTTCAGAATTTCAATGTCTTCTTAAAATCAGCAGTCTTTCAGAGAGTTCTGTGGGCTTCAGAATCATCCTGGGACTGCTGTTTTTTCTAACTCCTTAGACTGAGACAATACTGGCTTCTCTGTCCTTCCAGTGTGCAGGTGGCTAACGGCTAATGGCTGATACCAGATAATTATGGACTACCCAGATAATTTACTGTGTATGCTAATAGATCTCCTCTTATCATAAATGTCATATATTATAATAATATCACTTCTATTGTGCTAGAAAATCCTGACAAAAACAAAACTAAAAATCTTCTACTACAGATTTTAATGCCTTCTAATACATTATCACACAAGGTCTGAGCTTTTTACACACGGACGCTTGAGGGCTTTAAAGATGCACTTAAAGTAGCCACTCCATAGTGACATACTTGTTATATTATACTTATCAATTTTGACATTATGCAATGATCAGCTGACTTTTTAAATCTGATTTTTGTGTTCTGGACCTCCGATCTTCTTAGAAGCTATCAGACCATATCACTTCCAGAAATAAATCAAACATTGCTATTTTTAATACATTTATAATGGTCTGTCATTTTAAAATAATTTGAATGATTTTGTATACTTTCTGTGTTTCAATTCTCAGACATATTACCTTGAACTTGGGTTTGTTAGTTTTTTTTTATAAGCATACAGAGACACAGGATACACTTTTGTATATCTTCATTATAGCATCATGCTCTCAAATTCTTTCCCTACTTGCTTCCATAGCATGAATTAATTTCTACCACAGTTTTGACACAGTCTTTTAAGCAAGTTGCCAGAACAAACCGGATAAGACAAAAGTAAAACTGTCATTAGTTCAACAATAATGTCAAATTAAAGATCAAGCACTGAATGTGATATTTAAGGCTCCACACCATCAAGTGACCAACTGTATGTTCAATCACCCAGAGCTTGAGACATGAACCGATGATAGCTTGCTTTATTCCTCATCCTCATAAATGACATAAAATAAGAAGGTGATTTAGATTTATGAAACATAATAATTACTAGCTTGGTATTGCTTCAGAATATGTTGAATGGTGATGAAAATTTCAAAATATTAAAAAGTTTTTGTTTCACCTTAAAGAGGTTAAAGTTTTATCCAGTATGCTAGGCTAAAGCATTCAATAACTTTGAATTGGTATTTCATGTGAATTGGTAGTCACATGAAAACACGTGAATAATTGGCCAGAGAGAGAGAGAAAGACAGAGATAGGCAGACACAGAGAGAGACAGACAGAAACAGAAAGTTAGAGAAGGAGAAAAACTCAGGACAGTTCACCTGTAAGTCGAAATGAGAGCTGACACTGAGGCATAATAAGAAAACGGCTCTACAATGGACTCTACTGTCTGCTTTTGGATCACTTCCCCTGGCAGGGCCTCCTTGCCTGGCCTCAGGGAATGAAGAAATGCTCATCCTTGATGTGACTTGATGTGCTGGGAAGGGTTGATTCAGGTGGAGTGAGGCTACCCCTTTCCTAGGAACGAAAGGGAGAGGAGCATGGGGAAGGGGGGGGCTGGGAGGAGAGGCGGGAATGGGCACCCTTGGGATATAAAGTAAATAAAAAAAATTAAAAAGAAAAAACTGCTCTGGAGAAGTTCTTTAAGGATAGGGTCTGTTTCCTATTTTAATTTTAAGCTCTGAACACTTAAAAAATTCTTGTCACATACTCATACTTAATAGCAAATTAAATTCTAAATAAAAAGGTATCTCACGTAAAATATGAAAAATATAGATTATGGACACACCTTCTAGTTCCGTCTCTTAACACAAAATCACTGCTGTAACTAATCTGAAAGTAGTATCCTCATGACCTATTCATCTACTTCTTTCAGTCAGGCTCAACTGCTGTAGCAATATGAACTCACAGAAGAAAATGACTTAACTCTACTATTTTTCAGGTTTTCCCATCTCTGGCCATGTTCTATTGCAGTGAATTGGCACCATGACCATGGCAACTCTTAAAAAATATTTTACTCACTTTATATTTCAACTGTATTCTTTTGCATGGGAATAAAATTAGAATTGGGGAATGATGAGTTGGGTGGAAAATGAAGGAGAGTGTCCTAACAAGCTTTGCAAGGTCAAACTATTTAGATTCTTGCTATCTACCATGTCATTGTCTGCTCTTTCTCTGTGTACAGAGAGAGGAACTGTAGCTATGAGGTTATGAGACACGTTTAGAAGGACAAGCTAGCTCCCAACAGAGATTTTTGTCAAATCCTAGCAGCCTACAGTATCAACCAGATTAAAAAGCCATGCATGGGACATCACGGATTCAGTTTCATGGATAATTTACTGGAATTTAAGTTTTTTACATAAAATACAGTTTATGCTTTCATTTCCATGGTAATTATATAAATGTTTTAAACTTTCATGTTCAGTGTGATCCATTAAAAATGCCTGTGACTTTAACAACCAGAAAACACAATGTGAATTCAGTAACTCATGGTTAGATTAAAGATACTTGTCCTTAGGGAGGATCAAGATTTCACAGTGCTTAGTTATGTCCAATGTGAGAATGGGGAAACAATCACAATCCCGTCCTTCTGCTACCATTGGAAATCCATTTGCTCAGTTTCTCTGGGTAACTTACCATGTTATCATGAAAATAAAGGAAAAAATATGCCAGTTATATGCCAAGCAAGTCAATTCCAAAGAAAAAAAACTGTACAGTTGGCCCCAAGTTGTGACTATCTACAAGAATCAATGTTGGACACTCACAAATGTAAAGATCAGGTCAGGCTAGTTATTTGGGGGCTAAGTCCACATTACCATTTCTTAACTAAAATGTAGTCCCTTGTCTATTAAGCATTGCATTCACTGAAGTACTGCATAAATGAAATATGTATTCAGGATACCTATGATATGCTATACCCTGTAGATTTGCACAATCTGTAACTTTACACAAGATGGAATAGCCTATCAACGCATTCTTTTGAACTTATACCTTGTGTTAAGTGACAGACTATAATTTTAATTGGCTTTTCAAATTTAGTGTCTAGTTCTGATTTAACCAGCTTTGCCCTTCAAACATAGCATGGCATTTACTTTTCTGAGCAAGCTAGACATGAAACAAATATTCTTCAACTTTCTTTTAGGTTATGTATTGCTTAAATAGAAAAAAAAAAGAAAAAGCTAATGACTATCTCTAAGTGCATCTTTCTACTGATATTTCCCAGATTACATCGGTGGCCTCACTGTCTGTGTTGAGGCATCCACAGAATGGCCACTTAGCTAAGACTAAGAGCACAGGGGCACTGTTGTTCTAGGATCTGAGTGGCAGTAGCACAGTTGTCTGGGAAACTGCGCTACTTTCCATGCAGAAGTAACCACCTGGAAGGCATCATAGCTCGTGAAGCAGCAGGAAGCCAAGAGCTGAGTTTAAACACTCTGGGGTTTTGGTTGGGCCTTTCTCTGGCAGCTGTACTAGTTTTTGGATTAAGGATGTGCTTTAAGACAGCTTGGCTCTGGAGTCCAGAGTACACACTAGACAGGAATGAATACTCCGGTATGTAAAACATGAGCATGTGCTGTGAATCAACACATCTAGTAACTGGGACAGGGAAAACATGGCCCAGCCATACTTACATAGATCAGGGACCCAAGCTTGTACAGTGTCAGGAGAGGCAAGGCTCCTTTCCTCAGCTGGCTTAGTAATGGTCACCTTTTTGAGAAGGAGGAAATCTGTGTGTGTAAATGTCTTTCTTAGATTGTCTTTGTCTGAATGGCTGTTAATTACTCCATTGAAGAAGATTCTAGTAATATCTGTAGAGCAGGCCACTGCTAACATAGTGGTTCCTACTGCGTGGCTGATGTCAATGGTCTTAACGTTCTTCATATTCACCTTTAGGTCTCTTGGCTATGCTGAGATCATAGCAGATCTTTCTATTGTTAATTTCCCTCCACTGTGATGACATGGAATGATAAACGCAGATATTTCCTTCTTCTCTATGTTCCTGAGGTCACTCCCAAGTTGCATAGGGCAAGGAAGCCATGGGGCAAAGCAAAGCAGCCTAGAGCAAGAGTGAGGTCTAGACACATCCACACCATGAAAAATCTCACCAGGAGCAAAGATTCTTCCCACTGTGTCTGGGCCTGCACGCCCTAATGCACACTGCCTTGCAGCCCCCTCCTCTGCCACCCTTGAGGTTGTCAAGCAGCCTTGTGGCCAGATTTCAGGGTAAACTTCCTATTTCCTTATAAGGACAGGTCCCGCTAGTACCTGGAACTTCTCCCCATGCAAATGAAGCATTCCAAACGTCTCAGCCCTAGGTAAAAATGTACACTCACGCTGGAAACCCCTACACACTTTCCCAAGATTTATATAGCCCTTATTCCCTCCAATAAAGAAGAGCAGTTTTACTGAAAACTATCTCAGAGAAGGCTTCCCCCTGACACACACATACTTCCTGGAGTCAATGCCAAATTGAGATCTTGATAATCTACCACCTGGCTTAAGTTTCATTCCTTCAAGTCCAGCATCTGTTCACAAAGGTGCCTGAGTACCAGAGCCAAAGGTGCCAAAGCCAGAAACAAAATCCCAGAATGGAAGCTGGAATCTACGGGAATTCAGCAGGTCCTCTGAACAGGGGAGGGTGAGTGGCCCCAGCTTCTGACATCAGCATGAAAAGCTTTAAGTCTCCACACTCCGGGGGCTGTCAGTGTACTTTCCTCCTTTGTTTTCAGTTTAGCCATCACGTTAGGTTCAGACACGTTGCGAGGACAACTGAAGCCTTCTGGCCAGGGCACTCTCTAGTGTTGGCAGAAGGTTCAGTGCTTCTGCCTGAAGCCTTATCTCACTCGGGCATCCGTAAAAAAAAATATATATATATATATATATTTCTCATTAAAAGAAGAAGAAGAAGAAGAAGAAGAAGAAGAAGAAGAAGAAGAAGAAGAAGAAGAAGAAGAAGAAGAAGAAGAAGAAGAAGAAAAGGGAAAAAAAAAACAAACCAGTTACACAGCAATCTGTAAATACTGCTTGGGTTGGTGGCCAGAACTCCTAAAAACTGTGGGCAGGCTGAAGTCTGGGGACAGGGCAGAATCCCCTGGAAGCCCTAACTGCAGGGATGTTCTTCCTCTAGACAAGGTGTTTCCTTGCCCTTTCTACCATGAAAACATCTTGTCACATAAAACAAACACACAAACAAACAAACATGCCCTTTTAAAAATTTCCTGTAGTAAGACTCAGCAAGGGGCAAGCCTCCTCATTTTGAGAGGATGTCTTTCAGATAGCACCATGCATGGCCATGGGTGATATTTACAGTCCTGACTCATGGACCAGAGCTGCTTCTCTGATCTGAAGCATAAATACCTGAGAAGGAAAGAACTCCCTCCTGGCTATCATCTCTCCAATCAACCAATGCAGGATAGTACAGAACAGGACCCACAGAGAATACTGCATCCCTCCTAAAGAACACCCTATTCTAGATCTCACAGCCCCTAAACAAGAAGTCAAAACGACATACCCATCCCTACCCCCTTATAACCTCTTGGAACTACACAGACCCTTAACCCCACTGGTCCCCCTTCCCCTTGCCCACCAAGCCTACACCCTGCAAGACTCCCTCTAACATGCAACAGCTTTGCAATCTCCGTGATTCTGTTGCAAAGGCAGAGAAAAGGCTAATTAATCCCCAAGTTAACTCCCCCTTACTCCCCCTCTACTCATGATTCCAATACAGGCCAGGAATTCCTGGCATTCCCAGTTAATATTAACTCCACAGGAAATAAACCACTTAATTGGTACCCATTCTTTTAAGCCACCAACTTAAAAGAACTTAGACAGTCAGAAAAGAAAGATGGCATTCTTGCACAAAATCCCTCCTACAGAGTCAAAAACACCCCAAGATCAGTGGGATATCTGTCTCTCCTCTTTGCCCAGTCTAACCTTTGTACAGTGGTAATCTTTCTTTCAAGTTAAGTGTCACCAGGACCTTGGGAGAGATCAGGACTGAGATGAAATCCCATGGGGATCTGATGAACTTTTTGTCCGTGGAGCTTTTTCCACAGGATTATAGCAAGCACATCTAGTAGGTTACTATGAGCAGATAGGTGTACCTTTGTGCAATCCAGGCCTGGGAAAGAATCACCCCACTCTCTGGCTAACAAGTCCCTGCTTCCTCCCTGCTCATTTTCTGCCAAAAGCGAAGGAGGCCCTTTCTTATTTTATTCTTAGAACTAAAATGACCTTAGAGAGAAACATTCCTTACCCCCTCCTTAAAAATGTCATCTGGGAGGGTATGACGTCTGAGTCCGGGCTAGCCTGCCAAGGTCTCACAAATGAACACTAGGATAGGTGACTTGTGGTTACCCAAGACATAATAACAACCTCACATCAGGTTACTTTCAGAGTCTAGGCTTTAGCAGCAGCAATAAAAACAAAAGTATTATGCTTTAAATGTAGAGACACAGGACACTAGAAAAATGAATGCCTCCAAAAGACCCTCACCACAAAGGACTCCAACACCCCTATAATGATCTATTCCTTTTTTTTTTTTTTTGGCAAAGGTTTTCACTGGATAAAAAAAAAATGGTTGTCTCTCTCATTATGATAAAGATGGCAGAAAACTAGAGCCTTTACACTTAAATCAGGGAGGCCCTCAGCCTCGACAATAAGAGGAAACCTGATTTCATAGAGGCTTCATGGGTGCCCAGTATTGCAGAAAGATCCCACCCAAAAATAACCACACAAACAGATAATAAGCCATTTGAATGCCTTAATGATACTGGGGCAGATGATACAATTTTGAGACAACCAGAGGTCCCACAAGACTGGCAGTTCATCACTGGGCCCCAGCTTCTAGGCATAACGAGCTGCTCCCATACATTTATCACTAAGCAGGCTTACAGATGGGAAGACCCTAATGGAGCCATCTGCTATGCCCCCTAGTAGCTAACATCGCCACCAATCTTCTAGGGAGAGATCTTTTACAAGCCCTGGATGAGGTTCTTGCCATTGAGTAAGGAATTGCCTCAGAATAGATGACTATATCCATAAAAAATAGTATCCCCACCAAAGCTTTAACCCCCTCCCCTCAAAATCACCCCCAATTCTAAGGGCCAATGTTAAATCTGATACTGCTTGCATTGATTGGCTTTCAAATGAGCCAGTCTGGGTTAAACAATGCCTCTATAGTGGGAGAAACTTGAAGCCCTAATATAATTAGTAAAAGAGCAGATTCTACTACAACATATTTTCACAGATCATGGACACCCCTGTGTTCACTGTGACAAGAAGCTCAGGGGAATGGAGACTGTTGCAAGATTTCAGGACAATTAATAAAAACCGTGAGGGTCTGAGGTTCTCCTCATAGGGGACTTCCCCTTATCTCAGACATTCCTGCCAATGTCCCTTTACTGGCAATAGACATCAAAGATTGCTTATTTTCTACTCCTCTCAACCCTCAAGACTATGAAGACTGTGTTTTCGGGACCCTCCATGAACAGCTCAGGGCTAGCTTCACGATACAAATGGGCGGTTCTTCCTCAAGGAACAGCTAACAATCCCAATTTCTGCCGGGAGGCTGTGGCTTCTGCATTATAACTCTATTTTAACAGAGGACTCAATATATATCATTACATGGATAACATCCTAATATGGGAAGAGTTTCCACATTCCCCTATAGACTTGAAGACCAATTAGTACCTTCCCTGTCCTCTTTAAGATTCAAAATAGCCTCTCACACAATACAACTTAATAATCTCATTGCATTTTGGGGAACAGAAATTTCTCTCACCTCAACATACCCTCTTAAATTCTCACTTTCCTTCCCTCAGTATTTAATTCTGGCCTCCCTCCAGAGTTTTTGGGTAATTTTTTTAAATATAATTTTTATTTTTTATATTAATCACAGGTTATTTACTTTGTATTCCAGCCATGTCTCCCCTCCCTCATTCCCTCACAATCCCTCCCTCCCTCATCTCCTCCTTCTTCTTTCCAAGTCCACTGATAGGGGAGGTCTCCTCCCCTTCCATCTGACCCTGGCTTATCAGGTCTCTTCAGGACTGGTTGCAGTCATATGAAAGAAGGGGGAGTTAGTATGACCTGGAGAAGACAGGAGCTCCACAAGGACCAAGTATATGGGGGCACATAGGTCTTTTATGAGACTGTTTCTCCAATCAAGGACCAAGTATGGATATAACCTAGAACCCCTGCTGGGATGTAGCCCATGGTTGCTCAGTATCCAAGTGGGTTTCCTAGTAAGGGGAACAGGGACCATTTCTGATATGAACTCAGTGGCTGGTTCTATTACCTCCCCTGACCCCTGAGGGAGGAGCAGCTATGCTAGGCCACAGAGGAGGACATTGCTCTTGGGTAATCTTAACGAGTTTTGATCCAGGCTCCCCCTTCCCGCAAGCACTATTCAGCCCCTCTTTGAAATCTTAAAAGGAAATAAAGCCCTCCTCCCCATGAACTCTGTGCCCTGAAGCAACGCAAGCTTTAAAGTCTGTCAATATGGCCCTAAAAAACATGGCTCTTGCTAGATGTGACCCAACAATGCCCACACAACTCCTTATCTCTAATTCCTCCCCTAACTTGGTGGGAGTCCTGTATTAGCCCCAGAGAATGTTGGAACAGCTCCTTACCCCAGTGATTGGAGCACCTAGAATTCTGAGTTGGATAATCATAACTCACTGTTATGATTAAAAGTGGCAGAGATAGAGCCCTACAGACCTTAGGAAAAGAACACGATATTCTTGTGACCCCTTTTCCTCTCTCCAATATTCAAATGGCTAGTCAGAAATCATCCCTGCTTCACTATTAGCTTAATAAGATTCCAAGGACAAACTGACAACCATTACCCTAATGAAAAATGGGTTTCTGCCCTTCATCTGTTGTGGTGGCTGCCCCCTACCCCTTGCTCTTTTCAAAAACAAAAGCTCATCACAGTAGTCCCTTCAATATTTACTGATGGAGGAAAGAGGGGAGCCTCAGCAAAAATATACTCTTCCCCTGGGAATGAATTCCCCCATTATCTGATTCAAAGAGCAGTCCTATCACTAACCCCAATGTAAGGAACAATATGCTATCAATTTAGCTCTGAAGAAAGTCAATACGCCCTATAAACTCTTTTTACACAGTGTGTGTGCTGTTAATTTGCTCCCATGGTTGTCAAAGCAGATGCTAGTCCACTTCCCCCTCTTCTTGTACAGGTTTCCAGCCTTTTACAGGGAAGAGGTACTACCTTCCACATTCATCATGTCAGATCTCAAAATCTCTTTCCAGGTCTGATGTCTGAGGGAAACACCATAGCTGATTGGATCACCTCTGCAAAAACATTCATAGCCTCCATCCACAAAGCAGACCAATTTCATTCACGTGCACACACACACAAATACAGAGGGGCTTCACCTCCAATTCCCTCCCATCCCAATTGCTCAGCCCTAGAGGAAAAAAAAAAAAACATGCTTCTCTTGTGAATCCTTTATTACTACCCCAGATTCACAAACTATGGGCACAAACCCCGAGGTCTCAAATCCAATACTCCACAGCAAATTGATGTCACCCAAGTTCCCCATTTCGGCAGACAAAAATACATCTTTGCTATAGCTGACACATTCTCACATTTTATATGGGCTACTGCCCAAACTAGAAAAAACTCAAAAAGGTTAATTCACCATATGTTTTCCATCCTTGTCATCATGGGCATTCCTCAACAAATAGAAAGTGAAAATGGACCTGCTTTTGCTAACCCCCAAATTCACAATGGAAAATTGCCTACAACAGGGATCCTGACAACCTTCAGGGCCAAAGGGTAACAGAAAAAAAAATCAAACCTTAAAAGTCTAACTTACAAAACAAAAAAGTAAAGCTTACCACTCTAACCTACAATTAATGATGCCTATGACCACTCTAAATATTTTTAACATTTACAAGAGCTCCAAAGCCCTTCCAATCTTCCTATATTAGCACACACCAGGACTAACTCCTCCCATCCTAATATGATGGTGCGAGCTTTGGACAGGATTTGGAAGGAACCAGACCCCCTCCTTACAACCAGAAGGGGCTTCCTTTGGTCTTTCCACCTAGGCTTATTTGGGTCGCTGCCGGAAATGTCCAATGCCACCCTATTGACCAAGAAGATGGCCTACCTGTTGTTGACAGATCTATGATGGAGGAGGCAAAGGAGATGCCACCCCTGACAAAAACAAGATCTCTTGGAAGGAGATCCCTTACCTGGTGGCTGCTGCCTAGGCTGTGTGCCTCCCCTGGGCTTCCCTTTCCTCTGTTCGTAAGGCTGTTGTTGTTATTCTTCATTCTTATCCTGCTACTGTCCAGCCTCTTCCTAACCCTTCCAAAACCCACCACTGGAGATTCTTTGCAAGGGAGACCTGCAAAAAACATAGAAAAAAGCATAGGAACCCAGGACTTCACACTTGAAAGATTCCAGGCCAAGAATGAGATTCCTCTACACCCTGATCCTATCTCCACTATCCCTTGCTCTTTCCTCTGCTTTGCTTTCCACAGCACAGGTGACTGCCTCCAGGAGGCCTTCATATAGGGAGTTATAGAAATTGGAGCTGCCAAACTCTTTATTTTTGTTTTGCTTTTCATCAGTGATCCGTGGGATGAACGATGGTGAACCGGAGTTGTGGGTAAACTCTACCAATTGGCTATGGCTAAATACTCAGTAGCTGACTTACACGGCTCTTGTTAGTTTGTCTCTGCCTCTTAATTGGTCTTTACCAGTATTAACACTCTTAAACAGAAGAATCAAACTCAAAAGAAGGTCCATGCCACCCTCTTCTAGGATAAAACATACAATATACAGCCAAACTTTTTTTTTCCTAACCAGCCACCCCAACTCGTCTCAATGCTTCTTGCTCCTCCCTCTCCTGGATACTATTGGCAGCTGTCTCCATTAACTTTTTCCTTCATGAACCACTTATACCGTACCCACACGAAAGTTACCAAACATTCCTCTCTTTGATCTTTCCTTCCCCTTTTGCCTTGTAGGGCCCACTTTAAGATCCCATCTTACATGTTCCTGTAACATCACTGCCACCAAGCAGATTTGTGCTAACCAGCCCCTCTTCCCCGCTGCTCTTCTCTGGTTCCTGCATTAACACCCTCTTCAAGGTTTCTGCGTCCCAGTAATGATTGTCCTGCAGGTTTATCTCTATAAGCCTGAAGAGCTTGCTTTACAGCCGTGAAAAGAAAGAAAGTGAGGAGAACTCTTCATTCCTCTGCTCACGGACTGGGTCTCCCCATTTCATTGGGTGCCCTGGGAACCACCCACTGGAGCAGCCTTCCTCCAAACACACAATTTGGCATAGACTTTCAGGACAACCTTGACCAGGAGACAGCTTCCACTACAGAAGGTCTTGAGTCCATTCAACTCCCTAGTGGGGATTGTTCCCCCAGAGAGCTCTGGACTTACTGGCTGCTGAACAGGGAAAGACTTGCATTGCTGGGAGGAATGTTGCTTCTACGTCAATGAATCTGGGCTGGTGAGACAAAATAAACAAATGCTCAAAGAGCTCCATGGAGATCTCAGGACTCTATACTCCCTATACCTCTGCCCCTTGGCACTCAAACCCTCCAATATCTTGGTTTCTTCCCTTCCTTGGCATCATATCAGCTATTGGAGCCCTACTTCAATAGCAAATAAGTAGCATTGTAAAAGTCACTGCCAATCACGCTCAGGATCAGTAACAAACCATGCCCAGCATAGAGACTGATGAATTTGATGATGCCCCTCCCCCTTTATGAAACAAAAAGTGGGAGATATGGGGGACTAACCTGGAGCAAGAGTGAGGTCAAGACATGTTCAAACCCTGAAAATCTCATCCTGAGACAAACAGGACTAAACAGAACTCCCTCCCTGTTCTGGGTCTGCATGCCCCTTGCACATGGTCTTGAGACCCCCATCTCGGCCACCCTTGAGGTAGTCACAGAGCTTGAGGGCCAGGTTTCTGAGTAAAGCTTCCTTTTTCTTTATAGGGACATGTCCAGCTAGCACCTGGAATTCTTCTCCTTGCAAATGATGCATTCCTAACACCTCAGCCTGATCCAACGATGTACACTCACCCCCAAAACCCCACAGTTTATATAGCTCTTATTTCTCCCAATAGAGAAGACATGCTTTACTGAATCTGTCTTATACAAGGGCTTCCTCCCCCCCCCACCACTGAATTCTGATCCTGATAACCCACCTGCCTGACTAAGCTTCATTCCTTCAAGTCCACCATCTGTACACAATGGTGTCTGGACACCCTAATGGAAGAAGTGACCCCAGGACGACACTTTAGTAACTAGAGTGAGTACTGAAATGCTCATTTGAGTATCTGAAAATTATGGGCCCATCCAAGAACTTTGAATTCGGACTCATGATTATGTATTGATTTTGATTTTCCATTTTAAGTCTGAATTTAAGTATATTAATATAAAAATTTTGACATAGGAATTAAACATGGTCTTTTCAACTTTTTATTTCACTCTGCTCACCTATTATTTTTATTATCTATCGTATTTTAATGTTTAGCACAAAAAAAATTGGAGAGCTGACATCTATGTCTTACCATACCGTGTATCAATCTAATGAGTCCATTAGTACAAAACACATAGTGATCATTACCTCGATTTGTATATGCAATATATTTTAAACTTGTCACAGAACTTTCAGCTTTAATGTCATGATATTTAGAAATGGCCATTTTCTGGAAGCAATGTTGCCATATAGTGCCTCATTAAACTGTGAGCCATATTTAAATGAATTTCAATTAAAAATTTTAGACATTAAGGAACTTTCAAAAACCTTTCTTCTATTTTTAAATGGACTTTTAGCCTTTGGTTAAACATTGTAAAATATTTATATTTAATAGAATATTCTACTATCAAAATAAGCCTCATTATTATCATAATTGAAAATTGAAAAGCATTCTTCAAAATTAATGTAAAGTAACTACTAAGGCAATTTTAGTCCATTATTTTTGATGAAATGTCACTAAGCTGAGAAATGCAATGTGTCTAAGTAGCAGAGATCATGACTCTGAGGATAAAACACGCATTCTAGGATGGACCCAGCATGTATAGGAGGGACTTAAATCATGGACTCTCTTTGCACAACACAAAGCTGAGAGGAAGTTTTAATAGTAAACACCCACCTGAGGATGTATTCTGTTTCTACTGCTGCTATTTTTATAATAACACAGAGAGGCGTCTCACCCACCACAACATGGATGCCCCCCACCCCCACTGTATCCATTCATAATCCTCACCTTGTTCTCAGGAGCTCTAGTTCCGCAAAGGTCTTTTGTTCTTTCAGCTCGCAGATCAAGGCACGTTCAGAAGCAGTGCTTTGCAACTCTGTACACAGGCACAGAGCTTAGTCTCCTGGGAAGCCAATCAACTCAAGCATTACTAATCAGTTCTCACAAAACCATTTGGAGATTTCATTTTTTTTTCTCTAAGAGCCAACAAACAGGGAACTTAGGCATTGACCACAAATAACGACTTCTGGTACAGATCATGCCGTAAGATAATTTGATTCCCAACATTAGAAATTTAAGCATCTTTAAAAGGTCAGAATTTGACTTGTGGGGAAGCAAACAAACCAAGGGTAAAGTCTATGATATGTAGATGAAGGGAAAGCTTGAATAAAATGCCTTGGTTCTGTTCCAGCTCAACTTTCTATCTGGAAGAGAATGACACAGAGGGTAGGCAGCATCTTTAGGAGTCAGCCACACACTCTTCTCCATTTACTTTAGGGACAGAGAACAATTTAAACCAGATCACTCCCCCATCATATGTATTTTATATAAATCTACTCTCCTATGGAGTTTCCTTTGTCCATGCAGCCCCTGCAAACCTCCCATGTCTCCTTGGCAGTTTCTATCAATATCATGCGATTAATGCTTTACCCCAGGCAATCTTATCCTCTGATAATCTATAGGACACGGTCAAAATGCTTCGATGGCTGAATTAACCCCTTATCACATCCTGCAGAAGTCAGAGAAAGTGTCAGGTGAATAAAATGAATTAGTGTGCACAGGCACACATACACACACACACACACACACATGCACATACAAGTTCACACACATACACGAAGACATGAACACATTAAGACAAATTTCTATTTGAAATTCAGTCTCATCATAGCAAGGTCCTCTAGATTTTGGGATTATTTTGTCACTTTGAAAATTACTCAAATTGTGATCCAGGTGGTGATGGTAAACAATTCAGACCCACATCAATATATTACCAGGAATATATGAAGAATGTTGACATTGTAAATGCTCGATTACTCACTACTTATTTAAAGTGAATTATTTATTCTTTTCAAGTCTCATGTGCAGTAGATGAGTAAGTGTCTCTGTTCATGCTAATGGTCTCTTTTCTTTCTTGTGATCTACATCTGTATTTAAATTAATATTTCTTTAAATGTTTTAACTTAAAAATATAACATAAACCTAAACATAAGTAGTTAGTGAGGTGACTTATATGAAATGATAAGTAAAACTATTTTATATCTTCTATCTGAAGTTTATTCTCTAACTGAGGGTGTGTATAGCACTGAGGTATCTAAACACTGTGGAGATAATCAGTAATCATCTTCCTCTTTCTTTTTCCAACATATTCTTCTTTCAAGCCCCAAAATAGAACAGAGCAGCCCCATGGATTTATTGTTCCATCCAAGCACAAGAATAATATTCCATTTTTTTATGTCTAGAAAATCGTAAGGCTGATCTAAACAAAAATTTGAGGCCTTTTGAAATATTTTCTGTTGATTCTTATCTCAAGGCTATAGGAGGAGAGAACCTGTTGAGGGGAATGAGTTTGACGTGTTTCTTCCCTTTCTTTCATTTCTTGTAGGCTTTACTTACTTGTTTCAGTTTATTGTATTTGTTTGCCTATCTTCTGCCTTGGTTTTATTTCTTCTTCTTCCAGGACAATAATGGAAAGGAAAGAATGAAAAAAATATATATATATATATGAATCAATGATATAATTACTACATCAAGTCAGTGGCTATATCGTCTCCTGATAAAGCCCCAACAAACCAGTTTCTGGTTCTAAAGATCTGACCTAAAAGCATCTCCCTGAGGACTAGCTTTCATGAAAGAAGCAACTAATAGTCCTACCTGGATATGATGCTTATCATATCCATATGATGCCTATCATTGTGGTCACCAGTACAATGACCACCATGCTACTGTAGAACCCTAAGAGTGCAAGAGTGTTACGAATACTTCGGCAATGAACATCTCTTTAATTGGACTTAGAGCCTGCTCAGCCTCTTATAGGGAAATCATGGCTAGTACCGCAACCCTAGCCAAGCACAAAGTGCTGGTGAAGTAATGGATCTTAGGTGAAACCCACAACCATCACATTACTAAACCAGCACAATCCTTTACCATATTTTGAATACTTGCCCTTATAAACACAAATAAGTGTAGTCTTCACCCCATCAATGAAACTTCTCTTTACAATGGATGAAAGAAAAGTTCAACGAATCAAAATGCAGTTGTGAAGCCCATTTCCAGCTGATACATCTACCAAACAACTTCTGCACTCAAAACTCAGTGATAACTGAGGATGCAAAAATATTCTAAGAGCCAGAGGAATAGGAAGTTTTCAGTGACATTGTGCCTTCTGGAAATTTCATAGAAACTACACCCATAAACTCTCAGGAACATGACTGTGTAGCCACGGCCTGAAAAAGAGCAGCACCACTAGACTTGCTAATGTGGGAAGAGGCGAGCTCATAAGGCCTCCATACCTGCCAAAGAACTAGAGACAACTAAGAAACAGTCATTCTCAGGGAAGAGCACACCAATCTCAAAAAGTCGCCTTTCCTCCCTCTGTATCTCTCTGTGTGTACATTTGAATACATACATATGTGTGTAATAACAAAAATATCTATGAATGTGAAAGTGATCATGGGGTACATAGAAGGGCAAAAGAAATAGAATGGGGAGAAATGTGACCGTTTAGTAGTTTCAAAAAACGAATTTAAAGTATTATCTTAATTTTTGATATTTTTAAATTTAAATTTATTTTTATAATTTATTCACTTTACATCCTGATTGTAGACCCTTCCCTCATCTCCTCCCAGTCCCACCTTCTCTCTCTCTTCCCCCTATTCCCTTCTCCTATTTCTTAGAAAAGGGGAAGCCTCCTCCCCAACAATCTGACCCCAGCCTATCAAGTCTCATTAGGATTGCTTGGATCCTCTTCTTCTGTGACCTGGCAATGCCTGACCCCCCTTCCAGGGAGAACCAATCAAAGATTGGGCAACAAAGTCCATGTCAGAGTCAGCTCCTACTCCCCTTACTAGGGAACCCATAAGGAGACTGAGTTGCCTATCAGCTACATCTGAGCAGGGAGTCTAGGTCCTCTTCATGCATGGTCTTTGGTTGGTGCATCAGAGAAATATTTAATGAAATGTTCAACATCCTTAGTCATCAGGGAAATGCAAATCAAAACACCTCTAAGATTCTATCTTATACCCATAAGAATGGCTAAAAAAAAAAAAAAAAAAAAAAAAAAAAAACAGGTGACAGCACATGCTGAGAAGGATGTGGAGAAAAGAGAACACTCCTCCTTTGCTGGTGGTAGTGCAAACTTACACAACCACTTTGGAAATAAATCTGATGCTTTCTCAGAAAACTGGGAATAGTGCTACCTCAAGACCAAGCTAAACCATTCCTGGTATATATCTGAAAGATTCTCCACCATTCAACAAGGACATGTTTGCTCAACCATGTTTATAGCAGCTTTATTCAAAATAGCCAGAATCTGGAAACAACCTAGATGTCCCTCAACCAAAGAATGGATAGAGAAATTGTGGTACATTTACGCAATGGAATACTACTTGGCTATTAAAAATAAGGAAATCATGAAATTTTCAAGCAAATGGATGTAACTAGAAAAGATTGTCCTGAGTGTAGTAACCCAAAACTGGAAAGACACATATGGAATATACTCACTTATAAGCAGATATTAATCATATAATACAAGATAACCATACTAAAATCCACGCAAACCTAAGGAAGTTAAATAACAAAGAGGAACCTAGGGAAGATGCTTAATTCTGATTCAGAAGGGTAAATAAAATAGACACGGGAAGTGGTTGAAGAGATGGAACAGAATGGTGCCTACTGTAAATGTCCTCTGAAAGACTCCACCCACCAGGGGATGGAAGCAGTTTCTAAGACTCACAGCCAAACTTTGGGAAGAGTGTAAGGAAAGAGTAGGAAAGGGTAGGGGAATTGACGGACCCAGAGCAGACAGGAGCTCCATAAGAAGACTGATAGAGTCAAAAAATCTGGGCCCATGGGAGCCTACAGCGACAGATGCACCAATGAATTTTTGAGAATTTTATATACCAGCAATGTAGTTAAATCATTCCCACCTCTCCCTCCCTTGAAATTCCTCCTCTGTCTCCCAATCCCCCTCAAATTGATGATCTCTTTTTCTTAATATTATAACCTACAAATGTGTACTATATACACATATATCTTTCTACCTATATATCAATATGTACTCCTATATCTATATGCTGCTGATTAATTAAATGAACATGTTGCTAAAAATTTTACTTTCTAGAGCAGAAGCAGAGAGTTTGTATAACACATCTTTAGAGGAGGACTGAAACTATTTATAGGCATTTTCCTCATATGTACTTGATTTTCTCCTACTCTCTGTTGCCTAAATGTGGGTGTGCCCCAAAGATCCATGTCCTGCTATGCTCTCATTCATGATGCCCTGTGATATGTAACCTTGATTCTGAATGATTGGGGATTTAGTAAATCATAATTACAGGAAATAGACACCTTACCAAGAACCCAAGAAAAAGTACAAATTAAACCTCCTTTTATATGTAAATTTAAATTTAATTGATTCTTATCTATGTAATAAACTAGCAGATTTTATACACATGATTTGGAGCTAAAGTCTCTTTTCCTTCTCAAGTAAATCAATTATTATTTGAAAGCATTGCCATATTCTTTACACAGGCAGAACTGTACTGTGTTTTCTATGGCTCTCAGCAGCTACATGACTTGTAAGACACTGTCATCTGTTTCATTAATTCAAACTATTATTCATTGCTTCCCATAAAATTACATTGTTCATGCACTTCACCAAATGCTAATTCATTGGAGGAATTTGGTCAATTAATGTGCCAAATAAAAATCATATAATATTTTCCCTGTAAAGCTTAAACATGCCGTTGTAAATGACAGAATTTCCTGTTGTGTGAAATATACAGCATGTGTTCTTTATCCATTTATTGATCATTAGAAGTATAGGTTCACTCCATTGTCTCTGTTGTTGTGACTAATGCTGCAATAAGTATGGTAGTGCTGATGTCTCTGACATGCAGACTTTTAATCCTTTGCATGTGTAGCTAGACGTGAGATTGCTGTATATGCTAATTCTATGTGCAATTTTAATTTGTCAATATACAATGTTTCCAAAATTATGTGTTACAAAAATTTAAAGAGGCAAGTTGTTGCGTCTGCATTTGAGTTTCCATAATCCTGTATGGAAACTCAAAATGTTCCATTTTCAGGAGCTGGTGGCTATATTCAAACGCACACCTTTCTCTGCCCATTATGTGCATATATATGCTGTGCGATTGCCTGTCTCTTCAGTCTATCCTACCAGGTCTGAGATATGGGTCCCAATGTGAATGCAAGTCACTGAATCAGAAGCAGAGCTTCCTTAAAATGCTGATAAGAGCCAGAACAAAATGGACTTACACATGCCTTTAGCCCTAGCACTTGGGAAGCAGAAGCAGGAAGATCTCTGGGTTCAAGGCCAGCCTGGGCTACAAAGGTGAGTTCCAGGCCAGCCCACTTTTTCCATTAAAGGAATTTGGTGTTTGTTTTCACTTTCCACTAGGCTTTTATTTACAGTAACATATTTCATTTGCTCACTAGCCATTCTACTGCTTTTTTTGTATTTTACTTGTTTCTACTCTTTATCCCTTTCCCTGAGATATAATATTCTTTAACTGTATGAAATGGAAATTAACTTTTAACAGCATCACATATTTGCAAACATTTTACTTTCTTTTTTCTTCTAATCTATGTAGTTATGGTACTGTTTTTATATAATATAAATTTTCATTTTCAAATGAAATATTTCATATTAAATTTCATATTTTCCTCAACTTTATTTCTTTATTTTCATCATAAATGTGGACTAGTTAACTCAGTACCATTCATCAAAAAGTCTATTTTTCCCAGTGATTTGAAAGTGACTTTTTCTATTTGCTTACTCTTATTGGAATACATTTCCCAATATATTATGCTGTTTTCTAGAACCTGCATTCCTATCGTTCCATTACTAAGCTATATATTCTCAGTAGCCTTAGCTGTGGTGCACATTTTAATGTACTTTTAATAAGAGTAAAATTAGATTTTCCAGGAGCTATTACATTTTTGAGCACATATTCTTATACATAAACTATTAATCACTACAGATCTCTGAATGATAATTCTATAATTAACTTCCATTACTATTACATAAAAATCTAGTGTTTTATTTCATTTATTCAATCCTTTTCAATTCTGCAATGGAAATTTAAGATTCATTTAAATAGTGTATGAAGTTCATGGTTATGTGTGGTTTTTAGAATCTTCTGCTGGTGCACTATATTTTTTTTTTTCATTCCATTGTGTTTTCTAACTCAGTTGTTCCCATCCTGTGGGTCATAATCCCTTTAGGGTTGCAGACCATTTCACAGGGATCTCCTAAGATCATTTGAAAACACAAATATTTATATTATGATTTATAACAGTGGCAAAATTACAACTCTGAAAATGCAAAGACAATAATTTTATTTTGGAGGGGGGGTCACCACAACATGATGAACTGTATTAAATGGTCACAGCATTGGGAAGGTTGAAAACCACAGATCTAATTCATTATTCTTAACTATCTAGCAATAATTTAATATGTTTAAAATCACTTTAGGGACTATATATATATATACTGTTTACAATCTATATTGCTTTATGTGTAGTTTCTTTTTGATATAGTTAAGGAAAGATTTAAACTTTACAGTCTAACTCTCTCTAGACTACAGTATCAAATTCAAGAAAGATCATCTGTTTTCTGAAGAATGCTGATCAGTAGCTGTCCTGGGAATTCCCCTCTGATGTTTCCTACTACTGGACCCCTTGCTTCCTGTCATCACACCACGCCTCCCTGTCTACCCATTCTCTTCTCTCCTTGCCTTCATGCCATCCTACTGTCACTACCTGCTAGGCAATATTTTCCATCAAGTGGTTAATTTTTAATATAATTATCTTCTTGTCTTTTTTACATCAATGCATTCATGCCCTAAAGCTGAATTACTACAATCAAACCTATTACCAAATTATTTATTAAACATTTGTTTTATTTCCTTTATTTTTTTTTGTTATAAGCTTTCAAACAATGATAGATGTGGGTTTGTGCTTTCGTGTGTGTACATGTCTGTATTTGTACATGCATGTGTGTGCATGTACCTACATAGATATCTCAGAACTACTTCAGACAACAAAACTGTGTGTAAACTATGCTGAGGGCTAAAAGAAATGAATGCATAATGGCTCCAGTCATACTTAAACTGGTGTCTTTACTGTTAGCCTTCTAATATTACAAATTTTTTTTAGCAAGAGAATACATGTATTAGTTCTTAACTCTTTAAAGTTCTATTAATTATTAATTAACCAATTAATTACTTTTAGTGTGTGTTCATATTTGTGCTGTGTGTGGAGGTTAAAGGACAACTAGAATGAGTTTTCTTCTTCTGCTATATGAGACCAGAGTTTGAAACTCTGGTCTCAGGCTTGAAGGCAAATCTTTGTAGCCTCATAAATAATCTTGCTGCACTACTTAACTCATATCATGTGAAATAAAATTTCTAATTCTCTTAATTCCAGAAGATAAACATCCAAGGATGACTTGAAGAACCTGTTCGGGGACTATGTCTGTTCCATAAAGTATTTCTTTGTGCAGCATGGAATAGATATTTTAATTGCACAAGCTATGTAGCATGCAGGCAACAAGTATGAAGCTAATATTATTATTACATGAAAATCAGATGAAATGGATTTCCTGCAGGACACAGTGACCCAAGAGCCAGAGAAGAAGAGGGTGATAAGTTGACGCAGTCAGCAAATTCTCACAGCAATAGTGTTAAAGATGCTTAAAGGCCATCAGGCTCAGCATCTGCTTTGATAGTCTGAAGGGCAGAGGCTTTCAGAGGCCCTCTGTGGTAGGTTCCTAGTTTGTTTCCTGTTTTCTTCTGGCTTTCAGAAGCCCTCTGTAGAAGGTTCCTAGGTTGTTTCCTGTTTTCTTCTTCTTCTGATGTCCATCCTCTTTGCCTTTCAGGATGGGGATTGACCGTTTTAGTTAGGGTCCTCTCTCTTGCTTAGTTTCTTTAGATGCACAGGTTTTAGTGGGTTTGTCCGGAGCCTGATGGTTAACTGTTGGCCAGAGTGAATGGAATTTTATGTAAGAAGTGGGAAATAGTAAGAGCTGGAGAGGACAGGGTCTCCACAAGGAGAGCAACAGAACAAGAAAATTTGAACACAGGGAACTTCCCAGAGACTCATACTCCAACCAAGGACTATTCATGGAGATAACCTAGAACCCCTGCACAGATGTAGCCCATGGCAGTACAGTGTCCAAGTGGGTTACATAGTAATGGGAAGAGGGACTGCCTCTGACATAATCTGATTGGCCTGCTCTTTGATCACCTCCTCCTGAGGGGGGAGCAGCCTTACCAGGCCACAGTAGAGGACAATGCAGCCACTTTTGATGTGAACTGATAGACTAAGATCAGAAGGAAGGAGAGGAGGACCTCCCCTATCAGTGGACTTGCATGCAGAAAGGGGAGGGAAGGTGGGATCGGCAGGGGAGGAGGGAAGGGTTTATGGGGGGATACAAAATGAATAAAGTGTAATTAATAAAATACAATTAAAAAAACAAAAAAAGATGCTTAAAGGCAAGCATATGATGGAAAGTTATTACATAATATAAACATCAATTTTAAAATTAAACCACACTCTCATGTTTATATAAAACTATTAAGAGATAAAGATACAGGTATGAATATTATTCATTTGTCAAGTTGATTATTATTTTTAAAATTTTCTATATTAATTAGTTTATTCACTTTGTATCCCAGCTGTAGTCTCCTCCCTCATTTCCTCCCAATCCCACCCTCCCTCCCTTTTCTCCTCCCATGCCCCTTTCCAAGTCCACTGATAGGGAAAATCCTCCTCCCCTTCCATCTGATCTTAGCCTATCAGGTCTCTTCAGGACTGGCTGCTTTGTCTTCCTCTGTGACCTGGCAAGTCTGCTCCCTCTTCAGGGTGAGGTGATTAAGGAGTCAGCCACTGAGTTCATGTCAGAAACAGTACTTGTTCTCCTTACTAGGGCACCCACTTGAAGACTGAGCTGCAATGGGCTACATCTGAGCAGGGGTTCTTCTAGGTTATCTCCATGTATGGTCCTTGGTTGCTGTGTCAGTCTTAAAAAATACCCCTGGGCCCAGATTTCTTGGTTCTGTTGTTCTCCTTGTAGAGCTCCAAACCCTTCCAGTTCTTTCTATCTCCATCTTCTTTCATGAGATTACCTGTTCTCTGCCAAAATTTGGTAATGAGCCTCAGCATCTGCTTTGATACACTGTTGGGTAGTCTTTCAGAGGCCCTCTGTGGTAGGCTCCTGTCCTGTTCCCTGTTTTCTCCTTCTTCTGATGTCCATCCCATTTGCCTTTCCTAATGAGGATTGATCATCTTACCCAGAGTCCTCCTTCTTGCTTAACTTCTTTAGGTGTACAGATTTTAGTATGTTTATCCTATATTATATGTCTAGTATCCTCTTACAAGTGAGTATATACCGTGTGTGTCTTTCTGCTTCTGGGATTTTTATGTACCCAACAAACATCAAGGACTGTGCTAGTTGTTGTGACTAGAGAGTATGGAGCACATAGCAAAGAGTTTTGTCTTCACAAAGCTAAATGTCTTAAAGTTTTTTTTTTTTCCAGTGGGATTTTAGGAATTTTAATTTGAACAAGTTTGAGAACATCAAAAGAATTTACCCACACAGTGGTATATTCTGGATTCTGGGAAAAGCATGCAGTAATCTTAGACTAGAATGGAGGCATCAATTACTATTAGCAAAGCAAACTTTCTGTTTCCTGTCTTCTGTTTCTCGGAGATTTCTGCAGTTTCTGTATACTGTTGTAAAGTGACATCTTGTTTCTTCTTATTCATGGCAGAGAATGACCCTGAACATCTCCCAGTAGGTATGTTGCTATCCCTGATTAAACAGTCACAGTCTATTTTTGTTTGTTTGTTTGTTTGTTTTTTGGTTATTTTGTTTAGCTAGATGGAGCATCTACAGCCAGAGGAAGGGGCTCAGAATAGGATCAAAGCAGCAAACACACAGAAGGGCACAGTGAGAGAAGGGCCAAAAAGGATGTCTGGAATACTATTCAAGGTGCCCATTCTCCGAAAATCCAGCAAGGACTTACACTGTGTTTGTTGAAACACCAGTGGGGGTGAAACATGGAAGAGGTGATTTTTTTATTCAGGGACAAATAAAAAGTCCCCAGGTCACACATTTCTACACAGTTTTTAAGAAACAAGTGCTAAATCTGGTTGTCCTATCTTTAGATTAACTGGGAGCTTCTCTGTCGAGGTCTAATTTCAGCTAGGTAAAAATCATTGCTAGTGAATCAAAAAAAAAAATGTTGCTCTGATAGACCGTGACTTAATTGTTCTCTAGAACAGTGATTCTCATATATATTTATGTATATACAGTTATCTGAGGAAATTTTGCAAAATTGCTCATTATTTCTTCTAAGATCTAGAAAAGGACTGGGTAAGCTATGATGTCAGAAATGATGACTCAATAAATTTCTAGTGTATCTAAAAGAAATAACTACATCTTGGAGATTAATAGTCTGCTTCTAAATTATAAAGAATATGTAATGTGTAATGGAATTAGATGATTGAAGCAAATAATAACAAACTGGAGCAGACACATTAAAAGCAAATATTGAATATTTATGATAAAAAACTGGATATTATTTTTTAGTAACTTTGAATAACTGTGACACACTAATAGATTTTCTGTAATATCAGAGGAGTCCACTATACATAAAGCATTTGTTTGTTTGTTTGTTTGGTTGGTTGGTTTGGTTTTAGTTTTTTGAGTCAGGGTTTCTTTTTGCATGGTCCTTGGCTGATGCTTCAGTCTCAGCAAGCCCCTCTGTGAACTGGTTAGTTGGCCTTGTTCCTCTTCTTGTGGAGCTCCTGTCACCTCCAGCTCCTTTTTATCTCTTTCCTCCCACTTTTTCACAAGACTCCCTACTCATTACCCAGTGTTGTCTATCTGTCTAGGGCTTCTCAGGACAACTCTGTCAGGCTTCTGTTTGCCAGGCCCCCAGAGGGGCTTGCTGAGACTGAAACATTAACCAGTGACCATGCAGGAACTGTGTAGGCCCCTACAGAGATGTAGCAGATGGGCAGCTTAGGCCCCATGTGGGTCCTCTAGTAAGGGAAATGGTGACTGCATGGGACAGGGACTCACTTCCCAGCTTTTTGATCACTTTCCCCTTGCAGAACTGCTTGCCAGGCCACAGGAGCAGAGGACATGCTCAGTACTAGCTCCTGAGGTACCTTGATGAGCTGGGCTGATGGGGAAGGGAGTTTCCTTATTCTGAGGAAAAGGGGAGGGGGAGGAGGAGGGAAGGAGGGTAGAACTGAGAGGGAAGGAGGGATGGGGCTAAAACACGGATTTAAAGTGAATAAAAAAATTAAAACAAAACAAACAAGAATAGAAAACACATTCTGTGGGAAGAAAGTTGCCATGAGGACAAAGATAGAGCAGGAGCAGCCAGGGTGAGACAAGTTAGCAGGTAACTGGGCACATTGCTGGGAAATGGGCCAGGCCAGCATAGATGGATGATTAGAATAGAAGAATATCTGCCCACCTTCAGTACTTAAAACTTATTAATAAACCACTAAATCTCTGTGTCATTATTTGGGAGCTAGGGACTGTGTAAAAAAAAAAAACCAATATGATTATTTTTATACATGGGCTGTAATTTCACTTTAAATTTTCTAGCTGGATTACTGAGGATATAAAGCTAATTTGATATGACAGATTTAAATATATATGTATGAGCATGAATTCAAAGGGCAGGACTTAACAAACTGTGACAAAGAATCATAATAGTGTTTTTTTTTTAAATGAAAGTTAACCTTATAAAATAAATCTTGTAATGGATTAATAAATTATTTAAATTCTATTAAACTAACAAACCAAAACTAATTTGTAGTTTAAATCTAAGTTAATGGGTCAAGTTCCCAGGACAGAGAGTAATAGATTTGAAGCTCAAGATTTATAAGTATAGTTTTATTGGACTCTACTTCTAGAATACTCAAGTGTGTGTCGGGGGGGGGGGCGGCATAGAGAAAGCAGCTGAAAACATAGGAATAATATTCATGGAATATGACACAGATTTTTGGTTCAGAATTACTACTTCCTGTAGACTCTTTTCTATAGAAGATATCACTGCATGTATTCAGTATGTAATTTCTACATGAAAACTCTATATGTGCTTTTTAATGGCATAATACCATTCTAAATAAGTAACACCTTACTAATTTTATAGTACTTCAATTTATTTATTTATTCTCTTATATCTCATCACAATTGCAGTTTTCCTTCCCTTCTCTCCTCCCAGCCTTTCTCTCTTCCTCTTGCCTCTCACTCCAACACTCCACCTCCATTTCCCTTCTGCAAAAGGCAGGTCTCCCACAGATATCATCAGAATATGGCATAGCATGTTGCAATAAGATTAAGGCTGAAAAGGGCAATTCCGTAGGAGGAAGAGTCCCAAAGGCAGGCAACAGAGTCAGAGACAGCTCCTGTTCCTGCTGTTAGGAGTTCCACAAGAAGCTCAAACTACAGAACTGTAACATATAAGCAGAGGGCCTTAGGTCAGTCCCATGTGGGCTTCCTGATTGTCATTTCAGTCTCTGTGAGCTCAGGTTCATTGGTTCTGAGGGTTTTCTTTTTCTTTTATTTTATTTGGCACATTTTTATTTTTATTAATTAAATTTTATTCACTTTGTACCCCCCATAAGCCCCCCCTCCTCCCCTCCTGATCCCACCCTCCCATCCCCTTCTTCACACATGCTTCTCCCCAAGTCCACTGATAGGGGAGGTCCTCCTCTCCTTCCTTCTGATCTTAGTCTATCAGATCTCATCAGGAGTGGCTGCATTGTCATCTTCTGTGGCCTGATAAAGTTGTTCCCCTCCTCAGGGGGAGGTTATGAAAGAGCAGGCCAATCAGTTTATGTCAGAGGCAGTCCCTCTTCCCATTATTATGTAACCCACTTGGACACTAAATTGCCATGGGCTACATCTGTGCAGGGTTCTAGGTTATCTCCATGAATAGTCCTTGGTTGGAGTATGAGTCTCTGGGAAATTGTGTTCAAATTTCACCAACCCTTTTTCTGACAGAGGGCTAATATCCAGTATATATAAAGAACTAAAGAAGCTGAAAAGCAGAAAACTAAGTAATCCAATTAAAAAATGGGGAACAGAGCTAAACAGAGAATTCTCTGTAGAGTTATACAGAATGGCAGAGAAATCCTTAAAGAAATGCTCAACCTCATTAGCCATCAGGGAAATGCAAATCAAAATAACCCTGAGATTTCACCTTACACCCATCAGAATGGCCAAGATGAAAAACTCGAGTGACAACACATGCTGGAGAGGCTGTGGAGAAAGGGGAACCCTCCTCCACCACTGGTGGGAATGTAAACTTGTACAACTACTCTGGAAATCAATCTGGCACTTTCTCTGACAACTAGGAATAGTTCTTCCTCAAGATCCAGCCATACCACTCCTAGGCATATATCAAAAAGTGGCTCAAGTACACAATAAGGACATTTGCTCAACCATGTTTGTAGCAGTTTTATTTGTAATAGCCAGAAGCTGTAAACAGCCCAAATGCCCCTCAGCTGTAGAATGGATGCAGAAATTGTGGTATATCCACACAATGGAGTATTACTCTGCAATGAAAAAATAAGAAAAATCATGAAATTTGCAGGTAAATGGTGGGAACTGGAAAGGATCATTCCCTGGGTTTTCTTATGGTGTCCTTGACCCATCTGGTGCCTACAAAACTTCCTCACCCTCTTCTGGAGGATTCCCTGAGTCCCACCTAATGTTTAATTAATCTTGGCATATGTTTCCATCAGTGCTGGGTGAGGCTCTCTGGTGACAGCTCTGCTAGGCCCCTGTCTGTAACTATAACAGGATACCATTACTAGTGTCAGGAATGAGCTCCCTCTCACGGCATGGATCTCAAGCTGGGACAGTCATTGTTTGTCCTTTCCCTCAAATTCTATTCCATCTTTACCACAGCTAATCTTGCACGCAGGACAAATTTTAGGTTGAAGGTTTTGTGGCTGGGTTTGTGTCCTAATCCCTCCACTGGAAGTCTTGCCTGGTTACAGAAATGGTTACACGCTCGGAATCCTTCCTTGCTGTGAGTCTTAGCTAGAGTCACCCTCCCTTTTAGATCCTGGGAATTTCCATTGAACCAGGTTTCTACCTCGCCCCAAAAATGCTTCCTAACTCCAGTTGTGTCTCCCCAAATTCTTTACCTCCATCCTTTTCTCGGTGATCCCTTCTGTTCCCATCTGCACTGACCTCCGGTCAACCCTCAAAATCTATTCTATTTCCTCTTTCCAGGGAGATCCATGCATTCCTCCTTGATCCCTTCCTTGTTACTTAGTCTTTCTGTGTCTGTGGATTGTAGCAGGATTATTCTTCACTCTGTAGTTAATATCTACTTACAAGTGAGTCCATGCCATGTTTGTCTTTATGGGTCTGTTTTACCGCACTGAGAATGATTTCTTTCCACTTCTTTACATTTGTCTACAAGTTTCATGATATTATTTTTAACAACTGAGTACTATTCAATTGAGTAAATATATCACATTTTCTTTACTTATATTTTGGTTGAGGGACATCAAGGTTGTTTCCAGTTTCTGGTTATTAGAAATAAAGCCTACAAACATAGCTGAGCAAGTGTCCCTGTGTTATGCTGGAGTGTTCTTTAGGTGTATGCCCAAGAGTAATACAGCTGGAACTTGAGTTAGACAGATTCCTGTCTTCCAGATGAAATGTCACAGTGATTTCCATAGTGGCTGTAAAAGTTTGCATTCCTGCTATCAAAGAAGGAGTGTTCCCCTTGCTCCACATCTTTGCCAGAATTTCCTGCCCCTTGAGTTTTTTTTTTTTCAATGCTGTTTATTCAGGAACATTGAACAATCCTCGGACCCCGGGGAAAGCCAGCCCACAGCTTAAATAGCCTCTGGGTAGCCAACCCAGGCGTGCCACGGGGGCAATGCAGATAGGTCCACATACATGGAAGCAAGCCAGATCCTCAGCCTTAGCCAAATGTGGAGTTGTTCGTGACAGAGAGCACTCACCATCGGGAAGGTGGAAGGCAGAAACCAGCTCCATCTTTAAGGCATAGCATTCCGCAGCTCTCTACAGTTCCCCCTTTTTGTTTTAGACGCATCAGGCAAGAGTAGAGGTCTGATCTCTGATATTAGAAATAAATTGGGACTTTGTACAGATGTTCATTTAGGTGTCATCCACCCAAAGAGCATCAGACCCGTCCGATACCTTTTTCTCAGAGGCGGGACCTGGGGCATAAAATAGTAAGAGCTGGAGAGGACAGGGTCTCCACAAGGAGAGCAACAGAACAAGAAAATTTGAACATAGGGAACTTCCCAGAGACTCATACTCCAACCAAGGACTATTCATGGAGATAACCTAGAACCCCTGCACAGATGTAGCCCAGGGCAGTTCAGAGTCCAATTGGGTTACATAGTAATGTGAAGAGGGACTGCCTCTGACATAATCTGATTGGCCTGCTCTTTGATCACCTCCCTCTGGGGGGGGGGGGAGCAGCCTTACCAGGCCACAGTAGAGGACAATACAGCCACTTTTGATGTGAACTGACAGACTGAGATCAGAAAGGAGAGGAGAACCTCCCCTATTAGTGGACTTGGGGAGTGGCATGCAAGCAGAGGGAGGAGGGAGGGTGGGATTGGGAGGAGAGGAGGGAGGGGCTTATGGGGGGATGCAGAATGAATAAAGTGTAATTGATGAAAAATTTAAGAAAAAAGGGAAAAAAATAATTTAAGAACCTTAAATGACTTTCAAAATTGGAGGAAAACATGGAGTTAGTCAATTGGCATGGAGCACGTCTCGCCCCTGGGGGCAATGGTCTCCTGAACCTGCCCCTTGAGTTTTTTGATCGTAGCCATTCTGATGTGTGTAAAATGGAATCTCAGAGTAATTTTGATTTGCATTTCCCTGATGGTTAAGGTTGTTGAACATTTCTTGGAGGGCTTCTTGGCCATTCGAGATTCCTCTGTTGAAAAGTCTATGTTTAAAAGTGTGACCTATTTTGTTGTTATTGTTGTTGTGGAATTGGATATTTGAGTCTAGAGAGCTAATTTACCCTGGCTAGTTCCCAAATAATTGAGACAGAGACCTCTTGGGTTTAGCTTTAAGGCACCATAACTGGGCAGATTTCAACCCTCTGGCCTATTTTTCTGTTTCCCAGCTCCACCCCCCAGGTTACTTGCCATAGTTGTTCCTGACTGGGCTACTTCTGTCCCATCAGGCCAGCTCTCATGGCCATGTGCTCATGGTCTGTACTGTCCCATGGCAACTCCTTTCTCTTTGGCTTTCTCCTCCTGCTACATCTTCTGCTTCCTCTCTCTTCTTCCAGCCTTGTGGTCCCACTGAGAACCCAAGCCTGGGAATCCAAGCCTGGGAACCTAAGCTCCACCTACTTCTCTTCTGCCCAGTTACTGGCTTAAGCAACTTTATTAACCAATCAGAGGATATTGACAATCAAAGGCACACAAAGTCACACAACATCATTTGGTACACATGAGAATGCACTCACCTGGGTAGCAATCAGATCTTGAGGGCCAGTAATTAACATTAGAATATATAGAAACAGACCAACCTCCAACATTCTTTAGCATTTAAAAACATGTAAATAAAAAATGTTTAAACAGTTTATTTATTCTTTGAGAATTTTACATTATGCACCCCAGTCTCATTCATGTTCCTTCCCTTCATACCTACCTCCTGCCCTGGCAATCTCTTCCTAAAAAGTAAAGAAAATAAGGTAGAAAAAAAAAAAGATCTTGTCATGGAAGCTGTAGTGTGTCACAGTGTGTTTCATGGTATATATTTTTTGTCCACAAATGTTTACTTACAAATGTTAATTTCAATTAGTCATTGGTCTGCTTCAAAGCCTCCAGCTTCTGCTACACTATCTATTCTGGATCCTCACCGAGACTCCTCTCAGATATCCAGTTGTCGTCTTGTGTCATGGAGATATTGCAGCTTTGGACTTGCAGGAAGAGAGTTTTTACAAGCTCCACTAGAATGTAGATCGATTAGATGTTAGGAAGGGCCAACTCAAGCCCTAGATCTGGGCCAGGCAGGTAGCTGAGTTGGTCAGCCATCCAGCTTTTCGTCACCCACATCCCCACAGGGAGCTCTGCAGAGCTGCCCCCTGATAGCTCACCTAATGCTGCTTTTTTTTTTTTCTGTTTTCAACTCTCCATATGTAAACAGAAATCTAAATCCCACAGTAATAAATATTTCAATGAACAAATTATGTATCATAAATAATTTATAATTTAAGACTTAAAAGCATCATACTCAATAAATAAAGATATCACAAATTAGCTACAATTTACAGGATAAGTGCATTCACCGTGAGGGACTCTTAATTCCTTTCAAATAATGACCACTCACAAATAACTGCAAGATGAAGATAGCAACAGTGAGTTTTAAAAACGTAACTTTCAATAGTATAAATTTTCCCGGAGTTATTTTCACTGAAATTCGATTTCAAGACAAATGGAAGCTTTCAAATAGCACTACCTGGTCATCTATTAGGCGCCGCCACATAATAGAGCAGTTTCAAATGGAAACGAAATGAAGCAGTGATGAAGAGGAAAGGCAAAAATGGTTTCAATTTCACAGGATTTCTGCATTGTCAAAGACGAGTTAGTGTCTGTGCATGAGCTGCATCACATTTTAGACCAGAGCCCGAGGAAACCTCAGATCTGTGTTTCACTGGCAGGAGTGGAAAGTGCATTGCAGAGTAATTTCAAGTACCTGAAAATAATGTAGTGCAGCCTACTATTTGAACAGAAGTCTTTTACACTGTTAAAGCTGTTGTTTCTAAATGCATGGATTTATGGCATAACTGAATTGATAAGCTATTTTTTTTAATAAATGTATCTCTGGGAAGAATGGGCAGAACTGAGAGCAAAAGAGATTTCAATGATATTCATCTGAATTAATTTTATATGCATATTTGTGAATTAATAGAGAAAGGAAAAAAAAAGCCAATAACTTGGCTGACTAAAAAGCCATCTGAGCTATAGTAAGATCTCACTTCCCAGGACTTTCCAAGAAAGCGTCATCAATTACCTATGGCTATAGAACAAAAATTGTTATAACATTTTAAAGTAATGTATTGAAAATTTTCATAAAACATACAGCATACAGAAATCTAGTAATAGTAGTATTCTGTCCTATTTACTGTCAGCAATTAGTGTTCAACTTTAAGCCATCTAATTTTATCTATAACCAACTTACAGTACAGTCCTACCTGTGTCCTTAATCATGCTGAAACAAATGACAAGTAAATGTTACTACAGGTAAATATTTCAATATGAGAATCCTAGATACATGGGTTCTTATTTTTTCTAAGTAAAACAATTATTTAAATATTTAAATATTAATAATTCATAATTTTTTATCATATATCTAGAATTTGAGTTTCTAGACTCATCTACCTTTTTACTTGATAAGTTAAAGACAAATAAATATTTCCAGTCACAGCAAGTTGATGCCTCTCAGATTCCTAGGGATATTTATATATTTATTATATATTCAATATATGTGAAGATTAATATATGTAGAAGATGACATATATATATTCTGTAAAGTTGTGAAGACTTAAACATGTTCCTTTATAAGAGTTGCAATGGTTCAAACACGTGGGTTCAGATCACCATATACCATTTTACTTGCATCTTGTGAATGTATCACAATGTCACCCCCCTTGACAGTATGCCAACTGAATTAGGACCACACTTAGTTATATAATTGGAAAGTTGTGCACAGCTAGGCACAGTTGTGCTACCTACCCAATGTGATTTAATACCTAGAAATCTAGACACAGGCTCTTGACATAGTTGAGCTTCAACCTACAGTGGGATTAAGGGCTTGCTATGCTGGGCATGTAAAAGCTGTCACTTTTCTCTGTGCAAATCTAGCAAGAGGTAGTATTTTGATCATCCAGTTCCTATTTATCATGAAAGTGAGAAATGTCAAGGGTAGGAAAGTTATGCAGTGAAAATTTCCAATGTTGATATCAAGCCAAAATAAAGATGGATATTTTATGCATTAGTGAAAAAAAAAGTTGTGAAGAGGTCAGAGGAAAATTCTTGAAATTTTTCAGTAAAATTGAATACAAGGTATGCATATATGCATTCATGTATATATTACCAGCATGGGCCAATACACCAACCTTTTTTATTTGTATTGACATGTGACTATATAAACCAAAATGACCTTAAATTCAAAATCCTCTTACCTCTTGTTCTGGTATACAAAGATTCCAAACACATATTATTATGTTCTGTATAAAATTTTATATATAGACAAATGACTATGTCTTTCATCGATTGATACTTATTCACATCCCAATCTATGTGTTCTTTCGGTATAACACTACTATACTTCAAGAAATACAGTGCTTGGTAAAGACTCATTTGGTGCAGGTTCTGTTCAGATTAGGGCCAACCTAAGTCCCATGTATTTTGTTTCTCTGTCTCTGTCTCTTTCTCTCTGTGTTTATATGTGTGTGTGGGGGGGGACTGTGTAATTGTATTTAAAGACCACATATGAAAAAAGTTACGTTCCTTCTTATGAGATTCGTCATTACTTTCTGATCTTAAATGTAGAAAACTTGAGGATATATTTTTATAAAATACATCATGAGTTTCCAGTGGTACTAATTAAAAATTGAAGATCATGTATGTCTGTGTTTCTTTTTCCCTATGTTCCGAATATTTTATATTTCATTAGTACACAAAAATGACTTTATCACCATTCTGCCCTATATACAAATATAAGGTAACACATGATAGAACATCACAATTCTGTACTATTAAGCAAGAAAACATTAGTACTATCTTAAATATACTTGGAGGAGTTTGATTCTTACTATGTTTCTTTAAATATTTTCTACCAGAGATATGAGTCCCTTATGTTTCAACCTTCATTTTTTTCTGCCATTTCTAAAAGTTAATTTTTTATTCTTATTTAAATGAATTTTCATATTATTTCTCTACTCCCAATGCCTCCCAGCCCCTCCCCACTCCTTAGCACCCCAACTTCATGTTATTTCTTTTTCTTTCTCTCTCAAATGAAACTAAACCAAAAAATGAAGATCCAAACAATCAAAACCAATAAGACAAAAGTACCAAACCAAAACAAAAAGCACATAAAATACAAAGCCTGCTTTTAATTGTCCAACTACTCTTAGGCATGGGGCCTAAGATTGTATACTCAAGTGTCATTACATTAGAGAAAACTGATTGTATCGTTTTCTAGGTATCAACTACAAATAGCTTCCCAGCTAGGGTGAGACTGTGTGTCCACTCTCCTTGCTCCTTACTGGAATTTTGTCTGGCTTGAATCTGTGCAGGTGTTGTTCATTCTGTTAAAGTCTCTTTGAGTTCCTATGTGTACCAGGCCTGTTGTGCCTGGAAGATACTGTTTCCTTGGAATCATCAATTACATATGGCTTTTAAAATCTTTCTATTCACTCTTCTGCATAGATGCGAAACTTTGAGGAGAGAGGTTTGATACAGGCATCCCACTTCGGGCTGAAAAGTGTCTTGTGAGTCTCCCTGTTAGTGATCATATACTAGAAAAGGAAGCTTGTCTGATGCAAGAATAGTGATGCAGGCATCTATGGTTACAGCAAGTGTCATTAGGAGACACTTCACTGCCATGCTCGCTTAACAGAATTATGACAGTAATGTTTTTGCCTACGACCATGATTTAGGTAATCTCAAGATTTTTTTTTTTTAAGTTAGAGCAATCTTTTTTAAAATTCTTTATTAATTACACTTTATTCACTTTGTATCCCCCCGTGGTTCCCTCCTTCCTCCCGTCCCAATCCCTCCCTTCCTCCACCCTCTGCATGCATGCCCCTCCCCAAGTCCACTGATAGGGGAGGTCTTCTTTTCCTTCTTTCTGATCCTAGTCAATTACGTCTCTTCAGGAGTGGCTGCATTGTCTTCTCCTGTGGCCTGGTAATGCTGCTTCCCCCTCAGGGGGAGGTAATTAAAGAGCAGGCCAATCAGATCATGTCAGAGACAGTCCCTATTCCTATTACAATGGAACCCACTTGGATACTGAACTGCCATGGGCTACATCTGTGCAGGGGTCTTAGGTTATCTCCATGCATAGTCCTTGGTTGGAGTATCAGCCTCAGGAAAGACCCCTGTGCTCAGAATTTTTGGTTCTGTTGCTCTCAAGATTTTTTAAGGGTAACTTTATTTGTATATTTACTTATTATAATTTATTCACTTTGTATCCCTGCTGCAGCCCCCTCCTTCATCTCCTCCCAGTCCCACCCACCCTCCCTCTTCTCCCCTATGCTCTTTCCCTAGTCCCCTGATAGAGGAGGACCTCCTTCCCTTCTATCTGACTCTATCTTATCAGGTCTCATCAGGATTGGTTGCATCATCTTCCTCTGTGTCCTGGCAAGGCTGCAAACCCAGAGGAAGGTGATCAAAGAGCCAGCCACTGTACCCTTTACTAGGGAGCCCACTTGGAAACTGAGAAGCCAATGGGCTTCCTTTGAACAAGGGGTCTAGATCATCTCCATGCGTGGTCCTTGATTGGAGTATCAGTCTCTACAGGCCCCCCCTGGGCCCAGCATTTTGGGCTCTGTTGTTCTCCTTGTGGAGTTCCTGTCCCCTCCAAGTCTTTGTATCTCCCTCTTCTTCCATAAAGATTCTGGCACTATGCTCAAGTTTGGCTATGAGTCTCAGTATCCCCTTCTATACTCTGGTGGGTAGTGTTTGCAATGATCTTTTAAAACTTTGGTTTCATAATTTTATAATTTACAGGACTTTAAAGTCCAAACTTTTTTTTTTTTGTTATGAACTGCTTTGAGGGACGATAGTAGAACACAGGCAACATGAAGAAGAAAGGAATAATAGAGAAGGCAGTTTAAATCAGGAGAGCAATGGGATGGTTGGACTGAAAAAGGAGTTGGAGAATGGGATAACTGAGGATCTTTGAAAAAACATACTGATGCCTATTGATTAATAAACCTCTTGCATCCATATATACATACATTGGTACATACATACCGACACATACTCATGGAAAATCATTAGTTAGAGTCAGCCTTTATAGGCTGTACACTCATCTGCGAAGATTGCAAACTAGAAGACCAGCACGTCTCTTAGACTTCTGATCAAAAGTGTCCCAGACATCCTCAACGCAAGGCAGACTATTTCTGATGCTCCTATTTGTGGAGAAGAACTTGATAAGACCCCCATTATTAAAGACACCATACGCCATGTCATGGGACATGGAGAAATCAAATTAGTACTGACCTGAAAATATTTCTCTTCACTTTTCTGGAAGGTTCTATGTAGGTTGCCATTAAGAAAATTTAATCAACATTCATAAAAAAATGTTAACTCTATGTTGCAAAATAATGATCAACATGGAAAGATAAACCCATGAGTATAATAATAACATAATATTACGGTTTTTTTAAAAAAACACAGGAAATTTGTTTTTATCTTTGTTTTGCTTTCACAGTTTTTATCTGTGCTGGTTAAATGATAAAACATTATAAACTAAGTTATTTAAATAAATGTAGCTGCCAAAATACCTCAAATAAATCTGTTATATAAAGACTCTTACAAAGTTTAAAAACCATTTAGTCCTTATTCCTATTTTACAGTGCCAATGTAAATTATACATTAGCCAAATATGTATAAGGCCAAAATGTGTAAACTGTCCAATTAACTTTTTCGAGCAAACAAAATGGGTTATGAGGGAAATTGTAAGAAATTGAAGGGAAAATGAAAAGCCATGTAAGGTAAGTACTGTCAGCAACGACCAAAATCTGCCAAGTGGGAAAACAAACTAAAATGACAGCGGTCATCTCTTTCTTATTTCTTTGCTACCTCATCTGTTGATTATGTCTTTTATTTCGTCTTTTTGTGGTAGACACTGGGGCTGTAATAATCTTTAATCACACACTGTACTTAATACATCAGCTGTCTCTACACCGTTCAGAAAAATGCATCATTCACTTTAGGCAGACTGTACTAAGGACTTTAAATGGCCCTGTTGTTTTTTTTTGTTGTTTGTTTTTGTTTTTGTTTTAATGATTTATTTTTATTCGAGACTATAATATTTATGTCATCTTTCTCTTTCCTTTCCCTCCTTCAAACCTTCCCATATACCTCTTCTTGCTCTCTTTTGGTTGGTTACATGGCCTATTTTTTCATTACTTGTTGTGACATGAGCATATGTACGCAGAGCATATACATACGTATTCTCAAATATAACATGCTGCCTGCTTAATTAGAGTAAATAGTAGATGTATTTGAAATGTCTTTATTTAATATTTTATTATAAATAAAAAACTAAGAAAGTAGTTCCAATTATCAATATTTTACAGAAAAAGAAACAAAGGTTCATAGCTCCTTAATATATTTTAAGCTTTGTGAGCCTGAAATCAGAGAAGAAAAAGGTTGGGTCAAAGATCTAGTAATGCTAGACATTAAATTTCAGGGAAAAAACCATCACATCTGTTCACGATGCCTAACCTGGTAATTGGGGTGACTTTGCTTGCCCAATTAGGTATTGTAAAGACCTAATGAAGGAAGGAAATCAGCCAATGCAAGGTATTGAGCATTCGGAAGATGATGCTTTTTTACTTCTTGCCACTGCTGTCTGCTGGCACAGAATTATCTTCCCACTACTTCACAGCTGCTCTCATTTCTAGCATCAGGGATACTCTTAGTTTTCAGTGTTTCAACTGTCTTTCCTTTCATGGAACTGACATGGCACACGTGCAACGATCAAAGCTGTAAGTATTTAGCATAAGCTACATGCTCAGATTTGACAGCTCCAAAGTGACTTCACTTCCAGACTGGGCTTGGTGTCTTGAGAAATTAGCATTCTGCAGGATGTTCTACATTCAGGGATGAGCAGCTCATGCAGTCTCTCACTGTGCAGGGGACACTGAAACAAACTGCTGCCTTAGTTATGTATTTCTTTAAAGCTGACATTTTCAGAAAGAAGCTTATTAACAGTAGTTAATTCAAAAGATAATCACTCTCTACAGTTGGCCAAATGGTAGCCTTTGGTGAAAGGTCACTTACTGTCACCCCGAATAAAAGACACCAGGAACTGAACACTCTTCTCCCCTAATAAGACTGTTCTCTCATTAACAGTATAAATACAGTTACACACATTTAGTGAAATGAAAAAATCTATTTGTTTCAATGCAATAGAATTTGTATGACTTGTCATTTTTAAAACATATTAATCTCACTCATACATCAATCCAAAGCCAATTTTGGCAATGCTTCTTATTGCCATATGAGCAAGAAATAAAGGTTTATTATTACCATATAATAATGTTAGTGATTTTTTCCAGTGCCAGTAAATGCCTTCTAATCAAGTTGTATTTTATAATCTCATTTGTCATTATTAGAAAGATAACACATTGAATAGTTGCTTATTTAATATTTTATGTGTATGGGTCCTCTATCTGCATGTACACCATATGTCAGAAGAGGGCACCAGATCTCATTATAGATGGTTGTGAGTCACCAGGTGGTTGCTAGGAATTGAACTCAGTACCTCTGGAAGAGCAGACAGTGCTCTTAACCTCTGAGCCATCTCTCCAGCCCTGCTTATTTAATATTAAGATTATTGAATTTAAGATCTACCACTATCTAATATCTCTTATAATGTTGCAATTCTCCTGAATGCTTCTTATCAATCACCTAGGAATTTATGCATTAAAAGTAGTAAAAAGAGGGTGGAAGAGATTGCTCAGGTATTAAGAGCTCTTCTTGCTCTTGCAGAGGACCCCAGTTTTAGTTCCCAGCACTCATGTGGTTAACTTTACAACCATATGTGATTTTGGTTTCAGGAGATCAGATGATACCCTCTTCTGACCTTGTGGGCACCAGACATGCAGGAGATACACTTACATACATGCTGGCAAAATACTCATACACATAAAATAAATATGTCTAAAAGAGTTTTAAATTACAACAAGAGAAGCATACCATTGCTTTTTTAATTTTTTAATATAATTTATATTTATTACAATTTATTCACTTTGTAACCGAGCTGTAGCCCCACCCTCATCCCCTCCCAATCCCACTCTCCCTCCCTCATCTTCTCCCATGCCCCTTCCCCAGTCCACTGATTGCAGAGGATCTCCTCCCCTTCCAACTGACCCTAGCCTATCAGGTCTCATCAGAACTATCTTTCATAGTTTTCTTCTGTGGCCTAGTAAGGTTGCCCACCACCCTACCTCAGGAGGAAGTGATCAAACAGCCAGCCACTGACTTCATGTCAGAGACAGCTCCTGTTCCCATTACTAAGAAGCCCATTTGGAGACTGAGGTGGCATGAACTACATCTGTGTAGGGGTTCTAGGTTATCTCCATGAATGGTCCTGGGTTGGAATATCAGTCTCAGAAAAGACCACTGGGCCCAGAATTTTTGGTTCTGTTGCTCTCCTTGTGGAGTTCCAGACTCTTCCATGTCTTTTATCTCCTCCTTCTTTCATAAGATTCCCTGCACTCTGCCCAAAGTTTGCCTATGAGTCTCAGCATCTGCTTTAATAACCTGTTGGGTAGAGTCTTTCAGAGGCCCTTTGTGGTAGGCTCCTGTCTTGTTCCTTGTTTTCACCTTCTTTCCATGTCTATCCCATTTACTTTTGAATGAGGAATGAACATCTTACCCAGGGTCCTCCTTTTCGTTTAGCTTCTAATGATACTCTATTAATGTGGTAAATCTATGCACATGGAAAACTAATTTTAAGTGTACTTCAGATTTTTTTTCCATGTAACTGTTAAATGCTTAGTTATCTCCAATCTTCTATATTTACTTTCATAATAACCTCTTCTTAGTTTTTTGGAAAGTTATGATTTACATTTATGACAATAATTTTCCTATTTGCTCAACAATCCTTTATTATTACCACTTATGATCATTTTTCTTGGACAATGTTTCCTTATTTGAGCCACATGCCAGATCTCCCCTAAGGAAGAAGCATCAAAGTGTTGTTTCCAACTGGTGAAATTTTAGCTACTCCCCGAGACATTTTAGAATATAGTCCTCAAGAGCTATCTCCTTGGAGCAGATTGCTAGGATTAAATGAAATGATATTTACATAAACTGTGGCTGCTGTCACAAGACTGTAACTTGAGCTAGTCTGGAGGCTAAGGAATGGAGATCAAGGTATCCTTGGGTTCCAGAGTAAGTGCACAGTCAGGACAACTTGGTAAGAGGCTATCTCCAAATAAAAAGGAAAAAGATACAGGTCAGTGCTAAAGTGCAAACACAAGGCTCCATGTTCAACCCGAAGCCCATGCACACACACAAACATCTATAACCAACAAATGCTATTTCCTTTGTTGTCATTATAGGCTAGAAAAGTTACAAATAATCTAGGAAAATGTAATAGCAATAAATGCCTTCCCTGAAGCCATGCCCTAATCTTATCTTTTTCATCTCAGGGGTAGTCACACATTTAAACCAGGCATATTTTCAACCAATATTGACATTAATCCCTGCTATATCTTAACATAATGTCAAACTCACACTCTACTCAGGGAACAAAGAAATTATGAAAGCAAGAAAATAAATAGATAAATTTAGATAACTCTTAGCCTAGAAAAATAAAGAAAATTATATAACAAAATACATGGCTGCTTTACAAAGAGAGTCAGGGAATCTGGCTGAAATTTAAAAAAAGAGATATTTAAATGAAATAATATGTAGTTTAATAAATGGAATGAATTGCTCAGCAGACTTAGACTATTTCTAAAACCACCATCTTCTTCATGGCGTTCACCTGGGCTTCATGACTGGGTAAGAGCTGAAAGTGAGTGCAGGACCTTTAAAGACTTGCATGTGATCTTGGAAGTCCAAGAGGCTAGCCTTCAGTAGGTGACCATTTAACATGATAATATTCATTAAGTGCAACGTATTGTTCTGTATATTTTTTGTAAGTAGGTAAGCCATGAGCAGCCCAGGGCATTAACAATTTATTTCTCTTATTAAGAAACCAGAGACCAAGAGACAGAAATCTCACAGTAAACTTGCTGTTCCTCTGCCTCTTGCAATCTCCCTGGCCTGCCTACTGCTATAGTCCCTGAGCCTGATGTGTACTGTAAATGTGTCAGAAGAAATAGAGGCCATGAATTTGATGGGGATGATAACTAGGAATGGATACAGGAAGGAAAGAGAAAGTGAGGAAATGAAGTAATTATATTTAATTTAAAAAATAGAGAAATTGCCTAAATTGTTGCCATACATTTACAGAAATTTATTGAACTTCATGAACTAGACTGCTATTAATGTGTATGAATTTATGTGTGTATATATATTTGCAATATGTAATAGATGATAGATACATCTATCAATCTTCATTGGACTACCTTACCTTATTCTGACTTATTAAAACAAAAGCTAAGTTTCAGATTGGTAAAACTCTTAACTTTTCCTTTCCATATTTGTCATAATTCCTTCCCTTTAATTTATTTTTTGGAGCTGTCTTAACCACTTTACTATTATTCACAGGCAACCAATGACTTATTCTTGATTTTTTTGTCCAAGTCCAGAGAGTAGGATTCATCATGGGATTCTCAAACAAAACCTTTTTTAAGGGCCATTATGATAATGTTTTCACAGAGAGTGTTTACTAGCATGCTAAAGTATTTGAAAATGAAAAGGCCCACTATTTATAAAACTGATCAAAAGTATTTCAGAAAAAAAAATATAATGGGGCAGTGAGCCAATAAACAGTGAAAGCCAAAAGATACCTTTTGCCTGAAATGCTTCATGTAAGAAAACAGCTTCAGTGACACTCTCAAAGGAGAGTACAAGATATATCACAACATTCATGATCAGCACAGAACAGAGCTGTACTTAAGACACAAAGCTGCCTGAAATGATAAATTGTGATCAGTAAAACACATCTAGTTTAGGGTGGCTTTGCACAAGCCAAGTTTTATGAAAAATAATAGCATCTTCAAATCAATTCTCAGAAAGTAAGTTCAATTGTAGAGTTAGTATAATTGCAAGTCACAAATAAAGATTTTAAAAATCTTATTTAATGTGAAGGCCAATAGTAATACTTGCCTACACATTTTGCAGTCAAAGCCTTTGGTGAATACAAAGAAGCTAAAATGAAAAATGTTACTGGAAAAAGCACACACACAGGCACACAAACACACACACACAGGCACACCCAACCTGAGAAAATCCAAACAAGCAAACTAAAGAATAACAACAAAAATACAAAAGCATGATGCTAAAGCCCAAAGTAAACACACAAATACATACTTAACCATGTTTTAGGATCACATAAATACATTAAAATGATGTTTTAATGTCATAAAAAGCCAAACAATTGCTCTGGCTAACTCTAGACTTCATAAAGTAGTTTGAAAGAGGGAACAAATTATTAAAAAACAAACTTTACTCGCTATGATTACTTTTCACAACTTGGAAATGGGTGGGAACCCATGCAGCGTTCTTGTTTACTGTGTTTCCTTGTGATTTAACTATCTCTTGGGTAGCCTGCAACCCAGAGAACTAAACTTAGGACCTTTGGCAAGACAAGGTATTTAAAAGGTTTGCTAGCTTGTTTCTATGACATAAAGTTGTGTATAAAATTTCACTAGGTAGCTTGAGTTTTTAAATATTTTAATACATTACTCATTCCCCATTTGGTGCTACAGTTGTCTATGAAACAGATAAATTTCAAGAATATATAGAAATGAATTCTATTGGAAGCTATATCAATTATAGTGGGAGAAATCAGTTATAGTGGGAGAGCTGTTGCCTTAACAACATAAAGCCACCCAAAATCCTGTTGATAAGTACAATTATGGAGAAATGCAAATCTATTAGCTTATGTTTTCAAAATCACAGATGGATCCCTTAAAATGTTAACATCAGCATTTGATTGCTAGATTTGTTTAGATGTTGAGGTATTGTGATTTAAATATTTCATTGGTCAATTAATCAGTATTTTATTGATTTATTATTTCACATAAAGAGGGAGAGTAAATAAAATCTTGACTATTTAAAGCTGACATTGTTTTATGAAACTGAAGCTTTTACCACTCACATCAACCCAGATTACTACTTGAGTCAGTTCTGAAATTATCTTTTCTTGTCTTAGTTTCTCTGCTTGAGTTTTCTGCCATGCTCCAACTTCTCATTCTCTTTGTCAGCAATATAAGTACCATCCCTAAATAATTTCTGATTTTACTAAGTATTTCCATTTCCTTTAATGACTTGAAGCTACTGTCTGAAAGTAAAATACACTTGTTTAGTGGTACTCTGGTCCACATGTGGGTCCCTTGGGCCCACATTTTTGTCTCTCTTGCTGTCCTTATGGAGCTCCTGTCCCCTCCAGTTCTATCTCCTCCTTTTTTCATAAGATTCCCTACACGCTGCCCAAAGTTCAACTATGAGTCTCAGCATCTGCTTTGATAACCTGCTGGATAGAGTCTTTCAGAGGCCCTCTGTGGTAGGCTCCTGTCCTGTTCCCTGTCTTTGACCAGTTCTGATGTCCATCTGGTTTGCCCTTCTGAATGAGGATTAAGCATCTTCGTGGGGTCCTCTTTGTTGCTTAGCTTCTTTAGAAATATAGATTTAAGTATGTCTATCCTATATTATATGGCTAATATCCACCTATAAGTAAGTGTATACCCCGTGTGTCTTTTTGCTTCTGGGTTACCTCATTCAGGATGATCTTTTCTAGTTCCATCTATTTGCTAGAAAATTTCATGATTTCCTTGTTTTTATTAGCTGAGTAGTATTCCACTATGTAAATATACCACAATTTTTGTATTCATTCCTCTGTTGAAGGACATCTGGGTTGTTTCCAGAATAAAGCTGCTATGAACATAGTTGGGTGAATGTTGTATGGCTGAACATCTTTCAGATATATGCCTGGAAGTGGTATAGCTGGATCTTGAGATAGCACTATTCCTTATTTTCTCAGAAAGCACCAGACTGATGTGCTAAGTGGTTGTATCCCTTAAAGAAAAGGGATGAGGCTTTGAAAGCTCCAGATGGAAAAGAGAAAGAGGAAAAAAAGATATACACAGATATATAGAATGAGACAAACATAGAGATAATGCCCAAGTACATACTTTATTCAGACTAAACTTGAGACCTAAGCTTAAACCTAAATCATCACTAGTATGAGCAACAGAACAAGAAAATTTGAACACAGGGAACTTCCCAGAGACTCATACTCCAACCAAGGACTATTCATGGAGATAACCCAGAACCCCTGCACAGATGTAGCCCAGGGCAGTTCAGAGTCCAATTGGGTTACATAGTAATGTGAAGAGGGACTGCCTCTGACATAATCTGATTGGCCTTCTCTTTGATCACCTCCCGCTGGGGGGAGCAGCCTTACCAGGCCATAGTAGAGGACAATGCAGCCACTTTTGATGTGAACTGACAGACTAAGATCAGAAAGGAGATGAGAACCTCCCCTATTAGTGGACTTGGGGAGTGGCATGCAAGCAGAGGGAGGAGGGAGGGTGGGATTGGGAGGAGAGGAGGGAGGGGCTTATGGGGGATGCAGAATGAATAAAGTGTAATTAATGAAAAAAAAAGATATTTGGCCTAAAGTAAAGAGGCTAGTGAATGATGATTTAGTGCAGACAAGTTTTGAATGAATGCTCAGCCTTTAAGATCTAGAAATAGAATAATGACACACACACACAAAAAAAACATAAGGAACAAATTAAGCAAAAAAGAAAAGAACTATTAAGAAATCATACTGGTTTAGAACTTAAAAGATAAAGAAAACAAAAACATATAACAGCCACAACATATGTGTAATAGTAAAATGAGACTGTTATTATTGATATTAACTTGTAAGTATATATGTGTATATCAATAACCACTGTTGATGTTTGTGAATTAGAAGTTGTTTCTTTGTGACCTCCAAAATGAAATCAATATTTTCAAGTTGAAGCCATTGTCAAAAGATTGTTATTTATGAAAAGAATAACAAACATCAACTCTGACACTATCCCCAGGAGTGAAATTAACTGATGGACAGAGGAGTCTTTCCCAGGGATTTTGGCAATAAAAAAGCTCAAGCAAAGATTATATTCAAGTTTAGTAAATACACTTGACACAGCTTTTCACTACAGTGCTACTCATAGTTGAGGCTATATGTAGGCAATTTTCTTTCATCTTTATTTCTTTCAATTCCCTAATGACCCTTTCCCAGATCAGCACACAAACCAGTGGGTCATAGGTACAGGTAGGTAGGGAGATATTATGAGAAGGCAGAGAAAATGAAACCATGTCCCTCACTATGGCTTTATTGACTTTCTACCTTGTCAATTTGTAAAATTCTGTTGCAGCTGTGATTTGATAAAGTGAACGTTACTCCGGTTACCTCAAGTCTCAGTCATCATTTTCAACCTAAATTACGTTTACTAGTTACCCAGTCCGTATTTTGAAAAGTCTTGAGAAAAATGAGACGGTGGGAGAGAAGGGGAGCATGTATCAGGGAGGAAAAATGAATCTTAATGAAATGAGCCTAAGCACTGAATTACCTTAGACAGACTTCTGAGACTTTCATGCTTCAGTGTTCTTATAAGGAAAAACATAAATTAATTAAATGATTTTTTCAGCTATATTGCCCAAAGCATGTGTCCTGTCCAAACATGGGATAGCTTAGGCTGTGTTTGGGGGCTTCTTATGACTTAACTGTCAGCAGATGCCATTCTTTGACTGCAGTTCTCCTAATTTCCAGAAGTTTCCCCTTCGTGTTGCAATTTACATTGGAGACCTTGGATTCTCTAAGGTGTTTGGTGGTTGATTTGGGTTTTGCACCCACCGTGCCATCTACTGTTCTTGACAGCAGCCTTGATCCAAATGCAAGCATTACCGGCTTTGCTCTTTAGAAGGCAGAAGAAATGCATAGGATTAGTTGGCCACCACTAATCGGTGGTTCTGGTCCCAAACAGTCAGGAATACTTGAAGCTTCCGATTCTCTTCTTCAGCTCTGCAATTGCTACACTGAAGTTCAGTCTTTAAGAGTAATGTTTATTTTGATGAAGTTGGGAAGCATTGTTTTGAGGGAAAAGAATATTTAAAATCTGACTGACAAGTTATATGTCAGTATGGGATGAGAAAATTATTCTACTAAGATGATCAAGAATGCAAGTGAAACCAAGGTATGAAGTGATTCTGCTTTGGATTCTTCCAAAGAAGAGGGTTCTGAGCAAAACTAAGATCTAAGTAAACAACCACGTGTTTGAGAAGCTGTTCTGTTCTTATTTGCATCTCTGAAAGTACCTTATTATGTTTCTAAATCATTTTCTGATGTCTGATCTTCCAGTCTCTGGAGACAAGGTAAGAATTCGGTTATCTCTTGAATAACTTTATTAAAAAAAAAAAAACCTCCTCACCCGAACTTGTTCTATTTTCTAAACCATTGCTCTCCTATAAGCCCTGAAAACCCAAAATTCAATTGAGTAAAAACAGTGTTTAAAATTCAGATCAGCCCTGTATTTCACTTCCTTACTTCTCGTAAAGTGTCCTTCCAACCTCAGCGCTGCCATAATTCAAATAAATGCTGATATGTTTCTTTAGGAGCTCCTTATTTCTTCTCATCTCTAAAAAGGTTTCAGCAATTCGATCTGCTCTGCAGCTGATGTCAAACATAGTTATGCCGGCTGACTTCATTTATTAAGCACTATTGAAAAGGGGGGAAGCCAAATAAATCCCGTCTCCACCTATACATAATTGAAAGTTCTGTGAGGTGTTTAAGGAACATCTATCCCTTTTGATTCCTTTAGAGTCATCAAGTGCTTTGTATAAAATAACAACCAGAGAAAAGTAGCTTTCAACTTTCAGCCCTTGACTCTTTTGCCCAGCTGACACCTAGGCACTTGCTTTCTTCAGGAGATACAGCCATCTATTCCACTAACTTACCTAACTACTAAGCAAGTACATTTAACACCAATGGCTTTTAAGCCAACTGCACCTGAGATTTAGTTGCATTTTATCTTTAATTTTTTGTTGCCTTCCCCCCCAACCCTTTAACTGTCTCTCTCCTGCCTAAGCCTTCAATGAGAGCTACTGATGGCCTTGCTCTGCACTTCAGAAGGCTGAACGTACCAGCTAACCCTACCTGTTGGTTCAGGCATTAAGAAGTCATCTCAAAATGTTCTCGCAATCTGTCTGCCCATTTTCACTCAGTCAGAATGTAGTTATTGCTGCCTAAGGCAAAAAGAAGCAACAACAGAAGACAGAAAAAATTAATTTTAAGTTCAAAATACAAAGTAATATTTCACTATGTGAAATAACCTCTTTCTTGTTTGTTTCCTTTGTCTTTTGCTAACATCCAGATAAGATTAGGTCATCCTCTTACATTGATATTTTGTCAATAGTTCCACTGTTAAAGGTCAAATTAGGTGTTACACATTCAATACTTGCTATTGGTTCAATACCATCATCTGGTTAGCTCTTCACATTCCATACTCTCACAGTGCTGACACAGTTCAACTCTGGGGCCTCCATGCTTTGGGTCAGTGCTCCTGTATTTTCTTTATCAGCCAACATTACTCACTGGAAGCAGAAACAGACCATGTGTGTTCCAGATAAGATTCTGTTTCTCTGACATCTACCTGTCGGGATGAGATTAATCCAAGCTGATCTCATCAACACTTTTGAAAACTCTTTCAAAATCCTTCTTTGTATATAGGACACTACTTCAATAAGTGTAAGGGGTTCAAATGTGGGATGATGAACAAAAAATACCTACATGTTACCCTACAAGCAGATTCTTTTTATTATTTTTTTGAGCTCCTAAGATCACTAAGTAATCTACTGGATCTAATAGATTCATGCATTCTATCTATGTATATGTGTTTTTATTGATGGACCAGTATGACTAAGAAGCATAGATCAAATCATCTTTACCTCTGCATCTCCAGTGATGGTCACAGAACCTGATGCTCTATACACAAAACTGTATGATTGGCAAAGTCTCAAACACAACTGAGATTAAAACTATTGCATTTGTAAACTCAAAGCCTCTCCACTGTTTACCGATTGAGATGAGTTGATCTCTATTTGCTTTTTAAAGATTATGGATTTATAGCAAAATCTGCTTCCAAGCCAGCCATTTTCAAGACTGAGAAATATAGACATTGAGTCATATACCTCTCTTCTATGGGTATTAGATGATAATTTAGCTCCACTCACTTTTCCCTTCAGCCATCAAACCTGTTATTATATTTATTACAGTAAAACGCAGTATGGAATAGACTTCTCTTATCTCTGCAAATTGCGAGAGTCTGAAAACTGTTTCATAAGAAACCTCAATTCTGTCCTCTTTAGAAAAGATATGAGTTTCTTATAGTTACATTTATTTGTAAATACTGTACTTAAAGGTTGGTCATGACATTAAGCTACAGTATGATTTCACAATTATTTTTTTAGGGATTTTTCTTCAACTTCAGGAAAACTTCTTATTTGTACATTACTAAAAATGGAAAAAATAAGTATATTTTAACAGATTGATGATTTTGTTCAAGTAGTTTAACAATGATGATATTATAATGACTTGATACTTATTAGTGAACATCTAATTAACAAACATATAGTTGACTATGACAAAAGTGACAGTTTTTCAATAATTTTTTATTGATTTGTAGCATATTACACAGATTTCAGTATAACAGGGTTTGGAACATGCTTGATCAATACTGTGAAAAGCAAAGGGAGTCTGGATTATTTACTGCTAACTGACTGTGATTTTCTGTGTGTGTAACTCATCAGCAGCATCAGGGGGAAATAACAGGCATCAAGAGCTGCAGAGCTTGGCACTCTTGGTCATATTTCAGTGACAGGATTAGATTTTATAGCTGAGTCTTGACTCACTGTTTCCCTCCTTTGCCAGATATAAAATGGAAGAGCACCAACTTCATTAGCTGTTTCTAACAGCAGACTGTAGAGAGAGTCTCTAATGTCTACCATGCGAGACAAACGGGGTTCCTTCACAATGCAGCCTCTCATGTCTCCTGGCTCAAAAGTCCATTCATTACAACTGCATACACCATCAGCAAACAGTCCTTGTACATCTACACTTGAAATACACAAAATTCATAAATGTTAAAGAGAGCTTCCAAAGAGAATGGCCATATCATTATTTCAGTGGCAATGAATTAAATTAAATAGTTGTTAGTTTTTTGGTTCTTCTTCTGTTTGGCTGTTTATAAACGAGATAGTTTATTTGGAAGTATGGTACAAAAAGCATGATTCTAACAATTATTTAGAACAGTAACAAAATTAGAAAAAGTAACTATAAAAAATCAGAAACCCTAAACCTAGATCAATGGCTAGAGTAAAAGCTAGTAGAATTCATATTTCTCTCATGCAAATAGACATTAGAAAAAAATGGTGTGGGAGTGGTTATAGAGCAGGCCACAGCAATTTTTTAATTTAAATTAAGAAACTGAACATAAATGGAAAATAAATGAAATTATTTACTAGAAATGTTACAGGTCAAAACAAACCTTAACTCAGTTTCATATGCATAAACTTTTTAGCACAAACACACTTTTCTTTAAACACAAAATGTACTATTAGAAAAACCTAGACACAACAAAGCTTTGACCTGACAAGAATAATGCAAAAGGGAATAAGGTATGCATAAGCAAAATAAGCCCCATGTCTTAGTCAGTGTTCTATTGCTCTGAATAGACACTGTGACCACAGTAACACTTATGAAGGAAATTGTTTAAATGGGGCTGGCTTACAGTTTCAGATGCTTAGCCCAGTATTGTCATGGTGAAAAGCATGGTGGCATGTAGGCAGACCTGGTGCTGGAGAGTCACTGAGAGTTCTACATCTGCTTCCAAAGGCAGTTGGAAGAGAGAGATACTGGGCCTGGCATAAACATTTGAATCTCCAAAGCCCTCCCATGGAATACACTTCCTCCAACAAGGTCATACCTGCTTATCTTCATTAAGTAGTGATATACCCTAGTGACCAAACATTCAAATAGTTGAACTTATGAGGGCCTTTAATATTTAAATGGTCACCCCGATTTAATATGTGCTACACTGGGATAGAAAACATCTAGGGATAAGTAGTCATTAATTTATGAGAAGCAATACCCTTCAAAAATCATCTGATTGTATTCATAAGTTAATAATGTGTGCCCAAAATTCAGCACACTACTAAGAAAAAACTTAGTCTACTGCTATTAGAAATATGATCATTCTACATGCAAAAAAAATATTTTCTTGTCTCCTAAGTTAAGAAATTGAATTCTTCCAGAATTCTATTATTATTTGGGAGATTTTTTTTTCTACCATTATATATTCAGCAAACCCAAACTTTCTTTTATCTCCTTCATGTTGTGCAAATGTGTAAGCTCTTAAAATCCAGTGCCGCTGAGAGAAGATTCATCTGTTCTTAAAGAAGAAAAATAAGAGGAATGAAGACTCATTGATCCAGTGATGCAGGCCTCTTTAGTCTGGCAGTAGAGTACAACCATAGCTGTGATGTTCCCAGCTGAGCTTCGTCAGCACTACTACTCACCTAAGCTTACTTCTGCATTTCTTCTTTTTCTCCTTTATGCTAGACTTCATAAATTATAAAGGGAACATTCTTAATGTGCCTGGGCAATGACCTTTACCAAGAAAGCCATAGCTCCTATGGGAGCAGACCTTGTACTCACAGTCACTTACCTGACAAGGGTCAAACTTTCTCAAATGCATTTTTCTTAGTCAAGGTTCTAAGAAATCAGAAAATCATCATTTTAGAGAAGTCTATTTAAGTGGATTTTTTTTAACCTTGCAGTAAGGTGAGAAGAGGTTTACATAACCATGAGTATCTACGGACCATAGTATAAAAGTTCAAGACCACTCTACACAAGTCTTTGACAGGAGCTAATTTATCTTTAGTTTGATGAGATCATGTAACTTAGATTTGTTTATGTATGGCTATAAACTTCACAAACTATACAAATTATTTTAATTTAGTTAGGTATTTTCTTTCTTTAGCAAAGGTATTATAATTCCTTTTTGGGTTGTCAATATAGTTTTAATTCTGTTGCTGTGTTAAAACATCTGGCCTTAGGAGGAGAAAGTTTATTTGGCTTACAATTCTAGTCCATCTTTGAAAAGAGATAAAGGAGGGAATTCAAGATAGTCAAGAGCCTAGAGAAATCTATTCCCTTGTGGTGTCTGCTTTCCCCTATCCTGTAAAGTGGAGACATTCTTGACAAGGAAATGCTGCTGCCCACCATGGCCTGAGTCTTCCTACATTAACAATAGAAGCAATCTCTCACACTCATGCCTACAGACCAATCTTTCTAGACAATTCTGAAGCTGATGCTCTCTTATCAAGCAACTCTTTCTTGTGAAAATTAGCATTTAAAACAAGTTAGCACAATTCTTTAGCAAAAATTCAACTTTCTTCTTTGATTGGTTGGTTGTTTTCTCTTATACCACAGTACTTTAATATCTATTAAACATTACGATCTAACATGTTGCTCTAAGAAGAAAAATATAAATTTCAAACTTTCTATTAAAGTATCACTTTGTACTAATATTTTTTTTTGTATGGAACACAAAGACAATTAGAATTTGAAACAATTACCCAGGTATGGGGCTAAGAAAATTGAAAAGGCAGAGACTGGGTACTCAAAAAGCAATAAAAACAAAAGCTTTTGCTGGAAACACAAATTCTTACAACTGCCAATGTAAATAACTCAGCATAAGATGAACAGCAAGAAAGTTAGTTCTTAATCTGATCAAGCAGGGTCTTAAACACTGATGTAGACATGATGAGATTTTACCCAGAAGCCAAAATGTGTAAAATCCACAATTGAATTTGGCCATTAGTACCCAAAATACACTTTCAAAAAGTATAGCATATCTGCTTTCTTTTGTTGCTTTAAAAGTAGAGGAAGCATGGAAATTTCTACTCAGTAAGTATGAGCAGATTTCATCAAGTTACTATACTATCAGGTAGGAAATAATTTTAAAAATACCCAACAAGCCGATCTCTTTGCCTTCATTTCAATGCATTTCACATGGGTGTCAAAGTAAGAATATGGGATGACAAAATGCCTACTTACAGGATAAGCAATCAGAGAAATGGAAAATCTGTCTATAAATGAGCATTCTATTATAGCTATTAAGTACAATATGAAAACAAAACAAAACAAAACAAAAACAAACCCCTTATAACACTGAAGTTGCATTTTTATAGAACCATTACCATTTTACTGTCATTGCAGCTAAGCGGTGTTTTTAAAACATATAAGAATGCTGTTTGAAATAAGGAGTTTCAGTAAACAAAGAAGGAAATATTGATTTTAGCAAGTGTCAAGTAGGTATGAACTTGAGAGGCCAAGTTCTATCAATTGCCAGGCAGGAGGGTATTGATCCTTGTTATATGAAGACAAAACATTTGGTCCAACTGTAGCCTACAGTAGACCCATGTGAGCTCACATAGAAAATAATAAGAAAGATTCACAATATAGCCAAATTTAGCAAATATCTACAAGAAAAGACGAATCTTCTATATTTGATTTATTAAATTAGCAAATTAAAAACATGCAAGTCTTATAAATTGTAAGTATGTAGCTGTAATCTATGTTGAATTATTCTTATGCTATGAAGCCTTGTACTGTTTGGAAAAGGTAAACTTCTATTTAGGATGAGAAATTAGAAAACAGGGGCCTATCTATTTGAAGAAATGAAACTTTGTAGGTAGTAATCTAAGAGGAAAAGAGAGTTGAATTTCTGTCATTTTCCTGGCTTGTTTTAATGCTCTAGCAGTAAGATATTTTGAAAAGATTCGTTTAAAATGTATTATGTATTTGTGTCAGACTATTCAATTTTAAAATAGCATCAAAGGGATTGCTTTTAACTAAGGGTTAGAGGGATGGATAGAGTAGAAAGATGGAACAATAAAGAACCAACAGCTCTGACAGGAAAAGACTAAAAGAGTATAGGTAAAATCTGGTAATATGTTCTCTGTGATATGACCACAAATCTAATTGAGAACTTACTAATTCTGGATGAAACTGCATTGCCATAAAGTAGTCCCTTAGAGAGAATCATCCCTGTGTCCATGATAGATACCAGCAAGGACATCCCAGCAAATGGGATGTACTCTCAAAGACTCAGCCCATCAAACACTATCTTTCTACATCACTGCTGTTTTCTTATTCATAAACAACAGGATATTGTCTCAATTATAGCTAAAATGTTTGTTATGCTTCCCTGTCCAAATGGGATTTTTCATTTCACATGTGTGCATTATATATCAAACATGGATGCAAGTAGCTGACTTCTAAGCTTACAATCATGCCTATACATCTAGGCCCACAGTAGGTGCCTGAAGATACAGATGGTTGAGAACCTTACATAGCCTAAGTGTTTCCCATGCATAATTAGAAATAATTTTATAAAGTACATGCAGTAATAGATTGCTAGTAATAATTAAAAAATAAAATGGCGATGAAATATGCAGTGGAAGTTATATGAATGTCTTTAGCTGTCTTTATTTCAAAAGGCATATTTGTATTGTTTTAACTCTCCCTCTCTTGGTGATGCGGCCAACAACACAATGCCTGTGGGGTGACAGGGAGTTAGGCAAGTGACACAGGCATATTGCTTGCCTGTGACTAACTGTAGTTAAGTGAAGCTACACAACAAAGCAAGAACGGTTGGCTGCACATGCCATTTGATGTCATAGCCACACCTTGTAGGAAATCTTTCCAGCAGGAAGATACTGCACACTTGAAACTGGGTCCATTCCCTAGGGGGTACATTTGAGTAGCATCTCTTAGAGAATGACAGGAGAAAGTGAGGGTGATGCTGTTAAAGACCATGTGCAATGCATGTGGCAGTTAGATGGCTATCGCTTCACAGATGACCTGACGGGTTACTTCTGCTAAAGAAACTCATGCTCCATGCTTGTTTTATTTTTCTGTGTAATAGCGGGCAGAAATTATTGTAAATGTCGGATACTGACCCTTCTATAGTTAGGAAAAAAAAAGAAAAAAAAAAAAAACAGCAAGTAATTCCAGGGAGGTTTAAGTGATTGGTAGAAAAAAATAGATCATGCCAAGACTGATAATGTCCAAGATTTCTGTTAATCACATGAATGCAATCATTTACATCTATCATCTAAATAATCTACATCTTAGAAACAAGATACATCTTATGAAACAACATATACCATGAATGTGTGTTGTATGAATGTATGAATGTATGCCTATATCAGAGGAATTGGGGAGGGACATGGGTGGAGAAGGGCAAAGGAAGGTGGGCTTGGGAGGGGAAGAAGGAGGGAGCTACAGGGGGGATACAAAGTGAATACATTGTAATTAATAAAAATTAAAATAAAAAAACAGTAATGTGAGTAGAAGGGGTGGTTTATTGATTGAGAGCATTAACCACTTTTGTACAGGATCTTGGTCCAGCACTCACAGCCACCAGGAATCCCAACTATTTCAGATCCTATAGCCATGACCTTCCTAGGAAACTGCAGGTAAAAGATATACATGTAGGCTTGTGCACACAAAAACACATTTACACACACACACACACACATTTAGAAACTAATGCAATGGTTTTAGGCACAGAAATTTATTTCACCATAGTGATAAACACCTTTTTTTTTTTGTTTTGTTTTGTTTTGTTTTCCCCCAAAACTTAGTTGTGGAATACTCAAGAGTTATCATGCTTGTAAAATTATAAAGAACAATGATAAAAATATATCATAAAATTAATTTGGATAGCATCATATACGTATATATACACACACACACATATATATAATAAATTAGATTAAGCATATAACAATTCTTCATATTATTATCTAGACACATTTTAGGAAAGAGCAAAAACATTAATAAGTGAGGATAATTTTATAAATGTTAGCTTTCCCATAGTAATGTGGTAATTTTCACAGTGATGTCTACAGTTCACATAGGATGCCTAAAGTTCATGTTTATTTTCTAAACCTAAGTATTTATTTAAGATATTTAAAGCCCACTGTAATTTAGCATTAACTTTTGCAATCAAGTGACCTCTAAATTAATACTTATAAAGCATTTATGGATACATAGGTTCTCAAAAAATTTAATTGGTATTGCTAGCATAAGAACACAAGTTCACAGTTTTGCTTGAAATTAAAAATGTTATTAAATAAGTACTAAATTTATTAATTAAACATGTCTATTAGCCAAAGATTATTAACTCTGATTAAATAATAATTCCAGTAGATCTTTTATGTCCTAGTCATCTCTGTATTATACAAAAATGCTGTTGGCCAATTTTATATTACTTCCCAGAGATAAGAGAAATTGTTAATTCATTGTATAAGTTTAAAACTCCAAAGTCTGACTAGGATTGTGCTTCCTCACGGGGAGACTTCTGCTGAGGACATCAGATGGGAGCTCATCATGCCAAAGCATGTACATGTCCCAAGCCAGAGGAGAGACTGGTATGCCATAATCTCTTTAAGCAACATGGCTGCTCTGGCAGGGAATCATATCTAAAAACCTAGGTCTGTGTGGTCTAGCTGGAATACAGGCGCATCTTAATAAGTACCCTTGTTCCCTCTGGCTGGCATATAGACAGAACACATCTTTAATCTCTCTGGCTGAAATTTAGTACACACCTTTACTACCAAACAATGACATCTAATTGAGGGAAGAAGTGACAAATCAGAGAAAGATTTGACAGTGTGTCAGAGATAGGATATGCCCAACTCACAAAAGAGATTGCTGCTTAAGGGCAGTGCAGAGAAAGACCAAGAGAATTCCTGGAAGCAAGAGGTCAGGAGGGCAGTTCAGTGGGGTTGCAGTTCACTTCATGGAAATCAGAGACAGTTTTTCCAAGGAGAACAATTCAGGTAGAAGCCAAGAGAAGCCAAATTTAATCACACAGATTGGAGAGGCGTTTTAAGCCAGATCAGCTGAGTTGAACCAGACAGCAGGTTCAGAAAGAGCTAGAAAGAGCTGAAAAGAGTAAGTCTCAGAGGCTGAAAACATTTTTAGGCCTAGGTTAGCAGACAGAGGCTGGAAGCTGAAGCCTTCAGGGTCTGAGTTTACAGATTATATTGTATGGAGTCTAGAAGGTTCCAGCCCTAGGCTGAGTGATAGACAGAACAAGGATAGAAATGCTTTAGGCTCAGCCCAAACCATACACATAAAGCTTGGGCATGGCTCTCATCTCATCCCCTCATCTTCGCCAATAAAAATGACATTTACGTACCTGTCCCTGATTACCTACAGACCTTCCATAAAGGACCTATCTCTTGAAGACCTGTACCAGTTTCAAATATTGTAACCTTTAAATTCTCAGGGGTACAATTAAACCATAATAATAATGAATGTATTCCATGGTAAGAGGCAATAATTACATACCTATAAAATAATTTGAAATATTTATTTTGATCTTGAAATTGAAATGAAAAGACAAGAAAGTGTTTGCCTAAAGAATGAAAATAACAATAGATAAACATCAGAAACTACAGAGTAAGAGCGATTAGAATGTGTGTTTTGGGGGCAGATGGCAAAGATGACACAGAGGCATAAAGAAACAGGTAAACAGACACTAGGCTCAAGAAATCTCATTTCTGTAAGGATAAAATAGACCCAGTAGTCAGAGCACATTTCTTTAAAATGAGGTTGTGAACAATGGTTAGGAATATATTAGATAGGAGAAAGAAGCAGCCATAAAGATCAAATTCCTATCTCTTAAGTTTCTACCTATGATAAATCCGAGACATTCATGAAATAGAGGCTCCAAGGAACTCCCTGATTACTTTTACAAATAGCTATAAATATTAAATATGGATTTTATGTTAGTTCCTTATACCAATAAATATTCAAAGCAGTTTAGTATACAAACTTTGAAGTGTTGTTTTCAATATATGCTTCAGTGTTTACTATTGGGTCTTAGTCTATTATTTGCCTGTTAATGTATAACAAATAGTTCCAAAAGCAGTGGCTTTACATAATAATAGTGTTGGGGATTGACCTCAGTGCTAGAACACCTGGCTACCATTTACAAAGAGCAATTAAATATAAGCCTTTTAAAACTACAGGGATCTGTAGGCCCGGCATTTTGGAAGGGTTCATCTGGTACACTGTGGCTCTCATTAGACACCTAGAGCTGCAGCTATTGAGAGGCTGTCCTGGAGTTAGCATTTGAAAGTAAGCATATTCAAGTCTGACAATATAATGCTATCGGCCAGACTCTTTACTCCATACTTTGAGCTTTTCATGAGACTGCTTGATTGTGCACAGGACAAGGATAAAAGGATTCTTTAGACATATCTGAGAGTTCAAGTTCTATGCGGCAGTACCTCATGTCTTAGCCTCACGACTTTCACCATTTCCTGTTCTCACAAGACATGGCCTGATGCAGTATGACAAGAAAAAACAAACAGTCTGCAGGTAATCAAAGATTATTAAGGGCTATAAAAGAGATAACTTACTATACATGGAGAGAATAAGGTATCACATTAATCTTCAAATCTTAGATCTATGAAATTAAGCTAAAAGTTTCTTTCTCTTGATTGTGTCATAGTAGAGACAGTTTTCTCTTGATTGTGTCACAAAAGACAATTTTCTTAAGTGCTTGATACCCAGCCATCTCAATGCTTTTAGCTTTCTTCTTTCCGGTTCATTCCTCTTATGTTGTTATATATCTCAGCAGTCTGCAAACATTTGACATTTCCTTACAATAAGACCTGGGGGTAAAAAAAACCTATAATACCTGGATTGAGTTGAGATTTTAACTCTTAGGAAGGATTTCAGTCAAGGGATATGACATATCTCAGTTGGAATATCTCCATCTATTTAATGAGAATACATGAAGTCATGCACGTGGATTTGCTTTCTGAACTAAAACATGATATTTAAATAATAAATAGTGAACCTATGAACTCTTGCACCTTACTTTTTTACCCTTATTGAAAATAAATTTTGTCCCCTGTTTATTGTTTCCCCCTCCTACTCTTCCCAGTTCCTTCCAACATCGCCTCCCTTCCAGAGGTACTCTTTTTCTGTCTTTCATTAGAAAACAAACAGGCTCTCAAAGATAACAATAAAACAAAATAAAGTGAAACAATAAAATAAGAGGAAATTAAAAGCTAACACATGGAAATTAGGGGAAAAAAAGAAAAGAGAGCAAGAATCAGATACCTACTAGTTTACCCATTCAGGTACTCCATAAAAACACTCAAGCGGAAGTCAAAATACACATGACAGGATCTGCTCTAAGCCTTAACACGCTGCCTCTTCTCTGAGTTCAAATGTGCCTTCAACATGCTGACTTAGAGGGCCTTGTTTTCACGGCATTCTCCCTCTGCTCTGACTCATTTACTCTTTCCACGTAATTATCTACAGAGTCCCCTGTGCCCTGGTGAAGAAATTTGATGGAGACATCCATTTATAGCTGAGCAAGACACTGATCTACGAGTATAATTGATAGGAACCATTTTATTACTTGTTCTTTTAATAGAAGAGCAATATTTGATTTTCCTCTACATTCCTGGGCTAGATGGTCTCAGGTTCTTTGTCACTCCAGCAGTGTCAGAGATGGGTTCCATTTCATGAAGTGGGCCTTAAGTAAATAAGATATTGATTGGTAACTCCTACAAGCTTTGTACCATGATTGCCCTAACATATCTTGCAGGCAGAACATCAAGTATTTGTGTTGGTGTTTGAATTTCTTTTTTTGGTAGTGTTCAGATTATCTTCCTGTACCAAGAATGCTAGAATGTAGAGGTAAGGGCTCTGCATATGCACAATCTCAACTTCTCCATATTTAATGAGTTATGTAGACATTGTCTTCAGCAATGGAGCTTTGCTATCAGTCAGTTTGTGGAGAACAACTTAAAGGCTTGGGTTGTTTGGGAATTCCATGGTGTATCTTTGGTGAACAGCTCAATGATAAGTAACCCAATCCTAATGCTGGAAGCTACATTTTGGTGACAAGAGATCGCCATTGGATACATCTTCCTCAGAATAGGGGAGCTTCCCTATCTCCACACTCCAGCTCATCTAGTCACATGAAGACTGAATTTGGCTTCTTCCCCTGTGGCCTGGCAGGGCAGTTCCATCAGGGGGAAGTGATCAAAAAACAGTTAATATAGCCAGCAAAACTTTCAGTCACAATAAATGAAAATGATAAGGCCTGCCTTTATGTTATTTGGTCTTTTCTCTTGCTGCTTTTAATATTCTTTTGTGTGTGTGTGTGTGTGTGTGTGTGTGTGTGTGTGTGTGTGTTTAGTGTTTTGATTATTATCTGCCAAGGGAAATTTCTTTTGTGCTGTGTTAACATTGCTGGTCTCTAGTGGAGACATATTACCTTTGCCTTTTATTTTTTTTTAATGTTTGTATGTATACACCTGGGCTTGGGAAAATTGTAATTTTATGTGTTGATATCTGGTCTTGGTTTTGTTGGGTGTGTGTTGTGTTTCAGCTTCCGTTGCCGTCGCCTCCTCTTGTTTTCAGGAGAGTTCAGTCTTAGTGTGTTGCCTGGTAAGACACTCTTTGGGATCCTAGTAGGTTTGGCTACTGATGACTCCATTTAAATGTGGAATGAGTCCACATGAAGAAGAAAGGCAGGATGCTCCCAGAGGATCTGCTTCGTCTCCTGGAAATGGGGCTGGAGAGTGAGGAGAGGCTACAACAGGTGCTCTCCTCCAACGCTGGAGGTAATACTGCAGGACTGTATTTGGAAGAATGGAGAGATAAAGATCTGCAGACAGTGCTCTTGCTTTCCTTGCTAGAGAGTCCTGTGAGCTCTCCGGGTGTGCTTGCTGGGGCCTAGGATACAGCAGGGCAATCAGGGGAGGAAAGTTTGGTGGGCAGACCTGTGTGATCCTCTGAGCTGGGGGTAGGGGAGGAAGGGAAGCTGCTGGTAGTGTGTTACAGAGCTGTGGATGTTTTGGGGGATTAGTTTGTAAGGAGCTAAGGGAGAAATGAAGATCTGCAGTTAGCCCACCTGCTTCTCAGGCTGGATTGTTTTGTGCCTATTATTTTCTTAATAATCTCTACTGCCTTCTTAGCTTCAACGCTTTAATAAAGAAAGCTACTATGTAAAACAGTCCTACTTGGCAAGGAACTGTGTGTAGCTGATAGGAGAGGAAAATACAAGTCTTTAAACCCTGTGAAATGCAATTAGCAACTACTAGTTCAAAAATGAAATAGAAGAGAATGTTTCTGTGTTAAAGTCCCTACCTGCTGCGGCCTGTGGCTGCCATACATACCCTGCCCTCTACGGAGGGGTGGGATTTATTTCCCAGAAGCCCTTCACTATATAATACAGACACCTTGCTTCCAGCTCCCCTTTTTTTGCCATTTTTTCCCCAATCCCCCCTTCTCTATCTCTCACTTCCTCACTCCCCGTGCTGTTCATGCTCCTCTCTCCTCTTCCCCTCTCCCTGCTCCCAATAAACCTGCATTTATATAATACAGCTTCGTCTCGCCATTAGCTCATTCCGTTTTATTTAATCAACCATCTGGTGCCATGACTCCGGGGAAGTTGAGCCCCACAAGCTGTACTTTGTGGGGTCACCCCCTTTACCTCATAGTTCTCCTCTTGTTCTGATCAGAGCACCTTCAAACTCAAGAGAAGTTGAATACCCAGCCTGGCACGGGTGACCAACAGCGTCTTTCCTCTCACCCCCCTCTCCACTTGCGGCAACTCTGAATTCAGTGAGTGCCCTGTCCCCCAACTGCTGCCAGGAGGTACCAGGTGCCTCTTCCAGGGCTCACAACCCCCTCCCCCCCGCCCCCAGCTTCTGTGAAGACTATTCCATAGCTACTCAATAGGACTCCATCAGGAACAAACCCAGACCTCTGTTCTGAGGTAATCTCATGTTTCAGAGACTTCTTTCCCTAGAATAACCTCGGAGTCCAGAATATGCATTTGGGATGACACTTCAATGATCTTGAGATTCCTTCCTGGAAAGGCTGTCGTTTCCAGGTTTAAAGCTGATCCCCAGATACCTCTTGGGTGTCTGCAGAAATTTCCCAAACTGTCTGTCCAGGTTTTTCTGAAAGTGTGCTTTTGCCCTTCCCTCTCTTCCACTTGCTGAGGGCGTGTCTGCACACTCCGCTCCAGGTTCCTCTTACCCCATTCTGACTCTACTTCACACCCACACAAGGTCTCATTGGATGGAGACAGTGACAGGCAGGGGCTGGGCCTGGTGGTAAGGCACCAGCGAACCGTTGTTGTTGTTTGTTTGTTTGTTTGTTTTGTTTTTTAATCTTTAAATTTAACTTTATTTATATATTTACTTATTACTATTTATTCACTTTGTATCCCCAAATTTCCCTATGGGTGCCAGTTTAAAACACAAGGCTGTCTCATGGATGCAAGCTCTTTTCTGAAGGAAAGTGGCTGGGGGAGTAGATCTGGGAGAAGGGGAGGTGGTGAGGATCTGGGAAGAGTGTAGGGAGGGGAAATTGTAGTCTTTGTTGTATGAAAGAGGAATCTATTCTCAATAGGAAAAATATGGAAAAAAAAAAAAACGTGGCTGATTGCCCTGTTGGTTTGGGGATAAAGGAGGTGGAATCATAACGTTGCCACCATTTAAGCTTTTGCTGTTTAGTCTGTTAAGGATGCAATGTCATAGGATCAGCAGGACTGCCAGTCTGTGAATTATGCCTATGACTGAAAGTTTTCCTTTGATACTAGTTCAGAAGTATATTTACAGTCATGAAAAAAAAAAAAAACAACAACTGATCAAGCTTTACTTAGTCTCTTGTTTTATGTTTTTAAGCTTAAGCGTGGGATGGCTATACAATCAAAGTTTGTTTGGCCCTCAAACCTGTCAGAAAATCTGCAGAATGTACATTTAAATGCTTAATAAAAAAACTTAATATCACAGGAGACCCCAGCTTATAACGATGACCCCAAGGCCTCCAGGAAGATTTGGGCACAACAACACATGATTCCACCTGAATACTATGATACTTGGTGAGACTGCCCCAACTAGGCTGCTGCTAAGGCCCTGCCTGAACTGTGGACAAACATGTCCAAAGAGCTGACTGCCCTGTTTTGCCCAGACAAGGTAAGGTTAGTCATTTTCACAAATTCCTCCTCCACAAGAAGGCCTCTCAGATTTGCTGGGCCCAGCACCTGAGGATTGATGTTGCAATGCTGCTCTAGAATTTGTGCCACGAGAGCCACAGACACCCCAGGAGCTTAGTGGGAAGGCCCTCTGGATAATGGGTAAGCCTCTGTCATAGTCATCAACACATAGGCCACTTGGATTAGGGTTCCCGAGTTAATTTATCCTTCTCAGGTCTCTGATGGATTTGAATATCAGTTTGACATCAGAAACCGAGGCTTCACCTCCCCTCTCAAAAATGTACAGTTTATGTAAGGTTTGAGCTTCTGATAAAATGTTTAAAGGTCTGAGATGGTGTTTTAAGTTTGGTGATAAGAAAGTAATTTTAGGTATATAAAAACTCTCCAGCAACCCCACTATACTACTGTTTTGTATAAAGACTTTTCAGAGCTTTAACATTAATCAGATTTTAAATTGTCTCCCAAGCCAAATTGTCTCTTTTTGTAAACTTAAAAAAGATTCTTGTAAGCTTCAGGAGAACCACTGGAATCTACAGGTCACACTCCAGAAAAGAACATATATATACATGTTCTAGCATCCTGTTTCCTCAAGAGCTGCATCCAGAATTCAGGTGCTCCTGCCTAAACTTCACAGAGTGCATCACTGGACCTGCAGTTTCCTAGCTACAGATGGTTGCACAGATCCTGAACAGCAAATAGAACAGCTTGCTCTTGGGACTTGGCCAACATTCAAGCTTTCTTCTCCACTCCCTAAAATCAATGGCTCCAGAGTCAGCTGGAAGTAGCCAGGAAAGATTCTTCACCCATTATCCATTTATTATCAACACTCAGTAATGAAATTTATTATACACACTCAGTAATGAAATGTGACCAGTTTTTTTCTAATACCAAAGTGTTGTTGTTACAGTTTCTGGAGAGATATCTACTCATTACAAATATGACATCTAAGACAGAGGTAAGTAAGAATGCTTTCAAAGTCCTACTGGGCAAACAGATTAACCGTATTACTTGCAGGGGTATGAGTGAGGGGCTTCTTACACGAGCAAAATAACATAAAGGTCGCTGGATCACCAAAAATCCTCCCCTAGCATGAGCGTTTCATCAAATCTGGACACCTAAAGCTCACTGCAAGACTTCTAGGTAGGTTTGGATGTTGGAAAATGTTTCTTCCAAGTGGCTTTGTTCATCCTAGCCTCTACCAGGCAGCTTAGACTCTTGGAAACTCATTTTTCTGTTTGTGCCTCTCAGCAGTTCTTATTCCTCATATATTCCATGAGGAATGAACCTAGTAAATCTGGTCAGTTTGGGGAACTTTCTGAAGCCATTTAGTTTTTACTTCCTGAGCTCAGTGGTCTCTGCAAGATGGATAAACTTTCCCTTAGAACGAGAGGCCCAAACCTACTATGAGGTAATTCTTTCTCTCTCCAAAGTGAGAGCCAATCCCAATTGGAGCCATTTAACCTGCATAGGCACCAGACAATCCCAAGTGAAGTCAGGTAGCCACAGTAAAAAAATTTCCGTAAAGCCTTTAAACAAGTCTACAAGCTCACTTTGGGGTCGCCATTTTGTTTGAATGGTTGACATCTGCATGCTGGTTGCCTCTGTAGAGTAAATGATGCTCTTTGCTTTCACATACTATCTGAGACTGGGGTCTTCCTTCAGCCATTCTGGGACCCTTGCAAGAACTTCCTGTGGGTAACTAAGTTCCCTCCAAGATGGAAGATTTTATCTCAAAGGAAATGGCTGCAATACATAGATACAGAAAAAGAAAAAAAAATCATAAAAAGAAAATGTTATCAATCAGGCACCCTTCAAGGCCAGCTCCAGAGACTCCAGAGACTTGGCGACAGCAAGACGCATCATCACCAGATGCCAAGATGCAAAACGCTTCCACTGTCACTCAGGCTGCATGTACTCTCCCTGTGCATGTGTGGCATCACCTTATCCCTCCCCCCGACACTCGCTTTCCTGCCATTCCTCACCCAGAGATATTCACTGTGTGACCTCCCTTAATAAACCTCCCATGTGAGACCTGTGTCATGATGTGGTTTATGGATTCTGCCACATAGTTCTGCCATCTAAATTTCAACATAAAATATCACTATTCCTCAGGCATACACACAATAAAACCATTAGCACAATTATTAAGGAAAATGTAGCAATGAATTTAGAACAAAGTATAGATCAGACTTAAGTGATCAGTTTTACCACAGTGTTTAAAAATCACCAAGCTAAATCATTACATTAACAATCAAGAAGAAAATTCGTTAAATCTTAGTGAGGCAAAGATGGTATCTGACAAAATCCCACATAAAATCCTAACGCGCATGCTCGGAAATCAAAGCTAGACTGGCTTTCAAGTTGGAATTCTCATCAGCAAGTGTGCTGCAGATAAAGATACATTCCATAAAGAGCTCAGCACTCCTCCTGTCAGAGATGAGACAGGATTTCTAGTCAGATCAGTCTTACAATAAATCTGAAAGCTGTGCTCAATGAGATAGGACATAACCATTTGAATGGAAAAAGTAAAATTGTCCCTATTTTCTAACGAAATAATTGTGTATTTTGCCACTGTCTTGACTATATCAAGGCCAGTATCCTGAGTATGTTTATTGTGTTACAGTTTTGCAAGATTCACTACTAATGATCCAGACAAAGAAAACATGGACTTTCTTTGTACAATATTTATAATTATCTAAAACAAGAGCTATTTTAAATAATAATTTTTGGAATATATTTAAACTAGTATATATTCATATATTGATAGCTCAGTATGTATAAAAATTATATTAAAAATTAAAATGTCCAAGTTTGTGTAAACTACATAAAACCTTTAAAAGTGCATCATTGTAGGAATAACTTGATAAATTACAGAACATCCATTTATTAGACTGCTGTTCATCTGTAAACACAAAGTAGGAATCTTTTCTCTACACTAAGGAATTTGTTCTATGGAAAGAAAGGTTGGAGAAGTGGCCCAGTGGTACAGCAAAAGAGTCTGGATATAGCCAACATCATTAGAACACACACACACACACACACACACAGAAACAAACATCTAAAACCTTAAATTGTTATCTGCTACAGAGGAGATGGCAACTGAAAAGACAGGGAATAAGAGAAAGGGAAAGTTACCTATTCTTTTTTTTTTTGTATTTTTGATATATGACTTACAAAATTATATTGTCTAATAATATAACAAATTTATTTAAAAAATTCTGTTGATGGTATAATTCTAAGGACTGAAAATGATGTGAAATGATCAAAGAGCCACTGAGTTCACATCAGAGACAGCCCTTGTTCCTCTTACTATGGAACCCACTTGGAGACTGAGCTGCCATGGGCTACATCTGTGCAAGGTTCTGGGTTATCTCTTTGCATGAACCTTGGTTGGAGTATCAGTCTCAGAAAAGAACCCTGGGCCCAGATTTTTTGGTTCTGTTGCTCTCCTTGTGGTGCTCTTGTCCCTTCCAGGCCTTAATAGCTCCTCCTTCTTTCATAAGATTCCCTGCACTCTGCCTAGGCTAGGTCAGATGAAAGGGGAGGAGGACCTCCCCTATCAGTAGACTGGGAGAGGGGCATGGGAGGAGAAGAGGGAGGGAGGGTGGAATTGGAAAGGGACAAAGGAGGGGGCTACTACCAAGTGAATAAATTGTAATAAATAAATAAACACTTTAGAAAATACTGGGGAAAAAAATGATGTGTCATTACCACAAAAGGACAAATAGAACAACAAATGACTGAAAAGAATATGATTGTCTAAGTGAGGATTGATCATCTTACCCAGGGTCCTCTTTCTTGTTTATCTTCTTTGGGTGTACAGATTTTAGTGTTTTTATCCTATATTATAGGTTTAGTACTCACTTTTAAGTGAGTATATACTGTGTGTGTCTTTCTGCTCCTGGGATACCTCACTCAAGATGATCTTTTCTAGATCCCACCATTTGCCTGCAGATTTCATTATTTCCTTGTTAGTTGCTGAGTAGTATTCCATTTTGTAAAAGTACCACAATTCCTGTATCCATTCCTCCACTGAGGAACTTCTGGATTGTTTCCATGTTCTGGCTATTATGAATATAGCTGCTACAAACATAGTTGAGCAAATGTCCTTGTTGTATACTTGAGCATCTTTTGAATGTATGCTTAGGAGTGATATAGCTGGATCTTGAGGAAGCAGCATTCCTAATTGTCTGAGAAAGTGCCAGACTGATTTCCAAAGTGGCTGTACAAGTTTACATTTCTACTAGCAATGGAGGAGGGTTCCCCTTTCTCCATAACCTCTCCAGCATGTGTTGTCAATTGAATTTTTGATCTTAGCCTTTCTGATGGGTGTCAGGTGAAATTTCAGTGTTGTTTTGATTTGCATCTCTCTGATTCCTGAGGACGTTGAACATCTCTTTAAGTGTTTCTGTGCCATTCTCTAATCCTCTACAAAATGGGATGGACATTGGAAGTAGGAGAAAACAAGCAACAGGACAGGAGCCTACTACAGAGGGGCTCTGAAAGACTCTACCTAGCAGTATATCAAAGCAGATGCTGAGGCTTATTACCAAACCTCTGCAGAGTGCAAAGAATCATATAAGAGGGAGTTAGTATGATGTAGAAAGGACAGGAGCTCCACAAGGACCAAATATATATCTGGGCACAGGGGTCTTTTATGACACTGTTTCTCCAACCAAGGACCATGTATGGATATAACCTAGAACCTCTGCTAGGATGTAGCCCATGGTAGCTCAGTATCCAAGTGGGTTCCCTAGTAAGGGGAACCGAGACTGGGACTATTTCTGACATGAACTCAATGGCTGGCTTTTTGACACCCCCCCCTCCAAGGGAGGAGCAGTCTTGCTAAGCTACAGAGGAGGACATTGCAACCAGTCCTGAAGATACCTGATAAACTAGAGTCAGATGGAAAGGGAGGAGGACCTCCCCTATCAGTGGACTTGGATAGGGGCAGGGATGAGATGAGAGAGGTAGGGTGGGATTGGGAGGGAATGAGGGAGGGAGCTATGGCTGGGATATAAAGTAAATAACCTGTGATTAATACAAAAAATAAAATTATAAAAAAGAATATGACTGTTATTAATCTAATGAAGGTCATCTTCTGTCTAGTAAAAACATTGTTTGTTGTGTGTTCAGGAAATATTCAATACAATATTTCATAGATGAGAGAGCCAAAGACTTCCTCATGTCATGCTCAAAGCTGAAATTTGAAGGGGGTTGGGTTTGGAGAAGCAGATAAGATTCTTAGCAAGTGAAGGAAAAATTAGTGTCTCTCACACACACACACACACACAAGGCATATGGGGGTAAAAATTATTTACCTGTAAAACTAAAGAAGTATTCAGTCACAGAAAGATGAAAAAATAAATTTGAATGTATATTGATGAAATACATCAGTATTACTTCAAATATATAAAATATTAAGGTTTTGTCAGCGTTTTAGGTGATTAGAGAAGGAAAGAATGGATATTTGAGGCTCAAAAGGGATTTTCTATGTGCCCATGTCAAGGCGAACACTTGACATTATGCATTGTTAAAATCATTGAACTAAGTAACAGACATAGTCATCCTACTTGTAAAGTGTGAACTTTAGCTAATACTGTGAATATTGATCTATTCATTATAGTATACAGGAACCACAGAAAATTCACTTGTTAAAAATAGAGAAAATATGTAGAAGGGGAAATGAATTATCACTTTCAATTTTCTTTCATTTTCCTGTCTTTCTTTCTTTCCTTCCTTCCTTCTTGCCTTGAGACAAGATTTCAAGTAGTCCAGGCAGCACTCAGGCACCTTGTATAGCTAGGGATGACCATGAACTTCCAATCTTCCTCTCTCAACCTCCCAGGGTCTGGGTCCGGGTGTGTGCCACCTGGTTTGTACGGGATTGGGCATCAAACACATGGTTTCAAGCATTCTAGACAAATGCTCTGCCAACTCAGTTACATCCCAGCTTGTGCTAAATATTTCTGTAATTCTAAAACCTTTTCTAAAGTCTATATGGGAACTTAATTTCTCATAAAGGCTCTTTTGACAGGAAGTACAACCTAAGAAATCTTTTTCATAGTCTTGGTCAGTCATCACTTAGTTCAGTACAGTACTAACTTAAATCTTTGTCTTCTCTCTTCACTGCAACTTAATTCATGTCAATTAATTTCTTCCTGTCATTTCTAAATCCTTAATTATATGTAACATTTTAAAGTGTAACATAATACATATTTCTGATGTATTGTTATAAACTGCATGAAGGCTGTCCTGTAATGCATTTATCTACAACCTAATTGGTTGCTATAGGTAGATTTTTGATAAGTGTTTTAAATTATGAGTAGCTGTGAGAATCTGTGCATGGGTATGGGCACATCAGTGCAGTTGCCACCAGAGGTCAAAAGAGGTCAGAAGAAACCTGGAGTACCTTGGAACTGCAGTTATAGGCAGGCAGTTGAAAACCACCTAAAAGGAGTGATGAAAACTGTGCAGCTGAGCCATGGTCCTGAGAGCAGTGTGATCTTAAGGACTAAGCCACATCTTCAACCCTCAGACTGTGATAAGTTTGAATGTAAGAAAACATTATAAAATTGCATCGCTTTTCAAAATGTATGTAACAGGCTCATTGCAGACTTATGAAACTTCGTCACATTTACAAAATTCTAAACTTTAACACTGCAAAATGATTGTGAGGCTCTATATAATTAGTTTCTTGTGTTCTATAACTGCAATTAAGTATAATTTTCTTGAAGCAAACCTAGCTAAGAGGTGAAATACTTTAAGAAACTAAAAAATTAAATGGGAGAAACTGGAATATGGAAATACTTTTCATGGTCATGAGTGGGAAACTTAAATATTATAAAAATGACTATACTTCTGAACATGTTCCACAGAAACAATGAAATCAATTTAAAAATTCTGAAGATATTCTTCACAGATATAAGAAAAACATACAAAAGACCATGTGGAATTAAATACACTAACAAACATGTAAGCAAGCAAGCAAGCAAACAAACAAACAAATAGGACTTTAAATAGCCACAGCAATCCAGGTAATAAGACATTACTAGAAACATTACAATATCTCATTTCCTGTTACACTGTAGAGTCCTAGGAAAATGAACAGCATGGTACTGGCACAAATCCGATGTATAGACCGAAGAAGCTTGCAAAATAGATCCATTCAGTTATGCCCATGAAATTTGGACATGGTTTCAACATTAGTAAAGTTTTGAAGAAAAGACAGCCTTGTCAACATGTAGGACTTCAGATCTGGATATCCACACTCAGAGAAGTTGGACATTAGATTCCAGTGCTCATCCAACACAGAGACAATCATGCTGACATGGCTGAATCAAAATCTCAGGGTAGTTTTGATTTTCATCTCCAACATCACTAAGGAGTTTGAGTCTTTTTGACTCACATATTCTTTGTATTTTGTGAAGCGTCTGCTAATTACTCTTACAGATTTATTGATTAGATTGTTTGGGATATATTGATTAGAATTTATTGATTAGATTGTTAGATTTTTGCTTACATTTTAACTATAGATATTAATCTCCTGTCAGATTTATAGCTGGTAAAGGTAGTCCCAATCAATTGTTTTGGCCAAAGCTTGATATTTTCACACAAAGTTATTGTCCATTTCAGGAAGCCTTGCCTAGGCTGTTCCTTGAAGTACTTTTCCTTTGGTTTCTTCAGCAGATCATAGCATTATCCAATGGGCATCCTTTAAAACAGCAACAACAAAATTCTGGGGAGGATGTAGAGAGAAAAAAAAAAAACACAAATATTGCTGGTGGGCCTGTAAACTCAAGCATCAACTATAGATATAAGTGTAGAGAGCGTCAAAAACCTCATATAACTATTATATGATTCAGTTATACCACTCATAAAAAACACATGGATATCTAAGTTAGTATCCTAAATATCTAAGTTAGCATTCTACTGAGATCCTCACCTATGTCTACTGTGACACTGTTATAGGAGCAACAGAATGAGTTTAGGTATCTCTTAACAGAGAAGTGGACATTTGGTGAGTGTGTCTATAGATATATGTATATAGGTGTATATACATGCATATGTATATATTTGTCTGTGTGTATATATGCATGTGTTTGTTTTGGAGATAGCTAAGTCTGGAATGAAGGGTGCCCATCTTTTTTTGAATTTGTATCTTTCTTATAAAGTCACAGATTCTCCATGTACTGCATCAGAGGCAGTAGACACACTCATTCAACCAGAACTTTATTACTTTATTTATTTTTTAATTATCTACAGTTTATGCATTCTGTTTCCCAGCTGTATCATCCTCCCTCTTCCCTTCCCAACCCCACCCTCCCTCCCTCTTCTCCTCCCCTGCCCCTCCACCAGTCCAGTGATAGGGGTGGTCCTCCTCCCCTTCCATCTGACCCTAGCCTATCAGGTCTCATCAGGATTGGCTACATTATCTTCCTCTGTGGCCTGGTAAGGCTGCAATCCTCCTCCCCCCTTATGGGGAGGTGATTAAAGAACAGACCACTGAGTTCATATCAGAGACAGTCTCTGTTCCCATTACTTGGGAACCCACTTGGAGACTGAGCTGCCCTGGGCTACATCTGTGCAGGGGTTCTAGTCTTTCTTCATGAATGGTCCTTGATTGGAGTCTCAGAAAAGAACCCTGTTCCCAGATTTTTTTTCTCTCTCTCCTTGTGGAGCTCCTGTCCCAATCAAGTCTTTCTATCTTCCCCTTCTTTCATAAGATTCCTTGCACTCTGCCCAGCTTTTGGCTATGAGTCTCAGCCTCTGGCTTGATACCCTGCAACTATTACTCTTTTTTTTAATTAGCATTTGATTTTTTTTGCATTTTTTTCATTTTGAAAGACATTTTATTGCAGTTAAAATTCTTTTTTTAACTTTTATTAATTACATTTTATTCACTTTGTATCTGCCCATAAGCCCCTCCCTCCTCCCCTCCTGATTCCACCCTCGCACCTCCCTCTTCATGCATGCAACCATTTCTCTTAAGCGAAAGTTTTGAACTGAAATTTCTTTTCAGTTACTCGCTAGTGCACTTAAACTATATTTATTATCTCATATACAGCTCAGATAAAACTTAGAGATAGCACCAAATCATTAAAGTTGTGCTTCCACAGAGCTCCCAAAGCAAAGTCATTTCCTGGTTCAGTTCTGATCCCTGCATCAGTGAAGAGTCAATAGAGCTGCGGTGGAGGTCTCCAAAATGACAAGGAGGTAATGCAAAAGCTCATGAAGATTACGTGTTAGAGAAAGATCCATTCTAACTACAAGACAGGGCAAGGATTTAAAAGGATAGTACACTAAAATTTTGTAACTCTAACAACTTTCAGGAAACCAGAAGTTTCGGTCCATAATTCTTGGCTCTGTTGATTCAAATGCATGATATGGAAGCAAAGTATCACAGAAACATGGGAAAAGGAAGCTGTTTAGCTCACAGCCCATAAGAAAGAGATGTTAAAGAAGCAAGAGGAGATTCTGAAGGTACGAGCCAAACTTGGCTGATTCCTCTAACGAGGGCCAAACTTAGGCAGATTCAAAAAACATACAAATTAGTATCACAAGGTTGGAGAGAATATTGTATAATCCAACTAAATTGACTACTGTTTAAGATTATTTGTGTTGAAGCTATCAAAGATGAATGTCAGAATTACATTAAAATACTAATAAATTATTTTTCTCATTACGTATCTTTAGAGAGTCTCCTTAAAATTATCAATTAAAATAGCACATAGCCACAAAAAGAGCATGAAGTAGTAAAATAATCTAGCATTTTAAAAGACCTTGAGACAATTCTGAAGGATTCAAACATGTTTTACATAAGGATGTGATTGACTTATTGTTTTAAAATGAACTATTAAAGAATTTCTTCTTAATGTATATTACAATTTAACAAATGTAGCTTATTTGAATGGTCAATAAGTTTTAAGAGAGTAATCAGGTCTTGAAGTCATCCAGTTGATTGAAAAGCACTCAACTTGTATCATCATCTCAGAGTTCAGCTCTGAATCAGGCATGTCTCCCAAATAAAATCCAATATCTGTTAATGGGCCTTAAGACTTGGCAATGTATTATGGCATATATCTTCCTCATGCAAAATTCCACATGCCCTTACCTACTCATGGGACAAGATATAAGATGTGCCTGCTTGTGTAACAGCCAAAGAAGCCCAGGCCATTAATTAAAAATACTTTTTATTCATTCAAAATAAGGAAATGTTATCAAAGATATCCACACATCTAAGAAAAATTAACGAGATACAGTAAATGACAATTGACTGTGACAACAGGAGATGATAAGCTTATGTAAACAAAGGAAAAACAGTATATGTATACACATACACAAACATGTGTTTATGTGTATGCACATATGTTTACAAGCATATTTATATATGTACTTACATACATATATACTTAAAACAATTTTGAAATCTGAACAATTAAATGGTAAATTAAAAAAATAAGAAAAAGTCACAAATTTTAAAATATTAAATCCATATGTAAAGTATGCCACATATCTGGATTATATATAATTGACAACATTTTACAAAACAAAATGATGTGAAAATTTCCACAGAATCTGAGCAAATCAGACAAAGAGGAAAGCATAGTTAAAAGATAAAAATCAGAGGCTATATTCAAGAAATTAGAGCTTAAAATACGATATCAGGAAAATGGAAAAATAGAAAATTTCCAAGAAATGCATTTATGGAAATGGAAAGAAACATAAAATTTCTAATAATGGCCCTGGATGCACACTTTTAAATATGCATATTAACTCAGAGGCATGCTTATTGTACATGTTAGCATTATTAAACATAACGGTAAAGCTATGCTCTCAAAAGAATATAAATTATTTTCGGTTAGAAATTATAAAGCAGACACTAAAATCTAGGCTTGTTTTGGAATTAAATTCAGAAGAAGGAACAATCTCCCATGTGTTTGGCCCTTAAAGATCAGCTGGACTGAAAAAAAAATCCCACAGACGTTTGGAGAGCAAAAAGCTAGGCGTAAATATGAAATCAGTAGGTCATTGTATGTTCTCCAGCTATGTAAAGTCTCTGAGCATAAGCATAATTGTGCTCTATAGCTGGGACCCATAAACCTAGTTTGGCAGGAGGAATGAAGAAAATTAACCAAGAAGTATGTCAGAACAATAGTTGGCTCCATGAGTCCACAGAATGCCCCTGTTGTCACACGAAACAGGAGCCACAAACATATATTCTTGAATGTTCTGAGGGTTGGGCATGTGAAAGAAAACACAGGGATACAAAAGAAAAGAAATTGAAATGCAAATAAACTGAAATTATACTTCATTCTGAGTCAGCAAGGTGTACACAACAAAGTCCTTGAAACAAAATACAACACTAAGAACCAAAATTCTATGCTTGTGTAACTGTGAGCACAGTAGCTTTGAACAATAGCCTTGAGTAAAGTGTTGTAAGCTCACTTTTAGAAGTGCACAGGACAGTTCTACATATTGAGTGAATGTGTGTATATTCACGTCAAAGTGCACGTGTGAAACCCAGACAACAGCCTCAGGAGCCAATCCTTGCCATCTGGTTTGTCTGGTTTGGGTTGTTTCTGGTGCTCTTTCCTATCTGCAGATGCCAGGCCAGCTGGCCCACAAGCTTCTGGATGCCTCCCGTTTCTCCCTCTCAGCTCACCACAGTGAGCTTCAGGCACCGTCTAACATGGGTTGTAGAGACTCAAACTCCTGGCCTCGTTCTTGCACAATAAGTGCTTTATGCACGAATTATTAAATATATACTATTTATGTGTTAACTAAATATCATTATATATGTATAGTAATTATTTTTACTTCTCAAATACTTATCATTTTTTACAACATAATCTTTTTTCCATTTTTTATTTTAATTTTTATGAATTACACTTTATTCATTTTTGTATCCCCTTGTGGCCCCCTGCCTCCCCCCCTCCCAATCCCACCTTCCCTCCCCCTTCTCCACACATGCCCCTCCCCAAGTCCACTGATAGGGGAGGTCTTCCTCTCCTTCCTTCTGATCCTAGTCTATCAGGTATCATCAGGAGTAGCTGCATTGTCTTCCTCTGTGGCCTGGTAAGTTTGCTCCCCTTCAAGGGGAGGTGATCAAAGAGCAGTTCAATCAGTTCATGTCAGAGACCGTCCCTGTTTACATTAATATGGAACCCACTTGAACACTGAACTGTCATGAGCAACATCTGTGCAGGGGTTCTAGTTTATCTCCATAAATGGTCCTTGGTTGGAGTATCAGTCTCAGAAAATTTTTAAATCTTTTTTTCTAGATTTTTAGGATGAACAATGCATTATTGTATAATTGTAGAGGACTTTTGATCCAGCAGCATGGATTCTCTGGAAGGAGATCACATCAAAAGACCTTCTAGGGCTATGTGATTTGGCTGGAATGCAGACACACCTATAATACACACTTTTAATCCCAAACAATAACATCCAATTGAGGGGCAGAAAAAGTGACAAATCAGAAAGATTTGGCAGAATGGGTGAGAGATAGATGTGCCCAACTCTCACAAGAACAGACAGGAGTCTTTCAGAGGCCCTCAATGGTAGACTCCTGTCCTGTTTCTTGTTTTCTCCTACTTCCAATGTCCATCCCGTTTGTCTAAGTGAGGATTGATCATCTTACCCAGGGTCCTCTTTCCTGTTTAGCTTCTTTAGGTGTACAGATTTTAGTATGTTTATCCTAACTTTTAGGTCTAGCAGACACTTATAAGTGAGTTTATACCATGTGTCTTTCTGCTTCTGAGATACCTTACTCAGGATGATCTTTTCTAATTCCTCCATTTGTCTTCAAATTTCATGATTTCCTTGTTTTTAATTGCTGAGTAGTATTCCATTGTGTAAAAGTACCACAATTCCTGTATCCATTCCTCAGTTGAGGGACATCTGGGTTGTTTCCAGGTTCTGGCTATTATGATACCTAGCAGTGTATCAAAGCAGATGCTGAGACTCATAACCAAACCTTGGGTAGAGTGCAGGGAATCATATGAAAGAAGGGGGAGATAGTAAGACCTGAAGAGGACAGGAGTTCCATAAGGACCAAATATATCTTGGCACAGAGGTCTTTTATGAGATTGATTCTCCAACCAAGGACCATGCATGGATATAACCTAGAACCTCTGATCAGTCGTGGCAGCTCAGTATCCAAGTGAGTAGCCTAGTAAGGGGAACAGGGACTGTCTCTGACACTAACTCAGTGGCTGGCTCTTTGACACCCCCTCCCCGAGGGAGAGGCAGCCTTACCTGGCCACAGAGGAGGACAATGCAGCCAGTCCTGATGTGACCTGATAAGCTAGGTTCAGATAGAAAGGAAGGAGGACCTTCCCTATCAGTGGACTTAGAGATGGGCAGGAAGGAAATGAAAGAGAGAGGGTGGGAGTGAGAGGGAATGAGGGAGGAGGCTACAGTTGGGATACAAAAGAAAAAAACTATTAACATAAAAAATATAATTTTTTAAAAAAGTTAAAAAAAAGAACAGACAGGAAGGAGAGGCTGCTTAAGAGCAGTACAGGGAAAGAGTGTGAGTTCAGTTCAATTGACAGCAGTTGAAGTTGAGTTCCCTTGAGTTTATGCAGCTCTGTTCAGTTCGTGAAGTCAGTGTTGTCAGTGCTAAGAAGCAATGGCCATGACTGCTTAACTATAGACTAGACACATAACAACCCTTCACCACCATGGCTCAAGGACCATTGTAGAAGGGGTAGGCTATATAAGTGCCAGAGGATGGGAGAGAGCATTCTGAAATACTGTCTTCTGGGACACAGTCTTTGCGGCAGCTGTGGTTACCTAACACAAGACCCACACAAGATCAAGCCAGGTAAAATGTCCAGCATGGAATGGGAAGTCCCAGCCTTACCCAAAGAGCTGTTGAACACTTTCAACAAATCCATGTCTCTGGTGCTCTCCAAAGGTCTGCTAAGGATGTTGTGTGTGGAAGAGCTATAGACTTGTATCCGTATTCTCTAAAGTGGAGGCAGCTGTAGATCCTTTGTGCCCTTTGCACTGCTCTGATGTTCTGGAAAGCATTTGCAACTACTTGCTCAATTCCATCCCTTTTGAGAGTTAGCTTGAAGATGGCCCTAAGTGGGAAAAGACCTTGGCTTTTTGATGTCATAGTCAGACAGCCTAAAATATAAACCTCTCATGTTTTTAGTTTTGTTTTTTCCTGGTACCTAGAAGACTGGTCCTTCAATCTAGTTTTCCAGATAGTTATGTGGCTTTTACTGTGAGTTTTAAACCAAAAGAAAAATGTAGTGAGCTTTGATTCCCAAAGTTGTATGCCCAGGCCTTCTTGGTATTGTCTCTGTGCTGTGGCTGTGTTATGGGAAGAAGAGAGAACTGGCCTAGCAGCAGTATGCATCCCCTTGTCTGTTAGGATGCTGAGTACCATGCTAATCCCTATTTTTGAGTACTCTCCCCACTGTGGCAAACCTTGGAAGTATTGCTGACCTCCTGCTGTTTATTTACATCTGCAAGGGAAGAGGCCAACTGCAGAAGCCTTCTTTGCTCAAGTTCTCTATTTCTTTTTGATCCACTTTGCTAAAGTGTGTGTGTCTAAAAAGATGTCTTATTTTTAGTTTTTCAGATGTGCCAGACATTTAGCACTCTTGTAATTCTGAGGTGTCAACTGCATGTCTTTCCACCTCTGAGCTCAGTCATCAGAACTTTTTTCTACTTTTCTCATTTAGTCTAGTTAAGGTTCTGCTACTTTATTTAAAATTATGTTTAAGAAACATCTTTCTGTTTCATTGATTATTTAAATAGCATATTAAGTTTCCATTTCATTTATTTCTGCTCCAGTTTTATTATTTTGTCCATCATGGATACCAGGCTTAGCTTATTACTAGTATACTTATTTTTTGAGATGAAATATGTCACGTAGTTGGAATCTTCTACTTGTCTAATACAGGTATTAACTGCTATAAACTTGGTACTAATTTTGCTGTATTTTATTGTTTTGGTAAACAACATCTCCATTTTCTCATAGCTCAGGAAACTTGTCATTCATCAAGTTCATGAAACAGTTAATCATTATGTGAGATTTGTGGATTTCTTTGGACTTATTTCCAGAAAAAAATTCTAAGTAGGACGCTCCTTTTCTCCGAAAAGGATGTGATATTTTTCTGAAATTCACCTTTGGCATGGCACTATTTTTATACTGCAGGACAATCTGAACTTTTTTCCCCCTACATACAATATTACTAGGAAGTATCGGAGAGTACCAGAAAGATTCTCTGGAATAAATTCTAGCTTAGATGCCTCATACATGGTTACAAATGCCCATGACTAAGCATTGCAGGCATCATCCCAGTTCTGAACAGAATAAACATGGATGAGCCTAAACAATAGAGTACATTCACCATTTGGAATAAACTGTATGAAAATAAGTATAAGGAAAAGACAGACAGGCCTAGTGGAGTGCAGAAAGAATAATCCAAATTGGCATATTTGTACGGTATCTGAAAGATGAGGGGAGATGGTAGATTTTCAGTAATGTTGAGTGAGGACTGATACACAAGTGGATTTCTTAGAAGAATAAATGAGGGGAAAAAAATGTTGGTGAAAACACATACATGTTCCATGTCTAGAAAATATCACATTTTCATGAGGAACTGGGTTTGGTAAACTCAGGAGAATATTAATGTTCTGTAGAAGTAGATGTGCTGTCTGATATTTCTGTTATAAATTGCTTCAGACAATTTCTTCTTTATACAGAAGATGCATCTATGCTTTGGAGAACAAAGCCAAGAGCATTATATTTCCCACATAAGGGAGAAATGTATGTTTTTCTTCAAAAGGCAAAGCCCTCATTTTCAAAAGATGAATTGGAAACTACTCTAACAAGAGTCTGAGGTGATTAAAGCACTTAAAATAAATCTAAGAACATTCTTGGCTGGCTCTAGGGCTGGGCATTTTAAATTAATGGCAAAGAACAGACAATTTACTCATTAACTGTTGTTTTGGGTTTTAAATTCAGCAGCATGCAGGAGTCTCTAATGCTTTGACACTGTGGAAATACTCAGCTGGAAAGGTACTGGCCACGCAAGCATGAAAGCTGAGTTGGGATCGCCCGAACACATAGAAAAGACTAGTAGATCCTTGGAGTGCTGGCCAGCTATTCTAACCAATAGGTGGCCATCAGATACACTGAAAAGCATTTTAGCATTCTGTGCATCAGAATACAAAGTGGAAAGCAAGAGAAGAATGTCCCTGGTGTCCACTGTAACATACACAACCATAGCACAAGCACAGTTATGCATGTACTCACACACACAGATTATATATATATTTATATATACACAGATTACAAAAGGAAAATACTCTGAATTTGCTTTATGTAGATGACTTTGCTGTGCTAATATGTTTTGTATGAGAAGAAGCAGTATGTGATAGGTTCATCAATGAATTCAGACTTAATATTTAAGGGTTTTCAGTTTATTAGTAGAATAGATATGAACACTAACTCTTCCGGTAGAATATGATTCTGTGCCTGTAGCAATAAACTTTATGGATACATTTACTCTGGAGTTGTAGAGTTGATAGTGTGTATCTCTACTACATTAATCTTGGTGGAAAGGTTCTATTTGAGCTCTGAATGCACTGAGGTTTCTGAACACTTACAAACTTTCAGTGGAGTAATTCGTAATATTTGAAAAACACCTAATTAATCATTGTGTCAAAATGGTTAGTCCTTATGAGATCTTACGCTATTAATGGAATGCCAGCCAGTTTAGCATAATATGTTTCCAGTTTTAAAATTACACTCATTTATTTAGTGTAGTTTGTGGGTGGTGGAAAGCATGTGTCAAAAAATGCAAGTGTAGGGATTAGAGTACAACTTGCCTTGTGATACGGGGTCCCTGCCTTCCACAACGTGTGTTCAGGGGACAGAACTCAGGATGATAGCCTTGGTGATAAGTCCCATATTGTGAAACCTTCCAGGCCAGTGTTTCCATTGAACATGCATGTGCGCACACACACATATGCAGGAAGTCACACTGGCATACATACACACATGCATGCATATGCACTTTTATACTATGCCAGCTGGCTTCACTCTGTTACAAGCTCATTACTGAGAACCTTCTCATAAACCGTGAGTGAGAGGACATGCACTTAATCCCTAGTGCAGCAAACTTGTGAACTGGTCTTAAAGTGGTGAAATTATTAAATAGTTTAATGGTTTAAATGAGAGGGTGTTTTGCTTATCTAAAGTTACTATTTTTCTGAGTCTGAATTTAGAACCTACTGGCCACATAATCCCTTATCAAACCAGGCATATACTCTTTGCCAAAAAGTAAATAGATAAAGCTGTACTGACAGCGTATCAACATGTGCAAATTCATGTATGATTTTACAACACACATTCAAAAAACAGGACATGTACAGGAAATTCAAACCTCTGCCTTTTATTCCTTATTTATTTATTAAACTCCTGGCCATGCTCTGCAGATGCTTATGGCAGTCATCTTTGAATTGCTGCTTGACTGCTTGCTTTGTACCTTCTTTGTCTTCCAAATGGAGCCAAAACTAGTAGAGTATGTGGCTCATTTACATAACCACTATGCAGTAAAGATGAAAACATCATAGAAGACACTTATAAATTGTACAATATTTTAGAAACCCAACTTAAAGGTAACTTCCCCCATCAAAATAACAAACTCTGTTTTGGTTAACAAATCAGAACATGTAACTATATGTCATACATAGGTTTGTATGACTCTCAAGTTAACACAATGGTGGCTTTATAGACATTGTGTCCTGAGGACTTTCTTCCCGAATAGCTAATAATTTCTGATTAAATGACTCATTGAAAGAGTGCAATAAAACAAATAAATGCATTATATAAACTAAATATCATATAGACTCTAGAAATACAACTTCCATCAGCAGAGGAGACTCCTTAATATTTTTTAAAATCACAACCATAAGTGTGCAGTTAAAAAAGAAACTAGAGTAACATAAAGTTATGGAGGTGATGAATAGAGCTCTAAATGTGGGGAGAAGGCACATATCTCAGCAGGCAAGGGTACTTGCTGTCCAGCCTGCTGACTCTCTCTCTTTCTCTGTCTATCTCATGTATCCACATGGCAGAAGGAGAAAGCTGACTCCCACAAATTGTGGGAAACAGATCTCAGAGGTTCTTCATCCCTTAAGTTGGATGCAGTATCTGTTATGTAAGTACAAAGTTTGGCTTTCTTGGCACAAGCCTAAAAATCTATGGAATGCTAAAAGAGCATTCTGGCTCAGGAAAGAGCAAGGCAGGTTAGGTTCAAGATGGTCAAACAGGGATTGTTGAAAGAAAGTCATGAGGAAGGATGTCTTTTCAGGTAGACAGACATTAAAAATGTTCCTGTAACAAAGTCCTTAGGCAACATCTTGGTGTAACTATCAGAAATATAATTACTTATTTACATTTTCTTTGTTTCCCTGCAAAGAATATACAAGCAAAATAGTTTAGGGTAATACACAGTGCAAGTAGAATTTATTTTATAAAATTATCAACAAGATTTAAAAAGATTTCCTAAATTCCCTTTATTAAAATTTATACTTTAATGACCAGCCAAGTAGTCCTTCTCAGAGAGACATATGGCTTAAACATTGTCTGAAAAGTGCTTAGAAGACTGGAGGAATAATAAAAAATGTAGGAAATTATGGTATTAATATTTTGTACCCTTTTGTGTCTTATGTTCTCCTTAAGAGCATTTTGTTGGGATTTTAGAGAAAATAGTAAAAACTGAACACTAAAAAATTAAAGTTCTTCATTTTAGAAATTGCAATTCAGATAATTTATCTCCCCCAAACAATTGATTTTTGCCCCTTTCTATCATGAGTCACTGTACTTTGAGGTCACATCATGTCGATTTTGTCAGAATACAGTGTCTTACAAAGTCAAATAAAATAATAAATCTATAAATAAAATAATAAAACTAATATCAGGGCTTTTATCATAAGGATTATAGAAAATACTCACTCATTTCTTTAATTACAAAAGTGCTGTGAAATAAAGTAGAAATTAGAACAGCCTAACTTTACTGAGGAAATTGCTTACCCTCTACATGTGCTTTCTGATCTTTTTCTTCCAGTGAAAAGTCCAGACTTGGCAGTTTGTTAAGGCAGATAAAGTAAATCGATTAAGATGTTTTATTTTTCATATAATTTTTCTTTTAAATTTTTATTTAGTCTCTCATATATCCTGATCACAGTTTTTTTCTTTTATTTTTTTCACAATTTATTCATTATATATCCGATTGAAGCCCAGTACTTTAATTCCCCTCAGTCCCACTCTCCTTCCCTTTTCCTCCTCCCCCCTTCCGGTAGTCCACTGAAAGGGAGAGTTCTCCACTATTGCCACCTGCACATAGCCTTTTAAGTCTCATCAGGACTGCCTGGATCCTCTCCCTCTGTAGCCTGGCAAGGTGGCATCACCAAGGGTAAGTGATCAAAGAGCAGGCAACTGAGTTTATGACAGAGGCAGCCCCTGCTCCCCTCACTCAGAGATTCACCTGGAGACTGAGCTGCCAATTGGCCACATCTGAGCAAGGAATCTAGGTCTTCTCCACGCACAGTCCTTAGTTGGTGCATCAGTCTCTGCAAGACCCACTGGGCTCAGATCTTTGAGTTTTGTTGGTCTCCTTCTAGGGCTCCTGTCCCCTCCATGTTTCTCTATTCCCACCCCTCTCTTTCTCCATAAGACTGCAAGTGCTCTGCCCAAAAAGTTTGACCCTGAATCTCAGCATCTGCTTCATCCCGTGTTGGATGAATTCTTTCAGAGGACGCTCTATCCTGTTTTCTGTCTTCCACTGCTTCTGGTGTCTACCCTATTTGCCATTCTGAATGGGGTTTAAGCATCCTCCCTAGGGTCCTCCTTAGTGTTTAGCTTCTTTAGGTTTATAGATGGCTATCCTGTATTATACTGCTAATATCTGCTTATGAGTGTATACCAAGACTGTCTTTTTGTTTCTGGGTTACCTCACTCAGGATGACCTCTTCTAGTTTCTTCCATTAGCCTGCAAATTCCATGATTTCCTTGTTTTTAAATGCTGAGTAGTATTCCATTTTGTAGATGTACCACAATTTCTGTATCCATTCCTCCATTAAGGGCCATCTAGGTTGTTTCCATATTCTGGCTGTTACAAATAAAGCTGCTATGAACATAGTTGGGCAAATGTCCTCACTGAATGGCCGGGCATCTTTTGGGTATATATCCAAGAGTAGTATAGCTGGATCTTGACGTAGTGCTATAACCAATTTTCTGAGAAAGCACCAGATTGATTTCCAAAGTGGTTGTATAAATTTACACTCCCACCAGCAATGAAGGAAGGTTCGCCTTTCTCCACATCCTCTCCAGCATGTGTTGTCACTGAGTTTTTGATCTTAGCCATTCTGATAGGCATAAGATGGAATCTCCAAGTTGTTTTGATTTGCATGTCCCTGATGGCTAAGGATGTTGAGTATTTCTTTAAGTGTTTCTCTGCCATTCTATGTTCCTCTGTTGAGAATTCTCTTTTTAGCTCTGTAGCCCATTTTTTAATTGGATTATTTGGTTTGTTGGCATCTAATTTCTTGAGTTATTTATACATTCTGAATATTAGCCCTTTTTCAGATGTAGGGTTGGTGAAGATATTTACTCAGTCTGTAGGCTGTCATTGAAAGAAAAATTCTACACATATGGAATAACAAGAAAACCAGAACAGCTAAACAATCCTCTATAATAAAATATTTTCTGGAGGTATCACCAGCTGATCTCAATTTGTACTATAGAATAATAATAATAAAACCTGCATGTTACTGCCATAGAAACGGACTGGTGGATCAATGGAATCAAATAGAAGACCCAGAAATAAACCCACACAATTATGGACAATTATGGATTTTTGACAAAGATGCCAAAACCATATAGTGGAAAAAAATAGCATCTTCAACAGATAGTGCTGGTCAAACTGGATGTCTACATGTAGAAAAATGAAAATAGATCCATATCTATCACCCTGCACAAAATTAAAGTTCAAGTGGATCAAAGACCTCAACATAAAACCAGACACACTAAACCTGTTAGAAGAAAAAGTGGGGAAGAGCCTTGAATTCATAGGCACAGGAGACAACTTCCTGAACAAAACACCAACAGCTCAGGCTCTAAGATCTACAATTAATAAATGGGACCCCGGGAAACTGAAAAGCTTCTGCAAAGCAAAGGACACAGTTTTATATCTGTCCTCTTTTCCCAGTCACTCTCTGCTCCCCTCCCCTCTCCTCTCCTCACCCAAATTTACTCTTCCATTTCTCTTTAGAAAGGCGTAGGCCTCCCAGAAACATCATTCATACATGGCATATCAAGCTGCAGTAAGATTAGGCACCTCCCCTTGAATTAAGACTAGAAGAGGCAACCCAGTAAGAAAAAATGGGTCTCAAAAGCAGGCAATGGAATCACAGACAGCCCCTGCTCCCACAAGGAGACTAAGCTACACAACCATAACATATACACAGAGGGTCTAGGTCAAACCTGCGTAGGTCCCTTGTTTCCAATTCAGTCTCTGTCAGCACATACCAGCCCAAGTTAGTTGATTCTGTGGGCTGTGTTCCTGTGTCCTTGATCTCCTCTGTCTCCTACCTTCCTCACCTTCTCCCACAGGATCCCCCAAGTTCTCCCTAATGCTTGTCTGTGGGTCACTTCATCTGTTTCCTTCAGTTGCTGAATGAAGCCTCTTTGATGATGAATACACTAGGTTCTTATATATGAATATAGCAGAATATCGTTAGGAATTATTTCATTTACTTTCTTTTCCAGCCATGGTTGGTTCTAGCCTAGGTCTCTGCCTATCTAGTCCCTGATTCATGGCCCTCTAAGCAGATCCTGGGGTGGGATCCCTCTCATAGCCTGTGTCTCAAGCTGGACCAGTCATTGATTGGCTACACCAACAATTTCTGTGCCACCTTTACCCTGGCACATCTTGAGGGTAGGACAAATTGTAAGCTGGGTCGGTGTCCCAAGCCCTCCACTGGAAGCCTTGCCTGGTTATGGGAGATAGTCATTTCAAGATACTTATCTGCATTACTAGGATTCTTAGGGTCACTCTCAAAGATTTCTGGGGGTTTCCCTTGTACTTAGTTTCTACTTCATTAAATGTTTCCAATTATAATTTTCTTGTCATGTACTCTCTCCCTCCATCCTTTCCATTCCCACTTGTTCCCATCCTCTTCTGCTCCTGTTCCTATCTGTTTCCAGTCCATGTACAATATGCATTCTATTTCCTCATCGCAGGGAGATTCATGCATGTGCCCTTGAGCCCTCCCTGTTGCTTAGCCTTTCTGGGTCTATGGGTTTTAGCAAGATTATCCTTTACAGCTAATATCCACTTATAAGTGAGTACATATCATTGTCTTTCTAGGTCTGGGTTTCCTCTCTCAAAATGATTTTTTGGTTCCATTCATTTGCCTTCAAATTACACAATGTTATATTGTTAACAGCTGAGGATTACTCCGTTTAATAAACGTACCTTATTTTCTTTATCCGTTCTTCACTGAGGGACATCTAGGTTGTTTCTAGTATCTGAAGGAATGCTGCCCTTGCTGGACATCCTCACCAGCATAAACTGTCACTAGTGATTTTGATCTTAGCCATTCTGACAGGTGTAAGATGAAATCTGAGTCATTTTGATTTTCATTTCCCTGATGGCTAAGGATGTTGAAAATGTCTTCAAGTGCTTCTGAGCCATTTAAGATTCCTCTGTTGAGAATTCTCTGCTTAGATCTGTACCCCATATATTTTAAAAGTGAATTATTTGGTTTCTTTCTTGAGTTCTTTATATATTTTGTATATTAGCCCTCTGTCCAATGCTTTTGTTTTCAATTGTGTATTTCTGGGTTCTTTATCAAAAAATTAGTCATCAATAAGTCTCTGGATTTATGCCTGGGTCTTCAACTCAATTCCACTGATCAAGAACTCCCTGTTTGGGAGTGTCTCTGACATGACCTGATTGGCCTGCTCTTTAATTACCTCCCCCTGAGGGGGAAGCAGCATGACCAGGCCACAGAAGAAGACACTGCAGCCACTCCTGATGAGACCTAATTGACTAGGATCAGAAGGAAGGTAAAGAAGACCTCCCCTATCAGTGGTCTTGGGTAGAGGCATGCATGCAGAGGGGGGAGGAAGGGAGGGATTGGGAAGGGAGGAGGGAGGGAACCACAGGGGGGATACAAAGTGAATAAAGTGTAATTAATAAAGAAATAAAAGAAATAAAAAAAGAACTCCCTGTTTTTATGCCAGTACTATGTGTTTTTTATTACTACAGCTCAGTGTTACATCCCTGATATTAGGTATGGTGATATCTCAGAATTTTTTTATTGTACAGGATTGTTTTGTTTATCTGGAGTTTTTTATTTTTTCCTTGTGGAGTTGAGTATTGGTTTTTCAAAGTTTGTAAAGCATTATGTTGAAAATATGATGGGGATTGCATTGAATCTGTAGATTACTGTGGTAAGATGACCCTTTTTACTATGCATTCATTCTAATTTTAAAAGTCTCCCATAATCTTAAATGTTTCAAAGCCTATAACCTCTTTGGAGATACCATGAATCAAATAACTTCCATTCTTCCAACTTACAATGACTTAAGTAAGTTTTCCATTTTTCAAAAAGAGGAATTAAGACATAGAAAGAAAAGAGAAAATCAAATTAAAACTTAAACCAAGCAAGTAAAACACCAAACCATGCAGATCCAGGCCTAATATTCTGGGCTTGTGGTGACATCATCAACAGTCCAATGGGCTTGAGTAGCTCTGACCATCCAGGTTTGTTGCCTACGGCAGTTGTGGCATATTGATTGCGTTGGCTTCATTTAGTGTCAACAACTGTCACTGGCAGATATCCCATGGTTCTGGAATCTCTGCTATCCTAGATTCTCTTATAATGAAGGCGTCACCTTCACAACTTCATTTATAGCTCATTCAAGAACTCCATTCAGGGAATTTGATCCTACTACAAGGTACATAGCCTTAGGGACCTTCTGGAACTTTAGTCCAATTGTTGATAATCCTATAATATTTTCATTTCAGTATGCTTCTGATATCAGCATCACATTAATAATGCCAAGTTCTACAGTGATCTGAAGATATATCATGATTCCCATAGGCCTCAGGTGCTGCAGCCTGTGTTCTTTGGAAGGCAAATTTCAGAATGTAGTTCTTCAGTATCCCTGCATAAACAAGATGCCCCAGAGACTCTGTTCAGTCACTGCCTTTTTAAATGACTAGGCACTGCCTCCTAAATTCAGGACACAGACGGACTTATCCATTTCAGGAGTTAAAATACCAGCTTATCCTAGCCTTTTCTGGACTGTATTAGCTAAACCACTGGCCATCAGAAAGCCTGAATGCAATGGAATAAACATTATTAGAAGCCACCAAAATCCCAAGGTCATTAATATGTATAATAAATAGTAAAAAATAATTCTTCTTTTTTCTATTGTTTTGCCTCTCAGTAGAAGTACAGCATACCCATTTGCTAATATTTTGCATCTACGTATTATAAAATTATTAAAAATATTTTCAGTTTCAATATTTACAGGACCTTGCAGTTGTACTTACAGTCTTAGTACTATTTGATTGTTTATAGTTTCTACTTCTCAAGTCAAAATTTAAAAGAGAATCTGATTGCTAGCCAAAAAATAGAGTAGCTAACAATGAATCACTTGACCACTGGACAAATTTTGACTGCCAGTTCTGGCGCTGAGCAGAACAAGCTATTCTAAATTCTTTTCAAAATGGATGTGAACAGAAAAATAGATGAAACATTATCCTAATTCAAAGTAAGAATGTATATTTTCAACCACTGAAGTATAGGTTGATTGCCTAGTCTTCTGTTCAAATTTACACATATAATAACACACACACAAACACACACACAAACACACACACACATGCACACACACACACACATTTGAAGCATAAAAGATATTATACTTAAACATTGTGTTCCATAGATACTCTATAGTGAGACTCGGTATTAATCTCATTACTATTACTATAATGAAATATAAAAAATATCTTATCTTGCAAGGAAACGGATATAACTCCCAGTTATGGAAGCTGAGGGATGTAGCACTTTCTTAGTTCTGATGAGAACCTCATGGTAACGTTATGGTGAGAATACATTTAAGAAGTAGATTACATGGGGGACTATGATATCAAGGAGTCATTCTTTTTTTCCTTTTAAAAATAAAATATATTCCATTGATTTTTTTTTGACAACTTCATTCGTGTAAACAGTATCTTTCATTCATCTACAACCCTTTCATTCAATGATAGGACATCCCACTTACGCCCACAAATAACCTCCTTCTTTTTTTGTCCTCTTTTTTTTTAATGTTTATTTTATAATTATTTTATTGTGTGGGTGTTTTGCTTGTGTGTACATCTTTTTATTTATTTATTTATTTATTTATTTATTTATTTTTTCAATGCAGTTTATTCAGGAACATTGAACAATCCTCGGACCCTGGGGAAAGCCAGCCCACAGCTTAAATAGCCTCTGGGTAGCCAACCCAGGCGTGCCACGGGGCAATGCAGATAGGTCCACATACATAGAAGCAAGCCAGATCCTCGGCCTTAGCCAAATGTGGAGTTGTTCGTGACAGAGAGCACTCACCATCGGGAAGGTGGAAGGCAGAAACCAGCTCCATCTTTAAGGCATAGCATTCCGCAGCTCTCTACAGTTCCCCCTTTGTGTTTTAGACGCATCAGGCAAGAGTAGAGGTCTGATCTCTGATATTAGAAATAAATTGGGACTTTGTACAGATGTTCATTTAGGTGTCATCCACCCAAAGAGCATCAGACCCGTCCGATACCTTTTTCTCAGAGGCGGGACCTGGGGCATCAACCCGCATGCAATCAGACATGCTCTTCTCTGGGTCCAAAGCGGCTGACCCTGAGTGCAGTGCTTAGCCTCGCATCCTGAGCGTATCATTTTAGCTTTTGATGGTATCCAACCATGCTTGGGGAGAATGTCCTGCTTCAATGGCTGTAAAGGCCTGAATGATCATGGCTGCATCACACTGTTGTGAGACTCTAATCTTGCATATATACCACAGGCAAACCAAGGAGACCAACACCAGAAGGCCTGCTAACACTCCCATGCCCACCCATTCCTTCAGTTGATTCATGGCTGCAGCAATCCATGTTGATAATCCTGTGGCTAGTCCTGCGTCCACTCCGGTAGAATTTACTGTGACAATGGCCACTCTCAGCTGCTCCATCGTAGTATCGAATTCTCCATTCCAATTACCTAAAATATAGCTCAACAATTGTTTAGACAGATTTGCAGCGCAGGAGAAATTCTCATGTTGTATGCTAGTGACACAAAGTCCAGCATACTTTCATTGACAGCCAGGTTGAGCGATTTGCCATAGGGTATCAATTTGCTCCTGCAAGAGGTCAAATCTGATTGAACACCATCAAGCTTCCTTTTAGTTGAGCATTAATTCCTTTATGTACAACTAAGGCATGAGCTACATTGGCTAAATGATTATTCAGGGTCTGAGCCGTCTGCCCAGTATGACTCATGGCTAATGCCCTGGTGGTAGCTCCAACAGCCGTCAATGAGATGGTAGTAACAATGGTGGCTGTAGTTCCAAGATCCCTTTTCTGTCTGAAGAGAGTCATAGCGTGAGGGGCATCAATGGGCATAGGCACCCAGTGAGGCATGCGAGTAACCAGGGCATACCTAACTTTACTAGCATTCCAGCATTGGGCAAAAAAGCAAGTATCATTACCACAATTACTTGGCTCTATCTGGCTAATAATGAATAAAAATGGGGGATATAGACAAACAGGTGTGGGCTTATAGGAAATATTATGAGAAGCCTTAACCCCTCGTTGGAACATCCTGCGTCAGTTCTAGAACTAGCAGTGGTGGTGTCCGAGGTCTGAGTAGGTTCAGGAGACCATTGCCCCCAGGGGCGAGACGTGCTCCATGCCAATTGACTAACTCCATGTTTTCCTCCAATTTTGAAAGTCATTTAAGGTTCTTAAATTATTTTTTTCCCTTTTTTCTTAAATTTTTCATCAATTACACTTTATTCATTCTGCATCGCCCCATAAGCCCCTCCCTCCTCCCATCCCAATCCCACCCTCCCTCCTCCCTCTGCTTGCATGCCACTCCCCAAGTCCACTAATAGGGGAGGTTCTCATCTCCTTTCTGATCTTAGTCTGTCAGTTCACATCAAAAGTGGCTGTATTGTCGTCTACTGTGGCCTGGTAAGGCTGCTCCCCCCCCCCCAGAGGGAGGTGATCAGAGAGCAGGCCAATCAGAGTATGTCAGAGGCAGTCCCTCTTCACATTACTATGTAACCCAATTGGACTCTGAACTGCCCTGGGCTACATCTGTGCAGGGGTTCTAGGTTATCTCCATGAATAGTCCTTGGTTGGAGTATGAGTCTCTGGGAAGTTCCCTCTGTTCAAATTTTCTTGTTCTGTTGCTCTCCTTGTGGAGACCCTGTCCTCTCCAGCTCTTACTATTTCCCAGTTCTTACCTAAAATTCTGTTCTCCTGCCCAACAGTTGCCCATCAGGCTCAGCATCTGCTTTGATAGTCTGAAGGGCAGAGGCTTTCAGAGGCCCTCTGTGGTAGGTTCCTAGGTTGTTTCCTGTTTTCTTCTTCTTCTGATGTCCATCCTCTTTGCCTTTCTGGATGGGGATTGGACGTTTTAGTTAGGGTCCTCTCTCTTGCTTAGTTTCTTTAGATGCACAGGTTTTAGTGGGTTTGTCCTATGTTGTATGTCTATATGAGTGAGTATATACCATGTGTGTCTTTTTGCTTCTGAGACAACTCACTCAGGATGATCCTTTCCAGATCCCACCATTTACCTGCAAATTTCATGATTTCCTTATTTTTCATTGCTGAGTAATATTCCATTGTGTAGATGTATCACAATTTCTGCATCCATTCTTCAATTGAGGGGCATCTGGGTTGTTTCCAGCTTCTGGCTATTACAAATAAAGCTGCTACAAACATGGTTGAGCAAATGTCCTTTTTGTGTACTTGAGCCTCTTTTGGATATATGCCCAGTAGTGGTATGGCTGGATCTTGAGGAAGCGCTATTCCTAGTTGTCCGAGAAAGCGCCAGATTGATTTCCAGAGTGGTTGTACAAGTTTACATTCCCACCAGCAGTGGAGAAGGGTTCCCCTTTCTCCACAACCTCTCCAGCATGTGTTGTCACTTGAGTTTTTGATCTTGGCCATTCTCATGGGTGTAAGGTGAAATCTCAGGGTTGTTTTGATTTGCATTTCCCTAATGGCTAATGAGGTTGAGCATTTCTTTAAGTGCTTCTCGGCCATTCGGTATTCCTCTACAGAGAATTCTCTGTTTAGCTCTGTTCCCCATTTTTTAAGTGGATTACTTGGTTTGCTGCTTTTCAGCTTCTTTAGTTCTTTATATATACTGGATATGAGTCCTCTGTCAGATAAAGGGTTGGTGAAGATTCTTTCCCAATCTGTAGGTGGTCGCTTTGTTTTGATGATGGTGTCCTTTGCTTTACAGAAGCTTTTCAGTTTCATGAGGTCCCATTTATTGGTTGTTGCTCTTAGAGCCTGTGCTGTTGGTGTTCTGTTCAGGAAGTTTCCCCCTGTACCAATGAGTTCTAGGGTATTTCCCACTTTTTTTTCAAGCCGATTTAATGTGTCTGGTTTTATGTTGAGGTCTTTGATCCACTTGGACTTCAGTTTTGTGCAGGGTGACAAGTATGGATCTATTTTCATTTTTCTACATGTAGACATCCAGTTAGACCAGCACCATTTGTTGAAGATGCTATCTTTTTTCCATTGTATGGTTTTGGCGTCTTTGTCAAAGATCAGGTGTCCATAAGTGTGTTGGTTTATTTCTGGGTCCTCTGTTCGGTTCCATTGATCCACCATTCTGTTTCTATGCCAGTACCATGCAGTTTTTAAAACTGTTGCTCTATAGTACAACTTAAGATCAGGGATGGAGATACCTCCAGAAGATCTTTTATTGTAGAGGATTGTTTTAGCAATTCTGGGTTTCTTGTTATTCCATATGAAGTTGAGAATTTTCCTTTCCAGATCTGTAAAGAATTGTGTTGGTAATTTGATGGGCATTGCATTGAATCTGTAGATTGCTTTTGGTAAGATGGCCATTTTTACTATGTTAATCCTACCAAGCCATGAGCATGGGAGATCTTTCCATCTTCTCATATCTTCTTCTAATTCTTTCTTCAGAGATTTGAAATTTTTTTCATACAAGTCTTTGACTTCCTTGGTTAGGGTTACTCCGAGGTACCTTATGTCATTTGTGGCTATTGTGAAGGGTGTTGTTTCCTTAATTTCTTTCTCAGCCCTTTTGTCTTTTGTATACAGGAGGGCTACTGATTTTTTTGAGTTAATTTTGTATCCTGCCACTTTGCTGAAGGTGTTTATCAGCTGTAGGAGTTCCCTGGTAGAGTTTTTGGGGTCACTCACGTATACTATCATATCATCTGCAAATAGTGATAATTTGACTTCTTCCTTTCCAATTTGTATCCCCTTGATCTCCTTCAACTGTCTTATTGCTCTAGCAAGGACTTCCAACACTATGTTGAAGAGATATGGAGAGAGTGGGCAGCCTTGTCTTGTCCCTGATTTCAGTGGGATTGCTTTGAGTTTCTCTCCATTCAGTTTGATGTTGGCTATAGGCTTGCTGTATATCTCCTTTACTATGTTTAGATATGTGCCTTGTATCCCTGATCTCTCCAATACTTTGAACATGAATGGATGTTGGATTTTGTCAAAGGCTTTTTCAGCATCTAGGGAGATTATCATGTGGTTTTTTTCTTTCAGTTTGTTAATATGGTGGATCACATTGATAGATTTCCGTATATTGAACCACCCCTGCATACCTGGGATGAAGCCTACTTGGTCATAGTGGATAATATCTTTGATGTGTTCTTGGATTCGGTTTGCAAGTATTTTATTAAGTATTTTTGCATCAATGTTCATAAGGGAGATTGGCCGGAAATTCTCTTTCTTTGTTGAGTCTTTGTGAGGTTTAGGTACCAAGGTGACTGTGGCTTCATAGAATGAATTTGGTAATATTCCTTCTGTTTCTATTTTGTGGAATAGTTTGAAGAGAATTGGTGTTAGCTCTTCTTTGAAGGTCTGGTAGAATTCTGCGCTGAAGCCATCTGGTCCTGGGCTTTTTTTGGATGGGAGACTTTTGATGACCGCTTCTATTTCTTTGGGGGATATAGGTCTATTTAGTTGATTTACCTGGTCCTGGTTCAGCTTTGGTAAGTCAAATCGATCAAGAAAATTGTCCATTTCATTTAGATTTTCAAATTTTGTGGCATATAGACTTTTGAAGTAAGTCCTAATGATTGTTTGGATTTCCTCAGTGTCTGTAGTTATATCCCCCTTTTCATTTCTGATTTTGTTGATTTGGGTGGTGTCTCTCTGCCTTTTAGTTAGCCTGGCTAAGGGTTTGTCGATCTTGTTGATTTTCTCAAAGAACCAGCTCTTGGTTTCATTGATTCTTTGAATTGTTTTATTTGTTTCCAATTGATTGATTTCAGCCCTGAGTTTGATTATTTCCAGCCGTCTACTCCTTCTTGGTGTGTCTGCTTCTTCTTTTTCTAGGGTTTTTAATTGAGCCATTAGGGTGCTTGAATGAGCTGTCTCGAATTTCTTCTTGAAGGCACTTAGTGCTATGAACTTTCCTCTTAGCACTGCTTTCATTGTGTCCCACAAGTTCGGGTATGTTGTGTCTTCATTTTCATTGATTTCTAGAAAGACTTTAATTTCTTTCTTTATTTCTTCCCTGACCCAGCTGTCATTTAGTAACAAGTTGTTCAGTTTCCATGTGTGTGTAGGCTTTTTGTTATTTCTGTTATTGTTGAGGGCCAGCTTTATTCCATGGTGATCAGACAAGATACATGGGATTATTTCAATCTTCTTGTATCTGTTGAGGCTCGCTTTGTGACCCACTATGTGGTCTATTTTGGAGAAGGTTCCATGAGGTGCTGAGAAGAAGGTAAATTCTTTTGTGTTTGGGTGTAAAGTTCTGTAAATGTCTGTTAGGTCCATTTGATTCATGACCTCTGTCAGAGACATTGTTTCTTTGTTTAATTTCTGTTTGGTTGACCTGTCCTTTGTTGAGAGTGGGGTGTTGAAGTCTCCCACTATTAATGTGTGGGGATCTATATGTGCTTTAAATTTTATCAATGTTTCTTTCACAAATGTGGGTGCCCTTGTATTTGGGGCATAGATGTTCAGGATTGTGATGTCTTCCTGGTGGAATTTTCCCTTGATGAGTATGAAGTGTCCTTCCCCATCTCTTTTGATTAATTTTGGTTGAAAGTCTATTTTATCAGATATTAGAATGGCTACTCCTGCTTGCTTCTTGGGTCCGTTTGCTTGGAAAGTCGTCTTCCAACCCTTTACCCTCAGGTAATGTCTATCTTTGTGTCTTAGGTGTGTTTCTTGTATGCAACAGATTGCTGGGTTTTGTTTACGTATCCATTCTGTTAATCTGTGTCTTTTTATTGGAGAGTTGAGTCCATTGATGTTGAGAGAGATTAATGACCAGTGGTTGTTAGATCTCTTGATTTTGATGTTGGCTGTGCTCATCAGGTTGTGTGCTTGGTTGCTTTTTGTTTTACTGAAGTGAGGTTATTTATTTCCTGTGTTTTCTTGAATGTAGCTAGCTTTCTTGGGTTGTATTTTCCCTTCCAGTGTCTTCTGTAATGCTGGATTTGTTTGTAGGTATTGTTGAAATTTGTTTTTGTCATTGAATATCTTGTTTTCTCCATCTATGAGGACTGAGAGTTTTGCTGGGTATAGTAGCCTGGGCTGACATCTGTGTTCTCTTAGGGTCTGCATGATATCTGTCCAGGCCCTTCTGGCTTTCATAGTCTCTGTTGAAAAGTCAGGTGTGATTCTAATGGGTTTGCCGTTATATGTTACTTGGCCTTTTTCCCTTGCAGCTTTTAGTATTTTTTCTTTGTTCTGTATACTTACTGTTTTGATTATTATGTGGCGGGAGGATTTTCTTTTCTGGTCAAATTTGCTGGGTGTTCTGTAGGCCTCATGTATTCTAATTGGCCTCTCCTTTAGCTTGGGGAAATTTTCTTCAATGATTTTGTTGAAAATATTTTCTGGGCCTTGGAGAAGGGAGTCTTCTTTTTCCTCTATACCTATTATTCTTAGGTTTTGTCTTTTCATATTGTCTTGCATTTCTTGGACGGTCTGTGTCAGGAATTTTTCAGATTTAACATTTTCTTTGACAGATACATCGATTTCTTCCATTGTATCTTCTACACCTGAGATTCTTTCTTCCATCTCTTGCAGTCTGTTGGTTATGCTTACCTCTGTAGTTCCTGTTTTCTTCCCTAGATTCTTCCTTTCCATTATTTCTTCCATTTGTGTTTTCTTTAATTTTTCCAATTCTATCTTCAGGTCTTGAGTTGTTTTGTTTACTTCCTTCACCTGTCTGATTGTACTTTCCTGTTTTTCTTTTAGTTCCTTCAACTCTGTTTCTTTCATTTCATTCAGTGTTTTAAGCATTTCCTTTCTAAAGGCCATAAACTGTTTGGCTGCAGCTTCCTCTATTTCTTTACGGATGGCAATATTCTGTTTGAGTTTATCTTCCTCTATGTCTTTACGAATCTTATTTGTTTCCTCTGTTATCATCTTCATGAGCATACTTGTTAGGTCATCTTCTTGGATTTCAGTTATGGTGGGGTGTCCAGGGCTACTTGCCCCTGGGTAACTGGGTTCTGGAGATGCCATATTGCTCTGTCTTTTGTTGCTTGAGCTTTTACGCTGGCCTCTACCCATTGTGTTATCTTAGGAGTTTGGGGTTATTTTCTGGTGGTTCCTGGGGATCCTGTGGTGGAGAGAATCCCCTTTGCAGAAAGCTGGATTTTCCTGAAGGATGTCTTCTCAGCTTTTTGGGTATAGTCCCTGGATGGCTGGTGTTTTTTCAGGAGTTGCTCACCTCAGGGATATAGACCTGAGTGGTAACTGTGGTCTTTGTTAGTCAAGAGGGTTCTCCTCTTACCCAGGGAAGTCCTGGGGGCAGCTGCCCTGTTTCTGGGTTTCTTGTTGCAAATTTAATGATCAGCTGCTGTGACCCAGTTGGACATCAGGCGCGCCTCAACTGTTTGTGCCTGTGTCTGGAGCACAGCTGAGTGCTGGCGCCTCGGCCCCACTAGACTGCTAGACTTTTTCTAGGGAAGGATTGGGTGATTTAGAAAGGTACAGTTTCCTTCCTTCCCCGTGGATTCTCTGGAGACACCGACTCCTAGTGTCTTTTTTTGCCCTGGTGCACACTGCTCAGTGTCCGCCAGCTGGCTGGCCACAGAAATTTGCCTGTGCCTGGAGCACAGCTGTGTGATGGCGGCTCAGTCTATGCCAGCTGTCTGGTGCGCAGAAACTGCCTGTGTCTGCCTTTGTGGCTTTTGGGAGTCTGAGTGGCTCCCTAAGCTGGGTAATTTTCCGGGGACCTTTTCAGGTTGGGGGTGAGCTGAGTGCTCTGAGATCAGACCCGCCGTTTCTATCTCTGGTGGCGAATCAGGCGCGCAGGCAGGCAGGGCTCTGTGCCGGAACCTGGGTCCCCGGCTCTGGCTCCGGGCTGGCTCCTGGGGTGCCCGTGGAACCCGCCCGAGTCTTTTCCAGGGGATGTCTGGGTGACCTAAGGCCGGTCCCAATCGTTTCCTGTACCCTGGGGTTATCTCTCGACTGAAAATTCCAGTCTCTGATAGTGTGGTGCCCAAGGTTCAGTCTGGGACCGGGACCAGAGACACTGGCTTGTGGCTCTGGGCTGGGGCTGGGGCTGGCGGCCGGCAGCCAAGCGTCTGGCGGAACCGGGATCTCTTCTGCGGTTTAGCCGGGTGAGTTAAAAGCTGATTGAATCCCCCACCGTGGGGTATCCTCTCACCTGGGAAACACAATGACTGTGTTTTATGGCCGAGAGTTCTGATTGCTGTTCACTGTGCTGATCCTGCTGTGCTGCTGCTCAGAATGAGAGTCCTCCCAGCGCCGCCATCTTGCCCCTCCCCCTCTTGTGTGTACATCTTTACACCACATGTGTGCCTGGTGCCCCTGGAAGCTAGAAGAGGACATTAGATACCCTAGACCTGGTGTAACAGGCAGTTGTGAAATACCATGTAGGTTCAGGGACTTGATCTTGGCCCTTTGAAAGAGCAGCCAGTGCTCTTTTTTATGTTTTATTTTATTTTATTTATTTTTAATTAATATATTCACTATACATCGTGATTGTAGTCCCTTCCCTCCTCGCCTACAGGTCCCTCCCTCCCACATTAACCCTCCTATAATCCTCCTCTTCTCCTCAGAAAAGGGAGCCCCCAACACCAACCCACTCCAGCACATCAAGTTGCATAGGAACTGAGCTAATCGTCTTCCCCTGTGGCCTGGCGAGGCAACCCTGTTAGGAGAAGGTGAACAGAAAGCAGACAGCAAAGTCCACATCCTAGACAGCACCTGCTCAACTTACTAGGGAACCCACATGAAGACCAACATACCCATCATTCACATATGTGTCAGGGGCCTAGGTCCAGTCCACGTATGCTCTTTGGCTGGTACTTCCATCCCTTAAGCTCCCATGAGTCTAGGTTAGTTGATTCTGTTAGTTTTCTTGTCCCCTCTGGGTCCTTCTAACCTCCCCCCACGTCAGTCTTTCCCAAGACACTCCTAGCTCTGCCTAATGCTTGGCTATGAGTCTCAGCATCTGATTCAACCAGCTGCTGGGTGGGACCTTCAAAGGATAGTTATGCCAGGTTCCTGTCTGTAAACATAGCAGAGTATCATTAGTGTTATCTGGGATGGGTTCTCTCCCATGGGGTGACTCTGAGGTTGGGACAGGCATTTGGCTGGACATTCCCTCAGTCTCTGCTCTATCTTTATCTCTGCACATCTTGTAGGCAGGATAAATTTTGGGTCAAAGGTTTTGTAGGTAGATTGCTATTCCACTGCCACCACTCTAAGTCCTGCAGTTATTTCTCAATAGAATGCAGGGCTGTAAAAGTTTCAAGAATCACTTCTATCTGACCATACTACAATTCTCAGACCCAAGGAAGCTAAGTAACAAGGAGGGCCTTTATGGAACACAACGAAAGTGCTGCTAAGAGGAAAGTTCATGGCACTAAGCTCTATGAGGTCCAGGTATGTCCATACCCCAGAATCTTGACTTGAGAGTGACAGGAGTAGTACCCTTTCTCCCTGCCATGAGCCTGTGTGTCCCAGCACAGATAGCCTTCTGACCTCCACCTCTGCCATACTGGAAGGGGTCACATAGCCTGGTGGACAGGTTACAGGTTAAACTTCCTCCCTCCTTCTAAGGTCAAGTCCAGCAAGAACCTGGAATTCTTCACACAAATAATGCATTCTCCTAACCTTGGCCCTAGCCAATGACGTACATCCACCCTGATAGCTACTGCTCACCCCACAAAAGTTTAAACAGTGTATGTTCTCCCCAAGTAGAGTTGCTCAATGACACTTGTCTCCTTGTATCACTCATAGCCTCCTGAGGTCTAATCACTCACCCCCACTGTTCTACTCTGTGCTGTCCTGTTCCTCTCATGCCCCTGGTGGTTGTGCTCATAGGTGATCATGCAATATGGGTGGGCAAGCAAAGTGGGAGTGGCAACTCAATGCCTAAATAAAGAACCCCATCTGTGACCTATAACAATAAGGGCAGGAGCTGCCTCTTCCTCTGTTGCCTGTCTTTGGGTCCCTTTCCCCCAACTGGACAGCCTTGTCTAGCCTTAATAGAAGATGTGCCCATTCCTACTTGATATGCCAAAATGGGTTGATTACCATGAGAGGTCTAGCCTTCTCTGAGATGGGAAGAGGCATGGGGTGGGGTGATGGGAGAGGGAAGGACTGGGAGGAGAGGAGGAAGGAAAAAAATCACACGAGGATGTAAACTTAATAAATAAACTAGTTAGCAAGACAATTGTAGAGATCTCCTAGTAGCAACTTAACAGCATACCTGAAAACTATAGAACAAAAGGAAATAAGCACACACAAGAGGAAGAGACAGCAGGAAGTAATCAAACTGAGGGCTGAAATCAATAAAATAGACACAATGAGGACAGCAGATCGATTTTCAAAATAACAGGAATAATTGTCTAATATCAACACGGTGGGTGAATAAAAGCCTATGTTTTCTGACAGAAACAAATAAAAAAGAGCTTTATTGAAATTGATAAGAAAAGTCACTTCATTTGGACTATGCCAGCTCCGGCTCCAACTGAAAAGACCTTGAAATTGAAAGGAACAACCCAATTCTTGACTTGCTCCTGCAATGGAAAGAAAGAAAAAAGCGAAGTACGTGTCCTGGGTTCAGATAAAGCATTTTTGTCTTACCTGATGGTGACAGTTAATTTCCCTCATCAATGTGACACTATCTATTTCATCTGGGAAGAGAGTTTTAGTGAGGACTTGTGTAGATTAGGTTACCCACTGGAACTATCTGTAGGAGATTCTCTTTATTACATTGTTAGTTGGAAAGTTTGTATACTGTTGGATGGCAGTGTTCTCTGGTTTCCATATGAATGGAATAAGAGTTGAGAAAGCAACCTAAGCAGTTACTTGCTTGGGCTAAATCCTAGACATCCAAGTTCTCGATAAATATTAGGCATCGAAAATTCTTTTCAATACTCACATTTAATTATGTCAATTATTATTAATAATGATAATAACGATAATGTTGCTAATATTATTAGAGAACCTAGCTCAAAGAGAAACCAAAACAAAACAAGTAATTTTCCAAATAATAAGTCAAAAAATAAAATGTTGGAAAAATTCTATCAATAAATGGCTTTATTAATTCAATATAAATACAAAAAGCAGAATACACAATATTTAAAATATTCTTTATTTAAATAACAGAAATGTTAAATTTGAAGAGATGTATGATAATGATGAAAGAAAAAGTTACTGAAATCTTTGCTATGTAAAAATTATTTATTGTACGAAAAGTCCTTACATTGTTTTGAAAAATAATTGGGATCATTTGCAAATCCATTTAAAAGGAAGCACACTTATGAGTGAGTTTATGTCATGTGTGTTTTTCTGCTTCTGGGTTACCTCACTCAGGATGATCTCTTGTAGTTCCATCTATTTGCCTGCAAATTTCATGATTTCCCTGTTTTCAATAGCTGAATAGTATTCCATTGTATAAATGCACCACAATTTCTGTGTCCATTCCTCCATTGAGGGACATCTAGGTTGTTTCCAGCTTCTGGCTATTACAAATAGTGCTGCTATGAACATGGTTGAGCAAATGTCCTTGCTGTATAGTTGAGCATACTTTGCTTCCTCTGGCATGGACTCAGTGACAGGTTCTCTGCCAGGGCACAGAGAAAGACAATGCAACCAGTCTAGACAAGACCTGATAGGTTAGGGTCAAATAGAAAGGGAGGAGGCCCTCCACTATGAGTGGACTAGAGGAAGGGGAACATGGGGAGAAGAAGGAGGGAGGGTGAGATTGGGAGGAGATGAGGGCCACAGCTGGATATATATTCTATACAAATAGAATAAATTGTAATAAATGAAAATAATAAAAAAGAAAAATGAAAATAAATAAATAAATAATTAAAAGGAAGCACATAAATGATCAACAAGCATTTAGTGAAAATAGTTTTCAAAAGTCAACTAGACTGCAAAGGTCAAACGACAAGATTGATACTTCTTATGAAATATTCAGTAGCACTGTTTCCATCATTTTGCTTCTCTTGTCATAGTCTCTTGTCACTTTGGTCTTTGACCTTTTTTACCATGTAGTCCTATATTATAGTGCCTAACGAGTAATCCAGGATCATCAGACAAGTTCAGACTCCTGTTATAGGATAAGGCAATATTTACAGATTAAGAGCTAAAATATGAGAGTTGAAGAAAAGGCGCAATGGCTAAGATCACTGCCTACTTTTCCAGAGATCCTGAGTTCAATTCACTGCAACCACATGGTGGCTCACAGCCATTTATTTATTTTTCTTTATTAATTACACTTCAGTCACTTTGTATCCCCCCTGTGGTTCTCTCCCTCCTCTTGTCCCAATCCCTCTCTTTCTCCACCCTCTGCATGCATGCCCCTCCCCAAGTCCACTGATAGGAGAGGTCTTCTTTTCCTTCCTTCTGATCCTAGTCAATTAGGTCTCATCGGGAGTGGCTGCATTGTCTTCTTCTGTGGCCTGGTAATGTTGCTTCCCCAGGGGAAGGTAATTAAAGAGTAGGCCAATCAGTTCATGTCAGAGACAGTCCCTGTTCCTATTACAATGGAACCCACTTGGATACTGAACTGCCATGGCTACATCTGTGCAGGGGTCTTTGGTTATCTCCATGCATAGTCCTTGTTTGGAATAGCAGTCTCAGGAAAGACCCCTGTGATCAGATTTCTTTGGTTCTGTTGCTTTCCTTGCGGAGTTCCTGTCCTCTCCAGATCTTACTGTTTCCCACTTCTTTCCTAAGATTCCCTGCACTCTGCCCAAAGGTTGCCCATAAGTCTCAGCATCTACATTGATAGTCTGCAGGGCAGAGCTTTTCAGAGGTCCTCTGTGTCAGGCTCCTGACTTGTTCCCTCTTTTCTCCTTCTTCTGATGTCCAGTCTCTTTGCCTTTCTGGATAGGAATTGAGCATTTTAGCAAAAGTCCTCCCTCTTAATTAGTTTCTTTAGTTGTACAGATTTTAGTAGGTTTATCCTATATTATAAATCTATATGAGTGAGTATATACCGTGTGCATCCTTCTGCTTCTGAGATAGCTCACTCAGGATGAATGTGATATGATGCCCTCTTCTGGCATACAAGTGTACATGCAGATAGAGCCCTCATATACATTAAATAAATAAATACATATTTTAAAAAGAGTTAAAATATGGATGGTTTCAGGAGCTTTATTCAGTCTTCCATCAAGAGAAAAGCAAAAATAAAGATGAGAAGCTGTAGTCTGAGTACATGGAAAGTTATCCTGAATGCAATAACGTTAAGAAGTAGGGACACTGAACATAATTAAGCCAGAAAACCTGAGCTCCGTGAAGGAGATTTGTGCCCTTATAGACACAGACATTATCCATTTTCTGTATGCCTTATATTATAACAAAGGTCCACGAGGAAACCAGCTCTCCAGACATAAAATATCCCATTGCCCTGACCTTGGACTTCCTGTGAAAACAGTGACAAGTGAATTGGTATCATTGGCAAACCACACAGACTGATGACAGACAAATAGATAGATTAGTTTGTGATAACTTATTGTATTATGTTTTAGTAGAATTTTTTAATAAATAAAACAATGTGATTTTTTAAATAATGGAATTGTTTATGCATTATCACTTATTTACAGCTTATTTCCAATGGCAAACCATTCAAAATACAAGTGCTGGATGAAGCTGACCACTTCAAGTTTGCAGTCAGTGATGTCCCATTGCAGCAGTACAGCCGTCGGATGAAAATTCTCAGGAAAACCAGCCGACTGGGGATCTCTGGCGACATAACCCTCGCCAGTGCTTTACACAGTTAACTAACCCAGAAGGGGTGGCACTTGAAACTGGCTGCATGCTCATCATGAGTGAAAAACTTTACATTTTTCCTTCCTCATCATTCCATTTAATAAATATTTTTATGCTGAAAAAAAAGAAATTATAAAAATGTCATAATGAACATTTTTAACTCAACTGGAAGAAATTACCCAGGGCTAGTAAAGTCATGGATCTTGGAGAAACCACAATTTTATTAAACCAGCATAATCCTTAGCTACATTCTAAATAGTTTTTCTTATACCAACGGGTGAGTGCGGTCCTCATCCCTCATCAAGGGAGGTTCTATTTGTAACAGATGAGGACCATTACAAAAAATCCCCACAACCAATAAAAATTCAGAGTTGTAGGTCTCAGTCCCAATGGGTATAGCTACCAAAAACAATTCTTGTACCTAAAACCCAGAGAACCTTGCAGAAAAGGGAAGAATGGTTGTAAGAGCCAAAGGATGAAAAGTTTGATGTGAGACTGTATCTCACTGTAAATTCAGCAGCTACACCCTTATGTCGCACCAACATGACTACCTAAACGTGAGCTGAACAAAGAAAGCAATGGACATGCTGAAGAGGATAAGAGAGACCGCAATGTCTCAGTTCTAACCAAATAATTAAAGGAAACTAGGGAGGGCTGAGAATGGGAGAAATAGCTTTCCCCAGGGAAAGCACACAAATTTGTTAACGAATGCCTAATCTTCAGCCCTGAAAACATACATACAAGTAACTTTATACGAACTGATCATGTTATATTTAAGATTGGCATGTATAAGGGCAATTAGTGAGAAGGAGGCCATGAACTTGAAAGAGAGTAAGGAGGGGTTATTTAGGAGGGTTTGCAGAAATTAAAGGAAAGTGAGAAATTATAATTTCAAAAATCAAAGAAGTAATAAAAATCAGGAGGAATATTATTTCTAAATTCTGGCCTGCTTATATTATTGTCTAACAGCAGTTGAAAAGCATATTCACAGATTTTTTCAATATTATCTTATAGTCTAGCTAAAAATTAGTTTTTTCAGACTAACTTTTCATATTCATAGCTAAGCTTGAATACAGAAAATAAATGAATAAGTAAACATTTAAATACATACATAGAGTTCTTGAAATAATGTGCAAATATCTTCACTGTAAATAACAACCCTGCTCCCTGTTCCTTGATATAAGTGCACATATTCACACTTCCTTGAAAGTCAACTACGTGTCAAATGTTGGTTTACACAAATATAAATGAGCTAATAAGTATCATTCCTGTTTATTTTCAGCTTTTTCATAACCCTGGAAATATCATTAGGTGTTTTGAGTTATTTGATTCATAGAAATTAGAAAGTTGAGTCTGGAGAGATAGCTCACTGGTAAGCTCTTGCTGAGGTCCTGGATCAGATTCTCAGTACCTATGTGGATTTCACACTGTAACTCCAGTTTCAGGTTATCTGAGTCATTCTTCTAACTTTCGTGAGCACCAAACACGCATATGGTGCACTTCATGTATGTAAGCAAGACATTCACGCACATACAAAGTAAAGTAAATTTAAAAGACAAATACAAGGTTAGGACGATCTCCAAAAACACTTTATTTTATTGTGTTTTTCTTTTATTCTTTTATTTTATTACAATTTAGTCACCTTGTATCCCAGATGTAACCCCCCTCTCTCATCCCCTCTCCATCCCACCCTCCCTCCCTCTTCTCCCATGTCCCTCTCCAAGTTCACTGATAGGGGAGGTCCTCCTCCCTTCCAACTATCAGGTCTCATCAGGACTGGCTGCTTTGTCTTCCTCTATGGCCTGGTAAGGCTACACTCAGTGGGAGGTAATCAAAGAGCCAACCATTGAGTTCATGTCAGAGACAGCCCCTGTTCCCCTTACTAGGGCACCTACTTGGAGACTGACCTACTATGGGCTACATCTGTGCAGGGGTTCTAAGTTATCGCTATGCATGGCCCTTGGTTGGAGTATCAGTCTCAGAAAAGACCCCTGTGCCCAGATTTTTGTTTTGTTTTGTTTTGTTGCTCTCCTTGTCAAGCTTCTGACCCTCCGGGTCTTATTCTCTCCTCCTTCTTCCATATGATTCCCTGCACTCTGCCCAAAGTTTGGCTATGAATGTCAGCATCTGCTTTGATACCCTGCTTGGCAGTCTTTCGGAAGCCCTCTGTGGTAGGCTCCTGTCCTGTTCCTTGTTTTCTCCCTCTTCTGATGTCTATCCCATTTACTTTCTGAGTGAAGATTAAGCAACTTCCCTAGGATCCTCCTTCTTGTTTAGCTTCTTTGGGAGCCTAGATTTTAGTATGTTTACCTTGTATTATATGACTAATATCCACTTATAAGTGTATATATATCATGCATGTCTGTCTGCTTCTGGTATACCTCACTCAGGATGATCTTTTCTAGTTCCCACCATTTGCCTGCAAATTTCATTATTTCCTTGTTTTTAATTGCTGAGTAGTATTCCATTGTGTAAAAGTACCACAATTTCTGTATCCATTCCTCCACTGAGGGACATCTGGGTTGTTTCCGAATTCTGTCTATTACGAATAAAGCTGCTATGAACATGGTTGAGCAAATGTCCGTGTTGTATACTTATGCATAATTTGGATATATGTCTAGGAGTGGTATAGCTGGACAAAACTAAAGCCCAAGTGGATCAAAGACCTCAACATGAAACCAGACACACTAAATGTATTAGAAGAAAAAGTGGGGAAGAGCCTTTAAGTCATTGGCATAGGAGACAACTTTCTGGACAGAACAACAATAACACAGGCTCTAAGATCAATTATCAATAAAGCATACCTTATGAAACTGAAAATCTTCTGTAAAGCAAAGGACACTGTCATCAGAACAAGATGACAGCCTACAGATGGGGAAAAGATCTTCAGCAACCTTATATCTGACAGAGGGCTAATATCCAGAAAATATAAAGAACTGAAGTTAAACACCAACAAACCAAGTTATCCAATTAAAAAATGGGGTACAGAGCTGAACAGAGAATTCTTAATAGAGGAATATGGAATGGCAGAGAAAGTCTTTAGTCATCAAGGAAATGCAAATCAAAACAACTCTGAGATTTCACCTTACACCCATCAGAATGGCTAAGATTGAAAACTCGGCATGTGACAACACATGCTGGAGAGGATGTAGAGAAAGAGGAACCCTCCTTCTTTGCTGGTGGGAGTGCAAATTTGTACAATCACTTTGGAAATCAATATGGCACTTTCTCAGAAAATTAAGAATAGTGATACCTCAAGATCCAGCTATACCACTCCTAGGCATATACCCCCCCAAAAAAAAAATCTTAATTTCTGTTATTATCCTTTTCTCTTTTATTACACTGTTTATCTATGTATCAACGTATGTATCTATGCATCTATGTATGTATGTATGTATGTATGTATCTATCTATCTATCTATCTATCTATCTATCTATCTACCATTCTTCAATGTACATGTAGAAGTCAGAGGACTGCTTGCAAGAGTTGATAATCTCTTTCCATATATTACTCAGGAATAGAACTCAGGTCAAGAGATTGGTACAGACTCCATTTGCCTGCTGAATAATCTCCCCGAACCTTTCACACTAACTTAACCTTTGATTGCTTAACTTAAGTACTAATTTAATACGGCAAATTGAATAATATTTTCACTTAAATAACTTTTTAAAAATTGTAGATAAGAATATAAATAAGTTCTCAGGACAAAACTTGGAAAATACTAGTTTTTTTCTTCCATTATTCATCTTAATATTATTATTGCTAGCTCTTTTTTCCATTATGCCTCAAAGCTTAATCAGTTATTCAGACTTCCATTTCAGTATTAACCAACAAAACCCATTTCTTCATTTCATATTGTCAATTGGTTATTTGAAGTATGAGTTAAAGTTCCTTATGATTTTGTGAAGTCACTAAGATGATTTTTCTGTGAAAGTAGCTTTCCAGGGCAACACTGCAGATTCCAATCACTTATTAAACACAGAAAAAAGCACAGTGTCCTACTAGAACTGTTTCTTTCAATCGTGATAATCACTGTCCTGTTGGCTGAAGCAATGATGTGCATTCTGCCCTCTACTTCTGCATATTTCTCTTTCATTTGATGATGGTGCTAAACCACCCTCTGTGAGGCTTAGCAATCTCATGGGTGAAAGTTATAGGACAAAACTGGCCTTCATCAGCGTGTTACCTTAATCGTCAACTTATGAATTTAGTCAAGTTTGCAATTTAATGGTTATGTCATCTGCAGAATACTTTCAACTTTGTGTTCTGCCTGTGTACCATTTTTCTCTACCTGAAAATTACATAACAGAAAATAAATATATATTTGTTTCCATTTTAAATCAAGATTCGTTGTTTGCATTCGCTTTTGTTGCTAATATCCCATAGCTTCATGGTGTGGCCTTGCTCCGAAGCATTTAGCTAATTCTCCTGAATGGTGTATGTTTCTGTTTGATTGTTTTTTAAACATATGACACATATGTATAAAAAACTTATCAATTTGTGTGTGAACTTGAAAAATTAGTAGGACAGTATTTCAATCTAGTTTCAGAACAAAGTACTTGCCTGTGATGGTTATGGGAAAGTATGTTTACATCTGTTACCTTATTTTCTATTGAATACATATTTTATTCCATAAATAATAAGCAATGATTTAAGCTTATGTTTTTCTAACTTTGGATAATTTACCATATTTAAAATAAAAAAGAACTATATCAGATATAACAACATCTGACTCATCAGCAAGTTCTCAAGTTAAATAGCTCATTAAATTAATAGTTAATGCTGGGTAAATCATTTGGCTCACTTAAAAATTCATAATTTGAGGCAAAATTATTTTCATTTTGGTAAAGACTTACTGTATTGTGGTAGGCTTTGTTTCTTTATTATTAAATTTTAATGAGTTTAAGTGGTGATTTCCAATGATTGACTTTGGCCTCTGCCTCTTATCCTAACCATAACACTCAATAAGCTTCTGGACAATTAGATGCAGGGGACTTTTTCCAACCTCGGTCACCATCACATCTTGCACTCAAACTCATCATCTAGCTAAAATCTCCATTAGCTTTCAAATCTACTTACAAATCTATTTACAAATCTACCTACACAAATTATGTTTACCTGTTTACAAATTGTAAATTATTTTTAAAGTTGTAAATATTCCAAATTTGTGAGTAAGTTTTAAATTTAAACTAATAGACTATGATTATGTGTGTTTGTGTGCATGTGTGTGCTTGTGTGTTTGTGTGTGTGTGTGTGTCTGTGTGTGTGCGTGTACACGTGTGTGCAAGTAAGTGTGCCATGTTGCACATTTGTTCAGAGAACAGTATGCAGGAGATAATAAAAATTGTTTCGGAATTGAACTCAGGTCCTAAATGTCTTTATCTGCTGAGTCAGCTCACTGGCTAAAATTTACTTTGTTTTTTAAAACATGACAAACAACTTTAATATTTCTTTTTCTATTGCATGACATTTCTACTCACCATCAAAATCAACTTACAACCAGCATTTTTGTCTGTAAGTAAACAGAGGAAACCCACCTACCATTCTCAAAAGCAAAGTAAGCACATTTGGAAGTCTAAGAAACTCTCTTTGAAATTTTAAAGCACTGGGTAAGTACAAATATATTTACTACATAATGCAGTCCATGTTTTACTTTTTAATTTTAAGTATATGCAAACACAATGGTATTTATTGAAATGTAAAGGGTACAGATACACATTTAATTTCACAGGAAAGGTTTTAGTAGGAAAAGTTGGTTGGTTTTTCTGGTCTCTTGTAAGAATACCTGTTCTTTTCCCAAAAATGCAGCGGAACTGTTTGCATGTTCCTTTCAAAAGATATAAATTCTCTGTCATCTAAGAGACGCAGGGTTTGCAAGATAGCTGAGGGGCTGAAGGCGTTTGACTACAAATCTAATGTCCTGACCGCAAACTCTGTCACCACCGGTGGAAAGAGAAAACTGACTGCCGTATTTGTCTTCTGGTCTCCACACACATACTGTGACACACAGGTATCCCCACACAGATCCCTTTTCCAAAAAATAATTGTTACAACAAGAACTTTGAACAAGAACAAGGAGGACAAACATATTTTTTATTATTTCAAAACTCAATTTTCCATTGTATAAATATTTAACAAGAAACAAACTTATCTTTAAAAATTAAAAGCATTAGTGTAGAGTTTTAGACAAATAGAATTTTGCAATATAAATAAAATTAGACAGCATTTTTGTTATGTATTTTTGATACTCATTTATCTTCAGTCATACTAATCAAACACAGTATGATATTTTTTTTGGTCAAAACTATGTATTTTCTTCTACTAGGATGATGCTAATAACTTGAAAATATTTGCTATTTACTTAACAGAAACATTTTTAATACTTACAAAAATGAGTCAAACAATTTCTGCAGCCATGAAAAAGGTGTTTCAAAATGGAAAACCATATCTCAACTTTAAAACAAGTTACAGAATTACATTGGTATCATTCAGCTAACCCCGGTTTGTAATACCTGAGCTTATATTTAAAAGCTGTAGTTAACATAAAAGAGATTTTTTTCCCAATGTGCAAGTTTGTTTCCAATAATCAAGCTATCCTTCTTTGTGAAATGTGTGCATGGAGACAGAAACAGGTGGCCCTGCAGGGCAAATAACTGGATCGCAGGGAACAGTGATCGTAGCAGGCCTGTCATGGCATCAGAGCAGGGCCCCACAGTGAGCAATGTAGAAATTCATAAACAGGTGAGAGTCCAGTGATGACTGGTGCTGTGCATGAAGGGGCAAAATCACTGCCGGGCTCTGTTAGGAAGCTTGCATAGTGCTGAAACTCTCAGGAATTAAAACTGAACTGTAAGTTGGCTGAGAATCCAACGTTCAGGAAATCATTAAATCCCATTAAGACAATGGTATTAAATTCACTGAAGCAAAAGATAAACTAATGGTGACAACTTTGGGAATCACTTAATTTTATTGTTTTATTTAGAACAGGTTTTTCATATACTATATTCTGCTTACTGTTTCTCCTCCCTCTGCTCCTCCCCATTCCTCCCCACCTTCCCTGTCATTCATATCCAAACCCCCTATGTCTCTCATTAGAAAAATAAACAGACTTGTAAGGGATAATAGTAAAATAAAATATAAGACAAAACAAAACCAAATACATCAGAATAGGACAAAACAAACAGACATTGGGAGAAGAGCCCAACTAAAAGCATAGGAAGCAGACACAGAAACTCACTCATTCACACACTTAGGAATCCCATAAAAACACAAAACTGGAAGCAATAATTTATATGCAAACAACCTGTAGGGTAAAAAAAGAAAAAAGAAGAAAAAAAGTAAAAGTAATGTTAGAAAAGACTGCTCATAGAGACATTTCACGTGTGGCCTCTGTTTCACACGTGTGTCCATAGGTGGCAGAAAGGACAAAATGTCTGCTCTTAGTGTTGTGACCTGTGAATGTCTGAATGATGAGATGCCTAACACTTCCTGAAAAAAAAAAAAAAAAAAAGCGAGCCTGAGAGGACAATCAGTTTGATGCCAAAAGGCCTGGACATGGCCTGAGATGACCCCTAGTTACCTGCACAGACCAAGATGGGCTTCCGGGGCATAGAGTGAGCCCAGGACTCAAAGAACCACACCTGAGACCGTTGGTGCTAAGATCCAAGTCTACCATGACCCGAAAGCCCAGAGCTCACGGCAAAATGGAGGACTCTATTTGTAGGTGAGGCTTCCTTCTGCTGCTCAATGCAGGTGGAACCCAGATCCACACAAACTCCGCCTGAGGAAGGTCACATGGTCCTTAGGGAAATTGTAGTTTTCCAACACCCTTTCTCCTGATAAGAACCCTTTCAACAAGTGAGAGAACCAGGCCTTATCCCGCCCAACCCCCCCCCCCCACATATACCCCAAAAGCCATCAGTCCCAAGAACAAGGCCATAGGTCACCAATTCCAAAAAGAAGACAGTGGAGTCCCTTACCCAAGGAATAGTCCTGAGGAAACCCAGTAATATTTAACCATCACCCCCTAGCAATAGCTAACCAGTGTATTCTTTACAATAGGATGAGTAAAACAAATACAGTTTGGCTTGGCTCTCCCGGCAAAAAATTTTCTCCAGACTCCCTATATTTGCTAAATGTCAATCAATCTTAAAACTGCCTAGCTGGAACTTCCCAATTTACCTTGTTGTAACACCAAATAAAAACCCTCCTCCTCGTGATCTTGGGGCTCTACACACAAATGCTGCATTGGTGAAGCTGTGGGCCCGAGCTCCAGCTTGTAATAAAAAGAACCTACTGCTTTTGCATCAGAATCTCTTCCTTGGTGGTCTTTGGGGTCCATGAGACTTGGGCATAACACAAACACCTGGTATCCCCGGACTGCCTCCCCATGAAAATTAGGCATCTCAGTACTTCAGCCCTCCAATCAAAGGCCTTTACCCACTGCTTTAGCAAAATCCAAGGTTGAATCTGGGATGGGATGCAGGATCCCTGTTCCCTTTATCTATTGGATTGCCAAGCTGATGGCTCAGGCAACTAATCAGGAATAAATGAAAGAAGAAATAGAGGAGGGAGCAAAGGATGCCTATTCTAATGATTCTGTACTCTCTGTTCTAAGGCTAAACAGGAAGACTGAAACTGGCCACCATTTTCTGCTTCTATCCAAGACTGCAGTAGGGTGTAAAAGGAGGATCTTCCCCCCATTTATATCTATCTATCTATCTGTCTGTCTGTCTGTCTGTCTGTCTATCTATCTATCTATCTATCTATCTATCTATCTATCTATATCTATCAATTGATCTATCAATTAGTTTATTCACTTTGTATCCCAGCTGTAGCCCTCTCTGTCTTCCCCTCCCAATCCCATCCTCCCTCCCTCATCTCCTTCCATGCTGCTCCTCCAGCCCATTGATAGGGGAGGTCCTCCTTCTCTTCCCTCTGACCCTAGCCAATCAGGTCTCATCAGGACTGGCTGTGTTGTCTTCCTCTTTGGCCTGGTAAGGCTGTCCCCCAATTAGGGGAAAGTGATCAAAGAGCCAGGCACTGAATTTGACCCTGAGATTCATCTTACACCCATCAGAATGGCTAAGATCAAAAATTCAAGTGATAACACATGCTGGAGAGGATGTGGAGAAAGGGAAACCCTCCTTCATTCCTGGTGGCTGGTGGGAATGTAAACCTGTACATCCACTTTGGAATTCAATCTGGTGCTTTCTCAGAAAATTAGGAATAGTGCTACTTCAAGATCCAGCTATAGCACTCCTAGGCATATATCCAAAACATGCTTAAGTATGCAACAAGGACATTTACTCAGCCATGTTCATAGCAGCTTTATTTGTAATAGCCAGAACCTGGAAACAACCCAGATGTCTCTCAATTGAGGAATGGATACAAAAAGTGTGGTACATTTAGAAAATGTAAAACTAATCAAGCATTAAAAACAAGAAAATCAAGAAATTTGCAGGCAAATGGTGGGGACTAGAAAAGATCATCCTGAGTGAGGCATCCCAGAAGCAGAAAGACACACATGCTATATACTCACTTAGAAGTAGATATTAGACATGTAATATAGTATAAACATACTAAAATCTGTATAAGTAAAGGAGCTAAGCGAGAAGGAGGACCCTGAGTAAGAGGATCAATCCTCACTCAGAAATGGGACGGACATAGGAAGAGGGAGAAAACAGGCAACAGGACAGAAGCCTACCACACAGGGCCTCTGAAAGACTAAACCCAGCAAGGTATCAAAGGAGATACTGGGACTCATAGCCAAACTGTAGGCAGAGTACAGGGAATCTTATGAAAGAAGGCGGAGATAGGAAGACGGGGGGGGGGGGAGAGGTGGCTCTTTGATATGAGATTAGCCCCAGCACCTATGCCAAGGACTCCACAGGCTTTTAGCCTGCTTATCTTCAAAGACTGATGGTTAAGGCCCTGAAACTACTAACTTGTGGCTCTGCAGGAAAATAAGAAATAAACAAGAGAGAGATAGAAAATAGACCACTCACATACACAAGCACTCAAGAGGGAAAGGTGGATAAAATTAAAAACTTTAACTTTAACTTCAACTTCAAGAAGTTTCCACAAGCTTACATAGGAGGAGGATGTTGATTTCAGCTAGCATCTCCTCTGCAGAAACTGCAGCAAGTTCAGGCTGCCGGCTCCATAGTATCAGCCCATAAGTACAAAAACAATCAGACATCTAGACCTGTACATAGTCATACACACATTCGAGGGATGATACAGAAGGAAATCCTTACATACAGACAGACAATTGACATACACTCATGTAACATGTGTACCAAAAACAGACAGATGGACATATTTGCATGCAAACACATATCTATTTAGATATTTATAACTTGTGGATGAACCACATTCCTGTAGGCTTCAACCTTTATTTATTGTCTGGGTACAATTTTTATGTTTTCTTGAGACAAAAGCTCTCTATGTCAGAAAAGACTCTACGTCATATTCAAAAGGGCTAATTACAAAAACACTTGAATTCTAAAATACAGCAGGTTACTTTTTTTTTTCATTAAAACTAAACATTTCTTATCGATGTATCTAATACACAAATTTATAATGAGTTCAGAATGACAATGGTTGGCAAGGCCAAAAAATTAACGGGATCCAAGAGGTTACAACAAGATACATTTCTTTTTCAGTTAGGACTGACTTGGATACACATTTTCCAGCTATTTCTTAGTTTTTAATGGGTTCAGGACAATAATTTTATCTGTCTCCCATTTTAAGATGCAAAGTAAATTCAGAATGACAATGTTTTATGCCATAAGCTGAAAAGGTAAAAGGAATTAGAGCAAAGCAGTTTGTATTTATAGACATCAAGGTTTGGACTTAATTTAGACATTTCTTGGTGGTCCCATTATATTGTGGGTTCATGGGAAGTTTAAAATAACTCACCTATATTTATGTCGTATACCAGGATTCATGGTGCCATCTCAAGTGAAAGCTATCTGAAGGCACAAATCTGCCTCAAGCCTGTCTCCTAATGAGGTGTCTGGAGGTCTACAAACTTCTAAAACTGTTTTCAAAGCTCTAAAACAATTTAACCTCTAAAATAGTTTCAATCAAATCAGGAATTCTATAATCAGGAATTAATTCATCTGAACAGCAGTACAGCTCCATAATGATCCTGTAGAAAGTTTGTTCAGAGTGGGCAAACACCCGGAAAGTGACGGTTCACACCTTGCCAGATTTTAGAGAGATGTAGCAGTGCAGAAATGACAGGGCTGCCAGAGGATGGAAGCAATTCTGCGGTATATCACTATACAGACTTTGCAAAATACCAGATCCTTCTTTCCAGAAAGCCCACATGCCCACTGAACTCCTTTAATGGAACGGCTCCTGACAACCCACCCTGGAGATACCTACCTCCGCCCCAAAGTTCTATATAACCTTCATTCACCCCTAATAAAATTGATCTGTCTCCTTGAAGCTGGCCCCAGAAATCATCATTTCCATCCACACTGTAGGGGATTCTGAGTACCCTGTCCATTGCCCCGGCTTCCTTTGCCCTTGAGGACCAATATCAGGGACCATCCTTGGGGCCAGGGAGGATCAAATGAGACCTCAGGCTCTGGGCAGGAGTGAGACCAGAGACAGACCATCCCTGCGTGGGCAACCCTGGTGGGCAGAACAAGGAGTGAACACAACATGATAACTATCCAATGGGGATAGGTGCCATGACAGGAAGCTAGCCTGAGATGACCACCAGTTGGTCTTGGGTGAGGAGTGGACCATGCCTGAGATGACCACTGCCCAGTGGTATGGGAAGGGCATAGTACTCCTGAGACAAGCCCAGACACTCTGAGACCCCAGGTAACACTAAAAGGAGCAAGGAAGTGATCGAGAAAGAAGCAGAGGATGTGTGCACAATGAACAGAGGAAGGACTGGAGACTCGGGGTAGTGAGGAAGAGTCCGATGTGATACCACCTGGGACCCGTGGTGTGTTTCCTGTCTGCACTGCCACTGGGGTTACTGTCTGGGTACATGGTCCTGTTGCAGTAGGGGTCTGTTACCACCAAAGGCCAGATCTCTGGTCCGGGCTGCCACCTGGGGATATGCTGATGTCTGAGGAGTGTGCAGAATTGGCTCCACCTCCCACCTGGGGGAGCTGAGTCTGGGTGCATGAGGGAAGGAGAGCGGACCTCACCCCTAGCCAGCTGCAGCACTCAGCAGAGCGACCTGGCACATTGCCCAGGAAACACAGCAGAGCTGGCCCTGGTTACAGGAGTTGCGAGTGAGTAGGTCTCAAGAGTGTGAGAGCGGAGAGCCGGCCCTGCCACTCTTTTCTTCCTACAGCAGGTGGGAGACCGGGCCCTGGGGTCATCAGAGTGGGGAACCTGGCCTTATCTGCACCCTGCTCCAGCACTAGGGAGAGCAAGCCCTTTACCTTGCCTGGGCAGCACAGTAAAGCTGGCTGGGATGACATTGCCCCACATGATCCAGCACTGAAGGCATGAGATTGTTTGGAAGAGTTGGTTCTGCTTCCCGCTGGCAGCTGCCTTGGATGGGAAGGGCAGGGGCAGGGCAGGAGAGCTAGCCCAAATGCCCTGGTGGTGTGCATGCTGGAGAGGCAGCCGGCTGAACAACTCAGAGACCGTTCAGGCCCAGGTCCAGGGTTTTGAATTATCCGACCTTCACATCTACCCCATTGATGAACTGGTGGAGTATGTGTACTGTTAAGTCACATGCTAAATTTTGCTTAATAGTGAATGTGGAGTAATTAGAACATGTGAAATAAAAGCTTGACTGTTGGGATAATCTTTTCGTGCACTCTGTAAAGGTTGTCTTTGTATTATTCAAATGCTGATTTCTGTACTGGCAGAGAGTTGACTGCAGCCCAGACTTTAGTATTATTATTTTTATTGAGTCATCACCTGCCTGAGTATTTTGTAGACATTCTTCTACATCAACTTCTGTTTGGTTTAAGAAAGACCTGATGGCCTTTAGTGAGGCAGGAGAGGTAGGCAGGATGTCCAGGCGGAGATAAGGTATCTGGGAAAGAATCAAGCACAGAAACTGGGCATGGCGGTGCATGCCTGTAATCCCAGAACTCAGGGAGGCAGAGGCAGGTGGATCTCTGTGAGTTTTAGGCTGGCATGGTCTACAGGTGAGTCTAGGACAGCTATGGTTATACAGAGAAACCATGTCTCGAAAATCAAAGCAACAGCAAAAAAAATCAGGCACAGGAGATTTGAGGAATGGAGATTCATGATGGAGGAAGTTGAGTACACAGACTGAGGCGTGGTAATGGGGGACATGGCGAATGTGGTTAGGATAAATAGGTTTAATTAAGTTATACATGCTAGTTGGGAGGTAGCTAGCTAAGGCGTAAGCTTTGATAAATAATAATAGTCTCTGTGTCATTATTGGAAGCTGGAGCATTCAGTCTGGCAATAGTTTACAGTAAACACTATTGAAATATTTATCTACACTTTTTCCTTTTATTATTATTATTATTATTTATTACAATTAATTCACTTTATCTCTCAGCTGTAGCCTACTCCCTCATCTCCTCCAAGTCCCACCCTCCTTCCCTGTTTCCCTCACTATGTCCCTCCTCTAGCCCACTAATAGGGGTCCTCCTCCCCTATTATCTGATCCTAGCCTGTCAGGTCTCATCAGGACAATCTGGATCCTAAATTTTTTATAGGACTATCTATGCATCTATAACATCATTTAAAATACTCAAATTGTTTGAAATATGTTTTGAAACTTATATAGAGAGGAATATTGGAATACTTCAAAATGTAACATGGAAGTTGGAAGATTTCATGCAAAGAGACAGACCACATGAGTCAAGTCATGCAATCACAACCATTTAAAAATTATTTACTGAAAACAAGAAAAAATAGGGGGACATTAATTATACATGTTAAAATGGTACTAAAACTTACAGATTATATTTTATAATTTACCATTTGGTATAAATTTTCCAACATATATGACCTGTTGGTTTTGTTTTGTTTTATGCTGAAGGCTTGTGCATTTTTGGGTTATTATTTTATAAATAGCTCTGTTATTTTTTCATTACTTTCTTTTCCTTTCCTTCTCACAATTGTCATTTTATGATATATTTTCAGTTATATCTATTGCACAGTGATATCTGAACACTCTAATTTTCATGTTCGAGGTGACTTTTTCCCCCTTCTCCTAATATTTTCTTGAATTCAGTTAACTGGCATTTTTCATATTCCTGTCTTTGGTTTGCGGTTTTGGTTATCAGGAAGATGGTACTCGTTAATATTTTAGATGATCTTCTAATTATCTTTAATTTATAGTACAATTGTGGTGTTTTATTACTCCTGAAAGTTTGTTTGTGGATGGATAATGTAGTTTCACCAGCAGAAGGTGTAATTATCAATTTTTGATTTTTACAGTATCTTTGTATGGATAATCCCTGTCTTTCCTAATGTGTTTTCTTTTTTTTTTTTTTTTCTTTTTTTCTTTTTTTTACATTTTGGCATTTTTTTCATCCAGAAATATGAAATAGTCTCTGAAAAGGGTGGTAGGTTATGTGAACAAGCATGAGCTCAGTAATGCTTCCTTCTATTAGTCTAATGACAAGCCATTTGCCTTAAATAATTGACAAAATATCCACGTTAGAGGACATTTGTTTTCTTCTGAGTCTAGGATGCCTCTTGTATTTCCAGGACTCTTAATATTATGTAAAATACAGAAGGATCAGGGCAGTTGTTCTCACTTCAGTTTTAAAGTCCTATTTCCCGAGACTACTGCTTCCAATCTCAGACAAGCAGTTCTGTTCAGAAGTCTCAGCACTCAGCGGTCTTATCCGTTGGTCACAGTATTGTCAGTATTTACTTGCTGATGGAGACCTGTTTAGTGGTGATACGCAAGAGATTCAGCGCTTGCTGTGTCCCACCGCTGATGGAAGCTAGACGTGCTGTTTGCGGTGTTGTGCAGATGTCCCTTCAACTCCAGTGTAAGTCCTGCTTATTTCCCTGAGTACATATAAAAACATTATGTTCTCTGCCTTCTAATACAGTATCGCTGCAGGAGTGGGTTATTATGAGTGGTTTGTTTTCTTTCCTCGTTGATCTCAGTGGATTTTGGTTCAGTCAGCTCTTGCTACCCTATAGGTTGCCACTAGGATGGATTACTAAATTAAAAAAAAAAAAAAAAAAAAAAAAGCAATTCTATAATCTTTGGGTCTTGAAGAAAGAAGAACTCAAACACTTCATTTTCATTCTACCCTGGTAAGTGCAGAACTAGGGACAGTCCTCTGGTGATCTTCAGATAGCTGTTTGCCCACGTATCAGGAGCGTGAACACTTGCCAGTTGCCTAGGTGCTAAGGTCTGACCTTCTTCCACTCAGTAATACCAACTTCTGTTCTTGATAATCCAGTCCCGTCCCCTTCCTGTCTGAGCTGGAGGGGAGGACGTTCTGCTGTGATGCCCTGGCCCTGAAACACCACTTTCTTTCCCTGTCACCTCAGTAAACACACGGATCTGTAGCTGGTTAAAGCACATGATTAGCAGAGTGCTGGGAAGGAGCCTAGAGGAAGCTACTCAGTGATGACAGGGAACTGGAGAACTCTTCCTGCAAGATGACTATATTGTCTAAAGGTTTAGTGCCATTAAAAGAAATGGAATGTGACAGTTGATGACGAGTCTGTTGTGGGCTACAGCTCAGAAGCAGTAACTCCAGAGAAAACTCTGGCTATGACAAGGAGATGCAGAAATCAGTCTCTGCAGGGGTTCCACAGGAGTCTTTTTGCTTAATTTGATTTTAAAGAAAATTGGGAAGACCCAGGCTTCACAACACACAGGAAGAGAAAATGCCCACGTGTGCAGGGTTCTAACAAAGGACAGAGGCAGAGGCCTGGTGAGTTCATAGAGAGAGCCAAGCTTGTTTGTCTGCTGGCTGCGGTAATCAGTTTATTATCACTAAAACAAAATACTTCACGCAGCTAACTTATACCAAGAAATACTGTTTTCTCATAGTTTTTGGACGTTTTAGCCCATTGTTAGATGGCCTGGCTTTATGAGACAGCACAATAAACACCCCTTTAAAGGCCATGTCCCTGGTGACCTAAGAAACTACAAGTTGCCAGTTTATAGGTCATTTCTACCTCACAAGAGCGTCATCGGGGACCAACCCTCTAACATATGAACACACTGAGTGCCAAGGTAAGATGTGGAATGCTGCTAAGTTTTCTAGAAGCAAAAGAAAAAAAAAACTGAGTGGCTTTCTTATCAAAGCAATCAAAGCGAAAGGGAGACTGTGGTGTTGTTAATTTTTTATGATTTCTGATTAAATTTAGGACTAAAAATATGAACCTAATTAATATCTAGCATGCATTTAAACGTCTTTGGAATTTGTAGATTTTTCTCATACTTTCACTTACAGCAAATGTAGTCCTTTGTGCATAAAAATGTTTCTCAAGATTCTGCAAATATTCACATATATGTTCGTATGAGTTTGGTAGGAAGAGATGAGAATACCATTAAGCATCTGCTTCTTATACTCTATTGTGTCATCCCATATTTCCCCCAATAAACGGAGAAAATAATTGCTACCACCCTAACATTAAACTCAACACAAAATACATATCAAAAACAAAATGAATGGGAAATAAAGTATGTTAATAATTGGATTTGAAAGCAGTGACTTCTAATTAGTTGCTTATATAAACCTTGAGTACGTCTTTTTAAAATGATTGAAATAATGTTGTATTATAATAGTAAAGTGTTCGCAAATTTGTAAGCACATTTTCTGTTCCCCAGCAATGAGATGACATTTTTGAAAACACGATAAAGATGCACTATTATGAACATAATTTATGAAAATCTATTATGTAGTGAAAGGGTTTCTCTGAAGTCAATACAAAGAGCCGAACGAGAAATAAAGTATTAATTCTCATTTTGATTCAAAATGTGTCTGAAACTTAACATCCAAATCATGCTGATGCTATCTGTCCATGACCTCAATCTCAATAAGCAGCATGTAGAGAGAGAATTCAATTGTAGCGTACAGATTTCATTCAGTCAAGGGAACAATGAAACAAAACGCCCTTCAGGAAAATGCTAAACTGTTTATTGACCAGTGGACTAGAAACTGTTGGAACAAATAGAATTTTAGATCTTCATGATCTACCACAATCTCTTCACAAATGACAAGTCCAGGGTGAAAAAAAAAGTGGAATGGGCTGTGATTATATCATGCCAGTTTAATCTAAGATAATATTCACTGAAGAAAAAAGTCTAATCAGAGTCAACAAGTAAATTTTCTAATTTTACTAGTTGCAGAGTCAACCATTTATCATTAAGATCAAAATGTGTAATCTTTACATACATCAATATTTTACTTTCTCTAAAATTAGCACATTTAAACTACCTCTAAGTAAATAAAAATAATGCCACTGTTTTTGAAGTATTTTTCTTAATAAAAATGTTCCGGAGCAAAGCGAAAATGTGTACATCCTTTTTGTGCCCACATTGCGATTTTCGCCCAGAAAGCCTTTTTTTGGAAATCAAGCTAATTGAACATTTTGAATAATATTTCACAAGTAAAGAATAGGAGTCATTGTGTGGAGGGTTGGAAGCTAAATCTTCGTACTTCTGCTACTAAAATACTTTATATAAGTTGAGAGAAAAATGAGAACAAGCCAAGTCTTGCTATCAAGTTTTTCTTGATAGCAAGGTCTTTTCTCCTTTTGCTTTACTCCCAGACAGTCTCTTTCCTAATCGGCTGCCACCTGGGAATGCCTGCTTAGTTTTCTGAATAGACTCATGGCCCATTGTTGCTGCATCTTTGCTCATGGAGGTCTACCTCTAACCATTACCCAAGTAGCATCCAACGGCACAAATACAGCTCTGTCCACTGCTCATGGGCAGAGGCACAGAAAGAAGTAGATGGAGATTAATCCACTTTCTTCTATTGTGCAACAGTCAAAATCAGAAATAAACTGCATTTGCCAGATAGTGAGTCTAAATCAATTCACCCAGTTTGTCCATTATGCTCATTCTTGTGCACTGAAAAAAATAAATAAATGCTTGATCCCCTACCTAATAGAAGTTCAACAGAGAGAGAAAGAGAAAAAGAAGAAGGAGGAGGAGGAGGAGGAGGAGGAAGTTCCTAGTCTGTGTTTGATAAATCATGTGACATGACTCACCACCCTTTCTCTCTCTTTTTTAGAAAATGATCATTAGTTAAATTAAACAAACAAATAAAATGATATCAAAACCTAGTTTGGTGAGTTTGCCATTTGAAGAGTCTAAGAGCAGGCGTGTTTGGATGAAAGAAGGTGCACACTCACAGAAGATGGAGGAGGTGGGTGGGTTGCTCCTCGTACAGCAGATCAAACTCACTGAGCACAGGGCTTTGGTTTTATGCTGGAATCACTGTCATGTGAGTAAGAGACAATTTCTTCAAGCTGAAAAATATTACTTCGGCTGCTATGGGGAAATCCCACTATTTACAGAAGGATCTATGAATGTTTGGGTGGTGTACAGCAATGGTTTCCTGTTTGAGCTTCACACTTCCACACATTATTTGCAATGTGCCTAGAGACTGGAGGACAGATTGAAATTCCTTTTGACATTTCTCACAAATATTGTCACAAAAACTTAGCTTAGGGAAAAAAATGATAAATTTACATTTAACACCAAAACAAAATAAAAAGTAGTTTATTTAAGTACACTGATTTGTTTATATTAATAAGTGCTGATCTTTTAATGTAATGTTATAAAACTATAAATAATTGAAACAGCCTCTCAAATTTACTTAAGATACGAGTTAGGTAAGAAAATGATCCGTACACACATTACCTTGTAGATTTTTATGTGGTATTTTCATTCACAGGAAATGTCAGAATGAGCTGTTATGTAATGAAACTACAGGATGTCACTGAGTATTGTTTGTAAAGATGAGTTCCTTTCACGCATAGGCATATTTACTACCTGAGAACTAATGAGTGTGATTGATCATGGTTGGTGTCTGGTAATAGTAGAGCAAGCTGTATCTTTCCTGCAGTGGTGCCAGGCATGCCTCTATGTGAGAAGGGTTGGGTAAAGACAAATGAAGCTAGGAATGCCTGTGATGTGTTCATTTCAGCCTGCACGGCATATGACGTGTGTTCAAAAAACAGCCACAGTCTGTTCAAGGTTAGATCTGTTTGTGGAGTTTTTGTAAGGAAAAAAAATAAAGAAAAAATTATTAACATAGTGAAGTAAATATTTATATTTAAAAAAGAAAATGTGCACAAAGCTTAATAAAATTGAGTTTAATACCACAATCACAAAATTTAAGAGAAAAAGGCAGAATGATTGACAAGTTTGTAATATATTATCCTGCTGTATAACCTAATAAGTGATGCACATGGCATTGACTTGTTAATCTTCCAGGGTATTTAAAGGATCAAAACCAGCATACAAAAATTAGCATCTTGCCTAAATGCCAATAATAAACATGTTGAGGAAGAAATCAAATGAAGAGAAAATCCAATTCACAATTTTTCCAAATAAAATAAAATACTTTGTTATAAACCTAAACAAGGCAATAGATGACCTCTAAAATAAGAACTGAAAAATACTCACAAGAAAATGTTAATAAAACCTAGAAAATGGAAAGATACCTCATGTTCATGGATTAAAAGGATAATCACTATGAAAATGGGTATCTGTCCAAAACAAAATGGGTATCTGTTAGTTTCTGACATAAATGTATTTGTGTGTATCTATATGAGAGCCTGTGTGTATCTCACAAATCCAAAACTGCAAAGTGGTCAGGGGGTGCATTATGAACAGAAAGTGTGAGCAAAGTGATGAAACGCAGGACAGGAAAGCCCAAAAGAAAACCTGGGACACAAATAGTCAAACAGAGAAGTGGAATGTAGTGGAGGGAGTTGGGGACAGCAGAGGGAGGGTCAGACAAAGCTTGTAAGAAAATGTTGTACAGAAGCGTGCTACAATGTGAGCTGCTTTAATATATATAGAAAGAGAGAGAAAGACATATAGATGTAGGCACATAATTATTTATAATAGATCTTACGTTATAAAATGTTTATATTACATCATTATATACTATTATATAATACTCACAGAGAGAGAGTTGAGACATACAGAGTGTGTGTCATGATTTAGATAGATGTTTGTTTTTATGGCTTATGATCTGCTTGTTAACAAACACTGTTGCCCTGTTAAATTACATTTTGTATGTTATCCAATATGAAAGGAAAAAGCATGTCTTTCTTTTTACTTTAACTTCTGCATTTTTATCAACATTTCTTGAAGGAATTTTCACTGTCAGAAAGCATCTAAGAGACCTATATCTTTGCCTGAAATATTTTTTATTTTTATTTTTCATTTTTAAATTAATTACAGATTATTAACTTTGTATCCCAGTTGTAGCCCCTTCCCTCATTCCCTCCCAATCCCACCCTACCTCCTCCACCTCCTCCCATGCCCCTCTCCAAGTCCAGTGATAAGGGAGGTCCTCCTCCCCTTCCCTCTGACCCTAGTCTATCAGGTCTCATCAGGACTGGCTGCATTGTGTTCCTCTATGGCCTGGTAAGGCTGCTCACCTCTCAGGGGGAGGTGATCAAAGAGCCAGCCACTGAGTTCATGTCAGAGACAGCCCCTGTTTCCATTACTAGGGTACCTACTTGGAGACCGAGCTGCCATGGGCTACATCTGGGCAGGGGTTCTAGGTTATCTCCATGTTTGGTCCTTGGTTGGAGTATCAGTCTCAGAAAAGACCCCTGGGCCCAGATCTTTTGGTTCTGTTGATCTCCTTGTGGAGCTCCTGTCCCCTCCAGGTTTTTCATCTCCCCCTTTTTTCATAAGATTCCCTGCACTCTGCCCAAAGTTTGGCTATGAGTTTCAGCATCTACTTTGATACCCTGTTGGGTAAAGTCTTTCAGAGGCCCTCTGTGTTAACCTCCTGTCCTGTTTCCTGTTTCCTCTTCTGATTTCCATCCTATTTGCCTTTCTGAGTGAGGATTTTTCATATTACCCAGGGTCCTCCTTCTTGCTTAGCTCCTTTAGGTGTACAGGTTTTAGTATTTTCATCATACATGTCTAATATCCATTTACAAGTAAGTAGTATATACCATGTGTGTCTTTCTGCTTCTGGGATACCTGACATCTTGATGTGTTTTTATGTTGTAAGAATTTTCCAGAGCCAGAGCCGGGGACCCAGGTTCCGGCACAGAGCCCTGCCTGCCTGCGCGCCTGATTCGCCGCCAGAGATAGAAACGGCGGGTCTGATCTCAGAGCACTCAGCTCACCCCCAACCTGAAAAGGTCCCCGGAAAATTACCCAGCTTAGGGAGCCACTCAGACTCCCAAAAGCCACAAAGGCAGACACAGGCAGTTTCTGCGCACCAGACAGCTGGCAGAGACTGAGCCGCCATCACACAGCTGTGCTCCAGGCACAGGCAAATTTCTGTGGCCAGCCAGCTGGCGGACACTGAGCACTGTGCACCAGGGCAAAAAAAGACACTAGGAGTCCGTGTCTCCAGAGAATCCACGGGGAAGGAAGGAAACTGTACTGATCTAAATCACCCAATCCTTCCCTAGAAAAAGTCTAGTAGTCTAGTGGGGCCGAGGCGCCAGCACTCAGCTGTGCTCCAGACACAAGCACAAACAGTTGAGGCGCGCCTGATGTCCAACTGGGTCACAGCAGCTGATCATTAAATTTGCAACAAGAAACCCAGAAACAGGGCAGCTGCCCTCAGGACTTCCCTGGGTGAGAGGAGAACCCTCTCGACTAACAAAGACCACAGTTACCACTCAGGTCTATATCCCTGAGGTGAGCAACTCCTGAAAAAACACCAGCCATCCAGGGACTATACCCAAAAAGCTGAGAAGACATCCTTCAGGAAAATCCAGCTTTCTGCAAAGGGGATTCTCTCCACCACAGGATCCCCAGGAACCACCAGAAAATAACCCCAAACTCCTAAGATAACACAATGGGTAGAGGCCAGCGTAAAAGCTCAAGCAACAAAAGACAGAGCAATATGGCATCTCCAGAACCCAGTTACCCAGGGGCAAGTAGCCCTGGACACCCCACCATAACTGAAATCCAAGAAGATGACCTAACAAGTATGCTCATGAAGATGATAACAGAGGAAACAAATAAGATTCGTAAAGACATAGAGGAAGATAAACTCAAACAGAATATTGCCATCCGTAAAGAAATAGAGGAAGCTGCAGCCAAACAGTTTATGGCCTTTAGAAAGGAAATGCTTAAAACACTGAATGAAATGAAAGAAACACAGTTGAAGGAACTAAAAGAAAAACAGGAAAGTACAATCAGACAGGTGAAGGAAGTAAACAAAACAACTCAAGACCTGAAGATAGAATTGGAAAAATTAAAGAAAACACAAATGGAAGAAATAATGGAAAGGAAGAATCTAGGGAAGAAAACAGGAACTACAGAGGTAAGCATAACCAACAGACTACAAGAGATGGAAGAAAGAATCTCAGGTGTAGAAGATACAATGGAAGAAATCGATGTATCTGTCAAAGAAAATGTTAAATCTGAAAAATTCCTGACACAGACCATCCAAGAAATGCAAGACAATATGAAAAGACAAAACCTAAGAATAATAGGTATAGAGGAAAAAGAAGACTCCCTTCTCCAAGGCCCAGAAAATATTTTCAACAAAATCATTGAAGAAAATTTCCTCAAGCTAAAGGAGAGGCCAATTAGAATACATGAGGCCTACAGAACACCCAGCAAATTTGACCAGAAAAGAAAATCCTCCCGCCACATAATAATCAAAACAGTAAGTATACAGAACAAAGAAAAAATACTAAAAGCTGCAAGGGAAAAAGGCCAAGTAACATATAATGGCAAACCCATTAGAATCACACCTGACTTTTCAACAGAGACTATGAAAGCCAGAAGGGCCTGGACAGATATCATGCAGACCCTAAGAGAACACAGATGTCAGCCCAGGCTACTATACCCAGCAAAACTCTCAGTCCTCATAGATGGAGAAAACAAGATATTCAATGACAAAAACAAATTTCAACAATACCTACAAACAAATCCAGCATTACAGAAGACACTGGAAGGGAAAATACAACCCAAGAAAGCTAGCTACATTCAAGAAAACACAGGAAATAAATAACCTCACTTCAGTAAAACAAAAAGCAACCAAGCACACAACCTGATGACCACAGCCAACATCAAAATCAAGAGATCTAACAGCCACTGGTCATTAATCTCTCTCAACATCAAAGGACTCAACTCTCCAATAAAAAGACACAGATTAACAGAATGGATACGTAAACAAAACCCAGCAATCTGTTGCATACAAGAAACACACCTAAGACACAAAGATAGACATTACCTGAGGGTAAAGGGTTGGAAGACGACTTTCCAAGCAAACGGACCCAAGAAGCAAGCAGGAGTAGCCATTCTAATATCTGATAAAATAGACTTTCAACCAAAATTAATCAAAAGAGATGGGGAAGGACACTTCATACTCATCAAGGGAAAATTCCACCAGGAAGACATCACAATCCTGAACATATATGCCCCAAATACAAGGGCACCCACATTTGTGAAAGAAACATTGATAAAATTTAAAGCACATATAGATCCCCACACATTAATAGTGGGAGACTTCAACACCCCACTCTCAACAAAGGACAGGTCAAACAAACAGAAATTAAACAAAGAAACAATGTCTCTGACAGAGGTCATGAATCAAATGGACCTAACAGACATTTACAGAACTTTACACCCAAACACAAAAGAATTTACCTTCTTCTCAGCACCTCATGGAACCTTCTCCAAAATAGACCACATAGTGGGTCACAAAGCAAGCCTCAACAAATACAAGAAAATTGAAATAATCCCATGTATCTTGTCTGATCACCATGGAATAAAGCTGGACCTCAACAATAACAGAAATAACAAAAAGCCTACACACACATGGAAACTGAACAACTTGTTACTAAATGACAGCTGGGTCAGGGAAGAAATAAAGAAAGAAATTAAAGTCTTTCTAGAAATCAATGAAAATGAAGACACAACATACCCGAACTTGTGGGACACAATGAAAGCAGTGCTAAGAGGAAAGTTCATAGCACTAAGTGCCTTCAAAAAGAAATTCGAGACAGCTCATTCAAGCACCCTAATGGCTCACTTAAAAACCCTAGAAAAAGAAGAAGCAGACACACCAAGAAGGAGTAGACGGCTGGAAATAATCAAACTCAGGGCTGAAATCAATCAATTGGAAACCAATAAAACAATTCAAAGAATCAATGAAACCAAGAGCTGGTTCTATGAGAAAATCAACAAGATCGACAAACCCTTAGCCAGGCTAACTAAAAGGCAGAGAGACACCACCCAAATCAACAAAATCAGAAATGAAAAGGGGGATATAACTACAGACACTGAGGAAATCCAAACAATCATTAGGACTTACTTCAAAAGTCTATATGCCACAAAATTTGAAAATCTAAATGAAATGGACAATTTTCTTGATCGATTTGACTTACCAAAGCTGAATCAGGACCAGGTAAATCAACTAAATAGACCTATATCCCCCAAAGAAATAGAAGCGGTCATCAAAAGTCTCCCATCCAAAAAAAGCCCAGGACCAGATGGCTTCAGCGCAGAATTCTACCAGACCTTCAAAGAAGAGCTAACACCAATTCTCTTCAAACTATTCCACAAAATAGAAACAGAAGGAATATTAGCAAATTCATTCTATGAAGCCATAGTCACCTTGGTACCTAAACCTCACAAAGACTCAACAAAGAAAGAGAATTTCCGGCCAATCTCCCTTATGAACATTGATGCAAAAATACTTAATAAAATACTTGCAAACTGAATCCAAGAACACATCAAATTGAAACACATGTTCAATTATCCACTATGACCAAGTAGGCTTCATCCCAGGTATGCAGGGGTGGTTCAATACACGGAAATCCATCAATGTGATCCACCATATTAACAAACTGAAAGAAAAAAACCACATGATAATCTCCCTAGATGCTGAAAAAGCCTTTGACAAAATCCAACATCCATTCATGTTCAAAGTACTGGAGAGATCAGGGATACAAGGCACATATCTAAACATAGTAAAGGCGATATACAGCAAGCCTATAGCCAACATCAAACTGAATGGAGAGAAACTTAAAGCAATCCCACTGAAATCAGGGACAAGACAAGGCTGCCCACTCTCTCCATATCTCTTCAACATAGTGTTGGAAGTCCTTGCTAGAGCAATAAGACAGTTGAAGGAGATCAAGGGGATACAAATTGGAAAGGAAGAAGTCAAATTATCACTATTTGCAGATGATATGATAGTATACGTGAGTGACCCCAAAAACTCTACCAGGGAACTCCTACAGCTGATAAACACCTTCAGCAAAGTGGCAGGATACAAAATTAACTCAAAAAAATCAGTAGCCCTCCTGTATACAAAAGACAAAAGGGCTGAGAAAGAAATTAAGGAAACAACACCCTTCACAATAGCCACAAATGACATAAGGTACCTCGGAGTAACCCTAACCAAGGAAGTCAAAGACTTGTATGAAAAAAATTTCAAATCTCTGAAGAAAGAATTAGAAGAAGATATGAGAAGATGGAAAGATCTCCCATGCTCATGGCTTGGTAGGATTAACATAGTAAAAATGGCCATCTTACCAAAAGCAATCTACAGATTCAATGCAATGCCCATCAAATTACCAACACAATTCTTTACAGACCTGGAAAGGAAAATTCTCAACTTCATATGGAATAACAAGAAACCCAGAATTGCTAAAACAATCCTCTACAATAAAAGATCTTCTGGAGGTATCTCCATCCCTGATCTTAAGTTGTACTATAGAGCAACAGTTTTAAAAACTGCATGGTACTGGCATAGAAACAGAATGGTGGATCAATGGAACCGAACAGAGGACCCAGAAATAAACCCACACACTTATGGACACCTGATCTTTGACAAAGACGCCAAAACCATACCATGGAAAAAAGATAGCATCTTCAACAAATGGTGCTGGTCTAACTGGATGTCTACATGTAGAAAAATGAAAATAGATCCATACTTGTCACCCTGCACAAAACTGAAGTCCAAGTGGATCAAAGACCTCAACATAAAACCAGACACATTAAATCGGCTTGAAAAAAAGTGGGAAATACCCTAGAACTCATTGGTACAGGGGGAAACTTCCTGAACAGAACACCAACAGCACAGGCTCTAAGAGCAACAACCAATAAATGGGACCTCATGAAACTGAAAAGCTTCTGTAAAGCAAAGGACACCGTCATCAAAACAAAGCGACCACCTACAGATTGGGAAAGAATCTTCACCAACCCTTTATCTGACAGAGGACTCATATCCAGTATATATAAAGAACTAAAGAAGCTGAAAAGCAGCAAACCAAGTAATCCACTTAAAAAATGGGGAACAGAGCTAAACAGAGAATTCTCTGTAGAGGAATACCGAATGGCAGAGAAGCACTTAAAGAAATGCTCAACCTCATTAGCCGTTAGGGAAATGCAAATCAAAACAACCCTGAGATTTCACCTTACACCCATGAGAATGGCCAAAATCAAAAACTCAAGTGACAACACATGCTGGAGAGGTTGTGGAGAAAGGGGAACCCTTCTCCACTGCTGCTGGGAATGTAAACTTGTACAACCACTCTGGAAATCAATCTGGCACTTTCTCAGACAACTAGGAATAGCGCTTCCTCAAGATCCAGCCATACCACTCCTGGGCATATATCCAAAAGAGGCTCAAGTACACAAAAAGGACATTTGCTCAACCATGTTTGTAGCAGCTTTATTTGTAATAGCCAGAAGCTGGAAACAACCCAGATGCCCCTCAACTGAAGAATGGATGCAGAAATTGTGGTACATCTACACAATGGAATATTACTCAGCAATGAAAAATAAGGAAATCATGAAATTTGCAGGTAAATGGTGGGATCTGGAAAGGATCATCCTGAGTGAGTTGTCTCAGAAGCAAAAAGACACACATGGTATATACTCACTCATATAGACATACAACATAGGACAAACCCACTAAAACCTGTGCATCTAAAGAAACTAAGCAAGAGAGAGGACCCTAACTAAAACGTCCAATCCCCATCCGGAAAGGCAAAGAGGATGGACATCAGAAGAAGAAGAAAACAGGAAACAACCTAGGAACCTGCCACAGAGGGCCTCTGAAAGCCTCTGCCCTTCAGACTATCAAAGCAGATGCTGAGCCTGATGGGCAACTGTTGGGCAGAGTGAACGGAATTTTAGGTAAGAACTGGGAAATAGTAAGAGCTGGAGAGGACAGGGTCTCCACAAGGAGAGCAACAGAACAAGAAAATTTGAACATAGGGAATTTCCCAGAGACTCATACTCCAACCAAGGACTATTCATGGAGATAACCTAGACCCCCTGCACAGATGTAGCCCAGGGCAGTTCAGAGTCCAATTGGGTTACATAGTAATGTGAAGAGGGACTGCCTCTGACATAATCTGATTGGCCTGCTCTTTGATCACCTCCCTCTGGGGGGGAGCAGCCTTACCAGGCCATAGTAGAGGACAATGCAGCCACTTTTGATGTGAACTGACAGACTAAGATCAGAAAGGAGAGGAGAACCTCCCCTATTAGTGGACTTGGGGAGTGGCATGCAAGCAGAGGGAGGAGGGAGGGTGGGATTGGGATGGGAGGAGGGAGGGGCTTATGGGGGGATGCAGAATGAATAAAGTGTAATTGATGAAAAATTTAAGAAAAAAGGGAAAAAATAATTTAAGAACCTTAAATGACTTTCAAAATTGGAGGAAAACATGGAGTTAGTCAATTGGCACGGAGCACGTCTCGCCCCTGGGGGCAATGGTCTCCTGAACCTACTCAGACCTCGGACACCACCACTGCTAGTTCTAGAACTGACGCAGGATGTTCCAACGAGGGGTTAAGGCTTCTCATAATATTTCCTATAAGCCCACACCTGTTTGTCTATATCCCCCATTTTTATTCATTATTAGCCAGATAGAGCCAAGTAATTGTGGTAATGATACTTGCTTTTTTGCCCAATGCTGGAATGCTAGTAAAGTTAGGTATGCCCTGGTTACTCGCATGCCTCACTGGGTGCCTATGCCCATTGATGCCCCTCACGCTATGACTCTCTTCAGACAGAAAAGGGATCTTGGAACTACAGCCACCATTGTTACTACCATCTCATTGACGGCTGTTGGAGCTACCACCAGGGCATTAGCCATGAGTCATACTGGGCAGACTGCTCAAACCCTGAATAATCATTTAGCCAATGTAGCTCATGCCTTAGTTGTACATAAAGGAATTAATGCTCAACTAAAAGGAAGCTTGATGGTGTTCAATCAGAGGATTGACCTCTTGCAGGAGCAAATTGATACCCTATGGCAAATCGCTCAACCTGGCTGTCAATGAAAGTATGCTGGACTTTGTGTCACTAGCATACAACATGAGAATTTTTCCTGCCCTGCAAATCTGTCTAAACAATTGTCGAGCTATATTTTAGGTAATTGGACTGGAGAATTCGATACTACGATGGAGCAGCTGAGAGTGGCCATTGTCACAGTAAATTCTACCAGAGTGGACGCAGGACTAGCCAGAGGATTATCAACATGGATTGCTGCAGCCATGAATCATCTGAAGGAATGGGCGGGCATGGGAGAGTTAGCAGGCCTTCTGGTGTTGGTCTCCTTGGTTTGCCTGTGGTATATATGCAAGATTAGAGTCTCACAACAGTGTGATGCAGCCATGATCATTCAGGCCTTTATAGCCATTGAAGCAGGACATTCTCCCCAAGCATGGTTGGATACCATAAAAAGCTAAAATGATACGCTCAGGATGCGAGGCTAAGCACTGCACTCAGGGTCAGCCGCTTTGGACCCAGAGAAGAGCATGTCTGATTGCATGCGGGTTGATGCCCCAGGTCCTGCCTCTGAGAAAAAGGTATCGGATGGTCTGATGCTCTTTGGGTGGATGACACCTAAATGAACATCTGTACAAAGTCCCAATTTATTTCTAATATCAGAGATCAGACCTCTACTCTTGCCTGATGCGTCTAAAACAAAAAGGGGGAACTGTAGAGAGCTGCGGAATGCTATGCCTTAAAGATGGAGCTGGTTTCTGCCTTCCACCTTCCCGATGGTGAGTGCTCTCTGTCACGAACAACTCCACATTTGGCTAAGGCCGAGGATCTGGCTTGCTTCCATGTATGTGGACCTATCTGCATTGCCCCCGTGGCACGCCTGGGTTGGCTACCCAGAGGCTATTTAAGCTGTGGGCTGGCTTTCCCTGGGGTCCGAGGATTGTTCAATGTTCCTGAATAAACTGCATTGAAAAAAAAAAAAAAAAAAAAGAATTTTCCAGCTAGGCAGAGGAGGCACATACCTTTAATCATAGCACTCAGGAGGCACAGGGAGTTGGATCTCTGTGTGTTTGAGGCCAGTCAGATCTATAGAGTGAGTTGAGAACAGTCAGAGCTATACAGGGAATCCCTTTCTGAAGAGAGAGAGAAAAAAATAGAATTTTCTACAGATAAAATTTGATTCTGTGTATGCGATTTTTCTCTTTCATTAATCTCATGGTTTATTTTTAGGGATAAATCATTTTATTGGTTGAGAATGCAGGAGAGTCTTGGGGTTTTCAGTTGATGGCAATAATCTTATGAATCCAATACACATACTTGCACACCTGAGTCAAAACTCCACGAAGGACGTTTAAGGTACAGTCAAACCATAAGGATATGACTTCCTCCAATTCCCTGACTTTCCATTGCACACCACAGGGCCAGTAGAATTGTTCTGGTAGAGTCTTCATGGTAAGTTCTCAGCACTGTAACATTTGTCATAGGATACCTCTATCACCAGTTGAGAATACACCAGGCACTGTGTGGTGGAATTTGTCCTACCATTACACCTAAATGACTATTAATGACTGGATGTCTTAACAAGTGATTTCAAGGTTAGATCATTTCGCTGTGCAGTTGAAAAACTGCAGAGCAAATTTCATGATTTCCTTGTTTTTTATTGCTGAGTAATATTCTATTGTGTAGATGTACCACAATTTCTGCATCCATTCCTCCACTGAGGGGCATCTGGGCTGTTTCCAGCTTCTGGCTATTACAAATAACACTGCTACAAACATGGTTGAGCAAATGTCCTTATTGTGTACTTGAGACTCTCTTGGGTATATGCCTAAGAGTGGTATAGCTGGATCTTGAGGAAACGCTATTCCTAGTTGTCTGAGAAAGCACCAGATTGATTTCCAGAGTGGTTGTACAAGTTTACATTCCCATCAGCAGTGGAGGAGGGTTCCCCTTTCTCCACATCCTTTCCAGCATGTGTTGTCACTTGAGTTTTTGATCTTAGCCATTCTGATGGGTGTAAGATGAAATCTTAGGGTCGTTTTGATTTGCATTTCCCTTATGACTAAGGCCATTGAACATTTCTTTAAGTGTTTCTCTGCCCATTCGATATTCCTCTATTGAGAATTCTCTGTTTAGCTCTGTACTCCATTTTTTAATAGGGTTACTTGAATTATTGCTGTTTAACTTCTTGAGTTCTTTATACTGGATATTAGCCCTCTGTCAGATAAAGGGTTGGTGAAGATCCTTCCCCAATCTGTAGGCAGTCATTTGGTTCTGATGACAATGTCCTTTGCTTTACAGAAGCTTTTTAGTTTCATGAGGTCCCATTTATTGATTGTTGCTCTTAGAGCCTGTGCTGTTGGTGTTCTGTTCAGGATTACTCAGCAATAAAAAACAAGGAAATCATGAAATTTGCAGGTAAATGGTGGGATCTGGAAAAGATCATCCTGAATGAGCTATTCCAGAAGCAGGAAGACACACAGGGTATATACTCATTCATATAGACATATAATTTGGAATAAACCTACTAAAATCTGTACACCTAAAGAAACGAATCAAGAGGGAGGACTCTTGCTAAAATGCTCAATCCCTATTCAGAAAAGCAAAGAGGCTGGTCATCAGAAGAAGGAGAAAAGAAGGAACAAGTCAGGAGCCTGACACAGAGGATCTCTGAAAGGCTCTGCCCTGCAGACTATCAATGCAGATGCTGAGACTTATTAGCAACCTTTGTGCAGAGTGCAGGGAATCTTGGGGAAAGAAGTGGGAAAGAGTAAGATCTGGAGAGGACAGGAACTCCAAAAGGAGAGAGACAGAACCAAAAATTCTGAGCACAGTGGTCTTTCCTGAGACTGATACTCCAACCAAGGACTATGCATGGAGATAACCTAGAACCCCTACACAGATGTAGCCCATGACAGTTCAGTATCCAAGTGGGTTCCATTGTAATAGGAACAGGGACTGTCTTTGACATGAACTGATTGTCCTTCTCTTTAATTACCTCCCCCTGAAGGGAAAGCAGCATTACCAGGCCATGGAAGAAGACAATGCAGCCACTCCTGATGAGACCTAATTGACTAGGATCAGAAGGAAGGAAAAAAAGATCTCCCCTATCAGTGGACCTGGGGAGAGGCATGCATGCATAGGTTGGAGGAAGGGAGGGACTGGGATGGGAGGAGGGAGGGAACCACAGGGGGGGGATACAAAGTAAATAAAGTGTCATTAATAAATAATTTAAGAAAAAGAAAAAATGCAGAGCAAGCTGAAAGTCCTGGGTTAAATCCTCAGCCTGTATGTAAAAGAATATTTTCTAAGGCTACAGCCTCAAATATTTCAAACAGTAAATATTTAAATATTTCCTCTCTAACATTATTAGAGAGTAAAATGATTGTTCTATATTAGCTGTTTTTCCAAAACAGTGACCATGTGAACACACTGTGACACACCTTGATGTTCTCTTTCTCGAAACTCATTACAGAATATTTGTTCCTTCATCCGGACTCTTAAAGATATGGCAAGTTACACACACACACACACACACACACACACACACACACACACACACTGTCTTTGTTACCACCTCTGGAGTGTTCTTTTATTCCTGGCAGTAGAAACAAAATTCGAATAGGAAGTCTGTTAGACTGAGATAGCCCAGTTAAACACAGGAACAGCTGATAGATAAGTGTATTATAGCTGGAGTACACAGTAAAATTAGAGTCACAAATATTAACAAGCTGCAGTGGTGTGTTTGTGGCACACATTAATAGAAATTAGGGGCCTCATGAACCAGAAATAAATGAGTTACCTTGAACATTTTCTTAATCCTTCCTTTGTGTAAAAGCTCAGCCATCCTCTCCACAAACACAGGGTTCTCTGAGTCTTGCTCCTTCTGGCTGCATGGTCTGCAAATCACTTTTTTTCCCAGATACTCTTTAATTTCATTTTAAAGTGTTTTTCCCCCAAATTATGTCCATTTGCCTTATATTGTTCTTTTACTTGGAACCATTTACTTAACCATGTGAAATGTAGCATTTTTCCTGCAAAGACTATGGCCCTCCCTCTCAGTTCTCCTATGTCACTTCTTCACCAGTGTTTTCCTTCCTTCCTTCCTTCCTTCCTTCCTTCCTTCCTTCCTTCCTTCCTTCCTTCCTTCCTTTCTTTCTTCTTTCCTTCCTTTCTTTCTTTTTTAATTTGTATTTTTATATTAATTACAGTTTATTTACTTTGCATTCCAGCTGTAGCCCCCCTCTCTCCTCCCCTCCCAATCCCACTCTCCGTCTTTCATCTCCTCCTATGCCCCTCTCCAAATCCACAGATAGGGGAGGTCCAACTCACCTTTCATCTGACCCTAGCTTATCAGGTCTCATCCAAAATGGCTGCATTATCTATATTTGCTTTTAGAGTGGACTTCATTATTTTTTGTCACAGATACAACTAAATTGATAATTGTATTTGATCTTATCAGATACTCTCTTAGTCCCAATAATGCATACTCCAATGGCAAATATAAAGTATTTATAGTAAAATTCCACAAAAGATAAACTCATTCAGCTGTCATTCCAAATAGAACAAGGCTCTTACTTTTGCAAGAAGATAAACTTGGAAGCCAAGCTAGGTTGCAGGACAGGCAACACTATGCTACACAAGAATGCTTATATCTCCCTGATGGGCCTCCTCTGTATTTCTGTAAAACAAAAGAGTTGGACACTAATAACTGTGAGACATTTCAATACAGACACAACAAGAGTGAGCTCTCAGACTGAAGTCACACTGTGCACCTGTGTCAGAACGTACCTTGGATAAAAACTCTTGACAGATTTACTAATGTTTCTCGTGGTCTCTCTCATAAATGTATACATACCCATATACATTTATGTATATACATATGTATACACACACACACACACACACATATATATATATATATATATATATACACACACACATGTATATTCGAGTGTGTGTCTTTGTGTGTGTGAATATTGAGAATCAAGCTTATGGTCTTGTACATGACAAATATTCAATTACTTTCTCACATCCCACCTACTCCCAACTGCATTGTTAAACTAAATTACTTAATTTGAGAATACCATTCCACTTACAGAAGAAGGAATCTGTGGTTCTTAGTCACTGTCTTATGATGTATTTTTCTGTGTTGATTAGTGAAAGCACTTACAAGCAGAAACCTTTTTCTATGATTTTAGAGATAAAATATATAGTTAATAGTAAGTGGTAACCTGGAAAAACTTAGTCTTAGAAATTAATCAGAACTATGACAGTATTTTGTGCCATTGTGATGTAGAGAAACAAAATATGATAAAATTGTTTATACCTAAATTTAGTAGAGCACTATTGATTTCTACAACCAAAATAATCCAGTGACAGAGTATTATGTAGTGTTGTGTAAAATCTAATTTGGTAAGAATTATACAATTATACCTAAGTAAACTCTGGCATTTCAAAAAAGAAACTCAACAGAGCTAAACAGAGAATTCTCTGTAGAGGAATATCAAATGGCAGAGAAACACATAAAGAAATCCTCAACCTCATTAGCCATTCGGGAAATGCAAATCAAAACGACCCTGAGATTTCACCTTACACACATCAGAATGGCCAAGACCAAAACTCAAGTGACAACACATACTGGAGAAGTTGTGGAGAAAGGGGAGCCCTCCTCCACTGCTGGTGGGAATGTAAACTTGTACAACCACTCTGGAAATTAATCTGGCGCTTTCTCAGACAACTAGGAATAGCACTTCCTCAAGACTCAGCCATACCACTCCTAGGCATATACCCAAAAGAGTCTCAAGTACAAAATAAGGACATTTGCTCAACCATGTTTGTAGCAGCATTATTTGTAATAGCCAGAAGCTGGAAACAGCCCAGATGCCCCTCCGTGGAGGAATGGATGCAGAGATTTTGGTACATCTACACAACGGAATATTACTCAGCAATGAAAAATAAGGAAATCATGAAATTTGCAGGTAAATGGTGAGATCTGGAAAGGATCATCCTGAGTGAGCTGTCCCAGAAGCAGAAAGACACACACAGTATATACTCACTCATATAGACATATAATATAGGATAAATCTTCCAAAATCTGTACATCTAAAGAAACTAATCAAGAGAGAGGATCCTGACTAAACTGCTCCATCCCATCCCGAAAGGCAAAAAGGATGGACAACAGAGGAAGAAGAAAACAGGAAACAAGTTAGGAACCTGCCACAGAGGGCCTCTGAAAGGCTCTGCCCTGCAGACTATCAAAGCAGAAGCTGAGACTTAAGGCCAACTGTTGGGCAGAGTGCATGGAATCTTATGAAAGAAGTGGGAAATAGTAAGATCTGGAGAAGACAGGAACTCCACAAGAGAGCAACAGAACCAGAAAATTTGAACACGGGGGTCTTTCCAGAGACTCATACTTCAACCAAATACCAGGCATGGAGATAACCTAGAACCCCTGCACATATGTAGCCCAGGGCAGTTCAGTGTCCAAGTGGGTTCCACAGTAATGGGAACAGGGACTGCCTTTTACATAAACTGATTGGCCTACTCTTTGATCACCTCCCCCTGAGGGAGAAGCAGCCTTAAGAGGCCACAGAAGATGACAATGCAGCCACTCCTGATGAGACCTGATAGACTAAGATCAGAAGGAAGGAGAAGAGGACCTCCCCTATCAGTGAACTTAGGGAGGGGAATGCATAAGAAGGGGGAGGGAGGGTGGGATTGGGAGGGGAGGAGCGAGGGGTTTATGGGGGGATACAAAGTGAATAAAGTGTAATTAATAAAAGTTAAAAAAGAAACTCTCTGCTTGTCTAAGAGTTTATAATAGAAGATAATAAAAATACACTTTACAGCTAATATATTGAAACATGGAAAAATTTTTAAGCAAAAATCTTAATAGTAAAAATCAGAATAAACTTTATGCATATAGATGATTAAAAAAATGGCAAACATGTTTTAGTAGTTATGTGCTAGTAGCCACTTTTCTAGCTTTTCTGTATATGTTAAATTGCTTTATTCTCAGCAAAACCTAATTACATGGTTGCTGTGTTATAAACAATTTACGGTGTTGGAAACTGAGGGCAGAGAGGGGAAGTGTTGTTAAGTGGCATTGCCCCTAAGTGATAGAGCTGGCCTCTGGACCGGGGCCTTCTGGCTCCAGCAATTGTGCTCTTAGCCGGCACCATTTCTCTTGGCTCTGGTTATTGCAGCCTTATTATCACTCCATAAAGTAGGAATATTTCATTCCAACTTGAAGATAAGGTAATTGAAACTGAAATAGCTAAAAATAAGAGTTTTGAATTGCACTAAGTAGAAAAATCATATTAACACTCAGTTCAGCCTTTAATAGTGCCCAACAGTGTTCCATGTAAATTACCTACATTAGCCCATTTACTTCTCATAGTAAAACAGCAATTTGTGCATCTGGGACTATTTGTTTAATCTTCACTTTGCAGAAGACCAAGAAGAATAAAGAATGTAACAAATGTGTGGAAAGTTACAAAAGGTAGCTAGTCTAGCCTGGGATGCTAAGGCAGGAAATCTGACTTCAGCTGAAGCCTTTATACTCCTCAGAAAAAAATAATTTTCCCTACTACCAAATAATAACCGTAAAATATACAGAATAATTGCTGAATTCTAATGCCATTGCATGGAAGGGGAAATTTTACCTTAACAATATTTGAAAGTAATCTGTAGTGAAAAAAATGTTAATCTGGAAGCATCAGGATCAAGAAGATGGATCATGACATTCAGTATTCAATGAGATCAATTATAGTGTTTAACGTTTTACATCTAGTACTATTATTTTGGTGGAGACCGATTCGTCCACTGAACAATATCTAACCTGATATCAATTACTTTAAAATGCTAATAATTTTTCTAACTGGGAATTAAACAATTACAAAGAAGAAGTTTACATTTCCCATTCTTTTAAGCTTCAGCTCTTATTAGGAATGTATTTGATTTAATTCCATGAAAAACATTTTCTGTTATTGTAGTTTTTAGAGGCCATAAAATAAAGTGTAAGAGTTTTTGCTTTTAAGGAAATCACAATCTTCTCAAATCTGACATCACCTTTTCTTCAGGTTTTGACCTGACAGTATTAACAATAGTCCACCACAGCAGTGCAGTAACCATTTCTTCAGGATCTATTGAGATCCGCATTCTGTGCCAGCTCTAGGGCAGCCCAAGATGGTGAGAACAGACAGGCGAAGAAGTCAGCCCACTGTGAGGCAGCAGGGAACAAGTCCGGCATTGGTCATGAGTCAGAGTGGAAAGGATGAAACGTGAGTTCACTGTCTAGAAAATAACTCCATGAAATACGGGGAGGGGCAGATTGTATCAGCTATCATGCTGCGTTGTGACACCGAAGTTTGAAAACTTGGAGAATGAGCCCAATCCTTCTAATTCACGTATTTCCAAATAAATCATAAAGAAAAACTGCCAGGTTGCTGGAGAACAGAGAAATATAATAATAGAGAAAAGAGGGAAACAAGGGTGATCCTGGCAGGGGTTTAGGGGCTCAGGATTCCTTTCACCTCTAAAACCTGCAGCTTCCACAAAGCAGGGCAGCCGCAGGAGAAGGGGCCAAACACGAGACAGAGATTGGGGATAAATGTCAACTTTAGTGTCTAATGAGTTTTATAGTTTTAAGAAGGTCAGTTAAATATGGAAAGAACAAGAATCAGCACATATCAGAGATGACTCAAAAATGGACTGGCCTGATGACTCAGAGATACTCGTTTTCTTTGGAAGGCACATTCTGGGTCTTCCAGCTATGACCTGCCAAGTTAAAGTCATTTTTTTTTTCTTGGCACTCATGAAGCAAAATGTCAGAATCTGTGGGAGTGATGGTATATTTCACTTTGCAAACTTGTCAGTAAATAAGAGCTTTCCAAGTTGAGCTTCATCTGAATTGTTCTAATGGAATTTGCAATTTGAAATTACAGCTCTTTGGGTCAATGAAAAGCAAGAAGTTTTGTGGCTTTGGTACTAGAGAACCTAGGGAACCCTGCATACAAGGCAAACATTCATAAGTTTTTATATTCTTAACTCCAAAGGAGCTATTTCTAATCAAATGATTTCTTTTTATTTTCTTTTGTGATATATATATATATATATGTAGTATATTATTTTGAAAATTGAAATATAATTGCATTATTTTCTCCCTTTCCAACTCTTCCTATGCACAACCCCCTTGCTTACTTTCAAGTGCATGACCTCAATTTCTTTGTTATGCATAAAGGTTTACTGTAAGGTTTTTGTCTCCTAGAAATGTCAAAGAAGCCCAGTCTGGCCTTGAACTCCTGAGCCTCCTTCCTCCTTCAGAGAGACAAGAGAAGTGGTGAAAGAGAGGGAACAGGATGGGAGTCTACCATAGAGGGTCCTCTGAAAGGTTCCACTCAACAGGGGATTGAAGCAGATGCTGAGACTCACAGCCAAACTTTGGGCAGAGTGCAGGGAGTCTTATGAAAGAAGGGAGAGATAGAAAGACCTGGAGGGGACAGGAGCTCCCCACAGGAGAGCAGCAGAACCAAAAAATTTGATCCCAGGTGGTCCTGCAGAGACTGATGCACCAACAACGAAGGACCATGCATGGAGAGGACCTAATCCCCCTGCTCAGAAGTAGCCCATGGGCAGTTCAGTCTCCATATGGATTCCTAAGTAAAGAGAGCAGGGACGGTCACTGATATGAATTCAGTTGCCTACTCTTTGATCACTAGCCCCTGGCAATGTGGCCTTATTGGGCCATGAAGGATCCAGGCAGTTTTGATGAGTCTTGATAAGCTGTGGGAAGACAGCAGGGGAAGAGGACTCCCCCTTTTCAGGGGGCTAGAGGAAGGGGATTGGGGGAAAGAAGGAGAAAGGGTGGGACTGGGAGCAGTGGAAGGAGGGGTCTAAATCAGGAATATAAAATGAGTATATGATAAAAAATAATAATTATAATGAAATAAAAAGGTAATGTCAAAGAAAGTTTACTCATGAAGCCTCAGAGTGCTTTTTTAGTAAATTTTAAATTCATGGAGAATTCATTTACTGATATCTCAATAATAATGTTTTTTTTTGTTTGTTTCTTTGTTTTGTGTTTGTTTGTTTTGCTTTTTTGTGCAATGCTAAAGCCTAGAAGTAATTCTATGGTGTTAAAATTCAATTTGACATTTCATGTCAAGATGGCTTTGTAGGTTTATGCTTTAAGGTGATGGCAGGTAAAATGCAAAATATGTAAACCAAATATACAACAAAACTCATCAAAAGTGAACATCTTCAGAAATAAATGTAAAACCCTAGTATCAGATTAACATACAGGTCTAACTCACCATTCAAGATGGCCTGAAACTACATTCTACAACAGACAATAAAAATATTCTGTAAATTACTCCTTGGACAGTGGAGTATAGACCAGAAACTCGTACTAATTCTATCAAAGAGGAGCAGGGGTAAAGAATTAATCTCGCAGATCTATCTATATGTCTTTCTGAGACACAGCTACATACCTAGGTAGGGAGAGCAACATGGGTAAGCCTTTCAGTCAGAACCCTCATTACTGTGCCCATTGCTGCAGGATCTGGATGTCAGGAACAGAGACAGTTCTACTTCTTGTATAGGTGTGTGAGCCCCTGAGAAACAACCCTACAGCTGATAGTTTGGAAAAAAAATGTAGAGGCAAAAATATAGTGGAATTTGGGGCACCAAACAAAATCAAGCAGAATTAAGGAGTCAAAATTTGACAAGTGATTGGCTTTCTGTTTGGGTTTGGGATTTTGATACTGGTTAAAACGTCGGGTTTGTCATTTTGCATAGCAATGTAACCTGGTCCTTGTGACGTATCTGACTTGTTCAAAGAAAGGCACAGAGAAAGCTCTGGAAGGACTACCATTCTTTTCATGGCTGACTAGTATTTAAATTGTCAATAATTAGAGAATAAGACACTGTTTTTATGTGAAAGCCTGAATATCATCCAGACTTCCTGACCCTAAATTCCAGAAATTGATCTTAAATTCAGAAAATCAGATAGTCACACTTGAAATCTTAATCTGAAATGAGTGATACAAAATCACAAGAAAGCTAGAACCATATGCTGCCAGCATCAGTCAGCTTCCAGCATCAGGCAGCAAAACATATCTAGCAACTTATATATCTTTCCTCGGTTTATTACTGTCTTGAAATTTTTACTTTGTTATAATCTGAATAGCATAAAATTCACCACTTAAGTATACAACTTACCAGATTGTGAAGTGTGTGTAGTTTACAATTACGATTGTGATTTAACTGAGAACGTGTGTCAACCCCAAATAGACTTACACTCTAAAATCCATGCAAGCAATTGCCAGGTTTCTTTCTATAGTTAAATATGGCCTGTCTGGAAGGGCCTGGATGGATATCATGCAGAACCTAAGAGAACATAGATGTGAGCCCAGGCCACTATACCCAGCAAAACTCTCAGTCCTCACAGACAGAGAAAACAAGATATTCAGTGACAAAAACAAATTTCAACAATACCTACACACAAATCCAGCATTACAGAAGACACTAGAAGGAAAAATACAACCCAAGAAAACTAGCTACTTTCAAGAAAACACAGGAAATAATTAAACTCACTACAGTAAAACAAAAATCAACCAAGCACACAACCTTATGACCACAGCCAACATCAAAATCAAAGGATCTAACAACCACTGGTCATTAGTCTCTCTCAACATCAATGGACTCAACTCTCTAACAAAAAGACACAAACTAACAGAATGGATGCATAAACAAGACCCAGCAATCTGTTGCATACAAGAAACAAACCTAACTCACAAAGATAGACATTACCTGAGGGTAAAGGGTTGGAAGACGACTTTCCAAGCAAATGGACCCAAGAAGCAAGCAGGAGTAGCCATTCTAATATCTGATAAACTAGACTTTCAAACAAAATTAATCAAAAGAGATGGGGAAGGACACTTCATACGAATCAAGGGAAAATTCCACCAGGAAGACATCACATTCTTGAACATCTATGCCCCAAATACAAGGGCAACCACATTTGTAAAAGAAACACTGATAAAACTTAAACCACACATAGATACACACACATTAATAGTGGGAGACTTTAAAACCCCACTCTCAACAAAGGACAGGTCAACAAAACAGAAATTAAACAAAGAAACAATGTCTCTAACAGAGGTCATGAATCAAATGGACCTAATAGACATTTATAGAACCTTACACCCAAACACAAAAGAATTTACCTTCTTCTCAGCACCTCATGGAGCCTTCTCCAAAACAGACCAATGGTTGGTCACAAAGCAAGCCTCAACAGATAAAAGAAGACTGAAATAATCCCTTGTATCCTATCTGACACCATGGAATAAAGCTGGATATCAACAAAAACAGAAATAGCAAAAAGCCTACACACACATGGAAACTGAACAACTTGCTACTAAATGACAGCTGGGTCAGGGAAGAAATAAAGAAATAAATAAAAGTCTTCCTAGAATTCAATGAAAATGAAGACAGAACATACCCAAACTTGTGGGACACAATGAAAGCAGTGCTAAGAGGAAAGTTCATAGCACTAATTTCAAGAAGAAATTCGAGACAGCTCATTCAAGCAACTTAATGGCTCACCTAAAAACCCTAGAAAAAGAAGAAGCAGACACACCAAAAAGGAGTAGATGGCTGGAAATAATAAAATTCTGGACTGGAAACAATCAAATAGAAACAAATAAAACAATTCAAAGAATCAATGAAACCAAGAGCTGGTTCTTTGAAAAAATCAACAAGATAGACAAACACTTAGCAAAGCTAACTAAAAGGCAGAGACACACCATCTAAATCAACAAAATCAGAAATGAAAAGGGGGACATAACTACAGGCACTGAGGAAATCTAAACATTCATTAGGGTGTACTTCAAAAGTCTGTATGCCACAATATTTTAAAATCTAAATGAATGGACAATATTCTTGATCGATTCCACTTACCAAAGTTGAATCAAGACCAGGTAAATGAACTAAATAGTCCTATATCCCCCAAAGAAATAGAAGCAGTCATTGAAAGTCTCCAATTAAAAAAAAAAAAAAAAAGGTAGCCCAGGACCAGGTGGTTTCAGCACAGAATTCTACCAGACCTTCAAAGAAGAACTAACTCCATTCCTCTTCAAACTATTCCACAAAATAGAAACAGAAGGAACACTAACAGACTCATTCTATGAAGCTACAATCACCTTGGTACCTAAAAACCTCACAAAGACCCAACAAAGAAAGAGAATTTCAGGCCAATCTCCCTCATGAACATTGATGCAAAAATACTCAACACAATACTTGCAAACCAAATACAGGAACACATCAAAGATATCATCTACTATGATCAAGTAGGCTTCATCCCAGGGATGCAGAGGTGATTCAATATATGAAAATCTATCAATGTGATCCACCATATTAACAAACTGAAAGAAAAAAAAAACATAATAATCTCCATAGATGCTGAAAAAGCATTTGACAAAATCCAACATCCATTCATGTTTAAAGTATTGGAGAGATCAGGGATACAAGGCACATATCTAAACATAGTAAAGGCGATATACAGCAAGCCTATAGCCAACATCAAACTAAACAGAGAGAAACTTAAAGCAATCCCACTGAAATCAGGGACAAGGCAAGGCTGCCCACTCTCTCCATATCTCTTCAACATAGTTCTGGAAGTCCTTGCTAGAGCAATAAGACAGTTGAAGGAGATCAAGGGGATAAAAATTGGAAAGGAAGAACTCAAATTATCACTATTTGCAGATGATATGATAGTATACGTGAGTGACCCCAAAAACTCTACCAGGCAACTCCTACAGCTGATAAACACCTTCAGCAAAGTGGCTGGATACAAAATTAACTAAAAAAAAAATCAGTAGCCCTCCTGTATACAAAAGACAAAAGGGCTGAGAAAGAAATTAAGGAAACAACACCCTTCACAATAGCCACAAATGACATAAAGTGCCTTGGTGTAACCCTAACCAAGCAAGTCAAAGACTTGTATGAAAAAATTTCAAGTCTCTGAAGAAAGAATTACAAGAAGATATCAGAAGATGGAAAGATCTCCCATGCTTAAGGATTGGCAGGATTAACTTAGTAAAAATGGCCATCTTACCAAAAGCAATCTACAGATACACTGCAATTCCCACTAAATTACCAACACAATTCTTTACAGACCTGGAAAGAAAAATTCTCAACTTCATATGGAATAACAAGAAACCCAGAATTGCTAAAACAATCCTCTACAATAAAAGATCTTCTGGAGGTATCTCCATCCCTGATCTCAAGCTGTACTATAGAGCAACAATAATAAAAACTGTGTGGTACTGGTATAGAAACAGAATGGTGGATCAATCAAACTGAATAGAAGACCCAGAAATAAACCTACACACTTATGGACACCTGATTTTTGACAAATATGCCAAAACCATACAATGGAAAAAAGACAGCATCTTCAACAAATGGTGCTGGTCTAACTGGAAGTCTACATGTAGAAAAATACAAATAGATCCATATTTATCACTTGCACAAAACTAAAGTCCAAGTGGATCAAAGACCTTAACATAAAACCAGACACATTAAATTGGTTAGGAGAAAAAGTGAGGAAGACCCTAGAACTCATTGGTACAGGAGAAAACTTCCTGAACAGAACACCAACAGCACAGGCTCTAAGAGCAACAATCAATAAATGGGACCTTATGAAACTGAAAAGCTTCTGTAAAGCAAAGAACACTGTCATCAAAACAAAACAAATGCCTACAGATTGGGAAAGAATCTTTACCAAATCTTTATCTGACAGAGGGCTAATATCCAGCATCTATAAAGAACTAAAAAAGCTGAAAAGCAACAAACCAAAAAATCCAATTTAAAAAATGGGGAACAGAGCTAAACAAAATTCTCTGGAGAGGAATATAGAATGGCAGATAAACACTAAATAAGTGCTCCATGTCATTAGCCATTAGGGAAATGCAAATCAAAACGACCCTGAGATTTCACCTTACACCCATCAGAATGGCCAAGATCAAAAACTCAAGCGACAACACATGCTATAGAGGTTGTGGAGAAAGGGGAGCCCTCCTCCACTGCTGGTGGGAATGTAAACTTGTACAACCACTCTGGAAATCAATCTGGTGCTTTCTCAGACAACTAGGAATAGCACTTCCTCAAGACCCAGCCATACCACTACTGGGCATATATCCAAAAGAGGCTCAAGTACACAATAAGGACATTTGCTCAACCATGTTTGTAGCAGCTTTATTTGTAATAGCCAGAAGCTGGAAAGAACTCAGATGTCCCTCAACTGAAAAATGGATGCAGAGATTTTGGTACATCTACACAATGGAATATTACTGAGCAATGAAAAATAAGGAAATCATGAAATTTGCAGGTAAATGGTGGGATCTGGAAAGGATCATCCTGAGTGAGCTGTCCCAGAAGCAGAAAGACACACACAGTATATACTCACTCATATAGACATATAATATAGGATAAACCTGCCAAAATCTGTACATCTAAAGGAACTAATCAAGAGAGAGGACCCTGACTAAAATTCTCCATCCCCATCCCTAAAGACAAAGAGGATGGACATCAGAAGTAGAAGAAAACAGGAAACAAGTTAGGAACCTGCCACAGAGGGCCTCTGAAAGGCTCTCCCTGCAGAATATCAAAGCAGATGCTGAGACTTAAGGCCAACTGTTGGGCAGAGTGCATGGAATCTTATGAAAGAAGTGGGAAATAGTAAGATCTGGAGAAGACAGGAACTCCACAAGAGAGCAACAGAACCAGAAAATTTGAACACGGGGGTCTTTCCAGAGACTCATACTTCAACCAAATACCAGGCATGGAGATAACCTAGAACCCCTGCACATATGTAGCCCAGGGCAGTTCAGTGTCCAAGTGGGTTCCACAGTAATGGGAACAGGGACTGCCTTTTACATAAACTGATTGGCCTACTCTTTGATCACCTCCCCCTGAGGGAGAAGCAGCCTTAAGAGGCCACAGAAGATGACAATGCAGCCACTCCTGATGAGATCTGATAGACTAACATCAGAAGGAAGGAGAGGAGGACCTCCCCTATCAGTGGACCTTTGGAGGGGAATGTGTGAAGAAAGGGGAGGGAAGGTGAGATTAGGAGGGGAGGAGGGAGAGATTTATGGGGGGATACAAAGTGAATAAAGTGTAATTAATAAAAGTTAAAATAAATATGCCTTGTCTGGTCATTCATGTTTACAGGAACACGCAGTATTTGATATTTTGTGAGCATTTCATTTTATGTGTGATATTTGCAAATTTCATCCATGTTACAGCACACGTTAATGAATCCTTTTAATTAAGAGTATTTTCATGGATACACTATGTTCTGTTTATCTGAAAATGGATTTTTGGGATGTTTTAACATTTTGGTGATTATAAATAATGCTGCATTTAACACCATGATGTGGCTACATATTTGCATTTTTTGAATATTTGTTACTAAAATTACTAGGCAGACAGTAGCTACAGAAAAAATTGTTTCTTTTCATTCTTTATTTTAGCAGTGCATTTTCTCTCCAGCCTTACTGAACTATATTGTACAAAATTACATACTTTATGGCATATATGATTATATATGCAATGTTTATATCAAGCTAATTTACATATCTATTATCTCATCTAAAACACAACTTTGGTAGTTTTCTAAAGCATTCAATATGCTATCACATATATGTGATATATATTTACATATACATGTAAATTAGATGTATAAATTCTATGTACATATTATTCAAAAACTTTTACAATATTTTTTATTTTGTCAAGTGTCTCTTTGTACCCCTTAACCAACAAACATCTTGTATTTGTAAACCATCTTCCTATGCCTTGCAACTATCATTCCACTATGATGTTGGGTTTTTGTTTGTTTGTTTGTTTAGCTAATGATATTTTTATTAACAAACAGGAAATATATAAAACCCTGCAATTAATTAAACAAATAAGATCAAATATTATTGCAAGAATTCCTGTGGAATTGTAAATTAAAAACAAGAAATGAATATTGAATGTTTATAGATTAATAGATAAAACACTAAAAGCTGACAAGTAACTTCAGAGACATGATATAAGAGAATCAAAGATAGAAAAAGTCACATGTTAACAATGAGTTCAACTATTTTATTAAATATCTAAATGATGTGATGTATGTCTGTTTTTCTGTGCTTGACATATTACATTTGATGTAATGTTCTCCACATCAATCCATATTATAGACAATGACATCATTTCCTTCTTTGTTAAAGGCTAAAGCATGTCCCATTACATATTCATGCCACAGTTTTGTTTACTCATCTTCAATGGACACTTCCTACGGTAACATTCTCAACATCTATCAGACTGCTTTCCAAAAAAGCTATCAACAATATATGGTGAACACTATGATTTATTTAAATCCATGGCAATACATGTTATAAGAAGTTTTTATAAGAACAGCCATCTTAATAGGTATCTTGATGGGTTTGTTTTACCTTTCATATGATATTAAACATCAATGCTTATTACATATCCATATATGTTCTATAAAGAAATACATTTTCAATATATTTACCTATTTTAAAGTTGAGTTATATCTTATTGAGTTCTCAGAACTATTTCTGCTTAATACTTAAACTGTGTATGGTGATTTTAATGGTCAGAGGCTCATATGTTTGAATTCTTTGTCCCCAGTTAGTAGAACAGTTTGAGAAGGATTTGGAAGTAGGCATTATTGGAAGAGGTGTGCCACTGGGGTGGTTTTTGGGGTGTCACAAGGTCATGCCAGGCTCAGTGAAATGTGTAGATCATAAGTGAGCTCTCAGCTACTGTTATAGCACCAAGCCTGCCCGCCACCATGCTCTCCACCATGACGGTCATGGACTAACCCTTTGGAACTGTAAGCAAGCTTGAAACTAAATGCTTTCCTTATAAGTTCCTTGTCATGGTGTCTAGTCACAGTAATAGAACAGTAACCAAGACAGAAGTCGGTAGCAAGATGTGGGTATTGCTCTGATAAGTCTAACCATGATGTTGTATGGAGAAACATGAAAGATTAGGGGACTTTGGTCTAGAGAAGTAGCTGAACTCTGTAAGTGGTACTTAATGGGCCATCCTAGTAGGAACTTCAAAGACAATAGTGCTGAGAGCAATGCTGAGTGTGTAAAAGGTTTCAGAGGAGAACAATTTTGAGGGAGGAGATAGGGAACATTTTTATAACATTTTGGCAGAAATATGACTATTTTCTGCCCTTTTATAAAATAATATGATTGAGGCTAAACTGACCAATTTTGGCTACCATTGGCAGAGGAAATTTCAAGATAGTCTAATACTGACAGTGTCACATGATTATTAGTCATGACTCCTTCAAAGTTATACAATGAAGAAGAGCAAAGGGATAAAAGAATGCAAAATGTACAATTTGCCACAAAAAGAAGCACCATGAAATGTGTTGTTGGAAGCAACTCTTATGTGTAAGGATATAAGCGATTTAAAGAACATTCAAATGCTAAACAGAACAGAGGGATGCAAGACCAGGGCAAAGCTCTTTCCAGCTCTAATCCCTCAGCTTAAGAAAGGAAAGTACCAGAGGCATTTCCTAATCAACAATGGCAAGTTTATAGAAATGTGATTAAAGGAGATGCCAGGTTTCACTCCCGGCAAGCAGAAAAACTTGGCAGCTTCTGCCACTTGGTTTTAGATTTAGGTTCAAGAAAGATACAGGAATGGGATTGTGGAATCTTAGTTAATGACAGCAACCAAGACCAGGCATGCAGACAGGGAGTCCCCGCATGAAGGGCCAGAGAGGCCATTGGCCGAACCTGTGAAAGTGAAGTTTGAATTGGAGACCACAAGATGTTGGCGATGCCAGAGTCATGGAATGTCTGCCAAGAAGAGCTCCATACAGAAAGGGTAAAGTGCCCAAGAGAGTCTAGAAGGAGTGGGAGATTGGAAAAGCCAATTTACAAAACTTGGAGTTTTTTTTTTTTTTTTTTTTTTTTTTTTGGAGTTTCAATCTTGATTTGGCTCAATATTTCTTCACCATGTCCCCATTCCTCCCTTTTGTAATGGTAGCTTACATTCGGAGTTACTGTATGTTGAAAGTATGTAATATGCTTTTTGATTTAGGTTTTAAAGAAGGTTGTGTTTGAATGATTGCCTTGACTGAAGAAACCTTGGATTTTCAACTTATAAACTGGTGCTAAGGCTATGAAAGACTCTGGGGAATTTAGAATTTGGTCTGAATACATCTTGTACTATAATATGGGAACAAGCCTCTGGGGACCAGAAAGTGAAACGTGGTAGTCTGAATGAGAACGGCCTCCATAGGCTTATATATTTGAATGTTTGGTTCCCCATTAGTGGAACAGTTCAGGAAGGATTAGGAGGTGTAGGCTTGTTGGACTAGGTGTGGCCTTGGAGGAGGTGTGTTACTGGGGGTGGGCTTTGAGTTTCAAAAGTCCACATGATTCCCAGTCTCTCTCTGTAACTTGGAGATCAGGCGTGAGCTCCTAGCTACTTCTCCAGTGCCATGCCTGCCTGCCTGCCACTATGCTCCCCACTATGATAGTCATGGATTAACTATTTGAAACTGTGAGCAAACCTCCAACTAGGTGCTTCTTTTATAAGTTCCCTCGGTCATGGTGTCCATTCACACTATGCTCACAACCTTCTTTGTTGGTCAGAATTCTCTAGAACAAACTGATAGAATAGATATATAATACAGAAAGGGGACTTGGCTCCCTGCTCACATGGTATGGGCTAGACAGTCCTACAATGGCTGTCTGCACTTGGAAGGCTGAGTAAACAGCAGGTGTTCAGTACAGGAGGCTGGGGATTCCACCAGCCCCAATATAGTGCTAAAGGGCTGAAGGACTGGTGGGGTGCAGCTGCTTTTCCATTCATTTTAGAAGGCTGCAGAAAACAGGTTCTACAGTGGTGGCGGCAGCAGCAACAAGGTTGAAGCAGGCAAAACCAGGGAGGAGAGCAGGCAGCCAGAAGCAGCTCCGCTTTTCCTCAGACCTCTTTATATCTCTGCTGTTGCCAAGAGGTGCTGTCTATTCTTGGAGAAGCTTTTCTAACATCAGTTAATCCTTTCAGAAAATTACCTCAAAGACCCACCAAGAGGAATGTTTCTTATATGATCCTAGATTCACTCAAATTGACGTAAGATTAACCTTCATGTCTCATCAATCCTTCGTAAAACCCAGTGCTCTTTTAATATATTAATTTCTGCCTAATTTAAATTCTGTTGCTTCCTATAACGCTAACTCTCAAATAAATACGTGGAGTTTCCCAAACACAATAGGTATTTAACTGAACAAAAAATGTGTACAACAACCGAGAAAACATATATATGAAAAAACTGAAAACTGAGTAGGAAGCGAGAGTAAACAGATTTCAAGTGTTAAGTAATCACGATGAAGGAAAAGCAAGAACTAGCCCAACAGCCTCAGACATCAAGACATTTGTTGTTTACTCACGGGGAATATCTGAAAGAGGAGAAAGTACAGGGCACAGACGTGAGGGCAGGTAATTAGTGCAGAAATTCCAGATGGAAAGTTAGCTTTGTAAAGGAGGCAGAATCCACTTAGAGATAATGAAAGACAGAATTTTAACTCAAAAGAGAAAGCTGAGGAGGTGGGGTTAGGAAGTGGCCACTGCATTCTTTGAGAAGTGGAAGTACCCGTCATGCTAAATCTTGGGGTTATGTGTGAAGGAGCATGCCAAGGAAAGTGGAAGAATGAGGAAATAAGAACTAAGTAGTTGATCCAAGAGAAAGAGGCTGAGAATTTTTGAACAAGCATAACAATTTAATAATAGTAAGTAGTTTGAGCTTATTTTTTTATTCTTCTCATTTCTCTTTCTTTGCTCTCCTGTAATAGGTAATAAAAGTGTGTTGTAACGGAATAGAAACATTCACAAACTTCAACACATGAGCATTAAATATATATGAATCATAGCTCTCATTTGTCCTTTTTAAATTGTCCCTGTGTGTGCCTTCCCTTTTTTTTTCTTCTTTCCAGGCACCAGTTACAAAATCTAAATTCTACCTTGCATACAAGCATATACTTTGGGGGGACTGAGGTGTTGTTATCTAAAAAATGCCTATGAAATTCTACTTATTTTGATTTTTGAGAGAGCCTCGCCATGCATGCCAGACTGGAGTGATTTTTCTACAGCACCCCAGCCTGACTCAAACTCGTTATCTTTTGGCCTTCTGAGTGACAGAATCACTCCTCTGCACAGATACCTGCTCCAAGAGATACCTTTACATGGCTTTATTATGAAGTGTAGTTTTTGTTTGTTTGTTTGAAGTAGTCCTTTCATTCTTTGAAACTTCCATATATTTGTACAATGTACTTTGACCATATCTAACCTTATGAACTTTCTCAGCTCCTCCCAAGACTTCATATTCCATATACATTCCAACTTAATCTACTAGTATCTGAGTTAAACCAGACAGAAGTGCATTTTTATAAACTATTTATGAGGTGCATATGTTCCTTTTTAAATCCGTTGTCTCCTTTACTTCTTAATCATGAATATATTTTCTCATATTATACAAATGCATCTTCATACCACATTCTTAAACAAACACTGCCTAGTTACACATGGGTAATGTTATGGATCTTTTCTATACTCTATCTTTTATAATTTTATATTAGTTTATTTACTTTACATCCCGAAGGTGCCCCCTCAATTCACCTCCTAGATCTCCCCACCCCCAATTCACCTCCTTCACCCTTTCCCTCTCCCTTTCCTCCCAGGAATCATGAACCCCTCCTCCTTCCTATATCAACCTTCCCCAGCACATCAAGTCACATCAGGACTGAGCATATCCTCATCCCCTGAGGCCAGGCAAGGCAGCCCTGTCAAGGGGAAGTGATCCAAAAATAGACAATAGAGACCATGTTAGTAACAGGCCCCCACTCGCCAGGCGCCCCCTATGGTGAGTTACCTTGATGGATTTTTGTATGTTGAACCATCCCTGCCTTCCTGAGATGAAGCCTACTTGATCATGGTGGATGATATTTTTGATATGTTCCTGAATTCAGTTTGCAAGTATTTTATTGATTAGTTTTGTATCTATATTCATAAGGAAAATTGGTCTGAATTTCTCTTTCTTTTGTGGGTCTTTCTGTGGTTTAGGTATCAGGGTAACTGTCGCCACATAGAATGAGTTTGGTGATATTCCTTCTGTTTCTATTTTGTGGAACACTTTGGGAATTATTGGTCTTAGTTCTTTGAAAGTCTGGTAGAACTCTGTGCTAAAACCATCTGGGCCAGGGATCTTCTTGGTTGGGAAGAAGACTTTCTTTGATGACTTTGATGACTTTCTATTGGAGGGGGGGGGTGTTTATAGGTTTATTTAAATTGTTAACCTGATCTTGATTTAACTTTGGGAAGTGGTATCTATCAAGCAAATCATCCATTTCATTCAGACTTTCCAATTTTGTGGCATACAGGTTTTTGAAATATGATCTAATGATTATTTTGATTTCTTCGGTGTCTGTTGTTATACTCCTTTTTTCATTTCTGATTTTATTAATTTGGATACTCACCCTTTGTCTCTTAGATAGTTTGGCTAAGGGTTTGTCTATCTTGTTGATTTTCTCAAAAAAAAAAATAGCTCTTGGTTTTGTTGATTCTCTGTATTGTGCATTTTGTTTCTAGGTTATTGATTTCAGCCCTGAGTTTGATTATTTCCTCTCTTCAACTGCTCTTGGGTGTGTTGCTTCCTTTTTCTCTAGATTTTTTCAGGTGGTCTGTTAAGTTGCTAATAGGGGCTCTCGCTATTATCTTTATGAAGCACTTAGTGCTATAAAATTTCCTTTTAGCACTGTTTTCATTGTGTCCCTTAACTTTGGGCATGTTATGCCTTCATTTTCATTGAATTCTAGAAAGTATTTAACTTCTTTCTTTATTTCCTCCCTGACCCAGTGGTCATTAAGTAGAGAGTTGTTCGGTTTTCATGAGTTTGTAGGCATTGAGTGATTTCTATTGTAGTTGAAGTGTACCTTTAATTAATGGTGGTCTGATAGAATACGAGGTATTATTCCAATTTTCTTGTATTTGTTGAGACTTGCTTTTTGTCTGAGGATGTGGTCGATTTTGAAGAAGGTTCCATGAGGTGCTGAGAACAAGGTATAATCTTTTGTGTTTGGATGGAATGTTCTATAGATACCTGTTAGGTCCAATTCATTCATAACATCAGATAGTTTTGTTATTTTTCTGTTTAGTTTATGTCTCAAAGATCTGTCCATTGGTAAGAGGTGTGCTGAAGTCTCCTACTATTAATGTTTAGGGTTCGATGTGTGATTTAAGCTTTAGTAATGTTTAACAAATGTGCATGCCCTTGCATTTTGGGCATGAATTGAGATGTCATCTTGATCAATTTTTTTTTTTCTTTGATGAACATGAAGTGCCCTTTCCCATCTCTTTTAATTTTGGTTGAAAGTCTATTTTATTAGATAATAGAATAGCTACTTCAGCTTGTTTCATGTGTCCGTTTGCTTAGAAGACCTTTGCCAGCCCTTTATTCTGAGGTAATGTCTATCATTATTGCTGAAGTGTATTTCTTGTATGCAATAGAATGATGGATTCTGTTCACACATCCAATCTGTTATCCTGTGCCTTTTTATTGAGAAGTTAAAGTCATTGATGTTGAGGGATATTAATGACCAGCTGTTACTTCCTGTTGTTTTGATGTTGGTGGTGATAGTGTGTGTGTGTGTGTGTGTGTGTGTGTGTGTGTGTGCTTCTTTTTTTCTTTGTTTTTGTGGCTATGGGGTTATTTGTTTCCTGTGCTTTCCTGGGTGTTGAGCCTCCTTGGCCTGGAGTTTTCCTTCTAGTATCTAGTATCTTCTGTAGGGCTGGGTTTGTGGCTAAGTACTGTCTAAACTTGGTTTTGTCATGGAATATCTTGTCTTTTCCATCTATGATGATTGAAAGTTTTGCTGGATGTAGTAGTATAGGTTGACATTTTTCATGGTGTCTGCATAACATCTGACCAGGCTCTTCTGGCTTTCAGGTGTAATTCTATTGAGAAGTCAGGTGTAATTCTAATAGGTTTGCCTTTATATTTGACTTGGCCTTTTTTCCTTGTGGCTTTTAATATTCTTTCTTTGTTCTGTAGATTTAGTTTTTTATTATTATGTGACAGGGCAACTTTATTTTCCAGTCCAACCTACTTGGTGTTCTGTAGGCTTCTTGTATGTTTATGGGCATTTCTTTCTTTAGGTTGGGGAAGTTTTCTACTATGATTTTGTTGAAAATATTTTCTGGGCCTTGGAGTTCAGTGTCTCCTTCTTCTATTCCTATTATTCTTAGATTTGGTCTTTACATATTGTTCCATATTTCTTGAATGTTTTGTGTCAGGAGCTTTTTATATTTAACATTTCCTTTGACTGATATATTGATTTCTTCAATTGTATCTTTTACACCTGAGATTTTCTCTTCCATCTATTCTATTCTGTTATTGACACTTGTGTCTGTAGTTCCTGTTCTCTAGCCTAGGTTTTCCATCTCTATGATTGTTTCTGATTGTTTTCTTTATTGCTTCTGTTTCCATTTTTAGGTCCTGAACAGTATTTTCTTCTCACATTTAGTTGTATTTTCCTGTATTTCTTTAAAGATTTATTCAGTTCCTTCACCTGTTTAGCTGTATTTTCCTGCAGTTCTTTAGGATATTTATTTTCCTCTTTTAAGGCCTCTATCATTTTCATAACCTCAGATTTAAGATCGTTTTCTTGTGCTGCCGGTGTGATAGGATCCTCAGTGCTTGTTGTGTTAGGGTAGCTGCGTTTGGTGGTGTCATATGGCCCCGGGTTTTGTTGCTGGTGTTCTTGGGCTAACCTCTAGCCATTTGGTTGACTCTTTTATTAGCAAGGCTAGTGGTTTCTGATGGTAATAGGTCTCTGAGGTTGTAGATAGAGGACATGGTCCCTGATAGCCTCAGTCCTCTGGTATTCCTGCTGCTCCCTTATCTGTGCTGGTCTGAGGAGCCACAGAAGCCTGTGTCCAGTAAAATGGCAAAGGTTGGGGAATTAGGGGGTGGGGCAGGCAGAAGGCCCTATTTAGACCTGGACACTGTTGATGGCAGGCTGTGATAGGCTGATAGAGGGGTTGGGGTGGGTCTTACCTGCTGCTCTCTGATCTGTGCTGGTCTTGGGGGTCACAGATTAGAGTGGGTCCCAAGAAAAAGCACAGACCAGGGAACTGTTCATGTTTCTATGCAGTTGGGAAGTTTATATCCTTCTCAGGTCTTTAGTAAAAGTTAGCACACAGTGGACTTCTAATCAGTACAAGGTTATGTGGTAAAGAAAAAAGGAAAGGAAAGCTATGAAATTCCTTCAGTTAAAATTCATTGTTTAGCATTTCAAAAGTGTCCATCTCTTCTTTTGACTAAAGCTCTAGCTTGGGTTTACAGATTTGTTTGAAGTCAGGAATCAGTTCATTTTCATACCAAGCATTTTATGCATACATAATTAAATTGAGAAACTAAATAGAAAAATTTCCTTTTCACTGAGAAGTAATATAAACTACATTATTCAAATTTAGACTCTCTCATATATATGTGTGTGTGTGTGTTCATATGCACATGAATATACACATTCATATGTAGGTATAAATATATTTAAGGATATTCATATATATCTATATATATTCATATATATGAATATTCATATAATCATATATATACACCTATATATGAACATATATGAATATATTTAAGTATATTTATATAAGGATATATATTTAAGGATATTCATATATATCTATATATGATTATATATATGACTATATATGATTATATATGACTACATATAGGTATATGAATATCCTATATATATGAATATATATAGGCATATATATATAAATATCCTTAAGTCTGAGAATTTGTAAAATTGATGATTGTAAATCAAAGCTCTAGTTATTTAATCTTGAGAAGTTATTTTACATTTCTAGATCTTAATGTCATATACTATAAAATATGAAAAAACTTTCAGTGTAATTGGATATTTTTCTATATCCAAAGTTCTATGAATGTGCTCTGAAAAAAATTTAATTTATATTTTGATATACTTATTTGAAATCACAATTATTGCCTATTATAACCATTAAGTGGATATAGTTATGATATATAATGTTTATTATGTGTTTATAATAACCATAGTAATATGTAAGTAATAACCAAAGTAATATGTATATAATAACCATCATGATGGGCATAAGATACCAATAAAGAACAGTTGGTTATAGAATTACACACAGGTGTGATAGAAAGAAAGCACAGTCGGTCAAGCATTTGCCATTCAAAAGTGAGAACCAGAGTTCAGACGTGGGAAATATTTGCATAAGCCAATGTGCATATAATCCTGGAATGTAGTAGGCAGATACAGAAATCCTGGAAAAAGATGACTAGCAGAAATAGTAAGTTCCAAGGCCACAAAGAGACCACCTTGTAATCTATATACTCAAAAAAGATATCCAGCATCCACTGCTGGTCTCCACACACATGCATGTATAGACATGTGCCCGTACAAACAGGTGGACCTGGAGAAAGGCAGCCACACGCATGGGCACATCGCACGCGTATATATGTCCAAAAGGAGAGTTAGTCACTAAATTCCATTTTAATTAATAAGCAGAAATGACTGCACCAGCCACTCGTCTTCTTACAATAAATTATTTCATAATTTATGTATTAAAATCCTCCCATGTACCTTCTCCCTGTGCTGGCCATTTAATATTGGATAATCAATTTATGTGCTTTTTGCTTGAGTAAACTATCTTGCTTTCATAATTACTTTGTTGACTTCAGTTCTTTGTCTATGGTTGAGGTCTTCTGAGCTTTACCTCTTCCACATTAGCTTGTCTATTGGTATCATCCTTTTTAGCGAATATTAAGGTAGCCATAATTAATTTACATATGACCAATATTTATGTTAATAACAAGCAGAATAACATTGGCTTATGAATTATTTCAAGGGACTTTAAAGATTCACTACAATTATCTTTCTACAATAAGAAAACACTTTAATTATTGCTTTAAAATTCACTAATAGACATTAAAACTATCATATAACTTGAAATGTGTATTTTCTTCATAATTAATGCCAAATGAATGTCTATGACAATCACTATGTATCTTCTGAAATATCAACTAGTTCAAAGAGCTGTTTTTATATATCAATCAAGAAACTTGATTGGTTGGTTTATTGACTGACTGAATGAATGAATGAATGAATGAATGAATGAATGACTCAGGGTCTTATGTAGTCCAGTCTGGCTTCTTGACCCTGGCTCCCAATGCTAGAATTACAGGTGTGTACACTACAGTTGGATCCTAGGTAGAATTTTGTATATATCCCTCATAGTTATTGGAAAGGTTTACAGTTTGACTCAGGAACCCAAGCAAGATTGTTTCCATGTATATTTTCTTAAAATCCCTAGTTTCAACATTTATAAGCCAGTGGACCGGAAAATTGGGAATACATTTTGAAATTTGGATAATGTTGATGGACTCCAAGCCTCCAAAGGAATAGGGGTGCAAGGAAGATAACAGGGGAGAAAAAGAGAAGACAATGTGACAAATCAATGAATGAAAGTGGAACAGCAAGAAGCCAGAGAAAGAACACTGAAGAAAAGCACACACACGATAGCCTACATCATAAACTTCCTATGTGCTTCTTGAAAACATGTCATGTGATATTTCTCTACAAATCTCCCAATTGTAGTTACAGTAATCAAAGCCTTGGAATGGCTAATCTAGTATGCAGTCTAGTGTTGTTATTGTTGTGCTGTTTTGTTTGTTGAAGTGCAGAGGATGGCCAATGTGTGCTATAGAGCACTCTGCTATTGAATGTGTTCTAGGGTGAGAATTATGGTAAACCCTTCACCATCACATGCCAAATAAAATCAGTATATATGGGGCTGGAGAGATGGCTTAGTGGTTAAGAGCCCAGGATCTCTTTCTGAGGTACTGAATTAAATTCCCAGTACCCAGTCAGTAAACTTGAGAGTTTACTGTGAGTTCAGCTCCAGGGGATCTGACACCTTCAGCTGGCTCTGGCATGTATCCATACACATGTAGCTTATACCAAAATACACATAAATAAAAGTGAGAAAGAATTTAAGAAATCATATATGTATATATATATATATACAAAGATTATTTACTCCATCAAAATAAACTGTCAAAACCATCTTTCAAGCATGTGATTTTAGGCTGTGTGTTTGCTTCTTAGGAATCTGATTTCTAACTTTGAATATGAATAAAAAGATACATGAATCTTTTTCAAAGTAAAGACATGTAGTAAAGTCTAGGATTTTGTTGTTGTTTTTCACCTTTTTTTAGTTATACCTGGGAGGAGCACAAAAAAATTCTAGGAACAATTCTGTGTTTTGAAGAAACTGAGGTCACAAAACCTTTATTTTCTTGGAGTTTTCTCATACATGTTAAAGTTTTCCCATGACTCTCTTCTTGGACTATGTTCTGACACTCACAGTTTATCATAGTTTCAACACTGATTAAAAGTCCAAAGTTCAGTCTTCTCTGAGACTCATTGCTTATCTGTAACCTTCTATAAAATCAAAATCAAAAGGCAGATCATATACTTGCAATATACAATGGCACAGAGTAGACATTACCATTGCAAAAAAAAAAAAAAAGAAAGAAAAAGAAAGAAGAAAGAAAGAAAAGAAAGAGAATAGTGATGAAATGCTGAGCCAAAGCAAGAGTGAAATCCAGCAGGGCAAACTCTAAATTCTGAGTCTCTATGTCTGATATGAAAGTGATCTCAGATATCCAACTCCTTTCACCTTTGTTGACTGCAACATACCTCTCTCTCTCTCTCTCTCTCTCTCTCTCTCTCTCTCTCTCTCTCTCTTTCTCTCTCTTTCTCTCTCTCTTGGGCTGGTTCCACAATCAGCGTGTAGCTTTATTGGCTTATATCCTAAAACTTTGTCATCTCCAGCATCTTGAGGTCTTCAACACAATCAATCCAGCTTCACACAATGTCCTCTCTGGGCTTCTCTGTAGGAACATCCTTTATACAAGGCAGGCCCCACTATGGATAAGTAGTGTTCTTTGTCTATAGAAGGAGAGTCCACAACCCCTTCCTTATATTCTTGACTCTAAAGCCAGAACCACATGGCCAAAGCTGCTTGTTGGGTCTGGAACTTGGCCTCTTCTTTCAATTTCATTTGTATCAGCTTTCTGATATTCATGGTTTCCTTTACTACTTAAGCTTTCCTTTGATTCCATTCCTTTCCACAAGTTGAAAACTGTGTAGTGTGGGATCTTTCCCTGGGGTCACCACTTTGTCAGTCCGTTTTTCATCAGGCTTTTCTTTAAGCTTTTTATTTCCCTGAGCATAGAACTTGGTTCCAACATTATATTTCTTAGTGCTCTTTTTTTTCCTCAGACTGCACATTTTGCATTTCTTTTTGTCTAGCTCTTCATCATGATAGGACATAAGAGTGATTATTAACAACCACATGACACTATCTTAAAATTTCCTCTGTCAATGACATTAATACAAAACTCTTCAATTTAGTCTCATGCAGATTTTTAGGACAAGGTTTAAAAGGAAACAATTGTCGAGCTATATTTTAGGTAATTGGACTGGAAAATTCGATACTACGATGGAGCAGCTGAGAGTGGCCATCGTCACAGTAAATTCTACCAGAGTGGACGCAGGACTAGCCACAGGATTATCATCATGGATTGCTGCAACCATGAATCATCTGAAGGAATGGGCGGGCATGGGAGCATTAGCAGGCCTTCTGGTGTTGGTCTCCTTGGTTTGCCTGTGGTATATATGCAAGATTAGAGTCTCACAACAGAGAGATGCAGCCATGATCATTCAGGCCTTTACAGCCATTGAAGCAGGACAGTCTCCCCAAGCATGGTTGGATAACATAAAAAGCTAAAATGTTACGCTCAGGATGCGAGGCTAAGCACTGCACTCAGGGTCAGCTGCTTTGGACCCAGAGAAGAGCATGTCTGATTGCATGCGGGTTGATGCCCCAGCTCCCGCCTCTGAGAAAAAGGTATCGGACGGGTCTGATGGTCTTTGGGTGGATGACACCTAAATGAACATCGGTACAAAGTCCCAATTTATTTCTAATATCAGAGATCAGACCTCTACTCTTGCCTGATGTGTCTAAAACAAAAAGGGGGAACTGTAGAGAGCTGCGGAATGCTATGCCTTAAAGATGGAGCTGGTTTCTGCCTTCCACCTTCCCGATGGTGAGTGCTCTCTGTCACGAACAATTCCACATTTGGCTAAGGCTGAGGATCTGGCTTGCTTCCATGTATGTGGACCTATCTGCATTGCCCATGTGTCACGCCTGGGTTGGCTACCCAGAGGCTATTTAAGCTGTGGGCTGGCTTTCCCCAGGGTCAGATGATTGTTCAAGGTTCCTGAATAAACTGCATTGAAAAAAAAAAAGGAAGATGAATTATTTGACAAATTATAACAAGAATAGTCTGAGACTATACTTCCTCTCTGAGACTTCTTGATAAAAGTCATTATCATTTACATCCTTCTCAGTACTGCTAAGTTTCAGACTTCTACTAGAATGGTCTATACAATCGCACTTAAAGGGTTCAACTGTTTCTATAGTCCAAAGTCCCAAAGTCTGTATTCTCCCACAAGCAGCATGGTGATGAGGCATGTCACAGTAATACCCTGCTCCCTGGTACCAACTTCTCTCTTAGTCACGTTCTGTGCTGCAATGAGACACTATGACAAAGTCAACTAATATAAAAGAAAGCATTTAGTCTGAGGCCTATTTAGAGTTGTTTTAGAACCTTAGTCAATTTTCATCATGGCAAGGAGCTTGTTGGCAGGCAGGTATGTTGTTGTAAAAGTAGCTGAGAGCCACATCCTGATCCCAAAGCAAATAGAAAGGTTTTTGAAACACCAAAGCCCACTCCCCCCCAGTGACATACTTCTTTCAACAAGGCTATACCTACTTTAACAACACCACATCTTCTAATCCTTCTAATCCTTTTAAATGGTGTCTCTCTATGCTGACTAAGTTTTCAAATACATGAACCTCTGGGGGCCATTCTCATGCAAACCATTATGTCATCCATGACTGGGTGGGATTTCACAGTAATACAGCTGTTTGGGGGCACCTAAGATCCTGTAATCCTCTCTCTCATGTGTTTGTAAGCAAGCCCAATAGTTTTATTTGTTTACTAAACTTTGGGTGGAATCCCTACTTTAGCCTGCTTTAGGCATCTTGTCTGGGGTAAATAGATGTTGTTCGTATTCCTCCATAAAGAGGTACATGTATCAATTACCATCAGGACACAGTATAAATGAAAACCTCAAAACATATCATTAAACAATTTCTTCATTCTGTGAACATTAGAGTATCCTTATCCCTACTTGACCTGGCCTGTTATGCAATATAAAGGCATAAGTAAAAAAGAGATAGATAATATTCTTGTCTGCATAGCATAACAATGTTCAACAGTATATCTTTTTGGGGAATAGAGTGAACTTTATTGATATTATTCAAGGGACCAGAACTCCCTAGGGCCCTCCCCTTCTGCTGGGAAACTGGGATGGAAACTATGAGGGAAGATGGCCAGCATGGAGGTTTCTTTGTTACAAGGACACCTCAGAAGTTGAGGGCCTCTTTGTTTGTCTCATGCTATTGCTGGGATGTGTGGCCCAAAGCTCTTTACTCCTTGGAGGCCAAGTAGGTCATGAGATCTATTGTTCTGTTGAAGCTGTATTTGTTATCATACCAGGAAATGAGATTTACAAACTTATCGGAGAGCAGTGGCAGCATCAGCATTAAAGGTGGAAAGGGGGCCATCACTATTAAAATAACAGGAGGCAACCTGGTCCTCAGTGTAGTCCAGGATGCCCTTTAGTGGGCAGTCAAAAACCTGTCTCCCAACCTTATTGATGTCGCTGTACGTGGCATCTTTCTATTGGCAAGATTCACAATTGACTTGTTGGGGTAAGAACAAGGAAGGCTTTGCCAATGAGTTTCCATTCAGCTCAGGGATGATTTTCTCCACAGCTTAGGAGGGCACTATAAAACATGACTAAAAAGTGTATAAAATTGCATGTATACAAGGACTTATTACACAGTTTAGCTGGCCTTAGGTTCACAATGTAGCCCAGTCCAGCCTTAAATGCAGCATTATCCTGCCTGGCCCTAAAAGTATTTGGATTATTAGTAACTCTTAATATTTTGGATGTATATAACATCCTTTAACATATACCGTGACTAGAAGTGAATTAAGTTTATTTTCAGTAATATCAATGATAAATTATGTATAACGAATGGACCTATGTTACTGTAGATGGGGTATCATGAGTTGATAGTATTATTTCATCTCCTTTAAAATATAACCCGAAGAGTCCATTATTGACTGAAATGTTGCTTTGTAGCATGTGGCTGTAATTAGAATAAATACTAAGCAAAAGCCATGCAAATAACATGTGATGTCATTATAGGAAAAGCTCAACAAGAGGGTATGGTAATTGTAAATAAATGTGTACCAATAACTGAAACAAATATTAACAAACTACAAATGAGAAATAAACAGTATAACTAGAAGAATCAATCAGACATTGGTCTCCTTGATTTGCCTGTGGTATATATGCAAGATTAGAGTCTCACAACAGTGTGATGCAGCCATGATCATTCAGGCCTTTACAGCCATTGAAGCAGGACATTCTCCCCAAGCATGGTTGAATACCATAAAAAGCTAAAATGATACCCTCAGGATGCGAGGCTAAGCACTGCACTCAGGGTCAGCTGCTTTCGAAACCCAGAGAAGAGCATGTCTTTTTGCATGCGGGTTGATGCTCCAGGTCCCGCCTCTGAGAAAAAGGTATCGGACGGGTCTGATGCTCTTTGGGTGGATGACACCTAAATGAACATCGGTACAAAGTCCCAATTTATTTCTAATATCAGAGATCAGACCTCTACTCTTGCCTGATGTGTCTAAAACAAAAAGGGGAAACTGTAGAGAGCTGCGGAATGCTATGCCTTAAAGATGGAGCTGGTTTCCGCCTTCCACCTTCCCGATGGTGAGTGCTCTCTGTCACGAACAACTCCACATTTGGCTAAGGCTGAGGATCTGGCTTGCTTCCATGTATGTGGACCTATCTGCATTGCCCACGTGTCACGCCTGGGTTGGCTACCCAGAGGCTATTTAAGCTGTGGGCTGGCTTTCCCCAGGGTCCGAGGATTGTTCAAGGTTCCTGAATAAACTGCATTGAAAAAAAAAAAAAGAAAAGAAAAAAAAATGGGCTCAGACTATACCTTAGGTAAAATAAATCTAGCCATTTATATAATATTCCATAAAAGAGTGGCAATAGGTACATTCTTTAAATGCAGAAAAACACTTTTCAAGATATTCTTAAAAATCTTAATACATTTGAAAAGACTAAAATTGTATCAAATATGCTTTCTGATCATTGTGCTATAAAACTAAAAATTGATACAAATATCAGAAACAAATAGAAACTTAAGAAAATGCTGGTAAACTATGAATGTATGAAAATTCAGAGCCAAAATATAGCATTTTGAAATCAATGAAAACAGAAAAACCAATGTACCCACACATAAAAATGTAGCATGATATTGTATGAGGACTGCTTAAAGGGATGAAGTTAACTCCAGCAACAAAAATCAAGGTCGTAAATAAACAGAATAACGTTATGCTTACAGACTAAGTAAAGGACAAGTTATTATCACAGTTAGGAGAAAGGAAAAAGTAATGAAGATCGAAAGAGAAAACATAAAATAGAAATTAGAAAAATAGTAGGAAAATCAATACAACTGACAGTTGTGTTTTTACTCTTATTTATTAATTTTAATTAAAGTATTTATTAATTTTTAATTAAAATATAATTATTTTATTCACCCTACCCTTTCTTCCTCTATACCCTGCCATGTTGCCTCCTTCAGAGTCCTCTGTATACCTTCTTACTCACTTTAAAAGCCAGGTAACCTTTTTTCTTTCTTTATTATTGTTACACACAAATAAACACAGCACACATAGAGGGAGAGAGATGATAAATACAACCTGCTGACTTCATTTAGTTTTAGTTGTATGTTTATGATTTAAGACCTAAGACCTGATTTTTTAAACATTTTTTATTGTTATCATTTATTACAATGTATTCATTTGTATCCCTGCTGTGGCCCCCTCACGCCTATCCTCCCAATCCCACCCTTCTCCCTATTCTTCCCTATGCCTCTCCCCAAGTCCACTGATAGGGGAGGTGCTCCTCCCCTTCTATCTGACCCTAGCCTATCAGGTCTCATCAGGACTGACTGCATTGTCTTCCTCTGTGGCCTGGCAAGGCTGCACCCACCCAAGGGAAGTGATCAGAGAGCCTGTCACTGAGTTCAAGCCAGAGAAAGCCCCTGATAAGACCTGCTTTTAAATCAGGCCAACAAATAAAAGAAGCAAAACTCAAATAAATAAAATCATAATTTAAATAAGAGCTAGTACACCAAAACTCAAATACCACAAGTTACTGCTATAAAAATATAAGCCAACATTTTGCTAAAAAAATTCTGTAAACTTACAACCTTTTGAAATTAACATCACAAAATGATTTATTAATTATGAACAGGAGCTGAGTCTGGTATTTATTTGTAATTCCTGCACTCAGGAGGTTAAGGCAAAATATTTACAAATTCAAGACCAACTTTGTTATACATATGAGGACAAAGTAAGAGCAAAGTCTAAGGGACCAATTAACATGTGAGAACTAATCAACAATAAAGTCTCCCATCAAATTAAAGTACAGTGTCTGGCGAATTGTGTCAACCACTCAGAGACTGACAGAGAGACTTCCTGAACCTTCAGGAAATTACAGAGGAGGTAAATATTTACAAACTCATTTTACAAGCTAACATTATTCAGACTCCAAAATGATTAGATAGAACACTAGAAGAAATTGCCAATTATGAGCCAATACTGCTAATGAACTCAGATAAAAGAATCTTCAATAAAATACTCCCAAACACATTTAATACTGGGATGGGGCTGTTATTGATAGCAAAATGAGGTTTGTAAATGGAATTTAAGAAGGCCAACTATACATAAATCTATACTTATTATCTCAAAAATATAATAAGAGCATTTAATAAAACTGGACATTTTAGATCACAAAATCTCTTAGTGAGGCATGGATTGTGTTTATTTAACATAATAAAGGCAATATGGCATAAATTCATGGTTAAAATACCTAGGAGTGATAAAAGGGGGAGTTAGTATGACTGGGAGAGGACAGGAGCTTCACAAGAACAAAATATATCAGGGCACGGGGGTCCTCTATGAGACTGTTTCTCCAACCAAGGACCATGTATGGATATAACCTAGAACCCCTGCTCAGATGTAGCCCATGGTAGCTCAGTATCCAAGAAGGTTTTCCCTAGTAAGGGGAACAGGAACTATTTCTGACATGAACTCAAGGACTCCTTTACCTTCCCCCGCCCCCGAGGGAGGAACAGCCTTGATAGGCCACAGAGGAGGACATTGCAGCCAGTATGGAAGATACCTGATAAGCTAGGGTCAGATGGAAGGGGAGGAGGACCTCCCCTAGCAGTGGAATTGGAAAGGGACAGGGAGGAGATGAGGGAGGGAGAGAGGAATTGAGAGGGAATGAGGGAGGGGACTACAGCTGGGATACAAAGTAAATAACCTGTGATTAATATTAAAAAAAAATAAAAATTAAAAAAAATACCTAGAAGTGAAACTGTGGAGGCATTTTTTCTTTTGTTTCTTTTTTTTAACTTTTATTAATTACAGTTTATTCACTTTGTACCCCCCCATAAGCCCCTCCCTCCTCCCCTCCCGATTCCACCCGCCCATTCCCTTCTTCACGCATGCCCCTCCCCAAGTCCACTGATAGGGGAGGTTCTCCTCTCCTTCCTTCTGATCTTAGTCTATCAGATCTCATCAGGAGTGGCTTCATTGTTATCTTCTGTGGCCTGGTAAGGCTGCTCTCCCTCAGGGGGAGGTGATTAAAGAGCAGGCCAATCAGATTATGTCAGAGGCAGTCCCTCTTCCCATTACTATGGAACCCACTTGGACACTAAACTGCCATGGGCTACATCTGTGCAGGGTTCTAGGTTATCTCCATCCCTGGTACTTGGTTGGAGTATGAGTCTCTGGGAAGACCCCTGTGTTCAAATTTTCTGGTTCTGTTGCTGTCCTTGTGGGAAATGGACAAGGTATTTATAGCCAGAGCAGATGAGCAATAGGAAAGAATCAGATAGGAAGAAGTTACCTCACAAGTTAAAAATACTAATGATTTAAATAATATTGAAAATGAAGTAACAAATAACTATTTACAATAATGGTGATTATCAAGAATATTTAAGAATTTACTGAAAAATATTTTGAAAAAAAATATTTTTACAGTTTTAATTAATCTTTATTATTATTTATAATTACATCCTAATTACAATATAATTTCATTATTTCCCCTTTCCTTTCCTCTTTTTCTAGCCATTTCATATTCTCTCTTTCTCCTCCTCCCAGGGTGTCCTTCCTTCCCTGGCCCTGGTCCTGTTCTCAAATTGATAGCCTCTTTTTTCTTTCAATATTATTGTTATACACACACACAAACACAAAGAATATTTTAAGGAAAATGAAAATGCATTTACTCTTACCAAGAACATTTAGCTCTAAAACCAATTAGATTATTTCTTCCAGAGATAATTTTCAAAGTATTTACAGAGACTGGTAAAGAACTATTCCTGAGTCCCCATAAACTGTAGAAGATAAAAAATACTTGCATTAACAAAGACTGACTGTATTTCTGAGTGTGTAATCAGCATGGTGAAATTATGAATTCTGTTCTAATTTAAAATTAAATTAATCATCAATTTAAATTGCACTAAATATTTTAAGTTGGAGAATATAAATTCAAAATTAAACGGAGAAAAAAAATAATAAAGACCATGGCATTTTTTTATGGATTAGAATTGTAATCACAGGAAAAGGGCTTGCCCTGTAAAAGCAGCACATTCTACAAATGCACTGGAAAGTGGAGGGCTGAGAGCACGACAGGGGGAAGGATTTTTCCAGGGTATATGGTGTCTTTTCCTTCAGCACCAGGGAAAAACAAATTGTCTCAAATACAGCTCGATGGCAAAGGGCTTCTCTGGCAGAATTAAGGTCTTACATTCTAGCAGTAGTACTGAAAAACAAGAAGAATGAAATAGAAAGAGGATGAAACTGAAAGAAAGAGAGAGATGGATGGGGAAGGAGAAGGGAACGGTAACCATATGTGAAAGTAAATAAAGCTAAAAAAAATCTATGAATAAATAAAAATCCAATACATTAAAAGTTGGAATATCAACCAGTTAAAATAGTTAATGACAAATCATTTTATCTTATGAAGTTTAATCATTTGATATAACAACTGTATGCAGAAATCACTAAAAAACTAAAATATAATTTACAAAATAAATTTTTTGTTCATTAATACAATATCACAAGCAACTAAACTTTATTTTAAGAGACTAAGGAGACTTCAGCAACTTTTAACCCTTTTTGCACATTGAGAAAGTGTACACCACTGAGGGCTGAGCTAATGCAGAAAAAGACAACAATGAATGAAATAATATTTTTCCATCAAAAATACAGTAAAAAGTAGGTCTTGATTTCTGAGATGAATAAAGAATTCACTAATTTGATGGTTTATGTTGGAGGATAAGTTGATTATAAAGTGAGAGGTTAAGCACGACCACTTTGAGAGACTTCTGCCTTTTTATCATCCGTTTGTCTGTCTACCATCCATCCGCTTGGAATAAAGGAGTTTATCTCCTTTATCTCTTGAAGTTGGTATAACTAGGATTTCAAATGAATTTATGGAGAAGAGTTTTTTTTTTTCTCTCTCTCCTGTTATTGTTGTTGTTTGCCTATTGTTCTGTTATTTTGACAGAATGTGACCACGGAGTCTTGTGTGGCTTGAAGCCTACTGTGTGGACCTGGGTGATGTTGGACTGTTGCTTCTCCTGCCTCTTCCTCCCAAGTGCAGAGAGCCTAAGTGTTTGCCACCACTCCCTCTCAGCAGCCACACTTCCATGTAGTGTACATGCTATTCCGACCTGATTATCATCTCCTGACAAAACCCTTGCTCACAGTCTGCCTGGCTGATAGAGTTTGCTGAATTGCGGCAGCGGCAGCTTGGCCAGTTGCCCGAAGTTTCAGCACGCGTCCATAACATCTGGCCAATCCGAGGATTACTGTGAGCTATGGCGTTTTCGCTTCCAGAGTCAACTCATTGTTTTTGCAGATGTTCTTCATGCTAGATTTGTTTTTGCCAGAAATATTTCTTCTGTAAAAGAAAAAGGGTTTTTCCCCCCTCACCCAGAATATAAAAGCCTAGCAAACTGAGAACTACTGAAAGGAAGGTTAAAAGAAAATAGGAAATAGAAAAAAATTAAAATATTGAGCAAGTTAAATATAATAAAAATATAAAGAAAGCAGTATTTTTTAAAAATGTTTATCTCAAATGAGATAAACTAAAGTATGTGGGACTATATATGTGTGTATGGGGAAATTATTGCATGTCTTTCAGATGATAATAAATACAGGAATATTTAAGAAATAAGAAATCATGCAAACATATAAAAGAAGAAATAAAGTCAAATTCCATGATTTACTAGGACCTCAAACAGGGAAATTCAGCTCTACCCATGGTAAGAGAGGCAAATGTACAGTCAAATAAGTAATCAATTAGAAGTTTTATCAATACTGGCAAGCATATAGTAAATGCCAGCCACTTGCTGATATTGGCTTTCAAGAGTCAAAATCACATTTTCAGGAAGAAATTTATTAGTATTTCTCAAAAGTCATATCATATATATTTTTGATCTACTAAATCAGTTTCTCAGAATATAATCTAAATTAGATAGAATTTCATATACTAGCAGACGCTCAGTGAAACATTATTCTAACAAATTGGTTTGGTTTCCACACACACAGAGGAAAATAAGAATGGTCTATGTTAACAATGAAGAATATAAGAATATCATATATCCTATGTCTGAGGCTGGGGATGATAGAGTTAAAAGTTCTTATTGTAGCAGTAACAAAATCTAGATGACAATCTGGGTATACTCTATATTTGTAGCAATCACAAAATAAGAAACGTACCAGAACTACCTATAAAAATAATATCAAGTGAAGAGATTTTACCTTTTATTCTTCTTTTTCTCAATATCTATTCATGAAACATCTTTGGGTTGTGTACATCAATGTGAAGGTTGCAGCATAGGCTGTATTAGGTATCTTTACTTGTTCTTATCCTGAGTATTGATGATTATGAAATTCAGGAAAGTATACCATTCTATATAGTACTCTACCCTGGAATTTAAGTGCCTATAGTGCTTGTTGATATGCTAATCTGTCCTTTTTTTCTTTTTCTTTTTCCTGGTCCTATTTACTATATGACTTCCTGCCTCCAATTTGGAAAAGCCTAGTGAAATTTCTGTTAGTTTTGTAATTGTAAAGGTTGGAGATATGACATTACTAGGTGTGTGAGAAGAAAACAAACAAACAGGGGAGAGAGGGAGGGTTAGAAAAGGAGGGATAGAGAAGGAGAGACAGGGAGGAAAGGAAAAGAAGGGGAGGAGTAGGGAGAGGCAGAGGGGGAAGGGAAGGAAGAGGGAGAGGCAGAGGCAGAAGGAAAAAAAGAGGAAGAAGGAGAGAGGGATTTTGGTATGGAGAGAACTACTGACATTTAACCTCTGCTTCTCATCTGAGTTGAAGGTCGGTGTGGCGTACAGGAGGCATATTCGTGTGATTATGGCAGTTCACAGGCTCTGAAGAGTGGTGAGACTTGTGTTCAGCATCTACTGCTCTCATTTTCCTGAAAGCATTCTTTCAGTGACCTTTACTTTCTCTCTTAGAGTAGAAACACAGTATCATGTGATTTATTTCCTTATTTTTTCCACGAAGGGCCAGGGGAAATGTTACATTTTCTCATATAGCTTGTAAACATAAACAACTTGTCTACAGTTAGGACATATTTTATATCTATATAAAAGTATTAGATATAGATATAGGTATAGATAGAGATAGAGATATATCTTCTGTCACTTTTGAGCATCCATTTTATAACAGAAAATGAAAGGATTAAAACTAACTGATTGGCTACTCTGAAGAATAAATGCATGTTTAAATTTGCTTAAATAATGCAGAGTGTCACCCTAACTCACCTTCTGAAAAGAAAACTATGTAGACCTTGTATAAATTGATGGATGAAACAGTAACATGCTATGTTATTTTAGTACTCCTTCCAATGGGAGAAAGAGGTTTAGTCTAAGACTCAGAATGGAGTTTTACACTTGGGCCATGTTTCCTGAGTTGCAGAGTAACCTGTGTGCCACACTAAAGCAGCTATTTAATCCCCATTGTCTGGTATGGACATCTTGTTGAAGCTATAAAATCTTTATGAGTGAAATATACAATCTTCGCACAGTAAATTCTCAGCTAAATTAAAGGGATATCAAGGGAATGCACACACTCAGCCAATGAAATTTCACCCACTGTAATGAGTGTGTACTGCTGACTTCATTCCCAGAATGCTAATTTTCTGAATGTCCAGGATATTGCTTTGTGTCATACGGATATATAAAATTTCCAGTCCAAAACAACAAGCATGAGAAAGGAGATTAATATTCCTCCAAAGAAGTCCAATTAACTGAGCAGCATAATTCATGAATTGTGGCACTGTTAACTTGTGAATTATTAAGTTTCATATGGAGGATAATTTGCAAAGACAATTGCAAAAAACAAAAATTATTGCTGACATATTTTTAGTATTCTGTGGAAAATTATCTTATCCCAAAGTAGATAAATCAGGTTCATTTTACCTAACCAATTTAATCAGAGAGTTCTAGAACAAAAAGTTGAAACTCTAGTAAGATTGCAAGAGAAAGACAATGTTCCCATCGTATCATATGTCTTGAAGATTCCATGGCTTAGAATGTGTCAAAGACATATTTGTGCCCAAGACAATTAACTCAAAGAGAAACTAATAAAATTATATAGTGGTGTATTTGAGTTTTTAAAAACTTTTTAAAAAGATTTTTTAAAAATCTTACGAAGAACAAATTCAACAGTGTTATCAACTCTGTAATTTGATCAATTATAACTAAATCCAAGAGCAAGGTAAAATGGCGAATCCCTGTAAATCAAGAAGCCAGAAGGCTGAGGCATGAGGGTGATGACCTCAAAGCTACACTGGGCTACAGAGTGAGAGGACCTCCCCTATCAGTGGACTTAGAGAGGGGGATGGGAGGAGATAGGGAGGGAGGGTAGGATAAGGAGGGAAAGAGGGAGGGGGCTACAGCTGGGATACAAAGCAAATAAAATGTTATTAATGTAAAAAAAAATAAATATGTAATTAAAAAATTCCAAGTGGGAAGAGAAGCTGCTGCGCGAGTGTATTTTATGAAAATATTTCTAAAAAATTTAAGGTGGATGAGAATGTGGCTTGGTGGTAGTGTAGTTACTGTATGTAGGCCTTGGGTTTGCTGCTCAGCAGTGAGAAATAAATAAATAAATAAATAAATAAATAGGAATTAGGAAGGAAGAGAAGGAGGTGGGGAAATTTTTTTGTTTGTTTACTTTTAAATTTTAAGTTTTTTCACAATTTATTCATTGAAGCATGGCCCTTGGTTGGTGCATCAGACTCAGCACGAAAAATTGTTTTCAAATTTCAAATTTAGGAACTCATTTTTATCTAATTCTCATGGTTAGCAATTGTACAATGAAAATACTTTAAAAATAATAAAAAAATTAAAAAAAGAATATTGAATTCTCATATTGACTGCAGGCTTGACTTCAATGTTAGGAATAATATTTACTAGGCTCAGATTAATTCTATGCTACTGTGCACTTAAAAAGTGCTAGCAAATTCCTAAGGCAAAACAGTGACAAAATAAGCATAAATCATGCTAAGAATAATCCTATTTGTTTTATTTTTGAACAAATTAAGTTAGTTAATTTCAAAATACAATATATCCATATATTGTGCGTTAACTTTTATTTTGTGTTTTGCTTTTACTGAAATAGGTATTCTTGCAATATTTTGTGGAAGAGAATATTAAGGCATGTTTTACATTATATACTTAATCACGGTTATTTACAAAGAAGGCAAAGGTTGTCATTACTTTTTAACTAAAATTAATTTTTATTATGCTATTAGGAATACAGAGAGTATATATTTGACAATGTTCAAAGGAATAAAAGAACATTATTTGTAAATTCTAAGAATGCATATTGTTATCCAAGAATGCAGATGAAATCTACTCAGTGAGAAACCATTCTGAGTTATTTAAAACAATTTATTGAATCAAAATTAAACAACCTCCCCCTGCAAGAAAAAAGAGGCTTAATCAGCCATTCAGAAATATATAGGGTCTCACTGGTCTCACTTAAGAGCAGCCCCATACTCAGCAGTAGATGGCTAATACAAAACAAAATCAATGGCATTTTTGGAGATTTTTCTGATAGTGGCTTTCTTTTGTTTTTGTAGTATGATTTCCAATTTTGTGCTTTTATGCTTTTTGTGTATGTGTGTGTGTTTGTATCTCATGATTTTTCAAAAAATTCTAGTCTTTTTTATTTACTTTTTGATTTGCCTCTTTGTTTTCTCAAGAAAGAAGGAAGGAATGAAATGGGATGGATAGAGAGAAGGAGATGACCTAGGAATGGATAAGGGAGGGGAATCACAGCATATTTTATGATACTGTGAATAGAATATACTGTATGAAAAGTTATTTTCACTTAAAATTGAAATAAAATAATTACATTTTGTTTATCTGAAAAAAATAATAACCTTCTATGATTAGCTCAATTTTTTTTGTTGGTTTGTTTTTGTTTGCTTTCTGAGATAAGGTTTCCCTGTATAGCCTTGGCTGTCCTAGACTCGCTTTGTAGAACAGAGATCTGCCTACCTCTGCCTCTCTGAGTGCTGGGGTTAAAGGTGTGCACCACCAGGCCTGGCTGATTAGGTCAGTTTCTATTGATTAATTTGGGAATTTTTTTTTAATCTCTTTTTAGCATAAAACACTGAAAGTCCTTAAGGACATTAAAGGGCCAAGCATCCAAGCATATGTTATTGCTTTGTAACTCTTAGCAGACGGATTACGGTCAAGCACTATTCCAGTTAGTGACACTGCAGATGGCATGTGACTTTCTCTTTACCCTAAAATTCTTTCGGGAACTCCGGTATGTGTTTTCAGTTTCTTGTTTCAGGAGATCTTTTGATGAGTGTTTCATAAGCTTGTGAAAAGTATTTGTTCCTAAGTAATATTTAGTATGTCTTCCCAATGGGAGGAAGGAAAATGCTTATCTCTATTAAGAAAGACTCATACAACATCCCGGTTGATGATGGGAAAATATATGTATTCATTAATCAATACAGCTTTCGTAGTTTAAATTTAACCATAGCGCAAGAAAGGAAGGAGGTATCAACTTCCTCGGTATTGCAGTTTGGCAAGCACAGCAACTGCCTGTTTCTTGGGCATCCATACCTCTTGTTGGTTTTGCATCCGTCGTACATCCCACATAGTGACACCATAGTGCCTAGGAACTCTTACGCTGACATGTAGAATAAATGGCAATTCTTTTTCTTCGTAGTCAGGTTTATATTTATGTAATTATTTTAAAAGTACGTAAGACTAGGTGTGTGACTCATCAGGAGAAAACAGTCCGGTGCTGTCAATGAAAAGTAAAAGAGAGGAAGGAGAGAAAAATAAAGCTTTACTTAATGTAAACAAAAATAAACAGTAAACATGTTTTATGCTAACACATTATAACTATTAACATGTGCTTTCTTCTGTTCCTTTAGCTTTTGTGTCCTTCATTTGGAATGTAGAGTTTTCCACTCATTTTATTCAGAACAGCAATTACTTTACAGTATCACACAGGGGTTTTCAATAAGTTATACTACGCATAATATACTCACTGTATGATGCCACCCTGACCACACTCCCGTAAATAAAATGCCCATAATATTTCTATTTCCATTGTAAACATGATGAGAACAATTTTTAAATGTTGGAAATTAACACAGGGATTAACTGGTATTGAGTGTCAATCCGAGAAACAATCTAGTGTGTTTAATTGCACAAGCTTCACGCTCAGCTTGCCTCCAAAGCTGCTTACAACATTGTGAACTTCCTGATTTCATCTTTTCCCCATTTTCATCATTATTAAATACAAGCCTCTGTCATTTCTCATATAGACTTCTGTCATCAACTCTTAAGGCATCTATCTTAACATGCAAAATACTCACAATACGACTGTTATCAATATAGAGCAAGGGACCATTCAAAAATAAGATATGCCTGTATTCTACTTTGAGAGCTAAGGCCTTTAGCATCTGTATCTCACACATATTTCAGATTTCTTTTCTTCTATTTAACCCTCCTATGTCTTACACACACATACATGCACAGCTGTAAAATACCACAGCATTCCATTTCATTTTAACTCTGCAAGATACATGATTACATTTTTTGAAATAATAATATTTAAATAATATTTGGTAGTGCAATTTAGTGCTAGAAACTTAATATTAACCAAGAAAAACTGATTCTGAGACCTATATTACCTTCATATTACAAAACAATATTAAATAAGAAAAATTATTTTCATTTAATCCTTATACAGTTTTAATTCCATCATCCTGAAGGCTAAACTCAGTGTCCAAATATTTGTCAACAAAGAACATGAATTTATTTAGCATAATATTACAACTTACCCAATGACATTTTTTTCAATAATATAGTCATGTTAACTGTCAAGTTCACTCAATGCTTAAGTGTTATATTTGTATATAAAGCAATCATCACTTAGTAAAGATGCTATATTTCTAATTCTCTTTTATTTATTAATAATTAAAATAATCTAATTAGACCCTTAAAATTGAAAGCCATGATACATATCAAATAAAACACAGTAATTAAAAGATTAAAAACTTACAATACTCTTACTTCTGAAGAAATCAAGTAACTTCTTGGTGCTATCTCCTTTGTCTTATCTACTTTATAAAGGTTAGCCTCAACTGAGTAGCAAATACACTCAGGTATTTTTCAAACCAGAACTCATGTCAAAATTGATTATATGGATTTTTGAACATCAAGTCACAAAAACATCTATTTTATCTTTTATAGAAAAAAAATTGCTAAAAAAAACTCAGATTAAACGTTTATATACTTTTTTCTTAGTAGAGCAATATTTTCACTGTATAAATTGTATTTAAAATCTAATTCTAATATAAAAGACTCATGATTCAATCCTAAACACCATGAAAATTAAAGAAATACATACATACTTACTTACATGCATAAAACCTTATCTGAAATTATACAAATGGAAAGCCAAGAGCTGCCGTGTGAATAAAAGCAATCAAGTTTATAGTTATTTGAGTGATAGGTTAAAATAGTCAATGTATTTATTTTCTTTGGTTATAATCACATACAATGGGAAAATACCCAAGAAATTGCATTAACCTGGATGTTATCCAAGTTAATATTTCCACGAGAAATTCACTAAACTTTATGTGATGCCTTTTCCAGTAAGTTAATGAAGACAGCACACGTAATTCCATGATAGAATGATGTCATGATTAATGGGTTGAAAGGACTGGGAGAATGTGACTCACAGATGAAGATACATGTTCAGGACGGAGCAACGGCTCTATTGAATTAAGGGTCTCTAATTTAATAATCGTCATTCTTAAAGCTTACAAGAAAACCTTAACATAAAAAAGTGGGAAAATGACTGCTTATGAAGTCATTGGACCCAAACTCGGTTTTGTTTGAATCCAAGGGAAGGATAGAGAGTGGGGGAAAGGAGGCAGGGAGACAGAGACAGACATAAAGATAGAGAGACAGAAACTGACATATTTATAGAATCTCCCATATCCCACACGTGTACCTCTGCGGTCACTATTTTATTGTCTCTTCTCATAGGGCTCAACATGGATTAAACATTTTCTTAACATGCTTTAACTGTGATTCCAGAAAAACAAGGAGGAAACAAGGAGGGATGCTTAAAGTGTCATTTCCTGTATAGTGAAAAACTGGGTGAGTAGAAAGCACTGAGAACTCAGGAATATTTACTGCAACACCAACTATGAGTCTAGAGGTTTCTGCTTGTTCGTTTCTCAGTGGGTTTTGATATTTTTATATCATTACTCTTTGACAATTCACACATATATGATAAGTAGCTTCATCATTTTCACCCCAATATTATTCTCTCTTATCACACCATTTCTGCTGAACTCTTCATACCAACATGTCCCTCTCATATTTTCATGTTTTCCTCAGAAAGATTTTTGTTTGTTTTTTTTATTTTTTTAATATTAGTTAGTTTGTTAACTTTGTATCCCTGCTGTATCCTACTCCCTCTTTCCCTCCCAATCCCACCCTCCCTCCCTCATCTCCTCCTTGCCCCTTTCCAAGTCCACTGATAGGGGAGAACCTCCTCCCCTTTCATCTGATCCTGGTTTATTAGGTATCTTCAGGACAGGCCTCAAAGTCCTCCTATGCGGCCTAGCAGGGCTGCTCCACCCTTGGAGTTGGGGGAGGGTGGTCAAAGAGCCAGCCACTGAGTTCATGTCAGAAAGAGTCTCTGTTCCCCTTATTAGGGTACCCACTTGGATACTGAGCTATCATGGGCCACATCTGAGTAGAGGTGCTAGGTTATATCCATACATGGTCATTGGTTGGATAACCAGTCTCATAAATATATTTGTTTATTTATTACACTTTATTCACTTTGTATCCCAGCTATAGCCCAAACCTTATATTCTCCCAATTCTCCCTCACTCCCTCCCTCATCTCCTTCCATGCCCCTTCTCCAGTACACAAATAAGGGAGGTCCTCTTCCCCTTCCATCTGACTTTAGCCTCTCAGGTCTCATTAGGACTATCTTTCATAGTCTTCCTCTATGGCCTGGTAAGCCTCTTCTACCCTCAGGGGGAGGTAACAAAAAGCCAGCCACTGAGCTCATATCAAAGACAGCCCCTGTTCCCCTTACTAGGGAGACCATTTAGAGACTGAGCTGCCACGAGTTACCAAGTGCAGGGGTTCTAGGTTATCACCATGCATGGTCCTTGGTTGGAATATCAGACTCAGAAAAGACCCCTGTGCTCAGATTTTTGGTTTTGTTGTTTTCTATGCAGAGCTACAGACCCTTCCAGGGCTTTTTATTTCCCCCTTCTTTCTTTCTTTCTTTCTTTCTTTCTTTCTTTCTTTCTTTCTTTCTTTCTTTTTTCTTTTTTTTTTTTTTTTACTTTTATTGATTATACTTTACTCACTTTGTATCTCCCCATAAGCCTCTCCCTCCTCCCCTCCGGATCAAACACTCCCTCCCCCTTCTGTATGCATGCCCCTCCCCAAGTCCACTGATAGGGGAGGTCCTCCTCTCCTTCCTTCTGATCTTAGTCTATCAGATCTCATCAGGAGTAGTTGCATTGTCATCTTCTGTGACCTGGTAAGGCTGCTCCACCCTCAGGGGGAGGTGATCAAAGAGCAGGCCAATCAGTTCATGTCAGAGGCAGTCCCTCTTCCCATTAGTATGTAACCCACTTAGACACTAAACTGCCATGGGCTACATCTGTGCAGGGGTTCTAGGTTATCTCCATGCATTGTACCTGGATGGAGTATGACTCTCAGGGAAGTTCCTTGTGTTCAAATTTTCTGGTTCTGTTGCTCTCCTTGTGGAGTTCCTGTCCTCTCCAAATCTTACTATTTCCCACTTCTTACATAAGATTCCTTGCACTCATCCCAACAGTTGGCCATAAGTCTCAGTATCTACTTTGATAGTCTGCAGGGCAGAGCCTTTCAGACACCCTCTGTGGCAATTTCCTAGCTTGTCTCCTGTTTTCTTCTTCTCCTGATGTCCATCCTCTTTGCCTTTTGGGATGGGGATTGAGCATTTTAGTCAAGGTCCTCTCTCTTGATTAGTTTCTTTAGATGTACAGATTTTAGTAGGCTTATCCTATATTATATGTCTATATGAGTGAGTATATACCATGTGTATCTTTCTGCTTCTGTGAAAGCTCACTCAGGATGAGTCTTTCAATATCTGGCCATTTACCTGAAATTTAATGATTTCCTTGTTTTTCCTTGCTGAGTAATATTCCATTGCGTAGATGTACCACAATTTCTGCATCCATTCTTCAGTTGAGGGGCACCTGGGTTGTTTCCAGCTTCTGGCTATTAAAAATAAAGCTGCTACAAACATGGTTGAGCAAATGTCCTTTTTGTGTACTTGAGCCTCTATTAGATATATGCCTAGGAGTGGTATGGCTGGATATTGAGGAAGTGCTGTTCCTAGTTGTCTGAGAAAGCACCAGATTGATTTCCAGAGTGGTTATACAAGTTTACATTCCTACCAGCAGTGAAGGAGGGTTCCTCTTTCTCCACAACCTCTCCAGCAAGTGTTGTCTCTTGAGATTTTATTGCCATTCTGATGGGTGTAAGTTTGAATCTTAGGGTTGTTTTGATTTGCATTTCCCTGATGGCTAATGAGCTTAAGCATTTCTTTAAGGATTTCTCTTCCATTTGATATTCGTCTGCAGAGAAGTCTCTGTCTAGCTCTGTACCATATTTTTTAATGGGATTACTTGACTTTTTGCTGTTTAACTTCTTTAGTTCTTTATATATATTGGATATTAGCCCTCTGTCAGATAAAGGGTTGGTGAAGATTCTTTCCCAATCTGTAGGCTCTCATTTTGTTTTGATGACAGTGTCCTTTGCTTTACAGAAGCTTTTCAGTTTCATGAGGTTCCATTTATTGATAGTTGATCTTAGAGCCTGTGCTGTATGTTCTGTTCAGGATGTTGTCTCCTGTACCAATGAGTTCTAGGGTCTTCCCCACTTTTCTTCTAACCGATTTAATGTGTCTGGTTTTATGTTGAGGTGTTTGATCCACTTGGACTTTAGTTTTGTGCAGGGTGATAAGTATGGATCTATTTGCATTTTTCTACATGTAGATATCCATTTAGACCAGCACCATTTGTTGAAGATGCTATCTTTTCTCCATTGTATGGTTTTGGCATCTTTGTCAAAGATCAGGTGTCCATAAGTTTGTGAATTTATTTCTGGGTCTTCTGTTCAGTTCCATTGATCCACCATTCTGTTTCTATGCTAGTACCAAGGAGATTTTATTACTGTTGCTCTATAGTACAACTTAAGATCAGGGATGGAGATACCTCCAGAAGATCTTTTATTATACAGGATTGTTTTAGCAATTCTGAGTTTCTTGTTATTCTATATGAAGTTAAGAATTTTTCTTTCCAGGTCTGTAAAGAATTGTGTTGGTAATTTGATGGGAATTGCATTGAATCTGTAGGTTGCTTTTGGTAAGATGGCCATTTTTACTATGTTAATCCTGCCAAGCCATAAGCATGGGAGATCTTTCCGTCTTCTCATATCTTCTTGTAATTCTTTCTTCAGAGACTTGAAATTTTTTTCATACAAGTCTTTGACTTCCTTGGTTAGGGTTACACCAAAATACTTGATGTCATTTGTGGCTATTGTGAAAGGTGCTGTTTCCTTAATTTCTTTCTCAGCCCTTTTTTCTTTTGTATACAGGAGGACTACTGATTTTTTTGAGTTAATTTTTTATCCAGCCACTTTGCTGAAGGTGTTTATCAGTGGTAGGTGTTCCCTGGTAGAATTTTTGGGGTCACTGAGGTATACTATCATATCACCTGCAAATAGTGATAATTTGACTTCTTCCTTTCTGATTTGTATCCCCTGATCTCCTTCAAGTGTCTTATTGTTCTAGCAAGGACTTCCAGAACTATGTTAAAGAGATATGGAGAGAGTGGGCAGCCTTGCCTTGTCCCTGATTTCAGTGGGATTGCTTTAAGTTTCTCTTTGTTTACTTTGATGTAGGCTATAGGCTTTCTGTATATTGCCTTTACTGTGTTTAGATATGTGCCTTGTATCCCTAATCTCTCCAATACTTTAAACATGAATGGATGTTGGATTTTGTCAAATGCTTTTTCAGCATCTATAGAGGTTATCATGTGTTTTTTTTTCTTTTGGTTTGTTAATATGGTGGATCACATTGATGGATTTCTGTATATTGAACCACCCCTGCATCCCTGTGATGAAGCCTACTTGGTCATAGTGGATGAAATCTTTGATGTGTTCTTGGATTCGGTTTGCAAGTATTTTGTTGAGTATTTTTGCATCAATGTTCATGAGGGAGATTGTTCTGTATTTGTCTTTCTTTGTTGGGTCTTTGTGAGGTTTATGTACCAAGGAGACTGTGGCTTCATAGAATGAGTTTGGTAGTGGCCCTTCTGTTTCTGTTTTGTGGAATAGTTTGAAGAGAACTGGAGTTAGCTCTTCTTTGAAGGTCTGGTAGAATTCTGTGCTGAAACCATCTGGCCCTGGGCTTTTTTTGGATGGGAGACTTTCGATGACAACTTCTATTTCCTTAGAGTATATAGGACTATTTATTTGATTTACCTGGTCTTGATTCAGCTTTGGTAAGCGGAATTGATCAAGAATATTGTCCATTTCTTTTAAATTTTCAAATTTTGTGGCTTATAAACTTTTGAAGTAATTGTCTATCTTGTTGATTTTCTCAAAGAACCAGCTCTTGGTTTTATTGATTTTTTGAATTTTTTTATTTGTTTCTAATTGATTTCAGCCCTGAGTTTGATTATTTCCAACCGTCTACTCCTCTTTGGTGTGTCTGCTTCTTCTTTTCCTAGGGTTTTTAGGTGAGCCATTAAGTTGCTTGAGTGAGCTGTCTCGAATCTCTTGAAGGCACTTAGTGCTATGAACTTTCCTCTTAGCACTGCTTTCATTGTGTCCCACAAGTTTGGGTATTTGTGCTTTCATTTTCACTGCATTCTAGGAAGACTTTAATTTCTTTCTTTATTTCTTCCCTGACCCAGCTGTCATTTAGTAGCAAGTTGTTCAGTTTCCATGTGTGTGTAGGCTTTTTGCTATTTCTGTTGTTGTTGAGGTCCAGCTTTATTCCATGGTGATCAGATAGGATAGAAGGGATTATTTCAATCTTCTTGTATCTGTTGAAGCTCCCTTTGTGACCAACTATATGGTCTATTTTGGAGAAGGTTCCATGAGGTGCTGAGAAGAAGGTAAATTCTTTTGTGTTTGGGTATAAGGTTCTGTAAATGACTGTTAGGTCCATTTGATTCATGACCTCTGTTAGAGACATTGTTTCTTTATTTAATTTCTGTCTTGTTGACCTGCCCTTTGCTGAGAGTGGGGTGTTGAAGTCTCCTACCATTAATGTGTGGGTATCTATGTATGGTTTAAGTTTTATCAATGTTTTTTTTTTAAATATGTGGGTGCCCTTGTATTTGGGGCATAGACGTTCAGGATTGTGATGTCTTCCTGGTGGAATTTTCCCTTGATGAGTATGAAATGTCCCTCCCCATCTCTTTTGATTGATTATGGTTGAAAGTCTATTTTATCAGATATTAGAATGGCTATTCCTGCTTGCTTTTTGGGTCCATTTGCTTGGAAAGCTGTCTTCCAGCCCTTTACCCTCAGGTAATGTCTATCTTTGTGAGTTAGGTGTGTTTCTTGTATGCAACAGATTGCTGGGTCTTGTTTATGCATCCATTCTGTTAGTCTGTCTTTTTATTAGAGAGTTGAGTCCATTGATGTTGAGAGAGACTAATGACCAGTGTCTGTTAGATCCTTTGATGTTGATGTTGGCTGCGGTCATAAGGTTGTGTGCTTGGTTGCTTTTTGTTTTACTGTAGTGATGTTAATTATTTCCTATGTTTTCTTGAAAGTAGCTAGTTTTCTTGGGTTGTATTTTTCCTTCTAGTGTCTTCTGTAACGCTGGATTTGTGTGTAGGTATCGTTGAAATTTGTTTTTGTCATTGAATATCTTGTTTTCTCAGTCTATGAGGACTGAGAGTTTTGCTGGGTATAGCAACCTGGGCTGACATCTATGTTCTCTTAGGGTCTGCATGATATCCATCCAGGCCCATAATCTCTGTTGATAATTCAGGTGTGATTCTAATGGGTTTGCCATTATATGTTACTTGGCCTTTATCCCTTGCAGCTTTTAGTATTTTTTCTTTGTGCTGTATACTTACTGTTTTGATTATTATGTGTCGGGCAGATTTTCTTTTCTGGTCTAATTTATTGGATGTTCTGAAGGCTTCTTGTATTCTTATTGGCCTCTCCTTTACGTTGGGAAAACTTTCTTCAATGATTTTGTTGAAAATATTTTCTGGACCTTGGAGAGGGAATATTTTTTTTTCCTCTACTCCTATTATTCTTAGGTTTTGTCTTTTTATGTTGTCTTGAATTTCTTGGATGTTCTGTGTCAGGAACTTTTTAGATTTAACATTTTCTTTGACAGATACATCTATTTCTTCCATTGTATCTTCCACACCTGAGATTCTTTCTTCCATCTCTTGTAGTCTGTTGTTTATGTTAACCTCTGTAGTTCCTGTTTTCTTCCCCAAGTTCTTTCTCTCCACAATTTCCTCCATTTGTGTTTTCTTTAATTTTTCCAATTCTATCTTCAGATCTTGATCTGTTTTGTTGGTTTCCTTCCCCTGTCTGACTGTATTTTCATGTTTTTCCGTCAATTCCTTCAGCTGTTTGTTTGAACAATCCTCTGTTTCTTTTATTTCTTTCAGTGATTTAAGTATTTCCTCTCTAAAGGCCACAAACTGTTTGGCTGCAACTTCCTGTATTTCTTTATGAATGGCCATAATCTGTTTGAGTTTATCTTCCTCTAGGTCTTTACACATTTTATTTGTTTTCTCTGTTATCCTCTTCTTGAGCATAGATGTCAGGTCATCTTGAATTTCAATTATGGTGGGGTGTCCACGGCTACTTGCCCCTGGATAACTGGGTTCTGGAGATGCCATATTGCTCTGTCTTTTGTTGGTTGAGCTTTTACGCTGGCCTCTACCCATTGGGCTATCTTAGGTGTTTGGAGTTAGTTTCTGGTGGTTCCTGGAATCCTGTGGTGGAGAGAATCCCCTTGGCAGGAAGATGGTTTTTCCTGAAGAAAGCCTCCTCAGCTTTTTGGGTATGGTCACTCTATGGCCAGTGTTTTTCAGGAGTTGCCACAGCTCACATCAGGGTTAGAGACCTGAGTGCTAACTGTGGTCCTTGTTAGTCGAGAGGGCTCTTCTCTCACCGGGAGAATTCCTGAAGAAAGCTGCCCTGCTTCTGGGTTTCTTGCTGTAAATTTAGTGAGCTGCTGCTGTAACCTGGGTGTCCTGTTTGTCCTGGGTGGTTTGGTCAGTTTTGTTAGGGATAACTGGTTGCCCTTTGGAGCAGTATCTGGCGGTTGATCTCAGGGTTCCTGGGTTTTTGTAGGTCCGAGGTTGGGGCTCTGGCCCCAGTACCCAAGTGGTAATCTGTGGCAGGTGAGTTCTGCTCTCCTGGTAACAGCAGGCTATCTGGTGCACAACAGGTCTCTGGGTTGGGCCAGCCTGCGGGACCTTTACCAGGGACATACTGGGTGGCCTAAGTCCATCCCCTTTGCTTCGTTCCCTGTGAGGATTTCTCCTGACAAGGACTCTAAATCTATGGTGCCCTGGGGCGCACAGTTCTGTCTGTGAGCAATAGTTGGTATTGCGCAGGTCTCTGGGCCAGCAGAGCCCACACCTGTCCATTTGTGGGACCTTTTCCAGGGATATACTGGATGATCTAATTGGATCCCCGTTTTCTTCCTTCCCTGTGGGGTTTTCTCCCGACAGGGACTCCCGGTCTCTGTTGCACTGGGGTGCACAGCTCTGTCTGTGCCGGAGAGCTGGCAAGCAGCAAGTCTTTGTCTCTGTGCTTGTGGCTGGAGCCCAGATCAGTGATGGTGGTGGCTCGTACCCGCAGGTCTGCGAGACCTTTTCCAGGTAAAGACTGGGTGACCTGTTGCCAGTCAGGTTGCCTTCCTTCCCTGTGGGTTTTTCTCCCGACTGGGACTCCCAGTCTTTGGTGTTTTTGTGCCCCCATTCAGCCTGGGAAGGTGATTGGGACACACAGACATGTGGATCTGGTCTGGCGACCTAGTGCCTGCGCGACCCGGGATCTCTTCCAGGTTCTGGCTGGGTGACCTGAGCGTGGACCCGACTCAGTCCCACGCCTGCCGTGGGGGTTTCCTCTCACCTGGGAAACACGAGAGCTGTTGTTTTAGGGCCTAGCGTTCTGTCTCTTGGTCACGTATGGAAAATGTTGTCCTGCTCCTCAGACGCAGTGTTCTCCTGGCGCAGCCATCTTGTCCCTAGAAAGATTTTTTATCACAATGTATTCACTTTGTATCCCAGCTGTAGTCTCCTCCACGTCCCCTCAAAGAAAGATATTTTAGCCATATTAAATTATTACTAAAATGAGATGTTATCTTAGTAACGTGTGTGTGTGTGTGTGTGTGTTATACATGATGAATGCATTTTAAGTGCTGAATGTGTAGAATCCGTAGTATGTGTGTGGGTGGGAGTGTGTGCTTGTGATATGTATGTATGTGTGTGTGTGTGTGTGTGTGTGAATGTATCGTATTGCTGAATGTGTGGAATGTCTATAGTGTGCGTGTGTGTGTTTGTGGTTGTATATTTGTGAGTATGTGTTTGTGAATGTGTTTGTATGTGTAGCAGTGCCCAGAGAATCAGTAGCAATAGTGATGACAGTGTGGTAATTTCGAGCAAAAATTGTTCACTGTGGAATCATGGAGTGGAGGTACCCTGTGCAGTGGGCCAGAAGTCGAAGAGGACATACTTTACTTGAAAACGTTGGAAGAAGACTAGGAATGCAAGAAATAAAGTGTTTCCAGTAAAATGATACTTTGATGATATTTTTGAGATTGTTCTGAGGTGTTGTGAAATTTGCATTTCAACAATCACTGGAGAAGAAAGAATTAAACAACAGTGACATTGGTGAAAGGCGATGTTTCTATGAGTACTATTCAGAAAAGACTAAAATTGCCAGACCTTACCAATTTGTATTTGTCAACTGAAGATTAGTATCAATTTTCCTAGATGTTGTTACAGATCCTAGGGCTATTTCTTCTATTTGATTTTTATTAAAATTAGATATGGCAAACATCTAATTAATAATTGATATTAAATATAAAATATTGAAACTAACTAAATGCAACGTGCCCAGTGACCTTAGCTTAACTCCTAATGTAATTGTGCTTATGTGAGGGAGTTTTCTGTAAACACCTCCCTCGCTGACACAGACATTCCAGTTCTGAACGTAATCGGCAGCCAACTCTCACTCCCCTTTCTCACCATTTACTCCCTTGAGTTATATGAAGAATAGTTTTATACCACCATGGTTTAAAATATTGTGAGAAAAGCTTAATTTTTCCTCCTCACAACACAGATACTTGAACAAAGTTCTTAGGCAAATGCATAAGTATGTAAAAAATGCAAAGTAGAATGTTTTCAGACTCTGATTTTTTTTTTTTTTTTTATGATTCAAACCCCAGGAATGTTTAAGTCTGTCTAGCCTTTGACACAAAATATATTAGAGTACTTTATAAAAAACAATATTTTATTGTTCACAGTCCTGGGGTAGAAGATCCAGATAAAGATGCCCATATAGCTGGGAAATAAGGGAAAATACACTCTTTGTTTCACTTCTGTCTAGCATTCTCATTTGGTAGAAAGGTTACATTTCAAAGGTCACTAGTCCCATGTATGTGTAACCTTCTGAACATGGCCCTACCTCTTATTTACTATTTATTTAGTTAGTTAGGTAGTTTAGTTAGTTAGTTAGTTATTCGCTTAATTTTGGTTTCTCAAAACAAGGTTTCTCTGTGTAGTCCTGGCTGTCCTGCACCTCCCTCTGTAGACCAGGCTGGCCTTGAACTCAAGATATCCACATGCCTTTGACGGCTGAATGCTAAGATTAATGGTGTCAGTCACCACTACTCAGATTAAGGCTTCATCTCTTAAAAACATTACTTTGGGAAGTAGGTTTTGATATAGAGATTTTTCTCCATATCAAATATATATATAATCTGTATATATTTGATATACAGATATTTATGAATTGATAAAGAGTTCTAGTAATGATATTAAACAATTATTACTAAAAGAAATCCCATTATATGTTAGTCAACAGTTTGTTAATTATTAATTGTTTTAATTATTTTAAAAATATGATAGGTATAAATTTCTAAACACATACTTGTTTTGGCACATCCATCTAGAGAAAGAATGATATGGCGTTGTTGGTCTCCTTTTGAAGCTCCTGTCCTCTCTAGGTCTTTCTAACTCCCCTTTCATAAAATTCCATGCACTCTGCCCAAGGTTGGGATATGAATCTCAGCCTCTACTTTGATACCTCAATCAGTATTTGCCCTTCTGAATGAGGATTGAGCACCTTCCCTAGGGTTCTCCTTGTTGTTTAGCTTTTTTAGGATTCTATAGATTTTAGTATGTTTATCTTATATTATATGTCTAATAGAAAGACTTGAAGGCCACAGGAGCTCCAAAAGGAGACCAACAGAGCTAAAAACAAAACAAAAATAAACCTGGGCCCTTTAAAGATAGATACTCCAATAAAGGACAATACATAGAAATGACCTAAAACCCCTGCCCAGATGTAGCCCATAGATTCAGTCTACAAGTGGGTACCCTAGTAAGGGGAACAGGGACTGTCTCTGGCATGAACTCAGTTGCAGGCTCTTGATCACCTCCCCCCTTGGGGGTGCTACCTTGCCAGGCCACAGAGGAAGACAATGTAGCCAGTCCTGATGAGACTTGAAAGGCTAGGGTCAGAGGGAAGGGGAGGAGGACTTCCCTATCACTTGGACTAGGGGAGGGGCATGGGAGGAGAAGAGGGCAGAAGGGAGGGATAAAGAAGGGATAAGGGAGGAGGCTACAGCTGGGATACACAGTGAATAAGTTGTAATCAATAAAAAATAAATTAAAAATCTCTATGAATAATCAAGAAAAGAATGATATGTGTGTGTGTGTGTGTGTGTGTGTGTGTGTGTAATTTTGCTTTACATAATTGCGTATGGAGCACTTTGAAAGTATTTTCTACCTAAATGCCTTTGTTAACTGTAAAAATTTAAATTGACATTTTTGTGTGTTAAATAATGCAAAAAAATGATGTCCTTAAAAGAAGAAAAATACTACCTGGCATATTCAAAACCACTTATAATTAAAATAAATGGCTCATCTGCATGTAAAAATAATCTGTATCTTTAAAACAAATGTGTTAATTTTCTATTCAATTGTAGTGAATCAGGCTTGAAGTCATAATACTCTCCTTCTACAATCATTATTCTGAGTTAAGTCCATATCAATAGAATATAACTTGAATGTTTAAGGACAAATTACTGTCACAGAATCAAAACAGGATTGGAATACATTACACTTTATTAAATCATGTCTGGTTTTATTAAATACAAACAAATAGTAATGAACTGAAATAAAGCCAGAACGAGATATTTTTAAAAGTGTCTTACAATCCAAAAGCATATAAAGACATTTCTTAGAACATTTCATGGATAGAAACTAACGTAAAAAGCTAATAAAATCATTTTCAGAAATTAATTGTGTTCAAAATTTTACATTCTATTTCAGGAAGGCTTTACTTGTCACTTTCAACTCCACATCAGCCATTTTTGCTCTCATAAATATGAACATCACTTGAAAACTAAACCTTAGCTTCTGTGACATTCACAAAGCTCCGTGCACCAATACTATGCACACTTCCTCTTTCTGCCTGTAGATTCCACCCATAGACTGGTGAAACTGAGATCCTCACTGTGTGAGCTCACTTCAAACTTATGGCCATGCCATCCATTAAATGACAGATGAATATTAAAACTTTGTGTATTTGTAAAGGAGAGATAGTAGAATAAAAGTGAAATTAACTAGAGAAGAGGACTACTTGGGAACAGAATGGTTCAAATATGTAGTAGACTTACAGGAATGAAAAAAATCTGGGGCCCGGGGAAGACTCAACCAAAATGAAGTGTGCAAGTGTGCATAAAGAAACTACTTGAGAATTTATAATCTTGTAATCCAAATACAAAATGTAGTAAGGGAAGATAGTGGGACATATATAATATGAAAGAAGAGGAAGTGAAAAATTAAAAGTGGGGAGGGGAACAGAGAGATGGAGGAAAGGACTGAGTGTTGATGTGTTAACCAGAACTAAGGCTCTATAAAGAAGCTTTATAAAACCCCAGTTGCTTGTAAGCTAATTTAAAATGTAGGGTTTTTTTAGGAGTTAGAACAGAAGTATCACACATTAGTGAAAAATGCTGTTGATAAAATACGCTTAATATTTTAAGTGTATTTTTAATACAGTATCAATATTTTAAGTGATAATCTGAGGACCAGTCAGGGATTATTTCCTACAAATTATTGGTAGACAATGTCCCAGAGGCACTCTAAGATATACAGGATGTTGCCATGGCTCTTGATGGTCAACCAAACAAGCTCATATTTCTGATGACACCATAAACTTTGGTTTCAGGACACAGAGTAATCAAGTTTGACTAACCAAGAAATGTTCCTTCTGGCTAGATTTCAGAGTGCCAGGGGCGCAATGGAGGCTACCAGCAAATAAAAAACATCAGTGTTTTTTTTTTTTTTTTTTTTTTCCAGTGCTGGACCATGAATGCTACAATCCTGCTAGCCAGGTAATATGCCCACTGGTGCAGTAACGTCAAGCCTATTTATAGGAGCAACCATCTGTTTTATTGATTTGATTTTGGGTCTGTTTCATATGAAGGAACTCATGCCTGGTGCTGTAAACATGGTCAAAAACTGAGGCTAGGGACGTCATAGTCATTACTGAGAATCTATTAATCTCGTCTTCCTAATTGTTCAGGTTGTCATATATTCATAGGACTGTACTTCTCCCAGCCTTGGCCTATGAAGCTGCTTATTGTAGTGGAGCGTGTGTTGGTATAATGTTCTTTTGGAATGTATACACTTTACTCTTGTTCATTCAAATGCTGATTTCTCTCCCACACTGCTTGGTTTCAATCCGGACATTGCATTGTGATACTTATTCTAAGAATCACCTGTCTCAACTTTGTGTAAACATGCCAAAATAAAACAAACAGCCACAATGTTGAGCAGAGGAGAAGAAAGAGTGGGAAGGAGAGGGGAGGAGCCAGAGTATAGGAAGCAGTGGGAGAGAAAGGAGGAGAAGCAGCAGGAGAGAAGCAGGGAGAGCAGAAGCTGGAGGAGAGGTCTTAGAACAAGGTGGAGAAATGAACCAGACCTAACATATCACTAAAAGCAAGAATAATGGATAAAATCTGAATGGTAAGAACTATGTGGGCTTGAAGGTTTAGGATGGAGTAACTATTACCCACCATTGTGTTCTAGGTTAACTAAATAAATCCCAGTCTCTGTGTGGCGATTTGGTTATACAGCTGTTTAGGATTAACCGAAGCTTTACTAAAAGATATATCAATAGTAAATATCAACACGAAATACAACAAACATGTATCGTGCACAGACCCAAAAAGCAAAAGCAGGGAGATGAGAAGGAATGTTGTGAATTTCTACTCACTGAACGTGACAGGGCTATTGACACACAACAATAGCAGTACATTCCTACAAAAAAAACCTGCACATGATTAAACCAAGTTGTAGATTCAAGCATGGAAGAAAGGTGGTGTCCAAGGTTTTAATACCCTCTCCCTAGCTCAGATACTATTGACATTATTGCTGAGTGGGAGCACTTCTTAAGGATTTTGGTCACTCGAACGTGTTCAGTGTTTCAGTGGATGACTAGATTAGTATGTGCATCAATTAGACTCAGCAGGTTTAAAGATAAAAAAAAATATAACAATATGAAGTCGGAAGGAGACATGATGGGGCACCTCTGGTACAAGTTGAAGTAAGGGAGTAGGAGCAAGATCCAACCAAAATACACCACATGTGTGTAAAGTTCAGACTAAAATACTCATTACTTAAGAGACACCTCTGTCACCCGGAAGCCAACTACAGTCCCCAAGTCTTACAGGTGTCTCCAGTTCCACATGTCTGACACATCCTTTCCCAGATTTCCTTGAATGTTCACAATCATCCTTATTCTCAGGTCATGAGGAGAAAGTTCTCTCAAGTTTTCCACAGCAAATGTTCTTACCACCGTACCCATTGGTATCAATGCCCATAAACTCTGGCTCCAGTCATCCTGTTCTGTTAACCGCTCGGGAATTCTGAGATATCAGGCATATTCAGGTCCTTCAGTTTTCTTCATAATCTGAGGTAGCTCCTTAGAAATTCTGTAAGACAGTATTACTGTCTGTTTCTTATTGCACTGGCTCCTCAGTGTGTGAGTAGGTTCTTATTTATCATTACTTAGAAAGCATCTATTTCACATCTCCTGGTAGTTACTTTGTGCCTGTTTATTCTATTTTTGGGGAAAATATTCAGAAGAATCAATACTTGCTGCTATGGGATTTCTTTCTTTCTTTCTTCTTTCTTTTCTTTCATTTCTTTATTTATTTCTTTCACATACAGTTTTCCCTCCTTCATTTACAAGTGTTTTGTTTTCAAAGTTGAATCGTTCATAATTAAATTTATGATGAAATTCAGAGCCAGAAGAGGTCTATTATAATAAATTAATTATGTTGAAACCGTGTCAGTTTTATCTCTCAAGAAAAATTTTTATAACAAAACCATTAAAATGTTCGAGTCTGTAAACTTTGTGATAGTGATGACCATATTGCTGCAAATATAAAAGGGGAAAATCGGTTATATGGAAAAACAAATCAATGAGAAAATAAACCAAAGAATTTTCAGTTTGAGGGTTCCCCTGTCTGTTGCACAGTGTCACTGTGAGTTCTCATGGCAACTCAATTTCATTCTAAAATCCTATTTTTTTTCCATTATTTCGACTATTGCTTACTACACGGCAAGATACTTAAGGGAAGAGATTATGGCTTATTCATCCTTCAATCCATGGTGGTTTTAACTCAGTGCCTAGTGCACAGTAGAGTTTTCATGAATATTTATTGAATAAATAAGTCTGCCTCTCCTCCCGGGCTGCCAAATTAAGGTTATTACACTGCCAGTCCCTCAGACTTCAGAACTCAGTATAATCTTCGCCTTCTAAACGCAACTGCTGTGAATCGACGCAAATTTCAAATGACTTTCAAATGTGTCTTCTCTGTTCACAGCAGTTTACGAGTTGAAGATTTTCCTGTCCTCTGACATTAACACATCTGCTTTCTGCTTTCTTTATTCTGAGTCTGTCCCCTTTCTGATCTCCTCCAAACAGCTCTGCCAGATGACATGCACGGAGGACACACACAACTTGTGACACTTTTCTTAGGTTCAGTTTTCAGAACCTCTTCAGATCTAAAGTCCTCTGTAATGCCTACAGTCCTGGGTCTGCCCTTTGGTCGGAAACATGGGGATTGCCTTGTTATTCCCATCTCTGTATGCAGCGTGGGTAGCTTGGGAAATAGGATAATTGCTTTCCAGACTTGAGGCGGCCTTAGATATTTTTTTTTTCTAATTCTACCTCCGTTAGTTCTACATGATACCACCTGGTAACACATCCTGGCACATTAGCACTCATTTTCCAAAGGAAATTTGCGTGATTTTTTTTTTTTTACTTGTTTGAGGTGAACTACTTTGAATGCTACTGTAGCTACTCTATCCGTAAAGGTCTTCATCTGTGGTGTTCATGTCATATGAGTTTATATAATGCACACATTTCTTGAACCATCATTAGCTTGGCAGGGAACTCAATGTTTTCATCTGACACCTCTCTTCTCTGTGACCTACCTGATTCCTTTCTTTCCTTCCCATCTCCTTTCTTCCCTGTCCCCTCCTTCCCTTCCTTTTTTCAGGCCTTCTTTTTTTCCATTTCTGCAGATCTGCAAATATTTCCAAGATATCTGCACTACCATAGCACTTCATGGCATCCTTCACGTTATCAATCCACTGCATGAATTTTTCTCACATTTTTCAAATATATCATCTCAGACTTGAAAAAATGGTGAATACTTAAGAAATAACACTACTTTTTCAAAATTGTCTCACACATAGTCAAATACAAGAACAGTGCATATAAATGCCATTATTGCTTTAACTAATTTTATAGCTTGCAAATTTTCTTTTGAACAAATTAGTCTGTTTAGTTTTCTTATATTCATGTAATGTTTTGTTTTTTTTTTAAATCAGTCTTTTAAACATTGTATTAAATTTTTGAAAATTTGTATAAGTTGTATTTTGGTCATTTAATGCTGCCCTCTGCCAAATCGTGCCAGACCCATCTTTCTATTTGTAACCCTTCCCCCCCCCAATTTGTGCCCTTGTGTTTTACCAATCTATGGAGTCTAATTGTACTGTCATGATACTCTTAAGATGACTTTTTAATCAACAATATGTGTAAAACGATGGAAGGGACACAGTGAATATTGATTGTACTTGTCATGTTTGCTATGTCATGTATGCATTGATATATGTCATATATGTTGTATATATGTGATAGCAGTTTTTCCACTTAGTGTATAGAATCTGATAATTTTAAATGCATCCAGTACTTGGACAAGAAAAGTTTAAAAGTGAGGTTACTAAAACGATATCAGCACCACACATACTTTGTCACAGTAAATCAAAGTGTGTATCTTTTCACTGTGCTTCTCCACGATATAAATTGCATCCTTCATGTTCCGTCTCCTTATATGCCATCTCCTCCTCAAGTTTCGTGTGTTCAAAACTTCTTGTATTTTATTGTCTGTGCTATGGTCTTTGCTGTGTTGTGTTGCTTGGCTTCTTAACATTGGTAAAAGTATGCTTTTGCCTGAATTATTACGGCTCTGCTCATTCATCCACTCACTGAAAATATTCCCAAGCCCCCACAATTTTCAGTGCACCATTCATTTGACACCATGTTGGTGAACTAAAGTTGGTTATAGTTGAATTATCTAAATCGCTGGATTCAAGAAATGCTTAGAGTCAGGGATATTGTGTCCACCAGAAAACTAGTTTACAAGAACAGTTAATTTTTACAAAAAAAAAAAATATTGCTTCTATAACCATATGCATAAAGGTAGATGACTGAAAGAGTATGTGAGTGAGTATGCTCCTAGGAAGAAAGTCAGCACAGGAAAGTGAGATGGGATCTGATAGGTTCATATTTTACATGAGGTAATAAAGGAATGCCTTACTGAATAGAGTAATACTCTGCAGGCATGAGAAAGCAAAGTGTGGTAGATACACCAACCAGAAAATTCATTCACAAAAAAGCTGTGAGAAAGTAGCATGTCTGCAGTAATGGAGAAATTACGAGGACATTGTGTTTGGGACATTGTAGATGAGCTTAGAGATGTAAAAATGTGCTTCAAGGCTGATTAATTCAAGATCTTGTCAATGACAGTAGCAGAACAAGGGCTTTTCTCTTCATAGGATGATCTAAGAAATGGTCACATCATGAACTCATGGCTTTCTCTTTGATCACCTCCCCCTGAAGGGGGAGCAGCCTGACCAGGCCACAGAGGAAGACTATGAAAGACAGTCCTGATGAGAACTGATAGTCTAGGGTCAGATGGAAGAGGGGGAGGTCCTCCACTATCAGTGGACAGGGGAAGGGGCATGGGAGGAGATGAGGGAGGGAAGGAGGGAGGGTGAGATTGGGAAGGAGATAAAAAGTGGGATAAAAAGTGAATAAGTTGTAATAAAAAATTATATTAAAAAGAAAAAAGAAACGGTCACAGTTTTGAGAAGGGTAAAGACATACTCTGATAGGTTAAAAATAATAGGTTGACATGAGCAAAGTAGAAACAGGAGGACTCAGGCATGATATCATGGTGACTTGAACCAAGATGGTACATATGTAGATATAGCAGTGGGTCTGCTTTTCATAGCACACTGAGTAAAGTTACTAAAATTGTCTGTGGTTCAAACATAAAATTATAAATTTTTATAAATGATTATTGAAGTGAACTGCAAGAATAAGATGAGAAAGAGCAATTTTAATCATAGCAGCCTGCATTCTGTTCTGTAAAATTGGTGGTATCTATCTCTGTTTATATAACTAATTCAGTCAGTTCACATGAAGAAAAAAAAAAAAAAAACCTGCCCAATTCCATGGTGACATTGCTGTCAGAGATGTCAGAGATTCCACTAGCAGGGAGCAAAATGGCCAATGGCAATTTGTGTCTGGGGAATCAGTATGGCCTTTTTGTTGTTATGAATGACTTCAACCTGCCATTGTACATGGCAACTAAAGACCTTAACCAATAATTATGCAGCTGTCATTGTAACTTTGACTGTGTCTTCAAGTAACAAAATACCTTGCTATAGAAAAAGCAGCTATTTAATAAATAGCTAATTAAATAGTTAAATGGTATTAGAATAAGGAAAAATTACTGTTTCAAAACAGCTAACTCTGTGTATCATTACATACTTTAGTAAAACCCCAAATGACATTGGATTTGGAAAAAAAAATTATTTTGAATATTTGAAATACTAAAAGGCCAAGCGAAACATCATCAGAAAGAAGAATTATAGGGCTGAAGAGGTGTCTCAGTGGTTAAGAGCACTGGCATCTTCCAGAAGACCCTGGTACATTTCTCGGTTCTCACAACTGGGACAGCTCATAACTGCCTATAACTCCAGTTCGTGGGGAACTGACGCCCTCATACCGACACACCTGCAGGCATAACATCTATGCTCACTCAAAAAAAGGAAGGGGGGGATAATTATATAAAACCCTCCGTACCTTAACTTTTATGAATGGAAGTAGCCAGTAACTGTGACACAAGACAGCATCCCAATGCAGTTTGGTATTAATTGCAGTGAGGTTGGCTTCCAAACCAACCGGACCCAAACAAAGGATCTGAAGTGTCACCTTGTGTTCTTTTTATTCCCGACAGTTCTCACCTTGGGTCACTCCGGTTTTGCTATACAGAGTGACGTTCGCAGCCTCTAGGGGAATAATTAGTATGAGGACTTTTCATCTGGCCTGGTACTCTGGTTTTCCACTTGTCACTCCACTCCTCAGCAGAAATGCTGAGGTGAGGTTCATGCTTTCCTTCAAGGGCATTTGTCACCTAGAATCACAGCACATTTTTGCTGTTGTATCCTCAGACAAACAAGCTGCGTGAGATGTACCTACTGGATTAGTCAATAACCCCGTACATAATGAATAGTTTAAATGTGTTATTTACACGGTATGACGTACTTGGATATACGTGAGGGGGAAGAACAAAGAGTTAATCATGTTAGACCCCGGATGAAGCTTGTGATCACCAGGCATATTGCCTCTGTTCAATTTTCAAGCTGTAATCCGCAACTGGATATTTCCCACCACATTCAGCTGCCTCAGTTCTAAAGAAACAGAATGGCTATATCTCTCTCACACACACACAAAAACACACACACACAAAATGCACACACCCACAAACAAACATATGCACACACAAACGCATGCACACACACTCACATGCACATCACGGCAACAAAAAACATGAAGGAATGGAAGAAATTTGAAGTAGTAGCTAATCCACCCAGTAATGTGGAAAAAAACAGGAGTTCCACCTCTTTATTTCCTCCCTTCATTTTTCTGCTTACTCAAAAAAAAAACATAATTAGTGTAGAAGGACGTGTTCCGCAAATTCCAGAAACAGAGGGGACAGAGAGCCATGAGAGGGAGTATGTTTAACAACGAAACAGATTAAAACACCAGGAGAGGCTGCGACATCAGGAGGAGGAAGGGCAGAGGGAGAACCTGAGTACTGTTTGTATCATCTGTGGCTGGAGCACATCACTGACCCAGAAGTGAGAGTAAGCACATTCCTCTCTGAGAAAGACAACGTTTGAGATGAAGGGACAGATTGCTGAAGAGTCAGTTCAAGTTGTTAAAACATCCCGTTAGGTGTCAGCTGACACACAAGGCAAGAAGATGGGGGAAAGAAGGGAGGAATGAGAAAGAAACTGCAAAGAGGGTATGTTCTACTATGAATGTAAATTAACATATAGATGATTTTACATTTATATATAAGACAAAAGAAATTTAAAATAGAGACTATGCCAACAAATAATACTATAACGCTTACTATTGCATGTAGTTGTGTGCCAGTGACACAGCCAACTAATTTAAAGATGCTCAACATTTCTCCCAGTATTCAAAAGCACACTGATTCCATGCTGAATCACGACCTTCTGAGAGATCAATTAAGAAAGAGAAGGGCTGAAAATTATGAAATGTTTTAACATGACACAACTTCTTAGAAGGTCTGAAGAAAAGCCATATTAATTTTACAGATATTGAAAAAAATGAGGTTTGATGAAAATGAACATGGTAGCATAAAAACCACAGAACATGTATATTTCTACAAAAATCCATCATTATGGTAATTGATAAATATACCACAAAAATCACCTTAAGCTCAGGGATGGAATGGTGTTGACTTTCCTCTTACTTCATAGTTATTGGTGACTAATCCCCAATGCATGTGGAATCAGAAAGCGATTTCCTCAGATACTGTTTTGGATAAAAGATGTGTCTGAATAGTTGAGGACAGAGGGATAGAAGTCTGTGGTAGACTATTGTAAAACATTTGCTGTTCTACCCCAGAGTAATATTGCTTTCTAACTCTATTGCCAACATAATTCCTCATGTTTTACTCTGACCAACATTATGTTGTCAAAAATAGTGTGTTTCAATTTCAAGCAACATATTTAAGTGCCAATAAATGATTAATTGAAAGATTAGACTTCAAAACTCTAGTGAAATGCATTATTTTTAAAACTAATAGGTGGGCAATGCAGCTCTGTTAAAAATGCAACATTGAATTTATTCCCCGTGCCAACCACTAAATTGTCAATACATCAAAGACATGAATATAGAAATGAAAGTTTCACATGTCTCTATGATTGTCCAGATGTGGGCTAGACATAATTGTGCTACAAAGTGAGAAATTAGAATAAGAAGCCAAAATAGGGATGGTTATCATGCCTATTATCATGCCTATCACCACATATTGAGATACTATATTAAAGCTACAGGAAAATGCATCAGCTTCCCATGGATTTATATTTCAAACGTGAGAGCTACAAGCATCAATGCAGTCAGGGAATCTTCTTACTGCCCTACCCTAAGCCCTGAAGAATAATTGGGTACATTTCTAAATTGACTTTAGAAGAAGGATTGGTTGTAGAATATGGAGCCGGGGTGAAATATCCTAAAAGCGTCCGAGCGAATGATGCTGGCTGCAGGAATGTTTGCAAAGTATTTAAGCTGATCTGTCCTTTGCTGTCAGTGGAGACAGCTATAGCATTGCCCTCAGCACCCCGAGGTGAAGTTCCCTTAATCATTTAGAGATCTCCAGCCAGGTAAAACCAGATCATTTGCTTTGAGACAGAAAATTATTTCCAGATGAGCCATTAGGAAGCTGTGTTGAGCTTATTAAAAGAACAAAGAAAGGTGCTCAGGGAGAGATGAGGCTCTCAGAACTTAGAGTTTGTTTTTCACACAAGAGTCATAATGTATGGAAACCTTTTGTAACAAATTTTAAGTGCAAGGATTAAGAGAAAGAGACATACTCAAGGAAGGAAGTCATCTAAGTGTGGGCACAGACTTTTCCAGGGAAAATGACAAATGTCCCCCATCAGTCACATGCACCAGTTTGGAGGCACTTAGGTTCTGTATCAAAAGATTGCTAAGAAAGTTTCCCCCCTTTTCTCTCTCTTCTGGAAAAGTCACACCAGAGAATTGCTCCAAACATACATGGGATGGGATTGTCATCCGATAAAGTAAATCCAGGTGCAACTAGGTGTGAGCAAGAATTTAGAAGAGGCCCTTTTACTGTATAGGAGGTTTCTGTGGAGATTCCTAGAAAACTGCAAGTTTGCAGCTGGGAGAGAAAATGTTGCTACTTGTGCTGATATTCTTGTTTTGTTTTTGTTTTTTGAGACAGGGTTTCTCAGTGTGTAACTTTGGCTGTCCTGGAATTCACTGTAAGACATGATGGCCTCAAACTCAAGAGATCTGCCCTCCTGTGCCTCCTGAGTGCTGGGCTTGAAGGTCTGTGCCACCCCTGCCCGCCTTTGTGGTGATATTCTCAATTTTTAGCTGGCAGGAGGCTTCAGCAAACTCTTAGGTAAGGGGCTCCTTTCCATGACTCCACACATTTTCTGTTTTTCTGTCCTACCTTGCCATCTCAGCCACACTCAAGGAGTCCTCTAAATCAAGGCATTGGAGCAAGAAATAAGGACAGGAATGTGCCTAAGAGTGTTGGAAAGGGAAGGGGTGGTGAGACCTTACATGGCTCCTCTTCCAACATAGAACTGGGTCAAAGCCAAAGTGGACAGTGTTCCTTGAAGTGTCCTGTGCAGGTTCTTGGCATGAACCAAGATTACCCAAAATAACTGTGTGTGACTGATAAACTGAGTGTGAGGACATGCATCCTCTCCAAATTTAGAGGCAAAGTGAGAAAAGACAGAAATATTCAAATCCACTAAAGCAAACGTTGCTTAGCAAAAACGTTCTCATGTCAAGTTAAAAGACAAAAGTGAAACTAAAGAAAAAATTTTACTATCACGTTAAGAAGGGTTACTATATTCGATGTATAAAAATCCTCCAAAAGAAAAATGAGGTATTATAAGGAACACTTTTACAGAAAGGTGAATTAGAAATATGAATAAATAAGAGAAAGTCTAAGTGATTCCTCATCATATGAAGATACTCATAGCATCATTCACAACAGGAGAAATGCACATAAAAACTGAGCTGAGGGGCAAAAGCTACACCCATAAAGTCTCACTGACACGGCTGCATAGACAGAAGCTGAACAAAGACAATATCAATAGACATGCCAATGTGGAGAGTGAAAAGCCACGATGTTTCAGTGCTACACACACTGGGAGAAGCAGGCTTCTCCATGAAAGAGCACAACGAATGTCTATCCAAGAACAAATCGTTTAGTCCAGAAAACATATATACAAGTAACATTATAAGACTGAAAAGGTTACATTTAAGAATATACATGTACATATGGATACATATATACATGTAATAACAATTAATTTTAAAAGGCATTGAATTGGAAAGAAAAGAAGGGTTGTATAAAAGGATTTGAAGGGAGAAAAAGAGGGAGGGATTATATTATAATAGCAAAGATAAAAGATAAAAAAGCTACACTGAGATAATTTTTCTCATGTATCAGACTGGAAAATCAAAAGTTTAGAACAAGCTTTTCATGGCACAGTGAATGAACAAGCAGTGCTGTAGAAACTGAAAACATTAGAATTCCTGTGAGGAAGTTATTGACAATATCTAACTAAATTTTATATGTGTGTGTGTGTGTGTGTGTGTGCGTGCATATTGCAGGCCCATTCCTATGAATCTAACTAAAATTGTAAGTGTAATTTATTTAAGTATGTATTACTTTTAGTACCTGAAGTCTGAAATGAATTTATATGTGTATTTATACACATATGTTCATATGTGTGTGTGTGTATGTATGTGATTGAATAACTTTGCATGTGTGCATGGAGTAGATTGTTGTACATCTTCTAAAATGGAGCTACATATACCTCTAAGGATCACTACTCCGGATACTTTATAAGACTGCTAAGAGAGCTTCTAGAAGATAACTCCCACACAGCAGCCAAAGGAGGTAGATGAAGAGAACCATAACCCACAAGGGATGAGTAGCAATCCAAGCCAGAGCATCCCTGGGGTGGTTTGAATGAGAATAATAAACTGTCGCAGTTAGGGTTCCATTTCAGTGAAGAAACACCATGATCATGTCAACTCTTAAAAAAGAAGACATTTAGTTGGGGCTGGCTTACAGTTTCAGAGGTTTAGTCCATTGTCATCATGTTGAGGAGCATGGCATCATGCAGGCAGACATGGTTCTGGGGAAGGAGCTGAGAGTTCTACATCTGGAGCCACAGGCAGCAGGAAGCAACTGTGTGCCACTCTGGGAAAAGCTCCTTCATAGTACATGAGAAATGGTTAAACTTGGGATGACAAGTTTCCTCAAACTAGGCCATATCCAAAGTGTCACTCCCTATGGGTCAAGCATTCACACATGAGTCAATGGGGGGCGGGGAGAGGCATTCCTACTCAAAACACTACAGCCACATTTTTAATGCTCGGCTTCCCTTTGGGGGAACCTTTTGGGAAGGATTAGGAAGTGCTGTCTTGTGTGTCACTGGGCATGTGACTCCTGAGGTTCTCAATCTCTCCACTCGCTCTGTTTTCCTCTCCCTCTCCTTTTTATTTCCCTTTCTTTCCCTCCTCTGTATCCTCTCTCTCTCCCTCCCTTCTTCTCTCTGTCTCTATATCTGCCTTTCTCTGTCTCTGTCTCATTGTAGACTGAGAGGTGAGTTCTCAGCTGTGTTCCTGGATCAGGTTGGCCTGCCTGCCACCAAACTCCCTTCTGTAATGCCCATCAATTCTAACCACCTAGGACCACAACACCCCAAATCAAATGCTGTCTTTTATAAGTTGCCTTGCTCATGGTATTTTATCACAACAATAAAAAAGTAATACAGACAATGTCTGATGGGTCATTTCATGCTCACATCTCTGCAGATGGTCATCTCTTGTTTTTGCTGAGATTAGCTTCAGCTAGTCTGTAAAAGCTTACCTTCTTCCTCTCCTCTCCAGGTGTACTGATCCCCTAAATGCATACTAGGAGTTCATTATATTTATAGCAGAATCTGCTTCCTTGGGGACACAACTTGAATATTGTCGACAAACCAGAAAGTCAAGTTTCAATGGGCATTTAAAGCTGCACTGTAAAATTACATGGTGGAGCAGAGGCAACTCTGCTCTGTTACAAGCTGGCAGCCCAGCATGTAACAGACACAAGCACGTACTGGAATGCCATAGTAAAGGGTGAGAATGAAGAGTTAGTGCAGCATATGAGCTGTCTAAGACATACAGGGAAATACAGTAATAGCAAAGTACATGCCTGTGGGGAACTTGGACTGTGCAATGGGAAACTGGCATGGAGCTAGAGTGAGGTGGAGTCTCCAAACCTCGAAAATCTCAATCTGGAGACTGGCAAAAATAAGGCCTGCTCCCTTCCTGCTCTGCGCCTGCATGCACCTGTAGCCCCATGGGCCCCCACGCCCCCACAGTTCTTGAGGAAGTCCCATAGTCTAGCACCCGAAATTCCTCTCCATAGAAATGAACAGTTCCCAGCACTCTGGCAGCAGCCAAAGAAATTCACTCACCTGACGACCCCTACATGCTGGATCAGAGAAGGCTTTCTCCTTCTGGGCATTCACCACTGGATGGGGATGCTGCAAGCCCACCCACCCACCCACACGAGCTTCATTCCTTCAGGTCCAGCACCTGTATGCAGCAGTTTCTGGACACCCTGAAGGGAAGAAGCAGACTATGGGCTCTGGGCGGTCACATGCCTGTCTGTAATCTCAGCTGTTGGATGTTACAGCAGAAAGACTGCAAGTTCAAGACCAGCTTGTGCTCATGCATAGAAATAGTCTATCCAAAAAAAGAAAGAAGGAAGGAAGGAAGGAAAGAAAGAAAGGAAGGAAGGAAGGAAGGAAGGAAGGAAGGAAGGAAGGAAGGAAGGAAGGAAGGAAGAGAGGGAGAGAGAGAAAAGGGAAGGACAACAGAGAACAGAAAGAATAATGGTGATATTGCAGAGTTTTAGCTGAGCTTGATAACTCAGATGGACAATCTATAATCAAGATGACCAATTAGAACCTATAAACAACCATGACTAATTAGCAGTTAAAACTAAGTATTAAAAACCTGGTAGTTTACAAATAAGCTGCTAAACTAAGGAAGAAGCCCTGGGCTTGATCATCAGATTGCAGGCTAACTTTGCAGATACTAAAGTAAGATCCAGAGCATTACAGGAAAGAATGAGACTTTAGCACATGAAATGGTTAGGTTGACACGACTGAATTTAATGTAGATGAATTGAACCTGCAGGAGTGCCCCCTTCCTATTCAGGAAGTATAATAAGAGTTCTTCCTTTCTTCATTCTTTCATTTATTATAACCTGACCACAGTTTCCCGTCCCTCCATCCCTCCCAACACACACACACACACACACACACACACACACACACACACACACACACACACCTCCTGTCTCCCAAATCCACTCCTCCTCTGATTCCATTGCTGGAAGAAAATATGGGTGTTTTTCTACTTCAAGGAAATCCTTTAAAATCTCTACTGGTTAAGAAGTTCCTGAATCTGGTGAGAGAGGAAGGGGATCATAGTGGAAGTCACCATCAGGTCCCAGCATGCTTTATACTAGTGGATTGATTATTCACACAACAAAACCTTATGGGAGGTTTCTATTAGGGGAAACAATGTAACAGAGAACAGGAAAAAGTGATCAGAGTATCCTTCTCTTTCCTAGAACATGGGGAATAACTGCTTGTCAAACACCTAACGTGATTATGTGGATGTGCTACTAAGATTGCTTCAGAAGCACAGAACCAAGTGCCACCAACTAAGTGAAATAGAAACACCAGAACTACACAGCAGATGGTAGAAATAGTATTTAAAACTAACAGAAGTGGGTGAGCAAGAATATAACATAGAAGGATATAAAGCTCATAATATTTACCCAAATCAGGAGGCACGTGCCTCTGGGAAGAGTAGTACATCACGTTAAAGTTCAAAGCAGCTCTCTTCCAGTCTGGAAGTGATGAAAACGACATTACAAAATGGGGCCCGATAACAGTATTCACGTTAAAATTTCTAAAGAGTGGAGTTGAAGCAATGAACAGAGGTAGAATTTAGGTGGCTGTAATTCTCAGTGGGAAAGAAACCAGGGAGACCTGACCAAGGACGCTGACCAAGTTAACTTACAGGAATGATCAAGAGATGTGGCTTCTCTTGGAAAAAAGTAAATGGGCAGCTAAAAAGCAAACCACACAAGCTTTAAAATAAAAAGAATCCAATAGCAATCACAAGCATGAGGACGGCTGTCTTGCTAAAACAGCATAACGCCATCCTGCCAGTATTGCGGTCTTGGAGAGGTGAGACATCTAGAAGAAATGTGCTGTGAGCAAACGACCACACAGCCCTCACTCTTTCCTTATGGGTTCTGCAATCATTTTGTCTGTGGATGCTGAAGAAACTGAAATATTCTGTCACCTTTTATTTCCATTTTCATGTTGAAAGGTGACAAAAGCAGGTATTTCCTGGGACAGCAAATACAGATGACATCAGTTTTCATCCTTAGTCGTTATGAAAATGCAATTAAAATCAAAATTTCAAGATGAAGTGACAGTATACTTGTGCTGGGGTAAGAAAAATAAGTACAATAGTGATACCATATGCTGGCAGACAGGCAGAAGAGCTGGAATTTAGAGCTAAACCACTATTCTGGAAGACAGTTTTGACAGCCTCTTAAAGGAACTGTCATAGTATTCATTAGCTGCACTCTCGGGGATTCATCACAGAAGGTGAAAACTGATATACCAGCAAAATGTATATAAAAGTGTATACAGTTTTTATTTATAATATGCAAGATTTCAAATAAGTGGAGAAATGAAAGACCAAGTGAACTGAACGTTAAGTTGTCAATGAATAAACAGCCTAAGGAAGCAAACAGTTCCATATAAAAGAAACACAAACATTTTTAAGTGCTTTTTATCTCTGCTCATCAGGGAAATAAAAATTAAGACTCCATTTAGATACCAAGTTTCTCAAGCCAGAGTGACTATCATCAAGAAATATGACAACAAATGACTGTAGAAAAGTAAAACCATATTATATTACCTTTTATTTCCCCTCAGCAGTTCTTCACTATCACTCCATCTCTTCCTTCTCTTGTGCTTTAGTGAGCTGAGGGTCTTCTAAGAGAGATGAATTCAGTGGGGAAATTAGACAACGAACATCCATTTCCTACAGCTATGGAGACTGGAAAGTCCAGGATTAAGGTGAAGGTGTCAGATGGTTTGGTGTTTTCAGATGATCATCTTGCACTTGAACTCTCTCATGACAAAGGGAAGGGGAGAGAGGAAAGAGGGAGAGAGGAGGAAGGAGAGAGAAGGGGAAAGGGATGAAGGGAAAAAGAGAGAGAGGAGAGTTGTCACATCTCTGCTCATAAAGGTACCAATTGTATAATGAGGGCTCTACTCTCTCAACCAAGGAAGTACCTTCACATCCATCACATTTGATTTAGATCTCAATGTAAAAATTTTAAGAGGACCTTGAGTCCATGTCACTCCTTGGTACAAAATAGCTTCATAATATTCTCTGATTGCCTGAGCCAGCTTCGCTTTTATAGGAAAAGAAACATGTGTTTGATTCTTTAAGTACCCAACTATCAACATCAGATGCTATGGATTCAGCCACCTATGGAGAGTTTTTACAAGGAATTGAAAGGGGCTAAAGCAATGTTGTTACTATATAAAGCTCTACATTTCCTTTAATCCTCATCACCCCATTAAAAAAATAAACAAGAGGAAACTGGATTTCTCCAATTTCTCTAATTGTGCTAAGTGTGTATTTGGAAAGATAAAGACAGGTGATAGGAGCAATTGTAGGTGTGACATTCCAGTCGTTTGTGTGCTGGGGGAGGGTAGAGTATGTAAGCAAAAGTAAATAGAGTCATGTCTTTAGTACTGTCCCAAGCCATAGAATAACTTTCTTTAGTTGCTAATCTGTCTCCAGAGATTAGAGAAAGGATGCTGAGTGCTTGAAAACATTAATCAGCAAATAGAGCATACTTTTGTGATTATTTTTAAATTTAACAAGACAGAATTTACAGGCTTCCCTTTTATTTATTCACCAGGTAATCTCTTAGGCTGAAATAATTAGGAGTGTGATTCTTTCACTGATGAGAAATTAACACATCAGAATAAATTTCTGGAAGTGTGTAATTCAGTATTCTCTTACATTCACTAAGTTATCTCAGCACAGTTATCTGGGTCTGGGGTTGTGTTGTCTTCTCCGGTGAAAATCCCATTCCTGTGAGCAGACATCGCCATTCTCCTCTAGGCCTTAAAACTACTATCATGGAGATAACCTAAGACCCCTGCACAGATGTAGCCCATGGCAGTTCAGTATCCAAGTGGGTTCCATTGTAATAGGAACAAGGACTGTCTCTGATATAATCTGATTGGCCTGCTCCTTCTTTACCTCCCCCTGATGGGGAAGCAGCATTACCAGGCCACAGAAGAAGACAATGCAGCCACTCCTGATGAGACCTAATTGACTAAGATCAGAAGGAAGGAAAAGAAGACCTCCCCTATCAGTGGACTTGGGGAGGGGCATGCATGCAGAGGGGGGAGGAAGGGAGGGATTGGGACAGGAGGAGGAAGGGAACCACAGCGGGGGATACAATGTGAATAAAGTATAATTAATAAAGAATTAAAAAATGGAAAAAAAAAAAACTACTATCATGGGGCTTGTGGACCTTACCTCGGGGGAATTGGTACGGAATTGTTGAGATGGAGTATGTTCAAACCCTGAAGCTCTCACTTTTGAGGCTTATCATCCTGGTAGGAAACAAAGCTCTCTTGATGCTTTCTGTGCCTGTTTTAGGAGCGTGTGATAGAGCTCCGAAGTTGCAGGTGGTCACTCAAGGTTACAGTGATCAGTCACATGAGCTTGTCTTCTGCCATCTTTCCCCATGCAAAGACAGCACTGCCATCCTCCTAGTCCCGGCCAGTGACAAGCATTCATCCTCAACCCCCCTCCCACTACCCAAGGTTTATAAATCCCTGTTTTCACATGAAATAAATAGGCCAGCACCATCTACTTCATCAAAATTGTCTGAGACTCGTCGTTTATTCTAAGGAAAGAAGGCTCCCCTCCTCCCCAAAGAATTCACTGCCAGATTCCCAGGCTTGACTGCCAGACAGCCATAGCACGGCCAGAGCAGCCCAACACCCCCTCCCCGGGCTGCTTTGAGCTTCTGCTATTCATCTCTGAGTCAGCAAGGATAGCTGCCGCCATCTTTCTTGAGCTGCTCCACCTACCACAGTGGCCCTCTGTGAGAGTGGCGGCCTGTTACCAAAGCAGGTACCCGAGTCAGGCTGGGTCCTCATTGCCTCCTGGCTGGGCTTTCGGAGCCCTGAGCGACCTGCTGCCAAGTCTTCGGACACGGATCTCTGTTCAGTATTCCACCCTTCTCAGAGACCAGCATTCCTGGGAGAGGAGGAACTTCTGATTCCATGCCTCAACTCTTTCTGCCCGGAAGCTGATGTCTCCTGCAGCATCCATGGAACCTCATACTACCTTTACAAATTTTATATTCTAAGCACTTCACATAAATGTGATCATGCACTGTGAAACGTATAAGTCCTGGCCTTTTAATTAGCAATTTTCAAGATTACTCTGTGGTATGGTATGTGTCAGCACTGTATTTTTGTGATCACACACCATATTTCTTCACTATTCCTTAGTAAATAGGTATTGGGCTATATCTATATTGAGGTTATTATAAATAATGCTGTAATGATATTGATGTAGATTTTGTTTGTGTGAGTATACTTGGCTCTGACTATTTATGAGTGTCTTTAACAGTGGTAGTTCCAGGTTACATGGTAACACGATTTAAGTTTCTGCATAGTGGTCCAACTGTTTACCAATCTCTTCACCACTTACTCTCCATGGAAATATCTGTTGTTACTGTTGATATTTCAGTCATTGCCTTGTGTGTAATGTGTTATTCATTATAGTTTCCTGGTATACTCCTTCACTTAACGGGTTTGTGTGTGTTCACTGGCCAGTTATTTATCTCTTTTGAAAAATGTCTACTGAACTATTTCTGTACGCTTTAAGATTGGAGGAGGGGTGTTGCTGAGGATTTAACCCAGGCACAGAACAACCAAACCATGTTTTTAAATTCTTCACATGTTTTCCATACTAAAAAAAAATATATCATTACATTAAAATATTGTCTTTACTTGGCTATCTTTTTATTTTACTAGTAGTTTCCTTTTAGTGTAAAAACTTTAAATTTTGATTAATGCAAGTTTGTCTAGTATTTTTTTAATCTGTGTGTGTGTGTGTCTGTGTGTGTGTGACAATGTGTGTGAGCATGTGTGCATGTGTGTGATTGAGAGAGAGATTTGGATTCTATAACTCGGAAACCAGTGTCTAACCCAAAGTTTGGACATCTACACATAACTAACTCCTACATACATTACCATTCCGTCCCCAGATCTACATGTCTTAACACCAAGCATGTACCTTCTTAGCAATAAGACATTCAAACCAAATTGTAAAATCGTTAAATTCATTTTAATATTTCGTTCTCACTAGAGAAACTTTGTTATTATAAAATTAAATAAACCACTCAGTATAACTTCTTGCATCTCACTAATGTCCACATTCTCTTCTATGCATCAGGAATGTATTAGGGTTACACTATCACACAACAGACTGCCCACTCTTAATGAGCATTTTTTTTAGCAAATGGACCTAACAAAAGCTGAGGAATTACATTAGCTTCTTCAAACACACTGGCAAATTCTTAGACAAGACATTCTTACACAAGTTACTGGAATAGATCAGAACCTGTGTGGGCACATTAATTATGATGCCACAGACAGGGGAGCAGAGACAAGCTCATTCTTTTAGTATTGTCATACATTACCCAACATGACTTTACATTCTCATGTAAGAGATCTCTGTAAGCGTAAGCACAAAATATGTCTAACCTCAGTCTTATGAGAATAATTCCCATAGTAACCTGATAAGGATCTTATTTTATAAAATAATACATTTTCTTTTCAGTGTCCAATTGAGAATTTCTGAGTAGTAAATATTTGTATAGAGTCTCATGATATAAAATCACACTTACTTAGAAATTTATTAAAATCACTTTAACCACTGGGTGCCAATGAATGCTTTTCTTATTTGTATGTCAATATCATTCTAGTTTCACTTCAATTAAGCAATTAGCTGGCAAATTTAGATAAGGTAAAAGCAGTAAGGGAGCTTGCTTCACCTGTAGAACAGACTGACAGCAAGATAATTTCTTGACTAATGTTGTAAGTAGATTTTAAAAACCTTCTTTGTGATGAAAGAGTACATCAATGTGGCCACTGAGGCTTCTATCACTGAGGTGTTATAAACTCTCAAGCTCTGGTTTTCTACTCATCCTAATCCCTTCCAGTGTGGCCTTCACCCATCACTTTTCTGAAACTGGAGAATCAGAAGTTATTATGAATAGTCTTTTTTCAGGCCTATGACTCTTGAATACTTAGAAAGTGAAGACTACACAAAGCATCACACCTTTGCCGAGCCAGTATCTTCCTGAGACATAAGTCTATATGCTAAGTCTAGTCACTCCTTTGCTTCCCATTGCATCCCCTTTTCTCCTTCAACAGGTCCCCATTCCCCCCAAAATTACAGATGTTGTTCAAGGATCTATGTGAACTTTTTTTTTTCTTGGAACCACTCTCCTTCTCTTCTCTTTTCTGCTCATTCCCTTTCAAGAACCTAAAATAATTATACAAATGAATCTAAAATGCTATTTCTCATGTAAATCACATAATCCTGGCATTACAAATGTAAGCATAATATTGCTGATGGTATTAGAATATGGGTCCTGTGAAAGGAGTCTATGAAGCATGTAAAAATTGTCTTCTGTGAGTAACAAGAAAACTCAGGAAGACAGAAACTCATCCTGAAGGGAGGTCTGTATGTTTATGAACATATTGCTAGATTTTTGTAAATCAAATATTTTTCATTTTTTTATTATGGTTGAAATCTACTGTTGTTCATGAGGTGTCACCGAAGGTCTGGGCATTACATGGAGGTTGGAAGAAAAGGTCCACAATATCTTACTTTCAACTTGTTCTCAATTAAAATGGCCAATTTTGTTCTCTAACAAAATTTAAAACCCCTGCTCAGATGTAGATGATAGCAGCTCAGTCTCCATATGGGTTCCCTAGTAAGGGGAGCAGGAGCTGTCTCTAACACAGACTCAGTGGCCTGCTCTTTGATCACCTTCCCCTGGGGTGGGTGTAACCTTGCCAGGCCATAGAAGAAGAGGTTGCAGCTACTCCTGATGAAACCTGATAGGCTAAGGTCAAATAGTAGGGGAGGAGGACCACCCCTATCAGTGGACTATGGGAGGGGTATAAGGGGAGAAAAGGGAAGGAGGTTGAGGCTAGGAGGAGATAAGGCAGGGGGCTACAGTTGGGATGCAAATTGAATAAACTGTAAAAATAATAAATCAATTTAAAAAATTGGTGCCCTAAAAAATTAAGAAATATAAATAATAAAATAGAATCACCCTGGCTAAATATTATTCTAAGATTAAGTCATTCCTTAGGTAATTGTAGCTGAGAAATGACTTAAATTATTCTGATATGCTACTGTTACAGCCCGAGAACATGAAGAGGAGTACCAGACTCACAGGGCACTGTTATTTCCTGTCCTTAACAATAAAGGGGACTGCCTTTATTTCCCCTCTTTAAGCTTTGGAGGTCAGGTTTACTTGACAATTTTCTTCTCTTTCCTTTTGCAATATTACTTGTTTTAGTCCTGAACAGAGCATCGCAGGCCCCTCAAGTGTGCTGTGTTTCTTTCTTGTGGTATTCACCCAGCAGTAGTCTATGACATTTTACCACCCAGAAACCCTCCAAGCACTGTCTACCATTTTTTTTTTCTCATGTACCGGTTATTACACACAGAAGATGGTTTCCTTTATGATATGAGACAATAATGAAGACTGTAATTCCATCCTTTATTGAGGGATTCAAGGAATCACAGAAAGCAACAGAGATTAAAATGCAGGTTCCAAGCTGAAGAAACCACAGGAAGGGATAAGTGTACATGTGGACCAACAGTGGATGCACTGACATCTCCATGGCCGATCCATTATGAAGCCAGGTCTTCAGCTTGCGTTCACTGGTGCATTCACTGCTTGTTGGTCTCCAAATGTTACACCAAGAAGCAATTCTGTTTTCCCTTACAAAATGCACACAGTTATGCAGGAAACATGTTTGTTGATTTCAAACAAAACATAAAATTGCGTTTCCACTGGTATCATTTTTCCTCAAAGCTATGAAAGGAAGACATTCTTAAAATTTTGACACTTTTATTGAATTTTTTCTGAATTTCACACCACACGCCCCATTTCCATTCATTTCCCAGTCTCTGCATATCCAGAATATCCATCCCTAAAGAAAACAATAACAAAAAAACAAAAGAGAACCCAAACAACAACAACAAAAGTATTAGCATAAAATTTGCAGTGTCACACAGCATACCCTTTTGCCCAAACAGCTTTGCTTGCAAATATTCATTGCAGTGAGTCATTGGTCTAGTTCTAGGTCTCTGTCTTCTGCCACACATTCTGTACTAGATCCTCACAGGGTCCCCCCTAGGATATTGGATATCCTGTTTTTGTCATGTGTCATATAGATCCTGTAGCTTTAGTTCTTCAGGACAGGTTTCTTCCTTCACCTGTTCCAGCAGTTCACAGACGGGTAGATGTTGAGGTGGGCCAACTCAATGGAACTGGGCCCGGTGGCAGCTTTGTTAGTCTGCCTGCCAGCTCTCCTGCATCCAGGAGTCTTTTTTTTTTTTCAATGTCTCTTCGGATTCTGTTATTTTTATCCTTTTCTCTGCTGATTGCTCTAATAGCCAGTCAAGAGGAAGGACCATTAAAATCACATGCCCTAGAGATACTTATAAACTTACACGATGGCAAGAATCTTCAGAATCAGCATGAATGCCTGAGAACAGTTCCCACAACTTGACAGCCTCCAGTGTTCCTCCAGTATTTCTCTCGTAAGTCACAAAATCTGTGTATACAAGTCCAAACCCTAGCCACTGACCTTACTACCTTCCTGTTTCTCACACTTCATGTGTTTCTTTTGTCGTGTGGATATTTTCCAAGCAAGTCTACTTTTTTGATTATCCATTACCATCACCCCAGTGCTACTTTTCTTGTAAACCAAAGCTAAAATAAAACAATCATCTAAATAAAACTTACTGAGATTTCTATTCGGTTCCTTTTGATGTGCTGTTTACTGAGAAGTGTTTTAAATGGAAACTTTTCAACTATATACCAAGAGTAATAATCCATGCACTCACTCTACATTTTCAGACCATGCATGCAAAGTGTGAGACAATGCTTTTAACATATCCAAGAAGCTCCAAAAATATTGATGCTTGCTCTTGTAATTTTTTTAATTAATCACACCAGTGGAGAATATGGAATGCAAGAGTCATGTCTGGTACTGAGCATTGATACGGGAATTATTTGAACAGAATTTGGTCTTGGAAGTATAAAAGGAATGAGTACAAAATGAACCAGATTTCAAAAGCTTAGAATTGTAAATATAATGCCATGTTTCTTACTAATATTATTTTATATTGATTATAGACTGATGGTTTGTTTTAAAATGTATCATTACACAGACCTAGGTTTTACCCATTCTTTCCTTTTATTTTATTTTATTTTTCTTATCAGTTACATTTTATTAACTCTGTATCCCAGCCGTGTGTCCCGATCCCTCATTCCCTCCCAGCCCCTCCCTCCCTCCCATTCTTTCCTTTTTACCTGTTGTAAATATTTCATATCCGGAATGGCCATAAACTTTTTGAAAAGTCCCAAAGAAATTGATTACATGTGAACACATATTTTAAAATGTGCAAAATTTATTGTTGGAAGAGTTTCAAATATCCTAACCAAAGTGGAAGGATGAGACATTTTTGTGTTTTCCAGTCTCTCTCTCTCTTACTATTTCCCCATTCCTCACACTTCATGTGTGACTTTTGTCACTTGGATATTTTCTACGCCAGTCCACTTCCTTACTTCTCCATTACCATCACCTTAAAGCAACTTTTCATGTAAACCAACGCTAAAATACAAGTATCTATATAAAACTTACTGAGTTTTCTACTCAGTTCCTTATATGCTGTTTACTGATCTGTGTTTTAAATGGAAACTCTCTGTCTGTCTGTCTCTTTCTGTCTGTCTGTCTGTTTCTGTCTGTCTCTCTCTCTCTCGCTCGCTTGGTGATATATAGATTTGAATCCAGAAATCTATACTCACTAGGTAAGGTATTTACCACTGTTTTCTCTCCACTGCAATATATACTTTCATATTCTAAGGACTGGGAAATAAAAGATGTCAGCATTCAGTTTGTTTCTCTGTAAATGCCATATTAACAACGATACTTTCTATCTTGGCATGAAAAGATATTGACACCATTCTTTCCCTACCTTTTCATCTTCCAGCAGTAATTTAACAATAAATCTTCTCAAGTATTTTTATTTTATGTTTATAAAGTATATATTATTGCTAATTTAGACACCAATTGATTATGCTATTTTTCCTTTTTACAAATTTCCTGTCACATATCAACTTCTTGTCTATGAAATTTACCTTTTCTTTTCTAAAGTTTAACTGTAACAATTCTTTCAAACAGTTTCTCCATGCTGTTGTATTTTCTGTGATAAGTAAAGTACAATTTGTTTCAAGTATTAAAATGTTAAATTAACAACACAACATCAGATTTGAATTTCTTTGCAAAACTTTTTTGCATTCGTGTTGCTGCTGTAAAAGAAAGTAGTGTTTTTTTTGTTTATTTCTTTGCTTATTTGTTTTTGTTTTGTATTGTTTTGTTTTCCAGATGGTTTCTCTGTGTAGTTTTGGCTGTCCTGGACTCTCTTTGAAGATAAGGATGACCTTTAAGTCATAGAGATTCACATGCCTCTGCCTCCCTGAGTGCTGGGTAAAGTAGAAGAGTAATCTTATGTTTTTATTTGAAAATAAGTTATCATTTTTCTACTATAATCTTATGTGATATATCTGAAAAAGATTTCAGCCTTCTGATCTCTCAGAGTTATTTGTTGACTCTTCTTTAATTCACTCAAACAAATAATCAACAATGTTTTTTTTTTTTAAATATTTTGTCCTATTCTTTGTCTCCTCTTTTGGAAAGGTGTCTCAGTTTCTAACATCATTCTCCATATATTTTTCTTTCTTTCCTGTCTTTCTACTTTTTATTTTTCTTTGTTCATGCTTTCTGAGAGACTTCTTAAAACTTATCTTCCAGTTTAAAAAAAATCATCATTCAAATATATTCAACGAGGTCTCTCGTTTGGCAATAAGTAACCAGAAAATGAAATGGAAAGTAGATGTCATTTAAGATAACAACAAAGCTACCAATTGCATTGGTAGAAATTAATCTAGCAAAGATTTCCTGAGAAGTATGTGGAATATTTTCAGACTTATCTTGAAGAATTCAAATCAGATTCAAATTAATTGAAAGGCATAATCTTCTTATGAATAATATGACGAAGAGATGAAAGAGTTTAATTGACCTTAGCTCAACTTATAAACTCATTTTTATTCCATTCAACAAAACAGCTATGTTTGGGGAGGAGCTTGACAAGTTAATTGTAGTTTGTATAAATGATAACTCCATGCATCGCTAATTTTCAACACTCATTAAGACATATATAGCATTATATGATAAAATGATCAGTGTGTTACTGGTTCAGGGACAGACTAATTGACTGAATGAATGGAAGGATAGGAACTGAAGCAGGTTGCTTTTTAAGTAATAACTCAAGAAAATGAGGTTAGAAAAGTGATTTGTCTTGCAAAGAAAAATAAAACTGGACCTCTAGCATATGCGGTTAACAAAAATTAACAATGACTACATTAAAAAAAAAAAAAAACAATCTCAAATCTGAAAACAAATCATTTAAGCTATCCAAGGGTATCTTTTACTGTAGCAAGATTAAAAGGTCAAAACAAAAGTGTAAATTAACCAGGGCTAGGAAGGAAGCGCAGTGAATACAGTGTGTTTGGTACAAGTGTACAAGGATCTGAGTTTAGGTTCCCAGAATGGACACAAAACAAGACAGGGGGTAGACTGTGTCCATCATGCGAGTACACCCCAAGGGAGGGGGATAGATGGTAGAGACAGAATTCCTGGAAACTCCTCCCAGCCAGCCTGGTGCGTACGGCAGCAAACAAGAGACGATCTGCCTTACATACTGTGGAATTTGAGGTCATGCTCTGGCCTCCACACACGTGCCCTGGCAACTGTGCACACACACGTGCACATGAACACACGCAAAGATTAGTAAAAGAACTGAACAACAAAAGTAAAGATTTTCACGTACGTAATAAGCGTAATCCATTCAAGTTCGCTCCTGACAAAGCTGAAAAGGAGATTGGTGAGTAAGAGGTTATTGTGCAGTATTTGTTAGAAAACTCCTCCAGAAAGGCAAGGGGAGGAAACAGGGCTGAGGAGGAGGACAAGCCATGATGAAAAGGAGTCAAGCCTAGATACCTTTGTGCCAGGAGCCTCTAGATCAGATGTCCCCAGAGTAGAACAAGAGAACAAAATGCTTTACTAAGCCAAGACGTTTTCCAGTGAGGAATGATTACTATAGGTTGTCTTAAAGCATTACTCCTCATCTCTGGGAATCAACCCTTAACGTAGAAATCACTCAGCCCATCTCACTCTCTAGACTGAGATTAAATACAATCACTAAATGCTGAAAATTCCCCTAACACCTTACCCCAAAGTAATGTAGATAACCAAAGAAGAGAAATAACAGAGGATAAATAAAAATGCTAAATAAGCATATAAAGTAACCTGATTTTATTACCAATGAGCAAAACATAAGAACATGCATTAAGGATATTGACCACAGCGTTGTTTATTGAAGTAACTAACAGTAATAATTCTGACATTAAATACTAATATATGAATACATAATACATGTGTTTTTCTTTATTATAGAATAATAGCAGGAAAAGAAACAAATTAGTTATATATATATATGAAATAATAATATGAAAATATACAATGCTGACGAAAAAATGTAAGACAACAAAATTTACACCATCAAGGCCACTAATAAAGTTAAGAAAACACAAAACAGCAATCTTTTTTTATGGGCTTTGAGTATGTCCCACTGAAAGAAACAAATGTAAAATATTCTTGGGTGTTAAAATTGAAAAGTTGGGAGGAGAATTCCTTTGTTATGGTTTTGAAAAAGAAATGACCAATATGTGCAATTCAACTACTTACAGTAATTGGATAGCAACGAGTTAAGTCCTACAACCTTAAGGGGAAGAGAAGGTGTCAAATTACTTCCACACTCATTCGTGCATTCCCATTGAAGATATTTGAAGGTATTTTATAAGGCAACAGAGGAAAATAGTAGAAGCCTTTCTTGGCAGAGAAAATGCAGATTTGTATGTGAAGCTGCTGAAATGGCAAGTGTGTGAGAGGAGCAACAAGGCAGAAAGTGGCAGCAAGAGAAGCCAATGACATCTGCGTAACTGTCTCCCAGGTTCTTGGCCAGTTTTGAAGATGCTCAAGTCCACAATGAGGCTATGAGGAACAAAAAGGACTGAAGGCCAGCAGGCTGAGACATTGAGAAACCACTTCAGAAGTGCAGCTGTAATGTGAGGAGACCGAGGACTGGGCTCGGGCAGCGAGGACTCAACGGAAGTAACTTCACATTTTTTTTTTAAAAGAAGTTCATCTGTAATATGTGACAACGTAGGCGGACTTTCTGAACATTATAGTAAATAAACAAGCCCGTTACACAGAACAGGTATTATATGCCTTCATTTACATTAAGTAACAAAAACATGCAGAATCGTAGAAAGGCAAATGATGCTTTCCAGAGGCTGTATAGAACCGAAATCACAAAACCGAGGACTCTGTTCTAGGAACAGTGACCACATGTTACAGTGAACATACATGTGCCCAGAAAAACATAACACCTATTATTTTAAGGATCCACAGCAATTTAATTGCCTCAGAGTAAAATGCACATAATGAGATATTCAGCAAAACTTGCAGCTTCCACACAAATTATCCACAAAGCCCAGATATGCAAAGAAGCAGGAAAATAGAACAGTCAAGTGTTTATAAATAGTCAATAGAAGCACATCTCCAAGGTGCCTGTATATTAAAATTGTCTGATAAGACTTTTGAGAAAATATGGAGAACAATATTTACAAAAGTATTTAAAATATAAAGTAGCTTGTACTTGTAAATAAATACATGTTTGTTCATTTTATAATGGTTACTTAAGAATTCATCAGAAGAAATGATTAACAGACAAGAAAAAGGACATACAGTAAGCATTAAAGTGTAGATCCATATGTATGGGTTAAGATGGGAATTAGATAGGCATGCAAGGAAAAAATAATTTTACAGAAAGAAAAAAGGAAAAAAGATGTGTCATATTTTGAAAATACATCCAAAAACAGAAATATATTCAACACAGTTTTGCATATTAGAGAGTAATAGACAAAGTGAAAGCAAAACTGTAAGAGGGAGAGAGAGCAAGAGGAGAGAGGGAATCTGAGCCATTTGTTGAGGGCTAGCTTTTTAACCTGGTAAAAGAGTTCGCTTTGGATCTTCACCAACCCTATATCTGACAGAGGGCTAATATCCAGAATATGTAAAGAACTTAAGAAGTTAAACAGCAACAAATCAAGTAACCCAATTAAAAAATGGAGTACAGAGCTAAACAGAGAATTCTCAATAGAGGAACATCGAATGGCAGAGAAACACTTAAAGAAATGTTCAACATCCTTAGTCATCAGGGAAATGCAAATCAAAATGACAGAAGTAGCCCATAGCAGCTCAGTGTCCAAGAGGGTTCACCAATAACAGGAACAGGGACTGTCTCTGACATGAACTCAGTGGCTGGATCTTTGAACACCTCTACCTGAGGGGGGAGCAGCCATACCAGTCCATAGAGGAAGACAAAGAAGCCACTCCTGATGAGACCTGATAGACTAGGATCAGAGGGAAGGGGAAGAGGAATTAGTGGACTGGGGGAGGAGCATAGAAGAAGAAGAAGGAGGGAGGGTGGGACTGGGAGGGGATGGTGGAGGTGGCTTACAGCTGGGAAACAAAGTGAATAAACTGTAATTAGTGAAAATAAAATAATAAATTAAAAAAATATATTTCACCTTGGGATGATCTGAATGACTTGCTTAAACAAGACTTGCCTCCTCCTCAAGATACGAGTCCTTCATTTCTTCTCCCCAGTGTGGCAACTGTATGATAAAGCAGAGCTCATGTGATTTACTTATGGAACAATGGCTTTGGCAAAACCCAACCCAGGAAGGAAATTCCAGCAGCACAGTCATTTAGCATGTTATAGCCAGGTCACTGTCTTCTAGATCTGCATATCATGGCAGGACTGTTTGTTCACATGAGACTTGGTTTTGTTGCTATTTGGGTTTTTGTTTGTCTGTTTGTTTGTTTTGTTTTTTACAGAGTTGTATTCTCTTCCTTTACAACCCAAGAAAATTTTCAGAGACTAACAGTAACTCTTCCCCTGCAGCAAGTCCTATCTTCACTAGCTCTGCTGAAATGCATGACTCAATTGTTGATCACCTAGGGCTTGGGATTCCCAAAGTCTCGGTGCACTTGTAGTGATGGGGTTCATCACTAAACTTCTGATGCTTGTTGCCCTGGAATGTATACCAAAATTCCCAATTCCTGTTCATCAAGCAAACTATGGTGATTTCTGGTCTACTTTTATAGTCTGTGAATTCTCGAGATTATCAATTTATTTATTCCCTCTGCAGCAACAGAGATCAGGACCATCGGCATGTCCTTGAGGAGTCATGGTTACTGAAGTTGCTATCTTGTGAATAAAAGCTGAACTGAACTTCATTATTGATAAGAATTGGGTAAAGAGTGTACCTGCATGATCAGAAGGCCTATAACAAAGGCCAAAGGCTGTGCTATTGTTATTTAACAAAATGATAATCCCAATAACAGCTTTTGTAGCAGATGATAATAGGCAGCAGCTGTGAATCTGGTTTTGGGACTGCCTCTTGGACAAATTCACAGTAATATACTGTAATTAGCTATGATACAATATACTTTACAGAGTGAACCTTTGTGAATCAAATGAGAATGTGCTGCTGACCAACAGCCCTTTAACCTTTGCATATTTGATGCTATTATTAGCACTGATCACAGTGTTTCATGACTCAGAATTGTGTCTGAGTTATAATTTTGCTCAGGTTATGAGTGTGATTTCTTTATTTCCCACTTAGCTCTTGAGGCTTTAATGGCTTTTATTCCTCAGGCCATTCATAGTATGTGGGTTCTGCCTGATGATAACTATTTGTCTTACAATCATTCACATGGAGACTAAAATATAACTGGTTATTAATATGCTTAGATGCAATGTGAAATGGACTTGGGCCAACCTCCACATATTCTCTTATTTAACCAGAGAACCATGATGGTATTTTGGATTCCATGACACTAACATCTTTTTTATTTTATTGTTATTTTATATTTTACACAGAGGAAGAAGATCCAGGCAGTCCTGATGAGATACTAACATCTTTTATCTAAACTTTTCTAGAAATGCCTATGCTTTTTCTATTCTCTCATGTTTAATTACCCAGGTCTTTGTGGAAAACAATCAGAGGAATGTCTATTTTATATACATCAGGTGTCATCACAGATATTTTGTCAAGGTGACTGAAGTATGAGTTTAAGATGTGACATGTATGGAAATTAAATTGAGAATTACAACTTCCCAAATTTGCAGTTTGTAATACACTTATGTTCATCACATCTCTGTCTCTTTCTCCTTCATAGATACTGCTTATCTACCTTATGTCTCAGAACAGCAGGTCCTAATAGCTATAACCACTGATCCTTGAAGTAGAAGGCAACTTGATACCACGTCTATAGATGTTGGGCAATGGTTTTGTGTACTGTTATTCAGATGCTGATTTCTGTGCCCAGAGATCTGATTGCAGTCCAGACATGGGCATTGTCATTACTATTGAAAAACATTCTGTCTCAAAGTTGTGCAAAAATTGAATTCTGTTATCTTTGATTGGTTAATAAAGAGCTGAACAGCTAATAGCTGGCCAGGAAAGCAGAGGAGAGGAGAGGTATAACCTCTGATCCCAGGAATGGGGTCCCAGGTGGAGAAGAGAGTGATGAAGATAGAGCAGGAGGAGGAGGTCACCATGAAGACAAATATGGAACAGGAGCAGCCAGGGCAAGACCAGTTAGGTGGCAGGTAACTGAGCACATGGCTGGGGAATAGTCCAGACCACCATAGATGGGCTAGAAAAGAGGAGTATCTGCCCAGCTAAAATGCTTTGAAGGTTATTAATACATGTAACAGGTCTCTGTGTGATTATTTGAGAACTACAATGGATGTAGAAAAGAAAACATGCTTTTATTTTTATATGTAATTGCTTGCTTTGTGCCATTGTCTTGGCTGCATCCAGCCTTCAGCTGTACCATCATCCACTAATACTAAGGAACCTAACTTGATAGCAACAGCTCTTCACCCATAGCCCATAAGTTACATTAAGCATGAACCAAGCTTCTTATTAATGAACCACTCACCAAAGGGTATTCTTGGCTCCACTGCAATTTTCCTTTTCTTCTTTCCTTTCTCTTTACCTTGTTCTTCTTTCTTCTTCTTCTTCCTCCTTTATCAGTTTTTTTTTTCTTTTTTTGTTTGGTTTGTTTTTTGTTTTAGGTTTTCTATTCCATGCCTGATAGTCCAAAACCATATCATGTTGGGAGTGGTAAATTTTTACATAATAAGTTAATTTTTGACATTTCAATCTTGCTGAGACTGTTGACTTCTCTCTATATACCATGCTGAGGAGCTGTAGATTTTTCACTGAGTTTGTTATGCGCAAGCTACAAGGATAAATATTTGAAAAGTAGTATGAGAGAAAGTTAAGTGTCATTTCCAGATCATTTGATTCTAAGGACCATATGAGTTCCTCCATTCAGTCTGTTATCCTGTATTAATTCTATGTTCCCCCTCTTTCAGTTTGACCATTAAACTCCTTTTTTCTCAGTTTGTTCTTGATTTCTATTGTTAACTGTTCATCAGGTCTATCAGTACTTATAGAAATGAATTATACTATCATTAAGTTTTTTTTCTGAGGCATAACTGCATCCATTGACTACAGGCAGTGAAGAGAGGTATTTAGAAAATTAAGGGATGCATTATATTGTGAAACACTTGCCCTCGATTGCATTAATGTTTATTATTTTGTGGCTAGGATAAACAATGGCCTGGAGTTTTTAAATAAATCCAGGCTTTACCCTTCATAATATTGACCTGTCAGGCAAACTGAAGCCATGGGGTCAATAGTGGCATGGTTGTTTTAGTGGCAACCAAATACTTTCTAGTTGACTTAATGCACATCACTAGAAGGAATACATACCTAGTATTGGAAATCTTGCAAAAGACAAAACAAACAAACAAAACAAGTATGATTCTGAAGCCAATCTGGTTCTGGAGAGATCCTCCCTCCAAAGACAGAAATAAACAAACAAACACCAAACACACACACACAAAGAAAAGCTAAAAGAGGCCGTGAATTTGAAGGACAGAGAGGAGCAGTGTATGGGAAAGCTTGAAGGGAGAACAGGGAAGGAAAAGAGGTTGAAATTAAATTACAATCTCAAATAGTTTTTTAAGAGGAGGAGGACCTCTCCTATCAGTGGACTTGGAGAGAGGAATGGGAGGAGATGAGAAAGGGAGGGTGGGAATGGGAGGGAATGAGGGAGGGAGCTACAGCTGGGATACAAAGTGAATAAATTCTAATTAATATAAAAATAATTTAAAAGATTGTATTTATGAAAGAATATATTGTTGAATTGTTTGGTAATTATTTTTGATATTGTTTGCTTGTTGATATTGAAAGCTTAATTGCTAATTGTAGAAACTACCAACTACTCATTAAGTTGTTAACTTTTCTGCTATTTCACATTCATCTTGGTGTTTGGTATTTTACAATGTATAATATGCTTTTTCTTGTTTTATTCAATGAAAGCCTTAATAGAAGAAAATATTTGAAAATTCGCTCTAGGCTTATGTCATATTATTTAATAATATTCATGATTATATAACTTTTTAGCTTTAAGTATTTGAGGAATTAAAATTTCTAACCCCATTTTATGAGTTTAGCTAACCCAACTGACACAACCACAGTTCTTTCATAAATTAACATAGGACATAGAAGGTAGTTTAGATGTGTGGGGTAGTTTTATAACTAAATATAGTCTGTTTTAAGTGATACTCCTGAATTATAGTAATATTTATACAAAAATAATTGGATTTGCTCATTGCAAATAATTATTCATAACTTCCTTTTTTGGTTTTATGGGACAGGATTTCTCTGTGTAGCTTTGGCTGTAGGCTATAGTCACTTGGTAGACTAGGCTGGCCTCAAACTGACAAAAATCCACCTGCCTTTGCTTTCCCAAGTGCATACAGGCATTCGCCAGCATGCCTGGCTCATATTTTCCATTTTTATTTCTCAGTTTAAATTGGTTGTCATTGACCATTTGGATAACGCCTTTGAGCCAATTTCTCAGGGTTTCTTTGTCAATGCCATGGTTAAGGAATACTTACATATCAAAATAAAGAAAATTCAATTGCCACCCACATCCCACCTTTTCACCACAGAAAGAATGGAAAGATGAATGTATAGGAGAAATTTTCTGTTATCTCCTATTTATAGTATCACAGAGCCTTAATTTCATTTATCTGGATTTTTAACTGAGTGCTTTATCTGTATATGCTATAATTGCAACTATGGTTAAGCTGGAATTCATAATACTCCTGCATTAGTCCCCAAGTACTAGGACTGCAGGTGTGCCAAAACAATTATCTTAAAAGTTTAATATTAAAAACATTCTCAATTTTTCTTTAGTTTTTTGTTGTTGTTTTTTTCTATCCTCTAAGTAGCATTCATAATTTGTAGTGCCTATCTTAGCAAGGTCATTTTTTTCTTTTATTCATAACATGACAAAAAGTTTCTGGGGACATGTATATTATAAAATAATTTTAATTAAATTTATTTGCTCCGTATATGTGCTCTTCATCTGGATATGTGCTCTTCATCTTACAATAATTTCAAGAAGCGTCTTAAAGTAGTTAGCCCCTCTCCCAAAACAGTGAATCTCTTCCATAGGTCACTTTGCTTCTGTCCTTTCTAGTCCAAAGAGGTGTTATTTGTCTGCTTGCGCAGTGTTCTGTGTGTTCATCCTTGGAGCAGGATCGCTTGATCCTACTAAAGGAACACGGGTTCCCGCAGGTGCCTCTCACTGTTGATGGAAGCCTTATCTTAGAGCAGACGGTGAAGCGCAAACAGAGCCTTCAGAGCAGCTGGGCCGACATCCTCACAGAAAGAAAGGGTCTTAGTCTTCTGTTTGGCTCACTGTCTTCCAGTGTAGTGGTTTATCTAGAGTATGCGGACTCTCTTTGTTTAAAACCTTTTTCTTTTCTTTCCCTCTCTTTAAGGAGTATTTGGCACACTTCTCTATTTCCCAAACATTGACTCCACATTACATGCTTTCATGCACCACTCTGCCCAAACCCTGTCCTCATATTAACAGACCACTAAATTACATCACTGCCTGGTGACAGTGAGTATAGAGAATAATAAAATCTAAGAAGGCAATGTTCCTAGCTACCATTAAAAGTAAATTTATCTTGAGAAGTAATGGGTATTTAAATTTTAGTTATCAAAATGTGCTCTCTGTACTAGGTGTGAAATGTTGACTGGCAGACTCAAAGTAACTGCTCACATTTGAGAAGTGAAGCATGTAAGGGCCTCTCTGAACACTGAGTGTTTAGAAACAGTTTTCAAATGCTAATGGCAGCTACTTTCCTTCTTTTTTGAGGATTTCTTTGACTTAGTGAATTTTATTCTTCAATTTAAAGCATGGATGAAGAAGAGCATTCTGACCACAGATTTAATGATGTTTATTTAAAGTGACCATTTTCATTCTCAAAAAAAAAAAAAAAAAATCTGCATCAACAATGACCTTGGACCCCTGCTCAGATGTAGCCCGTGGCAGCTCAGTATCCAAGTAGGTTACTTAGTAAGGGGAACAGGGACGTTCTCTGACATGAACTCACTGGTGGCTCTTTGACCTCTCCTTCCCCCTAAGGAAGGAGCAGCTTTGCTAGGCTAGGAGGACATTTCAGCCAGTCCTGATGAGACCTGATAAACTAGGGTCAGATAGAAGGGGAGGAGGACCTCCTTTATCAGTGGACTTAGAGAGGGGCAGGGAGGAGATGAGGGAGGGAGAGTGGGATTGGGAAGGAATGATGAAGGGGGCTACAGCTGGGATACAAAGTAAATAAACTGTAATTAACATAAAAATTTAATTGAAAAGAAAGAAAGAAAGCAATATAAGGACTTAATTTTCTTATTTGTGAAATAGTTATATCACTCCCCCTCTCTAATTTGAAGTTTTCTACATAATGTGGTTTTTAACGATAGTGAAGCAGTGAAAAGGACAAGACTTGACTCTGTAAGGAAATCTGTCTTCAATGGGATATTTCATCATCTGGTAAAGAGAACCACACAAAATCCAGTCTCTCATCACCTTATATTTAAAATAAATAAATCACCATATCATATTTAAGAAGCATATGTATATGAGAAAATAATGGAATTCATTGGATTATTAAAAATTGAAGTATTAACATTTTCTTTAAAGACTAGAAATTAAAACGCCATAAAGGGTCAACTATACCAAAATAAAACAAATCACTCTGATTTTTTTTCTGCAACTTGATGGGCAGCATTAGGTGTCTGTGCAGCCTTCAAATCAATTCACTCAAATGGACTGTTTCCTGATTTAATGGACATAGCTTGAACTGTAATGCATTTATGTTCATGAACTAGAAGTCCAGCTCTGTAGCTTAACTTTATAATGATTAACTTTTAAGCACGAGGAGTAGAGAAAGAGAGTTTGGCTCCCTTTGTCTTTCTTCTTCCTCCTTCTTCTAGACCAAACTTTATCTTCATGCATGTATTCTTCAAAACCACACAACAGCTCCTTCTTGAGCCTCCACTCAGAGCTAGAGACAGAGAAAGGAACAAAAGAGGACTCTGTATAAGATGAGAAAAAGCATCCATAGAAATCCCTATTGAGTCTGTGTTTCATTGCCTCCATTCAGCTCCTTGCCCACCTCTGTTGGCATGAAAGCCAAAGGGAAGACATTGCTTAAAACATTGCAATTCTTAGCAAATAAAATTCTCTCCATAAAGGAGAGGAAAGAGTAGACTATCCTCCATGAAGATAATGGAGCTGTCTAAAGATACCCTGAACTTGGAATGTTGTTTAATTAAAACCAGTGAATTTGGCGGACGATACTTTTAGGGCAATGATGAATGTCAATACTTATTCATTTTCGTTATGTCTGAGAACCTAATTTTTCATGGATAGCTATTGCAGCAGACTGCATACTTCATTTCATGAATTATATTAGTGAAAATGAGATCATTATAGTAACTTTTACATACTAAATATCTTTACACACCTCATTTAAAATGATAATCTTCTTTGGAAAACATTTACTTTTTCATGCATAGGACCAATTTGTAAAATCTCAAAGATATTTTTTGAGTAGATTGTCAATGTCATTTCCAAATGATATTTCTTTATTGCTAGCATACTGAAAGTATAGATTGCTGCTAGCCTTCACTTATAAATCCAATATTTTATAGGTTACATCCTAAGGTCTTAAAATACTCAAGTGTTAAGAATATTACATCAAGATCTTCCTGACTTGTCAAAAGCCTAGTTTTTCTTTTTTTTTTTTACATTTTCTCTCTCTCTCTTTTTTTTACATTCTTTATTCATTACACTTTATTCACTTTGTATCGCCCCTGTGGTTCCCTCCCTCCTCCCATCCCAATCCCTCCCTTCCTCCACCCTCTGCATGCCAGCCCCTCCCCAAGTCCACTGATAGGGGAGGACTTCTTTTCCTTCCTTCTAATCCTAGTCAAGTAGGTCTCATCAGGAGTGGCTGCATTATTTTTTTCTGTGGCCTGGTAATGCTGCTTCCCTCTCAGGGTGAGGTATTAAAAAACAGGCCAATCAGTTCATGTCAGAGACAGTCCCTGTTCCTATTACAATGAAACCCACTTGGATACTGAGTTGCCATGGGCTACATTTGTGCAGGGGTCTTAGGTTATCTCCATGCATAGTCCTTGGTTGGAGCATCAGTCTCAGGAAAGACCCCTGTGCTCAGATATTTTGGTTCTGTTGCTCTCCTTGTGGAGTTCCTGTCCTCTCCAGATCTTACTGTTTCCCACTTCTTTCCTAAGATTCCCTGCACTCTGCCCAAATGTTGCCCATAAGTCTCAGCATCTGCATTGATAGTTTGCAGGCAGAGATTTTCAGAGGTCCTCTGTGTCAGGCTCCTGACTTGTTCCTTCTTTTCTTCTTCTTCTGAAGTCCATCCTTTTTGCCTTTCTGGAAAGGAATACAGCATTTTAGCAAGAATCCTCCCTCTTTATTAGTTTCTTTAGGTGTACAGATTTTAGTAGGTTTATCCTATATTATATGTCTATATGAGTGACTATATACTGTGTGTGTCTTTCTGTCTCTGGGATACCTCACTCAGGATGATCTTTTCCAAATCCCACCATTTACCTGCAAATTTCATGATTTCCTTGTTTTTTTTATTTTTGAATAATATTCCATTGTGTAGATATACCACAATTTGTGCATCCATTCCTCCACTGAGGGGCATCTGGGCTGTTTCCAGCTTCTGGCTATTACAAATAAGGCTGCTACAAACATGGTTGAGCAAATGTCCTTATTGTGTACTTGAGACTCTTTGGGGTATATGCCTAGGAGTGGTATAGCTGGATCTTGAGGAAGAGCTATTCCTAGTTGTCTGAGAAAGCACCCGATTGCTTTCCAGAGTGGTTGTACAAATTTACATTCCCACCAGCAGTGGAGGAGGGTTCCCCTTTCTCCACAACCTCTCCAGCATGTGTTATCTCTTAAGTTTTTGATCTCAGCCATTCTGATGGGTGTAAAGTGAAATCTTGGGTAGTTTTGATTTGCAATTTCCTGATGAAAGCCTAGTTTTTTTCAACCAGGCTGGCCTCAAACTTTTGGTAGTCCTGCCTTTGACTCCTCAGTGCTGGGATAACAGTCATGAACCATCACTGGTAGCAAAATTCTTATTTTATTGATGTTTTACCCTTCAGTAAAATATAAATTTTAGTTACTTTATATGCAATGTGTTTAATGTTTTTAACTAGAAATGGAAAGATTATCCAATGACATTTAGGTGATGGAGTAAGAGGAAGACTTGAATAAGGCCTGTTCTAATGTTCTGGCTAAATGATTCTCAGATGGCAACAAAGTATGCTTTTCGGAATACAAACCCTATACTAATTCATATCTACTATAATCCAATATTACAAATTTACATCTAATTTCAAGTCTTCTATGAATTCAATTAGAATTAATTCCACCTCATTTTGAACACATTATTGAATACATTTTTCAAGTCTAATTCTGATCCTGGTGATTTGAGATGATTTGTGTTTTAGAAACATTTATATGCAAGTTTGGTAGAATATCAAATTTATCTCATTGCATGTGGGGCTGAAGTAAAATGAAAATTTCTCTAATTATAAAGGTAGATGCAGACTTTTACTGTACAAACTTTATAATTATTTGTTTATACCTAGAGTATTTAGACAGAAGACATGTGTAAATATAATTGAGAGAGCAATGAAATAGCAATATTAAAAAGAAAATGAAATAGAAGAAACCTCCTGCTTTATTCATATTATACATGCATAAATAAATTTATACTTTTAGATCTGATTTATGGATATATAGTTATAGCATTCCGAAGGACTAGAGTTGGCAAAATGAACTCATTTTCTTTTCTCTTTTTACAGCCCTGGAAATCTGATCTGTAGAGTAATTCTCTCCCTCAGTAAAAGCTACATTAGATCCTTGTGGCTGTCCTGAATTACAAAAACACCCCTGGTATTTGACTCACTTAAACTTTTCAGCCTTGAAACTGGTGGGTATATCCAGAGTGACAGTAATAAAACCTCCAAGCCTAACTTTCAATGGAGGCTCTGCACCTCCTCACTGGTCATGCACCAGAAGCAGGATGTAGCACAAAGTTAGGGCAGGAGAGACTCCACTTCCAAGTTATCTTTCTTTCTCTCCTCATTTGTTTACATACTTTATTTTGGATTGCAGCAGGCCCCAGAGTGGAGGAAGAAAACTGAGGGAACCTGAAGAATTCTAGATCCCAAGACTATTGTGCCAGCTTCCATTCATTAGCTGTCTCATTCAGTGGGAGTCAGAACTGACCCTCTGTCCTTTGCAGAATTTCTGTTCCACGAAGGGCTCCTCAAGCAAACATTTGCTCTGTTCTTTGCCCATATTTCTCTGACAGGAAATTTTGGATCTCTCTCCAGAGACTTCTCTTGGAATTTGGCTGCCTCGGACACTTGTTATGAGATAAAGTACAACTTAAGATGACTGTAGGCCACATGTGTGTATTGGCTTACCTTCAGGCATTTTGGTCCATTTCTAATTATAACTCATGTTAATTTTTTAAAGAGAGCCTACTATGCTATTATCTCCTATGAACATGTTGTTTATAATGATAGCCAAAAGTTCTCCATGGGATCAATAGCTCCATATCAGTAACTAATGAATTCATTCAGAAGGAAGGCACTATTATTGTTCCCAACAATAGAGTCCTCTTTGCTTGTGCCTCTCCATACATATCTTTTTATTTAAAGATTATGAATAAAATAAATAAATCCTCCACATGAGAAAAAGGTGTTAAGAAAAATTATAATGAGATTGTGTCTTCTATTTACTTCAACACATATCCAGAGCAAACTATAAAATATCTAGACCATAGGTGTAGCCATTGTTTCCCTTCAGTAGCCTAGATTTGATACACTGTGTTTTTACTAATAAAACCTACTTAAGACTGTTCCCAAAATCAATATTATTCTTTTCAAAGCCCAGGTTAGAAAGACAATACTCTCCTCAACAAGATCAGTGCTTTGTATATCACAATGATTTGGATTATTTTGTGAACAGCAAAGGGAACTGTATTAATTAGAAATATTATCTACCACAAACAGAGATATTCAGATGTAGCCAGCTCAGGACCTTGAGACAAAAGGTGTTCTAATCTTAAGACTCGTGTATTTGTAAAGAGAGAAGACGACAACAGAGACAAGGGGAGGAGGCCAAGCAAAGACTGGGGAGCTAAAGACTCAGAAGGAATATCAGGAGGCACCAGAAGCCACAAAGTCATAGTGGTCACTCTCAAGCCAAGACAGGACCTTGGTATTGCTGACTGAAGAGAAGAGAAAGAGGAGGTAGGGACTGTGTTAGATAAACTGGATTCAGAAGGACTCTGTGACCTCTCTTGAGTACATGCAGGCAGCACTCAGGGCATCATGATGTGAGGAGAAAATACTTTGGGCAGAGGAAATGGCAAATGAAGGAAATAATGGCCAGGGCACTGCATGGTGTGAAGCAGGTGGAGAACAGGGATAAAATGAGTGCAGATAATCAAAGCCTGTTCAGTACTCATGATCTTGAAGTTCAGTTTTCCACTGAAGCATTTCCATTGAGTCTCTCAGAAGTGTCTACTACTCATGTGCACGTGGACAGGTATAAATAAGTGGTTCTCAACCTTCCCAACGCCAAGACCCTCTAATACAGTTTCTCTCATTGTGGTGACCCCAAACAGAAAATTATATTCATTGCAACTTCATAACTGTAACTTTACTACTGCTGTGAACCATAATGTAAATATCTGTGTTTTCTGATAGTCCTAGTCAACCCCTGTAAAAGGGTCCTTTGACCTCCAAAGGGCTGGTGACCTGCAGGTTGAGAACCACCGGTATAAATGAAAGGCTAGAGACATGGTGCAAGCTTCAGTAAATCCGCAAGAAAAAAGCAAAGATGGCTAGGCATACGCACACATTAGCTTTATCTATTTTTGTCCCTTTCCTTTGATCTTGGCTCCGTTTACTATGACAGTAGCTATGACATTTTTCCGGTATAAATTTGTACGATGACAAACATAGAAGAGTACTTTTAAAGATGATCAGCCGGTTCTCCTCACTTTACATGCATGATTTGCTCGGGCTTGACACTGGAAACAGAACAGAGGGAAAGCTCCTTAAAATGAAATCACTAACAGGAAGTGATTGAGAGCATACATACAAGTGACATTATAGGGACTGAGCAAGACACATACACGCACACACGTGACCATGTGCATAAAAACAATTAATGAAAAAGATGCCATGAATTTGAAAGAAAGCAAGAAGGGATAAAAAGCGGAGGTTTTCAGGAAGGAAAGGGTAAGAGGAAATGATATAATTACATTATTATCTTAAAATACAAAAGAAGTAATTAAAATATCAAATCACTGCTGCTTTTCACAACTCCTTTGGCACACCAACAGTCTTTCTTCTCCCATCCTTATATACAGGACTCAGTTTCTGGCACACACCTAGTAGTTGAAAAGCACCCAGATTCCAACTTAAGAACTTGTGTTCTGGAACATGTAATGAATAAACAGTTCAAACATTAATTCAGTGTCTCTAACCTAAAACGAAAGAAACAAACCATTAAAATAAAGATTAAAACATGATTTTCATGAGTAGTTCTCTCATGCTGATACATTGAAATACACAGAAACACCTATCCTTTTGTAAAAGAGTCGTTGAATTAAGAATTGTTGTAGAAATTACTATTTTCACGAGTATAATTTGCATCAAATATGAGCAATCACTTTTTAATGTTTTATTATTTTGAATGATGATAAATGATGATAAATAATCTAGTGAATATTGGCTTCTAACCAGGATAGATGTATCATTGAAGATATTTTGAAGGTAAATGCCATATTAACTAATTCATTATGAACTTCTTTAATGTGTTTAATGATTTATTCAGTAAATACTGTTGCCTGTTCTATATATTATGTAAGTACTATGGTGATATTATAAATTAATATCATTTATATTCAAAAGAAACTCACTATGATGAAAGCAGACATGCAAATTAGCAGTTTTGGAGCAGCCTAGCAAATGCTAGTGCGATGATGACACAGTGATAAAGCATTCTGTGAATGGGGGGAAGAAAGAACTTCAGATGTTGCCTCCTCAAAGAAGCAGGGCTTGAAGTGGAGTTAGGTTAGTTGCCCACAGCCTATCAGGCAAGAACGAATAAATGAAGAATCCCGAAAAATAACATATAAAAGTTCGCAGAAGCCTGAACTAACGCACACAGTGTGTCATAGAGGGCCGTGGAGAATTAACTTTAAATCTGAAATGTAGAAAGCCTTACAAGCTAAGCTATGGGATGCTGCAATCAAGTGAAATATGAAATTTCATAGATCAATGAAAGATAAAAATGATCTGTCTTCAGGCAGACTACATTCCTGCTTTAGGATACAAATGCATTTTTCCCCCCTCAGCTGAAGGTTCGGTCCTCCAGATTGTTCCCGAATTGAAACTGTCACTCAGGCTCTGTTCTAAAACTTCCACCTTATGAGAGCCTTTTCCTTTGCTGTAGGCAGAAGAGGTGCTGCTCCCCGAGCCTTTTCTAACCTTTTCACTTTCTTTATGTGTAAAGCTGTTGCATGGGGAAAAAACAAACAAACAAACAAACAAACATAGAATAAGCACCAGATTCACAACTTTATGTTAAACATATATTCCTTGGATTTCTTGACTCTTCATTCTTGTAAATTAGGCTGAGAAAAATAGTAGAAATTGCCAAACAACATTTGGTGTAGTGAGGACTCCAAGGAATAGCTTGTTGGCAACAGCCCCTCTATTCTCTAAAAAATGTTTTTTTCACTAATATCCAAATGTATATGATAAAAGCAGAAAAAAAAAAAGACCTTTTCAGAGATGTTAGTGAGTCATCCCAAAAGGATAAACCTAGTGCAAAATTAACAGGTAAAATGAAAAATAATGCAACATTTTGGGCAGAATATAAAAGATATTTCTAAATACTTGAAGACTATTTCCTTTGTAAATTTTTCTAGCCTTGCAGACAGACCTAAATGGTCTCCAGAGACAAAAACAAAGAAATGAATTTCCATTGGCTCTACGAAAAATTACATTTTTATTTACCATTTTCTGTAATGTGGGAATTTGGAGGGGCATTTATTTATAAATTAATATTCTTTAAAACTTTAGGAAGTTTTGAAGGGCAAATGTAATATTTTTATTACTTTGTAATCCATAAAATACCTTAGTGAATCCTTGAATTCTGCAGTCCCACACTCAAATAAACTCTCTCTGCCCCTTGCCTCTTCAATTTCGATTCAACAATCCCCAAACACCTATTTATGTCAAATGAAGGTGATATATCTTTATTTCTAGTTCTCTTACCACCTGCACTGTTGACAAGAGAAATGACATCTTAAACACAGCCTAACACAGGAAATCCAATTGCGGGGTATTAAAAAATATATATCCAAGAAATTTACTTTTTACTGAGGATTTGTAGTTGGCATGATTTACAAGTTGAAAACAGATCACCGTGAGAAACCGAACAGAAGGATATAGAATGCTTTCAGAGCTGTTGAGAGGAAACGTAGCAGGCCTAATTTGTGCAGTCATATATGGAGAAGACTAGAGCAATTTCAAAATCAAACATTATTGATATTAAGCAGCGTGGTGGGAGCCTTGCGTCTGAGGATCTAGTGCTGAGACAACCAAGGCAGTGCTGGCACGCACACCTCCTGGTTAAACTGACAAAGATGTGCAGTGGGGAAATCACTCTCGATCAATAAAAATGATTGTCAGGACTTGTTCTCAGTTCTATTCTAGCTTTATGTTATCATTTTTTTCTCTCGATGTCAACTTTGTAACTAGGTTACATGAAATTTATCTTTTTATCTTCATAAATTTGTAGTAGCTTTGATTTTTCACCTAAATTTGACTGGCTTCCTTCACGTCCAGCTCTACGCTGATATTCAATTGTCTTATAAATTTCTGGATAATTTTCTTGTTCTGCGATCTAGTAAAGGAAGTTTGAAGACTAAAATCCTATAAAACAATAAAATGATTTCCATTTATATCAGTGCCCATCTTATAATTTCTCTTAAAGAAACTTACCCTGCTTTAACGTTAAGACTCATTCTCTTTGATAGATTATAGAAGAGACAGTTGTGCCAAGTTCTTACAATCTTTGTCCAGATTTGAACCATCTGGTGCTTTTAAATCCCTTAAAATTTTTAAATGTATTAGTGTCAGCTGATTTCGCATTTAATCTACCAAGCAGTTTTCTCTTCATGTTCACTGATAGCTATGTGTTCCTTTTCTTCCTGCTAACATCGTATCCTTCGTCCCTTCAGCTTTTGTGTGGAACGAAAAGAAAAGTTACAGTCTCAAAGAAAATAGTTCAGAAGCCAAGCTGAGATGATCTGAACATTAAACTGTGGGTCTGGAAGAAAGATAATGAAAAGACCCGTGTTACATTTTATGAGTTCAGTAGCTGATTACGTAGGAGTTAAAAATATTTTTTATTTAATCTAGAATTTCAAAGAGTCTCACATTTAAGCAAATGGATGGGTATCAGTGAATGAATAAATTACATGAATTACTTTTAGTACTTTGAAGATAATGCATTTATGTACTTCATAATTACTCTATGCACATGTTTAAGATAATATCATGTTATAGGGATATTATAAAATACACATATTTTGATGAGACGCATAGAATAAGATCACTAGCAGCCAGAACATTCTGCGACCTCTATGACTCAGAATTGTTAAAAGAAAAATATACCTTATGAAAGAATGCCTGGGCATCTTCGAACAATATTAAAATTATTATGATAAGTGCTACATTCTCATTGTCTTCAAAGCTCACCAGCATGTATATTTAGCAATCATTTGACAAAAGAAGCATAACATTAAAAAAATCTCAAAATATATTTATCCAAATACTAGGAAATGCATTTAACTGTACCTATTTCAGAATCTAATTCATTCAATTTCTTCCCACAGTTTACGTGGCCCCACAGATTTGTTCACTATTGATGAATGTAGAATCCCCAGCAGCCAAGTAAATGATGAGTGGTAATAGAGGCCTGTCTATACTCCTGGCACCTGGGAGGTAGAGACTGGAGATCTCTGGAGTAAGCTGGCTAGACATACTAGCCAAATTAATGAGTTGTGATTTCTGTTGACAGACCATGTCAGGAAACAAGGAGGAAAGTGAGCAAGGATGTAACATGAGCTTCTGGCCTCCCCACATATATGCACATAAGTACATGAAGGTCTGCACAGACACATGTATTCGCATGTGAACATGCATGTACGCATATGCACACGTACACACACACACCTCGTGTGTAAGATGAAAAAAATATTAAAATTAAGCTGGATTAAAATGAAGATCATCAACATAGCATTATACAAAACAAGGTACTACTCACTTTTTAAGTTTGAAGAGGTAATTGAATGCATATACCGAGAAGACGAAGAAGATATTAGAAAAATTAAGATGTACCTCTTAGAAGCTGAGGAAAAATAATATTAAACAAATATCTGCTATTATGACCAGAGAAGTAAAACACAAGCAAATTGCACTTAATAGGTTTTCTGTATGTACGGGTACATTAAAATTCATTAGATGATTTTAAAAGACTTGGAATTCACAGAATGAAAAGTGGGAAAGTGGACTATTTATTTAAATTTCAAAGAGTGGAGGGGTGAAAAGGAAACAGAAAAGCTATTTGATGTCATAAAATCAAAGTATCTCAAATTTTTTGCAGTGTCTAAAATTTTCTACTAAGAAAGGCCTGAAAATAAAAATATGATAATGTTTTTTGAGCTTACTAGATTATGAACTATGATAGAAGAATGAAAAATCTAAATAAATAGAAAAAGAAAAAAATGGCAACTCAGATATTGATATTTGAGCCACAAGACACTGTGTAGATTGAGTACGAAGAACTATTATGTATCGGGGTCCAAATAGTATCATCCTACTATACTTTATGGATAGGCCGAATATAATAACAAAAGTACTGGGAATTCTCCTTGGAGAATCTATTAAGATATGTAAAACTTAGGAAAAAATTTAAAAGTCACAGAAAAAAAATAGATATATTTCTCATGTGTTTTCTTGAGCCTATCAAACTTCTCTACAGTTTAGAAGCTCCATGGTTATGCTGGAGCAATGACTTGAGAAAACTTTTTTTTAAAAAAATTTCTATTAATTACACTTCATTAACTTTGTATCCCCCCCTAAACCCCTCCTTCCTCCCCTCCTAATCCCACGTTCCCTCCCCCTTCTTCGTGCATGCCCCTCCCCAAATCCACTGATAGTGGAAGTCCCCCTCTCCTTCCTTCTGATCTTAGTCTATAGATCTCATCAGGAGTGGCTGCATTGTCATCTTCTGTGGCCTGGTAAGACTGCTCTCCCCTCAGGGGGAGGTGATCAAAGAGCAGGCCAATCAGATTGTGTCAGAGGCAGTCCCTCTTCCCATTACTATGTAACCCACTTGGACACTAAACTGTCATGGGCTACATTTGTGCAAGGGTTCTAGGTTATCTCCATGCATGGTACTTGGTTGGAGTATGAGTCTCTGGAAAGACCCCTGTGTTCAAATTTTGTGGTTCTGTTGCTCTCCTTGTGGAGTTCCTGTCCTCTCCAGATCTTACTATTTCCCACTTCTTACATAAGATTCCATGCACCCTGCCCAACAGTTGGCAGTATAAGTCTCAATATCTGCTTTGATAGTCTGCAGGGCAGAGCCTTTCAGAGGCCCTCTGTGGCAGGTTCCTAACTTGTTTCCTGTTTTCTTCTTCCTCTGATGTCCATCCTCTTTGCCTTTCGGGATGGGGATTGAGCATTTTAATCAGGGTCCTCCGTCTTGATTAGTTTTAAGAAAAATGTTTAAGCAGATCTTTTTCCCATTCTGTGTACTTTCATGGCCATGAATTTCACACAGAAGTACTGTATAAGAACTAAAGTTCTTTTAAAAAGTTCTAGCAACTGAAATGATCTAAGACTCTTGTCAATTTAGCCAAGTTCTGCTTTTGTTCAGAGTTTGCTATTCTATTTCCCTCTCTGTTGGATAAAGCCAGAATTTTAAAGCATTTGCTTGCACATTCTCTGCAGTTGAAACTCTTTTCTGACTTGGATTTTCAATTCTAGTGATTGGACTCTGACTGGGCAAAGCCACGCAATCACTGGACTGGACCAGCAATGTCACAGGTAAGGTACACATCAACTTACAACACCTGTAGTTACCTTCACAAGACTTACATAATATCAAACAAGCCTGTCAGACTTTCAACAGGAGTGGTTGGGGTGGTCCCTCCAACTCTAGATGGAGGAGTGATTGGCAGTGATGACTTCATAGGGGTATTACCCACTTTGGAGATATGGCTGCCATTAGGATATGCATGGTTCCATACTCATGAGTATATGAGCAGAATTTGGCTTGGAGGTTATGAATGAACAAAAAACAAGGACATGAAGCTGAAGAGTCATAGTTGGCAGCACCAGGGCAGTTGAAGAGAGTTAATTGATGTATGTGATCAAAATACATAGGAAAATGTATGAAATTTCCAAAGAATAAATTTTAAGTCATTATTTAAAAATAAAGCTATTCAGTATTCATGGATGACCCCCTTGTAACATAATTTAGGCAATGCTTGGAGGAAAAAAAATATAGTCTATACTAGTACAAATGTTAACACACTATAGAGTGAAACTTGAAACCTACATGAACTTTTAAATAAAAATGAGATACAAATAAAAAAGCTAAGGTTGATAAGAGGTAAGGAATTACTCACAAATTCATTTTAATTAAAAGTCTGAGGATCTACAATATGCAAAGCAAATCAACATAATTAGATTGTTTTTTTCTATGTAAAGGAAATAAGCATATCACAAACTTGTCCTTGAACCCACCACAAAGCACATCAACATCACCTGCTCTTATCATCACTGTCACCATCATCATTCAGACTCTTACCCATCGCTGCCTCAAGTTCTAAAGAATCTAATTTCTTTTCTTAAATTCATGCTCATTTATAAATATCTCAATGTCTAACAACATATATCTCAATATATGTATATATATATTACAATTCTAAGTCATTACTATCAATATATGTATTATTTTTATACTTATATATGTATTTAATATATTTTATATTATATTATAATAAAAGAGATAAAAATCTATATGATTCCATTGATTCATCAGTTTGTGTCTATGCCAGTACCGTGAAGTTTTTATTACTGTTGCCCTATAGTACAGCTTGAGATCAGGAATGGAGATTCCTCCAGAAGATTTTTTATTGTACAGGATTATTTTAGCTATTCGCAGTTTTTTTGTTTTGTTTTGTTTTGTTTTTAGATATGAGAAATATACTGAGAATTGTTCTTTCGAGGTCTGTAAAGAATTGTGTTGGTGTTTTGATGGGAATAGCATTGAATCTGTAGATTGCTTTTGGTAGAATAACCATTTTCTCTATGTTAATCCTACTGATCCATGAGCATGGGAGATCTTTCCATCTGTTGATCACTTTTTCAATTACTTTTTAAAATTTATGTATTTTTTATTTATTATAATTTATTCACTTTGTACCCCAACTGTAACCCCTACCTCATCCCCTCCCAATCCCACCATCCCTCCCTCATCTCCTCCCATGCCACTCTCCAAGTCTACTGATAGGGGAGGTCCTCCTGCCTTTGCATCTGACCCTAGCCTATCAGTTCTAATCAGGACTGGCTGCATTGTTTTCTTCTGTGGCCTGGTAAGACTGCTCCCCCTTCAGGGGGAGGTCATCAAAGAGCCAGCCACTGAGTTCATGTCAGATAGAGCCCCTATTACCCTTACTAGGGAACCCACTTGGAGACTTGGGCTACATCTGTGCAGGGGTTCAAAGTTATCTCATGTATGGTCTTTGGTTGGAGTATCAGTCTCAGAAACAGTGGGAACTAGAAAAGATCACCCTTAGTGAGGTATCCCAGAAGCAGAAAGACACACATGGTATATACTCACTTATAAGTAGATATTAGACATATAATATAGGATAAATATACTATGATCTGTACGCCTAAAGAGGCTAAGCAAGAAGGAGGACCCTGGGTAAGATGATCAATCCTCATTCAGAAAGGGAAACAGGATAGACATCTGAAAAGGGAGAAAACAGGTAACAGGACAGGAGCTTACTACAGAGGGCCTATGAAAGACTCTACTCAACAGGATATAGAAGCAGATGCTGAGACTCATAGCCAAACTTTGGGCAGAATGCAGGGAATCTAATGAAAGAAGAGGGAGATTGAAAGACCTGAAGGGGACAGGAGCTCCACAAGGCAAGCAACAGATTCTTCAATTTCTTTCTTCAGAGCCTTGAAGCTTTTTTCATACAGGTCTTCCTCTTGCGGGTTAGAGTCACCATTAGACAGAACTTCTGAAACCATAAATTTAGCCTTAATGAAAACAATTTAGTGAGCTTTGACATTGTGCCAGACAATGTACCAGGTCCTACCACTGCAAAGATAACATGACACGGGTACTGTGCTACACATTGTCACCCATTCTAGCTGTAGAAGACAGATTTGAAAGCAAGGAAGTGTCTCAGAAGTCACAGTTCCACAAGAATATGTGGAAACATGACTAACAGTGGTCTTTGTAATAGGAAAAAGCAGCTGAACTTATTTTTAAAATAGCGTTGTTTCCAGGGTTCTGTCTTCAGGTAAATAAGTATAAACCAGATAGACAGAGGGCTGTGTTTTAGACAGAATCTTGAGATGGCCTAGGCCTGAAATGTGGTAGAAGACTGTTTAGAGCATTGTCTGTCCTTGCTTTAATATGAATGTCACAAATTTCAGTTTTGAAATTTCTGACTTTCCTAATATAGCAAGGGTCTTGTTTTAATATCTGAGTGTTGTAAAGAATCCACATTATCTTAACTTCCCTGGGATATCAACCTTATAAGCATATGAAGGGAGATGTCCATTGTAGGCAGGCTGTCACCTTGAAGTGATAAAATGAGGACAGGAGACAGTATGTTCTGTGAAGCTATAGTAGGCAGAGCTGTGCAACGCCCCCCCCCCCCCACAAGATTTCAATGTCTAATCAGCAGAATCTCCGAGTTTGAGATGCTATGTGGCAAAGTGAGGAGAAGTTGAATATGGAACTTAAACTGCTAAATCAGCTAAGTCTAAAATAAGATCTTGGATTTTCTGGATGGTCTGGAATAATCACAGGAGTCTTGAAAAGTGGGAGTCTGAATTACTGTGATGGGATGCATGAAGGACTCTGACAGGTATCATGATTTTGGATACAGAGCAAACCAGATAAAGAAATAGGAGTGCCCCACCCCCATAGCCTCCAGAAAGAGCACAGACTCTAATATTTGGACTGTAACTAAGGATAATCTGTGTTAGAAGTCTCAACCCTAACTGTATAAATGAGTGTGGTCTACAAACTATCATCTCTGTGTTATTTTTATTACAGAAGCAACAGGAAACAAAAAAGAAATGCTCACATAAGCCTATATATCAATAGTGTTTGAATATCTACTGAACTGCTATCATTTTCAAAGCATGCAACTTCTCTGTACATCTCTGACAAGGATTTTTAGGTGAGACAGATTTCTTAACATATGGATAGAATTTTTGTGTCTGTAGTCAATCAAATGTCAAGTTTTCTGTTCATTTCTACTTACAAAAATCAACTCACAATATATACTTACTAATAAGGTTAATAAGGTCTTTAAATGTAACCTAGGACAATGACTTTAAAGTCACATGGACATGAATCAAATCACAACCCCATTCTTGCTGATGTTAGTTAAGTAATTTACAATATGAGGACTTCTATTTCCTCATCTATAGAAACAAACAGAAAAATATTAAGCAGGGCTTCATAGAGCCATACCTTGAGAATATGATTGGATGTAAATGATTATTAAGGAAATCATTCTAAAAAAGACAGTTACAGAATAAGCAAGATAGGAAAATAAGTGATTTTAGACCAAATCCTAGCTTCAGTAAGATTTTGCAAGGGAGCCTCAAGGCGGATATTATGTCTGTGATTTTCTTGCAACTAGCGGAGGCAGGCTTCTCTTCTGCTCTCTTGGGCAACACTTGACAAATGCATTGTGAGAGTGAAGTTAACTTCCAGGTGCTTCCTCAGGAGTTTCTAGTCTGGAACAGAAAACATAGAGTAGATTTTCAGGCATTCTTTCCGAAAGGGACACAATATGAGAAGCAAAAGCATTCAGAGATAAGGGAAAAACTATTCCAGCTCAATCACAGGGACCTGTGTCAGCTAAATCATAGAATTCTGATTTTCTCTCTGTCTCCTCTCTTTCACATGTATGTATGTATGTTGGGGTGTGAGTGTGCCTGTGAGAGAGAGAGATGTACACACACACACACACACACACACACATATATGCACTGCGTGTCTGGAAGCCAGAGACCAGCTTAGGGTGTTGCCCTCCTCTATTGTTTTGAAATAGGGTTTCTCACTGAATCTGAATTTCATGCATTAGGTTAGTTTGGCAGGATCCTCCTATCTTCATACTCAGACCCCCAAACACTAAGGTTGTAGGCTCAGACCATCATGACTACTCTATGTGCTAGGGAGTTCATGCTTGCACAGCAGGCAATTTATCAACTGAGTTCTCTCTCTCCAACCTCTCATATCCATTTTTTTCATAGTATATCCTGTCTAGTGTTATGTTCAGTACAAAGAATGCTGTTAAGAAATTCTTCCTTGACATATAGATTTTTAAAAATGCAAAACCATTAAAGAAAGGGAAGGATTAGTAAGGAAATATGCAAGATCCCAGAAGTGAAAGCAATCAAATTAGTGGAAAGTTTACAGTTGTGAGATCATACAAAGGAGATTATTTCTGTAGTATTCACAGAGCAAACTGTGAGACTACTATTTGTTTTCTCTTTTAAACGTTAATCTGCTTAAAATCAACCAATCAGCAAACAATATAGTAACTTGATGATAATAAATCTGATGCAAAAATTTATCTTCCTCTTCCCCTCAACTCTAACCACCTTGAGAATAACTGTAATGCTTTTTCATAGAAGCCATCAATCATTATCTTTGCTACCTTGAGTCTCTATATTTGACAATATGTTCAATTCTAATAGCACCTTTGTAGGCGTAAGGTTATTGTGTAATACAAAAGCTGATTGCTGTAGCCCCAATATCTACTTGCAAGCCTTGGTTCTGAGAATCTCCTGTCTTAATGTTATATTTAACTCTGCTCCCCAAAGGTACCCTGAGATGTCAATGAAACAGATTACAGCCAACTGTTGAAGAAGGGAGAAAATAGGGCTGGACATCCTGCCGGAGGAGTTAGAAGAGGAAGTAGGGGATTGAGTCACAGGCAGAGGTCCCAGGAGACACCAGGAGAGAGAGCTTAGCAGGGAAGCTACAAAGTACAGGAATCCTGGAGTGTACACTGGGAGAAAACCAGATTAGCATAGAGGGTTAAGATTAGAGTAATAACTGCTCGGTTCTTCTGTGAAATGTATTATAAACAGATATAAGGAGTCTTGATTATTTAGAAGATGGCCAGGTGGTAAGAGTGAGATCTCCACACAGCTCACTTTAATTCTGTATGAGTTGAAGACTACCAGTAAGACAAAAAAAATATATAGTGATATTGGAAGAGATAAAAATTCAATGAATAATTCACCCCACCTAATGGGGTGGGCTGTAAGTCATATCAGACCTTGTTTGGTTACTCCCACAAGTCTAAATGAATTGATTTTCTTTGCTCAGGTGATAGAATGAGATGAAAGCCATACCCAAGCAGTACTGATACCTTGTGGTAATTTTAGAAGTACATGCTAATGTCTATAATTTGCCCTATATTTAACACAGTGATGCTATCTAATCCTCTATCATAATCAATAAAGACACAGATACCTGTTAGATTTTTATAATAGCTTTATATCACCTGGAACAGGACAGATATTAATCCTTTCAACTACCTTTACTTCTCAGCCACATCCCAGGCTACCCCCCATCCATAGTTCTTCATCTGAACAATTACTTTCCATGCCATTATTGCAGTCCTTCTCCTAGCCCGCTTGGTTCTTTTTATACCCCATGGCAACTCTGCTTTCTCCTTTCTTCTCCATCTCTCTCCTCTTCCTTCCCATGATACTCTCACATGCCCAAAAGCCAAACCTGGGCCACACATCCTCATCCACCTTGCCCAGCTCTGTCAATATTTTATTGGTCAAACAGAAGCAAAAGAAAGGAAAAGAAAAGGCCGATTGGGAAGGGGACTGGGGAGGGGGAGGAAGCAGTTGATACTAGAATAGATAGTACTAGACCAACTCCCAACACTACATGGCTTGGACTGAGCCCAGAGTGTTCTATCTAACTATCCCTAAGTTGGGCCTGGAAGCTTCTAACCTCCATATAGTCTAATCTTCTGCAAACCTGGACCTTGAAGGCTTCAGATTCCAGCCTCTAACTGCTAGCCTAGGCCTAGAATGTTTTCCAACTCCAAGAATTACTGCTAAATAATTTCCCTTTCCAGTTCTTTTTGAACCCTGGCTGGCTGGTTCAACTCAGCAGTTCTGGCTCAAACTCACCTCCAAACTGACTCAACTTGGTTTCTCTCAGCTTCTAACTGAATTGCTCTGCTTGGAAAAAACTCCATGAAATGAATTGAACTGCACTGACTGCATGAACTCAACGTCACTGAATGTCCTGCACCAAACTCAAGTGAACTGTACTGAACTGACTGCATGACTGTATTCCTGTACTGTAGTCTCCTCCTCTGTACTGTACTCTCTCTTTCTTTCTCTGTGATGCTCTTATGTAGCCCCCCCCCCCCCCGAGAGAGAGAGAGTTGGGCACATCCTTCCATTCATTCTGTCAATACATCTCTGATTCATCCCTTGGTCTGCTCCTCCCTCAATTAGATGTCATTGTTTGGGATTAAAGATATGTACTAAATGTGTATCTGTATTACAGCCAGAAGAATCAAAGGTGTGACATGTCTATATTCCAGCCAGATCACACTTAGGTCTTTGGATGTGATTCCTTGGCAGAATAGCTGCGTTGCCAGATTAAAATTCCTTTACACACAAGTTTTGTGCCACCATTGCCCTAGCATATTTTGATGGCTGGACAGCTTGGTAGATTAAAGGGTCCTAGGTTGATATTTATGTTTCTGTTTTGGTCTCCTGCAGAGTACCTTTTGGTACCAAAGGCCGTGGAACATAGGGGTGAAGGTTCTATGTAGGCACTAACTCAAGCTCTCCATATTTGATGATTTGTGTGGGTGTTGTCTTCTGCAATGAGGCCTTACTATCTGTTTTTAGAGAGCAGCCCATTGTCGACAGTCTGGATTGCTTGGCTATTTCCATGGGATTTCTTTGACCAACAATGCAATTTGATGTAACCTTGTCCAAGTACTGGAACCTTTGTTTGGTGACTCCTTCTCCCCCGTTATTTGCAGACTGCATCATGATTACATTTATAGATGTTAGGAAGTCTCCACTGTATTAGATTTCCATGCCACCTTGCAATGCCTGTCCATTCCAGTTGTCTCTCCCTCCATTCCCTCCCTCAGCTACCCTCAGCCCATCTGATCCTCCCCACTATAGCCCCCCACTTACAGTCCACCCATAAAATCTCTATTATATTCTAGTTTCGTCTCCCAAAAAGAGCTATGTGCCCTCTCTATCCCCTTGTTCTATACCTAACCTCTCCGAGTCTGCACAGTGTAGCTTGTCTATCACTTACTTAATGGCTAATGAGCACACGTAAGTCAATACATACCATATTTATCTTTTGGGGCCTGGATAGGAGAGTAATAAGCACACATTATATAGATGTATGGAGTTTGTAATTTAATAAATGAAAATTAATAAAAATAACTAAAGAGTTCTCTACATCTAAAATCAAATTGAAAATCTGTAAAGTTTGTTTCAGAAACAAAGAAATATGACATGTTTATTATCTTGATAAAAAGCATTTGATAAAATCTTAAACCTATTTTTAACAAGTACTTGGTAAAGCTGGGAGAAAAGTAGTTACTCAAAGTTTAGAGAAGAACTTTTCTTATGTTTTCATCTTATAAACAGGAAAGGTAAGAAAAATCTTTTTTGCCACTTTTCTATATAAATCAATGGAAAAACATAAACCAGTAGTTAAAAGAGGGCATGTGCATTTTAACCAGGTCTATTTTCTTAGCAGCCTAGCTCTGAGTGTTTCTAAACCGCTGCTTCAGAAAACTCTCAGCCACCATGCTGTAACTGGGTATTGCTGTTGTTGTTGATGTGGAGATGGAATTACAATGTTTGTCCCTTTCCTTTTCTCCCTCTAAGCCTTCCCATATTCCCCCATGCTCTCTTTCAAACTCAAGTCCTCCTTTTTCACTAATTGCTATTGCATGCATATAAGGATATTTATACACAAATATATGCTTAACTATAACATGTTCAATTTGGCAAAAAAAAAAAAAAAAGAAAGTTTACTGGGGTATAGTAAACTGTGCTACAGTGCTTACTTAGCATGTATGCAACCAAGCTTTTTGGCTACTTTCTTGGGTTCTCGTAGTCAGGGGCTGTGGACAACCTAAAGCAGCCCCACACTTGGGATTAAAACAGAAACATATCCACATAACATAACTGGATTTTAAAGAAACCAGAATCTCTCTACACATATACAAGGTATTAAGTTATAAACTAAGCATTGATATACATATATACACATTGATATATATAGATAGATAGATAGATCTATAGATATACATATACATAATACATATATCAGTACTTCAGTGAATTTATAATATATATATTAGTGTGTGTGTGTGTGTGTGTGTGTGTGTGTGTGTGTGTAGTAGTAGTAGTAGAAGTGGTAGTAAATAGAAAAGAGACTTCTAAACAACACAGAGATAACCACTATAGAAAGCAGCCACTACCTATGGGAATATAGGATAGCATTCAAATTGAAGGAGGGAATAATTTACAATAGCCATCCCTTTGCCCTCTCCTCTTACTCTGACAAGACAGAAAGTCATATAGTTCAACCTCACTGGTGATGATACAACTACAACTCACTCCATGGTCAAGAAATTTGTTGAGATGTCACATAGTTTGTGCTAATATACCAGTTTCGGTGCAAAATAAAACTTTCTTTTTTGTTGTTTTCTGTTTTGTTTTTAAAATTTATTTTTCTTAAATACAGTTTTTTTCACTTTTTATTCCAGCTGTTGCCCCCTCCCTCATCCCTTCCATATTCCACCCTTCCTCCCTCATCTCCTCCCATGCCCCTCTCCAAGTCCAGTGATAGGGGAGGTCCTCCTCCCCTTCCATCTGACTCTAGTCTATCAGGTCTCATCAGGACTGGCTGCATTGTCTTCCTCTGTGGCCAGGTAAGGCTGCTCCCCCATTAGGGGGAGGTGATCAAAGTGCCAGCCACTGAGTTCATATCAGAGACAGTTCCTGTTCACATTACTAGGGAACCCACTTGGACATTGAGTTGCCATAAGCTACATCTGTGAAGTGGTTCTTGGTTATCTCCATTCATGGTCCTTGGTTGGAATATAGGTCTTAGAAAAGACACCTGTGCCCAGATTTGTTTTGGATCTCTTTGTGGAGATCCTATCTCTTTGCTCTTCTTGTGGAGATCCTTCTAGGTCTTTCTATCTCCCGCTTCTTTCATAAGATTCCCTGCAACCTGCCCAATGTTTGGATACGAGTCTCAGCATATGCTTCTATATCCTGCTGAGTAGAGTCTTTCAGAGGCCCTCTGCGGTAGGCTCCTATCCTGTTGCCTCTTTTCTCCTTCTTCCAATGTCCTTCCTGTTTGCCTTTCTGAATGAGGATTGATCATCTTACTCAGGGTCCTCCTTCTTGCTTAGCTTCTTTAGGTGTACAGATTTTATGTTTATCCTACATTATATGTCTAATATCTACTTATAAGTGAGGATATACCATGTGTGTCTTTCTGCTTCTGGGGTATCTCCCTCAGGATGATCTTTTCTAGTTTTCACCATTTGCCTGCAAATTTCATAATTTCCTTGTTTTTCCTTGTAGTTGGAAACTACACCCCTCAATAGCCACTAATAACATAAAGTACCTTGGGGTGACTCTAACCAGGCAAGTGAAAGCCAATTGAAAAAAAACTTCAAGTCTCTGAAGAAAGAAATTGAAGAAGATATCAGAAGATGGAAAGATCTCCCATGCTCATTCATCGGTAGGATTAACACAATGAATATGGCCATCCTGCCAAAAGCAATCTACAGTTCAATGCAATTATCATCAAAATATCAACACAATTCTTTACAGTACTTGAAAGAACAATTCTCAAATTCATATGGAAAAACAAAAAAAAAGAGAATTGCCAAAATGATCCTGTATAATAACAGATCATCTGGAGGTATCTCCACCCTTGATCTCAAGCTGTACTACAGAGCAATAGTAATGAAAACTGCATGGTACTAATATAGAAACAGAATGATGGATCAATGGAATTGAACAGAAGACCCAGAAATAAAGACCCACACACCTACAGATACTTGACAAAGAAGCCAAAACCATACAATGGAAAAAGACAGCATCTTCAACAAATGGTGCTGGTCTAACTGGATGTCTACATGTAGAAAAATGCAAATAGATCCATATTTATCACCCTGCACAAAACTAAAGTCCAGGTGGATCAAAGACCTCAACATAAAACCCAGTGCTCAGTGCCTGACCCTAGGAAGCTGGCCACTTGGCAGAATATAAATTAGTATAAAGCTTCATTTTAAGTTTTCATGTAGTCAGAGAAGAGCCTAGGTATTTGGCGTAGGTATTCATATAATATTTAATGAGGCTCATGAGTCTTTATTCCTAGAGCATAGGGCAGGAGGAAAAACTTACAACATCATAGAGCAAGCAGAAATGTGTCTGAATGAATTTAACACTGTCCACTGACAAAGCCTAACACTGTGTCATTGATAAATGTCTTAGTTTGCCTTTTGTTGCTGGGATAGAGCATTCTGAAGAAAAGCAACTAGGTGAGGAAAGAGTTTATTTCATCTTATAGTCTACCTTTGAGGAAATGTAGGGCAGGAACCCAAGACAGGAAGCTCTAGGCAAGAACCAATGTCTAGGACACAGAAGATCACTGTTTCTTGTTTGCTCTGCATGGCTAGTTCAATCTGCTTTCTTATTCCACCCAGCACCACCTGCCTGGGGTACTACAAAGCCAGTGGCCTGGGCCCTCTCACTGTTCCACATCAATCATTAATAAAAAAATTTAATTAAAAGGCCCTCAGATTTGCTTATAGAGACTCTGACAAAAGTATTTTCTCAAATGCAGTTCCTCTTCCCCCAAAAAATCTAACTTGTGTCAAGTTGACAAAAAAAAACAAAAAAACAAAAACACTAACTAGGATGATAAGGGAGAAAGATTTAGAGATTCTGATCCCAGTATCAGGAAACAAGGCAAAACAGGGTGGACCAGGAGTGGAAGAACCTGGAAGGACACAGAGTTCCATGGCTATTCTGGCTTGAGGAAGGTATGAATGAGCTTCTTAGGGAAAATGGCTGCTCCATTGTTTTCCTTTTCTCCCACAAAAGGAGCAGGCCTAAATTCATGCTCAAACTATACTGAATCCTGGTCTGACACATGGTAAGTTATATGGGTAGCAGGGATGAGTTCAATGCAGTGACTCAGTACAGGGATGACAACAAGGCCACGGGGGTCTGAATCAATGAAATCATTGTCACATTGGTTAGACATAAAACTTTGCTAAGATATAAAAAAATTTAGCTCTGTAAAATCCAACTCCGTGTGCCTACCTGTAAAGAAGTACATAATATAAACATAACAGAACACCTGGTATACAATTAGAACTTTGAATATTAGCATATTCATTGGTGGTTATTTGTAACTGATGTTAAACAATTGTAGATTCTGTTCACCATCAGTTTTCACTTAGAGTGGTGCTTTATAATCCCCAGCCTAATTCTGCTTGAGAGTGGGCTTTCAATGGCAATCTTGCTGACTCCTGAGCATGCCTTAAGGCAATGGGCTGGAGAACCCCACCAGCCCTAGCCAAGCCAACTTACTGGAGATCCATTTTCTCAAGTGGAAAAGACACAAAGTTAATTGAATTCATCCTTTTTAAAGATCTTGACTGAAGATCTTTGCTAACCTCTCCATGGGCGTTGAGGGAGATGAGTGAAGGAAAGGAGAAGGAAACTGCTATTCAAAGCCAACCACCCTGTGCTAGACAATACTTTACTTGCATTCCCTGATTTTCTCCTCACTGCATCATGCCTCATTACTGTTGTTAACTGTATTTAAAAAGAAGCAAAAGAACAGGAGGGAGGGAGGGAACTGGGTGGGGGAGGGGTGAGGATCAGGTGTGGGAAGAGGCAGGGTGAGAGGGCCAGGAGAGAGAAGTGAAATCCATGGAGGCATCTCTGGGATGAGCTGGAGACCTGGGAAGAGGTGTGGGGAAGGCTCCTGGGGAGCCTATGGGGATGACCCTAGCTGAGACTCCTAGCCACTGCAGATATAGAGGCTAAAATGGCAACCTCCTGTAGCCAAGCAGGATTTCCACTGGAGGAAGGAGAAAACAACCATACCCACAAAACCTTCAACCCAAAATTTGTCCCACCTACGAGATGTGCAGGGATAAAAATGGAGCAGAGATTAATGTAATGGAAGTTTTGGTTTCTTTAAAAATTCAGTTATATTGTTTAATTTTAGTTAGGTCATGGAATAGTTTGTTTTCTCCATCTTTGTTGATTGAAAGTTTTGCTGGGTATAGTAGTCTGGGCTGGCATCTGTGGTCTCTTAGTGTCTGCATGATATCTGCCCAGGTGCTTCTGGCTTTCATAGTCTGTTGAGAAGGAGGTGATGAGGGAAGCAGCTACAGCTGTAATACAAAGTGAATAAATTATAATTAATAATAATGATGATGATAATATAAAGAAAAAGAAAATTAAAAGCAAGGTTTTGAATTTTTGTTTAAAAATAAAAAACTCAGTTATGTTATATCAATGTTTTCAATCCCAAGTGAGAGATAGTTTGGGTTTTGGTTTGTCTACTACTGATAATTGTCTCCTGCTCCTGCAGGGTGTCATCTTTGTCTGTTGGTAATGGCCTACCTCATGCAGCATGAAGAGGGGCATTGTCTAGGGTCCAGAGAGAGATCATGTGGCAGTTTGGAGAGACACTTCCTGGCACAGCTGGAACAGGAGACTGATCACTGCATTTGCTTGTAGCGAATTGGTATAGCACCCAGAGAACCCACTGACTCTAAACAGTCAGAAGTAAAGAGCTCTGTGCCCTCTCCCTCCACTAATGTTCCCTCTCCTACCTAAGGTTGGAGGGTTGAAAGGGAGAGGCTTTAAGAACCCCAAATAGAGCTGAGTTTTTTGAAACAGTGCAACAGATTGAGGGGATGGCCAATCAATGACTTGCCCAAATTGAGACCCATCGCCTGGAAGAGAGCCAACTCCTGACACTGTTAATGATACTCAGCTATGCTTGCAGAGAGGAGCCTAGCATAACCGTCTTCTGAGAGGTTTCATCCAGCAGCTGATGGAAACAGATAAATAGACCCACAGCCAAACTTTAGGCAGAGCCTCACAGAGACTGAACCACCAACCAAGAGCATGCATGGGCTGGACCTAGGCCTCCTACACATATGTAGCAAATGTGCAGCTTGGTTTCCATGTGGGTCCTCTAACGATTGGAGAGGGGGCTGTCTCTGACTGTTGCCATCCCTTTCTCCTAGCTGGGGCTGCCTTGTCTGGCCACAGTGGGAGAGGATGCAGCTAGTCCTGCTGGGACTTGATGTGCCCCCCCGGGGGGGGGGGTTGGTTGGTACCCACAAGGGGCTCCCCTTCTCTGAGAAGAAGGGAAAAGGGGGATGAGGGGCTGTGATCTGGATATAAAATGAATAAATGAAAAAGAAAAAAACTCAGAATGAAAAGATAGAGGAGGAGAAGAAAAACAAGAAAACGGAGAAAGGTGGAACAGCTTGCTAAATACTGAACTCTTGAAAAGCCCCAGAGCCTGTATTCAAACCTCCTCTTTTCTGTTTGGGTCGGCTAAGCCTTTTAAACTGCGCTGCTTCCCTCCCACACTCCATCCCAGACATCAAGGATCCTAACTGCTGATGATTCCCATGCTCTGATTTACAAAGATGAGTGGGTGAGGCCTTTTTTTTTTTTTTTTTTTTTTTTTTTTTTTTTTTTTTTTTTTGTCTGAAACGTATTTCAAAGTTAGGCAAATGAAATTTAAGCTACAGGAACTTAAAAAAAAATCACTCAGTGTTTCTCAGGAGAACTCAGCAGCCCTGCCCCCTGTGCCCTGCTTAGCTTTTCTCCTGGCTGTAAATTTGGAGAAGGGGGGGCACTGAGCCGAGTTCGCGCCTCACCTTCTTGCCTTTCCTGTCTGATTACCTAAAGGCTTAGTCCCCAGGTTCAAACTTGACTCCTGTGCAGGTTAAGTTGTCCATTTCTATACGGAGGCTCTCACTCCAATTATCTCCTTAGCCCCTCCCCCCACCTCCTCTCCACTTTTCAACTAGGGCAGGTGCAGTCCATCCTGTCTCCACTCAACCAACCCCTCTTAAGTTTCTTTCCCAGGGGACGCATAGGCTTAGTCTGCGGATGCTATTTCACCTTCCTCCTGCAGCCAGGACGACCGGACGCCTTCCTCTAACTTTCCCTTGCCGGAGGGGTACTTCTGAGAAGTTCGCGAGGACTGTGAGACTGTAAAAGTGAAGAGAGCCTAAGTGGAGTCTCTCGCCACCCGCTCTGGCTGCCAGGCCATCCGCAGTTTCACCCTAGGACTCCGAACTCTAGCGTCCCCGTAGCGGGATGGAGCCCCAGCAGGCTGGCAGCGCCACAGATGGGCCACCAGGCACCGGGCTCGCCAGCGGGTCCCCGAATTCCCGTTTCCTTCCGCGCTAGGAAGTGTGCAAGTCGGGGCGTCCTGCTGGCAAGCAGCCGGGCTCTCAGGGAAGCTGAAGACAGGTCCACCCTGGGATCGGGGCCCTCTTCGCCCGCCTGCCCACGCCGGGCCTCAGCTCCCCTCCTTCCCGGCTCCTGCCTCCTCCCGCAGGCTGCGGGGCGGCTCAGGGCCTGCCTCTCTCTCTCTCTCTCTCCGCCTTCACTACCGGGTCAAGCCGCGGAGGGAGGGAGGGAGGCGGCGGCGAAGCCCTCCCTGGCTCTCCACCCGGTGCGCGCGCCTCCTCCCCGGGCTCGCATCCCCTTCCCCGCCCGCTCGCATCCTGCCAGTACAGTACAACTAGTACTCGGGCACACAGGCGCACACGCGCACACACACGCGCTCCCCAGCGCTGCCACTGCAGCTGCCATGGATATCGGCTAACAACACAGAGGCCGGCGAGCGCGCGCGCGCTCCCACTCGCAGCACGCAGGAGTGGCCCCCGGCATCCCTACCCTCCTCCCCACCCCCACGCCACCCGCTCACCAGCTCGGCCACTGCTCGCGCTGGCTCGGCCGCTGCCACCGCCGCTAACGCCGCCAACGCCACCACAGCTTCCTCCGCTGCGGGGCCACAGCCTTGAGTGTCATTCAAGGGACAGCACAACCTCACCCAAGATCTCTTACCTCTGCCCAGCCGTCCCTCTCATCCTCCCCCTTCCTCTGCTACACTCCATCCAAAGAAGAGGGAAAGCGCGGAGCAGAGAGGGAGGAAGGCAAAGTCTGCTACCCTTGCCCCTTGGCCCCCTCGCTCCTCCATCCCGGTTTTGACTCCCAAGCCCTCCTCCCCAAAAGGACCCTCAGGAACTGAGGCGACTCACCCTACTGCCATGTCCAAAAGCTTGAAAAAGAAAAGCCACTGGACTAGCAAAGTCCACGAGAGTGTCATTGGCAGGAACCCGGAGGGCCAGCTGGGCTTTGAACTGAAGGGGGGCGCCGAAAACGGACAGTTCCCCTACCTGGGGGAGGTGAAGCCCGGCAAGGTGGCCTATGAAAGCGGCAGCAAGTTGGTGTCCGAGGAGCTGCTGCTGGAGGTGAACGAGACCCCCGTGGCGGGGCTCACCATCAGGGATGTTCTGGCCGTGATCAAACACTGCAAGGACCCCCTCCGGCTCAAGTGTGTCAAGCAAGGTGAGCGCAGCTTGCTCGGTTGCTTTGCCTGGCGGTGGGACCCCCGCGCGGGGAGGGCAACCTGAGGGTGGGCGCGCGCGTGTTGGATACGGTGTAGCCTGCGCCACAGCGGGGTGGGGTCCAGAGAGCACTGTAACTATGAAGGGGACGGGGACATGAGTGGAACCGGAGCCGGGGGCTGCTCGGCGGGCTACGCCAGGTGGCCGTGTGGCAAGCAAGCAACTTAAGTTTGCCTAGTTGGACCCTCCCCCTTTGGTAGGTGCTTGGCCTTGCCTGACCTCCCCTCGGCGCCAGGGCCAAATAGAATGTGCGTCAGTGGCGTCTCCACGGTGGACATAGAGCTTTCGGGGAAGGAAGGAGGGAGGGGGGAGAAAAAAAAGGAAGATGAAGCAACTTGAGGTGCAGGGGTGTCATGAGAGGAATTAGGAGAAGCTCTGAGCCCTGGGGCAAGTGCAGAATGCTTGGAGTTTGTCCAAAGCTGGTCTGGAGACACCTTGGTCCCCAGCGATTCTTCAGGGAATCTCTGAGCCACTGTCTGGCGAGGAAGGAAAGGGACAAACTGGTTTGGATGCTTTGACCAGTGTTCCCTAACTTTTCCCCTGCTTCACTCCTCAGTCTTTCTCCCCACCCCTCCCCTCCCCTTCCCGCCACCCCCGCCCCGCGCCCCATGGTCATGTCATGTGGGCACCTCGAGTCACGTGTAGACTGACTAACCCTAGAGATCGCCCCTAGCCAGCAGGCGGGAGGAGGCACAGAGCCTAAGAAGCTGGAAGCTGGGAGAGCTTTCTAGAGTTGCAGGGGAGGCAGACGACGGCTTAGAAGGGTTCTCCAAAGTATTATTCATTGACTGGGATTTCCTCATTGACTGGGATTTCCTCTGTGTTTGGACTCTCCTCTAGCTTCAGATCTGGGGGCGTGTTTGTGGCATGGAGGTGGATAGAGATGCAAGCTGGTTTCAGCTCAGGCTCTCTGTGTTCTAACCTGGCTTTGATGAGCCTCTTCCGGGCTGTGATGCGGATTTAGAGAGAATGGAATCCTGCTGAATTCTCCACTGTCTTTGCTTAAAAGAAAATTGTGGCTCCGAGGGAGGGAGGAAAGATTGGGATAAAAGTTTAATTAGAGGACACTTTTAACAAAATGTAGTGTTCCTTTGTATTCCACTCGTGGTGATACAGGCTTCCTGGGTGGACTGGGTGGATAGATGTGTCTCACGCATATAAGCATTATTGCTATGGCCGTTTGTTGTCTGTTGTTACTTTGTCCTGCCCCAATGTTGAAATTCTGAGTATCACTGTATTCTGAATTGCCACACTAGCTGTGATCCATTATGAAGAAACGCCGTTGAGCAGTTGTTTTTTTTAGCATAAAATTAAGCTGCAACGAAATGTTTCAAAGTAAACAAGAGAGAAAGAAGGTTCATAAACTTCTCTAAAGCTGTTTATAGAAGAAAACATCCTCAATGGAATTTCTTGAGTATCCATAATGTATCATTTTATACCACTTAATGTAAATATGCAGTATTGAATGACGCGGAGGAAGATGGGTTAAATATTAGAGTACCCTGGTATTTTCCAATGAGACATACTTTGAACTCAAGTTCAGAGAGTCATGCCGACGTATTTTGTGTCATGATACTGCATAATAGCAATTGATACAAATGTGAAGTTAAAGTTAGTGTCCAGAAATCTGCTATGATTAACCAGCGACCATATTTAAAATGGTAAGGAACTGAAAAAGATACTGCTTTTTAAACATTTGTTTTGTGTGGTCTATGTATGTATGTTTGTGCATGCCCACTTTTTCCTGATGGAAGTCGTAGAACAGCCCGTGCGAACCAGTTCTTCCCTACTGCTCTGAGGCCACAGAAATAGAAATTAGCCCTGTGGGTGAACCTTTAACTGAGATCAGTCTCAGCAGCCCAGGTCAACACAGTTTCACAGGTGTTCTGTTGTGGTCCCCACTGATCCCACTCTTCTTAAATGCTGCATTTTATTCTCATGCCTAGATCTTGAGATAGACGTTGGCCAGCTTTCATACTAATAAACAATAAGTATGCTCCCCCCAAAAAAGAGAATCGATTACCAAGTATTAGAAATTTAGTAATTGAAATCTACAGAGACACTGGGAGAGCGAAAACATTAAAAACTGTGCAAACTGAGAATCTGAGGTAAGAAACGGAATTTTGCCTAAGCTGTGATGATGGGAATGATAAATCTAGGGTGATTTTGGCAAGTCTTTACCTTGGGGAAGCAAGATCTCCAACAGAACAAAGCTGTGAGCAGTGTTGTAAGGTGACAGGTCCCTAATTCTGGATTTTCGCAAAGAAGCAGAAAGACCCAGAGAGGATGATCCCTGTCCAGCCTTGATCTTAGGTAAGGTTGATCCTGATCAGCAGCTTCTGGGTTGTGTTTTGTTTGGAAGAATAGAGCTGTTCAGAATCAGGGAACTTTTTTTATGGAGTGAGACACTGAGGTGAAAATCTTTTCACAGTAGATGTTAATCCTTCGTTTTTCAGCCTCTGAGTGTGTAGTAATAGACATTGGCAATGATTCATCTATTGAATTACAATAAACAGATATGGATAGATTAATTAATTAATTAACTAATAGCTTTTGGAAAGTTTATAATCCTCTTATATATTTATTTAGGTGGAATTATTCATAATTATTCTCTTATGAAAATATTTTATCAGTGGTGGTTAGATTTGTTTAATTGTAATTATGAATAAGTAAAAATTACAGAATATTGAATATAGAGTCTAGGTTTCTTGAGTTTTAGTAGGGTATATTTACACTACACAATATGTACTGTCATATTGTGTAGACATTCTTGGCTCAATAGTTATATTTCTGGAGGAAAAACAAGAAAAACAAAATAAAACAAAACAAAAAACTAGCATACTCAGAGAACTTAAGCCTGGCTGGATGTTTTCCATCTTTTTATTATTTATTTATGTTTCTCTCATGTGCATTGGTGCTTTGCCTGAATGTACATATGTGTGAGGGTGTCAGATTCCCTGAAACTGGACTTACAGAAGTTGTGAGCCATCATGTGGGTGCTGGGAATTGAACCCGGGCCCTGTGGAAGAACAGCCAGTGCTCTTAACCGCTAAGCCATCTATCTCTCCAGCCCCCGAGAGTTAGATTTTTTAAAAAATATTAATGAGATTGATTTTAAAAGATTTAGTTAAATATTGGACATTATACAGGAATCACATCGCAAAACTAAGGGAGATTTTGTTAGAAATTGGATGGACATATAATAAAGGCACTAATAAAATATGCCCATATCAATTGCAATATTTACCCAACTTATACTCACTTTTTTACTAACTTTACACTATAGTCATCATAGTTTTAAATTATTCTGACTTGTAGAGAAAGCATGAAACTACTATTTTAAGGCCTACTAAAGGAGACAGATGGTTATAGTTTTTCTAACTGCCTAAATGCCTTTGAACTCATTTAAAATAAACAAATTTTCAAGAAAATTAAACAGATTTCTCTTTTTATGTCAGTCTTTAAACATACAGAATAAGCTGTATATGAAAAATACCATTCATATTTATTGGTGATATCCTGTTGATTTTCTAAAACATTCTTTTTGTTGATAATAAACTTTTCCTACGAAGAGGTTTAATTAGAATAAGCAATGCTGACTGTGCTCTCATTATTTCATAGAACCCTGTGACGAAAGCTTCTTGAGCGATTCTAAGATATAAATTGAAGCATTAAAGGTTCTTTTCTTTGTCTTTTCCTTTTAAGTTTTCTGCTAAAGTTCAGAGCAGCCATTTACACTGTCATGTTGCTGTCCTACATTCCTTAGGCTGTGGTTCCTGACGCTGCTCAGACCACACGGGGACCTACATAGCCTGGATACACTTTCCCATTTCATACCTCACAATGGAAAATAAAAGGCAAAAACTTTTACAATTCTTGCCGTGTGGAAGATGGGCCATCAAAAGCCTTTGAACTTCACTTTTAGGCGAGATCGACATCACTTCCTCTCCTATTGCTTCTTTAACAGACACTTTCAAAGAGAAGTAGACCGGCATTTATGAAGAGCCACACTTTCTTCCTCACTGACTTCAGGCTAATATCGCATGTTAGACTTCCAGGCTGCCTTTAATTTTAGAAAGTGAAGTCCAAAGTATGTCAAATTGTCTGCCAGTAAAAGTTGTTTTTATCCCATAGAATATGACTTATATGGATTTGTATTCAATAATAGTAAAATTGCTTTAATATGCTGATATTAATATTTATCCTAATATTTATCCAGTGGTTGGATTTACACCCAAGGCCTTCTATATGTTTAAAAAATGAACTGTGATCAAGAGGAATCCACAATCTTGATAGTAACTGTTTTAGAAAAATATTGATTAATAAACAATTCTGCTTATGTAGAGTTTGTGAAGGATGTGATTTTTCACTGTCTGTAGACAGTTTTTGTTTTGTTTTGTTTTGTTTTGTTTTGTGTTTTACTATTTTAATGGCATGACCTTGAATGTTAAACGTGAGCATTCACTTTTCTCATGTGTTTGCTCTGAATGAGAATAGTTTGGGGTGAAATGCCAGCTGAAGAATCGTAAGTGCCACCATTTCTGCTCTTAACATTTACACTGTGTAATTCTTTTGGCACATTCATTATGCTCAGTTTCCATTTTAGTTGCTTGAAACTCACACATTCACTTTCATAATGAGAGAAAAAAAAGTTTGCACATTTGACATGTCTTCTTGCTTGCAGTTTAAACAATGACTTTCAAGTGCATATCAGACCGTGGTGGTGGCAATGTTTCCCTTAGGAGGTGGGAGAGATAAGTGGTAAAACGTGCAGTCTTCCCTACAGATTATCTGGCTTGGAATCCTGAGAGTACTATTTGATGACAGTTATATGAACAGTTTTCTAAGTGGGGGAAGTGGCAATTTCTTAAGGATATGAAATAACAGCTGGGAATGTAATCTCCTCAAATTACTCCCTATCCTGTATAAGACCTTGGATTCTAGCCCCAGCATTGCCAATAATCATTAGCTAAGTTACATATATAAATCACGTCATGGTTTGCAGGTAGTAAGCACTATGTAAATTTTAGCAAATTTTATTCTAAACATGTTGGTCATTTTGAGCCTCTTTCATTAGTTTTAACCTTCAAGATATTTTCCCAATATGTTAAAATTACATGTGTGTGTGTGTGCATGTGCGTGCGTGCCTGATTCATGTGTGTATGGGGGCAGTATATGTGAGTGAGTTCCAATGCTAGTGAAGGCCAAAGATATTGGGGCCTCCTGGAGTTGGAGTTCCAGGCAGTTGTGAGCTACCTGATATGAATGCTGGGAGTCAAACATGAGTCCCCTACAAGAGCACCATGTGCTCTGAACTGCTGAGACATCTTTCCAACCCCAGGTTTTTTGATACTTTGCTCTTCATGGTGATAAGTTAGATGAGGAAAGGAAAAAGAGAAATAACTAATGTCTAATTGATAGGTAACACAAAATTAATTTGTAGACTTAGCATTTTCTGTAGAGTAAGTTCTGTTTTGTTAAAAAGTATTTCTTTGATGAATGTTGCCATTAAATGCAGTGAAACACTCTTTCACCTTTAAAAAGTAACTTTAACTGATATCTTTATCCCAGGCTTTAGATCAGTGGTTTTCCACATTCCTAATGCTGTGACCCTCATGTTGTGGTGACCATCCCCCAAACCATAAACCTGTTTCCATTGCTACTCCATAACTGTAATTTTGTGACTGGTATGGCTTACAATATAAATATCTGTCTTCTCTGCTGGTCTTAAGTGATCCCTTTGAAAAAGTCATTTAACCATCAAAGGGGTCATGACCCACAGGTTGAGCATTGCTCCTTTAGACAGACCTTATTTTCTTTTTTTTTATCTCTATAATTCTAATTTATTTTTTTAATTTCGTTTTTTAATTTTATTATTTTTTTTATCAGTTACATTTTATTAACTCTGTATCCCAGCCGTGTCCCGATCCCTCATTCCCTCCCAGTCCCTCCCTCCCTCCCTCATCTTCACCGTGCCCCTTTCCAAGTCCACTGATAGGGGGGACCTCCTCCCCATTCATCTGATCCTGTTTTATCAGGTATCTTCAGGACTGGCTGCAAAGCCCTCCTCTGTGGCCTAACAGGACTGCTCCTCCCTTCGGGGGTGGGGAGACCAAAGAGCCAGTCATTGAGTTCCTGTTAGAAATAGTCCCTGTTCCCCTCACTTTGGGAAACCAATTGGTTACTGAGCTACCACAGACTACATCTGAGTGGAGGTTCTAGGTTATATCCATACATGGTCCTTGGTTGAAAGTCAGGACAGACCTTATTTTCACCCTCAAGATTATTCCTTTCTATGCATATTTTTTTGGAAAAAGCTGTCAAACAATTGACATATTGAAAAGTTTAATTTGGACAAGCATAGACAAGCATCTCATCCTGAGATTCATTTAGTTTAAACACATATTTATGCTTCTTACATGCCATGGTAGCCAGATAGACTATATAAATAGAACTTTTACTTCATAGGTACAAATCAAGGTTCTCTTCAAGAGGAACTATAACAAAACAGAATTAATAAGTCATCAGTGGTCAGCAATGCATAACAAAAGAAATTACAGCAAATACAGCAAGAAATACACAGGGTGTTTGTAACAATGGCCGAAGCGCCCAATATAGGCAAATGTCTGTGTGAACAGATGTTCCTAAAGATGATCATAGCCACAATGTCCCTGTGGATAACACTCTCATGACCCTAGCACTACTTGAATTAATCCCACCAATAGCTTCAGTGACAAATATTGATTCTTAAATCGCAATTAGCCACAGCCTGCTGCCTTCTCATGACAAGAAGCGGGTAAACAGGGTCTTAGAGCTTTCTTAGGGTTATCACTCATTTTTTTCTTTTAACCTCAACTTTTTCTCTTTCATCTCTAATGTCATGCTAATTACTTTGATAAAAATGCTACACAGACAATTTAGTGATAAATCCATAACTCCTAAAGCCAGTTAACGAACGATATACACAGGGGTGTGTGTCTGGTTGTACAACGTCATGTCACCAGAGAAAATCAGCCCGAAGTTCCGTACATTATGGGCACTTAATTCAATCCTGTGACGCAGTTGTGAGAGTAATTCTTTAATGAATATATAACTTGAAGCTGAGTTTCACACATAGTTCTGACCATTTTAGGTAGTCTGGAATAAACAGTCAACGCTTCCTTCTTTGACTACTGACCATTACACCAACGGCACCCAGAAGAGCCTTTCCCAAAGCCAATTAGTATAATATTTTTATATAAGTTACTGGATTTATTTAAGATATTGTATAGATAATTGGCTTTCTGTGCCTGAGAAAATATACTTTCTAGTTACGTGTTACATGAATTTCATGGAGGTTTTGTGTCATTTGAAACTATTTAAAAAAAAAAAACACTTTATCAGAACCATAACAGTTATTATATCCAATAGAAATACACACACATGTGGAAGCAGTTTAAGTAAGCTTGATGTACAAAGAAAAAAATTCTTTGTCTTTATTGATATTTCTAACTATAAAATTTGTGAAAATGTTTTTTTAATTTTTTAATTTTTATTTTTAATTACACTTTATTTACTTTGTATCCCTGCCTCTAGTTCCCTCCCTCCTCCCCTCCCAATCCCTCCCTTCCTCCCCCTTCTCCACTCATGCCTCTCCCCATGTCACTGGAAATGTTTTTGATTCTGGTAATATCACTTCATGATATCTATATCTATCTATCTATCTATCTATCTATCTATCAGGAAGTATCAGGAAGAAAAAGCATTTAATGAAAAAAATTTAACTGAGTACTTTTTCAAGTGACACTTTGTTTTCAGGTGTTTAAAAAAAAACAAAAACAAAACAAGCAAATAAAAAACCATGTTTCCCAAATTGTACACTGAAACAGGATGGATCAAGGACAGCACAAAAACTGTTCATTCCACACTGTCACTAAATCAATCATAGAGAACGAGGAGAAAATATTAATTGCAAAAAGTGATTTTATGTTGGCACTGAGTGTCCATTTTAAATATGAGCTGCATTGCTTCTCCTAATAGTTTGCATTGGCGTGCATAAGAAGTTACTTATTTATCTGGCATACACTTATGCACAGGATAGTGACTACTGCTAGAAACCCGCAGATTAACCTAGCAGCATACAAAGCTGATTAAAATCTGATTAGCTGGTTTCAAACAGGAGAAAATTTCAGATTTGAAATATCCAGTATTTCACCTGGATTCTGACCCCCAGGCCTGAGTTTGCTTTTCATTGTAGTCCACTGTGTAATATATAAAGCATGCTTTTACTGGACAGTGTCTTGAAAACTAGCAAGTGCTCAGGCTGCAAGCATTACTGAATCCTTCCAAACAGCTTGGTTCTTTTCTAAAAGCATACTGGGTGCAGATAATTCTAATCCTGTCTTTGTAGCAAGTCTTGTACCAAAGGGGGTATGGTCTTAACTAAACAGAAGGAAACTGATCCTCCTTCTGGAGGAGCAAGAATGTTGTCAAAGATGGTTTCTTTTGAAACGTTCCTAACTCCCTGTAGCCAGACCCCACCCCCCTTCCATATTACTTAGAAGCATCTATGCTTTCTTTCTCTTTACTTCAGTGCAGAAGTTACCCTACGAACTGCAATTGTATTCTGCATCACTGGACACATGGACTACATGTGTCTACAGCCACACACAAATACGAAGAACTCAATTACCAGTGTTTTAAAGAATTTGGAAAATAAAAGGATTTATGGGTGTGAGCATATAGTCTTTTTTCTTTTCTTTTTTCTTTTTTTGTATTTACTATAGATTCTTCTGTTACACAATGTATCCTGACCATGGTTTGCTCTCCCTCCACTCTTTTCATCCCCCACCCACATTCTTTCTCCCCAATATTTACTCCTCCTTTTTTTTTTCCTCTTCAGAAAAAAAAGCAGGCCTCCAAGAGATGAGAGCCAAACAGGACAAAACAAGATACAATAAGACAAGGCAAAAGCCCTCATATTGGACGAGGCAACCCAATTAAGTAAAAGTCATGGGAGCAGTCACATCACTGTGAGCAAAAGTGTAACTCTTATAGTGGCAATCCATAAGACAAAAGAGAGCAAAGAGTAAAATTTCTGTAATGTATGTGGGTTTTTAAGAAATTGTAACATATCAAATTTAAGTTTTCATTTTTCTTCGTCTCTGGAAGTAGACGGTGAGCTGTGTCAAGACACCAGATAACAGTCACATAACATTAAAGGTAATAAGAGAATAAATGGTTAAGGGAACGCTTGTTCATGAACTGAAAAACATATTTGCATAATGTAAATTTTAATTGGTTTAAATATCTTGGAGAAAAATAAAAGATTTCTATCCAATAATATGAATATGTAGCATATTGAAAGTATAGATGTTAAGTGTTTAAAAGAAATGAAATTATGCCAAAACTCTTATCTTTTATCCAAAACAAAGGTAGAAGCATTTAGAAATTTAAAATGAAAGAAAAACTATTTAATTAGCAGAGTTGCTAGAAAATTTTGCCACGAAATAAAGACAGTGCTACTTTATCCAATGTTAGTATTGGAAATGTAAAACCATTTCCTTTTGACCAGTTAACTCACTGTTTATGAACTTGTAGCAGTGCACCTACTGGAGATCCACTATTAAAATGTATAAAAACTAATGATATCTTTGATGTTCCAAACAATTTCCTCAGTCACTATAACGAAAGAAGAAAGTGTCATTTCTGCTTTTTCTCACATTTCCTTTTTAAGTTTTTATGCTTTCAAATTTATTTATTTTTACCTGATACACCGAAGCATAAACATTGCATGTGCCGGAGTGGTACCACTTGATGTGTCAATACAAGAATATGTGTACAATGCGTCTGTCTATTCAAAAAATGTTGTTTTCTTTTAGTGTACCTTTTATTCTTTCTTGAGGTCTTTTCAAATGCAGTGTTACTGTAGACAGTGCACCATTGTCTACAGTAACACTTCCACACAGCAGCACACCAGGCTGCTATGCCTGTCCAACAACAATAGAGTAACTAGGAACTGACCTTGAATTTTAGTTGAGGCGTCTTCATCTCCTCATGTGGAAAGCACCATGGCTCCCTTTATGCATAGGAACACTGACTCCCTTAGCACTGACCACAGAGGCAGGCTGCTTCAATTGAGTATCTTTTCAGATTCTGCTTAGCCACATTATTTTTTGTAATTTATCTTTATTTTTTAATAATCTATTCACTTTACGGGGAAAGTCCCACCCTCCCTCCTCCTTCCCCATAATCCTCCCCTCCTAATCCTCAGAAACAGATCTTCTCCCCTACCGCTTGGTTCCAGCCTATCAAGTCTCCACAAGACTGCCTGCATTCTCTGCAGCCTGGCAAGGCTACCTCCTCCAATTCCCCCACCAACAGCCTCCCCCCCAAGGCAAACTGATCAAAGAGCTGGCAACAGAGTCCATGTCAGAGACAGCCCCTGCTCCTCTTACCAGAAAACCCACATGGAGACTGAGCTGCCTATGGGCTACACCTGAGAGAGGGGGTCTAGGTCCTCTCTTTGCATGGTCCTCGATTGGTGCATCAGTCTCTGCAGTGCCCTCCCCCGCCCTGCTCCACTCTAGCCCCCCAGATTAATTGGCTTTGTTGCTCTCCTTGTAGAGCTCTTGTCCCCTCTAGGCCCTTGTATCCCCGCCATTCTTCCACAAAACTCCCTGCGCTCTAACCAAAGTTTGGCTGTGAGTCTCAGTATCGGCTCCGATCCCCTGCTTGGTGGAGTCTTTCATAAGACATTTATGTTAGGCTCCCATCCTATTCCCTAGAGTTGGTGCGCTAGCTAGTATCTACTTTCTTTCCCCCTCCCCTGTTCTTTCCATTTTCACGCTGTTAGAATGTCAGTTTTATTCAAGAAGGTACATGCTGATGGCGCTGGTTTGTGTTTTCCTATCAGTTTGGCTTCAGCTCAAGGGACTGAATCTCAGCTAGTCTAATCCAGAAAATGTACTTCCATCTTTTCACCAGTGATTTGTTCAGGAAATGGCTTGTAACCCAGTTCTATGGAGTGAGAAGCAAGATGAATTCCTTTAGGGGACTTTCTGAGAAATTTCGTAGTTCTTAAAATAAGATTGGAGAAAAAAATATATATTATTCCCTTCTCTGACTGTGAAAGTTCTTGCACATGGGAGCTGGGCTGGAAGGGGCTGGAAGCAGCTGTCAGCCATCCTGTGATCATGGAGAGCTCTAGGCAGAAATAGGAAGATGGCAGAGCCGAACACTGAAATGACACTGGCTCCTGTATGGAGATCTGGAAAGAGAAACCAAGAACTCAGCCTCTCTCAGAACCAGTGCTGGCATTACAAAGCACAAGATGGTGGTGACATTAGTTTGAGTTTTCTGCTACTCATAGCCCAAGTCATGCTGGTGTATATTAATATAAAATATATTTAATTCCAATATTATGTTGGAGGGAAGCACTGCTCACAGTCTTTCAAAACTTGAAGTTTGGGGAATACATGAAAATTGATTTTGTCACTATGTCAGCTCAGCTGAAATCTGGGTATTTCTCCATTACCTCATCATTTCTGTTTCTGTTTTAAATCTGAGAAAAACTTTTCATCATCTTGAAATAAAAACAAGGAATACAAATTTGTTTTAACCTTATCTGAAATGGAACATATTCAAGAAAGCAAATCAGTTATAAAAATATACCAACAATGCATGCCAAATCCAACTTGAGATATTTTTGAATTACATACTGTTTACAAATATATGGGCCATTGATCCGGGAATGTACGTAATTATAAACTGACTCATCAGAATGTTCCAACTGCATTTATTCAGGACTAGAACTCATTTGCTAAATATTCACAAACTGTTATTGGTAGCCTTCTTTTTGGCAGGCACCAAGCTAGAGAGGATAGATGGATTAATAGAATCATAATTAAGACAGCTGTACAGTCGAGGTCTTCAATCTGTGACACGTCTTGTGTAACTTGATTTCAAAGCTACCAAGAAACGTGTTGTTCATCATGTAGAGATGTCTCTTATGATGCTAACAGAACAATAGATGAAAAAAAATGTGTTTGGGATAAAAATGGACTAGGAGTCCTTAGTCTTCAGCGTCATGAATTCAGTTTGAATAGTGCCAGTCTTTGTACATAGACACGTTCTCATGAGCTAATGTGGCAGGAACCATGCTGGTAATGCCAAAAAGCTTCATGAATTTTGATCACATCTGAAGCATTTCATATTAAAGTGTAATAGTTATGAGTACAGAGGTCTAGAGCAAGAAGGTTTGGATGCTGGTGATAGCAGTGCCCCGTGCTAGATGTGAATTATCTAATATATAATGCACACGTCTACATTTCTAAACCTGATTTTGCAAAACTCATATTGTTGTGTAATATTTTTAAGAATGTTAAAAGGATGATATGTCACAATGCCTATAATATGCTTAGAATACAGTATGAGCTTAATAACTGATTGTTACTATATAGCATTTGTACCATACATTAATATTTAATTTTAAATAATAATATTTAATCCAGTACATTTTCTAAAAGGCATATGTGAGGCCAGAGGTCACCTTTCATCTTTTGGATCTCAAGAATATTCTTAGAGCAAGGAATACTGAGTAAGTAATCCCATGATAAATACAGCAAATGCTCTCAGGAAAAAAAAAAAAGTACAGAGTTGTCAAGACTCAAGCATTCATGGCTTGTGATAAGAACTTCCAATTAGTAAACTCTAGAATTTAACGTAGAAAGTAATGAGAAAAGAGCTTGCAGAACGAGAAGTGGGCCATGCCACCATAAACTGAATGCTAAATCACTAGCCATTGTTACTAAGACCAAACGTTTATGAAATTCTTCCTGCATGTTACAGTGTCCAAAGCAGCAGGCTGAAAAGCATAATTTCCTGTTTTGTTTTTGTTTTTGTTTTGTTGTTTTGTTTTACTTCTCAAATGATTCTGTAGGATGGATATTGTCATTACAAGTAGGAAGACTGTACTTCAAAAGGCCGAGTAACAGCAGAACCAGAATACACACCCTGTCAATTATCTAAAACAAATCTAAAGGAGCCTACACACTGAGTGGGAAATGCTGTAAAGACAAAAATAGTAGGGTCAGGTTTGTTTAGTAATTTTTCAGGGAGTAAAGGTGTCAGCAACATTTTTCAGAACACATTTGGGAAGTGAAGACACCTTAATTAAAGGTGATATCAGATACAGACATAATTTAAAAGCTCATGGGTGTTAACAGAAAAGGTCCTAGGGGCCTTCAATCGTAACCATGATGGTAGGATAGAAGAGGCGGCTGATCTGGGAACTGCATAGGGGGCAAAGCTATCAACCTATGTAATCAAATATAGACCAAAAAAAAAAAAAGTTTTGCTTTGCGTTCTCTTTTCTGATGACTGGTAGTGTTTGTTAAGATAGAAAGGAATCAAAGAGGAAGAAGGCAAGCCTAACATTTGCAGTATATTTGATTTGAGGAGCCTGGAAAGCACCTCTCTGACCAACTGTATAGAACCTTTATATATGTCAATAATGAAATATCCAGTATATCATTATTCTTAAAAAGAAAAGAAGGATAAATAACCAAGAGATATCCGGGTTTGAGGACAGGCCCTAAGTGTCCACCAAACAAACCAAGTCTATAATGAGAGCAGTGCCACTGTTTTGTGCTTGACACTGACAGATTCTGCTGAGAGGTTCAGAAAAATTAAGTATGGGAGGTTTCCTCTGCTTATTGCAAACATGGAGGTCAGCTTCATTCTGTACCATTTCACTGGAGCAAATGTTGCAAGCATCCTGATGTCCCAAAGAATAATTCTAGAATGAAGAAAATTTCAAAGAGTGTATACATCCTACTCCTTCAAGAATCAGGTTGAGTAGTTAAAATGAAATGGCCAAAGCCCTGAGGGGTGAGTGAAGGTGCGTGTGTTAGAGCCCTAAGGGACAGGTGCTCTTTTGAGGTATGTGATTTAAAGCCCTGCAGAATGGATGCGTAGTTGAGATGTCTATTTGTGCTCTATGGTAGAAGAAATTTGAGCTTTAATTTTTTTTTGTTCCAGAAATGCACATTATCCCATCTATGTAATACGTTCTAGCAAATTAAAATCCTATGGTTGACTTATTGAATAAAATAATTACTTATTTTCTAGCATCATGATAAAACTGGGGCTGTCATTTAAACAAGCTTAAGGGTCAGATCTTATTTTCTAAGCATACTGAGAAAGGGGGAAGCCAATGGCATTTACCTAAAACATTCCAGTTAGTGTGATAGTACAGAAATAAACACATTGCTTTTGGAGTGCCAAAGAGAAATAAAGGAACAGAAGAGGGAATGCAGAGTACAGCTCTTAGAAACTGAAGAGTTAATTGAGTGTCATTACCAAATTCACTGTTATCATTTCCTTGGGGCTAACTTTTTCTGCGCCTGTTTCTTTCTACCCTTTTGAGATGTATTTATAAACCCTTTATCTTGTGGCAGTGTAAGTGAGATAAACAAGTTATTTTGCATCAGAGGTCCAGACATTTCAGTCTGTCGTTGAATGGCTCCATTGCTGTGGGCCTGAGACATGGCTCCAACCTAGTGGTGGATGTGTATGGTGGAAGAGACTGCTTACCACAGGACAGCAGGGAAGCAAAGGGGAGGTGAGTGTGAGCGTTCATGTATAAGTCCTGTCAAAACCATTCTCCTAGTGACTTTCTCCTGCCAGTCAGTCCAGCCATGCACTTATCAGTGGGCTAGGAAGTTAGTACCTTCCAGATTTAATCATCTCAGTGGCTTCAGGAGAAATACTGACTGAGAACCCAGCTCTCACATGACCATTTCTGCAGAATGCATTAAAGCCAAACCAAAGGAGATTGGTTACTAACAACAAAGTATGTAATGCAGGCAGAAATCCTTTGTAAAACTTTTTAGTGCAGTTCAAATGGGAAAGTGATATTGGGGATAGAGGGGGCTTGGAGATTGCCCGTGGTACAGTAGATTTTGGTGGAAAGCAGCAAGAAGACAATGACAAAAGAAAGGTGTCTGAGTCACTTTACTATTCCTGTGAAAGGTCCCAATGGCCAAGGCAACTTATAAATAAAGCGTTCAAGGACTTGCTTACAGTTTCAAATGGTGAGAGTATGACCATCATGGTGGGCTGCATGACAACAGGCAGGCAGGCATGGCAGTGGAGCAGTAGCTAATATCTTACAAGATCCGAAATCATGAGGGAGAGAGATGGCTATCAGAATAGTGTGAGCTTTTGAATCCTCAAAGCCCACTCCTAGTGATACACCTCCTCCGACAAGGCCACACCTCCTAATCCTTCTACACAATTCCAACGATTGTGGACCAAACCTTCAAATATATGAGCTTGTTGGTAAATATTGTTGTTTGAGCAATATATAAACAAACAAACAAAACAGTCTTTCTATTTTCATTTTTCCAGGGATGGGAGCAATTGAGGGTGGAGCAGAAAGGAGATTAATTGTCATATGTATTGGCAGGGGAAAAAGTAGAAAAAGACTGAGTTACTGACATCAGGGAATGAAGTGAGATATGAGACATATTTTGGACGTAGAGTGAATCAGAATTTATATTATGCTACATAGAAGATAATAGACAAAGCACAGTATCTCCTATAATCTGAACGCTGAGGAGATGTGAGAAAGGAAAATTCTGGGGGCTCACTGGTCACCCAGTCTCGACAATCTACAAGCTTCAGGCTCAGTAATCAACTGTCTTAAGAACAAAATGAAACTGATAGACTAAGATCAGAAAGAAGGAGAGGAGGACCTCCCCTATCAATGGACTTGAAGAGGGGCATGAGTGAAGAAGGGGAAGGGAGGGTGTGATAGGGAGGGTGTGATCGGGAGGGGAGGAGGGAGGGGTTTATGGGGGGATACAAAGTGAATAAAGTGTAATTAATAAAAGTTAAATAAAAAAATTTAAAAAATGGGAAAAAAGAACAAAACAAAACAAACAGCATTGCCACCAACAAAAACAAAATGGTTATTGTTATTGTTATTATTATTGGTATATTTCTATAAGAAAATACAGTAAAAAAGAAGATGGAGGAAAACATGGATTTCATGTTTTTTTTTAACATGTACATAGCATCATGTGTATCCACACAAAAAACGGTAAACATAAAAATAAAAATGCATAAATGATGGATAGTATTAAGGAGAGTATTAAGCTGAGTCAGACTCAGGCTTATGACTTGAGATTGCCTGTAGAGTAGATGATAAAGACACAATGACAGAAATTAAAATTTGATCTGTATGAAAATTGTTTCAGGCTGTTCTAGAAACAGAAAATTACCATATCTGAGAAGTATAGAGAAAAGTAGCATGCTGGGACTGGGAAAATGACTCAGCAGTTAAGAGCACATGCTGTTTTTGCGGAGGACCCCAGCTTGTTCCCAGTTTCCACGTTGGGAAACTCACAATGCTCTTTCATTCCAGCCCTAGGGGACTCTGAGACCTCTGGCTTCTACATAAGTGCAGATGCCTAAACACAGAAGCACACCTGCATGCACATAACTAACTAATCGAAGTATAGAAAAATTTTTAAAAACATACCAATTTCAAAGTACTGTGTAAATGAGCAATAAAAATATTTGTGGAATTATTATGAATCATATTTTACTTTAGATTAGGCACTAGAATTAGGGATTGTTCATTAAATTAAATGAAAAGTTGCCTAATTTGTATTTTAAGAAGATTTTCTTATTTTACTTTGCTGCGTGTGACATCACTTAAAGAACAGAGTGTAGAGAAAGTGGTGTCTGGTAACATACTGTGTGTGAGGGCCTGGCAGATGGCAAGTCTGATGTTCAGACATTGTTGGCCACAAGTCTGCAGCTCACAAATGTATTGGATGTGCAGTTGCAAGAGTAGAGATTTGTTTTCTACAGAAATTGTGACGGCCATATAAGGGGCTATGGTTCCCCCCAAGAGAACAATGAGAACAAGGTTGCAATGCTGGATATTTAGGACAGACTTAAAATAATAGGTTCATATTAAGCATGGCGGAGCTAGTGGTATATTCCAGTCAAAGACTAACAGACCAGAGAACCAATAAAAGCTGGTACACTGGGTTAGGTACAAGAGTCACAATCCAAAGTTGGTCAGGGAAATATAATTCTTTTTTACTGTATTTTCTTATAGAAATATATCAATAATAATAATAGCAATAACAATAACGATAATAATCCAGTCTTCTTAAGTTATGCTCTTAATGTGCATATGTATGCTATAGTTAGCCTACATATATGACATTATTGCATCACTATATTTCTAAATATATTTCCATTTTACTAGAAAGTTAATAAAATCAAATGGAAAGAATCTGTCTTTATTCATTCTGCCTTTATCTGTCTTTTTTTTTTTTTACTTTTGAATAAAGGCTGTAGAAATTAGACAATTCTCCACTTTTTCATTCTTATAGAACCTATTTTAAGATGTTTCTCTTTGACCATGGCTGTGATGTTCTAGGCTATTTTTAGAGTAAACTCTAAAATTCAAATGTTCTCCAAGTTGCACAAAAGTTCTTCATTGAGATGTTTGTAATGAATCATTTTCTCTAACATGTAAAATAATTCAGAGTTCTTTACAGAAATTGATAGAATATTCATTGTTTTAAAAGTTCAATTGGCTATGTCTAAACTGACTCAGGAGCTTCTCATCTGCTTCAGTGATAGAAAAATTCAACTAAAAACTTTTTGTATATAGTTTTCATAGTCCCAGGTCCCAGAAATAATATATGGAATATTTTGAACGGTATCACTTTTAGAAATGTGGTTCAATTAACTTGTCTATAACTGGCATAAGAATCATATCTAGGTTTCCTGAGGCTTATTACCACAAAATGCCTGTTTGTTTTAATTTGGTAGAACAATGGATTTACAAGTGAAATTGTTAAACAGGTCACTTGAAATGGAAAAGGAACACATCAAGAGCATAGCAGCGTCTGATTCATAGCTGTTTCACTGACTCCCAGAACAATTTCTAAAAATATGCAGAATGTTCTAAAGTCATTTGAGTGGATGAGAGACATGTCTACTTTCTCTGTGTCACTAATTTTACTGGAACCACACTGTATTTTTCAGGGATCTCCAGTGAAATAGAGATAATTAAAGGGGTAATTGGAGTCAGAAGGAATTCAGTGAAATCCTTAGGGAGGATGACTATTTCCAAATTGTACAGAAGGAGTAGGTGGTGCGGAACATGGAAAAGCTGGTGGTGTACTCCAGTCCAAAGGCCAGCCGGCCATATAACCGGTAAAATCCGGTACTCCATCTTAGTCCCGAGAGTCCCGACTCAAAGTCAGCCAATGAAGATGGTCAGACTTTTATTCTACTAAAGACAACCCGACTGGGTGAAGCCCAGTCACATCAGAAAGAATAGTCTGCCTCACTAGGTACACTGATAGAAATGTAATCTCATCCAAAGCTACTTTAAAAGATACATCTTTTTGTTTACTTTCTTCTTTCTTTCTTCCTTTCTTCCTTTCTTTCTTTCTTTCTTTCTTTCTTTCTTTCTTTCTTTCTTTCTTTCTTTCTTTCTTTCTTTCTTTCTTTCTTTCTTGTGTGTTTGAGATAGTTTGCCTGTGTAGGATAGGCTATCCTGGACTCGCTTTGTAGATCAGGCTGGCCTTGAACTCACAGAGATTCCCATGCCTCTTCCTCCTTGAGTGCTGTGATTAAAGGCTTGCAAGGGACAGCAACCCACACATAAAAACTTTGACCCAAAATGTCTCTTATCTACAAGACGTATAGAAGCAAAGATGGAACAGAGATTTTGAGAATGTCAATTAGTCACTGGCCAAGCTTTGAGACCCACCCCGAAGGAAAGAGATGACCACTAGCACTATTAATGATGCTCTGCAGTATGCTTGCAGACAGGAGTCTAGCATACCTGTCTTCTGAGAGGCTTGGTTTGGGAGCTGATGGAGACAGATGCAGAGACTCAATGCCAAGCAATGGCCCAAGCTAAGGAAGTGCTGTGAAAGAGTGTGAAGAAGGATAGAAATAGCCAGAATGGTCAAGGACACCACAAGAAGACCTACAGAGAAGTCAGGTGGTGGTGGCACAGGCCTTTAATACCAGCACTCATGAGGCAGGTCTCTGTGAGTTCAAGATCAGACTGGTCTACAAAGCAAATCCAGGACAGCCAGTGTTACACAGAGAAACCCTGTCTTGAAAAGGAAGAAGAAGGAGAAGGAGAAGGAGAGGAGGAGGAGGAGGAGGAGGAGGAGGAGGAGGAGGAGGAGGAGGAGGAGGAGGAAGGGGAGGAGGAAGGGGAGGAGGAAGAGGAGGAGGAGAAGGAGAAGAAGGGAAAAAGGAAAGAAAAGGGGCTGGAGAGATGGCTCAGTGGTTAAAAGCAGTGCTTGCTCTTCCAAAGGACCCAGGTTCGATTCCCAGCACATGGTATTCACATGGTAACTCACAACTGTCTGTAACACTAATTCCAAGGGATCTGACACTGTTTACAGTAATGCAGATAGACTAAAAATTTTTTTTTTTATTAATTACAGTTTAGAAAAATTTTTAAAAGGAAAGAATGTAAATGTACAGACTAAACTAACCTGGTTCCGGGAGGTTCACAGAGATCTTGCCTGGACAGATCTAAACCTCCTTTACCTGTGTAGCAAATGTGCAGCTTGGCCATCATGTGAGTCCCCTAACACTAAGGATTCGGGATTGTTTCTGAATCTGCCACCTACTGCTGGGTCAGTCTCCCCTAGTTTGGACTGCCTTGCCACTCCCAGGTGGGAGAGGGTGTGCTTCATCCTGAAGTGACTTGAGACAACGGGGCGGATTGGTATCAGTTGGGAGTTTTCCTTTCTCTGGAAGGAAGGAAAGGGGGGAAAGGTGGGGAGGTTGTGGGGGTAGGACTAGGAGGAGAGGAGGCTGGCTCAGGATATAAAGTGACTAAATAAATAAGTAAATTGAGGGTAAAATGATACACTTAGAATACTACGCTTGACTCAATACCTTGGTAACTTGAGGTTCAGTCAAGTTGACACATGAACTTGTCCAACATATATAAAAAGGGACTATACAATTGACAGACATATACAATTGACAGACATATAGCCATCAACATTATAGCTATTTTATCCTGTGAGTATATTTGAAAAAATATCTGAAACAGTTGAAATAATTTCTTTTGAATATATTACAGCATGCTATCTTATGCTCTGGTAGATTTTTGGCAGTCTGAGCACTGCTGAGATCATCCATGATGAAACTTATTTTGCACAAAACATTTGCTTTCTCCAAAATAAGGCAGAGGTGATGCCCAGTTTGTTCTGAAATGCATTTTTATTTATAATTAATCTAAATGGATATTTCCCCAGTTTATTGATTATCTTTCTCATTGTTGCACGGATGCTTTTGTGAAAAGCGTCTGGTTGTGTCTAATTTAAATTTGTGTTAAGTAGCTCAACAAGGTGCTACCTATGCTTGCTGTGATTCAACATAGTATAAGCCCCTTACAAAAGCCCCGTTGCTGAGACAATTATCCATCAGCACCAAACAGTTTGGCTGCTAATGGCAGAGGCAGTTTAGAAATTCTCTTAGAATAGGAAATTTTTTTTTTTCTCCTGGAGAATTGAATTTGTTCTGTCTCCAGAAAGGAAGTTTTGTTCATGATAGTAATCATTTCAGGCTCTTTAGAGAACTGCTGCATTTGAAAATGTAGAGGTGGCATATTGACTAGTTCATAGTAGGAGAATGGGTATTCATTTGCTGTCCCTTCAAATTAATGAATTCTTTGTTTGCTTTGATGAATCATATGCTATAGCGTTATATGGCCTGGTACTTGCTATTATAATCCATCTTTACCTCAAACTCACATCAGCCCTCCTGTCTCAGCCATCAACAAGCATGTCTCACCCATGCCCACCTGCCATTTTTTAATTGTTAAGATAATAAAAAAAGAGGTCATTCAATTAGTAAATATATAGTTTACATTATAAAATGAATATTGCCTTTGCCAGTATTTATTATATCTGATACCTTGATGTATTGAGTTGGAATGCAAATCAACTAACATTCTGTTTCAAAACCATGTTATTTGTTTTCCTATATACGTGCCTCCTTGTCCATATGCATACCATGTGGAATGCAATGTCTACAGAGGCCAGAAAATGGTGTCAGATTTCCTAGGACTGCAGTTGGAGTCCTCTGATGTGGGTGCTGGGAACTTACCTAGGTCCTGTGCACGAGCAGCAAGTTCTCTTAACTGCTGAGCCATCTTTCTAGCCTTTATATGCTTTTATCATTTATTTAATTAATTATATGATAGTCTCTGAAGCTACAATTCTAAACGTGAATCTCTAATTCATGCTTGTGCTTTAAATATTGTGACTTCACTTAGGGACAAGTAATAAAAATAACAAGAGTAACAGCTAGTTTGGTGGATCACAGTTGTACAGCCGGTGAAAAAAATAAGCAAGTCTATTCTCCCAGCTGCTACTGATCCATTTCTGAACGTCAAGTAAGGCCCGCTTTGTAATGACTTGTCACCTTCCTCTATTAGCATAGTCTCATTGTCCCATAGAAATAAAAATGTAGTCTAATACAAATGCCAGTGAACACTGCAAAGAGCTGAGGGACTCTCCCATCTTCTGAGCTCATTCTTCATCAGGAACTCTCAGACCTTAGCCACAGCAGTAGCTTTGGCTTGCTTCATTGCTTTGTTCCCTCTATCTCCCTCTGATCCTACCCTTTCTCTCTTTCAAAGACAAGACAAAGAAGAAAGAAAAACAGGGATGAAGGTGCACAGCTTGTTTCTCCAGTTCTAAGTTGCACACATATCCTCTGTTGAGTTGACCATCCATATATGGTCTGTATTGGAGGTTCTGTTTTTGTGGTCTTCAAAGATATTCCACCACCCTAATCTCCCTCCATATGTCACACTCTGTATACCATAACATCTCCTGAGAGGTGAGCGAGCAGTTTGGTCACTTATTGTCCCACTATGAGCTCCTGCCCACTGCACACCTCCATGCTCTTCCCTTTGTAGTCCCTGTGGCATAGCAGGCAGCCTCCTTAAGCAGCATTGTACATCTGATGTATTTAATTTATTATGGGGAAATCCCTTGTATCCTTGACCATTGCTATGGTAGAAATGTCTCTGAGTCTATTTTAACTCAGTTATTGGGGGCAGTGTCACCCAGATTCCCATCCCCAGAATCCTTCGAAGAGGAAGGCATAAACTGCCAATAATTTTTGGAAAGGGTTTCAGACTCTTCTGCTTAATTTGTAGATGTCAGTATGTGGCAATTAAATTGTTTATGAATTCAATAGAGAGTTTGGATTCTCGGTTGGTCCTAGTAAATTTCACCCTTTTCAACAACACACCCATTTTCTCTTAAGATGACAGTTTCCTATCTATTAAGGCTCTTTTTGGTGACTCCTTTTCAATAATCCCTTTTCAAGTATTTAGTCTTCCCCTGTATGTTGTTGGAAATGATGAGCTGAGAACTGCCTTTACCAGTAATTTTCCATTGCCATCACCTTTGAAGTCTTAGCTACATTCCAGGAAACAAGAAAAGTCCCACTTCACATCTAATTATACTCATTTAAGGCTCACATTAATTCTGTGAGGAAAGCATTCTAATCATTTCAGTTAAACATCAGGAAACTGAAGCAAGAAGACTCTCATAATTCTCCCAAGGTCAGGCAGCTTGCCCAAGGTTACTTAATATGAAGTAAGTGCCTGACTGCAAGCTCTTATCTCCTTTGCTCAACTGCCCAAGTGGAATTGGGTAGAGTTTAAAGGATTAATGAACCAGTACCCTAGATAGGTACCCCAAACTGCTAAGTAGACAGAGTGTCCAAATGTGTCACTGCTCTAGTTCCATTTCACTTTCCAGACCTTCAGATTTTCTGATAGGAACATATTTCTTTCCCCTGCTTCCTGTCTTAGGATGAATTAAGCACTTGAAGATTAATTTGTAATCTCATACCAAAACCGTAGCATTTTAGAAGGTTATGCTAGTCCTCATTTGGCTCTTCCAAACTTGTGTTATTATAGTATGGAAACTATAAAAAAATAATACAATAGGACATCACTAAATTGTAAGGAGTATACATTGTGTCAAGCAGCAAAGAACTGAAAGATCATCAAATATTGTTTTTATGCTTTCTGAATTTTACAGTCTATTTGTACTTAAATTTTTATTGCATCATTAGTTTATATGAATTTTTCTCATAAATCAAACATTTATTTGTCCTCTTCTTGTTAGAAATTGTTAGTTTTGCTGCTATGTTTGATATAAATCTTCTTTGTGGTATGTGTTCCTCAGTAGCACATACTTATAAATATTGCATTATTAAATATATCTGCTTGTAAACTGTAAATATAGGGATTTGCTGGGAAAGAACCTGTTTTATCTCAGGTGCTTCATTGTAGTGTGATCATGCAGAGCTCATATTTAGTATTACTTGAGTTGCATATTTATTTCATCTTGCCTAGCAGCATCAGCTATTTCCTTCTGCTGGTTCCAATTATTATGATTATTTTCAGCCTGAGCGAAGTCTGGCAAAAAGGAAATATGGAAAAGAAAGGAAAAAAAAAAGCTTGCTTCCTTAAGCTGACATCTAAGCATGTCAGACTTTTAACTGCAGAAACCAAAAAACTCAGATGTATACAAGACACAGCATAACACTGTGACATAACTAGAATGTAGCATACCTTACCGTCGGGCCTTATAGATGGGGACATTGTCTTGTGTTACAGATGTTAAAGGACATCTTTTAGCAGCTGCTCAGTGACTTCATTGTGCCTATATTGTGTGAAAAATGAGAGATTATAAGTGTGTGTGTAAAGAGTAGAAGCAGCATTTATAGCTCAGTACTGAATATAATTTGGGTAACTAGGAAGTTTCTTATTTTTAATATCCAAGATGGGTGATGCTCTGAGATTAATTATGGACACAAATATTGTGGGAATAGCAATGGAGTAGGCTAAGGTAACTTGCACAGGCTCATTTATGTCCATAATTTTTGTGTGTGTGTGTCTTTATGACAAAAGGCAGTTTTCTTCTGTATTCCCAGGCGCACGGGGGTTTTGATAAGAACGTCTAAGGACCTAGGTCATGTGAATAAATTGGCTCTGGATCTTTTGTGTAGATTCAAGGAATCAGTACAAGAGCAAACAAGGGAATGAAAGGCTGACTGAAGTTGCCTGTGTAGTCCTAATTGCCACAGCCAACTAAGAATGCCACAAAGACTATAACATAAAGTCGGCAAAGGACTTAATGTGAAACGTTGTGTTGAAGCAGATTCTTAAACCATGGGAAACATGTCACCAATTAAACCTGAAAGTCACCTATTTGGTAAATAAAATTTATATCAAATGCGCATTTATTGTCCAAAATTAGAACATCATACCTTCCTCCTTAAAAAAAAATTATTTCATTTTGATTAGAAACAAGATTTTTTTTGTAAAATTAATAGTGTTGATTGGAGGAAATATTTTCATTGGTTAACATTATCTTTTCTGTAAAGTTGTTAGATGTCTGATAATTTTATCAGATAATTTTACTTTGTGCCTCCTATCAAAGTAACACATGTCAACACAATACGGTATTGAAAGAAAATAATTAGTTAATTCAAAAGTATTTAGTTCAGTTACCGAATGCTTTGACTCTGTATTCATTGAAATGATGTCATCCATATTAGAAGAGTCAATACTAATAGGTGTGAAAATAAAAAGGATCCTTGGAAAATTTCTGAACGTTTTCCCAACTTTTTTTTCTTCTACGTTTCCACATTTCTAAATTAATCACAAACTCCACTGAAGCTATGGAGCAGAAAAGTTTTAACAGTAGACTTTACTAAGAAACAAAGAGAGCTGGGTGTGTATCACGCAGCCTTGTGTCCAGCATCCAGAGGCAGATCTCTGTTCCAGGCCAACCTAGTCTACAGAGAAAGGTCCGGGACAGCTAGAGCTATAGAGTGAAATATTGCCTTTGGAGACAGAGGCAGTGGGGTGGGGTAAGAAGAAAATGCACAATTGGTTTCGATTGTTTCGCTTGTCATAAAGATTATTGTTCATTGTTTAAGCTCAAGATTGCTGTACATTATAGCACACTAACCCAATCTGAAAAAAAAAATAGATTGAAAATTGTTCCAGTAAATATTTTTAATTAGGAAAATAGTTTGGTGGATTAAAAAATTCACTACGTATAAAATGTTATAGTTATGTATTTGTTTTAAAAATATTTCATAGGCCTGGTGAGATAATTGGATGTATAAGCAGACCATTTCTTATTCATCAGCACAGTCTTTTAACACTTGTTATACTTTTTATTTTAATACATTTTAATTCAAATATACTTTCATCACTTTTACCCTTTCTTTCCTCCGTCCCTCCTCCCTCCATCTCTTTCCATGCACTCCGCTCTCAAATTTGCACCCACTTCTTTCCTGGATATTGTTACTTGTATACTTGCGTATACATATACAAATACAAGACCACGACTTGCTGAATCCATTTTTGTTGTTTGTTTCTGTGTGGTTTCCAGGCTGAGCATTTTGTATTGGGTGTATCTGCATCATAGCTCATGCATCACTTGTGGCTCAGAGAATGTCCCAGAAGTGGGTATAGCAAGATTGCAAAAGCCTGAATATCAGGATGTCAGTTGTGGAACCCTGTCTCATAGAAATGGCTTCATTAAAAAAAAAAAAAAAAAAATCTCAACATTGGTGATATCAACAGACATTCCAAAGGGCAAGGAGGGAATCTCGTAGCGTCACACCCTTGGACAAAAAAACTACCAAAACCTGATGACTGCAGTGACATGGGGAGTTAGCCTCTCACAGGGGAAAATCCCCTGACTGGCTACCCAATACAAAGTGGTCAGCCACCCTCCAGAAAATTCGTCTCTTATTATTATTTTGTGTGTGATAAAACACGTACTTTGAGTAAATGAAATCAATGAGAATGATCAGGAGACCATTAACTCTGCCAACTTGTCATTCACTATAATCTAACAAGGTCATGCAATACAGATATTTTCAATTTTATGTGGTTGAGCACCTTCTATTTATATGTGTCAAAATTGTTCTAATGTCACCAGGTCACAGAAACATCATATTTATTCTGTAGACTCAAACATTTAAGCAGCATTATTAACAGTTGGGAATCTCTTTCCACTTGTGCAATGAAAATCACTACTATGAAATAGAAACTGTTTTGACAGTGGTCATGCAGAAAAATATCCTTATTACTGGACTGTAACGCATAAGATTCTTCCAAGCTGGGGTAGCTTTTCCAATTCTGCATACATACAACTGCTCATATTTTCGTCATAAGAGATTTATTTAAAAGTTAAAAACCAGGCCTCTTTGTCTAACTAATGTTTATAAACAGTTCCTATCTGACTTCTACCTGAAACCCGCCACATTTTCATATAGTTGCCGTTGGATGCAGTTCATGTTTCTGTTTTCTAGGAGTCATCCCATACATGTCCCTCTTCTTCCTTTCAACCTCAATAATTCATTTTCATTCCTGTTTCAGTAGTCCCTGCAATCAAATTTATTTTCTTCTAGTGCTTTCACTGATCCCAACTTCAAATACACTGAAGACTTGAAAACTTATGTCATCTCAACACAGATTTCTGACTTCTCTGTTTAACTCTGTCAGCCCAGGCTTGGCAATATTTCTTCTACTTGCAGTGTGCGTCCTTTTTGCATTTTTAATTTTTTTTTTTTCAATGCAGTTTATTCAGGAACCTTGAACAATCATCTGACCCTGGGGAAAGCCAGCCCACAGCTTAAATAGCCTCTGGGTAGCCAACCCCAGCGTGCCATGTGGACAATGCAGATAGGTCCACATGCATGGAAGCAAGCCAGATCCTCAGCCTTAGCCAAATGTGGAGTTGTTTGTGACAGAGAGCACTCACCATCGGGAAGGTGGAAGGCGGAAACCAGCTCCATCTTTAAGGCGCGGCATTACGCAGCTAATTTATTACAATTTATTTGATTTGTATCCCGGCTGTAGTGCTCCCATTTCCACTGTAGTGCTCCCATTTCCTCTACATCTCTCTTGACTCTCTCACACACATGTGTGCACACACACATGAACACACAGGTTCAATAATTTATTCAAAAGAGAATACCCAGGAAAATAAGTAACCAGTATCCCCCACTGACTTCTCAGGAGAGAGAGTGAGAGCTAAGGGCTGTGAGAGAATAGGGATTTTTTGACTCTAACAATTATTATCTAAAAGATGAAAGCTCCTTTTCAGTTTTGACATGACTTCTGTACGACAGCGACATCGTTTTTATGGCTTTCTGAATGTGTCAGAATTTCTGTGATAAAATTCTAAGGAGAATGAATAGGAGAGCGACCAAAGACAGAAGTGGAAGTGAAGACAAGATCAGATTTGGTTCAGAACATACATTTTTATTTAATAATCTATGCATCCATCCTTAAGAACTGTTCAACCAACAAAACTGTGTAAATATTCATTTTATTTAAGAAGTTCCGTAGTGAAGCTCTGAGAGTGTACAGGCCAGCAAGCTAGCGAAGACTCACACTGGCAACAAGACACCCCAAGCTGAAGCACTAACTTTTACAAAATCCTAAATCCTCTTTCTGCTTGGGACAAAGAGAACGATGCATTCTTTTCTAAAGAATATCCAGTCTATTATGTAAATAACAATAAACTGAAAAGGAGGTACACAGGAAGGGAGAAATGGAAAATAAATCATCTAATTATGTTACAATCTTAAAAACTTAAAAAAAATGGAACAACTGATGGATTATTTTTGAAGACTTTTTTCTAAAAAGTCATGTTTGCTCATTTTTAAAAGCAGTTATTCTGGTAAAGCTTTTGCTGTTCTGGATGAACATTTTGGCACAATGCTTGCTTCATCGTGTGGAGACGCAAGTAGTCCCTAAAGCCTTTATACAGATATTTGACATTATCCCCCTGACAATGTCACTAAATTGAGAATGTGTAGATTAGAAATGTGATTCAAGCAGACACCGAACAAAAATATGATACATCTCCAGTCACACGCAATTGAGAACGCAAGATTCTACTCAGACAATCGAAGTTTCATAATAAAAGTTACTGATATTCTAATTATATATGCACATGATATATATCATACATATGCCCTCTTTCTCGCTTGGGAATAATCCATACTTTCCCCTCTCTTTTTCCAGCAAATTTATGAAAGAAGTTGATGTGTCCTGTCAGTATATGAGGCAGGACAGGAGCAACAGCATTTAGAATGTAAAAATGTCTCCTGTTTTGTGTTCTTTTTACATCAAAGGTTCTAAAACCAATCACCCAGCAACCACATGAAATATAAAATAACTAGAGAATTGAGAGAAAGTCGGGCATTCCAGGCTTTCTTAGTAAGAAGTTCAGGAAAGGAACCATACTTTTGCATATAATTTAGTATCTAATTTTTTTTTAATTTTGTTTATTTTATAATGTTTTTTTACTTAAGCTGAACCATAATATCTTGGGATACCTCTTTTTTCTTTTTAATTTAATAAATTTATTCATCATAATTTATTCACTTTGTATCCCCACTGCAGCTCCCTCCCTCATCTCCTACCAGTCCCATCCTCCCTCCCTCTACTCCCTTTATGTCCTTTCCCTAGCCCCCTGGTAAGGAAGGACTTCCTTCCCTTCTATCTTACCCTAGCTTCTCAGGTCTCATCAAGGCTGACTGCATCATCTTCCTCTGTGGCCTGGCATGGATGCACCCCAAAGGGGGCTGTGATCAAAGAGTCAGCCACTGAGTTCATTTGAGAGACAGCCCCTGTACCCATTCCTGGAGAACTCACTTGGAAACTGAGCAGCCTATGGGCTTCCTCTGAACAGTGGTCCACTTCGTGCATGGTCCTTGGTTAGAGTATTAGTCTCTGCAGGCCACCCTGGGCACAGGGTTTTGGCTCCATTTTTCTCCTTGAGTTTCTAGGCCCTCCAGGACATTCTATCTCCCTCTTCTTCCATAAGGATTCAAGCACTCTGCCCAAAGTTTAGCTATGAGTCTCAGTATCTCCTTCAATACACTAGTGGGTAGACTCTTTCAGAGGTCCTCCTTGGAAGGCCCTTGTCCTGTTTCTTGTCTTTTACTTCCGACATGTATTCTGTTTGCCCTTCTGAATGAGGATTGGACATCTTCCCTAGGATCTTCCTTGTTTTTTAGCTTCTTTAGCATTATAGATTTTAGTATGTTAATCTTATATTATATGGCTAATATTATCCACTTATAAGTGAGAATATACCATATACCATATGAGTCTTTCTGCTTCTGGGTTACCTCACTCAGGATGATCTTTTCTAGTTCCTGTCATTTGCCTGCAAATTTCATGATTTCCTTGTTTTTAATAGCTGAGTACTATTCCACTGGGTATATGCACCACAGTTTCTGTATCCATCCCTCCATTGAGGGATATCTGGGTTGTTTCCAGATTCTTGCTATTACAAATAAAGCTGCTGTGAACATAGTTGAGCAAATGTCCTTATTGAAAGGAGGGGCATCCTTTGGGTATATGCCTAGAAATTGTATAGCTGGGTCTTGAGGTAGCACTATTCCTAATTTTCTGAGAAAGTGCCAGATTGATTTTCAAAGAGGTTGTACAAGTTTACATTCCCACCAGCAATGGAGGAGGGTTCCCCTTTCTCCAGAACTTCTCCAGCATGTGTTGTCACTTGAATTTTTGTTCTTAGACATTCTGATGGGTGTTAGGTGAAATCTTAGGGTTGTTTTAATTTGCATTTCCTAAATGACTAAGTAGGTTGATGGCTCAGCCACTCAAGGCCAATCTCAAACACCTAAATCTTAGTCCAAAAGAAACATCAAATTTTAAATATGTCTCCACTTTGTTGAGGCTTAACAAATATTTATGCAGTTCCAAACTGCATAAATAAGAGTAAATATGCACATTTTACTGTATTTACTTTACATGATATAAAACTGTGACATGAAGAATAAAGTTATTTTTCTCACCCAGATATTAAAACAATAGTTTTAAAAATTCTGTTATGAGTGATTGCAGATTATGGAACTCTATTGTATTATTTCTGGTTGAGTTAAGTTTAAGTTTCTTTTGTTGTTGTTTGTTTCTCAAGACAGAGTCTCTCTGTGCAGCCTTGGCTGTCCTGGAGTTGCTTGTAGACCAGGCTTGTCTTGAAGTCACAGAGATCCTCTTGCTTTTGCCTCTCTGAGCGTTGGATTAGAGGCATGTGCCACAGTACCTGGTTAAGTCTAAGTTTCTCTTATGCATTTTCCATTAGTATTGTGGACTCAGATTCCATATGTTGACTGGATTTGGCAACTTCTAACATTCTGTGCTTTCTTGAGGATCTCTAAAGTGCAGAGCCATGGACCTTTTAGGTAAACATATTGATTCATGTTTATAAGTCTAATACATGGACCGTTTGTTCTTTTAGAAGTGTAAAAGTTCTGATTAAATGAACATATATATATATATATATATAAGTTATATATATGAGTTGCTTGAATTCAGTATACACCGCTCTTTCCATCTAAATCTTCCAAGAGTTGTGAACATTTCTCTAGTCACATGTACTATACATTAGTTATAATAATTTTAGGCTCAAGTTTCTGAAAACCAGGCCTAAAGCTCACTGATATTTATAATTTTACATAACAGGAAGTCTAAAGATAGAGAAGGCTCCATGATTGGTTGATTGAATGACTAAAAATAATTTTTTTTTCTGTTTTGCTGCTTTGCTATCTTCAGCTATCAACTATCTTCAAAATGGATAATAGAAAAAGTGATATCATCTGTATAATATATGTACTCTGTATCTAAATAATTTTAATATTTTAAGTATGTCTTGAAAGTGTCTTATTCCCACAAACACTATTGCAGATTACCGTTAGTCTGTCTATTCAAACCTAATGTGTAATGGAATTGTGGGTATATTAAGTATTTAATATTACTTCTTAGAATTATTTCTGAGTAGGTAAAATTCAGATAGTCCATTGCAGTTCACACTGTTAAATGAAGAGATAACATGGAATCACATGATCTAATTTTGCTTTTTCTGAGACTCTTAGTTGTCATACCTAAAACAGATTTATTAATTCCTACTTGCATTCACCGTGATATTCTAATAACAAATAATAAACCCCTTTTCTTATTTGTGATGGTGTAACAATTTCCGAACAATAAAGCCTCTTGGTAAGAAATGTGTGAACTAAACATGCTTACTCATCTTTGTCTTTACATATCCATTCCAAAGGAGTGATATAATGTTGGAGACATTGCAGCAACTACCAAATAATTTGTAATAATATAATGCAATCTTTGTATGTTTATTTTCCTTCTCCATTTCATGTTATTTTTTTTTTTGTTTACTTAGACTAGTAGCTCCAATGCTATATAAAACATTGGTTCTTGTATGAGAGGAATTCATCCTGTTTGCCAAGAACACTCTCCTTTTGTTCAGCATGACACCCCTTGGCATTTTATATTTATTACCATTGGGTAGTTCCCAGTTGAGCTTCCAATTGAGCCTTCCCAGAGACGGAATGTATTTTTTTTCACACTTGGAACCTGGCTGTGTTCCTTTGAACAGCATTTGTAAAAGAAAACCATTTCTAAATAAAATCATACAAACAGAAATCTAACATTAAACACCGAAGGATATAAGTTTTTTGATGTGTATTTTGTTGTCGGAAGCAATACAATGCTATAAAGCCAACTAAGGTTCATTTTATTTTATGTCAGTGTGAACAGTATAGCTATGTTTTTCTTTTGCTTTTCCTTTTATTTTTATTTTTATTAATTACAGTTTATTCACTTGGTACCCCTCCTGTTGCTTCCTCCCACCTCCCTTCCCAATCCCAACCTCTCTCCCCCTTCTACATCCATGCCCCTCACCCACTCCACTGATATGGGAGGGCTTCCTCTCCTTCCTTCTGATCCTAGTCTATCAGGTCTCATCAGGATGGGCAGCATTGTCTTCCTCTGTGGCCTGGTGAGGCTACCCCCCACACACCCCTTCAGGGGAAGTGATCAAAGAGCAGGCCAATGAGTTCATGTCAGAGACAGTTCCTGTTCCCATTACTATGGAACCCACTTGGACACTGAACTGCCATGGGCTACATCTGTGCAAGGGTTCTAGGTTATCTCCATGAATGATCCTTGGTTGGAGTATCAATCTCACAAAGGACCACTGTGCCCAGATTTTTTGGTTCTGTTGCTCTCCTTGTGGAGGTCCTGTCCTCTCCAGGTCTTACTATCTCCCACTTCTTTCAAAAGATTCCCTGAACTCTGTCCAAAGTTTGGCTATAAGTCCTAGTATCTGCTTTGATATCCTGCTGAGTAGAACCTTACAGAGGCTCTCTGTGGCAGGCTTTTGCCCTGTTTCCTGTTTTCTCCTTCTTCTAATGTCTATCCTCTTTGCCTTTTTGAATGGGGATTGAGCATCTTAGCCAGAGTCCTCCTTTGTGATTAGCTTCTTTAGGAATACAAATTTTTGTATGTTTATTCTTTATTACATGTCTAATATCCACTTATAAGTGAGTATATACTGTGTGTCTTTCTGCTTCCGGGAAACCTCACTCAGGATGATCTTTTCCAGTTCCCACGATTTACCTGCAAATTTCATGATTTCCTTGTTTTTTGTTTTGTTTTGTTTTGTTTTCTGTTGTTTTTTTTTTTTATTGCTGAGTAGTATTCCATTGTATAAAAATTACCATAATTTCTGTATCTATTCTTTATCTGAGGGGCATCTGGGTTGTGTCTAGCTTCTGGCTATTACAAATAAACCTGCTACCAACAAGGTTGAGAAAGTGTCCTTGTTGTGTACTTAAGCATCTTTTGGATATATGCCTAGTAGTGGTATAGCTGGATCTTGAGGTAGTACTATTCCTAATTATCTGAGAAGTGTCAGATTGATTTCCAAAGTGGTTGTACGAATTTACATTCTCACCAGCAGTAGAGGAGGGTTCCCCTTTCTCCACATCATCTCCAGCATGTGTTGTCACTTGAATTTTTATCTTAGCTATTCTGAGGGGTGTAAGGTGGAATCTCAGGGTCGTTTTGATTTGCATTTCCCAGATGACTAAGAACATTGAGCATTTCTTTAAGTGTTTCTCTGCCATTTGATATTCCTCTATTAAGAATTCTCTCTTTAGCTTTGTACACTATTTTTTAATTGGATTGCTTGATTTGCTGTTGTTTAACTTCTTGAGTTCTTTATATAGTCTGGATATTAGCCCTCTGTCAGAAATAGGGTTGGTGAAGATCCTTTCCTACTCTGTAGGCAGTCATTTTGTTCTGACGAGTGTCCTTTGCTTTACAGAAGCTTTTCAGTGTCATGAGGTCCCATTTATTGATTGTTGCTCTTAGAGCCTGTGCTCTTGGTGTTCTGTTTCAGAAGTTGTCTCCTGTGCCAATGAGTTCAAGGCTCTTCCCCACTTTTTCTTCTAACAGGTTTAGCTATTTTACCAAAAGCAATCTACAGATTCAATGCAATTCCCATCAAATTCAAATTACCAACACAATTCTTTACAGAATTTGAATGAAAAATTCTCAACTTCAAATGGAATAAAACAATCCTCTATAATAAAAGATCTTCTGGAGGTATCTCCATCCCTGAACTCAAGCTGAACTATAGAGCAACAGTACTAAAAACTGCATGGTACTGGCATGGAAACTGACTGGTGGATCAATGGAATCAAATAGACGACCCAGAAATAAACTCTCACGCTTTTGAACACTTCATTTTTGACAAAGATGCCAAAACTATTCAATGGAAAAAAAGATAGCATCTTCAACAAATGGTGCTGGTCTAACTGGATGTCTACATGTAGAGAAATGCAAATAGATCCATACTTATCACCCTGCACAAAACTAAAGTCCAAGTGGATCAAAGACCTCAATATAAAACCAGACACACTAAACCTGTCTAGCTATGTTTACCTTATTGTTATTATTTTAAATAAGGGGACAAATGTGTGTTTCTGTCATTCTACATGATTTTGAATGACACATTATTTGCTATTTAAAGAATTTATATAAAGTATCTAAAGTTTTATAGTAATGTTTACATATTATTACTTTAAAATGAATCACTTGATTTAGATTAATTTTTCCAAAATTTAAACAACAATAACAACAACAACAAAAAAAGAATAACAGGGGGCTGAAGAGATGGCTCAGTGGTTAGGAGCACAAGCTGCTCTTCCAGAGGTCCTGAGTTCAATTCCCACCATCCACATCGTAGCTCACAACCATCTATACTGTGATCTGCTGTCCTCTTCTGGCGTGCAGGTACATGCTGACAGAGCACTCATAAAATAAATAAATCTTGCTCCTTGATCACCTCCCCCTGAGGGGGGAGCAGCCTTACCAAGCCACAGAAGATGACAATGCAGCCACTCCTGATGAGATATGATAGACTAAGATCAGAAGGAAGGAGAAGAAGACCTCCCCTATCAGTGGACTTGGGGAGGGGAATTCGTGAAGAAGGGGGAAGGGAGGGTGGGATTGGGAGGGGAGAAGGGAGGGGCTTATGGGGGGATACAAAGTGAATAAAGTGTGATTAATAAAAAATAAAGATTATGGAAAGTGTAAAGACAAAAATGTTTTAAAAAGAATACAAAAATTTCACTGTGGCAAGCACAAAACAATATTCAGTTAAGAGAATTTGGGTGACAGACTTTAGCTAGAAATTGGATGTGGTTCTAAATAGTTCCATATTATTGTGTACATCATCATATAACATTTATTAGTAGCATTTATCAAATAGCTAATACTATCATTGTCCAGCTATTTCAGAATTACAAAGTTGTTTCCTGTAGTATGATGAGTACCTCCAGCCTGCTTTCTTCATTTGGACATCATTCATTTGCTACTGTATTTCAGCACAGCTGCCTTGTTAATTTCAATGGGGAAAAATGGGCCAGACCGTAGAACAATAAAATATTCCAATTTGTTTCAATTTTAGAGAATGAACAGGGATTCAAATAGGAAGAAATTAAAAATTATGAGCACAAGGTATAAAAGGGCAGAAAAAAATCAGAAACCAAAATGTTGGGGATGTATAAATGTCATATGCCTACGAATTAGAAATGCAAATGCACCTTTGTTTTGTCTTAGACCCTAATTGTGTAGCCATAAATACTGTGTAAATGTTTCAATCTGTGCTGTACATGTTTTTAAAGATACGGCTTTCAGAATAGTGGCCTGAAGTTTCCTTTATGTCTTCTGTAGACATTAGTACCCACTATTTTAGTGAAAACAGCTACACAGGCAAGACGCAGCCATTCACATGAGTAGCAGAGAAGAACAGAATGGCCCTGAGAAAACATGGTCTGGTCAGATGCATCAGGCAGTGCTCTGCAGACTTTAACTCAAATATAAATGCACTTTAAAAATCACGAGAAACGTGCCTGAGCTACTTTATCTTGCTGCATTTTTAAGTCTTCCATTTGGCAAGTAATTTCAAGTAATTTAATGTTTCAAGAAATTGTAGACATGTATGAAATTGTCAGATAATAACATCGACCAATAAAAGTTATTCTTTCTGGCCCTTATTTTATGACTGTATATACGTCTGTCCATTTGTAGGTCTCTCCATCTCTCTGTAACCTTTCTTTATTTCTTGTTGGTTTCTAAAACACGAATAATAGCAACAAACATTATTGATGGCAGGTATTACTACATGTAAAATACTCCAACTATAATGAAAATGAAATATGCCTTTTTAGAATGTAGATGTAAATCATTCATATCATATTCATTGTCTTGAAGTCTGGGAAGAAATAACAGTGTTGAGTACAAGAGTGACCATTCCATAGGATTTTAGGTTCAAAAATCATAGTGAGATATTACCTTGATCCCTAATTCATTTTGGAAAAAATGAAATAGATAGTTAAGAACAGTCATGAGTAGCTCAGGTATCTAAAGTGCAACAATTCATCTTTCTTTTCTGCAATGATGATAGCATGTACATGCCTGCATTTTTAATTATCTGATGATTTTAGAGGTAAAATCACCTGTATTATTTAAAGTTTAGAAGGAAAAAAGAGAAACATTGGTGATTCCCTACCTTTGCTAATCAATGCTGACCACTATTCCAAATGAATGAGAAATGAAACTCTTAACTTTGAAGTTATGAATAAGCTGGTTTCTTGAGCTCCGTAGAGGAAGAGCCTGCACTAATGAGGCAAGTGAACAACGTTGGTAATAAATGCAGATGATATCACCCTGGAAGGCTCACCCACCAAGTGATGTTGCCACCCTTAATCTCCCATTAATGTCTTTTACCGGCCAAAGTACATATAAATATATTGAAATACCTGCATTGTTACCTACATTAATATTGAGTGCTTTTATGAAATCATATATGATTTGGCATTATAATGCTAGGCAATTTTAAAAATTGTGCCCTGGTTTAATCGAATGATGTACCTAATAAATGTATGAGAATACATATCCTATGAGCGATGGGGTCTTATGCATTGATGCTATAACATGTCTTGAAACTTTACACCTGCTGCTAAGACATAAAACATTTTCTATTCAGCAAGTGTGATTCTGTGTGCTTTTTGCATATTCTGCAGCTTTCTCAATGAAAGATCATTTCACTTTAAGATATTTTTTCACTGACTCACTCATTGCCTCTGCTACAGCACTGTAAAATTCTGTATTCTTATAGTCACAGGTGCAATCCATATCCTCTTTATCTCACTTCTAAGTTACTGCAACAGGTTCCTAGTTGGTCCCCTTTGCTTTTACCTTGACTTTTTAAGCCATCTGTTGCTATAGTTATCTTTTCCAAAACGAGTCTCTAACCATAGAGCTTCCCAATTCAAAATGCACACTGCTACCCTGTTGCCCCCCCCCCCCCAAAAAAAATCTATATGTTCATCAGACATTGACTCGGTTTATTTGGTTCTTAAGCTTGCTGTGTGAAACTATCAAATCACATTTGTTAATTCTTATTTTTTTTTTTAACTTTCAGTTGAAATTTTTTTTTTGCCCAGTGTAACACTTGGATGGTAAATACATATCCATGTCAGAAAATGATTCTTCAGTGTCGAGTTAGCCGATGTGCTATAGCCCTTTCTCAACATTTGCTGCTGTTTAAAACATTCATTGTGTCATTCATCATGCCTAATAGCTGATTAACATTTGTGATGTAGACAAGGGAGCCCCAGGATGGAGTAGGGCTCCCTTATAATTAGAAGATTCTCGTGGTCAGTGGACCCAAAGCAAAAAAAAAAAAAAAAAAAAAAAAGTGTTTGTTTGTTTGTTTGTTTCATGTAACCAGCTAGGCCTCTGTGCTGATCTCTGCAGGGCTTTGTCCTTGAAGTGTTCTTTAATTTAGCTCACTCCATCTTACCTTTGGGGAATCTGGTCCTAGTTTGGTTTGTTTGTTTGTTCCCTTTATTTTTCTGGATTCACACTTTTTTTCAGCCACTGAGCATTTATGAGATAATAAATCCTTGACCCAGTCTCAGTTTTTCAAATTTCCTTCGGTTGTGCTTGATGTAACACCATTACTCTGGGTTTATTCTTAACTCACGATTCTAATGCTGTCAGACATTTAGCATTCTTAGTGACCCTCGACTACCACTAAGCTCGGCCGGCTCCCTGCTCTCTCTCCTTAGAACTCAGTGTGTCAGTCCAGGGATCCCAAACACATAGCTCACACAGCTATCGCCTGATGTCTCCCTCAGCTGCCCTTGATGTAATGGTGAATTCTTGTCTTCAATGCTTTGTCCCACTTCCTCCTAATTTAAATATTATTTTCCCTTGTTTATCTTCCTCCTGGCTGTACTCTGACTTTTAGCTTATGTCTGTCTATGAAACTGAGCGCTTTCAACGTATCTTCTCATAGCAAGAACCAGAAAGTACTATAGTTGGGTTTGCATTTGGAGTTTGCACTGAACATTTGCCCTCACACTCTTATTTCTCATTTGTCCAATACTAATAGTAATAAATAAGGAAATACCACTGCTAACAATAAGATACTAAGAATGTGAATTCTATTAATTCTAACAGTAATAATGTAATAATGATATTATTTGTAAAATACTACTGCAAATAAAACAGATAACACTAAGATCAGCAGAATTACATTAAAAGCTTCTTGTAAAAACTAAAAAACACATTGAATTTATTACCTAAACATATATTCAGTGTTATAATTAGTATAAGCCAAGTACCAACATAGAGATAAATAGGTAGAAAAATTATCCAGCTGCATGTTTCAGTAATAATGTCAAGCAGATTTATAGCAGTGAGTGTGACATTTATTTCATGTCTTCCAGAAAAACAAACACAGTTCATGGTACCCTTAAGAATATTCTTAATATATTTGTCTTATGTTAATCATATTGATATTATGTATAATGTGCTGTATTATATTATATCTCCTAGCCAGTTACTCTTGAGATTATGAATAGTAAGCAAAGCATCTCTTCACATTTTAGCAGCATTTTTACAACCTGAAATAATGGCATCGGGAAAGTTTTATCATTGATACTGTTATCTTACTGCTTTAAGAAAATATGAAGCAATGGAGGAGGGTTTCCCTTTCTCCATATCCTCTCTAGCATGTGTTGTCTCTTGAGTTTTTGATCTTAGCCATTCTGATGGGTGTAAGGTGAAATCTCAGGGCAAATAGAAATTTACAATTTATACAATTCCACCAAAAAATGGTGGCATGATCAGTATTTTGTGCATTGAATACAAATGTTTGATGCTCAGAGTTCTTTAAAAAAGTGTTGGTAGTGTACAAGTTTGGCCAAGATGCATGCTTGTAGAGTACAATAGTAGTTTTATTAAAGACAGTATTATCTGGCTCATTAGTGGAGTCTCGAACTGTAAACACTTGTACTGTAATGAATGCATGCAGAGGGAAACCACATGTTCCGCTGTCCCATCTGAGATGCTCCTTGTTGTCTTTTTGACTCACATCCACACTGATCATAGAAGAGATGAATACTGCACAAGCTGATTAAGGCAAATTTGTAACAGAATACTTTTAAAAATGAGATAAATGGTAGCATCCCTAATGGAAAAGAATCATACTTCTGAGTATTTCCTAGGATAGATAACTTATTTAAATGTCTTTGGTTGTTTTGAAGCAGTTTCCAACCAGGACTATAGCATATTAAATGTAATTTTCTTAGAAAGGTTGGAGGCACAGGTATGTATGTGTGACTGTACAATCTTTCCACGTGTGTATTTTTTATCAAAATAGTTGTTTAAAGGTCAAAGTATGCATATTCCTCTCTGCTTCTAGGACAATAGAACCAGAGCTTCATTGGTATGAACTCACAGAGGGAAAGATTCAGGTTATCTAAAATTAGGTTAGCCAGGTCTCAGCAAGGAAATCAAAGCTGTCTTATATTTAGTTCTAGTGGGACACCCCACTGTGTAACGATAGAGCCATTGCTTGCCCTCCTGGGCCAGTATAGAACACAGATGAATTTCATGAAGTACATCTGTAGGGCATATAGGAGGATATTTTATTCAAAGAGAAAAGCAATTTATTTTCCATGCTACCAGACAGTATGGGAATTATGTTTTATTTAAATTTACTTATCATAATCCCAATTGTAGCCTCCTCCCTCCTCCCTCCCTCTTCCCTCCTCCCTCCCTCTTCCCTCCTCCCCCTCCCCTAGTCTTCAGAAAAGGACTGATCTCCTCCCTACCCCCTAATCCCAGCCTATCAAGACTCATCAGGACAGCCTGCATCCTTTTCTTTTGTGGCCTGGCAAGGCTGCCCCATCAGGGGGAAGTGATCAAAGAGCAGGAAACAGAGTCCATGTCAAAGACTGTCTCTTCTTCCCTTACTAGGGAACCCACATGGAGACTGAGCTGCCTATGGGCTACATCTGATCAGGGGTCGAGGTCCGCTTCATGCATGGTCCTTGATGGGGATTATTTTTAATTTGTAATTGAATTCACATGTCACCAATTTTTCAGCATAGTCATAAATTAGCCTATTAGAAAGTTTAATTTTTGCTACATCTTGTTTGCAATAAACAAATATTTGTAAAATGAGATAACATCTATTTAACAAGGAATACCATGCCTACCATTGATATTGAGACAAACTGGCTTGTGATATGTAATTCACACGACATTACTATTTTGTTAATAGTTTATTCTTTTTATCTCGGAAGCTTCATTAAAGACAGCTTCAGATGAAGAATAAGCACAGTTGGAGGCATGCTCAGAATATCACTGTTGTCACTTACATAAAGGGGGCTATGTGATATTTGAAGGATTTAAAGTTAGAGTCACTACAGGTTTTTCTTTTTTTTTTTTTTAATCTCCACTCTAGGCTATTCCAGCAGAAGAAAAGCATACACTCTCTACACTCTCTCTTCTTTCTCTCTTCTTTCCCTCTCCTTTTCTTTCTTAATTTTCTCTTATCATTTGCTTTTTATGATGTAACTTTTCCTTCCATTTTGAAAGAATTGGTAAGCAAATTTGTTTAGTCATCATGTCCAACCACCTCCAAATGTACTTTCTCCCGGGAATCTATTGAAAACAAAAAAGAAGAAAAAAAAAGTTGTTCAATAAAGAAAGGGAAAGTTTCCCGTTTATGTTAATATATCTAAATTAGCAACAGAGAGCACAGGCCTTTAATCCCAGCACTCAAGGAGACACAAAGGCAGGTGGATAGCTGAGTTCAAGGCCAGACTGGCTACAAAGAGGGTCCAGGACAACAAGGGCTACCCAGAAAAACCTTGTAGCAAAAAAAAAAAAAAAGAAAGAAAGCATCAGAGTCACTGATTGTTTCAGATGAATGAGGTTAAATAAAATGAATTTGAAAATTATATATTTCATATAATATAATAATGCAAGTTCCCAAGAGATCCCTGGTTACTTTTCTGTCTAGGAATCATATTAAACTAGTATTACTAATTAGAATTTCCTTCATTTTGCATATTTAAAATATTTTTATGATTATTTGTTGAAATAGTGAGCTACAGGTATTAGAACTTTACATTTGAATATTTGTTAATTGCAGGTCTAGGGAGACTAAGGACATTTAAATCATACAGTTAGGTGAGCTTGCTTTTCATGTTTAGCAACTCTTCTTGACACAGATCTTCATAGTGAGGAGACTTTCTGCCTTGCAAACTGATTGTGGTTCTGATGACAATTCAGATTTATTTATCTGTCTCTTAATCTTGAGGCTAGAAAAGTGTCTTTCCAGCAAGAATGTGTAGACAAAGGTTTCCCTGATAAGAGCCTAATGAACTACTATCATTAGTTTTCTTTTTCTTCTTTTCTTTCTTCTTCTTCTTCTTTTTTTTTTTTTTTGTTTCTAGATATAGTGCATATTGACATAAAATTAGTGCTATACCTCAAAAACAGTTGCCAACATGAGGGTGTATTTTGGTCATCTGTTATTTTCTGCATCAGACATGAATTATTATCTAACCCACAAGAATTTACTAATCCCTTATATGTTTTCCACTTTCAGATACAACATTTCATGAATTCTAGGAAGAACCATTATTTTACATCGCACTGAAGAAACTGTTGCCAACTGGCATATGACATAATTCTATTTCTATCACATAGAATTTTCATTTCCTATTTACTAAAATTGAACTTTTGGAAAAATCAAGGTCCATTTTATGATGTAAAATGAACACATACATGATAAGTAAATCAACTATGAGAAGACTTCAATGAACTATCCAAATACTTCTCTAGATTGATAGTTCAACTTTTTAAAATCATGTTTCTCTGTAGAATAATTCACAACTTTGTGGAGTTATTTTTTTTTTTTGTTGGTTTGTTGCATCAAGAGTAGGAAAGCAGCGTTGAGTTTATAAGAGAGCTCTGTTGTTCACAACGCATCCTTCCAGGCCTCTGAGGTTTAATGTTATTTTTATAAAACTGTCTTTGTTTCTCAGCTTCTCTCTTAACCTGGCTATCACACAAATCATTGAGACTCCATTATATTTGTTTAATAATAAGCTTCACAATACAATAAATGAGCAATTATTACTCTATTCTTAACCTTCTAACCTAATCTGGGTTCCTCTCTGAGTGTATCCCAGAGATCCTTGCACCTTGTAGGTAGCTTTGCTAAGCTCTCTCCTCTGGCTGAATCTCCTGGCTGACTCCTTTAATTCCTCCTCTAATTCCTCCCCCGGAACCCCGCTGGCTGGCAGGAAGTCCAGCCCTATTCTCTCTTCTGCTCAGCGATTGGCTGTAAGCCGTTTTATTGGCATACATGGGACAACTAGGGAGTAGTGTTTATACAATATTAGAACAGGAGATTCTCAGAACAAAGAATTGCAACAAGATGTGAGTGTACAGAAATCAGCATCTGAATTACATGATGACCTTATGACTACATTTGACTTATATTCTGCCAGTTTCTCTGTCTCAGCCAGTCCATTTATTATTTTTCCTTTTAAATTAAGAACAGATTCTTATCTCATACAATATATCCTAATGTGATGGTTTGGATAGGAATGCCCTACCCCACCCCCCCATAAACTTATGTGCTTGAGTATCTGGCCCATAGGGTCTGGCACTCTTAGAAGGTGTGGCCTTGTTGGAGTAGGTGCACCTTGTTGGAGAAAGCATGTCACTGTAGAAGTGGCTTTTGGTCTCCTCTGCTCCAATGATACTCAGTGTGGCTCCCAGTCTCCTTCTGATGCCTGTGGATCAAGATGTAGAGCTCTCAGCTCCTTCTCCAGCACCATGTCTGCCTGCATGTTGCCATGTTTCCCACCATTACAATAACGGACTAAGCCTCTGAAGTATAAGCCAGCCCCAATTAAATACTTTTCTTTATGGGAATTGCCATGGTCACAGTGTCTCCTCGCTGCAATAAAACCCTTGGTAAGACACCTAATTATAGTTTCCCCCTCCTCTCCTTCTCCTAGTTCCTCCCCGTTTCTTTCCTCTGGATGTACTCCCTTTCTGTCTCTTATTAGAAAAGAACAGGCTTCTAAGAGATAACAACCAAACATGGCAAAATAAAACATAATAAGATGAAGCAAAAACTATTATTTCAAAGTTGGACATGGCCACCCAAGCACAGAAAAAGAGACACAAGAACAGGCAAAGGAGTGAGAGATCCACTTGTTCTCATGGTCAGGAATCCCGTGCAAATACTAAGCTAATAGCTACAATATCTATGCAGAGGACCTGCTGTTGACCCACGCAGGCCTTTTTGAGCTTGTTGCTTTAGTTGAGCTCATATGTGCCTCGCTTAGTTGATTCAGAAGGCTTTGTTCTCCTGACTTCCTCTATCCTCTAATTGCTCTGTCTCTTAAAATATTTCCACCAACTCTTCTACAGGATTCCAGGAACTCTGAAGGGAGGTATTTGATGGAGACCTCCAATATAATAAACTCATCTCTGCATAATACCTGGCTGTGGGTTTCTGCACATGTTCCTACCAGCGGCTTGAGGCAGCCTCTCGGATGACTGGATAAGGCACTGATCTATGAGTTTAGCAGGATATCACTACTAAGCATTATTTTATTGATTTTTTTTTCTAGATTTACACTGTTTGATTTTACCTTAGTTCTCTGGGCTAGCCAATGTCTAGCTCTCAGACACCCAAGCAGTGTTAGGTCTAAGTTTCTTCTCAAGGACTAGGTCTTAAGTCAAGTCGGGCATTGTTTGGTTAGACCCACATGTTCTGTACCATTACCCTAGCATATTTTTCACACAGGACAGGTTGTATGTCAAAGGATGTGTGGCTAGGCTGATGTCAATGTTTCTCTTTCTGTAGCCTGCAGACTACCTCTTTGCACCAGAGACTAGAACTTAGCAGTGAAAGCTGCATGCAGACTCCAGCTCAATTTCTCCTTGTCCACAAATTGTGATGTTGTCATTGGAGATTTTATAGTAAATTGAGCCTCAACCATTATATTAAAGCATAAAAGGAACTTCCAACCTCTAACTATGTCATCACTGGAAGGGTACCACTTTTCCACAAGAAAATCTCTTTATGATAAATTACAATAATCCTTTATATTTGAAACTATCTTCTAAAGGTATAATGAAACCATTTTTTGTGTAATATACTGTGATTATGTAGAAATTTGAGGAAAACTACCACATTTTATGTAAATCATTGATCATAGAGGAGATGTTTAAAAATGTCTTAAAAATAACCTACACATCTAGATACTTCATTCATTTTAAAGTTTTATTTTGGTAAATTTAATTATCTGTATATGTGGAGAAAATAGACAATTGCTGCTAAGCACTAATGATCCATATGCAACACTTTCCTCATTTTCCAACTTTTTGAGTCTGTTTCTTTTATTTTCCCCATTCTAGAGTAATTTCTTAAGGGGACATGATTCTACATATCTCCTCACAAGGCCTTGCTTATCATAGGGATGAACTATAGAGCTGCTTCCTCCCTGAACTTTAAAGGCATCACTAGGCATTGTATCAGTGCCCTAAATGGATAGCAACACATGTTCCTCAGGGGGAGGTACATTTTAACAAATCTTGTCGTTAGTTCCTACCCAACTACTATAGTTTATTAATTTCAAATATCGAGTTCACAATTATATTCCATTGATTGTTTAAAAGTGTTTCCTGAAACTTCCGTTCTTCCATCTCTCCTTTCTCCTCCTCCATTTCTTCATCCTTCCTTTATCACACTCTTCTCTTCTTTTCTTATGAATCAGAAGAAAACCAAGTCAGTAATTACATTTGGGAGGCTGAAGAAATAGATGGTTCAGCAGATCAGGCAGATGTCTTGCTGCTTTTACATAGGCCTCTGGGTTTGGCTTCCAGCATCTGAATGGTGGCTCACAACTTCTCTCTAACTCCAGTTCTGGGGGATCTGATAGTCTCTTGTGGCCTTCACTGGCACAGAATACATATGGTGAACAGACATCAAAGCAGAGAAAATACTCATATGCATAAAATAAATTTAAATAAATAAAACTTTACAAAAGCATTTGGATTTCGTGTCTCCATGGTCTCTTTTTGCCCTGGAACTTTTTTTAGAAAAAAAATTATGTCTAGCTTTATTGAACAGAAAAGGCAGTGTGCTCTGTGGGCTTTATTTATGTCACAAGATTTGTCTTTCACAATTGGTGGTGTAACTAGTTGTTGAACAGATTAGACTCAATAGGACATGAACAGATGGCAATTTGTTTCTTTCTCATTGTTATCCTTTGCAACAAGCTCTGTGGGACTTCACAGCTCCAAGTTGTACTTTTTATTTCCTGTAAGGTATTAATTGGTATTTTTGTGCTTGAGAATGAGTAGTCTGGTTTCATCTAATGTATGACTCTATGTTCTCATTCAATTCACACCTCCTTCTCATACTTTGTCTGACCAATTTCATTTCCATGGTGAGATTTTCTTGCAGTTTTATTTATTATTTATTTAGTGTGATTTTCACCTTATTTTCTCTTACTGACTTTTTGCTCCATCTGGATGTTTAATGCCAAACCAAAGGGTAAGCTGTAAATAAGAATGTAGAACAGCTTTACATGTTCCCGCTGCTTGATCTTGTTTCACAGGTAGTGGTGTGTGCATTTTCTCTAATGAACAACATTGTTTTTTTCAGAGATTTTTCACCACTGATGATTTCTTCCTATAGGCCTCTAACTGGCAACTTCCATCTTCCTCTCAACTCATATTTATGTGTGTATGTATGTACATATATATGCATATATATGTACACATGTGTATGTATATAAATGTATATATGTATATACACATGTGTATATATGTATATGTGTGTACATGTATGTATATACATGTATGTACACATGTATGTATATACATGTACATATATGCATATACATATATGTGTATACATGCATACATACATATATGTATAGAGATTTTCTTATGTTAAAGAAAACTCCTCTGAAAAAAATTAACTCTCCAAATGATGTCTTCATACATCCACCAGCCAGTAGGAAAAAGCCTCCCACAGTGCTGGATTCCCCCATTTGGACTGTTCCGTCTCCTGCTCTCACTCCACACTGTAGCCTGCTCTCAGTGGTCTGCACCAGCCACCCATGGAGAAGGCTTCTAGAAGTATATCCTCTCTCACCTTTAGAATACCCATAACCAGTCAAAGTTGGAAGAAGAAGTGTTGCTGGAGGTGAGAGGGAAGAGTGTTTGCCACAGCGGCATAGCAACTCTAAGCTGGTAGCTGGTAGCAAATTCTCACAAGTTTATGGCCTTTTTCCTATAGGCTGGAGAATAAAGTGGTTCACATTCTCTAATGTTCACCTAGACTCTGCCACCTACTGCTCTCTAACAAAGAGCATATTAAAATAAAGATGCAGCGTCCTTGGGGACTTGGCTTGTCATTTAGCCCATCTACTCTGTCTCCTCAACCAAAAGCCCATTCCAAATGGCCAGCCAGCAGTCTAACAAGACACTTTTGATCACTCACTGTAATCAGATCCTGCCTACATATGATGAACTAAATAATGAAAATTCAAAGTCCATATGCCATACCTCGGTGGAGATTAGACACGGGTTATCTGGTGGCCATTTTGTAAGTTAAGTAGCATATTCCTTGGCTTTAGTGAATTAACGGTTTGTTAATGGACACATATAAAATAAAGTTTCACTAAAAATTATGAAGAAACTTCATAGAAGTAAGCAGGATGATGAAAGGATGTGCAAGAATAAAGACAGAAAAGAAATAGCTGTTCACAAGCACTTTTTAATTTTGTATATACAGCCACTCTTGTCAAGGAAGCAGTCACTCAACAAGTACATTGAAGTATGAATAGTGCTCAAAGATTAGTTAGGGCTCCATCCACTCATAGGAATGGGAGCTTTCATTTTTCGTAGCTGAAGATGATGCATCAACATGATTCTGAGCTGGTAATATTCTATCATCTGATATTTTTCCAAACAACTGAATCCACCAGCAGAAAGCCCAGCTCATATCTCACATTCTATATCTGGTCATGTTTGAGAATCTGATCCACCAACAGAGGAACAACAGACATTAACCCTGATCTTGACCTTGTTGTCTGCCTATCTGAACTGAATTACTGATGCTTCGTGGTTATTTATGTATACCCTATTTTGGTAGAGATTAGCCCTCTACTAAGAGGACAAATGACACATCCTTCAAAAAAAAGATTTCAGAAGGAAGAACAACTAGCAAGAGGAAGGCCAAGAGCAAAGAAAACTGGCTTGCTACATGACATATACTTAAAATGCATATGTTTGCTTGGCATTCATAATGTACTCATCATTTGTAAGAGATTATTGGGAAGATGTGATTATATTACAGACAAGGTCATTGCTTACTTGAAATTTATGTAATAAATGAAATACTTAAAGGCAATAGATCATACAACCATCCGCAATAGTTATCACAAACTCTTAGAAGAAGAGTAGCCATTCTGTACTCTGACATCATGAAAGTTTCTGCCATAATGTATCCTTATTGGAGATTTCTTTCTTCAGTGCCCGTGATGTTTTCTCAATTGGAGATGTATTCCATAGCCTAATATTCAACAATGAAAATATTTCAAAGATTAATAAATTGAATGAGTAAGTGGATTACTAATTGCCATACTGTCATACGGGTGGTTTAGACTTCGGCCAAAGTGTTTGAACTGCAGAAGTGATGGGATTTTGGAAGGTAACAAATTTCTACATGGGAAATACTGCCAAAAAGATACTGGCTGAAAAATTTATCTGAGTACATGAAAAGGTATGAAATAAAGCAGAAGCAGGCCAATCTTATCTAACACACCACCTTGAAAGAGAATGAAAAGGGAGAAAAGTAATCTGGAGAACATTGTCCTCAGGCAGTACACATTATGGGTACAGGGCGAATGGTTGGATTGTTTGGTTTCTAGGAGACTGTTCAGCTGCTAAAGGAAGGTTTGTGTTTCTAACATAACTATTCTTTTCCTAACTGCTCTGCATCCTATAATGTTTTGGCTGGTTTAAAGAGGCCCACCTAAGCAAAGAACTCTGATACACAGTGTTTCTTTGCCGGATTTTTACAAATCCTGCCATTTCTGTAGAGTGAGAAGGGTTTAACATCACACTCAGTGAGAAAAAATGCTTGGGTAGTCTAGAGGCTAGAACAGAAAACAGCAAGTCCAAGATATGTTACTTTTTTAATGACAATGTGCATTGATGGCTAGGTAGACTCAAAAAATGCATGTAATATCTAAGCTGCCTTTAAGGGTACATATATAAATCTCTCCATACTTACACAAATTCATTTTTGGATGAGTTCAAATTACACACACTAAATTTGTCCTAGATGTATTCCAAGCTGTGCCATTGTCCGTGTGCTTATTGTCCATGGCAATAAGCAGGACTGTGCTTGTCTTTTAAATGGCAGCTTCAAAAAGACCCTTATGCTTAAAATGCCACAGTGTTTGTTTATCATTTTATTAGGAATTAATTGATTCATGGACTATGTCTTTCTTGTAGAAGCATCTCATGAACTTAAACCAGACTAGAGACATAAGCTTCCCAGAGGAGGACCAGAAACATTAAGAGTAAAGCTGTAGAGGTACAGAGCTCAAAGTCCTTAGGATCCCAGCATTGCACATTCCAAAAGATTTCAGAAAACACTGAAACCATTGACTTTAATACACAAATGAAGAAGTTGAAAAGAGGTTGCTCTGTGATTGCCTATTATTAAATACTTTGCTCAAAAAAGCCCAAACTAGAGTATTGCTTGCCTCTCTCATGCCTTTTTGCTACCTGTTTTGTTTTTTTTTTTCCTATGGGACAAAGAATAGTGAATGGAGCAATGATCAAAAGAGAGATAATTATCTGAGACTCAAGGATTAAAAAGATGAGCTTGTGCCTTGACAATGATGCCTGTCAACAACCTCACGGGGGGGGGGGGGGGGGGGCTTGTCATGCCTCTGCTCTGCACAAGGAGACAAGTACAACAGAACAGAGTAAAGCATATAATGTCCTGGCTCTCTGCAGTCAGAACATCACTACAAACTTTACACTTCATGAAAATAGCAAATAGCACCTTTGCTTTCACCAGGGAAACATGTACACGTATATATTGCCTCCCTCGCTTCTTTTCCCTCCCTCCCTCCCCCTCTCTTCTCCCTTATCTCTCTCCCTTCTCTTTCTTCCCCTTCTCTTCCATCTCTTCACCTTTCTTCTCCTCCTCTTTCTGACCCCTCCAATCCTTTTCTTTCTCTCTTAAACTCTCTCTATCCCTCTCTATCTGTGATTTTAGTCTCATAGCCTATGCTGTCCCTTACATTCTTCGAATAATAACTTATTGAGAAATACATTTAAGTAAAACAGCTCCATTTGAACCTTAAAAATAATATTGTATATCACCTCAGGGTAGTAATTTTCTCTCTAGTATAAATTTATGAGAAATATGATGATCAAAATATTGTACTTTCTTTTACTATTTCAGTAATTTAGGAAAAATAGTTAATTCAAGGAATGAGCGGGCCTTTAGTAAAGTGATGTTTTCCAAGTATATTGATTTGCAGCTTAAGAAAGAAAATGTCTGTTTTTAAGAATGAATTGATTAAAATATTTACTCCTTAAAAATATATGCTTTTAATTTTACATGATCATGATTAAACAATTATATATAGAGAAAAAATATATGTATTTTATATTAATATGTATGAACTCCTGGGCATATACCCAAAAGATGCCCCACCATTCCATAAGGACATTTGCTCAACTATGTTCATAGTAGCTTTATTTGTAATAGCCAGAATATGGAAACAACCTAGGTGTCCTTCCAGGGAGGAATGAATACAGAAATTGTGGTACATCTTGAATGGATACAGAAATTGTGGTACATCTACACAATGAAATACTACTCAGCTACTTTTTTAAATTTAGTTTAAATTTTTTTATTATTAGTTACATTTTATTAACTCTGTATCCCAGCTGTATCCCACTTCCTTATTCCCTCCCAATCCCACCCTCCCTCCCTCATCTCCTCCCTGCCCCTTTCCAAGTCCACTGATTGGGGAGGACCTCCTCCCCTTTCATCTGACTCAGTTTTATCAGGTATCTTCAGGACTAGCTGCAAAGTCCTCCTCTGTGGCCTAGCAGGACTGCTCCTCCCTTAAAGGGGTGGGGAGGTCAAAGAGCCTGCCATTGAGTTCCTGCCAGAAATAGTCCCTGTTCCCCTTACTATGGGAAACCAATTGGTTACTGAGCTACCACGGGCTACATCTGAGCAGACTACTCAGCTATTTTAAAAAAGGAAATCATGAAATTTGCAGCCAAATGGTTGGAACTAGAAGATATCATTCTGAGTGAGGTAACCCAGAAACAGAAAGACAGGCATGGTATACACTCACTTATAAGTGGATATTAGTCATATAATATAGGATAGCCATCTACAGACCTAAAGAAGCTAAATGCTAAGGAGGACACTTGGGAAGATGCTTAAAGATCTCATTCAGAATGGTAAACAGGATAAACACTAGATGTTATGGAAGAGAGGAAACAGGATGGGAGCCTACTAGAAAGGGTCCTCTGAAAGGATTTACCCAACGGGGGATGGAGGCAGATGTTGAGACTCATGGCCAAACTTTAGTTAGAGTGCAGGGAGTCTTATGTAAGAAGATAGAGGTGGGAATAGAGGGACATGGAGGGGACAGGAGTGCCACAAGTAGACCAAAAAAAAAAAACCTAAAAGATCTGAGCCCGGGGGGCCTACGGAGATTGATGCACCAATGGAGGACCATGCATGGGGAGGACCTAGACCCCCTGCACAGATGTGGCCAATTGGCAGCTCAGTCTTCATGTGGAACTCTGAGTGAGTGGAGCAGGGGCTGCCTCTATCATGAACTCCATTGACTGCTCTTTGATCACTTGCCCTTGATGATGTGGCCTTTCCAGGCCATGGAGGAAGAGGATCCAAGCAGTCCTGATGAGACTTAAGGAACTATGGGCAGGTGGCAATAGTGGAGAACTCCTTTCAGTAGACTAGGGGAAGAGGGAGGAAGGGTGAGTCTGGGGGAGCGGAAGGAGGGGGCTTCAATAAGGATATATAATGAATAAGTTGTGAAGAAAAAAAGAATTAGTTAATATATTTGCCCATTAATATATATATATGTGTGTGTGTGTGTGTGTGTTTAATTTTACATGATCATGATTGAACAATTATATAGAGAGAGTACAAATTTATATAGTATATTAATAAATACAAATTCAGTTTTTCCTTTCATACCTAATATTATTTGTACACTGTGTACTTTCCATAGAAGAGCTCCAAATAATTATTGGAATAAAAACCTTTAGTCATGGTGCCATTGTTCAATTTGAGAAAAATGGGACTTTTCCTCTGCTCACTGCTGACTTGGTTTAATGGTGATGGTGGTGGTTTCCAACTGCTGTTGTGCCAAATCACTACAAAGTTAGTAATAACAGACAAGTCAAATCTATTATTTTCTAGTTCTGTAAATCAGAAGTACAAAATATATTGTAGAGGTCCAATATCAAGGTCTTGGCAGAGCTTTCTTCTTCAGGGAAAACTGTAGAAGAGACTGCATGTCCTTGTCTTCCAGATCCTAAGGCCACCTTGGCTCAGAGTCCCACCACCAAAGCCAGCAACACGAAGCCACGTGTCTCCTATACTGCCATCTCTCTGCTGTTTTGGATTTCCCCCTTCATTTGTTAGGCACCTTTCTGTTACACCCAGCTCAGCTGACATATCTGACTAATGTTAAAATCAGAATATTAATGCTTCTTCACTGTGTAACCTAGCCTGATTAACAGGTTTGGAGATTAAGAACAAATAATTCTTTAGGAGCCATTGTACTGCATCTTACCACTGAGCTCAAGGGACTCATGGGAAAAGCTGTATTGCCAGTTGCTCCATGGAAAGTAAATTCGAATCTGTGTACGTCTCCTGAGGGCTTCCTGCTGGTGTGTGTGCCAAATGCAGTTTTACACATGGCAGAGATAGAGGGCCACATCTTTCCTAGCCTTGCCTCAGACATGGAAGGCCAGGAGCTGAATGTATGGTGAGTAATACTTACTTGGTCACTTCTAGTTATTAGTTATAGCTTGTTCCCATCAATGACCCTAAATAGATAGCCTTTACATTTAGATAAAAACAAATTGTCCAAACTGAAAACATTGGCAGATTCAAAACAATATGTCCATTATTTTAAATGCACTAAAATATGTATACTATTTTTGCTTTATGGAAAACAAGACAAATAGTGTTTATTTTATTATTGCATGGAGCCATCTTCATACAAGTATCCAATGGATTTTGAGATTGTGCCTCTTCACCTCATTGTCCTTTCCTTCTCCTCTTGATCACTAGTCCCCTTTGCCTTTATTTTTATGTCATCTGTACATGTATGATTTTGTGTGTCTATGAAGGCTGCACCCAGGAATCATAGGAGGTGATGCTGGACTCACTGTGACTGACCTAACTGCTTCATATGATTATTTTCAGTTTCGTTTTTGTGGATATGTAATAATTACACTCTCTGCTATAAAAACCGTCCATTGTGTATAGAAAGCACATTTTGTGAGGAAACCATAACACACTGAGAATAGCCATGCCAACTGCTGAGCAGGTGCTTCTCTTCCTTGGCATCCCTGTTGCTTAAGCACTTGGAAGTAAACACTAACAGCACCAGGGAAGGTGGATCCAACATCTTTAATATAAACACATGTGTAAGGTATGGCCGGATGGCTATTGGAGCCTCTTTTACCCTTTTAAACGCTCTTTAATTATCTTTACCCTTCTAAACACAGCCTATATTCAAAGATAATCAAACTTCCTGTCTTGAATATTACAGCTCATATAACTTAGCATGACCAAGTTTTCTCCTTTCATAATGTTAAATACATTGTGATTGAAACAAACACTAAACATGATTAAATTAAATCACCAGAAGCCATTGAAAAAAAAAACTATAGAACATTATTAGTCTCCTGTACATGATAATTATTGCTTTGTGTGTGACTGCTATCACTACTAAAAACTGATGTTTCCATTGCATTTGAATAATAAGCAATACCTTCCAAATGCCTACATGTAGTTTTCAATTATTTATTTGCCTTACTATTAAAATTATGATTTGGGATCTACACAAAGCAGTTTTTGTTTGGTGCTTTTATAGATGAGAATATCTAATATATATCAAATATTTACAATTATTTTCATTCTCAGAAGACCGTTATTAATGTTAGCCTTTTCCTTTCATAAAAATAAGAAATACTAAATATATGGTCAGATTGGCCTGGGGCATACAGGGCAATGATAAAGCCTGTGAGCTTCGTACTTCCCATGCTTAGTGGTGAAGACTGACAGTATCTTGTACCCTGGCTACTCCATTCTCTATTAGGCATAATGGGAAAGATCCTTTGTGACATATAACCCTTTTTAACACTTGCCTAAGGATATTACCCACTGTGAAAGGGCTTTTTAAGCTCTTGTTCAATTCATACTGAAATAATCCACTTTATTCATGTCCTCAAGCTCATGTTTGAACAGCAGTGGTTGTTTTAATAACATTTCAGGGCTCAAAAATGGAGAGTCATGGTAACCTCCACTTTAATGCAAAGAAAAGAAAATGGAAAAAAACCCCAGAATTTTAAGATTAAATCTCTAAACACTTTGAATACTGGCTGTTTCTGAGAATATTACTTAATCTTTGGAACCTCTATTAAACTCCATGGTCATTACTATGATGCAGTCACTGTTTTAATTATTGCTGTAAGTAAACCTGAGTTAGCTGTGAAAAACTGAGTATGTTCTAGTCAGGATTGTATCCCAACACAGTTTGCTCATATTCTATAGATTATTCTTCAATGTTTGGATTTATGAAATTCATATCTAATCCATTTACTAAAGGTTTGTGGAGTGAACTGTTTCTCTGTGCACATTATCCTGAGTTACTTTATTAAGTGTGCTCTTTCATCATGTGCAGTGTAGAAGTCATTGATAAGAGCCATCTTCTAATGCATGGGGTTCTTCTTCACATTTTACCATTAGCAATACCAACTTATATCCTTCCTAGGGACTTACACTACAGACCTGAAATGGAGAGTTTGAAGGAAGTAACAGTTGTTCTAGCCTCTTGCCTGCATCACATCTTCACAATCTAGTATTAATTTGCTTCTCACTGGCTCGGGGCTCCTATCTGCCTCTCTGGGACAATTTTTATGACGCTGCATTTTCTAACTGGCCTATACCTCTGATGTCCACATTACTCCTTCCTTTATGCCCAGTTCTTTCTGACATAAAAATATCTGCAGTCATTTATCTTTAACTCATGCGGACGAAAGACTTCAGAACTTTCTTCTGTCTCAGTTTCCCTCTTTGCCTCTGTCTCATTTCTAATACACGGGGTTCCTACTGCTGCCAGGTAACCTCCTAGGAAGCCTTCCAGAGACCCCCTTTAACTAACTTTGACTTACTTTCTTTCCATTCAGTATTTTGTCTTATGCATTTTGTGGTGTGCTGTCATCTGTTTAAAAACTTATTATTAAAATTTACTTGTTAAAATAGCATCTTAAAAATGTTTTAATAAACAGCTAACATGCTTGAATAAATTATGTGTTTCTCAGCACTGTCCTGAGAAAGATGGGTAGACAGCATTCATGACTGTCTCCTATTGTTCTGATTTTTATAGTTTGCAGAACATTCAGAAGGAGAAAAGCCCAGCTGTAAAATCAAGGTTTCCAGACCAGGCTATTTCTATTCATAGCACTGAAAATGGGACATGATACTAGCTATTTCAGAAAAGCCATGCCAAGGTGAATAATTTATATGGGAAAAACTTTAAAGGCTTAATTATGTAAATATTATTCAAGTACTACATTTTACAAGAGCACATTTTTTTTATCTATTCTTTGTGGTTTTGATAGGCAATAGACGTTAAAAAGTTTGATATAAAAACATGCAAACTTAGGATCAAAGACTTTCATGTAAATTCTATACTGAAGATAGAGTTGCAAGCCCAAATTTGTAGGTTTCACAGTTAACGTGTAATTTACAATATATTGTTCTTGTAAGAAATCTGTTTCAATTTTAAAGATTTTTTCCAAGAGTTACAGGTTTAGCAATATTGCAGTCATATTGTAGCCATATTGCATTTATTAGCATTTTTCAAATAATACTGTGTGTGTGTGTTTATTGAAGGAAATTTCAGATATTACTTCTTGCCATCCATTTTGAGATGGTATCCTTTATTGCCTGCTACCGCATGCACAAGTCTAGCTGACCTTCAAGCTTCCGGGGGTTCTCTTGTCTCTCCCTCCGGTCTTGCTGGAGAAGCACTGAGATTAGAGATGCTCCAGTTTTATGTGGGTTATGGGAATTTAAACACAGCTCCTCATTCTGGGGTGGAAAGCACTTTACCAGCTGAACCATCTCCCCTACTTTATTTGTGGGTTTTTGATAGAATTTCTTCAAATGTCTGAACTGCATTTTAACAAATCAAACCAAAACTTCTATACCAATATAAACATATATAGCAGTGCTCATCAACATCAACTCAGGCTCCTATAGAGGGAAGAAACCTGATACCAAAAAAATGGAGTTACTTACACATTGCCATCAACAAACAAGCCACCCCAAACAAGCTCACGAGGTCCTAACGCATGTTATTTTCTGCTGAAACTCTTGCTCATGAATCACACTATTTGGGGTACAAAAACTCCTCTGAAGCCACAAATGCAAATGTTTAAAGTTGAGACTTGGGATGGATTAATTCTAAATGGAGAAATAATATAGATTCCAGTAATGTCTGGGTCACTAGCTGATCCAGAACCATGACCACGTGGAAAGCCTATTTAATGCAGCATTGACACTCAAGTTCAGCCTCGGGGCTTGGGTTTACTAGACAGTTGTCAGTTCTCAGTGGTGAGGTTCTGTATATCAGGTCTCCGCTGACAAATACGAACTCTTCTACCATCAATCTAACAAAATTTGCTTTGTATTATCATTACATTTTTCAAAATGCATGGAAAAATTGTTACAATTGTCTTTTGACTAATATTTTATAGCCAATAAGTTATACATGCTTTTTGTTGTTTTTATAATTTATATCCCTAAGCCAAGAAGCAAAACCGTACCAAATTATTTAGTGCATTCTGACAAATGACTAATTTAATTTTAAATGTATTTTGAGGCATAATTTATGGAAAAGGCTGGATAATTTTGATTTTTCTTTTCTTCGCAGATGTTCACAAAGGTATACAAATGTAGACCGATGTTTTCTCAATAAGGACAGATGAATTCAAGGACAAGTATAAAAGATGTTATATAAAGCAGAAAATGCCAACCATGGAAGAAGGAGAACTGATTATCATGCCTTTGACAGGAACAGTAGCTATGAATCACAGAACCTATTAACCTGAACTATCAAAACCTCCTTGTCAACCTCCCAGTCTGTGAAGAAATCCTCTAACATGGATTGCAGTTAGGAATGAAAATCAGTCTCCATTCTTTCACTGCTGCTGCTGAAGACCAAGCAAATGCTAGTCATGTCTCAGTGACTCTAATTGCCCAAATGTGCAAGTGAAGAAGGAACCACATTTGTAATTTGCCATCTTGTGGACTGAGTTGAATGTTTTCTTTGAAATCATGTTGAAGGTAGCACCTATACCCCATCCATTGGCCTTCATGTTTTAAAAATCATGTCTTTAGAGTGGGTAAGATGGCTCAGTGGATAAGGTGCTCGCTGTGGAAGTGTAAGAACTGCAGTTTGGGATTCTGCACATACATAAAAACCCAGACTCGTGCAGCAACCATCTGTGTTCTCAGCACTTGGAGGTAGAGACTTGGGTTCCCTCCAAGGTGACTAGCTAGACTGAGGATGAGCAACTTCTGGGTTGAGAAGGAGACCCTGGCATAATTAATAAAGGGGAGAATGATCTATAATGGCATCCCATATCAACCATTGTCTTCTGTGCGTAGATGCACATCAGCACAGGCTTGACCACGCGAGTATGTGTGTGCATGAGCCACAAACATAAGTAAAAAAACGTCATAGTTGCTCATGTGTTATCTGGCTACACTGTCCTGCTCTCCTCTGTTACTCTGCACGCTCTCTTATTTGTAAACTGCCATTCCTCATTTAAAAGCGCTAACCAAAATGGATGGACTTCAGTTGTAAACTAAGTATCTTCCATACATAAACTGAAAAGCTTAAAACTTCAAAGCTTGCTCTTTCGTAGAGTTTCTGTAGCAAAGATGGAAGTCACTAAGATGCTGCAGTTCTCATTATTATTTCACAGGGCTGCATGTACTCAGCTGCATAGGATGGGGGATCCTCAGCTGCATACTATGATGGGGATCCTCAGCTGCATAGGACCTCACAGATTACAAAGAGCGCCATCTTTTTCTTTATTTTTCTTTTCTTTTTTTTTTTCATTATTACTACAAGGAGATGCTTTGCTCCACAGTGGCGCCCTCTAGAGGATAATGGCATGCATTCCTCATCAGCACCAAGGGCTCTGTGGGCTCCCAAACATATTAGAACAGTAAATCGTGGAGGAAAAGGCATTTTCTTTGACCTGGCTTCCCTAAGTGATTTATCTGAACTTCAAACTTTACTGTCTAAAATTACTCCTGATATTAACTCTATATTTTCTTTGAGTTTGCTTCAGGCCCCATGAAGCTCATTTAAAGTTCAGGGCATCCATTGACCTTGGGCCTAGGTATGGTGGTGATCTCAGCACAATCTCAGTACAGACATAAGAGTGTGGAGTGTGGAGGTAAATGTGCAAAGGGCCACAGTGAAAATAAAACTTTGGGGTAGAATTTGAGACTTCTGTTTTGACAGCTGAAGTATCCAGTACCATGGATTACTGCTTTTTATTTTTATTTTTTTAGAACTTATAAACTATAGAATCTGGCTATTAGTGTCTGAATGTTCTGTTCTTTTTTAAAATTTAAACTCATGGCGGGGGAGAGCAGGTTTCATAAGCTGCACTTTTTTTTAATAAGGGAGTTTACTGCTATTTAGGAAAAGGGACATTTGATGCAGGTGATACTAACTTTTCTCCAGCCTCCATCCCCCATCTTCACATTACCTGGGCATAACATGTGGATACTATAAGTCAAAAGAGTTAAAGCTACAAGTCAAAATAGTTAAAAGCTACAGCATCGTACAAGTGTGAAAGGTTTGTCTTTACCAATCAGTCCTTTAGACTGTGGATAACGTGGCCAAGAAAATTTAGGAATTTCTGACACGTTAGAGTTAGTTTCCAACAGGAAGTGGACCTCTACTCTTTGTCCATAGCTTACATCGTTCCTTCCCCTAGCTTTACACCACACGGCACAGTGAAGAGGCTTCTGAGCACTGGTGAACATTTCTGGCTACATAGTAAATCACCAGGAAAAAAAAAATTGTTCCTGTTAGTCTCTCTTGGCCTGGTGCCACGCTTATGAGCACTGGTGATTCTTCTAAGAGGATGTGCTTTAGAAAATCCCTTTGGAAATAATGTCAGGGAGATTTGATCCAGCATTTGGGAGGAACAGCACCCAGAAAAATAGTATGAAGAGAGATGGAACTGGGCTAAACAAGTATTTTCTCCTCATGGAACCTTAACTGTTTAGGAGGGTTGAAGAAGGAGAAGAACAGAGTTTATTTGGATTTAAGACAAGAGTCTGGATCTAGTACTCTAAGGTACTTAGTAATATGTGTTTCTCAGAATATGAAATTGTTCCTAGGAAATTTATACATGTATGTGGTGAAGACAAGAGATGGCATTGTAGTTTCTGAAAAAGAAAATATATTTTTCATAGAACTGAAAGAGAATATTAGAGACGAGATTAACAGAAAAGTCTACAAGTAAGCCCCCCCAAAAAAGTCACCTGGCAGAGGTGGTAGATGTACCTGTGACTGTTATTTATACTTCAATTAGAAATATAAATAAATTATTCTTTTTAAAGCATATGGAGAGGGTGCAAGCCTATTCCATCTTGGTCTTTATAATCAACATTTCCTGTCAATGAAGAGAAACAAGATCATAAAATATATAATATATATATATCATTGGTAGAAGAACCAAGAACACAACTCAGCCTTGCTATGTCCTTGTCAGACATCATTTTCCCAGCTGCTGGGGTCAAAGGACGAGGCTGTGAGGCGGGCTGAAAGCAGGTGGCTATAATTAGTTCTTCCGGTAAATATTAACATTGTCATCTCTCTGATCAGGAGGGTTAAGGAGAGCCTTTCTCCTGTCTTTCGTTGGCCCTTGCAATGTCTCTAGTATCCCGTCATAAGACACCAGCAGATGCCAGTGTGCTGCGGGGTCCTACCTACCTTGCTGCGGGGTCATCCGTGAAGACCGATGTAAACACGGTACACCAAGGCCTCTCCACTGCTCACGCTTTACAGAGAGCAGTCCTCCCCCTCCAGTGATGACCCGTGACTGGCCCTGCACCCTGCACACATTTGACAGTAACCTTCCTTTCGAAGTCTTAACAGTAAGGTTTCAGACTGGCTAGATTAAGCGCGAGGGGACAGCTGAAGGTGCACCGCGGACACAGGACAGGCGTGCAGACTCTAAGATTTCCATTTTTGGCAAGTAGGGTGCAGAATGTGGCCTAGTTCCAAAATGTTTATTTGAAATAAAATTTTAACTGAATTGAAAACTGTCCTTTCTGAAAGTGTTCATAAAAAGAAAAAAAAACTGACTCTGGTTGTTTTTGCATCTGAAATATGTACTTCCACATTTCATCTATAAACTGCATTTTAATAGTAGTTAAAGAATTGGTATTGAACTGGTGAGTCTTTTGTTTGCTTGTTTGTTTATTAATTATAATTTATTCACTTTGTATTCCAGCTGTAGCCCCCTCTCTCATCCTCTCCTCCCATGCCCCTACCCCAAGTGGAGGGCTCAGTGGCTCACACCTATAATTCTTTCGCTTAGGGAGAAAGAGGCAGGCAGATCTCTGTGAGTTTGAGGCCAGCCTGGTCTACAAAGAGAGTCCAGGACAGCCAAGGCTGCTTCAAATAAAACAAAACAACAACAACAAAACCAGATGTAATTTCCATGTCATCTATAAAAATATTAATATAGTTAGAAAAGTATTACTGGCATATCACTTATTAAACATTAATAAAACAGGCCTAGAATGACCTTTCCCTTTTGTTGTTTTGAGAAAGGCTCTTACTGTGTAGCTCAGGCTGTCTTTAGGTTTATTTGCCTGCCTCAGCCTCCCTGCTGAGCTTGCAATCATGTGTCTCCAATCCAGGCTAAAGCATCCCTATTAAAAACAAAGCTATAAACAAAAACTACAATAATCCATCCCACAAGTAAACGTGTCATAGGAGATATCTTCAGTAAATAATGAGTAATATTGTTTGACGTTGGTGTCACTTTACCCTACCTGGGCTTTCTTTTTCTCATGTATAAGTGTGGAAAACAGTATTTTTCCAACGGCCTTTAAACCACGCAGGTAGGAACTGAATGTCTTCTGCATTTTTCCTATGCCACGCTCTGCTTCTGATCCCCAGTTTTCAGGGTCAAAATGGGAACTTTGTGCCCGGTGATGTCACCTTTTTATTATTATTATTATTATTATTATTATTTTCTGATGATTCTGTCATCTTGTTTTCATTTAAGAAGTCAGGGTGGCGGTTAAAAATCATTATGGGCTTAGTTGCTAGTAATTTATTATTAGTTATTTCATTAAAAATAATCTTAGAATTCCTGAACTGTGTTTGGAGCTTATCAGGAATTTAGGAATTTATAGTGTTTTCCAAGGCCATGTATTCATAAAGTCTTAGGCACACCATGGCTCTCTAGACATAGTGGAAACTTTAAAAGGTGGACCTATGAGGCAGCTTGAAACCACTGGAGAGCATGTCCTTGTCCAATGGCATCTTGGGGCGTCAGTCATTTGTTGCTGCTCTTTGCCTCCCAGCCACAGAATGCTCTGCTATAAGCACCCCGTCCTGATGTCCTGATGTGTGATCTCAGAACAAGCCCAGAGGCAAGTGTGCCAACAACTACTGAAGTGTCTGCTACTGTGTGCTAGAATAAGCTTCTGCTCCTCTTAAACTGATGGGATCGGCTATTTTGTTACAATAACAGAATACGGCTAACACAGGTGATATACTTAATACAAGTTTGTTCTAAGATAGCAAAACTCACTTAACATTTTATAGAATCCTGTGTTAAATGTCTCTTGGATCTTCATGATCATATCATTTGCATCCATGGATATTGATTTTTTTTTCCTTAATCCAATCTTTTGTTATAATAACTAAGACCATGCTTTTTGGAGGGCTACTTGATAAAACTGAGACATACCTCAGTGTTAACTTCTCAGGAAGTTTAGAGCAAAATACTAGTGTGGCTATGCATGGGTTCACATATTGCCATTTGGGGATGTTAGAGCCCTATTTGGGCTCTATCTTTGTTTCACGTGTTATCCTTACAGTTGCCCTGGTGTCTACTCAACTTCAAAAGACTGAGGGTCAGTGAGTCAAATGTTAGCTTAATTCAAAGTTAACAGGCAACACACGACAGTGTTGGCCACACTTGCCATTTGCCTGGAAAATCACAACTAAACACATGTGTCTACAATCTTAATTGTTCTTCAGACTTGGTAACTATACCCTACTGAAAGGAGCAATGCATTCTTTAAGTTATTCATTGAGTAAATTTTCCTGTGGCACCAGACCGGTAATAGAAAGGTGGATAAAGCAGCATCCTGGGAACTGGCTTTTGTGTGCGTAAGCGTAACCTTTCCTGTGGTGACAGAGAATGATTGTGCTGTGTGTGGTGTGTGTCCACATAGACATCGGTGTTGTGTGGGGGTGTGTTGGCACTCACAGGCATTATCCATATTTGGAAAGGTAGACCACATTGATTGCATTCGTTTATGAGGGACAAGCACAATAAATGCTTCTTGTACATAATTATTGTCCTCAGCAGTCAGTCAAGAGATATGTGGTTTAAAGAAGGTATGTGAAGAATGTTAAATACACGCACCACGATCCTGGGTGCACCCATGGCCAAGTCAAGAACTGAGCCTCCCGTCACTGAATGTAACCACTGTAGTGCAGGCAGGCAAGAGCGGTTTGTCTGCGTCTGGATAGTTGCTTACACAACATGCAGACGCATACTGCAGTGACTATGTAATTCCAGCAAAATCATTTTATCTGTCAGATTAGGCAATTACTTGAATCCAGGAGAACAAGCATGTTTAAAATCACCAGGAATTAGGATGCATATCCTGACAAGGAAAAACAGAGCAGCTGGAAACTCATCCTAGAATGGGACATTTTTAATGATGGAGCTTTCATTTAGGGAAGTATGTAGTGAAGCCACAGGGCAAAGATTTTATTGTGCTGCTGCCTCACCACAGGCCCCATCTACCCACCTATCCCTTGAGTGTACGTTAGCTCTTGCTCTAAATGACTTGCCTTAGCAGATCACTTTTGAAACTGCAAAGTCGGCATTACAATCTTGTTCATAAAACAAATTACAAAGATTCTTCCTCTGAGTGTGATTGGTTTTCTTGTACCATTGAATGTGCATGTGACTCTTTGTTTTCTGTATGTTCCCAGATGAGACTTCAAACAGGGCTTTGCTAATTCAGAAATACTCTACACTTTGAGAAAATTGGTGCCCTGTTTTACAGTTTTTGTTCTTGTGACAGCCTCCTTCCTAATTCTTGCACATATGTCTGTTTATTGAGTAGTAGTACGGGGAGGGGGAAGAGAAAAGGAAGCATGGGGAAAACAGGCTATACTGAGATTTACAGACACTAACTCAGAGTTCTGAATGTCTCTGAAAATGAACACACATTTTCCTAGTTTTTATTAGATTTATAAAGTATCAAACACCCTTTCAAAATCATTGAAGGCACAGAAAGATGAACACTAATGAGAGCTAATAATTATTACTCAGATGAGCAGAGATTCAGCAGTCAGTAGCCAAGTATGCAAGGGTGGAAGTTTGATTAGGAATCATTACCGGGTTTATTTTCAGTAACATGCTTAATACTGTGTCAGCTTTCATCCTGAGACTGGGTTGCACCTTAACTTACTAGGACACAGAAGAAACACACCTTTGACACATGTGAAGATACTTATAGGAATTTCTAGTTCTTAAACTAGATCAACCAACCAGTTACTCAAAAGACACACAGGTAACTTTCCTTCTTTTAGATCCAGTTAAGCAAGCAGATAGGAGGCATGTGAATGAATTAAACAATTGAAGGCAGATAGCAAACAGGAAGGCCTCAGGGTTCTAAGGAAGCTACAAGGGGATTCTGTGGAAGTAATTGTAGGTTTAGCAGAACAGCTTCATGTCTGGCTGCATTAATCATTGATAGAAACCAGGACCACAGAGGACTCAGCCACAGCCCACACTTTGAATTACATTTGGTTGCTTTATGTCAGGAAGTCACAGGCTACATGACATTGACAGACTTGGCGATTTGTTTGATATGCTTCTCAAAAATTTCATGAGCCCACAGAACACTAGAAGATTACACCCTTCTTTTCTGCTAGGAAAATCTAGGCCTAGAGAGAAAGAATAAAGGAACAAAAGGATGGAAAAGGAACACAGACCAAATCAGCTCTGCAAAGCATTATCCCTCTAAGAAAATGCATTTTGCTGTGAAAGTTAAGCTCTCATCCCTGCATCCTACTTAGAGTCAGTACCGTTTAGAGGTTAAATAGTAACTTTAAATACATAGCCTTAGTCCTAGGGATAAGTAATCATTACAGAAAAGTTGTTTGTATACAGCTGCAGTGTTATGATTCTGTTTGGCTTTTCGGGAAGGAAAATATTTGGCCTCTGGTAAGGTAATTTTCCTGTATGAGGGCTGTGTGTGGTAGCCAGGGCTAATTTGTTGGGATTGTCCATATGTCCCTCTCAAAAAGCAGTACAATTTTTAAACTTCAAGTAGTGATAGACATGGAGGGTGGGATTGGGGAGGGAATGAGGGAGAGGGATACAGAGTTAACAAAATGTAACTAATAAGAAAAATAAAATTAAAAAATTCTTATACTTAAATGTGTATGTTCAAGAAAATATAAACAAACAAAATTAGAGAGTCCATGGATGTAGGCCTGTGAGACTAATTACGTTCTCCTTTAACAAGAAGATGTGAGCCTCAAAATAAAGATCTGGGAGAAGCTCTAATAATTTTGATTATCTAAACATAGAAACTACTTTATGAAATAAAGTAGAATAATTACATCCTGAAATAGGATATGTTCTAATCATCAAAGCAGTATGTAAATATGTCTATATATGTGCTTTGTATACAAACATGTATACCCTTTATATGCATGCATAACACACAAAGTACAATTTTTTGCATTTATCATCATCATCATCATCATTATTTTACAATTTATTCACTTTGTATCCTGTTCCCTATCTCCTCCCAGTCCCACACTTCCTCCTCCTTCCTCCCCTATCCTTCTTCCCTAGTCCATGATAGGGGAAGTCTTCCTTCCCTACTCTCTGACCTCATCCTATCAGGTTCCATCAGGACTGCCTGAATCCTTTTCCTCTGTGGGCTGGTTGCCCCACCAGAGAGAAGTCATCAAAGAGCAGGCAACCAAGTTCATGTCATAGACAGCCCCTGATCCCCTTACTAGGGTACCTAAATGGAGACTGAGCTGTCTATGGGCAGTTTTAAAAACTATCTAATATCATGAAAAATTATCTGTTATTAATGAAAAAAAATATGTAAAATTTATGTTGTCTAATGCTTGTGCTATTTTATTGTATTTCAGGTGATAGTGAAAGTCAAACATAATCTTCATTGTGTGTTTGTGTGTGTGTGTGCATTACAAGAAAAATTAGTAGGATAAGGTAGTTTAAAGCTTACAGAGCCAGAAATTTATTTACATATTAAGAAGAAATTAATAATTTTACCCTATAATTTCTATCTCTTTAAAATTCTTACTATTTTTGAAGGATATTTAAAAGATTAACCTTCAAGATGTTTCATTTAGTAAATGTGATCTTTCAGGTCGATGCTATCAGCCTTAAGAAGCATAATATATGAGTCATGAGAATATTTGTATGAAAAATAAGTCTTTTAAAAGTAATCTCCATTAGGCTTTCCATTAATTCCGATAGTTGTTCCAAATTCTGCTTATGACTGTTGAACCCTCCATACTGGAGAATATTGGTTTTTCTCAACACTGTTTTCCCAGTGCATAGGAACATTTAAACTGTTAACTGGATAATGAAGATTGACTCTCATTTCACACTGGAGTGGTACATGGCAATCAGGAGTTTCATGCAATGGCTATTTTCCCTCTCAGTGAAATATTTCCTGTATCTAGAACCTTGCCTAATGGTTGAAGTCCTAGGCAGTAGGATATGGCTTTAAAGCATGTCATCTTAGTGCAGCTCTTACTTATCTCTCTAGTCAGGTAGATATTTGTTCATGATAATCAAGCAGTCACCCCACCCTAGGTAATTCAAAGCCAGGCCTCTTTTATGGATGGATCTTCATGTCCTTTGTGACTTCTTGGAATTAAAGGGAGAATATGAAGCAGAGAAACAGTTCCCAAGAATACATCTTAGTAATGACACGGTTTGTTGTTAAGAATGAGGAATGTGGCTGGGCTTAGCTGCAGAGGATGATGGGAAAGGCATTCATTTGTGCTTCTAGGAAGGGGGCTTATGGTGAAAGTTCCACTTCATTATTTGGCCAGTTGCCATCCTAAGTGATTGGATATGCATAGAGAAATTATGATTCTTTGATTCTTTTGATGCTGTAGAACCCCATAATCTTAAAACAGAGATAAGAAAGAGAGAAAGAGAATGAACAAAAGAACTGTCAGAATCCCAAGAGCTTCTTCCGGAGTAGGTTTCCTCATTGCTCCCTACCAAATGCCCTCCAATTCCAGTTGTATCTCCTAGTACTCTATTCTTCCATCTCCCCCTGCCTGATAACCCCTGTTCTCATCCCTGCCCCCAAGTCCACCCACAAAATTTATTATATTTTTCCCTTCACAAAATATCCACCATCCCTCTTAGAGGTCTCCTTGTTACTTAGCCTTTCTGGGTCTGTGGATTATAGCATGATTATTATTGACTTAGCAGATAATATCCACTTTAAGTGAGTACATACCATGTTTGCAGGACTGGCTACCCTTTCATACTTCTTTCTATATAGAAGAGGAACACCAGCACAACCTATTGTCAAAGCTCATGGGACAATTCACAAGCAGCTATGTGTACAGATCATGTAAGATCTAAGCAAAGGGCCTCAAACCTTTAAGGCATATATCCAGTGTTCAGTCTTGACTGTCTACAGTGTTCAGTCCCACTCCAAAGAAGATTCTGTGGACAACCAGGTTTCACTTGTCATTGTCTATCTGCCTCCATCTTGGCTTCTGAAGTATGGAAGAAGCCAGAGGCTTCGTGCTTAGGAAGGAGCTGTGCTATAACATACACACTGGATGTTGATAAGAATCAGGAAGCTGGTACAGATGATTATCGGTTAAGTGAAGGAATAAGATCTCATTTGAAAGTTACTCCCTCACCCCCAGAGATTCGGCAAGACCCTAGACCTGCCTCTGTTTTAAGCTTTGAGGAATGCAGTATCTAAAATGTGTTCTTTTATCAAAGGCGTCTTTGGGAAATATGCACCATCTGTGTCTTGGTAACCAAAGCAGTGCAATGTGATAAGCAAAATAAGTTCAGTCAGTTAACAAGTTGCATTAAGGGATAGGGTAGAATGCCTGTACAGCATGTATCACACATCTCTTGGTTCCATCCCTGGTACCCATTAAACCAGGAGTTGGGTACATCCATATAATCCCAGCATTTGGGGGGGTGGGGAAGGATCAAAAGTTCAAGGCTTCATAAGGACTTCAAGGACAGCCTGGATACATGAGAATGTGTCTCTAAATAAATATGTAGATGGGTAGATAGATAGATAGATAGCTGTACCATTAAGGTTTTTTTTTTTCAGTAAATTATTTACTCTCTGAAATAAATATGTCCCCAGAAAAAGGTAATGGAGATTTGCATGAGACAAAACATTTGCTTCCAGTTTTTAGCATAATAAAATTAGTGCCTAATGTACATACTTGAGAGAATAATTTTATGTGGTTCTTTTCCTGTTATATGTTAAGTTTTATATACCTTTATTTGTACCTTTACTAACACAGTGTGATTAGGTCAGTGAGTAATTACAACATCTTTAAATCTAAATTTTCTGAAAATCAGGAATTATGTTTTACCCAAACAAACATTCCATAAACAGGAGAGAAAGAGACAAAGCTAATAGTAAACAATCATCTTTTTTTTTTCTCTTTAAATCTCAGGGGCTATTTATGGCAATTACCATTATACAGCCTACCTGACAAAACCATTACAAAGTGTGCCTGATACAACCATTGTACAGCCTGCCTGATGTAACCATTCTACTGCCTTTCTGACATAACCATCTCATAGTCTGTCTGACATAACCATCACACAGCCTGCCTGACATAACCACTATATAGCCTGACTGTCGTAACCGTTATACAGCATGCTTGATAAAAACTATTGCACAGCCTGCCTGACATAACCATTAGATATCCTGCCTGACGTAACCATAACACAGCCTGCCTGAGGTGTAACCACTGTACAGCACGCCTGATGTAAAGTTCTTCAGTTGTGTTACAGGGCCTATTATTAGAGAATTCTTTCGTTCAAACCTTTATAAATGATGAGCAAGATGAAAAACTATGCCTTTGCTGCCATTTAATGAATCCCATATAAAATACTGCCATACTCCATAGTAAATTAAAGATTCAGATCAAAGTTCCTAGCCAAGCAGATACGGTCAAGAGGTACCAGTGGTGGAGAAGCATCTGAGGGATTGCTTTAAAAGGAGAACAACGGTCTCCCTAGTTTGCATTATGTAGCAATTTGTGGGCAGAGAGAGACAAACATTATCATGGAATCCTATCAGATGTGTGCCTGCATGTCTCCCTCCTTCAGCCCTCTGTGTATGTGTGTGTGATGGGGCGGAGTGGCTCTTTTCTCCATCCACTTCCCTTCCTATCCATTAAAGGCACCTCAGCTCATCCTGGGAGAATGATATGCTTTGCCCTCCTCCCTAACTTCACAAAGTACTAAGTTTATTTATAGGTGAAAGAAAAGGATGTATTTTGCATATTTAAAACTGTAATTAGACACTAGTTAGTTTTGTCTTAAAATAGGCATTATTGAAAGTTGAGGGAAAGTAATGAAGTTAAGAATTTTTAATATTTGTTTTTGTTTTCCTATTTAAAAAAGAATAGCCATCTTAAAACTTTCTCTTTTTTCAAAATAAATTATTTATTTATTCACTTTGCATTTTAATCGTAGCCTTCTCCCTCCTCTCCTCATAGTCCTATCTTTTTTCCCTCTTCTGGGTATTTCCCCTCCCCTCCTCCCACCACATCAAGTTGTACCAGGAGTGAGTGCATCCTTTACCACAGCGGCCTGGTCAATCAGCCCCACCATGAGGAATTAATCAAAAAGAATGAAAGAGAGTCCTCATCAGAGACAACCTCCAGTCCCCTTACTATGAAACTCACATGAATACCAAGCTGTCTATCATCTACATATGTGTAGGGGGCTTAGGTCTAGTCGATACATGATCCTTGGTAGGTGCCTCAGTCTCCCCAAGTCCCCCCTGGGCCCGGGCTAGTTGGCTCTGTTGGTCTTGTGGCAATCCTGTCCTCTATGGGTCCTTCTATCCTTCCACAAGGCTCCATGCACTCCAGCAAATGTTTGGCTGTGAGTCTAAGCATCTGCTTCGATAGGCTGCTAGGGGGAGCCTCTCAACAGTAAGCTATGCTAGCTCCTGTCTTCAGGTATAGCAGAGTTTCCTTAGTAGTGTTAGGGGTTGGCTCTCTGCCATCCTGTGACTAGGCATTGGTTGGAGATTCCCTCAATCTGCTCTATCTTTGTACCTGCACATCTTGTAGGAAGGGTAAATTTTGGGTCAAAGTTTTTGTAGGTGGGTTGGTGTTCCCCTCCCTCTATTTGGAGTCTGGTCTGATTAGAGGGTGATTTCTTCAGGTCACTGGTAGGGGTCTCCAGTTGAGTCACTCCAAATCCCCCCAGAAGCCTACCCTGATGTAGGTCTCCAGCTTGTTCAGGCTCAGAGATGCTCCTGCCATGGTTTCTCTTTTCTCTGCATGCCCTCTGTCCTCCTGCCCCGCTTCCAATATCAGATCCCCAACCACATTTCCCTCAGCACTCCCTCTGCTGTCCTGTTCCCTCTTTTTGAGCACTTCCTCATTCTTTTCTATTTCCCATTCTCAGGGAGAGCCATGCCCCCTCCCTTAGGCCCTCCTTTTACTTAGCTTCTTTGGGTCTGTGAATTGTAATATGGTTATCCTGTACTGCAGGGCTAATATCCATTTATAAGTGAGTACATTCCATGTGTGTCTTTCTGTGTCTGGGTTACCTCACTTGGGATGATCTTTTCTACTTTCATCCATTTGCCAGCAAATTGCATTTCTTTGTTGTTAATAGCTGAGAAGTATTCCTTTGTGTAAATGTATCACATTTTTTAAATTTTTTTATCCATTCTTTGATTGAGGGACTCAAGAACAACAAAAAAATACCAAAATGTAACTATATAAAAGTACACACACACACACACACACACACACATACACACACAACTGTGGAGTTAGTAATTATTGGTCAACTACTCTTGTACCAGAGGCTTGTCCTGAAGTGGTTGATATACCCACTGTCACTTTTTTGGAGAAGATTGATTTTTCCTCTTTCAGCAAGTATAAGTGATGGTTAAGTTGTTAAAATATAATTTTTAAGCTAAAATGTTACACTCAGGATGCGAGGCTAAGCACTGCACTCAGGGTCAGCCGCTTTGGACCCAGAGAAGAGCATGTCTGATTGCATGCGGGTTGATGCCCCAGGTCCCGCCTCTGAGAAAAAGGTATCAGATGGGTCTGATGCTCTTTGGGTGGATGACACCTAAATGAACATCGGTACAAAGTCCCAATTTATTTCTAATATCAGAGATCAGACCTCTACTCTTGCCTGATGTGTCTAAAACAAAAAGGGGGAACTGTAGAGAGCTGCATAATGCCGCGCCTTAAAGATGGAGCTGGTTTCTGCCTTCCACCTTCCCGATGGTGAGTGCTCTCTGTCACGAACAATTCCATATTTGGCTAAGGCTGAGGATCTGGCTTGCTTCCATGTATGTGGATCTATCTGCATTGCCCACGTGGCACGCTGGGGTTGGCTACCCAGAGGCTATTTAAGCTGTGGGCTGGCTTTCCCCAGGGTCAGATGATTGTTCAAGGTTCCTGAATAAACTGCATTGAAAAAATATATATATATATATAATTTTTATAATTATAATTATTTTAAAATTATATGATTATTTTAAATATACTATATAATTATATATATATTTATATATAATATAATTATTTTATAATTATAATTTTTATAATTTATAATGGTTTTACCATAGGTCCCTGGGCTACCTAATCTCAGGTTCTTGGTCACCCAAGTAGTATCATGCACTGACTCTATCTCCTGGGTGGGCCTTCAGTCAAATAATTTATTGGTTTCTTACTCCCAAAGTTTTGTGATACCATTGCACTAGCATATCTTGCAGGTAGTGCACTATTATAGCTAAAAGATTTGTGGCTGGCTTGGTATCTACATTTCTCTTTTGAGAGCATGCATAGAATGTTCCTGAACCAAAGACTATTAAAATGTAGGGGTGAAGGCTCTATGTAGGAGTAAGCTTGACATCACTATCTTCAGTGAGTTGTATTCAGCAATGAGGCTTTGCTGTCAGTTTGTGGAGAGCAACTATAGTCTTGATTGGCAACAGCCTGGCTTTTTTGGGACTCCTGTGGAGCCCTCTGGGTCAACAACTCAATTAGGTGCAACCCAATTCCGAGACTGGAAACTTCTTCATTTGGTTACAAGAGAGAGCCTGTGGGAGCTCTGTTTTCCCCATTAGTTGGTGGTTTCATTTAGATCCCTTTCACATATGTATGTGTTTTTAGGAAGTCTGTATTATATTAAGTGTCCATGCTACTCCTTAAATGCTCCTTAGTTTTAGCTGTCTCTCCTTGCATTCCTTCCCACAAACCTTATACCTGTCCCTCTCTCCACTTCCTTAATCTGTACCTACCCTCTGTAGTTTTGTAGATTGTAGCTTGTTATCACTGACTGCACAACTGATACCCACAGATAACCAAATATATCACACGCTCTTACACATGGGCATCATTCTCAGCTGTTAAAAAACATGACCTCATGAAATTTGCAGGCAAACGGAAGAAACTAGAAAAAAATAATAATCCTAAGTGAGATATTCCAGACTCAGAGAGACAAATATAGAATGTGTTTTGATGTTTCTTTTAACATTTGGTTTTTTCATGGCAAGGCACAGCTTTTATGATGATGGAGTCATAGCTGGAATAAGACTGTTTTCTGGATTTCATTTCACCTTTGCTTTTTTTTTTTTAATCTTTGTATAATTTACCATAAGTAAAAGTGTGGCATTCTTATTTTTCCTTTCTTAAAAAAATATTTTCTTTTCATTTCTTTTTTTGGCAATTGTATACGTGAGTACTATAATTACATGATTCCTCCAGGTCCTCCCCTAACCCCCATTCATCCTCAGATTCATTGCCTCTAATTTTTTCATTGTAATTGTTATAGACTTATGTGAATATGTATTTGTAAGTAGGATCTTCTGAGACCATTTAGTCTTACTCACACGTGTTTAAGGCTGACACCTCTTGGCTAACCCATAAAGGGGCTTGTCCTCCCTTTCACAGCTGTGGCAGCATTCTTACCTTGGTAAACCTACCCTTACAGACCTCACAGATGATTTCCTTAAGCCAAAAAAATCCTCTCTCTGTATGCAGCATTTATAGCACAGAAATGATCCATTTGTGTGTCTGATCCATTTATGCTACAGCATATCTTCATTCATTCATAGTCACGAAGTCAACATGGATAGCAGAGTTCCCAGATGCTCTAGGGGTTCCCAGAGTTCTCTGTAAATAAAATCAACAGCAGTAACCCCCAGAAGAAGGTAGAGGTCATTAATAAATCTTAATTTCTGTTGCTGTGTCACCCATAGCTGACTTGTAAGCTTCCTTCTCGGCAAATGCTAACAAATTTAAGATTGTGTGAGCTTGTCTGTCCATTCTGGGACACAAGTCCCTACACAAATGATTCGTGGGTGTCGGGTATTGTCACAAGTTGTGGATGATAGTGTTCTCTCAGATCAATGGAGCAGAGGTGAGATGCTCTGACCATTCTGAAATAGATGGTGTAGCTGCTGACCTGCTGCATTTTTTCATCTTCAAATAACAGAGAATCATGACTTGAGTCCCCAGAGCCCATGATTTGGGTAGTGAGAGGTGGTGATTACATGAAATGATGCTCTAGAATGCTTTCATTTGGCAAGTGCTGTGTACCAACATTGCAGAAAGAAACTCTTTCTACCTCCTATTGAAGTTCCCCACCCTACTTTTGACAATTTGTTATATACTCAACACTTCTAAATCTCATATAGAGGGCAAAGTTTCCTATATATAAAGTGTGAACGCAGTTCATTAACTGACTTTGGAATAAAAAAGGGTTTCTTTAATTATCTAACTTGTTTTTAATATTTTATTCAACAAAGACATTCTCTTCAACATTTCTACGGCTTTATCTGTTGAATTATAACACTTTACACAGAGAAGTACAAACTCGGATTAAATCATACAGGGGGATTCCATTCTTAGAGGAAAGAATACTCTCCAAGGATGTACCCATGCCTGAAATCCCAGCATTTGTGTGGCAGGAGAAACAGAAATCCATGGTCATCCATAAAGGTTAGAGCTTAGCCTGAGATGCATACACCCTATCTAAAGTCAACCAAAACTAAAGAATAGAAAAACTGTAGATTTTGTTCTAAAGGTTTTGTTCTGCTCAGTTCTTCTAACCATTGAGAATGTGTGTCCTGAGTTTTAATTCTAATAAGTTACGTGTGTTTAGGAGTCATGCACCCGAAGATGTCTAAAGGGCAATTTTATCAGCTAAGGGGAATGACAGCCATATGGGAATTTTATTTTTTATTACCTCCCATTTTTGCTCATTGCATCTGAATCCTAAACTATTAATCCTTATTTTCAGTGATTTTCTGGTATGCTGGATAAGGAAGTTGTACTTGGTATATTAAAATTCTCTTATTAGATTAAAAATAATATGAACATTTCACATCTGATTATACAAATGTAATCCCATGCTGGTGTTATCCACAATCATGTCATGAATGTCAATGGGAGTTCTGATAACAATTGTCACCAGTATATTTGTGAGGTGAGTTGTCTCTCTTAGCAGCACACAAGGTTTTTTTCCTCCCTAGGAGGTTTCCATGGTTGCCTGAGGTCTCATTGGTGCCGTGGTCTACTGACCTGAACACTGGAAAAAGGGAAAAACTCTGGATGTATAAAACACAACCTGGCCCCAGATATCATCATCTCCTGCACAGCAAAGAAGACATACATAAATCATTTATCCTCCCCATTATATACATGAAGCTAATTTTCACTGTCATAGAATCCATTGCTATTTTGAATCAAATACAATGGCTTATTTCTAGGTCACCTACAAAGACATTTTCTTAATATCTGGGAGAAATTCATAATTATTTCCAAGATAATTAGAAAGTAAGGAAATTCAAATACAGATTTTTTAAAAAATAGATGAATTATATCTACTCTGGTTATTTCTTAAAATTCTTAGTGATACAAAATTTTCTGTTAAACAGATATTAGAGTCAAACATAGGAAAGATTTTAAAATATACAATATAATGGGGAATCTGAATAGCATGATCACAAGCTAATATTTTTCTTCTTTGGGTACACTTTCTTTTCTTTTACTATCAAAAAATTAGTTTTTGTAATTTAGAATCTTGCAGTTTAGCTTTTACATAAGGAATTTGGAGGCATATTACCATATTTGCAAGGCATAATAATAACAGCTTAATAAACAGCACAGGAGATCACCCTGAATGTTAGTTCCAGAAATAAACATAGAGAATAATATAATGAGTTGATTAATGATAAATATAGGTAGGAGATGTTTATTTCATTTAATACCTTAGGTGCCTGAATTCATTCATAGTTTACTAGTGAATCTTAATTGAAATATTTAAATAGAAACAAAATGACTTTTGTTCTTCAGTAAAAAAAAAAAAAAAAAAAGTGTGTCTTATTTTGTATTGTCTTGTTTTCCGTTATTTATAAGGTTTAATATGGTTTGATTTCAAGACTTGTGATGTAGGTTTGAATTTTTTAATTCACCTTTTTCATGAAAGTAGAATTGTACATCATGACCTATATGGCCTCTTAGTCTGTGAAAACATTTGTCTTTCTGGAAATTTAATTATTGATTCAATGTTTAAAGAAGATGCTGTCTTACCATAAAATAAAAAAAAACAACAGAGAGAGACAGACAGAGAGACATAAACAAACAAATAAATAAAATGCAGAATATAAGGAATAGATTGTTTAAAAGTCCATATTTTAGAGATAATTTTGGACAATAACAATTTGAGCATATGATTTTCTGAAAACTGGCACACACTGTACTCTATGTTTTGACCGGTATATGTAATTATTTAATGAAGTGTTTCTGAGGCTCAAATTAAAACTAAGTAAACTTAGCTAGCAAGTAGATTAATTTGACTCAGTTAGTAGTCTTCATCTAGCATGCTGGATTTTAAGGTCCATGTGTATAGATATTTTTCAAAGAGAATGTTGCCTAATAAAGAATTAATCATGCAATATGATTCTATTGTTTTCAGGTTAAATTATGTTGCATCAGAAATCATTCATTCAAAACTGTGCTCCATAATTTTTAAATTTAATTTAATTTTTATTTTTGCGAATTTTATATATGTAAATACAATTTTTATCTAACCCCCATGTTCCCAACCTACTTCCCTCATGTCCTCTATTGTCAAAGTCATCAGATCTTAAAAAAAAACAACAAAAAAAAAAACTTCGATACTATTAAGTTCAATTAATGCTGCCCACATGTGCATAGGTTTCTGCTATCCATGAAAGAATGAGAAAGCAACTTATTGTTACATATAGAAAAGAAGAATTCCTTCTCCTCTTGCAAGTATTCGTTGACAATAATTATTCAGTTGGTTGTGTGTGTGTGTGTGTGTGTGTGTGTGTGTGTGTTGTGTGTGCAGGCAAAGGAGTGTGAGTGCCAAGCTGTGTATATGAAGAAAAGAGGACAGCCGAAATAGAGTGTTTTCTGCTTCTACTATGTAGAATGGGGGGAATTGAGCAGAGTGGGATAACTGTCTACAAGCCCCTTTATACACTGAATGATATCACTGCTCCACGTGCAACAGCCTAAGTTCTGTCTTTAACTTAGTGGTGCTGTTTGTTTCCTGCAAACCACGGTATATTTCCATCATCTTGCAGATTATAAAAAGGAATGAGCAGAAGTGGAAGAAAATCTGTGGGAATATTAAAGTGCATTCAGTAGCATATGATAACTTTAATAGTCAATTCCAAGGGGAAAAACTCTTAAATTTCAACATAAATGATTTAAAATTTATCACATTTGATAACTACAATAAAAAATACAAAAAAACAACTAATTAAAGAATGGGTAAGGATGAAGCAGAACTTGAGAAGTGGAAGAGGAGACCTTGTAGTTTCAGAAGAAATTGTTCCATTGGAGAACAAGAATTTGTGCTAAAACATGAGTGGAAAGTTCTGTCACTTTTGGGAAAGCACATTTCTGAGATAGATGTAACATAGTAAGTTCTGTCACTGAGATAGGACAAGTGAGGGTAAAAGACGGACATACAAAAGTGGTCTATCAAAGGCCTTAGAAGAAGCAATTGTGGAGGATATGGCAAAATAATAATAATAAAAAAAAACTAGAGAAAGCCAAATAATTCTGGCCAGAAGCAAATTACCAAACCCTACCCATGTGATTCCAGGTGATTTAAAGACTAACTGCACCAGGAAGCTGAAGGCAGTTCAGAACCAGGATCCAAAAGCAAGGGGACTAGAAGTCCCCTAGTCTTCTAGGTTAATGCTAACACAGGAAAAATCTGGCATACAAATTTATGTCTGATTTCTGGTCATGTGACTGCATCTTTACCATATATGGACTTTGCACTAAGTATTCAGATGTATACCTACACATCTATACATATATGTATGCATACAAAATACATATGTACTTAAATTAACTACAAAAAATATGCATACAAATGTCTATACCTACTTATCAAGTTATCTAGAAATGTTTTTAGCAGTATCTTACTTAGTCCAGTGACACTAAACACAGACTAGACTGTTTATAAACATTGAAAAGTTTGATTTGGAAGGCCTCAGTAAAAGTTGGCAAATCTGGGCAGATGAGGTTTTTCTCTCTGCTGTAGGGCAGCCTCAATGATAGGTTTTTGTCTTTGTTTGTTTGTTTTAAGACAGAGTCTCACACAGCTTGGGCTACCCTGGGACTCACTATCTCTCCAAGGATGGTCTTGAAGCTTGCGTCCTCTGCCTCCTCCTACTTTCTTGATGTGAGGATTACAGCATACATTGGTACACAAGGTTTATATATGATGCTAACAATCAAATCCAGGGCTTCATGCACACTAGGTAAGCACTCTGGCATCCAAGTGTCATAGCACACCTACCCAACCCCAACACATCCTTTAATGCTACCATTATGAAGATTAGCCGTCTAAAGATATTTTTAAAAGGCACACTGAGACCAGAGCAGTCAGCTGGGAGGGGTGCATTTGTCCCCAGCAAGGTTTTGTAAAACCAATTATATAGGGAAGTTAATGAAGATATCTAAAGGATAAGCCCCCTGACAACTGAAAATAATCATGGCATCATTGCTTAGTTTTATTTTCTGACTTAAAATATCAGCTGTAAGTATGGCTTAAAAAGACTAAGTATCATTATTATGTTTATTTTGACTTTTGCTCCTTTGACCTTTGCTGTCAGTCATGGGCCAGTGTTTCCTCCTTCCTCCCTGTGTGCCTGGCAAGACACTCAACATCTTTATTAGACTGATCAAACACATAATTAATTGTAAAAACTTGCATCCAAAGTTTCAACCTGGATGTCAGTTAATTTAAGGAAACTACACTCGCACAATTCCTTTAATTGTTAGCTAGGATTATAGAAATAAGTAGAAAATGATCATCTGATTTACTGAATACATCTCTACATGGTCATTTCTGTCCTGTCAGTTTCAAATAGAAACATTTTTCTAAGTTTAATGACGTTTTGGAATTCGTACCTTTAGTATGAGTTAGTATTATTGGCCTTGTTGGTTTTTGAGAATCCAGAATTGAGAAGTCAACAGAGTCAGTTTTTTTTTTCCCTGCTTTGAAAATACTTGCTTATTCCCTCTCTTATCTTTAAAAGACTGTAGCAAATAAACTTCAATTTATCACAATCATCTTGTCTGAGAGTAGGGCGGCTTTTCTTGGATGATGATAAAGTACTTTTATAAGGTTGAATATAGGCAAGAAGAAGAAGAAGAACTTTTTTACTTAAGTGTTTGAGGACAATAGTATTGTCATCCTAAGAACTAAAGAGGTTGTTATGTGCAGTGAGATAGAGTTACTGTTTTCATCAATTTTGATATAAAAGTCTAAAGAAAACTATTTTAAAACCCCACATTAGGTGAAACTTAAAATCAAGTGGGCTCAAAGCTTTACTTGTTTGTTTGTTTGTTTGTTTGTTGCTTTGTTACTGATACTGCACTCTGATTCCATTCCTGGTACTGCAGGCATGATATCCAAATTTGCTAATGTGGTTAAGTAGCATTCCAGCTGTCCCATTTTTTTGTTTTTATTTTTTATTGCAACCTCCCTTTCCCTTTTGTAAGCGTGCACATTATAACAAACGCTTCAGTGTATGATCAAGCTCCTTTTGTACTGGTATTGTATTTGTATTGTATTGGTGCTATTGACAAACAAAATGCAGTGTACACTTGGGGAATACAGCATGACGAGTTTATAAATAGGTAGATGCTCATGATATTGTTACTTCCTGAGTATGGTTTGATAAGTGGCTACAAATATGAATGTGCTATTTTTCCCAGTACTATGAGACATTGCTGAATAATGTTGGTTTAAGCTATTTTAGGTATATAATTTTTAAAGGAAATTAGTGAAGAGAAGCAGTGTAGTAGGAAATAACCCAACAAAAATTGTAATTTCGTCTAACATTGTTTGATGTCACTTGTCTCTTCTCCAAACATTTTACTTAATCAAGGAGACCTTAAAGCAGAATTCTTTTCTGAATAATGGATTATACATTTTATAAAAAATTATTTGTTAACATAATATTTGTTAACATAACATTTTATTAATTCATTGAGAATGTCATAGAACATATGTAAGTCATATTCACTCCCCAGTTCCTCCCAGATCTATCCCCTCCTTCTTATCCCCATAACACTTCTCATACATTTTATATTCTTCAATGACATCTATTTACACTATCAGTTGGAGCCAAACAGTATTTTTTTTTTTTATCAAGAGTTTGAGTCACAGAGAGAATTGCTGATCTAAACAGCTGCATGGTAGAAATTAAAAACTATCCCAGAGCAGATGGATCTGGACTGTATAGAAAAGCTAGATGAACAAAGCAGAGACAGAGAGTTAGTAAACCTTTTCCCCTTGGTCACTGATTCAGTTTCTGCTCCAGGTTCCTGCTTAGAGATCCTGCCTTAGCTACCCACGATGATGGATTATGATCTGCAAGGTGAAATAAACTCTCTCCTTTCACCGTCCCTAACAAAAACAAATGTTGTTAGAGAAGAGACCATTTCTCAGATAATGCACTGGTCCCTCTCTCTCACAATCTTTATGCCTGGTCTTCTGCCACGGCCCCAGGGCTTCCAGAGTAGGGGTCGTGTTGTTGATGAATTAATTGGGGTGGGCACCTCTTGGCAAATGTTGGATGTGCGCCATTTGTTGGAATTTATAGCATTGTTTTTTCCTCTGTGAGTCTACTTTCCTTTGTTGTGAATTTTAGTGACAATTTAGTTTTAAAAATATCTCCCATGTATCATTATATTTGTTAAGCAGATAAATAATAGAAGTTCTTAAGAGAAGTTCATTTGTTGTCATTTTTTATGATGACTTTAACATAAATTAATTACTAATGTTTACTTGTCATTTCATATAACATATTATGGATTTATTGTGTTTAAAGTTTGTATTTTATTGTCTGATACATCCATAATATTACTGCTTTATTTCTCATATATTGGAATTTTTAATCATTAAGTAATGTTAGCAGGATAGTTGCTGAATCATATTAAGGAAATATTTATTTGGTCCTCCAATGCTTATCAAATGGGTTTGGCATCAATCAAGGTAGCAGATATTAGTATTTTGATTTATTGATGTTAAATTTTGGTAACATTTAACTACCCATGCATGCATTGACACAATGTATTCTTTAATATAAACAACACAAACACGACTTGTTGCATCTTTTGGAACATATAGCTTTTATGGTTTTCAATATTACCTTTCTCAGATATAATTATGTAAAAAAAAAATAAGCTACAAATATTCAAAAAGTAATACAAAGGCTATCACTCACACACGAATTTATTTCTTTTTAACTCTGTTAAATAAATAGCATTTAAATGTTATAAAGATATTAATTAAGTGAAGCATGCTAGACATTGGCAACTAGCTTCACAGGCTCTTTATGAATCAAAATGATGATCAATCCTCACTTAGAAAGACAAATGGGATGGACATAGGAAGTAGAAAAAAAAAACAAGTAACAGGTCAGGAGCCTACCACAAAGGCCTCTGAAAGACTCTACGTAGCAGTGTATCAAAGCAGATACTAAGACTCATAACCAAACCTTGGGCAGAGTGCAGGAAATCATATTAAAGAAGGGAAAGTTAATATGACCTGGAGAGGACAGGAGCTCCACAAGGACCAAATATATTCGGGCACAGGGGTCTTATATGAGACTGTTTCTCCAACCAATGTCCATGTATGGATATAACCTAGAACTCCTGCTTGAATGTAGCCCATGGTAGCTCAGTAATCAAGTGGGTACCCTAGTAAAACAATCAGGGACTATTTCTGACATGAACTCAATGGCTGGCTCTTTGAGCTCCCCATCTCCCAAGGGCAGAGCAGCTCTGCAAGGCTGCAGAGGAGGACTTTGCAGCCAGTTCTGAAGATACCTGATAAAACAAGGTCAGATGGAAGGGGAAGAGGTCCTCCCCAATCAGTGTACTTGGAAGGGGCAGGGAGGAGATGAGGGAGGGAGAGTGGGATTGGGAGGGAATGAGGGAGCAGGATATAGCTGGGATAGAGAATTAATAAAATGTAACTAATAATAAAAATAAATTAAAAAAGTATTTTTGCTTAAAAAAAATAATTGTATCTAGAACACAGCCTCCTGAGGCAGAGTGAAAAGCTGTGGGCGGACCTGCACTGATGAAACTATGTCTTCCCATGTGTTCACAAGTGAGAATTAAATTCTTCTCATAAATTTAATGTTGTATAATACATTCAAATTCTCATTTCAACCATTTCATCTTTAAGGAAAAAAAAAAAACTTACTTTTTCAGCTCTTTTAAAGACAACTAAAAAGCCATTTCATGTTGTTATTTTTTTTTAAGTGGAGATTCATACATTAAATATTTCTGGTCTCAAAGCACTAATATTGTAGGGCCACTTTTGTAGTTTCAGTCACACATTCATGCACTATAATCTTTTTTTTCTGTGAAATCAATTAAATTTAGAAAGAATTATAGTTTCTTTGTAAAAGATGCAAAAATTCTGAAATATTTCAACTTTTTTTGAATATTTTTTATTTTTAAATAATTTTATACATTCACTTGTATCCCAGCTGTAGCCCTCTCCCTCTTTTCCTCCCAATCCATCCCCCCCCCATCTCCCTGCACCCTTCTGAGTCCACGGAGAGGGGGTGTCCTCCTCTCCTTCCCCCTGGCCCTAGCTTATCAGGTATCTTCAGGATGGTTGCAATGTCTTTATCTGTAGCCTAGCACAGCTGCTCCTCCCTCAGGAGGAGAGGAAGCTCATGAGTTCATGTCAGAAACAATTCCTGTCCCCCTTACTAGGGAACCCACTTAGCTACTGAGATACCATGGGCTATGTCTGAGCAGGGGTTATAGGTTATATCCATGCATGGTCCTTGGTTGGATAAACAGTCTCATAGAAGACCCCTGTGCTCAGATATATTTGGACCTTGTGGGGCTCACTGTCCACTCTAGGATATACTAAATCCTCCTTCCTTCATATGATTCTGTACACTCTGCCAAAGGTTTGGTTATGGGGCTCAGCATCTGCTTTGAAACACTGCTATGTAGACTCTTTCAGGTGCCTTCTGTGGTAGGCTACTGTCCTGTTACTTGTTTTCTACTATTTTCAATGTCCATCCCCTTTGTCTTTCTAGATGAGAATTGATCATCTTACCCCTGGACCTCTTTCTGGTTTATCTTATTTACATAAGATATTTTAGTACATATTTTAGTATGTTTATCCTATCTTATAGGTCTATATAAGTATGGATATACAATGTGTGTCTTCCTGCTTTTGGGATACCTCACTCAGGATGATTTCTTCTAGATCCCACCATTTGCCTGCAAAATTCATGATTTCCTTGTTTTTAATTGCTGTGTAGTATTCCATTGTGTAAAAGTACCACAATTTCTGTATCCATTCCTCCGTTGATGGACATCTGGGTTGTTTCTAGGTTCTGGCTATTACAAATAAAGCTGCTATAAACATGGTTGATCAAATGTCCTTGTTGTGTACTTGAACATCTTTTGAATATATGCCTAGGAGTGGGATAGCTGGATCTTGAGGTAGCACTATTCCTAATTGTCTGAGAAAGCGCCATATTGATTTCCATAGTGGTTGTATAAGTTGACATTCCCACCAGCAATGGAGGAGGGTTTCTCTTTCTCCACAGCCTCTCCAGCATGCATTATCTCTTGAGTTTTTTATCTTAGCCATTCTGATGGGTGTAAGGTGAAATCTCAGGGTCATTTTGATTTGCATCTCTCTGATGGCTAGGAATGTTGAACATCTTATGTGTTTCTCTGCCATTTTATATTCTTCTACAGAGAATCCTCTCTTTAGCTCCGTACCCCATTTTTTAATAAGGTTACTTGAATTATTGCCTTTTAACTTCTTTAGTTCTTTATATATTCCAGATATCAGCCCTCTGTCAGATATTGTGTTGTTGAAGATCCTTTCCAAATTTATAGGCTGTTGTTTTGTTCTAATGACTGTCTTTTGCTTTACAGAAGCTTTTCTGTTTCATGAGGTCCCATTGATTGATTGTTGCTCTTAGGGCCTGAGCTGATGGTCTTCTGTTCAGGAAGTTGTCTTCTTTGCCAATGAGTTCTAGGGTCTTCCCCACTTTTTCTTCTAATCAATTTAAAGTATCTGGTTTTATATTGAGGTCTTTGATCCACTTGTACTTTAGTTTTGTGCAGGGTGATAAATACAGATCTATTTTCATTTTTCTGCATGTAGACATCCAGTTGGACCAGCATCATTTGTTGGAGAGGCTGCCTTTTTTCCATTGAATGGTTTTGGCTTCTTTGTCAAAAATCAAATATTCATAGGTGTGTGGGTTTAATTTGGGGTCTTCTATTTGGTTCCATTGATCCACCTTTCTGTTTCTATGCCAGTACCAAGCAGTTTTTATTATTATTGCTCTGTAGTACAGCTTGAGATCAGGGATGGAGATACCTCCAGAGGATCTGCTGTTGTACAGGACTGTTTTGGAATTTCTGGGATTTTTGTTTTTCCATAAGAAGTTGAGAATTGTTCTTTCAAGGTCTGTAACGAATTGTGTTGGTATTTTGATGGTAATTGCATTGAATCTATAGATGGCTTTTGGCAAGATGGCCATTTTCACTGTTAATCCTACGGATCCATGAGCAATATTTCAACTTTTTAACATTCAAAAACTCATACCATCTTTTAAAAAGTCATCAGAGGCTGTTGAGATGATCCAAAAGTATTGTAACAACATGAAAGAATATATTCTACCATATAGAGTAGAGAGTCAATAATGCAATGATAACTTTTTTCATTAATTTAGAAGGGACTTTGTTCCAGGAACCTTTCCATCACTAGATGTACATTAACTTAGATAAATACATTGGATTAACACTATTTTTTTTAATTTTGTATACATAGGAAGCAATAAAACAGGTATGTAGAAAAACTACCTGAAGTCATCCAGTTGCAAAACAATGACTCAGTCATCTGATAGCCTAAGTGTTCACGACTCAAGCTAACCCTACACTGTGTTCTCTGCCTGGCTTCTGCCAACACAGAATGTTCTGGTGCAAGTAAATGAATATCACAAAATTATGATGACACACATTGCAATTACATATTTATTAATATATTTATTTCCGTGTGTACTATGGCAATGATTAAAAAATAAGAGAGCATGTATTTAAAAATGAGTGGAGGAGCATATTGAAAGGGTTGGAGGGAGGAGAAAGAGGGAAGAAATCTTCTAATTATATTGTAATTAAATTGAATGTTAAATTAATTAATAATTAAAATGCAATATTTATATTCAAAACTTCAAGGGAACCCAACAACTATGTTCTTAGCTTACAGAAGCTATTAGATTGTCACAGACAATGAACTGAAAAAAAAACAAAAACAAAAACAATACTGCTTCTTTCTATCACCTGGCAGTGTCAGGATTACATCAGTGTGGTCGTGACAGAACATTCCAGCTGTATTCTTAGAGTAGAATGATTATGAAACAGAAGGGCAGATAAATAGTATAAAATTTTTATCTCAATTCAGGCTCAAAATTATAAGTAGGCTTTGTTACAAGTAATTATAACAGCACTTTTATATACACAATGGAAATAGTCAAAGCCAAAATATGAAGACTGTATTTGAGCAGTAACAAACTTGCATTGAACCTTTAGTAGGTTGTCTAAAGCTTTCCTTTGTTGCTCCCATGGTCTGCGTTACTACCCCACTGTACAAGGCTTAGAGAACTTTAATAAGATGCTCTGAACTCAGACACCCTTTTTTCCTAATCTTATGTCTGGTGCATAACAAGTTTTCACTGCATCATTAGTTATTTGCTGATCTCTATGGCATAGTTTGCTTTAAAAACATTGTATAAAGGAAAAGCAAATTTGTGCCATGTCTTTTTGCCGATAGGTACATTTTAGTTCTTGTAGGACATACTAATTTATAAAAAAAAATTGAAAATACCTTAAGGAACGAGATAGAGTATGCATAATCTCACTATAACAAATGTTTCATTTCATGACAAAGACTATGGCACATGTAGTAAAATCCAGAATTTAGTATAAAAAATAGAATTTCTTATGAATTTTCTTTTATGGAATCAAGAAAATGGTTAATTATGGAGGAGAAAGGGAGAGAGAGAGGAGAGAGAGAATGTTAAAGATATAAGGAGAAGGGAGCAAGACCATGAGAAAAATAGAGGTGAGGAGACTAGCCTGGTTGTTCCAGGTCATGTTCAGCACTCTCTTACCATCTGCGCAGACCTGGCTGGGTATATTGTCTTGTGTCCTTACATTTGGAACTTAGGGCCAAAGTATTACTTGTAATCATGAACCATCTTAACAGTAAGCTCTAAGCACTAACTCAAGTTTGATCAATGGTATCTCTAAATTTTATGTAGGAAAGGATACTCCATTATTTCCTAACATGCACCTTTTAAAAATTATTTTAAACATTTTGCTTACCATAATAATTTGAAATTAACGGTTTGCAAATTATAGATATAGATTCTGAGTTTTACTGCTCTTGTATACCTTTGCCCAAGTGATTCCTCATTTAGGAACAAGTAAGATAATATAGATACAATAATAATTTAAAAGTTTAATAAGATTTAATGTTAAATAAAAGTTTAAAAATACTGTTAAGTAAAAGGGCAAAAGAGTAATAGTGGAAATGAAAAGAAAAGAAATCTTCAAATTATACTCCCTTAAAAACCACTAGAATAACATGGTTCATATATATAAAAATAATAATATAGATAACAGAAACATTAGGAATTCTCCCTCAGCCACTCAAAGTGTGGATGCTCTGAGCCATAATATCACATTATGAGAATATAGAATTAAAGGACAAAGCAATGTAGTCATTCTGAATGGGGCATGTTTTTTGCAGACCAGAAATAATGTTTTCTTCAGATATCAATAAATCATAAAATTATGATTTAAAATAATGAGGCCTCAACCCTGACAAAGAACTGTAGGCAAATGAGAAAACCTGGCTTTGGGAGAGCTGGTCTTCCTAGAGAAGAGCACAAGAGCATTCCACTTTAGGGATAATATAGATCCATATAATATATCTGTGAATGTCTTATATGTAATACTATATATATTAATAAATATATGAACCTAAATCAAAAAATTAAAGAAGATGCTTAGCATTCTGATTGTTAGAAAAGAAGAATGTGTCAGCTCTGTTGCTGTCATAGGAACTTTGACCAGAAACCCCTTATAAAAGGATGCACAGATTTGGGCTTTACAGTTTCACAGGAATAGTTCAAAATATTGAGGAAGGGAAGATAGTCGGCAGTTCAAGCAGGTGGCTGAGAGATTACAACCTCAACCACAAGCACAAAGCAGACAGAGTAAACTGGAAGTGGGGTAAGACAGTCATCTCTCAGAGCCCACCAGTGAGGGCTTCCTAGAGCAAACCTCCACCCACTTGGAGTTTGATCTCTTCCTCTAATAGCACCATCAACTGTGGACAAAGTACTCAAATATCTGTGACCACGAGGAGTCCTCATTCAAGCCATCACAAAGCAATAAAGAAAACTAAGGTAAGAACAGTTACAAACAGGATTAAAAATGGTTTAAGGTTTAAAAATATGAAGGGGCGATAAGCAATTCATCAAGGAAGAAGAAGGAAAAAATTGTGGGAATGAAAAGTCTGAGATGGCAGAGCAATGTGGGGCCCTGTGGCCAAGTCCCTTTGCCCATCGGCCTCAGAGGGAACCGTGACCTCAGTGTGCCATGCTGGTTTTCAACCAGACAGACTATCACCGAATGTTGGAGGATAGCCTCACACAAAGCCATGGAGCCTGTGCAAACTCCACACTTGTTTGGTCAGAGCTAGATGTGCCCAAATTGTGCTGTTTGCCATCCTGCAATAGCTCAATACAATAGCGACTATACAAGCCTCACAATAACTTACAGACATTGCTCTCATAAAGTGAAACAGCTGATTTCTCGATCACGGCCATCTCTTATTCTCAAAGCTAAAAATGGAGATTTTATGTTACTGTGGTTTTTCCCCATTGTATACATAGTTTGAATGTATTAAAGGCACTCAATAAAGATATCTTGGAATAATCTGTTAACTGTTTGTGCTGTGATCACCTACATAAATAGCTTGATATTCCTTTACTTTGAAAGTTATTGGATCTTATTAGAGAATAAGCAGAAAAAAATCAATGCCAATGTATTATTATCCTGACAGTTTTTTTATGCCACTGTTGGTGGTATAATTTTGGTCAAGTCATTTACTAGCTTCCAATATCTCAGAAAAAATGCTTAGATTCACTACATACAAGTTCTAAGATGACTGAATAGGTTGATATTTGGAAAGACTTAGACTAGTGCCTGCTACATCATGTTATATAAGCCCCTGGTGTGACTAAAACTTAAATTAACTTCTAAATGTCCTTTTCCTTTATGAGATAATGACATCAAACTTTATTTACTCTGCCTAGCTGTTCCAACTTGAACACAATCCAGCAAATCAGATACCGTTTCCGTATTTACATCACATCTGCCTAAGATAAAAATCGTGAGGTGGCTTGACCCCCCAGATTTGTGAGAAACTGGAAGATATAGCATCTGTCTTCTCCATCTGTTGAGCCAGGGTTTTGTAATTACCTGGGAAAACATCCCCGATCTGAATCACTCACTTTCCACTGACTGTGTTTCTGTGACCTACCTCAGAACCTGTGCATTCATATTCATTAATGTTATGACGGTGTTTTCCATGGGATGAGGAGAGAAAAAATCGACCTCCACCTGACACACCTTCATTACGACTTTGATAAAAATGACTATGGATGTTGCTCTCAATGCTTTCGCTCCTGTTTTTTTTTTTTTTTTTTTTTTTTTTTTCCCCAGGCAACCAAGTCACTGTCACTAATTTTTCCCTCCGGTGATGCCTGTCTGCTACTGGTGTTCTGAAGCAGTTTGTGCTGCTGTTTTGTTGGTTCAAATTATCCTTTCATTTGCCCTTGAAGCTGTTTGGCTGTCCATCTTGTGCTAGACTGCATCCCTCACCCCACCAGGGAACAGCTGTCCTGGCATTCATTTTGCTGTCTTTCATTTGTTTTCCTTCCTGAAATATAAGAGCCCCCCACTTCATTGCCTGTTCCATATTGGTGTTCAGAATTATCATGATTGATTTTGACATTGATGTTGCCTGGTAATGGGTGGCAGTGAATCTTATCTCGCAGCCTTAGATGTCTCTGAATCTCTTGCCGTTAGAGCTCTTTGGGAACACATCATTTCATAAGCCTACCATGGAGTATGAGGGACAATGTTCAGGTATCCGGTTATGGAACCAAGTTGTGCCCACACGATGTGTCTGTGGTAGTTACGCAGCAGAGTGAACTCTGTGTATAATTTTGCTTGGGGAATTAAGTATCTCCTGTTCTACAAAACAGTACAAATATTTGATTTTCATGTATGTAGTCATTAGTTACTAAGGTGTTTTATGAGAATAAAAATGAAATACAAAACATTTTAAGGTTTAACTTTATAGTTTGAAAGTTTTCTTTCTAGCATTCTGTAATGCATTGTTTTATTTTTATTTACTTTTGTTGCTATTTTATTTGCTCGAATCAAGGTCTGTCTCTATGTAGCCCAGACAGAAAGGGAAACCAACTGTGTAGACTGCCAGTTTTAAGTTTTCATCAGTTTTCCTGGCCTGCATCACAAGAATGGGATATACAGAGATGTAGAGAGGTATCATGTTTTGAGTAAAAATGGTCCCCATAGTTCCACAGGGAGTTACACCATTAGGAGGTGTGCCCTTGCTGGGGTAGGTGTGGCTTTGTTGGAGGAAGCACATCACTAATGGGTGTGCTTTGGGGTCTCAGACTCAAACCAGGCTTAGCGACACACAGTTTTTTTTTTTTTTTTACTGCCTGCTGCCTGCTGATAGAGATGGAGAACCCTCGGCTCCTTCTCCAGCACCATGTCTGCCTGCATGCCACCACGCTTCCTGTGTGACAGTAATGGACTAATCTTCTGAAACTGTAAGCCAGCCCCAATTAAATGCTTTGCTTTATAAGAGTTGCCATAGTCATGGTGTTACTTCACAGCAATAGAAACCTTAACTAAGACAACAGGTGTATGCATATATACCATACACACACACACACACACATACACACACACCACTATGCCCAATGTAGCCCAGTGTGGTTTACTTTGTATACTCTTTCTTTGTTCAGTGTGTGATCCTTTCCTCCTACTAGACTTGATTTAAGACTGCTTCCATCAATGGTCCTGTAGATGGAAATGTGATTAAAGTGATTTGATACAATTGATGGGCAGCAACCACATCGGCGGGTTTTAATATCTTCTCAAAATGATTATCTCATGCAGGTTAATGTGTCATTAGTTAAGCCTCATAAGAATAGTTTCTCATTACTCTTTGCATTTCTCAAAGGGCATACTCAGGAAACTGCAGATGCGTGCAGATAAGTACTTACCATCTCTCACATACACACTCACATAGACATGATATGATGGGGGAGAGAATGTGCTTGTGATTTGCTTACTTTGTGCGCAAAATATTAGAAAGTTGTTCTAAAAGAATGCTTTGAACTAAGAAGGAAATAAGGTTTTCATAAGTAAACTAATGACATGTTATCTATGAGATAATCATTTTGAGAAGATACTGAAAAGCCACTGATATGATTGCTGCATATCAATTTTGTCTAATCATTTAAATTATATGTTTTCAACACCATTGCTTGGAATCAGTCTTAGAACACTTTGAAAAAGAAAAATAATAATAATAAAAAGCTAGTAAGTGTTTTAAACACAAATAGTGTAAGCCCACCCTCTTGAATGTTCTAGAGCTTGCTAACTTAAAGTTCTCCACAGTCAGACTAGTTTCTCTGCAGCTTGTGTGCATCTTGTTAGCTGTCTGCTTGCTGCCTTCACAACTCTTCAGTGTTTTTGTGGCCCTCGGTGTGATATTCAGTCTCCCTTATCTGGATTATCAGTCAGATGTAGGGTAATTAGAAAGCTGGCCAGCCTACTTCACAACTTTTTTGGGAAGAGCAAATTGGGCAAATGTGTAAAGATACAGAGACAGGGATAAACTGCTGCTGATGTCTAGGATCCATTATTAAAGTATATGAGGTATAAATGGAACACACGCACACACGATATGAGGCAAACAGAAAATAATTCTAATTTTCTTCTGAATGCTTGGCACATAGAGAGTAGCACTATTAAGAGGTGTGGCCTTGTGGGAGTAGGGGTGGCCCTGTGGAAGGAAGTGTGTCCCTGTGGGGGCGGGCTCAAGCTATGCTATATTAGAGTAGAAGTATACATGCTAACTAGAAAGTTCTCTTTTTTACAGTCTAGATTTAAAGTAAATGTGGAAATCAAAACACAGAACATCAGAAGAAAAAAACATCACTATTTCACTGGCAGCACCGAGCATTTTTGGGAATTAGACTGTTGAGGTTTATTGAGTGTTTACTATTATAGCACACTGTTATTATTGTAATAGTTAACTACATGTTTTTAAGTAAATTTTCACGATAGCTATGTTCAGAACTAGTTTCAGCCATGAGCATTTTACTCCAATACCTAGGCAGTTAATGCCAGTTGAAGCCTAAGCTATATTATGTTTTTTTTTCACATAAACCCTTTTCCTGTTCAACCTTGTTCTACAACTTCTAGTTTCCTGATCATTTTATTAAGTTCTTTTTTTTTTAAAGGATTTATTGCAGTGTATATATAGTAAAACTGGACAGACCAAAAGGCAAGTGAAAACAACCTCCATTCACAGATGAAGAATAGGTAGAATTTTCCCATCAAAATTCAAGTTCTACTTCTCCATATGTGAAAATATATATGAAAATTTCTAAACTCATTAAGATTCTTTTACATTAAAATTAAAACCTCGGTATCATAATGATTAAAAAATTATGTTACTAAGAGGAATACCAAGAAAAAGGATGTTTTAAATATCATTTTGCCTCATCAGTTAACACATCATGAATTGATGGAAGCTTCAAGTTACACTGAACTATTAGGGACTTCAATGGCATATGTGACTCCAGCCCAAGCTGATTGTTTTCAGCATGAAATCTCTCATTGTATACTGATTCCCACCATTGTTCACTTTCTGGTTTCAATCAGGACATTGCATTGTGATGCTTATTCTAAGCACTACCTATTTCAAGTCTGTGTAAACATGCCACCATTTGTTCTCTGTATTGCCAATAAAACAATCAGCCAGTACTGAGCAATGGAGAGAATAGGGTGGGACATCCTGTTCCAGAAGGGAGGAGAAAGAAGTGAGTGGTAGGAGAGAGATCTGAGATGAGAAGCCTTGGAACCACCAGGAGAGACGAAACTGGAATTAAGATATGACTACAAGAGAGTATAATGTAGGAAATCTGAATGGGAGGAAGCTATGAAGACTTTGCTCAGCATTGTGCTCTAGGTTAATTAAATAAATCCTAGTCTCTGTTTGGTGGTCTGGGTATGCAGTTCGTTTAGGAATAACTGTGATTTAACTAAAAGGTAACATTAAATATTAATAATCAACAACACTAGCTTCTAAAAAAGTGTCCAAGAAAGGCCTTTCTGGAGAAATGGCATCAAAAGTAGGATATGCACAAGAGGAATGAGAATACATAAAAAACACACAGGCAGGGAAAAAAAAGGAACTGTAGTAATAATGTTTGTGCTATTAAGTTCTTAATAAGTAACATTGATGTTGAAAATTCAAAACCTAACTTTTCATATAAAGTGATATATTTGTATTCTTTATTATTCAACAAAACTGTAAATAAGTAATCTATGTACAACGTATTAGAAGATAAACTGTATGAGGTTATTATATATAATTTATGCCTTTAAAGCAAGTAGATAATGACCAAGAAAGTCACATAAGGTTCACAACTAGAAAGTGTCATGCGTGAAGAAAGAGGAGGGGAGGAGAGAGGGGCTTACAATTACAAAATTGGAAACCATAATATACATTCAAAAGGCCAGTAAGACAAAATAAAGAAAGTGTCCAATGAAAGCTATGAGACTAAAAGTTCATAAAAATTCCTTGGAGTTCATTTTGTGTTGGTCATCTACTATCAGGCAGGGGACTTAAATATAGTTTTCATACCCAGTGAGGCTTCATTGGAGAAAACGGATTTTCCCTTATATGTGATTGTCAGTTGGAGATAGCTTCTCCTGTCTACTTCCCCCTTTCAGTGCTGTGACCCCAGGTCTGGCTTGAGCCTGCGCAGGACTCTGCATGCTGCCACCATGCAAATTTAGATGCATGTCTTTCCTGTTGTGTCTTAGAAATACTGGCTTCTTTATGACAGCCATACCCTCTGACTCTTATGATCTTTCTGCCTCCTTCCACTTAGCATCTTGAGCCCTAGGAACAGGGTTTGATGACAACATTCATTAAAGATTGAGTGTTCCAAGGTCTCACACTGTCTCTATACATTGTCCAGTTATGTGTCTCTGTGTTAGTTTCCATCTAGTGCCAGAAGAAGCTTCTTTGATAATGGCTGAGTGAGGCCCTGATCTATGAGTATAGCACAATTTCATTAGGAGCAATGACATTTTGTTGCTATGTTCACTTAGCAGAAAAATTGTGTTTATTTTTTTTCACTCCAATGTTCCATCCAATCTCACATTCTTGGCCACTCAAGGTGTGTCAGAGATGGGAGAACAGACTATTTCTTTTTTTTTATTATTATTTTAATTTTTTTTTTAATTTTATTTTTTTTATCAATTACATTTTATTAACTCTGTATCTCAGCCGTGTCCCGATCCCTCATTCCCTCCCAGTCCCTCCCTCCCTCCCTCATCTCCACCGTGCCCCTTTCCAAGTCCACTGATTGGGGAGGACCTCCTCCCCCTTCATCTGACTCAGTTTTATCAGGTATCTTCGGGGGTAGGGAGACCAAAGAGCCAGTCATTGAGTTCCTGTTAGAAATAGTCCCTGTTCCCCTCACTTTGGGAAACCAATTGGTTACTGAGCTACCACAGGCTACATCTGAGTGGAGGTTCTAGGTTATATCCATACATGGTCCTTGGTTGAATGTCAGTCTCAGAAAAGACCCTGTACCCAGATATATTTGGTCCTTGTGGAGCTCCTATCCTTTCCCCATCAGACTAACTCCCCTGCTTTCTTATGATTCCCTGTACTCTGCCAAAGGTTTGGTCATGAGTCTTTGCTTTGAAAACACTGCTAGTTAGAGTCTTTCAGATGCGCTCAGTAGACTCCTGTCATACGTTCAATGCACATCCCATCTGTCTTTCTAAATGAGGATTGATCATCTTACCCCATGTCTGCTCAATTGATTATCTTTTTTAGGTGTATAGATTTCATTATGTTTATCATATCTTATAGGTCTATATAAGTGAGTATATCCCATGTTTGTCTTTCTCCTTCTGGGATATTTCACTCAGAATGATCTTTTCTAGATCCCACCATTTGCCTGCAAATTTCATGATTTCCTCCTTTCTGATTGCTGAGTAGTATTCCATTGTATAAAAATACCACAATTTCTGTACCCATTCCACCGTTGATGGACATCTGGGTTGTTTCCAGGTTCTGGCTATTACAAATAGAGCTGCTATAAACATGGTTGAGCAAGTGTCCTTTTTGTGTACTTGAACAAACTTTGGGTATATACCTAGCAGTGGTATAGCTGGGTCTGGAGGAAGCACTATTCCTATTTGTCTTAGAAAGCGCCAGATAGCTTTCCAGAGTGGTTGTACCAGTTTACATTCCCACCAGCAGTGGAGGAGGGTTCCCCTTTCTCCACAACCTCTCCAGCATGTGTTATCGCTTGAGTTTTTCATCTTGGCCATTCTGATGGGTGTAAGGTGATATCTCAGGGTCGTTTTGATTTGCATTTCCCTGATGGCTAATGAGGATGAGCATTTCTTTAAGTGTTTTTCTGCCATTCGATATTCCTCTGTCGAGAATTCTCTGTTTAGCTCTGTTCCCCATTTTTTAATTGGATTACTTGGATTGCTGCTTTTCAGCTTCTTTAGTTCTTTGTATATACTGGATATTAGTCCTCTGTCAGATAAAGGGTTAGTGAAGATTCTTTCCCAATCTGTAGGCAGTCGTTTTGTTTTGATGACGGTATCCTTTGCTTTACAGAAACTTTTCAGTTTCATGAGGTCCCATTTATTGATTGTTGCTCTTAGAGCCTGTGCTGTTGATGTTCTGTTCAGGAAGTTGTCTCCTGTGCCAATGAGTTCTAGGCTGTTCCCCACTTTTTTTTCCAATTGATTTAGGGTATCTGGTTTTATGTTGAGGTCCTTGATCCACTTTGACTTTAGTTTTGTGCAGGGTGATAAATATGGATCTATTTTCATTTTTCTGCATGTAGACATCCAGTTGGTCCAGCACCATTTGTTGAAGATGCTGTCTTTTTTCCATTGAATGGAATTGGCTTCTTTGTCGAATATCGAGTATTCATAGGTGTGTGGATTTATATCTGGGTCTTCTATGCGGTTCCATTGATCCTCCTTTCTGTTTCTATGCCAATACCATGCAGTTTTTATTACTGTTGCCCTGTAGAACAGCTTGAGATCAGGAATGGAGATACCTCCAGATGATCTGTTGTCATACAGGATCGTTTTGGAGATTCTGGGTTTTTTGTTTCTCCATATGAAGCCGAGAATCTTTTTTTCAAGGTCTATAAAGAATTGAGTTGGTATTTTGATGGGAATTGCATTGAATCTGTAGATTACTTTTGGCAGTATGGCCATTTTCACAATGTTAATCCTACCAATCCATGAGCATGGGAGATCTTTCCATCTTCTGATATCTTCTTCGATTTCTTTCTTCAGAGACTTGAAGTTTTTCTCAAACAGGTCTTTCACTTGCTTGGTTAGAGTCACACCAAGGTACTTTATGTTATTAGTGGCTATTGTGAAGGGTGTTGTTTCCCTGATTTCTTTCTCAGCCTTTTTGTCTTTAGTATATAGGAGGGCTTCTGATTTTTTTTTTGAGTTGATTTTGTATCCTGCCACTTTGCTGAAGGTGTTTATCAGCTGAAGGAGTTCTCTGGTTGAATTTTTGGGGTCGCTCATGTATACTATCATATCATCTGCAAATAGTGACACTTTGACCTCTTCCTTTCCAATTTGTATCCCCTTGATCTCCTTTAGTTGGAGAACAGACTATTTCTAAAGCCCCATTAGGTTTGAATATTCTTTAATGCTACCAGAATTAGTTCTGGGTGTGTAGAATATTTCACAGCAGACTGTTTTAATGGTGGAACAAGAATTCTGTGTAATTTATTTGTTGTGGTGGTTAATTCTCTTTGTTTTTTATTTTTTGAGAGTTTGTAACTTATGAGCAACTCTAATATTACTATTAGCCTTTACAACAAAAGGCTATCTGCACACAGAAAAACAAACATACTATCAGCATACCATCAGCAAATATTATCTGATAGTACTTTTAGTCCATAATATTTTAAAAATGGAATATGATGTCTGCAGTTCTTCATTATTGTCCACATTTTAAGAATTCCATATTTTAAAAAGGAATTTACCAATGATGAGAATTTAGCTGCTAATATAGAAACTTGCAATAAGTTGTTCTCTTCTTTGAGCATGAAAGGACTGTGCTCTAAACGAGGTCGTCTTTATCATTCCATATGACACCTATAGATACAAATTCTTACACTTCTTCAGATTGTGTAAATTTTCCATAAGTCCCTGAAAACTGAGGTGCAGAATCTGATACAGATGCTAAATGTGTCATTAAGGAGAGTCATTGTAGTCCTTGTGGTTTTATTGCTTTTCCTGTGATCTCGGTGACAGTGTCTAATAAGAAGCAAACTTAGGAAGAAGGTCTTTGAGCTCATGGCTTGGGAGGAGATGGCCTGCCAGTGTTTAGGAAGGCATTTCAAATCAAAGCTCATGGTGTTGTAAACTTGCAGCTGTGAAGGACAGCTCTTATTTAAACCACAGGAGCCAAAGAACAATATGGAACACAACTAAAAATTTTGCAACCATGGAGATTATTTTTTAAGACTTACGCTCTGTGCTTTCCGTTTTCTAGTCTGTGTGACTATCTTTTGAGCAACTGTAATTTTAAATCCTCAGTAGATCAGCCTTCACTATCTCTCTGTCATCACGGTATTAGCTGTCTCTGTCACTCTTTAAGTCCTGTCCCGCCAAACCCCTCGCTGATCATTTATCTCTAAGTTGTATTCTCTGAGTTCAGACTGTTATAATCTTTCTCCAGAACGACACACCTACAAAGGGAATGCCATGAAGATTACAGCAATTCCTTCAAAGTTCAAGAAAAACAGAGCCATGGATTTTATTGGCATTTTCTATCATTACCATAGGTTAAGGAATTATAATACAGCTTTCTAAAATGAGCATCTTAATTTTTTTCTGAAATATAAAAATGGTCCCATTTTTCAAACTCTGCCAAGATAATTTTATTTTATGGTTTAATTGATCCTTTTAAGATAATTGATTAGAAGATTGTAATATTTATTGATTTAAGTATAAGGATTCAAAATGAACAAGACATATCTCTTTTATTATTAAGTATAAAACACGAAAAAAGAATTAGCTGCCTTCCAAAGTAGCTTTTCAATTTCCATGATTCAATGAAATCACAAGGAATATGATTTTTAAAACTTGTAGCAAAATTTATGGTCTAAAATGGTAAGATCTCCACTGATTATGCAAATAAGATTATGTGAGCAAACTGTTACAGTCAAAAAATAAAATCAAAGAAGATGCTATACAATTTATCAATGTAAGTTACACAGTTTTTAGGAAAGTTTTTCAAAAACTAAAGTCATACAAAAAATGAAGATACAACCGAGAAGTTAGTTCAAATAATTCACCTTGTTTTTGTTTGTTTGTTTTTACTAATCAGGTCATAATTACTGCTGAAAGGAAAATTGCATGTATTCGTATGTACCTTCCTCCACAAAAGAGATTCTTAAGGACAGCAACAGAAATTGACATGATATTTGAAATGGACGTATAAAATACACATTGGGAGAGCCTTATAAATTTTATATATAATTTACCTCTTGGCATGAAGAAGGTGGTGGTATTGACAATGGAGAAAACTGTAGATTTTCTATGCCATTATGTTTCTTAAAACCACATAACTACTACCAACTGTTCATTCTATATGATGGCAATGTTTGCATATTTTTTTTCTCTCTTTGCAAACGCCTAGTAGTAAGAAGCATACATTCAAACTTATTAGCTATTTCACATGTAATGCTAAAAACACTCCACAAATATCTGTTGCCCCACCTCAAATTTTTCCAATATTGTATTGTACTCGGACTGGTATAAACCCAGCGTATCTTGTATCTGAAATCAGGATCCAACAAGAGCAGATGCCTATTCCCCAGTGCTCTGGATTTATCCTAGCAGCATCGCGTCAGCACTACTGGTCCTCCATGGTGGGACTTTGTCAACTGCGGCCAGCCTTCCTGGCTATGCTGAGAGCATGGGTGGAAAAGGAAGATGCTCTTGCTTTTCTTCACACAATGAATCATGTACCTTCCCTGGTGGGAGAATTCACAGCAAGCTGAGCTGTTCCATCGGAGATAATACTAAAACAGAACAAGAAAAGCCTGCTGGCAGGACAGCGTGGAGATGGAATAAAGTAGGAAGGGTTACATCGATGCAGAAGAATTGCCAAACACTTTTAAGAAGTAGCACTCTCGTCTGTACTCATGGGGATTTCACAAGAAGTTGTCTTCCAGGTCTGAGGTATTTATCTAAAGCCTGGTATAGAGTCCTTCTTCTGATGTGGCAGGGGCTTAGAAGTGCTTTCCAGCTCTTCCTAAAACAGAACTAAAATTAGGCCTAGTTAAGATATGCTGTGTTTTCTCTATTTAGGTCACATTTAAATGCTTTTCTCTTGTATTTTGACCAATAATATTGCTATAAATCTTTAACCTTTAGAAACAGACTAATATAGGGGTCATGGATAGGTCATGCAGTCGTAGAGAAGTAGCTTCTATTTTAGCTCTGAGGTGACGAATGTACCTTTAAGTAAGCATTTTAAAAGCCAGCATTCTTCAAATTCAGGGATAAAAGGAATTCTGTCTCTCTTTTTTTTTTTAATCCCTGTCACCTGAAATACATTAGTTCAAAACATTGTCCTAAAAAAATCACATTCACTTGGATTCTCTCTGCCATAAACGTATTGTCCCAGTCGTCCTGGGTGAGGCAGATCTCAGAGAACACTGGAGTGGCTGAGAAGGAAGGTGACAGGGGCCAGGCATGGTACACTTGCCCTGGAGACACTTCTAAGCAGGAAAAGCTAAATAAAAAATAAAGTACAAGCAAAAGAAAATAGTTATAAAAATGAGAAATGAGTAGTGTAACATGAAAATGTAAGTGACACGCATAACACATAAAAGAAAAGCAATAACATCTATCTGAAAATGAAACAATAAACACTAATAAAATGAATATCCAAATGAATTTTTTTTTAAAAAAATTGAAACAAGTAAAGACTGAGTATGTTAAAATACAGAAGATTCGTTAGGGATTATAGGGGAAATATATAATTAAAATGTGAAATAGAAATAATAGTGTGAAAAAATTAAATACTTAGGTCGGGTATGGAAGCAAACACCTGCATTCCCGAGTTCAGGAAGCAGAGGACAGACGAGCATCCTGGTACAGTTCTGGTTTATGCGTATGAGTGTTTTGCATGGGTGCTTCCTTGCACATCCAATACCTTCACAGATCATAAGAGTGTGACGTGTCCTCTGGAACGTGAGAGGATTTTGAGCCTCCACAGATAAGCAACTATAGTCAAGAAAATGGAAAGAACATGAGCATGGTAACCCCACCCAGGCAAGGCAGCCATATTCTTATCATGGTAACACCAGGGTGCCTGAGATTAGAAAATTACTGTGAGGTCAAGAATATTAGGCTAACATGGACTTGCATACCAAGATTAAATAAAAGAGGGTGCGTGGGAAACAAAGTAATGATGGAAAGAGGTTATTAATATTATATTCTTGTGGGCAGGAATAGTGGGAAAATTCGTTACCGACATCTATATGGCTGTATTATTCTTTATAGTTAGGAACATATAGCACTTCCATAGCTAGAATGTTTCCCAGGAAACAGTACTCTTCCTGTGACCTTACACCCTCACGTACAAAAGAGTCATGCTTGGTGCTTGTTATCTACAATTTATATATCTCAGCTGGGCCCCTGTTTAACTCAGGTCTGTTTTGGCATTTCCTCAGCTCTGAAATTTTCCATATGAAAAATTTTCCACAGAATTCAGACTATACCTAGTCAGGTAACGGCTTCCCCATTAGAGTCAGCCCCATTCACACAGTGAAGAAGTATGATTTAATCAAAATCTAAGTAAACACACAGATTTTTCTGCTGTATTCTCTTCCTCTTTATCTCTTCCAACCTCAAATTCCCTTTCTTGACTCTTTTCTCCCACTGCAGTGGTTTGAATGAAAATAACCCCATAGCCTCAGATGTTTGAATAATTTATCCCCAGTTCTTTAAACTTTTGGATAATGTTGAGGAGGTGTGGACTGGCTAGAGGAACTATGTCACAGTGGGTGAATTCAAAGACCTCTTTTTCCTGCCATCATATCTGTCTGATGGAACAATTTCCTGAGGTTTAATTCATCCCTCTGAAACCATAAGCCCAAATAAAACCATTCCTCCTATAAATTACCTTTGTCGTGGTGTTTTATTACAGTGATAGAAAAGTAACTAAAACACCCACGACCTCCCTTCACTCTTATTCCTCACCCCCTTCCCTTTCCCAGATGTGATCAGTATATTTCTCTACCCAGAAAGACACACATGGTGTGTACTCACTTATAAGTGGATATTAGCCTTATAGGACAGGATAACTAAACTACAATCCATAGACCCGAGGAAGCCAAGAAGAACCCAAGGAAAAAGCCAAGGAAAGATGTTCATTTAGAACAGGAAATCCAATAAATATCTGAAGTATATGGAGGGAGACAACTGGGTGGGAGATGGGGTAGAGAAGATAATAGGAATGGGGTCAGGTGGTCATGGAGGGGAGAAGGGCATTTGAGGAGAAGAACTGGGAGAGAGAACAGAAATGGAGGGGCACATCTCCAGGACAGGAGAAGCTCCTGAGAGTCAATGGGGGTGATCCTAGCTGAGACTTCAAGCCATGGGTGTTAAGGAGCACAAAAACTCTCTTAGAATTGAGAGTTATAATTTTAAAACCATGGCAACACAGGCATTGTCAAGTTCATCTTTCCACCATAAATTCCACAATTTTTAAACACATGCAGACACACAGCACACACTCACACCCATGCATGAATATACGCATGCAACCATGCACACACACATAGCATAAATATTTATACTAGAGAGATGAGGTGACTTTATTACATTACAGGTGCATCTTGCTTAGAGAAAGGTGTTTTAAAAGTGAGATCTTAAAAAGTAAGAACCCCTGCACAGAGGTAGCAGCTCAGTCTCCAAATGGGCTCCCCATCAAGGGGAACAGGGCCTGTCTCTGACATGAACTCAGTGGCTGGCTCTTTGATCACCTCCCCCCTGAGGAGAGAGCAGCCTGACCAGGCTACAGAGGAAGACTATGAAAGACAGTCCTGATGAGACCTGATAGGCTAGGGTCAGAGGGAAGGGGAGGAGGACCTCCCCTATCAGTGGACTAGGGGAGGAGCATATGAAGAGAAGAGGGAGGGAGGGTGGGATTGGGAGGGAATGAGGGAGGGGGCTACAGCTGGGATAGAAAGTAAATAAATTATAATAAATAAAAATAAATTAAGTAAAAACAACAAATAAAAAAGTAACTTCCCATTTGTGGTTTCCTTTCATATACCCACTGCTTTTCAGAGATGTAGGTATTATTGATTTCCCCTAGGCAATTCTGAGTGTGGCTCTAGCTTATGCTTTATTTTGCCTCATGTTTTCTTTGGTGTATGACTTAGCCATTCATCGTTAGAGTATAGTGTCAAGTGACTCTAATTCTGTATTTTCAAAAGTTATATATTAATTATTACGTTTATTTTAGTCAGCTCCTAATGGCTAGCTTTATCCGCAGTCTTCAGTCATTCTCGATCTCTAAAGTTTCACAAATAATTTTGATATGGTTGCTGGTTCCCAGTAAGTGGCAGGGTGATGGACAGGCTCAGTCAAGGTGTGGTGATGTTTCCAACCGTTAAGACTCTGGGCTTCTATGCAGTATAGCTGTGATTACAGATAAACACCAACCATTCAAGCTCAAGCTGCCCACAATAATAATAACTTAATGAAGAATGAAAAAAACCCTCCAAATTTCTCTGGGTACATGTGATTTTTCAATAACTATTTAGAAATATTTATTCATAAATAAAGCACTGTAAAACCCTATAAAATTTAAATCTCCAACTGAGCAAGTGTTTGTACATATGGGATATTAAGCATGTATATAGGCTCATTTATACTTAGCCCTGTAAATTTTCCTGTTGTAACCACATTTGCCTTCCTACAGAGAGGATGCTTTCTTCTTGCTGTTATTCTTTGTTTTTTGCTTTTGTTGGGGGAGGGATGTATTGGTGCTTTGCTGTTGTTGTTTTTGAATAAAGTTTTATTCTATAATCCTGCCTGTCCTCAGATTTCTGGTCCTCAACGTTCTGGAGGCTAGGACAGCCAGCGGGATCCGCCATACCTGGAGTGTAGCTTTCTTGAATTATCTGGATGGGGTTGACTCTAAGCTGTCCCAGAGATGTATTTAAGTTAAAAAATTCCAACTCTTTTTGCACTGAAATATGTCATCATTAGTATGGATACTCACCAGTGTGAGATTTGCATATTCAGCTATCGAGTTCTAAGATTGATTATGTATTTACCTAAAAGTCACAATACACTCTATGAAGAAATTGTTTTACACCAATAATTTCGCAGAAAACAACTTGTACAGTGAATTGGAATTTTAGTAAGACTTTTAAAATATGGAATTATTGAATTAAGTACAAACTCAAGTGCAGTGCAAGAAAACAGAGAGACATTATTTACTTTAAGCAGTTTTTCTCCATTCGGATAAAAATGTAGTATAATACCACATTATACTACACTGATTGAGGCACTCCAACAATATTCAGCTGCCCAATTACACATTGTTTTATTTCAATTTCTCTGTGTATCGAGCTCAGCACTATTTTATCACTCAATCAGGTTTTCATATCTACTGCCATGATCTGAAACACTCACATCTTATCCCTAATAGGACCCATCACCTGCCTGCCCTTTGTAACACCGAGTCCAGCTCTGCAGTCCACCAACTGACCTGTTCTCTGCTGTCTTAAATTTTGACAGTCCAAAAACGTTCCATAAAAGGAGTCATAGACTCTACATTATTTTGGCATTGGCTTCTTTTCACTTCTTTAAAATCCCCAGTAATCCGTGAAAACTACCCTAGGCCTGTTGTTACTTTGCTGAATCACTTCCCTGGAATGTGGATTCATCAGCTAGAGCACACAGCTTGCCTACAGTAAAGGCTCTCTGTGGCATCGTGGAAGAGACGGGCACAAACATCAGTGGTGCTGAGTAAGCCAGAATTAGATACACAGATATCTGAAGCTGATTTTTTTTTACAAAGGTTTGTGTATTATTATCCTTCTGGAATAAATGTCTAAGGATGAAAGTACCGAGCTGGATGACAAATTTAGGTTTAGTTTAATAAACTTCTAATCTGTATCATTTTAAACCAGTTTAACCATGTAAAATTGATTCTTCTTCTCATAGCTTTGCTGTCATCCAGTGTGCTCATCATTTATAACTTCATCCATCCTGATAGTTATTAGCATCCCATTGTAGCCTAAATCATATATAATCTAAAACATAATTTTATTTGCTTATTGCAGTCCATAGATTCTTTTGGCAAAAGTTGTATAAATTACCTTTGTGTATCTTATTAGAATGTTTTCCCCCTCTGACCTGTCGCAAGAGTTCTTTTCTAGTCCTCTGTGAGGCATATTGTATGCAAGTAGTTTCTCTCTAACCTCTGGCTCTTCACTCTTCCCCTCTCAAATGGATTTATACTGAGCAAAAGTTCTCTTTTGTTTATTGAGTCATGGTCTCACTATCCCCTACTGTTTTTGAACTCAGAGTGTACCAGAAAGTGGCGTTGAAATTCTGATCCTCCTGCCTCCACCTACAGAGTGCTGGGATTACATATTTGTGCCATAATTCCTGGCTTGTGCCATGGGGTGGGTGGGATCCTGTCTTTTAGGTAAGCACTTAACCAACAACTACATCCCAAGTTCTGAGGTTTTCCATTTAATGGCATGATTCACTCTGACTTTATATTTAGTAAAATGACCTTTAGAACAGCAATTGTCTAGTGATGTACACTTGCTTCTATATCACTTGTCAAAAGTTATGCCATTAAAAAGTTTCTGTAGCATTGTCACAAATTAGTTAAATATATTTGTGAGAGTATAATTTGTTGTGCTCTGTTCTGTTGTGTGTCTATGGATCTTCAAGGGACTAAGTAGACTTGCAGCCTGGGTTATTCTAGTTATAACTTTTAGTGTTAATATGTGTGGCTCTCATGATCATTCAGGCCTTTACAGCCATTGAAGCAGGACATTCTCCCCAAGCATGGTTGGATACCATAAAAAAGCTAAAATGTTACGCTCAGGATGTGAGGCTAAGCACTGCACTCAGGGTCAGCCGCTTTGGACCCAGAGAAGAGCATGTCTGGTTGCATGCGGGTTGATGCCCCAGGTCCCGCCTCTGAGAAAAAGGTATCAGTCGGGTCTGATGCTCTTTGGGTGGATGACACCTAAATGAACATCTGTACAAAGTCCCAATTTATTTCTAATATCAGAGATCAGACCTCTACTCTTGCCTGATGCGTCTAAAACAAAAAGGGGGAACTGTAGAGAGCTGCGGAATGCTATGCCTTAAAGATGGAGCTGGTTTCCGCCTTCCACCATCCCGATGGTGAGTGCTCTCTGTCACGAACAATTTCACATTTGGCTAAGGCTGAGGATCTGGCTTGCTTCCATGTATGTGGACCTATCTGCATTGCCCACGTGGCACGCCTGGGTTGGCTACCCAGAGGCTATTTAAGCTGTGGGCTGGCTTTCCCCAGGGTCCGAGGATTGTTCAAGGTTCCTGAATAAACTGCATTGAAAAAAAAAATATGTGTGGCTCTTCAATGATACAAAGCAGCCTTAGAGCCTGGATAATTCTAGTTATAAATTTTAATCTACCGTTCTGTCCAGTACATACACACACACACACACACACACACACACAGACACATGGACTCACATGGATACATGGACACATATATGAAGGCACACATTCACACAGTAACTCACACACAGAGGCACACACACAAACAGGAACACACATATGGAGAAACACACACAGGGACACAAATCTGAGGAAATACACATTCATACAGGCACTCACACACAGAGGCATACACAGACACAGAGGCACACACATATACACACTCACAAGGACACACACACCAAGACAAACTCACACACACTCATACATGCCCAGACACACAGGAACATAAATATCAAGGCACACACATTTACACAGAACTCACACACACAGAGGAACTCAATACAGTCACTCACATACACAGAGGCAGACATACATCCATGCACACATATGAACACACACACACATCCACACAGGAACTCACAAACACACTGAGGTGCTTGTGCAGGCACACACACATGCGTACACACACATACACATTACTTATAATACTGCTAATTGGATGAACAGCGACATCAGCTGTATCTGAATTTGTCCATTTCTCTTTGAAATTCTGTCAGCTTCTATCAGTGCATTTTGACCCTTGACCGATGAGAACAATAGGGTAATTGTTTCCTGTTGACAGATGATCCTCTTGCTGCACAATCACACTCTTTGTCTGTGGCAGTCATTTTCTTTGTGCCAAGGCCTATGTTTTGGGATAGTAATAAGTCACTCCTGCTTTTGTAAACTAAGTTTTCCAGATGCGTCTTCTCTAGGCCATTTTCCTTTACCTGCCGTGCTCTTGAAATGAGAGCCTCACAAGTGGCAGGCAGTTATTTGTGTATATCCAGTGTGCCAATCCTGGCTTTTGTGTTTATATTTAACCTAACTAACTGTTGTTTTGTGTTCAGTTTTTATTCGGTTCTTTTCTTTTCAGATAGTCATTACTATGATTGATTCTCCTTTCTTGCATTTCTATGGATATTTGGACAAATTTTGAGAATTTTCTTTCAAGTTCTTTATAGTGTTTTTAATTCATTTCTATATTCAGTCTTTATTACAGTTACTATTGTATTACATACATGAGTTTTAAGAGCACACTTGTACTAACATTTTACTATTTTCAGTGTTGTGAAAATATCACTTACACAGTTCTCTTGACTTGCACTACCTTAAAATAGTTAATGTCTTCAGTCTTGTGGTGTAATTTTTGTCTCAATACTTAAATACAATTCTTAAATTCATGAGGAAAACATGAGGTATCTTATCTACCTAATTTTCTTGCTGTTCTTGTTAACTATTAGGTTTCTCTTTTTTATTGTACCCTTTTCTTCTAGAAGAAAGTGTGTTAGCTTATCTTTAAAGGTAACCCTATTAGTAATAAAATTTTTGGTTTCCTTTAATCTGGCAATGTTTACATTTTCCCTATGCTCTTAAAAGCAGTTTATTAAGGTATAAAATTAACAATTTGTAAGCATCTTTCCTTTAGTATTTGAAAAATAACAATATCACTTGTGTTTTGTTTGTATGAGTTAAGAGAATAAGCACCATCATTTGAATTGACTTCTATACAGCTGTTAATTTTCTTTGAGGTGTGTGAGTGTGTGTGTGTGTGTGTGCATATTTTGTCTCTAGCATTAAATAACTTAATTGGGGTTTTTTCTGTTTGAATTTTCTTAACTGCTTGCATCTATAGAATTTTTATTTTTATTTTGAAGAGTTTGGGACAGTTTTCAGCCACTTTATCTTTGCTTCCTTCCCTCTCCTGATAGAAATGGCACTGTTTGTAACTGTCCCACAATCCCTGAGACTTTTCCTGTCAGTGTCCTTTCTTTCTACTATCAGGTGGATGAGTTCTTTCATTCTGTCTCTCTATTGCCAGCTTTATCCTCTTACCTTTAAGGAAAATTTCCATATTTATGTTACTTTTCAGTTCACTACTTTCTACTCTTTCTTTTGTAGAAAATATTTGTTTATATGCATTTTCAACATTTATTTGTTTGAAATTTATTTGTTATTGACCCTGAAGTCTTTTGTGATTCTCTCTTCCAATCCTCATTAGATAAGATGTGCTGCTCTAGTTCTCTGGACTGTATGTAATTTACACTTGAATCACGGATATTTTGCCATGGATATAGATTAACAGAACTCTGATCATTCCATTGTAGCCTAAAGTCACTGTGTTAGGTCTTAGACAACTATCTTGTGGTGTGTCTGTAGGCTCTCGTTCCCAGCTCAGAGTAAATGAAATGTTAGAGTGGTCTGTTTGATGAGTGGTGACCTAACTCATTCTTGTCATTTCAGCAGAGGAAGTAAAAACAGGATTTTCTAGGGCTTCAGGTACCTCTCAGTGTACCAGAGGGTACAGAAGAATCCTGACTCTGGGGGTTTCTCCTCACCCTCGAATCCCAATCTGAGGACTCTAACGATTAGGAAGATTCCCAGCCACTGGTGACAAAGAAATTTTTGAGACAGAATAGTGTTCTGTCACTTGTTTGTTCATTTGTTTGTTTGTTTTTTAGTCTATTCGCCTATAAGACTCTTGCTTTGATCTTTTATGATTTCCTATATACATGGCATATATCTCGCTGGAAGTATTACAATGTTGATTCTCTGGATGTAGACTTTGTGTTGCTGTTGTTACCAAGTACAAGAATTAGAATGCTTTACAGGAAAAGAACATTTAAATAATGAGTTGATTAATGCAGAAATGAATTCACTAAAGAGTACATTGATCTGTAAACATGCAACATTAAACATAGCTGACTTAACCAAATGTGTAATGTGCATGTACATGTGTACACACATGCACAGGTTTGTACCTGTGTGTTCTGCATTTGTTTATGAATATGCAATACATGTGTGTGTGCGTGTGTGTGAGTGTGTGTGTGTTGGAGTTAATTTTAGGTGAGATGAAAAGAAAGGAAATATTCTTGTTGTAACTATGAAAAGAGTTATTTTGTAAATATTTCGTACAGTGGCTGAATGGATCAAATTAATAATTAAAAAATTATCTACTTATTTCAGACACATATTGAAGGCTGGGCCTGTTATCAAATATATCTCAAATGTGAACAAAAAAGCATAGACTAAACATAAGAAAGATAAATAAATCAGAGATCTGGCTTAATATTGGCATTCCATGCTTTATAAATGTTTCTACACACAAAGGTATACCATACTTAGTTATGTAAGAGACAAGAAAGTTCCAATAAATTTATTTTTACCGATTATAAAAAAATCAAAGCAGTTAGAAAGCTGTCAAATATTGCTAAGCCATTATATGACAGTAGTCAGTATATGATCTTAGATTTCAATAGAGATTTGTGGGAACTGATAGGATCTTATTTCCTAGAGGTAGATGTTCTTTGTGGGCAGAAAGTAAAAGACATAACATAGTAACTGCTATAGATTATTTTTAACTCCTCGTCATTTCTACATTTAGGTATCCTGACAATCCAGCAAAAATCTGAGAGCTTTCCTGAACATATTTAGATCAAAAGTGAAAAGAGGTGAACAAGGGCAGCCTTCAGAAAAGACATAGAAGTTATGGAATTTACTTTTATTGATTGACTTGTATTCTTTACAGTATGAGTTCTTTTCTTGATGAAAAACTCCTTTTTGAAAATCAACATGATTGCAATTAGCAATGAAATGCTCATTCCCAGCTGGCAGCCCTCTGCTGTAGGCCATGCATAAGGCTCCTGATGTATCCCAGCATGCACTGTCAACAAGCCTGATGAGAAGGTCCTGGGCTTTTCTTTAGCTGTTAGTTGGCTTCTGAGTCCTTTGTGATATTCTTTTACTAATCTGAAGAAATCACAGTTTCTGGATATCGGTGATATTAGAGTAGTGAAACACGCTTTCCAATACGCAGACAATGCGAAAGTGAGTGAGGTGACTCTAGCATTTATTTCACACAATTTGCATAATTATACTATGCAAACACTACAATTTTCACAACAATTACCGTGCTACACACTTATGCATGGGGACATCTTCCTTTGGTCTGTAGGTGATTTTAACATATTTTCTTCAATACAATTAAACCATTGTAACTCATTTGTTTCAGGACTGAACGTTTAATTGCCACATTTTCTTTTTCTCCTCAGTCATGTAGTAGACTGTTTTGGCTTCAGAACATTTTTACAGGAATATTTGTTCAACACGGATTATTTTATTTTCTCGCCTTAAAGGTCCACACAACATGAAAAGCTCCAGGATTTGAGGAGTTCCTAGATCGATCTGTATGCTTAAAAGTTAATCACCACCCTGAATACAAGGCCTGTTGGAGACTTTGCATTCGTTTATATCAAAGGGATTTACTCTTTCTCTTAATGTCGCACTGTACCGATTGAAGCTGCGGAAGTACCTGGTTACTAGAGAAAGCAAAACTTCTCCACTTATCTTGGTCCTGCTTGCTGATGTAGATTATTGTGGGGCCTGGGAGATTTGCAACACAGCAGGCTACTCATTAGAAACTGCAGAGTACAAATCAAATTCAACAGTAGATCATTCTAATATAACAATCTTGTTAAGCTCTAACTGAATCCATAATGAATATGCTATTTTAAGTCTCTGGACTAGCCAGACTTAAAATGTTATAAAATGTTACCTTAGGAGTTTAACACATGCTTAACATATATCATTGTACAAATCCTTTTAGTATTGTCATCTAAATAAATAAGAAGCATGCTCTAAACACATATGTGGGTTTATTTATCTCGGGAAATTTCTTTGGATACATTTGGCAATGTCACCTTCTATAAAGAAGTTACTTTTTCAGTGCACTTGTATTTGCATATTACTCTACAGACATGACCCAATTTATAAACCCAGCATTTTATGTCCAGGACTTAGAAAATATTAATTTGTGTGCTACAATATCTTTTTCAATAAAATCTAACTATTGAATCCATGTCTTATGATGTTAGTACATATGCCATCTAGTTTTATCAGTATAATTAATTTGTTTTAAGACACATGGAGGATTACTAATCAGGAGTTTTGATAAGTCTCTCCATTTATAACATATTACACACACATAAAATAGATAAATAGATAGATAGATGATACATAGATACATAGATCTATATTCTTATGACAATAGACAAGCAAATGGATCGATGTACGCATTCATACCTAATGTTTACACAGATGGATAGATATATAGACACCTGGTTTGAGAACAACAATGGTCATGAACACGTCAAGTGCTTTGTGAAGACTGCATGGCTTTCTGGGTTGCCTTTAGTTAAAAAAATTACCTCAAGCATTATCAAAGCAATGGTGCCACTTCCTGCTTTTCTTTGGAGTTCGCACTCTATTCTGACCAGTAACCATAAAATTATTTCTATAAACGTAAGCTCAGCCGAAAATGAGCACCTAAATCATTATTTGTAAAAGAGAACAAAATAAATAAATAAATAATGAATTAAAGTCCACGCGGACCAGCAGAGAACATTCTCACAGTATTAGTTTCTATCTTACCCTCTTGTTATTTTCATAGTCCCTTTCCCTTGCAACACTGTCCTTGTGTGTGTGTGCGCTTAAAGAATGCTCACTCCTGTGTTTGTGTGTGTGTGCATGAGTGTGTGTTTACACAAATGTATGTAACCTAATATATAAGTTATATATACACATGTAACCTGTTGGATTCATTTAGTGTTGCTCATATGTATATGTATTTAAGGGTGACCACATGGCTCACCTACCTCAGAGCTCCTCCTGGAGCCCAGTAATTCTCCCTCTCTCGTTATGTTTTCATCTCTTCATTGGGGAGTAGAGCCTTGTGAAATCTCCCCACACACTTAGGTTTACTGACATCATTCAACAGGTCTTGTTTAGGCAGCTATGTTGTTAAGATGTTTGTGGGTGCACCTCTCCTTTCACATACTGAACACATTATTCTGCAGTAGATGTCCTGGTCCGCTGACTCTCACAATCTTTTTGCTCCTCTTCTGTGGTGCTCCTTGAACCTTTAGTGTAGAGGTTCTGATGTAGATGTATCAGGTGGAACAGGATGCCCCATGATGGGATTTGTTCTTTGCGTTTTGATCATTTGTCTTTCAATGTGATCTCTGTATGGATTCTTGAAATGTTTTTTCTTTTTGGTTTTGGTTTTTTGGGTTTTTTTTTTTTTTTTGCTATTGTTGTCCATCTTTTTTAAATGTTTTATTTTTTATTTGCTTTACATCCCAAGGGTGCCCCCTCCCTTCTCTCTTCTCAGTACCTCCTTTTCCTCCCTTGTCCCTCCCCTTTTCCTTCTCTCCCCCAGAAAAGGAGGCACCCTCCCCCTGTATCAACCCTCCCCAGAACATCAAGTCACATCAGGACTGAGCATATCCTCAGACTGAGGCCAGGCAAGGCAGCCTTGCCAGGGGAAAGTGATCTACAACCAAGCAATAGAGTCTGTATTAGAGACACTCCCTCATAACAGCCACCCCACCACCTCCACTCACCAGGTGACCCACATGAAGACCACACCACCCATCAACCACAAGTGTGTAGTTGATGTCTCAGTCACTGTAATGGATCCGGGTTACTTATCCCTGTTGGTCTTCCTGTGTGGTTCCTGTTCCCTGGAGGTCCTTCTGTCTTTCCTCCAACACTTCCAGAAGACCCCCGGAAGCTCTGCCCCATGCTTGGCTTCACGTCCCAGCCTCTGTCTAGCTCTGCTGCTGGATGGAGCCTCTGAAAATATCAGAAAATATTAGGCCTCTGTCTGCAAGCAGAGCAAAGCATTATTAATAGTGTCAGGGGATGCCTCTCTACTGTGGGGTGGGTCTCAGGTTGAACCAATCGTTGGTTGGACATTCCCTCAATTTCTGTTCCCTCTTTATCCCTGTACTTCTTGTAGGTGAGGTAAGTTTGGATCAAAGGTTTTGTGGTTGGGTTGTTGTAGAATTTTTAATTTCATTTGTACTCTCATTACCATCTACCACATGGTTCACATAGGTCTAAGATTAATGACTTCTAATGATAGTTCTTCTGAGTAATGTTTTTTCAAATCCTATCCTTCATTATCTTGTACTGACTTTAGTTCCAGAGGAACAGAGGAACGTTAGGTTCCTTGTATGAACGGGACTATAAATGAGCAGAGAATGGGCATCTCCTATTGTCTCTTTATTAGAGAGTTGTGAACATCAGGGATTCTAGACTGCATGACCCCTAAGAGACCTTCCTACCAGCCTATGTCATGAATCCAATGAATTTTACAAAGATGCTTTTAGAAGTCCACCAACAGAATACTTTCAGTGATTTCTGCTTGATTGACCACTATGCCCAAAATTGTCACTCAATTAGGATTTCCCCAAATGAGGCAATGCTGTTTGTGTATGCGTCAAGTCATCCATGCTTAACTTTGCGTAACTGGCATTCTGAGCTCTGGGGAGAGTTTATGAAAATCCAAAGATTTATTTTTAGTAGTCCTACAAGCATGAAAAGTTGCTAAATGTGTTTTCTACTAAAAAGATAGTAACGCTTCATGTATTCTCCAGCAGTAGGTACATTCTTTCCATCTTTAATTTATATATTTCTTTATCCTATAGCCGCAAGTACTACAGGGAAAGTAGGCAATGGTCTTGCCAAGAGGGCTGTATTTCAAGATAAACAAAACAGCTAATTACTGTGGTTTTGATTTGCATATAGATTAGTATGGTGATGTGTGCCCTGTGACCACACAAGTTTGAATCACTGAGTCCAGGAAAAGAGTTGACATTTTTAATCATTCACCTCAGTGCCTGGCACTTTAAAATATTGGATCAACAGGCAAAAGATTTAAGGTGCATGTCAATCCCTGAGTGCTTTGGCTCATGTGAATTCTTCACAGCGTAGATTGGTCTGTGTTCCTTAGAAAGTGTCCATCTTTCACACTGAGTGCTTTTAAAGATTGGAAATATTCCATGAATTATAATTTTGTACATTTTCACAATACCAAAGTTTAATTTGATGTGTTAATCATTTTAGGTTTTTTTTTAATCTATTTTGACCTCAACTGGTACATTATACATAGTAATCCATCTATAATGATTATGGAACTATATTTTAAAAAGTCTGTTCATATTTTCCTTTTACTTTCATGGATAACATGTTAGGCAAAAATTATTTAATTTTTCCTAAAAGCATAATTTTTTATTGAGGAAGTCTCCCGATACAATAGTGAAATCTAAAGCACAGTTGTTATTCAATCTTGCACTATCCTCCTGTGATCTAGTGGTAAGCAATTATAATTTCAGAATGGCTTTAAACCTCAAGGAAACTTAGTAGATGTATCAGAGAGACCTTTGATATTTCAACTGACTTAAGTTCAAATACTTTAATTTATTGTCAATTCTGAAAACCTCCAATATCTTAAAATAAAAATATGTACACATACAGGGACAATCACTAATACTAGTTACACATTCTAAAAATTTAGTTTCCTTTTTTTATTCTGGAGTACATCCTTTTTTCACTCTGTGTAGCTTTCCTTGATTTTACAGTCAAATCCACACTTTACTTATTTGCTTTCATATTTAGAACTTCAGATTTTTAATTTAATTTTCAGTGTTGTGTTAATGTAGGTATAGGTTACTTCAGGTGCATTCTGTAGTAAGATACCTAAAACAGCTGTGTTTCATTAAATAAAGTCAACTAATTTTTTATAAATTTTAACAAGCAGTTTAAACTTGCTTTGTACACTATTTTCTGTCCAATTAACTAGGCCAAGGGTCACAGGCTTTCCATATTTCCAATAAATGTTTGACGTTTATATTTTAAAGAATAAAATTTATAGTAGTGATTTCTCTGCAAATCAAAATATTCCAATTTCAAGAAAAGTGATTTAGTTCTTTTATGAACTCAGATCTCAGATTTAAAAATGACCCTTTAACCTGTATTCTGGAACCTGCTTCTAAGGTAATCTTGCTGTCCACCCATGTTCTTCCGTCCATCTTCTCATATATTTGTCTTTGCTCCTCAGAAACACAAAGGGATGTATTCCAATAGTAACTTCTTTTTTCCTTTTTTTCCATTTTTACGTCTACAGTTGAAATAAAACTGTAAGGCGAGAGAAGGTTTGATGATTTTACCTGGGTAACGACATAATTACTGCTTCCTCTCAATCTTTTATAATAGTAAATGCATTAAACCTTATGTTCAGAGAATATGTTAGAAAGACAAATTCAGTGTTCACTTTGGGATTTATGTAACAGAGGCGGTGCACGAGCATGCATACCGAATCCTGAAGCTCAGGCCGAGCTAGATATTTGGCTACCTACATGTCCCTGAGGTCTGTTAGAAGCCTTTTCTGAGCGTAGTCCAACCTCCAAGCCTCTGCACCTCTATAGAGTGCAAAGTGTAGTTTGTTGTAACTTTTTAAAATTTCCTTTCATCAGTTGTCACACTTGTTATTTTAAGTCAGAACCGAGATTTGAGGAATGTGAGCCTGAAGTTCTTACTCTGTAGTTTTTACTTCAGGTTGGACAAGATGATTCTTCTGCCACTTAGCTTGTTGGAAGAACAAAAATCCTTTAAATGACTGCTGCAGGCCAGGAACTGTGCTGGAGTCAGCATCATTAGGATATGCCTCCAATGAGGTTCTCCGAGACTGCTGAGTGTTCTGATTTCACAGATGAGAGAACAGATTATGAGAGTAAGCAAACCACCCAGGGTAGTGGGTAAATAATAGAGGTGAAAAGTGAAGACTATGGGTTTTAAATCTCATGAGGTTTATCTAAACATCAATGCAGAAAACAAGAATATCAATATTATAATCAGGAACATATTGTATTACTTTTCCAAAGGCTCAGGGGAATGTACCAAAAATAAGCATAGAAAACAGACCATGATGTCCAGATTTAGTATTTTCAACAGTCACCTTTAAGCCACACAGCATTGTACAACCTCTTCCACCTCACTGGGCTGATCCATTGAAGGCAAAATAAGGTTAATAATGACAGCTATGGCACAGCATGGTGAGGATTAAATAATTAGGAGTTTGCATACAGAACCAATATCTAGCATAGTATATTAAGTTTTAATTATAAAAGTCCCAAGAAATGATATGATTTGCCCAGAATTTTAAAAAAAGAAGAAGACAGAAATACCATCTAGTTATCACTACTGTCCAACTAAGGTTACAATTTTAAGCAGACATAACATTTAGATGATAAGTTATGCTGACGTTAAGCTTGGAATTTCTTCATGTAATTTAAGAAATCTCTAAGCCATCTCTAAAACCTGCCTATTCCGTTCAAGAAACAGTATCACCTAATTATAACTTCATGTGGATGTTGGTTAGAAGAATGAATGAACAAATTATGAACACACTGTAACAACTTATATGTCTGTATAAGTTAAGGATAGCATATTTTATGTCCAAAGAAAATGTTATGCAGAAAGCAAGGCCTGAGAAGTGATGCTGAGAGTAATTCTACTCAGATGTGTGGAATATCTCTCGTAAGCCTTTAAGGACTTAAGACTTCTTGAATATTTGTCAGAATTAATGATGTGGAACAGGGTTAGTATCCTCTTGTCTCCTGAATGTTGGCTTTCTCCGCATTGCTCATCTTTTTCTAAAACACAAGAGGACAGCCTGATTTGTGCACATACATTTTATGCTGTTAGCATTTCAAGAATAATAAAACCATTTTTATCTGATAGAAATATTCTTTTGAAAACAGTAATGAGCTACATAAATGTAAATATCAAAGAGGCTATGCAGAATGAATTCTCTACTGTCTCCTGTTTTTTCTCTGATGGCAAGAAAAAAAAAAAAACTAGCCATTTGGTCTGTATAAACTTAGGATAAAGTAATTCCCCAGACTGTCTTTCAAAGTAGCATTCAATATGCAAGTCATGGAACATTTATGGTACAGAAGGTCATAGGTTGAGGTTGAAGACACTGAAATTGGTAAGAGATAGCATTGACTGTCAAGGACCTTGTAACTAGTTATTTGGTCCTATCAACTTAGTTACCAATGCAAAGTAAAGTTATTAAATCTGTTTTAAAGTTTAATTAATAAATACAATGGATTAGAGACAATGCCACAGAATGCACATTCATTAAATGGTTTCCCACTGCTGGACACAATAATTACATGAAATGGTATTAGGGATATGTTAATTTTAATTTTCAAAAGCTCTAGCAGTTTTCCTTATTTCTGGAATTAAAACAGAAGGTTTCCAAGGAAGCAAAACAGAACTTATATAAAACCGCTTAAATAACATTTTTCTTTGAAACAGACAAAACATTTCCAGCAAATGCATGTGATCACCTAATTAGCTGTCATTTAGACTATGAAACTTCTTGTTTCATAAATAAAGCTGTATATTACTTTCCTTTTTATTTTTATCAAGTACACTATTATATCTTCAAATATATATATATTTCTATTAGAATAAGAGACTTACCAACTAGCATTGTTTTAAATCAGATTTTACCATGTAATTTTCCCCTCTTAATATATAAGGATGATTTATTGTCATCAGAAGATGCTGTGTAAATGATGATAAGTGGTATATACTTAGCCTGCTAAATAAGACAGGACTAATTTTTTTTTTATTTTAGATTTTCCTCAGGTATAATACTGAGAGTCTTAATAATAAAATATACGCCACTATATAGAGAGATATGCAGAAGGCTTTCTAGATCTACTACTTTTGCATTTCTTAGACTTTTCAACTGAAGTCTATCCGTGGGGTAAATGGAGTGTAGCCCTAAATACTATCTCAGCACTATACATTAGAACGTGAAATATAAAATATGTAATATATAAATCAGGGAAACAGTTCTATCCACTGGGGCGCCTGTCCTGGCGGAAGTGCATCTTCTGGAACCTGAAGATGAAGCCCAAGCTAGCAGTGATGGCAGAAGAGGCTGCTAGCATAGAGGTCCCTCGGCTGCAGTTGCCCACATGAAGTGTAAAAGGAGAACTTGTTCACTCTGTGTCAAAGACGCTGTAGACACCAGAAATCCCTTAAGGTGAGGATGACCCACTGGGCAGCAGCTGTAAAGAAGGTAAGACAACAAAGTGCTGCCAGTGGATTAAGGAAGGAGAAAACATTTTTTAAGGTTGATTTTGTATTCAACGAGTTTAACAGAGTTGGTTGTAAAGAATTATATGCAGTGTAGTTAACGATGGCACCAGACCTTACTGTCTCGATATGCCATTGATTTTTCTATAAGATAAAGTAGATGGAAAGACAGTCACTATTCCAAACGGCAAATATTTTTAAGCACATTCTTTATAAAGTTAAATGGTATTTAAATTTTACTAGGACAAAATATTGGAAAACTTCTGAAATTAACACAAGGATATGAGGACTATTGATGTAAAGGTTTAATGAAAAAATAGTCACAGGTGAATATGATGTAGAATGAATTAGTGAAACAACCATGCTCTGTGGCACATGCCCTTCACAGGCAGGAAAGCTGACAAGAAAAATTTCTTGTCTGGTTAAGAGCAGAAGCTGAGGTAAGAAAACCGTATCAGAATCCTGCAGCACAGCACGCTTTGACTCACCAAACTCTGGTCTAGGGGACTTCATTTATTTCCTCTAACCACAGAAGAAATCTCTCGGAAGCAATGTTAACTAGTTTCATAATAACATGCTACCAAGTCCATTTCAAAGATATATGGCTATCTTGGATTGCCTCTTTCCTGGCATATCCCTGAAGTTTGTTTGAGAAATAAAAGTAATTAGTGGGATCGTGACCACAGAAAAAAGAAATGCCACTATTTGCAGAGAATATGAACACCCTTTTACCAGGATGTGAAGTGGACGTTTCTGGTTTCTTTGTGAACTTAGCTGTGTCATGTGAATGTGAGTTTTGTTTGGGTTGCAAGTGTATGACGTGGGAACGTTTTTCACCTGGGAAAAACAGCCCCCATGAGAAGGCACATGATGCTGGTCAGCTGAAAGCTACCTCGTGTGAGGGGTGTGATTTTTGTGAGCTGCAAAACATCCTCCCGTGGACTTTGAGAAGGATTAAGTAGATGCACACAGACAGTGAGACAAGGCTTTGTGCATCTCTCTACCTTGGCTTTGTTGTGGCTGGTCTGTATCCCTAGCTGGTCTCCACTGAAAGAAGAGCCCCAGAGAACTGCTCACTGTGCTTTGGCGGAATTTTGCGGCTTCAGAAGACTTGTGCCATTTGGGCGGAGCCTAGCCTCTTCTACTGATTCACCTTCTGCTGATCCAAGTTGCTACTGCTGCTTTGCTAGCCTGCTGGTATCCTAACAATTGAGTTTGGTAATTCACAAAGAACCCCCCATCTCCTCTTATCAATAGGAAGTAGATTAGTAGATTAAAAAAAAAAAAAAAAAAAGGCCTGTAGCCCTTTCCTTACTAATCTCCTATCTAAGGTCGGGGGTTGAAAGGGAGGTGAAGGAGTTTAAGAGCATTAAATATTAAAGTAGGTGTTTGAAAACTCTAAGCCTACAGGATGCTAAGGAGATCTGGAACCTCTGTTCTCAAAGCGCCAGTATAACAACATGCTTTTAGGTGTGGATACAATGAACAATTGGTCAAAGTCGAAACAGCCCTCACCCTGAAGGAAGGATTGAAATATTCACTCGTGCACAATCTCCTTGCAGGCCAATATGAATTTGTGTGAGCTTAATAGTTGTGCTAACACGGAAAGAGAGGTCAGTACTACTTACGGGGTAGCTGTAATGAAATCCTGGACCTGGGAATGAGAAGTTTACAGCGACAGTAACTTCTCCCGTCAGGAGAAGCAGAAGTCAGGATTGTTCATGGATAAGCAAACCGCATGTTGACGGGTTTTGCCAGAAGGACAGGCTTGGTTTAGAATCGTAGATGCGATACTAGAGAAAACCTTGGGAAAAGTTAGATGAGACATTGTTCAGGGAGATTTGCCTCGCGAACTAGGCTGAACTTGAAAAAGATAAAAAGTTAAAATGCAATGTTACCTTCTTAAATTTTGTATTGAACGTATGTTATGTGACAACCTTGGTGTCAACTGGTATTTCTAAGAGGTGAAGAAGATTCGTAAGATATTGTGTGAGTACTGCAAGGACAATATGAAGAAACAAAGCTACTAGTAAGTCATCGCTTGATGAAATTAGAAATTTAAATGGCAGATGTGACTAGGAAAGAGCTCCTTACACAAAAATGAGAAATTTGATATTTGGAAGAAGATGAGAAGACTCATCCAAGAATAATCCCAGCTGTGGTGAGTGTTCCTCCTCCATCAGAAACAATGGACACATATGTTTTGTTTTGTTTCGTTTTTTTTTTTTTTTTTTCCAGCCAGAGCCATTTTTTCCCTTCGTTTGGGTTTCAACTAATTAAATGTGAGAATAATTTTAAGTAGATAAAATGTAGAACTAGTTATTCTTGAACATTTTCATGAAAAACATTGACAAGTAATTTAGTAATATTTTTAGTTTTTATGACTCTTCAAGTTTGGTCATTCCTTTTACAACTATGGGATAGTATTTAGGAGAATATTTTCTTGCCTATGAACTAACCAACACAAATATAAATTTTTAAAACCAATAAATGACACTCAATGGTTCATTTTAACTTACATTATTAACTTCTGTGGTTCTTGGGAGTTTTTTAAGTTACCCAAGAACATGCACTGTGTGAACTCTCAGTTCTGTGATGTAAAAACTTCAAGGCACAGCACTTCATTTTTCAGTATGCCCCAACAGAACATTGAAATTTGAACTAAAAGACCAGGTATGTTTAAAGTCTGCTGTGGATAGTTTTATTAGTTTTTTGAAACAGAATTCTATCAGTTGCTTAGCTTAAACAGAAACTGATTGTATCAAAATTCTAAGGATGACAAGGCCAAGACCAGTGTCTTCTCTAGGTCATTTCTCCTGAGATAATCTGTACCATCCCTCCTCCTGTGTTTCCTGGCAATGTTTTGGCAGTCTTTGAATCACAAACATATCGCTCTAGCCCTTTTCTTCTACACCTGACAGTCTAACTTTGTGTGTATCTGTATCCACATTTTCTCTTTCAGTAAGGATGTGGTGAGATTGGGTTGGTCCACTGCATATTCAGTTTAAACTCATCTTAACTAAGGGCCTATACAATAATCTGAATTCCAAATAAGATCCTGTTTGATGAATTACTCACCACGGTCAACTTAATAAACATTTTGTCACTTCCCAAAATTCTTTGTGGCTTTTTGCTTTTCTGAAGTATGTATGAGCATGGATATTTTATGAATCTGTGTGTCATCTTTGCACAACAGTCATGCTAGTCTTCTCTGCGTCACGTCACTCCCATTTTAGTATATATGGTGCCAAACTGAACAATGGGAAAGCATTTGTTAGAAAGAAGATAAGTCAGTGTAATGCACTTCACATTGTTGGATTTGATACCTTGCTTCTTAAAGTCCAGATGAAAATAGGAGTAAATATATTTACTTATTTTATGGATGATTTTTCTTGTGCTGTTGGCCTTGTCTTAAAAAAAATACATTGACAAGCAAACTTTGTGATTAATCTTTTATTCATTGTGAAGTTAATTTAGTTTCCTATAACTGATCATTGGATCAAGTTCTTAACATAGTATATAAATTACCTTCAATCTGAGACATTTTTAAAAAGCCAGCTTAAATCATTTACATTGTTGTCATAATGTAGATTAAGCTAATAAACATTTAGTCATGACCAAAAATTATCCCATTAACCTATTACATTAATCTTATCCATACACCTGTATAAAAAAATGGCCATGTACATTTAACATTAAATAGAGATTTTATTTTTACGTTATAAAAAACAGTGAGTAACCAAAAGATACAAAATAGTTTGTGTTGCTTTTTGTTACTTTAATTGCATATAAATGAGCAATGGATAAGATTCCAGATGCCCTAGAAACCTAATAAGAATTGTATGGCCATCAAAGTAAATCCACAGAGGAAAACCTCCTGGAGAGGATTACAAAGATGGAATCTCTTTATTAGCTCTATTGCAGAGCGCACTGATGCACAGAATTGACTGTTTCTTCTTGTGCCGTTTCTAACAGGTGTGCTTTATGTCAGTAGCTAGTAAACTTACTGAAGCTCTGCGAGTCCTGACAGCATCACACTCTCCGTGTCTTAACACGGGAGTCGTTCCTACAGAGAATAAAAATAAAACTTAAAACCTTTGTTTTTAGATGATTCATTTGCTTGTGCTTTAAATAGAAGTATTAAGAACTTGGGCTTTTTTAATATATGGATCAGACTACCTGGTATCCGTCTTACGTGCATTGTAGGGTAAGACAAGTAAGACCAGAAGAAGGGGAAAACTAATATATACAGGCATCCTCTGTGTGAGGTTCCGCTGGAGTCTGCCTCTACCTTAAGGGTTTGCCTTCCTGTCACCCCAAAGTGAACAGATTGTACATCCAAGAAGTGTGCTTTCCTAATTTCATAATAGACACCTGTTGGCCTGAAGCCAAACAATGAATAGTATGAAAATGTGGCATAAGACATTATCCAGCATCACAAGGTCCACAGGAAGACCAATAGAGCCAACCAGGCCCCAGGTCCCTGGGGAGTGGGGAGGCTTGCTGAGACTGAAGCATCAACCAAGGTACATATATGCATGGGACCTAGGCTCCCTACAGAGATGTAGCCCATGGGCATCTCAGGTTTCATGTGGGTGCCCTACTGAGTGGAGGAGGGGCTGTCTCTGGCATGGACTTCGGTGCCTGCTTTCTGATCATTTTCCTCTAGCAGGCTGCCTCTCTGGCCACAGGGGAAGAGTATGAATTCAATCTTGATGAGACGTGATGTGATGTGCAGGAGTGGGTTGGTAGGAGGGGTAGGGTCTCTTCTGAGTAGCAGAGGGGGCATAAGGGAAAGAAGGAGGAAGGATGAACTGGGAGGACAGGAAGGAGGGACTTACAATCAGGATGTAAAGTGAATAAATACACAATTTTATAAAAATATTAAAAGAAATCATCCAGCATCAGGATTATGTAAAATCCTCAGCACTTTTTCTAAGTACCAGCTTTCAGGAGGTCACAGCAATTCAGTGCCTTAGTAATCGACTCAACTGTCCAGTACTTTGAAACTTCCAGTGTTTAGAATTTCCAACGTTAGTTTTAACTGGCCCAGATTTGCTATTTCTACAACATGGTGACAAAGATCCTCTTATCCTCGTGCTCCTGAAGTAAAGTCTTTTGGACATCATGGAAAATAGCACATAGCCTCTTTTATATCACTGTACTTTTTCCAATTGACAATTACTTTCTCCCATTATCTCCATAAATTTTTCTACTTCTACTTATTATTCACAGTCTTCCATGGTGTTTATGATATATTCCATATCTATGATAAATATGTCCAGTGGTAGAACAATAAACTCCCTCTATCACCTTTTTCTTGAGAGTTTAATTTCTTTGATAAATAAGTGTATTCCGTAAATGTGCTAATGGAGAGAATATAGGAAATTGGCACTTATTAAAATGTATAAGTCAGATGCTTTGCCAATACTGCCATTATTTTCTGCACCATTTAAATAAAGGTACAGATCAGTAATTTTTCAATCTTATGTTTAGATGCAGGATTAAATTCAGGCCCATTTAACACAAAATGGATTTCATTGTCATTGAGTATGCCAATCCAGGGGGAAAGTTAAAACAGTCACTTCTTCCTTTAAATACGTTTCAAGCATTTCTTTTTTTTTTTTAAGATTTATTTCTTTATTTTACATATGAGTGCTCTATTTGCGTATACATCTGCATGACAGAAGAGGGCACCAGATCTTATTATAGATGGTTGTGAGCCACCATGTAGTTGCTGGGAATTGAACTCAGGACCTCTGGAACAGCAGACAGTGTTCTCAACCTCTGAGCCATCTCTCCAGCCCCAAGCATTTCTTGAAAAAGTACTATTCACAACATGTGTGCAGCACATCAGATTTCACTTTGTCTTATAATTCTGTATTGAAGAATACTTCCACTATATTTTTGAGTTCTGACATGTGGACAGACTTTCACAGTCACTGAATACATTTATTTTTCCTAAGAGTTTGGAGCTCTTGGCAACAGAGTGTGTCTTACTCAGGTGTTCTGGTTCTCTGAAGATGTGCAAGAGCAACCAAACCCCTCAGAATGGCGGAGGGACTCCTTGGGGTCATGAGCTGTGGAGAGAATACTATTTTATGTATGTAATTGTGCTTACGGATCAGTGTTTAAGGTAAATGGTCATATCTATTGAGTTCTAAAAACAATGAAAGACTTCTCAAAATGTCTATGCATACACGTTCAGCATACACACATCCTCCATATTTAATCATGCCCACAAGCACACATGCATGCACATGTGCACACACATACATGACTATATACACACATTCAAGGAATTTGTACATATAACCTGGTCTATGGAGACAAATAATAAAAGGAAACTGGAAGGTAATTGTTGTAAAAAAAAATACCACTGAAAGAAAATAACACAAATTTGTCAACAGATAAAGCACTTACAAGAAAAATGGTGCTGATGACAGATATAAAGCTGTGCCTAAAGTTTAAAATTTTAATAAAGCTCTTATTTCTATGAAGAAAGACCATGAATCATAAATGCTAGAACTCAAAAAAGTGTTGGTTAGACAGTACAAGAAAATGGAGCACCAATTGTCAGAATCATGAAGAAGAGAAGCAAAATCTAAACCATCCTAGAAATATAAAGGAAAGAGAAGAAGCCACACAAATATGGACACTTAAGCAAACATAGACAAGGACAGAACATATAAAGAAGGTGATGCCAAAAAAATAAAATAAAAGTGGAAGGTAAAAAAGACTGGGAAAGCCTCGCTGTGGTTTTCCTGGGGATGGGGAAAGGATAGGAGCTCCACAAGGACCAAATATATCTGGGCACAGGGTCTTTTCTGAGACTGACATTCAACCAAGGACCATGTATGGATATAACCTAGAACCTCCACTCAGATGTAGCCTGTGGTAGCTCAGTAACCAATTGGTTTCCCAAAGTGAGGGGAACAGGGACTATTTCTAACAGGAACTCGATGACTGGCTCTTTGGTCTCCCCACCCCCGAAGGGAGGAGCAGTCCTGTTAGGCCACAGAGGAGGGCTTTGCAGCCAGTCCTGAAGATACCTGATAAAACAGGATCAGATGAATGGGGAGGAGGTCCCCCCTATCAGTGGACTTGGAAAGGGGCACGGTGGAGATGAGGGAGGGAGGGAGGGACTGGGAGGGAATGAGGGATCGGGACAGGGCTGGGATACAGAGTTAATAAAATGTAACTGATAAAAAAAATAAATTAAAAAAATGCTAAAATTTCAAAAAAAAAAAAATCCTGATGAGACCTGATAGTCTAGGGTCAGATGGAAGGGGAGGAGGACCTCCCCTATCATTGGACTGGGGAAGGGGCATAGGAGGAGAAGAGGGAGGGAGGGTGGGATTGGGAGGGGATGAGGGAGAGAGCTGCAGTGAATAAATTGCAATAAATTAAAAAAATAAAAAAAAAGACTGGGAAAAATGATATATACATCAACAAGGTAACACAGAACTTGCAAATGCGTAATTGAGATCCCTGAAAAAGGAACAGAACAGATATTGAGAAATAGAATGAAGAAGAAGAACTTATAAACAAAAAAGTATGTTCAATTTGTTGAAAGTATATACCATATACCAATGAAAATGGAGCCAGTGAATACTGAAACTCATCTTTCTGGTACATGCCTGGGCTATGTGTGGTTAGGATCTATTGTAGGGTATTTTTTTTAGCTTTTTATTATACAAAACAGACTTTTAGAGACAAGAAAAGGAGAGATTTTGATGAGAGGGAGAAATTTTTTATTAGTTAACAGAGATAGTTTTAGTGGTATCTTGTATTGCGTTTACTGTCTGGGAAAACAGGTTATAATATATATTGCTAATTTACTTAAATTAATTTTTAACATTTTAATAACAAAGATAATAAACTGGTGAGATTTTTATATTCTAATTAGAATGATTAAATACATAGATAATTACTGTTTATTAATAAATATTATATGAAAATCTTCTTTGAAACCATGAGTCAAAATGGATTTCATTATTTATATAAATTAAAAACTGAGGGTGGCTTTGGATTTTCTGTTGGTAGTATGTAAGATCAGAATTCGTGAAGAAAGACTTTGTTATACTCAAGGAAAGAAAATGTAATCCAAGGATTTTATGCCAACTCAAGTTCTTTAGGCAAAAAAAAAAAAGGGGGAGGGTGCTTCAAATTATACTTAATATAATGCCAATATCAATAAATATTGCTGGTGTTTAACTTCTTGAGTACACTGTGTATTCTGGATATTAGCCATCTGTCACATGTAGGGTTGGTGAAGATCTTTTCCCCAATCTGTAGGTTGTCATTTTGTTCTGTTGACAGTGTCCTTTGCTTTACAGAAGCTTTTCAGTTTCATGAGGTCCCATTTATTGATTGTTGATCTTAGAGCCTGTGCCGTTGGCATTCTGTCCTAGAATTCTGTCTCTCCTGTGCCAATGAGGTCGAGGCCCTTTCCCACTTTTTCTTCTAAGTGGTTTAGTGTGTCTGGTTTTATGTTGAGGTCTTTGATCCACTTGGACTTTATGTTAGTGCAGGGTGATAAATATGGGTCGATTTGCATTTTTCTACATGTAAACATCCACATAGACCAGCACCATTTGCTGAAGATGCTATCTTTTTTTCCATTGTATGGTTTTGGCTCTACCCATCAGGAGATGCTGAGACTCATAGCCAAACTTTGGGCAGAGTGCAAGAAACCTTATGGAAGGAGGGGGAGATAGAAAGACTTAGAGGGAACAGGTACTTCACAAGGAGACTAACAGAGTCAAAAATCCTGGGCCCCAGGACCCTGCAAAGACCAATACTCTAACCAAGGGTGATGCATGGAGAGAGCCAAGAACCCCTGCTCAGATGGAGCCCAGAGGCTACTCAGTTTCCAAGTGGGTTTCCTAGTAAGGGGAGCAGGGACTGTCTCTGCCATGAACTCAGTGGCAGACTCTCTGATCACCTCCCCCTGGAGGGTGCAGCCTTGCCAGGCCACAAAGAAAGATGATGCAGTCAGCCCTGACGAGACCATATTAGGCTAGAGTCAGATAGAAGGGGAAGAGTTCCTCTGCATCAGTGGACTAGGGGAGGGGCATAGGGAGACAAGATGGAGGGTGAGTGGGACTGGGAGGAGAGGGAGGATTGTGCTACAGCCTGGATACAAAGTGAATCAATTGTAATAAATAATAAAATAAATAAATTAATTAATTAAAAAATAAAATTCTACTGTCACTCATCTTGGGGGGGGGAAGGAAATAAAACAAAATATTGCTCTCCTAAATGAGGGTTGAGCATCTTCCCTAGGGTCTTCCTTGTTATTTAGCTTCTTTAGGAGTATAGATTTTAGTATGTTTATTCTATATTGTATGTCTAATAACCACTTATGAGTGAGTGTATCCCATGTGTTTCTTTTTACTTCTGGATTACCTCATTCAATATGATCTTTCCTAGTTCCTACCATTTGCCTGCACATTTCATGATTTCCTTGTTTTTAATAGCTGAGTGGTATTCCATTGTGTAAGTATTCCACAATTTCTGTATCCATTCCTCCATTGAGGGACATTAAGTTGTTTCCAGATTCTGGCTATTACAAATAGAGCTGCTACCACAGATGGCCTCTGAAAGATTCTACTGATCATGGTATCGAAGTAGAGGCTGAGACTCACGGCCAAACTTTGGGCAGAATGATTGAAATTTTATGCAAGAAGAGGAAATAGAAAGACCTGGTAGGGCCAGGAGCTCCAAAAGGAGACAAACAGAGCCAATAAATAAATAAATAAGTTGGTCCTGGTGGCCCTCCAGAGACTGATACCACAACCAAGGGCCATGCATGGAGAGGACCTAAAACCCCTGCTCAGATATAGCCCATAGACCCATTCTCCATGTGGGTTTCCTAGTAAGGGGAATAGAGGCTGTCTCTGGCATGAACTCAGTGGCAGGCTCTTTGGTCACCTCCCCCTGGTGGGTACAGCCTTGCCACACCACAGAGGAAGACAATGCAGCCAGTCCTGATGAGACCTGATAGGCTAGGGTCAGATAGAAGGGGAGGAGGTCCTTCCCTATTAGTGAACTAGAGGAGGGGGATAGGGGAAAGAAGAGGAAGGGAGGATGGAATTGGGAGGAGGTGAGGAAAAGGGCCATAGCTGGGATACAAAGTAAATAAATTATAATAAATAATAATAATTAATAAAAAGTGCAATAAAAGAAATATTGCTCACTGACAAAGGTCATCCCTCAATCAAACAAGAGAGGTTAAGAAAATTTAGCAAAATGCCTTGTAGTCAAAATTTACTATATTTAATTGGAATAAGACAGAAACAAATATGTGGATTAGGCTAAAAACAACACAATAATTTTCTTCATTCTATTTATTCATTTTTCATACAATATATTCCTACTGAAGTCTACCCTCCTTCCACTCCTCTTAGATCTCCCCACCTCCCTTGCCCCATATATCCACTGCTCCTCCATTTCCCTTCAGAAAAGAACAAGTCTCTTAGCTTAGAGGCATCAAGAAAATACAACATAGCAAGAAAATTCAACAACCCATCTTATCAAGCTGGGTGAAGCAACCCAGCAGGAGGAAAAGGATCACAAGTGTGGACAAAAGAGGCAGAGACACCCTCACTCAAATTGAGTAACACAAAAATTCCAAGCTAACCATTACATATATGCAGAGGATCTAGCTCAGACCCATACATGCTCCCTAGTTGCTGCTTCAGTCGCTGTGAACCCCAATGAGTCCTGGGTAGTTGATTTTGTGGCTCATGTTCTCCTGGTATCCTCCACCCCTGTGGCTCCTCCAATCAATACCTCCTCCCTCTCTTCCAGTGGGTTTCCCAAGCTCTGCCTACTAATTGGCTGTGAGTCTCTCCATCTACTGTCATCATCAGCTGCTAGAAGCCTTTCTTATGATGATTGGACGAGGCACCTACTTATGATTATAGCAGAATATCATTAGGAATCATTTCATTGACTTTTTTTTTCTTTTTTTTTTCTTTTTTTTTTTTTTTGCCAGTCACGTTTGCTTCTACACTAGGTCTTTGGACCATCATGTTCCTATACTTCCAGGCAGTACTCAGCATGGGTTCCCTCTTATGACATGGGCTTCAAGTTAGACCAGTCATTACCTGGCCTTCCCACAAGTTCTGAGTGACCATTACCCCAACGTATCTTGCAGACAGGTCAGGTTGTAGGTTGAAAGTTTTGTGGAAAGTCATGGAGAAAACATCTTGGCAGTTTTTTCAAAAGCCCTATATGACATGAAGCTACCATGTATAATTACTATAGGTATATCTGAAGATTGCTTTATCTGCAAAGTGTGGAGTCAAGGTGTCACTTATACTGGATGATCAGTCACATGAGGAAGGCCACTTGGTGGGATTACTTAACCCCAAAAAGCTAGTAACAAGCATTTTTTAAAAAACAAACATGTTGCTAAATAATAGCTAAAATGGAAAAGGTTGAATAGTTCTGAATGGCAGCATTAATGTTAAAGTTACATAGTTAAAAGCTGAGTAGTCCTTTCAATCCAATAATTAATCAAACATCTCTTTATTTTATTTCGAGGCAGTACAGGGATCTCAAGAGAAGAACAGTATACTACAGCATGTAACATGGTAAGATCATACCATAGGGAACTCAACACTGGAAATTTGAGTAAAACAACAGGACGTTTCTGTCACAAGAGTGTCCAATTCAAATTTTGCCTGTAATCACATGAATTCCAGGGTCCTACATGCTTATCAGAGCATGCCTCCAGAGATTTATACTTTCCAGGATGAAGATTTTGGTTTAGGGAATTTCCTAGAGATGGGCCAGAATTCACTGTTGTTCTCACTGGTGCAAAGCTCAAAAGTTACTGAGCAAAGTCTCCTAAACCCACTTTGATAATCCATCAGTGCTGGCTCCTGTTGGTTCTGAAGTGGGAGACTGGCACTTTTAACAGAGACATGAATGTGGAGAGAGAAGTGATAGGGTTCTAGGTGATCTGGAAGGTGGAGTAAGGGATGAGTGTGACCAACATACACTGTACATATGTATGAACTTTTCAAACAATTAGAAAAATAGCATGTTCAGAGCTTGGCCCCGAGTCGCTTACATCAGAAATATCTAGTAAATGTCAAATTTGATATTTTCTACACATTTTTCTATTTCTCAGACTTTCCACTTGCCAGGAATTTTAAGGCAATTCTACGAAGAGAAAGAGTTGCTGCCTAAGTCCACAGTACAGAAAGAGTCACCAAAACTTGAAGTAATCTGAATAATTGCTTTAAAATTGAGATCAAGATTTTGTCAGTCTTTGTACAGTTAAAGATGATGGCTCAGCATGGCAGTTCAGTGTCCAAGTGGGTTACATAATAATGGGAAGAGGGACTGCCTCTGACATAATCTGATTGGCCTTGGGGAGCAGCCTTGCCAGGCCACAGAGGAAGACAATGCAGCCACTCCTGATGTGATATGATAGACTAAGATCAGAAAGAAGGAGAGGAGGACCTCCCCTATCAGTGGACTTGGGGAGGGGCATGCATGCTGAAAGGGGAGGGAGGGTGGGATCGGGAGGGGAGAAGGAAGGGGCTTATGGGGGGATACAAAATGAATAAAATGTAATTAATAAAAGTTAAATAAAATTTAAAAAAAATGAAAAAAAAACTGAAAAAAAGATGATGGCTCAGATTTGTGAATGCTAGTGCTCATTTACCACATGCAAGTAATCCTTTTCATCAAGAAGAACAAGTTAGAAGCAGAGGGCCATTTGTTTATGAGCCATACACTAAACTAGAGAGAGCAAAAGTAATTGCAGCATCAGGCTGGGTCTCGCTCCTCCAAACTCAGTAGGATAGAAATAAATAAATTACCCCCTAGCAACACTGCCTGATAAAAGAAACATCTCAGTGCTTCAGCAATAAGTTGCCAAGGGGAATAATTAATCATTATGAAACCAAAGGGTTTTTCTATTTTAAAATGACTAATATTTAGAGAACGCTAGCCACATGCCAAGCTTGCAGGTAGACACTGTCACGAAGGGATCTTTTATGCTCCTTGCACCGCATTTATCTCTTGTCCTAAATATAGGCAGGAAGAATTTCCTGGGTCACTGGCTGCTGCCTCTGCAAGCAGTACCATGTGGTGGAGATACAGTATCAAGAAGTCAGGGATATCTCTATGTGTGTGTCTCTGTCTCTCTCTCTCTTTACCATTCTTTCTCTCACACACACTCATGCACACACAATTAAGAGTTCAGTGTCCACTACTGTAAGGTAGGAAAGGATCTTGTATACTGTCATCTGTAGATAAGAACATGCTTTATGAATGGTTGTTGTCCTGTGAGAAGAGAACACTTGGGCTTGGAACAGACACTATTGTAATCATTCAAGAGGTAGTCTCAACAGATATCTAAAGTAAGTGAATCATGGGACATACAGATTCAAGTCATCACCTTCATCATATCAAGAAGGGTTGATAGAATCTTGATCTCAAACTTAATGCAGTGCTTTGGATTAATTCACATCCGGGGCATCTCTTTGCACAGTGCTGACTTGGGCTTCAGCTTCTCTTGTCAATTCTCTTTATCTACAAGTGAAATGAAACCCTGGACATGGAGAGGAATGTGTACAAAACACTTAAGCCTTGTTCCCCGCAGGGCCAATGCAGCAGTTTCACAGTGTTCCATTTTGTTACTGGACTTTCAGAGAATTTACAAAGGATTTCACAGAGTTCACAACGCAAAATTCCCTGATTTGTGCCCGTTTCAAGATTAAAACATAGTTTAGAGATATCTTAAATTCAAGACTCAGAGAAACACTCTTTATATTTCTTCTGAAAAAGATCTTTAGTACTGAGTGGGGGCGAGGTTTCACTGGCTTTCAATTTCAGATTTGTGTATTTGTGAAGTGATTTGTGTATACGTGGGCTTTATAGCAAGATGGTCTAACACTCAAACATGCACATAGGTAGTGAAGGAATGGAGAGTAAATATTTGCCCATGCAGTTACTTCCAAAATACCTGGAAGACTCCATTAACAAAACACCATTGCTGGACATCAGATGCATGTTCCTATACATCCTCTACATCCGCTACTTTATTTCTATCTTTTAACCTATATCTTACCTTTGCTCTCACTATAACATTTTCTGGACCATGGTATCTGTTTTTATATTCTCTAATTTTTTTTTCTTCTTCCATTTATTTATTTATCTATTTAATCCGGTTACCTGCTGATTCCAGCTCCCTCCTCCTCCCAAGTCCTACCCCCATACCCCCTCTCCGCAGTCCCCCTCCTCTTTCTTCCCGAGAAGGAGAGGTCAATCCACCCTCAAGTGCGCCTCAAGTCACAGCAAGAGTAGGCAGATCATCTCCCACCAGGGAGAGACAAGGCTCCCCAGCTAAGGGAAAGTGACCCACCTGAAGGTAACAGATTCAGAGACAGCACCTGCTCTTTTTGTCAGGAGACCCACATGCGTAGGGGTCTAGGTACAGCCCATGTCTGCTCTTTGGTTGGGAGTGCAATCTCTGTGAGCCCCCGTGGGCCCAGGTTAGGTTACTCTGTTGGAGTTCTTGACCCCTCCCTGGCTCCCTCTATCCTTCCTCCCACTCTTCCAAGCACTCCCTGAGCTCCACCCGCTGCTCTGCCTTGAGTCTCCGTATCTGCTTCCATCAGCTGCTGGATGAAGCCTTGGGGAAGACAAAGTACACTCTTGTGTGCGAGGACAGCAGTGACAGTAGCCGGCCCTCTCCCCGGGGAGAGTCTAAAGCTGGGCCAGTCCCTAGTTTGCCATTCTTTAATCTCTGTTCCATCTTTGCTCTTACACTTCTTATAGACAAGACACATTTTGGGCGGAAGGTTTGATCGGTTTCCCCCTCCCTTCACTGGGAATCCCACGAGACTACAGAAAGTGCAACTTTATGCTTAGAGTCTGCACTAAGATCATCTCCATAGACTCCTAGGAGCCTCGCCTATCCCAGAGGTGTCTGCACCCAGTTTTTATTCTCTCTGCAAGTTCTCCTCAGCTGCCTCCTCCTTTTTTCGCCCACCTGATCCCCCCTGCCATTATTCCTCCCACCCCATCCCCCACACAGTTGTCTCCCTCCTTCCACTTTGAACGTCTATTTTATTTCCTGTTCTGAGTGAGAGTCAAGCATCTTCCCTTGGTCTCTCCTTGGCTTCTTTGGGTGTGGGGACAGCAAGCTGTTCAGAGAAGCTGAACATGTCCCTGGGCTGCCAGTGGAAGAGGGGGGTGGACTAATGTAGATCAAGCTGGGCTAACTGGCTTGATGACCATGGGGGAGCACCCGACAATGGGACCCAAAGACAGCAGGCAGCTCAAGGTAGCTGAATGTGTCGCTGGACCACCAGCAGAAACGTATTCTCTGTTTTTTATCCAGCAATAAAAAAAGGAAACATTGCCATTGCTGAAATATTGTGTGACCTGGGGACATAACGCTAAGTAAAATAAACCAGACATAGAAAGAAGAACATCCATTATGTTACTTATACATAGGAGCTTTAAAACACTATTCAGATAAATTTATTAAAAGACAGTGTAGCCTGATAAAGCAAATAAATGACTAATCCTTTCATCTTAACCCACTCTAGTTTTCTTCATTCTCCTGAGGTTATAAATGCAAATTAAAACTCACATACTAGAAAGACCCTTTTTAATTTGTGACTTTATTTTTGTATTGTCATTTCTTAGTTCTGTTTTGTTATAATGATGTCTGGGCTAGGGTTTTTTTTAATAAATATATTTTTTATTAATTATAATTTATTCATATTGTATTCCAGCTGTAGCCCCCTCCCTCATCCCCTCTGCATCCCACCCTCACTCCCTATTCTCTTCCCATTCCCCTCCCCATGTCTACTGATAGGGGAGATCCTCCTTACCTTCCCTCTGACCATAGCCTATCAGGTCTCATCAGGACTGGCTGCATTGTTTTTCTCTGTGGCCTGGTAAGGCTGCTCCCCCCTCAGAGGGAGCCACTAAGTTCATGTCAAAGACAGTCCCTGTTCCCCTTACTAGGAAACCCACTTGGACACTGAGCTGCCATGGGCTACATCTGTGCAGGAGTTCTAGGCTATCTCAATACATGGTCCTTGGTTGGAGTATCAATCTCAGAAAAGACCCCTGGGCCCTGATTTTTTGCATCTGTTGCTCTACTTGTAGAGCTCCTGTCCCCTCCAGGTCTTTCTATTGTCTCCCTCTTCTTTCATAAGATTCCCTGCACTCTGCCCAAAGTTTGGCTATGAGTCCCAGCATCTGCTTTGATACACTGCTGGGTAGAGTCTTTCAGAGGTGCTTTATGGTTGGTTCCTGTTCCCTGTTTTCTCCCTCTCCCAATGTCTATCCCATTTCCTTTTCTGAGAGAGGATTGATCATCCTACCCAGGGTCCTCCTTCCTGATTAGCTTCCTTAGGTGTATAGATTTTAGTATGTTTACTCTTTACTACATGTCTAATATCCACTTATAAGAGTATATGCCATGTGTGTCTTTCTGCTTCTGGGACATCTCACTCAGAATGATCTTTTCTAGTTCCCACCATTTGCCTGCACATTTCATGATTTCTTTCTTTTTAATTGCTGAGTAGTATTCCATTGTGTAAATATACCACCATTTCTGTATCCATTCCTCCGTTGAGGGACATCTGTGTTCTTTCCAGCTTCTGGCTATTACAAATAAAATTGCTATGAACATAGTTGAGTAAATGTCCTTACTGAATGGTGGAACATCTTTTGGGTATATGCCCAGGAGTGGTATAGCTTGAGCTTTAGGTAGTGCTATTCCCAATTTTCTGGAAGCACCAGGTTGATTTCCAATGTGGTTGTACAAGTTTTAATCTTTTGTATTCAAACAATCCTTCCACATTAGCCATCTAAATAACTGTGCACATCATTAGGTCTGTACTTCTTAAATGTAACTTTTTACCTATTTAATGATAATTACTTAAACAGCAGAAATCACAACAGTATTTAACCTATCATAAATTGTTTATTTGATAATCCCTGTTTTTGTTTTCATCAATAACTTCCACTAATATATTGTAGATCTACAGCAAACACTGAAGTGTAAAGAATCTTGACTCTGGCCTCTACATATTACCACTCAAATCCTAGCAAAGCCCCTTAATGGTTGTGTTATTTTGGACTTTATTACTTAATCCCTCTCTTAGCCTCAACTTATATTTCTCCTAAAATATAGAAAATAGTGTGATCTTGATCCGGCCTGAGAATTAACTGATATGATCCACATTGATCTATATGTTATATTGTTCAGTAGCTCTGAGTTATTAAGATACCACATTTTTTGCATTTTTGAATTAATTTGAGTTGCTTTCCTCCAAATAAGGATATAGGATATCGACTAGATTATCTGAAATCCATTACTCGTGGATTTCTAATATATACAAATGGCTGTATACATATACAAATGGCTGCTATATGAAGGTGTTAAAAGAATGTGTTTAGTCTCCTTGTGTAGCTCCTGTACACTCCTGGTCCTTCTACCCACCCTCCCCATTATTTCATAAAACTTCCAGAGCTCTGCCCAAAGTTTGGCTGTCCGTCTCAATGTCTACTTCAATCTCTTGCTGGGTGGAGTCTTTCAGAGGACATCTATGGTAGGCTCCTATCCTGTTTCCTGTCTTCAGCAGCTTCCAGTGTCTATCCTGTTTGTCCTTCTGAATGAGAATTAAGCATCCTCCCTAGGGTCTTTATTTTTACTTGGCTTCTTTAGGTCTGTGGATCGTAGTATAGTTATCCTGTATTATATGATTAATATCCACTTACAAGTGAGTATATACCATGCATGTCTTTCTGGGTTTGGGTTACTTCACTCAGGATGATCTTTTCTAGTTCCATCCATTTGCCTGCAAATATCATGATTTCCTTGTTTTTGATAGCTGAGTAGTATTCCATTGTGTAAATGCACCAATTTTTTTAAAATCCATTCTTTGGTTGAGGGACATCTAGGTTGTTTTCAGATTCTAGGTATTACGACTAAGACTGCTGTGAAGATAGTTAAGCAAATATCCTTGTTGTATGGTGGAGCATCTTTTGGTTATATGCCCAGGATTTGTGTAACTGAGTCTTGGGGTATGGCTATTCCCAATTTTCTGAAAAACCTCCAGATTGATTTCCACAGTGGTTGTATAAGTTTTCACTCCCACCAACAATGGAGGAGGTTTCCCCTTTCTCCACATCCTCTCCAGCATGTATTGTCACCTGAGTTTTTGATCTTAGCCTTTATAATAGGGATAATATGGAACAGGTAGCCCTACAGAGACTGATGTACCAACCAAGGACTAGGCACTGAATGGACCCAAACCCCCTGCACAGATGTAGCCCATAAGCAGCTCAATCTCCATGTGGGTTCCCTATTAATGGGACCAGGGGCTGTCTCTGGCATAGACTCTGTTGCCTGCTCCTTGGTCACTTCCCCCTGGTGGGGCAGCCTTGCCAGACCACAGATGAAGAGGATGCAGGCAGTCCTGATGAAACTTGATGGGTTGGGGTCAGAAGGTAGATGATGAGGGCTCCACTTTCTGAGGACTAGGAAAAGGGAATAGATATGTAGATAGGGGGGTTTGGACTCGAAGAAGACAAAGGAGGGGGCTACAATCAGGATGTAAAGTGAATAAATTATAGAAAATAAATTAAAAAAAGAAAGTGATTGTCAATACAGATGAGTGTTAGTTGCTATTAGGAAGAGAAAGAAGATATTAAGTAATTATGCTTAAGTATAATGCTGCCAAAGATGAGATGCATAACAATCAGCTGTATGTTGTCTAATTAGGTAACAGTCAGATATTTCAAACTTAAAAAAGTGGTGTACCTAAGGCCTGCTATCCTTCTGCTATCTTTTGAGCATTAGCTAACATGTTTCTTTACTTCTAACTTTAAAATTGAAATATTGTGGGTTTTTTGAATTAGCATTTTGTATAACTCTCTGCTCATACGATTTTGAAGTATAAAACTTGTCTAAACAGTTTGCCTATCTTTATCAACTAAAGATATTGTCCTGAACGTTTTCTTAGCATATGCTGTGGATTTAATTCTCTCTTTTCTGTTTGCTTAATATTTAAGTCATCATAATTTTGTATTTATTAAGTTAAATTTTAAAGTTTTTATTGTAGCATGTATCCTGTCTCTATTTTATACATTTTCCATTGCTTCAGTATTTATGCTGTATATTTCCTAATGATATTTTATCCTAGACCTTGACAGACCTCCAGCTATAGCCAAAGCTTACAATGATGTCACAGCAAGAGAATTTTTCCTTTTCTATATACAAACCATAGTTCCTGATGTTCACCCAAGCTCTGTGTAAAAAAAGAAAATACAATTTGAAAACATAACCTAACAATTCCACTGCAATAAAAATAAACTTGTGCTAAAGTCATTGTAGATCTTTCTATTTCTGTTAAGTGAAAGTGATTCATGCTGTCAATTTTGTAAGGTCTTCAAAACATTCACATGCTTCAGAAGGAAGCCTCCCTCAAACATGAGGTGACCTTCACAAAGTGCAGTGGTGTTTGGTTTATTATTTTACCATGACGAGTGGCTAACTCAGAGTTCAGTCATATAAAGCAAGAAAAAAAAATCATACCTATACGTGGGATTTTTTATCAAGCGTCTCTTAATATTTAAAATTCATCCCTTTGGGGTCAGAGTTGAGTGTTCTTCACATAGCTTATGAAAGTTGTTTATAATTGTAAAGGTCATCTGCAATCAAATTTTACTTCCCGTAAAAGTCTATTGACGATGAATGAAGTACTAGAATGAAATCCGTTTTAAAGACAGACCCCTTAGCCATTACAGCTTATCAATTATAGATCTTTGATAGGAAGTATCATATGGCTGTCATTATTACATCTCCAGGGTTGAAGACTGTCACCTAAGAACTCTGAAATTGGAGGATCATAGTGGCTTCAGGCAGCTATTATAGCATGATGCTAATCATTCTGACATTTTACAGTTCTTTAAAATAAAGACTACACGTCACGGCTACATAGGTGCGGTTCAGTGAAGACATACCTGATGGACTAAAGAAGGGTTCAAGTTACTTAATAACTGGTGAAAATGTACAGCCAAGGCTTTCGTAGCCCCAGATTTCTTTCATAGGGGCTGGATTTTGGAGAGAGCAAGGGCAGGGTCTAGGTGGCATGTGTTTCTTCTAACAGTTAATTCTGCATTTTACAAATATTTCTGTTGTTCCCAGATACACTAGTGAATTTGTTTACTGTGGTCAGGCCAATAGTGTATAAGATCAGCCACCCTGACTGTAGGTGCTAGAACAAAATTTATAAAGAGCCCATAAGAAGAACCAGAGCTAGGCTGGGGATGGCAGTTTTCAATTGAGATAATTATGTAACTGTAACACCTTACAAAATGGTGAAAAGTTTAATTGAGAATAGTAGAAATGTAAAAATAAAAGAAAAGTAAAAATGGTGAAAATTTTAATTGAGAATAGTAGTTAGCAAATCTTTTATTGTGAACTGAATGGAAACTAAAAAATTTTCTTCCTGTTTGTCTGTGCCTTCTCAGACTTTGCTGCGTTTTCTAATAGGATAAACCCTGAGATTTTTCAGCATATGGCTTGACAGAATGTTCTTGATTGCTCTATGTGGTTGAGACAAACCTTGTCAAACGGATATAAACAGGTGACTCCGTTTGGAAAAATCTTGAAATCTACTCTCACTCACTGTGCACAATAGTATTTAAGTTCTTGGTTTAAGGATTTTTATCCACCCTGATCGGGTTATCAAAACTATCCAAAGGAAATATTTTAAAAACATCTTTTTCTTGTAAGAGTAAATTTTTGTTTATGTAATGAGTGGTGAAGTTAAAGAAAAGTCTCAAAGTATTTGTGGACAAGATTGAGAAAACAGCTGCTCTATAAACTTAACTAACATATCTGTTTTATACTGTTCATTTTAATTACTCTTTTGTGTCTCTCTTTTAAATCATATTATAATATCTGAGGGTGCTTTTTAAAATGCATCTATGCTTACACTTAAGGACCTAACCAAAGACAAACAGGTATCATCAAAAAGCTAAACACTTTTTACTCTTTTAAAAACTAATAACTAACCCATTAATATTATCTCTTGTTCATATTAATTTACATATTTTCTGAGTGTAGTAATATTTATTGACATTTATCGCATGCCTAAGGTCAATATTTGAGGATATATAAAAGAAATTCACAATAACTTCTCTGCTATGACTAAGTATATTGTTTGACTAAAATAAAGGCTCCATTTATAATCATTATTAAACATTATGTGACATGATAAAAACTGTATTAAACTTAAAATTAAAATATTATTTTCAGCTTTTAGCAAGCTGAAATAACTATTTCTTTACTGTCTGATTCTTAACTATTGCCACAGACATTAAGAATGAATAAATATTGCACCACGCCCTTGAACACCATTATGCTGTGTAATATTCACACCCCAGTAAGGTTGGTAATATTAATTTCGTTTTATGGACAAGAAGATAGAACACTAAAGTTAAACACAAAGTTAAATGCAGAAAGAGAATGGAAAATCCACGTCTCTTAACTCTGTGTCCTTTCTTCTGTTCAATGACAACAGTGTCTCCTGGAGGTGCTTAGTAGGTGAACATGTGCAATGGATCATTGGGTGGACGAGAACTGGCTAACAAGTCTACTCCATTATTCACTCCTAGCATACTATCAGCTTTAAATGACTGAGATTCTCTAAGAGACAATCATTTCCCACCAAGTAGGAAAGGTAAATTCTGACGATGCGAGAGAAATAGTTCCCTGAAGTTGATTACTTTGAATATTCCCAGAAGAAAGATATTTATCTATAACTTTTAAAGGTTAAAACTATTTCCACCCACTGGAGATATGATTGTTTCCAGTTTATATTTATTTATTTTAAATTTATCTTCTTGCTTATTTCTAAATCAAGTATAAATATTTTTAAAATGACCCCAGTTAATAAATTAATTAAACCTTCATAAAACTATCTATATGACAACAACAGTAACTTAAGTGGATCCAAGCATCTTGTTTTATGACTCTGGCTATAACTCAGGGAGAGAGAATATACAATATTTAAGAATCTGTAAGTAAACCTTGTGATTTCAAATTATACCTTTTTTTCCCTCTCAACAAGTTTGTCTAAACTGCAATACATTTCAAAAGCCTTAACTTCATCTTCCGTATTTGTTTTTCAAACTAAAGAAAGGACAGCTCTATGTATTTTTCCAGATTTTTGTTTTCTTCTTTTGTTTGTCTGTTTGTTGGAGACAGGTCTTGTGACTCAGCCCAGGATGGCCTCGAACCCATGATACTCCTGCCTTAGTCTCCCAAATGCTGAAATTAGAAATGTGAGCCACCCTATCTGGCTCAACAACCGCGTTGGTAAAAGCAGAGGATTTATTTTCATTTCTACAGAATTAGATGATGTTAAATCCTGCAGATTCAGCTCAGCTTATGACATAAGAAAGAAGTATTATGTAGTCTCTTTATACCCAATCTAAAAAAAATTTACTGGTTTATCACCAGTTTTATTATGTGAATCCTTCCAAATATTGGGCAGAAGAAGTGGTAAAAGTGGAAATACGAGCATTCTCTTTTTTTTTTTTTTTTAATCCGCTCATGTGTAGAACTCTATTTGCTAAAACAAAATTAAAGATCCCCCGGGTTCAAGCACAGTCGTGGTGATGAGCACTCTACCCTGGCCAGGAGCAGAGCTTCCCTGCTTTCTTGAAAACCAGCCAAAAGCAATAGGCCATCAGGTTTCCACAGTTTTCTTTTTTGTTTGTTTGTTTGTTTGTTTTGTTTTGTTTTTTTTCAATGCAGTTTATTCAGGAACCTTGAACAATCCTCGGACCCTGGGGAAAGCCAGCCCACAGCTTAAATATTTGTGAGTTCTTTTAAAGCATGCTAAAATTGGAATTGTGACAGTAATTTGAAACTTTTAATCAGGTAGTGTGAGAAGGGTTCTTAAAGATTAAAAGTGCACTACACACCTATGTGAAAACATAAAACGACAAGTGCATTTAGTTGTGTCACAGATATAGACTTCATAATAATGAGGCACAATCTGGTTATTACATAACTGAGAAGAAATAAAAATATATTATGACCTTATTCAGAGTCAAAAGTCAGCCTCCAGATAAAAGCCCTTTGGGTCTTACAGGATGGACCCAAATACAGTTTGTACATAATAAAATGGACAATGGAACAAAGCTGCACATGATAGACATAAGTGTCTGAAAGATACTCAAGGGCTTGAAAGCATACATACTGTAGAGTACCATTTAATATAAAAAGGGAGAAGTAGCATGTCACCTGTCCCAGTGGAAGGTGATGATATCTCTTAATAAACACATTCCAGAAAATGGTAGCCAGAAAAGAAATGCAAGTATCATCTAATGAAATACATAATATTTTGCAGTTGGTATTTTCTTTTTTTCTTGAATCTTCCAAGCATTTGTAAGGATGCTCAGAGACCCTAGATCTGCCAAAAACAAGCCCCTTTCATTTTATACCCTGACTTCAGTCAATGTAAAAATTGATAATCAATAACTTTTACATGTTTAGCACTACTTGAAATCATTTAGGTCAAAGAATTCTATTAATTTATAATGATCATTTTTTTATACAGTTAAGGGACCAGAGGCACTAGTCCTTTGAGTTTATTGGGTCGTGCCAACCTGATTTTCTGAGGGGTGCACAATTGTGAGTTTTTGTTTTCTTCATTTTTATTTGTCTTTGCTTCTTTTGGATGCATGCCAAAGCTGAGCACACTTTCCTGGACATTTTTTAATCCTAGGTTCATCACTCTCAAAGTGCAGCCTTAGAGGTCAAAATGTAATGGGAAGAGGAGGATCCAAATAAATCAATTATTCCATGAGTCTGTCCATGGACTGTCTCTAGTAGACTTTGATTTCAGACATTTTAAAGTTTTACAATAAACTTTTGAGGACCCTGAGACACACTTAGTATAGAAGAACACTAACTTACATAGCCCTTGGCCTAACTAACAAGAAGCTAGATTTACTCATTGTCACTATAAACTAATGATATGTTAGTGTCACATCTTCAGATTGGCTAGGAATAAGTGCAGGGACCACAAAAGTTGCAGCTCCAGGAATGTCACTGGCTCCATGGCCAGGAATGCCAGAAGAGTTTTGGTTTCTTATACTCTTTTAAGTAAATGCCTTTGCCTAGATGTGAGAGTATGGATAAAACTGGAGTTCAGACACCAATCCCATCTGATTAAAAGCTTTAGAGTTAGATCTCTAGAGTTTCATAGTAAAAATAAATGGTTTCACTAATTCCATAATGTCAGCACATTTCTAAGTGATTTTAGAGCTACATCTGTAGAGTTGAGGGTGGGACTTAACAGTAGCATTGAATACCAGGGCTCTGTCGATGTCCTTCAATTAATGTTGTTTCTCCTAAATAAGAGAATGGAATTTCTATCCTGGATTGAGACATTGAGACATAACATTCCAAGCTATGTGAAATATAAGAGTGAATCCAGTGTAGTTATCCAATTTTATGGCTAAGGGACTACCCATGAGGAAGGCAGATTACCTTAACACCTGATAAAAAGAAAATGGGGAGAATAGTTATCTTGTTAATGATATAATGGACTTTTCCTAGTTAGAATCTTCACCCCAAAAAGATGCCCCACCATTCAATAAGGACATTTGCTCAACCATGTTCATAGCAGCTATATTCGTAATTGACAGAATCTGAATACAACTTAAATGTCCATCAACAGAGGAATGGATACAGAAAGTGTGGTACATTTACTCAATGGAATACTACTCAGCAGTTAAAAACAAGGAAATCCTGAAATTTGTGGGCAAATTGTGGGAATCTAAAAGAGATCATCCTGAGTGAGATAACCCAGAAGCAGAAAGATACAACGTATATATACTACCTTAAAAGTGGATATTAGCCATAGAGTATATGATAAACATACTAAAATCTACAGCTCTAAAGAAGCTAAACAACAAGGAGAACCCTAGGGAATGTGCTTGATCCTCATTCAGGAGGAGGCAAACAGGATAGACATCAAAATTAGGAGAAGACAAGGAACAGGACAGGAGCCTTCCACAGAGGACATCTGAAAGACTTTACCCACCAGGGTCTACTGGTGATACTGAAATTCGAAGGAAATACTGAGATTCATAGCCAAACTTTGGGCAGAGTTCCGAAATCCTTATGGAAAAAAAGGGAAATAGAAAGACCTGGAGGGGGCAGGAATTCCACAAGTTGAACAACAGAGCCAAAATACATGGGCCCATGGGTCAAAATACTCCAACTAAGGACTAGGTACTATGTTCTAGAACCTAGAACTAAGGTTCTAGGTACTATGGAGAGTACCTAGAACCGCTGCTCAAAGGAAGCCCACAGGCTGTTCAGTTTCCAAGTGGGCTTCCTAGTAAGGGGTACAGTGTCTCTCTGTGACATGAACCCAGTGGCAGGCTCTCTGATCACCTTCCCCTGGGGATTACAGCCTTGCCAGGCCACAGAAGAAGATGATGCAGCTAACCTTGATGATACCTGATATGCTAGGGTCAGATAGAAAGGGAGGAGGGCCTTCCCTATCAGTTGACTAGAGAAAGGGCACAGGGGGAGAAAAGGGAGGGTGGATGGGACTGGGAGGAGATGAGGGAGGAAGTTGCAGTGGGGATGCAAAATTAATAAATTGTAATAAATAAATATATAAATAAAATAAAAATTTTTAAACGGAAAATGAAGTACGAAGGACAGTTCATTGATATTCAAGATTATTTTAAGCTAACTGTATGTTTGTGTGTGTGTTTCTGTTTCTGTATGAAATTGTCCTTCCAATGTCTGTGAAGAACCATGTTGAACCTTGGGAGGGATTGCATTGAATCTGTAGATTGCTTTCAGTAAAATGGCCATTTTTACTATGTTAATCCTACTAATCAATTAACATGGGAGATCTTTCCATCTTCTGATATCTTCAGTTTCTTCCCTATCATGCAAGTCTTTCACGGGCTTCATTAGAGTTACCCACAAGATTACTTTTTCAAGACTATTGTGAATTATACTGATGCCCTTATTTCTCAGTCCCTTTGTCATTTGTATATAGGAGGATTACTAAATTTTGGGAGTTAATCTTGTATCCAGCTACATTGCTGAATGTATTCACCACTTGCAGTAGTTGAAGAATTTGGGTCTCTGTGTACCGTCACATCATCTGCAAATACAGGTACATTGACTTCTATCTTTACAGTTAGTATTCCCTTGATCTTCTTCAGCTGTCTTAACTGCTCTAGCCAAGACTTCAAGAACTGTAAGTATGGAAAGAGTGGGCAAAGACATCTTGTTCCTAATTTCAGTGGAACTGCTTTGAGTTTTTCTCCATTTAACTAGATGTTGGCTATAGACTTGCTGCAAACTGCCTTTATTATGTTGAGGTATGCTGTTTATATCCCTAATCTCTGTAGGACTTTGATCATAAAGGAATGTTGGATTTTGTCAAAGGCCTTTTCTGTTCTTATTGAGATGATTGTGGGGTTTTTGTCCTTCAGGTTTTTTTTTTTTAATGTGGTAGATTATATTTAATGACTTAGGTATTTTGAACTATCCCTGCATCTCTGGGATGATGCTTACTTGATTATGGTGGATGATATTTTGATGTGCCCTTGGAATCAGTCTGTATGTATTTTATTCAGAATTTTTTGCACCTTTGTTTAAATTGGTCCGCAATCCTGTTTCTTTGTTGGATTTTTAGATGGTTTGGGTATCAGAGTAGCTGTGGCCTCATAAAAAGAATTGAGTAATGGTACTACTATTTCTGCTTTGTGGAATAATTTGAGGAGTATTAACATTAACTCTTCTATGAATGTCTGGTAGAATTTTGAACTAAAACTATCTCACCCTGGTTTGTTGGTTTGTTTGATTGATTGATTTTTGTTTGTAAGCTTTTAATCACTGCTTCTTTTTCACTAGGGGTTTAATGTCAGTTTAAATTGCCTGTGTGAACACTGTTTTGTGGCATATATGGAGAAAATTATCCATTTCTTTTTAATTTTCTCATTTGGTGGAATTCAGGTTTTTAAAGTGTTCTTATGATTCTCTGGATTTCCTCAGTGTCTGTTATTGTGTCCCCTTCTTTTCATCTCTGATTTTGTTAATTTGAATCTTTTTTCTTTGCCTTTTATTCAGTTTGGCTAAGGGTTTTTCAATCTTATTTTTCTTAAAGAACAAACTCTTTGTCTCAATGATTACTTGTATTGCAATTTTTGTTTTTCTTTTTCATTGATTTCAATCAAGAGTTGAATTATTTTTCGCCACTTGCTCATTTTGGTTGTAATATCTTTTTTTTTTTTTCCGAGGGCTTTCAGGTGTGAGGTTAAGTTACTAGTGTGAGATCTTTTCCATTTATGTAGGCATGCAATGCTCTGAGCTTGCCTCTTCAAACTGCTTTCATTGTATCTCATAAGTTTGGGTATGTTGTGTATTTATTTTCTTTAAATTCTAGAAAATCTTTTATCTCTTTTTTTCTGTCTTGACTCATTTTTTCATTCAGTAGTTTGTAGACATTCTGTTGTTGATATCCAACTTCAATCCATGGTTGTCTGATAGTATGTGGGGTGTGATTTGGTTTTCTTGTATCTGTTGATACTTGCTTTGTGTCCGAATATGTGGTCAAATTTAGAGAAGTTGATGACATGTTGAGAGGAAGGTATGACCTTAAATGTTTGCACAAAATGTTCTGCAGATATGTTAGGACCACTTTTGACATCAGTTCGCTCCAACATTTCTCTGTTTGGTTTTTGATTGGACGACTTGTCAGTTGGTGAGAATCAGGTATTAAAGCTTCCTACTACCAGTGGGTAGCAATATGCGATGAGCTGTAGTGTGTTTTTTATGAAATTTGTTCCCCTTTTTTTGGTGCACAGATGTTAAGAACTGCAATGTTGTCTTGGTGGACTTTTACTTTGATGAGTATGCTGTGCCCTTCCCTATCTGATAAGTTTTGGGTTGAAGTCCATTTTGTCAGGTATTACTATAGATACACCGGTTTGCTTTTTAGGTTCACTTGCCCTGAGTAGCTTTTTTCCATTCTTTTACCCTGAGTTGGTGTCTGTCCTTCATGTTATGTGGTGCAGCAGAGGGAGTGATCCTGTTTTCATGTTCATTATGTTTGTCTTTTTTTTTTTTTTTCAATGCAGTTTATTCAGGAACCTTGAACATTCATCTGACCCTGGGGAAAGCCAGCCCACAGCTTAAATAGCCTCTGGGTAGCCAACCCCAGCATGCCACGTGGGCAATGCAGATAGGTCCACATGCATGGAAGCAAGCCAGATCCTCAGCCTTAGTTTGTGTCTTTTTTTATTGGGAAATTGAGACCACTGATATCGACAGTTATCACTATTTGTTTGTTGGTTCCTGCTAGTTCGTTCTCCTGCTGTATTTTCCCCTCTTTTTATATGATGGCCTGATATCATACCACTTTGATCTCATCTTTAAATTATATTTACATCAAACACATTTTCTTTCATGCTTGGTTGCCTGTTTTTTTTTTTTTTTTTTTTTTTGAGAGGGTCTCACATGTGCCCAGATGACCTCAATCACTATGTAGCAGAGGTCGACCTTGGACAGCTAATCCTGCAAGGTCTACATCCCTAAATCTGGGATGATAGGTGTGAACCATTGTGTTTATTTTATGTAGTACCGAAATGAAGATCAAGATTCCATACTAGCGAAGTATTTTATCTACCAACTGATCTTCATTTCCAGTCTCTCATTCAAAGTTCTGTCAATCAGACTTCTCACATTGCAGAAAGAAAAGATTCTCAACCATGATTGAGGTTTCAGAGGGAAAACACATTGGCCTCCAGCCTGTCACCAACTTGGCAGTGAGTATAAATTCAATGAGCTCAAGGCCATGCTTCCACCAAGACTCAGGCCACAAGGGAGTCACCACTCTAATTTTGAATTCTTAGCTGCTTTTTTATTCATTACCAGTTGTGTTTAAATATCAGGGAAAGTTTTGCTTTTAAAGGTATGCCTGTGGTTTTTAGTAATTAAAGAAAACACGATCTATAATTCTTATAAATATCACTGACATTGAACTCAACATTCTTGGGTAAAAATAATTAGAGAAATTTGTCTTTACAATATAATTTATACATTGGGGAGTACACCTTTCATAGATAGTCTTAATTTTTTCTCATGAGAAGGCATGTGGCACTTGCTTGGATTTAAAAATAATATGAAATTGATTACCATTTTTTCTCATGTGGCTTCCACTGTAGGAGCACGAAGCTTAGCAAACACAGTACCTTGTGAACAAGTCATGGGATAAGTCAGCATTCCTCTGGGTCAGTTGGTGCCCTCCAGTCTTTCTTAGCAAGACAATTCTGTGATGATAAGAACAGTAGGTGGTTATTTCGAATCTCTCTGAAGCAATTTATGCAGCATCACACTTGTTGTTCCTATTGGCTTATATAATTCCTCAACGTTGAACAAAGGACTTAGTTTCATTTCAGTGTCTAGCAAATGGCATTCCAATATTTAAGAAATGGATTTCTAAATGCCTCTTTCTCTCTGTCTCTTGTTCTCTCCCCCCGCCCCCGTGTGTATGTGTTCCTGTGTGTACAAACATTTTTTATTAAATTTTTATTTTTATATTAATTACAGTTTATTCACTTTGTATCCCAGCTGTATCCCCCCTCTCATTCCATCCCAACCCCACCCTCTTTCCCTCATCTCCTCCTTGCCCCTCTCTAAGTTCACTGATAGGGGAGGTTCTCCTCCCCTTCCATCTGACCCTAGCTTACCAGGTCTCATCAGGACTGGCTGCATTGTCCTCCTCTGTGGCCTGGAAAGGCTGCTCCCCCATCAGGGGGGCGGTGATCAAATAGCCAGCCACTGAGTTCATGCCAGAGACAGTTCCTGTTCCCCTTACTAGTGTACCCACTTGGATACTGATCTGCCATGGGCTACATCTAAGCAGGGGTTCTAGGTTATCTCCATGCATGGGCCTTAACATTTGAACTTTATATTTCTTAGTGACTTTGAGAGATGTATTCATAATTTAAAGAGATAAGTATTTGGGGAGATTGTCAGATATTCTATTTGAGTTAAAGTTTAATGTTCCAGCAGCATTTGATGCCTTCTGCTACAGTCTTCCTATCATATTAATTATAGCTGTTTTCTCTTTTGACTTGAAGGCAGCCAACAGTCTCTCATGTTTCTCTCTCTCCAGTGCTTAGCACAATGACTGGCACAGCCTTGAGGATTAAAATGAGTATCTGTTTTTGAACTGGACTTTTAAAACACTCACAAAATTAGGGCCAGTTTCTTAGAAATGGTACACATACATATTTGGTTCTTGGCCTATTTCTATAGAAATCTGAGAGATTCTCTTGAATCTGTCTATGGCCATTATGCAATTCTTGGGATCTTTCTGTGCACAACCTAAGCACAAATCTGTGAGAAATCTGTGCATAAAGAAGCCACTACAATCTTTGTTTTTTAAGTGACAATGGGAAAAAAAAAACAAAACTAGTCACATATTTACACTACTGTAAACAAATTAACTATTTACACCATTCTAAACAAATTAACTATGTTCCTATTACAGAATCACCATGATAACTGGGCTCTTAACTAAAAGCAAACAAATCTATTGGAGAAAAAAAAAATTATGCCATGCTTTCTCACTTTAGCTGTGTTGTTATGAAAGCAAGACCTGTTTTCTTATCCTGCTCTATGAGAATGTACCCTATGTCAACATTAAGTGTGCTAGGATCCGCTTTGAAGGAATAGGGAAGTTTTACTAAATAGTAGACAATTCCTTCTTTAAGGAATTTACATATGCCTTTGTCTAAAAATTAAATGGTGAATGATGTCAAGCATACAATTTTCTAATAAAGTCACCTGTCACATTTGTTTGTACAGTTATTTTTCTTTTGCGACCGATCTCATAGTAGCCAAGCACAAAACACATTTTTAAAATGAAAAGGAAATGAAAGACAGGTGAAACCCATGTGTATTTTAACGTAAATAATTTTACATATTAATTGGACAAAGTGTTGCATAAATGCGTGATATCTCCCTTAATTCAAATAAGTGAATAGATTCAGCAACGCATATATATATATATATATATATATATATATATATACACACATCCCTATCATTAGCCTAATTATATCTGTCTAATAAATAAAATTCAGTAACGACACTGAGAAAGCAAAGGCACAGCAGCTGGCAATCTGCCCATGGTGTACAAAGACTTGCATTTAGTTCTTTTCTCAGAATGCTTCAGGCCGAACTTCTTTTTCCACTTGGAATTTTAAACTTAATTTCTAATTGATGTGACCCTGTGAAAACTATGAGCCACACAGAACAATAACAATTTTCAAGCAAATAAAGCATACCAAATTCAGGATAGTGGCCTGTTCTGTGGCTTGACAGAGGGAACATTGGCTAGAGAAGGAAAAGCAGGATCTTCATTGACCTCAGGTTCTTTTAGACAGCATATATTTTTCTAAGCGTGAAAGTTTGGATGACTGTATCTCTACCTGAACAATATTAGCTAAACAGTTCAAACAGCTTTTTATTTTCACCAAATGCTTTTAAAGCCATCAGAAGTCGTCTCTGTGTGTGTCCTTTAATTTTGCAAAGACCTGGACATCGCTGGTAACTCAATGCATAAATTCACTAGTTGCTTTGGTGAATCCCCATTTCACAGTGTCTGAGGAACTCCAACATCTGACAGCATAAGGCTTGCACAACAATGTTTGGATTTTAAGACTATAGAAAATAAATAAATAAATTCAGCCAGTCACCTTCCTAGATATTTTAGAAACAAAATGCTACTGTTTTAAAATCAAATATTATATTAGTAAAGCAAGTATACACATATTTTGTGTAATCTATGAGTTTCCTTTGTAACTATAAGTCAATCAATCACATAGGTGTATTAAAAGAATTACATCCATATATACATACACACACACACACACACACACACACATACATATGGCACAGGCACCTGATAATCAGTCAGAAGACTTAACAGATTAACAGAATATCCAAAATATACCTGTGCATTTCAACAGCAGCACACTAAATAAATAAATATATAGATGAACAAACCAATAAGTAAATAAAACAGATTAATTCCATTGATCAATATATTTAAAATGTAATAAGCAGTGTGCACTGACAAATCCCACATGAAAGGACATTATGGCTGTTGAAACACTGATTGACTATCTTCCTGGGAAACATGGGACAAGCATGTATGTCTCCATAAACTTTCACACATCAAGAATCAAGTAGACACTTGACCGTATACATACCAGTTAGGCTTAGTTTTCATTTCATTAACAAGAAAATAAAAGCTAAATGACTTAATTACAAGAGTTATTTTTCCTCCACATAAAAGAAATATCTCTTATGGCAACTTCAGATTTCCAAGGCTCATATGTCCTGCTTTGTCATTGGTTAGTGTTTCCAAGTTCAAAGTTACACGTGATAACTGGATTTCTACCTATTATACCAAGATTTCGGGGGGAGGAGGCAAGACAGAGTTTCTCTGTGTAGCCTTGGCTGTTCTGGACTCTGTAGACGAGGCTGGCCTCACAGTGATCCACCTGCCTCAGCCTCCCTGAGTGTTGGGAGTAAAGATGTGTACCACCATGCTCAGCTATTGTGCCAATATTTAAGGGTGACTTAATCACAACCTTTAAGGAAGATCTTGTTTATTTGTATTTCATGTATTTAATTAACATACGAAGCATTAGTGTTGTGGCTTTTTCAAACAAAGTATCTGTTTAATAGAATACATTCCCCTCATTTCCTTACCCCATGCCTCTGTAGCTTTCCTCCACGATGTCTCTTTCTCTTTCATTTAACATGTGTCCTTTTGCCCTCACATCCTTCCTCCTTCCTAGTATCTCCTTTCGCCCTCTCTTTCTATCGTTTTTAAACTTTTGGACTGTACACTACACACACACACACACACACACACACACACACACACACACACACACCCTTACCGGGTTAGGATCTGAATATGAGAAAGACAAGTGGTTTTCCTGTTCCTGAGTTTGGGTCACTATCCAGGTCCCTTCATTCACAATGAATTTCATAATTTTACTTTTGTTTACTGATGGATATTTCCACTTTGTGTATGTGTCACATTGTCATTATCAGTTCACCTGCTGGTAGACATCTAGGCTGTCACCATTTCTTTCCTAGCTACCGTGAATATAGCAGCCATGGACATGGATAGTAGGTATGCCTGGGGTAAGATGTGGATCCCCCTGGTATATGCTCAGGCTAGCTCTAGTTCAGTCATATAATAATTTTATTCTAGTTTTTGAGATACTCTGATTTCTATGATAATTAGTCTGTATTCACACATTAGTGAAAAAAGAATAGACCCTGACTCTTCAGTAAAATGTGGTGGTAGATATCTTGATGATATGCATTCTGACTAGGGTGAGGTTATACTGTAAGCTAATTGTAATTTGCATTTCTTTATTGACTGGTGATGTTGAGGACAATTTAAAATAGTCACTCGCTATTCGTGTTTCTTTTGAGAACTGTCTGTTCATTTTTTTTTTTGATTGACAGGTTTATTTTTTCTTTCTTTATATTTAATTTTTTTTTTTTAGGTCTGGAAAAATTCTGTATATTAACTCCCTGTCTAAAGCGTAGCTGGTAAAGATTTTCTCCCATCCTGTATGGTTTTCCTCTGTTGTTAGTTTCTTTCATAGTGGAGAAATGCTCTAGCTGTTCATAAGTCCATCTGTTGATTGTTGGGGCTAGTTCCTGTACTGTGGGAGTTCTGTTTAGATAATTCTTGCATGTACCCATTTCTTTTTTTAATTAAATTTTTATTTTTTATATTAATTACAGTCATTTAGTTTGTATTCCAGCTGTAACCCCCTCCCTTATTTCCTCCCATTCCCACCCACCCTCGTCTCCTCCCTGCCCCCTTTCTAAGTCCACTGATAGGGGAAGACCTCCTCCCTTTCCATCTGATCTTAGCGTATCAGGTCTCTTCAAGACTGGCTGCAATGTCCTCATCTGTGGCCTAGCTAGGCTGCTCTTCCCTAGGGGTGACGGGGGGAGTCCTTGTCTTCCTCTAGAAATTTCAGCCTTTCTGGTTTTAGAGGAGGTTTTTTTTTTTTTTATCCACTTTGTGTTGATTTTGCTCAAGTGAATAAAATAGATCTAATTTAGTTTTTCTGAAGATACATATTAACATTGTTGAATACTATGATGAATCATGGTATATAGTTTTTCATGCTACTGCTACATCCACCACTTTAAATATATATGCATATATTTATAGATCTATCAGTCCATCTGTCTATCATCTGTCTTATATAAGAAAGAAACAGTTGTCCGAATTCAAGTTTTTAAAATGAGTACATCCATGAAACATATTAGGATATCAAGGATACATATTTTTTCTAACATTTTCAAGTATGTTGTCCAAGTATTCTCTACTGGTATACTGGATTTCACTAGAGTCTGTTGTAACAACACTCATTTTTGTCTCTAAGTTTTATTTTGTGTATTGCTTTTTAGTCTCTGTCTCATTACTATTTCCCCTAATTGGCATTACTTCTTTTCATCTATTGGGTTTATTGGTTTTGTGTTGTTTCTTTATAATCCCTGTGTGAATCATTAGGTTATTTGGGATCTTTCTAGTTTTTCAATATGACATTTACGACTGCAAATCCTCCTCATAGGACTGATGTTTGGCTGTGTCCCACTGGTTCTGGGGAGTTGTATTCTCATTTTCACTTGACTGGGAATTTTTAAATGTCCTCTCTTATTTCATCTATGATCTTGTTAACTTTGCACTCTCTAAGTGGTTTTTATAGTTCCTCTTACTGTTGACTTTTTACTTTCCTTTCATTGTGGTCAGATAGGATACAATGATTTATCACAATTTTTTATTTGTTAATTCTTGGAGAAAGCTCCATGTGTCTCTGAAAACAATGTTTATTTCCTATATATTGGAAGGAATACCTGTTACCCAAACTATGGTTTATTTTAACATTGAACTTTCTTTGCTTATTTTTGGTTTGGATGCTCTGTATCAGGACCTGTGAGGACTTTCATGCCTTGTTGGTTTATCTGTTTGCATTTTCTTTTTCATGGTAAATATCATTCCAAGTGTTCTCGCAGAGGAGGGTGTCTTTGCTCTTCTTCCTTGTATAAATCCCTTAGCTGCAATTATTTGGCTCAATTTATATTTGTTTTAAAATATTCTGATTTCTCCATCAATTTTGAAATACATCTTTTCTGTGTATGGCCTTGTTTATTCACAGTTACTTATTTTAGAATTTCAACTTTATTATGGCATTGTTTACCAACTCTTAGGGTTAATGATGAAGGTCAGAGGTTATTAACATATTGCTGCTTTTAAATGTATGTTGATTTGCTTTGATACAACTTTTACTATTGTTTCTTTACTTTGTATTTTTAGAGTTTCTGCTTTTACCTAAATCCCTCATATGTTTGAATGTCTGTGAGAGTTTCTATACTTAAGGAGTTTGATGTTATAATTTTATTTGATACTATAGATACTACTTTTGATTTTATCTCTGCTCCTTCATCTACCTTGTGAACACTCTGGTTGGACCTATTGAAGGTATCTGATTTCAGCTAGTATTCTAAGAAGGCTGATAAGAAGTTGGAAGGGAATGAGTATGGCATGGGTAATGTTGTATAGTTGTGGCATGGGCTTTGTGTTTTGTTTTTCACATTTTGCACATCTGTTGGCATTGGTGTACCTTCCAATTGAAGTCCTCACTGTTCCAAATCTTTTTGTTTTGTTTTGTTTTCTTTTCTTTTGTTTTGTTTTGTTTTCTCTTAGGCCTCCCACAGGGACTTTTGATTTCAGATTTTGTTTCCAGAGTCATTTATGGACGAAACACCGTGGTATCGTTAGACTTGATTTTGCCTGATAGAGACACTTCCGAGTTATGCTTTTGTTTCAGAGAGTTGGTAGTGAAGTACTGGTTAAAAGAGCTTTTCCAGGTTGTTTTAAAGCTGATATTGGTATATAAGAAGATAAATAAGAAAGGAATAGGAAAAGCAAGAGAATGGGTTTCACTGTGTTTGAGAAGTCTTAGAATAAAGAGAGCATTATAACAGCTGTAAAAATGTAGAGTTTTTTGTGTAAAGGAAATGTAGGAACTTCATAAGTGTCTATTCTGAAGTAGTTTAAAACTCAATTGATGTATAAACTTGCCAGCAGTTATATACAAAAAGAATAGAAATACTGAGCTACAAAAATTTTAGTGAAAATGGCACAACCAAAAACATACATATAAACAAGCATTAAAAAGACACAGACACACATATACACACACACACAAACACACATGCACATCCATACACGCAAGCACCTCCATCCGCATACCCACACCCACACACATACCGACCGTCAAAACAAGGTATAATAGAACACATAAAGGTTATAAAAGTAAAAAGCAACAACAACAAATGTAGACAATGAATAAAAGGGCCTTGATCCAAGAAGTGTTCCCCATTAGTTTTTTGTTTTTTGGTGTTTTTTGTTTGTTTGTTTGTTTTGTTTTGTTTTTTTCAATTGAATGTTCAAGTTCTTAAAGTTCTCAGTGTTGCACCAGCATGAAGATCAGCTATGGAGAATACTGACACTTGGAGCTGATTCCTGGATAGAGTGGTTGAAGTGATCCTGTCTTGGCTAAGTCCCAGCAAGGCCTCTACTGGGGCCAAAGCTCTAGATGTTCAAGCCATCACCAGAGTGGCTGAGTGAGTGGAGCAAAAACCCTGTTACACCCTGAAATCTGTGACTCCATTGTGAGGAAGAGAACTACAGATGTATATCTACTTGCTTCAGCTTTTTTGCTGGATTAGCTGATCACGCCAACCATGAATGTGATCAGAGAGGCTTTAGTTGATGACATTATCCTAGATTCCACTAATGGTTAACAAGACATTAGTATTGGAAGATAATTGGGAAAAGTAACGGCCTGAAAATAGTGATGCCATGGAAACTGAAGAGTGCCGTTGTGTTCATACAAACGTTCTCGCGTTGTTACTGTTCCCTTTATAGAAAGCTCCCTGTGGCTATTGCATAGGTGAAGGAATTGTGGTAGCATCCATTTCAACCTTACCTGTGTATAAATTAAGAGATCATTGTTAAATGTTGGAAATACAGGAGATTTGCATAGTTGTTCTGAACTTGCATCAAAACTCTGGGATTAGTCCACGATCCTAAGAAATAGCAATGTAATTCTTTCTAATTGACTTTGGAAAGCACCTTCAGTTTCAGAGTGCAGCCAAAAGAACATTGGAAATAAAATCACACAGGCTACAAACAGTAGCCCCCAGCGAACCATATTTAATGCACATTCACAATGCATATGTCTGTTTGCAATAATGGGACTGACAACCTCGGGTCTCCTAGGACTCACATAGAAAGAAGAAAGTGTGCTTGAACTTAAAAGGACAAGAAGTAGAATTAAAAATAGACATACCTAACAGAAGAAGAGGAAATCAACAGCAAATTTGTTTAATTGCCCTTTCAAATTCATGTGAAAAGTGGCCTTTGTTTAATTTACAGAAGCACACGTTGTACTGAAGAAGTCTGAAAATGAGTAAATAGTACAATGGAGTCCATAAATACTCTTGTAATTTGTTCTCTTTGCTCTGCGGTTTATAACAAGTGGCTCATATATTGTGTCTGAATAAGAATCTGACAAATATCATGGTCTACTTAGAATTTATGGTCACATTTCTTGAGTTGTAGCATTGCTGATAGTAGTCAAACTGACAGTGAGAAATCACAGAATTCAGCAGAAGGGCCGTTGTTTGTTTTATTTTGAAGGAACTGTAATTCCACCAAATGATCTTTGTGAATTTTTCTTGTATTAACTCTTTCAATTTACTTAATTGGATAGATAAAATATAACCTACTTGGCCACCTCCTGATTCTTTTTTGGTCAGTTTAGGTAAGAGGTGCTTTTTTGTATGTGTCTGTATGTGTGCACACAATGTGTGCGTGTGTGTGTGTGTGTGTGTGTGTGTTTCCTTTCCTTGTCCCATTTTTAGAAATGATAATGTCAAAATGAACTGTGACAGTAGAGCACATCATTCTACATTGTGACTCTACAGTGAAGGCTAGAGGGAGTTATTTATAGGTTTTCCAGTGACTAGGTAACAGAGAATGTTTATTAATTCCCCCAGTAGAAGACAAACAAACAACATAAAGAAAGAGATACATTAAAATTTGGATAAAAAGGCAGGAACGATCTGAGTAGCCTCCAAGTGCTGGGTTGCACCAGAGCAGAACCAAGTAGGCCTGAGTGTCATGAACTCCAGAGAAGTGCTTTGAGGCAAAGAAGAGTGATGTTTCCCAGAGAAATTTAGTGCCACAAAAGCTGAGGGATTGGGAAACCAGAAGATAAATTATTTTCTTATCCCATCTGAATGGGAAATTTCCTGCCTGAAACCAGACTTACTTCTATGAGTGAATAAATATGCAGGATGACTCTCCATGGAAGCCTGATATACAGGGAAAGAAGCATGGAAGAGACAGACCTACCACGGCCAGGGTTATGCCTGTGATGCTCAATAGAACATCTGCTAGCCACTTCCAGCTACTGAGAATTTACAACATGGCCCACTCTGGATTGAAATGAACTGTAAATGTATTGATTGCACTAAGTTTCGAAGAATTAAAAATATTTAAAAAGGTTTAAAATCGATCATTGGATTTTTTTACATTGATTACATGTTGAAATGATGATTTTGATGTGTCAGGTGAAGCATATTGTGAATATCAACTCCATCTGTTTCATTTTACTGTTTTAGCTAAGGTTACAATAAAACTTTTGTATGTGGGGATAATATTTTCTGCTCAGCAATCAGGACCACATCCTACACCGACTTCAATTTCCCAGCACAATTTTGAAAAACACCTCTGAGGAGAAACCAGAAGCTCTCCTACAAACACCTTTTCCCTACATTACTTTAGACACAGGATTTGACATAGTACAAAGAACATGAGTTCCTGGGTTCAGCTCTCTTACTAACTCGCTTTGTGGCCCCAGAAAAGTGATTTTTTTTTAACTTCCCTGAGCCTTGATTTCCTCATCCATAAAATAGGAATCATAATACTCACCACCCAGGGTAATTGTGAGGACTGGAGGTGAAGAGCAAAGGCATCACAGAGTGCCTGCCACATGCCTTGCACTCCATAAATCTTACTTACCTTCCTCCTTTCTTGTCTGATTCTGTTAAAAGAAACAAAATTGATCTGCTCTCCCAATCAGGGGAGAGGAGAACACGAATCAGAGACGCTGACCCTCTGAAGAAGAAAAAATACACCAACACCACCCCGGACAGAACAGTGTTTTGCATATCCTGTTTGGAAGAACAAACAAAGAAAATTTCTTAAATTATATACATATGTGAATTTTACATGCTAGGTAAAGGCCATGAGACTGATTTAGATTCCCGGTCCACATATTCTTATGTAATACAGTCCTCATCCCCTGGTAGAACTCTTGAAACAATAAATTTAAATTGCTTTATAAGCTAGTTTGCAGTAATTCAAGTGTGAATTCTCATATGGTCATTACTCTTCCACAGAATTTTATCCATTTGAAAAAGGCAAGTAGAGAAAGACATAGAGCAAGCCAGAGAGGTGAAATTTGATTATAAATGGAATTATTGTTTCAGATCGGGGAATTGTGTCCTTGTGGGTTATTTTGTTTTGTTTTGGTGTTGTTGTTTTTTTCATTTTCATATCAAAGAACGGCCTGCACTTTACAAGAAATAAGTTTCAGTGGTAGCATAGTGCTGTCCTAATATGCCCAAATTACAAATATTAAAGTCAGCCCTTGAGGTAAGAGGTGGGGGGAGGAGGAATTTAAAAAAATCCAACTTTCTTATGCTTCAAGGCACTTTCTAGATAATATTCCATGGGATAAAAAATGTTTAATTCACCAAAATTATCTCAAGACATTTATAAAATGTTGCATTTAAAGGGTGGGACAATGATGCAGCAAAGGTTAAGGGAGGCAGACAGCGGCTAGAGAACAGAGCATATTGGCTGGACATTCCATCATTGGAGCCCAATTTAACTTTGGTGGTGATTATTTAAAACTTTCACTGAGCTCTAAAGGCATCTAAATAGTTATATTGTGATGTCACCATTCTTTTTTTCAAGAACTATTTTCCTGAATGTTCCTTTGTGTGAAATGTTTGTAAAGGGGAAAAAAAAAATCTTTGCATTTAGGAAATTTTCATTTTGGTGGCATCATATACAATAAACAATAAATAAATAACATGTTACTAGGCATTAATTTAATGTAAAAATATAGGCAATGGAGCTAAGATATATTTGTAAAAGGAGGATATTTTTGCCATTAATGATCTTTTTTTTATTAATGAAATTAATTTAGTCACATTACATCCCAAACTAGCCCCCTCTCACCGTCTTTCCTATTCCCTATGGGGTGGGTCTCTCTTCGGGGCAGTCATTGGTCGGTCTTTCCCTTCCCTCACTCTCCGTTTCATATTTACCCCAGCATTTCTTGAAGGTAAGGTACATTTTGTGTGGAAGGTTTTCTGGGTGGGTTGGTGTCCCCCTCCCTCCCCTGGAAGCCTTTCCTAGGGCTTAGCCACTTCAGACTCCATGTGCCCTGCTGCTTGGTGTCTCAGATAGAGGGACCCCCATATCCTCCCAGGAGCCTACTATGCCACAGGTCTCCAGCTGTGTCCCTGAGATGCCCCCTCGGTTTCTCTTCTCTCCCTCAGCCCCCTCACCTCCTACTCTCCCCACATCTGATCTCCACCCTCATTTTCCTCCCCATGACTTTTCCCACCCCGTTCTCTCCACTTCCTATGTCTATTCTGTTTCCCCTTCTGCGCGGGATTCAAGCATCTTCCTTCCTCGTTACTTAGCTTCTTTGGGTCTATGAATTGTATTACGGTTTCCTGTACTGTACAGCTAATACCCATTTTTTTTAAAGGAACTTACTGCCAAGAATCATCAGCGAAGGGTGGTTTCTTTTTTTCTTCCTTCCTTTCTTTCTTTCTTTCTTTCTTTCTTTCTTTCTTTCTTTCTTTCTTTCTTTCTTTCTTTCTTTCATTTACGTGTTTATTATGGATACAATGTTCTGTCTGCATGTACACCTGCACACCAGAAGATGTCATCAGAACTCACTATATAGATGGTTGTGAGCCACCATGTGGTAGCTGGGAATTGAACTCAGGACCTCTGAAAGAGCAGCCAGTGCTCTTAACCTCTGAGCCATCTCTCCAGCCCCCGCTAATACCCATTTATAAGTGAATACTTGCCATGTCTGTCTTTCTGGGTTTGGGTACCTAATCAGGATAAGCTTTTCTAGTTCCAGCTATTTGCCTACAAATTCATGATTTCTTTGTTTTCAATTTCTTTGTTTCCCTTTGTTACAATTCCATGTGTAAATGTACCAAATTTTCTTCATCCATTCCTGGTGGAGGGACATCTGAGTTGTTTCCAGTCTCTGGCTATTCTGAATAGAGCTACTATGAGCACATGAACAAGTGTGGTTGTGGTATGCTGTAGCATATTTCAGGCATATGCCCAAGAATGGTAGAGCTGGGCCTTGAGGTAGAGCTATTCCCTCTTTTCTGAGAAACGGCAAGGCTGATCTCCAAAGTGGTTGTACAGGTTTACACTCCCACCAGCAATGGAGTGTTTGGTAAAAGGGAAATATTTTTAATGTAGGTAGGCAGGACTGATGGGAAAGGTGCCATTTAATTAAATGGTAAAGAAATACCTAAAATAGTTTACTAGTTACTTTTCTTGATATCGTGGCCCAACAAGAGCAACTTAAATATGAGTTGATCTTGGCACACTGCAGTGAGGAAGCAGATATGAAGGCTGGTACTCATTTGACTTTTCTCTTTTTTCCCTCTTTACGTAGCCCAGAATCTCAGCCTCATATTCTGTTCATATTATTCTTCTTCCTTACCCAATAGGAATCTCTGAAAGACATCAAAAACAGGCTCAAATGTGTGTCTCCTGGGTAATTCTAAGTCCAGTCATGTTGGGAAAGGTTAGTGATCACAGTGAGCACGCAGTTTAGGGCTCCGTGGGAAGCACTATGCACTATAGATAAAATAGTCAGAACAATTTCCGGATGTTGGTATATATAATCTAGAGCAGCACACTGGTACTTCAGAAGAATTTGCCTTTTCTTCTTTCATTCCCTTGTGTGTTGTCAGCATCTTTAAAACACTTTCATTGACCCTGAAAACACCGGAACATTTAACACCAGCAAAGAAATGTCTGCAGTTGTCATCTCTCTTGGAAATTATTCAAGGACTGAAGGAAAATTATTTCCACACGAACACAATTGCGCCCCCTTTAAAAATAAACAAGTAAAACCTGGATAACAGATAATGTCATGTGCACTGAGCTTAAACTTTGTCATATTTTAATCGTGTCATCAACAAGCTATCTACCATCTCTAGAAAACCTTGTTCATGTTATTAAGAGACAAGTCCTCTAAAAGCCTTTGTGTCACCTGAATATGTGCACAAAATCTTCAAGTTAAGTTTAACAATAGAAATCAGTCTATATATGTTAATGTAAAACACATCTTTAAATATACGGCATAACTTGTCAAACTATGCCTCAAGAGAATTTAAGAAAACACATACCAACACTAAAATAAAGTACAAAATCCTCCTGTTCCTTCTTGTAAGAAAAATCTTAAAGGTTTGTTCAAATATATCACCTTATATTCTTTCATTTTTAGGCTGTAAGATTTGGAACAGTCTGTAACATACATATATTTATATTTATGTATAGAGAGAGTGATTGCTAGGTGAATAAAAAAGACTATCACAAGAAAGTTGTGTGACAAATGATGTGTTACACACGTGGGGTCATAACCTTGAGTACATTTAGGGATGAAAGATGGAAAGGAAGGAACAAGGAGGATGAAGCTCAGTAATGCCATTTTAACTGATGCTTTGTTTTTGTCACAAAAAAAAACAATTAACTTTGTATTAATTCTGAGGTGATTAATATTTTGAACAATCTTCCTAGATACATGAAGAGAATTTATTCTTACAGTGTAGTTACTACCATTTTACAGTTTTTAATGGAAGGGCGTTACTTTATAGATGGTTTGCTTAGCCTCTGAGAGTGATGCTGCATAAACTTAGCAAATGACCTACAGAAATTGTTTCAGGTGGAAATTATTCCGCTTGTTCTTATTTACTCATTAACGACTGTAAGTGATGTTCCTCTTTGTGTTGTGATTTATAAAATATGCTTCTAAATTACTTTAGCAATTTGTGCCTCAGTGATCAGCTGTCTCAAAAGATGCAGCTCTGTTCTTTTATCTCTTTGGAGTCACGAATGCCTTTCTGCTAGTTGAAGTGGGATTTGAGATTATAGCACCAGCAGGCAATTTCTTGGATAAATTAGTATTTGGGCCACTAAGGTGGGGGAAGGGAAGAATGTTTTGTTTTTTTTTGTTTTTTTTTTTACTATTGAAGTAGTTCGTGTGTGTATGGCCAAAGATTTCACTGGAGGCCACTAATCTGGGAAACGGTCCAAGGGGTTTTGGATACCTTCTGTTATGAGTGAAGCTTCCCTATGCTGAGAACACGTGCTAATGCTCAGAATAAACACTATTTGATAAGAGCAGGGGGAAAATTTAGCTACATGTGTTAGCAACTTCAGTATTTCCATGACAATGTCCATATGAAATGCAACATTTTGTTTATTTCCCACAAAAGCCATTTTAATACCATTGTAGAATGCTGAACATCATATATCCACACAGAAGCACAGCGATGGGCTTTCTATTATATTTCTTTTGAAGTAGTTTTTTTTATAATTTTCATTAATAACCAATTTCCCATCACATTTTCCCCAAAATAGCCAACACAGCCTCATAGTAGAGCTTGTTCTTTGATAATTTTATATGTATAATATCATAACACTCACTCTTTAATACTCCTTCCGCTTCTGATCTTCCCGTTTTTTCATTACAATCTCCCACATTCCAGTATATTATTATGTGGCATTTTTTAAGCAAATTATTTAACCACATCTTTCTATTGAAATGTGAGATTGAAGTCAGAAATTGCTATGATTATTGAAGAGCTCTATGGATAAATAGTAATAAAAGAATTTGTATTTTTTTAATCGATTTAAAATGGGAATATTCAAAAGTGGTCCCACGGAAGTAAAGTGTTTTTCCTTGTACTCAATTGACTGTAGTAATTATTGATTGTAATACATATATATATATATTTATTTATATGTGTGTGTAGGCATACATACATGTATATGCATCTGTGAGACACTGCCCTCCTCACACTTTCCTAAAATGCATATTTCATCAGATGGAATATTCTTTTTACTAGTGGCTATGGCTCGCCAAAAATCTAAGATTCCAGAAAGTACCTAAATGCTCATCCAAAGTCCAGGTCCCCAGAGTTCTTACCAAAGGCACAAAATGCGTTTTGAACATAATGAGTACAATGAAAACCAATTTCGACGATATTTTCTCAGGTAAAGATGACTAGCAGAAACCCACTTTCCCATAGATGATGCCCGTAGGCACAGAGTGAAAATTAAAGGGATAATACCGAAAATTCCTCTTTGCCTGAATCAATTTTGTTTCCAGACCTGCTCTCCTGCGAAGCCCTTCTGCAAAGCCTCTACTTCTAAGTGTCAGATCTGGATAACCGTTTGGAAGTCCCTTTAGTATGTGACTGTGAAATGAACCCTAAAGGACTGTTCCTATGCACCTACTCAGTGTAAGAATAGTTTTGTGTTGTTTTGGAAATGATGTCTGAAAGAATGTTTAAGGCCTGCCGTGAGTAGAGGATCCTGGGACACCGGGACCTGCCTGACGCCTCAGCGTGTCTGGGTCTCACTCCAAGGCTTATTCACATTCTGTGAGTGCCCTGGCATTTTCTCCACTTGGGATAAAGCCTTATATTTATTTGAAGCGCCTCACAGATAGTTTTCCAACAAATGAATTCCGGCAGCTTCAGGATTTAAGCATGGTGCAGTAAACTCAAGATTTCCCTTCGTAAATCAAACAAAAGTGTTCAAAGACTCCTACGGAGCTTCGGTTCTTATGTGAGCTTAACCCACTTCATGTCATCTCCTGGGGGACACATAAACAACTTCCTTGAGTGTTCCGGCACTGTCACAGTCCACTGCTGGTGTTCAAACTGGGTATTGAAATTTTCCAATCCACTGTGCTATATACAATTTATGGAAAAACGTGGCGAAGAGCTGCTTTATAAAAAAGTGAAGCTCAACAGAGACAAATTAAAGTTGCTATGTTTAAGGTCAAGTGCTTAATTTATGCAAGTATTAAAGAAAGTATTTAAAGGTAAAAATTTAAATGCATGGTTTAATGTCAAAGGAAAAATGTAACATGATAAAATGGAAATATTTTGTTCAGTTTTTAAAGCATTTATTATAACACAAAAACAAAACAAGGACTGTGGTTTTAAATAATTTTAAGGGAAAAATCAAATTATGAAAAAAATGGCTAAAAATTAATATAAGACAATGAACAGTCTCATGACCAAAACCAAGTAGAATGAAAGGTTGTGAAAAATGAGGTAAAAAAATGTACTTGCTATCTCCTCTGGGAGTCTTCATTACTTACATAACCACCCTAGGCATCATATCCATTATCTACCCTACTTCGCTTGTTCGGAAATGTGACAGGCTCTCAAGGCTAATAGGGGATTTAACCCAAGCTTTCATGAAGAAAATAAAAAGCAGATTCAGTGAAACCAGTAAGCCTGGGCTTCAGAAGTATATATCTACATAAATGCATGTTATTTCAAATACTTCAGTATAATTACTTTTTAAAATCTGCTGTACAAATTGCTACCAAGGCTGATACACTCCTGTAATGCCAGCATTATCGTATCTGATCCCAAATTCTTTACAAGTCAAGCAACATTCCCTGAAAGGGAAAGCAGAATAACAAGCATCTCAAAGTTAAAGGCCCATGCCTGTACTCTCTTTCTCTCTCTCTGTGGTCTGTGGCCTGTGTCTGTGTTCCTTCTGTTTATCTTTCCTTGCCTGCCTCTTTCTCAATGGTCTGCATGATCATCACTCCAAATGATAAGAGCTTTTCAAGTGCTCTTTGGAGAAAAGGTTTCTATCCTGCATAGGACCTGGCCATGCTCTCTCCGTTACTCAGACAAATAAGCTCTATTGCCATGCCTGTGTAATCCCACTAGAAATTCTTTTTACACGCAGTAAGAGATGCAGATGAAGCATGCATATGTGAGTACTTGATAGATTTCTTCTCAATATAACAAGGGCCCCAGTTTTTGGAAACAAGGTCATGGTTCTCATTGACTTTATGAATGTGTGTGTGTGTGTGTGTGTGTGTGTGTGTGTGTACAGTTTTGGCCAGCAGAAGATGACCATCTTAAGAAGCAAGGAAAGAAAGTAGTTCACATGCTCTTACCAAGCTTCTTTCCAGTTTAGCAGGCAATGCTTAGTAGCAATATCCAATATTCTAGTGATGTCTTCTTAGTCTTAAAAAGCCAGAAAGGAGTAACTAGGTTCATATTAAGTCATGGAAGTTTTCTGCCATATATGATATCATCAGGTGGAATTTAGAGCGCTAAAATGGAGGATAGTGGGCCTAGTGGCAGCAGCTGCAGGACAAGCAGCAAATCCATGGCTGACCAACTCAACTTACCATCAAGGTCCAGACCTAGCACTTTGAATTTGCCCAATATCTACTCCATGTACGAGCTCCTAGAGCATGTAAAAGAGCCAGTCCTACAGAACCAGGGCCACAGGGTTTGATCTGGACAAACAGATCAAGCAGACTGCCCAAGAGGAGTCCCAGCAGTAGTCTAGCATTGACAGTGTGTCAGAAACCAGGAATCTCACACCAGACCAACGACTCACTGCAATGAACATTCGCATGCAAAGCTGTTTGGGCAAAACTATATACTGCCCAACACAGTGCTCCTAGCAATGCCACTATGACAATCGAATATGTGATGGAGAGGTAGGAAAGATGGAGGGATGGACGAACGCAAGTGTGGTGGAGAGAGGAGGAAGAGAGACCTGATGGCTGTGGCAGGTGGAGGCTGCAGTCACTGGAGGAACAGCTCATGTCTAATAGGGTTGGCAGGATGGTGTGCAGCAGTGTGGAGCTTGTGCCCACTCACCCGGAACAAGCTGTTCAGCCCCATGCTCGACCTGGCTCTGAGCAGTGACACGATGTCCAAGATGAAGATTGGTTCCTTCAGTGGGCTGGACGTCTACGGTCTGAACTATTTCCCCCAGAAGCCATGCTGGTAGGCTGGAGGCCTTGTTGATGTCGGTGTTGTTGCCATTATCCATACAGAAGCCGTGGTCCAGGATTCGTGGTCCTGCTAATGGTTGGTAAAGGGCAAGAAAGCTACTTTTGGAGCAGTCCCAATGACTGCACACTTAGGAGGCTTCTGTGACAACCCCTACCTCCACTCCATTCTTCCCCCCCTCACCACCTCCCCCAAAAAGCACCAGCCTAGAGAAGAAGCCATCAAAGAGAACTCTTAAAAAAATTGTGACAGGGATGCTGAAGCATAGCTCTCCACAGCTGGATTCTGGCAGGACTGCGGGTAGGGAGGGACTCTGTTTTCTTTAAGGGGCTGGCCAGTGGGAGTCGGATCACGCTGCAGTGAGTGTATAGACAATACAAAATTGCCTCTTTTTTTTTTCTTCTTCTTCTTCTTCTTTTATTGGGGGGGGTGTTACAAGGATGGGGGCAGATGGGGGCGACTGGGAAGCAAGTGGGATTTGGATAAATGACGTGGAATTCTGGAATAACCAACAAAAATATTATGTTGGAAAAAATTGGATAGAAAGCAAAACAATGCTGTTAGAGCTTGCCCCAGGATCCAGAGAAACTATTTTGCCCACTAGTTTAGTTCAGTGTATTTCATCAACGTGCATGAAAAGGAAGAGACAGTCTCCCACGTGTGCCATTTACGGAACTCATGAGCTCCAAGCATAAAATCAGTATCCAGTGCTCACGGTTTGTATGTTTTTGGAATGTTGATATTGAAAACATTGAGTAATTTGCATAAAATTCCATAGGGAACTGCCCCAAACTCCTCTAAGTAAACACACATACACACACACACACACACACACACACCACCTAAAAAAATCAGTGTATAGCATTGGTGCCATTTATTAGATTCATTTTTCTTGCCTGTCCATCTTGCTGAAGAGGTTTTTGTGCTACAGTTTCTTCAGACTTTATCTTGCACAAAGTTGTTAACCGCATTAAAAATGAAAAAGCGGAGCTGTGTCGCTCCAGCCTCCTTATGTACCAAGAAGTTCAATGCCATACTTGATTATTCTGGCTATCATATGAACTGGGAATAGATCACATATATGTGTGTGTGTGTGCAACTGATCTCTAAGAATAAGAAGACAAGAAGATCTAGCAACACTGCCACAATTGTTTTTCAGATAGGTTTCAGCTGAAATGCGGGACAATCTGACCTCAATGTCACTGCTAATTAGTTAGTCTATAAACAGCATCAGCTTTTGTCTCTGGGCTGTATACTCATGTTCTGACATATTAGCCTGTGGTAGATACTCAGAATTAATATTTTATAGGAAGAATACCCAGTATAGCTGTCATGAGGAAAATCCAGCTATGTGTTTTCGCCTATTTAAATTTCGTGATGACAATCACAATCAGTAAAGCATTGCAAACAGATCACCTTTTTCTTGTTGCTTGTTTCTTTAGTGGCTCTGGGAAATGAATGTAAAACTTCCCATATATTAGCTGCTTCCTTGGCATTCCATGGCCTTTTTGAGAATGCTGCGAATCTGAGCTTTGAGCATCTTATTTGCTACAGTTCTATTCTAAGTATTTTTAGAGGTGCATGTTTTCTGTGACATGCACCTCTTTCATTTGAATCAATGAAAGAAGCTTGTTACAGGTGATTGTTTCCTGTAAACATTCTAACGATCTAAACACTAAATGGCATTGCTGGTGAAATCTGTCTGGTTAGTTTCCTCTAGTATTGGAACGCTTAAAAATGACACGCTAACATTATCAAATATGTGTTTTCCACTGGAAAAGTGTTTAAAGGAAATATTATGTAAGGTCTGTGATAGCATTGTGGAATTTGAAGTGCTGAACAGTTTGTCAGAAATTATTTCTCCATGGGACTCTTTCAAACAGTACTGAGTTTGGGGTTAATTGGATATGGAGGATCAGGAATCTTTCTAGAAGCTTGTGCTTTTGTAAATGTGTTATTATTTTATAACTGAAATGACAAGACTTAAATGACACTCCTTACCTTAGCAAGTATAGACTATACCAAAGCTATACATATACGTATTGTTTTAAGGGAAATTAATATCGCAAACTTTTGCTGCGCCGCAGTTTTGATGTTAGGTTACTTAGAGAAGCGTGACCATAGTTCTCCACAAGCTCCACTGTGGAGCTGTGTGAAAGCTGATTGTTTCTGTTTCCCACCCTGTCATTCTGTTCTCCACTGAGGGTTAATTTGGTTTGCTTTGTTTCTCAAACAAACAAGCAAAAAAACAAGACAAAACAAACAAAAACCTGTTTGATTGGCTTGGTTTAGAGATGATTAATCTGCCATGGCTCTTTCTCCCCAGAGCTTACAATATATATCACATTCTTTTTCATCCCCTGTGAGGAATTCAGCTGAGAAAACCAAATATTTAAGGGAAAGTGTGAAGGGCCTTTCAAACTCTGTGGCTGACTCAAGTCAGATTCCTAAATCAGTGCCTGGACTGGTTAGTCTGTTTCCTTCCAGGATCTCTAGAGATTCCTTTACCTTGTTTGGAAAAGAGTAACATAAAGACACACCAAAACTGTTGCCATGTTAGTGGCAAACTACTGAAGTCAGTGTCAAATAAACATTGACGTTCTTCCCCTATAAAGTATAGTGAAAATTTTTCTGTGTCTTTAATGCGGAAAATAAGAAGCTTTATTGTGGGCATTAAGGAGATGACGTAGGAAACTACTTCCAACCTTACGCTGCATGGTTGTGTCATGGATCAAGAAATACAATATTAAGCTCAGTCTCTGCCACCTGTTCTTTGGTTAGTACTTCTTCCTGATTCACTGTGATTTGCCTCTTATTCATTTAGTCTGGTTTACACATTATTTTTGGTGATAACCCATCTCAAACCTTTCAAGAACAGAATGATTGAAACAGTAAGTATCTCCTTTTATATGCTTTTAAATAATTAGATCCAACAAATAAATACATTGAATTGGGCAGTTTATTTAGTTAGTCAAAACCAATTATTACTAACATATTATTAGGCACTAACTCTATGTCTGTGTGCTCACTGTGATGTGTAAGTGTTGCATTCAACAATGGGACCTGAGCATCAGTTTATGGAGAACAACCAATAGTTTCACTAATAGCCTGAGATATGTGGAGTATTCCAGGGGACCACTTTGGACAATGACTCAACTAGATTTAACCCATTCCTAGCACTTTTGTATTACATCATTAGTAAGTTTGTAAGATAGTGAGATGCCAAATGGCTTTTCAAACATCAACAGTTTTACTTAGCTTATTGATCTCTAATTACATATTCTATTATCTAAGTAATATTTATTCTCATTCTAATGTCCCTGCACAGAAAAGTCTCAATTCACTTTTTAGATCCACATCAAATATTCTGTGAGGCCTCTCACCAGCAGCTAAGAGATACATCTCCTCTGCCTTCACACCATGAACTGGCATCTACCATAAGATTTGTCTGCTTTCTTGTTTTGTATACATTTGGGCAGGAAGCCTGATAGAAATGGTGTTAGCTTGCTCAGGGTGCTTTTTAAAAATGCCACTTGATGCCATAGACAGAAAAAAATGAATTCTGTCCTAGATCTGGAGTCCTGGATCCTGGGATTAGCAAGGTTCGTTTCTTCTGAGGCATCTTTCTTACGCTCATGAATGTTAGTCTTCTCTGGCCTTCACACTCAAGCCTCTGTGTATAGCTGCACTCAGATCCCTTATTCCTATAAAAACAGTAAGCATGAAGGAATAGAGCTCACCCTAATGATAGCATTGAAACTGACTAGCTCTTAAGAGTCGCTACCTCCAAATACAGTCACAGTTTGACCTGCAGCATCTCAGCACATCAACATATGAATTTGGAAGACACAGCTGAGCCAATAATAGAGAACATGTAATTTCTCTTTTTTAACCCAGTGTCTCTACTCACGACAGAACCAAAAATGTTTCTTAACAAATGCTATATTATTACAAATGTTAATTTTTATTATTTAGAATATCTTACAATATTTTCCTCAAACTTATATCTGTAAAGAAAAACAAGACAAAAACAATAGTATGTGTTTGTATGTTACCAAGCAATCATTAGCTGCCAGAAGTTTTTATCAAGATAATGACTGCCAAGAGAAGGAAAAGTGGCCTTTTCCGGGGATGAGCGCCCTTAGTGATTGTCTGGTGCCAAGGCTCAGCCCTAAAACAATATATACACAAACAAAAAAACAGCACGTTGAAATTGTGTGATGTGTGTGCGTACAGTAATAATTAAAGAGAAGAGGCTATTAACTTGAGGAGTATCCGGATGGGGACAAGAGAGGGATTCAACAGAAGCTGGCTGGAAGTGGATTGTGGGAGGGAGAAAAGGGAGGAAAGTTACGTAAATCTATTTCAATTAAAATATATTAAAACAAAATGACAACAACAACAAAAAGCAAAAGCAATTATATCATTTGCCACTAATGTGTTCCTCCATGAGGTTAATTCCTGGCCAGGAACTTTCATCCAATTTTATTATGCTGCCATCTAGTGGTGCTGACATGAAACTGTCACCACAGCTTCCAAGCTAAATGTAAAACTTGTTTTTTGTTTATTTTGAGGAATACAGAGACAAAGGTGAAGTTAGATGCTAGAGGAGTGGTGAGGGTTGGGTGGTGTTAAAGAATTTTTAAAAGTGTAAAATATAAAATTAAATTAAAAAGAAGATGTAATTTTAGTGTTTCTACTAAATACTTAATTGAATACTTAATTGCCCTGATTAAGGTGAAGATTTAAGTAAATCTTGAATAAAGTATGGAAGGCATAAAATAAATAGCATAGTTTAGATAAATAGTACAATATTTATGGTTTTCTGATGAAACGCTGGCATAGCAGAAATAAAAAATGAACGCTGAATTATATTTAGCTACAATTTTGAGCACAGGACTACCTACCATCTCTGTTTTGTGGATTTTTCTTTTTACTTAATAATCTCACAAACAGACAAAAACAATTAAAAGCTTTTCAAAGAGGGAGGAATGTATAATATTCCTCCTTACATTCAGACTTACATTATAGGAAGGATTTCTGTTGCAGAAATAAATTGTCTCCTCGGACCTGTGGAGTGTTAAGTGACAATTGCTCTGAGACAGTGTTTTATAGCTGTTTTTTTTTTTTAATTCATTAGTCCACCCATGCACTTGCATCTCCAGTCAATAAACGATCACCTGAGAAGAAGACATTCCTGCCCATATACCTAGAACATTTGCTGTCATCAATAGCATCACAGAATGTATTGCCTCCTGATTGATTTTCTAGTTATTTGGTGCAAGGCAGGCTCTGTAGTTGGTGTACTCACAAACTAGAGGAGCATTGTGCTTTCTGTAGATTACTAATAAGCATCAATAAAATGAGTGATTAACATTTCGCTTGGTGTAATGAATGAGTATTTATGCAGACTAGCAGGAAACTGCTTCCTGAAGAAAGTACCCATGTGGGGAGTCCTGCAAAGAATTGCGACTGTTTCTAGTTTCTGCTGCTAGAGGAATGAAAAAGTCAGCTGGATGGCCCAGCTATTGCACTCCATGTGAGATATGTCAACTGCACCTCTCTTTCATGTCTTCCTCTTGACACCTCTGTTGTTTTAAATCTCTCAGTTTGAAAATTCATATTTTTCATATTTGAGCACTGCTAAAATTAGGAGGTACCTTTCAAATGATGAAAAATGGCCACAGGGTTGGCCAACATTATTTCCTGTACACGTACAGATTTCTCTGTGATGGCTGCTGGCACCGTTGAGTGACATCATCCCCTTGAAATTTCAGTTAAAGGACTACTGAAAGGCTGTTTGATTCATTGGATTTTTGGCTGAAAGCTTTCTGTTGGACCTTATGATCAGATCAAGGACCATAAGCAGAAAAAGCACAGAAGAAATGGGGGAGGCTTAGAGAAAAACCACAGAAATATAAGCAGAACCCCGAGTTTTTTGTTGTTGTTGATTGTCACTTTACCAAAACTGTGGAGCACAGAGGATAATACTGTACCTAAAAGCATGACATCAGCCATTCAGGTTAAAGTACAATGACAAAAAATGAACTCTGAACATGAAGACCCTTAGGAGTGGGCTAACAACTTTCCTGTTTTCTATTTTCATTTTCCCCATCAGAATGTGTACAGTAAGTCTGTGTTAGTATAAATCTTTAGATATTTGTTTAAATCTTAATTTGATAGCGATCTAGATAAATATGTAACTAAAATTTAAAATAATAATCATAGGTTATCAATGTTTTCTTCTTGATTCCACTAAAAGGTGTGATATATGGAATAATTGATGTCACCTTAATGTCTGTAAAATATGGTTACTGAGTGCTTAACCAAGTCCCAAGTGATGGCAGAGTCAATGAAGTTGTGATAGCTGACATTAGGAATGCAGTTTTCTTTCCTTTAAGGCAGCCTAACCTCCCTAGCCACACTCCATCTCCGTTAAAAAAGAGGTAGACAAGCAGTTCAATCACACATTAAATAGTCATGGCAAAATTGCTTGATTACTTACATTCCATCGGCTCTCCGATGTCCACGGTACCAATGAAGAGCAATGTTGAAAAATCATTACATGTTTGGTAAGCATAGCACATTGTAGGGGTTATATACAGTTCTAAAAATAAAGTCTCTGCTCTATGTTCATTATTATTTCTTTGTTTGGATTTACTGCAAGAGATATACATACTATTTATATATAAATAACTTCTCATAATTTTATAATTAAGTGTACTAATATATTATTCAATATTTGTATTTTCTTTATTCATTTAACTATTTTTAGAGATAATGAGACGAGAAGATTTTACTCAAATATCTGAGATTTCATTGTAATGTTCTTCTTGAACATTTATTTTAGTTTTCTAATTTATTTTTTTATTTATTACAGTTTATTCACTTTGTATCCCAGCTGTAGCTCCCTACCTGATGCCCTCCCAATCCCACCTTCCCTCCCTCATCTCCTCCCATGCCCCTCCACAAGTCTACTGATAGGGGAGCTCCTCCTTCCCTTCCCTCTGACGCTAGCCTATCAGGTCTCATCAGGACTGACTGTATCGTCTTCCTCTGTATCCTGATAGGGCTGCTCCCCTATCAGGGGAAGGTGATCAAAGAGCCAGCCACTGAGTTCATGTCAGAGACAATCCCTGTTCCCATTAGTGGGAAACCACTTGAAGACTGAGCTACCATGGGCCACATATGAACAGGGTTCTAAGTTAACTCTATACATGGTTCTTGGTTGGGGAATCAGTCTCAGAAAAGACCCTTGGGCCAAATTTTTTGGTTCTGTTGCTTTCCTTGGGGATCTCCTGTCCCCTTCAGGTCTTTATACCTCCTCCATCTTTCATAAGATTCCCTGTACTCTGCCTAAAGTTTGGCAATGAGTCTCAGCATCTGCTTTGATACCTTGATGGGTAGAGTCTTTCAAAGTCTCTCTGTGGTAGGCTCCTGTCCTGTTCCCTGTCTGACCCATTTGCCTTTCTGAGTGAGGAGTGATCATCTTACCCAGGGTCTTCCTTCTTTCTTAGTACAGATTTTAGTATGTTTATCCTATATGTTTAATATCCAACAAATGGGACCTCATGATACTTAAAAGCTTCTGTAAAGCAAAGGACACTGTCATCAGAACAAAACAACAGCCTACAGATACAGAAAACTATCTTCACCAACTCTATATCTGACAGAGGCCTAATATCCAAACTATGTAAAGAACTTAAGAAGTTAAACACCAACAAAGCAATCAATCTAATTAAAAAATGGGATACAAAGCTAAACAGAGAATTCTCAAAAAGAATATGGAATGGCAGAGAAACACTTAAAGAAATGCTTAATCTCCTTAGTCATCAGGAAGATACAAATCACAACAACCCTGAGGTTTTACCTTATACCCATCAGAATGGCTAAGATCAAAACTCTAGTGACAACACATGCTGGAGAGGATTTGGAGAAAGGTGAACCCTGCTCCAATGCTGGTAGCAATGTAAACTTGTACAACCACTTTGGAAATCAATCTGGCGCTTTCTCAGATAATTAAGAATAGTGCTTCCTCAAGATCAAGCTATACCACTCCTAGGCATATACCCCAAATATGCTCAAGTACACAACAAGGACATTTGCTCAAATGTTTTCATATCAGCTTTATTCGTAATTGCCAGAATCTGGAAACAACCCAGATGTCCTTGAGTTGAGGAATGGATACATAGATTGTGGTACATTTATACAGTGGAATACTACTCAGCAATTAAAAACAAGAAAACCATGAAATATGCAGGCAAATGGTGGGAACTAGAAAAGATCATCTTGAGTGAAGTATCCCAGAAGCAGAAAAACACACGTGATATATACTCACTTGTAAGTGGATATTACACTTAACTATTTTTATTTCTTTTTAAATTAAATTTATATTTTTTAAATTAGTTACTGTTTATCCAGTTTGTATCCCTGCTGTAGTCCCCTTTCTCATTCCCTCCCAATTCTCCCAATTCTACCCTTCCTCCCTCATCTCCTCCTATTCCTCTCATCAAGTCAACAGATAGGGGAGGTTCTCTTCTGCTTCCATCTGACCCTAAGTTATCAGGTCTCATCAGAACTGGCTGCATTGTCCAACTCTGTTTTTAAGATATGTAAGAATGTTCTATTGCTATCAGACATTGAAACGATGTATTTTCTGTTAACAAAGTCTTTTACATTTCTTTCTTTGCTTCTTTTTTTTTTCTTTGCTTGTTAAAGATTTTTTTTTCCTAGAAAATTGGAATTGTTGTTAGAATATACAGCAAAATAAACCCCATCAAAAGAGCCATTCTTTTCATCAGGGAAATTAATTAATTTGGACAAATAAACCATTATACTTTTGTGGTGTTTTGATATAAATGAATCATATAATTTGATAACTTGTCTACTGCACTCATAAAGAATAGAAATAAATTCCTCGGTGTGCTGTGCAAGACCACCTACAGTATGACGGCACCACTCATTTTCTTTTCTATTTTGTACGTGTAAAGACTTTTAAAAAGTTTTTGTTGTGTTTGTTTAAGATACAGAAACCATATACGGCTTAGATTATACAAAGATCCTTACAACACACATTTATTCGATGTCTGGGTAGCCCTGTAGTCCTGTGTGTGCAGTCTTTGGAGGCAGGATGCATAATGTTGTATGTTGGTTCTGTGACCTGGCCAATGAGTCCTTACCATCTTAAAGCGTGGGCTCTTCTTCTGTAAACCGTGAGTGAATGTTAAACTTACCTAGAATGTTGTTCTAGAATATTTAAGCTAGATCCCAAGGAGAAAGGGCATAGCTAAGAGACGCCAACACATGGGTGCTGATTAACACTGATATTTTATTTAGCTTACCACTACTACTTATACTTGAAAAATATTTGACAGGCAGGATTCTGCGTGGAAACATTTACTGAATACAAACTTTGTGCCAACCTCTCTGGAAGATGCACAGATGCCACAGTCTATGCCCCATGTAAGAAGATAGACAATAAAAGAAGTAAGCAACCAGCGTGATGATTTCTTAGACTGTAATTACCTCAAAGAAAATAAAATACGGTAATACGAACAAGGCCACTAGAGAGTGGAAGTTATGGGGTTTTTGCAACAGTCAATTAAGTGATAAATGTAGCAAGTCATCTTGAGTAAAAGACTGCAACTAAGACTTTAATGATTCTGTTAGCCTTCTCTTGCTATGATAAAATACCCATGAGAGCCAACTTAAAAGGATAAGATATTTAGTGGGGGCCATAGCTTTGGAGAAAGCACCATATCGTGGCAAGTAGAAAAGTTGCCACCTCTCATTGGCCAAGAAAGAGAGAGCAAAGAGTGAGAAAAAGAGGGAAGAAGACAATGTAGGAGGAAGAAGGAGATAGAAAGAAAGAGGGAGGCAACAGAGTCCTAATATCCCCTGTAAGGACACGGTTCCATTAGTGTAAGTTCTCTCTGGGCCCCAGTGCTTAATGGTTTTACCAACTCCCAAAGTGCTGTGTTTTGTGCAGTGCTATACAGTGCTGTGCAGTGGATCAAGGCTTTAACCCTCTGGAGGATATTCCACATGGAAACTATCGTAGTGATAACAGTTAGGTTTCAGAGAAAAAGAAAAGGTTTCTTTATGGCCCTATAAGGACCATAAAGAAACCTTTGACTCACTGAGGTGCTTTTTTATTTTATTTTATTTTATTTTATTTTATTTTATTTTATTTTATTTTATTTATTACAGTTTATTCACTTTGTATCCCAGCTGTAGCCCCCTCCCTCCCTCCCTCCCTCCCAATCCCACCATCCCTCCCTCCCTCCCTCCCTCCCAATCCCACCATCCCTCCCTCTCTTCTTCTCCTATGTCCCTCCCCTAGTCCAATGATAGGGGAGGTCTTCCTCCCCTTCCATCTGACCATAGTCTATCAGGTCTCATAGGGACTGGCTTCTTTGTCTTCCCATGTGGACTGGCAAGGCTGCTCTCTCATCCAGGAGGAGGTGATCCAAGAGCCAGCCAATGAGTTCATGTCAGAGATGGTCCCTGGTCCTACTACTGGGGAACCCTCTTGGATACTGAGCTGCCTTGGGCTACTTCTGTGTAGGGGTTCTAGGTTATATCCATGCATGGTCCTTGTGTGGACTATCAGTCTCAGAAATGACTCCATGCCCATATTTTTTTGGTTCCGTTGCTCCCTTTGTGAAGCTCCTGTCCCATTCAGGTCTTTCTATCTGCCCCTTCTTTCACAAGATTCCCTGCACTCTACCCAAAGTTTGGCTATGAGTCTCAGGATGTGCATTGATACAATGCTGGGTAGAGTCTTTCAGAGACCCTCTGTGATAGGCTCCTGTCCTGTTCCCTGTTTTCTCCCTCTTCCGATGTCCATCTGATTTGCCTTTCTGGATGAAAGATTGAGCATCTTACCCAGGGACCTCCTTCTTACTTGGCTTCCTTAGGTGTACAGATTTTAGCATGATTAGCCCATATTATATGTCTAATAATCCATTTATAAGTGAGTATATACCGTGTGTGTCTTTCTGCTTCTGGGATACCTCACTCAGGATGGTCTTTTCTAGATCCCACCATGGATACAGAAATTGTGGTACATTTACACAGGGAATACTACTCAGCAATTAAAAACAAAGAAATCATGAAATCTGGATGTGCTTTTAAGACAGGTAAAAAAGGGAGAAGGGATGCCAAGAAGGTTGTGGTCCAAAGAAGGAATGGCATGTGAAATGTATACCGAGCGCAGTAGAAAGTCAGTAGGATTGTTATAAGGGGTATCCAGTTGGATGCTGTACTTCTCAGCTTCGTGTTACTATACCAACATATTTAAGCCAATACATTTATGAAGAAAGTTTATTAAGTGACAATTTTATAGGTTCTGGTCAAAGACAAGATCCATGCTGTCAGATGGTAAAACGGCTCATGGTTCAAGCTGAGGAGAAGGGTGCCTGGGCTGGATCGTATGGTCAATTGCACTGATCGAAGGTCTCCATGGGGCCCTGATCAGTTTCCAAGACTGCCACCTCCAGAGAAAAACCTTCACCATGTGGACGTTTAAGACAAACTCATATAAACCATATGTGGTATAATGATAGGCAAACCCCAGAAGTGGCTGAGAAAAAAAAAAATAAAGTAGAATGCTTGCTAGTAAGAGAACAGATTCCAGATTAGCATAACTCTCATCACATCCCCAGCTGTGTTACCTTTATCAGAAATTGACAAGGTGACCCAGAAAACATATGCCGTAAAGTACCCAGAGCCACAACTAAACAGTCTTGAAAAATAGTGGAGAGACTATGCTTCTCTATTTCAAAAGTTGAAAAAAAAAGTCTAAATTTAAAACTTAGTCTGTAAGTTATAGTACACAAAGAAATGTGATGATCACATTAGATTCAAATGTTGACATGATAGACATGATAAGCAAGAAATAAAACCCTACATTTATGGTATATTGATTTTGACTCGAGTGGAAAGACAATTGAACGGAGAAAGATGTCTTTTGGGTTAGGAAATAATTTTACATCCATTTGTGCAATGATGATATTGAATCCTCCTTTAACCAAGAACTAGATCATATAACAAAATCTATTAACTCCTAGAACAAAATATAAAAAGCATATTACTATTAGCAATAATTTCTAGATATAACATCAAATTTACCAACAATGGAGTCAAATATAGATAAAGTTTATAATGTTCATTTAATTCACTTTCAAAGATAGGTTGAGAGTGGTATGTCCATTCTGGAAAACAAATTAGGATTCTCTTAAAAATGGTATACTATATGGAGACTTACTATATAACCCAGAAGTTTTACCATTAGGTCTACATTGACAAGAAGGTGCTGATAGGAATTGAAAAACATGTTTCTACACAGAAAACCCATAACAAATTTGCAGAGAATCCATAAGGAAAAAAAGGAAAGATAACCAAATGTGTGTCAGTGAATGGGTGTATGTACAACCTATAATTTATGCACACAACGGAAGAGTACCAAGGAAGGAATTCCCCATATAGGCCACAACATAGATCAACCTGAAAACCCATTAAGTAAAAGAAGACAAAAGTAAGTCAATGGGTATTGTATGATTCCAGTTGTATGAAATGTATAAAATAAGCACATTGGTAAAACAAGAATAAATGTTAGCATTTTCCAGAATGGATGGGTAGTAACTAAGTAATGAGCAAAGGCTTGCCTTTTGATATGATGAATGTACTTTTTAATTATTTGTTCTAATGTTTTTCAAGTTTGGAGTGGTCATGTAAATCCTGTAATAAGAGAAAACTGAACTTGGTAATTGTATTCAAAATTATAATCTGAATATTCAAACTAAAAGTATGCTGAAAGTGAAGATATGTATTCCCATCATCGTGTGAATGATTTTGAGATAACAAGAATGGATAATGCTTGACTTGAAAGGAAGGTGGTAAGTTTAACTCATAAATTTGAAGTTTTTACATGCTAGTAGAATAGGAGTTCCACAAGGGCGGAAAACATTTCGTTTACAATTATAACTGATGCCAACCTTAGTGTCCCGTAACAGTAGTTAAGGGTCTTTTGAATTAATAAAATTATTTCTAAGCATGCAGTTTATTTATATTCTGAAACCACAGAACTGGATTGGAGCTTAGAAGCACAGCTTTCATATTGCTGACATAAGAAGTAATTGCAGGGCTAGCAAGATGACTCAGTGTGTAAAAGCACTTGCTACCATCCTAATGACCTGCATTTGATCTGTGTAATCCACAGATAAAAAAAAAAAAAAATCCGATTTCTGCAAGTTTCCCTCTGACCTCCATACCTATGACATGACATGTGCCTCCCACCCCTCCCCAACACGGGATAAGCAAACAAATAAGGGTGCAAAATAGCTTTTGAAGTAGTAACAAAATCCTTGAGGAACAGTAGACAAGTTTAAGAAAATAAAGGTCGAAAGTTGGAAACTCGCACAATGAAAGAAAGAAAGAAAGAAAGAAAGAAAGAAAGAAAGAAAGAAAGAAAGAAAGAAAGAAAGAAAGAAAGAGAGAAAGAAAGAAAGAAAGAAGAGAGAGAGAGAGAGAGAAAGAAAGAGAGAGAGAAAGAAAGAGAGAGAGAAAGAAGAAAGAAAGAAAGAAAGAAAGAAAGAAAGAAAGAAAGAAAGGAAGGAAGGAAGGAAGGAAGGAAGGAAGGAAGGAGGGAAGGAAGGGGGAAGGAGGGAGGGAGGGAGGAAGGAAGGAAGGAAGGAGGAAGGAAGAAAGAAGGAAGGAAGGAAGGAAGGAAGAAGGAGGAAGGAGGAAGGAAGGAAGGAAGGAAGGAAGGAAGGAAGGAAGGAAGGGGAGGAGGAGGAGGAGGAGAAGAAGGAAGGAAGGAAGGAAGGAAGGAAGGAAGGAAGGAAGGAAGGAAGGAAGGAAGGAAGGAAGGAAGGAAAGAAAAAAAGAAAGAAAGAAAGAAAGAAAGAAAGAAAGAAAGAAAGAAAGAAAAGAAAGAATCCTTTGTAAAGAGACAGTGCTGGCGACATCTGTGTGTGTTCTTATTCTCCTTGCACCATTAAAGATGCCGTCCTTGCATCTGGATTCAGGGATGCTAACTGATCTTTATTCTGGGATGACTGTTGCATCTGGCATTGCTAGTCACAAATAGTAGTTAGTCTACCAGAGGATTACATAAGTGTCTAAACTATTGCTTAATTGATTTCACTTTCCCTGTAATATGCGGTACATGTTAAATTTAATGTCTGCCCCCGAAGTGTTACCCATGCTAAGCACCCGTTGCACTAAGATATGATCTTCCAACAGAGCAAATTTCACACCTCTGTAAGTGACCAGAAATGTAACGGTCACTGCCCTTATTTTGAGTGGAGATATTATTTAACTTTTAGTAGTTCTGAGAGAGTGAAGTGGAGAGTAAAATAAACCTAATGAGAAAGGCATACCGTTATCTGGGCTGAGCCACGCTGGGAATTAGGAGCAGGTGCCCAGACGCTGAATCTCCACTGAATGGAACTAACTGCAGGCAGATGCCCAGCTCTGGTCTGCAGAACGGCAGCAGGCTGGGTGAAGATCAGCTCAGGTGGCTTAGAAACACTGCAGTGGGCCCGCAAAGTGGCAAGCTCATGGAGCCGAACTTGCCAAGGGTCTGTAAATCTGATTCCAGCTTCAGCTGGCTCCAGGAGCTATGGCTTTGCTGCTCAAGGAAGATGTTTGTGCCAAAGAGAATTCAAGTCTAGCAGCTCATCTGCTATTAGAACTGCAGCAAACTTAAACCCACTAATACAGTATTTCAAAATCATTCACTGTATGTCAGTGTCCATGCCTGGCTAGAGCATGGAGACACCATCCTTTCACCCTGAGGCACAGCCATAGGTTGACCACCGTCTTAAAGAAATAAAACTGCTGTAAACCTCTCTTTAGCCTGTCTTTTCTCTCTGAAAAGCTTCCTCTAAATCTTTCTTAAACCTTTCCAAGATCTCCATCAGACCTGACTTATACTGTGACCTGGACATTTAATTTTATGAATAACTCAATGTAGGTAAAATTAAAAGTTGTGTATTTTGACATACAAACTTTGTTTCCCTTGGGCAACCTTGACCAACACAAAATGGGATTTTCATATCTGGTATTGGGATTTTATTAGGTGCTCTTTAAAATGTTTGAAATATTCTATAATTGATATGCATTTCTAAAATTATTTTTAAAAGAACAAAACTGTCATCTCATTATTTTTTATTTGTGTTTAAATCTTAATATGACAAAATACTCATAAGTTAATCATGTAAATAAATTTCTGCTAATCTATTAGCTATTTTACATAATAATTTGTTGTTATGCTCTAATGTTTATCCTCTTTTGCTAGTAGAAAAACAAAATGAGCCCTATTTGTGCTAGGTACTTTGATGTTCACACAATTGTTACAAAACAGGTATGATCATATTAGCTTAAATTTTCTAATTAAACATTAAGGCTCAAAGAGGTTACATATCATGATAAAGACCTCATAGCTACTCAAATGAAAACTAATCTTCAAATTCAACTTTATCCTGACAGAAGCATTACTAAATGTTCCAATGTTTCCTTCATATGAATATCTTCAGACATCATCCTTCATTTGAATGGCCCTATGAATTGCTTGCTCTTTCTTTCTGCTCCTCATTTCTACAAAACATTCATGGCTCTTAGGCATGGGATCTTCTAAACAAATTTATGGAACACTACTTTCTGCAGCCCCTCTGAGTGAGTCTAGATAAATACTGACATGACAATTTAACACTATCATGTATATGAGGATAGAGAAGGTTTGCAGTAGGAAATACATCTGTTATCCTTGAGAAGCATTGCTGCTCTACAAATATGCTCCTCAAACTTAGAAGAGTCAACAGCAATAAAAACAGAAGACATCACACAGGTGCCAGAACCTCCACCTAGGCAAAACTGGGTTTATAGCTTAGACAGATAAATGAATTTCAGTGCTGGCTAAATTTGAAGCAAAGTTGAGTTTACTAGAGCAGGAATGCATAAAGGCTCTAAGGGGAATCAGGAAGTTCAGGAGGTATGAAATAGAGATGAGGGACAGGCATCAATGTTACCATTGATAAGGCAGGGATGAGGTGGAATTTGAGGAGAGATGACTATGATTATAATACAATCAGAATCTACTCAACAACAACAACAAAATAGAAAGGTATGCCAAAAGCGAGAGCAAAGCATAGCTGGTAGGATAAGTGTGGGCTTCTCAGAGAGAGATCATATGATTTCTTTATATGAGACATTTGGTAGCCCTTGTTACTCCTCTTTTTATTTTTAAATTTTTATTTATTTTAGTGTGCACGAGAGAATGAGTGAGTGAGTGTGTGCGTGTGTACCTGAGTATATGTATGTGTACCAAATCTGTGCATGAACCCACTGAAATCAGAAGATATGCTACACACTAGAGAAAGAGAGGGTTGTGAGCCCCCACATGGGTAAGTGCTTACAGATCCATCTCTCTAGTCCCTCAAGTTACATCACCTAAAGTTTCTAAAATTAACTAAACATGTTTTTCTAAAATTGTTTGAAGAGGGTAGTTTATGATGTGGTTAAATGTTAAATTTTTTCTCAGTCAGGTGAATTTATGAGAGATACCATTTAGGTTTAGGAGAGGAGAGTGCTGAGATCATAACGTTGCACCATCTTTTAGCCTTAGACAAGCATACCCTAATTAGTTTCCTTGACTGGGCTGTCTTTAGGAATACATTGTCTGACCATACATGAGAACAATGCACTTACTGTACTAGACAGAGTGTCTTTTGGGGAACATATATTGTCTCAGTGACTGTTAGATCCTTTCCAGCAGAGTCCCAAGTCCTAGGTTTAATCGTCAGTAAAAAGGGAAATACAGAGCCTCCTCTCCTCCCATGCTCCATAATGCCTTCTCTTTCTAGCCTACCTTCTGAGAACAGAATTATGAATTGTATGAATGTTTTGTCTTAAAACCGTGCATGCTCATTTAGTGGGCCTGTTTTGAGGTTTAAGAATCCACATTTCTGAAGGCTCCCTGGGTGCTCACTCTCAGAAGACCACCTTGTGCGAAGTCGGGATCTGAAGTCTGCCAATGGCTCCCAATCATGCCTTAGAAGTTGCCCTGCTCAAGTTGTCTCAAGATAGATGCCAGTGTGGGCTTCGGGGTGTGTATAGTTTGGAGAACTAGCCTGAGAAGTTTATAGAGTGAGTGGGACAATTGGATGAAGAATCCTTTGATCGCTTATTATAATCAAAGAATCCTTTGACATGTGGTGACAAGATATGCCTACAGCTGTTTTAAAACTTCAGCAAAGCCTGGGCTGTGTGTTTCCTCTGAGTTAAAACATTCTGTCACAGCCAGGAGGGACCACCATAAGCCCAGGAAGTAATCAAAGCTCTTAAGACTCCAGAATCTATTTGGAGGACAGCTCTGCTCACCATTATACCACCTACACTACTGGGGGAGCTAACTGAAACTACAGCTAGGAAACTTCAAGGTTCATATGGTCTACTCCTAGGTTACAAAAGTTCAGAACAATGGCTAGGGACAGGAAGCTCACAGTAGCTCAGCTGCCTCTGCATCATATAGGGACCTCCAGGGATATGGCTTTTGCAAGCCCTCAGCTATGCTGGGGAGTTGTGATGAAATTGGTTCCATAGCTGTTTCTGAGTAACTTATTTTCTTGTAAATAAACCCTCACCATGTTTTGTGGAGATCCATTTCTCTGATCAGTGTTGCATCTGGGATAAATATACATTTGTCCACAGCTGTCCCAGGAAAAGTCATTCAACAGCCCAAACAACTTCCATGCAATCCTGCCAATAAAACATTAAGTAATGGAAATATTATGTAAATAATAAGTCAAAGAAAATAATTATAGTTGTGTACTCTAAGGCATAAATTTGTAACATATGACCAGTATAATGATACAGTGCCACTGTAAATTTTTTTTAATTTTTATTAGTTACATTTTATTAACTCTGTATCCCAGCTGTATCCTGCTCCCTCATGCCCTCCCAATCCTACCCTCCCTCCCTCATTCCCTCCTAATCCCACCCTCCCTCCCTCATCTCCTCCCTGCCCTTTTCCAAGTGCACTAATTGGGGAGGACCTCCTCCCCTTTCACCTGACCGTTTAATCAGGTATCTTCAGAACTGGCTGCAAAGTCCTCCTCTATGGCCTAGGTACGGAGCTAAATAAAGAATTCTCAATAGAGGAATATCGAATGGCAGAGAAACACTTAAAGAAATGCTCAACATCCTTAGCCATCAGGGAGATGAAAATCAAAATGTCCCTGAGATTTCTCCTCACACCCATCAAAATGGCTAAAAGCAAAGACTCAAATGACAACACATGCTGGAGAGGTTGTGGAGAAAGGGGAACCCTCCTCCATTGCTGGTGGGAATGTAAACTGGTACAACCACTTTGGAAGTCAATCTGGAGCTTTCTCAGACAATTAGGAATAGTGCTACCTCGAGATCCAGCTATACCACTCCCAGGCATATACCCCAAATTTGCTCAAGTACACAATAAGGACATTTGCTCAATGTTTGTAGCAGCTTTATATTAATGTAAAATTCCCTTACAGAAGCGCCACCATCTAGGGAGAACTTACACTGCTAATTCATTGTTGTTGGATATTTTCTGCCCATCTTCTATGCCCCTTTCATTTATTCTTGGAATAACAAAAAAAATAGTGCTCATTAGAGAGAAAAACGTTCTTGGGATGTGACAACTTGAGCTAAACCACCATCTTGGTTGTTTGCCAGTTGATAAACTTCAGTGTCTCTCTAAACTGAGGTCTTGTCTTCTGAAAAGTAAGAACACTTATCTGGTCCCATGATGTTTAATTGTGAGGATCAACATAACTGATGGTCATGAAATCCTGCTATACACAAACACAATACCTGTGCCTGCTTTGCTTATTCTTCTCTTCCATGACCCAAAATCATGTACATCATCAAATTAAAGAAAATCTGCATATAACCCCCTGCTTCGTTTCTTCTGGGGTTTCGGCTAGTGGACTGGGGGGAGGAGATCCTCCTGGATGTCTTATATTTTTTCATTGTATCTTCACCACAGCCACCTTACCCATTGCCAACACAAACGGTCAAACCACCCTGCAGTGTTGGCTGCCTTTTCTACTCTATCTCCTGGGTTATACCCCTACCCACCCTGGTCATTTTAAAATTTTTCTGCTACTTAAAATAAAGCAGGTATTCAGTAAATATTTCTGAATTAATCAAATCCCCGCACTAGCTCACTTTCATAGCTCTATCCTGTGGCTCCTGACTTAACACGAAAAAGTGACTTTTCATCCAGACATGGTGGCACAGAGCTATAATACGAAAGGCTGAGGAGTGGAAGAGGAATAGGATCTAGTGGTCATCCTCCTCTACATAGTGATTTCCGGGCCAGCCTAGGCTATATGAGGACCTATATATGTTCTCAACATAAATAAGTAATCTCTACTTGAATGACAATGGCTCTCAGAATTTCATTGCACTCTTTTATGATACATTCTGCTTTTACTTATGGAAGAAAAGCTCCAGAAGCTATTGTGTGAGAATTAGCTTTGAGTTCAGTAAAGAACAGTGCTAACTACATGAATCCCTGGGTTCAAGCATGTAGAACTGGTTGTCGGAAGATCTGAAGAAAAAGGAGGATGCACTTGATAGCAAGCGCTTTCCCCCAAGGCCTGTGTGGCCCTGTTAGGACTTTGTTGCCTCAAGCTATACACTGACAAGGTGTCTGAAGACTGTTTAAATCAGAGATAAGCACCATACTATGAACACAGAATATTTTTTCGTAAGGCACACTGGAATCTTAAATAAAAAAAATTTAAAAGTATGCCTAAAAATTGGATTGTGAAATCATAGCAGCATAAGATCCCAGTATGAGTATTCCCAAAAGAAATGGAGCCTTCAAAACTCAAGAGTAAACCATTATTTTTTAAAAAAATTTTTACATCCCACGGGTACTCCAGGAAAGGGGTCGGGGGAGGCTCTCCTCCCTTATGAACCCTCACCAGCACAAGTCACATCAGGACCGAGCATATCCTCATCCCTCGAAGCTAGGCAAGGCAGCCCTGCCAGTGGGAGGTGATGCAAATGCAGGTAATAGAGTCCGCATTAGAAAGAGCCCCTCCCCCCACCTGCCACCTGCCAGGTGCCCCATATGAAGACCAAGCCACCAGCTACATGTGTGAAGGGGGCCTAGATCCAGATCATGCATGCTCCTTAGTTGATGTCTCAGTCTCTGAAAGCCCTCGTGGGACTGGATTAGTTGTCTCTGTTGATCTTCTTGTGAGGTTCCTGTCCCCTCCAGATCCTTCCATCTTTTACCCAACAAACCTGTAATCCAAAAATTCCCCTCCCTCCAAGAAGTGAAGGAATAAGAAGGTAACAACGATTGAAGAAAAGTCCAACCAATAACTGGTCCAACCTGAGACCCACCCCACAGTAGAGAGATGACTCATGACACTAATAATGATACTCTGCTGTGCTTGTAGACCAGAGCCTACCTTAACCGTTGTCTGGGAGGCTTCAGCCAGCAGTGGATCAGGACAGATGCTGGGACTTCCAGCCAAACATGGGACAGAGCTCTCCGGGTCCTTCGGAAGTGCTGGAGTTAAAGGATTCTTTAAAAAGTCTTTGCTGTATTTAAAAATCAGGCAGTGCTTTTTATACTACCATTAGAAATGAAAATGCTACCCTTTTGATAGTAACTATATAAAAGAGATGTTCAGTTGGTTCTATTTGGCAATAGATCACTTTGTTAAAACTCATATGAAAGTGATTTCACAATACTTGGTTTTAATACATTGTAGTTAATCACATGGCTAACCTTCCTCTCATTAAGAATTCCATCTCTCCTGCCTTCATTTGCTTTACTGAGTGGTCTTCTTTGTCTGGACAAAGTGTTGCTAGTCTTTATAGCCTGAATTCTAAAGAAAGGAGTCTTACAAAACATAAAATAATGTTAAGAATATGCATGGGAAGACCGACCTATTAAGTCACTGATGGCTGGTAACTGGAGACAGCATACTATTGGAGATATTTTAAACAGACCTCTGGAACAAAGTTCAAGGTTGTGATGTGTTTGCTGCTGTCAGTCTATCTGTCTTTCACTGTTCTGTAACTCACTCTACGTTATATGTTCTCTGTTTCATCCCAGATGTTTTTCTTCATTAACTGGAAACTGACAAAAAAAATAATATCTCATCTTAGGCATCTGTCTAACACCTGAGATGAATTCCCAGCCCAGAGGTGAAGTGTTCAGTGTGCTGATCGTGATTTTAAAAAAACCCACCCTCTGTGGTCAGTGTGTCTTATAATTGTGTAAATGTTCCCTTGATAAGATAGCAGAAGATCTGACCAAATTATGACTGACTTCTCCTCAGCTTTTCTACAACATTCTATTCAATGTCTAAGTACTTTTTATTTTAAATATAAATACAATAAATAAATAAAAAAATTATACTCTTAAAAATTTGGCACAAGCAGTTGTATGCTAAAAACCTTCTAACATTTAAATCATATATATATACATATATCAACAACCTTCCCCTTCTATCCAGGACACTGACTAAGTATACTTATAATTCAATACAGTGCTTGCGCTGGAAAAAACAATTCACTTTTATGTATCGCCAAGCCATTCAGGTATGCGATACAGATAGCTGCCAGGAAATGCCTTGAAAACAACTGACCATGGAAACAAGCTTAAATCAGAACTACATTCTAAAAGTTAGCCTATTTAAATGAAATAATGTAAAATATTTTAATAGGGATAGTATTGTAATTATGGAATAATCCCCTCAGTGATGTATCAACATTATATATAAAGCAACAGACAGATTGAGACAGGGAGACAGATAGAAAGGTTAGTGGGAGAATGCAAGTTGGAAAGAATAAGGACGAATGATCAGGGGAAACTGGTGGGGTACCAGGGTCATGCCTGACCATGTGCAGTTCCATATCAGTAGGCACATGGGATGTCACAGGTGCTTATCTGTTTGCAAGTGCTTACTAAGATCATATAGCTCTTGGTGTCCACTTAACACATGGGAGGCTGATAAAGACTAACGGGAAATACATCAGTGTATTAGTTTGCTCACACGGAAACTCGAGACAAATTCTACTACTGAGTCTCAGTCACTGCTCTACTGCCGTAAAGAGACGCCATGATTATAGCAACTCTTATGAAAGAAAGCATTTGACTGGGGCTGTCTTGCAGTTTCAGAGTCTTGGTCAGTCATCATGGCAGTGAACAAGGTAGCACTCAGGCAGACATGGTGCTGGAGAAGTTGCTGATAATTCCATATCCAGATCAGTAGGCAGCAGGAAGGAGAGGCACTGGGCCTGGCTTGAGCTTTTGAAATATCAAATCCCGCTCCCAGAGACCCCTTTCTCCTACAAGTCCACACTTCATAATCCTTAGGTAGTGTCACTCCCTGATGACCAAGCGTTTGAATATATTTGCCTTTGGAGGCCATTCTTATCCAAACCACCACATACTGTGATGACTAATCCTTATTGTCAACTTAGCAAGATGTAAAATATTGCATGTCTCTGGGCATGTCTGAAGGATTTTCTAGGTTAGATTAGCTGAGGTGGAGAAAAAAAAAAAACCACCCTGATTGCCACACAAAATAAAACAGAGAAAGTAAGCTGAAGGCTGACATCCATTGCTCTCTGCTTCCTGACAGCACAAGTAATTCCTCAAGCTCTTGCTGCCAGGAATTTCCCTTAGGAATGGAATATACCTCTAATTATTGGACAAATTAAACATTTCTTTTCCTAAATTGCTTTTGTCAGGTATTTCGTTACAGCAAGGAGACCAGTCGGTAATACAATCACTTATCTTGATTGTAGCTACAATTAGCAGAAAAGTGAATTAGGCATATTCTAAACACTCGGGGTATTTATTAACACGTATCAGGAGTCTAAGAAGGGAACAGTCCAATTAAAAACTCGAATCCTTTCTTGATATGCAAGAGGCTGCACCTTTAGGCCAGCCCACAGTCAACCGAGCACAGCCTCCGAATACTAAATGGATGATGTGAAAAATATGACGTTCGTGTTTTAAAATGAATTGTCTTCTGTGTAGTATAACAAAAATCTCTCAGTTATCTGCTCTATGGATTTTGCTTCTATCTGGATTATCTGTACTATAAACCAGCCGCCTTTTACATTTTCAGACAGTAGGCCTCAAGCAAAGATTATGATGCAAAGAACAAGAAAGGAAAGTCTATTTTTATACAGTGTGGTAATAAGTGCAGGACATAGAGCAATACACAGTACCATATAGGCTGAGTACTGTTTCTGGTTTGAGGACACACTGACAACAGTCTTGAAATGTGTACCAATCAGACAGCAGGACCTTACAGCATTTTTTTAAAGCAAAGAATATTTACCAGAGTCTACTAGACTCCCTCCTCCATGTTACTGGCCATATTTACATTGCTTACTCTTTTGGGGTCAATAACAACTGCAGGATTTACACCAGAAATAATTGAAGTAAACCAATCATGCTGATGCTGAGGCCCCACTCCTATGAATATCCCTCAAAGGACGGTTTCTACTAACAATAAATGAGATGACACTGGCTTGTTGCTGTTAGGTAAGACATGATAAATGGAGTATAAAGTTAAACAAGTAGCTGGGAACCATGAAAGGTACAACTTCTTCCATGGGGGTAAAAAGATGTGAGTTCATAATTTGAACATTTCAGATGTCCCAAGGATGCTTTCTGCTTATTTTTGTTTGAGAAGTAGAAATGTAAGGATTTATCATCAAAATAACTTCAGGGTTTGGTGCATTTGTGTGTTCTCCTTGACATTTACACCTCCTAATGACTTTTTAAATCTGTGGATTAGAAAGAATTTAAAGTAAAACCCTATCCTACTCGATTATTAAAATTTCTGAACCCTGAAGAAATTCATAATCCTACATATTTCTGGGGTTCAAGATTCGATAGCAAAAGTCCACAGGGTTATACTTAAGAGCCTGCATTTCAGTAGGGTTAAACAAATCAGCAGCAATTTTAAGCTCCATGTTACAGAGAATAGAACATGTTGATCTATTTGATCACACCTGGAGTTCTCTCATGCATGTGTTTTACATCAGAGGAAATAATGCCATTTTGTGCTTCCTGGTTTTAATCGTAAAAACTATAAACTGCAATTAATAATTAATATAATATAATATGATATGATATAATATAATATCTAAGAGTAAGAAGTTTGGGGTCAAATTCTTTATTCTGCCACGTCAGGTCCTACTGTATTCTCTCAAAGGTTTTAGAATCTCAGTTGTCCAACTTACCTGAAATGCTTCTACTTTTTAAAGGCTTTGAAATAAAACCTTTATCAAATAAACCCATCTTTTTGAAGGCCCAGGGCTTTCCTATATCGTACCCAAAGATTATATAACATCAACAGCTCCTTTGAGTAAACAAGTTACCAGCAGTTTATTTATTTTTCTTTTTGATCTCTCGTGCATTGTCTTCTTTCATTACTTTTCTTGCTCTTGATTGTGTTTCAGCGCAAGTAATGTAGCAGATTTATTTACTTGAGGGTGACTTTCCAAATCACCTACAGAGCAGATCCTTTTTCAGATTCACTAGAGTAATTCTTAAATGTGGTTTCACATAGAAAGAAAAGTGGCATATGAAATCAACATTCTTTCTTCTCCATCTCAGCTGCATCTGCCCCAAGGGTGTAGGTGAGAAGCTTTCTCCAAAGCCTTTGCAATCCATAAGAATAAGCCCTTTTGTAGTCTTCTGGAGTCTCTAAGCACCAGCCAGCCCACAGGTCTCTGAGAGCTGCCGACAGAATGATTCACTTTGAAGGCTCTGCCACCAGGGGGAACTGGAGTTATAACATTTACAATGCCTCACAGGTACTATATAGTCCTCATAAAATAGAGCATGCTTAATGAGACCAATGCTATTAAAATTGGAAATCCTCACATGAAAATTTCTGAGGAATTAATTGTATTAAACCTATCTACTGCCATCGTGAGTAATTTTATTATGAAGGATGTGGTATTTTTAGTGGTCCCCCTTTTCACATAGTGTCTTGAAATTCCCGCAGTGATAAAATTCATCCATCAAAAGGTTTATAGTGGAAAATAACTGTGAAGAATTGTGAAAAGGGGATCTCACAGGTATGATAAAAATTATATACACGTATCATATAATTGTCAATTGAAAGGGAGACATTAAAAGGCTAACTCTCTAACTCTGTTTCATACTACCATGTTGAGAACTTACTCTCTACAAAACATTCTGTCCAATGGAACTGCAGTAGTTAGTATGATCACCGACTTTTCCAGGGCCACACCAAATATCTAGTTATGACACAGTAAAAAAAAAAAAAAAAAAAAAGGCAAACCAACTTTCTAAAACATACCTTTTACTCAACAATGAAATGGACTGAGAAGTGATTCCTCTCTTAATCCGCAGTGACAAGTCGGAAGTTTTATGGTACAATTTTTATTTTAGTACTTTCTTTTTTGATATTGAAAACTTGTACCATCTTTCTTATGTATCTTGGTACTTTGCTTCATAATGTGGAATATCATATTTGGATAGGAATGTCACAGCAGGAAAAATAGGACAGTAAGTTTTCAGGTTTCAGAACAAACTAAATTCGTACATGAAATCACGTGTTTTTCCCTATAATACATATATAATGTAATCCATTAGTGCTCTCAGGATTACTTATAGCAAAATCATCAGGAGCTCAATTCCAAAATGTGTAAATGGTGGATCTATTTGTTACCTATATTACTTTTTTAAAAATTTATTTATTTATTTTATGTACATGAGGGTTCTGACTGCATGCACACCCATATGCCAGAAGAGGGCATCAAACCCCAATGTAGATGGTTGTGAGCCACCATGTGGTTGCTGGGAATTGAACTCAGGACCTCTGGAAGAGCAGACAGTGTTCTTAACTGCTGAGCCATCTCTCCGGCCCCTGTATTATTAAGAGATTCTCAGAGAAAGCAAAGATTAAGAGGCATGTGCCTGCACATATAACTTCCTTAACCTGCCCCTAGACCTTTTCCATAGCCTGTTCTCATGAACAAGTTTGAAGTCCTGTATTATTTTGTCAACCTGTGAGTTTTGGATGGCTTCCAAGTACGCATCTCCAGACAGATGGATCACCTATCTGAAACATCATTTAGAATGTATACAATTGGAAATACATTAGCAGCTAAACCTTATTGTTTTTTTTTTTATTTTTTCTTCTTTAATCATTATATCAGTGCTAATGCCTTAACATAAATCACAGCTCCCCAATATCCATTAAGTTGCTGTGTCAGCTTTCAGGGTGCTCCTTCTGGCTTACTCCCTTGCTCCAACTCATCCATATCTTCCTTGGAAACACTTCCCTGCAATCACATCCCTTTCCAATGAGTTTTTGAGACCTCTAATAATCTAAATACCATGGACTATAAATGTAACTTTATATTTTCTCTTTGTTATCCCCCCCAAAAAAAATAACCTTAACCACATGCTCTGGTTTTGAATTTACTCTTTTTAAATTTTTATTTATTCTTGTCTCACAAAACATCCCAACCACAGCTTTCCCTCCCTCCATGTCTCCCAATTCCTCACCACCACCCATCTTCCCCAAATCCACTCCACCCACACCCTCATTTTCCCCCAGAGAACAGCAGATCTTCCAGGGACACCAACCTACCATGGCACAAGAAGACCAGGCACAAACCCTCACATCAAGGCGGGACAAGGCAACTCTATAGGAGGCAAAGGCTCTCAAGAGCTGGCAAAAAGAGTCTGAGACACTCCCACTCCCACTGTTAAGAGTCTCTCTCTCTCTCTCTCTCTCTCTCTCTCACACACACACACACACACACACACACACACACACACACAATAATACCAATCTAAACAGCCATAACGTATATGCAGAGGACCTAGGTCAGACTTATACAGGCCCTGATTACTGCGGCAATCTTTGACTTCTCGTGTCCTTGACGCCTTTGGCTCCCACACTTCCTCCTCCTCTTCCTCCACATAGTTCCCCAAGATCAAGGGGAACCAGATGGAGACCTACAATGACTCTCTCTTTTTATGCCTAATGTTTGGCTTTGAGTTTCTGCATCCACTCTTGTCAGTTGATGGAGTAAACTCTCCAATGGCAACTGGACTAGGCACCTATCTCCGTCAGAACAGCATTAGGAATAATTTCATGGACATGCTGCTGTTGTTTATCCAGCCATGTTTGTTTCTACCCTAGGTGTCTTTCCAGGTGGACACCTGGTTCCTGGTCATCTAAGCAATGTTTGGCATGAGCCTGGGCTCCCTCTCACAGGGTGGGCCTCAATTCAGACTAGGCATTGTTTGGCAACTTCAAAATCTTTTTGGCCAGTGTTGTTCCAGTATGTCTTGGAAACACGACAGATTGTAGCTGAAGGTTTTGTGGCTGGGTTGGTGTCTTAGTTCCACCACTTAAAGCCTTGCACAGTTTACCTTTATAGGTCTGGATTATCCTCTCAGGATGATTTTTTTTTCTAGTTCCAGCCATTAAATTTACACTTTTAATGCACATTTTCATTTTCCTTCTATTTTCTTCTTTTGCTTTTTTACCTTTGTCTTTGTACTGGATATTTTTATGTCAATTTTTTTATTAACTAATTCAATTTGCATCTTAGTTATAGGTGCCTCCCTCCTCACCTCCCAGTCTCACCTTCCCTCCTGCATCTCCTCTCCCCTATTCCTTAGAAAAGGGACCCCCCTTACCCAGACACCCCAGCTCGTCTATTCACATGAGAACCGAGTTCTTCTTCCTCCCCTGTGACCTGGTAGGGAAGTCCCATCAGGCAGAAGTGATCAAAAAACTGGCAAGACAGTCCATGTCAGAGATATTCCTCACTCCCCTAACTAGTAGGCCCACATGAAACCTAAGATGCCCACCAGGCTTATCTTTGGGGGGGTCTGTGCATCGTACAATGTCTATCCTGTACTATATGACTAAAATCCACTTATAAGTGAACATATACCATGTGTGTCTTTCTGCTCTGGGTTAACTCACTCAGGATGAACTTTTCTAGTTCCATCCATTTCATTATTTCCTTGTTTTTAATATCTGAGTAGTATTCCATTGTAAATCTAAATTTCTTTATCCATTCTTCAGTTGAGGGACATCTAGGTTGTTTCAGTTTATGGCTATTACAAATAAAGCTGCTATGAACATGGTTGAACAAATGTGGATATTCGCCCTTTGTTGGGTGTAGGATTGGTGAAAATCTCCCAATCTGTAGACTGCTGCTTTGTTCTATTGATAGTGTCCTTTGCTTTACTGAAACTTCTTAGTTTTAACAGGTCCCATTTATTTGTTGTAGATCTTAGAGCCTGAGCTGTCAGTGTTCTTTTCAGGAAGTTGTCTCCTCTGCCAAAGATTTCAAGGCTCTTATTTACTTTCTCCTCCAGCAGATTTAGTGTATCTGGTTTTATGTTGAGATCTTTGCTCCACTTGGACTTGAGTTTTGTGCAGGGTGGCGAATATGGATCTATTTGCATTTTTTTTACACATAGACATCCAGTTGGAGCAGCACCATTTGTTGAAGATGCCGTCTTTTTTCCATTGTATGGTTTTTGCTCCTTTGCCAAAAAAACAGGTGTGGATAAGTATATGGGTTTCTTTCTGGGTCTTCAGTTCTATTGCATTGATCAACCAACCTATTTCTATGCCAGGACCATGAAGTATTTTTTTTATTTTAATTTTATTTTTATTAATTAAGTTTATTCACTTTGTATCCCAGATGTAGTCCCCTTCCTCATCCCCTCCCAGCCCCACCCTTCCTCCCTCTACTTCTCCTATGCCCCTCCCCAAGTTCAGTGATAGAAGAGATCCTCCTCCTTATCTGACCATAGTATATCAGGTCTCATCAGGACTGGCTTCATTGTCTTCCTCTGTGGACTGGTAAGGTTGTTTCCTGCTCAGGTAGAGGTGATCAAAGAGCCAGCCCATGAGTTCATGTCAGAGACAGTCCCTGTTCCTATTACTGAGGAATGCTCTTAGACACTGAGCTGCATGGGCTACATCTGTGCAGGGGTTCTAGGTTATTTCCATGAAGTTTTTATTACTAAGCTCCGTATATAGCTTGAGGTCAGATATGGTGGTACCTCCAGAAGTTATTTTTTTTTATAAAATATTGTTTTAGCAATTCTGGTTATTTTGTTTTTCCATATGAAGTTTAGAATTGTTCTTTCAAGGTCTGTGAAAATTTGTGTTGGTATTTTGATGGTGATTTCACTGAATCTGTAGATTGGCTTTGGTAAGATGGCCACTTTTACTATGTTAATCCTACCTAGCTATGAGCATCGGTGCTCTTTCTATCTTCTAGTATCTTCTTCAATTTCTTTCTTCAAAGACTTGAAGTTCTTGTCACACAGGTCTTTGACTTTTTTGGTTAAAGTTATACCTTGATACCTTATATTATTTGTAGCTACTGTGAAGGATGTATTTTCCCTAATTTCTTTCTTAGCTAATCTGTCATTTGTATACAGTAGAGCTACTGATTTTATTTTAATTAATCTTTTATCCAGCCACTTTGCTGAAGGGATTTATCAGCTGCAGGAGAGTTTTTTGGGGTCACTTATGCACACTACCATGTCATCTGTAAATAGTGGTACTTTAACTTCTTCCTTTCTGAATTATAACCCTTTGATCTCCTTTAGTTATCTTATTGCTCTAGCTAGAACTTCTAGTACTGTATTGACGATATATAGAGACATTGGGCAACCATTCTGTCCCTGATTTTAGTGGGATTGCTTTGAGCTTCTCTCCATTTATTTTGATATTGGCTATCAGCTTGCTATACACAACCTTTTTATGCTTAGGAACGGGCCTTGTATCCCTGATCTCTCCAAGATGGTCATCATGAAGGGATGTTGTGAATGGCTTTTTCTGCATCTAATGAGCTGACCATATGATTATTTTTTTTTTCAGTTTCTTTATATGGTAGGTTCCATTGATGGATTTTCGTTATGTTGAACCATCCCTGCATCCCTGGGATGAAGCCTGTATGATGTTGGTGGATGATGTGTTTGATGTGTTTTTAAATTCAGTTTGCAAGTCAGCTTGACACAAGCTGATCTCCTCTGAGAGGAGGAAACCTCAACTGAAAAATTCCTTTGTAAGACTGAGCTGTAGGCAAGCCTGTGGGACACTTTCTTAATTAGTGATTAATGGGAGAGGGCCCAGGCCACTATGGGTGGTGCTACCCCTGAGCTAGTGGCCCTGAGTTCCATAAGAAAGCAAGTTGATCAAGCCCAAGGGAGCAAGCCAATTAGCAGTACTCTTCCTGCATCATCTCCTCTGTCTCCAGGTTCCTGCCATGCATGAGTTCCCATACTCACTGCTTTTGATGATGAACTTTTATATGGAACTGAAAGTGAAATAAACCCTTCCTTCTTCACATTGTATTTTATTGTGGTGCTTAACATACCATCAATAGAAAGCCTGATTAAGACAGTCTTCATAAACAAAAGGAAAATCTCCAGTTCTCAGAAATGAGAACTTCTGCCTCAAGATATTATTAAATAGTCATGATTGTGTTTCCTGAACTATTTCTTGAATGCAGAAAGAAAGGCTTACTTTGTTTTTAACCCTGTGTACCATGTGAACATTTTCTATCTTAGAGAAATTACTTCACACTGTTTAATTGAGAGGATTTAAAAATACATCATAAATTTTGCCTAGTTTCACTTATACTGCCTATCCCATGTAAAAATATACTCACCTATTGTCATAATACCAATGACAATTATTTCATACCATTGGCATATGTCTAATGTTCTTTTTAAAAGCTTAAAGCATTGTCTTCTAAGATTTCCTCACAGAAATCCAATACTTTAATAAGTCTAAGTAAGCCCTAGAGTTTGTATGTTCCAAGTATAATAAATGGACGTGTCGCATAATTTCAACTGAAGACATGGAGTCAAATATTCTTTGGTTTGAGATGGCTGTTATTTAACTCTACTAGGAAAAAAAAATGCACTGGTAAAGCACAATGTTTCAAAATAATCTACTTTTCACAACACTCCTAACCCTTCAAATAAAGAGTAGTTTACTTGGGTAATGTCTATCAGTCCAGACTCCTTCTGGGGATCATTCAGGATTGCACATATGTTCCCCTTTCTCATCGTTGACGAGATGGATAAAGTTTGTCTGGGCCCTGCGAGGTATCCTAGTGGATAAAAGCACTTGCCACATAAAACTGAAAATCTCAGTTAAACCTCAGAACCCACAGTGGAAAGCACAAATTTTCAAAAGCTCTTCTCTGACGCTAACCTGCACAGCCCACCGCACGCCTACCATGGCGTGTGCATGTGATCTCTTGCTCTCTCTCTTTACCACTGCTACAATGACTGCTATGAGTAGTACTTGTCAACATCATAGTGGTAGTAATAATAAGTTTTAAAAATACAAAAATTAAACAGAGAAATAGTCAAGGGGCAGCTTCGCAAACTGAGATACTTATTCAGACCCGAACAGTATAATATAAGGCAGATAGAAATAACCAAGGGAGCACTGTTTTCGTAAAGGCGTTATGTAAACCCACAATAATCCAAAGAAAGAACAACAGCAACTGAGCATATCTTCATGTAATCCAGAAGCTTATAAAGCAGCTCATTTCTGCAGAATGGGTAGAGACTAATGAGAATGAGAGCTAAGAATTCAGTGAGAAGTCTTGTGAAGCCTTCAGTAGCTTCTGGCCCACAGCTTTGACTAGACTCTTCACTAATTACATGCTACATTACTTATTCATTTTTAGACAACTGATTTCCTCCTGTTGATCTTCTCCCTACTCTGAGCATATCGAGAAAGTAGGTTTCTGTTATCCTTATTTTACAGGGCACAGGGGAGGGAAAGTCTTGTATATAATTGAACATGTTCTCAAGGCTACCTATATAAGTAGTAGGTAGGACTGATCATGTCATTTATGTTTGGCTCCTGAAGCCAGCTCTTTCCTTCCATGCCCACTGGCTACAAGCAAGTGTGAGGTTCAGAATATTTAACACGTCATTGTATTTAACTTTGTTTATTGTTCATCAGATTCACTAGCTATCTATTAGGCTAGAAAACATTAACAAAAGAAGGCAACATGAGGTTAAGAATGTAAATACAAGCTGTGCTGATCCAGTTGAAACATGAAGGAAGATGTTACCCAGAGTATTGTAAGCAAGATCACTGTCACAAAAGGAGCAGCGTGATCTCAATTCTCCCAAAGAGTGAGGTCAGAGACTTTTAAACGCTAGGTTTATATAGTAGAGAAGAATTAGGAGCACCAGGAGGGGATGTTGACCAGTATGCTAATCTGTGATTGCTAATAGTGCCTTATTAGACTGCACCTTGCTACAGAGACTAGAAGATTCCAGTATTTGTGCATGATCACTTTTTAAAGAGGTGACAATCCGATTATTAAGAAAGATATTCTTGGGTTGTTGAAGACGTCCATTTAAAGGACAGAGAAGTTAAAATTATAAGCTGTATGAAAAGAGTTCTTAAAATATTTACTCAGAAAGAAATCCAACAACATGAATGTGGTAGAGATGGGGACTCTGATGACTTGCTTTTGACCAATGTTCATGATTAAATATTTTAAATACCAGACTGTGAGCTACTTGAGCTATATACTTTTATCTAATTTTCCTTTGTGTGATTATGGCATATAGCTCTCTCCATGCTAATTTCAGTTGTTCAAAAATGAATTCCATAGCAGAATGAAAGTGGAATGAATACAGAAATTGTGGTACATTGACACAATGGAATACTATTCAGCAACTGAAAACAGGAAATCATGAAATTTGCAGGCAAATGGTGAGAACTAGAAAAGATCATCCTGAGTGAGGAATTCCAGAAGCAGAAATACACACATGGTATATACTAACTTAGAAGTGGATATTAGACATATAATATAGGATAATCATATTAAAATCTGTACACCTAAAGAAGCTAAGTAAGAAAGAGGACCCTAATAAGATGATCAATCCTCATTCAGAAAGGCAAATGAGATAGACACTGGAAGAAGGAAAAAACAGGAAACAGAGGGCCTCTGAAAGACTCTACCCAGCAGTGTATCAAAGCAGATGCTGAGACTCATAGCCAAACTTTGGGCAGAGTGCAGGGAATCTTATGAAAGAAGGGGGAGATAGAAAGACCTGGAAGGGTCAGGAGCTCCACAAAGAGAGTAACAGATTCAAAAATTCTGGGCCCAGGGGTCTTTTCTGAGGCTGATACTCCTATGAAGGACCATTCATGGAGATAACCTAGAAACCCTGCACTGATGTAACCCATAGCAGCTCAATGTCCAAGTGGGTACCCTAGTAAGGGGAACAGGGGCTGGCTCTGATATGAATTCAGTGGCTGGCACTTTAAGGGGTAGCCTTACCAGACCACAGAGGAAAACAATCGAGCCAGTCCTGATGAGACATGATAGGCCAGGGTCAGATGGAAGGGAGAAGGACCTCCCCTATCAGTGGATTGGGGGAAGGGCATGGGAGGAGAAGAGGAAAGGAGGGCAGGATTGGGAGGGGATTAGAAAAGGGCTACAGCTGGAGTGCAAAGTGAATAAATTTTAATAAAAAATAAATTTAAAAAGGAATAAATGCATTATAGTTTTACCCTAATTCTATTAGATGGCAACATTTTTTTAAATATATTTTTCTTTCCAACAAAAGAGGTTCAAGTCTGTAATTATGTCTTTTTATATTACAAGCTGGGCGAATGACAGGATTTCCTAGATGTATTTGTCACAGGGAACTATGTGTGCAAATCTCTTCCCTGCTGGGGAGAAGCTGCCATCCCATGGGCAGATGAGTTGGAAAGATATCAGCAGTAGCTTCTCCTCCTATTCCACTTGCTTTGCTTGTATTGCAAATAACTGAAAATGCGTGTAGCAAAAACACAGCTGAACGTCACAAAGCCTGTGACGTGCTGTCATTATATTTTCTCTTTAAGATAGTAATCTTTTGCAACTTATTCTAAATGGGGGAAAAACTGAGTAGATTACTTACCTCTATTTTCTTGCAATAAGGGCTACTTATTTTGAAAGTCATCTGTTCTTTCTCTGAAATAAATATTTGAGTTAGTTTTCTGGGTTTTATTTTCTAAATTTGTAACTTCCCTTCCACAGGAGCCTCACATATTACTTCTCAACTAATAAGGTTGGGAACCACTGCACCCCATAATTATAACTTTTCTTGTACACTTATTTTTAAGTGAATGGGTTCAATTGGAGAAACATTTTTAAAATCTGTGTTTTACCCAACAGGCAATCGAAGCAGATGCTAAGACTCACAGCCAAACTTTGGGCAGAGTTCAGGGAGTCTCATGGAACAGGGGCAGGAAAGTGGGGAGGGATAGAAGGACATGGAAGGGATGCCCCACAAGGAGACTGACAAAGCTAAAAAAAATCTGAGCCCAGGGAGTCCTGCAGAGACTGATGCTCTAATCAAGGGGCACACATGGAGAGGACCTAGACCCCTTGCTCAGATGTAACCAATTGGCAGCTCAGTCTCCATGTGGATTCTGGAGTAAAGGGAGCAGGGGCTGTCTATGTCATGAACTCAGTTGCCTGCTCTTTGATCACTTGCCCCTGGTGATATGGCCTTAATAGGCCACAGAGGAAGGGGATCCAGGCAGTCCTGATGAGACTTAAGCTATGGGCAAATGACAAAGGAAAAGAACTCCCCCTTTCAATGGACTAGGGGAAAGGGAGGGGGGGGAAGAGGGAGGAAGAGTGGGACTGGGAGGAGTTGGTGGAGTGGGGTTAAACTGGGATATATAATGAATAAATTGTGAAAAAAGTAAAAAAATAAATTAAAAAAAGCTGTCTTTTAGTAATACTGACATTATCTAAAGAGCAGTAAAAATAAGTAAATGATATAACACCCCCCCACCCCAAATGATACAGGAGACAAATATATAACAGAAGAGAGGGAATAAGCCCATGACTCATTGAGAACATGAGGAAAAACAGGCAAGTTGTGCAAAGGGTTAAGTTATTAAAATTACACAAACCAGGAGAAGAGTCCCCACCATTTACATTTATTTTATTTTCTAGGAAAGAAGATTTTTTTTATCTGTTTATTTACTTTACATTCCGATTGTACCTACTCCCTCCACTCCTCCACATTCCATGCTCCCTCTTCCTCTAATCCCCCCTCCCCTACTCCTCATAAAGGGGAGCCTCCCTCTTACTACCTCATCCCAGCACATCAAGTCCCATCAGAATTGAACATATCCTCTTCCACCGTGGCCTGGAGAGGCAGCCCCTCCAGGGGAAAGTGATTGAAAAGCAGGCAACAGAGTCCATGTCAGAGGCAGCCCATGCTATCCTTATGAGGGAATCCACATGAAGATCGAGCTTCTACTTCTATCTGCAGGCCCTAGGTCCAGTCCATGCATGGTCCTTGGTCGGTGCTTCAAGCTCCACAAGCCCTCCTCCTGTCCTCTTTGGGTCCTTCTATCCTTTTCCCCGACTCTTCCTCAAGACTCCCTGTGCTCCATTCAGTGTTTGGCTGTGAGTCTCAGCATCTGTTTTGAACCACTGCTGGGCGGAGTCTCTTCAGCCGGCAACTACGCTATGTTTCTGTGTGCGAGCAAAGCAGAGCATCATTAATACTGTCAGGAGTTGGCTCTCTCCAATGGGTTGGATCTCAGGTTGAGACAGGCATTGGTTGGCCTTTCCCTCAATCTCTGCTCATCTTTATCCCTGCACATCTTGAAGGCAGGATAAATTTGGGGTTGGACATTTTGTGGGTGGGTTGGTGTTCTCCTCCCTCCACTAGGAGTCCAGTGTAATTAGAGGGTGGCCTCTTCAGTCTTCATGGACCCTGCTACTAGGAGTCTCAGTTAGAGTCACCCCCATATCCTCCCAGGAGCCTTCCTTGTAGAACTCCAGCTTGTCACAGAGATGACTTACCCATTGTTTCTTCTCCTATAAGGAATCTTCTTTCTCCTGCTCTCCTCAGGGTCTCCACCCTCATTTCTCTCCACACTCCCTCATCTACTCATTCCTCTCTTTAAGCCATTCCACCACCGCCTATTCTATTTTCCCCTTCTGAATAAGATTTAAAGATCCTCACTTTGCCCCTCCTTGTTACTTATCTTCTTTGGGTATGTGAATTATAGTATGATTATCCTGAACCATATGGCTAAAATCTGCTTATAAGTGAGTATATACCGTGCCTGTCTTTCTGGGTCTGGGTTATTTTACTTAGGATGATATTTTCTAGTTCCATCCATTTGCCTGCAAATTTCATAATGTCCTTGTTTTTTAATAGCTGGGGAGAATTCCATTCTATAAATGTACCACAGTCTCTTTATCCATTCTTTGGTTGAGGAACATCTTTGTTTCAAGCTCCTGGCTATTCTGAATAAAGCTGCTATGAACTTGGTTGAGCAAATGTCCTTGTTGTATGGTGAAGCATCTTTTCGATATATGCCTAGGAGTAGTATTGCTAAGTCTTGAGGTAGAGCTATTCCTAGTTTTCTGAGAAAGCCCCAGATTACTTTCCAACGTGGTTGTTCAAGTTTGTATTCCCACCAGCAATGGAGGAGTATTCTGCAGAGATGGAATTTTAAAACTACCTCTAACATCAAAAGGGCCAGAACAGGTTGATAGTGAAAAGCCACATGACTCTCTTTCTACTGCTGTTTTGAATCCTTGTTAAAATACATTAAACCCACACTAAGAAAATGTATGCTTTTGGACTGTATCCTTCTTGAACTTTTTGGAGAAAAAAGATACACCCCTACGATGAGAAATTGTTTTCCAGAGCAGAGGCAACCACATATTAAGAACATGAGGCTATGTCCACAATCTGAGTAAAGGATTCAGAAACATTTTTGGGGGCTAATTGGTTAAATATTTTCAGATCAGCAGTTCAGGAATTAAACTTCCTTTTGGCTTCCTTATTTAGGGCACATCTACGGATAAAGTAAAAAAATAAAAAATAAAAAAAAAAATAAACAGACAAGAGACACCCTTATGTATGACCCCATTACCTCCATAGAACTTTGTTTTCCTAAGCAACAATGCATATATTGACCTGAAATTGGGCCTAAAGCATATATCCTGTTTGTTTGCCTGAGATATTGCTAGCTATGGTTTGACTCTTTTTGTTGTTGAGGCTATGTAGCCCAGGCTGGCCTGGTAATCACTGTGTAGACTAGGCTAGCTTCATACTCACATATATCAGCCTGCATTACCTCCAGAGTGCTGGGGTTAAAAACATGAGCCACTCTACCTGGCCATTACCTACTGTTTCCCGTTTGATGAAAATTCCAGAAAAGTGAGAGCTGAGAAGATGGCTCAGTGAATTTTATCCGAAATATCAATATAAAACCTGGGTGTGGAAAGATTTGTTTTCAGTCTCAGTACTAAAGCAGCTGAGGCAGGAAGATTGTGATGCTCAGTGGCCTAGTGAGAGACCCTGTCTCAAAGCACAAGTAGTACAGTGCCTGAGAAATGTACCTTGAGTTGAGTTCTGGCTTCCCCCTACAACCACACATGCACACACATGTGAAAGCACAGGCACACACAATTCTCCAGAAATGAGGAAACTTTTGGAATCGAGCTAGGCCAGATTAATGAAGTTTAGTTTTTCTTGATGTTTGCTGAGAGAAAAAATCATGTGATAGATATCTATTCATATACCATACTAATGTTGCTAATGAAGTTCCAATGGTGGTCTTCAGCGTGACCTAAGGAAGAGACTGCATTAACTATTGATCAGCTGAACTGTGCCTTTCAGCAAAACTCTTCCTGTTACCTAGTTATATTTAGATTAGGTGAAGTTTGAGTATAAATGCCATCCATTAACACATTTCTTTACCTAAATTTCTAGGAATCCTAAAATTATTCCTGAACATAGAACATATTTTAATTTAACTGTTGTGGTTATATTCATATTTAGTATTGATTTATCTTTTAGTTAAGCAGTGATTAGCCCTAAACCAGCTGTTGTATACCCAAATCACCACACAGAGACTGGAGTTTATTTAATTAATCTAGAACAAAATGCTGGGCAAGAGTTATTCCATCCTAAACCTCCAAGCCCACATAGTTTCCTACCATTCAGATTTGACATATAATGGATACGTGCTATTAGTCATATCTTAGGTCTGGTCCATCTTTCCACGTGGTTCCAAGACCTCTCCTGCCAATTCTCTCTTCTCCTCTTCCTGCTCGCTTCCTTCTCCTCCCCTCTGGACCAGGATGCCCCACCCTATATTCTCTATTGCACAGCATTGGCAGGTTTTTTTAATTGACAATATAGTGAACAAATGGTGGCATGCTTACAAACTTGAGACAGATGATGCTTAGAATAAGCATCACAATGCAGTGTCCGGATTAAAACCAGATAGTGGGGTAGAAAAATCAGCATTTGAAAGAACAAGGGTAAATTGTACACATTCCAAAGTAATGTTATTCCAACATTTAACATTAAAATTCTCAAATATTAGCTGGGTATAATGGTGCAAAATTTTTATCCCAGCATTGAGGAGGCAGAGGCAGGCCTAGCTCTGTGACATTGAGGCCAACCTGTTCTGCACTAAAGTTCCAGGAGAGCCAAGGTTATAAAGTCAGACCCTAGTTAAAAAAAAATAATAATAATAATAAAAAGAAAGAGGAAGATTCTCAAACATTAATTTGAATTTGTTGTGTAGAAGATTAAATAGATTATATTGTTTCTGCCTTAGAAACAATGTTATCATTACTAAAATCGGATCTACTGGTATTTAATGGATGTCAGTTCAGGGAGCTAGTTAAGAATCAAAGCAGAAAATCTTTATTGTGGCATTAAATCAATCCATAGCTTCAGAATTCATTATGCTAAGCATTTTAGTAATTAAAGAGCACTTAAATGAAACACATGTGGAGAAATTAAAACTTAATTTCAAAAGCTGCAGTTTCTAATGGCATCTTAATGGAGATATATATACATAAAATGCACCCCATGAAAAACTGTGCAGTTTGGGCACCACGTAGTCTGATACAAAAATTACTAGTGCCACCTATGTGTCAAAACTAGAATTACAAAAGCTGTTTAATTTCAGTAGAAATAATGATTTAATACAACAAATCTATAAGTGTTATTTACAGATACTTTAACTTATACATTGTAAATGTCTTATGCCATTTCTATTGAAATATTCTTCTTTAAAGCCTAGTAATAATAATTTTAAAATAATTTCTTATTTACTACTTAATGTAATTTATCATTCAGTAACACCAGATATTTTAAACAGTGTGGTTCTCATTGAAACATTAGGCACCTAGGGTCAGATGGAAGGGGAGGAGGACCTCCCCTATCAGTGGACTTGGAGAGGGGCATAGGTGGAGATGAGGGAAGGAGGTTGGGATTGGGAGGGAATGAGGGAGCAGGCTACAGCTGGGACACAAAGTGAATAAACTGTAATTGATATAAAAAATAAAAAGTTAATTTAAAAACATTATGCACAGCCTTCCAAGGATATATTTTAATGCCATGACCCCCACCAACCAAATATGTCAGAAGCTGGGCAGAGTGGTGGCATACTATGGGTGTCTATCAGTATCTTTCAGAATTATTCTAAATTATTAGCAGACAGTAAATTTGTGGATAATGCTTTGAAACTAGTAGGTTAGTTCAGAGTTATGGCTGGTCTTCAGTAAAAATCAGAAGCAGGAGATGACAGAACATCTAATGTCTTTGTCGTTTATCCCTCGAGAGTCCTCAGGGAAGAATCACTCCCCAAAATGCACCCACCCCTACAAGGGTACTGTACCGACAGTCTCTCAGACAGGAAAATAAATAGTCAAAACTATTTGAGTAAGAAAAACATGAAAAATGCTTTCTTAATGTTATATAATATAATCTGGCTAGCTGAAGCTTGGAGTGCGGTTAAAGTTTGCAGCCAAGGCCATCTGATGAAGGAACACAAGACCAGCTGATTGCAATTCTTCACTTTATGTCAGAGGTGGCAGAGTTATAGCTCAGAGACTCCATTGCTCATAGAATGACTGACTAATGAAGTTCCATGATCACCAGGTGCCTGACATAAAATGCCGATATAACATATAGACTCTAGACTGGAGAACGTGACAATCCAAGAGGAGGCGAACTGGACACTCTACAGTGGCAGCGGATGCTGTATGACTGAATTCCCGATTGAATTCCCCTGTTGAGATGTGTCCAGAGCTCTGAGGAGGAGGTGGTCATTGTGAGCACTGGTCACTAAGGGATTGGGCACAGAGGCTTTAAAGGGACCGATTTTCATTTTACAATGTTGAGTACAGAGTTCTCTGGAAGCAGTGATAAATCTGAAAAGATCTAGAAAGATAAATGCCAGGAGAATGTGATGTTGTCGTACCAAAGCTGGGGGAGCATACGGGGGAATATTAAAGAATAATTCATTTTCTTCAGAGAGTAAAGCTAAGTCCTCCAAATACATAAATTTCACCAAAATAATTTATTAATGGCAGACACCCTGGAATGTGCTACAGGCAATTGCATGTAAGTAATGCATATTGCTCCTGTCATATGTACAGCGTTTGTTACGGCTCACCTCAAAGCTTCTCCTACACAATTCTCACACCCTGTGGAACCATAAAGGAAAGTTAGCAATAGATATGTACTGGAAACAGAACTGGCTGAGTAGTCACTAACAGTCATAGATCATGGGATTCTCTGCCAAAGGCATCCTTCCCTGGTAGGATGTCTCTTACCAGCATTCAGGAAAATGATCGGCCTGGTACTGTGAAAACCAATACTATCACATTAGTCAATAGACCAACACTAAATGCGACCCATGAACACGTGTTGAACATTATTAGCTTTGCATCTCATCCCAATTTGTTCTCCATCTCAAAGAGGTGATAAATCTGAAGAACATTTTACACTTTGATTTTTTTTTTGTTGTTGTTGTTTTGTTTTGCAAACAGTGAGCCTCCCGGTGTGTTTTGATTTGTGTGAGCAGTGAGATCACAGACAATGACAAACCAGGGGACCTCTCTCAAGGATTTTTTGTTTCTTTGCCCAGTAGTAGGCATAGACTTCCTGTCTTGTAACCTGAAATTCAAAGCAGCCTGTGTTTCCTCACAATTTGAGAAATCCACAGCTTGGTAAGAATGTGGTTTTATAATTCTTGGCTATTGCTCTTTTATTTAAAAAGTTGGTTCCACTGGGGATTGAGTTGCTCCGTTAAGTGTCTTTAAAATGTGGTTTGTATAATGGTGGTTTCCGTCTTGGTGGGACTTCAGTTAAGCTGTTCTGTGAGGGGGAGGGACCCCTAGCTGTGCCTTACATTGGGATATTTACCCTGAGCTCTCTCGCATTGTAAATTCAGCTCCCAGCTGGGGATTCAGCTTCAATAAAATGTTATTGAAATTTACTTTTCCTCCCCCCTCTGGTAGATTCCAACATTTCTCTTGATTGCAGGAATAATGCAGTTAGAGCATTTTGAAAACAATATGAACTATCTAAGTGCTTTCTAAAACCGGCATTATTTCTCCTATGGTTGAAACTCTCTGAGAGGTGACAGGGAATAAAGACTTTTTACTAGCATCTAACTTGTGCCCTGTGTCACAGAGTGAAGGCTGAGGCCGGCACAGTGACCCTCTGAGAAGCTTGCTGGAAGCTTATTTTTTCTCTCTGTCAGTGGATAAAAACCTCCTGCCAGCACGAACACAGGTAGATGCTACATGGAAAATCACAGCCCCAAACAGGCTACAGAGACTGAGCTAATCCACCAAGAATAAAGAAAAACAGATGAAGTGATAGAACACTAAAGGATACGAGTATGCTGCAGGGCTGTGCTATGAAGATTATTTCAGTGTTGAGTGTGGGTCTGCTTGGAGCCTGTCATCCCCACTCTCAGAAGCCTGAGGCAAGAGGATTGCCATAGATTTTCGGGCAGCCTGAGCTATGTAATAAGTGAATCTGTATTTAAAACAAAACAAAAAAGAAAAAGAAAAACCCAGGGGACTGGGGAGATGGCACAGTAGATAAAATATGCTCATACAAGGACCTGAGTTCGGATCTCCAGCTTCCGTGTAAAAATTGGATGTGCCCACTGGGGACAGAGACGAGCGCTTTCTAGACGCTTACTAGCTGGGCAAGCCAGTCTTTGAGCCCCAGATTGACAGTCTCATAGAAAAGAGAGAGAGAGGTGAAGAGACCAGGTGTTGAATTCTGACCTTCACACATACACACAAACGTAAGTACATAAAATCATTTCAGGATCCTGTGGTCTGTCTTAACTGTTTTCATGCATGATCTGGCTTTGACAAGTGGCTTAAAAGATAAGAAAGTTTAGCACTTTTGTTCATAGGAGAGCCACATATTTATACAGTATATCTATTAAAATGTTAGAAGGTTCCTAATAATATTACCAAGCTCCTCTTTAAAATTAATATATATATTAATATATAATATATATTATATGTGTTATTAAATATACATATTTATGTGTTAGTGCTCTGCATTAGATTAAGGCTGCTGGTTAAAGTAAATACATGAATTATTACTTTTAGTTTTATTGTCCTATACCACATTTTCATATACAGTCAAATTTAAATTTCCATGTAGATAAAAGAGTATTTTCTCACTTTAAATAGCCTGGTTCAGCCACTGGCACCACAGAAAAATCACTGTGATAAATTGTCTTGACCTGGGCCCTCTCCTCTCTCCTTGTTGTTGGCTGATCATCAGCCCATCCTCAAATTCTACAGCAAGCACTGAGCATGAGCTCCCAGAAGGGGCAAAGCCAGTGTGACTCATAGGCTCATTTTCCTATACACCCAGGCTGAGAAAACTAGTCTCCAATGTCTATGGAAGCCACAAGGGACCCCAGAGGTCCTCACCAGTGTCACCATGGCCAGGTGTTTAGGGATAGTGTTATTTTTGACATTTATAGGCAATGTTAAAGACTGTGAGGAAAAGCTCTCCGATATGATGTGTAAAGTGTCCTCTAATGGCGTAGGATCGTGGTCAGCCAGAGGAGCTTTCCATTATTCTCAAGTTCCTTAATTGGGCAGCTGCCTACTTTAGCCACTCAAATTTAATCACCCACTCCTCCTCTGCTACAGGAAATCAGTGTGGAGAAGAAGGAAGTACTCATTTAACTGCTGGGTAATCAGAAAATCTTATCAGTAATCAGAAGTTGGCTGTAAGGTAATTTGGGAACAAAATGACTGATTCTTTTGGGGACTCGGGTTACCTAGCTCATAATAAATTTAGCTCCCACACTATCTCATCGGAGCAAAAAGTCACACCTGGATAGGCACAGAGACATCCATAAAAATAGTGTGCATGGGTGCTTTATCTAGAAATGCTAAGATGTTATATCACTAAACCCATCTTCTACAGGGCACTCCCTAGAGTTGGAGCCGTAATAAGCTAGGGCCTAAATGTGCATATTATGTTACTCTGTCCTCCAAACTCCCCAAATGCTTGTTGCTGTTTAGATGTTTATGGGGAGATTTATAGATTTGTGTGCTAATGAGTTTATTTTTAAAGCCAGTAAATGATCAATGTAATTATCTATAATTTCCAATTAAATTTTCATTAAGGTTATGTATAAGTAAAACTACCGCAAAGTATTTGACGTGACATAAAATAGCACCACCTAGAAATATAAAATAAAATCTAGGCTGTATTGAAATTGTTAAGAAAAGCACAAAAACAACTGTAAGTTGATCCCAAGTTAGCTTCTCTGGAAGGTTAAATGAAGTAAATTCTCAGTGCTCAGTAATGTCCGTCTTAGTGACTATGAAAACAATGACAAACCCTCAGGCAGCAAACACCACCACATTTTCAAAACTGTAATGTAAAATTTAGGTGTAGTATAAAATAACATTTTTCTTAAAACAGGAGATTAATATCACTATGTTAATATGACTATGGATTGGCATTCTTATAGACATACATCACATTTAATTCCACAAGAATGCCAGACTGTAGCCATATTAACATAATACTAGTGATCTATGCAGAGGTAGATGCACAAGTGTAGATGCATATACACGTGAATTGCCCCGTGCAGAAACAATGCATTAACTGGCGTTGGGTAATGGTGGGTGAGTTTTATAGCTTTTCCCTTTGTATTCTTTACAGTGATTACATGTTTAGAAGAGGCAGTGAGGTACAATAGTACAGAATAGTGGTTCTTAAAGATTAATATACATTATAAACACCAAGAGGCCATGTTAAATAATAGCTTCTAGATTGAAAGTCCTCCTTAGAATCCTGCTTGAGTAGAGAAGGTGGCGTGAGAAGAATTATTTATTTATTTATTTATTTATTTATTTATTTATTATAATTTATTCACTTTGTATCCCAGCTGTATCCCTTTTCTAATCCCCTCCCAATCCTGCCCTCCCTTCCTCTTCTCCTCCCATGTCCCTCCCCAAGTCCACTGATACGGGAGGTCCTTCTCCTATCCCTCTGACCCTAACCTCTCAGGTCTCATCAGGACTGGCTACATTATCTTTCTCTGTGGCCTGGTAAGGCTTCCCCCACTCCCCAGGGGGAGGTGATCAAAGATACTAAATGCTGCAGTTCCAGAAGTCAAAATCTTCAGAGCCTCCAGTTGACAGCACACTTTTAGTCAGCAACTAACTTCTCAGAGCTCTTGAGTCTCTTCATATCTACGAAAGATGATGAAATACTTTCTTCAGAGAGATATTGGAAGATTAATGAAAGCATTCAGCTTGTGAAAGCATTATTTAGTAGATGCATAGTAGTTTTGATAATTTGACAACACAATTCTATTCTTATTCTTCTGTGTAATAATCAGATAATAACAAATATTACACTTTTAAACTGGAAACTAATTAACCAATAAACTGCCAGGATGGTAGCATTAATAGCCTTTACTCAAGCCAAAGTCTTCTGTTCCTCAAAGTATTAGACTTTATGGAATGCAGCTCTGTGCTCCCCAAACCAGTGCAGTCACCAATTACACTGGATGGAGAACATGGGTATGTTTGTATATGTCAAAATACACCTGAATTCAAATGCTAAATTGGAAAATTAAAATTATCATCTCACTGTCTTTTATGATTTCATATAAATGGTGCTTGGTTTGCGTTTTTAGAATTATAGCTACTGAAAATTTTTCAAATAGCACATCTGGTTTCATTATGTTTCCTCTTTAAATTGTAACATGAGGAAGGATTAGAGATCAAGTTGCAGTTTTAAAAACACCCTCCCACACAGATTTTTTTAATGTAGTCTTAGTATTTTAAAATAAAATCAACAAATCTTTAATAGCTATATAACTGTATGTTCTATATTTCTACTATGCAAGTGATTCTGAATCAACATCCAGGTATAATAGATTTCAGTGTAGGCTCATGGTCCCATTGAAAACAGAAGAATGTATTTTTCTCTTGCAGTCCACCTGAGAGTTCAATATTTTTATCAGAAACCATTAGAGTTTTTAAATCAATGCCCAAGCGGTCAAGACTTAATTTGCTCTACACAAAAATCTTGTGATTGCCAACAATAAAGAATACACGGAAGTGATTGTATATATGCATCCTTTTGTGAGTGCAGTGTGGGTTCAGAAAGTACAAGAGTTATTGGACTTTAATGAAACCTTTTAAAGTTAACTTCAAATGTCTGTCCTCCAGCAATGAATTAGGGACAAATTTAAGTAAACTCAGATGCTAGGATGAGTCTAGTGCTAACTGTCATTTACATATTAATCTCTAGGCAACAAAAAGCAATCCTTACCTTCCATAATATTCAACAGAAGTACCAAGAGTTTCCAACTGTGTTCCAAAAAAAAAAAAAAAAAAGGACCCAGGACAGTCAAGCCATAGAGCCTAGCTCACAGGTCGGTAGATTCCCATACTTTATCATTTTGGTAAGGATGCACTTAAAGTCTGGAGTATGGGGAGGAGTAAAACCACTAGCTTGGTTGCTCCAAATGAAAATAAAAAGAGAAATGGGAAGGTGCTGGGGTTATAGAATTTCCTTACAGGACCTGTTCCCAGTTACCTACCAGCCTCTCAGTAGGTCCTGCTACACATAGTGGAGTCTCCACTGCCTCCAACAGCATCAAGCCGGCCACCAAGCTGGGCATGGAAGAAACATTTAAGATCCAAACTATCGCTCTATCTCTCAAGGTCTGTAAGTGAGGAAAATGAAAATATGACTAAATTCAAAGCTACACAATTTCTTCCTATTTCCACATACTTAACACCCATTAACATAGATGTTTAAATACACAGGGAATTGGCAATCGTATGGACATGTATTGCTGTGGGCAATGTTGTTGGTGGTTTTATATTGGGCCATGTGATTTCCTTTGGCTGGTTATACTTAGAGATGTTGATGGAATTAATTTTGCCACAAAATATATTAAGATAATATTAGGAGAAGGACTTTACTGACAGTGGAAAGATGAAATGCCAGAGCAGAGGCAAGGATGTGGACCCCTAAAGTACTAAAGAGTATTTAGGGCCAGTAAATATAGATCAGTGTGAATGAGAAATGAAGAAGTGTGTAAGAAAGGTAAGTGTAGGGGAGGAGGCCCTCCCCAATCAGTGGACTTGGAAAGGGGCAGGGAGGAGATGAGGGAGGGAGGGTTTGGGAAGGAATGAGAGAGCAGATACAGAGTTAATAAAATGTAACTAATAATAAAAAAATAAAATAAAAAAAAGAAAGATAAGTATCTGGTAGCTTCTGAGAGTTGCTTCAACCCCTCAGCTTCCTTCTGGCCTACCTTTGATTGGTTATTAACCTCAATGATAATGAACAGCTCTATAATGAACTGTGACCATATTCTAAGCTCTGGTTCATAAACACCCATTATAGAATCACTCTAGATTTCTCTTTTAATTCTCTTACTGTTTTGCCAGTTGCACCTGCTTGTTGTATACCAATTTAGAATATAAGCACTTAGAGAACAAGGACTATGTTTTGCCCTCGTTTAAATCTTTAATAAAACTTGACACAGAGAATTCTAAGCATTCAGTTAAGCTTAGTTGAGTTAATGAGTTCGTGGGGCACAAGAATATTAACTTCTTTGATAAAAGGCAGCTCATTATCATTTTTAAATCATTCTGCTACAGTCTATTATCAAAATAAAGTTCTTAGATTGCATTTAAATTATTTTATATTTTTTTGTATTTAAATACTTTTTTATTGCCAATACAATCTTTGTTTATAGAACATTATCTATAAACATATAAACATACGATGTACCCTCCTTGGTCAATTGCAGTTTAAGACCTCTTTTTTTATTATTTGTCGTTACTTGCATATATGTCTATGCAAATACATATAATCAGTTTGGTCTGTGTAACGTCACCTCTATGTGTGTTTTTAGGGCTGACCTTTTGGTATTGGATAACCAGTTGGACTCTTCTTTTCCCTGGGAAAGAGTATTTTTCCCACTGTCAGCATTCCCTAGTTGCCTGTAGTTCTTTGTGTAGGGCTGGAGCCTCTTTGGTTTTCTTCCATCTTCTTTGGCACGTCTCTTGGTGTTCTTTGTTGAGCTCATGTTTAAGCAGTCATGATGGTGGGGCTTTATAAATTACAAGGTAGCTTCTGAAATTACAAGGAGACACATCACATATAAAAACCCCTGATCTTCTGGCTCATAAAATTTTTCTGCCTCTTCTGCAATGTTCTCTGAGCCTAAGGTGCAGGAGTGTTTTGTAGATTATTGTTTGAGATCAGATCAGGTTTCACTGTTTCACATTTGGCTTGGCTATGGTTTTCTGTAACAGTGTCAAGTTGTTACAAAGATAAGTTTTCTTCCTTTCTTTTTTTTCTTATTTATTTGTTTATTTGTTTGTTTGTTTTACAATTTATTCATTTTCTATTCCAGCTGTAGCTCCTCCCTTGTGCCCTCCCAATCCCACACTCCCTCCCGCTTCTCTTAAGGGGGCATGGGAGAAGAGGATGTCTTGATCAGGGCTGAGGACTACACTTATCTGCGACTATGAGGGCAAATATTTAAATTGTTGTCAGGAATCATTCTGGCTTAGAAAAGTGGTGGTTGTAGATTCTCCTACATGGTCCATGACTTCACTAACCTCTGAGCAGTTGGCAGTTTTCAGCAATATGCTAAATATTGTCTCCAAAATGAATGACACAAAATCTTGTAGCACCTTTCTTTCCTACTTCTTTTCATTAGCTTTGTGAGATGACATACAAACTAATCAATGTCAACACGGAACTTCTATCCATAAGCTGTCTTATGACTGCCTCAGTGGAGACCACCACATTTTCAGAAATATCTATGGAAATGAAAATCACTGTGTTAAATGAAATAAGCCAGACTCAGAAAATTAAGAGCACATGTTTTCTCACATATGTATTCTAGTCTTTAATTTTAACATATGTATATAGATATATGCGGGTCTGTGTATGAGCCTAAGTGATTAAACCAGAAAGGAGACTATGAGATGGATTGAAGACATATTAAGGCTGACAGAGGAACAATTGAAATATGTCTCTTCAAAACTAAAATGGGAAGAAATATAACCAGTTACTAAAATTTGTATTAAGAAAAACATTAATAGCAGCATCTTAGATTCTTCCACAGCCTGATAAGCTACACATGGATTATCTTGATTACTTAGATCTAAACATCATCTACTTAATGAAATTGCTACTGATTATGGGATATATAAATCAAATACACAAACATGCATCATGACACTTCTCATCAACTCTGTATAAGAATAAAACAGAACTTGAATTATTGCCACAAAAAAAAAATTCATTCTTATTTGTTAGGACTATTTTAACCAAGCCAAAAATCTCAGTTCATATGTTCCTGTGCCTCATATTGGACCAGAATTAAACTGGCTTCTTCTCCTGATCATATTGGCAGACTGAGTTAGCAAGAGAGAAGTGAGGGCTTTTCATAAATGTACGGATTAATCACTTCTTAATACTTTAGTTAATTAAAAAATTGGTAATATTAGCTGTACCTAGATAAAATAGCATATCCATATGGTAGGTAGAAAATTACTCTACAAAATAATCACGGTCTTGATGTAACAAGTGAAAAGGAATTGCATGATGTTTCTTGGTACTTTGTGGCTGATTACTCCCGAGGCCTACAGCTGCTGATATGCTTTAAAATTATTGAGCAATGAAGCAAATATCTTATGGAATGTGTTCTCTTCATTTTGCATAAACTGCATCCAAATCATATTCTCTATTTTCTTCTCAGTGGCAAAAAAAATAAAAGATAATCACAATTAAGGTAAAGTCACTTTTGTCTTCACAGTCATTCAATGTTTCTTTGGTTTCTTGATACTGAAAGAGACTGATCTAGAGTCCCCACTGAGAGCATTCTAGAGGGGTAGGGCCTGCAGTTCTAACTGCATACAAACTAAAGTCAAGTGATATAGAGACTGCCTGTTTGCTGACTGCCCTAGATGCACTTCCCTGGAAGGGCGTCTATGAGTGTGTCAATATAGCATAATATTGAGAGTTTGAGCACATGGTGTTTCAATTCTGTGGTCAGTTCCTACCGAAATGATCAGCTGTTTAAGAGACTTGCAAATTCCCTCATCTGTCAAGTAGGTGTTAAGCATGCTACTTTTTCGACTTGCTGTGAGAATGAAATGAGTCGACATATGTAATTTTCTTTTGAAATGGCCTAAACTAAAGTGATTTCTCAGAAATGTAGCCAGTTTGAAGAGGAAAGAACCCCCCCTAGAAAAGGTGAGCAGATGAGTAAAATGTGATGATTAACATTATGGAAAATAATCCCATTATATTATTTCAAGAAAAATTTAAATGTTTTGAGACACTGGGAGAAACTCATACACACACACACACATACACACACACACACACACACACACACACACACACACACACACCACAATCCTCCAATGGAATGTTTCTTCTGTAACTGAATAATTAAATGAACACTGATTATTTCAGATGGAAAAGGCCCCTTATGTTGGCCTAGATTTTAGAAATAGCGCTGTAGAAAAAAAGAACCTGCAATACTTTGTTTGTGTCTCTATTATAATTTTCACACAGGTGAGAACTGTCAAGTACCATCCCCCCTGCCAAATGTGGAGTTCTTTGAGGAAAAGGCATGCATTTTAGCTGCCTGCGTCTCAACTTTTGATGTATTTTTGTCTGGTGTTAAAATAGACATGAACAAACCCAACTCAGGTCTGTCTTTCGATGTTTAAAGGCTATTAGAGTGATGCTTTATGGTACATGTGAAGATTTTTTCCTTCAGCTTTGAGAATTTCATATATTATATATATATGTATGTATGCATATATATAAAATGTCTGTGTACATTGAGCTATTATATGTACTCCCATTTCCCCCTTCAGCTCCCCACATACTCTCCTGTCATCCATCCTACTTCTTGTCTTTTCATAGTCCATGAAGTCTGGTTGGTCCTCCCCATATGAACAGGGTTGTGGGTCTAGCTAGGAAAGCATGGGAGAATTCCCAATTGCTGTATCCTCAGTGAAGAATGATTCTCTCTCCCTTCCAGTTATCCACTGCCAGTGCCTCTGCAGATATGTGTAGGCCTGTGGATAATTTACCTCGTGTAAGAAGGATTTCAGCGGACTTGCTTTTATTTAGTTCCTCTGCAGGGAACCACTAATGCTCTGAGATCATGATTGCAGCAGCCATGTCATGTGCTGAAGATACCAGTCACAGCATCCCTCCCCCTCCCCTGGCTCTTATGTTGTTTTGCTTCTTCTGTAATGTCTCCTGAAGGTTGGCAGTGGTAAACTCTAGGTAGAGGTGTAGGCTGAACACTCAATCATTCATTTGCAGAACTTGGCCCACTTATACGCCTCTACACTGCCAAGAGAAGCTTCACTGATAGAAGTTGAGAGCCACTCAGCACTATGAGTATGAATAAATACTTAGAAGGCAATCTGACAGCGTGACCATATCCAAGACAAGCAACAGCAGACTACCAGCTAACGCTTCTGACCTCCTCAGTGATGGATATTACTGACCAGGAATAGAAAACCAGGGGTGACACTGTCTCCCCAGAAGCAGACTTCAGATCCAATCAGAAAGTGATTAGTTACCCATGGCAGTCATGCTGCTATTCTAGCAGTAGCCATATCTTTCTTGAAAAGTCAATATTGATGCATGTAGGATTCAGCATTGGTTAATACCATAGATGCCTTTTCCCCATCGGTTTTCATCCTCTGGTACGATGGAAGCTGAGCAGCCAGGAGGAAGTTCCATGGTCATTTTGAAAATTGACTTCACCTTAAGCCACAGGGTCATACACGGTAATTGTGATGTGTAAATGAAGCAAATCGAGATAGCCTGTGTTGTTTGGGAGACTTGTGGGGGCACCCATGGCCAAAATCTCAGAGAGAAGAATTCTATGCCTTAGACTGACATTTTGATTTCATAACCCACGCCTAAAAGAGTAATACTTTTCTCTTATTCAATATAATTCCATTTCATCTTTTTAAAGTTGTGTTTTGAGATTAGCTTACAAGTTACTGGGTGTCCAGAAGGCTGGAAACCTTAATTTTGGATGACCTTATTCCTCCTTCTGCACTCCTCACATGCCTTCATAAAGGCCTTTCCCCTCAGTATTCTACCTCACTTACTTTATTTCAGCCATAATACTATCCCAATCTTCTAACATGACCCCTGAATGGCTCCTTTCAACTTCTCAGGATTCTACTCATGTCTAAAGTGAAACACATACACACACACACACACACACACCATAATTAAGCTAGAACTCACATATGAGACTGAGTTGCCTCACTAAGTATAATCTTTCCAGTTCTACCCATTTACCATTGAGTTTCACAATTTCATTTTAAAATTGAGTAGTATTTTTATCAATTGATTTGTTGATGGACATCTAGGCAGATTTTACTTATAAGCTATAATAGGTACCAACATGGATGTCCAAGTTTCTCTGTAGTAGAATATAATATAATCCTTTGGGTATGATGATGGCAGTGGCATAGCAGGATTATATGGCAATCATTTTTGTTTTTATTTTAGTGTGTGTGTGTGTGTGTGTGTGTGTGTGTGTGTGTGTGTGTGTTTACAAATCCCTGGACTAGTTTCCAAAGTGGCTGTGGTAGCTTTCCCTTGCATCCACTACTTTCACCACATGCAGACCAGCTTTCGTTTGTCGTTTGTATTGCTGAAGATGACCATCCTGTCTTAGATTAGGTGCTATATTAAAGTAGTTTTCATTTGGATTTCCCTGATTGCTGGTGATGTTGAACATCTTAAAAAATGTTTCCTAGCAATTTACATTCATTCTTTTGATAATTTTCGTTCAGCTCCATAGTCACTTTTTTAATTGGATTTTTTTTTATGTTTAGGTTTTTCCTTTAATTCTTCTTATATTTTAGACATCTATCCTTTGTCATATAAATAGTTGGCACATATTTTCACCTGTGTTTGGGCCTTCCAATACATTCATTTCTGTCTTTTTTTCTGTGCAGAACATTTTAGTTTAATGAGATCCTATTTGTTGAATTTTGGTCTTATTTCTTGTGCTATTAGTCTTCTTAAGAAATGCTTCCCTTTGCCTGTAAGTGAAAGTGTGTCCCTGTTTTTGTTTTTGTTTTTGCTTTTGTTTTTTTTATGCAAGTTCAAGGAATCAGATTCAATGTTGAGGTCCTTCCTCCATTTTGATCTGATTTTTCTACACAGTGAGAGATAAGGATTTTTTTTTTAATGTTTTGAAATTCAGCCTTTCCTACCCACCTCACATTATTTGTTGAAAAGTATTTTTTATTTTTTCTGCTTAATCTTATTGGTGTCTTTGTTAAAAACAATGACTATGGGTATAATCTGACTTGTATCTGAGGCCTCAATTATATTCAGTTGTTCTATACTCTGCCAGTACTAATCTGTTTTATTATTTATTTCATTACAATGCCTTTGTGGTACAACTTGAAACCAGATAAGATGATGGATATCACAACATTCTTTTTGTTCAGGATTACTTCTGATATTCTTGGTCTTGTGTGAATCCATATAAATTTTTGGAGTGATTTTTCTGTCTGTGAAGAAGGGTGTTAAAAATTTGATTGGGAATTTATTGAATGTAGAGATAGCTTTTGGTGAAATGATCATTTTTATAACATTAATTCTTCTAACCAGTGAGCATGGAGTGGTTTCCAGTCTCCTACTGTCCTTTTTAATTTCTTTCTTATTTGTATAAATTTTCATTAAAGCAGCTTTTAATTTCCTTGGAGATGGTTATTCCCAGGTATTTCATCTTTTGTGCATGGCTATTACAAACAAGAATGTTTCCCTGTTTTGTTTTGTTTTGTTTTTCTTTTCTTTTTGCTTGTTCTCAACATTTAGGAAGACAGTTAACTTTGTGTGTTAATTTGTATCTTGCTGCTTTGTTTACCAGCTCTAATAATTATCATTTTACCCAGGGTTATTATTGCCATAACAAAACACCATGACAGAGCAACTTATAAAACAAAGTGTCCAATTGGGAGCTTGCTTACAGGTTCACAGGATGCATTCCTGACCATCATGATTGGAAGCTAGGCAGTGAACAAGCAGTCATGGCACTGAGGCAGTAGGTGAGCGTTTACCTCTTACCTGCAATTTGAAGGTAGAAGGAGGCAGGCAGGACAGAGAGACAGAAACTCTGCTATGGGTATTTGAAACCTTCAAGTGTACCTCCAGTGAAAAAAAAATCCTCTAAAAAGGCCAATCCTCCTAATCCTTCCCAAAAAATTACAATAACTGGTCAATCACGCATTCGATTATATGAGCCTGTGGGGGCTATTCTTATTCTAACCATCACACTTGACATGGAGCCTTTAGCGATTCCTATGCAAATAATCCTATCTTTTGAAGACCAGGATATCCTTGACTCTTCTTTGTGTATTTCTTTTATTTACTTTCTAGTATTCTGGTTCCACTAAAACTTAAAGCACTATATTAAGCAAGAAATGAAAGTGTCCACCCCTGCCTCCTATCTGTTCTGAAAAGACACTCTTGAGTTGATCTCCGTTTAGAATCATGTTGGCTACAGGCTTGTCACATACAGCCTTTATTTTGCTGACATATACTCCTTTCTTACCCAGCCTATTAATGACCTTCACCATGAAAGCATGCTGGCGAAATGAGCAAATGTTTTACATTTGAATTTATTTCTGTGATTCACACCGTTTATTAACTTGCATGGATTAAGCCGCTCCTGCATCCTCATCTTAGATGAACCAACTTGGTTTTTATGAGTGATATTTTATATATAAGCTTGAATTTTTGGCTAATATTTTATTGAGACTTAAAAAAAAATCCGTGTTCATTAGAGAGATGGCTTCTCTCTCAGTCCGTCTTCTCTGAGTTGTGTGAGTGTGTTGTGTGTATGTGTTTGTGTGTGCATATGTGTGTATGTGGTTGTGTGTTTACATGGTTTAGATATTAGTGTGATAACTAGCTTCTTAAAGAATTTGGAAGTTTTGGTTTTTGGTTTTTTTTTTTTCCTATTTTATGGAAAAACATGCGTAGAATTGGTATTAATATATCTTAGAAGTTCTGGTAGAATTCTATGGTAAGTCCAACTAGCTTTTTTAGTCGGGAGACTATTATTGCTTCTGTCCCATCCTAGTTTTGGATATGTTTAAACTGGTCATTTCATTTTGGCTTAATAGGGCAGTGCTGGGTGAATTCTGTTAGGTTTTTCAGTTTCATGGAGTATTGATTTTTAAAGTTTGTTCTTATGATATTGTGAAATTTGCTAGTACTTGTTATAATGTTTTTCCCTTTTCTTTCTAATTGTGTCATTGTTTATCTTCTCCCTTTCTTTTGGTTAATTTGACTGAGAGTTTGTCAGTAATTTTTATATTCAAAGAACTAAATCCAGGTTTCAATTATTATTTGTATTGGTTTATTTGTTCATTCTATCTCATTTATTTCAGCCCAATTTTGTTTATCTCTTTCCATTTACTCTGTGGAAGTTTATCCTTATTTTTCAAGGCTTTCAAGTGCTTTACCAATTATCATTTTGAGATATCGCAAACATTTTTGCTGGATCTTTGGAGATACTCTTTTATCTTTTAAATTTCATTTTTATATTAAGATATCATTTCTCTCCTTGTCTACATGGTATGTTTCTTGGAGGCAGCAAAGAATGGATTTTTTCTTATTCAATCTATTAGTCTGTGTCTTTTTATTGGGGAGTTGAAACTGTTAATGTTGAGTAGTATTATTCTGTGAAAAATCCTAAGGTTTTGTTGACTTTGTAGTATTTTCTTGTATCTTGTGTGACTTTATTTACTCTCTGTGACCTCTTGGCTGTGCTTGTCCTTCAAACTGAATTATTCCTTCCATGTAGTCTGTAGAATTGACTTAAAAGTCACAAATAACTTTATTCTGTTTTTATTTTGAAATTTTTGAATTTCTCCTATTTTAATAGATGGACTTACTAGGTATAATAGCCTGGGTTAAAAGCTGTGCTCTTTCTGAACTTGGAATGCATTTCTGCCTTTGAAAATTTTTGATGAATAGTTGGGTGTTATTATGATGGGACTGACTTTATAAGTAATTTAACCTTTCTGTTTTGAAACTTTCAATATCCTTCCTTCCTTTAAAAAATTTGTTCTTTGGGCAGGAGTGTTTTACCTGCATGGGTGTGTACTATAGCCATGTCTGGGGTCTGATCTATATTTCAGTGTTCTGCTGGTGTGCATTATGATTGCTAGATAAGAACTGGAGTTGCACTTGATTGGATCCTCATCACATACTGCCAATATTGAGATATGTTAGATATTTCAATTTTCAGGAAATTAGTTCCTTTCTTCCACTGGCACCATGTAAATTATTTCACTCAACTAAAAATGTGTGAGTCCTTATTTTTAATAGCACATCAGCCAGTATAACACAGTGTTAAAGATATCTAGGCCGTGGTGTAATTGTCTGTTTGTAACTTATTGAGTTAGCATGGGAAAATAATGGATGCCTAGTTCCTTAAAACATCAAATTTCTTTGTATAAAAACAACTTGAGGAGGTAACCTTCAATATTCCTCAATTTTTACATTTGTGATTTTTTTTTCTTTTCTCTGCCAGGACTATGAAGCTATTATATTAAGTTAATCTATTTTTTTTTTCCTTAAATTTCTTAAGTTTACTCTCTTTATCATTGTTGAAACGACAGAGAAAGGGTTTCATTTCATGATCCTAGTGCAAAATACCACCTCCTTTCTTTCTCTTTTTTAAATCTTGGATTCTTTTCAGACCTTATACAAGTTAGCTACGTACAGTGGTCATATACTTAGTGGTCCCTAGGATACCTTATGGACAGTGCCAACCATTAATAGCTGGCGTGCTGGTGGTGCCCTCCGGCAGACTACGTTGTTAGACTATGTTGAACTTTAATGTTCCTCTCTGAATTGCTTTGGGGAAAACTTTTCAACAATCTCACTCATGGTTCGGATGGATAAAATAGACCATGAAAAAGCGTTTTGAACATCGGGCATAGTTTGACCTCAACTATTATTTAGGGTATACAAGATTAAATGGAGACAAATAACAGAAACATATATTTGCATAATAAAGTCATAAATTTACAGAAAATCAAAGATTCTAGGACTTTAATTCTACTTCATATCTTTGAGAGACTATTTTTTCCTTCCCTATTTTCTGAGACAAGCTCTCATGTAACCCATGATGGCCTCTAACTTGCTATGTAGCTCAGATGACCATGAACTTGTTATTTTTCTGCTTGTATCTCTTAAGAGCTTTGGTGACAGCCATATGACACCAGGGTTGGCTACTTAATATCATTTTGTATTTCCATTATATTTTCACTTTCCCATGAAGTGATAAACAACAGTTTTACAATGTGTTAGAATCTAACAGTAAATGAAAGTACATTGAAGTACCCTAAGAAAGATTTGTGGAAAGATGGTTGAAAACTCAAGTTAATCTTCTATCCTAAATTGAAAACAGTAGTTAAAAAGATATAGAGGTATGGCTAAGTCTTAGGAAGAATGGGAGCTCATATAACAAAAATGAGAGTTTGTGCAGTTTGTGCAAATAGTATGCTTTACGTACGTCTCTGGTACCCTAAAGGATTCTTCTGTGCAGGAGATGAGATTGATATCCTGTATCCTACCATGAAAAACTCAGCGCTTTTTCTTTTATGTATTTCTTCCAGCCCAAAGTGCTTTTGGATATGTTGGTTATTTAACAGTGGCATGACAAACAGTATCATTTACACAAACCCAGAACTACACAGAGAATAGATTTCCTATTAATATGCTTTGCCAGCCTGGTGTAGAAACTGCCAGAGTACTTGAAGCTATATTTCTGGCCTCGTGGTTACTTAATGATTGGAACTTTCTGATTTATAGGGCTCTTAAAAGTAAGAATATGTCTCTTAATAACCAAGTAGTCAACTGATAAGTTTTTATAATGATTTTTTTAAAGAGAGGAAACCTTTTTCTAGACTCACAAAGACCACATCAGCAGAAGCAACACCAAGCAGGCAAATAGCCCTTGACTCTTTTTTTTTTTTTTAAATTTAAGAAACTTCATTTATTATTCATAGTGTTGTCATCCTTTATTAAAGCCCACCAAAACATAATATATCCTTACTAGAATCCTCAACAGAACATTAAATTCATATTAACTTTATGATAGCTTTAGAGCACAACATATAGTTTCAAGTTTTTTGTTTATGAAATCAGTTGGTTGATCATTTAATAATTGGAAAGAAGAAAATAGAAAATTGAGACATTAGAAACCAAATTAATGAAGAATTAGTACTAGCAGAAATCACATAAAATAGGAGGCAGTCTGGAAAGCAATTTTAAAAAATTTTATGTTTTATTGTGGTGATTTAGATTGGAGAGAGTTTTCCTCAATGAACATTTATATAAACCGTGATCTAAAAACTCAGAGCTAGGATACTCACCTAGAAATTCAAGGTAAGGCAGAAATGAGATTGGAAAATATGAAGAAAATGGAATCAAATGGTACTCCCACTTGAAATCCCACTATTGATGAACAGGAAAGGAAACTATACACCAGTCTAAAGACAGCAGAATAAATTTCTGTATATGAAAAATACAAATTACAAAGTGAATGTACTTATTAAGTAAAATGTAAAATCTTTTTTGTTAAGATAATACAAGATCTTTTTATTTTATTTTTTATATTAATTACAGTTTATTCACTTTGTATCCCAGCTGTAGCCCCCTCCCTCATTCATTCCCATTCCCCCTCCCCCCTCCTCTCCTCCCACACCCCTCTGACTCTTTTTTTTTTTTTTTTTTTTCATCTCTGCTCCTTCCACCTAAGGCTAGCTAAGGGCTACCTACAGTGTTACGTAAATTTACAGCCTGAGGACAAACATGGCAACATACAGAGAACTCTGATTTTCCTCTTAAGTTGTCTTTAAGAATGTAGAACTCCTAGCTCATTGTTTCTAATTACCATATATAAAATTCAGTTCCGTATTTTTGGAAGAATATTCATCATTCTAAGAATGCATGTTCAGGAAACTAAAAACATGAAAGATTTTGTTTTAAGCTATGAATTATGAAGTCATATAGAAAAAAAAACATGAAAAGTAAAAAGCTTCAAAATTGGCACCCATAAGAAACAACTTACCTACTCACCAGAAGTGGCCTCAGGGTCAGTAAATTGAAATTCATTCTTTTAGGTTTGAAATCCAAGTTTGATTCCATATTTTTCAGAGACTGTGATTTTAACCCAGCAACTCCTAAGCAAACATTCCATGATGTCCCAACCCACAGCCTGCTCCTTTCAAGTCTGTTTCTTCACCAAATTTGTAGTATTCTTCCACTTCTCAAACCTCTAACATGTTCTGCTTTTGGAAATATACACTTATATGAATAAAAAATTAGCTATAAACAACCTATTTTTTAAAAATACCTTTAAATTTTTTGAGTACTATTATAAAAAGATGGTCTTGTTGTTGCTTCTAATGTTTAAGGTAAACTGTCATTTGTGTGTGTGTGCGTGTGTGTGTTGATCATAGGTGGTTCTTCACAGAACACTATTAATAGTTGTGTGCCATTTTTTAGAAGAACAGAGTTGAAAGGTATTGTGTTATTGTTAATTATAGATGTAGTTTCAGACAACAGGTTTCAGAATAAATATCAATTTCAAATATTTGATACTTATTGTCAAATATTTTTCTTAATTTTTAACTTTTTGCTGATTTTTTAATGAATATTACATTATGCAACCCAATCGTACTCGTCTCCCCTTTTCTTCTGATCTATTCCTGCCCTTGCAACCTCCGCCATAAGAAAATAGAAAATAAAAATAAAACAAATCCAAAAGGAAGAAAGAAAAGCAAGCAAGTAAGGAGGGAAGAGGAAGAAAGAAAGGAAGAAAGAAAGAAAGAAAGAAAGAAAGAAAGAAAGAAAGAAAGAAAGAAAGAAAGAAAGATGTGGAATGTGTAGTGTGTTACAGTGTGTAGAACACCCTTTATCCACATATTTTTACTTACAAATGTTCACTGCAATGAGTCATTGGTCTGGTCCAAGGCCTCTGGCTTCTGCTACACTATGAATACTGGATCCTCACTGGGACTACTTTTGGATATCCTCTTGTCTTGTGTCATGGAGATACTTCAGCTTCGGTTCTGCAGAGAATTGGCCACTTTAAAGCTCCAGCATTTTATAGCTCGAGTAGATGTTGTGGTGGACTAACTCAAAGCCCTGGATCTGGGCCTCGATGGTAGCTGAGCTCATTGGCCCACCGGCTCTGTGCATCCAGCCACCAGGGCAAGCTCTTCAGCATTGCCTTGGCTAGCTCACTCAATGCTGCAGCCAGCGTGCTGCAGGACCTGCTCTCCCATGCTCATGCCTTTGGAGCCAGCTCACTCTAACCTGACTTCCCAACCCTCCTCCACTCCCCATCCTCCACTCCCCACTCTCATCACCACGATCAGTTTTGGAGGGGCAGGGCCAGGTCTCCCACTCTCTTGACTACAGAGTCAGCGCGCCCAGTTGCTGCAGGTGAGAAGGAATGATAGAGGGGGGAGTAGAAGAAGGGATGCATCTCTCCCTCAATATTACAACCACAAGGCAGAGAAGTGGCAAAGCCAGCTTTTTAGTGCTCAGCCCCTTGGCTGGTTCACCCTTACACACACCACCGGGGCCAGCTCTTCTGTGCTGACCAGGTGAGGCAAGGGACCAGCTCTCCTGAGTGCTGAGCCAGCAGGGGGTGGGGCCAGCTCTACACAGCCTTCAGATGTCAGCATGGCTCCTGGCATTAGGCTAGACCAGGATATCCATATGGCCTTTGGCGGTAACAGACCCCCGCTGCTGCAGGGCCACAGATCCACATGGCTCTCAGTGGTAACACGGGCCAGGACCTCACCATGGCCTCAGGTGGCATCAATGATTACTCTCTATGGAGACTCAGGCTGTTTCTCACTACCCTCCAGTCTCCAGTTCAGCCTCTCTTCATGGCACACACACCATTCTGCTTCTCTTTCTCTTCCATCTTTCTATCACTTACTTGCTCATTTTAGTGGCACTCAGGGCTTCTGGGTATCTGGGGTCATCTTAGGCATGCTCTGTTTGGGCAGGTCACAGAAGCCATGAAGGGGTTCTCTCTCTGTGTCCTTATATATAATACAGTATATACTTATTGTTATATATCTATATGTATATGTATACATATACACAGTCTCTGTAGCCCTGGCTGGCTTGAGAAGATCTGCCTGCCTCTGGCCCCATGAGTGCTGGAGCTGAAGGCGCCCCCAGCCAAACTCTATTTTTCCCACTCTTAAGACATATGGGGGAATGAATGTACTCAAATATGAAGATGATTAGAACTTAATGCTAGTTGTGGCAGTATAACTTAATTGGCAAAGTAAAGAAAAAGTAGACATATTGACCACAAAATTAAGACTATTCAACAAAACTAGAATCGTGACCATTTACCTCAATTAAATACATCACAAACAGTTACCATAAAATTATTTTTCAATAAGTAAAATTATGAATTCAAAGATAATTCATTAGCAGTAGAAATTTTAAAAAGATTTTAAGATTTATTAATTTAAATAATTATAATGTTTACTTTTAGAGTTAACATAGGGTGATATTTCATATCCTAATTAAATTTACCTTAAATATGAAGGCATGATAAAAAATAATCTTCACCACCATAGTCTATGAATCAATGAATTGAACATTTTTCTTATGTTGTATTTTAATGGATGCATAAAATTAATTCACAGCCCGATGTTTTGATATACACACACATGTAGAATGATTAACTGAAGCCGATCTACGTGTGTTATTCTAAGTAGCAGTCGTTCTTTGTGATGAGATGCTCACAGGTTCTTATTGGTTTTCAAGTATGCAATGCATTGTTAATAGCTATATCCTCGTGATGTCCTTCATCTTTGAACTTGTCCTCTAAATAACTGCAATACAGTTTTCTTTCACAAACGCATAACAATGTTTCATACATAGTTAACATGATTTCCCATAAAGTACACAGTTTTAAGCTAGGAAAGATGGGTGATTTCTGACTCTATTTGGTAGTTTTTCCTGTAGTGCTCCATTTTGTTTTTGAACAGCAATGTTCTCACATGGTATTGGAGCAATAAATTTTCAATATTGTTTGCTCCATCCCTGCACTCACATACCTTTGATTTAAAGATAATGGGGGACAAGTAAAGAGTCATTTAAACCAAACATAATTCTACCAAAGAAAAACAAGCTAAAATGATTTCAAGCTATGAAAATTGAAACTAACTTGATCACTGTAATTTTTCCAAAATTGAAAATATAATTGTATTATCAAAAGTTTACTAAGGCATACTATATTAGTTTACTTTTTAAGGAGGAACAATCATGTAAGAAATGAGATAAACTATCCCAATCTTTTGCTTTTTTTTCTTATTCTATAACTGTAAATACCTGTACTAGCAGAAACTCCAAGAGTTCTAAAGATAACAGACATGAATAAAGATTGTGAAATGGGAGTTGCGAAGAAAAAGTCAAAGAAAATGCAGCTGTGGAAGAGAAAGCACGCGGAAAATGTAATAAGCCTTTCAAGTATATCAGAAGCTATTTGATTGAGCTGTGAACCAGCTGCTCCTGATCCCTCTTGAAATCATAAATTAGATAGGGTCAAAGTTGTAACTTAACAGATTTTAACCAAGGAAGTGATAAGAACAGAAGAGGCAGAACAAGAAAGATTAGAGCAGCAAATTCCATATGAGCAAGAGCTCCTAAAATATGTGCTCAGGCAAATGTTTTTGTTGTGGTTCATAAAGTGAGAAAACCTACATAATCAAAAATTTTATTCAGTTATTATTCTCTTCCTGTAAAAATCTTTTAAAAATAAAATAATAATTTCAAGATGATTCCAAGCATCTCTACTATATGAACAACTTCAAATTAAGAGGGAAAAATACACAATAATAAGACGATGTAAAAAATGCACAATAAGATGATGTTAGCAAATGTTCGTAGATTAAATTTCAGCTCTACCACTTTTCACTGATAATTCTCAGGTCTAGTCTTGTAGTCTTTAGATTGATTATGTGCAAATCAGAATTATTACTATTGTGAGGGTCAGTGGTACGATGTAAGAATGGGTGGTTGGGGTATAAAAATACAGTAAGTAGTTCAGAGGAGGAGTAAGAACTAATGCATATTTGTCTCCTTATTTAATAATGTCACAAAAACTTGAGTATCAAATCCTGGGAGCCTTAAAAATAAGACAGCAGACAAGTTGTGTATAATAGTCATTTTTGTCCAGGATTCATCGTTCAAAATATTTTTATTTATTATTTATTACAATTTATTTAATTTGTATCCTGGCTATGACCCCCTCCCTCCATTTCCTCCCAATTCCTCCATCCCTCCCTCTTCTCCTCCTATGACCCTCAGGAGATATCTTTATAATTACTGTCTTTACCAAAGTTTTTGCACGACTCAAATGGGTGTATAAGGTTTTTCAAATTCATTTAGCACCCAAGGTCTGTGTATGATATTTCAAGAAGAGACAGCGTATTAAAAAATGGGGAACAGAGCTAAACAGAGAATTCTCGACAGAGGAATATCGAGTGGCAGAAAAACACTTAAAGAAATGCTCATCCTCATTAGCCATCAGGGAAATGCAAATCAAAACGACCCTGAGATATCACCTTACACCCATCAGAATGGCCAAGATGAAAAACTCAAGCGATAACACATGCTGGAGAGGTTGTGGAGAAAGGGGAACCCTGCTCCACTGCTGGTGGGAATGTAAACTGGTACAACCACTCTGGAAAGCTATCTGGCGCTTTCTAAGACAAATAGGAATAGTGCTTCCTCCAGACCCAGCTATACCACTGCTAGGTATATACCCAAAGTTTGTTCAAGTACACAAAAAGGACACTTGCTCAACCATGTTTATAGCAGCTCTATTTGTAATAGCCAGAACCTGGAAACAACCCAGATGTCCATCAACGGTGGAATGGGTACAGAAATTGTGGTATTTTTATACAATGGAATACTACTCAGCAATCAAAAAGGAGGAAATCATGAAATTTGCAGGCAAATGGTGGGATCTAGAAAAGATCATTCTGAGTGAAATATCCCAGAAGGAGAAAGACAAACATGGGATATACTCACTTATATAGACCTATAAGATATGATAAACATAATGAAATCTATACACCTAAAAAAGATAATCAATTGAGCGGACATGGGGTAAGATGATCAATCCTCATTTAGAAAGACAGATGGGATGTGCATTGAACGTATGACAGGAGTCTACTGAGCGCATCTGAAAGACTCTAACTAGCAGTGTTTTCAAAGCAAAGACTCATGACCAAACCTTTGGCAGAGTACAGGGAATCATAAGAAAGAAGGGGAGTTAGTCTGATGGGGAAAGGATAGGAGCTCCACAAGGACCAAATATATCTGGGCACAGGGTCTTTTCTGAGACTGACATTCAACCAAGAACCATGTATGGATATAACCTAGAACCTCCACTCAGATGTAGCCTGTGGTAGCTCAGTAACCAATTGGTTTCCCAAAGTGAGGGGAACAGGGACTATTTCTAACAGGAACTCGATGACTGGCTCTTTGGTCTCCCCACCCCCGAAGGGAGGAGCAGTCCTGTTAGGCCACAGAGGAGGGCTTTGCAGCCAGTCCTGAAGATACCTGATAAAACAGGATCAGATGAATGGGGAGGAGGTCCCCCCCATCAGTGGACTTGGAAAGGGGCACGGTGGAGATGAGGGAGGGAGGGAGGGAGGGACTGGGAGGGAATGAGGGATTGGGACACGGCTGGGATACAGAGTTAATAAAATGTAACTGATAAAAAAAAAAAAAAAAAAAGAAGAGACAGTGTGAAGAATCAACACTGCAATGCTGTGAGAAGAAAGCAAAACCAAAAAGAACCAGAAAAGGGAGCCTCCAAACTCATGCACATCTGTGTAGCTTGAAGGAGCAGAGTGAATCATCAAATATCTTACTCTAGGGCAGTCTGAAGGTTCCAATGTCAAAGGTCAAACCATAGGACAGCTCCAAAGCTCTTGGAACAAGTCCTGGAACAGGAGGAATGCATGGGCCCATCAAGATGCTTCTGGCTGCTCCCAGTCTTTGGCGGTAGAGCAGAAGTGCTGTAGGGTTGGGTAGCTGCCACTTGTGAAATTAAAGCCTGTTGCTTCGATGGCATATGGGAGAGGCAGACAGTCCTCTGGTAGAGATCCTTCTCACATAAAGTAACAATGAATTGCTGACTTTCGGGATCAGGTGACTGTGGGTTTGATACACTAGCTGGTGACATGGTGGTTTAATCCATTATTAATACCTGAGTTTAACTTGTGGCTTGTAAAGAGTGCCTTGCAATGACTGCTTAGAGCATGAAACACATCTTCGTGAATAATTTACCACAGAAATTTTAAGTGCTTCCTGGAGGGGATTGTCTACTGGGCTTTGGTGAGCAACCTGGCATTTGCAGCTTCTTTATCTGTCAATTTGCAAAATTGCATGTGTTGTTTCATCATTATGAAGGTGTTAATGTAAGAAGATTTCCTTTTTCTTTCTTTATTCATTTACAATGAGGTTCATCTTAAATTCAACTACACTTTATTTTTTTTGTCATTGATAAGGCAGTCCCGAAGTGATATCATGTCAAAGATACTCATCTGAATGCATCATAGTCATATGATTTGTTTTGTGTTTAAACCCAAAGAGAAAATATGTTGTTCAAAGCTATTTATTTGCTCTGTAATATTTATATATTATTTAGCATCCTTTTCTGAAATTGCTTCTACTGTTAATCTTTGGATTATATACCTATGTTTATTTGAAAAATGAATCTTGTATATTTCTGTACTGTTTAGGTATCATAGAATATTGCTTCACTTAAATATTAAGTTGTCTATTATTTAAAGTTATCTGGGTACTATCTTTCAAATAATACCTCTTAAACTCATAGTTCCGAATCACCTGTGAATTTATTAGAAATACAGAAAATAAGAGCAATTCTAGGGTTATAAGATGAAAACCTCACCGACATATGTCTGTTTTAACAAGCTCTCCAAGTAAAACTGATGCATATCAAACTTGGTGAATCAATGAATTTCTTTATCATGTCTGTTATACGATTGGTTCATTTAATACAACTACACGACGTGATATCTACTCTGAAGGATACACAGCACATTAGTTATGTTCTCCTTCAGAAAGTCTAAAATGTGAGCCACGAACTCACAGAGGCAGAAACAAATAATTACAAGAGCTTACCATATGCTGCAGTGTAAGATACAATGAGTCATCAAGTTACAAATATGGTACAGGTATGGAATTATGCTGTAATGAATGAAGCTCTAGAAGTCAGGCTGTTTTCATTCAAGTCCCAGCTCTGCCACTAACTGGTGCCTTCCTTAGAAGATCATCATTAGGCCAAGGAGATAGAACAGTATCTGATATAAAATGAATTGTGTATAAGCACTGGTTATTATTTTAGCATCATAGACATTAAACTCCGTGAACATTCAAGTTTTGTGTTTGTTTGTTTTCAGTAGAAAAATTAAAACAACTTACATAAAAGAGATTGTTGTACCTGACCTTGATGTATGAGTTTATATTGATAGAGTGCAAAAGAAAAGATTTATTTACCTGGTTGATTTCCAAACTAGCTATGGTCCTCACAGAATGTGGAAACAATCTAAACATCCTTGTTAAAAGTAATACAAACAGCTACTGGAGCATCTACATCATTGCTTTACACATCCGTATATGAAGTTAACATATATAATGAGCTTCAAAACATGTTTGTAACACCATTACCTATGACTATCCATATAGGATAAATTCCTCTCACAATTCATTGTCACAATGTAAACTATCAACTTTGCATACCTGCAAATATGCCCTCTTCCTTTTTTATATCTTAGCAAATCTCACTTCTTCCACTCAGTTGTCATTTTGTGCATCCTTTCCTCTTCCATGAAAGAATAGATTTAATAGAAATAATCTATTAAATCCTTCACCGTTCCTCTGTCTGAGAGTATGAGCAGTGATCGAGCAAAAGGTAATGTAAGCACAGAGAAACACATGCTCTCCGGCCATGGCCCACCAGGATTCTTGCTGTCACTGGATCGCTTGGGTGAACTAGTCTTGTGAAAAAGGATGACAATGTCTGTGGGAATCTATGGCAGAAACCTTTCTCAGACTGAGCAAGCCCTGGGAGTCCTCCTATTGCTGACCCCAAAGGGCTGGAATTACAATTGCATGCCAGCATGCCAACGTGTTTTTTGTTTGTTTGTTTTGTTTGTGTAAAACTAGGATTGAACTTCAGTCCTCACTCTTGCAAAGCAAGCACTTTGTGAATTGAGCTATTTATCCAGCCTCCTAAGTTTTTTTCTTTTAAAAGATCTGATTTATTTGTTATTCTAATTACTAACATTAGTGGGATCTATAATTTCATCTACTTTGTCATGTTACCTGAAGGTCTAAATCAAAATCTGTCTACTCAAGTGCATTTTATATCATTGGTTATAATAAAACTGTCATATTCTGCTTTTAGCTTGATAGCAATAAAATGTGTTTATTTTCCTCTTAAGCAGTTGAAAATCTGTAATAGTAAGATATTCTATGACAACACAGATAAAAGATAAGAGATCATAAAATTGTACTGCCAGAAAAGACCTTAAAGTCCAGCCAGTTCCCTCCCTCCACACACACACAGCGTGTATTTTAAAGACACTAAGTATCTTGCCTAGGCTATGCAGTTCTGTTGCAGAGAGAAGAGTGTCCATGCTTGCAGCCCATCCTTCTGTTCCTTCCTGGTTCTGGACCACACTGTGTTTAATTATATGGAGATGCTTTTTATTGTGATATGGCCCGAACCCAAACTTATATGTATCTAAGGGTAGTTCTGGCCACTCACTTTCACCAGTGGCCACGGGCCTATAACTTTCTGTTATGATTTTAACAGAACTCAGTGATAAGTGATCTATTTACCTTTCCCCCAGATACATTTTTTTTGTTTTTTTTTTCATTGTCAATGTACTATGTACAGGAAATAAATAACTGGCTACTGTATATGCCTGCCAAGATGTGAATTCTTTCAATGTGTTACCTTGAAACAGTTATGTTATGAGATTGTTCATAGTGTCAAAAGTGTCACATAAAATAAAAAAAATAAATTTATTTTCTTTTCTTTTACTCATTTTCACTGGCTCCTTACTTACTTTTAAAATATTTATTGGTTCTTGGAGACTTTTATAAAGTATTGTTATTGTGTTCACCCTTTCCCCTAACTCCTCCCAGATCCACTCACTCTCTCTTCCTTACCCACCCAAGTTTGTGACTTTTTTTTAAAATAAATACCCACTAGGACTGATACATGCTGCTGATACATGCTGCTGATAATCCTAGGTATGTGACTTTCTACAGAAGTGTGGTCAGTCTACTAGGTCAGTCTCCTTAAACAAAACTGACTCTTCTATCAGTAGCTATCAGTTGCTACTAGCTCCTTCCCAGTTCCTGCTGGGATTTGTGCTAGACTGAGACTGATCATGTGTATGTTGTCAGGATCATCGTGTTATGTGTAGCTGCCCATCTGCGGCTGGAAGACACTGTTTCCTTGTAATTATCCTCCACTCCTTCTGGCTCTTACACTCTTTCCGTCCCCTCACACAATAATCCTTAAGCCTTGGCAGGAAAGGTAAAAATACAGATGTCCACAGTCTTTTATTCTCTCCATATTGACCAATCTTTTTGTTAACTGCCCATCTACTGTAAATACAAATACAAGTTATTGTCATAAAGGTTGAGAAATGTATTTCGGAAAATAACAATAGATCATTAGGAGCTTTAAAAAAAAAAAAAAAACCAAACATTTGCTCACTTAGCAGAATAATAGTAGATTCTCCCCTAGGTCTTATGGATTTACCTTTGCTCTACAGAGCCAAGAACGAGTGGCTAGACTGCCTACTTATAACACTGGCCTTTTCCTAATGAAAGTGCTAGTTTCCATGTCAACAAACCAAAGGCCTTTCTGGACAGAAACTGGAGGGGGCTAAACTTCTGCATCTCGGATAGTTAGTAAAAACTGATGCTTTTTTATTGTTGTTGTTGTTTGTTTGTTTGCATGTTTTATTTTGTTTTGCTGTGGTGTGGTTTTGGAGACAAGGACTTGCTAGGAATCCTATGTTGACCTGAAATTTAATAGCTTTCTGTCTTGACCTCCCATGAGCCTGAAAGTGGGCCTGAGCCACCACATCTTGCTACTTTTCATTCTCTTAGCAACTAATTAATGAGCACTCTGTAGCTGGCACTGTAAAAAGCTGAAAATGAGCAAAATGGATGCAAATGGCAAGACTTTTAAGAATTATGGTTATGGCTTAGAATAGTTTGCACACACATTTTAGTGACTAAAATGGACTGAGGATGGGGCAGGACAACTGTGAGAGCCTCTGTAGAGATCTATTAGATCCTTGCAAGTCCTTCACAGCTCAACCCTCATTCACAATTGACTGACAGCTCACTTATACTAACGTGATTCCTATCTCTTGTCTTCTTGAAAATAAGTAATCTGCAATTGTAAGAGTGAGTCTCAAACTGTTTTCCTTAGTAGTCAATATTGCAACAATAACTAATGCCAAATATTGCACTTTTCTTGTATATCTGGAGCTAAGTCCAATCTGAAAATGCATTTGACTCTTTTTTTTTTTTTTTTTTTTTTTTTTTTTTTTACCTTCTATGTTGAGCCTCAGAAGGTTGGAAAAAGCTCATGGATCTAAATGCTGTCCTCTTGTTTTCACTGCTGATCAATTCATCCTATCATCTTCTTTTTTGTGCAAAAATATTTGAACTGGAGAAAGGAATAAGACTGAAACATTCTGTGCTTGAAGACACGTGATATCATATGAGAAATAGGCAGTAGCACTGTTCCTTAAAAAAAAAAAAAAGTAGAAACTGAGCGAGGCATACCAATTGTAGGTAACTTTCATCCCTCAACCTTTAGTTTCCACCCAATCTAGGAATCAAGTTTTATACATAGGGACCCAAAGTAAGTCATAGCCATATGCTCTCTACAAACCCTTACTTCAGACCTGGAACAAAATTCACATAAGTCTCTATAGTTCATACTATTTTTCTTAATATACATGAATGAACAAAGTTAGCATTCTCTGACCATCACCTTCCTGTTCACAGGAGATTGGTGGAGGCAAACTGTGCCTCCTTGATTTTCTTCCCCCTAGTCAAACCTACTAATTTGAGATCTATAAGCCTGAAGATCTCTGCTCTGCTTAGATCGAAGGACCTGAGAAAAGTGTGAAAGGTTCCTCTCAGATCTCCAGGTGACCACTACTGTATACAAACTAACACTCTAGATCCACAAGAGGCCAAGAAGTCAAGTCAGTTCACAATTTATTTTTCAAACAAATACAGCTCAGACAACCATATGGCTTGTGGTTAACAATCAGTCCATTTCCATTGTGAGTTTTTTTGTTTTTGTTTGTTTGTTTGTTTGTTTGTTTTCTTTCTGGCTCAATGAGCTTCCAAGTTCAAACAGTATTACACATGCTTAGTGAGAGTCTAATTATTTTCTTCACTATGAAGCATTAACTTAAAAAAACTGTAAACAATTCAGTTATTTTTTAATTAAAGATCACCTTTTTTCTAATTTACTTGTTACCTGGAAGGTAGTACTTGGAAAATGATTAAACTGTGATTAAATAATGTTTTTTATTAAAAATTTAAGTGGACATACACATCAGAGAACTAAATAGATTTTCATTTATATTTTCTTTTTCATCAAAGGAACAAGAGTACTGTATGTTTAGAAATAAAGGTCTCTGTAAGGACTGGAGGAAAAAAAATGAGTGTAATAACATTGAGGGTACTGCTAAGTACATAACAAATTGGTTGCCTAGATTTGCTTCATGTGTGATGTGATTTACTGTCATTGACGGTTTGGCAGAAAGAATTAAATGTTTGCATTTTTATTGCACCATTAAAAGTCTCTGCCATGAAATAAATTGAAAGCAGGACAAGAAGCTGCAAAAAGAGCAATCTTATTGCACTGAGTATATTATCATTCATCCTCAAATGAGCTGTGCAGCCCTGACCACTTTACATGCCTTCATTTTTCTTAAGTTTTTGACAAGTTCAACTCTTTTTAGGTCTTGTCCACAATGGGCTAGTGATGATAGATGGTAATTTACAGCTATGTGAAGGAAATCTGTGCTATTTACTGCTCACTGGTATTAGTAACAGCCTGCTTGCTTTTGAACCCTGAAATTGGATACTTAACCTACTGATTAAATATTGACCATTTAAGTGCAAAAATAATTGTTTCTTGAAATGTGTGCTTTCCTTCAGTCAAATTTTATTTCATCACAGTTATTTTACTGACTTCACTTCACATTATTCTTTACATTGGTTAATGGACTTGAAAACAAAATGAACATTATATAAGAATAAGTCAGCATTCACCTGCATATTAAATATCAATTATTATTTTAATGATATTAAAATGAATGGTTGTTGTATTTTGCAAATATGACATGACCACTTTAGTAATATATTTAATAATATATGTGCTACTATATATAGTTGAAAACAAAAGTGGAATTTCCCTTTAATACTGTTATCTAAGAGCAGATTTTTGGATGAAAGCAATTTAGTCGGTGGCTACATACCTGCATCCTTTGCTTGCTGAAATACAAAGACAGAGAGGAAAAGGGAGAGAGAAGGGAGGGAAGAAATGATGGAGGAAAGGAGGGGAAAAGTTAAAGGAAAAAGGAGGGGAGAGAAAATGTACTGATGAGATAGTATATTCTACCCTTCTACCCTTGCAGTGTTTTTTTTTTTTTTTTTTTGAACTGTATTTATAAGTTCATTTTTATTCACAGAGTTTAAGGATTTCAGAAATGCCCATATTGAGAGCTAGTTTTCATACAACTTGCTATAGGTTTTCTAGATTACCAGCCATGAGTATAAATCATATGTTATACATTCTGGAAAAGGTTTATATCTGACATGGTGTCATACTAGGATGGTGCATGCTGCTCCTTGCTTCAGGAGCTGTTCTCCCCTCCCCCGTCACGCTGCGGTTGAAGAACTAATGGTAGTGTCCTGAAGCAGACACCACTGTTGTACAGTCACCGTGGAATTGCTCCTTTTCAACACGTTTGTTCAGTAAATCTTGCAAAGAGTGGAAGAGGTGAGATTCCTGTGCTCTGTCCTTTACCTGACAGTAAACAAATTTTAGACATTAACTTCATAATCCAACAGGATTTTTTTTTACTTCCCTCTTAATTGTTTTGATTGATTAACATGGTTTTATCGCCCTATTTCCAGAACAAAGATCAGGCTTTGAATATGAATAACCACGTGCTACAAGAAATGCTCCATGTGCATCTCTGCCCTCTGGTGGCAGTCTGTACAAAGGAAGCCAAGGGCCAAACACTGTTGGGATACAACTATTGCACAATAACTATTTTCCCAACAGCACCACACCACAATCAGCTCATAAAATCTTTTTTGTGTGTGTGTGTCTCAGGAAAGGAGACAGAGTAAGCAATTTGGAACGTTATAAAACAGGCTCAGTTGAGCAGTTTAATTTGCATGGATTATCTTCATCCTCTAAATGACTCACTGGCCCATGAAGCATCCTGGTTGCCTCAGTCCAGAGAGCTTTATAATTTTGCATACATTTGCATCAATTGAGAGTAAGAGAGTTGCTCAGAGAATAAGAGCAGCAGAAAAGTTGTTAAACTGATAGGTGCTGTTATTAATAATTTTTAATATTTAAGATAGCCTAGCCTCCTGAATTTCAACAGATACCTCACAAACGTTGTTCTCACAAAATACATATCAAGTAAGTCAGAGTAGCATCATCCAATAATATGGTCTGTGCAAACATTTTAAGAGTATATTATATTTAACCTGTGTGGTAAAAGTAGTTGTACTGTATTTTAATAGGGAAGTAAACTTTATATAGTAGCCAAGGTTGAGATAAGCCAAGTAAATTCTATAATTTATAATATATATGTATATGTATGTATGTATGCTAAGAATAAAGGTGGGTAAAGCTGTGCTTTCTCTTAGTTGCTCATGATACCGTGTCAGATCCTGGTGCTCTGTTTTCTTGCGTGAGAGACAGAACAAAGGGGATAGACACCCACCCGTGATGAACCATTAGCCTAGTGTGGGGACGGAGCAATAGTTTATTTAAGGAGATTGATGCTGAAGACTGAAGTCTCAAAGATGAGAAAACATACTCCAAAACCGAGTAAAGAAGTGACTGGAGCATATGACAAAAGTGAAGGAAGATGTATAACTTCCTAATGCTTGTTGAATTCTAATTTATAAAGAGTAAAATCCACCCAGCATACATATTTACTTCCTTAAATTTAGAGAAATGCATTCATTCATGCAGTTAACACTACAATAAAAGTATAGAACATTCACATTATTTCTTAATTACCATAATTAGTTCCTTATCCCCAACTCAATCCATGATAACCACCCATTTGTTTTCAGTACCTAAGAATCTATCAGTACCTGCTCTTCTCTATGTCCTTAATGGAATAAGTACATGGGCTTTGGGACTGTCTCCCTTCATTATGCCCTAGCATCTGAGGCTAAGCCATCCTGCAGCAGTTCCTATCCATTTTTCAGTACTGTTCTATCACGTGCATGTGATTTTTTTGTTATTTCCTAGATGATTGATAGTCATCATATTTCAAGTTTTAGGATACCAAGATTATCATTTCTAGATCTCTTTTTGTATGAACAGGTATGTTAATTTTGTCTCTCTTTATAAGTATCTGGGATCAGGATTGTTGGATAATATGTGTGATATTTTGTACAGCCAGAGAATGTTTGAAATTAAAACTACTCAAAAGTTGGCACTTTCTTTGGCACAAAAAAAGTAGGATGAAGGAAAAACAAACAACAAATGGAAAAGACTGTTTGGTACTTTTTACTTCAGGTTAAGACATTCACATTGTATTCGTGAGGGAGTGTTGACTGACTATTTGATTCCATTTAATCAGACACATCATCATAGAGCCTGACTAACTGGAGAACATTGCAGGGGAGATAGCAGGGTGGGGTTAAAAGGGGTAACTTAGAGAGTTGTTCTTATAATCTAGAACTCTATAGGGGTATCACTCCTGATAGATTCAGGCTCTAAAACTACAAATGTTCTACCTGTTCAAGACATCCATTGTTCCAAACAAAGAGTAAGAATAGGGTGCACTTAAGAATCCTTGCTCTTTAAAAACATGTGGAGAGGAATTAAACAGCCTTCTGGGATCCTTGTTTGGGCTGAGGAAGCGTCATTAGGTAGTAGAGAGTTCCCTCTCTGGGACTAAGCAGCTGCTTTGTAAGGTTGCCAGGTGCTGGGACTGGAACAACACAGCTCATAGAATCTCACTAACAGCCCAGGAGGTAAATGCATTGTCATCTGCATTTGCTATAAAGGAAAGAGTGGAGGTGTTAAAGCCAGTCAACTGTGCTTACCTGAGCTTCTGTTTGCTGCAACACTCATCTATTTAGTCACAGGATCATAAAATTTCTATGAAAATACAGGTTGAGTTGCTTAAAGCCCTTGTTTGTTTTTTGTTTGTTTGTTTGTTTGTTTGTTTGAAACGGGCTTCATCATTCCTTCCTTAGATGAACTAGGATGAAAGAAAATATGAAATGTCCCTGGAGGGCTTGTGGTTAGCAGTGAGTGTTTTCGCCCTACAGTTTCCTCACATTTCCTTAAATAAACCATGATGTTAAATGCTAATTAAATTCAGATAATTAAAAACAAAGACAAAGCCTTCAAACAAATTACACAGTGACAATGCAGTTATGGCAACGTGTTTAAAAATCAATTTAAAACAATATAAACGGGAGCCTTTTTAATGATATTCTCCTTCTAATGGGATTAAGTGAGATAATGCATGAGAGCTTCAGAATACAGATCGCGTTCCACCCTTCCCTGAGTTTATTTTGTCATAACTGGAAATGTTGAAAAATATTTTAACTAGCAATGGCAACAGGATGTTTTTCTTTCTCTCACTCTTTTCATTCCTCTCTCATATATTACATTCTGACTGCAATATTTCCTCCCCTGTCCTCCCTCCAGTCTCTCCTTCAAACCTCTCCTCTCCCCTACATCTACTACTCCTCTGCCTTTCATCAGAAAAGAGCAGGCCTCCCAGCAGCATCAACCAAATATGGCAAAACAAGCTGCAATAAGACCAGGCAAGCACAGACCATCACATCAATACTTGATGGGGCAACCCAGTAGGAAGAAAAGGGTCTTACAAGTAGGCAAGCGTCAAGGATAGCCTTGGCTCCCACTGTTAGGATTCCCACAAGAACACCGTATTACTTAGTCACAACATAAATGCAAAGGACCTAGGTCAGACCCCTAAGCCTCCTTGATCCATGAGAGCTACCATGAGTCCCAGGCAGTTGATTCTGTAGGCCATGTTTTTGTGGTGTCCCTGAAGAAACCCTCTGGTTCCTCTATCTCTTTCCCCTCTTCCTCATCACTCCTCCTCCTCAGGTTTGGCTGTAGGATTTGTATCTGCTCCCATAAGTGGCTGGCTGAAGTTTCTGGTCTCTTCAATGATGATTCTCCTAGGTTCCAGTCCCAGCACACTCTGCAGGCAGAACAAGCTGTAGGTGAAAAGTTTTGGGACTGGGCTGGTGTCCCAATCCCTCCCCTTGAAGTCTTGCCTGGTTACAGAAGGTGGCTGGTTGGGCTCCATGTTCCCCATTACTAGAAGTCTTTTTTTAGGTTTACTCTCTTAGATTACATGGAGTTCCCATTGCACTAGGTCTCCACCATACCTCATCTTCTGGAGTTGGGGACAGAAGCTCTGGATTGAGTCTTTGGGAACTGAATCTAGCAATGGGGTACTTTGGCTGGCAGGTGGGTCATTTTGCTCTGTTCTTATGACTGGTGTGGCCCAGACCTGAGCAGAGGAAGTATGGATGTTTTCTTGGCAAATAAATAAAATAAAAATGAGTTGAGGTGTTTGTGAAGAACTGATGACTCTTGGGAACAGTAATCTTATTTTTGGCTCTTAGCAAAACTAGACTGAGATAAACTGATGTTGAGGAAGACAGTTTAGGAAAAAAGTTGAGATGGGCCACATCATTGGTGCTGCAAAGAGGAAAAGACCAGTTTTCATTATGTAAAATCTCTATTACCATATGCCAGAAAGGATTTAGAGTACATTGCATGCATAAGCTAAAAAGTCACATGAATGGAATCCATTGCAATACAATCTAGCACCCATGATCCCTTAAACTGAATGATTAAAAAAATATGATTACTTCTACATTAATGTAATATTGCTAAACTTAAAAAAACATCTTTTTCTTTCAGATATATGATTGGTTTTACATTTCCTGTTAAATTTGATTGAAAATAATGTTGACACTTCAACTACCAAATTTTTCATTAGATGTTCTTTAGATATAACTACGCAGTTCACTGAGTTCCCATTCATCTTTAAAGACACATTTTACTTCATATCATTCTGTATCTTACTATTCCATATTAGGTTTACAAAGGACTAATTTCCTATAGATTGCCATCTATTTGATATGCATGTTTTCAACTAAACTATTTAAAATATGACAGCATAGTTTTTGCAATTAGTACAAGACACTTTTGGCCATGAATAAGACCATATTTTGTGCAAAGAAAAGTTGGTAAGCTCTTCTAAGCTGTCCTCATTCTCATCCTCTGAACTTTAACACAAATTGTTTTGAGTGAGAATATTTTGAACAAATGTACTTAGTTTGGGGCCACTACAGCTGTGCAAACTTCCCCAATGGGTATAGGTGACCCTTTGAGCTAATTCTATCCTTTAATAGCTTGTATGTGCTTGCGTACCTCATTCCAGATTTGTAAGTCAAGCCTAGACTCTTAGCCTTGACATACATGCTGACTCAGGCATTCTAAATCTGCTGTAGAATTAAACCTAAGCATGTGCCTTTGTATGAAATAGAGTACATTAAACTTCTCATCTTGTTACTATTCCTAAGGAAAGTGAATATACAGAAGTGATCTGATGACCCTCAAGGTCAAGTTTTTTTGCTGTATAATGCCTTCTGCCTAATTGATTTAATTTTGCATTAGCTTTTGTCTACTTTCATGCCAAATGCCTAACAAACTATTTTCTCTCTTATTCATATGTCCAATATGGAATTTTTTTCCCATGCTTTAGAAAGCAACTGAGGTCCCTTTCCCCATGAAAACTTCTCTATGGCCACATAGACATGCTGTTCTGACCAGCAAGGGTATTCACAGGCCTTACTGTCAAAAGAGATAGTGAGAGGCCATCTCATAAAATTACCCAGCGGTGATTACAACTTTCTTTTCTTCTAAAAAAGAAGACAAAGGTAACACACCAAAACAGAGCAAAAATGTTAATAAAAATAAGTTATGGAAACACAATTTGGGGATTTGGGGATTTTTTTTCTCTCAAATTGACCTCATTATCAGCAAATCATGAGCAGGTATACTGTTGGTACCAATGACCTAATAGATGGTATTTCATAACACTGTTTTATTTTCCTAATTAAGTTTAGATTGGATTTTTGTGTAATCTAATTGCTATTTTTAGATGACTGTGTGTAGCTTACAGAATAGATGTTTGAATATAGGCTTGCAAACAAATGCATAGTTTCCAGAATTAACTTGTTATGCACTACATATTAGCATCATAAAATGTGCTATGGGTAAACAAACATGCTGTTAATTTAGTTTTTCCAGCCTGAAACAAGATTACTGCCCTAGCAGTTGGCATAGAACTTGGCATCATTCTCCAGTCTACATCAAGCCTTGCTTCCATAAGCAAGAGGCAGTCTTGAACTGATAGAGAAGATGAACTGCTGTTTATGGAACCACTTCACCAGGAGTTGGGTAGAGGTCATTGAGTCAAGCTGTACAGTGTTTTACTGCCCTTCTTTCAAAGTCCCTCGGATATGGCTTCTGTGAGAAGCAGATGAAGAATGGCATAGGTGTGCATTTAACTCAGTCAGCTGAGGATTCAACCCAAGAAGCAGCAGCAGCTTATTAATGGAGCTGGCCTTTCCTGTGGAGAGAAATGTAGGAAGGGGCCTGTTCCAATGCCTGCTAGTGATTGGCTATGAGTGTACATGCTTGCATGCAAGCCTTAGAAGGCTTCATGGATCCAGAGTATATATTTCAAATAGTTTCAGCATAAGGATTTCAGGAGAACTGATCTCAATGTGTTACCTCCCTTCTATTTATGAGAAGAACTTACTTAAAAAAGATATGATACATTTCAGATAAATTGTTTGATGCTGAGAGATCTTGGGAATTATTTACCCCTTGGACATTTGTATTTTTACCTTTTTTAAAATAAATCAACATTTTATTATAGTAGTTGTAGTAATAACAACATCAAAATTAAGTGGCATATAGAAAATTAAGCATGCTCTTAATTTCAGTATTTATACTTATTACTTTTTATTTTAATTTTTTATATTAATTACAGTTTATTCACTTTGTAGCCCTGCTGTAGACCCTTCCCTTATTCCTTCCCAATATCATCCTCCTTCCCTCATCTCCTCCCATGCCCCTCTCCAAGTCCACTGATAGGGGAGGTCCTTCTCCCCTTCCACCTGACCCTAGCCTATCAGATGTCATTAGGACTGGATGCTGGTAAGGCTGTTCCCCCATCAGGGGGAGGTGATTAAAGAGCCAGCCACTGAGTCAGATAAAGTCCATGTTACCCTTACTAGGACATCCACTTGGAGACTGAGCTGCCATGTGCTAAGTCTGTGTTATAGGTTATCTCTATGCATGGTCCTTGGTCAGAGTATGTCTCAGAAAATACCCCATGCTCAGATTTTTGGTTTTGTTGCTCTCCATGTGGAGCTCCTGTTCTCTCCAGGTTTTTCTATATTCCCCTACTTTTATAAGATTCCCTGAGCTTTGCACAAAGTTTGGTTATGAGCCTCATCATCTACTTGGATACCCTGCAGGGTGGGGTCTTTCAGAGGCCCTCTGTGGTGGGCTCCTGTCTTGTTCCCTATTTTCTTTCTCTTCTGATGTCCATCCTGTTTTCCTTTCTGAGTGATGATTGATTTTTTTTTTTTTTTACTCAGGTTCCTCCTTCTTGCTTAGCTTCTTTAGGACTACAGCATTTAGTATGTTTATCTTATATTATATGTCTAATATCCACTTATAAGTGAGTATATACCATGTGTGTCTTTCTGCTTCTGAGATACTTCACTCAGGATGATCTTTTCTAGTTCCCACCATTTGCCTGATAATTTCATGATTTCCTTGTTTGTAATTGCTGAGTAGTATTCTATTGTGTCAATGTACCACAATTTCTGTTGAGGGACATATGGGTTGTTTCCAGGTTTTGGCTGTTATGAATAAAGCTGTTTAAGAACATGTTTGAGCAAATGTCCTTGTTGTGTACTGGAGCATATTTTGGTTATATGCCTAAGAGTGGTATAGCTGGATCTTGAGGAAGCGCTATTCCTAAGTGTCTAAGAAAATGCCAGATTGATTTTCAAAGTGGTTGTACAAGTTTACATTCCCACCAGCAATGGAAGAGGGTTCCCCTTTCTCCACAACCTCTCCAGCATGTGTTGTCACTTGAGTTTTTGATCTTAGTCATTCTGATGGGTGTAAGGTGAAATCTCAGGGTCGTTTTTATTTACCTTTCTCGGATGACTAAGGAACTGAGCATTTCTTTAAGTGTTTCTCTGCCATTCAGTATTCCTCTACAGAGAATTCTGTTTTTAGCTCTGTACCCATTTTTTAATTGGATTACTTGATTTGTTGCTTTTTAACTTCTTGAGTTTTTATATATTCTGAATGTTAGCCCTCTGTCAGATAGAGGGTTGGTGAAGATCCTTTCCCAGTATGTAGGCTGTCATTTTGTTCTAATGACAGTGTCCTTTGCTTTATAGAAGATTTTCAGTTTCATGAGGTCCCATTTATTGATTGTTGATCTTAGAGCCTGTGCTGTTGGTTTTTTGTTCAGGAAGTTGTCTCCTGTGCCAATGAGTTCAAGACTCTTTCCTACTTTTTTTTTTAACAGATTTCTTTTTCTCTTACTGTTTCCTTCATTTCTTTAAAAAACACTAGCATAATTACATTGTATTGCAGAAAATGATGGATTATTGTTACATAGATGTATACCACATACTTTGAATATATTTTCTGCTTACCCTATCCCTGTTTTTCCCATTAATCATCTTATTCTATTACCAAAAAGCTCATTCCCATCTGCTGTCATTCATATACACATATGAGAGAAAATAAGCAGACATGTGATTTGAGTTTGGCTAGTTCACTGGATCTTCTCTGGATCCATCGTTTTTGATGAATAATTTCTGACGCATTTTTAGTTTTCATTATGATTGAATAGCTCTCCCAGTGTGTATATACATGCTGTGTTTACCCATTCTGTTGATGGCACCTAGGCTGATTTTATGCCATGGCTGTTGTAAGAGTTTGACGTAAATGTGGATGTGTAGGCGTCTCTCTGGTAGTGTAACAGAGATTCCTTTTGAGAGTACATCTAGGAATAATATAGCTAGGTGATATTACACCCCTGATTGAGTTCTTTGTGGTCAATATACTAGTTTACCTTCCCAACAGCATATAAAGGCAGATTTCTTTCTTCATCTTCTGACAAGCATTTGTTGATTTCTTGACCTGGGTGAGAGAGAATATCAATTTATTTTTGATTTACATTTCTCTGCCAAGAATTTTTAACATTTCTGTGTGCATTTATTGGATACTTCATATCTTTAGAGAACTGTTTTATTTGATCACCTCTTAATTGGATTTTATTTGGTGTTTTATTTGTTCCATTCTTTATATATTCTAGGTATTAAACTCTTGTTTGATATATAGATGACTAAAATAAAAACATCTTAATTTCTGCCTAAAGGCACTTCTTTGTAATATGAAATATTGCATTTTTAAATTTTATTTACTGAAAGAGGTTTGAGGATCTGTGTTAAAGACACAACACAAGCATCACAATGTTGTCTAGTTACATTTCAGGGTAACTGTCTTCATCAAAGTGTTTCACTGTGAACAACCATCAGTTTCCTTCCAGAAATGGCAACAATGATGTCAAGCCATTCATTTCCGGCCTCAAGTCACTCTGTGAACATCTGACCACAGCTCCGCCAATATATCTCTGCCCTGGTTTCATGTTACATGGCTGCCTCCTGTGCTGCCATGAACATTCAGTGAAATACCATAGCAGCACCTTAGAAAGTTGACAGATGTTTTATAAATGTCAACTCTCCCTAGGCACTTCTGTAGAAGGTTGATTCACAGTGCATTTTTATTAAAATATAGAATGCAAAGAAATGATTTTCTAACTTTAAAAATGACATTTAAGTGGACATTACCACGCAGGAAGTTAAGAAGAACCATTCTTGATTAAAGTTGGCCTTTCCATGATTTAGATATGACTTATGAAGCCACACTGTATCTGTCTAAATTTTCAATGCATGGTAAAAACAGACAGGGGAAAAATTAGTTTTGCTCATTTTATACCTCCTTTCAGAAAGAATAATAACCATGATCCATAAAAGCCAAAGTAAAATTTTTCCATTTTATTTTGCTTTTTAATTTAAAACCTCTGTCTAAGAAGGCAGTAATTTAAAAACACTTTATTATTTTTTTTATTATTTAAAGCTTTAAAGGAGAGCATTTAACTTCAATGGTTAAAAGAAAATGTTTAATTTTAATCACTACAAAATGTTTAATTTGAATGGATAAACCACTAAAATTTATTGGGTTTTTTTTTCATCTTTTGGTGCACACTTACTCTACAATCTTGATATAACACCTAGTATGTCAACAGAATCACACCTTCATTTTAATAAAAGAAATACTAGTTTTATGGTATTAATATCAGTACTATAATAAGTCCAATATTCGCTTTAATAATTCTCTAAAATAGAAGGAAAAGGAAAATAGAGACAGAGAGAGACATTGACAGAGAGGCAGAGACAGAGAGATAGAGATGATCAGAGAGCTAGGGAGAGAGGAAAACAACTCAAGCAGGAAAGGAAAAGAAGGGAGGAGGGGATGAAGAGATGGAAGGAGAGAGGGAGGGAAGGAGAAAGGATGGAAGAATGGATATCTATCTTTTCTTATGAGTCTTCTAGGAATGAGAATGTGAGTGGTTTCTCTTCTGCCTCTCCAATTCCTCACACTGTAAACCACCAAGGACAGTATTCCCATTCAGCTGCAGCGTAACCTCATTCTCTTTGCTCCACACAGTCAGAAACTGAAGACTCCTCAGGTGACTGCTCATGCCGGGGCTCTTTGTAGGAATGCATTGCATTTATGACTGCACTCATGATGTATTTCCTCACTGTGACAAGAATTTTTAGAGAACTCTGTGAGGGTTGATTGTCAGCATGGAAATTTCAACTTGATAAAAATTCTTACAGTTTAATAGAGTGAAGGAAGTAACAGCTCTCAACTGCTTCCTATAAACTGTTTGAGATGAGCTTTGGTGAACACACACACATACACATGAGCTCATGCACACACACACACACGCATGCACACACACACATACTATACATCTTTTAATAAATTAAAAATAAAAATGTAAGGATCAAATGTTTTTAGTTAGTATTTCTAGGATCTGTACAGCCCATGCAGATGGCAGTATTGAGATTCTCAAGCAAAAAGAACTGGGATAAGAAAAAAATTTGAATTAAGATCACATATGTGAGAGCCCTGAAATATAAAATATTCTAAAAATGAGCATGAACAGCTTCAGTCTGTGTCCCATTCATTTGTCATTTCTTTCTCCCTGAGGCATCTTGAAAGGTAAACACATGTCTTTACATTTTATAACCAAATTCAAAATTTGCCACGAAGAAAGAAAACTGAAAAAACACAGAATGCAATCAGCTGAGGACATACTCAGCAGTGGGTAACTGCATTTGGGCATTGTTAATTGAAATGTATTTCATTGTCTATTTTAAAGCCCACATTCTTCAAAGTACAGGAAAACTAAGTGCCAAATAGCATGTTTTCCAAGGCAAATGGGATCATTTAAATGTGTTCTTGGAAGAGATAACAGTTGTTCCATTAAGTGATTATTATTATTTTTAATATTCTTTTTACCATTTGTTTCCTGTAAGAAAAAGCTTAACTTTCCTTAGTTTGAATCATAGTCACTTTTTTATGATGAAAAAATTGTAAGCTATAAGGAAGCAGCATTAAGAATTTGTGCTTTTTAACTGGGTCATTGTTTAAAATACATGGGAACTGTGTATAAATAACTGTTACATTAGCATACATTAACATGTCACGTGAAAATGCAGAAGTACCTATACAGGTGCTCTAGGTTTTGTGCCATATAATGTCGATCTCATCCATTTATACATACAGACATTTTTAACAAAAGTGTTATATCAACTGTTCTTTATAGTAACAAAAGCATAAAAAGGGAGAGTATTCAGTGATTGGAACATTTTGAATCCAAATAATTCACAGATTAGCATCTTTTACCAGAGAGTGATAAAATGCAGATACTTTTCTACTCATGCATATTTATTATAATTGAGATGAGAAAGCCAGATATGTGGAACTCTCATGATGTGTCAAATATAATGTTAGCTATTTTCATGCATCACTTTCATTGATTTATACAACAATCTTCTAAGAAAGATATTTATTATTTTTGCCACTCTAAAGAAAAGCTCAATAAATGAAACATAGGCCAGGATTATGTAATTGAGGAAAGTCACACAGCTAGCTAATGGTAGTTTTAGTTTTCACTCTGAAGGCATCTGTTCCAAAGCCAACATGCACATTCTCAGTGTTAGGCCATGAAGACAACCTCCAAATATTTGTTGAATCTCTCCTCTGGCTAGGTGCTCTGTTTGGTTCTCAGAATAAAATCTGAGCTACATAATACATAAGTTTTTCTAAGTATGGTGAACACCATTACAATAAAATTTAAGTAACTTTCCATCTCTGTGATCAGAACAGACAGGACTTATGGAAGAAATTACTTCAGTTCGCATTTTTCATAGGATTCATGGTAGTGAGAATGGAAGAGCTGTTCAGGTCATGGTGAACAGAAGCAGAATGATGAGAACACAGGGAAAGGCCAGGAATGAATGTGCCTTTATTTAACATATTAATGTATGCCAAAATACAATAATTACTTATAGGTACTTCCTTGTGTTTTAAAAGAATGACCCCCGTTAAAAAAGAATAAGATTCCTAATGGTGCTTACTCACAGGTTAGAATTTTTCCATCATAAAAATAGTGACTATTATTCAGCCCCCAGTACACAACTGCAGTCATCTCTTTCCCCAACTGGATCCTACCTTTCACCTCCTCCCAATAATGGCATCATAGTATGAACTCATAAAAGGATTAAGTCTCATGATCTGTGTATGCAGACAGCTTCAAAAACACACCAGAGGTAATTTTCTGGACTGCCTTAATGCAATCAATTTGACAAAAGCAGCTATCAGAGATTCGTGAGTAAAAATGCATATTAGAAGCTGCTTCTGTGTGAATTGCTAAAAAGTCAATATGAGAAAAAAATAAATCCTATTCTTATTAGAGAAAAGAAAATGAAGGAATAAGAAATCAGGCAAGGTAAGAAAGAATGACAAGCTAGCTTACAAGGAAGCCACAAGCAGCTACCGTTCAGCAGCCAACTGTACCCACACTGCTCTTGCTGTATGGTGATCAGTGGTAATTGCCAAGGGGTGATATGCACTTCTGGACATGAGAACCACCATTACAAAGAAATAGAGCAAATTAGTCAATCTGCATAGATAGATCCAAGGTTGGACACACCATCAGCAGAGAGACAGCCCCTGAAGCACTGGGTGTGGAGACGTCTGCAGAAGTGAAGTAGGAGAATGGAATCTGAAGATGCGATTTCAGAAGCACCCAAGAGTGACGAGACCAGAAGGTGCAACCCTTCTCACTGCCTGGCAAAAAGTATACCGGATTGAGTAAAGACACAAAGGACAAATAAAAACAGCCAAGACATGCCCAGGAAGAGAAGCCCTGCAGTCTGCGACACATGTGTCCAATAAGGTTCAAAGCCAACCGCACTAGGATTGTTCAATCCTCTGCCACATCACTTATCTACTAATATAGTCAGCTTCCACATTAAATAGTGGAGGCAAGTTATGGGAATTCACACAGAACAAACAAAGTATGGAAGATGGAAATAAAAATTGGAAGACAGTCTTTCCCCCAAGAACTACATTAAACATAACCATAGCAACATGAAAACTTCCTTCCTCCCACTCCCACCCTCACAAACCCTCTATATTTTCCCCTCCCCTTCTCTAAGATGGTGTGACACCCCCGCCCACACACACCCAAGGGTACCAGCACAACCTGGCAAATCAAGTCACAGCAAGACTAAGCACACCCTCTCCCACTGAAGCCTGACAAGGCAGCCCAGCTAAGGAAAGTGGATCCAAAGGCAGGCAACAGAGTCAAAGAGAGCCCCTACTCTAATTGTTAGGGGACCCACATGATGACCAAGCTGCACATCGGCTATATGGGTGTAGGGGTCTAGGTGCAGCCCATGCATGCTCATGGTTGGTGGGTAAGTCTCTGTGAGCCCCCATTGACCCAAGTTAGCTTATAGTCCTGGTTTCTGCCAATTTGTATAAACCTTTCTAGTGTGACAATAAAAATGAGCAGTATTTTTTTTTTCTTCCTTGAAGTGTAAGCCTAACATCCTTGTATGTTGCTCTTAGAAAACCTCCTAAAAGCTTCTATTATCCTGTCATTTTCACAAATGAAACTGGCAGAGGGATCCTCAGAGTAATACAAGAAAACTACTATTTGGTAACTGTTCATCAATACTGTCCCAATTGCTTTACAGAAAATGTTAAATTAATTATTACTTTACCCCATGTGATACAGGTATTTTTTTTTTTACCTCCATCATAGAATGGAAATCAAGGGGCTGGAGAGTTGGCTCAGAGGTTAAGCACATTGGCAGTTCTTTCAGAAGTCATGAGTTCAATTCCTAGCAACTCCAGGGTAGCTCTCAAACACCTGTAATGAGATCTGGTGCCTTCTTCTGGCCTGCAGGTCTACATGAGGACGGAACATTGTATCCATAATAAGTAAATCTTTAAAATAAAAAGGAAATCAAGGCACACAGAGAGGGCACTTTGCTCAAAGAAGTATACACAGTTGGAAGAAGCCTGATTCAAACAACAGTCTAATCAACCCCTGTGAACAGATATAATCACAGTGACTAAGAGTTTAGGTCCTAGAACCCTTGAACTGACTTGCAATCCAATGATTCTGCTCTCTGTGTGCCTCAGTTTCTCTTTAGGAAAATTAAAATAATAGCCACTGACTTCTCAGTACAGGTCAAAACACAGTTTCATGAAAGCACTTAAACAATGACTACCACAGCAAAAATGCAAAAACAAATACTAAAAATACTCAAAAGCCTTGTTCCACTCACTTCTGAAGACATAACTGAAAATGAGAGCATGGGTACCATGTAGAGTCTTTGATTTGTGTCACTAGGAACATATTAACTGCAGAGATGATATAAACAAAGGTTACACTTTTATAACTTCAGTTCATCTCACATATTTAGAAACATGAGAACTGTTGATCTCTATTTTTTTTAACCAGGATTCATTATGTTTAGAATTAAAGTAGTTTTGATCTAGTTATTTTCTTCAATGGATAGAAGATAATTTAACATAAACTGTCAATCACAGCCAAGGTTCACATAATTTTATTTGTCATTTGCTGGGGATGTCTTTAACAAATCAATATTACTGATAGCATTGTTGAGTGACTGTAGGAAATTAATGACAGGGGACTCAAACACATCTCACAGTTTAAATTTGCTCAGGCAAATGTTGAAGAGCAAAGTCTTGGGAAATTTTATTACTTTGGTGCCTTTCATATTGCACTCTAATGCAAACCTCGCAAAGAAAGAAAGGGCATACCATGATATAGTGAAGCAGAGAGCGGGGCAGAAAAAATGAAGCTAGAGAGGGAGAGAGAATAAAGGGAGGGGAATAGGGAGAGGTAGGAAAGGTGAAGAAGAGAGAAAATGAGAATAAGAACAAGAGCACATCCTGGGCTTGGGTACTATGCCAACCAGGTAAAACCATTTAAAATGGAGATGAAACTGCCCATCAAAAGATTCATTTGTAGCTGGGTGTAGTGGCAAACACCTGTAATCCCAGCACGAGAGACAGAGTCACGTGGATCACTGTGAGTACAAAGCCAGTCCAGGACAGTCAAGGCTGCACAGAGAAACCCTGTCCCAAAAACCAAAAAATCAAAAAGAAAAACAAAAGATTCATTTGTGTCACATAATAAACCAAGGAAGTATTGAACCAGAAACAAAAGTGTTGAAGGAAAAGAAAAATGGAGTTTGAACTAACTTATTGCCACCATGTATTTTGTGGTTATCTTCCCAGAGAATGTATTTAAAGTATATTAAATCTCTTCGTAAAACACTTACACTACACTTGGGTATTAAGAGATTGAACTGTAATACTAGCTTTGATTGTATTGTTTTGCATACAAAAACTGATGTTCTTGTAAAATACAGTTTAAATCCCGATTTTCTCTTATCACTCTGGAATAGTATGTGACTTTTATCATCCTTTTAATTTTCTCTGATAGTCATTGTCAGAGCAGAAGAAATGCTTTCACTGAAGTTAAATAAATTAAAGGTAAATTATTTGCCAGAATCGCATAAATAGATATCTGTAATTTCTATTGGGAAAAAAAATTGACAAAATTTGAAGTAGATGTAAGAAATTACTTTTGCTTAACATTTAATGAATGTTTGCTCTCTGAAAAATTTGGTATATATCAATATTATATTTGTACTTAATATACACAAAACACAGCCAAGAGAACAATGGCCAGGTCAGAAAAGGCTTGCTTAAAAGAGTATATTTATTGCTTTCAATCTAGATCATTTCTTTATTACCAAAAATGAATATCAGTTCCACTATTATCCCATAAACACTATCATAAAATCTGCTGGTTTTCAAAATCAATCATTATCTTTTCAAGCACTAAAAGCAAACATTCTGACTATAGAAATCATGTAGAAATTAAATATTTTATGTGAGATAACAGGACAAAAAATTTTGTGAGCCTTAAAGAAATGTAAATAGAATATAAGTAAGGAAAAGCTAGAATATGAGAGGTAGACAGATAGATTAGATAGGTAGATAGATAGATAGATAGATATGATATGATAATAGTAACACTTCCATACCACACTCATGCCTTTCTTTCTGCTCTGCTCTTCCCCATTCATTCAAAAATATATTATAAGTAAGTTAGCAAATACTCTTTTACATTACAGAAAAGTGAAATACGTGTTCCTCTACTTTAAAACTTTGAGTTTTCCTACTGGTCTGTTCCACCAGAGAGACTGCTTTTGCAGCCATTTTTTTAAATTCACTGTATTTTTATTAATTACACTTTATTCACTTTGTATCCCCCCTGTAGCTCCCTCCCTCCTCCCCTCCCAACCCCACCCTCTTCTCTTCCACACATGCCCCTCCCCCAGTCCACTGGTAGGGGAGGTCCTCCTCTCCTTCCTTCTGACCCTAGTCTATCAGGTCTCATCAGGAGTGGATGCATTGGCTTCCTCTGTGGCCTGGTAAATCTGTTCCCCTCTCAGGGGGAGGTGATTGAAGATCAGGCCAATCAGTTCCTGTCAGAGGCAGTCCCTGTTCCCATTACTATGGAATCTACTTGGACACTGAACTGCTATAGGCTACATCTGTGCAAGGGCTCTAGGTTCTCTCCATAAATGGTCCTTGGTTGGAGTATCAGTCTCAGAAAAGACCCCTGTGCCCAAACTTTTTGGATCTGTTGCTCTCTTTATGGAGCACCTGTCCTCTCCAGGTCTTACTATTACCCACTTCTTTCATTAGATTCCCTGCACTCTGCCCAAAGATTGGCCATAAGTCTCAGCATCTTGCAGGCATTCTTGCAACTATTTTTTGAAATGGCTTCCAACACACACTAAGTCATACCTTCAGACACATATGCATTTAACAGGGGAAGTAGTGAAATATAATGGCTACCAATTAAATGGGAACCGTTGAAGGCAAATTGACACATTTATTATTTCAACATAAGAGAAAAACTACTTAATGCTATTCTCAACATAATTTATTAAAAATAATATATCTCAAAAAATAAAATATATCTCAAAAAATAAAAACAGTAAGAAAGGGATGAACATAGCAGGTTAAGGAAGAACTAGCAGTGGAATGAAGTGTGGCCAGGGATCAGGTTATGTGTGAAGACAGCTTTTAGAGATGAGACATTTCTATACAGAACTACCTACTCTAATGTTTCATGAGATAGAATCCCATTAAATTCAATAGTTATTTTGGCTGGAGATGATCTTCCACAACCGAATGCTTGCCTAGCATATATAGGGCCATGGGTTCATCTAAACCAAAAACATTAAAGAAATACATCATTATTTTACTAGCACTTACGTGAATATACTAAGCTTTGATTAATCACCTAGGCCTTAACCAAAAGCATCTGTCAATCTTTGTCCATAACAGCAGCATATAATCACATGAATTGGGACTGTTGACTTATAATAAGGTGACTTATGGTACTTTGATTGGGGCTAAAAACAAAAGATATTCAGTATTTTGAAATATTGAAAATTCATCTTGTCATGTGCTAGCAGTTTAGTGCAGTAATTTTTGTGATTGTGAGTCACTGTATAGCTACAGTACCTGCCCACACACATGACAGCTAACAAGGATAAGCAAATGGTGTTGAATGTTCAAAGTTATGCAAAGCTCTATTGCAAATTAGGCATTTTGAGTGAAAGGAATTTATATGGATGTAATCTAGTCACAGAGAGTGTAAAAGTATGTATGTGTGTGTTGTGTGTGTGTCTTTGTTAAGAGAGGACTTAAATATTCCCTAGAGAGAATGGACCTTACATAGAGTTAATGACAAATCAGAGCTAGGCTAAAGGTCCTACGTATATCATAAAGTTCAGACTTACCATCTTTAGAAATGTCAAGATTTATACAAAGTCTATTGCTTTTGTCAGTGTGTGTCTGGCATAACTTCACCTATTCTGTAAAATCTGCCACCAACTGATGACATTGAATTGATAAGTTTTAGGAGTGTATTTAAAAGAAAGGAATAGGTATTCTATGTCACGTAAAATGTAGCATGTATTCAACAAAATATTAAATCAAAATAGGACAGACTGATTGGATGGTATTGAGACTAACTGAGCCAGAATTGGCTGGCTGGAATGCATATGCTTCAGGTTTTCTTTGGTCTTTTAATTTTATCTTGTTTTACAGTTGTGCCCTAAAAAACTCAAGAGAGTGGAGTCTTAAACTGTATGATTACTTAATATGTAAAAATATGGCAGGGCTTTTCTCACCATAAGCAGTTTCTTTTCTATGGGTTGTCAAATCAAGGGTGAATCCAATGAACTCTACAAATCCTGGAATCTGATGCTTTTTTAAAAGAGAAACACTGTAAATACATGATACTGTGTCTAGTGAAACCCAGTATAATGATACACACTTCCTTATAAGTATGATTTGAATCAAGTTGTGACTACTGTAATCCAGGGGAGGGACTGACTCAACATCCTGAAGTACAGTATCTGAATAAATGGGGGACAGAGCACAACAGGACAGGAAGGATGCACATTTTTGCTTTTCCCAGGGTGGATATTGTGGAAGAAGATTTCTTTTTTTTTTAATTAATTAATTTATTTATTTTTTCAATGCAGTTTATTTAGGAACCTTGAACAATCATCTGACCCTGGGGAAAGCCAGCCCACAGCTTAAATAGCCTCTGGGTAGCCAACCCCAGCGTGTCACGTGGGCAATGCAGATAGGTCCACATACATGGAAGCAAGCCAGATCCTCAGCCTTAGCCAAATGTGGAATTGTTCGTGACAGAGAGCACTCACCATCGGGAAGGTGGAAGGCGGAAACCAGTCAATCTTTAAGGCATAGCATTCTGCAGCTCTCTACAGTTCCCCCTTTTTGTTTTAGACGCATCAGGCAAGAGTAGAGGTCTGATCTCTGATATTAGAAATACATTGGGACTTTGTACTGATGTTCATTTAGGTGTCATCCACCCAAAGAGCATCAGACCCGACTGATACCTTTTTCTCAGAGGCGGGACCTGGGGCATCAACCCGAATGCAATCAGACATGCTCTTCTCTGGGTTGAAAGCGGCTGACCCTGAGTGCAGTGCTTAGCCTCACATCCTGAGCATAACATTTTAGCTTTTTATGGTAGCCAACCATGCTTGGGGAGACTGTCCTGCTTCAATGGCTGTAAAGACCTGAATGGTCATGGCTGCATTACGCTGTTGTGAGACTCTAATCTTGCATATATACCACAGGCAAACCAAGGAGACCAAGACCAGAAGGCCTGCTAACGCTCCCATGCCCGCCCATTCCTTCAGATGATTAATGGCTGCAGCAATCCATGATGATAATCCTGTGGCTAGTCCTGTGTCCACTCTTGTAGAATTTACTGTGACAATGGCCACTCTCAGCTGCTCCATCGTAGTATCGAATTCTCCAGTCCAAATTACCTAAAATATAGCTCGACAATTGTTTAGACAGATTTGCAGCACAGGAAATATTCTCATGTTATATGCTAGTGACTCAAAGTCCAGCATATTTTCATTGACAGCCAGGTTGAGCGATTTGCCATAGGGTATCAATTTGCTCCTACATGAGGTCAATCCTCTGATTGAACACCATCAAGCTTCCTTTTAGTTGAGCATTAATTCCTTTTTGTACAACTAAGGCATGAGCTACATTGGCTAAATGATTATTCAGGGTCTGAGCAGTCTGCCCAGTATGACTCATGGCTAATGCCCCGGTGGTAGCGAAGATTTCTTTTTTATACATATTAAATTTTTAGTGTCTATTAAAGTCAAGTAAAAATGGAAAGTTTCACAGTGTGTTTCTTTTTTAATAGTATTAATAAATGGGTCCTAAGTTCATCACTATTGATGGTTGCATTTCAAGCCTTATTTGCATTTCTCTTACCAAAATATATAATAATAATGGTAATAATAAATAAGGAAGGAGCATTTAAGCCATGGTGAAAAGTTACATAACCAAACTACACACGTAGTTGGATAAAGGACAAAAAAATTGAACCCAAGCTTTCCACTCTAAGCTTCCAGATCCAGGGTCTTTGGAATACTTTTTAAATAATAGTTATTATTTAAATTATAATTATAATTTCCTCCCTCCTTTTCTACTTCTAACCCCAGATTTGTTCTTTGTTAAATTCATGGCCTGATTTTCTTTAACTGTTGTCACACACACATTTATGATACATATTTGTTCAGTTTATATGTTAACCTATATGCATATGATCTCAGGGCTTACCACGGGGCATTCTCTTAAATGCAATTTCAAAGTATAACTGTTTCCTAACCTAACTACACACAGCTTAGATAGATAAACAAAACTCATTTTGTAACAAGATGGAGCAAACTAGTTTTTAACCATCCAGGCTTCTGAGAAGTAAAAATGGCACTGTATACCATTTCTTGTCTCACAGATTTTGCTTCCAACATTCCTCACTAATTGCCCACCTACGTAATTTCTTTGTAATCATCTAAGGCATGAGATAAACAAATGCCTTGTAGAGCACCAGCTTGAATTTCTTTGCAACGCTTCCAGTAGTAGAATGTTGATCAACATAAAGTCAATTAATTGTCCCCTATCCTGACATTGACAATAATATAGTGAAGTAAAAAGAAGTATAATCACTTCTTACACAGTACTAAGAATTAGTAAAAAGTGCAGAGTCCTTTTTAAGTAATTCATTACCTGAAATAGAAACTAAATTCAAGATAACTGAGAACTGAGTTCCGTAGAAACTAAAATTTGTTTTGTAATCAGCTCAAGCATTGTTTGAGCCATTACATGTCAGCTAAATATGAATAAAATCTTTATTGTTCTAGGGAGATGGTATGGAGATGGTACTCAAGAATTATTTTCCAAAAAATATGCTGATATCATTTTTTTACTTTTGTAGTAATGTTTTTTCTTTTTTGTTTGTTTATTTATTACAATTTATTCACTTTGTATCCCCACTTGTAGCCCCCTCCTTCATCTCCTCCTAGTCCTACCCACCCTCCCTCTTTCCCTTGTCTCCTGAGAAGGGAGATCCTCCTCTCCTTCTATCTGACCCTAGCCTATCAGGTCTCATCAGGACTGTCTGTGGCTTCCTCTGTGGCCTGGCAAGGCTGTACCTCGCAGGGGGAAGTGATCAAAGAGTCAGCCATTGAGTTCATGTCAGAGACAGCCCCTGTACCCCTCATCAGGGAACCGACTTGGAAACTGAGCTGCCATGGGCTTCCTCTGAGCAGAGGGTTTAAGTTATCTCCATTCATGGTCCATGGTTGGTGTATCAATTTCTGCAGGCCCACCTGGACCCAGGTTTGTTTGGGTTTTTTTTGTTTAGTTTAGTTAGTTAGTTAGTTTGTTTGTTTTTTGGCTCTGTTGGTCTCCTTGTGCAGTTCCTGTCCCCTCCAAGTCTTTATATCTCTCTTTTCTCCGAGTATCATTTCTAAGAAGGAATATCTATGGGCAAAGAAGTTAGTGAAACGATAAGTTAAATGAATTCTGGTTTGGAATGTTCATGGGCACACTGCTTCTGGTGAATGAGTGTTAGCCCGCAGTGCACCAGATTCCATGGTTATATGTTCACTATGAATGTTTTCCTGCTCAAATTTCTTTTACAGTAACGGTTGTTGGGCCAAACTTGGATGATTCATTGAAGAAGCATAGAAAGAAGAGGAGGAAGTGGAGGAGGCACAAAGACTGGGATTGAAGCAAGGTTAAGGCATATTAGGGTTTTTTTTTTTTTTGTCTCTAACACATGATGTTATCACTTTTGAGTCTCATACATGTGCATAAAATTCTCACAAATTGCCGAGACTGAGACAGGCAAGTGCTGCATTGAAGGAGGAAACTGAATTTACTTAAGGCAACTCTGAAGGAAGCCAATACTCTTAGCTCTTTATCTTCACTGTCAACTCATTTTTTTTTTCATTACTGACATGTTCTTCCAGTATGATCTCTGTTTACCCTAAGACCTCTCCCAGATCTCTTTCCTGAGATGTTTTAAGCATGGCCAGTTACATACACCTTCTTCTCTCTATGACAAGACCATCTCTTGATCAGGATACAGAACTGCAGAGGGCACTTTGCACTGTCTTGAGAATTTTTAGCATCTTCTTCCCAGTTTAATAACCACAACAAAGAAGGTGTGTTAGTCTCAGGCAAATGGCGGTATTGGTGGCCTTAAAGATTACATTGTTCATAAGTCATCTATGTTTCTGGTTATTGAAACTAAAGAGAAATTTTTACACTAGCTCAAGAAAAGCAAGAGTAATGAAGTTGCCGAAATAACTGTCGTAGGGATGGAAAAAGCCAAATCAGAGCCTGAAATCTTATCCTTACCTACTTAACTGTTGTTTTTAAAGATTCATGCTGCTGCATCCAGCTTCCATCTATCTTTGGCCCATTGCAAAAAATACTTTTCAGAACGCTGATTATAAAATATGCTACATCAATAGACACAAAAGCATTTGAATATCTGAGAGGCAACAAAAATAGAGAAGGGAATTCGGTTTGGACCAAGGTTTTGAAATGTCACAATGGTTAATGATCTCCCTAACCATAACATCTTTTTTGAAGTGAAACTGGCCCTGAATGTCACACAGTATAAAAGTTTAGGCAGTATTAATTCCATGAGAAGCCACAGCTAGAACTGAGCCCTCTGACTCTGGGCCTAGGATGTTCCTGCTCCTCCAGAACATCAAGGGAGTGTGTTTAGCAGTCCTGTGGCTTTTAACACACTCAGGAGAGGCTGCCCCCTGAGCAGGACTAAGAAATGTCACGTTATAAGCACCACAACTCTGTGGTCTCAGAATCAGTTGTGCTTTCATTCCATTTTTTAGAAAACTGGGTTACCCGGCTGGAGAGTTTCCTGAAAACAACTCATACACCCTGGAAAATAGCGACTTCCTGTCTCCCAGCAGATCTGGGAATAAGTCCAGAATCTTTGAGCATGTTCTATAGCTTCCTGATCCTTCCCTACTTATAGTTCCAAATATATCTGCTTCTGCTTTTGTTTGCCCAAATTCTTTTAAACAGCCTTCTAGATATAGTTGTTTGTGGAAATTTCACCCCCTACACCCTATTATTCTGCACCTTTGTCCTGCATACATGCACTTTAAATGTAAAATTATTCTTAAAGTATTTTCCTTCCTGTAATTCATTTAATGGCAGAAGTAAAGTCTTTTATTTGGGTCTCATAAGCTGGACCAATCTGTAGATATGAATCTCAGGTCAAACATATATCAGGCAGATGAGTAAAAAGTGCATTTTCCCCTCTGTTTTGTGTGTCTTCACTGTAAACTTGGAGCTTCTAAAAATGACTGCTTTAAAGAGCCATTGTGAAAATAAGCTTATTAAAATCTTTGCATTCCTGAAACTAAAAGAGATCATCTTGAGTGTGGTAATCCAGAAACAGAAAGACAGGCATGATATACATTTACTAATAAGCAGATACTAGCCATATAATATAGGACAGCCATCTCCAGACCTAAAGAAGCTAAACACTAAGGAGGACCCTAGGGAGGATGCTTAAATCTCATTCAGAATGGCAAACAGGATATACAACAGAAGATGTGGAAGAGAAGGAACAGGTCATGGGAGTCTACTATAGAGGGTCCTCTGAAAGGATTCACCCAACAGGGGATGAGACTCCAGGCCAAACTTTGGGCAGAGCACAGGGAGTCTTACAGAGGAAGAGAGGGGTGGGATTAGAGAGACATAGAGGGGTTATGAACTCCACAAGGAGGCCAACAAAACAAAAACTTCTGAGCCCAGCGGGTCCTGCAAAGACTGATACACCAATGGAAGACCATGCATGGAGAGGACCTAGACTTCCTGCTCAGATGTGGCCAATTGGCAGCTCAGTCTCCATGTGGATCTTTGAGTGAACGGATCAGGGGCTGCCTCTATCATGAATTCAGTTGACTGTTCTCTGGTCACTTGCCCCTGATGATGCAGCCTTGCCAGGCCGTGGAGGAAGAGGATCCAGGCAGTCCTGATAAGACTTGACAAACTATTGGCAAATGGCAAGAGTGGAGAACTCCCCCTTTCAATAGACTAGGGGAAATAGATGAGGGGAAGAGGGACGGAGGGTAGGACTCGGGGAAGTCAAGGGAGCGGACTTCAATCGAGATATATAAGGAATAAATTGTTAAGAAAATAATTTTTTAAAATGATGAAAAAATTTAGAAGGAAGTATTGATCAATTGCTATATTGTTCTTTAAACTTTTCTTTTGTTGGACATTTTTCAATATTAATAGTAAAAACTTTTCTGCCCTATACATTGTCTATTTGCTATCTTAATGTTATTACTGTTGTCAGAATCATTATCCATCCTTGAAATTTCTTAGGAGGTGAAAAAAAATCCAGCCTCTACTATGAAAGTTGTCATTAAGTTTTACAAATTACTCAATAATGTTAAATTTGATTAATAATGTTATATTTTCTGCACACTTAATCATTTGTTAATTTGAAATTTTAAGAGTTTGTATTGTAGAGGTAATAAGGTCTTCATTCACTTCTCAGCTCCTGACTACTTTCCAGTAAATTTCCTGAAGAACCTAGTAGGCCAGATGCCTTTCCTTCATGAGTAATCAAACAGCCATGAGAGGTTAAGACAAAAAATAATTTCATTAAAATTTTCTTTTTTTAAATTTAATTTTATTTTTTTATTATTAGTTACATTTTATTAACTCTGTATCCCAGGTGTATCCCACTCTTTTATTCCCTCCCAATCCCACCCCCCCTCCCTCATCTCCTCTCTGCCTCTTTCCAAGTCTACTGATTGGGGAGGACCTCCTCCCCTTTCATCCGACCCTGTTTTATCAGGTATCTTCAGGACTGGCTGCAAAGTCCTCCTCTGTGGCCTAATAGGACTGCTCCTCCCTTGTGGGGTGGGGAGGTCAAAGAGCCTGCCATTGAGTTCCTGTCAGAAATAGTCCCTGCTCCCCTTACTATGGGAAACCAATTGGTTACTGAGCTACCATGGGCTTCATGCAAGCAAAGGCTCTAGGTTATATCCATACATGATCCTTGGTGGAGTGTCAGTCTCAGAAAAAAAACCCTGTGCCCAGATATATTTGGTCCCTGTGGAGCTCCTATTCTTTCTACGTCATACTAACTCCCCTTCTGCTGAAGGTTTGGTTATGAGTCTTAGTATCTGTTTTGAAACACTGCTAGGTAGAGTCTTTCAGATGCCTTTTGTGGTAGAATCCTGTCATATGTCCAATGCACATCCCATTTGTCTTTCTAAGTGAGGATTGGTCATCTTACCCCGTGTCCGATTTCTTGTTTATCTTATTTAGGTGTATAGGTTTCCTTATGTTTATCATATATTATAGGTCTATATAAGCAAGTATATACCATGTTTGTCTTTCTCCTTCTGGGATGCTTCATTCAGAATGATCTTTTCTAGATCCCACCATTTAATTTTCAGTCTGTATCCCTATTGCATTTTATTGGTGACATCACGGTGATGTCAGTGATGTTACCGCTGAGATGGCTAGCTAATGATCAGTGCTGTGAGAACACATACCATTATTGGAAAGTACATCCTTTGTAATCACCCCATGTTTTACATAAAAGTTGCTACAACATATGCAGTGGACAGTCCACCAGACTGTCGAGGAGAAAGAAGTTGTGGAAGTGACAGAATCAGTCATACTAGCACATCATTCATGGCCTTCATTATAGGTACGGTCTGAATGTTTGCCCAAAAAAGTTGATGTCAACACACTATCCTGAGTGGAAGGGTACCAAGGCAAATGATTAAGTCTTGACGATAGTGCCTGTGCACTGGTTAATCCTAATTAAAAAGCACCCACAGCTCCATCTGTGAGGGCTTTGTCAGAGATTAACTGTGGCAGGAAGAGCTTCCCTGAATGTACATGGTCCAAGCCCACAAAAAGAGGCCTTCATGGAACCAGTGGGAAAGAAGGAAGAATTTGACTGGGTACACCACTGTCTCTGCTTTCTAGCCTCTAGGATAGGCTCCTGTGCTCCGCCACACTGAGCTGAAACCATGAGCCAAAATAAGTATTTCTGCACTCAAGTAGTTTCTGGCAACTATTTTTCTCAGGAATACAAGTATAATTGGTATAGTCCTTGTGAATGGGAAGAGGGCCCTTATGCAAAACGACTCCAAAGAGCAAGTTTGACCCTTTTTGCTTCTTCTTCCCCGAGGAGGACATTGGCACCTTGACTCTGGGCCTGCCCACCTTTAGCATTGCCACAGATAAGCCAATGTATAAATTATTCAGACTGAGATACTCTGGTTCACATCCTTTGTGGAGCCTGACTATTCTTCTTTTGAAATACTAATTCAGGCTACAGGGTTAACTTCACGCGAGGTGAGAGGACCATGTCTGTGTCATGCTACCTCCATTTAGCAAAAGACCAGTGTAGTTAAGTTGACTCAAAAGCTCGCACTGCAGAACAGGAGCAGAGCTGGTTCAAGCGCTGATCATGATTTTTTTCCCTCCTGAGCAGAATGTACAATTCTACATTTGCTGGTAACTGAGTAATTAAACATGGGTCTTTTCTGGGAAATTACTTTAGCCTATTTTATTCAGTCTATACAGTCTCATTGCCTTCTTATCACAGGAAAAGTCAGATCTGACATTAATACCAAACTCACTTAATTGGTGGGTCAGTCAAAAGTCACTTTTTAGGCAAGCAATAAAAGAAAGTCTCCAGAGGTAGAGGGTAAAGGGAAAGTGGTCTTGTGAACGGTGAGTGCCTGCTGGATCCGGAAAAGGAAGGAAATGCTGCTCGCAAAAGAAGGAGATGGGTCTGTCTGACATAAGACTTTTGGTATTAAAAATAAAAAGTAAAATTTGGGACCTGCAATTGTAGGAAAAAATTAAGGATTGGTATAGAGAAATTTCTGCAGTTGAAAAAATAGTAGGCAACAGTTGTATGAGAACAGAGAGATGGTGACACTATTGCTTGGCTTTATATTGAATATTAGTCAATGTTTTAAAGATTTTCTTCAGTATAAGTAATATAGGATGCCAAGAAGATAGGAGAAGGGAGGCCAAATGAACACTATTAACAACAGTGTAACAGAAAGTCATTAAATTGTGGCTAAAATGACAAGTGGAAGACTTAGAATATTATTGACAAATTTAAGGCAAATGCTGTAAGTTAAAGTAATTTGAAATAATTAGAGCCCCGGAAGGGCATGAGCTCATTTGACATCTCTTTTAAAGTTTTGTGTATGTTCTATATTGTTAAATGTTATTAAAATAAGGTAAGTCAGTATTTTTTAAACGTCTTCAGTTTCATTTTATGATTTCTTACACTTAAATGTTATATGCAAATTTAAAACCTTAAAACAAATTCTTGGTAGCATATTGATGTTAACAGAGGAAGAAATATTTATTTAAAATGCTTTTTAAAGAAAGAGTTTACATGGAAGAAATGTCCAGGCAGGAAGTAGAACTGAAGATCTGGACTGCAGAGCTACAGCCATATAGATATGAATGTAATCATTTGCTGGTCAATAAAAGGGCAAACAAACCCTCAAATTCTGGGCCTGGAAGAAAAAACAAAAAAAAAACAAAACAGGCTATTTTTATTAGAGTTTGTGTCGCTGATTGAAGCACTTTAAATTTTTATAAACAAAAATACAAAATGATTGCTGAAATTAAAAAAATATCACACAACTGTCATACTTACACACTATACAGTCTTGTGTCTTTCTATCACTTACATTGTTACGCTTTCTCAGAATATGGCCAAATTACTGAGACAGGATATCCATATGCCCAGTCTAAACATAATGCCTTCAAATTTATATATTTATTTATTACATTTTATTTGCTTTGTATCCCTGCTGCAGCCCCCTCCCTCTTTTCCTCTCAGTTCCACCCAATCTCCCTCCTCTCCCCGTATGCACCTCCCATAGTCCACCAATAAGGGAGGACCTCTTCTCCTTCTATCTGACCCTAGCCTATCAGGCCTCATCATGACTGGCTGCATCATCTTCCTCTGTGGCCTTGTGAGGCTGCTCCCATCTTAGGGGGAGGTGATCAAAGAGCCAGCCCTTGAGTTCCTGTCATTGACAGCCCTCATACCGCTTACTAGGGAGCCCACTTGGAAACTGAGCAGCCAATGGGCTTTTGTTGAACAGGGGGTCTAGATCCTCTCCATGCATGGTCCTTAGTTGGAGTATAGGTTTCTGTAGGACCCCCTGGGCCCTGGTATTTTTAGCTCTGTTGTTCTCCTTGTGGAGTTCCTGTCTTTCTATCTCCCTCTTCTTCCATAAGGATTCTGGCACTCTGCCCAAAGTTTGGCTATGAGTCTCAGTATCTCCTTTGATACCCTGGTCAGTAGAGTCTATTTTTTATTAATTTTTTAAATATTAATCACAGGTTATTAACTTTGTATCCCAGCCGTAGCCCCCTCCCTCATTCCCTCCCAATCCCACCCTCCCTCCTTCATCTCCTCTCTGCCCCTCTCTAAATCCACTGATAGGGGAGGTCCTCCTCCCCTTCCATCTGACCCTAGCTTATCAAGTATCTTCAGGGCTGACTGCCTTGTCCTCCTCTAAGGCCTAGCAAGACTGTTCCTCCCTCGAGACGAGAAGGGGGAGGTAAAGGAGCCAGTCATTGAGCTCATGTCAGAAATAGTTCCTATTCCCCTTACTAGGGAAACCCACTTGGTTACTGAGCTACCATGGGCTACATCTGAGCAGGGGTTTTAGGTTATATCCATACATGGTCCTTGGTTGGAGAAACAGTCTCATAGAGGACCCTTGTGCCCTGATATATTTTGTCCTTGTGGAGCTCCTTTCCTCTCTTGGTCATATTAACTTCCCCCTTTCATCGTATGATTCCCTGAACTCTGCCAAAGGTTTGGTTATGAGTCTCAGCATCTGCTTTGATACACTGCTAGGTAGAGTCTTTTAGAGGTCCTCTGTGGAAAGCTCCTGTCCTGTTCCTTGTCTTTTCCTACTTCTGATGTCTATCCTGTTTGACTTTATGAATGAGGATTAAGCATCTTCCCCAGGGTCCTCCTTGTTGTTTAGCTTCGTTAGGGCTATAGATTTTAGTATGTTTATCCTATATTATATGGCTAATATCTGCTTATAAATGAGTATATACCATGAGTATCTTTCTGGTTAGGTTACCTCACTCAGGATGATCTTTTCTAGTTCTTTCCACTCTTCTGCAAAATTTCATGGTTTCCTTGTTTTTAATTGCTGAGTAGTATTCCAGTGTGTAAATATACTATAATTTCTGTATTCATTCTTTGGTTGAGGGACATCTAGGTTGTTTCCAGATTCTGGGTAATACAAATAGAGTTGCTACAAACATGGTTGAGCAAATGTCCTTATTGAATGGTGGGGCATCTTTTGGGTATATACCCAGGAGTGGTATAGCTAGGTCTTGAGGTAAAGTTATTCCCAGTTTTCTGAGAGAACACCAGATTGATTTATAATGTGGTTGTACATGGTTATATTCCCACCAGCAATGGATGAGGGTTTCCCCTTTCTCCGCATCTTCTCCAGCATACATCATCCTTTGAGTTTTTTATCTTAGCCATTCTAATGGGTGTGAGGTGAAATCTCAGAGTTGTTTTGTTTTGCATTTCCAGAATGACTAAAGATGTTGAGCATTTCTTTAAATGTTTCTCTGCTGTTCTATATTCCTCTGTTGAGAATTCTCTGTTTAGCTCTGTACCCCATTTTTAATTGTATTACTTGATTTCTTGGTGTTTAACTTCTTCAGTTCTTTATATCTTGTTTTAGATTCCTAGGTGACTATATTTTCTTCATGTCCATCAAGCTAGTGATAGTAAATCTGACTGCCAGTTTTTAATTTTATGTTTTCAGGGAAAGTACTAATTGAATCATAATATCATTCAAATGGGGCCAAAACAGGTCATATGTCAAATGGCCTTTTAATATTTTATTCAATGTAACTTAATGTCAAAAGGTTCTCTTGAATAAAATTTTGGCATATTTGCTAAAATACCTTCATCTTCCTTCAAGGCATGAATTAACGGTTCAAAATGTCAATTTTCATCAGTACCACATTTAAGGTAATTTGATTCTTTCCATTAATTCTCATTACTTTCAGTAAATAGTCACTGATAACGTGGGATATTCTTTTTCCTCAAACTGAAAATTTAAGAGAAATACCATCTCTTTATATATCCTAATTTCTAGCAAATTTTTTTTTCAAATGGCAAAAGGCTAGATTCTAGCTTTCTCATTTAAATCGTATAGTTTTACTTTATTATACATATTAAGTGGATGAAACATACATGGACTGATAACAACCTTTAAACCTGGTTGGATGTGTCTAATGGATGAGGCTACTAGAGCAGAAGAGAAATTCCTGATCCCAGAAGTGCTAAGTCCAAAGTAATCACAGTACAGACGTAGCCTATTGGAATTAGCTCGTCATCTTTGAAACATCCTGCGTGTGTATAATGAAAGGCATCGCCGTTGCCTTTCTAAAACAGTTAGTACCTTCATCGTTGATTTTGAAAATTATCACTAAACAACACGACTTGTTCCCACAACTTGGTGAGAGAAGGGGCAGGGGTTCATTGTAAAGCACCAGGGTCTGTTTATGCAGCTGTTGGTGAGCCTTAGGCAGCACGGGAGTACAGAACAGAATTTTATAAGTGCTGAGTGAAATAGTAAAACCAGAATAACTCAGAAAATTGTTCCACTACATTCTGAAATGAAATGTTTTTTTTTTTTCTTTCCCATTTGAGGCCCATCTTGTCAGCAAGAAAAGAATAAATGACTCACTTGTGGGAGGTCATTTCAACTTTCTGACCATCTGAACACCACTTAAGAAATGACCTTTACCAAGATGAGTGCGCTAAGTACAGACTTAAAAGAAAAAAAAAAAGCCCTAAAAGAAACAAACACACACACACACAAACACACATACACACACATGCTGTTTCACTTGATCAATTAAGGAGTGAAGCTCATTTCTGCTAGTGTTTTAGAGCCCTCCTTCCTGTGCAACTGACAGGAAAAGAATAAATAAAAGCAAATTTGCTATGTCCTAAGATAAGGACACAGTTACATTTTGTTGAAATGAAAACCCTAAAATGTAGCCATTTTATTTGTATTCAAGAACGATGTAATCTACACACAAATGTGTAACCTCTAATATAACAACATAATCAAGACCAACTGCACAATTTGCCCCATGAAAAGAAACGTGGCCCCCAATACAAAAGCAGGGTGTAGGGAGCAGCACTGAAGAGACTGAAATGCACAGCCTTTGTGTTCTTCTGGTATTTCGAATGACTTTGGACACTGTCTTTACATGCTATTTAATGCCATCCTAAGTAAAATAACATAATACGAATTTTACCTTTCATCTTTGTGCACGCTCAGCTTTTCTTGCAAACACAGGGATGTTTAACATGTATGTAGAATCACTAAAATGGCAGTTTGGAATCTGCAGTGTGTAGCTGTCTGTTGTCTTTATTATTCTCAGAGCAGCAGAGCTTTATGCACACGCGCATTCCAACAGTTTGTCGCGCACATTTGTCCTCCCACAGTCTTGATCTTTGCTTGGCTATAGGGAGAGAAACCTGAAAGGAAAAGCAGCTTTTGACTCCATGCTTCCTTTTCTTCTTAAAATGTAATTTTTAGCAAAAGTGGCTGACTACAAAAGGGAGTTCACTTGACTAAGGATGTGAGGAGGTTTCCTGGCCATCAATGTACCCTTGGAAGTGACTAGTTTTTCCTTCTTAGAAAGCACATTTGTCTCAGATAGAAAGTACAACCTATCTGGACTGTGCATATCCCTACTTATTCTAGTACAGTGATAAAAGGTTACCTATATCTATACCACACTATACCATACTACCATTCCATCCCATCCATCCCATCCCATAGTATATCATATCATACTATGTTATACTATAATTAATCCTGTGGAACTTCCACATTCCCTGGGTTCACCAACATTTTGTACTCATGAGACACCACTCTGTGTCAGTGGGGTAGCACAAGAAAGCTGACACATACCATAACTTTCTTCTCATCTTATGCCCAGGCTGCATTACCTCATCCTATTTAAAATTACAAACCATGAAATCAAAGATAAAATATTAACAACGTCGGAATGTTTTCATCAGGACATTTTAACAAAGCCTTTCTGGGCCTGAGTCCTAGGGAAATGCATGGGTAAGAAGTCCCCCCTCCTCCTACCATGATTGCTTGGCCGTGCATCACAAGGAGAGCCTGCCTAGAGTACATCCACCCTCCTTTCTATTCTGAATGAGGATGGTGATCGATACTCCTAGCTCATCTCTACAAACATCCTCCAATTATCTGCCAATTGTACAAGTGCCATAATCCTTACAGCCAGGCAGCTCTCAGGGAACTAAAATAAACAGAAATTTTAAAAGAATTAACCAAACATTAAAATTAATCAATAATGTGAAGCTTTGATGGAAACTTAAACTCTGTAGTTCAAGACCATTGCTGACTGCTGCTTTAATTGAAACCACTGCTTAGAAAATTATGAGCCTTAGTGTTCACAGAAAACCCCAGTGTTCTGTGGACATTTTAGTAACAGGGTTTAAAGACACTCTGTCTTTGCTTTGTTGAAGTTGTCCCATTCATACGTGTTTATGTTCCAGAGACTTTGAATTGTGAACCTTAATAGAATATGAGACAATGCTTCTGTGTAGCTCGATATTTGCTTCATTCTGTTTTAGCACATATTGTGGAATCTGGTGATATGCGTGTCTACAAACAGGGGACACTAAACACCTGACTTATTGCAGAGCAGATGTGCACACTATTAGGAGGAGAGCAAGGATAACACATTTCTATAACCTTCTAAAAGAGGTCATTACAGCTAAGGAACTAAATACATTGGCTTTTTGTCCAACCTTGGAATATATAAGATTTGTGGAGGCCATAGGTGAATAGCCATTGTTAATGCAATGAATGACACAGGTTTGGAAGAACTGCTAAATGTCATAACACTTTCTGAGCAAGGAATTCACAGCAAATTCGTTTTAATTTCTCACTGAATATGTAAGACCTCATTGGCAGGGCTGAGATGAAGATTAGACGGGACACTACAGAAAAGGGGCTTGTGGCTGCTTCTCCTGTTGATGGACCTAAGCAGTGGGGATGCTAAGGGTGGTGTTGACAGCAAGGGAGGCAGTTACAGAGAAGGGAATGCTACTTTATCAGGATCGACAGCTGAGTCACATCATGGAGCTACGTAACTATTGGAATCAATATCATTAATGACCTGCTCTTTAGGGTTGCCTAAAAGCTTGACTGCATTGCATTGCGTTGTTTACCTTCAAACATTAGTCGGACTTTTTTTTTTCTCTATCCCATAGCAAAAATATGGAATTCAAGTATGTCCTAGACGTGGCTCTTATGAAATTCAAAACAATCATGTGCTCTTGTGGTGCATTGGCATTAACTCAGATGAAACAATGATCGCTTCAGTAAAGGCTGGGAATTCTAGTATGGTGGATCTGTCTCTGTTGCTCTCTCTCTCTCTCTCTCTCTCTCTCTATATATATATATATATATATATATACACACATATATATACACATATATATCTAGATAAAATTTTAGAATATATATTTTAAAAGGATATATATATTCACTTACTCAATCAAGTGATATTTATTGAGTGATATTTTTGTTGTCCATATTCAAAGTTCAGACAGGAATCCTCTCTTCAAGAGCATCTAGATACTTAGAAATAGATTACTGTCACCTATAATAACTACCTCAAAGATGAAAGTAAAGACAGGAACACACGTTCATACAGAAAACAATTAAGAAGAGAAGACAATAATTTCTTTGTGTAGAAATTATATTACTATATATCATGAAGAATAGTTGCATTCAAGTAAATTCGGTGAGCTAGATGAACTATCTTAGTAATTTAAAATAATTTTAAATCAACAACTTCTTACATAAAATATAACCGATTAAAATACAAGGTAAAAAATAAGGTGTATGATTGCCTAAATACACAAGACACTTTATAAGAGATACAATTGGCAGAGTATACGGAGTTGGGGTTCAGCTGGTGAAAGTGAGTAGGTGTCACATGACATGCTGTCCTCGAGAGACTTGTTTCTCAGCTTGTAATATGCATACCATCTCCTGGGGCTCTTGTGATAAAATGGAGATTTCTGACTTAGTAGATGTAGAATGGGGCCTGAAATCCCATTGCTTTAATAAGCTCTCAGATGACGTCAATAATGCCAATTAAATGCTCTCACTTGAGTAGCAAGGGATAGAGGACATAAAACACAAGCAGAGAACATTTAAATTGAAACCTTATTACAAGACTAATTATTGAAGGCTAAGGTTTAGTTGCTTTTTGCAGAGAATAAGAACCGTTTGGAAATTTAAACAATCCTGGACTTTACTAAAGCTAATCAAATAGTGTTCAAGATGGTTTTTTCAAAACTGGACTGAATAACATTTCGGAACAATGGTAAGCATCTGCATTTCTCAGCCAGTTCTTAAGTAGAAGAGGACTAGGGAACCTGTTTCCTTAACAACCTACTTGACAGTTTGGAACCACAGTACCTCACAGCACACTCATGCTCCTTTCTCAGGTTTGCATTGCTAAAGTTCACCAAAGAGGATTTCTCCAGGAGACTTTACTGCAGTTCAGCTATTATGGATTCCTGACAGGTAGACATGACAGTTGTTAAATTTTTAATTAATAATTTAAATCTGAAAAGCCAGCAGCCTATTAACAGTGATTGTCAAACTGGATTTCTTTTATATATATGGTTTAATACATATAAAAGGATGGTTTAATATTTACGATTTTATTTCTTTCCACTTTCCCCTGTCTTGATATGTTGCACTACCCAAAACCTGAGCATATCCTTAAGTACTGCAAACCCAGTCAATCATGAAGTAATGTAGATTCTACAACAGACACACACAATATGAAACATACATCATACACGTATGTATGGGGGGAGCGTGGAATTGGGAGGAGATGGGGGAAGGGGCTAGGGCTACAGCTGGGATACAAAATGAATAAACTAATCAATAATATATATATATATATATATATATATATATATATATATATATATATACACCCTGCATCTGGCCCTCTGCTCACCTCCCCCTGTGGGGTGCAGCCTTGTCAGGCCACAGAGGAAGACAATGCAGCCATTCCTGATGAGACCTGATAGGCTAGGGTCAGTTAGAAGGGGAGTAAGACCTCCCGTATCAGTGGACTAAGGGAGGAACATAGGAGGAGATGAGGGAGGAAGAGAAGGATTGGGAAGAAATGAGGGAGGGTATACAGAGTGAATAAATTGTAATATATAATTAGTTAAAAAATTAAAAAAAAACACTGCACCTACAAACAGTGGATTTTTGTCGTGAAAGTCTTGCAAATCATTAGAGAACTGTCTTCAAATTCTATATAGCCGTGTTTAGTACAGTTCCTTGAAGATTCATTGCTATTTATAATTTGTAGATAGAGTAAAGGTAGATAAGAGGCTATATAATGAGTATAATTATTTTGATTTTTTTTCTCATGAAAATCACTTTGTCTTCTTAATACCCCAGATAGTTTGATCTGAGACAGAGAATGCAGCATCTTCTATTACTATAGGAAAATATAACTTTTCCTTCATTGAAAGAGAACTTGGTAGAATTTATATTATCATAATTAAAATCATGCTGCTACTTATATTAACCTTTAATGTCAAATTTTATAAAATTTGCACTCATTACAACATTTTAGTCATTATGTTGGAAATAAAAGAGACAGATCAAATAGTTTAATCTAAGACTGCCTGTGTCTCATTCTCATTCCTACCAAATTCTTCAAACGCAGGTATTTCATTTGCTCTGTATACTTGATGTCCATCATAATGATAATTGCTTCCTAATATTAGCATTTGTCTTAGGAGAAATTATAGCTTTGAAGGTAAATATAACCTCAATCTTTTAAATAATGTCATTAGTGTTCTTAGAGAAAGCCATATTTTAAATATTTAAATGTCCAGTGAGGTTTAAACTAGACTACTGATAAAGTTATATTTCACTTTACTGATAAAGTTATATTTCACTGACACTTTAACATCTGATATCAGATTTCACAACATTTATGCATTTTTATTGTAAAGTTACCCATGAAACAAATGGGAAAAATTAGGACACACTGTAGTGTTAGATTTGTATTTCCACAGTAAATGTGTGTTTGTCACATTTTTATTTGCAAAAGATCTATTTCTTTTTTATTTATTTTTCTCTCAGACAGTACATATTAACCTCAGCTTTCCCTCCTTTCACGCATCCCAATCCAGCCCCCATACCCATTCTTCCCTAGATCCACTGCTCCTGTGTCCCTTCGAAAAAGATCAGTCCTCCCAAGGCTCTCAGCTGAACACTGTGTAACAAGATGCAGTAAGACTCGGCACCAATCATATCAATGCTGGATGAAGCAGCACAGTAGGAGGAAAAGGATTCCAAGAGAAGGCAAAAAGGGTCAAAGACACCCCCACTCCCACTGTCAGGAATCCCTCTCCGCCCCCCAAAAACTAAAACATATATGCAGAGGACCTAGCACAGACACACACATTGCTGCTTCATTCTCTGTGAGCCCCCATGAGCCCTGCCGAGTAGACTCTGTGTGCCATGTTCTCCTGGTGTCCTCAATCCCTCTGGCTCCTACAATCCCTCCTTTCCATCTTCCGTGAGGGTCTCCAAGCTCCACCTAATGTTTAGCTGTGGATCTCTGCATTGGCTCCTGTCAGCCATTGGAGAAAGCCTCTCTGATGACTGGCTGAGGCACCCAGTCTATGAGTACATCAGAATATCATGAGGAATTACCTCTTAGACTTTTTTGTTTTCCATCATATTTGGTTCTATCCTAGGTCTCTAGGCCTCTCCGCTTCCAGTTCCTGGCCATTCAGGCAGTGTCAGCTATGGGAGCCCTCTCCTGATGTGAGCCTCATGTTAGACCAGTAACTGTTTGACTACTACACAAGCTCTGAGCCACCATTGCCCCTGCACATCTAGCAGGCAGGCAGAAGTTACAGGTAGAAGGTTTTTGTGGCAAGGCTGGTGTCCGAGTCCTACCATTGCAGCCTTGTCTGGTTACTCAAGATGGCCGGTTCAGGCTCCATAACTACTACTAGGATTACTCGCTAGGGTCACCCTCATATGATCCAGGAAGTTTCCACTGCACTAACTTTCCACATTGCCCACCAATTTCAGTCCTCTCTCCCAGGACTCTCTCCCTTTGTCCCTGCCTACCCCACCTGATCCCCACTGTTTCCATCCACACCTCTCCCCACCCCCAGTCCACCTGCAAAATCTATTCTATTTTGCCTTCGCAGGGAGATCCATGAATAACCACTAGGGCCCTTCTTGTTAGTTAGACTCTCTGGTCTGTGGAATGTAGTATGATTACCCTTTACTTAACAGCTAATATCCACTTATAAACGAGTACATACCATGTCTGTCATTCTGGGTCAAGGTTAGGTCATTCAGGATGATATCTCCTAGTTTCATTTATTTGCCTGCAGATTTCATGATATTTTTTTTTTCTAACAGCTGAGAAATATTGTCTAAATGAACCACATTTCTTTTATTCTTTGGATAAAGGACGTATAGGTTGTTTCTAGTTTCTGGATTTTATTAATAAATCAGCTACGAACACGGCTGAGCAAGCGCCCTTGTGGAAGGATGGAGTGTCTTTGGGTACATGCCTAGGAGTGGCATATCTGGGTCTTGAGATGATTGATTCCCCATTTTCTGAGAAGCTGATATATTGATTTCCATAGTGGCTGTACAATTTGCCCACTAGCAATGGAGAAGTTTCCTCCTTGCTCCACAGCCTCACCAGCATGAGCTGTCACTGTGTTATTGATCTGAGCCATTCTGACAGATGTAATATGGAATCTTCAACTGGATTTGATTTGCATTTCCCTGATGGCTAAGGGCGTTGAACATTTCTTTAAGTGTTTCTCAGCCATTTGAGATTCCTCTATTGAGAATTCTGTTTAGATCTGTATCCTAGTTTTAATTGTATTATTTGGTTTGTTGACGTCTAATGTCTTGAGTTCTTTATATATTTTGGACAGTAGCCCTCAGTCTGATGTGGTGTCAGTGAAAATGTTTTCTCATTCATTTTGTTTACTGATGGTGTCCTTTGCCTTACAGAAGCTTTTCAGTTTCATGAGTCCCACTTATTACTTGTATAGCTTAGAGCCCATGTTATCAGTGTTTTGTTTAGGAAGTTGTCTTCTGTGCTAAGGCATTCACGACTATTCCCCACTTTCTCTTCTATCAAGTTCAGAGTGATAAACATGGATTTATTTGCATTCTTCTACATGCAGACATCCAGTTTAACCAGCACCTTTTATTGAAGATGCTTTCTTTTGTCCATTGTCCATTGTGTATTTTTATTGTTTTAGTAAAAACATTCAGGAGTCCAGTATAAAAGAAGAACTGTTCTTTCTTACTAAATGATGCAGGGAGTTATTACAATGGCAGTTTTCTGTAACCAGATAGTTAAATGACTGACAGGAGAGACTATCATTTATTTTCAAGCTTTAAGTATTGAGCTGGGAAGATTCTGAGCTACCCTAATCCTAATACCTTTCAAACCATATAAAGCCAATCACTTGCCAATCTGATGCCTCCAGGGTTTGGTTTCTGCCTCATCAGTCTATTCCATGCACTCAATGCCATCTTCTTTCTCAGCCACGTGGCCAGCTATCCTCCCAATGTCCATGAACACATCTGTCTTCCTCCAGGTCTCCTGGCAAAAAAAGCCTTTCTCTCTCCCCTTCCCAGAGTTCCTGTCTCCCTACCAGGAAGTTCCACCTTCTACTTCCTGTCCTTCTGCCCAGCTGAATGGCCAATCAGATCTTTATTGAGGACTGCTACTTCCACACAAGACATTCCTCCACAGTCCAGACTTATGTGAATTTATGTTTTGATCTTGCATTTCATTTCATTGATCGAGGTGTCTGTTTTTATGCCAATACCATGGGGGTTTTTTATTACTGTAAATTTTTAGTACAGCCAGAAATCAGGTATTATGATACCTCCAGAAGTTCTTTTAATGTTCAAGATCTTTTTACTTATCTTGATTTTTCCTGTTTTTCCATATAAAATTAAAAATTGTTTTTTCAAGGTCTATAAAAAGAATGTGTTGCAATTTTGATGGGGATTGCATTAAATCTGCAAATTGCTTTTGGTAGGATGGCCATTCTTAGTATGTTAATCCTACCAATTGATGAGCATGGGGTATAGTTCCAATTACTGATATCATCTTCAATTTCTTTCTTCAAAGACTGTCATACAAGTCTTTTAATTGCTTGGTAAGGGTTGCCCCAAGATATTTTATGTATTATATTTTTTTATATTTGTGGCCATTGTGAAGGGTGTTGTTTCCCTGATTTCTTTTTCAGCCAGTTTACCATTTGTGTATATTAGGACTAATGATTTTTTTTTCTTTAGTAATCTTGTATCCAGCTACTTCCCCAAAAGTGTTTCATCAGCTGTAGAAGTTCCTTAGTAGATTTTTTTTTTATTTCTTACGTATACTTTAATATCATCTCTAAATAGCAATACTTTGACTTCTTCCTTTCCAATTTGTATCCCTTTACTTCCTTAAGTTGTCTTACTGCTCTAGCTAGACCTTGAACTACTTACTATATTCTTGGATTCAGTTTGAAAGTATTAGATTATTTTTACATCTATGTTTATAGGGAAAATTGGTCTGTAATTCTCTTTGTTGAATCTTCTGTGGTTTGGGTATTAGGGTAACTGTGGCCTCATAAAATGAATTTGGCAATATTCCTTCTGTTTCTAATTTGTTGAATACTTTGAGGAATATTGCCTTAACTCTTCTTTGAAAGGCTGATCGAATTCTTCACTAAATTGGTATGACCCTGTGCTTTTTTTTTGGTTAAGAGATTTTTAATGATTGCTTCTATTATACAGGTCTATTTAAATTGTTTATCTGATCTTGTTATAGCTTTGTTAAGTGGTATATATTGAGAAAATTATCCATTTCTTTTAGATTTTCCAATTTTGTTATGTACAGGTTTTTGAAGTATGACAACAATTCTTTGGACTTCCTAGGTGTCTGTTGTATACCCCCCCCCCTTTTCATTCCTGATTTTGTTAATTTGGATATGTTCTCTCTACCTTTTATTTAGTTGGAAGGGGGTTTATCTATCTTGTTAATTTTCTCAAATAAACAAATCTTATTTCATTGATTTTTTTTCCGTATTTTCTTTGTTTCTATTTTGTTGCTTTCAGCCCTCCATTTGATTATTTCCTGTCATCTATTCCTATTTGGCAAGCTTGCTTCTTTTTCTTCTAGAGCTTTCCGGTGTAGTGTTAAGTTGCTAGTGTAAGCCCTCTCCACCTTTTCTACATAGGCACTTAGAGCTGTGTACATTACTCTTAGCCCTGCTTTCAGTGTGACCTGTAAGTTTTGGTAGATTGTGCATTCATTTTCACCGAATATAAGCAGGTAGAACTTTCTGGAATTCTCAATGCCTTCTCCGTCTGGAATTGTCAGACCAATGGGTTTTAATTTTATAATTTCTCCCCAGAATCAACCTCCAAGATTCTCTTCTTAGAAAACGGGAGAGACAATAAGACTCATTCGGATTAGTGTTCAGCAAAGCTAATTCAAACTTAAATTCAGCAACATCTTCATTGTTATTTTCCAAGACCATTCCCTGGTCATGAGCTCCTAGGCCAATGAATGTTGTATCTTGGTCCTAGCTATTTTCTTTCTTGACATATTCTGTTAAATTTATTGCAATATTTTCCCACTTTTGGATCATGTAATGTATGTTGTATTTCTGGGGCAAGATACTTTGTATTTTTATTTGGGTCTCCATCATATATCAGATCAAGGCTCTCATCACAGAGGAGGGCATTGCAGCCAGTCCTTATGAGTCCTGATAAGCTAGGGTCAGATGGAAGAGGAGAAGGACCTCCCCTATCAGTGGACTTAGAGAGGAACAGGGAGGAAATGAGAGAGGGAGGGTGGGATTGAGAAAGAATGAGGGAGGGGGCTACAGCTGGGATACAAAGCAAGTAAAATGTACTTAAAGTTGTTTGTCTTTTCACCAAAAACATAATTATTTTTAAGTTTTTTTCCCTATTCTTAGTGACAGTAGACTGCTACATAGATAGCATAATAAAAACTCTCATTTTTTAGATTTTTAAAAAATTTTATTAATTGACAAAGTATTAATTCCATAAATTCTATGGAGTATAATGTGATGTTTTAATATATCATAAAATATTTACATCAAGCTAAAACACATGTCTATCTCCTCAGGTAAGCTTTTGTACTTAGAAGCAAATTTTTTTTTCCTTTACCAATTTTGAAATGCACAGTTCTTTGTCATTAACTGTGGTCACCTCCTAGGCATTAGAAGCTAAAGACTCATCCTTACTGCTGGAACCTAATGCTCTTTAGCTCACCTCTCCCCATTCTTCTTTTCATATCCTACCTGTAGTAAACACACTCCTCCCTACCCAGGCATGTTTGTCCTCTTTATAGTCTACATAGAAATATTTGATTGCAGCTGGCTTATTTAACATAAGATTCTGTCCTCCAGGGTCACCCATGTTGTCACAAAGACAAAATTCCTTTTTTTATAGGGATAATTAATGATACAGTGTCTTTGTGCACTAAACTATGTATCCATTCATCCTATGCCTATCACTGAGGTTTCTTATACCTACCTAACCTGTACCTTGAATAGTGCTGCAGGAATCCAGCAAATAAAATATTTTAGTTTTTTATAAATGATGTGAAACCTCTCTGAGAGTATTCTTAAGAAAATTAAAATGTCACTTCAGAGCTGAAGAAAATGTCAAATACATGCTTTGAAAATAACTTTACAAACAATATAAATTTTAGAAGGCTGGAGGTATGGCTCAGTAATGGAGTACTTGGCTACCTTGCAAAAGGTCCCAGGTTCAATCTCCAACACTATAACAAGCACCAAGAGATTTGTACACATTATTTGTCAAGAGCACGTAAAGGAATTTTTGCGTGCATAGTGTCTATGTATTTGTGTATGTATGTATGTAATGAAGCCTTCTGTATTTTGTGATTATTGTTCTTGCTTATTTCTGGAGGAATGTTCGCTTGTTCGTTTGTTTGTTTGTTTGTTTTAAGATGGGGTTTCTCTGTGTAGTCTTGGCTGTTGTGGACTTTATAGGCAAGGCTGGCCTCAAACTCACAAATACCCTCCTGCCTCTGCCTCCCTGAGTACTGGGATTATGGGTGTGCATCACCACCTCTGGCAGTTTTGATTATTGTTACATGAGTATATCAGTCAGGGTATACCAATTCATTAGATTACTGAGTTTCACTGAATAAATTATACCCGGAATAACATACAATGAAAAACACTGAAATAAAATAACAATAGCTAATAGGTGTTTCAAAAAAGTGAAGGAAAGATCAAAATGTTTAAAATGCTGACTAAAATCATCAACACTGTAATAACCTCAGTCTTGCTGACTCTAGATTAAATCTCTTTTCTCTGAATCTATACCATGAGAGAGAAAACTTCCTATAAGAAGGTTAGAGGTTATGCTCTTGGAAAAGAGCTGTAGGGAGCTCAGAGTTTCAGGGTAGGGTAGAGGGAGAAGCTACCCACACAAGCAGAACTGAGGGTGGAGATAAATCTGCAAATATATGAAACTCAACACATAACCCACACACCCCACACCCAACAGTTGTCTCAGTAGAGGAAAAAGAATCGGACCCTTAGGGCCTTTCTCACACAGATTTTGGTCAGAAGTTGTTCCACAAGGAAAAGCTATCCTGGGGTGAAGGGCGGGTCCCGGTAAGAGACTCATTAATAAGCCCCTGACATCAGAATCCCACCATCCAGATTTCCGGTGCCTGTACCCTGAGGATAGGATTCTGACTAGGATTTTCCGAATGTGCATGGTTCTTTGAATTTCTACTTTTATTTTTTTTTTCATCTAATTCGTTGGCAAAATATTTAACCTTCTGCCAAATATTTAAATAAAATACAAAGAAAGACTTTTATGGGAAAATAATGTCTAGTACACACTGGTCAAGAACTACACTGAAAATCCAAAAAAATTAAGTGTCTAAGCCATCAAGTATCAGGTAGATGTCCGATGCCTGTGTCCTAACAGCTAAAGATAACAGAATAGCACTATGTGAGTAAGTTGTCATCAAAGGTTTCACTAATACAAAGTGCCCTAACTTTTGTGTAAATGGTGTGACAGAGCATCCCATTTTATTTATTATTTTTTCAAAGAAACTCTGGGAGAATCTCCAATAAATAGAAATGATTGAAGTGAGTTTATGTAGGAGTGATGTGAGCTTGTCTCCCTGGAGACGAGGATAAGAAGTGAGACTTCACTCTTTTTTTCCTGTTTAATCTATTTAAAATTCGGAAAATACATCAATCTGAAAATATTAGTATAAGCAAAGCATTGGGCTAGGAACATCTATTAGGCAAACCAAATCCAACAAGCAGACATTTCAAGACCCTTACAGTTTTCTCACTGTAAAACTCTAATGCCTATATTCTATATATTGTATACTGTATGTATAAAAGCCTTAAGACTTACCCGTGAATTAGTTATCTTATTGAAACTGTACATAAACTAAGGCAAAGGTGACCCTTCATTTTGTTTCTTTCCAATTAACTCTAATCAGGCACAGGTAATAAAATATACTTTCTCACAAACAAGTAGTAAAAACTTAAAAATAAATCTTTAAAATATACATATTTTAACCAGGTATAAATCTGTTTTTAGCTCCCAAATCACATCTCTATATCCATAACCTATGGATTAAATAAAATTTCACCATAACTCACCATGCATGAAATAGAACATGGAAAAACAAAATCATAAAATATAAAAAGACAAACTCTCTTGTATCAATAGAACAGCCAAAATGGTTTTTCGGAATACAGGCTAATTTCCATTTATATAACTGAACGTGGGGCCATAGGTAGGTTATGTATCTTCACTAACCATTCATTGTTCCTTCTGCCCATACTCTTTTTTTTTTTTTCAATGCAGTTTATTCAGGAACCTTGAACAATCCTCGGACCCTGGGGAAAGCCAGCCCACAGCTTAAATAGCTTCTGGGTAGCCAACCCAGGTGTGCCACGTGGGCAATGCAGATAGGTCCACATACATCTCTATATCCATAGATTATGGATATAGAGATGTGATTTGGGAGCTAAAAACAGATTTATACCTGGTTAGAGCATTTCTTAGACATTGTATTATGCTTTGGTTACAGGGGACAATATGTGTTTGCATTTTAATAATGGTTAGCTGCTAAATGATCATAAAATGTGTTATAATAGAACATGCCATTTTCTACAAATATAGTTTTGAACCAAGAATGCTGGAACAGTTGCTTAAAAGAGAAGATACAAGAGGAGCATTCTCACATCTGATTTTTTTGTTGTAGTTGTTGTTTTTATTTGTTTGTTTGTTTTTGTTTTAATAAAAGTGGCAAATTGTAAAAAAAAATTGTTTTGTGTGAAACATTTAACTTCATACTAATAAAAAACTAGTGAAGTTCCTATGTGGCAAAAAATATATATATACATATTTTAATTGTATAACTTTAGTACATTACAAAATAACTTTCTAGAAATATTTCTCTCATAGTTTGTAGATACCTTCATTTAGTCACATGAAAAGGTGCTTTCTCTCACTTCTGGGGTTAATACTTTCAGAATAGAATAAAAAAAGCAAAGATTAGACAGAGTGAACAGTCAAATATATAGATTTGCATTAGCAAATCTATCGCTATTAAATACTCTGGACCTAAACCAGATTGAGAGGGTGAGATGTTTGTGTGTGCAGAGAGTGGGTGTGGAAGAGAAGAGGGATCAGAATCAGTCTGAGATCACAAAAATGTAACACGTCAGAAAGATTTGCTAATGTAGTTTGAAGATGACCTCAGGAAACAAACAATGCTATTAAAGATACCCCATGTGAGATTTTATAAAAAATCTTAAATGGTATCTTAGGCATCTCAAAGCTATCTTAGTATAGGTGTGTTTAATATTTTCAAATTTATCAAAATCTATTTCCAAGTTGTCATTGACCAAAATCACTCCAAATCTCTATTATACCTATGTGATTCTTCCTATCGTCATCACTAGTCAGTATGTGCTGCTTTCACTAACTGATAATGATTATTTATTATGTGTAGCACCTAAGAGCTATACAGTAAATGAAGATGAAGCCAAGTGTGTTCCCCTTCACTAGATAAAAAAGAGGTGTATTTAAAAAGAGAGAGAGAGACACAGTAAAATAATGAAGACCAAGTGTAAGGATTCTATTTTTTTCAAACTGATATAACATCATTTTTACAAAGTAATAGAATTTTCTCTCGTATTTACGGAAAATAAGTTCACCGGTGGACTCTCTCTTGAGATGCATTCCTGGACACATGGCATAAAATAGACATAATAAGCAGAAGGTAAAGGCAACTTGCCTGAGAATAAAATCATCTCGCTGAGATAATAAGTATAATAAAATGTAGACAACCTTTCCCGTGCCTCAAGGCAATTTGTGAAAATAGATAACAGTTGATGAAATTTCAGATAATGCCAATCTCAGCAAAATGATTAGCTTGAAAAATTTGAAGAACTGGCAATGTTTGGCATGATTAAGTGGTTAGCGTATGTGTTGCATGTGCCACTGTGTCTTGCACAGGGCAAGCGCTCAGCCGTTGGCTGTCATTATTATCCTCACATCCTTCACACAATATTTATAGCTATCTGAAAGGTGCATAGAAGTTTCTCCGCAAAATAACCGGAAAGTGATTTGCAATATTGGAGTTAATCTTCTCCTAGAAAACCAGCATGGAAGAAATCAGGGGCATGCTATCAAAGGCAAGAAAGTCTATTAAGTGAAAACATAACCTCTAGTTTTTATTTTTCAGTCATAGACTATTTCTATGAATTATGACTCTTAAAGTTTTTTATTTGATTTGATTCATAATTATTAATATGTATGGAGTAGAGTATGATACAAACATGCTCTATGTAGTGATCAAATTCATGGTTTTTATGTTGTGTCCAGTTCAGAAGACCCCAAAAGAGCAGGAATAGACTCTGTTGTAAATACATGAGGGTTTTTTATTGTATATGTGTTTGAACATGGGACGCAAACTTCCTGTAGAAACAGGAGAGGAATGTGGCCCCACAGTCTAGGGGAACAGGGTTTTAAAGGGACTTACATGCTTTGGCTTTACATGATTCGGTAAGGGAAAATGACTTTTTAAATGATTGGTCCATTTTAGGCACCAAAACAGTTCTGGCCTGGCCATATGGGCTGCTTTCCTAGCAACTGTGTAACTAGTGGATGGGGAAAGAATAAAGTAAGACTAGTTCTTCCCCTCAGGGCATTGAGGCTAGTTCTTCCCTGCAGGTGGCTGGACATGTCTCCACCTAGCTAGACTTAGTTCAGGCTTATGCTTTAAACTTTAAAATAATAGCCACTGATTTTTAATCCTTTGGTCTTTCATTCATCATTTTCTTCTATCACTTCAAACATTTATTGTGTCTTTGCAATTTGGTTCCTACAAAATCATGTTTTCTGGGTATTTGATATTTAAATCAAATTATTGGTAAATATGGCTAAGTATATTTTCAGCTATGTGGAATTGTCACCTTATTAATATTCAGCATAAACAAAATCTTATGGGTTTCTAATGTCTTTTCCTTCCTGGTCTCTGATCACCTCTTTTTTTAAAATCTCATTTCTTTTTTTAAAAAAAAAATTTTTTTAAATCACCACCTGACCAAATTATGTAGGTTACACATGGGTGAAAATTGACAGCATTTGTCTTCTTGTGCTTTTACTTGTTTCACCTAAGGTAATGTCTTCCAGGTTCATCTATGGTGCTACAAATCAAAGATTCAATTTGTTTTGTGGATAGTGGTCTTCCGTTGCAATAGATGGCCACACCTTTTCTTTATTCACTCACTGATGGACACTTAAGTTGTTTCTATTTCTTTGTTATTGCGAGCACTGCTACAATAAATGTAAAGATGGGATTATGTCTGTAACATACTGATTCTCTCTCATCACATAAGTGCCCAATACTGTTTTGTTTGTTTGTTTTCCGTCCAACAGTTGTATTTTTAGCTTTTTTGGGTAACTTAACTGTTTCCCTTACAGCTTCCCTAATGTACATTTCCACCAGCAGTGCTAAGCAATGTCTTACTCTCTAACATATCATTGGCCTATTTTTGTTGATGTTGTTGTTTTTAATAACAGCCATTTGGATTATTGTATTTCATGGTGGCTTGATATGCATTCCTCTGAGGGTTAAGAGTAATATATGCTAAGGTCTTTTGCCCATTTTCTTGCTACGTTTTGTTTTGTTTTGTTTTTCCTAATCAGTTGTTCCTTCTTTTTATAACCTGTACAGATATCTAGTTTATAAATATTTCTACCATTCTACATTTGTTTTTTTAATTTTTATGATTTTATGGAGAGTGTTTTTTAAAACATTTTTTATTTTATTAATTATACTTTCTTCACTTTATGGAGAGGTTTTTAATTTGAAGAAATCCCTTTTGTTTGATTCTGATTTGTTTCTTAGATTTTTAGATTTTATTACAAAACAACCTGTTCATATTAATGTCCAGAGTATTTTACTCTTTCAAATTGTTGATAAATACAATGATGAAAACTCAAAAATTAAAACTGTTGATTCTTCAATGCACATATGTGTTTTCACATGTGTTTGCTATATTTTCATGTTTCTAGTGTTTTCTAACATGTAGCTTTAATTTAGGGCAGTGATTTTAAAATAAAGAATTAATTGGCATGATAAAACTGAGATCTCAGAAAAGAATTCCTAAGCCCTCACTGACTGCGAGACCCGTGTTTACTCCCTTGTTCAGTTAAATATTTCAGGACAGAAGTATAATAACAGAAAAATTAATGGCTTACTTGCTAAGGACTTTGCTATTTTCACTTCGAGTCGTCTACAGAGGGCAGCAAAGAGCTTCAGTTCAAAGACCAGCACCTTGGGTTAGAAGGGCTTAGCTGCTGTTTTCACAACATTTTAAACGCTGTGAGAAGTGTCAGTGTCAAGGTTCAGTTTGCTAAACTCACATGATCATGTTTGCCACAGGAGGATCAGAGCAGGGGCCAGAAATCAGCTGCTCTCCTGAGATCACTAAAAGTGAATCAGAGCTTTGGGTGTAACCAAATCATTGAAATTCTTCAAGAGCTTGCAGTAGAAAGAGGTATCTCACAAAAAATTTCAAAATAGGTTCTTTTCAAATCCTCATCAACACAGATTATGGTATGTCATAAAAATTATAAACTAAAAGCCTCTATTAATGATAACCAATAATGAATCCACACACGGTCCTATAATGTTTTTTAAGTTGAATTTGACTTTGTTGTTTCTCATTATTATAACTGTATGTCTAAATCTGCATTTTTATTCATTATTTATGACATTTAAAAAAATTTATCCAGGAGACCATCTGTATGCAGCCCACCTGTATTCAGAGTTCTGATTCATTGTCTCAGGTTAGGTTTGTTCTCTTTGGGGTTTACCTTGCATGAGATTTACTTACAATGGTTCTCTAAGGTCAGCATTCCTAGAACAGAAGGAAGGAAACAATGTCTAGGTGGAAGGAAAGCTCTAACTGCTGTGCAGAGGGTGGCCCTTCAGAATTCTCCTAAATCAAGCTGCAAGGGAGAGGTCTTCATTCTTCCCAACTGAATCTGCCAGTGGGTGTGGGCTGCTCCAGCATCAAGTGAGACCCTGGGCGGGTTGACTTAGGCAGTCTTTACCAAGACCCCAGATCTTCCTTACAGGGATGTTTGAGTGCAACTGTGTCTGCTACATTCATTTGCAGTATAGAGTAGTCAACACACATCATGCCGTAGCTGAAGGGATAACATTTGCATTTATATCTCAAACTTTGTTATCTTACCCAGTATTAACTTATTAATTCATGCTCAATGGGAAGCTATTATCTTAGCAGACTTGTTAGCTCCTGCAAATTCTGGTTCTTTGCAGGTGAGGCAGGAGATGAATGAAAATACTAGAAGTGAGCACTACCTCCAAGGTTTATATTAACAAAAAACACTCAAGCAAAAAAGAGAAAATGACAAGGGGATTGCTTAATTGTACTTAAATGAACAGTTTACAACACCTTCAGGCATTCATTTTTTTCAAAGAACCAATTTAGATAAGAAAAACAAATGAATGTGTTAATTTGAAGCCATTCTAATCTCCTCATTTAGGGAACTCCTTAGAGAACCACAGTATGGCAGGATCAGAAGGGCAGCAGGGAGCTTGGTTGGTTTCAAGGTAAATAGAACTGTTAGTGTTAAAGAGAGATTATTCACTTATTTAAAGTATGTCGACAAACAAAGAAATAAATAAGAAAATTTAAATTAAGCAAAACTTCCACCATGTCTCAACTCAAAAAAAAAAAAATTCACAGTTTTCTGACTTTCTTCCAATCATCTTTCCCTACTTAAAAGCAGAAAGTTTTGATTCAGCTTATTTTGGTTATAGACTGATTTTTTTTCTATTCCATTAAAATGTATTCAAATGACAACATGCATTTACTGCAGGTCGCTGTACTTAACAGCGTGCAGAGCATATAATTAGCATCATTATAAGAAATAATAAGAATAGCTGAACTGGGATGCATATTTCAAACCACTCCTTTTGGAGAAATTCTATAAAATGGAATTGCTGGGTCAAAGGAAAAATAACATTTTACATCCTGAATACATTGCTGAGTAGGAGAATTAAATGGTATGGTGTCAATTTGCATTGCATCTAATAACATTTCCATCTTTTTTGTAACATTTCTTACAAAATTTGATAAGAAAAGGACCGTTTTATTTCTGTCTGTGTCTTATTTTTATATTTTTAGTGAAGGTAAACATTTCTATTTTATTGTATTCTTCTGCTCTACAGTGGTCTATTGTTATAGAATCAGTGCTTTTAAAATTATATGTGTGTCCTGTTTATACATTAAGGCTCCCTTCCTCTCTTGGTTGAGTAAATTGGGTTGCAAGGACTTATTCCCATTTGCCATGTTCTTCACTTTTGACTACTTTCCAAACTAGAGCTTTCAGTGGTGAGAATTCAAGTAAGCACTACTTTTTCTTTGTGATTAATTTTTTAAAACTTCAGCTGTTCCTAAAGAGAAGGCATGCAAATTCGCTATAGTGATTTTTAAAAAATTTTGATACATCTTTGTTATGTCTTCTTATTTACTAGAAAAGTAGAATGTAGTGAATTCATTAGCTCAACTATGTATTACATACGGAGATATTCAACTTTTTATTATAGCTTGTAGTAAAGAAATACATTTATATTATAATCCAGAATGCGTGTGACACACAAAGACATTTACATATGTAACGTTAGCTCTTGGGTGCCTATAACTAAATGGTGAGACTCTATGGCAGAACACACCACCCACCTTGCCTGCAAGACAAAAGAAATCAGCCTTGTGTTGATGAAGAAGTGATCCCCACTGGCCAGGTTTTGTGGTGCCGATTTGGTAGAGGAGAAAAGACATGAACGGTCTTAGTCAAGACTGGACCCTAGATGCTGCTGATGGCAGTCAGTGTGTGCCCATTGGTGCAATGGTGGCAAGACTGTTTATTGAGGTAACCAACTGCTCTTTCGATTAGATTTGGGGTCTGTTTCATGGAGAGAAATCTATGCCCGTTCCTGAAAAAATGGTCACAACCCATGGTTCTATGCCTGAGAGGAAACCTGTTGTGGTTTTTCTAAAAGTTCATGTTGTTAAACAGCCTTCTACGTACTTATCTTTATATGCATAGATTTATGATGTTCCCCACATTGGCCAAAGACAGTTCTTGTGTGGGGGTAGTGGCTCATGCTGAGACATATCGCTGTCCAAAGTGCTGAAATCAATTGACCTGAGTGCCCACTCTTAGGTAGGACATCTTACATTAGCTTCCCCATCCACACCACTTCCTGTCCTGTCACACCAAGGACAGGAGAGACAAAAAGAATGTGAGGACAGTAAAATGGGGACAAGTGCTGTGAAATGTTGTCCCCTGTACACAATACACATGAACTCACAGAAGCTGTGGTTGCCCACGTAAGATCTATCAAGAAGCTTCAAACTCCATCACGGAGTGTGGGAGAACACCTGAGGCCCTATCTCTACCTGAGGCACTCTTCATATTCCAGCTTCTAGTAAAGTGAAAGTCGCTTCTCTTTAGATGCGAGGCAACTGTTGGGCTGCTTACTCCAAAGTGCATGACCCAAGCCCCATGAAAATATAGGCAACACTAATTACACACAGTGAGTGAGGAGGACATGAATTTGGGAATGAGATGTGGTAGGGACGTCCTAGCAAAAGTGTATTTGAGGGTGATGATGGGTAGATACAATCAAGAACCATTGCATGCATGTACAAAATTTTCAAAGAATAAGTAAGAATTATAAATTTTGCTTTATAAGTGCTAACTTTCATATAAAATTGCATCAAGAGTTTAGGTTTATAATGTTGTTTTTATAATTTTACATGACAAACCCACAGCATTATAAATTTTCACATTCAAGCATGTTATTCAGTTTTGTAGTACTATAACAAATGGCCAATAAATGGCACAATTTAAGAAGGGGGAGGTTGATCTTGGTTCTCAGTTTTAGAGGTACACTGATATTCGAAAAGGCCTGGTAACATACTCTATCCTGGTGAAAATGTGTGCTAGAGGAGGCCAGGACACTTCATCATTAGCGGTCAAAGAGAGGAAGATGGATAGTGTTGTGTTACCTCCCTCAAGGGGAGCCCCCGCCCCCAGAGATCTGAGAGCTCTCACCGGCTTAGCTCCTAAACGGCCCTCCACATCCCAGCCATGTCAAGATGAGGAATGAGCTTTAAGCACATGAAGTCTGGGAGGCCATACAAGATCTGAAGTATGGACTCAGAATTGGTCTTGCACATTTATCTTTGTAGACCAGTTTAGTCATTGTGTGGGCATTTCAGTTAGTACAGAAAATGTGCTTTTACAAGAAGTGAAAGAGTCAACTCACCTGTTGTCCCCTTTACTGTTGGAGGGACACACTGTGTTCTTCCAGCTCCCTGAATGTTTGATACATTTTAGAGTCATCCTCTGTGCTTATTAGAAAGCTCATTTATTGCTTCATAGACTTTCTGTGAATTATATTAAAAGCACATTTCTGATGTTTTCTAAAAGATGTATATATGTAAAAAAATTAATTGTTAAAAGTTTGTCGATTGACTTACTCCTCTTAAGAGTATATCAATAATGAATGGCAGTCCTGTAAGTTAGTGGTGTGAACCCATGTGCTATCCACTTTTAGTGATACCTTCTTGCATTAACTCAAAAAGATATATGCAATTGATATCACATTTTTTCACAATAAGTAAACAGGCATTTAATTACTCCTTTGAATTTTAACTTGTTGGATCACTAAACCTTCATGTTCTTTGTCTTAAAAGTATATGAGCCACCAAATATAATATATAGTACCCTATTTTTATTCTTAGTATTAGTCTGAATATCTGTAATGCCAAACTGAAAGAAAGAATTAGTTTACAATAGGTTAACAATTCATGTTATTGCTCTCTCTGGCTTATTACTTTCACTGTATTTCTATAACCCACCCTCATCTTTTTAATTGTATAATTCTGGTTAAAACGCTTTTATTTTTTTCCTAATCCCATCTGCTCCTTCTCACCTTCTGAAGATATGAGAGAGTGAATCAATTGACCTTAAATAAGAATCAAATTTTTAGTTCTTGAATAAAGCTGGATGGTTTAGAAGCACAAGGATACTTGGTTTTAAATGACTGAGGAAAACGTGACTGGACAAACCTTGAAATTATTGTGTTACATTTTATTTAATTTTTGCGATGGCTTCCATTTAGAACAACTTGACCTTGAACTCACTATATAGCTGAGAATGACCCTGAAGAGCCTCATGCCTCTACGTACTTCTCAAGTGCTGCTTTCCCACACCACCAGGGAGTGGTGTCACTGTACCCAGTTTTTACAGCGTGTAGCAGCTAAGCACTCTTACTACTGAGCTGCGTCTTAGCCCCCCCCCCCCCGATCTCTAATGTTCTGAGGGCATTGCTAAGGTGTTCTCACACACCAGAAACAGCTCAAAAAAAAAAAACCCACAGTGAAATGTGGGGTTGTATGTTTTGTATGTGCAACTGCACATATGTATGCATGTGTGAGCAAGAACACACGTATATTTGTGTATGTACATGTATGTGTGTGATGTGGATATATTACATGATATGGGTAGCTTGCACTAATATTTGGGGGTGAACTGAGACCCCCTGAAAAGTTCATATGCTGAAGTTATAACTCCGTGTGTATTCTAATATAAGCCTTGGAAATGAAGTCATTGTAGATGTTATAATTTAAGGTGAAGTCATAGCAGCGTTAGCCCCCGACCTCCCTAAAACTAACGTTTTCCAAATAGTCCAGGTTTGAACACAGTCTGGTGTACAGGAACAATGACACAGAACAGTGGAAGCTTGGTGCTCTGAAAAGGTGGAGGATGGGCCTGGAACACAGAAAGATAAGCTTCTCCTGAGGCATGTAGCTCTCAACTGAAGACTTCTAACTTCTAGACCCATGAGAAAACGAATTCCTGTTTTGCCCAGCTCCACAGTTTATGGTGTTTTGACAGCCAATGTATCCTGAAACCGTAACCCAAAAGTTGACAGATTTTATTTTTGAAAAACAAACATAAAGCTCATGACAGTTTACAATGTACATTGGGAATAGGCACTCCATAAAATGAATTGTGGATAATTGTTCTGTTATCACAAGATGTAAGTGTTAGGCTACTAAGAATGTTGCCTAATGGAAAGATTTCTCTCAGTTATTTTTGCTTTTGGTAATACTCATTTTCTTTCATAAAGTTTTATTTTGATTAAGGATCAAATTGTTCAAAATGTTCCCTCCACATCCCTTATCCTAGCTGATAGGCTGGATGAATCTGGAACTTATACATGGTACAATTTAAAAAAAATCTCAATGATATATTTTACAATCATGATTATTATTCTCAATTGAATTAAGTGGTCTATACAGTAGATAGCTTTAATTATATGCATTTATAACATTGAACATTAAACTACCATTTATCTGCAAGTTCAAAAGACAGTATGCTGTAGATATAAATTTTGTTATGTTATTTAAAACATGAAAATACATTTCACTGTAAGATCTATAAATATATTTAATTATATGACTTTGTAATACATATTGAGAACTGATAGTAATTTCAAATTACTTTTTGAAAAGCACTTAAAATAATTTTGGTGTGGCTGGTGAGAGGGCCCACCAGTCAGGAGCACTTGTGGCTGTTGCAAAGGACCTTGGTTCAGCTCTCAGCGCCCACACAATATCCCACAAACACATGTAATTCCTGTTTCAGGGAATCTGATGTAATTTTCCGACCTCTATACAAACTTCATGCATGTGGCTGACATGCATACATGTTCGCAAGGCACTCAATACACATAAAATAAAAATAAATATGTCTTTAGAATATAATTTTGGTGATGAATAATTGTTTTCTGCTTAAACTCTGGTCCTCTAACTTTTATGTGAAGGATAACTAAAGGAAATTTAATTTTGAATTAACACAAATCACAGTGGGTATATATAACTTATGAAAAGCTGCAGAGACTTTTATGAGTGTTTAATGGGTGGTTTCTGGGCATTGAATCTGGAAATATAAAAATCAAATGACAGAGCCAACAAGATGCCCCAGTAAGTAAACACGCTGTAAAACAAGCCTGATGACCTGAGACTCATATTGAGGGGAAAAAAAAAAAAAAGAATTTACTTCTCAAGGACTGCTCCTATCAGTGGACTTGGAGAGAGGCGTGGGAGGAGATGAGGGCGGGAGGGTTGGATTGAGAGGGAATGAAGCAGGGGCTACAGCCGGGGTAGAAAGTGAATAAACTGTAATTAATATAAAAAAGTAATTTTTTTAAAAGCTATCTTCTGACCTCCACACAGTATCTTTGGTTGCTCATGTGTCTTAGGTTGGGTATGTGTGTTTCAATCTTTTAAATTCAATTGTAAGCCTAGTAAACTGTTATATTAGTTTTTCATGAACTATACATTTATGTTTTGAGCAACATTAAGCAGGAAAAAACCAAACATCTTCCTGACAGGCACTCACACCAGGAATCAATCATGTGCTAGAAAGGCTTCCCATCATGTCTTTGCTGGGTGCTAAGGGACTGGCTATGAAGAGACAAGGAACTTGCCACTTCCAGTGAGGGGTAGACACTCCCCTCTGCATTTGGTATTAGAATGATCATCAAAAGGAGTCTGAAAAGTCTTTATACTGATAAAAGCAATCCTTACATTCTATGTGGCTGAATATTTTTAAATATAATAATATTCCAAAATTTCAACCATAGTGGTTGGTAATTTTTGGAAGCAAATTTCTTCAAATCTCAAATTAAAATTTAAGGAGGAAAAATAAAAGCCCTTTTTGCCTTCTAATCTCCTTGATTAAAACACACATCCCATTTTCCTCTTTCGCTATTTTAATGAGCAGCAATCACTTACAAGCGCTCCAGCTCACAAGGAGCTCCAAGGGATGGCAGGAGCTGAGGGGATCAAAAGTAAAGCCAATTGCAAAGGGACCAGAGGAAAAAAGGGAAAATGGAACAAAGATGATGAACACGGAGCTTGTATAATTTTGATGGTGTCAGGATTAAAAAGCTTCCCAAACAGAAAGAAAGGCCCCTTTGTAGCCCCACAAAATATTGATTCAGGCAAAGGGTAAAAACAGATGTTTAGACCACGAGCTGGAAGATTATCCATACAAGCTAAAATATCACCCCACTAATTGCTTAGTGATTACAAAGGGGGAAATGCTACCTTCTCTATTTATCATGATGCCATCTGACTTAGGAACCTCTGCTTGTATAGAAATATGAATCAATCAGTGCCACTCAACATGAAACTGTCCAGTATATTTAAACCGTGTTTTTCTTTGTCTGTGTTTTGATGCAGTGTTTGACATTACAATGAGACAAATCAGATAAATCTACAACTCAAGCCATTCCAAAGACAGCTGACCTGCATTCAAAAGGCTGATATGGTCAGGGAAAAAGAGGAGGGTGGTGGTTCAAGGTGCAGCTTGCAGGGAAATAATGAAGCACTGCATAGCACCTGAAAATAGGTTCATGCTCTAAGAAAATAGCTAGAAGACATTTTAAGAACAATTAAACATTAATATGTACTGTGTGTAGACCATAGTAACAATTTTCTTAGTTGTTACAAGAGTTATACAAAATTGCCATTTATTTTTGTCTGTTTTATTATTGATCTATTACTTATTACAACTTACTCACTTTGTATCCCAGTTGTAGCCCCCTCACTCATCTCCTCCCAGTCCCACCAGCCCTCCCTCTTTTCTCTTATGCCCCTGCCCTGATAGGGGAAGTCCTCCTCCCCTTCTATCTAACCCTAGCCTATCAGGGCTCATCAGGACTGGCTGAATCATCTTACTCTGTGGCATGGCAAGGCTGCATATCCTCAGCGGGGAGGTAATCGAAGAGCCAGCCACCCAGTTCATGCCAGAGACAGCCCCTGCTCCCTTTACTAGGGAACCCACTTGGAAACTGAGCTGCCATGGGTTACATTTAAGCTGGGGGTCTAGGTCCTCTCCATGCACGGTCCTTGGTTGATTCATTAGTCTCTGCAGGGACCCCTCGGCCCAGATATTTTAGCTCTGTTGCTCTCCTTGTGAAGCTGCTGTCTCCTCCAGGTCTTTCTATCTCCCACTTCTTCCATAAGATTCCCTGCACTCTGCCCAAAGTTTGGCCATGAGTCTCAGCATCTGCTTCGATATCCTGTGGGGTAGAGTCTTTCAGAGGCCCTCTGTGGAAGGCTCCTGTTCCCTGTCTTCTCCCGCTTCTAATGTCTATACTGTTTGCCCTCCTGGATGTCACTCAGCCAAGGAACTGATACAGAAATTGTGGTACATTTACAATGGAATACTACTCAGCAATTAAAAACAAGGAAATCATAAAATTTGCAGACAAATGGATGGGACTAAAAAAAAATCAGAGTGAGGTAACAGAAAAGTACAAAGACACACATGGTATACACTCACTTATAAGTAGATATTAGCCATATAATATAGGATAAACATACTAAAATTTATAGTCCTAAAGAAGCTAAACAACAGGGAAGACCCCAGGGAAGATGCTTAATCATTATTCAAAATTGCCATTAAAAAAAGAAGAAGAAAAGAAAATGAAAGCTGAATACTTAAAGGTGTCTGCATAACATGATAGCCCCAGCAAACCCGCACAATTATTAACTACCTACACCTACACACACACACACAAACACACTCACACACACATACTCTCTCTCACACACACACACACACAAACACACTCACACACACATACTCTCTCTCTCTCTCTCTCACACACACACACTCACACACATACACAATCAAAGCTATGGGAAGGATGGTTAAAGAAGCTACATAGTGACATAAATGTAGTCTTTGCAACTGTACACATTTCTCTGAGTTTTAAAGTATTCTGCTTTAAAATATGTAGCAGGTTTATTCATAATAGCCAGAATCTGGAAACAACCCAGATGTCCCTCAACAGAGGAATGGATACAGAAATTGTGGTACATTTACACAATGGAATACTACTCAGCAATTAAAAAAAGAAAATCATGAAATTTGCAGGCAAATAGATGGAACTAGAAAAGATCATCCTGAGTTATCCCAAATGCAGAAAGACACACATGGTATATACTCACTTAAAAGTGGATATTTTCATATAATATAGTATAAACATATAAAACCTGTACACCTAAAGAAGCTAAAAACGAAGGAGAACCCTGGGTAAGATGATGAATCCTCATTCAGAAAAGCAAATGGGACAGATATCGGAAGAGGAAGAAAACAGGGTACAAGACAGGTGCCTACCACAGAGGGCCCCTGAAAGACTCTACCCCACACAGTATTGAAGCAGATGCTGAGACTCATAGCCAAACTTTGGGCAGAGTACAGGGAATCTTATGAAAGAAGGGGGAGATAGAAAGACCTTGAAGAGACAAGAGCTCCACAAGGAGACAAAAAAATCTGGGTGCAGGGGTCTTTTCTGAGACTGATACTCCAACCAAAGACCATTCATGGATATAGCCTAGAACCCCTGCACAGATGTAGCCCATGGCAGCTCAGTCTCCAAGCCGGTTTCCTAGTAATGGGGACAGGGACTATCTCTAACATGAACTCAGTGGCTGACTCTGGTCACCTCCTCCTGAGGGAGGAGCAGCCTTACCAGGCCATAGAGGAAGACAGTGAAGCCAGTCCTAATGAGACCTGATAAACTAGGGTCAGATGGAAGGGGAGGAGGACCTCCCCTATCAGTGGACTGGGGATGGAGCATGGGAGGAGATGAGGGGAAAGACTGTGATTGGGAGGGAACAAGAGAGGGTCCTACAGCTGGGATACAAAGTGAATAAACTGTAATTAATAAAAAATTAATTAATTTTAAAAAGATGATCTGTGCTGGGAGAAAAAGTGTTAGTGTCTCTGAGATGCTGAGTGAGATGGGGCTGATTAGACTGGGCAGGAAGCATCTTTGGTTTTCTGGTTGAGAGACTGCTTTGACACTTCACAATGGCTTAAGCGTGAAACCAGGTATGAGAAAAATGAAATAGTAAGAAACAGCATATTACACACCTCTTGGAAGGAGTTAGCAATTAAGATTAAGCAAGTATATATACATATATACATACATATATATAGATATACACATATATATAAGTTTAAAAATAAAAGAAATGTGTAGTTGAAGTGTGTGTGTGTGTGTGTGTGTGTGTGTACTCTCCGTTATCTTACTCTCATTTCAAGAATGAAAAAAATTACTACTGGTCCTGATAGAAAAGTATCTAGATGGAGGATTGGAGAAGGTACAGAATGCTGTTCCAGGGATTTTGAAGTTGGATAAATATGAGTAAGAACCAAGCACAGGGAAGCAGCAATGAATTTCTTTTGACTTGGGCTTTGAAGACCTCTTTGCGTAGTCCTTCCCAAGATGTTCTAAATAATTTGGATAATTTATATTTTTTTCTTTAAACAGAATACCAGTATAAACATAGATTCTGCAAAACCTGCAAACACTGTATGGTAAGATATTACTAAGCAGAAACAAAAAGGCATAAAGTTTTTGTACTTATTTAATTCAGCAAGCCAAAGAATTCTCTAGAAAGCTGTCTGAAACACTGGCCCTGTAGTAGATTGAATTAGTTTATTGATGATGAAAGTAGAATTTACAGATTACACACGTTTCCAGCTCTTGGCTCATGTGGTACCAGATCTGAAGACTAAGATTTCAGAATTTTTTTTTTTTCTGCACCAATGTGAACTTTTTGTTAGCCTCTCTTGTAGGCATTGCCAGAAAATTTTTACTCTGTCCTTATTAGGGATATGAAAAAATTAATCTTGCTATTTCCTTGGAATAAAACATAATCTTCAAAATTTGAACTGATCTGTCAATTACATTTTCACCCTGCTATAGTCAAGGTCCTCTGTCCTATGCCCCGTCTTGTTTGTGTCGTTTTTAATTGGAACACTGATGTATTTTAGATTACTATAACCCACTAAATGTGTTTTTTAATTAACAAATAATCACAAACATAGAAAAAACAAACAAACAAGGCAAACTCAATTTATCCCGAATTCCAGCATCAGGAATCTGGATAACTGCTGGCTGAGTCCTTCCAGGGCTTCTCTGGGCTGAGATATATTTCCCCAGGCTCTCGGCTTCTCTGAGGCTTTGAGATCATCCTGCGGTGTCACCATTGCAGACGGTTCCATGCCTTGTGATGGTGGACCGTGCTTCCTGTGTCCTTTCCTTTCTCACGCTGTAACTGTTTAAATTTAAACTTGACTTGTTTAAATTATCAAATTTCAACTGTAAATTGTACCTGTGTTCGCTTGTCAGTGGAGGCGCCTTCCTCAACTGCTAGCGCCCTTTATTATTTATGAAGCAGGGTTCTCAGTGCACCTGACACTAATAGTTTTGGCTAAACAGATTAGCTGTTGAGCCTCCAGGATCTACCTATCTCTGTCCCCAGTGTTGGTATCCAAGGTTACTCGCACCGCACTAAAGATCTGAACTGAGGGCTTTACTCTTGCGATGGAAACACTGTCCTCACTAAGCACATCGCCCCGCTCCAGCTCCTGATTTCCTGCTGGCTATCAATGAAAGGTCATGTTTATCTCTAGTGACTTCATCCACTCCCTATAAATACCTGTCTAAACAACAAGGGGATTTTCTTCTTCGAGGCCAGGTGTGACTTTCTTTAGCAAGCTTAGTCCGTCTTGCACAGTGACTCGTCTCACGGAGTGAGTTCAGCATTCCTGGTACAACAAAACCTCATGCAGGTTTGACTACATCGTGATCATGATCCTACCCACGTCCACAGGGCAGGAGTCAGATGATATGGGCACGGCAGGGCCCGCTCAGAATTCTACCTGCGGTAAATGTTCTGTACAAAGTTACTTTTACACATTTTACAATTGAGGACATCTGAATATTTTCTCGTAATTGCATTTCAAAAAGATTTTGATCTTCAAACCAACAACAGTTTCCCCCAGATGCTTGTTTTAGGTCTGTTCTAACAATCAAGAAACGCGCAGGACAAGCTTTGCATTATTCTTCAAACAGTGATTTGTTACCTGTCTTTGATCTGACTGTAATTGTCTCATTTGCTAATGTAGCTCCCCATTTTTAGAGAATCTGTTATCATTTTCCTTTGCAGATTATTATCCCTTGATTATGTATATTTCTGTAAATATTCAGCTCTGCCTGTTTTGTGAACGTAAACAAAGATCCTGTCTGGCTGTTGAACATGACATGAGCTTATAGTGTAGCATTGTGCTAAATTGTTAAAATGGCTGTGCCTCTTATAATAAAGATTAAAATGTTACAAGGACTATGTGTTTGTAGCTTTCATGGGTGTTAATTATGCTGTCAGCTGGAAAAATAAAAATCTAACCTTTTGAACTTGCTTCTTGGCGCATTGGCCAAGGATCTGATTATTTTTTTTTACAAAGGCATTGTTATTCAAATGTGGCTTTTTTTCAAACTTCTAAATGTCTTTACTCCTTTACAATTTTTATTTCTTCTTATTATTTATTAATTTAGCTTGGGGATACAGGTTGAACTCCCCTTGGTATCTCGAAACTACGGTTCCTAGCAGATTCACTGAAGTATTTTCTAAGTGGTGAAACAGAATCTGAGACTTGCCTAGGCTTTGATCATAGTAGGCAAACATTCAAGATCAGGAGGTCCCTATTAAGACAGAGTCACAAAAAAACGCTGAGCTTCTGCTTTTACTCATTTAAAGGTGATAATCTATTCCATACTAACTGGGAAATATGCCCATTAGTTAACGTTATATACACTTAGAATGGAGGAAAAGCCTACAGAAAATGCTCATTCTAATTCTGTGCAGAGTCTATAAGATTCTGTGTAGTGCAGAAATGTCCATTGTGACGATGATTAAAGATAGGCTTTGAGTTCCTAAACAGTACAATTTCTCAAAAAAAGGTCCAGGAAGGGGGAACTTTTCCTTGTGGAAAACTTTGCAGTTAATGTTTTGGAAATAGAAACACTAAATACAGAATTGATGTGATGATAAGAATACATAGGCTGTCTGTATTCTACTTGGTTTTGAAAATATGCTATGGTGCCTCTCTGGGCATCAGAATGAGCCTTTAAGCAGTTCGCTGTGCTTCTTTACCTACCTTTGAGTTTCCTGTGATATGTGCCACCTACCGCAGTCTAGAGAATACGACATCTTGTCGCTCTTCTTCTGATTTCAATCACATCACTTTGACCTTGAGTTTCTTAAGGAAGGTCAATGCCACTTTTGCACAGGAAGGTGGGCTCAAAGACCAGGTACCTGGCAACCAGCAGGCATCTGATGTTAGAGAATGTGCTTTGGTGGAATTGTAACAAGCTTGTGATACTAAAGACAGACAGTGACTTGAATGAATTAAGGGGAGTAACACAGTTCCCATATTTTCCACACATGGATCAGACACCGGGACAGGAAGACTGAAAACAGTTGAAGGAAGCCATGCAACGAGAATGATTTGATCAGGCAGAATAGATTTCTTTTCAGGGGTTAGCTGTGACATGACATTTTGAGGCAGAAAAGAGCAGCAGGCCATTCTAGGCAGGTCAAACGTCAGGAGAGAGCACAAATGACAGCAGAGACCAAAGACAAAAAAATCATGGGCCAGGGGTGGAGAAAGTAAACATTTTACAAGATTTGAGGAAGCCAAGCAGAGTTAGAGAGTGTGCTTCCTGCTTGGTGTAATGATGCGACCGACTTAGAGCTTCCATGGCTATGATGGTCTAGCATTTGAATCTCTTTCTCTAAAAGCACACACACACACACACACACACACACACACACAAGTGAAATGAAACCACTAGAATAGGGTTCACAACTCCTTAAAATCAGTAATGCTGATTGCTTGTCTTGGTTTGACATTAGTTAGCAATTCTAGTTGATGCCCTTCTGATTTGTTTGTTTTTTACTGTCATTTGAAGAACGACTTCCCTCACAGACAGTCGAAACCAGATCAAATGTAATCAAATTTGTAATAAAATAACATTCTTCAGCAGTCAAGAAAGGAGGGCTTGACATGGAAATGTCATCCAGCAAAGTTGATATTTTAAGCTGTCTTTGCTCTTTTGAAAAATGCTGAAATCAAAACTTTTTTGGATCACTGAAATTCAGTAACTACTCTATTGAATACTTTTGAAATTACATTTGAAAGGTATAAATGGAAACTTTTATCTGATGGGAGATAAGCTGGAACTCACTTTTACCTGGTGGAAAATGCCCAAAGATGATACAAAATGGCAAGGAGATGGAACTATTCCCGATTGCCATCAAAAGAATGGATAAGGAGAATGTGGCATATATACACAATGGGATTTTTCTCAACTATATAGGACATTCTGTTGGAAAATGGGTGGATCTGGAAACTGTTATGTTCACTGAGGTCACAATACGTAGAAGGACAAAGTCATGTATTCTCTCTATGTTCATATACTGATTTCTGATGTTTGTGTGTGTGTAAATAAGGGTTGCTGGAGCAGATATAGACAGTGGAGGGAAACGAAGACATTGGGGAACAAAATGACACATGTGAGATGACGGAGCTTGACTTAGAAAGTGGAAGAGAGTTAGTATGATACGGAAAGGATAGGAGCTCCACAAGGACCAAATATATCTGGGCACAGGGTCTTTTCTGAGACTGACATTCAACCAAGGACCATGTATGGATATAACCTAGAACCTCCACTCAGATGTAGCCTGTGGTAGCTCAGTAACCAATTGGTTTCCCAAAGTGAGGGGAACAAGGACTATTTCTAACAGGAACTCAATGATTGGCTCTTTGGTCTCCCCACCCCCCAAGGGAGGAGCAGTCCTGTTAGGCCACAGAGGAGGGCTTTGCAGCCAGTCCTGAAGATACCTGATAAAACAGGATCAGATGAATGGGGAGGAGGACCCCCCCATCAGTGGACATGGAAAGGGGCACAGTGGAGATGAGGGAGGGAGGGAGGGACTGGGAGGGAATGAGGGATTGGGACATGGTTGGGATACAGAGTTAATAAAATGTAACTGATAAGAAAAAAATAAAATTAAAAAAAAAGACTCAACAACAGGGATGTTGTAAGTTTAGAAGAGGCGCAATAGCAACAAGAGATGTGCAGAAGGAAAGGGATTTGTATATCATAATTTCTTTCGCTGTCCATTAGAGCAAAATAGGTGGTCAGTTGGTGCTTCTTCAAAAGGTGAGATTTATGTGCAGCTGCTGAAGAGAAGACCGAGAGTGAGTAATCTCAGTAAAAAGTATTAAGGAAGAAGTGAGACTGACATTTTGTTGGCTCTAGCCTTGCCTTCTCTTGCTGAGGTTTCTGCCATGGATGGCATGAATGTGGAAATGTAGGAAAAGTTATGACATATACTATTCATTTATGCATCCTAAACAACTGACAATCTATGAAAAACTACTTACTTCCTCTGGAGAAACGAACTGAATTCAGAAAGTGAAATTAACTCAGCCAGTGTCTCTTAGCTTGAAATCTGTCCACTTAGTTTCTCCGACCCAAAGACTATACAGCATTGGATCCTGAGAACTCCCAAGGCCATTGCAACCACAGAGTTAGATGCAATGCTTGCTCTTCCTGGAGAATGTCTACTCTCTGTGTCTCTGATGTGTGCCATCCCTTTTGTTTTCACCACGAACCTATACAGTATGACCACTGTTATTCACAATGCTTTGATAGATGGACAGCATCCAAAGAAACAAAAGTTTGTCCAGAAGATATTGTGTCCACAAAATAAAAATAAAGCAAAAATCTTCCTCCTAAAAAAAAAGAAAGTGGAAGAGAAATAATAAAAGAAAACTTAGTTTGAAAAAATGCTGTAGAAAAAAAACACCAATAATTTATATACTAATTAGATAGGCGCAGGGAAAAAAAGAGATTTATGGTAATTGTTACAAGAATAACACTTATACCAACAACATAATTTACCAGGAAAATAACAAAAGACATTATCTACTATCTACAAACCATCACCAGTTTGGATAGATCTCCTGGTCTCTTGCTCTTTCAAGTAAGATAAATGCATTCTAAGTTTCATGAAGAGAAATATACAGCAAAATATTAGCAAAAAAATGGAAAATATATTTAAAAGTTGTTGATAAAAGTAATTTGCTCAACATGTGGCATATATAAATATTTCTTTTATGGTCTTAGTATTATTGTCCCACCTTTAAATCTTTTTAAATGTTGTGTGTGAGTGGTTTTGCCTGGAGGTATGTCTGAGCAGCAAGTGTGTGCCCAGAGCCTGTGGCATCCAGAGGAGGGCACTGGAGCCTCTGGTGCTAGAGTTACCGCCTGGGAGCTGCCCTGTGGCAGCCTGTTTCTTCTGTAAAAGCAGCAAGTGCTCCTAACTGCTGATCCATCTTTCCAGCCCATTTTTCTTCTTCTTAATTGTTGATTTGGGCATTGTACTGGATAGTTTTTATGTCAACTTGACAGAAGCTAAAGTCATGTAAAAGGAGGGAACCTCAATGGAGAAGATGCTTCCACAAGTTCAGGCTACAGTCGAGCTTACAGGGTATATTCTTAACTAGTGATTAATGGGGAAGGGCCCAAAGTACTGTGGTTGGTGCCATCCCTGGGCTAGTGGTCCTGGGTTCTATGAGAAAGCATGCTGAGCAAACCATGATAAGCAACCCTCTGTGGCCTCTGAGTCAGCTTCTACCTCCAGGTTTTTGCTCTCTTTGACTTCTTTCAAGTATGAACAGGAAGCATAACCCGAATGAACCCTTTCCTGTCCATGTTGCTTTAGGTAAGGTGTTTCATCACAGCAATAGCAACCCTAAGCTGGACAGGCATGAGAAATGCCAACTTCACTTTTATACACCAGATACATGAATCCTATCTGAGCCTGTCTCCGCTATGCTCAAGCAAATTCCTTAACTTTTCCAAGTTTGCTGAACTCCTCTACCTCACTGCCCTTCGTATTTCTGCTTACCTCAGTTTCCACTACCCCTTTTCCTCAGCCATGCTTTCATACAGCTGATGCATTCATTCTTCCTCCGCTTCTTCTGTATAGGTCTTTATAGAACTCACTGGCACAGAGGCCTTTTCACTGTCTCTCTGAATGGTTTCTGCCTATGCTGTTGTGTGATCCATAGCTTTCATGTGTTTTTCTTCAAGCTCTTACCACAAATTTCAGTTCTTATTTGCCAAAAAGTCTTATTATCACCCACGTCACACCAGACTGCATGAGCTGTGGACTCTACAAGGTAGCTGTAGTTATTTGCTAACCCAGAGACAGGTGGGCAGTCCATGAACAAAAATGCCCTGAGTGGGTAGATGAAGTTCATAGAAGATATGAAACAACAAATGGCTTGTGAAGTTGACTACAATTAGGAGACCTAATGTCTTTAACCATATTATAAGTATCCAAAGCTTTCTGTTCTAAAAGAACGTGCATCATTGTGATTGCTAACAACATGAAATGGTGCATGTAAGGCAATGTTGAATTTAAAAAAGAAATCTTTGGAGACAAGCATTCTTCTCAGAGCAAAACATATTTAAGTGTTCGGAGAAAAAAAGTACATACCTCTTAAAAGGAAATGCCACCCCTCCACCCAATGTAAGCTGAAAATTGAACCAGGATAATGACTGAGACATAAGAAGGAGTAAATACTGTAATTATGTCAAAGGGTTATAAATATTATGTTAATTAAAGTCACAAATGCACATCAAAAAAAAAGCCAAAGAACACAGAAAAATGAGTTTCTTTCCTCCTGCGTGTGGCAAAGGCACTGGTTGTCAGAGCTGTGCTTAGCCGCACAATTTGAAATAACTGAGGAGCCTTTGAACACAGCACTGTATATTGAAGGGTCTCCTGAGGACTCCAATTAAGGAGCCCTGGTAGTGCCTGTTATGTCCTTACATTTGAGAATTACGCTATTTCGGAAAGGCATTTTGTACTGTTATCAACTCACTATAGTGGTTACAATCTTTTTTTTTTTTTAATGCTGTGTATCAAACACTGTATGGTATATTATATTTGGCACCAATGGCATGGGAAACAAGAAGAACATGTGTCTTTAACTTCTTCGACCAACAATGAGGAAGTTCACAAAAGGTCACACAGCTGTTGTTCTTACTGGCTAGAGTGGACCTAAAAGCTCATTTGTATTTGATGTTTTTTCCCTCTCTCCCTTACGTGAGTTTGGAATGAATTCACATGGGGTTGCTCAGTGTGAATCAGGACAAAGCTGAATACGATGTGTTTGGAAAAAGCTGTAATATTCCAAACCCAGTGCAGAGTGAGGCAATGTGAGCCCCGAGAAAAGCCAGTCTAGAAATTCCGGAGACTTGCCAGTGTTACAGGGTGAAGTAGCTTCACAAGACATAGAAAATTTATCTGTGTCGGAGAGTGCACTGGGCAAGAGGTGTCTAGCTTTGGCTCTGTTGTGTTTGGCAAGAGACTCTGTAAGCAGTAACTGTTCATGGCACCAAACTCAGGATTCAACAGCCAATAGTCTGTAATACAAATTATTAATAGCTTATTCATTGTTCCTTCCATATTCTTATGTCACCATTCCTGCTAATGCCGCTATAGATTGAAAAATATAGGTCTATACAGATAAACAATAAGAATGTGCTTACTGCCACATAGTGATGTATTTTACATAGGAAAAAAAATCCTCTTATCCATCATACAGCTGAACTCCATGCAAAAGATCATCGCAGCTGGGCCCTTGACTGTCCCTATCTTCTCATAGAAGGAAGAGTTGGAAAGGTCATGGGACCCTCACCTGAGTGACCCTCACCCAGCCATGCCATGTTACTTATTATAAGCAACTCTATCCTTATTGTGTATGACCTTGGAGAGGGGCTAGAGCATACAGGCTGGAGAAGAGCAGGGAAAGTAGGGCCAATTTATAAGGATATGTGGAAGCCATTATTCCCACTGGGTATAGACTTCTCAGTGCAGACTTATGTCACGCAGCACCAGACCTCATAAGTAACCCTTTACCTATGCTCTATAAGTAAGAAAAGAAACCATTGGTTGTCTCTTCTGTTCCATGGGATTTCTGTACACAAACTGTAGAGATCCATATCTGTTCTTGTCTCTCTAAGTGTCTTGGCCTTATTTTTATTTTTCTACCGGTTTTCATAGCCTTATTCCTATTGTCCAGAATGTAATTTAGACATCTCTTTAAAATACTATCAGAAAATTACTTTAAAAGATTGGCTGAAAAGTGACCTTTGCTAGAACAGAACCTCTGTTTGTTGTTGGGACATTGGAAAAGGGGCAGACTTTACGTGTCCCACAAGGAAGAAACTTTAGCAACAATATCCTCATTTAATTCTAATAATGATGCTATGCAATTGCATTAGAAGATTATTAATCTACTGTTATTCCTGACTTAGATTGGCTGGGTTACATCTTCAAGGTCACCTTCTTAGGAACTGGTGAAGCTGGGACTGGAACTCAGGTCTTTCTTACTGAAGCCAAAGCCAGTTCTGTTCCTTACTCCTAGGGTAAACTTCTTCAGCCTCTGGAGAGCTCCACAAATCATCCTAAATGTTGACCCACCTTGATTCTCATTATTTACAGCCTCAAGGTACAACAGAGGCCATTCTTTCCGTTATCTCTGCATTTCTGGTGCCGTTTCTGGGACCAAAGCAAAAGTCTCCCCCTGACCACACATTTAGATAAATACATGCTTGTTGCTACATTCATTGTCTCTTCTGCCATTATGATATGGATTTCATCATAGTACGTGTCCTTTTCTACATATTATCTCTAGTGTTTATTTGTTCCCATGTTCACTGTTTTTCTTTTCCAGTGGAATTTGAACCTTACCTGGAATCATCTTTATTCATTTTATTTCACATAGGATGCTTGTTCTGCAAATGATTAAATGATGCAAGGCCTCCTGAAATTTATCCAATGCTTGGGCTAAATGCTTACTATAAAAACATAAATTTTAAAAGTATTTTGCCCTGGAGAGGTTAATCATATCATAACTGGAGATTCAAAAACCTCAAATAATAGGATGTTTCTGTGGACATTGAGCCTCTGCAGAATTTATCTTACAGAGACTGGAATGAAATTTCTTTCCTTAGTTAGCTCTAAGCAGCTTCCTCAAATATAGAGAACATGTAGGATTTGGGTGATCAAAGTTGGGAACTGATTCTGCCTTTACATCTCAAATCTGCTACTTTGAAAACTGAGAGGACTCTGTTATCCTCACATGCCCCAAGGTCTTCTAGGAATTTGGGTTTGTTGAATTTGGTGTCAGGCCTGGAGATGTATATATTTCATCAGCAGCCCTCCGTTCCCCCAAGCCTCTGATACCCACCCATGTCTGAGGAGCCGCAGACATAACTGCCTGGTTCAGGATGAAATGAAATGTCTGTGCTTTGCGCTGGTGATGAATGTTAGAGAAATAGCACATATTTGCATACTTGCATAACACGAATCTCAAAGTCGAATCCTTTTTAAACATCAAACTAGAAGCTGAAGTTAGTGCCTTTTGAAATCACATCTTCAGACATTGATTTAGTTTTCATTTATAAATCCTTCCCACCCCAAAGCACAAGGTACTTTATAAACATTAACCACGGGAGAAACATGAATCTTGACAAAAAAAACACTGTCAACTGGATAAAATGTTTTTAGTAAATGAAAAAAATGTAATTCAGCCTTTCAAATTGAATTTCAAATGGTATTTCCTGCTCTGGTGGTATCTGCATCTGCTCCCGCTTCTCGAGTTCTGAGTATTTACTTGCGCTTGGATGGTCGCTCGCACACCTGCAGATGAGTCTCCAGCTCCCTGCGAGATGAGGCCACACACTAGTTCCGTGGGTTGCTTAGGAGACAGTTCAAACTCCCTGTTACCCTATCCCACCTCCCTCCACCCTGAAGGGGCCTGAGTTCATGTCTTGTCTTGTCGGTTGTCTACAATCTTCCTAAGGTGGATTATTGAATTTTGAATGTAGGCCAGCAACTACTCCCTGTTCTGTCACAGTCTATCAGATGTTATAAAATTCATGGACTTCAACCACCTGAAATTTCGATGAAACATGTGAAATGGTATTTGCTCCTTCCTACCTCTGAAGTTCTTCTGTTCCATGGGATTTCTGTACACAAACTGTAGAGATCCATATCTGTTCTTGTCTCTCTAAGTGTCTTGGCCTTATTTTTATTTTCCTACCGGTTCTCATAGCCGTATTTCTATTGTCCAGAATGTAATTTAGACATCTCTTTAAAATACTATCAGAAAATTACTTTAAAAGATTGGCTGAAAAGTTGTTTGGTATTTAGGGATCTTCCCTTGAAAATCGCATAGCCATGTGAGATTGATATAAAGGACTTAATTTGAATTTAGAACTCTAAGCATTCACTTCTCTCCCTATGATCTCAAGGTCTCTGAGAATATTCCATGTGAATCAAAAAGAAAAAAAAAATTAAAAACAAGCACCTTTCATAACAAACTTTAGCAAAAAATAGAGCCCTTGCATATAAATCTTTATATTGCAAGTGCTTAATTTAGGCTGTTCTCTCCTTTATATAACTAGGTGTGGAGTCCTTGTGGAGCACATGCTGTATCCCACAAGAACAAGAAACAGTCAGCTTCAAGTAAACACGAAAGCTATACTGAAATCCCCAAACGTAGAATGTTCCCAAATAGTATTTCTTGAAAAACCCACTTCTGAAATCCTGTAAGGAAGCCGACCATCTCTGTCACAAATGAGCACATCACTGCAGCCTAAGCAGGAGGGGCACCAGTGAAAGATGATGGTTTCTGAAACAAAGCTGCACACCCATCCAGACAGATAGTGCTGTTTCAATCCCCTTGCCATGGCAGTTACTTTCAAATGCTTCATTTTCTCCTAACAGATGGGTACAGCATTTAATAAAAAGTCTGGATTTTCTACACAACTGTATAGGAGAGCCATGTTATTGATTCTCTAGTCAGAAAGCTGTATAGTCCCACGAACTTATTTTGTTTGACATGCTAAAACGTTTGAGTTGATCAAAAGAAGGAAATGTTGAAGTAGGACTTCCTAAAATGAAATAAGATACAAATACTTAAAAGTAATATTATTAAACATTGTTTACATAATCAACATTCTTCGCAAATACCAACATGAAGAAAAATAATGCTTTTAAAACGTGTTATTTATGTGATTATACTGATAAAGTTATTTTTTATGAAGACATATGAGTCACTCAACAAGTATGAACTTATGCCAAGTGACTCCTGATTTTGGATTTATTTTAGGAAAATGCATCTAAGAAAACAAGTTAAATTAGTCCACAGAGAAAAATATGGAATGCATTCCTGGGAAGAAAGATTTTGTTTGAGGTTATCACTATCTCCATTAATTAAGCTGAACGATATATGGAAAACCTTAACAGATAATTTGACATGTTGAAATAATGAATAATTTTAATTTTATGTCTAGTGTTTTCTTATTATTGTTTAGCCTTTATTTTATTTTATTCTTTTTAAGGCCAAGTTCATTAATGTTATTTACTTATTTTTTTTCCATTCAACTTTTCCTTTATTCTTTTTTTCCATATTTTTTCCTTTTTTATTATTATCATTTATTACAATTTATTTAATTTGTATCACAGCTGTGGCCCCCTCCCTCATCTCCTCCCAATGCCACCCTCCCTCCCTCTTCTCCCCCTATGCCACACCCCTAGTCTACTGATAGGGGAGGTCCCTGGCCTTTAATTTAAATGAAAAGAACATGTACATGGGGTCATTCCAAGCATGCTCTTTGGAAAGTCCCTCCTTCCAAGCCCTTGGTATTGGCCTTGCTTACCTCTGTACTGACCCCTCCCAATGTTAATTTTGATGGTCTCTTCTTGCTGCACATCTGGCAGCTAAACTCCTGCTTCTCCTCTGTGATGCTGTCTGAACCTCATCTCTTCAAATTTTAAAATAAACTTACCATTTTTTTAGACATGGTCTTACTTTTAGCTCCGGCTGGCCTCAGACTCAAGATCCTTCTGCCTTGGCCTTGGAAGTACAGGGATTACAGGTGTGCCCGCTCAAACCCTGCAAACTGTGCCTCCTGAAGTTTTGATGCCAGTTCCCTGATTCTCCTTTGCAACCTCACTAGTATGGCTCTCCTATTGCTTAGTGAAGACAATTAAAAAAAAAAAAGGAAAATATTCTATTAAATTATGTTTTTAATTAGAAGCATTCTAACCCAAATGTCTTAAAATATATTTTTTTTCAAGAAACCATGTGTCTAAGCCACAAATTTAAATAAATGCAACTAATATAAAACAAGGATTCTAAATTCCTTGCAGTTTTTTATACTGAAGGCTCTGAGCCTGAGAGCCAGTGGTCATGGCAAAAGCAGTATTTTCCAGTAATAAAAAGAGAGCTCTAAACTTTTTTCCTTAATATAATAATAATAACAAAAAGAAAAGTAATTGGAAATACAAACTCAAAACATGAGTCAGTGTTCTTGATGAAACCTACAGCTCATGGCTACATCATTAAGTGAACCAATCCCACCTTTAACTTAATGCTACCTGTAGCCTGAGCTGACACAGGCGGGGTAGAAAGCCACATAAGAAACATGGCTCATCCAGAGCTGGGCTGAGTTATAGCTCTCCCCTTCAGAAGCTGACAAGTTCAGTAAAAACCTGGGCTCTGCCCAAGAAGGTATCTATTAAAAGCATGTGTCTCGGTTCATGTTATAGGAGAAGCCAGTCAGCCTATCCAAGGAACATGAATAGTTCCGTGTAGCAATCATGCTAGGAACTTTGAAATGTGTCATGAGGGATCAGAAGGACAACTTCTTTGATTTGGAGATAGAAACCAGAGCTGATGCCGGAACTGGGAAGAGTACCAGAAGCATATTTGTTTGATGTAGATAACACCTTACTAAAACCTGCGTCAAATTAAAAATTCTACCAACAACTAATGCCCCAGAATACAGACAGTGGAGATGAGAATGCAGAAACGACCCTTCTTCCTTCCTTACACAGTTTCCCAAACAAACAGCCTGCAAGTAACTCCATACATACAAAGATAACCTTGGAATAGCACCCTGGGAAGGAGCCAGGAGGACCTGGGTCTTGTACCAATTCAGGAAAATCCTGGTACCACTTTGCAGCTGGAAATTCTCTTCACCCTCTGCTGCTCTCCAGTGATAGTGGAAAGTCAAAGAGAGACTTAGTACATAATCACACCAATACCTGAAATGAGTTGAAAAGCAAGCAACAAGTCCCACAAACTCGGAATAAACCCAAGCAATGGATGTAGATAAAATACAAAGTAAAGCACTTGACAGAAAAGCTGTGTGGCCACTCAAAATTATGAGACAGCAACGGAAAGATGAGGTCAACTTCAAGGGGATATATTTGAAGATTTCATCAGTTAGAAACAACTGATGCTACCCATAAGGACCCCAGTGTGTACTAGGGAGGAAGCATAGATTACTTAGCCATGGACATTCAACTGCATGTGTTTACAATTCAGTGGACATCTTTCATTATGAGAACTAAAGATTTAGGCTGTGGCCGCTCATAATGCAAACAGTCCATACTCAAGGCCCTTTCACTGCTCACTGTACCCCATCTCAACACTCACTGTGTTCCTTGGTGAGCAGTACTATTGGAAGTATTAAAAATTACATTTTCATCAGAATGTGTAGAAGTCAGTGTTGGAAGGGCTACTGGAGAGCTCATTTTTCTATGGGAAGTGTTACTTCTTAGTAAACTTGAGCTACCCAATGTGCTCTTCCATGCTAGAAAGGGGCAGAGGGCTGGAGTCCCTGGAAATCTGGGACTCTATGGAAAGACCAAATATAAGAACAATAGGCTAGAAGAAGAGAAGAAACACAGGTCCTTCCCTTTGCATCACTTCATCTAGTCACCTCTCAGTCTCTCCCCAAAAACTAATTCTGTATACCTCACCCTAGACTCTTAATAATGAAAAGATCAGGGAGATCTGGGAAACAGACAGGGAGTCAGTGATTTGTGACTAAAGCCAGTTGACATGACACATAAAAGCCAGGACCCCAGCCCCTCAGCACTCAAGCTGTGAGCTTGAGCTTGTACTGTACCAGCCCCCTGCACTATAGGTGTAGCTGAGACCCACTCTGCCCCGTTTCCTGGAAGTCCTAATCCACTGACCTCTCTTGTTTCATCCCCTGGTCCCTTCATTCTTAAGACTCTGGGATGATGTGTCCAAAATCTGCTTTTAGGGAGAGACTGAGAAGTAAATAGATAAAGAAATGGAAAGTGAAGAACACGTGCTTTTTCTCTTCTTCTGTACTATTTTTTTCTTATATTTGGTCTTTACATAGTGTCCAGATTTCCCTGGTTTTCTGTTCTTCACCACAGGAAGGGTGAAGAAAACAAGATATGTCATGCATACCTAAAGGTGAGAGCAAGCCTGGGTAGGGTCATCTGTAGATTAGAAGTCTGTGTTAAAATATCTGTCTAAACCCAGGTGGACATCAGATGTTTCAATGACAATTTCTGTAAAAAAATGGGCTGTGAGGTACAGATGTCTCTTATATTCGCTGCTCAGACATGTGTGTGTGTGTGTGTGTGTGTGTGTGTGTGTGTGTGTGTGTTAGCATTGAAAGCAGGCATCACTTGTGCCCAGGCCGGACCACTCCAATTTCTCCACCTGCATAACCGCACCCTACTGACAACACTGGTAGTTTTAAGAAAACACTAACAACCAAATGTAGGAAAGGCTTGTGGGGAAAGTGAAATAAGCTTAAAATAAATATTTGGGGATGAGCACATTTATTCTGTCAGAATGGAATCCTAGAAGAAGCTGAGGTGACAAAGGTTGCTTTTATTTATTTATTTTTCTATGCTCCAGGTGCTGTTTGGCATGATTTCTCATCACCATGCCAAAGAAAACACTCAGACTTCCGGCTGAGGAAAGCAAGGAATATGTTACCTAAACAAAGTGTCCAAGCCAGGCAATGGTCATCTGCGATTCTACACTGGTGTTCTACTTATGAATCCTGTAGTTATGTCACTGTGGTGTCACTTAGTTCATCTGAGGGAGCCCCTTCCCCCCCCCCCGCACTGGGTCAGAGGTCTACCCAGCTAAATAAAGCAGAGTCTATTAGCACAGGAAAAACAAATTTCACTCTACTCCATCAGGACGAAGGATTAGCCTTGAGTAACAAATGCTTCCCACCAGCAGGAAAAAAGAAATTGCCCAAGAAGTTCTATCAGTCAGAGAGACAAAAGAACCCTACCAAAAAGCATTAAATCAAGATTAATCTGATCATAGATGCAGCTTCCAAACTATGAAAGTCAAAAGTGAGCCCGTGAGGCCTTAGGAACAGCAAGGGGCTGGCTAGGACATGTGAATGTCCATGGCCCGAAGCCAGAGTGATGAGTGATGCCGGTGTACTGAGTACTTGAGGTTGATTTGTTTTCCGCTTCGAAGAAGTTTTTCTCACCTTTGTAAGCAAATACAAAAGAACAGAATCTCGCACTACAGGATGTGAAGAGAACCAAGTGTAGCATTAAGTTTCTTTAAAATAAAAAGGTTCCAATCACTGTCTCTAGTGATTCACAACACATCCAGAAAGGCTGAAGATGAGGGACTATTTGACAAATGTATTACTTAGTAATGTAAAAGGTCTTCTTGCCCCTGTTCTTAAACCCAAATTTATTTATTTATTTATTTGCTTTATATCCGGGCTGTAGCCCCCTCCCTTGTCTCCTCCCAGTCCTACCCTCCCTCTCTCTTCCCACGCTATGCTCCTTCCCTAGTGCACTGATGGACCCCCTCCCGTTCTATCTGTTCCTAACCTATCAGGTCTCATGAGGGCTGGCTATATCATCGTCTTCTGTGGCCCGGGACAGCTGCACCACCCAGGGGGAGGTGATCAAAGAGCCAGCCACTGAGTTCATGTCAGAGACAGCCCCTGTATCCCTTACTAGGAAACCCACTTGGAAACTGAGCAGCCATGCTTGGTCCTTGGTTGTAGTATCGCTCTCTGCAGGCTACCCTGGGCCTAGGTGAAGCCCAATTTTTTTAGTAAAACAAAACAAAAAACAACAACAACTAAACAACTTTGTAAAAACTGCTTTGTCCACTCAGCTCAGCACTAAAGATGTGCTCTGATGAGTTACCCCGAGCACCGCGCGCCCCACAGCCCTAATCACAAGTACCACCCTGCTTAGAGAAAGTGGATGTGTCAGACATAATGTACTTTTGATTCCCTAAAAATAAATTCAGAAATTAAAATCTCCGGAGATTTCAGCTCTGGAGTGGCAGGGATTCAGAAACCAGATGCTCGTGGGCTCTTTGAAGTAGATAGAGTCGAACAATGCCAGCTTTAGTCCTCTGAGGACAGACAGTGCAAGCCTCTTCATTTCACTGGCTTCTGTCAACCTGAATCTTCACAGCAGGAATATGTTAGGTCTTCCTGCACACTTCCTTAATTCATCGCACTCGTTTGGAGAGCCTTGCCTAAAACGCAGTTTATTTAGCTGTAGGTGGTTGTGACTGCTGTTTTTTTTTTTCCCCCTCAACTCAATAATAACAGCACAATATGCTCCAAAAGAGACTGAATCAGCACTCTATTACTTTAAAGACTCTTGTTCTCTATAGAACATCATACAGTTCCTATGAGTCTTGTGAATCCAGAGATATAGATATGTGGAAGGTTTCACTGAGTGTGATCTGGAAGGAAGTAAAATAGAAGACAGGAGCATATGTGTATACTCTCTTTCTCTCTCACATGCACACACACACACACACACACATACACACATATACACATATACATATACATATACATATACATATACATATACATATACCCATGCATTGGTGAATGTGTATATAAATATACACACAGAAACCAGAAAAATATTTTGGGTGTCTTCCTTTCTCATCTCTTGATTCGGGATCTCTATCTTTCTCTTCCTCTCTTTCTAAACATTAAGTTCAACCTTTCAGCTAAACAGGCTGACCAGTAAGCTCCTGGGATTATTCTGTATCCTCCCACCCGACCCCCACCCTAGGCTGGCCCAGCTTTCATGTGGATCTCAGGGTTCAAAACAAGATCCTTTAGCTGTGCAATAGATGACCACTTTGACTGAGCTGTCCCTAGATCCAGGGGTATGGTTTTTTAAATGTGTTCTTCTAATAGGAAAATAAGACACTACGAAAACACGCTCCTAGGACTAAGTAATGTTATGAACATATCTTATCTCCAGGAGGCAGTTGTTCCTTTCTTGTACCTAGATTATGTTAAATAAGTCTTGAAGCCCAGACACACTCCTCTGTTGCTCCAAAGAGCATTGTCACCACCTAGAACACTATGTCTGAATCCAGAAGTAAAGTTGGAAATTGTATTGCCATAGTAACCACAAGTGAAGCCATTACCTTAATGTTCATGCAGAGGTACAGCAAGGGCATAAGGACTGTTCCAGACTGGGGCAGACTCTTACATTCATATTTATCAGGAAGGGTCAGTGAAGGAGGCAAGGGGCATTTCAAATGTAGATGTAATGGAAAATTTCTAAGAAAAAAAAGAAAACAAATACAAAAAAACAAATTTGTAATACCAACTGTCTAACTTTTTTGTTTGTTTTTTATTTTAATTTAAATTTTAATTTCTTACAGTGTATTTATTATATATCCTGATTGAAACCTCCTCCCTCAGCTCCTCCCAGTCCCACCCTTCTTCCCTCTTCTCCCCTATCCCCTTCCCCTAGTCCACTGAAAGGGAGGAGTTCTCCTCCTCTACTATCTGCCCCTAGCTTATCAAGTCTCATCAGGACTGCCTGGATACTCTTCATGTGTGGCCTGCCAAGATTGCATCCCCAGAGGCAAGTGATCAAAGAGCAGGCAATGGAGTTCATGGCAGGGGTAGCCCCTGCTCCCCTTACTCGGGAACCCACATGGAGACTGAGCTGCCTATGGGCTACATCTAAGCAGTAGTTCTAGGTCCTCTCCTTGGTTGGTATATCAATCTCTGTAGGACTCGCTGGGCTCAAATTCTTCTAGCTTTGTTGGTCTCCTTGTGGGGCTCCTGTCCCTTCAATGTCCTTCTATCCCTCTCCCCTTCTTCCATAAGAATCCCCGCAGTCTGCTCAAAGTTGAGTGTTTCTGTAGTGTAGTGGTAATCACGGTCGCCTTACTGTTCAACTTCTGAGGACTTTGCTCTCTCCTTCTATAAAATGGGCAAGCTGGTACCTACCGCCTGCTCCTTGGGTAGGTAGTGTTCACAGTGAATACTCTTTGTGGCCCTACTGCAAGGTGATACCTGTGATTTCGCTACATTGCTCTTTCACAGAAATAATAGAGAACAACTACGTGGTGATTTTTTTAATGTGCTCGCTCTGCACTAGCCACTTGGATGTGTCGTATAAAGACCACAAGCGCTGGTTCTGAAGCCTTGTGGAATTCGAAGTTAGATGTTAATTACATGAGCATCATAATATCATGTATTACATTCTATTCTATTTATTGTCATTTGGGTCATATTATAAAAGCAAATGGGGGATATTTATAGAAAGTGAGACAGAATAAGTGCACACTCAGAACAATGCAATGTGCGAATATTAACACAACTATTGGGGTTGTTCCTTTGGCTTAACAGATGGTATAGAAAATCCCTGTTTGTGTAGCTTCATTGCCTCACAACACTTAACACAGAGTAGGTAAATTTTCAGAGTGTCTCTAGCCATTTATATCCCTACAATAGGATGTGAATACATAATATCATTTTTAAGTGCATAATATCTCTTGCTTAAGTTATACATCCAACTTATTGCAATACATAATGCAAATCCAAAATTATGAGCAGCACTATAAAGCCTTGCTGAATGTTTTTACTTAGGAAGTAAAAACAATGTGTTCTGATCCTATTTAATTTTCTAGCAGCGTTCTCTGAATCACAACAAATGAAGGGGAGTGGAAAACCATTTGTTTTTAACAAACTGTTATTTTCACTATTAGCTCAGTTTTCAGAACTCAAGAACAAATAGCCTTTAGATCCTAACTAAGACCTGAAGTTTCCTAAGAAGCCTGTGCAGCATGGCATATGGAACTCTAGACAGTGATACTGTCAGGAAGATGACGTATGTCATTTCTCTGAGAGCAAGAAGGGCAGGCCCTCCAGCTGACATGCTCCCTCCCCATTTGCTGTATGTAATCCTTCTGGCCCTCCTGGTGGTAGATCAGAAACCAAGACTGGGGATACACAAATACTAGGTGCTGAATGAATGTAAAGCTGATGAGCTAGAGCATCAACATGATTAACTGAGAGACAAGGCAAGGGAAATAATGGGTTCTCCAGTTCAGAGGACTTATTATCTTTGCATGTACTGGTGTCTAAGAACAAACTCATGTGTTAGAATCGTTACTATGCTATATTAGTGTTTCCATTTATTACACAAACATACACAAACATTCACAAACATACACAATCAGGATAAACCCTCTCCTGCTTTTCAGGCTCTCTTCTAACTCTGATATAATGGAAACAAAGCATGATAGCCTAAGGAAAGCATGTAGCCTAAGGAACATTTAGTCAGTACAGAATCATTCTTTCTGTTGAAAATTATGGTGATAAAATAGAAAAAGCTGTCAACAATTTTTAACAATATAAAATTTAGCTTAATGTAACCAAAACCCGAATGTTAGTTAGGGGAGAAGACTGCTGAAAATGAAAACTCTAAAATCAGGTGAGAAATAACAACAAACAGAACTCATAACTGATCTTGCAATTCAAGTAACAATCAATTGATGAAGTAGAGAATAAAAGAAAAGAATCTGTGAACACTGCTATGTGAAAGTTCATGTTCAGTTAAGCTTCAGCAATCTATCTTCCCGTAAATTATGCCAGGTCATGTGAGGCCATTGGGACATGTAGTCTCACATGGGGAGTTAGGATTGTGTATGTTTATTATATACCTCTTGTCTCCATTCATCAAGAATGGATGGTAATGGCTCCTTCTTGAAAACAGAAATATTTGAGTATAAATGAAGGTATCATTTCAGGCTTTTTAGACCATGGCTTATATAGCTACAAGGGCATGGGTGTCCCATGAAGGTAAAGTAACTTGAGTATCAACAAAGACTGAGCAAAGAGTCAAGGTAGAAAATGACAGACCTGCAGTGGGGCTGACTAACGTGGGATGACAGGTCGTGGGCAGCAAGGAGCTGACACATCTTCAGCAAGCGGTGCTCTCCGTGTATCGGAGAAGACAACTTCTGCGGACCTGCGGTGGTTATTGAATTAGGACTTGGTACACTAATAATTGTCAATATTTTATCAACAATTAGCATATCAATGACACACATAATATTTTCTAGAAGTAAAAAAGGGTGGCAAATAAAATGGAGGAGTAAGGAAAAGAGAGGAGATTTTGTTTCATGGTTGAAGTGTTGAAAGCTTAGCTCTGTTAAAACGGCAACAGGGAAAAACTAAGTATTGGTAGCTTTCTTTCTTTAACTTTTTATTGATTCTTTGTGAGTTTCACATCATGCACCCCAATCCTACCCACCTTCCTGTCCCCTCATATCTGCCCTCCACCCTTGCAACTTCTCCCCCAAAAGGAAAAAAAAATTGAAATAAGCAAAAAATACACAAAACAAAGCCAAGCATAGAAAATATCTCATAGTGGAAGCTGTAATGTATTGTAGTACATTTTTCCTCCTGTCTCCAAGCTTCCGGAACAACAATCCCTGAGACTCATCGAATATTATACAAATACCTAGGCCATATATCTAGGGTCTTCTCTGCTTATTTCACAACTTTAAATAACTCATTCATATTAAATTACATTCTGCCATGTTACCTGTGCTCAGGTACGATGTGTCTATTCTCCTCACATTTTGCTGGCTGAATTTCTTGCACCTGGCTCTACCCCAGAATCCCTTCTGCCTACCAGGGGTCCCACCTATTTCCTGACTCAGCTATAGGTATTTTTAATTGACAGGTGTTATATCCAATACAATACATAAGAGATTCCTATACATTAGTGCGTCAAACAATATAACCCTCTGGCCACACATCTTCACTTGAAAATGTTCATTGCAATGAAACATTTGTCTAGTTCGAGGCCTCTGGCTTCTGCCACATCATCAGTATTGGATCCTAACCCTGACTGCTCCAAGTTATTCTGTTGTGCCCTGTGTCCTGGAGATCCTACATGTTTGGATCAGCAGGATTGACCCTTTCACGCACTCCAGCAGTTCACAGATGATGTAGATTTGGGGGTGGGCCAACTCAAAGCTCTAGACCTGGGCCTGGATAGTAGCTGGGCTGATCAACCCATCAAGTCTCCTGCATCAGCACCAACAAGGCAAGCTCTGTAGCCCAATGTGGCTGCCTGCAGGAGACAGGATTTATTCTCCATCCTCTGTCTTGGGGCCAGCTCACTTGTATCCACACCACCAGAGCAAGATCACTCTTATGCGCTGTCAAGGCACAGGGCCCACTTGCCTTGCCTAAGTGCTGCAGCCAGCAAGAGGGTGGGCCAGCTCACCGGCTCTCCCACCATTGGGCTGGCTCACCAGTGCCTTCACCATCAGAGTTAGCTCCACTGCAATAGTGCAAGGCCTGCTAGCGCTGCAGCCAGTGAGGAGCTGACTGCTCTCCTGTTCTCATGACCTCAGAGGCCTGCTCCCTTGACTAGAGCAGGTGGTAAGAGGTGAAGGGAGAGAGGACATTAATCCCCACCCTCTTGCTCATGCCATCTCAAGGTAGATGAGTGATGGAGCCAGCTCTTTCATGCTCATGCCCTCAGGATTGGCTTACCCAGTCCTGAACCACCACCACCACCACCACCACCACCACCAGAGCCAGCTCCGCTGTGTTGCCCAGTTAAGGTGCAGGGCCTACTTTCCTGAGTGCTGTAGCCAGTGAGGGGCAGGGCAGGTTCTGCTCAGTCCATGGACATCTATGTGGTCCCAGGTGGCCGTCCAGACCAGCGACATCTGCATGGTCTCAAGTGGTGATATGAGCCCCAGACATGAACACCAACCCTTTTGGCTGTGTTACCATGGTCCCAAACATGGCCCACAGCAGCAGCACAGGCTGGGACACCACTGTGGCTTCAGGCAGCAGGACTGGCTACTCACAACAAGCTATTTCTCTCCAACTTCATGTCTCTTGTTCTATCTCTCTTCAGAAGGTTCAAACTTTGTTCCTCTTATCTTTAGCTCCCATCTGTCTATCACATACTTGCATAGTGTAATGGCCATTGCAACAGGCAGGCCACGTGGCATGCGGGCATCTGGGTGACCTCCTCTGACCCAGGTCATGTGGTGTGGCAGCACCAGGCCTCTAGGTGTCTGCAGCAGCCCTCCTGTGTTACATGGTAGCAGGTGGGCCTCTGGGCTTCTTTCCTTGCCCTTGCAGTAACTTTCTTATTTGCACCACTTTACAACTCTTTGGAGATCAAACCCACTTCCTGAACCGCTCAATTTTTTGTTTGTTTGTTTGTTTGCTATTTTGGTCTTTGTTTTGCTTTGTTGTGTAATCCAAGACCAGTTTGTACTGAGAGAAGGGAGTATGTTATATATGTTCCATGTATGTCTGAAATTTTTTCAGTCTCATACTTTTTTCTGCCTTGATCAGTTGTGTGATTCTGTCTTAGTAACAGTCTACTATAAATAGAAGCTTCTCTGATGAAGGTTGAGAGACATATTAATCTATGGGTTTAACAGAAAGTAATTAGGAATCAGTGTAATAAAATATCTATTTGGCAAAATAATAGTAATAGATTTTCCCCTAAGGTTCACGACCAGCCTTGGGTTCTTGGACCAATAATGGTGTCAGGTATGAGTGGGAGTAAAATCCAATCAGAAAGTACTTGGTTTCTCTCATTATACTTAGTCACAGTTGTACCAGTGGCCAAGTCTCCTCAAGCTGGGTAAGTCTGATGATCACTTTTCTGTTCTGGTTGCATTTATTGCACCTTCCAGCACTAGGAATTTTCACCAACATAGATGAAGCTTCAAGATTAATAATATTGTTACTGCCAAAATTATAATGAAAGTCATTACATTTTTTAAATACCTTAGAATCTGGCTATATTTTTCCATTAGGACTTCACATCAGGTTGTTTCATCAAGCTTTAGCTATAGAAGTGTATAACAGCAATATATCAAATCAAGCAGCGCTATATTGAGAATACTCAGAAAATACACAAAGAGCTTTGAAAAGGCATCTGTAACACTGAGTATGGATCACAGTCTCAAGTTTGGATCCAACACTCTTATGAAAGTTTCTATAGGTTATGTCCTGCCATTCTGAGATTTTAATGGTCAAGCTATTAACCACGAGGCCATAATTTTATTGTATTCAAGCACCTTCTATAGCTTCAGACTTAGTATATTCTAGTCCTTGCTTTTAAAGTGCTGCATAGGCAAATAAAGCCATACATGTACACACACACTGCAATACTAATTAGTATGGTCTCATAGAAAGAAAAAGACTTCAGAATTCACATTCTTTTCAGCAGCTTAATAAAATTAGAAATTTTATTTTACAGTCTAGAAACTTGTGAGACAGAAACTTTTTAGAATCCTTCATGTAGCACAAAACCCATGCCACATTATTTCCACACAGTTACAAACAATGTAACGGCTTTTCTTTGTCAGCAGTCACAATCTAGGGCCAATCCTATTATCTCTGAAAGGCCTAGTCAAAATCTTAATAGCTTCTCGGGCCATAGGTGATAGGACACCTATTCCCAAACAGCGAAAGGTGATCATTGTGTCTCCCGTTAGCTAGTTACTCTGATTTCAAGTATCTAGGCAACAGGGATGCGGTTAACATGTTACTAAATCCCTACCCTTGTTCTCACCTTGACTTCATTTTTGTTTACTTTCTGAAGTCATTATTTAAAAAAAAAAAAAAATTTTGAAAATAAGAACCACATTGTATGTGACCACAAGCTGCATTGTGGTAACTGAGATTTCAGAGCAGGTTGTACATTAAGATATGAGAACAGACATGACATCCAGGTAACAACATGGTTCTTGCTTATTGATCTAGAATACAGCGAGGAACTTACACTTGTTTTCACCTAATTGCTTTGTGCACGAAACTCACAGCTGTTCATCAGATGTCTCCCTTGTCTTATTAGCTATTTATGATGCCACTGGGATTAAGTAGTCTTTTTTTTTTTCATCTGTCTCTTGAAATCTAGTATAAAAGCATTCTGTAAAGGATAGTTTTTAGGAAAGTTGCATTTGAGATCATTAGACCTGGCTTTGTGTGTCAGTAAATAATATGGGTCTGAGAGTAACCTCCTAGCTTATCAGGTGTCCCATTTATAAACAAAGAAACATAAAACTATTCTTGTTGAGAAGATTTGAGATCAAATACAGATTAAGACCTTAACGCAGCACTTATGGTTTAACAAGTGGACAGGAAGTGATAGTGACTAAAATTTGTTAGAATATTCCTATAGGTAAGTAGGTATGGGGTACATTGGGTTAGGAAGAGGTAGTAGCTTACTGGGGCCACCAAAACACAAAAGTATAGATGATGTTACTTAAACTGGTGAGGTTGATTTTCTCATGTTTCTGGAGGCTGGAAATTTAAGGTTAGGCTGTTGGCAAGTGTAGTTTCTTTTGGATCATCTTTTCATTGCTTGCAGATAGTAGGCTGAGTTTTTTTTTTTTTCCTTGTCCTCACATGGCCTTTCCTGCTCTTGAACATTGCTGAAGTCTTTGCCTCATTTTACAAAAACAGTGAGCAGTAGTCATACTAGGTGAGGGCCCTACTTTCATCACCTCATTTAACCCAATTTCCTCTGGAAATTTTTTGTCTCCAAAGTACAGTCATGCTGAGAAGTAAGGTCTCAATTAATTAATTGTGCAATTACCCCATTTGAAATGTTGCTGTTAAAATAGTTTGTCATTTCAAGGTGGGAGCAAGTCAGGGAGAGGTATACGTTTCTCTCCTAAAGCTCTCTTATGTTCACAAGTGGGATTTTATACAACACCTTTTCTCAGATTTGCCTGAAAGAAACTTAGGAACATTTGATGGAAAAATTCCACTGGGCACAAAGGAATGTAGCTCAAAAGTTCTTATGTTATGCATAAAAACCAACTGAGTAGTTTATTTAAAAGAGAATCCTAGATTCCACCCAGAAAACTCACATTATTAAATTTGGCCTACATTAGTTTTATGTGGTGACTTTTTTTCCCTTTTTTATTATTATCATCTATTATAATTTATTCAATTTTTATCCCAGCTGTAGCTCCCTTCCTCTTCTCCTCCCAATCCCACCCTCCCTCTTTCTTCTCCCCCTAGGCCCCTACCCTAGTCCACTCATAGGGAAGGTCCTCCTCCCTTTCCCTCTGACTCTAGCCTATCATGTCTCATCAGAACTGGTTGAATTATCTTCCTCTGTGGCCTGGCAAGGCTGCACCGCCCCCCCCCCCCCCCAGGAAGGAGGTGATCAGATAGCCTGCCACTGAGTTCATGCCAGAGACAGCCCTTTTTCCCCTTACTAGGAACCCTACTCAGAGACTGATTCTATGGGCTACATTTGAGCAGGGGTTTTAGGTCCTCTCCCTGCATTGTCCTTGGTTGGGGTATCATTCTTTATTGGTATATAATCATAAGTGGATATTATGTATTTTTTAAAAAATAACACAAACCAAGTCCCTTAAATTGGCCCAAATTTATGCTTTTCCAGCTCTAGAAGTCAGAAGTGTGAAAGAATTATAATGACTTAAGTTGAGCTATCAGCAGGACTTTCCTGCGTCTGGACCCCCAGTGGAGAATACATACCCTTGCTGTTTAGAGCTCCCAGACCATCCCTGCATTGTTCCTGTCCCAAATGATTCCCTCTTCTGTCTTCAAAGCACATCGCTGTAACCTCCTCAAACCCACGGTGCCTTCTTGTAAGAACCCAAGCTTACATCTGCTATCCAGATAATCTGTGCTATTCTTTCCATCTCATAGTTCTTATTTCAGTCACAAGTACAGTGCCCCTTAGATAACAGACAGTGCTCCCCAGTAGTACAACATGGACAGATTTATAGAACTATTATTCTGTCTTCCAGAATACCTAAGAGTCTCAGTCAGTGAGACATCAGAGAGTCATAAAGCCTACTCAAGAGATGGCTGAGCCCAGACAAGGCAAGTACTTCATCAACACCCATCTCACCCTCCTCCTTTTCTTCTGCTGACTACTTTTTCCCCCGAGCAGACATAGAAAGAGGCAGCATTTCATGCTCTGTGAATTACACAAAGACAGCTTTTGTTAAAACACACACACCAAAACACGCAAACAAACAAACAAACAAACAAAGCACTGAGAGAACATAATATAATCAGATAGGGGTCCACTAAGATCACTCCTCGGGTAAAAGCACTTACTGACCACCCTGATTATCCAAATTGGAGTTTCCAGGACACACGTGACAGAAAAGAGCTGACTACTGTAAACCATCTCTGGTCTCCATGTGTACCCCATGCCACATGCACCCTTCCCATACACAAAAATCATAAAACAATACAATAACAAAACTGCATGAAATTACCTGTTTTCATGTGGATTTTTGTGTATGTATACATTGCACAATGTTTAATTCATGTTAAACACGCATTTACTCAGTCATTCATCATTTATTTACAGTGAAAACACTCAAAACCTACCCCCTTGATTTTTAAGTCCCATAGTCACTATTTACAATCCTGTCCAGCAGCTAACCAAAACTTCAACCATAAAGGGAAGTACTGCCACATGGGAAAATAATGGATAGAACTGGAGATCATGGAAAACAGACACAAAAACATATATCACATGGCTTCACTCATTTGTGGAAGCAGAAATTTTTGATTTCCTAGAGGTCGAAACTATAATGATCGTTACAGAGCAAAGAGGAGGGGTGAAGTAAGGCTGGCCAATGAGAACTAAGAATGTGCTCATCAGGGTTCTCTAGAGAAACAGAGCTGATAGAATGAATACATATATACATATATGTGCATATACATAGATAAATAGGGTCTAATAAAGTGGCTTACAGAGTCTGGTCTTACTATTCCAGCAATGCCCATCTCCAAAAAAAAGGTTCAAGAATCCAACATTTGTTCAACCCACAAGGAAGAATGTCTTAAAGAATGTCTTATTTGGGGCTCGATATATTCCAGAGTCCTGAAGAAGTATGTTCTAATACCAGTGAAGCAATGAACTTGTCATTGAGAGTGAGGGCATTAGTCAAAGGGCAAGAACCTTTCCTCATCTCAACAGCAGCTTGCGTTTTTAGTTAATTCCAGATGCAGTCAAGTTGACAACCAATAATAGCCATCAAAATAGGGTTAAAAAGAAGTCAATTACTTCCATCATAAGCCTCAGTGTAAAACAAGCAAAATTAGTAAACACATAAAAAATTCAGTCAGAGCGTTCTAACTACACACTAAGAGTGCTGAAGCCTGAGTAAGCGTTCCATAGTGGGTGTCCTAGGAGGCAGGGTGCTTATTCCCAGTGATTTTGAACAAATGGTATGATTGCCCTAGAAGAAAAAAGTATTCCTCCTTGGGCTGAAAGAATTCAGTGGCTAGAAGTTGAGGACACAGGCTGGTGTTATTATCAGGCATTGAGATGTGCAGTTAGCTGAGCATACAGGAGAGAAGTGTCCACCTTTGAACCTACATGTCCCACTTACCACCTTCACTCTACACAAACAGAGGCAGAGTTATGCCTGAGAACCTCATGGCAGTAAGTTCCCGGTTATCATAAGTAGACCAATGAGACCTAGTCCTCTTCCTCACAAGTGGATACCTGACTAAATATTCTTTCCTTTTTTACCTTGTACACAGAGTTGAAATGAAATAGGGGGAAATGAAACATTTAAAAATGTTACTCTTAAAAAAAGTAAAATAAAAATGTTACTTTTGGGGGCTGGAAGGATGGCTCAGCAGTAAAGAACACTGGCTGCTCTTCCAGAGGGCGTGGGTTCAATTCCCAGCACCCCCATGGAAATTGACAGTTGTCTGTAACTATAAGATCTGTCACCCTCACACAGACATACATGCATGCAAATCACCAATGCACATAAAATGGAAATAAATAAATTATTAAAAATAAATAAAAATATTACTCTTTATATCTCCCAGAAAATGCAAGTCTTAAGAATCTTAAGTCATCAGGGAAATGCAAATCAAAATGACACCGAGATTTCACCTTACACCCATCACAATGGTTAAGATAAAAAACTCAAGTGACAATACATGCTGGAGAGGATGTGGAGAAAGGGGAACCCTCCTCCATTGCTGGGGAATATAAACTTGTACAACCACTTTGGAAATCAGTTTGGTGCTTTCTCAGACAATTAGGAATACTGTTTCCTCACGATATCTAGGCATATATCCAAAATATGCTCAAGTACACAGCAAGGACATTTGCTCAACCATGTTTGTAGGAGCGTTATTTGTAATAGCCAGAATCTAGAAAGAACCCAGATGTCCCTCAACTGAGGAATGGATATAGAAATTGTGGTACATTTACACAATAAAATACTACTCGCTATTAAAAACAAGGAAACCATGAAATTTGCAGGCAAATGGTGGGATCTAGAAAAGATCATCCTGAGTAAGGTATCCCAGAAGTAGAAAGACACACATGGTATATACTCACTTATATAGACCAATAAGTTGGGATAAATATACTAAAATAACTGCACCTAAAGAAGATAAACAAGAAAGAGGACCCGGAGTAAAATGATCAATCCTCACTTAGAAAGACAAATGGGATGGACATTGGAAGGGAGAGAAAACAGGGAACAGGAGGGCCTACCACAGAGGGCCTCTAGAAGATTCTACCCAGCAGGTATCAAAGCAGATACTGAGGCTCATAAACAAACTTTGGGCAGAGTTCAGGGAATCTTATGAAAGAAAGGGAAGATAGAAAGACCTGGAGGGGACAGGAACTCCACAAAGAGAGCAACAGAACCAGGAAATATGGGCCCAGGGCTCTTTTCTGAGGCTCCAACCAAGGAGCATGCATAGAGATAACCTAGAACCCCTGCACAGATGTAGCCCATAACAGCTCAGTGTACAAGTGGATTTCCTGGTAAGGGGCAACAGGGGCTAGCTCTGATATGAACTCAGTGGATGGTTCTTTGGGGGGGGGCAGCCTTACCAGGCCACAGAGGAAGACAATGCAGCCAGTCCTGATGAGACCTGATAGGCTAGGATCAGATGGAAGGGGAGGAAGACTTAAGGGGTATGGGAGGAGATGAGGAAGGAAGGGTAGGATTGGGATGGGAGCTGGGATACAAAATGAATAAACTGTCATTAATATAAAAAAAGAAAAAGAAAAAGACCACATATAAGGAGAAAAAGTGACTTTGAAGTAGAAGACAGGCTAGCAGTGATCTCACAATAGACAGAGGAGGCAAAGGAGAGTGGCCAGTCTCACCTACCATTTTGTTTTAAATTAACTCTGCCTTTTTCTTTTAAGTAACACTTACCACGATGTTGTAAATGATTAGATGATTGATATTTATCTCCAGATTATATGGGTCTCTCTCCTTAATGGTTTGAGTAATTTCCTTGATTTTCTTCCTGCAGTCTCTACTGGCTATACAGCTCTATCTACTAAAGCACAGAGCCTTTCTTAGTTTTATATTTTCAGCTTCACACAAATCGGCCATAGTTATAAGCACAATGTGGGTATCTTAGGAGACTCTATATAAAGATTATTTTATCTTCAAACACAGGACTCATGTTAGTTCTGTTTTAAGAAACTGTGCTGCCCTATGCCATTGGTTCTTGCCCATGCAACACCCAATCATTGAGGGTCTCAAACGTATGCTGTGATTCATTAACAAATCTTAACTAATTCAACCCTCTGTTCAATATACAAATGGGCCATAATATCCATTCTCTACAAAGCAACAAATGTCAAATCCTTCTATTGCAAATGCACAATATATTTGGCTATAAGCAATAACTTGTTTATAAGCATTTCTTCTTGCTTGGCATATAACTATTCACAACTTCAAACATTCTGATACTACTTGCTTGCTTGACTTGAAATCTCTTTGAAACTATCAGACAATGGAATTCATTAGCTATTTTTGATTTTGTTGTTATAATTTGATTTCACAAGAACTGCAAAGGAGAAAAAATTATTTCCCCTAATTAAGTATGTATAACGTAGGGAAGGCGAGTAAAATGTTGAAGTTCCACATTTCATTGCTAGCTATGATGGTTACTTTCTTGTCAACTTGACACAAGGTCGGGTCATCTGGGAAGAATGAACATCAATCAAGAAAATGCTTTCATCACATTAGCCTGTGGACGTGTCTGCGTGATGTTTTCTTGATTAATGATTGATGTGGGAGGACCCAGCCTAGTGTGGGTGGGACCGCTCCTGAGCAGAGAGTCCTAGGATGTTTTCAAAACGTGGTGAGTGAGCCAGGGGGAACAATCCCGTAGGCAGATCTCCTCCATGGAGCTTCCGTTCCTCTCTCCGGGTCCTTGCCCCGCTTGAGTTTCTGTCTTGGCTCCTCTTCATGCATTGTTATTGGCACGCGTGAGCCCGTTCTCAACTTGCTTCTGGTCATGATATTTTTCATAGCGATAGGAAGCAAAGCAGGGAACCAGCTCAACTGACAGGATGTGAGGCTTTCATGTGAGACAGATGTTCTCAGATACATTTAAGTTAAAATGGAAAGCACCAGAGACCGAATCCACATTATCTTTAAGTTCCCGGATGAAGTTACAGAGCAGCAGATTCAGGAGCCAAGAAATGTCCTACCGTCAAAGTAGAAAATGGATCCATTGTCACTGAAGAGGTGACATCTAAAGATGAGAAACCTATGCCCAGAGGCCTATAAGTGGAGTTTCTGATTCCCCCTCTCTATTTTGACTCATATCAACCAATGTTTATAGAAGTAACTTTTGTCTCTAGCTCCAGTTTACTATCTGTTCATGATAAATTAGTAGCCTGGGGGACTGTCAAAATGCATATTGGGTTGACAGTTAGGTTGGGATTTCTCAGTGTGAAACTGGCAGAAATGATGACTTGCTCTCCCTTTATCCGTGGGAGAAACATCTTTGGCTGTGAGAATCTGTAACTTAAAAACATCTGCAATGGACTGTAACTTTTATTTACTCATTGGTATTTTTGTTCATTATTAATGTCTATAGTAAAGATATTAGCAAACATATAGTAAAGACATGCGCTGCCTTGTTTAGGCTAAAAGAAAAGCAATGAACACATAAGTGCCGCATATTCATATACATACTCTCATTCATACGAATTACACAGCTTAGGTATGGTGGAACATGATTTGAAGTTCAGAGACTCTCTGAGGGCAGAGGTTTACTAACTTAGAGAGTCACAGAAACTTTGCTTATCGAGGGAATCCTTATCAGTGGCACCAGAAGCATGAAACACGGGTACCCAAAGACACCTGCCCACAAGTTTTTATGCTAATGCTGATCGTATGCCTGGCCTCAATTTCCTCTGAATATTTGCTATGTATACATATTTCTTTTACACTATTCAATTAAGTGATTTGTCACATTAAATGAATATTCTAAATTTGAATGCTATTTAGTTTAGATTGTATTCAGCATGTATATTTATTGCAGGTTATGGCATCAAGTTTTACAAATCTAAAAAGAGAAAATAATTAACAATGAGTTTCATATCTATACTTATTTATGTAACATTATACTAAATGCAAGTGGGCACTAGACTATCAAGCATTTTCCTATTTGAAAGAGCCTGGCTATCATTCAAGTTGGAGAAATGCTGGAATAGACCTTCAGTGGAAATGAAGAGAATTTTAATTAGATTCTTATCAAAGCTAAATATCCAATTTAAATTCAAATCTGCCTAAGAGATCAATAATTCTAAAACAAGGAACATGCTGCAATATTGCTATTTTCATGGGAATAATTTTCTCATTAATCCAAAATTTACTAATTTCTTGAAGGAAAAGCAATGAAATGTTGTAAAAACAGCATGAAGCTGAGAGGCAGCAAACCTTGGTTCAAATTGAGACTATGACATTTCTCAAATTCATTTGAAAATGCATTTAACTTCCTAATGGGAAATTATTGCCAAGACAATCATTCAAAATCATGATGTCACAGTGCTTGCTAAACAAGCACTCTGGGCTAGAGAAATGGCTCAGGAGTTAAGAGCATGGACTGCTTTACCAGAGGACCTAAAGCTCCCACTCTGGGCTGCTTACAAATGCCTGTACGTCCAGACACAAGGGATCCAATGCCCTCTTCTGGCCTGCACACACACACACACACACACACACACACACACACACACACACACTCCGAAAAATGGAAAGTAAAAATTTCAAAGACAAGGTTCAAATACTGACTATATAAACATTAGAATTTATAATATTCTCTGAGGTCCTCTGTCAAAACTGGAAAGGTTTGTGTGGAATCTATCTATCTATTTATCTATCATCTATCTATCTATCTATCTATCTATCTATCTATCTATCTATCTACAATATCTCTCTACCCTGGACCCATTGGCACAGAAGTATTTGTGCAGAGTACAGGTGAAACAATGTTATTTCATCTTTGAGATTATTCTGATTATTCTGTTTTACAGCCACTAGCTGGCTGGGCCAGTCAGCCAAGGACAAATATGTAAGGGAAAGAATATGAACAGCAGTAACAGAGCCAGCGAGTCCATTCTGAGCTCCACAAGATCTTACAGGTTTCCCCAAATCACCTCCACTGTGAACGTTTCACCTTCCCTGTCCCTGAGGCTGCCTGTGTTCTCTCTTCCACAGCACTTTTGTGACAAACCTTATTAATTACTTAACACCTGGTATCCTAAAACAACCTCTTCATGCACTATGATCCTCAACCCAGTGTTGGAAATGGAGGGCACATGAATGACTTCAGAACTAATGCTCTTGAATCCAGTTTTAGATTATTTAATTAACTTCTATAAAACTCTGTTTCATTTACCACTTATTATCTTGAAAATAAGGAAGTCATCTAGCCATGGTCTCTGACACACTGTGATTATGGGTGGATACTGGAATGATAATGATAGCTACCAGCTTTAGAAATGTTGGGATTGTTAATTAAAAGTTAATCACACTCGATGATGCAGAATATTGGTTTTGATCTAATGAGTACAGAGATGTTGTATTTGCTGAAGAGGGTAGCCGATTAATTATGGGCCAGAAGGTCTGAAAGCCTGCAGTCCAGCCACCTTCATTCTAGTCACGTGATTTTTAAATATCTACCACCGGAGGACATTGATGACACCTATGGTACCACACGATGAGTGAAAGGCTTCTTTGGGTTGGAGATGTGGCTCTGTGATGAAGTGCATGCCAAGCATGCAAGAAGGTTTGAGTTTGATGCCCATCTGATTTTGTGTTCCGTTTCTGTGATGCAGAAGTTTGTGAAGAAAGGAGTGGTTTGGCTTCAAAGGCCTGATCACAACCTATTGTGGGAAGGCAGGGCAGAATTCAAGGCAGGAACTGAAGCAGAGGCCATGGAAGAATGCTGACAGGCTCAACATTGCACCCCCAAAATGTTTGCATTTCTAAAGTTACCTGATTTTTAGTGTTGAAAGATTATCAGGATAATATATAAGCACATTATGTGGATAGTGTGAAATAAGTTTTCCTCTCTGTGGCAACCTGTGTACAAAGAATATAACCACCAGTTGTGCCATTGCACATTTTCAAAAGCCCTCAAATGTGACCTTATTTATTTGCTTGGAAAATACACTTATGAAGAGCAATCACCAAGAAGAGGCAAAATTAAAATTGTTTATTTAGATTATTCAATAACTTCTATGAAACTGTTTCACTTACCACTTTTTATCTTGAAAATAAACATAAAAACAAACAAAAATAAAGCATAGAAGACAATTCTAAATATTTCCTTAATCTAAAAGAACTCCAAAAATACCCATCGTTGGAACTAATTCTAAAATGAGTAGAACTGTGTAAATTGAATGGTTGTGGCAGACATTTGCAGCTAATTTGGGAATGGAACTAGCCCAGGGAGGAAGCCTTAGGAGAAATGTGCACCATGTCATTACTGACACACAGCAAAATTTTCATTTCACACCTTTGTGTTTTCACTTGGAAGCTTCCTTCATTACAATAACAAAGTTCATATCACCAATTCCTTCTGAATACTTCATTCAGTCCAGTAATATTTTCTATCTTTCACAATTCTGTCATTTTGCCTCTTTAAAGTTCTATAACCCATTCTGCTAAAGCCGTGGGACTTACCTTTTTGCAAGCCTCATCTTTAGAGCACACTTGCTAAAATGTCTGTCATCATAATTGACTCTTCTTTTCTTCCGTTACCACTGAGCAGTCATAACCCAGCTCGTTCTGGGAGTCAGAAAGAACACATACCATTGCGGTCCATGATAGGTCACTGTGTTATACTGAGCGAGATTAGGAATAAATGGAGCCAGGTTTAACAGCTTTGAAAGGTGCATTGAATTTCTCTAGTACTGAAAGCATAATTGGATTATCAGACTTCGAGTACTATATTTATTAATATTAGGGATGGATAGTTGGGTATTGCCTTTAAAGTCAACTGAAATAAAATGGACAAAAATTCACCTTTATTATTTATGGTGTTTTAGAAAATAAGTTTAATGAATGTGTCTTTGTATTTATAAAGCCAGGCCAGAATGGTTTAATAACAAAAAATAGCTCTGTTACAGCTAATTCATTGCTATCATTAATATTATTGTTATATTCTTAGATTGGCATTCTTTGAACACTTTCAGTCCTTTATGAATAAAATGCAACTCAGTATAGACTGCTGAGCATTTGGAAAGAAATTGGTAAGTCTGTGGCTCAGACATGCCTGGTGCAATGTGTGTAACTTGTATAATCCTCTGTCGCCGCACCTTTCTCTCTGTTAGCCCTTAACAACAATCCCGAGTTGTTAGCAGCAGTACAAAGAAGAAATGCTGTACAAAGAAGAAATCTGAGCTCTTAGGCCCCAGGACAACCCTGTTAATAAAAATGAGTGAGAACCGAGTTAAGAACTGTCTACTATCATATTGCCTAGGTACCGGAGGTGTGGGTGGAGTTTAGAATACACCCCAGCTCACAGTGGCACAGAGCCATGGAAAGTGGGGAAATACTATTAGCCCCCAAAAGCAGAACCAAGGGGCCAAGAAGCAACCCAGAGAAAAACAAAATAGCATCTACTTAATTTAATAGGGGAAGCTTCAGTTCACAACTTTTGATAGCAGAGACTGCTAACTTAGTAGACATTCAGTGGTAGTTTCCCTTTCCTTTCGCCAGTGAAAACAGGCTTGCACGGGAAGAACCCATCAGCTTAGCATACAGCACAACGGGGAATGGTGTCATTTTCAGTCAGTCGGCTGTAGAGTCAGAGCTTGCTCCATCTTCCTGTCTCTATGGGCCCGGATACAACTCATCTTTGTTTCCTCATCTGTAAAACAAGGGTAACCTTTTTTATTTGAGTGTATAAAATTAAAATTTAATATCTATGTAAAGCATAACCTTAGCAAGTAACTGCTACGTAATTGTTGTTGAACTTTTCAATTATTAATTGGTCCTACAAAGTAAGTTTTTTAAACACTACTGTGCTACCTCCTCTAGTCCTCCTGGCAAGACAACAGTAAGTGCCAAGATCTTCATTTCACAGAGAAGACCGAGGCCTAGAGACAGGTTCACATTGCTAGTACATGGCAGAAACAAGATTTAAACATGTATCTCTGACTTACAGGTTTAAATTTTACCATATTTCAGCCATGTTTCCTATCGAGTTAGAGACAGACTCATGCTTTTTATTGATGTAATTTTTCTAACTGTAAAATCTGAAACAAAATTGTGTCCATTCAAGTCACAACATAAGTATGTGGTTGGCTCAAATGTACTCAGTAGATAATATGAGTATTCTTCGGGAATCTGCTTCATGGGGCCATGGGAAGTATCTCATCTCCCTTTTTGTACTCCTCTGTGTTTGGGAAACATTGTGATCCTGAATAGGTGATTGTCTTTAATTTTTTTTATATATGTATTTCTTTCTTTTATGTGTATGGTTGTCTCAGTTAGGGTTTCAATCGCTGTGAAGAAACACTATAACTATGACAACTCTTATAAAAAAAATCAAGTTGGGGCTGGCTTACAGCTTCAGAGATTTAGTCTATTATCATTATGGCAGGAAACATGGTGGCATGCAGGCAGACATGGTGCTGGAGAAGGAGCTGAGAGTTCTACATCTGGATAGCCAGGCAGCAGAAAGAGACCCAGACACATTTTCTCCATCAAAGCCACACCTGCTCCAACAAGACCACACCTCCTATGGCCTTTGGGGCCATTTTCATCCAGTCTACCACAAGGGTGTATATATGGGTTTGTATACATGCATCCCATAGTTGCAGGAGCTCATGTAGAAGTCAGAGCAGAATAATAATTATGATAATTATTATTCTGATAATATTATAAATATTTATGATATTAATTATCTAATTTATAATATTATCAGAATAATAATTATGATACCTTGGAACTGGATTTACTGGAAGCTATGTGCTGCCATGTGGGTGCTCATATCTGAAGCACTGCCTTTTGCAAGAGTACTCTGAATGCCTGAGCTATATCTCCAGTTTCTTTTTTTTAAATGTATTTTTAATATTAGTTATAGTTTATTAACTTTGTATCCCTGCTGTATCCTGCTCCCTTATTCTCTCCCAATCCCACCCTCCCTCCCTCCTCTCCTCCCTGCCCCTTTCCAAGTCCACTGATAGGGGAGGACCTCCTCCCCTTTCATCTGACCCTGGTTTATCAGGTATCTTCAGGACTGGCTGCAAAGTCCTCCTCTGTGGCCTAGCAGGGCTGCTGCTCCTCTCTCAGGGGTAGGAAGGTCAAAGAGCCCAAAATTGAGTTCATGTCAGAAATAGTCCCTCTATTTCCAGTTTCTATTCACAGACTTTTAGAGCTGTAAATCAGTAGACCCAAGTTACCCATGTCTACCCAAGTGGATTTGGAAGAAAATCTTATAAAGATGACTTCCAGTCTTGTATGAGGTGAGTCAAATACATACGATCATCTATAGCTTGTCTGCTTTGCTGATTGATATTGATTAGAAGCCGGTCACTATAGATGATGGTTTACTAAGACACTTTTGTTCATCATAATACTAGTTATATGAACCCAACTGATTGGTTTAAAACTTAATCATCGCATTGACTAACTGGTGGTTGGAGAGAAGTAGAGTTGGGCTTTCTCCCACCTTTGCTGTGAGTCATCCTGTGATTCTATCATAAACATAAATAACATTTCAAAAAAATTATCTATTGCTCTCTTGATAAGGCAGGTGTATAAATAATGCTACAAAGAACTTAGCATGCATTCAAACTTATCCTGACAGGTTGGAGCAGAGGGACGAACTCCAACAAGATAAAAGCAATAAGGATAAATAAAAGATCTGCATTTATATTCCAAAATCAATTATGTACAGCCAGTGTTTCGTCTGAAGCTACAATGGGAATATGAAGTTGTACACCCATGGATTGCCAACTTTCGAAATAAGATAGGAAATGAGGATGACACTACCTCCCTGGAATGTAGACCTCTCAAAATGGACACAGGGCAACAACTGAGGTCCCAGCAATAAGTCAGTTATGGGATAAATATTGTAACACTAAGTAGATTCAGACAGAAGTAAAATCAAAATATTCTTAATGAAGGCTTGGAAATTGTGAGTTGTGGACTTGATTTCAGGGAAGATTATCATTAATCATTTTCAAATGAGTACATTCGTGATTCTTGAAAGAGAAATGCTAAAATTTATTTCAAGATTCTTGTTCCTTTGTTCTTGATAAAGGGTCTCCCTATGTAGTCCTGCCCATCCTGGAACTCATTATGCAGACCTGTATGGCCTCAAACTCTGAGGTCCACATGTCTCTACCTCCCAAGTATTGGAATCCATTTGTGTGTCACCACACCAGATTTTTTGTCAAGATTTTAAATGTAAATTTCAAAAACTTAAACCTAAAATCTCCAACAACCAAGGAAGGATGAAATGGAGGAAGTGATGGGGAGAGAAAGAGAGAGGAGAGGTGGGAGGAAATTGAGAGAGGAAAAATATATGTACAATAGAAAGATAAGAGTGAAAAAGAGTACAGAAGATTCAAAGGGGTGGGGAGGAGATGGGGGAAGAGCAGAGAGCAGTGGAAGGGAGGAGGAGAGGGAGGTGAAGGTAGCAGAGGTAAGTAGATGGTAGAAGAGGTGGTTGGGAGAGATAAAGAAAGAAAGGGGAATGAAGGGAGAAGAGAGAAGGGTAGATGCAGGGACATGTCAGCATCTAAATCATGGACGTATAACTTGCATGAGAGAGTGTCTTTAGATGTCCTATTAATTTAGCATTTTTTTCACAACAGTAATCATTATAGTCTTCCATAATTGTAGCATTTCATTCTAATTTCATCAATAACTTACATAGGTCATACGCAGATGAAGTATCTCCTAAACTTTCTTCTTACTGGCTTTACTCATCTTACTTGACTAACTACCATTAGAAGTTAGCAGTGTAGAGAAATTGGTATGGCATACCCTAGTGATTCCTGGTACTCATGTTAGATAACCATCTAACATGATGTTACTCATCTGCACACTCACTTGAGGTTTGCATTGGTATAGGATTCATACCTCAACTCACTGTCCCACCTGAGCTATATAAAGTGGGAAGGATTCTCCCAACCTCGTCTTCTTGACAGAGATGTAGTCACGTGCAACTAACACACATCAGGCCATACACTCAGCAACCCCAACCTTGTGTTTGGGAACACTTTGTCTGCAGGACATTGGCAGTCTTTTTGATATATATTATAAAGGCCAGAAAAAAAAAGAAAAAGTGGATAAGAGGTTCCTATGCTATTCATATTTTAGTGAAGAAAACAGGATAGCAGCAGAATTTCTATCAATTACAGAATAGGAACATCATAACAGCATATATAAGATATTAGTGTTTACTTTTGTGAGTACTGGAGATTAGAGTTCTTTCTAAGCGATGTAAGTGCTCTACCATGTAACTAAATTTCCACCTCCAGAGTCCTCAGTCTTAAAAAAAGATACTGACAACCACTGATGAATCACTGATATAATAAAAGCTTCTGAATTTTCCAGGTAAAATGTTCAAAATTCTACCAAATCTCCTCTTATTTCTTAAATATATTAAGATGTAGTTTATGAATCATCAGCTTTCAGAACTGTGGTGGATTATTTACACAGTTTCTTAACAAGCACAATGATGGGTATAAAGATTACTAAATTGATTTTCCAACCATAGTAATATGATGAAAATAGGGTATCTTTGAGTTTGATGGAGACTTTCTTACCCCAGGTGGGCTTTGAAGAGGAGTTTGAATGCCAGTCATTTATGGGCACATGTATCAGTGCCCACATGAATCAGTGCCCTGTGGGTTTTGTCTTGTGAATTAAAAGAATGAAAATCATGGTCAGTGAGAAGATAGTTTAGAAAGATGTTTTATTAAATATTCATAAGTGACAGCTCAAAATAATAAAGTCAGACTTCCTGTACAGCAAGGATGAGTCCTCAGAAATGAAAATCCATGAAAGTGTGTTTTTTTTTTTTTTTTTAATGGGACTGATTGCAGAAACTAAGTTGAGGCGTGGGACCTGTTCATTCCCGTTTATCCAGTTGATCCACCCGGAAGGTGTTCAGGTACCTTCTCTCAGTTTTGGACATGTCCTCAGCATGCATTGTTGAAAGACATTCTTCTTTGTGGCGGGGGGGAGAGATAATGAGAAATCAGGTTCCCTTCTCTGACTTTGTGCCAGGATGGCACCAAAGACATTTCTTTCTACTGCCTTAGGGCAAGAGTCTTGTGGGTTCCCTAACCAAATCTTCCTGATAGATTTCTGTCAATGCTGGTAGGAGAAGAGAGCAAGCTTTTGGAAGCCTACAGTGAACACCCTTTGTAGTTCCACCTGACAGGCTATCCAACAGAAACATATTGGAAATTACTATTAAGCCCCATTTAATAACGCATTTTATGCAACCAATACCATGGGATGTGACAATCATATATATTTCATGGGTGACAGAGCTGTATACATGACTTTTATGCCAAAAAAAAAAAATCTAGTAAAAGACTAGAAATGAAGATAGATAAAAGGCAATCAGAATACTTTGTGAGGAATACAAGTTAAATATCCAATCCAGATGTTGTTAAAGGGCGGCTCTATCCATTTCTTTTTTTTCTCTTCTATGCACCTGTTAACACAGATAAGAGCTACTCAAAGTAAGTTGAGTCCCTATATTTAGCAACAGACCAACGCGCTATCGGTTAGTGTCTAATTTGAAATCATTTGAATTTAAACATCTACATCAGAAAAGATGACTCAGGGCAGTGCTTTCTGTATCCTTAGTGCTCCTAATCAGTTTCTTGAAGTTTCTATGTATGGCAGGTGCAGATTTTATCTTCTGAAACCCTGGCCTCTAAAATAAAGAAAATGCTTTTATTTTTCTTCTGTCTACCAGAAAAATATTATAAATTACATGCAGTATATAACAGAGACAGAAGCCCCTTTTCCAAGTTATTCTTTAAGTGTTATCTTATGCAATATCTGAAGAGAAATGCCACTTAGGAGCAGAAAGGATAGATCTGTGACAACATTCCTGCCCTCTTTATTCCTAGACCATGCCTTTCTTGCTATAATAACCGGAGATAATGATAGAGGAGACAATATATAGGCTTCTAACCTGTCAGTTCGTGAAAGAAGTTCTGTTAGAATATTTGCTTAGCACGCGTGAGGTCATGGTTTTATTCCAATGTCTTCCTAAGCAACCCAGTTCTTTTATTTATTTTAAATAAGGTAGATCCAGGAAGATGATTCAGCAGATAAAGGTGCCTGCTACTAAGCCTGATGATCTGAGTTTGATCCTGGAACTCACAGGGGAGGGGGCTGGGGCTGAGAGAGAGGGAGGGGAGAGGGCTCCTTTGGGTTCTCCTCTGACACCCTCTTGCATATCATGTTTCGCATACCTGTGTATACATACTCACACACATACAACAAAGTAAATAATTTTAAAATGAAATCGACTGTATTGAAAGCTTTATTACTCCCACATTTGATGAAAACTATGTTTTCAGTTGCCTGGATCGCTTAAACAGAGGAAACTGACTAAGCAAAACAGAGCCTACAATCAAATGGTCTTTCTTTCTCAGAGAGCCCATGGCACACACATATACTCCTTATCTCTAATTTCCTTGTGCTGTGTTTAAAAACATTTGAATCTTGCTGTTGCTTTGCAAAACTGTTGCTTTGAAGCATGGCGTGGAAAACAATTATCAGCTCACCATTCCCCAAAACTAATGAATTCATGTTTCAAATCACAACTTGTTTAGCAAAGGTCAAGGTCACTAACTACCCATTAAGTCTGAAAATTATTAAATGAAACATGCAAAGGAAGCAGTTTGCTTGGTTCTCCCAAAATCAATTCATGTCAGTTACATTTATACACATTGAAGCTATGTATCTGTGTACTTTGATGTGAGGAATAATTCAAGTAAAAACATTTGGAACCAAAAAAATCAGTAACCACTTAAAACTACCCTCATTGTCTTGAGAATTCATTATTTCAGTTCTTATCTACAGACTTGTACTTAATTGAATCTGCTGGGTTTGTTCATGAGATATTTCAAACTACAAAAAAATAATCTTTGATGAGGTTGATGCAATTTTTCTTTGATGTTCAAGAGTATGGCAATTTTCTCCTTAACTGATACATACTAAAAATCAACACGATCACAAAGCTCCCTCAGATCAGAGATGTGTAGAGTCAAGTAGAGCAAGATGGTAACACATATGTTGAGTACCAAATAAAAAGGAATTCAAAGATTATGCCTTGGGCTTGTGAAGCAAAGCTAATGAAGCCACTTTTTATTTTAAAAGGCATAATTTAGATGGTTAGATAAGCAGCAAAAAGCTGTCAGCAGGGTTTTCTACTTAGAAAGGCTTGGAGCTCTGTAAATTATTTACACTTCTGAAATGTGCTGTATGGGCGAAAGGTAAGGTCGCCATATTACCAAATTAAATAATGGATAGTGTTCTCCTACCTGTACAAGCGTGTGATGACTGCAACTTCATCTCCATGCACAGTCAACACTTTATACTCAACAGAAATGGTTAATCTGCTACCCCCTCCAGCCCTGCCACTTCCTCTGGAACAAAGTCCTCCATTAAGGAGAGGACGAATAGGTAAATCAGATGCATAGTCAAGTAGTGTTGAATTCAGTGATGCTTTGTTGATAATCCCTTCGGAACTGAGAGCATAAGCCTTATTGTTTCAGACGCCAAAGGAAGTGAAGCTGCAGGAAAGCGATTTATTTCAGGCAAGCTTACATGATCTACAGAGCCTGGTGGCCGTGCCTCCGTGCAAGTCCATTTAATGCTAGGCACCAAAAATGCAGTCAATGCAGCCAAGTTTCCGTTCTCCTCAATTTGGCACTAGATTTTCAAATTTATATGCAACAGGTTTTCGTGAGATTAGGATTGACCAATAGCTACTGGCTTGTAAATCAGTCAGAGGTTTAGTACGGTCATGAGCCACTAAGGACTAAAATTTCGGTAGCTGGGATGCATGTTTAAGCATTCATCATGTGTGTTTCACGGTTTACAGCGTCCACATTGCTAGCTACTCTATGCACAAGAGGACAGTTTTTCCATGGCCCAGCCCAGGGTGGGAAGTTTGAGAAACCACTGTTTTCAGTGGAGTGGTAGCTTCATGTGCTCTTCACAAATTCCCATGGGATTTTTGGCGTAGCTGTTGGAAAGAAGAAATTCATACCTACTGGGGCAAAGGGAAGTAGGTAAAAGTGATCTTTTCTTTCTGTAAACAAATCAAAGCCTTTATGATAAAATGTGATTTTTTTACTAATAATTATAAGGGCATTTGTCCAATATAATACATTGAGAAAGCTTTTTGTCATAGGTGAAATAGATAAATTCGTGGAAGCAAACACTCTATTTAGCACTGTAAAATTCTGGGTTACCTTTGCAATTGCTCCTAATAATCATGATTTTGGTTATGTCAGGTGCTTTTTTCTTTTGTTTTCTTTTTATTTTTTTATATTAATTAGAGTTTATTCACTTTATATCCCAGCTGTAGCCCCCTCCCTCTTTCCCTCCAATCCCACTCTCCCTTCCTCATTTTCTCCCATGTCCCTTTTGAAGTCCACTGATAGGGGAGGTCCTCCTCCCCTTCCATCTGACTCTAGCCTATCAGGTCTCATCAGGACTGGCTACACTGTGGCCTGGTAAGGCTGCTGCCTTCTCAGGGGAAGGTGATCACAGTGCCAGCCCTTGAGTTCATGTCAGAGACAGCCCCTGTTTCCATTACTAGGGAACCCACTTGGATACTGAGCTGCCAAGGGCTACATCTGTGCAGGGGTTGCAGGTTGTCTCTATGCATGATGGTGATTGTTTGCAGTATCAGTCTCAGAAAAGACCCCTGTGCCCAGATTTCTTGGTTCTGTTGCTCTCCTTTTTTCTTTAAATTCACACAAATGTCAAAACTTATTTAAAAATTAATCATATCCAAGTGCTACTAATAATTTCATGTTATATTTAAAGAGTTACACTTAACTCTATTGTTTCTAAACATTATATTAAAATACTATGCAGCAAAAAATGCTAAGTTCTTTGATTTCTTTAATAATCTTCTACATTGCAGAAGTTTTAAAATTATTTATTCTCTTGGGAGTTCAATTCCCAGCACTGTGAATTGGGCATGTGGTGCATATATCCTGTATGGTGTTACACATCAATGCTTCCAAAAATTGGGGGGTGGAGGCAGGCAGACCAGAAATTCCAGGTCATCCTCTGCTAAATGTTGAGTTCAAATCCAGTCTAAGCAACATGAAACTTTTCTTAACAAGTAAAAGCAAAACTACATGTTAGATGTAGATACAACATAGTCCTTTCCCACTCAGTCCTTTTAAATGGTCACCGTGGCTCCGGTAGACTCCAGGTACTGCAACATTCCTGCAAGAGTTTTGGAGAACAGAGCAATGGTTAACAGAGATAAGTGCTTTGATGGGGTCATATACAGCAAGTTAATAAAAGCAGGAAGCAATTTAAATGCCCTAGGAGAAGAAAGGGTCCATATATCAACAAAACAACAATTTAGACAAAGTAGCTACTGTCAATAAATCTAAAAGCAATATTCAGAGTAATGAGAAGCAATTACTGGAATGAGCAATAGCAGATACACTCTCCAGACTGAGTTTTGCTATTTGCCATTAACAGGCATTGTGGGCTTGAAATAAAATCACTCATTCCAACTTAAAATGAGAGTATCTCTCTGACCTTTACTAATGGATCACAAATATCAGAGTTACATTTCTCATCATTTCCTGAATTCCTGTCTAGGTATTTTGTGCTGGAGAATGTAGATCATGTGGTAACATCAAACATCTGGCAAACTGGCAGCAAGGCCCCATTTCTGGAGACAACACCCTACAACACTCACTGAACATGGCGAGGTCAACCTGGTGCCTACGTAGAGAGTTCACCCCTAAGTTCTAGCATCTTTGGTACAGGTACAAGAAGGTACTCTTCCTGCTACCAAGCCAGTCACAAACCCTTCAATGGGCAACACTGCTGTGATAGATATGCTAGGAAAAGGTGGCACAAAGCTTGTGGGAGTAACAAACTCTCTGCATAATGTCTGGCTGGGGGGATCTCTGTATTTGTTCCCATATCCTATAACCCTATAACATATGGGAACAAATACAGAGATCCCCCAGCCAGACATTATGCAGAGAGTGAGAGACCTTAGAACACTCAGCTTGAAAATGGGATGTCTCCATCAAACCCCTCCCCTCAGGATTCAAGGAACCCTTGTGGAAGAGGGGCAAAAAGAGTGTAAGGTCCAGAAGGGAGGGAGGGCACCAAGACACCAAGACCCTTTAAGTCAACATAATCAAAACGCATATGAACTCACAGAGACTGAGGCAGTATGCAGAGGGCATTCACAAGTCTGCAGTGGTCATCTGGATATATCTGACTTCCAGTTTAGTGGTTTTTTAAAAAGATTTTATTTATGTATGTAATATATGTGAATGTTCTGTCTGTATGTACACCTGCATGCCAGAAGAGGGCATCAGATCTTAGTGTAGATGGTTGTGAGCCGCTATGTGGTTGCTGGGAATTGAACTCAGGACCTCTGGAAGAGCAGACAGTACTCTTAACCACTGAGCCATCTCTCAAGCCCCCAGATTAGTCTTTTTATGGGATTCCTGAGTGTGCAAACAAGTGGGTCTGATTCTAGTGACTTCTCTTGGACTCTTTTTCTTCTCTTGGTTTGTCTTGTCCAGCTCTGAAGTATAGTTTTTTTGTTTTATCTTATTATATTTTATTTTGTTATATTTTATTATTATTCCTTAGAAACTTGTCTTTTTAGAATGATAGAGAGAAAGGGAGTGGGTTTGTATGAGAGATAAAGTGTTGGGGGCAGGCTTGAAGGAGTACAGGAAGGAAAAATAGGAATTAGGATATATTATGTGAGAAAAAATCTCTTTTCAGTAAAATGAAAAACAAAAGTTAAGAATAAAAAAAAATGAGAGAGATCAACTAACAAGGAGACTTTCTTCCTAAAGTAAGAAGGAAGAAGCCATGCTAATCTGGGGAAACAAAGACATGATAGTCCCAGGTAGCTCTTGGAAGCCCACTAGCCTTGGTGAAATGAGCTGTAGCAGAAAATTCACTGTCCTTTAACCTAAAGATACCACAGCAGGAGTTCAGCTGCAGACCCACTCTTCTAAAACTGTAATCTGGTCTGTCGGCAAGGAGTTAGGGCGTTGATAGAGACAGAGTTTTAAAGGGGAAGCTTAAAATCCAAACCCTTAACAGTACTGAAACTGTTTGCCAATGCTAATGGAGCCGCTATGAAAGTGAGCGTAGAAGTGTCTGTAAACAAACAAGCAAACAAACAAACAAATAAATAACTGATGAACTAAAAATAGGATTACTCCATAACCCAACTGCACCACTCTTGTTTCTATACCCACATGGACTCCATATTTTACCACGTAAGCACTGATCGTTGTTGCTGCTCGAAGTGCACATTGGTATGAGAGTGGGTGTGGTTAAAGACTAGGAAACCATTATACAGTGTGGGGTTTGGCTTCATATGTGGTGGGGGTGGTAAGAGAACACACACAGTGTGAAGGTGGAATTAGGAAACTCACGGTAGATGGGTAAAAGCAGAGACAGGGCAAGCAACGAGATAGGAATGAAGAACAAAGTACCAACTAAAACAAGGTGGGTGCTAGCCAAAGATAAGATTTGTGAAGACATCACAGGTAGACAGGCCTCTTACTCTTCATGCTAATAATAGTCAATTGAATTGCAGTTCAAAATATTTTCTTGGTCAGAAATTGAGTATCCATAGGTATGTGTGTTTACTTCTGGATCTTTGATTCGATTCTGTTGATCCACTGGTCTGTCTCTAGACCAGTACCATGTCGATTTTATTACTGCTGTACAGCTTGAGATCAAGGATGGCAACACCTCCAAAAGGTCTTTGATTGTTTAACTATTTTGGGTTTTTTTGTCTTTCTACATGAAATTGAGAATTGCTCTTTCAAGGTCTGTAAAAAAAAATGTGTTGCTATTTTGATGGGAATTGCATTGGATTGGTAGATTGCTTTTGGCAGGATGACCTTTTTCACTATGTTAATTCTACCAATCTTTAAGCATGGGAGATCTTTCCAACTTCTGATTTCTTCTTCAATTTCTTTCTTCAGAGTCCTGAAGGTTTTTTCATACAGCTATTTCACTTGCTTGGTTATAGTTACACCAAGGTAATTTATTTTATTTGTGGCTATTGTGAAGGGTGTTGTTTCCCTAATTTCTTTCTCAGTCAGTTTGTCATTTGTATACAGGAGAGCTTCAGTTTTTGTTTGTTTGGTTGGTTGGTTTTGTGTGTGTGTGTGTGTGTGTGTGTGTGTGTCCGGCCACTTTGTTGAAAGTGTTTGTCAGCTGATGGAGTTCTCTGGTAGAAGTTTTGGTGTCACTCATGTGTAATATCATATCATCTGCAGACAGTAATACTTTGACTTCCTCCTTTCCGATTTGTATCTCCTTGATCTCCTTTGATCTCCTTTAGTTGTCTTATTGCTCTAGCTAGGATTTCAAGTACTATGTTGAAGAGGTAAGGAAAGAGTGGGCATCCTTGCCTTGTGTCTGATTTCAGTGGGATTGATTTAATTTTCTCTCACTTTACATCCTTATTGTAGCCCCCTCACTCACCTCATCCCAGTCCCATCTTCCCTCCCTCTTCTCCTAGTTTTACAGTTGGCTGAAAATTGTGTGATATCTTTATTTTTAATAGCTGAGTAGTATTCCATTGTGGAAATGCACCACAATTTCTTTATCCATTCTTTGGTTGAGGGGTATCTAGGTTGTTTCCAGATTCTGATTATTATGAATAAAATTGCTATGAATATAGTTGGGTAAATGTCTTTGTTGTATGGTGGAGCATCTTTCAGGTATATGCCCAGGTGTGGTATAGCTGGATCTTGAAGTAGAGCAATTCCCAATTTTCTGAGAAAATGCCAGGTTGATTTCCAAAGTAGTTGTACGAATTTGCACTCCCACCAACAATGGAAGAGGGTTCCCCTTTCTCCACATCCTGGCCAGCATGTGCGGTCACTTGAGTATGTTTTTTTTTTGTTTGTTTGTTTATTTGTTTTTGTTTCGTTTTTTCGTTGTTGTTTTGTTTTTTAATCCATTCTGATGTGTGTAAAATGGAATCCCAGAGTCATTTTTATTTACATTTTCCTGATGACTAATGATGTTAAGCATTTCTTTAAATGCTTCTTGGCCATTCCATATTCCTCTGTTGAGAATTCTTTGTTTAGCTCTCATCCCATTTTTTAAGTTGGATTGTTTATTTTGTTGGTGTTTACTTCCTTGAGTTCTTTATATATTTCTGATGTTATCCCTTTGTCAGATGTACCAACCCTACATCTAACAGTTACATTCTTTAAAAAATGAACCAAAAGAGCAACTAGGGATCTTAAAATGAACACAAAGCTGTAGGGTAAGCTGGTTGTAATAATGCAGTTATCTATCCCTTCATGTCCCAAAGCTAGCAAGAGCTAACAATGGTCTCCTGAAACTAAATCCAGGTAACACTTTCTTAGCTCAATCACCTAGGCTTGAGTTTTGGATCATACAAAGCAGCTTTTAGCTAACTGTGAAGTTTACTCAAGCAGTAAGGAAATGCAATTCATTGCAGTTCAGTTTCTTCCTAGCTTGGCCCAGAGAGGCGGGGCACAATTTTCACACCCAAGTTTCTCATCCTTCTTGGTAAACACACTTGCCCTCCTCCATGAAAAGCTTTGGTTTTCCTGTTCTCCAGGTAAACCTGCCCTGCCTTCTTGTAACCATACTACTTTTTTCCCCTAAAATCCTGTTGCATTAAGAAGGTTGTGGAACCTTTTATCTGGTCTCTGGTTGGTCATAACATCATATGTTCTAAGCGTGGTGTTCCTAACCTTAGGCCACCTCCGATTTCTTTATTTATTGTATGTATATGAGTGCTCTATAAACCTGCATGCCAGAAGATCATATTGTAGATGGTTGTGAGCCACCATGTGGTTGCCAGGAACTGAACTCAGGACCTCTGGAAACGCAGAGGGTGATCTTAATCACTGAGCCATCCCTCTAGCCCTCAGCTGATTTTCTATTTCTCTAGTTAGGAAGGTGGAATACTAATCCAACATTGCATGTCTCGACATTCTGCACAAGAAAGTAAATACTGCTACTTGTGGGTACAGTGTGAAGGCAAGGGAAGTCATAGTATCTGAACTTAGATTGTAGGAAGTCAATTTGGTGAAACAATTCAGAAAAAACAAATATATTAGTCTATGATCATATCCTCTGAAAGAATCACAATTTAAAGTAAGGATAGTCAACACTGAAATAAATGGTAATTGCTCATAGGTTGCAGTAAAAAAAAAAAAAGGAAATTTGTATTATGAGGTTAAAGAGGCTAATTTTGATAGGGTGAAGATTAAAGTGCAGAAAGTGCTAGAGATTATGAAATAAATTCAAGAGTCAGAGATCAGGTTTTAGGCTATGTTTAGATCCTGATGAGCCCATTGTGCCAGGCTAGGCCCAACGTGCCAGGAAGACTGTACAATGTTAGTGGATCAACAAAAATATTGGAATTATTGACTTTCATTTGGCCTGTATTTTTTTCTATCAAAGTAATTGTTTTTCACACTAGAAAAAGCAGAATGAACACAAATAAAATCAAGCTGTTCTCCTAGGTGAGTAACAGTTGCAGGTTGTCCCTGGACACCAAATCATACCTTCCTTTGGTGTAGCACTTCATAGTTTCAAAGTTCACACACTTTTGATAGTTTCAATGAACCACTGTAGTAGAACATGTCTATTCTGCTGCTTAAAAGAGAAAGAAAGTGATAAGGCAGTTCTGAAGCACTCTTAATGTCACACTGGAAAAGGCCTAACAGTGTTCCGTAGTCAGAGAAGATGAAGATGTGCATGAGCCCCAGGTATTACATGTCTGAACTATGGCAATAATCTTAAGGTGAGTTTTCAGCAATTTAACAATATGTGTTTTGTATATGCATGACAATGACATGTTTGAAAATGAAGTGATTCCATTCTGATCACAGATTCACTACAAAATTTTCCAAAGTAATTGCTGTTCTGTCTTTTGATGTGGATTGATCAGATATCTCAATTTGAGCAATTGGAATACATTCTCAATATGTTATTTATTATTATATTATGTATTATAATTATATATAATATAGTAAATATATAATATTTATACTATATATTATATAATATTATATATTTATATTATGTTATATATTATACAATACATATCATATATAATAATATAATATGTATTATATTATAATATATTATATTGTTATATCTCTTATAACTAAAATAAGAATTGAGCCTGACCTTTCTCTGAGGAGGAGAGGCTTACCATATAATGGAAATTCATACTTGATTCATACCACATTCTGACATATGCATCTTCACAGCCAAGATCTTTTCTGATGTAAGTCTTAGCTGTGACGATGCATATGTCAGCTTATCAAAGCCCTGTGCCCTCATGCCTTTAAGTGCTGTACTGAAGCCTTCTGGAGTCAACTCACCAGGACTGTCTCTAATCAATTAATACCATGGAAATGTGTGGTCACCTTAGCAGCAATCCACTCCAAAGTAACCCACTAACACTTGCTATTCTTCCTCAGTCCCTGTGAGCTTGGTCATGTGAATCTGCCTCTAAGAAAGGAAATGCTCAGGGCACTGGCGTGGTCAAGATTTTGATTGCAGAAGGGTGATGACCAGTGCCTTTTCTGCCTTAAAATCATCAGTATGACATCCAGTCCATACCATACTTTGCAGATCAGCCACAAATTTTTCTGGTTGCTCTCTGATCTTAAGACTTTCTAAGTATTTTTTGAATCGCCTGAGTTATTTCAAGTATTCCCCTTCCATAAAACTTTAAGTCTAAGTACAGTATTAATATTTCTCAGAATAAATTAAAAATGTTTTTTTCTCCCAAGTGTTTAAACCATAGAATTAGAACCCATAGTTATAAATAACAAGCCTAACTAATCAATAGATACTTTCTGATAGAATATAGAAGTATTAAATAATACATTTACTACTGTACAGTTTCATTATGAATGTGTTGAACGGGGGCTAACAGGAGATGGCTAAGCATGAGGTGGGGAGTTCAAGCTGGAGCTCCCTGGTAAAAGCTGGGCATTATGACATTCTGCTGTAGTCACAGTGCTGTGGAAGCAGAGAGAGTATTCCCAGGAGCTTCTGGTGAGCCGGGCTAGCTTAATCAGTGATGCTCAGTACCCACTGAGGTACATCGTCTCAAAGAAACAAGAAAGATGGCTGCTGTGTAGCAACCTCTGAGGATAAACCCTGGCTTCCACACATGCATATGCACACACATCAAAATATACACACATGTATATCAATATACAACACACACACACATGCAGGCACCCTAAAAACATGCACGCTTACCAATAATAGAGTTTGTTGATAATTTCATAAGACTTTCCCAAAAGGAAAAATGAGGCTTTGACGTTAGTATAAACTATATTTCAGATGAAGGATAGAAGGAAGGGACTAATAAGTGGAATATACACAAGGATTCCCAGTTGAATTCTAGAGTGTCACTCTTAAATGTTATGATTCTGGATTCATGTTGTTTTCCTATTTACACAACAAATCATCACAATTTAGCAGCTTACAACAATAGAAATTTATTGTCTATAACTTTGTAAATGAAAGATTACTCTCCAGCACTCATTCTTTTTTTTTTTTAATTTATTCACTTTACATCCTAATCATAGCCTCCTCCTACCTCTCCTCCCAGTCCCACCCTGCCTTTCTCATACCCCTATGATCCCTCCCCTACTCCTCAGAATAAGGGAGCCCTACTCCAACCCACCCTGGCACATCAAGTTGTATTGCATCAGGGCTAAGTGCATCCTACTCCACTGAGGGCAGGCAAGGCAGCCCCACCAGAGGAAAGTGATAGAAAAGCAGACAACGGAGTCCATGTCAGAGACAGTCCCTGCTCCCCTTACTAGGCGACCCACTAAGCTGCCCATCAGCTACATATATGTAGAGGGCTTAGGTCCAGTCCATGCATGGTCTTTGATTAGTGCTTCAGTGTCCATATGGCTCTCTAGCACTGGTTAGTTGGATCTATTGGTCTTCTTGTGGAGCAGGACTCCTTATTAGAAGGAGAAAATAGTATAAGAATGACATCAAATGGCTGCTATCTGCATGTTACTAGGGGACATTCCAGTTATGGGCAGTGTTTATTCCTATACATCTACAGGGCCTCGGCAGCTGTTGGTTGTGGTCAGCTTCAGTTTCACAGCTTTTTTTTATTTCCTGGCTTTCAAACTCCATCTTCTCAAAGTCAGACATGAGGGCTCAAGTGCTTCTCCTGTCTCTGATTTCTCTGACAGCCCCTTCAGTGTCAGCCCTGCTAATCTCACCCAGAGAAACTACCTGTTTTTAAGAGCTTGTGTGATCAAACTATGTCTCCTGCATAATTTAAGCAAGCCACCCTATTTTAGTGCTCATTAATTACATCTGAAAAACATATCATTTCCTTTAATGGAACATACCCATGAGTCATAGCAATCTGGCAGGGCTGACTTTGAGAAGCAATTCAGTATACTACAATTAGCGACTGGCTTCTGTGCTTGAAAACTCTCTGAGAACTGCTGGTACACAGGCATAAACCATGTGAAACAAGTTTCCAAATATGGTGGTAAATATATAGCTGTGTTCATTTTAAGCGCCGTCTGGAAGAGTGTGAAATTAAGAAGAGACCAAAGATTATACTGAACCTGTAAGTAGGTGCTACCACGTGGCAGCATCTCTTTCTTTAGCAAAGAACGCTTGTGTCTAAGGAAGAAATGATGTCCCTTGCTCCCATATATTTAACTCAATTCAGGACCAACTCTGAGACCACCTGACCCTCTATTACAGTTAAGATTCTAGGGAGGAATTGTTTCTCTTACATGTTATGATCTTATGCAGCCGTCTTACGAGATTTTTTGTGTGTGATAACAATAATGTCTATTATTCTATAATTCAATTATCAAAACATGTGTTGTCTTATAACCAATTAAGGCTCTGATAGTCTGATTAATAACTTTCCAACATCTCAAAAATAGGTGAGTAGTGTATCGTTGGAAGATAAGAACTAGATTCAGAAGTGGTTATATCTCAACGGTCTACTACATTGAGGAAAATGTCTAAATGGTCCAGGAAAAAAAAAAAAAACAGTTTACCTGAGGCTGATGCATTTACATAGGTGTCTTGCTTACGTGATAATTAATATTTTGGCTGTTCCAACATCAAACTTATTTTTTGATTCCTTAATGTACAACAGCTGGTGGTAGGGCAGAGGCAGCTGAGAAGCGTGTAGGATGACAGGGGAAAAGCAGTTTACATTTTATGCTTCCACAGATACTCAGCAGAGTGGATAAGCCACTTTCAGGTAATTGTGATCTGAGCAGATGTGAATTTGTTCTCATTAGGATTCTCAGTTCTAAGCCATATACAGTGCAGGTAAATAGATGCTGAGCAGGGAAACAGGAAACTCAGCCCTTCCCACCTCTGTAATATAAGCATCCCAGGCAGCTCCACACTAAAAAAATAAATGAATAATGGGCAGCTTCATAAGTACATCTAAAGGAATCATCAATCTTTAAACACGGGCCTGTACACCCCTGGACCCTTCTGGACATTATACGGCACTTTCCAGGTGCTCTATCTACCTCAGAGTTGTTTTTTTTTTACTAAGCAGTGAAGTGTTTGGGGGATGTGTGAGGAATATGAACACACACAGCTGCAGCTGAGGCTGCTGCACTAAAAACTGTTTGTTAAATCATCTGTCACCCGTGTTTGATGCTTGACGTGCAAGAATAGGCAGAAAGCAAAACACTTTGTTCACTGTCCAACAACCATAAATAGAATTTTCCAGAAAAGATTATTTGCATCCAGAAAGGTTAGAGCTTAGACCGTTTAGTGGTGCGCTCCAAAGAAGTATGCAGCTTCCAGTGACCTGGATAGGGTGGCTGAGACTTTAAGCAAGGAAATAATGGAGGTTCTTGGCCGAGTTTCCCTCATTCAGACGGCTGCGTTGTTTTTCCGTAACCCGTTCTCACTGACTTCTTTTCTACGCTCTGCAGAATCAAGAGTCACCTGTTCAGGTTTCTACTGGCTTCCTAGCTACTCTATTACTTCTACACAGACTTTGCCTCCCTCACCTGTTTGTCCTAGGGCCTTCCTCAGGTACCAGTGTGGGGGGAAAAAAAATCTAAGATGAGATGCGCTTGGGCAAAAAGAAGTCAGGATGCAATGTTCAGAGAGAAAATAGCCTCTTCACCTTTGAATGCAAATGCAGTGTGGCCTTCGGGGTGAGGGGTGAAACTCAGGGGAATGTCTAGTCAGCCCCGAGTACCCTGGGAGCAGCCACTTAACAAAGAAACGATGCTGGTAAAGTCCACATGGTGAACCAGTGAGTTTATAATAGGGATTGCTTTCTCAGAGACAGCCACTCCACCAGCGTTCCCCTGGGCAGCTTCAAAGCAGCTCGGCTATTGACTGAATAACACTCAAAGCCGGGGCAGCTGAGGAAACGCTGTCCCCAAAGATTCCCACTGTGTGAAGATGAGCAACCACACTGCTGAAAATATCCCACCCTATCATTTCTAACTGTAATATTTTTTTTTAAAGTTTGTTGGTTTGTTTGTTTACATCCCAAAAATCTCCAGGGAGGGGAGGCACTTTGTGAAGAAGATCCTGTGAAGGCTCAAGAGCCCCATAAGCCCCGGAGATACTACCAGCTCTCCCTCCTCTCTTCACGATGAACAAAACTAAACCCATGCGCACTGTAGATCTCCCTTAAGAAGAGTTGGGAGAAGAAAAGAAGTGATCTTCGTTAAATAGAAACTCTGACTGTAAACACTGATGTGTGTGTGTGTGTGTGTGTGTGTGTGTGTGTGTGTGTGTGTGTATCTTCCTGAACTTGGAAGCCAGGGCATAACTTTTGGTGTTCCTCAGGCACCGATAACTCTTTTTGTTGTTGTTGTTTGAAACAGGGACTCTCACTGTCCTGAAACTCACCAAGTACACCAGAAAACACCGTGTCTTCATGTCCCCAGTACTGGTACCACTTTTTTGTTGTTGTTGTTTTGTTTTGTGTTAATTTTTATTTTTTTTGTATTAATCACAGGTTATTTATTTTGAATCCCAGCTGTAGCCCCCTCCCTCAGTCCCTCCCAACCCCACCCTCCCTCCCTCATCTCCTCCCTGCCCCTTTCCAAGTCCACTGCTAGGGAGGTCCTCCTCCCCTTCCATCTGACCCTAGGTTATAGGGTATCTTCAGGACTGGCTGCCATGTCCTCCTCTGTGGTCTAGCAAGGCTGTTCCTCCCTTGGGAGAGGGGAGGTAAAGGAGCCAGTCATTGAGTTCGTGTCAGAAAGAGTTCCTGTTCCCCTTACTAGGTTGGATAGTAAGCTACCATGGGCTACATCTGAGCAGGGGTTCTAGGTTATACCCATACATGGTCCTTCCTTGGAGAAATAGTCTCATAGACGACCCCTGTGCCCTGATATATTTTGTCCTTGTGGAACTCCTGTCCTCTCCTGGTCATATTAACTCCCCCTTCTTTCATATGGTTCCCTGCACTCTACTGAAGGTTTGCTTGTGAGTTTCAGCATCTGCTTTGATAACACTGCTACGTAGAGTCTTTTAGAGGCCCTCTGCAGTAGGCTCCTGTCCTGTTACTTGTTTTCTCCTACTTCCCATGTCCATCCCATTTGTCTTTCTAAGTGAGGGTTGATCATCTTACTCTGGGTCCTCTTTCTTGTTTATCTTTTTTAGGTGTACATATTTTAGTATGTTTATCCTATATTATAGGTCTATATAAGTGAGTATATACCATGTGTGTCTTTCTGCTCCTAGGATACCTTACTCAGGATGATCTTTTCTAGATCCCACCATTTGCCTGCATATTTCGTGATTTCCTTGTTTTTAATTGCTGAGTGGTATTCCTTTGTGTAAATGTACCACAATTTCTGTATTCATTCCTCAACTGAGGGACATTTGGGTTGTTTCCAGGTTCTGGCTATTACAAATAAAGCTGCTACGAACATGGTTGAGCAAATGTCCTTGTGTGCTTGAGCATCTTTTGGATATATGCCTAGGAGTGGTATAGCTGGATCTTGCGGAAGCACTATTCCTAATTGTCTGAGAAAGAGCCAGATTGATTTCCACAATGGTTGTACAAGTTTACATTTCCACCAGCAATGGAGGAGGGTTCCCCTTTCTCCACAACCTCCCCTGCATGTGTTGTCACTTGAGTTTTTAACCTTTGCCATTCTGATGGGTGTAAGATGGAATCTCAGGGTCATTTTGATTTGCATTTCCCTGATGGCTAAGGACGTTGAGCATCTCTTTAGGTGTTTCTCTGCCATTCTATATTCCTCTACAGAGAATTCTCTGTTTAGCTGCTTACCCCATTTTTTAATTGGATTGCTTGATTTATTGCTTTTTAATTTCTTTAGTTCTTTCTATATTCTGGATATTAGTCCTCTGTCAGATATAGGGTTGGTGAAGATCCTTTCCCAGTCTGTAGGCTCGCACCACTTTTTATGTAGGTTCTGGGGATCAAACTTAGGTTCCCACATTTGTAAGGCAAGTACTTTGCCAACTGGGTCACTCTTTGAAATAATTTTAATAATTGTTTATTATAACTTTTATTTATACTGTGTTTTAAAATGTAGCCTTTTAAGTAATAACATTTCTATAAACACTGTCCTTCTTTTCAGGATAAGAGCGCCTCTCTCATCCTAGATGAACCGACATGTGAATACATAAAGAAACCAGAAATGTGTCACTAAGACAGAAGTCACTTTAAAGATGCTTTAGTTTAATTAGATGAGAAAGAAGAAGAAGAAGAAAAGACAGAGGAGGGTAGGAGGTAGACGAATAAGGAAGTAGCAATTGTTACATGGCTTGACCAGCCTGGTTTTGTCATTCCTCCAAACACCAGGCTAGGCAGTGCTGTGCACATAGCATAAAGGTATCATTGAATTCAGGGTGCACGCATAACGAAGCCTGCTACAAAAAGCATACTTTTGACCTTAAGAAAAGAATATGTTATGGAAATTTTTCTAAGTGCTCCAAGTCTGAGATGAAATAATGATTATTAAGTTTCTCACTTATAATCAAAATACACTTACTGTATGATTTTCTTAACAAACATCAATTTTATTAAATAGCTATTAAGTATTTGACTTGAGGGAAAACCCTGAAATAGATCCAGCTTTTGTTTAATGTTAGTGCTTTTACAATTTCCATAACTGCCACCATGAACTTTTTTTAGGAGGTTTCCCTACCTTTGACCACAATTATGTTTTTGTTTTTTTGTTTTTTAATTTTATTTTTTTCTTATCAGTTACATTTTATTAACTCTGTATCCCAGCCGTGTCCCGATCCCTCATTCCCTCCCAGTCCCTCCCTCCCTCCCTCATCTCCACCGTGCCCCTTTCCAAGTCCACTGATGGGGGGGGACCTCCTCCCCATTCATCTGATCCTGTTTTATCAGGTATCTTCAGGACTGGCTACAAAGCCCTCCTCTGTGGCCTAACAGGACTGCTCCTCCCTTGGGGGGTGGGGAGACCAAAGAGCCAGTCATTGAGTTCCTGTTAGAAATAGTCCTTGTTCCCCTCACTTTGGGAAACCAATTGGTTACTGAGATACCACAGGCTATATCTGAGCGGAGGTTCTAGGTTATATCCATCCATGGTCCTTGGTTGAATGTCAGTCTCAGAAAAGACCCTGTGCCCAGATATATTTGGTCCTTGTGGGGCTCCTACCCTTTCCCCATCAGACTAACTTCCCTTCTATCTTATGATTCCCTGTACTCTGCCAAAGGTTTGGTCATGAGTCTTTGCTTTGAAAACAATGCTAGTTAGAGTCTTTCAGATGCGCTCAGTAGACTCCTGTTTTAAAGTTATGATAAGTATAGCAACACCTGCATAGAACACCAAGTCTTGTTTTGCATTCACCATTCAAACAAACTTTCGAAAATAACTGATAATGTAACATCCAACCCCAATGACTAGTGAATCCTCACACTGGTTCAACTTGGTGTTGATTTAACTAGTTATCTTGGGTGTTGATTGTTTTACTCTTTCCCATTCTGTGTTCCATTTCTGAAATTTCCATCAATCCATAATTTATTCTTTTAGAAATAAGATATCAATTATAAAAAGAAGCAATACTTTAAGGAATATTCTTCCTTGTCAGTTATTAATATATTCCAATGTTTCAATTACTGAAACTATAGTTGAATGAATAGACATAAGCCGATGTACCTGAATATGAAGTCAAGAGTTAGTATTTGATGAATGACATTTCATTTTTTGAGAAAGAAAAAGGCATTGAATAAATGTTATTAAATCAACAAATTACTATGGGTTTTTTTTTTTTTGCTAAGACAAAAAACAATTCAGATTTTACTGATTCACTCAAAAGTCAAGTTTTCTTATGATAAAATTGCTTTAAAAAGCAATTTGGAATTTCTGTTACTGTTCACATTTGACTTACAAATAGTTTATGTTTTGCATTTAAGAAAAATCTTGCAGTATTTTCCTAACTTTTTGTATGTTCTATGCATTACCCTCTTGTGTATTCAAGTAGAAAATAAAATCTTAATTGAACATCAAATTTAGTAAAACAGGAGTTGTTTGGAAGTGTTAATAAAATTACTACCCCCTTCTACAGACAATTTTTTAATATCTAATTTTTATTTATTACAATTTATTCACTTTGCATCCCAGCAGTATCCCATCCCTCATCCCTTTCCAATCACACCTTCTCTCCCTCTTATCCTCTCTTGCTCCTCCCCCAGTCCACTGATAGGGGAGGGTCTCCTCCCCTTCCTTCTGATCCTAGCCTATCAGGTCTCATCAGGACTGGCTGCACTCTTCCTCTGTGGCTTGGAAAAGCTGGCCCCCTCTCAGGTGGTGGTGATCAAAGAGCCTGCCACTGAGTTCATGTCAGAGACAGTCCCTGTTCCCATTACTAGGGAACCCACTTGGACACTGAGCTGCCATAGGCTACATCTGTGCAAGGGTTCTAGGTTATCTCCATGAACGGTCCTTGGTTGAAGTCTCAGTCTCAGAAAAGACCCCTGGTCCCAGGTATTTTGGTTCTGTTGCTCTCCTTGTGGCGCTCCTGACCCCTCCAGGTCTTTGATCTCCCCCTTCTTTCATAAGATTCCCTGCACTCTGCCCAAAGTTTGGCTATGAGTCTCAGCATCTGCTTTGATACCCTGCTGGGTAGAGTCTTTCAGAGGCCCTCTATGGTAGGCTCCTGTCCTGTTCCCTGTTTTCCCTCTTTTCTGATGTCCATCCCATTTGCCTTTCTGAATGAGGATTGATCACCTTACCCAGGGTCCTCCTTCTTGCTTAGCTTCTTTAGGTGTACAGATTTTAGTATGTTTATCCTGTATTATTCTCCTTAAAATTACTATGTTTTAAAATAAATAAAAGTAAGTCTCTATCTGTCTTTTCACACCATAAAAGACTAACCTACCTCAGAATTAGAAGAAATAAATACAAACTAAGTATAAAATTAGAGTGTAAATTTCTTTATCACTTTTCCTTCTCTGTCTATTCCTCCATCCACTCAATTTTCACTATCTCTTTCTTCTTTTTCTCTATTTCACTCTTTGCAAACTTTCTCTGTACCTAGGAGGTATTCTCAGTCACTCCATTTTAGTCCACCAAATGTGGGAACTACAGACCTACACCACTGGGCTTGGTTCTAGAACTGTCTTTTAAGCACAAGAGAAAAATAACTGCAGGTTTGACTGTAGACAAGTAAGCTTAATATAATATAATTTAATGTCAAGTCTTAACCGCTAAAAAAGTGAAGATACTATTTCTAAGTAAAGCACTATCATGAATCAGGTTTCATTTTTAAAAACAGGAAACAAGTGTACATATGCAAGGTACCAAAAAAAGATTTACCAAGGATGAGTAAAATGTCTATTTATGTGATTTATCTGAGATAACATTTGCATATATGTATAATAAATAAATGTAATCACATAGTATTTTTACCTACTACATTAGCCAAAACGAAAACAAAACAAAACAAACAAACAAACAAACAAAAAAAAACCAACCAAAAACCATGACTCTACTGTTTGTTTCTTTGTGCTGTGAAAGGTATTTTAGGACTTTCGATGGAAAAGAAGGCGGACACATGTCTACACTGCTGTGTAAGGTGGTTAGTGTGGGTCATTTCCACAGGCTGTTTGGCTGTTTGCCAAATGTATTATTTCCTTTCATTGTGATAACTAAGCACCCTAACACAAGCAACTTAAGGAGGGAAGGGTTTATTTTCACTGACTGTCTCAGGGTACACTTTCATTCATCATGGTGACAAAAGTGTGGGCCAGAAGCTTAGTAAACCTGGTCACCACATCTATGACACAATCTACTTCAAGCAACCTCATTGATAAAGTCACTCACAGACAGGCTCAAAGATTTATTTTCATGGTGATCCTAAAGCTTGCCAAGTTGACAGTCAAGACTGACCATCACATGAAATAATTATGTCTTTATATTATTGTCCACCCTGTTCTGTTATTATCTATCACAGAATGTCCACATAGGATTTTTAGTTCAGATGAACAAATCAATGTAAAAAGCAAAGATAAAATAGCAATAACAACTTCAATTTGTACCAAAGGTTTAAATAAACTTCAATCATTCAACAGAATAATATGTAGCCTTTGAAAATGATATTTCAGATTAAAGAGCCATTACAAACATAATGACCTGTTTATAAGATAGCATACACAATATAATATTTTAATAAAAATATTTACATTTGCAAGGGGAAAATTCTGGAAGGGCATAGACACAATTATTTCCAAATATTAATTTACGACCTTTCTCTCTTTTACTCATTTGTTAGTCTCCCCAGTTTTTCAAACTGAATTAGAATTCCCTTATTTATTTTGTATGTATATGGAGGTCAGAGGTCAACCTGAAGGAATGGTCTGTGTCCAATATGGGATCTTATAAGGTAATGAAATTTAAATAGAGATTGGTGTTATTGTTTAGGAGATACGACTATGTAAGTCATGATTCCTAAAAATATCCTTCGGCATGCTTTTGTTTTTTTAGTTGTTTTGTTTCTGTGTGTCACTTGTTTTACTCTAGAACTTTATACCATATCCAGTGTTTTCATTCCTTGGATGGTTGATACATACTGTATTTTGTTGCTGGCATTAAACTGAATTCAATAATAGGAAGTACTTGGGGCTAGGGAGATAGCTCAGTTGATAAAGTATTTCCTGTTGAAAGCATAAGGAACTGAATGTCGACCCTTAACACCCACGAAAAAGCCAGGTGAAGCAGCATGTCTGATTCTCCAGAATGGGAGGGGAAAGTCTGGAGACTGTCTTGAGAGTAATGGCCAAACTGCTGGGTCAATGGAAGACACCATCTCAAGAACAGAAGGTGGAGAGAGATAAAGCAGTAGACTTCTGTGAGCCCTGTATGCAAGTACAGGCACATATCCGTGTGGGGGGGGTGGGGGGGGGTGGGGGGTATAAGAGAAGAAGGGGAGAGAGGTGTTCTCTTAAAATCTTTACTGCCATGAAAAAATAAATGTTTCAGAACAAACACTTCAGCACATGCATTGCCTTTTTCATCTTGGTACATTTCTATGACTACAAAGGAGAACCACCTGCCCTCCTTCTCGTTCGCTGCACATCTCAAGTGTATAAGTCCATTTACTCCCTGGTTTCAAACATATTCCACAAAAAAAAAAAAAAAAAAAAAAAATTCCAGACAGGTGCTTGCGAAAACTTAATCATGAAATATATTGAATATACCACCTAGGCATATTAGTATAGGAATTCTTTATTTCTTTTATTTTATTTTTATTTTTTAATTCTTTGTTAATTATACTTTATTCACTTTGTATCCCCCCTGTGGTTCCCTCCCTCCTCCCATCCCAATCACTCCATTGCTCCCCCCTCTGCATGCATGCCCCTCCCCAAGTCCACTGATAGGGGAGGTCTTCTTTTCCTTCCTTCTGATCCTAGTCAATTAGGTCTCATCAGGAGTGGCTGCATATATATAGGAATTCTTAACTGCTACGAATATACTTGACAGCTTTGGAACGTTATACAAAACTTCATCAAAGAAATTCAGGGGAGAAGATTAACTCCAAAATCCCAAGTCAGTGACAATTTAGGAATCTGCAAGTTTGGTTTCTTAGCACTCTGTTTTTCCCTCCCGCGCCAGCTCTGACCCGTACACCCCATTACATTAAGGCTTTTTTAACTCAGCCATAACAATGACAAAATAATTAGGGAAAACATTAATGTGGCTTTTTATGCACAGCGAGTGTTAAATACTTTGTAAATCGTACCATTTAGGATTACAAATTAGACTGTGATTGACAGGAAAGAGAAAATAACAAAAAGTTAGGCACAAATCTTGCTTCTGTGAGAGGAGTTCAGGGCTGTTGGGAACCCCACCAGGTTTCTCCTGAAACCTGACAATTGATCACAGGTGAAGTTAGCTCCAAAGGGAAGGGATGCTTGTTCCCAAAAGCCCTTTAGGTAGGTGTGTGTGTCTAACCTCTCCCTGTCCGTGCTACCTGCAGTGTGCAGGGTGGAGCTCTCCTGAGTTTCCCCGGCCTCTCCTTAGCACCCATCTGCCTCTATGGGTACAGGCATATTCTGTCACCTCTACCTTAATTTGATTGCTACTTTCGATGGTCACTTTGTTGCCCAGGCATCATGTGCTCACATATGCACACCTACACTTGTGTCTATACACTCACACGTTGTTACATGTTTGTGTGACATTCTTTACTGTAATGGAAGATAAGTGATTCTTTAGAAGCCATCAGCTAAACATAGGCCATGCCTTTTTGCAACACGGTATATCACTGTAAGTACAGAAAGAGAAAAATCTTGCAGATACGCGCACACACACACACACACACACACACGGTTTCCTAGCACGTTTCCCTCATTCTCAACCATCCCAGGCATCAGAGCCTTGCAAACACCACGCGCTCTGCTTCTTAGCAGAGGTAAGAATGGGATGGCTAAATGATAGAAGTCCCAGGGAAGGTTTTCTGTTTTATCGTATGCAGCCGAGAAGTTGACGCACCAGTTTCTGTATTAATCGGATCATTACTTTCTGCAAGCTGTTTGATGCCCCTATACCTCAATTCCCTCACTTACAGAGTGCAGCGCCTGTCATTTCTGCATCAGGAGGCAGCTGCTTAGATTCACTGAGTTCACCTATAAACTAGCTCATGTTTTATTTCTGTTACCTGTGGTCAGCTGAGGGGTGAAAATATTAAAAGAAAATTTCCAGAAATAATTCATAGTCTTTCAGTTGTGTGCCACCCTGAAAGTATAATAAAGTCTTGTGGTATCCATATCTGTCCTACCTGCTTTTATATATGAATCATCCCTCTGGCCAGCACATCCAATCTCTGGGGTCTGTCTACCTGCTGGTTACTTAGGGCCTACCTCCATTACTGATGCACTGCCATGGTGTCCCAGTGTTTGTGTTCAAGAATCATTCATTTCTTTGTAATTATGGTTCCAATGTGCAAGGTCATGATGCTGGCAATTTGGAAATGCCAACCACAGCCTCTAAAGTGTTTCCTTTGACTATGAAATGGAAATCTATGCAGTGAAAAAGTGAAGGAAAAGAATCATATGCTGAACTGTAGTTAAAATTGCACAGTAAAAATATATTTTACCTGAGGACTCACATTAATAAAATTTGTATTATAGTTTATTGTTCTAGTTGTTCTATCTTAATATTAGTTTATTAAACAGTTACTGTGCTTAAATTGCCAAATCAGCTTCATAGGAATTATGTTCAATACAATCTACAGCTTTTGAGATGGTTTACACTATCAAGAGTTTACATTTGCTCTGAAGTGTGGGAGTATGAGTTAAGGCTCCCTGGGAGCCCTCCTTAAGACTCCCTGCTTGTACTCAATCAGTGAGTTCCTGCTCTAGGTTACTTTGGCACTAATGACGTCAATCTGGTCACTTTTACACACTAGATACTTTGCTCTTGTGAACAGACTATTAGTGAAGCTATTGACAACCTTTCATAAAATTGTTTTTAATATAATTTTTTTATTTATTACAATTTATTCACTTTGTATCCCTCCTGTAGCTCCCTCCCTCCTCCCCTCCCAAACCCTCCTACCCTTCCATCTCTCATCACCTCCCATGCCCCTTCCCCAGTCCACTGATAGGGGAGGTCCTCTCCCCCTTCCATCTGACCCTAGTCTATCATCAGGACTGGCTGCATTGTCTTCCGCTGTGGTCTGGTCAAGCTGCTCCCCACTCAGGGGGAAGTGATGGAAGAGCCAGCCACTGAGTTCATGTCAGAGTCAGCACCTGCTCCCCTTACTAGGAAGCCTATTTGGAGACTGAGCTGCCACTGACTACCTCTGTGCAGAGTGTCTGTGTTATCTCCATGAATGCTCCTTGGTTGGAGTATCAGTCTCATAAAAAAAAACCCTGTTCCCAGATTTTTTGGTTCTGTTGTTCTCCTTGTAGAGCTCCAGACCCTTATCAACAAATGAATTTTATATCTTAGAGAGTAGATTTTTCTTTCTTAGAGAAGTGGGTTTTCTATGATTTGGGGATTCTTACGATTCTGGGTATTGGGAACTTTTAAATAATCTTGATTGTGTAGTAAAGCAAATGTGGGACTCGTGAGGATGAGAAGCAGAAGTTTCATATGGACATAGTGGAGTTAGATTCTTGTTGTGGTCTTTTAGAGGTAAAGTTACTTTGATTAGTCATATTAATGAGAGCTCATTGGTTTGTTTAATGAAGACAGAAATTGCATGGGTATGCACAGATATCAATGGTTTTCAGTCTTAAAAACATTACTGTAAAACTGAAGATCGAAATGTGTGATTTTGTACTAGTCAGAGGGTAGGAGGAAGTGGATGAGAAATTGGAAGGCGTCACAGAGGACAGTTAAATAAAGATATCACTTGTGTAGGAATAGGCAGAGCACCACAATGTTGTATAGGTATGGCATTGTATATGAAAAGAGATAGTGAGCAGAGCCAACCCAGCGTTTTGAGGCAGCAGCACGCAGCAAAAGAAGGAAACATTAGAAAAGAGCTTGAGGACATGTCTCACATATGGTCATTGTTGAGTAACTTCTGGCAGGATGCGTGATAAGTGCCAGAATTATTGTTCCCCGAATCAAGGCTACTTGTACCCGATTCAACCAGTTTCCTCCTTCACCACAGGGCATAGGAATTCAGGTAGCCCAGTGTGTGTCACCTTCTCAGTGTGTAATGCAGGGTCAGATTAAAAAAAAAAAAAAAGCCTGCACACTGGACTCTGCCAATGATCTACACTTCACTGTCAAGGGAAGGTTAATATGTAAAACTGAGCCACTCTCTATGTGGGGTTCTTCAGCAAACTTGGTTTTTGTGTTGGTTGCTTCTGACCTTACTCTCTGGAGGATATCAATGCCAGTTTGGAAGTCAAATGTTTAATTAAAATGCAATCTTTGTAATCCACCACTAAAGAATCTTCTAACAATGAAATGTTTCTGGGATTCACAAATTGAGTACAGCCAAACTTGTTTCTCCATAGACTGAAGGCAATTGTGAAAATATTAGTGTCAATGTAAATGGTAGGCCACATTTGCTGTAGAAAACTAGAAGAGAATGAAATGGCAGTATTAGACAAGGGATTAGAAAGAAAGGTGAAAACATGGGGAGGGGGGTGATCACCCCTCTCCTTTGGAAAGAAAGGTAAGTTTCAGCACACAGAAAGCTGGCTTCATTCAACTCTTTAGTTGAATATCTGCATACAAAACCAAGAAAAATTCAGCCTGGGTCATATCTCATCTGCAGCAATGCAGGATTTATCTATAAACATCTGGTGAAAACTAGAAATTTGGAGAGATCCTGATAACGTTTCCAAGAATTAATAACTGGCACCTGAATGCTAGCCACCCTGAATTTGTGACACTCATTTAATAAACATTACGAAATTATCATTGCACGCCTTTGGTGACTTTTTTTTTTTTTATTTACTTAGTTTGTTTTTACTGTTACCTGGACTTAGTTGGGGGATGATTAAAACATAATCACCCTTACAGGTTTTATTTGCCTTTCAAATCTCTTTTTTCCTATAGTCTACGTTTTCAAATTTCAAAATCTTAAGATTATTCAAAACATTTATCTTTCAACCTGGTGACAGAAACAGCATATCTGTTACCTGTTCCACAAAAGAATCTGTTTGAGTAACTTCAACATAACAGAGCCTAGTTGTACACAAACTTTAAACATTTGCTTGAACTAAAATTTATTAGTGCATTATAAAATATACCACCTGGTGGATTTCACTGAAAAAAATGTATATTAAAAATTTAGACTTTAGAAAAATGTGGTAAAATTTCGTTCGTTGTAATGAATCACAAGTGTGTATTTCTCCCCCATTTGGTTAGTGTACTGGTAGTGTGTATCAATTGTGGGTGACAACAAGATCATCAAACCGTGACTCCTGACTCAAAATCCAGCCTACTTTTCTATAGTCCACAAGTTGAGCGTTGTTTTTGCCATGTAAGTGTTTAGAACTTTCAAAAGAACAGTATTTTGTGAAGCGAAGATTCTCTGGCATGCCGAAGATTCTCTCAATGCTTAATAAATGAAATGTGTTAGAGTATATTCAGGCCCACTTGTTTACCCATGCCTGGCATAATGCAGAATTGGCTAACTGCAACAGAGAGTAGATTGTCTGAAAAGCCTGAAATATTCATCGCTTAACATGTGGCAGAAAAAGTTTGCCTAACTTCAGTTTTCAAAATTTGGTATAATACATTTTTCTTTAAAAGAAATGTAAACAAGTGTTTTAAATGAATACCCTGCTATCTATAATTCATTAAATCTCACAGCTTTTAAGGGCCACTTCCTATTACTCTATTTATAGGAAGCCATTAATTCCACTTCAGGCAATAATAACAGTATAATTGTTCCCTTTTGTTCAGCTGGGTCTCAGAGATAATGAACAGCAGTGGTTGAAATCCTACCAATCCAAGCTTTCTCCCTCAAGTAGAACTGTGGTTGCTTCCACAAAATCCTCTTAAAGAATTCTGATGCTTGCGGTGATAGTTGATAGGCTATTGTGATGTTAGCTTTCTTCCTGGGGGAGGTTTCTTTCTCTCTTTCCTTGGCAGGGTGTGTTTGTGGGGGGTGGGGAGCAACAACCTTTAAAAGAATTATAATTAGAAAGGAAGTAGCTGCTAGACAATGTAATCAGAAGGCAAAGTTTTCGAACACTTGGAGGACACTAGCCCACTGTGGAAAATGCTGAATAGAGAGTTCCAGAAAGAAGATAATAAAAGGAGATATCTGTTAAACGTCAGGTCTGAAGGCATAATGAAAAGGGGAGATTTAAGAGTTTTATAACAGGGAAAAGGCTCTTAAATCTTAATACAAAAGCAGAACTGCAGTGAAAAAGACAAACCAGGAGCCAAGCTGTTCCCTATCGTGGAAACAGTGTGTGATAAATCAAGGAAGTGGCCATGGCCGGTGTGACTCATGGAGCTTACCCAATATTTAATACTGTATCAGAATTCACCTTCTATAAAATGTTGATGTGTTCCACAGATACAGAGATATAACTTACTGTGCAGGTTTGGGCTCTCTCTCTCAAATAGAAAAGAAATTGTTCCTTCCTGTGATAGATGGCTTAGGAACCTAGGGATGGCATTGCTATCTATCAGCCATAATTCCCACATCTAACCACAATTGGTTTTAAATTTCAGCCATGTGTATATAATTTAATACATCCTTTTGTGTATGTTTATCTTATGAGACATAAATATAAATTTGCTTTTCTCATGTCTGTGGACATTTAAAAATATTCTAGCCAAGTTAGCTAATGGTCTATAGAATGTGTCATCAATCAAGGCATTATTGTATTATGTGCTAACTAATAACTATATGGCAGTCTCCAGGATCTAAGTCTTCCAAGTGCCACTACTCATTTCTAATTTCACATTAAGATTAAATACATTACAGAAAAGTATTTTTGTAAAATATTGAAACATTTTATAAAATCAAGCAATTCAGGAAATATAAACAAATGATACAATTAAACAGCATGTGGGGAAAATAAAACATTGCTCATTATTAAGATCAGAAAATTCCTTGTGGCGGTAGGTATTTTCTGTGTAATGAGGCAACTGACTGTTGCTTTTGAATAATGTTAAAAATACTGAATTAAGGAGAAAATATCAACTATATATATGATTTGTCATAATTCATATCATTTGAATATTGTTTTCTTAGTGGGTAATATGTTACTGATTTTCAGAGCTGTAATTTTCCACTTTTTATCATCAGGTTATCATATAACATGAATATTCATTAAGTGCATTAAAGTCATAATAAAACATAAATCATTTTATTGGTATACTTTATAGCTTTGTATTTATAATTTTGTGTCCATTATGAAAGTTTTCTTTAAACATTGCCTAGCCTTTACTATATATGCTTGAGTCTATCAGTGGTTAAATAGTGATCCTGTAAACAATTATAGAAATATTTTAAACATCTTATTCTTTCATGAATAAGCTAGTGAAAAAAACATCCTATCGATTCCAAAAGAGGGAGAACAACCCTTCACAATTTTTACCTCTAATGTTATGCCAGGTAATATGGTGGCTGAGACCACAGGGCCAGAAGTTCAAGACCCAACTGGAATTCACCACTCGTTCAAAGCTAACTTGGGTAAACTATTGTCTCAAAAATAAAAGTAGAATGGACATGGCGTTCTGTGGTAGAACACTTGTCTCATCTAATAAATATTTTGAGGCACTTGAGCTAGACAACTGTTCTGTTTGCCATGTGTACATAATTTCATCCATCCTTTTGTGTCTGTTTATCTCACAAGACATGAATTTAGGTTTGCTTTTCTTGTGTCTGTGAATGTTTGAAAATATTCTAAGCAATATATCCCCAAACTAAACTCTATAATAAATGAATACATTTAATCTGAATGTGCCTCTTGGTCTTGCATCTCATGCTCAGATTCTCGGGTTTCTATTCATGTCCACTTGGGAAAACTACCCTAAATGTTTAGATATTCTCACTCAAGGGAATTTTTATTTCTTATTTTGAAACAAAGTCTAGCTCTGTACTCTAGCAGGACTGAATCTTCCTATGTAGCTCAAGCTGACACCATACTCATGGCATTCCGCTTACATTAAGCTAAGCAGTCTGATTATTATAGGTGTTTTTGAGCCACGAGCCTGGTCAATTTTTTCTCTTTTACTTTTTTTTTTTTAATGGAATGAGCATGACGTATGTGATTCACTGGAACTGAATCCTAAGTTTTTACAAAGAAATAAATTAAGTTCTGTTTCTAGTATTTCTATTCCAAATCCTTATCAACTGAATTAGTAAATATTTATATTTAAAGGCAGGTACTACATATACAGTGGTAGTTTTGCTGCAAAATCCCTGGTGCCACATGAAGCCAGAAGCAACATAATATCACGGCACCATGAGTGTAATAACAGTGTGAGAAATGACAGCAATGCAGCTGTGCAGAGACATAACAATACAGTAATATGATACATACGATCATACCCTAAAATAATGAATGCGTATGTTACTCAGTTATGTATATTTATCAGTTGAACTTTTTATCGTCATTTTAGGATGTACTCCTATTTTTAAGGAAAATTTAAAACTTGTTTTCTGCATCTCATAATTGCAACAAGAGGTCATGTCAGATATTTGGTCATGACTATCTAGTGTGAGTACACTGTGGCATTCACAGGAAAATTCTGCCACGTTACAAAGCCACGTTAGAAATACACTTCTCAGTATCTCCTTCAATGCTCTGATGGGTAGAGCACAGTAACCCAAAGCTTTCAATTTTCTTTCATAAACCAGTATAGTCCCTAATGGAAAAAGAATTGTTATAAGCCACTTCTCTTGGAGGATGCAGGCGTGTCAGGAGGGAAAGTAGTACCTGAGGAACTCAGATAGCTTATTGTGCTATTAGATGGTATATTTTCCAAGGTTTGTAGAGAAGAGAAGTGTTTCCTTGATTAACTTTTTCTTTGACAGCTTCATATAAGTATTTACTGTGTTCTATTTACTCTCATTCTTCACACTCTTATCTGCCTTCCACTGTTGTTATCCTTCATCTCCTGGCAGGACCCTTCCCATACTCATGCCTTTATAGTTTTTAGTTAAAATAGACTATCAAGAATCCTGGTTTTATAACTGAGCCTACATCTACAATGGACACTTACTCGCTTTTTTGTTTATGTGGCAATCACTGTCTGGGCCCTTGTTTTGTACAATGTGTACACTAATGATGGAGTGAGGCCAGAGAAACTAGGATGTTGTCCATGCCTTGTAGAGAATGCATCTTGGTAGAGGTAAGGGATGCTTTCCATCAACTGAACATACTAATGCAAATTACAAAGTGAAAAACTAAAGTCCCTGTTAGGCAAGTTCTTCAACTTGACCTAGTCTAGCATGGCCTGGACCCTTCTCTTGGGTAATGTCCTGCCATCTGAATTTTGCAAGGTAAGCAGAATGTAATCATATAAAACAGAGTGAGGGAGGAGTGAGGCTGGCAGCCCCTTCTAAAACTGAGTGGGGGAGGTTAACCAAAAGGCCCTTCTGGCCATGTCAAAATAAGACAGTGGAGGCTAGAGTAGACAGTAGCCATATCGTAGCGCTCAGCTGACAACTCTAGTTTACATTGTGCTCTCATAGGGAAGCTGCACGGAGGACCATGTCTGGAGTGAGGATGGGAAGGAGGTGCAGTTTTGGAAGATTTCTTGGAGCGCTGTGACCAGTGGATTATGGTTGACTGTGAGCCTTTTATGAAACTTAGAGAGAGCTGACAGGAAATGACACCACTTTGCCTGGGATGCTAAGAAGTGGAAAGAAGTCAAGGGATGCTACAAGCTCAGGAGAAGATGCAAAGATTTGGTGAGGTGCTGAGTAAAGGAACGTTGCGAGACGATTAATGGTGCTTTTATCCTGTTTAAGGTTATAGCTACGCTTTCTACTATATAGTTTAATTTCTCCTTGGGATAGAAACTCTTTAAAGACAGACTGGAATGGAGGAGAGAGCTCCGTAGGTTATAGGCGCTATCTCCCAGGTCCAGTGAGCCAAGCTAGACTTCTGAAGTGTCCCAGAAATCGTTCTCTGGCAGTGCCACATACATGTCAATGCAAACACAAATGTATAATATGTAACTTCAAGTGTCTGAAGATAGATCCTTACTTTTTCATATCCCAAGGCATATTGCACACGGAAGAGAGCTATTTTTGTACTTTGATCATGTATCAGATTGAATTGAAAACAAAAATAAGGTCTTCATAAAATTCTCCTCTACACATTATACAGATGCTTACAGTAGATATGCTTATGTCTCTGAGTAGGACTAAGTAATTATTTATTTTACCTGGTTGTTAGGCAGCTACTGAAGCCAGCAATTGGATGCACAAAATATACATAATTTATTGACCCTTGTTCAAAGACAAAGTGAGCTGCCCAGAACACTTTAACTGTGTTTAGCTTTATTGCTCCCCAGAGAAACATTTCATCATTGATTAGACGTTTTGGTCTGTCAAAACATGAATTTCATTAATGCTGAGTCTATTTTATGATATCACTATGAATTTAGAATATATATAAATCATTAACTCGAGCATATGCATCTAAACAGATGCTTCATATAAAGCAAATGGATATTAAGGGAGGGTCACTGTGTAGATTGGCAGCAGTTAGGCAGATTCAGGGATTATGAGAGAAGCATAGAGTACCTGGGATCCCATTCCATAGCTAACAAGGAATTGCAGGAAGATGAGCCGCAACCCCAAATCCCTGGTGCTGCCAGCCTTCCATCATCTCCCATCATACGACAGCAGAGGTTATTCAAGAACAAGAAGCCTCAGGAGCCAAGAAAGCACTGTGAGATTCGTTTTACCTAGTGAGTTACACCTTTTTAAACCTATGTGCTCTGTAAGGGGTTGCAGTAGCTTTAAAGTCGAGGCAAAGCAGATCTATCCTAAAGAGACCCACAAGGCACTGTGTTTGGGGCCACTGGCAAAACTATACCTGCTTGTCCACTTCAGTACCTTTGAAAAGTTTACCAATAATCAAATTTTCTATTCTCATAACTATCACTTCAACCATTTTTCTCTTTCCAAGATAGGTTATCTCTGATAAAAAAGAAAAAAATGGAATGGTTGTAGCAAATTGAGGATCAAATAAGTCTACAGTAAAACATAAAGGCACCATATTGACATCTTTGGAAAAGCAAAATAAAAATCTTTACTTTCTACATCAGTGTTTACAAGATTTCTTTTTCCTTAGAGCCTATGCGTGTTATGCTTAGACTAGGAACCTTTAATGTTGACACAGACTTCTTTATTCCTTGTGAAATTGTTTTGTCATAAGTTGTATATAACCATGTCAGGAGCATACCAATGTGTAATTGGAATTAAACCAATTAATATGTGAATTGTCACAACATTTCCATTTTCCTCCAGCTTACTGTGTCAGCACTTAGATGTATCTTACTTGTGAGGAATTAGATGGCTTTTTTCCTTTCTTATTTATTCTTCTCTCATATATCCAAACCACAGTTTTCGATTTTCACTTTCCTCCCAGTCCCTTCCCCCACCCCAGCACTCATGCCCAATCAACTCCTTCTCCATTTGCCTTCAGAAAAGGCCTCCTGGGGGTATCAACCAAACATAGCATAATAAGTTGCAATAGGAGTAAGCACCTCTTCTCTTACTAAGGCTGGATATGGCAAAACAGTAGTAGGAAAAGGGTTCCAAAAGCAGGAAAAAGAGTCAGAGACAGCCCCTGCACCCACTGTCAGGAGTCCCACAAGAACATCAAGCTATGTAACTGTCACATATATGCAGAGGGCCTGGATCATACCCATGCAGGCTCCCTGATTGTTACTCCAGTCTCTGTGAGGCCTTATGAAACCTGCTTAGTTGAGTCTGGGCCATTTTCTTGTGCTTGTCCTTGACCCCTCTGGCTCCTACAATCCTTCTTCCCCAAGATTCTTCTTCACAGGATTCCCCAAGCTCCAACTATTGTTTGGCTGTGAGTCTCTGCATAGGTTTCCATGATTATGCTAGCCTCCCATTTGTGAGTAAAGCAGAATATCTTTATGAATCATTTCATTGACTTTTTTAAGATTGTGTTTGGTTCTATCCTAGGTCTCTGGCCAACCAAGCCTCCAGGATGCATCAGACATGTGCTCTCTCTCCTGGCATAGGTCTCAACTTGGACCAGTCTTTAGTTGGCTATTCTCACAAGTTCTGGAACCAGATATTTTAAGCTGATGACATCCTCAAGACATTAGAGGCTCTAAGTGAATCTTTGTTGTAAATAGATGAGAGGTAAAAAGAAACAAGGAGAAAGAGAAAGGGTCTGGCCCTGCCTCAGTTGGTGTGGAGAAAAATGAGTTGGAACATAGCTGCTATGTTAAGAAAATGTGGGCTGGAGAGAAAGGAATTCTCGATAATTGTTGTGAATTAAAATGCATTTATCTTCTGAGAGATTGAGCAAAGAATTAGAGTATTTTAATTACTTTTTCTCTGCTCGAAGAGTGATACTTTGAATTTAACACTTCCATGAGTTCGGGCCACTTAAGACCCTTGGATTTATCAGATTACAGAACACACAGTCACATCCACGCACACAAATTCACACAGCCACTTGAGCTTATACACTATTCCGTTTAAAATAGTTATGATCATACTTTATTAGCATATCATAGCTAAGTTATAAAATCTGGCTCTTATTTTCCAATTACTAGGAGACTGGTGTTTGAGCAAAGGTCCAGCTCAATGGCCTCTTTTATTGGGTACAAGGCGCCTGCTGTCCTGTGACTTAAAATAAAGGCCACTGAGGAGAATGTTAAGTTATCTTTATTCAACTGTCTTAAAAAGTAAACATTGTCAGCTGAGAAGAGACTGTGAGCCTTAGCCTCTTGCTAAGCAGCCCGACTATTTCCATAAAGCTTAACCGTGTCTCTTTATGGGAATGTACAACAGTAGGTATGAAACCTTTTCAGTCTTTAGTTTTGAATAAGTGGGTCAGGTAGCCAAGAGAAACAGCTGTAATAAGAGCCAACTGGAGTATTATCCAACTCTTTCCTTCATGTCCTCCTAAATCCCTTCAGAACCCTACTACTCTCCACTCACCAAAATGCTTACATGATCGGTTTTGCTCAGTTGTACTTATTTCTTTGGAGAACTTTTATAGATTTCAAAGTGTTGAACTTGGAGAAGTGAAGTTTGTATGGATTTAAATTCTTCTTCTGTAAACTGTTTTTTGTTTTTTGTATTTAATTTTTTTTGGTCTTTCAAGTCTGGGTTTCTCAGACAGCCTTGGCTGTCCTGAACCTGCTTTGTAGACCAGGCTGGCTTTAAATCCTGTCAGCTGTTAATGTGATAAAGGAAAGAGATTTTTAGAAGAATAGAGAGCTGCTGTCAGGATGGGGAAATGGACAATCTTCTTGGGATGTGGCAAATGCCCGTAGCATTCAAAGATTCCAAGTTACTCTCACGTTCTGTTCTAACAATTCCAACTTTAGAAATTTAATCTTAGGTAGAAATTTTTTAAATATATTAATTAAAATTTATACATAAAATGCAAGCAGATGGGTAATAAAAATAAAAGAAAACATGTATTGAGCACTATAATAGCATCCTATATGCACAGAAGAGCATTCTATGTGCTAACCATACTTACCCTCTATATAATTTTATATTTATTATAAAAATGCTTGAGGTACAGTCATAGGAGAGAAAAATACAAAATATTTTTGGATAATTTTCCTTTTAAAAATTTATTACAAATAAGGCAAACCAATTTTAGTTTTAGAAAGTGGAAGTTATTAATAGAGTAATGAAAACTGTCTTGGGACTAATTCAAAACCCAGACTGTAAGGATGAATGTGATACATTAATTGGGGAACTAACTTTCCAATAAAATATCAGGAGATGGGAGTAATTCCCCAGAGTAGATCAGAATAGAATAATTAAATGTCTAGTGTTGCACAACATAACAGTTACCTAATACCATATTTTATCGTGAAAACAGAAAAGTGTATTACAACTTATAAGGTACCTACAGTATGTCTAGAATTGTTACTTGTTGGGGAGGGGGCTCAAAAATTATGTTTTCTCTACTCTTTGAAAATAACCCACTAAAATGGAAGGTAGAAATCATTTTCTCTTATAATAGAAAACAGAGTATGTACTGTACCATAATTTATCAGTATCTGTCTATTTATCTTAGGAGACCCACAGCTTCCTCTCTTGCAATTTATTTCTGAGCTTTGAATATAAATCCTCAGTTTGTCATTGTTAATAATGACATCTCAGAAGAGCCCTGCTAAGCTCTGTCATTGTCACTCGGTTTAGAAGGAAAACCATGTTTATGAAAGCCATGTAAGACAATTGATAGAAATGCAGTTTGGGTAGCATCATTTAAAAATAGCCTTAAATGTTTTCACCATCTGCTGTGTTTTAGAGATGATGAGATGTCCTCAAAGTAGACCTTCTAAATTCAACCTGGAGAACCCTAGCCCATCTGGTCTGAATTGAAACTAAACTGGTTAGTACCTGGGTATTTGATTCAGAGCCAGTATCTCTAGGACACAAACAAAAGGGGCATATGATTTGAATTGACTTTTTGTCATTGGGCTTATCTTTGATCTACTTTTAATTTTAACATGATTATTAAAAAATGAACTGAAAAAGAAAAACAAAGACATTTTAATAAAATCCTTTTTGCTAACTAACATCTATTTTCCAAAGCAGTGAGGAAAATATTTTAAAGTATGTTTGTTTGGCTTAGGGGATAGTAACATTTGCATCTGTACAACTGCCCAGTGATTAATACTTTCGAGGATGGAACTGAACCTCTAATGATTTGTATGGCTTTGTTTTTAACTTAGCCCCTTTCAGAGATACTTCTGTTTTCCTGTGAAACTCCTTTAAGTTAGAGTTCATAGAAGCCACATTAGTGGCCTAACTGTGCTCACTCTTACAATTTTCCTTTTGTTCTTCAGAAGAATCTGATATAATTATGAATCGCAGGTTTCTGTGGCAGACATTGTTTCCTGGAGAGGTGATTCTCATTCAAAGTTCATTTTCTGTCTCTGGAAGGTGAGCACTTCCTCACCCCTAGAGAAGAATCATGCTTGCTCCAAGCAGTCATGATCATTTCACTTCTTAGAGTGGATGCAGGACCCATTTCTGGTCAAGAAATAATGGAAAGCATTTTCAATGGTGAAGGGTCCTTTAACTATATATAAAAAGGGAGAATCCACATGAAGATTGTAGTTCCCCTAATATACAACTCCTTCCTATCTTGTGGTTGTGGGAGGATTTGGAGATAAGGTAGTACCATCACTGTGAGATAAAAAGCTACAGGAAAATAACAAGAAGAAAAAGAATTTAAGGCCAGAAAACTTTAGTTTATGACGTCATACATACTCCACATGCAAAATCTTCATTCTCTTTGTGGGAGATAATCAAATATAATCATTGATTAAGATATGTAAGCTTTCTCTATACTGCAGTTAATTACTCCTAATTGTACAGATTTTAAATATTAGCAGATGGTTTTTAGCATATTAGCTTTCCATATCAAGGAATCTTGACATTCTGATAAGGCATTCATTATCAGCAGCTGTACAATACGTGTAGAGGCAAATATCACTACATTGATTTATACAGACTTAATTCAATTGCCATGCCTTGGTTGACAAATATTTGTAACTGCTGTACCTTGGTACTTCCTCTCAGCCACAATTTAAGTAGAACAGGCTTCTTTCTTTACACATCAATACTTGTTTAATTACTTGAATATTTTATTACATATCTCGCACTTTATAAAAATGAATAAAGAGTGATTGTATAAGATTAACATAATTATGATAAATACAAAATAATTTAGACGTACCAAAAAGACATGTACCTTTCATCTTAATTTGATGTCTATTGAACTGAAGCCAATTTTCTTTGTTTTCAGCTAAGAGGAAAATTAAACCGACAATGATATGCATTATGAAATACTGGCATTATGAAAAGACAATGGTTATAAACAAAGGATAGGTGTTTCATACTTACATTTAGTTGCATAAGATTATACTCCATCTTTGCTATTTCAAAAACAGAAGAAAGCTGTTGAGCTATCATTAGGTATATGCCAATGTGGTTGATTTCTAGTGATAAGATAAAATGTGTTGTTTCTATTTACCTTACAACCAATGGGTCATTACACTCTTGTATTCTTGGAATTTTTTGCTTTGCTTTTATGAAAAATTGTGAATTATTATCCTTACTCCAGGAACAAATCATCCTTGGTTTGTGGGGCTTTATGAAAATTCTTCAAAAGAGTGTGGCATTTACACTGAGATCAAGAGGATTTCCAGGATAAAATCAAAATAAGGAAGTGAATAAGAAGTCTATGCCAGAAAAATTGAACAGATATGAAAACTAAGGCAGCTAAGAAACCAGAAGAAATCTACTGAGATAAGGGATAGAAAGGAGAGAGCAGGCTAAATGGGATTGGAGGAAGAGGAAGAGTCTATAAATACTACAAATCCAAAAAGAACATGAAAGGATATTATAGAGGGTGATGTCTAAGTGAGTCTGTAAAACCTGCCTGCAGTTTCATACAAGATAACCTAGAATTCCTAACATCCAGAACCTGGGAACAACCCAGATGTCCCTCAACTGAGGAATGGATACAGAAATTGTACATTGACACAATGGAATACTACTCAGCAATTAAAAACAAGGAAATCATGAAATCTGAAGGCAAACAGGTAGAACTAGAAAAGATCATCCTGAGTGAGGTATCTCAGAAGCAGAAAGACACACACAGTATATACTCACTTATAGGTGGATGTTAGACATATAATATAGAATAAACATACAAAAATCCATACACCTAAATAAGCTAAGCAAGAAGTCCCCTATCAGTGGACTGAGGCAGGGGCATGAGAGGAGATAAGAGAGGGAGGGTGGGATTGGGAGGGAATGAAGAAGGGGTTTACAGTTGGGATACAAAGTGAATAAACTGATATAAAAAATTAAAATAAAGATAACCTAGAGGGAAATAAGATTATAATGAGGTGCTAAAAGAAGATGGCCATAAAATTACTCCTAATGATGAACTGTTAACCCATAGACCAGCACATCAGTCAATCCTCCTCAGAGATTCTTTTTTTCTAGCAATAGATGACAATTAACACAGAAACCCACAATTGAACAATGTGTAGACTTTGGAGCATTTATACTAAATTGGATGTCTGTCCAAATCCCTCATCTGAAGGCTTTGGACCCTGTATAGAAGAAGTAGAGAGACTGAAAGACCCAGGGGTGATAGATGATGAGCATAAAGGAATGGCATCTTCGAGACACAACAGGACTAATACCTTTATGAACTAATACATATATGAACTCACAGAGATTGGGACAGCATGCAAAAAAAAAAAAAAAAAAAAAAAAAAAAAAAACTGCACAAATTAAAACCAGACAATTTACCAACATGAGAAGGGAAAGTGGATGAAAAGTCCCTGGCCCCCAAACAAAAAAGATATTTGCAATTAATACATGCAAATCAGTTGTCTCCAATGGAGTGACCCTGGGTATATCAACCACACTCTAAGGTACTACATGCCCCAATAGTAGTTGGACAACACAAAATGAACTCCATGTTTTGTGGGTGCTTTTTCTTGTTAGGTTTGTTTGTTGTCTTAATTTTGGGCTTTTGTTTTTAACACACACACACAGAGATGTGGGAACAAGAAGTTGGGTGGGTGAGAAAATATGTAATCAATATGTGTTGTATGAAGAAATGTTTTAAATGATAAAATGAAAAAAAAATTGGGTTTAATCCATTTTCGAAAAGAGACAATACAAAGATTTAGGTAGTTGTCTGTGTGAAGGTGGGGGGTGCAAACAGGGGCAGGGAAGGTTTATAAAGTAGAAGTAATAGGTTTTGCTCTTCAAAGCCTTAAACCCATCATTTTTAAATACAACATAGATAGTACTGAGAATGAAAGTTACTAATCCTAAGGGGGGGGGAGGAACTGACTATCCTGGCAAAAGAAGATAATTTTGTTTCTGACTGTAAGAGTCAGGAAGAAGACGGTATGTAGATCAGTTGGTAGAGTACCTGCCAGGAATGCACGTGGCAGTGGGTCCCACCCTCCACAATCCATAAGCTAAGCATGCTGGTCCATGCTTACTTGTGAGCACTTCCAAGTATAAAACAGGGAACTAGAAACTCACCTTCACCCTCAGCTACCTGACAAGGTCAGCTCCTATACGGACTGCAGGAAACCTGTCTCAGCAGCAACTTAGGGAGCAAAGAATAATTAAATTCAGTACCTTTTCCCCTTTGTTTTTTTTTCCCCAAGACTCCCTATGCATTTCCCAATGTTTGGCTGTGAGTCTCAGCATCTGTTTTGAGGTGCTGCTGCGTAGAGCCTCTCAAAGAGCAAGTCTGACAGGCTCCTGTCTGAAGGCTTAGCAGTTCATAGTGTCAGGGGTTGGCACTCTCTCATGGGGTGGGTGTTTGGTTGGGCCAGGCATTGGCTGGACATCCCCTCTATCTCTGCTTTATCTTTATTCCTGCCTATCTTGTAGGCCGGGTAAAATTTGGGTGGAAGTTTTTGTGGGTGGGTTGCTGTTTCCCTCCCAGTACTAGGAGAATTGTCTAGTTAGAAGGTGTCCTCTTCAGTCTCTATGGCCTCTGCTAGTTGGAGTCTTAGCTTGAGTCCCCCTCATATCCTCCCAGAAGCCTACCCTAACGTAGGTCTCTAGCTTGTCACAGAGATACCCCCACCCTCAGTTTCTCTTTTCTCTACAGGCCTTCTCTTTTCTTGCCCTCTCTACACCCAGGTCTGATCTCCAACCTCAGATTTATCTGCACCCCTTCTTCTACCCTGTTCCCTCTCTTTGACCACTACCTCTGTTTTCTATCTTTTCTTTCTGAGTGAGATTAATACATCCTCTCTTGGATCCTCCATGTTACTTGTCTTCTTTGGGTCTTATCTTGTAGTATGCTTATCTTGTACTATATGGCTAAAATCCTCTTTAAAGTGAGTACATATAATGTGTATCTTTATGGGTCTGGATTCCCTCACTCAGGATGATCTTTTCTAGTTTCTTATATGTGCCTGAAGTTTTCATTATTTCTTTATTTTTAATGGCTGGGTAGTATTCCATAAGATCAAAATCTCAAGTGACAGCACATGCTGGCGATGATGTGGAGAAAGCAGAACCTTCCTCCATTGATGGTGGGACTACAAACTTGTACAACCACTTTGGAAATTAATCTGGTGTTTTCTCGGAAAATTGGGATTAGCTCTTCCTCAATACCATTCCTGGGTATATACCAAAAGACGCTCCATCATACACAGGGACACTGGTTCAACCATGTTCATAGCAGCTTTATTCATAGTAGCCAGAATCTGGAAACAACCTAGATGTCCCTCTTCCCAAGAATGTAAAAAACAAAACAAAAACAAACAAACAAACAAACAAAAACTATGGCGCATTTATATAATAGAATACTACAAATTACTTTAAAATGTTCTATTCGTGTGGAGGCTTTTCCTTGGATTCCTTTAAGTAGCATAAAGAGAGCAGCATCCTCATGTACTAGACACCTAGAAGGGAAAAGTAATGCTTGCACCCTAACGGGCCTTCTCCGGGTTGTTTCTTTTAGGAGATTGTTAATAGTCTCACTATGCAACCAACCTATGTGTTTGGGTGGTGGCATCACTGTAATCAAAGGTCGATGTCTCCTTATCCTGCTCAGTTTTTTTATTTAACTCTTGTCAGAATGTAGATGGGGAGTGAAAAGAAGCTTGTGAAGTATGAGCAGGAGCCTGGAGGACCTATGTGATTGGCACGGGGTCGTACAGAAAGACCTGAAATCAGAGACTCGTGATTATTTATCTATTTTATTGATAGGGTTTTAAAGTAGTTCTAAGTTTACAGAAAACGTAAAGAGGAAGGACAAGTTTTTACTATCATGTTTTTATTAATCTTCGTTAATTTCATGTTACGTATATGTATAAAATAGGTTTGGATCATACTCATAGTGCACCGCTGCCTCTACAAGGTCCCGGATTTAAACCTCTCTCCCCAAATTCTCATGTGTGTTTGTTTTTTTTTAATCTCCATAAAACAAAGTATTATCTCTGCTGCTCATATATTCATGGAGATGGATGAGACCATGCAGTGGAGTATGGTCTGTCGATCAGCATTTTCATATTTGCTAACTGATGTATCAAGGCCAACCCTACACTGGGCTCTGTCATCCCTGGGGGCTGTGTCATCCCTGGACAGCTGGACCTGGGCAAAGCCACAACCCCAGAGAATGAGTTACAGGAAATTACAGAATCCTAAGAGCAGGAGCAGGTTATAGCCTTCCTCAAAGAAAACCATACCAATTGGTTATTTAACACATAATGGTCAGCCCTGAAAACATGCAAGCAACATTATTCAGACTAAGCAGGTGGTTTTCTTATATTTAGAAAAAGATATGTGTATACATATATCTGCTTTTCTCAACAGTATATACTATATGCAAGACAAGCTAACATTTTCAGAACTGGATTTGACCCTGTTTATTTGTGATTAATTTCCATGTGACTAAAGAATAGCAGAACATTTGCATTGGTAATAACTTCCTGCTGGTTTTTGGAGTAGCACCCTATGTAAAAAGAGATTCTCATCTTCATCCCCTTTCTCTTCTTTCAACCTTGCAGTGTTTGGGTGTCCCAGGTCACAAGTTAGTTGACTTCTCTCTTTTCAGTACACTACTGCTGATTTTCCCCAAATGATGTTCACAAATGGAGATATGACTAATTAGGCAGATGGGACTCATTTCTCAGAGACACAGACCACTGAGGAAGAACTACGGGCATTAATATACATTTGGGATACAGCTGTGTACTCACAGACACTAACACCATAGTGACCTAAGTGAAGACGGTATGACTAAAGCAAATGGCTTTAGTATACACTGAGAAGTATAAGCCAGCACTTCCAGAAAAGGACCAGCAGCAGCTTGACAAACATTCCATTTTTTTTAATCTTTTGAGAACATTATAGGCTTATATTAATAAAAAAAAACATATCCAAACTAAATCAGTTGCTTAAATTTCTTATTCAGTAAAGTTGCAGGATTGTCTAATCTTTTGATCTTTGAAGCGGCACAAGGTAATATACTAAATTAGGTTTCCCCAAAACAAATAGTCGAGTATTTGTGGCATTGTTAAGAGTTATTTCATCAGTTTAAAATCAAGAAAAATTTCCACTCAATATTTATTTCCAAATTCATAATTCCTGTTTTATAAAAATCTGACATTGAGACACCTTTCCCTGAGGTTCCTCGAAGTCATAAATGTCTATGGTTTTCTCTTGTGCTTTGGATGTGCTCTCCCTCTGTTTAAGGACCTGATCCTCAGGGCAGTGCCACTGAGAGGTGAAACTTTCAGGCTATGGGAACCAAGTGGAGGTAGCCATGCCATTGGAGGCATGGTCTCAAAAGGGATCCTGGGACCTCTGTTTCTTTTTTTTTCTTTTTTTTTTTTTTTTAGTAGTTTATTCTACCATGTACTCCTGTTACAATGTACCGTCCTCACCAAGGGACTAAAGAATTGGGCTCTAAGTACAATTGAGAGTAGTTATAAAGATGTGAATGCAGTCCAGAATGGGAATCTTGGTTCTTGGTGGATCTAACATCACAGGCCAAAAAAAAAAAAAAGCATTTCCCATCTTTATAAAGTGCCCCATGTTGTGTTTTAGTATAATAACACAAAGCTGGCAACAACAATATCTCTATGTAAAGTCTGAGTGATCTTTATCCTGAGCACAGAGAAGATCTTTATCCTGAGCATAGCTGCTCAGTATGCTCTGCGAGTCCCAAAAAAAAGTTTCTGAGAATCTCTTAGATAAATTTGAAAACAACGCAACCAAACACCTCACTGAGGCTCCTCAGGAGAACCTTTCCAGTGTTTGCAAATGGGATCTCTCTTATGTGCTTTTGGTACAGACTTCTTTTCTTAAAACGCTTTTAGCTGTCAACAACCTCAAACCCTACATGTGTCCCCTTCTCTTTTTTGCAAGTCTCCCTTGTCCTCTAAATGGAATTATCCCTTCTTGTTTCATGCCATACAAATCTCATTGCCTTCCCTTTTCCCCACTCCCCTCCTCTCTTTTTTTCCCATGACACACTCTTGACTCTACATTCCTAATTTATATGTACCTTCTAGGAAATAGAGAGAAAGAAAGAAAGAAAGAAAGAAAGAAAGAAAGAAAGAAAGAAAGAAAGAAAGAAAGAAAGAAAGAAGGAAGGAAGGAAGGAAGGAAGGAAAGAGTATTCAGAAAAACACACAGAAAGCAGTCTTTAAATCCGTAAAACAATTTGTTAGTGAAATTTTGCCCTGGAGAAAGCACAGATTTAAAAGTGGCTGTGAACTATATTTTAATGTACATGTAATTTTCTTTATGGGGCGTTTTAATAAATGCAAGTATATGGTATTCTTTATTGTAATTACACACACTGTGACTTAAACTAGCTGCCATTGTCAAGGTCACATATAATTAGAACGAAAATGCTAAACTGTAGTCATCAATGCAGTTAAAATGGCAGGGCTGGTTCAGGATGGACAGTTCCTTCAAAGGATAAGTTTCTGGTATTCTGGACAAGTTTATCTGAGTGAACCCTAACATACAGAAACTATAAGATGGCTAGATACTCGAGGGCTAATGTTTTGTTTTGTTTGTTTGATTTTTAATCTTAAAATGACATTTTTATAATGGTAGCTTTGCAATAATGACTATCTTGAATTTTGAAAATAACACTGACATTCTCTGAGAGATTTGGAGTGATTTTGGTCTATGTACCAGTTCACTGCAACATACCTGCATATAAAATTTGTATGAAGCCAACGTGTAGAGTTTTGTCATTTAGATTCTATTCCTCATGGCTTGGTTTTGTCAGTAAACTAGACTTTTCCCTGGTGATTTTGACTTTCAGGCAGCCTTGGCCCTCATTCTCCTTACTTGTTAGTCTTCAGAGCTAAAGTGTAGCTGGTTAACCAGAAGGATCTTTTCACATCCCCATTAAGTGGCAACAGTCTGAAATATAAAAAAATCAAAACAGTATAGATGTCTTATGAAATCCTCAAAGTACAAAAACTCAGGAAAATATTTCTAATAAAAGCTCTATGTTATTATTCTAGAAGACACCTTGATACCTTTTTCTGTATATATTGATACACACCTGTTTATAATACTGCATATATTTAATTTTTACTTAAATATTGTTTACAATGAATTAAGGAATGACCTAAAGTTATGATAAGAAAGTAATGTTCTATGGCCACCTTTAGTATTCTCACTTTAGAGAATATATTATTAACTTTCTTATCATTAGACACACTTAATATACAGATTTGCATATACCAACACTTAAATTAAAATTTCTGTTAGACTTCTACTGGAAGTATGGGATGTTTACAATTTTCTTTATTTTTTCATTTCCTCATGCAACAGCTGTTTACTGAATACTTACATAGTAGATACAGTTCTCCCCACTTCTCCTGGATCCCTACAGAGAATAATTTAAAAAAAAAAATCTATGCCTACCTTTGTAAAGTTTATATTTTAGTGAACCTAAACCTACTTTTCCAAAAACACATTGCCCTTCTAGACATAGAGACCAAATAAAACATCGAATTGATCACAGTAAAATACAATAGAAAAGTATATAGTACAGTTCAGTTGGGGGCATAAATAGGACAGACAATTCAGCTCAAGAACAGAGAGGGTTTAATGGGATCTGATGATCAAAAACTAACAAAAAGATGTCAGGCAGACATAGAAATTACTATCCAGGGACACTCCATTTTGGAAAACTCCATTTTAGGAAAGCCAACTGTATTAGGAACTGCAGGGATTTGGTTTTTAGAAGTGAAGTAACTTGTTTCTCTAGATTCTTGCCTTCCCAGGCTCATGGACCCCAGTAGTGGATGCCAGAAAAGATATTTTCAATGACTTAACCCTCTTAAAATTTGCTATCCATGCAATGGTCTTTACTTGTAGAAGATAAACCTGAATCTTAGTAGAAAGAAACACACATGGCATAGAATGAAGAGACAGATCAGAGTGAAACTGAAGGTAGAGCAAATTGAGTGGCTAGAGACATTTCACAGCAAAAATGACAGAAATAAGCAACAGACTAGATCAAAGAATGAACAAAGAAAGCTATTGAAAACATATAATGGTATTAGTGATGACTGTCAGGGTGAGGATGTTTTCCTATGAAAAAAGTAGATAAATGATAAGTTGATACTTCTTTTTTACTTCAGACATATTTGTCAGTGTCCCACAAGGGAGATGGGACTGGAAATACAGGATTGGGCCCGGAAAATATCTGAATAGAGACTTTGTGACTGGTCTGAGTGTTGAATGGTATAAATTCAAATGTCTGACAGGTCTGTTAAATTTGGTGCTTTAAACATATCAATGGGAAGAGAAGAAGGAGGGAGGGTAGGATTAGAAGGGAGTGCGGGAGGGGGCTACAGCTGGGATACAAAATGAATAAATTGTAATAAATAAAAAATTAAAAATAAATAATAAAATACCATGAGCCAAAAACCCATCACTTCAAGTATTTCTGTAATGCTACACTCTACACTGAGGATTATAATATATTAAATAGTGTGATTTTAGGAGTGACTCATGATTGACTGTTGGAAGGAAGGACTGGGAATTCTATTGCATGTTAAGAATACTGATTTATTTCTACTTACTAAAAATAAATTAGAGCAGTTTCTAAGAAGGGAAGATCTGGTTGCTTAGGAGTTTCAAAGGACCTTTGGCTCCAGTTCTAGAGCTGAGCATCATGGCAGCAGTATGCACTGCGAAAGGACTGTTCAGATCAGATTATTCTGGATAAGGGAAAGAATGAAGACGAGGAAGGGACAGGACTGATGAGGAAGAAAAGGATAAAGGAGAGAGGAAGAGTTTGGAGGAAATACAAAGAGGCTTGAGAAAGAGGCAGGAGGAGGGTAAAGGAGAAGTGGTGGAGAGAAGAGGGGGTGGAGTGCTACCCAGGACTTCTCCCCATTGACCTACTGTATCCCATAACTTGTTCTGTGTCATAAGATAGTGCTACCACTAGGGGAACAAGCCCTAAGATAGGAACGATTTATGGAGACACTGCATATCATACCAAAGCATACTGTTAAGTAGTTACCAAATATTTGGAGCTTTGAGTTTTCTAGTCTGATTTTTATGGAATTTTAAAATATAACATAGAGGAAATGGTTAGCTTTTTCCTCAGACCTTTAAAATTCTTCGCATTCCCTGAATATTTTCTTCCAATCTTTCACCTCTATGTTTACCACTCTTGTCACATTTTTTGTGTGTATAAATTTGAATGCATATCTTGCTTCATGATGAACTGAGAGCACTCTGATGGCAAGAGAAGAAAATCATTAACTAATCGTTGGTTGTCAGAACGTGGTCCAAAAAATGAAAATCTGTGAGCCTGCAGAGTGCTTGTAAAAAAACTGTGAGAAAACAAGTGTCCTATGACCTTAGTTTCTTCAAAAAACAGAATGTGTTCATGGACTGTGTTTTTATCCCAGGTATAATGGATAGGAGTGATTTTACTTCAGCAACTGGTATTCATATGCAACACGCGGAAAAACATGTTTTTGCCATGTGAAACTTTGTGATTATAAACTTTACCCAGGTAACTCTTCTTAACCCCCGGGGTATAAATTGTCTGATGCTCTGAATAAAGTTGGGATTGCATGAGATTTTGGTCTACCCCATTTTCACCATCCACCCTCCCAGGTCTCAAGATCAACTAGACCAGTAAACGATAGATGTCCTTGTAAAATTTGACATACTACAAGATCACTCAACGTTTACTGAAGTGGTTCTAATTCTTCAGTTTTCAGTTTGTTCACATTTTTATTTGGGGAGGTGACAACTAATTTTAACTTTTACTCTTTAGTAGAGTTTACTCTTAAACGGTGTTCCTTTAGTAGGTAAATCTTGAAGCTAGGCTTACGCCAGGAGACTTGTCTTACTAATCATTTTTCTCTCTTTACCTAAGCAGTATAAATATTATACAAGGAGAACATCCCAGAGGCTGCAAAAGCTGCTTTCATGGAATTTAAAGGAACAGTTTTCTAGAAGTTAGCAATGTTTGCCTGTCTAAAATGATAGGAAGGGAATTTTCTATTATTTTTGTTAAACTTCATTTTGCAAAATGTGCATCTTGCTTTGATAATCTGAGTTTCTTGATGATACTAATTAACAAGTTGTGAGACAGTTCACAAATGTAATGATTTCTTTTCAGATAAAATAAATAAAACCCATGCTCATATTATGAACTAAAAACAACTTTTTTAGAATATTAACGTATTTCAGAAAATTATTTATTCATTTGTTTGTTTTGATGTGGTTCAGAATCGGCTCATGTCTGTTATCAAGTTTTCTCCCAATTGAGTTACATTCCTAGACCCACTTAATTATATTCAGTATTTAAAATTTAATGAATGAAAGACAGAGGTAAAATGTACAAACTGAAAGTACCTTTACAGCAATGCTTTTAGTAAAAATAGGAAAAGGCTAATACTATACATTCAAGTGGCAGAATCTAGTGTTTTGTAGGAAAGGCTGTCTTTTCCTCTCTCTCTCTCTCTCTCTCTCTCTCCCTCTCTCTCTCTCTCTTTGTTTCTCTGTGTTTGTATACATGTGTGTGTATATAAAAATAAAACTTTAGCTTTTTTTTCATGTGTATGAGTGTTTTACATGCTTGTAAACATGCTTTCTTATCTAGTTCTAATGAAATTAATTTAATGTTAAATTATCTTTTGTAGCTTATACACCAAAACACTGGATATCCAAACGTTTCTTTGTTTTTTTATGGTTCTAATTCTGGGTTTTGGAACTCTGGTAGTTAGTATATAAAATATAACCTATACAAAACAAAGGACTGCCATTCTCAATTTTAAAGAATATTTTTAACAATGATCACGAAAACCCAGATTTTAAAAACAGTAAGCAGGGCCAGCAAGACAGGTAAACAGGTAATGGTGCTTACCCTAATGCCTGAATACCTGAGTTCAATTCTTGGGATCCACAGGGTAGGATATAACTGGTTTTAGAAAGATTTCCTGTGGCCTCCAAATACACCAGTGATTTTCAACCTTTATACTGCGACTCTTTAATACAGTTCCTCATGCTGTGATGACTCACAACCATAAAATTATTTTTTTCTACTTTATACCTGTAATTTTGTTACTGCTACATATTGTGATGTAAATATCTTATATACAGGATATCTGATATGTGATCCCTGTAAAATGGTCATTTGCTGTTCCCGAAAGGTCGAACCACTGACATATAAGCTATGAAGCATGTATCCAAGCCCCACTCCCAGTGATAAAATAAAATGGAAAAGATGACTGCTAAGCACAAGGTTCATCAAAGAGACCATCAATAAACATATGAAAATATGCTAAATAGCATGGGTTGTTTTTGAAGCATAAAATAAAACCGTAACAAAAGGCTACTATACAATATTCAAAATAACAAAAATTAAAACACATATAAACACACAAGTAGGCATAAGGTTATTGTGTTATTGAAATGCTGATTTTTGTAGCCCCCATATCTGGTTACAATCCCTGTTCTGAGAATCTCCTGTTTCAGTGTTGTATAAACACTTCTCCCCAATTGTCCCCTGATGTAAAGCAGCTTACAGCCAGTCACTGAGCAAAGGAGAGAATAGGGCTGGGCTTCCTACCAGCTAAGGAAGGAGGAGTTAGAAAAGAAAGTAGGGGATTCAGCCATGGAAGAGCGCCAGGTGACATCAGGTGAGGAGCTGGATCAGGAAAGCCAAAAAGTGCAAGTATCACTGGGATGTGTGCTGGAAGGAAACCAGTTTAGCTTAGAAGGTTAGGAATAGAGTAATAACTGTTCAGTTATTGTGTTGTGAAACATATTATTAAACAAATATAAAAGACTCAATTATTTGTTTGATAGTAAGGTTAAGAGAGAAACTGAGAAACAAATGTAGTTATATAAAAATAACTTTAACAAACATAAACTTGTTATTTGAGATCAGCATCAACAAGGAAGCAGTACCCATGGAACTCTGATGTCTTATTTTCTGGAAGTAAAAATTGTATATATATTTTGGAATCACTTGAAGACTCACTGCAAATGTATAAACACATTTGCCACATACTCTGACAATTCTTTTCTTTGCAATTTGTACAAGGAAAAAAAATCAAGACGACTGTCCATCAAAGTCTTACACGTGAATGTTCATAGCCTTATCTTATTCATGATATCTTCAACTTAGAAAAACTTAAATGTAAGTGAATAGAATAATATATGTGTTTTTAAATTTATATTATTTGTTTATATTGATGCAACTGAGTACTTCTCAAAATCATGGGTGAATTAAAAAAATCTTTGTATTCAGCAAATAAAGCCATTTTTCAAGAGTTATTTACTATATAAGGGTATCTACTTCAGATCCACTCTACAATGAGGGAAAGGAAACCAGTGGCTTCCTGGGGGTGTCTACATAAAGGAAAAGAAAAATTTCAGAGGTGACATCTTGTCCAGGTTAGTAGGTATACGTATATTTGTTGAAATATATTGAAGTGTGTGTTTAAGGGTCTGGAGAGATGGCTAAGCAGTTAACAACTATTACTGCTTTTGCAGAGGACTCAAGTTCCATTCCCAGCACCTGCACAGTAGTTCAGACTGTCTGTAACTCCAGCTCCAAGAAGCTGGACAAATTCTGGCCTCTGCAGACTCCTGTACAAATATGGTACATATACACTCATTCATACATACACACACAAATACACACACACAAATAAAAATAATACATCTTTAAAACCATGGCCATATTTTATTATTTTCCAATTATATTTAGTGGTTAACTTAAAAGCATGCATTTGTATTTATTATCCAATGACAGTTTTATAAGTGACTCATGTAGACTGTAATCTTTTGAGATTGGATTTCTCCATTAACCATGGTGTTATTATGTAAAGTCTTGGGGTGATGGGAACACACACAGGGTTGTTGGGTGTCGGCACCATTGGTGAAGGAAAGGAGATGAATGTAGTTATGAAAGCACAACACATGCTTGGCGTAATGGAAAAGCTCTCTTTTCTTCACCGGGGTATTTCAGTGACCCTAGCTATGTCACAAATGGCATAAAGAATACTGTTCTTGACTTAGTAATAAAACCGTGGAAAATGCAATTATTTGGGCAAATCAGATGCAGTGTTCACTTTCACGTATATTCAGGATCTCTCTGCATTGTTTTCCAGTGAAGTTCTAATCATTTTTACATGTTGCAAAAAAATAGTTAATATGTTTAATTTGCTAGGGAATAGGGTGAAATTATGCACTCTATCCCAAATTTATATCTTGAGTTTACTCTCAGTAGCATGTCTGATTGTGACCTTATTTGTAGATTAGGCCTTTGAAGACAAAAATAACATTAAATGAGGTCACTGGGGTGGTTCTTAATGCAGTGTGGCTGTTGTTTTGTAAGGAGATCCATACTAAGATAAAGCATGTAACATCAGAAGGCAACTGTCTATAACAAGCTAACAAAAGATGTATCAGATGAAACTAACTGCTGGAAACTTGGTCTTGGACATCAAGACTGAAGTGTAAGAAAATAAATGTCTGTTGTTTAAGCCATGCGTTCTCTCTCTTGCAGCCCTCAAAATTCGTGTAAGTGGATAATTACCAGCATGGATTCCTTGAACCTTAGAGATCCTACAAACATGCTAAGGATGTGTTTTCTGATTATCTTTTAGAGAAAACTGACTCCTAGTGACTTTATAAAGCTTGTTTAAGTTTACAAAGTAGCAGGATTTAGAAGGCAGAACCTGCTCTGCCCAACACTTCTTTCTGCCCCATGCTGATAATACAGTCTTTGAGTCAGGATTGATTTTAAAGCATAGTGAGAAAACAGAAAGGCACCATGTAATTCTGATCATTAAAATTTCAAACCAAACACTTTGTAAAAGTTAAATACTTTGGAGAAGATGTGTGTTGCTTCATTTCAGGGACACTTAGCAGTTTCAGCATGTTTCATGATAGCCAATTTCATGTTCCATTAAATGACAGCTGATTTTTTTAATTTTTTTTTTTTAGATTCTGGGGAAGGAGGTCATCTTATTTTCTTTTTAAATTGAACCAGATCAGATTTAGAATCTCACAAAATGCTCATTTTAAATGACTATATAATAAATAAGAGGAAAGAATAGGAATGTATGTTCTCAGTTTGTGAGCAGGAATAAAGTCATCCTCCAGAGGGGTTTAATGTTTGCAGAACATTAGGCTTTGTTATAACAAAGTTACCATAGTCCATAACTGAAGAAAGTCAGGACAGAAACTCAAACAGGGAGAGACCCTGGAGACAGGAGCTGATGCTGATGTGGAGGGGTGCTGCTTGCTGGCTTGCTCCTCATGGATCAGCATGCATTCTTATACCAACTGGGACCTCCTCCATCAATCTCTATCTAAGAACATGCCCCAAGACTCGCCTGCAACCCAGTCTTATTAAGGCATTTCTTTATTGGAGCTTCCTCCTCTCAGATGACTCTAGCCTGTGTCAAAGTGACATGAAACTAGCCAGCACAATATCTACATACAAAAGGAATTCTAATATTCACAATAAGATACAAGATATAACAGAGTACATTTCTTTCAGTATTGACCCAAAATTTTAGAAGAGTTTTTATTGCCTTCAAAGGCAATAAATCATGCTATAGTTCAATGCACAAAGAACAAAAACTAAATAAATGAAACGAACATATTCAAGGTATATATTGTATTGACAAACTTACTTAAAATAAAGATTTTTGAAATAAATATGCATATAAAAATCTTATATGGGCTATTTGAATAGAAGTATAATATTAAAGTTATTATGTTATCCAGAACTACTAGTAAGGGTCAAATCACTTATAAGTCTTGATTTTAAAAATGTACAGTGACTGTAAAGGATTTTCCATCAAATTCCAGAATTTAATGCTCTTTTCCTTAAAGGAATAGTTTAATTTTTAAAAATGAGATTTTAGCTACATTTCTATATAAAAAATACATTTTAAATAATATATTTATTTATTGTTTGAGAATTACCAGGTTTTAGCTTGTGTGGGTCATTTGCGAACTGTCATGTTATCTGTGAATGAATATAGTCAACTCCCCTGCTATGTCTGAAAAATACTGTGTAGTCATTTATACTCTGTGGTAAACATCATGGCTTATAATGATCCCTGGGACTATAATGACTTGTTAGGGAAGAGATGACCTGAATATTTTTAACTGAAGAGAATCACTAGGCACTGAAATAAAATCTATGTCTAATATCATCTATGACAAGTAAATAAATTACAACTTTAGTCCTTAATCTATTCTACCTCTGTAGTTTACATAGACTGTATTTATTTGTTTATAGCATGAATTACAATGCCACCATTAAAATAAACACACTAGACAAACAAGAAACAATGAGGATGTTTCTTTAAAACAATACTGACAAGGCAATATCATAGCAGCATTCTATGGTGAAGAAAAAAACTTGAAACACCCTAAGTGTTCACTGATCTTCTGTACATGTGAAGTAAAGTTATAATAATAAAGATGTGATTTTAGATGAAAATATGTCATGAGCATCTCCTGTCAAAGACTAAGGGAGATAATACACATATATTCTCTTCCAAATAGAAGAATAAACAGTACCAGAAAATACCAGAAAACAAAGAAACTGCTAAATATTACCAATACACACAGAAATATTCAACATCCAACGAACACACATTTCTACAGATTCCCAAATGGAAAATCTGATCACTAGTGAAAATAGTAAGACAGTAGATTAAAGGACACTAAATATTTTGTAGCCCAGTTGTTCAATGTGACCAAATATAAATGAAGTAAAAAGAAATAAGAGGGAAATGCCTCACAATCTTAAAGGATGCTAGTAAATTAACTCAATACCCTGAAATCTGGTAAATCATTGGTGGGGAATAGGAAGAATAGAGGAAGCCATCTCTCTTGTATTTCCGACAAAAATTAATATGAGAGAGTTGATGAGAGTAACTTTCATCTTATACAAATACTCTAGATATTGAAGAAGCAAGGGCAAAACAGAGTATCACTCAAATCTTTAAGCCATTAATAAATGAACAAGACCAGACCAGACGACCATGATCTTCAGAGGTTATGACAAACAATGATAATGTTGCATACCTTTTGTGGAGAGAAAGCATTACCAGTTAGACAGTAGTTGTTGTTTTTTTTTTTTTGTTGTTGTTTTTTTTTTTTTTTTTTTTTTTTTTTTTTTTTTTTTTTTTTTTTACAAAATTGAAGCCTGAAGCCATTCAAGCCTTTAGACTTATCTACCAGGAACAGAAGTCCATGTTATGTGATTTCCAGGACACAGTCTCTGAGGTCTAGCCAGAATGAAAGCCGGAGGGTGTTAAGTTTCTCACTCTAAAACTAATAACAAATGCTAAGATAAAAGCATAAGGAGGATCTGTATGGAAATTAAAAAAACCTCAAGAGAAGCATCAATGAAAGCAATGTATGGCTTGCGCCTTTTTTTTCTTTCCCTCTTTTTCCTAATGACATTTCTATCTTAATTGAAATATAATTACAGCACTTCCTGTTCCCTTTACTCCCTCCAACTTCTGTGTCCTCTCCTCACCTACGTTCCCCTTTACTTCCTCTTAAATCTGTGCTTTCTTTTTCCCTTACACACACACACACACACACACACACACACACACACACACACACACACACTAATATATAAATAATATATTAATCCACAAACACACCTTGCTGAATCCATTTGGTGTTGATGTGTATGAATTCAGGGCTGACTACAGATAACTTGTACCAAGTACAAAGCTTATCCCTGTACAAGACAAAGTCTCGCTCTCTCAGCAGTCCTCAGTTGCAGTAGTTCCTTCTCCAGGTGTGCGGCCTGTGAGATTTCTCCTTTTCATGTTAGCAAGTCAATCCTGCAGCCGTTGTTTGGGTCTTGTATAGGCCACCATTCTGTATCATAAAACTGGTAGTTTCCCTGGCATTTCTAAGAAATACCATATCATTGGCCCTCAGGTTGTTAAAGTTAGCTTTTCCATCCCCTCTTGCACAAGGTTCCCTGAACCTTAGGTGTAGGAGTCGTGTTGTAGATATATTAGTTAGGGCCACGTACCCTATGAGCAGTTCTCTGTTTTTTGATCAACTGTGGTTTTCTTTCATTTTTCCCATTGGCTGCAAAGAGATGATTATTTGATGAGAGACGCAAGTTAACATATCTGTGGGTATAAGAATAAGTATTGAACATGTAGATAGAAAATATCATATTAAATGAGGAAGGAGCTTTAGTTGGGAAAGAGAAGGAAGCGAGCATAGAAGGAAAAAAGAGGGAGAATGTACACAACACTAAAGATGTTTGTGAAAGCCTTCAGAAAAAGTTGTATTTTGATGAAAATTACAGGGAGAGAGAGAGAGAGAGAGAGAGAGAGAGAGAGAGAGAGAGAGAGAGAGAGAGATTTTAAATCAAGTTTTAAGTAACACTAAAGATGTTTGCAAAAGTCTCCAGGAAAGATTGTGTTTGGTGAAAATCACACCCCCAACATACACATAAAGATCTATATTTTTATTGAAATTATGCCACTTGGGCTGGAAATTAGTCTCCCAAGAGACATAGACCATCTAAGAAAAACCTAGATCCAGGCCTAAGAAACCTCTTTAACCACTTTTAGAGTTTTTCGTTAGCAAAGTACCCTTGTACTTTGTTTCCAAAACAAGCTACTGTGTTGTTCTCATTACATGCATGTACCTGTATCTATGTCTATATAAGTACATAGATATCATATATGTAAAATCCTGAAGTCATTTGAAAAATTTGAGAAGTGACTGACAAATGTGATCGTATTAATGCTTTCTCACATTTTTTTTTCTCATGGTGGCATTGACACTGTGACTTAACAACCAACAAAACCAGTGTTGTGGTTAATTTTAATACTTTTGAAATAAAATACATTTCAAATTTTGTTTCATGTGTTATTAACATTGTCCACAGAATGATTTCTTTTTGTACAATCTTAACTATTTAATTGTATGAGTACACTTTCTGAAAGGTATTTTGTTATTGTATAAAGGGAGAGGAAAAAAACTTCTTTGTGTTTTTCTGTCAAAAAAAAAAAAATCATGATTGGCTAGACTCTTAGTTCTGACCAAATGGTAAAGAAAAGGTATCAAAATGTAAACTTTCACCTTGCTCTATAGACAGTGAAAACCTACATGGGTGAAAGGCAGGCACCTTGTCTAAAAATAGGACAAGACATGAGATTAACAGCATACATTTTATATTTGATTGTCAGAAATTGAACAATTTGTTAAAATTGTCTTTTTACAATTGCACTTTACTGGGAATCATCGATATTAAAACCTTTCCCTGGCAGTCCTGGTACTTACACATCGACTGATGCTTCATTCCTGCAATTTAGACACTTTGTTCACCCATTATTCTACTACTTCCTTTCTTTCCTGGAATTAGAGTTTCTCTGCTTGTTTTGCACATCACGGCTTGCTAAAGGGAAAGTCTCTCAAATGCAGACATGTTGCCAGTCTTCCACAGACTTTACATTGTCACAAAAAATAGGGCATTTAAACTAATTGTGATGCATTTCAGTCATCTCAAAACTTGGACAACAGAAGCAGGAGGTAGCATGCCATGACAAAAACAAATTTAATCAATATCTATGCACAATTCCAGCTCTACAGAAGATACTAGAAGAAAAAACTGCAGCCCAGGAAGGTTAATTACACCCAAGAAAACACAAGAAATAAAAAATTCCACACAAGCAAAACCAAAATAAGAGAAATACACATACACACAAACTAACAGAAATTAAAAATCATTGGTCATTAATATCTCTTAATATCAGTGGACTCAATTCCCCAATAAAAAGACACATCCTAACAGAATAGATGCATAAACAAGATCCATCCTTCTGCTGTATACAGGAAACATCTCAGCAACAAAGATAAACATTATCTCAGAGAAACTGGCTAGGAAAAAAAAAAGTTTTCTAAGCAAATAGACCTGAGAAGCAAGTTGGGTAGCCATTGTAAGATCTAATAAAATAGATTTCCAACCAAAATTAGTCAAAAGAAATGAGGAAAAATACTTTATATTCATCAAAAGAAAAACCCACCAAGATGACATCTCAATTCTGAACATCTATGCCCTAAGTACAAGAGCATCCACATTCGTAAAAGCTTAAATCACACATCAGTTTCCACACATTAATAGTAGGAGACTTTAGTACCCCACTCTCACCAACGGATGGTCATTGAAACAAAAACTGAACAGAGAAATAATGGCGCTACCAGACATTATGACCTAACACGTATCTACAGAACATTTCATCCAAACACAAAAGAATATACCCTCTTCTTAGGACCTCATGGAACTTTCTCCAAAATTGACCACATACTTTGTAATAAAGCAAGCTTCAACAGACAGAAAAAAAATTTTAAATAACCTCTTGTATCTTATCAGACTACCTTGGATTAAAGCTGAAACTCAAAAACAATAAAAACAACAGAAAGCCTACAAGTTCATTGAAACTGAACAACTCTCTACTCAATGACCACTAGGTCAAGAAAGAAATAAAGAAAGGAACTAAAAACTTTCTACGACTCATGAAAATGAAGGTACAATATACCCAAAGCACTGTGAACAGGAAAGTTCTCCCATGCTTATGGATCTGTAAATTAACATAGTGAAAAAAAAAGCAATCTACAGATTCAATGCAATTCCCATCAAAATTCTAACACTATTCTTTACAAACCTTGAGAGAAAAATATTCAACTTCATAAGGATAAACAAAAAGCATAGGATAGCTAAAACCATCCTGTGCAATAAAAGAACTTTTGGAGGTATCACTGTTGTTGTTATTGGCCTGCCTTTTGATACTCAGATAGAAGGGTGTCCAGGAAACTCACAACTCAGAGGCCTAGGAAAATATCCCAGCTCTGATGTGGGGCAGTGTCCCCAGGGTATCCTGAGGCACAGGATAGCCAGCAACCACACAGCTCTGAGAGGAGTTCTCCTCAACAGAAATGTCGCATCTCCCAGGGGAGGCTTATTCCAAATCCTGAGGAGTTGAGGAGCTTAGGAGCCTGAGCTCTCAGGCTCTGGTCCTTTTCCAGATGATACTGTTCCCAGGGGAAGGTTTACCCTAACCCTGACAAGCTGAGGAGCTATGGTTCTCCTTCTCAACTCCTCTCCAGCCAATGTAGCTCCTAAGGGAGGGTTATCTCAACCCCTGAGGAGCTGACAAGCTTAAATTTCTGAGCTCTGATTCTTCTCCAGCTGATGCAGCTCCATTGCTGGTGAGAGTGGAAACTTGTACAACCATTTGGAAATCAATCTGGCAGTTTCTCAGAAAATTGGGAATAGTTCCACCTCAAGATCCCAGCTATACCACTCCTGGGCATATATCCAAAAGATATCACTGTACCACCACAGCACTAGCACCATTGCTCAGCTATGTTCACAGCAGCCTCATTCATAACAGTCAGGAAGTGGAAACAATCTAAATGTCCCTCAACCGAAGAATGGATAAAAAAAATGTGGTACTTTACACAGTGGAATACTACCTAGCTATTAAAAACAAAGACATCGTGCAGTCTGCAGACAAATGGCTAGAATTAAAAAAATAGTATCCTTATTGAGGTAACCCAGACCCAGAAAGACATGCCTGATAGGTACTCACTTATGTGTGGATATGAGCCATAAAATACATAAAAACCCTGCTACAATCCATAGACCCAAAGAGGCTAAGTACCAAGAAACCCCCGAGAGAGGATGCTTAAACCTCACTCAGCAGGGGAAATAAAATAGTGGTGGTGGGGTTGTTGGATAGAGGGGACTGGGTGGAAAAGGAGGTAGAAAGAGGAACAAGAGGTATCTGTGGGTAAGACTGAGGGTGAGCAAACTGAAACTGGTATGGGGGAAGTCAGCTTGGGGATATGCAGAAACCTAGGACAAATGAAATTTCCAGTACTCTCTGAGGGTGACCCTATATTAGATTCCTAGCAACAGGGGGTATGGAACTTGTAATGATCACCTCCTGTAAACAAACAAGACTCCCAATAGGAGTCATAAGAACACCGACCCACTCACAAAACCTTCGGTCCAAAATTTGTCCCACCTACAAGATGTGTAGGATAAAGATGGAGCAGAAATTGAGGTCATAGCTAAACAATGACTGGCCCAACTTGAGACCCATCCTACAAGAGAGAGACAACATCTGACCCAACTAATCACATTCTTCTAAATCTGAAGACAGAAGCCTAGCATAACTGCTCTCTGAGTGGCTTTACCCAGCAATGGATGAAAACAGATGCAGAGACCTACAGCCAAACAATAGACAGAGCTCAGGGAATCTTGTGGAAGACAGGGATGAAGGCTTGATAGAGCCAGAGAGGTCAAGAAAACCTATAGCCTGGGCCCATAGTGGATCACAGAAACTGAACCACCAACCAAAGAACATGAGATGGACCTAAGACCCCTACATATAATGTAACAGATGTGCAACTTGGTATTCGGGTGGTTCTCCAGACAACTGGAGCAGGGGCTGACTCTGGATACACTGCCTACTTTCGGATACCTTTGTTCTAACTGGGTTGCTGTGTCTAGCCTCAGTAGGAGAAAAAACGCCTAGTCCTATTGCATCTTGATTTGCCAAAGCAGGTTGATGTGCATGTCAGCCCTCGCCTTCTCTGAGGAGAAAAGGGGGGGGGAGGAGAAAAGGAGAGGGGAGAGGGAGGTACTGGGAGGAGAGAAGGGAGAAGAAGCTGCAGTGGGGATGCAAAGTAGATAAAGTAGTCAATGAGAAAAATATGCTGCTATTTTCATTTCTTCATTTTAATTTCCAAACAGTATCAAGAATACTGACCAGAGGATTACACACTACAGATCTGGATGATCCAAAACAATGCTACTTATTTATGTAGCAACTAAAAGAGATGACTGTGCATTCTTTCTATATCAATAAAGGATTATCATTTCTATAAACAGTAATATAGCTTGAATGCTTTTCACTTTTGTAGTGAGAATTCATTTCCCACATTACTTATGTTAATAACAGTCACATTATAGGAAAATATTTAAAATCCCTAAGTAATCTTAATGTAGGTGGCCTGCCATAGCAGTATTCTCTTGTTCAAAAAAAAAAAACAAAAACCCAAACAAACAAACAAACAAACAAACAAAAACAAAAAGCCCTTCAGAACAGTAAGATTGATTGTTGTAATCATTCTAGACCAGAGAAGTATGTTCTTATGGCTGGTTGTATCTAATAAAATAAATAAAAAATAAATACAAGGAAAAAAAAAAGAAACAAAACAAAACAGAAAGCAACCAGCAGAACCTCCGCATTCCTGCTATATGTGTATTTCTTTAGGTTCTGTTCTGCTTAGAATTTTTTCTTTTGACCAAAGTCCTTTGCTAAAGGTTTATTTTAATAAGAAATCTTCTAAAAAGGATCATTTTTATATTAATAAATTTTAAAACTGTTTGAAACTAAGATGAAAGCTGTTATCTTGTACGGATTCAAACCATGTTAAGTGTCTTTGTTTCCCAAATACAGTTTTGTAGCATATTAATCTGTATGTATGTACTGTAAGTTTCTAATTTCCCTAGGCATGGTTTATAATGTCAAAGTTTGTATTTTTATTTAATATATTCAAGTGTATTTCACTTGTAGGATACAAAGATATATTTAGTTTAAGGCCATCATCTTAGATCCATACATGATACACCTGTAGGCCTTAGAAAAACAAACAAAAAAGCAACAACAAGAAATAAAGAAAAACCCACCCAAAACAAGCACATGTGAAGAGATAATAAAAGTCATGGCCGAAATAAATGAAGTAGAAATGAAAAATAGCAATGCAAAGAATAAATAAGACAAATGGTTGACTCTTAGAAAAGAGTAGCAAGGTTGACAAACCTCTACTTCTTCACAGATGCTTAGCATTTGTTAACTCGTTACAGTGCACTTACTGCTTTCTAATATCACACGCTTGCTTGTTCTTATCCACACTGTCGCCTAATTTCATGAAAGAGAGGTCTGATATTTAGGAAGCAGTTGATCGGTGCTTGCTTAATTACAAATTAAATGGATGAAAGAACAAAACAAACCAGTAGTGCCATAATACTATAACACATCTCATTATGTCTCAAAATACTCAATTTTTCTACGTGTAATGATAAATAATCCTCATGAAGAGCGATTAGTAAATATTATCATTTATGTCAACCTTTCATGTTTCAATTGCAATTGCTAATTGGTGGCATCTTAAGGTCAAATTTACGTCTTCATTAAATGTATCTTTATAAAACAAAATGATTACTGAAACTGGTTTTCTGAATTAAAACACATATTTAATTTCTTCTGTTAATAATAAAGCAGTCTATAATCAAAGCAAAACTTTTCAGTTTATTAAAAATTAAAGTGCATGCACATATAAAATTTCGTTTACTGAGTCTCGGCTTTTGTTGAAAATAGTCAATGATAGTCAGCATGCATCTGCTATCTACGACTTTTTATAATTCTCCACATAGAAAACACCACATAGAAAATTAAGATGGTCTACACTTTCTTCACTGTTGCAAAACAGATGAGAGTAGATAAAACATATAGTCGTGCTGGAAGACTGTGACAGGAAATGATGGGGCATGAATTCAGAGAGTACATGGGCAGGGATACTTGGGCAGCGATATGAACCAAGTAAAATACTCACAGGTAACTTGACACCTCACATACGGAGAGCACAGGATGGATTGATGGCAGGCCTCTGATGATTTATATCATGTCCACCAAGCGTATGATTGTTATCTCCAGCTCTTAGCATGTTAATAAGGTAATGGTTGTTTAGAAGAATAAAAATGAGGGAAAGGGGAGGGGATGATTGATTGAGCTACCTCCATGCTTTCTGGGAATTGCTTGTGAAAGTAATCAGTGACAAGTTTCACATCAGTATCCGAAGCTTTTGCCATTTAATCATGGACCTGTGCCAGTAATGTTTGCTCACAAGTTGTTCCAGAGTGTTGTATATAAATAATCCAGTCATCCAAATTGTAAAGCAACTTCTGAAAACAAATTTTGGAGAATCTCATTCCTAAGAACAGTTTTTGACTTCTGTTTTTGTTTCCTCACTGGCTGGCTTTAAGGGGTATATAAACAGTATGGAGAGGACATTCTGCCTCCTGCTCAGGGTGTAATTAAGCACTTAGCAATGCACAGTAATTTAGCTTGTTTGAACCTGTTTCCTTGTTCTGTTCCCACATTCATAGTATGCTAAAGTACAAGCAAATAAAACAAAACAAAAGAGAAGTGTCACATGACTGGGTCAGGTTGGCACCCCCATGCAAACAAACATGACTCTTCTCAATGGCCCAGTGTAAGTCAAAGCCTTCCTCATCTTCTCTGCAACTCTTCTGGAAATGACAGAAATATAGATTCTCTACCAAGCAAATCCAAACCCACTTCCATTGCCAATAGGAGATAATAACTCTAAAATCAAATATCAATGAGACACTTCAATCTGTAGCTAATGCTGGGTGGACACCTGGATACCATTAAGGAGGCTGAAGAAGTTAATGTACTTCTACATTCACAAAAATGAAAAAAAGTCATAAATAAATTTATTTAGAAATTAAGTTCGTGGGAATATGTGGTAGTCTGGCTATGGCAAAGAAGAGAAGGAAGCATGCTCTTTATGGTTTAGATATTATGATAGCATTATGTGGAATTTGGAGTTGAGATAAAGACCTTTCACGCTTAGCTAGGCATTTCTGGAATTTTGTCTAGCACACATCTGGACCTCAGGCTACATGATGATGCCAAGTTTTCAAGACTTTTGAAACACCCAGTTGTGCGTGACAGAAGGACCAAAGATGCTGGACACTAGCATTCATCAGAGATTGATCTGAATCAGTGTCTTCAAGTTCATTGTCTCACTCTAGAGGAAATGAAAGCCACAGACCCTCAAGGGAGTTTGCAAAGCACAATCAGGTTTTATTAGAGATTATTCTAGAAAAGAGGGAAACTGAGGAAAAAGTGGCAGGAAATTGCCAAAAGTTGAGAGGCATTTCTGAGAGAGGAAGAAACACTGAGCTGGGCAAAGGCTAGGGTAAGTGCTGATGAGACCAATTAATTCTCTGGGCTACCATTAGCCTAGCTAATAGAGATGCACATGCTCAATGCATGTCCTCTGGGCCAACTAGAGAGAGGAGTATTGTCTGTTCTTGATCTACATATCGCTGTGCAAGTGAGGAGTGGCTGATCTCTCATCTCCCCAACCCTGACTTCACCTTTGGCTCTGTCTGCCAGGCATGTGGCCAGCATTTCCAGCCTTTGGCCACTCAGGTGTCTCAGAACATTGATTATACTAAGCCCTCTTTGTTCTCACATTTACATGAACAACTTTACCACTAACTCTATCCTAACCACTAATATGAAGCTGAAGTCTATTTAGCTTGCCTATAAGGTAGTCAGAGTGGGCACTAAGGAAATTAGCCTGTTACATTAGCTGTAATAGAAGCTAGGATGTATGAAATGAAAAAAATATCCCAATAGGTTCCTTAAGACCAGCCTGTGTCCTTGTTCCATCTGCTTAAATGTCTAACTTGCCTATCTTATTTTCTCTTTATTTAAAATATATTTTTCTCACATACTGTATCCTGATAACAGTTTCTTCCTGCCCCAGTTTCCCTCCCATCCAGGTCCACTCCCTTTCTGTCTCTAATTAGAAAACAAATAGGCTTATAATAGATAACAATAAAATATAATAAAAGAAACAGAAAACTAACACATTGGAATTGTATAAAACAAACAGAAAACTAACACATTGGAATTGTATAAAACAAACAGAAGAAAAAGAACCTGAGAGAAGGCACAACACACTTCATGATTTTTGGAGAGATTAGGGATACCAGAGACATACCTCAACATAATAAACATGATTTACAGCAAGCCCATAGCCAACATCAGCTTAAATGGAGAGAAACTCAGAGCAGTTCCACTGAAATCAGAAACAATACAAGGTGATCTACTCTCTATATGTCAATTCAGCATAGTACTTGAAATCTTAGCTAGAACAATAAGACAACAAACAGACATCAAGGGAAAACAACGTGGACAGGAAGTCAAAATACCTTTATTTCAAGATGATTTAATAGTTTACACAAGTGACCCTAAAAAAATTGCACTGGGAAACTCCTACATATGATTAATACTTTTTAGCAAAGTACCCGAATGCAAACTTAACTCACAAAAATCAGTATTCCTTCTACATACAAATGACAAACGGACTGAGAAAGAAACACTATCTTTTAAAATAGCCTCTAAAATTACAAAATATTTTTTGGGGTAACTCTAACAAAGCAAATGAAAGACTTCTATTATAAAAACTTCAAGACATGATAAAAATTTCAAGAAAAAATTGAAGAAAAATTATTTACTTTAGCATAATAATTTTGTGCCCTTTTGATACAAGGAAATGAAGGGATATTCCACAATTATAAGATGACCAGCGCCAAGTAGCCTTTTATAAGCTCAAACCTACACTTGTACATGTACGCTGAATATTATCATTTTCTCTATTATTTTCTGAATTGTTAAGGAATGAAAGCTTCCCCATGTCTTCGGGTAAAGTTTTAGGAAATTCTGATAATTACTGAATATGGAGACTAGAATGCACTATCTCTGCCAACTGCACAAATAGCTTCTTTTGCAGTAGTTGGAGGAAGTAACTTTCTAATTCAAATAATAATCCAGTACTATCCAACTCAACTTCACAGCATTCTTCCACTTGTGGCCTGGCTCCTGTGCTTTTCTCATATACGCTCTTGAGGGAACAGCATATTCAGCCAGTTGGCAACAGAAATAGTTTTCTTTTCTAGCTTCAGCCCTTGAGGTCTTTTACTCTACTTACTTTTCAGCCACAGTCTCTGACTTGGTGTAGTTTCTGTCTTTCAAATCCAATTTGTGCTTCTTATCTAGCAGATCAGCGACTCTTCATTGTCAAGAGCAGTCAGAGCTAGAAGACTAAAACTGGTGAAGGAGTCCTGTCCTACTTCCAGTTGGTTTTACTTTTACAGCACCCCAGGGACTAATTTCTTTTTTTAATTTATTAATTTAAAAAAATTTATTTTACAATATATTCACTTTGTATCTCAGCAGTAGCCCCTTCTCTTGTCCCCTCCCAATCTTACTCTCCTTCCCTCTTCTCCTCCCATGCCCCTATGCCCCTCCCCCAGTCCACTGACAGAGGAAGTCCTCCTCCCCTTCCATCTGACTCTAGCCTATCAGGTCTCATATCAGGACTGACTGCACTGTCTTCCTCTGTGGCCTGGTAATACTACCCCCACCTCAGGAGTGGGTGATCAAAGAGCCAGCCACTGAGTTCATGTCAGAGACATGCCCTTTTCCCCTTATTAGGAAGTCCACTTGTACACTGAGCTGCCATGGGCTACATCTGTACATGGGTTCTAGTTTATCTCCATGCATGGTCCTTCTTTAGAGTATCAGTATCAGAAAGGACCCCTGTGCCCAGATTTGTTGGTTCTGTTTCTCTCCTTATGAAGCTCCTGTCCCCTCCAGGTCTTTCAACTCCCCCTTCTTTCATAAGATTCCCTGCACTATTACTAAAGTTTGGTTGTGAATCTAGGTGTATATCCAAAATATTCTCAACTATACAACAAGGATATTTGTTCAAACATGTTCTTAGCAGCTTTATTTATAATAGCCAGAATCTGGAAACAATCTGAAACAGATGTCACTCAACTGAGGAATGGATACAGAAATTGTGGTACATTTATACAATGGAACACTACTCAGCAATTAAAAACAAAGAACTCATAAAATTTGAAGGCAAATGGTGGGAACTGGAAAAGATTATCCTGAGAGAGTTATCCCAGAAGTAGAAAGACACACATGGTATGTACTCACTTATAAGTAGATATTAGTCCTATAATAGAGAATAAAGATACTAAAATCTGTATACCTAAAGAATCTAAACAAGAAGGAGGACACTGGGTGAGATGCTCAATCCTCATTCAGAAAGGCAAACAGGATGGACATTGGAAGAGGGGGATAACAGGGAACAGGACAGCAGCCTACCACAGAGGGCCTCTCAAAGATTCTACTTATCTGGGTATAGAAGCAGATGCTGAGTAACTAATTTCTTACTTTTCATTGCTTTCCTATAACTGCTTCCTTAAGACATATGTGCTTCCTCCTGTATGCACAAAAAACATTCTTTAAACAGCACAATCAGTTGACTATGAGTCTATTTCTTCAAAAAGTATGAAAATAACTCTACCCTATAGTCCTTAGACGCTTCAAGTGTCCACTCTTACAAGAGGACCACACCTGCCCTTGTCTCCCTTTCCTGCAGAATCTCTATATACTTAGGTATGGGAAGTAGGATGAATAAGACAAAAGGTTAGTACTTGCAAAAAAATAAAAATAAAAAAGTAACAGAAGATAGTTTAGATTTTTTTTCTAATTTTGTATATTAACCTATTTTATAAAAATATCAAAAGAAGCATAAAATAAGTTTTATTTATTTATAAGAGGGGAATGAAAAAAAAGATACTTTTTGTTTTTGTTTGTTTGCTTTTAGTGGAAGAAAACTATTTCCAGAAATATAAACTGAGTCAAGGAAATCTGAGAATAAGTTGAGAGCCAAAGTCTGTTTAAGACAAAGCAATTCAGCAGTGCAGGGCTGTAAGGAGATAAGTTAACAGAATGTTCATTGTCCCGCAGTTGTCCAGGGTGAAGGGAAATGATCTTGTGAATAGGCTGCCCTTCCTGTACACACTAGTAAGCCCAGTCTCCTCCCAGACTCTTCCAGTGCAGTGGAAAGCCTTCCCAATGGGCTTTCAGAGCTGGTGCTCCTCCATTCGGCCACGAAAGATGTAAATGTGTTTGTCCGGCTTGGAACCTTAGCGGTCACCTTGTACACACCTGCCCTCCCCCCCCCAACTCCTCCTAGAAGCATTGTCATGCACAACACTGTGCCTCTGACAGTCCATGAATAATGCACTTCAGGTGCCTGACAAGACCAACTTTGGCCAAGAATATAATTATAATATACATTATTTCCATGGGAAGAAGCATTCTGCATTTCAAAATAAACCTCTCAGTATTCCAAAAAGTCAGACTCGTAGCAGTTGAATTTGTAAGTTGTCAGTTGCTATTGCTTCATGAGTACTGCTCTGCCCTGACACAGCCCATGGAGGTTACGTTAGTGCATCCATTAGAAGAGGTTTTGGACAGAATTTTGTTGGTATTATCACTGCAGGCAGGCTCATGATAAAGCTGTGGTTTGTTTTTTAGTTGATTTGAGTCCGTGTATGACCTGATAGTTTTCAACCTGGAACCATTTGAAGTTGACCGTCTATTGTATTGACCCATCTGGTAGTCGCTGAGGTGCAATACGCTTGAAAAACATAAAATATTTGTTTTTCAAATTAGAGGACCGATCTTGCTTAATGGTTATCACGAAGCATTAAATGTTGTCATACTTTCATCCCTGACTCTGTAAATCTCCATGTATTTCACTTAGAAGATTCACAGATTTAATAGCATATGCTTGCAGTTGACTCAGGGATAATAACTTGCTTACACAGACCGAAATATGCTTAAAAAGTCACAGTTTAAACTCCATTTGCATGTCCATATTTAGGTTTTTGAATGAAGGTGTTGCAGGAGTTTGTTCATGTGTGTAAATTCTGATATTGGATTTTCAAAGACAGAAAAATAGTTGTAATATTTTTCTCTTCGTTTCTTTATAATTAAATTTTTATTTTTTTACATTAATTACATTTTATTCGCTTTGTATCCCAGCTGTAACCCTGTCCCTCATTCCCTTCCAATGCTACCCTCCTTCCCTCATCTCCTCCCATGCCCCTCTCCAAGTCCAACCAAGGTCCATTCATGGATATAACCTAGAACCCCTGCTCAGAAGTAGCCCATGGCAGGTCAGTATCCAAGTGGGTTCCCTAGTAATGGGAACAGGGACTGTCTTTGACATGAATTCAGTGGCTGGCTCTTTGACCACCCCCCCTAGAGGAGGAGCAGCTTTGCCAGGCCTCAGAGGAGGACATTGCAGCCAGGCTTTGTTTGTTTGTTTTTTTAACATAAACTTTAGAATAAAATATAGCCAGTAAACCAAGGCTCTAAAACAAAAATGTTCTTGTCTACTGAATTATCTACATATTTTAGAAGATGATACTTTTCTCTCATGTAAGTCACCTTACTAAATATTTTATGAAAATAAAAAGAGCCAAGCTTTGAGATTTGTTGAATTTATGATTTCAAGTATGGTTCTAACTATTCTAATAGCATGTTTTATCCCTTTTAGATTTGGGATTGTACATGTCTCTGGTTTTGAAAAATTAGATTGAATTTGGGCTAGAGTCTTAAGTTATTTTACATCCTAACATCCCTTTTCTATCAGTATGCTGGATTTCTTGTGACATCTGTGAGGAGTTATGTAAGAACACAGTAGTCTCAGATGGAATTAGTCATATGGAGACACTTTTTAAAAATTTAGGTAAACTGTAGCTTGTTTCAATCTTTGCAGTCATGCTTAATAAATCCTGATATTGAAATGTTGGATAATTCATGCACAGCACCTAGTATAGTGCCTGGTGTTCACTGAGAATTCATTGTCTCCTCTCCAGGAGAGCCAGAGTTGTAACTATAGAAACATTTCTAACTTTGCTTTCAGTGGAGGACTAACAATGAAAAATGAAATTTAATAATAATGTTGCGTTTGTACAATAGTAGGGGAAGGAAATGATAAACAGCCGTTTTCAGTGGAAGGGGAGAATGTCATAAACTACTTCTATTTATCGCTGTCATTTTCTCTGAATTAGCAATTATTCTCTTCCCTTTTGAATCTCCTAATGATCTGCAACTGATAAAACTATTTTCTTTGTTTTATTGTTCTATTTCTAATACAACATATGGTGCTCCAAATTTTTGAGGAGAAGATACCACAAAAGTACTAAGGTCGGACTCTTAAAAAGAGATTATTAATGTGAGTAAAATAATGGAGAAGTTCACATCATTATTTAACAAAATGTTTTCAGTTAAGAAAAACATAATTAAACATGGCATGTTCAATGAACTTAATGGCTCTGGGATATGTTCTCCCATTTAAAACAGGAAGAAGAAATGATTTGGAGAACAATTTACTACCTGGTGACTCACAGCACAGCTAGTAATGCATTCGATGATAAGGTACAGCCTGCCAGCCAACAGGAAGGCAGATGGGCCTCTAGATGACAGAATTCAAACAAGTAATTGTCTACATGAAGAGACCCAGAGCTCCAGCAGAACTGAGTACATATGTCTGTCACTCATTTCGTGACTGTGGGTATTAGCAGAATCATCAACTTTTTTGGAGAAAAGAAACTTAGCAACATAGCTTCATAGAGCTTTCCTATTGTGTATTCCTTGATGTCCACAGGAACTATGAATTAACATGAGCTGTATTTGTGGTTACTTGTGGGAATACCATCAGACACTGGAGAGACGTGTCTTCTCTCCTAATTCCTGAAGACCATTTCGCCTGGATATTTTGCTATGTATTTGACAGAGACCTGTCTCAAATCAATTTTCTGCTAGTGTTCTGAATTTCCTGGAAGATTCAGAAAATAAAAACCAGTATTTGAGGAATACTGTCCGACACTGTTTTTATCAATATATCTAACTTGAAAGTAAATAGGTAAAATAACTTAGTCATTTTATGACAAAAATTTCCCCAAATTTTAAAATAGACTCAGTCAATAAGGAAGCTTAAATTTTAGATCTAGAAGAATGTTTATTTGGTGCTGTGCTCACTGCTCTACACTGAGTATCTGTTTCCCCTTGAATTCCTGGGTTGAATCCTTAACTTCCAAATTATTTTAATGATAATTAGTAGAAAAAAAGAAATTGGATAGGTAAACTAAGATAGTTTACCACAATACGAACACTGAAAAAATAAAATTTCCCTAGCTAAAAGAAGCACTGGTAAATTGTGAAGGATGATCAAGGATATAGAAAACATGGATCAAGGAAAATACTTCAAAAATAAATAGGCTCATCTGTAATACTGCAATTTGTAGCAAGTTGTTGAATTAGTGAAGGGAATTCACACTTGTTCTTAAAAAGCTTTGTCAAGTCCTCCCTTTAAGGGAAAATACAACTAGCCATGATAATGAGTTGGTAAACTTTTGATATTTATTTTCTAAGGGGTATACATTTCCAAGATGGTAAATGTTATATATTTGTAATAGAAGAAATGGCATAAACTGTTAATATGTTTTGAAGGACAAAAAAAAATGAGTACTAGACCACAAAATGTGAATTTACCCATATTACATTAGGGAAATGATTCTGGCTTACATTATGAGCAGACTAAGCTTGTATTCCATAGTTGGCATTTTCTTGGGCTGCCAGAAAGCATTTTATCACTTGTCATGTCCCACATATGAAGCAGGAAGATGAGGAGAAGTAAGAGAGGGTTCAGTTGAGGAAAGACCTCACAGGCTGAGATTCCAGAGAGACAGGATCTAAGAACAGTGATGGCACAATGTGTGCTCAGCAGCTCCGATGAGCTATCAAAGGTAAAACACGTGCTGCTGATGGGTGGTTGGGGGGGAGAAGCACAGGGCAAGAGAGGGCCATTTCACAATTCCTACATTAGCACTTCATGGCTGCCATTGAGTTTAAGATCACAGTAACACAGCATATTTGATGATCCTGTTGGCTAGTCTGGGTCAACCTGAACCAAGCCAGGCGCTATGGAAAAGGGAATCTCCACTAAAGAATTTCCTTTACCCCAGTGTCTGTGGCTATGTTTATAGGGCAGTTGCTTTATTATTAACTGATGTGGGGGCCCAGCCTAGTGTGGGCACCGACCTTCCTAGTTAGGTGGGCCTAGGCTATATGAGAAAAGTTGCTAAGCATGCCAGAGAAGGAAGCCAGGAGTCACTGTTCTCCATGCCCTTTGCTTCAGTCCCCACTTCCATGCCTTGGCTTCCCTGTGACAGGAGAGTGTGAACAGAAAGTGCAAGCATCACTTTTCTTTCTCAAGATACTTTTGATGATATTGTTTACATCATAACAGAAACCAAACCAGAAAAGAGGTCAACCGTGGGTCTTTGTTCATTTGATATATGACTGCTCTGCTTTGGCTTTGAATTTAGAAAATTATGGGTACAGTCATTCTAAACAAAATGTGTGTGCATGCTCATCAGTGTTTTCTTTATTTTCTCTTATCACATTGGCTGGCTTGAAAAATAGATGAAGAGTCTACATCCTCAAATAAGTGAGAAACATTATTTGGGAATATGAATTTTGATAGTTGAATCAGTTAAGAGGGTTTTCTATGGCATGTTACTGTGAGTAAATCCACAGACAAGGAGGCAACTAATGTGACACATTTTGAAAACTTGAGAAGTTATGCAATGAATGTAAATAACTATGCTAAAGAGTGTAGGAAAAGTATTTATGTTACATAACTGCACGCATAGCTCATGCAATTTCACGTGGCAAAGCTGGTGCACACTTGTTATATCTGAGACACTAAAGCATGAGTAGAGAGTATGTTTGGAATCTACTATAGCTTCCTATCACCTTTAACTGAAAGGCTCTTTTGAAGAACAAAACTAACAGAATGAATATATTTTTATATATAATGTTTTATTTATACGCACATACACACATATGTAATATGTATTATATACTTAGGGTTTCTAGTGGTGCAACAAAACACCCTGACCAAAAAGAAGTCTGGGAGGAAAGGGTTTACTCAGCTTACACTTCCACATTGCTGTTCCTAAACAAAGGAAGTCAGGACAGGGACTCAAGCAGGAGCAGATGAAGAGGCCGTGAGCAGTGCTGGTTATTGGCTTGCTCTGTGTGACTTTTTCATCCTGCTTTCTTATAGAAGCTGGGACCACCAGCTCAGGGAAGGCTCTACCCTCCATAGGCCATTGATCCCACCTTTCCCATTGATAACTAATTGAGAAAATGCCTTACAGCTGGATCTCATGGAGGCATTTTATCAGTGGAGGCTCCTTTCTCTCTTATGGCTCTGTTTGTGTCAAGTTGATGCAAAATCAGCCAGTACAATGTGTGTGTGTGTGTGTGTGTGTGTGTGTGTGTGTAATATGTGGTTTCTATCTATATATGCATATATAAGTAAATATATATGGATTTATTAGGGTGGCTTACAGACTGTGCTCCACTTACTCCAAAAATGGCTATCTCCCAACAGAAAGTTCAAAAATCCTGTAGTTACTTAATCCATTAAGCATCTCTGAATCCCAAAGTAGTAGCTTCTAATACCAGTGAAGAAAACCAGAGCCTCGTTCTTCTGTGCCCTTTTCCACAAGGTGCAGACGATTTAAGGTAGCTCTTCCCACCTCAAAGATGTGGATTTATGGTGGGTATTCCCAAGTTAATTGATTTAATTAAGAAACTCACCCTCAGGGGCGTACACCTTGGGTTTTAGTTAATTGCAGATACAGTCAAGTTGACAAGCAAGAACAGCCATCCCGCTTCACTTGCCTTAACGTTATCATTTGAGAAGAGGTTTACGATATTCTCATTGACATTTTATAGGCATTTTGGTTATGAAAAGCCCATTTATTTGTATGTGTGTGTGTGTCTGCCTGCCTGAGTTCATGTGAATCACATGTATGTAGGAACATGCAGACGTGGTTGTGGGCTGTCATCTGGGTACTGAGAACCAAAACTGGGTCCTCTGTGAGAGAGGACCCTCCTCAGCTGCTGACCACCTCTAATATTTTGGTTTCTAATTTATTCTTTCCAGATTGAAACTAGAAAGAATTTTAAAATAAATATTTATAGTTTAATAAAGTTACCATTAATTTAACCTTACCATTCAATAGAGCGGCATCATTGGCTTTCTAAAGCCATAGCCCCATTTTTCATTAACTTATAATAGCAAACGTATTTAAATTATTTGTTGGCAAAGAAGAAAAGCTGTTCAAACTTTATTTTTAGCTACTACTTCTGCACATGCATTACAAAACAGACAAATGACTTTGATTTATTTCACGGAAGGAAGAAAATCATCAATATTTATGTACCCGTTTTTCTTTTAACTGTCTATAGCACTTTCTTTCCACAGTAACCTTAAATAACTTAAAAAATCTTTTCAAACTCAGGAGACATTATGTTGGGTACATAATCTAGTAACAAAAATAAATAAATATTATAAGATCCTCCTTACATTGATTCCTGGAGCAATCAGATTAACAGAAGTAGAATTAGAATGGTGATTAGGAATGTTTGAGGTAAGAAGCAATGGAAATGAAGAAATAAGTAACCTTTTAGCCCGACAATGCTAGTTCAGTGCTAACTAATATCCTGCCACAATAAAACTACAATCTAAATGAAAAATAAAGATGTGTACAAATTACTAGGTGTAGATCTGAAAGACAGGTTAATTTCTTTCTTATTTTTTAAGATTTATTTATTATGTATACAATGTTCTGTCTGCATGTACACCTGCACACCAGAAGAGGGCAGCAGATATCATTTCAGATGGTTGTGAGCCACCATGTGGTTGCTGGGAAATTAACTCAGGACCTCTGGAAGAGCAGCCAGTGTCCTTAACTTCTGAGCCATCTCTCCAGCCCCAGACTACCCTTATCATGGTAATAAATGTTTTAGACATCAACAGAGTGATTTGAAATAATTCATCTTTCATATAATTTATAAATGAATTTATATAATAATCAAGTGTATCCTTGTTATAGGTTCCAAATCTTTTACCGAGTAACTTTGCTATTTTAGGAGGAATCGTTGATAAGGATCTTCGTCACTACCTCAACTTAAGATTTCAGAAGGGTTCTGTTGACCACGAGCTGCAGCAAATCATCCGTGACAACCTCTACCTCCGCACAGTGCCGTGTGAGTACCATGGCCGACATTCTTTTCTTCCTGTGATAAGCAGATAAATGTTCAGCTATATACTTATCATTTAAAAGGAAAATTCTGAAACATAGATATTTATGGACAATTGGAACTGGAATCAGATGTGAGATATGAAACTACAAATGCAAACGCTTGGAACTGCGCGTTTGTGTTGTATGATAGTTATACATAAATATATGGCTTTTAAGCTATAAAATATATCTTAGTTACACTGCTCACATTAGTACTTATAATACTGATCCCAGACCAGACCTTCATTAATTCTTGAATCATGACTGAGGCAGAACTCCACGGACTTCTACAAATTCTTTGGTTAAACCATAGTGAATGGAACCTGCATGGTAGATTTTGCAACAAGGAGACCTACAAGCATAAAATAATGGTACTATGAAACACATATGTAGCATGTTCCATTACTCTGGGGAAATGATGGTGGTATACACTGGCTTAGGCTTTTATATGCAGCCTCCAGAAACTCCTTTAAAGGAGAAGAGTTAGTATACTGGCATGATTTATAAAACAACCTCTGCATCCCTCTTCCTGCTTTTTTTTACATTCTCCTATTAATGTTAGGAAAAAGGAATTCTGGCTCCAATCCTAAATGCTGTATGGATATTAAAATCCACTTCCTTCAAGTAAGACATTTTGACTGCCAAAAACTATCCTGTTCTCTAGAAATTGTGATCCGTTGATGTTGTGTGATTTGGATTTTGTTTAGTTATGCCCTAATCATAAATAAACTCAAAACTATGAGTTCTGGTTGCTTTAAAATTAGCGGGAAACCTTGATTTAGAATAAATCAAGGAAATAAGACAAAACTGATACACATGGCTGAATCACAGCATTTTGAAAGTGATACAAATAAAAGCTTATATCAAAACACATAACCATGCAAAGGTGAACCAGAAACCACCTAGCTCTTTTAATCAATATTCATTTGGGGATGGGTGGAAAAACTTGTCATTGTCACTCAGTATTGAATAACCATCAAAATAATGTCACAGTGTATTTATCACCCATTACTAAGTAAAAACACTTGCTAATTGACATCTTGTTGGTCAGAATGATTCCTATTCAATGTGTTTTTAAGTGAATAGACATTGGACTCTTGCTTTGAAACTTCATGCCGATAAAAGTACACCCTTAAACTTGTGAGTCTGACATTGGAGTGACGGGCAAGAGATGGATTAAGGTGACTGAACTGCTTATGAGGTAACAGGTGGACGGGTTTTCAAAGCCTTGATGCTGTCAGTGCATCTAGGTGAATTTATCTTTTGTGACAAGAAAGAGAGGAGACCTGAAATACTAAATAAAGAGTCCAGGTGCTTTGTTATGTTAAAAGCTGAAGGAAACAGATAAGAGGCTGACATCAGGGATCCTTGTAGTCCTTGCTAGGATGATGGCATAAATAAGAAAATCTTAATTAAATATAATGATAATGGGAGGAATTTGGCTTTAGCTAATTAACTTTTTAGAGCATCTTTCTTTAGAGTATCAAGGAAAGACTATGAAGGAGAAATAAATATAAGGGTAAAATAACAAGAATTATGCGTAAACCTAGAGAGCACAAGATGTGATTTTGGTTCAAGGTCTTGAATTCAATTAGAAATCCTTGGGTAATGCCTGCAAAGGAGATAATTAGAAGCTCATTGGATCTGAATATTATCAGGAAACAATTGTTCTTTGATTTTGCAGCCATCACTCCTAATAGCTAATGCCAATAACACCATTTGCCAACACTGCTTTTAATTTGGCATAATAGTCATAAGGCATCTGATAAAAGATGCTTCTGATTTGTACTATTAAAAATTGCTTTCACACTGAGGACCAGCCCTGGACAGTCTGTCTCCTTCACTCATTATATCTTTTAATGAAGTACTCAGACATTCTCAGAGAGTATGCAATAACTTGCACTAGCAGTGCGAAAAAAAATCCCACCATTGCTTAGAAATGTGCAAGTGTACTCAGCCCATCTATTGGCATTCATTTTTGAATCTCATTTCCTATACATTTTCCTTGGACAAGGCAGTCTCATTATTTGAATGAACCCAACAGAGTAAAAAGAGAATATGCTGTTAATAGTTGTACATACATCTATCATTGTGCATATTGTCACCTCTTGTTTAACCTGAACAGCAGCACTAGGAATAGGCCCTTGACAAGTACATAGCAACACAAGTATAATCATGTGAGGCTGGTCAGTATTTTTCTTCACAAAATAAGGTCTAACCCAGTCACTCTGATTCCTCCGTGGACTGTCCCAACAACTGCAACTAGAAGAAAAGGAGGGCCAAATCCTAGAGCCAGTCATTTTTAGTGCTCCGTGTGTATGTATGGAAGGGCCCTGGGGTTATGGGTCCACACATTCCTCATGTCACTCATACTCTTAGTCAAACTCAATTGTAAGTAATTGGGCAATCTGCACATCTAAAGAGGTCTGTATCATGCTATGGTCACATTCTGAGCTCATCAAGAGAAGGAGGAAGGTACACCTGGGTCTCTACTGGGCTTTAATTATAAATAATATGGAATCCCATTAATTGGTTTGCAGAACCAAGGGTTGCTTGTACTAAGCCTTTTGATTTAGTTTTCTTAGACCCTTATCTCAGTTGTTTTTTTTTTTGTTGTTGTTGTTGTTTGTTTTTATTTTTGATTTTTTACTTTTTTACAATTTATTCATTTTATATACCGATTGTAGCCTCCTCCAGGTCCCACCCTCTCTCCCCTTTTCCCCATCCCCTTCCCGTAGTCCACTGAAAGGGGGAGTTCTCCTCCCCTCCTATCTGACCCTAGCCTATTTGGTCTCCTCAGGATTGGCTGCATTCTCTTCCTCTATGGTAGGCTAAGGCCGCATCGCCAGGGGCAAGTGATCAAAGAGCAGGCAACCACGTTCACAACAGAGCCCCTCCTCCCCTCACTAGGGAACCCACATGGAGACTGAGCCACCAATCAGCCACATCTCAGCAGGGAGTCTAGGTCCTCTCTCCATGCGTGGTCCTCAGTTGGTGCATCAGTCTCCGTAGCCCCACCCCCCACCCCCAAGCCCAGATTTGTTGGCATTGTTGGTCTCCTTGTGGAGCTCCTGTCCCCTCCGGGTGCTTCTATCTCCCCCTTTTCCATAAGGCTCCCTGTCCTCTGCCCAAAGTTAGGCTGTGAGTCTCAACATCTACTTCGATCCCCTGTCCGGTGCAGCCTTTCAGATCACCTCTATGGTAGGCTCCCATCCTTTTTCCTCTCTTGCACCTCTTCTGGTGTCTATCCTGTTTGCCATTTTGAATGAGATTTAAGCATCCTCCCTGGGGTCCTCCTTGTTGTTTAGCTTATTCAGGTCTGCAGATTTTAGTATGGGTATCTTATATTATATGGATATTAGCCATATAATTCTTTTTTCACGGGGGTGGGTTGGGGAGAGGATCTTTATTAAGAGATGCTTGAGTCTCAAGTCTGCTAGAATTGGAAATGTGGTAACCGCAATTGCCCCCTGGTTTTCTCATGCCTTCTGTCTTAGTGGAAGGCAGGAAGCCAGCTCCTTTAAGCACAGTCAAAGCAGCTAGGCCAGTTGGGGTAAGGAGAGGGGAGCAGAAAAGAACCCAGCCCCGGCTATGCTCTGCTTCCTGCCTGAAGGATGGCACAGGGGTAGCCCTGGCCAGAGCTCATTGGCACCCCTTATCCCAGCACAGCATCCAAGGGCACAAAGCACAGTGGCTGAACTGGTGGAGAAGGGATAACTGCTAGCATACAGCCAGCCAGACCACACCCTAAGCGGCCCGCAAGCTGAGCAACAGCAGAAAGTAAATGGGGCCCTGGAGTGTGCAGGCCCTGCTCTGCGGTACTGGCCATTTCAGGCTTTCCTTTCCTAAGATTCCCTCACAGTTGGCTCCAGAGCTGCCCTCTCTCCCATGGGAGACAGGACAGGGAGTCCTTGAGGATGGCGGGGTCTGCAGAGAACCATGCAGACACTCACTATCTCCCAACTCTTCCCTGAGAGCTGGGGGGTCCAAACCCCAGCCCCACCCACCTTCAATCTTGGGTGAGGACGGGACCTTTCTGGCATCCTTTCCTCTCACAGTTCAGGAAATGCAGACCTCATCCCTGCCCCTGCCCCTGCCCCTGCCCCTGCCCCTGCCCCTGCCCCTGCCCCTGCCCCTGCCCCTGCCCCTGCCCCTGCCCCTGCCCCTGCCCCTGCCCCTGCCCCTGCCCCTGCCCCTGCCCCTGCCCCTGCCCCTGCCCCTGCCCCTGCCCCTGCCCCTGCCCCTGCCCCTGCCCCTGCCCCTGCTCCTGCCCCTGGAAAAGAAGCTATACTCTAGTCATGGAGGCACGATTGTTTTACGTGCAGTATGTGAGTACAAACAGCTTCAGACAACGTCCCTGGTGCCGTCAGTTCACAATCCAGTCCAATCTGATCACAAATGAAAGGTCTCTACGAATCAGTTAGATATTTTGTGTAGAGCCTAAAACAGTCTCGCACTTTTATACGTTAAAGACCACTTTTAGATGCTTCTTGTTGCTAATTATACAACTAATAGAGGCCTATTTAGAAAGTAGACAGTCTCTTCATCACAGCATGGTGATATCATCCTTGGGACAACATAGGTTCAAAAGCATATGTTGAAGGTGGTAGAATAAATACCCCAAAATGTTCAACTCGTTTCCTGGTGTTTGGAGAAAATGGAGCTTAGTTTGGTTTTAATATTCTACAGGGTATAATATTCTACATATTTAACTTTGAGACTAATAAACCACTGGTTAATCTCACCACGCTTCTTAAATAAGAGAAAGCAAGCACTGAAACTTATTGATGATGTTTCTGTCTTTTTTTCCTCTCTGATGTTTATTAAACACAAACAAACTTGGATAGAAGCATGGATGCAGAGATGTTTCATATTCTTTTCCCCTATTGTACCACATGATGTGAAGAATGGTTTTACTGGCCAATTTCTAAAGCTACAAAAGTGAACTGGAAGGTATTAGAGGCTATTCCTTTCTCTCAAGGTAACACCTTGCTTGTTCAGATGGTTTTAAAGGGAAATACTTTAATTTTATTTGACATGTGTTTTACTAATACATACTAAGTAAAAGACAAATTAGTAAAGCTAAAATAACAACTATTACATAAAACAAAATAGGATTAAGTATATAGACATATATATATATATATATATGAAAGAAATTATTTTTATGGAAGATTTGACAAAGGCATAAATCACAATGATGTTTCCACATATTTAAGTGGCTTGTTTGTAAAGCTAAGCCATGCTAAAAAGAACTGTCAAAAATACAATTGCATGAGTTTAGTTTGATATTTTCAGGCATATGACAAATTGCCTTTCACAGAGCAGATGCAAGCTTTATAAAAGTTTGAAAAAGTGATCTGTTAAGAGAAATCACCAATACAACAAAAATGGCAGTTATACAGTATAGCACCCCCTTTGCTTCCCTCATATATGAGGGAAGCTAAGATGTGTTTGGCTGCTCATGAAATATGGGAATTGTGAGACAGGGTCAGAGCTCTCTAGTGTACTGGATGAAGAGAAATTTCTTGTTACACAAGCCAATTTTTTTACACTTTAATTTTCTTTTACACTTTTTGATTTTAAATGTACAAATATAAGCTGCTGAATGAGGTCATATTTTCTGTAGGTACTTATAAATGTTTTTAATTACCCAAGTCTTAATTGTAAACATGATTCCCACAGAAATCTTATTCCACGTGATAGCAACCTAAAAATAACATTAGCAAAAAGACACGACCATTGTTTTTGTTTTTCAGTGAAAGGAATTTCATTTCGTTGAAAATGACCAAGGATATGACTAAATTCTCAGTGTATCCTTCAGTAGCTTATGCCTGACCGTTGCAATCATTGTGGTAAACTGAGCAAAATCTAGACATGCAAGAATCGGGGTGGAATCATCCAATTCCACTGAATTTTAATCCAACTATACTCCAACTAATTTTCATTAGAAATCTGTTTCAACATTTTTATTTTCTCAAATAAGGCTCATAAATTTAGACCATCTTATTTAAAGTTGCTTTTAGAGTGTAAATCATATTCCTTCACAATTATTTCAGATTAACTTGCCAGATTTTTGTTCTTTGAAAAAGGAATTTATTTTTAAAAACAGACTAATTGCATGTGGCACTAAGTGTTTAAAATTGAGCATTATTGCTGAATAAATGTGGCTATTAGCATCTGGGACCAAGAGGGAAGGAAATCTATAAACAAGTGCAAATAGATTTCTTGAGAAATTCATATTCTGTCCTGGAAGTGATAAAGGAGAAATTCAAAAGCACTAGCAGGTGCTGCAAAGCATCTATTCGTTTTCTCGCTGAGATGGACACCTGTCTAGTGTATTATGTAAACATACGTTTTAATTTTACAGAGAGGCAAATTAGGCTTAATCACACTTTCTGAGAATATAAAGACTTAGTCATAGGTCATATACATGAATGTATTTGTGTGACTTCTGAGGCTATGTGAGCAGATAAGCAATGATAACAAACTAAACACATGATTCCATCCACACTCCTACTGAACCACCCAGTTTATTGGAGTTGCTCACAGAAGCCTGGATAACTCAAAGACAGTTGTATCACTGAGGTGGGAGAGGAACCTCTGCCATGGATGATGACTGGCTGAAGTTGAATCCCTGTAGCTAGACCAATTGAATACTCTCTCCTTCCCAGTAATTGTCAATTATATAATTGAGGACAGAAGAGTTACAGGTCTTATATGCTTCAGTTACTTCCTGAGCCTTATAAATTGAACTTAGTTTCTGAGTTTACTTAATCTCTTTTCTAACACTATGGGGGGGATATTTAATATTTTAATAAGAGAAAAAAGTCTTAGGCAGCAATTCCATGATTATTTTTCTTCTTGTCATCGAATAAAACAAATCTCTTCTTTGTTAGCATGTAATTTATTGGTTTTGTTATGGGATATATTCTGCATGTGAGAAATTCATAATTTAATTCTATTAACCCTTAATTTAAATATTAGATTAAGAGTCTTACCTGGAGTATAAAGTGAAAGAATATTTGAAGTGATTCCATTGACTTATCTACTCGGTACCACAAAGCTTCAGTATTTAAATAAAGGAATACACCTAGCACTAAAGAAAAGCAATAAATGCTAAGAGTGAAATTTTACTGATTGTGCCAACCAAATGAAAATTAATTTGCCTTATCTACATTAATTTCTTTCTCTTTCTGTGGTGTGACTTTTTCATGTAGTTTGCCTAGATCTCCTTACTCACTGGAAAAGATACAGAGACTCTTCCAGACCATGTAGGTCATTAACGTGGCGGGTAGGTGGAATACACAGTCTTGAACTTCAAATATTCATAACTACTGCTCTCAGAATAAGCGGATGTGAGTGTTTAGTGCAGTTTATATTGTCCCAGAAAGCTGATCATCACGTTCATTAAAAAGTAGCCTCCTTTGGGAAACCAATAGCTTACTCCTTGAATGTTTCAACCTCTTAGCCCTGGAGGTTGTGCTGGAATATAAGCTCAACAATGTCTTATTTATACTCCATATTGATTTTTTTAAGTTAAGACTATTAAATCAGACCTACCCAAGTTTCAGGGTCAGTGAATTCAACCCATGCCATAGGGTGATTATGTAAGTAGCAGACAGATGACAGTATGCAGACAAGACTTGAAGACTGTGGACTGTAGCAGGACCATCAGTGTCTACTCCAAGCAAACCTGGAAAAAAAAATGGTGATCAAGAAATACTCATTACAGTTACTGCTGTTTTACTAACAAGTACAGTAGTCAAGACTTATATGTGACATTGCAATTTATCATTGAGCTGTATAGAAAGGAGCAGTAACCCTTGCCTCTATTTCCTTTTCATCATAGAACTATGGGGGGTGGAGAACTCATCATAAAAGGGCCACTGTTGGAGAGGTTCTGCTCCTAACTACCCACAGGACTTTGGCAAAGCCTTTGTGCCCAAAAGGAAGAAAGTAACGGACTGAAATGAAGTGAAATGTTTCTTTATGTTCCATCTAAAATTCTGTAGTTTTTGGATTCTGCTGGCTTTCTTTATCATTATTCAAATCTGTTCTTTAAATTGACTAAATTATTCCATGGTTGAAATGCCCTTGATATCAAGCAAGTGTAAACAGCTCATGGAATTTGAAGATATATCAAATGCAGCAGACACTTCAGGGGAAAATAAAGAGTGAGATTTAAATTAAGTGCAGTTCCGGATAAAAAGCAGTGATGCGTGTACTTTCAAATTTTTCCATGAATGTCAAGTTAAAGATACCATCATATATTTGTCGTTCCTTGAAATTTACCTTTACTATTCGTGAAACTCTGAAATTTGGTCCAGTCCCAGTAAATGGATAAGAAAATAAACATAATGAGAAATACAAAGGTTGTTAAGGTGCTCTCCTCCTTTGAATGTGTAATGCGTTGAGATGTGGCACAAAGATTTCTGAACCGTGAGGTGTATTGATATGAAAATCTGATTGCTATACTGTGATAAGATGTTTAACATGAAATATAATGTCTTCAAATGTTGAACTTTCATAAATGTCACTCACATGACTGAATGGTCATGCTTGGAGGGCAAAATGGATCAAGCTAATAGGAAACTAAATCAATCCTTAGGGCAGGCAAAGGGGGAGTTAATATGACCTGGAGAGGACAGGAGCTCCACAAGGACCAAATATATCTGGGCACAGAGGTCTTTTCTGAGACTGTTTCACCAACCAAGGACCATGAATGGATGTAACCTAGAATCTCTGCTCAAATGTAGCCCAAGGTAGCTCAGTATCCAAGTGGATACCCTAATAAGGGGAACAGGGACTATTTCTGACATGAACTCAATGGTGGGCTCCTTGCCCTCCCTGCCACCAAGGGAGGAGCAGCCCTGCTAACCCACGTAGGAGGACTTTGCACCCAGCCCTGAAGATACCAGGATGAGATGAAAAGGGAGGAAGTCCTCCCCTATCAGTGGACTTGGAAAGGGGCAGGAAAGAGATGAGGGAGAAGGGTGGGGTTGGAAGGGAAAGAGGGAGCAGGATACAGCAGGGATACAAAGTTAACAAACTGTAACTAATATTAAAAAAATTTAAAAATAAATAAAATAAAAGAATTTAGGAGAGTGTTATGGTTTCTCACAAGGGATAATTAAATGTTGAGTCTAATGTAGGATCAACCAACAATTCAATTAAAAACTTTACAAGGTACCAGGCCACAGAAGATGACAATGCAGCCACTCCTGATGTGATCTGATAGACTAAGATCTGAAGGAAGGAGAGGAGGACCTCCCCTATCAGTGGACTTGGGGAGGGGCATGCGTGAAGAAGGGAGAGGGACGGTGGGACCAAGAGGGGAGGAGGGAGGGGCTTATGGGGGGATACAAAGTGAATAAAGTGTAATTAATAAAATAAAATTAAATTAAAAAAAAAACTTTACAAGGATCTTACCGTTTTAGACATGTCAAAATGGGGAATGGGAGTGTGTCCCCATTCCTACTCAGCTACACTATTACCTTCAGACTTTACCTACATAAGGACCAGCTTTCAGTGAAGTTTCTTCATACACAAATAAGTCACCAGATACCTGCACAAGTTCCATGGGAGTGGCGGTAGATTTGAGTGAGTGATGCTCAACACACACTAGCAATAGCTTCTTTACTCTTCCTCCAAATACATGACAGAAGCAGACAACAAATCTAACCTGTTTGCCCCCTGTCCTCTCCCATTTGGGTAGAAGTCTCTTCTAACTGGCTGACAGTGATGAAAAAATGTTGAGATGATTAAGGGTCATTCATAGCTGTAGAAATCTTAGACTTCATGTCCTGCATTCAATACAAGTCAGTTTTTAATCCTAACCTGGCCCTCCTAATTGGCCATTAATCAGTCAAATTCTAAATTCTTTTCTATTTATCATGTCATTGGCAGATAAGTATAAGTGAAGTATAAGATATTGATGGGGGAAGAAACATCTTAATTGATGATATATTTCATTCCTGTATTTATACAGAAAAAGAATTAATATATAAAAGAATCTATATTATCTAAAAGGTTTTTTTTTAATTTTATGAACTTTACTTATAAAAACTTAGCTCTATAAACTTTAATTCTCTGAATTCTTGCATAAAATTATAATGGGTAAAATGTTATAAATAGGTATTTTCGAGGTTCCTAGTTCCTCACATTCGAATTTCATAAAAGCATTTCTTTTGTTAATCATGTTAGCAGTGATACAAGATGGAAAGAAAGAAAGGACTTAACACCTAAAAACAGCCATATCTAAGCATATTATGTAGTTTTATTTTAGGAAAAAGGCATCGCCCTAAATACCCGTGCCCAAATTCTTAAAGGCGTTAAAACACAAAATAATGACAGGATATTATTTATGCGGATTAGTGTTTCCATAAGAGCAGTAAATTATTATGTGAATACTAATAAAAATAATTCACATGGATTGGATGTGTTTCGATGGCTGTTTTCCAGTCACCTCAGCAATATCATTCACCCAAAGGCCACAGTGAAGGCTTCAGACATTATTGAACAGTGGCATGACTCTTCCCTTTCTTCCATGGAGGACAATGAAACAGAAGCAACAGGGACATTTACCCAAAGTCCTGAAATGTGTCTTCCTTTGAAGAAAAGGATCTCTTCAAGTCCATGTGGCTGTCTTTGCACATGCTTGGCAGTTACTTGTGGCTCAGTATCATAGCATCTCAAATGTAGGCAGCTGCCCTAGCTCTCTTTGACCGTAGTTCTCTAGGGATCTCCCCTTCATTGGAAACACATAGAACCTATTAACTCAATTTTTCTCCTACCTGACTGTCCCAACTACCTATTTTCTGGGGTAATATCCCAATTCTGTCTTAAGAGTTTCAGATTTAGATGTGCAAACTAGTGTTCAGTGAGCAACTTAGACCGTTGAAAAGTCAGTGAGTATGGAGCCAAGCTGACTCTATTTTTATTGTTTCCATTCATTCTATAAAGAAAACCAGCGTAAATAATGTATCATACAAGGTTTAGACTAGGAAATAAAACAATGCTAGGTGGTCTAACGAGGAAGACAGTTAGGAAATTAGTTGTTTAGAAATCACCAGAATCAATCGAGAGAGTCGAGACTAGGAATTATTATTCCTCCAGAGCACTAACCACAATGCATAGCTACCAAGAATGGTTGGCCTCTACTAAGAAAACAACTGCCTCTGAGGCCTGCAGCTAAGTTCCGGAAACCCGAGGCTGAGATGGACATTTTACCAGGGTGGCCGCAATTACCTCCAGTGCCTCTTGACTGTTATCAGCCAGCGGAATGGATACCACCGTTGCTGCTGAAAACATCAGACATCTGACGGTGTCTGGTCTGAGCTAAAATATAACCTTTGACTGTGTTTCCTTTTGATAACTACTTAGACATACCCTAACAGTAGTGCATCTTAATTTTATTACGTAGTTGAAGACTAATTTTTAAATTCCCTGTTTCGGGAATCTATAATTAAATCCTTATAATATAAAGAACTATCAGACACAGAGCAGTTGTTAGGTTTTCACCTTCCTGCTGTGCTGAGTGTCCGGTGATTACATTGTGCTAACTGGTTTCAGGCTACCGGAGAACTGTGTTTGTTCTTTAGAAGGTAGTAATACCTTTAGAGTAACACTGCACTCTGGAACTGTCCCGCTCTGCTAACGGAGTGAGACATTTTAAATTTGCGTCAGAGTCTTTGTTCATTCCTATTCGCGACTTCATTGTTTAAAAGTATGAATGTGACAGTAACAAAATTTAGTTCATAATCATATTTCTCACATGAGAAATCAATTGACAGAAAATGCTTTTTAGAACATTATTTGAATTTTAAAGCAAGAAAAGGAAACTTAATTAAAACTGAGGAGTTGAATATATTATTTGAAGCACTACAGAAAATTAATTACATTTGCAAAGGAAAAAGATGCTTTTAGCACTGAGCAGAACAATGTCTGAGATCATAGGTCAATCTCAGCAGCTTTTCGTGGGTCCCCAAATCACTTTTGTGTGTAAAAGTTCATTAGTGAATTATGCTAGAAATCTTTGGGAAGATTTATTTAAATACACATACAGCTAATTCTTGGTAACATACATTTGAAAACCTCATATTTAAGACAACATGCTGACATAACAGCAGTGTGGGGAAAAGACACTTGGTTTTTAGTATAAACAAAGAAAAGATGCAATTTCAGTTATCTCCTCAGTATTATTCTCTCTAGGAATATGGTAATCTTCATAAAAACTTATCATCCAGATTCATCAGTTGTAATATTGTGGTTGTCATTTTAAATTGTCATTAATGTACTTAATAACTTGTTAAATTTATAGAGATTAAAATGTATAAAGTTTTATATATTATAATTAATTTTATTTAGTTCTGCTAGCCGTGAGAGCAACTAAGAACTTATGACTGGCTGAGTAAAGAGAATGTTAATATATATGACACACTCTCTAGGAGTTTATTCAAATCTTTGTAAACTAGATAGCATTATTGTTATTTTAGAGCTGAGCAAATAGAATATTTAAAGCAAAGGAAGATAAAATATCTTACTTCTAGCCCACTTTTCCACAAAACTCCCTCCTCCTCATCCAATGTTTTTCTATGAATCTCAACAACTGTTTTTAACCATTGCTGGGTAGAGCCTCTCAGAAGAGAATTCTAATAGACTCCTGCCTGCAGGCTTAGTAGAGTATAATTCATAGTGTTAGCAGTTGGCACTCCCCATAGGGTGGGTCTTTGGTTGTGCCAGGAATTGGTTGGGCATTCCCTCTATCTCTGCTCTGTCTTTATCCCTGCACATGTTATAAGCGGGGTAAAATTTGGGTTAAAGTTTTTGTGGGTGTGTTGGTGTTTCCTCCCTCTGTTAGGACACTTGACTAGTTAAAAGGTGTCCTTTTCCATCCTAAAGGCAAGTTTTAAATCAACCAAAGTTCAGCTGAAAAAGTGACAGGACCCTGAGTCTATTATTGTTGAGACCTAGTGAGTAAATCCTAGGAGGAAGTAATGACTTGAGTACAGAGATGTGGTTTTTCTGTCCCAGGGTGGTAACTTTAGATAGATAGATAGATAGATAGATAGATAGATAGATAGATAGATAGATAGATAGATAGATAGAGAGATAGATAGATGATAGATAGATAGATAGATAGATAGATAGATAGATAGATGATAGATAGCTGATAGATGAATGAGAAATGACAATGCAGGACCTTGAATATTCTGAATATGGCCTTTTATACTTTGCAGCATATTTAACCTAGGTAAGATAAGGCTGACCATATAACATGATAGAGGAAGCTGCTTAGATTTAAAACAGAGCAAGCATTAAAAAAAAAATAGTTCAACCTCACTATAGAACCATCAGACAAATACAAGTGAAAACTACACTGAGATTTCATTCTGTTCCAGACAGAGAATAAGTCTTTAAGAAAACAAATAACATCTCTGACATGAACTCTCTTGCTTTCTCTTTGATAACTTTTCCCTCGTGAGGAGGCCTTACCAGGCCACAGAGAAAGAGGATGCAAGCTGTCCTGAAATGACTTGATAGTCTGGGGTCAGTTGGTAAAGAAAGGAGGTCTCTCCCTTTCTAAGGACCAGGGGACTGGAATTGGGGAAAGAGGAAAGGAGGGTGTGACCTGGAGGAGAAGAGGGAGGGGGCTTTGTCATGATGTAAAATGAATAAACTAATAAAAGAAAATAAACAACAACATGCACTGGGAAGGATGCAGAGAAAATGGAATCTTTTTTTTTTTTATTGTTGCTATTTTTTTTAATGTAACACAGCAAAAACAAACCTTCTGTTACCCATACTCATGAACTGACTTCCAAAATCTGAATAATCTCAAGGAACATTATTTTTAGTTGGAAAAATCAAACAAAAATCTCTTCTGGGAGCTGGAGAGATGGCTCAGAGGTTAAGAGCACTGCTTGCTCTTCCAGAGGTTTTTTTTTTTTTTTTCAATGCAGTTTATTCAGGAACCTTGAACAATCATCTGACCCCGGGGAAAGCCAGCCCACAGCTTAAACAGCCTCTGGGTAGCCAACCCAGGCGTGCCACGGGGGCAATGCAGATAGGTCCACACACATGGAAGCAAGCCAGATCCTCGGCCTTAGCCAAATGTGGAGTTGTTCATGACAGAGAGCACTCACCATCGGGAAGGTGGAAGGCAGAAACCAGCTCCATCTTTAAGGCATAGCATTCCGCAGCTCTCTACAGTTCCCCCTTTTCGTTTTAGACGCATCAGGCAAGAGTAGAGGTCTGATCTCTGATATTAGAAATAAATTGGGACTTTGTACAGATGTTCATTTAGGTGTCATCCACCCAAAGAGCGTCAGACCCGTCCAATACCTTACACACTGCTGGAGGGAACATAAACTAGTTTAGCTTCTGTGGAGGTTAGGATGGTAATTTCTCCTAAACCAAAACTGAGTCAACATGACTGAGACATGCCATGCCCCGGTATTTTATTTGAAGGACTGAATGTCAGGATTCATAGCAGCTTTTATTAATAATAGGTAGAATCTGAAATAACCTAGATGTCCCTCAACTGAGGAATGGATACAGAAAGTGTGGTACATTTACACAACGGAATACTACTCTGCAATTAAGAACAAGGAAATCATGAAATTTGCAGACAAATGGATGGAGCTGGAAAAGATCATCCTGAGTTAGGTAACCTAGAAGCAGAAAGACACGCATGGTATATACTCACTTATATGTGAATATTACCCGTACAATACAGGATAAACATACTAAAATCTATAATCCTAAAGAAAAGAACAACAAGAAGGACCGACCGTAGGGAGGTACTTAATCCTCATTCAGAAGAGCAAACAAGACAGGCATCAGAAATGGGAGAAGACAGGGAACAGGATGGCAGCCTACCACAGAGGGCCTCCACTGAAAGACTCCACTGATCAGGGCACAGCAGCAGATGATGCTGAAACTCTTAGCCAAACTTTGGGAAGACTGCAGGGAATCTTTTGGAAGAAGGAGGAGATAGAAAGACCTGCAGGGAACAGGAGCTCCACATGGAGACCCAAAAAGCCTGGGCCCAGGGGTCTTTCCTGAGACTGATACTCCAACCAAGGACCATGTATGGTGAAGACTAGAACCTCTGCTCGATTGTAGACCATAGGCATCTTAGTTTCCATATGGGTTCCCTATTAAGGGGAACAGGGGCTGTCTCTGACTTGGACTCAGTGGCTAGCTCTTTGATCACCTCTCCATGGGGGAACACCCTTACCAGGCCACAGAGAAAGAGGATGCAGCCAGTCATGATGAGACCTGATAGGCTAGGGTCAGATAGTAGGGAAGGAGGATCTCCCCTATCAATGGACTACAGAAGGGTCATAGGAGGAGAAGAGGGAGAGAGGGTGGGACTAGGAGGAGATGAGGGAGGAGGGTACAGCAGATATACAAAGTGAATAAATTTTAATAAATAATAAATCAATAAAAAAGAAAAATAGGAAAAGAGAAATAAATGTATATCATCAGTATTTGCTCTATTACTATTCACAATTGTGAAAATTTAAAATCAACATCGGTATCCAATGAGAGAGGGATATGTAAATAAAATGTACTATATTAACATACTGGATTGTTTTCAGCCATAAGGAACAATGAAGTTACAGTATTTGCAGAAAAATGTGTAAAACTGGAAGAATCATATTAATTAAGAGAATTAAGCCAGTCACAGAAAGACAAATATAGTGGGGGTTTTTCCTTTGTGGTTCCTAGATATTTTTAATTCTCAGAGATAAATTATTTTGTTTGTTTATTATTTTATTTTTAATTAAAATATAAATTATATCATTTTCCTTTCCCATTTCCAATCCTTCCATATACTCCCTTGTTCCTTCTCTAAATGATGATAATGATGATCTCTTTTTTGTTGTTATTGTTTTTTACGTATACACACACACAGTCACACACACGCTGTTGCTTGGTTCATTTAGTGTTAATTGAATACATATGATTTCAGGGCTGACCCTTTGGTGTTGATAAACCAATCAGGGTCTCATTCTTGGAAGAAAACATGTCTCCCTCTCTTGGTATGTCTTAGTTGCTTATAGCCCTTTTCCCGTTGATGGGGCGCATGAAACTCCACCCTTCCATGTTAACGTATCTGTTGGTGATGCACTTCTTCAGCTTTTGTTTAGGTGGCCATCTTGTTGATTTGTTATGGGTCAAAGTTCTTCTGTCATTTTTAGGAGACACCATCTCATAGCAGAGTCCTCTAGCCCTTAGAATTTTTCCACTCGGGGTGTTCTGTGATGTTTCTTGAGCCCTAGAAAAGGGGTTGGTGTTGTAGATATAGCCATTGGGGCTGGGCATCCCACAATCAGTTGTTCTCTGCATTTTGATTGGTTCTGTGATGTTCTCTGTTTTAAAGAGAAGTGTCTCTGGTGAGTGGTGAAAACTACACTTACCTGTGGGTATACAAATCAATACTTAGGATGCAGTTGGGAATTACACTAGTTTCATAAGGTGGTGGTTGTAGGTTCTCTTCTGAGATCCATGTCCACATTTCCCTAGGTAGCTTCCAGTACCTAGAATAATTACTTTCCTATTGAATAGACCTTACTTCCAATTGGAGAGCTGTTTGTGGTTCCTAAAGTTCACACTGTTTTGTGAAATTATGTACACACACATGAAATGAAAGTAGACATAAATTGGACTATGATAAAAAAAGAAGATAAATAAGCTGCATAAGAACAAAAAGTGGGATATAGATAGGCCTGCAAAATATGAAATTTTAATTTAAAAACAAAGTAAAATAATGAATGAGATCTGCTCCGTTATGTTGAGATACACTGTATATTGAGTCTCTGTGACTCAGTATCATCATTTGTAGGTAAAAATTATACCCATCTCACAGAAGGGGAGGAGGACCTCCCCTATCAGTGGACTTGGGGAGGGGCATGGGAGGAGATGAGAGAGGAAGGGCGGGATTGGGAGGAGATGAGGGAAGGGACTACAGCTGGGATATAAAGTGAATAAACTGTAATTAATAAAAAATAAATAAGTTAAGAAACAGAACAGGAGCCTACCGCAGAGGGCCTCTGAAGGACTACTTAGCACCGTATCAAAGCAGATGCTGACACTCATAACCAAATCTTTGGTAGAGTGCAGGGAAGCATATGATAAAAGGGGGAGTTGGTATGACCAGGAGAGGACAGGAGCTCCACAAGGACAAAATATATCAGGGCATGGGGATCCTCTATGAGACCAAGGACCATGTATGGACATAACCTAGAGCCCCTGCTCAGATGCAGCCCATGGTAGCTCAGTATCCAAGTGGGTTTCCCTAGTAAGGGAAACAGGAACTCTTTCTGACATGAACTCAATGACTGGCTCCTTTACCTCCCACCACCCCCCACCCAAGGGAGGCACAGCCTTGCTAGGCCATAGAGGAGGACATTGCAGCCAGTCCTGAAGATACCTGATAAGCTAGGGTCAGATGGAAGGGGAGGAGGACCTCCCCTTGGTCTTGGAAAAGGAACAGGAAAGAGATGAGGGAGGGAGGGTGGGATTGGGAGGGAATGAAGGAGAGGGCTATGGTTGGGATACAAAATAAATAACCTGTGATCAATATTAAAAAATACAACTTAATAAAAAATAAATAAATAACTTTTTAAAAGGAAGTAAAATGCTTAAGATGCACATCATTGCCTTGCAGAATATGAAGGTTTTATGAATTTTGCCATCATTATAAAAGCCTTTTAAAGAATGGTAAGAGCGCTTGCTTGTTTTGTTGTTGTTTTAATTTAATTTTTCATTTTAAATCCTGATTGTAGCCCCCTCCCTCTTCTCCTCCTGGTCCCAACCCCCTTCCTTATTCTTCAGAAAGGGGGAGCCCTCTTCCCTTATTAACTGACCCCAGACTATCAACTCTCTTCAGGACTTCCTTCATCCTCTTCTGTGGCCTGGCAAGGCTGCCTCACACAGAGAAATGATCAACGAGCAGGTAACAGAGCTCATGTCAGAGACAGCCTCTGGTCCCTTTACTGAGTAACCTGTATGGAGACTGAGTCCCTCAACTGAAGAATGGATAAAGAAACTGTGGCACATCTACACAATTGGATATTCTTCAGCTATTAAAAACAAGGACATTATGAAATTTTGCAGACAAATGGAGGGATCTGGAAAAGATCAACCTGAGTGAGGTAAACCAGACCCAGAAAGATACATATGGTGTATACTCACTTATAAGTGGATATTAGTGACACAGTACAGGATAACCATATCACAATCCACAGACCTAAAGAAGCTAAATAACAAGGGGGACCCTAGGGAGGATGCTTAATTCTCATCCAGAATGGCAAATAGAATAATCACTGGTAGTGGTAGAGGAGCTAGTTTGTTTTTAAAGGGATGGATTCCTTAGAAGCTGGTTCCAGCACTTTTAAATGGAAGGAATTGTCTCCAGGTCCTTGGGATACAGACAGAATATCACCTTGCTGCTAGTTGAACTTGGTACTTCCTAGGTAAAGAATGATAGTTAGAGAAACTTTCTTCCTTTGAGATAAATCATCGGCAAACAAAAGATGAGAATACTGGTGAGAATCACACCTCTAGTGCCTGGCTTCTCATCCTCACCAAAGCTGATCATATCTTGAGATTGGCTAATTTTGTGTGTGTGGTGGGGACTGACCTGCATATTGTTGCATCCATGGGTCCTAGCCATTAGATATCTATGACATCTTCTGAATTGTTACATGAAAAGAGGCATAGTGTCCTTGCCAAGAAGCCAGGCTAAAGGACAAATGTGTCGGGGGCATTTACTTTAACGTAGTAGGTCAGGTACTTTGGGGATTGTCCATGAAATTCTAAGCATTGAAGTTAAAAAAAAAAATCTTACCCACTGAGCTTTAATCTCCCTGGGTACAGTGATGAAAATATCAAACCAAGAATCTCATACTAATTCAGTAAAGGATGTCCCATGAGCAAGACCAATAAAACAGTGTTCTGGGCAAACTGACACTGTTAACTTTGCGCAGCTTTTCGAATAGCAACTGCATTCTATCAGAAACCCATCTGTATAGGCTATGTTTCCACACGGACTTATGCTTACCTGACTAAATGCACTTCATATATATTTATGAGGGGGAGAGTCAGGCTATTTAAAAGAGATTTCTGTGGGATGTGGTTGTATGCATCAAACAAGTTTAATTTGTACGTGTTGGGTTATCACATTAAGATCACTACGTGTTATATCTTTCACAGTTAGAGTTAGTGACTCAATTTTAAATCTTAGGTCATTGTATGAGTAGCTGCCTGATAAAATCCTCCTCATCCTTAAGTCTTAAGTGGACATTTATCCAATGGATGGACAAACAGAAGACATTGGCACGTGTGTGTGCTTGTGTTGGGGGAGTAGACGAATGTTGTCTAACTGTATGGAAATACATGACGTAGTGCCAAGTGAAGCTAGAGAGTCAACATCAGATGACACATCCTGTGGCTTTTTTTTTTTTTTCAATTAGTATAACCTATAGTGAGGACAGAGTGTAAACTTAAATGTCACCTGAGGCTTCAGCCAATTACAGCAGTACCTCTAGCCCTCATATAGTATTGAAAGCAAAAGGAAGGATTCTAGACCAGGTGAAAGATTTTTATATAGATTTGGGCTCTAGGATTCAACAGAAGTGCCCCTACTGTTGAGGGTATATGGGAGGATGAGAGGATGTGTTCTCAGTTAATTATTTCTCGTGATTATTCTCAGTCTGAGGTACTTGGAACAATCTCATATCCATAGTAACTTCTGTGGAAAACCTGTGTTTAGAACTTCTCTTTTCCCTCCTAGCTACATTGCGCAATCAAATCCTCCTTCAACCACGCAGAATAAAACGTCTCACAAATTCCTTTAAGAATCAGCCAAGTAACTCAGAGCTCTTCCCTTGAGAACCATACATGTCTCCTCCTAGTGAACAAGACATCATGGATAATTACAATTCAAAATATTTCTGCAATAAAAATATGGCAGGTGGTTAATCTTTGACTTACATAATTCAATTCATCTAACAACCAAATCTTTGGGGTAAACATGGTTTCTATTTACAGGAGAGATGCAGTAGCAGCAGGACAGCTACTGTTAAACAATATAATTATTGGCGATGTAATGAATCTGGAGGTGCAATCAATGAAACAAAATGTCTCGAGCTGCTTTTTCTGCAAGGAGGATATCCAATCAGATGCCCAAGCATGCTTATTCTGTACATGGCTGGAAATGAACATAGTCCGACCCCTTATGGATTCATCTTACTGTATCTGCAGACAATTCATCTTCTCATCTTCCTGCCATTTGCTTTAGTTCTTGGAATAGTGCACCAATATATTTCAATCTTCATTTTTGTTATCATCTTTGCACTGTGATTTTTGAAGCTCATTTTTCTACCTAGGTCTAAGCCGCTCTTTCCTTTAAGTATACATCTTATCTTTAAGCATATATCTTGAGGACTGTTTTAAATTAGCCAGCCTCAGTAAGACTGTAAAACTTTCTCTGAGGGGAAAAATTGCCAAGTGGTCAAACCATTACTGCCATGGATAGAGACCCATGGTGAATGAAAAATATCTTCAGTAACTACCATGTACAATGACACCATGGTGTAAATTCATCAAAAATATATTGACCCATATCTTTCAACTTTTACAGCTTAGCTTATGGAAAATCAATTAAATATTGGAGAATTGAAAAATTATTCAGGACTTTAATTAATGTGTTTAATTGCAAGATTAAGAAAGTGAGCATATTTCCACACATTTTCTGCATTTGCTCAAAATGAGTCCTGCATCTTCTATTAGCTGATTTTCAAACCTTCCTACATTTAATACCCATAATTTTAATTTTATGCAGATGGATAAAATATTATACTGTATATAAGAATACCCAGATTTCATAAAATTACATTGTTACTCGGTCTGTATTTAGTTTTTTTTAGATATAATCCAATCCTAATTGATCAATGCTAGCCTACAAATATGATGTATTTCTCTATATTTTGTTGTCTTGTTCTCAGTTGAGCTGGAATGTGACATTAGTTCTGTTGGAGAGATGCACCTAGAGGCTTTTATGTGGTTTGTACACTCAAAGATTATGTGCTAGAAATTGGTCCCATTTTGGAGGTATTAAGATGGTCGAAAACTTTAAGGATTGGGATCTGGTAGAGGTAAGAGATTATGAATCTTCTCTTCATGAATGGACCAATGTTTAGTAGTGGATTAGGTCTCATATTAGTGCTTCTCAGAATGAGTTGTTCCAAGACTAGGCCATACCATGTATTTGACCCTTTCCAATCTCTCCCATGATGTTATAATTTAGAGGGCATCACTGCAGCCAGTGTCATGTGTTTGGACCTCTCAGGCACCAAAATCTTAGTGAAATCTGTAACTTAAGAGAGCTGCGGAATGCTATGCCTTAAAGATGGAGCTGGTTTCCGCCTTCCACCTTCCCGATGGTGAGTGCTCTCTGTCACGAACAACTCCACATTTGGCTAAGGCCGAGGATCTGGCTTGCTTCCATGTATGTGGACCTATCTGTAGTGCCCCCGTGGCACGCCTGGGTTGGCTACCCAGAGGCTATTTAAGCTATGGGCTGGCTTTCCCCGGGGTCCGAGGATTGTTCAATGTTCCTGAATAAACTGCATTGAAAAAAAAAAAAAAAAAACAAACCTCTAACTTTTAAAAAATGTAATGTATTTTTATAAATATATCCAGCCTCAGATCTTGTTATATTGACTTTGAGGTAGTAGATAAGCTTCCCATCTTACAGAGCACTTATTCGTCACTTGCTATGCCTGCCAAAAGAGAGACTATCCTTAGCTTATTGAATTTAGGTCAGTCTCAATGTCTGTAATGTGGTACATACATTATTTCAAGGTTCGTTTATTATATCACATTCAAGAGCAATGTTACTCTTCATAATACAAACCAAAGTGCATTTCACAGGAAGATGAATTCCAGGGCAAACTATGATGATCCCTTCCTCCATTTTTGAAGATTGTTAATGGCACCTCCGTTTTTGAAGATTGTTAATGGCAATTAGAACTCTGTTTCTCCTCTGTGTTTGCATGTGTGTCATTATAAAATGCTAGAAACCACAGAGACCATTGCATTGTTTATCAGTATAAAACAAAGTACCCCAACTTGGTATACTACCCATTAATTTTACTTAGAATGATAAAGAAATCAATTAATTTTAATAAAATTCATATTGGCATTCGACACTCCACAGTAGGAACTTCTAAACATGATATATGAGTAAAAGAGAGTATGGAACAAATATTTCTGGCTCTCTGTGAAGTTTTTTTTTTACCTTGATTGCACCCTGAACTGCAAGGCTTTCAGCACCTGGGCAAACCTGTGACCAGAAATGTCAGTTCGTTATGGATTAAAAACAGGTAGCACATTATTTGTTATTCAGCAGTTGGTGATAAAGCTTGAAAGAAAGATAATAATTTTAATCATGCTTCATGCAGTGACTGGCAAGCATGATTATCAACATATACGGAACATAATCAGCATTAAGCTCTCATGTAGGGGCTAGAGTAGTGCTATTAACTTGACATAATCACCATTGTAACTGCATGCTCTCTCCTAAGGCCAGTTAGTGTTAACGTAGGACTCTAGCATTTGGAGCTGTGCTCATTAGCATACCTATGACTATAGTTTCCCCCAACTCGTTAAGGCTATTCTCACTTTCTAATGCCTGAAGTCACAAAGTCAAGTAAAGTTATTAAATAAGGTCTCACCTTCTTGCCTAATGGAAGAAATGCCACGTTTGTCCGTCCAGTACAGACGGTGAGGGGCTTCCATGAAAGCAAACACGCTCCTTGGTTCTACTCTGAGAACTGGCCTTGTCACACACTCAACTTGTTGGCTTCTCATTTGTTCCTGCTTCAGCTCTGGCTTGCCCCACCCTCCTTGGCCTGGTAAGACTGTCTTCCTAGAAGCCTTTTGTCTGTTCTGAAACCCTAACTACTCATACATCAGTATGCACACTATAGTACTTCCTAAATAAAGAGGAAAAAGTGGTATTAACTGATAAGAAAGGTGAGGGGTGTAAAAGCAACTGGCTAGTGTGATAAACAGCTTTATGATGGAAGGCGGATAGCACAGGTGTTTGCATCTGGGCTCAAATGCACTTTTTAAAGTCAAGTCACTTTGTGGGCCTAGGTTTGCTTACGTTGATACTGAAGGCATTACACATCTATAGTTTTCCTGTGCTTTAATAAACTAAATTAGAAGGAACAGTTGGTTAGAATAGACAAGAGCTATATACACACACATATGACTAAGTCTGAGATATCAGAAAATTTTCCTTTGTGTTTATTTAAATAAGGTGATTTTAAATAGCTAGATAACATGCATGAATGTATTTGTGGAAAAGAAAATAAGAATAATGTAGCATTTTACTTTATCTTTCTTATTTCCAAGATAAAGACAATAATTTCATTTATCTTCTTTGTGGCAATGTTAAGATTAATTAGAATTCATAAAAAATTGGATATGAAAAATGTCATTTAATTGTTAAACAGCATTTTTTGAGCTTTTGTTTCTTTAAAGGCATATCTCCACATTAATCTTTGCAAGTATTCTCTGATATCTGTCACAGGATGATCTATAAACACAGTGTGGATGGATGTGACAAAATGAAGTCTGGATTAAGTACTGCTGTCACCATTAGATTGTATGAAGAGACCCCACCTGGGATTTTCTTCATGGATATTGCCACAAGGGTAGCCGATTGAATTATTGACTTCCTATTTCCGATGATGAGGAGTTCTACAAATTAAAATCACGTTATAGATATATACATGCCCAGCAAGCTGTCACAGCCTCTCCTAGTTAATCTACCAAGACTTAAAAGTGTGGAACTGTGTGAGATGAGCACCACTACCACAGGGAAGAAAAATTTTAGACTTAATTTAAACAAAAGTGACTTACTAGTGAGCCATATTGAAGAAAACAGTATCAAAGACTGCTTACAAGTTAAAAAAAAAAAAGACAATTGTACTCAACAAGTTAAGATTATAACTTTATTCAAATGGATGATCCCTTCCACAAACTCAAGTCCCTAACTTCCTACCTAATTTGAGATTTGGGATGGTGATACATCCAGCATTTCTTTTATTATTTGTGGGGGTTTCTTGGCATTTCCATATAATGTTTAAGGTTATGTTACCAATGTTTATGAATAATTGTGTTATATTTGTGATGGGATTTCATTGAGTCTATAGATTGTTCTTGGTAGAATGGTCACTCCATTATATAAGTTCTACTGATCCATGAGCATGGCAAGTAGCCTTTACATCTCCCAATCCCCTTTTCAATCCAGGGTTTGTGAACCATGTAGAGAATTTGTACCAATGTAGAGAATTCTGACTAACTTCCCTTTTGTCAGAGTTGTTAAAGCCATCATCCTGCCTTGAAATTCTTTTTGGCACAGCCACAGACTTGGACACTGGAATGTAAGCCTCTTCAGGCCAGTAGGTGGGGACATTATTACGCCTGTCAATGAGAGAAAATTTTAACTCCCTTATGCATAAAAAGACAAAAAAAATCAAGATAATAAAAAGAATAATATAGAATATATCCAGAGTCAGTGTGTCTGATTTGTTACTGGCTGTGGATGTGCAAATGGCTCTGTCAACTGTAATGCTGAGGAGACATTTGTCATCTTCTTTCTACAAGCATTTAGTCCCATGGGTAAGAGCTTTTAGGGAAAGAAACTGACTTTCCTTTCCCCACATGTCTCTTGGCCTATATTTAACTTAATCAATCCTCTGCCCTATCATTTTATTCATATCATTATTTACTTTCTATGAGTTTAATTATTTGTAAATTTATAGCAACAAAGCAGCAGCTCAATACTTTTTTTTTTTTTTTTATGTAAGAGTAGACAATTTTAAGCAAAGGTTTGCTACTTTCCTCACCGAAAGCCTTTCATTTACTGTTTACTATAAACCAGTTGTGGCCTAGCAAGGCTGCTCCTCCCAGAGGAGGACAATGCAGCCAGTCCTGAAGAGACCTGATAGGCTAGGGTCAGATGGAAGGGGAGGAGGCCCTCCCCTATCAGTGGACTTAGAGAGGGGTAGGGAGGAGATGAGGGAAGGAGGGTGGGACTGAGAAGTAATGAGGGAGGGGGCTCCGGCTGGGATACAAAATAAATAACCTATGACTAAAATAAAAATTATAATAAAAATAAACCAGATGTGATGCCATGCTTTGGGATTGAGTTAGCCAAGCAAAGGAAGGTCCTGCCCTCACAAAGCTTTTCTTTGCATGAGACATGGGGAACACTACACCCAGAGCGACTACAGGGAAATGGCAACTGGTGATCCATGCTGTAGATAAAAGTAAAACTGACTGAGAGGTGATCAGTACTGCGAGGTGTGTGTGTACACGTGCAAGTAAGTTGCTCTGGGTTTCAAGTAGGATTGGCAGAAAAGGTAGCAAACTGGAGCAGAGACTAAGAGAAAGAAGAGAAGGAAGCTATGGTAACATCTGAAGGATGGACAGCTCATGCCACACAAAATTACAGAGTTTGCGCTGTCTGTGAAATGCTGAAGTTGACGCCAGTTCTAAATAATCACCTGTAGAAAGCTACAGAAAACTATTTAATACTCATTTATAGAACCAGGAGTGTGTGGCCTGCACACTGGAAAAGAAACAATAAATTTTGAAGTAAAAATTACAAATTTTACCAGGGTATTATCTAATTCTAAAAAGAGTCAGACACAAGAAAATGAAGAAATGACAGAGCCTCAAAATGCAGATTAATAAAATAATATGAAAAATATTATAAATTCATTATTTATGAATATACTTAGAAAATGTGAAATAAAAACTATAATAAGTAAAATGGGATACTGTAATGAGTCTGATTGGAATCAGAGCCAAATAAAGACATTTAGAAATGAAAAATACCCTTATGTGGACGACAGTTTCCTTAAGGTGTTTAAAATGCTGTCAGAAGAAGAAAGCAATAGGCTAGAAGTTTTATTTGAGAAAATCATCTGAAATGTAACACAGAGTGATAAAAAAACAAAATCCGAAAGGGAAGCTAAGACATGGAGCAAGAAATTGCAGAATTTTATCAGAGTCTATTAAGAATTCCAGAAAACACTAGGGGACAAAATGGAAAGTGATAACACTCACAGAGATAATGCCTAAGAATAAGAAAAAAAAGATATAAATCTTATATCTTGCTCTTGGTTTTTATTCATAAAAATAAGTCATTCTAGAACTCAGAAAAATTTCCGAAGGTCCAAGCAAAAATTTTTTCAAGGCAGCACAACTTCAATAATTGATTACAAAGAATCAATAATCAACAGCAATTTTTAAATTTTTTTTCCATTTATTTAATCCCTTTACAGCCTGATCCTAGCCCCATCCAGTCTCACCCTTATGCTTCCCTCTTTCCATTCCCCTTCTCCCACCCTGGCACCTTGAATCACAGCAGGACTAAGCTCTTCCTCTCCTTCTGAGGCCAGACAAGGCAGCTCAGCTAGGGGGAAAGGTGGACAAGTGCATAGCCTGCAATACAAATAATAAATAAATAAGAAAGATTTGGCGTAAAACTGCTGTTTGAATCTCAGAATTGTGTACATGAGTGCATGAAATTCTGCTGCTTTGTTGTTTATTTGCTGTACTCTTAGGTATTTTTATAGGTAATATTTATCACTTTTTTTTTTTTTTTTTTTGGTAAATGTATATAAGCATTTCCCTGATTCGCTTTACTTAATTCTTGCTTCTAAGCTTAGTTATCCCGTTTTGCAATTGAGGGAAGCAAGGAACAGGGAGGCTTTCTAGCTTGTCTCTAACAGCCCAGTACAGAACTGGAGATGCCCTCACTTGTGCCCAGACAGCCAAGCCTGAAGATGCTTTTTCGTCCTCTTGATCTCTAAGCCAAAATGCATTTCGTGGGTGTAAATCCAGACAACTCCAAGTAAGACACAGTTGATGTCTGAGATGCAGACATCATCAACAAGGTAGAGGAAGGGGCTATTCTTCCTTTGTGGTTCGTGCAGAGGGTATGCATCCCTCTCTCTTAAAGAAGTTCACGAGTTTGTGAATGTTTCATGCCAGATCATGGACAGTACCTCTCCTATTTTGTTAAGTCAGCTCACTTCCTACCATAACTGATGTAATCATTTGTCTTTTTGGTTGCCTGATGTGCTAGAGTGCATTCATTATCTTAACTGAGCCCGAATTGAGTAACAGGAATGAGTCCCATTTGGCATGGTTTTTAACTTAGTGAATTGTTGAGTTTGATTTCCTAGTTGTTGACTGTATATGCATCTGTGTGTGTAATTAGTTATTGATCTTACTGTTCTGATAATGTCTTCCTAATTTGGCTGGTAGAATGATGCTAGGCTACTGTCAGATGAAACATAATTTGAGATCTTGTATTTTCATTTTTTATGGTTAATATTATTGTTGATTAATATTTTACTAGTTAATGTTTCTTTAGAGAAATTGCTACATATCATGTAAGGTACATATCATGTAGTTTAGGGGGTCCTTGAACTCAGGATCAATCCTCTGCCTCATATTCCTGATTACTGGGATTGCAGGTCTGCACCAAGTCCAGTTTGCTATCATTTTGATGTCCTTGCAATCAGCAGTGATGCCAATACTTTCACATCTAACATTTATAGTTTGTTTATTTATTTCTTAATTAGTTTTGTCAGAGATTTATCTAGTTAATCATCAAAAAAAATGCATTTGTGGGCTGCTAAGATGGCTCACTGAGTACTTTAAAAGGAGCACTCCTGAGTCTGATCCCATAGTGAAAGGAGGGAACCAATTCCTCAGAGGTATGATTTCCACATGCCTGACATGTCATATACACATCCAAACACACACACACACACACACACACACACACACACACACACACACACACAAAGCCAAGTAAATGCTTTTGGATTTATTGCTATTTTAAAAGTTTCCTTCTTTTTTGTTTTCTTTGTACCAGCTATAGCTTCAGTTGTTATTTTCTTCTCAAGAGAAGTTCAGAACCACCTAACTTGAAGTTTGTGGATAATCATCTTGGATTTCTCTTCAGAAATAAGCGTTTATTACTGTCAGTTTCTTTTTAAGTGTTAGTGGCTCTGCATACCATAAATTTTGATAAATTGCATTTTGATTTTCATTTTGTTCAAAATATTTAAAATTTGTCTTCTGAGACTTGCAATTCGAACACATGTGTTGTTCTACAATATGCTGTTTACTCTCTAAATATTCGGGACATTTCTACCTGTCTTTTGTTACTATTGTTCATTTTAATCTTACTATGGCCGGAGACCATGCTTTGTATGATTCTTTTTGTTTATTGAAGGGTGTTTTTGAGGCTACATTGCTGTCATTCATGGTGAATGTTCTATATATATGAGCCTGAGAAGAGTTTATTCTGATCTTACTTGGATGGAATGGTCTAAAAATGTCAATTAGGTCACATTGACTGATGCTGCCACTCAGACCAACGCTATCCTCACTGATTTTCTGCCTTCCTAATCTCCTAATTATTGGCAGAGGGGTTTTGTAGACTCTTATTCTAGAAAGGGCTGTCTATTTCTCTTCTCCATCATTAGCTTTGGCCTTATATGTTTTCACACTCTTTGGTTAGATACATAAAATTTTCTCAAAGAACTTACTATCTTTAGCTATTTCATTGTTTTTCTCAATATTTTTTCTTGTTTTGAATTCAGCTTTCATTAAAAGTTGACTACTTATTATTGGACTGTACGTGCTCTAGGAAGAAACAAACTTGCTTACCTTACAATACTTATTTATTTCCTTCCTTCCTTTCATCCTTTCTTCCTTCTTTCCTTTCTCCCTCTTCTTTTTCTTTTCCTCTTCTCCTTCTCCTCTTCCTTCTCTTCTTTTTCTTCTTTCTCTCCCCCTGCCCACAATTTCAAAACACAGAGTACTATTGCAGGGCAGAGACCCAAAGACCACCTGGCATGGTCTTTTAGAGGTGAAGAACGCAGAAAAGCAGTGATTGGCAGTTGCTGGGGGAAAGTAAAGCACAAAAGCTATTTAACAGAAACAAAACATTCAGTTACCTAGAGCATTTCAACCTGCAGTTCTAGACCCATAGGACTTTTTATGGAGGGGTTCAAAGGTGGAGTCAACTTCAGGTTAAACCAAGGATGACTCCAGCTGAGACAAGATGGAGGAATTTTTACAGTGTCACGCTGCTAAGAACAGGAATATATAATAATAAAATGTTTAATAAAGCACACGTACACATTATATGCTTCATTAAGAAGGAGAATACAGTTAGTATATGGGTAAAGGTCTGCCATGTGTCTGCTTCACAAGCTTAAGAACAGAAATTCAGGTCTCCAGAACCCAGATAAGAGGCAAATTTGCATCCTAGTGCTGGGAGGTGAAGAGCCTGAAAACGTTAGGCCCTTGGAGCTTGCTGGACAACCACTCTAACCAATCACTGAGCCCAGATTCAGTAACTAGCCAATCGGTGAGCCCCGTGTTCAGAGAGTGGTGACAAATCACGCCTTAAAAATAAAGTGGAGAAGCAATTAAAGAAAACATCTAATTTCAATCTCCGGTCTCGACAGGCTCAAAAACACTTAGAATATACACTCACATTCTTACCACATACACACATACATACATAAACACATGTAAACACCGCACACACACACACACCATAAGTTTAAAAAGAAAAAGGTTTTGTAAATTCTCAGTAGATATAGTTTATCTCCAGTGTGCATCAATGAGTAATTACTGCTTGAATATGCAAATTTAGGGTGGACTACATTAAAGGGGTGACTATGATCTTCTGAGGTGATACAGGATTTTTAACTAGTCCATGGTTATTAAAGCAAATGGAATTAAAAATGAAGCTTTTCACTTCTTTAATTGGAACCGGGCTGCAAATGTTTTAACAGCGAACACCCTATGAATGATATTTTACTTCTTTTCATTGGCTAATAGGCATTGATCTTTTAAAGTATATCTCAGGTTCAAAAGGTCAGATGTTAGAGTGAAAAAAAAAATCACTCACAGCAGAGAGATAATTATTCCAACTGCTCTTTTTTGAAACATGTTTTGCTGCAGGGGGTGTTGGCTTGTGCCTGTAAATGTAGGCATGTAGAAAGCTGAAGTAAGAGAACCACTGTAAATTGTACACAGGCCTGGGCTACACAGTAAATGCAAACCCCCCAAACACATCACAAATCAAGGGTATTTAGTGGTGTAAGCTCTTATAGTTCTAACTGGGAGTAAAGGTCGTTTTTGTTTTCCCCATAGAGCACATAAAAAATGTGATTTCCCTTGTCCCTGCAATAAAGCTCTCATTAATTCCTTATAAGAAAGATAGACATTCAAAAGTAAGATGTAGAATATGTTTAGAAATAGGAATGTGCTGACCAAATATCACAGAGCAAGTCAAAAGGAGTTTTATTCTTTGAGAAAAACAGTATCCAAAAGTGGAGGAGAGGACCCTGTTTAAAATTTAATGCTCTTAGTATTTGTCCTCACGTTTAACGAAAGCTAAACGCAGCAACATGCCGCCAATGCACAGCTTAGACGTCTAAAAAAGGAAAAGGAAGAGAGCTGTGCTGAAAGAGTGAGGAGAGGTCAGAGGTGACCAGGAGAAGCGAGTGAACCTGAGCCTTGTGCTATGTGATTTCACGATGCAAGCAAAGCGCAGGGGAGGTACGCAGAACAAGTTCCAATACTCTGGCTGAGTTTCCCTCTTGTGTGATTATGTCTGAAACTTTTCTCCACAAGCTTCATTTGCAAGGAGAAGAGAAAGATGACTGGAGGAGGAAAGGGGAAACAACACTTAGTGAGTTCAGAAAATCACTTCTACCACGGATTATGTCATCAGGAGGACAACCAATAAAAAAGAAACCCCTAATAGCAAATTCTCCAGTATCCATTATAGCCAATATACAACTGCAGTTTAGGATGAAAGCGAAGGCTCCTTTCACAGAGAACGAGCAAGGCTATCCATCACCTTTCTGTCAGTCAAACTAATGACATCGTAAACAAGCCCCTCTAGTATTTGTTCATTCTTTGTTGTTCATAGAAATACATAGAAGTACTGGACACTTACACAGTACTCAAATGAATGCAGAAGGATCAGCAGCCCATAAAGGCAAGAAAAGTGAGTTTCAGAGAGATTTATTACACCTAGAATAACACAAAATTATCTCTTATTTCTCTGAAATCTGAGATATTATAGATACCACTCTTGGCAGCTAGAGTGGAAGAAGCCTCATGTGCTACATTGCCACAGAATCAAAATGCTGTTGAACACACTGTGTCCCTGTGGCTTTATGGCCACCAGAATAGCTTGCAAACCCTGGTTTAATTAGTACTTTTCAGAACAAAAGTGATCATTCAGTGTTTTCCTTCTAATGCTCAGATTGCTTAATTTGTTAGGAAAAAAAGGCCACGTGCTACATGTCCACCTGATTACGGGAGACATGCAATGCTACCATCTTAATAACCCGTTAGAAAATGACTCTATGAATAACAAATTCATATAGTCTATTCTGTCCGCATGACTCAAAAAGCTGAGGATTTCCAGGGATATATATGTTTGCATATATTGAATGTACCAGTGGTATATAGCTCTCATGTTATACAGATTATAATATGTGTAATGTATTTACTCATCATTCTATTCAGAGAGGACCATAAAAATCTACCTGAATTCTGTAATCCCATTACTGCAAATGGCAAGAGAAATTAGCTTCGAGAAGATGATTTAAGCTATAGATTAAAATTTTACCATTTTGATTCCACTTTTAGAATATATAAAATATATGTGCTGTAACATTTTTCAAAAACAAAATTTGTATTTAAGAAACTTTATTTTCAGAAAGGCTGAGTTTAATCAAATGTTTCACAATTAATCAAAAATAAGAATTTAATCAAATTTTCTATAATAGCAAAACAACATTTCCTTTTAAATGGAGCTTTCAGTATTTTGTTTTGCTTTTAATTTAGTGAACTGCGCTTAAGTTGGTGATGAAAATTTAAGTGCTTTTAAAATCAGTGATCAGATATGTTTTGCTAATTAAACTTGATTGCTCCTTTTGCATACCTGCCTACAGTGAAAAAAAGTTACATACTATTTAGAAGTATAGATTCTGAAAGATCAAATTAATACTAACATATGCCAGCAAAAGAAAATGAAATCATTCTTTGAGAGTTCGGGCCCATTTCATTGCTTCTGCTTTAAGAATGGTAGTAATTTTAAGTACTGCATGCTAACCGATTGAGGAAATCATGAAATTTGCAGGCAAATGGAAGGAACTAGACGAGATCATCCTGAGTGAGGTAACTAAGAAATAGAAAGACAGGCTTCGTATAAACTCACTCATATGTGGATATTAGCTGTGTAATATAGGATAGCTATTTACAGACTTAAAGAAGCTAAACACTAAGGAGGACCCTAGGGAGGATGCTTAAATCTCATTCAGAATGTCAAACAGGATAGACACCTGAAGCAATGGAAGAGAGGAAACAGGATGGGAGCCTACTAGAGAGGGTCTTCTGAAAGGATTCGCCCAACGGGGGATCAAAGCAGATGCTGGGACTCAGGGACAAACTTTGGGCAGAGCACAAAAGAAGAGAGGAAAAGAAGGGTGGGAATAGAGCGACATGGAGGGAACAGGCGCTCCACAAGTAGACCAACAAAACTAAAAGATCTGAGCCCGGGACTTCCTGCAAAGACTGATGCATCAATGGAGGACCATGCACGGGGAGGACCTAGACCCCCTGCTCAGATGTGGCCAATTGGCAGCTCAGTCTCCATGTGGATCTCTGAGTGAAGGGAGCAGGGGCTGCTCCTATCAGGAACTCAGCTGGGTGCTCTTTGATCACTTGCCCCTGGTTATGTGGCCTTACTAGGCTGTGGAGGAAGAGGATCCAAGCAGTCCTGAAGAGACTTAACAAGCTATGGGCAGGTGGCAATAGTGGAGAACTACCCCTTTCAGTGGACTAGGGGAAGGGCATGGGAGGAGAGGGAGGGTGGTACTTGGGGGAATTGAGGGAGGGCCTTCAATGGGGATATATAATGAATAAATTGTGAAGAAAAAAGTTAAAAATAAAAAAAGAATGGTAGTAATTAAGACAAGTATTTGCAAAACTCAAAAGAGGGGTCCTTGATATTATGTGGTGTCAATATCATGATGAGTATATTTTTACTTTATAATAACTACATATATAAAAGTATGAGCTGTACTTAAATATTTCTTTCTATTTATAATTAGAAATTTTAAGGAACCTGTAACCTTCCATATAATATTTCTGTCTGAATATCTTTATTCAGAACATACAGTACAGTTAAAAAGTTTATTTATTGTACTTTCTCAGTTATTATAAAAAAGGACTTCATTAGGCAGGTGAAGAATGGAGACTTAAGAAGATTAAATCATGTATCCAAAGACATTTTCTTAGTACATACCAGTAGGAATTTGATCACATATAGATGTCTTTAGAATTGGCTTCCTAATGTTTAAAAAAAAAAATCCTATGCAGTGTGTAGCCCAAAGTAGACTTGGTAAATTTACCTAAACAAAAAAAAAAATAAAAATAAAATTACATAGCTTCCAGATAGTGTTACTAGAGAAAATACAAAACTGCATAAAAAAACCACACTAAAATATTATTGTTCATCAGAAAAACAAATTTAACTGCATATCCTGGGTTTATTGTAGTACCCCTAAATCAATTAACATTTGAAATATGCATTTTATATAGTATACATACTTATCCCACGTGTAATGTTTGTTATATTTTGCTAATACGTACAAACATTTTAAGGAAACATTGTTATGTCTATCATAACATATGTACATTTCAGTATTTGAAACTCTTAGTCATTTTTAATGCCATTTCTCCAAGACTAAAAATAATTACATCTGATTTATTAATTGAATATAATTTTATTGCCAGTTATACAATTATCTGCACTTTAGAATTCAACAGAGGAAGGAAGAGCGTTAAATAGGTATGAATTAGTAAGTTCTTTCTTCTTCCTTTACCTTGAAGAATTTTAATCCTGACCTTGTAAACACATTAACAGAATTCACTGGCTGCAAGATAAAAGAGGGTTTTCTGGAGCTATGACTCCTATTAGCAAGATACATCCACTCAGTCTTGACTGATTAGTTTAAGCAACTGGCATTTTTTTCATTAACTATACACTCACCAGTAATAGTAAATAGTTGTTCTCATGAAGTCATTTTTAAGGCATATCCTGACCTCACCACTATCACCAAATTAAAGGTTTTATGCCATCATGAAGCTAGCATCTCTCTCTCTCCAAACAAAAGATGTTTCACAGTGTTGAAAAGTGCTTGAAGAACCTCTGCCTGATGGCTTTTGGGTCCCCAGACATTGATGTGTTAGCTGTGACCCATTTTGCTACTTCCACCTGGTCATTAGTAAACTTCTATTTTTTGAAAGGGTAATGAAGAATTCAGACCTGTGTAATTAATCCTCCAGACCATCATGGCTTTATCTCAAAAAAAAAAAAGAAAGAAAGCTGATTTGCTTTTGCCTCTTCCCACAACTTACCAAATCTATTCTTGAACATCCTTTTCCTTTAACTAAATAAAAAAATTTTGACATGCAATATAGGATGTCTATTTTCTATAATTGCTAAATGCTGTATGGTCTGTCCTGGTTAAAAGGTTCCCTCCCTAATCAAGAATCTATTGGAAACTGCTATCTTCTGGCAAAGGGAAAATCAGGTTTGTTTGTTTGTTTTTTTTTTTTCCAATGGAGTTCCTGGGAATATCAGCCATACCCTAGGACAGGCTCCATGCCCAGGAATAGCTGACCAAAACTAAACAAATTCCATGTTTGTTTAAGGTTTTTTTGGGGGGGAGGGGTTGCTCTTTTATTTCATTTTGTTTTGGCATTTTTGTCCAATTTATGTGTTTTAACTTTTCTTGTTATTGTTAAAAGAGAAAGAAAGAGAGAAAGAATATGAAGTTGGGTGAGTTGAGGAGGTGGGGATGATTTGGAAGGAGTTGGAAAGAAAAACATTATCAAGACACATTGTTTTCTCTTTTTGCAATCATATAGAAGTTAGTTTTATAAAATTCTCAAATGAGATGATATAGTCCAAAGACATAAACTCAAATGACTTCAACTTGAAATGTTATAAATTACTATAATGCTGAATGTTATGGTCATATAAGCAAAATGTGTCAGACAAAATGAGGCAAGCACATTGTCAAGCCCTCACAATACCTATTAAATCGGGTAGAATAATTATCCTTTAAGCTCTCCCACTAAAGATTAAGTAAGTTAGTTTAAATTATTTTCTTAGCAAGTATGTGACCTTAGTTAATCCATACATTGGATTAGAACATATAATCCGTACATTGATTATGCTGCTTTAAAAAATGTATAATACCAGAAAAATATTAAGTAAGTATGGAACCAGGACTTCAGAAGACCTTGGCCAACTAACTCAAACAGGGCTTGGGTGGAATGGAGGCTCTTCATGAGGAATAAGCCTGGTCCTGACTCAAAGTATCATTCTATTTCACTAACTCAGTACAAACAAAAATATTACAAAAGAAGTCTAAAGCCATGGTATAAATACTAGGGATGAAGCCAGGAGCCAGCCAGCCCTGCTGTTTCTCTCATCCACTCTCCTTTCATCGGTGTACCTATTTCATTATGAAACAGTGCATACTTTTGGAAAACCATGAGGGAAAAATAAATAAAACATAGTACCTTGCATGAAGCCAAGATTTCAAGGGTCATCTTTACATATTTGCCCGAAAACATTTTCTGCTGTGGTGTAGAATCCTACTTCAGTTTTGACACTGTGGGAGAGATTTCCCTTATTCTCAGTTTGCCTTCAAACCGGCCTGACTGCTTTCTCTCTCAGAGTTTGTGCATTTTTAGAGAATCATTCTTAGAATTTACTCTTAGCCGAATCAATGCTCCATTTAAAATATAGGCAGTAAATATCTCCCCAAATATTTAAAATCTTTATCCAATCAGAAAAATATATATATAAAAAGATTACAAGCTTTGAAATTGGGGAAACCTGGGTTCAAATTCTCACTCTAACACATTTCACTGTGTAAACCATGCCAGTTACTATAGCTCTTTGCCACTCGCTCTCTCCATGTAAAATGCTGATCCTAGTCATCACTGTGCTGATATTCTCATGTGGTTAAAGGATAGGAAGTTGAGATACTTAATACAGGATTTAGCACAAGTTAAATGCGGGCTACATTACTGATATTAGTATGGTTAAATGAAAACTCTATTACTAATATTAGCATTAGAAAATAATATTAGTTAATATTAAAGTATGAGTTAAGGTATATGATATAGTAAATATACCTAAAGCATGTGATATACTCTCCTTTGTGTAAATCTGTCCAGGATGTCATCAGTTGTTACCATAAATTAAAAATATAAAAGTTAATATTAGGATTAGGAACCAATATGAGAAACAAATATTAGTTTCTGCTTATGTTTCATCCAGATATGAGGATCATATATGTTTGAGTTACAATGTCATTGGGAAGGAAGCTTGTTATATTCATTGTTTTTTAAAGAATAGGAAAAATTCATTATCATTCTGTTCTAGGAAGGGTTTGGGGAACAGTTAAAAAATAACCCTGCTGACCCCCTTCAGCTGCCCTCCTGAGCCTTCACTGATAAAAGATTCCTGTGAGATAGCGAACCGTTCTACCAGTATATTCCAACGTGACGTAGTCGACACTTGCTCATGGCCATTGTTCCTCAGCTTAGCCATTCCACATTTGTGGAGAGCGTCCCTGCCCCTTTGCTTCTCTGCCTGCTTCAAGTCTGTTCCTGCATCTGAACTACAACCCAGGGCATCGGACCTGGTACACTGAGTCACAACTACTGTCAGTATTCTTATTCGTTTACCCTCCTTGTTTTTAGTTACTTTCCTATATGTATCATATAAGTAAGTTCTTATTTCATCCCATCCTACACATACTTTCTGTACAGTCCATATTGCATATTGGAACCTGCCCACGCGGGATTTACCCAGCTACATTTATGGCATAACATTACAGAGCGAATGGAAAACCTTGCAAGTTTTCATTACCAGAGTTCCTATAACCTATTATATATAAGAAATTCAAAAATGCCAAAGCCATACACTATACTAAAATGACTCAGAAATGCCTGTCACCGTTTATGGGGTCAGTAATTCAGAGCTGAGAATTGAAAGCGCGTTTGGAGAGTAAGAAGTTAGCAGCCACACAGAGGCATAGCGTCAGATGCTGCTGAGGGAATGATGACAAATGCACCGGATTCCCTAAGTAAACATTTAAACACCAGACAGATGCCATCACAAAGAAATGTTGTGATATATTGCTTCAGTGATGTATGCCTTGTGTTAACTAATCCCTGAGCCCTCATTGGCAGGCAGTGTCTCACTTGCTTCGCCTTGGATGATAATGGCCCATTGAAACCATTATCGTTTCAGAGGGAGGAAAATAGCAATGATGCCTTTTAGATTTCTGTGGGGACTTTTCTGAATTTATTACCATAATTTTTATATTTCCTTTGTCTTCCAGAAGAGAGTAATGGTGCAGGTTAAGCTGCACACTGCAACCCTTAACTCTAAAGATATTCCTAGTGATAGCAAAGCCACGCTCGACAACCAAATGAGCTCAGCAGTTGAAACTGACAAGGAAGGCCAATGGGGTGGAGTTAGTTAGGGCTGTTGTTTTCCTTTCGGTATTTTTGCTACAACTGTCATTATACCTGAGTAAATATTATGAGGGTGATTCTATCAACTTAAACCTTTATTCTTAGCTTCAAAGAAAGTCTTTAGGTATATTTAGTATATCACATGCTTTAGCTCATCCAATTACTGCTATATAGTACCAGTAAGATTTGGATTTACCACATCCATTGACCAAAATACGGAGCAGAGTTTCTCTGCTGCTGCTGCTGCTGCTGGGAATTTTAATACATGCTGACAGTCCTGAGAATGTAGAGGTGTAGAGTGAAGCATAGTTCTTGGTGATTACAACTAAAGAAAATTATTACAGTGTAGCCAATGTCTGGTGCAAGATCTAGAAGGAAATGATTCACAATTCTTATAGCCTTTTGGTTTGTACAAAAAAAAAGCACTCATCATCTATTCTATAAGTGGGACACTAAGATCCTGTGGCTTCCTGGGCTTTGTCTTTGTGAAGCAAACAAACTGATACATAAATCTGGGAGTCTTGGCCTGGAGGTTATGGCATAAATGGGGCTCAAAAATGCCTAGACCAGTAGTGCATGCCTGTGGTCCTAACTGCTTGGGTGTTTAAAGCAATAAGATCCTTTGACCCAGTGAATGTGAGACTAGCTTGAGCGCTTATCCTATTAAAATGAAGAAAAACTTTCTTACGAGATTAATACTTCATTCAATATTTAAAACTAGTAACCATGATTCAAAAGTTCTGACATGACTGAGGCACAGCTATCTGCCAATACACTTTCTTCTTCTGACAAAGACAGAAGAGCAGAGAGAAACACAGCAGAACCCTCAAATAGCTGCTGAACGAGACTTTGAGAAGGAAAGGCAAAAGAAATGAACAGGAAAGCAGAGTGTCAAAGAGTAAGAGGACATCCCTGAATTAGTGGGGACAGCCGTGGCTCGAATTTCCCTGCCGTGTGAGCACAGCACCAGATTTAATTGGATATCTTAGCTGGAGAGAAGGTACTAGGGGAATAGGGGTCTTAGTCTCATGACCTTCATCAGACACACACAAGTAAATGACAGCGACAGCACAAATTCTAGCATGCGGTTCAGGTAAAGCATCATGGACATAGTGAAACTTCTGAGGCACACAAGAAGATAAAGAGGCAACATCAACAAAACCTGTACATGTGGAGAAGGCAAAGGACATCATCGGGCAAACCAATTTGTGAAGCCAGGGTGATGGTTTGAAGCCCGACGTCGCCGTGTGACCATATCTAAGTCAGATAATCACTGTTTGTTTTGGAAATGAAATAATAGTTAAATTTACTTTGTAATTTTCTAGAAGGGTTTGTGGGAGTCATTTTAGGATGTAGATACTGGAATCCACAGAACCCAGAGCCTTGCACAAGAAAGGCAAGCACCTCCTGAGCCTCTTGCCCTTTTAGAGGAATAACACCTTGTTTCAAAAAGTTACCATGACTATAACTCTCATTTTATGTGAATATTTTAATAAGAGTGAATGAGTGGAGTTGGATTCTTATGTAGGATTTGAGACAGACTGTTATAGGTTTGAATCTGTGTTTTGCATGTTCAATCAACAGCTCTAGAAAAAAAAATCAGTTCAAACCAAAACATTTTAGAAAAAAATATTTGTGAAGTGCTGAATGCTCCTTTTTAAAAAAAAAAAATTAGGGATCCTAGATGTTTACATCACATTAATAATGGTATATCAAATTGTTCTTTTTGTCCCATCTGAAAGGAAGCAATAAATGCCAGCGAGGAGAACCATCACAGTACATTTATCTATGTCAGCCTTGTGCATGAGAGGAGCATGCTATTATTTTGTTCTTAAAAGGATGAGATCAAGTTAGTTTTTAGCTTCTGCCGTCATATAAAAAATATTAGTCATTGAAAGAAGCTTTGGGTCAGAAATAGCACTTTCTGTAAACTTAATAAATAGTGTAATTACATGTCTTTGTTTTCACTTGAGTTTTTTGTTTTCTTTCCCTTAGATATCCCACTATCACCAAAACATCTTAGCCGTATCACACACAAGAAAAAAAAAAAAAAGTAGAAGCAGAGAAAAATGGATCAGAAATGTGCATTTGCTTTGAACTTAGAAAATACAAAAGGGATTTGTATGGAATTTCTGCTAATAACCATTTTCTCAAGACTGGATTTGCCTTCCGAGGGCTAACACCACCTTAGCGGGAGACATTTTAGAATAAACCCTACGAGATACCCAGACATTCCTAGCACTGCAGCACACATATATAAAGTTTAACTTCCCAATGCTTTCACTTCCACGCTTGAGTGAGGAAATGGTCCTCCTGCCTGCAGGTGGAACCGTTGGCATGCTGCCTTCTCCAGGACCTCCAGAGCTCCAACTGGCCCTTCAAGAACCCTCAGCATGGCTTTCCTTCCACAGACTTCATTTCCTCAGCTGCCGACCTCAGCAGCAGTACTACAGTCACGTCACTTTGCCTTGTCCTTTAACATATGGAATTTACTAGAATGTCATACACAGAGTACCCAGTTAAGGAATTTTGAAGTTAAAAGAAGAACATAGAATAACTGAGTGACAGACAAAAGACATTTGGAAGAATAAAAGTAATGCTGTGTGACAGGAAATTTATTTATAAATATTCTAAATTAAAAGCTTATTATGTAATAATTTAAAATAATTGAGTAAATGCAATTTGCCAAAAAAAATTTTTTTTAAGTGCAAGTCTTCGAAGAGTAACTACTGGGGAGATGGAGGGAGGTGGCTCAGCTGCTCAGAGAGCAGAGTCTGAAGTCGCGTAACAAGCTCGTGCTCTATATACTGTAGTAACAGAAGCTCCCAGGGGGAGGGGAGGGGAAAAGGAGGATCACTGAGGCTCATTGCTTGACTTCCAGCCTAGCTGAGACAACAGTGGGCCTGAGGTTCAGAAAGACCATTCCACAAATGACTAGGTAGACTCTAATAGAGGAAGATACATAGCACATGTCTGGCCTACATACACAAACACACACACATATGGATAAATCATTTTAAAGTAATTATTGGTAAAATAAAATGGATGAAGAACAGAAGAGAAATAGTAATTCTTGTTGAGTCTGGAAGTTTATAAGCCCCACTTGGGATGGTTTATGCAAGAAAACATAAACTTTTAAATAAAAGGAAATCCCATTTTAATCCTACTAATTTAACATGCTTCTATTAAGTTCTCTTTTGTACTTAGAAAGCTGATTTCTTTCTTTGCTAATTTCAGCAAGTATTTATTTATTATAAATATATTCAGAGGATCTTTACTTTCAACAATGGTTTCATTGTGTGCATGCTATAATATACAAAAATTATATACATAAAAAAACATAAACCCATTATAATTTTAGGACAAAATTAATATGAGGTGAAATAGGAATTAATGCCTAGTTTTTAATGTCAATTTGGAACACTCTAGAGTAATTTTGGAAGAAGGAACCCTAATTGAGAAAATGTCCCCACCAGAATGGCCCACGGGCAAGCCTGTGGTGCATTTTCCTGATCGAAGATTGATGAGAGAAAGCTCAGCACAATTTGGATGGTTCCACTCCTGGGCTTCCGTTCCTGCGTCCTCTGAGAAAGCGTGCTGTGGAAGCCACGGGGAGCAAGCCAGTAAGCAATGTTCCATGTGGCCTCTGTTTTGTTCCTGCCTCCAGGTTACTTCAGTGTCTGGCTTGTCTTCTCTGGATAATGGATTACAAGCCGTAGGAGGAGATAAATCCTTTCTTCCCAAGTTACTTTTGGTCAAAGTATTTTCTCACAGAAATAGAAACCTGAACTAAAACAACTGCAGACAAATGCTAGTTTATTGAAATACTATTGTTATGAAATATTCTGTTACTAAGTAACAATTGGAGAGGTTCATGATAGTAAGATAACCCAAAAGAAAAATAAATAAATCAATCAATACATGTATTTTCCTGGAACACAGACTGTTAGACATTTGTGACAATGGGAGTATTTTTTCCTGGTAAGCCATTTTACAAATTTAATTGTCTTTTTAGCCACAAATTGTGTATTCATAGGCTTCCATTGTCTGTGCCTAATATAGTAGGCAATTCTAAAATAACCATGTCTCCTTTTATACTGATCCAACTTATACAGGCTATTGAATTATAAGTAAAATCTATGGAAATGAAATTGCATTTTTCTAAGTTACTTACTTAAAAAAACAATCACTTTACCTACCGTATTTAACATGTTAATAGAGAGTGCAACATCTCCCTAGTGTTTTTCAGAGTATTGAATTACGTGGATGCTGTAGAGTACACAGGCTAAAGTTACTTTATAGGCCTTTGCCAGAACTTTCAAAATGAGCAGTGGGTTCAGGACCAATCTAAAGCTGAAGGAGAGGACATTATAAAGCAGTCACTGGGCGTATTGCAGAGCTGCACCGTTGTCAAACCAGGAGCAACATCTGGCCAGACATAAGGAATCATAAAGCTAATGCACTTTCTGTGGTATAAACCATTAGTGTCAATTAGCATCTGATTTAACATTTTACTTCTTTGTGCCCTTACCTCCTTACCTGTCGCCATTTTTCCAGTGACTCCCCGGAGTTCTCAACAGTTTCATGGGTGGAAAGGTTGCTTGGCATCCTTGTCTACTGGTTAAAAATAGCTAATCTGCAATGTGGGAGATCCAACTTTAGAAAAGGGAAGGGAGAGGAGACAGAGACAGGGAGGCCGTAGCAGATTGCACGTGGATACATGATGCCGAGGAACTGTGCTGCAGGGAGGGAGTCTCATCACACTCAGTCAGAGGTGAGACTCTTGGGGTTTGCTCTGTCAAACGATTGAGCAAAGGCTGGGTGTTAAATGAGAAGGAAGCTTATCCTAGGTCCGTTCCCTATAGTCTATTTTAAGATGACCAAGAAGAGCCTTGAACAGCAAACCCCTAGTATCTCACATGATTTATTGACTAAGAGAAGGGATTATCTACTGGCCATCTCAAATGAAAACTTCAGATGAAGGAAAAACCCTCGTAATCTCCAAGACTAGGCCACATGTTTAAGTAACCATTACTCTTTTTCACTTAAAACATCTCATGATCAAAGAGCCAGCCACTGAGTTCATGCCAGAGACAGCCCTTGTTCCCCTTACTAGGGTACCCGTTTAGAAACTGAGCTGGCATGGTCTGAGGGGAGGGCAGCCTTACCAGGCCACAGAGGAAGACTATGCAGACAGTCCTGTTCAGACCTGATAGGCTAGGGTCAGAGGAAAGGGGAGGAGGACCTCCATTATCAGTGGACTGGGGGAGGGGCGTGGGAAGAGATGAGGGAGGGAGGACAGGATTGGGAGGGGTTGAGGGAGGGGACAAAGGAGGGGCTACAGCTGGAATACAAAGTGAAAAAATTGTAATAAATTAAAAAATTAATTTAAAAAATTAATTGAATAAATATAATTCTAAAAATTAAAAAAAATCTAGTGATTGTATTTAAGATGGAGGATGACAAATGAAGCAAGTTAGCAATGGCCCAATTCCATTTGGTTCTTGGAACATCATCTTTGCATGGTGAACATTGATTGTAAAATCAGCTTTAAGGAAAATTAAAATGATCAGTTATCTCAACTCTAGGAAACTGTCTGTGGAACTGTTATTTTTAAAGCAGAATCGATATCTTACACCATTAATGCTACTAAGCAAAGACAGAGGAGAAAATCGGTGTTGTTGCAAAGATTGATTTTGTTTTCTCTTTATGTACTTTCATATTGATCAGGGGATTCACAGCTGAAACTGCCAGGCTTATCATTTGAATTTTAATAAATAAAGAATTTAGAAGAGAAATTTCATATATATCCCTCTTCCTGCTTTATTTTTACACAGTCCAAGTCTCTCTCCCTCTCTCTCTCTCTCTCTCTCTCTCTCTCTCTCTCACACACACACACACACACACACACACACACTCCTAAATAAATACAATGTTTTTGTCATCACTGAAGTGCAGAAAATTTATACCTTGAAATGAACAGGAAGTCAAACATGTCTGTTGTCTTTGTGATAAGGCTCTGCTACTATTTTGGGTAATTGATCAATGTTTGCCACATGTGTATTTACATAAACATCAAATGAAAAATGAGGAAATCAGGAGGACAATTGGTTTTCGCAATAGCTCATGTTTGAGACAGATGAGAACGTTTGAAGTTTAGAAGTTTAAGGGATCAGCCAGGAGATGATTATTAGAGTGGAGACCGTTTCAGATAATAACTCTCAGCCGGCTCCAGATGTTCTTCCAACTGGACAGATTACAAAGGCAGAAGTGAGCATCCAGAGGCGCAGATGGCTTCTTCTGCTCACTCCACTTGCCATTAGACATTTGGAACAAATATTTTTCTGTAGTAGGTCTAATCAATAAACAGTCAGTAGCCATTGTGCCAACTATTTTATTGGAATATTCCAGAATGTTATTTCATGCCTTGCCTTTCATTCCTGTATAGGGTGCTTACTTCCTTAGATGACCTCTTAGGATTCACATTTGACCATAGATTAGCATTCTCCAGTACATTTTAAACTTTGCTTTCAAGTAGTATTAGATTCCAGACCCAACTAAATATTTGTACATGGGAAACAGATGAATTTTCTAGATAGCTGTAGGAATTGCCAAAGGGAATGTCTTGAGTCTTTTTTTCAAGGTTACATGTAAGCTATAACTAATAGCAGCTAAATTCCATTTCCTTGGTGCTTCTTTTATAAAAATAATAATATAGGAGGAGGGTCTCAGAGATCTGGCTCAGAAGGTAAAATTCTTACCTCAGGAGTCTGATGGCATGAGTGCTATTTCCAGAATTCACATAAAAAGCTGGTGTGTGCTCTGAAGAGATGGCTCAGCAATTAAGAGCATGGGCTGCTCTTCCAGAGGTCCTGAGTTCGATTCCCAACACCCCACTTAGTGGGGCTCACAACTGTGTGTAACTATAGTCCAATGAGATTCCATGCCATCTTCTGATATGAAGATGTATATGTAGAGAAAACACCATATACATACACACATACATACATACATAAATCTTTGCCTGGTGGTAGTGATACAGGTCTTTAATACCAGCACTTAAAGAAGCAGAGGCAGGCTGATATCTGAGTTCAAGTTCATCCTGGTCTACAGAGTGGATATCAGGTTAGCCAAGGCTACACAGAGAAACTCTATCTGGGAAAACAAAACCAAACAAACCAGTTGGTATGTGTTAGCATACATTTGTAATCTCAGCACTCCTATAGAAAGATGAAAGGCAAACACAGGAGACTTGCTTCAATGTACCTAGATATCTAGCTTGTTATGCTCAGGCTGATAGAAACAATGAGAGATCCTGCCTTAAAATTAAATAAATGTCCTTATTGTGTACTTGAACAACTTTTGGATATATGCCTAGGAGTGGTATAGCTGTGTCTTGAGGAAGCACTATTCCTAATTGTCTGAGAAAGCACCAGATTGATTTCCAAAGTGGTTATACAAATTTACATTCCCACCAGCAGTGGAGGAGGGTTCCCCTTTCTCCACAACCTCTCCAGCATGTGTTGTCATTTGAGTTTTTGATTTTAGCCATTTTCATGAAGGATGTAAGGTGAAATCTCAGGGTTGTTTTGATTTGCATCTCTCTGATGGCTAAGAACGTTGAGATTCTCTTTAAGTGTTTCTCTGCCATTCTATATTCCTCTATAGAGAATTCTCTGTTTAGCTCCATACCCCACTTTTTAATTAGACTGCTTGATTTATTGCTTTTTAACTTCTTTATTTCTTTATATATTCTGGACATTAGTCCTCTGTCAGATATAGGGTTGGTAAAGATCCTTTCCCAGTCTGTAGGCTGTTATTTTGGTCTGACAACAGTGTCTTTTGCTTTACAGAAGCTTTTCAGTTTCATGAGGTCCCAATTATTAATTGTTGATCTTAGAGCCTGTGCTGTTGGTGTTCTGTTCAGGAAGTTATGAATAAATGTGGCTGGAGAGAACCAACTCTAAAAATTTGACCTCTGACCTCCACATATATGCCATGGTATACAGACTCACACATACACACACACACACATGCACAATAAATACATGCCGTTATAAAAATAAAATTTTAAAATATATTTGTAATAAACAAAGGTTAACAGGAAGTCACTCACTACACAATGAAGAGTATGACCATATATGATCCAATAAAAAAAAATGAAAGAAAACTGTTTTTCTCAGTGTGAGGACAACCCAGACACAACCAATGAAGAATCATAGAAAACAATGCTTACCACAGTTTTAGCAAATCTAATGGCAATTTTTATGGTTTGATGACTACTGTAATCTGTCATTTGGAAATTGTGCACAAAATAGAATCAATGATTTCACTCTCAAGTTTGTTTCTGGATCTTTGGGGAAGAAAGACTGTTAACAAAGCTAAACTTTTATACAGCTTCCTAAGTGTTTTCTATACCCTTTAGGTTTATAGCACCAAAGAGAAAATATATTAAAAATAGGGGTATATTTTTAAAGGGCAATTTGAAGCCAACAATTTATGGATGTGAATACCAGGCTAAGAAATGGAGAACAGTTTAATAATTTCAGCAAGAGTAGCACATAATTAATGCATACTTTGAAAAAATTTATCATTGCTTAAATAAATAGTCCTAGGGAAATAAACAGAAGTGGATTGCCAAAATGTGAGTCTGTTAGGTCTCAAATAAGTAAGGAACCATGGGGACCAACAAGGAGTGATAATATATCAATGTGTTTCAAAAGAATTCACCAGTAATTCCCTGCACATAATCGAAAGAGGACAGAGAAATCAAAGGTAATTATGAATTTTAAGCCTACCTGACATGTGTCACAAGTTAAAGAAAGAGGCAAGCCTGCCTTAATGTATCAAAATGAGCCATTTTCTGAGAGAAGCCCATGATTAGCATGGCTGAAGTATTAATCTCACCATGATTTCCAATGATGGGTAATTATCAACTTTTACATACAATATTTCTAAGAGGAATACTTATTGCAATAACCTTTTATAGCAGTTTAGATGTGTGGTGTCTGGAAAACAAACAAACAACACAACAATCTCAATCAATACATTTTTTTACAAGAAGTTTAACTATCATGTGTTAATTGCATTGTCATTGATACTAAAGGGTTTATCATTTCAAATACAAAAGGAACCAAGAAACATTCCTCATAATAACACTCATGTGCAATCTTTGCTGTAAGCCTCACTGGATTTTGAATGACCTGGATTTCACGTCCTGAAGTTAGTTTTACAGTTTAAATGAAGAGGAAAAACCCCCAGGCTGGGGTCCTCAAACAAATAGTAAGGGAAAAAGAAGAGAGTGTTGTGAGTGAGCAGCAGAATTCATCTCTCTCGGCTTCCTGACTGAAGACAGAATGTGGCCAGCTGTTTCTTACTTCCACCACCAGGCTTTCTCAGCTATGATAGATTTCATCATGAACCAAATAAAACCTTCCTAAAGTTGCCTGTGTGAGGTAATTTGCCACAGCAATGAGAGAAATGAATAGTAACCATATGATTATTTCCAAAGCAGTTATAAACCAATTAACTTAAATCAAAATATGCTTATTGCAGGTTTACATTCTTGTTTTTTGCAAATTCATATTAATTTTATGATTGAATGTGTACAGAAGACTGCTTTCTGAAATAGCTAAAGTGGTTTTTGTTTTGTTTTGTTTTGTTTTTTAACTTGATTTCTGAATATTCCTATCAGTCATCCTAGGACCAAAAAGGAATTACTGAAGTTTTCTTTTTTTTTTTTTTTCTCCATAAATGTGTTGCTGGTTGCTATGATCAAAGTGACTAACTAATAATTTTAATTCTAAGTGTAATGTGGAAGTATGTTTGTTTCTGCATTCACGTTAGTCATTAGACAAAGATGAGAATGTGGCGCACTTAAACAAAGCACATTTTAAAAGTTTTAATGGAACTGTAAAGAATGCTTAATGCTGAAAAGCACTTGCTGCTCTTCCAGAAGACCCTGTTTGTTCCCGACACTACTATCAGGCGTCCCCCAATGACCATGTTAATAGGAAGCCACACGTGTGGCACACATGCAAACTCAGGTAGAAATACAGATAAAAACAAAAATCAACCTTAACGAAATAAATGTAAGTGTGTAGGGAGGAACAACAAAATTTTAAAGCAAAGAATTGTAGTGAGAACTCTGGAATTTTACTTTCTTTTATAAAAGTGTAGAAATATAAGAATATGTTTTCATTTTAACCCCAGGTGTGGGGTTGGGCTGCTTTGCAGAAGCTATGATTTGCCTTGTGCTCTAGCAGAGGTGTGGTTTTGCCAGCGGCAAATAGTTTCTGCAACTGTGTGCTGTTTGGAGTCTTGGGAACTTTTCAGAGGGTATATACATGCTGGAGCCCTGATCAGTGGGGTTGGCCCTTGTTGGTCATTTGGGGGTGGTAGTGGTTGTGGTTGGTTTGTAATCTTTCTCAATAATTCTCTATGTAGTCATAGAGAGGATAAAGGGTGGGAAAAGAGGAACCCACAAAGTAACAAAGACCAGCTACAAAGAAGAAACAAGAACTACTAAATTAGAGTCAAGGATCTCTATCTCTCTCCCCTATCCTTCTTTGTCTCCTGTCTAGTGAAGGGACAGTGGCAAGAAAAGTTCCAAAGGCTTGGTTGCTATTTAGAAACAGCAGGGTCCAGATTCAGTGGGAGACCTTGTACCCACAAAATATACTGTTGTTGATTATTAAAGTTAAATATTGATTTATCTTTTAGTTAAACAGTGGTTATTCCTAAGCCAGCTGTATACCCAAACCATCACACAGAGACTAGGATTTATTTAATTAACCTAGTGCATAATGCTGGGCAATAATTACTCCATCCTAAACCTCCAAGCTCACATAGTTTCCTCCCATTCAGATTTTCCACATTATACTTGCTTTTAGACATATCTTAGGTATGGGTCATCTCTCCTCGTGGTTCCAAGTCTTCTCCTGCTGATCTCTGATCTCTGACTTCTCTGATTCACTTCCTTCTCTTCCCCTCTGGACCAGGATGTTGCATCCTAATCTCTCCGTTGCTCAGCATTGGCTGGTTGTTTTCTTGAAAATAGAGAGAACAAATGGTGGCATGTTATATAAACTTGAGACAGGTGATGCTTAGAATAAATATCACAATGCAATATCTAGATTGAAACCAGATAGTGGGGTAGAGAAATCAGCATCTGAATGAACAAGGGTAAATTGTATACAATCCACAAGAACATTATACCAACAAAATACTAATTTATATATATATATATATATATATATATATATATATATATAAAGTAGATAATGATTTAGGAAATGATCTGATATCAATTTCTGTCACATGTATGCAAGGCTGAAGACTCCTGGTAACACATGAACACACCTTCGTAAACACACAACCACACATGAAAACTACGGTTTTCCTACATATTAATTTTTTTGTTTTCTGAATCTACTGTTTTACATTTATGCTTTCAAGCTCTTTATGATTAAAACATAATTTCTTCATGTGTCATTTTATAAAGTTAAAGACCATGTGGTTGTTATTCATGGGTGAGTGTGTAGCCGTGAAGCTACTTAGGAAGTTTCCTTCCTGTGGTTCAGAGGATGAACATGTCTCCACACACAAATGTGAAGCTTTGGGACTCAAGTCAGTCATCTCTAATTGTGTTTAAGCCATCATGAAGTAAAACTAAATAAATATAAGTGAAAATTACATTAGAATAACTTTGTAGACTTCAATTCTGTAAAATAATACATAAATGGTCCTGGAGCCTGTACTGCAGACCTGTCTCTGGAGTCTTGAGTAATCTCCCCTGGATTCACTGCCTCTGCTGGCCCAAAAGAAGCTAAACAACAAGGAAAACCCTAGGGAAGAGGCTGAAACCTCACTCACAAGGGCAAACAGGATCATCAGAAGTAGGAGAAGACAGGGAACTGGACAGACTTCCACAGGGGCCCTCTGAAAGACTACCCAGCAAGGTATCGAAGCAGATACTGAGACACATAACCAAACTTTGGGAAGAGTGTAAGGAATCTTATGGAAGAAGGGGTAAATCAAAAGACCTGGAGGGGACAGGAGCTACACAATGAGACCAATAGAACCAAAAAGTCTGGGCCCAGGGAGGCCTGCAGAGACTGATATTCCAACCAAGGACCATGCATGGAGAGGACCTAGATCCTCTGCTCAATAGAAGCCCATTGTCTGCTCAGTCTCCAAATGGGTTCCCTAGTAAGGGGTACAGGGACGGTCTCTGATATGAACTCAGTGGCTCACTCTTTGATCACCTCTCCCTGGGGGGTGCAGCCTTACCAGGCTACAAAGCAAGAAGATGCAACCACCACTGATAAGACCTAATAGGCTAGGGTCAGATAATAGAGGAGGAGATCCTCCCTTATTAGTGGACTATTGGAGGGGCAGAGGGGGAGAGGCTGGATGGTGGGTGAAACTGGGAGGAGATGGGGGGTTACAGCTGGGCTACAAAGTGAATAAATTATAATAAAATAAATTGATTAATTAAAAAAATAATACATAAATGAAAGATGATAGACGTTTTCAAAATATCAAACTAAAATACATGTGTAATTTTCGGGCAGTATCACAAGTAAGACTAAGCAAAATATTGAAGGTATGGATTAAATATCTCAATGTCTGATCTTAAAGAGATGGTTTTCACCAGAATTTTATTAGTGAAATATGAACAATAGTTACATTATCATTGATGCTTCATTTTAGTCTATATTTCCATCAGAGGAGCACGGTCTCTCACGTTTTTAATTTCTTTCTGGAAAGGTCTAGGAAAGTTTGCTGGAATAGTCTTATTGGCAGAAAATATGTGCATTTTTTCGATAAATGCAATTTGCAGAAATATTCAAAATTCATTTGGAACCAAGACTGGTTGCAACTTGGCTTAACAACTTAACAAATCTTTGCATTATTGTGATTTGTAAAATGATGTGTGATCTTAAAAGAGGCTGATTTTATCAGATGCTGCCAACTGACCCTGAAATCAATTCAATAATTCACGTGCATTGGTAAAACACTCTTAAAATGCTACAAGTAGGAAAAAACCAACTGGTTTTTAATCATACAAATTCTGTTTTAATAAAAATGAATCTCATGAATTTATATCATAGCTAATATCCGTTTCTAAGGTCAGCTTATGGAAGTACACCATGATTGTGGAGCTGGGCCGAGCCATATAATATTGATTATGTAAATACATAAACATATTTTCATCTGGGATGACATTTAATCAGAAACAATATCATCTACTCTCAAGTAAAATATGCAAAATTTAGGCCATTACTATGGGCATAGTTCTTTGGTATCTTTTGTTCCATTATCAAGTGTTCAATTAAACTGTATGAAATGATGCTTGGACACATCAATCATAGCGATCAATAAATGCCTACTTAGCAACACTACATGAAGAACAGTGTGCCAAGTAATGGGATACTGGCAGATTGAGGAATGGGGGAAATACAAAGCATGGCTTTTATACAGAGTACCTGTTCTCAAAGTGAATGTTGCATGCTTATTAAAGAAGATAATCTTTCATTAAATCAAACAGATTTATTTTCTGTAGTCTGATTTCATTTATTAGAAATATTCTAGAATCATTTAATAAGCATGATTCAGGACAACATTTTCGCTTACAAAAACTACATTCTTCACTAGTTTAACTGCCAAATATGTGATTTCTAATAATTATGTTTTTTTAAATTTTTAAATCATTCATTTATTTTTATTTTTATTTCATGTGCATTGGTATTTTGTCTGCATGTACATCTGTATGAGGGTGCCACATCTGCTGGAAACCGGCGCTATAGACAGTATGAGCTTCCATGTGGGTACTGGGAATTGAACTCAGGTCCTCTGGAAGAGCAACCAGGGCTCTTAATGGCTGAGTTATATCTTCAGCCCCTCAACCTCCCTGTGCGCCACACTGTTTAAAAGATTTATGCATTTACCTTATGTATATGGGTGCTCTGAATGCATGTTCATCTGCATGCCAGAGGAGGGTATCAGATCACCTTATAGATGGTTACAAGCCACCATGTGGTTGCTGGTAATTGAACTCAGGACCTGTGGAAGAGCAGCCAGTTCTTTTAACAGCTGAAACATCTCTGCAGCAGCAATAATTACACAATTTATTTTATCTCTTGAAATATTATAGCCAATAAGATCTGAAAAATGTATTTTCACCTAATTGGACTTTTAGAATTCAACTATAGTCCATGAAGAATCAAGAATACATTCTTTGGCATGGTGGATTTGTAAACAAATATTACTAGAAGTCTTGATATATATATATAATGCAATCCAAGTGTTTTTCATATTGTCAGTGGCATGCTAACATTATATGATGGACAAATCAAACAAGCATCTTATCTGCTCTGTTTTTCAGGGGACAAATGTCACCTATAATCAGTACTTGAAATTTCAATTTATACCCACCTCTAATGTTCATGAAAAGCAATTATCTTCCTGAAAGACAAGTTGAGGTTACATTGACTACAATTTCAGCACATGTTAAAGCATTCAGTTTTTTCCCTTGTCAAAATTGGGAGCTTTTGAAATAAGCCATCACCCAATCATACTATAACTCAAATGATTATTTTCTTAGTAAATATCTCTTAGATATTCATTTCTTTGAAATAACCCAAGAGAATAACTGTTCACCATATGCTAGTTTTAAATCTAAAAATCCGGTTTTTAATATGTGAGAAGTAGGGCTCAGCCATTAAAGGCGAGGCTCACAATCATAAATATAATATGTGAGAAGTTAGTTTTTATATTGGTTGGTATAATCATAATATTATCTAGTAAGAAAGAAATCTGTTCATTTCCTTCAAATTGTTATTTACTAGCCCCCAAACTGAATTTTGTGTTCTAAAACCAGGGCTTGATTTAAGATCCTATAGTATTTAAAAGATGCAAACTAACAACTAGATTAAAAGGCCCTCTTCAAAATAACAGTAAGACAATTTAAACTGTTTCTTTGACGGTAGACCTCAAATGATGGAATGATGGGTTTTCTGACCACTTTGATGAATTAATTAGAAATCCTGGGATGTAATCATTTTTAAGACCCTACTAGGCACTAAAAGGCTGAGTCACAATAAACACTCCCAGGGAGGGGGGCATCAAATCATGAAGATGTTGGAAACAAGCAGAGCATCCAGGGAATACAGAAGCTGGGGCAGCAGTGTGTCGCTCTCAGGTTGGTGATGAAAGGTCAGAAGAAAAGCAAATCGTAGCCTGGGATTTTGAGAGCAAGACGTTTACCAAGTGACAAATGAGTAGACATGGTATGAAGAGGGAATCACTCACAAGGCAGAGAGGTTTGTTAAGAAACATGGCACGGCCTGAGGATCACAAAGAATAGAAGGATCACATGTGGTCTGAGGTGCCCGTGGGGTCTGAGGATCATGGTAGGTCTGGAAAAGCAGCAGTGAGGGTCAGAGATAGAAAGTTACAGAGAATGAGCACAAACAATTTGTCACAAAAGTAATTGTTTACTGTTTGCAAGAACGAACTCTGTTCCCTGTGGCATTGTCTTCATATCGATGTCCTTGTACCTGGTATTTGCAGGCTAGTAGTATAGAAAGTGCCCTAAGGAATTGATGCAAACACAAGGCATCTTTTCCTGGAATGGCAATTTCAGCTGATAATTAGAAAGAAATAAAATTTTATAATTAAAAACAAATTCAGCAGCCTTACTGTGCCACAGAAGATGACAATGCAGCCACTCCTGATGAGATCTGATAGACTGGGATCAGAAGGAAGGAGAGGAAGACCTCCCCTATCAGCAGACTTGGGGAGGGGCATGCGTGGAGAAGGGGGAGGGAAGGTGGGATTAGGAGGGGAGGAGGGAGGGGTTTATGGGGGGGATACAAAGTGAATAAAGTGTAATTAATAAAAATTAAAATAAAAAAATGAAAAAAAACAAATTTAACATGTGTAGAGGAGTTCAGATCCTATATACATTTTAATTAATATTGTTTTTCTTTTCTCTTTTTAAATTTATTCTTCTTTTATACATTACATCCCAACCATAGTTTCCCCCTCTTTCCTCTCTTCCCAACCCTCACTTTGTACCAGATCCATTCTTCCTCTGTTCTCCATCAGAAAAGTCTTCCCAGAAAAATCAATCAAACATGGTATATCTGGTTGCAATAAGGTTAGGCACCTCCCCTCATTTTAAGGCTGGGTGGGGCAACCTGTAGGAGGAAAAGGGTCCCCAAAGCATATAAGACCGTCAGAGATGGTCCCACAGTTAGGAGTCCCACGAGAAGACCAAGCTACGCAACCATAACATATATGCAGAGGGCCTAGGTCAGACCTATGCAGGCTCCAGTCTCTGTGCGCTCCTGTGAGCCCTGCTTAGTTGATTCTTGATTCGATGGGTTTTCTTGTGGTGTCTTTCAACCCTCTAGCTCCTACAATCCTTCCTCTCCCTCTTCCACAGGTTTCCTCCAGTTCCACCTAATGTTTGCCTGTAGTCTCTGCACTTTTTGTCTGTCTGTTTGTTTGTTTTATATTTATTTATTTATTTCGGTTTATTCACTTTGATCCCATCGGTTGCTGGATAAAGCCTCTCAGATGACGATTATGCTAGGCTCTGGCACACAAGTATATTAGATTATCCTTAGGAATCATTTCATTGACTTTTTTCTTCAGTCCTATTTGGTTCTATCCTAGGACTCGGGACTATCCAGCCTCTGGTTCCCAGCCCTCCTAGCAGCGTCAGGTGTGGGTTTCCTCTCCCGGCATGTGTCTATATGTCTCAAGTTGGGCCAGTCAGTGGTTGGCCACTCCCACAATTTATACACCACCTTTATCCTAGCACATCTTGCAGGCAGGACAAATTGTTTTTGTGGCTGGGTTAAAGTTTCTATTCGTCCACCAAGAGCTTTGCCTGGTTACAGAAGATGGCCAGTTTCAGGCTCTGTATCCCCCAGTACTAGGAATCTTGCCTAGGGTCACTTTTGTAGATTCCTGGGGGGTTCCATTGCTCCGGGTTTCTGCCTTGCCCCTGAAATGCATCCCCAATGCTAGTCATCTCTCCTAGTATTCTCTCCCTCCATCCTCTTCGAACCTGATCACTCCTGTCCTCACCTCCACCTGCCCCAAGTCCTCCTTTGATATCTGTTCTATTACCCCATCCCAGTCTAATTCATGCATTCTCCCTTGAGAATTCTCCTTTTTACTTAGCCTCTCTGACTCTGTCCATTGTAGTATGACTATCCTTTACTTTATAGCTGTAAATGTTTATTTCCTCTGTTGAGGGGATGAGATGAGAATTATACCCAGGCTTTATGAATATGTAGCTTGGGATGAGCCCAGAGCCTTTCTATTTCTGTTTTGTCCCTAGGCCCAGGCCTGGAAGCTTCTAGACTCCTTAAAAGCCAATCTTCTATAATCCTGGACCTTGAAGGCTTTAGTTTCCAGCCTCCATCTGCTAACCTAGATCTAAAATGTTTTCAGCCTCCAAGACTTAACTGCAGAATTAACTCACACTTTCAAGTTCTTTCTGAACTTTGGCTAGGTAGTTCAACTCAAGTGTTCTGGCCCAAACACCCCTACAGGGTGACTGATTCAAATTGACTTCTCTCAGCTTCTGACTGAGTAGCTCTGCTTGGAAAAACTGCCTCTGAACTACGCAAACTGAACTTCACTGACTGTACAAACTGAACTGAATTGAACTGAACTCTACCAATTCAACTGCACCAAACTCAACTCTCTCCTGTCCTGCTCTCATGTGAGTTAGGCGTATCCTATCTCTGACTCATTCTGTCACATCTTTCTCTGATTTGCCACTTTGTCTGCCCCTCATTTAGATGTTACTTTCAAACACGACTGCTTCCTTCTGTTGAAATGAAAGCTTACTTTCATTTTGGAGGGATTAAAGGTATGCACTAAAGGCGTGTCTGCATTACAGCTGGATCATATAGATCTAGAAGGTCTTTAGATATGATCCCTTGCCAGAGCAGCCATGTTGATGAGTTAGAATTCCTCTACAACAGATAAAATTCACTTATACGTGAGTACATGCCATGTTTGTCTTTCTGAGTCTGGGTTACCCCAGTCCAGATTATTCATCCATTTTTCTGCTTATCATCTGCAAATAATGATACCGTGACTTTCTCTTTTTCAATTTGTATCACTTTGATCTTCTTTAGTTGTCTTACTGCTCTAGATAGAACTTCAAGTACTATATTGAATAAATGTGGGGAGAGTGTATAGCCTTGTCTTATTTCTGGTTTTAGTGGAATTGTTTTTCAACTAAATGTCACAGTTCTGACAAACCACTTAGAGGGAAATCCCAGTTGGTATTAAAGAGTCTGGGTACAACTCACTATTTTTTTTTCATGGTGGAGTGAGAGAGATTTATTTCATGAACCAAAGACTTACAAACCTTGGACAGTGAGAGGGGTTTTGAGGGTGGATGTGTTTGATTTGCTTGAGCTAGGGGTGCTAGGGATAGTTGACTTGCATGTAGTGGTACAGTATCCCTTTTAAATACATTAGAATGGCACTATCACAAGAAGGTTAACACAGTACTTAATTATCTTATGGGTAGGTGACCATCTAAAGGTACAATTGAAGGTCATTTCGAAATCAAAGTAATCCTTATCATAGCATAGGGTATTTCCAGGAATCCCCAGGTGATTGCTAACCAGGTTTCTTATCAAGAAAAGGTAGGGCCTATATTTTTTTTTCTGGGGGCTATGTGAAGCTGCCTATAGGGACTAATTTCCCTGGATCAGGCCTAGAGAGAGCCTCACTGGGAAGGGGAGCCAAAAGTTATACACTATTCTCAGATGTTTTCCAGAAATGGCAGACTTCAGCCTTACCAGCAGAGTTCCACAAGTGTTAACATTTTATTCTTAAGCACTAAGTCAGATGACTTCCTGATGGCTACAAAACTTTCTCTTAGGACTGGCTGCAAAGTCCTCCTCTGTGGCATAGCTGGGGGGGGGGGGAGCGGTCAAAGAGCCTGCCATCCAGTTCATGTCAGAAACAGTCCCTGTTCCCCTTATTAGGGTATCCACTTGGATACTGAGCTACATCTGAGCAGAAGTTCTAGGTTGCATCCATACATGGTCCTTGTTTGGAGAAACAGTCTCATAAAAGACCACTGTGCCCAGATATATTTGGTCCTTGTGGAACTCCTGTACTCTCCAGGTCATATTAACTCTCCCCTCCCCTTTTTTTGGTTCCCTGCATTCTGCAAGAGGTTTGGTTATGAGTCTTAATATCTGTTTGATACACTTCTAGGTAGAGTCTTTGAGAGGCACTCTGTGGTAGGCTCCTGAAAGACTCTACCAAGCAGTGTTTCAAAACAGATACTAAGACTCATAACCAAACCTTCAGCAGAAGGGGAGTTAGTATGACGTGGAAAGGATAGGAGCCCCACAAGGACCAAATATATCTGGGCACAGGGTTTTTTTCTGAAACTGTTTCTCCAACCAAGGACCATGTATGGATATAACCTAGAACCTTTGCTCGGACAAAGCTCGTGCTAGCTCAATAACCAATTGGTTTCCCATAGTAAGGGCAACAGGGACTATCTTTGACAGGAACTCAATGGTGCAGGCTCTTTGATCTCCCCACCCCCCAAGGGAGGAGCAGTCCTGCTAGGTAGGCCACAGAGGAGGACTTTGCAGCCAGTCCTGAAGATACCTGATAAAACAGGGCCAGATGAAAGGGGAGGAAGTCCTTCCCAATCCATGGACTTGGAAAGGGGCAGAGAGAAGCTGAGGGAGGGAGGGTGGGATTGGGAGGGAATAAGGGAGTGGGATACAGCTGGGTACAGAGTTAATAAAATGTAACTAATAATAACAAACAATAATAAAAAAAAGAAGATAAACAAGAAAGAGGACCCAGGGTAAGATGATCGATCCTCACTTAGAAAGACAAATGGGTCTTTGCTTTGAAAACACTGCTACTTAGAGTCTTTCAGATGCGCTCAGTAGACTCCTATCATACGTTCAGTGCACATCCCATCTGTCTTTCTAAACGAGGATTGATCATCTTACCCCATGTCCGCTCAATTGATTATCTTTTTTAGATGTATAGATTTCGTTATGTTTATCATATCTTAAAGGTCTATATAAGTGAGTATATCCCATGTTTGTCTTTCTCCTTCTGGGATATTTCACTCAGAATGATCTTTTCTAGATCCCACCATTTGCCTGCAAATTTCATGATTTCCTCCTTTTTGATTGCTGAGTAGTATTCCATTGTATAAAAATACCACAATTTCTGTACCCATTCCACCGTTGATGGACATCTGGGTTGTTTCCAGGTTCTGGCTATTACAAATAGAGCTGCTATAAACCTTTGGCAGAGTACAGGGAATCATAAGAAAGAAGGAGAGTTAGTCTGATGGGGAAAGGAGCTCCACAAGGACCAAATATATCTGGGCACAGGGTCTTTTCTGAGACTGACATTCAACCAAGGACCATGTATGGATATAACCTAGAACCTCCACTCAGATGTAGCCTGTGGTAGCTCAGTAACCAATTGGTTTCCCAAAGTGAGGGGAACAGGGACTATTTCGAACAGGAACTCAATGACTGGCTCTTTGGTCTCCCCACCCCCGAAGGGAGGAGCAGTCCTGTTAGGCCACAGAGGAGGGCTTTGCAGCCAGTCCTGAAGATACCTGATAAAACAGGATCAGATGATTGGGGAGGAGGTCCCCCCTATCAGTGGACTTGGAAAGGGGCACGGTGGAGATGAGGGAGGGAGGGAGGGACTGGGAGGGAATGAGGGATCGGGACATGGCTGGGATACAGAGTTAATAAAATGTAAGTGATAAAAATAAATAAATAAAAAATAAAATAAAATATGCATGTAATAGTAAAAAAAAAAAAAGAAAGACAAATGGGATGAAATGGGATGGACATTGGATGTAGGAGCAAACAAGGAACAGGACAGGAGCCTACCACAGAGGGCCTCTCAAAGAATCTACAACTCACTATTAACACGGGTGGGAATGCTGCCACTGAGCCAATGAATTCCTTACATAGGTGAAAACATTACATTAGGCCTCAGATTGGAGAACATTATAGAGGACAAAGTAGGGAAGAAGGGTGACCAGGTACACTACAGATACTTGTTAGAAGTCCACTCAGGCATGGTGGCGCAGGCTTTTAATCCCAGCACTTGGAGAAGCAGGAGCAGGTGGATCTCTGAGTGCTAAGCTAGTCTGGTCTACATAATGAGTTCTAGAAAAGCCAGAGCTACATAGTGAGACCTTGTCTCAAAAAAAAAAAAAAAAAAAAAAAAAAAAAAAGAATCAGTACAATAATACAATAGGTATGGCGAGAAAAACAAAAAAAAAATATTGGAATAAAGGCAAAGAGAGTAAGAAGACATGCAAAGGTGCACAAATACCTCCAGGAATGCCTAGGGTCAGAGAGGTTTCTAGCCAATAGGTATTTTCTGTGTATTCATTCAGTTATTGAGAATTTGAGGGTTTTAGTATGGGACACATGACTAGGAGCAAAGATTCCCAGACCAAGATCAAGAAGTTACAAAGTTTTGCTGAAACTTGAGTCGTTCATAATCTCTATACTGAAAATAAAGCAAAACTACAAATATTAGATTTTTTTTAATTAGGAAAAAAGTGTAATGCCTATCAAAAAAAGTACATAATTAGTAAACAATCGCTGAATGAATGAGCTCATTCTCGGTCCTGTGATCTCTTAAACATGACTTTAAAACAGAGAAGAGAATGGAATGGAAGTATCTCCAGTGTAAAAGGACGTTGTCTCTATTAGAGGACAATACTCTGCCAGTAACAAACCACTCTCTGACAGTAGTCAGAGGGAAAATTGGAACACTTATCCCCACTGAATGCTGCCAGTAGCTATTACAAGAAATATCCTATAACCATAATCTTCCTAAAACGAAGTTTTAATCAAAGCATTAAAAGCTTGTGCTGAAAAAATCGGTTTCTGAAAAGACAACAGCGGGCAGTGGCAAAGACACATAGCTGTATCCGAAGCCACACCAGCTCTCAAACCTTGGGATGTCACTTGCAAGTGCAGAAATTCCACCAGAATTGACACCACATCCCTGGGCCATGAGTTGTTCTTAGGTAGATATTCTGCATCTTTAAATTCCTGCGTAATCTATTTTGACAGTTTTAAAAGTATAGCCCCATATGAAGATCCCAGGAGACAGCTTTTGAAAGACCCTGTTATGTATTCTGATTTTTAACTACTTACCATTTTTTTTTTAAATCAGGTCAACACCATGGGTATAAAGTTAATGTTGTTCAAATATCATTCCATTAAAATAATGCATTGTATGTTATAGCACTTCAGTGTTTGTGAGAAATATCTGAAAATCTCCATCCAGTTCTCAAACCACCCTTTTGTACAAGAAGGAAGCCCTCCTTTTTATTTAGAAATTAATAAGCCCAGGCTCAGAATGGTTAAATAGTTCATGCCCATTTAACTCTATGTTGGGAAAATAAGGCTCATTTCTTGAAATTCAGCTTGGTCCAGTAATATTGAAGAATGGCAGGATAGCTGCTAATGAAACATATATATTCATGAATTCATTCCTTCTGGAATCCAATAACTGCTTCCTCTGCACTTGCTATGCCCTGGGTTCCGCTCTCTCCCCTGCAGTGAACGGAAGACAAGACAAACATGCCCCCTTCCTCCAGGAGATCAATTTATGGGCACACTCACATCACCAGGCATAATTAGAACAAATGCATTTTAACAACTAGGGCTATATTTTTAGTGCTTTCCTTCTATTTTTACCTATTAGTTACACTTTAGGAGGTTTTACTACACTTGTGAAGCTTGCTGCTTCGTATCACTGTTTTCGTTCTAAAAGTCTGCCGGCCTATACATTTCAGGAATGATAAAGAGCTATCCAGAAATCTTGCAACACACCTTCCTCATCTGGTTAATAGTCAATATTCCTGAACTGACAGAATTTTTAAATGTTGCATTTGAAGAGAACAGCTGTACTTTTTGATTCAAGATATAGCTAAATTGCCATAGATATTCTAGTAAGTGGGGTGCTAGAACTTTTGGACAAAAAAAAAAATCAAAATTTAAGTCTATTTAAAAGAATTTTTTTTAAATCTATTCATGGAATATAGGTATTTATCCCATTCATTCTCCTTTGTGACTTTTTTTTCCTCTTGAAAGTTTGCCATCAGTCTGCATTAGTGGAAATAAACCACCTACTTAAGCTTAAAAATATAAAGAGAAGGAAATAAAGGAAGGCATAGGTTTGTGACAAATAAAAAAGCATACCACCCAATATGGACCAGCCAGCTCTTAGTACATCATCTTACAGCCCGACTTGCAGAATCTGGAGGCTTTTTTTGCTGTGAGGCTTGTGCTATGTAGGGGAACATTTTAGCTAATATGCTGGACTTCGAAAGCTGAAACAAATCTGACATTTTCCTTTCCATAACATATGGTGGATTGATCTGCACCAACATGACTTCAAATTCTATTTTAGTTGAACAGTTTTCACATTGCTTAAAATATGTAACTGGAAGCTTAATAGGAAAGTATGCTTTGGAGGATAGAGTGGAGAATTCTGAGACAATGTGATCTGGAAAAGGCTTATGTAAAATGAGGTTTGTGATAGGCATTGAAAAATGAAGATTTGACTATTGAGAGAAAATGGGAAGAGGATAACTAGGTCACTGGTGCAGTTCTTGCATACAATGCTTGAGGCCTAGGGCTCTATCCCCCATGCTGACAAAATGAAAAAATTAAAAGGGAGAGAAAGCATCAAGTACATTTATGAAAAATGCAAGAGTTTAAGTAAAAATGTGTGTGTGTGTGTGTGTGTGTCAGATCAAGAAACTGCTTACAGCCAATAAGGCCGGAATAAAATGATTCCCTGGGATAATGTAATAGTTCAAAATGTTAAAAAGTGATTTTTGTGGGAACAGGAGAAAATCAGAATCACATCAATGTTTTGGCATAACAGACAACCTGTGCTGGTTAAGTTATGTGGATGCAGAAAGGTAGAGGTCAATGAAGAGACAGGCTGAAAAACATATAAACAAACAAACAAACAAAAATCTGTGTTAGAGATAAGAGAGTTCTAACTATCTGTGTAGACATCAGAGTTCATTTCTTAGCTATATGGACAAATTGCCAGCTGGACAGAAAGCTGTTAGTTGAAGCAAGGCTTCCTGCCTCTATGCAAATCAATTGCACCTCTGTATAAAGTCATCTCCCTGCCTTGTGATGTCTAAAGTTCTGTGTCACAATGAGGACTAATTTTCTAACCTAGAAAAAACAAGTAAGAGCCTGTTCATGGTCTCAGAAGAACACCACTCACTTCCAATTAAGGCACACAGCAGTTTCCAGATAACCTGCCTCTCTTCTAAGCATTCTCTGGAATGTGCTTCTGACCATGACGTTTTCATGTGATATGGCTTATTACCTATTACCATGCCACAACACGCCTCGGGCCAGCTGCACGGCGACTCCAGTCTTGTTTTATTTTAGCCAGTTAGACTTGTGACTTATACCACTATTCTGCTCTGGGTCATTTTGAAGACTTGGCTTCACAAATAAGTTGCTGCAACTTTTTCTCTCCTTCAAGACATCTTTAATTCAGAAGCCTCATCTAAATGTTTTTTTTTTAATTTCCTGAGATAGGAGGATGAGATGAGAACCATACCTATATTAATACATGCCCTGGGATGAGCCTATAGCATTTCCGTCTAAATATCCCTACACCCAGGCCTGGAAATTTCTAGCCTCCATATAGTCTTCAAGCCTGGACCTTGAAGTCTTCAGCTTTAAGCCTGCATCTGCTAACCTAGGACTAGAATGTTTTCAGACTCTTACACTTACTACTGAATAACTTCACCCTTTCCAGTTAGAGAATAATAACACCACAATTATCACAGGCTTTAATTATAAACATTATGAGCTGATTATTTTTGTCTATTATAACAATTTCCAGTTCTTTCTGAACTCTGGCTGGCTGGTTGAACTTAACTGTTCTAGCTCAAAACTCCTCTCCAAGATGACTGATTCAAATGGGCTTCTCTTGCCTTCTGACTGAATTGCTCTGCTTGAAAAAAAAAAAAAAGCTGCCTCTGAACTTCATGAACTGAACTGCATGAATTCAACTGCAGTACAGCAAACTGAGCTATACTCCCAAACTCTACTGTACTGTCGCCATGAAGTTTCTTGCTTTCTTGCTCTCTTGCTCTGGGCTGCTCTTAAGTAGCTTCTTTTTCCTCTCTGTTCTCTTGAGATGTGGCCGTATCCTATCTCTGACTCAAATCTTTCTCCGAACTGTCACTTTATCTACCCCTTAATTAGATGTCAGAATTTGAGATTAAAAGTGTGCACTAAATTCCAGCCGGATCGCGCAGACCTAGGTCTTCTGATGTGATACCCTGACACAGTACCCATGTTGCTGGATTAAAATTCCTCCACAACCCCAAAGCTGGACAGTTTATTCAGTCTTTGATAACAATTCTCCCCTCACATCTGAGAGCAAATGTTACCTAAAATGCAATAGAAAATATTAACCCCTGAACCACTGAACTGTAATGCCAATGAAATCCTTCTTTAGTTTTTCAAAGTATTTTTGTTTCACTGCCAAGGGAAAACAGCAATGATTTATAACTGTACATTTGAATCCACTAACAGGTTATCATTGGTACTTGAGCTTCAGCACTAGCCTTACAAGGACCTTGACAGTAATTCTTGGCATTCTAAGCCCTGTTCACATCACCATAAATTCTGACATTTTCAATTCAAAAAAAAACAGATGAGTGAATGTACCTTAAAAATGCTTATTTGCAAGATCGAAGGTATAATGATTGGCTTCTAGGAAACGCTGCTTTGGTTGACTGTTGTAGCAAATGCCATAGGATAGGTAAAGAGCCATGTGGGCGGGGAGGAGTGAATTCTGAGAATGGTGTGGAGAGGAGCAGCCCTTATGGAAATCATGTGCAAGTGTTTATGGCAATATTAGATGGGAAGTAGACCAGGTAGGTAGGAATGAGTAAAGCAGGTGTCTGTGGCATTTATTGATTTGGTAACCAGTTAGAGAATAATAACACCACAATTATCACAGGCTTTAATTATAAACATTATTAGCTGATTATTTTTATCTACTACAACAATTGACTATGCCTTCTGTTTCCGTGAGCTTCGTGTCCATGAGGCATGGCTAGTGTAGTCTCCTCTGGTGACTATGTCTGTGTCTCTAATGCTTTGCATTGTGGCCATGATGAGTTCTTCAGAGATGTCCTGAGCTGATGTTAATTACAAAAAACATGATACTCCATACTACTGCCATTACAAACTCCAAACACTTGACAACTCAGTGAGAGATCTACAGCCCACACTCTTTCAGAGGTATTGTACTCCATGCCATAGAATGGCAAATATCCATTTTATCCAAAATTAAAAAAAAATAATAATAATCCTCATTCTTGAACTTCAGAATCAACTAGCTGCATATCAAATTCAGTGTCACATTAATGTGCTTTAACAAAAAGTCTTTGCAACTTTATCATGAGGTCTTTCTTACTGGGAGGTTTATTTGCATACAAATGTGACTGTAGTCACCAAAGATTCCATGTGAATCCTTTAAGATGCTCTCTCTGTTCCATCCCTCTCTGGCAAGATCCTCTCCATAACTCAAAGGCAAAAATAATAAATATCTTTAAAAAGTTATTTTTTATAATTTATTCACTTTACATTATAGTTATTTTGTTTCATTGTGATATATATGCTATTTCATACATATGTCATATATATGATATATGCCACATATATATGACATATATATCATAGCAAATACCTGCTGAGTTTCTGATTAATTGGCCAGAACCTTATGTCTTAGTAGAAAATAGAGACCCAACATGACACAAAGGTAACAAGCTATCCGTGAGCCTGTTGGTGGTATCTATACACCATCAAGGTTTGCATTAAAAAGTTTTAGTGTTGATTTGCTTGAGCTAGTACTAATAACTCATAGGCGCTGTTACATTTCATCTCCTGACAAGTCCCTGTCCTCGTTTCCAATCATTCGGCATTTATCTTTTGTTCAAACATACAGTAAAAGAAATCCCCAAGGCTGCTACAAAATTAGAAAGGAAAACCTGTGAGCATCTAATTGAAAAGGTGTGTAACACCCACATACCTAGCGTGGAAAACAAGATACATGGATTTTGTATTCTAAAATTTGTTCTGAATCCTGATGTTAACCTTAGTTGTGTGCTTATGGCTGTGTTTTCTAGGTTTCTTTGCTACAAATATTCAACTGTTCTCTTAGATATGAATTAACCCTATTATGGAAAGACTTTTAGAGATTATGTAAATATCCTTTTAAAATATTCTCCCTTAATTTCAGCATCTGTTGATATTTCCTGCAACTAATATGACCTTATACTTAGCTCAAAGACTAATTTTATGTTTCTCTTTTTTTTTTCTGTTTTATTAACCTGAATTATATGCAAAGGAATAACTTTCCTGTTGTCTCAAATTTTAAAATTGATTTGTTTATTTCTGTTATGGACTAGGCAATATTTATTTTATCCAATGATTTATGGCACTTTGTAATTATCCTATATTTTATCATTTACAGTGTTACAGATTTGGCCAGCAAGTTCACTTTTGTGTTTTTCCAATGTGTCTTTTCCATTCATGTTTTTGTTGCGATCAAGCTATCTAACAACAGCATTCTATAGATGTTTACTGTAATGGTCTTAATGCCAAAAGAGACATCTTATTTTCCTTGTCTACTTTTTTCATGGATATGTTTTTTATGTGTTGTTGTATGGTTACCTCTATCTATTTTTCCTCATTTTTTATGAACTCTGTGAGAATTTTATCCATGTTGATCATGTCCGTTCCTGCCTGCAACTCCTCCAAAATAAATTGTCCTATCACTACTCACCCAAATTTGTGTCCTCTTCCAATTTTTTTGTTTTCTGATTTTTTTTCCCCATCAAGTACAGTTTGTGCTGCCAATATACTATTGAATGTGTGGCCTTCATTAGGGGCTGAGGTTACCTGCCAGAGGTCATACCCTTAAGGAAAATTGACTTTCCCTCTCCCAGCAGCCATGAACTACCAATATGCTTAAAATGTTTCCAAGTGGGAAGCATTCCACACAGAAGTGCCATTGATAATTTTCCTATTTTGTAAGTTTTCATAAATTTTGACAGTTTTATAAATTCATTTTGCTGTTTTTAGGTTTGGGTTGTTGACACTTTTCTCACATTATTTTATTGGATGCTTAACTCATTTGGCTCCTTTTTATACATTGAACAAGTAATATTTATATAACTTAAATATTTGGTGTTTTGTAAAGCTAAAGGTTGGCTCAAAAGATGGAACCTGTAGGGGAAATCTGATATGTATTTATTTGAGGAAAAAGCATATAAAATAATTACCTCTAGAAGAGACAGCTTTTAATATAACCAGAAAGTTCAGCACAGCAGGATGTCTCCTTTATCTTGGACATGGTTGCTGCAGTAATGAGCATGTGGGAACATTAGAGCATGTCTCAGTGACATATAGGGTCAAACCTGAGAGTGTTCAAAAGAAAGCCAATGCTAATGACCTCCATCCTACAAACCGGCTCAACCTTGCAGCTCACAAACAGCCAATGACCTTTGACTCCTTATGTTTATTTGGTGCTTAAAAATTTACATACATGCTTCGTGGCAAAGGACAAAAAATAAATAACTATTCAGTGGCATATCTTATACTTTTTTTTTTTTGCTTCTTGCTTTCATTTCAATGTCAACTTCTCATCTAAATGTGTGTGTATGTGTGTGTGTGTGTGTGTATGTGTGTACTCATATATTTGCATTATGATGGAACTGTTTAGAAGTCATAACAAAGTAATTTCAATCCTGGCTTACTATTTGTATTTAGATATCTCAGACCAACACAGAAAATCATAGTGGTGAATCCATGGAAATTACTTGTTTCTGTTTTCGTTGTTGTTGTTGTTCATTTGTTTGTTTGTTTTTGCTTCTGCAGAATCTGTACAAATCATGAAGTAAAAAATGATCAGATTTGTAGATCTTAGGTTCAAAGTTTGGTGTCATAACCTCTGATCACTGAACCTACCAATGTACACTTAGAAGAAAATCATCAAGAATATTATAACCCAGTTCAACTGAGACTCATCAGTTTATACATTAAAAAAAAAACTTTATTGAGTAAATAAGCTATACAGCAAGGTACAGATTCCTGAAAATATTAATGATGATGATCACAATTAAAACCGCTCCTAGACACGTTGCAGAACAACTGGTACTTAAAGATTCCTTGTTATTTATTCAGAAGAAGGTTCATCCCTTGTGTTACCTTTCAAATAATTCAATAGAGCAGGTTTTAGCAGCAAGTAATTATTTACTCATTACGGTGATTTTCATAAGTATCTCTCTTCTACTGAAGCAAATTCCTAGGGAGCTTCAGTCAGCCTAAATAGGACTTCTTGTCAATTCAAGCTATGTACTTCAGCATGAAATAAATTAGTGAAAATCCAACTAATTTATGTAGAGACAGACAGTCCTCCACTAATGTGCATTCATGGACAGGATATTCAGTGTGGCATTCCATGGACAGCTTAAGAGTGCCTTGAAAATCTGAAAGAGATACTGTCAGGAACTTAACAATAAATGAGCACTGAACATTTGAATTTGAAAAACTCAGCTCAGAACTGAAAATGAGGTGTAGTTTCCCTGCAGTAGTACCTTGCATGTTACTCAAAGGCCCTATACATTTTACGTTCTTGCATTTTGGTTTTCCTCTATGTGTAAACCTCAGGATAGCAACATTTGGGAAATCCAGGTATGTTAATATTTCTTGATTCTTTCTCATGCAATAGCGTAGAGAAGGTTATTTTGAGGTTAAGAGACAAATTAGGGCAGGAGAGAGAATGAATCTATCCAATGGGCTTATATAAGCCAGCACTTCATTTCTTAATTTGTGTGTTCATCTATATTCCAAAGCAAGCCTCAGACTTTTACCCGGATTCAAAAAGTCTCATGAACCCTGTTTGCTATGTGTGCAAAGAAAGCAGGTTGGAGAATTGCATATCCAGGGTGACAAATGCTTTCCACCAAGAAGTATCAGGCATCACTTCTACTCTCTATTCCAACAGTAAGAGCAAAACACATTGGACCTCAAGAGAGCAAAGCATCCTGCTACCTAGCCTGGAAAGGACAAGAAGCTAAAGTCATATGTGGTGTGGTAACATTTACTATATGCCCTGAATGTAGCATATTAGCTCTTCGTTTGCAATTAAATCCAGTTATTAAGTTGGAAAATGCTATAATCAATTCAGAATTTCACATAGGACTGATGACAGACAATTTATCCACTAAGCCATCTTGTCTGCCTGGATCTTTATTTTCCTTTGCAGCTACCTAGAAGAATGACTGTCACTCATCACTAATAGCCTTCCTGGTCTGACAATAAGTCCCAATTATGCAACTTTGAAGTTGGTCATAGCTTTCTCTCTGTTTTTATCTCATCTATCCACTTGTCTTAATCAAGTCACTGGTTTTGAAAAATAATTCATAACTATTTACAACCATATTTTTTCCATTTTCAGAAACATCCAAAGAGAAATTCTTATTTACAGTGGAACTGGTGCCACAGTGTGCTTAATTGCCATCCAAATTTCCATTACTTCAGTTCTAACTAGTTTGGATAAAACTTATTCTACTCAAAGTGAGGAGGAGAAAGAATATCCTATTTGTGTTTCCCATTATCAAGAAAATATATTAGCAGAATTTTAATACACATTGAGAGATCACAAGAGGAAATTATACATTAGCATTAGAACTTTAAAAGACATATGATTAAGTTCGGTGGTGTGGCAAATTATAAATAATATACTAGGAGATGTTTTGTGTTTTGCATATACTTTGAGGAAAGCTTTGAGGTTCCTGGCAACCAACGTACGTGACTGTTTCCAGGAGGGTTCTAAGTGTCATATCTATTTTTTTTTTTTTTTTTTTTTTTTTTTTTACGGAATGTGAAAAGAAAACGATTAATCCATCAATTCTGACCATACTTGCTTTTACCAAAGGTCTTTAAGGAGAGAAAGACACAACTGCACCTGCTGCTTGCTTTTGAGAGTTTTTGTGAGCATTATCTCTGTGGATGCTAATGAGGTACATAATCCGAGGGCTGATTTATTGCATGTAAGTTTATCAAAGAAACATGGAAGAAAATTAGAGCTGCAATTCACTGCAAGCATGCTTCATAACACTTAAGAGAGTGTTTATATGTTAGCCCTTTTTATTGGTATTTGCTTGTAGATAATCAGGAGATATTTCTTGAACTACATTAGCCGAAATGAGGAATATGTTGCTCTTCTTGTGCAGTTATTGGAGATGAAGTATTTATATGCAAATGAAAATCTTATGGATTACCATAAATGAGTAAACTTTTTTTTTTTCTGCTACACAGCTTGACTCTGGTTAAAGCCCATTTATTTTTAAGTAATAAGTAGAATGAGCCTCTTTTTAGCACCAGGGACCCTATTGATGAAGACTTAAAACATCTAAAGGAAGCCAGATGGGTGCTTGAATAGATGAACTTCACAAATTAATCTGATTTTTACTCCTACCTATAAGAATACATAAAATAGCCCATTCTGCTAATTAAGCTTTTATGGTAATCTACATCACTGCCCTTCAAAAGGGTAATCCACAGATCTTATGAATGTTATACGGAAATCTTATATGGTACACAGGACAGGACAGATGGGAATAAAGGATCTTGACAGGGGTAGATTCTTGTAGGTGACCTGTGTGGGGCAGATGTAATCACAATAACGTATTCTTAAAGAACCCGCAGAAGGAATTGGGAGAGCAGCCTATATGCGTGATATGGAAATAGGAATTGTAATTGTGCGCTTTAAAGATGGATAATATGGATAAATGATAGATGTTGAAAAGGACAATGCAAGGAAATCTCAGTCTCTAGAATCTAGTATTTTGACATACTGATTTAACCAGTGGAAACTGATGTGCCATCAGACTTGATGTCCCTACAATTATAAGACAATAAGTTATCACTGCATTTAATACATTTGTATTAATTTTGTATAATGTTCATAAATGAATATACCTCTTTATAGTAAATTGAAATGAAAATTATTGCAACAAGAATGGACTTATGATGTATTTATCACAATAATATGTTAATATAAAAATATTTTGATTTGTGATTGTTCTTAAATGCTCATTCTTCTACAAGCCAGTGTTGATTTTAGTTCCTCTAAACTCATACTCATTTTTAAGATGAATAAGTCAAATATAAATTATCTAATATCTTTAAACTCAGTAAACATTTTAAGTTTTGACATTAGCTATTCTATTCCACTAAATTGTGCATTTGTATTTGTAAAATCATTCATTAATATCCCATTGAAGAGTTTTTTAATCTCTAGGAAAGCTTTTGGAATTTGGGTATAAAATAAGATAACTATTAGCATTCATTTATTTACTATTAATTCAATTATATCTGTTCACTTAAGTGTGGATCAGAAAGCCTGTCTGATGATTCTGAAGATAGCATGGGCAAAAGATTGTTCGTTATTACCTATGCTTGGAAATAGTGACCATTTCTTCAAGTACACTTCTTATTGGAGCAGAAGTTTTCAGAAAAAAAATTGTAAATATAACATTTGTTTGGATTCTACCCATCTGAGCCATCAATTTTATTTTTGGCAGGATTATTCAGCAAGTATTTGCTGAGATTTACTGATCAACCACTTACTCAGCAAATTGATTGTTTCATTGACACAATCATGTTGCAAATGTAGGGGAACTATTCAAAACCCCTGATGTATCTGTAAGCTAAGAATGTAGTCTCGGATGGCTGGCTACCTAAACGTGTAGCTAGCTAACAGGTGTAACTAACTAACTGGTGCCCAACAATAAAAGGCATACATTTTAATACACCACCTTGTATTTTCAGTTTATAAGACTTTATTAATTAATGTCTGAATGAAACTACAAAGGCCCTCACGAATGCACATGTCAAGCCACACCATAATTAACATCCCCACAGGAACTCTCTTTGTCATAGTCAAGTTGATGGATTTCAGTTGTTATTGTGGTGACAGGCCCCATCTGCCTTTGATACATACATTCAAATATTATTTTGGTAGAGTCTAAGATGACAGATAGAATCCTAGGTGTTCTTAATGACCTATTTTGGTAGAAGAAGCTATTGTTACACTTACATTCTGAAATGTGCAAAGCCTTGCTATGTATCACAACATGTGGAAGTAAATATGAAAGCCAGCAAAATGCACAACACACGATAGTATCGTTTAAATTCAATTTTTAAATGCATTTCTCCAGAACTTTTAAAATATATTCACTGTGTACAAAGGGTAATGTATAATTTCAGTCTTTTCCTGTAATATGAGCATGTCAGCCACTAGTGCATTATAGTTAATAGTCATTAACTAACATGAGTGCAATGGTACAGCCTTCCTCATTATTAAAGCCCGTCAGAAAATTCACTTTGTGAAAATATGATTTTGCCTCTCAGGACAAGATTTAATTTAGGAAAGGAGAAAGGGCATAAAAAGAAATTTAATATTGATCAATTACTGCAGACTATTCAATAGTCATGTTTCCCAAATTACTTAAAAGATATTGTAGATTCATTTAGTATGCAGATAGATTGAGAAATCATTTCATCCTAATTAATATTTCAGCCTACATTTTCATCCTTATATCTAGACTGTCCCTGATTGTAGGCCGATATTAGAGCTAAAATCCTATTGACAGAATAGACAAAGTAATGAATCAAAGTGTGGAGAGACTGCACTTTCAATTCTGATTTTGCCACTAACTTCCTAGGTGATTTTAAACTAGCTATTTGTAATTCAGAATAGTTAGTATCCATTGTAGCCACTGAATTTTTTTTTTTTAATTTCTTGAAACAGGGCCTCTTGTATCTCAAGCTGACCTCAAAGTCCCTGTGTTGGAGGTCAAGCTAGGACAACATTGAGTTCCTGATTGAACTGCCTCCACTTTCTAATCGCAGGGATTACAGCTGTGCACCAGTACACCTAGTTTATGCAGTCATCAAGGCTTTGTGACTATTAGGAAACAATTCTTCCAACTGAGCTATTTTCAAGCCCCATGGATTTATTTTCTATGATGCTTGAAAATATTTGAGATTCTCATCCTGATTTTACACAGTCAAGATTCGGGAAATGGCCAGGAAAAAAAAATGGATAAAGATTGCAAAGCAGGTGTAGAGAATGTAAATGGTCCAACTATGAATATTTAGTGGAAGACAGACACTAGTTCAGGTTTCATGGTGTCGTGCTGCACTCTTCTCTATAGCATGACGCTGCTCATATTATACACGCCATAGAGGGGCATCGTCGGGTCTGACAATCCAAAGCAACCCAAGGCACAAGAGTCCAGCAAAGCAAGATCTTTATGTAAAGGAAGGCAGCAAAGATTGACAAGTCAGGAACAACAGAACAGACTCAAGAGCTGACTGCCTCTTTGAACATTCATCTTAGTAAGTATTTAAGCAGACGACAAATTTATTGTACTCAGGCTGTTACTGATTACTGATCTATCAGGACCACAGAACAGACTCAGAATGCTACAGAGTTGTTCAGCCTGAAATCCACAAACAGCTGTCCGAAGTTATTCCACAATCAAGATTTAGGTAGAGGGGACTTCCTTGGAAACACAGCTTTGTGGTACACTTATCCTGTTCCCATTGGTTGGGTTATTTAACTGTGGTGGGCGACTTGCCTAGAATTCATGCCTCAACTTGCCAACCAGGATGTCAGCTCCCAGGGATGAACATGGACTTTGATTCCTATTCAAAATGGAAGCTTTATTCAAAATAGCTTCAGTTTGGTTCCTTCTTACAGCATGTTATACCTAAAATTCTACTTTTAAATCAGTAAGGGCATTCAGGTTATTTTCTAAAAAGCATTGTTAGCAAGATAAATTTTTAACTTAAGCTGGTTGTCTTTGTTAGTAGAACAACAAACATGAAATTGGTTAAGTGCTGACTTTTTCTCAGTACTTCCACTCTGAAAATTTACCAAGAACTCGTCATAATGATACTCATGCTGTGTGTTTCCACCTTTTGAAAAGGAAAAAAACATCCTTCTTTTACCAAACAAATAATTTCTCTTACTAGTTCAAATTTCAAAACACAGTTACATTTTGGTCTCTATTTAAAATATAAAACCCATATAAATAAATATTTTCTATATAAAATAATAGAAAAGTAAATCGTTGATTTGTTGGTTGATCTACTTACTTCTTTGTACATAGCAACATTGAATAAATGTTTGAAATTTTGTACTTTGTGACATCATTGATGGATTTTGAAAACATAAGAAAAAATTATTCATCTACAGAATCTGAAAGTGTCACATAGAAATTGATAGACACATTCTTCCCAGGGACTAGAGTGGTTGGAAATTAGTCTTGAAGAGATAGTGTTCAAAGAATACCACATTTTAATTACAGAGGAAAAACAATTTCAAGCGATCTGTTGTACAGTACAGTGACTGAAAGCGCCTTATTTGTGGAACATGGTTTAATTTTGTAGTCCACAGTGACCTGGAATTCACAATGTAGCCCAGGCTGGCCTTTAATTCTGCCTCCTCCTACATTCACCTCCTGAGTACTTTGATTGCAGATGCAGATTGCATCACTCTTGAAAAATGCAGAGAATAGGTGATATGCTCTCACTCTAAGAATGAAAAACTTGTGAAGTAATCCATCTGCTAATTACCCATATCTAGTCATTCAACAGTGTGAATGCACAGCGAAACAGTATTTACACACAAATACATATAATTGTATGTCATTTTTAATCTCATAAAGAGATTGTTTCCATCATTAGTCAGCGGTATGTGCAGCTATTTTTCAAATTTCTTCTTTCACAAATATTGATGAAGAATGTGAGTTGACAATAGGAAGGAATCTTCAAAATAATGGGAGGAGAAATAAAAGAAATTACAAATGGTGAAAGGTCAGCAGGGGGGTCACGCAGAGGTACTTCCTCTGAACAGGGTTCCTTCTAGAACAGGGTTCCTTTTTAAAGCTGTGACTCTTTAGGACAGTTCCTCAGGCTGTGATGACTCCCAACCATAAAATTGTTTCCGTTGCTACTTCATGACTGTAATTTCCCTACTCTTATCAATTATAAGGTAAATATCTGTGTTCCCAATGTTAAGAACCCCTCAGGCGAAAGAGCTGCTAGATGCCAAGGGTGTTGCAACCCACTGGTTGAGAACCACCACACAGGAGCTATCATTTCAATGTTCATCACTTTGACTAGTCACACACTGAATAAGATGTAAAGTGCATTTAAATGAATTCTTTAAACTTAGGATTAAATCCTGCATAGTAAATACTTTTCCCAATTATTTACTTTATGTTAAACGTGATACAGGGTTCTGGGAATGGAGAGAGAAAAATCTACAATATTAAACAAACCCTGCTTTGTCACTTCCTAAAATGCCTCAGAGGTTAATATGAGTGAAGATTCACAAAGAAAAAAATAAATTATAGCAAAATATGGAAGGTAATGAATCTTGAGCAAGGGGTTCATCTGAACGCTTAACAGGTAAAGAAGAAAAATGGATAGAAGCGAACAGTGGAAATTACACTGGAATCATAGAAATTTAACTCAGTTTCTAAAGAAGAATAAGTAATTGCCAAAAATTGGCAGCGTGGAAGCAGAATATTTCAGTCAAAAACTGTGAATGTTTTAGACAGCATGGTGAAAACAGAAACAGGCCACAAGATCTGAACAGCAAGTTATTCAGTTAAACTAGAAAATGGCTTCCCTTCCCTAACAACAAACAGCTTTGGGCTATACTATGTGTATTATACATCACATATATCATGTATAATTATTATTATATACTTAGATTATATACGCCATATTTTAATAAAGGCTGATATATTTTAAAGTATTACAAGATGAATTCTTCCAAAAAAGAAATGTATTTTCGTCATTGTCTCTAGTTTCTGGATTACAGCAGCAGGATTGATGGAGCACCGTGTTTGCTTCTTCATTCCATTTGTTGGGATCTCACTCCTTGTGCACTTACGGATTCCCAGGAGGACTCAGACACGTCCTGCCAGTCTAGTTGAAATGCTGAGGGAGAGACCCTGTCTCAAAACACGAAGTAGAAAACAATAGAGGACATTCAACACCCAGCGTGGACACGTAGGTGCTCGTATACCTGCTTACCTACATGGGCACACACACATGCAGCATAGAAATGGGAGAAATAAATAGAAAATGCAGGGAGATGAACATCTACATCTACCAGGGCATCATGGGAGTTCCACACTTCAGTAAATATAAGCCAATTTGTCAAAAATGAAAAGCACAGCACATACTCCTAGACTGGCTTTGTACCCTTTGCTGATACCGATATATAAATGCAAACAAAGTTCTTACTTACTCATACCAAATAATTTCAGCTTATTCTTTCTTTACTTTTTACTTTTTTTTTTTTAAATGGCGTCTCATGTAGCCCTGGCCTTGAACCCACTTTGCAGCTAAGACTGGTCTTGAACTCTTGGTCTCCCTGACTCTACCTCACCAATGCTGGGGTTGCAAGTGTGTGTCTCGATGCCAAGATCTTCAATTTATGTTTTAGAAAATGTCTTAGGGTTTAACAGCCATTGCTAAATCAAGACTAGTTTGCCACTAAAGTTCAAGCAAAAAGCATCTGGGAATAGTTTAGGAGCACAGCAGAATTACCAAAAGACTTTAGATATACAGTCTCAACATGAAATTTGAGGTTTGGCCCCTGGCTTGAAAGCAAGGAGTGATTTTCTAACAGTTTGATTCTAGAGGAAAAATCAAATGCCACTCAAAGAGTCTGTCATCTGAGTTTAGGAAGAACGTTTTCCAGTATGAGAGGACAAACTCAGGGAATAAACCTTGGAACAAATGTGGAGGATCATGCATAGCCTGGGCCTAAGCCCCCTACACAGGTGTAGCCTGTGGACAGTTCAAGCTCCATGTGGGTCCTCTGGCATAGGGGGTAGGGGGGAGGGCTGTCTCTGACATGGACTTTGTTGCCTGCTTCTTGATCACTTTGCTCTGCTTTGCCAGGGCACAGGAGAAGAGAACATGCCCAGACTTGATGTGACTTGATGAACTGGGTTGGGTTAGAAGGGGAGCTCCCCTTTTCTGTGGAATGAGGGAGGGAAGAGGGGGAAAGAGGGGGACAGGTGGTAATTGGGAAGGGAGGAGGGAGGGGGCTACTATCAGACTGTAAAGTGAATAAATAAATGAATTAATTAAAAAATAAGGAGTTTTGAATTTGCAATTTAATGCTTTCCTCCAGAAATAATGTGAGAGTGATTTTAGCAAGTGTGCCTGTAGAGGGAAGTTCTACTCAACACACATAAGAAGACTGGGCTTTTCCTGGGCAGTACAGACCAGAAACGGTAGTGGAAGTGATCTAACTGACAAAGCATTTCCCATTGCTTTCTCTTGGCCATACTTAAGAAGCCGTATTTCTCCATGGACAAAGGCAGAAACTGATTTTTTCACATAATGAAAGGTGATTCTTCTGAAGGCATCAGTATTAGACTTGTAAGATCTGAGGAAGAGTGACAAGTATCACATAATAATTGGCAGTTTGGCCAGCTGTGATCCTTGTAATTATCAGAAGTTAGAGGCTCTTCTATTGATTACAGCAACCAAGGCAGTTTCTGAAGCCAGGCTCAAAGAGCATCCATATTAGAATTTCCAGTAGCGTTTATTCAAAATGTGGGCTTTAAGGGTCCATCTAAGTAACTGGAATAGACTTTATAAGAGCTGGGAATAGGTTTAACTCATGAAGTGACATTTTAAGTGAGCTCTTCCAAATGGTTTTCTCCGTAATAAAATCAAGAAATCATTTGCTTCATTTACTGAGTGTGCTAAAGAAAAGGAGTCTCATCTCAGCATCAGAGAAAGACAGAGAGAGTTTTGGCTCTTAAGACAAGGATAACCTCTTAGGCATTAAAATAAGCCTTTTTAAGCTGTCCTAGTCTAGGATTTCCTATCCTTATGTTATATTTCTAATCTAGTACGGCACTATAAACATGCATGGGCGAATCTGCTTAGACATAATTTTCAACTGAGCAAGATTTTCTTCAGAGCATTCTTCATGTGTTAATGTCAAGAACTATAATAAATGGTTTCTCATAATAAAATTTTATCAGATTCAACCTGAATTCTCATCTGAAACCACCAAAAATAATATTAAGTCATGGATTTATACCCCACTACAAACATAGTCATGTAGTCAGGGTTTCCACTACCTATAGAATAAACGAAGTGAATGGTGAATGTATCACGTGAGTGAAATTTTTAAGGAGAAATATTTAACTACCTCATTGTGATGCATATTGTCTTTTAGACTTTTCAAAGCCTGCATTTTCATTCTATTAATATATTTGTCACAAATGAGTCACTTACTGTGCTTAATGTAAGTTCAGTTACTATTTAGTAACTCTGACAGTTGTTGCATAGTTTGAATTGTCATGTTTTAAGATGAAGCGTATTCTAAAATGCTCCCTAAATCAGCTTTTTCCACTAATTCAGATGCACTTTCTTCAGTTAATAAAAATAAGTAATATGTTCCTTAATTGCTAGCTCCACAACTTAATATTTTTAACAATTTTGTTGGGATGCTGCCATACTATGAATTATTCGATGCTAATTTTTCTATGGTATATTGGTCACTTGCATCATGTAATACGTATGGCAAATAGCTGTCCATGTAGCATGATGCTGTTATAATTTGACCTGTATTGAGTTATGTATAAACTACTCCATGTAAAATGTGAGTTAAAGATAAGCAAGTCTCTCTGAGCTTCTGTGTCATTTTGTAGTAATGAATTCACAGCCTTGCTTGTTTTACCACATGCTTGAAGTCATGCAATGGCTCTGTAGAATGACTCCTCACTCTCACATTTTTGTATGACAAAACCAAGACATACTTATTCTGAATATGAGCCTTGCTACATTTCAAAAGGGATAGTGAAGATAGAAAACTGTGTTTTGAATAGGTATGTGTTTGAGTTTCTCATGGTGATGTTACTGTAATGGCCCAAATCCTGTTGTATTAACATAGATAATGTACGACTGAGGGTCTTCAAAACCCAATTATTTTGTAAAAAATATATTTTAAAAATATTCATGGGATATCATCATATATATGTATATATACATATATTTATATAAACATTTATACATATATCCCCAGAACTCACTGTTATTTCAACAGCTATAGGCACATACTGTCCCACTCAGCTGTGTCCTAGGTTCTCACTGCATTTAATACATAGAAGGAGATATATTTGGGGAAAGATAAGCCTTTGCTTATCCATTTGTTTAAACTCTTCCTTGTCATATTTTGCCATGTTATCAGACAATTGGAATACACTTTTAATAAAAGAAAAATAACATAAAAGAAAACATAGTTTCTTAACAAATTTTCTAGGTAAAATAATATATTTGGTATTAAAATTGTTTGCAACTATATAAAGCTTAATGAATGAGGTTATATGATATTAAAGGCAAAAGTAATTCAATATATTAATAATTAATCTCTTACAAATTAGCATATATAAAAATAATGATTTGTATCCATCAATTGTATAACTTTTTGAAATTATAAAGTAGGTGTCTATCTCTCATGCGATGGCACTTAAGACAAATGTTTTCCTGTAGTTATGTTTTAATCTTGAACAAAATTATAACTGTGTTTTAGAATTGGATTTCTGTTTCATTATCAGCAAATGTCATGAGCAGTTAGTATGGTCACAGCATTGGACTTGTGAGGATAAATGTGAACTTCTTTGCTTGACAGTCCTGTTTTAGTTTCATCTAAAACATTTAAATAACTTGTGTAGATCAAGACTAAAAACTTGGCTTCATCAATTGGAGATGACATTGAAGTAGTTATCATAAATATGGTACAGAAATAACTTGAAGGGCTATGGACAAAACATAGTATAACAGATAAAAAGAGAATCCATTGATGCTATAATATAAAGTAAATACTTGGTTTGTGTCCAAAGACTGTCAGAATTTCCTAAGCAGCAATAACATTTTTATTACTTTTAATAAGATATCACACACACACACACACACACACACACACACACACGCTTTTGAGAGGAGTCTATTATAGCTCAGGATGGCCTAATATTCACTACGTAGCTAAGGGTGACCTTGAATTTCTGTTCCTTTTTTCTCTACTTCCCCAAAGCTGAGATCAAAGGTGCATGACACCACAACCAGTTTATGCAGGGCTGGGCTTTAAACCCTGGGCCTTCTGCATGCTCAGGCAACCATTCTACCATGGAAGCTCTTTGCAAGACATCTTTCTTGTTTTCTTTCCTTTTTTTCTTTTTTTTTAAGACAGCATTCCACAATGTAGTTAAGGCTGGCTTGGCCCTCACTGTGTATACCAAGTTGGCCTTGCAATAGAAATATCTTGCCTCTGTGTCCTCCTTGAGTTACAGGTCAAGAATATCACCTCTAGTCACAATGACTTTTGAGTCTATGCTTATGACAGTAATGTTGACCAGAAATACCAAATGAGCAGAGGCATATAACCGTTATCCCACCCACCAACCTTCAGGAAAGTTGAGGAATCTGGAGATTGGGTGTCCTGAAAACTCTCAAACAAAGGAAAAACTGAGGAGACAGTATCTCATGAAGATTAAATGCATAAAAAATTAATAATGAAATTCACTGTCTTATAAAATTGATATACAAAAATTAAAAAAAAAAGGAATTCAGAGCTATCTTTTAGGTTGGTGAATGTACCGAGTTGTTGGCGAATGATGTATCCTGACAGTGTATAAAAGGAAGCCTGTGCACTGTATCTTCCCTTTGAACCTTTTTCATTTGGTTGTTCCTGAGTTGTATCATGTGTGTACATGTACCTGTACCAAAAATAAAATGATAACTTGAAGTCAAATGACCATACATAAGTATAGTGCTATGACCAGGACAAAAGGCAGCCTCTCAGCAGCCCATACCTAGAAGAAAATTACTTCCTTATTCTCCTCAGCTATGGTGAAAGTTCAGAGCCTCTACTTCATCTGTTTTGGAACATCGATAGGCTTGGTCTTGTGTAGGTCTTGTGCAGGCAAATGGAGCTGTTGTAAATTCATGAGTGTCATTGTCCTGTTATATCCCAAAGAAAGCGTTTCAAAGCACTCTTCATCTTGAACCTCTTGTGATGTCCTTCCACTCTGTTTTCGTTAATGTCCTAAGGGGTTGATACAGTTGTCCCACAATGAGCTGAGCACTCAGCAGCAGTGGTAGCACTTTGGTCAGTTATGAGACACTCTGCATGACTGCTGCCAAGTGCAAAAAGAAGCTTCTAGGACCTGGGTTGATAGCATTGTTCATTAATCCGTGGGTATAAGTAAAAATGTTTAAAAGACAATTTGACATGTCCTTTTAGAAAAACAAGAGTAGTGGGTGCCCCCGATGGCCAGTGACTGCCCCCAACCAGTTATGGGCATTGGCCCATTACAGTATGGAGCACAAATTTCCTCCTGTAAATCAGATCTCATATTCAATCAGAAAGTAGTTGGTAAATTCTCACCTCAGTCATGGCTCTGTTGCACTGCTGGGTACATCTGGCCTGGACAGACCACATTTTAGTATGCAGAATCCACTGCTTGATAAATATACTAGAACCTTTTATCTCCTAGCACTCTACATAACACCTCATGAACTCTAGAAGCTACTGGGCAGGGATGACGTTTCCAGCTTGATTCTTTTAATCCTGACAATGTAGTGTGTGATGTCTTTACCAATATAGCCTTTATTGCCTACATATGATGAACAACCAGAAACAGTGGCAACAACCTGAAAGCTTTATCGTTTTAAAAGCGTTATTGTAGAAATCACAAGGACCATTCGCATCACCTTGTTTCAAGCCTGTGATTCTTTCCCCCTCATTATGGTTCAATAAAGCTTGCTTGACTCTAGCTCTGAAGATTCACATTCAATCCTTACTCGTGTTATTTTTCTATAGTCGTTTAAAATTGCTCTTTCTCTAGAACCAAATCTCCTGCCAACTGTGTCTTCTGATTGACTTGTTTACAAAACTAACATCACTTGCTTCCTCTACCTCTCCTTCACCCCTGTATTAGTTCCAGGTCACCTTTCATAGGAGAGACATGTCTTCTCTCCTTGATGCAGTTCTCATTGACTGATTGAAATCTGATGTTGGACATTGTTTCAGGACCTCAGACATGTTTTTTTTTTTTTTTTTTTTTGCGGGGGGAGCTTCTTATCAGTTACATTTTATTAACTCTGTTTCCCAGCTGTATCCCGTTCCCTCATTCCCTCCCAATCCCACCCTCCCTCCCTCATCTCCACCCTGCCCCTTTCCAAGTCCACTGATATGGGGGACCTCCTCCCCATTCATCTGACCCTGTTCTATCAGATATCTTCAGGACTGGCTGCAAAGTCCTCCTCTGTGGCCTAACAGGACTGCTCCTCCCTTGGGGGGTGGGGAGGTCAAAGAGCCAGTCATTGAGGTTTGTAAGTGATGGTAAATGTTTATAAATTTATTACACTTTTTTGTGTGTTTCTGGGTTTCTCTCTACCTTTTTTCACTGCATCTTGAGCTAAGATGTTCAGAAACTGTATGCAATTACAGTATTGTGACATCAGTGTCAACAAATCTGCAGACCATTCTCAGTGCCATTACCAGGCTACCAGTTGATCTTTTGAGATGGAAACAGGACCAGCCTTCCCTTCCTGAAGGTCACAGAACAGAGTCTAGCTTTTTTTGATATGACCTGTAAGGCTTCAGGTATTAAAGAAAGAAAAAAAAAAGCCTTCAATATTTGCTTCCAATATTTGCAGTTCTAACCTCACCACTGTCTTTTTGAGCTGTGTTATGGTGTAGTAAAAAATTGGCACAGGGTTCTCTAAAGGTGTTTTACTGTCCTTTTCTTTCCTTTTTATTCTTTTCTTTCCTTTTTTTTTCTTATTCCATGTGGTTTTATTCCATTCGTTCTACTCAATCATCTCCGCTTTCTTAGTTTCACTTACAAACTTAATTTTATGCATCCTCTCATTTGTGAGCCCTTCATAAATGTTCTCACAGAATGAATTTACTTTGCCTTTTTTTTATTATGACAGTTGCTTCATTATGTCATAAATGATTTGTTATGTTTATCTGCTGTTGTAATAGGAAATTCTTGGGCTGGAATATGGATCAATTGGTAAAGCGCTTGTGATGCAAACATGAAGTCCTGAGTTCGGTACCTATAATGCATGTGAGAAATCCAAGCATGGCAATGTGTGTGGGGGGGGGGTGAGGAAAACAGGCATCTCCTTGGACAGGCTCACTGGACATTCTTTCCTATTCTCTTCAGGACAATGGGAGAGTATGCTTCATAAAAGAAAGTGGCTGATTCCTGTGGGGCATTGACCTCTGCCCTCTTCATGCGTGCAAACATAGGAATGCACACCCACACAAAATAAATACATCATTTAAAAACTAATTTGATGTTTATGTTATGTTTTATGATGTTTAGCACTGAGCCAGGGCTTAGGTTATGTTATTGGTGGATAGAAGAATTCTGTTTTAGGCAATGTAGGTAGTTTCAATTAATATCCGCCTTCCACCTTCCCAGTGGTGAGTGCTCTCTGTCACAAACAACTCCATATTTGGCTAAGGCTGAGGATCTGGCTTGCTTCCATGTATGTGGACCTATCTGCATTGCCCACGTGGCACGCTGGGGTTGGCTACCTAGAGGCTATTTTTAGCTGTGGGCTGGCTTTCCCCAGGGTCAGAAGATTGTTCAAGGTTCCTGAATAAACTGCATTGAGAAGAACAAAAAAAAAAAAAAAAAAAAAAAGATCAGAAAGAAGGAGAGGAGGACCTCCCCTATCAGTGGACTTGGGAGAGGCATGCATGCAGAAAGGGGGGGGAGGGTGGGACCAGGAGGGGAGAAGGGAGAGGCTTGTGGGGGGATACAAAAGGAATAAAGTGTAATTAATAAAGGTTAAATAAAATTTTAAAAAATATGCTTGTTGCAGTTAAATAATGATTGGTACCCCATTGAGCATTTATATGCGCACATTATTATTATTAGTAGTATTAGTATTAGTATTAGTATAGTTGTTTTTAGTAACTTGACAGTATTTTGGTATCCTGACTTTACAAATAAAGAAACGAGACTAAAAAGAATTAAAGAGTACATCCACGTTTCATACATTGTAAGAATTTAAACATTTGCTATGCCATACTTACAGCTCTATCCTGTATGCCCACAAATGAACATACACAAGGATTAATACATATTCCCTTTCTATAATTAAAACAGTTACTGTAATGACAATGGCTGATTCAAAACAGTTGGTATATTGAGATGGCTAGCCTGCATCTTCTTCCAAAAGTTTGTATCTTTTCATAAAGTCATGTTTCCAGAACACCTCTGAAGGCATAACAAATCTTACATCTACTACTAAGTCGCTATCTATGCACACACACATACACAAAATCAGCTTTTAAATGAATAAGAAGTTGTCCATCATATTATGTCAGCAGGTTCTGAAATTACACAAATGTATTCCAAGACCACTGATTGGGGAGGACCTCCTCCCCTTTCATCTGACCCTGTTTTATCAGGTATCTTCAGGACTGGCTTCAAGGTCCTCCTCTATGGCCTAGCAGTACTCCTCCTCCCTTGGGGGATGGGAAGGTCAAAGAGCCAGCCATTGAGTTCCTGTTAGAAATAGTCCCTGTTCCCCTTACTATGGGAAACCAATTGGTTACTGAGCTACCACAGGCTACATCCGAGCAGAGGTTCTAGGTTATATCCATACATGGTCCTTGTTGGAGTGTCAGTCTCAGAAAAGACCCTGTGCCCAGATATATTTGGTCCTTGTGGAGCTCCTATCCTTTCCAAGTCATACAAACTCCCCCTTCTTTCATATGGTTCCCTGCACTCTGCCAAAGATTTGGTTATGAGTCTTAGTATTTGCTTTGATACACTGCTAGGTAGAGTCTTTCAGGGGCCTCTGCAGTAGGCTCCTATACTGTTACTTGTTTTCTCCCACTTCCAATGCACATCTCATTTATCTTTCTAAGTGAGGATTGATCATCTTTACCCCGGGTCCTCTTTCTTGTTTATCTTCTTTAGGTGTATAGATTTCATTATGTTTATCATATCTTATAGGACTATATGAGTGAGTATATACCTGTGTGTCTTTCTCCTTCTGGGATACCTCACTCAGAATGATCTTTTTTAGATCCCACCATTTGCCTGCAAATTTCATGATTTCCTCATTTTTGATTGCTGAGTAGTATTCCATTGTGTAAAAAACACCACAATTTCTGTATCCATTCCTCCATTGAGGGACATCTGGGTTGTTACCAGGTTCTGGCTATTTCAAATAAAGCTGCTACAAACATGGTGGAACAAGTGTCCTTGTTGTGTACTTGAGCAAATTTTGGGTATATGCACCAACAGCACAGACTCTAAGAGCATCAATCAATAAGTGGGACCTCATAATACTGAGAAGTTTCTGAAAAGCAAAAGACACTGTTGTCAGAACAAAACGAATGCCTACTGACTGGGAAAGGATCTTCACTGACCCTATATCTGACAGAGGGCTGATATCCAGAATATATAAAGAACTAAAGAAGTTAAAAAAACAATAAATCAATTAATCCAATTAAAAAATGGGGTACGAAGCTAAGCAGAGAATTCTCTGTAGAAGAATATAGAATGGCAGAGAAACACTTAAAGAGATGCTTAACATCATTAGCCATCAGGGAGATGCGAATCAAAACAACCCTGAGATTTTACCTTACACCCATCAGAATGGCTAAGATGAATAAAGCAAGTGACAACACATGCTAGAGAGGATGTGGAGAAAGGGGAACCCTCCTCCACTGCTGGTGGGAATGTAAACTGGTACAACCACTTTGGAAGTCAATCTGGCACTTTCTCAGACAATTAGGAATAGTGCTTCCTCAAGATCCGGCCATACCACTCCTAAGCATATACCAAAAATTTGCTCAAGAACCCATTTTCTTTGAAATAATTATAGACTAGAGAAACTGGTAAAAAGATATGTAAATGGACATCTTGGTTATCCTCAGGTAAAATGAGTTTTTTTTTTAATTTTTCATCAATTACACTTTATTCATTCTGCATCCCCCCATAAGCCCCTCCCTCTCCCCTCCCAGTCTCACCCTCACTCCTCCCTCTGCTTTCATGCCACTCCCCAAGTCCACTAATAGGGGAGGTTCTCCTCTCCTTTCTGATCTTAGTCTGTCAGTTCACATCAAAAGTGGCTGCATTGTCCTCTACTATGGCCTGGTAAGGCTGCTCCCCCCCCCCCCCAGAGGGAGGTGATCAAAGAGCAGGCCAATCAGATTATGTCAGAGGCAGTCCCTCTTCACATTACTATGTAACCCAATTGGACTCTGAACTGCCCTGGGCTACATCTGTGCAGGGGTTCTAGGTTATCTCCATGAATAGACCTTGGTTGGAGTATGAGTCTCTGGGAAGTTCCCTGTGTTCAAATTTTCTTGTTCTGTTGTTCTCCTTGTGGAGACCCTGTCCTCTCCAGCTCTTACTATTTCCCAGTTCTTACCTAAAATTCCGTTCACCTGCCCAACAGTTGCCCATCAGGCTCAGCATCTGCTTTGATAGTCTGAAGGGCAGAGGCTTTCAGAGGCCCTCTGTGGTAGGTTCCTAGGTTGTTTCCTGTTTTCTTCTTCTTCTGATGTCCATCCTCTTTGCCTTTCCGGAAAGAGGAGTTTTTATTTTTTAAAGAGACTTACCTGGCCTGTATGTGAAGATTCCCTTGGGCACTTAAAAAAATAATTTTATTTGTATTCAACTTTTAAAGAAAATGTTAAAGTAGAACTCTAGCAGCAGCTGCACTGTATGGAGTGCAATACCTAATTCAGTGAATATATTGTGTGAATGAGCTCTCGCAGCATTCATTTCAGCTGCTCTAAAATTGCCAGTGTGTTTGCAGAAGTAAATTTCAGTCATTGTATTTGCAGCTGTTTGCTGGCCGTGTTCATGATCCCAGTGTCTACAATGATCATGATTAAATATATCACTACAGGAGATTCACACCCCAGACCCTCTCTGCCTTTCCAGTAAGAGCTGTGTCCTCTCAAATTATTGTGAGCAAAGAATGACCTAATATGATGAGCCACAGGGTTGGAGTTTGCTTGGAAAGATTCCAGCAGGGCACCTTATCCATTCCTGGTTAACGATAAATAAAGTGATTCATAAACAAAAACATGGAGCTGATTATAGTGACTTATACTTGCAAACATAGCACCTAGGAAGATAAAGAAAAGGGTCACCCTGAGCTCTAGGATAGCCTCAGGTACAGACTGAAACTTGTCTCAGAACAAACAAGCAAACAAATAAGAAGGATAGAACTGTTTGTAAATAATAGTATTTATAGGTAAATAATGTTTTTTAAATGTCCTCTGTCTTTTCTGTTATTCTGAGAGTATTCAAGAATACAATTGTCTTGTTGACATGATGTTCTGCTACAGTTTATAGAGAACTGGTCTGTCTCTTTGCCATTGTCAAGCTGGTAGGAAATATGACCCAGAATGCTGTTTGTCCTTTAAATATCAACTTGTTTTGTTTTGTTTTGTTTTTTTTAGGCTTAAGGTTTTTTTTGTATTTTTTTAATTCTTTATTAATTACACTTTATTCACTTTGTATCCCCCCCGTGGTTCCCTCCCTCCTCCCATCCCAATCCCACCCTTCCTCCACCCTCTGAATGCATGCCCCTCCCCAAGTCCAGTGATAGGGGAGGTCTTCTTTTCCTTCCTTCTGATCTTAGTCAATTAGGTCTCATCAGGAGTAGCTGCATTGTCTTCTTTTGTGGCCAGGTAATGCTGCTTCCAGATGGCTCAGAGGTCAAGAACACTGGCTGCATTTCCAGAGGTCTTGAGTTCAATTCCCAGCAACCACATGGTGGCTCACAACCATCTATAATGAGATCTGGTGCCCTCTTCTGGCCTACAGGTGTACATGCAGGCAGAACACTGTATAACTGTATAACATAATAAATAAATAAACCTTAAAAAAATATATCAACTGTTGAAAAACATTTTTTTGCCATACATGACACATCGAATACACCCAGTGTTTTTACTATTCTGTCTACCAGTTTGACAACGTAGTTCTGTGTGTGTGTAAAAAAAAAATCTAAGACTCAGTAACTCCTCCCTTGTGAAGAATAATATTTATTAAGGAAATCTATTTCCAATCCCTTTTATTTCCGGTGTCAGCTTGATTGATCTTATATTTCTACCGAAAAAAATAGTTTTCAATACCTCAGGCCATGGAAGACAGATCCAAATTATTTCTCAGGACTATATTTTATGGTTTGGAGAAAACACATAAGTGGTGTAAAAATTATTTGGTTCACTTTGCCAGTAATTTAAAAGTAAACTGTTCACAGTCTGGAAAACTCTGATTCATTGTGCTCCTCAGTCTTCACTCATTGGATTAACTTTGTGAGTTGTAGGTGAAAGTGGAACTATGCACACAGAAAGAGCCATCTGTAAAATGGATGATTGATTAAAATGGCATCTTTTATAATTGGTGATATAAAATTTCCCTAAAGACCCCTATACTAGAGCCTTGTTCACCAGAGTTGTGCAAATAACAGCAGATGATTTCATTAACAAGTGGTACCCGTAAATTTAAGTTGCTGCAAGTGTGTTTTCAACGAAAACAATGGAACCCCATTCTATGCTTTCTCATCCTGCCTATGAGGTAAATAAGCTGCCCTACTACTTACCTATCCTGACATTACTAAACCAGGTCACCTATCACCTATGTGCTAAAGCTTCCAAACTTGTAGCCAAAATAAACGTTTCTTCTTCATGGGTTGGCTACATCAACCCTTGGTTATAGTAAGACAAAGAAGACCAACTCATTTGCGTTTCCCTGCTTTTAGTCTCTATGGCAATCTACCTGAGGCAAAGTTTTAAAAGAAATAAATAGTTGTTTTGGCTCACAGATTTAGAAGCTGTAGTTTAGGTTCATTCGGTCCTATTGCTTCTGAGCCAAGAAGAGGTCGAACATCATGGTGAGAAGCAAGTGGAGAACAGAGTGGTTCAACTCAAAGTGAGCAGGAGACAGGGAAAGGTAACTGATCATAGTAATCACCATTCAATAAAGCAGCCTTTAAATAATGTAATTTCTACTGGGCCAACCTTTTAAAGTTTCTTCTGATCTCTAAACAACCAAAAACAATAGGTATTCTGTTGCCTGTATGACTTCTTTTTCATATATATATATATATATATATATATTAGTTTTTTGAGAAAGGGTTTCTCTGTGTAGCCGTGGCTGTCCTGGATTCGCTTTGCAGACCACACTGACCTTGAATTCACAAAGATCTGATTGCCTCTGCCCCACCTCCCAAGTTCTGAGATTACAGATGTGCACCACTGTGCCCAGCTGCATAATATTTTATATTATAATAGAATTACATTATTCTCCTCTTCCCTTTCCTCTTTCTAACCCCTCCCATGTACTTCCTTGCTCTTTTCCTCTAATTCATGACCTCATTTTGTTTTTTTCTTGAAGATCATACTTTTTTTAACTTTTTTAAAATTTTATTAATTAAAGTTTATTCTCTTTGTATCCCAGCTGTACCCTCTTACCCATTCCCTCCCAATCCTAGCCTCCCTCCCTCTTCTTTTTCTATGCCCCTCTCACAGTCAAATGATAGGGGAGGTCTTCCTCCCCTTCCATCTGGTTTCTTTGTCTTGATCTGTGGACTGGTAAGGCTGCTCCCCACTCAGGTGGAAGTGATCCACGAGCCAGCCCATGAATTCATGTCAGAGATGGTCCCTGGTCCTATTATTGGGGAACCCTTTTGGATACTGAGCTGCCTTTGGCTACTTCTGTACAGGGGTTCTAAGTTATCTCCATGCATGGTCCTTGTTTAAAGTATCTGTCTCAGAAAAGAGCCCTGTGCCAAGATTTTTTGGTTTCTGTTGCCCCTTTTGTGGAGTTCCTGTTCCCTCCAGGTCTTTCCATATCCCCTTTTTTTCATAAGATTCCCTGCACACTGCCCAAAGTCTGGCTATGCATCTCAGCATATGTTTTGATACCCTGCTGGGTGAAGTATTTCAGAGGCCCTCTGTAATAGGCTCCTGTCCTGTTCCCTGCTTTCTCCCTCCTCTGATGTCTGTCTCATTTGTCTTTCCGAATGAAGATTGATCATCTTACCCAGAGTCCTCCTTCTTCCTTAGGTGTATAGATTTTAGCATGATTATCATATATTATATGTCTAATATCCCCTTATAAGTGAGTATATACTGTATGTATCTTTCTGCTTCTGGGATGCCTCACTCAGGATGATCTTTTCTAGATCCCACCATTTTCCTGCAGATTTCATGATTTCCTTGTTTTTAATTGCTGTGTACTATCCCACTGTGTAAATGTACCACAATTTCTGTATCCATTCCTCAACTGAGGGGCATCTGGGTTGTTTCCAGCTTCTGGCTATTACAAATAAAGCTGTTACGAACATCAGCGACAACACCCCTAGTCATCAAGGAAATGCAAATCAAAATGACCCTGATATTTCACATTACACCCATCAGAATGGCTAAGATGAAAAATGCAAGTGACAACACATGCTGGAGAGGATGTGGGGAAAAAAGGAACCCTACTCCATTGCTGGTGGGAATGTAAACTGGAACAACCACTTTGGAAGTCAATCTGGTGCTTTCTCAGACAATTAGGAATAGTGCTACATCAAGATCCAGCTGTACCACTCCTAGGCATATATCCAAAAGATGCTCAAATAACAACAAGGACATTTAATAATTTTCTTTACTTGCATAATGGACACCAAATGAAGATGTCACCAGGTGAAGTTTCACTTGATTGACGTAAAGATTTGGTTTGATTGTCATATGTTGTTATTTTTTAAAATCTATTTTAAAATCCAAAATATGTTTCCTTGAGGCTCTCTGTGAGCGTATATGAATACTGGTATGTTTATGGTGGAATATTATTTTTAGCGGTTATCTTAAGGCTTCGTGATCTTGCATTGCAAACAGTAAGTAGCTTTTGGTTCTAAACAAAAATGAAAATCCCTACTCTTCTATTTACCAATAAAGACTCAGGAGGCAGATGCTGGGGAGAAAACCAGCTAGCTCAGACAGTCAGAGAAAGCACCCAACAGACCTTCCTTTTCAGCTCAGGTCTGGATAGAAGAAAACCCAAATGACTCACTGGCTCCACTGACAGCCCAGGTGAAAAAGGCCAAAAAACCCAAGGCCAAAGACTTGCTAGCTCAAGCTCAAAAAGCCAGGACAGTTGGAAGAACAGCCAGTGCTCTTAACCTCTGAGCCATCTTCCCAGCCCTAAAGGATATTTCTTAATCTGAGTATTAGTTATATTTAATTTCTCGAATTATATATATATATATATTCTGTTCACTTTAGGATATTATCATAGTCATATAAAAATCAAACTATTTCACAAAATAGAAACAGAAGGAACGCTACCAAACTCATTCTATGAAGCCACAGTCACCTTGGTACCTAAACCTCACAAAGAACCAACAAAGAAAGAGAATTTCAGGCCAATCTCCCTGATGAACATTGATGCAAAAACACTCAATTCTCAAAAATACAAAATTCTTGCAAACCAAATACAAGAATACATCAAAGATATCATCCACTACAACCAAGTAGGCTTCATCCCAGGCATGCAGGGGTGGTTCAATATACAGAAATTCATCAATGTGTTCCATCATATTAACAAACTGAAGGAGAAAAACCACATGATCATCTCCTTAGATGCTGAAAAAGCATTTGACAAAGTCTAACACCCATTCATGTTTAAAGTCTTGGAGAGATCAGGGATACAAGACACATAAATAAACATAGTAAAGGCAATATACAGCAAGCCTATACCCAATATCAAACTCTATGGAGAGAATCTTAAAGCAATCCCACTGAAATCAGGGACAAGGCAAAGCTGCACACTCTCTCCATATCTCTTCAGCAGTGTTCTGGAAGTCCTTGCTAGAGCAATAAGAAAATTAAAGGAGATCAAGGGGATACAAATTGGAAAAGAAGAAGTCAAAGTATCACTAATTGCAGATGATATGATAGTATACCTGAGTGACCCAAAAATTCTACCAGAGAACTCCTTCAGCTTATTAACACCTTCAGCAAAGTGGCTGGATACAAAATTAATTAAAAAAAAAAATCAGTAGCCCTCTTGTATACAAAAGATAAAAGGGCTGAGAAAGAAATTAGGGAAACAACACCCTTCACAATAGCCACAAAAGACATAAAGTACCTTGGTGTAACCCTAACCAAGGAAGTCAAAGACTTCTATGAAAAAAATTTTAAGTCTCTGAAGAAAGAATTAGAAGATATCTGAAGATGGAAAGATCTCCCATGCTCATGGATTGGCAGGATAAACATAGTAAAAATGGCTATCTTACCAAAAGCAATCTACAGATTCAATGCAATTCCCATCAAATTACCAACACAGTTCTTTACAGACCTGGAAAGAAAAATTCTCAACTTCATATGGAATAACAAGAAACCCAGAATTGCTAAATCAATCCTCTACAATAAAAGATCTTCTGGAGGTATCTCCATCCCTGATCTCAAGCTGTACTATCGGGCAACAATACTAAAAACTGCATAGTATGGCATAGAAACAGAATGGTGGCTTAATGGAATCAAATAGAAGACCCTGAAATAAATCCACACACTTACGGACACCTGATTTTTGACAAAAATGCTAAAACTATTCAATGGAAAAAAAGACTGCATCTTCAACAAATGGTGCTGATCTAACTGGATGTCTACATGTAGAAAAATGCAAATAGATCCATACTTATCACCCTGCACAAAATTAAAGTCCAAGTGGATCAAAGACCTCAGCCTAAAACCAGACACATTAAATCGTTAGAAGAAAAAGTGGAGAAGAACCTTAAACTCACTGGCACAGGAGACAATGTCCTGAACAGAACACCAACAGCACAGGCTCTAAGAGCAACAATCAATGAATGGGACCTCATGAAACTGAAAAGCTTTTGTAAAGCAAAGGACACTGTTGTCAGAACAAAACAAATGCCTACAGATTAGGAAAGGATCTTCACCAACTCTATATCTGACAGAGGATTAATATCCTCTCTAGGGCCTCACCAAAGCCCGTGATTCATAAATGTTACAGCTTTTCCTAATTTCCTGTCTATAAACGTTATTTGCCTAGTGTCCTTCTTCTCTTGACTTAGAATTTTTTTAATTTTCTCTATTGTGCATGCTTTGCCTCTATTTATTTGCATCTTATTTTATCTTAACGTTTTGAAGGACCTGTCCCTGTGTTCTGAGACACTTTGTCTTCACAAAGATCAGGCACCAATCTGTTTGCAATGTGAGTTATAAAACATACAGAAAAAAACAAAACAACAACAACACTAAAGACATCACTTTCAAATGGAAAGAGATAATTTCAAGTCCAGGAGAAGATAGAATCGCAGATCTATACACGTAAGACTCTTTCTGAGAGCCCAAGGAAATGTGGAATTGTAAAGCAGCAGATTTAAACTTTATTTGTGTCATTTTAGAGCTCATTCTTGTATATGAGCATCAGGATATTAGAATAGAAAGAAAAACAAAAACAGAAACAAACAAACAAAAACCCTGAACTTTGTAACTTCATCATTCTTCATTGCAGTGAGCTTGGAAAAAATTGCTACAATATGCTAAAATCCCCAGATTATGAGTATTCTAATAAACGCTAGAAAAAGATACAATATGAATTCTGGAAAAATTAACCATATAACCATGACACTCATATAAATCAAATTCTCATTCCCCTTCCTACTCAAAACCCAACAAAAGCAAAATAACTCATCTTGCGTAAGAGAACTAGTAAAAAAAAGTGTATCTTCAATTAGTTTATATTGCTGTTAAAATGCTATGCTAAAATACTGGATGATTTACAAAAAATAGAAAATTGTTTCTTACATTTTGGGAATTGGAAATTCAGGCCAAGGGGACACATTTGAAAGAGCGTCTTGTTACACGGGGGCATGGTGAAATGAGACATGCAGTCTCAGGTTCCTTATTTATCAATCCTCCTCATTTCAACAAACCCTGATTATTCCCCAGATAATATCTGCCAGACTTCCAAATACAATTGACATATGTATTTGAGGATTGAATTTAAAGCATTAACTCTTAGGAAGCATTTTCCAGTTACAGCATAGACACGTTCTACATAAGTTAGCTCATTTTGGAACAAACAGACTCAAGTCATTTGTAAATGATTCATCTGCATTCGTCCCATCCATAGAGTACTCTCTGGCACATTCTTAGCCTTTATTAGCTTGCTGGGTTTTCAACAGGCCCCTCTCTATTTCAGCACCTCTGCTTTCATTGACTTAACCTCAGCAACAATTATGTCTTAAACACACACACACACACATATAGTCCTTGTCTCAATTACTAGCTGTGATCAAAGCTTGACAAAGCTTTGCCCTTTGTGATAATATGCAATCCTGGTTAGGCCAGAGGAAAAGCAAAACACAATGTAAGGCAATTACTGCTATTAATATTTTAAAACATATGTGTGTTTTATATATACATATTTTGTGAACATGCACTTGGATATATTTGTGTATAACATGCATATTTCAGCTTACATATGAAACTCTCATTTAGAAATGGATCCTAGAGATGTATATGTACACTATAATACTTAGTAGATTATTTGACTTTGGGAAAAACTGGAAGTATTGGTTTGGCTATAATCAAGACTATTTTTAAATTACAGAATATGAGAATTGAATTTAACAAATGTGTAAAGGACAAACCTTCATCACTACACACAAAAGACAGTAAAGTTACCATGTTTCAAATCTAGAAAATATAATATAAGCCTTGTCAGTACAGAAATATTTCTTCCTTTGGTGATGAAAATGCCGAAGCTCAGATATGGACAAAATTACACTAGGGTGATAAAAATAAGTCAGCATCAGTATCCAGATCATTAAGAATGATGGCAATGAAGGAAGGGGAGGAAGAAGAGCAGGAGAAAAAGGAGTAGGGTGAGGAAAAGGAGGAGGAAAGAGAGAACAAGAGAAAGGAAGGAAATGAGAGGAATAGAGAGAGAGGAAGAAAGAGAGAAAATACAACATTTTTCCACAACCCTCCAAATTGATACTAAATGTTTTTTACAGACAAAAATTGCCCTGATAATATAAATGGGCCAAACAGTTAACTATGAGAAAATGAAGGCAAGGATGAACCATTTTCATGTTCCCAAACAGAACCATTCTATTTCTGACAGAGACAGCTACCCACTTTAAAAACCAGAACAAAGAGACATGGAATGTGCAATTTGTGCTATCACCATAGGAACCTTTCTCAATCAACATCATCCGGTTCTGGCATTCCTTTTCCACATCTTGGATAGTATTCAAAATTCCTGGACATCAAAAGCATGCTGAAGTACTTCTAGTCCCCTGGGTCTAGAGTTTCAACATTACTTGTTAAAATTAGTCAGTGTTTGAATTATGTTCCATAGTAAGGCAAGAATAAAAATGACACCGATTTTCTTCAAGATAGCTCAGGGGTTAGGATCACTGTAGAGGTCTTGTGTTTGTTTTCCAGCACCAACATGGTGCCAGACCTTCATCTATAACACCAGCCCCAGGTGGTCAGATGCCTTCTTTCATCTTCTGTAGTAACCAGACATGCACAAGGTACATATACATATATGTAAGCACTCAAGCACTCGTACACATTAAAAAAATAAAATGAATATATCTAAAAAGGTTCTTAAAAAATAAATATCTTTTCATACCTGTATACGTATGTCATCTTTTATGCTTTCTCCAATTTTCCTTGCATCCTTCTTTCCCTTCTTTCTTTGGTTCTTTCCTCCTACAAATGACTCCTCTGCTATGAGTCAGGCACTCTTCTAGGTGTTGAAGGTATGAGTTTGGCCAGACACACTGTTCTAACCACTGCAGTGTTTTCACTTACAGTGAAACTCAACACAAATTCCACACAACCAGGAGAACCCTTTCTGAGGGGTTGGACACTGTCGGGTGGGAAGCCCGTTGCCTCTGCCTCCATGAACACCAAGTGCATTCACTGTACTCTTCAGTGATTTGCCAGAAGGAGAAGCCACAGACCAAATCACATGGCCCTTAAATTAGAGAAGATTTATTATTTACATGGGGCACTTGTTACAGCCTGAAGCGCATCTGTCAGCAATGACAGCATCCCAGATGCTTGTGCTTGGTACAGTCAGCCTGGAATCTAAATTATGAAAAATAAAATCCTGGAAGGGCATTCTAAGTAGAGAAAAACAGCACAGATAAAAGCATGAAGGTGAGCAATAATCAATTATGTAGCACTTACTAATTGTCAGGCAATGATCGCGTATGGGACATAAATTATCAAGTTAATCACCCTAACCTTACAGAGCACAGACACAGAGAGCCCAAGTGACTGCAAGGAGCACATTCAGGCTTGAGCCAGGTACCCAATAGCACTCAGGTCACATTCACCTTATATGTAAAATGACAAGATTGATTGAACGATTATTAAAACCGGATTCTGTAATTGAGGGTGGTTGACTTGGAACACAGTATCATCATTAATGGGGACAGCGAAAAGATGGGCTTTGGAGGACAATAAAAACAATTTTAGAAATGCTAGTCATGGGTTGTCTGTTTTTTGGTTGTTGTTTTGTTTTGTTTTTTTTTTTTTTTTTTTGTACAGAATATTAACTGGAAAAAACAATTAATAATGAAAAATAAAGGTATGAAATCCAAGGACTGTAAGCCTGGGGCTATTATTATCAGAATCAGATGTAGCATATATAAAATAATGACGATGAGGAAACGGTTTAAAGGTGTCTGTGGAGCAGAAAGATGATACCTACCAATGGGCATTCAACCCTGAGGAGAAATGCTACATGACAAGTAAATGGAGGAAGCGCATCCAGGAAGACCAGAGGCAGTTCCAACATGAGAGGAAAACAAGACTTCCTGCTGTAGAACTTCATGCTTCTGGTTTATCTTGTGATCTATTCTTTCTTTTGAAATGTTTGTAAGCAATGAACATTTCGAACTGTATTATCACGAAGTAGAATATGCCTGTAGTGTTAATTACCAACTATAGAGGAACACGTCAACTTTTAAAGATGCTATTTTATGCAGGGCTTATACTTGATTATATCTTCCTCTGAGTAGAAGGCAAATGTTTTCTCTCACGCTTTAGATTCCTTGGTATTATTGATTTTTTTTTCATAGATTTAAAAAAAAAAAACTGTTGTATTAACTTTGAGTTGAATGCTATCTGAAATTTGCTTCTTTCATTTTTCTTCATCTCAAAATTTCTTATTTCATCACAGATTCTAGTATTTTTTGAGTCTCTAAAAAATACTGTTTAGGCATAAACATTACCCTTTTGTGTTTAGAGTCAGGTGATGGCTATATCACTGGCAAAGTTCTTGCCAGGGCATAGGAGGCATTTGGCCACCTCATCAATCTTTTGCTCTCTTTTAAGCCAACTGTTTCACCTATTAAATAACACCTCTAAGGGGTGTTATTTAAATGAAACCAAGAATGGAATTCACGAAGGATAAGGAATTTATTAACAGTTCTCAGGGTTTCAAATTTTTAAACCTTTTAAAAATTTTGTGTTGCTGGATTTATTTGAAATGTGGTAATTAAATCCAGGTTAATTGAGCAATCCTTTCTTTTTACCAGCTTCTTCCATACCCCACTGCCCCTTCCTACACCAAATGCCCTGCAGCATTTGCATGAAAGATGAGTGAGTGGCCTGCACTCTGTGGCACTGAAGAGAGAAGATGGGTGTAGATCTTCAGATGTCCAATAATTTGTCTTTTCTCTTTCAAAGTGCTTAGCTAGTTTTTTGTTTGTTTGTTTGTTTATCTAGTTCTAATACCTTTGTGATACCCTGTGACAATCTTTCCATTATCTCTTGTCTCTCTTTGTTGTTCTGTTTGTCTCTCTGTCTTTGTGTGTCTTTCTGTGTCTGTCTCTCTTTGTCTTATCTCTGTCTTTCTGTGTGTGTGTCTCTCAATACATACACACACACACACACACTTACCTATAGAATTTTGCCTTTTTTGTTAATATGCAGATGGGTAACAATAACAGTTTTTGTCAAAAATTTCTATTAAGGGCATGTTTAAAAGTGTGGCATGAGATTTCTGAAACTAAGAAAGAATGAATGCTAGAACTTATTTTTTCTTGTTCTAGTATTTCACATGGTTAAGATGGATGCTGACCCTACTAATTGTGGCAGTGGGTCCAAGAAGAAGATAGAGCTTAAGATTTGTGGCCCCACAAATTTTGGGAACCTGAAAAAAAGAGTCCTAGAAACATGTTCACATAATCAAATAGCCTAGGACCATTTTTTTACCAATAAAATATTAAATAGTTACAATTAAATTGGTTGACTCTGAAGGAAAATAATTTCATTATGAAATTATTTACTTTACATATTTTATATTCTGATAGCTATAATGGTACGGGTTGAACAGGACCATGAAATGCTCAGTAAATGACTATTTTTCCATCCAGCAATCTTGGAGAACTCATGTTCTATTTTGACAAATAGCATGGTTAGGCCAGGCTCTGGTATTATTTATTCTGAGTGTGAAACTCTAAGAAAGCTAAACATCATTTTGAAACAAGTACCATAGCTTCTTTGCATTCATATTCATAGAATATGAGTATTTAGAGAATAGTACAAATAACAACTATAAAGTTGTCTAAAAGGAAATGAAAAGGTAAATATTATTTTAATAATTCATATGATTTTTTCTTGGCCTTACACTTCCTATAAACTTTCCAAATGCCTGCTTATATATGTGGTAAATTTGCTTAGACTATTTCATTGAATTTTATTTTTCCTTATTGCTGGAATGTAAAAGAAACTATTTCATTGGATCAGCTTTATTTCCATCTGTTCCTTATGTGCTGAGAAAATAGAAAACTAGCAAAATATAGCAGAGGAATCCATATCCTCTGACAGTAACATATTTTTCTGTCAAAGAATGGCCTGTTTCCTGAAAGAATAAAATTTGACTAAATGTCAAAAGAAGCCTTTTTCCTTAAAACAACTTACTTTTCTGTTTGACATGAAATGATTGTTTAATTTCCTGTATTGTGAAAATGTGAGTCCTCTTACCTCAATAAAATCATATTTCATTTGAGTCTGGCTATGTCTACATGACACCAAGAAAAATGAGATGTCCTAGTGATGGAAGCCATCTCTGGTGTCACTGAACACAACATCACCACATGTTCCTGTGACTTCCTGCGCTCTTTCAGAGCAGAAACATTACCTTATTGTTGCTTCATAATTATGATGGTGTGATAATAATGCAGGGTCCCTCTTCTTATACTCATCAGGTACAATCAGGAAAAGGTGTACATATCCTCCCCCCCCCTTGCCTTGCTCAGCTTTTATATGACTTCCTGTGCCTAGTCTTATTGCCTCTTGTTATGATGTTTCAATTTGATATCCCTGAGAGTCTTGCTCTTTTCTGAAGGAAAATGGAGGAGAAGTGAATCTGGGGGAGGAGAGAGGCGGAGAAGGGACTGGGAGGAGAGGAGGGAGGGGAAACTCTGGTCAGGATGTACTGAAAAAGAAAATAATTCACAGAAATAAGATCATTTCCCCAAAATAAAATTTCATTGTTTGTAAAGTATGTTCAGTTAACATTTTATTAAGGTAGCATTTTACATTTAAATCAGTCAGAGCAAGTAATCATCCTAAGTTTTTTTTAAACAACTATTACTTGTTTATTAAAATAAATATGAAGTCTGTATGAGTAGAGTCCAAATCTCCTGAGACCCAGAAAATTCTAGAATTCTTTCAGTTCATTGATTAAAACAGCAAGACCAATTAGCTTCGCAACAGATGGTGAAACTAAAGCCAAGCAGCTATCTTGCTACTTCTGGCATCTGTCACAAGATGAATTGGGCAGGAATGTGCACAGATCAGCTGCGATTCAGCAGCAACACCCAAAGCACACCGTAAACCCCGGTCCTCCCAGCATCTTCCTGTCCATGAACTCTAAAGAAAACATCTGAGAGCATCCACAGGAGCAAAGGGCAGACTCAACCCAACTTTAGTTCTGCTCTGTTAGTCAACATCAAGCTAACAACCATAACATATATGCAGAGGATCTAGGGCAGACCCACGCAGGCGCCCTGATGGCCACTTTAGTCTCTGTGAGCCCCTGTGAGCCCCGTTTGGTTGATGGCTCTGAGCTGTGTTCTGGTGCACTCTGCGCTTTGGAGTTGCTGTTCTGTATCTATTCCTCTTCCGATGCTAGATTTATAGCAAGGAGAAGGGGAACTCCAAAGTTGTTCCTCTCCTGTAGCTTTTGTATAGAAAAAGGGCTGACAAATAAAACTTGAACAAGTGGATGAAGGGTGTCGGGTGATAGAGTGAGTTATGATGGTCTGAGGGATGGCATTTGAACAAGTATTGAAAGGAAGAGAGAGATAGCAAAGTGAGGGATGGGGTATAATAATACAGTTATATCACACACATACATACATACACACACACACATACACACACACACACACACACACACAGCCAGGAACCAGCTCAGAAAAACACACAACAACCAAACTTTGTCTAGACAACCTTGGATTTTCCCTATAGATAATGATAAATGATCAAAGAAGAGTTTTGAGTAGAGGGATGAAAAGAAAAGCTGTATGTTTTCAAAACTCTGGCCAGTGTAAGTGACAGGAAGGCCAGTGGGGAGCGTTTGGGAAGCCTGTTGGAGGAGTCTGGACTTGTGTAACAACAATGGAACCAGCATCACTGCAAGTAAGTTATGAACAGAATTTTGGCTTTTCATATCTCTGCAAATGTATTGTTGGGTTCAGGGTGGAAGCCAAGAAAATTCATATCAGATACTGAAACTTAAAATGAAAGATTTATTTATCTATCTATCTATCTGTCTATCTATCTATTTACTTATTTATTTATTTATTTATTTATTTATTTATTTTTGAGCACAGAGAGACAGTCAGTTTGGGATCTGAACTGCTTCCCTGAGGTGAAGCTGTATTGCATATTTAAAGGTGAAAACCACAATTAGCTCCCACAGCGCGAGGGGATGGAGGCCCAGTGGAACAGGCTAGTCATTTCTGACTCAAGCTACTTATTTTTAATTAATTAATATATTAATTTATTGTTTGCTATCTGGACAAGCAGTTCTAGCTGACCTTTAGTTTGATTGGTCCAAGTAATGTTTATGGTTAGGGCCAGCTGACCATATGGTTGGGGGCTTTCTGGGAAAAACAAGGCCATAGAGTATTCTAAATATAAACATAGTTTTTGGCCATCCTGACCTTGTAAAGATATTCTTTTTTTTTCTCCATCAACAACAAGATGAGATAAACCTCTGTTAGGCTATAGTTATGCTACCGAAAAGGAGCAGGCCCCTATGTTTTAATGCCTGTTCAAGTGCAACAAAAGATTGAATGATGGTCCTGCCCTTATTGAAGGTGGAGTGAGGGCAGTAAAGGAATCTTTAATTCCTGAGTATTTTCTGAAAGTAATCAATAATGAGCACTCTTTCTCCTGTTTCTAGGCTACCTTTTGGTAGGTCAAATTGGGTACTATCTGAGGAGATTGTTACAACGCTGATAACTAGTGTTTTGCCAGATCAGTTAAGTTAGGACCTATGATTGTAACCCTTTATGATTTTCAAAGTTTCCTGGTAAGTTCTATCAGGGCTTAGAACCTGGACTTTATATGCCCTCATAGTATTTTAAATACCTAACAGTTTCAATGACAGGTAATTGTTTATTAATGAGGAAAATAAAACTTATGGGAGCTAAAAACTTGGCTGGCAGATAGCAACAAAGGATCTTAATAGTTTCATTGACTCAGACCTAGTTCAATGAAGGATTTTTTGGTTATTAGAGTTCCATTGCTTTGTTTATTTATTTGTTTGTTTGTTTATTATTTGAGATGAGGTTCTCTCTGTAGTCCTAGCTGTCCTGGAGCTCATTCACTCAATCTGTAACCAGGCTGGCCTGGAACTCAGAGATCTGCCTGGGCCTGCCTTCTGAATGCTGGGATTAAAGATACATGCCACCCAGTTTTCCATTGCTTCTAACTTGGAAATTTATCTTTATCGGTGATCAATGGATCAGACAGAATTTAGAGATCAGGAGATGAATACATATTGTTAGTAATTTAACTACATATAATCACCCTAAACTGTTTTCACTCACTCTTCCTTGGTGCTCTTCTGCTTAACTTCTATCAGTCTTGGTGATATTTTTACCTTTCATGTATTACTAGTGTTAATTGTGTCCCAATTTTAACCACACGAAAGAAGTATTTTAAATCTAAATGTCACTCACCATGAAATGTTGTACTTTATGCTTTCATGGGAAATCTTTTGGCGAGCAAGCATTTCTTTTAGATGCCTTACAAGTCAGAGGTTGCCTGGAGATCTTGCTTTCCAGATGCCCTTATTCGTGGAGTTTTCCAGTATCTGTGGTGGAAATACTGAAAGCTCTTAATGCAACATTACTGCAGTCAAATGGCTTTATGGATATTTCCACGCACAAGACATAAATATCATTGGGTATAAATGGTAGTTAATTACAGTTCTATCTGTGGGAATCCTGAGCTGTAATGTATTCTCTTTTTGTTTTTAATAACATTTGGATCATTATATTATATGACTGAAGTGTTTTTAAAATTTTTTATTATCATCATTTATTACAATTTATTCAATTTGTATCTGGTCTGTGGCTCCCTCCTTTATTTCCTCCCAATCCCACCCTCTCCCTCTTCTGCCCCTCCCCTAGTTCACTGATAGGGGAGGTCCTCATCCCCTTCCCTCTGGCCCTAGCTTATCAGGTCTCATTAGAACTGGTTCCATTGTCTTCCTCTGTAGCCTGGCAAGGCTGCTCCCCTTGTCACTGAGTTCATGCCAGAGAAAGTCCCCACTTCCCTTCCTAGGGACCTCATTTAGAAACTGAGTCTATGGACTACATCTGAGCCAGGGTTTAATGCCCTCTCCATGTGACTGAAGTGTTTTTAATAATAGTACTATTATTTTCTACTCGCAACATTCCCCATAGTGAATGAGTGGTGCTCAAAGGCATCTTATACTGACTATAGCACACCAATGTATCTGAATATAGGATAAGCATAGTAAAGTCTTTAGTCCCAAAGAAGCTAAACAACAAGGAGGACCCTACAGAGGATGCTTAATCATTATTCAGAAGGGCAAAAAGGATTGACAACATAAGCAGGAAAAGACAAGAAACAAGACAGGAGCCTACCACAGAGGGACTATGAAAGACGTTACCCTGTAGGGTATCAAAGCAGAGGCTGAGACTCATAGCCAAACTTTAGGCAGAGTACAGGAAATCTTATGAAAGAAGAGGGAGATCGAAAGACCTTAAGAGGACGGGAGCTCCACAAAGAGACCAAGAGAGCCAAAAAATCTGAATCTAGGAAGGCCTGCAGAGATGGATGCGCCAACCAAAGACCATCATGGAGAGAACCTAGACCCCCTGCTCAGATGTAGCCCATGGGCAGCTTGGTCTCCATGTGGGTCCCCGAAGGGGAGGAGGGTCTGTCTCTGATATGGACTCAGTGGCCAGTTCTTTGATCATTTCCCCCTGATGGTTGGGGGTGTGGGGTGGCAGCCTTGCCGGGCCACAGAGGAAGAAGATGTAGCCATTCCTGATAGGCTAGGGTCAGACGGTAAAGAGGAGGACTTCCCTTATCAATGGACTACAGGAGAGGCATAGGAGAAGAAGAGGAAGGGATGGTGAGGCTGGTAGGACATAAGAGAGGAGGCTAGAGCTGGTATACAAAGTGAATAAATTGTAATAAAGAATAAATCAATACAAAAGAGAGGAAGGCAAACTTTTAAGGACCAGTGGTTTCTGACACCAGTGGGAGTTAGTTCATCAGTTTAGGAGAAACCATAGATGCCCCGGGGAACAAAAGGATTGCTGACCCTCTAATCTAAGAAACAGAGCATAGGCTTCTACTTAAATGAATTAGAAAGGGTGATTTTTCTTCCTTGCATTTTAAGATTTAAAGAGATATTTTTAAAGAAGCTAAGCAAAAAGGATGACCTCAGGTAAGATGATCAATCCTCACTCAGAAAGGCAAACCAGGCAGACATAGGAAGACGGGGAAAACAGGGACGGGACAGGAACCTACCACAGAAGGCCTCTAAAAGACTCTACCCAGCAAGGTATCAAAGCAGAGGCTGGTTTTTGATACATACAGATAGCCAATGGTATATAGGTGTGGGGAAGTTGTCATCATAGTATTAAATATATATCACTTTATGTGGACTAGGTGAGGAACGTACACCCTTTCCTTGCTGTGGTGTGTTCACTAAGTTCCTTACCTGGTTTCCATGACAGTAATTGGATACGACTATGTGCCCCTATAGTCGCAATTCACCATAATAACTGTCACTCATCAGCCTGTGCTCCCTGGGTGATGGGAGAGAGATGGTATGATTTACTTTTCCACCAAGAGTCCAGCCATCCTCTGTCCTCAAGCTAGAGACAAAAGCTGCATATAAAACAGAGTTTCTCAGGGCAAAGTACAGTCTGAAAAACCCACTGATTTATACAATACATAGTAACTTAGGACAAGGCATAGTCCGTCTCAAGCTGTTCAATGAATAGAATGATTGATGGTGGAGTCACTGCATATCTTCCCCCATGGCAAGTACTTCCCTAATGAGTTCTCTGCAAAGTCTAGGTATGACAAGAGAATGGGAACAGACTGGTTTCCAGTTGCTAGAAATGTGTTTGTCTAGAAAACAGAGTGGATTCTGAAACCTAATGGAGGTAACGGTGCTGAGAGATGTTCAGGAAACAAGCAATGCTCTTATTAAGTCTTTACTCAATGACAGTGAGCTTCCAAATGAGTTGGATTTAGTGCATGGATTTACACGAAACAGTACTGTGACATTAATTTTGAAAAGTTCTTACTGAAGCCTGTCTGAGTTGGAAAACAGATATCCTTTGTTATTTAAGAATATGAACATTTTTTTTTCCTGAGACAAAATTTCTCTATAGCCTTGGCTGTCCTGAATGAACACTTTTTAATATGTTAAAAAAAATTGTTGAAGTCTTTCAAATGCTAAGTAGTTAAACAATGTCCTAACTGCAGACAATTAATTATTTATAAGAATTTTAAGATACTTATTGGTTAATTTTTATAAGATTTGCAAGTTAAATTATTCAACACAGCTACTAATTTTTAACTCAGTAAGAGAGATTTCTATACTACCATTCTTTCTAATGAAATAGGTGAATCAAGCTGTCATACTCTCTCAACTTCTGAAATATGAGGAGCTTTAGTATAAGAGTCACCTTGGAAACTTTGCCTTTGTTTAATCTGAATTAGATAAATTTTTAGAACTGATAAGCCATCAAGAGGATCCTGAGATGTGGACCTTGGCAGTCTTGTAAACTAAGTGAAGAAACTTTCATGGTTTTAAAGATTTGCATAAATATGTTATTAAGCAACTTTGGTCACTATAAATCCTGCTTTGAATTCCTCATCATTACAGTGTATAAAAGATCAATTTCATAAAATACAAAAGCTAACAAAAAAGTTTACAGAAATGTTATAGGCAAATAATGTTTTCTGTTTTCTCTCTCTTTTGAAGTTTAGGAGATTTTGTGACTTGAGTTAAGAATTGTTGAGTCACATTGTGAGTAGTGAAAGGTAACTTGATTTAGACAGTAGAACGGAAGGAAAAGCTACACGTGTGACCTTTACCTGGAATGTTTTTTCTCTGTTACCTCTCACTTAAGTAAGAACATTTTTTAAAACATGCCATTGCATTTGCTTATGCTTTATTTTATTTCTTACTTCCTATGTTGATGTGGCTATTATTTTTCATAAATCAGTTTTTTGATCTTCAATTTAAACTGCTTTCTTGGAGATATGAAAATTCACATCCATTTGTACGATAACGTCTGAATGAGAGGATTTTTTAATAATTATCTTCCCATCAATCATCTCTATGAATTTTGGCATATGTTGTACAAATAAAGAGCCACTGCATAGAAATAAACCTCCCATTGACTTTCTATTTAGAAAATACTACTTTTTTTCTATGCTATAGGCAGGAAAGTTGCAAATAACGACTCAGTATTGCTTTTTTCTCTTCACTTTGGTTGCCCATTTGAGTGGAAAATAAGTGCATTTCAGTGACAATTTCAAATCACAGTTGTTGCATATACTACTTGTTTGACCTTACAATATAAGAGTAAAAATCATCTGAAAATGGAAAGATGGAGGAGGTATGTTTGAACAAAGACATACATCAGATGTGACCTTTAATCTTGAATATAAACTTGATGAGATTGGAGGAGGATGTGTCAGAGAGGTTAGTGTATGCACCTCTGGGTGTTTTCCATATATTCTCAGAGAGAATTAATCAAGGGAAAAGATCTGCCCTGACTGTGGGTCACACCCTCCCGTAGGCTAGGGCCTACTTAGAATAAACAGAGAAGAAAGAAAGCTGAATAGTACTCTCCAAGACTTTTTTTTCCTCTCCTGTGTTTTCTGGTTACCCTGAGGAAGCTACGTTGCTCCACCATAACCTCCTTTCCATGATAAACCAAAATCTCTGAACCCTTAAACCAAAATAAATCTTATCCCCATTCTTTGGTTTGAGAGCATGTTGATGGCAGGAACTTTGTCAGTGATCAAAGGTCTAACACTGAGAATGAGTTGGTTAATCTCTGCTCAGAGACAGTGAGTCATCCCTAGGCATATGTCCTTTCTCCAAAGAAATAAAAAAATGTGCCACCAAAGAGAGATTTGTCTGTTGCAGTGAACCTCAACCACAGCATAACCACAACCATCAGGAAACTTATTAACTGTCACTGCTGGACCACACTATGAGAATCTTTATTCAGTATATTAGAGTTGACTTTAGGTCTTAACAGGTCTTTGATGAGCTAAAAGCTGCTGAACCAACACAAATTTTGAGAATCACATATCTACATTATAATTAAGTATAATATTTTTTTTACTTTTTTACTTAATACAATTTATTCACTTTGTATCCCACCTGTAGGCCCCTCCCTCATCCCTTCTCAATCCTGCCCTCCCTCTCTTTTCTTTTCCCATGCCCTTTCCCCAGTCCACTGATAGGGGAGGTCCTCCTCCCCTTCCATACCCTAGTCTATCAGGTCTCATCAGGACTGTCTGTATTGTCTTCCTCTGTGGCCTGGTAAGGCTGTTCCTGTTCCCCTTACTAGAGAACCCACTTGGAGACTGAGTTGCAATGGGCTACATCTGTGCAGGGGTTCTAGGTTATTGCCATGCATGGTCCTTGTGATAATTTTTTTTTAATGCCAGTTGGTCATTGTTGTGAGTCCACTATTCTGGAAACATACACAAATGCATTGTATCACTCCACAGGGTCAGGATATATTGAATAATAATAGTCACAAGGTTTGATGTTTTCAGTGGCAGCAATTTGCAAGATAATACCACCTGCAACGGTTACTTGCCCAAAGTAAATCTTTTATTCCGATCTTAATTATTTAATATTAGCTTCCACACCACACAGAGCACAGTGAATACATGTGTAAATTTATATGCACGTGTGATTTATAGAATGAATACAAGTGAAAGAGGTTGCAGTAGTGCTGGAAAAGCTTGAGAGGAGGCTATACTGATGAGATAATGGACCAGACTACTGCTGGAAGCTGCTGCTGGAGCTGCTTGAGTTAGGGGTTAGAGAGCAAAGCTAGAGACTCCACTGCGAGTTAAAAGACCCAAGGGAATAGGAGAGCAGAAAAAGGCAGGTTTGGGTCCGAGTCCACATGAGCGAACAGGTAGACAGGCAAGCAGTTGTGTGACTCTTTCATCAACAGAAGACTGAATTGAACTGAAGTTCCATGGACAATCTGCATCCCTTGCTTATCAGTGCTTCACACACACACACACACACACACACACACACACACACACACTCACACCCACAGGTATCAGGTGATAGGTTTGGGACCTGCTGAGCAGTATATGGTGACCATCACTTTATGGTGCGGAGTTACACCATGTTCTTGGTCTGGTGCATCTGGTAAGTTCTTGGACCTGGTTTCCCTGGTATAAAGTAGTGTGATCCTTTGGTTTCAATTCATCCCAGCAAATCTGTAGGGCAGCTTACTTTCTATTCCCAGGAACACATCACTTACCTATCTGTGCTAGGTGGTGGTGCCTGACACATTGTGGTTTGTCGGTTCCTTCAAGGGTTCCAGCCATCATTCTCCCTCACAGTGGCTACAGGATACGCAAAACGGAATGTCCTAGTTTAAATCACAGCCTGAAAACAATGTTTTATGCAATATGCTTTATACAAAATGTTTTATACAATATATTAAAGGGGAACGGAGACTTGGGATTATGTTTCTAGGAAATTTGATGATGAACTTAGAGCTTTTTGATGAGCCAATATTATGAGAATGATCCACATTATAAATGAGAAGCATTGTTTTAGGGCTATGCTTACATTTAGGAAAAGTGGCTACCATTAGCTGAAAAGAGATGTTCCTTGGGGTAGATGACAGGATGGTGATAGCTGGTTGTATCATTAAAATACAAAAATCGACATGTAATTTAGCCTTAGAAGCACATAATGAAGAGTTTAAAGGAAATTTAGGGTTAATCTTCATCATTTTCCAAATGAGAAAATGGAAGCACAGAGGAGAAACTTAACAAAGAGTTAGTGAAAAGCTTAGGTTACAAGACACAAAGAGAGTTTCTAATAGAAAGCAGGCAGGAGTTATCCAGCCAAAGTGGTTGTACAAGTTTACATTCCCACCAGCAATGGAGACAGGTTCCCCTTTCTCCACATCCTCTCCAACACGGGTTGTCACTTGAGTTTTTGATCTTAGCCATTCTGAGGAGTATGAGATGGAATCTCAGACTTGTTTTGATTTGCATTTCCCTGATGACTAAAGATGTTGAGCATTTCTTTAAGTGTTTCTCTGGCATTCGATATTCCTCTATTGAGAATTCTCTGTTTAGCTCTGTACCACATTTTTAATTGGATAAACCAATCTGGCACTTTCTCAGAAAATTAGGAATAGTGCTTCTTCAAAATCCAGCTATACCACTCCTAGGCATATATCCAAAAGATGCTCAAGTGTACAAGGACATTTGCTCAACCATGTTCGTAGCATCTTTATTCATAATAGCCAGAATCTGGAAACAACCCAGATGTCCCTCAGTTGAGGAATGGATACAGAAATTGTGGCACATTTACATAATAGAATACTATTCAGCAATTAAAAACAAGAAATCACAAAATTTGCAGGTAAATGGTAGAAAGTAGAAAAGATCATCCTGAGTGAGGTATCCCAGAAGCAGAAAGACACATGGTATATATTCACTTATAAGTAGATATTAGACATATAATATAGGATAATCATACTAAAATCTGTACACCTAAAGAAGCTAATCAAGAAGGACCCTGAGTAAGATGCTTAATTAAAGTATTAAAGTATTAAAGCAGATGCTGAGACTCATAGCCAAACTTTGGGCAGAGTTCAGGGAATCTTATGAAAGAAAGGGGAGATAGAAAGACCTGGAGGGGACAGGAACTCCACAAGGAGAACAACAGAACGAAAAAAATGTGGGCCCAGGGGTCTGTTCTGAGACTGATACTCCAACCAAGGATCATGCATGGAGATAACCTAGAACCCCTGCACAGATATAGCCCATAGCAGCTCAGTGTCCAAGTGGGTTCCCTAGTAAGGGGAACAGGGGCTGTCTCAGTAGCAGGCTCTTTGATCACCTCCCCCTGGGGTTTGGAGAGGGGGGTAATGAGACTTACCAGGCCACAGAGGAAGACAATGCAGCCAGACCTGATGAGATCTGATAGGCTAGGGTCAGATGGAATGGGAGGGCCTCCCCTATCAGTGGACTGGGGAAGGGGCATGGGAGAAGAAGAGGGAGGGAGGGCAGCATTGGGAGGGGGTAAGGGAGGGGTAACAGCTGGGAAACAAAGTGAATAAATTGTAATAAATAAATAATGTATTATATATAGAAAAAAAATTATCCAGCCGTTGCTGATTCTACTTCCCAGTATTGCCTCTAACAATAGCTTCTCCCTCAAACAGGCAAATTACAGGACCAAGTGTGGACCACAGATGTTTACATTACTGTATCCTATCTATCTGTGAGAGCCAGGTTCAGACTCTTGTGGGTGTTTCAGTCAGTTATGACCCTGTCAGTCATGCTGGCTCAAAAGAAGTTCAGATGACCATTCTCAAAAAATCGAGACATTTTTCTAATTACGCAGTTAATAAAGATTCATTAAACTTGTCAAGAATCAATTAATTTCTCATTAACATAGGCCAGATTAGAGGAAAAACAAACAAACAAACGAAAAAAACAAAAAATCCAAACGCAAACTCAATTTATCTCCAGATTTTTCTGGATTCCGACTTGCCAGTATTTAAAACCTTCATCTTCCAAGCTGGAGCCTCGCCTGCCTAATTGTTTCGTCAGCTGTTTCCGTTAATATGTAAATCATCTTGCTGGCGTGCTAAGGTGGAGTCAAACACCTCTGCAGGGGACGTGCAAGGATGTGCTGAAGTACTGCTTTGGGCCAACTGATGCATATACATGGACCGCTGCTCCTTTATATTCACGTCTCAGGAGAAGCTGTCTCGTGAGATTTCAGGCAATTGTGGTTTTTTCCTCTGTCCCTACTGCAGTAGATTGGTTTGTCGCCCTTAAATAGATTCAATCAACTAAAGTCAAATCACTTGGTACAGGATCAGCAGGCGCAGTCTGTCCTTTAGCTGTGATGCCAAAGAACCGAATGTGTTCTGGTCAAGATTTTAGGTGGTGGGCTTAGAACCAGCCTCTACGCCAGGGTGGGGATTTATTTGCCGCGGATGGCAAAGAATTCCAATCTCATTCAGTTTTACCCTACAACCAGAGAAGCGAGGTAACTGGTTTTAAAGCATGCTGTGATAAATTGCATTTATATACATAGAAGTGTGTCAGTAAACTTTTTGCCGAGTAGACAGGCTTATTTATCAGTCTTCAAAAAATAACAGTTGCTCAGAACTCATTATCAGTTATGGATCCTGGTTCCAAAACTGAACAGTGTGCTTCATAAATTTCCTTTGATGAGCTGGGCGTGGTGGCACAGGCCTTTAATCCCAGCACTCAGGGAGGCAGAGGAAGGATCGCTGTGAGTTTGAGGCCATCCTGGACTGCAAAGTAAGCCTAGGACAGCCAAGGCTACAAGGAGAAACCCTGTGTTGAAAAATAAAACAAGAAAACAAAATAAAAAAAGCTTTGCTGTCTCAATTCAAATTCTCCAGAGATAACAGGTTTGAAGCTTTATTGTGCATACCCTAACTCTTTGAACCATTTTCATGTATCATTATTTCCACTTTCAGAAGGGTTAACTCATTTGAGACAGTGACATAAAATTTTATAGTAGTGAATTTTTTTCAGGCTTGTTATTGTAAATGAATTGTCATTATCCAAAATTTCAAATTCCTTGTCTTCTTTTTTCAATAATTGTTATTGTGTGCATTTATGTATGTACCACAGGACTCACAAGCTGTAATTCTTGGTACTGGCTTGGATGAGGGAGATGGAAAAGAAGAAGAGAAAACAAACAAACAAAAAAACAGAAAAATGAAACACACACACACACACACACAAAACATGCCATTTATAAACAGCCACACAGGGAGGCAAGAGTGTTAGGAGAATAACTTCATAGGAAAAGAATGAGGACGTTCAGGGTGTTCCAGAAAACATGACCGTCTTTGTCCATAATCAGAAAGAAGGAAAAAGAGATTTAAGAGAAAGGGAAAGTTGTTTCTTTTAGTAGTTAAAAGAGGGAGGGGGCATCCCTAACCTATTAACCACAGGACTCCAACTCCACAAGAGATTACACCAGCAATAGGTTTTTGGCAAAGAAAGCTCTAAAGGGATAATTATTTCCCCCAACTCTTCAGTGTAGCTTAACGTGAATCAGCTTTTCTAGTGGTGATCTCTTGTCCAAGTGACTGACCAGTCCAATGGGAATTTTAGATCTCAACATAGAGGTAAATTCAACTCTTTTGGCTGGGAGGAAATAGCTTTCCCTTAATAGGCCTACAATCCTGCTGTAACCAAGTCATCTAAAATACCCCATACTCAAAAAGACTTGTAGTTTAGTAGAATAAACCTAGTGCAGAATTCAAGTTCACAAAGACCAGTAAAAATGTGAATGGAGGACTCCTCATTAGAAAATGACAAATAATCTCCTTTAATCTGTTTTCTGTTTGTTTGTTTGTTTGTTTGTTTGTTTTTTGATATAGGGTCTTTCTATGTAGTCTATGCTGTCCCAGAACTCACAGTGTAGACCAGGCTGATTTTGATCCCCTAGAGATTTCCTGCCTCTGACTCCCAAGTGTTGGGATTAAAGGTATGGAAATGAATGTGATCAAAGTATATTGTATGGCAAATGAGTGTAACAGCATCTTCAGGACAGAGCCCTCTCCCCAAGGCAGCTTACCTTGCTAGTTGTTTTGTGAGTTAAGACACTAGAGAAAGAAGCAAGGAGAGTTACTCCCAAGAGTCCACCTGGACATGCTTGAGCTATCCTGTCATCTATTTGTACTCACCAAACATTCCATCTCCATCGTCACCCTTGTCAAACATGGAATAGATAAATACTGTATTTTATTAAAATACATAAGACAACAGAGAGCTCACCACATATCTGCTTGGGACATCAAGGAAGTTACATAAGTCTCTCCTGGATGTGAGGTATCTTAGATCAGCACGTGAAACATTTTCTAAGATATCGAGCGTACTGTACTCAATAACATTAAAGGCAAATTGGTAGCATCCTGTAGTTAACAGAAATTACCAGAAAAAAAAAAATCCACAATGGTGAATGTGTGACAGAATCCAACAGAAAACTTTGAATGTCAAAATCTAGGATTTTGACCATCAAAATCTAAAATAAAACCTAAAATAAATAAATAAATAAATAAACTAGAAGCCCAAACAGTAAAAGAACCTACAAAGAAACCTAAATAAATGGTTAAGTAAATAAGTAAATCAGGGATCTTAAATGATACCTGCGTGGTTAAAAGTACTTGCTGCTCTTGAAGAGGACCCAAGTTTACTTCCCAAGATCCACATTAAAGAGCTTACAACCATCTGTAACTCCAGCTCCAGGGCATTCAATACCCTCTTCTGACCGACAGAATTATCCACCTATAGGCATCATAATGTATACATACAAACAGAGAGAGAGAATCAAGTAAAAAAATTTTAGAGAAATGTTCGGAATGTAAGGCAAATTTATATACAAGTAAATATGAAATACTTGTTATAGATACATTGCCTTTAGGGGTGGGTTGTACATAGAAAATGTCTTAGAAAGCCTCAGTATGGGACAGGAAGAATGACAGTGAAGTAGAGAAAACTGACAAATAGACCTCAGCCAGATGAGTGGGGTTAACTCTATCAACGGTAAAGCGTGCAATAGCAGGCGCCCATGGTCTCACAGGAAGAAAACTATTGTTTCTACATACATCTACTTGTCTGTATGGTTTCAGGGATGGCCACGTGGTATTGGATAACCAATTGCTGTGCTCTTCGTTGGGGAAACTTTTTCTCCTGCTGCTCTCAGCATTCCTTAGTCATCTGTAGTTCATTGTGTAGAGCTGAGGCCTCCTGTGATTTTCTCCATCGACTTTGTCATGTCTACTGGTGTTGTCCTTCTTCAGCTCATATTTAGACAGTCACATTAGTGAGACTTGATGAATGTCGCTTCTGGCATTATTAGGAGACAAATCTCACAGCAAACTGCCTGATCCTCTTGTTTTTACAACCTTTCTGCTCCTTCTGCTGTGTCCGTGATCCTCAGGCGTGAGAGTGTTTTGCAGATGTGCCCATTGGGACTGGGCTCCGCAACTCTGCCAACTTTGGTTGGCTGTAGCTTTCTGTGCTGGTCTCTGTCCATTGCAGAGAGGTTTCCTTCATGAGGAGTGAGAATTATGTTTCTCTTGGCTATGAGAATGGATACTCAGAATGCAGGAAGAGATTATGCTGGTATAGGAAAGTGGTTGGCTGTGAGGTTTCCTCCATGATCCGTGACTTCACTAGCTCCAGGTGAAGTGATAATTGATACCAGAGCAAAAGAACTATGATTTGCACTAATATCGCATACTGTAAATTGTCTGCCTCTAAAAATAAGGGCTTTTTTTCCATGTAAGTTTTAGCAAGGTTCATCCTCTTGAGAATTTTCCTTACCATTTAAGCTTAGAAATTAATTCCAAAGTAATTTAAATTTTAACAAATGGAAAAATGCAGATATATTTTAAATGTCCTTTGAATATTTCAATGAAATACAGATGTTCTGTAATTTAGTATGACTGTAAATATGGTTTATATGTGTATCAAATTATAAAACTTGACAATATTTCATACTAACTTACCTGTTGTTTTTTTTTGTGGTTTGTTTGTTTGTTTGTTTGTTTTGAGACAGGATTTCTCTGTGTAGCGTTGGCTCACCTGAACTCGCTTTGTAGACCAGGCTGGCCTGGAGCTCACAGAGATCCACCTGCTTCTGCCTCCTAAGTGCTGTGATTAACAGCTTACCTGCTGTATTTTTGCACTGCTGTTTGGGAACATTTTATAGGATATAATGGTATGTTTCACTTGCTTAATATAAAATTGTTTACAAATGTTACTTTTCTCATTCTCCATTAATATGAATTTCCTTTATTACCTAGCCACTGTTTACCTGGACACCACACTCTTAGTAATCCAATCCTTGCCTGAAAGAAAAATAGCTCATTTTTAGTGTTAGTCAAGTTTCCTTCGTTGGAGATTGGTCTCAACTTTTGAACAAATTGCGCCAGTTTATAACTCAGATTTTAGTAGCTGTCTGCCTTCTATTTCTTTTTAATACAGAATGTCCCCATAATACTGTGCTTGTCTACAGCCAGTAGAGAAGCATGTGTATATTCAGGCATTACACAGAGTCTCTTCTGTCTAGGATTTATGAGGAGTATCATGCCTGTGATCCACAAGAGGGAACAGAGCATCCTGAAATACATGCAGCCTTTCAAACTCAAGAATTTATTGAGAGCTGGGAAGGAGGTTGCCTAGTACAGAAGAAAATATGCTCTCTGAAAAGCACAGTGACCACAGGGGAGAGGGGGCATCTCCCCTCGATTCATTAGATAAGAGAAGCTTCAGGTGTGAGAAACAACGCCCCTATGACCTGTATTAACATCCAAACAAACAAGCTTTAATATACACTTTTCTCTATGATCCAATAGCAAAAATTCCTGACTTCTCTGTGTTGTCTGATGAATAAGAACCATCTCTCTCAGCTGTATCAAGACTGCCTCTTTCTGTGGCAAGTCTGATATTTAGGAGTCCCAAATTTACGAGTGGGTTCTTTTTGAATGATATCAGTAAGCTGGTGATTTGAAACATCAAAATACAGTCTTCTTTAGATTGTATCTTTTTTTAATTTATTTATTTTTATTAATTACAGTTTATTCACTTTGTATCCCCCCCATAAGGCCCTCCCTCCTCTCCTCCCGGTCCCATCCTCCCTCCCCCTTTTTCACGCATGCCCCTCCCCAAGTCCACTGATAGGGGAGGTCCTCCTCTCCTTCCTTCTGATCTTAGTCTATCAGATCTCATCAAGAGTGGCTGCATTGTCATCTTCTGTGGCCTGGTAAAACTGCTCTCCCCTCAGGGGGAGGTGATTAAAGAACAGGCCAATCAGATTATGTCAGAGGCAGTCCCTCTTCCCATTACTATGTAACCCACTTGGACACTAAGCTGCCATGGAGTACATCTGTGCAGGGGTTCTAGGTTATCTCCATACCTGGTACTTGGTTGGAGTATGAGTCTCTGGGAAAACCCTGTGTTCAAATTTTCTGGTTCTGTTGCTCTCCTTGTGGGGTTCCTGTCCTCTCCAGATCTTACTATTTCCCACTTCTTACATAAGATTCCCTGCACGTTGCCCAACAGTTGGCCATAAGTCTCAGCGTCTGCTTTGATAGTCTGCAGGGTAGAGCCTTTCAGAGGCCCTCTGTGGCAGGTTCCTAGGTTGTTTTCCTGTTTTCTTCTTCTGATGTCCATCCTCTTTGCCTTTCGGGATGGGGATTGACCATTTTAGTCAGAGTCCTCTCTCTTGATTAGTTTCTTTTTTAGATTGCATCTTATAAAAGGTAAAGTCAGGTGGAGACAGTGATGTTAAATTATACTTATTAGCCTTCTTCAATGTTCATGATAAATTGCTTTGTTGTACAAAATGTAGCAATATTAACATTTGGGAACAAAGAGGAAAAGGAAAGCTTCTTGCACAGTAGCTCAACCTAAGACTTTTCATCATTGACATGATTCTGAGTTAACCACAGGTACAGAATCTAAATTATTTTTTATATGTTACACTTGAATTTTTTAACAAATTAATAAGGTATGAACTGACATAGTTTGCTACAAGTTGTCTGTAGAAAATGTTCTCTTAGTCCAGATTTTGACTGGATTACTTGATTATTGGCTTTTTTTTTTTTTTTTAGTTCTACGTGTATTTCAGAAAATAATCTCTCAGATATACAGCAAGCCAAATTCTAAACTCATCTGGAGCTTATTATTTCCCTCCATCAGCTGCTTACTTTTCTGTGAAGAAGCATTTTAATTTCATGCACTCTTATTTCTCAATTCTTTTTGTCAGATCATTTTGTGGCTGTTGGGAGTCCTTTGAGAAAGTCCTTGACTACACATCTGTCTTGTCCTCTAACAACTTCAAAATTATCATTAAAAAGATGAACCACAACAAATAATGGTGAAGTCGGTGGGGAAGAGGGACACAGGAAATATGCATTATATACTCCAGTGGGGATGTTACCTAGTCCAGCCACCATGGAAATCAATGTAGAAGTTCCTCAAGAACTAAAAACAGAATATAATCCATGTACAGCATGGAGAAAATCAGTACTGGGTATGGTTTTGTTCTAATTCAGTCTCTATTATTGCTGATAAGAAAACAGTGAAATATAAAATAGCCTCTTTGTAAGTGTCATTTTCCTCTTGTTGCTTGTCACATTCTCTCTCCCTTATCCTTTTCTTTCCTATAATTGCAATAGAACTGGGTTGCTGGTGGGTTTTTCCTGCTGTCTGACATTCTTTGAAACTCCTGAACCTATAAATTAATACGTATGGTATTTCTTTCGACCAAATAGAAAATGTTTTAATCTTTATTTCTTCAAATATACTATCTTTTTGTCTTTCTTTTTGTCTCTGTCTCTTATCCTCTGGAATCTTAATTACATACACATTGAACCAATTGAGATCATTCTGATATTTTTTGTACCTTTTTTGCTTTTTTAAAGTCATATTTCTTCTTAAATTTGAATTTATATCAATACATTGTTAGGTTGGTTGATCTCTACCCTATCTAATCTTATATACAGTTATTGCAGTGATTTTCCATTGTAACGTTTAGTTACTTTACATTTTCGTTCCTGTCTACTCATTCACTAAGACCATGTTTTGTTTTGTTTTAAGATTATTTATGCCAGCTGCTTTAATTAGATGTCCAGCGTGCAGTCTCCCTTAGAGTGAATTTCTATTTACTTTTTCTTCCCATTCATTCAATTTACTAATCCCCTATGTACTTAGTATTTTAGCTGAAACTGGTCATTTAAAGAACTATACTGTGGTAGCAATGTGCACTACTTTGTCATGTTGAGAACTGTTGTGGGTTTGGTAAGTTCTGATAGGCAATTAGGCTGCTTAAGCCCAAACTGTGTTTGTCTGCACATGGTGCGTGCTGGTGATGTCACTGCCTGGTTCACTCAGGGCCAAGCTGCTGCAGTTTTAGTTTGATACCTTGGGGATCTCATCTGAGCCCATATTGCTTGTTGCAGCCGAGGAAATAGATGGAGTTGACATGCTGACTTAGAGCCGTTCCCTGAGAGTCTTTGAGAAGGTTCACGGCATATTTCATCATATAGTGAGCAGAAGGCAGAACCCTGTTCCTACAACCCAAAGTGATATCTTAGCATACACACGAACTTGGGGGTACTTGCAGATTTCAGTATAATGAAGTCTGAAAAAATCATTCCTGTCTTGATATCTGTACATGGAAGCTTATTTTGAAATTATAATACACGACGGTATTTTAGGTACTTTATGTGCCCATGAATTTGTCTTTTCTTCTAAAAATGTTGTAATTATTTTCATAATCTAACACATTTCATTAAGTCAGGTTATGTTTGCATACTTGATAACGGTTGCTGTCATAAATTAAATCTTTTTAACTATATTTCATATATGGTATTCTCATAAGAAAGATATTAGCCTTTCATTGTTGTATAAGCAGCTATGTCCCTGAACTTTATTATAATCGATTTTGAGTTGACTCTTTCATGCTTTCACAAAAGGCAGTGATTATCTGGAAATAATGATATCTTTTATATGACATGTAATTATCTCATTACATTTCTTCTTTGGGCATACACTCTGTGGCTCTTTGCTGCATTTGAAATATTTCACACATTTGTTCTGTTACCCCCACCACAGCAAACTCTGATCTCCCATATTGGCGTTCAGTATTTCACAGGGATTTGCCCTGCAGACCACAAAACATTTGGTACACATGGTAACTGTTCTCCCTGCTTTTCTTTCTTGGCATTGTCACATAGACTACCAAATGTAGATATACAGTTGGACCCAGACATTCCTGGCTCACATTCTTTTCTTTCTCACTAGCTTATACTTTCAAAGTTGCCTCTAAAATTTCCCTTTCTATAACTGAAGCACCATCATATCCAATGTCATAGGTAGCTGGTACAGAGGGTAAAATATTCTGTTGCCAACCACATAAAAATGTAAACAAAAAAAAATCTTCTTCTAAACCCTCTAAGAATAAATCCTGAAAATTAAAAATGTATCTCAGATGAGATGTTTATCTAGATGGAATGTCAATAATATTTTACTGTATGGGCTAGTGATGGTTATGAGTTAAGACTGAAATTTTTTATCATGTAAAAGAAGTTTACTTTAGTTACTGGTTGAAGACTTAAGAAATACATGCTGGATTTATCAAATACAATTTTAATAATCTCTCACAGTTTCTTATTTAACATGTTGGATTCATGCATTATATCATGACAGCTTATAAAATTAAATAATCTATTATTGAAAGAAAGTTCATTTTGTAAGCATACTCCCCCCCCCAACAATTTGCTATGGTTTATTTGGCAATCTTTTGTTTAGGCTTCAGTGCTTATGTTAATAAGTGTGAGTCCCTACATTTGATACTAGACTTATTTTCTAATCATTTAATTTTGTGTTTATATTTTACAGCAAGGTTCATACAAAACCTTAGAAAGCAAACTCTTTTTTTTTTTTTCCTCTCCTGTCTATTTGTGGGTCCCTTGTTATGGAGGGATTAAGTGAGCACATTAAAAAGTTAGCAAAATAGCAACTAAAAAAAAAAAAAAACCTACTTATATAGAGAAAGAAAAAAGCTAAGGTAGTTCCATGTATATACAAAGGTCTGCACTGAGCAAAATCAAGAACAAAGTTTGCATGTATGCTGCATACATGACCGGGTATATTATGCACCATTCAACTGTACCAAGTGTCAACAGTTGTCTTCAGCTTTCAAACATCAGGGTTTTTTGTAATTGCTCATGTTTAGCTCACTGAACACTTAGTGTTTTTCTTTTTGCTCCATATAAAATGTTATAATATGAACTCTCTAATCTTTTATTTATTTGAAATTTTTCTTAGGCTGAGTTCACACACAAATGATAATATCCCTAGATATTACACACACACACACACACACACACACACACACACACACACACACTTACACAGACAAAGTGAAAAACTTCAAGAAACTTATCTTTCTGTTTCACAGGAAAATGTCCAGGAAACTACCAAATCAATGTAAACACTACTATGTAGGAAAGTTACTTTGTTTTTATTCACCTGCTGTTTCTAGCTTCATTAAAGTTACGCATACTAAAAATTCAATTATTTTTCAATAAATATTTGCTAATTTGATTCAGTAGTGACTTTGTGTGCTGTCCTATCGCTTAAAAGTGTTCTTAACAGTTTTGTTCTTAGAGAAAACTAATTTATTTAAACACATGCTCTATGATCATGTCCACACGGTGTGTGACAGCCATTGTCCCTGCCTGGTTCTCTCATGATCATACTGCTGGTTTTATATTCTTAATACCTTCAAAGACCAGATGATACATTTTACACGAGGCCTTGAAGAAAATGTTTTATATCATACACTCTGGCTTCCTTCCCATGTTTCTTATCTCTAGTAGGTTGATATTCCTGCTTTGCCTTGGCCGAAGCCATAACTAGGTGATAACATTTAAAGCATGGACAGCTCCTGTGGAACTGCCTTCTGCTTCCTCCATGTGTGGCCCTGGGTGGGTCATTTATCTTTCCGTCCCTTGGTTCCCTTTCATGAAGGACAGATAGCAGTGTAATAAGAAGTGGGTTGTTGTGCGTTAGAAGAGCAGACGATGTGGAACAGATGTGCTTGGGGGTTGCTCTGTTGTTCCTCCATTTTTATTTCTATTCCTCCGGGTACACCATTTCTCGTCCCACAGTCGTCATATATTGTATGTGTTTATTGGTAGTTTGCTTTCCATTGTTTTTTTGTATTTGCTAACTGAAATTTGGGCACTACAATGTCTTCACTCAAATCTCATGAATATTAAAATCCCACCATTGGAATTGTTTACTTTCCTTTAATATTTCTGTTTCTTTTCCAACATGTAAAAGTAAAGGGATTTTTTTTTGTCTGTCAAGTTCATGCTTTAGAAAAAAACTAAGGAGGGAAAAGGGGTATAAAGCTGTTTAATATATACCACAGCACAAGAAAAACCAAAAGAGTGTGATAACCTGCGAGCCCAACATTAGGGGGTCCTCCAGACTCCTCCTGTAGAGGACAAGGCAGGGGTTGGAGTGAAATGTGGACAGTTTTGGAGAGAATGATAAGAGCTTTAGAAAAACTCAAAGGTCTTAGAGAACATAAAGCCTTTTGAGCTCACAGAACAGACTGTTGCTTGAAAATGATGCTTCCGGGGACTGCAAGACAGCCCTTGGCAAGTTTGTCCAGATGTGCTCTCACTTGTCGGGTGGATGAGTGACTACAGAGTGTCCTATACTGGGAGAGGAGAGACAAGGGGAGTCCCGAGAGGCCCTTGATTCCGAGATAGGGACTGAGGCCTCTCTCTCTGTCAGAGCAACACTCTCTGCAGTGCTGTTCCCTGAGCTCCACACTGGCCTTCTGTTCACGCTCGGCTGCTCTCACTGAGTTTCGGTCATATTCTCAGTCTTGCTTGCCATGCTTTTCTTTCTCCCAGTGGGAACAGTGTTTAAATGTACTTCAACCCGAGTGCATACGCTTCCAAAATTATGATCCCAGAGGTTGTGGTGGACCTTTCTCAGGGATTCTGCCTCTTCTATCCCTGTGTTTCCCATCTCTTTAAATTACAGGCATCTGTCAATCCTTGTTCTCCTTCTTAGACAATCATTACCTACTGTTTTATATGTAGAGCTATAAACAGAAAGCATTAGGAAGGTCACATAGGTAGGTCTTTTTTCTTTTTTTTCCTCATCTTATCCACTTGATGGTTTTATGGAACCTGCCTCAACTGTCTTTAGTGGGTAAGGTAGGGAGTATGCATTGGATTACACTTCCACATCACTGTTCATCACTGAAGAAAGTCAGTACAAGAAGTGAAAAGGGGCAGGATCCTGGAGGGAGGAGAAAATGCAGAGGCTGTGGAGTAGTGCTGCTTACTGGCTTGCTCCACATGGCTTGCTCAGCCTGCTTTATAGAAGCCAGGATCATCAACCCAGGGATGGCACCACCCAGAACAGGCTGGTACTCCCCACAGTGGTCACTAATTGAAAAAATGTCACACAGCCGGATCTCATGGGGGCAAGTCTTCAGCTGAGGCGCCTTTCTCCCTGATGACTCCAGCTTGTGTTTTTGACACAAAACCAGCCAGTATACCCTGTCTAACCAATGAGTCGTAGGACCAGACTTAGGTACTGCAATTATAGACTGAATATCTGAACAAAGTGTTGTATGAGTCAACTCCCAAACCCTGAAGACTGATAGTGGATTGGGAGACGACACCATGGATGAAGCATGTACTGTGCAAACATGAGTCCTGGAGCTCAGATTCTATGAAACTGGGTCAAAGCTGAGTGCGGGAGGCTGCATCCGCCATCCCAGCATGCCTGCCATGAGAAGATATGAGTTCCCAGAACCTCACAGACCACCTGGTGTACACGGTGATGAACAACAACAAACCCTGCTTCAACCAAGCTGGAAGGTGAGGACTGACACCCAAGGTTATTTTCTGACATCCACATGCAGCCGAGGCATATATTTGGCTGCATGAGCTCAAGTGTGCAACACACACACACACAGAGGGAGAGAGAGACAGAGACAGACAGACAGAGAGACAGACAAAAGAAAGACTGATGGCTAAAGTCCAAAATAGCCAGGCCATGACAAACAAAAACTTGGTGTTTAAAAACTGGCTTATGTTAGTGCAGGGAACAGTAACCACTGCTCTGTGCTAAGGATTCTGCATTCCAATCCAATTATCAACTCACTTTTTCAGTTTTACCGGAATTGACTTATAAGCTTCCAAACCCTCTGATTATATTTTCTATCTAAGAAACTGATTGCCAAGAGGCTAAGATCGGCATATAACAAATGTCAAAGTTTCTGAAAAGCATCTAAATAATTCTACTCTTCCTTCTCATGATGTTTGTGAAATTGCAACTACCTGTAACCTCTCTTTGAGCGCAGTAATTTGTGTGGTGGTACATCTATCTCTCTATATAATCTGAGAGATTTGCAGTTGACTAACTTGGCCCCTAAAACACTCTATGCACGCATGATTCTCTTCTTCCACAATGATGTCTTGTCTACATCTCTACTTGCAACCACATGGTCATGGTTGTTGGTTAAAGGCAAGATGCTGTTCTCCCATCTATCCTGTCATTCACAGTAACTTCTTTTGGGCCAGACATGCCTCTCATCGCTGTGTTTCCAGGCAATTACATCCCTTTATGTTTCACAGAAAACTTATGTTAAAGTCTTCTTCTTATGGTTTTGATGCCAAGTCCATTTGTTTATTACCCATTATATTACTTTATAAACATATGAGACCATAAAAAATATCCCCCCTACCTTCCCGATTCTTTCTAAAACAGCAAAGCATCATAATTATCCCTTTTGTTTCTGCTCCTTAACATTTTATAGTTTAAAATTTATGTTCTCTCTCAGACCTTCAATTTTTTTAATGTCCCCTTGACTAAGGGACTTCTTTAATTATACCTAATCCATGTACAGTTTCTTGACCAAAAAAAGTCTTTCCTAGTGATTGGGCCCCTATCTCTCTCTCTTGCTCTTTCTGTCTCTTTCTTACACAATGGGAATGTTTTTGTTGTCGTCTTTGTTTGAATCACACTTCTCTCCTTTTCCAATATTAAATACTTCAAATAGAAAGAAGCAAAACAGCATCTCTGTCCTCAAGACTTTGAGTTCCTACAAGTAGAGTGACATTAACAGAGTCTGCATTTACATTCAAGGAGGTTACATAACCAAAGCTTTCGCTTCACGAGACTGATTAACAAGAGTCCATAAACCAAGATTTGCATCAGTGAAGATAAATTTGGAAATGTAAGCAGTGTTGGTGTTCTTGAGACATTGGGAAAGTCTCTCCTTGAAGACACTATGGAGTAACTTATTCAGATGTCTTGCTGTAACTCTCTAGCCCACCACCTCATCTCTTTATTTTATTTTATATTATTTTTTTGTAATTTTCAATGAAATTTAAATTTCCACTAAACATTTGGAAAGTGCTGGAGTGGGAAGATGAACTATGAGTATGTGTCTTCAAAGGACAAAGAGCAGTGTTTAGCATCTCAGTTTATGCCAACCGAAGATTATGTGAGAGCAAAACAAAACAAGGTATTTTTATAAAATTGGTTAAAACTTTGTATGTGAATTCCAACCTGTGATTAAAATTTCCTGAGCCAGACAAAAAAATTGAATGCAGACAAGGAACAGCACTCAACAACAGTGACATTTCCTGACAGAGCAATTCTTTGCATATCAGCAGTGCTAATTATATTCAATCTGACAGCCATGGTTTAACCCATTCACCAGAGGAAAATGCTTCTTATAAGACCACTAATCTAGGCATTCATTTAAATGCCAATCCAGCTTCAGAATGTGCAGTTAAAATGTACAATTAATGCATTCAGTGGCTAATGTGTAAATGATAAACGTGCCTCTGTTCTTTAGAATGATATGTGTGCATGCATGCATGTGAAAGCCTGAAGCACTTCCTTAGAAACCACATAGAGAAGCCCATGAAACAATACAGGTATTCTTTCAGATACCTTAAGGTTTTATGGTAAAGATAAGTCTACCCAGATATGGCAGTACAGGCTTTTCAGCTGCTGAGGCACGGAAACTGCAATTTCAAGGCCATCCTGGGCATTATAACTAGATCTCAGCTCAAACAAAGACATGGAAAAGAAAAGTACACCTATTTCCCAAATAGCGTTATTTTACTAATCTCAGCCAGAGTACCTGCTATCGAAAGTTGGTAACTTTCAGTTCTTCCTGTCACATGTACAGAAGGTACGTCAAAGTAATTAGTCAAGCCAAAACTATAAATGACCCTTATATGGTCTCCCCAACCAATGAGCTCCGTGCAGACTTCTGTCCTCTGTCTTTCACCAGAACAAGGACACCTTTCCAGAGCAGGCTCCAGCTCACTGACAGCAGAGAAAGACCTGGGGAGATTCTCAGCCACTTCAGAGGGAAATAAATGAAAAGAGAGCCTACAGTCTATATCTCCTATAGGGACTCTAAAGAGGAATACACAAAGTGATTCCTCTGCTTGTTGGTTGAAAGAATCAGCTACAGTCTAGGTGGCTCTTCCTTCTTTGCTTGTGAGCAGAGCCCACACAAGATGACAGGCAGAGTGCTTTTCAGACACTGGGGGGCAGAAAGCAACAGGACCTGCCTGTCTCTATCTGACTTTGCACTTCCCATTTGTTCTTCTGCCTTTGAAACAAATAAGAAACACTGTTGTTATGCTTTGAACTGATTGTAATTAATTAAATTCCTTATAGCCACTTCTGTTCAAGTTTGTTTGAACCTTTTGAACCCTTGATTAGACTTGGATTTCAAGTATTGTAGATTTCAAGTACTTCCAATCAATCTTGTCTTTCCAGCATTGTTATTACGACCAGAGCACTTAATGGCATTTTAAGTCACATCTTGTCTAATGTTGCCTTCTGTTGTAGCATATTAAAATGAGTCCCTAAAGCCCCTGTGGAATGATGCAGCCAGGAAGGATACCTGCTGTCAAGACTCTACGACACACATGGTAGAAAGAAAGGACTAACTCCCATCCCCATACTCATCATCTGTGCCCCACTGTGGCACACACATGAAATAATATCTTCCTTTCTTCTTTTTTTTTCCTTTTTCAGAGAAGTTCTTATGCTTTGCTTCTTCTGGTAGGATATGGCAACCTCTTGTAGAGTTTAGTAACATCGGGGTTGGGGAACAGGTCTACAGTGTCTTAGCAAAACAACTACAACAAAATGTCAACTACAGCAAAACTGACATTTCTCCTGGGTTGAGAGATAGCTATTAATTTCCTTAGCAGGTACTATTTCATGATCAGTTAGGAACAGCCAATTAGCTCTATGCCCAAGGTTTCTAGAAAGGTAAGGACAGATGGTTCATGAATGACGTGAGACAGCACCTTTGAAATTCCTCATTGATAAATATAGGTCACTAATAAAAGTAGTAACTAGGAAAACTTCCCCATTCAAATCTCGCAGTTGACTGGGCATTGGCAATGTGGAGAGTTATGAGATCTATAAGGAAAAATATACCATGTAAGCACCTAGATTGAACTTGGAAGACTGATTTTCCCCCATAAGCTTTCATCTTTATTTTCAGGTGATTTTAGTAGGGCTAAGAGACCTTAGTGTCCATATTATAAATTTGGGTGTCAATTCTTGCTCTTTGACCCTGTTATTCTCTTACTGTTACTAAAATAACATCTTCTGAGTAGTATGCTCTAGGAGAGGATTCGGCAAGAGCATGTTAAAGACTTGGCAAGAAACTTGCAAGCAAGTGAAACTTCTGTGACTATGAAAGGTGAAAATAAAAGTCAGGAAAACAAACAGATCGGTTAGAAAAATTAATAATACTGCACAAATGAATTCGAAGTAGGATCCTAGAGACCTACTAGTAAATTTTCTGTTCTTTCCATTTGGGTTTGTGTGTGGGTTTTTGTCATTTGTGCATTTGGCTTAATTGGCATTGTATATGAATAAATGAGCCAATAAGGACATAGCACGGTCTTTGCTTCACACTTTCTGTTGGAGGTAACACACAATGTGCTTGCATTTCAAAGATAAACACAAATCATTTCTGCAATAAAGTAGTAAACGAGGACTCAAAATAGGTGAGTGGGGAATTGAAGAGGAATACTAATTCATTATTAAGAGCCAGTATGTAGTGTGAGCCACAATAATTCTATTCATTTATGTGTTATCTTGTGATATTCAGAGATTGCTTTCTCATGTACTCTTGTATTTTATCCTTGAAACCGTTTTGGAGAAATACCATAGCAATTATTAATATTTTAATTTTCATATTAAATAATAATGTAGCCAGAGCTTGAGCTCATAAGAGTAGTGGATAGATGCAGCTGCTAAGATATGAATGCATGGTGCATGGACTGGTGTGGAAAGCATGATAGCATGACTGTATTTATCAGCGATGTGATAGCATAGAGAAATCACATATACTATTTGAAAGACAAGTAAATAATAAGGAAGATCACAGAAAACGTTCATATCCGTGACAGAGTTCAAAGGACAAGAGCCCAGAATAACCATCACTAACTTCTAAAAGAAATGCCTATTTGCATTTCTGTTGGTATAATGTTCTTTTAAAATGTATAGGTCTTACCCTGGTTAATTCAAATGCTGATTTCCCCACCCCCAACTCTCTGTTTTCAATCCGGATATTGCATTGTGATACTCATTATAAGCATCCTGTCTCAACTCTTGTGTAAACAGAACAAAATAAAGCAACTAGATACAATGTTGTGCAATGGGAGGAGCCAGATAACAGGAAAGAGGGGAGGAGCTAGAGAGCAGGAAAGGGTGTGAGGAGAAGGGGCAAGAGGAGAGCGAGGAGAGAGAGCTGGAGGAGAGATCTTGGAGGACGTGGAGCATGAACCAGACCTAAGATTTCACAAAAAGGAAGTATAATGTGGGAAATCTAAATGTTAGGAAACTGAGGCCTTGGAGGTTTAGAAGGGAGTAAATATTGCCCAGCATTGTGTTCTGGGTTAACTAAAAACCCAGTCTCTGTGTGGTCATTTGGTTACACAGCTGTTTAAGATTAACAGCAAGCTTTACTAGAAGATAATTCAATAATAAATATTAATAACTTCCTACAACACATTTCTGTTTAGGTAGAAATTATTGAAAACAATACAAGAGTTGAAGTTTTTGTTAGCAGATAACAAGAAAGATACACCAGCCACACAAAAGGCAGTACAGCTGGTTTTTCAGAGATGCATAAGATAAGCTTCTCCTAGGCTAGGAAGATGGCTCAGTGGATGAGAACACTTCATATGCAAGCAGGAAGGACTGAGTTTGAATGCCAGCACTTGTGTAATAGTGGCTACGTGTTCCTGTAAACATGGTGTTGGGGTCAGGAGGGCAGAGGAAGATCTTTTGGCCTTGCTGACCAGCCAGCCTCGTCAAAAGAGAGTAAGCACTAGATTCAATGACAGTCCTTTCTCTATTCAAGGAAATAAGACCGTGATTGATGAGGATAACAACTGTACCTCTCTGTCTTCCGCACATATTCTCACTCATGGATATACACACGTGTACGCGTACACACACACAACCACACATACAGTGAATAAATAAATAGATAAATAAATAAATATTACAAAATAAAACAAAGAAAAGCTTTTTCACACTGGGCAAGGATTCTGTGTGACAGCCTAGAATCTGTACCATCTCCTGCTCCAGAAATCCCGGTCAAATTGTCCCAAGCACATTGGAAGACACATTCAGTCTGCCATGCTGAATTTAGTTTTCTTTGCAAGCAGAAGGTGGTACAGACAGATAACGGGTGTATGTGTTGAATGTTCGTGAGTGTGAGAGAGTGATTGTGTGTATGTGTGAATGATGGTGTGTGTGTGTCATGGGATGCTCAAAGTATAGACAAATATGGGATTGAAAGTGGGCATGAGTATCAGTGTGGCCCTGATATTCTAATACGGAACTGTTTGAATATATTTAAAAAGTTGTGTTCATGAAGGAAGAAGAGTTACAGAATATATTAACTATCTATTCAGCTTTTTTATATTGAATCTATGTGGTGTGCAAGTCTTCTATGAAGGACCAAAATGTTTGAAATATAAACCTACTCAAAATAAAAGTTATTAATTAAACAATATTGAATTTTTTAAGGAGAAAGGCAATTTTGAGGGCTTCATTATCCTAGGCATGCACTGAACTCATGCAGCTGAGAATTAAACCAAACTCCTGCCCTTCTGGCTCCATCTCCTAAGTGCTGGAACCATAAGAAAGCATCACCGTACCCCACATAGATTTGAATCTTTTTTTTTAATTCCAACAAATTTATTTATAAGACACTGTGTTTTTAATATAATTTTTATTTATTAAAATTTATTCACTTTGTACCTCAGCTGTAGTCCCCACCCTCGTCCCCTCCAAATCCCGCTCACCCTCCTTCCCTCCCTTGAATCTTAAGCACGTAAAATATGGTTATGGGGGTTCTGTGAGATTTCCTGAATCACACACTCCTGATACTCCTAAAAAGATGCCTAAAGTTTGATTCTCAAGGTAACTTGAATGCACGAGTAGGATAAGTAATTGTTTTCTTCCTTTCTCTTCCGGAGTCATTTCCTTCAAGGAGACTGATTATTCAAGACACTTAGACCCGAAAACTCCTGTAGATGCCATATGCCCCGGGGGCACAGTTTGCTTTGCCTGTCTCTGCCACTGTAAGGTCCGGTCCGGGAAATGGTAATACTTTTCTGCCACGTAGTCAGTGGAGCACTTTATTGTCTAAACTGCCTAGTGTCTCCCTGTGTAGATGTTTAATTTGTTTGATTTTGATTGCAGATTTTTCTTTAGCATACAATCCAAGAGACACACACTGATCATTTCCTATGCACGATGCAGTGTGACAAACACTGACTGTAATCATTAGTTCGCAGTAAAACTTGCTTTATGTCTGAGAATATGTGCAGTGCATTCTAACACTAGATATGAAATTTCTGACCAAACCATACTGACATGTAGTTCCATTACTTCATTTCCTGGTTTTGTTTTCTTTCTTTTTTTGGAGGGGGAGCTACTCATACCCTTTTGCCAATTATCTCCTGTTTTGTTTTTTTTTAATTCCTTGAGAAGTCTCTATTGTTGTGCTTAGTTTAACAATTATAAAATAATCCAAACATGTAAAGACAAATATATATTTTCACTAATTTGCTGACACTAGTAAGTTAATCTTGTAGAAGGATAGCACAGCACAGTGTTCACCAGGGGCTGGAAATGAAATTTGAAGGACAGATAGAAAGAAGATCATAATGGGGAAACCCACAGGCACAGCAAAACAATACACATTATATTTCAGAATGACTGAGGAATCTGGCAAGATGGCCCAGTAGATAAAGGTGCTTGCCGCCATGCTTTCCACCTGGGTTCAGTCTCCAGGGTACACATGAATGAAGGACAGAACTGACACACAAGAGTTGTCTTTTAACTTCCACATACATGTTCACACACACACACACACCCAAATAAATGAGAAGAGTCAGATTTTCCTAGCTCTTATCCAGTGTTAATGGTTGAAGAGATGGACCTGCTTAGTACCCTGATTTGGTCTTGCGCACTGTGTATTGCTACAGTGCAGCCAATAACTGTATGCAGGAACTATCATAGTTAATAAAAATTTAAAAATATGTAAAGTAAGTTCAAATGTTTCTGGAGTTTTAACTTAAAGGTGTGTGGTTGCTTAAACCAGTGTATTATTTTTAATTTAGTAATCATATTAACAGAGAGCTATCAGCAGAGTAGACCCATGGAAGTATATTTTGGGTATCAATTAAGAAGAAGAGGTGGATGCCAGGCACTCTAACAGCTTCCTGTCTTCCTTTAGTTGCTTCTGACTGGACTGTGTGACACTCAGAGAAGAAAGTAGAAATCCATAACAGATACCTAACATTTTAAAAACAACAAAAAAAGATATTTAAAATATAATTTATTCTCATGTTATATGCTAGTGACTCAAAGTCCAGCATATTTTCATTGACAGCCAAGTTGAGCGATTTGCCATAGGGTATCAATTTGCTCCTGCACGAGGTCAATCCTCTGATTGAACACCATCAAGCTTCCTTTTAGTTGAGCATTAATTCCTTTATGTACAACTAAGGCATGAGCTACATTGGCTAAATGATTGTTCAGGGTCTGAGCAGTCTGCTCAGTATGACTCATGGCTAATGCCCCAGTGGTAGCTCCAACAGCCGCCAATGAGATGGTAGTAACAATGGTGTCTGTAGTTCCAAGATCTCTTTTCTGTCTGAAGAGAGTCATAGCGTGAGGGGCATCAACGGGCACAGGCACCCAGTGAGGCATGCAAGTAACCAGGGCATACCTAAATTTACTAGCATTCCAGCATTGGGCAAAAAAGCAAGTATCATTACCACAATTACTTGGCTCTATCTGGCTAATAATGAATAAAAATGGGGGATATAGACAAACAGGTGTGGGCTTATAGGAAATATTATGAGAAGCCTTAACCCCCTCTTTGGAACATCCTGCGTCAGTTCTAGAACTAGCAGTGGTGGTGTCCGAGGTCTGAGTAGGTTCAGGAGACCATTGCCCCCAGGGGCGAGACGTGCTCCATGCCAATTGACTAACTCCATGTTTTCCTCCACTTTTGAAAGTCATTTAAGGTTCTTAAATTATTTTTTCCCTTTTTTTAATTTTTCATCAATTACACTTTATTCATTCTGCATCCCCCCATAAGCCCCTCCCTCCTCCCCTCCCAATCCCACCCTGCCTCCTCCCTCTGCTTGCATGCCACTCCCCAAGTCCACTAATAGGGGAGGTTCTCCTCTCCTTTCTGATCTTAGCATATAACATGAGAATTTTTCCTGTGCTGCAATTTTCTGTCTAAACAATTGTCGAGCTATATTTTAGGTAATTGGACTGGATAATTCGATACTACGATGGAGCAGCTGAGAGTGGCCATTGTCACAGTAAATTCTACCAGAGTGGACGCAGGACTAGCCACAGGATTATCATCATGGATTGCTGCATCCATGAATCATCTGAAGGAATGGGCGGGCATGGGAGCGTTAGCAGACCTTCTGGTGTTGGTCTCCTTGGTTTGCCTGTGGTATATATGCAAGATTAGAGTCTCACAACAGTGTGATGCAGCCATGATCATTCAGGCCTTTACAGCCATTGAAGCAGGACATTCTCCCCAAGCATGGTTGGATACCATAAAAAGCTAAAATGTTACGCTCAGGATGCGAGGCTAAGCACTGCACTCAGGGTCAGCCGCTTTGGACCCAGAGAAGAGCATGTCTGATTGCATGCGGGTTGATGCCCCAGGTCCCGCCTCTGAGAAAAAGGTATCGGATGGGTCTGATGCTCTTTGGGTGGATGACACCTAAATGAACATCGGTACAAAGTCCCAATTTATTTCTAATATCAGAGATCAGACCTCTACTCTTGCCTGATGCGTCTAAAACAAAAAGGGGGAACTGTAGAGAGCTGCAGAATGCTATGCCTTAAAGATGGAGCTAGTTTCCGCCTTCCACCTTCCCGATGGTGAGTGCTCTCTGTCACGAACAATTCCACATTTGGCTAAGGCTGAGGATCTGGCTTGCTTCCATGTATGTGGACCTATCTGCATTGCCCACATGGCATACCTGGGTTGGCTACCCAGAGGCTATTTAAGCTGTGGGCTGGCTTTCCCCAGGGTCCGAGGATTGTTCAAGGTTCCTGAATAAACTACATTGAAATATATATATATATATATAATTTATTTTATTTTATTCAAAATCTCCTGAGCCTGGTTCAATTAACTTAAATCTAGGATGGTAGTTGGTACAGTTTCTCATGATACTTTCTCATGAATAAATGAAAAACCCCACGTTAAGAATGGTAGTAAAGTTAAGAGGATTTGTGTCTGCTTGAACAGCCCAATGATTGAATTCATTAATAGTAGCCATTAAACTCAGAGATTTAATCTGATCTACATTTTTACTGACAGCACATAAAGAAACATTGACTGTGCATGCCAAGTTTATGGTTGACCCCAAACTTTGACTAATGAGCCGATCATTATGATCATTATATGACTGAAGCCTATGTTGAAACCTGAATAATGAAGTTATGAACAAGAAACTGAATCCAAGAAGAGTGAGAGCAAATGAATCTTATGGATAATATATATATTATATTATATATATTTAAATTTTATATATATATATATTTAAAACTGTTTTTGCATGCCTACAATTCACTTAGTTCGGGTTTTGCCTAACAAACGTAAAGTCAGTCTTCAGTTTCTTCATAACCAAGTTGCAGTCAGATTTTTTTTTTCCTAAAGAAAGGAGGAGTTTTCTGTTCTTGAAGTGCAGAGGTTCAGTGGAGGAAAGGAAGCACTTTCATCTTGCTGGCTTACAGGGTAGCTTTGCTTCCTCCAAGAGTGCAGGGCAGGCCACATCGAATTCCTTAAGTTCATAACTCTTTATTTCCTTAATAATTTTAAAACTGCTCTTAGCTGGTTAGAATCAACAGTCCAATAGTAAAAGTTAATACCAAGAACACAGTGGAATGCTCTTCTTCAACCTCTTCACATGAAGATGTCCACTGATAATATTAGCTTGAATCCTGGCCCCGCTCCATAACACAATTACATACTGTCTGTTGTTCAGAAAACGTGGCCTGTTAGGCAAGAAAGCCCTTGTGAAATTTAATACAGCTGTGGTTTCATGTTGGATCCTGGATTCCAGAGTAGGAAAGTGAGTTGGTGAGGCGGACACTATTTCTACTTGAGGCAGGGGAGGGCGCATTTCACCTGAGCCTCCAAAGAAATCAGAGCAGGAGGTAGAGTTTGCCTGCAACCCAGCGTTTGGAAGGAGATGTATTTTAATGGTGAGCAGGAAACAGCTGGTCAGTCTGCAATGTGCTGGTGAGATGGTAGATTTGTACCAGGTCTAATGAGATCCACTCGCTGAAAGTCATTACATTATAGGAAATTTCTATGTGTCTGTGCTTGGGATTTACTTTTTTAACGTTTGATTGATGTTCACATTGCCACTAGCTGGGGGCTAGTAGGCATGCCCTGTGTTTGTTTCAGTCAGGGGAGTTCAGGTTAGCCTCAAACCCTGACAGTTGGCTTTGGAAGACCACATGTGGAATGTAGAAACTCCTGTTAGAGCCACCTGATGGTAAAATCAGCCCTGAGAAGGGACAAGGGAGAAAAGTAGGTCAGGGGTGCACCCAAAGAAGCAGGGTGACACCAAGAAGCTTCCTTACCACTTCAGCGCTTGGGCAGAAGTGAGCAGAAAGAGGCTATCCAAAAGCGCCATATAACACTGCATGGTAGGACTTAAGAACGTGGGAGATACTGGGGTCTCTGTAATATGGTCCAGTAATATGGTCAGCAGGATCCCTGGTTTAACTTCATTAGAGTACTTGTGTGCAATGTGAGAGCATAAACAGAGACAAGCATAGATCACAGCGTGCCGTCTGTACCGGTAAAATGCAGGAAGGGGGAGGAAAATCAACCATCTTTGTGAGTCCATCATTCTATTTTATTTTCACTTTTTAAAAATTAATTTATTAACGTATTACTTTATATCCCGATAGTAGTAGCCCCCTCCTTCCTCTACTCCCAGTCCCACTCTTCCACTCTCTTCTGCCTACCCCTTTCTTCTGTTTCTCAGAAAAGGGAACCCCCACCACCAACAACGCAACCCAGAATATCAAGTCCCATCAGGACTGAGAACATCCTCTTCCCCTGTGGCCTAGCAAAGCAGCCATGCTACGGGGGAAGTGTTCAAAAAGTACACAACAGAGTCCATGTCAGAAAAAAGCTGACATGGTGGTCCTCTTACTAGGGAATCCACATGAAGCCTGTGTTGCCCATTGGCTACATCTGTGAAGGGAGCCTAGGTCCAGTCCATGCATGGTCCTTGTTTGGTGCTTCAGTGTCCACAAACTCCTCTGGGCCCTGATGACTCTAGCTGAAACTCCTAGTAGCAGGGGTCATGGGGACTGAAGAGAGCACACTCTAACTAGACAGGACTCCTAGTAGAGAGAGGGAAACACCAACCCACCCATAAAATCTTCAACTCCAAATTTACCTTGCCTATGAGATGTGCAAAGATAAAGATAGGGCAGAGATTGAGGGAATGTCCAACCAATGCCTAACAAAACCTGAGACCCACCCCATGGGAGAGAGCCAGCCCCTGACACTATTAATGATATTCTGCTTTGCTCCCAGACAGAAGTCTAGCATAGCTGTCCTCTGAGAAGCTCCACCCAGAAGTGAATCAAAACAGATGCTGAGACTCACAGCCAAACATTAGGCTAACTGTAGGGACTCTTGTGGAAAAGTGTGTGCATGTGTGAGTTGGGGGGAAACGATAAAAGGACCTGAAGGCGGGGGGAGTTCCCTCAAAAAGACCATTATTTTAAAATAACATTTTAGGGGGGAAATAGTAGCACGTGCCTGTAATCCCACTACTTACTGAAGGGAGAAAGGAGGTTTTTTTGTTTTTTTGTTTTTTTGGTTTTTTGTCTTTTTGGTAGCCACTGATTTATTCACAGGACCTATCTTCTGAGATACTTGAAACCATGGATATAACCAAATTTTATGGACAGTTTCTCTCTATGTGCCCTGAAGCATCATGCCTTTTACTAGAGCCTGTATATTTCTATGTTTAATAGCCCAATACTTCCTTTGCCCAATTGGTCTTTAGAGCATTGATAATAAAGTGAGGGTTACTTGACGACAATAGTCCATCAGATCACTTAAAACATCTAGAAAGAAACTAATAGATGAAGGTGACTCATGTCCAAGGGAAAACAGGGACTAAGCAAGATTCCATTGTGTTATTCTGCCTGCATAACATATAATTCATAGCTTAGACAGCCACTGGACATGGTGATGTCCACTGTAATCTTTGTACTCTGGAGGCAGAGTCAGGAGATTCATTCCAAGTTCAAAGCCAGCCTGATCTACATAGCAGTCTTAATGCAGACAGGGCCATACAGTGCAACCCTTTCTCAAAGAAAGAATAGTAACAAGACAAGGTTTATAAACTATCAATTTCAGGAGGTCCCCATCTAATATTCATGAACTTCAGTTGATCATGGGTAGCCGAGACAATAAAAAGTACATCATGGAAGAAGGGAGGACTGGTGTGTAATCCAGACATTAGAAAAATACTGAGGATTGATGGACCTTGAATCGCCGTGACTCTGCAGGAGTTGTTCCTGCCTTTGTCATGATGCAGAAGTGGATGTTGAGAGGCACTGTAGTAACTTTCCCATTCACCTGGGGTGAACAGCAAAATTTTATTGTCACTCCAGGCTGCCAGCACACAGCATGAAGAGTTCACTGCATCCATCTCTCCTCCTATCTGCAAGGCCACTATTTGGGCTTTACTCAAATACTGTAGTTGCAGTAGCAGGAAATTACAGTTGTACCTAAAATTGACCCTTCAGAAAAGATAGAATAAAATGTTTATTTCCATTAAAATTCCCACAAATTTCAGATATTTAGAGAAAAGTATGCTGATGGAAAATTATTCCTACAAGCAGTTCAAAGATTCTCAGAGGATTCTCAGAGAATAATGAAAGCCTACTGAATTATAGTTTAAGCTACTGTTTTTCCAATGTTGATGCTAAAATAGAATTTTAGTTTATATGTAGAATGTGTGAGTACATACACACATGCATACATGTGAATTTTTAAGCCAAAACCTACTTTGTAGAATATATGAAATTATATACATGTGAAAGTTATATTTTATACTATATATGATATTTTAAGTTAGATGTATATTATATTAAATCATACTATATTATATTATTATATATACATAAAATATTATAAAAAGCACATTGCCAAATGTACACTCTAATGAAAGCATAGATGTTGCTCCTGTAACATAAGCAAACATCAAATGTTTAAAATTATTGCAATTTAAAAATAATTTAGTCTAATAGCTGGGTCTTGAGGTAGCACTATTTTCAGCTTTCTGAGAAAGCACCAGATTGATTTCCAAAGTGGTCATATAAGTTTACATTCCCACCAGCAATGGAGGAGGGTTCCCCTTTCTTCACATCCTCTCCAGCATGTAGTGTCACTTGAGTTTTTGATCTTAGCCATTCTGATGAGTATGAGATGGAATCTCAGAGTGGTTTTGACTTCCATTTCTTTGATGACTAAAGATGCTGAGCATTTTTTTAAGTGTTTCTCTGCCATTCAATATTTCTCTGTTGAGAATTCTCTCCTTAGCTCTGTACCCCATTTTAATTAGAGTATTTGGTTTGTTGGTGTTTAATTTCTTGAGTTCTTTAGGTATTCTGGATATTAGCTCTGTCAGATGTAGGATTTGTGAAGATCTTTTTCCAGTCTGTAGGCTGTCATTTTGTTCTGTAGACAGTGTCCTTTGCTTTACAGGAGCTTTTCAGTTTCATGAGGTCTGATTACTGATTGTAGATCTTAGAGCCTGTGCTCTTGGTGTTCTGTTCAGGAAGTTGTCTTCTGTGCCAATGAGTTCTAGGCTCTTCCCCACTTTTTTTTCTAACAGATTTAATGTGTCTGATTTTATGCTGAGGTCTTTGGTCAACTTGGACTTTAGTTTTGTGCAGGGTGATAAATATGGATCTGTTGGCATTTTTCTACATGTAGACATCCAGTTAGACCAGCACCATTCTTTGAAGATACTATCCTTTTTCCCATTGTACGGTTTTGGCTTCTTTGTCTAAAATCCCATGTTCATAGGTGTGTGGATTTATTTCTGAGTCGTCGACTTGATTCCATTGATCTGTTTCTAGGCCAGTATCATGCCATTTTTATTGTTGTTGCTCTATAGTACAGTTTGAGATCAGGGATGGAGATACCTCTACAAGATATTTTATGGTACAGGATTATTTTAGATATTCTGGGATTTTTGTTTTTCCATATGAAGTTGAGAATTTTTCTTTCAAGCTTTTGTAAAGAATTGTGTTGGTATTTTGATGAGAATTGCATTAAAATCTGTAGATTGCTTTTGGCAGGACAGCCATTTTTACTGTTAATCCTACTGAGCGATGAGCATGGGAGATCTTTCCATCTTCTGATATCTTCCTTTTTATTTTTATTTTTATTAATTACAATTTATTCATTTTGTATCCCCCTGTAGCTCTCTCCTTCTTTCCCTCTCAATCCCCCCCCTCCTTCTCTACCCATGCCCCATCCCCAGTCCACTGATAGGGTCTTCCTCCCCTTCCTTCTCTTCCTAGTCTTCAGGTCTCATCAGGACTGGCTGCATTGACTTCCTCTGTGTCCTGTAAGGCTGTTCCCTCCATCTTCTTAAGGACATTTGCTAAACTATGTTCATAGCAGCTTTATTCATAATAGCCAGATTCTGGAAACAACCTAGATGTCACTCAAGAGAAGAATGGATACAGAAGTTGTGGTACATTTACACAATGGTATACTACTCATCATTAAAAACAAAGAAATCATACAATTTACAGGCTGACAGCTGGAACTAGAAAAGATCATTCTGAGTAAGGTAACACAGATGCAGAAAGACACTTATGGTTCATACTTTTATTTTAAAAAAATAAAGAATAAATAAGTGTTCTAGAATAAGCCAGTGTAAATTCCAGACCCGGCTGTTAAACTGAGATTTATTGGCAGCTGATGGCTGCTGGGGCTGATGACTGTTGGGGGAAAAAAATATCATTCTTCTTTGAGGGAATGGGGTCAGGTGGAAGGTGCCATACCTGAACATATAAGGTTAGCGCTAACTGGATTTAATGGGCTTTTTTCCATTTTCATTACTTTTATTTTTAGATTAATTATAGTTTATTCACTTTGTATCCCAGCTATAGCCCCCCCTTAACCCCTCCCAATCCCTCCCTCCCTCACCTCCTTCCATGCCCCTCCATAAGTCCACTGATAGGGGAGGTCCTCCTCCCCTTCCATCTGACCCTAGTCTATCAGGTCTCCTCAGGACTGGCTGCATTGTCTTTCTCTGTGGCCTGCTAAGGCTGCTCCCACATCAAGGGGAGGTGATCAAAGAGCCAGCCACTGAATTCATGTCAGATACAGTCCCTGTATACTAGGGTATCCACTTGAAGACTGAGCTGCCACAGGCTACATATGAGCAGGGATTCCAGGTTATCTCCATGCATGGTCCTTGGTTGTAGCATCAGTCTCAGAAAAGACCCCTGTGCCCAGAGTTTTTTGGTTCCGTTGCTCTCCTTGCGGAGCTCTTGTCCCCTCCAGGTCTTTCTATCTCCCCCTTCTTTCATAAGATTCCCTGTACTCTGCCCAAAGTTTGGCTATGAGTCTCAACATCCTTTTTAATGGGCTTTTTTAAAGAAAGGAAGATGAGAAGTTGGGAGAGTGACATGCTGGAAGGGGAGATGGATGAGGAAAATGGGGTTGGATGAAGTCATATAATTCACTGGAAAATCCTGGTATATCTGGCCATTTTGCTTTGAAAAGTAGTTGATTATGGAATGGATGAATTTTTTTTTGAGAGTTATGGAAACCAAATTTAAGTTACAATAGATCTTCCACACCTTACTTTGGGTACACAAAGGGGTTTGAATCTGAAGGTGCTATAAATCTAGTTATCCCGAAGAGTGAGGCTCTGTTTCCCTTCTCTGGGCCGTGGCGTCATTTCTCATGTAAACTGCCCCAGCAGATGGGAGAATGGCCCATTCTTCCAATGTGTTGTGGATATCGATTGTTTTCTTTTAAAAAATGGAAGGTTAAGGCTTCCGCTGAGTCCACAGAAGAGATTCTGCTGAGAAGGGAAACTCATTTCCAGTAGCTTACAGTTGAGAACAAAACGCTCAGCACTGAAGTTGTTAGGCCTCTACAAGTTAAATTGAAGTTTAGCTCAAATGGAGGAAAAATTGTAGATCTTTTTTTATTATTATATAAGCATTTTGATGGTTTGCTCATTGAAAAATTCTGTTCTGTTTTCAACTTAAATAACTGTGTCTTTATTTTGAAATGTGTGACACAAGGAACATGCATGTAGTAGAACATTCCTTTATGTAATGTAACTAGTAATTACACATTACAACCATTAAAAATAATGTATCTGTTCTCATCTAGACCTAAGGACAATATTTGAAGGTAAAGCTATAGTACCTTTCATATGTAGATAAACTCACGTAAACTTTACGAGAGAGTTCCATGGTTGAGTAACGTTTTTTGATCTTCAGTAAATGTCCTATGCATTGATGCAAAGGAAAATTATGAAATGTCTCAGTCATAACTTTTCCTTGAAAAAAACTGTATTTACTCTGAGCTCATACTCTGGTCTCACACTAACTATAACATTGCCATCAGCTGCTGCCCTATTCCTCCATTTTACCCAAAATAACATGGGCAACATTGGTTTACTCAGTTAAAAATAAATAAATAAATAAATAAATAAATGCACCGTCTCTGTCTGTGGAAAAAACAATGTAAAAATTTTATAAATAAAATTACTAGTAACAATACTAGGAATCTAACACAAAAAAAGGTAGAAAAGGTTGGAAGGAATGAAATGTGTTTTATCTGAGAATCTGCTACACATATGCAAAAATGTAAACATTGATCATTTTTCATCTCCAAATAATCCTGTGACTGAAACATCCAAAGCACCTCCTTCACACAGAAGAAAACACTCCTACAGAATCATTTTCTCATGGACAAACAGCTGTTCAACTCCAGGGCAATTTGATTGCTAAACCTCTGCTCATTTTAAGCCTCCATTTAGTCTTTCTTCACTACGCAGATGGCTCATCTATATTCAATAATCATAGAAAAAAAATGAAGTAGTATTTTTTTTTATTTCTAGATTTCATAAATTTACCAGCATGGTTGTCATCTAGAGGGATAAACGATAATCCATGAAAGTCTATGATATGGTAGAGGGCTTCTCCTGTCAAATCAAAGCATTACTTTGTTGTGATATCTGTTTAAGTATTGAGTTGTTTCTGCTTATATTCATAAGTAAGCTGGCTTTCCTCTGTTATTAACTCCACGTTCATGTGCTCACCACACAAAAGCCAGAAATTTGGAGATAAATCTAGGAGGGGGGCAATAAGGTTTATCCAAGGGCAGGATGCAGAAAAGAATCTTTATAGTTCAGGCTCTCTCCCTCTCCTTCTCCCTTTCACTTCATCTCCATCTCCCTTTCTTTCTTTCTTCTCTCCCTCTCCTTCTCCCTCATTCCCTCTGTCCTTCTCTCCCTCCCTCTCTTCTAAATAAAATATTTCAATCTTTCCCAGCTTTCTATGGCTACTTCCTATAAACCTTTAGACACTGTATTATATTTCTTGAAGGTATCCTCAGAATATATTGTATTGTTTAAATTCTATTTTAAATTAAAAATAAAAATAAAATTTATTTTTATCTATTAATTTATTCTTTCATATATTATATTCAAATGGCAGTTTCTCCTCATTCCTCTCCTCCAAGCTCCTTTTCTCCACATCCCTTATCCCCATCTATTCCTCCTCCATTTTCCTTCAGGAAAGGGCAGGCCTCCATGCAATATCAACCAAATACGGCCTGTCAGACTGTAATAAGACTGGGTACCTCCCTCGTATTAAGGCTACATGAGGCAATTCAGCAGGAGGAAAGGGGTCCCGAAAGCAAACAAAAAGAGTCAGAGACAATCCCATTCCCACAAAATTGTTAAGAGTCCCACAAAAATAACCTGCTATCCAGCTACAATATATATGAAGAAGCCTAGATCAGCCCCACACAGGCTCCCTGATGGCCAGTTCAGTCTCAGCATACCCCTGTGCATACAGGTATGTTTATTCTGTGGGTTTTCTTGTGGTGTCCTCGACCCTTCTCAATCCTACAATCCTTCCCTCTCTTCTTCCACAGGATTCACTGAGCTATACCTAATGTTTGGCTGTGGATTTCTACATCTGTTTCCCTCTGAACGGAGCCTCTCTGAGAGTGATTATGCTAGGCTCCTGTCAATGAGTATAGCAGAATATCATTAAGAACAATTCCTTTGCTGTTTATTTTTCTAGTCATGTTTGGTTCTATCCTAGGTCTCTGGACTATCTGGCATATGGTTTCTGGTCCTCCAGACAGCGTCAAGGGTAGGCTTCCTCTTGCAGAATGGGTTTCAAGCTGGACCAGCCATCTCTTAGCCAGTTTCACAATTTGTGTGTCACCTTTACATCATGCTGGGAGGACAAATTTGAGGTTGAAGGTTTTGCATCCTCATTTTTCCACCAGAAGTCTTGCCTGCTTATAGGAGATGGCTTGCTCAGGCTCCATATCCCCTGTCGTTAGGAGTATTAGCAAGGGATGCCATCATAGATTCCTGGGAGGTTCTATTGCTCCAGGTTTCTAGTTATCTCACCAAGTACTCTCTCCCTCCATCCTTCCCCAACCTGAGCTCTGCTGTTCCTCAACTCACTCACCCCTTGTCCTTCTGAGAAATCGATTCTACTTCCCCTGCCCAGGGAGCTCTTTATGTCCCCACCTTAAACCCTCCTTGTTACTTAGCCTTTCTGGGTCTGTGGACTGTAGTCTAATTGTCTTTGACTTTACAGCTAATACTCACTTGAGTACATACCATGCGTGACTTTCTGGGTCTTGGTTACTTTACTTGGTACAATTTTTTTCTAGTTCCATCCACTTGCCTGCAAACTTTATGATGTCATTGTTTTTAACACCTGAGGAATAGTCCATTGTGTAAATGCACTTTTTCTTTATCCATTCTTTGGTTGAGGGACATCTAGGCTGTTTCCAGATATAGACCTACAAGATATGATAAACATAATGAAGTCTATACACCTAAAGAAGATAACAAGAAAGCAGACAAGGGGTAAGATGATCAATGCTCACTTAGAAAGACAAATGGGATGTGCATTGGATGTATGACAGGAGTCTACCGCAGAAGGCATCTGAAAGACTCTAACTAGCAGTGTTTCAAAGCAGACACTAAGACTCATAACCAAACCCTTGGCAGAGTGCAGGGAATCATAGGAAAGAAGGGGAGTTAGTATGACAAGGAAAGGATAGGATCCCCACAAGGACCAAATATATCTGGGCACAGGGTTTTTTTCTGAAACTGTTGCTCCAACCAAGGACCATGTATGGATATAACCTAGAACCTTTCGGGCGAAGCTCATGATAACTCAGTAACCAATTGGTTTTCCATAGTAAGGGGAACAGGGACTATCTCTGACAGGAACTCAATGGCAGGCTCTTTGACTCCCCACCCCCAAAGGGAGGAGCAGTCCTGCTAGGCCACAGAGGAGGACTTTGCAGCCAGCCCTGAAGATACCTGATAAAACAGGGCCAGACGAAAGGGGAGGAGGTCCTCCCCAATCAGTGGACTTGGAAATGGGCAGGGAGAAGCTGAGGGAGGGAGGGTGGAATTGGGAGGGAATAAGGGAGCGGGATACAGCTGGGCTACAGAGTTAATAAAATGTAACTAATAATAATAAACAAACAATAAATAAAATAAAGTGAATCTGGTAGAATTAAAAAAAAGTATAAATCTGATGTGAACATAGTTGAGCAAGTGGGTAGAGTGGCACATCCTCTGGGTATATGCCCAGGAGTGGTATAGCCAGGTCTTGACGTAGATCCATTCACAATTCTCTCAGAAATCGGTATATTGGCTTCCAAACCAGCTGTACAAGTATGCACTTCGAGCAGCAATGGAGGAGTGTTCCCCTTGTTCCACATCCTCGCAGCATGTGCTGTCACTAGTGTTTTTGATATTAGCCGTTCTGACAAGCATAAGATGGAACCTCAGAGTCATTTTGATTTAGATTATCTTGATGGCTAAGGATGTTGGACACGTCTTCAAGTGCTTGTCGACTATTTAAGAGTCCTCTGTCCTGAAATCTCTGTTTAGATCTCTACGCCATTTTTAACTCCTTATTTGGTTTTGTTGATGTCTAGTTTCTTGTGTTTTTTTTTTGTTTTTGTTTATTGTTTGTTTTTTTTATATATATTTTGGAAAGTAGCCCTCTGTCAGATGTGGATCTCAGTGCCTGAGCTGTCTGTTTTGAAAGGTATATCCTGTGCCAATGCATTCAAGACTGTCCCCCACTTTTTTCCTCTACCAGGCTCAGTGTGTCTGATTTTATTTTAAGGTCTTGGATCCACTTCTTCTTCAATATTGTGCAAGGTTGTAAATATAGATCTATTTGCATTCTTTTACATGCAGATATCCAGTTAGACCAGCTTCATTTGTTCAAGAAGCTTTCTTTGTTCCATTGTATAATTCTGGCTTCTTTAAAAACAAACAAATAAACAAAACAAACAAAAAAGTAGGTGTTCGTAGGTGTGTGAATTTACTTCTGGGTCTTTGATTCACTTCCATTGATTAACCTGTCTATTTTTTGCCAGTACTATGTGGGCATTATCACTGTAGTTATGTTTTAGAGTTTAAAGTCAAAGACGGTGAAACCTCTGGAAGTTCCTTGAGTATAAAAGATTATTTTAGCTACCCGGGTTTTTGGTTTTTGGTTTGTTTGTTTGTTTGTTTGTTTGTTTTTTAGTTTGTCATCCTCATGTGGAATCATAAAATAGGCTTTAAGAGAAAAATAAAGGCCAGATGGTGCACAGGTCTGACTACTCTCCTTTGTACCTAATACATTAATTCAAAACTAAGGACAAAACTAACAAAGCTATCTCTGCAGGGACTTATGGGATAAAGGAGGAATAAAAAGAACCTGAGCCTCAGAGGAGGAACCAGCTAATATCAGCCTTCCCATCTCTGCTGCTTCTAGATCACAACACTTAAAATACCGCCATCCATTCCTGATCCAGCACGATGGTTCTACTGAGTTTTTGAAGTTTTTGACCCTAATTTCTGCATCTGAGTGACTTCTAAGGAGTTCTAAATGACTGCCCCTTTATCGCATGTTGCTCAGTTCCTCACTGGAAAACACCTAATCCCAAGCCACCATGTGTAGCTGTCACATAGAGAAGGTATTGAAAGGGTAATATGAATAGTGGCTTTATCTTGAATATTATTTATTACTGTTCTGGAAATTCATTGATTTTGGCACCGTAGGAATTTTCTCTTGGTAAAAATCATCCTATTTTCCTGAGGCCGGCTGCTAATCCATGTCAATGATGCCTTCTTTTCTATTTGCTGCTCTCCAATATGGAAGACTTTATTTTTTAAAGTAGAGGCATTGACCTCTTTGTTCTTCATCTCTTCTCCAAACGAAAACTAAGAAACCTTTACATACCCAAAAATTATAACAAAAGCCTTGGGTAAGGAAGCACCTGTTCATTTGGGTTCAGTGGACTCTAGTAGCAGAAACTGAATGCATTTACCCAAACATAGAGAATGTAGCACAGAGGAAGGTTTAGGTGTTTAAGTGCCAAAAAAAAAAAAAAAAAAAAAAAAAGTGTTACATGCACATAGGAAAACATTTGAATGGCCCCTTCCTTTTGTCACTCTATGGTTTGGATCTCACTTGTCATTCAAAAGTCTTATAGGTAAAGGCCTATCCCCTGGTTGGTGCTATTGAGAGATGGTGGAGCCGTTAGAAGAACGGGCTTAGTGGGAGCCTTAAGTTCCTGGGGTGATTGGTTTCGCTCTGTTCTATGTTCTCTGTCATTGTGCTGCCATGGTTCCGAAACAAGAAGCCAGCTACTAATGAATCAGAACATATAAAACTATAACCCAAATACATCTTTTACTTGATCAGTTATTTATGTCAGGTACTTGTTACGGAACTGAAGACCGACTCGCACATACCATGAACAAAATCAGGTCCAAACGAATGAAATTCTTATGAGCTGGAGATACATCCTTAAATATTTCAGAGTACACAAAAAATATCTTGAGTTTGAAAACATTTCACAACCGTACACAGAAGGGTTATCACAGACTGAGCTACTAACAAAATAAAATAAATTGATGTTAAGGTTTCTTCCTCATGAAAACTAATTCTTTAGAAAACCAGAAATAGCATCTCCCTTATATATAGCTGATAAAAGCTTGGTATCTGTTAAGCTCTAAATAACATCTTCAAAATAATAAGGAAATATAAATGTTACAATTAAATATATAGACAAAATGATTAGTACATACTTCATTGAGGGAAAACTCAAATGGACAATGAAATAAAAGACTATGCGGAAGTATGCCCTGAGCACTGACCCTGCATGGAATGATGCCTGTGGTCAGACCTCACAAGTTGACCTCTGACCTACAGATGTGTGCCATGACAAATGCTCACACATACCACAAACACACACACTAAATATATAAACATAATTTTAAAGGAACATGCTCAACTACATTAATAATAAAACTAAATGTAAATTAAGACCCCCAAATGAACATTTTAATTATAGCAGAAATATTTTTGCCTAAATATTTCATTATTATTATTTATAATTTATTCACTTTTTATCCCAGTGGTAGCCCCCTCCCCCGACTCCTCCTGGTCCCACACTCCCACCTTTTTCCTACCCTTTCTCTCTCTCCTAGTCCACTGATACGGGAAGTTCTCCTCCCCTACTGTCTGACCCTAGCCTACCAGGTCCCATCAGGACTACCTGGATCCTCTTCCTCTGTGGGCTGGCTTGGTCTCCCCACCAGTGAGAAGTGAAATATTTTTTAATGGCAGTGAAAACATGATAAAAAAAAACATGTGTATCTATTATAATTCATGTGCTACTGCCAAGAGTACTAATTGGTAGAAGCAATTTGTAAAATATTTTCTATTTTTCATTTATAATATACTAGGACAGGTGCATAGTTCATGAGCCAACAATTCTTTTCCATGAGGAAACTTGCACAGCTGTGCTAATGGACATACTATTCTTTGTAACAGAAAGACCTAGAAAAAAACTGCAACAGTGAGCAGTGCTTTTTATGAGTATACAACCATACAGAAGTGCAGCTGAATGAACTGTGTAATTTTATGAATCTCAAACATTACTTGAAATGAAAATGAATCAGAAGACTTCCTACAGTGCTGCAATTTTTATTAAGCTCAAAAAACGTAATAGAACTGAATAATATTTCTTTAACAATGCATTGGTGAAAACTATGTGGAAACTAGATATAAAAAACAATTTTGTTTGTAAACAGTAGGATGGGATCAAGGAGGAACGTACAGAAGTTGCAAATTGTTATCTATTGTGTTTTATTTTAAATCACATATGTGTGTGCTTCATGTTTATGATTACCTACTATATAATTCATTTAAAGAAAACAAAAATAAACAATTAAAATATAAGACTGTGCTCAACTAGAGCCTGGGTGATGGTTTTACCTGCTGTCAAGCTTGGAGACCTGAGTATAGTTCACACAGTCTGACATATGCCCTCCACACAGGCAATTCATATACAGTCCACACACAAAAACCACACGCTAAATAAACATAATTTTAGGAAATATTAAAGGAACATGTGCATTTACATCATTAATAAAGTAAATGCAATTAAGACCCTAAAATATGTATATATTTACATATATATGTATATAGTGTCAGTGTTGAGGTATCTACCTATCTATATACATAATAGAAGGACTATATGTGAAGGTACATTTGTTTATACAGCAAGTATTTATAATATATGATTCTATATTATAATTTAAATAATGCAATCATATAAAATTTATTTTATATTATATTATTATTATATATTATATAACACTCTGGAAAAATGTAAGAACCCCCAAGGTGGTATACATGCTTTGAGTTGATATATTCAAGTACTAAAGCCTTCTGTCTTCACTATAGTTCTTGCATTTTTTGGTTGTTTATGGTATGTTTGTTAAGTGTATTAATAATAATTAGACCGAGGGCTGCAAGAAGATCCTACTGGAAAATCACTGCTAGATAATGAATATCAAATCATAGTTTTTACTATTATAATTTTTGATTTTGTCCAATTATTTTGTTGCTTTCTTCAAGACAAAAAAAATAGAATGCAAAAGGGTTTGTGTTGAATTCCTAGTCATAATAAAGAATAAGCACTAAAATACAGTTTTTAAATTTTGTATTAAGCAATATTATTGCTGTGCTCTATGAGGCAATTAAAGAAAGATTTCCAGCCATGTTATACTCATTATGTGTTTAAAAATAAAACAAAATATCTATTTTTTTCCTCTGAGAGAAGTCTCACTTAAGAAAATTAAAGTTAACCTATTCAGCATGTTTCTTCTCAAGGCTCCTTCTTGTTGGTTTGAAGTTCAGTGTTTGCTAATGAACAATTAAAAGTATCATGCACCGTGTTTCACATCACAGTTTGGGCGTCTAGTGCCTTTGCGGCACAGGCTTGCTCGACACGAGGAAAAGACACAGAATTTCCTAAAGGAAGGCTGGACTCCATGGATATAATTTCCTTCCGGAAAGATTGGGAGGTGTGGCCTGATACTCCATAATTAGCCATGAGAGGTCAGTTGCAAGGAAGTTATAAAAGGGGGGAGGAGGCCCTAGGCTTCAACAAAAGAAGAAGTTATAGTCGTGAGTGTTCATCACTGTGAGGATGGAAGGACCCCTGCTACACAACAAAGGCGCCTCCTTGGCCTCTGAAAAACTGAGCAAAACTTTTGGTATCTAATGTGGTCTTTCTGATCAAGTGTACCTGAGCTTCATTGTGGAACAGACATGAAGAAGCATCAGCTGGTGGAATTTTTTTTTAAGCATCTCTGATGACCTTAACTTTATTTAACTTTTGTTCCAAACGTCATTTCCTATATGACTTTTTCTTTTGGAACAGGGTCACACTCTATATTCCAGACTAGCTTGGGACTCCTCCTCCTTCCTCAGACTCTCTGAGTGAGCTTGTGGCTTACTTGGCTTACTTTCACCTATGGCCTACACTAACAGTGACACTGTAATGTTATGGGACAAATTAAATAAAGACGATTAGGAATGCAACAGATCTTCTATATGAAAGTGGTTTATTAGGTGGAGATGGAGGGAGGGAGAGAAGGGCATGATGGGGAGAAGGAGAGAGAGAGGGGGGAAAGAGAGAGAAGGCCGCCAAGCAGACAAGAGAGAAGAGGCCAGGAGCAAGAGAGACCAAGAGAGAAAGGACCAAGAGAGGGGGGACCACATGGCCGGGTGGTCCCTTTGAGGGGCAAGGTAGTGCCTTCCAGGTGTGGCCACCTGGCGGATGACCCGATGACATCACAAGTTGCTAGGCAACCCAGAAGCAGGTTTGGTTCCAAAATCCTAACAGACACTACCTGCTCTTCGGCAGTTTTAGGGGATCTATTCATCAACCCCCAGTGTAGGACAGGCCCCGACTCCGCTTCACTGATAGACAGGAAACAAGTAATGATATCGTTGGATATGGTGCAAAAGCTGCGCTGTGAGGCTCTGGAGTAAGTGTGCGCTGAGCACGACTAAAGAAACGTAAGCCAAGATGACTCCTCAGTTCAGAATTGTCCCTTTATTAAAAATTATCATTGAATTTTGTGGAAAAAAAATAAGTTACTTAGGAGAATGATGTCCCTTGCTGCCTACAGAAAAAAAGAAAGAAGAGAGAATAAAAGCACAGTGCTTGCGTAAGACTCTTCAAATCTGCCTCTGAGAACGTCATCGAGTATTGTATCAATCCTAACAAATCGTAAATTTTGTCTTTTAAGGTGTTTGTTTCTGGCTTTGCGGTTGACAGGAATAGTAATTTGAGAGAGTTTTCATGAAAGCTTGGTACCTTGGGTTTTTAATTTTTGGCAGTTTTTATCTGTTTGCTTGAGAGGTATGTGCGTGTGATGGCCAGAGGACAGCTTGCAGCTGTAGGCCCTCTCCTTCCCTGGGCCGAGAGACTTGTGCATTTTCCTGCCGACCCATCTCACTGGCCCTTGCAACCTTTTCTTGACTCGTACACAACGGACCGTGAAACTTTCAGTGCATGGTGCCTCTCGCTCTAACCGTTTGTTTTTCTTTTACCCACACCCGCATCCAAACCCAAAGCTAAATATGCTGCTTCTGCAAGCTCCACGTGCTCTGAAATGTGATCTTCCCTTCAGGCATGTTGCTTCGGGAGCCGCTGACTGAATTGTAGATCTTTGGATTTTTATGTTTTCTGCCCTCCGTTGGAATGCGTGTGTGAGTGCATGCATGTGTCCACAGGTGTGTGAAGGCATACTTGCCCATGCACACATTTGTGGAGGCTATAAGTTGACGAGGAGCGTCTTCCACTGTTGCCATTCACCTTAAATGTTTTAACAGGGTCTTTCACTGAACCTGGAATTGCTACCTCATTTAGACAGACTGTCTAGCCTCTGGGATCCACCTATGGCCTCTCCCTTTACCCACTTCCAGAGTTGAAATTACAGATGAATGGGATTTTGCCTGGGTTTTACATGGATCTCAGGAACCTGAACTCTGATCCTCCAAACTCAGGACTTCATCTCAACTTGTACAGAAAAAGCTTTGCCCACTGACTCATCGTCCTACGCCCTGGAATTTTTTTTTTTCTTGATATCTCACGCCAGGATTTTTGTCCACATTTTCTTCTGTTCAGCTTTGCCTCTGTGTCCTTGCTACCTTTATTACCATACCTTCTGATGCTCCACTGTAAGGTTTCTCAAGCAAGCCAGGAAACTCTGCAGGAATAAAGCCGTTCCCCGGATATAACTGTATATTCATGTTTTATGTCAGTCCCTTTCGTTTAGAAAATGCACTATATAGGCTACTCTAAGTTTTCAGTTAAATATTGTCTCTCCCAAGACATAAACCATCTCAGCCTAAACAGTGGTAAGTGATGTGTACTGACAAGCTCTCTGCTTAACTTATAATCTCTCCTAGAAGACACTCTGTGTCTAAGTCATATCTGTACTTCTAAAACACCCAGAACACCACCTAGCATGTCGTAACTTCCAGTAAATGAGTGAAATGTGCTGATTTCGAGGGCTCTATAATTCTATGATTGTACTTTGTGGTATTAAGTTTTAATTCTGTTAAGCATGTATAATTATAAGGTGAGTCATCATTGTTTAACATATTTTACAACATTTAAGCTACCTCTAATCTCTCATCTATTATACCAACTGGCAATAACACATATTTCAACAACAACAACAATAACAAAAAATAAACTCTGTCTGCTGCTAGGACAAAATATTTGTCAAGAGAACTTTTAAAAAGATATATTTTGGCTCAGAGTGTCAGATGTTGTCCATGATTGCTTTTGGGCTATGGCAAAGCACATGTGATGGTGATGGCGAAGGTATGATAGGGCGGGGGCTGATTGCCTCGTAGTAGCCAGCAAACGTGGAGTGACCTAGGAAAGCAACCATGGGTATGGTACTTCTTTAAAAATATGCCTCCACACCTACTCCCTTCAACGAGAAATACCTCCCAATAGTCAACTTGGGGACTCATCAGTGTGCTAATCTGTTAAGGAATTTAGCACACTCATGACCCAATCACTTTGACATAGTGTGACCAAGACAAGACTTTGGGAGATGCAGCTCCATATCCAAGCCATAACACATCCAAAATGAAGATTCTTGAGAGTCTGAGGTTTATGAGTGGGACAGTTATCGAGAACACCGAGGGAGCTTTGTCAAGCTTCTCTCTTCTCTGTATGCCTCTCCCCTGCCAAGAATTCTATGATGGATGAACGCTTCTTAGCATATGCACCTGAGAGAGTCACAGGCCTTCCTGCGGTGTTCTTGACTTGCCTGAGCCCATGATTTACTGAGAGATACAGTTTTAATCACTCAAGTGATTCGCTTCTGGAGAGAAAAATGTGAAACACTACTGTAAATACAGTCTAAATAACTGATTCATTTTTGCAGCTATCTTTAGTTCCAGGTGGCAGTTTAATAAATACTGGTTCTATGATAAATAAGCTAAACAAATTTTGCAATATCATCACAGCCAAACAAGAATGTCTAAGAGCCCAGTAATTGGTCCAAAGCTCTTTACCACGCACTTTTTTTTTTGTATGATCAGTGTTATCTTCACAAGATAAAACATTGCTAAAGCAATAAGCGTTACCTGCTACAATTAAAGACTGATAAATTGTGAATCAACAATGGGCAGCCCACTGTGTATACAAAGCAACCACTATTTGCATTCCATTTTTCTCATAAAGATTTGCTGAATGTCCACACCTCGTACTGACATGATTGGAACACATGAACGGTACATTTTTTAAAAGAAAATATCAGACGCTCAGGATGCGAGGCTAAGCACTGCACTCAGGGTCAGCCGCTTTGGACCCAGAGAAGAGCATGTCTGATTGCATGCGGGTTGATGCCCCAGGTCCCGCCTCTGAGAAAAAGGTATCGGACGGGTCCGATGCTCTTTGGGTGGATGACACCTAAATGAACATCTGTACAAAGTCCCAATTTATTTCTAATATCAGAGATCAGACCTCTACTCTTGCCTGATGCGTCTAAAACAAAAAGGGGGAACTGTAGAGAGCTGCAGAATGCTATGCCTTAAAGATGGAGCTGGTTTCCGCCCTCCACCTTCCCGATGGTGAGTGCTCTCTGTCAGGAACAACTCCACATTTGGCTAAGGCCGAGGATCTGGCTTGCTTCCATGTATGTGGACTTATCTGCATTGCCCCCGTGGCACGCCTGGGTTGGCTACCCAGAGGCTATTTAAGCTGTGGGCTGGCTTTCCCCGGGGTCCGAGGATTGTTCAAGGTTCCTGAATAAACTGCATTGAAAAAAAAAAAAAAAAGAAAATATCAGAGTATATTAAGTCTAAGAAATGAGATGGAAGTAACACGAAATTTTGTTCATTCTGAAAATGTAATATTTGTTCACAGCTTGGCTCCATTTCTTATGACCGTATGGTTAATTGAGCATGTATGTGCTTGCTTCATTTTTTTTTTCTCCACTCACAATGCGATAGACGTTACTTCTCCAGGCTCAATGGGCCATAGCATTGCACATGTAAACATGTAGTAGTGCCTGGCCAAATGGCTTATTGCATTAATGATTATCATTTCTCAGTATTTCTAGGGCCCCCAAAGTACTGCGTGTTAAATAAAATTAACTGTTAACAATTTAATAGTATTTCGCTTCATTCCAAACATCCAGGGTTTTTGCCTGAAATATCTTTGCCAAGTTTTATTTATCTTTCCATAGCTTTCTAGATATTTCACAAAATTTTATTTCACTGTACACCCACGAATGAGATCAGCATTCCCTGTGACCTGATACCTTCTTAAGTGTCAGCTAAGAGGCTGTACGACCTAAGCTCCCCCCTGTATGGAAATAGCACCCTGACAAGGTAAGAAATTAAAGCCAAAGACAAGGAAAGATATTCACACTCTGCTTAGCACTAGGCTTATCACGATATTTACTATCCACTCCCTTGGACATTTGTCATACGGTAGCATGACATCGTTCCTGCCAGATACCCACGGTTATTTATTCCCCATTGGAGTAAGTTGACAGCAGCAGGCTTTATGTTTTATTTTGCATCCTTTGAAACTTTTACTGTTTGTTACCTTTTCTCTCGCGGCATTTATGTCTTTGTGGGGGGTTTTCAATATTACATTAGAGTGATTTAAAAACTGACACAACTGTATCGTCCAAAGGCCTTAGGCTTAGAGGGAATTGTTAATGGTGTTGCATGTTTAGAGCTGCCATAATCTTCCACGCATTTTTTGTTAATGATAGGACTACACTAAGACGGGGAAAATCTTGGCAGGAGACAGCTGCTCAGATCCTGACCTAGAGTAATAGCAGCAGGTGATTTGGTTATTACATTTGTAAAACTTAAACATTACATCACTGCTTTCTTACTGTTTGAAGAACATTTAGTTGATTTTCCCAGGACCCATGCAGGATATGAACAGTGAACTTTGTGCTAGATATCAGTTGTGGTTAAAAAAAAAATTTTTAAAAAATTAAAAAATAAAAATAAAAAGGGTGTTTCCAGAGGGTCGTTTCTCTTCACATGCAGACATACTTAGAGATAGGTACCTTGATCACCTATAAAATAATTTTCTCATAATAGGTGTAACAGACTGTTTCAATGCATTTTTACTTTTATTTGGGAACTAGAAAAAACATTCTGAATGAGGTATGCCAGAAGCAGAAAGACACACATGGTATATACTCACATAAGTGGATAATAGACATATAATATAGGATAAACATACTAAAATCTGTACACCTAAAGCAACTAAGCAAGGAAGAGGACCCTGGGTAAGATGATCAATCCTTACTCAGTAAGGCAAATGGTATGGACATTGAAAGAGGGAGAAAACAGTAAACAGGACAGGAGCCTACCACAGAGGGCCTCTGAAAGACTCTACCCAGCAGGGTATCAAAACAGATGCTGAGACTCTAGCCAAACTTTGGACAGAGTGCAGGGAATCTTATGAAAGAAAGGGGAGACAGAAAAACCTGGAGAGAACAGGGGCTCCACAAGGAGAGCAACAGAAACAAAAAATCTGGGCACAGGGGTCTTTTCTGAGACTGATACCCCAACCAAGGACCATTCATAGAGATAACCTAGAACCCCTGCACAGATGTAGCCCACGGCAGCTCAGTGTCCAAGTGGGTATCCTAATAATGGGAACAGGGACTGTCTCTGACATGAACTCAGTGGCTGGCTCTTTGACCACCTCTCTCTGATGGGGGAACAGTTTTAGCAGGCCACAGAGGAAGACAATGCAGCCAGTCCTGATGAGAGTTGATAGGTTAGAGTCAAAGGGAAGGGGAGAAGGACCTCCCCTAGCAGTGGACTTGGGGAGGGGCATGGGAATAGATGAGGGTCAGAGGGTAGGATTGGGAAGGAACAAAGGAGGGGGCTATAGCTGGGATGCAAAGTGAATAAGCTATAATTATTAAGAACTAAATTAATTTTTAAAAACTCAAGTAACAACACATGCTGGAGAGGATGTGGAGAAAGGGAGACCCTTCTTCATTGCTGATGGGAATGTAAACTTGTACAACCACTTTGGAAATCAATCTTGAGCTTTCTCAGCCAATTAGGAATAGTGCTCCCTGAAGATCCAGCCATACCACTCCTAGGCATATTCCAAAAGATGTTCAAGTATACAGCAAGGACATTTGCTCTCTCCTTTCTTGAGGATGGGTAGCTTTACATTTTCTTATTGTCCATCAAACTATCTATTGCAAAACAGACTGTACATCGAAAGAGGGAGAAAACAGGAAACAGGACAGGAGCCTACCACAGAGGGCCTCTGAAAGACTCTACCCAGCAGGGTATCAAAACAGATGCTGGGACTCTAGCCAAACTTTGGACAGAGTGCAGGGAATCTTATGAAAGAAAGGGGAGACAGAAAAACCTGGAGAGAACAGGGGCTTTTTTTCCTGTTCATTTTTTGCTGAGATCTGATTTGTACGGGTAGGATCTGTTCTTTCAACGTGTTTATTTGGTGTGTTTGTGTTGTACAGCCACCATCAGTTTACACTTTTAGAACAAACTCCTTCAAAGAAACTCCACACCTGCTGCCAGTCACGACCCACTTTGCTACCCATACTGTCATGTAGCATAAGAATTTATGCTCTATCTTTTAACTGTTCACATAAATTAAATCATATAATATGTGCCTTTTATAGTGCCTTCTTACATACAACATGAGGTCTCAAGGTATACCCAGGTTATAGTGTGGAACAATTTGGCCTTACATCTTTAGTTGAGTTTCCAGTGTGAAGACACCATGGTTTTGTGTATCTGTTCTTTGGTTAATAGTCATATGAGCTACATCTGCCTTTTGACTATTATGAATAATGCTAACAATGGAACTATGAACACTGATACGCACATATTTGTGTGCATAGATGTTTTTATTTCTCTTTGGTGTGTGGCAAGGAATGGAAAAGATTGCTTTATTTTTTAACTCTCTTTCATACAATACATACTGACCACAATTTCCCCTTCTTATACTTCTCTCATCCTCCCCACCTTGCTCTCCCCCAGATCCATTCCTCCTCCATTGCCCTTCAGAAAAGGGCAGGCCTCCCCAGGATATCAACCAAGCACAGCATAACAACTAACAATAAGAATTTGGGAGATCAAAGATTTTATCAACCATGTTTGTAGCAGCTTTATTTGTAATAGCCAGAAGCTGGAAACAAACCAGATGCCCCTCAGTTGAGGAATGGATACAGAAAGGATGGTACATCTACACAGTGGAATATTACTCAGCAATAAAGAACAAGGAAATCATGAAATTTGCAGGTAAATGGTGGGAACTGGAAAAGATCATCCTGAGTGAGCTATCTCAGAAGCAGAAAGACACACACTGTATAAACTTACTCATAAGTGAATATTAGATATATAATATAGGATAATCATACTAAAATCTGTACACCTAGAGAAACTAATCAAGAAGGAGGACCCTGGCTAAGATGTTCCATCCCTTCAGAAAGGCAAAGTGGATGGACATCAGAAGAGGGAGAAAACAGGGAACAGGACAGGAGCCTTTCACAGAGAGCCTCTGAAAGGCTCTGCCCTGCAGACTATCAAAGCAGATGCTGAGGCTCATAGCCAAACTTTGGGCAGAGTGCAGGGAATCTTATGAAAGAAGTGGGAAATAGTAAGACCTTGAGGGGACAGGAATAACAGAACCAACAAATCTGTGCATAGGGGTCTTTTCTGAGACTGATACTCCAACCAAGGACCATGCATGGAGATAACCTAGAACCCCTGCACAGATGTAGCCCATGGCAGTTCAGTGTCCAAGTGGGTATCCTAGTAATGGGAACAGACACTGTCTCTGACATGAACTGATTGGTCTGCTCTTTGATCACCTCCCCATGAGGGGAGAGCAACCTTACCAGGCCACAGAGGAAGACAAGGCAGCCACTCCTGATGAAACCTGATAGACTAGTATCAGAAGGAAGGGGAGAAAGACTTCCCCTATCAATCGACTGGGGGAGGGGCATGGGTGGAAAAGGAGAGAGTGGGTGGGATTGGGAGGGGAGGAGGGAAAGAGCTACAGGAGGGATACAAAGTGAATAACTTGTAATTAAAAAAAATTAAAATTAAAAAAAAAGAATTTGGACAGAACTCAGGGAGTTTATGGAAGAAGGGACCAGGATAAAAATTAAAATTAAAAAACAATTTGGACAGACCTCAGGGAGTTTATAGAAGAAGGGACCAGGAGGGGTCAGGAGCTCCACAAGGAGACCAACAAAGCCAAAGAAAAAAGGAAAGCAAAATGGAGGGCCCAAGGCAACTGCAGAGACTGATGCATCAACCAAAGACCATACCTAGACCCCCTACCCATAGACAGCTCTGTCTGTCTCCATGTGTGTCTTCTAGTAAGGGGAGGAGAGACAGTCTCTGACATGAACTTGGTTGCTGCTCCTTGATCACTTCTCTCTGGTGCAGAAAACACAAATATTTCAACATACTATAAGTTATTTCTGTAACTTTTATATTTTCCTTCATGTTTGTGTATTTTTCTAAGTTTTGTGCAATTGTTATAATTTGCATAGAAAATTAGAGATAAGTGACTATGATTTCAAAATCTCCTTTATGCTCTAGAAAACAGTCCACTTTACAAAGCTTGAGTCGTTCTAAAAGGATCAGCCATCCCCACATTCACCTGTACAGCTAGCAGATCCATTAAGACTGTTGTAGGTCTTAATGACAGGCACGGCCAGTCATGCAAGGGAAGTAGGGTATGATGCTTCCAAAACTGAAGATTTGCAAGCCTGAAGCATAGTGACTGGTATTTCTAAACTAAACATTTGGCTGTCACTACTTCAGGGACCAGTAGCTGCAAATGGCATTTAAAAGTGTGGCAACTTGACATCTGTAACGCACAGAACAGGCCCTCCAGCAAAGAGCTGCAAAGCCCGAGAATGAACCATGGTGGGAAAGCCTGAAACAGACGATCTGTATTTCAAACAATCATTTTACTAATGTAGAGTTTTCACGTTGACAGTAGTTATTACATCCTATTTTATTATAGTTTTATTCACATGTATTAATTACACTTATTCATAGGTTCTAGTATGAGAGTTCAACATATGCCTACAGCTTGCACTTAAACATTTCAAAACTTTTCATAGAGTCAGAAATTGTAAATACCATGTCAAATCTGAAGTTGATGCTCATGTATAGAATAAACTTTTATTATAAACTTTGCAGCAAATATTTAATGCATCAATTAGAGATGCTGCTGCATAAAATTACAATAATAAAAAATGAGATTTTGACAGTCAATGTTGCTTAATAAAATATTACTCTGAAATAAATTACTTTTGAAAACCAACATTTTTGTACTTCCAGTTCTCATTGATACTGTAACCACAGAGGGATTTTTTTTTCTTTGTTAAAGCGATAGCACAAATCAAATGTATTAGACATATTGGAGAGAATTTATATGGAAATTAGATTCACCGAGTTATTCTGATATATTGCTTAATGAAAAACATGACTACCTCTTCAACGTTCTTCATTGGGTTGCAAATGACGAAACCAATCTGACAGCAAAGTGTATAAAAGTTTGTTTTCAGAAAAGACATAGGCATTGCTAAAGTCTAACACAAAGCTGAATGTTACCCAGAATTAAGATGGCTGAGGAAAAGTACCATGTGCTGTGAACAATGACTAGAATATTGAAACCTGTCGAACACAAGTGACCACCATAGATTATTTGTACTTAACAGCACGTCCCTGCAAGGAATGCAACTGAGGTAATTCTTCGGTTTTGTCTCACACAGAGACTCCTTTCCACCTCTGAGCCCTTACCTCTCTCCTTTCAGCCTTTGCCAATGGTGGGTCTTCCACAGCAAGCTGAGCCGGGCCTTCTGCAATATTGTAACTTGAGCGTGCTGTTACTTGCTTGGCCAGATCATGCTTAGAAAGGAACCCGGCTGTGAACTGGTTTAAATAGATTATCTTCTCAGCACAGTTCTTTATCTTTCAGGATGCCTGAGATTTTAAGATCACTAACTCTTTGCCTGTCTGACTCGTGTGCCGTCTCTGACACTTTTCTGTCCGATGGAGAAATTTGTTCCACTGACTACAGCACACCTGGAGTTGGCGGTCAGAGGGATGAAACCTGAATGACTTTGGGAAAAGGAGGTCAAAAATAATTGTATCTCATTTAATTTACAGTTTTTGAGGAGCGCCATGGCATGCAGGTGGAGATCGAGAAACAAATGTTTGTCAGTCTTGGTAGCAAGTGTGCTTACCTGCTGAGCCATCAAACCGGTCCCCAAACAATATTTCCAAACACTAGATAGTATGCACTTGTTTTAAGTGCGCCGATAGCTTGTTGGTTGAGGATAAAAATTACACAAGCACTGCACAAGATAAAATACTGGGGAAATGACCCAGAAGTCAAATGGGAGGGACATCGTGGAGCTATCACTGGTAGAAGATCCTTGGGAACTCTGAAAATGATTCTAGACTCAGAATGCCAAGCTCTGGCCTGATAGAGAAATGAGCATCTTCATATAAAGATACAATGAAGCATTTTCCAAGCAGAGGGCATTCTCTCAGATCAACACTGAAGTCTGACAATTTTTTTCATTCTTTTGAATGGCGAATACAGGGAGTATAAAGCATTTCTTATCATTTCTTGAGTGCTTAACTTAAACTGTGGAAAGCAAAATGGAAGTAAACAGCTAGAGGCCGGAATGGTAAGGGGCTTAAGAGATAGGTTCGCATTGTACATGTATGAAGAGCTGTCAAATTGCAGAGCTAGATATTGAGTGTGTGTGTGTGTGTGTGTGCAGAATATTCTAGAAGCAACACAACAGAAGAAAAACAGGAATAGTGATGGAAAGGAAAATGAGGAGAGGAAAAGAACAGGAGAGAATTTCCTGGGCAGGAGAATGAAGAGCCAGTCTGTCCAGGGAGCTACTGAGAAAAAGGAACTTGGGACAGGCCATGTGGTAGGAACCAATTTAATGCTTGCGTAACCACAGTTATCTTAACGTGGGCAACTTCGTTTTAGCAGTTGTGGTTAGATGAATAATTAAGCAGTGTAGAACTCATGGCAACTTGCACATTTCACAAAGAAGCCTAAGGAATTAGCTTAATTCCTTAGGTTATCTGGGGCCATTAAAGTCTATGTCCAAAATGAAAGGTAAGCATGGCACTTGGCTTAGAGACAGCCTGTGAAGACAGACAAGGTGAAATGCAGGGGAAATAAAATGATGTAATGGACAGGGCTCTGGCCTTTTGAAATTTCCAAAGAATACTGGCTGATCACCTTACACATTCTGTAATGTATTCACACAGGTTGTGAAATGCGTTAACAGAGCCTCATAGGTCCTGTTCCTTCTGAACTGCAGAAACAAATGAGATTCAGAAAGTCTTAGTATTTCACCCAAGGGCACACAGCTAATAAATGTTAAATCTGACATCTGAAATCTTACCCCTGTTTTCAGATTTCATGTTCATCAGACTCAGTGGTGCTGGCAGGTACGGCCAGCCTCAGCTTGTTCAGTCTCAGAGAACGCTCACCTACAACCCAGGAATCATCAAAGACAAGTCTCCTTTAATTTTTAAAACTCATTTACATTATTTATTTATTTGGCGTGTGGGGGTGTGATGCTCGCATGGGGGCCATGCCTGCATACCACAGAGTATGTGTAGATATAAGAGGACAACTTGTTAAATTCAGTTCTCTCCTTCCACCATGTGGGTTCCAGAGATCAAATTCAGGCCATCAGGTGTGGCAGCAAGTGTCTTACCCACAGAGCCGTCTTACTGCCCCTCCCCCACCAAAGAAAAATTTAATGTCATAGTGTGTGTTTGCGTCAAGGAAAGAGGTCCTGGGAATGAAGCTCAGATCACAAGGGTTGATGGCAAGTGCCTTGTCCTATCCTCAGCCACCTTGCCAATCCATTTCTCTTACAGACACAGTGTTTCATTATTTGCATAAGCTAAAGAGTAAGCTACAACATCAACAGTTGAGGAACTTTAATAAGCGAAATTGTACTCTGAATTCTGCTCAGAGTGTGGTCAGCAGATGGACAATATCAGTATCTTGAGGAGATGGCTAATAATACATGTTCATAGGCCAAGCCCAGACAGCACTGAGCTGCAGTCTTTAAGGGTAGGATCTGAGAATCCAGGCTCTAATGGTCCTTTCAGAGAACATCGCAGGAGGCTTGATCATGTTCAAGTTACAACATAAATGTCTTAATATAGATGGACAATCCATGCACTTGAAGATCTATGTAAAATTCAGCGAGATTTCGTATGAGAAGCACCATCAGGGTTACCCAAACAGCACAAGCTGAAGGCTACCCTGGATTAAGTTTATATCTGACAATTTTAAGTGATGACTTTTAAAGAGTTTATAATATAAATTTAAGCTACTATAGATACCTCAAGTTTCATTTTTTGAATAAAGGAAGCAGAATCACAACTTGAAATAAATAAACCTTTTCTTGTGTACTTAGAAAAAGAAGGTAGCTGGTATATAAAATATGCCAGCAATAAGAGTGAAGTGCCCTAGCAACCAGATAACTTTGGTAATCATGGCATGAATTACAGCACTGGATGGTCACTAAAACACAGGACTTTCTCAAGTACATTTTTTCTTCTCTCCTCTTTGTGCATAAATAGATAATGGGCTCTTGGGTTTCTACTTTCTGTGAAGAGGAAGCTATTTTTCCCTTAGTTATTTGAACATTCTGAGAAGACTGGTACCATAAGAGTAGGTTTGTTGTTTTTGGATATGACTGAGATTTTAATGAGAACCCAATTCAGTCAAGGCTTAACTGCATTGGAACAGCAACTCTGTTGTCAACAATTCATGTTATACACATATTCCTAGCCCTTCTGTATTAATTATTTTAATAGTTTGTATTTAAAGACACAGTAGGTATCGTGAAGTCAGATTATACCCTGCTCCTTATTCCGGTAATAGTTAAGGAAGGGAGGTAGTATCTCAGTATGGAGCACTGGCTGGCCTTGAACTCGGAGATCCTCCTGCCTCTGCTCTCTGAGCGCGTGCTGGGATTAACCCGCAACACCACATCTGGATGTAGCAAACTTTTTGATGGAAGTCTCATGCTTTCTTCTTTTTTTGTTCTTTCTTTAAAAAAAAGTCATTTTATTTAAATATTTATTCATTTTTGTTTATCTATCTGTGTTGGGGAGAGTGTATATGAATGTGTGTACACATAAGTACACAAATGGATGTACTCATGAACTCTCCTGGGGAGACCAAAATGATGTCAGTTGTCAAACTCTATCATTGTTTGCCTTATTCCCTTGAGACAGGATCTCTCGCTAAACCGAAGATCTCTGTGTTGTGGCTATGCTGGCAGCCAGCAAGCCTCCTGTGCCAACTGCCATGGCGCTGGGGTAATAGGTGTGCATGGTCACACTTGGCTCTATTATTTGTGTGAGAGTTGGACATCTTAACTCAGGTTCTCATGTTTAGCAGTGATCTTACCTGCTGAGCCCAATTCTCTCTCTCTCTCTCTCTCTCTCTCTCTCTCTCTCTCTCGCCTACATTGTATTTCACATCCCATTCCATTTTCTACTACCCTTTCCAAGTCTGCTATTTTACCCTTTTGGCTTGTATCCTTATCTTCTTTTATTAACTATAAAAATCTAAGTAAAGGATCTCTTTCAAACAGGAAAGATACTACTAATCAACGGCTAGATCATTAAATATTAGAAAGCAATAGTGCTTGTATTTAAGGTTCTACTTCTCAGACTATTTTCTCTGTAAAAATTACATTAATTTATATGTTGTTTTATTTTTTAAAGTAATATATTTAATTTTGATATCCTATGTATTCAATAACTAATTTGTTTCTTCCCCTGTATGTATTTTCTATTATTTCTATGTATGATAGCTCTGTATATATTATAATATTATCCCTAGACATTCTGAGCTTTTGCACTAGAAAGAAAAATAATCAATATACAATATTTTATGGTGTTCATAAACTATCAGAAGGTATATATATTCATGTATATGGCTGAATGTTTGGTGATGGGAACCCCCTATCAAATGAGCAGAATACACTACTGAAGTATTGCCCATAATTCAGGAATTAGATACATATGTGATGAGTTAGGTATTTTTGTGTAGCTATAATCAAGACACCCTAGAGAATGACAGAAATGGAGGAAAGTTTACATTGGCTAATGGTTGAAGAGGGTTTTATCCTTGGTTGCTTGGTTTTATGGCCTGGGCAGTACATCATGACAGCAAGAACATGAGCTGAAGGAGGCTGTTGACTTTCAATGGTAAGGAATTTCACTGGTAAGGAGTTGCAGGGAGATGCACAAAGAGAGACCAGGATAATAGATGGTCTCTGAAAATTAGCTCTCTGTCACCTGTTTCCTTCAGTCAGGCCACATCTAACCCTCCCAGAATTCCCCAGTTCATCATCAAGTCTCTGATAAATATTGCTTACTAAAACTGTAAGACACACAGAGTGTTTCATTTCTATTAATTTTGAGCCATAATGTTGTGGAGAGAAGAAAAGTGAAAGAAGACGGTAACTGAGTTGGCAAAATAGACTAGCCTTTCAGTGTTTGCCTTAGTTAGGGTGTTACTGCTGTGAAGAGTCACAAGGACCATGACAACTGGGACACAGGCAAACAAATGATTGGGGCTGGCTTACATTTTCAGAGGTTTTGTCCATTATCATCATGGTGAGAAGCGTGGCATCATGAAGGCAGACATGCTGCTGGAGGAGCAGAGAGACACATCTTGATCCAAAGTCAGCCCAGAAGAGAATTCTTCAAGCAGCCAGGAGGAGGGTGGAGCTTGAGCATAGGAAACCTCTGACAAGAAAGACCAAGTGGGTTTGGGGACAAATTATTTCAGACAGTCTTTGCATATCCCACTAAAAGACTAAAACCTTAAACCAGCCACTTTTTTTCAATGGGATTTTCCTAACAAGTTTTATTTTTATCAAGATTCTTGCAGCTAGATCACTAGTGAAACCCCTTCTCAAATAAAACATGCTGCAAACTTCAGAGACAAAAATATGGTCAGTCTTCCAGAAAAAAAAAAAAAAAGAAAGAAAATGGAAGCAGTAATAGAATTAAAATTGACACAGTCTTAAAAGTTTGAGGCTCAGCTCTAAAACATGGCTGTCTAAACCTCCTTTGTGATTTGAATCCATTGATAAGATTTAAGTATACATTTTAATTTAAAATATTATGTAACTAGCAAAGCTTAAGATGTGCCTAATTGTTGTAGAGTAAGTGTCTATTTTCACTGAGTGCTTCTGTTTGTTAGGAGCTAAGAGAGCTGCATCGTGGTTAATTCGTTTTTGATAAAAATGAATTACCTCATGAATGTCCCAGAGCATTAGAGACCATGTCTCTAGATGTGCTTGCTATTTCAGTCACGGTAATGACCAGTGATTTGGGTTGTTTGATTTCATTTCATAAGGAAAATGGAAAAGTTCTTGTATCGGTAAAGAAGTCTACTAAATTGACCTAAGGAAACTTAAAAAAAAAGCATATCAATAAGGAGAAATAGATTTAATCAAAGCAAACACAAGCACTGAGTGCATATGCTAGAAAAAGAAACTTAAATCAGGATGAACTTCAGAAAGATGAAAACAGTATTTACAAATGGAGCGCAGTCCCCAGTTGTGTTTTCTTGACATCTGAGCAGCTGAGACTACCTAGATATTTTACGAGAAATTTTGAGTTACAAGGCAGTGCCAGTACGTGGCCATGTAAGGACAATCACTTCATCTGATGCTATCTCATCTATGAAAAACAGAAAAAAAAATAACATTTCTACCTCATATGATTGATTTCAAAAATAAAATGAATTTATGAATGGGAAGGTCGATGATATTATAAGTCATCTCAGTAAGATTTTTCAGTACTGTTATATACATAGGGTGTAAATCCTTGATTCCTGTATAAACACAAAAGAAGGAGATCAGAGCTTAATTTCTAAGAAAAAGATGTGCAGTACTTGTGATGAGTTACAAATGCTGAATCCTGGGGCACCATCTTGAAGTACTTGGCACCTTCACTTACTGAAGGGGAAGGGACTAGAAATGTTTACCTAACAAGGTTTGTACCTAGCCTTTAGCATCAGGAGTTCAGAGAATAGCGAAAACCTCACCTTCCGTGTTTATAGTATGACTCTATTTATTCATGTACATGGACATAATTCCACTGGCCTGCAAATAATGACCACCTCCAAGGAAAAGAGGAAATCACTAACAAGGGAAACGGAGATCACTTATATAAGAAGTTGAAAACTGGTCTCTACTTAGGAAGATTTGCCTATTCAATGATTCTTTATCACTGAGACTATGATTCAAAGAAAGTTTTAAAAGAAAACTTTAGACGCTGAGGAGCAGATTGTGATCTGGTTTTTCCTGTAGAGATAATTTTATTTTTGTGTTTCATACTTTCTTTAAACATCGAGATGAAAATTCTTTTAGTGATAATTTTAATCATCCCTCGTAGAATGCTAGTATATGTTAGGATACTAGGAAGGCATGAAGCATTGAAGAACCCAGTGCCGTTCTCAACTTTCTCATCTCCTTATCTCGCAGGTCAAGACAAACTCTTTGGCTTCCATGCACAATAGTTGTTGTTGTTTCGTTGGGTCAAGAAGATGAGGTTGAAGATGAGTAAGAGGTCACCCACATCATATTAGAAGTTTATCCCATTTCTGAACATTGTATCAATTGTTATGATGTAGGAATTAGCTTCTCACACATCTGTTAAAATGCACTGGCTTTTAACAATATCGTAGACACAGAAAAAAGGAAATTGTGTATAGATACCTATTGCTTGTTAACTTGCCATTATATAATAATTACTTATTTTGGGGAAAAAAAAAAAAAAGGCAATGGTGAAGACAGTAGATCAGAATGTTAGAAACTGCTGCGGTGGAGGGAGATCTATTCCACAGCTGAAATGGAGCTATCCAACAGCCAGACTCTCCCTGGAAAAAAGCAATTACACTTCCATTCCATCTTTGTGGTTCAGACCAATGTCTGTCTTCTGGTCACTGGAAAATATTTCCGTAAGTAAGACGGACGACTATAGATGTCTCTTAAGGTATTCTTCACATAACAAAATATCTCACAGTAATTCGAATACCGTGGAACATGTGAAAAAAGGTTAGCTTGAAATACATGCTTCATTCCACAACTTTCCACCATGGCATTAAGCACGTTACTGTGTGAATTAAAAAGAAGATGGTATTCTTCTGTCTGTGCCTGACCATCTTTGCATTATCAAGGGAAACTCTTCTAACATCAGGCAGCTCGTACATTGCCAGAAGCACTGACATGCTGATCATATGGAACACTTTAAAAAAAAAAAAAGTGCTCTGTATCAACGAAATGCTGATTATGGGATATACACTATTTCCTGTACTTGTTTTCTGGCACAGGAGGCTTCGTTTCAAACTATATTTCATAGAAGTTTTATTCCTAAATACTCACCAACAAAAATGTCATACTAATTAGGGTTTTCTTTATTAGACTAAATAGAATCAAATTCCCCTTTTTCATGGGCAGTAAGGAATTAAACTTTATTTCAATAGATGTCTTCACCTCCTTTGGTTTATGCAAAAGGGGCAAGATTTTAAATGTTGTTTTTGATACCATGTACTTTTGAGAAAGGAAGATACTGCCTCACTCTCCCTGGCACATTCATCTCACTGCCTCCTCTCCCTGGCACCTTCCTCTCACTGCCTCCTCTCCACTTTTCCTATTGTCCCTGTGAGAAGCAGTCTGTTGATGTCAGCGAAATCAAACGGAAGCCCTAGACATAAGTCTACACATCCAGAGATAGCTGATTTTTGACAAAAAAAAAAAAAAAAAAAAAAGCAAAACATAAACACTGGAACAAAGACAACATCTTCAATAAAACTGATGATTACATGTAGAAGAATGAAAAAAAGTTTGATATCTATCACCCTGCTTTCAACTCAACACCAAATAGATCATTGACCTGAACATAAAACCAGATATCCTGAATCTGATGGATGAGAAAGTTCAAAACAGTGTTGAACTCATTGGCACAGAAAAAGACTTCCTGAAAAACACAAATAACACAGACACTAAGATCAACAATTAATAAAAGGGACCTCATGAAGCTGAAAAGCTGTTGTATGGCAAAGGACACCATCATTTGCAGAATTAATTAGGCTATACAGTGGTAGAAGATATTTATCAGTTATATATAGGACGGAGGGCTAATATCTGGAATACACAATTACCAGTCCACAGAGGACAATGCAGCTAATCCTGATGTATGATAGGCTAGGGTCAGATGGAAGCAGAGGAAGAACTCCCCTATCAGCGGACTGGGGGAGGGGCATGGGAGGAGGAGAGGAAGTAGGGTGGGAGTGGGAGGGGACAAGGGAGGGGGCTGCAGCTGGGATACAAAGTGAATAAATTGTAATTAATAAAATAAATAAATAAATTTAAAAATTGTACATCAAGAAAACATCCCAATTAAAGATGAAGTACAGAGCTAATCAGAGAGTTCTCAAAAGATGAAACAAATGGCTGAGAAGCACTTAAATAAATGTTTAACATTCTTAGCCATCAGAGAAATGCAAATTAAAAGTACTTTGAGACTTTTCTCTTATCCCAGTCAAAATGGTCAAGATCAATTAAAAAAAAAAAAAAAGCATGTGCTGGTAAAGATATAGGAAAGGGAAAGGAAACACTTAGTCATTGCTGGTGGGGTGCAAATTGGAATGACCACCATGGAAATCAGTATGGGATTCCTCAGGAAACTGAGAAGTAATCTATCTCAAGCTACAGCTATACTGTTATAGACATATCCACAATATTCTGCATCCTACTATAGTGATACTTGCTCATCCATATTCATTGCTCTTAAATTCAGTATACCTAAAAATTGTAAACAGCCCAGATGTCCATCAACTGAAGGATGGATAATGAAAATGTAGTGCATTTACACAGTGGAATTTATTCAGGTGTTAATAAAAAAAAGAAATTATGCAGTCCTCAGGAAAGGGGATAGAACAAGAAAGAAATCATTCTGAATAAAGTAACCCAGACAACAGAAGACAAATATCCTATGTTTTCTTCTATGTGTGAATGCTGGCTTTCAAGCATTTGTTATGTGTTTTACTCCCAGTGTAACCACAGAGTTTATGTGCCTAGTAAGAGATCAGTGGGGAGGAGAAGACCTCCCAGTGAAGAGGAAATAGAACATAGTGTCATGGAGAGATAAAGAAAAAACTAGAGTAAGAAGATTAAGCAGGGAGGGAGATGGGAGAGAAGGCTAAAGAATGAAATATGTGGTGTGGAGGGGGCTGACACTAAAGACCTTTTGAAAAAACACATCAAATTCTAGTACTGTAAAACTGTAGAAGCTTCCTAATATTTGTGTGTATACATATATATTCCTAATATATATATTCCATATTATATATATTCCTAATATATTCCATATTATCTATACATTAGAAAGCTTCTACAGTTTCTACATAGATATCCATATGTATGAATGGGAATATGTTCATATATATTCATATACATTCATATATATGAATGGAAATATGTATTCATATATATATATATATATATATATATATATGAAAAGAATCTAAATAGAATCACTAAATGCCCCAACTAAACATCCTGTGCCACCAAGTAAAACTTCCAGTGCCAGGAATGGCTTATATCTTATTGAAATCCTTTGCCAAATGTGTCCCATTGAACTCCCCAAACATCATAGGCTATTGCCAATGCTATCTGCTGCTCTGCGCAAGCTAGTGATTAGGCCCTATTGCTGGAGAAAACACTTACTTACAGAACACAGAGAAGCAAGCTGGGACTCAATTAGAAGCATCTCCCCTGCTAACTAGCGTGCACTCTACCAAAGGATAAAGAAAATCATTAATATCACACAGCTACAAACTCTGTGACCTACAGTAGCAACCTACCTACAAGATATAATGGTGTAATGATGACACAAATGTTACGGGAGTAATCATCCACTTGTTTGTTTGTTTGGATTTAAAGTTCATTCTGTGAGATGGAACTAATACCTAACATTGCTACAGTCGCCAAGATTCTGACAAAAGTCATGGGCTAGAAAGAAACCTAATACTATTCTGCTAACAGAACATAGCTAAAGATTACTCCTAATGACATAGGTCAGTGCCACCCTCAACCCTCATCAAAGAACCTTCTTCTTGCAGTAGATTGGAAGCAATACAGAGGCACACAATGAGACAATATGTAGAGAGAATGAGACTTTGAAGCATTCGGTCCTAACTGGGATGTCTCCACCAAACTCCTTATTTCAAGACTCAGGGATCTATGGGAAAGAGGGGACAGGAAGATTTTAAGAACCAGAGGTAATGGATGACTTAAAGGAAGTATGTCCTTCCAGAATCAAGGGGACTGCTGTATTTATGAACTCACAGAGTCTGTGGTTGCAGATACAACACGTGCACACGTTCAAACCAGACAAGGTCTCAGTACTGAGAGGGTGACGTGAGCATAGGCTTCTTTCCTAACCAGGAAGCTATCTAATCAATTCTCACTAGCAAAGGGGAAATCAGTTTTCTCAAATGAGTGTAACTGGTTATATTAACTGCAATATTGGGCTGGGCCCCACGGTGAGGAGTAGCTGGTCAACATAAAACAAACTCCACTGGGTGTTTCTTTTTACTTTTCTTTCTTATATTATTGTGTGTGTGTGTGTGTGTGTATACACTTTTGGTTTCATTTGACTTTTTTATTTATCTTTTGCTTGACAGTTTTGATTTCTGCTTTTGTGTGTCAGTGGGGATTATTTTTAGAAATGTGAGAGACAGAGAAGATATAAAGTTGGGTGGTTATATAGGTGGGGAAGACTGGGAGGGATTGAGTAAGGAAAGAACATAATCAAGATAACCAGGATGTAAAGTGAAAAAATAAAATAAATATATTGCATTCAAAAATTTAAATAAAAATTTTAAAAATTAAAAAAAAATACTGGGGAAAATAAAAGGAGAAGTGTCATGATGCAGATGAAGCGTGAGAAGAATAAGAAGAGGAAGAGGAGGAGGTAGAAGAAGGTCTATTCTCAGCATCAACAAGACGCCAACTCAGAACAGATGCTTCATCACAACCCTGTCCTTTGACCCTTGAAAAGACATTTCACACCTCCCTCCAGTTATGGCAGGTACATATATGTGTGTGTGAGTATCTGTCTAGTGTTTGAGGTTGGGTGCATGTGTGGAGGCATGAGGTTAACTTTAGATGTCCTCTACTATATCTCTCTATCTTTTGAGACAGAGTTCTCTGAGCATAGAGCTCACTTACCGACCATACTGGCTGGTCAGGGAACTCTGGGCATTCCTATCTCCATGGTCCACCCATCTCTGCCCCTATTCCCAGCACCACCTCTTGCTATATCTACTTTTTCATCATTAAGGACCCAAACAAAATTTATATTTCCTAGGAGCGAAAAACATATGTCTTACTGAATTTCCATTATTTTTGTTAGACATCTGAAGCATCCGAAGTAGTCTCATGCACTTTGCCATAGGTGATTGGAATTCCTTTCACAGCATAATATTCCCCTTTGGAGTCAATGAATTGATGTTAACTTGCAACATAAGATAGACTGACAAAAAAAAAATACACTGACAACTTCTGGTCTCTTAGGGTCATTAGACCACACCATACATATATTCTTAATTGATCACTATTTTAAATTTTTATGATAATGTTAACTCCTAAATTTGAAAAAAATTAAAAAAATCATAGTAAGATAAAACTTGGAAAAGCCCAAGTGATGAACAAGTGGGCCAAGGGCTTTTTTTGTTTAAGCAGAGGAACTGATTTCAAATCCCCAACAGCCATGTAAAGTCAGGAATGGTGCTATCCACTTGGAATTCCAATGTTAAGGGGTAGAGATTGGAGTTTAGACTAAATGACAAGCTTTAAGTTCAATGAAAGACATTGTCTCAAAAGAATAAGGTGTGGGCGGGAAAGATGGCTCAGCGGTTAAGAGCAATGACTGCTCTTCCAGAGGTCCTGAGTTCAATTCCCAGCAACCACATGGTGGCTCACAGCCATCTATAATGAAATCTGGTACAGGTGTCCTTGCAGACAGGACATTGTATACATAATAAATAAATATTAAAAAAAACTCTTAAAAAAAAAGAATAAGGTGTAAACTGTTAATAGAGGTCCAAACTGATATTGCCACTATGGGTATATAATGTTCCAAAAAAAATAATAAACCTAGAAATGAAGAAATAAATCTACTGTATGACCTTTCCATACCTGCTCCTGGGTATATATTGTGCTATGCAGATACTAGGTCATGAACATTCATTGCTACTCTCTTCGCAATAGCTAGAATGTGGAAACAGCCTGTATGACTAGCAACTGCTGAGTGGATAAACAAATTATGGTACATCGACACAGTGGAATTTTATGTAACTCTAGAGAAAAGTGCAATTATGAAATTGGCAGGTAAATATGTGGGAGTGGAAAGACAATTGCACTGAGTGAGGTAAGTCAGATCCAGAAAGACAAATGTTACATGTTGTCTCTCATGTGTGACTCTTCATGTGAGCTGAACAGGGAGTACCTACAGAAGCCCCTTTTTAGAGGTGCTGTTTTCTATGCAGTAGGTTCTGGTTAACACAGACACACACAGCTGATTAAAAAAAAATGCATAGAGTAAGTTACAGTGAAATACTCACTCCCAAATGGAGATCTACATCACACTTTCTCTTTTCTCAAAAGTTTAGGAAACAGTGCAAAAGAGCAGACCAAACACTTAAAAAAACACAACAAAACAAAACAAAAACAACAGATGTTGGGAGGAATTTCTGTACATCTTCTGGACATAACAGGTCTGTTAAACTCATGAACTCACAGCATCTGTGGTTGAGGACATAAGGCCCGCACAATCTCAAGCTAGTCAGTACCTCAGCATTAATTTAATTAAAAATATGGTAGAAGGGATCAGAAGGGTTCTACCACTAACTTAGGAGCTATGGGCAGTTGATGGATCTTAAAAAAATAAAAAGGACAGATGATAGCAATGACTTGGGAGACTGGAACCACATGATATAGTTGGTAGAATGTTGTTGGTACAGACATTCTGGAAAACAATTTCACACTTGCTTTAAAAGTTAACTATCCCCATGACAGCTCAGTATCCAAGTAGATTCCCTAGTAAGGAGAACAGGGACTGTCTCTGACATGAACTCAGTGGCTGGCTCTTTGACCTCCCCAAACCCTGTGGAAGAACAACCTAGCTAGGCCACAGAGGAGGACATTGCAGCCAGTCCTGGTGAGACCTGATAAGCAAGGGTCAGATGGAAGGAGAGGAGGACCTCCCCTATTAGTGGACTTAGAGAGGGGCAGGGAGGAGACAAGGGAGGGAAGGTGGGATTGGGGAATGAGGGAGGGGGCTACAGCTGGGATACAAAGTAAATAAACTGTAATTAATATAAAAAATAAAAATATTTTTTAAAAAAGTTAAATATACCCAGGAAGTCCATTTTCTGATACTAACCTAAGGGGGAAAAACGTGTCCACAGAAAATTTATGTACAATTTTTTAATGCAGCAGTGTTCAAAACAGCTCTGAGGTGGCAATAATCCATGCCCCCAGCATAGTTTACCAGCACAATAAAATATCACTTGGTAATTAGAAAATAAATTAAGAACAAACACACACTCCAATGTAAATGTATCTTAAAATCATTTTTCTAAGAGAAAACACAAACACACAAACACACACACTACAGCACTCCTTTTACATGAAGTTTCTAGAATGCTGGAATTAATAGAAACAGAAAGTAGTTGTAGTTACCTAGAATAAAGAAGAGTGAGGTTAGAGAGAAAATGAAAAAGACTGTGGGGTTTCATTAGGAACAATGAAAATATTTTGAGTTAGAGGGAATTGTTACCCAAATTTATAAATTTATTAAGACTCGCTGAACTATATAACTTAAAAAGACAAATTTTATAGTATATCAATTATATATCAATTTTATAAAGCTGTTGAAAATGGAAGTGAGTTCATGTTCACAATATCCAAGCAGTTGTAAATTTATGTGATTTTTTTTGTAATATGTGACATAGTTTCATAATAAGCAGCAGGACTTTGGGTGTGGAGTAGGGAAAACCTTTCATTACTCTTTTCAAATCATTATTCTTTACATAATCTAAGAGAACGGTTCTCCTACTAGCTAAAGCTGAACATTGAATTCTCAGACTTACTTCGGAGGCTCTGTAAGGATGTAGAGGACACCATCAATCTAGGACATAAGGCAAGCCGTGCAAGGTCCAGAGAGTTTCTAGGGCCCGAGAGCAAGAGTGGGGGAAAAGGTATGTTAACAGGATAAAGATATGCAGGAGACTAAATGGAGATTAAAAACCTGACTGGATATGAAGTCTTCAGCTCAAGACATATGAAATCCCACCATGATGTTGTAGAAATTAAGAGACCGTGAATGGATAGTAGGTACCCAGCTTTACTCTTTGAGCTTTCCCTAATCTCAGAAGGCCATCCTGGTTCTCCATAATGGTAAGGCTGGATCTCCTGGAACAAGGTTCGGCCAGGCTGCAGGTTTACTTCCTTTCCACCTCCCCTTACGCTCCCTGTGTGCTGATTATTTCCTTACTGTGGATTTTTTCACTTCCCACAAACTAAAATGCCTCACAAAAGAAAGTGAATTGTATATACCTTTGGATTTCAAAACTATTTTCAAGTCTGCTTAGTGGACAGTGGACTAGAAATGTGACGTGGCGCTTGACAATTTGCTCAGGGTCCTGGGATTTAGCCACACCGAAGAGCTACAGCCATGACAAAAACGTAACACCTATGTCAGATGTTTAATTCTCTCTCTGTTGTCAGAAATGAGAAATATAATTTACGGAACTACCAATTCATAGAATTCCTGTCCCTCAGAGATGTGTAAGAGAAAATGATTTGTTTCCTTTTCAACTTTTGAGGCTATTTTTAGTAACAAGTTAGGTTTTTAACGTGTATCTATTTCAGGTATACATACACGCATATAAAGAAGCAAGCTTCACTCCAAAAGCGTGTTTTTAAAGGTCACTTGCCTCTCATTCATGTTGAGATGCCCGTCCGCTCTTTCTGCGGGTAATGACAGCCTACAAATGCCAGCAATTCAAATGCAACCAAAGGGACCATATTTTTAGAGTTAAGTTGGGAAATAACTACCAGTATGGATAAGTTTTAAAGGTTTTTTTTTTTTTTTTTTTTAAATTATGAATCTTTTCAAGTCTGTGTGGTCTCTTGACCAGGTTCTGGCTTTTAAAGCAATTACCCTTGGTTCACAATGTGGATCTTGGATGTACATTTCATGGTAGCACTTTTTTTTTTTTTCAATGCAGTTTATTCAGGAACCTTGAACAATCATCTGACCCTGGGTAAAGCCAGCCCACTTTAAATAGCCTCTGGGTAGCCAACCTCAGCATGCCACGTGAGCAATGCAGATAGGTCCACATACATGGAAGAAAGCCAGATCCTCAGCCTTAGCCAAATGTGGAGTTGTTCGTGACAGAGAGCACTCACCATCGGGAAGGTGGAAGGTGGAAACCAGCTCCATCTTTAAGGCATAGCATTCCGCAGCTCTCTACAGTTCCCCCTTTTTGTTTTGGACGCATCAGGCAAGAGTAGAGGTCTGATCTCTGATATTAGAAATAAATTGGGACTTTGTACTGATGTTCATTTAGGTGTCATCCACCCAAAGAGCATCAGACCCGTCCGATACCTTTTTCTCAGAGGCGGGACCTGGGGCATCAACCCGCATGCAATCAGACATGCAATGGAGCTTCATTTATAAAGAACTGTGTGGGTTGTGGGTGTTGTCATGTGTGTGTGCGTTTTAATGTAATTGAACAAATGAAGGATGAAGAGAATTAGCAAATGAAGAGATTAAATGGGATGCAGCAGTAAGAGGTTACACGATACATTTCATCTTCAGAGAAACTACAGTTACACAGAAAGAACCAACTCTTGAGCAAAGGGGTTTTGAAGAGTGAAAACATCAGTCACCAGATAAAGCCCCAACATCACTTGAGGTCTTACCAATAATATTGTGGTTTAGCTGACAAAGGTGAGCTTTATTTCACAGTTGTAGCTGTTAGTATTGAGATATTTTTTCAGGGCAATGCCCATGCTTTGAATTGGAAAAAAAAAAAAAAACAAAAAACAAAAAACAATAAATAAATCTTAATGAGAAATGGAGGTTTCTGCTTTAAGTTGAATGCTACACTCTAAATTAGTATGTCAGGAAAAAGAAAGTATAGGTTACTTTGTCTTAAATTTATCATCTTCTTTCTCCCCTATTCTCATTCTCCCCTCAAATCAATGGGATATAGACAGGATTATTATTATTATTATTATTATTACAGATTCCAAAAGCCTTGCTCTGTGTGTGCCAATACCAAGTGTCAAAGAGGTGTGCCTGCTCTTTCCTTCTTCTAAGGTTGCCTACGTTTACACAGCTGATCTGTTTTGTTCAGAATTTCCAGGCACTCTCTGAAGTCTTTATTCCTTTTCTGGGCCTCTGGGCAAGACCTTGGCTTTATTCCTGTCAGCCGCCACTCCTCTTTGAATGACAAAACCCATACCTCTGAATAATTATTAGACAGCCCAATAACTGAATGAGGAAAAAAAAATTAACAGTCGAATTTGACTGTTAATTTTCCACTGGCAATCTTCCAAATACACAAGATATGCTGAAAATTTACCTTCTAAATTCTAGGTTCATCGAGTATTTTGGTTTTCATTTCTGGTTACTATTTACCTACCTTCCTTCCCTTGTATATACCACAGCTCCTCTCTGAAATTTAAAAATGATTAATTTGATACTGGAGTTGGTAGTGATGAATTTTACACTGATTCCTTTAAATTAGCAATTGATCTAAACCAGAGCATCCTTTTCAGGAAACATCAGTTCCATTAAGTAATTGCAAGAATCTAAGTACTATGGACTTACCTATTTAAAATAAGATCATTTGAGTTTACAGATGACCTTTTTTAATTGCAATTAAAAAGATTTTACAATTAAAATCTTAAAATAAGCTAAACATTCTGTTTAGTACATTGCAGTGTGTGTGTGTGTGTGTGTGTATGTGTTTTTTTTTTGTGTGTGTGTGTGTATGTGTGTGTGAAATGGCCTTACTCTCCTCTGTTTCAAAAGTGAATATTGATTGCTTTGGATGTGTATGCCTGTATGGTGGTTTGAACCAACTCCATTTGGGAAATACAAGCTCACATGATAGAGCATTTCTTTCTGCATGCTAGCATAGTAAGCATAAAACTTGTACAGTTAGAGGAAAAGTCGGGGTTTACAGTCTTCACCTCTCAAGATCTTTGACTGGAATGCCTTTTGTTCGGTGTGAGCTGCTGCCAGCAGTTTGTCTCGCTAGCAAACAGGGAGTGGGAGGGTAAACCTCTGCAGCAGAGTCTCTGCCTTTCTCTTGTCATGGTGCTTCTCTGCTGCAAGTTAATTATATATGCTAAGTATGTGTCTGTGAGGGTTAAAAAAAAATGTCCTCTCAGTGTCTTAAACAAAACTATTATGAAGAGAGGGGGAAATAGCAAGAAAGCACAAAGAACATTTTAAATTCCACCCACATAAACAAAATGCAATGTTAGAGGAACAACACTCATGCACTCTTGTGGAGTGTGTGTATGTGTGTGTGTAAGAGAGAGAGAGAGAAAGAGAGGCCTGAGTTTGCTCCTCTCAAACTCATGGGGGAAGGAGACACCTAAATGCTCTGACTTGGCCTCTGACCTCTACATACCAGCAGTGGCATCTGTGTGCCCTTCCTTTGCCAAACATAAGTAAATAACTACAATAAAATTTTTGGAATTATTGTTCCAATAATGACAAAAATAACATGTTTTCAATGAAATAAAAAGCTCATAGAAATCCTGTGTTTTAATCATCTAAATTATGCTACTCAAAGGCATTAAACCATCCAAAGCAACAGGATTCCAGTATTTTTTACTGTTGTGCCTTAGTTTTATTTTTGATGGGAAACTTTTTGTTATGTTGTAGGAATGACCATTTAACTAATTTCTGGTTCCTTGAAATACTGGACATGGTATATAAATTTTCCCATTATGTACATTTTAAAAATTCTGTGCTTGTGTGTATGTATGTGCATATGTGTTTGTGTATGTGCTGTATGAGTGTGTCTATATAAGCATGCTTGATCATATGTGTGCATGCTGAGGCCAGAGGTTGATGCTGGACAACCTTCTCTATTGCTCTTCATCCTATTTTTTTGTGGCAGACTCTCCCACTAAACTTGGAACTCACTGATTTGCTAGTCTGGCTGGTCAACAAACTCCAGGGTTCCACATTTCTACCCTCTCCCAGGGCTGGGAATCCAAACCCATGCCACCATGCCAAACTCTTACAAAAATATGAACTCATGTCTTTATCTCCTGCTACAAGCATGTTACACATTGAGCCATAGGTCCAGCCCAGGTTCCTATGATTTTACTGTGTGTAAAAATCTTAAACAGAGCATAACCCTTTAATAATCTAGGATTGACTCAATTCAGTTGATGCTAATTGAATAACAAATTCTCAAAGAGTCTAATTAACACCAGGCACCAAATCCATACATACATCGATTTTCACATGAATATATTTGAAAGAAAGAAGTCCTGTGCATTGTTATATAATTTTTCACATGAAAAATTTTGGTTTTTGTTATTTTTTTTAAATAAGTAATTGGCTATGGAGAGATGGCAGAGCCGATAAGAACACGTCTACTCTCCCAGATGACTTTGTCTCTCAGAACCTCCGTAAGTCTGCTCACACATACTGTAATTCCCACTCCAAGGAAACTGATGCCCTCTTCTGGCTCCTGTGAGCATCCGTACAGGCAATGGCATTCACTCACGCAGACATGCAAACATGTATACATTAACACAAACAATAAAAATAAATCTTAAAATAAATTATTGAAATAGAAATACAGGGATTTTGCAAGGTTTTTACAGTTCACGACTAAAATGAGCAGTAGGTAGAATGCCCTTCCTCTTCAGTTCATAATTCGTTTCCAGATGTAACAGATAAATTTCAGTGTACTCTTTCTAAAATAGACTACAGTCTTCATACATTTTTTTATGCCCATCAACTGGTTCCCGAATTGCTTGTTTAATGTTGTGGGTTCTGTTGTCTGTCCCATTCAAGTGTACAGTTCATGAAAACAATGCAGTTTCCTGTAGTAGTCTGTCTCTGTTACCCTAAGCAACACCTAGCACACCATCCATAAACGCCTGGCACGATGGGGCACGTGAGACTGCCTGTGAAATGACTTGAGTGAACAGTGCTCATTGGTAGGCCTCAGCTTTCCTTTGTTTCATAGCTGAGGAAACAGAGGTTCAAAGTGGTTGCCAAGGTGACGAAGAATTCATACGTCAGAGCTAGATCCTATGCCAAAACTCCTTTTTCATTACTAATCAACCTCTAATAGTACCTTTGTTTACTGCTTTCAGCACTTTTTGATTAGCATTGTGCTCAAATTTGCATAAGATTTAGTTTTAAAATGTCATATTATTCCTCTATTAAATCATGTCTTAGGAAAGAAGAAAGATGTGTTGAATTCCAATTATAAATTTTAATAATTTGTTAATTATCTAACAATAATTTCCCCTTTAGAAAGTAATATATTCTTAGGTATCTTTGGCAATATACAAAATCAGATTATTTATAACTTATTAGTTAAAAAGCTTCAAAGTATAATAATAAGTGACTATGTCACTCTGATTTCCATACCCTTGGTACAAAAGCTGGCATAACCAGTGGTTTGGATTACTTCTAAGTGTTATCATTGGACCTTATTCAGTAGAAATTGGAAATTGTCAAGAAAAAAGAGGCCTCTCATAGGGAAAGACAGAAAGTGCTTAGGTTCCAGAAGGAAGGAAGGAAGGAAGGAAGGGAGAAGAAAGAAAGAAAGAAAGAAAGAAAGAAAGAAAGAAAGAAAGAAAGAAAGAAAGAAAGAAAGAAAGAAAGAAAGAAAGAAAGAAAGAAAGGAAGGAAGGAAGGAAGGAAGGAAGGAAGGAAAGAAGGAAGAAAGAAACAAAGAAAGAGAGAAAGAAAAGCTTCTGGTTGGTTCAGAGGAAGCCGGGTTCTCCATCCACAGACCTCCTGTGTGCTAATTGTTATAATGAACACACAGGAGACAAGTAATGACAAATGGCATAGTGTGTTTTTCACCTTTTAAAAGAAGCAGAAAGTTTAAGTTACCACATATAACCGTATAACATTGTCCTTACCTCTCTTGTCTCACTCCTCATCTGTCTAACTTTGGCTCACTATCGCTTGAGGAAGCAGTTGCAGGGAGGGTGTTTAGCTTATGTCCTGAGTCACAGTTCACTGAAAGAAGTCAAGGCAGGAACCCAAACTCGACAGCAACCTGGAGGCAGGAACTGATGCGGAGGCCATGGAGGGGTGCTACTTACTGGCTTGCTCCTTATAGCTTGCTCAGCCTGCTTTCTTACAGAATCCAGGACCGCCAGCCCAGAGATAGCACCACCCACAATAGGCCGGGCCATTGCTCATGATCACTGATTTTTAATTTTTTTCTTTACTATTATTATTTATTACAATTTATTCACTTTGTATCTCAGCTGTAGCCCTGTTCCTCATTACTCCCGGTCCCACCCACCCTTCCTCTTCTCCCCCTAATGTTCCTTCCCTAGTCCACTGATAGGGGAGGTCCTCCTCCCCTACTATCTGACCCTAGCCTATCAGGTCTCATCAGGACTGTTTGAATCCTCTTGTTCTTTATTTAGACCACTTTGCCAAGCGGAGGTGACCAAAGAGCCAGGCACTGAGTTCATGTCAGAAAGAGTGCCTGCTCCTGTTAATAGGGAACCCACGTGGAGACTGAGCTACCCATGGGCTACATCAGAGGCGGAGTCTAGTTCCTCTCCATGCACGGTCCTTGGTTGATTCATCAACCTCTTCAGGACTCATGGAGCCCAGATTTTTTTTTTTTTTTTTTTTTTTTGGCTCGGTTGTTCTTCTTGTGGAATTTCTGTCCCCTCCAGGTCTTTCTATCTCCACCTTCTTCCATAAGATTCCCTGCACTCTTCCCAAAGTTTGGCTATGAGTTTCATCCTCTGCTTCAATACCTTCATCAGTAGAGTCTTTCAGAGGCCCTCTGTGGTAGGTTCCTGTCTGTTCCCTGTCTTCTCCTACTTCTGATGTCTGTCCTGTTTGCCCTTCTGAATGAGGATTAAGCCTCTTCCCTCGGGTTCTCCTTGTTGTTTAGCTTTCTTAGGACTATAGATTTTAATATGTTTATCCTATATTATATGGCTAATATCCACTTATACATGAGTATATTCCTGATGACTGATTTTAAAAAGGCCCTAAAATTCCCTACAGGCTTGTCTTCTTATAGCCTGATCTTCTGAAGGCATTTTTTTAATTGAGTTTCCCTCCTCTCAGATGACTCTAGTTTCTGTCAAGTTGATAAAAACTAGCCAGCATATCATCTTTATCTCTTAATCGTTTCAGGCACATTTCTTCTAAAATAATTAGATTAGTTTTCCGTAATTTTTAAGTACGCGCATTTCCTCATATGTATGTATGTAGTCATGTCACAAGCACATGTGGTGGTCAAGGAACAATTTGCTGCAGGAGTGGGTTCTCTCCTTCCAAATATTGGTTCTGCTGATCAAGCTCAGGCTTGGCAGTAAGCAAGTTACCCACTGAGCATTGCACCAGCCCTAAAATAATCATTTCAGAATTGTAACTCTTGCCACAGATTAGCATTTTGCTCCCTCCTTTTTAGCCTTGTGGATAAAAGCACCATTTCTCAATACACACACACGCACACACACACATACACACACATATATTACAAAATAATGCATTATTGTTATTACATTTTCAGACATGTGTGTCATGTGGCTTTACCATGTCCACATTTCCATTACCTTCCTTTGTCTCCTCTCCAACTCCCTTTGGTCTCCTTCCTGTTCCCAAATAGTCCTCTTTCTGCATTTACGTTTACACATTTACGTATCTCTCATACAGGGTGAATTAGCTTTCTTACTGTTCTGTAATGGTCAAACGAAAATGGAAAGAAAACACATAGTTTCTCTCAGAAGGGTCATTTTCCTGAATATCTCTAAAATATCCAGTGCCACTGCTGTCCATCCAGTGTCCCCAGTTTTTCAAGTTTAGTTTCACTGATGTCACCCATAACGTCAACGACAAAGCTGCAACAAACATCTACCAGTTTTCCGCTGACTTGCTTTTCCTGACCACGTTCATAGATGTGTCTGGAACCAGATTCACCATACTTGATCATAAGGATGCTGATACAGCAGAAGTTTTAGCTTTAGTTTCTATATTCTGTGAGTTTATATTGTTTACATTATAGACCACAAGCCTTTAATGGCTACTTAATGATAATTACTGTATTTATATATAAAGGAAATAGGTAAATACTTTTCATAGACTTGCTACTATTTTTTTTTTTTTAGATAGTAGGTGCTAATAAGATTGATTAATACAACTCAGGATCTAGCTCAGTAGGAGAATGGATGTGTTTCCATGAATGTGTTCCTGAGTTCAATCCAGAGTGGAGGGATTTACTGTTTGGTACAATGAATACTGGAGGTGGATTATCAGATCATACAGAAATAGTTTGAGATCTCTATGGCAGACCTGGAACTCTGTCACGGGGTCACTGAGATCCCTGTCTGGAGCCTCCTTGGCACTGCAGACTTTAAATCTCATTTGACGGTATTCTGTAAGAACACACAGAGAGTAGTGTAAAAGATGAACATTTCCTTGCAGGGTGAAGCAGAGCACCCGCCCATTGGCTTATACAGTGGCTGAGGGCTCATTATCCTCCATGCTTTTGGTAGACTTTATAATATTTCATGTCTCTGATCATATAATTCAAATCAATTTGTGAACACATAATACATACATACACTCCTCTATCTCTGTATTTTTGACACAGGGGCATACAAATCTCTGGCAATTAGTTTTATCTTGTCTCAACGAAAAAAATCTTGTGTAACTCAAACAGAATTCATATAATCTAATAATTTAAAAATAAATACATGATAAATACATGAGACAAATAGTTGTATCAGGTATATTTCTGAAAAATTTTGGAATGGTTATTATATAAATACATACCCTAGAGACACACCACAACAAAGACAATATCAAGTGCTGGAAACAGGTTAAAAATTCCACTCAGAACTTTTTAACCAGAAAAAGCAAAGGAAGAGACAAATTCAGCTACAAGAGTCACAATGCCCCAAAGATAAAAACAAGTAATATTTCCTGAATTCTCCAACACATGAGAAAGTTCTACCACAGAACCATATAGGAACACAATGTAACAGGGAAAGTCATTTAATATGGCTCTACAATAAATGTCACCAGCAGCTTATGAAACATAAAATCAACTGTAAAATGTTGAAAGCAATATGGTCAGGCATGCAGGTTCCCAGGGGCTTGGTTTGATGAATGCTTCATCAACTTACTATTACACTCCAAAAGTGTGTGTGTGTGTGTGTGGTGTGTGTGTGTGGTGTGTGTGTGTGTGTGTGTGTGTGTAAAGGCCAGAAAGACCAGTCAAAGAAATCACCTCATAATCACATCATCTTTGAACAAATATATGCTTTACCTTAATGGCCTCGTGTATTTCTCTTTTCTGAAACTTGGTTCAAGATCATCCTCTCAGACAAGGCATGCATTACACAGCAGTACGTGCCTTCTGTGTTGAAACATTGTCTCTCAGGCTGAAGTTTTCAATAATGAAGCTCCCAAGGAGGAGCAGTGGGAATAGCAACCACAAAGGTATAGGATTTAGAGAGAGGGAAGCAGAGGTCTAGAGTCTCATTCTCCAGTAAGAAATTGGAGATTTAACTACCTTGGCAGTCAACAGAGAAGTCTTCACCACACAGACAGCACCAAATAAACATTCCCTTCCTTTATTTTGCTTCATGCGTTTTCTGCAATATTAGAAAAATAGAGCTAAGGCTACAGTAGTGTCTTCTGATACAGTATGTCAGATGCTTTGTGAAATTAATGACAGTTGTACCATATAGATACATTAAGTATCAATTATTGCGGCCAGACCTTAGGCATTCTTTCTAAGGGGTCTATCAATTATTATACTCTTTTAAATAAAGGCAAAGTTAGTAGTTCCATAAAATCACCAATATTTTATTGAAAGGTGCCAAGGGTAAAGAGCCAGTTTTTAAATCTTAGACATGCACAATTTCCAGTAAAGCCCTTATCTTTTGCCATCTGTGAGCATGGTGGCACACATGTAGAGGAACAGCCCCTGCAAAGTGCAAAAATATTGACCATCCCATAACCGGTAGCAGCATCCCTTGCAAGTCATTTAGCCAGAGACACTTTGAAAGTGCAGGAGAATGGGGACCTAATGATTAGAAAAGAGCTTTCTTTGGAACTATTTTCCAATTTCTGAGGAAAGAACTAATCAGATAAAACTGAATAACAATTAAAAGTAAAATGTAAAGTTTCAAAGGAGAAGAAATTACAGTTCCATGTGCCAATCAAAGGATGAGGACAAATGGCTATGTACGGCTTCTGCACATGTATGACAGGTGTATATACATTAACACACACACACAGAGTCCAAATTTGATTTTTTCATTATAGATTTTTTCATTGTGGTTTGCTGTCATAAAGGTTTATGTAATCTATACGTCGATCTCTCTCCTATATTTTCTTGCAACTGTTTTATAGTTGCATTTACAGTCTTTTTACACGATCCATTTACAGTCTTCTATGTGATGCTAGGCTTCATTTAAGGTCCTCCCACCCCCTTTGAGAATGTGCATTTCCAATTATTTAAACAACATTTGTTGAAAAGATTACCCTAACGCTTATTTATTTTTTTAAAAAATCAATTGCTTATATTTGTATGCACTTATTTTCCACCATCTCTGTCAATTTCTCTTGATCTGTGTATCTAGTCCTTCAGCCAAATACCGCAGTGTCATCATTCCTCTGCCTTTCTGAGTCTTAGAGTCATGCTGCATGTATTCCCAAATTTATTATTTTGAACAGAACTGTTGAGCTCTGTGTGTGGTATGAGAAGGTATAGCGGTATGCACCTTTAATCTCATAACACAAGCGCCAAAGGCATGTGGATCTCTGTGAGTTTGAGGCCAGCCTGGTCTACAAAGTGAGACCCTGTCTCAATAAGTGAATACTTCCTTTTTCTTTCCTTATAAACTTTAGAATCAACTGAATCAATTTTATACTTTATTTCCTTCACTAACACTTAGTTGTTTTTAAAATTTTTATTTTTAAAATTTTTAAATTTTTATTATTTTTTTATTTATTATTAATTACAATTTATTCACTTTATATCCCAGCTGTAGCCACATTCCTCATGCCCACCCAAGCCCACCCTCTCTCCCACTTCTTCTTCTATGCCCCTCTCCAAGTCCACTGATAAGGGAGGTCCTCCTCCCCTTCCATCTGACCCTAGTCTATCAGGTCTCATCAGGACTGGCTGCATTGTCTAAATTTGTAAAAGTTCTGTGAGATACATGTTTAAACAATTTTGAGCTTTATTTTCAAAAACAACGATTTGTGATTATTTTGCTAGTATTTAGAAATATATTTTGTTTTGATCATTGTATTAGTGTTTTATGCCACAAAACTTGTTGGGATTCCTTATTTATTGGTTTATTTATTTATTTATCTAGCTGTTTGGTTGGTTGGTTGGTTGGTTTTGGGGTCAACTTTACATCTTTGTTGTAGGCCCATCCTTCCCCTCATCCTACTCCCACCTTCTTTCCCTCCAACAACCCCTCTCCCCTTTCCCTCAAAAAAAGAGAAGCTCCAGTTCCCATCCAGCCCAGCTCATCAAGTTGCATCAGGACGGACCATGTCCTCTTTCCAGGTAAAGCAGCCCCTCCAGGACAGAGTGATCCAAAAGCTAGCAAGTGAGTTCTTGTCGAATGCAGTCCCACATCCCCTACTAGAGGACCCACAGAAAGCCTACTCTACCCATCTGCTGCATCTTTGCAGGGGGCCTAGCTTCAGATCATTCATGATCCTTAGTTGATGGTTCAGTCTCAGCAAGCCCCTCTGGCCCTGGTGAGTTGGCTTTGTTGTCTTCTTGTGGAGCTCCTGTCACCTCCAGGTGTTTTTCTCTTTCTCCACTTTTCCACAAGACTCCCTACGCATTGCTCAATGTTCGGCTGTGAGTCTCAGCCTCTGTTTTGAGGCACTGCTGGGTAGAGTCTCTCAGAGGACAGCTCTGACAGGCTCCGGTCTGCAAGATTAGCATAGTATATCATTCCTAGTGTCAGGGTTGACACTCTCCAATAGGGTGAGTCTTTGATTGGACCAGGCGTTGCTTGGGCGTTCCCTCAATCTCTGCTCTATGTGCTCTATCTTTATTCCAGCACATCTTGTAGGAAGGGTAAATTTTAGATGGATCTTTTTTTGTGGAGGGGGTAGGGGTTGGTGTTTCCTTCCCTCTGCCTGGAGACTAGTCTAGTTAGTGGATGTCCTTTTCAGACTCTGTGGTCCCTGCTACTAGGAATCTCAGGTTGAGTACCCCTCATGTGCTCCCAGGAGCCTACCCTCAACTTAGGTCTCCAGCTTGTCACAGAACTCAATTTCTCTTCCTCAATTTCTCTTTCCTCTACAGGCCTCTGTCCTCTCGCCCTTGCTGTCCCCTTGTCTGTTCTCCAACCTCTTCACTCTTCACACCCCCTCACACACCTTGTCCCCTCTCTCCAATCTCTGTCTATTCCATCTCCCCTTATGAGGGAGAGTTATGCACCCTCCCTTGGCTCCTCTGATACTTACCTTCCTTGAGTTTGTGCCTCACAGTAAGTTTATCCTGTACTATAATGGCTAAAATCCACTTATAAGCGAGTACATACCATGTGTGTCTTTCTGGGTCTAGGTTAACTAACTCAGGATGTTCCAGGTGGGCCGGGCTGACAGGGAGCAGGCAGAAAGATCACGAAGCCTGAGAGCTGGTCTGTGGCCACATAGGCCTGCTCGGCATGGGGGTCAGTGGGATTTGGGTCCCAAACCCACCTTACCTCCACTGAGTTCGAGTTCGCAGTCTCTGCTGTGCTTGGTGTCTGTAACACAGGTCAGGCAGGCAGAGAGAGAGCAGTTGGACTTGTCTGGGTTTCTTTACACTGCAAAAAGTAAGGGATTGAATCTCCGCTTCCTTTTGTTCATATAAGTTGACAAGATTGGTTGGATAATGAAACATCTTACATGACAAGGAGGAAGCAGAAAGTTGTTTTTAATCTCAGTAATAAAGAGCATAAATTTGGACAATCAATCCAAAAAGTAAATTATGCCCATGAAAATGTGCTTGAATTGCAAAATTCTGTATAATATTTAAAACCCATTTTTTTACATATTTTAACATACCTGCCAATTGTGTCTTTAAAGAGTTTATAAGTAATACATGATAAAGTTTGTATTATTTCTGATTTTATGACTATCACCTAAGGTCCTCAAATTGTTATATAATAAAATACTGAAGATGGCTTTTGTGTCTTTTCTAACACCAAGATGCAAAATCCATTCTTTGAAAAACAATTTCTAACACAGAAGAAATTTATTACATTGATATTTCAAAATAAGAAAACATATACTTCATTAACAGAAAAGCTTGAGAAGTTAAAGTTCTACTTTTATTTTAAAAGTTCTCTGACAATGTAGTACTCAGTATTAATTTTTACAATAACTAAACTTTAATTTCTCTTAAATTAATGGTCTCCAGCCTATAGAAGCCAGAACTAAAATTTAATTGTGATTCATTCTATTTTTCAGAATGATAAAAAGGACAGATTTTTAGTCCATTCTTCCCATTTATTACTACATTGATATTTTTGTGATCTGCAATTTTTAATGTTATATGTAATTGGAAAAACAAAATTGACATATTTAGAAAAGTGTGTGTCTCTCTGTGTGTATGTGTGTTTTTGCACATACACAACATTGTAACAATGTTTAAAGAAAAAGAGGCCATAAATTTGAGAAAAAGAAAACTGACATACATAAGAGGGATTTCAGGGAGGAAAGAGAAAAAGTGATGTAATCATATTTTAATTTCAAAAAAAATTAATTAATAAAATACATTTTCCTCATCACCAATTGTACCTACTTAGTTCTTTAAATGAGATCTACTAATCAGTCTTAGTTCATAACCATAGAATAATGTCACCTGCAGCATAGAGCCTGATATTAAATTGTTTGATACGATTTTAAATTTTGCAAATGACGTTTTCTAAGTGTAATTTAAAATCTTAATACATATTGTTGGCTGGAGATGTTTTGGCTTGCTGTTTCATCTCAAGTAGAATATGATCAATAATACATTCTTCTTTCCCAAACGATTTTTATCTTAACTTTCAGAAATACTGCAACAATTGAAAGAAACTTGAGTCACCAAATTTTGACTTGGTTATGTGGAAAAATCTGTTCCATCAGGTTTTGGGAAAACAATATACCAATTCCATTAATCAGATATTCTTTTTGAAATTTATTTCTATGTCAACTAAAGAAGTTTCTAGGAACACCAGCACTATTCATGTTTCTTGGGAAAATGTGGACAAATTGATGTAATTTAATTTTCAGCAGTGTGCATGAGCTGAGAGATTTCAATTAAAGAAAAATCTAAAGCTCATACATAAGAAATTTGAAATAATTTGGAGGAGCATTGGGAGGTAGAATTTAGAAGTTGCTTTATCAATTGTTTTCATAGTTCCTTTACCTAAATCTCAGGCAACTGCTTTACTTTTAGACTGAAAAACACATTCAGACATTGTGCCAGCCGTTCTGTTTGATTAAATCAGATACCCCAGAGCCAATTTCACAGAATTCCTCTAGAAATTGCTGTCCCTTTACTCTCCTGCTATTTTCTTTAAAATAATAATAATAATATAACCAACACATTTTTTAAAGTCTTTAAGGGACTCAGCAAATAACATCCATTTTCTCTGCCTTCAATCTAAAGTAAATGAATAATAAGAAAAAAAATGGTAAAGTGGATGGAAAATGGAAAATCCAAATACCACCTTTATTACATACAAAGCTTGTGTTTGAAAGCATAGCTAACACTTATGGGTTTTAAAGGCCTTTCTGAATACCAGAAAGCTGTCTTTCTTGTCAGTGGCTCATTTCTCAGGGACAGGCTGTAAAGGAGCCTGGGTACCCCTGTTCAGGGAGCCTTTTCAAAGCACCAATCTAATAAATCATTTTTTCACTAGGAGTAATGTTAAGCTGATGGTGGATGAAGGGTTCTTCCTTTAAGAAGTAAGCTTCAGGATTGGATATCAAGCTGCCATCATCACTGTATTCTCTAACTTAATGGACTGTAATGTTGAAGGAGATCACTCTCTTCATGATCTCTCTCTTCATGACACTGGCGTGAACCCGTAGAATCACCAAAGAACACATGACTGACTGATTGACATAACCACTTCCATTGATAAACCAAAAATTCATGATCTGATAGTTCTGCTTTTCCACCTCCCAGTATTCTCAGTCCAAATGTATCATTGTGTCTTCACTATTGATGTTAAGCTATGCTTAAGTTAATTATGATGAATAAGAAATATTATAATTTGAGCAAGAGATAATATTGGAGCATACGTAACCCACTGTAGCTGTTGAAACACTCCTGAGAGAAGTTTCAAAGTCGGAGAAACATGCTAGCCTGTTGTTGATATAAAGTAAAGGGCATACATATTTCTCAAATCAAGGCTCTTACCCAATCTCTGGGTGGTTAGCATCCACAGTGCTAGGACTCTTCTGCTGGGCTGGGAACAGTGAGCTCTTAGACCTTCAACACCAGCTCACCCTGACTATTAGATTTAAGTCTCCTTCGTTTATCACATAAACCTTTTATTTCCGTAAAGTGGACTTCCTAGCATCTTGTTCTTGCTATACTTTTTACTGTTCTGAACGTTCACATTCTGATCCTCCTTCCATCATTACTTTGTATTTTTCTGACCCTCAAAGACCCAGCTCAAAATTGTGCTTTGTCTTAGTTTCATTTCTGGTTGCTGTGATAAAATTCCCTGACCAAAGCCACATAGGGGAGAAAGGGTTTATTTTAGCGCACCCTTCCAGGTTACAGTCCACCACAGAAAGGAAGTCCAACCAGCAGAACCTAGAGATCACCACCTGAGCACAGCCACAATCAGGAGCAAAGAGCATTCAATACGGGCATGCTAGCACTGTTTGCGTTCTCCACTCTTAAGCAGTTCAGGATTCCCTGCCAAGGGAAAGTTGACACTTGAAGTACTTAGAGCATCCCACCTCGATGAGATGCCCACAAGCCTGATTTAGACAGCTTTATCTAGACGATCCTTAATTCAAATTACATTCCCGGGTGCTGCTGGATTGTGTCAACTTGATAATTTGCATCAACTGTCTCAGTTTTCTTGAAAATATTCATCAATACTCCAGGTCAGTGACTATGGGAATTTCTATTTGTAGAAAAACACTAGGGACTTAGGTTTTTTGTTTGTTTGTTTGGTTGGTTGGTTGGTTATGCTTTGCTGTTTTGTTTTACTTTTATCTATCTATCTATCTATCTATCTATCTATCTATCTATCTATCTATCTATCTATTTATTTTTTGACGTATTGGAAACAGAGCCTCCTAGCCCAGACTAACCTTCCACTGATATTTCTGGGACTTCCCATTAACCTGATGTTACTGCTGCAGACTTCTCAGTGCTGGAATTTAAGACGTGAGCCTCATATTATATAGTTTATTCACAAATTCAACTTATTAATATCAATTAAGCTCCTTTTCTACTATTCAATGAACTATTAGTCACAAATCCCTGTAGATCAAGAGAAGTTCAGTTCGAGGACCGTATGCTTCCAGTTTCCTGAGAGGTAAAGCACAGTGGCATGAGTTGGGTCTGAAGTCAGCTGGACCTCTGTTGTGCCCTTGACTCAGCGCACCCCCTAGCTTCAGCTTCTGTGAAGCCTAAACTGACTCATCATCCAATGAGATAAGGGATCCAAAAGGTTTCCCCTGAGAGCGAAGCACCACTACTAACAACGCCAGACACTCTTACCCTGACTTTCAGTTAAGATAAATTATGTAATAAATCAATATATATTCCCATTTCATCAGGATCAAGGATGGCCTTCCATGCTTTAACAGAAAAAACAAAACAAAACAAAAACAAAAAACAGGGCTATTTTCACCGCCGGGGCCATATTTATTTGTATTTATTGTATAGGCAAAAGCACTCACCACCTTGAGTTCATATGCACCATGTGATGCAGGAACCCGTGAAAACTAGAGTAGGCATAAGTCTGCCTGGAACCAGAATTACAGGTGCTTTTGAGCCGCTGTGTGTGTGCTAGGAACCGAACCAGGATCCTCTACCAAGGCCACCAGTGCTCTGAACTACTGAGCCAGCTGTCCAGCACCAACCACTAGAATCTTCATTTCTTCCTGCCCTCCTGGAATAGCCAAGTAGCTCTCAAAGAAGGATATGAAGGACCTCCAGATTCCTAAAATAAGCCTATTTTTATAATACTATGAAATGTATTTTCGTTTTCCACTGTCATTCTCTATCACAATACAAGGGAATGTTTCAGGAGTTTTGTGGCATCGAAACTTCATCAGACTGAAAGAACGGATTTGAGGCTACAAGTGTCTTTTATTAATTTAGATAATTGAATAGACATACGAAATAAAATACTTACACTCTTCTCAAATATTGTGCCATCTTCTTGTTATAAAAAATATTCTACATTATCACAATTGGGTAATAATCATCAGTTTTGTGAATTGATTTATAATTTAAAAAGGCAGAATTTCACTATTAAAACTATAAGCATTAGCTGTGGCACATAAACCCAAGTCTTTAGTGTGTCGTGGTGTAGAGAAATACTGAGAACAAACAATTTGAGGATCGCTGATGTAACAGACTCTCTTTGGGTTTTGTTAGCCTTACACATGTAACAGACGTATGACAAACACCTGCACGGAAGGATAGTTAGATTTGTTTCCCCGTCATATCCCTAATTTTGTTGTGTTTTTCTTAATGAACCATCAGTTGTCGCACGTTTCTTAAATTTATCTTCTGAAAGGAACCATAATGAATTTCGTGAGGTGTTATGTTTACAAACCGAATACATCTCACAGAATCATGTGAGTTACTCTAGCAACAATTAAGACAACTGTTAGGTAACAGTCCTCTGGACTAACGTTCCTACCCTAGGCAGGGTTCCACTGAGCCTTTAATAATGGTGGTGGGGGTGACGATGATGGTGCTAACTTTTTGAAAACTTTTTATGTACCTAGGTCCTAAGTAATTCAAATGCATTTTTAGATGCTCCACATACTGTGTTAGATTACTTATGAATTGCAGTTTGTCCACGATGAAACTGAAATGCAATGAATTTAAATTTTTAGCTAAAGTCGCAGATGCAAAAATTTATCTAACCTGCCTTGGAGCCTTGACCTATCTATGTAAGTTCTTCCTCAAGCACTGTCATCTAGAGTGGAAGGCCGCTGCTCCAGACTAAGTTTATTGACAATACTCTTAATTGCTGTTCTGTTCTAAATATTAACAATCAGGTCCAACTTCTTTTTATAATTTATTTATTTTTTATTTACTTTACATCCTGGTTGTGGCCCCATCTCTTTTCCCCATCAGACCCCACTCTCTTTTCCTCCCTCCCCACTCCCCCCTCTCCTATTCCTCAGAAAAAGGAAGCTCCCATTCCCATCTACCTCAGCTCATCAAGTTGCATCAGGACTGAGCATGTCCTTTTCCCCTGTGGCCTGCTAAGGCAGTTCCGCCAGGGGGAAGCGATCTAAAAGCTGGCAAGTGGGTCCTTGTCCAGTGTAATCTCCATTTCCCTTATTAGAGTAGCCACATGAAGCCTAAGCTGCCCATCTGTTACATCTTTCTAGGGGGCCTAGGTCCAGTCCATGCATGGTCCTTGGTTGGTTCTTCAGTCTCCAACAGGCCCCTCTGGGCCCTGGTTACTTGGCTCTATTGGTCTTCTTGTGGACTCCTGTCACCTTCAGGTCCTTTTTCTCTTTCCTCCCACTTTTCCACAGGAGTTGCTAAGCATCACCCAGTGTTTGGCTGTGAGTCTCAACATCTGTTTTGAGGAGCTGCTGGGTAGAGTCTCTCAGAGGACAACTCTGACAGGCTCCTGTCTGCAAGCTTAGCAGAGTATGGTTCACAGTGTCAGCTTCTTAACCTTTTCAACATCTTAAACCTTAAATATTTGCTAGACTTTTTGTTTCACGCATTATATCTACAGAGTATTGACTTCAGAAATTGTGACAAAATAAATCATCTATCAATTGGTGTTCATATTTTTGCATTAGTGACTAACTGGCCATTGTGTGATTCCAGTTTAGGTTAGAACATCAAGAAGCATATATTGTCTCACAGTTTCCTTCCATCATAGATTTGGGACTGGCTCCCTAGAAATTCCAGGGCTGGTGTTGCCTGAGACCTTGACTGGCATCGAAGGATTCACTTCCAGGCTGGTTTATTCATCTCTAAGGCTATTAACTGGAGACCTCACTTGCTGGCTAGGTCTCTCCAAGAATTGCTTAGCCCAGGGGCTTCCTAGAGTTCCTAGAGTGGCTTCTCTATGTGACACAGTGATTCAAGAGAAAGCAAGGTAAAAGCTGCTTTATTGTCTTTTATGACCCAGTTTTAGAAGTCATCTACTATTATCTCTGCATTTTCCTGTGGGTTATAAAGACCAGCCCTCTCTTCAGTGTGCAAATGCCCGAGTCTGGGCATGAAGAGGATCACAGGGGTGAATGTTGGAGGTGGCTAGAGAAGTGTACTTTAGAACTCAGAAAATGTAAGTTTTGACTAAATGTCAAGTAATAGTCAATGCTCGCTCTTTAAATCGACTTTTTTTCTTACTTTAGCTACTTTCCTCCTCATCTACAGTAATTTTTGCTCCTATTCTCCCATCCCACATTGTTGTTTTCTTTTTCTTTTTCAGGATACACCTACTTTAATTATTCAAAATTTATAATATTTATATACATTCTTTGAGAATTTCATGCATGCGTACCATATATTTGGCATATATCCACCTTCCTATTCTCAGCTAACTTTTCCCAAATCCACCACCTACCCAGATTCGTGCCTCCTTCTTTCTTCACCCACACTGTGCTGCTCATACACTCATGAGTGCACAGCCAACCCCTCAGGTATGACCCACTGAGGGTAGTACCCTTGAAGCAAACTTAACTCTGCCTACCTCAGAAATAATAAATGTCAATAGCTACTCTGACAGAGATGGGGACTGGAGGGCCTTTGCCTCCTCCTTGCTGTAATGTTGACTGGCATAATCTTGTACAAATCCTTTGTTTTTCAAAATAGGGTTTCTCAACAGCAGTTGCTGGCCTGTACTTGTTTTGTGGACCATGCTGGCCTTGAATTCCCAGGCCTGCTTCTCCTTTCCCAAATTACAGGGATTACAGGCGTGCACCATCCTTTGTGTAAGTCCTATGGAGGCAGCCATAGCTGCTGAGTTCACTAGTAAAGCGGCCCTGACACGTTTCTCTCCTGTTTATCTCCTGTTATCCAGTGACTGGCTCTTACAATCTTTCATCCACCTATTTCATCCTGGTCCCTGAGCCTTGAGATAAGGGATATGATATACTTAGTCCATTGAAGTGAGTACTTCAGACACCTATTTTCTGCGCTTTGACCATTTTCCTCTTGTGTGAGGAACTCCCGTATCATTCCTGACATTGTTGTACTCATGGACCCATCTTGCCAGACTGCTTATTACTGTAGCTCCCAGCAGCCTGCAGCCTGCCTTCCAGGACAACGAAGTCAAGCAGTGAAGATGCTTCCTGGTGACTGATTTTAATTTCATGTCTTGTCACCAAAGTGTCCAACCCACTTTGGTTTGGGTTTTGTTTTGTTAGTTTGTTTTAATTGAGAATGATTAAGAAACTGGAAGAGATGAAAATCAGAGAAGAAAAAGCCTGAATTTAGAAACATGTTAGCCTGGACTTCCAATTTCTCAGGTTAATTTTCTGTAAAATAGGATCATTTATACTTGTGCACTTGGGGCAGATTTAAATGAGCCATTCTCCCACACTTGAGTATGTCTTATTTTCTGACTCTTCTTTGAGAAGCCCATACTCTGTCTCATTTGTCTTTTGATTTTTTACCTTTCAAATGAACTACTCATACTCTTAAAAAAAAAACTGTTAAAGAAATGTTATTCCTATGTCCTCCTATGTCCTACAACTCAAAATCTATTATCGTTGTGTGGTCCCCACAAAAAAAAAAAAAAAAGGTTCGACTAATTAGTATAAGGAATATAAAATTTGTGTACAAAAATTTTACCTCTCTTTATGTAATTCCCTCTGCTTAGATGCTTATTTATTTTTACTTGTTTTAATTTTAATTTAAATGTAATTAGAAAATTTCCTCTCTTGCCTTTCCTCCCCCGACCCCTCCCTCACAAATTCGTGGCCTTATTTTTCTGATTACTATTGTTACATATAAATACATATATGCAACCTCTGAATCTGTGTGGTGCTGCTTGAATATGTATGATCTGAAGGCTGACGACTTGGTATTGTATAACCAGTTAGGAGTTCACCCCCAAGAGAGGCCCGGTCTCCCTATCCCAGCACTCATTAATTGCTTGTAGTTTGGTGAGATTTCCTCTCTCTGTGTCAGAGTGTCCATGAATGTTCTCATTGTTCTACTGTGGTACAGGCAGCTATGTTGCGATATCATGGATGCAGTTTCCCTCATGTCTAGGAGATGCAGTCTTCCTGGTTTTCTGGAGTTGTGTTACAGATGTATTCATTGGTTATAGGCACCCCACAATGACTTTTCCTCTACAGTTTGGCCAGGTATAGTTTTCTGTAATGATCCCCATCTGGTGCAAAGAGAAGCTTATCCGATGAGGGGTGAGATATACTTGTGGGTATAAACATGAGTTTCAGAATGCAGTTAAGAATGATACTCTGCTATCCTCATAGATCTGTGACTTGTCCAGTCCCATGAGAGAGGCTTCCTCTGGTAGCAGATGGGCGTGGGTGCAGAGCAGGTGCTAGCTGTAGAGCCAGACATCATGCACAGAGAGAGAGAGGATAAATTAGAGGTCTCCATAGAGTCCTTCCCTCGGAGATCAGAAAACCCAGTGGAAGGTGGGGATGGGGGAGACTGTGGAAGTCAGAGGGGATGCAGGACATCAAAAGAACATGGCCCACCAAATCAACTAATCAGAGCTTACATGGTCCCACAGAGCCGGAAGCTGCAAACGCAGGGCCTGCATGGTTCTATACCAGGTCCTCTACATATGTTTTGGTTGTTAGCTTGGCGTTTGTGGTAGGACTCTCAACAGTGGGAATGGAAGCATCTCTGACTCTTTGGCCTGCTCTTGAGACTCTGTTTCTCCACTTGGGTTGTCTTGTCAAGCCTTCATATGAAGGCTTTCACCTTGTCCTTTTGTATCTTCTTTTGTCCTGTTTGGAGTCTCCTGTTTGGAGGCTTACACTTTACTGAAAAGTAAACAGAGAGGGAGTAGATAGGGGAGAAGAGGAGAGAGTAGAGAGTTAACGGAAGAGAAGGGAGGGGGAATTGGGTCAGGATGTATTGTATGAGAGCAGAATCTATTTTCTATCTATCTATCTATCTATATATCTATCTATCTATCTATCTATGTATCTATCTATGTATGTATCTATCTATCTACCTATGTATCTATCTATGTATCTATCTATCTATCTATGTATCTATCTATCTATCTATCTATGTATCTATCTATCTATCTATCTATGTATCTATGTATGTATGTATGTATGTATGTATCTATCTATCTATCTATCTATCTATCTATCTACAGTAAGTTGAGTAGGTTCCTAGTACCAGCCATGATTTTCCTCCTCTTGAAAGAGACTAAATCCATTTAGAAAGCTGTTTCTCACAAGATAAGTAAGTGTGCTACTATTGTTCCCTTATGGATATATTGCCGTGCTGGTCACTGCTGTGTTCACAGGTGTCACAGCTGGGTAGGACTATTGATTGTCTCCCTCCCTTGGCAACTTTCCTAGCACCTTCTGGTGCCATGGAAGCTTTGGGTACCTCAGGGAATATGTTTTCAGGTTAGATCCAGTCAAATATTCCAAGTGCTTTGTCCAGGGCATGTGGCATTTTTGAAAGAATGTTAAACAACTTTTACCATCACTGCTTAGTAATAGTTTTGATTTTATACTATTGAATATGAAGAGACTGACACTTTCCCCTTCTTGATAGTTACTGTATTCCTGGGATATTAGAGTGTACTTGTTTTCCATTCTACTGTTACAGTGCGGAAGACGACAGTTCACATCTGTTTTGCCAAAGAAAAATCATTCCCACTTAATGTAAGCACTGACACCGAGTTCCACTGAAAACATTTGTTTTTAAAAAAAAAATGGTCCATCTCTGTGTGCACTTGTTCATCTAAACAACGGATTCCATACTTTTGCTGCTATTCAAATCAATGAGTTATTATTAGGAAGGGCTCTGAATGCAGTGGCAAATGGAATTTAGGAACGAATTATGACTTTTTGAAGTTAACATGTGTATGAACAAACCTGGCAGAATTTCTGCTCAATTTGTAATGGGAACTGGTTCCAGGAGGTGTCCTAGCTGCAGCTCCATAGAAGCAGGACTCTTTTATGCTGTGTCCCAGCTAGCACAATCTTAACACTAAACGGTTTGTCATTTTTTATTAACTAGGCTTTTTTTCCTCAGTGACACTCCTGAGAAATAGTCTGGAGTTTTGTAAATATCTGCAAATGTTATGTAAATTTTGGTCACCCATAAAGTAGTAATTTTTTTTTGCACTTGGGTTGAATTTACTTTTAAGTATATGAGTCACATCCATAAAAATAAGTCATAAATATTTCTCAGTGTGGGCCTTCCCATTTCCTTTGCCTCCTCTACCAATGTTTCATTTGTGACATTTTTCAAATCAAATTTAACTAATCCTGGGCTCAGTCTCCAAACAGGAAATCGGTTCAGTGAGCAGGGAGCAAACTGACAAAAGAAGTGCCCACATGGAGGATCTTTTCAAACACTTTGCTCATGGAAAAAAAAAATGCAAGCCTCTAGATTCTTCTATCCTCTGTGCTCTGATTTTTTTCATTCTGGATTTAAATGTGAGGAAAGAACTTTGAAAAGCCATATAATCCGTCAATATTATATTTGCATGAACCAGAGTTTCATATAACATCAAAGTATTTTTGTGGCTTTGATATTTTTCCTTCCTTAATTATGTCAGCTCTAGACTTATTGCGCTTACTACTTTTTTTCCTGTCATTAGCAGCTAACACTTTATCTAGAATTCATAAATCTGTTTCTGCAAACTTATTTTGATGTGTAAGTATGGCAGGGGTTAGTCTAAGAGGAGAGCATTTCTTTAAATTGTACATGTAAATTGAGGATGACATTTTTCTCTATGGCTGTGTATATGTTTGATAAACAGAAGTATTTTCGAAAAACTATCTTCATGATAATCAGGTCAATTGTATTGTAAACAAGAGCCAAAACTTACTAAAATTGTGGTTAATAGATAAACAGGTAAATGGCATCACATCAGTCAGTGGTGATTTGCATTAATGGCTTTGATTGTTTCTACAGTATTTTAGGTTTACTGCGAGGTGAGGGGCAGGTAGTGTGATCCTGCAGAAACTATGAGCGTCCCACGGTATCTGCTGTTGGATGGATGTGGCTACATCAATCGCTATCCCCTAGAGTACAACATTCACATTAGAGGTTATCCTTCCAGTTGGATATTCTGCTATACAGTAATATTAGGGTTTGTTTTAATGTAGCACATTTTATGGAATGCCAGGCACTGCCCAGATAAGTTCAAATTTTAGTGTCATTTATTTGCAATTATAGTTTTATGAAGAGAATCTTCACTGCCATTAAAAACATATATATATATATGTATATATATATATGTATATATATATATATATATATATATATATATGCTTTCTTTTGTTGCCTTAAGTGTGGCCACCACTTTCTCTATGACCCCACACAGTTTTATTTGGTAAAGTGAATGACTAGCTGTCTTGGAGTGAAAAAAGGTCTTTTTTGTCAGATGTAAATTAGAACATTTCTCTGCTTTGCTAAAAGAGCAGATGGGTGCCTTTTATTTGCATTTAGAACAAAATCCAAAGCCTAAAATTCTGCATGTCAAAACCTATGTGATCTGGCTCTTTGATCAACCTCCCTGGGGGTGGGGGAAGCAGCCTTACCAGGCCACAGAGGATGAGACCTGATAGGATTGGGTCAGATGGAGAGGAGGACCTCCCCTATCAGCGGACTATGGGAGGGGCATGGGAGATGAGGGAGGGAAGGTAGGATTGGGAGAGGGCTAGAGCTGGTATACAAAGTGAATAAACTGTAATTTATTTAAAAATAAATAAATTTTAAAAATGAGAAAGACAAAAAAAACCTATTTAAATGGTTTTTTTATTTAAAACCTATTTAAATGGTTGCAGTGATGGAGAGTACAGCCAGCTTTTGCATATAATAGATGCATCTATGTATATAGTCATACATTGTACTCAGTGGGAGAAAAGAAAAATAAGTAGGACCTATAGTAAGGCAGATTTGAGAAACTAAGAAGCATAAATTTAGGGACTTCTTTGGAGATGCAATAGTCCAGAACTGAACCATCTGGGCTGGACCAACATATTCTAGAGAGAAGAGTTTGCATAAGAGCCAGAGACACGACGTTTCCATAACAGACAAAACAGGGAATTTTTGGTGATAGATTATCCAAACTAACTATGTAAGTGACACAGGAATACAGTATTAGATTTATTTCTTTGTGCACCTCAGTATGCTGTCTATACTTTCATGGTGTTTGGTGTGCCTGAAATGACCAGGAGGTATTTTATGGGTTAGCACGTCAACAAATCTAATAATAGCAACAGCCATGAAAGAAGAGGAAGTTGAGCACCACGTACTTTCTATGACTGTAGTCACTGATTCGACTCATAAATGGTGTTGATGTTGGGACTTGACATACAGAGGTGCTTGACTCAACATCACATTCAGAAATAATGTACCACACGGATGCATACAACATATTTGTCCTTTAAAAACATAAAAGGCTGGAGTGATAGCTCAGTGGTTAATAGCACTGGCTATTTTTGGACAGTATCCAGGTTTGGTTCTCAGCCACCACGTGGCAAATTACAACCTTCTATACTTCCAGTTTTAGGGGATCCGACAACCATCCCCAACCCTTTCTGACCTCCATAAGCACCTGCCACACAGGTGTTACACATGCATACATTCAGAAAAATGCTCATACACGTGAAATAAAAATAAATATTTAAAATTTCAGAAATAGCAAACTGTTTTAAAGCCTTAGCTTTAAAGAAATCTTGAGTATGTATTTTGGTAAAGACTGAAAGCCATTGCATTTGTAGTGTTTTATTCCGTGCTTGATGAATACGAATTCATGTCTAGTACATCAAAGGTTGGAAGATGAACATGTTTTAGAACGTTTAAGTAAAAACAATCTCCAAGAACTTTCAAAACAAAAACGAACAAGCAAACAAACAAACAAAAATCCCCTCATTAACTTCTTTTCATCTCTGCTTCGTCTATGGTTTACAGAGATAAAAATGTTCTCTTTTTCATACAAAATGACACAAAAAAATGTCCAATGGTTTTCGAAAAAACTAATATTAACAGTGGTTTTAAAGTACATGAGGGCCTCAAGGCTTCAACTCCTTTCCTGAGTATCAAAATGTGTCATTTTCTGGCACAGCAACAAACCCTGCGCAGTCATAAATGCGGTTTGGAAGGAGTGAGAAGCTCTCTTTCCGCCCATTTGCCTCGTCTGCGCTCAGGAGCCCCAGCGCACTCACTCGTCTTATATGCAGACTAGAGTGCGTTCCTTCTGCTTATGGAATCCGGGGTGCTATCTTTCAGGTCAGGCAGTTTGCAATATCCTTGTTTCTAAATAAAACACGGAGATTTCTGGTGCTGAGAGAAAACTTGTTTTGCAAATATTATTCTCGGTGCTTAAATTACTTCTCAAATGATAACCCAAGTATTTAGAGACATTATAGAGACATTCCTCTTGGCCAACAACATATTCTCTCTTCCTTCTTTTTTTCAGAGCTGAGGACTGAACCCAGGGCCTTGCACTTGCTAGGCAAACGCTCTACCGCTGAGCTAAATCCCCAGCCACAAAACATTCTCAAATATGATTAAACATTGTCTAGCTTCTAGGACCTAAAGTCTAGTTTATTAAACAATAAAACACAGAATTTCTTGAACAAAAATAAACATGTTTCATGATTTCAATGAAATGGCATTCTTTCCCTCATTGTCCATTTGTATATTTTTTAATACAAATTTAGGGTTTTTTGTTGTTGTTTTTAACTAAAAGATGTCATTCATGCTCAACAGGTGCAGTTTCCTCTGTAGCTTTGGTGGGAATTTGAAATTCCACTCAAGCATCTAACAAACGCCTGCCACCAAACACAAAAACTGCACAAAGAAACATAGACGTCTCTGTGAGAATTCATTACCGTCATCACAGAAATGGCTCTAAGTCCTACTTGCTGAGACAGTGGAATCACTTATGTGTATTTTAGATGTAGTGCAGTGTTATGATATGATCACTTTTATCTATGACTATGAAAGAAAAAAAAAAGTCAAACCCCACAAAAAAGTAAAATACAACAGAAATTACAACCTATTTCTTTTTCCTTTAGGGTTAGTGATTTTGGGGTTCATAATCTGTAGGAAATTACTAATCATCAGTAATGTCTATGTTCATATTTTTCCCTTGGGCTTATAACCGTCGTTTCTGAATCATAGATGATGAGCTAGAACGACCATTTCTGGGCATATCTTAGCTGGTGGGTGATGAAAACAGAGGAGGCAAACTGCAGGATTGGATTCCTGACGGATCATAGTTCTTCCTCCTTATCCCAAAGGGTCACCTATCCTACTAATGTCACCAGTATTCTGAGACTGTGTGTTATGAACAGTTCAATAATGAGTTTCTAACGGATAACATTATTACCAAGTTTGATCAGAATGTGTGGGTATTAATGCTTTTTTTTTTTTTGCTGTTGTTGTTGTTTTCTTTTTTTCTGCTTGTGTTTTTGTTTGTTTGCTTGTTTTGTTTCAGTTTGGGTTTTTTTTTTTTTTTTTAGTATTTACTTTTAAGTTTATTTATTTTACATAGCAACGATGCCCCTTCCTCTTCTCCTCTCATGTACTCCCTTCCCCTCCTTCCCCTTCTCCTCTCCCTTCTCCCCCAGAAAAGGCGAGCCCCACTCTCTGCTCCCTGTACCAACCCTTCCCAGTACACCAAGTCACATCAGGACTGAGAATATCCTCATCCCCTGAGGCCAGGCAAGTGATCCAAAAGTGGGTAATACAGTCCATGTTAGAAACAGACCCCCACCTCCCCACCCACCAGGCATCACATATGAAAACCAAGCCACCCATCGGCCACAGGGGACCTAGGTCCAGACTGTGCATGCTCCTTAGTTGATTTCTCAGTCTCTGAAAGCCGCCATGGGTCTGGGTTAGTTGTCTCTGTTAGTCTTCTTGTAAGTGCCTGTCCCTTCGAGGTCCTTCCAACTTTTAGCCAACACTTTCACAGGACCCCAGAGCTCAGCCCCATGCTTGGCTGTAAGTCCCAGCATCTGTCTCCATCTACTGCTGAGTGGAGCCTCCCAGAGATCAAAGGTATTGTCCGTGGGTTGTTCTCTTTCTTCCACTAGTCCTGCCTGTCTAGGAGGTGGTCACTCCAGTCTTCATGTCCCCCCCAAACTCCATTAGGAGTCTCAGATAGAGTCATACTTATATCTTTCCAGGATCCTCCCCTGTCACAGACCTCCAGCTTGACAAAGGGATCCCTCCTCCTTCATTTCCCTTCTTGTTCCAAGCCTTCTCACCTCCCCCTGCCCCATTCTTCCATATGATCCCTACCCTTGTAATCTTCCCCCATACTATCTCCTGCCCAGTTCCCTCTCTCCATCTACTTCTACTATCTATTTTATTGCACTCTTTTTATCTTTATTCTTTTATTCACTTTATAAACTGGTTGTAGTCCCATACTTCCTTCCCTCTCAATCTAACCCTCTCTCTCTCCCCTCTATCCCTCCCCTTTTCCTCAAAAAAGGGAAGCACCCTTTTCCATCCAGCCCAGCTCATCAAGAACTGGGAATGTCCTCTTTTCCTGTGGCCTGGTAAGGCAGACCCTCTATGGAGAAGTAATCAAAAAGCTTCCAAGTTCCTGTCATATGCAGTCCCTACTTTCCTTACTAGAGGACCCACAGAAGGCCTAAGCTACCCATCTGCTACCTCTTTGTAGGCACCCCAGGTCCAGTTCATGAATACTGCTTCGTTGATGATTCAGTCTCTGCAAGCCCCTCTGGGCCCTGGTTAGTTGGCTCCGTTGGTTTTCTTGTGGGGCTCCTGTCACCTCCAGGTCCTTTCTCTTTCCTCTCACTTTTCTACAAGACTCCCTAAGTATCACCCAATGTTTGGCTGTGAGTGTCAGCATCTGTTCTGAGGCACTGCTGGGTAGAATCTTCCAGAGGACAGCTCTGATAGGCTCCTGCCTGAAAGTTTAGCAGTGTATCATTCTTAAGGGGTTGGCACTCTTCCATAGGGTGAGTCTTTGGTTGGGCCAGGCATTGTTTGGACATTCCCCCAGTCTCTGTTCTATCTGCTCTTTATCCCAGCACATATTATAGGAAGGGTAAATTGTGGATCAAAGGTTTTCTAAGGAGTTGGTGTTCCTCTCCCTCTACTCGTAGACCAGTCTACGTAGAGTATATCCTTTACAGTCTCTGTGGTCTCTGCTACTGGAACTCACTACTTGAGGCCTCCTCATATTTGCCCAGAAGCCTATCCTGTCTTAGGTCTCCAGCTTGTCACAGAGATCCTTGGTTTCTCTTTTGTCTACAGGCCTTCTGTCCTCTCACCCTTGTTCTCCTCAGGTCTCCACCAGCATGACTCTCTGCACCCCCTCTCCTACCTTGTTCCCTCTCTTCAACCACTACCTCTGTCTATTCCATCTTGTCTTCCGAGTGAGATTTATGCACCCTCCCTTGGATCCTTTACGTTACTTACCTTCTATGAGTTTGTGCCTCATAGTATGTTTATCCTGTGCAATATGGCTAAAATCCATTTATAAGTGAGTACATACCATATGTGTCTTTCTGGTATCATACCTCACTCAGTATGATCTTTTCTAGTTCCATCCATTTTCCTGCAAATTTCTTGATTTCTATGTTTTTCATAGCTGAGTAAAATATTCCATTGTGTAAATGTGCCAGCTTCTTTATCCATTCTTCAGTTGAGGGACATCAAGGTTGTTTCCAGATTCTGATTATTATGAATAAAGCTGCTTTGAACATGGTTGAGCAAGTGTCCTTGTTGTGTGGTGGAGCATCCTCTACCCAGCAGTGATATAGCTGGATCTTGAGGTAGAGTTATTCCCAATTGTCTGAGAAAGTGCCAAATTGATTTCCAAAGTAGTTGTACAAGTTTGCACCCCCACCAGCAAACAAAGAGTATTCCCCTTTCTCCACACCCTCAGCAGCATGTGCTGTCACTTGAGATTTTGATCTCAGCCATTCTGACCAGTGTGAAATGGAATCTCAGAGTCAGTTTGATTTGCATGTCCCTGTTGACTAAGGAAGTTAAGCATTTCTATAAGTGCTTCTCCGCCATTCAAAATTCCTCTGTTGAGAACTCTCTGTTTAGTTTTGTGCCTCATTTTTTTTAACTGGGTTATTTTGTTGGTGTTTGATTTATTGAGTTCTTTATATATTTTGGGTATTAGCTCTCTGTCAGATGCAGGATTGGTGAAGATCTTTTCCCAATCTGCAGATTATTTGTTTCATTCTTTTCCTTACAGAAGCTTGTCAGTTTCAAGAGGTCCCATTTATTAATTGTTGATCTTAGAACCTGAGCTTTGGTCTTCTGTTCAGGAAGTAGTCCCCTGTGCCAATGAGTTCAATCCTTTTCCTTGCTTTCTCTTCTAATAGCTTTAGTGTTTCTTGTATTATATTGAAGTCTTTCATCATACTTCTTCCTCTTTATCCAAGGGGTCACCCCTCATATATCCAACTGTAAATGACAAGCTCTTGTTGTCTAATGTCACTGGTATTTTGCGATTGTTGCTTATAAACAGTACAATAATGAGTTTCCCACTGATAACATTATTACCAAGTTTAATTAATATTAATGCTTTTAAGTCCATGAGTCCTGGGATTAAATAGTAGTGGAACCCTCAAAATATTTACTAGGGAAGGTTTAATCTTATTGAGGAGCTTGTAAGGCCAAGTTAAAAAAAATTCCATGAAAAAAACATGTGAAGATCCATATTTATATGTAATGGCAGGGGCATTTTCAGTTGTTTTATATAGTAATAAAAAAATCATTGTGCTCAGAAGGAATCCTACTGCCCTCATTATAGCTGATGTTTAATTGCACATCCCCACACAGACTGTAACACTGAAAGTTTTCTATGGAAATGTTGATTTTAGAGCTAGGTGTAAATAAAGAAAAATCCAAAACTAAAATTGTTCATGGGGAGAGCTGCATTCCATGGTTTAGCCAGGCCCTGAAGGTTGTGGAAGCAAAGACTTCCTAGAAATGAAACCTGCATGCTTTAGATTACACAGAAGAACAAATTTAAAAATGGTGGAATAAAAAAAAAATCAAACACATTTCCTGAAATGAGACCTCATAAGAGAAACAACAACAGAACAGAACCCAACGTGGACAAGACTGTTTGCTTAGCTACATGGTTAATGGTTTTCACTACTTCTGTTGAAAGGAAAGAAAAGAAGTTGATTATTGAATCCATAATATTTATATTTGTATGCAACAGTGTAGAAAACATTCTCATTATGAAGTATATCTTTGCTCACTTTCAGTAAATTATTTTGACATTCATATTATGTCCTAAACCCAAGAGTCTCTCTCTTGCTATTTCCCACTTGGTCTTCAAAAGGTTAAAGAGGCAGTATTTGCAGACCACTGGATTTACAATGCTTATTTCCACCTATGTGTTAAGAAGGCATATATGTCCTCTTTTAAGACCATTCCTAAAAATATATCTATACAGAAACCCAGTCATTCTTGGGGGGCATAGGCATGAGAATCATTTCAACTTCTAATGCAGCCTGATCTACTCAATGAATTCCAGGGAAACAAGGGCTACCGTGGAGACTCTATCTCCAAGGGAAAACAATGAACAACAAAACATAAGACCAAAATGCAAACAAATAAATAATCACAACAAAAACCAGTTGTTTAATGTATATTTTTCTCAACACATAAGGTGCATATTCAGCAAGTCATGAGCAGATACAGAAGAGGTACCGCTAGGGCCTATATTGACCAGTTAAAGTATAAATTTAAAAGAAAACCGTAATTGCTAACCACAGCAATGGCATAGTTCCTTCAAATGGAGCAAAAGAGGACACAACATCAATCATCTACAAAGCACAGAGAATGCAGGTGGAGCATCAGGTATGCCTTTCCTTTCTTAGCCGTCTTGCACTTTCTAACTAGAGGACACAGAAGATGCTCTGCAAAGATCTTCAGAACTCATCTCTTGGACCATAATATAAGTTTCTAATCTGTGATAATATTCTGACTGCATATTATCTGCCTTAATTGAAATAAGAATGAACAACTGGAGCTTAGCAAAGGCGTTTTGCACAGTCTTATGCTGAGGGGTATAGGTAAGAGGAAGAATTATAAATTAATTTTCTCTATATTTGTCAAGCAACAGCATGAGCCCTTTTCCATTAAGATATAGCCAGAGCCAGAGCTAGAGCTGTGCCCTCCTCAAGTCTGTAACTCTATTGTGAAGCTTAAAATTTAAGGCCTAAGGTTTGGTGAGCTAGGAGAATGAGGAAAGGAGTACTAAAAGATCAAAAAGGGTCACTGACATGCTGTCCATCAGTTCTATTCACACAGCCACACAGTCAGTCCATCAATGTTAGTCAGGTCCACACTTCCCCAAAAGAGACCATGTGCATCTGAGTTGTAAATGAGTTTATTTACAGTAGAATGAAAATCCAATAAACCTACCCATTTCGTTTTCTGTTTGGGTTAACTGGGAGGTGTTCTCCACATAAGTATAGCTTGTGCCATTGGATATTTTCCATCTGGGATCACTCATCGATTGAACTGACTTTCATCTTTAATGTGAAGTTGCTGCAAAATTGAATAATTAAAACTCTCTTCAGACTCATTTCCCCCGGTAAAGTTAAATTAGTGGCGATAGAGATGTGTTGGGCAGCTTTGACCATAGATCACTGGCTTATTGCCAATCCAAAATGCAACCACTGAAAACGTTGTATTCAAACATCAAAATGCAACCACTGAAAACATTGTATTTAAGCAATTCTCCAAGTTGAAGAATGAGCTTTGTCTCCTTGTCTCTTTTGTCTTTTTCTAATTGCAACAACCAACCTGTCAAATGCTCTCCTTAGTTTTTACTCCTGCTTCCTTTCTTTTACGAAAAGAGGAAGACTTTTGTTAATTGTCTCTCACATCATTAGATGAACGTGATCCTTTGTACATTTCCTTGCAAGTTTTATCACCATGAACACTATCGTGATGGCAGACTTCTTTGGCATGTACCTTGACACTTATTTCAACGTGTGTACTATGTAAACTGTCCTTGGAAGCTCTTCCCATGTGGGCAAAGCTGGACTAGCTCTCTATAGCTCTCTGAAGGTCTTAATCTTGCCTGACTTCTCTCCGTACCCTAGATGATTGTATGATCCATTGCCCTGGGCAGTGCTCTTTCACATCACAGAATATTAAAGTTATTTGGATAAAATGCATAACTGATGTTTAATTAATATGTAGGCCTTTCCATATATATTGTCAATAAATGGCAGTGGTTTAACTCTTATGTGAAGAACAGATCTCAAGTTTTATATTGTGACAATTATAAAGAAAACATTACTCATATAATATGTGGATTAGTTTTTTTAATTCAACCATATAAATATTGAAACACTAGAATGCAGAAAACACAAACCTCTGATTTTTTTTTAAGTCTATGCTTAGATCATCATGGTTGCTTGAGCCAAATTGTAAGGTTTTCAGCTAATATAGGATTTAGGATTTCCCCCATTTGTTTATTTGTTTGTTTGGTTTTGGTTTTTTAAAGACAGGGTTTCTTCGTGTAGCCTTGGCTGGCCTGGACTCACTTTGTAGAGCACAATGGCCTCAAATTCACAGTGATCCACCAGCCTCTGCCTCCCCAAATGCTGAAATTACAGGTATGTGGTACATCACCCAGTGGATTTCTTCTCTTGCCTGACAATATATGGAAAGGAAGAATAATTATTAAATTGTTTATTGTTCCAGATGAATTGTTTTTGATTGCTGAGTAATACAGGTATATCTTAACTTTGCCTCAGCAAGCCCTGGTCATGCTCACGTGTATGACTAATGCAGCAACATGTATTTCAAATAGTTTTAGATTCAATTCTGAAACCTTTTTTTTCATACAAATAAGTAAAAGTCCATCATTAAAGACAATATGTTATAAAAACATTATGTAAATTCTCAAGTGTGTAAAATCAAATGATATTCAAAACTAACATTTCACTATTCTTTTAGGAAAGGTTGAGTGTGGTCTTATATGAACCAGATTTGTACAAGCATCTCAAAATAAAATGAGTAAAATCTGGATTAACCTCTAAATCATCCTAACAAGAGAATCTCTCCATGGCAAACATTCATCTTAGTTACTTCAGAAATCCATGGTCTCTGTCTCAAAACATCCTATTGGTTATTGTATAGTGAAAAAGCCCTTGAACCGTAAGGGTTGTTTCTCCATTTCCAATGGCATTACATTGCTGAGCACTTGAGAATGGGAAGTGGTAGAGACCAATCACCAACAAGCAGTGTGGTGCTGGCCAATGGTGAACAATACAGGATGCTAGGTGAAAGCAACAGGCTATTCAGGTTTTCACTAGTCTCACTGTAATTCTGAGTTTGGGCCATCAACTAAGGAACCAGTATAACATACAATGTGTAGGTCACACATTATAAGCTGGAAATCATCCATGTGTTAGAATATTAATTATTAAATTATCGGTGGTAAGTTACAAATGCCAACTAGTCATATTATAGCACCCACCATTGTCCTATAGTCATCTTTCAATAACTGTAATTTAGAATTGCCAAGGGAGCACTTGTATTCTAAACTCCGGAGTTGGGCAAGGATCCCCAGAAAAATGTTCAGTGATCCTATCAGTGGCTGTGAGTGTGCATTTCCTACATCAGGCAATTTACTTTCAGTTCACCAACAGCTGAGCAACCCTGAGGTTTTTGTTTGGGGCCCTATGAATTCTTTCAGTTGACTCAAGATTGATTCTACTGTTCCAACAAAACTTCTATCTCCTTGATTCTGTGTACTTAATGAAGTACAGTTTAGACAGTTCTTTGTTGTGGCAAGCTGTCCTGTGCATTATCAACAGAGTCGTAGAATCTCTATGCGACATTGTTAACAATAGCTTTAAGTTTAGTGAGGTTTTTGTTTCGTTCATAGCTAATACGTCCATCAAAATCAACTAGAGGTGGGGCTGGAGCTCTGCCTGAGCAGTTAAGAATACATAGTCCCTTACCTAAGACCAGTTCCCAACACTCAGGGCTGGCAGCTCACAACTGCCTGTCACTTCAACTCCAGGAGCTCTGACATCCTCTTTGGGCCTCCGCAGGTACCCACTTTGCATGTGATATACACTCACACAGATGCCCACAGACACAGGAGTAAAACCATAGTAGTTGGAAGCGTCTCACCAGGCCCTTCCCTATGGGATTCAGGCTGGTAAAGCTGCCGTCATTTGGACATTCTCATGACACAGTGGCAGATGGAAAACAAAGATAAGATTTGCAATTTGCACAGCAGTTCTTAAAACTGCTGCATAGAGGTGATGCCATTCCTGTGCTTATGGGTTGAGTCCAAATAAATCCCCTGGATATGCCCAAATTCAGTGAGAACTAAATGATGGGGCCAGCCATGTTGCTAATCTGCACTAGTAATAGCACAATGTGATTCTAGAATCTGTTTTGGAGCGTAAATTCTAACAGGCACATTTCTTTAGCAAATGAAAACAGCAAACTACATTTCTAAAATCTTCTCAGCTTTCTTGTTCACAAATACAGACCTATGGACAATTGTATAGGACTGATGTTTATTTTTTATTATTGTTATTTCAATCTTTACATAAATTGGTTTTTTTTTTTCACTTAACTTGTGTAATCTACTTGTGTATTACACTTGTGTAGTCCAAAGTAGAATAACAATCTTTGTAGTTTTGTTTATTTAAATAACCTAAGAAATGTGAAGGACAAATCAACCATCACAAAAATCGAGTTGGAAATCTGAATCTATGCTTAATGGAATGACTTCCTACTTGGTTGTGGGGTGCTCTGTTTGGCAGGTTGAAGTATGAAAGAATACATTTTTCTCATGTAGCCATAATTCTTCTGCTGCTCTTATTCCCAGCCAAAGGTGCTGTCTCCCTCTACTCTCCTTGGATAAATGGTTATAGCTAGGCTACCTGCTATTAAGAAGTGCAGATCTGGTAGCTCTATAAGGCTTTGTTCATAGACAGTGGTGCCAAATAGAATAAATAAAGTAATTGCATTTTTTTCACAGCACTTTATAGCTAGAATCTGGATGTTTGCAGTGAATAGCTAACCTTTCCTGGGTGGTCATTGTGTAGACGTTTAATGTATCTTCCTTGGGGATTCTCTAAGCCCACCAAAGATGAAATGCTCTCATTTTTAAAATTTAATTCAGTTTCATAGTCAGCAAAGTTCCATAGTTTCAGCAAAAGAACATTTCAAGACACACCACAGCAAATGTGGTCAGCTACCTCATCGTTTCTTTCTAGGATTTCTTCACAGGTATTTGTGATGGTTACTATTAATTGTCCACTTGTCAGACTCTAGACTAACTGAGGAGACAGGTGTCAGCCCAGGCCTGGAGATGATCTTGATTGTTAACTGATTTAAGGAGAGCCGTCTTATCTGTGGGTAGGTCTGTCCCCTGAGCAGGGAGCTTGGAGTGCACAAAGTGAAGACAGCAAGCGAAGCACTAGGAGAGTTGTCCCTCTCTTTTCCTAGTCAGGGGAGAGAAAGGAGCAGCTGCTTCCTGCTCTCGCACCTTGTTCCCTGCATGGCGGGCTGTGGGCCATCTCCCCTTTAACTGACTGTTGCCGGAGTATTTTAGTAGAAGCAACAGGAAAAGAAACTAGGACATAATCTAGTAAATTTGACCTTTATTTCAGTGATTAATTTTACAATAGAAAAAAGAATTTCACAGAATTCTCTCTTCCCACGAGGAGACAACAACTGTGATATTTTGTATGCAACATTCCATGAACATTTCAAAAAATAAAATGAGAAGCGGTTCCAGTATTCTAACACATAGTGATGGCATGACTTTTCCACCTTGATGATGTGCTGTAACAATTTAACAACCCCTCTCACCCCCGCACCACTGCTTCCACGGACTAGGGTTGCTTCTAAAAGTTAGCAATTAGAGAGAATGCTCTCTCTACGTCTCTATACGCATCCTTTTATGTTCAAACCCATTTTTCAGATAAACTTTCAGAGCAGAGGATATATAGTTTTAAGCTTTTCAAACATAATCCAAAATTATTCTATAAAAGGCTTACTAATATATACTGTTAGCAATAAAAAATAGTGCATAGTTCAAAGCAAATTTTACTCTCCAAGAATGTTGCTGATTTAAAAGCAAGTTTGTTGTAAATTTTACTTTTGTAATTATCTGTGAGTTTAAACCTCTTTTTTTTCTTTTGTCTGTGATACCTTTTTCAGCGTGAGTTGCCAGTTTCTAGCTTGAGCCCCCTTTCTTCTGGATTTTCCCCACAAGGCTGTTCATAGAACATTCTGCTCAAACCAGTAATATTTTCCTCCATGCATAGTTTTGGCTTCCAGTATAGAAGCTGATGAATGTTGGGAAAACCACAGCTGATATCCTGAGTTTGTTTCATTTCATCTCTTAGTTTTAATGATTGATTGACTGCAACGTTGGGAACCCGGCATCTCAGTTTTAGAGGCAATCTGAAAATGCTATGCTGGCTATAGGATCTTGAGCATATCATGAACTTCCTCAAGGGCTGCTTTCCTTGTAATGACTGTGTAGTGATTTCCCCCTGACGGTACTTATGTGTACAGTACCTGGTGTAAAAATTAGGCACTCAGTTTTGAGAACAAAGATTTCCCACTGTCTGTACTATTGCTAATATTAAATACAATGACACTGACCTCCAGGGAAGGCAGGTGTTCTCTTAACTAAACTAAATCAAGGACCCTCTGTGTTCTGTGAAGGGGAGATTCTAATAAAATAAAAAGTAGAGGCTAAAGAGACGACTCAAGAATGAGAGTGCGTCCTGTGCTTGTAGAGAACATCTCTTGCAACTGAGCATAAAATTAAAAGATCAAAGAAACAGCTCAGCAGGTAAGTGTTAACATTGCAGAGGACCCGTGTTCTGGTCCCAGCACCTACACGGTGGCTCAAAGTTATCTGGAACTCCCGTTTCAGATAAACAGATGCCTTCTCTGACCTCCTTGGGCTCCAGGTAAACATGTGATATCCATAAAGGCATTAAAAAAAAAACACTCATAAAAATATATTAAATAATTCTAAAAATTAATAAATCAAATCTTAAAAAGAAAATAAATAATAAAGGAGATTTTAAAATAAATAATAGAGCAAGTTGTCCTCTGGTCTCTCCATGTGCACCATGGCAAGAATACAAACATTCATACATACGTACATACATATACAAAGTCAATAGATAATAATATATAAAAAAATACATACACTGGGAAACGGAACCAGTGAGGATTATATAACTGTTTGGACCTTAAAAAGAGCTTTCTATGAAACTACAGTCTCTTTCTTTTGGGAGAGCTAGGATGATGGCTGACTGCTCAGAGTTGGTAAGGGAAAGATGTGTCAGAAATGATCTGGAGCCAAGGTTTTGATTTCTATCATGTCTGAGATATTACTGTGTAAGATATCCAGTCTTTGGTCTGTGTGTAAATTCAGCTCATACCAACACTGTAGGAAACGTAGAGACCGAAAAACATTCAAATAAACAACAGCAACCATAAAAACACAGGCTTCCAGAAAATAGATCACTGAAATGAGAAGTTACTTTTGATTTATCTTGTGAGATAAGTTATAATATAATGTTCTGTGATGCCTTTATGGCTTTTCTTAAGTAACCCATCAGTTATTATTTGTCTACTAATCTAGTCAGCTATCAAGTGATCACTTGACTGCTATTTCTAGGTAAATAAAAATATATACACAATACTTTTTTAAAGATACATTTTCTTTTTATTTGTGTGTGTGTGTGTGTGAAAGTTGGAGTATATGCAGGTCCCCATTGAGACCAGAAAACAGGTTTAAACTCCTGGAGCTGGAGTGACCGGTGGTTGTGAGTACCACATTGCATGCTGGGAGCCAAACATGGGTCATCCACCATCATCCACAATAGCATTAACTGCTGAGCCATCTCTCCAACTCCAGATATAAACTTTCTTTCTTTATGAACTTTTTTTATTATTTATTGATTTTATATCCTGATTGTAGCCCTCCCTCATCTCTTCCACCTGGTCCCACCTTCCCTTACTCATCTCCTCCTATCCCTTTCCCTTAGTCCACTCAAAGGGGATATAGACATTCTTTTTTTTTTTTTTTTTTTTCAATGCAGTTTATTCAGGAACCTTGAACAATCATCGGACCCTGGGGAAAGCCAGACCACAGCTTAAATAGCCTCTGGGTAGCCAACCCCAGCGTGCCACGTGGGCAATGCAGATAGGTCCACATACATGGAAGCAAGCCAGATCCTCAGCCTTAGCCAAATGTGGAGTTGTTTGTGACAGAGAGCACTCACCATAGGGAAAGTGGAAGGCGGAAACCAGCTCCATCTTTAAGGCGCGGCATTACACAGCTCTCTACAGTTCCCCCTTTTTGTTTTAGACGCATCAGGCAAGAGTAGAGGTCTGATCTCTGATATTAGAAATAAATTGGGACTTTGTACTGATGTTCATTTAGGTGTCATCCACCCAAAGAGCATCAGACCCGTCCGATACCTTTTTCTCAGAGGCGGGACCTGGGGCATCAACCCGCATGCAATCAGACATGCTCTTCTCTGGGTCCAAAGCGGCTGACCCTGAGTGCAGTGCTTAGCCTCGCATCCTGAGCATAACATTTTAGCTTTTTATGGTAGCCAACCATGCTTGGGGAGACTGTCCTGCTTCAATGGCTGTAAAGGCCTGAATGATCATGGCTGCATTACGCTGTTGTGAGACTCTAATCTTGCGTCTACACCACAGGCAAACCAAGGAGACCAACACCAGAAGGCCTGCTAAGGCTCCCATGCCCGCTCATTCCTTCAGATGATTCATGGATGCAGCAATCCATGATGATAATCCTGTGGCTAGTCCTGCGTCCACTCTGGTAGAATTTACTGTGATAATGGCCACTGTCAGCTGCTCCATCGTAGTATCGAATTCTCCAGTCCAATTACCTAAAATATGTCTAGACAATTGTTTAGACAGATTTGCAGCACAGGAAAAATTCTCATGTTGTATGCTAGTGACACAAAGTCCAGCATACTTTCATTGACAGCCCGGTTGAGCCATTTACCATAGGGTAACAATTTGCTCCTGCACGAGGTCAATCCTCTGATTGAACACCATCAAGCCTCCTTTTAGTTGAGCATTAATTCCTTTTTGTACATCTAAGGCATGAGCTACATTGGATAAAAGATTATTCGGGGTCTGAGCAGTCTGCCCAGTATGACTCATGGCTAATGCCACAGTGGTAGCTCCAACAGTCGCCAATGAGATGGCAGTAACAGTGGCGGCAGTAGTTCCAAGATCCCTTTTCTGTCTTAAGAGAGTCATAGCGTGAGGGGCATCAATGGGCACAGGCACCCAGCGAGGCATGCGAGTAACCAGGGCATACCTAAATTCAGTAGCATTCCAGCATTGGGCAAAAAAGCAAGTATCATCACCACAATTACTTGGCTCTATCTGGCTAATAATAAATAAAAATGGGGGATATAAACAAACAGGTGTGGGCTTATAGGAAATATTATGAGAAGCCTTAACCCCCTCGTTGGAACATCTTGCATTAGTTTTAGAACTAGCAGTGGTGGTGTCCGAGGTCTGAGTAGGTTCAGGAGACCATTGCCCCAAGGGGCGAGACATGCTCCATGTAAATTGACTAACTCCATGTTTTGCTCCACTTTTGAAAGTCATTTAAGGTTCTTAAATTATTTTCCCCCTTTTTTTTAAATTTTTCCTCAATTACACTTTATTCATTCTGCATCCCCCTATAAGCTCCTCCCTCCTCCCCTCCCAATCCTACCCTCCCTCCTTTCTCTGCATGCACGCCACTCCCCAAGTCCACTGATAGGGGAGATTCTCCTCTCCTTTCTGATCTTAGTCCATCAGTTCACATCAAAAGTGGCTGCATTGTCCTCTACTATGGCCTGGTAAGGCTGCTCCACCCCCCCCCAGGGGGAGGTGATCAAAGAGCAGGCCAATCAGATTATGTAAGAGGCAGTCCCTCTTCACATTACTATGTAACCCAATTGGACTCTGAACTGCCCTGGGCTACATCTGTGCAGGGGTTCTGGGTTATCTCCAAGAATAGACCTTGGTTGGAGTATGAGTCTCTGGGAAGTTCCCTGTGTTCAAATTTTCTTGTTCTGTTGCTCTCCTTGTGGAGACCCTGTCCTCTCCAGCTCTTACTATTTCACAGTTCTTACATAAAATTCCATTCACTCTGCCCAACACTTGCCCATCAGGCTCAGCATCTGCTTTCATAGTCTGTAGGGCAGAGGCTTTCAGAGGCTATCTGTGGTAGGTTCCTAGGTTGTTTCCTGTTTTCTTCTTCTTCTGATGTCCATCCTCTTTGCCTTTCCGGATGGGGAATTGGACATTTTAGTTAGGGTCCTCTCTCTTGCTTAGTTTCTTTAGATGCACAGGTTATAGTGGGTTTGTCCTATGTTGTATGTCTATATGAGTGAGTATATACCATGTGTGTCTTTTTGCTTCTGGGACAACTCACTCAGGATGATCCTTTCCAGATCCCACCATTTACCTGCAAATTTCATGATTTCCTTATTTTTCATAGCTGAGTAATTTTCCATTGTGTAGATGTACCACAATTTCTGCATCCATTCTTCAGTTGAGGGGCATCTGGGTTGTTTCCAGCTTCTGGCTATTACAAATAAAGCTGCTACAAACATGGTTGAGCAAATGTCCTTTTTGTGTACTTGAGCCTCTTTTGGATATATGCCTAGGAGTGGTATGGCTGGATCATGGGGAAGCACTATTCCTAGTTGTCTGAGAAAGCGCCAGATTGATTTCCAGAGTGGTTGTACAAATTTACATTCCCACCAGCAGTGGAGAAGGGTTCCCCTTTCTCCACAACCTCTCCAGCATGTGTTGTCACTTGAGTTTTTGATCTTGGCCATTCTCATGGGTGTAAGGTGAAATCTCAGGGTTGTTTTGATTTGCATTTCCCTAATGGCTAGTGAGGTTGAGCATTTCTTTAAGTGCTTCTCTGCCATTCGATATTCCTCTACAGAGAATTCTCTGTTTAGCTCTGTTCCCCATTTTTTAATTGGATTACTCGGTTTGCTGCTTTCCAGCTTCTTTAGTTCTTTATATATACTGGATATGAGTCCTCTGTCAGATAAAGGGTTGGTGAAGATTCTTTCCCAATCTGTAGGCAGTCGCTTTGTTTTGGTGATGGTCTTCTTTGCTTTGCAGAAGCTTTTCAGTTTCATGAGGTCCCATTTATTGATTGTTGCTCTTAGAGCCTGTGCTGTTGGTGTTCTGTTCAGGAAGTTGTCTCCTGTACCAATGAGTTCTAGGGTATTCCCCACTTTTTTTTCTAGCTGATTTAATGTGTCTGGTTTTATGTTGAGGTCTTTGATCCACTTGGACTTCAGTTTTGTGCAGGGTGATAAGTATGGATCTATTTTCATTTTTCTACATGTAGACATCCAGTTGGACCAGCACCATTTGTTGAAGATGCTATCTTTTTTCCATTGTATGGTTTTGGCGCCTTTGTCAAAGATCAGGTGTCCATAAGTGTGTGGGTTTATTTCTGGGTCCTCTGTTCGGTTCCATTGATCCACTATTCTGGATCAATGCCAGTTATTATGCCAGTACTATGCAGTTTTTAAAACTGTTGCTCTATAGTACAACTTAAGATCAAGGATGGAGGTACCTCCAGAAGATCTTTTATTGTAGAGGATTGTTTTAGCAATTCTGGGTTTCTTGTTATTCCATATGAAGTTGAGAATTTTTCTTTCCAGGTCTGTAAAGAATTGTGTTGGTAATTTGATGGGCATTGCATTAAATCTGTAGATTGCTTTTGGTAAAATGGCCATTTTAACTATGTTAATCCTGCCAAGCCATGAACATGGGAGATCTTTCCATCTTCTCATATCTTCTTCTAATTCTTTCTTCAGAGATTTGAAATTTTTTTCATAGAAGTCTTTGACTTCCTTGGTTAGGGTTACTCCGAGGTACCTTATGTCATTTGTGGCTATTGTGAAGGGTGTTGTTTCCCTAATTTCTTTCTCAGCCCTTTTGTCTTTTGTATATAGGAGGGCTACTGATTTTTTTGAGTTAATTTTGTATCCGGCCACTTTGCTGAAGGTGTTTATCAGCTGTAGGAGTTCCCTGGTAGAGTTTTTGGGGTCACTCACGTATACTATCATATCATCTGCAAATAGTGATAATTTGACTTCTTCCTTTCCAATTTGTATCCCCTTGATCTCCTTCAACTATCTTATTGCTCTAGCAAGGACTTCCAGCTCTATGTTGAAGAGATATGGAGAGAGTGGGCAGCCTTGTCTTGTCCCTGATTTCAGTGGGATTGCTTTAAGTTTCTCTCCATTCAGTTTGATGTTGGCTATAGGTTTGCTGTATATCGCCTTTACTATGTTTAGATATGTGCCTTGTATACCTGATCTCTCCAATACTTTAAACATGAATGGATGTTGGATTTTGTCAAATGCTTTTTCAGCAACTAGGGAGATTATCATGTGGTTTTTTTCTTTCAGTTTGTTAATATGGTGGATCACATTGATGGATTTCCGTATATTGAACCACCCCTGCATACCTGGGATGAAGCCTACTTGGTCATGGTGGATGATATCTTTGATGTGTTCTTGTATTCGGTTTGCGAGTATTTTGTTGAGTATTTTTGCATCAATGTTCATAAGGGAAATTGGCCTTAAGTTCTCTTTTTTGGTTGAGTCTTTGTGAGGTTTAGGTACCAAGGTGACTGTAGCTTCATAGAATGAGTTTGGTAATGTTGCTTCTGTTTCGATTTTGTGGAATAGTTTGAAGAGAACTGGAGTTAGCTCTTTTTTGAATGTTTGGTAGAATTCTGCGCTGAAACCATCAGGTCCTGGGCTTTTTTTGGATGGGAGACTTTTGATGACTGCTTCTATTTCCTTGGGAGATATAGGACTATTTAATTGATTTACCTGGTCCTGATTTAGCTTTCGTAAGTGGAATCGATCAAGAAAATTGTCCATTTCATTTAAATTTTCAATTTTTGTTGCATATAGACTTTTGAAGTAAGTCTTAATGATTGCTTGGATTTCCTCAGTGTCTGTAGTTATGTCCCCCTTTTCATTTCTGATTTTGTTGATTTGGATGGTGTCTCGCTGCCTTTTAGTTAGCTTGGCTAAGGGTTTGTCTAATCTTGTTGATTTTCTCAAAGAACCAGCTCTTGGTTTCATTGATTCTTTGAATTGTTTTATTTGTTTCTAATTGATTGATTTCAGCCCTGAGTTTGATTATTTCCAGCCGTCTGCTCCTTCTTAGTGTGTCTGCTTCTTCTTTTTCTAGGGTTTTTAAGTGAGCCATTAAGTTGCTTGAATGCGCTGTCTCAAATTTCTTCTTGAAGGCACTTAGTGCTATGAACTTTCCTCTTAGCACTGCTTTCATTGTGTCCCACAAGTTTGGGTATGTTGTGTCTTCATTTTCATTGAGTTCTAGGAAGATTTTAATTTCTTTCTTTATTTCTTCCCTGACCCAGCTGTCTTTTAGTAGCAAGTTGTTCAGTTTCCATGTATGTGTAGGCTTTTTACTATTTTTGTTGTTACTGAGGTCCAGCTTTATTCCATGGTGATCAGACAGGATACAAGGGATTATTTCAATCTTCTTGTATCTATTGAGGCTTGCTTTGTGACCAACTATGTGGTCTATTTTGGAGAAGGTTCCATGAGGTGCTGAGAAGAAGGTAAATTCTTTTGTGTTTGGGTGTAAGGTTCTGTAAATGTCTGTTAGGTCCATTTGATTCATGACCTCTGTTAGAGATATTGTTTCTTTGTTTAATTTCTGTTTAGTTGAGCTGTCCTTTGTTGAGAGTGGGGTGTTGAAGTCTCCCACTATTAGTGTGTGGGGATCTATGTGTGGTTTAAGTTTTATCAATGTTTCTTTCACAAATGTGGGTGCCCTTGTATTTGGGGCATAGATGTTCAGGATTGTGATGTCTTCTTGGTGGAATTTTCCCTTGATGAGTATAAAGTGTCCTTCCCCATCTCTTTTGATTAATTTTGGTTGAAAGACTATTTTATCAGATATTAGAATGGCTACTCCTGCTTGCTTCTTGCGTCCATTTGCTTGAAAAGCCGTCTTCCATCCCTTTACCCTCAGGTAATGTCTATCTTTGTGACTTAGGTGTGTTTCCTGTATACAACAGATTGCTGAGTTTTGTTTACGCATCCATTCTGTTAGTCTGTGTCTTTTTATTGGAGAATTAAGTCCATTGATATTGAGAGAGATTAATGACCAGTGGCTGTTAGATCCTTTGAATTTGATGTTGGCTGTGGTCATACGGTTGTGTGCTTGGTTGCTTTTTGTTTTACTGTAGTGGGGTTATTTATTTTCTGTGTTTTCTTGAATGTAGCTAGCTTTCTTGGGTTGTATTTTCCCTTCCAGTGTCTTCTGTAATGCTGGATTTGTTTGTAGGTATTGTTGAAATTTGTTTTTGTCATTGAATATCTTGTTTTCTCCGTCTACGAGGACTGAGAGTCTTGCAGGGTATAGTAGCCTGGGCTGACATCTGTGTTCTCTTAGGGTCTGCATGATATCAGTCCAGGCCCTTCTGGCTTTCATAGTCTCTGTTGAAAAGTCAGGTGTGATTCTAATGGGTTTGCCATTATATGTTACTTGGCCTTTTTCTCTTGCAGCTCTTAGTATTTTTTCTTTGTTCTGTATACTTACGGTTTTGATTATTATGTGGCGGGAAGATTTTCTTTTCTGGTCTGATTTATTGGGTGTTCTATAGGCCTCTTGTATTCTTATTGGTCTCTCCTTTAAGTTGGGGAAATTTTCTTCAATGATTTTGTTGAAGATATTTTCTGGGCCTTGGTGCAGGGAATCTTCTTTTTCCTCTATTCCTATTATTCTTAGGTTTTGTCTTTTTATGTTGTCTTGAATTTCTTGGACGGTCTGTGTCAGGAATTTTTTTAGATTTAACATTTTCTTTGACAGATACATCTATTTCTTCCATTGTATCTTCCACACCTGAGATTCTTTCTTCCATTTCTTGTATCCTATTGGTTATGCTAACCTCTGTAGTTCCTGCTTTCTTCCCTAAGTTCTTTCTCTCCACAATTTCTTCCATTTGTGTTTTTTTTTTTAATTTTTCCAATTCTATCTTCAGGTCTTGAGCTATTTTGTTGGTTTCCTTCCCCTGTCTGACTGTATTTTCATGTTTTTCCGTCAATTCTTTCAGCTGTTTGTTTGAACAATCCACTGTTTCTTTTATTTCATTCAGTGATTTAAGCATTTCCTCTCTAAAGGCCACAGACTGTTTGGCTGAAGCTTCCCGTATTTCTTCACGGATGGCCATAATCTCCTTGTCTTTAATTTCCTCCATTTCTTTACGGATAGCCATGATCTGTTTGTTTTTATCTTCCTCTAATTCTTTTCGTATTTTATTTTTTCCTCTGTTATCTTCTTCATGAGCATAGATATTAGGTCATCTCCTTGAATTTCATTTATGCTGGGGTGTCTAGGGCTATTTGCCCCTGGATAACTGGGTTCTGGAGATGCCATATTGCTCTGGCTTTTGTTGGTTGGACTTTTACACTGTCCTCTACCCATTGGGCTATCTTAGTTGTTTGAATTTAGTTTCTGGTTGTTCCTGGACTCTTGTAGTGGAGAGAATCCCTTTGGCAGGAAGATGGTTTTTCCTGAAGGAAGCCTTACCAGCTTTTTGGGTATAGTCATTGGATGTCCGGTGTTTTTCAGGAGTTGCTACAGCTCACCTCAGTCCTAGAGACCTGGGTAGTAACTGTGGTCCTGATTAGTCGAGAGGGCTCTCCTCTCACTGGGAGAAGTCCTAGAGACAGTTGCCCTCCTTCTGGGTTTCTTGCTGTAAATTTGGTGATCAGCTGCTGTAACCTGTGTGTCCCGTGGTTTGGTCGATTTTGTTAGGGATAACTGGTTGCCCCTTGGAGCAGTATCTGGGGGGTTGATCTCAGGGTTCCCGGTCTTTTGTAGGTCTGAGGTTGGGGCTCTGTGCCCCAGAACCCAAGAGGTAGTTTGTGGTGGGTGAGTACTGCTCTGGTGTCTTGGGGCACACAGTTCTGCCTGTAAGGTGTATTTGGTACAATTCAGGCCTCTGGGCTGGTGTAGCATGCGCCCGCCTGCTAGTCTGCGAAGCTGAGTTCCCAATCACTCTGTGCTCCATGTTTGGGCCCAGATCTGTGATGGCTGGGCATACTCACCTGTCTGCGATCTGCAGGCTGCTAGACTTTCCCTAGGTGACCCCAGCAGCACGGTTTCTTCCTTCCCTGTGGGGTCCTCTCTTGACAGGGGTTCTCAGTCCCTGTTGTACTGGGGCGCACAGCTTGTCTGTACCGCTGAGCTGAGCGCGCAGATCTCTGCGCGGCAGGAGCTCAGTTGTGTTGGCGGTGGGTACCTGCCGTCCTAGCGACCTTCCGGGGATAGACTGGGTGACCCGTGATCAGTCTGGCAAGTTTGCTTCCCAGTGGGGTCCCCCCGCGGCTGGGACTCCCAGCCTCAGGCACCCTTGTGCTCACGGATTAGCCTGGGAAAGTGATTGGGGCAGGGACGCTTGCGGCTCCAGCCCGGAGACACAAAGCCCGTGTTACCCGGGATTTCTTCTGGGTTCTGGCTGGGTAGCCGTGAGTGGACCCGATCAATACCCACACCGTGGGAGCCTCCCCTCACCTGGGAAACACGATTGATGTAGTTTCAGGGCCCCGAGTTCAGTCTCCTGGTCTCTGCACGGCGAGTGCTGTCCTGCTTCTCAAACGCGGTGCTCTCCCGGCGCCGCCATCTTGGCTCCCCCCGGATATAGACATTCTTAAGTATATCTTTCATGTTTGGAATTAATAAAGAGGTCTGGTGTCCATTGGTGCCTCTCTACTAGGTACTGCTTATTAAATTTTTTTCATGTTATTTTGAAACAGATGCTGTACAATTCTGTAAAAGTAGGGACTTGGTTTAATGTGTTAAATAAAAGGTGCAAGAATTACTGTTAGGTCTAGCAAAAAAAAATACAGAATGTTTGAAGGGTGAAGAAGTCACAGTGGTAGTCAATGTCATTCATCTCTTATAGATCTTAAATCATTGCTGAGAAAGCATGCACCAAGAAGAGGAAATTGTTGGCTATTTAGATAATTGAAGCCCAATTTAATGGATTCCGCTATTAACCAAAATTTAAAGATTTCTTAAGTTGTTTCTCTAAGTTGAACAAAGAATTAATCAAATATATGTTAGTGAGTGAATATTCCTTCTGATTTTATCTTTTCTCTTTCTCAATGTCCAGTCTTGAACAAGGAATAATAGTCAAGTGGGATACTTTTATCCTACAGTGCTTTCAACAGAGTAAAATCTTAAAGTAAAAGAAAAGATCATGGAAACACAAAAATGAGTAAAAGAAAAAATCTAAAACAAGATCACACCAAAGCAGAGTGGAACTTGATTGCACTGGGCTACAGGAGTATGGAGACCTGACTCATGGCGACTTTGGGAAGGGAGGAGCTGGATCAGTTAAGCGCAATGGGAAGGTCTTGAGTTACTTTGGTGAAACTGTACAAAGTACTCCCACTAGTCATCCTCAGAAAGGAAGAGGAGGCAGAAAGTTGCTTGTCACTAAAGATGTGGTGTTCCCGAACAGAAAAGGGAGTCCTCTGATAATGAAAAGTAGGTGAGATGTAGCATTTTCCACATCTTCCTTCTAAATTATAGAAATCTGAACTGGATTACACTTTTCATATATGAGTCATTTACACTAAGTTATACTCAAATTGTACTCAGTGGCTTTTCTGTTTGCTTTGTTTTTAGAGGCAAGGGCTTGCTACCTTAATCCAGGCTGAACGATGAATGTGCTGCCTTAGTCTCGCCAATGCAACTTCAAATATAGATGCCTATGATCCAAATTAGTTCAGTGTCCAAGTGGGTTCCCTAGTAAAGAGAACAGGGAAGGTCTCTGACATGAACTGATTGGCCTGCTCTTTGATCACTTACCCCTGATGGGGGAGCAGCCTTACCAGGCCACAGAGGAAGACAATGCAGCCACTCCTGATGAGACCTAATAGACTAGGATCAAAAGGAAGGGGAGGAGGACCTCTGCTATCATTGGACTGGGGGAGGGGCATGGGTGAAGAAGAGGGAAGGAGGGAGGGTGGGATTGGGAGGTGAGGAGGGAGGGAGCTACAGGGTGGATACAAAGTGAATAAACTGTAATTAATAAAATTTAAAAATTAAAAAAAAACACAAGAGTTCAAAACTTTCAGAGAAACAACAGTCAGGGGTAAAATAAGGGGAATTTGTGATGATGATGATGATGATGATGATGATGTGTGTATGTGTGTGTGTATTACATTCAGCTGCTGAGTCACAGCTAGAAATGTATGGAGGATAAAACAAAGAAACACATACAATGGAAATGTTAAATGGCATTTGCTTGATTTCATATCAAATCAATGCTGTACACCATGTAAAGCTAAGAATATGTAGCAGGCAGGGTTCTAGGCATTTCCTGTTTATAAATAATTTACAGATTAGAATTTTTTTTCTCATTATGAAAAACAAAAACTGTGCCATACATGTTTTACATTAAGAATTTGCCAATAAATTGGGGGAAGGAAGGAATTACACAGTCCATTCTTTTACTAAAACTCTGTGGTTTTACTCCATGAAGCATGAAAACACCAGATTTAATCAAGACCCAGGCTCATGTTGACCCCTGCATGAGACAGGCTACTTAAGGTCTGTAAGGGACATAGGCGCCCTACAATCACATGCAAAAGAACATGAATTATGCATTCTTTGATGAAACAAAAAAATGGCAGATGACTTGGTTATCATTTTTTAAGGAACTAGGAAGCAAGACTAAGTGAAGCTTTGGAACTTGTTTTCAGTTTTCCTTTCATACTTAAACTTCAATTATGGAATATTTCAAACACATAGAAAGATATATATATATATATATATATATATATATATATTCATTAGATAGATAGATAGATAGATAGATAGATAGATAGATAGATAGATAGGAAAAAGAGAATGTGTTCTCTGTAGCTATTACTTAGCTTTAGCTTTATCAATTGTCAATAGTGTCTGATTATTTTTATAAATTTTATCCATCTTTTGAAATGTTCATACATATGTCTCTTGTTTCATACAATGTCTCTTGATCATATCCACCCTTTACACTTCCTTCTACATCCATCACATCTCCCTCCCAACTTCACGTCCTCTTTTTACTATTATCTAATTAACCCCCTGAATTCAATTAATACTGTCAATATGGGCATTGGCGTGGGCATGGGTCATACACACACTCCTAGCAAATGTGAAGTATCCCTCCATCAATCATCAACTTCCCATAGGTCTTCAGCTAGGAGTAAGGCATAGGAATCCTCTCCACAATCCACAGTGGAATTTGTAACTGGCTTCAGTTTGTACAGATCTTGTGTAGGTAACCACAGGTGTCATGAGTTCATGTGTCTACGGCTATGCCAAGCACAAAGGAAAACATTTCGCGCCATTCCTTCCCATTCTCAAGCTCTTACTTTTTTTCCCTCTCTCTCTCCAATGATGTTCCTTGAACCTTGGAGAGGAGAGCTTTTGAAAAATTTCAACCTATAACTACACACATATTTCTGGCACTTTGAACAGCAATGCATCTCTATGTTAACCACTATCTGTTGCAATTAGTTTCTGTGATCAAGACTGAAAGAAGCACACATTTATGTATGTAAATATAAATATTTTAACAGCATAACCATTTTTTTTTTAAAAGACACAACCTCAATAGGTTTTCCCCTAGGGCCTAGCCATTGCTCTGCTGATGATTACAGGACCAGACATGATCATCTTCTGTGAAGCAGGCCTCAAGTCCAATCAAGAGAGCAGTTGGGTATAATCTTGACACTCTTACAACAGTGGACACATCCTGCTTGGTGCATGGTGCTTGCATCACTAATATAGCATGCAGGGTCTTGGTCCTTTAGTCCTTTCTCCTCTAGTAGCTCACACAGCACCTTCCATCAGGAAGAGTTTCCAGTTTAGTTCAAGACTGATTTCTCTGTGGCCTGAAATCGAAGTGTGAGATGTCTTTAGCAACAGTGTTTTTTTCATTTAGTTATGGTGGCCCCATTATTTTAAGATGCATACCTGTACCCCATTTTTTACTCCATCTTACTGTTTTTGCTTATCTGAGAATTTAAAATGTTTTAAGGCATGTAACAAAGCTAGTCATTTACAATGGGATATTATTATATAAGAAATAATATTTAAATAATAATATATAAGAAATAATAAAATTTGAATAAATTTTAATTCAAATTTTATAGCAAATGGAGGAAAAATGCTTATTGTCTTGCTTCTTTTTAAAGTGGCAAAAATTAAAAATGTTAGGGATGGTCCTGAGATGAGAAAATTGGAGATCTTTTCCAGTGTTGAAGCCTTCTGAGCATCAAGAAAATGTTTGGACTTAGTCTGTGAATTCCTTTTCTCATTCTCATTTTCTCTGTGAATTCTTTATCAACCTGATAAAGAAGAAGACTCTTGTCCAAACCAGTCTTTATCCTCACATACTTTATATTCCTCTTTACCCTCAAACCCCTGCAATGGGCTTCTGCCATTTTAACCCTCATTCAGAAACATCCTGCTCCGGAAGGTTTAGTTAGAAATTTTCATCCCACTGTTAGAAATAACCTGTGCTGGCTCTGCCAGGCACTGCTTTCGGCATGAAAGATACAGACAGAACTGAGCAAAACTGACTCAAATTAACGTTCTTGTGGGGTGACATGCAAGGGAAAATAAATAAATAATTGAAATATGCTATGGTGAGCATTATGCTGCATGCTAATAACTACGAAAGAATGAAGAAAGAGACAGAAAGAGAAAGAAAAAGAAAAGAAAGAAAGAAAAGAAAGAGAGAGAGACAGAGACAGAGAGAGAGGAGAAAGCTATGAAAAATATGTGCCCCAGAGACAGAAGGGGCTAGGAGTGAAAATAAGGGTAGAATGAAGGTTAGATGGGTGACCAGAGAGATACTCAGTGTGGAGTGTTTTGAAGTTAGGTGAATGGCATTTCAGGTGGAGAAGACTTTAAATTCAAAGCCCTATGGTTGAGTCTGCCTGCTGTTTTAAAAGGAAACTGGAGGAGCTTTGTGTCTAGAGCCCAGGGAAGAACCTGAGTCCTGCTCCGAGGAATATGGGTTTGGAAGTAGCCCTCAAATTGTGAAGGGTTCTGCAAGTCTTTCTGTGACATTGATTTTTTTATTCTGAACAAGACAGGAACCGTCTTTAGAAGGACTAATAACATCTGACTTGTACTTCAACAAACCCACCTGTCTTTTCTGAGATGAAAGGCAGAAGCAAGTGATAGACATAACTCTGCTTAACGGTGAAGGTGGCTTGGATCTGCATATGGGGAGTGGGTCAAAGGGAATTCTGAGTCCCTGGCTGCAGCAGAGAGCAAGAGACAAGAGAGGAGGCAATTCCGTGCTTTGCCTGTGATGGTTAACATTGATTGTAAAGTTAATGGGACTTATAATCACTATGGAAAGAAATCTCTGGGTATGCCTGTGAGGGATTATCTGGATTGGGTCAACTGAGACAAAAAAAACCTACCTAAAATACGGTTGGTTTCATTCCATGGGACTGGACAGAAAGAAAGGTGCAAACTGAGCGCAAATGTCCGTCACTCTCTGCTTCCCGATTGAGCCACAAAATGTCACCAGCTGACTTCTTCCCTCCTGTTCTTTACCTGATCAATCAAACCGTGGGACAGAACAAACGCTTCCTTTCTTCCTTAGGTTGTTTCCTTCCGGTATGTTGTTCAAACAGTGAGACAAGTTAAAGAATACAGATGATTCCATAGTTCTTCTCCGAGGTCCTCAGAAGCTCTCATGGGGAGGCCCCTGGGCGGTGTTAACAATGGTAGGCAACCCCTCAGTGCCCCCCAGACCCTGCTCGGCTCTCTCATCCAACCTCACTGTCTATCTCCTCCATCCAGCCGTCTCTTCCGCTGTGTGTTGCTGTCAGGCGGAGAAGATCTCAGCAGGAACATAACCATGCAGAGTTTACAGACAGGAGAAAAGATCTCTCTCTCTTTGTCATTGGGGATCAACACGGTATTTTGTGGCTTTCTGGATTTTCTCTGAAACCGCCTGAAGTGTTAAAGTTGAAAGAGATCCTAAAGAATATCTTTTCCACCTTTTTGTTTACGCACAGGAACGCTTAGCTCAAATGAATTAAGTGACTGTCCTAAAAGAACAGGAAAGAGGAGAATAAACAGTATGGCCTTTTCAAAAACAAGGAGTAAAGCTATGGACATGAGAGGAGCAATTATGTGAGTAAATGATATGCTTTTAAATCTTAAAAAAGAAAACAAATAACAGAGTACCAAGAGGAAGTTACAAACATATCCTGACAGATACAGGACAGGCAGTATCTTTGACATGCTGGCAGAATAGACCCTTCTTCTCCCTTATTTAGCAGCTCCTCAATCCTACGACTGTCCAAATTTGTAAACATTAAAAAATACTTACACCACTTTTCACTTTTAAAATCATCCAAATGAAATGGTTTCTAAAATAAGTTAACACAATATCAACTTTTTATTTTTTCTTTGTAAATTCAGAGCTCCATAAACCTAATTGACTTTTAAATAAACTAACTTGGAGCAGAAAACAAAATTAAAAGCACTCCTCTGATGTAAATTTTTATCTCATTTGAAGATATTAACTTTCATTTTGTTTCCATTTTCCAAAGTTAAATGATAACACTACGTAATAACAAAAGCTCTATGAAGATAATTTTATTTAGTTTGATTTTTCTCTTCAGGTTTTCTCTTAATGAACTCATAGATATCAGTGTAGCTAGAAATTTAAAAACACCTTTTTCCCTCTAACAGCACATATAAATAAAAATATTTTTAATTTTTTTATATTTGTGTATGTGTATGTATGTGTGTGTGAGAGAGAGATAAAAACAGAGACAGAGAGAGACAGAGATAGAGAGGTGTATGGTGTTTATGTGTGTGTGAATGTAGGCACAGATGCATACATGAAGGTGGTGTCTTCACCTTCAGTTTTTTCCTGTTGATTAATTTATTTAATAACTTTCTATTGTGATTGCAACCATCACTCCTCTCCTCCCAGTCTCACCTGCACACACCCTTCCCCCATTCTTCCCTCCCCTTCTCCTCAGACAGAGAACCCACCCCCACCAGCCACGGGTATCAGCCTGCTCTGGCACATTCAGCTGGAGCAGGACTAAGCATGTCCTCTCCCACTGAGGCCAGACAATGCTGCTCAGTGAGGAGAAGGATGCAAAGGCAGGCAACAGAGTCAGAGACAGCCCTTGCTCAAACTGTTAGGGGACATACATGATGACCAAGCTGCACATCTGCTACATATGTGTAGGGTGCCTATGTCCAGCCCATGCATGCTCTTTTGGTTGGTAGTTCAGTCTTTGTGAACCCCTGTGGGCCCAGTTAACTTTACTCTGTAGGTCTTCTTGTGGTATGCTTGTGCTCCCTCAAGCCTTCCTCCCATTCTCCCACAAGACACCCGAGCTCAGCCTTTTGTTTGGCTGTGGGTCTCTGCATCTGTTTCCATCAGCTCTATGGATGAAGCCTCTCAAGACGACAGTTATATTAGGCTCCTATCTGCAAGCATAGCAAATTATCATTAATAGTGTCAGGGGTTGGCTCTCTCCCACAGGATGGGTCTCAAGTTGGGCCAGTCATTGGTTAGCCATTCCCTCATTCCCTGCTCTGTCTTTATTTCTGCACATCTTGTAAGCAGGGCAAATTTGGGACGGAAGGATCTGTGGGTGGTTTGCTGCTCTCCTTCTTTGTTGGGAGGCCTGCGGGGCAACCACACTTTTGGACACTCCATTCTCCTGTGTCTGCCGTCCATCTTGTCATAACAGGACAGTGATTATAGACACATGTGGCTTCCTATAGGTTGTGCAGATTTGAACTCAGGTCCTCACACTCACCCACTGACTGGACTATTGCTCTAGCCCAGCCTTTTTATCTTTACCATATATGCCTGTAGAACATTTAGAATTATGCAAAATAATAATTTATATTTATTACATGTTAAGAGAAAGATAAATGTGGAAAAAAACCCTTAATTCCTAATGTCTGTCGAATCTCTCAGACATAATGCACTAATATTAAAATGACCCTATCAAAATCAATGCCAAGATTTTCCTTGATGAGAAAACATTAGCTTCTAGACTCAATAAAAGGAGGAGGCGGGTGTTTCTATATTTTTTTAAAAATAAAGTCTGTGTTTCTTTGCTTGATATTTAAAGGAAGTAGGCCACATCCTGTGTGTTAGAGAAGATGCATGCCTCCCCTTGGTTTGTAAAATTATTCTCCTACAGTAGTTACAGCTGTTTGGCTATTTAACAATGAGCAGAGCTGTTTCTGTGGGATATTCTCTCTAAAACCTGGAATAGGAGCTCTGTTCTGAGAGGTAGAGCTGACTGGGAAAGAGGTGTCCCATAGCTGTGAACTGGTTGTTCACACCTTGTGAATTCACCCAACTGTAAAACTCTTCACCGAATATCAGTGGAGAAAATGCATAGGGCCAAAATTCTGAGCTTCTACACAGTGGAAATACCTTCCCCCAAACACTGGAAACTGGTTGAAAACTTTCTGGATCTAAAATAGCACTGTAAAATGAAGGCTATCAAGGGACAGCTATAATTAAGTTCTTTCTCATATGTGAATACATATACACTGTCCAAGTGGCACATTTAAACCATCTCCAAGTCAAATCAACATACTCTAAAAATACAGCCCACATGGCCTGATACCATGAAACATTCTGAAAAAGTCCTGTTGCTGGACCCTTCAAGATACCCTTAGATCTCATCCTAATACCAAAGGCTGTTTGTTTTGTTACAAAACAAAACAAAACAAAAACAACAAAAAACAAAAACAAAAAACCCCCAAAAACTGAAACCAAAAAAGAAACTACCTGAATTCTTTATTCTATTTAGAGTCCAAGTATCTAAGTGTCAATAACTCTATTCTATGATTTATCTTAAAGAGCAAGTATCTAAGTATGTATTTAGAGCCCAAGTATCTAAGTATTAATAAATCTGTTCTATGATTTATCTTAAAAAGCAACAATAAAAAAGGCCAGTTAAACATTATTACAATAGTGAACACTTCTGTTTTTCTTAGGCACTGTAGGTATACTTAGGAAAGCACTAGAAGCATGGATCTTACTTTCAAGATGTTTCACTACAAATTAGATTAGGATGGGAAAAAGCAGACAATTCAGTACAAAAAAAAAATCATATTTATTGTCAAGATTCTAGACTGGCCACAAGGAGTTTTTTTCAAATCAGAATCTCCAGGATGAGCCTAAGGATGTGTATTTTTAGGATCCCAAGGAAGATTCTGTGAGACCAGATTTAGAAGCCACTGGCATGTAGATGCTTTCACTGTCTCTCCAAGTTCCTCAGCCGGGGCAAGCTATGTAGTCTCGGATGGCAGAGTAGTGCATACCCATAATCTTTCACCATGCCTGGTCGAACCCGTACAGTCTAGGGTGACTTCAGTTCTCTTCTTTCTTTCAGCTCTTTTCTCACTCATCAACTATTGATGCTTCCTCCCTGCTCAAATCTGCTCTTTGCTGGTGTTAACCTTCTCCACTCTGCTCGGGGTGACCCCTTGGTCTACATTTACAGCTCTGATCTCTCCAACCTTTCCACCAGGATTTCTTTCACGTCCCAAAACTCAAAATCACCTAAAGCAAACTCATTTTTCTCTACACCGTCTGTCAAAGGAATAGTATATCGCTCTTCACATAGGAATAATATGTGTAAGTGCTATGACTCTTGGATTGGGAGAATGAAAAGAAGTCTCATGACCTAAGCTTAGCAGAATTCTCAGTAGTCCTGCATATAGCCACATGTCTACATAATTACTGAGACTCATTGGTTCTACCTAGTGGATCTGTGATGATCTTTCCCTGAGTTTCATTCAGCAGTCCTATTTCAGACTATAACTGTGTTTTAGTTGCTTTTTTATTGCTGTAATTAAAAAACAAACAAACAAACAAACAGTCCATGACCAAAAGAAATTGAGGAGGAAGGGTGTTATTTCAAATTACAATTCTCAGGTTGCAAACAGGCACTAAGGGAAGTTAGAGCAGGAAACAAAGGCAGGGACTCCAAGAGAAGCCTTAGATGAATGCTGCTTGATCTGCTAAGCCTGCTTTCTTACACTATCCTGCAGAGGAGTAACACCACCTGCAATGGGCTGGGCCTTCCCACATCAATTGTCAATCATGAAAATGCACTACAGGCCTGCCCACCAGACAGTTGTGTGGAAACATTTATTTCCCTAGTTGAGGCTTCTTCTTCCCAGAGGACTCTAGACTGTGTCATTCTGATATAAAAGCAGCCAGCTTGGGACAAATTGCCAGGACACTTCTAACTTGGAGGAAGCTCATCTCTGACTCAAATCTACGCTCTTCTTTAATCTTATCAGGCATGAATTTTAAAATTGACAGCCTAAAACTTTGCAACATTCTAAAGGGTTGGAAAAAATCTGAAACGTGCTATTTTAATTCTATTGTCATTTTCATTCTGTATGAAGTTGAAGGCTTAGAACACTATAGAGTTTTATGAACTCTGATAATAAGGAACTTTGACAGTTATTCTAACATAATTATTCGTTAGTAAAAAAAAAGGGAAGAAGGGTATTTACACATATTTGCATATTGTTCATAAGCATTTTAAAAAATCATTTGTCAGTGGCTGTAATAACCAGTTTCATTCAGTAATCTTTTCTGGTGCCTAACAAGCTAATAGAATATTACTATTTTATTTACTGTCTTCAAAGTAAAATATCAGTCATTTCTCCTAATGTGAAAAATATTATTTCCTATTTTGTTTTGCAAGTATAATTTTTACTATGCAAGCTGGTATATTAAACATAAGTACATTATGTCATAAGCAACAGTTGAATATTTAGAGGATTTTTTCCTCCACTTTATTATGTTTTGAAGGGGAAATTTATCCTTAATTCAGATCTGATTTTTCCTCTGAAGAAGAGTGGTACCTTACACGTCCTCTTCCTTTCTTTGTTTAATAGAGGAGAAGATATTTTTGCAGGTTGACGTGGTTAATGATGCAAGCATGAGTACAAATTTTCTTCCTTAGAAGAGTCTTCATATTTAACCCTCCACTGTATTCTTCTGTGTATTGCTCACAATCACATGAAATTCACAGGATGAAGTAAATAAATGGTCTCAGCAATTAGAAGTTATTTCCCAAACAATAAATACATCTTAATATCATTTATGTGGGAATCTCCTCAAACGACAACTCCACTGCTTGCTCATGTTTCAACTATGCAAATTGTGCACACACTATCCCAACAGCCTGTCAGTCACCTTGTATTCTAAAATATTTCAAGCAATTGCCACACTTCAAGAAAGTGAGGAGTGAGGAGCATAAGGACGTTAGATAGTTTGTTTCCTCTTCAGGTTTCCCTCATGACCCTTTGCCAGCAAAACTGGCAGTGCAATTGTCACCTGGTGGTTTATTGGAGGAATACTGTGTTGAATTCTTTGAAAACTTCACATATCTCACATGAAATCCTGCAAAGTAGTCATTCACAAGTGATACAGGTTATCCAGTGTGTGGAAGAAAATGGGAACATCATCACCAGGGGCTGGACTTGTGGTTTTAATTTCTTTTTTTTTTTTTTCATTGAGAAAATGAACAGTTGTATTTGAAAATGAAGAGTAGAGTAGTGATTTGAATAACTTCAAAAATGAAAAGGAAAGGAACAACTCGAGGCATGTTAGTTTTATTAACGTATTATTCTTTTATGGTTTGTAAAAAGAATCATATAAGTTCAGAGAAAGAGAGAGGGAGATTGCATATATCTTTTTCCAACTTCAATTCAGGGACTTTGGGGTTAAATTTATAGCTCAGAATCTGATAGGTAGCATAATTATTCTCCCCAAATCAGCAAATGCTACCAGTCAGGTTGTTTCTTAGCTTCATAGATCGCTGTAAAATATTAAGTAGCACATCTCTGCCAAAACAGAAATCTTTCCCCCTCAAGCTTACATGACACTTACAGGAGTGCTCACATTATTGGAAATATAATTGCAAGTCGCTTAATTAAGGTTTGGCTTCTTAATAGCTTCATTCCCAGTTTCTGTCCCAGAGGGTGGCAGCATGGTACAGTAGAAAGTACCTGGGGCTTTGTATTCAAAGGTGTTATAAATCCTACTCTGTCCTCTTTGCTTTTTTGACCTTGGGAAAAAATATCACTGAGGATCTCCTTGCAGAGGCTTTCTCTCTGGAATGGGGATTGTGTGCCATTGTGAAGATAAAATGAGACAATCAGGGAGAGCACACAGCTCTGTCTGACCCAGACACGGGTTGATTCAATGGGATGACTTATCCACTATCACAAACTGATGGATTCAGTATGGTAAAGTCCTCAAGAAATGTTTTTGCTTAATTTCATTAAACCCAAACCTATAAGCTGTGCTGACCCTTAATAAAGCTTCATGGCTTAGAAAGTTCATTGGCAGCCAAGATTAGCTTTCCTGAATAATAGACTTCAATCAGACCTTTCTCTAGCCTCCTCTCATCATATCTCCTGGACTGTGAGTAGAATGGTTAACTATTTCTTTTCTCTATTTTCTTTCTACCAAGTCTTCGTTCTTTGTCTTTCCCTTCAACTCTAGATCCATGTAGACTCTGGAGCCTTAGGGAAAATTTACTATTTACCTAAGTTTACATTCTCTATAAGAGCTGCTTTGGAAGATCAAGAAGCCAAGCCTTATTTCCTGAGACCTATTAAATGCCAGGTTCTGTGCTATCAATTTCATCTTTACATTTATTTTTCACAAAGCATGTGAGCTATTAAAATATTACATTCTCTATTTTGGAGATAAGGAAGTGAATGTTCAGGAGCATTAAGCTGTCTTGTGTAGAGTCATACATTCAGCCTGTGGTGGAAGCACAGAGTCAGAGATCTGCCCTTGTTTGCTCCAGTAGTCGGTCACCAGAGGAAATATGCTCAAATAATTCTGTCCCTTTACGTAGAGATGCGTTAGGAAATAGTTAAGAAGTTCTAGAATTTATTTTTAATGCTGCTTTTGAGGAATGTTTTTATTTTATGAAATAGCACAAGCCATCAAAATCAGAGGAAAAGTATCCCTTCCTAGAGCGACAATTACTGATTTACATGGTGAATTCTATTGAATGTTGATGGTTTCTATGAGGTAAGTCAAGAATAGTGATTCTGAATGAGGAGTGGTTAAAGCATAAGGAAAAGGAAAGCAGAAAGTGTAGAAAACACATTTCGATTATGAAATCTGGTCTCAGCTCAGCTCCTAGGAAACTTTGTCTCATAGAGCAGGAAACGCCACATTTGCCCCACTCAGATTTAGCTGATTGTGTTCGCAAGCTAATGAAAAGGAGGGGTTATAGAAAAGCATCATCCTGTAGAGCAAAGAGGAGAGCCTAAGTCTGCCCGGTGTGATCAGAATTCGACAGCTCAGGATGACAGTAGACAGCATTTCCATAAAGGACTGATATCAACAATGAAATGCATTTCTACCCACTGGATAGAAATTCCATTTTGTGCTTTTGCTTCCATGGTCAAGTGAAACATGTCTCAAGTAGAATTTTAATACATACTGAATTTACCTTCTGAAGACTTGGAAATTATCTTAGGGGGATGCTCCATATGCAGTCTTCTTCACCGTGGAGTTTTGTGTATTTGTTTTGTTTTGTTTTTCATGTAGCACTGGGGATTGAATGTAGCTCCTGCACATGCTAGTTAAGCCTGCTACAGCTCAGTAATATCTGTGGCCATAGTCTATTGTTAACTTGTGATACCCAGTGAGTTACTTTAAGAGGAGGACATTATCCCCTGAGGAACTATTATGTTCAAGGTCTATTCCTGAGAGTTATTAATGGAAAAAAAAATACTCATGCATAAGTAAGCATTTCACATTTTTACTTTATGTACTGAAAGGTATGTATATATATAGGCTTTTTTACAAGACCACCCATTAGAACATGAAAGTGTATTTTATATCAAGGAACTTGGATCAGAACATACAAATTCATGAGCTGAAGGCCAATAAAATAAAATATTATAGCAATGATCATGGAAGCTAGCATTGGCTGCATGATATGTTACATGACATGTGCTACAGTGATAGGAGGGGCATGATAATGGCGATAGAGCTAACAGTGGCAAAGTAAATGATGGCAGTGATGATGACTGTAGTACCAGCAGTAGTTATAATGGCAATGAGGGAAGTAATCATGAAGGATAACAGTGATAACTCTGACGTGATGGTGGTGGTGGTCTTGATGGTTATGTTGGTGATGGAAGCAGTGATATATATTAGTTGTCACAGTTAGCATCTCAAAACTCAGTTTCACTGATAGCATCACTGATTTTTCTTAAAGATTTATTTATTATGTATACAATGTTCTGTCAGCATATGCACATGCACCCCAGATGAAGACAGCAGATCTCATTATAGATGGTTGTGAGCCACCAGATAGTTGCTGGGAATTGAACTCAGGACCTTTGGAAGAGCAGCCAGTGCTCTTAACCTCTGAGCTATCTCTCTAGCCCTGCATCACTGTTTCTAAGATGAGCAATTTTTCTAGTGCTACCCCAATCAGAAATGCTGAAGTCAGAGTTGCGAAATTGCTGAGTCTTTGCCACTGTAACAGACTAAAAGGCTTTTCTTAAGGCACCTGCTTTGGCTTTAGGACAAAAGAAAATCCCAAAGCATGAATTCCCTGCATTTTGCTCTTCTTGCTTAGAATGGAGTAATCAAACCACTCCCTGTGCTAATTATGAGTACAAGCGCGCACACACACACACACACACACACACACACACACACATACAACTATCGTCAAGCAAAGCAGCATAATTTTGACAGTGACTGAAAATGCATTAATTTAACATAAAGAATCAAAAAGAAGTGAGTTGTTTCTGATGAAAATTGCCATATAGCCTATGAGAAAAAAAAAGAAGAATTTATCATAGTTGCACCTCCCCCCCCCCCCGGCATCTTAACACAGACCTTGTAGTCTACACTGACACAAACCATCCATGGTAGGATTACCCATTCAGATCAATTCATTTAATTGAAAAAAAAAAAAGAAGAAGATGGGTTTCATGACCTTGTCTATGTTTTCAAAACATTATAGGACTTATTCTCAGGCAAAATTTATGTTCTTGTTGTCAGAGAAGATCTATAATGTTTTGACTTCACACAAACAGATTATCATTCTATACTCAAAATGCACTTAACAGAAAACTGCCACATATGTAAAAGAAGTTGTATTTGCTAGTAAATTATATTAGATTATGTGGAGATGTTCTATAGAAACACTGAAATCATTTAACAGAGAAAAGACAGTACTTTATAAGTGCAATCGATTTAAAAACAAAGAATTAGCATTTAGCTTATTGCTAAGATACAAGTATTGGCTTTTTTATAAAGCATGTAATTTCTCACTTTTGCCTTTGAAAAGCATACACTATGACCTAATAATGAATCAATACGAGTTGTTCATAATTAGTTATATGGTAGTTGGTGGTGTTCCTGATTTGATTGGTAGTAGCATAGCTCTGTATTCTAGTTTGTTTTTTGATGCCATCACAAAACAGAGACAAAAGCAACTTGGGAAAAAAAAAGGATTTGTTTCAGCTAAAAGTTTGCAGTTTATCAAGGAAGCCAAATCAGGAACTCAAGACAGGAATCCATAGTCAGAAACAGAAGCAGAGCCTGTGGAGGGATGCTACCTACTGGCTCGCCTCCCCTGGCTTGCTCAGCTGGCTTTCTTATACAGCCCAGGTTTGCATGGTCAGAAGTGACACAGTGTTCTAGGCCCTCTATATCAACTAACAAGAAAATGCCTCACAGACGCGGCCAGAGGACAATCTAATGGAGGCGATTCCTAAACAGAGGTACACATCTGAATGTGTCAAGTTGACAACTGATGCCAAGACACTCAATTAATATAATGGAGAGCTATATTTTATAGTGCTGTACAGAGTCAATGGTACCATTCGACCAATTTCAAACTGTCTTTGGGAAAATGCAGAAATTTTCTCTCTCTTGTAAATACAACAATGATAGCAAGAGATGATTATATTTTATATCAGTTTATAAAAGCTGCAGAGACTGTATTAAATTCCAAGCATAGTTTGTCATTTAAGCCACATGGTGAAACTCTAAGGCAGGTCTGGGAACTTCAGCCCAGAGCCTGGATGGCTTGCTTTTGGTCACAAAGCTCAAAAATAACAACCCCGTCAAAGCCAGTCTAGCTGTTAATAATGAGCCTTTGGTGGGTGGGTGACAGAGTAGAAGGCAAAGCGAATACAGCACGGGTGCCCTGAGACTCTAAGTTTCTGGAAGATTAAAACAGGAAGTTGATCACATTGCACAGCCTGTGGTCGAGCCGTGAAGAAGAAACTGCCCTTTCTTAGTTCTTGTATCACTGGCAAATCATGCAATTTCTCCAAAAGCCATTTTCTCAATGGGTGAGTGGTGGTAACAGTACTTCATGGAGCTATCTGGAGAATTAAATAGTTAAATCTCAGGGCTAGAGAGATGGCTCAGCACTTTAAGAGCCTGCCCTTAGTGTTCTCCCTGATGACCCAACTGCAGTTTGGTTCACATAACCCATGTGTTGGCTCACCATCATCTGCACGCTCAGTCTCAGGAACTCAGAACTCTTCTGACCTCCACAGGCCCGACATGCATGTGGCAAGGTACTTTATACGCATGAGATAAAAATAAAATTTTAAAAAGTTAAATGTCTTTGCACTTGTAAGAGAACATTTGGTATCACCCTGACTGCTTAGGTCACAGTAGTCTGCAGTATGCGACAAATTCAGACTGCAGGAGAGGAGAGGAATGGATTAGATGCTGTGCGAGCAGGAAGTTCTTGAAGAATAAAGACAGATGGGAAGAAAAGAAGGGGTGTTAGTGCATGGGGCACACCTGTACTCGAGCCCCAGTGGAACTTAGCAACGATAGGCAAGCATAGCTCTCCTGGCCTTAAGGAAGAAGGAAATTGCATACAGTATTTATTGTCTCTATCTTAATATTTATGATGCAAATTAAGCACATTCACTTTATTTTATTTTGAAAAGTCTTCTCAGCCGTCGCAGAAATGCTTACTTAAGTGCAAAAAGCAAGTCTTTCATTTAACTTACAAAGGATCTTGAGTATCTAATTTGTACCTTTCTTTCTAAGCCCAGTTCTCCTCAGTATTGCTTAGCTTTCCTTTGACTTTTGGTAGCCTATGTATTTCTTAAGAATAGAATTCAAAATCAGATCTGTATCTTCCAGGAAGTAGTCACTCCTTGGGATGTCTGCATTTCAACGTGACATTCACAGTCCATGAAGATACAGTCCTCTAGGATACTCGTCAGGTTCTGTGACATTTGCTTCTGAAGAGCTTCCGGAATCTTCAGTCTCCCTTCTACCACAGACCTAATCTTCTCAAGCATTTCCTCTGAACAACTGTGTCTTTGGCAAACTTCGCTACGTCTGCCCTTCTGTGAGCTTCTCTGTAGACCTTCACCCAGAGCTGCCTAAAACTAAATGTGGACACATGTCCACATGAATGCAGCTACGGTGAACTTGGGAGATCAGACTATCCAACCTAGTCTTTCCTGGTGTGGCCAAAGAATCTACAGAAAATACACTGTTCTGTTTGGTGAGAACATCGTCTCTAATTCTGTTGGTTCTATTGGCTGAATTCTATTGGTTCAGCCCAAGCATCCTCTAAGATAGCCTCTGAGTGGTCTTTGCCCAAGGCCTCCTCTCCAGAAAAGAGTGATTCTCCAGTTTGACTGCACTGTAACCAGCTTAAGAGTCAGGGCTCTTAGTCTTGTCTCCAGTTATTCTGATTTTATTAATCTACAGGTAATTCTAGCACATCTGTGGTCCTGAACCCTAACAAAACCAGCACTGTAATCATTACCTAAGACAGTCATAAAACATTGGTATCCCTAGGGGTCTCAAGCTACATGTAGACCCAGTGGGTTTATTCTCTTGGGTTTGTGTTAATTTAGAAACTTGTGAAATACTGCTATAATCTGCCTTTTACGTTGGTGTCAAAGGAATTGTAGCATATAAAGACTACTGGGAAAAGCTTTGTAACTAACTTGCCATGGCATTACAGGAGAAGTGCAAGGCACCTCCAGCCTGCTCCAGCCTGTGCTTGGAAGCGCTGAAGCCCTCTGCAGTATAACCATTCCATGTTGCACAAGTCTCCATGTTTGCTGCCCTCCCCGGTACCTGTAATCATGTTACCCTTCCCTCAGCTAGATAATTACTGCATTCAAGAACTCAGTTCAAGTCCTACCCATCCTGTTTTTACTGTTCTTTCTGCCACTAAGGAGAATTTTCTTCCTCTTCTGAGTTTCCATTGTACCTTGTACCATGTGCTGCTAAATCTATTTTATACTCACGGTGCCCATAGAAGTCATAGAGTCTGAGAAGTCAGACTCTATTTGTCTCATACCCTTCTGGGCTTAGCTTTGTGCCCTCTACAAAGGATATCCCCAATGACTATTGTTTAAATAAGTGAGCACACAAGTGGAGATTTATTTCACCATATTTCAGCAATTTAGAAGTAATAGGAGATGTTTGAGGACATTGGCTCTAGTTAGTTGCTATAATATGTATTTTTATTTTTGAGTTACCTTCTTATTGGTAAGCTTTAATAGGCCTCTTTAAATCAAGGTCCTTTGACTTTAATCAAAGAACAAGAAGACCAGATAAATAGCTTTTAAAACACCAAGGAGCTTAAGTGTTGTTGTGCAGAATGCTTTGTGCTAAACTCCACATGCTATGGAATATAACACAGAATGGCCCTTTTTCTCCAACATTGGCAGCATCATGTATAATAAACTCAAGGAAAGTGCCTCTATTGTCAAAGAAAAAAAAATTTAAAAGTGAGAATAAAAACAAAACAAAACAAAAAAACCAGCAAAGCCAAAATGTGAGTAAATTTGGAAATAAAGCACCTAATGCTAAGGGAAGGAAAAGATTAAACTAGCAAATGTGGTTCAAAGAGACTATCAGCTCAAATCTTTTCATGTTTTCATCCTACAAAATTCTCGGTCTTCCTAAATTTGTCTAAGCTGGCTTATTCTTCTGCAAAAAGATATTTTTTACCGTCCAATGTTTGGATGCCAATTTTTGTAGCACAAACTAAAGTTAATTTTGTAGCCAGTTAGCATATAATTTATTTGAAAAAGCTTAAATTGGGTATTTTCATGCAAGGTAACACTTTTAAAATCCAAAGCGGTGAATAGTTGTTACACATTTTCTGTCTGGTCTAAATAGTGTTTGTGGAGGGGACTGTGTGCATTCTGGCTTGATGGCTCTGTCAAACCAGCAATCTACCTTTCCTCTGACTTCATTCTTGAGGGAGAGAGAGGTGGTCGGTGTGAGGAAGTTTTGTTTGTTTGTTTATGGACTGTAGGGAGGGGGGAGGGCAGCCAGCTCTTTCCTGATTGTTATGAGGAATCTTGGCAGACACCCCTATGCCAAAAGATGGCCAGACAATAAGACTACACAACACATTTCTTCAATCATAGTTTCATGGGACAAGGAAATCTTTAGCTTCGAGACCCAAACCCCAGTAAAATGGGAATGCCTACCCTTTGGTTTAATAAAACATGGACAACCATGTAGAAATAGGACCAGCCAAACAAGGTTTGAGCTAAGGCTGAATGTAGAACCCAGAAAAACCATCTGTTGGAGTCTCTATGGCCTTTCTCTGTAGTGTGTCTTCTTGTGGCTGTGAGGCAAGACTTTTGAAATGGAACAGACAGCAAAGGGTGAAGATGACAGTAAAATAATAAATATACTGGTTTCTATGTCTTCTTCTGAGGAAAAGAAATTACAGTTCCTAGTTGCTAGTTTTTGGGGGGAGGGGAGGTTGAAGGGGTGTGTACAAGAGAAGGTGGCAGGAGAAAGACAGTAACAGCAGAGGCTTTGCTTCTAAGACCTTGCATTCTGAGACCTAACCTATTGTCATTGCTGTCAGGATAATGAGGTTCTATAGCACGTCTAACATTTTCCTCTTATGCTGAGCCATCAGGATCTTGAAATTAAAAACAAATGGATAAGACTTGCAATACAGTTCAGTAGCAGGGTATTTTCCTAAAATGTATGAGGCTGACTTGATCCATAGCACCTCAAAAATATTTATTTATTTTTAAATGCAAGCATAGACCAACAAAGGTCCAATAGAAATTCCGATGTTCCCCACTGTCATTCTCATCCTCACTTCCCTAACTACTTTTTATCTAAAACAGTTCATAAATATCATCTTGTCTTTCCTTACAGTGCCACTAAAAGCAGATGACATATCTTTCCTATTTAGTGGTAGGATCCCCATTGTCTATCAAGAGTGCCAAAGCAGAGAACCAGTTGAAGGAAGCTTGCCTGATAGATCCTGGGCCAGTATCTACATACTTATCCCCACTCTGTTAGTGAGCGTGGGTTTGTCTCTTGTTTCTGAGTCTCAGGCACTGAATAGACTAGCATCTTCCCTCCCAGACTTCTGGATCAGGGATGGAGAAGGGAGGAGGAGGCCCTCTACCATTGCTCTGTTTGCTCCTCATAGACATTGAGAAACTGAGGCAGAGGAGGCAGAAGTTATTTGCCTAAGAGCTAAGTTACCTGATATGGGACCTAGTTGCACAATAGGAAACAATTAATTCTATGAGTTTTGTCATTTTCCCTCCTTTACGTTATTATTATCTTTTATAATGGCCCTTAACTTCAGGATATGTTAACTGGATTTCAAAGAACAAGGCAATTAGGAAAAGTGTGTAATAGTAAAATTAGTGACTCTTCGACCCTCGGCAGAAAAAGAAGCAGTGAATCTCACAAATTTAAAGGAATTGTTCAGTTGGGTGATGCTAAAGGGATGCAGCCTTGTTATTAACATTGAAAAGTTTAATTACATTTCATTATACTATGCTAGCTTCTCTTAATTGCTAAAAGGGGACTATGAAAGGAAAACCAAAAAATGCTTAATCTCTAGGAGCTTTCCCCCCGGCTTTGTAATGTAAATGTGCCCGTGTGGATATTAAAACTCACACATTCCATCCATCTCGCAGGCTTTTAAGGGAAGGGTCACCTGACTTCACCTAGAGCCGCCCCCTCCCTCTCCAGAGGAAATCCAAAAGTGAGAGACAGACAGACTTGGGTATAACCCAGGTTTTCATGCTGTGAGATGTAAATGACCCTGACTGAATGGGAATGGGAATCCAGTGAGGTTGCTAGTGGGGGGTGGGGGAAGAGAAAGCAGGGAGAGAGCGTATGCCAGAGAAGGGGGAGAGAGAGAGAGAGAGAGGAAGAGAGAGAGAGAGAGAGAGAGAGAGAGAGAGAGAGAGAGAGAGAGAGAGGAGAGCTGCATGCTTCATCTTTGAGAGGAGGGAAAACAAAAGACCTCAGGAGCAGTTTTGTGTTGCTGTGTCTGGCTTCAAGAGGAATATTCTAGACATTTATGCTGGCAAGATCAAAGCTCATCTAACACTACTTCTCCCAAGAAGATAATTTTATCGGAGGATGGGTTGGATCAGTACAGGTGGTTTGAGAAGACGCTGACTGAGGACCATGGAAAGGTGGGAGAGGACCCGCGGCTCCTGAGCGTGCTCTGAGCTCAGCTCCAGGTTAGTAAGCTTCAGCGGACGGGCTCCGGCTTCAGGATTTCTCTCTGTCTGTGAGTGTGTGCTTTCTATTTATAGCTTCCATACCCTCCTGTTCCCCAACCCCTGGGTAAGACGGTGCCATATTCCACCAGATGTGAACCTAAACTTGCTTTGACTCTCACTTCGTATCCTGAATGCCTCTCACTGGCTTCCGGAGCTTTTGTTTAATACAGCCAGTACAGAGCCATCATGATGTCTCCTTCTGAGTCACAATGTGTGCTTCTGCCTGAAATTGTCAGGTGGCTGTTTGGAGAATAGTTAGCATTTTGCCCCACCAGGCTGCAAATGCATGTTGAAGGTATTGTGAAATGTAAGCGGCAAATATCTGCTGACTTGGCATTTTGGCTAATGTCAAAATAATTCTCAGATATCTCACTGTATTTGCCTTATCTGAATTCCCCACAATTGAGTTCAGATATTATAAGTTTGAAATGGCACCCCGTCAACAAAGGCACACCCCAGGTATTCCTCCAGCATTGTGCTTTACCTCCTACTGAAGCCAAAGCTTTAAAAATAAATAATCTTAATGTTCTTGGGTTTGGCGAAATAATATAGGTGCGGTAGGATTAAATGAGGTTCAGAACCCTTTTTCCTCCCAAATGAGTGGGTACAGATGTGTGTAAATCAAATACATAATTTCCCTCACTTCTGGCTTTGCAGATAGTGTCTTTTGTTCCAGCATGAGTATTTCCCCGTGTTTTTTTTTTTTTTTTTTTTTTACAAAGAAAGCGTTGCCTGTGGTTTGTTGAGAGCTGGAGGCTTGTGTGCCAATTTGCCATTGTGCCCTGGTCAAGAATCTGCTCCATTCTGAAGTAAACTGCCCAGAGGTATTAGTCAGAACGCTGCAGGGAGGCGAGGAGTGGGAGAGAAGCCTTTTCTCTTCTTGATTTTTTTTTTTAACCCAGAAGTGTCTAATTTCCATGACTGTCAGAGGAAACGTGAGGGCATTTAGTTTTGAATAGGATGCAGAGCTGTACTATTCGGTTGCCAACCACTCTATCCCCAAGATGGTCAGAGCTGAGGGGATCAGATTTTTCAATGGACTATTTAGGAAAATGCTCTGTGAGGGTGACTGGTTGCGTCCCTCTGGACCAAATTAAGATGCGCTCTGGCAGTGCACGAGACGCTGGGAGCTGACATTTTCTTGTGAAGCTAGTGAAAAATGGCTCCATATCTCTCTTCCCGTCCTGAGGAGATGGTCTTCGAGTGCGGAGCCCTTCGCCAGCATTGTGATTTGCTGTGCTCAGTGTCTTCGGAGAGGGACGGGCTGACTCGTGCTTCCTTTCCGTTTGCCTGCCTTTTAAAATCTCGGCTTGAATGGAGAGTGGGTGGTGACGGTTTGACTTGAAATACAAACTACCCGGAGCAAAGCTAGCAGCAGATCGCTTCCCGGCAACCACAGGTTTCCATTTTTAAAAGGGTTAGATTAGATGTGTTGGGACATGACACGAAGCACTTTTTTCTTTCTTTTTTTTTTTTTTTTTTTTTTTTTTTTTTTTTGTGAGCAAGTCAACAATTCCTCTAAGAAAATGCCCCGAGTGTGGCCCTTAGCGTTCGGACTTTTGGCACAGAAAGTGACAGGTAAAAACCTCGGGGCACCTGCCCATCATCTATCTCTTAGAATATGAAGCTGCCATTTCCTGTCCTATGGCTTTTCTCTCTTGTGTGAATCCATTGTGCCAGGAGAAAGCTGGGTCCCAGAGTTCCAAGGCAGATACAAGGCAGTTACAAGGAAGATACTTCTGTGCTGTCCTACACAAGTGCTTATTAAGGAATTCCCGGACCGAGCAGGTGGTGGGGGTGTTGGAGCAGCCACACCGCTCCTTGGCTCCTTTATCCGGGCTTCAGTCTGTGAAAGCTCCCACCAGCAGAGGCAGGATCCACTTCGGCAGAGGGCTGTGGGTGAGGGACCATGTGTTGTTGGGGTGTGTAAAATCCAGTGTTCTCTGTTGCACGGCATCCTAAAATGATTCTGAGAGAGCGAAGCATGTTCTTGCGGAGGGGGCTGGAGTCCTCATGTTTTAGGCATAAGGAGCAGTCAGTGCTAAAGAACTTAAGCCATGAGAGAAGGCAACACGAGGATGCAGAAGAGTACAGCAGTGTGCACAGGAAGAATTGTTCTTGACCTAATGTGATAGTTCCTGATTATAGACATTTAAAAGACCCCCAGTGCTCCCCTGCAAAATGGTTTGGGGTCATCTTTGCACAAGTGTGACTTTAGTTCAGTGATTCTAAGGGCACCATGGTCACCACTGACCGGTGTCCCTCTAAAGGTTTGCATCATGAATACGTTTCTGAAAGGGCGGACTAGAGCACAGATTTTCTTGGCGTCTGTCTGAAATAATTTTAATAAAGCTGCAAGCTTACCGTGGCCACGCATTTAGCGCCTGCAGCAGCACAACAGAGCAGGGACTTCATCATAGCATATGGAGCTGGGTATGGGACATGCTGTACTTGGGGGAAACTGATGTGATTATAGTAGAACAATGGACAAGACAAAAGATAGCACAATAAACACAGGAACCTCAAAGTTCATGGGGTGATCGGCAGGGTCACTCCTCCAGACTCCTGATGACCCCAGAGGAGGCGCTTCAGCCTAGGAAATTGCAGGTGTGGATAACCAGAGCGCATGTATGTTTTTAAGCTAAGGATCAGTTCTCCCGCTGTTTGCGAAGCTAGGCAGCACTCCATACCAACTAGAAACCCAGAAGTGTTACGAAGCTTTAGAACTTACAAACATGTGTTATCTTAGAAGCAGCTAAAAACACCTCAAACACAGAAACAGGTCCAAGCAGTTCAAGGAGAACCCAGCCACCTCGCAATGCTTCTGAACTGGGGTGTGTGCGGTCTGAGTTGATGCTTTCCCTTGCACTGGTGGTGCTCCAGCTAGGAGCCTGGGCAAGTGATCGTTAACCATTGGGCTACACTCCAGCCCCTCCCAAGAAGTCCTTGATGGGAGCTGAAAAGAGAGATCCACACTGTAAAATGTTCTCCCCCCTTGAATTTAGAACATAAAAAAAAAATTCTTAAGAGTAAAATTGGTTTTTCATAAGATGCCTGTGGCATAGAAAGGGAAAGTGAGATAGAACAATCAAGTTTTAGACAAAGATGTTTGACTCCCATTTAGTCCTTGAAATATTTGTTAGCTTGGAGCAAAGAAATCTTAGAAGGCCTTCTGCAGTGGGGCCTGGTTTCAGAAATCCATTTTCTCAGTCACGTTTGGAATTCTATGACCTGAAATTCTATTTTAAATTGTTATTAAAAGCCTTAGTGGATGGCAACATGACATTAAGTAAGCAGAGGCATAGTGAAAGGGACTGAGTGAAATACTTGTTCAGTTCTGGGTACATTTCTTCTCAGTCTGTCATATCACTAGCTTTGACAGAAAGTCACACAACTTGCTATCTCACTGAGACCCCGGTTGCTTACTATGAAGATAGCAACATTTTAGTGTAAAATAAATAAATGACATTGTGTTGTTATTTCGACTGCATTAGAGTGTGGGAGTTTTGCCTGTTTGTTTGGTAGGTTGTTTGCCCTTTAAATCAGGATCTTACTGCTGTGTTCATTTTGAGTCCACGCTCTGCACAGATATCAATGGTGCATGTGTATACTGTGTGGTTCTTTCCCTAATTCTCATGGTGAGGATATCTCGGTCACGCACTAAAAAGTGTTTGCTCTCCTGAAGCCAAGATGTTCTCCTTTCTCCTTTAGATCATACACTGGTGTTGAGTTCACATCAAATCCAGAGCGTGTCATAATGACCTCAAAGGTGGTTAGATTAGTATCCCCCTTGTAGGAGAACAGTTGTTTGTTAGTGTCTAATTTGTTTGTTGTAGTTTAAGTCAGTAAAGTAAGACAAACTCCCGAGGATTTAAGGAAACTCATGTTTGTGTGTTTGAGACAGGAAGCTCATTTCCAGGCGGTTCACCAATAAAGGCTTGATGGGAGGAAGAGCACATAAATAACATCACTCTCAGGTCCTCTCTGAGCAAATCAGTCCTGTAAGCAATTACAGATATGCTAGGCTGGGGTTTTACAAACTTCTCCATCCAGGAACAAATTCCAAGAAAACCATGAGCCACTCTACTGAAGTCAAGGACCCTACCAAGCACGGTCCACAAAGATACACAGCCAACACAATAGGAAAGGCAATGGAGTGAGAGGCAAGCACTGGCCCTTCTGGTTTCCTTTATATAAAGGACTAGAAAATGACCTATGGAGGACCCTTTGGCCACCTGTCTATACACTGTTTCTTTATTTCCTTCCTTCCTTCCTTCCTTCCTTCCTTCCTTCCTTCTTCCTTTCTTCCCTCCCTCCTTCCCTTTCTTCCTTTCTTGAAACAAGTTAGCACTATGGTATACAAACTGACCTTTAACTCCTACATGGGAATGATCCTCCTGCCTCATCTGCCCCCCAGGAGTAGTTAGAAGTACAGTTATGCATCACTGTGCCCAGCAATGGATTCTTGATTTTTGGTACCAACACACCTTCATTGGAGGTATTACAAAGCTTCATGTTTTGTTTCATGTTGAGGTCTTAACACATGCTCTTTCCTTTGCTAAAACCCTCTTGTGCTCAGTTTTCTTGCTCAAATAGTCCATTGCTTCACTATGAAATGTGCTCAGGGTTCACCATGCTTCATTACACTTAGCAGGCGTGGTGATGTTCAATTTTATGTGAGTTATCATTATTTGGTTAATATTGGTGTCTACCAGGAGACAGAACCTTCTGAAGCCAGACTTAGGCTCATCTTACTCAAAGTAACACTTCATGGGTCTCATATTATGTTAACTTAGACATTGTGCACTGAATGGTTGCTGAGTGAGAAACTGAATGAAAAGGTTATTATTAAGGAAACAACATTGTTCAAAGATAAGGTGCTGGTCAGAAAACAATTGTCTACATTGGATTGTCAAGTTTTAAAATCCTTTAACCAGGCTAGTTCCCATATGCCTCTTATTAGGGATTTCAATCTTTGAAAAATACTGCAGTGATCGTTGCTGCAATATTAAAAAACAAAAAACCTTTGTTATCAATGTAAAAAGCATTCATAGATCAGTCCTGAACAAAACTGTGGTCTGTTCGTCTGTCCCTCTTAGCTCCTCTTTTCTAAAGTGCTCACTTTTCTACCTCTCCACCCCATCGGGATTAGTGTTCGCTTTGGTCCCTTCTGGGTCTCCTGAAAGTTGTTACACCTTTCTAACTACTGATTATCTCATGAGCCTAGAAGGCTCCCCTGACATGGAACTCTCCCTGCCAGCACTCCCTTAATGAACAGAGTTGTGTAGTGTGCTAAGTGCTGTGCTCCCCGAGGTGAGGCTGCAAGGAAAAGAGTTGAGCTTCTCTGTCTGCAAGGGGCTTTCTCTTTTCCAAGGCTTTCAGGGAAGAACTAGACAACTGCTTTGTATGAGTGCAAGCTTCATGTCATAATATGTGTCTTATAACACAAGAGCACAAAATAAGGGACTTGAGGAAGGGGTGGGACTTCCGGATAAGAAGTGACATTGAACTATCAGAGAAGAGAAAGAACAGTTTATTGTTGTGGACATAAGCTCACTAAAAATGGTCAGTGTGATTTACCACACGTCTGCTGCAGTCCTGTGAGTAGAGTACATGGGTTTATTTTCCTAGATACAGTAAGGGGGGAGGGGCCTTATCCACAAGTTTATCATCTCATTCAAGTGATAACCTTGAGATGCTGTAGGTTGGCACAGCTAGCACTTACATTCCTGGACGTGGGAATTTACTTTCCACTCTGCCTTGAAGTACCCTATTTCAGCATGCAGAAGTAATCTCAAAGAACCTTTCTGTCAGAGGTGCTTTTAAAGATTCTTTTAGCAATATTGATCATTTTAATTGAGGCTTATTGAAAGGACTCAGCATAGCTCTCTTGCGGTTCATGCTCTATAAATACATCATCATCTTATTGATAGATGGTCAGGTTTTCATTTCATTTCCATTCTTCCTCACACTCCTTGAAAACCTTAACTTCCCACCAGAGCATAGGAGGAGGGAGTTGTCTCCTTCCGTCTTCTAGTTGTCCTTAAACTATGATACTGAGAATCATTGAGAAATATATTATCAATGCTTCTAACTCTAAAAGTCCAGTTTGTGATTTTTTTGTGTTAAAAATCCTGAAAAGGATGAACAGAGATCAGATATATGAGTTGAAAATGTTTAAATGTAGGACAGTGACCTCTAACTTGTGTGCTAATAAAATTATTGATAAATAGTTTTCATTTTACTGAATGGGTTTCAGATGTGGTATAGGAGATATTCGGTTCTATGAAAAATCATTAGTCTAAGTTTTGTTTGGTTTGGCTTGGTTTAGATGGAAATACAAAGTCAGAGTGAGTATTCATTTAGAAAGTGGAGTTTCTCTCCTGACTGCTTGCCAATAAATGCTATTGTAAACTGCCCTTGACAAGAAGTCACACAAATGGACTTTTAGGTGTCTTTTCCATGACAACAGGAAGATACAGTATCTATCATCCTAATATCACAGACAGCCCCTTTTTAACACCTGTGTGCATGACCTTCAGTATGTTGCTAGGTAAGGAGACATTTTAAACAGTGAAATCCTTCCATCCCCTTTTATTTCAAAAGAAAAAAAAATATGAAAGGAGCTGGAATTGGCTAGTAAAATATGAAATTCTGCTCCGCATGTGTCCTTCGGCTATGATCACACATTTTCTCTCTCTCTTGCTTGCTCTCTCTGTCTCGTGTTTGTGTGTGTGTTCAGCTTGCTTTTATGTGTGTAAGGCTGCAGAAGGCCACTGTGTTTCCTAGTTTATAGATGTCACTCTGGAAGTGATAAGTTTTTCACGATTGTTGTGCTTTTATTTACGAAGATCCTTTGCTAGTTCCATACACTCAAATTGGCATCAAAGAAGTTGGTTTTAAACCATCAATACATATATTAAGAGTTCATATTCTCCAAACCTGAAAGAATACTTTTAACCGATTGTCCAGAGCATTCTGTGTCTAGACCAGAACTGAGGTCTAACAAAAAGGCTGATGTTTTCTCACTCATGTCTTACCAATCATTCTAGCCAAGCATACAAAACTATGTGTTACTTTGATATGTGTGAGCCTTTGCGTGACTTCGCCCCCTCACAACTGGAATGTTCTTTCCAAGCAGCACACTAATTACTAAAATGGGTCTTTTATGAAGCCTGCCCTGTCCAGCGCTCTATAGATCCTAGCAAATGTCGGCTTCTGTCTTACCCATACCTATATGCACACACATGACCTATATCGTGCTTTTCTACTTAGAGTTCATTCTACTGGAGTAGATTTTTCTCCCAAAGTCACCTCTTTCATTACCTTCCTGCGTCATTGCCTAATAGAAAACGATAATATAGCTCTCATCGAGTTGCTTATGTCTCAGAGAAGCTGGTCCTCTTCTTGTCTGCATCATGGAAGGAGTATGATATACTTTTATGAAATTAAATAGTTCAAAATCTTCATTTGATTTAACATGTGCCTCTAGTAAACTTTAAAAAAAATACTGTTGTTTTTTTTTTTTTTTTTTTTTTACTAACAACTCACAAATTTTAATGCTCACATGTGAGCAGTGAAAGGTAAAAATGAAAGGAAGTGAAGCTTCATATTTTGATATGAGATATTAGCTTTGTCTAGAATTCAGGTCACACATTGTGTTCATCTCTTAAGAATTATTCATTAAACTTTATGTGTATGTGTGTGTGCTTGAGTGTGTGGACAGGCACCATGTGTGATTAGGACCCTATAGATGTCAGAAGAAGTAGCAACTACACGGAAAATGAAGTGACAGAAGATTTGGAGCCTCCCTGGGGGTGCTGGGAACTGAACTTGGGTCATCTGCAAGAGCAGAGGGTGTTCAAAACAATTGAGCAATCTCTTCAGTTCCATGTTCTTCTTGTCTGCAGCTGGTTCCCTCTTTCCTCAGCCCAGCGGTCCTTTGTACCTGTCTGCTGTTGACATGAGAAAGAAAACCAGAGCTGCACTGTTGTGAGCGTAGTCTCTAGACCAAAGCATCAGCATCATTTTAGAGGTTGCTGTAAATAGAATCTCAGGCCTCATCTCAATTCACTGTAAAATCTGCACATTTTACTAGGATTCCTAAATGGTGCAATTCTTTGATAACGTTTGAAAGAGAGTGTTTAGAAAAATCCTCCTAAGCCTATGCCTGTGGCAACTTGAGGACACAGTGCGAATAAGGCAGTCATTTTCACAACGTGCACCATGGAAGTAATTTCTTCTTCAAGTCTCACATGACCCAGGAAAGATAAGCTATCATTCTTCTCTCTAGACCAACTCCTTCTATACACATGGACTAGCGATGTATATAGAAACAGCAGGGGAGGAAAGAATGAAATCTGGCTCTTAGCAGATGTTGGGTCCAGAAAACTGGGCAGCTTCCCTTGGCTTTCAAACCTCAACTTCCTTTTCAGTAAAGAGAGCATTAAAATACTTGTTGGCAATGCTGTTCTGATATTAGTGATGAGACAATTCCTACAGCATGTTTGGCACAGCACTGACACTCAGGAAATAAACAAGAGCTATAGCTGATACTATCTTATACCAGTTCCTTTTGGCTGCTTGAGGGCACTGAGAAGTGGTGACTTCCACTACCATTTTCTAGATGTTTCATTCAGGTAGATCTTGGCCATGGACACTAATGTTCCCATTGGTTTAGCATCCTGATACCTGAGTTCAAGAAGACGATGTAACGGCCAGCAGACTCTTACTTTACGTGCTTAATAAGAATGAGAGAAATGTTCCTGAAGTTATAAAAGAAGAGACTTGGTAGTCTTCATATAAGTTCTTTCTCTTTCCCGCAATCAAACAAACACCGGACACCACCCAATAAGTTTGTCAAAGAGCATTAACTTCTGAATTTACAGGGTAAGAGAAATGCGTCTTTACGTGAGCTACAGGAGTTTAGTTTGGGAGTATACAACGTTCAAATGTAGAATCTAAACTCATTCCTTTCACATCATTTGGAAGCCAAATAGTCACTTGAGTTTGGGGTAGTTACGCAAATAGGGAGGATGCTGGCTAATGGACATAGTGTTATAGTTAGGAGGTACACATTTCAAAAGGTCTGTTATACAGTGCGATGACTATAGTTGCTGATAAATCAACAACTACAAATAAAGTGGGTTTTATGTGTTCTCATCACTAAAAAGTTAACTTTGTGGTATACTCTACATGATAATTAGCTAGATTCAATCATACTACAATGTAAATGTTCTTAATAATATCATGTGGTACAAGATAAAAATACATGTCAATTAAAAAACATAAATGCAATATCATCCATGGGGTAATTTCTCTTACTACAGAGCTGGAGTTTTAACCAAGGGCTCTGTGCATGATATACCTGTGTTTTAGCACTGAGTTACTTCTCCAGTTCTGATGGAAATATTAATATTGAAACTTCTACACCAGAGTCTTTCAGATTACAATGTAGTACTAAAATATATTATGCAGAGAGCATATGTTATAAAAGGCCAATGTTCAGAGAAAAATTTCAGAGCAATCTCTTTTATCTTTTTTTTTGAAGGTTTAACTTGATAAAACTAATATTTTTATCTTGGAAAAGAAAAGAAATGTGTGATAAAAATTTTGCATATACACTTACACTGTAAGATATCCAACTATCATTAATATGCACATTATTTTGTTATAGCAATATGAACAAAAATAATAGGCATTTTCCTTAATTAACAATTTTTGGTCACAGCTCTATATTCGTATCATTCTTTCAAACACAAATGAGTTTATCCCAATGTGATGATTAAGTTCTCATATGAAAATAAACATTGCCATGTTAAATCTGCCTTTTTGTCATTTACAACTACTGTGGAAAATAAAAGCTTCTAATTAAGCATTTTTAGATTCTACTTTTAGTTATATACAGTTTAAAGCTCCAATATCGAGTATATTCAAATCATACTTTAAAAAATCATCTATGTTCATAGCAGCTTTATTCATAATAGCCAGAATCTGGAAACAACCTAGATGTCCCTCAATGAAGGAATGGATACTGAAAGTGTGGTACATTTTCACAATGGAATACTACTCTGCAATTAAAAACAAGTAAATCATTAAATTTGCAGGCAAATGGTGGGAACTAGGAAAGATCATCTTGAGTGAGGTAATCCAGAAGCTGAAAGATACACATGGTATATTTTCACTTATAAGTGGTTATTAGCCATGTAATATAGAATAAACATACCAAAAATCTATATTCCTAAAGAAGATAAACAACAAGGTGGACCCTAGGGAAAATGATTAATCCTCATTCAGAAGGGCAAACAGGGTAGACATAGGAAGAGGGAGAACTTGGGAACAGGATAAGAACCTACCACAAAGGACCTCTGAAAGACTCTATCCAGCAAGGTATCGAAGCAGATGCTGAGACCCATAGCCAAACTTTGGGCAGTGTGCAGGGTATCTTTTGGAAGAAGGGGGAGATAGAAAAACTAGGAGGGAACAGGAGCTCCAGAAGGAGACCAACAGAGCCAAAATTTCTAGGCCCAGAGGGACCTGCAGAGGCTGATACTCCAACCAAGGACCACACATAGAGAGAACCTAGATCCCTTGCTCAGATGTAACCCATAGGCAGCTCAGTCTCCAAGTGGGTTTCCTAGTAAGGGGAGCAGGGGCTGTCTCTGACATGAATCAGTGGCTGGCTCTTTGATCACTTCCCCCTGAGGGGTACGCTATGCCAGGCCACAGAGGAAGATGATACAGCCAGTCCTGATGAGACCTGATAGGCTACAGCCAGATGGAAGAGGAGGAGGACCTCCCTTTTCAGTGGACTAGGGGAGGGGCATAGGGGGAGAAGAGGTAGGGAGGGTGGGATTGGGAGGAGATGAGGGAGGGGGCCACAGCTTGGATACAAAGTGAATACATTGTAATAAGAAATAAATACAAATTAAAAACAAACAAAAATCATCTACTCTTATTTCCTTAGGTGTAGGTGGCTTTCTCAGCCGTTAAATGAGATTTATCTGGTCACCTTAGAGCTCTGTGTGTTAACCTAGAACTGAATCCAAAACTTTGAAGTAGAGAAGCCATTTGTCTTTATGTGTCTATACACATAATTTTAAATAGCTTAGCATGCCAAATTGCAAGTTCTAAAATATTAAATATTTATACTTTATTTCTACTACAATTTCTAACCCTGGGAAGCTTGAGTGTTCTTAATATGGAGAGTATTATTGTTATTTACTTTGTTATTTCTGTGAAGATTCTTTCAGATAATTGTCTTCCTACGAATGTATACTAGAACTACATATGTATCCCATGAGTTGATGAGTTCTTTAAGCAAAGATTCCATCTCATATTGGGCCAGATTTGGATAACAATACAGGGCTCTTTAGGCCCATGAAAAACTATTTAGTGTTAGGTGTAGATATGTGAACATATGACATGAATGTGATGGACTGACTACCATTATGGGATAAACATACATACAGGGAGGGCCATGTAACTCCACGTGAATCAGTAGAAGCATGAAGAACTACAAAATCCAAGAATAGATGTCACACCTTCAGTTGCAGAAGAAGGAAAGGGTATTTGGCCATAAGAAACTTTATGAGATACATAAAGAATATTGTGTGGCTAGAGAGAGGGCTCAGAAGATTAGAGCACTGGGTGCTTTCCTAGAGGACTCAAGTTCAATTCTCAGTACTCATGTGAGTACAAGCAGCTCGCAACTGTCTATATGTAACTCTAGTTTCAGGGGATTAGATGCTTTCTTCTAGACTACACACACACACACACACACACACACACACACACTTAAAAATAGTAATGACTGGGCAAGGGAGATGGCTCAGTGATTAAGAGCACTGGCTGATCCTTTAGAAGACCCAAGTTCAATCCCAGCCCTGACATGACAACTCACACTTGTTTATCACTCCAGTTTGAGGGAATCCATCTCACCAGCCATGCATGTGGTGCACATATCTGATCATGCAGAGAAAATATCCATACACAAAAAATTGAAAAATGACTTAAATAAAAATTACAAAAGAATGTTGTTTCTTTGGAACAGTGGCAGAGGCAGCATACATGCACAGTATAGGGAGATAAATGAGAATAAGAGGGGACTCTTTTACAATGAGGTGTCTTCATACGGTCACAAAGCTTTTCCCTCATTCTTACATAGAAGTATGTGTAATGATGTATGTATCAAGTTTGCAGTGTAAAGAACTATTGCGCACGTCATTTTTCCAACTATACCTCAGCACATGAAAGCACATTTTACTGCATAGAATAACAGAAGAGAATGTTAGAAAAACAGAATTCAGCAGAATTGTTAACGCTCTAAGTTCTGTGTCTATGAAGCTTAGAGGGATTTTTATAAGTATAATTTAATACATCCCATTCGTCCATACTACAGTGTGATGCCTGCTGTGTTTTAGGCATTGTTCCAGGTGCTAGTGATATGGCAATAAACAATGAGGAAAAAAATCTTCATGAGAGAGAATATTAATGCAAAAGTTAACTCAGTAAAATATAGCCATTACTGCTATAAGGAAAGTTAAGTGAGTTGCTGTTTCCAAAGGTATGTTTGGATGGACAGCAAGGGAAGGCAGTCCTGAACAGTCAACAGAGTCAACTCTTTGCAGAAACGGGGAGCTATGGGAGTGGAAAGGTGTAGGGCTGTTGAGCATGCTCAGTTTCCATTGCTTATTTGCCACCGAAGAAGACTGACTAGTCCTTATGGCAGCTAGGATAAAGGTTTAGAATGCAGGGATGAAGTTTCTGGCAAAGTGCACAGGTAGCAGTCACTAACATATTGTCTGTTTCATGGCATGACCTAAGGAGAGAGTATGGCAAGCAAAGGGGACTTTCTGCCCTCAGCCCTGCAGCACATTTAGCTGAAGGGATCAGAAAGAAAAAACAGAAGTCACAGACCGAAGAGAGGAGAACAAGAGCAATGTGTGTCCTCTATACAGAGTGAAGAATTGTTTTAAAGACAGGATGAGTATCTGTGTTGGCTACTGCTGATATATCATATAAGCTGAGGACTCACTAATGGCCACTCGGTTTTGCAACAAAGATGTCAAAGGAATAAGAATTGAAAAGACGAGTACTAGAAGAGGTGAAGGAAGTGGGACCACCTTGGGTTAGAGTAGCAAGAAGAATTTTTCTGAGGTGGTGTTGGAGAAAAGCAGCCCAGATGAAAAGCGTGTGCAAATATTTATGGAATTAGGGGTGGGAAGTAGGCCAGATAGGAATGATTAAAGCAAATGGCATGGGATGTGGGGCTGAGAGGTAACAAGGTAGATGGGGGGATATATCTTCCAGTCCCAGGTGAAATAAGGTTTATTTAAAATTCTCTCTTGTGTCTGTGTCTTTTTAATTGTTTGCTAGAGGGTTAAATAAAGCCACATTAATGATTATAGGCAATTAATACTAAACATGAATAGCCTTTTCTATTTTCTACAACGTAGAACACAGATAGTTCCTTTAAACTTGGTTTTTGGCTTTTACTGGAGGGAAAACAGGGCCAACAGATGGATTTTTTTTTCCAGCTTAATGAGAAACTTCAGCATATTCATGTTTTAAAGATAATGACTTAAGAGGGAAGAGGAAGTAAATAGTTAGGGAAAGAGAGCTGCATCTCACTGTCTCTATGTAGGTGTGTTATTTTTGCAATACCCAGGCCAATGTGGGGTTCTTTATCAGTAAGTTAGCTCACTGGCCTTGGATTTTATGTTCTATTTTGAAACCAGCTCTTCCTAAGTCACTCATGCTGCCCTTGCACTTCTCATCTTCTGGGCTCAGCCTCTGAGAACCTGAAATTACAGGTGTGCACCACAATGTCCAGCCTTTGGAGAGCTTTAGTTAGGGCATGCCTTCCAGAGCACAGGAGGAGAGGTTGATGTGGCCTGTGTCTAATTAGCAGCAAGAAGCCAACATGTATAGGCAAAGAGGTAGGTGGGGAGGTTTGGTGGTGGGAGTTCTAAGTGTTCTTTTCTAAAGTAGAGCAAGATTAAAGTGGAGGCTGTAATGGAGACAATCAGAAGAAACAAGAATCCCTCGGGTCTGGACAAGTGGGGAAAATAGTTCTATAGAGAAGGAAAAGCATGATCACAGGGTGGCATGAGAGTCTCCTGGGAACTGGTAGGCACGTGGAAGACACACAGCCGGACTTACTGGAGTTTGTGTATTTAATGAAGCGAGGGGAGCAAGGACGTCGGTGCGAATACGTTAATGTGGCTATGGTGAAAAGGGAGAAGGGAAATGCTGAGGGAGGAGAGAATGAAGCGGGGGTGGGGGGTGTGGCAATGGACCGTGGAACCACGGAATCTGTGTGGGATCTGCAGGTTGAAGGTCTCGGGAAACTTGAAAGGCGGCTAGTTACGACTGCAGAGCAGAGGAATTCTGTAGTTGTGTGTCAGAAGTATCAGATTTTTCCACAACACTCTCAGGTGCCATGATGGTGCATTAAACTGTCTTATTTTAAAAATTGCCCTCATTTTATGCAAACATGGCTGCCAAATGCATGTATTACTACCCATTCCCGCTAATTGGTTCATTCTCCGAACAACTGGCAGAGCAGCGCATGCTGATGTTGCAGCTGCTCCTGTATCCACAGTTGCCTCTGGAGAGGCAAAAGAGACAGCAAAAAATATTGTACTCGTCACTTTCCTAACGGTTATTTGATGTGTCACCACGAATCCATGCACTGATATGATCAAAATGATGCTAGAGCTCCCCTCACACAGACGGACCCATGCCAGTCCTGGTAGTGATTACCTTGGGGTGTAATGCTGTCTATACAAATGCAAGCTAAGCACAGGCCTCTGCTATGGCTAGCCAGCGCTGAGACTGCCACCTGAAAGACAGGAACTCTGTTTCTCCTCCCTGTCTATGGAGAGGCATTTCCTCCTCACTGAACTTACTTGGAGAAATGCCATATACCTGAGAGGCGGTATATGCGTCCCCACCCTTGGGTGTTACACCCTTCTTTCGTAGTCACTCTAACTCGGATCCCTTTACCTCTGACACCCTGATGGTCGTGATGCAGCCTGATATGATATTATGGTGAAGATAAATAAAAGAGAAATGAGACACGATTACTCTGAAAAGTGGAGTCCCTCAGTTTTCCTGACAATGACCCGTTCTTCTGCAAGCTGACCAATTGGATTTGGGAGCTCAATTTAATAAGGGCAATATGGTCCAATATCTAGTCATCCGTGTACGGTTGTGGCTATGAAATGAAACACGTCACAATCTTATAACACAATGGTATAAAATTTCAACCCTCAGAGAAAGCAACACAATTAAAAATAAAATCATTTTTAAATGGAGTGTGTGTGTGTTTGTGTGTGAGTGTGTGGGTGTGTGTGTGTGCGCGCATGTGTGTGTGTGCAGGTACATGCATGTAACTGGGAAGGTCAGGTAAATCATATCCCTCAGAGCTGGAGTAAGAGGTGGTTGCAAGCCATATGGCATTGGGTAATGGGAACCGAACTCAGATCCTCTGCAAGAACAGTATAAGTTCTTGACCACTGAAAAAAATCTCTCCAGTTTAAGCAAATTGAAGCATTATCCAGTAAACGACATCTATACTTCAAAACTTTATATCAAGCTGTAGGCCATTGGAATATGGTACTGACATTCTGTGAGAATCGGGTGTTAACAAGTTTCACCGAAAGCACCACAACTGTTGTCCGAAATTGTTTTGTCAAGTCGCTAATCTTTTTCGTATTCTTTGTGGATCAGAACTTCTGAGGTGTTGGCTTATCCAGACATAATCTTTACTCCACGAAGATACGCAAATCATTATCGCCGTCTAGGTTTTAGTACCTGTATTTTATATTAAATATTCATTAAAAACATATGCTTTGAACAGTGTTGAAAAGTGAAAGAACATATTTTCAAAGAATTTGGCTTTCCCATCACAAATCTACATACTTTCCTCATCTGTGTATATATGTGAATGTGCCAAATATTCATCTTCAGGTATATGCAGGAGCACTGGTGTGTAGAGGAAAGAAATGGTCACATGTGTCTTCCTCAGGATGCTGTCCATCTCATGAGAAAGGATCTCTTATTTGCCTGGAGTTTGCAGAGTGGATAGGCTGGCTGAAAGCAAGCCCCAGGGACCCCTCTGTTTCTACCCTCCTAGCTCTGAGTTTGCCACTATGCCTAGTACTTTTTCGTGATCCCAGGGATCAGACCCTGGCCTTCATGCTTTCAAAGTAGCCACCTTACAGACTCTCCTATCCCAGCAGCCCACAGCATACAGCAACCCACCTTTTCATAAACATGATCATTATGCTTACTTTAGTATAGATTTTGGTGAAAACAGATGATTTTTGTAGGCTGACATGCATAGTTAGCTAGACCACACATAGGTGCGTAACATGCTATTCTTGAGATTAAAATCGTTTAGTCTCTCCTCTGCCCTGATTAATTTCTCTTCTTCTAGAAGGGTGCATTATTTAGCTCCCAGGGTTCCAATACTCTGCTAGCTTAAGTAATAGGGTGTTGAACATACTTTAAAAGATATTACCTTGGCCCGCAAAGGTTGAATTTCATTGCATGCAAAACCAAAGTCTGAGCCATACAATACATTTTTCATAATAGAGACCATCCATCAAGGTGCAAAAAGGCATGCTAAAGCGATGAGGGGCATTAAAGCAAATAACTTGCTTATTCGGGTATAAATGGACTGCCTCTCCTACAGTACACTCACCTGCAGTGTCAGAATGTTTTCACGCAAGTTGAGAAGGAAATCTACACAGCCAACAGAAGTGGTCCATTTGGAAGTGTTTTTTAACCTATTTAATTTAATGAATCATTTCTATGTCCATTAAACACCACATCTAATTTTCCAGATGATTTTTATATTGATTACCCATGTGTACTCCTTATTTGAGTCAAGAGTATGTAATTCGTTCATTCTAGCAAATGATGTTTTTAAAAGTAATATTTGCTACAAACTTGATAGCTTTGGGTTCTCTAAGGGTCTTCAAGAACCCAAATTTTACTATTCATCATTTAACGTTAGGGGAATAAAAGCCACTAAATCCTTGCACCTCATAATGGATATTTGAACTTTAGTTTGTTTTCTTCAACTTAGTATCAATAACATTTTTACCTGGCTGGGAATTGAACCCAGAGCTTATCACATGCTGGGAAATGCTCTATTGCTGAGCTCTATCCTCAGCCCTCAGTAACCATTTTATTCTTTTCTTTGTCATTTAGACATGTGTTTGCCACTCTGTGTGCTCTCCACTTTGTCCTAAAATTCAAGTTTCCTTAATTTTTTTTTCCACTGAGGACTTTTATTTCATATGCTTCAGGTATGCATACAAGTGACAGTTTTTATTTGGCTTTTGTTTATCTGCTAATGTCTTGATTTCATGCTCATTCTTGACTGAAGATTTTTTGCTAGAAATAAAACTTCTTGGCAGACAGTTTTTTTCCCATTTAGGTGGTCTTGAAATTTGCGGTATCCACTGCTGTCATTTGTAATGTCATTTCTCAGTGGACAGTGGAGCATTTTTTTTTTTCTGTTTTTAAGATTCATTCTCAATCTCTCTTTCTCTCTCTTGTTCTCTCTCTCTGGCTTCCTCCCTCCCTCCCTCCTTTTGTCCCTTCCCCAGTCTCTCTTTTTACAGTAATGACTATAATTTGAAATTCAAATAAAACTCTTCTCTGAAGCCTTATGGGCTCATCTATAAGTTATATTTTCTACCAAATTTATAAAACTGGGGGGTCACTATGCCCTTAGTAATTTTTCTGCCCTATTCTTTCTCCATTTCCTGTCACTCTAATGAGATATATATTACGTATTTCAATATCCCACAGATCATAAAAACACTGTTTGTTTGCATTTATTTCATGAGTTCATATTGGTTATTTGTCATTAATCTCACTTTAAGTCCTGTGTTCTGCTTTGAGGCCTACAAGTGAGTTTTGTTGGTCAGATATTGAATATTTTATTTCTTGGATTTTCTTTTCTAAAGTGCTTATTCCTCTCCTAATTTGTTTGTTTAATGACTATTACTGTTTTTTTTTAAGTCTTTGAAGATAATTGAAATAGTTACTTTAAAGCAGATCTCAGCCAATTCTTTCAAATTGGTCATCTTGTGGTCATCCTGTTTGATTTCTTTATTGCTGAGTATGGGTGACATTTCTTTGTTGTTTAATCTAAATTCTAACTTAGATATTACTGTTCTGTGTTCAGACTACTAAAAAATACTGTTTTGTTTTAGCAGTGGTTAATCCCCTTAAAGTGTCAAAATATCTTACATCTTCAAAAACAGACATGTTTCAAACACTTATCTACACTAGTTGGCAAAAGCTTAATATATTTTGAGTCTTTTTGATTTTAAACAACCTGTGTAGAATTTGAAAGTCCCCTTCATGGTTCTTTCCTTTCCATATGAGAAGAAATGCAGAAGGCTGGCCACTGGCAGCTGGTCTGAGCAACAAACAACAGTGGATGCTCATAGACATTACATTCAACAACCAATAGAAGGCTGTGATGTTCTTTTGTTAAATATGAAAAAGAAACCCTCAAAATGCCTTTATCAGAATCACACCTATTTTATGACTACGATAGATTAAGATAAAAAAAGGCCATTCTACTATCATGCCCCTAAACAAATAAAAATAAACAACATTATTCTGCCCACCAGACTAATCTAGCTTCCCCTGTGTGGCTGATATCTGACAGATGCAGCTCTTTCAGAAAAAAAAACTATGATACCGATCAAACAATCAACATCCAAGCATTAACAATGGATCCATGCTATAACTCAGATTCCTAAAGCAGTCCCCAAAGAGAACGGAGGGAAAGCTGGAATTCCAGAGCATAGGAGATTCCTGCATTTTCCTACAGAGTGGGTCCTATCTCCTTTCTAGGAGCCTCAAACCCCAGTTTTGCCCTGCAGTCATCCTTGCTTGAAGGGACTCACCATGGAGAGTCTGTCATCATTCACTTTCTTGTAACCAAAGCGGACCCTAAGTCTGACCTTTGAGAATTGTCAAACCACAAAACAACTGAGTTTTCAATTCAATTTATAGCCACTGGCCATTGTACCTCATCTATCTATCCTATGGCAAAAAGCCATGAAAAGACACCTGGTACTATTCTATCTTCTCTGACGGCTTTTGCGTGTATGTGTGTGGTGTGTGTGCATGCCTTTAGATAGTCATTTTTTATAGTTTGTCTATAGTTTATAGTCATCATCACCAGCAAATTGCTTTACTGTAAATAACTTCACCAATAGCAAAAGCAGAAATGCTTTTCTTGTGATTAGAATTTAGCACTCTGTATCATGCAGTCTGTCCCCAGACTGAGCAATCATTCCGGGATTCCACAACTTGAAAGAGGCCATCATTTTGCATTACAGGAAGATGTGAGCTATAGCTGCTAAGTGAATCTAAATTGGGAAACTTGAGAAGGCCAAGTAGGTCATTCAGCAAGAGGCTTACTACATTTTCGATATTCTCTTCCTGGGTAAGAATCAACAACCATGTCCAAATAATATAACTGTAACAAAGTGTCTATTTCTGAGTACAAGTTGAAGAAGTTCCAGGGATCTTCCAGCTAGCCAGCTATTTATCTAACTCACAAATATTTTTCTGGAAATGACCGAAAACTGGGAAAGCAGCACTTTTCTTGTTTTATTTTTTGTTTGTTTTGGTTTTTTGTTTGATTTTTTTAAAAAATCACTTTTGCAACAGTGAAGGGTTAAAATTGAAGTTGATATACCTTTAATTTTCTGAAACGTCACACAGCTTTTTGTTTGGTTGTTATATACCAAGAGAGAAGTCATTGTTCTGTTTCTTGTAAGAGTCAAGAACTCTAGAAACACATTCTTTTTCTCCATCATGGAAGGTCCATTGAGTTTCTCCCAGGGGTTACACTTGTCTGAATTCTGTCTGGAGAAACTTTAATGCTGTTTACTCTGAGATTTTCCCCCTGACTTACAAGTGGCATACATCAATCACATAATACATAATATGTGAGGTTTGGGCGTACTTTGGTGATTCTTCAGCCACTCAAGTCCACCAATGTTTCAGTAAATTTGAGTGATTCTCTCTCTTCTTACATCTATCTTATATCAGCATAACACTGTTTTTAATTTTAATTTATTTTTATTAATTACAATTTATTCACTTTGTATTCACCAGCTGTAGCGCCCTCCCCCAACCCCTGACAATCCTACCCTCCCTCCTTCTTCTTCTCCTATGCCCCTCCCCCAGTCCAGTGATAGGGGAATTCCTCATCCCCTTTCATCTGACCCTAATCTATCAGGTCTCATCAGGACTGGCTGCATTGTCTTCCTCTGTGGACTGGTAAGGCTGCTCTCCCATCAGGTGGAGGTGATCAAAGAGTCAGCTCATGAGTTCATGTCAGAGATGGTCCCTGTTTCTATTACTGAGGAACCCTCTTGGACTCTGAGCTGCCATGGGCTACTTCTGTGCAGGGATTCTAGGATATCCCCATGCATGGTCTTTGGTTGGAGTATCAGTCTTAGAAAAGACCCCTGTGCTCAGATATTTTGGTTCTGTTGCTCTCCTTGTGGAGCTCCTGTCCTCTCCAGGTCTTTCTATCTCTTTTCATAAGATTCCTTGCACTCTGCCCAAAGTTTGGCTACGAGTCTCAGCATATGTTTTCATACCCTGCTGGGTAGAGTTTTCCAGAGTCCCTTTGTGATAGGCTCATGTCCTGTTCTCTGTTTTCACCCTCTTACAATGTCAGTCCCGTTTGCCTTTCTGAATAAAGATTGAACATCTTACCCAGGGTCCTCCTTCTTGCTTAGCTTCCTTAGGTGTACAGATTTTAGTATGATTATCCTATATTATATGTCTATTATCCACTTATAAGTGAGTATATACCACATGTGTCTTTCTGCTTCTGGGATACCTCACTCAGGATGATCTTTTCTAGATCTCACCATTTGCCTGATTTCATTGTTTTTAATTGCTGAGTAGTATTCTGTTGTGTAAATGTACCACAATTTCTATATCCAGTCCTCAACTGAGGGTCATCTGGCTTGTTTCCAGCTTCTGGCTATTACAAATGAAGCTGCTACGAACATGGTTGAGCAAATGTCCTTGTTGGATACTTGAGTATCTTTTGGATATATGCCTAGGAGTGGTATAGCTGGATCTTGAGTTAACACTATTCCTAATTGTCTGAGAAAGTGCCACATTGATTTCCAAAGTAGTTGTATAAGTTTACATTCCCACCAGCAATGGAGGAGGGTTCCCCTTTCTCCACAACCTCTCCAGCATGTGTTGTCACTTGAGTTTTTGATCTTAGCCATTCTGATGGGTGTAAAGTGAAATCTCAGGGTCGTTTTGATTTGCATTTCCCTGATGACTAAGGATGTTGAGCATTTCTTTAAGTGTTTCTCTGCCATTCGATGTTCCTCTATTGAGAATTCTCTGTTTAGCTCTCTACTCATTTTTAATCGTGTTAGTTGATTTATTGCTGATTAACTTCTTAAGTTCTTTATATATTCTGTATATTAGCCCACTGTCAGCTATAGGGTTGGTGAAGATCCTTTCCCAGTCTGTAGGCTGCCGTTGTGTTCTGACGACAGTGTCCTTTGCATTACAGAAGCTTTTCAATTTCATGAAGTCCCAATTATTGATTGTTGATCTTAGAGCCTGTGCTGTTGGTGTTATGTTCAGGAAGTTGTTTCCTGTACCAATGAGTTTAAGGCTCTTCCCTACTTTTTTTTCTATCAGGTTTAATGTGTCAGTTTTTATATTGAGGTCTTTGATCCACTTGGATTTGAGTTTTGTGCAAGTTGATAAGTATGGATCTATTTACATTTCCATGCATGTAGACATCCAGTTAGACCAGCACCATTTGTTGAAGATGCTATCTTTTTTCCATTGTATGGTTTTGGCATCTTTGTTAAAAATCAGGTGTGTTCATAAGTGTGTGGATTTATTTCTGGGTCTTCTATTTGATTCCATTAATTTACCATTCTGTTTCTATGCCAGTGCCATGCAGTTTTTATAACTGTTGCTTTATAGTACAGCTTGAAATCAGGGATATAGATACCTCCAGATCTTTTATTGCAGAGGATTGTTTTAGTCATTCTGGGTTTCTTGTTATTCCATGTGAAGTTGAAAATTTTTCTTTTGTAAAGAATTGTGTTGTTAATTTGATGGGAATTGCATTGAATCTGTAGATTGATTTTGGTAAGATGGCCATTTTTAATATGTTAATCCTGCCAAGCCATGAGGATCGGAGATCTTTCCATCTTCTGATATCTTCTTCAATTTCTTTCTTCAGAGACTGAAAGTTTTTTTCATACAAGTCTTTGACTTGCTTGGTTAGAATTACACCAAGGTACTTTATGTCCATTGTGGCTACTGTGAAGGGTGTTGTTTCCTTAATTTCTTTCTTAGCCCATTTCTCTTTTGAACAGGGGGGGTTACTGATTCTTTTGAGCTCATTTTGTATCCAGCCTCTTGGCTTAAGGTGAACATAACTGTCTTTTAAGAAGCATGAATGTTGCCTTTGATGAGCGTTGATCCTGTACTACCTCTATCCTCTAGTCCCCAGCTTGCCTCTCCAGCACTCCTGTGGTCTTTGACGTGCCTTCCTGAAGCTGTCCTCCAGAGGATACACACACTGCCTTCTACATAGCTTACCCACTTAATACATTTATTTTATTTGTCTTATGGTTCTCCCACTAGAATCCGTGGTAGAGAGATGTGCCAGTTTGGATCACTGAGAACAGTTTGGATACTAAAGCAGTGTTTGCCATGTGAAAATTCCTCAATATATGCACACTGAATGAATGAATTAATAAATTGCTTATAAAAATCAATTTTTTCAATTGTAAGACATGGGAGGTCTTTATGTCTTCCTCCTAGGTCTTTTCCATTAACCTGGCTGCTATATGCACGTATGTAAAGTTCAGCACTGTTGTTTTTTTTTTTTTTAATCCTTTCTGAAAAACTGTTATCATCTCCTTAGTGTCTGTAAAACGAAATCCAAATCTCCAGCTTGGCATTTTAGGTCCTTTGCAGCACAGCCTTGCTCTGCCAAGAACTTCATCAAGCAACGCCCTCCTTCTGTCTCAGCTCTCCTGCTTTATCCTCGGGCTTGCTTCCTCACTGCCTTTGTTAAATGCCTTCGGTGGCAGGCCCTCCTCATCAACCGTATTCCAGAAGTACACTTCTCACGCTCCTTGCCTTGATTTCCTTTCACTGCTTATCATCTCTTAATAAAATGTAAATATATATATATATATTCCCTCTTTATAAGCTTTATAAGCTTTATAATCTTTCCTAAGATTATAAGCTCCATGAAAACGACAGTTGTGTGTTGTGTTTTCTGTAACGGTATCAGTTTCTAATAGTGCCTTCCCTAATCAGTTTACAATAAAACTGCATTACTCATTGTACACTTCAAAATAGCTCCTTGCCTGAACAGCTTGGGCATCTCTTCTTCTACTTAGATTTCCTTTCCCTACTCTCCAAACACCTAAGCCCTACCTTTCTTCCATTTCCCCATCTAAAATGTAACCTCTTTTAGAAAATTCCCTGGCTCTCCTGAGCTGAGAGGGAGATGATCCGGCTCCTCAAAACAAACTACTTTCGTATCAGTGGAAAAGCAATTCTTGCATATTCTTTTGCTGCTTCTGTGAGGTCTTGTTCCTGCTTTAACAGATCCACAAGAATAAGTGTCACTGCCAACACCTCCTTAGAATCTCTGAGTTCCTTGTTCTACACTCACAGCAAACAGTCAATAATAGAAGTTAGATGATCGTTCTGTGAGTATTCTGAACATAGCACATTCACTGACAAACAGGTAAAAAATTGCTCTATGAAATCTCTATGAAAAGGAATGCTGATTTTTTTTTTTTAGTTTTATTGCTCTGAAGGAGGATCCAGTTATGTCTCCAACTCAATGGACTGAAAACATCCAATTAGGATACCAATGTGCTTTGTGTATTTACTTTCATGGTTAGAACCTAGATCATCCTATCACTGGCTTTCTCACCTCACAGGAATTTTCTTCCTTCAATAGATTTGTGTCATGAAAATAATTTATTCACAAACCATGTCCAGTTACCGAGAACAGGTCATAATTTCACTAAAGTGCAATGCACAAAGGGGAGGTACAAAGCAAAGAACCAGAGTAAGGTGCTAAGGTAAAATGCACAAAGAACAGACTCAATATCAACAATATATGCAGATTTACCAACACTTGGATGTTTTGCTTTTCTATAGTATATATCTTGCCATTAATTAATCATCACTTTCTACTAAATAGGCCTAGGGGGAGTAATATGATAGTGCCATAAAGATCACAGGACTGAAAGCAATTTTGATGCAGACCTTTCCTTCTCCTCCCTTCTTCCTTCCCTCCCTCCCACCTTCCTTCCTTCTTTCATTCCTTCTCTTTTTCCTTCCTTCCTTCCTTCCTTGCTCCTCCTCTATCTTCTGGAGTCCCAGAGGGTCAGGGGAACCTCTACCACTCTACCAATACATCATGTGTAATTCCAAAGTTTTGTCTTATATTAATTTGCTTTGTATTTGCTATTATTTTTTTAAAGTTTCTCCCTTTATTTATGAAAGTTTCATAGCTGAAAAAAGGATTACCTGTTTATCAGTGTCATCCTTGTTCATCTCATGTTTAGACAGGCATGTGGGTGAGACTTTATGGATGCAGGCTGTGACATTGTTAGGAGACACAGTCTTACAGAGAACCCTTTATAATCTTTCTGCCCTTTCTTCTGCAATGCCCCCTGAGCCTTAGATGTGGGAGTGTTTTATAGATGTTATCAATTGGCACTGGGCCCCACAACTCTGCATGCTTATAATTCCATCGTTGTGGAGTCTGAGTTAGAAGTGTATGTTCAGAAGAGTTTGAGTACATAGTAAGACCCTGTCTCAAAAAAAAAAATCAATTCTAACTCTGAAGAGATTCCATTCCAAGCCTGCAATGTGCTCCCAATAAATCAGTGATGTTGAGCACATACAGCACTGCAGCTTCCGAAGCTTGTCTGCCTTAGCCATATGGTGGCATGCAATCCAACACGCTTTCCCAACTCCTCATGAAAGCTTAGTTTTGGCTAACAATAGGAATCTACTCCTTTTCCACCTGTGTCCCATGCTGCTTGAAATCCTTTGGCACAAAACCAGGCCCTGTATTAACTCCCAGTGTCACATTCTTTCTTTTTAGCTTTGCCACCACAGCTAAAGTTGTGTTCAGAACACACCAGCCCTCACAGAGAGATTAGGGATAGTATGAGGGAGAAAGGCTTCCTGTAGGGTATTTCTGGAAGTGGGAGCTGGTCTTTGATTCTCAGACTTCCTGAGCACTGCTGTTATAGGTGATTTGGAAGCATGCATGCAGATTCACTTAAGTATCCTCAATTTAAGAATATGTCTGGTCTGGTTTAGTCTAGTCTTGCTCTGTTGTCCCTCATTAATTGACTCAGTTTCTAAAGGTCTTTAGTACCTCATCTAATTCCCATAATTCCTGGTATATAGTGGCATTCAATAAATATTTATTGGAACCATGAATAAACATGAGAAAAGACTCCAATGACCCTTTCTTCAGCTTTAGTTCTCACTAAAGAGCTTTGGTAATAAAATGATACATTTCCAGGTTTGGTTCACACTATAGAAAATTCTTACTTAATCTTTTTGGCAAGAAATCAATAGTACTAGGTCAGGATTATAAAAGTACTTTACATATGTTCTTGCCTAATCTTGCTAATTGAACAAGTGATGATAGTTCTTTAGAAAATTAGAAATGCTTTAGGAACATCATCAGCACCCTGATGCTGACCTGGCTGGTGACAAGGCTTCTGTGCCACTGGTGTTCACCTTCTAGTCTGTCATTTGACCTCTCTCTGCGATGACGAGGTCTTTGAAATTGAGTACTTGTTCCTAAACCCTGATGATAAACACTGGCAAAAAAAACAAAAAACAAACAAACAAAAAAAAAAAACCAGTAATTCACTATTGTCACATTGTCCTTGATTATAATCAGAAGAAATTGTCTTGTTCTCTGCCAGGATACATTTTATTCGATGGCATCTTCTCATTTATTCCTTAATAAATGTGGAATCAGGCCTGACAGTCAGGGAATCAATGTGTCATGGAGACAAGAGAACCTTTACACTAAATCAGCACCTGAGGTACAGATGGAACATTAAAACCTGTACCATGGAACAAGGTAGCATAGAAGGAAATCCAGATAATCAGAAAAAAGAGGTGGCTATAAAATGTAGGTTGGTTGGCTGCAGTTCTGCCTATGAAGCACTAGCTGGCATTAGTGTGAAATTTAGATTCATTTTTGTGCTGGTGATTGCTTCTCTGGAACTTATTAAATATTCGTTGGCATCAGATTTTAGACTGTGTAAAGCAAAGTGCATGATCCAGGCAGATATTAACCTCAAGGCTCTGTAAACTCCTGTAACTGAACACCTAAGATGTGGTCACTTTGCCCCTTAAGATTCTCAGAAAGGGTGGGTGAGGGGGGGCATTGAGAATTGGAATTAGCGAGAATAATCATGCCTCTCTTTCAATAGTGTTAGTCCCCTTTCAGGTTGTAAGCCAGCCTTTTGAGTTCCATCATTCGGTTTCTGCTTGAGAGCTGGCTCTTCCAGAACTTTAAGTGACAATGACAGTCTACAAAATTGCTCTTTGAGAACAATTAAACAAAATCAGGAAGCATGTAATATTTTTAGCTGTGGGTAAAAGGGATCATTTAGCTATGACAGAATGAAGAGCATAATCTTTAGAATTCTTTCAACGGATCTGATTGTTATGTGACAGATTTGGGATGATGGCTGATTTCTATGGGCTGAGCCCAGGTGGTGTGTGGAGGATACATTTGTTAATATAATAGATATGAACTCAGAAGCTATAAGGAATTAGTTCTGGCAAGAAGGATTTTTCTTTCTCTTTAACAGGTAACTGTGACTGTAGAAAGTCTGTAGATAGCTCTGTTGAAAGTCATGCTAATGATGGCACTATCCACCAGCAAAATAGGATGGGGAAATAGAACAGCATTCAAAAGAAGGCTACAATTCCAAATAAACAATATTCTGGGCATCAAGAAAAGTTGATATTCACTGTTTGGAATGAGAGAATTAAGAAACGGTCCCTTTCATAAAGAACCGAGAAAGACAGCAGGCAAGGCTGTTAATTAAATGGACTTATTCTTATTACAGCTGTCCTGATTATGATTAACTACCAATTCTGAGTCTAGTCATATTAATTTAACTCTTTCCTGCACAGGACAAAGGAACAGAATACATATAAACACAAGTACCAAATACTCTGAAAAACAATTTTTGTATCTTTATTTATAATATATATAATTCTACTAACAGAAAACTCATACCTTGACTATTTTCACGTAGCGTAAATATTTGGAGCCCTTGTGGGAAGCTGGGAGGAGCAGAGCACTAGGGACAGAAACCCTGCTCTATGTTCCTTGTCACAAGGTTCCTACCCCTCAGCCATTGCATCTCTTCACGAGTACAATGCAGACTGCCTTACTTTTGCAGCCAGACTGGTATAAGCTCAAATAAGTAGTACAGGACACAGCAGCCATCAGACTTTGGAGGATACCTTTCTCCAGTTGAGTTCTCTTTTGTTTCGACTTGTTAAAATTGTATAAGGCTATTATGCAGCATGTAGTATATACAGTGCTTGGGCTAATAAGGTTCTAGAGCCAGGTGCAGTAGGATTTTATCTTACTTAATCACCTGTGATTTAGTTGACTTCAGTGCCTTGGTTTCCTCCTGGATAAAGTGAAGACAATGTAAGAATCATGCTCTTGAGCTTTAGTGATGATGAAGTACATTAATGTGTGCTAAGCATTAAACCATCCTGGTTTATGGTCAACTGTATCAGCTATAATTATCAGTTCAAAAACTTCCTGTCATACATACTTCTCCAGACAAAGAGTGTGCTATTATTACTGTGGAAGTTTTACTAGTATTTCCGTGGAAAAGTGTTCTCTATGTGTCACTAAACTGCCTTTAACTTCTAAAGCCAAGCCAGTCCGCATTTTAAATGTGGAGGCTGAAGCTCTCTTTGCCTAGCAGACTATGATACTAAGAAATCACTTGTAAAAATTGTACCCTGATCTGTCTCTGACATGAACTCAGTGTCTGGCTCTTTGATCACCTCCCCATGAAGCAGGAACAGCCTTACCAGGCCACAGAAGAGGACAATGCAGCCAGTCCTGATGAGACCTGATAGGCTAGAATCAGATGAAAGGGAGGAGGACCTCCCCTATCAATGGATTTGGACAGAGGCATGGGAGGAGATGAGGGAGGGAAGAAGGGTGAGATTGGAAGGGCACGAGGGAGGGGGCTACAGCTGGGATACATAGTGAATAAACTGTAATTAATATAAAAATAAAAATGTACCCTGAAACATAAATCTATAGAGAAATTTTCCCTTCAGTTTTTGAAAGCTGTCTCATGCAAAATTATAAGCATCCATCATTTTATATGAATGACAATGAACAAAATGTCAATAAATGGATACTCTCTCCACAGGTAGGACTAATAATGAAAAAGCCAGTGCTATGTTAAAATATTTGAACTATTCATGGTGTATAAATGAATCAACCTGATTAATAAAATAATTTGCAAATAATGCTAGACGTGAGATTGGTGGGGAATGCCAATATGAAGAAATGGCTATTAACGTAAGAATTTTTAAAAAGGGAGAATAATAAAATACATATATGATATAAAAGGTTAGACAAGGATTAGACCACTATTCAAATGACAGAATGGAGAGATGCCTCACCCAGTCAGAGCAGTTGTTGCTCCTGCAGAAGAGCCAGGCTCAACTCCGGCACCTATGTGGTTCATAAGAATAATTTATCCAGTTCCAGAGGTCAGATGCCCTCTGACTATCATGATGAGCACCAGCAATACATGGTGTATATACATACATGAGCTGAAACACTCATACATATAAAATACAAAACAAATAAATCTAAAATTAAGAAATTCTGTGACACACTGGGACATCAGTAGATTTTATAACCTGCTTGTTAAGTAGACCTGCTCCTATCATAGCTTTGCTGACCGTAATGGACTAGCAACTCTGAGTTTAGTCTCATTAACTCTCAGAATACAGGACTCAGGAGTAGAATGTCATATAAGCACAGGTACTAACTACTCTGAAAAGTAAGTTAATTTATATCACGATCAGCTATAATTCCATTAACAAAAATGAACCAATGTGTACTCTTTTCAAATTATGTATCTAAAGTACAATGATTTACAAGAAATATATCAATGCAAACTTTTGGTATTTCTATTCCCTTTTATGTAAAATAGTTTTCTAAATATTACAAGTTTGAAATTGACTATTACCCTGAAATTGATCCAAAGAAACCCTTGTAACACACAAAAAGTGGATAGGCAAGAACAGATGGGTTACCTGAGAGAAAGCAAGAGTCTTCAGAATTTCAGAGTTATTGTAGATAATGGGAAAAAAAAGATTCACAAGAGAAATGGGAGAAAATAAAGCTTCCAAGACGTGCTACATAAGAATGGAACTGTTGAATGTGGAGATTAAAAATGAGAAGGCATATTTCCTTCCCATTGTCTTTCAGACACTGATGAGTCTTTTGAAAATCAGATTACCCATTTAGGCCTTACAAAGCTTTTTGATGCATGGCTATTACTTCAAACACCTGCCATAGAATGGATGTTCATATGCTTGCTCAGTCATTCACATATCTACTCATCTGCTCATTCATTTGACCGTTATTAGCTCATTCGTGCCCTCGTTTGTTCGCTCACGCTCTCACTCACCTGCTTATTCACTCACTCATTCATCTGTTCGCTTGCTCACTCATTCAATCACTCACTCACTCATATACGTATTTGCTCATTCACTTATTCATTAGGTAACCGCGGATGAAGGAGTACCACGTGATGGGTGTTCTAGCTAGAGCTAGACACTCAAGGACAAACGATAGCACAGGGCTGATTTCAAGGAGATGTGGTATGTTTGGGGACGTCTGTGTAAATAATTATGCCACAGGGGTAGGAAAAGTGTGAGTAAGACAGATGTGCCCTGGGATGAAAGATGAAGGAACAATCAACCCTTTCTGGAAACACCAGACATGTTATTAAAGGAAGTGTGTCCTCATTTGTGCTGACAGCATATATGTTCATATCACAGAACTTGCCCTACCATTTAGCGAAATAATTTGGCATAAGTGTTGTGTTTTACAGGTTACGGGATTCCTGCAGACACATTATTATACATAAACTATTTTAAATAGTAATCTCGCTTTACACATGCTGGTCATGGATTATTGATTCTTTTATCTTTACATAAAAATTTATGTCTATGCTTTCTTTATTTGTATGTATGTTTGTACTTATGCAAGCCAGAAGAAGGCATCGGATACCCTAGGGCTATAATTACAGACGGCTGTTAGCCGGTATCTTGGTTCTGGGGATTGAAACCAGGTCCACTGGAGAAGCAGCCCATGTTCCTATCCACTGATAGCTCTCCAGCCCTCAGTTTGTTTTTCTTCCCAGGTCCTAGTTCTATATATCTCCACAGGTTTCCAGTGAATGGGATGATCCATTTCCCATCCCTGCATAATAAGTCATTCTACCACAAGTGCAGGAATTCCTCAGTGGTTTCACCTCTTGCTGCTGAACGTAACTGCGTCTCAAGTTCCGTTCCCAGCACTCATACAGTACAGCTTACAACCATTTGAAGTCCAGCTCCAGAGTAACCTGACACCTCTCTCCTCTGTGGACATCCACACATCTGTACATACCTACCCCCTCCACACGCATACACATAATTAAACGTAGTTTTTAAAAATATATCCTTAAAACAGCGCCAAGGATTCTATTCCTATTCCTCACAACTTCTGTAGTTGAAGATTTTGGCTGTGGCTTAACAGGGCTTAGGGCAGGCTAGGTTGCTTCTCCAGGCACAGTCACGTTGTTACGATAGCTAGGTCAAGGAGAGCTGGAACACGGCATCTCTCTGCATGTGGTCTGAAGGCGTCTCCATGTGGTCTCACCACCTGCCTCAACTTGGATTGTTTGCAAGCCTGGCAGATTCAGGATAGTCACACCACTTGAACCAGGCTCCTTTACCAGGAATATAGAGGCTGAATTGTTCAACCTGTTGATGAAGGAGGGGTGCGAGAGATGAGAAATTTTACTGAGGTCGTTTTTGGAAAGAGGCATCTTCACCCCATCATTCGAGCTTTGAGTGAAGAAAGCATTCTTCTTCAAGATCAGTGGCAGGAGCATTAATCAGAAAATGACCCAGGCAAATAGAAATCACCGAATTTTACCTAATTAATGCCTTTAAGTTATGTCTTGCATTTCAGCGCTTGTCGCTGTAATGAAACTAAGGTAAAAACATGATAGGATAAATAGGAAGGTCTGGGTTTGGCTACATGGTAGGATTTTTCTGGCAAATCCCACTTTTGAACCTTAGGGAAGGTTACTGGAGAAAACAGAAGAATCAATTTCTGGGGAGGTTTGAAAAATCGATGGTGGAGGAATTTCCATGGGACTCCACAATGTCAGTATGAGCCCAGCTGAAGCAGAGAAATAGATTAACTGACCTTTTTAGGCCTCTGCCAGTAACATAATTCTCCCAATTTTACTGACAAGGCATAGAGAGATTGTCTGTGTAACCTTGGAAAGATCTTTTGGTCATTTCCTTTATATGTTTTCTTAACTTTGTGTTCATTTATTTTGAACTCTTGTGTTTCGTAAAAATATTGGTTCCCTATATTGCTCTGTTCCCGCTAGTATGTTTACCAATGATTTTTTTTTCTTCAGGCCCTAATTACCATCTTTGATTAGTAATTAGAAAGAAACTCTTTGTGATAAATTATAATTTGAGGTTGTTTACTTGGCATGGTTGGAGAGATAAGTAGCGACTTAGCTGTGGTAATAGTTCTGCGTCTCAGTATACCGTTGTCTTGATGGATCCATCTATCACACAGAAAATATAAGTGGGGCCAAGTGTTGCCTCACCTGTGCACTTTCATTCTAAGCTACTTGAGTGCATAATTTAGCACCCCCATTTTAGAGTCAGTGTGATAAAGTGAATCTCTTCCAAGCCCAAGAGGTAAAGGTAAGATTTCACCCAATTCTACTAACGCCAGAGCCTTACTCAATTTTTTTTCAAAATTTTTATTCTTCTTTCATAAAATACATGTCCACCACAGCCTCCCTTCCCTCCCCTCCTCAAAATTCCCTCCCTGTTCCCTCTCCACCAGACCTCTCCTCCATTTCCTTTCAGAAAAGAGCAGGTTTCTCAGTGATAACAACCGAACTCATATACTCTCATATCAAGACTGGATGGGGTAACCCAGGAGGAGGAAAAGGGTCCCCAAAGCAGACAGAAGAGTCAGAGATAACCCAACTCCCATTGTTCAGAGTCCAACAAAAACAACAAGCTGAAGAACCACAGCACGTATGCAGACGGCCTGGCGCAGACCCATGTAGCCTGCATGACTGCCGCTTCAGGCTCTCTGAGTCCCTAGGAGTCCTGCTTAGTTTTGGGTTTATGGGCTGTGTTCTCCTGGTGTCTTGAAGCCCTACATCTCCTGCTATCCTTCTCCCCACTCTCTCTGATGACGGTTGGGCTGGGCACTGATCCTATGAGTATAGCAGAGTAAGAGTATATTTTTCTTTTCCTGTGAGTTGTGTTTGGTTCTACACTAGGTCTCTGGGCTGTCTAGGCAGTGTTGGGCATGGACTCCCTTTCATGGTGTGGGCTCAGGATAGACCAGTCGTTGGTTGGCCATTCCCACAAGCTCTGAGACATGGTTGGCTCAGCATATCTTCCCGTCTTGACGGTTGTGGGCTTTAGATTTTGTGGCTCTGTTTGTGTCCCAGTCCCAACACTGGGAGCCAGCCTTGCCCAGTTACAGAAGATGGCCGGTTTAGTAAAGCCTTATTCGTATTGCAGTCCTATAGTATTGATTTCTAGATGACAGTGAAATGAGTTAATCAGTCTTCTACGTGAACTCCATTTTTCAAGAGGGTTACCTTCCCTCTCTACCTCTGAAAGAAGCTTTTGCTTTGTCTCCCCTGGGAAGTTCCTGTGACTTCTGTGAGCACTTCTTTTACCTAAAATCGTTGATCTGTTCTACTCAGTCTTCCTAGTCCTTCAACCCATTACAAAGTCATGTCCTCTGTGAAGCCTATCCCGCCATCCAAAGAAATTGACTTGCAACCCACTCAACCCACTCTCTTCCCTCACTCTGACTTAGAAGGAATTCGTCATGCTGGTTTTGTTTCATAGGTGTACAGACTTCTTTCAGTCAGTGACAGATGTCTGCATGGAGAAACAATGGACCACATTCCTTGGGTTTACGGGGGTTTGCTTTACCTATGTTCAAACCTTTTGCACAGTGTATTACAAATTTCATTTCACGATGTTTGGTAATTCGCACAGCTTCCTGTTAATGATGATCCCTCTGAATTGTACAGCAGCACTGCATAAATTTGTGTCTCTGACCTGCAGTTGAGAGCAGTATTTGGTGTCCTCGGTTTTCAGGTATTATTGTCACACCTGGTATTGTTAATCACACGTCATCGTCTTCAAACTTGAGCAGATGTAGCAGTTACTGTCAGAGAGTTTTCTCTGTTTGCTCTTTGTCATCTTCAGTGTCCTTCTAGGGCGCTGATATTATTAGATGAAGGACACATTGGGCTTACTTTGTTTAAACAACTGTGCAAAACAATTTAGTCTTCTTTGCTTAATTGACACGGATCCGGTGCTATCTGATCCAAATGTTTGAGATAAATTCTTTAGACTCTAGAGTTCTTGGCTGTTTTTTTACAGCCCTGTATCCTATACCTAAACCTGTACAAAAACCTCACACATATTTATGCTATTCTTTGCATCTGACAGTTAGGCAGTGTCTGCACTGGCCTATAAATACCATCATTTCTTATATGATGGAAAATAATATATGACTAAATATGCAAAGAACTCAAAACTGCTTTGGAATATAACACACACACACACACACACACACACACACACACACGCATGCATACACCACTGACATATACACATATACTTTACTGTTAGTTTTGAGAAAAATAAAAAAAAAAGAATACCTTTGTCCTAAAGTGATTTTAGGACTATTTGAAAGTATGAAGATACATATTACAGGAAGACAACATAAATTATAACAAATGGTCAAGATAAAATGACGTGATAGCAGGGAATAGACCCCCAAACACAGTAGACTATGTCTGTCATTGAGATGCATGCTCTGTCACCATACGCTCCTACCAGGAGTGAGCCCTAAATCTTACTCTAAGTGCACACATGAAGATGGGAACTTTCTCAGCCTTCTTGTCGGCCTTACTGATTTCTGGAGCCTCTTAAATGAAACAAATAGGTTGCTGGGGAAGGGCACACCCAACAGAGCTAGGAAGTTGTATCCATGTTTCTTTAAAGAGGGATATCGTTGAAGTTCTAGGATTGAATTATAAGGTGGCAGGAGCTACTTTAAACCGGAATGAATACAGTTTATGGTAGATTTAGTGGCTTTGCATTTGATAACAGGCAAGTGTCTCCCACAGAGGCAGTGTGTGATTCCTCTGTAGTTCTGTCAGGCTTCACAATGCTGGCATTACCAGGTTTCGAGATATGCTCGCAGTTCAGTGTGAGCTCCTGTTTCATACCTACATGCACAGGACTCTTTCTTTGCCTCAAAGTGGCATGCAAAATATCCACTAGTGTGTCCTCTTGTGTCTTTTTCGAAAAAAAAAACACATTATTTTAATAGTGCAAACTTATTAAATCTTTGTGATAATTCAAAGCATGAACACAGGATGTAATGATCAAATCAGGACAATTAATGCTTCATCTTCTTAAATATTTTTAAAACTGCTTTATTACATAGATATATGACGTGTGTGAACACACACCCACTTGTCTGAGTGTTTTTTTATTAGTATGTGTTACAATAATAATCAAAGAAAAAGAGGCTTTCAACTTGAGGTTTGGGAAAACATGGGAGAGGCTGGAAGGAAGTAAAGGAAGTGGAAATTTTTAATTGAAAATTTTATTTCATTTAAAAACATCAATAAAAACTCTGCTTTGGCTGACACCTAAAAACGTGTACAGAAAAAAAGTTGGAGAAAATTTTAAGTTGTAGTATTCTGCAGAACAGTGGTCTAATTCGTTCATAACATCTATCATAACTAGAGTTATTCAGAAAAGCTCAGGCACTCCAAAGACAGAAATGACGGTAGGTATCTAGAGAAGTTACTCACTCTGGCCCAGTTAGCACACAACTGCATGGGACCATCAGCTTGTACCCCGACACTGATACTACGTGCGTGTCGGGCCGCACGCAGCCTCCAAACCCATGTGTTCCCGTGTTCTGATTCAGTAATGTGCCTTTCATCTTTGCCTAGACATTGTTTATCAGAGACCGAAGGGCTGGAGAACCAAGTGGAGCAAAGCCAGCCTGCTGCAACTGGAGCCCAGTTCTGCTTCTTTTTGTTTTCTTTGCCCACATTCTTCAAATGACTTTGTTAATTCTTGGCTTCCCTGAACCCATTACCAAAAAGTTCTTTTTTTTTTTTTTTTTACCTATAAACTACCTTAAGCACATTTTCATTTAGGTAATTTTGTGTTATTTTTCTTTTGACCTTATTATAGCTTATTATGTTATATTTACTCGCTTGCTCTCATAACACAGATTTTTTTCTTTGTAATCATGTTTTTTTTTCCTTTGATTCACTTCCCCCCAGAAGATATTCTTGACCTTCCATTTGAGAGGATCCTTTCTTAAGCTGTTTGAGCCATTCTTCACAAAGGACTTTCACTCATTCACTTCTGTTCTCATTATTTAAAGGCCCTCATAGTAGGTAAGGGAAGCATATGGCATATTCTGACATCATTAGGGGCAATGTTCAACATGAACCACACTTTCTTCATCATTAACAGCACAGTTCTCTGCCCTGCAAATGTGACACCCAGAACTTCATCGAGACAAGAATAGCTCATTTTATTAGCAAACTATTCAGAAAAGTATTCTTGCCATTTGAAAAGTGAATAAAAATTCTGTAATGTGACTTATTAAATGAATCAGCTATTCTTATACTCATGGATTTAAATCATCCTAATTAGAACTGTAATGTATGTTCGTGTGTTTGCTGTATTAAACTGTCCACGTCTTTCGAGAAAACCATAAAATAAAATATTTCATCAAAAAACATTAGAGGCAAACACTAACAGTATGAATATTCTTACCATCCTCTCCCCCCTTTGAATGCACTATTCAAATTTCTAAATCACGATTCAATTTGTCCTAAAACTACATTCTTAATCTTTGAGGAAAGAAGTGATTTTCCACATAGCACAATGCAGGACCTTTTGTCACTTAAATTATAGTTATAAATAGTATTTAAATTATTCTTAATATGTAATGTTCATATATATGTATTATGTATGTATGTGTGTATATATGTGTATATGTTATATGTGTGTATATATATATATATATATATATATATATATATATATCAGGACTTATAAAATCTGAAATGTTAGTAATAATATTAAATTTCTATCAAACCAAACCTTTTTACGTGTTTTAAGGTGGTTACAGGGTAAGTCATTTTTTTTTCTTTAGAAATTTCAGCCTGTAGAGTGTTTCTGCCACAAAGTACATTACAGTCAATCAGGAATTGTCAGTCTAAACAGGGCTTAATGCTTTCCTTGCTACTTTGAAGGTATCAAGACTCAAATGTTTTGAAATAAAGATTTTCCTATATCATTAAAATTTTATTTGACTCCTAAAAGGGCTTTAAAATGTACATTATATGTACTGATTCTTCTTACATTTGATTAAATTATTATAAAATAATATAATATCACCCTTCAGCCCTTTGGCTAAAAATGAGTATTAAAAATGTTATTTGGCACAAATAACAATTTGTAGGAAGTAATTGTAAATCCACCATAAAACTTGTGAAAAGAATAGAATATTATTTTTGTAAACATCTCAAGTCTTTATCTTAATAGAAGATTGCAGATTTTCACCTGTCTTTGTATTCAGTTGTGAAAAGAGTATATATTTACTGTTTTTCTTTATTATTATTATTATTTTAATCACTGGCACAGTCTCATTAAGTGGCTCTGGCTGCTATGGAACTCACTAAGTAGACCAGTTGGCCTAGAACTCAAGAGGTTTGATTAAAGGTGTGTGCCCAAGCCCAACTCTCAATGTCCCCCCTAATATAAGATAGCTGGGTCCCCAACTGTCTCTGAATTCGGTTGCCTGTGACACGTTTCATTGGGAAAGTCTGTAAAGAAAATTTGATCCAACATAATTAAGTTGAAAAAGAAGTAAAAATGTAAGTTGTGTACAGATACTTGTGAATAATCTTCTTCATTTTTGCACCAGAGCCAAGAAATTATTTTCTTTCCTTCTGTCCTTCCTTCCTTCCCTCTTTCCTTCCTCCCTTCCTTCCTTTCTTTCTCTTTGTTTCTTTGGTTTCTTTCTTTGCTTCTTTGTTTCTTTCTTTTCCTTCCTTCCTTTCTTTCTTTTGAATTTTAATTTCTATTTATTCATTTTAAATCCTGGTTGTAACTGCTCCCTTCTCTCCTCCTGACCCCACACTCCCTCCCTGTTTTTCCTATCCTCCCTCCCCTACTCCTCAGAAAAGGGGAGCCCACACACACCCTACCATATTAAGTCGCATCAGTCCTGAGCGCATCCTTTACCCCTGTGTGTCATCAATTGTGTCAGGGGTTGGCTGTCTCCCATGGGGTGAGTCTCAGGCTGGGCCAGTCATTGTTTGGACATTCCCCCAATCTCTGCTTTATTTTTGTCTCTGAACATCTTGTAAACAGGGTAGAGTTTGGATTGAAGTTTCGGTGGGCAGGTTGGTGTTTCCCTTCCTCCACTAGGAGTCGTGTCCAGTTAGAAGGTGGCCTCTTCAGGCTCCATTAGCCCTGTTACTAGGAGTCTCAGCTAGAGTCACCCTCATGTTCTCCCAGCAGCCTACCCTATCGGATCTCCAGCTTGTCACAGAAAGCCCCCGCACGAGGTTTCTCTTCTCTTCTCCCAATCCCTGTTCTCCCCAGCGCTGGTACTGACCCTCCTTTCTCTCTGTGTTCCCTTTCTTACCCTGTTCTCTCTCTTCAAACACTTCTGCGGTCTACTCTTTTTCCACTTCTGAGTGGGAGTTAAGCTTCGTCCCTTGGGTCCTCCTTGTTACTTAACTTCTTTTGGTCTGTGAATTGTAGTATGGTTATCCTGTACTATATGGCTAAAATCCACTTATAAATGAGTATATACCCAGTGTGTCTTTCTGGGCGCTTTTTTTTTTAAGGTTAGTTGTAGAAACCATCGCAATGGGCTTTCTGTTGTTGGCTAAGTTTAACTCCACCAGTGTATCTTATATACCCTGAAGATCTGCCTGCCCACTGCTCGTTGTTACCCTGAATCATGCAGCCATTTCAAATGCTGACACTTCTCATTACGAAAGCCACCTAATTGATCACACCATCAATCCAACCAGAAAAGACCTTCATGGATTGAGACGCTGTTAAGCTGACAGAAGCAGGTACAACTTCCCCCAAATTCTAATGTTAGCACAAAAGCTCAAATTTATCACTGGCAACTATCGCTGACAGTTATTTTCTTTGAGGTGACATGAATACTTTGTTTTATGTTCAAGAAAATGTCTGCCAAAAATGCCCACATCTGAGTAGCCCTAGTTGATCTGTCAATCATTCTTCAAAATTAAAACAGGTACTCCATGAAAAAAGTACCATACTCAGCTCGCAGTGCCCCAAATGGCAATTACCTTCTGCATGGCAACCACCATACTTTCCTAAGCTGCAGAACTGACTTATGTTTTTCGTTTGTTTTTATTTTTATTTTTTGTGTATGTGTGTGGGGGGGTGTGGGGAGATTGTGCAAAGGATATTAAAATGATCTATACTCAAGAAAATGCTTTTACTCAGATTTTTACTGTAGGCTTTAATTTTTCAAAAGTAAACATGCTTTCTTTAGGGTTCTTAAATGCTTTTACCTTCCTCCCGTCCCACTGAAAGAAGGTTGTTAGGAAAAGGGGGTTGTGGGCTTTTTAAACATAGTTCCTTGGAGAGATTTCACTCTGTGTTGTGAGGACACCAAAACAGTCCAGTCCAATAGCAATAAACCAAACAGCGGGAGGCAAGATCCAGCAGAAACAGCAAAAACTCCATCTTGGTCTAGTCCTAAAGATATTTTTACATTTCTATTTGTTTTTAGTGCATTTGTATTTGTAGTATATGTATGTGGGTCACATACATACATATGTGTGTGGGTACAGAGGTGCTTGTCAGAGTTTTCTACTTCCGCTGTGTGAGTCCTGTAAATCTTACTCAGGTTGTCAGTCCTGGCAGCAGGTGACTTTAAACACTGATCTACCTTGCCAGCCCATCCGAAGACATTCTTCCTCGCTCTGCTGCTTACCAATGGAGAATAGAATCAGTGACTTCTGGTAATATTTGGTAACCCTAACTTGATTTATGACGAGCCATTGGTAGATATAGACAACACTGCTTCTGTACCAGAGCACATGTCAACACAGAAAACAACACAAAATGAAACAGAACAACCCATACGTTTGAAGGGAGTTTTTGCTTCACAAGTCCTTGGAAGATTCTTGTGGACTCTATGGGTCTACAAATGATGTAACGGAAACTTTATATCAGACTTTAAAACCTTGTTGAGATTGCTGAGAGAGACCTAGGAAAAATGAGAATAATAAAGAATACATTGAAGGCTGTTTTGACATTTAAACCTGATAATACAAGATTCACAAAATGTAAATGTCTCTCCCTTCCCTCGTAATACCAGCCCTTGAACAAAGCCATTCTTTCTCTGCAGACCTGGCATTCTAAAGTAATGTTGATTTTTCTTACTTTTTGAAATTTATTTCTAACCTATTTTCAAACTACATCTCCAAGTTTCCTAATGAAAAACAATCATTCTTAGATACACTGTTGTATACTCTCACTTCCAAAGAATTTCATTCCTCATAAAATTGTTGGTTGTGTTCATTAGAGGCACAAAATTTCTACTACTAAGCTAAGTAAAAATGTATGTTAAAATTTTGTAACATGTACGTGTGTATGCATAGTTAGCATATGAATCCTGTAAACCCAGAAGCTATACTGTACTATCAAGCTCCAACTTGACTATTTCCAGTAATCAAATTTACGAAAGCAAGACTGGCTAGCAGAGCTCATTTGGGTGCCTCAAAACATACCTAGAAGACTGTCCAACAGAGGCAATAACCTATGAGCATGTGTTTCACAAATCTGGTTATTTGAGACTGTGATTAGTCCAAAATTGAAATTTCATTGGGAAACTGTGTAAGCTGGAAGAGAAAAAACAATTAAGTTCAACAAGTGGTACAATATTTAAATAATTTTTTTAAAAACGGTAAAAGTATTGCATTGAATATTTGAAAAGGACCCCTTTGAACGAACACAGTTAAAAAAATAATAAGGATTAATTTAAAAATAATGAGGTGTAATATTTAGAATTTGTTGAATATTTTGTATAAAAAATTACATTATGTTTAACTTTTTTCTATATCAGTTTTAGTTGATTCTAATTAGTTTCTTTTTAAAAAAACATAAGACTTCTGAGAGTTGGGATTATCTTTATTAAACTCCTTCAACAGTATTATTAGTACATGATAACATCAAATAATACCATGGCTTGACATTCCCTAACATTAAAGGAACAAATACAGCTCTTTTAACATATACGATAATGTTATCTTTATCATCATTAAGAATAAAATATAAGACTGGACAATTTGCAGGTAAGCCTTTCCAACCATCTTACAATTGGTGGTTGTGAGGGATGTTTTATGCATGACATCATATGCGCCTCTAATGAGTCGCCCACCTGTTTATTCAGATGAAGGCATGCAGACACAGAGAAAAGAGCTCAGTGGCCTACATCAGATGAGATTCCATGTCGCAAGGCTGGCTATAGTTCCGTGTTTTGTTGTGTTGTGTTTTGTTTTGTCTATTTTGTTTCTTTCTGGTGTATGCTGGGCATGACTGAGGTCTCACCGTAGGCCCCGTTCTAGTTGGTATGGGGAATATCATGGCTGTGGCAACTCTACTTCATTCCTCATCCTTCTTTTGTCACAAACAGTCTAGCCTGGGCATTGCCTTCTCGTGGCAACGCAAAAGGACAGTTGGGCATCAATTTTCCCATCTATCGTTCTGTCCCTCTTGATTTGTGCTTTGGGCCAAAGATTGTGACATGGTGTATTTAAGTCAAACTCTTGTTTACAAGAAAATTCACTTGACTAAGATGACTATATAGAGGATAAATAACAGGAGGCACAAACACGATGATTATAATATATGCTTTGGCTTGTTTTCCACAATAGTGATTTGCTAGAGGGGTTCAGGGGCATAATAAAGGTGGAGGCAAATACCCCCTAAATGGTTCCTGAGATGTTTTTGTTTGTTTGTTTGTTTGTTTGTTTGTTTTTTAATTCCGAAGAGACTTTTGGGGGAAGAATTAAATATCTGCATTCACATTCTGGCTGCTACCTATTGCAAGAATAAAGGAAAATAGAGTCAGCAGACAGTACCAACTTCCATTTGTCTCTGTGCAGCTGCAGTGATCACATGCTGCCATCCTTGATGCCTGTGCTCAGAGGATTAGGGGGAAATCATGATCTGTCAAACGTAATTTGTCATCTTTATCATATTGCTTGTGATTGCTCTGTCCAAATCCACATTCACAAGCAATAGATGGCATCATCCATTGTTGTTCTTGGATGGTATGAGGAAATAGGCTCGATCTATGCCTGTTATGCTCACAACTTACTGTGCATTTTATGTTTACGGAGACAGTATATGGATTTAGAACACCAACACCACTGTTTCTTGCTATTTTGTTGCTTCTCCATCAATTACTACTTCTGGGTGTATGACTGCAGTGATAGGGACATTGTATGGAACAAAAAACATGTAAGTATTAAATAAGTATAGCTTATTTTTCTTGTGTTTCAGGTTAATTCTTTGTACTTAGCATTCACTTTTGTTGTGTTACTAGACAGAAACGTGCTTACGGTTACCACTTACACAGTCGACTGATAACAGCATGCATGACGAGTAATCACTGTTTTAATGGTGATTTGACATTCTAAAATAAATATTTTTGTCTTTTGACCTATAAAAACAAATATGCTGCCCTTTCCTTTTGGCGAATTCTTTGCTAGAATACAAAGTGGTTATATATATACATGCACACGTGTGCGTATGTGTGTCTGTTTGTAATGTCTAGAGATTTGTTCTTTTTCATAATTAATTTAATTTTATTTATAAATAATTTTATTTTATCTATTTAATTCCAAGGTGATTCCTTGGAATTGGCGGTACAGACAGTTGTGAGCTGCCATGTGGGTGCTGGAAATTGAACCAGGCTCCTTTGGAACAGCAGGCAGTACTCTTAACCGCTGAGCCATCTCTCCAGCCTCCCCCTTTAGAGATTTGTTCTTGAAAAAGAACTTTTTCTTAACTCTCACTTAAACAAATGTAACATGGAAGGCAGGCAAAGTATTTTACATTGTACCTTTACATTATATCAGTAATGTTCTTTCATTGTGAACATGTGCTTGAAAGTGTCAAATGAATCAGTTGTAGCTGTGTACCTGCAGACATCTGCTGTCTTTCCAGGAACACATAGTATACCAAACTATTACAAAGAAAAGTGTTCCTTACTCCAAACTAAGAGTGGGAAGGGGCCGTGACAGAAAGTCATTTGGTTGGGAGAGGGATGAAAGGCGCTATTGCATTATATCCTTGGATGTCGCAAGGGGAAGGGGTGCCCTGTTAATGAGTCAGGGAAAGCTTTTAGTGGTTGTCTTTGAAAACAGTTTTGTGTGGGTCTATAGAGATTTTTTACACATTTTAGTAAGCTTTCTCATCAACTTATCTGCCCTCTGTACTTCTTTATTTAATCTCTCCTTGTGTTTATAGAATTTAGCTTTGAAAAAGCTCTAATCCTGATGTTTTATTTCCTTGTCAATCACTGTCAGAATCATCCATCCCTTTTTAGTCCCCATCAAAGAGAAAATATATTTCTTATATAAAATACAGTGTAGACCACTTTTGCAAAATTCATCTTTTACTGGTTCTTGACAAAATAATTCTGTCCTAGCAGTTCAATTTATGGCAAAAAGATTTGGTCTGTAGAAAATGTAAAAGCAGAGGAAAAAAAAAAAACAAACAAACCCACAAATCTTTAAATACTGACCAAGACTCAATTATTGTACTCAGCTCATGACAAATCAACAATGATGTGGGTTAACTCTTTGATAATCTTTCTACTCATTCCTTCTTTTGGTAAATAATATTTCCCCTGAAGTTTTATGGTAAAAAATGTTCAGAGATACTAAAAAAATTTCAAAATAAATTATAATGACCATCTCTTTACCTACATGCTCCCATTACCACAACTGTTTGCTTCTCTGTGTATCTGATGTCCATCACATCTGTTTCCATCCATTAATCCATCTTACTTTTGGTGCTTTGCAAAGCAAAATACAGACTTGAGCATGCATAACTACTGTAGACGTTAGTTTGATTGCAATTAAACCCGGTAGAGAAGGGACAAATCTATGTGACATATTGGGTTTTCCTAGATAGTCCAAGTGTCTCCATTCTGCATTCCGTCAGTCAGAGCATTTGCCCTCATTTTGTGTTGGAAGTTTGCCTGCAGAGGACATATTTGGGGCTTGGAATTTCCAAAACTAGGTGATGGAATATAGGTCATTCTTGCTGAGACAGACTGAATCCTTGAGTAGGAAGCAGTAAAGGCCATTTTTTTTTATAGGCTCACCTACCTATAAGTGGTGAATAATGAGTGGCAGCAAAGAAATAAAGACTGGTATATTTTTTTGAGATTCTCACACAGCACATTTAGCCTTTTTACTCTTGCTTTTATTCTTCTGATTTTGTTTTGCCTGTTTTATTGGTTGCTCTTTTTTTCATTTACTTTTCATTCTTGAAATAAATATGTCTATTTTCCCTCTTCTTTTCCTTTCAGGCTATTTAGAATATATGGATTCGCTTCCAAAATATTGTTCATTCCCTGAAATTCTATACACAGGTTTTTGTGATAAGGATATGCAGGAGGCATTGCATAATTATTTAAAATGAGACTGAGGTGTATCTGACCCAACTGACTGAAAGAACAACTTTATGAAAAATCAATAAGCCTATACAGGTCTTATGAGGCAAACTAGGATTCTATAGACTGGATTTAATGCTTAGAGGAATAGGATGTATGCTCTCAGACATTTTACAAGCAACCAAAAAATTAGAGGCTGGTGAGAGAAATTACGGGGAACTGAAAAGTATTTGATTGTTTTGTGAACACATTCTTAAATATGAATGCTAAAAAAGGAATGACCTCCAGAGCTTGTGCTAATGCCGCTTTGATAGGAGGCAGCTCCATTGAAAATATTGTTTCAATGGAGTCCCCTTATTTTTTCAACCACCTACTGCCTATCAGAGATTTGGGAGATTATTGTGTTCAAGTCACAGCTCAATTTAGTGCCACCATTTTCTTCTTTCCTTCCAATGTCTAGTAATGAATGTAACCCTTTATTTGTTTTCACTGCTTGCTTTCCTATTCAAAATTAGTCTCAGGCTGCATTCCAGACTGCAGACCAAATAGAGATAAAGCTTTTGATGATTAACAAAGTAGACACAGATGGTGTAGGATATAGCAGTTGTTTTCAAAAGTGATTTCTGTAGTTCTACTTCTTTTACTGTTTCTAATGTCATGTTTACCTGATCTAATTCTTCCTCTTATTATTCATTCCCTATAAATACAATCTGATTTGTAAGTACTCAAAAATATCTCACATAGAAAAGGTTACAGCATCACACTGATTCACTTAAAGGAAGAAATGTCTTAAGATTGGGAGGTTGGCTTTAAAGAAAAAAAATTGGATAATAGAACATTGTGCAGAGCTATTTTAAGGATTTTTTTTCTTTCCCTCATGGAGAGAAATTGGCTGCCTTTTGAAAAATGTAAGGAAAACAGCAGGCTTTTTTCCCCCATGGGTGCTGGGGATGGAAGTGGAGATTTGGAGGTTGTTTGCGGGGAATAGGTAGAGATATGTAGTGTTTGGGCTATGCAGAGGCTTCAGTGGAATTCATCTTCAGAGAGGAAGGACATCTTCAGGCCTTCTTACCTACAATGCTTCCTTTAATTCTTTTGTCCCAAGGACAGATTTACTGTATTCATTCATTTGTCTGTTTCAGTGCTGTGACCAGCATGTAAAACCTATATGATACCGCATAATTACATTTGCCTTAATGGACTGCTTTAAAAATCAGCTCGTTCTCTGGAAGATTACAGGTCATGTTCATGTAGCAAGATTTTTAATGGATTTACCAATGCTCTTGTGTTGTGCACCTCTACCATTTCAATGATTTCTGAGGGTCTTCATATTAAAAGTTTCCTTTTTCAATTTTGTAGAACTAAAAGTAGTAGCAGTTATGGGTATTTCATTAATGAATAATCAATAATGATGTCCTCTGTAAAGCCACCTGATTGATTTTAATTCCAACCACGCCTTTTTCTTTCTTTCTTCTTTTTTTTCTCTTTTTCTTTTTTTCTGGTTTTGTATCAGTGGCTTAGAAGAAAGGTACTTAGGGCTCATTCAGCATTTCAGATTTGCAAAATTAGTTCCTGTTGAGTCCTAATGGCTAGGAAAGTATTAGCTTTCTCTGAGTCATTGGAGGAAATCATAAAAGGGAGAAAGCTATTTATCATGTTCCTCATATGCAGGATAGTAGCTGTAGGAATTAAAATCCAAGATCTGTATTTAGAAAGTCATTCTGGTATACATACTACTTTGTTGGAGTAGAAAATGTAAATATTTCTAAGCAGATCATTGAAAGTATTTGCAATACTAAACCTGCCTTTCCCCTATTTGCTTTACCTGATTCATAGTTTGTGTTGAGTTTGGCCTATATAAAATATTAGTACTGGAATACTCAGATAAGTTGTGATAAAACACCATGTTCAAAAGCAACTTGAGAAGGAAAGGATTTATTTCATTTTATAGCCAGGAAAGTAGGTAAGGAACCTGAAGGCAGGAACTAAAAGAGAAGCCATAGACGAGTGCTGCTTATTGGATTGTTCCTCACAGCTTGTCCAACCCACTTTCTTTTTTTAAAATTCTTTATTAATTACGCTTTATTCATTTTGTATCCCCCCTGTGGTTTCTTCACTCCTCCCGTCCCAATCCCTCCCTTCCTCCATCCTCTGCATGCATACTCCTCCCCAAGTCCACTGATAGGGGAGGACTTCTTTTCCTTCCTTCTGATCCTAGTCAATTAGGTCTCATCAGGAGTGGCTGCACTGTCTTGTTCTGTGGCCTGGTAATGCTGCTTCCTCCTCAGGGGGAGGCAATTAAAGAGCAGGCCAATCAGTCCATGTTCCTATTTCAATGGAACCCACTTGGATACTGAACCAGTCCACTTTCTTACACCGTTCAGGACCATGGGCCCAGGTGTGGCCCTAACCCCAGTGGGCTGGGCTTTCCAATATCCATCACTAGTAAAGAAAATAATGTCTCCTCATACTTACCTACAAAGCAATCTAATAGGGGAATTTTCTCAGCTGATGTACCCTCTTCTCAAAAGAAACTAGCTTTTGAGAAAATAATAATAATAATAATAATAATAATAATAATAGCTAGTTGAAAATAATAACAATAACAATAACAACCAGGACAAGTGACCCCTTGTCAACTTGTCAAACACATTACTACAAAACCATAACTTTTCTTTTTGTTCACCTCAAGATTTTATGTTAATATTAAATTACTATCACAATCTAAAAACTATCCAACTCCTAAATTTCTCAGTCTTCAAAAATTCGGTGTCTTTAAATTATCCAAAACATCTCTTAAATTTCCAAAACCTTCCTAAAACTCCAAAATCCCTCTAAAGTACTGAAGTTTCTTAACTGTAGAATAAAAATAAATTAAAACACTTTCTCATTTTAAGAGGGAGGAACCAAGGCATAGCAGTAATCAAATCAAAGCAAAATCAAATTTCAACACTATAAAAAGTTCAGTGTTTAAAATCTGAGATCACTCACCAGCCTCCGGGCTCCAAATGGCTCAGCTTCTCCAGCTCTCCCTTCAAGCACACAGAAGCTCCTCTATAGGCTCAAGCTCGAGCCATGCCAGACCCACAGTGGGCATTGATAGTCATTTGATGGTACTGGCATTTCCAACATGTTGGGGTTTCCACTCCAACCAGACTGTACCTTCACCAGTGGCTTTTCCTGGTGTCTCACAGTACCAAGCCTCAGTTACTCTCTGTGACCATTTCATGACTTCAGAACCAGTTCCCTGTTATACATTACCGAGTTTGGCTGCCAGAGCAAGTGTGGGTTTCGCCCCCTCTAGACTACAGCATCTAGGTGCTGACTGCTAGAAAACAGGTCCCAGAAGATTTTACAGTGGCTCTAGTCTCTTCCTAATTACAGCTAATTCCTCAGCCTCGTCTGACACCTATCAATTGTTTCAGCAAACAGGCTTTACCTTAGCCGCTCTGCTCTCTTGATAATCACAGCCGATTCTTCAGCTGACCGGAGCCACAAGTTCTTAATTCGAAATATTGAACAGCCCTGAGAGAGTCTATTAGGAACTCTCAAACTGTTCTCAGAAACTTTTCAAGTCAGGTCCCCATTGTCTGCACTGCTATCAGCATTAGCTTCAAAGTTCCCACAATGTTCTCAGCATTCAATGGCTTTTCCACCCCAGGGTTCAAACGCCATCACCATTCTACCAAAGGCCCATGGTCAGGTGTGTCCACAGCCGTACCCCATGTCTGGTACCTATCTCTGTCTCAATTAGCACACCAAAAACTACTTGAGCTGAAAGAGGTTTGTTTTATCTTGTATCAAAATATACTTTATTCTCCAAAACTGTAAGGAGTATGCAAGAACACAAGTTTTTCAACTTGTTGATAATTTTTAGCTTAGTAGTTTGGACATTGGTATCAGATCAATAAAACATGGACTCCAGAATTACTTATTCTGAACCACACAACTTTCACTCTGTTATGATCAAGAAAATATGGTCAACGTAATTGTGTACAAGTTAGTGTAAAATGTGCGAGACATCTAACACTTGGATAGACCGAATATGTCATGCATCACGTTGCCATAGACACTGGGGATGCCTTGTTTATGCCTTTTACATTATGTAGCACTGATACTGGTATGGTTTTTAGCCATACCGGTATCCATTGTCTATTCTTATATTTATCTCCTTTCAGAAAGCAAAGGTTTAAAAACTAGTTGCTCCTTATGAAAACAAACTAGAAGCTATATGCCAGATAAAGGAGTAGAAAAAGAATGTTCCAGATACAAGGAGTATATATACATCTTACCATGCTAAACACAAACTTTAGTGAAGCCAAATGAAAATTGTTTGGTTCTTTCTCATCTATGTAAGTAACATTTCCAATAATAATTTCAGCTCCATAGGCTAGAGAGCATTGTGCATCTCTTTACTGCCCCTTTGTGGGGTCTAGCATATGGCTGATACTAAAAAGAGAAAAATACCTTTAATGAAAGTTTGAATACCTAGGGGCAAACTTTTACAGGAGGCTCCTCATAGTCTATTAATTCTACATTCTGGAGTAAAACACTCGTACATCTTTCTATGGCTTAGTTTGTATTTGATATTAGCATTGATTAGGTTATCAGCCACCAGAACTTATGGAGAGAGAGCATCCTCGATGGAGATTCTTCACAAGCAGTCCCTGTTTAGATGCACAGATGTGAAAGCAGAGTGCACACCAGGCCAGTTTGGAGAGTTCTTGATTAGAGGGTCACTCAGGTGTCACTTACACATGCTTTCCCCTATCCGGTATCAAAGAACAGTGCCTCTCCATCACTACCCACAGTGCTGTCCATGCCCAAACTTGTTCTTTTTTTTTTTTCCTTGTACTTATCACAACCTTGTGTTTTGGTATGTCCTTATTTCCACTCTCAGACACAGGGCAACAAGCTCCTTGGGAGTGAGACCCTTTGTTTTTTTGTTTGTCTTTCTACTGTACTCCCATAGTGGTGACTAGTGTCTGGCATGAACACATATGGAAAAAAATTAACAAATGGCCTCTAAGATAAAAGGACCCACTTAGTACCAGTGTTTCATAGCAAGCTTGGTTTGGTCAGCTGTTAAAGTTTCCACTCTTAGCTTTCGACCAAGAATTATCATTCATGTTCAAGTCAATTCCACAGTATTCTTTACATCATAATTTCCATATTTGTCTTTTCAATATATACTCCAATTTCATCTTTTTAAAATTTATTTTTACAATTTATTTACTGTATATTCCAATTGCAGCTGTAGCTCCCTCCCTCAACTCTTCTCAGTCCCTCTTCCCCTCTATTCCCTTCTCCCAGTCTACAGTAAGGGAGAGTTCTCCTCCCCTGCCATCTGCTAATTGCCTTTTAAGCTGTTTTGATTTTCAGTATTATTAAGAAATAATAAGAAAATTTGAGATCTAAGAAAATTTCTCATTAATAAAGAACCACATATGTATTCAGAAAAGGCTCTCCGTTACAGAAAACTCTAATGATTATCACATCCCATGACAACTGTATGTGCATTTAGCATATATTAAATCCATTCTATGCATCACAAATCTACATATAATAATATGTGTCTGAGTAAAATCTGCAACATGAGCTACCAACCACTCCAAGTACACACTAAGCTCATGGCTTTGTCAAGCAATTTCTCTCTTTCTCTCCCTCCCTTTCTCCTTCCCTCCTCCTCTCATTTTCTTGCACGCATAAATTTTCATATACACACCTGGGACTGGTCAGTGTGTAGCTTTAGACTAGAAAAATGTATCTGTCATTTCTTCCTCCTCTCAGAATCTCCCACTGATATTTTTGCCAGATGAGTCAGAATATTAATTTTTCCATGTGTGAGCCAATGTAAGCCAGTGTCAGCCTGACAAGAAAACTTGCTGACACATAGGTACACCAGCACCTGCCAAGACAGAAGCGTGCGCCACACTCTTCATGGACACTGCTCAAAGGCACACTCTTTATTTCTGAAACAGTTAACATACGTGCTTCTGAAATAAAGACAACCTAAGAATTCAGTGATCTTGGAGAAGGGAGGAAATGGGAACTGGGTATTTTTTTTCTAACGATGGCTTAGCAGATGTGTTTCTTATCAACTATTATTTCACGCTTTACATTTCCGTTTGACTCATAATTTACAGCAACGCTACACAGCTGTAAGTTTGCTGAAATTTATATTTTCCCCATTATGCATGATCCTGTGCTACTTAAGGACACTTTCATACAGGTACACACACACACACACACACACACACACACTGCAAGAGCATATTCTCCCATAACTAGCTACCCTTCCTAGTCTGAACCCTATTGTTAAGACCCTCTCATGCCCAAGATAATTTGCTTCTTCCTTCATATCTTATACATCATATATAATTTCATGTATCTCTATGAAATCAAGAAATCAAAAATGAGAGAAAATACATCAGATATTGCTTGATTTAATATCATGTGCTGCTATATCTGTTTTCCTGAAAATGGCATCACTTCATTCTTCTTTTATCTAAAAAAAGAATTTCATTGTGTATATGTGGAACATTTTTAACCCAATATAGGTTGACTTCATAACAGTTTTTATTGCTCCAATAAACACTGCTGTGTCAGTTCTCTGAGACATCTTGACCTGTAGTCCTTTGTAAATACCAATGACACCTTACAGCTGGATAATAAGACACACTTATTTTTTTTTTTTGGTTACCTTGCAAAACCTCTATATTTTTTCACACAGTGTCTAGGCTAGTCTTAGGTCTGTTTGTTTTTTGTGCGAGTAACAATTTTTTCTTTGCTTTGATGTCTCTATAATACGGCAAAACATTATTTATTTTGTTCAGGATTGCTTTAGCTACCTGGGGTTTCTATTTCTGTGAAGAATAGTATCAAATTTTGATGGGGATTACATTCATTGACTGTGTAGACTGCTTTAGCAGTGTAGGTGTATTAATCCCTCCCGTCCATGAGTGTAGGAGGTATTTCCATCTTCCAGTGTCCTCTTAGTTCTTATTCATTAGTGATGTAATGTTTTCATTGTAGAGGTCCTTTACTTCCTTACTTAAAATGGTTGATCAATTGATTGGGGGGGCAGTAGTGACTGGGATTGTTTTCTTGATTTCTTTCTCAGCACACTTGTTATGCTATAGAACAAAACTATTGATTTTTTTCATGTTAATTTTATGTCCCACTACTTTATTGAAAGATGTAAGAGTTTTTAAAGGAATCTTTGTAAAGTCCTCTCTGGCACTTCTTCCCCAGTCCCTGGTTCTGTTCATCCAATCATAGGAGGGAACATAACCAGATAAGATCTTTAGTCTATGACTTAAGCAGGGCAATGACTTCTGACTTTATAAAACTGGTCTATCATATCAAATAAAATGTGAGATTCAAACTCTAAGATAAAGCATCTAATAACCAAATGTCTGTGACTATCCTGATGCCATTCATGTTTTTAGGAAGGCTTGCTTTAAGTATTAAATTTACCTCAGATCTCACTGTCTACCTTACTGACACATAAATCAACGTTGAGAGTGTTGCTTTGCTCTATGGTATTGTGCTTGCAAATTAAAACAAAACTCTTGGATTTTCCGAGCATAGAATTTAAATTATGTGACTCGGTGATTGCAGTATTAGAGATGCAATGCTAATAGAATGAATAAAATATGTTTAATTCATGTTCATTAGTTTGCTTTCTTTAAAAATTGAGGTGACTATGAATATCCTCTGAAGACTTTGTAGAGGATTTTTTTGTTTGTTTGTATGTTTTTAGCTCCATAAGATCTATTTTGAAATGATCCATACAGAACTATAACAGAAATATGGATGGCAATTTTGCAGTTCCCTCCTAATGCTGTTATGGCCAATTATATCACTTTTTTGCATTCCAGGTTTTGAGCTTTACTGGTGGATAGCTAAGATAGTAAAAGTGCAATTTTAAGGCCTGTAACACTTTTATTTATTTCATATTTATCAGATGGACATACCCATGTTTACATATCAGATTATCTATATTTGGTAAAGAACATTATGTTAAACCTTCACTATTAAAGAGTGTAAAGAGTCAGTATTAAAGAGTGATACCTCATGTGTCACATAATTAATTACATATATATTTTTGAGCTAAGATTCATAAATAAGGTATTTGTTAGATAGCTCCTCAGGCATGAGGCTAGCTACTGAACCTGATGAGCTGAGTTTCATCCCCGACATGCAAGCAGTAGGTTAAGGGCACAGGTCCCTGAATCATATCCTCCAACCTCCACATTTACCCTGTGGCTCACACACATACAGATGTGCACACCCAATTACACACATAAAGTAAATAAATACACGTAAGAAAAAATTTAAACATGTTTTCAAAATTACAAATAAGTTTTTCTACTGTGATTTTATTATCACGGTACTATGTTAATCCAATGTGCTCTTTGACATAGACTCTTTTAACAGCTGTTTATCTCATGTAAATTTCTGAGTCTGTTTTAACATATTACTTTATTTCCCTCTGGATTTTTCTCTTCTGTAGAAAAAAAATCAAAATTACTGTTTTTATCTGTTTAAAGTTTTATTTGTCAGTTGAACTCAGAAATTCAGTACTCAGGGGGTGCTAGTTGAAACAGCTTATTTTAAGTAGACGTATTCCTTTATTTTTTATAAAACCAGTCCCTTTACAAAGGATAACATTACAGAGGGAAGGGACTTGTTAGAGAGAATGACTTCAGCTGGGGAAGAAGGGACCAACACAAGGCACTCTGGAGTGAAAACAACTGCAATTTATTATGTGTATGTCTAAAACTGAACATATTCTTTAGAATGTGACTGTAGGAAACACGATCTCCAGATTTTCTACCATCAAAAATCTTAGATTACTTCGCTTACAAATACTTCACAGAATTCTCACAATTTAAAGATTTGGCAATTTTTTTTGAATGCATGGAAGACTGGGTGAATTCAATTTCAAAATAAAGATAAACTAACTTATTCTGAAATGTTATTTTCAAATTCCTATATCCATTTACCTCTTAAAAAAAAAAGATATCCAACCTTTATTTTATAACAGTTAAAGTCTTACCCAAATATTTGTTAGATCCGCTTTTGGTGAGGTAACTCGAAGGAAAATTAAATGATAACTTGTTAAGAAGAGTGTTTGAGATTAGTTCTTATGATGTCTTGATCACTCTCCAGCAGCTCACTAGATACTAAGGGACTCACTCTTTGTCTGACTGTTCAATATTATGCATAACTGCTTAGAAGATCAGAAATGGGGGCGGTAGAAATGGCTCAGAGTTTAAGAGCACTGTCTGCTCTTCCAAGGGTCTTGAGTTCAATTCCCAGCAACCACATGGTGGCTCACAACCGTCTATACTGAAATGTGATGCCCTCTTCTGGCATTCAGGTATATATTCAAATGGAGTACTCATATGTAAAATAAAGAAATCTTTAGAGGAAGAAGAAGAAGAAGAAGAAGAAGAAGAAGAAGAAGAAGAAGAAGAAGAAGAAGAAGAAGAAGAAGAAGAAGAAGAAGAAGAAGAAGAAGAAGAAGAAGAAGGGGCAGAAGAAAGATCTAAAATGGAGATTTAACTGAGAGGACCCAGCAACAGGAAAGAGGCAGTGCTGTGTGGAACGTAAACAGAATGTGTAGACTGAATTCTCTCCTGGTTGATGAATGTGGATTTAGTGACCATGTGATAACTTAATCAAGTTAATTTCAAAGCTAGCTTTTCAACATTGGATCCAAAATCTTCCCCCTAACACATTTTACTCACAGGCGAGTAGGCAGTTTGACTCTATGTCTCCATTTCATATGCTCACCCCTACTGCATTTTCATCCGTACTGTTGCATTGAATCACAGACATTTTCCCCAAAAAGCAATGCAGTGATGTAGCTATAGAGGCGTTGTTCTATCTTTCTGGAACCCCAAGTCATATTCAGGGATGCCTATATAACCTTATCTCTGAGAAAGAAGTGATTGTTAAGCTTTCTGATGAAGGAAACAACACATCCTTTGAAAACTCTTCTATTTGGACTTTGAATCAAAATGGCTTAGTTCCCCAGGGTGTAAGTAACTCAGAAACGTCTTTTCCCATGAGAGTTGTACATTATTAAGTTCCTTCATATTTGGGGCCAGCTCATAAAATAAACTCGACCATTTTGCATGATCTTCACTATTTAAATGAAAATGACCATTTTCAAGTACCATGAATAAATCTTATGAGCTATAATTCTTCACATATATACATTAGAGAAATAATGGTAGAAAGGATTAATGGTAAATTTGGATTGTCCAGATTACAATCTGCCAAATCAACTGTGTCTTGTCGGTGTCCTTACTTGTCCAATGAGACCAGCCATAGTTCCAATCGCGTAGGTCTATAGAGAGTATGCAATGGAGTCACAATGCACGCACAGTGCTGTGCAGCTGGGCATAAAAGTGCTCAATCAGTGTTAAATGTTACCTTTTACAGTTTAATAGGAAAAATAAGTCATCTGCAAGTCACTGCTGGTGCATTTCTCCAAATGTTGCTCCTAAATTATCCTCCTGCAAAGCATGACTTATTTATGATTTTATGTACAGTTAATTAGATATACTTTGATATATTTACACAAGAAAAAATTTATCTTCACTTTGGAGAAACTACTCTAATCACAGTACTACGCTGATGTATCATTTTCTAAATATAGCAAAGAAACATCTGATACACTGTATTTGGCTACAGAAAGGTGATAGTCCTTGAATACTGATACAACTAAGACTATAACTGATGAATTATATAAAATTTTTAAAAAATGTCACAGAGACATTAAGTTGAATTTGCTTATAACTTCGATACAAGCTTTCTAGATTTTTGAACAATGTAAACAAATATCGGACCATCTCAAAAAGGTGACTTGAATTAAATTCTGTTCACACTATCAGAGTTTGGGGAGAGTAAGTGCGCTGTAATGGAACTCTTGATAGCCCTGCAGCCCGGCCCCTCATATGTCAAACACCTGAGATGGTGAGACAAGTTTAATGCATAGAATGAGCTATTATTAGCAGAAAGAGACTTCCAAGCCCTTGGCACAACCTTTGTCTTTAAAAATAAGAAGGTGAGTTGCACCTTTAGCTATTTTTCTTCAGTAAAGATTTTATGTGAACCATGTATTGCTGCAGTATTTCTGTCTAAATAATTATTTTTTTAAAAATTCAGGCCACTCCTTATTTCCCATAATGCAAGACTAATAGCAATTAGGAACTTTGAGAACATGCCTTTGAGAACATGACACAGCCTGTCAACACAATACTTATGCGATTTGAAGGTCAGTTAATGTTGTTTTTCTTGCCTTATTTTAATAAAAGCAGCTTAGTGTTATTGTACTAGAAAAATAATTGGGTATTATTTTGCAGAAATTTAAGTGGCTGTGTTAGAATGCGCAATTCTCTGAAGTAGGTTAAAATGGCATGTGTCAGATTATGGGGTTTGTACAAAATTCTACCTTTGGCTCTCACATTCCATTAATTGGTTCACAAACAACATCCAGAGAACTTGACTTTCCAAAATGTTAGAAAGCTGTGGGATTCCATTTTCAGGTACATCTAGGTGTTCAATCTGCTTCCTCCAGAGACAATGTTGTGATGTTTTCTAATGCTGAATTTGTTCTCCAAGAGATGAGCAGGGCCCTCATTATACTACAAGTCTAATCCCAGATAGTAAATGGGCAGTGGCATAGCAAGGGCTGCTGCTTCTAGATCTGGTGGGTCCCCTCTGTCCTTTGATAGCATCACAAGCAGGTAGCTCTGTATCCCCACTGGGTACTGTATGAACTCCTATTAGGCATAGCTAACTGTAGTCTAGGTTCACGCTGATCATATGCACAGAGAATTGGAAACAATGGAAAATGGTTTTGTCATGTTAAGAACAGGTTTAAGGGCTGGAGAGATGTCTCAGTGGTTAAGAACACTGTCTGCTCTTCCAAAGGTCATGAGTTCAATTCCCAGCAACCACATGGTGGCTCACAACTATCTATAAAGTGAGCTGATTCCCTCTTCTGGCAGGTGTAAATGCAGTAGAACACTCATATACATAAAATAAATAAATCTTAAAAAAAAAAAAAAGAACAGGTTTAATTCCCCCCAAGCATCAGGCCTAGCTTTCATTGCTCTTCTATTGACGAGCAGGGATAAATTAGCTGGTTCAGGGAACTGAAATGCGGGCAGGGAGTTGGATCAATGGGTAAATGTTTGCTGCACAAACTGGAGGAACCCAAGCTTGGATCCAAAGCACTGACATACAAAGTTACTCTTGGTATTGTGCAGCAGAGACAGAGCAATACCACTGCCCCACTGACCAGACACTCTCGTAGTGGCTAAGCTCCAGGTATGGGTATGGGTGAGAAGCCCTGTCTCAAAAAGTGAGGAGCAAGACCTGATATTGACCTCTGACCTCCACAGGCAAATTCACATGTACACACAAGCACACAGACATATATCACACACACACACACACACACACACACACATAAACAATAAAGAGTTGAACTCATCTTGTGGAGTAAAGAAATCATGAGAAAATATGTAGGACTGGAAGGAGTTCATGAGGAACTTATTGTTACAAAGTTTACTGCAGCTTGATCATTTCTGAATAAATTGATAGTATCAGGTTTTGTGTTAAACTTGACTTTCCTTCTATTTGCTAATATTTTGAATATTGTTGCTAGTGGGTGTTAGGGTTCAAATTATTTAAAAAAAAAAAAAAAACCTTTGCTCAGAAAAGTTAACTTTTGTTTCCTTACTTTCTTGATTTGTACAATGAGAATATATGCCAGAGGTGTATCATAAGTGTCAAACTGAATGCTCAGTGTAATTTTTCATCGTGACATATAATATGCACTAAACAAAAACAAAACTTTCTTACGTTTGCAGAAGGTGGTACCATTTTAATTCACAGAAAAACAGGGTGTTAAGACTCAGAAAATATCTCCTGCTAGCCTATTAACACAAGGTCATGCTCTACTTCAATAAATATGGGTGACTCATGTCAAAATGATTTAAAAGAAAACCCTGGAATCTTGAAAAATGACATTTGCTATAGACAGATCCTCAGGCTAGTTCTTTTATTTCTATTACTCAAATACACAAATATCTTTGATAATATGCCAGATTTGTTTTTCAAGACCTTGATAGACTACTCAAGTATGTATTTTTCTCTTTCTAAAGCCTTGGGGACAAGGTCTTTTAGTGTATCCCTGTCTGTCTTTGAACGTGTCTTTCTCTCGCTGCCTTCATTTTTCTAATGAAGGTTTGCACCACCAAACCTGGTTTTCTCATTTCTAATTTTAAAAATTACATTGTTTTACTAGTCCTGTGTGTGCATGTTTTGTGGCATACCTTGTTATTATTTGTGGTTCTCTTACTTTACAACCTTAATAACAAAAGTTCTTATTTCAGACTTCTCTGCGAAGCTGCCCTCCCCCAGAAAGTTCAGTACAGTTCTTTAGATTCCTCTAAGGTTTTCAAGGGTCTTAAGTCATCACAGTAGCCTCTGGGTCCAGATAACTTTTTCAACAACTTATTTTATCCTGACTTGGGTCTATGCTCTGATGGTATACTGATATACAAATTAACCTTTCTTTTCTTTTCTCTTTTCTTTTAACTTTTAATTGATTCTTTGTGAGTTTCACATCATGCATTCTTGTCCACTCATCTCCTTTTATCTGCCCTCTGTCCTTGCAAACCAGCCCCAAGTAACACACACACACACACACACACACACACACACACACACACACACATACACACACACAATAAGCAAGACAAAACGAAGCATAACAAACATCTTGTCACGGGAGCTAGAGGTGTCATAACGTGTCCCCCAGTATGTTCCCTGCAGTGAGTTTTTGGTCTGGTTTCGGGTCTCTGGCTTCTGTTAAACGTAAATATAGATCCTTACCTGAACTCCTCCTTCTTACCCTGTTGTTGACCTGTATCATGGGGATCCTACAGGTTTGGATCAGCAGGCTTGGTCCTCTCACAGACCTCAACACTTCACAGATGATATGGATTTTGAGGTGGGCCAACTCAAAACCCTGGATCTGGGCCTGGGTGGTGGTTGAGCTGGTGAGCCCATTGGCTGTCCCTCATTCATACCACGTGATTGAGGCCACTACTCTGACAAAGGCCACCCAATGCCAGCATTGGCAGGAGGCCTTTGGCAGGCTCACCTTAATCTACACCTCCAGAACCAGCCTCACTATTCTTCTAGGTCTATGCACAAGGCACAATCTCCCCAGCACTGTAGCCAGCGTGTAGGTATCTGGGCCAGCTCTCCTTCTCTTACACCCTCAGGGCTGGCTTATTCCTGCTTTTGACATCAGAGTCCACAGTGTTGCCCAGGCAAGGCACAGGGCCTACTCTCTTAAATGCTATAGCCAGTAAGGGGCAGGGACAGCTCTCCAACTCTCATGACCTTGGGGCCAGCTCTATTACTGTTGGTGGTGAGGGGAAGAGCTGGGGGAGGGCATCACCTCCTTGCCCACTCCACTTCATGGCAGATGAATGGAGGGGCCAGGTCACCCTCACTGATGCCCATGGGAATGGCTCATCTGTGCCCTTCCACTAGGCCAGCTCTACTGTGCAGCCCAGGTGAGGGGCAGGGCCCACTCTCCCTCCCAAGTGCTGCATCCTGTGAGGGGCATGGCCCCATCTCCTGCTCTTCCAACCCTGCCATCATCTCTCCACACTGCCTCAGGTGAAGAGGGGTAGGGAGAGGAAGGGCATCACCTTCCAGCCCTTACCACCTCAGGGCAGAAGAGTGGCAAGGCCAGCTCTCCTGCACCTTCTCACTGTGGCCAGCTCACCTGTTCTGCCACACCTAGGTACAGCAGGGCCTGAAAATTGACCTTTCTCAGGTGTATACTGTTCACACACTTATATAGGCTTCAGTGTGTTCATAATGTGAACACACCACATATTGCTAAATACTGGAAAAGACAAAAAAACACACTTAACTTACAAAATGAGTATTCGGTATGTCCCTACTTTTAATTTCTAAAGGCCTCCCTGCTATTCACTTCTCTTGCCTCTCTTCCTTATTTATTGTTATTTTATTTACTTTAAAACTTTTTAAAGATTATAGTAATAATTACAACATGTCTCCCTCCAAAATTTCCTGAATATCCTTCCATTAATTTGAATGAGACAATTCAAATCAATGCCCTCTTCTTTATTAGTTGTTATTGCATGCATCTATGTATACATTTGTATTTCCAAATATAACCTGGTTAATCTATATAATGTTACTCTGTTACTCGTATGTATGTTTTCAGGGCTGACGATTTGGTCTTGGAAAACCCACTGGTGTGCACTTCTTTGGGAAAGGCTCTCTCTCACTCCCCAGCATTCCTAAATCATCTGCAGTTCTTTGTGTAGGGTTGAGGCCTTGTGGGCTTTCCCCTGTTCACACTGGCATGGGTTTTGGTACAGTCCTTGTTCAGCTCCTGTTTGGACAGTCATTTTGGTGAAGCTGTATGTGTGTAGATTCTAACATTACTAGGAGACATAGTCTCACAGCAAACTCCCTGGTCCTCTGGGTCTTTCATTCTTTTCCACCACCTCTTCTGCAATGTTCCCTGAGCCTTAGACAGTATTTTGTAGATATATCTATTGGACTGAGCTTTACAACTCTAAATTTTGATTGGCTGTGGTTTATGTAATGGTCTCCATCTGTTGGAAAGGTGTTTTCTTTTTCCCCAAAGTTTTCTTGATGAGGTATTAAGTAGGGAACACTTCTCTCTGTGTGTGCCTGTTTGTGTGTTATTTTAAAACAAATTTTAGATTCAAATACATTTTGACCATATCTTTTGCTCAAGTTCATCCAGATCTGTTCCTCCTCCTTGCTGACCCAACTTTGAGTTTGTCCTCATAAAACAATCCCAAAACCCAACATAATAAAACACCCAAATTCTAGAAAAGAAAATATATGATCACTCCCTCATAAATAACACCATTCTGTCTCTCTGTCTCTGTCTCTGTCTCTGTCTCTGTCTCTCTCTCTCTCTCTCTCTCTCTCTCTCTCTCTCTCTCTCTCTCTCACACACACACACACACACACACACAGACACACATAGGAACTGTGTACTCTCCATTGTTTATTGGTTAACTATTCCCAAACATGAGATCTGCCCCAAACTATTCCCAAACATGAGAAGTGGTTGATAAACCCAGTGTCATTCCATTTCCTCTCCCAACAGGCATAAATGACAGCTCCATTATTAACCTTTACCCTAGTGCCTAGGTTTTTATTCATCCATTCATTCATTTTTTTAAAAAATGTAACAAAATAAAATACATTAAGATGAGACAAATATTACCACATCAAAGTCAGACAAGTCAAACCAATAGAAGGAAAAGAGCCCAAGAGAGGATACAAGAATTAGAGACTCATTTGTTAACACACTCAGGAATCCCATAAAAATATAGAACTGGAAGCTGTAATATAATCACAGAGGTGATTATCTTAGTGTAGATCTGTGTAGGTCCTGCATATGATGCCATAGTATTTGTGAATTCATATGAATTTTGATCGCGTTGATTTAGAGGGCCTTGTTTTCTTGGGGTCCTCCAGTCCCTCTAGCTCTCACAATCTTTCTGCCTCTTCTTCCTGGAGGAAGCTCTGGAGAGTCCCCAGAGCTCTGAGGGGAGGGATTTGAGATTTGATGGAGACGTCACATTCAGCGCTGAATGTTTTAAGGTCTCTCACTTTGCATCATGTCTGGCTGTGGGTCTCTGTATTTGTTCCCATCGGCTGCAGGAAAAAGCTTCTCTGATGATGACTGAACAAGGCACTGATCTATGAGCATAGCAGAATTTCAGTAAGGGTCATTTTATCACTACATTTTTTTTTCCTTTTCTTTAGATTAGTATTATTTGATTTTTCCCTAGGCTACCTCATCTCAGGTTCTTGGTCACCCAAGCAGTGCCATGTGTGGGTCTCAGGAAGCAGACTTTGAGTCAAATCAGTTATTGGTTGGTTACTCCCACAAGCTTCCTGTCACCATTGCCCTAACACATTTTACAAGCAGGACAGCATTGTAGATAAAGACTTTGTGGCTGGTTGGTGTTCACATTTTTTTTTTTTTTGATAGTGTGCAGAGTACCTGTCTGTACCAGAGACACTGGAACATGAAGGTTTTATGTAGGTTCCAGCTCAACTTCTCCATGTTCAATGCATTGTGTAGGCATGTAGGTGATGTCTTCAGCAAAGGAGCCTTGCTGTCAGTTTATGCAGAACAACCTATAGTATTGACAACAGCCTAGGTTGTTTCAGGGTTCCCATATGGTCTCGTTGACTGAAAACTCAATTAGATGTAACCCAATATGGTACTGAAAGCCTCATTTGGTTACAAGACATGGTCATTTGGGAATATCCCACCCTCACCAACCAACAGGTCATCGACACAATAACTAAGCCCAGAGGATAGATACAGCGTAGGGCACTGGAGGGAACAAATAGATCTCATTAGGAAAGGAAACTAGACGAGATATGTATCGATAGATGTGGAGGGTCTGGAATGGGAAGATTAAATGAGGATAGTGGGAGGGAATTTGGGGAGAGACAGCTAAAGTAATGGGGTGGAGAAGACTACTCTTACCTGTGAGTATAAAGACAACTGTTTAGATTATTGTTGGAATTATGCTGGTTTAGCAAATTTGTGGTTGTAGTGTTTCTTCCAATATCTGTGACCCCACTAGCTCTGAATAGTTACCTAAGTTTCCAGCACCAGACATGGATTTTTTTCTCCTGTTGAGTGGGTCTTAAGTCAAACTAGAGAGACGTTGGTTACTGCCGATGCAGTGCCACTAGTACTGTGCCCCTTAAGGTTATGGTGCCATGCTGGTTTTCGCTGTGATTATCAGGCATCAGGGCTGGGTGAACATTTGGTTGCCTCCCTTCTTCGGAAGCTTGCATGCTGCCTTTTGATACCATTAAAACTAGCCCTCAGGGAAGGGCATTCAAGTCAGTTGCAGCTCAGAGGTTTCTGGACCCTGTTTCTGAAGTTCATGGTGTCTTCAGCAATAGGGACTTATTGTCCTCCTTTGTGGAGTAACAAAGGGTAACGGCCATAGACTTTTTTTCTTTCTTTTTTAGTCTTTTGGACATCTCTGGCTAACAATTTAAAAGACAGATTCTCATACCTATTGTTGGGGTTTTCATGAGGTGGTCTTTGTCTCTTGTAGGGAGCTTTGTCAGCCCACGTGATCTGTGTATAAATGTACATATATAGTTAAAAAAAACTTTTCTCCCTTCTTCCTTATTCTCTAACACCTACTAATTTTCAAATTTAGGGCAGTTCTGGTGTTTCTAATGCTCTTTGCTCTAATACTATGTTCTAAGATTCACATTCTACCACAAATGCTTTATCAAGGTAATCCCCAAATCCTAGATGAGTTTCTTTTTAAAAAGACACATGTGATTGCAAGCTCTCTCAACTCTTACTGAAACAAGGAATAGTGCAATAAGGTAAATCAAAACAAAAAATAAAACCAAACACACCTCCCAGTAGAAAGTTGTTTCTGTGCGAAAAGAGGTCCACATCAGAGTTCAGAACTCCTTGAGGAAGTTAAGTATCACCCTGAACTCTGCCTATATGCGGCACTGACTGCATTTGAGAATGCAGGAATATTTTCTCCCTACAGGCAAATGATAAGCGAGAAGCAGAGCATCCTCAAGTTAGATGCAAGCTTACTTGGGCAAGAGCATCGTGCTTTCAGGAAGAGGACTAGGTCTCTCCTTGTTCCAACTGGAATAAAATTATATTCCAAAGAGATTCTGTGTCTTAAAGTTACTGAGTAGGCATTTGATTTTGAAAAATCAAAGTGGTTCCGGCTTTAGTAGCTTTTCTGTGTAGAGTCTTATTCATCAGTTGATTCTCCAAATCTTTACTCTACTTGCTAATTTAATGGCAGTTCTGACTTTAAGAGTTACCTCATTGTTTAGGCAATGCATTTATCACAGGATTTATTATAAAAATGAAATCATTGCTATACATCTGTTGTACTACTTCAACTTTGATCTTTGCAGCATCCTTTGATCAATCATCACCATGTATGTGTTATTAACTAAATCAGATTACATACTTTATTTCCTGAGATTTAGCTAGAAGTTAGTTTTTATTTATTTGCTTTCATTTTTTTATAGTTAGAACTTTAAAAACATAGGTCATGGGAAACAGGTATAGGAGCAGGTGGAAAAGACAAGATGCAAAGTCATATTTTAAACTAACCCTGAATCTTGCTTAAAAAGCAAAGAATAAGATCCAGATGTACATAAAAATATTAAAATAAGTTGGTCAGAGGTCAAGCATGTTTTGTTTTTTTGTTTTTTTTTTTAATGGATACAAAATAGGCATTCAGTGGGTTCTTATTCCAATATTATATAATGGAACTGGAGGTTAACAATTTTTGCAAAGAGAAATTTCATATTGCTTATGGGGTTATGAAAGTTTGGTTTTTGAGCAGGTGGCATATAGCTTCATAAATCGCAGGCAGTCTTGCAGAATGACCTTTCACGTGCGCTATAATGAGATTTTTGTAGACAGGTCAGAAGGAATTTTTTTTATCCTTTCCTGACTTTCTTCTGGAAAATGAATCTGAGATGTGTCCAGATGTCCATTCTATATTTACTATACGTCTCTAAACTGAGTGTGTTTATTCCTGTTATTTCATCCCTGGTGAAGCTGAAGAAATATGGATTGCTCCTTCTTCACTCCCCCAATGCCTAATGACTAAGGCTAATTTGCTTCTCAGGCTTCATTCCTTAAAGCAAATCAATCCCTATCTGATTAAAATGTCTTAGTGAATACAGCCTCAGCACCAAAGCTGTGGCAGAAGCCACAGAGAACAATTGATGCTGCCTAGGAGGGGCTCTGAAGACCTGTTACCACAGAATGATAACAAAGCCTAAATTCAAAACTGAGAGCCTTGGTCATAGACAAAATAGGATGATTCCCTAGACATAAAACTGCTGACATTCAAAGCAATTTAATCAAAGCTCTTGCCAGTCTCCCTTGGGTTCCAGGACATAATGTGAGGATATTTTAAATTAGCATGCTTTATCGTCTTTTGGAAAATTCAAAGCCAAGTTTAGTTTCTGAAAGCCTTTGTATTTCTTTGCTAGTGTGATGGAAATAAATTTCATATGTGCCTCATGGTTTAGATATTCATCTGATTTCATCTGTTGAGCTATGTGCTGACAGGGCATGGCTCTTGAATAATACAGATAGCACACATTGTCCTACCCCCCACCCCACCCACCCCCCGCTCCAACACGCACAGGAAATGAGGACGCTCACAGTGCCCACCTCCTTGAGTTAGCTCAATAAATTTGAATTGCTCATTAGAGTCCCAGCGCCTCATTGTTGCCTATATGCGAACAGCTTAAGTGAATAGGAATCAGATGGAGGGTGGGGGACGACACACAGAGATTTCACATAATTCCTGTTGCCAGAGAAACCATTTTCTTGCTGTCTGGGCATGCACTGAGCAGCTCAGATCAACTGGAGACTCAGCGCAGCCCTTGCTGTGACTTTGGTAAAGAAAACAAACAGAAGGGAGAAAATGCTTACAAAGAAAAGCAGATTGGACTATTAAAATGCTCTTTTAATTAGGATGGTTGTGCAAACCGGGCTTCTAAATGCCTTGTCCTCTAAGACTGCCCGTGGATCTGACTATGTGTGTTTCACATTTCATGGTTCATCCTTATTTCTACTTTCCTACTTGGAGAAGACTGTGTGTTTGTGTGTGTGTGTGTGTGTGTGTGTGCACGTGTTTGCGTGAGTCTGTGTGTGTATTGCATATTTATATCAGAATGTTTCCTTTTTTTTCTTTTCCTTCTTTTCTTCACTCTACCCCACTACCCACTGTATCCAACTGTGCTCTGGAAACATTTCTAAGGAGGAAACAATGAAGGGGAAATGTGGCAAGAAGAGACTTTCTTCATCAAATCTCAATGAAACAACAGCAAATGAGAAAACACGAGGACAGAACAAACTGTGAACGATAGTCTAGGGTTATTTATTTGGAGCTTGTTCTTTCTTGATGAAGGTTGGTTTCTAGTATGAAAATTAGAAAGTCGGGTAGGGAGGGCTGGCTCAGGAAACATGCTAACGCCAGCTGTACTCTGCTGCACACCTTCAAGAAACCGCAACCCACATGTGCTTAGTGGATGAATTTTTAACGCCAAGGTTATCCAAAGGAAACAGGCAGTGGTAGTAATCAATAAATATGTCTGTATGTGTTTGGCAGCTCCCAAAAGAGAGATGACGTATTTTTGAAGACTTCTATTCTGAAAAAAGATTACCTATATTAAAAGTATTCTTAATTTCTTGTGCTTTTCGGAGAGAATGTCAACTCCATTGGAGCTCCACTGAGATTCTCCTGGCCCTAGTGTCTGTTAGTGAGTCCCATAGTGAATTTCATCGCGTAAAATACATCACTCTCCACCACATGCTCTGCGTCTCCAGTTGCTCATCGTTTGAATCAAGGTGTATATAGTATTATGTCATAGTTGTGTCCACACCTTGGGTCTCAGCTAAGATTGCAAAACTATAAGCAACTCCTGTTTCTTTGCACAAGTGTGGCAGAGCCCGGGGTTTGAATAAGGCACATGTTGTGCTGCTTGCGGTTAATGAATGAGGCAGCATGAGGCCCGGAGGAATAAGTATTCTGCCCAAGGTAGCAGTATAAATTGGAAGTGAAGGAGAAAACAAAATTCAAGGTTCCAAATTGCCTGTCAGTTTCAGTAATCACTGGATACATTTCACATTTAGAAAACAAGATCACAAGTTTTCAAACAATCTCATATTTCAAAACACACAAAATCCTTTACAGAAAACACTATTATAAAAATGACTTTAGTTTTCTTGTTGGCTCCCTTTTATTGCAGCCTGTTTGTTCATGTCTACTGTCAACCTCTCTTTGGATCGTGGCAATGCTCAACTCCCCTTCTACCAGCACAATTAGTACATGCTAATTTCACCTACCCTGGGGACATGGACTAATTTACATTTCTTTTTAATGACCCACCTTCTTTACGCCAACACAGGTTGAAAATGTGTAATAGATTTTTAACACTCATAGAAAAATTTATTTGGGTTCCGTATTGTTTGTCAGTTGATTTCTCTCTATCTGTCCCAGAAGTAGGAGATTTAAAATCATGCGGTTTATGCGGCTCAAGGTTTTCTGCTTTTCTTGCATTTTATCGATCAATCAAAGACATCACAGTCCGAGTAGTTAAGATATCCACAGCAGCCCATCATGGCAGAACCTGTCAATATTATTTCAAGATCTGAGCATCACCGGGAGAAACACATCTGCTCCCCTTAGAAAACTAATTTTTACCAAGGTCTCTCAATCAAAATCTCCATGGCCTTAAGGACAGTTGGTTTGGGACGTACCCCTTTTCCTGTGAGCTCAGTTGGTGAAAAGGAACCAGTTACAGCCCCACCTTTCACTGGAGATCAAAGCCTCCTTGTGTTGGATCCTTTCATTAGAAACGCAATTGACAGAGGTGTCAATTATAAGCTATTTGCTATATGGTCTTTATAAATAGCTCCCATCATGTATAAGACAAGTCTAAATTTGTTTTGTTTGGAAATAGTTTCTGAAGGCACCCTGCTGCGGCTTCCTTAGAGTGTGCGCCAGGCTGACATTCAGTGTGTGTGGGGAGGGGGGGAGGCAAGCTCTAGAGTCATCTTTCCAGCAGCCCTCAGCTGTGAATATGTCCCACGACTTAAATGATTCACTGCCACTGGGAACGCGGCTCACACATAACCACACATGCTAATGTAACATTTAGTCATACTTTATGTCGTCTAAGACTCATCATGTTTTAGCTCCTAGAGGGAGGCCCTACTCTCATTGGCAGTGCCATACTTTTGCTGTTGTTTTGTTTCTTCTGAATTGATCTCTGGTGCATGGAAGAAGATTCTAAAGCTCAAACTTGCAGTGACTATTCCCTCTAACAAACAATGCTATAAAAAGGAAAGTTTGGGACTCTTCCAGTTTTCATCCTTATACTCCTATTCAAATGCAAGTCAAAAGTACATTCCAAAGTTACCTATAAAGTAGTGTGTATAAAGAGGTATGTGCAGTTCACATGCTATTGTCTTTCATCTTTTGTGACTTCAGGTAATTAAGAATAGCTTTTTTTTTGTAATGGAAAACGATTCCCTTAAATACCAGCCTCTCTTCTAATTTAACTTTCACAGGAACTGTAATCGAGTGAAGCTGGCTGAGTGTTAGTCCACCTCTTTTCTCTGCTCAGCCACTGAAAGGTATATTCAAAACTCAGTGTCTTGCAAAAGGAGGTCAAAGGAGGAGCCGGAAACCCAAGGAGTGAAGCCTTCATAGTCAGATCTTGAGGGTGAAACTTCTCATTTTTAAAGGTCCTACAAGAATATATGATTTTAGGGGGAGAAAAAGATGAATAAATAAGAAATAAATAAGCTAGGAACTATACACCTACTGCAAAATTATAGGGCAGAAACAGACTGTAGAGATGGTCTGTCCTGACCATTCCAGGTTAGCTTCTATTTTACAGGTGAAAGAGCTAATAAAAATCACCCTGTGCAGGTAAGAGAACCTCCTCCTCTGTAGGCCGTCTCCTTGCTCCTATTTCTAATGTTGCATTATTGCTGTTACACACAGGCTGTTCCACTCTGGTCTCCAGTAGGGGGCTCCCTTTGCTTACCTCCTTCAATGGTACACTGCCCACAACACTCAATGGTTGTTTACATGGTTGAGTGCCTTTCAGAGACATGAAAGTTCAGCATATGGATTTCCTGTAAATGCCATTATCACCAATCATTCTTTATATTACTGTGAGTCCAACAAGTATTACCTATCATTGTCTCTCTGTGTTAGATCACACAGAGAATTTATATCTGGGCTTTCTGTTGTTCAATTAATTATAACCTTAAAGCTTGCCTGTCACACTTGCATTGACTCCATTTTAAAATTGTGAGATAAATGCTTTTTAGATGGCATTATATATATATATATATATATATATATATATATATATATATATAATCTCAGGCTTGTACTCAGATTTCTTCTGTAATGATATCAATTTATACATGGACAGAAGTCTGAAATCATACCAACAGCATGACTTGTGGACCACAAATCATATGATCATTGAAACCAGCTCTTGTCCCTTTTAACTTCCAAGAGCCATATGCCATTGGGTCAACTGGAACTTAATTGTTACATCAATAACACATTGTATAATTTATAAGCAGCTCCCTCTATTGACAAAGTTCCTGGGTTCCATCTCTCCCCTCAGTTACTATGGCTCGTCAATAGAATGTAAATCATTTTGCAGTCCCCACCTTCAGAAATGAGGTTGGCAGTATTGCCGCTAACAATAGGCAGATAGAACGTTTGGCTCACTGAGATTAAAACTGTCTCCTCATTGTCTTGTTGCATCATAATTCATGACTGAGAATGGCGTTTTGATATAGCTTGATTTGATGTTGTGCATAGCTGTGCCAAATGTGGAGACCTTTCACATACTTGCAAATTGGAGGATGTAAGGACAGATCAAGGACCTGGACACTGTGCTCCTCTCCCTAGGTCTCCTTTCCTTTCTTTATCTTCCTTTCTTCTTTCACTACTCTCCCGAGTTTTTGTCACTCTCCTTTCTCTCTTTCTGTGTGAAATATACCACCTACATGGGTTTAGTAATGCAATATATTTTTAATATGTAGTAATATATGCTCACTAACAGAAATCACCACTCTGTTAGCAATGACTGTTTAGCTTGAAATCAGTCATAGAAATGCCTTCTCTCTTGAGGGCTGGATTCACTCTGCTAACATGTTAATAACTTCAAGCACTTGCTTGAAGGCTCGATGACATCTGGTCTTGTGATCTAAAAATAGAACCAAGAAAATACTATGGTTGGATGTAAGTTGGACATGGAGAAAACCTGTGGTGCACAGTCAATACTGGGGAGTGATGAGCGAGCAGCGTGTTTAATCTGTGGTCCTGGACATTAGGACTGAGGCAAAAAAAAAAAAAAAATCAATACACTAAGTTTACGTGCAAATGCCAGGAGGAGCCAAGCACAGACGATAATAGTAGAGTTGAGAGCAGCCTCTGAGGATGAAGAATCAGGGGAGTCAGATGAGCTACAAACACACAATTCTCCTAGATGACAAGCCAGCTTTTTCAGACCTGTTCTTAACATAGCACCAGACAGACCCAGGAAGACTAAGACAGTAAATGTAATTTGTCCTGTGTGCTCTAGCTGCTTTTGAAGAGCATATCTGGAAAAATGTGACCCGAAGTGATAACCACTTCGGGGAAAGTTTAAAGGCTTTAATTGAAAACACAGTCTAGGTAGCTGACCAATATTAGAGATGTCTGAGAGCCATCCCATGGTAGAGTACTGTCTCTGTAATTATTGAATGATACATAGGAGTGGGGGCTTGTCATTTGCTTTTTTAAATGAAGAAAAAAAGAATTCCAGCAGACCTATAATTTGCAGAGATAAAAAGACAATTAAATGCCAGAAACACATCTAATATGATAAGGTGTGTGTATGTGTGTGTGTGTGTGTGTGTGTTGCAGAAGGGAAAAGTTTGGAGTATTAGGAGGTCCATCTCTCTCCAGGCTTTGTATATTATTGTTAGTATGGAAAGCTTTACTCTGAAAATATTGAGGGACTTCTTAGGCAAACAAAGTAGTGCTATGAACCAGTTTGCACCTTTTTAAGCTAAAATTTTTGGCAGTGGAGATTGTGGACTGAAAGAGCGACTGTCAATAGTTCCTATAGAAAACATGTGATATAGGCTTAACTATTGTAATCTCAGACAGAGGGTAGGGAAAAATTGTCAAATTTTGGATGAGTTTGTCCCAGAGATTTTATGGCAAGAAGAATATCAGCCAAACTAAAAAGCAACCCCCGTGCATGGTAAAACACTTTAAGAGAGTGAGCATGAGAGAATAAATTTGGAGTCACTAGTTTCTAGCTCTGGTAGCTGTTTATGAGTTAAGGTTTAGTCACTCATGAGGTGAATATGTAATCATTGTATTAAAAGGTTGATGTGAGTATGAACTAAATTACACAGAGACCCCAGTAGGCACTGGCCCAGAAGTTATTGTTATTATTAAAGATCCACCTAGAGACATGCCATTAACCTTCCTTCCCTAAATGTATTTCCTCATTAAGTCCCAATGGGCACTGTGCCATCCAGGATGAAAAGAACTAATATGTGTAAGCCACCTAAAAGAATGTCAGGCACACAACAAAACAGTATACGCTCCTGAACATAGGCAACTGTATAAACTTCTCATTATTTAGTTGTCATTTTACTCTGTCATGTTGAGAAGTCAGGGAGGAGTGACTCTTTTACTTGAAAAGCTTTAAAAGTAGAGTAAATTTTATTGGCAGCCTAGGCTTATGGTAAAGCTTCTTGATCAGTGAGTAAGCCTTCAGGTGGATGTGGGCCATGATTTCTTTACAATGAGCATATTCTGTCTGAGTTATAGCAGTGATTTTTTCAGTCACTGCAAAGGAATCCTTGGATGTGGATGGCAAACTTTTGGTTGACAGCACAGACTGAAGGTAACATTTACAATTGTTAAATAAGAACTGAATTATCAACCTAAGCTGTGTCAGTGCCCCCGGATGACATCAGCAGTAATAATTCAACTCTTTCTAATTATGTTTCGGGCCAAGATGTGTGAATTTATTTACTGCATCTTGGTAAATCTTGAGTAGCATACAGCCAAAGATAAATCTTGTAAAGAGAAATTGTTTATCTGATTTGATTTTTGAGAAATAAAGATTTTTTTACCTCAGCTTTTCTTGTTATCTTACAATTTCATAATTATCTCTTGGTACAGTACATTAAGCTCTGAGGTTAACTTTAAAGTATTTATGAGAGTAAAAATCAGGGTAGAGATTGCTCTTTCCAAATTGTAATGAAACCTAGGTATGTAAAAGTAAGAATATCTCATTAAAGCAATAATAAACACAAAAGATATTAGAGACCAGATGGAAATTCAAATGGGAGACTCTATAATAGGATATAAGAATGCAAATTACCCAGAGTAAAGTTTTTGCACATTTAAATGTAGTTGATGGTGTCATAAAAAGATATACACATAAAATACAATCTGTTAGACTATTTGTGTTTGGAGCAGAAGAATTTCTAAGCAGAGAACAATGTTTGAGAATTAAAGCCTACAGGTAGGATTTTTGTTTTTAGACTGAGTATGAAGCATAAACTTTCAAGTAATGTGTGGTATAAGTAAGCAAAATTTGAGAGTCAGAGGTTATAATTATACTAAAAATCATATTTAAGCAGATATAGTAAGTATAGTTTCAAATTCAGCTCAGCTTATTTTAAGAAATGGTTCTATTAATAACACATTACTCATAAAGCAAACTCTAGAAAATCTCTAATTTGGCACTTGAAATTCTCTCTCTCTCTCTCTTTTTTCAGGGAAGGGTCCTTCCTGTAGTCCAATGTGATCTCTTTTCTTACCAACTTTTTTTTTTTAATTTTAATAACGCATTCACCGTAGACTACCAAACACAGATAACTTTTTCCCATCTTGCCTGGGCAGTAACTCTGTAGGCCAGTTACATTCAGAGAGAGGTAGGAGTTCCAGTGGTTCCTTTGACAATCTCTGGAACTTAGTGCATTGCAGACCACGATGTTAGAGATCATACACTGGAAACTAATGGGACTCTTGAGATGCAGAATCATCCCACCTGCTCAGGAGTGAACCTACACTCCAGGGCCTTGTCCAGTTTGTCTCATAGTTTTGCTGAAGTCAGGTCTGTGTCCTCTTTGCTTCATTGCTGTATATTTTCCTATTTGTAACATCCTTTCTTAATCCTTCCAGAAGAAAGAAACAAATAAATCCAGTCTATGAACTTACAGACATAGCTTAAATTCTCCTAAAACTACCAGCTACCTCCTATTTCATATTTCTCTTATATTGATATCTGATTTTTAAAACAACTTTTAATTTAAATATAATTGACTTAATTTGTTAGTTGATTATTTTGTGTTCATTATTCTTGCTTCCCAAGTTAATATGAATTATTTAACAGCAGAATTAATTCAATAGAGATACGAATGAATTTTATGTATACGTGTGTTTGTAATTTTATACTTTTAAACTTTTAATTGATTAAAAGAATTTGTTAAGTCCTCAGTTTGTCACACAGTTCTACCATTGGACTGTCTCAACCCACCAGATCCCAAATAAGGACACAGAGGCTTACTATTATTTATGAAAGCTTAGGCACGATAGCTTAGGCTGTTGCCCAACTAGCTCATATAACTCAATTAACCTGTTTATTCTAGTCTGTGTTTGCCACGTGGCTCGTTACAGTTCATCCAGCCCCAGTACATCCGACTTTCTCCATATCTAGCTGATGAATCTCAAGCCTGTTAATTCTTCTCACTGTTCCCATCCCCGCCTGAAATTTCCTCCTTTCCTCTCTTCTGCCTCAGCTATTGGCCATCAGATCTTTTTTAAACCAATCAGAAGGTGGTGGAGGTGTATGTTCACAAAATACTAAGGCAGGTGACAATCCATAAAAATAACAATTCCAAAGTCTGGACAGTAATCACATCTCTAGGTGGTACAGAAATCAACATTTGAATCATACAAAGACAACCTTCATGCAGTACACGAAAAGATTATTCCAGCACACTTCAACAAGTGATTCCTTGACAAAATGTTCAGAGTTTTTGCAAATGGATTTTGTGATGGCATTTGAGCCACTGATGCTGAGCAGTTGGACTTAGGAACTTCATTTTCCCACCATCACTATTTCTCAGTGAGAAGGTCCAACTAGAGGACAAAGAACCAACTAGGTTGCCCTTTTGAGAAAACTGAAGTTGGTATTGTCTGTCATTGAGGTCAGAGGCCAGAAATTGTCACTTGATAAAATTAGAAGTAAACCATTTTATGACACAGTCACAAACATTTGCTTCTGAGAAGTTGGTTTTTAGGGACTCCAGCCGCAAGAAAACCTCAGTCAATAGCAGGTGCACCCATTCATCTGCGTTTTCACTAGGGAACACCTGTCTATGTTCCCTTTTTTATTTGTGCAGAAAAATTCCATCTTCTGTGACCAAAAGTGTAACAATCATCCAAACACCAAGTTTGAAATAAAAAAGAAAGAGAGTCAGCTTTCTCATAATCTCTTGAAAGAGTGTTATTGTCCATTGAAGATTTCTGCATAACTCATTATATACGTGTGTGCCAGTGTTTTTGACTTTTGATCTAGCCATGTGACAGAGGCCAGGGTACTGCTGCCAATCTTCATCTCCATGGCAAAAGGATAGAAGGCTGAAATTAACAATGTTTGCAGTTTCCACAGTGTAAATATCTATTTTGTTACCAAACCCATTCCTATACCATTAAGACATTTGTTGAGAGTTTTAGTGGTAAACGGTAGTCCACATTTTATTCTTCCCAGAACTCCTTATTCTCGAAGGTGTTATGAAGCAGTCTGGGCTCAGGAAGAAAAAGAATGCTGTGCATGCAGAAAGACAGGTTTCATCCTCAGGCGCATCTCAACGTGATCCCTCACACTGATTATTATCCTGGTTGGCTCTGGTGTCCTAAAGACTAAGACCTTTAGGCTACAGTCCATTGCCCGGCATATAACCTGGTCTGAAACCTTTTAATTAATGAGTCAGTGATTTTGTAATCCCTACTTCCATGACACTTTGTTGAAAAGCTACCTCCATGACAGGTATGTGGCCACAGATTTTTTTTTTTAATTTATTATTTTTTACTTTATGGCCATGGGTGTTTTGTGTGCATGTAGGGCATGATATCTGAAATGCTCATTTTTTAAAGATTTATGTATTTACTTATTTTATGTACATGAATGTTCTATCTGCATGTACACCTGCACACCAGAAGCCATCAGATCCCAGTATAGATGGTTGTGAGCCACCATGTGGTTGCTGGGAATTGAACTCAGGACCTCTGGAAGAGCAGACAGTGCTCTTAGCCACTGAGCCATCTCTCCAGTCCCAAAACACTCATTTTTTAGTGCATCCTAAAGCTTACCATCTTTGGACCTTCATATGTTTTTCTACTGGGAAAATTTGGATAAGGTTTTGATGTCTTGTTTTTTCATTCATAACCATGGAAGTCAGTTAAAGTCTCAGGCCTGACAACAAGGTTCTGTATAACCCCAAATAAAATGCTTTACACCAGGACAAACACATTTCTATTTATGTGTATGTGTGTAATCCTAGCACAGTTTCATTTATTCATCAATGTCAACGTTTTAGAAACATGATTGTGTGTTAGACATCGAGACAAGCAACTTGATAGTGTTATAAACAGGACATTATTCAATAATGAACAGGTTTCACTTCTCTATTTTTCAAACTTTTCACTGATTGTATAAAAACCAGTGTCTTGAAAAACCACTTAATTGAGTTTTATTTAAGACAACAACCAGATAAACCAACGGCATGGCAAATAAAAACAGGTTTTAGCTAATAAAACACAAGTGATAAATAACCAAAAATGATGGCATCATAAATGTTGAGTTTATGCATTGGCTTTTTCAAAGACCTCACATTTGATGTGCCTGACTGATGATTAATATCTGCAGGGAAGGGCCTTCTGAGGTTCTGTGTCATGGACAGCCCACCATCTCACCTAGGACAGCCCTATCATCTATACAGTCAGAGTCATGGGGATGAACATGAATTTGTGCTCATTCCACACAAAATGATTTAGATACTTTAGGTAGCCGATGAGAAATTTGGGAGCTGCACGGGTTAAGTCAAAATGCAAAGACCTGTTCCATTAACGGTAATCTTTAGTGCTCTAGCTTGTATCTGCTCCTCCAAGTAGAAATGACTTAAATTGTAATCTAGCCAGGGGGTTATGTACTTTGAACCGCAGTATGTTCACAATCAACCGTGACTTTTTAAGGATAAATTTAAAACACATACGTTTTAGCTTGGCATGGTAGCACAGGCTCATTGTCCATCTCTGTGACTTGGAGCCTGGAGAAACTGAACTAGAGGCAAGGTCAGTCTACATGTCAAGACTCTCACACACAACTACAACAACATTACAAACAAAAGAAGGGACTGAGGAAGGAAAGAAACATAAACTTTCCCAAGAATGGCTTGTTATTGAATTGTATTGTTTTCCCAGACAATGTCTTCCTTCTGTCACCATAGAATTTTCTAAATCTTGGGCTTTGTACCAACCTCATAATCATTTCTTTTCAGTTTTTTTCCCTGTCTAGACTAAGCCTTTCCCTTCACCTTTCTCACTTCTCTTTATCCAAGTTCTGAAGTTCCTCAGATTTTCTCCTCACATATGACTTTTCAAAAATTCTCATTAAGACATTGGAATGATCCTTCCTTCCTTCCTTCCTTCCTTCCTTCCTTCCTTCCTTCCTTCCTTCCTTCCTTCCTTCCTTTTTTCCTTCCTTCCTTCCTTTCTTCCTTCCTTCCTTCCTTCCTTCCTTCCTTCCTTCCTTCCTTCCCTCCATCTTAATTTGGGACTCCAGTCTTCCAGCCTCAGTCCTACTTGCCTTCTTGTCTTATACCAAAAACTGACATTGCTATTTCAAACTCTTTTTTCCAGCAATTTTACAATCTACCCTACCATGAAAAAAATATCCCCACCTCCAAATCCAGTCAGCTAGCACCAAGTGGTGGGGATTATAAGTCCTGTCATATAGAAAAAAATAGGGAACTAGAATATTAAGGATCTCATTATACATGTACAAATATATATACATATACACATATGCATACACATATATACACACACATACACACACACACACACACACACATATATATATACATGGTAGGTAATATCTGTCATTATTCCAGTTGTGTTACATGTAGTAAATCATTTACCCTTTGTAACAAAGCAGTATAGGATGTACAACCATTAACCCTATTCTACAGATACTCTGTTTAGAGACCATGAACAAGAGAAAAATCCATTTAACTCAAAAAGTGGAGGGTGGGTGGCTAATTCTTTTCTTGGTCCACATATGTAATCTTAGGTTACCGTTCCAAGTGGAAATCAAACACTGACTGGGGAATAACACTGTTCCTCTTTATAACGGTATGGATGCCACCAGTGTTTCTACAATAGCAAACGAGAGTTGTAGTTCTGCAAAGAGTCCTAAACCAATCACTACGAAGAACCTTCTTTTACGTCCTACTTCTTCAACATTTGCCTTCTTCCCAGGGAATTTCCTTCTTCCACTCACTTCCCAGAGGAAGATTCTGGCAAGTCCCAAATAAATACGATCCTGAATATTTTCCTGAATGTGTTTGTGTTTGTGGAAACTATAGAAACTCCAAAGAGCTATGATTGTTTGCACTAATCATAAGTTTTAAAACTTAAAATAGTTTAAGGGAACACTAATATAAGATTATGAGATTAATTTCAATTGAAAATGAAGTCAAGGAGATCTTTTTTAAATTGGCAGTCTAGTTGAAGTGTACATGCCCTATCCTAACTCATAAAAAGTAACTTGAAGTAGAGAGGAAGGAAGGAAGGAAGGAAGGAAGGAAGGAAGGAAGGAAGGAAGGAAGGAGGAGATTATCTGGTGTCTATTAAATAACCTTAACCATTAAAGAAATTTTAGGTACAAATACAAGTTTCCTCTATCCTTATCTCATTTAAGACTACACACAAAAGTGAAATATTCTTTCCCTTTCCAAGAGTGAACCCATAGTTTCATATTCACTCAAACTGACCTATTTATAAGAAATAGGAATTATCACTTCTTAGCTTAAGTAAAACAAACTATTAGCAAAATCCTTGTAATTTTTTATCAAGAACAAATTTCATAGCAAATGGACCCAATATAATCACTTTCTTAAGTCTTCTCAGTAACAATGACAAAGTTCAGACCAAGAAATGACTGTGTTATGAGTATGCTAATATCCTCAAAAATAGGCATTCCTGAACAGAAATAAGAGCCTCCATTCTATACATTAACTTAGAATGGAGAGTCTTTCTCACTGTAGAATGGTAGAGTGAGATCCTGAAGAAGTGAAAACTCTCGGATTTTATCAATTTGTATATTTTGTCATAGAAATAAAACATATTTCATAGTTTATGAGTAGGTTAAGTTATATGTGTATTTAATTTGCAAATAATTTTAGATAGTGAATGATTAATTTGTATTTACACATAATCTAATGCCCTGCAAGTATATACAGAAGAGCCAGTCATATAAGGAATAATACTAAAATTAGTGCTATGATTTTAGGTGACTGTAACTCCCTTCATAGTACTGTTTATTTATTCCATTATAGGGATGCTCGCTCAAAAAGTAGACATCTTTAGTCATTTGATCAAGCAGAAAATTGTCAATAGTGTTATAAGGGCCACTGATTTGCTCAAGTGGTGGAATTGACTGGAATAAGCATTTTAGTTTTGATGTAGGTTTGAATGCAGTCAGATGGAGTTTTATTAAAATCTTAATAGATGTGAGTTATCAAGTTGACCCTTTCTACCAAATAGCAGGGCTTGACTAAGGTGTTCATGGAAGTGAACAATAGGAGCTTAGCTCTAAATAGAATGGGGAGGAACAAAACAGTAATTTAACTCATTTCCATTTGACTCATCTTAATTTAATAAGGATAATTGTGAACTATCTCCTGCACTGCTCACGCCTTATGATTTTCCACACACACCTGAGACATGTTTTATAACAACTCAGTTGCACCAATACAGTTTGGAGACAAAGATTTCTTTCTTTCTTTCTTCTTTAATCAGGAGAGCCTTCATTTCTTTACTCTGACCGGCAAACATAGGGATGGTACAGCAACAGCACAATTAATGGTGGCTTATTTTTATTTTTTTCACTTGGCCTTTCTAACTACGGAGAGAACACCAACAGCAAAACACATAAACAAACTCATCTGATGCCCAAGTGATCTGGTTTGCAGTTACTGTACGGTAAAATTTAATTGTTTGATTGTAATTTTTATTTCATTGTTTCTCTTCTCAACCAGGTTTATGTAATTTTGTTTCCACATTGCCTAATTTTCTTCATTCAGCAAAATAGTTATGTGTGTATTTTAGTAGGCTTGATGAGTTGTGTACTTGTCTTTAGACTGTCTGTAGTATTTGTGTTCATTATAGACTACACTAAGACCTGCTGACATTGAAGCAAGAGAGACATTCATTAGATAAATAGCCAGTGTTACATATTATTATTAAAATAAGCCCCATGAAACTAACTTCATGTCACATGAACAAATTTATACGCAATGGCTGAATTTAGTAGAACAATTCAAGCGCTTACTTTAAATGAAAAAAAAAAAAAGCACAATACAGTGTCAGCAAAGATTTTATTTTGTTGAAAGTTTTGACAAACTTATTTGCTTTCACTAAAACAGAATTTTAGAAGCAAAATAATTCCCTAATAGTTCACTATAGCAAGAAGGATTCCTATTTATTTTTAAAGAAATGCTGAGGCTTTTTGAATGTACATTTAAAACTTACTTGGGATCCAAGGAAACCCCTTACAATTAAATTGATGGAAGCAGCAGAAATCAGGCCCTCCCACTTCCTAGAGGAAATGGACTTGTGCACATGAACAAGATGACAGTCAGAGAGGTGTGGATTCTTTTTCTATAGCTGGGTAAAAATAATTATAGTGTATCTCATGGTCCCCAAAAGTTCATTCATCATTCAAGGATGAGAGGACAGGAGAAGGGCAATATAGACACAGCTAAGAGGAGAGAAATATTACCTTTAAGTCCTAAGGGGAAAAATTTACAAAGCGGCTCACAAGATTATTCATTATAAGAAATGGCAGAACATTTTAGAAAATAACCATTTTACTTTTACAGTGAGGTTAAAAAGGACATTGACTCACTGAATGAGGTTGGAGGTTTATTTGTATTCATGGCGAGCTGTTTTTGTATTTTTTAAATACTGGCTTTCTGTAATAGATGCATGGACTGATTTAATGTTTGAAACAACTTCTGAATTAATATTAGTATCTTCTCCGTTTGAAGATGAAAAAAACAAATATTCTGAAATTTTATTAAAAGTCCTCACTGAAATCCGGGACTTTAGTGTAAAAGTCTCGTGTATTGTGATGTATTTCATACTGATCCTCATCAAAATGAGGGACCCACAAGGGCCTGACTGATATGCACATGGACTAGGTCTTAGAAGATGTTAACGACCATGTAAATACAAGACAGGCCAGAATTTCTGTGGATGTAGTTGAAACAGAAACTTCCCAGAGTGTCAAGTCAGTGATGAGAGAGCAGATGTCCTTCCAAACTTCTCCCTCTATAAAAATGCCAAAGGGAATAGACGTTAAGCATAAAAAATGTTAAAGGGATCATACAGAAGAAAATAGTAGAAGTGAGATATAGCAAAGATCCAGTTGGCAAGCACAGCATTAACTTTCGGCTATGGTATTGAGACTTACCTTAAATAAGGTTTGACCTTAAAATAGTGAATGCCAAACAAGATGGCTCAGCGAGTTATGGCACTTGCCTGCCATCTTGTGTTCGATCCTAGGGACCCAGAGATGGGAGGAGAGAACCAACCCCTTTGCAAATTGATCTCTGACCTTCATATCTGTGCCATGTGGCATACTCCTTCCCACAACAAACAAACAAACAAATGAATGAATGAATGTAATGAAAAAAGTTTCTAAAAGAAGGTTTGGGGAGATAGTTATGTACCACTTGATTGAATCATCATATAAGTCAAAGTGCATTAAACATTACGGTGGTCTGGGGAGGTGGCTCCAGTAAGAAAGCTTGCTTCACACAGCTTCCTGAATTCAACCCCAATGCCCACTCAAACTCAAATGCTGAGGTAGAGTGATAATAACATTGCTGGACTGTTTGCTGGCCTAGCTCAGGTTCAGTGAAAGAACTTGCCTCATTAGAATAAGATGTAGGGTGATAATCAGATGCCTGAGATAAATAAGTTTAAAACAATCAAATAACAAACAAACAAGCAAATGGAAATGCACTATCCACGGGACATAGACTGTGGCTGTGTGAGTCATTTAAAACCCTTGAGTGATAAAAATAAAAACAGTGCAGTATTGATTGCAGAGCTTCAGCGAAGGATGGGTTAGGGCTGGCTTGGTTTCTCCAAAGATAAAGATTTCCTGATGGATCTATTTTAAAGTTTGTCTGTGTGATTCAATTGTCCCCTTGTTAAGATGAAAACAAATTTAAAACGGAAATGGAATAGAGGCAACATGAAAAGTGGGATTCTTATAAATAAATCCTATTGAGCACTTATTTATTGGAAAGCTGCTAGACTACCACCCCCACCTACACAAACACACACAAATATAACTGATAATCGGAAGTACTTGGAAGAAGAGGAACCTTTTAATTTTTGCTAATATGTGTGATAGTGAGAAGGTTCGGGAAAGAGTGAGGAGAGATCCACATGCTATAGACTGCAAGCTCACATTGCTGGCCCTCTGCTGTGGAGAAACAAAAAGAACAATGGTCAAACAGAGTAGCTGATCAATTCAAGTGTATTACTATGTGTATAAAGTAATAATAACTTTGGATTAATGTAGTCCTTATTTATAGTATGGCTAAGGATATTAAATTTCACCACTGTAGGAAGGTTAAGCTCCATTTAATCATTTCCAGAGGAGGTAAGATGAAGAACATTAATTCAGTAGAGCTTAAATTTGCTTTTAAGCAGTCACCTTGCTTGCAGAATTAACTTGCAAAAATTGCATGATTATGTGGTCCCAGGGAAAGAGAGTTTTATCTGGAAGATACATCAGGGAGACTGGACAGTATTTTAAAAAATAGTTCTAGATGGTGCTGTAAATTTCACTTTGGGCATATCCTACAGAAACATAGCAAATGTAAACCCTTACTACCTTCAAATAAAAAAAATCTGTTTATCACATCCATATCTGTAATGAAAGATAGTATATTATTAGCATGGTAGACTTGATTTCTTCATAAATTGTGTTCTTACATGATTGTGTGCTCATATCTCTTCTTTTTGTCCCAAGATTATGTATCACTCACAAGTTAGACATTAAATTTTACCTGGATCTGTTTCCTCTGCCAAACAATAATGATCTTGCTGAAATGTCTTGAAGCCTTGAAATGAGAATACTATCCAGAGTCCTGAAAATATTGACTCTAGAGAAAAGGCTAAAGGCACAGACAAAGTGATTGTTTGGGTGCTTTAATGGTTTCCTTTGAAGGAGGGCATAAACCCAACCTCGCTGACATCAGATATGAGAGAGAGAAGGGACAAGTTCAGCTTAACCTTAAGTTAAGTGCATCCTGGCATCCTGTTTACAGTCACACGGGTCAACTGGGCATGCATATCAGTACAAACAGCATGGGAAAGGCAGGCTAGGGGTATTTACATGTATTCTCTGCACGCACTGATGAATAATTTCAGAGACTACTTATGAAGACCAGTTTTCTTTGTAATAATTACCAAAACCCCAACATTAATAAATACCTGTCATTTACTGGGCAAACTATATTACAGATACTGTGTTAGATACCGTACAAATATCTGATTGACTCTTAGGTAATAGATAAGTACTATGCTTTTGACATATGGAAAAAGTAGTTTGAGCACTTACAGCTGTGCATGTCTCCAAGTTATGTGGCAACAAAATAATAGGCTGAAGCTTAAAATCAGTGTGGATGATGGGAGTTAATCTAGGTCCTGAGGACATGGAGCCATTGCTCTTAACTGATGGGCCATCTCTAGCACTGCATCTATATTTGTTCTATTTAAAGTTTAAACTAACAAACCAGGATCTCATGTAGCCCTTGCTATCCTAGAACTTCTGTATATACCAAGCTGGTTTCCTATTCAAAGATTTCTGCCTGCCTCTGTCTCCTGGGTGCTGGGAGCTAAAGGCATGAACCACCATGCCGAGCTTACATTTATTTATTTTTATTTAGGGATAAAGGGACATGTCTGTTTCATGTCAGATGTGGGGGGGGGGGCTGAGTACTACTTATGTGTGTTGGTCCTTTCCTTCTACCATATGACTGAACTCATGTCATCAGGTTTGACAGCAGGACCCTTTACCCCCTGAGCCATCTGACCAGCCCAGGAAAGGAAACCTTTTAATTCAGTATTGAAGAACCCCAGAGAGGACTGGCAGAATAGAATTTTGCCAACTTCCATAAAAGAATAGAATTTGAAATTATTATCTTTCCCGGTGAAACACGTGTGTGTGTTTCATCTGACTAGCATTAGATTAAATCCCGTGAAGGAATTTTCTCATTAACAGAAGCTAAGAATGTTATTTGTTGGAGAACCTGGCTTACAAAGAACAGAGTAGAAAGCTGTATGGTAGATCTTTTGATTTTAGTTGTTCCATTCGGCATTCCTGTGGAATAGTTTTATTTCATTGTTGAAAACTCAAGCAAAGACTTTATTGACTCATGATGATTATCTGTGAACAAAGCTTCTGAGTTGGAGAGTAAAGCTCTTCCCTCAGGTTTATCTGGACCACACATCACTGCCTGTTCCAGACAGACTCGATCTTTGGAAGCATACAGTTCTGCTACACATGCAGAGTCAGACTGGAGCTGGTCATGAGCAGGCTAGTGTCCACGCCATGAAAGAGGAAAGGATCAAACTACTCAGAGATGGTGTGGACTCTGTCATCTGGGGAACAGGGAAGCACCCATGAGACTGAATGCGTTTTACAGTAGTCTTAAAGCTGCTTGGTTCTTTGGGGGAAAGAAACCAGAGCAGAAAACATTAATCTGATCTTGCCTAAAACAAGTCCAGTTTTGTCATATTTGTTTTGCAGACCTCTGCAAGTCTCAATTTGAAAAAGAATAAACAGTTGAAATTAAGGGCACTTGTAGATAGGCAGGAAAATTATTTTCTAACATCTATTGAAAAACGAAGAAATTAACATAGTGGGGGTTTTCTTTTATCTCTGAAGGTTTGTTTTTAGTGCCCCCAATATGCTGACAGATTACAGGATACAGAAGAGAATTCTTTATATAAGCATAGAATCGTTTTCAAGGGGTATTTCTGCTCAGGGACACTGTGAAAAAATTCCTAGTGATATTACCCTAGGAGAAACTGCCACCAGGAGAGACAGCAAACGTTAACTAAACACGTACTTCTTTAGAACTTTATTGTGGTTTTACAGGAAGCGTATTCTCCACCCTTTTCAGATAAAGATTTTGACGCAGTACGGCTTAAATATGTTTTGCTGTGGTTCCGATTCTCCTAGAAAGGTGTCCGGGCACCGAGCCTAAAGTGCCTTTCCCAGCAGGAGTCTAAGGGCCGTCGGTCTCCAAGCCGAGAAGGGAAAAGCATCGTGTCCCAAGTTTGCTTCCCTCATGAACGTCAGGCCCCGGACAGGAAAGGATGGATCCCCGAACAAGGTCTGAGCCACAAGCTTTTCGATCCAGCCAGGGGAGCAGGAGAGAAAGATTTCACCACAGCAAAGTGCTAATGTTCTTTCAGTTCAACAGCCTGTGTGGGAAAAGACAGGTGACTACAGTTCACCCTCGCCTGAATGACAGATGGAATGTGGATTCTGGAGCGAGCTCGGGGCTCTGAGACAGATCAGGCAGCAGAGGCCCTACAGAGCTCGGCAGGCAGTGAAGGTCGAGGGTCCATCGACGAATTCTTCAGGAAGAAGGGGTCCCTTCTTTCCCCAGTGCTACAGCTCAGAATAAAGAGCCAGTCTCAGATGACCTTTGGTGAAGTAGATGTGTGTGTGTGTGTGTGTGTGTGTGTGTGTGTGTGTGTGTGCTTTATTTCATGCGACAGAGGGACTTACAAACCATGGGCAGTTGGAGGGATTTTGCGAATGAATGCGTGTCACTGGCTGGGATTAGGATGCTTGGAAATGCCCTATTTACATGGGGAAAGATAACAGGTGACCAGATCATGCGACCGACCACCTGTAACTACTTTGCGGTTGCGGTTGTGTCACATGCTGCTGAGTCAGGCACAGAAAGAAGGAGAGAGCTTTGTCCTGCACCTTGCCTTCTCAGGGTGAGATTTTAAATCTCAAGTTTGAGATGTCTGGGGTGTGAACGTGCTCCGTCTCAGCAGTTCTGCTCCAGTTCCTCTGGAAGCATGAACCACGAGCCTCACATTTTGCAACTGTCATGCTCAGCAGGTCACGAGGATGCGACGAACTCCTAGCCTTCCGGGGTTCCGTAAGTGCACGACTCTTCCAGAATATGACCTCCCAGGTGCACTCGTGTCTCCTTCCTGTCAGATATTCACTGCACAACACACTCACAAGATACTTACCTCTGATGAGTTGAAAAGGGCATCAGAAGTGGACAAATTCCCCATCTCAGATAATTTAAACAACAAACAAAGTTCATTCTCTTTTTTAATTTAATGAGGTCAGTTGCTGATAAGAAGCTTTTTTTCAGTTTTCTTTTCTTATTATAAATTTTTATTTTTACTTTTTATATTAATTACAGTTTATTCACTTTGTATCCCAGCTGTAGCCCCCACCCTCCTCTCCTCCCAATCCTGTCCTCCTTCCCTCCCTCATCTCTTCCCATGCTCCTCTCCAAATCCACTGATAGAGAAGGTCCTCCTCCACCTCCGTCTGACCCTAGCCTATTAGGTCTCATCAGGACTGGCTACATTGTCTTCCTCTTGTGGTCTGGTCAGGCTGCTCCACCATCAGGGGGAGGGGTTCAAAGAGCCAGCCACTGAGTTCATGTCAGAAACAGTCCCTGTTCCCCTTACTAGGGCACCCACTTGGACACTGAGCTACCATGGGCTATATTGGAGCAGGGGTTCTAGATTATTTCTATGTATGTTCCTTGGTTGAAGTATCAGTCTCAGAAAAGACCCCTGTGCTCAGATATTTTAGTTCTGTTGTTCTCCTTGTGGAGCTCCTGTCCCCTCCAGGTCTTTCTATCTTCCCCTTCTTTCATAAGATTCCCTGCACTGTGCCCAAAGTTTGTCTATGGTAAAAAACTTTAAAATGATTGGCGAGAGCTTCAGTGATCTTGTCCACTTTAGCTCACAAGAGTAGCATAGTCATCGAGTAATGATTAATTATCTAGAAAATACAGCTGTACACTCAAACATATAACTGGAATTTACATTTCTTTATTACAGATACACTTGATCACAGTGTCTGTGAGATATGCATTGTGATGTCTGAATATATTACATTTCAAGAGCCTTCAGAAGCCAGCTCTTACTCTAATAAACATATGTAAATATAAAAAATTAATGATGGGGTTATTGTCTGATCACAACCGTGGCTTCTGGCTCTTCAGCCTTTAGCACTTAATCGAATCCTAAAGAAAATGAGATGAGAGTAGGTTTATTGAATGAACAGAATGTTTCTTTCCAGACTAGTAGCCCATGCTTTACTGGCATTCATTTTAATTGACACTATATTCTTGCAAAGTAGCAATAGCTTACTGGCACCTAGAGAACAAATTTCCTCTACCTCCAATTGGAGGTAACCTATGGACCAGAATGCTTAAAACCTTTCAGCTTTAAGCAATTTAAATACTATCCATTACCCTTTCTTTGTTACTTGAAGTCTATAAGTACCTACATCTACTGTCATAGCACATTTATTTATTAACATTGTTCAGTATAAATTGTTGTGGTTTGGATGTAAAATGTGTCCAAACACTTGTTTCCCAGGTGGGACTGTTTGGGAAGGTTACAGAAGCTTTAGGACATGGAGCCTTGCTAGAGGAAGGACATCATTAGGGAATACCACACAGGCTGGCTTTGAGGTTTTGTATCTTGGAACCCACTTACTGTTTCCATACTGATAATGAGGGTCTGGCCTTAAATTCCTACTTCCATGTTTTCCCTGCCGTGATGTACTGTTTCCCCTCTAATGCCATGGGCCAAATGAAGCCCTCTGTCCCTTCTGTTGCTTTTGTCCAGGAATTTTATCATAATATCAGAAACAAAACTGATGTAGAAACTTTCTTCCTCAAAGGTCATTTGGGCATACTACCATTCATTTAAGAACCTACTTGTTGAATTTTCTAAAATATGAATCCTTAGCTTGTCATTAAAATATTTTACCATCCACTGCCATCCTTTTTATTTAAATCAGTTTTTTTGGAGCAGACACAGGTACACGGAAAAACTGAGAAGAATGTCCAGGCATGCCATTAACCCTCTGCGTCACACATAAAGAACCACTACGCCTATCATATCCTCTTCCAGGTGAGATCAACACATTCAGGGCGACGCAGAAATAAATCACCGTTCCCTTCCAGAACGGTACACTGACTCTCATGGATGAGCTTCAGTGGTACATCGTTGTGACCCAAAGCCCATAGCCATCTTAGGGCTCCCTCCTCGTTGTACATTCTCTGGTTAGACATGTTTGGGGAGAATCCACCGTCACAGTTTCACTCAGATACAAGGTTATAGAGTTATATTTGCACACAGTTCGACTGGAGAATGACAGAATGTGGGTTAGGGGTTGCTAGTCCTAGAAGTTGGCGGGAAGCTGCAAAAGGGTTTGTTTGGGATGAGGGAGAAGTCTACATCTTGGTTTGAGCCAGAGTGACACATTTGTATCTATTTGAAAACAGTCATTAAATTTAGAACATACTGTTGTATTTCAGTTTCACCCTGATTTTAAATTTTAAATGTAATCACTTTTAGTGTTTTTCTCATGCTGCCAGCTTATAATCTTTGGCTTCTTGGTAAAATGTATGAGCATGCTAAACTTGACAAAGGATTTCAGATTTGCATATTGAGGCTACTAGATCATGTGTAGATATGATCTAATAGAATGATCAAATGCTGCAATCGTTCAAGGAAACAGAAAGGAACATTGGAGAGACTGAAGAGAGCTCAGCAGTTAAGCACTTGACTGGAAAATGAGAAGCTGAAACTCATATTCTCAGAAACCTGGGTAAATGTCAGGTGTGTGGCCCTCTGCCTGTAATGCAGTCCTGAGAAGGTGGAGACAGGAGCCGTCACAAGCTGGCTTACCAGACTCGCCAATCAGTGAGCTCTGGGTTTGACTGAGAGGTCCAGCCCCAGGGAAGGAGGTGGAAGAATGAGCCTACACATCAATCTCCACCTCTACATGCATAAGTGCACCTATGCACCTACATATATATAAAAACATGCATGCACACGGACACATCACAAGCATGAAAAACGAAAACGGGAAAAAAAATGACACACCCAAATGTATTGAATAAATTGCTTTAAACGTCTATACAGTTTTATGCTGTACTCAGTGTCAAACCCTAATTCTATGAGGAAAGGTTATCATTGGAAGAGCCCAACGCCAAAGAAAAGAAGTTCCCGCCTAATACATTCCTAGCAGGAAACTTTGACTGATAGTGGAAAAGAAATCTTGATATCTCTGCTTATCTTTAAAGAGATCAGTGAAAAAAAAAATACCGACTGTTCTCATAAATTTCTATTGTCAGACTCTAAACACGTTATCAGGACAGAAAGCCATATCAATGCACTGACATCATCGTTTCTTCTGTATTTCAACTGCCTTCGTGATGTTCCTTTTCAGGTTCTGACGTTTGTAAGCAAATCTGTTATACATTCATTGTCTTCCACGCAACCCCGTTTTCTTTAGAACTAGACAGGCTGGAGATATAAAACACAGCCTCCCACCCCCACTTGAAAGGACTCCAGGCCCATTCCTCCTGCTCCCTTCTGCTTCTCACTGATAAAAGTATTCGTGTTTTTTTGTTGTACATTTTTACGCTCCTGTGAACCACAAGGATTAACTGAATTGAAGCGATCCTTTCAGGTGAGATGAAAGGTCAAGAATTTATGGGTCCTTCTTCTAATGTGCATTTCTTTTTTCTTTCAAAAGCCTTATAATGTTTTAGAAATTTTATCCTAGACCTCTTTTCTTTTTCTGTCTTTATAAAAAGAAAGCTAGTTGTTAAACCTCTAGATTTAAGCAAATTGGAATAAATTATTTAAGAACTTGAATCTATTTTTGGCAGGAAGAAAATAATTTACTGGTCTTTTCCTGTTTTGTCATGAATGCAGCTAAGGCTAAGATTGGTAATATCTTTTTAAATGACACCTTGACCTTCTGGCTGAAGGTTAGAAATAAATTATATCTCCTTACAACTTGGATAATATTTATAGCTCCCTCAAAGCTTTCATAAAATGACTCTAGATTTAAATCACACAAAAAGTTGAATAAATAAGAGATTTCAATAGCTACATATTTTTAACATGCTAAATGGGATGGATACATTATTTTGTCAATTCCACATTTATTGCAATATATAACTTTAAGTTCATTTGACACCTTACATATTCATAGCTCCTTCAGCATCTCTCCATCTCTCTCCAATGGTTCTCAACATTCCTAATGCTGCGACCCTTTAATACAGTTCCTCATGTTGTGGTGACCCCCCCAACCGTAAAATTGCTTTATTACTACTTCATAACTAATTTTCTACTATTATAAATCACAATGTAAATATATGATATATGACCTCCCAAATAGTTATGACCCACAGGTTAAACCACAGATCTACAAAAGCACAGGCCACGATAGCAACCTTCTCAGGAAGTGGCTTATCAATGAACTCAGCATGTACTTCTGGGAAACATTCCTATGACAGGACTTGGGAAGTTCTGTCAGTCTGCTGCTGTTCCACCAGGCCCATGGTCTATTTTTCCCAAGAGTTCCACATTCCATATATTTAAATAATTATGCCTAACATTTCCAACTTCCAGGAATTCATATCTTCATTTTAAACTCAAATATTTGTCTGTGTGCCTACAGTTAGCTACTGAACAGAGAAGCTCTGGAATAGTAATAGTTGACATCACAAAATTCAAAGCTGCCAGGGTGTGTGTCGTGGCTCACACCTGTAATCTCAGCACTCGGGAGGTGGGGCAGGATGATCACCTTGAATTGAAGGCCAACCTTGGCGATGTAGTGAGTTCCAGGCCGGCCTGTGCTATGGAAAGGAGGCCCTATCTTATGACACCCCATGCAAATGGAGAATCAAAGCTGGAGTGAGTCACGTGGTATGTATGAGGCATCCCCTCCTAACGTCAAGTCAGAAGCTTTGGGTTGGGACACCTAAGAAAACATGGTTATGCCTAGAGAGTCTCCTGGTGTGTGCTGAATGCCAAGCCCTCTAGGTCAGTGGTTCTCAACCTTCCCAATGCCATGACCCTTTAGTACCTCATGTTGTGGTGACCTTCAGCTATAAAACTGTTTTTGTTTCTACTCCACCTCTGTAATTTTGCTGCTGTCATGAATCATCATGCAAATATTTTGGGGGAGAGAGGGTTGCCCGAGGGGTCACGACCCACAGGTTGAGAACCACTGCCCTGAGGTGTAGTTAAGAAACCAGTGTGTCGAAAGCACTCTGCTAATAGCAGCTGGATGGAGCAGCAAAGGGGAAGCCACTGCCTGAGCCTCATGTCTAGACGATGTGATCTCTTAAGTGTCACAAACCCTTTCTGATACTGTCTCTCACTAACTCCTGCTTGAGTGGTGGCACTGACACTTATTACATCTGGCAACGAAAGCAGTAGCTTTCCATCTCTGCTCGTCACATTCCACCTAGGGTACTCCACACTCTGGAGTCACACTAAATTAAACTGATCTCCCACCTGCATCATGGCTCTACACATACTATTGTTGGAAGATACTTAAATTTTCTCTTCTTCAGAAGTATGCCCCTAATATGTATTTTCATATTAGGTCATTGTGTTATGGATATAGAGACATGGATCCATTCAGCCATCAGATAGGATTCCATTTATGACTTTTTATCTATCTTGTCTTTTCTTCTCCTTCTGGGAGGCTGAGAGATGTGACGGGTTGGGGAGCAGCCTTTGATGTCGACACATGAAATAAATGATTTATTGCTGTCAGACTGGTACAAGCACATGAATTGCACAGTGGACCCTTTGCTAATCTTAGGGATAAAGGTCAAATTGGAAGGCAGCCATAGTAAGAGGTAAAAAGCGAAATGTTTGCAAATATTTAGTTGAAAACATATCAGGAGTCATTTGTATTTCTCAGACAAAAAGGTTCTGGGAGTAAATGTCATTTCATCAGCCACCAACTGAACAGAAGCAAAACCTGGCAAAGGTATTGATTTTTGTTTTGTTTTGTTTGTTTGTTTGTTTTTTAATCACTTTGCAGGCAAGTTTGGAATGGAATTATCACTTACTTTTTTAATTAATTTTTTATTTTTTTAATGTTAGTTACAGTTTATTAACTTTGTATCCCAGCTGTAGCCTGCACCCTCATTTCTTCCCAACCCCACCCCACCCACCTTTAGATTCTTCCCTATCAGTGGACTTGTTTTGTTTGTTTTAATGAAATAAAATAGAGAAGAAAAAAACTAGTTAAGAATCTAACTTCAATTTTTGCAGTTTTTATTTTGTTTGTTTTGGTCTATTGTAGATTTATTTTTTATTTTTTAATTTGAAAATTATACTTTCTTTTCAATGTCATGACAGTCTTGGAATAAATTTTTTAAAAGATTAAAACATTCATTTTTAATGAGTGGAAAAAAATAGCCAAAAATAACATTAAGTAAATTATTCTATTCACATACACACACACACACACACACAGAGAGAGAGAGAGAGATAGGGAGGGAGGGAAGGAGAGGGATAGCAGACATTTACCAACTAGGTTTTCTTCAAAATGCTATGAATGTGAGCACTAATGTCTCTGTGATAGAAAAGCCTTTGCATTCAATTTACGTCAAGGAATCAGAACAATAATGGTGACCATGTTTCCCTCTCAACTACCAGTTAGAATAATATAAAAAATAAACTGTTGGCAAGGGTAGTGGTGTGTCCTGTATCTCAGGACAAGGGAGGATGAGAGAAAAGGGAGCATCAGCAGATCTAGTTATTCTTGGGGCCTTCTGCTTCTAAAGCCATATCATAACTAAAACAACTTTTTGTTGATCATATATTGCTTACTGAGGTAGGTATATTACAGCTTTTCGTTCTAAAGGAACTGTATGTATGCCATCTTGGTGGTTAGAAAAGTATTAGAATGCTTCAAAACCATCTGTTCTTGTACTTTTTTGGTTGCTGCTAAAACATTCTCCAGAGGATCTCACTCACCAGGCTTTTAAAAGGGGCAATGACAAATTGAAGGGACAGGGAAGGACGGAAAGTGAGCAAACGTTTAGAAAACAATGCTTGTCAGAGAAGATGAATCTAACATGGTCAGCCTGAAGGAAAGAAAGAAACCTCAGGGACATTTGAGAATGATCCCTAATACCCTGGGACAAAAATCAATTATTATCATTAGCAAAAAAGACAGATATCATGATGGCAATCTTAGATTCCTTTAAGAAAAAAAATAATAGGAGGCTTAGCTTTAACTGAAGCGTTAAGTTTTCTTTTGGTTCAAAAAGCAATCAGAAGGACACATGAAGAACAGGTGTCACATGAAACCGTTGCAAAAGCACTCTACTACAGAAACATTTGGGACTCAGATACATGCTTTAGATATTAAATAAATCCTGCTCTACAGACTTACCAATATCATGTGGGTGATTACATTATACAATTTGTGTCTGCATAACGCAATAGTCTATCCTGCGTGTGGAAAATCTAATATCCCAGTAATGGGTTTGTTTATCTACCTGCTTCCCCGTGTCTCATTTGCCATCATTCTGAAATTGTAGTTTCTGGCCAACAAACAATGCTGTATGCTAAGTATTGATGGTCTAACACACAGCACAGCTCATTTTTTTTTTTTTTTAAGTTTTAGAAGCTCTTTTTTTTTTGAAAGCAGCTGGAGAGCTGACTTTTGTTCATACGCTCTTTTTATTTTTATTCTGTTTTTGTTGTTGTTGTTCTCCATTCGCCACTGCTCATAATAGAGAAGTAAGCATGAACTGAAAACCTTACAGTGTTTTGAATTTTGTCTTTAACAAACACAATGTATTCAGTCTGGTTTTTTGACTAAATGAAATGCTGAAAATCCAGTGATTTCAAAAGAACTCTGTGTCTGAGCCCGAGGACTTGCTTTTCACCTAATCTTGCTTGAGCCCAAATAACTTGCTGGTTTATAATTGAGACTTGTCCATGATAAATGAGTGTTGGCTGAGGCATCATTACTGTGATGTCAGTCTGAACGTCACTAATGACTCTCTAATCTTTTTCTAGAGATATTCAAATGATAAATGCATGCTATTTTTTTTAATTTTAAGATTAATTTATTTTACTTTATATGTAGGATTACTTTGCTCATGTCTTTCCAGTGCCCACGATGGAAGCAACAGAGCCTTTGCTCCCTTGGAACTGAACTTAGAAATGGCTGTGAGCTAACTTGTGGGTGCTGGGAATCAAAACTGGGTCCTCTGCAAAAGCAGGAAGTATTCTACACCACTGACCCATCTCTCCAATCCCAGCCTTCCGTCATAGAAAGATATGATGTTGAAAAATAAGTACATGCTCCTCTTTATATATTTAGCTGGTCCAATCCTTAGTATTTCAAGTATAACATTATAGATTTCCATTACAAAAAAATGCTGTAGTGGACTTGGCTCAGGAAAAGCTTCTGGTGTGAAGCGTATTAAAAGCAAACTCTTCTCTGACCAGAGGACTCTGAGCACTGAACTCTTCCCCTTCCACTGAAGCATTAGGAAAGACTCATTATTAAGCATGTAAAATTGTCAGTAAATTTAGCTCTTAAAGATCATAAAAGTTTTTATATATTTTTTTTCTCCAGGATAAGAGCTAAGCAGTAGCTGGTGTTTTATGAGCTGTTGTATTAGTTTTGAAGTCACAGTATAATATTTTCTGTCAAGGGAAATAAAATATTCATATTCAGTAACAGTCCAGAGAGGACATAGTCTTTGGAATAATAGACAAAAAGCAAATAGGATGAATTGTTTCATGATTAGAGACAAGAGCATAGAATAACCAAAGTGGACGGGGTAAGGAAAGCACTTTATTTGTAGAACACCCCATGCTTGTAGATTTCAGAAAGGTCATAATCCAAGCATCAGGAAGCACAGGTGGGCTGTGCAGCCATCTAAAATTGTATTTCTTTGTTAACTCTTCCACCTAAAGACCTTGAAATGATTTCTCAGTGACTCCCCCACTTGAAATTTCAGAGACCTTTCCTTCCCCTTCGTAGGCTATCTCTGGCATCTTTTCCTAAAAGCTCTCATTTTCTACCTCTCATGACACTAAGTACCCTGGTTCTTAGGGAATGCTCCGCTCATTCCTGTTTCTGTAGCTCCTTCTATTCTGATGTCCTACTGAACGCTATTGTAATAGCTTCCTAGTAGGGCATTCTTCACTGACATTGCCTTAGTCACAAATTCTTATCTCCATTAGTCACTGCTTTGTCACCAAGATTCCATGGACCTCTTCACTGTAGGAGTACCTTTCTTTTTTGTCCAACCAACTTGCTTAATACTGACTCTCGATATTTTCTTTTATATATTCATTTACGGATTATTTTCAAACTAGATTTTCCCCAGTTCTGCCAGTATTTTACATACTATTTTCCTTACTATATAGGCAGCATCATAGGATTACAAATAGTTCAGCATTAGTTATATAATAAAACTAAGCTTAAATGAAGAAAACCTGTATGACTTTTTATCCTTTGGTTTTAGCATATCTAAAAGAATAAAATCCACTTGGAACAGTTCATCCATAAAGAAATGTCAAAAGCCCAAGCTTTTCATAAGACAGAATTCAAACATTTTATGTTGTTATGCCTAAAACACATTTTTTTCTTGTTGTTTGTTTATTTTTCATAGATTGACTCCAAAATTTTATTTCCTTGGGTACAGCAAAATAGAATTTAACACTAGCGTTTATCATACCTAAGTATTAGAATTAATGTTAATTTTTCATTGTGAATCTGATGTTATCTCCTAAGTCAAAGTAAAAGAAATGATTTTTATTATGAGGTTTTTGAAAACATTTACTTCTTCATATCACTCTTTTTTTTTTTTACAACTACATAGCTGGGGAAATTCCATGATCATATTTCCATCTTTGTTTCACAGCCTGTGGTATTATACATTTTTTACCTTTTCGAAGATGTCACAATTTCTCAAGGTGTCAATTTTTTTTCTATGAAATGCATGTAGAAAAAAATTTCCTGTGCTTTTGTTAACTTCATTTCGTACCTTCTTCTCCTTCTTGTCTCTTCTTCTCCTCCTTCTTCTTCTGATAAACTCTTATGATCATCTTGCCTCCTAAGTCGTGGGATTACAGTCATGTCCCATCATGCTTAGCTACATCCCTACTGATCTTCTCTCTTTTCTTGATTGTCTTCCCCTCTCCCTCTGTTAAGTCTCTGAGTCTCTGGATAATTTTCTTCATGTTACTAAAAACATGTTATATTTGCTGTTGTCTTTAAACAGCTTGCTTTCTTGTCATAGGACTAAGAAGAAAAAAAAAGACACAAAAACAAGTATAATTAGATGAAAACATATATTGCAGATGGATAATTTGAAAGCAGCAATTGCTCTGGAAGCGGAAGTTGTTGATTTGTCCCTACCAGTTCTCATCTGGGGGACTTTGAAAAGCTTAGCTGATCTCTCTGATCCTTGTTTTCTTCATATTTATAATGAGTTTAATGAGTCTAAACTGTACATAGTTATGTAATGTAAGACCTGAAACACAACAAACAGAAAATCTGTTGGGAAATATGAGCAAGCAGCAGGAATATTTACTATATATTTTTTAACAACTACCTCAGACATAGAATATAAAGGGAAAACACAAACCTGGAAAGGTAACAATCCTGACTCCTTACCAACCCCTCCATGCATCTATGAATTTTTCAGTTTCATCCTCATCAACGTAATAATTCTAGGAGGTTTTGGTTTGAGATGAAGGCAGTTTCACCTCACTGTGGGGTACTTGGAAATGTGCAAACAGAGAGTTCATTTCTTCTTAACTGCATGTGGGGCTAGATAATTAATGCTGCTGACATTAATGTAGGCAGTTTGGGAGAGGGGCAGCAGATTTATTTGTCCTACAGTACCATCAAGAAAGAAGTTTATGTCCATGTGCTACGGAACCTCCAATGAAATGATTCCTCAAAGTCCCATACCTTATGCCATAGCTGGTCAGTGTGAGGTTCTGGGAACTTGAAATTCACATTTAGGAGCGTACTTCAAACACTGACCTGAAATGGAGGTCGATTGAGCTTAGGGTTTATTCTATTCTCTCAAGTGTCTCAGATACTTATGCGGTGGAAAGCTTGCTCCTCTGTGGAACACAGAGGAATGGAATCCCTACGGAGTTAAGAGGGATTTGTCAGTCCTGCAAAGAATACTTGATGAGTGTTTTCAGAACCGAGGAATAGTTTACACATGAGAACATTTAAATATTCTTCAGAGGGTATTTAGAACAGGATTACCGTTCCTATTGAAAATGTTGTAAATGTAACTGTCTAGGAGCAGGAAGTGGATAAGATCATGGTGTCAAATGGCCCTTTCCATTGTGGTCTACAAACCTTGAAGGACCAACTAACATCTCCCTCCCCCAAATCCCTTAATCTCTGGCTGCTTTCCATCTGATGATTCTTATCTCCTACTTTTACAAGCCTCAGGCCAGGAAAGCCTATTTTGCTCTTGAGACTGACCACACTTCTTGTATACTTCCCCAAGGAATCCTAGCATTTAATTAATGGGAAAGAATATAATGGTAACTTACTGTACCTCATTTCAGTAATGCTCTATATACTCAATTAATAGCACAGAAGATTACATACATAAGCATTTATCCACATTAATGGCTCCCGGCCTATTGCTCTCAGGCTCTGGAGAGCGGTAACCACTTCATTACTTTCAGGTAGTCTGGCTGAGCCATTAACAGGAGACTGGCCTGTGATGGCTCATGAGTAAAGAGACCAATCAAATTCTCATTGTTATCCTTACTTTACATCTACTTGTGAGAAATGCGAAGGTAGATGAAAATTTCTTTGCTTATGATTTGGTTTACTTAATGTGAAATTGCCAGTTTCCTGTTTTTCTCAATGGTTGTTTCACTAGCCCATCTGTACTGGCACTGAGGAGTTATTTGCTCCAGTGATTGCTTCTGGGGTCAGCAACATGGGCCCAGGAACACATTCCTGAGAACCTGTAGTGAAGGCTGCATCTGCGGCGCTAGTTTCACGTCATTGGGGTTGTTTCCTTGAGTTTAATGATCCCATTACACAGCTTCAATGTGCTCCGTGTGCTTCCTCCTGTCTGGTTTGTAGAGTATGAGCTGAAGAGCAGCATTTTCTCTTTGGAAATCACTGTTCTGTGCTTCCCCAGAATGGCTGTGTGGTTAGGAGCTCTTCATGCTCAAAGGACCTTGCTTTAGTACAGATTCTGTACACAGTGTTTTATGTCACTATGAGTTTCGAACCTTGCTCATTTCAGATCTGAACTTCTTTAATGTGCAAAACATTATTAACATTTTGCAATAACCTTTTAAAGTCTGAATTACCAATTCATTTATCTAACAGATAGATACTAGAAGCACAGTGAATACCAGGCTTTTTGCTATTGGGCAAGATGCTGGGGATTTCACAGATGAAAAGAACACGGCTTTCAAGTCTCAGAAGATGAGGCATGTCTGCAATTATAGTACAATGCAGTAATGCTATGATGTCAATAAGTAAAGACCAGAGCAAATGAAAGTAGGATATCTGACTCTTCCTGGGGGTGGGAAGAAAAAGAAACAAGAGTCAGAAAGGAAGGGTGCACAGTGCTGGCTGGTGACACGTGGGTTTAAACTTGAAAAGCATGATTTCATGGCGAAGGGCACTATAGACACAACTGCTTAGGAGTGCTGAGTAATGTTTAACACGCTTGTATTCACCAGTAAAGCACAAAAGACTGAATAGAGACTGAGCTGCTGATCGGCTTTTTATGCTTTAGTAGTGAGTGCAGGCATGTTTAGACTACTCAGCACTCCTAAGGAGTTGTGAATATAGGGCTGTTAGAACTACCTCTTTCAGGGGAAGAGTAGAGGGGGTAAGAGGAAGGCAGGGCGGGACAGGGAGGAGTTGAGGGAAAGGGCTTTATTTGGGATATATAATGATTGAATGGCAAAAATAAATAAATAATAAAAGTTTAAAAAAAAAGAATGAAGTGGTGTCCTTCAGTGTCAAAGACATTACCTTTAAAATTATTGGTTATATCATTAGAAGTGAAATTGCTCAGTTGAAATATTTGTTCTAGAGAGAAGAGGAATCATTTCTGAAAGTGGAATAAATTTACTCTCTTCATTTCTTCTGATATTTCCTTATTTCAGACTAATTTATCACAAAAAAGAATATATATATTCTTTTAATATATATATAATATATATATTCTTTTAATATATATATTCTTTTTTGTGATATATATACACCAAGAGATAATTCAAATGTCCCAGCTATTTTATCTAGTCCTACAATAATTTTGAGATAATGGCTGAAAATCTATTCAGTATATCTAGTCAAGAGACTCTGTGTAAATGCTACAATTATTGAATCATGCTCTTGCTATTATAAAAAATATAGCTTAAGTTATGCTATATAACATAAAATTCTTGAGTGAACACAGCCATTAACTCATTCACAATATTCATAGATCTTTCTTCACAATTTGTTATTTACATGACTGTATGAGTCAAACACACAAATAGAAGTTACATGAAGTGGAGCGCATACAGTTTATTATCCAATTAATACAAAAGGAAAGGCTTTATTAATTAATCTAAGACAATAGTCTTAGGAATGTACTAAGACTATTCTGGACCAAGTTTATTGTTCTACATACTCCGTCTACCAATGAATTGTATAAATAGTAAAATTTACTAGATTAAAAGGAAATATCAGAATAAGGATTGGATCATGTGTAACCAATAAAAGGAGAAGCCAATTCCTGAAACTAGCAAACTTTTAGGCTACCAATATTCTGGAAAATAGAAGGTATTGCAGGAAGAACTAAGTGGTAGACAATTGTAAAGATGATGCTAAAAAAAAAAACACAAAAAAAAACCCTAAGTACAAGGTCCATGAAAAACACATTGAATTTGAAGAATAAATCATTTGTCACAAAATGGACTTCAACTGTCCCATTCTCTTCATTTATCTATCCAGTAAAAAGCCTGCATGGTGATCAGCATCCCTCAGTCCTTAGGTCTGCTTCACTGTGAGGTGACTTGTGTGAACTTGAGGCATTTCATTTAACATCTGGGTGTCATACTTCTCCTTCAGATAAAAAGATGTTGTAAGTCAGCATGTCAATTTTTCTGATAGAAGATTCTCCATTAAATCATTCTCTTGGGAAAAAAATTGTGATTGGGAAAAAAACCAACAAACCCAATCACCTTCCATGCCAAACCTTAGGCCTTCTAGGTGTTTGATAATGATAATTTCATTAATGAAAGAAACTATCAAACTCTACTTAACTATCCACTTTCTTAAATATCTTCTGTTTAATTAATGCTTTCATTAAAACAATCTTAATTAAATTTTCAGAAAATATTAAAAATTAATGTGCTATTTATGAATACAAGTTACATTTCTGTAAAACAGAGAACCTACACATAAAATATTTTATATAAATCTCTACTATAAAAGTATATATTCATTGTATAATGTACTTAGGCAAGGCACGTAACAAATAATATATACCTGATAAATAATGCCTACTACATGATTTTAACATTATAATCTCAGTGTCGATAAGATTTATGAAACTATTGTTAGAGCAGAATTCTGAGAGTCCTATGTAGATTTAAATTGTGCTGTCAGTCTTTTATGCTTTAAATAAAAGAAGAAAATGATGAATTATGGAAAGTAGAATAGGAAATTAAAGAACTTTGACTAAACTGAGCTTTGTTAATTAAATGTGGAGAAAACGGTCTCAGAATAAAAGTCTACTATTTGCTTGTGTCCCATACCTTGAATACAACATGGATCATTCAATTTGAATTAAGCTGTTGATATATTTGCTAAGAAATGCCTCGCTGTATTTGACAAGAAAGCGTCTAATAAATACATAATCATTTTTAGAGTTTGTCTCATGCTAAGACAATGAACAAAAAATAACGTGCTACACCTGTAAAATGCATGGATACTAGCTTTACGATGACACCCTCATTCACCACAGAGCCACTGTCTCAATGGATACCAGGGGTGAGGTCACATCTCCCAGAGATGTCCCTCCTGTGTAAAAGCTAGATCACAGGATTTAAAAACATACCAAGGGCTATGTGGCACACTCAGTGTTGACCCTGAAGTGGACTGGTCTAACTCTGCAAAGTTCCCTTCAACAACCCTCTCCTTAGTATTTAGAGACACTGCTCACACAGACACGCACTTTTATAAGAAGTAAGTCTTAGAAATAATGAAGTTTGATACCTGGTTTGTCCAATAAAGATGGTTTTTCAAGATGAAAGAATAGCCCTTAGCACAAATATAGTACTCAGAAACATGAAGTGGTTTCTTTAAAGACCTGAACTACCGGCAAAGTGAAAGGAGAGTCTAACCATGCTGATTTCTTGTCTTCCGGATTGTTTTGCTTCCTTCTCTTATTTTCCTCCTAACCCATTTGCCTTTGCCAAAACAGCTTATTATGAGTTCATTTAGCTTTATGTTTGTTTAAATGTGTTTCTATAATGTCCTTACATCTTTTGGGACCATAGAATCATTTGGAGGAGAAATTGCTTCATTCTTTGTATATAATGGGATTCTGTAAGAATAATACTTTTTTATTTTCTCATTTTTTATATTTGTATTGTATGTACTTCTTGCTATGAAATATGTAGTGCTGATGATATTGACAGTGACATTGCCCTTGCTAATAGCTGTGAATCATCCGTTATGCTTATAAACTTTGTTTCTGGGTTATATGATGTTTTTGTCATATATAATCTGAGCCGATGGCTCTCTCTATCTCTCTCTTGCTTCTTGCTCTCTGTCTTCCTTCTGTCATCCTACAGGAACTTGCACTTGCTGTCTCTCAGTCTCCATTTTCAATTCCCTTGGTTGTTTCATTGCATTAAATTAATCATCTCCAAGAAAACTCAGCAGTTCTGATTTTTATCCAAGCATGAAAAAAATCACTGACTCCTCATGGCCTCACAGTGTAATCAGGTTGTTTAAAAACAACTTACATCCCATGCCCTTCCCCAAGAGAAGAAGAGGGGTGGAGGGCAAGATTGGGACGGGAAGAGGGAGGAGGTACAGCCGGTATACAAAGTGAATGTTCAGAACAGGTCTATGAATCTAGCTCAGGAATAGAAAGCAAGCTTAGCTCACACGAGACCATCAGTTCTATTCTTAGCCCCACAATCCTGTAGAAGCAGTCAGAAAGGTATTTTGAAGATGAGTATTTGTGGCAGCAATCTACTAGTAATTCAAAATCTGAGCATTTATCTCCCATTTTCAGTAGGCACGGTATGAAAGTGGCTTTGAGAACATTTTTTTTTTTACATATCCCCATACACTTCCAGAGTGTCTTATAACTTAGAGACAACAATGAAGGATCATCTTTTGCAAGGGAGGACATCACAGACTTTGGCATGGATATAAATCATCTAAAAGACTTGTTGAAATACTTTTTTTCCCCAAGGAGGCAGATACACACATTCATCCCCAGAACTTGGGAAGCTATACCTGGAGCATCAAGAACATAAGGCCAGCTTTGGCTACATCGTTATTTAAGATATGTTCCAGTTAAGCTACGTAGTGAGATTTTGGCCCTCTTCATCACCATCACAACAGTTAGTCAGCCCTTAAACTTGGGTTTCTGTCTTAGGAACCCTCAGGTGGGGCCAAGATTTTGCATTCTTTAAAGACTTCCAGATAAAATTGATGCTTCGGTCCAGTGTGACCAAGCACACTCAGAGCATTGCTGTTCTATCTGAGATATTTTTTCAGATCTCTACAGGTTTTATTTGGGTAGTTGAAACTGACTACTTTGGAAAGTATCTCTTGAATGGCCATGCCCTCTCACCAGAATGACCATGCTATCAGTCTTCTTGCAGCCTTTATTGGTCTTTTGAAAATGCAAAGGTCTGAAGGAATAATGGATGCTTTTACATTTGCATATTCATATTTGTATTTGGGAATTATCATCTTAAACTTGCTTTTTTAGTAGTTTTGCACTTAGAAATAATTAGAAATGTGAAGGAAGAAAGGCTGCCTTTGGAGGCACATTTTTAATTCTCCCCCACCCCGGCCCAGTTGATGTGCTCACATAGACATATAGAAGGTGAGCCTGATAGCTTCCTTTAACTATTTCCTAGAGACCCGTCTAACTATAGTTTAATATTGTCTCTTTAAATAATCACAGACTGGATAAAGAAAATTTGACTCTTCCCACACAAGGACTTTAAAGTGGTCACTTAGCCTCTGAAGACAGTACAAACCAGATGCCTTTAGCCGTGTTTACACTTCCTGTAGAAATCTTTTTGCACAGCGTCAAATGGTAACAGTTAATTTTCATTTCCTTGAGAACTGATTGAGTCCGAGGGCACTTCCCGTTTGTGTGTTCCTTGCTTTACCCTCTGGCTGGCTGGAAATAAGAAGCAAAGCTCACATCAGCCAATTTTGCTGCAAATAACAGGTTTGTTTAAATGAGAAGTTGAAATTGCTTTCTGAAATGAAATTTGGGGCATGACTGTGGACCTCAGTTGGACGTTATCAGTACTTTCTCCCACCATAGAAAATTAAGAGTATATTGTAATTATTCTGCACAGTCTACATTTAAAGTTTTTTTTCCCCCAGTTGCTCTAAGGCATGCAGTGTCTCCTTAGAGAGAGGTTAGAGGAACCCAAGTTATTGGCCATTTCTGAAGAAAAGAGACATAAATAATACGCAACACTGTAGCGAAGCCAAAGCTTAGATACAAAAGTGCTGAGCAATTTTCAGGAGGCAGAAAGCAAATTTGGCAAACACTACAACAAAAAGCAATCAACACGTCAGGATGATATTAGAAATTTCAATTTCAGAAAACTATTTTAAGAGATATTCGAAATTAGATTTGATAACTTTACTCTAAAAAGATCTCTCATTTCTTCCCTTAAGTAGAATTTGAATTTGTTAAACAGGGTAAGAATTTATTAGAAAGTGCTTGTTTCACATAGGGTTTTTTTTTTTTTAATTTTTGAAAGCATTTTACATCAACTTTGGCTTCATCCATACTCTGCTATTTAGACTGGCCCAGTACATATTTGGAGCCTGTTGTTCTAAGTAGGCTTTTGATAATTTTTGTTTGTTTGTTTGTGTTTGACAGATAGATTAGATTGCTGACAAAGCATTATTTATTTTCTTTTAACTGATATTAAAGACACAATTCTGTCTTGTAAAAAGGATGTCACTTAAGATAGGGTCTCCCTTTTCTTGAAGAGTTTTAGTATGGTATGTATGTATGTATGTATGTATGTATGTATGTCTGATAATTCATATACAAGAAGAGTGATCCAAAATCAGAGCTCAATTGTATAATACTTGGCTACATGGAGAAGGTCCTAGGTTCATCTTTACTTCTGGAAGGGAAGTGGCAATCCAGGAGTGTTCAAGAAGCAGGGGTTAACAGAAACTGTCATACAGAGACTGAACACTCACTTTTAGGGACTGGATCAGTGACATAAGATGCATTTCTTATCTGCATGTTCCATTTAAAGGTAGAGGTAACTGTACTATTCAAGCCTCCACATAGCAACACAGAAACAAGTTAGTATTCATGAAAGCCTAAGGCACGCCCACTTTGTAAGATTTTTAAGTAAGACTTGTAGACACCACTCAATCAAACTTCCATGTCAGATGGCAATGAAAGTCTCCTGACAATGTTCCCTAGACTGTCAAAGTACACTCAGTGTGCATCAAAATATAATAGCTGCATTTATTTTTGTTGGATCCATCCATCTGAGATTTACTCTGTGTAATTCTTGAAGGACCACTTTGTCAGAGCTCAAAAGAAAATGCCAGAAATGAGTAGGGAAACAATTGGAGCAATAATAGAGGTAACCAGACAATTAACTTAGGCACATTTGTAATTGAACAAAAAGTACATTGCACAGGTCTGATTTAACTACCCTGTCTAACTAAGACATTCACTTTTTAAATTAAGAAAATAAAATTGTTTCTGAATTGCCAAACTATGGCTGACATCAGCTTTTCCATGGCCACAATCACCTCATTATTTTAAAATCCCTCCAACTTTCTCTTCCAGAAGAGAAGGCATGAATATCTAAATAGATGTAAGTCATTACATCTACACAATGATGGACAGTTGACATTACTCATTCAGCACATTTGTTGTTCAATTTATGTTGTTCTATCAGTCATCTTTTCCTTTTTACCTGGTCACTGATCATTAATCCATTCTCTTAACTTTATAGCAGAACTGAGTATTCCTGTCCATGTTTACCCTATTCTACTGGCTTGCCATTAATCCTATATTTATAACTACCTTCAAATTTGTTTAAAAATTCCTTGTATGGTTGAGCATATTTCAGATATATGCCCAGGAGTGGTCTACCTGGATCTTGAGGTAGCACTATTCTTAATTTTCTGAGAAAGCACCAGATTGATTTCCAGTGTAGTTCCTTCCATGGGGGGCCTCTGAAAAACTCTACCCAGGCAGGTATCAAAGCAGATGCTGAGACACGTAGCCAAACTTTGTGCAGAGTGAAGGGAATCTTATGGAAGAAGGGGGAGATAGAAAGACATGGAGAGGACAGGAGCTCCACAAGGAGAAGAGAATCAAAAAATCTGGGTTCAAGAAATCCTGCAGAGACTGATGAATTAACCAAGGACCGTGCATGCAGAGGACCTAGACCCTCTGCTCAGATGTAACCAGTGGACAGCTCAGTCTCCTTGCGGGTGCATGGGGAACAGGGACTGTCTCTGACAGGGACTCAGTGGCTGGCTCTTTGATCCCCTCCCCTGGTGAGGTGGCCTAAGTAGGCCACAGAGAAAGAGGATCTAGACCATCCTGGTGAGACCTGATAGGCTAGGATCAGATAGTAGGGGAGGAGGACCTCTGCTATCAGTGGTCTAGGGGTAGGAATGAATCTTTGATGACTGTTTTCCCTTTAGTAGTTTTCTACTTTGAAGGTTTAATATATTTGAGGTCATGAATGTTAGTATAAATAAAAATACCTTTAGTTTTAGTCATGGATTAACTCATTGTAGCTTTCCTTTCCTTAGAAACTACTAGTATTGTATTGTCATTATCCCTATTAACTATTATTGTTAATAATTTAAAGTTAGAATAAAAACTGCTATACTTATCAGTGTTTATTATTAGAGAAAATATATAGCAATCAAAGTGTTTTAAGCAGTGTGTACATCATGGCAGAACTAGTAAAACACTGACAATCCCAGAGGTTACTTCCAAGTAGTTACTTGAAAGTAGAAAAATGTAACAGCCTAAAACTGTTTATCTCAGAATTAGCTGTGACTGTTATTTCATTCACAAATGAATATAAAAACAGAAATGTACTCAAGAAATCAATACTTTATGGCAAGAAACAACATGCAATCTATTTCTATTTCTATATTAGCATTAAATATATATAATGTGCATAAAGTAAAATTGTTGTCACTGATATTTACTGGTAGAAGGCACAACCTAGTTTTAATTCTTAGAAGAACTTGATTAGGAAAGCTATAAATACAGGGATGTTTCACTTAAGTGTTTTTAAACTTTATAGAAATTTTTGAAGTCATAAGTTGTTCTATAGGAACAACCTATAAATATTTTATATCCCCCTGTGTATTTTTTAAAAATATAAAATACATAAAAGAAAATCATATAGGGTTTGTAACATAACTATAACTGTGTATTTAAAGATAATGTGTAAAAATAAAATTCCGAGTATTTTCCTGTTAATAAATGATTTGTTCATTTATTATACCTGTATTAATGCTTTTTTCTTAAGAAAGAAATTTTTTTTCTAAATGTAATAAATATCCAAAGCAGTATATCTAAAATATCAATTCTATGGTATTAAACACAAACTTTTTTATACTTAAGTGTATTTTTCACATTCTGTTAATTCCGCTATATATTATATATGTATACGTGCTAGGAGAAGAAACGGTAAAAAAATGATGTCTCATAAATAGGACCAAATGATATATTGGTAACTGCTGGTAAAGAAAGAGAAAACAATGTCTCTTTGGAGGATACATAAGTGCGTGCGTACATATAAAATGTGTAAATCCATTCACGGCTCAGTAATGTAGTAGTATTTGAGGTCTGGAGTAATGGGCTGGTAGGCCAAAAGACTGACCAAATTACATAGACTGTCCTAGCAACGTCTTCGATGTTCTGTTTTTCGTTTGTTACAAACTGAAAAACTGTGAAATATCACCCCTTAAGTGTACAGCTCACCTTATGCAGATCCAGAGATTATTGCTGTGTCGGACCCATGAAGATGTCAGAGTGATGCTAAGATGTAACTATTCTGTGTCTCGTGGAGAGCTGGGCTGTGATATATTTTTGTAGTCATTTTGAAAGGAATCTGGAGAATAGTGTAATAACCATTAAAAGGGAAATTAGCCATGACATCTAGAAAGGTTTAAATCAAGTGTATGGTTCATTCACATTTATATAACTCTTGGTAATACCATTTTATACACTTAGCCTGTTTCTTTATTAAAGTCACTGGTTCTAAGTTAGTAATAGCATTAACTCTTTCTTCTCCGTTTAGTCAGCATCCTGATAACCAGGATGCTAGTCAAAATTCCTTACTAACTGTATATGTAATAATGAAACTTAATGAAGTAAGCATTTTTTTAAAATTTAAAAATTTATTAGTTTTTTTTTATTGATTACAATTTATTCACTTTTTATCCCAGCTGTAGCCCCTTCTCTTATCCCCTCCCAATACCACCCTTCCTCTTCTCCTCCTATACCCCTCCCCCAGTCCACTGATAGGGGAGGTCCCCCTCCCCTTCCATCTGATCCTAGTCTATCAGGTCTCATCATGACTGGATGCATTGTTTTCCTCTGTGGCCTGGTAAGGCTGCACCCACCTCAGGGGGAGGTGATCCCTGAGTAGTCCCTGTTCCCATTACTGGGAAACCCAAAGTGAGCAGTTTTTCTTACCAGGAAATACTTTATAACCATCTCTATTTTGTCTTAAAACCAAAGTTTCAACTACTTAGCAAAATATTCTCACATTATGCAAAGCCAGAAAGAGTTGATCCAAACCAAACCTTAGTTATATTTAAAATTAGAGGGTAACCCTGGTAAGCAAATGGCAACAACCACAGAGGAGAATAGAAAAAGAGGAGTAAATGCTCACCTGCTTACATGGTCAGAAGTTGCCCTCATTGAGTTCCATTTAAATTTGTAGTGTTGTTTATTAGCAAATTTCCAGACCCAAACTGTGGCTTTCAAATGCAGTCTCTGCCATAATCTTTATAATCTTTACAACCTTGCTGGTTAGCAATATGTAGAGTACCCTGAGAATTACCTTACTTGATACATTACAAGATAGCACTCAGAAAAGGTTAGCACATATCATCATTCTTGTATGCCTTTATCTGACATTCTTACAGTCGCTGTGAGCTTCGTGGACATAAATATACTACAGCTGAGGTAGCTGAAGAACGATCACATATATTATGTTGCAGAGAAAAGGCAGTTGTTCAAAAGTGATTAAAAAGCAGCTCATCTGTGCTATAAATGGTTCTTCCTTTTTTGGAAAGAACCATTAAAAAGTTTTGATAAGGGCTAGATTGGTGGCTCGGTGGTTAAGAGCACTGCCTGCTTTTCCAGAGGTCCTGAGTTCAATTCCCAGCCACTGCATGTTGGCTCACAACCAGTCTAAACTGGGATCTGATGTCCTCTTCTGGCATGCAGGTATACATGCAGGTACACATGCAGGTAGAACATTTATATATGTTAAATAAATAAATAAATAAATAAATAAATATTTAAAGAAAAGTTTTGATAATGTTAGGTAAATGACTATTAAAGAATTGCCAAATTTTAACTGGTTATTCATATATTATAAGAAGATTCATTGTAGAAGCGAAAAAAAAAAAAACCAATGTTCTTTTGCATAGAAGAAACTCTTTAAGTAGTTTTACTTTCAAGGCAAAAGAGTGAAAGTAGACAGCTAGATGTCTATTACAGATGAGAAAGCACTGCCAGTATTTTATTGTGTCATCTTATGTCAATACACACTGTAAATGTCATTCAGAAAAATGACATGTTATAACCTGAAATAAACAATCTTGGAAGGCACTTTCTGTTTTCATCCTTAAATGCATAAAGTCTCAGGTCTTCTTCATCAAGTTACTAATTATAAATAAATAAGTAAACAAGTAAATAAATAAATTAATACATGCATACATACATACATAACCAACCTTTGGACCTTGTTGGTGATACTCTTGTCTGGAAATTTGTGGTGACTTTTGCAAGTTGCTTAATCATATAGATTTCCTACCTGTGTAAATATTGTTACCTTTTTTTCTACAACCGATATGTTCTTTATGCCAGAAACGTATTTATTCTTAGGTTCAGAGTTCGGTGAAATCTTTTTATGTAAATGTGCTTGGATTAGGTTTTCTTGTTGTTTTGTTTGTTTGTCTGTTTTGATCATTTATGAGGCAACATCTTGCTTTTGATATTTGCTTCCCTAAAACTTGCTTTGTAGACCAGGCTGGCCTCAAACTTGCAGTGACTCTCCTTCTGCCACCAAAATGCTGAAATCAGGAGCACACGCCATTTTGCCAGCTTTTAAAAAAATACCTTTAGGTTACTCTGAATCCTCCTTTAATTTTTGAGATCAAGCCCAGTGTGAGCTGGCAGAAGACAGAAGCAACAGCCGGAGGTATCCTAAGCAGAAAGGTACCGTTGGGGAATGGTGATGCAACAATGGCAGAAGAGGAGGTTATAATTTGGGAGTGTCCGGAAGTATGCAGTCCAGTTGAGCAGCACCGCGGTGGTCTGAGGGCATGGCCTCCTGAAACAGACTGGTTAGGAAGAACTAAGCTTCAAAGGAATGTAAGACTTGACAAGGAGTTGTCGGTGAGGCAAGAAATGCTTCATACTCCGGCTTCGTATCTAGAGAGATCAAGATAATAACATCAGTAAAAATAGAGAAACTATAGCCTTCAGCGGGAGTGGCTGCTTAGAGACCCAATAAGTTTCATGAGCATCATGAACATTTGTACCATGTTATCTGACCAGCAGTTACAATTGTGAGACCTGGAAAATGCCTAGGAGTCACCAATATGTTTTATCATTATCTCCATAAATTGGGCATAGTGATACATATCTATTTTTCAAGCACTAAAAAGACTAAGGTGCAATGATTCTAAGACGAGCCTGGGTGACTGGCAAGACCCTGTCTCAAAACCAATTAAGTGATTAAAGCAAAGAAAAATCTCCTCAACTGACTAAAATATATGAAATTAATAAAAGAATAGGAATAGCAAGAGAAGATACCAAAAATAAGACTTAATCAAGTCTGAATATAATACACAATATTTGCTGGTTTGTCCACTCTGCTAAAAATATTATGAAAAAAAAATTTTTTTTTACAAATAAAACATTCAAATATATAAGAAGTGGTAGGTATCAAATCACAAGTAATTCTTATCATTACTTTTAAGATGAGCACCTGCAGTTAACTCTGATACTCGGGCCAAAGGAAAAGAGAAGCCAAAACGTAAGAGGCCAGCAGCCTGGTGAGATTGGCAGGCTAGTGGCCCCTTTGAGAGTATTGTTTCAGCTTCATTGAGTTGTGAGGATGGAGCTTTGAAAAGTAGAAAAAGATACTTAAAAACGTCTTTCTGAATGAACTCTTAATGTAGAACTATGGTAACAAATGGAAATGATGTCATTGTCACAAATGTGGTTAACATTGGGGCCTGTCTTAACCAGGCTGATGTCTGAGTTCATACCACATCTGGAAATGGAGTTCACCCATCCATTGTACTGAATTAGGACTAGACAATGCCCCCCAACACTGGCCTTTGTTTTGTCCTTTGTGCACAGTATCTCTCCACAAACCTGAAACACTTTCACTTTTCTTTGTTTACCATGCTTGCTCTCTGTCTAAGCTATATTTTGAGAATGTTATTTAATATTTAATTTTAAAGGCACATTTGCCCTATTATTGGCTTTTTTCTTTTAAAAACTTATTCAAATTGAGTTAGTATTTTTTATGAGATTATGAGTTTAAACGAGATCAAGGCTAATGCCTACTTTGTAAAAAATAATGTTGTTTTAATACATTAACATTAGCATATTGAAGAGGTATAATTGAATGAATAGAAAGAATGGGCTGGTTGTTGAATATTTATAACCATTTAGTTAATGTTTTTAATTAAACATTTTATTTGAAAGAATACTAGACTCAAATTCAGTTGTGAAATAATACAGAGAATCTGTTTATCCTTATTCAGTTCCTCATAATGATAGTAGTATTTGCAGAGTTCCTACCCTGTCCTTACCAAGGTCACAAGGATGCCATGTTGTCCTTTTACAGCCACTGAATTTCCCTTTCACCTCCACCCCCTGCTTGACTCCTGGCAACAAGAAAGCTGTAAAAGCATCATTTATTTTCCTGATTTAATCGTTGTCCCAGAGGCTTACAGTCTCCATGTGTGCTAACATAAGCCTAGACCTGGGAGCTTCTAGCCTCTATACAATATAATCGAGGCCTAGAATGTTTTTAGCCTCTGAGACTTACTGCTGAATAAGCTCACCCATTCTAGGTCTCCCTGAGCTCTGGCTTGCTGGTTCAACTCTGTTCTGGCTCAAACTCCTCTCCAAGCTGACTTGTTCAAACTGGCGTCTCTCAGCTTCTGGCTGAATTGCTCTACTTGGCCTCATACTACCTTTGGCAATATGTTCTAATCTTCTGGCCCCTTCTCATTCTCTGGCTTGCTCTGTCTTTCCTGTGTCTAGCTTATTCTTTCCTCAACGTGTCTTTATAAAATCTCTCCTCTCCTTATCCTCCCCTCATCCTCGCTCCTCTGCTCTCCCTTAAGTCTCCTCCCTTCTTTTAAGAGTTTGTCATACCCTCTTCTGTCAAATCTTGCCCTGATTTGTCAGGTTGTCTGCCTCTCAATTAGACATCACTTTTAAATATGGATACTTCCTTCTACAAACTAACATTACCTTTATTGTTTGGAATTAAAGGTAAGTACTAAGGTTTTGTCTGTATTCCAGCCAGAGGGATTAAAGGTGTATCATTCTAGACAGATCACGTAGACCTAGGTTTTTGGATGTAATCTCTTGCCACAGTAGCCATGTTTCTGGATTTAAATTTCTCTACAACAAATCATCAATATTTCCATAGCTGTGTCATTGTGAGGAATTTATACAAAGGAAAACACATAATATGCAGCATTTTGAGTTATGGGACTTTTTTTTTTGAGCTTAACCATCAGTGATTCATTTGAACATCCCCTGACTAATAGCTTGATGGTTTTCACTCTTAGTTTATGTTTCATGATAAACACATACAGTACCTTGTTTAATCATTAGCTGTTAAAGGATAAATATGTATGTTATATCTAGCATGAACCTATGACAAAACTGCTTGCTACATTCATATAAAGGCTTTTATGTGACATAACTTGACATTTCTTCGGGATATATACTAGGAGCATTTTTGTGGAGTTGTGTGGTAGATGTATGCACATATACACACATATGCATGCATAGTGACTAAACTGTTACATAGTTCACCACCAATGTGTGAAGGATTGGGCTGCTTCTTTTGTTATCTATACTTTTGCTTTTTATTTTGACTGTTTTTATAGCTATATAAAGGTATTCCACTGAAGTGTTAATTTGTATTTCTGTAAAGGCTAGGGATGTTGAACATGATTCTACATTATTTGATGTCTGAATACATTTTATAATAAAATAGTTTTCTCTGACATTGCCCCTTTCAATAATTAAAATCATTTTAAATGATTTTCTATTTCTGATATCAGTTCCTGTCAGGTATACAGTTTGCAAACACGGTTCTTCCACTGTTCACTTTGTGGTCTCACTCCCGAAAGCCTGGGATCTCACTTGCCTTCTACCATTCATACATGTGCTGTTCAGTCCAAGAATTCTTTCCTGAGCTTGTACTCAGGAGCTTCTTTTGTCTCCCCCCAAAGAGACTGCCCACTTACGTCTTAATTTTTGTTAAATGTCAACTGTATTTCTTTGACTTATTTTTGCTCATCAATGTCCAATTTCTAGGAGAATCTTTGTCAAAAACCTTTTTATTTCTCTTAATTGTGTATATACTGTGTCATAATCAAATGGACATGAGCCTGTGGATCTGCCCTGCTTCTCTAATCATAGGACTGAAATCCTGGCTTTAAAGTGCCTGGGAAATGTCTCTATGAGCCAAGATAATTTTCTGGAGAATTATATCAAATTTATTAAGAAAACCTTGCTCTGGATCCATCAAACTACTTCTAGAAAGTAAAGAGTGAACACTTCTCTGTTAATGTTGTTGTTGGTTAGAACTTATTTTAAGTCTTAGGTTCACAGCATGATGGAGAAAAAAGGTGGAGAGATGTTCGGCCTACACCTCTCCCCACACACTACTAATTTATCAGTTAGAGTAAGAAAGTTTTTACAATTTTAGCTTACGTTGTCATGTTACTTTCCCTTAGGTTTTATAGTTTTATAGTTTGCATTCCTGACATATATCCTGTAAGTTGGAACAAGTGTACAACTCCATTATATTCTCATACGAACTAGCTTCTCTAACCTGGAAATCATCTGAAGTCTGCTTATTCCTGCCTTCAGCTCTTTTTTCCACCCACTGCCAAAAACTCCAGCAGCCACTAAAACATCTCTAGTTTTGGCCTTCTCAAAACACCGTGACTAAAATCACACAGCATATATCCTTTTTCACGTTTACATCTACCACTTACTAACATGCACGTAAGCCTCCTGTGTGGCGTTTTGTTGCTTGATTGCTCATTTCACTTGTAACAGTGATTGGTGCATCACCCCTGTGAACAACAGCATGTCAGGTTACCTACAGGAGCCCTTCATCATTCCTGAGGTTTACCAGTTGTCCACAAACCTACTATAAATATCCTTGAGCAAGTTTGTATGAGCATAAGCTTTCATCTCCTTTGGAGATATGTTAAGAGATGTGATCAGTTTACATTCCAGTATGCTTGACCTTAAAAGAACTTGCCAAAACCTTCAAAGTGGTCGCGGGGTTTTGAACTCCCACCAGCAGTGATGAGCAATTCTGCTGCTCACATCCTTACTAAACTTACTAACTATGATGTTATTGATAATGGGGCCACTTGGGACTGTGTGGGGGTACCTTGTCCTTTGAACTTGTGGCCCTTGATGACATACAATGTGTCCCATCTATTTGCATGTTATTTTGTCATCGCAGATATGTCTTACTAGTAAGGTCTCTGTTTAAGTCTTTGGCCCGAGTAATTGGGCTGTTTATTTAATTCTTGAATTCTCACGAATTCTTTTTGTCTTTAGCAAATAACAAGGTTTAGTAATGACTACAAACAAAAATCGGGTTCACAACTTGCAGTTTCTTTTTTTTTTCCTTAGGCTGTCATGAAGGCTAATTATAAAATCTTGCTGGACATTTATATACTTTAAATATAGTTGATGGATAAAGTTTAAAATATTATTTCTATTTTATAGTACTTACATAAGTTATATGACGTTGTACTGAAGCAGAAAATTGCTTCATTTTATTTTACAGATAATGAAGTTGAAATTTGAGTCTTTTGTTTTCCTTCAAGTATTCAAAGTATCCAAATCTATGCATTTATCCAGGGTCAATTGATCTGAGATGATTTTACTTATCATTTTCAATTGATTAATTGATTGTATTAGTTACTTTTCTATTGCTATGAGAGGGTACCACGAACAAACCAACCTATAGAAACAAAAAGAGTTTATTTGGGGTTTACAGATTCAGCGGCGAGTTTATATCTATCATGGTGAGGGCATGCAGGCAGGCAGGCTTGGCACTGAGGTAAGAGCTGAGTGCTTACATCTTGATTCAGAAGCACACAGCAGAGGCTGTGCTAACTGGAAATGGCAGGGGCTTGGAATGGCTCAAAACCAGCTCTCAGTGACACACCTCTCCCAATAAGGCCACACCTCCAAATCTTTCCCAAACAGTTTTACCAACAGGAGACCAAGGGTTCAAATATATGAGCCAATGAGCCATTTCCATTTGGACTATCACATTGATTTAATGCTCTGAGACCTTTTAGTGCTGCTTATATTTGCATGGATAATGGGGTCATCCACTAGTGTATGGACAATCTAATCATGCCTACCCTCCTAAAGAAAAGTAACTCTCCCTCCCCCAGCAGCCTTCAACTGCCAACAGTTACTCAGCTAGGGGTAGGGCCTCAAGAGACTGTTCCCCTCCATCCACACTGGAATTTTTACCTGGCTTGAGTTAAGACACTTTCTGTGGCTTTTCACGTGCAACAGTCCAGTTATGTACAGGAATCGGCATTTCTTCTGTCCCGTGTGTGTGTGTGTGTGTGTGTGTGTGTGTGTGTGTGTGTGTGTGTTTAAAAAGATTTGTCCCATCTATGGCTTTCATTTTCATCTTCTTTACAGTATCTTTTGCAGAACGGTAATTTGAATTTTTCCGCTGACTTACTGAAATGTATTTGACAAAATTGTATATGATTAAAAGTAAAATGTGGCAACTTATTACAGATATTTAAAGTACACACTATGAACTGCCTGTAGACATGCAACTATGGCCTCATTACAATGTTTCAGTCAATGGCTGACTACGTATGTGATGATGTTACCATATTGCCTAATGGCGCAGTCTCCTTAATTTGCAGTCTCCTTAAGTGTGATGTTCACACAATGACAAAATTGCTTAACAATACAATTCTCAGAACATATCTTCATCATTAAGTAGTGCAAGGCTTTCCATAATAAAATGATTATAATTAATCAAATTAACATATCTATCTCCTATAACTATCTTTTGTTCTTTTCAGAGACTGTCTCCATTGTCAGAATATTCCCATAATTACAATAATACAGAGTCATGATGTTGTAGCTCTGTGGACTTTTTAATCCTACGTAATTATAGCTCTCTTCTTTTTGCACAACATATCCATATTCTCCTGTTCTCCTCTCTTGTAGCCACTATTTTACTCTCTGCTTTTACGTGTTGGACACTTTAAAATTCTATAGGTAAGTGATATTATCCTGTATGTATCACTCTGTATCTGTTTATTGCACTTAGCATAATCATTCTCCCAGTCCATGCGGTTGTTAAATCAAGGTCTCTTACCTCAAAGTGAGCCAACCTCTCCTTTTTCAAGACTATAGCACACACACACACACACACACACACACAACTTATTTATTATCACATATGCATTGATTGACACTTAAGTTTCACTACTCTGAATAATATTATAATGAATGCATGAGTAATCAAATAGCCAGCCACTGGGCTCATGTCAGAGACAGTTCCTGTTCCCCTTACTAGGAAATTCACTTGGATACTGAGCTGTTATGGGCTATGTCTGAGCAAGGGGTCTAGGTCCTCTCATTGCATGGTCCTTGGTTGGAGTATCGGTCTTTGTAAAGAACCCTGGGCCCAGATTTCTTGGTTGTGTTGCTCTCCTTGTGGAGCTCCTGTCCCTTCCAGGTCTTTCTATCTCCCTCTCCTTTAATAAGATTCCCTTCACTCTGACCAGAGTTTGGCTATTAGTCTCATGCTTTGATATCCTGGTAGGTAGAGTCTTTCGGAGGCCCTCTGTGGTAGGCTCCTGTCCTGTTCCCTGTTTTCTCTCACTTCCAATGTCTCTCCCATTTGCTTTCTGAGGGAGGATTGTGCAACTTCCCTAGGGTCTTCCTTCTTGTTTATCTTCTTTAGGAGCATAGATGTTAGTATGTTTATCCTATATTATATGGCTAATATCCACTTATAATTGAGTACATACCATGTATGTCTTTCTGCTTCTGGGTTACCCTACTCAGGATGATCTCTTCTAGTTCCCACCATTTACCTGCAAATTTCATGTTTTCTTTGTTTTCAATTACTGAGTAGTATTCCATTGTGTAAACATACCACAATTTCTGTGTCCATTCTGCAATTGAGGGACATCTGGGTTGTTTCCAAAAGATTCTGGCTACTATGAATAAAGCTGCTAAGAACATGGTTGAGGAAATGTTCTTGTGGTATACTTGTGCATATTTTGGGTATATGCCTAGGAGTGGTAGAGCTAGATCTTGAGGTAGCACTATTCATAATTGTCTCAGAAAGCCACAGATTGATTTCCAAAGTGGTTGTACAAGTTTACATTCTCACCAGCAATGGAGCAGGGCTCACATTTCTCTATATCCTTTCCAGCATGTGTTGTCACTTGAGTTTTTTGATCTTAACCATTCTGATGGGCGTAAGGTGAAATATCAAAGTCGTTTTGATTTGCATTTCCCTGATGACTAAGGACGTTGAACATTTCTTTAACTGTTTCTCTGCCAATCGATTTTTTCTATTGAGAATTCTCTGTTTAGCTCTATACTCCATTTTTTTTTAATTTGATACTTGACTTGCTGGTGTTTCAGTTTTTGAGTTCTTTATATATTCCAAATATTAACCCTCTATCAGATACAGGGTTGGTGTTGAAGATCCTTGCTCAGTCTGCAGGCTGTACACAGCAACCCAGCCCTAGAGATGATACTAGATGGAAAACACCAATCTAATGAAATCAACTACACTCAAGAAAGCACAGGATATAGATAACTTCACAATAAATAAATAAATAAATAAATAAATAAATAAATAAATAAATGAAACCAAGCATAGAAATACAGTAACATCACCAAGTCCACAATAAAAGGAACTAACTAACATTCATTGGTCACTATTATCTATCAACATCAATGGACTAAACTCTCCAATAAAGAGACACAAACTAAAAGATTTGTTGTGGGAACAGGATCCAACATTCTACTGCATCTAAGAAATACACCTCTGCAACAAAGATAAACACTTCCTAAGAGTAAAGGCCTGGAAAAAAGTTTTTCAAGCAAATGGACCCAATATCTAATAATATGTAATAAGATAACTATCTTAATAGCTAATAAAATGGACTTTCAACCAAAATTAATCAGTGAGGAGGGACACTTCATTCTCATCAAAGGAAAAATCCACCAAGGGGACATCACAGTCCCAAACATCTATGCCCCAAATACAAGAGCACCTGCATTTGTAAACAAAACATTATTAGAGCTGAAATCACACATTGATCCCAACACCTTAATAGTGGGTAATTCGACACCCCACTCTCACCAAGGGACAGACCATCCAGACAGAAGCCTAATAGGTAAATAATGGCAATTACAGAGGTCCTAAATCAAATGGACTTAATTGATATCTACAGAACTTTTCACCCAAACTCAAAAGAATATACTACCTTCTCAGCACCTCACAGAATCTCCTCCAAAATTAACCATATAGTCAGACACAAAGCGAGCCCCAATAAATGCAAGAAGATTGAAATAATCCCTTGTGTCCTACCAAACCACCATGGCCTAAAACAACAACAACAACAACAGAAAGAACAAAAACCTACATACACATGGAAACTGAACAACTCGCTACTCCATGACAGCTGGGTCAGGGAAGAAATAAAAAAAAAAATAGAAAATAGAGACTTCCTAAAATTCATTGAAAATGAAGGTCCAACTTACCCAAACTTATGGGACACAATGAAAGCAGTGCTAAGAAGAAAGTTCATAGCACTAAGTGCCTTCAGAAAGAAGTTTGAGACAGCTCATACAAACAACTTAATGGCACACCTGAAAGCCCTAGGGGGAAAAAAGAAGCAGACACACTGAAGAGGAGTAGATGATTGGAAATAATCAAACTCAAGGCTGAATTCAATAAATTAGAAACATAGAAAACAGTTCAAAGAATCAATGAAACCAAGAGTTGGTTCTTTGAGAAAATAAAAAAGAGAGACAAACCCTTAGCCAAACTAACTAAAAGTCAGAGAAAAACTATCCAGGTCAGCAAAATCAGAAAGGAGGACATAATGACAGACATAGAGGAAATCAAAACAATCAATAGGTCTTACTACAAAAGCCTATATGCCACAAAATTTTAAAATCTAAATGAAATGGACAATATTCAAGTAGCATTATATTTAGTGGTAAAATAAAGATTAATTAGTAAAAATATACAAAAAGGTACTGGAAATATTCCTACTAAGGTCAGAATAGCAAGTGAATCATAATTCTTACTATCTTATTTTTTCTTATTTTTGGAGCACATGGCCATAATTTTCAGCCTAAGTATCCTTAAGTCAAGAAAACAAATGTTTTATAGGTCCAAAAGCTATAAAACTGTCCATGTTGGCCAGTGACATGTTTGTCTATGTAGAATACCAGAGGATCTGTGCTTCAGAAGAAGTTATTTTTATGCTTTATCGTGCATGATTTTTATTTCAGCAAGGATGACAGATGATTGTGTGATTAATCCCCAGTGTTGCTGTTATAAAAAGGCTTCATCTTCTTTCAATTGTTGAGAAAGAGACCTGCTCTCTCGTTCAACATGGAGACCTGCCTTTTGTTTTCTCTGAAATGCCACCGCAAATTCTCAGCACTGTTTCTTCTTTCAACTAACGTCTCCTTCTACCTCTTGTGGTTTATCTATACTGGAGTGTCTATGTGGGAAGAGGGACAAGGTTACTTCTCCCCACCTTCTGGGTGAACATGTCCTTCACAGTGGAAGTAAGTATCTTAGCTACTTGGGAGTCAAGAATTCTTCTGAGAACTATGTGATCTGATTTGGGCCTCTGTTTTTAGACAAACCAGGGCTCTGACTAAGACTTGGTAAGGAAGGGACTTCTGTTTCTCCTCCAGCAGGGCTTGACTCCACACAGAGGTAAATCATACTTAAAGTCACCAGTCTTTATTTTGTCAGGAGCTTTTTTCAGACATGGATGAGATATTTTTTTTTATGACCATATGGGGTCTGAGTAATAAAACATGTGGCCTTTCTGCTTAAAAATCATTTTATGGGTGTGTCTCCTATCAAAGCTCTTAAGCCACCTTCAAACACAAGGCTTGAGGTTGCTGCTTAATATACATTTAACAAGTTTAAACTTTCATGTTTGTCATTTAGGTAGAACACTGAGGAGGATTCCTTGCGAGACACTAAGCTCTTGAATAGAAGACAAACAAAAGGGATATTGGACCAAAATCCATATCCTCAAGACGTGACTTGAAATAAATGTGTAAATTTACCTATCATTAATTATAAAGCAGAGAGGCAGGAAATGTACAGTGTTCCCCTCGCGCTTCTCAGCTAGAATCATGGCTATGAGATCCAAAGGAAAGGAGATTCCCAATGAAATAGGTTTTAGGCACACCCGTGACGGTACCTTTAAATAAGAGTGTAATTATGAAACCTCTTAAACCCTTAGTATCCAGATTTCTCTTATGACTCTCCCTCAAGTAGGCAGCATCACCGAAATCTATCTGATAAGCAATAGGAAGTACAGCTTGTGGGATCAGGTTGAGTCAACCATCAGAGTGGAAGGTACTGGTGTTCTCTCTCTAATTAACAATATTTATACAGTGTTTACTTTGTCCCAGATATTATTTCAGGCAATTTGTGAGCATCATCCGATTCAACAGTCAAAACATTGTGAGGAAGGTAGTTTGCTAGCCCAGTTTTGCAGAGATCGTAGCAAGCACATGAAGTTTAAAACTGTTCCATTGTCACCCACCTATAAACAAAATCCAGGTTTTCTACCCAGGCAGTCTGGCATAAGAATCCATGTTCTTCACCTCTATTCTGACATGTTACATCACTAATACTACAGGTTTGGAGAATTTTGCAGATTTACCATTTCTGATTAGCCAGTTCTAGCTTTAGCTCCTAGTGGTAAAGCACTATTGTCTTTTCGGCTAAATACAGACATACAGTCAGGAATAATATTGATCATTAACTACTCTTTTTCATCTTGTAACTCTGTGTTAGTCATATTACATATAGGGAGTACATATAGGGAGTACTAAGGGAAAGGAAAAGAAACTTTCAGCCTTTAAGTTCTGAAAGTCAAATACCAATAGATAGGAGGCTAGTGAAGGGCCAGACAGAGCTAGATTTGCAGTCTGCATTCTTGAAGAGACTTTAGTGTCAAGGTATTTACCTTATTGTTCACTGTTTGGACATCAGAGCCAGTGCAAACAAAGTTGTTTGCTATTACTTTGTTGGAACAGACCTAAGTGAAGACATTGTCGAGATGGTAGGTATCTGAGGGAATTTAAATGTTCTGGATCTTGAAAGCCAACTTGTAATCTAGCCTGTGTTTCTCTGTTTCTCTGTGTCTACTACTGTTGAGGGGTCCAACTGTCCCCATTCCTTGGAAGAATGACTGACTCATAAAATAGAGTGTGCAGTTGTTCGTTGTAATCAGAAGACTTGAGGGTCCAGTCTTACAATGTGGCTCTGGGTAGCATGGACCTTGCTATATAGACTAAGCTGGCTTTGAACTCAAAGATGCACTTTCCTGTGCTTCCCACATGCTGGGATCAAAGGCCACACCACACCCAGAGAACAGGAATATTTCATAACAGTAGCTCTACATTTGAGTTAAGATCTGTGGGCAATACGAAATCAAAGACAGTATTTCTTATTTTTTTACATAGTTTATCCACTATGGCTCTGATGTTTCAGCCACTCTTTGTTCAGATAAATCTCTTATTCTATCATGATTTATGTCTACTTCAACTTAGTGTATGTCTTTCTTTTCTTCTTTAATTCCTTTTTTTTTCCTTCTTTAATTCTTACAGGTTCTGAAAACACTTTTTTTGTGTTTTCAGCTTCTTTCATATCGCAGATTGAGCAGTGGTTACCGGAAAGCTTGCAAATGTTTCCCAGGCTACTCTGTACAATAGGATCTTTGTATTCAAAATATATTTGACCTTGAAAGCTCAATGTCAGTGAGTTTCACTGAATTGTAGCATTGTCTTGAGTTGCAATGTATAAGGATTTTTTCGATACCTGAGGTCATCATTTTCTCCTAAACACGTGCAGTAAGTATTTGTATCAAATAAATAAAATCCACCTGTTTTTTTGGCTGCTGCTACACAACTCTTCAATTTCTATAGTTACTTAAAGAATAACATTGCTAAGGGTTGCTTTTCATGGATGGATTGCCAGCAAAATCTTTGTGTGTTTCTTACACATAAAAATAATCAGTGCAAACAACCTATAAATCCAGACTTTGTTTTAAACAGAAATACTTTAAAACCAAGTGCATAGAGGTTCTATAGTGGACTAGCTGAAATAGAGAAGTGAGAACTATCCCATCCGCAAGGATAAGTGTAGACGCCGAAAACCGTGCACTTTGCCTCTATTATCCAAGTAAACAAAATGCAAAGGCAGAGCACTGACACAGCTCGAGTGTGTGTCTGCTGCCTTTCATCTCTGTGTTCCCACCAGGATCATCTGAAAGCCACTTAAGGTGTTTAACAAGGATGCTCTGCCTTATCACTCACCCTAAACAGTAGCAACGCTGTGACTGGATCAGAGCTACTTCAAAGCGCCGTGGCGGAGCTGTTTCCAGGACAGGTAGTGATTGATTTGAAATAACATGATGAGAAAGATAGCACTTCTTAGAGATGACAGAGTGTTTTTGAAGCTTTGTGAATTATGATGAAGTCCCCTGTCAAGGATGGCTAAGAGCCTGCACACGGGAACTCACAGCATCACCGTTGGGAATACATCTTCCAATTGTTTTTTGAGTAGCTGTTTGGCAACAGGACATGACACTATCTCTTCATATACAAAGAAACAAAGTGTTTATTGTGGTGTGTACTATGCTTGTTAGGCAGACATCATCATGTCTCCTCAAATAGAATATCACCGAGAGCTGAGTGGGATTTAATTTTATTTCACTATGCCTAGATTGTCTATATCTCTTCATTGTGTTTGAAGTGATTAATGGTTAGCAGCAAGGCTTTTTGAAAGGATGACAAAGACAACTGCTGAATATCATTATTGACTTGAAACTGCAGCAATATAGTCTCATTGTTGCTGCCTGTAAAATAAATTTCCCATCCCCCCTCCAAATAGTTGTATCTATACATTCCCATGTAACTACTTCATTTCTTTACTACTTATTTAAGAGAGATTTCCATGCTATAACTTCTGGACCCAAATCCCCCTGCTTTGCCAGGATTCGGTCCTTTGTTGATTATTTTGCCCACTCCCTTGTCAATCAAGCAAGGGATGTCTGCCTTTAAAAAAAAATACCATTCCCACACGAGACTGGTTTCTACTTTCCCATCTAGCCTAATTCATAAATGTGGACTCCTCTCTTACCCTTCCTGAACTAAGAGTTCAGACAATAGAAACAGGATGTTTTTATTGCTCTGTGATGATATCAAGTCTATAAACATAATGAGTTATTTAATTCTGCTGAAATACCCCAATCATCTCTGGTACAAGATTTCAAGTAACTGCAGTTGTTGGCCACAACCCGAGCTCTAAAAAAAAAAAAAGCAAAAAATATAGAGGCATAAAATAAAATAAGGGAACAGCCAAGCGTGTACCAGGCTGAGTTACTCATTCCAGGCCAGGCAGAAGCCTTGTTGCTCAACATGTGGTCCAGCAGCAGCAGCTTCAAAGAGCTTGTTATACCTCCATTATAGCCGGCTCCACTCAGGACTAATTACCATAAAGTCATCTTTATATGATCCTGAGGAATTCCTATGCACTTCAGGGTGGGAAAAGAGAGTTGGGCCTCACAGTGCAGTCTGTAGTCTCAGTTAGCAGGAGGCTAAGTCAGGAAATCTCCAAATCCGCAGACTGCTAAGGCTGTAGAATGAGTTTCAGGTCATAGCATTCCACTTAGCCAGACTCTTGACTCAAAAAGTGGAAAGGGGGATAGGGATAGAGCTCCGTGGTAGGGTCATTAGCATGCTCATGGCACTGGGCTGAATCTCCAGTATTGCGTATACATGAAGCATTTACAGTAAAAGCTTTAATTGTTTTCCTGATTTAATTCTCACAGCACTTTATTCATGGCTGACTTTATTACTGGCTTTTCATAAGTAATGGCTCTTAGTGTTACTAAAATGACTTGCTCCAACCCAGAAACTAAGCCCTTTCCTGTGTACTACTGTCCCCACCAGTCTAATGCGATGCTTAGCAACAGTGGTGGCAGCCTAACACATCAGACTCAGTTAACCTAGAGAGGATCTCACAGCTTGGTGGCTACCAGCTGCTGGAAAAGAAAATTTTATCTATTGCTCTTAGTCAGGTGTAGTCAGAAAACAAAACAAAAAACAAAAACAAAAAACAAAAGCAAAACAACGATGTCATTATTTTTAGCCACACCTCTATTTTGAACCAAGTGCTATTAAGTTCTTATAATTTGCAACCCCAAATACTCACATGATTTGAATGTTAACAAACCTTAGTGAAATTCAGCCTCGGTGTTGAAATTTTGCCATGGTGGAAAATGTTCCAAAAGTGTCACTAAATCCAAAAGCAAGTCCAAAAGTTTAAATGAAAAAAAGAATTAACCAGTAACACTTAGAAACAAGTTTATAGTCTCTCAGAATGGAAATTTTCACATTTAATTTCTTATTTTAAAAAGCTCTTATTAACTGATTTCTTAAAAGTAGCTTTTTACAACTCGTATACCTTCAAATAATTGGCCAAGTATATAAAATAGTTGAGATTAATGTTTTCTTCAACAAGTCCTTGAGGGATATGAAACAAACGCCACTATCCAGCAGTCCCTAAGTTTAACAAGGCTCTCAAAACGAACACTTGGCAACCCGACCAAACGTGCCAGCTGACAGAAATTAATCACCTCACCGGCCGGATGTGACAGCTTCTGTGTAGAAGGGTCAAGTTGACTGAGTGTTAGCTTGCAGAACTCTTGGTGCCACAAGACTGCTCAGCCAGAAAAGAAATGTTTGTGTACCTGTAATGTACCAGTTTCCCATAAGAAGATCCCTTAGGATGGCATGAATGGACTTGCAAAGGAAGGACAAGTATAAGGATTCTTTTCACCAAAATAAAATTTGTCAACTTCCTAAAATTTCAGAATAGATAAAAACTAATTAGAAGTTGACTGAAGAGTTCATTTTTCTCAAGAAGGGAACAGAGGGAGGAAAAAAAAAGACTAAATGGGAGTAGAAGAAATGATAACTAACACAAAGGATTTGAAAACACCATGTGGAAACCTACTCTTGTATAAGCTTATCAAGATGAATGGCTATTTTCTACCTGGAGGGATAATGCTCCCCCAGATGCTGTAAGTTAGTAAAGAAATCCAGCTGTCACACACAGGATAATTCTCTTTAACTCATTTATTGGTCAGGTGAGTCTCACAGACCTCATAAACTGGCTTTTGCTGTTGGTTTTTGCTGCCAACCAGAACTTGGTGGTAATGCTGTCTAGTTCAGTACTTCTCAAGCTGTGGGTCACACAGCTGCGGGTTGAAGAACTTATTCACAGGGGTTGCCTAAGACTATCAAAAAAACACTGATATTTCAATTACAGATTGTAACAGTAGCAAAATTACAATTAGGAAGTAGCAACAAAAATAGTTTTGTGACTGGCGGGTCATCACAACATGAGGCATTGTATTAAAAACGCACAGCTTTAGGAAGGTTGAGAACGACTGTTTTAGATGAATCTGGTACTGACCTAGAAGTGTCCTCCTTATTTGCAAGTTTATGAAGTTTGGGACGGTGTTATGCAGTTGTTGGGAGAAAAAAGACATTAGTAGTCTCATTTAGTCGTGAATCTTGACAACTATAATAACAAATTATATTTTTATATATTATAAAATATATAATATATAATATTATAATATAATTTTATATAATTATATAAATTTATATAAATTATATAAAATTATAAAAAATATAATATTTTATGATATATAAAATTATATTTTATAAACACATTTGTGTATTAATGGTATAAATGTTGTAGGGCCAACCAACCACCTTGTTGATGATAAGGACTGCGACATACCAGAAAATGCATGACTGGTACTGTAAATTGGCCAAGACGCCATAACTGGGGGTGTCATAATTGGTCCTATGGGACCTATTTTCTAAATTGACATAGTATCTGCCTTCTAAATACATATCATATTCATAGATTAGTGAAGCGCTCAGATTTCATCATAGAAGCTTCTCTTTGCAATAGATGAGAGTGAAACCGAGACTCACAAATGGTCAGAAGCTCAAAGTGTATTTAGTGACTAAGGTGAGCCCAGTCTCTCTCTCTCTCTCTCTCTCTCTCTCTCTCTCTCTCTCTCTCTCTCTATCTCTCTCTCTCTCTCTCTCTCTCTCTCTCTCTCACACACACACACACACACACACACACACACACACACACACACCAAAGGTCAGGGAACATTATGGAAGAGTTTGCAATATTGTAAGAGCCTGAGAGTGAGGAGGACTGCTGGAAAATCATGTCTTTTAGATAATTACAGAATGGATGGATTCACCAAATTGTTCAAGCTGTGGTTATTTGCATGAGACTGGGCCAATCAGCATTTCATCTCAAAAGGGTAATGATAGTCAACCCTTCCCCGTGGTTGCTGAGAGAAGTACCATCACTTTCTTCAGTCCTTCAGCCATTTAATCCTTGATAAGCTGTCCATGAGCCAATAAATAACTAATGGAGAACCTTTTTAAACTCAGTGGGTGGATCATACACATAAAAGAGATACAACAATAGGAAGAAGGTGCATTGGAAAATGTACATAGTCATATGCAGTTATAAAGGTAATTTAAATGCACAAACAAAACAGAGAATAGCCAAGGATATAGTTTTAAGAAAGAAATTTTGAAAAAAGTAGCCTTTTTTTTTAATGTCAAGGGAGGAAGTGAATTGCTAAAGTGTAATTGTCGGAAAATTCTAAAGGGCTTAAATCTTGCCATCATCTATTTTCAAATGTCTTTTCACGTAAGGGCTTTGTGTAGACAAGGAGAAAAAAATATGATTGAGTATCTCTTTAATGTGGGACTTCCATTATATTGCCTTATGGCTTTATGAAGGGAAACTATTGCTACAGTCATGATTGTATTTACATGTGTATTCCATGGGCAAACCCAGCGCATGATTGAAATATACAAGAAACAGCTCTATTCACAAAAGTAAAAATTTGAAGACAATATAAGGGATTAAATAAAACTATTAAGACAAACTTGCATAACAGAATGTCATTCACATGACAGAAAGTTGATATCTTTTTTGTGTCATTTCATTTTGCTTTTCACTTATAATAAATATTTCCCTTTCTGTCTAGTTATAAATGCTATTTCAATGGCTGCTTAGTATTCCAGCACGTATTTTTCATCGTGTGTTTTAACTCTTACAGTAGAAGAGAAAACCCAATTTAATACACTTAAAGTTTTCCTATATGCTCACTAGCATTTTAAACTTTAATAACACTGTTGCAGATATAATTTAATCTTTTCTATTGTATCCTTTGAACCCCTTCTCTGCCCCTAATTTCCTGTGTCATCTTCTAGAATGGCCACTGTAATGAATGTGTTATTCATAATCACACATCTATTCTCATAGTTTAGTTTGATGTGTTTATATAAACAAACAAGTCAGGCCCTTAAAAAACAAACTTTTGTGTAAATGACACCTCTGCAAATTCTTATCCATAATCTAAGTTTCTAGGAATGACTCAATGAGGACTCCATGTTGAGTGTTGACATGCTTTCCAATGAAACTATTGAAACAGAGAAATGTTTGTTTTTTCTTTTGTTGCTCATTGTCTCAGTGAATTTTATTGACTGGCATTGAATGCTAAATCAGTTTGCATGAGTTGTATAACCCAGGGCCCCAATCACGGTAGGTAAGTGATGAACTGCTGGGCTAAGTTCCTGCCCCGCTACTTAAAAAAAAAATGACATATTTTTTATTTTGCTTACCAAAACTTTATTATATATTTTAATACAAGTTTATGAGAAAATTGATCTACGATTTTACTTTTTATAATTTTACCTATTCTTGGTACCGGGGTAAGATTGACCATATAGACGAAGTAAATATTACTAATTCTTTGATTCCTCAAATGACTCTTGTAGTATTAGTGTTATTTCTTCTGTCAATGTTTGGTAGAGCATGCTAGTAGGTATTTAGCCATAGCGTTTTCTTTATGGGTAGATGTCATCTCTCTCTCTCTTTGTCTCTCTCTCTCTGTATGTGTGTATGTATGTGTGTGCGTAACAGTCTAAATACCTGTTCTTAAAATCTTCTTGTTTCAGGCCACACTGAGAAACCTTGTCTCAAAAAACTAAATTTTTTTTTAAAAAAGTAATTTCTTTTTTAAGTTGTCCAAGGTTTTTGTCCATTTTATCTAAATTGTCAAACTTGGAGGGATAAATTCAATCACAATATTGGCAGAGTCTCATCTGTAGAAGTGAGTTATTTTATTTCCAGTATTTATATATTTGGCCCATCGCATCTGTTGGTTTTAGTTCTGTATATAAAAATTCAATCAGCCTTGGGTTTTGTGAGGGATCAAAAGTGCCAAAAGGTCCAGAAATTTCCAAAAAGAACTATTTTGAATATGCCACCTAGCAAGCGCTCTACGGAATCGGTGTGAATGCGGGAGATGTGGGCAGTCCCACCAGGCCCTCCTGGGCTCAGGGTCTTTTGGCCTCTCTAGCACACACCAAGGAGCCACTCGTTGGTGTACTTTTAAAAGTGTACTCAGACGGTTTTCTCATTATTATTCTGAGAGCAATACAATGTAACAATTATTTACACAGCATTGAGATTATATTCAACACTATAAATGACACAGAGCTGAGTTTGAGTTTGCAATGGTTGTGCGCAGACTGCAGGCAAGTGCAGTGTCAACCTAAGAAAGACTAAGAAACTCAAGGATTTGGGTAAATGCTTATCCATAAAGGACCCTGTAATAAATTCTTCGGGGACACCGTAGGATGACTAATTTGTTTCCTCTCCTTTTTAGGATCAATGTGGCTTAAGTCAGGTTTATTAAATTTATTAATTTGCTCAAAGGACTAAGTATTAATTTCCTACTTTCTTCCTGTTTATTATATTCATTTTCATACTGCCCTGTGTTGTTTCTTTTCCTCTTCTCATTTGGGATCTAATTTGATCTTCTTTTTTTCCAATCTCTAAAATATCGCTCTAAAACATCGCTCAAGTTTTTGCTTTAGAGACATTTTACAATTTTTTTGTTTGTTGTTTTTTACTTCTAAGGAATGTTAAAAATTTTTATTCCTGACCTAATGGTTTGCATGAAAGTATATTATTTAATCCCTACTATCAAGAGATTTTTTACATCTTTTTGTTACTTGGATTGTGATCATTTTATCCTGCTTGTAAACCATAATTTTTATTTTTATGTTTTTTAATTTTTATGTGTGGCTAAAACTAAAATACAGTGCTTGGCTTGCAGAGAAAGGCACAACGGTTAGAAGAGCTGATTGCTTTTCCAGAGGGCCAGAGTTCATCCCTAATACCAACATGGGCCCTTACAACACCCTGTAATTCCAGGTCCCGAAGATCCAACTCCTTTTCTGACCCCTGGCCACCAAATCTGTATGGTTCACATACATGCAGATACAACACTCATATACATAAAAGCAAATTAAAATAATAATATGATACTTATTTATGAAAGCAACAAAAATAAAAATGAACTAAAAATAGAATAATAGGCTCCCAGTCAGCAGATTGCTCTTTGAATGTCAATTGGGTTTTGTTCATGTCTATATCTTTACTGTTTTTATGTGTACTTATTCAGTTGGGTTTCTTTCTTTCTTTTTTTTTGAGACTGTGTTTGAGGCTCAGTATAATTGTGGAACTGTCAGTTTCTCTTTGCAAATCTACGATTTTTTGTCATGTATTTTGAATCTTCATTGTTAGACATAGTAATGTCTCATTTTATAATTGCCTACTTTATTATTATGAAGTAATCCCCTTTATTTGTTATTTTTTCTAAAAATCTGCTTTCCTGATGTTGTGCCTTTCATTTGGTTACAGCGTACCTTTTTTGCTTATTAGATGAATTAAAAGTTAGCATGTTGTGATATTAACAAAAACTGAAGTCAATGAGAACAACATAAAATACCTTGTGTATTCCTTTCCTTTCTTGCTAATTATTATTTGTTTTAAATGAGACACACTAGTCATTGTTGGAATTTTTCATTCATTTTCTAACTGTCTTCTTCATATTTTAGTCATGGGCATCATATAACTGGGTCTTGTTCTTTATCTCTTTTTCTATGTGGAGGTGTGCTCCTGTATGCATTTAGAATGTTGTTTTAGGTTTGATGTCATGTGTTTAATGTATCAGAATTTTACATCATAACACTTCCCATATAGAATGTAAAACTTAGATCCAGGATGTAGCACTTGCAAGGAGTTGGATTCAATTTCCAGCAATACAAGGAAGACAGAAAGGAAATAGCATTGTCCATGTTCCTTTCGACTCTGGCCTTTTCACTACTGTGGTCACATAATTCTAGTCATCGTATCGTTCTTATTTTTGCTTTAATCATCTCTTATTATGAAGAGACTCATATTATGAATTCCCTATCTACAGATTTAGCTTAATTGTCAAATAATTTTTGCATAGGCACTGGCAATTGTCTCTTAGGAACTTGGTCCCTCATAGGGTGAGTCATTTTAATTAGCTTTTTTTTTTTTTTTTTATCAACTATCAGGAACCAAACTATGTGTTGAAAATTCTGAAAGTCATAGTTTTTACAAGACGTATTTCTCTAACATGTCCTTAAAGAGGAAAGCATGCCTCACATAACAAAAATAACCCCCAATTTTTAGTGCCTTTGTAGTTCTTCTACTCAGCTCCTCTTAAGACACTTGCTCTTTCACGATTCAACAACTTCAGGCTGTTCTCTCTGAAGACCTCTATCACTTGTTGTTGCTAGCTACTTTCTGAGCTCCAAATTCTCTTTCTGTAGGTCCCAACTGTAACTCAGAAGCACTTTAAATACCTTCTTTCTCCTGCGTCTCCAGCAGGGTATTGATTTCTACTTCTCTTATTCTTCGCTGCGGGTTGTGGTTAGCCCTTAGGGCGCTGGCCTGCCTCCCACCTGTCCATCTTATGTAACACTTGTGGATGAGGATGGAGCACTCTGCTGCTTTACAGCCGGGCCCCTGCAGACTGGCTGTCTAGGTGTGAATCTTGGCACTCACCATTACCGCGACCTCAACAAGCCACGCAAGCTGTATCGCCCGCTTAAGGATTTAAGAAGGAGCACCAGGAATGACCAGCACCAGGTGTATGTACAGTGTCTGGACCAACATCAGAGCCCAGGAAATGCTATCATTGATCAGCAAGACCAACAATGGGAAACTTAATATGCAATTTATTTGCCTACATTCATTGGTCCTATCAGTTTTCTAGTACTGAAAGATTCGTTCTCAACATTCTATGAATACCCAAACAAATGAAGTGTTTGTCTTTATATATTATGCTGGTCTTATTGAATGATAGCTTTAAATTTAAGGTTTATGTGGATTGTTTACACATTTTGTCATATAATTGGAAGTATTTATTTCAAGTAAAAACATTTTTATTTCTATTACATTTTTAATTGTGTGTGTGCACATTTGCCTGTGTGTACAGATAGATGCATCTGTGCCATGACTGGTGTGTGGAGGTCAGAGGACAGTTTGGGTTGATTCTCTCCCTCTACCAAGTGATTCATGGGGATGGATCCCAGACTGTAAGACGTGGTGGCAAGGCAAGCGCTTTCAACCCCTGAGCCACGTCACTGACCCCAAATTATCAACACATTTCTTCTCAAATACGAAATGACTGTAAATGCCTCTTTCTCTACAAACTGATACGTAGCTTGATGTTCATGGTGAAAATTTTGTATAAATATGGTGTGTTTCAGATCGAAATTCATAAAAGTGGTATCTGTTTTCAGCACTAAAAGTATCGATGCCTCCTTCTACTCAATTCCAGTGTCTGCCAAAGCAGTGCCATGGAATTGTACCCTAAACTGAAGGCAAGATTGGAAAGATGTTATTCACCTCAAAATAAATGAACGTTTTAATCCATGACCTCAGACAAGCATAGCACCTTCACCTCCGTTCATTGGGGGGGGGCAGATGGGGCTCTGCACTCCATGCAGAGTCACGAAACACATTACCCCCTTGACCTCTGTTTCTTCCAATTAGGAAGACAACCCCGAGGAGAACAGTTCTTCTTTGCTGTAGGCGGATGGGTACCTGCTGCTTTCTCAGTGACCGCCCTTTATTTTGTAAATTAGGAAGCTACTAGTTGCCCTGTATATATAAGATATTTTCAGAGGAAAGAAGGATGTGTTTGGGAAATATTTAATGCCGACCCCCCTTTCCGAGATGGCCATCTTTGTGTAGAAGTTATACACACTCAAGTGCATTCATTTGCATAGTGCTGTTTATAAGTACAAGTAAAAAAAAGACAAGAGCATCAAGACACAGACCATGAAAACCTAGATGCAAGGGCAGTTGTGTGCGTGCAAGTCACACCTTACTACTGACCTGTCAATGCAATTTGATCAGAATAGAGCCATGCTCATTTGTTTAATGTATTCCATGTGAGGGATCACAGCAAGGAAGTGACCCCAGAGGTGGTTTTGCTAGTGAAGCTGAGACAGCTGCCTCTCTGGCCCTTTTAGAAGTTTGTGCATTGCGAGTCCAGGACAGATTCTAACCAGGAAGATAGAGGCTACCTAACTTTACTTTAAAGTATTATATAAACATTGTTGGTTTGAATATGGATTCAAGTATTCCGTAATTTGGCCAGTCTGGGTCTTTCTTATTTTTTAATGCCAGAGTGTTATTTTTTTTAATGCCTGCTTTATAGGGGATGGTGTTTAATACTGTGTGCCTGAGAGCCAGAGGGCTGTCACTCTTTCAGGGATGAGCTCTTCTGTCACTCTTCTACTGGGGGCTGCTCTGAGTCCAGCTTTGAATTGATGGTATTCCCCTTGATAGTTTTGTGTTGTGTCTCATTTCTGGCAGGTAAGCCTGTTTTCTATTGTTCTGTAATGGAGGTAAGGATTTCTCTAAAATTACAACCATTTTCTCTAAAACCATTCAATATTTACTTTGATAACTCGTTATTAACTTAGTAGCTTTCCTACCTGAAGTGACTTAATTAACTGTCCTTTGAAATTCTCTTGTAATTTTCCTTTGTGTTTCTAGTTCATAAAACTTCTCTTAATCTCTCATGATAATTGCAACTCTTCGGAATAATGATTTATGAGTCTTTGGAGACAACAGTTTTTGTGGATTGTGGTAATGCTTTATCCTAATATATTGGTGTAAAAATTTCTAACAAAGGTTGCAAATGAGTATCTGGCCCCTCACAACACCCATTGCTTTCTCTCTATCCCCTTTCTCTTGCTGTCCAATAAGGAAAGGATTACAGTGGACTGAAATTAAGACTGCAGAGTCCTGCAGGGGATGATAATTGGACCGGGAGTCCTGCTGCCCCTGAAACCTAAGGGGTCCTGTGGATGTGGGGCTTCAGGCTGTGCCTAACATAAAATCTCAGAAAGGCAGAAGCCCTTTTCCATAGCACACACTTTTTATGTTTTTCCCTGGCAGAATGCTGAATCCTTCCCTTTTCTCTTAAGCTGTTTGAAGCCTAGCCAGGTAGTAGAATGCAATATTTGATGACTGCCCCACCATCACTCTGATCTGAGTAGGAACAAATGTCTGTCCCTTAAAATATAAGCAGATATCTTGTGAACATGACTGCTCAATGGCAATTAGAATTAAGGGCCTCTCAGTATATTTTTGTTAGAATATGCCATAATTCTACAATATTTTTTTTAAAGACGAGAACTTGTATGTTTCTGTTCTATGTTCCATTAAATGTAAATGGTATTTTGTGGTAAATCAGAAATAGGTGCAACAGCTAGACCCGTGGGCATGAACTTTCCTAAAAGCACAGGGAATTCGTGAACTCAAGATTCTTACCTATGTGAGAGCACCTTGCCCAGGATACCTGGCCTGATCCCCGTCACACTTACACCTTCTCTTCTCTTTTCATTGACTCCGTGAGAGTTTGATGGCTGTGTGTTCTAGAACTGCAGTGGGGGGAAATTAATATTTGATAATTCAATTATGCAATGTCTGACTTATAATCTAGCAATCCTTTTATTGTATTGAAATTTCTGAAGATTTAACTGCCTTTTTATTTTTATGTGTATTTTCTGATATTCTGTGGTCACTGTATACTAGGATGTACCTTGAGTATTTCAAAGTACAGATGCCAAAGAGACATACGTGCCACTAGCTGATGTCATTAAATTTGTAATAGTGATAAAATTAAAGACTGATGAGCCCCTAAACTTTGCAATGAAGTTCATGGTAATGTCTGCATTGCTCAAAAGGCTGTGGCTGCCTGTACAGTCTCATTCTGGCCTAGATTAATTTTACATGAGGACCGTATAAAAGCGTCAAACTAAATATATATTGTTTCTATAAAAAGTCTTTCTTTAGGCTCAGTATATAATCTTGAAATATCAGCTGCTAAATAATAAATTGAGGAGACTAATTTTTTAAGAACCTTATAGAATGCCATGTAGAGAGCATATCTAAACATTAAAGAATCAAAACCAAAAATTCAAAAGTAAATGACTTGGAAACAAAAGAGGCCGTTCATCTTCTGGTCTCATCAAGAGTCTTGCCATCATGGTGTGCTTTCCTGTTCCGTTGGTGGCTGAGAAAATGGCCTTGTTGTGTACTTGAGCAACTTTTGGATATATGCCTAGGAGTGGTATAGCTAGGTCCTGAGAAAGCACTATTCTTAATTGTCTGAGAAAGTGCCAAATTGACTTCCAAAGTGGTTGTACCAGTTTACATTCCCACCAGCAGATACTAAGACTCATATCCAAACCTTCTTCAGAGTGCAGAGAATCATATGAAACAAGGAGGAGTTAGTATGATGCGGAAAGGATAGGAGTTCCACAAGGATCAAATATATCTGGTCACAGGAGTCTTATATGAGACTGTTAATCCAATCAAGGACCATGTATGGATATAACCTAGAACCTCTGCTCAGATGTAGCCTGTGGTAGCTCAGTAACCAAGTGGGTTTCCCCATTAAGGGGAACAGGGACTATTTCTGACATGAACTCAATGGCTGGCTCTTTGACCTCCCACCCCCCAAGAGAGGAGCAACCCTGCCAGGTCACAGAGGAGGACATTGCAGCCAGTCCTGAAGATACCTGATAAAACAGGATCAAATGAATGAGGAGGAGGTCCCCCCCATCAATGGACTTGTAAAGGGCCAGGGAGGAGATGAGGGAGGGAGGGTGAGATTGGGAGTGAATGAGGGAGTGGGATCCAGCTGGGACACAGAGTTAATAAAATGTAATTAATAATAAAAATTAAAAAACTACAAATTGCATAGATTTCATACTATAATGTTTCTTCTAAGTTTTATATATATTAAATGCCTGTTAGAAAAAAAACCTCACAGAAATCTCCAGTACATAGATCCCTAAGTGTCTGCATTTAGTTTGGTGTGTCATTCTATGAGTCTTGCACACGTAGGCGGTGCATTTTTTCCTCCTGTGTTTTGAGCACAAGTGAAGCGAAGACAGAATTTTTATGAGGAACATGAGTTTTACAACTATAGTTTCCTCTGCTATTTGGTAGATAAAGGAGATGGGCCTGGGTATCACAGAACTGATAATAGTCCACAGAACTGGAGATAGTGGAGTGGTTAAAGTGCCTGCTCTGCCCTACCTCGGAAACTCTAGTGCTTGAGGAGTGGAGATGAGCAGATCCTTGGAGCTTTAGCTAGTAAGTTTAGCCAAATCAAGGAGCACCAACTTCAGTGAGAGCCCCTCTCAAAAAGAATTAAGGTAGGGAACAATCAATGAACACCCCAGCATTGACTTTGGCCTCTACCCACAAGTGCTCACACAGGCACCAATACCTATTAAATATTGCTTACACACACATGATCGTGTGCAGGTCTCATACATGTATACATACACCCCAAGATTTAGAGTGTAGATTCATTGCAACGAGAGTGATGATAATTCATATGGCTACATAAGTGAATGAATGGGTGAGTGAATGAATGGATGAACACATTCACTTTGCCCCAGTTTTTTCTCAGTGCAAAGTGCTTGGATGTCAGTAGTGAGTGATATGTTGATAGAGTCAGTACTGTGCTGTAGCAAATAATTAAATGAGTGTGGGGCTAGATAATGTTTATTATTGGCCCTGTGGTTATCACAACAGTATTATCTAATGTGCTATCACAAATAATAAGACACTGATACCTGTTAGGTTTATAATTGCCTTATTTACCTTGAGCAGGGCAGATATTTTGGTTACACTGTCTCAATATCCTCACCATCCATCTCCCAGCTATCTGCCTTAATCCGCATCTGTTCTCCCCCTACATACATATAAATCCATGGTATGTGATTTTATTCTTCATCTTGGCCCGTCCACTTCATTATTAGAGTCCTTTCTTTTGGCCCACATGGCTTACTCTCCACACTAAAACATCATGGCGTCCTCCTTCCTCCTCTCTATTTGTCTCTTGTGATTGTCTCTATCCTCTCCAAGCCCAGAAACGTTAGCCATGCCTACTCCATTCTGCCCTGGCCAGGAATAGGCCATTTGATCAATCAGGTATGTCTTAGGCAGGTTTACAAAACAACAATAGGTGTAACCTGATCTTGACGGCCAGTAACATGCATCAGACCAACATCCAACCGTACTACATATGATCGTTTAACATGCATACCTTACAATAGAAAATGTGTGTACATGTACATCAATATAAAAATGATCACCGTGGAAAATTGTTTTTCTTTCTTGATGTTGGGAGTTTTGAGCTCCAGTTGTGGAAGGCAGCAAGTAAACTAGCATTTGTGTGCATGTGTGTGTGTGACAAGGGTCGGGTGGGGTCGTGCTGCAAACTGAAATCAGGGCCTCATTCACGCTAAGCACCTTACTACTGAGCTGGGGAGTCTTAACATCCATCTCAAGCCTTAACTTCTAAGCGGTACTTCTCACCTTAATCCTCTCTTTGCTAGTGTTTACAACAGGGATCTGATTGTGTGTGTGAAATGTGGAATTGCTGACAGGATGTGTCTGTGTATAAGTTGTTTCAGTAGCAAGTACTTCTGGGTGCAGTGGTGTGTGCCTGTATTCTCAGCGATACAGCAGGCTGAGGCAGGAGGATTGTGAGTCCAGGAACTCTGAACTCTATAGTAATGTGACTATTGGATATTCACGCCAAGTTCAACTGAACTGAACAAAGCCATACTTTTAGATATGGTATCATTAAAACTAAGCGTAATAAAATCAACCAAGCCTGGTTATGTGAAAATTGATTTAAAGGCATTTGGCTAAAGGAGTCTCATCAATGTGTTTATTGGAAGCACACATACCATTCTGGTATGAGGTTCACACTTGCTAAAGAGTAACTTGCAAACTGATGGAGTGATTTTAGGAATCTAAGAGTGAGTTAATTAAAAGTCCGATCCAAAGGGAATTGCCCTAGCTGTCAAGATTTATTTTCTTTAACTTGAAATTTAGAAATACCAGGAAGAAAGAGAGAAAGAGCATACGGGGGTGGGGGAGGGGGGAGTGCTGAAGTCGCTCTGCTTGTCCCCTGGTGACCCATCTGCTTAGATCCCCTTGACAGTTGATGGTCAGCTCCAGATCCATTTCTTCACATACTGCACGGCATACACTGTAGAACTTGCCAGCACATCAAAATGGATCATAGGAGACTGCTGTGCTGAACCAACATCCGTATATGGATTAAAAAAAAAATACTAAAAAGCGAAGAGAAAATGTGCTCTAGACTTAAATTCACCACATATGTCATTCTCGTTTCTTCCTGAGGTGAAAGGGACAATGCTCTTTCACTTAAAGGTAGAATTTTTAGGAATTCAGTTGGCATCCCCAGTTGCCGTGGTTATCAAATGACAAGTAGCCTTCATATACTTTCATTGCACATCAGCAAACTAACCATTTGTGAGAAAACTCATTCTTCTCAGGCATGCACCTTGAGTTTAAGCACTGGATGCCTTTATTACCTACAGATAGAGGTATTATTCATACAGTCTTTAACTGTCCAATTATCATATAAGCTGTTTCCTTTAAGAAGTTAAGCAATGGGACAGAAAACATAAGCTCTATTAGTCATATTTACTCCCTTTCATTCCACTTATTTTTCCTCTTGAGGAGTGGTCTAGAAGAAATATAACTGAATTATATAAGACATAACTTAGACAATAAAATTTATTTTGGACTTTTCTATACACTATTTAGGAAAATTACAACCAACAGAAAATAGAAAGGCACTGTGAGAAAGTGCCTCAGCCTCAGCTCTCTGATGAATCACCGTTTTTTCCCTCTGATCCTCCCCGGCTGCCATCCTACTTCAAATGCTGTGGGATGGCTCCTTAGTAGTGCTGAGTCTTACTTCCCTGTCAACTCTCTACTCACAGTCTTTTGAGTTGGGAAAGCAACTATAATTATTCTGGCATAAAAATAAGGTAAGTAACCATTTCAGGAAATTCAGCATAACTGTTTTTCCAGCCAACATATTAATTACCTTTGCCTGCAAATTACCTTCGTGCAACACTTCATTTCATTTCACATTTCACTTCACGTGGATTGGCCTTATTAGAATCATACCGCTTGCCAAACAAGCCTTTGTAGATCTCTACCTGCTTTTTTCTCATCTGATCTTTGCTTCACCAACTATTATAACATTAACTAGTATCCTTTCTTCCTGGATGCATAAACTTAAAATTATGTTTTCTATCCTTATTGTTGTAGGTACTATGCCTGCAGGTAAAGTCAAATAATGTACCAATGAGGCTTTGTAGACATCTTTTAAATTTTATTTATTTAAAAGCCTGATCCCAGTCCCCCCCTTCTTCTCCTCCCAGTGTCACTTCATGTCCCCTCCTCCCAATTCCCCTTCTCCTTCTTCTCAGAGAAGGGAAGGTCCACCCCCCCAAAGGGTACCAACCCACTTTTGTAAGAACTTTTATAATTTTCAAATGCATCAACAAAGAGCAACTTCTCACAATCCAGGTCACAAGATCTATTAGTTTTATGGTGTCATTCAAAACGAAACAATGGCCAAGACATTATAAGCTATAGGTTAGTGCATCATCAAAGAAAATGGATTTATTTCTTGTCTCTTCATAGTCACATTATTTTTTCAAATCAACTAGTATCTCTAGTCAAAAGAAGTTCTTACTTGCAAGTATCATGAATGAAGCTGGTTGGCTTTTATTTTAAGTCTATTAGACTCTAAAACCACCGGTGATGTTTGAGAACTTAGAATACTTCTGACTGTGCTGCTCCTGCTGCTGAGTGGAATGTGGGTACTATTGCCATGACATTCCTGTTTTCATAATGCCTTTCATAGCTATTGTTTAATTGAATGAATGATAAGAACAGTGGTGATCAAGTAAACAATGTTTTCATCTAGGACCACATACATAAAACATTAAAACAGAAATGGATGTAAATGTCCCCAACTCTAAAGTTAAAACACTTGGATTACACCATGTTTCCATCTCGTCTCTTAAAATTGAGGGTTGATAGGTGAATGATTGCTTCTGCTTTTTCATTTAAAATTATATTTATTTATGTATGCACATGAATATGTGTGTATGTGCATGCACACAAGTGCACAAGTGGGGTTCAGAGGACAACTTGTAAGAATCAGTTTCCTCCTTCCATCATGTGCATCCTGGGATTGTACCCAGACCATCAGTCTTCGTGGAAAGCACTCTGCCCCCTGAGCCTTCTCCCTGCCCAGATGTATGACTGCTTGTGTGAACCTTCCTATCAGGCAGCAGAATCCATCATGCACTGTCTTGCTGCCAGCCTGCCAAAACTAACATTGAAAGTCCAGGGTAAAAAGCTATGCTTGGCAATTAATATGTCCAATGAGATGGCCTAAGCAAAGCTATGTAATAGACATAGAGTTATTTTTAAGAATTTAGTGTACTTTTTCTTTTCTGTGGTTTTTCAGAATTATATCACATGCATTTATTATATTGCTTAGTACATTGTAAGTATTCAATATGACAACATGAGTTCATGAAAACAACAGGAATCTAGAATGTCAGCTCTACTTCTCAGGACAACAAATAAGGACACAGTCCTTGTCAAGTGCTTACTAAGTGTCAGATGTTATTGTAAAGACCTGGTAGAAATTGTTTGACTTGCTGCACACATTACCTTTAAAAAGATGCTGCCTATGCCCCATTGCATACATAAGAACACCTGACCTCGAAAGGTAAAGGACCAAATTTCAAGTGATGCTGAGGTGAACTACCAGTGCCCTCAGGCTAATTCCACAGATTACATTCTCCTGGACAATAGCATACAATTTACAGGTATTTTTTTCCTTCCAAGCCAAAGAGTCATTCTAATGGTGTAGAAAGAAAAGCAGGTATTTATTTAACAAAAAAAATAGTTTCTTTCATTATTTATTATTATTATTATTATTATTATTTTGTAACCAGTGTCTCACTGTATAGATGTGGCTGCTGGTCCAGAACTTCCTGTGTAGACCAGGCTGACCTCAAGCTCATAGATGTCTACTTGCTTATGTATCCTGTGTGCTGGCATTAAAATTGCCACCACACCTAGCCTATGAATTATTAAATTATATCTTCTCACGTGTCTCCTGAAAGCAAGGGCATGTAAAAAAATAAAAACCCTACAGCTTGCTACCCCATGAGCATCACCTTGATGGGTTCTGCTTGAGCATCATCCGATCCCGAAGCTTTTGGTACTTTCCTGTGTCTAATGTGTCTACACTTTCTTTTCTTTAATATTGTTTTTTTATTTATTACAATTTATTCACTTTGTATCCCAGCTGTAGCCCCCTCCCTCATCCCCTCCCAATTCCACCCTCCCTCCTTCCCTCAACTACTCCCATGCCCCTTCCCAGGTCACTGATAGGGGAGGTCCTCCTCCCATTCCATCTGACCCTAGCCTATCAGGTCTCATCAGGACTGTCTTTTATAGTCTTCCTCAGTGGCCTGATAAGGCTGCCCCCCCCCCCCCCACTCAGGGGGAGGTGATCAAAGAGCCAGCCACTGAGTTCCCCTTACTAGGGAGCCGATTTGAAGACTGAACTGCCACAGGCTACATCTGTGCAGGTGTTCTAGGTTATCTCCATGAATGCTCCTTGGTTGGAGTATCAGTCTCAGAAAAGACTCCTGGGCCCAGATATTTTTTGATTCTGTTCTCCTTGTGGAGCTTCTGACCCCTCCAGGTCTTTCTATCCCCTCCTTATTTCATAATATTCCCTGCACTCTGCCCAAATTTGGCTCTGAGTCTCAGCATCTGCTTTAATACCCTGTTGGGTAGAGTCTTTCATAGGTGTGTCTACATTTTCAAATCACCTCTCTTGGCCAAAGAATGAGTCAGGCCGTTAGGGAGAACAATAAACCCTAAAAGAAGGAGGGAGACACTGCAGGGACAAGGCTATTGCTGAGTCCAGAAAGGCAGTATTTGCACCAGGGAAGGGTTGATTGGAAGCATGACACTGAGGAGTGGTAGGACATAGAACCAACCAAAGCATTGAAAGTGGGATGAGAGAGGAAAGAAGTTCTAAGAAGATATCTGTTGGGAAAAGCTTCCAGGTGACATGACAGAAAGAATGATGATGAGAATCTGAGCAGAACAGAATGGAAAAGAGTGCTTCTATCATGATATGTTCCTGAAATGCTGTCAAGTTTGCCTCCTGTGCAGGGAGAATAAAGATAATTTCTGACATGCAAAATTTCACAACATGGCTTCCATGCTGCCCCTGACAGGAAGGAAGCTTCTGGATGATCAGCTCTGCCAACACGAGGGTGGGAACCACAAAAATAGTCATGACATCTGGGAGAGAGCTACTGCAGAGGCAATGTGAATCCCCAGGCTGTTGGCAGCTGTGGGAGCTCTGACAAAGTCCAGATTGTAGCAGGTTCAAAGGCTCCAGGAGCTTCTTCTACAGCAAGAGAGACTTGATGAAAACTAAATATAGTTTTACGTTTCAGGAATGAATTTATCTAACAAAAAGGGAACTCATCGTTTGAATTCATGGTAAATCTATGTAAACTTTAAAATTAAAACATTACATCTAGAGTAATAAAAAATTACATAAAAAAGAAAAGATGAAAAAAGCAATTAGGTGGACACACATTTACATAATATGAAATGTATACATCAGTCAGCCATTCAAATACCAGGTTTTCTATTGAAAGTAAAGGAAGGAGAGAAGAAAGTATGATGTGAGTTTTGTGAGCGGGCAAAAATACAATGCCAAATCAAGAAATAATGGCCGAAGCAGAAAATCAATAAGCATTCTACATCGTTAGGAAATCTGAAAGTAATAAAGGAGCACATTTGATTCTTAGGTGTGTGTTTTTTTGTGTGTATGTGTGTCTGTAGTGTATGTTATGTTCATGTGCATATATGTGTATGGGTGGGGGAATAATAGATATCTACTACATTTTAAAAAAACCTAATTACACTGTTTGAAATTAAAAAAAAATACATGGAACCTCAATAAGTGAAAAAAAAAAAACATTGAAATTTGAAACTAAGCAAAAGAGAAAGTGCTCACCTAAGGTAGAAACATGGTTGCAGTCAAGTGTTAATTTTGAAGGAAAAGATGAAATACGGATAATAATGTAGGAAAAAAAATCGAACTTGTGAAGATTTTGCTTAAATTGTCACCTCTATTACCAAGAAAGTATTTTGTTTCTTCTGAAGGAAGACAAACAATTGCATCATGGGAAGTGGAGGGAATGTGGTAGAACTTCAGGAAAGAAGCAGTTGCTGAGACTAATGGCCAAACTTTGGGCAGAGTGCAGGGAATCTTATAAAACAAGTGGGAGATAGAAAGACCTGGAGGGGACAGGAGCTCCAAAAGTAGACCAACAGAGCCATAAAAACTGAAACCTGGGATCCCTGAAGAGAATGATACTCCAACCAAGGACAATGCATGGAGAGGACCTAAAACCCCAGATCAGATGTAGTCCATAGACTCAGTCTCCAAGTGGGGTCCCAGTAAGGGGAACAGGGGCTGTCTCTGGCATGAACTCAATGGCAGGCTCTCTAATCACCTCCCCGTTGGGGGGTGCAGCCTTGCCAGGTCACAAAGAAAGACAATGCAGCCAGTCCTGGTGAGACCTGATAGGCTAGGGTCAGAGGGAAGGGGAGGAGGACCTCCCTATCAGTGGACTGGGGAAGGGGCATGGGAGGAGATGAGGGAGGGAGGGTGGAATTGGTACGGAATATAGGAGGGGCTACAGCTGGGATTCAAATTGAAAAAATTGTAATAAATGATAATAATAATAATAATAATGAAACCTCCCAAAAAGAATTCCCAGTGAGGGTATAATCAAGCAGATATTAAAGCATTGAAATCGGCGGCGTTCTGGCGTTCAGTTTTATGTAGCAGCTCCTGTCCATGAACGGACTAAGGAAATGGTGAGGTACACTAAACAATGGAAAAGAGTCCACGCTGTCCTCATACCTCCCAGATTAGGAAGGCCAGTGAAGTGGAATTGGGGAAGATGTGAGAGAAAAGAGAGATCAAGGAACTAGAAGTCATCAGCGAAGAACACCGAGAGAAGGACTGACCAACCGCTCAGTCAAGCTGCAGCTGCAGGGCTGGGACTGGAGAAGAGCTTCCGTGAGGGACAGCGAGGCTGTCTAGCTCTCTGTGTCAGCATCCAGCAACGGGCGCGAGTGTTTTCCACGTTGTGCTGATATATCGTGTTGAGGCCCAGCGCGGAAATGGAGAAACACTCACCAAGAGGGGCACAGCCTCAGGGCATCTGCATTTGAAGTCTTCCAGGCTGTATCTGGCCTGAAGTATATGCTCTTCAGCCCCCATTGTGCCGATGATGTATTACCATGCAGCAGGCACTGAAGTAATGAAAACACGTGACTTCTGAAACATGGAGATAAATTAGTAGGGAAAATTGAATCTTTGTTACCCGATTCTGCTTAATGATTAGAGTGTGCTCTAAATAAACAGAAAAAAAAAACCCAAATTGATTGCACAAAACTCTTTTAATGCCTTTTTAATTCAAAGGGTTAAGCACATAAAAGTCAGGATATTAAAAGTTAAAGTTCTCATTGAAACATTAATTTGATGACAAATTATGCATATTAAATGTGGGAGGCTTATATTTTACAGCATAAAAGCAACAGGAAATACTGCACCAAGCAGCTTAATTAAATTACAGAAAATAACAAACTCGGGTGCAAGTTTTCAAGAATGATTTAGAAAAACATGGTTGCCACCCCCAAAAAAGGGTTGTAAAACCTAACTCTCGAAAATAATGCACTTCGACTTTTAAAAAACATCTAATAAGAATTCTTTTTACCTGAAGTCATTTTTTTCGAGCATATGCACTTTACATTCTTCACAGTATTTTACAATACTCTCTTCCAGTTCAGACTTGATCCCAACAAACTCCAAAACACAAGTAGCTGACTACTTCCTTGACAAAGTTAATAAACATTTAAAATTCAGAGAATCAAAATAAAAGTTAGTTTAAAATGCTTTTTTCTCGGTAGTGTAGACCCTATGCAGTGTTACGAAGATGCTAATGAGCCATTATTTCTGCATTTCCCTGTATACGTTCCTTTTTATCTATTTGTATTTGTACATTATGTAAATTCCAAACCAACCATGCACAAATGCTCTATGTGTATGCTATAGAAATAGAAGGGAGGGGTTGGGGCCTTGTTGGCCTTACTCTCTCCCTACATATGCTGTGCTCTCGTTTATTATTTAGACAGCAAGCCTGGAAGACTGTGTGCTCTCCAGAAAGCCTCTGGTGGTCTCATCCGATTGACCCTGTGGGGCTCCATCCCCTCCGTAAGGGATATTGTGAGCCCTAAAGGCAACCCTGGAGAAAATGTCACCTCCCAGCTAAGAACTGGAGACAGTAGTAAAGGAAGAAATGCAGGCCATATAAGGAAGAGATTGAAAAATCCCCTCTGTTAACTCGTATTGCAGCCACTGTAGTTATTAATCCAACGTCAAGTATTGGTTATTTCCTATTATTATTAAGTTTGAAGTACTAGTACAGATTTTTTTGACCCTTCAGATTTAATACATAGGAATGTATTATTTTGGTGCAAAATTAACAAACACCACCCGAAGCATCCAACCCCCAAAAGGAGCACATCAGAAGAATACAAAAACAAGTTGGCATTTGCTTCAGTTTCTACTTTCCAATATGTTTTCATATCCCAGGACAGCAGCCTGTAGAACAACAGAAGTCTTTTCATGGGAGTGAAGCATGTAAATTCCTGAGCGAGTAGACTCCCGACCCACTGGTCAGCCCACCTCTTCAAGAAAGGAACAATGACTTCAGTTTTCACTGAACAAAATCTATTCAGCCACATTCCATGGCAATGAACTCTATGTAAGCTCAGTGAGAAAAATGCTTTGTCCATTTACTTTAATCTCTGCCGTTCTTTTCCCCCTGTTGCCAAACAAACAGAAGAACACAAGGAAACTGCCAAACCCAGAGATGCACAAACGTGTCCGTGAATACGCAAAGGCGTGGTGGTATTTCTACAGTTCAGCAGCAGGACGCTTAGACTGTTTCTTTTGTTTTGTTTTTTAATATTTTTTTTCATTTTTATTTAGGCACCACAAGGCCACATAAGGAGGGTGAGGTCCCTGGAGTGGACTACATTTTCATAACCGTTGAGGATTTTATGGAACTGGAGAAAAGCGGCGCTCTGCTAGAAAGCGGGACCTATGAAGGTAAGCACAGTGTTTCAGTAAAATGAAGTACTTACTGTGTCACGTAACTTATTTTATTGGCTCGTCTGAAGAGCATACAAGTATCTGGTCACGAATGCGCTGCTGCTTTGGGTCCGAGGGCTGCAATAAAATGGTTTCAGAAACCTGTGAAGACGTATCCGGACAAAGTCTACCCCCAAGTTGCTAGAAGAAATAAATTTGCTTAGGTCAACTGAGAGAGCGTAACCACGTGATTGCTTTCTGAGGCTAAGCTGTGATCATCAGGATACCACCGGTTTCACTGGTGGCACCCCAAGGAGGTCAGGGTGGAGGTCAGGCGTGCCATTGTTCGTTTGCTTTCCCGTGTTGCTTGCTCTCAATTCGCTCTGCATGCACTGTCATGAGGTAGGAAAATACGACCTGCAGGTGAATTTCAAGTTCTACTGCAGTCGGCCGGTCTCCTTGTGGGTTTCAGTCAAAGATGAACAAAGAGGAAAACCCAAACATAGAATCGTAGAAGGGTTTTTCACTGCAAAGAACTGCAAAAAACGCGGGCCAGAATGTCTTCAGTTCCAAACCTGACTCTGTACCTTCCCTCTGTGAATACGTAATATTGGCAAAACTCTATAGGGTTATCTACATAAAAGAAAACAATAGCTTTGAAAAACAGAAGTAAATAGTACGTTGAGATGGTCCTATTTGTATGTCTAGTTTATGTTTGATAAAAGTTTATGTCAGGGCAGGGTGTGGTGGTGCACACCTTTGACCCTAGCACTCAGGAGGCAGAGGCAGGTGGGTCTCTGTGAGTTCCAGGTCAGCCTGGTCTAGGAAGTGAGGCCAGGGCAGCCAAGGCTACACAGAGAAACCCTGTCTCAAAAAACCAAAATCAATCAATCAATCAATCAATCAATCAATCGATCAGTAAAGTTTATATCAGACATAGTGCAATATTATTTTGAAGTAACGTAAAAGCAGAAATATCTTTCCTTTATCATTGTTACATGTGTAAAGTCTATTTATATGCATTATTATTCAGTCTGGAGATGAAACCAGTCTTATTAATATTGCCAAATAACCTTATTTAATAGCAAAACCAGTGGTACATGGATGGCTGCTTAGCCCATCCACCACCTGAGTTCTACCAGTAACACTAAAGTAGCCCGGCTGCCATGTAATCATTTAAACTGCCTACTTCCTCTTTTTTTTTTTTTTTTTTTTTTTTTTGTACAAAATCATGTGGCCTATGGTTGTGAGGTTTCTGGCAGTATTAAATATCTCCCATTGTTTAGTATTCTTAAGAAAATTTAGGTTGAAAACTCTGCCTAAATGATAGTAGAGAGCATTACTTATTTCAACACTTACAGGAAATAGATGAGAATATCTAGAAAACAGTTCTATGCATAAGTCACAACAAAGAGATAATAAAGACTGATTTAAAACATTATGAATAAGAAAGATATTTAATAACATAAAGTTGCTTCAAGTCACTGAGGTACAATGCTTTCAATATAAATTAGAAAATAATTATATCAAATGTGTCAGAGAAAATGAACAATGAATTACATAGAATATTTTCCTTTGGTCTGTTTGATAATAATATTTACTTTTTATGCATTCTAATAACATTTTAATTACACAATAATTGCATTTAAGAACCTTATTTAATTATCACATTTGTATAGTGGAGAACCGGGATCATACAGGATCCTTCCAAGAGTGTGATGAATGATAATGACTTTTCATCAATGAAGCAGACTGTAGCCTGATTATATAGAAGTCCATATGTCCATGTTAAATTCCTATTGTTGTTGTGATCAAATAGATGCCACGAAATTTTACATCAGTGCCTTAAAATCTACGTCAGATTTTATTTTAGGTCCAAGTCAATTTGAGAAAAACATACTGAAACTGTGCCAATATAACAAAGCTTTGGAGAAGAAGTGACTGCTCCTATCTTTCTTAGGTATCATTTCAGACATGGGTATAGTTTGAAGGTTTGGACCAACTTGTTAAACATTCTAGAGACTCCACTCTATATAGAACTGCTTACTAAACAGTTAACCAGGTTTTCATATGGGACTTTTTAATTGGTATCCATATCAGTGTGTGCTTAAATGAATAAATGCAAATCTCTTTTGCTGGATAACACAGCTGCATGGTAGAAAGCTAGAAATCGCTCTCAAACCTGAGGATTTTTTTTAGTTTGTCCTACAGCTCCAACTAAGGAGAAAGTAAAATTCATCTTCACTTGCATTCCTTCAGGATTGGTCTAACCTAGAGCCTCTACTCACTGATCCATGTCACACAAGGGGATGCCTTTTCAGCTGTTGGTGCTCTCAGAATATACAGGGAGAAATCCTGCATTACTCAAGTAGACATGAAAGACCTTTTCTAATATAAAGTATTACAGCAGTAATCGTTTATATGGTTTTAACATTTCTTTAATAAAAGCCCCACATCTCTGGATCATATTTCATCCCTTTCGCGGTTTCTGGGCTGTTCTCTTACAACCTTGCCATGCTTTCTCCTGTCTTCTCAGCTCTGTAGAGTCCTTGATCAGTCTGGAGAAGCCGTCTTCAGTATTGTACACCAAAGAAAATACCGAGCTGTTATCAGAATAAAGATAATAGACTTTTCTGCTAACTGTGTGGGATTTTTTTTATTTTTTTTTATTTTATTTTATTTTTATCAGTTACATTTTATTAACTCTGTATCCCCTGTGTGGGATTTTTAACAAAAGGTGCTCCCAAAATTTAGTCTGCAAGCTTCCACTGCCTGGCCATTCACCATCTGGAAAAAGAATGGGCAGTCCTCTTAGCTTATGCAATATGCTGCATCTCTTGTCCTGAAAAATAAGAGCTGCCTTCCTTTTTATTAGCAAAGACAAAAGAGAGCCTTTATATACTGCCTGGTTTAGCTACTCATCATTGAGAAAAATGATTTCTACTGTTTCTGTATGTCTTTAGTCCTGCCACATGATTTTACAATGGGAAATGCCCACTTATATAAAACTATTGTGAGGAAAAAAAAAAGAGATGTAGTTATTTTAGCAGTTTCCGTAGACACACTTTTTTTTTAATTTTTTTTGTTAATTTTAATTTAATCCTAGTGGATAGATGCAGCCAAAAAGAAATTTGTCTGTTATTTTAATTTTATTGATCCGGTATCAAAAAGACTCTCCTGGATTACAGTTCTGCCTCTGGAAAGCATGGTCAAAGATCTTGCTTCAAAGAATAGTTCTGTTACTTGAGGAAGCCTACATGGAGGAGGGTCTTAATGTGCATGTTTATTGTCAGCTATCCCATATTCCCCTCAGCAGAATTTTGAGTGATTCTTAAAGCCTTAATTCTTTTTCAACCTAAACCTGCCCGAATGCTTTATTTTCGTTCACCTCAGAACAGTAGCCCCTGGTCCTGAAGTTGAGTGTCCTGGGAGACTTGAGTAAAGATGGATATGGGAAGTTAGTGAAGGGGCCTTTCCAAGGCTTCCAAAACATGCCTCTTACCTTTCACATTCAGTCAGGCTCATGATTAAGTTGATTTATTGTACCAATAATCTGTTAACAATATACTACTGATTAGTGAACGAAAACCCAGTCATGAGCCTTGTCATAAAATGAAGAATGCTAGAAAAATCAAAAGACTAAAGGTATAGGCTTCCTATGGAACAGACGCCAAAAGAACATTTTGGATGCAGATCACTTTCTTGGAATTAAACTTGCTTACAAATATGTGTGATTTTAATGAGCAAGTTTAACACTCTAAACTCTAATGATACTCTATAGAAGACAAACAGAAGGACAGTACTGGCCTATATCCTCTTGGGCACTTTTTTCTTATCAACAACCTGAAGGGAGGTTTCTCATACCTCTTACTGTTTTATTATTGTTGTTTTATTTTGTTTGTTGATTGGTTGGTTAGGTAGTCTATAATTCTTGGGAGAAACAAGTGAGTGATAATGTTAACTTAAAAATACGTTATACAGCCAGGCATGGTGGTGCATACCTTAATACCAGTGCTCAGGGAGGCAGAGGCAGGCAATTCACTGTGAGTCCGAGTCCAGCCTGCTCTACAAACTGAGCCCAGGACAGTGATGATTACACAGAGAAAACCTGTCTCGGGAAGGGGAGGGGGCGGACATCATATATAATGTTTCCTAATGGCTTTTTCAAACAGTGTTGGTTGGCAAGCCTCCCTTACCTCTCTTTCGATATTTCCCTCCTCCCCTGCCCAGTTAGTTTACCTATGCCTGTTCTCATTTCCCCCTTCATTATCACCTATGTCTACTATCTGCTATCTAGAGCTTCTAATCTCCCTCTCCCCAACACTCCCTTTTTTTACTTTCCTGGTTACTCCAGTTACACACTCACATCTAAAGACATGGAGCTAGGATCAACAGGTGAAAGAAAGCACGTCCCATTTGCTTTTCGGGGTCTGCATCACTTCACTCAGTATGATACTTTCTGGTTCCATCCATGAATCTATAGATGCCAAGCCTTCGGGAAGTGACCAAGTACTGAACTCCCCAGTACTATGAACCAGTGAGTCCTGCACCATCATCTTCTTGAAATTATCTGGGATATTATAGTCACAGTTCCACTCATCAATCATATCTGCCTCAGCCAGTGTCCTAATGTCACATTAACCAGCCACTCATTGCCTGAGCTTTGCCTAGACTGTTTCACTTAATTTGCATACTGAGATCATCTTGTCCTTTCCAAAGCATTTTTTTTCATTGTATCATCCATGATTATATTTTCCTTTTTTATTTTCTATTACAAAAAGGCAATTTTTAATCTATAGAAGAGATTACCGATATAAAATTAAATTTTTCCTTTAAGTGGACGTTGGCCCAATTGCAAAACTACCTCTGGTAGTTTGAATAGGCAATGTCACCCATAGATCATATACTTGATCTCTTGCTCCTCCAGTGGTGGTCATACTAGGGAGTTATGGCACCTTTGATAGAGCCTTGTTAGAGGAAGTATGACACTATGAGGTAGGCTTTGAGGCTAGAAAACTCTCTCCTACAAGTAGAATGAAATTTCAACATCCAGCTTCCTTCTTCTGCTCCATTACATGCCATGGCTTCCCTACTGTAAGGATTCTATCCCTCTGGAACCAAACACTAACATAAACCCTTTTTTAAAAGTTGCTTCTGGACATGGTATTTTATTAAAACAATAGAAAATTAACTAATACTCTACCCCAAATTTTAAGAGGATCAAATAAAGCACATCAGTTTATTGGAGTATTATTGGCCCAAATTAAGTACAAATACAGTATTTATTTTCCTCTACCTTAATGTTGTAGTCATGGAAGTAAACCTACATGTGAATTTCAGTTTAGTGTAAACAATATACATTTCTTAACTAGATTGGTAATAGAGCTTTGGAATTCAAATTTCTTACATTTTACATTAGTAAAAGCTATTCTTTTTGAATCCTATAAAAATGTGAAAGCATTTTTTTCAACAAATGGTACTTGTCTAACTGGATGTCTACATGTAAAAAAATGCAAATAGATTCCTATTTATCACCCTGCACAAAACTCAAGTACAAGTGGATCAAAGACATCAACATAAAACCAGACACACTAAACCTTTTAGAGAAAAAATTGGGGAAGATCCTTGAGCTCATTGGCACAGGAGACAACTACCTGAACAGAACACCAACATCTCAGGCTTTAAGATCAACAATCAGTAAATGGGACTTCATGATACTGAAAAGCTTCTGTAAGGGAATAGACACTGTCAATAGGACAAATGGTAGCTGATTTCAAAAATGTAAGTGGTACTGATTAAAAAAAAAAAAAAAAAAACTCAACCGAACCTACATCTGACAAAGGGCTAACATCCAAAATATATAAAGACCTCAAGAAATTAAGTAGCATCAAACAAAATAATCCATTTTTTTTTAAAAATGGGTACAGATATAAGAGAAATCTCTAATGGCTGAGAAGCACTTCGAAATGCTCAATATCAATATTCATTAGAGAAATGCAAATCAAAATGAATCTGAGATTCCATCTTCCCCTTGCCTGCAAATTTCAAGATTTCCTTGTTTTTGATAGCTGAGTTGTATTCCATTGTGAAAATGTTCCACAATTTCTGTATCCATTCCTCTGTTGAGGGACATCTATGTTGTTTCCAGGTTCTGGCTATTATGAATAAAGCTCCTACAAACATTATTGAGCAAATGTCCTTATTGCATACTTGAGCATATTTTGGATACATGCCCAGGAGTGCTTTAGCTGATCTTGAGGAAACACTATTCCTAATTGTCTGAGAAAGTGCCAGATTGATTTCCAAACTGGTTGTACAAGTTTACATTCCTATCAGCAATAGTGGAGGGTTCACCTTTCTCCACAACCTCTCCAGCATGTATTGTCACTTGAGTTTTTGATATTATCCATTCTGATGGGTGTAAGGTGAAATCTCAGGGTTGTTTTCATTTGCATCTCCCCGATGACTAAGGACATTGAATATTTCTTTATGTATTTCTCTGCCATTCTATATTCCTCTACAGAGAATTCGCTGTTTATTTAGTGAACTCTCTGTCCCTCTCTGGGATCTTACAATGCCATTTGTTTATTTATGTATCAATTAATTAATTCTTTAGTTAGTTTATTTGTTTGCTTTTGGAAGGGTGGAAGGGTGGAAGTGATTGAATTATGTTCTACATTATCAAAAGAGATTCCATAATTTTTGCGTGCTGCTTTCCTCCTAAATAATAAAGCTGAAAATGTTGTGCAAGAAAAATGTAACAAAATTCTCTTTGATTTTGGCACTTTTAAGCTCAGAATTCTTAAAATATATAATGTGAATTTCTAACCATGTGTCTCACCAAAATTAACTAAAAGAAATGACTCAAGAAATAATTCACTGCTTCATTATCATTGCTTGAACTTAATAAATATTTAACTTAACTACTGAAGTTTATGGAAATAAAAGTAAGGTTTTTTTTTATGTCACCTAAATGCCCACATCAATCAGTTTATTACTAGTGTTCATTGCTTTCATTTATCTGTAGCATGAATAAACAGAAACAGCCTTGGGGACTTTGTTAAAGGTTCCAAATGATTCTTTATGGAACCCATGTCTTTAACTGTCTAAGAATCTATAATAATATTTGCTGAAATCTAAGATTTAGAAACCATGATACTCATAGTTTAATTCATTTTCTTCAAACTCATATTTTCTTTTGTTAATTTATTTTTCTTTATATATTTGTTTATTATAATTTATCCACTTTGTATCTTCACTGCAGCCTGCTCCCTCGTCTCCCTCCCAGTCCCACCCTCCATCCCTCTTCTCCTTCTATACTCTTTCCCTAGTCTCCTGATAGGGGTGGACCTCCTCCCCTTCTATCTGACCCTAGATTATCAGGTCTCATCAAGGCTGGCTTCATCATCTTCCTCTGTGGCCTGGCAAGGCTAACCACCCCCCTCCCCAACAGGGAGAGATGATCAAAGAGCTGACCACTGAGTTCATGTCAGAGACAGTCCCTGTTCCCCTTACTAGGGTAAACTGAGCAGCCAATGGGCTTCTTTTGAACAGGGGTCTAGTTCTTCTCCATGCATGGTCCTTAGTTGAAGTATCAGTCTCTTCAGGCCCCCCTGGGCCCAGGTATATTATCTGTTGTTCTCCTTGTGATGTTCCTGTCCCCTCCAGATCTTTCTGTCTCCCTGTTCTTCCATAAGGATTCCAGCACTTTTTGACTCACTTCTTGAGTAGTACTTTTCTACATGGTGTCTGCTGTCCTGTCTTTTAAAATATATATGATAGCAAAGCCCTGTAAGATAAATATATCTTTCTCTCTAAATTATATTTAGGAGGTATTGTGACTATATTTCTTTACAAAAGTAAGCTTTATAAAAATATTGGAAAAAACATGATAAAGTGTCTATCATTGTTAATTTATATGACCTGGGGTCACTATATTCAATTCTTTCCTTTATATAAAATTATAACTTAAAAGCATAGAGAAGATCATGAATGAATCTAACAATATTTAGATCACATATAATATCTAGGAGTAAGGCTTATTTTATAAATTTAAATATGTACAGGTAGATCAAAGATGTTTTATTTTTGTTTATATATATATATATATTATAATTTATTAAATGTGTATCTCAGCTGTGACCCTCCCCCTCATCCCCTCCCAGTACCACCCACTCTTCCTCTTCTCCCCCTCTGCCCTTTCCCTAGTCCACTGATAGGGGAGGACCTCCTCCCCTTCTTTCTGACCCTAGCCACTCAGGTCTCATCAGGACTGGTTGCATTATCTTCCTCTTTGGCTTGGCAAGGCTGTACCCCACAGGGGGAAGGTGATCAGAGAGCCTGTCACTGAGTTCATGCCCAAGAAAGCCTCTGTCCTAGGGACCCCACATGGATACTGAGTCTATGGGCTTCATCTGAGCTGAGGTTTTTGGTCCTTAAACAGTAGTCTTTCAGAGACCATCTGTGGTAGGCTTCAAGCTCATATTTTTAATCATGACAATGTTTAACTCCTATATATACCTCTTTCTCATGAGTCAATTTAAAAATTACATAGAATAAAAAGTTATCATATTTAAAGAAACCGAACAAGAAGGAGAACCATGGGCAAGACGATCAATCCTCACTCAGAAAGAGAAACAGGATGGATGTTGGAAGAAGGAGAAATCAGGAAACAGGACAGGAGCCTACCACAGAGAGCCTCTGAAAGACTCTACACAGCAGTGTATTAAAGCAGATGCTGAGACTCAAAACCAAACTTTGGGCAGATTGCAGGGAAATATTATGAAAGAAGAGGGAGATTGTAAGACTTGGAGAGGATAAGAGCTCTACAAAGAGAGGAACAGAACCAAAAATTTTGGGCACAGGGGTCTTTTCTGAGACTGAGTCTCCAAGCAAGGACCATTCATGGATATAACCTAGAACCCCCACTCAGATGTAGCCAATGGCAGCTCAGTATCCAAGTGAGTTTCCTAGTAAGGGGAACATGGACTGTCTCTGACACGAACTCAGTGGCTGCCTCTTTGACCACCACCCGCCTCCCCAGAATGGGAAGCACCCTTGCTAGGTCACAGAGAAGGACAATGCAGCCAGTCCTGATGAGACCTGATAAGCTAGGGTTGGAGAAATGGGGAGGAGGACCTCCTCTATCAGTGGACTTGGAGAGGGGCAGGGAGAAGATGATGGAGGAAGGGTAAGATTGGGAGGGAATGGGGGAGGAAGCTACAGCTAGGATACAAAGTGAATAAACTGTAATTAATAGAAAAATTGTTAATGAAAAATATGAGTATAAAATTTATTTCTCTCCACCGTGTTGACAAACAGAATCTATTTTTCCTCTAAATTGTTTCTCTATGTGGGCAAAAGCTTTCATAATCAGTTAAGTATGTCATAATTTAAATTTGTATATGTGCAGCTTTGTATATATATTATAGTATTTTCACTGGTTCTGACTTTCAAAAAGACTAGGTTCTGATTTTTCAAGAATTATCTCCCAAGAGCTTTGGTCAAATTGATGACAGTAATCTTTTACATGAGAACATATTTGTCTGAAGTGACCTCTTCAAAGTGATGCTCAGTACCTCTTAGATTTGACACAGACATTTCCAAACCAAAGGTTTTATTTAGTTATTTTCAGAGAGGTTCTACTAGCCCATTTCTGTCAACCTTTATTCAAAGACTTATTCCACACACCAGTCATTTGACAGTGTTACCATAACATCCAACTCTACAAAAGTAATTTTTGCATCTGCATTTTAAATCTGACAAAGGAAAGCTCCTGAGGAATTCTTCCTTTATACCTTCTAAACTCCTGATCTCAAGAATAAAGGAGATCAGAATTTGGCTGAACTCTTTTTTTCAAGGGGGTAAATATCTTCAAAAATAAGGCGAAAAAATCAGTCCACTGTTTTTTTATTGCCTAAGCAAATCCATTATTTGATGAGACCATTCATCTCAATTTCCAGAAAAGTTGAAACAGATGTAGTAATTTTTACAAACTATTTTGATAAGTGTAACTTTTATACACACTTACACAAAAGCGTAGCCAGAAACTTGAGGCCTCAGTTGATTATGCTGCAAAGCAGACAGATGACCAGACAGACTGACCGACAAAAAGAAAGACAGTAGTTTCATTTAAAATTTTTGAGAATTCCTGTTGTCTATATTGAAAACATGGTGTTGCAGAAAATTCACAACATATGAAAACTTTCGCTCTCTGAAGTTCCAACTATTCTGGCTGTCTCGGCAACTCCTTGGCCCCCACCACTGCTAGAGCACGGCATTATTATTCACCGAAATAATAGCTCATTTATAACTCTTGTTCTCTCCATTGTGTTGACAAACAGAATCTATTTCCTTCGCTGACTGGATCACTATTTTCAAGCCTTCTAAATTGTTTCCTTAACCGGACAAAAATGAACAAGAACATTTATAATAAATATGTCATAGTTTTAATTTATACACTGATCTCATGGAAGAGAATTGTTAATTCTCTACAAATGTGAAGTTTCAAGAATCAATGAAAAGCACAGTTTCTGCCAGGGACTAGTTCTTACAGATGGAAAGTTTGGTTTCTGCTGTGTTCCTCTTCCTTAGCTGCAGAGGTTTATTCCTATTTCTTAAACACAGATAGCGCGTTTTTTTCCCACTTAGATGCCTAAACTCATTTTTGTTTTCTGCACTGCTCTGCCGCAAAATTCACATGACCTCTTTTCTCATTTTAAGACACCAATCAAACAAATCTTCTGCCCATAAAACTCCTGTTGACTGACGTGTCTAAAAGTGCACCTGTCCATTCACTTTCTGTCTCTTCCCTGTGGCTTATTTTCTTTATTTTATTTTAATCATATATTCTGTATTCACTGGTATGTTTGTTGTCAGTATCCTTAAATTTAATATAAACAGCAAGAAGACAGATAACAGTTTTGGATCACTGCTAATTCTCGTGTTCAAAGGATCTCTGGGGCAAAGAGGGATTCAGTATAGGTAGGTTCCATGAATGAATTATTGCCTTGGCTCTGTCTTGTAACTCACTGTCCTCTCTCATAGACTTTAGGATAGCACACTTATTTCTTAGCACTTTGGCACTGCATCACCCATTTATTTTTTTCCATTTTGACATGTCATTCATATTTCTTTCTTTGTATTTTACAAGATGAAATGCTATATCTTGATTTTAGTTCTTTCTGTGGCTGTTCTATGTCATCTGGTTTCTCTACACTAATTCATAGCATACCGAACCACTCACACTCAAAACCTGCCAGACTCTGTCACCACAATCCAGCCATCCCCCAGTCTCACCACTGGTCTCTAGATTAGACTACCCGTCTTCACTCATGCTCTCTATTTTCTTTCCCAAATGTTTTCCAAAGACTTCATTGACTTTTGCCTTCAGAAAGTTAATGGAGAGGTGAAAAACGGAATGAGGCCAGACATGAGAGAGAAGAAGGAAGAGGTATAGAGAAAGAGAGATAGATCACAACCTTATTTTAGCACAAAGGAGCTCACAATCCCTCCTGTCTAAAAGAAATCCTGTAGTTGTATTGCTTGTGTAGTCATGCACTTTGAATTTACTAATGTTTCATGGCTGTTCTTTTTCTTTAATGAACTATTAGGGATTATGAGTTTGTTTAGTATTGTAGTCTGCCTTTCCTAGGAGAGACAGTGAAAAGAAATAAGTTTTTATCTAATGTTTAATTGGCGCTAAAAGATTTCTACTACCACATTAGGCATCCTTTTTCTCTTTTACATTAGAGTGCCTTTAAATTTTATTGGAAAGACTGATTACTTTGAAGCAGCAATTAGTGGGCCAAATAATAGGCCAGAAAAATACATATTTAAATTTGAATAATGGTAACCGGGATAGACTGTGGAGCCAGTAAGCAAAAATTCTCAGAACAGTATTCAGGAAGCTCAGTGTGACACGAACCTGAGGGCGATTGGAAAACAGAAGAAAACTACTTGGTTTGAATATTCCAGTGGGTTTTCCTTCTTTGTCTTCTGTGCATATATGTCCTCTCTGTGAGTGCTACAGCAACAGAGATACATTTGACTAGGGCCATGTATGTATACATTTGACATAGGCACTGTGCTCTGGTATTGGGTCACTTTCTTCAGAGTTGGTTCTTCAGGTCAGAAGGTTTTTCTATCAGGTCCCTAAGGGTCGCTGCTGAGAGGATTAAACACTTCTTCTTTCTGCCCCTGCTCTCCAAATATGACAACTACCCTCTCTGTGATATTTGTAGCAAAAATTTTCCAATACAAGTGCCTGGCTTTCCTAGATGAGGCGAATGTTCTACCTAGGCTGAAGCAGACCCAGTTGCAGCAGGGCGGTTGCTGACATTCCTATCCTCTTCGGGCCTCATCCTACTTGGCAAATGATATTGGTGGATTAGAGTGTTTTCACCACTCTCAACGTTGCTCCTGCATCCCCTGTGACGTGCTTGAGGGTCTCAGCTCCAGATGAGAGATGGTGAATTGGTATTTGTGTGCGGATAAGGTGTACGGTGATCTACTTTGCAGCCACGCTGATAGCCTGGCAGTGAGGAGGAGGGCGAAAACAGAAGCTATGTATGATGAAAGGCAGAATGTCTGTCCTCCCAGGCCACTGTTGTAGTGGGAAAAACACCTCCACCTGGCAGAAGCCAACAGAAGAAGGACTGCAGCACAGCACTCCTAAGGTGACGCTGGCTTTTCCAAAGAAAGCTAAGTCGTATGTAGAAAGGTAAGAGTGGAGAGGAGTTTTCTTTGAAGATTAACATGTACAAGCCTGAACTTGTGAAGAGTAGGAAGAGTCAGAGCTGAAATCACCATGACAACTTTAAAGTGGAAGGTACCCGGCTAATGGGATGCAGCTCTCCTTAAAATTATGTTAACTATCTTCTTTCTAGAAGTGATTTACATTATACATTCAAGTTTACATTCAAATTACCATTTCATTAAATTATCTAAGCAATTAATTTACAAATGAAAATTAACATGATATTCTTACATGATCACAACAATCTAAGCAAATTATTTAAGGAAAATATATTTAAGGAAATATATTTAAGGAAAATGACTAGTCATCAATAATAATGAACTCAAAACTGCATGTGATTTTATCCCGCTGATGCCTGTCATATTTTTAGTCACAAATTCTGTTTGGAATATTTGAAAAACAAGTGACTAATATGCTAGGTTTAAAATAGATCCATCAAACTACTGGCGTATTACCAAAGAATTAAAAAAAAAAATGTATTGATAAAGGGAACATTTACCAACTCATCCATCCTCTTTTCAGTCTCAGCATGATAGTTTCTTGAGTTTAATTTTCACTCTTTTGGACACTCGCTAGCCCCTGGATTTCCTGGGGCTATGGAGAGATGCAGGCCATTTTCCTCAGTGCCTCTCTTTTTGGTTAGAAACTGACTAATACCTAACTATATTGACATATTTCCAAGAAGAGTTCCCAAGTGCAGTATGTTTCATGAACCACCGTAGAAGTGAAGTATGTTCACCAAGTCTGGGAAACATTTTTACTCCAGAATATGTCATTCATTCCTGGCCGTGAGCCTGCCTTCATAATAGCTTTCATTGCAATACATTTTATTAGACGTGTGTGTGTGTGTGTGTGTGTGTGTGTGTGTGCGCGCGCGCGCACGCACTCCCTCTGTCCCCTAGAAAAGCAGCAGGTCCCCCAATTGCACAGGCAACTCTCCAACTCCATCACCTCAAAGGTTTTTAAACCTTTTAAAATATGTAGATCTCTTAAATTTTTACTCCCACCATTTAGGAACTTTTTTTTTCCTACTGAACTTTCTAATGTTTTGTGTCGATGAAAAGTTCACTGGCATAATTTTTCTTTATTATTGTTTTTGTTATGTTTTTTTTTTCTTCTGAGAATGAAGAGTCCTGCGTGGTTCTGTGCTGTATAATTACTTCACATTCCAGGGGGCTTCGCTTGTTGTATTATGCTGCTTTTCATGCTCCCGGTTGGTCTTATTTCTTGTTACAGCTCTTACATTTCAATATTTTTTTTTTCTCAAAAGGCTATGAGGAATAATAGTGAAAATAGTAGAAAAACTGGCAAATGTACCCATGAGGCAGCAGTGAGGAAATTTAACTAAAATGGCTTCTCTGTTTTTAAGGGAGAAGTTGCCATCAGTGGTAACAGGAATCCCTATCAATATTTTGTTCAATCAGATGTTATATTGTTTGGTGTGTTTCATGCTCATGAACATAATTTAGTGTGGCTTTCTGTGTTATTTCATAAACCCAAGGCACTTTCTTCAATCTTCTCCCACGACAAATAGATTCCACATATCTTCTTTGCCTGAAGTTTGCATGAATTGAAGCAGCTTTTTCAATTAGTGTTTTCTCTAATTTTCCTTACCATTTAATAAAGCATATCGTAGCCTTGTCATTCAAAATCCTCGATGTTACTCTCCCTCTCTTGGGCAGGTATTCTTAGTAATAACCAGGAGGCTGTGTGATGAAAAAAAGTTATATCTGAGTAGGGGAGGGTTTATAATAACAGTGAGAATGGTGTATTTCTTTTTAATTATTTTTTTTTCTGTTTTATTCTCCATTTTAAATTTGGGGAGGATTCATTTCTAAATTGTCCCAGCTTAGTGGACACTCTCATGTTAGTCAGCTGGCCACATTCTAGGTACTGCTCTTGTTCCTTGTTCTGTATGCCCTGGATACCCTTAAAATTATTACAAGTTTAATTCTGGCACATACAATTTGAGAACCCCTCTTTTTTTGGCATATTCCTCTAAGTTGTTATGTAATTACATTCAAGAACTACTAATCAATATATTCTTTATATTACTTACTAAATTTTCTGACTACTCTGGCTTTACTTTTTATGTTTTGTTTAAATTTTATATAATTGTATCAATGAAAAATGCATCTCAATGTCATATTCTTTCAGAAAAAAATTAGGATGTGAGTCATTTGGGAGACTACAAGCATTTCCAACAGTGAATGAATAAATCATGACTGCCTCAAAAATATCAGAATATTTGTCAAAACTGTCAGGTATGCTCAATATGAACATGAAAAAGCTGAGTGACAACAGAAGAAGCCAGAGTTGAGAATATGAAGAAAAGACATTTGGGGATAGCCAGGCAGTCCCGTTCTCTGAAAGAGGGTGGATGATGCCAGTCCCTGCTTCAGAAGGCATGGACCTGGTCTACACAACTGTTGTCATTCCTTCTGTCCTGTCAGTTCCTTCCAAGTTTAACTGCTGCTGTCACTTGAAGGAGCAGAGCAAAGCCAAAGTCCTGGTTCAGAGTCTGAGAATTTTCTGATCCATTTGATGTCAGTTGGGCTATTCTAGTGTCCATCACATCTTCTGACACACAATGCTGTCCTAATTTGCAACAGCAATTTTGTTTTTCTTTATTACAGTTTATTCATTATATATACTGATTTTGAAGTCCTCAACTCCTCCCAGTTCCACCCCCCCTTGCCTTTATCCCCTTCTCCTAGTCCACTGAAAGGGGGAGAATCCTCCTCTGCCATCTGCCCGTAGCTTGTTAAGTCACAACAGAACTGCCTGGATACTCTTCCTCTGTGGCCTGGCAGGGCAGCATCATCAGGGGTGAGTGATCAAAGAGCAGGCAATCCAGTCCATGACAGAGGCAGCCCCTACTTCCCTTACTACTTGGGGACCCACATGGAGACTGAGCTGCCAATTGGATACATCTAAGCAGGGGGTCTATTTTCTCTCCATGCATGGTCCTTGGTTGATGCATCAGTCTCTGCAGGACCCCCTGCATTCAGGTTTTTTAACTTTGTTCCTCTCCATGTGTGACTCCTGTCTCCTCCATGTACTTCTACCCACCACGTCTTCTATAACACTCCCTGAGCTTTGCGGAAAATTTGGCTGTGAGTCTCAGCATCTGCTTTGCTCCCCTGTTGGATGGCTGGATCCTTTCAGAGGAACCTCTATAGTAGGCTCCCATCCTATTCCCTCTCTTCCACCACTTCTGGTGTCTATACTGTTTGCCATTCTGAATGAGATTTAAGTATTCTCGCTAGGGTCCTCCTTACTGTTTAGCTTCTTTAGGTCTGTAGAGTTTACTATGGCTATTCTATATTATATGGTTAATGTCTACTTCTAAGTACATATATACAATGTATGTCTTTCTGTTTCTGGGATGACTCACTCAGGATGATCTTTTCTAATTCCATCCATTTGCCTGCAAATTTCATGATTTCCTTGTTTTTAATAGCTGAGTAGTATAATCAACTTTATATGGAAAAATAAAACAAAACAAAAAACCAGAATAACTAAAACAATACTCTACAATAAAAGATCTTCTGGGCGTATATCCATCCCTGATCCCAAGTTGTACTATAGAGCTACAGTTATAAAAGCTGCATGGTACTGTCATAGAAACACAATGATGGAGCAATGGAATTGAATCAAAGACCCAGAAATAAACACACACACCTATGTATACCTGACTTTTGACAAAGATGCCATAACCACACAATTGAAAAAAGATAGCATCTTCAACAAATGGTGCTAGTCTAACTGGATGTTCTCATGTAGAAAAATGCAAATAGATCTATGTTTATCACCCTGAACAAAATTAAAGTCCAAGTGGATCAAAGACCTCACTATAAGACTAGACACACTAAATCTTTTGGAAGAAAAAGTGGGGAAGAGCCTCGAACTTGTTAGTACGGGAGACAACTTCCTGAAGAGAACACCAACATTTCAGGCCCTAAGATCAACAATTAATAAATGGGACCTCATGAAACTGAAAAGCTTCTGTAAAGCAAAGGACACCATCATCAAAACAAAACGACTGCCTACAGACTGGGAAAGGATCTTCACCAACCCTATATATGACAGAGGGCTATTATCCAGAATATATAAAGAACTCAAGAAGTTAAGCACCAGCAAACCAAATAATCCCATTAAAAATGGGGTACAGAGATAAGAAGAAAAATTCTCAACAGAGGAATATAGAATGGTGGAGAAACACTTAAAGAAATGCTCAACGTCCTTAATCATAGGGAAATGCAAATCAAAACAACTCTGAGATACCATTTTTACCCATCAGAATGGCTAAGATCAAAAATTCAAGTGACAACACATACTGGAGAGGATGTGGGGAAAGAGGAACCCTCCTCCATTCCCCGTGGGAGGACAAACTTGTATAACTACTTTGGAAATCATCTGGTGCTTTCTTAGAAAATTGGGAATAGCACTACCTCAAGATCCAGCTGTACCACTCAAGGGCATATATCCAAATGATACCCCACCATTCAACAAGGACATTTGCTCAGCTATGTTCATAGCAGCTTTATTTGTGATAACCAGAATCTGGAAATAACACAGATGTCCCTCCATGGAGGAATGGATGCAACAGCAACTTTAAAATGTTGTAGATATACCCTAAATGCAGAAAAGAGACAGTGAGAGGTTGTGGTGTTTAATCCCCCAAGGCCTTGGTATGGAATTTAGAGGAAGCCACTGATGCTTGTTCAAATATGTAATAGAGGCCTGGGACTACTATTAGACTTGTCATAAGCTTTGTGCTATAGCAAGAAAAACTCTTCAGGGAATATATCTCTCTTTTTAATAATATTTTTATTTGTTCTATGAAAATCTTATACATTTATCCATTCTATTTTGATATATCTTTCTACTTTTACCTCCCCTGATTATCTTACACTCCATTTCTCTCTTAACTTTATGTCTTTTTCCTCTTGTTGTCGTTAATAACCTTGAATCAAATTAATGCCGTCATTACATGCTGTACTTGAGAATGAGGCCACCCACTGGCACCCAGGTCATCTTCATTCCAGTGGCCACATCCCTGAAGGAGAATGACTCTCCCCTCGGCAGCCGTCACCTGGCAAGAGCTCTTCCACCAAAGCGTGAGGATGAGGAGTACCCCACACCAATTCTACAGTTGTGAACCGTTGCTTTCTTGCATTTTTTATACAGGTCACACGTCACCACAGCTACTGTGAGTTGACATTCATAACACCTACGTCATACCTAACTGTCCTCCTCATCTTCCAGCTAGTACATTATTTCTGCTTCCCCATTGATGATGAATAGAAGGAGGTTGACAGAGATGACTCATCCACAGCCAAGCACTCACAGCTACTTACATTCATATGATACATTTTAATCGTGTCCATCTACCTTTACCTCCATCCACTTCCTTGTATTGTTCCCTGCGCCACATCTCTCCCAGGTTTTTTTCCCCTTCTTCGTTGTTATGCATCACCCCTGAATCCAATGCTGCTAATATATGCAGGAGAGGAGCTGTGAGTCTCTGCATGAACCATTACTCACTTCATCAAAGGGGTTTCTCTGGCCAAAGTTGAGAGGGGAAGTAGTGCGTATCTATAGATAAACACGTAAATAGTTAAGTGGCAGTTTTTCAGCATTATCATTTACCTACACAAAAATGGTAGGCTTTCTCTAGGGCCTGTGATCTCAGCCATGGTCTTTTGATCAGGTTTGTGATATCGGCCATGAAATCTCTCCTGTGGAGCAGGTCTCCTATCCAGTCATAGACTGGCTGGTTACCCACACAACCAGCATGCCACAGTTACCTCAGTGTTCTTTGCCCTCCGTCTAAACAACTGATTAATTGTACCCTATAGGATGAGACATGTCCTGAATGGCTTTTAAGAGTTTAACAAGGAAAAACACACAGAGAGAATGTGACCTGATACTAGGAAATGATTTCCGGTAGCCATGGCTGTTGAAATAATAAACAGAGTGTCTTGCTAAGTAGTTGCTAAGGTCACAATAGATGCACTAAGAGCTCTTTTGGCAGGGTTGCTCTAAAAGGCTGATACTAATTATACCATCAAAGCATCAAAAACAACCCCAGAAGCTACTTGACACATACTTTCTCTATTTTTTTTTTACTGTGCTTTTCAATGATAGTATTGTGTCAAATGTTTTCATAGAGGACAAAACTGAAGCTCAAAAATGTTTAGAATCTTGAAAGAAGTCTCTGGCAAGGTTGGTGATTGTTTCTGGCCTTCATGGAAACAAAGCCCAAGATGAAAAGAATCACTTCCTCTTGAGGGTTCCAGTGAATGTCAAGGCTAGCTTTACTCCTCGTTTCCTTTCTGTGTTTGGATGCTGGCCCTTAAGTATCTAGTTGTGCCTCTGTGATCTGTAATTTCCTTCCAACTCTAACCTCCCATCATTTTAAACCAGTGTTCCTTATAACATGCATATTAGAATATAAGGCACAGGAAATTCCACCCTCCTGGAGGAAGGACACACTCAATGGTCAAACAAGTTTGCTTAGTATAAAATATAGTCTAATATATATTTCTTTGAAAAATCCATAAAAAGCCTGTGTATTAGACCTCTGCAGCAAATAAAGGCATCTGAATGCATGTTGCCAGCACAAATTATGAGCATCCTATAACCTGTGTTTGGAAGACAATGAAAGAGTAAGTCTGTCTGACTTTGTGTCGTGCTCCTTTTAAAGTGACTGGACTAGTTAAAGTTGTACCAGCACTATAATGTAGTAATGCTTTTCTTTCCACACAGCCAACTCTGGCTTTAGCGATCACTTCCTTTTAGCCTCTAGAAATTACTGCCCATAGACCAGTCAGCCAGAAGTTAGAGATCAAGGACTGTACCAAGTCCCAAAACAGTTTATTAAGTTCCGTATAAGCGACTGCTGTGCTACTAGAAGGATCTTCCACAAGTTTCTCATTGCATAGCATAAAGTGAGTAGTGGGCCTTTAACTCTCATACCCCGCACACAGTCTTCTACTCCATAAATGAGCATAAGCATACCAAGAATTGGCATGTATAAAAACAGAAAGTTCAGAGGGCATTATTAAGATACTAAGTATAAAAAATAATAAATGATGGGAAGAGCAGTTACTGAAACCCTTGTAAAGTTTACTGTAACCCTGCTGCTATTATAAACAGTATGTGAGAGAGAGAGACTCACTTAGTCTTCCCAAGCCCTTGTAAACTTGAAGCCATTATACAGGTAATAACACGGCCGTCCAGGTAGGTGAATACTGGATCTCAAAGCCAAATGAGAGGTGAAGAGATAGCCTAAAGAAGGAGGAGTGTAAGGTAGAAGAACTGGTTTGTTAAGGTAAGTGATTTGACTCCATCCTTGCCACAACAAAAGGGAAAAGGATACTTGCCTTTAAAAAAAAAAAAAAAGCCCTTAGTGTATATTTCCCTAGCAATGAATTACTTGCCTGTATTGAGTATGAGATTAGATCCTTTGGGAATGTTCTCAGTGGCCTACAGTAGCTGAACAGAAGGAATTGCCCTGAGACTGTTGACCTAATGCTACGTGTCCCATGGACCACAGAGGAAATGTATTCAAGAAAAGTCAATATGAAGTTGTTTAAAAAAATTTTTTTTTGGAGGTTTCTATCCAAAAGCGCAAGTTATTATGCTATGAAGAGCTGAAGAGAATCAAGCTGAGCCAGAAGAATGGCTCAAATATACTGATCTATGTACACTAGATGTGGGGAGCTGCCAACACAAGCAGGTCAGACTTTCAGGAAACCAATATCATGCATGCATTGGCAACTGAAATTGATGTGGACCAGTGAGGGCATATAAAACACATGGCACTAAAGGCACTCAGCCTTGCAGTGTCTGACCCTAAGGATACTGCCAGTGTTTTGTACATCACAGAATAAAAAAGAAATCCAGAAAACCAGATTGGGATGGCACTATTGTTGAAAAGCCAACCAATGAAACATGCAACAAAGTCGTAGCCTAGAAAGGACATTTTCTTTTGGTTTACTTTTAGCACAACTCCTCCAGTGCTTTTTGTTTTTTGTTTCTACAAAGAGCCTGGGTTTTTTGTTTTGTTTTGTTTTGTTTTTGTTTTTATTTCACTACTATACAAAGGAAGTGTATTTACACGAAGGAAAAATGTTAATTATCTGACTCCTAACGAGAATTTGCACAGCTAACCCTACAAAGTAGAACCTACCCATAGATTGCAATGTTGAGTTTCCACCCAGGGATCAGAGCACTGAGCTGTTAATGATATGTCAAGCCCTCTCTGCCTCTTTGGTCCAGTCTCTCCAGATGCAAAAGTTTTGGCAAGAGTATCTGGTTGGCCTAGATGAAGTGACATGACTGCACCCTATTATAGAGTTCACGTTAACAGAATTTCTCACACATATAGAGCGGGAGGTGTGACACTCTTTCATAATACCTACACATTGATAGGCTTTTAAGGAAAAAGGTTAATGTACTTGAAAAAAATAAAATGTCTGGCCCCATCTGCGGTATCATAGACAGAAGTACCTAAAGGGTTAGACCCAAAATGCAATGGTATTTTGGTTCCTTTTGTTAATTTAATACCATTATTAATACCATTAGTATTCAGGGGTTTCCAAGGTCTTGGATAATTTTGTGCTTTGTTCATAAATATGTAAAAAATAATTGAGAAAGGAAAATAAGTTTAAAATTAAAAGTCATAAAATCTTTTTGTTTTTTTTAATGGAAGCAACAGTCCGTAACAAAGAAGGCAGAAATGCAGAGGAAATTCAAAAGTGTTATGCTAAGCACAACACAAGGGCATGTAAAGTGCAAGACAAGGAGAAATTTTATGGAGCAGTCACTTTGGATATATTTTAAGACTTTATTGATGCTATAAAGTTCAGACTCTATAAACATGGATTCTTTGTCAAAACTAGGCCATCAAATGAAAAAAAAAAGGATCTATATGTAAAAGAAAAAAGCATATGTAAACCAGTTGAAATTCTAGAAAATCAAAATCAATTGGGATACAATGAAAAATTCTCAACATATTTTTAAAAGTTATACCGTTTTGAGATAAAGCATGACTTCAAAACATGTATGTTCTTTCGTCCCGTGTCACTTTTCTCTTCCCTTTTCTCTCTTGGCACGGTTTTGTCCATTAGAGCAGACTCTCTTTTGTTTATGCTCATTGCAAAATCCAAATAAGGTCTTCCTTCTTTTCTACTTTCAGTTTTCTCATCAAGCGTCCCCAAAATCAACATTTTTAACCCAGATATCATCCTTGGCACGAAACCTTATTTAACCATCTCTATTTGCTTTGCATTTACTAATACATAAACTAAAATTCCCCAAAACAGAGAATACCATGTCTAAAATCCCTTTGTCTCATTTGTTTCCTGGTTTCAACATAGTGGCCATTTGTACAGTTGTCCAAGACAGGACCCTAGGAATGCTCTTGACTCCCTACATAAGTCAGGTCACCATCAAATCCTTTCAGGTACAGCTCTAAGCATTTCCTTAAGGTGTCTCCACTTGTCTGTTCCCCATGACCATGGCTCATATTCTCATCACTTCAGAGCATCACAACAGTGTCCTTGCTGCCTTTCTTGATACTAGAGTAATTTTCTAATACTCAGACCTAGTAACCTTGATTCTCTGCTCCAATATCTTTCATCATCTTCTCTGTAAAATTTGTCATAGGCTATGGAATCATATGGTTCCTATCCATCCTGAAAGTCACCTCACCATCTCCTTCCTGGGAAATTAGATGTCTCAAAGTTCTCCCGCAGTCATATTTGTTCCGGTCTCCATGTCTTTGTACCTGGCTCTTGTGCCATCAATCTTCTAGAATTTCCTCAAACACTCTCTGTTCATCTTCAGCCTTTAGGGTGCTTTGTGTTCTGTGCCATATAGTACTCTCCACTGTAATTTTATAATTATAATAACTTCATTGACAATTGGTCTTACTGTTAGAGTTTTCAATCTTAGTTTATTGTAACTGTTGGGCATTTGGTGAGTCTTGGCTATATAGTTACATTTACATGCAATTCAGTATCATGTTTATATAAATATTTCTGTTTAAAGTATCAAACTTTAGCTGGGATTCTGTTTAAAGGATCAAACTAATGCTTGTAATCCAGTATTTAGGGATTTGAAGCAAGAAAAGCATGAACTGGAGGTCAACCTAGGCAACATAGTAATACCATGCCTTGAAGAAATACCATATTCTGGTGTTCATTATTTCAGTGAATGATGCCTTTCTAGCTAGTTGCCCAAAGTAGAATGCCAACAGGCAGTATTAAAATACCTTTTTATCTCTCACTTCAGTCTCATTTCATCATCAAGCCCAATCAACCTTCTATTCAAATGTTTAAGTTCTCCCATTTCTCATCAGTTGCACAGCCATCTTAGTTTTGATGTTTCTATCTAGATGGGTGCAGTGGTATCAGAAATGCCTTCAGTGTAGCCTAGGTGTCTCCATACCAAGTTTCACATTGCATCCAGTTTTTTGTTTTGTTTTGTTTTTTCCCCCACAATTTAAAGCTATTCTCATTTCTTCCTTTGACACTCATTGTTTACACACACACACACACACACACACACACACACACACACACAGATGAACTGCATTTATTATTAAAAACCAGTAAAATTGGTTGTACTCTTGAGACAGAGACAATGGGGGTTATCTGAATTTTCATCAATGTATGAACCCATAAATATGGTGAGAATACCTGACATGTTACACAGTAGTCAAGAGTGTGAGTTTACTTCAAGAGCACAGTAAAAAAACTAAACTGGATTATAGAGCAATGTGCTTTATGTGGTTTCACATACAAAGCATAAAAAACAAATGGCATCATCAAGAATATATTGAAACATAAAGATGCATTTTGTTCTCTTCCTGATTCTCCTTCCCTGCTTTATTTTTCAACTTAGTATTCCATATCTAACAAATGTATGCTTCTTGTCATCAGTTCTCTTCGTTATAAATGCATGCTACACAATGGGTTTATATGTTTTCTTCAAGGCTGTTTCCCAGTTCTTAGAGTACTATATTGTACATAGAAAGTGCCTGGTGGATATTTGCTTAATGACTGAGTTTTCTTTCATTATGATATTTGTTGATATGTCAGCAATGATAACTCAAGTGTAGATATAAAAGGTAATCAATAAATTAACCTTTTATACAAATCAACAATGAAAGGAATACAAAAAATACTTTTCCAAATTCACACACACAAAATTACAGTCCTACTTCTTATCTGTCTCTGGAAACTCATTTCTCCCGATGCCCCACACTGTCTACTCATATATCAAAGCTTCACGCTCATATAGAGGACCACAGTGTATGCCCCAAGGACTAGAGTCTGTTCTCTTCTCCCCAGATTCTTGGCCAAATTAAAACCAACTCACCTTTATAAGTAGTGAGGGCACTTCTTCACGACTTACTTGAGACTTCTGTAGCGTACCGCACTGCCGTGGAAGCCTGTACCTCCTTTGCAGGATACTCAAAGGTCTACATTAACATTTGTGCGTTTGGATTTTCTTTCTTGTCTTTTACCACTGACACAGCAGCTCTATAAGATCAGGCACTATTATTTCTAACTTTGTAGTTTATGATCATTCTGACAGCTGACAAAATACCAAACATAACTGATATCCAATAGAAATTAGTCTTTTTGAATGAGTAGTTTTAGCCATTTGTATCCTTTAAGAAATACAACCTACTCTTAAATCAAGAAAGCCTCACTCTGCGTTATGAAGTACCCTTCAAGGTCATCCTTCTTTCAATGTGGTTATTTGTTTCCTGGGCCTTGATAAAGCTTGCACGTGGCAGTCATCGTACAGAGCCAGAAAATAAAAAATGGCTTTGCCTAAAGAAAGCCTGTATTCGAGTGTCTTTTATTATTTGTTGCTTTAAAAACAAAATCGCCATAATAAAGTTAATTATAAGCCAGAAAATCAGTAATTCCTTTACGTAGAGGCTAGGCTTGTGCCTTGTTCAGCTCAGAAGTCTACAAAGCATTTAGCACTTTTCATTATCAGTTTTCTTGAACTTCTCAGCACTTCTGGCACTTAGTGGGAAAAGTACAGAAAGACTTTGATGACTAAATGAATGAACGCCCACACCCGCGAATGTGTGCCAGAAATTACCGATTGTGCTAGAATCTGATCTTTCAAAGTCGATGAGCTAGCTTTGATCACAGTGCTCTGAAAGTCGCCATTAGCTTTGCTCATTGTTGTAATTCTTGTGTGATCAGTTAATTACAACACCTTTCCCACAGCTGACAGCAAAAAATGAATGAAATCCAGTGGGGTCTGTGTAATAAGACTGGTTTCCTTTTACCCTGATGTTCTAGATAAAATGTAGTCTTACTTTTTCTAACAACTCATTTAATGGAAAAAGCATTTTCCCTATAAACAACCATAACAAGAAGAAGAAGAAGAAGAAGGAGAAGAAGAAGAAGAAGAAGAAGAAGAAGAAGAAGAAGAAGAAGAAGAAGACAGAGAGGGAGAGGGAAAACGAGAGGGAGAGGGAGAGGGAGATGAAGAAGAAGAAGAAGAAGAAGAAGAAGAAGAAGAAGAAGAAGAAGAAGAAGAAGAAGAAGAAGAAGAAGAAGAAGAAGAAGAAGAAGACAGAGAGGGAGAGGGAGAGGGAGAGGGAGAGGGAGAGGGAGAGGGAAAACGAGAGGGAGAGGGAGAGGGAAAACGAGAGGGAGAGGAAAAACGAGAGGGAGAGGGAGAGGGAGAGGGAGATGAAGAAGAAGAAGAAGAAGAAGAAGAAGAAGAAGAAGAAGAAGAAGAAGAAGAAGAAGAAGAAGAAGAAGAAGAAGACATGGGTGGGCAGGTTTTTTTCCCCATTTCACATAATTAAATACATGGCTCTTTTGTAGTGTGACCATTTGTCACTTTGCCTATATTTCCTGTGTCTTCCCTTTGTTTTATTTTCATGATAATGTACTCGGAGTGAAAACAAACAAACAAATAAAAGACTGCCCTTAAATATAAAGAACACAGCAGACTTGAACATAGGACGAAATCAAACATCCCCCAAGTCTTAGCTTCAAAGCATCCAGGACAAGACATCATCCAAGAGCAGAAGAAAAGTATAAACTATCACCTGGGAGTTTACATATATGGACAGGAAGGAGTGAAAAAGAAAGAACACTGTCTTCTTCCCAGATTTGGGTGAAAAAAATTGAAGTAAAAGAAACGGCCTCTTTTTTTAATATACATTTTTATTTATTAGTTTATTCACTTTGTATCCCAGATGTAGCCCCACTCTCATCCCCTCTCAATCCCACCCTCCCTCCCTCTTTTCTTCCCCTGTCCCTTCCCCAGCCCACTGATAGGAAAGGACCTCTTCCCCTTCCTTCTGACCCTAGCCTTCTTAAGACAGTCAGGCACCCGACCTTTCTGTGGACAGTTTACAGGCATCACCCAGCCTGCGGCATCAGTTACACAAAAAAGCTGTTTAGACTGTGTGCCCTGTGCACTGCGTGCAAATGAAAACCATCTCAATGACACACACATCACCCACGGTCAGCGTTCTCAGAAAATACAGTTTCCTCTTGTTTGTCTCAACGCAAACACTTCAAATTCTGTTACTATGTCTCATATGTTACTTTGCAAAGGTTAGGCTTCTTTGCTTTGTGTGAATAATAGTGATTTATTTTTAAATCCTCCTCCAAAACATTCAGCTGCCGAAATATTTCAAAGTTCAGCAACTGCTCTGGCCTTCTTGGGAAAGGCCGTTTCCGTGCTCTGTGAAGATGTTCCCACACGCCGAGAGGAAAGGGAAGTTTTGTAACATTCCACAGTAAGCATTGTATTCTAACATGAGGCAGACATGGATTCTACTCTTCATTGAAGTGTTCAGCACGCTCCTTCTCTGAAGGTGGCTCTCAGACAGAAGGCTAAGAATATTTGGGGAAGAAAAATAAGTTCTGAGAATGGTTGCCAAATGACCCACATCTTGAAATCATTGAGATGATTAAAAGGAGTATTTACTTTATTGAAATACACTTTGTATTTACTTCAAATTCTGAGTGATGAATGAATCCCTTGCAAGGATATATGTGTGCTTGTGTACATGTGTGTGTTTGTGTACCTGTATATGTACATGTGTATGTATTTACATATATGTGTGTATCTCTGCATATATGTAGCATTTGATTTTGATTTTGACAAATTGATATGCTAACATAGTTAAAGAGTTAAGTAGCACACAGAAGGTCTACAGTTAGACCTTCTAATGATACAAGGTAGTGGTGTCCTATTAGATTTCCCACCAACACACTTTCCCCTCTGAGATAATCACTTCAGAGCAATTCAGTCTGAGACAGAACTATGTAACAGTAAGTCCTCATACTTTAGTGACACATCAATCGTAGACAACACACTTGATTCCTAATCTAACCTTTAGTCTGGGGAACAGGCCAGCTTCCTTCCCAATTTACAAATATCTCTTCTTGTGAGTAATTTTGATTGCATTCAGTTTATCCCTGATTCATCATACGCTCATGTAAATATTACTCCTGCTAAAAGTAGTATGATTTATGTGTCCTTTTATCCCATGAATTACTAGTTGCCTCAGTTGTTTTTTCTATTTGTTTAATTTTTTTAAATAATATCTTACTAAATTTCTCCCCGTGCCAATTTTATAAAATGTTAGTATTTGCTTCACAAACACAAAAATTAAGTTGTATAAAATACCTTTCCTTTTCTTGCTTAAATATGAAAATCATTATCTTATATCATATTGCTTTCATTTCATTTCTATATTTGAAAATAATTTAAGAACTATGTGGGCCCTAGATTTCTGCTTCTTGTTTTCTGGTAAGTTTAGTTAAATCTCTCCCATTTTTGTGCTTGTAAAAATGTTTTTTTCATCCTTGTTTCACTATTTTTTAATCTATTTTTTCTAATTCTTCAAAGAATTTTATTTTTATTTTCATTCTTTATATACATTACATTCCAAATGCAGTTTTCCCTACCTCCAGTCTTCTCAGTCCCTCATCCCTACCTCCCCTCTACCCTAGATCCACTCCTCCTTCATTTCCATTCATAAACAAAATTTTAAAAAAGCACAGGCTTCCCAGGAATATTAACTGAACACAGCATAACAAGTTACAGTAAGACTAGGCACAAATTATTATATCAAAGGCTGGAGAAGGTGACTCCTTAGGAGAAAAAAAGTCCCAAGCATAGGCAAAAGAGTCAGAGGAACTCCCACTGTTTTCTGATTCTTTACTCATTAATTGAAAACAAACAAACAAACAACCCAAAACACTCTAATATGTTGTCACCAGGGCCATAGAGATAAGAAAGGGGATACAAATGTGCTTATTTTACCGTGCATTATCTTAGTAGATTTAGAAGATTAAGACAACATTTTTTGAAGGAATTTCTGAGGTATTTACAAAATGAAACCAAATTCCACTGGCCTTCACAAAAGCTAATATATATATTTTAAATGATCATGTCTCTAGAAAAGAAAAGTGAGGGTGGCAAGGTGGGCATGAAAGCATTCTGCTCAAAGGCTTCTCACTTCTTTTCTCAAGTTCCCTCAGTTCCCGTGCAGGAAAAGGTGGAAGTGCCAGTGTGTAGGATTTCCCAGGGAACTATGTTACTTAGAGACTAGATGTCCCGTGACATCCTTAGGAGTGACAATGGAGCAGAGGGTCTCATCCTCCCAAGGGCCCTGAATAACCTGACAAGGCCAGGCATCTCTCCTTTAAGCTGGACCAGGGAAGGATTCACACAGGAAATCATGAGGGAACACAAGAACTGAATACAGGGGGAAAAAAAAAACCTGTTAGACAAGGCACACTGTAGAAATCTTCCCGAAGTCAAAGGTCCCAGATAACTACCCCTAAATTCACAGGTAAGGGCTGCTTTCTTACAGGAGAGAAAACTGAAAGGTGGCTTAGTTGGAATCACTTTTTAACTTTGAAAAAATATTCCCGGCTTCATAAAAATCGTATGTTAGGGCTAGAAAGAAGGATCAGTGGCGAAGCACTTGCTACACTCACAGAGGACCCCAGTTAAGTTCCCAGCACCCTGTACCTCTAGTTTTAGGGATCCGGTACACACAAACATATCCATAATAAAAGTCTTAGGAGTGTATATATTTGTCTATTTTACTCATTCTTGACTTTCTCAGAGCTCTAAGATCTGGATATTTGAAGTAAACTCTCAGGACACGGAGGAGAGATAGAGTGGGCATCATCCCAGTGAAGTAGAAAAGGGCTTAGAAAGCAAGCACAGGAAGAATCTGGAAAGTCAATATATTATACTTAACAGGCTAAAGTTGCAAACAGCTTCATAAAAGCCGCTGATGTTATTATTGAAAGAACACAATATGAGACCCCTCTATTTAAAAATTTACCTGTAACTGTGTGCAAAGAGGCAAGAGTAGGGAGGAAATGAGGGTGATGGGTGTGAATGTAAGTGCAATGCCTGCAGGTACCAGCAGGGGGCGTGTGAACATCTGGAATTGGAGCCCCAGAAAATAGGAAGCTGCCCAGGGTGGGTGCTGAGAACGGAACTCCTAGTCACTTTTAATGGCTGAGCCACCTTGCCGGGAGCCCCCTCCGTTTTTTTAACTTTTTATTGACCGATATTTCAAGTCAGGCACCCTAGTCCCACTCATTTCCCTGTCCCTACATATCTACCCTTCACCCTTGCAACTAACCCACCACCATACCAACACACACACACACACACACACACACACACACACACACACACAGAAAAAAATCTCACCCGGAAGCTATGGTATGTCACAGCGTGTCTCACAATATACCCTTTTGCCCAAATAGCTTTCCTTGAAAATGTTCATTGCAATGAGTCATCGGTTTGGCTCTAGTCCTCCGGCTTCCGCTGCTCTGTGAATACCCTGCCCTCACCGGAACTCTTCTCAGATACCCTGTTGTTGCCCGGTGTCGTGGTGATACTCCAGCTTTGGCTCTGTAGGTCAGGCCCCTTCACGAGCTCCAGCAGTTCGTAGAAAGGGTGTTGGGATGGGCCAACTCAAAGCCCTGGATCTGGGCCTGGGTGGTAGCTGAGCTAGTCAACTCCTCAGCTCTCCTTTGTCCCTGTTGCCAGGACCGGGGTTCTCTCACTGTGTCCCGGCAAGGGGTGGGGCCAGCCCTTTTTTCTCCCTTGTGGTTGGAGTTGGCTCTCCTGCACCAATGCTACCCGAGCCAGCTTTCCCATGCAGTAGCTCAGCAAAATGCTGGGACATCAACATGGCCTAAGACCAAGGACGTCACAGGCCTCAAACACCAACATGACTGCAATAGGACCATGAGCCTTGGCCCCTGCAGCAGCTTGGGCCCGAATGTTACTATGACCTCAGATGGCAGCACAGGCTATTCAGGTAAGCATATAACCCTGGAGCCATACCACTCTCAGACATCAACATGGTCTCAGATAGCAGCCCAGACTACTGACACCCAGATAGCCTTCAGTAGCAACAGGACCACAGACATTAGCCCAGAGTTCATCTGCCTTAAGGCCATGGACCCAGACAAGGCCCTTGACAATAAGCCTCCGCCGGGATCTATCCTCATGGTCCCAGCTGGTGGAGCAGGCTCCTCCTATCCACCTCATCCACCTCTGTCCACAGTGTGAGAACCAGTTACCTCACTTCCTCTCCCATCCCTCCACAGCACGCTCCCTCTTTCTCATCTCTCCATCAAATATTTGCTCGTTATAGTGGCGTCCTCTCTTCCAGCTCCCCTGGGACCACGGGGAAAGGGTAGGTACTTGGATATGTGCCCTCATGCCACCTTAAAAAATAAATACAGGATGTAGAAATGATTCTAAAAGGAAAATGTTCCCTAAGATAGAAGAGTACATAGAGTTAGGAAATCAAATGTTGTACATACATTGAAAAAATTCAATATTTTTATTTGAACAGATTTTAGTGCTCCAATCAAGACTGTATCTTGGGAATACACGCAAACTGGTATTTTAGAGCTTTTGTTTCATATATAATATTCTGAACAGAATTGTGCAGCACAGGCTTCCTTTAGAGTTTAGACCTCTTCCGAGGCCAAGCTGCAAACCCATGGATTCAATGCCTTTCCAACTTCTCCCACAGGCACTCTTCTTGGTATGCATGAATGTAATTCATGATCTCCCTGCTAACTCCTCCTGGGGTACTCTCCTGTCTGCAGGAGTCCTTCTTTCCCAAGACAGGATGAATGTTCTGGCTTTGACCTCATTCTCCTTTACTACAAATAACAAATAGTCTCGAATTACTCTTTTGTAGGGTATTCCTCAAATATGTCCACTGTTTCTAATCTCATTCCCAACAGTTTACCTTATGTTAGATATTAGGGCCTTTGTTCAACAATGCAGCACTCTCTAAAGGGTTTCCTAGGTTCTTTCTTTACATGGTAACGCAATGACCTCTCTACACTAATAATGATTTTCACATCCTTGCTTAGAATTTCCCCAGGCAATTTCCAAGCTTAAGAATGAAATTCAACTTTCTTAATAAGGTTAACTTGGCTGGGTGTCCCTTCAGTGCCATGCCCAGTCCTCTGCCCCCTTCCCTTTAGATTCCAAGTTTAATCTTCCACATGTATGTGGATAGCACATGACCTTTCTCAACAAATAATTTTCCACCCAATATGACTCTTCTCACAAAACAGCACCTGCTTTCCCAAGCTAACCCCTGTCCCAAACTGCCTGGTACCCTCTCAGAGCTCCCTATGCTAAACCCCTGGAGCTCCACCCCATTCTTGGCTGCAAGTCCCATCATATGTGTCCATCAGCTACTGGGCAGAGCCTCCCAGAGGACAGTCATGTTAGGCTCCTGTCTGCAAGCAGAGCAGAGCATCATTAACAGTGTCAGGGGCTGGCTCTCTACAGTGAGTTGAGTCTCAGGTTGGGGCCAGTCATTGGTTGGGCATTTCCTCAATCTCTGTCCCCTCTTTATACTTGTACTTTTTGCAGGCAGAGTAATTTTTGGATCAAAGGTTTTGTGAGTGGTTGTTGTTCCCCTCCCTCCACTAGGAGTCCTGCCTGGCTAGAAGGTGCTCATTTCAGTCTCCATTTCCCTCTGTTCTCCACCCCCTGCTAGGACTCACAGCTAGGGTGACACCTGTCTCCTCCCAGGAGCCTACCCTGTTGTAGGCCTCCAGATGTCAAGGAGATGCCCCCCTCAGTTTCCCTACTCCCAGCACCTCTCAACTCCCACCCTTATATTCCCCACATCTGATCTCCACCCTCCTCTCCCTTCCCATTCCATCTCCTACCCAGTTTTCTCTCTTCATCCACCTCTGATGTCTGTTCTATTTCCCTTTTCTCAGTAACAACCCAGCAGCCTCCCTTGGGCCCTCCTTGTTAGCTCCTACTCATCTTCCCTGGATCTGTGGATTATGGTTATCCTGTACTATAGGTCTAATACCTGCTTCTAAGTGAGTGCATACCATGTGGGTCTTTCTGGGTCTCGATTACCTCACTCAGGATGATCTTTTCTGCTTCCATCTATTTGCCTGCAGATTTCATTATTTCCTTGTTTTTAATAGCTGAGCAGTATTCCATTAAAACACCCACATTTCTGAACCAACTAGTTTAATAGAGACTGCATTTCTCTGGGCTAGCTTTCACTTTGCTATTGTGTGTACCTGTGTGAGACTTCAGTGAGGATTTTTACACTGGAGGACAGAGAGTCCAGAGACAACTCAAGACAACTTACTTCTGTTAAGTAAGAAGAGAGGTGTCAGTTCATTATCTTCCTAATTTGGACATCCCAATAGCTTTATAAAAGAATGTTACACATCACTTACAGAATGGATTTAAAACTTCAGGGGATTGAAGTTGGAAATTGATGATGCAAGAGCCTTAGGTCACAGGTGAGGCTAATGAATGTGGCACAGAACTCAAAAGGTCTAAGTCCTGGATTTTAGCCTGAGCTTGTCTATTTCCGGCTCTAAGAGCTCTGTTTGTTCTGGACTCACAGTAATTACTATTTACATTATATTGGTGGCAGTAGATTAATGTGCCTCCTTTGTTGTCCTTAGCATCTACCACTGCACTGACAGCTGGCACCTAAACAAAGCCAGACCATACTTCATCCAGGAGCTTCAGCGCTCTTCTCTACTACCTTAACCTCCCTGGTGCATATCTGGCCTCAGTCTGTCCTCCACTCCTTCTCATTTCTTCCTTTCCAATTTCCTTCAGTTAAAGCCTTACTGCTGAGTCTCAATAATGGGCATGTATCTCTATCTCTAGCTATAAACTACCAAAGGAAGCCTAAATTACAAGGGTGCCCTGCTATTCATTTTATCCTGTTCAAGGGCACCATCTCTGATCCCTCACTCTTCTCAAAAGCTTCTCAGTGTGTCTCACCTGTTTCTCTAGATATCAACCAACATGCTCAGGATCTCTGGGTATCCTTTGTTTTTTGTTGTTGTGTTGTTGTTTTTTATCCATTATTAAGCTTTATGAACCATATCATTGGCTCCTCTACTCATATGCCTTACTTCCCAATGAATTTTGGTACTATATAGTAAATAAAAATCAAAGTATTCTTATGATAACACATAATACTAATGTAAGTCTAACATGTACTCATGTTTCGCATTAACTGAGCGAGTTCTGGCATTCTAAGCCGAATTCACACTCAGTATTAAGATCACCCAAATTTCTTCAGCTCCCTCTGTACCAGGGCTCAAACCCAGAAGCACTTCACTTTTTAAAAGCAGTAATTAAACTTGTTAGATGAGAGAGTAAACAGAAATCTTCACACAGTCTAAAAAGATAGATAATTTCAGAAAACAGTACGATTTCTCGAACCTAATTTTATACTAAAATCAAACACTACTTTAAATTCAGGTACAATTAAATATTTGCCTTTCCACGGGTTATATATAGTTTCCCATTAAGATGATTTGTTTTTACTCCGACTCCAAGGATGGTGCCAGGTTGATAAGGATTCTGAAAAAAAAAAAATGTAAAATCTCTACTCAAATTGGGTAGCACGGGATAGAAGAGAGCAAGAAAATTTTGTGGAATATGAGGACATAACTTACAAAAGGATAAGTTTATGTCTGAGCTGTGTAATTTGTCCTGAAGACTGATGACAAAGCAGAGTTATAAGTCCCAACGAGGAGCCCTAGGTAGCCAGAGAGATAAATAAAGAGAGTTAAGTATGAAGATTTCATACCCCTGTTCTATCACTAAAGCCAGGAGCTCCCAAACATCTGTGATCGTGTTACAAATTCATTATCAATCACCTACTTATTTCAAGCCTGTGAACCTGGCCTTTTGTAGTTAAAATTGAACTTTTTTTTTTTTTTTAATCTTCAACAAGAGTGCTATCCTAAACCAACACTGCAGAACCATGGTTTCACACATTTATTTACTCTGCAACTGTAATGGCTGGAATAGAACTAAAGTTCTCCAACTCGTCAACTGGTGGAGAAGCTGGAGGGCTAGCCAAGAAGAACATTAAAATTTCAAAGACCATGATGCAAAAATCTGCCTTTGCTTACCCTGAGTAAGTACCATCTGCTTCCATTGTGTGCTCAGAGACATCAAACCCAAGTGATAACTTCCGGAATCTCTCTTATGTGACAAAGGTCAGCTTTCTTTCCTTTTTTTTTAATTAAATTTTTATTTTTCTAATATTAGTTACAGTTTATTAACATTGTATCCCATCTATAGCCTGCTCCCTCATTCCCTCCCAATCCCACTCTCCTCCCTCATCTTCTCCCTGCTCCTTTTCAAGTCCACTGAGACTTTTCAAGTCTCCCTGCCCCTTTTCAAGTCAAGGTCCTCCTCCCCTTCCGTCTGACCCTAGCTTATCAGGTTTCTTCAGGAGTGGCTTCAATGTCCTCCTCTGTGGTCTAGCAAAACTGCTCCTCCATCGGAGGTGGGGTGGGAGGATCAAAGAGCCAGCCATTGAGTTCATGTCAGAAATAGTCCCTGTTCCCCTTACTAGAGAACCCACTTGGATACTGAGCTACCATGCGCTACTTCTGAGCAGGGGTTCTAGTTTATATCCATACATGGTTCTTGGTTGGAGATACAGTCTCAGAAAAGACTCCTGTGCCCAGATATATTTATTTGGTCCTTGTGGAGCTCCTGTCCTCTCCAAGTCATACTAACTCTCCCTTCTTTCATATGATTCCCTGCACTCTGCCAAAGGTTTGGTTATGAGTCTCAGCATCTGCTTTGATACACGTAAGAATGAAAACTTATTAAAGTGCTGTGAGTTGTCCAGTATGGCTGTCTCTGATGTTAGCCTTTTCATTACTGTGACAACAATATCTGAAGGAAATGGCTTATGGGAGGAAGGACTTATTTGACTAACAGTTTCTGAGGTTTGGGTTCATGTTCAGCTGGCCCCATTGCTTTCAGTCTGAGGTGAAGTAGCACAGAGTAAATGGGAGCCATTGATCTCTTGGAAATAGAGGGAGAGCCAGAGAGATGCCCCAAAAAGAATACATCAGCCAGGAACATGCCCTCACTGTCCTATGTCTTCAACGTGGGCCCAACCCTAAATGTTTCCATCACCTCACAATAATGCCTCCAATCATGAGCCCAGGCATGAGTCAGTTCGTTGACTAGATCAGAACCCTCATGATCAAATCATATTTAATGATTCTGGGTGGGAACCAAACATTAGCAACAAGAGCCCAGTGACCCCTGGGGAATAACACTTCCCTTTCTTGTTCGTTTATTTTTGTTTGTTTGTTTGTTTGTTTGGGGAGCTGGGCTGTTTTTGTTTTTCAAGACAGGGTTTCTTATGTGTAGTTTTGGCTGTCCTGGACTCACTTTGTAGACCAGGCTGGCCTTCAACTCACAGAGATCCACCAGCCTCTGCCTCCCCAAGTGCTGTGATGACAGGCATGCTCCACACCACACAGGAAAGCCCTTCCTTTCTAACGACCACCATAACTTGCTTTTTGGTTACTCTACCCGAGTTCTAAGCTGAATGCTCAACAGCATCTGCCCTGTGTCAGTTCCTCTTGCCTTCAGTCTCATCTGTGTTCGGTCCCCTCCTGCCACAAAACTGGTATGTCCGAAAGGAGCTTTCTAGGGCTTCTGATTGCTGAAGAAAAGAAATGTGCAAATTGTTTACAAGGCACAAAGGGTCTCAGATGCGGCATCTTCCACTTCCCACACTGTGTCTGATCTCTTTAGTCTCCAAGTCATGGACCTGATTTCATTTTCTGACAGTCTGTGCCAACACTAGGCTGCCCACTTAAATATGCAGGACACCGTGATTATGATTTCTGTACTGTCTAGCTGCTAAACACTTTTTCTCTTCTCCTTAATGGCTTCTTTTTATTGTCACCACCCCCTTTTGTTGTATTATGTTCCTCTGCAGTGCTATTATCACATCTTCAATTGGAGAGGCTTCTCCCCAAGTACTGCCTTTCTGGGCGGAGCCTTCCGACTTCTAGTCCTGGGTAGGTTTTGTGCAAGGTTTCATGGGAGTGAAGACACACCCATTCATTTTCCCATCAACCCTGCTGCTATTGTGCTACAACAGAAAGACAGAGTGTGACAGACATTGTTAGCCTGTAAAAGTAGAATTATTTTCTCTCTAGTTCTTTGCTCACAATTTGCTAACCCCCTAGCTGGGCACAGTGGGGCCTTGAGAGGCAGAGGCAGGCACATCTCTGTGAGTTTGCAGTGTGGTCAGCAGAGTGACTTTTGGGACAGGCAGAACTACACAGTCTCAACAAGCAAAACAAGAATTTTCTGATCCTCCTCCCTGGTTCTCTGAAATTGAGGTATGTTTATATTGCTTTAAAAGCTATGTTCATTCCAGGTCTACAAAAGACTTTTTCCATTTGACGACACACTTTGAGGCTCTAAAAAAAAAAAAAAAAGCTTCTTTCTTTTTCTTTTATTTAAATTGAAACCTATCTAATGGCAAATACAAACATAAAATATTATACATATTTATAGGGTACCATGTGAATTTTGATACGTATTTATTTGTATAATGTTAGATTCAGGCCCAGTGTCTCTGTCTTCTCAAATACTTATCATTTATGTATGCTGAAAGCATGAAAATGCTTTCATCTAGCTTTGCTGAAATATACAGTACTTCATTTTTATGTACTCTAGCACACCAGAACCTCTTCCGTATAACTGCAATAATTTCCCCATGGTCATCCCTTTCAAGTTCTCCACTCTGCCTCTATGTTCCTCACCCTCTGGTGAGGATCATTTTAGTTTTAACTGCAATGAGACTTTTTTTTCCCCAGAATTCACATAGAAGTTAGATTATGCAGTGTTTATCTTGCTGTGTCTGGCTGGTTTCACTTATTCTAGTGATCTCTAGTGCTAATCATATTAGTGTAGTTGACAAAATTTCTTTTTTTTATGGTCAAATAGTATTCTTTGTGTATACACAAGGCATTTTCGCTACATAATCATCATTGGATAGACATTTGGGTCATTCCATTTCTTGAGGGTCGTGAATCCTTCTCCAATAACCTGGGTGTTCCAAAATCTCTTCAACATACTGCTTTCATTTCTCTTGAGTTTACACCTTGTAGTCAGATTGCTGGATTATATGGTAGTTCCATGTAATGATTCAAGGAACCTCCGTATGCAGTTTTCCACAGAATCTGTCCTGACAGTCATCCCACCAACAGATTACTACAGTTTCGGTTTTCTCCACTTTCTCGCCAGCATTTCTCATCATCTGCCTTTTTATTAATAGCCATTCTTAGTAAGGTGTCGCTGCAGTTCTGATATACATTTTCCTGATACTTTGTGGTGTTGAACATTTTTCACATACCTGTCAGCTACTTCTCTATGTCATGGAGAAGATGTCATCTTAACAAGATGTCATCGTTAATGTTATTTGTTGCAGAGTTCCCATACATCCTGGATGCCAATTAATTATTAGAAATGTATCTTGCAAATATTTATGCCTGTTGAGTAGGTTATTACCTGATTCTGTTCTTTTTTTTTTTTTTTCCATCTCTGTGCAGGGAATTTCCTCATTAAATGTTTCTTTGCAAATGTCTTCTCATTATGGTCTTGTTGGAAGGGTCCTCATCATTGTCTGACTTTCCTTGGCTTCCCTTTTCCTTTGCCCTTCGCTTCTCCAAACAAGAGAGTTTCTTGTTGCTAACACCAGACTCTTCAATTAAATGTCTTTAAATTTTACGTATCTCTCCTTTTGCCCCAAGAGGTATTTCATTAAATGTTGGGTTGGTTGGTTGGTTGGTTGGTTGGTTGGTTGGTTGGTTGGTTGGTTGGTTGGTTGGTTGGTTTTAGTGTTGGTGATATTTTGCTCTGGTGGTATTTCCTGGCTTGTCCTTTTCTTGCTTTTTTCTTTAATGTCTTTGGCCCTTCTGTTAAGAAGGCTAACTGCATACAGCTTGTTGACTTTCAGGGATAGGACGATAAGAAAGCAGACAGTGATCTCTAAATGCACACTGTGTCCTCAGCATAGTAGGAAGTGGTCGGAGAATCTGGTTTAATTTTTTTCAAGTCCCAAATGCTTCAGTTAGAAAGAGCTTACCCATGATCCATCTCCTGTATTGCCTTCCTAATTCTCACCAGGGAAGCCAGTTCATGCATTTGTTTGGCTAGAGGCTGCTTGGATATTAGGGCTCTGCAGTTCCATTCATAAATCTTCCTGACCTCATTTACTCAGTCTCCCCTGAGTCTTAAGTTTCTCTCAAGTTTTGTGGAGCATAGGATATGACCCCTCCAACTTGAAATAATCCTTTCTGGAGTCCTATGTCTGTCACTGTAAGTGGCTACACCATTACTCGACGCATCATTTCACCTTAGGGAATTTTAATTTTTCTTAGACATTTTAATTCTTTTTCCTCCTCCTCCTCCTCCTCCACCACCTCTTCCCCTCCTCCTCCTCCTCCTTCTCCTCCTCCTTCTCTCTCTCTCTCTCTCTCTCTCTCTCTCTCTCTCTCTCATCTCTCTGCCTCTCCCTGCATGTGTGTGCTCCTGTGTTCATAAAATCTGTAGGCTAACTGTAACATTCTATGTCTTCCTCTACTGTTTTGCACCTAAGTTTTTAAATAGCATTTGTCACTGAACCTTAAATTTTATATATTGGCTAGATTTTCTCGTCTTCACACGCCTAGAATTCAACTGTTTCTGCCACCCCAGAGCTTAGGTGAGAGAATTGTAGTACCACTCCTGGTTTTTGTGTGGGTGCCCCAGACACAAAATGAGCTGTTTATGCTTATTGCAGCAAACACTTTAACCCAGTCATCTCTGCGGCATCACATTTTTCTCTCACTATTGATGTTTTAAAAACTTTTCAAAGTGCTCACCTTGCATTCACAAAGCCCGGAACTCAATCCTTCATACTGTTCATTCCTGTAATCACAGGACTAGAAAGGAGAGACAAGAGGACCAGAATTTAAAGGTTATTCTCTGTTATGCAGGGAGTTTGAGGCCAGCCTCAGGAAGAAAAAAGAAAAAAAGAAAAGACATAAATCACTGTAGTCAATATTCCTTTATGGAATAGAGTTTCTGTCTCCATAGCTATTGACCATCTCTCGAATAAACGTTCTATGAATGGTTACAAGGAGCCTCCATTTCCTTGTCATTTCCTATTTATTTCAATGCATATTTTAGCTCTTCTCAAACCCCTGCCTATTCGGAGATAAGTAAATATAGAGACGAGAGTCAGGACGGAAGGCATGCTTTGAGAAATGACAGAATCTGCTATTTGGCTAGTCTTTGCAAGCTAAATGCTCTTCATCCCAGATTTCCCCCAGGGACACTAGCAATCCCAAGATTCCAAGAGTACTCCTACCTTTGCAGCAATTCTAGGGGAACAAAAGGAAATTGTACTGCCCCTAAAGGACACAGGAATACATTCCTCTATTTACTGTGGTTAACCTATAGTGGAATCCATCCCCACAGCGTATCTCCTTTGGGTTAACACCAGGGAGATCAGTACAAAATGTATTTCCTAGGGGAAAGAGGGAAAAGGTAAATGACTTGGTGATGTTCTTCTGTGGTGAGCAGGATGGCAATACCTTCCGTTGAAAACATTTGCCCTGATCAAAATTATTAAGAGAACTGAAAGGTCATAAGCACTAGGGACTTTTTAAGTGAACATTGTGTGTCATCACCCTTTTGGAAGCTTGTACACACTGAGGGGAGACACAGTGGGATTTGTGATGATGCTGAGTGCTGGGATTATGCCACATGCCTTTGATGAGACCTCAGAGGTGGGTGCCAGAATCCAGCTGCTCTCCTGGAATTCTCCAGCCCAGGGCTTACTGCGAAGGTCCTCTTCATAGGTAGAGAAAACAGAACTGGAATTCCAGAGCATTCCATTTCTCAGAGAGTCCCTGCATGGCTGAATCTTCAAATTGCTATGCTAAACACAAAATGTAATTCGCATAAGTGATAAATTTTCAGGCACAACATTCTTCCAGCAAATCATCTCTCTCTTCTGCCTCTCCCTAAGAAAGAGAAATATAATTTCAACTTTGTCTTCTCACTTCAAATTGTTTATCATTGCTTTAGGGTACACAAGTGAATGTGTTTTATTACTGATCTCAATTTATGCTGTTTCCAGAACTGCAATTCCATAGCAGTTTGTCAATATTATCTTCCCAAAAGGAACCAAGCAAACTGCCAGGATGCATTTTTAATGGCCTCCTGGTGGTAATTAAAATGTCATTTATGAAATAATAGCCTGTTTGTTTTACCTGAGATGTGAAGTAACTGCTCAGTTTTACTTAGGTGCCACTGCTCTTTCCATATTGAAGACCTGTACTTAAAGTAATAGAAGAATTATGGATCTACCAAAGTACACTGAAAACAAGCACATACTCTTGTCAACATGGCTTCTTACGTGAAACGTTCACTGACAGTGAAATTTAGATCCTTCCTGGTGGCTTCTGGTTCTCCATCCCCCCCATACACCTCCCACCTGAAGAAGCAGAACCTGAAATTAGACTCAATAAAGCATTTGAATGTGAACGTTTGGGGAAAAAAAAATCTCACTTCCATTGTAACGAGTAAGTGTTTTTCTGTTGTTTTAGTTTTGGTTTTCACTTTGAGATGAAATGCAGCGTATGACAGTTAAGCGGAGAGACTGGGGAACCAGCCTAGGGTCCAGACTGCAGGTCAGTCATCTGTCAACTGTGAGCATCCTGGACAGGTTGCTGCTCTCCTCTGCTTTTACATCATTCTATAGGGGGTGTGGATAGTGGTGCTTTCCCCCCAGTGGCTTTTGAAAATTAATTTACACCAAATGCGTAGATAATAACCACTGTGTAAGTGACAGACATCATGTCAATGAGATTTATTCAGTGTGTTTTTAAGGGTCTTCTTCAAAACCCTTTGGGGAAGATTGAAAATTACCAAAGAACAAATATAGTAGCTTAGGGGTTTGGGAAAAACAAGAGCAATTCTTTTTGAGATAAAAACACATGAGGATTCTGCAATAAGAAATCATGGGTGTGGCATCTGGGAACAAGACTTGTCCTAGCACTAAGGAGGCTCAAGCATCCCTGTTTGTTCAGTGTTCTGATGATGCTCAAGCCACTCCTCTCCCTCTCAGCCTCACTGTCCTTACTCATAAAGCAGGACTTTTTTTACTAAATAGATCCGAGGCAGCTTTGCAGGAAGCCTGTCTTTTCAACCAGTTCTTTAAATCAATTCTCAGTTCTTAAAGTGTGCCATGAAAAGCTTGCACTTCAAAAGACTATGACAATAGAAAATGCTTAATTATAACAAACACTTCACGTTCGTTGTGTGTGAGGCTGTCCAAAGTCAACTTTAGCTGGGGGTACATTGCATTTTTAGAGAGCTTGCTAAAGCATGTGACAGGCCCTAATATTGCAAAGTCGTCGGTTCACAGCCAGCACGTGTGTCCTGCTGCATCCATAAAGCAGGAAGTGCAATGCTCTTGATTCACCTCCCTTCAGCCTCATGGACTATAACTTCCTTTTGTATATCCATTCTCCACCTGTACCTCCCACGAAGATACCTCTTCCACTGCACGTGCATTGCTAACTTTCCTCTAGGGATTTTGAAGTTATTAATCAAATTAAATTGCTGAGGGGAATGCCCATACATATGTATAATCTTTCAGAATCCTAAAGTAGCATTCACTTTTTCTATGCCAAAGAAATTGAAAAGAGAAGAAATACGATAATTGAAATACAACATTCCTTGATAATGGTGACGTAACACAATTGATAATTAAAGTGTAGGATGCAGTGCTAAGAGGACTAACATTGAAGCTCCTACTCCTACAGTCCCACAATCCTCGGTGCTGCTCAAGAGTTTTATGTCATTAGTGTATGATGCTCATTATATTCCTTACTTTCTGTAGAAAATAAATGTATTTTTAAAGATTCCTCACTAGAGTCTCATACAGTGCATAAACAATGAAAGACAAAACTAAGGCAATGTTAGAGAAGGTGTCATTGTGCTTTCTGGAGGTCTTGAAGACACACATCTTACCTTTTCTTTAGTTCTACTTGCTGATCTTTAATTGATGTAATAAAGAGCTATTTCATATACAGTTTTAGACTTTTATAGATTAATAATATAAATCCAAGAGCTTCATCAGACATATCAAGGGGGGCACAATCCATAGTGCTCTTCCCTCCTCTTCAGCTTCTACTTTTATTCACTGTGTGTATATTATAATATTTTTGACTTTTTTAAGTTTACAAAATGAGACTATGATATGAAATCTCTTCATTGTTATGTAATGGTCACATCCCATCTCCAAAATTATCTATTGGGACAATTTCTCTGAATGTAACATGTTTGGATTTTAAGTTTGGAGATGCTTCTTTTTTAATTTTTATTTTTTTATATTAATTACTGGTTATTTACTTTGTACCCCAGCCCCTTCCCTCATTCTCTCCCAATCCCATCCTCCCTCTCTCATCTCCTCCCTGCCCCTCTCTAAGTCTACTGATAGAGGAGGTCCTCCTCCCCTGTCATCTGACCGTAGTTTATCAGGTCTCATCAGGAGTGGCTGCATTGTCTTCCTCTGTGGCCTAGCAAGGCTGCTCCTCTCTGGGGGAGGGGGAGCTCAAAGAGCTCACCACTGAGAAAGTCTCTGTTTCCCTTACTAGGAAAACCCACTTGGATGCTGAGCTCCCATGGGCTGTGTCCGAGCAGGGGTTCTATCTAGGTTATAGCCATGCATGGTCCTTGGTTGGAGAATCAGGCTCAGAAAACACACCTGTGCCCGGATATATTTAATCCTTGTGGCACTCCCGTTCTCTCCAGGGCTTACTAACTCCCCCTTCTTTCACTCTTGCACTCTGCCCAAGATTTGGTTATGAGTCTCAGCATCTGGTTTGATACACTGCTAGGTAGAGTCTTTCAGAGGTCCTCTGTGCTATTTCTTGTTTTCTCCTACTTCCAATGTCCATCGCATTTGTCTTTCTAAGTGAGGATTGATCATCTTACCCAGGGACCTCCTTCTTTAGCTTCTTTAGGTGTACAGATTTTACTATGTTTATCCTATCTTATAGGTCTAGTATCCACTTATAAGTGAATATCTATACTGTGGGTGGCTTTCTGCTTCTGAGATACCTCACTCAGGATGATCTTTTTCTACTTCCCAACATTTGCTTGCAAATTTCATGATTTCCTTGTTTTTAATTGCGAAGTAGTATTCCATTGTGTAAATGTATCACAATTTCTCTATCCATTCCTCCATTAAGGGACATCTGGGTTGTTTCCAGCTTCTGGCTATTACAAATAAAGCTGCTACAAATACGGTTGAACAAATGTCCTTGTTGTGTACTTGAGCATCTTTTGGAGCTATGCCTAGGAGTGGTATAGCTGGATCTTTGAGGTAGCACTATTCCTAATTGTCTGAGAAAGCACCAGATTGATTTCCAACGTAGACCTACTGTGATACATTGGAGATGCTTCTTTGATGATACCGACAGATACTTCATCCCATAGACTGTAGAACGTTACACCAGCAAATAAAGCATAATCAAACCACTGGAGTTAATCTAGTGGTTGAGTCCAGCCACTGAAAACTCAGTTGGATTTTTTTAAATTTGCTAAATTTTGTTTATAAATAGAACCCATAAATTATATCTACTTCAGATGCGTTCAGAAAACAGTAATTGAAATGAATACAATTATTTGAAAAATCTACAGGTAATTACTTATCTAAGTGTGGGAAGAAATAAGCCACACTTTTCAATGAACAGCACTTTGATGACTGAATTGCCAAATAAAAGGAGCAGTTAGCAAACAATGATAAGCTGTATGTGCTCAATGAGGCTTATTTCAGCCTCCCACCACTCCTGTTAGGGACTTCTAAACTCCCTAAACCAGAGCACACAGTAAGATTACTATGATGTAAGCACAAAGGCAGACAATCCCAAATGTTGGTGAGGATGTAAAGAAAGTAGAGCTTTTGTGCACCTCATATGGAAAGAAAAAAGCTATATCTACATAGAAAGCCAGTTCCTCAAAAATCTTAGAGTTTCCACACATGCTAGCAATTCTACTTTTGGATATGTAAATCAAAGAATTGAGAGTGGCTGCCCCAAGCATTTTTTTGTGTGTGTATTGATGTCAATTCAGTGTCATCCACAGTAGCCAAAACTACATGACCACAGTTGATGTAAGGATGAATGAAGTGTGATACGGCCATAAAATGAATGTGGTTGTGCCTCAAAGGGGATGGAATTTCAACATGAGGTACAACATGGCTGTAGAGAGTGGGGCAAAGCCCTGAATGTGTGGAGTCCTGAGTTAATGTCTGTTTTTGACATAGGCATGGCCACGTTAAGGAGCCTGTACTCTCAGGCTCAGGGAAATGTCGAAACCTTTCTTGAGAGATCAAGTGCAAGCATTGGCAGTATATGCAGGAAATGTCCCCCATAGATTTCCCCACCCCAATGCTTATGGCTTGAAGATTTCCTCCCTAAAGACACTGCTCTTACCTAGATCATTTAAACCAACTCCCATGTCCAGCTGTACCTTCTCATTTATCTGTACATAATAATAACTTTTTCAGCTTTCTGTAATAATTCAACCTCTCTGTCCAGGATGATATCATTTCTCCAACCAAGTACCCATACTACCCAATCCCTGCTTTTCTGTGTGTGTCTCTCATTTCTTCATTCCCTAACTGATCCAAGCAGATCCAAGTCCCTGGAGGCCATAAAAGGATGAAGTACATGGCTTAACCTAGAAGCTGTCATCCCAAGTGAAATAAGCCCCATAATCACATGTCTGTAACACTCACATTCATGAAAACAGAAAACAAAGCGGCACTCATTGCAATGGTAGATGGAATGGGAGACTTTGGTTTGATGAGTCTATAGAGTTTTGCTGTGAATTAATGAAAATCTTTCTGAAGATGGTGGTGGTGGCGACGATTGCTCAATGGGAGAGGATTCATGCCACCGAACTATATGTTTTAAAATGATTAAAATATTAATCTAGTTATCATGTGTGTTTTGTACCAATGAATGGAAGCTCAACAGGAGGCAAGATCATAATGGATTCTCCACCTTAGTTCATTCGGCCATATATAAACTAGACTTTACCCTAAATTTTCCTTCTTCATGTATTCATTGTCAATCACAGTGTTAGATTCACAGTTGTTTATAAAGAACATAGCGTTGTATGTGTGATTTGGGCATGAAAGTTCCAAGCTTGAACTTCTGATGTGACTGATGTGACTCTATGGTCTTTTCTACTTTGGTGGGCATCAAGACTGAGTTCAACAAATTTCCTTCCATACTGGTTCTGAGATGCTAACTGGATATTTTTCCAATTGACCTGAGATGGAGGACACTGCAGTTTCTTCATATTGACCATGTACAAATTTTGAATTGCCATTCTACGTTGCAATCTCCTGATGCTAAAGTAGGTCACTCTATTCATACTTTCTAATTGGGTATCATGCTGGGGAAAACAAACAAACAAACAAACAAACAAACAAGAAAACTAAGTAATTTGACCACAGCTATGTAATTTGTTGTATTCAGTCATGATTTCATAATAAAAGATATGCATGTGTATATGAATTCTCTAGATCTGAATGATGTTGAGGGTAGTAGTCAACAGTATGGGTCATGCTCCTGTTTATGCTACATGAGGTTAGTTCTTGCTCACATCTCATCATACGAGACCAGGGGGTAACCTCATTCCATCAACTCTCTCCCAGATATTCCCATTGCTTTCCTAACGTATTTCTGGTGATCTGTGGGTTGTGGCACAACAGTGTTCACAAGCCAGTGAATAAGGTACATAGTTTCTCCTGCACGTGCTGCTGCTCTTCCTTTCCAGAGTGCCTCTGCTGAACACGGCCAGTGTCCCCACTGTTTGTCATCTCATTGTTTTGGCACCAGCAGCCACTTGCCATCCTGCACAGGAATTGTGGGATCTTCTACACACTGTCACTTGACCCATGTATTCCTTTCATTAGGCACCACAGTCATCCTGGGTACATATGCTCATGTCACTTCCATGTGTAACTGTTTTCTGAGGTAGATTTCACTGGGTACTGCCATGAGTATAATCACCATTGGCCCGAAAACGCCATATACAAAAGTACCATATTTGTTGGAAATGAAAATCCTCTCTCCTGCTTGGTAAGTCTTTAAGAAGAGCTGTGTATCAAAGAATTACAAAAGTTTTAGCAAATGCCTCCTTTCAAATTGTACACAGGTTCCTCTTGTCTTCCTATGTTACCAACACAGATCTCAGGACTTGACTTAAAGTCGGTTTGAGTGGCAGATGCCAACCATTAAACCTCATCATTCTTCTGCAGTACATTTGAGAGCATGACCAGCTCAAAGTAACTCCTCAGATGTTCTCTTTCTGGAAGCTCCTTTACCTTCCATGCACATGCTTTCTGGACTGGCCTGTTTCCCCATCCATCTGCTTCTTCCTAAAATATTTAACTTCCAGCAGAAAACTGAGCTCAGGCTCACCCAAAGTGTCTCACTATAAATCTACTGTAGCATGTAAATCTCACAATATCCAGAGAGAAACACACATCATTAGGTCCATTTTAAAGACACAGAAATGGATTCGGGAATTGGGGGTTAATGTGCCTTTTTCCATCCTAAAAATCAAAACGGAAACAACTATGCTGTTAACCTTGAACATGAAAACATCTCATTCATGGGAGACCAGTATTGGAGCTAACAGAAGCCCTGACACTCTCTCAACATGCTGCCTCAACCGTGAGCACGGGGAAGAATTTAATCCCAGCCTCCTGCTTCAGTCACCCAGAGCAGCAGTGGAACATCTAGGCTATTGCTCTTTGTGACCCCAAACACTGTATTTTGTCTTCATTGCCAGCATGTTCCATGAGCTCCACAATTATGCCCCACAAAGATCTATGAGGACCTTTTAATGTAATATGGGTGTGGAGCATGTCTTCCTTCTGAGTGCTCATCTGACTTTTCTCCCTCAGTCCTCTGGTCTCGTACCCATTGCTCAAGACTAGCTCCTGCTCTAATTGAAAACATCTTTTCAAAGGAGCCAGATGTTCTCGGGGGGGGGGGGGGGGCTGAGCTAACTTCAAAGCCACTCCACTGATTTGGGCCAGCGATGCTTAAGTACTGTTATTATGTTTTGTTTTGCTGTTTTCCCATCACACCTGGATTATGTAAGCTTCCTATTATTAAGCTGTGCTTGGTGACCTCTGCTATTTGGAAGGACTGGTGTGATTTATTTTGTAAGGGCACCTGGGCTCAGTGCAGAAAGCGAAATTGTCTCCATTTGGCTTCCACCGAATTCTCCATCATAAGGACTCAATTAGCATAGACAAGAGAAATGAAACTCACCTTTAGGTTATTGTCACATTCTTTCCTGCCAGGATCTGATTGTTCACCTCAGTACTGTCCAGCTCATTAGAGATTCTAATTATAAACATATCAAGGGCAAGTCTTCATTTGCAGCTTCCTTCAGGGCAGTTAGACTGGGGCTCTTAGACTTTGGGGTTGTTCCTTCCAGCATTCAGAATGGATCCAGCCTTACCTTCCTCACCCTGTTCCCTGACTGAGGCTCTCACTGACATGTGTTTTCTGTTCATTCGGGGAAGAGTTTTGATTTTTAAAGAGTGACAGAGAAAGGCATGTTTACCCTCCCAAAAGGCTGCATTTTATTTTAGATATTTTTTGTTAGAAAGTATTTTAGCCGGTCATTTCAAAGTGAGCTATGAATAAATAATCCCTAACCATTTCTGTCCTCATTCTTCCTAGTGACTAGAGGGGCAGCCGACATTTCCTCTGAGTTTCCACTTACGAAAGAACCTCGGAATTTTAAATCTAGGAAATGTAAATAGCAACTAATTATGGGCAACTTCATGCAACCATTGACAAGCAAGGATCTGGGCCTGGTGGGACATGTCTGTAATTCCAGCAACTGGGAGGCTGAGGCAGGAGGAACAAACATGAGTTATAAAGTACAACCTCATCTGCAGAGCAACTTTGAGTCCAGCCTGGCTACATAAGACCCTGCCTCAAAAAGCAAAACCAACAAAAACAGCTGGGAAGCTAAGGGAAGCTAAAACTCTTAGACTTGGGTTGTTATGAATACACGCACACATATTCCTAGATTAAACCATGGAAGGAAGGGTTTGTTATAGTTTATAATTTCAGACTTTTCAGTCCCTTGTGATGGAGATGGCAAAATGTTGAACATACAGAATGCAGGAGGGGAAGAGCATGTTTCTGAGTAAGAAGAAGTGAATGAATGAAGGAACTGGTAACCTTCTCTGGAAAACCTACAGACACCCAGAGGCATGCCTTAACAATGTCTCACAGCCTTCTCCTTCCAATCAAGATAGAAATGAAGGTTAGCCATCACATTGAGGCATACTGAAGAGCCGGTAAGCTAACGGCAGGGTCTTATTAAATAAGGTGTTCACCAATCCATTCATCTTCTAAAACAGAACTATGGGTTCCAAACTCATCTTTCCACCAACACTCTTCATTGTTGTTGCTGTTAACATAATGCTAGTCACTCTGACAAACATTTCCCGAAAACTCGGTGCTAGGTAACTCTTAGCCCAATAACCATCCAATTCTTGCTGAGGCAACAATCCAATGCATGAGCTCCTGGCTCAGTTGCTGCCTATCAAGGGCTCACTTGGATACCAGGTTCCTTCCACACACAGTTCTATCACAGACAACAAGGGCTTCCATTGTCAAGGATCTAGAACAGGATTGCTTACGACATCATCACCAGCACACACCACTCATATCTGTGTTCCATTTTCCAAGCATAACTTTTATCTTCCTCTACACGCTGGTTGCCACAGTACCCTTCATTTATACAGCACAGCCATTTTACATAACCCACATTCACAAGCATCTGTCAGTGTGGAGAAGGATAATATTTATGAGTCACAAATCTTTTTTGCTGCAATACTCTCTGATGGCTCTTAGAAGTCCTGCATACCCTATGGCCAAAGGTTGTTGTGGGCTATTGCTTACATGCTATTGTTTATAATAATGTGCTTTATTAACTGAATAGGAAAGCACTCTTTTGCACCAGATAGTGTTCAGAGCATGCTCTTCAAAATTACAACCACCTGGCATTTGAGAAAACAGCACAAACATGAATGGGAAAGTGAGAGTGATTCCTCCTCTACCCTTTCTCTCTTAACGTAAGAAATCATAAACCTAGAAAACATTTTCAGACTTTCCCCTGAAATAATTCAAAGACTTTCATATGAAATACGCTGTCACACATTTCATAAAGGAGGCGTCCTTATCTCTGAACACACCGGGATACAGAGTATCAACAGACAGGTGTTCTTATGTCCCTGTCTTACAATTAGATCATGCCCCTGACTCCAATCACACCTCTGCACAACTGTCTACTTCTTCGGCAGCATGCAAGTGCACGTGTTTCTGCTTGGTCTCATTTCCATATAGAGGCTCTTATGCCACCTAGATATATATTTACACGCTTAGTATAAAGTATACTATTTTAAAATTGTATTTTCTAGGGCGACTATGGCTACAGCTCCATCTTTACAGTAAGATCCTCAAGAAAGCATGCAAAGATAATAGCACCAGTGGGAAGTGACACTAGTTAAAACTTGGTGAGCTTTAGGGGAAGCATTGTTCTGATAATCTACTTTTCTTATAGAGGACTCCCGTTGAAGGTGTCAATTACAGTTTCAAAAGAGGCTATTTCGCTTATCCTAAATGCCAAACCATGTAAACATTGAGGGGGGTAAAAAAACAAAACAAAACAAACAAACAAACAAACAAACAAAAAAAACCACCCTTATCCCTACAGTTTTAGCCAACCAATTTGTGACTCTTCTATTAAGGAAGCAGCCTGGGAAATGATCTTTCTCCTGAAAAGCGAACATTGTTCCCACACTGCCTGTTGTGGTATGTCATGCTTATATGCCTGTGGCACCTCTTAGCATTATGTAACTAGAAAAAATGAGTGACTAAGCAATGGCACCAATGGCAGTTGACTGAGTGAGTGTGAGTACCAGTGTGTGCCTGAGAGCGTGGGGGCGAGTGTGTGCTTCTAAGTGCATCAGGGAACAACTTAATGTTAGAAAGAACATGGCAAGAAGTTATGGCTCTGTTCTCTGTGCCGAAGACACACTGGGTGCCGTTGTCATGGAAGAGCTGTAGCATTTCCTCACTGTCCCCACACTGGTCCACTGTTGTGTCACATGGTTTCTAAGTAAATGCTTTCCTAGATATCACAACATTAGTCAGTAATGCCATTACTATCTCTGTCTGGGTTTCTTTTTTTATTTTTATTTTTAAAAGAATTTTATTGTAAAGATCATCTACATATAATTTTGTATCCCCAGTTACCTATCTATATAATTAAAATATTAAATTGATAACTAGGTTACTTAGCAACAGATTAGAAATCTTATTGGCATCGTCACTCGTGTTCTCATGACTTGGTTGGGAATGGGAGGAATTGTGGATTTCTGTCTACTCAGTAAACGTGGATAGGCCAGGCTGAACATGTCCATGGCTTTAAGTTAAAATAATTTCAAAACAGTATAGAATAACATGGCTGACACTTTCCCTACTCAGACACTTGCTAGAAACTGATTCAAAAGAAAATCTCTGTAGTCTTCCTGCTCTAAATCAACTATTTTAACAGCATTTTTCTCCGGAGGATTCATTTGTTTTTAAAAAAAACTTTTCATTGGTTCCTTGTGAATTTCACACCATGCAACCCAATCCCATTCATGTTCCCCTTACCTCATACCTACCCTCCATCCTTTCTAGGTCCATCCTTAACAGAGAGAAAAAAGGTCTCGATGTGGAAGCTGTAGCGTGTCACAGTGTGTTCCACAGTGCACCCTTTTGTCCACACTTCTTTGTTTGCAAATGTTCATTACAATGAGTCATTGGTCTGGCTCTAGGTGTCTGGCTTCTGCTACACTATCCATTGTGGACCCTCACTGGGACTCCTCGAGGATATCCTTTTGTTGCTCTGTGTCATGGAGACCGTGCAGTTTTGTATGCAATCCAGCAGTTGACCCACGGGTTAGATGTTGGGGGTGGGCCAATTCAAAGGCCTAGATCTGTACCTGCAAGGTATCTGAGCCGGTCAGCCAGACCTACACCACCAGGGTGAGATCTTCTGCCCTGCCTGGCTGACCCAGCCTACTCTCATGCCCTTAGGGCTTCCTCACCAGAAGCTCCTGCAATGTGTGTGTTTTGGGGGTGGGGGTAGAACAGCTCTCCTGAGATCTGCATCTGGTTAGGGCAGGGTTGGCTCTCCTTCTTCATGTCCCCAGGGCCAGCTCTCACAGGACGCCCAGCTGAGGCATGGGACCAGTTCCACACAGCCCTCAGACACCAATATGTCCGCTGGCAATAGACCAGATCAGAGATCAGACCAGGCAGGCCTTTGCTGGCAACAGACCCCTGCTGCTACAGGGTCGTAGACCCAGATGTGGTCCCTGGTGGCAGCACAGGCGAGGACTCCACCATGGCCCCAGGTGGCATCACAGACAACTAACATCAGGCTCTTCCTCACTACCCCTGAGTCTCCACTTTTGCCCCTCTTCATTGTACAAACATCCTTCTGTTTCTTTTTCTCTTCCATTTCTCCACCGCTTACCTGCTCCTGTAGTGGCAGCCAGCATCTCTGAGAGTCTAGGATCATCTCAGGAGTGATCTCGTGAGTGCTATGCTCCTCTTGCGTATTTATGGCCTCTCAGGCATGGTCTGCTCCCCCCTGCACAGCACTGAACTGGTGGTCATCCAGGCTAGTTCCCAGTGCTCCCCCCAGGCTACCAGGCAAGTAGTCATCACTGGCTTGTCCTTACACAGGCCAGGCCACGTGGCCCCGTGCAAGGGTCATCTGTCTTGAGCTTACTCCTCCCTGGGGCCGTGGTCCCAGGCTAGGTTCTTCTAGTCTCAGGCTTGCTCCCAGCCCTAGGGGTCTTTCTGGGCCTGTGTGGTGCTGGACTGATGATACTTTTAGGCTAGCTCACTGTCTACGCCCTGTGGATCTGGACTAGGTGGTCCTCTCAGGCTCACATGTTGTCAGGCAGTGTAAGACTTGTGATCATTCAGATGTTCACAGCTCTGAATGAACACTGAGCTTCGACATAGCATCTCTCCTCTCTGCTGCCCCTTGACACACAGCAGCCACACCTGCACTGTCTCTAGGGGCAAAGAGGATTCTTAGAGAATACTTTAAGACTCATCTGTTGAAGCCGTTCAAGGGTTTCTTACCAGGCTACAATAGATATCTAGGCCATAGGCAGTTCTATAAGAGGTGGCTTTGAATTCCAGGTATATGATATGGTGTCCTCATCAAAGGACAATGAGCTACATTAGAGATGAGACATAGTAAAGCAAAGTGCAGTGACTTGAGGGAAGGCAGACAGGTGGTGGCTAAAACAAGTCAAGGAAGCCTATTAATGATTCCTCTGGCACCAACTTCAGGTCTATAAAGGCCAGCATTTATGTTCAGTATTTAGTCTTTGTTCCCTGGTCGGATGCAAAGCGTGATGCACTTTTGAAAGAATCAGACTAACTTTGTAACCTATGTTTCTTTTAATTGCCTTATAACTTATATTTTCAAGTTTTAGGCCCATGTTAATTAAAGCCTCTTAGTGCTTCTCCAGAGAGCCGAGGAATGTAAAAGTTCCTGACATTAGCCATCTGTGAGGGCAGAGATAAGGAAGAGAACAAGCAGAGATCTCTACTAAATGGAGAGAAAAATCACCGGCTGGTGCTGGTGAGATGGGCTTTGTTTGGAAACTGGGCCAAATGGCCCCAATCCTTCTCCTGAATAGCTCCTGACCTTTCATCCAAAGCCTATAACCCCCACTCCTCAGAACAGACACGGGATGAGTTAATAGTTCTCCCACCTTTAACTGTGGCAATATCTCATATGGCAGGAAATTCCAAACTGACTTGAAGATCAGGTATTTACGACAGGGCTGACCGGATCCGATCAGGGCTGTAGATCCGATCAGTACTGGTGATTTTTGTGCAGCTTCTAGTTTAAAACAAAGGATGAGTGTGCCTGAGGAAAGTTTCATAATGTCTCTAGCCATGGAGCTGAGACCGAGCTGATTAGCAGAAGGCTTTGAGTGGAACCCTGCTAAGGATTCAGGACCTGTAAAGAAACAAAAAGATAACAGGAGAAGCCTCCAGGAGCTACATAAGAAATCTTCAAGGAGCGAGAGGCAGGGTTGGAAAGGAGACTTTTCTTTGGAAGACTGGAGACATTTTGCTTTGTTTGGGCTTCCAGCCCACCTGGAGAGAGAAAGCCTCCTCCCCAGTGAGAGACCTGAACAGTGGCAATAATCTAATTAGCATTTCAAGTGGAAGAATAAAAGGTGCTAACCCCCAAGTGCCCCAGAAAGCAGAGTGACAATGCATTGCAATTTAGACAGCCCTTCTTTCTTTCACTGTCCTCTTTCTATATGAGTATGTGGATGATTTTATTTTTCCCCTAATTTCTTCAACCTTTTTAATTTAATTTGGTTTTAAATTTCTCAGTCTGGTGGGGCTGATGACAACCTTTAATCCCAGCACTGGTGAGGCAGAGGCAGGTGGATCCCTATGAATCTGAGGCCAGCCTGGCCTACATAGTGAGCCAAAGCTACACAGAGAAACCCTGTCTCCAAAAAACAAAGGGAAAAAAGTTTCTCTTTGTTTTGTGATAAGGGTTGGCTTTCTTCAATGGGATGGGTCTTAGGGTTGGACCAGGCATTAGTTGGACATTCCCTCAATCTCTGCTCTATCTGTTTTATCTTTGTCCCTGAAGATCTTGTAGATAGGGTAAGGTTCAGATTGAGGTTTTAGTGGGAGGGTTGGTGAAGTCCATCCACTAGAAGTATTTTCTAGATAAAGGGTGTCCTCTTCAGTCTCCACGGCCCCTGCTAGTAGAAGTCTTAGCTAGAGTCCCCCTTGCATCCTCCCAGAAACCTATTCTGATTTAGGTCTGCAGCTTGACTCAGAGAGCCCCACCACCACCTTTTTTCTCTGCAGGCCTTCTGTCCTCCTGCCCCTGCTTTCCCCAGGTCTGAGCTCCATCCATTTGTCTCTATTTTGCCACTTTCTGCATGAATGTTCTCATCCATGGCAATAGGGTATTGATTATATTAGCATAACTCTATGAGTTCCCATCTACTTTATGTGATGTCCACGTTCTTTATCTATATTCTATATAATATTTTCATTTCATGACATACTCCTTCAAAACCTAAGCCATACAACCAAAACAGAAACCTCCTTCCTTCCTTTCTTATGGTCTTTTCTTCTTAGAATCTTTTTTCTTGATGTCTATTGAGTTGGAGTTTTTAATCATCATCATAAACAAAACTCCATATTATTTTTAATAATTTTCTATGACCATTCAAACAAATGCACTTTCATTCCACCAAATTTTCAATGTGTGAAATGAAAGCTAATATACTATATCACCCTTACGGTATATAATTGAAAGTATTTTCTTTGGTCTTTTATGCATAATCAGTAATTGTTTTGTCAATGAATCCTAAAATAAGGACAGAGATTTCTAAATAAGTTTCTAATAGATTTCTAAGTAAGATAAAAAGTTTATAATATAGTCAAGTTTCTTTAAAAATTAAATGTAATTCTTCTAGAGAAAAAGTATTATAAAGTTATATTTTATTACAGAGTAAGGAAAAATTTCTATGGAGCAACTGTTCTCTTCAAAAAAATTTCAGCTAAATCATTATGCTGTTTTCTGTTTCTCATCCATAACAGTTCATGTTCCTGAAAATGCCAAATCTGTCAAACTCATCACCTGTTGTGGTCATGGTTTTCATTTTGGACAGAGATGTGCTTGTTCCTTCTCAGGTTTACAATCATTTTTATTGTTTAATCATTTACATTGCATCAGTTAATGCAAGTTGCCTTCTAAATTGTTTACTTCAGGTTATAGTAACTGTGTACTTTTCACATTTCATTTACTTTCTATCTTTATTGGATTAAATGATACAAACGAATTACATACTAAATAACTTTGAAGTCTGCTATGTGGAAAATATAGCATTAAGTACATGGTGGAAAAGAAGATTAAAAGGAGGAAAACACAGCAAATTTATTTAACAATGTTGTCATGGCATGGAGGACTTCAGAAATGAAGATACGTTTAAACCATGTCCAATTTAAGAAGTGGATAGTTGTGGAGAAATGTGACTGGGTGGGGGGGAAGGGGAGGGAAGAAGCTGAAGGGAGCTTAAACAGGCCTTTCCTCAGCTGCTTCATGAGCCCTCTGTGCAGCACTCCCTTCCTAGGCTCCTGTTCTCCTGATGCCTCCTGTGGGAAGATGAGACATCTCTCTAGGTCTTATGGCTTTCTGTATGGGAAGGGGCTTCTGGTGTCTATGATGCTTCTCAGGGAAAAAGAAGGAGGAAGGAGAAGGCCAGACAGATGTTTCTTCTGATGTCATAGTTTCCTTCAAGTTGAAACATTCAGCACACCAAGACGCCAGCTTTCAGCTCTGTACACCAGCCTTGACAGGAATGTCAGAATAATAAATTCAAACACAACCACCCTTTTAATTGTTAGTTCCTAGAGGAAAGAAGCATATAGTGAGTATCAGAACAACCCCGTGTGCCTATAACCCAGAATATTCGTGTGTCCCAAACACTAATTAACTGATCTTGAAATGTTCTTTTTTTTTCCTACAGCAAAATGAAAAAGAAGATGTGTTGTATAATGGCATATTGTTTTGTTTGTTTTTAAGTTGCTCCTTCTGGATTCAAAATGGTGCCTTTATCCTACTGCTGTGGTAGCTTTAATGTATATGTTGTATCTAGAATAAAGAGCTTACAAAAATGTTACACCTACATGAATGCTTAGAGTCAGTCTTCCTGTTAGGATATTATGAATGGTGTGTTACCACTAAGGAGCATGTGTTGACACATACGTGATTCAAGGACCCAATGTCCTTCCTCTATTCCAGAACATCACACAGGTTACCCCACTATGTTGAATTATGATGTCTCCTTAAACTACAACGACTCGTCTGACAAACTGCCTTTTTCTATTTTATTTATGATATAATATGTACTATTAGTCCACATATTAATAGCACAGTTTGGGGTTTCCTAAAGACAATTTCTTTCAAGTATAGCACATACTTTGAGCATATTCATACCCTTTTTCTTCACCCTTGCTCTTATCTCCTTCTGCTCTTCTCTTCCTTTCCCTTGATTTTGTTTTCTTTCTTTCTTTCTTTCTTTCTTTCTTTCTTTCTTTCTTTCTTCCTTTCTTCATGTTACATGTTAATAGTAGACCCCCTTCCATCTCTTGGTCCCACCCTCTTCCCCCTATCCCTCCTGTCCTACCCCTCAGAAAAGGGGAGCCCTCTTCACCAACCCACCCCCAGCATATCAACTTGCATCAGGACTGAGCACATCCTTTTCCAAGGTGGCTTAGCCAGGAAGCCCTGCCTCAGGGGAAGTGACTGAATGACAAGCAGGCAACAGAGTACACATCAGAGTCACTCCCTGCTCCCCTTACCAGGGTATTCACATGAAGACCAAGCTGCTCATCTGGTACATATAGAGAGAGGGCCTAGGTCCAGTCTATGCATGGTCCTTGATTGGTGCTTCAGCATCTGCAAGCACTCTCTCCCCAGCTCCTGGTCCAGTTTAGTTGGCTCTGTTGCTCTGCATGTGGTGATCCTGTCCCCTGATTTTCTTTATGTTTTATGCACCAATTGTTAGAAAGGACCTTTTTTCAATAGTAAGGTATAGGATTATGCTCAAAGTACATTATGTACATGTATGAAAATGTTCTTATGAAACCCTGGGTAAGTTTTATAAGCTAGAGGGCTGTGTGGACTCAACTCCTGGTTCTATTACAATCCTTATCATCCTATTTCATTGATCTATGTGCCCATTTTTGTACAAGTACATTGCTGTTTTGGTCACCATGTCTCTGAAGTGTCTCTTCAAATAAGGCACTGTGATAACTTCTCCCTTTTTAACATCTGGATTACTTTGGCCAACCAAGGCCATATGTGGTTCCATATGATTTTAAGATTTTTTTTCATTGCATTCAATTTATAGATTACTTTTGATAATGTAGCCATTTTCGTTATCTCAGTTTGCCAATCAGTGAGCATATAGAAGATATTTCTAATCGTCCGGTCATCTTCAGTTTCTTTCTTCAGTATCTGAACTCCTTCACTTTCTTGCTTAGGTTTATTCCTTGTTCTGTTGGGCTATTTGAAGTTATTTTGAATGGTCTTATTTATCTAATTTCTTCTCAGAATGTTCATTATTTTTTTAACTTTTATTAATTACACTTTATTCACTTTGTATCCCCCCATAAACCCCTTCCACCTCCCCTCCCAATCCCACCTTCCTTCCCCCTTCTTCACGCCTGCCCTTCCCCAAGTCCACTGATAGGGGAAGTCCCCCTCTCCTTCCTTCTGATCTTAATCTATCAGATCTCATCAGGAGTGGCTCCATTGTCTTCCTCTGTGGCCTGGTAAGGCTGCTCCCCCCTCAGGGAGAGGTGATCAAAGAGCAGGCCAATCAGTTCATGTCAGAGGCAGTCCCTGTTCCCATTACTATGGAAGCCACATGGACACTGTGGCAGAACTGCCATGGGCTACATCTGTGCAGGAGTTCTAGGTTATCTCCATGCATGGTACTTGGTTGGAGTATGAGACTCTGGAAAGACCCTTGTGTTCAAATTTTCTGGTTCTGTTGCTCTCCTTGTGGGGTTCCTGTCCTCTTCAGATCTTATTATTTCCCACTTCTTATATAAGATTCCATGCACTCTGCCCAACATTTGGCCATATCAACATCTGCTTTGATAGTCTGCAGGGCAGAGCCTTTCAGAGGCCCTCTGTGGCAGGTTCCTAACTTGTTTTCAAGAGGCATAAAGACCTCTTGTAAATAAGAAAGAGTTGTTTTCTGTTTTCTTTTTCTTCTGATGTCCATCCACTTTGCCTTTCTGGATGGGGATTGAGCATTTTAGTCAGGGTCCTCCCTCTTGATTAGTTTCTTTAGATGTACAGATCTTAGTAGGTTTATCCTATATTATATGTCTGTATGAGTGAGTACATACCATGTGTGTCTTTCTGCTTCTGGGACAGCTCACTCAGGATCATCCTCTCCAGTTCCCACCATTTACCTGAAAATTTCATGATTTCCTTATTTTTCATTGCAGAGTAGTACTCCATTGTGTAGATGTTCCACAATTTCTACATCCATTCTTCAGTTGAGGGGCATCTGGGTTGTTTCCAGCTTCTGTCTATTACAAATAAAGCTGCTACAAACATGGTTGAGCAAATGTCCTTTTTGTGTACTTGAGCCTCTTTTGGATATATGCCTAGGAGTGGCATGGCTGGATCTTGAGGAAGCACTATTCCTAGTTGTCTGAGAAAGCGCCAGATTGATTTCCAGAGTGGTTGTGCAAGTTTACATTCCCACCAGCAGTGGAGGAGAGTTCCCCTTTCTCCACAACCTCTCCAGCATGTGCTGTCACTTTAGTTTTTGATCTTGGCCATTCTGATGGGTGTTAGGTGAAATCTCAGGGTCGTTTTGATTTTCATTTCGCTGATGGCTAATGAGGTTGAGCATTTCTTTAAGTGTTTCTCTGCCAGAGAATGTTCATTATTGGTAAATAAAAAGCTATTAACTTAGGGATATTGATTTTTGTACCATTATTCATTGTTGAAAATGTGCATCAGATATTGGAGTTGTCTGCTGGAATGTTTACAGTCTATTATGTGCAAAATCATATAATTTGCTAATAGGGATAGTTTGATTTTTTTGCTCTCATGTGTATTCCTTTTATTTCTGTCTCCTGCCTCATTGCTCTACTGAAGGCATAAAGACCTCTTGTAAATAAGAAAGAGTAGACACCCTTGTCTCATTTCTGGTTAGTGTCCCTAACTTAGCAAAATGTTGTCTGTAGTTCTGTTACACATACTCTTCTTACATTCCTTCTATTCCTAGTTTCTTTAGGGGTTTTTATGAGAAAAGTTGTTTGATTTTGTCAAAGCCCTTTATTAGTTATTTTTTCTGGTCCCATGATAAAAATGCTATAACAAGAGCAATTTAAGGAGAAAGGTTTCATTTGGTTCATAGCTCAAGGGTAAAGCCATCATGTGGGAAGGTCTAGGCATGTTCTCAGGGAGGGCGATGAGCCCCTGCCCAGCAAGCTTTCCCTTCTTCTTAAAAAAAATATATATGTTTTGAAATATTTTATGTTTATGTGTGTGACTTTATGTGTGCCACTGATGTGCACATAGTCCAGTGATATCAAGGGAGGGTGTTGGGTCCCTTATCTAGTCTCAAGTTCTCAGTCACTTAGCAGAAAAAGTCCTAACCCTGAGAAGGAGACGAAAACACAAAGTCACAGCTATTTGCAACTGGTGCTTGCTGGGAAAGGATAGGTCAGTTTTTCCAGTGGAGTGCTCTTAGGTAAACTAACCACACTCAGGGAGGGCTCCGTGTTCAGCAACACATGGCCAACACAAAACGAACTCCTTGTTTATTTGTTTTATTGTTGTTGTTTTGTGGGATTTTTGTTTTAGTAGTTTCATCTTATTGTTTTTTTTTTTAATTTTCATTTTTGTTTTGTTATTTTGAAAGAGGTGGGGAGGTAGGTAGGGAGAGAGTAAGAGAATAAAGTTTGGCAGATAGAGAGGTGGGGAGAATCTGGGAAAAGATAGAGGTGGGGAAAATATCATCAAAATATATTGCAAAAAAATTAACCAAAAAAATTATCTGCTAGTGAAAGTAGAGTGGGTTTCTTAAGGTTTCCTCTTTCAACTGATCCAGGGTTTACACCCTCTGAAGCGGCCGTTACACTGACAGGAGACCCCACCTCAACCGAAGCTGACCCTTCAAAAAAGGATTCTGAGCTCACCCTGTTTCTGTTCTGTTTTCCAAAGGTCCCTTTCTTTCCTTGCTACTGTTTTTTTCTTCTGTCACCCATCACATAAGGCAGCCATTCTTCACCTCCTTCCCATTCATCCTTCATTCTGTCACTTCATGCTTGGATGTTATCTACGAGCTTGAAGGACCCAAATCTTCTTTTTTTAATTACCGAAAGAATTGAAATCTACTACTACTCAAGGAATCCTGTAGAATGACTCAAACTGGATTTATTTGGTGGTTTTTCATGACTGGATAGGGTTGTGGCTCTGAGGAACAAGACTGTAATTTCTGTTCCCATCACCTCATAGCAAAGGTATAAAGAGCAGCACGACCTACAGCTGTGTGTGTATGACCTACATTATGTGTGATGATGTGTTAGCCAGTTTTCTCCACTGCAACGGTATGCCCGTTTTCATCTCCTCCAGTCCTTCCATCCTGGAATCATCAAGAAAGTTTGCGCAGTCCATTCTTAAGAGAAATGGGTATTGAATGTCATATCCTTGAGGGAGTTATATAAGCATAAATTGCTGGAATCCTGTATGAGTGATTTGAGTGTTCTTAAATTAAATGGGGATATTTCTTTCAGTCTTTGGACTATAATCTAATAATTTAATATTTATCTTGTTCCTTTTCAGTTTCTTCTAGCTACTAGCAATATTAATTAATTAGTTAATTAATTTATTATTTCCATTCTTGAAATTGATCCCATAGCATTAGGTAGGCTAGACAGCCATGATCCTGCAGGGCTACATCCTGAGTTCAGTATCTACTGCAAAATGAGAGGCTGGAGAGCTGGCTCGACAGTGAAGAGCACTGGCTGCTCTTTCAGAGGTTTGGATCCCAGCATCCTACAGAGCAGTTCACAATGATCTTCATTCCCAGGGTATCTCAGACCCTTTTCTGACATTGCTAGCCCCTGGCATGTACATGAGGCATATATAGGCAAAACATCTGTACATAAAAAATAAGTAAAACAGAATGATTGATAGTGACAGTTGGTTGTGGTTTCTTTAATATTTTTATGGGGCTGAAATATTTAATAACCCTACGCTATTACCTTCACTGGAGAAGAGACTCCTTGGGGATGTATTTTTCACCCAGCACAAATTGAAAATCGTAAGCTGTAGTGATAGAAAGAAAATGCTTATAGGAAAGGAGGTGAGGCCATTTCTGACTGAGAACTCATGGAGATGGCATTACAGAGAAAGCAGAATTTAAGTATAATGTTGAAATTTTTTTGAAGATAGGACTTAATCTATTTACTAAAGCTGATTGTTTGAGTTGATAGCCATTCGCTGCAGACAAATGATTCCATTTTAACAAGTTGGCAATGCCTAATGCTGTATTTGAAGTTCAATTCAATACTGCCTTATCATCAGCATGTTTCATAACACTTCATTGTAAATCATGTTTATCACTCTCTGCTGATGGCAAAGACTATCATTCTACTTTAGAAGAAATTCAGAGTGGGCCAGAATGTTTCCTATCTCAGAAAGGTATGGTGGATGCCGATTGCTTGATGATGTATGCTAGCATTTCCTCAGTGTCGGGATTCACATACATTCAGCAAGTCAAGCATCCAGTAAGTAGCTTTTAATCATCTACAGTACCAGCCTTACCAGCAGCATTTTTCCCTGTATAAGAAGTAAAAGTCTTACAGTTAGTTTGATACAGTGAAGACACACGTAAATTTCTTCATATTCTTCAAACACTACTGAAATGACAATGTAAATGGGAAAACATAGAAACCTATGTAAAAAGGGAAAATGAGAAATGATGAGCCCAACAGGAAATGTAATAGTGTTTCTAGTTGACAATATCAAGGTCAACAGTATTAAAATGTGAAAGCCTGCTTCTAGAAATGCTTCAGTGTTGGTTAGGAACGAGTCAGCAGCCTCCTCTTGCTCCCCTCCCCAGAACACTGAAAAGTCATGAAAATGGGAAATTCCAGGACTATTAAAGGTGGGGTGAACCACGGAGTTCAAACAGAGTTATGAACAGTCTAAAAATTCACCAGCTAGGACCATTTTCCATCTCTCTCATCAAATACTTTTTTTTCTTCCTTAATGTAGACAATTGTCAATTGACAATTACTGGAGAACTTTCATCTCAGAAACTAGAGCCTAGCAATAGGCATTGCAGTGGGCAGGGCTTAGAGCCAACCTGAACATAGAATGAAGGAGAAGGCTCCACTTCAACCCAAGACAACTAAAGCTAGACTTAAACTCTACACATAGGCAACTGGAAGACCAATTGCTTGTGGTACTTAGGATAGCCACCTCTTCCAGTAAACACGCAACTCTTGTTTCAGGCAAGGTCCAACAAGAACTATTGACAAACCATATCCACTCACAACATGGAGCCAACAGTTTTTTTGTTTTTTTTTATCTAAGTTGAAAGCACATCAAGGCTCATTAATTTAATCAACCCTCAAACTTAAAAGACGGAAACCAAAATGTGATACAAAAGAAATTCAGCAGAATTGAGAACAAATAAAGAGGCAGGGGGAAGCTGTACAAATACAGAAAATGTCATAAGAAAAAAAACATTAGCTTCAAAAAAAGAAGAAGCAATGAGAATCATTTTATAGTGAAACTTTTAAAAATTATAAGAATGCTATTGAGATAAAGGTTGGGTCATTTGCCAAAAATTTAAAAAACAATATGAGTAGCCAAAGCTTGAGTCAGTTCTGACCCAGAGTCTCTGAAGATGAATTGCGGAAACTGAAGAAGATATACCTAAAGAAGAAACTCTAAAGTTAGTTACCTCAAAATTCAGTGGCATGTAAAGTTAGGAAACACACCCCAGTGTACATCAAGGAACAGAAAACAGTCTGGATGGTTTCAGAAAGCAAACACTGAATATGCATAAGGAGTCAGGACAAAGTGATACACTGAATCTGAACACTATTGGAAATGAGAAGACAGTGGAGGAAGGCCCTTAGAGTGTAAAAGAATCCGTTTTTCACCTAAAATTATTGTAACAAAAATGTCAGGGAATATGGTAATATAAACCTAAAGATTGTTTTCAAATATGTTATGGCTCAAAATATTTGTCTCTCAAAGGCTGTTGCTTAGAAGACTAGAAAGAGTGACCCAGTAGGAGAAAAGTTACGAGAGAAGCCAACTGTTTCAGAAAACAGCTTCATTCAGTACAGGAGCAATTGAGGAGCCATCGGAAAACTGTCCTGTTATCAGTAAGGGAACCCCAGGATCTTCCAGCTGGGTAGCAAAGTAGGAGAATAAGCATTCTAGCTCAAAATCGGGGACCAGAGAGCTCCAAGTAGATTCTCTGAGGGAAAGTGGAACTGAAGTCAAACTGGTGAGTGTGACTGTGTGGAAAGATAGTGTTAAGACAAAACAAAACAAAAATGGAAAAAAAAAAAACAGAAGAAGTAGAGTCAAGTTTCAGAAAATCAGAAAATAAATATGAAAGAAAAAAATGGACCTAGGGTGGAGTTTATTGAGTGTTTGCTAACAAGGGCAAGACTTGGATTACTATGGAGAAGAATCTTTCCACTAAAATAAAACTCCAACCCAAAGAAAGTGAATCTGAAAGCTGAATAAACATGGAAAAAGCACAAACAGAATAAACTACTTTCGGGATCAATGGACATTATGTAATAGAACCCAAGATGCTGCTTTTGTAATATATCAACACGAATATCTAACGGGGTTAAGTTAGGGTTAAATCAGGGATGCAGAGTGGGTTCTGTGTTCAAGAACACATACTGCTCTTGAATAGTATCCAAGTTTGGTTCCCAGAACCCATGTCTTCCCAGAACACCCACCTCTGTCTGGCTACTTCCAGCTAACTGTAACTGTAGCTCCATGGGGATCTGATACCTCTGACCTTCATTTGGACTTGCCACATACACATATTCATATAGTTAAAATAAAACGAATCCAATAAATACATAAATAAGAAGAGTATAATAAGAAATGGACACACACACACAAAAAGAAATGGACACAAAAGACCCCAAAACAAACTCAGAGATAAGTATCAGATGGTAGTAAAGGAATTACTCTTTTTTTTTTAATTTAAGTTTATTTACTTTACATCTTAAGAGCAGCCCTTCCCTCTCCTTCTCTCAGTCGCCCCACCTCCCCCCTTCTCCTCTCTCTTTCCCCTCAGAAAAAGGGGTTCCCCTTGCGTCCTTATCAGCCCTCCCCAGCACATCAAGCCACATCTGGACTCAACACAGCCTCCTTCACTGAGACCATGCAAGGCAGCCCCACCAGGGAGAAGTGATCCAAAGTCAGGCAATAGAATCTGTGTTTGAAACTGTCCCCCACTCCACTCTCCAGGTGACCCACATGAAGACCAAGCTGCCCACTGACCACTTATGCGCAGAGGACCTAAGTCCAGACCATGCATGCCCCTTAGTTGGTGTCGCAGTCTCTGTAAGCCCCCATGGGTCTGGGTTAGTTGTCTCCGTCACCTTGTGGGGTTCCTGTCACCTCCAGGTCCTTCCGTTTTTCCCCCCTCTCTTCCACAAGAGCCCCGAGCCCCACCTGATGCTTGACTGCAAGTCCCAACATCTTGATCTGCTGCTAGGTGAAGACTTCCAGAAGCAGTCATGTTAGGCTCCCGTCTGCAAGCAGAGCACATCGTCATTGTGTCTGCAAGCAGAGCACATCGTCATTGACAGCGTCAGGGGCTGGCTCTCTACCGTGGGTGAGTCTCAAGTGGGGGTCAACCATTAGTCGGACATTTCCTCAATCTCGGTTCCCTCTTTATCCCTGCGCTTTCTGTAGGCAGGATAATTTTTGTATCAAAGTTTTTGTAAATGGGTTGTTGTTCCCCTCCTTCCTCTATGGGTCCTGCCTGTCCCCTCGCAACCCCTCCCCCTCATGCCCTGTGCTAGGAGCCTCAGCTAGAATCACAGCCACATCCTCCCGGGAGCCTACTCTGTTGCGGGCCTCCAGCTTGTCAAATAACTGACCCCCTCAGTTTCCCTTCTCTCCTCTTACCCCCCACCCACCTCTGTTCTCCTCACATTTGATCCCCATCATTATTTCCCTCCCCATTTCATCCCCTGCCCAGTCTCCTCTCTTCATCCACTTCCAATGTCTATTTCAGCAGCTTCCCTTGGGCCCTCCTTGCTACTTAGCTTCTTCGGGTCTGTGGATTTTAGTACGTTTATCTTGTGCTATATGTCTAATATCTGCTTATAAGCGAGTACAAACCATTTGTATCTTTCCAGGTTTGAGTTACCTCACTCGGGATGATCTTTTCTTTTCCATCCATTTGCCTGCACATTTCATGGTTTTCTTGTTGTTAAAAGCCAAGTAGTATTCCATTGTGTAAATGTACCACAATTTCTTTTTTTTTTATTTAGTTAATTAATTAATTAATTAATTGGATTTTATTCACTTTGTATCTCCCTTTCAGCACCCTCCCTTGTCTCCTCCCAGTCCCACCCACCTTCCCTCTTCTGCCTCTATGCCCTTTCCCTAGTGCCCTGATAGGGGAAGGCCTCCTCCCCCTCTCTCTGATTTTTAGCCTATCAGGTCTCATCAAGGCTGGCTGCATCATCTTCCTCTGTGGCCTGGCAAGGCTGTACCTCCCAGGTGGAGGTGATCAAAGAGCTAGCCGCTGAACCACAATTTCTTTATCCATTCTTACTTTGAGGGACATCTAGTTCCTGACTATTGTGAATAAAGCCTCTATGAACATAGTTGAGCAGGTGTCCTTGTTGGATGGTGTAGCACCTTTTGGGTACATGCCAAAGAGTGGTATAGCTGGGTCTTGAGATAGAACTCTTCCCAATTTTCTGAGAAAGCACCAGATTGATTTCCAGAGAGGTTGTACAAGTTTGCAATCACACCAACAATGGAGGAGTGTTCTCCTTTCTCCAGATTCTCTCTAGCATGTGCTGTCTCTTGAGTTTTTGATCTTAGCCATTCTGACTGAGGTAAGATGGACTCTTAGAGTTGTTTTGTTTTGCATTTTTCAGATAACTAAGGACATTGAGCATTTCTTTAACTGCTTCTCAGCCATTTGATATTGCTCTGTTGTGAATTCTCGGTTTAGCTCTGTATTTTTTCCTAGATTATTTGATTGGTTGGTATTTAGTTTCTTAAGTTCTTTCTGTATTTTGCATATTAGCTCTTTGTCTGATGTAAGGTCTGTCAAGATCTTTTCCCACTCTGTAGGCTGCAATTTCGCCCTATTGATAGTGTCCTTTAACTTACAGAAGCTTTTCCGTTTTATGAGGTCCCATTTATTAATTGTTGATCTTAAGAGTCTCTGCTGTTTGCATTCTGTTCAGGAAGCTGTCTCCTGTGCCAATGAGTTTGAGACTTTTCCCTACTTTGTCTCCTAATAGATTTAGAGACAACACTCTGATTTTATGTCAAAGTCTTTGATCCACTGTACTTGAGTTTTGTGCAGGGTCATAAATACAGATCTATTTGCATTTTTCTACATGCAAACATTCAGTTAGACCAGCACCATTTGTTGAAGATACTTTCTTTTTCTATTGTATGGCTGTGGCCTTAATTTGTCAAAAATCAAGTATCGGTGTGGGGATGTGGGTTTATTTCTGGGGCTTCAACTTGGTTCTCTTGATTAACATGTCTGTTTCTCTGGTAATACCATGCAGTTTTTTATTACTATTGCTCTGTAGTATAACTTGAAATTAGGGATGTTGATACCACCAGTTCTTTTCTTTTACAGAATTGTTTATGCCATCTTGAGTCTTTTATTTTTCTCTGTGAAGGTAATGGTTGCTCTTTCCAGGTCTGCAAAGAATTGTGTTGGTATTTTGATCAGAATTGAATTGAATCTGTAGGTGACTTTTGGTCTTGGTGGTCACTTATATATAGTATCATATCATCTGTGAATAGCCATACTTTGACTTCTTCCTTTCCAATTTATAACCCCTTAATCTCCTTTACCTGTCTTATTGCTGTAGCTAGAACTTCAAGCACTATATTGAAGAGATATGGCCTTGGCTTGTCTTTGATTTCAGTGAGTTTGCTTTAAGTTTCTCTCCATTTAACTTGATGTTGGCTATTGGTTTGCAGTATATTGCCTTTATTCTATTTTGGCATGTGCCTGTATCTCTGATATCTCCAAGACTTTAAGCATGAAGAGGTGTTAGATTTTGTCAGCAGGATTTTTTTCAGCATCTAATGAGAGGATCATGTATGTGTTTTGTTTTTCTTTTTTTTACTTTCAGTTTGTTTATATGGTAGATTATGTTGATGGATTTTCATGTTGAACAATCCCTACATTCCTAGGATGAAGCATACTCGGTCATGGTGGATAATATTGTTGATGTGTTCCTGGATTCAGTTTGCAAGTGTTTTATTGAGTATTTTTACATTAATGTTTATAAAGGAGATTAGTCTGAAATTCTCTTTTTTGTTGTTGTTGGGTTTTTTTGTGGTTTAGGCATCAGGGTGATTGTGGCCTCAAAAAATGTTCCTTCTGTTCCTATTTTGTAAAATAGTTTGAGGAGTGTTGATATTAATTCTTCTTTGAAAGTCTGGCAGAATTATGTGCTAAAACCATCTGGCCCAGAACTCTTTTTGGTTGGAAGGCTTTTGATGACTGCTTCTTTCTCCTTATGTGTTACGTGTCTATTTAAATTGTTTACCTGATCTTGATTTAATTTGGCAAGTGGTATCTGTCTAGAAAATCATCCATTTAATTTAGATTTTCCGATTTTGTAGCATACAGATTTTTAAAATAAAATGTAATGATTCTTTGGGTTTCCTCTGTGTCTGTTGCTATATCCCCTTTTTCGTTTTTTATTTTATTAATTTGGATACTCTCCCCATGTCTTTTACTTAGTTTGATTAAGGATTTGTCTATCTTGTTGATTTCCTCAAAGAACCAGCTCTTAGTTTTGTTGTTGTTCTCTTTGTTTCTAAGTTATTGATTTCTGCCCTGAGTTTGTTGATTTCCTACTATTTAGACCTCTTGGGTGTGTTTGCGACCTCTTTTTTTCTAGACCATTCGGATGAGCTGTTAAGTTGCTGCTATGTGCTGTCTCTACTTTCTTTATGAAGGTGCTTAGTGCTATGAACTTTCCTCTTTGCACTGCTTTCATTGTGTCGCATAAGTTTGGGTATGTTTGTGCCTTCATTTTCATTGCATTGTAGAAAATCTTTAATTTCTTTCTTTCTTTCCTCCCTGGCCTAATGGTCATTAAGTAAAGAGTTGTTCAGTTTCTAAGAGTTTGTAAGCATTTTGTTGTTTCTGTTGTTGTTGAAGTCTAGCTTTAAACCATGGTGGTGTGGTAGGATACAAGGTGTTATTTCAATGTTCTTGTGTTTGTTGAGCCTTTCTTTGTGTCCGAGTATGTGGTCAATTTTGGAGAAGGTTCCAGGAGATGCTGAGAAGAAGGTATATTCTTTTGTGTTTGGATGGAATGTATATATCTGTTAAGTCCAACTGATTAATAACATCATTTAGTTTCATTATTTCTCTGTTTACTTTCTATCTCAATGATCTCTTCATTGGTGAGAGAGAGGTGTTGAAGTCTCCTACTATTAGTGTTTGGAGTTCCATGTGTGATTAAAGCTTTAGTAATGTTTCTTTTATGAATGTGCGTACCCTGGCATTTGGGGCATATATGTTCAAATTTAAGATATAATTGTTTTCAATTTTTTCTTTGATGCGAATAAAGTGCCCTTCGCCATATCTTTTGATTAATTTTGGTTAAAAGTCTATTTTATTAGATGTTTATTATATATTATTAGATATTTATTAGATATTAGATATTTATTAGAATAGTCACTCCAGCTTGCTTCTGTGTCCATTTGCTTGGAAAACTTTTCTTCCAGCCCTGTATTCTGAGGTACTGTCTATCATTTTTGGTGAGGTGTGTTTTTTTGTATGAAACAGAATGATGGGTCTTGATTACACACCCATTTTGTTAGCCTGTGTCTTTTTATTTTAGAATTGAGAAATTGAGAGAGATATTAATGACCAGTGGTTGATAATTTCTGTTATTTTGATGTTGTTGCTAATGAAGCATGTGTGTGTGCTTCCCCTTTTTTGGTTTTGCTGTTGTGGGAGTTTTTATTTCCTGTGGTTTGCTGGGTGTGGTTAGCCTCCTTGGGTTGGAGTTTTCCCTCTACTATCTTCCTTAAGGCTGTGTGTGTGAATAGGTACTGTTTAAATTTGTTTTTTTTTTTTTGTGTTGGAATATCTTGTTTTCTACATCTTTGGTGATTTGCTGGGTCTAGTAGTCAGAGCTGACATTTATGGTCTCATAGTGTCCATAAGATATCTGCCCAAGCTCCTCTTACTTTTAGAGTTTCTGGTGAGAAGTGAGGTATAATTCTGATGGGTCTGTCTTTATGTATGACTTGGCCTTTTTCCCTTGCAGCTTTGATCATTCTTTCTTGTTCTTTACATTTAGTATTTTGATTATTATGTGACAGGAAGTTTTTTGTTGTTTTTGGTTTTTGTTTTGTTTTTGGTGTTCTGCAAGCGTCTTCTGTGTTTACAGGACTCTCTTTAGGTTGGGAAAGCTTTCTTCTATCATTTTTGTGGAAAACATTTTCTGGCCCTTAAAGCTTGGAGTCTTCTGCTTCTCCTATTCCTATTATTCTTAGATTTGGTCTTTTCATATTGCCCTAGATTTTTTGGATGTTTTTTGTCAGGAACTTTTAGATAACATTTTATTTGACTAAGGTATCAATTTCTTAATAACATCTTCTACACCTGAGATTCTCTCTTCCATCTCTTGTATTCTATTGGTGATACTTTTGTCTGTAGTTCTCATTTTCCATCTCCAGGATTTCCTCAGACTGTGCTTTCTTTATTGCATCTATTTCCATTTTTAGGTCTTACACAGTTTTATTTATTTCCTCTCCCATTTGATTGTATTTTCTTTTATTTTTTTTTAAGGGATTTATTCAGTCCTTCACCTGTTTGACTGTATTTTCCTGCATTTCTTTGAGGGATTTATTTTTCTCTTTTTAAGGCCTCTATTATTTTTATAACCTTAGATTTAAGATTATTTTCTTGCACTTCAGGTATGATAATAGCCCTAGGACTATTATCCCTGTTGCTGGACTCTGGTGATGTCGTTTGGCCCTGATTTTTGTGGCTTGTGTTCTTATGCTGAACTCTAGCCACCTGGTTCTGTCTGGTATTAGCAAGCTGGGTAGTTGCTGATGGTAATAGATCTCTCATGTTGTAGGTAGAGATCATGGACCCAGATGACCACAGTCCTCTGCTTTTCTTGCTCCTCCCTGATTTATGCTGGTCTTGAGGCTACAGATTGGGATGGGTCTCAGGGTTCACCAGTAAATTGGAGGACAGAGGGCCCTTAGAAGACTTCACCACTGTTTCTGGCAGGCAGTGGCAGGCCAGTAGATGGAGGAGCTCTTACCTGCTGCTCCCTGATCCATGCTGGTCTCCTGGGCAGAGCTGGGCAGGTCCTGAGAAATGGTACGATCCTGGGAATTCAAGGAATTACTCTTACATTTAGACGTTTTGCAAGTTTCTTTGTTCAAAATATGTGAACATACCCCTTTTAGAAAAATGTTAAAACATGGAGCCGGTGTGTTGACTTAATGTTTAAGGGAACTTGCTGCTCTTGTAGAGGATTCAGGTTCAGTTCCCAGCACCCAATGGTTGCTTACAACCATCTGTTACTCCAGTTACAGGGGAACTAATTCCCTGTTCTGGCCTCCATGAACACCACAAACATATGTGGTACACATACATACTTGCAAGTAAAAAACTTGTTTGTATGTATGTAAATACATATGTGTATATATATATATATATAAAAATTTAACGTTAAAAATTAAATCATATACAAGAATAAATTGGTGCTATGGTATTCCAGAACTATTTATTAGATATTTATTAGATATTAGATATTTATTAGAATAGTCACTCCAGCTTGCTTCTGTGTCCATTTGCTTAATTAAGTTAATTATTGTTGTTTATTAAATCATTCTAAAAGCTGTGACTTAAAATAACATTATTTAACGTTTTCCACGACTCAGGACTGGAGGCGTAGCTCAGCAGTTAAGATCACTGGCTGCTCCTGCAGAGGACTTGTATGTGTTCAGCTCCCAGCACCTACACGGTGGCTCGCAACAATCTATACTTCCAGTTCTGGGGTATTCATCATCTCTTCTGAACTCCAAGGGCTCTTACATGCATGTGATGTACATAGATACGCTTGGGCTCATACATGCCTGCATAACATTAAATAAATAATTAAATTTTTATGCTTCTATGAGTTTTCAGGACTCAGTTGGATTATGGACTTAGTTGGATCACATATTGTGTTGAACAGGATCTCTCATGTTCTCTGCCATGTGCTTTCTCTCTGTAGATGACATCTCTCTTCCTCCTGGATCATCCACATAGCCCTTTCTCTAACAGGACAGCTGGAGAACATCATTCGTTTTGACAGCTGGGTTTTAAGAGGAATGCTATAAGATGTGTCCAGTGTCCAAAACATGATCACCCTGCAATGGCATACTTGCTGCCCCAAGCCAGTCAAAAGTCAAGTTAGCGTCAATGATATAAAAACACGGTTCACTGAAGGGCCACCATGAACTTCTGATTCATTTTAACATGCTTTATCTGATTTATTTAATGTTCTTTAAGGATTGCTTAATTTACAGGGCATGATACACTCTGATTCTATCCATAACTAACTGAATATTAATAAATCAATTATAAGCTATGTGAAGCTCAGCAGGGTCAAGCATGTTAAATCTTTTCTGATTCACTAAATTAACACAAGCAACAAAACAGATTTATTCTTCCTACAGACTTTTTTTCTTGTTGGCCTCTTATTTAGTGTTAGAAGCAATCTCTTCTTTTCTGCTGCTTTATTTTGTCTTACAACATGTGTTTGTCATACCCATTATTTAACATTTTCAATCTTTTGTAATAAAAAGTTACAAATATTTGAAGAGCACTGGAGTAGTTCTGAATATGTGCTGAAATTTCCATGCATGCCACATCTTTCCCACATAAGATAGTGAAGTTTAAAATCCTCTGGAAACTTCTCAGAGCTACAAAATAAAAATTTTTAAATACCTACAAAAATATGTAGTCCAGTTTTGCAAAAAAAAAAAAATAATCCTGACTCTCATCTTTCATATCAAATCATTAGTAATAGATAGATACTAATTCATTAGACACACCTTAGACTGTAAGTTCATTATAAAGTCTTGTCTTTCTCTATATTTTCTTCTTCATTTTTATCTCCTTCCTTTGTTTTTGTTAACAAAACAACTTAGAATAATTTAATTTTCCATAAATTATATTGACTGTTAGCTCTCCTATTAAACTGTCCTTGTCACTGTCATATACCCAACATGGCTGTTATAAACGACTAAACACGCTTTTCAAATATTAGATGGTCTATGAATACTTTCACAGTAGTCTATAACCCATTTAAATGGTATTTGATCTGGCAGACATTGCTATTTCAAGCATTTGAGCCATCATAAATTTGGATCCAATCCTTACTTACTGGGTTTCAAATTCCCCAAATGTTCTTTATTGAAATCCAATATTCATTCCAAAGTATATTACACTGAATCCAACTTATCTGAGAACAGGAGCCAGATTGGTCCATTTCCCCAGTCACTCTAGTATTAATGATAAGACCTAGACTTGGAGATCACATTTGATTAGATTATTCTCTCTCTCAATGGAAATGCTATATCTGCAGGAAACTTACAAGTTTTCTTTATCTATAATTTACACATTGGAAAGGGAAGGCAATTGTAATTCTGAAGCACACCAGGGGAACTTACTTGCTTAAAGTAAATCAACATGAGAGAGGGCATTTTACTTCAAGAAGATAACATTGATTATGAAACAAGCCTGTAAATGAATACATGATTAAATCTTGTGTAATTTTATTTATGTAGACTAAAATCTTAAGTCATCAAGATTTGCTGCCATCTCAGAATACTTTCTTATTGAAAGGAGTTTGATATTGAATTGTTATAGCTCAACTTGTAATGCCAAAAAGTAAGACTTATCATTGACAAATATATTGTGAATGAATTTAAGGCACAGAATAATGGGAAAGGAATCTAAATGGATTACCTCAGAATACACAAGCAAGAGGTTGTCCAAGTAAATTCCAACAAAGAATTTTATTGGACTTCGTGTTGCTACTGCGCAAGTCAATGTGGTCTTTGGGAAGCAAGAGTTTCTGCCAGTCACTCTTTCACATCGTTTCTCATAACGTGGTCTATGAAACCACAGCCTAACAAGACACTCCAAGAGCTAGACAGTTTTCCGGAGACATCCTGCTCCGATCACCATGCTGGGCAATAACGTTCCTCCCCTGAAAGAGCCAGCACTCAGTAGGTAGGTGATGTCAATTGACGTATAGACAGCTCTTTCATAAACACTTCTTTGTTTGATTGACATTTCACCCACCTAATCTGCCCATGAAATATTTATTCTCTTTTCTCCCCGACATCATGTTTATTATCCTCAGAACTAATGTTCCCTGAACTATTTTGGCTGAGGCTTGTTCTATATTGATAATTTAAAATCTAAAATCTATAAAAGGTTTTTAATTATTTTCTAATATTCACATATCCTGCCAGGCAGGTAATAAAGTAAATAAAATTGTGGGGTTTCCTGGTAGTGAGAATAAAAATTGTTTTCACGTTTACATAGTGCTGAGAAGTATTCTACCATATGTCTATGTGGTTGAAATGATCCAGCAAAAAACTCGGGAACCAGTGATGTAAAGAAATGAATACGATGGAAGGAGTTGCACAGTTGAGTAGAGAAAAAGATCAATGGGTATCAAGGACATCTACAAAATGCTTTGCCTTATAAGTAAAATTAGAACCTAATTTAAAAGATTGATTTGCTCTCATGTCTTTTTCTTCATGCCTATATTGCAGTGTACACGATAGATTACATATAAATTTCTGTAAGAGACGAAAAACCCACAGGACTTACTCCCTGTGTTTTGGGTGTTTGTGGGCATATCCGTGGACTCTTTGTTGTCTGGGAGACTTTTAAGGTATTGAGGCTTACAGCTCTGTCTCTTTTTATGCAGCATTCACCAAAGAAATCGCATTTTTTTTTTTAATTCATGATCAGAAGAGCCTTTTCCATAGTGTTCCTTTTCTGAAATGGTAAAGTGGGCTTATAAGAGAAATATATAGAAAATGTAAATCAAATATCAAGGCTGCATATAAATAAAAAAAATCCACTCATTTAGAGTTGATTATTCTAGAGTAAATAGGACTCTAAGATGAAAGCCTGTGTGTGTGTTTTAAAGAATGTATTTGTCAATATTTTATGTCAATTGCTATTCAGTAATATAATCGACTGGTGCTTTTAAAACCTTATTCTGCAAATCAGAGAAATGAGCTCCAAATAAGATTTACTTCCTTTTTGTATATAAATAAGAAGGCTATCACAGTAGCTAAATGAAATCTATTCAGTGCTTTAGGCAGTAGGATACATGATTTTTCCTACGTCTCAAAAATTTCAAAAATTATTATTTATTAGTAAAAAAAAGATTTTAATATCAGCCATGGACCTGTGATTATAATGAATGATAATGTTATCCCTTGAAGCTTTTCAAAAAGTGTTAACGCACTCGAAGTGTTTGTGCTAAGATGTCATGTAGATCCTCTCCCATGTGACTTGCCACTTGAGGTGTCTCCTTCCCCCGACGGTATTTGCCAAATATCTGCTGGAACATCCACCCCTTGGCCTGGTACTCCTGCTGAGGGTAGTATTACCCCATCCCTCAGCTGTCCTTCTCCAGTGCAGCGTAATTCTGAACGAGGTTGCTGTGTCCTGTCAGCAAGCCTCTTTCTTGTGTTCCTTTTCACCATAGCGCTGCCATTCTCACCTCCATGCCTCTTCGCACCGTCTCAGAAAACGGGGATTTCGTGTTCAAGGCCTCCAGAACCTTCTTGCCTTCGGGTCTATAGAAACCTTCTTTTTATGCCACTTCCTGTTTCACCCTGTCCGTCTAAGGGTGTTGGTCTTTATCTCTTCCCATTCCCAAAGCAGGCTCCCAGCCTTTCGGGTCTGGGAGAGCTTTTGCTTATGTGGTTCTGTCAACCAAGAGCTGAGGATAAGATGTTATTTTCCTAGTGGTGTCCTCTGGGACACCCTCCCACGTCTCTGGATCTCTCAACTCAACTGGCCCTTGAATAACGAGCGCAGACACGCGTGTGTACACACACACACACACACACACACACACACACACACACGAAATCGCCTCTCATTTAGCCTCATGACTTCCCTGGAATAATTGTTTTGGAAAATGGGCTCCATGGTGGCTATCCCAAGGTTGTCCTCATTTCACAGATGATTAAACTGAGATCCAGCGATGTTTAATGCTTTGCCTAGTCTGTGGTAGCCTGGGATATCTGTAGCGGATGTCGAAGCTGCTTCCTAAACGTTCTCTAGCTGAATGAAGTAGCAATTGAATTTGTCCTTTTTCAGTTTTTTTTCTTCTTCTTCTTTACTCTGATTTATTCTGTTTGTGCCTTCATTGGACCCACCTGCATTAGAAGGGACAAATCATTTTTACTTTACCTGAATTTTTTCTTTTTTATTATTTAATTATTTTTATTAATTACAGGTTATTCACTTTGTATGCCCCCTGTACCTCCCTCCCTTCTCCCCTCCCAATCTCACCCTCCCTCTTCCCCACCCCTGTCCTTCTCCTAGTACACTGAAAAGGGAGGTCCTCCTCCATTTTCCTCTGATCCTAGTCTATCAAGTCTCATCAGGAGTGGCTGCATTGTCTTCCTCTATGGCCTGGTAAGACTGCTTCTTCCTCAGGGGGAGGATCAAAGAGCAGGCCAATCAGTTCATGTCAGAGACAGTCCCTGTCCCCATTACTATGGAGGCCACTTGGACACTGAACTGCCATCGGCTGCTTCTGTGCAGGGGTTCCAGACCATCTCCATGAGTGGTCCTTGGCTGGAGTATCAGTTTCAGAAAAGACCCCTGTGCCCAGACTTTTTGGATCTGTTGCTGTCCTCCTCCTGTCCTCTCCAGGTCTTACTATCTCCCACTTCTTTCATAAGATTCCCTGCACTCTGCCCAAAGTTTGGCTATTAGTCTCAGCATCTGCCTCGATACCCTGCAGGGTAGAGCCTTTCAGAGGCCCTCTGTGGTAGGCTCCTGTCCTGTTTCCTGTCTTCTCCCTCCTCAGAGGTCCATCCTCTTTACCTTTCTGAATGGAGATTGAGCATTTTAGCTAGAGTCCTCCTTCCTGATTAGCTTCTTTAAGTGTACAGATTTTGGTATGTTTATCTTATATTATAGGTCTAATATCCACTCATGAGTGAGAATATATCCTGTATGTCTTTCTGCTTCTGGGATACCTCATTCGGGATGATCTTTTTCAGTTCTCACCATTTATCTGCAAATTTCATGATCTCCTTGTTTTTTTTTTTTTATCACTGAGTAATATTCCATTGTGTAAATGTACCACAATTTCTGTATCAATTCCTCAACTGAGGGCCATCTGGGCTGTTTCCAGCTTCTGGCTATTACAAATAAAGCTGCTACAAACATGGTTGAGCAGATGTCCTTGTTGTATACTTGAGCGTCTTTTGGATATATGCCTAGTAGTGGTATAGCTGGATCTTGAGGAAGCGCTATTCCTAATTGTCTGAGAAAGCGCCAGATTTATTTCCAAAGTGGTTCTATAAGTTTACATTCCCATCAGCAGTGGAGGAGGGTTCCCCTTTCTCCACAACCTCTCCAGCATGTGTTGTCACTTACTAAAGGAAACTAAAAATTCTGTAGACTAGAGCAAAGAAAGAAAGAAAATGCTATAAATTTTCATGAATAAAACTGTTGAATATGACAAATAACTGAGAGAAAAGCAGCTGTTTTTGACTTTCACTTATGTATTTTAATGTTACATTATAAAGCAAAATACGTATTTGGAAGTAAATTAGATGAACACATATTAAGTGGCCAATATGAGCCAGGCATGGTTGGACAATTTACATAAATCCATTTTTAAAAGTGTTTAAAATAATAATGTGTACAATGTATATGTTCTTAGCATGCGATCATGAGGACCCAAGTCTCATCCACACAACACACTAAAATAGCCAAGCGTCCTGACACGTGGGAAGCAGAAACAGGTCAGGGCCAGCCAGCAGAGCCTATTTTGTGGACCTCAAGTCAGGGAGATTCTGTGTCAAGAACCAAAGTGGCCTGCCCCTGAAGATTGCCCCGAGGGTGCTCCCTGAACACGGCACCCATAACCTCCAGGTACATGTGCGCACATACATACACAGGGAAACCAGTTATTCAGGTTCAGCATCCCAAAGCTATTTCATAGTTGAAAGAGGAAGATTATGTAGGTGGAAAAACTAGCCTTAGGTGAGCCCTCCGATTTACAACCAGAATTCCAGCTCAATGAATGTGTAGTCATCTATTTTCTCTACTCCAGCCAAAAATATTTAAAATTGTGTAGGAAGGAGGTAAGATAGTTTGAGATCTTTTTAAAATCGCGTTTCTAAGAGATGATTGCCAAGGCTTTTGCTGATAATAAAAACTATAGTTCCTAATCTCTTTACAAGAATATGGCCCTCTGTTTATCCCCAGTAGCAAATAAACCGGATGCATGCCCCAAATGCCAATCCTTGGGAGGCAGAGGTAGGAGGATCAGAACTTCAAAGTCAAACCCTGTCTCAAAACAAAAACAAAGGGCTAGGGAGATGGTTTGGCAACTGAGTACTGGCTGCTTTTTCGGGGGATTGAGATTCAGTTCATACCACCCACATAGTCCATCACAGCTGTCTGTGAATCTAACTTAATGGTATCTGATGCCCTCTTCTAGCCTCTGAGACATGCGCTTTGGGAAGCACTTATAGATAGATAGATAGATAGATAGATAGATAGATAGATAGATAGATAGATACGTGAAGTAGGTAGATAGATAGATAGATAGATAGATAGATAGATAGATAGATAGATAGATAGATAGATAGATAGATGGATGGATGGATGGATGGATGGATAGATGGATAGATAGATAGATAGATAGATAGATAGATAGATAGATGGATAGGTAGAACACAACAGAAATATCTTACTGTAAGAAAAAATAAATTTAAGTGCAAGGAGCTTCAAAATTACTTAATATAATACGTGAAGTAGGTAGATAGAAGTAGGTAGATAGATAGATAGGTAGATACGTGAAGTAGGTAGATAGATAGATAGATAGATAGATAGATGGATGGATGGATGGATGGATAGATGGATAGATAGATAGATAGATAGATAGATGGATGGATAGGTAGAACACAACAGAAATATCTTACTGTAAGAAAAAATAAATTTAAGTGCAAGGAGCTTCAAAATTACTTAATATAATACGTGAAGTAGGTAGATAGAAGTAGGTAGATAGATAGATAGGTAGATACGTGAAGTAGGTAGATAGATAGATAGATAGATAGATAGATAGATAGATAGATAGATAGAACACAACAGAAATATCTTACTGTAAGAAAAAATAAATTTTTTACACAATGGAATACTACTCAGCAATCAAAAAGGAGGAAATCATGAACTTTGCAGGCAAATGGTGGGATCTAGAAAAGATCATTCTGAGTGAAGTATCCCAGAAGGAGAAAGACAAACATGGAATATACTCGCTTATATAGACCTAAAAGATAGGATAAACATAATGAAATCTATATACCTAAAGAAGATAATCAAGAAAGCGGACACGGGGTATGATGATGTATCCTCATTTAGAAAGACAAATGGGATATGCATTGAACGTATGACAGGAGTCTACCGCAGAAAGCATCTGAAAGACTCTACCTAGCAGTGCTCCAAAATAGATACTAAGACTCACAACCAAACCTTCGGCAGAGTGCAGGGAATCATATGAAAGAAGGGGAGTTTGATGTGGAAAGGATAGGAGCTCCACAAGGACCAAACGTATCTGGGCACAGGGTCTTTTCTGAGATGGACACTCAACCAAAGTCCATGAGAGGATAAAACCTAGAACCTCTGCTCAGATGTTACCCGTGATAGCTCAGTAATCAATTGGTTTCCCATAATAAGGGGAACAAGGACTATTACTAACAGGAACTCAATGACTGGCTCTTTGACCTCCCCACCTCCCAAGGGAGGAGCAGTACTGTTAGGCCACAGAGGAGGACTTTGCAGCCAGTCTTGAAAATACCTGACAAAAGGGAGTCATATGAAAGGGGAGGAGGTCCTTCCCTACTAGTGGACTTGGAAAGGGGCAGGGAGGAGATGAGGGAGGGAGGGTGGGAATGGGGAGGGAATGAGGGATACAGCTGGGATACAGAATTACAAAATGTAACGAATGAGAAATATAAAATTATGGAAAAGAAAAAATAAATTTAAGTGCAAGGAGCTTCAAAATTACTTAATATAATACTACTCAGCAATTAAAAATCAGGAAGTCATCAAATTTGCAGGCAAATGGATGGAACTAGAAAATATCATCCTGAGAAAGGTAACACAGAAGCAGAAAGTCACATATGGTATGTACTCACTGATAAGTGGTTATTATACACATAATATAGGATAAACATACTAAAATCTATAGTCCTGAAGAAGGTAAACAACAAGGAGGACCCTAGGAATGTTTAATCCTCATTCAGAAGGGCAAACAGATTAAATATCAGAAGTGGGAGAAGACAGGGAACAGGACAGGAGCCTATCACAGAGGGCCTCTGAAAGACGATACCCATCATGGTACCGAAGTAGATGCTGAGACCCATAGCCAAATTTTGGAGAGAGTGCAGGGAATCTTATGGAAGAATGGGGAGACAGAAAGACCTGGAGGGGAAAGGAGCTCCACAAAATGACCAACAAAGCCAAAAAATTTGGGCTCAGGGGCATGTGCAGAGACCGATACTCCAACCAAGGACCATGTTTGGAGAGGGCCTAGACTTTCTGCTCAGATGTAGCCCATGGGCAGTTCAGTCTCCATAGGGATCTCCTAATAAGAGGAGCAGGGGTAATCTCTGATATGTACTCAATTGCTACCCCTTTGATCACCTTCTCCTGATGAAGTAGCCTTACTAGACTACAGAGTAAGAGAATCCAGACATTCCTTATGAGACCTGATAGACTAGGGTCAGAGAGTAGGGGAGGAGATCCTCCCCTATCAGTGGACTAAGGGAGGTGCATAGCTGGATGAGGGAGGGAGGATGGGACAGGGAGGAGATGAGGGAGGGGTCTACAGTGAATAAATTGTAATAAATAATGAAAAACTTACTTAACATCCAGTGCTAATCCATAAGTTTTATAGTTGATAAATAAGGCCATCATTTGCACAAAAGGATTCTTTACATTGCTACAAAAATTATAGGTATTGAATCACAATGAAATTCTATCCCAACCCTAATTGGGTCTATCTTTTTTATTTACTTGAAATTAGAGAAGTAATACTCTGGATTCTGTAAAGAAACCTTCTCTAAATGAATATGTGCATGTTCTGTATAAATATATAATGATGTATAATATATAATGATTATATAATAATACCTATAATACTCAGATAATGAATATACATATATTCAGAGTATTATAGTATTGTATACTATGCTTGTTATCATTCTACAGCTTATAGGCTGTGGTCCAGATAGTCAGACAATGGCTAACTCAAGGAACATCTGATATTCTGATAGCTGCCCAGCCCACAAGGCTGGATATCCCCGCCATCTGGATCTGGTTTTGAAGTCCTAGGGCTGCCAATTTTCCTGTCTGCATTAGAATCTCAAAGGAATTGTTTCTAGTATTAGTGAACAGATGCCTCTTCCGAAGGGTAGATGGACTTCCTAGTAAGAGTTAGTGTAAGAGAACAAAAAGCAAAGCTTCCTTCTTCCATGTCCTTTGATATGGGTTGTCACTATAAGATGTGGTTCAGGGATGGTGTTCCTGCTTCAGACAATCCAATTAACAACATCCCTCACAGGAATGCTTAGCAGCTTAAACGTTAGTTCATTCTAGAATAGGTCAGGTGGACAATCAATCTCAGCCATCCCAAGAAGCTTCGGCTTTCAGGTCAGAGCCTGCAAATTAAATTTGAGTAATATGAAACTAATTTTAAGATCCTGGACATAATGAAAGCAGAGCTGGTCTTCATGTACTTGCTCTTAATACGCATTCCGCATTCTTCCATTATAGTTGAGTTCTGCCATCAGCATGGCATGTGGCTGGGCAGGATCCTTCCCAGCGATCCTTCTGCAGCAATCCTTTCTAGCCCATCCCGTCTCACTGTGTGTGATGCACTATGTCTGTTTGTGACCACTCATCATCCATTTGTCTCCCTTATCTATGATATTTGAAAATATAATTTCTACTTTATCACGTAAATTGGATATGTTCTTCATGCTACCTGCCACACATAAAAAGAAACTATTGAAATGCTACTTTGATTTGTTCACAGTTAAGCTGTGAACTCTGAAGGCCGTAAAATTTGCCAAAGTCTTCTGCACTTGAAACTGCTTACAGACTTGCATACTCCATTTGTGGTGTTTGAACTCTCATCGCGGGCGCTACTTTCCATGGTCTCTGCACCAGTCGAGAGCATATTTAACTTAAGCTTTAAGCATCTCGATATGAATGAAGTGTATATCTGGAAATAAGTGTCGTGCTCTGTCTTTGTAAGTTACCTACCTCCTCTGCCAGCAGAGTCACTGAAGCTCTCGGGAGTCCTCGGAGAGAAGTCATCTGTCTGGGAATTGAAAACACAGCCATGGGTGACCGAGGTCTTATGGCACTCAGTTAATTATGCGGGGCCTTGGCTCTGGCTCATTTTGTGTCTCTCTTGAGTGGCTCTAGTCTGTTGTCTTTTCATGTTCCTGGTTTCCCAAAACTAATAATCCTAGAATCCGTGCTGCTGTGCATCATAAACCTAATGGCCAAATGCTTGAGGAGGCTCAGCTACTCATTACTACCCAGCACTGGGAGAGTGTGTGAGTGCCACCACTCGGGAGCTACGAGCCTTGACCCGAGTCCTTGTGGTCTGGTTAGCAGTTCTTCAAACCCAACTGAAATTGCCTTTGAGCTAGTATACTGTTTTGTTTGTTTTGTTTTTTTGTTGTTGATTTTTGTACATTTCACAATCATCTTTGAACTTCTTCTCTGGCAACTTGCAAAACCTGTTGAGTTGTACCTGATCATGGGGTAGAGACTCCCAGCAGGATGACAAGACTTCTGGAGAATTTTGAAAAGTACCCCTCCCAATTTGTTTGTAAATTATCGCCCTTTCCCACACCCTTCTAACCAATACTGCCCCACTGTCTTTATGTGACGGGCCTGGCAAAACCTCCACACATGTGGTCATTCAGTAAGAAAAGAAGGCAACAGAAACCCTGGTATAGGAGAGGGGAAATGAACATATTTTTGCGCAAAGCTGTGATGACTTCAAACTTACTGTTAGAACTGCTAAAATTGAAAACCATAAAGTAAAAAACTGGCAGCAGAACACGAGAGAAGAGGCATAAATTCCAAGAATCCCTTCACCGGGGTGTGGCGAGAAAAGATAAATTCATGAAAGTTCTCTTTGAAAACAGCAGTAGCAAAATGTCTCTCTCCAAACGGATTCTCTGTGGGGCACACATCCCTTTATTGTCAGACAGATTAGCTCACAATGCCTCCGAATCTTGTTTGTGATTATTACCTTTCAGTAACAATACCAAGATCTTGAAGAAATATATTTTATTCCACTTAACTAGATGAAGTATGATTTTCATTTCACCTGTTTCAGTGAGGGAAAGGGTGCATCGTGATGCTAACCCTTCAGTCACTTGAAACCATTCCATGGACTCGTCATAAACTGCAGATGTCCTTTGCTTTCATTCCAGCCGGTTATCTCAATCCATTCCAATCAGGCATTTATTATTCTTTCCTGCTGTTTGGATTTCTTAATCTTCTCAAACGTCACATAAGTAGCAGAGAAGATTCTGCTGGGTTTTTTGTGTGGTTAGCGTTGCTAAGGAAACCATTCCCTTTCACTACAGTGCATGGGACATCTGTGCCACATTGAGCCTGCTATACCGAAAGATGCGTGATCTCAAACAGAGTGGAGAAGGTTGGAATGTAAAAGCACAAAGACGGGAAAACAAATACAAATAAAATTTCTCTTAAATAAGGCTCACACTGACCATTTTATTTTACGTTAAAGAAAGTAGAGGATATGTGCACCTGCAGATCTCACTAGCGTGGAACATCTTTATTTCTATAGGTAGCTTGCATTTACTGATTGAGTCTTGGGATACCATCCTCAATGTCCTGCAGGCATGTAGCCTCATAGAGGCCTTCCTTGTATGTCTTGCACAGAACTCATCATGATCATAGTCAGTTCTCAGAGAAGGGGGCAGGTGTGTCTCGAGGCTAGTGGCAGTGTAACAATAGCTGAGGTGGTTCAGTCTTCCCCTGTGGTCCTGTCACTCCTCAGTCCTCTGCTCCCTCCACCACACTTCCTGTGTCTCAGACCTCTCATTTGTTCATTCCCTGGCTTTTCTGAGACCCCTGTCTTCCCTCTTCAGTTGCCCCTGGCAGCCTTCTCTGTCCTCCACAAACATTTGTCTCTTAGTTAACAATTCATGCCATGACCTACAGCCTCCTGCCTTGACTGGAAGGGAACCATCCCAGACGGGATTGCCTGCTGCTTTATTCTCTTGTAGCTGCAATGCCATGAGAAAGAAGAGCTGGGCTTCAGCATTTCTTTTCAACATTTGATTAAAATTTTCTCAGTTGTATGATTCCTTCTTCTTATTGTTGTAGCCTCTCACCATCCCCTGCATCCAGGTCAGATCCTTTATTATGAATATTTGGAATATGACCTATGTTCTTCCCCTATACTAAGCTTGGTCATTTCAGTACTCTTGTAAATAACCAAATACTGTGATCTTATGTCACTCAGTGCTTCAGCCCTGCTGACCAAGCCACTTCATCCCATTCCATCTGTATTGGCCACTCTGGTTCAGAATCTTGTACTCGCCAGGACTTAATTCTTACTCTTCTTCCTGTTCCTGCTCAGAGTCCTCCAGGCCCTGACTTCACTATCTTCCTAGTTTCTCTCTTCCTCTCTTCCAATGCTTACAGGAGGGTGGTGGCTTACCTACACCAAAGAGCTGGGACATGACATTCTTCTTCCTCATTGAGTCTTACTAGTCTGTGATCCTTTGCCTCCATCTTTGCTCACATGCCTTTATACAGCACCTGCCCAAGATCCTCAATGGTGAAGTGATTCTTGAATCTGTCACCTCTACTATTCTCTAGGGTAGTTAAGCATATAAAGCTAGAGAAATCTGCAGGTTGGTGCAACTTAAAATCTTTATAAATCTCAGATCTGCCCCTTGGGGTAGATGGGGTAGGCTTCTGCGCTATAGGCTATATATTATCCTATATTAGATAGGCTACTATATAATAAGCTATATATTATCCTATTTATTATAATATATGTATACATATGTGTATATGTATATGTATATCTTCAGCTATGCTCATAACCTAGGCAGAAAGAGCTTCTCTTTCAGCCCTATAAGCAGGAAGACAAGTGAATGAAAGTGAGAACCCTTCCACCACCTACACATACCAACTAACTTATGGATTGAGTAGGGTGTGTGTGTGTGTGTGTGTGTGTGTGTGTGTGTGTGTGTTTGTGTGTATATAACAACTGAGGAAAAAGAAGCCATGAATGTGAATGAGGCAAAGGAAGTTGTACATGGGGAGTGTTGGAAGGAGGAATGCAAATGGGGAAATGAAATGTTGTATTACAGCCTCCCCCCAAAAATAAAACATTTTAAAAGTACCTCTGCTGGCAAGAAGTACAAAAAAGGCTCACAGTGTCAAGTAGAAAATTAATTTCAAACCTTGCTCTGCCTATCTGAAACCAAGAAAAATTTATCGTTGTTGTTGATAGTTTCTTCCATATCCAGAACATTATCCATTGGGAATTGTCAAAGAATTTATGCATAATTTTATGATGTAACAACATTTTATGTGGAAAGTACCTAGATGAGTGCTTGCTTAAATCAGAAATCAAATCACAAACGATAGAACATGATCATTTAAGTGTTATAATTACTATATTTTGCCACATCCGATTTGACATTTTCCATGGCATTTTATTCATTCTCCCTTGGAAGCCCTATTCATTTTTGTGGCTTCAATTATCACCTCATGAGGGCTTGTCAAAACCAATCTGTAACCCTCACATGTTTTCTGAACTAAGCCCTGACTGTCCGAATGTCGGTCAGACATCTGTGTATGAATATTCTACTGTCCTTTCAAACTTAGCACATTGAAAACTAATTAATATTCCCAGCTCTGTCTCAATCTTTCCCCCTCCTCCTGGGTTTCTAAGCTACTTGTTCCTTTCCAAGTTCTGGCATTACTTGGTAATCTTCATTTTCCTTTCTTCTCCCAAAGATATGTTTTATTGTCTCAGCTTGAATTTCCTCAAACTTGAACATCCTCTGTTTATCCCTGCTTTGTGTATGATAGCATGTAATTTTTTTTTAATTTGTACTTGTATTCTTTTTGAAAGTTTTTGTTCTCTTTTTCTTTCAAAATTTTATGCATGCCTATCAGGTGTTTTGATATAATTCACCCTCCATTCCTCCTCTGTCATTCACAACCCTCTCCCCATCTAACTTTATGTGCTTGTTCTTCCAAACCCACTGAGTCCACTAGTGCTATCTGCTTGTGCGTGGGTGGCCGCCCATGTCCTGAATCTCTGAAGATAAGAGATTCTTCCTTAGCCAGCGGCCATCAACTTCCAAAGGCTGTTCAGCTGTGGGTGAGACTTTGTGACCCACCTCCACACCCCAATGGTGGAACTTTGTCTAGCTTGATATTGTACAGGTTTTTTTGTTTGTTTGTTTGTTTTGCCCAGTATCATAACTACCATGAGTTCATACGTGAAACTGTTGCATCCTAAAAACACCGCTGCATGGTTGTCATTCACCACCTCTGGCTCTTACAATCTTTCAACCCAGTCTTCTGCATTGATACCTTGACCCTGGAAGGTGGTAGGTGTCATATAGATGACTCAGTGAAGCACTCCGCAATCTCTTAGTCTCTGCGTCTTGACCAGTGTGGGTCCATGTGTTATTTGCCATCCACTATGTTAAGGCCTGAATGATGCCCTAATCTATGGGAATGAATATCTACAATTTATTAGAATTGGTTTAATATTCGTGTAGCAGTATAATAGCAGTGAATTCTCCCCTAGGGCCTGTAACATGTCTAACTACATGTTTTGGCCCAGATGTTGATGGCAAGCATGGGTTCCATCTTGTGGAGAAGGCACTAGGTTCAACTGGACCTTTATGCTACTGGTGCAGAAGAAGGCGTGTCTTGAGTGCTGCTTGTTATTGTAGCTCATAGGGTTCACAGCTGGGTAAAACTGATGATTGCTTTTCTCCTCTGCCAGCTTTCAGAGCATCTTCCAGCATTATGAAAGCTGGCCAGTAGGAATGAAGCTTCCAGGCCAGTGTCAGCTAGATTTGCCATGTACTGTGGTATGAGTATGTTGTATCTTCAGGGATAGGGTCTTTCTATCCAATTGTGGAGGGCAGCCAAGAGAATTGACAATGCCATGTTATTTTTGGAGTCTATGGAATTACGAGAGAGTTAACCCATTCCTGGCTCCGGGCTTTTGATTTGCTAGAGAAGAGTCATTGTCCCCTTTGTCATTGTGTAACTATTTAAATTTGTACATGCACACACACATTTCTACAGTACTAAGTTTACATTTGACTTTTTCAAAGGTCTTTAGAGGTAATCATCATCCCCCATAATTCTTCTCTCTTGTCCTTCCATGCGCTAACCCCCTTAATTCTTGCTCAGTTATTCTCCACTCCCACTTCATACTTACCTGCAATATATTCCCACTCCCTAATTTAAACTTCCTCACCTCTGCCTCTGTGAGTACTTCTTTTGATTTCTAAACCTTCTAGGTCTGTCTATCTATCTATCTATCTATCTATCTATCTATCTATGCCCCTCGATTTATCTTTCCTTTATTTTTGAGAATTGTTTTTCAATATTGCTGAATGTTCTCAGAGTTGAGGGTGGGTGACAAAGTAAAAATCAAAGTATCCACATGTATTTGTGTGCCCCTGTATGCCAATCTTGGATGAAATATCCCCCTTGCTTTTGTTTTTATTAATTGAATCCCTCTTAAAATAGGATGTAACGGTATGGTGTCATGTGTGCTGGTGGCCTAGAGATGAATAATAACAAACTCAAGGGAGGGTGATCTAGCCAGCACTATAGTCTCTTTTCCTCATTATTTTCCTTTAATCAGGAAATATTTCTGTCCTAATGACAGTTAGCATGGGAAATTATTTAAGTACCAGATAAAATAGTACATGCCCATTGACAGTTGCTCATGTTCATAAATATTCAATTTATAAAATCACTAACTGCTTTGGAGAAGCCTACAGCAATACAGATAATGTCATTACTTCACACAAAGTGATCTTTTCTAAATTAAACACCTATTTCTGTCCCCTTGTTTCATATTCCATCCTGTAGTGATAGAAACCTGAGTTTTACATTAGACAGGTAATTAACTCTCTAATATGCAAATCAAACAAGGAGAGAAGAAAACCCTGGTGTATTTATAAATCTTTACTAAGAGAAATGAAGGGAAAGCAGAAAGTAGCTCCTTCCTTCTGGACCCATCATTGCTTTGCTCTTATTTTTTCCCTGGAGTCAAAACAGCAAACTGCTAAAAGCAGAACTATGCAGACAGTCCCTGCAATGACTGGGGGACAGGTACAGGGAAACCTTTTTTGTTTTCCTTTCCTGAAAAAGTGTTCAATTTGTTGAGATGCAAACTGAGGTCCCTGGAATTAAAAAGTAGGATCATTTGAGCCAACACAAGCTCTTAGCACCGTGGTGCCGGTGGCCAGGAGTATGAAGGACGCGCAGTCTATTGTCAGCCAGCCCTGTTGTCCTGAAATACCGCTCTGCAGAGTAGAAAGGCGTCTCAGAGGATTCGTCTTCAAACAGCTGCCATAGCACTGAGGACGAGCCTTGGGTAGCTAGCTGAACAGTTATTGAGACCGAGTTCCAGCTAAGACTGTGGCAGTTACTGTCACTTTGGAGAGAATGCTGTTTTATCTATGTGACTTCTTAGGTGCTAATACCAAAAACAGAGAAAGAGTGGAGAGGAGGAAGGAGGAAGCAGTGCTGTCTGGACCCAGAGTTCACATTTCGTCCTTTGCACATGGGGCTTTAGGCTGGTTCTGAAGGTATCAATACCTTGCAGAGTCAAATGTCACCTTTATTGCTTCTATATATTTGCTAAAGTTTATTATTTTGAAAATATCAAACTGAGCCTTATAGTTTATTGTTAATTCTTTATTTTATATTTGATTCAAGGGAATTGAAACCAAAATATTGTCCTCTGCCATTGACCTATATCCCAACCCATGAATTACACACACACACACACACACACACACACAAACACACACACATGCAAATTCCATGAATAAGTTGTTTAGTTGAATTAATTTAACTGAAGATAAAATTTCATTGATTTTTATCCTTTTTTGCTTCTTTTTCAATTTTAATTTTAATATTTTTCCTTGCAATTTATTCATTATATATCCCTATTAAGCCCCCTCCCTCAGTTTCCCCCAGTCCCACCTTCCCTCTCCCCCCCACTCCCTTGCCCTAGTCCTCTGAAAGTGGGAGTTCTCCAATTTTGCCTCTGCCCGTAGCTTATCAAGTCTCATCAGGATCCTCTTAGTGGCCTGGCAAGGCTGCATCACCACGGGCAAGTGACCAAAAATAAATCAACTGAGTTCATGATAGAGGCAGCCCCTGTTCCCCTCACTCAGGGAACCATGTGGAGACTGAGCTACCAATCGGCCACATCTGAGCAGGGCATCTAGGTCCTTTCCATGGTTCATCAGTCTCTGCAGGACCCCCTGAGCTCTGACCTTTTAGCTTTGTTGGTCTCCTTATGGAGCTCCTGTCCCCTCCATATCCCTCTATTCCCACCCCTCTCTTCTACCATAAGACTCCCTGCACTCTGCCCAAAGTTTGGCCTTGAGTCTCAGCATCTGCTTTGATCCCCTGTTGAGTGGATCCTTTCAGAGGACCCTCTATAGTAGACTCCCATCCTGTTTCCTCTCTTCCACCACTCTGGTGTCTATCCCGTTTGCCATTCTGAATGAGATTTAAGCATCCTCCCTAGGGTTCTCCTTAGTGTTTAGCTTCTTTAGGTCTATAGGTGGCTATCCTATATTCTACAGCTAATATCCACTTATAAGTGAGTATATACCATGCCTGTCTTTCTGTTTCTGGGCTACCTCACTCAGGATGATGTCTTCTAGTTACATCCATTTGCCTGCAAATTTCATGATTTCCTTGTTTTGAATAGCTGAGTAGTATTCCATTGTGTAAATGTACCACAATTTCTATATCCATCCTCCATTGAGGGACATCTAGGTTGTTTCCAGATTCTGGCTATTACAAATAAAGCTGCTATGAACATGGTTGAGTAAATGTCCTTAATAAATGGTGGGGCATCTTTTGGGTGTATGCCCAGGAGTGGTGTAGCTGGATCTTGAGATAGTGCTATTCCCATTTTTTTTGAGAGAGCAATATGTGAAGTAGCAAGAAGAGGCACAGCCTATGCTTGTTCTCTGTAGCATTGTCTGTCGACATTAGCACCCACATGCTCTCCAAGTAGCCCATCAGCGATGACTATAGGGCTTTACTTGGCTCGCCATCTCCACAAATGTTCCTGGTTTAGTCTGAACTTCCTACAACTCCAGGCCTCTAACCCAACATGTCTAGGGTTGTCATCAAAACTGCAGGAGACAGTGAGATAGTGAGATGAAGTATTCTGAAGTCAGGCCTGCCGGTGCCAGTGAGAGAGTTCACACCCACCTCAGCCAGAATGTCCTTTCACCCATTGGGCCAAGTTCATTAAAAAAGTGCATGTAGCCCCCAGCAAGAAGTCTGAAGACCTATATTTGGGTTATACCCAGGTGAGCCCCATAAATTACTCCCCCATGAGCCATTCAATCTGAAGGATGCTTTATCTACTTCTCCAGTTTTCACGTGACTGCATTATCTTTCCTGCCTCATGCTGAGAGTTTCTATGAAGCGTAATATAACCTATTTAACGTATATGAAACCTTTTTGGAAAAACATAAAATATTAAGCAAGTGTGAAACATTATTCTGATCAAAGAACATTTCAAACAGGATGGCATACATTGAATGTTAACGGCTTAGAGAGGCTACTAAATTTTCTTTTTAAACCACCATCATAGTTTACTGGTTTTACGGCAATAACCTTCCCCAAACATTTTGCAATATCATGTTTTCTCAGGGTGGTATTGCTTCCACCTGCACAATCTCAACTAAAGAGAGGTAAAGGTGATAAAAACATATATAATATGAAACAACAATTAGCATAGAAGAGGCCATAAATTTGAATTAGAATAGTCAGGAGTGCATGTGAGAGGATAGAGGGCAGAAAGGGAAGGGAGAATTTATGTAATTATATCTTGAAGCTATGTATGAATCACATATATTATAAAATGATAGAAGGCATGTAGGCAAAATAAATGGTTAGGTAAACATTTGGGCATCCAAGTCCTGTAAAATGTTTTACCAGTTATTAGCTACTAAATAACCTCCATGCATGAAAAATATTAAAGTTGTTCTCTTATATAGGAATGATAAGCTTTTTGATCTTCTACCAACCTATAAATAATGATGTGATGTGCTTTTATCAGCAAGCAGCAAGATAAACCTGCAGGATTGACTCACTTCTCAAATGAGAATAGTCAGCGTTCAAAAATGAATTTGTTGTCATTGTTGTGCTGTTAATTGTTTTCATTTTTTTTATTTCACAATAATATGATCAAATTTTTCCATGCAGTTCCTCTTTTGTAGGCAAAGTTGTACATTTTATGTGTGTTCCTAAGCTCATAAAAAATTTCCAATATTTGCCCCCCCCTTTTTATGCACATGAAAATGACAATTTTGTGATTCAAACCAGCAGAGAGTCTGGTGCCATAATTTAGGTCCATAGTATATATGATATGCTTCAGATTAAAAAGTCCAATTGTGTGGGGTTTTTTTACCTTCTTTTTTATCTTTATATTTTTACATTAATTACATTTTATTAGCTTTGTAACCCAGCTATAGCCCCCTCCCTCATTCCCTTCCAATCTCACCCTCCCTCCCTCATCTCCTCCCATGCCCCTCTCCAAGTCTACTGCTAGGGGAGCAGACTTGGAACCTCCCGTTCCAATCAACCAGAGCTTATCTGGTCTCATCAAGACTGGCTGCAATGTCCTCCTCTGTGGCATGACAAGACTTCTCCTCCCTCAAGGGGTGGTGGTGGTCAAAGAGCCAGCCACTGAGTTCATGTCAGAGACAGTCCCTCTTCCCCTTACTAGGGAACCCACTTAGATACTGAGCTGCCATGGGCTATATCTGAGCAGAGGTTCTCAGTTATATCCATGAATATACATTGTTTGCAGCATCAGTCTCAAAAAATACCCCTGAGCCCAGATATTTTGGTTTTGTTGCTCTCCTTGTGGAGCTCCTAAACTCTCCAGGTCTTGCTAACTACTACTTCATTCATATGATTCCCTCCATTTCTGACCAAAGTTTGGTTATGAGTCTCAGCATCTGCTTTGATACACTGCTAAGTAGAGTCTTTCAGAGGCCCTCTGTGGTAGGCTCCTGCCCTCTTTCTTATTTTCTCCTTCTTCCAATGTCCATACTACTCGGCAATTAAAAACAAGGAAATCATGAAATTTGCCAGCAAATGGTGGAATCTTGAAAAGATCACCCTTAGTGAGGTATCCCAGAAGCAGAAAGACACACACAGTATATACTCACTTATAAGTGGATACTAGACCCATAAGATAGGATAAACATACCAAAATCTGTACACCCAAAGAAGCTAAACAAGAAGGAGGGCCCAGGGTAAGAAGATCAATCCTCACTTAGAAATTTTTACCTTCTAATTAAAAATAAATTATGTTCTCACACAATAAAGCCTGATTACAGTTTACTCTCTCTACTCATCCAAGCTCCTGCTCACCTCCTTTTCCATCAGGTTCCACTCCTTTTCTGTCTCTCATTAGAAAAGAACAGGCTTTTAAGTGATAATAAGAAAACGTAACAAAATAAAATGTAGTAAGATGAAACAAGACCCATCACATCAATGCTGGACAAGGCAAACCATCAGAAGTGAAAGCTATCACCCCAAAAGATGTCACAAGAATCTGACACCCACCTGTTCACAGACTCGGAAGTCCCATAAAAATACTAAACTGAAATCTGTATTATATACACAGAGGACCAGGTGCAGAGCTGTTCAGCCCTGCTGCTTCAGTCTCTGTGTGTTCACATGAGCTTTTCCTCAGTTGATTTAGAGGACCTAGTTCTCCTGGTGTCCTGCCTCTTACACACTTCCTGCCTTCTCTTAAGTGGTGTTTCTTGAGCTCTGAGAGGAAGGATTTGATGAAGACCACCCACTTGGAGCTGTACGTTCCAAGGTATCCCTCTCCCTGTAATGTTTGATTGTGAGTCTCTGTATCTGTTCCCATCTTCCACAGGAGTAACCTGAATAAGGCACTGGTCTATAAGTTTAACAGAGTATCATTAGAAGCATCCAATTGTGTGTGTGTGTTTGTGTGTGTGTGCTTTTTTAAATTGTGTTTTATAAATAACTGCCATGGAATGTTAATGTAGAACCTTTCCTATGCCCTTTATATTTAAAAGAGAATAACAGTTAAGTGTAGATAAGAACCTGGAAAATATCACCAACAGTGTCTTTTATGTAAAAGCATATGAAAATTACCTATGTAGCAATTCAATATATGTATTCAGTTGAGACCATTGAGTGTATCAGTTAGGAGTGATCACCTGCACTTGTTCCTCCTTTTCCTGAAGATAACTCCAGATACTTTGTGTCTCTGGCTGCCTCTAAAAACAAACAAACAAACAAAAAACAAGCTTACAAGCACAGATTAGCAGAAGCAAACATTCAGAAACATTTCTGTAACATGGAAAATCTCATAAGGAAAGAGAGGTCTGATGGAATTGCAGAAATTCTGTGGTTTATGTCATGGTTGCACACAGTAGTCAAGAAATGATTGAACAGTGGTACTTTGTTGAACGCTAATGAACTCCAGGCGGGAGTGCTTAGCTAGGAGTATGCTGAGATCGTTCTCCTTAGTCCCAACGCTGTTCAGCTGTGAGGAAGAAGCCTCCAGAGAGGGTCTATGCTTCCGGTTGCTTGAGGGAAGCTCAGAAAACCCTTCCTATGCTTTATGCCCTGTGCCAGGAGAGAAAGGTGAGGAGGAGAATGACTCCCCATATCGGCTTCTTCTCAAATGGTTTCAGAGGATGTATCTTTGCTGATGACTTGTCCTGAGTATTACTGGTACTCTTATTATTTTTAAAATATAGCTTCTTTTGAAAATCTGTTTATAAAAGGAATTGTTTCGCTGAGGTGTGTTAGCCAGCATGGGTTGATGTTTGAGGGCTTGGAAAATTTCCTGAAGTTCACAGATGAAGATCTGAAGCCCGTACATTCTGAGCTGAATGTATTCAGTCAAGATCTGAGGCTCTACAGAGCACTTTCACATCACACAGGCCTTGGTAGCGCTGGCTCTGTCAATAGATGGATGGCTTTGCTCTGTGTGGCCAGGAGTCTGTTTCCTCTGAAAGGAAGCCCCTCTGAGACCATAGTTGGGTCAGTGAACCAACTTATCTCCAGTCTCTACAAAATATCTCTGATGTGTTTCCTTTAATGTTATGGCCATATCTCAACAGCAGATTGGACAGAGCATCACCAACCAGATAGTAAAATGGGCAGCCTCAGTCCTAAGACACTCACATTAGACATCCAGGCCTTGTGTCTCCATCTTGGGGGACTCTTCACCACCTCTTTCCATCATCCTTGAGTAGAAACGATATACAGTATAAATATCACTGTCTCTCAGTAGATGAAATTAAAAGGCTTCAATATTATCCCAAGGGCTTGAACACATCTCTCCATCGCTCGGTAGTATGGGGCAACATAACTTTCTAAGATATAGTTTACTCATTTGCAAAAACTGATATTTTAAAGCATATTATCATATCATATATCATGAACTATAGTTGTTGGAACTATGTAAGAACATAATCCTTAGTATTTTCTATTGTGAGACAAGCATCTAATTTGAATTATTAAGCCAGCTTTGTTAGATGTGTGAACAAAACACTTTGTATTCATAGAAGTGAGGTTGCTTTCTACGACCAACACTTCAGCAAGAGATCTCAATTTTTCTTGAAGAGCATTGAGCTTATCTTAGCATTTCCTTGTTGAAATCCAGCACCTTGGACAATGAACTCAGCTGCATTTCCAATCTCTGATATTTACATAACTAATTATAAACATATTTTTAACATTACTGAGAAACATTCAGGTGTTGCAAATAATTACTTAAACTATAAATGGTTGAATATGTTGTGTTCCCTATAATAGAGCTATGAAAATGCTCATGTAGTCAGAGTACCCCAGAAGTGACAAACTGGTTCCTGACAAATGGGTACATGTTATTTGCTGCCTTATAAAACCTGAGTTGTAGTTCTTTTATGAAAAACAAAAAGAAACAAACAAAAAACCCGAGTTCTAGAATTCATGGGAAGCTTGTTGTACTTTAATTTTGTAATAACTTCTGCCTTTTCCTCCCATCTCTTAACAGTTTTTAAGACTGTCTCTTCCTGCTCCATATTTTTTTAAAAGCCCAAACCAGACCTATTGTCCTTCTAAGCAAGCTTTCAGAGTTCACTGGCCCTTCGTGGCCAATTTGTACTTGTACTCCATTTCACTCAGTCTTGGACCTGCGACCCTATCGCTGTGCCTTTGAACTTTCTCTCACCTTTACATTTGTTGTTAGTATTTGCAATGCCCAGTACTGAACCTTGCTTTCAACAGATTTTGAATTCATGTTCCACTTTGGCCTACGGCACCCCAGTTGGATTAACTGATGTATGCCCTTCCAGCGTTCCAAACACAAGTAATCACTCTATGTGTCTATTTTAGCTAGGCTTAATCATTGGCCTACAGTTCTTAAAATAAGTAATTAAACCTTGGCAGCTACAGCCTTGTGCTGACCACACTGCTACATTTTCTCATTTTATCCTGTACCGCTTCTTCATGAGATTGGTTTTACCTCCACGAAAGCTAAATGCTTTCATGACTGCATTTCCGAGTTAAAAGGAAAATAAATGTCTACATAAGAACCTGTGGCTACTTTTCTTTATAACTTTTACATTATTTTTTTTAAACAGAAATTTCCCAATAAAATGACTCAAAGCAAATTGGGCTTTTATCTCACAGCAGAGTGAATGGGTAAAAGCTCCCTGTAGTTGGGCCTCTTGATACATTTTACATTTTCACATCCTTCACTTCAAGCACAGCAGCTGGATGGGAAGCTACACTCAGGTCCCATCAAAGCCTGGACGGTTCTTCAGGAGAGTCTCCTCAGAACTGCACGCTCTCCAGGTTGACATGCAGCAGGAGGATTTTTTTTAAGTATGTGGCTCTCAGATCAGCCATGCTGAGAATATGAATTAGATGCAAAGCAGATGTCAAGAGGAACACTTTAACTAAGTAAGCAGGCAATAAGACCTCCTGAAAGAAGGTGTAAGCCAGACAGCTGGCTTGACAGCAGATCCTGTGGAAGAAACTTGGAAGGTCTCAAAGCCCAGAAAGCTCATGGAACAAGGCTGCCGAAAGAAAAGAAAATGCACAAAGTAAGATGAACTTTGTATTCGTTAGTCCACGAGAAAGCTTGAGTGTTTTAAGCACTCTGCTGCCCTCTAAATACTACACTAAAGTAGTAACAGTGTTCCTAGTGCGCTCATCTGGCTATATCAAAAGCATGCTATTCAGTAATAATATGGCTACCGAGGACCAAGTCCCTGTACCATTCTAGGCACTGTCCTGTGTACTGACTATATATCCGTACATCTGATAATATGCTCAACATTTGCACAATACAGACAATTTCTTCTTAACCGATACGTAAGCCAAAGCTCAGAGAAGTTCATTAGGCTGCTTCAATTCACACAGGTACCAAGTGGCAGAGATAAAATTTGAATCCTAGGATAAACAGCATTACCACACACACTTAGAACTGAATGTTGACTCAAATGAAATTCCTATATAAAGTCAGAAGGGGTGGGCTCCCCATTTGGGGGCTGGTATCTGAATATCTACCAGTTCACTAAGTTTATTTACAGCAACTATTTATTTTTTCTCCTCTTCTAGTTTGAAATGAATTAATACAGTTTACAGAACTCCATACAATAAAGAGAATGGATCAGTTTTAAAACAAAAGTAATAACAAATGCTATATTAATCCATGCTGAGAGACCCAGGATAATTGTGCCATGAAGTCTGTATGATCATAGAGCCAGACTCTATCCCTGTCTCTATGGAAACTAGACATTAAGGAGGATGATTCCTACGATGTTTTACATTCATTGTCAATTGAATGGATCGAGAATCATCACAGAGACTGTGGATGTCTGTTAGAGATATTCTAAATTAGGCTAATTGCAATGAAAAGACTTACCCCTCCCTTTGAGGAGCACTGATCTCCAGGCTGGAGTCCAAGGCTACACAAAAGAGAGACCTAGCCAAAGAGCAACATTTATCACACTCTGCCTTCATGTGTGATGTTATCACCTGCTTCTGGGTCCTGTTACCATCTACACCCCACGGACCACAGCCTCCCAAGCTGCGAGCCAGAATAAACCCTTCTTCCCCCCTGCTTCTTGTTGGGTATATTTTGTCACAGAAACAGGAAAAGTAACTGATATAATTGGTTAGAAAATCCATAATGTCTGTGATTAAAAGGCAACATACAGTCTAGATACTTCTACAGTTGGAGTCTTTTCTTTCTCTCTGGGAACTAGATATTAAGAGACAATATTCAGAGTGCCTATGAAAAAGATGAATACTTGGGTTACACTGATCACTAGCAATTTTCTTTGAGTGTGAATGAAGGAGGCGCAGTATCATGTAACGAATGCATTGCCGTCAAGGATCACAAAACTTTTCCTCCAAAACTTCTTCCAAGTTGTCTAGGGGAGTCATGTGAAAGCAAGAGCTGGGTAAAAGTCTTATCTGATTAGATCTGATTGTTAACTGTTTTCTATTGCTGCAGCTTATTTTTAAGAGTAGAGTTTAGCCTGTCTGGAAGACTACACAGGCAATGTATCTTTTTCCTCATCTAAAAAAATACTATTTTTCTCGACTGAGCTTTAAAATGCATCAAGCCATGCCAAATCCGAACTTATCCTCTCTGACATGTGTCTTATGCCCTGGTGCCCAATTGCCAGTCAACTGGAGCATTCGATGCTTTCTCAGCTGAGTGGAAGATAGGATTCACGCTCTTACAAAACTGGAGGTGTTGGGAGAACAGGTGCTGAGCAAAACATCACCTGACTTCTCTGTTAAAGTGTGTTGTCTTTGATCACTTGGGCACCTTTACCAAAAGCCTTATAATGTAAGCGGCTTACATCAGGAGACACTTATCTCTCATAGTTGTGGGGACCATGAAGTCCTAGTTCTCAGTATTCAATGTGGACCATCTTCTGGCCATCTGCACACCGTAATGGATGTTAATGTGCCTACTGTGTAAAGACACCAATACCCTTCATGAAATGATACCTTCAAACGCCTGATGACTCTCCCAAGGCCGCAGCACCTAAAACTATCACTGTGGGAATAAGCATTTCAGGATGTGAATTTGAAGGGGATACGAACATTCAGTTGTTAGTAGAAGCAAAGGGTAAAACTAGGTAAGGCAGAAAGAAAGAAGACTCTCATCAGAATATTATACTCAGTGTATGGTAATAAAGACAGAGGTGGGCACTTCCCAAAGGATTTAAGAGGCAGTTGGCCTGACTGTATCTTGATTTATAATACCTTTGTTTGGCAAGTTATAACATATTTATAGCAAGGTTTTCCATTTTGTAGAGTTCCAATTCTTTATTTCCTGTGCAATCTCAATTGCAAGATGCTATTGCATTTAGCAAAGATCATCAGGATAAAACCTACAGCTAAACAAAAAGGTCCATTCATTGGTCTATTGTATGTGCCTAGGTTTAGGGGAACTGAAATGCATCAATGCATTGTGGGTCCTTTGAGAAGGAAAATTCAGGGACTGGACTTGCACTAGGCGAATTTGCTAACAGCTCAAGGAAGTGAGGCAAGTCCCTTGGACTAGATTTCATGAGTATGCAAAGAGGATATTTAGGGTGGAATATCCAATGAATTCCTACCTGAAGGTGGAAGGAAAGAGCAAGGTGAATACTATAGTTGTAAGATGCAACAGTAGGAGGTCATATATATATATATTTTTTTAATCTCGATCCACTGAGGTCACAAACTGGGCTTGTGGGAAGAGGGTACCCTGTGAAGTTACTGAGTGATTAGGTAATATAAGAATCGAAGAAGAAAAACTAACAAAAACCCTGTTTTCCGTGCTGGTAAAACAATGTTGCTATACAGCCCCCTGTGCTTTTCAACACTGCATTTAGACAGAAAGTTGTGAAAGCGAGCTTGATGTGCATCCATCACATGGAGTAGCCTTACATGAATCCCATTTTGTACCAAAGGCCAAATCAGTATTATGAGGTACACCTAACAGAGAATACAGGTTTGTTTGCAACAAAAGGAAACACGGTTTTCGTGATTCAGAGCTTTCCAGTATTGGAATAGGTTTGTTAGTCATTATAATGGAAGTTCCAGCACTGGACGTTTTGTGAACTCCCAGCACAGCTTGGAGTGCTCAAATAAGAGTGTGGTGAGACACCTAGCTCCCACAGAAGCAAAACATTAAGCAATCTGAGAATGGCCTCGAGGAATTGGGTTACTGGGGTCCAGGAAATGTTAAAGTAATACTACTTGGAATTCTCTGAGAACACAATTCCAGAGACAAAGGGAAAAAAGGAAGTCAGGCTGGGATTACTCCTTCCCTGACAGGTGGCTCAAAATAGCAGAGAATATGATTAAGTGAACGTGACTAAGGCAAACTTATTCTGTCCTTTGTGATTTGAAAATCCTATTGAATAGTCACTTAACTACGCCAGTGCACAATGCTGAATGCTCTCCAGAGCTACGGCATCTCATTTAACATCTTCACTTTGGTTTTATAACTGTTGTATTTGTCCTGTGGATGCAAGACCGTGCTCATAATTGCACAGGTGCCTGGGGCAGTGTCGGAAATCAAAATGTTGCCCACCTGAGAACATGGGTTATGTTCTTAGTTCTAGGTTACCTGCTTTTAGGTTGATGAACGTCTCAACAAGATACAGACATCATTTTCTTTCTGCTAAGAAGAGCAGTGCAGGAGGTAGAGCCATGGGTGATGCTCTCATCAACTCAAGCAAATGTTTGATTTTTATAAGACCTAATGAAAGAGCAAGATTAAATTAAGCTATAATTTAGACGCAGAATTCATAGAAAAGGTAATTATACAGGCAAGCATGTTGATCTTTCTTTACATTTCCTTTAATCTGCAGTATTATGTTTTAATGTTAACTGGTGAACCGAGTGGGAATGAATCTTATCTGTTCAGTTATCTTCACATCTAGCACATATCCTAATGACCCCAAACCGACAACTGTACTCAAAGTAGTACCAGAAGTTTCAGCAGGAGCATACATCCAGGAACGTATATTATATGCTGAGAATCTTATTAAGTTCATTTTAATACAGGCTCAGAAAAATTTCATATGGTTGGTTTCACAATTCTTGCTTTAAAATTAAAAAAAAAAACCTCATTATTCAAATATGGGCTTAGGAATATGAATTTAGGAAACTTGCCTAAGATGAAACATCTGACTGACTTGAGAAACTCACATGAAACTTATTTTTCTTTTTTCTTGTTTTTAGTGGCAGCCTCAGATAGTAAAAAAAAAAAAAAAAGAAAGAAAGAAAGAAAGAAAGAAAAAGAAATTTGAACTTCAGTCTAAACAAACAATTTATCAGCATCAAGTCAAAGCATTGTAGATTTTCCTGTGGGAGGAAGTGACTATAAACATTCATACAAATTAAAAATTTATCAAGATTTTAAGTGTATTCTACCTAACATCATGTGGACTAAATTTAATGTAGTACAGTAAACATCACTATATTCTACATAAGCCCGTTCTGAAAACGGGCCCAAGCCTTTCATTTCTTGGCTGTTACAAGTTTGGAAAAGTGAACAAAATAATCTTACCGTGTCCCTCGCTTTCACTGTCATTCAATAATGGTTTAGTAATTTAACAGTGGCTAATGGTCCAGCACATTGTGATGGGGCTTTGAGTCTCTCTGGTAAACACAATTTGTTTAAGTTAGTGTTGCCTGAGAATAAGACTATTTGTTATTACCTCAAAAACTGCAAGGTGCAGTTTAGCATAAGGTATAAAGATTTATAATTTCTTGCTCCCTTGGACACAATGAGAGTGGTGTGTTGGAGGCCTAACTTCTAGTACTTCAATTTCTAGTGAGGATATCATCACTAAATAGGGAAGGGATTTTATAAGTGGCAGCATAAGAAATACTAGACGCCAGGATATTAGATTATGAAATCTGCATGTTTTATGAAATTTCGTGAGTATGCAATTTTTCATGCTTGCAGATCACTAATCATGGTTTTATTTGTGTCATCAATGTTTATTTATCAAGTGCACAAAATGCACCTGATCAGCTAGATATGCCTTGAAGGTGCATTGCACATCCCAAACTTTATTGTGCATCTGAATTCAATGAAGGCATTGTTCGAATCCCAAATAATTATGATTTAGTGCGTCTGGGGCATGCCCTAGGAAACACTGTTGTCACTTCCGGAAGTTCACGTTGTGAGTAACAAGAGCATATGTTAGTTTATAGAAATCTTCCTCAAGAACTTTCTGCTGAAAGTTGTGTGTCTTTTTAAAGTAATAAAAGGAAAACTTAGCATGTGGAGAAATTATAGTAAATATGTATCTTTTCCTTGAAAATGATACAGTAGCAGGTCATGAAGACTCTTGTGAGTTGCCCTGGAAGTTCTGGTTTCTCCCATCAAAAAAGAGCACCTGTAAAGGCAAGAAGGTAGTGACTTTCTTCTTTTAGTCAATGTCTTGACGCTTGTCCAAAACTCTCCACCTCATGCGTTCCCGACACAGACACCTATCTTGGAAATGACACCGAATCTACCAATTCATCTCACAGCAGTTGCTGAACAACTGGCCATAGATAACAGCTTTTAGTCACTACCAATTTTGGTCATATTGGAGCCAGCGACCTTTGGATTAAAAGTTTCGTATTCCATTTCCAGTCCCTGCGACCTTTGGATTAAAAGTTTCGTATTCCATTTCCAGTCCCTGGGGCATGGAACTGCTTCTTGAAACCTAAATTCATGCTCTAGCTATTGGTTGCTCATGTCCTGATGAGCAAGTGTAAGAAAGTGGTGTGGGTTTGCTTCTTGTTCTTCTTTCCTCCTCATTTTCTGTCCACTGATTCAAGTGGTTCTCATAAAATTTGTATAAATAATTGCCTACCTCAATAGCAATTGTAGTAGAATTTTTTTTATGTAAAGATATCATCTAAAAGGGCTACAATTGGCTGAGTCTAATCCCAGGCATATTTTCCCTTTAATTTAGTGAGCCTCAATCTTTATTAGAGAGCTGTTGGTTACCACCAAGATATGTCTGCCACTATTGCACGCTTAGAATTATTGGGCTATGCCTGTCATTTTTGTAGATCATAGGCATTGTATCTAGATAAGACTTTTGTTTTATCCCTCCCTTGGAAGCTTGCACATCACCTTCTGGTAGTATATGAGCTCGTCCTCAGGGAGGAGGCTTTCAGTTCTGATCCAGCACAGATTCTAGTGGTCTTATATCAGAGGTGCATTATCCTCTCAGAAATTCCAAATCTTCCTGCAGGTTTTATTTCTAAGCATAAGATAACTGGTGAGGAGCTTGGTAGAGACATGGGAATCACTGAAGAAGGAAGCTTGTAAACAGCCTCATCTTGATTTCACTGTAATGGTGGCAGAAAGTCATGAGAAAGAAATGGAAGGCCAAGCTTGTAGTTTCATTTACTATTCATTTCTGTGAGGCAACCATTTAAATTAATAAGGACTTTCCCTTTTATATGGAGGAGAGAGCATGATCCAAATAGCCTCATAAAAAAGAAAATTGTTGAATGAAGTCATTACTCTAATTATCATTTATGTCCTCAATGTTAACAATCTTCTTAAAAAAAAAAAAGTGATGTTCAATACATTCCAATCCATCTCATTGAGCAGTGGCTGTAGCCTAGGTGCCAATCTTAATTGTCTTTTCAATATCAATTTAGGCTGATGTGCTAATAGGTTTGTGTTATTAGATAGATGCCTCGAGTAAGGCCATTATAAGTTGGGCTGAAATAGCTGTTCATGGTGATATAGTAAACGAGCAATGCTTATTTATGACCCTTGCATTTAAAATAAAATAGTGAAAAAACATGAATACTGATCCATTCAGGGGAGGGGTTGTTTTTTTTTAATGTATGTATGAACATTTCTCTTTAACTTTTGGATAATACTAAATAGTACTGTCTTTTTTTTCCTGGAAGATGCTGTTCTCAGATAGCTCACATTCTAGTCTATCAGTCTCCAAAAACTCCTCAGTTGGATGTTTTGTTAATTCCACAATCATGAAATTGCCTGCTTGGGCTTGGAAAATAACATAAATTTTCAAATGTTTCTGCTATCAGGCTTCCAGTTTTAATGACATGTGATGCGTGCACTTACGGACTGTCTCTGACATGAACTCAGTGGCTAGCTCTATGACAGCCTCCTGCAGATGGGGAAGCAGCCTTGCCAGGCCACAGAGGAGGACAATGAAGCCAGTTCTGATGGGACCAGATAATCTAGGGTCAGTTGGAAGTGGAGGAGGACTTCCCTTATCAGTGAACTCGGAGAGGGGCATAGGAGGAGATGAGAAAGAGAGGGCAGGATTGGGAGGGGAAGAGAGAGGGAACTACAGCTGGGATACAAAGTGAATAAAGTGTAATTAATATAAAAATAAAAATTTAATTAAATAAAGAAATCACATGCACAGATCTACATTTATTCATGAACACATTTTTCGTTGATCCTCCAAGCTGTCTCCTTTTCTCTCTCGATTTCATCTATGTCCATTTCCTATGCAGAATGATAAAAATTTGAAAAGCTTAGTAATATGTTACTCTTTTAAAATTTTTTTGCATTCATTTATCTTATTCATTTTATATCCTTATGTATAAAACCTTTACTAAATTTCTTGGTGTGGCTGATTAGACCCTATAAATACGTTTTCTTACTCTTCCCTGGTTCAGATTCAGCCTTTTTCTCATGTTGCATTTCAGTCTTGTGAGTTTTCAACAGTGTCTATGCGCACCAGCCTTTTTCTTTTCCAGGGTTTTTATGCTTGTGTAATGATGCTATGTTCTTCCTCGAAGATGTTGTTTGACTAATAACTTCCTTTTTTGGCATTTGTACAGTAGATACAATCATAAAGAGTTCAGGCCTTGTAAACTCACTATCTAAAATAGGCTTCATTCTGTTTTACAATATTTTGATTAGTTTTTCTATATCATTTATTCTTTGATTCAAGTTCCTCAAGAACTTTATCTCTGCATGTCTCTTTCTTGAGTACACCCTAAAGCATTTAATTAATGAATGCATACCTATGTCTTTGAAAATTTCGAGCTTAAAGTTAGACAGTCTTTCAATTTTCCTCCCCTACTTTTATGGATCCAAAAGGTAAGGATTAATTTGAAAATTTAATTTTAAAAACCAAGAGATGACAATAGTTTGTATCATGTGAAATGATATAGAATCCAACTTTTAATGTTCGTTAAATTTTAGTAGCACACACACATTCACGCATGGATCTTAATTGTGGTACAAGAGCGTGGCTGAGTTGTTATGACTGAGATCATATGACCTGCAAAACACCAAATGTTATGCTTTTTGGCCAGAAAAGATTGCCACTCATAAATTTATCATCAGAAAGCAACTAAGCTGCTCTAATCTTCTCATAAAGATTAGTTGAAGATAAAAACAATAGAAGATTCTCCAGTAGGCTGGATCTCTCTTCTGCTGCCCTGGCCTTGAACGTATATCTTATTTAATTGAGACATTTCTCAAAGGCAGTGATCTCAAATAACTCAAACCCAAATACTCTATTAATAGGTATGGAACGGGGCCTAGAAATTTGCATTTCTCCCATGCAACTCTATTGTGGTTCATTTGGGAAGCATACTTTAAAAGCTGCCATTCTAGAATGCAGTTTAGCACACGTATATTTGTCATCACAAATATCAAGCAAGAACGACAAGGGTTGCAACCTTTTTCACAGGACTCAAGTGTCACTTACGTTCGAGAATTGCCTTGGTAGTCACTTACTCATCATTGCTCCCATACCAGTGCCCTAGAGGTGACGAAAACAAAGTTGAATTCTAAACACATTTTTCCCAAGAGGCTAAGACTCTACAAATATAAAAGAAATAAAGAAATTTTCTTAAATTATACAATTTAGAAAACCTGACCATGCAGTTACCTACTGAGCTCCATATTTGTTGACTGGAGCCATTTGACAATAATTCTTCCTGTGGCTCACATAACATGATGATTTGGGTACTACTTTTTTTTTGCAGTGAATTTTAATTTTTATTGTTTTATGTTAATTAGTTTATTCACTTTGTAGCCCAACTGTAGTCCCTCCCCCATCGCCTTCCAATCTCACCCTTTTTCCCTCTTCTTCTCCTATGCCCCTCCCCCAGTCCAATGATAGGCTAGGTCCTCCTCCCCTTCCATCTGACCCTAGTCTATCAGGTCTCATCAGGACTGGCTTCATTGTCTTCCTCTGTGGACTGGTAAGGATGCTGCCCCCTCAGGTGGAGGTGATCAAAGAGCCAGCCCATTTGAGTTCATGTCAGAGACATCCGGGAACCCTCTTGGACACTGAGCTGCTACTTTTAATGTAATCTCCATTACCATGTTATGGTAAACTTATCTTGAAGTTTAAGTTTGTATCCATAACTAGCAATGCAAACCTAAGTCTCTGATAGGAATTCACATAATTGTTTATTATGAGTGGGCAGGATTCTTCATATTTGAACCTGAAACTCTGAACTTCCTCATTTAATGTCAGAGTAAAATTGTCCAGAGACCACACAGAGAAAGACAAATATCAACTTATTTTTTTTCTACTTATAAAAGTGAGATGATGTCCTTAGTAACTGATTCCCTTCACACAGACAGATCCTGAAGCCCACTGGGGATCCTAATGGTGTTTTCTCTGTGTCCTATGAATGACACTGTAATTCCTGTATGAATTCATGTTTCTTCTAGTAAGCCGCTATCCAAAACTGGATTTTCAGGTTAACAAACTGGAATCAAAACATTGAGAATATAGAGCAATGTGTGTGTGTTATTATTTTATTGTATGAGATATCATGAAACAAAAAAAAATAACATCTTTGTAAATTCCTTTTCTTCCTGAGTGCCATGTGAAATTATCTACAGTTATTTGGTATAGAAACTACAAGTTATTGTACACTCAGAGGACTGAAACAATAGAATTTATCCCCAAATCTATAATTTAAATTGGAAAAAAAAAAGGCATTTTGATTATGGAGCCTGATTTAGTTAGTGAGGAATGTTAGAAAAACTATTTCAAAGTGTTTCCTTTCTACTAGGATTTTTACAGTTCCTCATACCTAGTTTTAAGCACCTTTCCTACTGTCATATCAGAATTTAAAAGCATAGCAAATGTGGTGCATCTCAGGAAATATCGTCTTGGCTTCTATTACTGTCACACCAGAACAGCCTGCAGTTCATTGACATGGTCTTTTGTTTCTTCACACTGGCCTCACCAGTAAGATGCTGTGCAAAACAAGATAACAACATTAATTTAAAATCATTAGACTAAGGATATTTTGTCAGATGTAGAAAAGGCAGCCATTACGTGGTACTCTTCGGGCACTAGCCTGTTACTGAGAAAGCTGTTTTCATCTCTTCTGGATGACTGCGAAATGGATCTGGCCATGGTGGATAGGGATTGGCTTTGCAAAATCTTGAAGCCAGTTGAGTTCACAAGGTACTCTTTTCCTGCCCCATCACCTTTGCAACCATTTAATTGAAATTGACATATATCAGGGGGAAAATAGTTTAATGTAATAAAACACATTATTGGTGCTTTCTATTCTGTCCCTTTTGTTCAAATTTCGTCTCATTTTACTCTTTTGCCCCCACATTTTTATGTACTTAAAATGCTTTAAAATACATCCATACATAAATATTTAGCTGAGGAATCAGTTGGTTTCCTTAAAGAATTGTCACGTTTGTTTTCCAGGCATTGATTAAATAAGACAATGCAAATTTACAGATGTCCTAATGCGGCTGGATCAAGGGGATAATTTTACTTATATAACATTTTATGATCATATCAAATCAGAGGACTTTGGTTTTAAAACTCACTGAAACAGCTGATGTGGAGTGCAATCTCTCTAAAGACAGTCGCTGACTAGTGGTCTGGATAGCTTATCCCCATCCTTTCCCCAAAGTATACACACACTTAATTTTAGGTAAGAGAAAAAAAAATTACCTATGATTACCATTGCATGACTTGGTAATAAATGGGCCTTTCTCTTTTGAAATGGGTACTCTTCTCACCAACTGTGGCTTTGATGGAAATTGCTTCCCAACTTTTTTTGTCCTCTAGCGACCATGCAGTAGTTCAAAAAGTGTTAAAGCTTGAAATCAGACAGGTATAAACTTTCTAATTACTTCATGTATAATGGAGGGGGAATAGTTTAATTTCTTAGAGCCTCAGGATAATTAGATGCCAATAGTAGTCACCATATCTCCACCATTTATACTGATGCAGCCATGATACTTTATTAATACATAAATTATCATTAATCTTTGTAACAGTGCTAGGGTATTTTGATATCAATTTGAATTAAGAGTTCATAAGAAGATTGTTTATTGAAGTGCTCATCTCTGTAAGTTCTACTAGTGGTCTTGCCAAGAATGATCGTTACGGTGGTTATACCTGCTTTAAAAAAAAAAAAAGTTACTTTTAAGACAGGATCTTACCAGGTTGCAATACTGGTTGAACTCATTGGCTCAAAGCAGTCTTCCACCTCAGCTTCTGATGGCAGAGATAGCCAGGACACACCACCATGTCCAGTTGTTTCTGTGACCAGTCATTTTAACTGAATCAGTTCCCGCCTATAAAGAAGAAGCAAGTTTGGGAGATACAGGATTCAAAGTCAGATTTATCTCATCAGGCACTACCTATGCCACTAAGCATCATGTCACGTTGTGTGTGGGGGGGGGAGGTATTTCTGCTTTGAGATTTTAGATTTTCTAAAATCCTGGTAATAGGCATAAAGTCATTTCAGTCTTACTGGGATAATAGTTCTGAATTATACCTTAAACCATTCATGTTTAGTATTTTCTGAAGACATGGTGCTCACTTTGTCATTGTATATGGATTTGTATAAACTTATTGTAGGATCATCTCAGTAGCATGGCTCCCCAGCTGTTTGGCTGATCCTCTACTCGTTATCCAGGTGTTTCTTAAACAATACAATAAAATTTCTAGTTTGGCGTGATAGCCTTCTCTGTGAATTATATTTCTCTAATGTGCTAAGTATATAGATTGTTTTGTTATGTTTTACAAGCTGGCATTTCTCTGTTGATGATAATCTTAACACCTTAACTATGATTTATATAGATCCAAATCTCGCATTTAAACTCACATGTAATTTCATAAAATAATTGTAGTAAAAGAATGCTACTATGTAATTTACAATCATACCATACAAATAGATGCAATCATTTAATAATATAGATTCAGCAAGATCTGTTATTTAATATTTATTTTAGCCTGTCCATGCATTTATTTCTAATTACTAAAAGGTAATTTATCTTAAAATATTATAACTTAAAAATACGTGAAGAAAAATACCGAAGTCTAATATATTTTTTCTTAGTTCTCTGTATATTTAAGAGAATCTGTGATGACACACACTATATAAAAATCGTATTGTTCAGTTGAAATAGGTAGGAACTGCTTACTATTTGGCATTACATCTATTAGAAAAGTACACATTGAAATTTCCCAGAAAGTGTGATGTTCTTAGAGTTTTGCCAGCCATTAAAAATGCTGAAATACATTGGATATGCACAACTAGTCTCTTTGTTTTGGGCCTTCATATATATAATTTTTATTTCTCTGAAATGCTGCAAATCAAAAGTAATTCTTATTTGATGCTCTGCTGGGTGGAGTCTTTGAGAGAGCCTCTATAACAGGTTCTCCTCCTGTTCCCTCTCTTCCACCACTTCTGGTGTTTTTCCTGTTTTCCCTTCTGATTGAGAATTAAGCATCCTCTCGAGGGTCCTCCTTGTTATTTAGTTTCTTTAGGTCTGTAGATGTTTGTATGGATATCCAGTATTAAAAGGGCTACTATCCACTTATACGTGAGTGTATACCATGCCTGTCTTTCTGCTTCTGGGTTGGCTCACTCAGCATGATCTTTTCTAGTTCCATCCATTTGCCTACAAATTTCATGATTATCTTGTTTTTACTAACTGAGTACTATTACATTGTGTAAATGTACCACAATTCCTGTATCCTTTCTTTGGTTGAGGGGCATCTGGGTAGTTTCCAGATTACAAAGAAAGCTGCTTACAAACAGAGTTGAGCAAATGTCCTTCTTGTAGGGGTGGAGTATCTTGTATAAGCCCAGGAGTGTTATAACTGATGCTGAGACTCACAGCCAAACTTTGGGCAAGAGTTCAGGGAGTCTTATAAAAGAAGGGGAGATAGAAGGTCCAGGAGGGGACAGGGGCTCCACAAAGAGACCAACAAAGCCAAAAACTCTGAGTCCAGGGGAGCCTGTAGAGACTCTTGCACTAACTATACATGGAGAAGACCCATACCCCCTGCACAGAGGTAGCCAACAGGCAGCTCAGTCTCCATACAAGTTTCCAAGTAAGGGGAGCAGGGGCTGTCTCTGAAATGAACTCAGTTATCTGCTCTTTGATCACTTCCCCCTGGCAGGGCAGCCTTCCTAGGCCACACAGGGAGAGGACCCAGGCAGTCCTGATGAGACTTGATTGGCTAGGGTCAGATAGCAGGGGATGAGAACTTCCCTTTTCAGTAGACTAGGGAAGGGAGAGGGGGAAGAAGGAGAAGGATGGAAACAGGAGGAGATGAGGGAGGGGCCTACAATCAGGATATAAAGTGAATAAACTGTAAAAAAAAAAAAAAAAAAAAAAGAGGAAGTAATCCTTAGCAGAATGTATATTGTCTTTTCAGACTTCTGTTCATAAAGTCTCACACACAGAAGAACCACTTGACGAAGTAAAATCTTTTGGAAATATCTGAGTATCTCTGAATATGAACAATAGCATTAATGGTGTGATTGTTATTTGCAACAGCTTCTCAATTCATCCCAGCGTGGGGATTCTTCACATTAAAACCAGTGCAGTTTTATTGTTTATGAAGTTCTTTTTTCATAGACACAACAGTGGAAGACTTGTAGACAGGGAATTTGTTATTTCTGCTTGCCCACCTTCGCTAAGGCCTTACTGTCTGTGCAGAGTACAGAAAAAAAACAGGGCTCCATCTCTACATTCAAATTACCTAGAGGAATTGAGCCAGTGCAGCAAATACATAATTATAAAAAGAGGATTTATTAGATTGCCTTATACAAGCACAGGCTAAATAATCTACAGGCTAGGGATCCAGAAAATTAATAGCTGATCAATCCAAGAAACTTAAAGCTTTAAAATGAGGAGAGCAGCGCTAATCCCAGCTCCAAGTAGAAGCCTTAGGAGCAATCTTTGTGGTAGACAGTGAAAGTCTGAAGACTCTGGAGCTGAATGTCTACAGGTGACAGTAGCAGCCACATGGGAACTCATCTTAGAAACCAGAAGCCACACGTACTTCTGGCTTCTTTCTGCCAATTTTGTTTAGCTGTTAATCAAAAATGCCAGCATCCAGGGTGGGTCTTTTCCTTCAGTTGTTCACATGCCAATCACTCCAGCCTGATCTACACGTCATGTTTCAGTTCTTTTGAGTTGGCAGTCAGGCTTAATCAACACTTTGTCCCTCTCATGAAATCAATGTGGAACAGATATGTTGTCTGCCTTGGCAGCTCACTCCTACTCCAGTGATGATGTTCAGCCAATGGCAACCTTGATGGGTGTGTCCACTTTGTACAGACTCTACTTCTTGACAAAGAAAAAAGCTACTACAGAGCATGCGGTACATGCCTGCAGTCCCAGCATTTTGAAAGTGGAAGCAGGAAAGTACTCAGGAGTTTAAAACTAGTCTTAACTAGGTAATGACTAGAGTCCAGCCACCCCAGTAGTCCTTCAACTGAGAAATGGATATAGAAATTGTGGTACATTTACAAAATGAAATTCTACTCAGCAATTAATAACAAGGAAATCATGAAATTTGCAGGCAAATGATGATAACTAGAAAAGATCGTCCTGAGTGAGGTATCCCAGAAGCAGAAAAACACACATGGTATGTACTCATTTATAAGTGGATAGTAGACATATAATATGGGATAAACATACTAAAATCTGTACACCTAAAGAAGTTAAGCAAGAAGGAGGACCTTGGGTAATATGATCAATCCTCACTTAGAAAGGCAAACAGGATAGATAACGGGACAGGAGCCTACCACAGAGAGCCTCTGAAAGGCTCTACCCAGCAAGGTATCAAAGCAGATGCTGAGACTCATAGCCAAACATTGGGCAGAGTACAGGGAATCTTATGAAAGCAGGGGAAGACAGAAAAACCAGGAGGGGACAGGAGCTCCACAAGGAGAGCAACAGAATGAAAAAATTTGGGCACAGGTGTCTTTTCTGAGACTGATACTCCAACCAAGGACCATTCATGGTGATAACCTAGAACCCCTGCACAGATGTAGCCCAAAGCAGCTCTATGTCCAAGTGAGATCTCTAGTAATGGGAACAGGGACTGTCTCTGACATGAACTCAGTGGCTGGTTCTTTGATCACCAAACCCTGATGCAGGAGTAGCCTGTCCTGATGAGACTTGATAGGCTAGGGTCAGATGGAAATGAAGGAGGACCTCCCCTCTCAGTGGACTTGGGAGGAGCATGGGAGGAGATGAAGTAGGGAAGTTGGGATTGGAAGGGAATGAAGGAAGGGGCTACAGCTGGGATACAAAGTGAATAAACTGTAATTTATAAAATAATAAATACATTTTAAAAATATTAATAATTAGATTAGACTCCTTTTTTTCTAACTATTTTCCAAATATTTTTTAGCATTCTTTGTCAATAGCCATCAACTTTTTAATTTGCTCACACTCATCATGTTTTTAACTTAAGTGGAATAGGTTTTGATTGTTTACACCCCATAACACAAGTGACTATAGCATTTCTGCTCTTCTCTATCTACTCATAAAGGAATTGAGCCTTATAGAGGTTAAGTAATTTTCCTTAATTACTGTGATGCAGAAAACTCATCCAGACACTATGTCTTAGACTTTAAGAGCTATTTTCTCACAGCAGGCTGTTTTCCTAGATTTTAGTAACCTATGCTAAAAGGCAGCTGTCCTCCCTTTCTCTTCTGCTGCTTTACAGGACTTGCTCCCATTTTCCATTACAATGATTGCCTACTTGATGTCAAATTTGGTCTTGCATTCCAGATTATTAAGCACCTTGTAAGATAAAGATCTTATTGTAGTTATCACAGTTTCTCAAGCATGCAGCAGAACGCATGGGTGCACAGTCAGGACCAATAAAGACGCTAATAACTGAATACAGCAGCCCATCAATTACTCAGTTAACTAAACACACCAAAATGGGTGTGAAATTGTAGCTAAAATTTGAAAGGATTTCTCAAAGTAACACCTATGTTCTTTGCCATCACATTTTTTTAACATTTTATATAATGCCTTGAATATGCAAAGGCAAACATATAGTTAATTGCATTATTTAACAGACATTTAAAACATATCTGTTATATGCCGTCTTTTAATTATAGAAACAAGTATGATGTTAAGGGGAAAAAATTGGGTGTGGAAATGATCCAAAATATTATATGCATGTATGAATATTAAGTAACATGTTAAAAAATAAGTGTGTTCTAAGCTTCAAATGAACGAATAAATAAGAATGCATTTTTTTTTCCTTAGTGAAATCCCACAGACTGAGTGAGGAGAGGAATTAACCCACAGCTCAGCTATTGGAGCTGTGAGCAAGGAGCAATGATAATCTAAAGGTTCATGAGAGGGTCAGGTCACAGCAGATACAGAACCAAGGACCTGGCATGGAAGTGCAGCTCTGGGCAGGGCAATAGCCAGAGCCCCACTTCAAGTGATATGAGAACAGAGCATCCTTTTCCTTTCCAGAACAATGTAAGATTTGAAAATAAAAACAAAACCAAAGATTACCTTTACTCTCAGTGCTTAATCTTTTTAAAGGCTTAAATAGATTTGAAGATTTAATGTGAAGTTGACTTAAGTAGATTTGAAATTAGCTATATATGCTACTTAAAATGAGGCATTCAGCTCTAGTTTGAAAGCACAATACCTTGAAGCACAAAGATGGCAATTATCATGGGTGTTTTTCTTATGCATTGAAGTACAGTAAAATAGAAATAAAGATATATAGCATGTGTTTATAAGGCCACGTATATGCGCAATTTATGAACTTATGGATAAAGAGAATACAAATTGGTATGATTTTGATTCTTTTAAAACCACACACATGTAGAAGAAAGGTTTGACTAGAGAATGTTTGGCTCTCTGTTGCAGACAACTACTACGGGACCCCAAAGCCTCCAGCTGAACCAGCACCCTTATTATTAAATGTAACAGACCAGATACTTCCGGGAGCTACTCCAAGTGCTGAAGGAAAACGGAAGAGAAATAAATCAGTGAGCAACATGGAGAAAGCAAGTATAGAGCCTCCCGAGGAAGAGGAGGAGGAAAGGCCAGTGGTCAATGGAAATGGCGTTGTCATCACACCAGGTCAGTTTTTATTTTTTTAATAGTCTCAATAACATTATCGGGTTTTTTTTTTTTTTTGTTACATTCTAAGATTTTTAAGATTTGTGTGTGTGTGTGTGTTTGTATGTGATGCATGCACGTTTGCGCTCATGCTTGCGTGCTTGCAAGTGTGTGTGTATGTGCAAATGCTTACGCTCGTGGATGAGGGGGACAATGCTCATGTTTGCTTGTATGGAGATCCTAGATTGGTGATTTTCTTTATTGTTCTTCACCTTATTTTTTTTTTTTTGAAACAAGTTCTCTCACTTAACACAGAGATCACTGATTTGGCTAGACAAGCTGGCCAGATCTTTGTGTGTCTGTTACCCCAAGCCTTGGGGCTGTGGATGAATGCCACCATACTCAACTTTTACACAGGTGCTGAGGATCCCAACTCCAGTCCTTCTGCTTCTACAGAAACCAGTTTACATACTTATCTATCTCTTTTGCCTCCTAGCCATCTTCTAGTCTTTTATAATTTGAAGTTTGTCATTCTAAGTTTGAGTGTATATATATACATATATATATGTATATATATGTGTGTGTGAAAGAGAGTGTGTGTCTGTATGTATGTACATTGTATGTATGCACAATTATATATGCAAAGAGACGATTGCGATATCAAATAAGAAAGGCATGATTCTTTATTACTGTTAGTTTCTTGAAGTACAAGGGTTATATATATTCAAGTCCTTGTGCATTCTAGGCAAGGGCCCCACCACTAGGCTACACTCCTAGCCCTTAGAATAGAATTTCCAGGGCTGGAGAGATGGCTCAGAGGTTAAGACCACTGGCTGCTCTTCCAAAGGACCTGAGTTCAGTTTTCAGGAACCACATGATGGCTCCTAACCATTTATAATGAAATCTGCTGCCCTCTTCTGGCCTACCAGCCTACATGTAGGCAGAACATCATATACAAAATAAATACAAAATAAATAAATACATCTTTAAAGAAAAGGAAAAAGAAGAATAGAATTTTCCTATTAATGTTATTAGTCCTAATTCTGGAGTGTTCATTCAAAATCCTAAATTTGTAAACAGAAAATAGTTCAAATTACGTTTATTGTTTATAGACATACAGAATATATTTTTAAGACTAGGACAATTTTTTTTTCCCATTGATACATCTCAAGCTCTGCTTTACTCATCTCCTAGGTCCTTCTTAATACAATCAAATTGACAATCAAAATCATCATTTGAATAGCTGAAAAAAAAAGAATATCTGTCTTTAAACACTTCCAAGTTCTTAATCTTTGTGTTTTAGTCAGTTGTAACAACCGTGTAGAAACTGTCAAATTTGTAATGTCCTGACTATAATTTTAATTCTTGTTTTTGTACTCAATGTCTTTAACCACATTATTTCAAGTTTTAATCTGTGTTTTTATTGTTTCTTTGTTTTGTTTGTTTGTTTGGCATGTTTTGTTGGTTTTTTAGAATGGGTATCACACCATAAGCTAGACTGATCTGGAACTCACTATGAGTCTCAGGATTGCCTCAAACTCTGAAACCACTTTTCTCAAATGCCTGGTGCTAGGATTCTAGATGCAGTTCCCTATGCCTGGCTTCATCTTCCAGACTTTTATAATATAAGGGAAAGTACACAAAAGTCTATTTTAAAATACACATTTTTAGAGATGAAAGCATCTAATCTCCGAGACTTTGAAAATACCAAAATAGAGAGATGGTTAAGAGATTAGTAGATATAATTCTTTTCAAAGGTTGGATTCTTCAGAAAAGTGAAGTCCTGTAAACTTCAGTAGTGGGATTTCTCAGACCTCTTTTCTTACATAAGTTATGTAGTGATTCGCTATTATCCTCTAGCTTCCTCTTGTCGGCTATGACTAAGTCCAGTGCAAAGAATTAGAAATGCACATATATTTCAAAGGCAGCTAAGGCTCTCACACACAATGCCTGGAGGAGCGGCCCATGAGAGATCCCAACAAAGGGAATACAGTATGTGGGCACAGAGCTGCCTTTTCCAGGCTCCCAAGCCCGCAATTACTGCAGATGAACTGCATCTCCCAGAGAGCAAACACAGTGTCCCTTCTGTGATCTCTGAGTGTCCTCAGCAATGATCTCAGTTCACCATTGGGGACCTGCACCCCAGCGCTGTGCTGCTTGGCAAGCTGGCTGTCCACGCACCATCAGTCCTGGTGCTGTGAATGAGACCCTGTCAGTCTCTGAAGAATAATGTCCTCCGTCGTGAATCTCGCTGTTTTCTTGTGAATAATGCCCCACTCTGAAACTGCCACAGGGCCCGTCCCCTGCTTATTTTTATGTGGGTTCACAGAGGCTGCGGTTTGTGTGTGTGCTCAGATCTCTCTCTGTTTTTTTCCCCCTTTTGTTTTTGTTTCCTGACATGACTTAATTTTATGGTTTGGTCCCAAATGCTATACTTGGTTTTCTCTCCCTGTTGTGTGTGTGTTTGGGATGGGGGGGGAGAGGAGGAAGAATAGGTAAAATTCTAGGACTATATCAAACTAACTCCATTTATAAAGGACATTCTGTCCTAAAAAGGTTACATGGAAATTCAGAGTGCTTCAACATAAAGTGCTGGGGTGTCCAGGTGTGACTGGGCCACGTCAGAGTTGGGTCTGAACCACAGTGAAAGGCTGCCTAGATGAGACCTGCTCAGCTTCTGGGCAGGGTTTTGGACTTCTCTGGGGTTTGGGTGATGAAATCTGTTTATGAGAGAGTATTGATACATGAATGGCAAACGCAGGACAAGAGCCGGCCGAGGGACATCAGAGTTGATCAGTGTAAACTGTTCACAAACCACAGGCACCTGCTCCCTCCGCATCGGTGTTTGCCGGGGGATTTTGTGCCCTAGAGACTCTTGGAGTGACTGCCACAGCAGCTCTACACACCCAGGGCTGAGTGCTGCCCTTTCTCTCAGAAGGCAGGGTGGGGGAAGGGGACTTCTCTGGGTAAGGCTTGCCTAAGCACCAGCCCCGTGGCTAGAGGCAGCACCTTGCCTTTTTCTTACTTTTCTTTTTGTTCGCATAAAAAAAAATACCTCGATTTGATTTTGACCTTAAAGAGCAGCCCTATAGATTATCAAAGTGAAGACTGAATAAAGAGCCTCCATCTCTGTCTTACAACCCTCTGAAATGTCAGGGTGCTATCATGTTTCAAGTAATACTATCCTGATTTCCCCCCAGAATTCTGTAGGAAGCGCTAAGATGTATTACAAATGCAAATCTTATGTCTTATTTCGTATCTTGCTATGGCTCTTGGATATTTTCAATATGTATATTGAGTGTTATCACCTCAATGTTTGTTGAGGATTCAGGGGACTCCTTCCTGTGTGATAAATGCCGTTAGGATTCATTACGTTACAGAAATCACATCGCACACACAATTTCAAAACCATGAGGACTCTTATTCCCATTATCCCCTTCTACCTTTATGAAAGCATTAAAACTGAAATACTGTAGAAGGAATAAATTTATTAATTAATGCAGCTCTTCTCCCCTGTTAATGGAACATAATTTCCTCTACTAATATTCTGTAATGATTATTTTCCATTTGGTTTTATATATTCCTGAAGATACTTTTTCTTGTCATTTCCCACTCCTAAACTTTGATATTCTGTCTTCATAATTTCTACAGTGTTCTCCTATTGCATACAATATTTCAATTATGGGGTTTAGATATAGATGCAATATGATGTTGAAGCATTAAATTTACTTTTCAATTCATTCACATTTCTCTGACTGGCCTCCCGAGTAGGAGAGACACAATTTGCTTTTAACTGATAGGAAACAACTTCTTTACACAACAGAGAGTTTATATTTCCTCAACTGATGCACCATTTAAAAAAATCAGAAATACACTAAACTATGACATTAACGTGCACTAGTTCTAGCATGTTAGAGTTTGTATTTCCCTCATGGTCTCAAATAATAGAGGGAAATACCTGTCAGCAGCTCAAAAGTGTTGATTTATCCAATAACAGATACACAACCCCACTTCTTTCTCTCGCTCAGATGACACACATACCCTTACATACATGTTGTTGGTTATTAATATTTACTATCGATATATCTTTTGGTTAGGCAACAGTTATTCCTAAACCAGCTGTATATCCAAATGACCACACAGAGATTAGGATCTATTTAATTAACCTAGAGCACAATGCTGGGCAATAGTTACTCCATCCTAAACCTCCAAGCCCCCATAATTTCCTCTCATTCAGATTTCCCACATTATATTTGCTTTTAGTCAAATCTTAGGTCCAGTTCATTTCTCCACATGATTCCAAGACCTCTCCTGCCGATTCTCTCTCTTCTCATCTCCTCCTGCTTCCTTCCACATCCTCCCACTCCAGACCAGGATGCCCCACCCTATCCTCTCCATTGCTCAGCAATGTGGCTGACAATTTTAACTGACAATTTAGAGAACAAATGGTGGCATGTTCACACAAACCATGTCCAGATTGAAAACAGTTAGTGGGGGAGAAAAATCAGCATTTGAATGAACAAGGGAAAATTGTATACATTCCAAAAGAACATTATACCAACACACACACACACACACACACACACACACACAAATGCACACATATAGGTACACAATCATTTTACATTCACACATACCCCTACACACACACAAGCACACACACGTGTGTGCATGTACACCCCACAATGGCTAAGGATCAGTACTCTATTATCTCATGTTTTGGTGAATTCAGAATACTTTTTTTTAGGGATCAGAAATACTTCTGAATCATTCAAATAGCAAAACCCACTAGCTACATACTAATCAATATTCATAGGAAAGTTCCTGAGGGACCAGAAATAACACTGTTATCACAGACTGGATCCCTATAGCACTGACCACAGCAATGAGGAAACTGTTTGCTGTTTCTTTTTTCTTTGTAGTTTGGGGGTTGTACCACTTGACTATATCCTCACATATACTGAAGACCACCTGAGGCATCAAGATTCATGAACTGAATAACTCCTGGATTCTTGGATCTTTTCTGGGTAGACAGTTATTGTTGAATTACCTGGACTGCCATATCCTATAAGCCATTCTACTATATCCCGTAGATAGATAGACAGACAGACAGACCAATAGATCGATAACTACATAGGGAGACGATATATTCTATGACTTCTGTTCCTCTACAGAACCCCGGCTAATTAGACTATGAGGCCCTAGGTGGTTCTCGAACAGCAGAAGTATAAGGCTGAATTTTTAAAGCATCTGGAATAGGCCTTCGTCAACACCTACAGTTACTGAAGCCTCTGCTTGAGTTCAGAGAGTACTGAAAGCTCTTGATATGAACTATTTTACAGACATAAGAAGACAGATGCATTTGATTATCTTGATTCACCAATCGTGAGAGGCAACAGATTTGATCATTTGATCACTCTGAGTGTGTGTGTGTGTGTATATATATATACATATTTTTTTTCCTTTTGTCTCTCTGGATAAATTGAGACAGGAAAAGAATGAGCTCTGTGATAATATAGCCAGCTTCTAGAGCTTCTAGCATCTCAGAATCCAGTGAAGGACAACAATGAGCTCAGTAAAAAGAAGAAAAGGAAAGAAAACAAAAAGAAATGACAGGCTCCAGATGCACACAAGCAGTCCAAAGGTTTCTATGTGTGCCTTGGAAGAAAATCTTCTCTCCAGCACCCACAAAGCTCACTTTGCGGAAAATCAAACTGAAGCCTTCATTATGGGGTAGGATGAATTACGGGGAAAATTGAAGTCTCAGAGGGTATCCATGGTTAAAGTAAGGACATTAATTAGTATAGAATGGATTCCCATGACTTAGGATGGAAAAGTGTGTTAGGACACTATTGAAGCTGAGAATTTTGAACCCTCAGATTCTCAAGAGTTTGTCTCTACCCTAAGAAGATGGCACTTCCACCATGACACACTTAAATATTGCTTTTTCCACCTTTGATTGAGGAGATTAATCCTGTGTCTACTAAACCAGCAGTGACTTTCTCTGAAGGAGATGCTAGGCAAGACAATACTGATGTCCATTAGGGTCCACCGAAAGTTTCCTCCAGACCTGTCACCAGACATGAGGCTAAGCAGGCTCCCAGAGAAGCAACAGAGAGAGTAGTACATAGGGATGTTTGCTACGCTACCAAAAAGCTTAGTGAGTTTGCTAATTCTCTCAAGCACAAGTGCGGGAAATATGTGTAGGAATGAATAGTAAGGGTGTGGGATGACAGTGGGAGGAAATAAAACTGGGTCAGACTGAGCTTATTGATATGAGCCCACTGAGTGGTGATTCCAGCTTGAGTATGAAAGCCCACAAACTTTAAAAAGGTGTCAAAGGTTTGTCTGAATGATTGGATGAAGAATTTCTCAAAAGTTGGCTCTGCTAAAGAAAAGTAAAAGAGGCTCAAGTACACAGTAAGGACATTTTCTCAACCATGTTTGTAGCACCTTTATTTGTAATATCCAGAAATTGGAAACAACCATGATGCCCCTCAACTGAGAAATGGATACAGAAATTGTGGTACATTTACACAATGGAATACTACTCAGCAATGAAAAACAAGGAAATCATGACATTTGCAGGTAAATGGTGGGAACTGGAAAAGATCATCCTGAGTGAGCTATCCCAGAAGCAGAAAGATGCACACGGTATATACTCACTCATACAGTCATATAATATAGGATAAACCTATTAAAATCTGTACACCTTGAAATCTTCCTCTTGAAACTAATCAAGAGGAAGAACTCTGGCTAAAATACTCAATCCCCATTCAGAAAGGCAAGAAGGATGGACATCAGAAGAAGGAGAAAAGAGGGAACAAGTTAGGAGCCTACCACAGAGGGCCTCTGAAAGGTTCTGCCCTGCAGACTACCATAGCAGATGCTGAGACTTAGGGCCAACCTTTGAGGAGAGTGCAGGGAATGTTATGAAAGAAGTGAGAGTTAGTAAGACATGGAGGGGACAGGAACTCTACAAGGAGAGCAACAGATCCAAAAAATCTGGGCACATGGGATTCCCTGAGACTGATAGTCCAACCAAGTAGCATGCATGGGGATAACCCAGAACCCCATGGCAGTTCAATGTCCAAGTGGGTTCCATAGTAATGGGAACAGGGACTATCCCTGACATGAACTGATTGGCCTGCTCTTTGATCCCCTCCCCCTGAGGGGGGGGAGCAGCCTTACCAGGCCACAGAGGAAGGCAATGCAACCACTCCTGATGGGAGCTAACAGACTAGGATCATAAGGAAGGAAAAGAAGACCTCCCCTACCAGTAGACTTGGGGAGGGGCATGTGTGGAGAAGGAGAAGGAAGGGAGGGATGGGAGGGGAGGAGGGAGGGAACTACAGGGGGGATACAAAGTAAATAAAATGTAATAAACAAAAAATTTAAATAAAAAAGATTAAAACAAGAAATTTATAAATGTTTGTAAATAAAAATTCCTATCTAAACAAGAAAAAAGGAAAAAAAAAAGTAGCTGAAGATGCCTGATAGCCCTTGGCCTAAGGTTAAGGAAGGGATTTTAAGACTCAGGTAAAGTGCAATGCTAGAGAGTTTATGGTGTGTGAACCTAATCTTCCACAGTGGGAAGACCCAGAAGACATGCCCTTTGCTAATCCTATAGAACACAAAACTATGCGAGGGCCAGCAGCACATTTGAACAACTTTGTTGTCACTCTTTTCTTGTTCCAGACCTTAGGGTTGGAGACAACATTACTCAGTTGGATAACTTAAATGCAATGGGTTCAATAGGACCCCAAGAGAGCAGGGGTCAGGTGGCAGAGTGAATCACCGAAGTAAAATTGATTGTATTTATCTTAATGGGCAGCCTAGACAGAGTAGTGTCTATAATGGCCTGAACGCTAATGGTCAGCACAGGGAAAACGAATGTTATGGTGACAACGTGACTCATGAACTTTTGGTACTTGCTAATCAATCACAATGTGTCCATGTATGAAATAGATAAGAACTCCACTGTATTTTTGTTTTTGCTGAATAAGCTAAAAACTTCCCAAACAAATAAAAATGACTGCACTGGATCACGGCAGAAGGAATTCTCAGCTAGTGTTCAAATTTCCAAACTATAGCTGGGTAGCAGACTCAGAACCCCTTGAATGAAGGGATGATTACATTCCCCTGAGGAAGGACCTTGATAAAATACATGACAGATTTACTGTTAGACTTTTCCCCTCCCCTTTTATAAGGATAACTACACACTTGGGTAAGGAAACTCCTCATGCTTTCCGGTGTCTGTTGGATACTGGTTCTGAATGAACACTGATTCCAAGAGACCCTAAGAAACATTATGGCATTCTAGCTAAAGGAGGCACTTGCGGAGGTCAGGTGATTAATGGAGTTTTAGCAGAAGTCTGACTCACAGTAGGTCCAGTGGGTCCCCAAACTCCTCCTGTGGTTGTTTCCACAGCCCCTGGCTATGTAATTGGCATAGATGTACTCAGAAATTGGCGGGATTCTCACATTGGTTCCCTGATCTGTGGGATGAGGGCTATTACCAGCGGAACAGGCTAAATGGAAGCCTTTAGACTTGCCTTTATCAGAGAAAACAGTGAATGAAAAAGTTCAAAAAACAAGGTTGGATCCTTGGAGAAGTTGCAGAAATGACTGCCACTCTTAAGGAGTTGAAAGTGCAGGCCTCACGGTCTCTCCCTTTAACTTTCCTGTCTGGCTAGTTGGAGAGCATGACAGTTGACTATTGAAAATTCAGTCAAGAAGTGCCTCCACTTGCACCTGCTGTACCAGATGTGGTGTCATTATTTGAGCAGATTAACACATCTCCTGGTAAATGGTATGCAGCTATTAATCTAGCAAATGCCCTTCTTTTTCAGTGCCTGTCCATAAAGACGACCAAGGCAATTTGTTTTCTCTTGACAAGTCCAGCACTATACCCTTACAGTTTTCTTCAAGGTTATATTAACTCTCCAATCCTATATCATAACTTGTGTTGACAGGATATTGAGCATGTGTCTCTTCTACAACATTTCAAATTAGTTTCATGTGTATAAATGACAATATGCTGATTGGCCCATGTGAGCTGGAGAAAGCAGCCATTTTGGGCTTGGTAGTGCATATATGTGCACCAGAGAATGGGAACTAAATCCAACCAAAATTTCAAGGGCCTTCTACAGAACTCAGTGTTATTTCCAGAAATCCAGCGGTATATGGCATTCATAGGTATTCATTCTAAGGTGAAGGGAAGTTTTTGAACCTGAGTCCTCCCACCACTAAGAGAGTAGGACATCAGTGGGTCTATTTGGATTCTGGGGACAGCACACCCCTCACTTGGATGCATTACTTTGACCCATATACATATTGGCTCAGAAACATGCTAGCTTTGGGTGGGACTTGCAACAGGAGAAGGCTTTTCAACAGGTCTAGGCTGCTATATAGGCTGCCCTATCACTTGGGCCATATGATCCAGCAGACCTCCAGAGCTGTCAGTAGCAGACAGAGTGCAGTTTGGGACGTTTGGCCAGACCCTATAGATGAATCACAGAAGAGAGGAATTTTGGAGCAAGGTTCTACATCATATGTGTCTATTCTCCCTTTAAGAGACAGCTCAGGACAGGGGCTCCACAAGGAGAGCAACAGAACCAAAAAATTGGGGCACAGGGGTCTTTTCTGAGGCTGATATTCCAACCAAGGACCATTCATGGATATAACCTAGATAACCTAGAACCCCTGCTCAGATGTAGCCCATAGCAGCTCAGTATCCAAGTGGGTTCCCTAGTAATAGGAACAGGGACCGTCTCTGACAAGGCCTTACCAGGCCACAGAAGAGGACCTCCCCTATCAGTGGATTTGGAGAGTGGCATGGAAGAAGATGAGAGAGAGAAGGTAGGATTGGGAGGGAATGAAGGAGGGGGCTACACTTGGGATACAAAACGAATAAATTGTAACTAATATTAAAAAAGAACTAAAAATTTAATTAAAAAAAAGAGCGAGAGAGACAGCTCTTGGCCTGCTATTGAGACTGTTTGAATGCCCCACCATGTTACCCTGTGACCTGAGCTGCATGTCATGAGCTCGGTGTCATCTGACTCACCAATTCATAAATTTCGACATACACAGCAGCAACATTTATCAAATGGAAGTGTTATGTGAGAGATTGAGCAGAGTAGGTCCTGAAGGCACAAACAAGTTACATGGAGTTGCCAAATGCCTGTAATTTGTACATGTACATGCTGTGTGCTGCCAGCCATTCGCCTGTAATCTCATGGCGTGTGCCCTCTGATTGCTTCACTGGGGAAGAGAAAACTGGGGCTCTGCTGTCAGTTTTACATGTTATATAGGCACCACCCAGGAGTAGATAGCTACAGCATTACAGCTCCTTTCTGGGACAACCCTAAAGGGAAATCTTTACGTTGGGAAGAACTTGGGCAGTACACATCATCATACATTTTGTTTGGAAGGAGATTTGGCCAGACAAGTGACTGTTCATCAATTCGTGGCCTGTAGCTAATCAATTGGCTGGATTGTCAGGGACTTGAAAAGAGGATGACTGGAAAATTAGCGAGAAAGATCTCGGAAGGAGTGTGAGGATAGATCTCTGCAAATGGGTCAAGGATGTGAAGATACTTGTGTCCCATGTAAATGCTCATCAAAAGCTGACATCAGCAGAGGAGGAGTTCAATAAGCAAGAAGATGGGAAGACCGATTGTGTGGACAGTTAGTCAGCCTCTTTCCCCAGCTATCTCTGCCACTGCCTAATGGGCCATGAACAAAGTGGCCATGGTGGTAAGATGAGAGTTACACATAGGCTCAACAACATGGATTTCCAATCACCAAGGTTGGCCCAGCCAGAGCTGCTGCTGAGTGTCCTATCTGCCAACAACAGAGACCAACTCTGAGTCCTCAATATGGCACCTTTCCCTGGCTCGTCCTGGTGGCAGGTTGACTATATTGGACCTCTTTCTCTGTTCAAAGGACAACACTTTGTCCTTCCTGGAATAGTACTTCAGGATACGTCACCCCTCCCCCACAAACACACCCAGAAGAAAAGCCAAGACCTACTGAAGTGTTTGGTAAGGGTGGAGTATCTACAGAGTGGGTAGTTGAAGAAGACAGTTGTAAATACCAGTTAAGGCCACATGGCCAGTTAAAGAAATGAAGATTAGGGTAAATGTAAGTGTTTCTAGCGTATTCTGTTGATGTGTTTATACAAACATTTGTATCTTCGTTCCTCAATTTTTTTATCATGTCATGTAACATCAGTTAAGAGAATATCAACGGTTACCACATTTAAAACTTACATGGTAAAAGCATGTCTCTCATGGGATAGTGCAACCTATTCTAAATTTATAATACATTTTGTGGTTGAACACAGGATAGGTAGGTGTAATTATGACCTGATTAAATGTATAATGCATTTGCAATTGTATATGAGATAGTTATATCATGTTATGTGTAATTATGACCCAGTTATTGCTACCATTCGAAATTTAAGCAGTCATTCGGGAAATTAAGCATGACATAAGAATATATGATTTTGTACCAAGTTGGCAAGGAGTGGACATTTGATGGCTATTTCTGGTTGTCAACTTGACCACATCTAGAATTATCTAAACCCCAAATGGCTGGGCACACCTGTGTGGGATTTTTTTCCAATTAAATCTTTTGAAGTGCAAAAAACCACTTCCACCCACATTTTTGAAGTAGAACAATTTACCTTTAATCCAGAGCTTTTAGATTGGAAAAGATCCGCTTTTAATCTGGCCCACACCTTCTGCTGGCAGCCTGTATAAAGAACACAGAAAGAAGCTTGCTCTTAGCTGAGAGTGGCCATTGTCATGGTAAATTCTACCAGAGTGGACGGACGCAGGACTAGCCACAGGATTATCATCATGGATTGCTGCAGCCATGAATCATCTGAAGGAATGGGCGGGCATGGGAGCCTTAGCAGGCCTTCTGGTGTTGGTCACCTTGGTTTGCCTGTGGTATATATGCAAGATTAGAGTCTCACAACACTGTAATGCAGCCATGATCATTCAGGCCTTTACAGCCATTGAAGCAGGACAGTCTCCCTGGCTACCATAAAAAGCTAAAATGTTACGCTCAGGATGCGAGGCTAAGCACTGCACTCAGGGTCAGCCGCTTTGGACCCAGAGAAGAGCATGTCTGATTGCATGCGGGTTGATGCCCCAGGTCCCACCTCTGAGAAAAAGGTATCGGACAGGTCTGATGCTCTTTGGGTGGATGACACCTAAATGAACATTGGTACAAAGTCCCAATTTATTTCTAATATCAGAGATCAGACCTCTACTCTTGCCTGATGCGTCTAAAACAAAAAGGGGGAACTGTAGAGAGCTGCGGAATGCCGCACCTTAAAGATGGAGCTGGTTTCTGCCTTCCACCTTCCCGATGGTGAGTGCTCTCTGTCATGAACAACTCCACATTTGGCTAAGGCCGAAGATCTGGCTTGCTTCCATGTATGTGGACCTATCTGCATTGCCCACGTGGCACGCTGGGGTTGGCTACCCAGAGGCTATTTAAGCTGTGGGCTGGCTTTCTCCAGGGTCAGATGATTGTTCAAGGTTCCTGAATAAACTGCATTGAAAAAAAAAAAAAAAAAAAGAAGCTTGCTCTTACTTTGCCTGCTTGCTTTCACTCTTGCCAGCAAGTACCTTCTTCCTTCACGGACATTACAGCCTACTTCTCTGGGATTCTATGCATACTGAAAACCAGTATAGAAATCCAATCTCATGAACTGAACAGCTAAAGATTCTTGGGTCTCCCTTGAGTAGACAGTCATTGATAGATTAGCCAGATTAACCTGAAAGCCATTCTAATGAATCCCTTTCACATGTCATAAACATAGACATCTACAGATTCATTCTATAAATTTGGTTTCTCTAGACAACAAAAACTAATACATCATGTCAAGTTAAAATATGGATAACACATAAAATATATACTCTTTATTTTTTAAATCTTGGTTTCTGGTTATTCTCTGATGAGTCTGAATAAGGGTGTTAAGAACCATCCAATTTGGACTAATTTTTGGTGATATCCAGATAGTAGTAGAACAATGGGTATTTACATAAATAGACCATCTGCTGTGTATATTTGCATGATACAATAGCCTTGGAACGAAGTGGACCTATAAAATTTATACTGAATAAAAAAATGGCATTCATTTCATTCCCAACTAAGTGACTTTTGTCTCTAGTCTCCATTCAGATCTTTGCACTCTTCTGAATTATTTTATGGAAAGAAAGAAGCATATTTTCTATGTCTTATCTGGTACTTATAGCAGGCAAGTTGAAAGCAATTATTTTTATTAATCACTACAGTAAATTATAATAAAATATGATTTTTGTGGATCATTGTTTATAGTCTTCTGTATTTTAAATGTCTACTGGATGCATCAGTACTTCTAAGGAAGCTTTGGGAACTTAACAGTGCTGGTTTTCTGGGGATTTTTTTTTTTCACTGTATTACTATTCTTTAAAGAGCGGTCTTCATTCCTTCTTTGTTTTAATATTGTTTCCATTGCTAATGGAAAAATACTTTCACTCCATTTGCAGAATGTCAGTGTGACATGAAAATGCCACATGGAATAGTCAGAGACACCTATGCCACATTAAGTCTGTTGACCACAACGGCAAACATCTCCAGGGAAAAAAAAAAAAAAAGTTACTCGACACATTAAAAAGCGGTGAATTTTATATTCAAAACTAAAACCCCATGAAGAAACACAGCAGATTATTTCTCCTGGACTCCATCTAAGTAACAAATAGTTATATTGAATAGTTCTATATTGTATGCAGGCTATGTGCCTCCTCCTTGCTCAGAACTCAGAGAGTCCAGGGATTCCCTAGTCTGAGAATACCTGATGTGTGCAATGGTATGCTTGCAGACAGGTTTTTTCAAACTCCAGTGGGCTGGAGTGCTTGGGAGAATGATATCCATGGTTGGCATGTAAGATCTAGTCTTTTCTTCCTTTCAGTAGTCAGCGCTTTTTCTGTTCTTAATTATCCATGTCTGAGCCATTACCAATACAATATGAAATTGTAAAGCAAACAGGTTCCCAGATAGGTGAAGGGTTTGGAGGATGAACTTATCTAATGAACTGTTTCATGAGTTGAATTTTGTCCCCTCGCATTTTGGAATGTGACTTATTTGGAAATAGAACTCCTGTAGATATAATTAATATGAGGTCATACTGGGGTAGCATGTGTCCCTGATCCCACATGTCTGCGAGGAAAGCTAAAGTCATGTGCCATAAGCTAAAGACTAGCAGAAACACGGTCAAGCCACAGACAGCTTCTTTGCAAGTGCTAGACCTGGCCCTGAAAACACCTTGATATAAGTTTTCTAGTTTCCAGAAAAATAAAGCAATAAATACCTACTTTAAGCCAATTGTGTCTGTGTGTGTGTGTGTGTGTGTGTGTGTGTGTGTCTGTGTGTGTGTAGCGCGCACATGTGGGGGTATGTGTTGTAGGATCTGACAGCCCTATCAAAACATTTTATACTATTAAGACTACAGTCCTCTTGACTTCATGTTACTTAGTTTACTCCCTTGGCCTTCATTAGACTTTCAATAAATGTCTATAAATCTAATTAATTAATTAATTACTGTCAGTTCTTCTGTCTCTTGCTGACCTTTTAACTGGCACTCCTCTGAGAGTTGTGTTGGATGCTCTTGCTTCTCCTTCTTATGCTGTCTCCTTGGAAAATTCTGTGTAAACCTTACTTATTGCGGGATGTCATTTAACAAATCATCACAGTCACTTCCATGTCTAGGAAGATACTGCATTCAACCTCACTGGTGCATTGATTCACTCCGCCCAGTAGAATTGGAATGACTGACCCCATGATCCTACTTCGAATGACAATTTGGCTTATTTAGTTCAGTTTCTCCTCTTTTCTTAATCAGAGGAATCTAGCCTTTTCATATTGCAACCTGATGTTCTCATATGCAAGCATGTTGAGCCCCATTTATAGGTACCCCACAAATCAGCCCGCAGGCAGCGGGATGGATATACCTGTGGGCCTCTTTTATTTTGCTCTTCTGTCCCTGATAGGAAGGCTTCCCCTGGTTCAGCACTGCCGATAGATAAATTAGTCTGCTCCAGGGATCACCAGAAGCTTCAGACTCTCACTGTGAAATGTATTTCTATGTTCGCCTTTATGAATAACAAATGTGAGTGTTATGATTCTCCATTCATCTCATTCATTTTTTTTTCCATCTTATTTTGCTCAGATGGAGGAGGCAGGTGTTACTTATTGCTTCCCTCTCAACCTTAAAAGCTTGATCAAAACAACTTTTTCTCCCCTCCATTAAACTCTTGTGAAGTATTTTGCACACTATAGGAATTTAATTCCTGTTTGCTAATGTGCTGATTGATTAAAGATAAAGAAATTAATAGAAGCAAGTGAGTCAAAATGGAAAAACTTTACTGCATCATCGCTGGTACAACAACAAATAACACTAAGAACATCATTAAAGACTAGAGTTATTTGCAAGAAATATCATGCATTTCTTTTCTGGAAATAATGGTATAATGTAATCATGGCACCAAGTTTATTTGTCCATAGCAAACCTCTTAAAAATTATTTTATTCATTTATTTAGTGTACATTTTGCTTGTTTGTTTTGAGGCGTGTGTAGTTCTGCTTTCCTGAAACTTGTTCTGTAGACCAGGCTGGCTTCTAACTCAGAGATCGCCTGACTCTTCCTCCCAAATGTTGGCAGTATAGACATGCACCACCATACCTGGCTTTTTTCCCCCTGGAGTGTGTGTGTGTGTGTGTGTGTGTGTGTGTGTGTGTGTGTTTATATCTACATGCCATGGTGCACGTGTCAAGGGCGAAAAACAACTTTCAGGAATTTTTTTTTTCCTTTCATCATATGGGGTTTAACTCTGATCTTCACACTTTGTGGCAAACCCTAGTTCACTGACCTAACTCATCAACTCAATAGCAAGCCTTGAATGGACTCTTCATTTGCATAAAATGTTTGCTTTCATTGCTCTTTAATTCCTAATGAACTGGCTTATTTACCCATCATTCTCCCATGAATACCACTTTACCTGAGAGCCGATATCACCAAGGTTTGCTGTGTTGTTGATATCTTGTAGCCTGGGGTCCTTTTTGTACTGGGCTCTTCGGGAGCTTTGCCCATTCTTTCTTCTTTCCATGCTGTGTCAAGGTCTGATGAGTCCCACTGTGTCCAGGCTGCTATCTCAGCTCCTCCTGCTGGCTTCCTCTTTCTGTGACTGGTACGTGTTGGTGCAGCTCAGATCTCTGCAGGAAAGATTCTTGTTTCCACTTGCCATGAAATTTCTCTTGGCAAATACATTCACTTGTGGCTTAAATTATCACACAATCTAACCATCTGCTGCTGTCCTTCAAGCTGATCCTCTCCAGCCAGGAACTCTCTGACTGGATGCCTCCATCAAAGGTTTGGCAGGAGCCACTAAACCTAGTATGTGAAACTACCATAGTCCCATCACCCACAGGGTCCTCTGCCCTCTTATAGTCTCTGTATCAATGAAGCTTCACCACCCACCAAAATGATTAGGCCTTCTCTCTTCTCTTAATATCCTTTAGTCATATAAAATTATATGTGAACTCACTTCTTTTCATCCCCATGCCAAATGACAATGTGTCTTTTGCCTGGAACACAAAAGCAGCTTACCACTGGTCTATAGGCTTACTTCCCTGCTATCTTCAAATACTCAGAAGAGTTTTGTAGAAAATGAGCATGTACTATTTTGTCATACTCTTGACTAAGATTTATTACCTTAAGCTTCATTAGCTCAGGATACAGTTCCAATCATGAGGTCTTGAGAAGAAGTTTGTGTCTAATCTAGCCCTGATTTATCTGTTTCTCCCTCCATCCTGAAAGACACCTCATATGTTATATAGCACATTGGCAAAGAAGTGTTTGCTGGTTGACTCTTAACATGAGAATAATGAATGGCTAGGCACAAAATTTCACCTTTTGCTTTCAGTAGCTCTCAGTGCATTGATATAATGGGGAGACTACAGAGGACGTATTTTAGTTTCAGCAAAGCAGGGTTTGTGCCCATCCCTCCCCTCTCTCTCATTGCCTGGCAGCAATGGAATACCGTAAATACCCTGGGTGAGTACTGAACAAGCGAGGAAGCTCAGACGCTGGCGCTGCATTTTAACTTCTCTGAGCAGCACAACACTCTGGATACTCTGCAGTCATACCATGACACAGTCCGTGGCATGATGCCTACGTGTTGTAACAAGCTACTACCAACAGAAACTAAGGACAAAGATGGCGTGTTTTTACAGAGCTGCCTTTGTGCCTGTGTTAAAGAGTTTGCTTCTGTACGAATCACCAAGAGACTACGTCTCGAAAGACTATATTATTTTTCCATGTCTCCCCTTTTCGAGGCAACCCAGTGAACACTGTATTTTCTTACATTCCCGAATTCTGAATAATTTACTACTACTACTGAATAATTTTCTTAATCCTATAAGAAAAACGATTGACCTAAACACTTTTTGAGGCAAAGACTCCATTCTATATTACTAATTTATGAAGTGATATTTTTAATTTGCAAATTCCTACAAATAATATATCTAATGAATGAAAAAATCATGTAAAGAAAATTTCTCCTGTCGCCACCCCATTCACAAAGTTGACAGTCAGTTTTACATTTTCCCCAACTATAGAGCTATGTACAATCATATATATGGACATACACATGATTATACTGACTTATATCCCCTGAAAATTAGTCTGCAAGTCATAATTTTAAGTACCTTTCTAGGTTAATAGGCCTATGGATGTAATTTTGCTTTTAAGTTACATCTTTTTTCATGATTGTTATAAATACAATGTACTGACAATATTCTGATTAAAAGGCCTTTATGCCAGTTTTCAGGGTTGTGGTACTATAAACAATACTGCAGTAAGTACACAGCTGTATCTACTCAATGATGCCTTTATTTCTAGAGGAGAGAGTCTCAAAGTAGGATAATTGAATCAAGGCACATGTGCATTTATGCATGTATTTTTTTTTGTTTGACTAGCTATTGCTCATTTTCAGACAGTTTTAGTTTCCTGTTCCCAAGATGGTTTTGTCACCGTCATATCACCACTCGTTACGTGTCTTTACCTATGAACTTCGGGAGTTACCTTTCTTCAAGGTAAAGGTCAAATTGTTCCCTTCTAAGAATGTCTGTGATATCTTCTTTCTTTTATCCTAGAGGATTTTTTTCTTGTTCTACATTGTACTATTGTTAATGGGAGATAAGCTACATTGGAAGAGCAAAAGCATAAATATCTCAGAAAATATTAGGAAGTCATACAACAGAAACACTAGTCAGTCTATCTATTGACCAACATTTTTGCTTAATAATCCTGTTCCAAGGAAATACAGCCCTAAATTATTTTATTCATCTATTCTCTGATATAATTCCTGAAGGAGACCTTTAGAATATCTTCATTTCCATTTTTACTCTCAAAACCTGAACTTCACAATGCAGGAGTAAAATCCATGCTGCAGCAGATTTTCCGTGTATTTTTCTTTTCTCTTAAGAACGTGCCTTTAATAAACATTCCAGCTTTCCCCAAATTTAGTGAAGACCTATTTGCATTTAACTGTATTTGCATTTAACTGTATCTTTTTCTTGCTTTCTGTATTTGTCTCTGTCCCTGCATTTTGAGATCTACATTCTGATCAGTTACCAAGATATCGGTGGAGTAATTCTTCAAACAGTGTTCTTAGATAAGACGACGCAAGGCTCATCTGTAGTCAGAAGTTTGCTTGCTTAGATGAGACTGAGTTTGTTCAGATACATAGGATTCTTGGCAGATGAGACTCTTGGTTTGCTCTTAAATTGATTCCCTCAGCCTAGCAAACATGCTAATCAAGTGTCCTTGAGCTCAGCGTTACACAAATGGAGGGTGTGCTCTTGTTCTGCTGGGATTGTTTGTTTGTTTATTTGTTTGTTTCCCAACATACAGTCATGTTTCTTTAGTTTATAACCTGCTAATACTACTTTTTAAGGTTCTAGTAAGGAACTTTCAGCTCTGTTTGTGCAGTGATCTGTTTTATTAATCTGACTTCAGATTCAGCTTAAATCAATACTCATTTGATTGAGGTAAACTTTCCTCTGTTTTTCATTTTTAGCCTATATTTCTGTTCATGTGTATGTATGTGAGACAGAGAAAGAGAGAGGAAGAAGGAGAGAGAGAGAGAAGCGCACCCGTGTTTGTATCCTTGCGCATACACATTGGCCAGAAGATTCTGTCAGATGTCCAACTCTAGCCGCATCCACCCTGTTCACTTGCGATGTAATATTTTACTAAACTTAGAGCCAGCGGGGTTTGTGGCTAGTGTGGCTGGCCAGAAGGCTCCAGTGATCTTCTTGTCTCTTCCCACTGCAGTGCTGGGCTTGTGGGTAGAGTAAGTAATGGGTAACGTCACCACACGTAGCTTTTTCTGTGTGTAATGGGGATCCAAACGTGGGGATCAGTTCCCCATGAGTGTGCAGTAAAGCCCCTTACACACCGAGCCATCTCCCCTCCACTTGTTCTTCTTTTTATTAAAAAAAAATGTTATTACTGTTTGTGTGTGTTCTGTACGTGGTTGATGGTGGAGGACAGAGGACGGAGTAAGATTCCTCCCAACCCAGGCTAGAGTTTCAGGTAGTTGTGTGCCATGTGGGTACAGGAAATATAATCCAGGTCCCCTGGAGGAACAGCAGGAGCTCTGACCTCAGAGAGCCATCTGCCAGCCACTCGTAGCTTCTTTTATCCTCACTTTCATAGTCTTTATACACAACATTCCACATCTTACTTCTTCTAACATATTTATCTATTTTAGGTTTTCTGTTTTCAGTGGGTACTGTCATAAGTGACTAGACATACGCTGTCTAAAACATTGTAAGCAAATTAGACTCTAAAGTTACAAGTGTGCTTGTGGGTCACCACAAACCAAAATCGAGGTGTTGTCCGTGTTGACATCCTTCCTGCAGTCCCTCAGGAAGTAAGCATTTCCTCACCTGTTCTGTCATGTAGAGGTCATCATGTTCAAAACCAACCAGACTGCAGCACCTCCGCCTTCTCTGTAGCCATGTGTTCTTGTCTTTTCTGTCTGCCTCTTTGCCCTTTAAGGTCTTTGGTAATTACAATGAATCCACCTGAATAACCAATGGTTATTTATTATTCACTACTCATTATGTCTCAAAGTCCTTTATTTAAAACTATCTGCCTATCTTCTTTTTCCACAGTCAATATCCCCATGCTCTAGGCATTGGGACTATCAGTTGATATATGTAACAGGAATTTGCTGCCTTCTGAGTTCTTTTGTCTTCTACCCCTCTCCAAGCTTCTTTATCCTTTAACCCCCCAACACTGGATAGGAAAGAGAAAAGGATAGAGGAAAGGGGGGGCATTGCTATTGTTAAACTACTTCCTTCTGATTAGGGGCATTAGAGTTCCTTGGGGCAAATTTGACCTTTGCCATCAGGGTATCTAATTTCTTCTTCTCATTTCTCTGCACGTGAATGACTACTTGACAAACTGCAACCACCAGCCAGCCACCCATCTATTAGGTCCCTAGCACTTTTATATCCTCTGAGAAGTCTTCAGGATTCCAAATGTCACACACCCATAGAAACTATCTGCAACTGTCAACACCACGCCCAAGACAGAGAACGTGGCAAATCAGCAAAGCAGCCCCATATCCTTACCCTGGGATTAACACAAAAACACATCTCCATAATATTTCTGCGTTTTTTTTAAAAGAAACCAAAATTACACACAATTCTCACTACAGATGTAGATTATATTTTGCCTACCACACCTGAGTTAAGACCCTTGTACTTCATCCCTCTTACTGAGTAGGAAGCAGTATTTAATCGAATGGTAAGTGAACAGTTCATTGTCAGCATACTGATAATTTTCACAGCTTTTTGCTATTATGTCTGATGAAAATTATTTCCTTTTAGCTTTTGTGTTACATAAATGCCTGATGCAGCACGTTCCATGCTCCTCGTTTTCTGTGCCCGGAGCGACTGACCACATGCTCTTCTTCTTCCAGAATCCAGTGAACATGAAGAAAAAAGTGCAGGTGCCTCAGGGGAGACGCCCTCCCAGCCTTACCCTGCACCAATGTACAGTCAACCTGAAGAGCTAAAGGAGCAGATGGATGACACAAAGCCAATGAAGCCTGAGGAGAATGAGGACTTGGACCCATTGCCTGATAACTGGGAAATGGCCTACACAGAGAAGGGTGAAGTCTACTTCATTGAGTGAGTTTCAGACATATCTTTGAACATTGCCCCCAAAGATCGTAGCATGAAACAAAGATAACGGATTAATGTAGGTATGGGCAAAGAAAACATTATTTTTGCTCACAACTCAAAATGAGCTATTGCCTCCATAAGGACCCTAGAAGACAGCTACTTGTAGCAAAGACTGAATTAAACAACTATATTCTAAAACTCGTAACAGTTTGATACTAAAGAGACACATCTCCGTGTGCTGTTGTTTTCAGATTTAAAAGGCTGTAAGGTAGTGGTTCTCAACATTCCTAACGCAACAATCCTCTAACTATACTTCCTCACGCTGTAGTGACTCCCAACCATAAAATTATTTTCATTGCTACTTTATAATGTGAACAGTTTTGGAGACAGGGGCTTGCCACAGAGGCTGAAACCCACAGGCTGAGAACCGCTGGTATAAGAGACCCTTAAAAAAATGTTTGTCTGCCTGCTTCGCAGACTTACCCTTCACATGAGATCTTTCTAGCTCTTTATTCCCAGAAATGGCTCCCACTATGTTAAGGATTTGGGTAGAATGTGGCTGTTTCGAGCAAAATATTTGCTTCTCACAAATTGTCTCCTTGACCCTGAGGTCAGGTGTCAATAAAACAGTGTGCATAACGATCACTTTTCCTTCTAGTAAAGGTCTTTGTGTGTGTTACTTACATTTATTAGTTTCTTTGGAGTGGGTGCTGCTTATCAACTTAACCAAAGAAACAGAACATGGATCTTTAAGTCACAAGTGATGCTCAACCTAGTCTGTTGTTCTTTCTAAACTTTTTACTAAACAGTATTTTTCATATACTCTTTTAGCAATGTCCAGCTTTTCTATTTAGCAGTATAGAGCATCATAATTTAATACACACATGTAAGGTATAACAATTATCTAGGTAATTAAGGTTTCTATCCTCTCATGTGATATTATTTGTATATGTTCAGAACCCTCTGACTTTCTCCAGCCTTATGTAATGGGTAATTAATATACATAAACTGTAGCTACCTTATCATTTAATTCAGTAGAGTAACTTAAAAAAAAAAACTCTAAAATTGAAGGTCTTGACCCAAAATCAAATCATTGATATGAATGTGACAACCAAAATGTTGACTGGAAATAATAAAAAACTAAAACTATCACAGGTATGTGGCAACTCATTCTCTCAGGATTGTTTGAACCTTAAAAAAATAGAAATTAAAAATTCTCAGTGTTGGGAATAGATAAAAAAGTACATTTGCTCTGACTACTCAAGAAAAGTATTAAAACCGTGCTCCCTTCCCCAACCTACAGTCATTTATGGCTTAGATCTCCATAGGCAGAGATCAGTTGTGAAATTGAAATGTTACCACATACCAATATTTAATTCTCACATGGAGCTGGAAACCTTGATACACGTAGCCCAAGGAATCCATAATCAGGTAATTACTTGGTGCTCTGCTTGACTCCGGCATGGACAAGAAATGCAGTGTTTTACTAAAAATGAATCACTAAACCTCTATATTTTGGCAAATCTTTTTTCTAAGAATAATATCTCCTTTATGCGTTTTGTTTACATAATCAATAACATTGAGTCAGCAGTTATCAGTTATTTGAAAGCAGGAAGTTATGTAGATTTTTGTTAAAGATGATCAACTAAGGATCCTAGAAATATAATTTTGATATTGATAAGAATATCATGACATCATTACAGACCATAAGTCAGGCATTGATGTTCAGAGCAATAAGTATTCGGAGCAATGAGACAAATGAGATACATGTATTAATTATGTAATGGAGGATAGGTAAAGACATGTGGAAATGATAAAATAAAATACACCAGTACAACTTGATTAAATAATAATTTCTATATGTTTCCAATAATGCAATTGTAAAAACCTTCTTGTTGTGCTTATAAAATGAACTTTGCTCTTTTAATTCAGTCAGGTTTAGGGACTGTGAAGAAAAGGGATTTTGGAAGACACAAGTCATGCCCTGCATTTGTAGTAAGTGATGGGGTCTATCTGGGCATGAGAGGATATAACAAAATGGTTTTACTATTCTTCTCTTCAGTCTGCCAGTATTACTTACTAGTCAATCATTCATAAAATTTTTGTTCTTGCTGTCAATCTTATGAGCAGGTCAGGAAAGGAAGTCAAATTGTCATAAGCAGTAAACATTTGAATTTCATGCTGTTCAGTAAAGGATAAGCCTAGATAAGACCTAAGAGGCTGTGTAATTTTTCTATTACTATGAAGAGATACCATTGCCAAGGCAACCGATTCAAAGAAAGAAGTTATTGGGGGTTTGCTTACAGCTTAGTCCATGACCCTCATGGCAGAGAACATGGCAACAGGCTGGCATGGTGCTGGAGCAATATCTGAGATTTTATATGTTGAGACGTCAGTGAGTAATAGAACTAACTGGAAATGAGCCTGGACCAGTAGCTGAGAACTTACCCTTTGATCCACAAACTAGAAGCAGAGTGAGAGAGACAACTGGAAATGGTTGGGCTCTTAAAACTTCAAAGCCTACCATCCCCTGTGACAAACCTCCTCCCACAAAGACACACTTCTAATCCTTCCTGAACAGTTCCACTAACAGGGGATCAAGCATTAAAGTATGAGCCTATGGGTGTCATTCTTACTCCAACCACCGCAGAGATTAAAAGGAGGGTGAGAGAACACGCTTGGGAAGTTACTCTCACGAGTAGCTATCCTGCTATAGGCGTGATCCTTTCAAAGACCCTCATCTCTAGTTAAGTTAGAGGTAGTCTACTATTTTGCTAGATAATTAATCCTGAAAGGTAAGCAAGGAGTTGACTTTCCACTGAATATTCTTTCTTTTTTTTTTTTTTCTTTTCCTTTTGGTTTTTTGTTTTGTCTTTTAATCTTTTTCATGATGCCCGCATGGAAGGATCGTTCAGAAATGTATCATTCAGAACAGCGATAGGTTTCAGTGGGAAATTAAAACAGAATGAAATAAACAATTCATTTTGATTGTAGCCAGAGAAGTGATATACCAAGATAGATATATCTAGGCTGCAGGGAAAGTGAAGATGCGTGCGTGCGCGGAGTGCAGCTGAAGTCACAAACACAGAAGGCTATGTGGGTGCACGGTTCTGCCCGGTTCCTGCGCAGAAGGAAGCAGCCCCGCCCACTCTTCATGCTGAACCTGCTTCAGTTTCATCTTTCCATCCTCTGCAAGGGGTAGTGCGCATCTACTCTGCGTGATAAGCTCAAGTACGACAGGGAGGTGCCGGAAGTGCGGCAGGATCTGCCTGTTCTTTTGTCCCTCATTTCCACAAATTTCTGCTTACTCTCACTACCTGCTCTGTGCTGCCCTTTCCTTTCTCAGCTACAGTTGACAAAATAAATCAGCATTTCCACCCAATATCTTCATTTTGCAAGAGCCTTTGCTGTTAGGGATTCGAGACTTCTTGGGAAACAGCTATATTAGAGAAGGAGACTGATAGGAAGTTGATGGGCAGTGAGAAAGAACCTTCTGTACTGGGCTATGATGCTTCGCACAAGCTATGATGCTTCCTGGGTAAAGTCACAGTAACAGGAAGCCAACCAAAAAGGACAGGAGCAAAAACACGCAAAGCTCTGATGCCTAATCAGCATGCAAATTATGCATAACTTTTTCTTTTCTTATGAGTAAAAATAAATAAATAAATAAATAAACAAACTTTAAACGTCTGAGCAATTGTCAAAAAAGACCAATTTTACTTTCTAATTTAAAATAAACAGTTTATTTAAAATGTAAATGGAGCTGTCACCGAAATAAATAAGGTAAATATTTGTGGAAGTGTTTTAAAAGACAAAAAGTAGAGAATACAAAAAGGGAAAAGCAAAGAGGAAAAATGAGGTGAATGGAGGCAGGAATTTCCCTGTGTGAAAAACGGTTTTGCTAGGTGCGGAAGGTCAGTGTTATGGGGCCTCCACTCCTCTTCATTCCCAGCAGCAACAGACAACCAGCTCCCTGAAGAGCTCCTCCCCCACCAAACTTCACTGAAATCCTGCCTCCTGTGAAAATAAAGGCCACCACAAAACAGAAAATAAGTGAGCGCTCATTTTAAAATTGGCATATGCAAATTTATTTCCAAACAACTCCATTCTGAAACATTAATAAGTATCTATAAGTACACATGGATATAAACACTGAGGTTTTAATCAAAGTGACAGGTAATTCTTTTTGTCTTCTATGCAATAATGTTCACAACTATTAATTTTGTCTGATATCACAGAATGGTTTATAAGGGTCAGGGTTTAGTTCATTTTAATTTTTTTTTGTTTTAGTGTGTGTTTGTGTTAGTGTGGGGTGTGTGTGTGTGTGTGTGTGTGTGTGTGTGTGGTGTGGTGTGGTGTGGTGTGCATGTACCATATAGGGCACTGGATTCCTGGGGCTGGAGTTACATGCGGTTGTAAGCTACTGACCATGGATGCTGGTGGCTGACATCTGGTTCTCTGGGAGAGCAGGAGTCAGTCTTAACTTCTGGACTGTCTTTCAATCTTGATAGGCTAAGTTGTTTAGAAACTTTGTATTTAAAAGATAATTTTTGTCGTTGCTCCTATCACACTGATGAATTAATGAGTTATTTCTGTTTCTCACATTTTAAAGTCACTTTTTTTAAGGTGAGATAAAACTTTTTTTTTCTTTCACTGTTCTCTCTTACATTACATCTCAACCATAATTTCCCCTCCCTCTCCATTCCTCCCGGTCCCTTCCGCTACCATCCCTCTCCAGATCCACTCTTGTTTCCCTTGAGAAAAAAAATCAGGCCACCTAGAAATATCCACTGAACACGGCATAACAAGATACAACAATACTAGGCACAAACCCTCATATCAAGGCTAGATGAGGCAACCCAGTAGGAGGAAAAGGGTTCCAGGTTCAGGCAAAAGAGTCAGAGACATTCCTGCCACCCCAACTCTCGCATTTCAAAGTCCCGCAAGAGCACCAAGCTACACAACCATAATGTATAGGCAGAGGACCTAGTTCCGACCCATACAGGCTCCCTGTTTGTTGCTTCAGTCTCTGTGAGCACCTATGAGCCCTACTTGGTTAGTTCTATGGTATTTGTTCTCTGGTTTCCTTGACCATTCTGGCTCCTGCAATCCTTCCTCCCCTTCTTCAGAAGTATTCCCCTGGCTTCATCTTGCAGGTCTCATGTCTGTTCCCATCAGTTTCTGGGTGACGCTCTGTAGTACTCTTTTTTTTTTAACTCTACAATATTTGGGGTGTTTAGGCCTCAACCTCTTTTCCAGCCTCCCATCCCTAGGTATCAGGGAGGTCAATGGGAAGAGGGAGCCCAGAACTCTTTACTTCTCCCAGTTATTTAGGGACCAGGGATTCTTTCAGAGCTCTATAGCAATCTCTGTCAAAGATGCAGCCAGCAGTCTCCTTCATGACACTGCAACCTGAAGCTCCACACTGCTCCAAACTGCCACACTGTCCATCTCTTAGGTCTCTCCAAACTACTACACACCACATGCCAACACCACACACCACACTTTTTCTTTCTGGGCTCTCATATTTATAATATCAGAGCCCTAGACCACACCACTCTTATTGCTGCAAGTGAAAGGCCCTTACTCACTGGCAAGAGCCACGTCCCTCACGAGATAATTAACAACTGCCACAAACTTTAGCCCAATTAAAATCCCATGCTTGAGGCCCTGAAGAGAATGATGCTCCAACCAAGGACAATTCATGGAGAGGACTTAAAACTCCAGCTCAGATGTAGCCCATAGACTCAGTCTCCAAGTGGGGTCCTAGTAAGAAAGAGCAGGGACTCTCTCTGACATGAACTCAGTGGCTGGCTCTCTACTCAAGACCCCCTGGGAGTGAAGCCTTGATAGGCCACAGAGGAAGACAATCAATGCAACCAGTCCTGATGAGGCCTGATAGGCAAGGGTCAGTTAGAAGGGGAGGAGAACCTCCTCTATCAATGGACTAGGGGAGGAGCATAAGGGGAGAAGACGGAAGGTGGGTGGGATTGGGAGAAGTGGGAGGGGCCACAGCTGGGATACAAATTGAATAAATTGTTATAAATTATAATAATAAAAAAGGAAAAAAATTCCCACATTTGGGTTGAAAACAAAACCATATTCATATAACATAACTGAGTTTACAAAGAAACCAAAACTTTCATTACAACACCCCTCTAATGGCAACTGGGCTAGGCACTAATCTATGAGTATCGCAGAATATCAGTAGGAATCTTCTTCTAATTTTTTTTTTTTTGTCAGTCATGTTTGGTTCTATCCTGGTTCTCTGGGCTGACCATCCATCCATCCATCCAATCGGTGTCATGTGTGAATTCCCTCTCCTGGCATGGGCCTCAAGTGAGACCAATCATCGGTTGGCCACTCCTACAAGTTCTGCGCCACCATTACCCCACCACATCTTGCACACAAGAGAGATTGTGGGTGGAAGGTTATGCGACCAGGTTGCCACTGCAAGGAGCCTTGCCTGGTTATAGAAGCTGGCCAGTTCAGGCTGTGTATTCCCCCATGACTGGGAGCCTTCACTAGGATCACTCTCTTAGATTCCAGGGAGTTTTCACTGCATTACATTGCCCCCCACCAAGTGCACCCTAATTCTAGTTGTCTCTCCCAGTACTCACTCCCTTTGTCCTGCCCACACCACCTGCCTGATCTCTCTTGGCCCCATCCCAGCCTACCTGAAAAATCTATCCTATTTCTCCTTCCCAACAAGATCCATGAGTCTCACCTCGAGCCCTCCATGAAACTTAGCCTCTCAGGATCTCTGGATTGTAGCTTGATTATCCTTTACTTTACAGTTAATGTTCACTTATAAGTGAGTCCATGCCACGTTTGTCTTTCTGAGAGTGGATTGCCTCACTCAGGATGATCTTTTCTAGGTCCATCCATTTGCCTGCAGATTTCATGATGTCATTGTTCTTAACAGCTAAGTAATACTCCATTGTGTAAATGTACCACATTTATCCATTCTTTGGATAAATGTTAATTATCTAGGTGGCTTCCAGTTTCCGGCTATTAAGAGTAAAGCCGCAGTTGCCAGGGCTGAGCAAGTGTCCTTGTGGTAAAATGGAACATCCTTTGGGTATATGCCCAAAAGGGTATCGCTGGGTTTTAAGGTAGATTGATTCCTCCTTCTCAAAGCTACTTCTTTAGATGAATGATAAACACAATTTTTTAATCAATTGCAGTGACATTTTAGTGGGGAGAAATGACTATCTGATAAGGTACTTTTTAGTAAAATTGTTTTAAATGATGAGTCATCATAGTCTCCCAAACATACATTTAACAGTAATAGTGACCTATATCTGGCAATTTTAAAGATGATAAAGGCTGGTAGCTTCATTGATTCACCATCACCTTCATTAATATGTTATCATTTATAATAGGCAGAACATTCATTATAAATTCAAATGAGAAATATGCAAATGCGTTTTGAACGATTTATCCTATATTGAATGCCCATTTTTTTTCAGGCTGTGTTTAAATTACCTTAACAAAAATAGCTAATATATTAAACATTCACACTCTGTTCATTTTAATCATCACATCATGAATGTGAGGCTTCTATAAATCCATAGCTAGGTGCCAAGAAGTTGTGTAACCAAGAAATGATAAAGCCAGTATTCCTTTCTTCTCTTTAACAAATATTTACTATATACATGCTGTGTGCCAGGAACAATATTAAACATATACTAGTCAACAAAACTAACAAGGTTTGTGGTTGCATGCTGTATAACTGGTCTCCATGAGCCTTGCTCTTCAAGTATCTACTCTACTGACTAGTTAGCATATAGGGTTAGTCACATAGCTACCTGATAAGGGGATGATTTGTCCTTGTTTTATAGACAAGGTTCTGAGGCAGCCGTGGATAACATAACAACCTCAAAGTTCCATAGCTGTCTCCCCCTATAAAGCTATTCCACTACCCCATACTACTTCTAATATGTAAGCAAACGTTAGTCAGAGTGAACTTGTATAATACAAGTGCTTTTTGTTCAGTGCATTTCTTGACCAGAAATACCCTATCCCAGAGGCTAAGTGTTCCAAAGAGAAGAGTGGCCACGGGGTTAATCTCAATTGACAGGCTTTAGGAATCCCATTAAATTGCTTCTTTTTCTAGTAGTCAGTTTAGTTGGTGACACAAAAGAAGCTGCTATTGCTTTGGCAATAAACAAAGAGGCGACAAGAACCTATTTGTTTCCTACCATCTTCAAGAATGTGAGGACATTATGTCTTTTAAGTAATGCAGTTTTCAAAGTAGGGTTTTGAAACTGGAATCACATATGTGAAAAATGTTACACTTGTATACGGTTGTCAAATCTATGTCAGAGATGAAATTGTTTTTAAGCTCTAAATACACACAAACACACAGTTTGTGTTGCCTTTTTGTTGCTATTTCTGTTATCTTCTTAAGTTTAAGTAAATCACCATTAATTGTCTCTAGCAAAACTTTCACTTGTTACTTTGAAAATAAAATACTTTGGAAATTTATTATAAAGAAGTAGAACCCATTTTTTTTAGTACTTGGCAACCTCAGAAAAACTTTTTCTTCTAGGCTTGGTATATTACTTTCGGGTACAAAACTTGACTTGGATTTAATTTCTTATATGTTTTATGAAAGTATTAGATATACTTCATATTTTTCCTTTATGCATGTTTTCCTGTACCTTCATAAGTTTCATGCTTAACTGATAAAAAAATAAGCATTTTAGGCAAAATTTTATGAAATTTCAACCTCTAATAATGAAAATGATATTTATAATAAAATTTCTTTTTAAAAGTGCTTGTTAAATGCATGCAAAGAAATGTGATGGAAATTCACATACTGGTGTTATAAAAATCATAGAACTACTATTTAAGAAATAGTCCCCATATAAGTCATTCATAATTCCTCTACATTGGGGTTGCCAATGTCTGAATATGAAAAGAAGTGAGAAATTTTTTAAATAGTATCTTGAAGCAAAAATATCCAAAGTTAATTATCAGTGATATATAGCCATCTATATATATATTTTTTTTTTTGATCCTTTAACAGTTCCTTTTTAAATGATGATACAGAACGAAGATAACATCTTTGGGAAGTGAGACAATCTGGAGATTTTTATTTACTATGATATAGAATGGAATAAATCTATAAGCTTTAAAACAATCTTTTGTTTGGATTTTAATAAAATATAATCAGCAGTCTGTATTGTTTTTATCGTGTATCTATATAATGACTGCTCTTGAAACCTTAAAATGCACATTTTAAGTTTCTGTGGACTCAACCTCTGTTGATTTAGAGAAAATGGGAAGAAGCAATTAGCAGCACTCATCAAATTTAAATTGTAAAAGACAAGAGTTTAAAATTTCATAGAGTAGTGGAAACATTGTCTTGATCAAGCTGACAACACAAAAATGAAGAACAAAATAAAAGGGAAAGAAATAGAAAGGAGAGAGAATGGGAAGGAATGCATTCCTTTAAATCCTGTTTGAAGTGGGTTCCTCTTAAGCATTCACTATATATTCCTTGACATGCAATTTGTATCCTGACAGGGGGAAAAAAAAAGACAAGTGAGAAAGACGGAATGGGGGAGAAATCATGGTATGAAATTCAGGTAGAAAAATCTTCAGTTTTTCTCCCATAGAATACCCTGCCTGCTAGCATGTTTTTTCATTAACTTAATTTTGTTAGCAGTGCATGGAATTGAAGCCAGATTTTTATGCCTACTCCACAAACACTTTACCGCTGACTGTATCTCCAAACAAATTTTAATACAGTCTATACTGTAACTCCCAAGACCTAATATTCATGTGTGAAATATACAAATATGGGTTCTTTAAAAGTCTTTATTCTACAGGGAAATGTGAGAGTTGAAGGAATGAAATTTAGTTCTCCAGTGACTTGACTGAGACTTTAAGTTGATGGGAAGAACGCTTTTTCTAGTGGAGTTATTGGTCTGTACTCACCCCGCGGGCTCCTTCACCTCTATGCACATGCAATTTAATACAGCAAATGCCCGCTGGGTCCAAGGCAATCAGTGCTTTCAGGGAGCTTTAGTGATTACAGCCTTCAAGTAGTTAGTATGAAAAGTTTTCTTCTAAATGACTGGCAGGGAATTGGACTAGCTCCCTGATGGTTATCCAAGGGGAGGAGAGAAACATCTCCCTATGAAAAAGGGAGATGAACAACATGCCTCTTTCTAAAGCACATGAGAGCAGGACTCCCTCAGACCTGGGTTTTCACCAGTCCTTTCAGTTTCCTGTGCTAGACATGTAACTCATACACGTTACCCGTTCAACCTTTGCCTCTACATCTATAAAGTGGATGTAATGATTTTCAGCCACAAAGATTGCTTAGCATTAGAAGAGGTGAGAGGAAAAAAAATCAGCGGTGAGAGGCAGAGTCTGTGGCTTTGCCTCAACATGACTGTGGTACTCTCAGCAGCTTTTCCTGTTAACATGAAGCAATTTTTCTGTGAGAAGATGAGATGTTGTTCTTTAACTTGCTACTTTGTCTGCTTGGCAAAGGTTAAGGTTCCAACATGTATGGGCATTTCCCCCTCCACTTGCCGGTCAATCTGTGCGCATCTTCCAGGGTATCTTGAGATGAATTTAAACTGGAATTTTGCTTTTGAATGAAATTCCACTTCTGTCTTATTATAGACCTGGGTGTATAGTTTGACATTAGAGTTGGGGTTAGATCGATAGGACCAACCATGTGTCTTAGATTTTTATCAAGATTATTAAATAGGACATCAACTAAACCTGAATCGCTACTGATTGATTCTTTTCATGAACATTTTACTTCATCCATAGAAACATGTAAATCAAGACATTACTGTGATTCAAAGTTCCTGGAAATATATGTTCCATTTACCCACTAGAATAAGAACAACCTCTGTGCAAATGAAACCTAAAAGGGCCCATCTCTGTTAAAGCACGGTATAAATAAGTCCATTTGTGCAAAACACGGTGTAAGATTATACTGCACTAGCATTTCCTTTTAATGTCATTTCCTTTTGGTGGCACACATCTTGGATAGATACAGAAAATTGATGCCAAGCACCCGAATCTGCCCTAGCTGGGGAAGTGAAAGGAAATGCCTTCCTTGAATTTGAGAAAAGATAATATACAGATTGGGGGAGGGGAGATTCTCAATGATTCCATATTGTGTAGTTTCCTGCCCAGCATTAAATCCTATACTCAAATGGAATTATTAAGGTTTAAAATACATAATTTAAAGGAAGTGGAAAAACTATTTAGTGTGTTGTCTCCCAAATGCATTAAAAATATCTCCTTTGTAAGGCATGTTGGAGGAACATGCAAATTACAAGGCTGCTGAGAGCCACTATTGAAAAATGCTGTGCTGTGTCTTCATGTGATGTTTAAGACAATTACTGGAGGTAACTACTACCCACATTTCTTTCAGAATCATTTCTGAAGAACAGCTAAAAATACTGTTAACTATAAGAGACTCAATCTGTCAAAATGTATTAAAGTGACACACGGCTAACTCTAGTTCAACCTAAAAATTCATTCTGTAATGAAATGCTTTATATAAACTCAAGAAAGCTGGGACGCTCACAGCTCGTTCCTAAATTAGCCGGTATTTGAGACCTATGCTAGTGTAGTATAGAAATGGTAATTTGACTCCCTTGGTGTCTGCTAATGGCCCCTTAGTACCTATGCATAGATACATTTACTCTTATGAATATGTCTGAAGAACTTAGAAATTACTTCTCTCCAGAAGAGATCAAGAATTGAGAAAAGCCAAATCGGGCCATTTCTGTCCCTTGCCTAACTCCCACTGTATGCCCCTACCTGATACAATTATGGAACTCCACACAGTCATGACACCCCTCACCCCACACACAAACAGGCACCTGTGCACTTTTCACTGAGGCAAAACAAACAAACAAACAAATCAAAACACTGGCATACCAACTGCCAGTGTTCTGGTCCTCACATTCAGAATATTCAAAACCTCCAACCTCAGTTAAGAGGAAGAGAATGGAATATATGTTGACATCTGGCTAGGACATGAACGGATGACCATGTCCACAACAGTTTCAATCCTCTTGAAACTTGATAGTGTGGTAGCACCAGCTTTACAGAGGTCAAGCTGATGGACGGTGAAAGCTGGCAAGTGTGCTGGATGATTTAGTTTGTCAATACCTGATTAAATCATTAAAGTCCCGTCCAGATGCATCTGTTACTGAAGAGCTCCTACAGCTGAGGGGAGTTACAGGTAGATATTTCTCCTTGCTTCACACGAATGTCAAAGGGAAAGGGGAATTTCCTCAGCATCTGGATTTTCATAACACACAGATTTTAATGTCTGTGCTGGCTAGGTCTGGGGATTTTTGCTCTGTGTTTTTTTTTTTGTTTTGTTTTTTGTTTTTTGTTTTTTTTGTTTTTTTTCCCCTCAACTTGAGACTGCAGTCACCTAGGGAGAGGGAACAACTTCAGTTGGGGAATTACTCCATCAGAATGGCCTGTGGATGTGCCTGTGACATTTTCTTGATTGATGATTGACAGGAGGGATTAGGGAGCTGGGAGCAGTGCAACCACTGGGCAGGTGGTGCTGGATATACGAAAAAGTAGGCTATGAGAACAAACTACTCAGCGACATCCCTCCATCTGCTTCAGCTCCCTGCTCAAGCTCCTGCCCTGACTTCTCTGGACATAGAAATGTAAGCCAAATAAACCCTTTCCTCTCCTAAGTTCCTTTGGGTTGTAATAACTATCCCAGCAATGGAAAGCAAAGTAGGACACTTCTCAAATCAGAGATGGCCTCCTTATAAGCAGATGAATGATGGCCTAGAAAATGCTGCGTGAAGAACACTTTGACACATCAGTATGGCTTTTTAAAGTCCATCTTGGCCCCATCCATCCTTGGTCCTGGCTTGAAATCTCCTTTGTGAGGTAGAAAACAGTCTCATGATTCTGTTAATGGCTGTACTCTATAGGAAATTTTTCTGACCTCCACTTCCAGTACAACTGATTGTCTAGTTAATACCTAAGACTCTGCTATAGCTGGAGAGAAAAATATACAAAATGTACGTGATCATGAACATCCTGATCTCCCTGTATCTGTGCTCAAGTACAATATGATATGGACCTAATATCTACTTAGCCTATTTTTTTTTTTACTCTTTTGTTTTTGTTTTTGTTTTTGTTTTACTTGCCCTTTTGACTGTTCTTGTGTAAATCTCACCCTTCCCAGTTCTGGTGACTTTGCCTCTTTTCTTCTTGAAGACTTCACAGATATTAAATTCGTGGTTATTTGTCCACTGGTCCACAAGCTCCCTTTATACAGCTGTACAGAGTCAACTGTTGATCTAATGACCAGTTGAGCCGTTGAGTAGTTTATGAATTATAATGCGGAAGAATCACCTGGATGCTTGTGCAATGACAGAGACTTTGTTAGCAACCACCTGTTCCTCCCCTCAAAAAAAAAGTCTTATTTCCTCTCACTAACAATAACCAGGACTGAGTAAAACAGTCAAAAGGGCAAGTAAAAAAAAAAAAAAAAAAAAACAAGATTTTTTTTTCATTCCTAGAAATTCCATTCCCAAAACATTAGAATGCAAACATTCTAATCTATGCCTTTTCTGGCTGGATAAAAGTATTTAGGAGTAAGATAGCTTAATGTTGAGTAAATGAAATTGCTATTAATCACTTTTAAAAAAAATGTAGGAATCCCAGGAACATGCTGTAATTTGCATCACTTTTGTACTGCCTCTGCCAGCTCTGTAGTTAACAAAAACAATTGTTTATGAAAAGGGCAGATTTAAGATGAAAATACCGCTTCTGCAAAAGGCAGGAAACAGTGTCAGAGTCTAAGGGCTGTGCTCTCCCAACTGGAGAATCCTGTATTTGTAATAAATTCCTTTCGCTCTGGATGAGTTCTGCATTTTCAATGAGGTTAACTTGGCAACATTCTAGTTGATTTTAATAAAAATAGCTGCTTTGAGGACAAGGAGCTGAGGTTGCCAAATTTACAGCTGCCTTGCACAATTACTCTTACACCTCCTTCAGGGCTACTTAGAACCCGTAAGCAAATTAAGTGTATCGATTGCAATTTTGTTGGACTAACCCGGCTTTTTTTTTTTTTTCTTAAGGAATAAACTTGATTCCTTTTAGTATGTGTCTTTTCAGAGTGATCTCTTTTCTTTTCAGCCATAACACAAAGACAACATCATGGCTGGATCCACGACTTGCGAAAAAGGCTAAACCTCCAGAAGAGTGCAAAGAAAATGGTAGGTTATTAAGTTTTTATGTTTTTCAGCACTGCACTTTGAGGGTGTTTGTGATTCTTAAAAGAGGTTCTTATGTAGAAAGGCAATGATCTGGCTGAAACCATTTCTAAATGTAATATTTACTGCTCAGCTAGGAGAGGGTGAACTCCGGCATTTCAGCGGGGCCATGTGGTTTACTGTTTCTCCCTGGGGAGATGCTGCTGAATATCACATCTTTGTCATCTCTGTGGGTTCTGTTTGACTTCCCCCATACCTACTAAGGACTTTTTGTTTGTGATCTGTTTCTCTGAGGATTCTGGTCTTTTAGCTGGAGTCAGATACGATGCACAGAAAGGCAATGTTGTGGAACTATAAATAATACTTGATGCCCCCTTCAACGGCAACAACCTCCTGCCAGTTAGTAAGGACCCGGTATTGTAAAGATGGGTTTTCGTCTATAAACAGACAGCTGAGTGAAACAGATAATTGCATGAGTGTCTAGATGATCCTTACTACATTCCAAGACCTAGCAGAAATATAGAAGCATGCTTAAAACATGGACTGTATGCATGCATGAGAAGAGGTTTTTTTAAAATAATCTATGGTACTAGATGAAGTCAAGCCTTGTTTTTAAATTAGTGAATTACATGGATGAAGTCTGTAATTGAAGATTCTTGTAATTTCTAAAAAAAACATTTCTACAAGTGAATGTTGAGTGAATGTTAAGAGTTCTTATCATTTACTTAAAATAAATACTATACTCCCCAAATGATTCATTAGTTGACAACATTCATAGTCTTTTATTTTTTGATCAATATTTTGGAGCCCTGTGTGGAAACATATACCGCTGATGAGTACATAAAGTTGACAAGAGTGATGGAGAATTCTTAAACTTTAAAAGAAAGTTTGTTTTAAGTAAGAGAATTCTCTGATTCTCAAAGCTCTTCTCTTTTAATAATAATTCTAACTTCCTGAGATAATAGTGTACATTCTATTATAAAAGCAGGATAAATATACTACCAAGTTAAATTAAAAATTAGAAAATTCAATTTTATGTACAGATAAATGCATATATATATAACCAATTTTAATCAAATCTGTATTTAAGTTTCCTTTTATAGTTGTATCTATTACTCTGTTTTGGAATTGTGTATGGTTGTAGCCTATAACATTATTATATAACCTGGATTTTTTAGCATAATTAGGTTACATTGCATTGACACCACTAAGACATGTATTACAAACTGTGGTAGACTCTAAGTTAAAGTGACCTCAAGTGCTGTATCTGAGCGCTGCAATTTACTTAGGACACAGAGGCATGACCTTAGTATGTTCTCATTAAAATGAATCTAACAATTATTCCACTTACGAACACTGAACAGCTATCTAGCTCCTTTGAGTCCCTCTTTTCACTTGAAATAATCTCCTAAGATTAAATCTCTTACTCTGTGGAGATATGTTCAAACAACATCTTGCCTTTTATAATATCCCACTGTTACTTTTTCACACATCTGCATTTATCTGGGTTGTCTGCGTGATAGATGTTCAAATGCAATGCCAGTGTCCTAAAACCATATGTCACTGAAAAATGAGATCTAGAGACCACATGGTCAGACTGTCTTAGGGCTGCTCAGTTGCTGTTTGCGATTCATAGACATTACATATATTCCTAGGATACTGGATATTAGAAGCTCCCATTTGAACACTACTATTCTGGATACTTAATTTATGTTTTCTTGCCAAGAAAAGTGCTTTTGGGTAATAAGGTTTCACGAATCACAACTGCCTGTTTAGAATGTTAAGGGATTGCTTTTGGGGCCACTGGTTAAGTCAGCTGAGCATCACAGTCAGCTCAGACACATAAGGTTGAAGTGCTAACTTTCTGAATTCTGGAATGTGTATAAAATGTCTATCAGAAAACTGTAGGTCTTCCACATAGCAGTATGTTTCTCCAGATGAGATGATCCCTTCCTCTGTCAGGCAGAGAGAGTCACTGTCAGAATCCAATCTAGAAGGGAGCCAGTCTGAAGTTGGATTGAGTTCTGGTGAGACACAGCCAATCACTGGTTTGTCCCCATTCTCTGGGCATTTATGTGCCAGGATTGGCAGCTAACAGGCCAATGCAACTTGGCAAACCCTGTCTGTAAAAAGGCCAGGTAGTATATTTTAAGCTTCAAAGGGCACCTCAACATCTTTGCATCTGCTCATTCTAATCCAATAGTCAAAGTTAATGTGTGAAGGTCATGAGCATGTTCCAGTAAGTTCTTAATTCTGGACACGGAATGGTAGCTTTCAGGCAGCAAAGTAATCTCACTCTTTTTCTCAACTATAAACTTCACTCTTAGACTACCCAAAATTAAAGGTAGATTAGGTTTGATGCCTAGGATAAATTTTATTCAGTTTCATCATATGTGGAGCAATTTTCATTGGTACATCTTAAACACTAATATTTTTAAATGTTTTATTCTCATGTCTCTAGGACTGTATAATATCTAGGCTGTTTTTGTTGTTGTTAGAATTTGTTTTGTTTTTAGGAATTTTCAGGAATTTTAGCTTAGCTTTTATGTGTATGTGCCTGAAGACCCAGAAGTTGTCCAGATTTGATAAATGTTGGGGAGTAATGGTTTGAAGGCTTGGAACCAGCTGTTTGCATTCTGTGTCTCATCACTACAGTCTCTCATGACTCATTTTAATCATGCTCATTTTCCACACTTCCAAAGAATCTCTTTTTACAAGTCAGGTCTGAACTCAGATTTCTAAGATCCCCAAGTCAATATGGGATGTTGGAAATCTTCCTGCATCTCTGCTACATAGAAGTTTAAACTTTATATTCAGCTGGCAGTCTACTGTCCACATGTGGCCAAAGGGAGCTATGAACAAACAAAATGTAAACCCACTCAAACATTATATGAGAATTTTTTCAAGGGTGTGTCTGTGTGCATGTGTGTGTGTATGAATGTGTGTGTGTGTGTGTGTGCATGTATTTGTGTATGTTGTAACTTGATCCAGCACACCCAAAACATGAACTTTCTACGGAATAATATCATGTTGCAATGTCAAAGGTTAGGTTGTTCTCTGATCCCTTTCAACATTTTACCCCGATTTTCACATAGCTCAATCCTGACTGTAAGGAGAAATTCAAGTGCAGTTTTTTTTTTTTAAATGGGGTTTTGGGGGGATAGAAAGAGTTTCACTACATAGCTCAGTCCAGGTGGGCCCCAGCCTCACAATCCTCCTGTCTCAGCCTTCTGAATGCTGACACCTCATAAACTCTCAAGGTCAAATGCTATGTGTGAACGGGTATTTATATAATCACATCTCTTTACATAGGTGCATAATTTCTCGTCAGTCAGCTATAATTGGAAGTTAAAGGGAAGAAAAATGGGAGGGATTTGCAACTGATTTAAATGACCCTTGTGGAAAAAAAAAAAAAAGACCAAGAACATTTCTTCTTGGTATCAGAGGATAAAAGATGGTCCGATTTGACTATGTATGAAATAAATGCTTTTTCTGTTTTCAGGAAAGCAATCACCTGACCCTTTTAATCTAAACATAAAAGCAACTCCCTTCTCACTGTGTGGCTTAAAATACCAAAGTCATTGTGCTCTGTGAATCTGTCATAGCACTGTGAAGCTTAGGAGTTTTAGCACCAGTCTACATGGCAGAAAAAGAGTTTCCACCTACTACTGGATTCTAAGAATAGAATTTGGGGGAGTGCTGGTTGGTAATCCAGTATAGTCGTAGTTTAAAAGCCACAGGGGGGAAAATGTTAACTACCGAATAATTTGGATGCAAGACTGGTAAAACTACGTGCAAAATATTTCACCCTCAGAATCAGCTTTGAACAATAGCTCTTCTTATTGTGACCATTCCCACAAGGATCATGTAGTGGGAAAGAGCATCCAAAATCCATTAGAGGCTGGGAGATAGGTCAGTGGGTAAAGGGTTTGCTATACAAGCATGAATATCTGAGTTTGCTCCACAGCAAGAGAGTTTGGCCATAGCAGCTGCCTGTAACCCCAGACAGGGGGATGTGGAGATAAATCGATCACAGGGGTTCACTGGCCAGGCAGCCAAATTGAATTGATGAGCTAGCTCCTGGTTCAGAGAAAGAGCCTGTATCAAAAAGTCACGCGGTGAATGATTGAGGATCTGTATCAACCTCTGGCCTCTTGCACGAGCACACACACACACATGCAGATCTTTACACACAAGCACACCTGCACTCAAACATGTCCAAACAGTGTATGTACCCAAGCATAAACGCACATAGGCACATGCGTGCCATAAAGTGGCCTGCTGGAAGAGCCCTGCTGAAGTTAAAATACAACGCACCTCAGCAACATCCTCCAATGCTTACTCAGGGGAAGAAACCCTGTCATTCTGGGGCCAGGGAAAACTGCACCAAACCCTGTTGGGCTAGGCCCTGATTCTCTGGCACAGTGATTCTTACCTGTAGGACAAGAATTTTCTTTCCTTCCAAAGGACTCAGCTTCATATACAGGAAAGATGGCACTTTAGACATTACTCAGCAAATGAGCCTCCCAAACAAGGACAGGGAGAGCAAAGGACTGGCCTATCTTAACAGTTGTGGGCTTCTCCGAGGTTCTCGGAGGCTGCGAGGGAACAGATCCCTGTGGGCTAAAATTGTCAGACTAGCTAGTTCCAGCCTGATGTTAATAGATCGGTGTTCTCCTCTCCATTCTGTTAAAAATGGCTCTAAATATTCACAAAATGATAGCTATACCTACATCAACTGACTTGATGGCTTCGTTTCTGGATTCAGTATCTGAGTTATGAGTGAGTTTTCTTGTGTTACTACAGAAAAAGAAATCGGTTTCAGCACTTGCCTTCATGAATTTATATTTCAACTGACACTGGTACTTTGAACTTTATCTTAAAAATAAGAATAAATACATAAAAAGTCATGGTTTATAGTACCTACCAAACATATTGTTTTTGAAGAGAAGAAACTTGCCCTACAAGACTACTTAGTTTCAAGGCTTTTCTTAAATGAGGTTTATAAAGTTGGCATAAATAAAGTTATAGTTACATTATTTTTAAATTCTGGTTTTAGATTGTCTAGTCTGTCTCTATATGAAAAGTCTGGCTTATTTTCTCATTTAAGTCTTTTTGATAATTAGTAATCCTACGTTCCCAATATAATCAAATTAATCTTATATTTACATGGTTTTTGTCTGATGAACGAGCTAAGAACTAAGAATGTGAAAGTGTTTACTGTGAAGAATTTTTTTTGGTGTTAAAGATATTTTCTTTCTTATTTTAGTCATTCTGGTGCTGTGTTGGTTAGAATTTCCCTAGTGGCTGATGTATCAAGCATCTTTCCATGTAATTACTTGTTGTCTGTAAGTGCTACTCAGTGAAATGCCACATCATGGTTTTGGCTATTTTGATTGATTTCTCTTTAGTTCAGCTTTTGAGAATTCATGATTAAAGATATGAATTAGCTCATTGGATATACTCCCAGTAAATACCTTGGTTCAGTCTGTAATTTGTTCTTCCATTCTCTTTACAGCAACTTGTACCGTTGTTTTTATTTTAAGGAGCCCAAATCATAAATCACCTTTTGTGAATCAGCTGGTCCCAGGTGCCTAAGGTTTTCTCATGGTCTTTGTAAATATTGGCCCATTTTGCATGCAGGTGATCTGGATTTTGGTTAATTTATGCACTGTGTCTAAGGCTGTGGTTCTCTCCTTTTGTCTAAGCATGACCAGTGAGCAGCATGGTTGAGAGCCTAGCTTCATTTATGCATATGTAAATGGGTTGTAAAGGTCTAATACTTCATACCAGAGTAGAAACATACATACATATGTGTATCAAAAATAACCTTCAATTTGAATCAATATATAAAATTCAATACCCATGTATCAAAAATAACCTTATTTATATACAAAATTCTATACCAATAAATTTAAAAAAATATTTGAGAATGATAACAATTTAATAGTTGAAGAGCAGATTCACTGTTCTTTTCTTATATCATTTCTACATATTTTCTATATGATATTTCTGTATTACCCCCTTTCTTTTTATTATTATATTGGTGTTTTTATTTTTTCACTTTACATTGTGAGCCCAGCCCTTCCCTTCTCTCCTCCCTGTCCCAACCTCCCTTCTCTTCAGAAAAACTCTACTTCCATCCCCATATCAACCAACCCCTGCACAGCAAGTCACATCAGGACCAAGTGCATCCTTTTCCCCTGGGGACAGAAAAGCCAGCCCCACCAGGGGAAAGTGATCCAAAAGCAGGCAATAGAATCCATGTCAGAGATAGCCCTTGCTCCACTCACTAGGGAACTTACAAGAAGACAAAGCTGCCCATCAGTTACATATGTGTTGGGGCCTAGGTCTAGTCCATGCTTGCTCTTTGGTTGGTGCTTCATTCATGGGCCTATGTTGGTTGACTCAGCTTTCCTTCTTGTGGAGTTCTTGTTCCCTTAAGGTCCTTCTGTGTTTCTGCCAACTTTTCCACAAAACTCCCAGAGCTCTGTCTAATGTTTGGCTGTGGGTCTGTTTTCATCAGTTTCTGGGTAGAGCCTTTCAGAGGACAGTTATGCTAGGTTCCTGCCTGCAAGCACGGCAGAACTCTCTCCCATAGGATGTGGGTTGGCTCTCTCCCATGGAGTGGGTCTCAGGGCAGGCCAGTCATTGGCTGGCCATTCCTTCAGTTTATATCCTCCTAGAAGCCTACTCTGTCCTAGGTACCCAGCTTGTCTCAGAGATGACCCCTCTAGGTTTTCTTTCTCTCTCCCAGCCTTCTCATCTTTCTTCCCCTGCTTTCCCCACACATCTGATCCTTCCATACACCCTCCTGTACCCAGTTCCGCCTCTTCATACACTTCCGCTGTCTATCCCATTTCCCCTTCTAAGTGGAATTAAAGCAACCTCCCTTGGGCCCTCATTGTTACTTAGCTTCTTTGGGAATGTGAACCCTAGTATGGTTATCCTGTACTGTCTATTTAATAGCCATTTATGAATGAGTATATACCATGGTGTGTGTCTTTCTGGGTCTTGGTTACCTCAGTCAGGATGATCATTTCTACTTCCATCCTTTTGCCTGCAAAGTTCATGATATCTTTGTTTTTCATAGCTGAGTACTATTCTGTTGTGTAAATGTGCCACGTTTTCTTTATCCATTCCTCAGCTGAAGAACATCTGGGTTGTTTACAGTCTCTGGCTATTACAAATAAAGATGCTATAAACATAGTTGAACAAATATCCTTATGTAACCAATCAATAACTTAGGAACCCACAGTCTCCACTGGTTGAGCATCTTTTGGGTGTGTGGAAAATCAAAAAACCCAGAAGAGCTAAAACAATCCTGTACAATAAAAGCAATCCTGACAATATCTAAATCCCTGATTTCAAGCAGTTCTACAGAGCAATAGTAATGAAAACTACATGATAGTGGCATAAAAACAGGCTGGTTAATCTGATATCTTCTTCAGTATCAGAGATCTGAAGTTTTTTTTTTTTTTTTTTTTTTTTTTTTTTTTTTTTTTTTTTTTTTAAGAGAAAAGAACCAATTGAAGAGTGAAGGTTTGGCCACTAAACTTGCACAAAAAGAAAAGCAGCAGAATGTGGCAACCCTACCATCCCTGTGACCTCCCAAGGACTGTATGCTCCTGCTTGCTTTTTGTTTGCATGGGTTTACTGGCCAATTTTTTCTTTATTCTTTTTTTTTTTTCAATGCAGTTTATTCAGGAACCTTGAACAATCCTCAGACCCTGGGGAAAGCCAGCCCACAGCTTAAATAGCCTCTGGGTAGCCAACCCAGGCGTGCCACGTGGGCAATGCAGATAGGTCCACATACATGGAAGCAAGCCAGATCCTCAGCCTTAGCCAAATGTGGAATTGTTCGTGACAGAGAGCACTCACCATCGGGAAGGTGGAAGGCAGAAACCAGCTCCATCTTTAAGGCATAGCATTCCGCAGCTCTCTACAGTTCCCCCTTTTTGTTTTAGACGCATCAGGCAAGAGTAGAGGTCTGATCTCTGATATTAGAAATAAATTGGGACTTTGTACCGATGTTCATTTAGGTGTCATCCACCCAAAGAGCATCAGACCCGTCCGATACCTTTTTCTCAGAGGCGGGACCTGTTTTTCACACAACTTTTTCACTTGCTTGGTTAGAGTCACACATACAACACAAATAATATTTTATATTATTTGTTGTTATTGTGAAGGGTGCTGTTTCCCTAATTTCTTTCTCAGACGTTTTGTTGCTTGTATAAAGGAGGGCTAATAACTTTTTGAGTTAATTTTGTATGCAGACACTTTGCTGAAGGTGTTTATCAGCCATAGGAGTTCTCTGGTAGAAACTTGGGGGTGACTTATATATACTATCATATCATCTGTGAATAATGATATTTTGACTTCTTTTCTTCCAATCTCTATCCCCTTGATCTGCTTTACTTGTCTTAATACTTTAACTAGAATTTCAAGTACTATGTTGAATAGATATGGAGAAAATTATCCACCTTGTCTTGTCCCTGATTTTAGTGGAATTGCTTTAAATTTCTCTCCATTTAATTTGGTGTTGGCTATCAGTTTGTTGTATATTGCTTTTGGTATGTTTAGTTATGGCCCTTGTATTCCTGATCTCTCCAAAACTTTTATCATGAAGGGATGTTGGGTTTTATCAAAGGCTTTTTTGGCATATAATGAGATTATCATGTTTTTTTTTTCTTTCACTTTGTTTATATGGTGTATTACACTGATGGATTTTTGGATGTTTAACCATCCCTACATCCCTGGAATGAAGACAGCTTGAAACCCTGGGTTCTTTTTGGTTGGGAGACTTTTAATGAATGCTTCTATTTCCTCAGGGGCTATACGGCTATTTAGATTGTTAACCTGGTCTTGATTTAACTTTGGTAAATGAAATATATAAAAAAAAATATATCCATTTCATTTAGATTATCCAGTTTTGTGGAGTATAGGCTTTTGAAGTAACACCTAGTGATTTTTTTTTATTTCCTCAGTGTCTGTTGCTGTGTCCCCCTTTTCATTTCTGATTTTGTCAATTTGGATACTGTCTCTCTGCCTTTTAGTTAGTTTGGTTAAAGGTTTGTCTATCTTGTTGATTTGCTCAAAAAAATAACATTAAGTTTTGTTGAATATTTGTATTGTTCTCTGTATTGCTAATTTATTGATTTCAGCTCTGAATTTTATTATTTCCTGCCATCTACTCATCTTTGGAGTGTTTGCTCTTTTTATTCTAGAGCTTTCACGTGTGCTTTTTAAGTTATTAGTATGTGATCTCTTCAATTTCTTTATGAAGTCACTTATTGCTACGACCTTTCCTCTTAGCACTGCTTTCATTGTGTCACGTAAAGTTTGGTGTGTTGTGCCTTCATTTCCATTGAATTCTAAAAAGCTTTTAATTTCTTTCTTTATTCCCTCCCTGACCCAGAGGTAAATTGAGTAAGTAGTTGTTTAGTTTCCATGGGTTTGTAGGCTTTCTGTTGTTTCTGTTGTTGCTGAGTTCCAGCCTTGGTCCATGGTGGTCTGATAAGATACAAGGGTTTATTTCAATTGTCTTGTGGTCTACCGAAGCCAGCTTCATGACCACGTTTGTGGTAAATTTTGGAGAAGGTTCTGTGTGATGCTGTGAAGGTATATTTTTTAGTGTTTGTGTGGGATGTTCTATAGATAACTGTTAGGTCCATTTGGTTCATAACATCAATTAGTTTCATCATTTCTATATTTCGTTTCTGTCTCATTGTCCTGTCAATTGATGATAGTGGGGTATTAAGGTCTTCCACTATTAATGTGTGGGGTTCAATTAAGATTTAGCAATATTTCTTTTACATATGTCAGTGCCCTTCTATTTGGGGCATGGATGTTCAGAATTGAAATGTCATCTTGGTGGAATTATCCTTTGAATATGCAGAGTCCTTCCCCATTTCCTTTGATCAGTTGTGGTTGAAAGTCTATTTTATTACTTGTTAGAATAGCTATTCCAGCTTGCTTCTTGGATCTGTTTACTTGGGAAACTTCTTTTCAGCCCTTTATTCTGTGGTAATGTCTATCTTTGTTGCTGAGGTGTGTTTCTTGTATGCAACAGTAAGATTAATCCTGTTTTCACATCCAGTCTGTTATCTGTGTCTTTTTATTGGGAAATTGAGTCAATGCATTGAGGGATATTATGACTTGACTAATGATTATTGATTCATGTTATTTTGATGTTGTTGGTGGTAGTAGGTCTGTGCTTCACTTCTTTTGATTCTGCTTGTGTGATATTACTTATTTCCTGTGTTCTCTTGGGTGTAATTCTCCTCATTGTGTTGGAATTTCCTTTTAGTATCTTCTGTAGGGCTTGGTTAGTGAAAAGGCTTATTTAAATTTGGTTTTGTCATGGAATATTTTGTTTTCTCTATCTGTGGTGATTGACAGTTTTGTTGGTACAGTAGTTTGGGCAGGCATCTCTGGTCTCTTAGGGTCTGCAAGACATCTGCCCAGGCCCTTGTGGTTTTTAAAATCTCTATAAAGAAGTCTGGTGCAATTCTAATAGGTATGCTTTTATATGTTACTTGGCTATTATCCCTTGTGGTTTTTGATACTCTTTCTTTGTTAGCTATAGTTAGTGTTTTGATTATTATGTGGCAGGAGGATTTCTTTTTTAGTCCAATCTATTTGATGTTCAATAGGCTTCTTATACATTTATAGGCATCTCTAAGTTTATGTATGGGAAATTTTCTTCTATGATACTGTTGAAGGTATTTTTCTGATCCTTTGATCTGGAAATTTTTTTCCTTCTATTTCTATTATTCTTTTGTTCTTTTTTATTAAAATATTTTATTTTTATTAATTACAATTTATTCCATTTGTATTTCACCTGTAGCTCCCTCCCTCTCCCAATCCCACCCTACCTCTCTCTTTTCCACCCAGGCCCCTCCCCCAGTCCACTAATAGGGGAGGTCCCCCTCCCCTTCCATCTGATTCTAGTCTATCAGGTCTCATCAGGAGTGGCTGCCTTGTCTTCTTCTGTGGCCTGGTAAGGCTGCAACAGTGTGAGAGGTAGGTGATCAAAGAGCAGGCCAATCTGTTTATGTCAGAGACAGTCCATGTTCCCATTACTAGAGAACCCACTTGGACACTCACCCGCCATTGGTTACTTCTATGCAGGGGTTCTAGGTATCGTTCTCAGAAAACACACCTGTGTCCAGCTCTTTTCGTTCTGTTGCTCTCCTTGTGGAGCTCCTGTCCTTTCCAGGTCTCTATATCTCCCCCTACTTTCATAAGATTCCCTATACTCTGACCAAAGTTTGGCTATGAGTCTCAGCATCTGCTTTGATACTCTGCAGGGTAGAGTCTTTCACAGGCCCTCTGTGGTAGGCTCCTGTCCTGTTCCCTGTTTCCCCCTCTTCTGATGTCCATCTTTGCCTTTCTGAATGAGGATTGAGCATCTTACCCAGAGTCCTCCTTCTTGATTACCATCTTTAGTTGTACAGATTTTATTATGTTTATCCTATATTATATGTCTAATATCCACTTATGAATGAGTATATACCCTGTGTGTCTTTCTGCTTCTGGGATACCTTACTCAGGATGATATTTTTTAGTTCCCACCATTTACCTGAAAATTTCATGATTTCCTTGTTTTTAATTGCTGAGTAACATTCCATTGGGTAAATGTACCACAATTTCTGTATCTATTCATCAAATGAGGAGCATCTGGGTTGTTTCCAGCTTCTGGCTATTACAAATGAAGTTGCTACAAACATGGTTGAGCAAATGTCCTTGTTGTATACTTGAGCATCTTTTGGATCTATGCCTAGGAGTGTTATAGCTGGGTCTTGAGTTAGCACTATTCCTAATTGTCTGAGAAAGCACCCAATTGATTTCCAAAGTGGTTGTATAAGTTTACATTCCCACCAGCAATGGAGGAGGGTTCCCCTTTCTCCATATCCTCTCTAGCATGTGTTGTCCTTGAGTTTTTGATCTTAGTCATTCTGATAGGTATAAGGTGAAATCTCAGGGTAGTTTTGATTTGCATTTCCCTGATGGCTAAGGACATTGAACATTTCTTTAAGTGATTCTCTGCCATTTGATATTCCTCTGTTGAGAATTCTCTGTTTAGCTCTGTATCCCATTTTTTAATTGGATTATTTGAATTTTTTGCTGTTTAACTTCTTGAGTTCTTCATATATTCTGGATATTAGCCCTTTGTCAGATATAAGGTTGGTGAAGATCGTTTCCCAATTTGTAGGCAGCCATTTTGTTCTGACTATATCTTTGGATTACAGAAGCTATTCAGTTTCATGAGATCCCATTTATTGATTGTTGATCTTAGAACCTGTGCTGTTGGTGTTCTGTTCTTAGGTTTGATGTTTTCATAGTATTTAAAATATCCTGGATGTTTTTTGTTAGAAACTTTTTGGATTTAGCATTTTCTTTGATTTATGTATCAATATCTTCTATCATATCTTTTATGCCTTAGATTTTCTCTTCCATCTCTTGTAGTCTGTTGGTGATGCTTGCATCTGTAGTTCCTGTCCTCTTTCCTAGGTTTTCCATTTCCAGGATTGCCTCAATTTGTGTTGTCTTTTTGCTTCTATTTTATTTTTCAGGTCTTGAACAGTTTTATTCATTTCCTTCCCCTGATTACTTATATGTTCCTGTATTTCTTTAAGGGATTTATTCATTTCCTTCTCCTGTTTGATTGTATTTTTCTGTATTTCTTTGAGAGATTTATTTATTTCCTGTTTAAAGACCTCTATTACCTTCATAAGAGATTCAAAGTTGTTTTCCTGCACTTCAGGTGTGTTTGGACATGCAGAGCTTGATGCAGTAGGATAGTTGTGTTTTAATGGTGCTGTATTGCCCAGCGTTTCGTTGAGTGTATTCTTACCCCTGGCCTTTAGCCATCTGGGTTGTATCTGATGTTGGCAGGCTTGGAGGATCCTGAAGGTTTCCAGCGTCTGGAATTTCAAGTAGATCTAAGGCCTGGTGTCTGAAGCTGGGAGGGCATGGTGTGTACCACACTCCTGGGTTGTGGGAGGGGCTCTCACCTGAGAGTCTCTGATCTCACTGTTGCCTCTTGGTTTGTAGAGTTGTGACCTGGGAACTGGCACACAGAGGGCCAAGTGCTGTTGGATTTGGGGAGGGTTCTCACCTGGTAATCTCTGAAGACTGCTGCCTCTGGGATTGCCAATAGAGCTCAAGCCTGGGAACTGGCATGCAGGACATGCAGTGGTTATTTTTCACTTTTAACATAGAAAAGCAATTGTTTTGTTTTGTTTGTGTGTGTGTGTTAATTTTGTATTATTTGATCAAAGTCATGTGTAAGCTACATAACCTTTTGCAGATTCCACATGATTTGTGCCTATACAGTTCTCGACTTATGCAATTTTGTTTCTTATTTAAACTGTTGATACAGCATGTTTATATTGAGTGATTTTGAAATATTGAAACTGTTCATTGGCTAAGCTTAACATGATCATAGTGTACCATTCTTCATTTGTACTTCTTTTTTAATGTGCTGATATTTTATTAAAGATGTTTATGAGTTATATTGGTTCATAATTTCCTTTTATGTACACTGTTTTGGTTGGGGGGCATTGTTTGTTTGTTTCTTTGTTTGAGACACGGTTCCTCTATGTTGTTTTGGCTGTTCTGGACTTGCTTTGTAGACCAGGCTGGCCTTGAACTCAGAGATTGCCTGCATCTGCCTCCTTGAGTTGCTGTGATTACAGTTGTTTGATCCCACACCCAGGATTTTTGTACACTTTGATCTGGGTAATACGGGACACATAAAATAAACACATATGGTGTGTTGAGTTTTGTTTTATATTTTCCTTTGCAGTTCAAGGCATGGACCTAGGCTTTGCCCATGTAAGGCAAGCAGTCCACTACCAAATTTCAGTTGACAACCCAATCCACCTGTTCTAGTTTACTTTCTGTTAACTATGATCAATCCCATGACTAAAGGCAACTTCATAAGGAAAGGGTTTGTTTCAGGTTACCGTCCCTTATCTAGAGAAGTCAGGGCAGAGAGAAACACTGCTTGCCAGTTGCTCAGAGTTTCCTGGTCAGCTACTTTTCTTATATAACACAGGCACACCTGCCCACCTGTGGCACCACCCACAGTGATCTTCCCCCATCAATTAGCAATAAAAACTGCCTTGCAGGCATGCTTACCAGCCACACTAATTGAGACAGTTCTTCAGTTGAGATGCCCTCTTCTCTTCACAGGTATGTCAAGGTGATAACCAACATTGGTGATCTGAACCTTTTCTCCTTTCTGCAAGAGCTTGCACAGCATGTCTTTCAGTTCTTCTTTAAGTGTTTGATAAGTTCTCCAGGAACATAACCTGGCCTGGATGTCATTCTAACTGGGATTTTAATTAAACATTCGGTTCCATTAAGCATGATGGAATGATTCAGGTCATGTACTTCATTTTATTTTAGTTTTGATGATTTGTGGCTTTATAGGACTTGGCCCAATTCTCTTAAGTGGTCATAGAAAAAAAAGATTGGTTCATGTTTTCCATGTTGTTGAATTTGGTGAATAAGTTATATAAATATACCTTTAATTCCACTATTTTAACCTATGTGTTTATAAGATTGTAATTTGTTATTTTTTTCTTTAAATTTTTCTACATGCTACTTTCTTTTTCAGTATGAGTTTTGAGGACTTGAATTCCCTAATAGTTCAGCATGTAAACATGCTGGCCGTGCAAATATCTGCCCATTCTTTGGTCACTTCATTATAACTGCTTTAAAGTCACTATGTGGCGATTCAAATATTTTTAAAATTACCATCAGTTGCCCTTTTCTCATCCAGCTGTGGTTTTCCTTGTTTTTGGTATGTGGAGTTACATTCAAACTTACCTTAGACATTTCTATACACTTTTTAAAAACCTGGATGTTTGAAGTAAAATCTTCGTTTTAGTGGTGCCCTTGTTTCAACTTCACATGTAAGTTTTGGCCTCTTTTATGTTGTTTATTTACAATTGACATTTATTTGGGGTTTTTTTGCTTTTGTTTGTTTGTTTGTTTGTTTGTTGAGCCGTTCCGATGGAATTTTCCTTATTTTGTCTTGAGAGCTTCAGGTACATTGAGCGCCTGGTGTAACTTGTGAGCAAGGTCACACAAAATACCTCTGTGGGTCACAGGCGTCCTGTAGCAGGGATGTGGGAAACTGGATCTATGAAATGGAAAGGGTTGCACCTCACTTTCCTTCTCTGCCCTTGCAGACTGACAGCTGTAGGAGGGGATGGGTCATCCTTTATTGTTGTCACCAGTACAGGTGCACTAGCCTGCCACTGTCAATGAGGAGTGGGTCAGTCTCTTGGTAGGCTATTGGTGATGCCACAGGCAAAATGCAAAGTTACCATTCTTGCAAATAGTTAGTGTTCAGGATGAGGCTTCTCCCAGCTCTCTGATCCTGAACGTTTTTCCAGAAGGAGTAGGATTCTTCTCATTTGCTGTCATCCTTCTTCAGTTATATGTACCTGCTGTCTGCTTTAGGGTGAGGCTGCCTTGATGCATAGTCTGAAATATGAGAGTGATGAAAAGAAACCCAGAGACTGGTGATTTCCTTGCTTCAATCCTAAATTCCCTAGACAATTTGCCTGTTTCTGTCAGAATTTTTTATGATTGCCTCTTGAATAATCAAGGGTTTTAATTCTAGTTAATGGGGAAGAAAGGGAAGATCTGAGTCTTCACCATTTTTATGAGTTAAGATGTCTAAATGTTATTTCCTTTTTGTACTAAATGATAACTTTGGAGAGCAGAAAGCTGAAAGAGGCGTGATTGGATAAAGGGTGAGGCACTAATTACAGTAGGGTATACACAAGACAGTATGTATAGTAGAGCAAACGTGATATAAGTATGTACAAGGAGGATTCATAGGGTGAGAAGTTTTCGCTGAAATGAGGGCAGAGAATGGGAGCCAGCAAAGAATCGGGGAAAAGTCAGCTGAATCCAATCAAGTATGAATAGGCATAAGGAAAGTCGTTGTATTGCAAGCTATTTAAAAGTGACAGGGTAAACATTAGACGCGTTTTTACCTGTTTTCTCTTTTGAAACTATGGCCAGTGACATAACTGAAAGTTTTTAGTTCACATTCATCATGATGCCGTAGTTCATAGTTAAGACCCTTGATCTTTGGGCATAAATGGCAAGACCTGAGCCAAAGACACCTGAGTTCAAGATAGTTATCAGTATTATATCCATCATTCACACACCAGATACACTGACGCCTAACATGTATGTTGAAGAAATTGATTAAATATTATATAAATAATTTTATATTTTAAATAAAAGAGATTTCGTTTTATATATTCTAACTTTTTCTCCTCTGAGCTGTCATGTCATTAAATACACTGGTAAGTATGATTTCATGATCCAAATATTTTGTGCCCTATAGCTTATTCTTAAGTCAAGGGCATAAATTTAGTTCTCTGAAATTTAGTTCTCTGAAAATTATTTCAAATATTTAGATTCTGAGTTCATAAAGCTTAAAAAAAAAGAACAAGCATCTGTTGTTCTGTCTGTCTCTCAGATATTCGCTGCAGTCCGCAATACTTTAGAATGCTCTCCCTGAGAGCTAAATGTGGCTCTGTCAATCACAGGGACAGGCATACCATTAAGTGTCCCTCAGTGATGAGACCTGCTCAGTAATGCAGAAAGCAAAAGAAAAAGGCTAAACACGGACCTGAATTGTTATAGCCAAGCTCTCCAAAAGCAACAGACCCTGATCCAGGTCACCAACACAAAGTGAAACTTTGGAAATTAACTGTGACTTAGAGTGAGGAGGGAAAGTGAAAAGCCGAGGTACAGTGATCTGGTACCCCTTTCACTGCACGGAACGGTAGTTCCCTAAATGCCAAGCATCATAAAGCTGTGCTTCCAAAGACTGCTCGTAATAAAAAGGAAACATTTCCCCCCAGTGAGGGAGAAGAAGGAACACTTAGGACTCTGTGACCTCAGCATCAAGTATCTCAGAGTGGCTGGTTTTCATTGAGGCCAAGTATTTAGCCATCTACAATATTTTTTTAAAGGAATTAATTTTTTTAAGAGGTCATCCTGGGAAGTTCTTGAGCTTAAAAATACTGCCTTTCAACAAAAGAAGCATACATACTTTGGTATTTTGGTAGCAAAACTAGGGAGGCAGCCCAAATAGACTTATTGTTAAATCTCAGGGACTGCCTTCCAAGTCACATGTGAAATCTCATTGACTGTGCTCATCTCTCTTCCCGCCACTAAGTAGATCCATGACATCTGACAATTTGTATTTTTTTTCTGTATTCTCATTAAGCAATGCCTTACTATCCTATTTATTTTTTTATTAATTTATTGTTTGTTTGTTACAATTTATTCACTTATATCCCAGCTGTAGCCACCTCCATCATCCCCTCCCACTCACACTCTCCTCCCTCTTCTCCTTCCATGATCCTCCCCCAGTCCACTGAGAAGGGAGTTCCACCTCCCTTTCCCTCTGACCCTACCCTATCAGGTCTCATCAGGACTGGCTGCTTTGTCTTGCTCTGTGGCCTGATAAGGCTGCTCCCCCCTCAGGTGGAGGTGATCAAAGAGCCAGCCACTGAGTTCATGTCAGAGATAGCCCCTGTTCCCATTATGAGGGAACTACATAGCAGAGACAGTCCGTCTTCCCATTACTAGGGAACCCACTTGGACACTGAGCTGCCATGGGCTGCATCTGTGCAGGTGTTCTAGGTTATCTCCATGAATAGTCCTTCGTTGGAGTATCAGCCCCAGAAAAGACAACCTGGGTCGAGATTTCTGGTTGTGTTGCTCTCCTTGTGAAGCTCCTGACCCTTCCAGGTCTTTCTATCTCCCCCTTCTTTCATAAGATTCCCTGCACTCTGCCCAAACTTTGGCTATGAGTTTCAGTATCTTCTTTGATACCCTGCTTGGTAGAATAGTTCAGAGCCCCTCTGTGATAGGCTCCTGTCCTTTTTCCTGTGTTCTCCCTCTTCTTATATCCCTCCCGTTTGCCTTTCTGAATGAGCATTGATCGTCTTACCCAGGATCCTCCTTCTTGTTTAGCTTACTTAGGTATACAGACTTTAGTATGTTTATCCTATACATATGTCTAAAACAGAGAGAAAAATCAGTCTCATTGAAATCAGTGACAAGGCAAGGCTGCCTCCTCTCTCCATATCTCCTCAACATAGTATTTGAAGTCCTAGATACACCAATAAGACAACTAAAGGCAAGCATGGAGATACAAATTGGAGAGGAAGAAGTCAAAGTATCACTATTTACAGATGATATGATAGTATACACGAGTGACCTCAAAAATTCAACTAGAGAACTCCTTCCACTGATAAACACCTTCAGCAAAGTGGCTGGATACAAAATTAACTCAAAAAATTCATTGGTGCTCCTGTATACAAAAGACTGAGAAAGAAATTAGGAAAACTACATCCTTCATAGTAGCCACAAATAAAATAAAGTACCTTAGTGTGACTCTAACCAAGCAAGTGGAAGACCTGTTTGAAAAAAACTTCAAGTCTCTCAAGAAAGAAATTGAAGAAGATATCAGAAGATGGAAAGATCTCCCATGCTTATTTATTTTTAAGGTATTCTATCTTTCTTTTCCCCCCTCCTTTTTACATTTATTCAATTCAATTAAATTTCCTTTTGGGGATGATTTACTCCTGGCTCTAGGCCCTGTTTTAAGGCTACAGACAGTGTCTCCGATACTGACTTGTATATGGCATCATATATTCTCATCCTTTCAGTGTTAATTTATCTTCCTGTAAGGAAAGCAACTTCCTCTCTGCGACTGTATCTATAAACCCATTCTGCTTCCAGACCTGATTTCTATTAGATCTCATTTTTGTTAATGTGACAAAAACAATTCATGGGTTGAGAGGTTTCTTTTGGCCCACTGCTGGAAGGGCATAGTCCATGGTGGTAAGAAAGACACATGACAGCAGAGGAGGGCTGAGGCAGCTGATGACATGACATCTGTAGTCAGGAAGCAGAGAGAGAGGAATTCTGGTTCCTGGCTCACTTATTCCTTCCAGGCCCCCAGGCCATAAGTCAATGCCACCTGCATTCAGGACAGCTCTTCTCTCCTCAGTCAAACCTATTTGAAAACTCCCTTAAATAGCCAGACATGTGTTCTCATGGCTATTTTTAAATCCAATCGATTTGATAATGACATTTGCTCATATCTTGACACTGCTGAACCCCATTTTCAGAGAGAGTATAAATAAGAAGACACTACTAACCTCTCCAACGTGATGGGTCCTCAGCAAATGCTATAGGGAATCATTATCATTCACCACATGAGAGAAAGGGAAAGATGGCTCCACATGAACCAGAGCATTCAGAGAAGTCAGTGAAAGCTGAAGCTGTGCCCAGTTCTACAGGCTGCTTTTCCATAATTCTTTCTAGACGTTCAGGTTCCCTGGGCTCACCGCACGTGGGTTGCTGCCTTCTTGATCCCTCTGCCATTAACACACTTCATCTCCGATATATGCTCCTGATTTATTTTTTTTTTATTTTAACCCTTTAATTTTCCCAGTAGAAATACATCCAAGTGCTACAACTACTTCTTAAAGTCCATTTTGTTTCTATTAATCCAGGGCAGCTTTACATTACTTTGTGTTCAATTCTTACTTTAAGCAGGTCTGTGTTTGTTGCATTTCAAGTCCTTTTTTGAAGGCATAAAAACCTGTTCTCATTCTCTTTTCCCATATGAGATCTTTCATAGAAGGAAATATTTCTTAGACTTTCTGAAATGTATCATCTTAAAAGTGTCTCAGTTGGTTGTCTTCTGTCACTATTGACAATAATATAATTATTTCATTTTTCTTTCTATATTCAATATAAATCCATGGTGTCTAGCTATATTTAAGCCTTGTGTGTTTCTACATGTCTCCATTCTATTTGTTTTTCTTTATTCCTCAGTGATTACCAAGTGCTTTGTTGTCATTAAACACACACACACACACACACACACACACACACACACTTCATTCAGGTAGCAGCACTCTTGGATCTTCCTTAAAACTCAGGTTTTAAAAGTTTGTCCATCAACTTAAGACATGAGAAGGACATGGAGTTTACTCTAAGACATCAAGGGAACTTGTGATAAAATGCCGACCTAAGAGAAAAAGAAATGAACGTGTAACTCGAAGTGCCTTGATTTGGCCTTCTAGTTGACAGACCCCAAAATTCAGCTTCCCGATAGTTACAGTGTTTGAATTCTCTCTCAACCTGTCCTGATTTAACATCATGTTAAATGGTCAGGTAGATACTCTTTGCTAGTATTATTCAGATACATGGTACCTTCGATTCTCTAGACAGTGGACAAAGGGAATAAAAAACCGCCTTAAACTTATTACATACGTCACATGATTCTGGGCCCTTATATTTTTTCTTATTAAAAAGTTGTCCATTTTATCCCATTTTACTTCTATTTAAAACTGTATCAAACCATTCTATTATAGTGTTGTTTAATATATAAATTGAATTGCTATAATAAAACAAAGTGTTGCTTTAAATCAAATGTAAACATAAGGGGCTAGAGAGATGGCTGAGTGGCTAAGAGCACTTATGGCTTTTGCAGAAGACCTGGGTTTGGTTCTGAGCGATCCATATCAGATGACTCACAGTTGCCTATAGTTCTTGTTCCTGGCTATCTGTAGCCTTCTGGCCTCTGGGCACTTTACACACACTGCATATAAATGCATGGAGTCGCACACATACATGTAAATAATTTTTTAAAATTTAATTCAAAAAATATAGAACATAAATAAAAGTGTATCCATTGTCTTCTTTGCTGGTATAGTGCAACTAAACTGTGGCTTTAGATTTAGAAAATGCCGTCATTTGTTCCTAGGTGACACACAGCACTTTCCATTGTCACTATAACGAACAAACATTTGTTGGGGAGGCAGGAAAATGGAGGAAATGAGCAGCGAGTGAGCAGTGGAGAGGGTGGAGCTGGAGACACTGGCAGTGATCCATTAGAGAGAAGCCTGTGGTGGACAGGAAAACATGTTGTTGCTAGTAGGGCCAACAGAATGGTATGCAGCAGCCTGGAGACTGTACTCTGACTCAGCCCTGAACACAGGGCTCAGGCCTCACAATCCCCTTGGTTCTGAGCAATGAAATGGTGGCCATGATGAAGAACAGATCATTTTCTGGATTGACGCTTCTTACAAGACCTCTTTCGTGCTGTGGTGTCTAGGGAGGCCACTTTGGTATCGTGGTCCTCTGCCACAGGTCCTGTTGAAGCCCAAGGTTCACGTGAATGCCTGCTGTTCTAAGGCAGCAGGGAGCTGTGTGGATGTCGCTGGCATAAGGTACCACCAAAGGCCTTAAGGATGTCCTTGGTCTGGGCCACTCCTGAGGCCATGCTGATGTCAGAGTCCCTGCTTCCAAAGGGAGCCATCCTGCTTGAGTGGCCTCTGCTGCCACCTAAGGCCACTCTGGATCTGTGGTCCTACTGCAGCTGTGTTGGTGTCCATGTTCTGTACTGCCACCAGAGACCATGCTGAGGTCTATGGCACACGCAGACCATGTGTATGGCTGTGGTCTATGTTGTCTTCAGAAACCATGTGGAAGTCCATGACCCACGCTCCTGCTGGTTGTAAAGGGCAGGAAAGCTTCTGCTGCAGTGGTATCGATAATTGTACAATCACATTTGAGAAAGAGGGACACAGAAGGCTTCTGTGACAACCCTCCTACCCCTACTCCACCCCCACCCCTAAGGTAACAGAATAGACAGGAAGCCACCAATGAGAACTCTGAAAGTTGTGATGAGGATGCTGAAGTGTGGCTCTCCACAGCTAATGACTTCTGGAGAGGGTGCAGGTGGGGAAGAATTCAGTTTACTTTAAGAGACTGGCCCCTGGGGAGTTTGACCATGATCCAGTGGGTATATGGGCAACATAAACTGGATTTGTTGGGTTATTTGTTTGTTTGTTTGTTATTTTTTGTTTTGTTTTCTTTTGGGGGGAGTGGGTCACAATGATGGTGGGGCAGACATGGGAGGGCTAGAAAAAGTGTGCTTGGGGCTCATGGGGTGAAACTCCCAAATAATCAATAAAAATATATATAATAAAAATATAATAAAATTCAGAGTTGATTTCAGTGCAGTTCTGCTCTCTACCTCATGGATAATTTTATAATTTTTAATATTAGCAACTGTGTTCTGAGTAATTGTTATATAATCACTTTATTCCCACCCCTCCTAAATCGTCTTTGATTGTCATGCTGAACTACCACTCTACTCCCTTTTGTAAAAGAACATCACCAGTGTCACCCTTAACATGATCTTCTCGATGCAATAAAGGTGGTCAGTCTAATTAACCTCCAAAAAGAATAGTTCATTCCCAGCCCACATCATCAGAAGCTCAGATTGAGCATGTAGTGATGGGCAAACAATATACATTATCCATTCTAGGGAGAGAACAAAATGTATGCGGCCTGGCAGAGAAATTTGGGTAACCCATTAACACCTACTGTTGCCACCAAAGGCTTACCTTAAGAAGGTAGTAACATATATTTTATGTGAATTTACTTCTGCAACCTGAGCATGACAATAAAGTGAGGCTTGTGGGAAAGTAGCCTAATGCATGGAAGTGATAATGCATGTTTTACATAGACCCACCGTTGTACAAGAGTCCCTCTGTGCTCACCCAAAAGAGTGGAATTTTCTTTCCATTTCAAAGTTTTCTCCCGTAATTAGCAGTGAATTGTTAATTCTCTTCTCTTCCTGTTCTGTTGAAAAACGGAGAGATCCAAATTGCTTGCTTAATGTATGTTTTTAAAACATCCTCAAAATAGACTTCTTATATTTCTTGAACACTATATACGTAAACTAGATACCTAGTGTCAGTGCATGAGAGGCAATATTTGGGGGAAACATGAATTATGTTTATCAACTCTATCCCATTAAGAAGAAAACAATGAAGGCTATTGTAAAGACCTCTCTATAGCTAGTCATCTATCTACACCATTAAATATAGAAGGAACAACATATTGAGTATTAGTATGCTTTAACTAATTTTCTCTCACTAATTGAACATAATTCATGCCCTTTAACCCCACAATCTACATGTAAGTAACAAAATCCCATTGTAGTTAGAGCCCAGGATTTATTTGCCTAGTTGCTGTGACTTAGCAGCAAAGCGACTTTAGGAAGGAAAGGACAATTTAACCAAGCATCCAGGCCAACAATACAAGAAATCATGATGGAGGCAGTTTGCACTAGTTGGCCACATTGTATCCCCAGGAAGAAGCCAGCAAGCAATGCGGTTGCTCAGTTTGCTTTCTCTTTTTTAATCAGTCAAGGACAAGGTGCTGCCCACAGTTAAAGCCGGTCTTCCCAAATCAGTTCATCTAAAGCTAAAGAACTCCTCACAAGCATGCCCAGACCCTACCCTAGCCAAGTTAGTGGCTTATAAGTCTGCCCAGAGACTTGCCTCTTAGGTGATTTTAAGTCCTGTCAGGGTAAAAATCAGTATTAGTCATCACAGATAGTTACAGTATCTGTTTTCATTCATTTTAAATCCATTTTCTGTTGGGTGCACAGTATTTTCTTTATCTGTATTACGCTAGGTGCAGTGCAAGAAATTTAACATAAAAGGATTGGTGGTGAGGGATCGCCATGTTGGTTTTGCAGTCTGATGATGAGAAAACCATCTGTTTTGATCTTTTCCCATGAAACTAAACCAATTAATGCCTAAAAACATCTAGAAAGCCCAAGGTGAAGACTAAATGAATTTAGAGCAAGTATACTTTTATAATTTTTGCATAGTTACATTACTGTAATAGAATACCCGAGATAATCAACCTTAAAGGAGGCAATATTTAGTTTGGTTTATAGTCACAGAGTCAAAGTCCCTAGCCGGTGGTGAGAAGACACACTGCTCACAGCAGAGGAAGTTTCCTGCCTCATGGCAGCCAGGGTACAGTGAAAAGAAAGCAAGTGGAAGTGACTGAGAGACTACAGTGCTTTGAGGACTCTCCTCCAATGCCCTCTGTTCTCTCACTGTCCTCAACCTTATAATAGTTTTACTATTTTTCAACAGCACAAAATTGAACACCAAGCCACTGAATCATGGGCCTTTGAGGAATACACTATAACCAAACTTTAGCAATACTTACTAACTTCCCCTTGGCTTTAGAGCACCACTCTAGGTATCGGAAAAGAACATGTATGCAAAAGCAATAAAATTGTTATGGTAGTAGTAAGGAGAAGTGACATTAGGAGTATTTTGGCATGAGCAGATATCCATTGTTCTAGAGAGAGCCTAAATGGGAACACTGTGCTCTCATTTCAGAGGAAAATTCAAGATAGGATAGTTTTCCTCTGTAGGAACCAAACTAATAGGCTCCACACCAGCTTTTCAAGAGAGTTTGCCTGCAAAAATTAATTAGGAGGCTCAAAGTGAATTTTTCTCCAAGTGAGGTCCTGCGATCTGTGAGGCCCAAGAGTCTATGCCTGTGGCACAATTAGTCTTTCTTCCCACAGCGAATTCCAAGAAAGAAAGGAAAGGCCATCAATACTAGGCTGGCCTCGGATTCACTTTTCAGTGAGATGGATGTTTTTGTGGCTTGCTTCTCAGTTCTTCTTGAGAAAAGACCTAGGCTTCGACATCTCAGACTGTCATCTAGCATTCGAGAAGACACACGAATTATATATAAATAGTAAAAATACTTCTACATAATTCTTTTTTTTTCCTCATTTGGTCTACATCCCAAGAGGTTCCAAGTCTAGGCCTCCAGTATTAATTTTCCGTAAAGATTAATAAATTATGTGTCCCAGTTTTATAGAGTATACATAAGTGGATGATAGATAAATAGATAGATAGCTAGATATATACATACATAGATAGATACATAGATACATAGATAAATGATAGATAGACAGACAGATAGATAAAGTAGGTAGATGATAGACATACATAGAGATAGACACACATACACATATAATGAACATTATCTAAACTCTGAAAATCTATAATTCTTTACTGATAGAGAGCAAGTGTTTATTTACTAATGCATTATTCTTTAGCTTTGACTTATTTGAATTAAGAAGATTATGCAGGCACTGTAATAATGTATTAAATCATGACTGTTCTATGTCTGCACTTGGTTTCTGAAATTGTTCCCTTGTAAATATTGACCATCATCTTAACTACCGTGGAATTTTGCTGCTATTAACTTCCTGACTTGGCTGCACTGTATCACCTCTGCCTGAGTCATCTCCTACTTCAATCAGATTTATTAACCACGTGTAGTGGTGCGCTATACATCAGGTCTGTCTCAAAGAGCAACAGCCAAGATGACGGAGGGTTCCTTTGCTTTTAAGTCCCCAGTTGTTGCTCTGGCAAGCAATAACTATATATGCCCACCTTCATTTTTGCTATGAAAAAGACAATCCAGTACAAAACTCAATTTAGAGAAAATTATGACCTGAGATATCTCTTTGGGAAAAAATGCTATACTTTAATTTGATAGGGCAATATAGCTGAAAGGATTTTGCAGTAACTTGTAACAGGCATAGTGAAATGATTTTATGAAATGCAGAGCCCTGTAAAAAAAAAAAAAAAGCCAGAATGCTAAAGGGGAGCCAGCAGAGTTTATATACAAATATATTATAAAGATATACGTATCATTTGAATTCTATACATCAACAGACATGTATAATACAGAGAATGTGAGTGTAGTGTAATCTTTAATGTAATAACTTGAATGCCTTAACTCTAGTCCTCAATCTCCCACATCCACAAGTGGCACACATTTGTATTCTCTGGTTTCTATCTCCAAGGAAAAGGAGGTATGGAAAACAGTTCTTGTGTTTCTCTGTAAGTTTCTATAGTAAAAAGTCTTTCCATACATTACCTTATTTAAGCCTCCTAAACAAAGAGACACATTAGAATCCCCCTCCTAAAAATAATTAAATGTATCTCTGTAAGTTTAAAAGAACTGACACAGAGCTTCACTAAGTAAAAGCTTTGGGCATCAACTCAGAACCTTTTCCTGTTGTTATTGTCCTGACTTTTTAGCTTGATCATTTGAAAAAGTCATATGTAACATGGCCCAAAATGGATAAAAAGTGAAAATTTTGCCTACTTCTATTCCTCTTCTAAATAATTTGCTTCTCCAGAGACAGACACAACCATCTTGTGCACTCTCTAACAGTATGGGAAGAGGATAGGGAGATGCTAAGTACATCAACAAGGAAAAAGACAATAGTCTGTATGAATTGTTGAAAGTGATTGCTTGATGCGCTTTGTAAGTTTGTTCTGTGCTTTGCCTGTAAGTTATTTCCAACATTCACTCTGCTGTTAACATTTCGTTCATTGGGAATCAGAGTATTGGAGAAGCAAAGGCTGACATACCACCATGAGTCTGAGCTCAGCCTGAGCTACATAGTGAGTTTCAAGACAGCTTGGGCTAAGAGGTTAAGCTCAGCCTCAAGCAAAACCGTTGTTTTTGTTATAATAAATAACTTACTCTATCGGTCACTTCACACATAACTGTAACTAGAACTATTTATTCCAGTGCCAAGCTTGGCGCCATACCACTGATAAGGAGGCTATCCTCCCCCGTCTCATTCATTGTGTTTATTTTATCATTTCCTAAAATGTAGCCCCTGTCCGCAGACTCGGCTCTTTCTTTGTGCCTTAGCTAGCCAGTCCCCCTACCGGTTGCAACATCCCATAATTACCTGGTTAGAGTTGCTTGGAAGGGAATCTGTTCATTTCAATTCTGACTCTTGTTTCTCATCTCTGATTAGTTCAAATCCCACTGCTATAGATAATATTTTGTTTTAATTAAAGTGTCTTTTGCTTGGTAAGATGTCTGAAGCATATCAATTAGCCAATTAGTTCTGATCAGTGAGATATTTTGGCTTCATGCTACCAGGGGATCAGCCATGCCTACAGCAGCCCATATCTCTGGTTTACAGGGGTTGAACCAATGCTGTGTCCTATGGGGGTCTGATTCCACAGGGTTATTGTGAGGACTCCGCGTACTTGTGAGTTCAGCGAATGTAAACTAGGACAACTTTCTACATACAAGACAGCATACCACAGTGATGCAGTGTGCAGATGCTGGGGCTGGCTCTAGGTCGTCTGCTCATCTCGGGGGCAGCTCATTCTCTGAGGACCTTGACAAAGTTCATTTCCTGACTTCTGTGTAGCTGGGAGATGGTAGGTGGTGTGTGTGTGTGTGTGTGTGTGTGTGTGTGTGTGTGTGTACGTGTGTGTGTGTGTACGCGCGCATCTAGAAGTATGTCTGCAAGAAGAAAGACTTCTTCAATCCTAGGATCCTAGGGCACAGGGCAAAATGTAATGAGTGACACACAGCTAGATTTCTGCTTCTGTCCTCACTCTGACATTCCCTTTGTAAAACCAGTGCACAGACCGATAGCATGATCTTCGTCATGCTTCAGATCATTACATATATTAGCTACCTCTAAGGTACTTAGCATTCACTCTGCCCACCACATAGAATGTCACTGCTAACTAGTAGCTATCATCCTACCCAGGCTTTTTCACAGTTCATTTCCCAGCCGGGTCTCCCCACACGCAGATCACAGTTCAGTGAAACTATGCAAAACAAAAGCGAAATAGAAAACTTCGTCTAGTACTTCTTTATGATAGTCAGCACCTGTTTTAATTAAGTACGAGTCCATTTATAGCTCGCATAATCTGGCTAGCTTATTACACTAGGCACATGGAAGTGTGTGTACAACACACATACAAACATACACACACACACACACACACACACAGTGTTTTCTCCTTGGAGGGTAAATTTGAATTGACCAAAAACTAATGTAAAGTAGCTCCTAAATTTCCAGTTTATGCTCACAGTCATGTACAAACTTGAAGGGAACACGGTAGCTGCCTTTTTTCAGAGAAACAAGACTAATGTTTGAGGTCCAGTTTAGTGCCATGGCAGCCTCAGAGTGAAAAGGGTATGTAAAGTCAAGGCTGTCTAAACAGCAGGTCAGGAAAGCTGTTCTTTAAGCTATGGTGCTGGAGTTAAACTAAAGGGCAAGGCAGACAGAGAAAAGAGTTCCTTATAGGTCAAGGCCTAGAGGTGCCAACCTTTGGAATGATTCCATTTAGCAGAGATGGAGGATGTGTGTAGAGTGAGTGGATGAGGGCACACCGGTCAAGGTAAATATTCAGAAATTAATCCCATCACTAAGACTGAACCATCTGATTCATTAGTCAAAGTTCACCTATTTAAACTGAGTCTTTGGGTGTGGGCCTAACTTTCAGGCCAGAGTGCACAGGCTAAGTCAGAGCAAAGAAAGGGTGAGCAACAGGCCACTCAAGAGGTGAGCAGCTAGGGTAATGGGTATTATGAATGAGGAAGCTGTGCAGTTTGCAGGTCTGACCGGATGCTAATGGCTAATGGCTGACGTTTTTAACTCTGAAAGTTAAGTGAGGGAATTATAACCAAGAAATAGCATCCATTTCATTCATTTTCTGCCTGCATTTAGGGTACTTTTGTGAAAGCTATTTGCTCTCTTGGGAGGAAAACTCTGTATTTCTCATGCCCTGGTGGTTTGGAAGATATCCCAGAGTCCCTATATTTACACATATTAACCTAAAAAATTTTTTCCATGATGCTGTCCAGTTTTTTCTTAATTACTTCTCATCTGGCCTATAGAGTGTCCAGTCAGTATTTGAAGCAGCAACTTGCATTGAGGCTAGCCTAAGGATTCCTCACAACAGAATGCCCTGTTAACTGTACATTGTTTAAGGGAGGGCGCTGTGCAGTTGAGATTCAGCGACTGGGGTCCCGGAAAGTGACACGAGCCCCCATATCATCCATGAGCCCATTATCATCCTGTCGCACATCACGATCCACACTCTAAGAAGCCTGCCCTAGTTTCCAAGGACTTCTGGTGACTGACCTACAGACACCTGGCTAGTGTCAGTACAAATTGGGTTAGCGAAACAGGACCATCTGTGTGTACACGGGAAGCTCAGATCTATTGGGTTTCACTGAAGTCACTGAAAAACTTCTTTTTCTTTTTCTTGAAAATGGATTCTTTCATACAATACATCCCAAATGCAATTTTCCCTCCCTCTACTACTCCCAGCTCCCACAACCCAGCCCTCACCCCCAGATCAACCCTCCTCTGTTTCCTCTTCAGAAAAGAGACAACAACCAAACACGACAAAATGAGATATAATAAGACAAGGCAAAAGCTCTCATATCGAAGCTCGACCCCTACTCCCACAGTTCGGAGTCTCACAAAACCACCAAGCTAGTGGCCACAAGCATATATGCAGAGGACCTAGCAAAGACTCACGCAGACCCCATGCTTGCTGCTCCAGTCTCTGTGAGCCCAAACGAGCCCTACTTAGTTGATCCTGTGGGCGTATCCTCCTGGTGTTCATCCCCTCTGACTTTACAGTCTTTCCTCTTTCTCTCTCTCTTTCTGTCTTCCATGAGATTCCCCCCTGAGCTCCAAGGGGAGGGACCCCATGGAGACCTCCAATTTGGACTCTCTGTCTCCCCATCTGCTGCCAGAGGAAGCCTCTCTGACGATGACAGATCAAGGCACTGATCTAAGAGAGCAGACTACTGTTAGGAGTTAGTTCATTGTTGTTTGTTTTGCGTTGTTTTCTTTGTTTAAATCAACCATGTTTGGTCCTAACAGAAGTCTCCAAGCTATCCGGTCTTTGCTTCCTGGCTATTCAGACAGTGTAGGACATAGGCTCCATCTCCTGGAGTGGGCTTCAAGTTAAATCAGACATTGTCTGGCCACACCCACAAATTCTGCGCCACCATTGCCCCAGAACATCTTGCAGACAGGACAGACTGTAAGTCAAAGGTTTTGTGGTTAGGTTGCTGTCCACATTTCTCTTCCCATACCAAAGAGACTAGACTGTAGGGGTGAAGGGTCCATGCAGACACCAGCTCGACCTCTCTACATTCAATGTGCTGTCAAAGGGGCCCTATTGTCAGTTTTCTTTAAAATTTTTTTCTTTTACAATTTATGCATTATATATCCCAGTTGTAGTCCCCTCCTTCATCTCCTCCTGGTTCCACTCTCCCTACCCTCCCTCTACCCCATTACCTTCTCCTAATCCACTGAAAAGGGGAGACCTCCTCCCATACCATCTGACCAAAGCTTAACAAGTCTCATCAGGGCTGCCTGAATCCTCCTCCTCTGTGGCCTGGCAAGACTGCCTCGCCAAGCAGAAGTGATCAAAGAGCAGACCACCAAGTTCATGACAGAGCCAGCCCCTGCTCCCCTTAAAGGAGACCCACATGGAGACTGAGCTGCCATGGACTACATCTGAGCAGGGGGTCTAGGTCCTCTCCATGTGTGGTCCTTGGTTACTACATCAGTCTCTGCAGAACCCCCTGGGCCCAGATTTTTTTTTCTTTTCTTTTCTTTCTTTTTGGTTTTTGATGGTCTCCTTGCAGAACTCTTGTCCCCTCCAGGTCCTTCTATCCCCTCCATTTTCCATAAGACTCCCTATATTCTGTCACCTTCTGTCCTAGTATCGTCTTGAATTGTTTAGAGATCTCTGCAAGGGCCCCTTGGCCAACAACTCAACCAAATGTAACTCCAGTCCCACCACTGCAAGCTTTGCCTAGCTATAAAAGATGGCCAATTTAGACTCTATAACCCCCATTTCTAGACATCCTCATTAGGATCACCCTCATTCATTCCAGGAAGTTTCCAGGTTTTCTAGTTTTCCACCCTACCCTCCAAATGGCCTCCACTTCCAGTTGTCCCTCCCAACACTCTCTTCCTTTTGTCTCTCCCCTCCCCATCTGATCCCTCCCACTCCCATCCTGACTTGTCCCCAGTCCACCCACAAAATCTCTTATACTCAGAAACTGGAAACTACTTAGATGCCCCTCAACAGAACAATGGATAGACAAAATCTGGTACATTTATAAGATGGAGTATTACTCATAAAGTAACTGTTGGAACTAGAAAATATCCCGAGTGAGGTAACCTAGACCCAGAAAGACCAATATGCTATGCATTTACTTATAAGTGGATATTGGCCATTAAGTAAACCAAGCTATAAACCGTAGAGATCCAGAAATATTGGTATAGATGAGAGCCATAATGGAGACACATCAATCTCCTGGTGGAAAAAAGAACTTTTTTTTGCTTGTAAAATGTGTTGTATTTCCTCAATGTTAACTGCTATTTTGAAAATACATGATGAATCATTTTTTTTCCAGCCAGAATTCTGAAACAAATAATATGAGGAAAAATTAACCAGAAGGGGAAACTTAGAACATATATATTATAAAAGTATTATCGTGTTTACAAAGTTATCTCTGAAGGTTGATCACATTAATAGTGCCAAACTGCTGAGAGAGTCAAACCCAAAGGCTGCCTCTTCTTCATCACCAAGCATTGGTGCCTTGGGAAGTGTGGTCACTTAAAAAAAAAAACCTCAAGAAAATACCATCTGTCTATTCAAGGTAATTCCTTCGTTTGAACATATTACTTCTGAAAATCATATTTTATTTTATGAAGCGTGTATTTGATTCAGGATGGAAAAATAGACCATACCCGTATATGAGCACCGTCACATGCATGTGTTTCTGAAACCTTTTGTGGAACTATAGAGATCTAGTTCAATTGATCAGCTTCCACTCCATCTCCACCACTGCTAAAAGGAAATAAATTGAATATGGCCTATAAAAAAGTACTGATGTACTTTCTGTGCTACTGATAATACAGTCTTCAGAGCATTTTAGAGCCATAGTTGTTCAAGCTCCCTAGATTTTCCTATCCCTTAGGTTGTAAAAACCTGGACATAGCTATAAGTGTGGAACAAATGTGAACAGGAAAGTTGACAGAAGTCCAAAGGGAGATGGGTCTCCAAAAAGTAAGGATTGATCAATGATGGCAATGAATTCAGTAGCCAGGATAGATATAAACTCAAAATTGCCCAATGAATTTTTTTCCTTTTATTAAAAATAGATTATTTTTCTCATACAGTATATTTTCCCTTCTCCTCCAGTTTTTTCCCACCTCTCCTCTCATCCAGGTCCACTGTCTCTGTCTCTTATTAGAAAAGAACAGGCTTCTAAGAGAAAAGGACCAAACACAGTAAGATAAAATATAATAAGATAAAACAAAAACCATCACATTGTACTTGGACAAGGCAGACCAACAGAGAAGCGAAAGAGTCCCAGGAGAAGGCACAGGAATCAAAGATGTACTCACTCACTCACTCACTCACTCACTCACTCACTCACTCACTCACTCACTCAGGAGTCCCATAAAAATACTAAACTGAAAGCAATGATGTACACGCAGAGGGCCTGATGCAGACCCCTGTAAGTCCTGTGATTGCCACTTCAGTCTCTGAACTCGAATGAGCCTTGCTCAGTTGATTCAGAAGACCTTGTTCTCCTGGTGGCCTCCATCTCCTCTGGCTTTTAAGGTCTTTTTGCCCTCTCTTCTGCAGGTTTGCCTGAGCTCTGAGGAGGGGGATTTGATGGAGACATCCTGTTTAAAGCTATGTTCCAAAGTCTGTCTGTACATCTTTCCCTCCCTGGCCATTACTCTGCCCCACTCTTTCTGCATAATGTCTGGCTGTTACCCATTGAATTTTGTAAGAAGGGAGTTATCAGCAAATCTGGCATAAAAGAATCCATGAAGTGGGGAGGATATATCAAAATTGGTGGACATACAAGTGGCAAGATTTTCAAGGAGGGCCTGTTGGTAATTCAGACAAAGAAAGCATTTCTGACACCCTCTCTCTCCAAATGATAATGTCAGTGGTGGTAATCATGATATTACACATTTCTTGAGCACCTCTTGTGTATCAGACAGTTATAAGCAGTTTACATATGTTATCATTTTTTTGCCTGTAGATAGACCAGTCACTGATAGGTTAACTCCCTCTGGCTCATATCTCCCTGGTCAGTTCCTGTCTGCCTTCCTCTATCCTATTATCTCTAGCAAATGTTTGTTCAGTTCTTCTTGGATATATGCAAGAAATAAAACACTGACTGAAAAACTACTTAGTATGTACAATAGACATTGCCAATAATAGTGATCTTTATTCTTCTTGGTTCCCTGAACGAAGGCTTTGTTTACTTCTGGTCTCTCTAGGCTATCACATTCTCAATATCACACCAGCTCTCTTTGGCAGAGGGAATTTCCCAGAATACATTTCTTCTTTGCTCTTCCTCCTCAGATGCCAGGATCTTGCATAATAGCATTTACTCCCACATGTTTAATTTGTTGTGCAGGCTGCACCATTGACACATATTTTCATTTCTCCACAAAGGCTACTGTGCTGAATGTATGAGCCTCGAAGTCGCTGATTAGAAAATGGGCAAACAAACCTTTTTGCAACAATTGCCCCCTGTATTACTTCTCACATTCCACTTCCTTAAATACTGCCAACCTTTATCTGTGAAACCTGAAGGCTTCTCGTCTTCTCGGCCCAAGATTTTACCTGTGTTTGTCATTTCTGTAACAAACAGCACTCAGCAGACACTGGAATGTTGCAGAAAGCCTCCTTGTTTCCTCTACTACTTTCGGGATGCAACATTCTTACTTATAATCCACCAAGGGTCTCAATGCGTCTCTTGTTGCATTGGGGCTGTGTTTATGTATCCGTGTGTCTGTGCACCTTCTGTGTGGTGGGAGGTCAGTGTTGGCCTGTCATCCTCCATCATTTTCTACATTTTTGGCAAAGAGTCTTTCATTGAACCTGGACCGATTCAGTCAAGCGGGCTGACCAGTAGGTTCCTGGTGTCCACCTGTCTTATCCCATGGTTCAGGAATTATAGGCATTCACCACCACACCCAACTTTTAGTGGGTGCAGGAGATCTCAGATCTTCATATTTGTGGAGGACTCGACTGTCATACCCTCCCAGACCTTCACCTTATCTCTTTAGAAATAACCTTTGTTTCAAGGCAAACTAGGGGTGCAGAGTCTTCCAGGAAAATTACGACGAGACCCATTCTTTTTTTTTTTTTTAATAAGCAGCCCCTTCACTCTAGCCACAGCCCTCTGGAGGCCCCTGCTCTTTAGAGACTGCGTCTCTGGATTCAGATCTACAGGTGTCTCAGTTTTTCAAACCTTTAAGAAAGTTGCAGCCAAGCATCATTTTGTGTGCTAACTGAATACTATGTGTCCACGGGTCTTTGAAATTCTGCCATGCAGACATCAAAGACGACATGTTCAGGGACCGTGCTGGTTTGTCAGGGCAGGAGGCCTTCTCCCTTGTCTCTGCCTGCTGTGGCCTTGAACATGCCTACAGGCAGCAGTTTTACAGTTTTAAGCTTTGCTCAGGAGAATATTAAAGATTCATTTATTGTGAAAATTGGCAAAGGCTTTTAAATTATAGTTTAAGGAAAGCTTTGTGAAACCATGCCTATTAAGTTTCCTCTGCTAAGTCAGAAGCTGACATCAGAGACTTACTCTGCATATTTGATAAAAGGTAACAATGCTAATTGACCTAGCGCAGTCTGTGTAGCTATGGCACCATTTTAACTCTTAAAATCCCTTGAGGATTTTTATTTTTCTCATCATTACTGCTGATGTCACATTATAAAGTCCCCATTTCCAGGGTTGCCTAGATCTAGAGGACACAGGTTGATTTCAAGTGGAATTATAGTTTCCATTTTTTAAAAAAAATTTCATGCTTTTACCCTTCCTTTTGATTTCAAAGCATTGTCAATCTCTTGCCTCTTAGGGTTTCTATAACTGTTTGTGTCTCAGAGAGAGACTGAGACAGAGAGAGAGAGAGAGACATAGAACAATAGTGCAACACTGAAGTGTAAGTACAAAGGTCTGAAGATACATTCAGGAGCTGTTTCTTTCCTCCATCTTATTCAGTCAGGGTCTCTCCTGTTGTTTTGGTGTCTGCATGGCATACTCCAGGCTTGATGTCTTTCAAGCATCTGTCCAGTCCCTCTCTACCTGCCTCTGATCAGGGCTCAGAGATTAAAGATGCAAGCTAGCTAGTGTGCCTGGCATTTCTAATGTGGGTTAAGGGAACTGGATTCAGGTCTTCTGGCTGGTGCTGCAAGCACTTTTTCCTGTTGAGGAAGTTCCCCAGCCTTGTCCACAGCTTGACTTTTGGTGATAGTTTTCGTCAGAAAAAAAATATGGTATTCTTCCTGCATCTATAGCAAAATGAGTTAAGACCCAAGAGACGAGTTTAAGGCAAGGTAAAGATGCAATCTCTGTAAGTCTTGCGGAGAGTAGACACGTGTGCATCATTTCAATTCTCCAAGCCTGAGTTTTAGACAAGAATGTACCGTGAACACTACACCCACATGGAGTCACACATTAGACTCCACCCATCTCTAGTCATACAAATAAATCTCCCAAGCCAAGTGATTCAGTTATTCTGTGAAGCTTGAACCACAAGATTTTTTTTTTTTTTTGCCTTTGAAAATGTTAATCAAAAGTGATTTAGGATCGAACTCATACCACACCTTACACTAAAAATATCCATTTTTACCTTATACTCACTTTTGTTCTGTGTGTTTTTTGGTAGGACCCTCCTCAGTGGTACTGCCAAAGTTTCAGGCCCAAAGCCATGTAGGCTTTGCTTCAGGATAGACTGGAACCAAAAAACTGGCGAACATTAAACTCACTCATGCAGAACTTAATGTTACACAAAAAAACAGAGGTGCAGAAAAACTGAATGCATCTCGTTCTTCCCAACTAAGGTCAACAGGAATGCAAACGCACACACAGGCACACATGGGAACACGCACGCTGCACACACACTTCATACAATGCTTAAGATGCGATTCTTTTTTTCATTTTATTTTATTAATTACACTTTATTCATTTTATATCCCCCCAAAGCCCTCTCTCCTCCCCTGCCAATCCCACCCTCTCTCCTCCCTCTGCATGCATGCCACTCCCAAGTCCACTGATAGGGGAGGTTCTCCTCTCCTTTCTGATCTTAGTCCATCAGTTTACATCAAAAGTGGCTGCATTGTCCTCTACTATGGCCTGGTAAGGCTGCTTCCCCCTCAGGGGGAGGTGATCAAAGAGCAGGCCAATCAGATTGTGTCAGAGGCAGTCCCTCTTCCCATTACTATGGAACTCACTTGGACACTCAACTGCCATGGGCTACATCTGTGCAGGGGTTCTGGGTTATCTCCATGAATAGTCCTTGGTTGGAGTATGAGTCTCTGGGAAGTTCCCTGTGTTCAAATTTTCTTGCTCTGTTGCTCTCCTTGTGGAGACCCTGTCCTCTCCAGCTCTTACTATTTCCCACTTCTTACATAAAATTCCACTGGGCTCTCTTGCTTCTATGGTGTTTGTCTGGGAGTTTTTGGGGGGTGGGTTCCATTCCTCTTCACCATCACAGTGACCTGCCAGTGACTTTGAGAAAGGCTGTCCAGTGCAGGTCAGAGTGAGACCAGTTCTTGGGGAGCGGGTACTTGATTCTACCGAATGTGGCCCAGGCATTCGTGTTGATGATGGTCCTCGGGTAAGAAGTGATACTTGTTGCTGAATGGGTCTACATTTCAGGACCACCACGACTCCTTCCCTGTGGGCCACCGGCTCCATTCCCATGGTCTTGTCAGTGGGAAGGAGTTGCAAGTCATCAGGTGATCGGGCTTGGAAGCTGTGCATGGCTTATTACCCTAGATCAGGAAGCTGGAGCAGTTCTGCACCACCAGCCTTGCAAATGCACAGACATGCAGTGGCTCCTGGCACTACAGTAGCTGGAGCCCTATATCTCTTCATCTTTACTCTTGAATGTGTCCTCATCTATTCAGGTCGGTTTCTAACCAAAACGTAAGCCAGCAAGGAAACAAATCCTTCCTTAGTGTGACTTCATTTACAGAATCGTTCAGTGTTAGAAATATTTTAACTGGGCTGGACAGACGGCTCAGTTATAAGAGCACCTACTGGTGATGCAGACAATCCTGGTTTGGTTTCAGCACCAACATCCCACAGCTCAAAAAGCTCTGCAAATCTAGTTCCAGTGAGTCTCACACCCTCTGCCCTCTGTGAGCTTCTACACACACACACACACACACACACACACACACACACACACACACACAGAGAGAGAGAGAGAGAGAGAGAGAGAGAGAGAGAGCACATAAGCTCATTCACACACGAAAACTTTTAAATTTTTTTTTGAAAAATAAATATTTTTATTTTTCAAAAACAGGTAATACATTTACCTCCTAGCAACAATTAGGTACTCATGTATGTATAGAAGGCAGAAATGATAAATAATTTGAGTGGACACATAAAGTGACATGCATGAAGAAAGATGAGTGAAAAGATGGGAACAAAAACAGTGAGAGATGGGTGGAAAAGCAGTCGGTCAGGAAAGGGAATGACAAGGCAAGAAAAGCTAAGATCTAGAAACCAAGGAGTAGTGCCTATGCCTAGTGCTGGTAATTTAAATGCCATTTTGTCTCGACTCTGTGAACAGCGTAAGAACACCTCAAGTCAGAATTTCCAAACAACACGCTTTGAAGTGAGGAAATGAGGCTGTAAATCAGTACCTTCGTTTTACCACGGTGAAATCAGCGTGCTCTTAGAAGCAGAATTCGTTGCCAACTGCTGAAACTAGACAGGCAATTTAAATGAATTTTAAAATACATTTGTTTTTCTTAACATGTGTACATCTGTGTGTGTGTGTGTGTGTGTGTGTGTGCGTGTGTGTGTTGGAGCTCTCACATTTGTGTACGTGACCAAGGAAGCCAAAGGCACCAGATGTCCCTGAGGAACTAGAGATATAAGTGCTGTGAGCCGCCTGATGTGGGTGCTGGGAATCGAACTCGGTCCTCTAGAAAAGCAATATGTACCTCTTAACCACTAAGCCATCTTTAGCCCCAGATAGGAACTTGCTCTGTTGGTTTACATACAGACATTTTCTTGCACAGGCAAGAGACACAGACAAATCTTACTGCAACCAAACCAAACTTCATATGCTAGATTGTCGTCTAAAAGCTTCACTGTCATTCATTTAAAAATGAGCATAATTATGTGATATCAAAGTAGAGGGAAGAGCGAAAGCCAGCTTTCACGGGGCTTAACTATTAAATGGTTATTTTATGTTGTCTCTGTGGAGAGCATTAGAGAGAACTTTGGTAAAAATCAGGTGCCCTGGGGAGCAGTCCAATAGATGTCCAGGAGGGAAAAGTAATTCAGAATGTGTGAAATCTGCCTACAGTCATTGTTTCTGCATTTGTCTCAGTGGCTGAGGCTGCTCTAATATCACTTGGCTGGGATGTACGTTTATCTTGTCAATGTAGAGAAACATAAAACATTCACATTTTCAAAATCTAAAGGTCACACCAAATGGCTTGAGGAATTTAAGAGCACTAGAATGCATTTGCCTATTCATTGAAATATTACCTTTAGAATAATTGCATAGAGTAAGACTGAGAACACTTTAGAAAGAAAAATCACACAAATGAAAATAAAGTATTTAATTAAGTTTTATGGGACTCAGTGATGAGTTAATTAAAGTAATCTTTATCTTTACTGTACACCATGCACCCTTAATAGGGAAATGGACTAGTGTTAAATTTGTGAATTTGTCCCAGGCCAGTGTATTTTCTAAAACTTGTAAGGATGAAGTAGTGGATAATACCTTTGCTCTTAAGGAGTATAATATATCTTGCCCTTCTATTTATAATTTATCTATTTATGTTTCTGTGAGGCTTGAATTTTAGGGTCCTAGAAGATGTGACTAAAGAGTGAAGGAACCTGTCACCTTGCAAATCCAACTCTTTGTCTCTTTGCACACCAAGGCTTCTGCAAAGTACATCTAGGTAGCAAAAAGACAGGGTTCTGCCTTGAATGGTTTGCCCTGCTTCTAGCTAGTGTCATACTTAATGCAGTGTTTGTATTGGTCAAATTCAAATTGTTTTGCCACATTGAAATGGTTTTAATTATTAATCAGACATGCATTTTTAAAAAATATCAAATTGACAAAATTGTTTATTGAAATATAGAAATACATTGATTGTTATTTCACTGTTTAAAGATTCAAAAGCACTTTGTCGCTGTTTTACCAGACCGGGTATATCCCAGTACTTTGTTGAGAGCTTCTGACTGAAAGATGTACTTGAATTTGTAGATTTTTCACCTTCTGAATACGAACCAGAAAGAAATAACAAGTCATTGACTAGCAGGAGTGTTTTCTACTTCTCAAAAGAAACAAACAAACAAACAAAACAAACAAATAAAAAAAACAATGCTGACAAACAACAGATTGCTCGTTGGAGGCTGTAAACAAAACTATGTATGTTCTGATTAGGAGACAGACTTTTTACCAATTTTCTTGTTACTTGGGAAGCCATAAGATAGAAATGAGAGAGGAATACACACACCCACAGACATATTTATATAAAACACAAACCACAGTAAAGTTGCCAGTGAAGCATTCTATTCCACTTATCTACCCAATCGCAGCTATTGATAGATGGTTTTGTGTTCAAGTCAGCTATGTTAGAAATATTCCTACAGGGCTCAATGTGCCAACACATACATAGATCTGAAATGATACAGAGATGAGCACGGCCTCTGTATGAAAATGGAATGCAAATCATGAAGCAGTTCATATTTTGCACCAGCTCTGACAAAGGTTGCCTGGCAAAAACCAACTGCAGCTTGGAAAGGTCTCCCTGAGGCCCTTGAGTTTTGCAGTAGGTGGTGGAGAGCCAACACCCTTCCTCACAGCCTTCTGGCATCTCCATGGTATCACAGACACATGACTAATAAGTTCCCTGATGATTCCTCTATTGTTTATTGTTATTATTTAAATATATATATATGTGTGTGTGTGTGTGTGTGTGTGTGTGTGTGTGTGTGTGTGTGTGTACATTAGAATTAAAAAAAAACACGACATGCCTACTTTGGTTTAATTAAAAAAAACCTATAAGCACACTAGACCTTGAACTCAGATGAATGTGCAAACAAACACCTAAATTACATTTGGACATACTATTCAAGGCTTTAGGGGTTAATGGATGTGTGTGAGAGAGAATATTTAGTTTTCGAACTGGTATGCCCTGAAAACCAAATGTATGCTTTAGAAATAGAAGTGGATTTGAATCCTAACTTAAAATGATTATGACCTTGGCAAGTTTTCATCAAATTCACCTTTCACCCGTGGAAATTGAAGTGATTGTTCTTACCTTCAAAAGTTGTGTAAGGATTAAGTGAGACAGGAATCATTTAGCTTAATACCTGCTGATTTTCTACAGGTTTTGTTCAAGTATTTGTCTTCTTTCTTCCCCTGTCATAATTACAGTTCTTGTCCAGAGAGAGAGAGAAGGAATAACATGGAGAATTGGAGGGAAAGGAGGAAAAGGAGAAAGAAGAAGGGGAAGAGGAATATGAGTTGGTTAATAAAGATGTAGCTCAAGGGAATAGTGTTTGCATTAATGGCATTGGGGTCTGAGTTTGATTTTAGCATTGAAGAAAATGCCCATTATATTATAAGAGCATACCATACATCTATAGCTCTGGTAGAAATTTTGAATACATCATGTAACATAATTCCATGATAACCCTAAGTAGGTATTATTCCAAATTTGAAGATAATGAAACAACCCTAAAGAGAAGAATGAGATGAATTATCTTACTCAAGGGTCAATCAGCTACTCATTATAGAGTCTGGTTCCAAATCTTTAATCTACATTTGTGTCTAAGATTATCTGATACTAATTTCAAAAACTAAAAATTTCTACAAGGCTTCCAAAAGCATCCTAGTTGGCTGTGAACAAAAGAATAGAATAAAGTAGAAAACTCACCACAGGACTGGGAGAAAGCTTGTGTTAAGTGCTTTCAGTCCCACTCTGTTAACCTCTAAAGCTGAGGAGGTGAGTAGCATTTGGAAGATGGCCCTTCCAGGCATCCTTAAACATAGGAAGCTTATTAGAAGGACATGGCTCCTGTTGTAGTACCTAGGGGACTTTGGGCCACTCATCACAGTGGTAATTCAAGAACTCCAGAGATATCTCTCTCAGAAAACGTTTGCAGTGATTTGTAGATTATTTGTAAATGTGTTTGTCTTACACACATATGGTTGTGGTTACTGGCTCTCTCCTATTGGAAAAATACAAGCCAGTTACTTTATCATAGTTTCAAATGGTCATTGGGAAAGCAACATGTTTAAGTTAAACATCGTATTAAGTTAAATTAAATATTAAAATTAAATTAAACATAACTGTCTTCTCAAACATCTGCCATTTCTATGTGTTGAAAACTTTCAAAATCTTTTCTTGCAGTATTTTGAAGTGTAGAGGTGTTATCACTATCTGTAGTCACCAAACTCTATAATAGCAGCCCCAGAACTCCTTGCTCCTGTCAAAGTGTAACACGGTAGCCACAGAGTAACCTTTCTTCATTTCTTCTTCTCCCTACTCTTTTCAGCCTGTAGTGCCACAGTTCTACCCTTACTTTCTGTGAGATGAACTGTCTCAGATTCTGTATCTGAGTGAGATCATGCAGTTCTGCACATGGCTTATTATCTCGGTGTGCTGGAAATATAAGGATTCCATCTTTTTGTGTAGTTGAATGGTATCCTAATGTATATATGTATAGCATTTTTTTTATGTACCCAATGATGGCTAAATGCATTCTCTGCCAGCTCCTTTTCCTCCCCTCTTGTCTTAATATCCCCGGACTATTTACCTCACTTGTTCCCATTTGTTCTTCTGTAAAGTTCATCACGTCTTCCTCTAAGACCTCCGTGTTTTGTCAGTTATTTCATTGATACAGTTATTATACTAGAGTTCCTTTCTATAAGTCTTTTGGTCCTAGCATATGGTATAATAATAATCAATTGAATATTGCTTGTACGCTGATATCACTGAAAATAGAGGTTGAGAACTGGTAACCTGACTTTTAGCAAGGATTCTTTCTGTACTTAGCTTGGGGTGTGTGCACAGTGTTTTTTTTTTTTTTTTTTATGGATGAATGAATACAAAAGACACTTAAGAGTTGCCATGGTTTTCAAGTTTATCTGACACTGAAATATTCTAAGAGCACAGTTGTCATGGAAAACAATGTATAAGGAAGATAATGGGTAGAATGTGTCATAGAATTGATGGATGAGGCAGAAATTTGGAAAAACAGCTTAAAGGTTCAGAATGAGATGAGCTGCCCCAAATATTACATACCACTCATAACAAACACCCCTTCCTAGGAAGAGGTGCAGCCCACACTAATAGGATTATAGGTACAATCAAGAGCAGGAGTCCAGAACTTCTGCCTTTTATACCTTCCAAAAGAAGTGTAGGAAAAATGTAAATCATAGAGAATCAGCTTAAATACTTGTATTTTCTTAGTCTGTTTGTTAGGTTCCCATTTTCATAGATGGCACTAGTAATAAACATTTTTTTAAAAATCTAGCAATTCTCGTTCAAATGGTTCACATCCCTCATGCCTGGATTGCAGAGGGGGCTGACTTAGGGAGAAACGAAGGCTTCTACTCTTTATAAAAAGAACAGATGTCCTTTTTAAATTATCATTTATTACAACTTATTCAATTTGTATCCCAGCTGTGGCCCCCCTTCCTCATCTCCTCCCAATCCCACCCTCCTTTCCTTTTCTTCCCCCATGCCCTTCCTCTAGTCCACTGATAGGAGAGGTCCTCCTCCCCTTCCATCTGACCCTAGCCTATCAGGTCTCATCAGGACTGGCTGCACTGTCTTACTCTGTGGCCTGGCAAGGCTGCACACCCCACCCCAGGGGGAGCTGATCAGAGAGCCAGCCACTGAATTCATGTCAGAGACAGCCTCAGTTCCTATTACTAGGGAACCCACTGGAAGACTGAGCTACCTATGGGCTACATCTGAGAAGGGGGTCTAGGCAATATCTATGCATGGTCTTGGTTGGAGTATCTGTCTCTGCAGGACCCCTGGGCCCAGATTTTTTTTTGCTGTTGGTCTCCTTGTGGAGCTCCTGTCTCCTCTGGGTCTTTCTGTCTCCCTCTCCTTCCATAACTGTTAAATATTTGAGCACATGTTGTTTTAAGCAGGTTTCATTTTGTGTCTCCAGAATGCTAAAGCAAGCTCCCCTCTTCTAAAATATAAACCCAGAAATTATTTTACTAATGCTCTAGTACTGGCCGTGAAGATTGTCTGGATTGCTATTTATAAAAAGGCTTAGCATATTGCTTGACATACGATGACTATTTAATATTGATCAGGCTACCCAGTGGGAAACTGGAAGTCAGGAAGGAGGTCTTGGCTGAATAGCATAGAACTGATGTTTGAAGTGAAGTGACATTTGAGCAAGCTGACTAGATCTCCTGGGGACCCATACAAAGTGAAACAGAAGAGAGTCGTGGCTGTCTATGAAAAGGCCAGGAAGAAGAGGAATACTATATTGCAAAAGGACATTATTACAGTGCAAGAAAGAAATGAAGTGATACACTATTTCTATGGTTCTGGCAGATACTGAAGCCTGGAGACACAGTGGTTCCTTTACCCAGATTTATTTCAACTGCTCTCTCTCTTTCCCTCTCTGTCTCTCTGTCTATCTCTATCTCTCCTCCCCCTCTCTTTTCCTCCTCTCTCTCCTTCTGCCCTCCATCCCTCCTTTCCTCCCTCTCTCCAGCTCTCTCCTTTTATCTCTGAAGAAAGCAACCTCCCCCCCTGTATGGAATTAGTCATTAGTAAGATTATGTGATGTTAATGAGTTCTTTCAGTTTCTCCATCTGTGAATTTGCATCATAGCACCTGTCCCTGCATTACCTGGGTGTCTTAACTGCAGTACCTGTAGGGAAATAGTCACATGTGCTCATTCTTCTAAGGATGTGGCAGATTTAGGTCTAGACATAGCAGGGTCAGGAGAGCTATGATGTCGTGAAAACACCCATTCAAAACTAAAAATGAGATGTTGGAGAATAGAAAGAGTGGGAAAAAAAGCTATTATTATTCGATTTCAACTTAAGGTGAACATATTTGTACATTACCAGAAAAAGGTTAATTTTCAAAATATTCTTAGTTTTCATATAAAAACAAGAAGATTCTTTTTACAGAGTAACCCCAATCCGCTATAGATACTCAATAAACTGAAATAATTTTATTTTAAAATATGAAATATACTAGTAAACATTGTCATAACTTATACATTTTTATTATCACATCAAATGTATATTTATTGTGTTCTCTCCTGGCAGTTTTGGTTTTGATTTAAAAGCATTTTCAGATTGTTGAACATTTTAAAGCCAGATTCCCTGGTATCTGGTATTTTAAGGCATCTGTTTCTCTAACTTGAACTGAAATATCTATGTTTCTTAAATAATGGTTGGTGTATAGAAATAACCTAGAACCCTTGCACTGATGTAGCCATGGCAGCACAGTATCCAAGTGGGTACCTTAGTAAGGGGAACAGGGACTGTCTCTGACATGAACTCAGTGGCTGGCTCTTTGATCACCTCACCCTTAACGGGGGAGCAGCCTTGCCAGGCCACGGGGGAGGACAAGGCAGCGGGTCCTGATGAGACTTGATAGACTAGGGTCAGTTGGAAGGGGAGGAGGACCTCACCTATCAGTGTACTGGGAGAGGAGCATGGAAGGAAATGAGGGAAGGAGGATGGGGTTTGGAGGGAATGAGGGAGAGGGCTACAGCTGGGATACAATGTGAATAAACTGTAATTAATATAAAAAAATCACTAAAAAATAATGATTGCTGTTTCATGTCATGCATACAGCTTTAGTCTCTTATTTAAAAAATGAGATATTCTACCAAAATAATGAATCACTATTTTCTTGGATTTTTTTTTCTTAAGGAAATGCATTTTTATATCTTAGAATGTTTTTAGCTGTTTGTTTTTGAGAACTTTCAAAAGCATTAGCATGGGTTGAGAATGAAGCTGGATGATGACACTGATCTAGAATGCATGAGACTCTAGGTTCAAGCCCAGATCCACAGGAAATCAAGTAGGGTTTGGGAGTAAAGAGGCAGAAAGGGAAGAAAGGGAAGGCAGCCAACAGACACATAGGTAGTATGTTGAAGTAAGCGTAGAATTGCAATAACTGTAAATTTCAATTTTAACACTATTAATAATATCCTATGAATATTCTAGGGTGTAGTTTTCAAAACTCTCTTATGAACATTATTCTTATCACACCAGTCAAGATTAGAGTGACAGCGTCATTTTCTGGAAGAGATAAAGGGGACCATTATCATAGCGGTGTTTTAAGGAATAAGTGAGATGGTTTGTGTTCTACTCCCAACTCAGGGTCAGGCAGATTTGCTTATTATTTTCAGTGCTACCATGTTACAAAGGCATCTGCACCTCTCAGGATTCAATTAAATCTAGACTCTTGGAGATTAAAAACACAGCATCTTGAGGTTGATGTGGTTTTTTAATCTCCAACATTCACTCATTGGAAACTTGTCGAAATATCTTGGGTTTTCTCAAGTGCATTGATGATACCATGGCACACTCTTGAAAAAGAAGCTCATAATTCAGTAATTTAGGATATTAGGTTGCATGTTACATGCTTAATAATAAAATGTTCATGGGTGTCCCAAACTCCCAATCTCATAAAAAAAAAAAAAAGAACAGACAAACCATGGGCAGTATTACCAAAAATATTCCACTTTTATAGCTCTCTCTCCGTTCTAGACCCTGGAAACTCATCAAACCCTCATGATAAATCTTTGAAGCAGGTACTACTAACCGCCCCCCATTGTGCAGATTAGGAAACGGAGGCATCGGTTGATTATAACATCTCCAAGGTCCCTCAGTTCCTAAGAGACAAAGTCCAGCCTCTACTCCCTTCACCGCTACACATGCTCTCTCTGTCACTCACATGGGAGGACTTCAGAGGAGCTGACTCCACGTTTCAGGTGGGACCAACATCTCCTTTAGACCTACACTACACTCAGTTAATACACTCAAAGAGTTGTTAAGTAATTTAAAAGACAATCCCCCCTTTGTTTTTTTCTCCTAAATGTTAGAAGTAAAAGGGAGATCTCCTTTTATAATACAGCATTAGAAGAGTACATTCTTTTTTGTTGTTTGTTTTGTTTTGTTTTGTTTTTGTTTCTGTTTTTGTTTTTCGAGGCAGGGTTTCTCTGTGTAGCTGTTCTGGATTCACTTTGTAGACTAGGCAGACCTGGAACTCAAAGAGATCCATCTGCCTCTGCATCCCAAGTGCCCGGAATTACAGGCATGCACCACTACGCCTGGCTGGTACAATTTTTACAAAAATAAGCTCCCCCAAAAAATTCAGCTCACAGATATTTGAATAGAAATAACTGGAAGGCCATAAAAATTGATCCTTATTCTTCACAAAAATCAATATTTGACATCAGAAAACTTCCCAGCCACAGGTAGGAGTTAAACTAACAAAAAGATGTCCTGAAAAACAATGAGCGGGCTTTCACACCAAATGTTGTTGAGCTATGACAGACCCATATAACCACATAAAACTTGCCTTGAAATGACCTTGATGTCAGCATTTTTCTACCACAGTATGTTACTATATTGGTTTCTTAATCCTTTTCCTATCATATTTATTTGTATGTGAAGTTATATGGTTCAACAATCAGAGCATGATGGAGTGCCAACCCCACCTAATCTCATGATAGCCTGGATATCATTGTACCACCAAGGAATGAATGAATGAATGAGTGGTGAACGAGTGTCCTTGGAGAAAGAGAGCCAGGCCGAGCATTATGGTAGCCTTAGATCACAACCAAGCTGCATCAACAGCTAATCACTCTGTCAGTTTGTGAGAATTCCTTTCAACTCTGAGACTCTTTGCCATCTGTGCCAACAAAGTGACAGTAAGTGAAAAAAAAAAAAAGTGAAGATGAGAAATGTTCTTGTCATCTCTGAGTTAATAAAGATCTGTTCTAATTATAAAGACACAGTCTCTCTAATAATGTTTCCCATAAACTCAAGGAGGCTCCAGCATCCTGTCTGAAAAATACTTTCATCACACTGAAGCCTGAGCTTTTCTGGTTGCGTCCAACTTAGTCATCTCATTAATGAAAGCAAAATTACAGTGCACGTATTTGAATTTATTAAATTATCCCTAAATGGGTGATTTCAAGAAATGAGTAACAGTTCTTGTTTTCTATGTAGACAGTCCTCTCTCTTCCACTGTGTCACAAGGATGTATAGAGGTTATTTAAAAGACTAGCTCTTAGAACAACTTGTATGTTAATGAATTTTCAAGCTTGATTCATCCAAAGAAGTTAGTGTGTAAGTCACATGCATGCTGCACAGGTTCATGACCTCACATTCCTTACACTCTATAATAAGACGAGATGGGAGAAGGCAATGCTGTGAAGATACATATATTGTGAAGACATTAGAAGAAAAAAGCCATGGCAGTGCTGCATTTTCCTTCACATGGAAAACTTTCATGAACTTCCAACGACGGTACCCTCCTGAATAAATAAAGGACGCTTGTAAGGAGACAAGAGATGGATTTGTTTGGCTCTTGCTGTAGACAATCACCTAGCTTTGCTTCTCTGAAGTACGGAAAGTGTACTATGGGTGATCACTTAAGTACTAAGCAAGTGCAGCCACAGGTGAGATATATCAAGTCTGAAAACGTCAGTTTGGAAATAATATCTCCATCTACTTTTAAATTCAGACCGCTTCGCTTGGGAGGGTGGACACGTCTATCCTAGTTCAGCCTTATGGATATCTGTAATACGTCACACAAAAAGTGAGCATTTATTCTTCACACACGCATGCATACCCACACACATGGTCTGCAGCACCAGCACACTACCAAGTCGCAGGGAGGAATTATAATGGTGGAGATAGGTCCTATTCAGACCCTTCAGAAGTCGATAGTCGCTATAATCAACATTTAATAAAATTGTTCCCTTTTTTTCTCTATTAGATTTGCACGTTGATCTTCTTGTTTAGGTTAATGAATTCTATTTTGCTTTTATGTAGTCATAAAACTTTATTGTTTTGATTTTGTAAATGTAACTGTATATTGACATAAGGAAATTATGCAATCAATTGTATACATACGGTGCATATAGCACATGACCAAAGATAAGGAACTATCATTCTTTAAGGATCAAGCAGCTTTTCTTCTACATCTTCCTTTCGCCTTTTGGTAACTGCTGATACACTCATTCCTACAGGTGTCTCTGTAGCTCCTGTTAGAGCCATCGGCCAAGGGTAGCAGAATTAAGTCATAAGACTGAAGTGGGCTGAAAGAGAACAATGTTTACTTCTAGTGTCTTGTGTTAACTGCCCATCAAGTGGTTGTTTCCCAGCCAGATCAGATGCTCTTTGACCTACACTAACATTTGCTGAGCCACCCACATTGTTAAACAGCATGCTAAAGGATTACTCTCTATAAGACACGTATTAAGTTGTGGATCAATAATTCACAATCTGAAGCTTGTCCCAACTTGTTCTGAATTCCTCAGGCTTTGGGTTTAGAAACTATATCTGCTGTTTTCTGATGGATGTATGGATGAGTGTCTGTAAGTATGGATATGCAAATGTCCATACATAGACTACATTTAGAATATTGTCTAAAATAGGAAGCCTGGTGACACAAATGATTTCATGCCAAGGTTCTAGTTTTTAACTTGGGAAATATCCAGTTTTTAACTCTTTTGAAATATCCCCTTGCTTTGGAAAGCTAATCAGACTACCTCATGATCCGGTTCATTTGAATGTGGGCTAACATGATGAAAGCATTGGCCAAGGGCAGGCATGTTTTGCTGAATTCAGATGTAGCCTCTCTTCACACAGAGTAACTCACATGTGTTTTTGTAAGTTTCCCTGGCTGTAGTGCTCACAAATGAGAACTGTTCTTGTTAATGATTTCAGTATCACCACCACAAAATAGTATTCTGCATTTCAATATGTAGATAGTGTCTTCCTAGGAAGAGCCACGGTCTTTGTTGAATCATGCTGTTAATAACTTCTTTGTAACTGTTTGTCTGCTCTGCATAAAGGGTAATCAAAATGACTGATCCTTGCAAGATAGTGCCAACTGCACTTCCAATAAATGGACCACAGCTGATTGCTTTGACCCGACATTAAACAAAATAGTCAACAACTGAGATGAGTTCAGTAGCTGCTCCTATGGAAATGACAGTCACAGTGAGGCTGTTTCATGCTTAAGCTGTTTCATGCTTAACATCGTTGGAATGCCTAAAGTAAGAAGAAATTGTTGATCTCTCGTGTCAAGATTGGAACCTCAGGGAAACTATGAACAGATTTGTAGTCCTTGTGTGAATATGTGATGACCCTGCATAAGATGACATCATGCAGGAGTGCCCTCCTTTGTGTTTGCCCGCCCTGAGCATCAGAACTTGTGTTCACAAGAGATGCAACAGCCTTTGAGTCTAGATCTTCCCTGGGAAGAGGATCCAGCAATGTCCTTTCACAGGGACCGTATGATGACACCAGAAAGATGGACTGGTGTGTCCATTACAAGTTGGCCATTCCAGGTTATTTGTACCGATGCTCCCTGATATGTATGTCTAATTCCTGTTCATCAAAGATGGGTAAAGTTGCTCCTTCAGTCCCTATGTTCATCTCAGATCTCAATTTTACACGGTCATCCAGGATCTGTTGATTACTTGGAGCACCTCCAACTCATGTCTGTGCAAATATAAGTTGAGCATTTCCCTTATAGAAAAAAAAACATTTATGGGGATATATTTAATAACACTAGAGGTGAGGCTTTCTGTGAAAGTGACTGGGGGAGATAATGATTTCAGACAAGAAAAGGGAAGCCAGAAGCTTCCTGGAGAGACACAGAAGCTGTGGAACTAACTCTAGTAGCTCAGGCCTGCAAGCTTCTGAAGATGGAGAAGTACTTCATCATGACAGTTACTATCCCTGCCCTCATCCCGTCTGCACACACTCACTGCAGGTCACTCACATCAGTCATGCATAACTGTAATTGGCATGGGCTTCAGAAGCCCTACACTTGAGCTTCCCCTGAGAATTTTCCCAAAGAAGGGAAAATTTGTCTAGTCCTGCTTTCCCAATTCCTCTTTCCCATGAACATTCTGTCCATAAATCCTTGGGCAAGAATGTCCCATGTAGGTCTATCAACTATCAACGGAACCCAGTCTAGGATAGCAGCTTTAGAGAATTTTTGGGAGCCAAGATGAGGTGGGATTCCACATTCTTATAGTGGATAATAGATGCAGCCGTATCACAGGCCTAGGGATAAGTCTTAAAACCAGTCCTGTTGGTTGGTTCATGGTCTTGCCACCCAGTTAGTTTGATTGGCTCTGCAAAGTAAAGGAATATCCATGAGAGCAGCTTAAGTCATTGATAGGTCATGAAAGTGAGGCTGGATAAGGAAGGTTGGACAGGATGAAGTGCAGAGAGTAGCAGAAAGGGAACCTAATACTAGGGTGGAAAATACGGCTTCTTTTTAAACTAGGCATCCAAACACATGCAATGTATTACATATACTATTGATTTTAACACACACACACTCACAGATTCTGTTGTTCTTCAGTATCTATAAGGAAGAGGGTTGGTTCCGGAAACCCTTGTTGATATTAAAAAATCTGCAGATATTCAAGACTTTCATGTAAAATGGTATAGTTTTTGCATTTACTCTAAACACACCCCCTTTTAAAAAATCACTTATACATTTGTAATACCTAGTACAATGTAAATAGTTTATTTACAAAGTAAATAACTATTTAAGAAATAATGACAACAAAACATCTGTTCCTGTTCGTGAAGTTCATTTTAGACTGTGATCATTGGTTACTTGCACCCTGGATGCAGAGCCCATGGAGCAGGCAGGGGTGGTGGGCACGGATGATAGTAAAATGTCTGCAATGAAGGCATCTCACACAAAGTGAACGACTCCAGAATTATAGAGCAGTTTGTATTTCTAGTTCAGCATTTATTGGAAGCAGCAGCTATCTGTGTAATACAACAATACTAGTTAATATTTTAATGGGTAGAAATCCTTGGGCCAATGAAGCATTGATCAGTAGGAGACATACAATTAAGAAGTGTCCTCCTGTTGTCCATTGCAGCAATAGGAAATTATTTCTGGATGTGAGTTTGGATTCTGCTTTTTGATTTGATTTGATTTTTCTGTAGAGCAACTGTTCTCAAAAATTTCCCTAAAGTCCATGGCTGAGTTTTAAGTGATCTATTGATAGACCAAGAGCAAATACAGAATTGGAAATCTTTGCTTAACTCTTTCCCAATGGCTCTCTGTTTTATTAACACTATCTCCCACTTATGATTGAAGGCTCTGTATGGAGAGCCAACCAAATGAGTTGCTGATGATCACTAAATTTGAAAATTAATGCTGACACGTTACCCTAGTTTACTAATGCTTCTAATTGTTCTGACTATAACTCAATCCTGGAACAGAGTTGAAGCTTGAGATGCCCTGTGCAAGCCAAAGGCTAAAGTAAGTAGGCTACTTTTTAATTCCATAAAATGCCTTTATAGAGACATTCAGAAGTTCCCGCTTTAGTGAGACATGGATACGCAACATCTCCATTTGTCTGGAGGACAGGAAAACAAAAGAACTGAAGAATCCTCTCCCATCTCCACTACCCCTTCTCCATGCCTCGCCTCCTGTGGAAAGAGCAGAGCGACAGGAGTGAAAGGTCATGTTCTTGCAATGGAACTACAGGACTTGAGTGTAACTCTGCGGCTCCCCAATGCCGACATCACCAATAATTTTCGACTGAATATATTGTCCTATATAATACATGTAGGTGAGGGAAAAGTCATTGGATCTTGAAGAAATCCTCATGAGATTCTATGCAAATGAATGTAAAGTGAACAAATGGCTTGGTATTCACTAGAATTCATTTATTTCAAAAATATTTATGGAATTTTCCTTGAAGATAACTCTTTTAGTGTCTGGGGATACTACCATACATTGGAAGGATTAGGCTCTGGCCGTGCAGTCTTTATAGGTAGGAATTAAGGAAGACAGTGAGTTCCTAACCTGGAAAGAAAGTCTGAGCAGCCGTTCTCAACCTGTGGGTCATAACTTGGGGTCAAATGGCTCTTTCACAGGGGTCACCTATCACATAGCCTAGATTTCATCTATTTTTTCACTACAACTCAAAAACAGTAGCCAAACTACAGTTTCGAAGTAGCTACAAAATAATTTTATGGTTGAGAGGTCACCACAACCTGAGTAACTGCATTGAAGGGTCACAGCATTCGGGAGGTTGGGGAGCACTGAGCTGAAGCTATGGAGTCCCTTGTGCAGGATCTGGGTTCAAGACAGGGCCACTTCCTCTAATGGCATATCTTACATGAAAGTGACTTATTGCATCTCTATAGTGAGTTCATTCATCTCCCCAGATTCTGTATCTTACGTCTGATCACAAAAAAAAAAAAAATGTCTAATGAAGGTGGGGACTTTAGCTCTGGTAATTTGTTTTCTTGGTTTTGGTTCCTTATGGGCTGCTCATCCTCAAAACCTGTTATAGTCAAACAAACCTCACTACCTTCTGACCTTTACCTACAGTCAGGAGGTCATAGGATTTGAAGCATTCTAAAATGTTCTTCACAAACACATGTTTTAGACTTCAAGTAGTCAATCTATAAAATTCACTTTTGTTATTATGGCTCCTCTGGGAAGTTTTCAGAGTCTGAAGAGGAAAACAGGGTCATCAAGAGGGCAGTAGAAGACTCCACTCACCTAACATTGACTGGAACTACGGCACAGTCTCTAAATTGTCCTTCAATGCCAAGCTTCCAACAGGCCACCGAGATCCATTTCAAATTAAAAAAAAAAAAAAAAAAAAAAGTGAAAGAAAATTTAACTAGCTTAGTTTTCCCTTAATCAAGAAAGCACCCTTGGCCAGGCATGGTGGTACATGCTCTGTGAATTCGAGACCAACCTGCTCTACAGAACAAGTTCTAGGACAGCCAGTGCTACACAGAGAAACGTTTTCTCAAAAAAAAAAAAAAAGAAAAAAGAAAGTACCCTCTGTAATCCGCCATAGTTAGGAACACAGCTTCTCATCCACGGCTGCTCTGTCTGTTTAATGTGTGTGTTCCAAAACCATGAGTACCAAAACAAATACTCTCAATGCTCAATTATGTTAAGTAGCCCCATTTGAAATTTTTCCCCTGGAATAAATCTAAACAAACATTGATAAACAGGACAAAGTATATTAGTAATGTGTTGTCTGAGCAAGTGATTTGGGGAATTAAAATCACAGCCAAGAGAGCAAATAAATATGACAAGCTACACTGCGTCGTACTTGCCAAACTCTAAATTATTAGGAAATCACTGGATGACTGCAGCCACAACGAGCTAGCTGTTTCCCTGGAAATCCGAAATCCACTTATAAGGCGTCACAAACGGCAAGAGATGTGATGGCTGGCATGTGATTTAAAGGAACTATTAGGTTTGTATAAAATGAAACAAAAAAGTGCCTGTTGGGTTCATTCTATGTGTACAAGTGTATAAGTCAACTTAATCAAATTCTCCCATGATAGTTATCGGTATGAGCCCCATAGTCTATCCTCAAATAAGTATCCTCAAATGAGAGAAATGTAAGAAATGTAGTGAAGAGAGTAGTTGAGTAGAAAAGGCAAGCTACAGACCTGCTTCTTGGAACTAGGTTGGCATTTGCCGGTTAGGAGCTAGACAAGAATTAGAGAAGAAGCCAAGATTGGAGAAGGAAGTTATTTAAGGAAATATCAATCTCACCCTCCAAAGAAGGATCCCTTCCCTTTGGCTGAGGATTATGGCCAACAGAAATATGAAGTAAGCTAGGGACTAGTCAGTGATGAAGAAGGTGAAAAGTTGGGGGTTGCTACTGGGAGCAAGTGAGGAGGGGGGCTTGCTAGTGGGAGGTGGGAAGGAAGAGCAGGCGAAAGGGAAGGAGAAGGGGGAGGAGGAAAGGATGAGAAAGCTCCCATTCTGAAAGTAAATTTGAGAGGCCATCAAGTTTACCAAAGCATGTCAAACATGATCTGCTAATATGTCTAACAAGCTCACCCTTCCATCTCCTGAGATGTCAGTATTTTATTCCTTTCAAAGTCATCTTGTGTGGGTTGGGTGATTATGGTCGTGGTACTTTGGTTTGGGGTTTAGTTGAGTTGGGTTGGGTTAGGTTTTGTTGAGGTTGTGGTTCTCCATGAGAGGAAGGAAGGAAGCTGAATTCTGTGACTGGGTTAAGCAGCTTTGACAAAGCGCTCACTAGGGGAAGATGGGTGGATGTGCGTGTAATTACAAACAGCTTCGATAGCCGATGCCCACATGGTATATACATCTTACGTAAACCCCACAGAGGCACAATGAACCACAGTGGCCAACCTTCAATGGCACTGGGAGATTCTGTCTCGGAAATTTGAAAATGTTTCTTATTTTATTTACCTCCTATTGTGCAACTCTCATTCTGCCCAAGATGGTTCCCCCACCACTCTGGTTGGTCTGATATATATATATGATCAAGAGTTGAGAACTCAGAATACAGCTTGGAAATAAACAGGTTAGCTACTAATGGTAATAAACCATGCTAGCTTCCTAACTTCTGTCAGAAAATGAAAATTTCAAGAACACAGGTTTTGGTCTGGTTTGGTTTGGTTTTTTTCTGTTCTGGATTGATTTTCTTTGTTAACCCAGCACTGACGGTCATACTGCTTGCAGTGGTATGTAAGCATGTAAGACGGAAGACTTGAAATCATTTTTGACATGAATCGGGTAACCAGAAAGGTACAGGTTCTGCCTGCAGCTGCTCTTCAGGTTCACCGGCAATGCAGCGGTCAAGGTGACTGCTTTAGAAGACGTGCATTTCTCCACGCGGTTTCCAGTTAATTCCTCTTCGGAGGAAGATGCTTTTATCCCTGAGTGGTGAACAGGAAGAGATTAATTTTAAAGACAAGCAAAATAGAACAGCCTAAACACCTCGCTAATGATACTGTTTTCCCATTTCCTGTTCTTAATGCACTGTGTTACCCATGAATGATGGGACGAACTGTGAGCTCTAGGAATTCATGTTTTCTGAAGGAAATCCATTTCCTTGCTTTGCAAAGCAGAAGTACAGGTGCAACAAGAAAGGAAACAGGACCATCTGCTCCTTGGCTGTCATTCCTTGAAGAGAATTGGAGCCCAAACTTGGTTGGAGGGAATATAGAGCTGGGTAAAGGACAGCATCAGTTTTCATGACTTTGGCTCTAATTCTGAGAAAGGTGTCCCCATAAAGAAACCTTTGCACACAAAGCTAGTGAGTCGCTCCTGCCTGTGGCTGGTAGTGTTAATGCCCTAACATAAGTGACCGAATCAAAAAACCTACACTAGATGAATGCAGTGCAGGACAATTTAGGGATACGATATAAAGTATGCAAAAGCAAAACCAGTTGCCAAGAAAGTGAATTCTGCATGGTTGTAAAAAGTCCCATCCCCAGGAAGTTCAGTGAGCTTTTGATTTTGTGTCTTCACATGCACAGCGTGAATTTACTCTTTTGTGAACAGCCTTTTCAGGAAAGGATGCTTGAGTCGTCTGCTAGAATACAGACGGCAGAGACCATAACTTCCTTTTAGTTATAACATGCATTTACTTGTGTGTGTGTGGTGCTTTTGTGTTTTTAGAAGGCAAGTTCTATGCCATCTGCTGGAATAAATAATATACTACCTGGGTCAGAGTCTGAAAAAGTGCTCGGTAGAGATCTGTCTGGAGTCACCAGCTGACAGCTTACCTGGGCCTCAGAGCATCAAGGATGAAAGGGACAGAGTGGCATCACCTGTGTCATAAACAGAAACCGATATTGCTTCTGAGTAGACACCATCTGTGAAGTTTTTGTTTAGAGAATGTTTGTTTGTTTGTTTTATCTAGTTATCAAACTATAAATCTTCCCAACTGTACTCTTTAAATTCACAGTAAATGCCGCAAACCAAGCTATGTCATTTGGTTTGCAAAACAAATGCTAAGAGAACATTGCACGGGCACCTCATATTATTACCTTTTCAAAGCGGATGGTTAGCACGCCCAGTGATTTTTGTCCAGTACAGTAGAGCTCAGAGTGAGGCGATTGGCTCCAGCATACCCATCCTTGGGCTGGTGTCTCTTCGTATACTCACGGCGCCCATCGGCTGTCAAGACCTGGACACAGAAGCCGGATGAAAAGGTGAACGAAATACTCGGGCAAGTTCATTGCATGTAAGCGGAAGGAAATTTTATTTTCAAACACAGTGTTTTCAGATAAACAGCCACTGGCTGGCTTTGCACCACCGCTCTCAGCTTGTGCCGGGTGAGAAGAAAATGTTGCAGAGGGAGGACCTGAATCTTTTGCGTGATTTCTTGCCCCGATTCCCAAACTGCTTTTATGGGTCAGTTTGCAGCAAGTTGAAGGGGGGAAGATGTTTCCTACGGGAAGGAATGTGCTATATGCTCACAGGAGCCCCTGCTGATCTGCAGCCTGCCTGTGTCACACAGAGATGGAAAAGAAACACATTCAGAAGATGATGAAAGACGGTCCAGGTGCCCCCTAGGCTGCCCTACACCCCCAGTGGCCATCAGGAGCTACATTTGTGATTCCTGTTTTGGGGGAGGGGGGATTCATCTTTGTATCTAGTGTCATGCCTTTCCCAAGGATTCCTGTAGCATTGTGACTCCACTGTAACTTTTGTGTGTGCCAGCCCTCCAGAGAAATACTGAGCCAAACCAAAACTACAGCGGCCTTCATGAGCTCCGGATTCGTCCCCTTGCTGTGGGACAGCCTCACCACCACCAGACTCCCATCGATGTCTCCAAAAACAACGTTTGATTCCAGGCTGAAAAGACATCTGGTCCCTTCTGAAAATAGGCCTGCTTGGGGACTTGGCAGGGGGGGTACAGTATGTCACGGGTACATAGTAGGCCTGCAGAAGCACTGTCTGTACATTGGGGGCTGGAGATAGCAGAGCACAGCAGAGCGAGTACAAAGAGCAACCTGTGTTACCAGATGGGGCCGGGGAGGGGAAAGTCAAATCACGGGATCTAACGATGAACCAACGCCCCGAAAGCAGGCTAGACAGTAACGAACATCTCCCGATTTCCCCCTTGATTTCGTTTGGATGTTTTAATTTACTCAATCTTAGCTTCACGCGGGTGAGCCTCATTTGAGCTCCCGCATAATAAAGAGAAGTAAGCATGTCAAATTCCGTGCCTCTCTTAGACCCTTTGCCAAGCTTCGGCTGCAGGTACAGTAGCCGGCTGAGGGTGAAGGTCCGTGGCAAGGACTTTCTCCTCATTAAAATCTCCCCTCTTCAGGGTTCTCCGTGACAGAGTTGGCACTCTCCGCCAGGAACGATCCAAGTGGCTTTCACCTCATCGGTTTTCACTTCATTGCTCTTGGCCTCCTCGGGAATTGTTTAATTGGGTTACCATTGTCTTTCTGACAGGAACGGATAAAAGGGGACACGTTTCTAAAGCGGGGTCCTCATCTCCAGCCCTCGGTGGGCTGATTAAGCAATGGCAGATGCTTGACCAGCCTGACCCTTCGTAGAAACACAAACAAGATTTGGAGCCAGCTGCTTTACCTGTTCTGTAATCCATTAAAAACAAAACAAAACAAAATCTGGGATGAGAAAGATGAGTGAGCTCCCCAGAAGAACTTTCCCTGAAGAAATCTCCTGAGACTTCCCCATGGAAGGGCCTTGTTTAAAATGGCAATTTTTTTTTTTTTTTTTTTTTTTTTTTTTGCTGTTTACCACTAAACCCCATCCTCTATTAGGAGAACCTGCAAACCTCTTGAGGAAAATATGTGTACTTCTTTCCGTAGGATTTACCAACTGGGCGAGTTTAGGAATAGGAGAACTTCATAGTCTTACTATCAGAGCGACACAAAACAAACAGATCTGTTTATTTTGCCTTTAGCACAGGGATATTTGTTTTCTAGGCTCCTGGCTTTTTCCAGCATACCCAAGGATGGATCCCTGTGCTGGGTGCTTTTCGGCTGAAGTAGAAACAAATCTTGGGGTTCTCTCTGACCTGGAGCAGAGCTCCCGACCGAGGCAGTGTTTAGAGCGAGTGCCTGCGAGGCACGTGGGCTCCTGTAGCTTCTGCCTGCAGTGCTCAGCTTGCGAGACCACTTGTTCCCGCTTTTTGTTCACTTGGCTTGTGGAGTTTTGAAAGTAGCACAGAGTGTACCAGGGCAGGCTCAGCTGGAGGTGGCTGAAAGGAAGTCTTGAGGAAACTGGCAGAGAGCTACGCTCTCGCCGCGAGGTAGGCACAGCTGCAGGTTCTGGGGTGCTCCGAGAGGAGAGAACATTCTTCAGGGGAGTGAGGGAAGCTAACAGCTTGAAAACGGGACCGAGTATCTATGATATTTCAAGGGGACTGACTCTCCCTAAAGTGTGACTAGGAGATCAAGACCGTAATAATACAAGCTGGCATTATTGAACATTTATTATAAACTGGAATCTGTGCTAAGCCTTCTGAGCACATTCTTGTTTTAATCTGCACAACAGCCCCTAAGTGCTAAGTGCTTTAATTACCCCATTTATAGAGCAGGAGACTGGAGTGAAGTCAGGGCAAACACATTATCCAACATGATGGAGGAAGCAGAGTGCCAGAGCAAAGGTTGAAATATTTCTATAGGACAGAGCCAGGGTGGGTTTTCGACCAATTATCCACCAACTCTTTGTGCTTTAATTACTATTTTTCTGCCCTTGTTTATCTTTCTTTCTTCCTCCTTCTAAAAGAGCGGATAAATATGTTTTATTCCTCTCCCGAATGTATCTAAACTTCCAGTATTGCAAGCTTGTGTCTGCTTCTGCCCCGTCATCTTAAGGCTGCCGGGGAATAACTGATTCATTGTCCTGTCTAGATTCTGGTGCCTCCTTTTATGTGAGAGTAGAGGGTATAACAGGGCATGCAGGGAAGAACCTTTTCCGAGCCCCTTCCTCATTTAGTCCATTTCCACAAGAAAGTAGAGACATGTTCCTCCCCTTAGGAAAAGGGAGGAGCTGGGAACAGCTGCCCCATCAGCCAGCCTCCTCCCTGCAAAGCCTCTGCAGCCACTGGGAAGTCTGGGCTGCCCCTGGTCCTTTTCTGAAAGCTAGAAGCAGGTGTCAGACCCTAGAGGTCACATCCTGTGGAGCCAGCAGCTATGAGTCATGGGGTTCTGTTTCCTCCTCTACACAACCACTGCATTGTATTTTCCAGATTATCCTGTCTTAACTGCTGTGATACACTCAAAGAAGATAATCCATGCCACAGTTCTGCTCTTGTACTATTTCTACTGAACACAGAATATAAGGCTTGATTTGACCCAATTATTGGTAGCCTGAAGGCATGATACATGTAGGCTTGGGTCTCAGAGTTGTCTTATCTCTGAGTCTAGAGCTGAAAACAGGAGCATACCAAGGCAACAATGTCTGGAAGGAGTTTTATGTCAATCCATATTTCCTCTGCAGCACAGAAATCATTTCACCAAGATAGTCGTTTCCATAATAATCGCCTCCATGAAGCACTCCTGTATACAGTGCTGCAGCCACTCATCGATTAACTATTAAGCAGCATTATAGGCCTTGTAAAGGTCTAAAATGTGAGGGGGAAAAAATCCCATCTCCTATTTAGGTATCCTGTCTAAGTTGATTGAATCCCACCTTTAAAACTTGTATAATCTGATTTTTTTTTAATTCTCTCTTTCTAAATAAATAGTCTGTGGTGTTTGTTTGTTTGTTTGTTTGTTTGTTTTTGGTATTGTTGTTGACCAGATTCAACCACGTGCTTCACCATCTGAAAAAACTCACTGGAGCTTATGTCCAGAAAATTAAAGAACCTAAGAAAACATTTCCCAGCTCTTAGAGCCAGACTCCCCTATGACATTATGGTTAGGACACTCTAGACTACCTTGACCGTGGATGGAGAGGATCAGCATTAGTTAAAGTTATGAAAGAAATAGTGAATCACTGACTAAAATGATCAGCACAGATAACTGAAAGTTTAAAAAAAAAAAAAAAGACTATGTTAAGATGAGCAACTATTGTGGTCAAGACCCGAGATACAGTACCTGGGTAGCTTTAAAGCTAGAAGGTGTCTTTTATACTTACAAAGAATACAAAGGACAATGGCAATGTATCCTTTCTGAAGCCATACAGAGGCTCCTTGAGCTCCTGCCTTTGCCTCTCCTCAGTGATGGACTCTAACCTCTAAACCAAATAGACCCTATCCTTCCCAAGTAGCTTTTGGTAGTGGAGTTAAACACAGCAGCAGAAAGCAAACTAAGTCAGTAAAGTGCCTGCTTTGTGTTGGAGACCCCATTTTGCTGATGTGATTTGGTTTGGTTTGGTTTGGTTTGCTCTGGTTTGGTTTGGTTTGCTTTGCTTTGCTTTGGCTTTGAGGAATACAGATGAGAACATAGATTTACTTCAGGGGTATGATCTTCACAGTGAGAAGAAAGGCTTGGCATTTGGGAATGTGAGATAGAAACGTGGGCTCTATAAACCGTGAACTCCACCCTTTCTTTTGGCTCTCTGTACTGTTTATAGGCAACCTCATTAAAAAGTGAACATGGGAATTAACAGCAAATGAAACTCCAACCAGATTATTTTATTACATAATTAACTAGTTATAGTTCAGAAAGTCACAGGAGAAGAATTAAAGTTCCCCACTGAGATTTTTAACATTATCTGATATTACATATTTTTATATCTTTTCATTCTCACCCCGCTGCTACTCCGATTTATGATGCAGAGAGTGAGATGGTTCATTCTTTTAATACCATGAGCTGTACTCTTTCTTCTCATAAGGTATTTTAAATTCCAATACAATAAAACAAATGTTTGTGGAAGGTCAAAACTGTACCAGGAAACATTAAAAAATAAATTAGGTATGTTGTATCTATTTCAACATTAAATTCTGCAGAACTATGAATAATCACAGAGTTCTATTGATTACTAACTGTATTAAATTAGATACAAAGTACTTATATGTAATCAATAAAGAGACACCTGTTTAAAGACATTTGCCAGCCTCAAATCTCCTGTGCTCTTAAGATCCTAGATGGTGGCAAGTCCCTCCACTCCTGAGTCTCACTGACTAGATATCAAATGTGTAGGCAGTTTGGTTCCTGTATATCTAAGCATAGTTAAGGTGAGAACCTTAGGGTCATGTACTTCCCTCAGAGAGAAGCTGAGCTCGGTCCCCAGCACCCAGGGCAGATGCTTACAAATATCTGTACCTTCGCCACTAGCAGATCTAAGACCTCTGATCAATGTGAGCACCTTCAGGCACATGCATATAGTCACAAAATTAAAATGACTTTTTAAACTTAGAACCTTAAAAATATAACCTTAAAAACATTGTTATCTAAATATCAAGAAGTTAGTAATATTTATTAATGTTAAATTAATGTGCTTTGTTTTCATAAGGTCAAGCTTAAACTGTTTGGCCAAAGAACAAAAAGTTACTTTTTATCTGTCTATTTTTGCCAGTAGTATGCTGTATTAATTTTGTACTAACACAAAGAATATCAAGCTGGGTTCAGCCAAAGTCTCTTAGTGTCAAATAAGGAAGGTTTGACACCTTAATACATTAAGAACAAATGGCATAAGCCTACTGTGTCACATGAAGCGAGCAGGTGACCCATTCATTAAGCATCGATTTTTATTTCATGTGTGCCCTCCTTTAAATTAGGAAGTTGAACTTGGACAGTTTGAGATCATTCTGGCTTGGTTTTGTAGTTCTTCAGAATCGGGTAAGCTAGTGGGACCTGTCAAAGTGCACAAGACTGCCCCAGCATCTGATCTTCTTGGTGCTGAAAATCTGGCTTTGAAAGCCTAAATCCTTTCCTCACTTTTAATTTTAACTTTCACCTGTCTTGTTTTCACCTCACTATTATTTTCAAGGCAGTTTTCAAACTGTACTGCCATTCTGCTTCTGAACTCGAGTGTGCATATTCAAAATCACCAGATTTTAAGTTATAAGGGCATATTTTAAGACACAGAAGGTTTCCAGTGATAATGAATATCATGGGCTTGGTTTTAAAGCCATGATATCTGCACATGACATAAGCGAGGGACCCCTTTGCCTTCCTTCTTGTATCTGTATTCCTTCATTGTCCCTGTTTTGTTTTTCCTGTTTTTGACTGACCAGTCACATAAATCCTTTAGGGGCTTGGCTTCTGATTATGCACCTACAAGCTAAAAACTGTTTGTCTGATTTGCAAAGCCAGCTCAACACCGGACAGTCAGAATTGCCGGCATTAAGTCACTGAAAGGGAGCTTCCATGGTACTATCATTCTGAGGCTGAGAAGTGAGTTACCAATCACTGCATTCCCTGCTCTCTCTAATTAGCAGTTATTAGTGTCTAAAGAAGGTCCAAATCAAAAAGACAAAGTGAGATGTGCCTTACACCCTCAGTCAAGCTTCTGAGATGAACTACTTTTAACAAGCCCGACCGCTCACATACCCACATTTTTTCGAATGAAGTTGGTGATCAGGAAGTCTAATCAAAAGTTCGTTGAGTCGGCAGGAAGTGAAATAAAGACATTCATCAAACAAATAGGTGTTTTCTTTTGCTTAAAATAAAATGAAATAAAATAAAAACACCGCACATCTCAGTGATAACAGTGGACAAACTCAGCTCATAGTGAACTTCTGCATATGATACCACACGTGACCTGAGAAGGAAGTTCAGCCATGATGTGTCCTCAGGCAAGCCTGGGGAAATTCTGAGACCAGTGCATTAGGCTTGATGGAGTGTCCTGGCCAGATTCCGTTTTGGGATGCTTCTTCTGTTGCTCTTGGGCTGCTGCTCCAGCCCTGGTTGGAAAGACCACTCCATGAGCTGAGAGCTGTGAAAACATTATTTGTATTTTAGCCAAGGATGTCAGTGACCTAGGAGATTACAACACCTGAGGGAACTGGAGACCCTTTTTCTGGGAGGAAAGGCATCTCAAGGACTCAAAAAATTGCAATAGTGTGAGTATTAAGTCTCTGCCTGCTCTTAGATATTAAAGTTCTCCTTTCAAACGTATTCTAGGAAAAATGGAAAATCCTTTCTCCACTTTGAATTCCACTTGTTAATAATTCCCCATAGGTGGTTAAGGATATTTCAAGAAGGCTGTATTCATCTTGTCATAACATGAAAGAATGTGAGGAAATCTTAGTTTCATCAGAAGAAATGACTTACAATTAAAATCTGGAAAATTAAACATACTTATAAGTACAGAGCTTTTTTTTTTTCTTAACAAGTTTCCTAGAATATTATTTAATTTTTAAAATTAATACTTTGCCCAGACATCTTGGGGAAGCGTGGCATTTGTATTACGTGCTCTTGAAATGAAAACTACACTCTGTGGATTTGTTTTTCTGTAGCACATGTTTGTAAACACTTTACATGGTTTAATTCCTATGTAAAAAACAAACAAATAAACAAAACAAAACAACAACAAAAAAAAAAACTTGTGTCTCCCTTCAGGTCAGTCCTACATCCCTCAAAACTCCAAAATACCTTTCCTAACAGTTATTCAAAGTATAGCTCAAAAATCAGAATCATCTGGCAGCTGGTCCGCTTGGCCTGTCATAGACCCCACTCGGATCTGAGTCAGAACCTGCCTTTCTGCCATAGTCAATAGGGTCAGGATCATGTCTGCAGAGGGGTCACAGGTGGGGAAAGGAATTCCCACCTGAAAGGCCTCATTTGACTCCCAAATCCATCTCTCACAGCCATGAGGCCTTGGGAAGCTTAGTTAACTTCTGAGTGTCATAATGTATTAATGTAGAAAAGAAGAACACTCATGTGCTGTAAGTTAGGAGGGTAAAATCCATCCGTTTGTATTTCACTGTAAAAGCACAGGCACAAACATATGGCATGCTTTAATCACTTAAGCAACCAGGGCAGTATTTTCTCTGTTTAGCATTTCCAGTCTTTCTAGTTCTTTTTTTTTTTTTATCTTATTCAGAATTTTTGTTTGTTTGTTTTATACATGTGTCCTAGAACTTGGTAGACCAGACTGGCCTCAAATTCAGAGATCCACCTGCTTCTGCCTCCTGGATGCTGGGATTAAAGGCCTGTGCTACCACACCCAGTTCATACAATGTATTTTAATCATGTTTTCCTCCCCTTAAATCCTCCCAGAACCTTCCTACTTCCCAACTCTATATTTTCTCCCCTTCTGAAAAAAAAAAAAAAAAAAACACAAAAAAACAATAAAAAAATACCAAAAGGAGAAAATACTTCCCCCACCCAACACTCACACATGCACACACACACACACACACACACACACACACACACACACATACACATTTTGTGTTGGACAACTACTCCTGCACATGCCAAGGAGTGTGGTTGATGTGCGCAGTGACACTTCACTGGAGAAAACTGACTATATGTTCCTTATATTTATTACATCTCAAGTACAGAGAAAGCCTTCTCCTTGCCTTTTGAAAAATGTCTTGAATTAATAATGATCTAAGTTATTAAGAAAACAGCAATAGTTAGAAAACAAAAGGCACATAATCTTTTTACCTTTTCTTGAAATTATGCAGGCCAGAAAGGAAAGCACAAACAACAAATGCCATTGTGACAAGGAACTAAACCTATTTTTTTCCACAGGAGTTTCTAGGGGGAAACCTGATCTCCTTTCTGCTGAACTGTCTGCTCTAGACACCCCCCTCCACCCCAGCCTCTCTCCACCCCCAGGAAATCTGCTCACAAATGCTCAGCATTGCCTATATGTGCTTATGAGGAAAGGAAAAAGAACTCTCAGACATGCCTATGGACATGAAAAGACAGAGGAGAGAGGTTCTGGTGGGGTGTGAAAACCTCACTGATCACTTCCAAACAGTTTCATGAAACCTAGAAAAGTCCCCTTCCCATCATATTTAAGAAAGCAAAAAAAGAACTCCAATTTCTGCAGTCATTGTGGAAACTATAAGATGTAATGATGAGGTTAAAACTTTTACAAATTTATTTCCTCTCTCATCCCTTCCCCCCCTGTGTGTGTGTGTGTGTGTGTGTGTGTGTGTGTGTGTGTGTGTGTTTGTCTCACTTACTCATTCACTCGCCGTCTGAGGTAGAATCTTGCTCTGTACTTCATACTGACCCCAAGCTTGTGGTCATCCTGACCCTGAGTCCTACGACTATAAGCACACACCACAGTCTATGTGGAACACGTTCTCTGCATGCTTGGAGACTCGTAACTGTGCTCTGAATTACCAGCTCAATTCTAGTCCTTAATCTCCCTCTTCTATGAGATGCACCTTTTGTTGGCGATACCCAGCTCTGCCCGCCATTGCACAGTGTGATGGATGAGCGTGCATGTGCGTTGCCCTGTCAGAGACACAGCTCCACAGAAACTGACCTGGGACATTACTGCATTGCTGAGATTGAACGAAGGGTTGTGATATGTAATTACCAGGCAGTCTGAGAGCCAGCAACCTACAGACGCGCACAGGCAGACGCGGGAGCTACAAATACAAAGCAAATGGGTGGAGGCCACAGGGACTAGAAATGGAGCTAAGGGGAGGGGAGGGGCCGAGTTGAGGTTCTTACAGGTCTCTGTGCTTGAGCACGGCAGACAGTGAGCATGTACCTTTACTTCAAGGGCAGATAGAAAAGGGCAGAGCCTCTAGGACTTCTAGAGCAAAGCGTTAAAATGGACCTTTTGGCTGGAGACATAGCCACACGGTCAAGTGCGTAGTTAGAATTTTTTTTCCTATGCACATTCTTATCATTAAATGTAACTGTATTAAATGATAACCAAGTAATCATAAAATACGGCCACAGAAGAATGTCACTATGTGTACCTATCTTATATAGTTAAAAGTCTGATTGTAAAATAAAACTTTTTGTTGTTGTTGTTTGCAATGGGTGGGGGGGTCCACACTACGTGACATAAAAAATTCTCCAAAATAGACAGAAATTTACCTACTTCACAGTTTTCCATTGGCCTACAAAATCCTCTTGACTATTTTGTCTTTCACAAATGTTGAATCCCTGACGCAACGTATGACAACCGTGAACCAAAAGAATTTCAGGTTTAAAAAGGCAGGTTAAAAACCGGGTGTAATTTGAAACTTTTAAGTGAAATGTGTACAGGATTCCATAAATTGAGGCCTCTTTTCATGCAGTGTTTGCTCCTTGTCCTCAATGGTGTTTTCTCTGTTGCTCTGGTAATTAAAAGAGGCACTAAAATCTCATAGATGATTCTCTCGTTCTGTTTGTGATCATGAAATCAAGATGTTGGACATAAAAATGCATAATTGTGGTTATTTCTCCCTTCTATTAATTATGAAGTATTCCTATTTCTAGTTATTCTCTCTGCTTTAAAGTTTTATCTGTTTAATAATAACAATGATAGTAATAATAGTTTTCTAGTGTTTGTCATCTTTTAACTTACTTAATCTGTCTTAGCATTTAAAATAAGTAGCATGAAACTGGATCATCTCTTTAATTAAGCTTCATAATATTTGCCTTTTAGCTAATATCTTCATTTACTTTTAATATCATTGCTGATGTGGTTGGGAACAGATCTATTGTTTTGTTATTCTTTCTGTTTCCCATTAGTTTTTGGTCCTTTCCTGTTCTTAAGTTTTGATTCCTCTGTTGAACTGATAGCTCTATCCAGTCAGTACACAGACTTCATGTGCGCACAACCATTTCAACCCAGCGTTACTGCTGTAATCTCACACAGAGGTAAGAAGCGTAAGAACCCCGGCACAGCAGAGGCCCACTGGCTGCTGCCTCTTGTTTGCTGTCAATACACCCATGCACACTAAACGCCTGTCTGTTGCTTGCTTGCATGTTCAAGTATTAAATTCCTGACTTTGACTGCTTTCAAAATTTCCCTCTACAGTTTTCTCTCCTTGAGTAAGACAATGATCAGCTTGTAGGATGTTTGGCTTATCCTGCTTAGAGTTCAGTGCCTTCTTGTATCTTAAAAAAACAAAAACAAACAAACAAAAAACAACATTTAGGAGCATTCTTTCTTAGAATGCTAGAAATTCACTAGCATGCATTAGGTTATTTGATATTTCCTATTCTCCACAGGGGTTCTGTTCATTTACCCGGTTGTTTCTCATTTGTTAGGACTATACTTTCCTTAGTGCAGCTGAGCTGCTTCAAAGTCCTTCCGTAGTAATTTTGATGGACGGTCATCTTGAGTTTGATTTTCCTTCACTTTTCTGCATACTTTCTGTATATGTACAGAAAGGTCTACTTTTCTGTATATTTTTCTGTGTGTAAGTTTCATTCTCTTTCATATGATTGTGTTGTTTTCCTTCAAGGAGTGCAGAGCTTTGTTGTGTTAGATTTGGTAACTGTTCTGACTTTTAACTTTTTCCAAGAAGGGGCTTCTTACTTTAAAGGCACGTCCCTTCCTTATAATGGAGAGCTACTCTGAGACCTCAAATACTTAGCCCAAAATTCTCAGTGAATGAGAGCATACAGGCAAGGGTCTCAATATTACTTCTTGGAAATATGTTTTAGCTTAAACTAAACTTTGAAAAGTCCAGATCATCATAAACTGTTTCTGGAAGAAAGACCTAGATTTAGCATTCCTCTAGCTATTCAGTCTTCTCTGAGTCAGTCGTGAGGTAAATGCAACAAATAAATGCTTTGCAGGTTTGTGTGCTTAAAAAAAAAAAAATGCTCAATGGAATGTCTACACTATGACGTGGAGTGACATAGTCTCCTGGCATCTGATACGATCATTCAGATGCTTTATTGGTGCAGTGAGGTCTATGCTGCCTCTTACAGACCAGCCCTCAGAGAACCGCCCTTCAGTGTGTGAGAGCTTACAGATTTCTCACCTCAGCGCTCCTAAAATGTCTACAGTTGAAGTCACAGGGACGCCCACTCTTCCACCCTTGATGCTGGGGCTGGCATTGCCACACACACACACACACACACATACACACACACACACACACACACACACACAAATCTCTACAGTTTGTGAGTCCTCTGATCGCCAGCAAACAAGTTTTTCTTACGATGTATTCATCTCCGTAACTTTTGATCTAGACCAAATTGTTCCTAAATCTCATCCTGATTCAAAACAATATAAACTTCATTTTATATGAAAATGAAAGATGGGAAAAAAAATCATTTTTACACCTGTCTTGAATCTCCTTATGTTTTTGGTTCTTGGAACTGATGTAAACCAGCGGGCATGGGTTACATACATGTACACTTCACCCTCTCCGGAGGTTAAGGCAGGAGGTGTCTTCCTCGGCCCCTCCCCAGCTTACCTGTTGATGTCTGGTCTCTCCCTGACCCTGCAGCTCAGCGCTTCAACGAAACTAGCTGGCCGAGAACACCGGCTACCTACCCGCCTCTGCCTTTCCACCGCTACTTCCTGGAATGCATGCGGGTCCTGGGGATTGAAGTTCGGGTCCCCATGACTTAGTTACTGAGAAGGCTTCTCAGCCCCTGTCCTCTTCGCTTTTTTTAATGGATAATTCAGTATTGTTCACTGGAGGCTCCACAACGATCGTGACCACCACGAACAGTCACCGCAAACGTGCTAGGCACATGAGCGGCGCCTGGACCGGTTAGTCCCTGTCCCACACTGTGTGCAAAGGCCGGTGCTCTGCAGACGCCCCCCAGATTCGCGTCTATCATGGTCTCAGACGGTGACCTCAGCTCTCTTTATTGTTTCAAATTACAGCGACCTGTGAGCTAAGAGACTGACTAGGAATAGTTCAAGCACGCATTGAGATCAACTTATTTCTTCCCATTTCAAGATCCTTTTTCAAACTTGTCTTTAAACTCTGTTAGGCGTGTAGGTGCGAGTCGTGAGCTGCAGAGGTTCGACATCGGGTGCAGGGCTCACGGAGGTCGGTACAAGGAGAGCAATCAGTCCTCTCCCTCCACCTTCACGTGGGTTCTGCAGACTGACCTGGAGTCATCAGGCTTAAATCTCCAACATCGGACATCTTGGCTGGATGACTTTCCTGACACCTAAAACTTTGGGAAATGCATAAATTTGCATCCGGTACCCTGATTTTCCATGCAAAACATTTGTGGAAATGTGACCGTTTCTCATGACCCCTGCAGGACGCATCAAGAAGAGTGTTTCCTATGAGCACTGGCCGTGTCTCTGTCACTGTCATCGTGACAGAGAGCTCCCCCAAGCCCATGCTGCTGATACAGGCATGTTCTGTAAATACGGGTAGTACAGCTGTATTTTGTAAGCACTAGTTACAAATAGTTCCAAACACTTTTAAAAGAAAGGTGAACTGTGCCCACCATTGTCTCTATGGTTATCATCTAATGCCTTGAAGAACTCAGAGACGTGACTGGTGACTGGTGACTGGTGACTGGTGACTGGTGACTGGGGTCTGGACCAGGGATATTCTTCGTGCCTCATTCCAGAGTAAAATAAAGGTACATGGGGACTGCAAAGCAGCAGGGGAATGTTACACAAAGTGGAAACATGCACAATCAAACGGAACACACAATCAAAATAGTCAGTGGTCCCTGAAGTTACGGTCAGGGATATCATTTATGGAGTTCAAGAAAAGGAGAAATTTAATCACACAGTTTGGGGGGTTCTCCTACTGGGACTGACAGGTTTGGGTTACATAAGCCCTTGCTGACAGAGCAGACCCCTTCCCATAATCTATCTGATTTAAATCAGATGCTCGCCCATTTATACACAGGCATAAGACGGTAAACAGAGGATTTCCCCTACAAGTGCTTTGTTGTGTATTCATACAAAACCAAGTCAGGCATATCAGTCCTCCTACTGTCTTACCTGGATATGTTGACAGTGCTTTGAATAAAAACTGTCTAAGCCTGATGGTTGTTAAGGGAAAAAAGAGACATACTTCATTGCTCAGAGTTGGGTGCGCCTGCAGGTTGAGGCGGGGAGGAGTCCTGGGTTGTGATGTGCACAGTGCAGAGGGTTCTGTATGCATAGCACAAGCAGGAAGAGTCTCAGGCTGCCGAGTGCATTACTAGAAGATCAGAGCATGCATAGCCCAAATGCTAAACTGTTTCTTATGTTAACCTGCCTTAAGGGGGGGGGGGGGGGCACAGTGGCATGGCTCCCTCCTGCCAAAGACAGCCCGCTTTCTCCTCAGTCAGCAAGCCCTCTAAGGATGGGTGGCAGCATTGACCCTACTTTGCTATTTTTTCTACCTTTTGCACTCAGAATCCAGGTTTGCTGACCTCTGCCTTGCATTCCGGGATTTCTCAATATGCCTGACAGATGGAAATCACATCAGAAATGCCCCAGCACACTCACAACTTCCAAGTATGCTGTCTGTAGCAACATTTCACAAGTTGGCCAAAGCTGTACAAATTCACCCTTGAGCGCCCTCATACTTCTTGGGTAAATGCCATCATGTCCCTCTATTTCATCTACATCTACTTTATCAACCAGCAGTGGAACGCCTCATGAAGTCCTGACTTTTTGACCTGTTGCCTCTGACCTGCAGAATTCCAACTTTGCTCCTTTCTGTCTCTCTCAGATCTTTTTTCTAACAGTAGGGACTGAATCCAGGGCCCCACACAAGCAGGTCAAGTTCAGTGCCAAAGGCATCACTAGATCTTTGCTGATCTTTCTTATTGCTCAAAAAGCCACCATGCTAAATTTTAGTCCACCACCTTACAAACTATATTCAATCATATTTAACTTTCACTTCTCATATCCCATGATAAGAAAGGCATTTTGTTTTTCAAGTTGTATGGCCAGGGTATGAATTGCACTTCTACATAAAAAAGGAAAAAAAATGTTCTAAAGGATCACTAAAACTTAGTTCTGTGATTTGTAGAATGAAATCAGTGGCCCCCTTATATCCCTCTATATGATAACTAGTCATCCAGGGTACAAGATAGAAATGCCAGTCAGTATGATATTTTTCTGAAAAAATACAAAACGTTTCAATCTCAAGACAAGAATGTCCTGCGATTTGTTATCTCCCTGTGTGGTTGGTTGGTGATTTCTCTTTGAATCATGTTCCGGAAAAGAGCTGGGTGATGTTCCTAAACTTTATTTCGTTTTGATTTTTCAAGAGAACAGTTGTTTGTTCTGAGGGCCCTCTCGTTCTTCACATTTACATATTTTCTATTTGAAGCACTCCCCAAATTTTCTCACTTTGTGAAATGATTCTTCACTTTTTGTTCCCTGGTTCCTGCCAAGAGCCATGGTGTGTGCTGTTTGGTAATTGCCACTGTTGAACCCTCTGAAGAGCCTTTGTTCAAGTGTTAGATTTACTGATTCTAGTTTCTGTTGTTCTGGTAGCAATGAAAAGGCAAGTGATGAGCAGGCTTTCAGTAATCAGGCCTTTATGGGTGCCAACACTACCCTGGACTAACTGCACCCTCAGTCACTGTGGCATGCAACTATAGAAACTCAAAAAGGTTGAATAATGACAGGAACTGCATAATGAAAAACAAAACAAAACAAAACAAAAAAAAAAAAAAAACAGCCATTGTACTCCTGTGTCCTCTGGCATCACCCTCCTCTGAGGACGAACTAGGTCACAGAAGTGCCGCCTTGTACTTGACTCCATCTGCTCACTAAGACCTCTATCCCCTTTTCTTAGACTTCCCACAAATGCTTTAGGATGCCATAACTAGTGTGAGCTGTCAGCAGAACTCTTTGTGCAAGTTTGGCCTAGTTATCCTTGTGTTCTGTGGGTATCTGTCCTGATAGTACACATCCCACTGCTGTGTGTGTGTGTGTGTGTGTGTATGTGTGTGTGTGTGTGTGTGTGTAAGGGGCAGGTTTTCAGTCTGCAGATGATGCTATTTTGCAGGTGGTAAGTGAAATGGGTTCTCTGTTTAGTTTGGCAATGGTTAGGTCTCCTAGATCTTCTCCCTTACAGAAACATTTCTCAACTCCAGGGAATGGCATCTTTACTAAAACCAGCTCCTTCAACTTCTCTTCTTAGCCTATCTCCCCATGATGCATACACTGGTTCACGTTGTGGGCTAAGATGTGACCCCATTATACTCTTCAATGTCCTCACTGGTCCTGTGTCTCCATATGCATGCCTTAGAACATGCACATGCTTGCACACATGTATGTACATGGACTAACAAATAGAGACTGACATCTTACTTGAAGGGTTACAGTTTAAAAATGTCTGTTCTCTTTGGCCTCATCATGGCTGTTCCTCATTATTAGTATTTATCCCAGCTTCCCTTTTCCAAACAAAATATCATTCTAGTTAATTAAAAAAAATGTCTGTTCTCATTAGAGTCCTCACAAGTGGTAGGACTAATTTGGTATCCCTTTCAGAACTAGATCTGGGGGCCAAGACACTAGAACTCAGGTTCCTGAGATATAAGTATCTGGAAGCATTATATGTTCACTAATTCACCATTAGGAAATTGTAAGCTGATCAATATTAATTGAGATCAGGCACAGCCTACTAACTGTACTGAATATATTTCCTAATTTCTAGGAAGCTTGCCACCATCTGAGGAGGGAAGGGATGATTCCTTTCTAAGCTCTCACTCTTTTCCTCTTTTCAATACCCAAACCTTACCTGCTGTTTGCAGTTAAGAATAAAAGTAAAAAATATTGTGCTTCATATTTTAACTCTTATCTTTTTTTAGATGTAAAACAAAATACTGTAGTGGGTTTTGGAGGGAGGGTTGCGCGCGTACACACACACACACACACACACACACACACACGTATGGGCATGTGCCCAGGCATACAGGTACTGACAGAGGCCACAAGAGGGTATCAGATCCCTTGAACTGAAGCTGTAGGCAGTTACGTGCTTTTAAATGTTAGTCCCAGGAACAGAACTCCCATCCCCTGCAGGGTCCATGTGTGTTCCTAACTGCCGATCTGTCTCTCCAGCCCTACTGTTACTACTAACACTCTTTTTCTTTACCATGTGCCGAGTTTATGCTAACCGCGATATATTACACAATTTCACTAACTTCCATCCTCTTGTCAACAGATGTGTGCACTTTTCAGTTAGGAATTGCAAAGCTTGCTACATCCCTTAGCTTAATCACCAATGACTTTCGTAAAGGAGATAGGTCTGTGTACCGTAGTCTTGTCTGTCCTGTCTAACGTAGCCTCCACCAAGCATGTGTGGGTCTTTAAGTTAAAATTAATTGAAATGAGATAGTAATGCTTGCACATACACAGGCCACATTACACATGCTCTGCTACAGCATGTGCAATGTGCTGTATGAACCATCCCCGTCACTCCAGGAAAGTCTATTGTATTTAACGCTCTAGTTGGCAGCATGAACCTGGGAGAACGGGCCTAAAAATAGGTGGACCAAAGTCTTCTGCAATAGCCAACATTATTGAGAGCATCTGACAATTTATTTATGCTCTAAGGGTTAAGAAGAGCCGTCTAAGTAAAATATGCAACCACAAGGACAAGCCACAAGTGGCAAAAACATGTTTTTCATAGAGGCATATGAATAACAACAGCCAAAGTGAACTCACTCCTATCCACTATGCCTGGAAAAGGCACAAAAGCACATTCCAAGAGCAGTTCCGTGGGTGTTTTTGTTGTTGTTGTTTTTATTCTCTCATGCATCATATCCAGACCACAGTTTCCCCTCCTTCCGCTCCTCCCAGTCCCCCCTCCTTTCCACTCCGCCATATCTACAGCTTCCCTATTAATAAATAAATAAATAAATAAATAAATAAATAAATAAGAGCAGGCCTCCCAGGAATATCATCAAACACAGCATAACAAGTTTACAATAAGACTAGGTAATCCCCCTCATACCAAGTCTGGACAAGGCAATGCAGTAGAAGGGAAAAGGAGAAAACGGTCCCAAGAACCAGAAGAATTGAGACACCACCCACTCCCACTGTTAGGAGTCCCACAAGGACACCAAGCTTCATAACCATAACATATATGCAGAGGTCCTAGCACAGACCCATACAGGCCCCCTGATTGTTGCTTCAGTCTCTGTGATTCTGTGGGCCATGTTCTCCTGGTGTCCTAACCTTTCCGGCCAGCTACAATCCTTCCTCCCTGTCTTCAGTGAGGTTCCCAAGCTCTGCTTAATGTTTGGCTATGGTTCTCTGCATCTGCTCCCATCCATTGCTAGATCAAGCCTCTCTGATGACAATTGGGCTAGGCTCCAATCAATAACAGAATATCATTAGGAATGATTTCACTGACTGTGTGTGGGTGTATGCCACCTTTCTTTGGTTCCACCCTGGGTCTCTGGCTGACCTACCTTTGGTTCCCGACCATCCAGGCAGTGTCAGGCATGGGGCTCCCTCTTGTGGAATGGGCCTCGAGTTGGACCAGTTACTGCTTGGTCACTCCCATAAGTTCAGTTCCACCACTACCTCAAAACAGCTCACAGGAAGGACGAGATGTAGGTTGAAGGTTTTGTGGCTGGGTTGGTGTCTCAGTCGTACTGCTTGGATCCTTGCCTGAACAGAGAAGATGCCAGATTCAGGGTCTGTATCCCTCATTACTAGGAGCCTTTTCTAGGGTCACTCTCTTAGATTCCAGGAGGTTTCCAGTGCACTAAGTTTCCACCTCATTCCCCAAATGTCCTTCAATTTCAGTTGTCTCTTCCAGTACTCTTTCTGTCCACACACACCCCACCAGATCCTCCTGTTCCCATCCCCATTCATTCCCAGTCCACTCACAAAATCTATTTTATTTCTCCTTTCCAGGGAGATCAATGAATCCCCCAGACCCAGAAAGACAAACATGGTGTCTATTCACTTATAAGCGGACATCATCTGTTAAGTGACAAGAAAAGCTCAATTTTGTGTTTTTGAAGATACTGAGATCACAAAATTCTTGTCTGGTTTTCCTGAAGCTTTCTTGCAAGCTTTCAGAGCCCCCACACAACTCCGTTTCTGAGCTGTGTTCTGACACTGATGAGCACTGGTGGACATTCCCCACTGCAGCTGTATTGAGCTTGCGGCAGAAAGCATCAATATTCTATCTTCTCCTACCCCTTCTCCTATCATTCCCAACTTCCCTGCCCTCACCAGCCACTCCATTCTGCCGACTTATCCCAGCTAGTTTACAGTGTTAAGATGGAGTTATCTCTTTATGGGCATTTGCTTCCTTTGAAAGTTTCCACAACATGTTGCTTATGAAGAAAATAGAAAGTTTCTGCCGTTCTTCTAATTATGAATGCTTGCTTCACTCTGCTTTTTCTGCCACCATTTCTTATGCACTGGCAATAAATTTTCCGGCAGAGGAAATCCCAGGGTAATCTTTTTTGAAGACATTTTAAAGGCAGTTAAGCTGTGTACTGTGCCAACCATGCTTTTAACTCAACTGGAGGGAAGAAACAACCTGGACAGCCAGGAGCAGCTCCTCAGCCACACAAGAACAAGACCGTATCAGAGCTGGGTGGCAGGTTTGATTGGAAGAATTTTGTGTTTGTGGCTAGCCTGAGCTACAGAGTGAGATTCTGTTTAAAAGGAAGACAAACTTACTCCCAAAGTTAAAATGTGTTCAGTTTCAGAACTCTGTGTGTACTCACATGTGTGTGCAGGGATGGGTTTGCCCACAGGCATGTATGTGTGCGTCAGAGATCAATCTCAGGTGGCATTCCTCACAAGCCATCTTTTTGTGTTTTGAAACAAGGCCTCCCACTGGTGTGAAACTCACACAGCAGGCAAGGCTGGTCAGCCAGGCAGCCCAGACCTGCCTGCCTGTGCCGTCCTTCCCAGTGCTGGGCTTGCAAGTGAGCTCCAGGTATCTTTTATAATCAAGGTCCTCATGCTTGCATGGCACGTGTTTACTGGCTGAGCTACCTCCCCAGTCCCAGCTTCAGAACTTAAATAATAAAAGAGAAAACTTGATCTCAGACTGTACATGATATAAAGATTTTAATTTGGACCCAGCAGTTGAAGTCTGTGTGACTGTCAACAATATATCCAATGTATTAAAGCCAGTTTCCTAATTAGAAATATAAACACAGTAAGGTCTGGCACAAAGATTGATTGTGTTGACAAAGACAATGAGTCAACATTTATCAAGGTCCTCTGAAGGACCTGTATTATGCAATGCCTTACTCTGGGTTCTACTCTCAAATAACCCATGATCTAGGATGACAAACCAATGTGTATTCATCTATGTTCACATTATATAATATATAAATATGTAGGACTCTGTGAATTAATATAGAATATCAAGATATGTCACATCTCTAATACTAGAGATACATCTCTAGTATGTGACAGTAAAGGAGTGACTATTGGAATAAACGCAGCCCATCATAGTTACAAGAGAGGTCCGTGGCTCGGTCTTCTCTCTCCAACCATGAAAAAAAATATCTCGGAGTAGAAGTGATAGTTGCTTTTGTTAGGAAATTGGCTGGTTTTTACGGTTTGCCAGAACCAAAAGATAAGCATAGTATCTAAAGGCTAAAATAATCAGGGCAGCTCCATGAAAGAAAATTGTATTTTCACAAAATACCTTGTGCCTACTTCCATTTCCTGACTCTAGGTGGACAGTGAAAAGAGGCATTTTCTGCTCATCTTAGGGAGTGGACAGGCAGCAGCACCATTGGTCATACAGGAGACCCACAAACAGGAGCAAGTAGATTCATCCAAGGTAGTAGGGAGCTCCAAGCTGAGCATCTCAAGGAGTAAGAGTAAGCTTGTGCAGACTTCCTATCTTCCAGATAAACTCAAAGGACTCATTCATTTTAACAAAGAGACATACTTCAATAAAGTGAATTTTAAGTATCAGTGTCTCGCCTCTGGAGTGGAGTTGTAGCACTAAAATTTCTCCATTTACTATATTCTGTATCCAGAGATAGAATAATAAATGGTTTATTTATTAATCACATTTATCTGTGTGCACATGCATGCATGCATGTGTATGTGCGTGTGTGTGCCAGGAAAGATGTTGGGATATCGGAGAACAGGAAGGAATTGGCTCTCTTCTTCTGTCATATGAGTCTCAGGATTGGAGTCAGGTCATCAGGCTAGGTGGCAAGCATCTTTATCCAGTGAGCCATCTCATCAGACCAGTTGATTTTGTGTCAATATTAACATCTTACAATATGCACCACTTCCTTTTTTAATGGTGCCCTATTCTACTGCCTTCTTTTCAACCTCAGCTCAGTAACTAGAAATGCATGTTAGCTCACTTAGGTGAAGGTAAGGTCAATGAGAACTTACAAAAGTCTGCAAGTCTTAGGAATCTCTACTTGATTATATATTAATCCTAATGATACAATTTACTCTTACTCATGTTTGTTGTTAACTAAAGGTAAAGGAATGTGAAGCAAAGACCTTACACACAGCCTTAAAAATAGTTCTCAGGTGCATGGAATAATGACATTTGGCAGTTTTTAACACTCATAGGAGTTTTATGACTTGCTTAGTTGGACCATTTTATGAAATCTGTTATCATAAAGCATTGCCCCTGTCTCAGGTTAAATCAGGGCATGTGTTTTCAGATAATAGAATTGGTGAAATCTTATTATTTAAATGTCTAAAATAATTATCAGTTGGAATTTCTGAAAAGATATCTTAGCGACTTCTACTATTTACCTATTTCATGTATTTTTCATTCAAAAATATTAAAAGAATTTTAAACATTAATTTTTAAATGACCAAAACTTTTAATGTGGTGTGCGTAGGTCATTTATCATTGAGGCCAGAGTTTACAAAGTTAGGTTTGCCAAATATAGTAAAGAGCAAAGAAAATGCTGTGGGTGTGTCTCGGTGTCTTCTAAAAATATCAAAAGAAATGTTGTGTGTATGTTTTCCAAATAGAGAAAAAATTAGGTTTTATCCTTATTGTCCCGTTGGTTCAGTGTCACTTATTTGGATGTAAAATTGTCTTTACCCAGAGCAAAGTCCTCAGATGTCTAAGCAGTAGAAGCAAAAGAATCTTTAACCCTCTCATTGTGTGGAGCAGATAGCTGAGGCCCAAGGATGACTGGGTTCCTGTCAGGCTGGAAGCAATCTGGCACCAGGAGAAGTGAATCCCATCTCAAGAAACAGTTCCTTTCCTTCAGAGACCACTTCTGTGTGCAGAATAAATATTATTCAATATTAATATTTAACATTGATATTTAATATTTAATACTAAAATATTAAAACGCTTATTAGGTAGGCAGGCTTTTCACTCTGAAGGAAGACAGAAAGTGGTGATAAATCTTTTCCAAGCGTTTGTGTTTTTACATCTTTAGGATTCAAAATTTGGAAATTTTAATAATCAAGAGAGAGTTGGGCTGAAATATGCATTTGTGGTATTTCTAAAAATAGGCCTTATGAAACAATTCAGAACTAACAGCATGAAAACAACATCTTCTCCCTCAGATAGCAAAGTGTTTCTTGGGTATTTTGAAAGTACTCTATTGCATGACCTGGACTGTTCCCATTTGCCTATTATTTAAAAACAGAGCTATTAATCACAAATCATCTCAGATCTATGCCTGGTCTAATGTTGCAGTCGTGTTGTCCATCACTGCCCCTACCACTTCCCTAGTGACCTGTTCCAGTCACATAAATCTCTTTGATAACTCCTCAGCTAATACTTAACACTCAACAAATGCTTATCATGCCCCATTCCTTCTAGTTTAGATTCCGTCCTTCTATTTCTCATTTTCCTTCCTGACATCCATTCTGTATACTCCAGACCAGTGGTCACCCTCCACACAACGGTAGAAGGACTCCTTTGCAAGTCAGTCCTCTAGCACCTGACCATTCCAGTCACCTTTACCAGCGACAATGATTTGCCTGCTTGTCTATATCTCCCTTTGACCACAGACTATAAAGCTCTTTAGGAGGATTAGCTGAGTTTAATGGGTACCCACATCTAAACCTACTTCATGACTGTTCAAAGGATCAGTGGTTTAAATGGCACTGAAATGGATGTGCCATTGATTTTACAGCTTATTGGTGAGAAGAGAAGCATGGTGGCATTGGCTAATTTGGTTCTAACAAACTTGTAGACTTAAAAACAATAAACAGTTTGCTCTCTTACAATCTCATTAAAATAACACTTGACAGTGCCCACCTGCACTTAAGGTTTTCTTTTAATGAAAGAATACCTTCAGGCAGTTCTGGGTACACTCAGGACGTAGAATGTTTGCCCATAATACATGAGGCCATTTAAACTGGGCAGGGTGACAAACATCTATTATCTCAACCCTTGAGAGGTAGAGGCAGAAAGATTAGAAGTTTGTGGTCATCCTCACCAGTTCCATGCTAGCCTGGCTAAAGATTTTTTTTTTCAAAAATATAAATCCATAAAAAAGAAATTGTTTTATATTCTCAAAGCCTTAGCAGCAAAATATTGCTAATTTTACAAATATAATATGAGGAGTCAGGGATCAGTGGTAGAACATGTGGTTAGTTGAGAAAACCTGGTCTTATTTAGGATAGCACTTTGTTTTTCTATACTCTTAAATAGAACCAAAACTCAGAGTTCAGTGTGCACAACCACACGCAAAGAAGTCTTCTCAGAATACTCAAGAAGAATTTTCATTGTAGAACCGTCAAGTGACAAAAGTTCATTTAGATTTATCCGTCTTCTAATTTACGTCTCAGCTAAGGCTCCACAAAAGTATATAAACTTAAAGAAAATTATTTGTAATGCCGCACGGATCCAACACAGGAAATGGCCCTTCACGGTAATAAATTGGCACTTCATCAGAAAATACAGACTTATAAAAATGCTGACATTTTAATTGTGTTTTCTTTCGTTGTCCTTGTGGTTTTATCGTGAATTCCAGTTGGTCTGTCACCCATCGTCTGTTATTTGCCTATGATGAAATATCAGCTGTAGCATGTGTATTTGTACTGTCTTATTGTTGTTATACAAAGAACAATATAAATACCAAGGGAAAAAAGACAAAGCTAGACCTTGGGGTTGGGGGAGAATTCAGGTCAGTACCAGCTCCTGTGCCTCTGAGTTCTGTGTCCGCAGTGCCTAGGAGTGTCTTTCAGCCAAGGAGAATCAAAATAGCCTGTAATGCTTTTGAAATCTCTTGAACAATACTGAATGGCAACTCAAAAGAGAGCTTCTCATTCCTTGTGTTGGGGGTTGTGATAGATAGTCTATGACTCTTGTGGGACTCATAGTCAGCCCAGAGGGAAAATTTTCATGTAAACTACATATGTATATTTATACACGGACTTACATGCATGATAGGTGTTTTTAGGGAGACAGTTAATAGCATAATTCCTTTTGAATGAAATTTTCAATGGCATTCTTTGTTAACACAGTTCACTGTCTTTAACAGTGAATTGCCATTTTTTTTAAATTAAGACATATTTAGTGTATAATAATTTTTAAATTGTTCTTTATACAAAACAAATAACTAAATCAGTATTTTTTTAGTCTGTGGTCCTCTGATTAAAGGAAATTCTAAGTTTTGATTTTTCAAGAGCTTTTCTACCAATATTTCATTTCTCTACTTGTCATATAGTAGTATTATTATATATCAAGGTATAAGTATTTACTAGGTCCACTGAAAGTTCACTTAGTAGTTTCCTTTGTGTAAAGTACGAGTCAGGCAAATGGAAAGTCTGTCCCTTTGGTGTATTCATCCTTGTAAGGACTTTGTGAGCTTGAAAACTATGTGATTGAAGTTATAATCAGTTATTCAAAAGTTCACTAAAATTATAAGTATTATATATATATATTTTTTTTTTCCAGCCATGTAGGTTCTCTTAATAGTTTACAAGGCAAGGGTAGAATCATCCACTGCTCTCTGATTACTGAGCACATGGCAGAGGAGCAGAAAAAGCATGCCAGTGTGTCATCATGGGCAGGCTTCACAGAAAGGTGGTCACCCCATAACGTGCAAGGCCTGGAGACTTCCATACCACCTCTTCACGGGAGGGGAAAATGGAAGCATATCAGCAATTTGGGAGCTCACAATTGATCTTCACAGGAATCCAATAAGCCTAGAGAATAGTTGATGGCCAAATGTGGTAACATTGCTATCTTCCTTCCTGTCCTATGAGTTTAATCTTTCTGGTTAATGGAATCTCGAAGAAGAGATCAAAGGCAATTGAGCCTTTTTTTTTTTTTTCTGATCATGTCTTTTCATAGATAAAGGAATTGTACAGCACAGCCCCACCATGTGCTGGAGTGGGCAAAATGGCCTGGAAGGGAAAGTTGCACTGTGATTCTAGGCAGTTTCTAAGTCCTTCCAAGTTTCAAAGTGCTCTGCAAAGCCTTGCACTTCGTGGAATTATTTTTCTGAGCCCCAACAATTTAATTAGAGCTGTCCCTAATACTGAACATATAATTTCAAAAGAAACAAAACTACAGTTTTACAGTGCTAGTAATTACCATGTATATTTTGAAACTTTGAGTAAATTCTAACTATAAAATATATAACATAATAACTAATGCTGATATAAGCTTCATTACGGAACACACTATGAAAGAGAGCAGCATTATGTTGAATAATCAAAGGATTGGTATCAGAATAAATCTATTTATACATGAAAATCTGTACAGTCTAAAACATGAACAGTACTGGACATCACAGGGAGAAACACAGTGAAAGCCACAGTTCATTTGATTTACACTCTGTAAGGTGTTGTATTTATCTTCATCCTGGGGAGTAGGTGTTGTTCTCATTTTTATAGATGAGGAAATGCTTGTAACATTCTAGAAAATGTAAAACCTAAACAGCTAGCCTCCGCTCCTTGTTTTGTCTTCTGTTGTACATTTTACCAACCGAAAGAACGATAAATGAATACAGCTGTGCCAATAATATCTTCTCATGTCGAAAATGTTGAAACTGCAGTGTACCCTCTGAAACACAATGATGAAAAATAGAATAGGAGACTGAGAAAACATTTGAGGTGTTAGCGAGGTAGTTTAGTGGCTAGGATTACTTGCTCTTCCAGAGGACACAACTCCATCCCTATCACCCATGCCAGGATGCCCACAACTCTCTGTGATCTAGCTCCATGGGATCTGATGCCTTCTTCCAGCCTGTGCACACAACTGGCTTATGCTCACACAGACACAGGCATCGACATAAAAATAAATATTTTTAAAGAAAGTGTTAATTCTGTGATTCACCAGAAAAAAATGGCCAAATTTAAAGCAAGCATTTATTAAATATTAAATACTTACCAAGAGATAGAGTTTGGACAGGACCATTTCCAGGAATTTCCCACCTAAGAATGGCCTCCAGTCACAGTTGTAGAGACTTATGAGGACAAACCTATATGCCACCATACTTTCCCATGACTACAATTCCCAGAATTCCAGGAATTTACCAGGTTCTTGGGCAGGTGGGACTTACAGGTTAATTTTGGGGCATTGTATTCCCCCAGGGGTTGCATATTGGGTCAAATCTTTGACCCTATGATGGGTATTTTTGAATCTAATAACCATCAGAGTTACTATCTAGAAGTAGCCTGAAAATGAGTGAGGCACCAGTAATGTATTTTATTTCAGGTCCCCTTTTTGTAAAGTTTTTGAGTAGAGGCAAAATTATAAACCTAAATTTCTTGCAACGCAATTATGTTCTGCATAAAGCAGATCAAGTGTCCTATCATATTATAGAACTATTTTACAAATTAATGAATATACCAATTGGCAACTCTGAGCTTTTTAAAAATTTTTATTATTTTTTTTATTTTATTTATTTATGTATTATTATTATTAATGTCAACTGGCTTTATAGGTCACTATTTGCCCCTTTAGCCGGGGAGTTTTTACTTGGCATTTCAGCCTGTTAGGTGGAACAATGGACAATGTATTCTCTTCTGTAACTACTTCCCAGCTGACATTAGGACATTGCTATAAGGGCCCAGGAAGGCTGAAAGGCTAGTTAGTCAAAGGCTGGGCAATGGGGCATTTATCAGAAACATCTGCTTAGCTGATCCAGCTGAAAGACAGGAGCAGTCATATCAGCTGGGCTGGTTTACACCAACAAGTCCAGAGCTCGGAAGTTTGTAGCTCACAGGTGATCCCTGGATGGAAAATTCTTAGTAAATGGGGAAGGTGACGAATCTCAAACCAGGAGAAAAATCTCATTTTCAGGAACAGGCAAATGTACTTATATGGAGTCCATTTGAACTATAGCAGTCTTATGACTTCTTTGATTTCCCCGAGCTTTCTTGAATTTTTAGTTTACAAAAGGAGATATATTAGTATTACCAGTATTTTAAAATCTATATTTTAGAAAAAGTAGTTAAAGCTGCCTTTGAGTCTTAGCAAAAATTATAGTTTTAGGATAAAAAACATGACTTTTTTTTTTTTTTTTTTTTGCCAGAGAGCCAGGTATAAAGACTGGACAGAGACACCTCAGACTGATAAAAAGGCATCTTGATATGACAAGATAATCAAAGAAAACGCAAACTCTTGAGTTTGTGATTTAGTAGTAAGCAGTTAGTGTTCATCAAGCCCCGAACCTCCAAAATCTCAAGGCAATAACAGCATAAAGGGGTGGGGGATATCTTAAGTCTTTTTGAAACCCTTAGAATTTATTCACATTTGTATGCCTTAAATATTTATATATCTCAGAACATTTTTTTTATCCTTTACCAAAGATATGCATAGTTACTACTGAGAGCAGTCATTGTAAAACACATTCCTTTAGTGAAAAGTTACATCTGGAATCTTTTTATCCTTTAACATGAAGCCTGTGAGCAAGGAAAACCTATTTGCCTCCCTTTAATAAGAGACCTAGTAGCTTTAACTAATCAATGACCTGAACAATAAATTAACAGGGTAGTTGATTACCTTGGGGTAAGGAGTTGGTTGTCTGTTGTTCCTTAGCTGACAAAGCTACAGTTAGCTTAGTTGTCAATGCCACCAGAGACCTGAGATGGATATACTGTAATCTAAATGCCCCATTTATAAATTGAAATGAAAGAGCCTAGTCCATACAAAGTCCATTCCCTCGACGGTTGTCCCAGGCTCATGTGGTCTCCACGGCATGGGGGCAGAGGCCGTCTTTGGTCATCAGACCTAGAAAACGAAAGACATTTTTTGGCATATGAGTCACATATCCATCCATGAATTGGAGTTGGAGCTGCACAGCAGAGCGATGGCACCATCACAAATTCTGTGGCTCAGCTTTGCTGCCAGCTGGACTCAGGTGGAGGCGGAGCTAGGTGGCATCTGGAGCCCTGTGTGTGGCTGTGCCTTACAGCCCCAAGTCAGAACATACAAAGAGAGATCAGTAAGACAAGACAATGACGTTTAACAATTGCACTTTCCTGCTTCACAGGCCCGTAAGTCCTTCTTATACAACCCAGATGCAGGAACCCATTAAAGGTGTGGCCATTCTGAGTTTTCCCTGGCTCACCAAACACATTTGGGCCTATCCAAAGCTTCCGCTTTGGCTCCCAAATTCATGGAAAACCCCAGATGGTTTCTAGGCTTTGAAATTCTGTTGAAATAAATTGTGGGCTGAGATGCCTCCTCCATGCCCCAAACAAAGGCTATTTGGGAGCCTGTGTCTGGCTTTCTTTGTCCCATGTAGTGTACCCCATAATCAGAATTCAAAAACCAGTAGAAAGCTAGCATAAACAAACAAACAAACAAATAAATAAATAGCTTGTGTTTTTCTCTGAGTATGCTGTTATGAGTCCAGAGTATCTCACCTTTCCCAAATCCCAGAATGAAGAGCATATTTGGGGTGGAGTGATCTTGCTGGAACCTCAATATGTTAATCCTGTGATTCAACAGAAAAACCAGCTCTACCATTTTGAGACAAATTTAAAGCAAGTATATTATTATTATTATTATTATTATTATTATTATTATTATTATTACTTACATTTTATTAACTGTGTATCCCAGCTGTATCCCGCTCCCTCATTCCCTCCCAATCCCACCCTCCCTCCCTCATCTCCTCCACAAGGACCAAATATATCTGGGCACAAGGGTCTTTTCTGAGACTGACACTCCACCAAGGACCATGTATGGATATAACCCAGAACCTCTGCTCAGATGTAACCCATAGTAGCTCAGTAACCAATTGGTTTCCCATAGTAAGGAGAACAGGGACTATTTCTGACAGGAACTCAACAGCAGGCTCTTTGACCTCCCCACACCCCAAGGGAGGAGCAGTCCTGCTAGGCCACAGAGGAGGACTTTGCAGCCAGTCCTGAAGATACCGGATAAAACAGGGTCAGATGAAAGGGGAGGAGGTCCTCCCCAATCAGGGGACTTAAAGCAAGTTTCATTGAATATTAAATACTGGCCAAGAGGTGGACTTTGGTCAGGACCATTCCCTGGAATTCCCCTGTTGGAATGGCCTCAAGCCATGTGTTGCAGAGGCTTATGGGGCCAAACCTATAGGCCACCATACTTACCTATGAAGCTTTGTTATTTTCCAAGAACTACAGTTCCCAGCATTCCAGGAAGTTACTTGGTTTCTGGGCAGGTGTGGCTTACAGTTTAATTTTTGGGCATTACAAAAGAAAGAGAGAGGGAGAGGGAGGAGAGAGAAAAAGAGAGAAGGAAAAAGAGAGAGAGAAGGGAGAAGAGAGAAAAAAGAGAGAGGAGAAAGATTATGAAAGAGAAAAAGAAAAGAAAAAAAATTTATTGGCATATATTAAAACACACAAACCTCTGGAAAAATATAAATAGAAACTTACATATATATATATACATATATATATTATAACAATATATATGTGTGTATATACATAAAAGATAAAAGCTCGAAAATAAATTGTCAAAATCCAGGACAGCTAATGAATATAAAAATGTGGTCTAAAGAATGTATACTGAACATATTTAAAAGGTTTAGCCAAACAATTGTGAAAGAAATGCAAAGTGAGTTATTTCCCTTTCACCTTACACATGTGGAATTGAAAACTCTTCAACTCCATGGCAACACGAGGCTGCAGGTGCACATTGATGATCCCCAGCTGCCTAGAGATGGATCTTGCCTGCTGCGTTTTATTCTCCCCATAGCGAAGAACCTGAAACCTACTGAGTATGCTGTTCTTTCATGCTGATGTGAAATAACACAGCTTTCACCTCAAAGGGAATAGGAGATCATTTCTTCTGGAGCCAAATTTGAATAACCATGGCCCAGAAAACATGGAGCTATGTTACCTGAGGTTGCATGTTCCAAATGTAGAAGCGGTTTTGTGATGTTTTGTAGAAGCAGAATAAAGAAAGTCACAGATCAAGACATTTAAGAAATGCAGTGGTGAGTACCTCAGAGAGGTGGGTTACAGCAGAATGGGGGGATTTCTCCTATATGTCTCAGATGCTATCTGATGGCACCCTTGACATTTGGGCTGGTAGTCTGTTAAGTTAGTAAATTCCGAAAAGGTTTTATCGGTTGGTCTCAGAACTTATGTTTAAGACAAAGGTGAGCAAAAATGGCTATCCAGGGGGTGGGGGTGTTCTAAAACTAGCCTCATAGATAACTAGGCTCTGAACCTGCCACATTCTAACTTCTTCATCTCACTGTAGTTTTGATCGCAAGTTTTGTAGACACAGCTTTTTTTCCAGAAGTTCTCGTTCACACTTGTCTGAGGGCGGGGTTGTTACTATTCCTTGAGGAGACTAAAAACACCCACAGGTTTATAAAACTGAAGCCCCCCCCCGAGAGTTAGAAAGGGTAATACAGTTAAGCTAATGGAAATGAGAAAGTGGAGACAGACTTGAGAGTTGTTTTGTGAGAACTTTGCGCTTTAGAGGGAGGAAAGGAAGGTCTGTTTTCTTTTATCTTTTTTTTTTTTTTTTGGTCTTGTTTTCTTAGTTTCATTTCCCGGTTTGCGTTATGCTATGACTGGATAGTGCCAGGACACCAAGGGAAATACTGTGTGTAAACTCACATTTTCCCTAAACAGAGAGATGTCTGGAAAATTAAAGGCTTGGACCCTACACAAAGAACTTCAGGCAAGTAGGGGAAGCTGGAAACTAGAGCGCTGGTCTTCCCCGGAGAAGAGCACAGCAATTGGTTGCCCGGGGCCAAATAGTCAGCCCTAAAGACATACATAGAAATAACAATATATAGATTCAAAACATTATATTTTGGAATGTATATGGATATACAAATATATGCATGCAATAGAAATGAGAATGGGGAGTGCATAAGGAAGGGTTTGGAGGGAGGAAAGAGAGACATGTTATAATTAAATTATAATCTCAGAAATAAAGAACCACAATAAAACATGATTTAGTAGCCAGGATAGCTGATGCATGCTTAAAATGCCAGCTCAGCCTCCGCTATAGAGTGAGATCCTATTTAAGGATTCCATGCCTGTGTGGATAATGAAGTCACATGTTATTCCCATCCCTAAAACAACATGGCTGCCCCAAGTCTCAACAACAGGCTGAATTATTTCAGCACTATTTTTTCAGCCAGCCTAGCCCATAAATTTCAGTGCAAGCAGAATGATTAAATTAAATCACCTCCATGGACCTAATTGTCTCTAGATCGTGTTTTTCTTTTATGAAGAAAAATCTGTGAGTGAAAACACAGGATCTGATTATGAATTTTAAAATTCACTACACTTGTTTTCACAGCCCCAATAACAACTGATTAAAAGCCCAGACCTGCACATTAAATAAGTAATTTCAGCTCAATAAAGACTGACAAGATATTATCATCTGTTTTACGAGCAATTTTGGGGCTGAATATAGGCAAAATGACTTGGGTAAGTGGGTAATGGAGTGTTTATCTGTGTTGGAAGTGAAGCCCTGGACTCGGAACTTGCTGCTGTGGAACTTGCTGCTGTGCGGGAGATGAGAGATCAGGAGACCTGCAATCACAGCACACCATTATGTTTCTAATTGCCCTTATTAACAGAAGAAAAAGAAGGGAAATATTTTCCCCGGAAGAACCTTAGAGTGGCTGCTGTTTCCAAACTGGCCACCTACCATTGCTCAGTGCAGTTTATATTTCCAAGTTAGCTTTTGTCATCAAAATGCTAATGTTGAGACCCAACACTGTACAAATCAAACATAACCAAGCATCTCAACTTGAGCAAATTGTATTATTTTATTCTTTTCTTCTTAAGAGAATAAAGCTGATAAGCCAAACGTGTCCTCAAGTGGGCTTGGTTCTGCCTTTATTCGAGATCTTAAAAATCCACCTAGCTGATGATCAGCACACATAGCTTATATATGTGCCTTGTCCATTGTAAATATTCTTTTTTTAGCAAAATGCTAAGTCATGACCCCTTCTGATACAATAGCGCCTCTTACCAGAATATCAGCACTTAGCACTGTACAGTTGAAAATCCTGCTGTGTTTTTAGACATTTCACAGTATGCATCAGGAAGATTTGGACTGGGTACAGGAATTTTCTGTTTCACAACTTTGATCTTGGGGGTGGTGGATAAAATATTTAGTTGAAACGGTCTTAATTATGCCACTTTCTTGGTATATTTATTCATGATAGAAAGTAGGAGAATGTTTTTTATCGAATCATTCTTTGGTATTATCTAATTACTGGAATTTTCATATTCTGCACTCTGAATTTTTTTGTTCTTTATTGCATCTATCATTCATTCATTCTGTCATGAATATCCATTTTTACTCTTATCTATTTTGAAGCCTCATATTTGAAGGAAATGCATTTGACTGGGTTCAAACTAACTGGAAACTATTGCCTGGTATCAAGAGAGTAAAAGTTTTAGGAAGATAAGAAAGAGATAGATCTATTTTCAAAGAAAGTTTGCACCAAATAGGGTTAAAAGAATATTGACCTGTCAAGGGAGGTTTTAATCAAGAGTACTGTAGTAGGGGAAACATTGAATTCACCTCCCTTATAACAAAATGCAGGACCTTTAAGGACTGTCGAGAGCTTTGGAGAAATACTAGAGAACACATGATTAGAATTCTGAAAGTGAACTTGGCCAACGTGATGAGGGACACTTTTTGTCTGCTTTCTCATTGGCCCCACTACAAAGCAGGGCTTCTTTTTTACCAAAGAGACTGGTATAGATGGGGATTCTAACTTTCCTAAGAATTACACTTCAAAGGGATGGTTCCAAATTCCTTGTGAAAATTTTTCCTAAGCTGTAGAACCTTTGTATCCTAAAGGGACAAAGTGAAAATTTATAATTTGCAATTTCTTTAAAGAAAAAAAAAAAACCCCTTCCTAAGAAAAAAGAGGTCACACACCTACAGTCAAGAAGAAAACAGTTGGAAGTTTAATAAGCTAAGGAATACAGTTAAATATTTCCTACACAGGCTGTGTTAATGCCATACTTCATATTGAGAATGAGGTCAAGTTTGGATGTAAGAATTTAACACGCATCTCTGATGCCAGATGTGAGATTGGCATGGGTTCACTAAGTCACTTCATCTGCACATCTCAACTTTCCAGTCACCACAGTCAACTGCTGCTTTGTCCTTGGTCGCCCTCTCCCTGATGACATGTTCAAAGCCAAGTTCTTTTCAGAGTTTTTTCTCAGAGAGCACATGTATTCACCTGTAGTTTTCACTTGTGTAGAGGTTTTATACTTCCTTTTCCTAACTTTCTTGATATGTACTTAGACCCTACATCTCACAACAATGTGTAGTTTTCTTTTATAACACTGTTTTACATTGTTTCTGAAAATCAATAAAATGAGCCCAGTCTTCTACAAATTACAAGTAAAAGAAAAGATAAATATGTATCTCCTCATGTTTTAAACTTCTTTAAGTTTGGAAAGTTACCTAGATAGGTATGGAATACTCTACTTTGATGATAGAAGGGTGGCTGTCTTAGTTACTGTTCTGTTGCTGTGAAGAGACACCAAGACCAAAGCAGCTTATAAAAAGAAGCATTGCATTTGTGCTCACAGTTCCAGAATGGTAGAGTCCATGACCATCATGGTGGGAAGCATGGCAATAGGCAGGCAGGCATGGCACTTGAACAGTAGCCTAGAGCTAATATTAATCCACAGGGACTTGGCAGAGAGAGGGCTAACTGAGAATGCCCTGGGCATTTGAAACCTCAAAGCCTGCCCCTAGGGAGATACCTCCTCCAACAAGGCCACACCTCCTAATCCTTCCCAAACAGTCCTACCACCTGGGAACCAAACAGTCAAATATATGAGCCTATATTTAAACCACCACAGGACCTCTGTCAGTCTAAGGAAATAAAGTCTGTCAATCTGTGATCCTGGAGTTCCTCTCTTCTTAAATTTTCAATATCAACTCTGAACATTTGTAAATGTTCAAAAATAATGTTGGATTCATTGACAGGAGCCTCATCAAAGCTTCTATAACCAGAGGTTATAGCCTCAAGGGCATGCCTTAGCTCAAAGTTCCTGCCCACCTAGATCTTGGTCTTATATTTTACATCCCAAAATGTCTCTTTCCAGGCCAGCCCCCACTGAATTCCATATTGTCCTTCCTATGAACTCCTCCTGTGAGGCATCATCAGGTCCACTTGTCAGCATTCTCCTGGAATAAAGAATGAAAAAGGAAATGTACATATGGATCTATTAGGGTAAATCACAGGATCGCAGAGCTTGGAAAGTTCCACCACAGCTGTATGAAAACTGCACAGCCAGAGGCCTCAGTAGCATGTATGCCAGAGTCATAGAAAAGTCTAGGCCCAGTGCAAGGACCAGGGAAACTGGTGGAGCAGCTCCAAGTCTGAAGCCAGAGGCCTTCAGTGAGAACTCCAGTGGGCAGCCAAAGCACCTTCTAGAATCTAGGAGCCGGTAAAACAATGCATCAGAATAGCTGCAGAAGTATACCATGCTCTAAGGGGAAAAAATGGAGGTTGTTGGTGAGAGGAAAAGCTTCCTTATGTTTTCCTGTTCTGCCCAAGCCACAGCTGAGGGGATGGTGTCTTCCCACTCCGACACTCTTTTCTCTCACCCACAACCCTGTGTAGCCTGGAAACACTCTCACAGATTTCCCCAGGAGGAATGACAATTCTCCCAGCATAAAATTAACATTAGGCAATACATGGAAAGAATTTATTGATCTTGATTACATGAATGTTGTTTATCAGGTATGTTTGTGCAGGAATGTGAAATGTGGCGTTAAATGTTTCTGTTTTTACATGTACTTTAGCCCCTTCAAGCCCACTGAGTATATTATTTCAGAAGCCCAGTTCTCCTCTTGTCTCTGTTTCCCCACTACACAGTTTTCTTCATGGCTGTGCTCTTCTAATTTCCTCTCTTTTACATTTTCCTTCTAAAAGTAATGCTTCATGGGCCTTACATTTTATCACCATAGCACATTATCAAAGATTTTTCTGTTGTTGTAATATAAACATACTTGTGAAAAATTCTGTGGTCATCCATTAAAAATAATCATTTCCATCCCTTTCCATTATTGCGTGGCCATATTTTCTAAGACTATTAAGATCTAATATGTCAGGTCTAGCATGCTTCAAGGTTATATGGAATTGATTACATCCAAATGTTGAATTTGTAACTAGGAGGTTCAGTGAAATGTTTCAGCCTTTATTGTGCGCACTTCTACTGAGCTAGTAAACACAATAACTGGAATTTGCTAAGGGAAAAAGTAGAGACTAATTCCTCTGTTCTTTTCTTTCCTGTATTCGGTGTAAGTCATGTGTATATGTGTTTGTTTAATTTTATACTTACACACACACACCATCCCCTCAAGACTATTGGGATCAACATGTCCTTACATATGAAAGGTAAATACTGTTGTTATACATCTAAGCCCAACGTATATTTTATATATATATGTTTATATTCTCATTTGTCAATCTAAAGGGGACCAATTAGTTTACATTAAGGTTCTGCAGATCTCAAGTAGAGTTTAAAATAATGAGCTAGGAAAGAACTACTAAGTCTTTACAAATAAAATAAAGTTGGCTATTGGATAGAAGGAAGGGACTGCGAAGGTGAGGTCTATTCTCCATAGCACAGACAAGGAAGGCCCGTATGAGTGTGTTGGTGTTCTAAGGATATAATGAATGATGAAGGCTTCTGAGGAAAATACACAAAGTAAAAGACAGAAACAAAAGCTAGAAAGTTGGACTTAGTTTGACTTACTCAGAGAGCAGAAAGGAAAAATGAAGTGACAAGACTATAAAAAACAGAGAGAAATGGTAGCTCTTGAGGGAAAATGCAAGGCCTGGGGCCTGTGTAGAGTTTGCATGCCTAAATCATACTAAAATATACTTCTAACAGGTTCAGGTTCATCTGATTCATACTTCCTATAATTATTTTTGCTATTTGGAGATTGTATGTTACACTAGCTATCTAGTGTAAAACAGATAGCTTAAATAATCATCTTAAATTCCTGGTGAAAACTAAATTGTCATGTTGACTACTTTGTTCAATTCATGTTCTTTAATTCTCTGAGTTTCTGACATGGAGTTGGAGATTTCACATTACCAAGTTCATGATTTCAATCCCCCAAAACACAGAACCTCATAGACTGAATGTTGTCCACGGTGTCTGCACACACAGAATCAACATGACCTTCCATGACATTTTCTTTGGATCTTGGATAGCATGGCATCTATTTTTAACATCATGCTTTATCCACTCTTTTATACAAAAGAGATATTTACAATGCATTTGAATTTCATCATATTCTTTACATCCTTTTCAAATTCACAGTAAGCCTTCTGAGTACTTCTTAATGAGAAAAGTGAATTCATAGTTCAGAAATGTTTTCCCCCCTTTGGGGAAAGGGGTTATTCCTACATAGACCTTTTTCCTTGAAGCGGTGTTCCGGTGTTCCGAGTTCATTCAAAGTTAGAATCACATTGCTCTGGGGAAATGTCCCCAGAACTCACTTTCAAGATGGATTTTCTGCGTGGGGTAATGTCTCCTACTCTGCACGTGGACCTGCAGGAGTGCATAGCTCACACTGCCCACAGCCAGCATTCACACACTCCAGTCGCTGGTTGATGTTGGCAGACACTGAGCATCTGAATGATGAAGATGAGGGACTTCTGTAAACAGAACCTGGGAACCAAGCCAAAAGCTGAAGGAAACAATTTTCTGTTAAGATTGGATCTCAGGAAGCAAAAACGCAAGTGCTCTGTCGTTTGAGTGCTTGTCTTGTTTTCCCCATCCTTTCTCTTTTCGTTGGTATTTAACACTTTAAGGGAAAAGATAATTCACACCCCACTGTTGTCTCTAGGTCCTTTGTCCTTTATTTTATCTTTACTTTTTGCAGCCCACCCCCCACAATACCAGGGAAACTTGCCTTAAACTAGAATCATAAAATTAGCCTACCTGAGAAAATCTACTTTAAAATTTATGGAAAGTTCAGCATTCTGAACTTTAATTCTGATCAGAGCCAAGAAAGCTTCTTATTTCTACTTTCAAAGAACAATAGTGTGAGAGAGAGACCTAGCATTTTGGCTATTGAATATTTTGGAAACAATGACACATTGTATCTTGCAAATTCAGCTTCATTATGACTACTGTGCTGGTCACTAAAAGCATACTAGACTCTTCTTAATAATGAATTTAGCTAAATTTTGGAATTGTACAATATTAACGTGCAATGATCAAACTGACAGCTTAATTCATCCAATCTTTCTAGCTGTGCTTCTATCTGGAGTTGCTTTGGTGTTTTTGTTTTTGTTTGTTTGTTTTTCCCCTCCATGTAGATTGTAGAGGCAAGAACCATTTTTCTATTGTACCCTTCTTTCTTGCCTAACAGTTGCAAGCAGAATATTTGTCTACGTCTGTCCAAGTACCTGTTGGCCCACTTTGAACCATTGTGTGTGCTTCTAAGGAATTTAGAACCCGGAGGCAATGCCAAAAATAGCAACTCTGAGTAAGCCCCATTCTCCTCTCCAAGAAAACCATCTTCACACCACAATAGGAATCAAGGAGGGATGACTCAGCAGAAATTCACTGTCCTCCCAGAATGCCATCATCCAATGTCCAGGTGACAGCAAGAGTGCCGTTTGTTTAGAAGAAAGATGGCATTATTAAAAATTGAAAGAGTATGTCTGAACTATACCACAGAATCCTTTTATTCTCTGCAAAGTGAAAACTGGAGAGAAATAAATGAGACTACTTTAAGAATCTGATTATTTTGTCATTGTTCCAGAATTGCAACAAAGGCAGTACCGTATTTAAATGCCCTTGAGAATACAAACAAAATGTGTCTTTTGTATATTGAGCAATAATGATGATGATGATAATGATGATGATGAAAAATTAAATAAATAAAGCCCAGCTGCCTGTTTCTCACATAAAGTTCCTCTACAGTGCTTGTCAGGCAGTAGTGGTGCTTTTTAGAGGGCTTTGGCAGATGGTGTTACAATTCTAATAAAATGAAACAGGCTTCCAAGTGCATCCATATTTTCTTGTCATGGGAATGCCAGAAGGATTTCTTAAAGGTTTTAGATTTTCCTCGTGATTGTCCTCATAAATATAACTTGTGCGATTGCAGGGAAGCTGAGTTTTAAACTGAGACTCAACAGTTAGCTGTGATGCTTGCTGTATAACTTCCTGTATAACTGAGGCAGACATTCCCTGTCTGTTTGAGAGCATGGGGTGGGGGCGGGGATGTCTGAGTTCTAGGTTAGTCCTCACAAAGCCGTGGTTCTCAGCCTGTGGGTCGCATATCAGATGGCCTGCATTTCAGATATTTACCTTACAATTCGTAATAGTGCCACACTTAGAGTTACGAAGTAGCAACGAGAATAATTTTATGCTTATAGGTACCACTACATGAGGAACTGTCTCAAAGGCTCACAAGCATTAGGGAGACCGAGAACGCTATCTTAAAGGTAGATGCCTCTCACGTAGAAGGATAGAGGGGCTTTGGTTGCATGTGTTTCTCCATGTTTTCCTACAGATTTTCAGAACATTAAAACTCTCTGCTTGGTTGGTTTTGGGTTTTGTTTTTTTTGCGGCAAGGTTTCTCTATGTAGCTTTGGCTGTCCTGAAACTCACACTGTAGACCAGGGTGGCCTTGAACTCAAACCTTACAAATAAGGAAGAGTACTCCTGGCTAAATCTAAAGGGATTCTGACTCCACTTACCAAAAATCTTAATGAAAAAAATCAAGTTATTTCAGTAAACAAGTAAACAAGTTGTCGAAAGGGTCAGAGCAGATGATTTTTGTCAAACATTCATACATAATACCAGTGTCTGATACACAGTGCCAATAAATTCCACTAATTTCAACTAATTTTACTACTTTGTGTTGGGTGTGCAACTTCAGAAGCACCTCTCCCGACTCTCCGCTCTGGCCCTCAAAGTTTATTTGACTACCTACATATAATTTTCCACAAATATCCCAATGTATTCAATCCTACCCTTCGCTCCTAAGCATTCAGTGAGCCTCTAACAGAGGAAACTAAATCCTGACCTCTTTCCATGCTACTCAGGCAATACTGGGTAAAAGAAAACACATAAGGTTCAAATGCGGAACTATCAGTAAATAAAGCAAAAAGCAATGCTTATGTCTTTCTTCCCACTGATTAATATAAAATATGATAAGAGAGATGGCAAGAATGTCTGAAAATCTCCATTTTTATGACTTTTTTTCAGTATCCTACTGATTTTCATGCGCTTGTCCGAAACATATCAGGCAGCTTCATTTATAATAAAAATCTATGCCTAGGGAGAGTTTCGATATTACCTTTAAATAATTTTCAGAGATTTGGGTTCTGTATCAATGAGAAGAAATTTTGCCTAGGTCTCCTCAGAAAAGAGTTTCTTCAAAAGTAAACATTATGGCAGTGTTTGCTCAGTTAAACCAAGGAAACTAAAATTCTTCAACCTGGTTTTTGACAAAGAAGCCAAAACCATACAATGGAAAAAAAGATAGCATCTTCAACAAATGGTGCTGGTCTAACTGGATGTCTACATGTAGGAAATGCAAATAGATCCATACTTATCGCCCTGGACAAAACTAAAGTTCAAGTGGTTTAAAGACCTCAATATAAAACCAGACACATTAAACCTCTTAGAAGAAAAAGTGGGGAAGAACCTTGAACTCATTGGCACAGGAGACAACTTTCTGAACAGAGCACCAACAGCACAAGCTCTAAGAGCAACAGTCAATAAATGGGACCTCATGAAACTGAAAAACTTCTGTAAAGCAAAGGACACTATCGCCAGAACAAAACAACTACCTACAGACTGGGTAAAGATTTTCACCAACCCTGCATCTGGCAGAGGGCTAATATCCAGAATATATAAAGAACTCAAGAAGTTAAACAGCAAAAAATCAAGTAATCCAATTAAAAACTGGGGTACAGAGCTACACAGAGAATTCTCAACAAAGGAATATTGAATGGCAGAGAAACACTTAAAGAAATGCTCAACATCCTTAGTCATCAGGGAAATAAAAATCAAAATGACCCTGAGATTTTACCTTACACCCATCAGAATGGCTAAGATCAAAGCATTATTACTGAATACATGGGTTTGTAAAAAGTTATAGGGCAGAGTACTATTAATCTGGTTTTAATTGCACACAATACTCTCATAAGAAAAAAAAAATCAAAGCCCATGTGACTAAAAGCAGTATAACCAAACCTTTCTCAGCCTTTATTAAACATTTCCTTCAAAGCCTGTGTTTTCCTAGGAGGTGCCTTAAGACAGGGAGGAGGCATGGCTTTGTAAGACACTGTCCACATCAGATATTTCATTCCCCCATCTTCCACAACCCAGTACTCTTAGAAACAGCTTACACATGGGGCCCCAAGACCACAATAACACCTAACTAAGAACAGTTAGTTCATAAGAAACATGGCATCTAAGTTGCTCACACCACAGAAGGCCATATTCTCTGTGATGCCCAAGCAGCTCACTGAGGTTGCCCTTCAGTAAAGGCTGTTGGACATTCTCCACTCACAGTGCCTCCAAGGTACCCAGTTACTTTGACAAAGCACCTAGTGTCAGGTTCTGTAAAAACAAAGGTAAGATGTGCTTCTTGTCTTCAGGTTCCTCACCAAAAGGGAGATAGGAAACAGATGGTCAAAACACAGGGCTCAGGACAAGCTCCCTTCTCTCCGTGGTATACGCGGTAAACTTTTCTCATTTTCTTCGTTTCCACAGCATCACTTCCAGTCTGTCTGACAGCAGCTGGTCCTACTGGGTTTTCTACGTTCCACTGTGGAACTTCTAAAACACAACACATTTGAAACTTTCTTATTTGTATCTCCACTGGGTTGTGGAGTAAAATCTTTTAATAACATTAGTGCTGCCAAAGTTTGCCACTGTAATTGTGAAACACCAGTTTTTATCAGCTGTTTTGGACGATTATTTTGCAAGAAAATATTTGAGCAACGTTTTAGCAAAATTGGATTTCTTTTTTAAAAGAAAATCATTAAAATTTTTTCTAGTGTGGTGGCTCATGTCTATAATCACAGCATCTGGAGGCTGAAGCAGAACAATTGCTTTAGAGTCAAAGTCAGCCTTGATTGCACAGTGAAAACTCTCAAAATTAAAATTAAAAAATATTCTAAGAGATTTTTATTTGGTCAAACTAAATTTTTTTAAATAATGAAAATATCACTTTTTTTTATTTTAGTGTGCTTTGTGTTGTTCAAAAAGATTCTCAGTGTATAGCCCAAGTTGGTCTTTAACTCAAGATTGTTCTGCTTCAGTTTCTCAAATGCTAGAGGTATGTGTAACTATATCTAGCTTCATTTTATGTGTCTGTGTATATATGTGTGTGTGTATCTTATATACAGTTATTGCAATGTAAGTCTCATTCGTAGAACTGATATGATTCTTGTTTGTGGACTAAATTAATATTACTTCCTAATAAAGGGCAATGGCATCTATGAAACAGAAAGTGACAATCAGGCATAATTACATTTATTTCCAGGTTGTTTTGTTGACGGGTTCCAGTTACAGTGTGTTCCTTATCATTCAAGGCTCTTTCACCTTCCAAGGCCAAATGATTATCAGCCTCCTCAGAGCTGATATCGTTAAGCCAGCTATCCATAGGAAGAGAATAAAAGAGTTCTCCTACTTGATAACTTTACAGTTATTTTACGTGCTCAGTTTCATTAATTCTTTTCCATATTTCAGATAGTTGTTGGAGACTTTCGTCTCCCAATGATTCTGAGGAAAGTATACCAGGGATTTTATCTACCACACTCCAAAGGGGTGGACCCCCATTTCTTCATCCTTCTCTACTCCGTACTAACCGTGCTACCTCTATAAATGCTGCTGCTGGGGGTGGTGATAATGGAATTCTAGCAACAATAGTAATAATCACAGTAACACCTGCGGTATATTGAATGTCGAGTAAAGTCAGACACTCTGTCTTTCAAGCCTGATGTCATGCAGAATAACTAGGCTGAGGTTCTCCAAGGAAACCTCACATTCAAATATTGGTTTGACAGTAAAGCATATAATATTTTTGTCAAATATATTGACTTTAACACTTAGCTTTTTTTAATGCTAATGTGACTGGGTTGCTATTTGCTCAGATGTAGAAAAATAATATTTTAATTTATGTAACTAATCTCATCTTGCTTTGCAGTCTTTGTTACTTTTGGTAGGTTATGTGAAGAATCTAACGCGGCTTTAAAGATTTGTCTGCCGCTTTAAGACTAAAGCAAGATTAGAGGAATGGTGTCAGTAGGTCTGATTCTCTGTCAGGCTTTCTCCAGTGAGTCTTCCAGCTCACCTTCCCTTAACCATGCTGTCTGGTAAGAATGGATATGCCTGGGTCATGAAGATGGGTCTGTGTTCTGTGTCTGCCTCTGACTTTTGTCTTATGCTGGTAGGCTGGGACATGAATTACGCCTGATTCTTTGTGTGTGTTACTGTTAGCCTACAGCTGTAAGGACTCCACAGCCTATGTTCTCCCTCCATGCATGGCTTTGCACCTCTAAACCTTAGTCTCAGCAAGACACAAGGATGACACACACTCCTTCCTGTTTCTCTCTGTGTTTATAGTCCCCCACTTGAACAATCCAAAACCAAAGGAGCTTAAGTAGAAAAAAATAAATGTCACACATAAAGTTTGGCAAAGAAAAATGTGTTGCCATGTTTTTATAAAATTGCAAGAACAATTAGTCCATAGCTGTTTCTGTATCCAGGTTGACCTCAAAGCTGCACTCTTTAAGAGTTTATAGCCTTAAGTCTTCAACACAATGAGCTTGTCAGTTTACCAACTTAAGTTTGCAACATCCTTACATAGCTTCTAGAAGCCATGAGGAGAACAGAGATTACCCAGTTCCATATATTAGACCACATGACCCTTTTGAACTCTGTGTGCTTTGACTAATACCAGTGTTATATGAGGGCCTCCCAAAGTTATAGCATCTTACATCTCAGGACATTATGACAGCTCAAAAATGATTTATAAACCGTCAGGTCCTTACCACAGGAACAAAGCAGCTTCAGTTGAGCCTTTAGTATTTCCTGGAGCTTGCCTTACAAGTTAGACAAGCCTGTAGGATAGCTAAATTGTAGAACTGGCTGGCTTCATACATCCCAGGGAACAAGGCTCACACACTGACTCTTGACAGCTCTGTCTACATAATATTTCTCATGAGGTGAAGTGCTTTCCTTGAGTTTTCCCAGAGCTCTTAGACATCAAGGTTCCTTGCAGGCACCGAGTCTCTTTGTATTTGTGGCTTTACTTACTGTGGAGAGCATTTAGAAATATCATCTATGCCTTCTCTTTATTCCCATCTCCCTTCTAACCACAAAGCAAAGCAGTTAATGCTGAGGTGGCCTTAATACCAAACCCTCTGGTCTCCTCACATTGCTCTAGCATCTCACTACTGGATTCTATAATTTTATCAAAAGAATGTATTTCTTTAGGACAAATTTCACTTCTCTCTTCCTAATCTCTATCTAACCTAGTCCTTCTGGCTGAGAACACCAAAGGAGTGAGGCAGAGCTGAGTGGGTGAGGATTCTCATCAACCCCAGTATCTGGGATCTTCAGAATATAAACCCCACCCTCTGCTTGTTTTTGGTGATTCGCATTGGAAGTGAGTGATCTGTCTGAGTGGACAACAGGGTTTTCTGAGTTGTACTAAATAATAAAATACCATATTGAAGCAAATACTAACATTTAAGACAGATTCCAATACTATGTGTGTTAAATGTCTATTGCTTTTTATGTTACTTGTATGATGAGGTTCAACATTGACTGTCCCATGATGGAAAGCATACTTGTAGTCCCGGCAACATTCACATCCCCCAGTTTAAAGCATCTGGTGCCCTTTAAAATCCACAGTCACACAGTCTACATATTATGTAGACAGTCACTCTTCTGCATTGGCTAATCCCACTATCTCCACAGAGAAACAGGACTGAATCAATCTGAACAGAAAATATCTGGCAGCACCACATACACATCTGGCTATACAGATACAGTTTTGATTGTTGGCTTTGGGCATGGCATTAAATTCTAACAGGCAGCAGTAGTACCTCAGGCTCCTGCGAAACAGTGAACAGTTGCACGCTGAGCAATAAGCCCACCGCATTCACTCCAGGGGGAAAGCGTCTTCTCTCCACAGCTCTCATTCCCGTTGACCCTGCGATCTGTCAGTGATGGGAGCTGATGAAAATTACACAGCCTCCCCATTCGCACTCAGCATGTGACAGGTCTGCGAGGTTGGCCACTTTTGTATGGCTGGTTGGTGTTTAAAAGCATTCCACAGAACCACCAATGTAGGAGCTTTTCTCTCTTCACTGGCCAAGCAAGGTTGACAATTAAAATTTCACTCTTTGTTGTTGTTGGTTTTTTTTTTTTTTTTTTTTCCATTTTGAGATGCTTTTTTTTTAAGACAGGGTTAACAGAAAGCTCTATAGACAAAGAAGAAAATGACAGGTGACCAACTCGCCTGTCATACCATGCCCCTTTGGAATTCCCGACTTCTGTGGCAGAGGACTGTCTTTACCAAGTAGAGACACGCAGCTTAGTTGGAGGGCTGCTGCCCAGGGGCCGTAGTGGTGGAGGACGCTTCTGACCATGACATCGTCTATATCAGCTATTTGGCTAACCTTATCTGCAACATTTTGGCTGGCAGCCCTAGCTTTGTAGTTCATCTGACTCGTTTCACTGGTCATTTCACTGTGTTTTCATTTCATAGTACTTTATTTAGGCTGTCTATTAAATAGAAAATGAAACGGGACAATTTTCTGATTATGATGCAGATCATCTAATAAATAATAAACAAACAAAGGTACATTTTACTTTCTGTGTTTATGCGCCTTACGGTACTGAAGCTAGATATTTGGTTTCTCTGGGAATTTTAAAAGAGGACTTCCTTGAAAAAAAAATATTGATTTTCCTTAAATTTAAAAAGACTGTTCCAATAGTAAAATGAGAGCTAATGTGTGAATTTATCCTATAATACTCAATTGGCAAGCATATTACTGACTTGAGGCTTTGGGGTTATTTAAATCAATTATAATGAATTGAGCCCCTTAAATATTAATGACGTTCAAAGCGCTTCAAAAATTACCTGAAGGTTTAAATAAAGAACAATAAACCTGCACCTTTGGTAGTATCATATATCATACATTGTAACTTCTTAATGATTATTACAATTCTTTGATGGCCAGCTTTACCCGAAACCGTCCAATCTGCGAATTCTATAGCTTGTCGCTGTATCCTCGGAGTGGGGTACTGTGCCTAACTCAAAGTGGGATAGAAATACACACTTGCAGAATCTAAGACAGCTGGTCTCACTGAGAGACTGGGAAGCCGAGGCTAAGGAAAGGCATTGGGAGGCTTTACTCATGGGCATGACAACATAGGTCTGGCGAGGCAGCCTCAGGGTCCCATATCTCACTAGGGGACTACAAATGGCAGGGATACACTAACTTCTTAATATAAGTGGGTGAGTGTTTTGCTCACATTGCTGTCTGTGCATCTTGCATGCAGTGCGGGGAGAGGTCAGAGGAGAACGTCAGATTTGGAACTGGAGCTACAGACAGTTGTGAGCTGCCAATTTGAGTGCTGGGAATAGACCCCTGCTTCTTTGGAAGACTTGTCAGTGCTCTTAATTACTGAGACATCTCCCCGGCACTCTCCCCTCCCCCAACACATTAGATGAAATGATGCTGTCATGATAGCAAGTGATGAATGTTTGAGACGAGTTTATCTCCTTTCAATATAATCATATATTGTACAATGTTCGGGTTATCACATGACATACCGTTGTTATGTATAATTTTCTCCGTTTAAAATAACTAACATTTTCAGAATACAAAAAAGATCTCATAAACTACTTACATCATGAGAGATACATTAAATGCTGCTATCAGTAATGAATGACAAATTTCTCATAGAGTGATAAAGGCTAGGACATTAGGTTATACTTAATCAAACGGCAAGCATTTGGGAGTCATAAAATCAAAGCTGTTATGTCAGTCACCATCAAAAGCATGGCAGGTTGCAACCATATTCCTCACCTGTTTTTTCTAAACCCTAAGATCTTCTTTTGATAAGGAGAAGTAAAGAATTAAGGAAAAAACAGTTTTCCTTGAATAAGTCTTCATCTTGGACTTGCTTGACGTCGGTGGCCATTGTTAATTTCTATAAGATACTTAAACATAGAGCCACGTTTCCAGTGCTGGGGATAGGAGGGGTGTTTCAAGCTTCACTCTGAGGCTCCCAGTTGATGTTGCCTTATCCACTTAGCACTCACACTGACTTCCCAACAGAGGAAAATAAGATAGTCTAAAGAGGAAGAAGGCTTTGGGTGTCCAGCCTTCCACTTGGACCTGATGGCTTCTCCAGACTTTCCCACTCATGAGCCTCCAGCCTAAGATTCACCCTACTACTCCATCATAAGCAAAACCTGTTGCCATCAGCCGGGAAGGCAGCTCTGCTCTCTGACATGCAGGGGAGACTCTGATGAATCCTCCAGGGCTCCCTCAAAGTCTGTGTTCTGCCCCCAGTCACCACTAGTGTTTGGGAGCAATGCCTTTATGCTCTGTGGACAGCTTTCTGGGATGTGTTGCAGGTCCGGGGTTGTATCTTATGAATCTAGACCAAAAGGACACATTCCCAAAACGAATGAGATCTACATCCGCAGCCCCACAAGGCCGGGAAGTTCTTTCCAAAGCAACTCACACACAAGCACTTTGTGGAAACTGTCATTATAAAAACAGTTATTTACTTATTAAAATCCTAGGGGATTTTTTTTTCCAGGGAACTGCATCTTGCCCTCTGAAATATTAGATGCTAGTCTGGTCTTGGGTCTCAACCACTAAAATGAGTGTTTTCCCATACTGCCCTGTTTATCGTTTGTCGGCATGACAGAAACTAAAGTCACCAGGGAAAAGAACCTCAGCTGAGGAATAACCCTCATCAGCCTGATGAGGGTACATATGTCTGGGGGCATTTTCTCTATCAACTATTGATTGGAAGAACCCAGCCTACTAAGTGCTGGGTTCCTACTATGTGCAGTGACGCCCTGGGCAGGTGGTTGCGGGTTATATGAAACAAGCTGAACAAGCCGTAGAAGGCAAGACAGGAGTAGCCTTTCTCCATGCTCCCTGGTTCCTGCCTCCAGGATCCTACCTAGCTTCCCTCCATGATAGACCATGATTTAGAAGGGACACGAACTGTTTCTTCTTCATGTTGTTTTTCAGTCACGTTGTTTATCATAGCAGTGGAGAAGCAGCCAGGATATCCACCTTGTGCTTAAGGTTTATCTCAGATCCTTCATGGGGATCCTAAACTCCGCATGCGAAGGGGTTTAACAGTGCTGAAGACATATGAATAGGCAGAAATTAACTTCCAAACTTCAGAAACCAATATCCTGACAATCACCATCATTTCCTGAAAGCACAGCAAACTGTATGCCATCTTAAATATGCCCTTTCCTGCTTTGAACCACACTGATCATTTTTAAGCGCTTTTGCCATGTAGGTTTCTCAAAAATGAGACACTAGTCTCTTAGATTCTCTGATCTATTCTACAGCTGACTTAATTAATCTTTCTGGGTAGTTTGTAATTTTATATGTCATTGAGGTCATTGACCTTCCTGTATAATCCAATTTTAGGATTTTTTTTTCAACTTTTAGGTTTAATGTTTGAATAAGGAAAGGTGTCCATTAAAGAAGCATACGCCTGCTTTTCACCACCTCTTATATTTAAGCGACTTGTTTGGCTTCTAGTCATTCCCCTTGTGGCTCCTCTTTCCAAAAACGAGCACAGATGTCTCTGTGTAGCAATATCTCCAATAATAACTTTCTGTCGGGTCACAGAGATTCTCCTCATAAATTTTACAGCTGTACAGAACGGCACTGCGTGCACACAGCATGTTAAGTCAGCCAGACATCCGCGGTTGGGTCTGGACATTGTGTCCACAGATCGCTGCAAAATTCATGGCGCAATGAATAACCTCCTGCATTTTCTTTTTTTTTTTTTCCTTCTGTTGTTGAAGAGGAGACTTTCGAGAAATATCCCTGTCTTGGAGAGAGCCTGCAGAGTCAGGCTGTCTAGTTATATTGGGCTTCGCTCTCTTCCCTTCTGCAGAGGCTGGGCAGCAGCCTGTGTGCACCAGTGATTGAGTGGCCGGTTTCTCCACAGATTCTTCAGAGCGTATCATCAGGATTATTGACTTATATGAGTCCAAAAGATGCACAGCCTTGTTTCAGTATGATAATAATTTGCATGTTTCTCATGTTGAAGAAATTGGATGTGTTTAAGGGCCATTCCTGTATGCTTTAATAAACTGGCTGTGCCTGGTGTTGAAAATATGTATTAGCCCCTGCCTCATCACTTCATTCGCAAGGAAAGCTGCAGAAACTCCAATTTATAGATGCACATAAAGCTCCTGTTTCAAAAGGGCCCCTGCCTACTACATGCCAGGGGGGAACGCTGCAAATTAGAAGCCAACAAGAATCTAAACAGACAGGCCTTGCTGGCCTTCTTGTCTGTGAGCATTAGCCAGCCCTCTGTGTCAACCACATTTCTCCATGTCAGTCACATTTAGTTATGCCTGTGTAATAAGTCTTTGCAAGAACCCAAATGTACAGGATTTGGGAAGCATTTCTTGATAGCGGTTCTTGGGGAGTGACTTGCTCCAAGAGCACATGAAGGCCTGTGTCGCCCTCCGTACCTCTGTATGGGCATCTCCTGTAATGGCCTCCAAGCAGGAGGGGCTCAAACAACCAGCTCTGTAATCCCCTTCATAATAAACCAGCAAATGTTTTCCCTGGGTTCTACAAACCGCCTTAGCCAGCTTTCAAACCCGGGGAGAGGGCTTTCAAACCCCAGCTTGCACGTGTAGGTCAAAAGAAGGGGTGAAATAACACAGAGCTTGTACCTGACACCTGAGGCAGGAGGCAGGCTTTATGCCTGAACCCTCAAGCTGTGGGGTTAGATGTTATGTCCAGAGGGGCAGGACTGGATGACAGGCTAGCCAGCAAGTGTACACTGCCACAGAGTGCTTCTCTCTCTCTCTCTCTCTCTTTCTCTCTCTCTCTCTCTCTCTCTCTCTCTCTGTGTGTGTGTGTGTGTGTGTGTGTGTGTGTCAGGGTGGGGCACACACATATCTGGTGTGGGATATGTTCAATGGCGTGAGTAAAGTAGGAAAAACAGAAATTGAAGTTTTCTCCCAGTTTAACATTTATGTCTTCAAGTGTTTTGTTTTTCTTTTTTTTGTTTGTTTGGTTTTTTTTTTTTTTTTTTGCTTTTTTTTTTCAAATTTGAATCATGATAAGAAAGCCTTCTTCATGCCCAGATAATAAACAAACTTATCCCTAGTACATAAAGTTTGGAGTTAAATATGGTAAATTAGACTGAAAATCTGTTCACCTAAGTTGTCTTCTTACTGTTCTAAGAGATTATCAATTTCATTCACACTGTAAATTTCATTGACATAAATTTGTGCAAATTATTCTTTGATTATGGCCAATGTTCTGATGTTATTTATGACTGCTCGCCTCTTTTCGCTTTTATTCACTGTATGTGACATACTTCTTTGACCTTCAGCTACTTTGCTTCTGATGTTTTGCTGAAACTTAAAGAGAGAAATGGCATTTTTATCAGTATGACTTTTTCTATTTCCCAGAATGTAAATTTTTGCCCTTATCATCTGTGTTTTCTCCTCCTCTCTCACGTGCATGGGTATGTACATGCATACATTAAAGGACCCTATTGCTGTATGTTTTATAGCTCTTAAAATTCTTGAACTGTAACATCTATGTTTCCCAGGTAGGACATTACAATTGAAGAATATGTATACAATATGTGGAAGAGTTAAATCTAGCCAGTGAGCAAATACATCGTTTCATATTTGTCTTGAGAACAGGAAGCACCCTGCACTACTTAACTGCAGTTCGAGAGGCAGGATAAACTTTAGAAGGTCAATTTTGCAGAAGATGACCAGTTAATGATTACTTTAAGATTTGCTTATTTTTCTTATATGTGTATAAATGATTTGCCTGTGTGTGTGTGTATGTATGTGCACTGTGTATGCGCCTGGTGCCCACAAAGGCCACAAGAGGGCACCAGATCCCTTAAACTGGAATTAAACATGATTATGAACCTCTACGTGGGTGCTGAGGGCTGAACTCAGGTCCTCTGGAAGAACAACAAGTTCTTTACTGCTGAGCCATGTCTCCAGCTTCAATGCTATATATTTACCGGTTTTAAAAATAGGAATTAACACCAGGTAGTGGTGGCACACACCTTTAATCCCAGCACTCCAGAGGCAGAGGCAGGTGGATCTCTGAGTTCAAGGCCAGCCTGATGTACAGAATAAGTTCCAGCACAGCCAGGGCTACACAGAGAAACCCTGTCTTGAAAAAAAATAGGCATTAACTTTCATTACTTTCATTTTTCATATACATATGCTATAAAATGTCCTCTGGTCACACATTTAATTGAAACTTTTTACATTTACTATTTCCATTCTCATTACTCATAGAAAAATCTTCAACTTCATCTTACCTTTTCTCTTTGATGCAACAGTTGTTTATTGAAAGATTTAATTTCTAGGTAAAAGTTCCTTTCGTTATAATTTTGATGTCAATGTCTAGATTCTTTGGTGTTTCAGAAAGAGAGTGTTGACTGCATTATGTCTGCTTTGTATCACTAAAGACTTACTGGAATATAATCTGAAGTAAAATTTGAAGACTGTTTCATATATAGTTGAAAAGAACATATATTCCATATTATTGGAAGATAAAACTAGACATGGAGAGAAGTGGGGGGAAATGAAGGCTCTCGGAGCCCCCAAATTATGCTATAGCTCTTACAAAATTAGTTGAGTTCTTCTATATATGTAGTTTTGTCAATTTATTCTGTTTCTGAGTGAAAGAAAATAGCTTTTATTAGTGCATTTCTCCCTGTTTCTGCTGTCGGTTCTGTTTTATGAGTCACTTGTGTTCTTGAATGTACAGATATTGAAAAACTTGACAGAAATGAGACCCTTCGGGTAAAAGATAGGCCCTTTCATGTTTATCATTTATAATCTATTTAATCAGTCCTGTTCTGTTTTTTTTTTTTTCTGTTTTTGCATTTGCCTTATACATCTTTGCCCCAACCCTTCACTTTTACTGTTTCTAAATCCCTTTATTTAAATGTGCACCATTTCTGTAGCATGGAGTTGTGTTTTCTTTATGAGTCAGTTAGAAAATCCTAAGAAGGTGAATTGCATCTAATCCTGTTAGCAATTTCTATTTCAAGTCTATTGTAGTTTATGATTATGGACCACAGAATGTTGCACTGATCATTTCTCTATGCAGCTTGTTTGCTTTATTTTCCTTCCCCTTTTGGTGTTCTACCATAAGCTCTTATTCAATCCATTATCAACTTTCTTGATACGTTGAGACTCCCACCGTTGCTGAAGCATGAATCAGTGAGGCTATTGGTCAGTCAACTTCTTTTCTCAATTTTCTTTATTTTTATTATTATTATTATTATTATTTACAATTTATTCACTATGTATCCCAGTTGTAGCCCCTCCCTCATCTCCTCCTGGTTCCATCCTCCTCCCTCTTAATTCCCTCTCCCTCTCCCCTAATCCAATAGAAAGGAAAGTTCTCCTCTTCTACTGTCTGACCCTAGCCTATCAGGTCCCATCAGGACTGCCTGGATCCTCTTCCTCTGTGGACTGCTAGGTCACCCCACCAGAAAGAAGTGATCAAGGAGCAGGCAACCGAGTTCATGTCAGAGACTGTCTCTTCTTCCTTACTAGAGAACCCACATGTAGACTGAGCTGTCTATGGGCTATCTCTGAGCAGGGGAAATAGGATCTCTCTGTGCATGGTCTTTGACTGATGCACCAGTCACTTCAGTGGCCCCTGGGCCCAGTGTTTTTGGCTTTATTAGCTCTGTATTGTCTAAACATAGAGCAATTATATATTACTTTTCTACCATTGTTCTTACACTCACAAGAATAACTCTACAATTAAATGAATTGGATAGCTGCTTTCTTCAGGTCATGTTTTGCATGAAATGGATTCTTTCGATTAGATAGTTGTCTATGCGTTGATACGAAAAATTATGAAGCTAGGAGAGATAGAGGAGGGAGATGGGTAAGGACACGAAGTATCGGGAAACTTTGATTTACTGGGTCAGTTTTAAGTATTCTATGTCTTTTCCCCTTCACACTGGATTAACTTTGTTGTCCAGATTGACTTTTTTTTTTTCAAATTCTTTTCATTTCTTTCAAAACTTATTCTCTTGACTTTTATATGTTCTTTCTCACTGGTCCTGGTTATATTTCATTTGAATCTATTCTATTGTAGGCATGTGTAACTTAGTCTTTGTTTCAGATATCTTTTTTAAATGATATTTTGGAGCTTAGGAGATAAAGGCTGGGCTTACAACCAAAACATCAAAAATAACGTTTTGGCAAAAATCTTCTTCTCTATCTTTCCTTCATGTATTTCTACTCAGAGATTTTAAATATCTGATTCAGCATCTTATTTTGTATTATGCACTTGTTTCAGAATACCTTAAGGTGTTATTAAAATTTGTATTTTTGTGTTGTCTTCATGTAAAGAAGAGTAACAAGGTTTCATTACTTGTATTATTTTGACTCTCATTTCTGATTTTTCATAGAAACTTTCTGTGAATATTATCTGTTATTTTCTGTTTATTTTCAAATGCCTTTTATTCCTAGACCAGCAGATGGATTACTACAGTTTTGTTCATGAGCAGCTTCTTCTGTTCCTTTAGTGAAGTGCAGTACTTTTCCATCCTGATTCTCCAAAGCATCAAGATCACCTCTCATTCCCTCAACTTCTAAGTCCCCTCCCCCTTTTTTTCAGGTCTCTGTTAGCTGTGGTGTGAACTACCAACCCTATCAGTTGTGTATCCCTGGGGATGTCGTCCTGTGTCTTCTCACTTTAGTCCACACCAAGCTTCTGGTCCAATTCCTCTTTTTACTCTGCTTCCCACCCTGACACCAAGAATCTTTGGTGGGCTGGGGCTTGAGTTCCTACATAAACATAACTTGTACCACTCACAGTATTTTATTTCTCCTAATCGTGTTGCCGTGTGGATTATGAATAGCTGTGGAACTCTTTTTAGCTACTTACCATTCAAATTAGATGTCAGCCTTCACAGTGCAGGAACTCGGAATATTTAAGTTAGCAGTTTTAAGTGAATTATGATGACAGATACAGAGAAGGGTGAATTAATACAGACCTTAAAAAAGATAAAAAGAAAGTGGAATTGGTAATTCAAATCCTGAGCATATAGCTACTTTCTCGATAGTAAAAACCAATGCCTTAAGAACAAAAGACAGATTCCATCTAGCTTCCTCACTCTTTAACTTTCTAATGAAGCTTGCAAACTTTAGCCATATATGGCCACATCTAAACCTTTACCAGACAGAATCACACTTGAACTACACTTTCTGGCTGCCACTTACTGTCACTGTCTCAAGGAGATCTGTCTTACTCGTTGGCATTACAGAATTGCACAACTGCATTTGATAGCTTTTTTTGGCAGCTAGGAAAAAGTAAGTACCCAAAATATTACCATGTACATAACTGCTAATATACTAATACTTGCCAAAGCCATCATGCACATTTCTTTTCAAATTTTGTAAAATATGCAAGGAAACAAATGTGTAGTCAAAAGTCGCTTAACAGTAGGGTTTATTCTAGTAGGTGAGCTCCTCAGAAACTTCATTATCGTTCAAGCCCGTCTCAGAGTGTACTGACAGGTACAGAAATGAACACCCCACAGTTCAGTACAGGACCGTCATCACACATGCCTCGCTAAGCAAAGTGTCATTATCTAGAACTTTCCACCTGTTTCAACAACAAACCCCACAGTTGGTCGCCAGGCAGTATTTTTAAAGTTCGTAAGTAAACTGCAGAAATTAAATGTTACACCTGTATAATAATATGAATTAAATACTATCGCTATAAAAACATGGTCCACGTAGCTCCTCTTTATTAACTTTAAGATAATCTATGCCTGCACCAGGTGTGCCTCAGGATGACTCCCAGCCTGAGTTCCCACAGAGTGGCCCTGCTCCTTCATGTAGGAAGTACCAGCGAATAGGGCAACAGAACAGCACACAAAGTAACAAGATTTTCTATTTTTATTGTTAGGATCTTTAGTTTCAACTAAGTTGTTTGTTTTCCAGGTTGAGTAGAATAAAGGTCTAAAGGTTACTTTTGCTCACAGTTTCTGTGCTGGGAAACGGGTGTATGGTTAGCTTACCATAAGCACATAGATTCTGCTACCAAACAAAACGGGTGCTGAGGATTTGAACTAAGATCATGATACTTGAGCAGCAAGTGCTCTTACCCAGTGAGACATCCCACCAGCCCCTAAAAACAGTATTTCTTTTGGAAAATCAGTTGATGGTTATTGGGGAAGAGAAAGCCCATTATCTTCAAGAATGCAACCTCTGGCAGGGGGCCCATGTGACCACAGATGTGTCTACACCCGTGCACAGACTGGCAGCATTCACTGGACTCAGAGGATTGAAAACAGTGAAATCAAGTACATGTCTGGGGTTAGGGGGTGCTGGAGAGGAGGGAGCCACATATGGATTTTATCAAAATGTATTTTATACATCTACATATTTTCAAACAATAAATAAAAATGCATTTTTAAAAATTCACAGTGAGAGTTTTTGAAACTTCTAGCTATTACTCCTACACGAGTTTCTCAGAAAATGTCGTTATACTTCCTAATCTGTATTCTCAAAAATATAAACTATTGAAGGCAACATCTTCAATGCCTCTGTTCTATAGTATTCAACTCGAAGAATCCCAATTTCTCCTTTCTTACTATAACACTTTACCTCTAAATTAAAATTTAGCAGGAGCTTCTATTTGGAAAACAGTCTTAAAGAACAAGAAACAAAATCAATTAAAGCAATCTGTAGGCTGAAGGAGGTGTCCCTCATTCTGATCCCCACTCTCGTCTCCAGTATCTTAATTACAGTCAGCCTGTCTTCTTGGTTTTGGAGGGGATGTTAGGCTCTTCACCTAAGTGGACACATACCCTTACACGAATTATCATAACCCACCCAAACAAAACCTGCTTCCCAGGGACAGCTCAAGTGTCAGTCTAGCTTTCACACTCCTGTTTCTAAGCCTGTCATCTACAAGGAAGCAAAATTAGCTCAAGGACGTTGTGTTTAGCATTTTTCTAGTAAAGAAGATGGAGCTATAGAATTTTTTAAAAGGTGAAATTGCAAAATTGATTCATGCTCTTAGAATTACTTGTTGGACAATTGATTTCCCAAAGTGAGGGGAACAGGGACTATTTCTAACAGGAACTCAATGACTGGCTCTTTGGTCTCCCCACCCCCGAAGGGAGGAGCAGTCCTGTTAGGCCACAGAGGAGGGCTTTGCAGCCAGTCCTGAAGATACCTGATAAAACAGGATCAGATGAATGGGGAGGAGGTCCCCCCTATCAGTGGACTTGGAAAGGGGCACGGTGGAGATGAGGGAGGGAGGGAGGGACTGGGAGGGAATGAGGGATTGGGACATGGCTGGGATACAGAGTTAATAAAATGTAACTGATAAAATAAATAAAAAATAAAAAAAGAGAATTACTTGTTGGAACAAAAGCACAATATACAAAAAGAACATAAATTTAAACGTCCCACAGCCTCATTTTATTTAAAAGCTGAATGCTAGGTCTGGACCTCTGGGCTCAGTGGTAGATGGCTTACCTAGCATGTGTGTGGCCCTAGATTTAACACCAAGTGCCTGAGAAAATCTGATGTTATCCAAACAGACCCCATGATCTAAGCACTTGATAGCATGTTGCTAAGTAGACATCATCCAGTCAGTAAGAAGAATAAAGGAAATATCTTTATTCCAGTATTTTTCTTTGGTTCTTACTTTGGAATTCCAAAAATATGCAAGATAAAACAAAACACATTTGATATCAAAACAGAAAGAAAACTGGGAGAGCAAGTGAGTCAAGGATTAGGGAAATGGGGAAGGAAAATTAACTGTAACAAAGTTTTCTTAGAAATGTAAAATGTTGTCTAATGCTAGTTTTTAAAAGTTATGTTGAAAATGGTATCTAGTTTCTGCTCACATTTCCCTAATAACATCTTTACAAGTCCAATTACTGAAACCATAAAATAACAATCAGATAGACTACTAACTAATCTGGAAGCCTCATTTGAATTTTGTCAGTTGCCCTTTTTTTCTGGCCCAAGATCCAATCCATATTACAAAATTAATTTATCAATCATGTCCTCATGGTCTTCCACCTTGAACAATGCCTCAGTCTATCCTTTTATATGACCCCGCACACTTTTGAACAATACTGGCCTGTTGCTTTTTGGATTATCCCTCTATTTGCTATTGCCACATGTTTTCTTATAATCAAAAGGAAGTTATTCACTTTGGGCAAAAGCTTACAGCAGTAACATTGTGTCCTCCTTGGTATATAACATCAAAATATTGACTGAAGAGTCAGACCCAATTGATTTGAATCTGTTTTGAACAAAACCAGCTGGGTGAATAACTTTTTTAGGAACATGGAATGAAGACTTAGAAAGAGACCAGAGTGGAAATAGTCACACTTTATATACAAAGCCATCAGGAGCCAGGCAGGTGGTGGCCAGACCTAGGCAAGAGGAGCAAGCAGAGATAGCCAGTCAGACATGAGCTGATAAGATGGCATGCGGGTTGAAAAGAGTTGAGTCAAAGAGACACAGAGACAGGTGGAGTGCAATTCAAAAGGACATGGTGCCCGAGAGGCAAACAGGATCCTTTCTAAGAAACCCTGGGGAGGCCAAAGAGCCAGTCATTGAGTTGCTGTTAGAAATAGTCCTTGTTCCCCTCACTTTGGGAAACCAATTGGTTACTGAGCTACCACAGGCTACATCTGAGTGGAGGTTCTAGGTTATATCCATACATGGTCCTTGGTTGAATGTCAGTCTCAGAAAAGACCCCACCCCCGAAGGGAGGAGCAGTCCTGTTAGGCCACAGAGGAGGGCTTTGCAGCCAGTCCTGAAGATACCTGATAAAACAGGATCAGATGAATGGGGAGGAAGTCCTCCCTATCAGTGGACTTGGAAAGGGGCACGGTGGAGATGAGGAAGGGCGGGAGGGACTGGGAGGGAATGAGGGATTGGGACATGGCTGGGATACAGAGTTAATAAAATGTAACTGATAAATAAAATAAACTAAAATAAAATATTCTGCAAATATTAAAAAAAAGAAACCCTGGAATATGTTCTCAACTTCCACAGCTCATTTCCATAATGTAGGCTCTCTTTCAGTTGCCCATAAATATTCCTTTTGTAACCTCAAAGCTGTTTTTATTTAAATGCTTTAGCATAGATGGTTCTATTTTCTATAATTAGAATGGACCTGAAACATTTTTTTTTAAATGAAAAGAGCAATTTTGTTTAAACGAGAGAGGTGGGGATAGGGAAGGAGGGAAAAAGAAGGAGAAAGTGAAGTTAGATATGTAGGGAGGTGGAAAGATCTGGAAAAAAATCTGGGGGACAGGAAATATGATCAAAACATAGTGTATGAAAAATTAAATAAAAAATAAATAGATAAAAATATGTGTTAGTGATGTGAAAAAAATCTCCAAATATAATAAAACACAATTTAGAGTTTTAAAAAAAAATGCCTTACAGGACCCATGCAGGAATAGATGCCCATTTAATCTTCCATTTCTGTTCCTGGTCTGAAAAGTTGATGACTGGCTACAGATTAACCTAGACATATGCACAGAATTTGGCAGGGTTGGAACATCTTATCACCAAGTTTGCATCGTGATTCTGTGGCTTGAGGGAAATCTCAATTAAAACAGTTCTTAACTGCATTAACCTTGCTGATCTCAGGTGTTTATTTTCCCATTTTGTGTAGTCTATGCTATTTTGTCAATGTGACCTTAATCATCTCCAGGCTTGTCGGGTGCTGTTGAATACAGTGTTCTTAATGGTTTAGGGCCCAAGGGCTCCAAGGTGCATGCTTTCTTGATTGGGTAAATAGAACCACATTAGAAATTCTTTTTCTGATTTGTTAGCTTATTTGGGGGAGACATAATTAGTTTTTTTAAAACTAATTCAACTTCAAATAACTTGTTTTTCACAATGAAGTATACTTCCTTTTTTCTTTGTTATTATTATTATTTATTAAAATTTATTCACTTCGTATCCCAGCTGTCGCCCTTTCCCTCATCTTCTCCCGGTCCCACCCTGCCTCCTTCTCCCTTCCCCCGCCCATGTCCTTCTCCTAGTCCACTGATAGGGAAGGACCGCCTCCCCTTCTATTTGACCCTATCCTATCAGGTCTCATCAGGATCTAGTAAGATCACCTCACCAGGAGGAAGTGATTGAAGATCATGTAACTGAGTTCATGCCAGAGACTGCTCCTGCTCCCTCTACTAGGAAACCTCCATGGAGACTCCATGAGCTGTTCATGGGTCACATCTGAGCAGGGGTCCTTTCCATGCATGTGCCTTGGTTGATTCATCAGTCTCTCTTCAAGGCCCCCTGGGCCCAGATTTTTGGCTCTGTTGGTCTTCTTCTGGAGCTCCTGTCTCTTCCAGGTCTTTCTATCTACCCCTTCTGCCATAAGATTCCCTGCACCCTACCCAAAGTTTGGCTTTGAGTCTCAGCATCTGCTTCAATACCCTATTGGGTAGAATCTTTCAGAGGTCCTCTGTGGTAAGCTCCTGTCCTGTTCCCTCTCTTCTTCAGAAAGGCAAATAGGATAGACATCGGAAGTAAAAGATAATTCTCAATTTTCCATCATCAAGGAGATGCTTATTCTTTAGTCTGTAATCTTAATTACTGCTTCTTTTTACATGTGAATATTGTGATTGTTCATTAGTATTCTATTCCAAATCATTCTTTGCTCTGTCAAAAGTAAAATCTCTGTCAAGGACTTACCAGGTTGCCTCTCAAAAAGGAAAGATTTCTGCTATGCTGTGCTGTAGTAGGGAGACCGTAGTCGACAATCCTTTACCCTGTATTTTTAAAAGCCATAGGATTTTGGATATTATCACCATAATAAATCATAAATGTTTGAAGACATAAATATGCTTAAACTGAACCACTGTGCAAAATGCGCAGGTATTAAAACATCATGACACTCTACTAAAATATGTATGATTTTGTGTTTTTACATGTCAGTATAATAAATTTAGATTTTCTCATTGCACACGAAAAATCTCATTGAGGTAAATATAAACAATTATACGTGCATGTACATTGACATAGTTGTACATACATACAAACACATTCACTTATTTGTATACACATACACTTATTTTTTAAATATTGGTTATATATTTTAATACTTATCCTGCCACCTTTACAAGTGAAGCAATGAATATGTTTGCTCTTGTTTTCTTATAACATACATCTGTCAACTCTGAGAATATTTTTTTTTTTTTTTAGTTTTAGGATATATATTTCTTTTTTTTTTTTTCTTTTCTTTTTATTTTTCAATGCAGTTTATTCAGGAGCCTTGAACAATCCTCGGACCCTGGGGAAAGCCAGCCCACAGCTTAAATAGCCTCTGGGTAGCCAACCCCAGCGTGTCACGTGGGCAATGCAGATAGGTTCACATACATGGAAGCAAGCCAGATCCTCAGCCTTAGCCAAATGTGGAATTGTTCGTGACAGAGAGCACTCACCATCGGGAAGGTGGAAGGCAGAAACCAGCTCCATCTTTAAGGCGCAGCATTCCGCAGCTCTCTACAGTTCCCCCTTTTTGTTTTAGATGCATCAGGCAAGAGTAGAGGTCTGATCTCTGATATTAGAAATAAATTGGGACTTTGTACTGATGTTCATTTAGGTGTCATCCACCCAAAGAGCATCAGACCCATCCGATACCTTTTTCTGAGAATATTTAAAACAAAGGCAGTGATGTGTCCTTCTAATAGAGAATGGATTATGCTGTAATGTTCTATTCCAAGTGTGAGCCAAAATCACTGCCACCTAATTTTAAAGGATCGGTATTTATAACAGAATTTTATCTTACTATGAGTTCTTCAATAATTTTCTTTGGAAATATAAAGTGAGTATGAAAACAAACCAACCAACATCCTAGGAAGAGGAAAACAGATGTCCCCTAAATTCTGGGAAGAATTCAAGGTGGCAAGTGGGAACATATACAGTCAATTATCCTGAAGACCTTTTTTCGTTGTAAATCTGACAAAGATAATCAGTGACCTCCACTTCTGCAGACACCAGTTAGAGCTAGTGATTTATCTGAAAAGAGCCAAATATAAAGAAAAAGTGAAAGGATTGTCTATAAGGTGAAAGATAACTTAAAAGTTTGATCATGAAATGCTTCTACATGCTGTAACACGCCTTACAGTGTATTAAGATTGTTAGAAATGTTGATTCATGCATGGAGCCATATAACTAACTAATGTCCATGCTATTAGCTTTGTTCTATGTATATTCTTCCACTTGAGTTGCCTGTGAAAGGCACTCATTCGGTATTGTCAAGTGAAGAATTTTTAATAGACAAAGTCTCTGTTAACTTTAGGTAATGATAAAAATAATCTGGATAGTTATTTCAATATATCCCCACTTCATGTGGATTACATTTGACTATAGAATCCTCATGTGTTGAGTTTAAAGGTACTTCTCCAGCTCTGCTCAAAATGTTATAAAGTAGAAGAGGGTAACTACATCATGTAACTCTCTAAACTCAGAAAAAGTTTGTATTCTAAAACCTGCACAGCCATGAAAGTTTGGGTTGAGGAATTGGGGATCTATGAAGTTAATAATACAATCACCATTCATATGTTCCCAATGGTGCGCCTGTAAATGGGGAAATGGCAGGGCAACGAAGTTATCCAAAACCAAAATAACTGCTGACCAGTTGGCACTGGATAACCAGTTTGGACACTCGTCCCTGGGGAAGTCTATTTCTCCTGCTTTCAGCATTTTTAGTTTCCTGTGGCTCCTTGTCTAGAGTTGGTGACCCGTGAGTTCCCCCCCTCCTTTTGTGTTATCATGTCTACTGATGTCATTCTTGTTCAGGTCTTGTTTAGGCCATCATGTTATTGAGAGTCTATAAGTGTTCCTAGGAGACACAATACTACAGCAGATTTTCTAGTCCTCTAGCTCATACAATTTTCTGCCCTCTTTTTCTGCAATGTTCTCTGAGCCTTAGGTACAGGAGTTGCACACATAACATTACATGAACTAAATAGTTTTTTTTATCTTTGTAACAGTGGTATAAAAATAGGGGCCAGAGGCAATGAATCTGAGAGTAGATATACGTGAGAAGAATTGGAGGTAAAAAAAAAAAAAAACAGAATAGCATAAATGATATAATAATATTTTAATTTCAAAAAATAAATGATACACAAAAGATTACATTAGACATAACAGGTTTAGTTTGTAGTGTGTCCTGCACAGGCGGTACATATAACAGAAGGTCCACCACAGTCAATAGCGGAAGACTGTAAACTTGTACAGACTCCACGCCATCAACAATCTACTGTTCTGTGGTATTTAAAGTGGTATCCTTCAATAATGTCATTGTTATTTTGTCATGTGAAACGTTAAAGCTGTATAATAATGCACACTTTACTTAAAAATTAGTCCATAACCATAGAAAGCAATCTGAAATATATTCACCACAATATTAACAGTGCTTGTTTATGTATGGCAAGACTGCAGACAATTCTAATTTTTTTCTAATAAATTTGCTTTGTCCATAGCAATATATGTTAGTACAATAATAATAAGACACTATCAAATGTGTCTTAATATACTATAAGCATGCAAACAAATAAATTAGCTTTCAAGTTTTATATATATAATTAATGTTTAACAAGGAAAATTAAGTTTTATTTATATTTTTTCAGACTTTCTTATAAAGCCTCTGTGTATATGAAAAGCAGTATTAGACAGTAAAGCCTTTGTTTTCTAACAGCATGTTTTTGCCTGTAGTAAGATTTATGTTACCGATATTCTCAATTTGAGTTTTATAAAATTAAGCTTAGAGACTTAGAAACATGCTCAATAAAGGCACAATGATATTTTTAGATTAAAAAAAAAAAACTATACCTAGCAAGCAATCCTGGCAACATCAAATTCTGACCCACATGATGGGAATGTCATGGTGTGCCTCTAACCATCTCAATGGTGGGGTATCGACTGAGCATGTGTACCATCTTTGTTTCAGTCAACAGAAACAATTTGCCATCCTCAGAAATATATTTTCAAAATATGGTCATTATCCCAAAATGTTCCTTTCACAACACAAATAAATATGAGAGCAGCCTGCACTCTCGGGAAAGTGGTTTGCCTTCTGTATTGCACTAGACGGCGGAAACGTGATGAGGTGCCAGCCTACTGCTTGGCAGGAACAAAACACCAAACCCAGCAGGGAGTCTACAGGAAAGTGAGCTGTGGTTTTAACTGCCAATTTTCAAACCAGTGCTTCTTATAGCCCCCACAGTGTGTCTGAAATTTGGGCAAACGCTGACAGCTTTATTCGTTTTATTCTGCTTGGAGGACCATTTCTTTAATCTATGAACAATTAAGTTATATTACTTTTATTAGAAAAAAAATTGTACTTTCTGTTCTTTACTTACTGAAAGAAATAACTTTTTATTTTTCAGAGCTTCCATATGGCTGGGAAAAAATCGATGATCCTATATATGGCACTTACTATGTTGAGTAAGTCTCTAAGCGTGATATTAACTTGTTACTAACGTTTTGTGAAATTGTGTTAAAATTTTATTTATTGAGTGTGTGTGGCTAACAGCCCCTTTAATTCCCTCTCATCTAATTCTGAAATGTCCACAAAGAATCTAGAGGCATGGCTGGCTGTTTCTTGATTCTTTGCAGCTGGCTCATGTGTCATTCCTTTTCTTTGACTCATGATTCTGAAACACCGATTGGAAAACTATGTTCCACACAGTCCTCTGAATGAGTAATTAAAGATACTTAAGTGAATGCTTTTCATTTTGAAGTCAAACTGTTGGGAGCTGGCTGCGTGTGCAAAAGAGACACTCTATTATAACAGATTCCAAATTCAATTAACTGAATCAGCCATGCCTTCCCACTAAAGCATAAGATAAAATTTTGATGCCTTCTCCTCTGTAGAACCACACGATTTAGCTGCAGTGTCCTTTCCATACACTGGACTTTTATGTTACCCATTGGTAGCTGCATTAACATATCTCATCAGAATACAAGCTATCTCTGTCTATACATTGTTTAACTCAGACTAGAGATGTACCAATGATTAACTAACTAACTACACATATATTTTTCCTTAAGAAAAGAGAATGGCAGTTATAAAAGTCTAAAATTAATTATGTAATTTGCATTCCAGAACTCTCTTCTGATAGAGAAAGCCTATCTCTTATCTATCATGTGGTGCTCCTAATGTTATTTGGGTGAAGCACAAAGCCTGCCTTTGTACTTAAACACTGCCCACGAAATGCAGGGATTGCAAAGCCAAAGGCTTTCACACTGTCTGAGAAGACTGAACTCCTTTTCTTCTCATCCTGTTCCGGATGGTCAAGGGTCGTAGATCAATGGCTCGTCTACTAGCCTGCTTTGCAATAGTATTCCAGCAGTTCCTGGCTTTTGTTAGGGGTCAGGCCCTGCTTGGCACTGCAGATGCTCAGGTGAACAGGTGAACGGGACCTGCAAACCCCACTGTCCCTGAGCCTCTCCTGTGTGAGCACTTGTCTCAATTACTTTGACACGATGTCCCCACCCCAGGTTCATCGGGAGAAGCCCCAGGTTTGGCTTCCACATTTAAGGTCAAGGTGAATTCATCTCATTCCCTACAAGCAATCTTGTAACACAGTGTTTACTCTCTAACGTGTGGACATACAATAACTATAAAAAGATAAATACGTAGAGTCATGCCTGGTTGCAAGGAAAGAGGGAGGAGCTCTGTAAAAGCGAGGCCATGGAAAAGAGCAGAGCTTGAGCAACTGGAGAGAACTTAAGCAACTTTGGCTCACTCTGACGTGTGTGTGTGTGTGTGTGTGTGTGTGACCACACAATCACTTGAAACCTAGAACTGCAAGACTCCTTTTTCTGACCTAATTGGACAAACATGATTGAACGTTGGAAATTAGTTTCAAAGCACATGAAGAGAGATATGATGAGTCGGAAGGAGAGGGAGAATATCATGGGTCAATACTTGGAAGGGCTCTGGGTCCTTTTAAACTAATAATCAATGAAAATACGTGTTTTAATAGCAATAAAGATTTACCCTTAATAACTGTAACAGAGAGTTTGCTAGGTCCTTGCTTGAATGCTTGCTTGTATTTGTTTGCCGTACTCAGGATCAGACCTCAGGTACTCTATCCCTGAGCTCCATGCTGGACCCTCCTAAATCATCTTAGTCCACTTGATCAGATGACAGCATGCCTCAGCATGTGCCGTCTGGAGTCTAAAGTGCTTCCATATAAGGACACAGGACTGAGGTGTGTGACATGCCATATCTCTTTTTTAATACATTGCCAGTGGAGCCAATGAACAACTCTACCCCAGCCCCAGTGCCAGTGCTGGAAAATCCATAAAGATCCAGGTAGAAAGTATTTGGGAATCCACACAGCCTCATCTTTTCCTGTATACGGGCAACTGCTTACGTCACTTCCATGCGTGAGAACTCTACCGCAAGTGTTCATAAAAGCAAGACAGTGGGCCAGGGCCAGTCTTCCAGCCCCAGTTCGTTGATCCCTACCTCTTTCCAACTCTTCATATCTCACCTCATGTCCTTTGAGACTAATTTCCAACGTTCAATCACATTTGTCCAATTAGGTCAGAAAAACTTGTCTCAAAATTTCAAGTGATTGGGCGGTCACACGCGCATGTCAGAGTGAGTCAAAGAAGCTTAAGTTCCCTCCAGTTGCTTGAGCTCTGCTTTTTTCCCATGGCCTCATTATTACAGAACTCCAGATAGCATACCAATGTCAGTTACTAGATTTGTGACTATGTCAGGCAGGCAGAAAATTGAGACAAATAAGCATATAATCCAAACATACAGATAACATTAGGCGGGACATTATCCAAATATTTCTCAGAAAAAATATTTTCTGAAAAACTCAACAACATATTTAAATACCTCAAGTGATTATGTATGTATGTATGTATATAGCAAGTGTGTGTACATGTGTGCGCATGCATGTTTGTGTATGTACATGTACTCATGCTTCCTGATGTAAGAAATGTCTTCCCTCACAATACGGGAATATGTTTATTTACATGACTTTTCAACTATGTATTATCCCCACTATGCTGCCATTGGTACAGGTTTATATTGGTTCTCAAAGTAGTTCTGCTCATGAAACTTCTCAAACAGATACACACAGAGGCCATGTGGCACTTTGGATCCATAGACAGTTAAGTGAAGTAAGAGGCCATTAATTTGAAGGAGAGTTTGGAGGGGTATGTGGGAGGGTTTGGGGTAGGGAGGAAAAACTAAGGAGATATATTGTAATTATAATCTCAAAAATAAAATTAAGGGAAACAAGCTTAATCTTTGTAAATCCAAGAAAATACTGGCTTGCCGATGCTGATAACGACAGCAGTGGTAGTGAACAAGGTCTTTCTTGGCAGAGGTCTTACTTTCCATGGCTAATCACACAGCCATTTATGTACCTACAAGTACCGGTTATACAATAATGAAAAGCATCAGCCTTGTCCAGTCATTAAAGAAAAAGCGCACAACCTACGCTCATAGACGCAGAGGGGCGGGCACCTTAGCAGTCTGCCACAAAGCAAGACGGAAGCTGCAGAGCGGGCTCCGTCCCTCAGCCAGGACAGGAAGGTTAAAATCAGTCCTGTGCTTCCAGCCTAGCTGCCATCCACACATTTTGCCCACACACAAAAGTGGCCGGGCAAATAGCAATTCCAGTGATCAATAGCAAAGGAGGCTTAGCACACAGGTTTTGACCTCTGTAACTTACCTAGTATGTTACGATTTTTGTGCCAGATAAATTATTATTATTTTTTAATTATGAGTATAATATCTATCCAAGATCCGGAAGGAAGAACCCCTCAGCAGCAGCATGGTTATCATCCCATCAAAAGAATTGCCATCTGTTTCGTGTGCCATCAACTGGGTTCTTCAAAGACCCCTACCATATTTACCATCCTCTGCAGTGATGGGAAAGCAAATGGCCTCCAGTTTACAGTTGGGGAAACCCTCACCAAAGAAGCTGAGTAACTCCCTAGGGACCACACAGCACTGAACGTGGGCTAAAATGTGGGCGGAGGTAGTTTGGCTGTAGAGCCCAGACCCCAAATTCTTGCTAAGAATGGCTCTCCTACAATTCACGTGTACTACCCATAATGTTCCAGACTAGCCTTGGAGCCTCCACACTAGGAACAATGAGGGTTTTCAAGCACATGATGGCTTCCCTCTAGATCTAGAACAACTCCACAGCAAGATGCTCAAGGCTAGGAGGCCATGCCACCTACCCAGCCCCGCGAAACGAGCTCTTAACACGGGCATTATGAGCCACCAGGTTCATGCTTGCTACAGCAAAGGGGGTCCCCCCGAGCAGCGTGTATCAGGGAACAAGACCCGAAACAAAAGATAAAGGCCCTCGATTGCTGGGCCCAATCAGGGAACTTGGGGGCACTTGTTTGCCGCATGTAGAACTGTATTTTAAGTACACTCAACATCTCTCGTGGCATCTGCAAGTCAGGCAAATAGACTGAGCTCTAATCTAAATGCCAGCCAAAAGAAGCAAGGCCAGTTTCCCTGACAGACACTGAATCCGCGCTAGCGCCGCGCTTAGCCATGTATTAAGAAATCCTGAAGCTGCTAACTAGAAATGTAACTGTCACCGTTCATAAAGAAGGGGGGGGGGGGGGGAATTAATGCAAAAAGTGCAAACTGCAGCTCCGAACAGCTGCGACTTTTGTACAAATGTAGATTTCTCTCCTCTTTTGTGAAATCGTGTCTGCTGGGTACATTCTGGTTTTAATGGCAGTTACACAATTTGCTTAAGTAGCTTATCCAGAAGACACAGTTTCCCGGGATGGCTTTTCTGCAAGCTGCCTCCGCTGGCACAGGAAGAGAAGCCAGCCATAGAATAGCATTTAAAATCATAGCGGGGACTGACAGATGTGATTTTTCCTATGAAGGTCTTAAAAGTCTTTTCACATGATGTCACACATCTGCTGCTTTCAGGCATTACTTGGGCACCGTTCCCGAAAGGGCCGCCTGATAACATTGAGCATTAAGGGAAAACCGCGACCACTGCCTGGTTCATGATGAGCATCTGTCAAGATGTAGGAACTGGGGGAGTGCCTTCAGAGTATTTGATAGAAAATGCTGCTCTCCTGAGTCACTTCCTAAATTTTCCAAGGGGGGAAAAATAGTCTCCTAGCTTAAAGTTTTTCTTTTTTAATTTTTTAAAAATTATTTCTTCACAATTAATTCATTATATATTCCGATTGAAGTCTCCTCCCTCAACTCCTCCCAGTCACGCCCTCTCTCCCTCTTCCTCCCCTATCCCCTTCCTCTAGCCCACTGAAAGGGGACATTCTCCTCCTTTGCCATCTGCCCATGGCTTATCAAGTCTCATCACGACTGCCTGAATCCTCTTCCTCTGTGGCCTGGTAAAGCCGCATCACCAGGGACAAGAGTTCAAAGAGCAGGCAACTGAGTTCATGACAGAGGCAACCCCTGTTGCCCTTGCTAGGGAATACACATGGATACTGAGCTGCCAACTGGCTACATCTGAGCAGGGGGTCTAGGTCCTCTCCAAGCATGGTCCTTGGTTGAAGTATGAGTCCTGGAAAGACCCCTGAAGTCTCTGAAGAACACCCTGAGCTTAGACTCTTTAGCTTTGCTCGTCTCCTTGTGTTGCTCCTGTCGTTCCGTATCCTTCTATCCTCAACCCCCTTTTCTTTCATAAGACCCCCTGTGCTCCACCCAAAGTTTGGCTGTGGGTCTCAGCATCTGCTTCAACAAACAAATGTATGTCCTGCTCAACAAAAAAAAAAAATGTTTTCCCCAACTTATAATTTAATATAATTGGAGATGCAGAACAGAAGGGGTCCTGATAAAGGAATTCAATGTCTTGTATGAACTCCAAACTTTGTGAGCAATTTTTGAACCTCTCAATTATTGTTTCTCAGAAGTTACATGTATGTGCTGCACAGCTCCTTGGCATGCAAGTCCTGCAACTTCCTGAATGTTGGGTAGGTGGGTTGTAGCTAAGAAAAGAAAAGGATGAAGAGAAAGAATGAAGAGCTGTGTGATGGGAGAGTGTTTATTGTACATGTAGTGTGTGCTCCATTTCATAGCTCTAGAAATCAAAGCACAGAAACTTTTACAAGGAGAAAATACTAGGACATTTGAAACTAGGCCTTTTCAGTCCAGTGTTAGTATGCAGCATAGGTTTGTCATAAGAATTCAAAATGATATATTTACTAATAATATAAAGTGTGTGTGTTCTTCTTTTCACAGTACTTGCTTTTCCAGTAATTTCATGATTACAATATACCCCATAAGGTGAACAGCTCTATGGAAAATTTTGATGTGTGAAAAAAACATGTAATTTGCTGTTATGGCCAGAAATGCACCACACTGAATAACAATAGCATTTCTTTAGTATTGTTGGTAATTCTATAAGCCAAGTGTTACTGACGAGGAAGGACTGCAAGAGAGTGATGCTACTGTCGCTGCCAAAAGGCTTCAGGTTCCAGGAACATGCACCAGAAAATTATGATGCATGATTAACTAGCATGTATGTCTTCTTAAGTAGCTAGAAGCTTGTGATGATAATCTCTAGAAATAGCCATTGTAAGACACTAGCGTAGCATTGAGCATGCCTTCACATTAATTACTTGGATGCCAATCATCACATTTGCAAATGAGAAACCAAATCTGAGGTCTCCACAGGCATAAAGCCAGTAATGCTATAAGGCTATAAGGAGATAGATATAGATATATAGAGAGAGATAATAGATATAGATATAGATCCACATACTTTATATAGGTTTATACATGAAAGTTAGAGTGTCTATATTCAAAAGCACACATATTCTATAATCAGATTCTTTTCTTCTACACTAATGACTTTTATTCTATTGCTCTCTGATTGACCCATATGGATTTAATATTTTTGTGTGGCAGTTCTTCAAGCCTAAGGAAGACAAGGATTCATGCCTTCTGAGAGAGCGGAGTCCATCATAACTTAGTGAAGTATAAAAAATGGTATTTTTCCACAAATAACTTTCATAATTTTAATAGATGTCAAGACAATAGCAAAAGATAAGGAAATATTACTACTCTAGCATCAGGTTTTGGATTTTTTTTGAGAATTTCATACATACTGTTATTTCTATTATTTCCATCCCAGCTTTCCCCTCCAACCACTCTTATATCCCTTCACTCTCTCTCAAGTTCATGACGTTTTAAAAAATTATTATTGTCACATATGTGCAACCACATATAATATGTAGTGTTATTGTATAAAGCATATAGTATTGTCTGTTTAGTTTTGCTCATATGTACATGCGTTTACAGCTGACCACTTGGGACTGGGTAACCTCTCAGGGAGCTCATCCCTGGAGAAAACTGAGTTGCCCTTTTAGCTGCCATTTGCAGCTGGGGCTCGTTATGCAGGAGAGGAACCTCGTGAAAACTTCCCTATCAGGGCCTGCATGTCAACTGGTGTTGTCATTTCGCAGGTCTTCTTCAGGCAGCCATCTTGCTGAAATTTCATAGTTGCAGCTTCCTTCTCACGTCTAGAAGACATTATCTCTCAGCAGGCATCCTGATCTGGCTCTTTTTTTGCCTCATCTTCTGTGATTTTCCCTGAGCCTCAAGTTTAGGAGTTGTGTATCATTTGACATTGAGCACCACACACTCTTCGTCAAGGATGACTATGCATAGCCACAATGTTGTTTGCTTCTCTTTAAGAATTTTTTATTATTATTAAATTAAATGAAGCCCTCATTTAGGTACTTTTGGAGAAGATAAATGCAGGCAAATGTCCTAACAGGGAAACAGTGACCCTGGGTGGCCACAGGGCAGGGGAAACTTCCTGCAGAAGCAGTTGTATGAAGTACACAGATCCTGAGTTCTCCACAGGCCAGGGAAAGAGGGAAGATAGAGACAATACATTGATAGAGGCAATACACAGATAGAGACAATACATTGGGTTGCATTCAGAATGCTTCCTCCTACTCTACATAAGACCATGAGAGCATGACAGAGCTCTTGTGAAGGAAGACAGGGAGAAGAGTCAAGACCTGAGGACTGTTGTTCATGAAAGTTGCAGACAACTTTTCTAGCTGGACATGAGCTCTATGGGAAGTGGCATTTTTGCACAGAGAGGAGTTAAAGGCCTTTGTGTAGTGCCATCCTTCCTGCAAGGAGAGACCCATATTCCAGATAGCTGACTATGAAGTTAACCCAGAGCACAGCGCAAGCACATCTTTCTTTGGGTCGTTCTGTCTGCTCCTTGCCAATGCAACGTACTAAATAGGTCATTGTTCTATTATTTGTGAAACAGCTCTTCCACCTTACAGACTCTCTCCAGTTTAAGTGAGGTCTTCATTTGTGCATGAGCTACAGATTATGTCTTGCCAACAGTCTGTCGTGACAGACTTCAGAGTCATTTCTTAGTCTAAGAACCAGTTCTAAAGTTAACACATGAAATGAAAATTGCATAGAGTCAAAGTTATCCTGAAGTTCCCCAGGTTTGTGCAGTGCTAGACACTTGCATGTAAAGGAACACCACCCTGTTGGGAAATAATTCTTTCTGGAATTGAAGCAGTTTTCAGGCATTTGGTGCTTTTCATCTTTCACAACTATGGATGAGAGATCACATTCTGCTTGGAGGGATGTCAGCATTATCAGAGCTCTGAGAGAACCTGGTCTGAGGAATCATTACGCCATTTGTAAGATTCTCTAGAATTGAATAAAACAGATGCTGGCCACCCAGCAAGACAGACTGTAATGCCACACTACCCCATATGGAAAATGTAATTCATATCTTCATTAGTTTGGAAATTGTCTTAGTAAGGATTTTATTGCTGTGAAGAAACACCGTGACCAAGACAACTCTTTTTTTTTTTGTTTCATTGTTTTTAATTTATTTATTATTTTTTATATTAATTACAGTTTATTTACTTTGTATCCCAGCTGTAGCCCCTCCCTCATTCCCTTCCCCAATCCCACCCTCCCTCCCTCATACATTGGTTTTTTTTAATTTAATTTTATTTTTTTTATCAGTTACATTTTATTAACTCTGTATCCCAGCCGTGTCCCGATCCCTCATTCCCTCCCAGTCCCTCCCTCCCTCCCTCATCTCCACCGTGCCCCTTTCCAAGTCCAGTAACCAAATGGTTTCCCAAAGTGAGGGGAACAAGGACTATTTCTAACAGGAACTCAATGACTGGCTCTTTGGTCTCCCCACCCCCGAAGGGAGGAGCAGTCCTGTTAGGCCACAGAGGAGGGCTTTGCAGCCAGTCCTGAAGATACCTGATAAAACAGGATCAGATGAATGGGGAGGAGGTCCCCCCTATCAGTGGACTTGGAAAGACAACTCTTATAAAGAAAAACACTTAGTTGGGCTGGCTTACAGTTTCAGAGGTTTAGTCCATTATCATCATGGTGAGAAGCACGACAACATCTGGGCAGACATGGTGCTGGAGAAAGAGCTGAGGGTTCTACATCCTTATCCACAGACAGCAGGAGACTGTTTATCACACTGGACATAGCTTGAGCATAGTAGACTTCAAAGCCCACCCCCACAGTGACACACTTCCTCCAATAAGGCCTCACCTACTCCAACACAGCTACACCATGAGTCTGTGGGGGCCATACCTATTCAAACCATCCATGTCTTTTCTATGTCATGGGACATGATGTTAATAATAGCTTGCCGCCCTTGGGTGCATGACTTTTGAATCACAAGTTGGTACAAAGCTTCAGGTAAGCTTCCAGGTACCGGTCTGTTAAAGGAATGCTTTAAATGGATTAATTGCTAAGGTCTCCTGAAATTCAAGGAATATGCACTGTGTCTTGTGTTAGCACGAATAAACTTGGCCGATTTCCTGTTTTAAGCCTCATTATTTTCTCATTATAGCTGCAGATCGAAGCATACTTAAATTTTTTTAAGTATCTGCATTCAACTTTTGTTTGGTTAGGTGGCAACATATATCATCATTATTTTATATTAATGATTGTAACGATAGTGTTATGGAATGAACACTTCCCTAAATAGTGAATTGTTACAATAGACTATGGAGAGAAACAGAAATATACTCAATATTCAGAGTCATAAAACTTATATTAAGTTTGTCATTTAAAGGAAGGGAGATAAAAAATACATTATAGACAAAAAAAAATCATAATAAGAACAGTATTTTAAGATTGATTGCTTTATTTTATGTTTATAAATGTTTGGCCTTCATGTATATTTCTATACCATACTCATGCAGAACCCAGGAATTCCAGAAGAGGGAAGCAGGTACCCTAGAACTAAGATTACAGACCATTGTGAGGTGCTGTGTGGGTTCTGGAAACCTAATTCTGGTCCTCTGCAAGATACCACGTGGCCTCAAGCACTTAGGCAACTCCCCACCCCCAAGAATAATGTACCTATACACCATAGGAGATGACTGTATTAGAGAAGGGAATGTCTTTCTATTTTTAAGAATAAAAGCAACATTGTTAAGCACAACTTTTTACTACAAATTAACAGATATCTTCATCTTAGTTAAATGGTATTAGGATAGGTTGAGCTCTTGGTATAATAAAAAAGAAAAAATCCTCATTTTTTTTTTAGTCAAATTTCATGTTTAATTTCAACCTAAGGAAAATGAGCTCTTGAACTGTCAAGAACACAATTGTGTTTTTGTGACTGAGGCTATGTATCCTAAGGTGAGAGAAACACCGTTTGCTGGGATAAGCATGTAGTTTACTGATTTTTACATAAACTTAATCTGGAAGAAGCTCATTACCCTCACCTATAGTCCCAATTTCTCAGGATGCTGAGGCAGGAGAGTGTTAAGTTTGAGAGCCTATTTGGTATCAGAGTGAATTTTAAGCCAGCCTGCGACAGTCAGTGAGAACATGTCTCAAAGTAGAAGTAGGAAGAGAAGGCTGGGAATGTAGCTCAGTAGTAAGACATCTGCCTAGGATCTGTGAGGTCCTGCATTTATTGCATGGCAGGACCATTTTGTGGTCCTGCCACAAAAAGAAAAAAAAAATAAAGAAACTCACCAATGTTATCTTTAAACATGTATTAAGTCCCACCTGTTGAGCTTATTACAATAATGTAAATACCAGTTCAACATTCCATTAAGCAGTCATTTATAGGACATTGACAAAGTCTTCTCCATCTCTTCTACCTTACTTTTACAGTGAACTTATTTGAAGGCCACTAACATGATAGGATGGAATGCCCTTCTTGTTTTCTGTAGTATTACCATGAATTTAGTTTGGCACATTGACCTCACATGTAATCTCTAAGAAAGTCCTCCAGATTTAACATTAGTCAACCTGGAGAACTATCTAAACAGATGATGATCATGATGATGATTATGGTGATGATGATGATAGTAATGATAATGGTGGTGGTGATGATGGTGCTTAGACATATAGCCTGTATCAGTCTTTTAGTTTCTTATCCTCCTGCTTTTGCCTTCAAAGTACTAGAATTACAATCATATGTCACTGTGCCCTGTTAGTAGTTACCATTATTAAGCATTTGGTGTGCATTAGGTATTTTACAAAACCCATTTAACCATCATCATAATGCTTTGTGACAGATGCTATTATTTCTATTTTACAAAGAAACTAAAACTTAAAAAAAAAACAAGCAATCAAACTAGCAGGTGACAGAATTGCAATTTCAGGCAGGGATTAAGAAACTTTACTGACGGTATTTCATTCTTGACTCTCAGACCCTAAAAAATCCCAATATTAAATCAGCTTAATTTTACGCACTGCATTATCTTTAAACATGTTCATGTTTTTACCTAATTTGCCCTCAAAACGGACTTGTAATGTGAGTAGGATGTATGTAGGCGAAGCACTTAGAGTTGGGGACCTAGTGGGACCTTCTCAAAGAGAGCAAATACACTACTTCCTGTATGTGTTTATACAGCATACCCTTTCAGGGCAGCTTTAGCAGCAATTCTGGTCTGCTCTCAGAAATGATAAAATTGGAGGACTCAGCAGGTAAGGGCTGGTGAGCTTCCTCCCACTGTCACTCACTTGCAATGAGTTTTAAATAGTGGCCTTCTCACCTAGCCTGACAACATGTGCTTGATTCCTAGGATTCGCATGGTGGAACCAGCTCCCACAAAGTGCCCTCTGATCTCTACATGTTGGTTGTGGCATCAGAACCGAACGCCCACAAAACAGATGAACAAATATAAAAGGAAAAGAGTTTTTAAAATGAGAAAATGACCACTCTACCTCCTAAGAGACGTCAGATGTACAACAGAGACACCCATGAGATAGAGAATGCCAGCGGCAAATGTCCCTTATCTCTGCCACCCCTCACAGCTCGGGGTCTGCTAGTGGATCTAGCACATGTGGAGTGAGAGGGCCACCATTTAAATGTGGTCCTGTGTGAGTAGCAGCAGGCCAGGTCTCCCAAGCCCTCGGGTGGCATTTCCACTGCGTTGTGTACTAAAGGTCAGAAAGACTGTCATCTACAGCTCAAGAATGTCCTTTGCAAAGTTTGAAATGAGCATTACACGCTTCAGTTTTTGATGGCTGTCCCCATTTCCTTCGCAAGTCTTGCTCATAAATAATAACTCAAAGAAAGAGTACATGCTCAACGCACAGGGTCCATAAGGACAGAGAGCTGGTGTCACACCAAACTTGAAGAAATAAAAGGCACCGTTTGAAAGAAAGAGGTCTGGTTTGAAACCATATTACATGAAACCTGATTCATTTTGTTCCCATTTCATTTTTGCTTTTTCAACAAATAAAACAGGCACACGTACCTATATTTTTCTGTTTTCTATAGATACTGTTTCTATATATTTATAGCTCCTGGGTCCTCAAGATATTATTAAATATATCAAAATAATATTCTGTGATTTCATACTTGTGTTTTCAGAATATCTGCAGATAATTTACAGTATAATTGAAATTTCCAGTTTCATAATAAAAACTGAAACGACACCCACCTTGCAGAAGTGTTATCAGATATAATCTGCCTGCACATTTGTGAATAATTTGCTTGAAAGGGAAATACACACTTGTCTCAGGACCACTGAATCAATGTTCTTGAATTTTGGCACTGAGCAGAACTGCACTGATTCCCTGCATCAACTGGAAGATATACAAAAAATAAAAAAAAAAAATGCATACAGGCCACTGAGCCAAGGGTCTGACACAGCCCCTCGCTTTCTCTCTTTATTTTCTCATTTCAACCAATTGAGACATCTATGAAGCAAGTTTAAATCTCAGCAGGAATGACTGTAGCTTGAAGACTGGAGATATTCTTCTGGTCCCCTTCTCATCTTCCTAAGAGCTTCAGGATGGAACCCCCCAAAAAGCAACCCAATGCAGGGGTACACATTTGTAGTTTGAAAAAGAGTAAACAAATTATTTGGGAGCATATTCCCCATTCTTCTCTCCTGACACCATCTTCAGTTTGCAATGCTCTGAGATCCCGGTGCTAATTACCGAGTGTTAATTCTGTAAACTCTGCAATGACACACCCCAGACAGTTCAAAACAAGAGTGCTGAAACTATTGTCCCCATCCTCTGTTTTGATGCTGCTGAACCTTTATTCTTCCTGTTCATTGTTACTGCTCACCCCTCCCCCATTTTCTCAGTATCTTAGAATTGCTCCTTCTTTCCCACACCTAAATGTCATAGGCATCTGTTAGTGGCAAAGTGACTGAATTACTCTACACAGATTCAAGGTATCCAGGAAAAAGCATTTTCTCTTTAAAACTCATCAAAAGTATTTCTTTTAAACTTTTGTTTCTGGTCCCTCCTGTATCAGATTCCACTTCATAAAAGTAAGAGCTATAGGCTTGATTTCCCCCTGGTCTGTGTAGTTATAAAGACTCAGTAGTCAAAGAAAAGATTATATATGATGAATACTGGACCTGAAAACCTGGGTAGTTTGGGTTTTATATGGAACTGTATTTATCTTCATGTCCTAGGCCACCAGAATCTGCTATTGTTTTATCCATAGTTTGGTTCATCCCCACCCATCAGCATTTTTTCCTTGACTCCATGCTTCCTGGATAATTCCAGAAGTTGGAGATGTTGCCTTTATGATTTCCTAGTATCCTGAGCCAGCTTATTGGCTCTCCTTGGACCCAGTCCACAAAGCATTCCTGTACTCATGGTTGTTGATTGCTATCTTTATAAATGGCTGTATATCTTTTACGCTTTAGTTTACTTAAGTTAAACTATCACTTTAAGCTTTAATGACTCAAATAACTTAAAGGAACGACAGTCCATTTCAACAAAATGTATATTGCGGCTCACACTTTTTTCTTTTTTTGGTGGCCAATTGTAAAATAACAAACTCAATTAATTTCAACCAGGATTGTTTTTATTTTAATACTGAGAGTCTCACCTCTAGGAAAACTCCATATGTCCTAAATAAATGATGGTTAGCCAACACGTTTGTCTCTTCCACTAGAGATGTGACCATTTAGCCAGGGCTGGCAGGCACCAGTGGAAATTTGGCACTGCTTGTGTTTCTAGTGCATAAGACCCTGACATAGTGCAGTCATTAGTTTTGCTTCAGATAAACTCCATTCTGCATCCAAGTTGCTAACTGAGTACTCTTAATATAGAAACAGAAAGTTCAAGTTACCTTTAAAAATAATAACCAGCCCCTGCACTTAACAACATTTGCATGTTTTATGAGAGTGAGGGGGGCTGGAAAGGAAATATTTTTAATGCATGCTTACAGGCTCTAATGTTTTTATTGAAAGTAGATTCTTCTCTCATACAAAAGTTTCCTCTTCTACAGTTTTCCCCTTCCTCCACTCTCCACACAACAAACATACACACACACACACACACACACACCTCTTGCTTCTCCCCCCAACCCCTTTTGTCTCCCTTCAGAAAAGAGCAGCCAAACATGACAAACAAAATACAATAAGATAAAGTACAACCCCCCACAAAGTTGGACTAGGCAACTCAACAGGAGGAACAGAATCCTAAGAGCAGGCAAAAGAGTGAAAGTCACACCTGCTCTCACAGTTGGGAGCCCTACAAAAATACCAAGCTAACAGCCATAACATGTATGCAGAGGACCTGGTGCAGAGCCCTGCAGCCCTCATGTTTGCCGCTGCCATCTCTGTGAGTCCCTAGGAGCCCTGCTTAGTTGATTCAATAGGCCATGATCCCCTGGTTTCCTCTATTCTGTCCTATTGATGGTGTCCTTTGCCTTCAGAACCTTTTCAGTCTCCTGAAGTCAGTTATTGTCTATCTTAGCGCCTGTGCTGTTGGTGTTCTGTTCAGGAAGTTTTCTCCTGTGCCAATGCATTCAAGGCTATTCCCCAGTTTCTCTTCTGTCAGGTTCAGTGAATCTAGTTTTATGTTGAGGTCTCTGATCCTCTTGGACTTGAGTTTTGTGCAGGCTGATAAATATGTGTCTGTTGTCTTTCTTCTACATGCAAACATCCAATTTGAACAGAACCATGTTTTGAAAATACTTTTTTCCATTGTGTCTTTCTGCCTTCTTTATAAAAAATAAGGTATCCATAGGTGTATAAACTTGTTTGGGTCCTTCAATTCTATTCCATTAATGAGCATGTCTGTTATTTACGACAATACCATGTGTTGTTTTTTTTTTTACTATAGCTCTGTAGCACAACTTGAAATCAGGGATGGTGATAGCACTAGCAAGTTTTTTTGTTTGTTTTTTGTTCAAGATTGTGTAAGCTATTCTAGATTTATGGAAAAGTCTGTTGTGTACTTGAACATCTTTTGGATATATGCCTAGCAGTGGTATAGCTGGATCTTGAGGTAGCACTATTCCTAATTGTCTGAAAAAGCGCCAGATTGATTTCCATAATGGTTGTACCAGTTGATATTCCCACCAGCAATGGAGGAGGGTTCCCCTTTCTCCACAGCCTCTCCAGCATGAATTATCTCTTGAGTTTTTGATCTTAGCCATTCTGATGGATTTAAGGTGAAATCTCAGGGTTGTTTTGATTTGCATCTTTCTGATGGCTAGGGATGTTGAACATCTCCTTATGTGTTTCTCTGCCATTCTATAGTCTTCTACAGAGAATTCTCTGTTTAGCTCCAAACCCCATTTTTTAATTGGGTAACTTGAATTATTGCCTTTTAACTTCTTTTGTTCTTTATATATTCCAGATATCAGCCCTCTGTCAGATGTTGGGTTGGTGAAGATCCTTTCCCAATCTCTAGGCTGTCATTTTGTTCTAACGACAATGTCTTTTGCTTTACAGAAGCTTTTCAGTTTCATGAGGTCCCATTTATTGATTGTTACTCTTAGAGCCTGTGCTGTTAGTGTTCTGTTCAGGAAGTTGTCTCCTGTGGACATTTGCTCAACCATGTTTGTTTGTAGCAGCTTTATTCGTAATAGCCAGAACCTGGAAACAACCCAGATGTCCATCAACGGAGGAATGGATATAGGAATTGTGGTACTTTTACACAATGGAATACTACTCAGCAATTAAAAACAAGGAAGTCATGAATTTTGCAGGCAAATGATGGGATCTAGAAAAAATCATCCTGAGTGAGGTATCCCAAAAGCAGAAAGATACACACGGTATATCTTCACTTATATAGACCTATAAGATAGGATAAACATACTAAAATATGTACACCTAAAGAAGATAAACAAGAAAGAGGTCCAGGGGTAAGATGATCAATCCTCATCTAGAAAGACAAAGGGGATGGACATTGGAAATAGGAGAAAACAAGTAACAGGACAGTAGCCTCCCACAGAAGGCACCTGAAAGACTCTACCTAGCAATGTATCAAAGCAGATGCTGAGACCCATAACCAAACCTTCAGCAGAGTGTAGGGAATCATATGAAGGAAGGAGGAATTAGCATATCCTAGAGAGGACAGGGAACCCCACAAGGTCCAAATATATTTGAGCACAGGGCTCTTCTGTGAGACTGTTTATCCAATCAAGGACCATGCATGGATATAACCTATAACCCCTGCTCAGACATAGCCCATGGTAGCTCAGTATTCAAGTGGGTTCCCTAGTAAGGGGGACAGGAATTGTTTCTGACATGAAATCATGAGCTTCCCCTCCCCCCTGAGGGAGGAGGAGCCTTGCTAGGCCAAAGATAAGGACATTGCAATCATCCTGAAGATACCTTTTAAAGTAGGACCAGATGGACGGAGAGGAGGACACCCCCTCTCAGTGGACTTGGAAAGGGGCAGGGAGGAGATTCGGGAGGGCGTGGAGGATTGGGAGGAAAAGAAGGAGAGGGCTACAGCTGGGATACAAGTGAATGTATAAAATTATTTAAAAATAAAAAATATTAAAATAATAAAGTCTGTAGAGAATTGTATTGGAATCTTAATGGGATTGCATTGTACCTGTAGATTGCTTTTGGTGGGATGGCCATTTTTACTATGTTAGTCTATTTATGAGCACAGGAGAGCTGTCTAGCTTTCGATACTTTTTTCAATTTCTTCAAAGATTTGAAGTTTTGACAATATAAGTCTTTCACTTGCTTAATTATATTTTATCATATTTTATTAAGTAAGGTATTTTATATTATTTGAGGATCTTATGAAAGGTGTTGTTTCTCTGATTTCTTTCTCAGGCTATTCTTCATTTGTATACAGAGGACTACTGTTTGGGAGTCTTGTTTGTTTGCTTGAGAAAAATCTTGTATCCAGTCATTTTTTCTAAAGTGTAGGAGTTCGGTGGTAAAACTTGGGGGAACACTTATGTATGCTATCATATGATCTGAGAATCATGATACTTTGACTTCTTCCTTTCCAATTTCTACCCCCTCAATCTTCTTCAGCTGTCTTTTTGATCTAGGTTTACTATAAAGAATAGATATCTAGAGAGTGGATCGGGTGGGTAACCTTGTCTTGCTCCTGATTTTAGTGGAATTGCTTTGCATTTCTCTTCATTTAATTTCATGTTGGCTATAGGCTTGCTGTAATTGCCTTTATTATGCTTAGGTATGTTCCTTCTATTTCTAATCTGTTGGACTTTCACTATGAAAGGGGTATTGGATTTTGTCAAAGGCCTTTTCTGTGTCTAATGAGGTGATCATGTGTTTTTTTTTTTCAGTTGGTTTATATGGCAGATTATATTTACTATTTTTGTGTATTAAGCCATCCTACACCCTGGGATGAAGCCTACTTGATCATGGTGGATGATCTTCTTGATGCGTCCTTAGATTCAGTTTACAAGCATTTTGTTGAGTATTTTTGTGTTTATGTTCATAAGGAAAACTGGTCTATAATTCTCTTTCTTTGTTGAGTCTGTGTGGTTTGGGTATTAGGGTAACTGTGGCCTAGTAAAACAAATTGGGCAATGTTTCTTCTATTTCTATTTTTGGCAGTAATCTGAGGAGTATTGGTATTAGCTCTTCTTTGAAAATCTGGTAGAATTCTCAACTAAAATATTTCACCCTAAGGTTTTCTTTTTCTTTTTCTTTTTCTTTTTTTTTTTTTTTTTTTTTTTGTTGTTGTTGCTGTTGTTATTGTTGCTGTTGGGAGAATTTAATGACTGCTTTATGTCACTAGGGGTTTATAGGCCTATTTAAATTATTTAGCTGATCTTGATTTAACTTTGGTAATTGGTACCTATTGAGAAAATTACCCATTTTGGCTCTAATTATTTTTAATTATATTTATGTATCTTAGAAGTCCTAGAAGCTTCATGACATGGTTGACACTATACATGGCCGTTTTAATTCATGCGGTAAATGTAATGTAATTTTTTTTATAATTTATTTACTTTACACCCCAAATCGTATCCCCTCCCTTATCTCCTCCTATTCCTACCTTCTTTCCCTCCTCTCCTTAGCCCCTTCTCCTAATCCACCGAAAGAGGGAGACCTCCTCCCCTACTATCTGACCCTATCAACTCATCAGGACTGCCTGTCCTCTGTGGGCTTACAAGGTCACCCCGCCAGGGGGAAACAATCAAAGAGCAGACAACTTAGTTCATGTCAGCGACAGCCACCGCTTCCCTTTCTAGAGATCCTACATGGAGACTAAGCTGACTATGGGCTACATCTGAGCACGGGGTCTAGGTCTCTCAATGCATGGTCCTTTGGTTGATGCATCCTTCTCTGCAGGTGCCCCTGAACCCAGATTTTTTGGCTTTGTTGGTCTCCTTATAGATAGCTCCTGTCACCTCTGGGCCTTTCTATCCCCACTTCTTCCATAAGACTTCCAAGCACCTGCTTTCATTCCCTGCAGGGTGGAGTCTTTCAGAGGACATCTATGATAGACTCTTGTCCTATTCCCTCTCTTCTGTCTCTTCGGGTGTCTATCCTGTTTGCTTTCTGAATGAGGATTTATCATCATCCCTATTGTACTCCTTATTGTTTAGGTTCTTTAGCTGTTTAGATTTTAGTATGTGTATCCTATATTATATGGCTAATATCTGCTTATAAGTGAGTATCTACCATGAGTGTCCTTCTGGTTAGGTTACCCCACTCAGGATGATCTTTTCTAGTTCTATCCATTTGCCTGCAAATTTCATTTTTTTCCTCATTGTTAATAACTAAGTATTCTGATATGTAAATGTGCCACAATTTCTGTATTCATTCTTTGGCTGAGGGAGCTCTAAGTTTTTTCCAGATTCTAGCTATTACAAATAAAGCTGCTATAAACATAATTGAGCAAATGTCCTTGTTGAAAGGTGGGGAATCTTTTGGATATTTTCCCAGGAGTGGTATAGCTAGATCTTGAGATCTAGAGTCTCAGAGTCATTTTGATTTACATTCCCCTAATGACTAAGGACATTGAGCATTCTTTAATTGTTTCTCTGCCATTCAATATTGTTCTGTTGAGAATTCTGTTTAGCTTTGTACCAATTTTTAATTGGATTAGTTGGTTTGTTGGTAGTTAACTTCTTAAGTTCTTCATATAGTCTGAATATTAGCCCAATGTTAGCCCAATAGGGTTGGTGAAGATCTTTCTCTAGTCTGCAGGCTGTTGACAGTATCCTGTGCTTTACTGAAACTTTTCAGTTTCATGAGGTACGATTTATTGATTGTTGAGGCTTGCTTTGTGACCAATGACTATGTAGTCAATTTTGGAAAAGGTTCCATGTGATGTTGAGAAGAAGGTAAATTCTTTTGTGTTTGGGTGGAAAGTTCTGTAGATGTCTGTTAAGTCCATTTGTTTCCTGACATTTGTTAGTGTCATGATTTCTTTGTTTAGTTTCTGTTTCATTGACCTGTCCTTTGGTGGGAGTGGGATGTTGAAGTCTCTGATTATTAATGTGTGGGTTTATGTGTGGTTTAGGCTTTATTAATGTTTTGGGGTTTTTTGGGGTTTTTTTTGTTGTTGTTTTTTTTTACAAATGTGGGTTCCCTTTTGTTTGAGGCATGGATGTTCAGAATTAAGAAGTTTTCTTGGTGAATTTTTCCTTTGATGAATATGAAGTGTCCTTGTCTCTTTTGGGTAATTTTGGTTGAAAGTTTATTTTATTAGGAATTAGAACGGTTACTCCAGGTTGCTTCTTGGGTCCATTTGCTTAGGAAAACCTTTTTCCAGCCCTTTACTCTCAGGTAATGCCTATCTTTGTGGCTGACGTGTGTTTCTTGTAGGCAGCAGAATGATGGGTAGTGTTTATGCATCCATTCTGTTAGTTTGTGTCTTTTTATTGGAGAGTTGAGTCCACTGATATTGAGAGATATTAATGACCAGTGACTCTTAGTTCCTTTTATTTTGATGTTGGTGTGGTAGTGTGGTGGTCTACTTTAGGTTTTGCTGTAGTGAAGTTATTTATATTCTGTGTGTGTGTTTTTTTGGTATAGTTAACTTCCATAAGTGGGAGTTTTCCTTCTAGTATCTTCTGTAAGGATGGGTTTGTGCATAGCTGTTGTTTAAGTTTGGTTGTCATAGAATATCTTGTTTTCTCCATCTAGGCTGATTGAAAGTTTTGCTGAGTATAGTAGTCTGGACTGGCATCTGTGGTCTCTTAGAATTTTCAAAATGTCTGCCCAGGCCCTTCTGGCTTTTATGGTCTCTGCTGAGAAATCAGGTGTGATTCTGATAGGTTTGCCATTATATGTTACTTGGCCTTTTTTTCTTACAACTTTTAATATTTTTTTCTTTGTTCTGTATATTTAGCGTTTTGCTTATCATGTGGCAGGAGGATTTTCTTTTCTGGTCTAATCCATTTGGTATTCTGTAGGTCTCTTGTGTGTTTATAGGCATCTCTTTCTTATGATTGGGAAAATTTTCTTCTATGATTTTGTTGAAAACATTTTCTGGTCCTTGGACCTGGGAATCTTCTCTTGCTTCTGTTCCTATTATTCTTAGGTTTCTTCTTTTCATGGTGTCCCTGTTTTCTTGAATGCTTTGTGTCAGGGATTTTTTTAATTTTTTTATTTTTTTATTTTTTTGTATTAATTACAGTTTATTCACTTTGAATCTCAGCTGTAGCCCCTCTCTTATTCCCTCCCAACCCCACCCTTTCTCCCTCATCTCCTCCCATGTCCCTCTCCAAGTCCACTGAGAAGGGAGGTCCTCCTCCCCTTCCTTCTGACCCTAGCCTATCAGGTCTCATCAGGACTGGCTGCATTGTCTTCCTCTGTGGCCTGGTAAAGCTGCTCCCTGCTCAGGGGGGAGGTAATCAAAGAGCCAGCCACTGAGTTCATGTCAGAGATAGCCCCTGTTCCCATTATGAGGAAATTGGCTTGTTGACTGAGCTGCCATGGGCTTCATCTGTGCAGGGGTTCTAGGTTATCTTCATGCATGGTCCTGGGTTGGAGTATCAGTCTCAGAAAAGACCCTTGTGCTCAGATATTTTGATTCTGTTGCTCTCTTCGTGGAGCTCTTGTCCTCTCCCAGTCTTTCTGTCTCCCCCTTATTTTATAAGATTCCCTGCACTTTGCCCAAAGTTTGGCTATGAGTCTCAGCATCTACTTTGATACCCTGCTGGGTAGAGTCTTTCAGAGGAACTTTGTAGTAGGCTCCTGTCCTGTTCCCTGTTTTTTCTCTCTTCTGATATCCATCTCTTTTGCCTTTCTGAATGAGGATTGATCATCTTACCCAGGGTCCTCCTCCTTGCTTAGCTTCTTTAGGTGTACAGATTTTAGTATGTTTATCCTATATTATATGTCTAATATCCACTTATAAGTGAATATATGTCTTTCTGCTTCTGAGATACTTCGGTAAGGATGATCTTTTCTAGATCCCATTTGCCTGCAAATTTCATGATTTCCTTTTTTTAAATTGCTGATAGTATTCCATTCTGTAAAATTACCACAATTTCTGTATCCAATCCTCCACTAAGGGACATTTGGGTTGTTTCCAGATTCTAGCTATTACGAATAAAGCTGCTACAAACATGGTTGAGCAAATGTCCTTGTTGTGTACTTGAACATATTTTGGATATATGCCTAGGATTTTTTGGATTTAACATTTTCTTTGCTGAATTCACTGATTTCTTCCATTGTGTCTTCTATACCTGAAATTCTTTCCTTCATCTCCTATATTCTCTTGGTGATGCTTACCTCCATAGTTCCTCTTTTTTCCCCTAAGTTCTCCCTCTCCAGGATTTCTTCAGTTTGTGCTTTCTTTAATATTTCTATTTCCATTTTGAGATCCTAAGCTGTTTTGATGATTTCCTTCACTTGTTTGTTTGTGTATTCCTGCCTTTCATTATATGATTTGTTCAATTCCTTCACCTGTTTGTTTGAACTTTCCTGTATTACCTTCAGTAACTTAATTATTTCCTCTCTTAACACTTTAATCTGTTTGACACTATCTTCCTGGATTTCTTTATGGATTTTATTCATTTTCCCTGTTATCATCTTCATAAGCATAGATTTAAGGTCATTTTCTTAGGTTTATATTGTGTTAGGACATCCAGGGCTGTTTGCCTTTGGGGAACTGGGTTCTGGGGATACCATATTACTCTGGCTTTTTGGGGGTTGTGTTTTTACACTGACCTTAGCCATCTGGTTGTCTCCAGCGTTCAATGTTAGATCTTGCTGCCTACTGCAGTTCCTGGGATCCTGGAACAGCCCCGGGCAGGAAGCTGGATGTTCCCGAAGGAGCCCTTCTCAGATTGATGGGAATACTCTCGGACTGTTGGGCGCTTCTCAGAAAAATGCCCGTGGTTCTCCTCACATGTTTGATCCTGGGGATCATGTGGATTCCTCAGGAGCTCAGGGATTCTTTTCTCACAGAGAAGAAGCCTAGAGTCAGTTGCCCTGCCACTGGCTTTCTTGGTCTGAGGTTTATGCGCCCAGGCACTTTGCTCAGACACTGTGTTTTCGCGTGCAGACTTTCTAGAGAACCTGTGAGCTCATAGGTCCTATTGGTCTCCTTAGGGAGAGGGGTTGAACCTTGGAGCAGTGTCTGGGGTCGCTTCCTTGGGTCCCGAGCATCAGGGAGCCTAATGTTGTAGCCACTCAACTGCCTGGGATGGTGAGGATGGGTTCACGTTTGGAACCTGGAGCCACCAGTACCTGAAGGTGTCTGCAGGATGGTGAGAGTGGACCCAGAGTTTGCATAAGGTGACCACGGGACTGTGAGAGTGAGCGCTCAAGATTGGAGCCTTGAGCCGCTGGTACCAAGAAGGTATCCGCAGATGGGAGGCTTGGGTGGGTAGCCTAGGACTGTGCCAATGCCAGGAAAGAGCCAGGGAGTTTTATCAGTATAGAATGCCCATTAACTAAAAACCCAACATTACAACCAGCAGAGAGAAGAGAAGGCATTCACATGAAAACACAGTGGAGGCTCAGGCTAGCTGGAATACAGTATAGACTCAGCTCTGAGGTTCAGTGCCCATACACGGATACCTGCCTTAGCAATGAGTCTAATCCCCATCTAGACAGCATAATCCTACAGCAGCTGGTCCGTGAAAAAGGGAGAGAAGAAAGTAAGATAGGAATGACTGAAGATTTCTATTTATGTTCACAGTGCACACTCACATTCCCCAGGCATAGGAGGAAATAAGAAAGAGTGGACATTTATAGAAATAAAATTATCACTTAAGTGTAGAATTGGGAAGAACTCATTCAAAGGGTGGTTTTCAATTACTTTGTTTAAAAGTTCAAAGTAAAATAGATTAATTTTTATTCATCCAAAGCTCATGTTGGAAAATAACTCATATTTAAAACATAAAGGTTTGATCTTGTACTTTTAAATTTTAGGGTTTTTTTTCTTTTTTATTATTATTTATTAAAATTTATTCAATTTGTTTCCTGGCTGTGACCCCCCTCCCTCATCTTCTCACAATCCCACCCTCCCTTCCTTTTCTCCCCATGACCCTCCCCTAAGCAACTGATAGGGGAGGTCCTCCTTGCCTTCTCTCTGACCCTCGCCTATCAGGTCTCATCAGGACTGGCTGCATTGTCCTCCTCTGTGGCCTGGCAAGGCTGAAGCCTCCGAGGGGAGGGGATCAGAGAGCCTTTTAAAACACTCTAAGACATTGGTTTATTACATGTAAACTCTACTTCATAAACCTTTGTTTTCCTGTTTTTAGGTTCTTGAAATGATTAAGCCCTGATTAATCATTGCCCCCACCATACAACCACTACCATAGTATCTAGCAAAGACAGTTTAAAAACTCAGTATTTGATGAATTGTGCTAGCTGGTATTTTGGAAGTACTAGTATCTGAGCAGTGCTCTGCAGTGGTTTGTTCATTTTCAGCTCATTTAATATACACAGAAATTCTAAAGAGTCATATTATTTCGATGCCAGGTTTACCTATGAAAAATTCGGAGGCGCAAAGAGCATAAAAATGTACCTAAGATCATCGTGTGACAGAGCTGGGAAGTGAATGCCAGCGACCTGACTGCAGAGACCAAACTCTTTTTGTTGTTGTTGTTAAGATTTATGTGTGTGTGTGTGTCTATGTGTCTGTCTGTGTCTGTCTTTGAGTGTATTTGAGTGTGTGTGTGTGTATGCACCAAATGTATACAGGTACCTAAGAAAGCCAGAAAAGGGTGTCAGATTCCTTGGAGTGTAGGTTATATAAATGGTTGTGAGCCACCCAATGTGGGTACTAAAACTGGTCCTCTATACAAGCAGCAAGCCGGCTCAACCAATGACTCATCTCTCCATCCCCAGACAAAGCTCTTAATTGCACTGCCCTGCCTTCTTGGATGAGTACTGATCCTAGAAGACCCCTGTAGCGCTACTGTTCTCCTTTAGCTTTCAAAGCATGAAGTAATATTTATTAATTTTGAAATAGTTTTTATCCTTTTTATCCAAGCCCAATGGCCTTGAAAACACCATGGATTCTTCTAGAGACTTACATAAAAATGAATAACGTTTAGAACAAGAGGTACAATATCTGCGTTTGGACCAGTAAAGTGGCATCTTGGGACTCAAGCAGAAAGAGATAATGTCAGAGAAGTGGGAGACTCAAGGAGGGAGGGTCAGAGAAAGCCATGGGGATTCTGAGCTTCCAGAAATTCATTCTTTCCAAGTACATTCAGAGATCAATAAAGGGACACATTTGCATAGAAGGGGGAAATTTTAAGCTGAAAAGCAGAAGCTAAATGAGTCTTTATGGACTGGAGGGAGATTGAATGTCTTCCTAGAGCCCCCAGGTCTCGTCCCTGTTCATCCAGGTGCCTGTGATGACACAAAGTAACTCTCCTCATTAGCAACAAAAATATTTTTCCACCAAAATGTGGTGCTTACCCCCCCCATATAATTTACATGTCTGGAAAGATTCTCTAGCCTGAAGCATTCCATAAATATTTACCCAAATGAATGAGAGTTGTATCACTTAAGACAGCCCTACATTTCATGTCCAGTTCAACTGTCACAATATGTATTTGATGGGCATGTGAAACTAGAAAACATTAGGATCCATCAGTTTTCATTGTATCTGACTCCATCTAAGTATCCACTCAATGGATCTTTTCTTGACACTGGCTACCATATGTCTTGCAGTAAGTAACCAGTGCCACTATGTAAGCCAAAATGAAATATTTCATGTGTCTACAAATGTCACTTGAAAGTCACTGTTCCATGTTCCATGTTGACTCAAAGATCCAACTCTTAATTGTCCACTAAGGTCAAGATAAAATTAATGTCCCTTAAAGTCAAGGTGATTCAAGTAAGGGTAAAATTAGGCATGTGTGATAAACAGTAACCTAGAAACACAGAAATAGAAAATAGACTATGAAAAAGTCAATACTTCAGGTGATTTCAAAGATATGTCTTGCTTTTTTTTTTAAATCACTTGCATATATTTAAAAACAGTTAGCCTCGTCATGTAGGTGTTTAACTAGTAGTCATAAGTATAGTCTACAAAGGCAGATATCACATAGGCCCCGTACATAAGAGTTTCATAATGTAAGAAAGGACAGAAGCATGACAACCTATCATTAAAGCATCATGATAAGGTTGGTGGAACCTTGAAATTCACTGCTGTGAAATTACCACTTAGGGTCCTATAATGCTGCATCACAGAAACCTCTTTAGCAAAGACTTGACTAGAGATGCCCAGAAGACTTCATCATAGGAGTTCTTAAGGATGTAATCCACGTCCTTCTAAATGTGGGTTTATCTTAAATATTCTAAAGGGAGTAGCTATTTTCTCTCTCGTTAAATAAGCAGTTTGAAAGCTCAAAGCTAATTTACAATGTAACGCTAGTAAACAAATAGGATCCTGTGTTATCTATTTTGTCTATTTATCTTACACGTAGATTCAAATAATTTTACCCTGATTTTCTTGCTGTTGTTTAAAAATTGTTCAAATCCTCTTGCTGAGGGACATAATAAAAGGGTCTGTTTGAACTGAAATAAACATCCATGGGAAGAATAATAATGCTGGTTAGAAATGCCTCTGTGTCAGGCTTGGGAAAGGGCTGTGTACATAGAAAAGGCATTATAATGCCACAAATGGTATCACCATTAATATTAATTGTAAAAGCAACTATTCCAGAAACATAAGACAGCACTATACAGTCATAGGGTTCTTCCCAACTGTCTGCTCTTATCACTACAACAGCCCCATGAAATAAACATTAATGTCCCCATTGTATAGATGATGGTTGTATTTAATCAGCTTGCAATTTTATAACAAATGTCTAGGACTTACAGGAGAAGGGTTTATTTTTCCTGAGTTTTAGGATCTTCCTTCTGTGACCAACTGTACTGTGGTGACATAACAGATCACAGTGAGAGAAGTAGAGAAGACCAGTTCTCCTCATAGCCAGGAACTAAGAGAAAGTCCTTGTGTGGACACGCCCCTAATGATCTGGGACCTCTCATTCCCTACCTCTTGAAGGTTTCTACCACTCTCTAATAGCACAAAGCTGAGGACCACCCAAGCTTTTGACACGTGTACCTTCAGAGCATTGGAGGTTCAATCAGCAGGAGAGATACAGATGATTAAAGAAAGATGACTAAAGTGGTCCCAAGATGCCACTTTAAACATGGATGATCTGGTCAAGCATCACACTATGGAAATATTGAAATGTCACTAGAAAAAAACAACTACTTTGAATGGGTTTTGCCTATTAGACTTGCCCCAATTTGTATCAAAAGTGAAGGGTGCCTGTTGTGAAAACAGCCAAAGATAAAGCTGCAAGACCATGTCAAGAAGACTTGAAAGACTTTGCTAAGAAAATGACCTGAGGATGGCAAGGACCCCACAGTTCCTGGTGCACAGAGACTTCATCTAAGTTTCCAGAGCAAAGAGGTTTGTGATGCTGCCTTGCTGCAGGCCACCGTGCACTACAGTGGAGCTGGCTCCTCCATGCACAGAGCGTTATTTCCAAAAGATTTTTTTCCCCGACAGTTATTGTGAAGCCCAAAGAGTTGAGAACAGGAATCGTTAAGAACATTATTATAACCACACCTTTTACTTTAAAGAGAATGAGGCAGTCGTAGCAAGATTCTAGTGCTTGTAAAGGTCTTCCACAAAGATTTTCATGGTGGCCGCGATGGAGGTGATTAAAATGTTGACAGGGTAGTTAAGGTGGTAGGAACAACAATAATAATATGTTCTAGAAATTATTAAACACGTCAATGCTTAAAAATGAGAGGCTAATACTGGCTGCTCCATGTAAGCCTCACAACTACCTGAGTAGACAATGTGGTGCCCATTTTGGAGAGTAGATTACCAAGACTCAGGTTTAACAAGTTGCCAAAGATTATTTGGCTACCCAGAAGCTAGAATTTGAACAGAGGTCTGATTGACACTGAGACCCTGTGGCAGAAGGCATCTGCTGTGCCTCCCACACACACAAAAAAATTCATTAGATGTTCTGCAGTCATCATTCTTTCCAACTACCCTTCTCCCCCACCAGCTGTCTGATTTATAATTTTTAAAATAGTAGGACCTCCCTTATCAGTGGACTTGGGGAGGGGCATGCGTGAAGAAGGGGGAGGGAGGGTGGGACCAGGAAGGGAGGAGGATGGGGCTCATAAAGTGTAATTAATAAAATAAAATAAGATTTTTAAACAAAGTAGTGAGGTTTTATTTTATCTCCTCTCTTTTTAAAAAGTAGTTTTAAAAAGTATAAAGGATGGAGCTTGTGTGTGTGTCTGTATATGTGTGTATCTGTGTGTGTCTCTGTATGAGAGAGAAAGAGAGAAACAGAGAGAGAGAGAGCATGAACAGGCATGTTAGCTATATGTACTTGCCAATTTGAAATCATATATTGCAAAGAGAAAGCATGTGGATAAGAAATCTACTGTAGAAATAGATATGATGATTAACTTCTAGAATTTCACCATGCTTGTCATGTGGTCTCTCTAGAACAAATCACTCAACCTGTCTGTGGACCTATCTCATCACCTTTAAATGAGTACACTCTAAGTCATCTATGGCACAATTTGAGTACGTTACAGTACAATGTATATCATCATATAGTATATTTGAGTGTGATAGAGCAGCATGAAGTTAGCTAACAGCTCCCCTTCTAATGTCTCTCTTCTTCATACTTTCAGGGATTCCATGAAACAAAGGTCACTATACACTCAGCCCTCTCCTAAGGCATCTATGTCTGGAGTGGCCACCACCAGTAGGCAGGGCTGCTTCCAGCTCTCAGAACCTTAAACTACCTGTCATATAGGAATACATACTTTCCCGTTGCAGTAAGCCCCGGGCTTGGCTGGGCTACATCTGCTTCCAGTCCCTCCATGTCCTGTCTGCTAGTTTTCCATCTCGGCATAGAGAGGATTTCAGCAGTAAACGTCCTGCACAGGCATCTGTCAGTGCTATGAGAACTTTCCTCCTGAGTTCTGGCTTTTCAACCCAGGTCTGACTGTTTAGAGGATGAACTGTGGGTCAGTGAGATGGCTTGTCAGGGAAGGGTGCTGTAACAGAGCTTACAACCTGAGCGTGATCCTCAAAGCCCTTCTATTGGAAGGAGAGGACCATGCCCACACCTGCATTTGTTCCCTAGTAGCACATGCAGGTGTCCACTCATCCTCTACACACACACACACACACACACACACACACACACACACACACACGTGCACACTCACACGCATTATTTTTACTATCAGTTTCTGCTACGCTGTGCGTGAACTCACCTCTCATTTATCCTATTGCCACTGAAGCTTTACAAAGCTTAGATAATACATATTTTTTCGGAACTCTTTTCTGTTTGGTTTCATCTGTTGGTCATTTATTTTAATGCATCAAACTCACAACACACATTGAACACAGTAGGCAAGAAAGCATGCATCGTCTGGTTCCTTTGGCTACCTCATGCATATGGTAAATATAACAGCATTAAATAGAGTCATCGTGTGCTCTGAACTATCACAGAACTGTGTGTTGTGCACAGGCCAGCCCCTCGGAAGCCTGATGCATGCTGGGTAAGACATTTGACTGCAATCAGACAAGGTGTCTTTAATCACCTGCTCTCCATAGGGCCACGCACATGTTCTCCTAAATGACTTTGTCCCACTGCTATCCTAATTTGAAATTTTCTTTTTTAGCCACATAAACAGAAGAACGCAGTTTGAAAACCCTGTCCTGGAAGCAAAAAGGAAGCTACAACAGCATAACATGCCCCACCCAGAACTTGGAACAAAGCCCTTGCAGGCCCCAGGTTTCCGAGGTATGGTATCGGGCAGCGTGTGGGGTTGCCAGGGAAGCACGGTCCAAAGGACTGTCTTTTCGTCCAGATAGATATGCCTGTAGTAGGGTGGGGGGCTGATAAAAACTAGTTTGACTTCTCTAGAGCCTTCCGGTAGCCTTAGCTGGGTGTTCACATTATTTTTAAACTAATGCATTTAGCCACCACAAACTACGAGAAGGCTAAGGCTAGCGAATGGTACCTTATAGGAATTTTACGTGTTGCCGGGAGGGACACGGATAGTAGGACTATGAACTGTCGAGAGTCTCCGGAAATCAAACATGAGGATGAGGTTTGTTTTCCTTTGTGACAGTCGGCAGCTCATCAGTGGCATTACCTAGTCCCAAATCCATCTTCCCCCTTACTGCCCCCGAGAGGTCCCGCAGTGTGAATGATTTGTCTTACCTTCTGCCTGACCATACACACACACACACATACACACACATACACACACACACACACACACACACACACACACACACGAGGCTTTGCTGTCCAGAGCCTCCACTTGCCTGGTGGTGAGGTTCACATCACATACCAACAGCACTCTGCAATGAATGTAAAGTTCTTGTGTGGAGCTGAGCTCCACCCGTAAGCACTGCTGTGGTGAACACCACAGAAAAGATTGTGTGTGGGTTCTATAAATTACATTTAAAAGAAGATTTTAATAAGAATATATGTGATAGGTAAATGGACACATAAATTAAAACACAATCATGACTGGTTGATAGTTTACTTATCCTATGAAACCAAAAATGTAACAATAAGAGAATCATGCAAACTATGTGGCTGAGTTACCATTTATACTTTGGCTACTTATGTGTATCAAAAAGTTTATGAAATGCTTAGTATGGTGGTGTATGCCTGTAATCCTAGCACATGGGAGGCTGAGGCAGGAGGATCAAGAGTCCTGCCAACAAAGTAATTAGAATAAAATACTTAAAAGCCTCATGATCTACCAACTGAGCTAGCCAGACAAAACCAAAATGCTTATCACAGGTGGAACTTAAGAAACAACTAATTCTTCTTCCTAGTCTGACTATAATTTTTAAAGCATTTAGAGTGCTTAGGACTGTAGCTAGAACTTTCACTTTGAAAACATTCATCATATCACAGAAGGTGGGCAAACCCGTGCCTACCGGAATGATTTGGGCATTGATTTGACTATGTCAACATATTGCAAAATGTCTCGTCTTTACTTTCACAACTATATCAAGAAATGTTGGCTTGCCGTTTGCTCACATGTCAGCCTACACCAAACACTCTCTAGCCAGGAGAGATGTATCTGATTGTATTTATAACGTCTCACAGCATATGAGTGTAAACAGAAGTTAACTCTGTCCTGCATCTGGGTACTCTCGCTAAGCAATTTCAACCTTTAGATATACGCCGCAGTGCACGGCTTCTCTGTTGGTGTAACCTGTACATGTGTAATGTCCTTAAACCCGTCTATCTGATTTTCCACCCCACGCAATCACATGCTGCTGTTCCTGGGGAACTCTCATAACTACTGAGTTAAAGAATCTGATATGATTTAAGAGCTTTCTTGGCAGTTGAGACAGCCCCTTTAAAGCTCAGGAGGTCTGACTTTAAAAGAACAAATACTAACGCATTGTTCTCCAACCATACAGCCTGTCATGGTTCCCTGGATGCTTGGGACAGCTCTGTACTTATAGGATGCCCTAAGGGCCACCTGCTTGCATCTCCATATCAGTCTCCCACATCCACCCAGGGATAAATGCTCGGTGGCTGGCTGTGCCCTGATAACCTGTCTTAAAAATGCCTTTTCCTTTCTGACTTGTATTGGCCAATGTAGAAAAGCCGCTCTTCACCCGGGATGCATCGCAGTTGAAGGGAACGTTCCTCAGCACCACCCTCAAAAAGAGCAACATGGGCTTTGGATTTACCATCATTGGTGGAGACGAGCCGGATGAGTTTCTACAGGTGAAAAGTGTGATCCCAGATGGACCTGCTGCACAGGATGGGAAAATGGAGACAGGTAAGCTCTCCGAAGCTGGGGAACTGGCATTGCAACAACTCTTTGTCTATAAGCAAAATGTGGAGATTCCTTTCTGGTTTTAAGTCCAAAGTCAAATGTCACTTGGATTAGAAAAATGGCAAATCATACTTTTTCTACTTTAGATTTTTTAGCTGAAATCATTTATTAACAACGTGGAAAATCAATCTCTTTCTCATGTCACACACTGCCCCCTCTGTTCACTGGTTCTGACAGACCCTTGAAACTATATCTTTTGAGTTATCTCAAACTCCTTCTTAGAGATGAGATCAGCATCTCATTCCTCGCTAACTTATATTCAACCACTGATATTTGCAAGCCTGTATCAGTCCTTCAATATTCGTACACTAAATTGTTTGAGTTAGATATTTAAATGCACATATATATCTCAGAGAAAAATTTTTAAATGACATTACTTTTTATATGTCCCTAAACAATATCATAATATATGTTTTTCCTAGTCATTGTAAGTTAATTCTCATATACAATTATTGGGGTGTCTATCTAAATTGTTACCAAAATTGATTTCACGTGGAAATACAGACCTAGATTGTTAAGGACAGAAAAATACAAAATATGAAAAGTCTCAGAGTAGGAAAAAAAAAGTAATGAAGTAGGTCTGACTAAGCGGTCTAATTTGTGGTTCTCGTACCTGGCCCATAATTTACAAATATTATGCATATTTGTAACTACATATACTTACAAATATTATGCCTTTGGGAGGAAAATTAAAAATGAAATTTAGTCATCTGTTTATAAGATGCTGATTCAAGAATTTCAGTGGTTTTATTTTTAAAGTCCTTTAGATAGCATTAAAAGTATTTTAATTATACCGCAAAGAATTACAGTCTATCACCATTTTTTGTATTTTTTTCACGCGAATTCAGTTTGTGGTCTCAACCTTGTAAATGGATCTTGTGAGGTGCACAAGTCAGAGAACTGTGTTAGACAAGAAGATCTGTCCCTGCTATGATTGTACGTTTATGACCCGAATTATCTCCATGAGTTCAGAAGGTACTTGGATATGGAGAGAAAACGTAAAATTGAAGTCATTTGAAATTGCTTATTTTTAAGGTTGCCAAAGCTTTATAACTATTGGTTTCTTTACACTTGTCATTGTTCAAGATTTCTGTGTGAGTGTATTTTTCAGTGCCACTCATTATCAGAGAATAATGTACATAATGGCACTGGGTCTGCTGAACGATCTTACACATGCGCACCAAGTTCAAAATATAAACTGGGGGGGGGGGATGCTAGAGGGTCAACCAAGCTGCAGTGGACAAACACATATCCAAGGGCACATGGACAACACAAATGGACTTGGTAGGGTTTGGTTTTGTTTTTAAAGATGTAAAGGGAAGTGGAGCGTATCTGGGAGGAATTGGCAGAGCAGAGTGATGTGATATGATAATTCTTTTAGAAAGTCTTTGAAGTTCAGAGCACAAATGTGTTTGAAAACACAATAGTTTAAAAAGCCATGTGTACATAATGTTCTGCGAGAGTTAATGTCCAACACTACTGTTTATCCAGAAAGACTTTGTAAGGGGTCTACACCTTCATGCTGCCCTCCAAAACAAAAAAAAAAAAAAAAAAAACATAAACACTAAATAACACAATTTAAAACACTCATATAATCTGCAGTTAGAACATGAGGGAGTTGTGGAATTCATATTGTTTCAGCAGAGAAAAAGATCCCCAGAGCTTTTGAACTTGTGCAAAATATTTGATAGATCCATTTTTTTTCCAAAATAAAGGACCTAATTCCTTTCCTATGATCTAACCCAGAATTTACAGTTCACAATTAGAAAAACCTTCTCACAGAAAGTAGAAAACGGAATACGAATGTTTGCACAGCAAGTCATTTTCTTCTCATCCTTGATTCCCTAATTTGCTACACCCACAGAGGCGAAGGAAGACTCATTCCACTGAAAAGCCAAAGCTTTATTTGGAATGTAGCACATTTTGACCGTGTAAGAAAACCACACACCAGCTCCTAATAGATAGGAAAGAACCAAAGCCCGCTCAGTGTCTCCTACTTAGTCTGCTCTTTGTGCATTTAACAAGCACTTCTCTAGTCCCTTCCTTCCACTCATTGCAATAACTGCAAAGCTTAAGACAGGGTTACAGCGGTACGAATGACTGGGAGTCATTCCCAAGGAGTTTACACCTGGATGGGGCTTTAGACACACTGATGAGCTGCTAGAATACAACGTGATGAGACTACAACACCCCTCGTGTTGGCACAAAATCACGAGAGTGGGGAAGCAAACAAGATTTTTTAAAATTTCTTCTTCTCTTCCATATTGCATCCTAACTGCAGTTAACAACAACAAAAAAAAAATTTACAGAGGACTATGTTGCACAATTTTATTGAGCCTTCAGAAGGATAGTAATTTTCTCTATTGGATAAGAATTTAATAAAGCAAAATATAATGCTTTCTAAACATTCAGAAATGTATTTACATCTAATTACAAGGTAACTTTAACACATGTGCAAATGTATTTCTGCAACACTGAACAAGTTACAATAGAAAGAATTTCTCTTTAGTTCAGCAAGTATTTAGTGAAGGTCTATGCATTCCAAACATTCTGCTAATTAATAAGGAAGAAAAAGCGGAAATACAAATGTTTCTATCCCCACAGAAATTTCAGTGTAAATTGAAATAATGAGTGATATGTTGACAGATGTACATATACATCAATGCAATAAAAAAAAATACATACCTAAGTAATGAAATGGTAGAGAGGAAAAAGCTGTTGATTCTGGGAGGAGAAATTCTCCCGGTGCTCCGAAAAATCCTCACAGACAGATGATGGTAAGAATGAATAGACGTTTGCTGACTGGGCGAGTAAGGAAGGCTGTTGGAAGACAGGCATAGACAAAAGTATTGGGGAACACTGAAAAAGGTTTGCAAGCCTTCAGTGTGTGTTAGTGTTTCCTCTTGGGTGTACGTTTTTGGTGAAATATAGCATCAAATGACAGTCACAAATGGAAAAGACTAATGACTTACAGTACAGACCAAAGAACTATACAAAATCATATATCCTGAAGTTCTAAAAAGATCGTAAACATGCGTGTATCTTTACCTAAACATTTTGGAATAAATTTTAGGCCTATTAAGAACATAGCCTTACCCTATGTCTGACACTTTCATACTTGTATATCTATAGATCTAACATACTCCTGGGTAAATAGCAGATGCTTGGCACAGCCAAATGTAATGAGAGCAGCGAAAGTCATAAAGCCAGCACAGTTGCTTGACAAAGATCCAGCAAAACCGAGCCAAGTGATGTAATTGCTGTCATGTGGTCTCCCAATTTTTGGCCTTGATCTCCTCCACATGTTGCACGCTTGTGTGGCTTTTATTATTGGCACGACTTGGGGGTATTGGATTGATGCGAAATTTCTTATGAATCACTGACCCTGTCTCCCTGGAGTACTGCTTCTGAGTTTCCCCAGGAAAGTCCTGAGCATCCTACCCATCCCACTTTTAGGGAGATATCCTTATCTAGCCTATAAGGTCTTCCTTATGCCTGGAGATTGTGACTCAAATAAAGATGCCAGAGACCTCCTTATGAGGCTCTGACCGCAAGACACTCTTGGCACATCTGCCCCTGTACTTACTCAGGAACAAGATAATAAGAACACAGTAAACAAGTGCAGTGGGCTAGTGAGGAGTAGCAGCAGATCAAATTAAAATCCTCTTCCTACTACTGATGGACAAAGAATGGCCTAGATAAATGATCAAAGAATAAAGCACTAAGACCTTCCTGTTCCTAGAAAAGTTAGTGTGTGCAGGGCCACTGTGCTGTGGTATGACGAAGGAGCAAAGAATACCAAAATTAGACATATTCATAAATTCTACGAATATATAAAATATTGCGTTATGGCAGAAATTGAATAATAACTGCAGTAGCTTTTGCCTGAATATTTTTCTTGGGCCTAAGGACAAATAGCACCCTGACCATTAAAAGTTGATAATACACTGCTTGGGAAATGACATCCTGTTCCGGATGACTTGGAGATTTTCTTTCTGTCCAATGCCCTTGAAACTGCAAGATTCCTGAAAGTTGGGTTATAGGGTTGGTGAGGGGAAATGTCAGTAAAAGATAACTCTGTTCTGTCATGGTTTATCAATGATGACTGAACTTTAGACCAGAGAAAGTTAAAACACATGCCTGAGGCCAGGCACAGTGATGCCAGTCTGTTATCTCAGAACTAGGGGGAGCAGCAGAGGCAGGTGGATCTCTATGAGTCCAGGACAGCCAAGGCTACACAGAAAAACCCTGTTAAGAAAAAACAAAACAAAACAAAACAAACAACAACAAACAAAACACAGTCCAGGGATGAAAATTATATGATCTGTTTTGGAACAGATACACATCTATTCCTGGTGACTGAGTTCTGTAGAAATAAAGAAGTACTCTGACTGCCAGTCAGTCAGGTGCAAAACGTTCTCCCTCCACACTCCCATTCATGACTCACGCTTCCCTGGCCTCTTGCCTCCAACCTGCTTCAGGCCCTGTCCTCACGCAGGGCTGGACCTGAGCAGATGCACATTTTGGTTTGGTGTGTTCTGAGGAACTGAACCCAGGGCTTTGCATGTTTGCAGCAGCAGGTCTAAGTACTTGGATGGATGCATGGATGGATGGATGGACGGATTTAGGATGGATGACCTTGTAAATGGAGAAGTAACATTTAAATGGGCTGTATTTGCATTCCTATTTTGAAATAGAGCCTCATCAATAACATTGAATAAGGTAACACTACAAAAGCAAAATTAAAACCAGTTTTCATCTTCTTTATAACATTCCATAAACAAGTACGTAAAGATCAAATTATTTTATTTTTTTAAATTAACTTTATATATTAAATAAACTTTAAAAATAAACGCTATGGAAATTAGAGTGAAATTACTGATGTTTAAAATGAGTGGCCTCATTTTATATCTAAATAAGTGTGGAAATAGTTTAATCAACATTTTTAGCTTTTGGTTACCTCTAGTTTAAACATACCAATAGGTTCTAAAAACAATTATATGAAAAGATTACCTAGGGTCCTGCGCCAGAGCAAAAGGGATAAGCAAGGAAATCTTTCTTATTTGGCAGTGACGTTTGGCAAGGAGTAGTGGACAGGCAGAAAAAAAAATGAGAGTAGTGTTCTAACAGCTGCTTTTTAACAACTTTATCAGTTCCTAACGGTTCCATAATATTCCAGAAGGTTTCTGAAAAGACATTCCAGTGATGCCCAGGAACCATCTAATTCTGACTACTAAGTATTCTACATAGTTTGGAAACCGAGTACCACAGACCCTGTTGATATCCTTTCAAGTATTTTAGTATCTGTGCTGCCGAAGCGAGCGTTCTTTAAAGTATTCTAAAAACCAAATTTGAGAGAGCATACATAGCTCATAGAAGCCACAGAGTCTGAAAGGCATTTGCCTACTATCTACGGTTGAAAGTTTTTCTCATCGCGTGATATTTTGTCCTTTTACAGCATTCGCCTATTTTATTAATCATATCGCTAATAAGTTTCCTGGAGGATAGGCATGCTAGCAATCCTTAGTCACTGACACTTCTTCATTACAGTAGATCAGCTCTACTAGCTATTCCCTTACTGTCTGTGTTTACAAAAGAAGGGGTACCCAACTAATGTTGCCACCCTTTGGCAAGCTTTGTGTGTGTGTCCCTCTGTGGGGGGGGGGAGGGGGGTGCACCCAGATATTTTGTAAAGGACAAGAGCAGGCAGAGTCCTAGTCTTCACTGGTAAGCCAGCTTAGCCAAAGAATAATATTCAGTTCAATAAGAGACCCTGTCTCAATTCAAAAGTTGGATAGCAATAGAGCAAAATACACAATGTCTAGCCATGGCCTCCTCCTGGGTATGTCCTGGTAAATGCACTTGCTGAAAACTCATTTGCATCACATCCATGCACACCACACACACACACACACACACACACACACACACACACACACACACGCAAACCACCTCCCCACAAAGCAACTCTAGAGGTCCGTTTCTTGGAAGGAGCATGTTTTACCTGTCCTCCCCATGCCGATTAGCGCTGCAGTGGATGCAGTTTTCTATGCCTTTCTTATGTGCAGGCCACTGTTTTTCACAGTCTTATTATCCTCATTTGTGGGCTCTGTGTGTCATTTCTTTAGGGCACAGTTCCAGTTGTCGCTATTTAAAAGTGACCTTTGTTTAAAAATAAAAAAGGTGGCCGCAGCTTTGTTGGTTTATTTTCAGGTCTTCTATTCTGTTCTGTTTTTCCCAATCTGAGGCTGTCTTCATCAGCACAGCTCTGTAGTGCAACTTGGGATACTGAGATACATCCAGCTGTGTTCTCTCTCCTGAAACTTGCTTTGTTTTTTTTGTTTCTTTGTTTGTTTGTTTGTTTTTTGTTTCTGTGGTCCTTTGCAGTTCCACATGAATTCTTGAGTTGTCATTTCTACTTCTGTCAAGCATAATATCAGAATTCTGATGAATAAATTAACTTTAGTACCATAGCAGTTTTCACAAAATTGATTCTGCCAAGTACAGAACATGGAAAGTCTATTGTCTATTGTCTTCTTTGATTTCCTTCTTCAGTGGCTTGAGGTTTTCATTATGGAGGTCTTTCAGTGGTTACTGACTGTATTCATGGGTACATTATTGGTCTGGTTTGCTTTTGAGCTATTTTGATGAGATATTTTTCCTAATCTATTTAGTTGTGAATTTGTTGTTAGTATACATGAAAGTTATTTGAAAGTTATTTGGGGTCCTGGGTTTGAATATGACTTTGAAGACTGAATTTTCTATAGGGTTTCAAGGCAGGAACAGAATATGGAATTATAGCTTGATATCTGTTTGTGTGTGTGTGTGTGTGTCTGCGTGTGTGTGCATGTGTATGTGTGTGTATGTAAGTATATGTGTGTGTGTGGTATACATATAAACACTGCCTGTTGAGTCTGTTAGTGTTGTTCATGTGTATATGTGTTTATGAATAGCACCTTGGGATTAAGTAACTTATCAGGGTCTCATTTCTTGAGGGGAATGATATTCTCTCTCTCTCACTTTCTCTCTCTTTCATCTTAAGTGTCTGTAGCTCTTCATCAGGGTACCGGACAATTGTGAGATTTCTCCCGTTCATGTTGTTATGTACAATGATGTTACTATTCTTTGGGTCTTGTTTAGACTTAACCATGTTGTTGAGATTTCATGGTGTCACTGTCATATATGACTCTCTCTTAAAAATACGCATTGGTTCTCTGGCTCTTACAGTCTTTCTACCCCTTCTTCTGTTAGAGTTCCTAAGTCTCATGTTGAGCCAGATGAGGTTATGTTGTAGGTACATCAACGGGAGTTTGACACCTCACGGTTGTTTTGACCATTGTGAATTTCTGTGGCCTCCAATCTGCTGCAGAAAAAAAAAATTCTTTGATGAAGGGTGAAATCTAAGCTCTTCTGTGGATGTAATGCTAATTTTTTTTTTATGACAAAGCTATTAATTATACCAATTTAAGAAAGTGGCAGTAGCAAATTCTCCTCTAGGGTCCGTGACCTCACTGGCCACAAGCAGTTGATTGGATTTCCAGTTTAGGGTTTCATGGCATGAATTCTCTCCTATTAAGGGAGCAATTAGGTAGCTGATGGTTACCCACAAGACAAAAATTGCACTGATGTGCCCTTGTAGGATATCTTGCCATGCTCTTCATTATTGTGCTTGGTATGTTGTACCACTGAGCAGGACTATTTATTTTCTCCCTTAGCAGCTTACATAGCACATTCAGATACTATGAGAGTTAGATTTCAGGTAGGAGGCTTTCAGGTGAGTTCAAGCTCAATTCCCCTAAGTCCCATGTTTGAAGCATGTGCTATCTTCAGCCTGTTGATATATTTATTCTTGATTCTTTCCAAATGCACTAACCTTTAAAAACCCTCCTTCGTTTTATTCTAATATGCCAACTGTAGTGATGTTCTTCAGATCAATAACAAAGCACTTCACACTTAGGCAAGAGCCACACTATGTTTCTTTGATAATAATAAATAAGTGATATAGATGTCACAATCAACAATACCTTTGATTTCAGCTGCAAACTGAATCATTTGAGAGGCCATTTTAATAAATGGTCCACCAATTCTCTAATCGTGCTATGCTTCCTCAATAACTCAATCCAAGTTTTAAGTCCTTGTCATCCAAATACTATTGTGGCATCTACTCTTTGGCTTATTTCTATCTTTTTCTTTTCATCTTGTACTGTTTCTTTACACCCTTTTTATTTAAAAGCTGGATAAAGCTTACTTCAAAGGGGACAGTATACACCATATCCTGGTTCTCACATACTGGCACCAGGAATATTATTGCCATTTCAGTACAGATATAGCCAACTTATATATGTTTTTCTCATGATACATGTTCATTAGAAAATTCCTCCAGTGGTTAAGATTTGACGACCATGATAATTTTACTTATTAAATTCATGAAAATTGATGTACTGAAATGTACTCTTCTCGCTATTATTTTTAAATTATTCTGCACAAAACCTCTCTCTTAATTTGTGATTGGTGTTCTCTTGCCCCCTACCAGCAGCTAAAAGAGGAAGTAGGTGGGGCAGCCATTAGCCCAAGAGCATAGCTCAGGATGGTGCCAGGCATTATACCCCAGGTATATAATACCACAGTAGCCTTCCTGAGTATACAATTAGCATTTTTAAAACTCTGAAAACTTATGTTTTAAACTTCATAAAACATAGCCTGGAGATTTTAGAGTTAACACTAACTTTTCATATTTATTTCTTGGAGGATATGGTCGGCTGTGGTGTATTAGCGAAAGGTGTTCAACTTAAGATAGACAAGCTTGAAGTGGCCACAGTATCCTAATGAACTTAACTATCTTTATCCCATTTAGTTTATTTTGCTCTGGAGTTCAGAGTCACCAATTCTTTGTAAATAAACTAAAATGATACAAATTGGAGCAAGACTGCTAAATATGTCCTTACAGACAATGTCAATTTCATTCACGTCTTGCTACCCTCTCCTAGACTGGTGGAGTTGAGTCTTTCATTCACTGGGAGATTATCTGCTCTTTATAGAGGGAGCTTATTTTCGCCCCTCCCCACAGCTGAACAGGAAGCTCTTACTTCATCGCCACCCTCCTCATAATGATGAGAGCCCAAGGCATGAAAAAAAAAAAGTCTCATGTGACTTAATTAAATATTCAGAGGTTAGTTCACCAAGCAAGTTTGTTAGCTGAACAAATGAAACAGTGCTGGCAAAACTGATTTTTCTAAGCTGGACAGCGGAAGCCGAAGCTTTACTCTAGCAATTACACATTAGTGTTTGCGGACCCTTTAAAACTGCTTAAGTTTTTCTTATTGTAGTTCACCCAAACATCTCAGCAGACTAGCCGTTAATTTAAAGCATCTGGAAAGAACGTGGGATATAAAAATGGAAGTCATACTATCAAGACTATCTTTCAAAAAGTTGAACAAAGTTGATGTTCTGGGGTTGGGTGATATGTGACACAATCCGTGAATATTCTATATTCAACCTTTGAACCCTGGCAGAGAACCAGTTCTACATTGAGCATTTCAACAGGTGCTTGCTTCTTCAAATGGTTTAAATTTAAGGATGGTATTAACAAGTTTACAACCATGGTAGAAAACTTGATAAAATTTATTCTCCTGGCTGGATAATCTCGAAATAGTTATGTGTCCCCTCTTTTATGCACGTATCGCTGGCAATTTTGCTGGCTGCCAATTATTTAAATCATAGGATTCTAGCCTCCATCTCCAGACATAATTAAGAAAGTCAGACCCTAATATTCTTTTTGCTATGTTCCCTCACTTCTGATAATGAAGACCCACTGCAAACACAAAAGGAGTCACCTTAGGCCAAAACAAATAAAAAGGTCAAAAGAAGAGTAGAATATGCATGAGGGAAGGTAACTATCTCTGTTAAGAGAGATAATGTTCCCTGCATTAACTACCTGAATAGGGTGTTGGCATATACTTTTACAGACAGGCACATGGGCCTCACCGAATGGCTTACGTCTAAAAAGCAGGCCCAATATACATTGCCATGGTATGATCTGGGTAAGCAAGAAGTGAGAAGAACCATGTCTTTTTGTTTGTTGCTTGTTTTTTCAGCTAACTCTTGAGTCTCAGTTCATAATCCTAAATCTCTTAGCATTCTCAATGAGAAGACATTGCTGAAGTCAACAGGAGATGAATTACCACGTCGACCTTTGTTTATAAAAGTAATTCTGCCGGTTTCTCCAAGCTGCCAGTGAAATTAGAGGTAAAGCATGCTGCAGTCTGCAAGTATCCAAAGCTGCAGCACGATGATCCCTGCATCCAATGCAGTTCATGTGCCTCTCACATGCTCCAGCTGAGGAGTCACGTGAAGTGACAGGAGCACACACGGCAGATCTCAAGTGTCGTTGCATCATTTGCCACTTTGTTGGACAATCCAACTCTGTGAAAGTGGGTTTTGCATTAGTGTGAAGAACTAGCGCCAGAGAGGAAGGAATTCCACCATGTGTCTGAGTCACTGCCAAAGCAGGACATCCCTGCCAGGGATCCACATGAATGCCCTCACTCTTCCTCTACCTCATCACCTGTGGGGTCCTTCCTCCCTCCCAAGTCTGTCCTTTCTGCTTCCTCATGGGACTAAAGAGAAAGCATACTGGCAACATTTCCTCCTGTGTCCTCACAACAGAATGAAAATACCTGGCATGAAAAAAAAAAGTTTTTGATTGTCACATCTCTAAATAAAATGTGAGATATTCAATTTTTAAGTAGTCTGTTAAACAAACTGTGTAATAGGTTCAGCCTTTTTCAGAGGAGTTGATCACGGGCTCCTATAAGATTATGAAGATGGGTTATTGGTATTTAAAGGCTCTGAAGCATCAAAGCAGTGACAGAGAGAATGTGTGTGTTTGTATTTGTGTCTCTGTGTGTGTCTGTTTGTGTGGATGTGTTGGAACTGGGAGCATCAACAGCTTGAACACAAGCATCCACCCTTGTGTCTGTGAAACTCCTGGGAGACAAGATGCCGAGATGTTTTGGTCACTGACAGTTGCCTAAGGTAACTTCTCTGATGACAAGTGTAATGTAAGAATTTACAGAATAGAAGGTCAAATACAAGCTAGCAGATACAGGTTGTTTTCAGTGCATTTCATCCAGACCTTAAGTCTCTGAAAAAAAAAAAAATTTTTTTCGGTTTGGTTTGGTTTCTTGTTGTTAACAAAATGCAAAGGTCATTTTGTCTTTAAAAATAAAAAATTAATAACTACCTGCCATTTCCTAGAGAAAAGGTGACATTTTTCTATGAAAAGGAGACATTTCACCCAGAGGCAAACAGAGCAGTTCCTAGGACTCCTGACAGCGAGTTTACACAGAGCAGAACAAGGTACAGCGCTGTTGGCAGACGTAGCATTTCCTTGCCTGTTTAAATGCTAAAGAATACAAAATGGGTTTTCCGGGGCGATTCTCTTTGTCTCTTATTGATGTCAGCAGCAGCGTTATTAATTAATGGTATGAAAGAATGTGTGCCTTGCTGAGACAAATAGAGGTTATACACAGGCAATCCTGTGGCCTGAGTCAGAAGCCCAGGGTTGCAACTGAATTTTCCCCCCCTCTGGCGAATTTTGTTCTGCTTCAGAATCCCGCCCCCAGTACCTCGGTACACAAGGATTGCTACCCTCTGGTAACCATTCAAAATAGGTAAATCCAGACCCCATCTGCTAATTCAGCAAGCCTCCTGATGAATAAGGTGTTGTGTTGTGCTCTTCATAGACTTGGCTCTGTGCCCCACAGATCTTCCATGGGGTCAGGGTGCCAAATAGGCCCCTCTCTACTCCCACCCTCATCTCTACAAGGTAGAGAGAGGGGAAAAGAATCTTCAAGGTAGTTTTCCTTGTGTGGGATGCAGCATTTGTACTGGCTGGATTATTGCAATCCCAGTGGAAGGGGGAGGATTTCTTATCTCTCATCTCCATTCCAGAGACTCATTAAAGTTGCTATTCCCTGAAAGGAGATATGAGTACCTGATTTCCAAATCGGGGAACTGCTCAGACAGGGGACTTGACTTTTTTCTGTCAGTCAGCTTGGGAAAGAAGCAGAGGATAGAGAGATGGTGGAAGAAAAGGCAAGGCAGGGGAGCTGCCGCTGCCCAGGGTTTAGCTTGACAAGGCTCTGTGGAGTTTCTATAGCTGAAGTGACCATGGGGAACAGTGCCTGACTTGTGCCAGCTGTCTTCCACATACCACTTGAAAGCTGCCTGCTGGGCAAGGAAAACCCAGCCACAACAGGCTGGGCAGTGCCCCAACATGGCAGGAACTGACGGAGGAGAAAGAGGTCAAGTGAGCCAAATAGCACCATCACCCAAGGATGAATACACAGATCCATCCTCACAGAGAGCTGGCTACTGAGTACCTGTCACTTCTTTGGTTTATTTGTTTTGTTGATTTTTTTGTTGTTTGTTTGTATGTTTTGAGACAGGGTTTCTCTGTGTAGTCTTGGCTGTCTTGGACTTGATTTGCAGACCAAGCTAGCGTCAAACTCACAGTGATCCACCTGCCTCTACCTCCCTGGGTTCTAGGATTAAAAGTGTGTACCAACCACAACAGCTTACCTGTCACTGCTATGCCCAGTCACCATTCACCAGACACATAGCCATAACCAATATAGAAAAATAATAATTGCAGCCTGATAAATAAAAGTATTCCTCTAGCCCCCAAGTTTAGCTTATACTTGAAGAACTAGACCTTGCTAAGGGAGGCAGAAGAGAGATGGTGACTCAGTTCTAGCCTATGGAAAAAAAAAGAGGAAAAGGTGACTTAACTCAGTTTCATAAAAGGAGAAGTCATGGGGAGAAGACAGGAAATGTTTCACAGAGCGTGATTTCAGTAGTGGTTTAGAGAGAGATTAAGAACTTGTTAGTCACCCAAGAATATTGTGTGTGGAAGGAAGTACAAGCATCAAGGCACTCAGGAGGTGTGCGCGGAGGAGCATTTACTCAAAGTTAGCATGTGCGCAGGTTAGTCTCACCTTGTGAGATGAAAACGGTGTGGTCTCTGCGAAGTTCCAAATCTAAGGAAACGTGAGAACTCATAAGCAGTCTGTTAAGCCTTGGGCTGTGTGGCAGCAGAGATGGAAGGTGGGAATCACTGAAGTGAAAACTGAACTTTGCTGAGGGAACATACCAAGAAGTATAAAAGTTAGGGAGCCACGTGACCAAATGTGCAGTGATTAAAGTGCTATTAATCACAGTGGTTGAAAAATAACTGAGGGATGAGTACAAAATTTGGAGAGAGAGAGGAAAAAAAAACATGAAAATAAAAGAGAAGTCAAGGTGCATGCAGGAGAGATTTCCATTTTCTCCTCTACACACAACCATAGGTTTTACTTTACGGAGCATATCAAGGGTCAGCCGTGCCTTGCAGTTCGCCAAGAAAAGCAGAGTTGACCACAGAAAGCAGAGTGAGGTCCCAAAACTCCATGATTGGCTTCCTTAGCTGCCACATGACTAAAAGGGAGGCACATACATGCCTTCAGTTCTAACAGCCATCCATTGAGAAAGAAGAAATTAAAAGACCAGTGTCCAGAGCATAGAATCAATGACTCTCCTCCCTTTTCTAAGCAGATAAAAGACAGAAAAGAGTCAAGTATATTTGCTCATTTGGGCTTCTGCTTGATCAGCTAGGTAGAATGTAGTATCTTTAATACTGAAGGTGGCGGAGACATTAGACTAACACAGCCAAAGTATGGTTTAACTCCATCATATTGAGAAGGAGGTTGTGCTGAATACCATATGAGCAAGGCTTGCATAAGGCTTATGTTTGAAAGGTTCAGCATCTGTAAACTGTGTCTCATCAAAGGAGAATGGGTTCTTAGGACCACAGTTACAGCGTCTTTTATGTTTTATGATTCCCTTTTTTGTTCATTTTCAAGAAGAAATGATAGGAATAGGATTCATTCGCAAATTGCCCAAGAAGTGATGCAGTTGATAATTCAGTGGCATGAGACCAGAATAAGAATATACATCAAAACCACATAAATGCAATGTGCTTCAGACACAATCCCTGTCAAGGGAAGAAGAGTTTCATTTCCATCAGTTCTGGGTGTTTCTAAATCTGAGAACAAACACATGGAGCAGCAGTGAGTTCTGCACACACCAAGTTTGGTTCACTGTTAGGAATGGCTCAGCTGCAGAGCTACCCTAAAATGAAACAAGCTGCCTTACTCGCAGCAGTATTTGTTCACTGAAAGCTTTAAATGTATGTGTCAAACCCTTAGGAGTCTCTGATTTAAACCTCACAAGGACCCTGATGTGGCTAAGTATACTTGCTTTGCAAAAAAAAAGCCTGAATTTTTAGAAAAATTAAGAAACTAGTGTATGGTCAGGCCGAGAGTCTTTTGTTGACCACTGTGCTGCCTGCAACATAGGAGAATTGTAACCTCTCCAGAACATGAGGTTTAACTGGATGGCATCATGGCCTCCAAGACATTTCTTCTGGGGTTGGAATTTGACCATTTGACTTAGAATGCCCCACCCCTGAAATGTGATAGAAAAGTATTCCTCCTTTTGCTGTCTCCTCCTTTCCCTTGAAGCTCCAAGTGTGTGTATCCATGTGTGTTGAGTATTTGTGTGTGTGTGTGTGTGTTGTGTCTGCGCGTGTCTCTGAGTGAGCAGAAGAGAGAGAGGAGCATGCATGTGTGCACACACACATGCATGTAATATTTCCTCTGTGTAACAGACTCTGTTAGTGAAATAAGATGTTAGACTACTCCCTCTTTACTAATATTCTTTTGCCCTTACAGGCAAAAAAAAAATTGCATACATGTTTTATACTAGTTTTTGTGATCTTTTTCCCTGCTATGTGCCCCAGCTTTTTTAGGTATCCAACCTTCATCGATTTCATGGAGAAATAAGAAAATATATCTGGAAGCCATTTTACATTTACTTAGTAATTATGCATTTATTAATTGTAGTACTAAGGATCAAGCCTCAAGCTTCATACTTGACAAGCAAGCACACTCTACCCCTGAACTACAGACTCAACCCATTTCTATGAGGGCCTATCTTTTACTGTTGCAAGATAATAACTAAAACAGTTTTCTAAGTATTACAGAACACGGTGACTATAAAGTACTTTAATATCATTTACATAATCAAATTATCCAAACAGAGAACTCAAGAATTATAAGAGGGTTTCACATGATCATTGAGATTAAAACAAAATTGGTTTCTACCGAAAGAAGCCTACAGTCATATAAAACATAGTTGTATCACGATGCTAAACTGTAATGATACGAGAATCCAGGGCAGCATCCTGAGCTTTCTAAAGCCAAGCCTCTGCTCCAGATAAGAACTTGTAGAACTCTCCCTTGTTTGAATATAGCAAATGAAGGAATGAAGTGTTACCTGGGAAATGGTCTCAAGAGGGTTAATGTTTTCTTAAGGCAATATAGAGTATAAAACATCTTTGAGGATTTATAGTAATCAAAATACATTCCCTCTTTTACTTAAAGGGAAAATGTGAATACCTTTACTTACATGGGCAAGTTACTGGAGTAAGGAATGAAGTCTTTGGGTTTTATTGGAAAAATTCTAGAAAGAGGTTAGTTAAAGTTCAATACTGAAATGTTGAAATATGTATTATTCAGCTCATATTTGGGACTGCAGCGTTCATTTGATACCCTCACCTCATGTGACCTCTAGAGTCATAGCAGAGAATAAACAGGAAAGGGACTAAAAATATTTCTAAAACTGCAAGATGCTTTGTTAGAAGTTATTACTGGTTTTGGTTTTAACGTGCCACTTCTCCCATTTTAACTCAGAATGCCAATGTGCACTTTTACCTCTTTCCTTCTGGGTGTTGTCAGTAAGTCTACTTAGATTATGGAATCATCAGGTGAAATCCAACGGCTAATTATATGCTTACTACAGCAACTGTTGATATTTAGCCATTCATATTCTCCTGTTGTGGCTTACTGGAGTTAAAATTCTTGTACAGACAGTGAGAAAAAATCTAAAGGGGGCAACTGACTTTTATTCAACAATTGGGGTGTTCTTTTCTCCAAGAGGATAATAGCTTAGCCACTAACCCACAGAACAGAAGCTCCGACTTGAATACATGTAAAAGGAAAAAAAAAATCAATATGCAATCTTTGTTTTTTCCAACACTGTTCAACCCTAAAAGGGCTGACAGTTTTTAGGGAGGAAAAAGATGCATTATACTACTTGGGGGGGGGAACAAAACAAAACAAAACAAGTAATTCCTATGTAGAGCTTTTACAAGTGTCTTGCATCTATTTAAAGAAAGTTAAATCAGCACTCCTTGGAGAACCAAGGGGAAACCGGAGTAGGAAACTAATTAGGCAGCTTACACCCAAAGAAAAGAATGCTTGGAGCTGACTGTGGCGGCTCGTGCCTGTAATCCCAACACTTGGGAGGCTTAAGGGCTATATTAAGAGCATGGCCAGTCTGGCATTGTAGAACGCTCTAGGCCAGCCTGGGCTGTGGAATGAGAGCAGTCCCTAAGAAACAAAAAGCAAAGAACAACAAACAAAAGGAATGGGCAAGGCTCCATGATTCAAGGCTTATCCTTGAACCAGTCCCTGGGATCGACCGGCCACCTGTTGCCCTACCCACTGTGTAAAATCATAGGGAGTTAGCAGCCCCTTTTTTCTCCGGAATTACAAATTCAAGTCTGCGCACACTCTCAACAAAATGGCACCAGATTGTCTCCATCTTCGCTGAATCCTGCCTGGTTTACCAGCAGCTTTGTTGTAGTTTTTCCTAGAGTTTAATTTACCTTAATTGACAGAATTAAGTAGATTCCAGAAGAGTCCTTTGATGACTAAAAGCAGGAGATTCTTTTAGCATCCCTATTTATGGTACGTAAATACTTACAAAGTTCTTTCATGGCCAGCTAAGTAGAGTGTCTTTGTTGAAAAGATTAGGGCCACGCCACCCGACATTCCTTTAGAAATTGGCATCAAAGGGTCTGGAGAGATGGCTCAGTGGCTAAGAGTACTACTTACTGCTTTTGCTGAGAACCCGAGTCTGTTCACTTCCTGGACCCATGTGACAGTTCACAAGCATCCATAAATCCACTTCTAGAGGATTAATTCTCACTGAGAATTAATTCTACACTGAGAATTAATACACCTGGTGGGAATGCATACATGTAGGCAAAACAATCCCATACATAAAAATAAATACATCTATTTCTAAAAGAAAAAAAAATCAGCTAAAGGGGGTGAGGTAGGCCAGAGAGATGGTTCAGAGGTTAACAGTGCTTGCTGCTCTTGCAAAGGACCTAAATTCTAATCTCAGAACCCACTTTGGGCAGCTGACCATAGCTACAAAGGGGTTTGTCATCTTATTCTGGTTTCTGCAGTCCCCAGATCTCATGCCCCCTCCCACACATGCACATACACAATTAAAAAATAAAGTAAACTTAGAAAAAAATACATCAAGTTAATGCCCTCAGAATGTTTAAATGCTGTTTTCTGTAAATCCATCAATGTAAGAAGCAAGGGCAGTGCGTTTCAGCACTAGCGTGTACCACAAATGACCAGCTGTCAATTTCATGAATCCAGTTGCACTGCTCGACTAACATTTGCTAGAAATGGTAGAAATACGTAAGTCTTTATTCATTGTTTGCAATGCACTTTGAAGGATGTGAAGAGCGTGTGTGTCTAAAATGACTGCCGTTGAATGTAATAGCTGGAAAGGCAAAAGGACGCTTGAGGAACAATACAGCGGGGTATACAGATCATTCTTTGTCACACGTGGCACAGACATCTAAGATGCTAGAGGACATCCTGGGACATACTTGTGGAAGCGCCCCTTCCTGAAGGCTCCTAGTATGACAAAGTGTTTTCTCAGACTGATCAAAGAAATAGCAAAGTCTTCTGTCCCACAATTTAAAGGAAGATCGATTTTTGAGTGAGCCAAAGAAAAAGCATAGGCAATTTTTGAAACAAATCAAGATCAACATCAAGAAGAAAGAATGAAAAAGGCAGGAAGACAAAGATGACTTCAAGTTGTCTTTCAGTAAATGGTAGGAGAACTGTGAACTAATTCTAAAAGGACCCATGGAAATAAATGAAAATAAAGACAGAAGAGAGTTTGAAACAACAGAAAATGCTCAAATTCTAAAGACTTAACTTCTTAACCTCTTAAAACATAATATTTAATTCTTATTTGAATAGTTTGAAATCTTGCCAGTAGTCTGAGAGTGAAATAGCCTTTAAAATGAGCTTCTGTCACAATGAATGTCATTTCTCCAACAGGCCTATCATTACTGGAGTGTGTATGTGAGCAAGGAGCTGTGTGATTCAGTTGAGCTCAGGGGACTAGTGATAACACACATGATCAGCACTGAAACCCGCCAAGTGAGAAACTAATAAGAAAGTGATTCTATTGACATCCTACCAGATTCTATTGACAGTGGTGATTTCGGGAAACAAAAAGCATTGAAGAGCATAAAACTCTATCATCAATACTTATTTCTGGGAACGTGGCAAACATGAGCTCTGGCAAAGATAGAACAATTACCATGATTTACTTTGGACATGATTTACTTTGTACCCTCTAGCCTGTAGACACCCAGAGCCTGGGTGATATCCCTCAGGACCCTGGTAACCTGCTGAATTCTCTAAGTTGTATGAAGGTAAATGCAAAATGGTTTAATTCCAAGGTGTGATGGTAACTAGAACAGTGGGAGGCAGAGAGTTGTGAGTTTTTGCTTATAAGCTTTCTGCCTAACAATAACATGCTAATTTCAATTACCAGGATTATCTCAGGACTTGCCAAGCTCTACACTCAGATAAATGTCCACTTGTGGATAACAACATACAAATGTCCATCTGCCCAGTTTAGCATGGCCAAATGATCAAATTAGATAAAGTCCATTGATGATAAAGAGGTCATACGAACAATTAACCCTGGAGACCAGTGTCTTATCTTCCAATAGAAGCAGCCAGATCAGGTGAACACAGCCCAATACAACCAAAGCACAAATACCAACAAAGACACACTTAACTTATTTTAGAATTTCTTTTTCTTAAGATTTGTTTATTTACACATATTAGCACTCCGTTTTCATATATGCCTGCATGACGGGAGAGGGCATCAGATCCCATTATAAATAGCTGTAAGCCACCATGTGGATTGCTGGGAATTGAACTCAGGACCTATGGATGAGCAGCCAGTGCTATTATCCACTGAGCCATCTCTCCATCCCCTAATTTTATTATTTCTAATTAACATATGCATTCCACCAACTACATAGGACAAAGAATAACAACATAAGATGTTTAATTATCCTGGAGTGAAACTTGGGATGTGACACATTTAGTAGTGTTCATTGAACAAAGAATAATGGCTAAAATTATTCAGCTAAAATACTCAAGTGAAAAATTCCCCATTTTAAGTCAGACAGAAGCCATGAAGCTCTGTGCACTCTTTCCCCCTTTTAATACTAAAACGCCGTTACAACAGTGTCCATCTGAAACTTTAAAGTTTATGGAGCATTGCTGCCAAGGACTAGCTTGTGGGAAATTTGTAGTATAACTGAATTCGACCTTCATTTTTATCCTTCTTTTTCTTTCCCTCTTTCTTTACTAAACAATATCATTTATTCTTTGAAATTTTCATGCATTGATACAATGTATCTGGAGAGCATATCTGAAGTTCTAGCTGGTTATATACTCTTGACCCATGATTGGTCCTCTTCTATCAAGGAAGATTATCTTTGACCAAGCACATAGGTGCACGAGGCAGACACGAGGAGGGACACACATGGAATAGTGAAAAGGGAGTTTTCACTAGAGCCAGACAGATCAGTGAAATCAAGCCTGCCCATCAACAAAGTAATGGGCAGAACGGCCAGATCATCTCCACTCCAACATCTCGGTCACATAGTAACTCCTCAGCAAGTTCTCGTGTGAGCTGTGCTCTTCTGCCCATCCTGTCTTGACTCATTCCCATCATTCCCAAAGAAAACCATATGACAAATAACAGCCACTATTTTCAGGGTATCTCTCATCCTCGATGCTGAATTCTAAGCCACTAAAAAGAAAGAAATTATTTTATAAAGAACAGATTTACCACATCAGTTATCTAATTTTAAGCACAGAGGTACCGAAAAAAAGCAGTTCATGGTGTAGAGTACATACTCAGTAAACATTATATCTATTAACATGTCAAAAAATACATGTTATCATGCATGATTTTCATGGTAATAATATCCATTCTGAGATGAGCATGTGCATGTCTAGCATATAAGAAATAAGGCCCATTTGGCTTGGCTCCACCATCTTTATTCCAACTAAACAAGATCTGATAAACACATCTAACATCCATTTCTTTCCTTCCTTCCTTCCTTCCTTCCTTCCTTCCTTCCTTCCTTCCTTCCTTTTTTAATTTCTTTCTTTCTCAGGCAAGAGCTCACTAGGCAGCCCTGGATAGGCTGGAATTTGATGTGTTGAACTCACAGAGATCTACCTGCTTCTGCCTCTCATATGCTGGGACAAACATTGTGTGTCATCACCCATGGCTCAGTGTGTCATATTTTCAGAAATTATCCACTTCTAAGATGCCCAGCCCTTCTACTGCATGAGTACCATTTAAAACCCCGTGAATCCGCTATGGTATTGTTTGTTCTAGCACATACCAGATCAATGTATTGTTGCATTCAAAGCACCAAACCTTCATACACATGCTAAATAGTATGAAAACAAGTATTTTTCTAATGCAGCTGAGGAATGAGAGGGATTCCAAAGTCAGTAACATTCTGTATGGGTTAACACTGTGAATTCGCTCATTCCCATTTCAACTCATGTCCCCAGAGCATCGATAACTTTAACTCATATCTCCCAGTTCATAACCTTCTTCCTGCTGTCACCTTAGGGCACAAATACAACTTTTTTAGTATTTCGTGTGTGAATACTGTATTTATATCCTTTCCACTTACCACTCTCCCTGCATCAGCTGCTTCCATGGCCTCCAACTCCCTCTCAACTCCATGAGTTCTTCTTTGATTATTATTGGTGTGTGTGTGTGTGTGTGTGTGTGTGTGAGAGAGAGAGAGAGAGAGAGAGAGAGAGAGAGAGAGAGGAGAGGGGCAGAGGGAGAAACAAAGACAGAGTGTGTGTGTAAGTAGAATCTGATGAGTGCATTTAATTATTATCGTTCATATGTATATGTGTTCAGGGCTGAACACTTAGGGCTGGAAAACCTATCAAGAAACTAGTCCCTAAAGAAAACTGCAACTGTTCATCTGGAGGTGAGGCACTGTGAGATTTCTCACAGCCATTTTGGGTGTCGACTGGTGGTATCATTGTTCAGGTCCTCTTCAGGCAGCCATATTGTTAAAATTTTATAAGTGCAACTCCCTGACATCTACAGAAGACTCCGTCTCATAGTAGCAGACATGCTGGTCCTCTGACTCCTACAGCATTTCTATCTTCCTCCCCTCCGTGATGATTTCTAAACCTTAAATATAGGGATTGTGTATGGGGGTGTCAGTTGGTAATGGGCGCACCATGATCAGTTGTTCTCTACAGTTTTAGCCGTTGTGGATTTCTGTAATAGTCTCTGTCTTCTACAAAAAGAAGCTTACTCCAATTGGGTGGATATTGGTTACCCCAAGATGGAAGTGCCACTATTGCGCCCTTGGGTACATCTTGCTGCGCTGTTCACTATTGCGGTTGGTAGAATTTACAGCTGTCTAGGATTTTAATTGCTTTTCTCCCTTGGCAGCTGATGCTGTAAAAGCTAGTGTTCTGTGAGGTTATTTCTAACTTGATCCGTTCAGGTCCTGCGTTTGATGTATGCAGTGTCTTCAGCAATACGGACTTACTTTCAAGTTCCAGGAGGTGACCAAAGGCAATACAGTAATTTCTGAGTAAGTTTTTAAAAGTCTTAACCGTATGAGAATCTAAATAGCTTGTTTTCTGTCTCTGACAAAAGTACAGATTAGTATATAAAGGTACAGCCTTGACTCCAAAAAAAAAAAAATAAACAAATGCAATTTACTATTGGCTGTTATACATAATCATAAGCCTGAGTTCTTGCCTTGGCATTGATTTCTTCTTGAGATATGTGTATGTACATGTGTGTATGTACATGGGTGTGTTCATGTACATGTGTGTAGCCGAGCACTTCTCTATAGCAGAAAAAGCAATCTATGCTCTTTTTCCCCTTTGTAACCATTCTTACACACATAATTAGGTTTTAGTATTTTATTTGTTCATTGCCTCTTTATAGTCTTCATTATTTATGTTGCAAATTCATGCTGAGTGTTTGGGATTAACACTGATGTAGCATTACTCTTTATGTTTTTAGCATGTTTTCCATGTCCTTGTTTTTGTTTTTGTTTTTGTTTTCATAATTTCTTCAGCAACTAACATTGTCCTAATATCTTTTGCCTTCTGTGCATGAATAATTATTGTGGCACCTTTTATTAGTAGTTAAAAATGTATAATTCACTTAAATTTATCACAGAATTAAATGTTTCCACTGCAGGAGATGCTGGGATTTAATCTTCATTCACAAAATACTCAATTTTAATATTTTGTTTATTTTATCATTTGTTTGTTTGTTTATAATTCTAGTTCTTTGTGTAGTGGTGAGGCCCCGTGGAAGTTTCCTTATCTGCTTTGGCATATTCATGGGCGTTATCCTTGTTCCTCTCCCATTTGAGCAGTCATGTTGTTGAGAGTTTATGGCCATAAACTCACGTTGCTAGGAGACACCACTTGACAACAAACTCCTCGATTCTCTGCCTCTTGCAATATTTTTGACCTTCTTCTGCAATGCTCCCTGAGCCTTAGGTGCAGGGCTGTTTTGTCGCTGTATCCAATGAGACTGGACTCCAAAGCCTGGCATGTTGATTGGCTGTGGTTTTCGGTAGTTGTATCCTAGAGACGTTCCTTTGATGAGAGGTGAAGATCATGTTTCTCTGTGTGCATAAGGACAACTATTAATAGATTGTTGTTTGTGGTTATGCTAATTTAATAAATTAGTGCTTGTAGATTCTCCATACTTGACCTTAGTCTTTTTTTTATATTCAATTTAAATGTTTAGATTTAAAAACTTTAATTTTGGACACTATGCACTTATGGGCATGTACACACACACACACACACACACACACATACACGGAAATTAAACCTAAGAGGTGATGTGCATACTAGTCTTTTAAAATTAAAAAGAGAATAGGACAGGAGCCTACCACAGAGGGCTTCTGAATCGCTGTACCCTGCAGGGTATCAGAGCAGATGCTGAGACTTATAGCGAAACTTTGGGCAGAGTTCAGGGAATCTTATGAAAGAAGAGACAGATAGTAAGACCTGGAGAGGACAGGAGCTCCACAAGGAGAGCAATAGAACCAAAAAATCTGGGCACAGGGGTCTTTTCTGAGACTGATACTCCAACCAAGAACCATTCATGGAGATAACCTAGAACCTTTGCACAAATGTAGCCTGTGGCAGTTCAGTGTCCAGGTGGGTTCCATAGTAATGGAACAGGGACCCTCTCTGACATGAACTGACTGGTCTGCTCTTTGATCACCTCCCCCTGAGAGGGGAGCAGCCTTACCAGGCCACAGAGGAAAACAATGCAGCCAGTCCTAATGAGACCTGATGGACTAGGATCAGAAGGAAGGGGAGGAAGACCTCCCTCATCAGTGGACTCAGGGAGGGACATGAATGGAGAAGAAGGAGGGAGGGAAGCATTAGGAGGGGAGGAGGGAAGGAGCTACAGGCGGGATACAAAGTGAATAAACTGTAATTAATAAAAATTTTAAAAACAAAAAAAAATTAAAAAGAGAAGATGCAAAGTCTCAATGTTTATCAGCTTAAGAATGTTTACACAGATATTCTGCCTCTGTTGATCTGGCATTAGGATCAAGAGAAGACCCCTGCCTTCATCTTGGCTTTTTTCTTATTACAGTGATTTATTCTCACATATCAGATGGAGATATGATTCTAAAAGCTTCAGCTGATTAGCTTCTTATCTCTGTATATTAAATTATTCTATGGTTTTCTTTCATAGACAACATCATAAAAATTAGTCTTTATCCATCATTTCCCTCTCTATAGCAAGCCTCCAGTTCTCTATCTCTGCTTTCTGAAACCACCGCTCTCTCAAATTCTTGTCTCACTAAAAACAATAAATGCAGAGGAATTAAGTCATCATTGCCCTTGACCTGCCTTAAGCTTCTTGTGTTGTAGATCACAGTCTCTTCTTTGAAATTGCCTTCACTAGGTCTGCGGCACTGATCTATTGATCCTGATTTTCTCTTTTCCGCTGTTCCTGGTATCTGGCTTCCTGCTTTTACATCCCCCTGCTGCCCACAGAAATATCTTCTCATTCGTCTTTCTGTTTTCCTTTTGCTATGTTCTGGAGGAATTTCTCCATTCTTATGTCAGTTTATCTATTTACTATCCATTTAATGTAAAGTGAGTTATGTAGTTCTCATGTGCCTTGGATTTTCATCAGTGACCTAGAGATGGTATTTGATGTGAAAATCAGGCAACTCAACACTTAGAAAATACCTAGAACAATCTTTGTCAGGTAGTAAGGCACTGATTACTGGCCAACTGATTGTTTTGATTTCAATGCGCTCGGCACTACATCTTCACTCTTGACCTATGCTTTGATTTAGGGTTCCATATTTCCAACTGACTTTAAAACATTACCACGGCAATGTCCTACTAGCCATCTCCTGTCACCTGTCCTATTACCACTCCAGACGATCAAGCTTGTTATTCTGTAAGTTTTACATTTCTCCTTCATCATCCATATTTAATCTTGTTATAAAGCTTGACCGCTCCTCCTCTGTAATTTCTCTTAATTTTGTAGTGCCCCACATGCCACGCTCCCCATTCTAATATCCTCATGCCAACCAAGCAAGATCTTAGAAACACCATATTCAATATGTTGGAGCCTACTGAATGTTCTACTCTGGGAATTGGAACCCAGTAAGATTAGCTGTGCTAATAATTACTAAATAATTGGAAATAGAAAAGTTCAAGTGACTTTGCTATTTTAACTTCAAAAGTGAAGATTTATTTTTTATCAATTAAAGTATAAATGTGTAAATAACCTTTTATTTTCATTGATCAACAAAATAAGTAAAAAGCTCCAGATACAGACATTCCAGCAAATATAAATATATCATTCATTAGAACCAATATTACCACTACTGCCATATCAGAATGACAGTAGTATTTCTTCTGCACATTTTAACTTAGACAGTATTTTGGAAAATATTATTTGATCTTTACAATTTTTCTATGAACTAAGCATAGATTAACCTAATTTTCAGAACAGAAGACTGAGAGTCACATAAGTTAAACATCTTATCCTAAATCACACCAGCAGAAAGCCAGAGGCCAGACCTTGATCTTAGGTTCCTGAGTTTTTTCATTGCTTCATTGAAAACCCCTGAAAATTTTTAACAGCTTGCTTGGTGCATTTTAAACCTTAAAAATAGTATCTAGTTTTAAGTATGCTTTGAAAGGATGGTAAGTGAATGACTGTGTGTGTGTGTGTGTGTGTGTGTGTGTGTGTGAATAAAATAAGTCAGAGACTCATTATTTAATATATGCAAATTAACATCTAATAGGAAGGAAATAATCAAAAATGTCCAAAGCGACCAATGCCCAGCTCAACTGAATACTGACTTCTAAAGGAAGCGCTCTCTTTCACCACATCTTGTGATGTTTCTACCCTAAAAGTCCCAGGGTCTTAGACCCCCATGTGATTATGAAAATGGGACATCTAGTAGGAAGCTGTCCCCACTGCCAATGCAGCCAAGGTCATTCTCCACTTTTTCTTCCATTAGGTTTAGCATGTACAGTTTTATGCTGAAGTATTTGATCCAATTGGACTTGCATTTGTGCAACGTGATACATATGGATCAATTTGCATTCCTCTGTATGCTGACATATAATTAGCCCAGTGCTATTTGTTGAAGATGCTTTCTTTCTTTCTCCAGTGTATGTCTGGCTTTTTAAATAAAAAATCAGGAAGCTGAAAGTGTGTGGATTTGTGTCTGGGTCTTTGACTCCACTGATCGTGTCTAATTTTATGCCAATATCATGTATTATTATTATTATTATTATTATTATCATTATTATTATTATTACTACAGCTCTGTAGTACAGGTTGAGGTCAGGGCTGGTGATGCCTCTGGGTGTTCTTCTTATTGCAGAAGATTGTTTTAGCTATCTTGGGTTTATTGTTTTTCCATATTAAGTTGAGTATTGTTCTTTCAATGTCTGTGAAGACTTGTGTTTGAATTTTGCTAGTGGTTTCATTGAATCTGCAGGTTGCTTTTGGTAAAATGGCCATTTTTGCTCTGTTAATCCTACTAATCTATGAGCATGAGAGATCATTTGTCTTCTGATATCTTCTTCAATTTCTTTCTTCAAAGACTTGAAGTTTTTGCCATATAAGTTTTTCACTTGCTTGGTTAGAGTTACCCAAGATATTTTATATTGTTTGTGATTGTAAAGGTTGTTGTTTCTCTGATTTCTTTTTCAGCCTATTCACAATTTGTGTTTAGAAAAGATACTGATTTTTTTCTAGTTGATCTAGTAACCAGCTTCTTCACTAAAGGTGTGTATCTGTTGTAGAAGTTTCCTTGTAGAATTTTGCAGCTGCTTATGTATACTTTTATATCATCTATGAATAATGATGTTTTGACTTCTTCATTTTCAATTTGTTTCCCCTTGATCTCCTTCAGTCATATTATTGCTCCAACTAGAACTTCAGGTACTATATTGAACAGATATGGAGAGAGTAGGCAGCCTTGTCTTATTCCTGATTTTAGTAGAATTGCTTTGAATTTCTCTCCATTTAATTTGATATTGACTATTGGTTGACTGTCCCTTTGATTCCTAATCTCTCCAAAACTTTCATTATGAAGGAGTGTTGGATTTTGTCAAAGGCATTTCAGCATCTAATGAGATGATATTTTTTCTTTCAGTTTGTTCATATGGTGGATTACAGTTACTGATTTTTGTATATTGAACCACCCCTTCATCTTGATCATGGTGGATGATATTTTTGATGTGTTCTTGAATTTAGTTTGCAAGTATTTTATTGAGTATTTTTATGTCTATGTTTATAGAGAAAACTGATCTGTTAATTCTCTTTCTTTGTTGAATCTTTGTGTGGTTTGGGTATCAAGGTGACTGTGACCTCATAAAATTAACTTGGCAATATTCTTTCCAGTTCTATTTTGTGGAATAGTTTGAGGAGTATTGGCATTAGGTCTTCTTTGAAAGTCTGGCAGAATTCTCCACTAAATCCACCCTGCCCTGGGCTTTTCGTGATTGGGAGACTTTTTTAATAATTTTTTTTCTTTAGAATTTATTCATTATATATACCGATTGAAGCCCCCTCCCTCAACTACCCTAGGTCCCTTCCTCCCTCTTCTCCCTTCCCCTTCTCCTAGTCCACTGAAAGGGAAAGTTCTCGACTATTGCCATCTGTCCATAGCTTGTTAAGTCTCATCAGGACTGCTTGGATCCTCAAGCCTGCATGAATCATCAGAGCACTATTTCTATTTTCCAAGGGGGTATAGGTTTATTTAAATTCTGTATGTGATCTTGATTCACCTTTGGTAGGTGATATCTATTGAGAAAATTATCCATTTCTTTTAGGTTTTACAATTTTTTTATAGGTTTTTAGAATATGACCTAACGATTCTTTAGTTTCTGCTATGTCTTTGTCATGTACCCATTTTCATTTCTGATTGTGTTAATTGGATATTCTTTCTCTACCTTTTAATTAGTTTGTATAGGAGTTTGGCAGTCTTGTTTATTTTGTCAAAGAACGAACTCTTTGTTGAATTGATTTTTCATTTCTATTTTATTTATTTCAGCCCTCAGTTTGATTATTTTCTGCTGTCAACTCCTCTTGGGTGAGCCCTCTTCTTTTTGTTCTACACCTTTCAGGGGTGCTGTTAAGTTGCTAGTATGAGATTTCTCCAGTTTTTGTTTGTTTGTTTTTGTTTGTTTGTTGTGTGTGTGTGTGTTTGTGTGTGTGTATGTGTGTAGGTTCTATGAGTTTTCCTCTTAGCACCACTTTCCTTGTATCCCACGAATTTGGGTAGATTGTACATTTATTTTTATTGAATTCTCAGAAGTCTTTAATTTCTTTATTTCTGCCTTTACCCAATAGTCATTTAGTTTCTTATTATCGAGTTCTCAGTCTTTAATTTCTCTATTTCTGCCTTTACCCAATAATCATTCAGTTTCCATGAGTTTCTAGAATTTCTGTTGTTTTTGTTGTTGTTGAAATCCAGCATTAATCCATAATGCTCTGATAAGATGCAAGGGGTCATTTCAGTTTTCTTGTATCTGTTAAGACTTGCTTTGTGACTGAGTATATGGTCAATTCTGGAAAATGTTCTATGAGGTCCTGAGAAGAAGGTATATTCTTTGGATTAAATGTTCTGTAGTTATCTGTTAGGTCCACTTGGTTCATAATGTCGCTTAACTTTCTCTATTTAGTTTTTGTCCTGATGACCTGTCCATTGGTGAAAGTGGAGTATTGACATCTCCCACTATCAATTTGTGAGGGATTATGTCTGATGTAAGCTTTAGTAGTGTTTCCTTTACAAATATGGGCACCCTTGTATTTGGGACATCGATGTTTAGAACTGAAAAATTATCTTGCTTGATTTTTGCTTTGATGACTATGAAGTGTCCTTCCTCATCTCTTTTGATTAACTTTGCTTTGAAGTCTATTTTGTTAGATATTAGAATGGCTACATCAATTTGTTTCTCGGGTCCATTTGTTTGAAAATCTTTTTTCAACCCTTTGCTCTCAGGTAATGTCTATCTTTGATGTTGAGGTGTGTTTCTTGTATGCAATGGAATGTTGGATCCTGTTTTTTCATCCATTCTGTTAGTCTGTATCATTTTATTGGGAGATTGAGTCCACTGATATTGAGAGATATCAATAATCATTGTCTATTAATTCCTGTATTTTGTAGTTATTGTTGTTGGTGGTAGTGGTGGTGATGTTTGTGTGTGTATGTGTGGGGGGGGTTCCCTTCTTTTGGTTTTGCTAGTGCAAAATTATTCATTGCCTGTATTTTCATGAGTTAACCTCATTGGGTTGGGGTTTTCTCCTAGTATCTTCTGTGATCCTGGATTTGTGGATAGATATTGTTTCAGTCTGATTTTATCATGGAATATTTTATTTTCTTCATCTATGGTGATTGAAAAGTTTTGCTGCTTATAATATAGTCAGGGATGGCATCTGTGGTCTCTTAGAGTCTGCAAGACATCTGCTTAGGCCCTTCTGACTTTTAGAGTATCCATTGAGAAGTCAGATGTAGTTCTGCCTTTACGTATTGCTTGGTCTTGCAGCTTTTAATAGTCTTTCTTTGTTCTTTATGTTTAGTGTTTTGATTTATATGTGCCATGGGAATGGTCTTTTCTGCTCCAATCTATTTGTTGTTCTATAAACTTCTTGTGACTTTATAGACATTTCTGTGGGTTAGGAAATTTTTCTTCTTTGATTTTGTTAAAAATATTTTCTGGCCCTTTAAGCTGGGGTTCTTTTCCTTCTTCTATTCCTATTATTCTTAGGTTTTATCTTTTCAAAACAGCTCAGATTTCCTTGATATTTTGTGTTGTGATTTTTTTATTTAATGTTTTTGTTGTTGTTTTGTTTTTGACTAATATATCTATATTATATGCTATATCTTTAACGTCTCAGCTCTTCCACCTCTTGTATTCTGTTAGTAATGCCTGTTTCTGTAGTTCCTTTTGTTTACCTAGATTTTGTATTTCCAGGATTTCCTCAATTTGTGTTTTCTTTATTGCTTCTATTTCCATTTTCTTGAACCATTTTACTCATTTCCTTCAACTGTTTCTTTGTTTTTTCACTTGTTTTCTTGGCTTTTTTAAGGTAATTATTCATTTTGTACAATTGATTGTGTTATCTTGGCTTTCTTTGAGACATGTATTAAATTCCTTCAATTGTTTGTGTTTTCTAAATTTTTAAAAGAGATTTATTCCTTTCCTCTTTAAGGACCTCTGGATTTACGGTCATTTTCTTATTTTCAGTTGTGTTGGAGTATTCAGGATAGCTCTGGTGGTGACATATTACCTCTGGCTATTGTTGATTGTATTCTACTCTGCCATCTCAGCATCTGAGTTTGGGGTGATTATAAGTGTGGGCACTGATATCTGAGTTTGTCTTTGTCAGATAAGTGTTTTGATCCTCGCTTTCTGTTTTCCTCTCTGATCTTTTGGAAGGAAATACTTGTGGTTGAATAGAGGATCTCTGCTTGAGTTGGGGTTGGACTTCTAATGGCCAGGATGATGTTTGGTCGAGCAGGAGGGTTTCCACCCAAGTTGAGGCAAGAGTCAGGAAGCCAGGTGTCAGGCTGGCATATACCAGGAGGAGCCAGTTGGAGGTGGGGCGGGCAGGCACTGAGAGATTAGGGCAGCACACGGGCAAGAGCCTACCTGATGTTCTGGGTGCTGTGTAGCCTTTTGTGGTGCAGGCGGCTTCTGCAGGATTTGGGCCAGATAGGGTTAAGACAAGAGCATAGGCAGTTGGAGTTAAACTGGACAGGTACTGGGGAAGGAGGTGTTGGTGGTCCACAGGCAGGGGCTTTGCTGGGGTTCTGAGTGCTGGATTGGCTTCTGGTGGAGTAGGGGGCTTCCATAGAGGTGGGGCCTGGGATGTGGAACTACTGACAGTTTCCAAGTGTGAATTCATTTTTTTTTTCTAATTCAATAAACTGATTCCCAATGGTCCACACAAATTCCAGTCTGTAATTCCCTAAACCAGTGCCTTTCTAAGTGTAATAACTTTCAAACTTTCATTATCTCTTACCTAGCTTTCTCCAGAACCTTCCTTTCCACTCACTTTGGTAGCCTGGAACATTCTTCTTAAAGACCTATCTTACATTTTCTTTATGTACTCTAAAAGCTTTTATTATGAAAGTCAATCACTACAGAAGTGTAGAAAGTGATGTCACTCCCCATGTACACATCACTCAGGTTATCAACTTTGGGGCAGCTGAGACCATTTTCTTCCCCATACTCAGTGCTTATAAGATCTCTCTAAACCCCTGTGTACTTCAAGAAAATTTCTCCCCAGCCGTTGAGTCAAGTTTTGATCTCTTGCATTCACGCCTACCTACAGCACATTAGGAATGTCACATTTTGTTGCTACAGTGTCGCATAATCTCTCTAGACAAGCAGGAACTGCCGTTTCTGTTTCACGTACAGATCACGTCTAATGTTTGAAAGGAGGAATCTTCACAACATAGACTACCCTACACTATCACTGTTTGACAAACATATGGCATCATTTCTACAAAGGAAAATAATTTCATCTTGCCCCTTAGTATGGTGGTGCATGCCTCCAACCCTAACACTGAGCAGCTAAAGATAGATGGGTCAGGAGTTCAAGACCAGCCCTGAGTACATAAAATTCAAGGTCAGCCTATGTGAGACTCTATCTTAAAAACAAACAAAACATTATCTCCTTATTACCAGAAAAGGTGTTAACATCTATTTAAATTTGCAAGTCAAAGGTTAGTGATGTCTCAATTTTTAATATCATCAAACTTAATAACTTGAATGAAATCATAGGAATTAAAATATATAAAATAAAAATCACCTTTGTATTTTGACAACAGTCTTGTGAATATAAAATAATCTCAAATTATAAAATCAACAAAGATGAAGCTACAATATTTAAGTATAAAGCTCTCTTCTTTTCCTTCGTGTTAAATTACTATTTAGATAGTGTAATCATTCTCTAATGATTATAAAAAATTACAAAAATGAAATAAAAGTCATTTTCCTACCCAGAAGCCCTGAAAATAATACCAGGGTAGCTTAAAACACTTGAACCTGAATTATACCTCTCTATTTTAAATAGAATTTTAAACATTTTTGTATTCATTTTCATAGATGTCTCAGTCACAAATTGACAGTACCTATCAGTCAGCTTGGATTAGGTAAAGATAATTCAAAGCCATCAGGACCCATGAGGGAATTACTACTCCAGGAGAGGAGAAGTGGCCACAGGGGCAGGTGACTGCAGGCCCAATAAGTAGCTTGCTCACTTATTTTCCAGAAATTCCAGTATGTAAAGTATCATTTAGCATTTTGCCTAAAGAGGAATACAGCCATGGGTGTTGAAATGAGTGTGTGAAAACTGTAATTTTGTATCCTGGGGAATCTTCTGCATCATAGCATTTTACTAATAAGTATCATTAATATTTGGCAGTATGTCTTTTGTTTAAATGACGTGGTGACAGTTTCAAAGCCAAGAACGCTCCAGACAGCACTTTTTTATGCCTGCCAATGGAACGTGGACAAAAACAAACAAACAAACAAAAAAACTAGTGCAGAGGAGTAAAGCAGTAGCCAGGTTAAGAACGGACTTAAACTCAAGGAACAATAAGCTAATCAAAGCAGTGTCATTGTATATACCTCCCTCCGGGGAAGGCTCATCTTGCAACCCATCTTCCAGCATGAAATGAGTTCATCACTCATACTGCCGGTGACTACAGAGAAAGAAAGAGTTGGATGAGGAAATAAGAGAAAATTCAATCGAGGCTCACTTGCCTAAAAAAGGACCTGCTAATTAGCCTTTCAGTTAAATGAGGAAAAGCCTCTCAGGTCCTTGACAACAATGAGGTGAAACTACATTAGCATGTCCACTCAGAACCGCACAGGGTCTTCTCTTTGTTAACAGTCTGCTTGCAATGAGGATTTTAGCACTTTCTGGTTCATTTTGCCCAAAGTATGACTTTTAGGCCTTCTTTGAGAAAATGTTGCTTCTTTGGAAGGCCAGGTCATTGAAGGTGAAAAGTCATGCCGTATTCTTTGTTCCAAGAAAGTATTGGTTCTCTTTTCTATCAGTTGTATCCATAAATAATCAGAAGCATATCACAGATTTAAAACTGGTATGTTCTGTTTTTCATTAAGGAGGAGAGGCATATGTGCCATGGTATTATGCAGAGTGATAAGGCAACTATCAGAATTTCATCTCTCCTTCCACTGTGGCCTCCAGCAAGCAGATGTCTTTTGTCAGCTAAGCCATCTCACAGTATTTTTCTTTATTTTTTTAATGTCACTGTTTGCTTATTTATTTTGTGTCCAAGTATTTGGCAGGATGAGGCATTGTACATTTCATGATTAGCATATGGAGATCAGAGGACAACTTATGGACATTGGTTCTTAAAATCTACCTCGTGGTGGGCATGGCATTACTCCCGGCACTCAGGAGACAGAGACAAGAGGATCTCTGTGAGTTCAAGGCCAGCCTGGTCTACAGAGCCAGTTTCAGGACAGCCCGAGCTCCATAGAGAAACCCTGTCTTGATAAACAAAACAAAATCTACCTTGTGGGTCCTAGGCATTAAACTCAGGTCATCATGTTACAAGGAGTCCAGCAGAGATGGCCACTCAGTCAGTTTATAGCCAATTGAAAGTCTTCATTTCAGCCTGCAGAAACTACACTCGAGTGTAGCCCTTGAGTGTCCAAGACATGGAGTTTTGAAGGCAGAAACCACATCCTGGCATCTCATTAGGCAGCTGCAGGGTGGGCATGGGGGTTAGGGAGTAGGAAGTGTGTTCAGGTAAGCAAGCAGCTTAGCAGAAGCTAAGTGGTCATCTGAAGTAGGGTTTTTTTTCACAACGAGCAGTTTAGCAGAAGCTAAGGTAAGTTAGCTAGGGCATCTCAGCCTTAGCGTTGGCTAATTTTCACTGTGATTCTCCATCACATTCTAGTTAAACCTGAAATGGCTTCAGTAAGAATACAAGATGGAGGTGCCTCAGCACTGTCTTGCTTGTCATAGCCAGGCTTGAAGACAGGCTCTTCGGCCAGTGAAACATCATTTCAGCCCTACTCCTGTCCCATTATTTTGAATTAAAACTTACATCTCTCCCAGTTTTGGAATTGCTATATTCCCAGTGTTCAACGCATAGATACTCAGGAAGCAGTTCTCTGATGTATGACGAGAAAGTGCTGTGAGCATGCCCTTCCTGATCATCATCATTCCTCCTTGCAAGGAAGGTTGGAACATGGATTTTATGTGCAGTCAGGAGAGAGGTTTAAAATTTTAAACGATGAGGAAAATTTTGAGACTCTTGAGTCATTTAGTCAGCCGCCATGAAATGCAGGGCCAGCTTTAATGGGTAAGTCAGTAAGCAACTCTTCCTCTGAGAGGGATTCATCTGCCTCGTCCCTTCTTGAGCACCTGGCATATGTGATCAGGCAGCAGGCTACTCGAAATCAGACATGCCCAGGGCCCTGGAAGTTTCCCACTCAGCGGCAGCAGCAATGTAATTTGTCTTCCTACGGTGGGGAGAAATGGCATTTACCTGATGTCCAATCAGGAAAAAAATTCCTTTAAAACAGGAGGTTACACAGACTTCTGAAAGACAGAAGTACAGCCCAGCTGTAGAAAAGTAATAAGAAAAGAACGACCGGAAAACCTGGGCCAGGGGCTGAGGATGTGGCTTAGTGGAGGAGAATCTGAAAAGCTGGCCGTAACCAGCCTTGTGTCTATCTGTAATGGCCTTACAGGAAGGAGTGGGCACGGGAGGATTGCCTGCACTTGTTAGCTTGCAGCCTGGCTGTTCAGTGTTTCAAAAGATTAAAGCGGAAGGTGACAGAACAGGAGACCCAGTTTCCCCTTCCGGGCTCCTCCAGCACGTGTACGGGAGCGTACACTGGCACACGTGCTCATACACCACACATACACACGCAGGCACACACACCCACACAACAGGGAGAAGGGCCGCCTTAAGGCGTATGAACAGTAAAGTTGTTGGTAGTACATGACAGATCACTCAGTAAGTACACACTGAATCTTTCCTGAGATTCAGTAACTTATTATAAAAGTACTGTTTACTTCTGGGTGACCGCTTGCCTGCCTGCCTGCCTGCCTGCCTGTGTCTGAGTCTTTGGATGTGCAGATGTATGCATTCTCTGGCATTGTATGGTAGTCACAGAACACCTTCAGGTGTGTCCTCATCTCCTACACACACACACACACACACACACACACACACACACACACAATTTGAAACAGGGTCTCTCCACTGTACTATAACTGTACACTGGGCTGACTGGTCTGCAGGTTCTAGAGAGCCTCCCAACCCTCCCACTACCTTCTCACTGGAGTCTGCTGGATCACGCCTTTTCCTGTTCCACTGCATCCAGCTCTTACGAGGGTTCTTTGGATCCAACTTGGGTCATCAGGCTTGCCCTAAAGCACTTTTCCCAGCTCCCCAGCTCCCCAGCTCCCCAGCTCCCCAGCTCCCCAGCTCTAGAACCGTTATTTTTCTTAAGAGTTTTGTCCTTACGAATCCAGTGCTCTGACGGGAAGAGGTAATGGTCCTTAATCACATGCTGTAGTGGCAGGGGATGATGAAACTCCCCCATCCGTGATCTAGCCTCAAGGCTTTGTGCCCGCTGTTCCACCTGCCCGGATGCTTATTTTCAAGATGTTCCCTGGCTCATTTTCCTCATCCTGAGAACTCTGTTTCAATAACCACCTAGCGGGGGGAGCATTGTGTATTACAGTGGCAGCCACCACTCTGCCGCGGCAGCACATCTCATGCCCCTTCCCCAGCATCGAAGCTCGCTGGAGAAGTTATTCCCGTCTGGCCCGCTGTTCACTTTGCTGGATGCTTGTTGCTCTGCCCTGTGGAAAGTAAATACCTTGAAATAAAGGGATTATTGCCTATTTTCTTCACTGCTGTATTCTCAGCGTCAGAGCAGTGCAGAGCATGCTCAAGAGGTATTTGCGATGTGGAGAAATAAGATGAAAAACAACAGGGGTTAAGGTGGTTAAACAAATTGCATGTTGCTGTTTCACAGGGAGGCTGGAAAAGTCTTCTCTAAATAGGTAACATTTGAATAAAAGCGTAAGCAGAGCTAAGGAGAAAGCCCCCACATCATTCGAGGAAGGAACTTGCCAGGCAGAGTTGGAGGACAAGGAGGTGCATCTGTGGCTCAGTTGGCCTCAGCAATGATGCGAGGTGGAGAAAGGCAACAACAGAAGGATGATGCGAGCTCTGCTAAGGCTCTGGGTATATTCCAAGTGAAGATACCCAATGGTAATGGGTTCTTCAGCTGACTTCAACTTTTATTTCCATGTATTTCTCAAAGAAGCAGAAATACACAGGCGGGTCAGGGGTCAGAGTGCAGGTGGTATGGATTGGGGTGGGAATGTGCAGTCAGAGGCGTAGCATAGCTTTTGAAGGTAGAACTGACAGGGTTTGTGAATGGAGTCGTTGGCTAGGGGTAAGAGGGAGACGTCAAGAAATCCAAGACTTTTCACCAGAGCAACCAGACACTGTGGTTTCCAGCAAATAGCAGAAGGGGGCTCCGGACAGAGCAGATTAGGAAGGGATAAGGGATAGGAACTAATAATTGGTTTTGTAGATGGAAGATTTGAAGATAGCTATTCTATATTTAAAAAAAAATGAAAACATTGAGTTGTTGGTGTAGACTCTGCTCTTGAATGTTGGAAGAAATTCCTGATCTATAGCTGTAAATTTGTTATCTGTCAGAATACAGATTCTATTTAAAATCGTGGGAAGGGGTTAGATCCCCAGTGTAGAAGAAAGCCGAAAGCCCACCAGCACTTGCACATTGCTTCACATGTTAACTAGAAAACCTAAGTTAGGTTTGAAAAGTAAAGTGAATGAGGAAAAGAAATTAGGTAGAGCACAGAAAATGACTGTGCTCTACGGATGACAGTTTTGGTGGATAGAGTTGTTGACGCCAGTGCTGGCACTTTGCTGTGGGTCTGTAAAGGTGCAGGGTGTGACAGAGTCACGAAGAAGGTTGACAACATCATTTTGAACAGCCTGGTGCATTGCAGTCATCACCTATCCAGGTGATACAGGGTGCTTCGCAATGCCAAGCCCTTCACGACTTGAATGTCACTTTGCCACCGTTGTTCCTAGCCCACCACAGCTTCCAATACACACCGAAAAGTGCCTATGTGCCTCTTTGTGACATGTTCAGTTCCTCAAGGAACTTAGACTCTTGAGAGGGCTTTCTGACCAGGTGCAGTGAGACACATCTGTAAATCTAGTACTTGGAAGGTGGAGGAAAGATGATGAAGGTCATTTTCAGATACACAGTGAGTTTGAAGCCAACCTGGGCTATATGAGATCCTGTATCAAAAAGCAAAAAGGCCAAGGAAACTTAAAATAAAATAAAATAGAACAGGATTTCTGCCCTTCACATCTGTCTTCTGTACCACAGACAGTGGCTGGCTAGCAATGGGCTCTTGTTAGAAGCAGAAGACACATGACCATGTGAAGAGGAGGATTAGTGAGGTCTTTCCTGGTGCTTATTGAGCTCAGGTAAAACACTTTGCTTTGTGGTGCCCCAAAAGAAAAGCAGAGTGAGCAAAACTCATTGTTTAGGGTCCCATTCCAACTACAACTTGTTCTCCAGTGAGACCTGTCCATTGTAAAGTGTTTTGTAGGTTAGCTGGCCGCCAGACTGAGACGGGAAATAGTCACCGCACTGAGCGCCCTAACAGAGTTCTAGCCCCAGCAGTTTATGCGTGAAGTGAAGCATTGCAATCTCTCTAGGCCGCTCTTCGTTTTAAGGGGAGAGCCAAGACATTTATCGTAAAAATGAGAACCCTGAGGACTGAAGAAGAGCATACAGGGGAATAAATGTGACGTGAAATGGAAAGGAACAGATGACTCAATTGAATGTTTAATGCTATTTAAGAAGTACTTGCTGAATATGCACACCATATTGGGCGCTATTTAATGTTACACATACCATAATGATAAAAAAAAAAAAATATGCGTGCTCATCACTCTTGTGGATCTTACAGTCTAGTAAATGTGTCAGCAATAGTAATAGCTGGCTCTTGTGTGCTGTGTCACTGTGTGCCAGACTCTAGGCTGTACGTATGTTGGGCCATTTAGCCCTCCTGGTAACCTTATGGTACAAAATGCTTTCATCATTTCCTGTTTCATAAATGGGAAAATTGAGGGACATAGCATCTGGAAAGTTTTCCCAAGCTGAAAGGCATGGGGCCAACGCTTATTCATGTCTTGTTGGTCTAGAATCAATAATCTTAAAATATACACACACATACACACCATTTATAATATATATCTCTATTAGCTATTTATTGCATTTTTAGAATGTAGCCTGGACCTACTGTGATGCTTTTTTTTTTTTTTTTTTGAGATTCCTATAAGAAGAAAATACTCGGGAGTTAGCAGAAGACTCCATAGAACAAAAGTAATGAAAATTTTCTAATTAAGCAGCCAAGCATAAGAATGAACAGGAAACAAAACAATGCCTGTCTCCGCTGTGAAAAATGTGTTTCCTTTCAAATTACATCTGGGGAGGAAGTTCCTCATATTCCAAAAGAAACACATTAAAGAAATACATTACTGTTAAAGCCCTGTGAGCAAACATCCACTATGTGGATGGATGGATTCACAGCAGTTTCTTCTGAGGAAGTTGTCTCTGCCTTATGGTTTTATAAGCATTTGTGTTGGAAGCATTTTTCTGGGGATTCCCTGCCTGTGAGTCCCATGATGCTTTTCATTGAGATTCAAAAGGTTGAAAGCTCCATGTTTCTTTTATTGTATCTCTTCTATCCCGGGTCCTGCTCACACGCTTCAGATTTTCCTCCTGAAATATGTTTGTCTGGCATCTTAACAATATAGAAAACAGAACCATTTGAATGCCTAAGGTCAGTTTTCTAGAGTAGCACCTGCAGTTGTATGACACACCCCATTAAAGGTTTGCACTCTAGCATCACAATAGCTACCTTGGACCTCTAGTTAGTCCTGCCACTCCTTTATAACCTCTTGTACCTCAACATCTTCATCTTTAAAATGAGTGTCTGTCTCTGCTTTCTAGGGCTATTGAAATAATTAGTATATACGAAGTACTTGTCTACTTGAGTTGGTTGATTTTTAGCTATTATCGTCGTCTTTAATCAATTGTGATGGCCTATTTTCCAACTGAGATCAAGCATCTTTTCAACCAGCAAATCTAAGTGTGTTACTTTTTCACAAGTAACTTTAGATAATTTATTTTTAGCAAGAAAACAAAAATACTCCCTGAAAAGACAGAGTAAAATGGGTTTACAATGCATTAACCTTTGGGTTTATAACATTTCTATGTAAAATACTTGCACTAGGAAGGGAAGCTCTGGGGAATTAATTCTTCTCTTGATGCCAGAGTATAGACCATTAGGGACAGCTTTTAAACTTGAAAAAGATAGAAAAGATCTCACCCTTCCCCACTTCCGTATCCATTTGAGGAGCCTTTCTTCAGTAGACTAATGACTTCTGCCTGTGGCCATCTTAATAACTTCTTGCCACCAGACTGTCTCTGGAGCTCTCATCACTTATGTGAAAATTCATCTATGGGACCAGCCATAAAATATCGGGTTGCTTTCGGTGGCTTTTGTTGTTGTTGTTCAGTCAGAGGCATCTTAACTTTATGATCTAGAACGGTCTTCCAGTCTTGTGACTTCTATGCATTTGTCAGAATATTGTTCTTAATTGAAGAGACTAAACTGAAAGGGTCATTAGGAAATTAGATTGATGGCTAGTCAATCAGAAATTTTTAAAACACAAATTTATGATTATTAAATTAATATGTTAATAAATGTTAATATTATTAAATTAATATTATTAAATTTAATATTTATTAAATTAATATTATTAAATTTAATATTTATTAAAACAGAAAGTCTAATAAATATTTAATCTGTGATATGGTGATTATTATACAATGAATAGTATAAAGGTTATGTTGAGATAACTGCATAAAATGATAGTGTAAAATTAGCTCTGATGTCTGTTGATGGCAATGTCAGATGTTCTGCTCCTATTATTTTTGGCTGTGGTGGGTATTTATAATTGAAGGAAAGGCTGTTTCTGTTACAGGTAATTGAGATTAAGGATGTAATTTTATTTTTCCATCCAAGTTCATAGACAATCCTTGAACTCTATTTGAAACCGAAGTAAAGATCTGTTAAAGGACAGACAAACCTTAGTTGGTGATAGCATACAAGTGTGCTGTCTAGTTAGTCACACAAACCAGAATCGCTTGGGGAGGAAACCTCAATTGAGAAAATGCCCCCATTAGATTGCCCTGTGCATTTTCTTGATTGATGATTGATGTGCGAGGGTCCAGCACAGAGTGGAAAGTGCCACCTCTGTCTGGGTGCTCTAAGAAAGCAGACTGAGCAAGCCATTACAAGCCAGTCAATGAGCAGCATTTCCAAATGGCCTGGGCTTCGGCTCCCGCCACTAGGTTACTGCCTTGAGTTCCTGCTTTGACTTCCCTTCGTGACTGACTGGGACTGGGACCTGTAAGCTGAAATAAACCTTTCCTCCCCAAGTCGCTTTAGGTCATGGCGTGTGTTTTTGTTTGTTTTCTTTTTGCCAGCACTCTTTTTCTTTCTCTCTCTTTCGGTTCTCTTTTTATTAGTGGATATTAGTCACATAAAACAATAGGCTTTAATATGACACTTTCACTCATGCACAGTGTATTTTGCTCACCTTCACTGTGTCATCCTCACCCCTTCCCATCCCTTCTTTTTCAACAACAGTCTCTGTTGTCTTTTCATTTCTTTTTCGACCTTCAGTCTATATTCTGCATATGAAAGAAAACACACAGTATCTGTCTCTGTGGGTCCAGCTTATTTTAATTGATATGATGATCACCAGCTCCAGCCATTTCTCTGCAATGACTTCATTATGTCCTTCCTTACAGGCATGGAGTTTTATCATGTCAGTAGAAACCCTAAAACTACTAGAACATGTCTTCAAATATTTTTTATTAATAACTATTGTGTCTTTGTGGATCTCATTCTCTTCAGTCCATTTATCCCATTTAAAATACTATATCAACATTACAGGAAAATAGGGAGAGAAGAATCACCTATATCCATCCACAAATACGTTCTCTGATGGCATTTTAATGTATATATTTACAAGTACCTTATAATTTCCATAATCATACTGTGCATGCAATATTGTATCTTCCTTAAACAGAGTGGCATAAGCATTTTCCACATTGTTCCACATTATAGTTATTAGTTTGAATAACCATGTGACAAATTTTGTCCTTAGCCCTACCCACATGCTGGATACCAGCACAGTTGCAATTATGAACACTGTATTTATACGATTTGCACTCCTTAAATTTTCTGACTCAAAATTCTTTAACCATTGAAAGTCATAATATATGACAGGTTCAGAATTTAACAATCCTGTTTTGATATTCACGATACTCTTCCCTTTCCAAAGAATAAGCAATGTATTTTAGAATACTTTTAGCTTTATAGGAAAATTAGCCTGGGCTGTTTTTAACCACAAAGTACTCAGTGGTAGACTGCTAACGCTTAGCAGGTTCGAGGCTCTGGGTTCATACCCCAGGACAGGGGGGGGAAAGTGAAAGCAACATAGAATATGCACATCTCCTCCACACCTAATTCTGCCTGTTATTGTAGAACAGTGCATTTTTTTTATTTTGAATAGATTCCATACTTTCTCCAGTAGTTTTTTGTTTGTTTGTTTGTTTCTTTTGTTTGTTTGTTTTGTTTTTACCAAATTTCCTTTTTTTTTCTGTCCCAGGATTCTATCCAAGAAATCATTTTATCAGTAGTCATGTGTCTTTAGATTCCTCACAGCCATGGATTTTGATGACCTTGATGATGACTTTCAGAAGTGCTGGTCAGTATTCTAGAGTGTTCTTCAACTAGGGTTTTCCTGGTAGCTTTCTCACGGTTACATGGAAACTATGGATGTGGGGGTAGGTGTGTAAACACCAAAGTAAAGCTCACCTGTCTCACATCAGACCGAAAATATGCACTGCCAACACAACATCCCTTGGTGGAGACGCCCTATGATCAGGTAACAATGCTTGTCAAGTTCCCACTACAAAGTTGCTACTTATCCTCTCTTTCTGGAATGAAGTCACTCTGTGTAAACCGTAATTTCAGGTTGGAGCATTGTGTTTCATCATCTTACATGGTTACACAAATTATTTGCAATTCTCTTGCAAATCAGAGATTTGTCCCTAGAGACCTCCAATGGTAGGTGAGAAAAGTAAAGCTTACACAGAGTAATTATTCCTCAGGCTACATGGCATTCTGTGCTCTTGGGTGTTGTCACTCACTCGCTCTTCTCTACTGAGTTGTGTAGAAAGGTGCTCTTCTCATAAATATACCTGTCTGTGCTTTGATCAGTGAGCACTTCCTAAGATGATAGGGCAATTCAAAGTTGTGTAACAACACTGTTATCTCTACCCACTTTGTTAAGTGGGCATCCTAGCTTCTGTTCTGTTGCTGCAGGAAACACTATGACCAAGTCAACTTATAAAAGGTTGCATTTCACAGCTTAAATAGCCTCTGGGTAGCCAACCCCAGCGTGCCACGTGGGCGATGCAGATAGGTCCACATACATGGAAGCAAGCCAGATCCTCAGCCTTAGCCAAATGTGGAGTTGTTCATGACAGAGAGCACTCACCATCGGGAAGGTGGAAGGCAGAAACCAGCTCCATCTTTAAGGCGCGGCATTACGCAGCTCTCTGCAGTTCCCCCTTTTTGTTTTAGATGAATCAGGCAAGAGTAGAGGTCTGATCTCTGATATTAGAAATAAATTGGGACTTTGTATTGATGTTCATTTAGGTGTCATCCACCCAAAGAGCATCAGACCCGTCTGATACCTTTTTCTCAGAGGCGGGACCTGGGGCATCGACCCACATGCAATCAGACTTCTTCTTCTCTGGGTCCAAAGCGGCTGACCCTGAGTGCAGTGCTTAGCCTCACATCCTGAGCGTAACATTTTAGCTTTTTATGGTAGCCAACCATGTTTGGGGAGACTGTCCTGCTTCGATGGCTGTAAAGGCCTGAATGGTCATGGCTGCATTACGCTGTTGTGAGACTCTAATCTTGCATATACACCACAGGCAAACCAAGGAGACCAACACCAGAAGGCCTGCTAATGCTCCCATGCCCGCCCATTCCTTCAGATGATTCATGGCTGCAGCAATCCATGATGATAATCCTGTGGCTAGTCCTGCGTCCACTCCGGTAGAATTTACCGTGACAATGGCCACAGGGTCAGATGATTGTTCAAGGTTCCTGAATAAACTGCATTGAAAAAAAAAAAGAACCATCAAATAACCATCATATACATAAATATGTATTTTTAACACCTGGATAAATTTAAAGATAATTGGCTATTTTCAATTAGTCTTTGGTTTTAATATTATGAAGATGTACTGTGAATTCAAAACAAATATATAATTATCATACAGTAAAAAAAAAAAAAAGGTTGCATTTAGTTGGATACTTGTTTACAGTTTCAAAGGGTTAGTCGTGACCACCATGGCAGGGAGCATAGTGGCAGGAAGGCAGAACGTGTCACTAGAGCAGTAGCTGAGAGTTCATATCTGATCAGTAGGTTGCATGCAGAGAAAGAAACTGGGCCTAATGTGAGCTTTGAAACCTCAAAGCCTAACACAAGTGACACGTTACCTCCAACAAAGCCACACCTACCCTAAGAAGGCATTTCTAAAACACTAGAAGTCACTGGACTGTGAGGAAAGATGAGATAATGAACAAAAACTGAACTATTCATACCTTAAAAAATGTCTCACTATTCTGCATATCTCAAGTTATGTAGAGAAAAAGTAACTTAGGTATATGTGCCAACGACTGTTGTAGACAGAAGGCAGTAAATCGAGTCCCTTATTCACAAATTATTTTAGCAGAAGGGAGACTGTGTAAGTACATCCTTGACTTTTTGTCACTCAGTATTACTGTGAGAAAAAAAGCAGATCAAAGAGAAAATACTTAAGGGAAGTCAGTTTCAGGAAAAAAATAGTAGATAGTACATCTTTAAAAAAGCAAGAAAAGGCTAATGGAGAAAATAGAAAGCTTGCAATCTCCTGGGAGGTGCTACTCTTTATCCAGGGGAAAAACCACAACAGCTAAGTTGAGTTAAGGAGATAAATTTGGGTAATGAAACCCATGGAGATATAATGAGTTCAGGCATGTAGATCATTGTAGGCAAAGCTTATTGATTTTGTTCTAAACATTATGGATAACCATTTAGAAAAAAATATGACGACTGTTGGTTTATTGCAAATATGCCTGGTCATATTTATGTGGCGGGAAGCCACTAAATAACCAAAGATTGTTGGTTCTTGCATGAGGAAATCATGCCTAACAGACCTCCCAGTACTTAGTCAAGGGCCTAAAACATACCAAAGCTCAATGAATATGTGTTAGTTGCTTAATTGACAATCAGGTGACTACTAGAATACATATTTTCTGTTTCTAGAAATTTTTTTTCCTACAACTGTTCTTCAGCAGAAAAAATTTTCCAACTCTACCTTGATTTAGCCAACAAATATTACACGTCACATATGGTGGTAGGTTCTTGTCAAAGAGGAATTTTAAAAATAGTATAGAATTACAACTATTGGCATTCTTAAGCATTTAAAAGATGCTGTCAACCGTATACAAATTAATAGTTACAGGGCTCTAAGGGTACAGCCCAGTGGAGAGTATACTGAAAGTCCTGAAGAATGGGGTCGGGGGAGAGGAGGACAGTGGGGTAGGCAAAGAGATAGACAGAGATGAGTCATGTTGAATAATGAAAGCAGGATGATCATTCTTTTGGTGTTTGTTTGTTTTTGAGACAGGGTTTCTCTGTGTAGTCTTCTTGGCTGTCTTGGACTCACTTTTTTTTAGACCAGGCTGACCTCGAACTCACATAGGTCAGCCTGCCAATGTCTTACGGCTCAGGATGATAATTCTTTTTTCATTTTTTTTAAGAAAAAAATTAAATTTATTTATTTTTGTTTTATGTGCTTGCGTGTATGTCCATGTGAGGCTGTCAGATCTAGGAGTTACAGACAGTTGTGAACTGCCATTTGGGTGCTGGGAATTGAACCCAAGTCCTCTGGAACAGCAGTCAGTGCTCTTAACTTCTTGAGCCATCTCGTCAACCCAGAGGATGATAAATTTTTTAATTTATTTTTTCTTCACAATTTATTTATTACATATCCTGATTGAAGCCCTCTCCCTCAACTTCCCCAGTCCTACTCTTCCTCTTCCTGTCATCCCGTTCCCCTAGTCTGCTGAAAAGGGGAGTTCTGGACTGTTACCATCTGCCCATAGCTTGTTAAGTCTCATCAGGACTGCTTGGATCCTCTTCCTCTGTTGTCTGAAAAGGCTGCATCATCAGGGGCAGGTTATCAGAGAGCAGTCAACTGAGTTCATGGTAGAGACAACTCCTAATCAGAGATTAAGATTGAGCTGGCAATCAGCCATATCTGAGCAGGGGTCTAGGTCCTCTCTGTGCATGGTCCTCCACTGGTGTATCAGTCTCTGCAGGACCCTCTGGGCTCAGTTCTTTTAGTTTCGCTGGTCTATTGTGGGGTTCCTGACTCCTCCATGTCCCTCTAATCCCACCCCTTTCTTCCTTTGTGCTCTGTCCGAAGTTTGGCCCTGAGTCTCAGCGTCTGCTTCCATCTCCCCTTGGGTGAGTCCTTTCAGAGGACCCTCTCTAGCAGACTCCCATCCTGTTTCCTCTCTTCCTCCGCTTCTGGTGTCTATCCTGTTTGACATTCTGAATAAGATTTAAGCATCCTCCCTAGGGTCCTCCTTAGTGTTTAGCTTCTTTAGGTCTATAGATCGCTGTCCTATATTATATGGCTAATATCCACTTATTAGTGAGTATATACCATGCCTGTCTTTCTGTTTCTGGATTACCTCACTCAGAATGATCTCTTCTAGTTCCATCCATTTGCCTGCAAATTTCATGATTTTCTTGCTTTCAATAGCTGAGCAGTATTCCATTGTGTAGATGTACCATATTTTTTAAGAAGGTAATAGAAAAAATATGAAGATGCCCCTCTTTGGAATGTACTAAAATATCATGTCTTTTTTTCCCTAAGTTTTACCTTTGAGAAGCCGTACTAAGTCTATTACTCACCTGAGCAATGATGGTACAGAAGCTTCCTCCCCCCGTGGGAAAACACTGCTTTAACAATTAAGCTACTCCCAGTAAAGTAGCACTCAGGAGGCAGAGGCAGGCAGATCTCTTAGTTTGAGGCTAGCCTCGTCTACAAAGTGAATACAGGACATTCAAGGATAAACAGTAACCCAGTCTCAAAAAACAAACAAACAACCAAAGACAGAAACTAAGAAAAACAAAAACCAAAATAAAAAAAATTAGGATACAACGTGATAATATGGCACAATTGAGGTATTTGCAAAGTACCAGTAACACATGGAGAAAGTGGCAAATAATGCATGGAGAATTAAAGCAAGAAACATGGGGAAAGAATACAAAGGAGGGAAGGATGGAATGTGAGTAATACCAAACAGAACTTAAACAGAATGTAATTGTTGTAATTTTGAATTAGCATTAATATTCTGTTTACATTGAGGCTTAATAGAAAAATCTGAATAATTTATTAAATTTATAACGACAACTGATTTTAGTTAAAGCTTATTTTTCATGCAGACTATTATTATGTTATCATGTTAAATTTATGTGTTGAAGCTGACAGTTTTCTTGGAAGAAGAATTCCTAGTAAAATCATCCAGCTCGAGCGATGAAAAGACGGGCAGTTGGATATCCACACCTCTCAGTATTTCCTTTTCTGCCGATACGGAGGGTTCACACTGGGCAGTACGCTTACTCTGAAGTCCGACCTCGTGGGTATCACGCACACTTATTTCAGAGAAAGGGAGATGAGAGCATTGCTGTGAGAGGTTTCCCTTTCTTGTCTAGGCGACAGCTAAGGCTCTGTGAAGCCTAGAGCACGTCTGGAGAGGAAGGTGTTTTAGACAGCAAAGCTTAAATCTTTCGATTGCAAAAATAGAATGGATGGCTGATGGGGTTTGTCTTACACTGAACCTATCAGAATTGTCAATTAGTTCTCTCACCCTCTCTGCTTTAAAATAGGTTCACACTCTGAAAGAAAAGACCACTCTAAAATAATTGCTACTAAGCCAAAAGTGACTCATCTAGCATAACATTTGATTACAGGAAGAAATTACAAAGCTGTGGTCTTCGTTATAATCCTGCCTTACATCCTTATAAATGGCAAGGATAAAGACAATCTAGGTGACTTCTGACATTGTTTTATTTGATCATATAAATAAATAAACATTATATAAAGATATTTACTTATATATTTAAATATATGTGTAGTTATATATAGTTTATATATACTATATATTATAATATATAAATACATAAATTTTTATAATTTAATGAATAAATATTTAAAGCAAATAAATGACTATTTCTTGATACCCATTTAGGCAGGTTCTCTTTATGACCAGAATTCAGGATTTTGAATACTAAAGCTTATTTCTCATAGTTTTCATGTTAACTCTGGCAGGCCTGACCCCAGTCATAGAACCATCTGCTCCAGCTTCCTCCCTCCACAGATATGTTCCTCTTCTACAGGATGCAAGGTTCCCATCATATACAAGACACCCCACTTTATACATGCCAGAAGTTTTGACTGAATTGATATTGGGTGTGACCTGGACATAGAAGATTTTTTTAAGCTTATGAATATTTCCAATATGCCACCCAGTGCTGAACTGAGGTCCAGAGCCGTCTTCCATGACCCTTGAGCCAATGGCATTGGCTCATCTGAAAGGTTATCACATGTGCAGAATGGTTAACTCCCCCAGAGAGACCCACATCAGAAACCAGTTTAATAGGCTCTGCGGTGTTTCATAAGCAAAATCAAGAAGCCGCACTCGGCTTCGAGAGTACAGAAGCAGTTAGACTAATGGCCCGCAGGTCACGCTACGGTGACCATAAGCAAATGACTCTGTACACTTCAGGTGCCTCGTCTCCCATATATCCAGTATCAGGGGAAAAAAATAACAGTTATCTCTAGTTGAGGCAATAAGATGATCACCGTAGAATTCCTGTGAGGGTTCAATGGGACACTCACATTAGGCACTTGTACAATGTCTGGCACAGAACAGGGATGAAATAAGCATCATCTATTCTTATTAACCACAGCGCCAGAGAAGTGACTGGCTGAATGAGGAGCAAATAGTGGGTATCTAAACGCTGGAAACAAAAACTCAGACTGGGAAAATAATTCACTCAGATTATATAACCAGTTTATATATAAAAAAAAACAATTAAGCATGCAAATTCCAAAAATATTCTATTCCAAAAATAGAATCTATTCCAAAAATAGACCTCTTCAGATGCCTCAAGCAGGCTGTGAGGTTTTGATATTTGGTGGATGGTTTGTTAAATACCCCTGCGTCTGAGTCTATGTTCTAGATGCTTTGGTGGGTTCATTTTGCCCTGGCTCAGGAAAGCTGCACTGTAAGTGGCCAGATTTACTTGTAGGTTATTAAACAATTTAAGAGAGTCCACAGCCAGCTGGCCAGCACTGTTTACCCTCCAGCTTCTGCCCGTATCTATCATAATTTCAGCCGTGAAGTGTGCTTTCTAAAATCGTAAACTGTTTTATTCTTAGTGTGTGTTTTCTGCACTTATTTCTGGAATGGAATTCAAAGCATAATTTTGTCCAGCAAATTTCCCAGCTATGTGCTAAAACATTAACAGTTTTTGGGAGGAAGGCAGAAGATCCCTGCTCCACATGATCAAAGTGCCTTCGTTAATGGGTGTGCTGATGACTGATTGCACTCTTCTTGGATGATAAGCAGCCATCAAGTGTACCCGCTGAAGACAAAGATACATCTGAAGTCAAATTAAAACCAGCGTCCAGGGCTGTTGCCTTCCAGGGAGTTTTGTCACTGCCTGTAAACTACGCATGCATGAGTCAGCTCAGAAAGGAACATTATAAAGTGAAAGCAACGTGTCAGAAGGTATCTAAAGACTGATACACACACTGTCCTGACATCCAGCCAGCCTCTTCAGACAGCAAACAGGAGTCTCAGGACAAATTTAGTTCTTTCCTTAGCTCAAACACTGATTAGATCCATGTAGAGTGACCCTGCTACACAAATGGTTCTATATGCTACAACGTTCCCCAGGGACAGAACAGCCAAGAGTGGACAGCACGTGCCTCTAATTATTTTTTATTCAGTCACCTAGATTTTAGTTTTCTGATGTCCAAAATGGACCAGGAGTGATTCCTTTAAAAGTACACTAAGTCAGACTTAAGAGTCCAGGTTGAACACCAGCATCAGGTTGAACTTCAGCAAGAAGTTGAACCGTATCCCTAAATTAAATGACCCCGGGGCACCTTAGTGGGAGACAGGAAAGGAAGCAGCCAGGTAGGAACTGATGAAACCAAACTGATAGGTGTGAGCTGGCTCCTTAAAAGCCTAAGCTGTGGTTTGTGCAGATCTCTGTATATGGGGAGAAAATATATCATGGACTGGTGTGTGTGTGTGTGTGTCTGTGTATAGGCAGGTTGGGTGCACGTGTGCATCCATAGACATTCGAATCGATGCCCATAGCACACTCCTTCTAACTGAATCTTCAGTAGCTACAGTGAGCACAGACAAAATGCAGTAAAGTCTTGCTCTCTTGGTTCAAGAGGAAAGATTGTCGCTAAGTGATCAACAGCAAATCACTGTCAGTGGGGAAATTAAAAGCTGACAAGCTTGAACTGCACGCCTGAAGGACCCATCACACACACACACACACGCCAAGTACTGGTGACTTTTAGACACATTTTTTTTTAAATTGGTTACGTGCTCAGCTGTCAAGTTCTAGAATGTCTCCCTTTCCTCTTACTCTTTAAAGAATTCTGAGTTTATTCAGGACAATATATTTGCAGTGAGAATATATGGTTGTGGTGCCCTTCAATTGCCTTGCATTTCAGTTCTTTCAGGTCTTCCTCCTAAGGAAGAATGATCAGTAATGGTGTTTTATATAAACTGCCAAGCTCTATGGATGCTACTGAAACGACTTTGGAATGGTATCCTGGAGACTTAAACTCATTCAGTTGTGGGTGATTTCTTTATAACCCTTTACCCTGATTCTGATACCACCAGAAGTCTTTGTGCCAGACGCTTTCCCAAAACCAGTGAGGTAATACTGTCTACCTTTCAAGACATTCCTTTAGACCAAGGTTAGCAAACAGCAAATGGTTAAGTCCAGTCTTCCACCTGTTTTTATAAATGAAGTTTGCTTGGACCAGTTATGCCCATTTATTTATATTATCTATTGTGACACCTGTGCTACTCAAAAGAGTTAAATAATTGCTACAGAAACCACAGAGCCCATAAAATCAAGCTCATTTACTATCTGACCTTTTCTTGGAAAACTTTAGAAAAAACTGGGATTTTATGAATGCATAACTTTCTTTTAAAAATCTCTAACCAACTCCACTTAAATAGTAAATACCTACAGTGTATAGCTATGTACAGGTTTTAGGGGTTAAATAATTTCTTATTCTGAAATAAAATCAAATCAAAGTGATCTGATAAACCTGGATTAAATATGACAAGGAGCTAGAAAGTCTTGTTGATTTCAAACTTGGTTGACTCAAAAAAATTAAGGGGCCAGGGCCAGGCCCAGGCACCATGGGAAGCAAGCAAGTAGGTTTTGGAGTGGATGGTAGAGAAAGAATACAACAAATGAGCAGTGAAGACTTGAAAGGCGAGGAGAGGCTGAGCAGCCTGTGCGCCATGAATGGGAAATGGCGGATTACGCTGTCCACCCACAGAGCCAGTGACCAACGCCAGTGCCGGCGGGCCTCTGAGAAAACCAACCAGCCACTGTATGAGTAGCTGTGACTTCCAGAGCTGCATCCCAGCAAATGAAGAAGAGCAGGACAGGCGGGATGGAGACCCACAGCTGACCGCACGTGACCTGCTGTTTACCTCTTATCGCTGGCCGATTTCTTCATCTCTCTAGTTGGTTGTGGTGATGGTTCAACCGTGACACTGGACAACTCTATGTTGAATTGCAGTGTTTTTTTCTGTGCTGTGTTTAACCTTGTCCAGGGATGTATTTCCTTTGGATTCTTTGGGTTGGGCAAACATTTAACCACCCTACCTTTCAAAAGAAGATGCCACTGCTGAGGTGGTGTTTGTGGGTGCCACTGCGGTGAACCAGTATGTGAGAGAGATGGGAGAGGAAAAGAAGTGGAATGGCTTGTGCACAGTGAAGAGAAGCAGAAATGGTGACGCAAGATTCAGTGATGAACATCCTGATGTGAGCAGCCTGTACTGCCACCTGAGGCCATGGTGAAGTTTTGGCCCTGCTGCTGCAGAAGACCATATCTGGGCCGTGACCATGCAGTAGCTGGGGGTCTTTGCTGATGTCCACGGCTCATGCTACCACCAAAGGACATGCAGACAGCTCTAGCCTGGGGTGCCCCCTGAGGCCGTGTAAATGTCTGAGGGCTGTGCAGAGCTGGCCCTACCCCTTGCCTGCCGTGGCGCTCAGCCCAGCCCCTCCCCTAGACAGCACCAAGAGCTTACCCTGGTGGCAGAGGTATGGGTGACCTGACCCCACCCCTTGCTTGGGCAGCATGAGAGAACTGGCTCAGAGGGTATGAGAGTGGAAGACCTGGCCTCACACACACACACACACACACACACACACATACACACACACACACACATGCACGCACACCACTAGCTGTAGCACTCAGAGGACAGTAGGGCTGGCCCTCACGGAAGAGGTGCGGGTGAGCCGGGACAGAGAGTGTGAGGTCAGGAGAACTGACCCTGCCCCTCACTGGGTAAGTGCAGGAAATCTGGTCCTGATGGCATGGGCACCGGAGAGCTGTCCAGCCTCTTGCTGGCTGCCACAGACAGGATTGCTGCTCGGCCCCTCTCTGGAGCAAAGGGGAAGAACTGGTCCTGGTGGTGTCAGTGCAGGACAGTTGGGAGGCAAACCAATCTAGTTATCACCCAGGCTCAGATTCAGGGTCTTGAGTTGGTCCCCCCAACTTCTACCCCTTCTTATTTATTCTTTTTAAGATAATTTTCCTATTTCATTTAGTTTCTTCATCCACTTTACATCCTTCCCTCCTCTCCTCCAAGTCCCCACCCTCCCTCCCTTCTCCCCCTTCTCCCTTCTACTCCTCAGAAACAGGAGACACACACACACACACACACACACACACACGCTGACCCATCCCAGAACATCAAGTTGAATCAGGATTAAGTGCATCCTTTTCCGCTGAGGCCAAGCAAGGCAGCCTCAGGGAAAAGTGATGGAAAAACAGGCAACAAAGCCCATGTAGCGATACTCCCCTTACTAGGTAGCCCACATGAAGACTAAGCTGCCCATAATCTAACACCTACCCTTTCTATGCACTGCTAGAGCACATGAAAGGGCTGGTCCTGCAGAACTAAAGCTGAAGGATCTCCATGAGGCAGGGCAACAACAGGATATCTAAGAGGAGTCTAGATGAGGATATTGTATTGAAACTGTGGCGGAAGCCAGAGGCCCCGAAACAGACCAGTGACTCAATGCAATGAACATTTGCAAGTAAAGCTGTTTGAACAAAAGGCCATACTGTGAAACACACCACAGCTTCCATGGTGAGATGGTTTTTGTTTGTTTTGTTTTCTTTTGTTCTGTTTTACTTTGTGAGGGAATTCGCAAGGGTGGATGGTAGGTATGGAGGGTTGAGAAGAAGAATGGAATTGAGATACATGATGTGAAACTCACAAAGAATCGGTAAAAAAGTTTTAAAAGGTCTTTATGATTTCCTTTTTACTTATATTAAAGGATGATAGCCTCACAATAAAAAATTAAAAAGTACGGGGTGCAGTGACTATTTGATTCATCCTTAATAAGCCCCAGATATTAAACGAAATGTGTCTTTTCTGATGGTGTGGCTCATGCCTGTATCAAAGCCCTAGGCATCAGATCCCATTGCCCAGCAAAGCAATATTAAACCATAATGTGGAAGGATGGGCTGAAGCCTTGCTTTCAGTCAAGACATGGGCAGGAATTTGATTTTGTTTAAATAAATTTTCCTCAGGGGTCAAATGAGATTGGGTAAATTTTGTGAGGTATTAAATATAAACCAGGCATGATGGCCCATGCCTGAAGTTTCGGCATGCAAGAGAGGTAGAAGTTCAAGGTCATCCTTGGCTACCAAATGAGTTCAAAGGCCAGCTTGGGATACATAAACCCTATCCCAAAGAGAGAGACATAATGTCCTAGGTCAATGAATGCACTCTCACAATAATTAAATACCTCGAAATTGTAGGTACAATGGAGACTATCTCAGAAGTGAAGAGCCTCACGAGTCTGAGTCTGAAACACTTTCCTTTCTGGACCTTGTCCAATAAAAAATTTCAGGACAGAGTCCATATTTTGTACGACAGCCTGTTAATTGCTTCCAAGAGAATAACAACAAGCTGTCCTTGAAAAGAATGGCTGGCAGGGGTATAGCTCTGGAGACTTGCAGATAGTATTTGCCAAGAAACAAGGTCAGCCTGATACAGTGTCAGACAGGTTATTTATTAGCCTGAATAAGTGAAGTGTACCTAGCAAATTACAAAGCGTGGTGGTCAAGTCAGCTAACAACCGTTGCAGAGACTCCCTTTCGCTTACCTGCATAGACCGTAGGAAACGATTTTAAGTTTTGTGTCTCTATTAAAGGGCCTTTTAAATTTCTGGGGAAAAAAAATACTTTCAAGATTTCATGAACGGTGACCGCTAAGAGAGTACTTCACGAAAGCACTGGCTGGGCACTCAGACAGCTAGCTAAGTTGTAGATTAGAAGCCCTTGTAGAACACGGCAGTGTTCCAAAGTAACTTTTTCAGGGTGCTAAACTCACTAGCTACTCCCTACACCAGGGCAAAGAACACTGAAAAAAAAATCCTGAAACGAAAGTTTAGTTGTTGGCGTTTCTTAATTATTTCTTTCCATAACTGCCCAACACTCTACAAGATTGCCATCTCTCATCCTGTCTTGCGGAGATAACAAACTGAATCCTCTCGCGACGTGCATGAAAACAAAGACGATTGTAACAGTGCTCCTAATTTTTTAATTTCATTGTTTCTAGAGTCAAGGGGAAAGGTGTCCTTTTTCTGTTCTAAAGCTGAAACTTCCAGCTACTCTTTAAATTCGTCTGTCTTTCAAATGTACATCCTTAGGTCTTGGGTCACCCTCAGTCCCATTACTGTGCATTTTTGTTGTGTCTCCTCATCTTCTCCTTTGTCTATGTGCCTGCTGCTCTGTTTCTTCGCTGTTCATTCTCTGTTCTCTCCTGTTAGCCTTCTTCAGTGTAACGGCTGCCTCCTCTATTTTCTCACAGCTGTGAGAAATCCCTATACTATTTCCTCGACTCTCAATGGCCTGATGATACAAAGTTCATGCCTACAGAATACCTACACTTGCTAAAATCAATGACCCCTTTCAGTCTAATGTCTGGTTCCGGTCACACTGCAAACAGGCAATCAGCCTCCCCCCACTCCCCGCCCCGTTCAAGCACACCATACTCCAGCCCTGCCATTACAGCTCCCCTTCACAGTCTATTTTTCTGGCTTCCTTCATCGTCTTCTTCTCTGCTCCCGATGACACAATTTCCCAAAATCCACCACACCTTTGGGCAGCTCTTCTTTAACAGTACATGTTTACTTAAAATATTGCATGGCTGCTCACTTTTGTACTCAGCTCTTATTTTTTGCCATTGCTCACCTGATGGCCACCGAGTAAATGAGAAATAGCATCAACTGTTTTTAACACTACTCCATAAAGAAGAGGGATCAAGTTTTATGTACTTTATTGTGTGTTGTGCTTTTCTGATCATTGGTTATTTTTAATATTCCACTGGAACACTGAATACAAATCATGTATTTAATCATGATAAACATGCTATCTTTCTTTACTGGAATGCAGTTCATGGCATTTTGATACTAAAGGTATATCCTGCTAATGCTCCCATGCCTGCCCATTCCTTCAGATGATTCATGGCTGCAGCAATCCATGATGATAATCCTGTGCCTAGTCCTGCGTCCACTCTGGTAGAATTTGCCGTAACAATGGCCACTCTCAGCTGCTCCATCATAGTATCGAATTCTTCAGTCCAATTACCTAAAATATAGTTAGACAATTGTTTAGACAGATTTGCAGCACGGGAAAAATTCTCATATTGTATGCTAGTGACACAAAGTCCAGCATACTTCCATTGACAGCCAAGTTGAACGATTTGCCATAGGGTATCAATTTGCTCCTGCAGGAGGTCAATCCTCTGATTGAACACCATCAAGTCTCCTTTTAGTTGAGCATTAATTCCTTTTTGTACATCTAAAGCATGAGCTACATTGGCTAAAAGATTATTTAGGGTCTGAGCAGTCTGCATAGTATGACTCATGACAAATGCCGCAGTGGTAGCTCCAACAGCCGCCAATGAGATGGCAATAACAGTGGCGGCTGTAATTCCAAGATCCCTTTTCTGTCTAAAGAGAGTCATAGCGTGAGGGGCATCAACGGGCACAGGCACCCACCGAGGCATGCGAGTAACCAGGGCATACCTAAATTCACTAGCATGCCGGCATTGGGCAAAAAAGCAAGTATCATTACCACAATTACTTGGCTCTATCTCAGCGTAATGCAGCCATGATCATTCAGGCCTTTACAGCCATTGAAGCAGGACATTCTCCCCAAGCATGGTTGGCTACCATAAAAAGCTAAAATGTTAAGCTCAGGATTCGAGGCTAAGCACTGCATTCAGGGTCAGCCGCTTTCGACCCAGAGAAGAGCATGTCTGATTGCATGCGGGTTGATGCCCCAGGTCCCGCCTCTGAGAAAAAGGTATCAGACGGGTCTGATGCTCTTTGGGTGGATGACACCTAAATGAACATTGTTACAAAGTCCCAATTTATTTCTAATATCAGAGATCAGACCTCTACTCTTGCCTGATGCGTCTAAAACAAAAAGGGGGAACTGTAGAGAGGTGCGTAATGCTATGCCTTAAAGATGGAGCTGGTTTCCGCCTTCCACCTTCCCGATGGTGAGTGCTCTCTGTCACGAACAACTCCACATTTGGCTAAGGCTGAGGATCTGGCTTGCTTCCGTGTATATGGACCTATCTGCATTGCCCACGAGGCACGCTGGGGTTGGCTACCCAGAGGCTATTTAAGCCGTGGGCTGGCTTTTCCCAGGGTCAGAAGATTGTTCAAGGTTCCTGAATAAACTGCATTGAGAAGAACAACAACAACAAAAAAAGATCAGAAAGAAGGAGAGGAGGACCTCCCCTATCAGTGGACTTGGGGAGAGGCATGCATGCAGAGAGGGGGGGAGGGGGGACCGGGAGGGGAGGAGGGAGGGGCTTATGGGGGGATACAAAAGGAATAAAGTGTAATTAATAAAAGTTATATAAAAAAAATTTAAAAAAACCATTCAATTAAAAAAAAAGGTATATCCTGATGATCTTTATATATTCTGGTCTTTACCAAAGCACATGGTAGGGAACCCATTCATTTTGTTTGAATAGTTAAAAGTATTTTATTTGTAAAAATACATCACTATAGTATGAGGTACACTGGTTGGCTCACAGTGATTATAAACTCTGGTTGGTAATTAAGTTATTAAAGTTGAGAAAAATCAATAAAGATATTATTTTTAAAAATTATCTTTAATGTGAAATCCATAGAAAAATAACAAAATAAATTGGCGCTGAGCCCATAAGACCAGTATGCCTACAGTAATGACTTCAAACCTTGTATCTCTGTTGCCTCCCTCCCTCCTTGTTGGCAAGTTCCCTCCGTTTTCCATTAAAATTTACCAAGCATGTAGCATAATTTATCTAGTATGCTCCTGCCATGAGATTGTATGCACACCAGTGATGTAACCATCCCCATACACAATGAAGCTAACATTGTAAGTAATTGTAATATTGTGAGTAATCTTAGCTTTCTAGTTATTCAAAATAAAGATGCCATTGTATTTCATACACATAGAGTATAAAAGACTTATGAGAACTCCATTTATTTTGGCATATATTACTTTCCTTGACTATTAATAAGCCACCATTTAAAAGAAATCATTTAAAATACTGTTAGTGCATCTTTCCTATTTTAAAAAATTTAAAAGCAATAAGAAATTTTGGACGGAACAAAGAATTTTATTTCAGTACAAGCAATACTTCAACTTTAAAAAATAAACAACAACTTGTGCTTCTTAGCTCGAATTTTTCATTGGAATCTAAGTAAAAACATTGTCAGAATTAAGATGCTATTTGCATGTTTAGTAGGTGAACACTTTTAAAACTTCATTCTAACCCAAGGGAAGAATGAAAGTAGGCAGAAATTAAATAAAGATATTTAATAGAAGAAATTATTTGGCATAGCTCCTAATTCTTATCTCTTCCAAGCTAAATCTGAATTTCAGTTAATGCTTTTCCCAATATCCTGACTCAAGCATTTTACATTATTGAAGGATTGATGAGTAGATATTTATGATCTCTTGCCTCTATTTTTATATTGTTCATTGGCTAAGTCCTGAGATCTCTTGCTTTCTTGGACCTTAGTAATTAGAGGATGTGAAATATCAGTTCATGCTTAGTCTGCTTCATGAACAGGAATCAAAATGAAAATTAGCAACAATCGCATGCCCTCCACAATCATTGATTACTATCTACATGGAAAAGTTAGTATGTCCATGCAATCAAAATTAAAAATGGATTTAAAATGTTACATGTATTTACTAAAATGTTACATGTGTTCTAGAGCTAACAGAATGGATCCTTTTATATAGCTGTCCAGTAGACTAATTGGCCTGTCTACAATTATGCCTATTGAAATTAAGATTATTCATCAATTAGTAATATCAATAGTTAATTGCTCATTGTTACCAATAAGTGGTGATATGCAATTCTAATGGGTTTGCACTTTCACGTTCATGGCCAGAGAAGTTTCCAAAGCTTAAGAATCTCTTAAAATACCTTTAGATATTTTTTCTTAATCTTTGTATTTACTAGATTGCTATGATCTGCAAGCTTTTCTTCAGTGGGTTTCTTTGGTACTTATGACATTTCTTTTCATTCCATTCTAATTTCCTTGCCTTATTGACTAATATATTCAACCTTGGCAATTCTGTTACTAAGTGAATTTTTTTTATATGACTGCAACTTAGGACAAAATAAACAAGATTGTTGTGCCATGATAATCAGGTATTTTTACATTAAAGTAAAACACTATACAGGTCAGGTAGTCAAATAGGTAAAATTGGATGAATGAAATTCTGAGCATGTAACTGAACCATGTATTTGTAACTATATATTTGATTAAAGGCCAAATAAATTGGTTATATGAATCTGAAAACACTGTAAGTGTAACTAGACATCCACATGGTTAGAGAGAAACATAGAGATGTAGCAGGTGACCGTTCTGTTGCCATGGACCTTCGGCTCTCTAAGCCACGTGTGTTCTCCAGGAAGTTATTTTGAGAATTGAAATGAGATCATGCCTCTATCGTGATGAATTGGTGTCACTCAATACACAATAGTGGCTATCATTATTAGCCAGAAATCACTGCTTCCTGAGCTCCAACAGTGTATTCAATCAGCAGGAAAAGAGTAACAGACTTTGTTGTGTTAGCCAGACCCAACAACATCCAATGGCTTTCTAAAATTTTCATTTTTCTATTGATTAATCTTTTACCACACATTTGCGATTGTTGCATTTTACCATGACTTGCAGGAACTTGATAGAGAGTGCTAGTGATATAATTACTTGAGCAATATTTAAGTTTAAAAAAAAAGAATCCTTTTTATTGTTTCTGATTCTCCTGCAACTATGTTTTGCGTTTGGAATACGAACTTTATTGTAACCCATAAATGGTGGTTTTAGTGTACGAACAAATGGATCTGCTTTACAAGTATACAGATGGATGTTCAAAACTGCTAGGTAGAGGAACGGGGCATCTTACACTTTCCACTGATAAGTTTCTAACTTAATCAGTTCAACAGGATACAGTCATTGTAACATTGGAAACAGCGAGTGGTTGGATTGTTTTTCTCTATGCCATTTGTTGTGTCGGAGAATAAAACAAAAATGGTTTATGTTTTCCTGAAATTCCTAAACTAAGAGCATTGTTTGTTTCATAAAAATCTGTGTGTAGTATCTCACAGAGGAGGAATGAAGTACACACCCCTTGAGAAAGTCACATATGTCCAGTAATAGACGTTGCTAAAATGTTTTTCCCTTTCTCTCTCCATCAATCTGAGAGAAAATAATTATCCTTCTCCAGATTCCAAAAATCTCAGTGAAGACCAGATTTTCTTCATTTTGCCATATGTTTGAGGAATTCTTTGAATTGGCAGGTCTTGTTGTCCGTGGCCCATTCAGCAGGCTGCCTCCTTGATACTCAGATACAATACTGCTCTTTCAGAATCTTAAATAGGAAATCAAAGGGCTCAGTGACAGTCCGTCCGTGAAGATTCACATCTTCTGTCTCCCTATGAAGTGAGAAGGGCTATCTCATCAAATCTCAGACCAGCATGTGTGCAGAATACAGTCATGTGAGCAGTGTGTGTGTGTGTGTGTGTGTGTGTGTGTGTGTGTGTGTGTTTGTAGGATATAGTCAAATTCTTAACATGATGATTTGTTCTTTCTGCAAGTCATTTGGCAATTTAATGCTGCACCACTTCTAAAATCCATATGGGAAATAATATTTCTGGCAGCCCTCATTCTGCACGGCAGCAGGGGCCCTGTAATTTCTCAAAAAAAAAAAAAAATGAAGGAAGAAATAGATCGACATAAAGAGGTGTGCTACACTGCCAGGTAAGGGTTGTTACCTGGCCCCCAATGGAGGCCCTAGTCAGAGCGCATTCGGGAGATGTGGCATAGGAGGATGGAAATGAAGGCAGAAGAGCACTGACCCAGCAGCTGTACCAGAAGAGATCCTTCCTCCAAGGCTGGGGACTCAGAGTCCGCACCCAGCTCCATTAGAGCAAACAGTACATTTCTCAAAAGCAATTCAAGCAAAGCGCTTGACAGACTGTTGTCTGAAGTCTGAAAATAGAACTTTTCCCTTCCTTCTTTCATATCGATTTCACAGTGTCAAAAACTAAATCCTTTTTCCCCGGGACCAAAGTACTGCTCTGCAGGCCTTAAAAATGTGGGTAGGCCAGGCAGCAAACACAAAACACACAATTACAAAAACACAAGACCATTTGGCAGGAGGCAGCAGTGTGAAATGAAATGGATGCCGCCATCCCTTTGATCTTTGTAGTCCTTGCTCAGTCAAAGGGGCACGCAACTGACAATTGCAGGTAAAATACAATAAACTGTTGGACACGTGCCCACAGACAGCCTGCAGGTCCACCCCAGCCAACTACGTCATCACTGGGGAGGAGGGGAGTGCGGAGAGGGAGCGGCAGCTTCTAGCTACTTGATACACTGGCTTAGACTAAGATGAGACGATAATGAAAAGTTGCACCAGGCCCTAAAAGCTACGACTATTTCAGAAATTATAAGGAGTCGGCAAGATGGCTCAGTGGGTACAGGCACTAGCCATTAACTCTAACACCTTAGTCTAATCCTCAAGACCTACCTAGAAGGAGAGAACAACTCTTCCAAGTTGTCCTCTGATACACACACACACACACACACAACACACACACACAACCATGCACGCACTCACGTGCACGCACGCACGCACCCACAGATACACAGGTGAATGAAGAAAGAGCTGTTAATCATGCCTGTTCAGCAACGTGGTTACTTCTGTTTGAAGCTTGACTCGCTGTGGTTGCGGATGGGCCCGGATGTGTATAGACAAAGCACAGTAGCACTTGTGGAGAGTGTAGGAAACATTTAACACGCTCTCAGAAACTCCGGAGTTTTGAGATCGTTTCAAAGGTCGTTTGTTTCGCGTTTTATGCAGTTCCTCCAATAACATATTTGTCACTTTGTGGTTTGAAATGCATTACATTCTTTTAGAGAAATGACAGATTTACCCACCATTTATGCTTTTGAATTCCCAAAGTGGGCAGATTATTTCAAAAGCCTCTGCTTTGGGGAGCTTTGCAATAATATATTTTTTAAAAAGCAAAAAATGACTCTGCTTTTTGTTGCTTTGCCTATACTTTTTATTTGCAATATTGTTTCATGCCAGATCAGCAGATAATCAGTGCTTTAGATTCCCTAAGAATGTGTTTTCTCTTTTCCTTTCAAGAAAATAAAGTGCCAGGATTTAAATACATCACACCACTCAACGCCAAGCACAAAGGGAATGTAAATAGATCACTGGACTAATGCACAGCTGTCAGAGAGTGATTGTTGCCTGTGTGCTAATCAAACATAAAGCTTCATAAGGCGAGCTTTTAATTAGACATCTGCACCAGGTCACAGAGTCAAAATGGTAAAAATGTGATTAAGAAGCCCTTCACGCGTTTGAGAGTGGCTATTCTATCATCTTATGGATAGGCTTTTAAACCGGGTGTTCTCTGCCTACAGATAACATACTAGATGCTTTTGTAGAAAGTATGAGTAAGTTTCCAGAGGCCTGTCCTTTAGCTGCCCCATGGCACCACTGAAATCACCCAACGTCACGTACATTCTTATCAGACACAGCACCTTAGAAAGCTGCACCTCAGAAACTACCTCTTCTAACTTTTACATACATGCGCATATATGTGATATATGATGTATCGTGACAGTTGCACAGTGTTGTAATATGCACTCCCCTGTCACTCTCCAGCCTCAGCATCCCCTAAGCCCTCTTCCGAACAATGTATTGTAGATGACTGCCAAAAATGGACGAGGCTACTGCAATGGATTTCCCTGTTCGCAATTATCTGCTTCACTGCGTCCGTCCATTAACTTAGCCAATCAAAACAACACAGCAGTTCATATCTCAGTTTTCACATTCAAGAGCTGAAGATATTTTACCCAGAAGCCTGGCAGATAATAATTTGAAAAATATTCTTAAGTCAAAATATGGCCTAGACTGCTTGAAATTCTTAACACTCATACCGAAGTCCTGCTTTTGGTACCTGAATCTAACCTAATTATCAGTGTGAATTCATAAGTTGCTTAACCTCTCCCAGGCTCAATCTCTGTGTATAAGGTAAAGAGTAGGTCAGGTGAAGGTTGTAAATGCTAGATGTATACTAAGAATGTTAAAACACAGTCACTGACTAGAGGCACCCCGTGTGTGCTTCAGCAGTTGAAGAGTGTGCCATTAGGAGTAAACTAATACGAGGTCGTTATAAAGTGGTCTGAAGCTGGCCTGAACCTGAAGCCGGCCTCAGAGACGGCTCTCAGTTTGTTGGTAGGGAAAAAAAATAAGAATAAGACCAAATTTGGGGAAAGAAAGCACAGAGACTGAAGACAAAATGGCACGTGTTTGGCCAACTCAAAGTCTAGGCTAACCACAGCAAAGAGCACGTGGTAAGAGGCAAGAGATGCTGAGACTATGCACCAAGCGCCTCTGATATGGTCCTGGAGAGTCTGTACTGGACTAAACACCAGGCGCTGGTGGACAGCAAGTAGAAAGCATACTGAGCTTGCAGGGTGTTGATGAGTTCCAAGGAACGCTTCACAAGCAGTATCCGGTGCTCTAAAGCTTCTGGCAATAACACCTACCGTGTGCAGTTTTTCACAGCTCACAACTCCTGAGACAATCCTGACCAAAGAATCAAGAAGTGTTAGAACGGTCCCATCTACTCCCTGGAAGTCAAATTGAAGTGCGATTAACAGAGCCTAGGATCCAATAAGATAATGTGGTTTTCTTTTTCTTCTCCACCCCGGTTTATTACTGTGACACCAGAAAGCAGAGCTAGGGACTCCTGTAATAGACGGCAAAGGCGGTAGGAGTGAGGGAAGGAAAGAAGGAAAGATGGATAAATGAAAGGAAAAAAAAGAAGGAGGGAGGGAAGGAAGGAAGGAAGGAAGGAAGGAAGGAAGGAAGGAAGGAAGAAGGAAAGAAAGGAAGAAAGAAAACTTAAGAAAAATCAAGAGCTTTAAGGAAGAAAAAGCAGAACTTAAGAATAATCCAAGAGCTTGAGTCACAGGCTTCTGTCTTAGAATTTCAGTGAAGAAAATGCTGTAGGGATTTTCTGATCTGATGCTCTGTTTACAGCACAATGCCTGGCTCTTGGTAGCAAATAAACACATGCAAACCTTTGCTGAATAAATAAACCAGAAAGAGTTACTAGTTACTGTCATACCTGCATAAAAATCAAAACCTTCTGATTTCCAAGCAATTACATTTTTCATTGTGCCACACTTGGCCTCAGTACCTACTGCCCTTTTCCTCCTACAGGTTTGCCTTGCCCAGCCTTAATGTAAAGGTTTGTCCCTGATCTTACAGTATCTTGTTGTGTCGTGTTCAAATGATGTCCCTAGGAGGCCTGCTCCTTCATGGAGGGAGGTGGGTGTGGGGAGTGAATCTGAGGGAGAGTGGAGGTGCAGGGGAGAAGCAGAGGAAGGAAATCAGCAGTTGTGTTGGGATATATTGTATGAGAGAAGAATAAATACAAATTCTTAAAAACATTATTAAAACATTGTATTTTGATGTTAAAGTTTGTTTCATGTTATTTTAATTGGCAATGTCATTTATAATATTTTATATTAGAATAATACCTTTATGCTCCCATAACCCAAGCACTCATTTTTATACTTCTATCCAAATTGATTGACATGTACAATAATGCTATCTCAAAGATACATCAACAGAACCACGGCAAGTTTTACTGCCAAGACGGAATTCTCCTCAGACTGAAGTCTAATTTTGTAACTTTCATTTTAAAGAGACCATGTGGGAATTAAAAAAAAAAAAAAAAACCTGTTTCAAATCATTTCAAAAGAATGATGCTCTTGTCTTTGTAAGAATAGAAATAGAGAAATTTTTAGCAAAAGAAATTAGATTTAGGTATAAAGAAAAATTCTTGAGCAACAAGAGGCATAGAAGAACCCTTTTAACAAATTCATCAGAGAACATTAGGAAAAAATAGCGTTTTACCAGTTTACTTTCTTGAGTGTTAAGTCCTGGCCTTTCCCACTTTGGAACAGACATGAGAGTGTGCCAAGGTGCTCAGCTGCGGATGATGGATGTTCCACCCGCTGCTACAACTACAGGTCATGTGTGTATTCTCCACCTGAGCCTTTGCCCCCACCACAGTGCACTTACATTCCCGAAGGAAAAGACTCTTCTTAAATGTTTATGGCAACATTGACAAAGAATTGAATAGCATACCCCCAAAATTATGTTAAGATGTGCCAGGTATTTGTAACCATTGCAAAACACAGTGAAAAGGGATACAGAGCATAATAAAATTCTATGTCGTAATCACATTTACTACTATTAAAATTAACACAAGCTCCAGAAAATAAACTTTAAGAAGTCCTATTGGCTAAGAGGAAGAATTACCTTGTTTCATATAAACTGTATTCATTGGTATGATAGATAGAGTTGATGAAATTTTTTCTTTTATAAAAAAATCTCTGACTTGATAAAAAGGAACTTAGAAACACTAATAAGAAGGTATTAAGTTCAGTTATTGTGATATCATGTCCAGTTTTCCTCTAACTATTCCTATCCTGTATTCAATGAGAATCCACCTAATATGTAAAGAAATTCCAGTATAGTCTGATACAATATTCTGTATATTGCACAGAAAGCTTGGAAGAGGCAGAACACCAGTGAAGCAACTAAATCTGAGGTTTGCAGATCACAAGCAGATGGTAACAGTGATCTCATTGGAAACAGTACAATTTATCTTTGAAGAGGTAGGAAAAAAGATGAGTAAGTTGAGATAAATTTATCCATTCAATGAGAGGGTAGAGGACTCGGAGGAGATTTCACCTGAATGGTGAACTTCAAGGTAGGAGCTGTGAGCAGTGGTGATGCCAGCTTGCCAAGGTGGTGATCTGTTGGGTGGAGAAGTAAAAAGTAAGGTCATGATACTGCAGGTAGAGTGCAAAACAGTAGGTGTTGTAGCTGCCAAGTAGTTTTAACTTACTAGGGCAGACTGTAAGAAGAGAGGTGATTAAGAAGTCACTCATTCTAGTCTGGTCCAAGGAGATAGTTAAGGAAAGCAGATGAGACACAGAAAAGGAAGATTCTTTAGTTCACAGTGACTCAAAGAATGTGGGAGTGGAGGGACTTAGCATAAAAATAACTTTAATTTAAATAATGCTTTGTCAAGAGTGTTCTCCTTTTTTTTCCCCAAAATGATGAGATGTACAGGAGATATCCAGTGCTATATATTTATCTCCTTGACTAAGAAAGAACCAAATTACTTTAGAACATTTTTGTCATATATAACAATAGCTTTAAACCTCCTTGTTCTGCCAACTTTACTCTCCCTTACCTGTACACGAAAACCCCGTGGTCAGCTTATCAGGACTTCCTGAGACCACAGCGGTAGGGCTCACGCACTCGTTCATCACATTGATCTGACCTTAAGTCAATATACCTAGAACTGGCTGTCTCGAATAGGGCTGTAATTGAATGGCTAATCGAGGAATCGATGTAACTGTCCAAGCAATGAAAAGATATGCTTAGCTCTCCAAAAAAATACATCCGTATATATGTATAGAGAATCTTCTCTTGGTAAAAGCACTTTCACAGCAAGATCTCACTTTCGCAGTAGACCTGAAAAGGAAGAAACAAAGGTGGTGTTTTAATTTCTGGCTTATGGAAGAGGAAACCGAGAGATGCTGAGATCAAGTGACCCCTTCACAACTCTTCCTCTTAAAGAATCAAACAGGCTGTGTCTAGAGCTAGTGTCCCTGTCTGTGCTCTTCAATGCAGTCTATCTCAGAATATGACTTGGAACACTGTGAGATGACACATTCCAGGTGGCTCATATTTTGCTTCACAACATGTAAATGACATGCATACAGCACAGTCTATAAATAACCTGTCTCGACCATTTCCACCTAAACAAGCACGTGTTTGCATATATCACCATCTACAGCAGTTTTTGACATGTCGCATTATCTAGGCATTTATATAGCTTATAAAGTGGGCAACTGAATGTTGTCAAGGAGTTAGATTGTTTTGCAACAATTGAGCTCTCATATGTTTTTCCCCAATAAAAAAAATAGTGCAATATTCTTATCAGTTGCTTGTTTGATGATTTGAAAAATCTATGGAGTAGATACCATACATAACTATTTAAAGGCAGTATTGCTAAGAACCACAAATTGTTCTTATTTCTTATACTAAATAACAAAAAGAGATAATATTAATTACCACACAAGTGCTCTTTAAACCTGAAGAGAACTAATTCTTTTTTTCTTAGAGAAGACCAGAAGAGCAGAGAGAAAGATGAAGAGCCTTGGGACTGAGGGTTGTCAATTGTGATTAAAGTTAGTGACAACCTTAGAGTAAAGTGGCATCTGTCACCTTCCTGCCTTTTACTTGGACACTCAGAATCAATCAGTTCTACAATCATTTGCTTATGACTGAGGTGGGAATATCTTAACTGGGCCACCCTAGTTTTACAGAAGGATACTGTCAAGGACGAATGGTAAGTAGAGGAATAGCAACCATCTCTGCATAAAATTGTGCAGCTCACAGGCCTTCTCACCTGTATTATCTCAATATTAGTTATTTCCCAGATATTCATAAATTAGTATTATGTTTTTTCATAATTTTAGGGAATCTGATCACATCCTTCTACTAAGTCAAATTCCTAGTAAATGACAGGACTAGAACTCAGCCTTCTGCCTCATTGTCCCAAGTTATCACCCTGTGCCAGGTACCCTTAAAATTTTTGGAGATAGATAGATAGATAGATAGATAGATAGATAGATAGATAGATAGATAGATGGAAGGATAGATGGAAGGATAGATGGAAGGATAGATGGATAGCTAGATAGATGCATGATGAATGATGAGTAGGTGGCTTATAGATGAATGATGAATGGATGATTGGTGGGTGATAGGTGGATGGGTGAATAGATGGATGGTGGATGATGGATGGGTGGATGAACATGAATGGATGCATGATGGTTGAATGATGATTGGATGATAAATGGATGATGGATAGGTGGATGGGTGGATGGATGGATGGATGGATGGATGGATGGATGGATGGATAGATGGATGGGTGGGTGGATGGTGAATGGAGAGGGAAATGAGATGTACCAAAGAACAAACCTATATAAGATGCTTGTCTGCCCTAGCAATTTGGGGAATGCCAATTAAAATCATGATTTCACCAGTCAGATTTTTAAAAATGAAAGCCAGGAATACCAAGTATTGTGTCAGAAGAAAAGCAGTGACAGTTCCAACACACTGCCAGTAACAATTTGAGTCAACATGACCTATTTTATTGGCCATTTGTTGTTCACTGATAAAACTGAAGGTGGATCTAGTTTATACCCAGCCATTCCATATCAAGGTAGACAGCCCAGAAAAGTCCCTGTCACAGGAACGACGAAAGAAGTTTGCAACAGAGCAGTCTTTGAAGCAGCCAGACACTTGTAATGAGATAATAGGTAGACTGATAAATAATAATAGCCATCCAAAAGGTACAGTAAAAGTTAACAAACTAGAAGTACCTGCATCAAAATTCATGACTACCACAAGTACATTCAAAGGAAATCACAGAACATTGAAATTTATCTCATTTACAAAAAGTTAAAAATATACAAAACATTTTAAGGATGATCATTATTCCATAACTCTGAATACTATTCAGAGATAGTGCTTCCTATGTATGACATAAAATATAAAAAACTTCCAATTTTCAAGCCTCATGTGCAAGACAGTAGCTTCTTTTAGAAAGGGGAGTAAGTGAGTTTGACTAGGAAAATAGGTGCCTTGGAGGTTTCTGGACAGTGTTGCACAGGCATCTTTTTCCCTTCAACCTTTCATAAGTAAAATGTATTATAATTACACTTAAGAATAGAAGAGGCAGCTACTTCAGATGTAACACAGTGGTGGAGCATTCATCCAGCATGTGAGAAACCCTCAACCTGATGCTCAGCACCAAACAGAGATTGGGATAGAGAAGGGGAGAGAAGGAGAAAAAAATGGTCTATCCGACTCCGGCATTTTTCTAGGACTCTGGTGCAACGGTATCCCCAACTGTTCCCCTCAAGAAAGTAATCCTAAGCAGGGAAGGAAGAGGGTCTCTAATTTTCCAAGTATGGGTTCACATCAGCACACATCAGCGTCCAGTCTGACACTGTCACGTAGGCTGTGGTTCTTCCTAGAAGGAAGCCTGCCTGGATCCCTCAGTGATATCTGTTGAGCCTTTCTGTCTATTTCTTTAGAACTTTTAGCTGCCTCACACAGTTAGGAAAAGCGGCTGAGAATCAAACCAATGATGTTGAGGGCGTAATTTTTTGGTGTTTATAGATGGTATCTCAGAGAAAAATCTCTGGTACTAGCACTACCCAGTTCAAAACTGCAGTACTAAATAAATAACATGTCTTTTCCCCTCACATACTCCCCAGCTTCATCATGCACAATTTTAATTTGCAAGTTCAATTTTCAAGTATTACGGCTTGTGAGGATAAAAATATCAATCTATGATAGAACCAGTCTCCAAAAATAAAGTTGTTATTCATACATAATTTAAGGAATTTCAAAACCACTATCTCAAACAATTGGATCTTCTTCATTTAACAGAGAAATAATTTTGATGATTATTTTTATAATGAATAATTTGTACCTGTAGCATTTCTAAGTTCATAAACCTTCTAGCCAGGAGACTTCCACAACCCTGTGATAATTCACCTGGAAAAGAGAACAAATGCCATTACTAAAATAATTTTCCCGGGATCAGAGGATGATGAGTTCACGGCAGCTTCCTCTTTGACTGCCAGGGTCTGGAGTCTTCATCCACAGTTACTGCGCTCTTACCAATCCAAACACTGTGCCAAGCCCTGTTTCTCCATCCCATTTCATTCTCATAGCTCCTTTGCAAACCTTCAAATACCAGGGCTTTCTTTTTCATCCAAAATTTATGGCCATCATTTCTCAACGGTTTGAACATTCTTTGATCTCAGCTGCACTAAAATGAAAAGAAAAAAAGAAAAAAACCAGAACCTATGTTTCTTCAAAATACAAATACTTCCAAGTTTTTTTGTTTTGTTTTGTTTTGTTTTGTTTTTTGTTTTTGTTCTTGTTTTTTAGGTTTGGGTTTTTTTTTTTTTCTAAGAGTTGTTTCCAGGCTTCAGGAATGACCAAGTAGCACTTTTTTCAGCATTTGACCATCCTGCTTGTTGGCAGACCTTTTGTAACCTTGAGTCACCTACGGAGAGCTGGAGTATTATTGTAATTGATTTCTCACTGTTTGCTGAGAAGCAGAGAACTTTCGGTGTTCTCATAAATAATTCCACTTCTCTATGTCAATGTTAATTGAACTTACCTCATGTTGTCAATCTCTCCTTTTTCCTTGCAGGTGATGTCATTGTCTATATTAACGAAGTTTGTGTCCTTGGGCACACTCATGCAGATGTTGTCAAACTGTTCCAGTCTGTTCCTATTGGTCAGAGTGTCAACTTGGTGTTGTGTCGTGGCTACCCCTTGCCCTTTGACCCTGAAGATCCTGCTAACAGCCTGGTGCCACCCCTTGCAATAATGGAGAGGCCACCTCCAGTGATGGTCAATGGAAGACATAACTATGAAACCTATTTGGAATACATTTCTCGGACCTCACAGTCAGTCCCAGATATCACAGACCGGCCACCTCATTCTTTGCACTCCATGCCAGCTGACGGTCAGCTAGATGGCACGTATCCACCACCCGTCCATGATGACAATGTGTCTATGGCTTCGTCTGGAGCCACCCAAGCTGAACTTATGACCTTAACCATTGTGAAAGGTGCCCAGGGATTTGGCTTCACTATTGCTGACAGTCCCACGGGACAGCGGGTGAAACAGATACTTGACATTCAGGGATGCCCTGGGCTGTGTGAAGGAGACCTCATTGTTGAGATCAACCAGCAGAATGTACAGAACCTGAGCCATACGGAAGTAGTGGATATACTGAAGGACTGCCCCGTCGGAAGTGAGACGTCTTTAATCATCCATCGAGGAGGTAAGACAGACATACATGTGGCAGTACAATGGATGGGTAGGTTAGAAGAATTTCTTTATACTAATATTGTTCAAAGGAAGGTTTCTGTAGGTTGGCATCAAATCATGCCTTTTTAAAAGTTATATAAAAAACAGGCAGAGAGACAAATGTGGATTTAGGATCCAGGTTCCTGAACTTTTGCAATGTATCTGTACCTGACTTAGAGCAATGTGGATTTAGAGGGTAAAAAAAGAGACCCACACCTATGGATATGTTGTCTTTTGTCACAAAGGGCGGCTATGCAGAACTCAGCCCATGCCTGTTGATTTACCAAGAAACCTGCTTTTCTAAAGGAAGCAATACTAGAAATTGTAGGGGGGCTGCTGCAGGCCAGCAGTGGGGAGACCAGCCAACTCCCCCAAATGCAAGTGTTCTGATAATCCTTGTAAGGACCACTGGGAGCTGGATTCCAATAAGCTAAAATAAGCGTGAGTAGGAATGTTCCACTATTATGGGACCCAAGTATCCGCCACTATGTAATAATGTCGGCCACGAACCTGGGAGAAAGCGACGGGACCAGGTCAGGACCGGGACCTCTAAGAAGAGCGTGGAACACAATTTAAGGGAGGGTTGGAGCTTTGGGTCCTCATTGCTCTTTTCTCTCGCTTTTGTAGAAAATTACTGAGGCAATGCTAGGGGCCATGCCTTACTCTCTGTTTGTGTGAAGGACGAGTTGCAGACCGACACCTGATTTCCCTCTGTAGCAGGTGATAGGACTTGGGACTTGAAGTCCTTGGTGATGGTCACAGCAGGGTTCCAATGCCATCTCACCTTCTGGTGACATCCTCACTATTGAGCAGCTCACCGAGCTGAAAGGAGTTCCATGTATGATTTACTTGGCTCTCTCTGAGCTGTTTTCCCTTTAAGGAAGTAGTACAGTTGATTCACCAAATACTATGCATTTGTGAGCAACACCATACAAAAAGTTCCCGTTACCAAGGGGGAACTAATGTGATAACAAAATAATCACACATTTCTCCTTCTCAGGCCATTGTTATAAAATAGCATGTGAATTTTGGTAATTAAATGTTGACAGTGTATTTTGACTTCTTGCATTGCCTGTTTAAGATCAAGGCAAATATTTCTAATTTAGACCGCCATATATTCCTAATGTTCAATTGAAAAAATCAAATTTTTGCACAATATTTCTAATATTAAGTGGTATAGCTGAAAATTGCTGTATTGTAGCCATTGTTTGGCTCACAGAAAGAAATTTAAACACATTTTCTATAAAATGGCTTCTATTAAATTGTAGCATAGCAGGAAAAAAAATGCTTTGAAATCCTTGCTATTACTGTAATTTGTGCCTTTCTGGAAACATTTTATTGTGTGTGCCCATGTGTTCAGCTGGGCTGTGTTGCTCTCCCTCCCTCCCCCCGCCCCCTTCCACAGCCTCTCTGATCGCTCAGCCCCATAGTGATGGGACTTCGGTCTCCATTTTGCTTGTGAAGCCTTTGCTCTCTCGCTAGTGCAGCGCCATAGAACCCAGAAGTCCTGTTGGGGTTCCCAGGATTCCCACAGCGCTTACTCTTCTTTGAAGTTAAAAGGAGTCCGTGCCGTGTTTGCATGGTGACATTTATTTTGATCATAGGCTACTCGGAAGGGTCTCTGGCCTCATTCAGATCAGCAAAGCTCCTCAAGGTGAGGTGCTCGTGTCAGGACCATGGCTGAAGGTCTTGTTAGTGTTTTTATCTATAAAGCAATGACGCATGTAGTCAAACCTTTTAGTAACTAGCTCAGAAAGCATCCAATGAAAAGTCATTTCCTGTGCTATCTACATGTGTAGTCTCTTCCCAAGAGTCTGGTGGCTCCTATAGAAAACATGAGCTAACACCAGGATGTGCATGTCTAGCCTTAAAATGTCTTGTTAGAAGGATATGGTTAACTGGTTAAACATACTCCATGTGGTGTAATTTAGACACATAACATTTGTCAGTTGCAGGTATATGGTTCGTTAAGTTCCTCAAACACGGTATATCTGCATAATGAGCATCCATTCTCCCGTGTACCCTCAGATCTGGGTGTCACCCATCTCCTCTCCTGCCTTCAGCCTCAAGGAACCGCCAATCTGCTTTGTCTACAGGGTTTCACCTTTTAGTAATATTTTCATGACTAACCTCATATAACACATAGTGTTCTATTTAGCAGAGTGCTACTGAGGCTGTATGAAAAGTTTATTTCTCCTGTTGCCCTTTTGTGTTCACTGGTACAGACCTCTTATTAATCTACTCACAGTAGCTGGTTATTTGAGTTGTTTTCATCTCTGGGCATTGATGAATAATACATTTGTGAACTTTTGGATTCAACTGTTTGCTTATGCAGATATTCTCATTTTGAGGAGTAGATACCCAGAAATGGTATTTTGGGGTTATATTAAAATATATATTTAAACTGTTAATAATTTGTCTAAATGGCTTCCAAAATGGCTAGCCTTTATAGTGCCTAAGCAAAGTCTGAGGGTCCCAGTTTTTGCTACTTGTTTCTCACATTTGGTTTAATAAATCTTTAGTGCAGTCATTCTAGTGTACTTACTGAAACTTTTAAATGTCTTTTATTGTTTTTTGTTTTGGTCTTGTTTTTGTTTTTTTTGTTTGTTTGTTTGTTTTGTTTACTTTTGATTTTTCAAAACAGGGTTTCTCTGTGTAGCCTTGACTGTCCTGGACTCGCTTTATAGACCAGGCTGCCCTTGAACTCACATAGATCCACTTGTCTCTGCCTTCCTGAGTCTTTTTCATGATTTTAACTTACATTTTTTTATATATTTTCATATGTTTATTGACATACATAAACTGTTTTAGTAATATGTATCTTTTTTTTTTTTTTTGGCTTAAGCCCAAACTCTGATACAGGCTTGAAAGTTTCTGTCATCCTAATCTTCAAAAGCTCATTGTATATACAAAATCTGGGTGACTTTTAAAGATAGATGATTTACAAATGCTTCCTCTAGCTCTGTGGCTTATCTGTCCATTTTCTTGCCTTTTGAAGCAGAAGCACAGGAGCTTTGACTGGGCTAAGTTAAATGGCCCAGGCTCAGTTTAACATGGCTCACTCTTTTAGTGTCACAGCTCTGCTTAACCTAACATCACAAAGCTTTTCGTACGTCTTCTTCTAGGGATTCTAAAGTTTTAGTGCCGACGTTCAAGTCTAGGCCAATTTAAATTTAATTTCTATGTAGTATTAGGGACTTAAATTCATTTTCCTTTTTGAACAAATTGTTCTAGTGCTGTTTGCTAAGAAAACAACAAAATCTATCCTTTCTTGTTGACTGGCCTCATTTTTTTTGTCATGAAAATGAACTCACAAAGATGCTCAGGTTTGTTTCCAAACACTCCACTCAGTTTTCTTGGTCTGCGTGTGTATTCTTATGTTGTAACACACTCTCTCGATTACAGCAGCTTTGTGTTAAACATTGAAATCAGTGTGAGTCCTCCAACTTCTTCTTCTTTACAAATTCTTCCGGCTATTCTAGGTCCTTTGCATTTGCAAATAAATAGAGATGTTAGAATTGGCATTTTTTAATATAAAGTTTTTAGAAATTCTTAGAATTTCATATGTGCCTGCGATGTACTTTGATCCTGTTTATCCCCCAGTCCTCCCTAACTTTTCCCCGATCTACTCCACTCCCCTCTCCATCCCAACTTCATGCCCCACCGCCTTTTAATAACCCACCAAATCCAATTTGTGTTACCCATATATGCCAGGATGTAATGCCATCCACTGGAGCATGGTTGACCTTGGAGGCCATACCCTTAGAGAAAATTGACTCCTCCTCTCAAACAGCCATCAGCTGTCCATAGCTCCACTGTTAGCAGTGAAGGCTCATGCTAGAACATTGTCTAGCTTGATTTTGTGCAGATCTTGTATGCACACACAGCTGCTAGGATTTCATGTGTGCAGTTGTCCTGTCCAGAAGGCACTACTTTACTTGGATCCTCTCCAACCTCTGGTTCTGAAAACCTTTCCACCTTTTCTTTTGAAATGGTCTCTGAGACTTGAGGAGAAGGAGAGTGAGGCTAAACAGAGAAACCCTGTCTCAAAAACAATAAAAAAAAAACAAAAATGAAAAACAAAAGGAGGTGATCACAACAGATAATCACAACAAGGTAGTTGTACATGGTCATATAACCTTTTGAAACAAAGGAAGGGTTGCTAGATGGTTATAAACAACTTTTTGAAACAAAGGCATGGTTGCCATTCCTAGAACCGTCTGTACAGAACCATTTGTAGTTAATGTTAGAAGTGGGAGACAGCCGAGTCCTCCAGAAACAGATTTAACCATAAACAGGAATGAATCTAGTTTGTCTTTGCTATAGAATGGCCTCTTAAACCTAAGGTGGAGGCAAGGCTAGTTCTTCAAATCCTCAGACAATGGCTTTGTACTTACTCTACTCAGTAAAAGAGGTTATGCTGGGAGCTGGAGAGATGGCTCAGAGGTTAAGAACACTGACTCTTCCTCCAAAAGTCCTGAGTTCAATTCCCAGCAACCACACGGTGGCTCCAAACCCTCTATAATGAGATCTGGTGCCCTCTTCTGGCGTCCTGGCACACATGCAGGCAGAATATTATATAAAGAATAAATACACAAATCTTAAAAAAAAAAAAGAGGTTATGTTAAGGTTATGGTATTACAGACAGCTTTTGAGCCAACAACCGAACTTCTCACTCTCCAAATGTGATGGATCACCTCATTTGCTTAAATCTCCTCCCCTTACTCTCAGCAAGGGTATAGTCTTCAATGTGCAGACCACAGACTTCTTTTGTTGAGGTTCTTACAAGTTTTATTATTTTTAGATTTATTTTATGTTATCTTTGGGAGAGTTTTGCTCTCGTGTATATGTTTTATGCATCGTGTGTGTGCCTGATACCTGTGGTGTAAGAGGAGGATATCAAATAATGTAGAACTAGAGATTTGGACAGTGTTGATCTGCCGTGTGGATGCTGGGAATCTAGACAAGGACTTCAGCAAGAACAACCACTACTCTTTTTTAATTTTTTCTTTATTATTATTATTAATTATAATTTATTCACTTTATATTCTGGCTGTAGCCCCTCCTCCTGGTCCTACCCTTCCTCCCTGACTCCCCCCTCCCCATATCCCCACCCTAGTCCACTGATATGGGAGGTCCTCCTCCCCTACTATCTGACCCTAGCTTATCAGGTCTCATCAGGCCTGTCTGGATCTTCTTTCTCTGTTACCTAGTTAGGCTACCTCACCAGGGGGAGGTGATCAAAGAGCAAGCAACTGAGTTCATGCCAGTGACTGCCCCTGATCCCCTCTTAAAGACTGTTTTCTTAATGTCATTTTCAAATTATTTGTGGCTAATACATGTAAACATGTGATTTTTGTCATTCTGTAATATTTTCTATATAATTATATTACCCAACAAAATTTCCCCCTTATTCTACATTTGTATGTCCCCGATATCTTTTTCTTGACTTAGTCTTTTATTTTCATTCCTGTGCCTGTAAGAAAACACTCAACAGTGGCTTAGGGAAGGGAATGGTTTATGTCAGCTCACAGTTCTACATCACAGTCCATCACCAACAGAAGTTGACACCTGTTTCCTATTCTATACAGCATCACTTTCAACCAAGGAACTCGCTTCACAACTGAAGAAGTATAACAGGAATCTTGGAAAATAGTGCTTGCTGGCTGAAGGCAGGCCAGCTTATACTCAGCAAGCATTATTACAAAGTTCAGGACCACCTGCCTAGGGATAATAGTACCCACAGTTGCCTGGGCCCTCCCACATCAATTAACTAACAATCAAAGTAAACACACACACACACACACACACAGGTCCAATGGGTAATATGATCTATTCAATTGCTCAGTTGAGGCTCTTCTGCTAGATGACTTTGGCAAATTCAAGGTGTTGGCTAAAACTATCTAGCTAAATTAAGTGCGATGCAAATTTACCTACCTACATTTGTCCTTTTTTGTTGCCGTTGTCAGTTTTAAGGGGAAAGCATTAGTCTTCCACCATTTAGTATCCTGTTAAGATACAGGGTTTTTATATGTCTCTTATCAAGTTGAGAAAAATCCCATCTATTCTTAGTGACTTTTTAGAGATCAGTGGGTCTTCAGCAGCCTCAAATCCTTCCACACCTCCTGAAATGACTGTGCAGTTCCAGCCCTTTGTTCTGTTAGTATGGTGAGTGGTATGGCATGACCTAGTTGCTGTCTAATTTGGTATTCCTGGCACTGCACCACTTGACCGTGGAATATTCTTCTTTGTATGTTGCTGGTTATTTGTTCCTTGGGGACAGGTAGAGCATGTTTTGCCCTTTTCTTGTGATGTTTTGCCCTTTTCTTGTGACGTCTTTGTCTTTGATGTTAGGATTAACAGTAGCCTCGTAAAATGACTTGGGAAATGCCCCCAACCAATATCATCTATTCAGAAAGAGATTGTATTTTTTTCTTACTTAAGCATTTGATAAAATTCACCAATGAAGCCACCTAAGATAGATTTTTTGTTAGATTAATTTCCAGTAAGTAACTCAACTGTCAGAATCACACCGGACTTCTCATCAGAAACTATGAAAACCAGAAGGGCCTGGGGCAGATATCATGCAGGCTCTAAGGGACCACAGATGCCAACCTAGACTACTATACCTTGCAAAGTTTTCAATCAACATAGATGGAGAAAACAAAATATTCCACAACAAAACTAAATTTAAGCAATATATGAACAGCAAACCAGCCTTACAGAAGATACTAGAAGGAAAATTCCGATCCAGCGAAAACAACTACATCCAAGAAAACGTAGGTTATAGATAACTTCCCAACAAAAATCAAAAGAAAATAAGCAATGAATCACAGTAACACCACCAACTCCACAATAATAGGAAATAACATTCAATGGTCATTATTATCTGTCAACATCAATGGACTCAACTCTACAATAAAAAGACACAGACCAACAGAATGGGTACGGAAACAGGATCCAACATTCTGCTGCATCTAAGAAATACACCTATGCAACAAAGATAAACACTACCTCAGAGTAAAAGGCTGGAAAACTGTTTTTCAAGCAAATGAACCCAAAAAACAAGCAGGGGTGGCTATCCTAATATCTAATAAAATAGACTTTCAACCAAAACTAATCAAAAAAGACGTAGAGGGGCACTGCATTCTCATCAAAGGAAAAATCCACCAAGAGGACATCACAGTTCTGAACATCTATGCCCTAAATACAAGAGCACCTACATTAGTAAATGAAACATTATTAAAGCTTAAATTACACATGGACTCCAACACCTTAATAGTGGGAGACTTCAAAACCCCACTATCACCAAGGGACAGATCATCTAGACAGAAGCTAAACAGGAAAATAAAGGCACTTACAAACGTCCTAATTCAAATGGACCTAATAGATGTCTACAGGACTTTTCACCCAAACTCAAAAGAGTATACATTCTTTTCAGCACCTCATGGAACGTTCTCCAAAATATACCATATAATTGGTCACAAAGCAAGCCTCAACAGATACAAGAAGATTGAAATAATCCCCTGTATACTATTTGACCACCATGGACTAAAGCTGGACCTCAACAACAATGGAAATAGCAAAAAGCCTACACGCACATGGAAACTGAACAACTTACTTCTCAATGACTGCTGGGTTAAGGATGAAATAAAGGAAGAAATTAAAGACTTCCTAGAATTCAATGAAAATGAAGGCACAACATACCCAAATTTATGGGACACAATGAAAGCAGTACTTAGAGGAAAACTCATAGCACTAAGTGTCTTTAAGAAGAAATTTGTAAAATCTCATACAAACAACTTAATGGCACAACTAAAAGCCCTAGGAAAAAAAGAAGCAGAAACACCCAAGAGGAGCAGACGGCTGGAAATAATCAAGCTCAGGGCTGAAATCAACCAATTAGAAACAAATAAAACAATTCAAAGAATCAATGAAACCAAGAGCTGGTTCTTTGAGAAAATTTACAAGATAGACAAACCCTTAGCCAAACTAACTAAAAGACAGAGATAGACTATCCAAATCAGCAAAATCAGAAATGAAAATGAAAATAACTACAGACAATGAGCGAATCCAATCATTAGGTCATACTACAAAAGCCTATATGCCACAAAGTTTGAAAATCTAAAAGAAATGGAGAATTTTCTTGCTAGATTCCATCTACCAAAATTAAGTCAAGACCAGGTAGAAAGATTAAATAGCCCTATATCCCCCAAGGAAATTGAAGCAGCCATCAACAGCCTCCCTTCCAAAAAAAAGTCCAGGGCCAGATGGTTTCAGTGAAGAATTCTACCAGACCTTCAAAGAAGTGCTAATGCCAATTCTCTCCAAATTATTCCACAAAATAGAAACAGAAGGAACATTACTAAACTCATTCTATGAAGCCACAGTCACCTTAATACCTAAACCACACAAAGATCCAACAAAAAAAAAGAGAACTTCAGACCGATCTCTCTTATGAACATTGATGCAAAGATACTCAATAAAATACTTGCAAACAGAATCCAAGAACACATCAAAGATATCATCCACCATGACCAAATAGGCTTCATCCCAGGCATGCAAGGGTGGTTCAATATATGGAAATCCATCAATGTGATCCACCATATAAACAAACTGAAGGAGAAAAACCACATGGTCATCTCCTTAGATGCCGAAAAAGTATTTGACAAAGTCCAACACCCATTCATGTTTAAAGTCTTGGAGAGATCAGGGATACAAGGCACATACCTAATCATAGTAAAGGCAATATATAGCAAGCTGATAGCCAACATCAAACTAAATGGAGAAAAACTTAAATCAATCCCACTGAAAGCAGGAACATGGCAAGGCTGTCCATTGTCTCCATAACTCTTCAAAATAGTACTTGAAGTCCTAGCTAGAGCAATAAGACAAGTAAGGGAGATCAAGGGAATACAAATCGGAAAGGAAGAAGTAAAAGTTTCACTATTTGCAGATGATATGATAGTATACCCGAGTGACCCCAAAAACTCAACGAGAGAACTCCTTCAGCTGATAAACACCTTCAGCAAAGTGGCTGGATACAAAATTAACTAAAAAAAAAAATCAGAAGCCCTCCTGTATACCCAATACAAAAGGGCTGAGAAAGAAGAAATCAGGGAAACAACACCTTTCACAATAGCCACTAATAACATAAAGTACCTTGGGGTGACTCTAACCAAGCAGGTGAAATACCTGGATGAAAAAAAACTTCAAGTCTCTGAAGAAAGAAATCAAAGAAGACATCAGAAGATGGAAAGATCTCCCATGCTCATGGATCGGTAGAATTAACTGAGTGAAAATAACCATCCTGCCAAAAGCAATCTACAGATTCAATGCAATTCCCATCAAAATACCAACACAATTCTTTACAGACCTTGAAAGAAAAATTCTCAGCTTCATATGGAGAAACAAAAAACCCAGAATTTCATCCTGTATAACAACAGATCCTCTGGAGGTATCTCCATCCCTGATCTCAAGTTCTACAACAGAGTGATAGTAATAAAAACTGTTTGGTATTGGCATAGAAACAGAAAGGTGCATTAATGTAACCGAATAGAAGACCCAGAAATAAACCCACACACCTATGAATACTTGATTTTTGACAAAGAAGCCAAAACCATACAATGGAAAAAAGACAGCATCTTAAACAAATGGTGCTGGTCCAATTGGATGTCTACATGCAGAAAAATGAAAATAGATCCATATTTATCACCCTTCACAAAACTAAAGTCCAAGTGGATCAAAGACCTCAATATAAAACCAGATACTCAAAATCGATTAGAAGAAAAAGTGGAGACGACCCTTGAACTCATTGGCACAGGAGACAACTTCCTGAACAGAAGACCATCAGCACGGGCCCTAAGAGCAACAATCAATAAATGGGACCTCATGAAACTGAAAAGCTTCTGTAAAGCAAAGGACACTGTCTTCAGATCAAAACAACAGCCTACATATTGAGAAAGGATCTTCACCAACCCAACATCTGACAGAGGGCTGATATCTGGAATATATAAAGAACTAAAGAAGTTAAAGGGCAATAATTCAAGCAACCCAATTAAAAAATGGGGTATGGAGCTAAACAGAGAATTCTCTGTAGAAGAATATAGAATGGCAGAGAAACACATAAGGAGATGTTCAACATCCCTAGCCATCAGAGAGATGCAAATCAAAACGACCCTGTGATTCTACCTTACACCCATCAGAATGGCTAAGATCAAAAACTCAAGAGACGATGCATGCTGGAGAGGCTGTGGAGAAAGGGGAACCCTCCTCCATTGCTGGTGGGAATGTAAACTGGTACAACCATTTTAGAAGTCAATCTAGCACTTACTCAGACAATTAGGAAGAGTGCTACCTCAAGATCCAGCTATACCACTCCTAGGCATATATCCAAAAGACGTTCAAGTACACAAAAAAGACATCTGCTCAACCATGTTTATAGCAGCTTTATTCATAATAGCCAGAACCAGGAAACAACCCAGATGTCCATCAACAGAGGAATGGATACAGAAATTGTGGTACTTTTACACAATGGAATACTACTCAGCAATTAAAAACAAGAAAATCATGAATTTTGCAGGCAAATGATAGAATCCAGAAAAAATCATCCTGAGTGAGATATCCCAGGAGCAGAAGAGACACATGGTATATACTCACTTATAAGTTGGTACTAGACCTATAAGATAGGATAAACATACTAAAATATGTACACCTAAAGAAAATAAACAAGAAAGAGGTCCAGGGTAAGATGATCAATCCTCATCTAGAAAGACAAAAGGGATGGACATTGGAAATAGGAGAAAACAAGTAACAGGACAGTAACCTACTATAGAAGGCACATGAAGGACTCTACCTAGCAATGCATCAAAGCAGATGCTGAGACCCAAAGCTAAACCTTTGGCAGAGTGTAGGGAATCATTCATATTAAGGAAGGAGGAATTAGTATAATCTAGAGGGGACAGGGAGCCCCACAAGGTCCAAATATATCTCAGCACAAGGGTCTTGTATGAGACTGTTTATCCAACCAAGGGCTATTCATGGACATTACCTACAACCCCTGCTCAGACATAGCCCATGGTAGCTCAGTATCCAAGTGGGTTCCCTAGTAAGGGGGACAGGAATTGTTTCTGACATGAACTCATGAGCTTCTCTTCCCTCCCTGAGGGAGGAGCAGCCTTGCTAGGCCAAAAATAAGGACATTGCAACCATCCTGAAGATACCTGATAAGCTAGGGCCAGACGGAAGGAGAGAAGCCCCCTCTCAGTGGACTTGGAAGGGGGCAGGGAGGAGATGAGGGAGGGAGGAGAGGATTGGGAGGGAAAGAGGGAGAGGACTACAGCTGGGATACAAGTGAATGTATAAAATTGTTCAAAAATAAAAAATATTTTTAAAAAATTCCAGTAAGTAACTCAACTTCTTTTTTTTTTTAACTTGGATCTATTCAAATTGTCCATCTCTTCACAAACTAGTTCTGATAATTTCTCTATCTTTTGGCATTATACCATTCATATAAGTATTTGAATTTATTACTATAAATTTTTAGATAAACATTGCAGGATAATTTTTAAGAATTGTTTTTGGATAGATTGAGTCTCTTTTCCTGTGGTTTGTTTCAGTATCTTTTACTGTCCCCTTTGCCATCTCATTTTTCAGCCTCGTGCTTGATTTACTTCCTCTTACATCTTCCCGAGGTATGTCCTCAGACCAGTGACTCTTATTTTTCTCTTTATAATAAAAGCATTTCAGCTATAAATTTACTCTGAACATTTCTTTAGCCGAACTCCATAAATTTTGAAATACCATGTTTTCCCTTTTCACTCAGTTCAAGATGTTTTATTCTTCTTGCAATTTTTATCAGAATTGTTCTTTCTCAAACATTTCAAAATAGATGTTTTTGTTATTGATTTCTCATAGTTTTCTTTTGGATAAGTTTTTTATATGGTTTCAGCCCTTTAAGTGTGCTGAGCTTTATGTAATAGATTCTCCTTTTTTAAACTAAATGTACTTTGAAATGTTATATGATATCTGGAAGTACTTCTTATATTTCGTCCTTTAGTTGGACACCCACTAATGACTACTTTTGCTTTCCTTTTTTTCTGCATCTTTCCCATCAGTCTCTGCACAGCAGTGTACAGTGATAATACATGTAATACATAGTCATTCTTTTTTTTCAATGCCACGGTTAGAGTTTTCACTTTATTATTTTACTTACTAAAATGCTTTTGTAGTTGCTTATTTATTTATGTGCTTACTCTGTTGTTGATTATTAATATTTAATAATGATTTATCGTTTAGTTAAACAGTGGTTATTCCTAAACCAGCTCTACACCCAAATCACCACACAGAGACTAGGATTTATTTAAGTAACCTAGAGCACAATGCTATAGTTACTTACAGTAACTACAGTTACTCCATCCTAAACCTCCAAGCCTGCATAGTTTCCTCCCATTCAGATGTTCCACTTTTATACCTGCTTTTATTCTTATCTTAGGTCTGATTTTTCTCTCCTCGTGGTTCCAAGTCCTCTCCTGCCAAACTCTGCTCCCCGACTCCCCCACTGGCTTCCTTCTCTTCCCCTCTGGACCAGCATGCCCCTCCCCCCCCCCAATTCTCTCCATTGCTCACCATTGGCTGATTGTTTTATTGACAATATAGAGAACAAATGGTGGAATGTTTACACAAACCTGAAACAGGTGATGCTTAGAATAAGCATCACAATGCAATGTCTGGATTGAAACCAGATAGTGGGGTGGAGAAATCAGCATTTGAATGCACAAGGGTAAATTGTATACATTCCACAAAAACATTATGCTGACATTACTCTTATGTTTACCGCACAGCATCCACCTACCACACACACCTGTAGATGTCAGAGGAAATCCTGGGGGTCATTTCTCTTGGCAGCAAATGACTTTACCTACTGATTCATCTAGCCAACTCTTATTTCTTCTTCTTTCTTTTTATAGAGGACGCAAAGGACAAAATACTAAATTAGTAATATCCCTTTTCTCATGGCTTTGACATTCTGTCAGAAGGAAAGTATAAAATAAATGATTTTTGCTGCTCTTTCATGACTATGACATATATATCTAATCTCCTTGAGCTCTTTCTTGAAATTAATTTTATAATGAGTCTCTTCACAATGTGTCCTTTTTTTTTTCTGTATCTTTTGCATTCTGTTCCCTAGGCTTTGGAAGCATACATTCATGCCACACACAAATAACAAATATCTTACTTTCTATTCTTTGAGGGGGTTGGGTATTCTATTGTTCTGCTCTCCCTCACTCAAACTTGGGGGTTTTAATGGTTGTTTGCAGCCCAGGCTGGCCCTAAACACTCTTTATTCCTTCCTTATCTTCTAAAGTGCTGAGATTATAGGTATGTGCCACCATGCCAACCACCTTCTGTTTTCTTGTTTACATATTTCTGATTTGTCTTCACAGTCAGTAAAATAGATTGTTAATTTCATCAACAACACTAACAGTTTAGACTATGGGAAAACACTGTTAATGAAAGTCACATTCTACATTATTAAACACAATATTGGCTTTTCCTTTCAGGGTATTATTTACTACTTTAAGGAAATACACTCAATTCCTACTTCATTAAAAATGGTTTTTAGAAATTGATAAGATCCAGCTAGATAACTCAATAGGCAAGATGCTTGCCACCAAGCATGATGACCTGAGTTCAACTGTGTTCATTCCTTGAAATAAACTACATTCAGTCTAGAGTGTGCTCATCATTTATCTAAATTCTATTTGTTTGCATATAAATTTGCATCATATGACGGTTATCTAAGATTTTCTTTTATCGGCATTTACTATCATACTTAGGCCATGCCTGAAAGCACCAACTTGTCCTTTCTGTGAAGCAGTTGAACCATCACTAAAGGCTCCGAGTCTTTGAAGGTGTACGTCTTTGAAATTATCTAGTTCTTTGTTTTTTTGGTATGCTTTGATTTGGTTTTGTTTGATGAAAGAAGTGCTCCCCTTTCACAGCCCACTCCCGCTGTAATTCATCTTCTAGAGTTTCTGTGCTTTATGAGCTCTGTTTTTAAAATGATTGTTATCCTACAAAAGTACCTATTTTAGTCACATTTCCAAGTATATTTTGATAAAATCAGATGAAGTGCTCTCTATTTTTGCCAAATCTCTACTTTATCTGGTACTCCTGGTGTTCTCATCTATTAGTACTATTTTTAATTGGGTTTTCTAATCACTTTTCTCTTTCAATGATTCAAGAAACTTATCAATTTTTATATAAACAATTCACTTTCTGCTGTTCAGCCTGGTGTAGAATCATTATACTCTTTGCCCACATAAGCTATTATTTGGTGCCTGGAGTAAAGCAAACCCAAGGCGATCGCTACAGTCAAATCTTACCTGCATTTCTCTATTACACATATTAAAGTGCAGCTGAGCCCATTTAATCTGTGAACTGCTCATAAATTGAAGTTAATAGGATTTGCAAAGTTTTCTTTCTGTTTCCAGGAAGTTTCCCCAGAGATTCTCAAAAGACCAATGTGCTCCTTTCTTAGGCTGGCAATACAGTAATGTGCAGTTATGGATGAAGTATGTTTCTGTCTTTTGCAAAGATAATTCAGTGTTTGAGAGGCATTATGCATTGAACAGAACTCTGAAGAAAGGGTGTGAAGAAAATGTAGAATACATATACATACATCATATTCTTCCTTCTGATTTTTGAAACAAGAGGAGGAGTCTATGAGACTCGCCCATAGAAGAGGTTTTGGCAATTGGTTTCTATATGCCTTTTCCAAAGTGTTTTCTTGTGAGCTATCACACCCCATCCTCCCTCCCCTACCCTGCCCTCCAATCTCCCACTTCTCATCAGGCTTTTTGCTTTATTATTCCCAACTTCCCCTTCATACCATCTGTGTTCTCTCTCTCCTACCTTGAAACCTCCCCTTCCCTCCATGGCCCTTTACTGGCTTTCTGGCTTCTATGGGTACGCTGTCTTAAACATACATATTTGAAGATTCAAAGCTAATGTCCGCAGGCGCAAAAGGGGCAAATGCAGGCACACACGTGTGTGTGTGTGTGCGTTTGAGTGTGTGTGTGTGGAAGTGTTCGTGGAAGTGTTTCTCAGGGGACAGAGTGATAGATAATGTTGAACCCTTGAGTGTGTGAAGGGGCTCTGCACTAGCAGGCGCTAGTGATGGTCACGGTGCAATTTCTGGCATTAATTGCCTTAACTCCACAATTGGACCCACAGAGCAGGGGCTTCAATGTCCCAAGTGACCCTCTGTTTCCCAAAGTGGGTATGTGGGTGGGAGGGGTCCGATGCCTGGCTTAAGGATAGGAGCTCCACAAGGACCAAATATATCTGGGCACAGGGGTCTTTTCTGAGACTGACATTCCACCAAGGACCATGTATGGATATAACCTAGAACCTTTGCTTGGATGAAGCCCGTGGTAGCTCCGTAACCAACTGGTTTCCCATAGTAAGGGCAACAGGGACTATTTCTGACAGGAACTCAATGGCAGGCTCTTTGACCTCCCCACCCCCCAAGGCGAGGAGCAGTCCTGCTAGGCCACAGAGGAGGACTTTGCAGCCAGTCCTGAAGATACCTGATAAAACAGGGTCAGATGAAAGGGGAGGAAGTCCTCCCCAATCAGTGGACTTGGAAAGGGGCAGGGAGGAGATGAGGGAGGGAGGGTGGGATTGGGAGGGAATAAGGGAGCTGGATACAGCTGGGATACAGAATTAATAAAATGTAACTAATAATAAAAAAAATTTAAAGAAAAAGCTAATGTCCACATTTGAAGGGGTAAAAAAGCATACAATGTTCGTCTTTTGGGGGTCTGGGTTTCCCTCAAACAGAATGATTATTTTCACCTATCTGAATCTTTTATTTTTCTTAACAAATAATATTCCATTGTAAAAATGTACCACATTTTCATTTTCCATTCATCAGTTAGTAGCCGTCTGGGCTGTTTCCATACCCTGGCAATCAATAAGAATGAGTAAGTATCTCTGTAGGAGGATAAAGAGTCCTTTAGGCACATGCCAGGTGGTGATATATCTGGGTCATATGTTAGATCTATTTTTAGCTTTTTGAAAATTGTATACGCTGGTTTCGATGGTGACCGAATCAGTTTACGTTTGTTTTGTTGAAATTAGCCACTCTGCCTGGAATAAAATGAAATCTCAAAGCGGTTTTTTTGAAGCGGAAATTTCTGGTTTCTTTGAAGACTAAACTTTGTCACGTGATGTTTTCCTGCAAGATAGGCATGTGATGTTTTGCCCAGGTTGGCTTGTGAGAGGGCACATGATGTTTTGCTGTGATCCCTGACATTCGAAGTGCATGACCTTGGCCAGCTGAGACCATCCATGGGTGGATTTTGAGGAGAGGACTTATAGAGGTCCACACAAAGGAGACATTGCTTTTTGGGTCGACACTGCTGCACTGATATTCGTGCTTCGACGCTCGGCTTCCCAGAGAGAAACATTCCAGAGAGATTGTCCAGGCAATCCAGCTGAGTCTTTCGGCTATTACTGCTTCGTGTTGGTCTTTGGACTGGACTTCTGGTATCCTGAGGACTGAGTCTGGTAATCGCCTAATGACCCATCAACCCTGATCAGCAGGAAATAGATACAAGATGCTGTCTCCTCCAGTGTTTATTGTTGTCCTCTTTGCCAAAAGTGAGATGGCCGTAGAAGAGTAGTCTTGTATGTGGATCCTCAGGTCTACTCCATTTGTTAATGTGTTTGTTCTTATGCCAATACCATACTGTTTTTATTACTATGTATCCGTAGTATAACCTGAAACCCAGGTTATACTTTTCTAGCCAATCTTTTATTGTTCAGAATTGTCTTGTTTACCTTGAGTCTTTTGTGTTTTTGTATGAATTTTAAGGTTTTTTTTTTTTTTTTTCAATTTCTGTAAAGAAGTGTGTTGGAACTTCTATGGGGATTGTGTTTTATCTGTAAATGTGTTTGGTAGGACAGCCATTTCCCATTGTTAATTATGCCAGTCTACGAACATGGGAAGTCCTTTTATCCTGTGGTACCTTCTTCAGTTTCTTTCTTCAGTGTCATAAAGTCTGCATTGTGCCAGTCTTTCATTTCATTGATTAGATTGACTCTGAGATTGGAGGCAGAAAGGTATTCTGAATAGGATGTGCATTAGTCAGGGTTCTCTAGCATAACAAAACTTAAAGAATGAATTTCTATAGAGAGAGAAAGGGGATTTGTTAGGTGATTTATAAGCTGCAGTCCAGCTAATTTAACAGTGGCTGGCCGTGAACAGAAGGTTCAAGAATCCAGTAGTTTTTTAGTCCATGAAGCTAGATGTCCCACTGGTCTTCAATATAAGCTGGAATCCTGAAGAAGCAGACTCTCAATGCCAGTGAAGGAATAGACTTGCTAGTAAGAAAAAGGCAAGCAGGCAAAGAACAAAAGCTTTCTTCTGTGTCATTCTATAGGCTTCCGGCAGAAGGTGTGCCCCAGATTAAAGGTGTGTCTACCCACCTCAAGAACTGGACTAAAGGCACACCTTTTCCCAGTTGACAAGATTTGGATTAAAAGTGAGTGTCTTCCTAACTCAAAGATCCAGATTAGAAATGGATATTCCTACTTCAGATTAAGCAAAAATTTCCTCCTGGGTGTGCCCTGCACTTAGGGTGTTTGTTTTCCAAATGTGATCGAGTTGTCAACCAAGAACTGCCATGAAGGACTGTCTCCTTGATTTCATTCTGAGCGTGTTCATTGTTGGTGTATAAACGGTTAGTGGGATGTGCAAGTGTGTGTGCGCTTTATCTTTGTATCCTGCTATTTTGCTGAATGTGTTATCAGCTGTAGGAGTCTTCTCTTGGAATTTTTGGAGTCTTTTATGTATAGAATCACATGACCTGAAAATGGGGACTTCCTCTCCTATTCATACCCCCTTTATCTCCTTCACTTGTCTCACTGCTCTAGCTAGATAAGCCCAGGCTATATAGAGAGACCCTGTCTCAAAACTAAATAAGCCACAAGCAGAAGATCCAACAGTGCTGCTCCTGGCAACCTGACCTTCTATAGGTCACTATAAACTTTGACCTCTCAGTGTTTGTTCCCCAAATATCATTAATAGAAAAAAAGTCTCAAGAACTGTTCTGGTCTCTTGTGAGCAAATCTCTTGTGAGATTCATGTTTGAATCTGTAATCTTCATATACTATAATTTTGCCTACACTTAGGGGAAGAGGGACTGTACTTCTCCCCTTGTCATTATCCTGAACTAACTTTATTTTGCCCCTTCACCTATGTGAGATCTAGTGCCTAGGAAAGAAGCTCTTCTGTGGTCAGTTCCTCTTATTCCATGCTTTTCACTCAAGCCATGTGAAGATGAAATGGAGTCAGTGCTTGTCAGGAAATTCTTGGAAACAAATTACATTTCAACTGAGCCTTATCATGAGGTTTCAGTAGTATAAAATTTTTAAATCTGCAATTTTTATTTAATCAAAAATGTACCCTGTTCTACTCTCCCCTCCTACAAGTTAAATATTAGAGTTACTCTGTTAGTTTTTTCCTATCTAAAAGTATATTTGTTGGCCATTTCTCAGTGTAAGTGAGGGAATGAGACATGGGCATTTTAAGTATTTACCGATAGCAATTCCAACATATAAATTATAAGCTACAACTGTAATTACTGATTTAATCTAACACTTCATTTGGTAGTTTGATGAAGAAACTGTAAGTGAAGATTTGTATTCATCAACGTCATCAAGATCAGTGTGATTGTTGTAGAGGAGGCATATAGGAATACCAAGGCAGAGATGACTGCCTTTTCACAAGAGCTGATTTGCAGCAGGTAATTTCCCTTAAGAACCATGCACTTATGTTACTGACCACGTGCCCCTCAGGGCTTTGTTGCATACTTCAAAGCTGCTTTTATTGCATTAGAAAGAAAAGGTCAAGGAGATGCATGTGTGACTCAAGCAGTGTGGCTGAGTGGACAAAACTGGACGGAACTATTTTTCTCCTGATTTTCTTGTGCCCGGACTTTTATAGCAACCTTAGCAGAACCCAGTTCTCTTTATTCATCTACAAAGACTTTGCCTAATTTGTCTTTCTTCTTCCTCTTTGCTCCCTTTACGCATATGCCGGGTTTTGTTCTACGTATGAGGAAAATGAAAATGTTCTTTGTATGACGTTTACCTCTAGTGGGTTAACAACAAGAATCTTCAAGGTAACCCACGAGTTATGCTGTTTATGTGGCTATAACCCTTTTTCAAATGATATCATGAAAAGACTATATGTAGGCTTGCTTGGTCTGACAATGAAACACACAGTTAACTGGACTTAGAATCCCAAGGTTCCAGTATAGTCCTGATTAATCCAGAATATAATATATCATATCCAGAATATAATATAATGCAGAATAATACTGATTCACATGGAAATTTTGTGCATGTCACTTAAATGCTCAAATGCTCTAAATACCAGTTCCAAAAATTGAAGTAGACAATATGTCATCTAAAACCTGGAGGTTTCTTTTTTTATGTAATATATTTATTTATATTTTATATATTGGATGTTTTGTGTACAGGTATATTTGTGTAAAGGCGTTGGATCCCCTGGAACAGGAGTTACAGACAGTTGTGAGCTGCCATGTGGGTGCTGGGAGTTGAACCCAGGTCCCCTGAAAGGGCAGTCAGCACTCTTAACATTGAGCCATCTCTCCAGCCCTAACCTAGAGATTTCTAACAACTTAATGACTTAAAAATGCGAGGCTAAGCACTGCACTCAGGGTCAGCTGCTTTGGACCCAGAGAAGAGCATGTCTGGTTGCATGCGGGTTGATGCCCCAGGTCCCGCCTCTGAGAAAAAGGTATCAGACGGGTCTGATGCTCTTTGGGTGGATGACACCTAAATGAACATCGGTACAAAGTCCCAATTTATTTCTAATATCAGAGATCAGACCTCTACTCTTGCCTGATGCGTCTAAAACAAAAAGGGGGAACTGTAGAGAGCTGCGTAATGCCGTGCCTGAAAGATGGAGCTGGTTTCTGCCTTCCACCTTCCCGATGGTGAGTGCTCTCTGTCATGAACAATTCCACATTTGGCTAAGGCTGAGGATCTGGCTTGCTTCCATGTATGTGGACCTATCTGCATTGCCCACGTGGCACGCCTGGGTTGGCTACCCAGAGGCTATTTAAGCTGTGGGCTGGCTTTCCCCAAGGTCCGAGGATTGTTCAAGGTTCCTGAATAAACAGCATTGAAAAAAAAAAATACAACTCAAAAAATTTGGAGAAAACAAGAAAAAAAAAATTCCATCTCACACCCATCAGAATGGCTAAGATCAAAAACTCAAGTGACAACACATGCTAGAGAGGATGTGGAGAAAGGAGAACCCTCTTCCATTGCTGGTGAAATGTAAACTTGTACAACCACCGTGAAAACCAATTTGGAGGTTTAACAGAAATCTGGGAATAGCGCTACCTCAAGACCCAACTATACCACTCCTGGGCATATATCCAAAAGATGCTCAACCATAATAAAACAAACAAACAAAAAAAGATGTTCTACCATACAACAAGGGCATTTGCTCAACTATGTTCATAGTGGCTTTATTTATAATAGCCAGAATCTGGAAACAACCTAGATGCCCCTCAGCCAAAGAATGGATACAGAAATCATGGTACATTTACACAATACTACCCAGCTATTAAACCCAGTCAACAGTAAGAAATCTGACACACACACCCCACAGGCATACATGCATGCAAAACATCCAATATGTAGTATACAAAAATATAAATCAGAGCAGAAAATAATGAAATTGAAACAAAGAAAATAATACAAAGAAATCAGTGAATCTGGATTTCTGAATTACAATCTTGCTGGGTTTTAATTAGGCACTCATTTCTTGTGGGTCTCAGGAGAACACAGTTGCAAAGATTAGCTCATTGTCAGTGTAGTAGCCTAGCTGTAAGCCTGTGTTCTGACTTCTTCTATGCTCAGTTCTGACCTCCTTGAGCTACGAGTCCAGTTCACTCACCTGATGTGATGGCAGTAGCAGAATTAGCAAAAAATTTGGACAGACTAAAAGAAGGAGGCAATAAAGATTGTACTCAATTCTGAAACTACAGGTCAATGACCAAAGTCACTCACATAAAATATGTTTAAGCAGTGTATATAGAGTAGTGGGGTTTTGAGACAGAGCCTCACTGTGTAGCACTGTCTGACTTGAAACTCACCAAGATTTACCTGCCTCTGCCTCCTGAGAACTGGGATTAAAGTTGTGGATGGCTATGCCTGGACTGGTGTAAGTTACTTTTACGGGTGGGTGGAAGAGAGAGAAAGAGAGAGAGAGAGAGAGAGAGAGATTTGTTGTACCCTTTAATGAATTCTTTAAGAAAGTACTATAAAATTAAATCTAAAAATAACTAATATATAATAAATTTTCCAAGTGAATGTCAAATTTTCCTGAGTCTGTAACTCTTAAGATTTTTTTTTTCTTTCAACAAAACTACTTTATTTGAGGTTCTTTTTTTTTTAACTTTTAATGTTTTTTAAATTAATTACAGTTTATTCACTTTGTATCCCCACAAAGCCCCTCCCTTCTCCCCTCCCGGTCCCACCCTCCCTCCCCCTTCTTTACCATTGCCCCTCCCCAAGTCCACTGATAGGGGAGGTCCTCCTCTCCTTCCTTCTGATCTTAGTCTATCAGATCTCATCAGGAGTGGCTGCATTGTCATCTTCTGTGGCCTGGTAAGGCTGCTCTGCCCTCAGGGGGAGGTGATCAAAGAGCAGGCCAATCAGATTATGTCAGAGGCAGTCCCTCTTCCCATTACTATGGAACCCACTTGGACACTGAACTGCCATGGGCTACATCTGTGCAGGGGTTCTAGGTTATCTCCATGCATGGTACTTGGTTGGAGAATGAGTCTCTGCGAAGACCCCTGTGTTCAAATTTCTGGTTCTGTTGCTCTCCTTGTGGAGTTCCTGTGCTCTTCAGATCTTACTATTTCCCACTTCTTTCATAAGATTCCATGAACTCTGCCCAACAGTTGGGCATAGGACTCAGTGTCTGCTTTGATAGTCTGGAGGGCAGAGCCTTTCAGAGGCTCTCTGTGGCAGGTTCCTAGATTTTTTCCTGTTTTCTTCTTCTTCTGATGTCCTTCCTCTTTGCCTTTCTGGATGAGGATTGAGCATTTTAGTCAGGGTCCTCTCTCTTGATTAGTTTCTTTAGATGTACAGATTTTAGTAGGTTTATCCTATATTACATGTCTATACGAGTGAGTATATACTGTGTGTGTCTTTCTGCTTCTGGGACAGCTCACTCAGGATGATCTTTCCAGGTCCCACCATTTACCTGGAAATTTCATGATTTCCTTATTTTTCATTGCTGAGTAATATTCTATTGTGTAGATATTTCTGCATCCATTCTTCAGTTGAGGGGCATCTGGGCTGTTTCCAGCTTCTGGCTATTGCAAATAAAGCTGCTACAAACATGGTTGAGCAAATGTCCTTATTGTGTACTTGAGCCTCCTTTGGTTATATGCCTAGGAGTGGTATGGCTGGATCTTGAGGAAGTGCTATTCCTAGTTGTCTGAGAAAGCGCCAGATTGCTTTCCAGAGTGGTTGTACAAGTTTACATTCCCACCAGCAGTGGAGGTGGGTCCCCCTTTCCCACAGCCTCTCCAGCATGTGTTGTCACTCGAGTCTTTTATCTTGGCCATTCTGATGGGTGTAAGGTAAAATCTCAGGGTTGTTTTGATTTGCATTTCCCTAATGGCTAATGACATTGAGCATTTCTTTAAGTGTTTCTCTGCCATTCTATATTCCTCTACAGAGAATTCTGTTTAGCTCTGTTCCCCATTTTTTAATTGGATTACTTGGTTTGCTGCTTTTCAGCTTCTTTAGCTCTTTACATATGCTGGATATTAGCCCTCTGTCAGATAAAGGGTTGGTGAAAATTCTTTCCAATCTATAGGCAGTCGTTTTGTTTTGATGATGGTGTCCTTTGCTTTACAGAAGCTTTTCAGTTTCATGGGGTCCCATTTAATGATTGTTGCTCTTAGAGCCTGTGCTGTTGGTGTTCTGTTCAGGAAGTTGTCTCCTGTACCAATGAGTTCTAGGGTCTTCCCCACTTTTTCTTCTAACCAAGTTAATGTGTCTGGTTTTACGTTGAGGTCTTTGATCCACTTGGACTTTAGCTTTGTGCAGGGTGATAAGTATGGATCTATTTGCACTTTTCTACATGTAGACATCCACTTAGACCAGCACTATTTGTTGAATATGCTATCTATGCTATCTTTTTTTCTGTTGTATGGTTTTGGCATCTTGGTCAAATATCAGTTGTCCATAAGTTTGTGGGTTTTTTTCTGGGTCTTCTGTTCGGTTCCATTGATCCACCAATCTGTGTCTATGCCAGTACCACGCAGTTTTTATTACAGTTTCTCTATTGTGCAGCTCTATAGATCAGGGATGGAGATACCTCCAGAAGATTTTTATTGTAGAGGATTGTTTTAGCAATTCTGTGTTTCTTGTTATTCCATATAAAGTTGAGAATTTTTCTTTCAAGGTCTATAAAGAATTGTGTTGGTAATTTGATGGGAATTGCATTGATTCTGTAGATTGCTTTTGGTAAGTTAGCCATTTTTACTATGTTAATCCACAAAGATATCATCCACTATGACCAAGTAGGCTTTATCCCAGGTATGCAGGGGTGGTTCAATATACAGAAATCCATCAATGTGATCCACCGTATTAACAAACTAAAAGAAAAAAAAAAACACATGATAATCTCCTTAGATGCTGAAAAAGCATTTGACAAAATCTAACATTCATTCATGTTTAAAGTCTTGGAGAGATGAGGGATACAAGGCACATATCTAAACATATTAAAGGCAATATATAGCAAGCCTATAGCCAACATCAAACTCAACGGAAAGAAACTTAAAGCAATCCCACTGAAATCAGGGACAAGGCAAGGCTGCCCACTCTCTCCATATCTCTTCAACATAGTTCTGGAAGTCCTTGCTAGAGCAACAAGAAAATTGAAGGAGATCAAGGGGATACAAATTGGAAAGGAAGAAGTCAAATTATCACTATTTGCAGATGATATGATAGTATACCTGAGTGACCCCAAAAATTCTACCAGGGAACTCCTACAGCTGATAAACACCTTCAGCAAAGTGGCCGGATACAAAATTAACTCAAAAAAATCAGAAGCCCTCCTGTATACAAAAGACAAAAGGGCTGAGAAAGAAATTAGGGAAACAACACCCTTCACAATAGCCACAAATGACATAAAGTACCTTGGTGTAACCCTAATCAAGCAGGTGAAAGACTTGTATGAAAAAATTTCAAGTCTCTGAAGAAAGAATTAGAAAGATATTAGAAGACAGAAAGATCTCCCATACTTTTAAGATTTTTTAATCACAACGTTTTAAAGATTTTGTTCTTCTCTGCCAGGATAGTGTACTGAGTTATAGCTTGGAAATTATGCTGGTCGTGTCAAAATTGTATGCCTCCTCTAGAATGCTTGTTGCTCATTTATGAGAGCAGGAATTTAAGTGGACTGTGCGTGCAACTGGAGTTGTAGTATTCAAGACAGTTTCAAATAGAATAATCCAGAATTGTGCTACAAATACTTTGAATCATAGTGCTTACATGTGAGCGGCTTGGTTATTAACAAAATAAATGAAATCGCCTCCTGCATTATCTTGCTATAAAACACTATTAAGCCATGTTCACTTTTGCATATTGCAGAACACGAAATCACAGGCTTTTAATGAATATAAATCCTAGAAAAAATGCAAATGAAAATAATTGCAGTTATTATACCACATTAGCAAGAGTTATACTAATTGCCCTAAAATTTAAAGAAAATTTATTATATTTTGTCTCTCATTCTGTTAACATTATTTCACAATGTTGATGCATTTATAGAGAATCTTATAGTGCATTAGACAAATCAGTTTTGCATTCCCAGGAGAGTGGGTTTCAATGAGCATTATAATGCATTTAGATTAAAAAAAAAAAAACACACACACACAAACGGTTCTGTGTGACAAAGTATCTTCTAATGCTAGATTTGGAAAGGTTGTTCCAAAGTAACATTTTCACTTGAAATGTCAAATAAAATTCACTGAGGAGGGAAGTATAAACGAATTGGTTTCAGGTAATTGGCTGTAAATTTTGGAATAACATTACATTTTAGCTATACAGTTTTTCATATGTTGAAAAGTATTCCAAATACATACACCAGCAAGGCACAGTGATTTCGATGGCTACTAAATTCCACTTGCTACTCAGCATGTAAATCCACACTCCTATCTTTCAAAAAAGGACCTGCAGGGCCTCTATTCCGAGACACTATGCTCACCTTGCCCTGGAGTCCCCCTCCACTCAGTAGCCAATGCCATCAGCACCCTGCTTACTGTAAGCACCCGGAACAGCCTTCTGCTGTGGACATCTTGCCCGTAGCCTCCGTCAGTCTTCCCCACTCTCTCCCATTCTGTAAGAACCTTGGCTTGACTCTGCCCTGCCCTCTAACTGAGAGTTCTCCATTTCACTCGTTCTCAACTTCCTCGCGAGAGCTGCCTGTATGTCTCCCACCTCGATCCCAAGAGTCACTTAAGATAGTTATGCTTGAAGAAAGAGGTTTCACCGAGCAGCTGCATTTCCCTACCCGCTTGGCACCTCCCTACCTACTGCTATTTCACTTCTGTGTTCATCTCGTTCCTGAAATACTCTTCTCTGATATTAACAGTGGCTTGATAGTCGTCAAATATCCATATGTCTTTCAGATTGCCCCCCCCTTATCCTCTTATACACTATTTTGTATAGACGTCTTTGTTCTTTTGCAGACTCCAGCAATGAATCTTTTTCCTTGTCAACTCTTTAAGACTAACCAGTCACAGCTTTCGTTATTTGTGCCTCATGTGCCATCATGAGTGGGGCCATGGTGAGATCTTACCTCTTTCTAAGATTTGATTCCCTCTCTCAATCAACCTGTGTGTCCCTCCATATTCTCTACGAAGAGCAAAACTCTCAGTCTCAGTTCAGATCCTTCTTTATCTGGTCCACCTCAGTCTCTTTCCTTATCGCTTATCACCATTTCGTCTGCATTCTGTGAATGCTCAGTGGACCATGTTTCAGAAACCATGGAAGTGCTATGATATCACAGCGAGTGGAATAGTTTAGAAACGCCTGCCTTCGTGGAACTGAAGGCCCCGCCAAAAAGAATTGTTGCTTGATACCCCCGTGTTCTTGAAGATTGCTTCTTCTTACTGGAAATATCTCTTCCCTCCTGTGTTTTATGGGAAATTCCTGTGTACACTGGATTGAAGGCCTCGCCAAAAAGAATTGTTGCTTGATACCCCCGTGTTCTTGAAGATTGCTTCTTCTTACTGGAAATATCTCTTCCCTCCTGTGTTTTATGGGAAATTCCTGTGTACACTGGTGAATTTAGGTCAGCTGGTGTTATTTCTTCCCAGGTGCTCTTCCAGCATCCCACACATCTCCCAGGGAGCCCTAGAAATACTCTGTACAAGTCTTCAGTTAAATTTTACTAGGTGATATCATTGGTGAAGCCATCATCACCCTTAAGAATTTGGCAGATTTTTTAAAAAAAGGTATTGTGCCCTAAACAGCCTCTCCACATGGCAAGCTATCTGTGGTTTGCACAGTTACTGCTATGGTAGAGAGCATGTGTGGCTCCCAACAGCCTTGCCGACCTACCCTGTAAGTCATGAGTTTAGTGTCCTTCTGCTATGTACCTATGCTGTTGGCCTAACTATAATACAGTTCTAAAATTGAATACAAGTCCACCAGTATATTCTTTATTCTTAATGTTTCTCCCTAAATTGTCATCCTTTTAGCAAAAGATATGGACAGTATTATATTACATCTACATCTGAACCTCTCTCTTAGTATTTCATGAATATTACTTATATCCCCACTGCCAGAAAAGCCTATTAAATTCACATGTTTCCTTGAAAATTTTGCTCAAATTGCTTCACAACTTCTAGTAATAGATCTTTACAATCCATGAATTATTTTCCCATCTTTTTATTCAATGTTGATATTTTTTTCTTATGAACTACCATCCAACAATGTTCCTGAGAGATGCATTTGTAACTACAGGTGTCTCTTTGAAATTGTGAGCAAAAGATTTGAAGATTATATTTTGAAATAAAACTCACACACAAAAGACTGTATGTGATGAGAGCATAGCCCAGTGATAGAGCACTCGTCTTGCATGCAGAAAGCCCTTCATGCAATCCTCAGTATTGAAAACAAGAAAAAAAAATCCTATCTGTTCTTTCACTTCTAGACCCTGTTAGTCAGCCTATCCCAGCTACCACTACCTCTCAGCCTAAAGACCCTTTGAAGAATTGCTTGGGAAGAGAATCAAAAGAGGAAAAAAAGAACTTATGGAGCCTTCCAGAACAAAGAATGAGGAACTATATCATAAGTTATGGGTTATTCATAGTTTAGAGATTATTCGGAGATTGCTGGCCATATACTTCGGGAAAAAGTTACCCAATCTCTTCAATATGCTGTTATGGTTGTTTATTAATATTTACTATTGATTTATCTTTTAGTTAAACAGTGGTTATTCCTAAACCAGCTGTATATCCAAATCACCACACAGAAACTAGGATTTATTTAATTAACCTAGAGCACATTGCTGGGCAATGGTTACTCCATCCTAGACCTCCAAGCCCACATACTTTCCTCCCATTCAGGTTTCCCACATTATGCTTGGTTTTAGTCATATCCTAAGTTCAGTTCATCCTTTCCCGTGGTTCTAAGTCCTCTCCTGCTGATCTCTCCTCTCCGACTCCTCCTACTCACTTCTTTCTTCTCCCCTCTAGACCAGGATGTCCCACCCTATTCTCTCCAATGCTCAGCATTGGCTGGTTGTTTTATTGACAATACAGAGAACAAATGGTGGCATGGTTACACAAACAAGACAGGTGATGCTTAGAATAAACATCACAATTCAATATCTGGATTGAAACAAGGCAGTGAGGTAGAGAAATTAACATTTGATGAACAAGAGTAAATTGTCTACATTCCAAAAGAACATTATACCTACGTGCTGTGGACTCAGAGATGTCCTACAGCATTATCTGGCAAAACAAAACTGGAAGATTCTAGTAATTATATTTTCAAGCCTGCAGGACTTAATTTCTGTACTTTATATTAATTATGCATCGCTTTTTCTTTTATTGGTTAATGTAATGATGTGATTCTCACAGTATTGAGTACCCAGGGACCAGAAATGCTAAAAATATTCACATCCAAAAAGATCCTGTCTAAAATTCCAGGAAGTAGCATCTGCAACACGGAGTGTTCTGAATCCGTCCCACAACCAGGGAGCTCCTGCTGCCCCACCTTTTCTCTTCTGCTTCTGACAAAGCTGGCCGAACCTTCTCAATAAACCCAGTAGCAACACTGTGCCTCTCACAGTACAGTGTAGCATGTTTCTTCTCTGGGAAGACAGTCACTTCGCATCCTCCATCAGATATGCAAAGTCATCCGCAGACTTTAACTGCTTCCTGTACGATTCATATCTAAATTAGACCTGTGCATCCCAACATACAGTTTTGCTCTGTTGAGTGGCCGATTGTGGCTCGTCGATGGGATCTTACAGATGAGTGGGAAAGGTATTTGCATATCTCCGTCAATAGAGAGCTCCCTTAAGCCTTATGAGAAACAAACGCTTCTGAACTCCTGAAGTTGATGAGAATCCATTAAGGACCCTGTTAAGGTTTGTGTCCTGAAAAACTGCCCAGCTGAGAAGGCACAGGAGCAAGTAGTCTTCTCAGACAGCTGGTGAGATGAAAGAAAAGCTACTCTAGGTGCCTTCTTAAAATCCAAAGATGCCCAGAGTCTGAGCTGGCATCAGGGAAAGAGAACAGAGTGTTCCAGTTCTTGCTTTTTTTTTTTTAATTAGTCAAATGAATTGAACAACCTGCCCATCAGCCTACATGAGTGCATTTTCATAATGTCTTAAGAACCTGGAATTTAAATGTACTCCTTCAGAAGCTTGAGAAATTACTGATTACAAACGAATGTCTGACTGATTGATAGGAAAATGCAAACTTTGGTTTATATACATAACATGAAAGTTACTTATAAAAGCAATTATATATTTGCTTAAAGCTGAAAATAAATGTTTTTTTTCTTTTGGGGAGGAATCTTAACTACATCACTTCTCCTTCCTTTTTTCCCCTCCAAAACCTCTCTTTGCTCTCTTTTAAATCCATGGACCATTTCTTCATCAGCTGTTGTTACACACATATATCTATACGCATATACATTTGTAAATATAAATTCTCGGTCTGCATGTTGCTTGTATGTGTGTTCTCAGGGCTCACTGTGAAAGGCGAGGCTCACAGCCAAACATCAAGAAATATTCCATAAGTATATGTCCCTGTCTTGTAAAGTGCTTAAACCAACTGATTTCTGACAGAAAGTTATGTCCCTAAAGGAAGTGACCAGAAATAGTGCCTGTGGTTCCCGCCCTTTGAAAATAGTCTATGCCATAAAAAGAGCTGTTCTGCGCAGGTAATTGGAGTTAAAATCGCTGTTGATATATCATAAGGGCAGCATTGTACTCTACTTCTCAGATGTCTATAATTGCTCGAGTGTGATGCACACCATGTTCTCCAGCCCAGGGAGAGCTCATCTGCTCCAGCTCATCAGGCTGATGAGACGAGCACAGCATTTGCTCTAATTAGTTCCACTGTCTTTCTCCTGAGCCATACTCGAAGACGCTCTTTAGCTTGAGAAATTAATAAGGACTCCCCCCGAACAAATAAAAAATAAAAACCCAACAAAGAATGTGTTTATTTTAATACATGCCATTTACCAACAGTCTAGGCACATTAAATGCAAGCGTGTTCGAATGATGGTTTTTCAACACCTTCTCACCAGCTTTGAGACGGTAGCTTGGCCAAGACTGGTTGGGTGTCTGTGACATCCATATCTGCCACCTCAGCTCCTGACTGACACCCTTTGTCACTTCTGCCAGCCCCAAGTGCTCAGTCTAATAAGGTCACAACAGCCTCAAGAGCCTCTTCTGTCTTTATCCCTCCTTATTGGTTACCTTGTTTATGGGTTTCCACGTAAACATTGCTGTTTAAAGTAACAAAATCAAATCCCTCCTGGGCACAGTGGCCCAGAGCTGCTCAAGGCAGGCTCTGTGACCTACCTTAGGTGGTCTTCTAACTCAACACAATGCTACATGGAGGAGGCACTGGCTTTTGTGGGATGAAACTTGACATATTTCTCCAACATGTACTCAAAAACACTTTCTAGTTCCTTCTTGGCTTCCTTCCATTGAAATAGTGTAGGAAGGGTACCCAGTGTAGCTCTTTGGAGCACAGCGCAAGGGGCTTGCAAGCCGCTTTCTTTTTCCCCTGCTCCTTCGTTTTAACTGTTACAAGCTCACAAAATGCAAATGACAGACTGAGGTCGGACGCCCTTTCTATTCAGATGGGGTCCTATTCCAGTCTCAACTGATTTGCATTAGCCAAAAGGGCCCCCCGTGGGCACAGCATTCCTGTCACCCATTTTATCTGATGAACGAGGTGGTGCAGGAAGCATGTTGTACCCTTCATAACTGTGAACCCATAATGAAGGTGATTGCTTCTGGATTTCCTGTGGGCAACAGGGGCTCAGCTGCAGAGGTGGTTACCTGGAACCGAAGCATAAAGATTGTTTTCTATTTACATTTTACTCTCATACATATTACATTTAATGTGTGTAAGTTTCTTCTCTATGAAAATTTCACTTAAGTAAAGACTTGCCTCATACGCTGATATTCTGAATAACAGGTACTTTAAATGTGAGCACCCAGAAACCCTGAGTTTTACATTTTCTGCATCTAGAAAGACCCTAAGCTGCTGGTAAGAGCGTGGAATCTTAGCTGTTATGTGCATGGAGACCACAGGACAAACTCTGCTCTCATCACTTGGATACTGGGGCCTTTTATAAAATTCAGAGTCTATTACTGGCCCAGAACTTGTGCACATAGCTGCTCTGCTGTCTGGCCAGCTGGGACTATCATACCTAACTGATTTATCTGAGCATGGAACTCAAGTCTCCATGCTCGCAAGATGTGTACTTTACCCACCAAGCTATCTACCCTGCCCAGCCCTGTAGCACTCGTTTTTAAACCCAGTTCTATTTGGGGTGTTTAGACCTCTACCTCCATTCCAACCTCCCAACCCTAGGTAAGAGAAAGGTTAGTGGAGAGAGGGGGCACAGAACCCTTTACTTTTTCCAGGTTCTTTTGGGGTTTTCCAATCTCCATCAACAGCAAACACAGCCAGCAGTCTCCTCCAAGCCACTGCACCCCGAAACATTTCTCTCTGTCTGTCTCCTCCAAAACGCCACACCATCCATTTCTCTGCTCTTCAAGCTGCTGCAAGCCACATGCCAACACTGCAGGTCACTTCCTGGGATCTGGTATTTATATCCTCAGAGCGCTAGACCACACCCCTCTATGTGCCCCACAAGGAAGGCCATTACCAGCCAGCAAAAGCCACACCCTGCATGAGACAGTTAACAGGTGTGGATGAACTATAGCCCAACTAAAATCCCACACCTGGGATCAAAACAAAACCATACTTACTTAACATAACTGACTTTATGAAGAAACCAAAACTCACATTACACAACACTAAGTGATTCTGATGCAGATGGCCTGAGGACCAAAACTTGGCTCTTGTGATCTAGGTCAGAGATCAACAAACCTTTGGACAGCAGACAAATTCAGTCTACCATCTGCTTCCGTGTGGCTCTTAGGCTGAGGGCTTTGACATTTTTTTAATGTTTTAAAAATATCAAAAGAAGGATACTATTTTGTGATATGAAAAAACAGATGAAATTCCTGCTTCAATGTGCATGAAACTTTATTGGCACATGGTCACACTCGTTTGTTTCGGGTTTTCCTGTGTGGTGCTACCTTTCACACAGCAGCAGGCAGTTCCAACAGAGACCATCTCATTGCTAAGAGAGTGGAGACAGGAGGATAGGTAGTCCAGCAGTCAGTGAGCTCCAGGTGCAATGAGACCTGAAAGATTTAAAATGGAAAGCACCTGATGAAGATACAGGACATTGAGTTCTGGTCTTTTTGTGTAGGCACATACACATGCACACAACACAGACGATGTACACACACCGGAGATAAAATTTTTATAGTGCTTCCTCGGCCTACCTTCCTGCGTGATGGAAGAGACAGGCCCCACAAATGGGAGGAGAGAGAGAAAGGAGGATCAACTGGACTTCATTCATGCCTTCGTTAAGAAGAGGGAGTTGTTGCCGATGAAATAACCGAGAAACACTGAAAGAGGAAGTAGACCAAGTTAGAAATCCTGTCAGGCAAATGAAAATGAAAACAGTTTAGGAAGAGACTCGCCTAAAGCTGAGAATGCGGTGTGATGTTAACATCTGTCATCCCTGCACTCAGAGGGAGGAAGATTGAGAGATCAAGGATATCTCTGGGTACAAAGTGGATCCCTGTATCAGAAAGGAAAATAGTTACCTGAAGCTGCTGTTAAAGACGGGCAAGAGTTTTAGGTCAAAGGCCTATTCAACTTCTCATGTTGAATGGCCTCTGGAGCCCCTGAGGATTTAGGGGCGAGAAATCTTCGGGCCAGCTCACATTCTCTGAAGTGCAGAACCCCATTGAAAGATCACATTAAGAAGTAAGCCAGTGATATGGGTCACTGGAATAGTGCCATCTGCTGTTGGACCTGGCCTGTCCAGCATGGGAGTCCAGACCTACTCTGATGGAGAGGCCAGCTCCTTCTTCACTATATGATGAGCTGTGAAGAGAAAGAGTCTGACAGCAGTGTGCAGTCAGACCCAGACAAAAGGAGAACATATCTAAGAAGTCTATTTTTATTTTTCAATGAATATGCATGGTGTTATACTTTTCTAGCCCTTTTTACACCAACTGTACAAGAAAAGAATAGAAACACCAGAATTGTCTACAGGGGCGGAAGCCTCAAATACCTGTGCCCCAAACATCCGTAAAAGCCCCAAGTCTCTCTTCAGTGATGCTGTACCGGAAAACACCTGTAGCCAACTGGATCTTGACCTTCAGATCTATACATGGAATCGAACCTCTCCAGGCCCTGTACTCACCACGGTTTGCATCTTACTTACCTCCCACAGCCTTGGAATACATCTCCAGAGAAATTCCTGTTCAGGGAACATTACTGTTCCGACCATACACTCAGCAAGCAGCTTGTACCTTGAGTCTGTGTTTGTAAGCTTCTTAACGGGATAAAGCCACATATGTATACCTACAAACAGGTTGTTCGTCTTCTATTTAGCTTTTAGCCACAGTCATATGGGAGAAGAGTGGATAAGGAAACTGTTAGACCCGAAGGCCATTCATCCACAGTCGGAGCTGGGAATAGAGCTTGTTGGGTAGAGCACTTGCCCTGTATGCACAAAGCCATCTAGATTCAACATCAGCACAAACCTGAAGAGCCTGCAATGCCATCACTGCAGATGGAATCAGGAAGATTACAAGTTCAAGACCCTCCTCTCCTTCGCAGTGAGTTCTAGGCTAGCCTGGGCTACTCCAGGCTGTCTTCAATGCAAGCTATAAATAATGAGAAAGACTGTAGGGTATTGCAGGCAGCTGTTGAGAGCTGCTTTGCTGGGCTACAGAGACCGGGCGGTTGAGGTAGAACACATGTCTGATGTGTAGAGGCCAGTTCCTGGGGACCCATTCTGTTTCACCCCATCATGTGTCATGGGTGATGTGCTTCAGGATGAAGTTCTCATTACCAGATCTCACCCTGTCGACAGATTGTCACCAGGGCCAGTGCAGCACATAACATCACCCCCCTCTTCTAAAGCCTAGACTAATTCTGTGACAATAGGAGCCCTCCCAAGCATCCTTTCTCTCGGATGCACAGAGCACAGAAGTTTCCTGCCATCACCGGCATTTCATCTTTGAATAGCTCAAAGGACATACATCCACAATGCCGTCATCCACTGATGGCAAAGAGCACGGTGCAGCTGACCATCTGCAAAGCCACAAGCTTTCCTACAAATCATTTTAACTAGCAAAAAGAGAAGAAGGAAAGGTAGTCACCTCTACGTTTTGCCGTGGTGGCTGCTAAGGGGACAGACCGGTTATTACATAGTAGGACAAAGGAGGCAGTAGTTCAAGGGGTGGAGCGGGCTTTCATGCAGGCAGAGAAAATTACTCCCTAGACTCCGGCCAGAATATCTGAGTGAACTGAAAAAGGTGTCCTGTGCTGCCAACAGCACACGATAACTACAGAGCACAGATGGGAAGTCCCAGCTCCAAACTGGTCTCAAGGTTCCATGAGAAAGTTGAAATAAGGACAATGATGCCTTGCATGTTTTTTTTTCCCCATCACTAATTAATTTGCCTATCAGACCAAAGTTTGCCTATCAGTCCTTTGAGAGGACGTCTTCCCTTTCTCCATGCATTTGGTGCTTTCTACATTTGCTCTCTGATGAACTTTCAAAATATCCCAGACCAGAGCAGGACCTCTGTAGTGCATGCAACAAATACAGTGGATACCCTTAGCACGCAACCTCTCTTCTAACGCAGGACAGCCACTCACAGGGTCATGTGTGAGCTGGTGGCAATCCAGCAACTGTCAACTTCAGAAAGATGTAAGAAGTAGACACTGTGCATAGAAAACTGATGTCATTTATGTCTGTTGCACCAAGTAATTCTTAAATGGAGGCTTATATGCTTGGATTTTCTAATAATTTTTACACAGAAGTGATGGCTCTTGGTGAAAACTGGTCCTTTTGTCAAACAGAGTCTAGAAGCATTGTCTTGGCTTAGACTCTTGTGTAAATAATGCCTCCTAGAGTTGTGCACTACAGCCGTAGATACAAAAATGCAGAAACGACACTAGGGACTAGGGCTTTACTAGGAAGTAAAGCACTTGCCTTTCAAGCAAGAGGGCCTGAGTTCACTCCCCAGAACTCACTTGTGCTGGCAGGTAGTTATGATCCCAGTGCTATGGTAGTGAAAACAGAAATCTCTGGGCTCTCTTAAGACAGCCAGCCTTAAGTACTTGGCAAGCTCTGGGACAAGGAGAGACCCTGTCTCAAAAAACAAAGTGGACGGCAGCCAAAAAACAATCCTGGAAGTCTTCCTGTGGCCCCCCAAAACATATATACGTGAATTCAAGTCCACACATATGTACAAACCCACACACACAATTACAGAAGCAAAACTGTATCACTGTGCTGAAGAATTTTAACTTAGCTAGAAGTATTTGAATCGCTTCAAGTCAACTGCAGTTAATAAAGACCTTTCTCTGCAAGCTGTATGGATTAGGGTGTTCACCGATGAAATGGCCTCTCTCTGTTTAGCCTTCACCAAATAAAAACTTGATTTTATAAGGAAATCATGAAATTTGCAGGTAAATGGTGGGACCTGGAAAGGATCATCCTAAGTGAGCTGTCCCAGAAGCAGAAAGACACTCACAGTATAAACTCACTCATATAGACATATAACATAGGATAAACCTACTAAAAATCTGTACATCTAAAGAAACTAATCAAGAGAGAGGACCCTGACTAAAACGCTCAATCCCCATCCTGAAAGGCAAAGAGGATGGACATCAGAAGAAGAATAAAACAGGAAACAACCTAGGAACCTGCCACAGAGGGCCTCTGAAAGGCTCTGCCCTGCAGACTCTCAAAGCAAATGCTGAGACTTATGGCCAACTGTTGGGCAGAGTGCATGGAATCTTATGTAAGAAGTGGGAAATAGTAAGATCTGGAGAGGATAGGAACCCCACAAAGAGAGCAACAGAACCAGAAATTTGAACACAGGGGTCTTCCCAGAGACTCATACTCCAACCAAGTACCATGCATGGAGATAACCTAGAACCCCTGCACAGATGTAGCCCATGGCAGTTTAGTGTCCAAGTGGGTTCCATAATCTGATTGGCCTGCTCTTTGATCCCCTCCCCCTGAGGGGGGAGCAGCCTTACCAGGCCACAGAAGATGACAATGCAGCCACTCCTGATGTGATCTGATAGACTAAGATTAGAAGGAAGGAGAGGAGGACCTCCCCTATCAGTGGACTTGGGGAGAGGCATGCGTGAAGAAGGGGGAGGGAGGGTGGGATTGGGAGGGGAGGAGGGAGGGGCTTATGGGGGGATACAAAGTGAATAAAGTGTAATTAATAAAATAAAATTTAATTAAAAAAAACCTTGATTTTGAAGCCAACCACACCTAGTCAATATCAGGCTGACTTTAAGCATATGCCATAAACTATCTCTGTCTCTAGAACTCTGCAGGATACAAAGAACTTGTCATTTGGCATCATAGACATAGACATAAGGAAATTTTAGCGGCTAATAGTTTCTACATGTAGTAAGATTGGATGTGCAAAGGACCCTCACCAAACAGTTGCCTTGGCTGTCTCTAGTGAGGAAAACACATAGAAGTGTAGTAACCCCACGATGGGCTGAAAGGCAAGGTGCTAAGGTGACTGCATGAAATCTTGGGATCCCAGGATGTGCGAGTGTACAGTTCTGCCGAAAGAGCTCGGGGACTTGGTAGCCATGAAGTAACCCAGAAAGGACCTCTGGGGAACGTTCTTGAAGATGTCTGCTGGGCCTGGAGGTAGGTGAGGAAAGATAAAGAGAAGGAGAAGGGAAGCCTCCAGACTCCTGGGACCTGCTGTCTTGCTGGAAATAACAGATTGGGAACCCAAGAACAGGTGGGGGTGCCGGATACCCTAAGTGACTGGATACAGAGTGGTGATGGGTAGAGCTGTTTCCAGAAATCTCACTCACCAGGAGGCTTTTCCTCTCTCAGAATTAAAACTCTCAAAATAAGGCAAGCAGGAAATCTGTGTCTATTTTTTTTTCCTGATATACTTCCTTTTTTTTTTAAAAAAAAAAAAAACCCATTTGATGAGAGAAAGCCAAAAATATTTATGAGTCATTCTAAAACATAAATGATTGTGAACACTGAGACGTGAAAAAAAGTCTTTCTGATCCATATGCCTAACGACTCACAAGCCATCTAAAAGGAGAAATGTCCCTTGCCCCTTTTCCCAGGAATGTGTATCATCGTCACATCATTGGTTCTTGCATGCATTCCCCCCTGTTCATTGCTCCTGTACCCCAACCTCTAGCGTGGGCAAATCAATTCAAAGCAACAAATACACAAGCTGAACAAGTCTCCCCTATTTACAGTGAGATCTCCGTGCTCTTGGTTTTTGAGAAGGGAAACTGTTACCACCGTACTTGTCCTAAGCATTACATGATTTTACTCAAAGAGAAAATGAGTGTTCAGAAGACCAATGACCTCGGCAAGCCCATTGTTCTGAGTCTTTGAAAGAGTGGAAAATGCTGGGGCAATTTTACTTTAGTGCCTAGAAAAAAAAAAAAAAACAACCGTGTCTTTCCTCAGAATAGACTTAATAACAGTGATAAACGTAATAGTATCATTTTATACTCACCTAATTCTTTCAGGTTTTAGATTCCAAAAAGCCACATGTTCTATTCTGGGCTCCTGCTTCCTTTTCTATTATAAATCTCTGTTTTCACTACAATAGAAATGAGTTATAAAAAAATAGCGGTCATAAATCTTAACAAAAATTGAGATTTAGAGCTGAAATGCTAAATGGTTTTGGTGAAATTTTAAAAAGCTGTTAGATCATTTTAGTGTGTGTGTGTGTGTGCCTACTTATGTGTGTTTGCATGTGTGCATGTGTGCACAAAGGTTAGAAGACAATTTGGGGGAATAAATTCTTTCTATTATCTGAGTCCCAGGGATCACTCATAAGTGGATATTAGAAATATAATATAGGATAAACCTACTAAAATCTGTACACCTAAAGAAACTAATCAAGAAGGAGGACTCTGGCTAAAATGCTCAATCCCCATTCAAAAAGGCAAAGAGGATGGGCATCAGAAGAAGGAGAAAACAAGGAACTAGTCAGGAGCCTGCCACAGAGGGCCTCTGAAAGGCTCTACCCTGCAGGGTATCAAAGCAGATGCTGAGACTTAATGGCCAACCTTTGGGCAGAGTGCAGGGAATCTTATGAAAGAAGTGGGAAATAGTAAGACCTGAAGAGGACAGGAGCTCTACAAGGAGAGCAACAGAACCAAAATATCTGGGTCCAGGGGTCCTTCCTGAGACTGATACTCCAACCAAGGACCATGCATGGAGATAACCTAGAACTCCTGCACAGATGTAGCCCATGGCAGTTGAGTATCCAAGTGGGTTCCATAGTAATGGGAACAGGGACTGTCTCTGACAGGAACTGATTGGCCTGCTCTTTAATTACCTCCCCCTGAGGGAAGAGCAGCCTTACCAGGCCACAGAAGAAGACAATGCAGCCACTCCTGATGAGATCTGATAGACTAGGATCAGAAGGAAGAAAAGGAAGACCTCCCCTATCAGTGTACGTGGGGAGGGGCAATTGTTGAGAAGGTGAAGGGAGGGTGGAATTAGGAGGGGAGGAGGGAGCGAGCTACAGGGGGAACACAAAGTGAATAAAGTATAATTAATGAAAAAACAAACAAACAAAAATCTCTAGTCCCAGGGAGATTTCAAATAACGACCTTAGTTTGTTTAGCATGTTTATTAATCACTTGATATTTTTTACGCTGTGCCTACTGTTTCTTTGATTATGGGATAACTCCTTTGTCAACAGTTCCTCAAAGCCTCAGGACGTTCGACAAGGTTGTCCTCTAAACTGTATTGCTGTCAACACTATGTCTGACTTCCCTCTTTAAAAATGCTTTTAGAACACAATTTCTCCTTCCAGAATCCTCACAGCTGACTCTTTAAAAGAAAGAAAAGCCCACGTCTCCAGATGGTCCTTCAAACTCACAGGTTAAGTTTGTGAAAAAACCTGCTTTTCTAGTGCAGCAAGCCCTTTCAAGTGGAGAGCATTTTTAAAGGTGAAAGAATAAATGGTCTAGAGCAGCAAACAGGAAAGCATACATGTTCTTTTATCTTTCTTAAAAAAAAAAAAAAACAAAAAAAAACAAAAAAAAAAAAAAAAACAAAACAAAGTTATGCAATGGAAAAAAAAAAACCTACACTCAAACTCAAAAGTCCAAAGAGATGGAAGTCCCGGCTGGTACCTGCGGACCCTGAGCCTGCTAGGTTGCAGCCAGAGAAGGGGGGGCGCCTACCACTTCACCTCTCTGGTTTTCCAGGCACGGCAGTCAGGTTATTTTCAATCCCAGTTGCATTTTGTGTCTCCTCGCTGCCCTTTCTGCGCTGTTATTCTTCGGCCCGCTCCTTCAGCCCTGGGTAAATGTCATGGGTTCCGTTTGATGTTTGCTTTGTATTGCAACATTTTCCATACAGTGCTAAAGATCCGCATCTCCTTGTGGCTTGGGTATAAACGTCCACTTACTCTGAGGGCTTCTCTTTCCTTCCTCGCATTGAGAGCTCGGCGTGTGCCCTGCAGGAGAGCAGGCCTCACCTGCAAAGAAGCACCTGTGGCAGACTAGGGCTCTGCATCACCCTGTTGTGTGTTTTATTTAGCAGTCACTTATGTGGCTCTCAGAATGTCACACTGGGCATTTTTTAAACTCTGCTGAGTTGTGATGCCAAAAATAAAAAGACAAATAGTAGGAGCTGGACAGATGGATCAGCAGTTACTAGCGCTGGCTGCTCTTCCAGAGCGCCCAGGTTCAGTTCCTACCAGCCACATGTCATCCCATGACCATTTGTAACCCTGGTCTCAGGGGATCTGACTCCCTCTTCTATCTAACCTCTCCAGGCACCAGACACACATGTGGTGCACACACATAATATGAAATAGTGGTCGTGGTAGTTGGTTTTAATTGTCAACTTGACATAATCTAGAACGTGGGAAAGGAGTCTCACCGAGGGGCTGTCTAGGTTAGGTTTCCTGGGGCCATGTCTGCGGAGGATTATCATGAAAGTAGTGCCATTCACTGGCGTGGGAGAAGGAAATCAAAGCATAAACGTACATGCATCTCTTGCTTTTTTCTTCTGTCCATGGGCATAATGTGACCAGTTCTCTGAGCACCCAATACTGTGACTTCCTTCCTGGTGGAACTGTGAACTAAAGTAAACTCTATCCTAAATTACTTTTACCGCTGTATTTTATCAAAGCTACAGGAAGGAAAACTAAGATGCTAGTTAAGAATGTTGGATTCAAAACTGGGTTTAAAATTATAGCTCAGCCACTCAGTGTGTCACTGTGATAAGGAGAAAATGACTTTTCATCTCTCTAAATCTTTTATGAGCTCACTTGTGAAATGGTTGGAGGACCTGGCTTGCAGTGTTGAAGCTTACATGGCATATGAAGCAGTTAGTCAAGTAAGAACTCAGGAAACGTGGCTTATCTGTAGTTTTTTTTTTTTTTCTTTTTTTATGTTCTTTTCTTTCCATAAAACTACTGAAGCTGGCAAGCTTGGAAACCTGCTGATTGTGTACATGAGAAGAAAAAGAATTTGACAGCAATTATCTTTCTGGCCCATGCAGCACATGGCGTGTATTTTAGGCAAATGTAATTGTATAAAAAGATACAGTGCATTCATATGCAACATAGAAAGCCTAACATGACCCTCTACCCTCTTCTGAGGTTCAAGGTTTTTGAAAGAGTTATGCTTTGTACTCTTTTTATTTTTAATTAAATTCATATCTGACATCTATAATCATATTCGATTATCTGCATCTTCTAGAGGTAGGATTTTAATAATATGAACATCATGAATTTCCCCAAATCTTATAATTAGAAAATTGGCCATTGCTTTAACATTCTCTTTAAATCTATGTGCTGGCTTATTTCACCTTTTGGTCAGGATTTTGGCTGCTCTGAACTTCTCACAGTGTCTAAGGAGCTATCTTTTCATCGTAAATGATTCATTTCAGGTGCTGCCTTGAAGGCCTTCTGAGATCTCCCAGGCTGAGTTAATTTGAGGGGCTTGATTAATCTGGGGTGGTGAGCCCTCAGATCAGTTTCACATGGTGGAGGTGAGGCTTCAGTGGGAGAGCTGAGCCTCCTACACAAGTGGGCAAACTGAGTAACAGGTGGAGTAAGGCTAAAGGTGAATCATGTGGGGAGCTTCCTCTGGTGAGAAGGCAGTGAGGAGGTCAGAACAGGCTAGCAAAGGATGGGCAAAGTGCCTCTTGCCACCCGTATTGGGAATTTAAATCTGATGGAGGCCTTGGCAGGGAAAGGAAGCTTTGAGGGAGGTCACAAGGTCAAGACGAAGAGCTGCGGGGCAATTAATGAGATGCAGACGGTCACAGGAGCCTGGGCCAGGTGTCACAATACTCCAAGGAAGCAATGCGTGTGTCCATGGTGGGGATAGAATTCCTGGAGAGATAGGAGGAGCAAGCAAGAGATTCACATTCTACAGCTAAAAGCTGCCCCTCCCTATCCAGTTGAGGGTGACTATGTTCTAACATAGCAAGTAGTACCTGGAACACAGTCAAGGCGCAGCAAAGGTTGCTTCCTGGTAGAGCAGGTCATTGGGCCGCTGAGCAGAGATCCTGTCTTCATTTCCCAGTGACCTCCCGGTGCATCATTAAACTGTTTAACCTCTGTAAAGATGAGAGAGATGAAACATTTGTCTACTTGAGTCCACTGTGGATCTGTCCTTTCACACCTCGAAAGTTTTGTAAAGCCAATACATATGTTTCAAGTGGAAATATAAATTGATTTTTTTTTCTTTTTTCTTACCTTCCATTAAAGGGAACTAGGATACACTAGCCATAATAACAATGAAAACAACTTTTTTAAACCAAATGAAATATAAAACCAGAGAATCTTTTCTCCGCTTAGCAAATAGCCCTGGTGTTCAGTTATCCAGCAACCATCTGTCACATGCTAAGAGCATGCACTAAATACCTGTTAAGTTGGCGTGTATTAGATATGCAAAGGCAAATAGGATATGAATCTTGCCTTTGAGGGACTTGCCGTCACGCGGTCCCATGTTTCTCCAGGGTATTCCAGATATGGTGTAGGGGACAGCCAGGGTACCACTGAGACACAGGCCAGACTGAGTACATCTACCAGAATAGATAAAGTGGATCCATTTCCCAGAGGGGATGGCTCTTGAAGTAAGATGTAGGAGGAATTAACATGATGCTAGGCAGGAAGAATAGAGCATCCACGTGGCTAGCCACAGATGGTCTTCTGTCATCCGGAAGGTCTTAAGAACTGCGTGTGAAATAAGAGAGAGCTATGAGGGGGCACTTTCAAAAAAGTGATGCAGAAGCAGCAAGCAGAACCAAATCGCAGGGCTGCTTACGAAGTAAAGGATTCGGACTCTACTATGCAGCAAACGGAAAGGCATTTTGGACAAAAGGAGAAGTTACATGCTCAAACGCGTGTCTTCGAAAGGCTCCTGCCGCAGCAATAGCACTAGGGGACTGGAAGGTCAGAAACAGAAACTGGGGAGCAGCTCCCACAACGTCATAAAAAGGTATGAGGCTCTAAGGTTCTGAGCCAAGTGGAAGGGCCACTGTTAGAGAAGAGACATCAAAGAAGAAACACCTGCACAGCCAAAGGAATGTGGAAGTGGGTGGAGAGGACAAGTTTGAGACAAATCCAAGGCTTCTGTCAAGAGGGTCAGTTATAGGTTTGGGCCTACTGAAGATGCAGCAAACTTTAAGGAAAGAGCCCCCTGTTCATTATTACATGAGTGTGTGAGCCCACAGGGCAGTCGGGCAGACACAGCTGCACACTCAGGGCAAGGAAGGTGTTTGTAAGGGGATTGGAGCAGTTCTCTGCTGAGAAGCTCTGAAGACAAGACAGCCCACACCCTACACCCCCCATCCCCCATAGCATGCATCAGGGAAATGGGTAAGGTCATGTTTCAGCAAAATGAAGTATTACCTTTGCCTGAGTCCATAGCTAACCAGACAGACTGCTGGGCCTGCAGTAGCCATGCCATAAATATTCATTTGATGATGGATACGTAAATGGATGAGTGAGTGAATTATTGAGTGAGAAGCGAGAGATACTTAGAACCGGGGCTGTAAGCAGTAGAGGTCAGAATTAGAAAGGCAACCCTACAAATTATTCTCATGCAGATTGAAACTGAAACCACACGAGTGAAGGAGACCTCTAGGGAACAAGTATAAAGTGAGAAAATAGAGACTTGAGAATGAACTCTGATCTCATTAAAAGGCTAGCCATGGAACTGCTCCATGCACCTCGATAAAACATTAGTCATCATTAGTCAGAGCAGCCCAGTCAGCAGGAACCGCAGCTAGAGACACAGTGTGACCTTCATCCGCAACAGAACAGAGGTGATGTTCCAGCTCCCCTTCCTGCGGGAGGTAGAGGAGGCAGGAAGCTTTGCTGTGAGGAAGCCCTGGGTTCTGTGTGAGTGGGCTGTCCATCAAGAGAGTCGCCTACGGGGCTCTACCTCAGGATATACAGCTCAGCGCTTGACTTGTTCTTTTGGAAGAGTCTAGATCCTGTTTCCACTTTTGTGTGTGTGTAATCCAAGCTGAGAATGATCCTCGGGTATCAATGCGGCCTCAAACAGCAAGCCAACCCTACAGACTCCAGGTGTGTCCAAGTGACAAACACCTGTCTCTGACACCTGTCATGGGCAGGTGACAGAGGTGGCTCATACTGTTTTAAATTTTTCACATAATACACATAATATATTTTGATCGTATTATTCTCCTCCTCCTACTTCTCCAAGATCCCCCCCCCCACCTCTTTCTCCACCCAATTTCGTGGTTTCATTTGGTTCTTTTGTAAAATACATGTAAAAATGTGTGTCCTCATAAGGAACATATAACCACCCAACTAACACTATCACTTAAATAACAAATTGCTGACTGTGAGGTTTTTCTCAGAAAGGTATAAACATGTATTGGTAAAGTACATTTTAATGTTTCTTTCATTCATTCAAAACTCAGTATTGAGTGTCTACTCTATACTATACTGCACAGTAGTTGTGTCACTGAAGTTATTAGGATCAAACCTTCTGGTCCTAGAAGCCCTAACAAGCTAGACTCCACCATTCATCTTCAATAGCACAATTGAAGGCACAACTAATGGGGGGGGCGGAGATTGGAGGTTTTTCAATGTGTATACACTTGGAAGAGGAACAAAGAGGCCCAGAAACAATGACGCCCATCCTCGGGGTCCTACCATGAGGCTTAGGTTTGAACAGAAGGCAATAGCTTTGCATAACCAAGCCAGGTCGAGGTGTGTTCCCACCAATTATAGCCTTCATCTGGTCTCTCTTCATGGATGGCCCAACAGGCTGTCAGAATTGTGAGAACTGTATGAGAAGCTTCCTCTCTAGCTGATGCCAAGGTCCTAGCCTGTACCTTCTCCTAGCATGAAATGCGTGGGGAAATCCCAATTTCTTGGGGTCCATCATCTCAATGGTCTGATAGCCGAAGGGAGGGTGTGCTCGTTAGTTTGGCTCTCTACTTGACCTAACCTAGGTCAATGCCCAGATCACATAGACTAATGGGCATGTCTGTCTTGACTGTTAAGAAGTGGGAAGACCCATCCTGAGTGCTGGCAACGTTTCCTGGCCTGAGTCCTGAACTGTGTAAGAGGGAAGAAAGCAGGCAAGGGTGTTTCATTCTCTTTGCTCCTGGTTGTAAGGGTGATGCTCTGACTCCTGTCTTGACGTCTCCACAATGATGCATGGTAACTTAGAATTTTAAGCCAAATAGATCATGCCTTGGGGAAGTTGCTTTTGGTCAGGGTATCTTATCACAATAGCAGAAACTAAGCTAAAGAAGAGAGTCAAACTGTCTCTTTGGGATTTCTTTACTCCTCCCAAGATGTTAAAGAAAAAAAAAAAAAAAAAAAAAAAAACAAAGATGCATATGATCCCTACAGTCAGGGAACATTAAGTTGCAGGATAGGGGAAAGTCATTACAAGAAGTCCTCTCTTAATGCCAATATAACAAATACTGAAACTTTGGCTCAGGGAGATTAATGTAAGGGGTTGCTATGAATGATGTTGTGTTCCCACTTTCAACTCCAAATTCATGTGCTGGAGTCCTAACCCCTGGCACCTCAGAAGAAAAAACTTACTTTGAAAATAAAGTCAGCAGAGAGCTAATTGGCGAAGATAAGGTCATATTGGAGTATGGCGGCCTCGGAATCCAAGGTAACTTAGTGTTCTTAAAAGAAAGTGGTGGGATTTGGAAGCTGATGGGTACACAGGAGAACGGTATTCGAAGATGAAAGCAGAGATGCAGGTGACGGGCCTGGAGAGCATGTTCCCTGCAGCCCTCAGGAATGGACCCAAGGGACACCTTGATCTCAGACTTCTAGTCCACAAAACTACAAAACAACTTTTCTGTTACAAAAAAAAAATATATATATATACTGAGAGCAATCTAGAAGGGTTCAAAAAATGCTCACAATGATTCCTCACAGTAGAGGGAAGAAAGAAAAGTAAATTGCCAGAGCAATGTGAGGAATGGATGATGGACAGAGTCAGGTTTTCTGGGATATTTTTGCTGTGGTCTTTTGAAGCTATTATTAAATTTATTTATTTATTCACTTTATATCCCAATTGCAGCCCCCTCCCTCCTCTCCTCCTTGTCTCACCCTTCTACCATCTTCCTCCTTGCCCCCTCCCCTTCTCCTCACAAAGGGGGAGTGTCCCACCACCAACCTATCCCAGTCCATCAAGTCGTATCAGAACTAAGTGCATCTTCTTACGCTGAGGCCAGACAAGGCAGTCCAGCCAGGCTAAAGTAATCCAAAAGCAGGCAACAGAGTCCATGTCAGACCCAGCTGCTGCTCCACTTGCTGGAAGATACACATGAAGACCAAGCTGCCCATCAGTTACATATGTGTCGGGGGCCTGGATCCAGCCCATCCATGCTCTTTGGTTAGTGATTTAGTATCTGTTAGCCCCTGTAGGATTATTTGACTCTATTTATCTTCTTGGGAAGTTCTTGTCCCCTCTGGATCCATCTATCATTCCCCCTACTCTTCCACAAGACTACCCAATCTCGGCCTAAAGTCTGACTGTGGGTCTCTGCATCTGTTTCGATCTGCTGCTGGTTGGAGCCTCTCAGAGGACAGTTATGTTAGACTACTGTCTGCAAGCATAGTAGACCATGATTAATAGTGTCAAGGGTCGCCTGTCATCCTATTGGGTGGGTCTGAAGTTGGGCCAGTCATTGGATGCCCATTCCTTCAATCTCTGTTCTGTTCCACCTGTTACATCTTGTAGGCAGGGCAAATTTGGAGTCTAAGATTTTGTGAGTGGGTTGGTGTCTTCCTCCCCCTACTAGAAGTCCTGCCTGGCTAGGAGGTGGCCATTTCAGTCTCCATGTCCCTCGATGCCAGCAGTCTCAGCTAGAGTCACCCCATATCCTCCCAGGAGCCTACCCTGTCACAAGTCTCCAACCTGTCCCAGAGATGCCCTCCCCCCTCTGTTTCCCTTCTCTCTCCCAGACCTCTCACCTCCTACCCCTTTCTGCCCACATCTGATCCCCATTCTCACTCCCCTCCTCATACACTCTCCCACCCATTTCCCTCACTTCCTCCACTTCCAGCGTCTATTCTATTTCCCTTTCGGAGTGAGATTCAAGCAACCTCCCTTAGGCCCTTTGTGTTACTTAGCTTCTTTGGCTCTGTAGATTGTAGTATGGTTATCCTGAACTATGTGGCTAATATCCGCTTATAAGTGAGTACATCCCATGTATGTCTTTATGTGTCTGGGTTACCTCACTCAGGATGATATTCTCTAGTTCTAGCCACTTGCTTGCAAATTACGTGATTTCCTTGTTTTTAATAGCTGAGTAGTATTCCATTGTGTAAATGCACCACATTTTCTTTATCTACTCTTCAGCTAAGGGACCTCTGGGTTGTTTCCAGTTTCTGGCTATCATGAATAGAGCTTCTGTGAACATAATTGAGCAAGTGTCCTTGTGGTGTAGTAGGGCATCTTTTGGGTATATACCTAGAAGTGGTATAGCTGGGTCTTGAGGTAGAACTATTCCCAATTTTCTGAGAAAGCACCAGATTAATTTACAAGGTGGTTGTACAAGTTTGCTCTTCCACTAGCAGTGCAGGAGGGGTCTCCTTGCTCCACATCCTTGCCAACATGAGCTGTCACTTGAGGTTTTTTTATCTATCCATTCTGATGGGTGTAAGATAGAATCTCAGAGTCATTTTGATTTGCATTTCCATGATGACTAAAGACATTGAACATTTCTTTAAATACTTCTCCACCATTGGAGATTTCTCTATTGAGAATTATCTGTTTAGCTCTGTACCCCATTTTTAATTGGATTATTTGGTTTGTTGGTGTTTAATTTCTTGAGTTCCTTATGTATTTTGGATATTAGCCCTTTGTCAGATGTAGGGTTGGTGAAGATCTTTTCCTAGTCTGTAGCCTGTCGTTTTGTTCTACTGACAGTGTCCTGTGCCTTACAGAAGCTTTTCGGTTTCATGAGTTCTCATTTATTAATTATTGATATTAGAGCCTGAGCTTTTAGTGTTCTGTCCAGGAAGTTGTTTCCTGTGCCAGTGACTTTAACATTATTCCCCACTTTCTCTTAGATGTTGTGTGTCTGGTTTTACGTTGAGGTCTTTGATCCACTTGGACTTGAGTTTTGTGCAGGGTGATAAATATAAATCTATTTGCATTCTTCTACATGCATACATCCAGTTAGACCAGCACCATTTGTTGAAGATGCTTTCTTTTCTCCATTGTATGGTTTTGGCTTCTTTGTCAAAAATCAAGTGTCCAAATGTGTGTGGGCTTATTTCTGGGTCTTCAATTTAATTCCACTGATCAGTCTGTCAGTTTCCATGCCAGTACCATGTTTCTCTGTCATGTCATTTTTATTACTATTGCTCCATAATACAACTTGAAATCAGTGTTCTTATAAGCATGGAAAAGGCAATTTCAGAGTCTTAAGTGGAGAGATTGGTGTGAAGGGTAGATGGAAGATTTGAAGAGGTGAAGAAGAATTGACTTCTGTGTCTGGACAGGACATAATGGCAGAAAATTCAGTTGCAACATTGAATGTGAAAGTTAGAGAACATTTAGGAATTGTATTGAAGTTGACTTGGACTGTTGTATAAGATACTATGAAAATAAATTGTATGTTATACTCAGTTCAAATCATGACTGGAGGTAAGAGGTGACATCAAAGCTCATAATAGATGAATTTTCCTTGTCTCTGCATCAATGTTAAGACCAGACATTGGCATTGGCATTGGCATTGATTCCGGGACATGGGACAGACATTGCCTTATTCTTCCTGCCTTTGATATCTTTATACTTGCAGCCAATATTGTGATTGTTCCAATTTTATATATTGGTAGGAAAAATCAGCATGTTTAGCAGAAAAGTGTACCGGAAGGACAAAGCTAATGCACATTTTATCTGCTGTGCCGCCGAAGTCTAGCTTAGTCTTGTTCATAACATTAATAATTAGAGGCTCCTTCCATTAATGAGACATTCTACATGCTGTGCATTTTTAAAAGGTCAAATTTGGGGAAGAATTTATTATATCTTATTAAAGATATGTTCACTCGGGTTTTCTATTAATTTTATTTAAAGCCTCCCTTTAGAAGCAGGGTTACAGACACATCACCCACATGCAACCCCTCTTCTCCTCCCATTTCTGTGGCTGAGTTTGCTCACTGGTAAAAATATCATTTCCTATGGAGCTTGTTCAGAGTCCTCTCCCCAGTGCTAGGAGCCAGTTGATCAGAGTCAATGTGAGACTTAAAACTCATCTGCCGCCCCCATCTTAATGCTACATAAATCTCTTGTTCCCCACAAATAAGTACTGATGGTGCATGATTATGTAGGCGTCCTTCACACCATAGCCCTGGGTGGCCTTTCCCTGTTATCAGAATCTGTGATTCCTACTACCGAGTTGTGTCTTGCTTGGATCTTCTCAGATGACCAAATGCACAGGCAGCTGTGAGAGTCTTTCGCAGCTAACAGAGTCCCACCTAGGCACTAGTCTCTTGTGCTGTGTGAGACCGCTTCTCTGGCACCACAACCACTTTCTTCACCTGTGACAGGTACAACCCAGAAGTGCAGAAGTCCAACCTTTATGACCCAAGTGGGAGAGGAAAGTCAGGGAATAGGAAGTTCCTGACTTTCTGGTATGAGTTCCAGACACTTCCCAGAAGACGCAGTAAGAATTCTCCAGGTGGTACAGACATGGAGAGGCCAACTGCAATTGTCCATGACAGAAGAACCAAGATAAGCATCATTCTCCCTTCCTGGGAAGTTCTATAGAGGAACATAGAAAAGGGGAGAGAAGGGGAGATTAATCACACCAAGAATTCCTACCCTAACACAAACGTATGTTCCTTCTTATTACATTTATTTATTTGTAGGCATTTGTGTGCTATTATACAAGTGTAAAAGTCACAGGACAAATTATAGATCTCCTATCCCACTAGTAGATGCTGGAGGTTGCACTCAGGTAATCAGGATTGGCAGCAGGCCCCTTTAATCCACTGGGCTACCTCACAAACCCCAGAGATTCATTTCTTAATCTCTGATTAGGGGGTTTGGTTGTTGGAAGGTATATGGCAAGGGTAATCCTGGGATGACTTCCCAGACTTCCTCTGTGCTAGCCATGCCTAACTGGTGCTCTTCCAGAATCATGGTCTCAACTGAAGAACTGTCTCAGGCCATGTCTGCATGTGAACAAACAGACATCAGTTCTGATCATTCCAAAACTTAGGTTGTTTTGTTTTTTTGTAAGATGTAGCTATATTAACCTTAGAAACATAGATTGACTTGTTTTTTGTTTTTTTTTTTTTAATTATGCCTCTAAGAAGTTAAGTTAAACAGTTTAGAAAGGAATAATTAGCCCTCGAGAGCAGGACACTGAAAAAGATTTACCGCTGTAAGAGACAGGAGAAATTGAGATACTACTTAGATTCCTCAGATATTGGAAGAAGCAATTCTCGGGGAGAGGGGGGGGGGGAACAGAAATGGAGAAGACAGACTAAGATGAAAATTCTGCACAAAAGTGGGGCACAGTGGAAGAAACAGAAGACAAAACGAGCAAATTGGTGGGCTTGAAATTATCTCCCAGAATTAAGGCTGATAAGACACAACAACAGGCGAACACACAGTACGAGAATTACAAACTCTGACATGCTGGGTGGGGCGCCCAGCCATGAGCAGCAGTTTCTGGCACCTCGGTGTAGGCATGTTCGTTTAGCTCATTTATTGGGTTCTTATATCTACCTCCCTTCCAACCTTTATCTCTTCCAACCCCACAACACTTGGTAGAGAAAAAGAAGGTTAGAGGGGAAAGGGGGTGTTGAGATGTTTTTAGACTACTTCCTGCTGATTAAGGTCATCTTGTTTGGGGGGGTCAAGTCCAATCTCCATAGTCAGGGTATCCAGCAGTCCAACAAACCAGCAGCAATAGGGGGAGCACTTCTTTGGAGTGTTTCAGTCCCTTTCTTGGCTCTGGCATTTACACCTTCTCAAGAGTCTCCAGAATTAACCTATCTTCTGCTGGCAGAGTTATGCCCCTCCTAGTGTACAAGACAGTCACAGTTAATAGATGTGGACAAACTGAAGCGCCCCTATACCCAACACCTGGGATTAAAACAAAAACATATTCACCTAACATAACTAGGTCTTCAAAGAAAGCAAAATTCTCACTACCCAGCCGCATGTACTCGCAGAATGCTTTCCTAGAAGTAATATATTTGGTGTGGGGGGCAAAGGAAGGGAGGCAGCATGTCAGTTCCTACAGGAGGCAGAAAGAAGTGAAGTGCGAGTCTTTGGAAGGGAGAGAAAGGCATGGCCCTCTGTTGACAACTTCTAATGTTAGAGAGTAAAAGGACAAAGAAATTAGAAAAAAAAAGAAAACAATTAAAAAGTCAAGATCAAATCTATAAGTAATTGAATATCATTCAGTAGGTACTTTTTAATCTATGCATAGGAATCACCCAGGGATCTTGTTAAAAATACAGATTGATTCATGGTCTGACATTCTAGATTTCTTCTTTTATTTTAACATGTATTAGTTGTGTATATTAATGGAATCCAGTGATATTTCCAAGACATGTTTGTAATATACTGACTCAATCCAATCACCCCTTGTACCCCTTATCTCTCTCCCCACCCAGCTCCAAACACAAATGCTTTCTGAGTCCCTAATATTCACGATTCCACTTTCCCAGCAACTTTCTCTTAATGTCTGTGTATGAGAAGCTACAGTGCTTGTCTGAATTGTCCTTATTTCACGTAAGAGGTCTTCCATTTACATCCATTGCTGCAAAGGCAGGATTTCACCCCTCTTGAGGACTGAGTAATATCCCCCTATGTATTCTAGCACATTTCTTTACTGGAACCTAGGTGAATTCTCTGTCTCAGGTGTTGTGACTAGTACTTTCCCAAAGCAGGTTCACAGGCATCTTTTGGGGGTGCTGCTTTCATCTCCTTTGAACATATGTGCCCAGAAGTGGGGTGCCTGGATCCTAAGACGAACTTACTGTGTCAGGTAACCACTGTATTAACTTATATTCCCACCAGTAGTGGGTGAGAATTTCTCTCCACGGCTTCACCACATTTGTTTGGTTCTTGCTTGCTCTTCACTGGGCAAACGGTGGTGGTAATTGTTACTGAGGCATTCGGGGCGAGCCTTGTTGTAGCTTTGATGTGTAGTTCCCTGGTGACTAATCTTTCTTACATAGTTGTCTGCTCTTTGGATATCTTTGAGATGAATCTGTTCAGATTATTTGCCCATTTTTATTGCATTACTTGTTTTTGATTGTTAAGTTGTTTGAGCTCCTTATCTATTCTGATTATCAACCCTCTGCCAAATGAAGAGCTGTTGAGTATTTCTGCCATGTCTTAGGTTTTCTCTTGGCTCTGCTGATTATTTCCTTTGCTGTGCAGATCTGAGTAGCTTGACAAAACACTATTTGACAACTTTTGCTTTTTTTTTTTTTTTTTTTTTTCCATTGCTTTAGAATCCTGCCTGGAAAAGCTGTTGCCTATACCAGTGTCTTAAACTATTTCTTCTCGGTTTTTTTTTCCTAGTAATTTCAAAGTTTAAGGGATTATATTTGGGGCTTTGATCCATTTTGAGTTGCTTTTTATAACTAGTAAGAGGTGAGGGCAAGTTTCAGGCTTCTGCATACGAATCTACAGTATTACAAACACTGTTCCCTAAAGAGGCAAGACTTTCTCCATCTTTTTCTAGAACCAGTTACTTGCAGAGGTTTGAGCTATTTCCTTGACCTCTGTCTCATTGCATTGGGCTGTGTCTGTCTCTATGTCCATGCCATGCATTTGTCTAATGTGGCTCCGCCATATGTGATGAAATCAGAATTGTTCTGCCTCCAGCTATGTTCTTTTGCTCAAGATTAATTTGGCTCTTCCAGCTCTCCCATATGAATGTTAGAATTTTTTTCTGTTCCTGTGACAAAGGTGTTTAGTATTTTTGATGGTGATTGCATAGGATCTATAGATATTTTTCATTGATGTGCTAGCTGATGTTGTAATACGAGTAACTTGTCAGTGTCTAGACAAACCTCTTGGCATGTCTGTGACATTTTTAAAATTGTTTAGATGTGGAAGGACCTACTCAAAATGTAGGTAGCAGTATTCCATGGGCTAGCATCCTGGACTAAATGGAGAAGGTGAGCTGAGCTTTTGGCTACAGATGCTTTGTGACTGGCTGCCTCACACATCTGTCATGCCTTCCTGGCCACGATGGGCTGTGTCTCTAAAACTGTGAGCCAGAATAAGCCTGTCCTCCTTTAAGTTGCTTTTGTCTGATATTGGTTAGCTCTGAGTAACTTATAGGTGCCATTGTTACCATGGAAACTGAAATAAAAGAATTTAGAAATGTACTCAAAAACTTAAGGACAATTCTATTAGAGATTGAGAAAAAAAAAACAAGGCCCACCAGTTGTCCAGAGGAGGGACATGAAGAAAAGAAAGGGGGAGGGGGTCCAAGGAAACAGGTAGGTTCAATAACAGCAGAGAACCGCAAGCAACAATATGGATGTGGGAGCAGGGGTTACCTTCATAGGAAGAATGAGAAAGCCTAGGGTACCAAGAAAAGCTCATCTTAGCCTTTGGCCAATGTGTGAAAGAAAAGAGGAAAATCCTGGTTTCTCTATGTAGCCCTGGCTGTCCTGGACTCTCTTTGTAGACAAGGCTGGCCTCAAACTCACAGAGATCCTCCTGCCTCTGCATCCCTGAGTTCTGGGATTAGAGGCATGAGCCACCTTGCCCAGCTAAGTAGCTTTTTCTTAATGGACCTCAACAGAGCCCTGACATCTCCACCTTTTCCTATGGTATTCTGAAGCTGAAAGCATGCAAAGCCTCAGGGCCTGGAAGGCTACAAGAGTCTGGACATTCTAACAACATTAGTTCCTCTAACTCATGACTGTGGGAAATCTTTCCATTTTTTTCCATGCCTTTCTCCAATTCCAAAAATGTTTCACAGTTTTTATTGTATAGGTATTTCACTTTCTTGGTTTAGTTCTAGATATTTTAATACTTTTGTAGCTATTGTGAATGAACTTGCCTTGATGGTTGCTTTCTCAAGAAATTCACTGTTGGTGTATAGAAAACCCACTGATTGTTATGTGTGAGCGGTGCATCCTGCTTTTACTCATTTACCAGTTCTCATGGGCTTTTAATAGTCTTAGGGTTTATCTATATACAGAATCTTATTATCTGCAAGTAGAGATAATGTGACTTCCTCTCTTCCTACCTACATTTTAATTTTTGCTTTCTCTTGGCCAATTATTTTAGCTAAAACTTCTAATTGAGTAAGGCAGTGAAAGTGTATGTCCTCATCTTAGTAATGTTGAGAACTGCTTTCAGGTTTTCTCCAACCGATATGTTGCCTGTGGGCTTCTCATGTAGGGTTGTTGTCTTATTGACAGTCTTTCTATCCTCAGTTTGTTCAGGGACTTCTTCAACACCAAGAAATGTGAAGTATTCTCAAATGTTTCTGCATTGTGGAGATGATAATATATTTAGCTCCTCTTGTATCCCTTAGATGAAACCAACTTGATTGTGATGAATAATCTTCTTGTGGTGAATTTAATTTGTAATGAATTTGTGTGCTCATGTGCTCGCACCTGTGTGTGTGTGTGTGTGTGTGTGTGTGTGTGTGTGTCTGTCTGTCTGTCTGTCTGTCACAGAACAGCCTCAGGTGTTGGTTCTCCAGTGTCCCTGTCTTATTGTTTGGGACAATTTCTTATTCTTTCTTCTGTTTGTTTTCTTTTTGGAGTGGAGTAACCCTGTCTACTTTTGGTAACAGAGTAACAATGCCAGCCTCATAGAAGAATTTAGTAAGGTTCTTCTTTTTCAATAGTTTGAGAAGAATTGTCACTAGTTCGCCTTTAAAATTTTGGTAAAATGCAGCAGTGATAGTGGCTGGCCTATGACTGTCGTGCTGGGAAACATTTTATTAACCAGCTCGGCATCAGTGCCAGTCACTGATCTATTCCAGGTTTTGTTTCTCCGTTCATGTGTTCAGTCAGTTGGTTGGGTGTGTGGTTAGTTTCAATTTGTTTTTTCTCTCGCAGGCAAATTTTGGTATATCATAAGTATCCAGAATTGTATCTATTTCTTCTAGTTTTTTCCAGTTTGTTAGCAAATAGTTTTTCATAGTAATCCCTATATAGCTGTGTTACTATGGTATCAGTTGGTTACCATGGTATCAGTAATGTCTCCTTTTTCATCCCTAATTTTGCCTTCTGTCTTTTTTCTTGCTTAGTCTAGTTTCATACTTGTTATTATTTTTTTTAAATCAACTCTGTTTTGATGATGATTTTCACTTATTTTCTATTTTGCTTGCTTCTTATCTTTGATTTTCATCTCTTTTCCTTCACTCACTTTATATCTGGTTTGATTTTGCTTCTCTTTTTCTTCAAGGCACAGCCTTATTATTGTTTTGTTTTGTTTTGTTTTTTTCCAGTAGGATAGAGGTGTTTATCACTATAAGCTCTTTTCCTTCATACACTTTTTCAGTATCCCCTAAGCTTTGGTCTATTATGATTTTGCTTTCATTTCTTTCAAGAACTTTGTCTTTTAATTTCTTCAAGTATAATTAAGTTTCTCTGTACCTTAATATTTTCTTCTATGTATTTAAATTTTTTAATTATTTAATTTCTCTACAGCCTGATCCCAGCCCCCTTCCTCCTTTCCTCCCAGACTCTCCCTCACTCCCCATTTCCTCCCTCTCCTTCTTCTCAAAAAAAGAGGAGCCCCCTAAGGGGTACCAATCCACCCTAGCCCCTTGGGTCACAGCAAGACTAAGTGATCTTCTTCCACTGAGGCCAAACAAGGTAGCCCATCTAGGGGGAAAGGCATCCAAAAGCAGGCAAGAGTCAGAGACAGCCTCTACTCCTATTGTTAGGGGCCCTACATGATGACTAAGCTACACATCTGCTACATATGTGTAGGGGCTCTAGGTCCAGCTCATGCCTACCCTTTGGTTGGTGGTCTGGTCTCTATGAGACTCCATGGGCCCAGGTTAGATTGCTCTGTAGGCCTTCGTGTGGTATCCAAGATCTGGCTCCCTGAATCCTTCCTTCCACTCTTCTGTAAAACTCCCTAAGCTCGGCCTATTGTTTAGCTGTGAGGCTCTGTATCTGTTTCCATCAGCTGCTGGATGAAGCCTCCTAGAAGACAGTTATACCAGGCTCCTAGTCTGCAAGCATAGCAAGGTATCATTAATAGGGACAGGGCTTGGCTCTCTCCCATGGGGTGGGTCTCAAGTTGGGCCAGTCATTGGTTTGCCGTTTTCTCAATCTCTGCTCCATCTTTATCCCTACACTTCTTGTAGTCAAGACACAGTTTGGGTGGAAGGTTTTATAGGTGTGTCTCCCTCCCTCCACTGGAAGTCTCATCTGGCTACTAGAGGTGGTGACATCAAGCTCCATGTCCCCGAGTAGGGATCCCTGATAGGAATCTCAGCTAGGGTCACCCCAATAGACTCCTGGGAGCCTCCCCTGTCCTGGAGATGCTTTCCCCACTGATTTCCTTTCTCTCTCCAGCTCCTCCCACTCTCCTCATACCTGATCTTCATCCCCATTACCTCCCACACAGCTTCTTCCCACCATCTTTTTGCTTTCATTTCTTTCAAGAACCTTGTCTTTTAATTTCTGCCAATGTATTATTCAGTCTCCAGGTACCTTTATATTCTCTAAAAGTTTTTCTTGTTGTTGTTGTTTTACTCTGATTTTATTTTAATTGGGAGGATGTGGGATTAGAGCTCAGTTTCTGTGGCAATTCCCAGATGACACTGACACTTCAGACTCTTGGGCCACATCTTGAGTAGGAAGACTTGAGAGAACACTGAGCCATATTCCACAGAGTTAATGAGTGCAGAGTCACAACTAGATGCGTCACTACAATATATAGCATCATTCAGAGGATTTCAAAGAAACATGCAGCTATTCATAGAGTAACGTGAAAGGTTGCTTGCAAATAAACAAAAACTGGGTGAATTTAGACTTGTCCTCGGCATCATAAATGTCAAAAAGACAGCAGAAAATCTCACAGAGCCTGAAGAAAAATTTTTATCTGGTTTCATTTATTATGAAACCAACCTTCACAAGTGCCTAGAAAGCATGCCCGCTCTGTATATGCTCTGTTTCTGTTTTGGTTTTTGGTTTTGTTTTGTTTTTTGTATTATAGTTAACTCCTGTGAAGTTGATGATTTAAAACAGACCAGACTTATCTTATTCTGCTTTTAGACAGAAATCCAGCACAGGTCTTGGCTTCATTTTACTGTTGCTTTGATAAAATGCCCAACACAACTTAAGGAAGCTCACAGTTCAAGGTAGAGTTCACGGTGGAGTTGAGGCAGCAGCATCGAGAAGCCGCTGGTCACAGCCTGCAATCAGCAGCAGAGAACATTGAATGTATTCCAGAGCTCAGCTAGCTTTCTCCGTCAAGCACAGTTCAGGATCCCCTGACCGCATCACCTAAAAAGTAATCAAGATGATGCCCACAGCCATGCCCAGATGCCCATCTTCCAGGTGATTCTAACCCTGTCAGAAGGTGAGAGCGCTAGGCTGAAATCCGAAAGTCAGCATACAACCATCCTTCCTGAACTTTTCTGTTCTGTTCTCGGAGGCCCCTTCCTTTATCTTCAAAGCCAGCAGTGGCGAAGTGAGTTCTCTCTCATGTTCTCTCCCAACCCCCATCTCCTTCCCTTCCACACCCAGGCGAACTTTTCCACTCTTAAAGAGTCCATGGTTAGATTGGACCCTCATAACGAGCATAGGGTGCTCTTTCCATCTAAACACTCTCAGCTTCAATGGTATCTGCAAACAGCACCCACATAGGTTCTGAAGATGAGAGTGTCCACATATTGGAGAGGCCACACTTCTTCTTGCCACACTAAACATTCTGTTTTTGAAAAAAATACATATTTGAATTTGTCCACTAAGAAACGTATCAAAATTTAAAGATGAAGGGGTGGCATCAAGGAAACTGTGGTAAACCTTAAAATCAGCTAAGTTGGACAAATGTAAGAATATGCATTGTGTTGGGTGGTAGTGGCACACACCTTTGATCCAAGCAGTTGGGAGGCAAAGGTAGGTGCATTTCTGAGTTCAAGGTCAGCCTGGTCTATAGAGCGAGTTCCAGAACAGCCAGGACTCAAACAACAACAACAACAAAAATAACAACAACAACAACAAAAAAAAAAAAAACTTACTTTAAAAAAAAAGGAAAGGAAGAAGACTGACCATTGCATAAAATGTTATTAAAAATGCAAAGTTAGAACCAGTTTGTAAAAATAATGATGACATAATCATTGTAACTGAGGGACTCGTCTGTCAGAGAAGGTGGAGACAGCTGGGTGAGGTTAAAATGAGGTACTTACCACAACAGAATCAGGGAGAACCCAATGGCAAATGATAGTAAGGTGAAAACAATGATGACGGAATATGCAAAGCCAACTGGAATTACTAAAAATCAGCACAGTAAATAAATGGAAGCCTGAAAAGAACTTCAAAGGCAGCATAAAAGAAAAAAAAAAAAGTCTAAACTAAAAAAGAAACTAATATGCATATATTACAGCAATAAGTGACTGAACAGTTGCTGAAAAACAGTCCCTCTTCTTTGCAGAAAAAGAATTCAAAATACTCCAGGAGCAGTAAATAGAACAATAAAAATATAAATTGACAAAAATGGAAGACATTATTTTTCACTATCAGCTTCCTCGCTGTTACATAAAAGAAATCTGAGGCACTCTGAGGGTTGGGGACTTGCTCCCGCCGCCGGCTGTAATACATCAGGCAAACCCACGGTCTGTCTGGGCGCCCGAAGGCTGACCCTGATATTAAGTGCCCTCCCATGAATAGGAGAGCACGCAATGAGCGAAACGTGGAGCTGGAATTGAGACTGGGGTTAGTTTTCCTGCACAGAGGTTTCTTTGCACGAAACCTCTCCAGCGGACTACCTGAGATACTTGCCCCGCTGTTGCTCCAGAGCCCGCAGCCTTACAGACAGAACCCCACTGATCCTGCCGCTGCACGTCTTACCTAGTCCCGTGCAGGCCTGCTCTGTGGGACAGACATCCTGTGATGGGGATTTGTCTAACTAACAAGGTCTGGGGCGCATCTCTCTGTTAAAGTTACTTCCCTATCCCCACCCAGTGCTCTAGGCCCTATCCTCTCCTATCCCTTCATCATCAATTCGAGTTCCTCCTCTCTCTCCTTGGGCCCCAAGCTCGACCTTTGCTCGGGTTCCTTCTGGTCTGAATGTGAGCGTGCTTAACAGGACAGCCTCCTATAGCCACTGCTTATGACCCCGTTTCTTAGCCCCCTAGCCATTTGTTTTCCAAGTGGACTTCCTGACTTTCCATTCGTTCAGACCCCAGAAGTCTAACTTCTGCCTCGCCTCTGTCTTAGCAATTAAACAGCTTCCACTGCAGCCCCTGGCAGCCTGAAAGAAAAACAAAAACAAAAAACAAAAAACAGAAAACCACCCAAAGCCTTGCTTTAATAGTGTTCCCCTCTACTGCTTCTAGCAACTGCCTCGTCCCTTGGCTCACCATTTTCAAACACTTTACCTATTGTACCACAAACCCTGAGGCCTTTATTCTTCACGTGCCACAATTCCGTTGCATCATTTTAAGTGTGACCAGACCCATTAGATCTCTTTCCCCAGTACCACTGCCAAGTGCCAGAAGATGGAGCCCGCTACTCCAAGACGGCACACCATACCGCCCATCCGCAGAAAATCCCCATGACGTCGCTTATGTTTTGTGGCTCTCTCCTTCGCCCCTCACCTTTTTTCAACACTGCTTTGTTCGTTCAGATATATTTATTGACTAATCATTCAGAAAACAGACCGGGTCTTTGAGGATGTTTGAGACGTCTCGCGTCAGGTGGGCTTAACTCAGGGTCACAGTCGCCAGAGCTTCCACTGAGTCAGTGGCTCCAGGTTTTATCCCCCACACTCAAAGAATGAGTGTCTTAACCAACAAAGGGTGAATTTACAAAGCAGCTTTGTTAGAACGAGAAGAAAGATTTGTTGCGTAAAGAAAACAAGCCAGAGCTCCCACACAGTAAGAGGAGTCCAAGAGAGGACTGCAGGACAAACTGAGACCCGGGTATAAGGAGAGAGCCTTTACAAAAGGGGCAGCCACTGACTAATTCTCTACATGCTTTTTGTAGGACTAGGTAAACACTGAGGCAGTTTCCATTTGTATCGATTAATTCTCTGGGCGCATTTTAGCCCAAGCCAACAGGGGTTCTGCACATTCTTGGCATTTCCCCTTGTCCCTACTAGGAAGGTAATTACACGCTGCTTGGGGGATGGTGGTAGAGTTGAAGGGGGTGACACATATCAAAATCCTCCCTCTGCCCATCTCTGGCGCGCTCTGTTAGCTGTGACCTCTGCCTGTCTACTGGCAGCCACTAGCTAGCATTGACTGTCACTGCCAGTTGCCAAGCTTGCAGGTGTTACTGCTCTCTGAAGTTGGCAGAGTCTGCTGGCCTTCCTGAAAGTGTCTTCCCGCTGCTCTGAGATCACATGACCAGCTAATAGTTTACCGCGGACCCTTGTCTTCGCTGACTACGGAGAGCCAATTTTTATCCCAGCTACCGAGATGTACTTACACCTTTTCCTAGCTGCCTCATGTTTAGCTCCTGTCTACCGGGTGGCCTACTAGGGGGGATCTCCTCCCTAGAATAGGTGTATGCATTTTAGAAACCATCTTATCCAAAATGATGAATATGTGAAGGGGTACTAGAGATGGCTCAGTAGTTAAGTGTATTTTCTGCTGTAGGAAATGACCCAGATTTAGTTCTCAATGCTCCTATCAAGCTGCCTACAGCTACCTATAACAGCAGTTCCAGGAAAAGCAACTCCCATTTCTGTTCTTGCTAGGCATCTGTATGCAGATGGCGCACATAAGCACACACAGGCATATGCATATAAATAAAATAAGTATTTTTAAAAGATATGGAAGGATAGCAGTGTCTTGCATATGTCTGGTGGCTGGGGCTTCCCACCAGAGATCCTTCCTGGAGCTCACTCCTTTCTTTTATCTAGTTAACCCAACCACCATGTACCCAGCTGCAAACCTTTGTGTTCCAGACCTCACCATTTTAACCCTAATATTCCTTTTTAGCCCTAGCATCTATTTTTACTATACCATTAGAAATACAAGGAATTTAATAAGCTTCCCCCCCCCACACACTCTCTCTTTAAAGAGACAAACATTAAACACATTGTCCACATGTAAGTACAAAGTTAAAACACAAAGAGTCATGAGTATCACATCAAGAACATGGTGTGCAGAGGGCCTCTGAAAGCCTCTGCCCTGCAGACTATCAGAGCAGACGCTGAGACTTAGGGCCAACCTTTGGGCAGAGTGCAGAGAATCTTATGAAAGAAGTGGGAAATAGTAAGAGCTGGAGAGGACAGGAGCTCCACAAGGAGAGCAACAGAACCAGAAAATCTGAGCACAGGGGTCTTTCCAGAGACTCATACTCCAGCCAAGTACCATTCATGGAGATAACCCAGAACCCCTGCACAGATGTAGCCCATGGCAGTTTAGTGTCCAAATGGGTTACATAGTAATGGGAAGAGGGACTGCCTCTGACATAAACTGATTGGCCTGCTCTTTGATCACCTCCCCCCTGAGGGCAGTGCAGTCTTACCAGGCCACAGAAGATGACAATGCAGCCACTCCTGATGAGATCTGATAGACTAAGATCAGAAGGAAGGAGAGGAGGACCTCCCCTATCAGTGGACTTGGGGAGGGGCATGCATGAAGAAGGGAAAGGGAGGGTGGGATCGAGAGGGGAGGAGGGAGGGGTTTATGGGGGGATACAAAATGAATAAAGTGTAACTAATAAAAGTTAAAAAAAAAAAAAAGAACATGGTGTGCCAAAAAAAAAAAAAAAAAAACCATAGGGAAACTTGATTAAAAATCGAAGGTCAGGAATATTTTCATTAAAAGACAGTATTTAAGTTGGCACACAAATAAAACAAAATCAGGGATTCATTAAAGGATTTGAAAGCATTACTTACTTCATCAAATTGTCATATTCATCATTGCTTCATTTGAAGCAAGAGATAATAGGGTGTATTTTATCGTGATGGCCATGGAGATGAAGAGAATGTTTGAAGCTGCATTTGGAGATGAAATGCATGGCATTTGGTGATAAGGAAGTAAACAGGGGAAACTGTCTAAATAGTCTCTCTGTTACCTGTCTTAAGAGCTAAGTGAGGCAAGCCAAATTTCCCAAAATTAGTCTAAAGAGAAGATCTTGGAAGGAAAATTCTAAGATTCCCTTTTTGCTGTGTTGAATGTATAGTGTTTGTAAGATGACCACAACTCTATAAATATTTAGTGTTTTTAAATCTTTAGTGTTACCTCTCCTTCCCTGTCCTCCCTAGCCTATTTTATTCTTTCCTGTTTCATAATTCTCATTTAACCCTCCATCATTAGTGCAGAAATGCAGATGATGGGCTGTATCTCCTAGGGAAGAAAGAAACCTAAGCCTTTAAACCATAAAAATAAAGACACCAAGACCTTTCATTTTTTTCAAAACTTATGCCTTTAGCTGGGCAGACTCTCAACTATCTCACCTAAGTTAACTCATCCACCTTGCCTTACCCAGCCACGTGGCCACCTATCCTTCCAGAATCCGTGGACTCCCTGTTTCCTGGTGAGAAGGCTTTTCTCTCTTCTTTTCCCAGAGTTCCTTTCTCCCTACAAGGAAGTGCCACTTTCCACTTCCTGTCTGTCTGCCCAGCTAATTGGCCAATCAGTTCTTTATTGGCATCCATACAAGACATTCCTCCGTGCATAAAACTCACAGCTTGGCCTTTTTTACTATGAAGTGTTGGTAGTCTTCATTTTCGTTGTGTTTCACTGTGCCTTAAACCCAAGCACTTGTCTCTCTTTGCTCCTACTCTTGTTTAGAACACAAATTGCAAACTTCTGTTGGAGTTGGAGGGTAGATCAGCAATTAAGAGCCCTTGCTGCTCTTCCAGAGGAACCAAGGTTTCTTCCTAAGGAAAGTCCTCTGGAATTGATCATTTTTTCTATAGAAATGCTTTACCCTAATTAAGCTTCACACATACTAGCCTTTCTGTCCATCCCTGTTTGAAAATATTCATCGTCCTGGTTTATTTTGAATCTTTTTATTATGCAGCTGATTTTACCAAAAATGTTCAGACTTATCCTTTTGGTGCTCATTGAGATTTCTTGAAATGATTAGATTCTTCTCTTTATAAAAATTCAAGCCAGAGAAGCAACAATATTTGAAAACAGTTTTATCGTGTTTATCTCAAAAATTATTTTATGTATAATATACAGAAGAATCATTTTAAGGTGTTGTAAAAAAAAGCCTTTACTACATAAAAGTTGAGATGTGTATTATGTAAATGTTATGTATATATATATTTATGTATATATGTATTATAAATATATGAAAGTATCCCATTCCAGGTCAAAATGACAGACAATATGAGATTTTTTTTTCTGCACACTGAATGAATTGCTTGGCTGAATTGAATATTTCCAGCAGTGTTGCATCCCTGATTTCTTAAGGAAAAGGTCATTTCTTAGCCTAGGTCAGTTCCATTAAGAGAAATTGCCCTTTTACCTACTTCGAATAGCTTAAACAAATTATCTACAGGAACTGCAGAGCTTAACCCATTTAATGAATTTTAACAAGAAACACAGGAATCCATCAAAACAAGAAGAGAGTGAGCAACACTGAACCGGTTTTAGTGGGACTTTGTTCATTATCTGCTGGCTTACGTTTACCCAAGGTGGGTCTTTTCTTCCTCCTCCTCTTCCTTTTTTTTCTCCTCCTCCTCCTCCTCCTCTTTCTTCTTCTTCTTCTTCTTCTTCTTCTTCTTCTTCTTCTTCTTCTTCTTCTTCTTCTTCTTTTCTTCTTCTTCTTCGAAAGATTAGGTCGGTCTAAGCTTTTGCCAGGCTGAAAGAAAATGAAAATTAAGGAAGAGCTACATTAGTAGCATTTTTCTCTCCAAAATTAGTCCTAACTGGGAATTCTCAAAGCCTCGGGTGCTTCTTCCACCCTTTTTGAATCCATTTAAAAATAGTTTCATCTGTTGGAGAAGCTTCTAAGGCTTCTTGAAATGCTTGAGAACTGCACTAGGAAAGGAGGTCCTCTTAGGGCCTCTGTAATGATGGCCTAAGAGTCACAGGGCCTGGTCCAGTTGGTAGAGTGCTTGCTTGCCTAGCACTCAGGAATCATGCATATAAATTCATGCTGATCACCAAATAAGCCAGGCTTGATGTTGCATGCCTGAGTCCCAGCACTCAGAAGGTAAAGACAGTGCAAGGATGACCTGGGATAGATGAGTTTCTATATAATATAGTGTGTGTGTGTGTGTGTGTGTGTGTGTGTGTGTGTGTGTGTGCTATATAATATATATATGATCAATATAATGAAGTATGTATTTCAACACATATATACAACATGTTTCTTTGTATATGTTTTATATACAATATATGTGTATATGCTATATAATAAAATACATATATTTAGTGAATATATATAACACACACACACGTATTTCTCTATGTGGGGGATCCAGGTATAGCTACAGGAGGGTTTCAAAGGGACTGTGGTAAAATTTTATTTCTTGCCTGTCTCTCTCACTCTCTCCCTCCCTTTCCCTCCCCCTTCCCTCTTTTTCATTCAAATGACATGTGCATATAAGAAATAAGAATTATGCTTTTTTGGCAGCTGGAGAGATAGCTCAGGGGTTAAGAGCACTGGCTGTTCTTCCAAGGTTGCTGGGTTCAATTCCTGGCAGCCACACAGTGGCTCACAACCATCTACAATGAGATTTGGTGCCTTCTTCTGACCTCCAAAAACTGTATAAAGAGTATAAATAATACAAAAAAAAGAAATGTTTTTTTTAAAAAGAATTTCACTTTTTAATTGTGACAAAATATATATAAGCTAAAATTAGCCACTTTAATTAAAGCGTATCAATGACCCTTGACTCTGAATGGGTTTATTTCCTGATAAACAAAGCCATTGTCCAACTGAAACTCCAGCCAATACAACTAGTGAAGTGAAGATAACCGCTTTGAAACACTGAGCCCTGTAGACTGTGGGTTGCCTCCTCTTTTGCTTATGTGACTGACTGGACTTGCTGCTGGATGTCACCAGCTAGCATCATGAGAGATCTCCCTTTACGGCTGCCTAGAAAAAGCTCAAAGTTCAAAGTATACTCTGTACAACATGTATATTATTCGCACACCTTCAAGAGGTTATAAATCACGTCAGTTGAGGCACTGACCAATCACGGATCGCTTGTAAGTGTCCACTTGAGTACTATTAAATATGTTCACATTAGTGTGTCTTTGTTTTAAAGCAGACAGGTACAGAGCTTCCAGTGACACCGTGTGTGAGAATCTGTGAGGAAATGGGGCTTTACTTCAAAATGGCTCCTATATACTTTTCCTCTGCTTTAGAAAGAAATTGGACAATGTTTTCCCAGAATTTCTATCATTCCTGGTGATTGCAGAATCCTCCTTAAGATACGTGAAATTGCAGTAAAAAAAAAAAAAAATCTTTAAAACTTGAATCATATGTCTAACAGGTTTCCCTGCTACATAAATCACCTCACATTTTGCAATAGGCACTTAGTATATCAGCTGAAAAATAGAAACGCATTTCAAGATTTAGTTCTATTTGGAGAACTTTCAGGGAATCTCAAAAAGCCGTTCTGGCATTGATCCACATTGATAAGGTGGTGAGTTGACATGCATGTTCACTGTGCTCTGGCCTTTATGCAAAAGGATAACCGTAAGACCCTTCATCATCCTTTACCCTGCGAAAGTGGCTGCAAATCATCAGAGAAACTCAAGCCATCATGGTTGTAGTTCATACTGTCACAGCTGCCTAAAGATGCTAATTACCTGCCAGCACTATGGAAGCCACCCAGTAGGGGGACACTGCCAGGCAAGCACCAGAATGCTTTCTCCATGTTTCGACTCAAGTACATGGTGTCTTCAGCAATAAGGCTTTACCATCAAGTTCTGGAGGGTAACCAGGAGTGTTTGCAATAGGCTAGCATGTTCGGGGACTGTGGGACCTAACTTGCCAACAAATCTCAAAGAGATAAAAAAAAAAAACAATTGTTAATAATAGTTATTTGTTATCCTGTGATAACTAATAGGGGCACTGTTGACCCATTACAGGGTAACTTAGTTAAACTCTTTATATATATAAAATAAGATAAGATATATGTAAGATAATATAAGATAATATCTCTTTAAATATAATATATTTTATATATTATATATTATCTATACAATAGATATATTATATTTAATATATTATGTTATAATATACAATTATATATAAATATAATAATATATAAATATATATTTAGAATTCTTCTCCAGTAATAGGTTTCTGTTTGGCTTTTTTTTTTAACGTTTTTAGTGTCTACTTATCCCTCTAGCATATTTTCTCCTGTACCCTGCCTTTCATTTCCTCCTATTAACCCTTTATATCACTGCATTCTTTTTTTAATAAAACAAATCTTTAATATAAAAAGAAATTCAAAGACTGGAGAGATGGCTCAGAGGTTAAGAACATCCTATGTTTTTAACGGAGAATGACCAAATTTGTAGACAACAACAGCAACAAAAAAAGATACATGCATGATTTCATCAAACTAAAAACCATTGCACAGCAAAACAATCAACAAAGTGCCAAGGCAACCTATGGGATATTTACATTAAGTTTTTGGACAATCATCATTTTTCATCATGGATAATCCTTCCAGTATTTTTAGTTAGTTATTAGTGTTCTATTGGAAATAAGATTTAGCTTTCTAATTTTTATTATGAACAGAAGAAGGAGAAAGAGTAGGAGGGAGGGAAGGAGGGAAAGAGAAGAAAAGAGAGAGATAGTGGTGCTAAATTCTGTCTCCCCTCTCTAGAAATCTACCTCCTGTAGCCTCTAATTTCTGAACCTCTATAGATATTCTAAATGGAATATACATATCTGAAGATTCAGATAGCATCTACAAATAATTTTTAAAAAACCCATAAAACATTTGTCTTTCCAGGTCTAGATTACCTCACTCAGAATGATTGCTTCAGCTCTAGCCATCTACTTGAAAATTTTGTGATTTTGCTTTTTAATCCCAGATAACATTCCATTATCTAGACTATCTAGGTATCTAGACTGTTTCTGTTTCATAGCTATCAATGAACACGAGTAGGCAGGTATCTCTATGATGGTATATTTTAGAGCATATGCTCAAGAATGTTCTAGCTGGAGCCTGTGGTACAACGTGTCCACACTGATTTCCACACGGGCTGTGCCAATTTGACCCCCTATTAGTGCTAAGTGTTGTCCCCACTCCCTACCGGCAGCATAGCGGCATTTATTTTGTATCTTCGCCATCCTGTCTAGAGTAAGCTGAAATCTCAAAGTAATTTTAATTTGCAGTTGTTCTCTAATGGTTTTGGATGTTAAACATTTTTAAGTGCTTTTTAGCCATTTGCATTTCTTCTCTTGAGAATTCTCTGTTTAATTCCAGGCCTCAATATTGAACTGGGTTGTTCGTTTTCTTGATGTTTAGTTTTTCAGTTCCTTGTTGAGTCCAGATACTAACTCTGTTGGATAGATAGGCTGCCTCTTCCCCGGTAATGACAGTGTCCTTTGCTTTACAGAAGCTTTTGAGTTTCATGAGGTTCCATTTGTCAGTTGTCAGTCTTAATGCCTGCACTATTGGGATCCTGCTCAGGTCCTTTCTTGCACTAATGAGTTCAAGATAGCCCCTACTTTCTCTTGGATCAGATTTAAGAGTATCAGGTCTTAGACTGAGGTTCTTGATCCATTTAGAGTTCAGTTTTTACAGCACGAAAGAGATAAGGACCAACTTTTTTTTTCATGTTGCTATCAGTTTGACGAGTTTGTTGAAGATGCTGTTTTTGTTTTTCTCTAATGTGTATTGTAGACCTCTTTGTCAAAAATCAGGGGCTATAAATGTGTGGACTTACACATGGGTCCTCAATTCTATATCATTGATTAATATATTGTTTTTATGCCAGTACCATGCTGTCTTTATCACTATAGATCTTTAGTATCACTTGAAATCCAGGCTCGTGATGCTTCTAGTTACTGTTTTATTGTTCGGAATTATTTGGGCTACCCTGTGCCTTTTGTGTTTCTGTATGAAATTTAATTTTTTTTTCATTTTGTGTGAAAAAAAATTGCATTGGAATTTTGATGAAAATTGCATTGAATCTGAAAGTGCTTTCTGTGGGAAGCCCATTTTTACAATCTTAATCCGGCCAGTCCGTGAGCATGGAGGCCTTTATACCCCCTGGTGTCTTCTTCAGTGTCTTGCTTCAGTGTTGTAAGATGTTTTCATTGTACAAGTCTTCGGTTAGATAATCCCTGGGGCTGTTGTGTATGGAATTGTTTCCCTGATTTCTTTCCCAGTACGCTCCTTCCCTTTGACGTGTCAAGCATCACATGTCTGTTCTGAAAAGAGCCGCTCACGGCATTCTTCTTAGGAAGAAGCGCTCTGGCCAACAGCAACGCGATGCGGTAGTTGTCCTAGGTAGCATCCACACTTTCCAAGGGCACTCCATCTCTGCAGTCCAGTCCACGCCCGGTTCCTGATGAACAGGCATCCAATACGACCCGGGGATCTGTACGGAAGCGCAGAATTCTGGGGTTTTCCCAAAGCAAGATTCCAGACAATAAAGGAAATAGTGACTATGTGCTGCTTTCTGCCACTCGAGTGAACATGCCATGTAGTAGATGCTGGCCACTTTCTAAGTCCTTGCCAAGGCATATGTAAGTTCTTTTCTGCTTGGGGTCAGCAGACCAGATTCACAGTCAGTGTTAAGTTCAGATGAAGAAAAATACTATGGTCCATGAAATATGTCTCATGCTGGATGTGACATGGGCTTGTGCTGCCCAGTTGTTTGCCTGAAGTTTAAATTTAGCTAGACCTGTCACATCTTACCTGGCAACTGTATGCCTCAGTTTACTTAAAGCCATGGTTGGTTGACATACATAATTCAATTTGAACTTGAGTATGATGTCAATGTTCTCTTTCATCAGCCTGCCATTTTCAGGGTTAGGGTTTAAGTTATTTTTGCTATGTTTTTTCTCTTCCCGCCTTACTGGGCTTCTAGGTACAGATGTGCTTCAGTTTCATATGTTTCCAAAGTGACCAATATTCTTTAGGCATCTGATGTATTTTATATGACAGTGAATATAAATTTCCCTCTCGGGTTCATCCAAACTTTCTTACCTCTGATGTTAATGTCTTATTTAGTTCAGAACGCTACCTGGCAGCCTTCTGATTTTGTCGTCTCAGAACTCAAGAAATGCGTTTGAATTTGTAAGCATACAGAATTGTGTGTTGTTGAGCATGAAAGACCATTACAAATGGCCAATACAGACATAACGTGAAAAATAATTAAACCAAATTTCAATCCCTCGGGAGAGTTCCAATACACACGTTTTATAGCACCGAGGGACTAAAAGCCAGAAACCAAAACATAAAGAAGCCACTGCTATTGTTTTATAGGGGGAAAAAGCCCTTCTCCTCTGGCCTTGGTTTTATAAGGAAGAAGGCCTTAGCTCTAAAAGGCCTGAGGAAAAGGAGTTTACATCTCTTCTTGTTTCCCTGGAGTAAGGTTAAAGGCCAAAAGAAAAAAAAAAAAAGCCTAGTAAAATGCAGAGGACAGAGACAGATAGGGCACCAGGAAACGTGTGTGTGAAGAGACCAGGAGATGGGCATCCCTGTGATAGAAGAAATAAACTAAAAGAACAAAATGCAGCAAGATATTTTAAATAAAAATGCCAGTGGAAATTACTGCATATAGTCACCATACACATGTATATGTAAGCATGTGCATATGCCCAAGGCTTTCCAGTTGTTTGGAAGTCTGTGGTCTTCTCTTTCCAGAAAACAAAATCAGAAATAAACCTCAATACAATAACAAAAAATGTCTCTTAAAAGGTTTTCTTAGTTTCTCTGCGCTGTTTTTCTTTAAATGTTTTCTTGGAATAGACTAGGTTTTCTATGGAGGCCATCAAGAAATTACAGTCGACGCCACATCTGTAATATAGAATATTTTGACCCAGTCTATTGTAGTCTTTCTGTAGTTCTATCAGTGAGGTCAAGCGGAAGGCTAATCACGTAGAAAGCATGACCCTCTGACTGAGTCAGGACTCGGGTGCACGAGATGCCTGTTTCGAATCAGATGGATTTAAATTTTTGTAGTGAAAGAATCAGACTAACTTTGTAACCTACGTTTCTTTAATTGCCCTATAACTTATATTTTCAAGTTTTAGGCCCATGTTAATTAAAGCCTCTTAGTGCTTCTCCAGAGAGCCGAGGAATGTTCCAGACATTAGCCATCTGTGAGGGCAGAGATAAGGAAGAGAACAAGCAGAGATCTCTACTAAATGGAGAGTAAATCACCGACTGTGAAATGAGCTTTGTTTGAAAACTGGGCCAGATGACCCCAATCCTTCCCCTGCATAACTCCTGACCTTTGATCCAAAGCCTGTAGCCCCCACTCCTCAGAACAGACACAGGATGAGTTAATCATTCTCCCACCTTTAACTGTGGCTATATCTCATATGGCAAGAAATTCCAAACTGACTTGAAGATCAGATATTTACAACAGGACTGACCAGACCTAAGGGTGCCCAGAACCAACCAATTATTTTAAAAGATAAATACCTCATCCAATCATGAATTGCCAAGAAGGCAACCCCTAGAATTCCCCACGCCTTGTCTTTTAAAAACCTAAGGTATTTGTCTCCCAGTGCCACTCCTTGCTAACCAGCAGGGGTGACCCCATTGCGCAATGGTCAAGTTGAACCTCTTGTGATTTTGCATCAATGGATGATCAGTTTCCTGAGTTCTCTTCATACCTTCTTATATTTAGGCTCATGCTGGGCCTAACAGTAGCATGATTAATAACTTGTACATTGTTTGCTTCTAAGGAATGTGCTGTGAGACCTCCTCTCACCTACCTCTGAACTCCTCGTGGTAATTCTGAGAGAGGACAGCCTCTGGCACTCACTGCTTCTCAGCAGTGGACATGTTCCAGAAACTGCCTCAGTAAGAACAGGGATGTGCTGGGTCTTGGCCCTGCTGTGCAGGCAGCCTGAAGGAAAGCTTTATAAAAAAGGAAGCTGGGGGTCCTTGTCTGTGTCCCGCTTAGGCCGTTGTGGTTCTGGCATTGTAACTGCTGGAGGGGTCAGGTGATTATACATCTTCTCTAGGAGGAAGGATTTTTAAAAAAAAATAATAATAATTTTGCATGTGGAGACAAGAGCTCCCTAACAGAGGGACTGCTTAAAGCACTTTGTATCAAAGTCAGAAAAACTCCCAGTACCTGGCAAATAGCTCAGAATCCTGAAAACAGACAGCACTGGAAGAGAGAGGGAAGAGACAAAAGAAACTTGGATGTTTGGATATTGCAAAAATGTATAAACAGCATCTTTCTCAAAAAAAAAAAAAAAGAAAAGAAAAGAAACTTTCATTGGAAGTTTTTCTTTTCTTTTTTAATTTAATTTTTTAATTCTTTATTAATTACACTTTATTCACTTTGTATCCCCCTGTGGTTCCCTCCCTCTTCCCATCCCAATCCCTTCCTTCCTCCACCCTCTGCATGCATGCCCCTCCCCAAGTCCACTGATAGGGGAGGTCTTCTTTTCCTTCCTTCTGATCCTAGTCAATTAGGTCTCATCAGAAGTGGCTGCATTGTCTTCTTCTGTGGCCTGGTAATGCTGCTTCCCCCAGGGGAGGTAATTAAAGAGCAGGCCAATCAGTTCCTGTCAGAGACAGTCCCTGTTCCTATTACAATGGAACCCACTTGGATACTGAACTGCCATGGGCTACATCTATGCAGGGGTCTTAGGTTATCTCCATGGCTAGTCCTTGGTCGGAGTATCAGTCTCAGGAAAGACCCTTGTGCTCAAATTTTTTTGGTTCTGTTGCTCTCCTTGTGGAGTTCCTGTCCTCTCCAGATCTTACTGTTTCCCAATTCTTTCCTAAGATTCCCTGCACTCTGCCCAAAGGTTGCCCATAAGTCTCAGCATCTGCATTGATAGTCTGCAGGGCAGAGCCTTTCAGAGGTCCTCTGTGTCAGGCATGGTACTGGCATAGAAACAGAATGATGGATCAATGGAATCAAATAGAAGACCCTGACATAAATCCATACACTTATGGACACCTGATTTTTGACAAAGATGCCAAAACCATTCAATGGAAAAAAAGACAGCATCTTCAACAAATGGTGCTGGTCTAACTAGATGTCTACATGTAGAAAAATGAAAATAGATCCATACTTATCGCCCTGGACAAAACTAAAGTCCAAGTGGATCAAAGACCTCAACATAAAACCAGACACACTAAACCGCTTAGAAGAAAAAGTGGGGAAGAGCCTTGAACTCATTGGCACAGGAGACAACTTCCTGAACAGAACACCAACAGGACAGGCTCTAAGAGCAACAATCAATAAATGGGACCTCATGAAACTGAAAAGCTTCTGTAAAGCAAAGGAATTTTTCAAAAGATAAAATAAATGGTTCCATAGTTATAGGAAGAGGGACTGCCTCTGACATAAACTGATTGGCCTGCTGTTTGATTACCTCCCCCTGATGGGGAAACAGCCTTACCAGGCCACAGAAGATGACAATGCAGCCACTCTCGATGAGATTTGATAGACTAAGATCAGAAGGAAGGAGAGGGGGACCTCCCCACCAGTAGACTTGGGGAGGGGCATGTGTGAAGAAGGTGGAGGGAAAGTAGGATTAGGAGGGGAGGAGGGAGGGATTTATGGGGGGGATACAAAATGAATAAAGTGTAACTAATAAAAGTTGGGAAAAAAAGAAAGATATCATAAAGCCTTTAAACTAGACATTGATGGTACACAACTAATGTTATATAAATAAAATTAGGACCCATAAAAATAAAATAAAAATAAATGGTGAATGGTTTAATTTTCCTCACACATTTAAACTCATGGCTATATTATTGTATTTGACATTTTATAGAATGGGCAAAGAAAGAAATGTATGTACATCTTTAAATTTTGCCTTCAGTTCTTTTCAAATAGATTGTGAGTAAGTCCTTATATGTTATTTCATGACATTAAAAAAAAAAAAAAAAGGGCACAGCGTATATGAGACAAATGCTAATTCTACCAGGATGGTGGTCACACCTGAACACTGGCTCGACCGTTCCACAGAAGGCTGTAAAACATGACGGACTACACAGTACCCTCAGTTCTTATGGAAGGGCTCATTGTCTCACAATGGGCCACCGAGGGATAATTAGCATTTTTTACATGCCTGAGTTGGATTGCTCAAGCATCTAGATAATTCTGTGTCCAAGTTTCTGCAGATTTTTCCTGTAAATGGGTCACGGTTGTCAACTCTTCCCATTTTGGAAGTCTTGGTTTTAAAGATGATAAGCATGGCATGAGGAATAGTCTCAATGATTCATTTTTATTGCACATTTTATGAGATATCGCCTAATAAAAATATGGGCAAAATTGTTGGAAGAAAGAAGGTAATTTTCCTGTGTATGGCAGATCGTGTTTTGGATTATTAGGGGCAGGATATGTCAGTCCCTATTCCATTATGTTGACACATCTTTTCACTCCCTTTTAAAAACAAACACTGCACTGCTTCGTGTAGTATGTGCTAGCATCAAAGCATAAAGATAACAATCTGAAATGGAGGGGTATCAATAGGGGAACAGTAACATGCAAGATTTAATAAGATCTGTCTTAGAGATGTATTGATTATTTTTAAATATAGGAATAACAAATATTTGTTGTGCTTTAAAGTATAAAACATGGATCCATAAACTCAAAATTATCTCTTATGCTTAGTCAGCATATTTGTCTTCTAAAAAACAATCTTACTTTTTATGCCTCTGCCCCCTCTATCTCTCCTGCTCATGCTGGATGACAAACCCCCCTAAGGATGGCTCAGGGATGGGTCTCTGAGGGCAGATGTTTGCCCCTGTCACTCACCTGTCTGCACCTCAGAAGTCTAGGCTTCCAAAGGAAGGAAAGTGATCTTCGATTCACTGATGGATTTCCCAAAAGCTTTCTTGAGCTCTTTGAAGGACGCTCACAGCCCATCAGAGTTGTTAATGGTGCTGTCCAACTCGTTAGATGTGAAACACAAGCAGCGTAACATCATGCAACCTGTGCGTGGCAGCGGGATGTGTTTGCCAAGTTCAAATGTTTTTTTCTTTATTCCAGGTTTCTTTTCTCCATGGAAAACTCCAAAGCCTGTAAGTTGGAATTCCTATGCTTCTTTCTTTATTTCTATTTACCATGTAAGCCCATTAAACAACCAGGGATTAAGTGACCTAAATGTTCTTCCAGCCCCCTGGGTTTCCAGGATATCAGAAGAGCAGGCCCCATGTGCCCTACTGCCCTTTGTTGTCCTCAAATACCAGGATAAGTCATCCTATTTCCCATAATTATGCCCATTTTTAAATGCTTTGTGTACTAATTTTTTCTTACAGTTGATTTTTAAAAAAAAATATGTTTCTTTAGCTACGATACAAAGAATACTTATGAACAAAATATTAAATAGGACCTGTTTTTGCTCTCATGTCCTAACAACTTGGTAACTGGTTTTAATGCACAATCTATATACTTAGCGCAGGCTACATATAAATTGTAGGGTCCACTGAACCAGAAGAAGACCGAACATATGCTGTACAGTAAGCTCTGTGGACTGTCTCTACCAGAAGGAAAATGCACGTGTGCATGGCCTCCTTGGCCAGTCTTCTGTCTTCTGTTGGCCTCCCCACTCAGTACAAGAATAGCTCGCCTTACACTTCTATAGTGACCTCCATTACAAAACAGGTATCACCATTATTCGGGACGATAGGATAAAAAACCTTTTGTTTTTCCCATCACGAATACTGTACGGTCATTTAGTCACCTTGGACCTTCAGAACTAGTGCATCCTATAAGGCTGGAAGGTGTGTCCTGAAAATTAAATATGGTCTCCAAAATTTTGTTTTATTTTTATTTACATTCCAGGGTCTATAGAAAGAAATATATGTGTGTGTACATATATTCTAGCTCTGTATAGGTAATTATATATAATAAATATCCTGAGTATATATCATATGTATCATTCTATATAATATACATTATACCATCCTGATGAGACAGGATGTGCTTGGGCAGGTTTCCTGGAAGGGGGGTTCCCCTTTTCTGAGGGGCAAGGGAGGGGGAAGATGGGGATGAGGGAAGGATGAAGGGGAGGAACAGGGAGGAGAGAAGGGAAGGGGGATATGATTGAGATGTAATATATGGTGAATAACTAACTAAGTAAAAATAAATAAAAAAGAAAAGGAAGAGACAATCCCATAGTCTAATCCCATAATGGCAGTGTATTCAATGCAGTAAAGTTATGAATCAATAAGGCAATAAACTTTTCCTGCAAAAACTATACATTATAAACATGACATAGTACTTCTAATGTTCTTCATATTCTGGTGACCTCCACCACCACCCTCTGGTCCTCCTTCACTTTTAAAGGTGTTGAAACTTCATGCCAACATTAAAGTATTGACTTTCAATAATGATTTTTACAAAGGTAGGTTAGCTAAGCGGACTTAGCAGTTAGAGATAGTTGAAGATTCCTATCTGTGATTGGCTGGCTCTGATGATCAAAGCCTGTGCAGCAAGCAACGCCTCATTGCAAGAAAGTTTCTTTCATCACAAGCCAGAGAGCAAAAGAGAAGAGGAAAGGGCTACAGGCTTCCAATCCTCTTAAGAATACAGTCCTGGTATGCTCCATCTCCCAAGTCCCACTGCTTCCCAGGCATACTGCCCCAAGAGCCAAGTCTTTAGTCCATGGGCCTTCAACACCCAAGCTATGCAATATTAACTGCCTACATCTCCTAAGCTGGGTTGGTTTTCCGGATCTCCATTTTACTGTGACTTAGAATAAGCTACCCTAATGGGATATCTAAATCCCACAGCTGGCCAGGTACAGTAGCAAAGCAGGACACACACAAAGCAGATCCTCACTTATGACTCTGCTCATTTGGTCCACAGAATACATCAAAGAGGGGAAGCAGGGTGCTTTGAACTTCGTAAAGCCCTTACTGGTGCCTGCAATTTTGAAAGAGTTACTTTTAAACGCATGAAATGAGATGTAGCTCACCTTGCCCAGCTTCTGAGCAGTTCCATCCTTTCATCCCCACCTCAAATCTGGGCTCTGTGGTTATATACATCGTTATCTGATTTAACCAGGAACCTTGCAGCCTCATCATGGTGAGGCAATTATGCAATCTAGTGATTTCCTTACTTGTACCACAGTCACGCAAATTATGTCATTTGGCATAATTGCAGCATTTGCCATCATTATAGTAATTACCCCCATAGTCAATAATTCCCAGAAAGGCTTTATGGGACTCAACGTACAATTAATCCTGAACCTGTGCATCTTTACAAGAGCTAAGGCCTGGACTTCCAGATTGCAGACTGAGTAAATATATATAAGGTCTTTGATTTAATGTCCTCTGTGTATCTACACAAAACTCCTTGGACTAAGGACCAGAAAGGAGAATATTGTAAAAGGTCCAGTCGGTTACAGTGTAGACCCTTAAGCATACTGCGTGGGTTCAAGTGCTGCTGCTTTTCCTTATTGGTTTAAAGTAGAGGCTTAAACCCTCTCGAAGACTGTCTTTGTAAGATGGGGGTACGGCTAATACTCTCTTGTCTGTTGTCGCTGTGGGGGTTGAGTTGATCCATGCAAAGTGCTTATGACAGCGCTTCAACAGGTTGAGCTCAAAAATAGAAACTTCTATCACTGTGGAAAGCAGATGCCAGTGGCCAAACCCTTAGCAAGTAAGTCACTCCCCACAAGGAATACACTTTGCTATAAGGTTAGCTGAGACGGATATACCATCCCCACCCTGTCTGGGTTCAGACCCCATCTTCTAAGAAAAACTGATGCCATACTTAGAGTGAGGAAACATCCTAATTGAGATCTAGCCTCCCGAGTGGGCTCAGCCGAGCAGCACTGAGGAACTTCACCTAACAAGTAAGATGCTACTCATAATGAATTCTCGTTATCTTCACGTGGCAGGATCGAGGTGTACCTTTCAAGCATACAAGCATAGGATCAGGCCTAAAGCCCTCATCGCCCAGCCCCACCTAACATAGTTCAGGAGTAGGTTTAGAATTGGTAGGTTGTGATAAGCTAGGGTCAGATGGAAGGGGAGGAGGACCTCCCCTAGCAGTGGACTTGGAAAGAGACAGGGAGGAGATGAGGAAGGGAGGGTGGGATTGGGAGGGAATGAAGGAGGGAGCTACAGCTGGGATACAAAGTAAATAACCTGTGATTAATATTTAAAAGAATGAAAATTTTTAAAAAGTAAAAAAAAAAAAAAATGGTAGGTTGTGTTCATCCTGCCCTCCAAAGGAAGAAAACAAATTCTAGGAATGACATTTTGTTGGGGAAAAACCTATCTCATTCCTAAGCTCTCGATTCCCCATGTACACCCAAGAGTGAGAAGCTGGAGATACAGCAATTACCACAACAATGAGCTTCTCTGTTTGTTGTCTGGATAAAGACTGTACACTTTATCCACTCATAGTCCAGAGGCGGGGCTTTCCCAGGGGCAGGTATTCGTTCATTTATTCATTAACTATTTATTAGTCCAAAGACAGCAAAGTTTTCCCCACAGGTGGAAAATTACTTCATTTCCATGCCATAGTAAGATGTTTACAGATGTCAACCCAGTTATGGTCACTGCTGAGACAGGAGAACCCCAATTAGCCTAGTTGTGAGACAAGCTTCTGGCCAGAAAACAGTAGGTACAATAAGTAAGGCCCATGGCCCTGGACAAATCTGGATTCAAGGTATTCGTGGACTCCAGAAACCAAGGTCTCTCAGAAATTAAGGCGGGGTCAACAGAACTGGCTTTCCAGCCTGGGTATAAGATGTCTCCAACCCAGAGTGAAGGTTTTCTCAAATAGCCTCCAGGGTTGGAAAGCCTAAGTAAGGCTGTTCGGAGAGAGCAGGCCAGGAACTACATGGTAGGAAGTTCACTTTCCTGCAGTAAGGGATTTTTCTCCTCTGCAGTTTTGAAAGCACCCTGACAGAGTGGCTTGAAGTTTGATGAATGTCATCGCAGAAAGTTATAGATGCTTTACTAGGCATGACCTGGACTCTTGACTAATTCCCCACTCTCTGGGCTATAGAAACCGTAGAATTTGTCAATCTGCCACAGAAACTTTCCCCTAAAATGCCCAGAGCATTATTTGTTCTGTAGCTTTATGATTGTTTTTAGAAATACCAATATTTCACCCGAAGCACGGTTCCTTCAGTAGTTATACATGAGTAATATGCACACAGGCAAAACACATGTGAATGTCAGAAAATGCACAGCAAAAGGTAGGGGGGAAAAGGTCATTTCCTGAAGCCCCATGTTGGCAAGTAGGATGCTAACCCATATTCCACCATGTTTCTATTGTGCTTACATATTAGCTTTTAGCACCTTTTTTATTTGTTTGTTTGTTTTTGCTTTTTCAAGACGGGGTATCTCTTTGTAGCCTTGGCTGCTCTGGAACTCATTCTGTCAACCGGAACTCACAGGAGTCCACCTGCCTCGGCCATCATCTCCCAGCTAGCTTTCAGCGTCATAAGTGTGGAAACAGACCTGAGACACTCACAGCTAGAATGTCTTCATGTGGCACCTAAAAACGATTAAACGGATCACTTCAGAAAGATGGGCCTTTAGACTGAGTTGTGACCTTGTACATCATAGCAAAGTCACCATTATGGATGAAAAGAAAAATTCCTTCCTTTCTCAATGTTTCTATTAAGTTTGAAATACATTTTAAGGGCTCTTTATTAAGTTGAAGTGAGCCCCAGTGAGCATAAAATTAGCTTCAGTTTTTATGATACTTAAAAGATTTGTCCCCAAGGTGTTATAGTTTAAACAAATACCCCTGTTAGAAGTAAAAGTTGGTTCTAACCAAGATCTGTTGCTGGACCTCAGGCTCTCTGTGCTTCTAGAGATTATATTTAATGTGAGGCAGCTGAGCTCATTCTTGCTAGCTATAAAAACCATCTAATGAAATCTTGGGCAGGATCCCATACAGAAAACAATTTAAATCCAGTCTTAACTGAATTAAAAGTCAGCAACCCACTTATTCCCAAGTTTTCTCTATTTAGTTTCAACATGAACCTCTGCACGGTTCCAGGTGGGAAGGATGAACAAGAGGAATGATTGCTGCTACCCACAACATATCTAGAAAGGACAGATGTATGTGGTCGCTTACATGTTTTCCAGCCTTATGAGTACTGATAACTCAAAAGAATGGCAGTTGGGATTCTGACTAAAATATACCCAGTATAAATACAAGAGCAAGAAAATGAAGTAGGAAACAAAAAGCTATATATCCGTATAATTTTTTTTAGGTGTCCCTATTTTAATTAGGAGTTCCTTAACTCACTGAGAATGCTTTCTGAATACCTACTACAGATAGGAGTTCTGTTTACAGCTGGGAGTAGTAGGTGGAACTGCAGGTCAGGGAGCAAAGTTGAGTAGGACCGCCCAAATGGTTAGGCCAGCTCTCCTAGGAAAGGGGATGTCTATCTGCATCCAGTATCCAGGTAAAATGAGGGTGGGGATGTAGGTGGAAGGAGAGATAGAAGGGGTCTGCAAATCTTCAGAGGCAGGAAAGAGTGCTGGGGAGTCGGGGATGGAAGTGAAATATCAGTGGAAGTGAAAGTGAGTGAGGTAAGCAGACCCCCACATCCTAATGGAAATGTGATCCTTTGATCCCGAGAACCACACTGACCCGGCACAGACAAGGCCTGAGGCAAGAGGCTATCATCACCCCACTTTACAAATACTGCCTGCTCATTAAAAGGAGAGAGACAGGAATCAAGTCTGAAGGAAGGGCTACTAGTTGAATAAAGGTGAAACTAGCAATAACAACAGGCTTCCTGCTAAAAGGCCACTGGTCTAGCTTTGTGGATGTCCCTATGCTGTGATAGGTACCAGGGATCATGCATGGCCAATTTGGAAATAGTTAGCAATAGTGCTAACAGAGATTGGGGGGCATTACCACGCCCACAGTGAATGAGACTTCCTAAAAGAAAGCAGCTCATTGATCCCAGAGGGTCCTAAACATACAAAGTGAAGGGAAAGAAATGGGATGTTCAGCTAGAAGAGGTGGTCAGCATATACTTGGTGTTAAATGAATATCCATAGACTACTTCATTTTCTGTTTTAAAGAATTTGTATAATCGGGACCATCTTAGGAAAAAGCAAATATTACCCTCTTTCTGCATGTAAGTTATCTTGGGATACATGCTGTATTTCATAAAGAAAAAAATCAGAGGAATGAAGCATTTGCCAAAAATTCCTAGCTAATACGTGGCAAGGTTGTGCGTTACATTCTTACGTAGAAATAGAGTACCAAATTCTTCTTAGGGACAGAAGTCCACAAATGCAGGAAAGCCTTCTGTAAATGGTAACGGGGCAATAGCCAGGCTGAAGCTGTCACCATCATGTTTTCTGTTCTCCTTCTCCTTCAGATGATGGAGCGGTGGGAGAATCAAGGCAGTCCTCAAACAAGTCTGTCTGCTCCGGCCGTACCGCAGAACCTGCCCTTCCCACCTGCCCTTCACAGGAGCTCCTTTCCCGACTCAACAGAGGCCTTTGACCCACGGAAGCCTGACCCATATGAGCTCTACGAGAAATCGAGAGCCATTTATGAAAGTAGGCGTAAGTGACAGCCACGTAAAGCAAGGGTTGGTAGTGGCCTACACCAGCCGGGGGATCCATGGGGGCTGAATGATCTGGCATGACTTTACCTTCTGAGGCTCAAAGGTATCTCCAGAGTAAGACAGCTGGTCTGTACTTGTCCTTAAAGCCTGGCTTCCCTTTCGTTTAATTGCATCTTAAGTGGGAATACTTTTATCTTTGTGAGTTACAGCGTGACATTTACATACATGTATATATTGTAGAATGATCATCCCATCAGGATGATTAGCATATCAAAGCAAGGATAACTATTATAAGAACATTTAAAATCCTGTTTTGTTTTGTTTTGTTTTTTACCTAATTTTAAATATATATTATGATTAGCTGCAGTCACATTGCTGTGCGACAGAAATTAGTGCCCTCCTATCTAATCAATTTTTGTACTCGTTGACTTAAAGAGCCTGTTTCTTCTAAAAGTATTTTTTGGGCTTCAATTGCATTTTCTATGTTTGCCCCTAAGCCTCTGAAGAAAAGAGGATGGAATGGGGTTGCTAGTTTTACCTTTAAAGTCACCAATTAAAATAAAGCCATGTTCGGAACTTGTAATCCATCCAACTGGACCTGGAATCTAAAGCTTAAATTTTGTCTTAGAGCCTTGAAGGCAGTCATTGGAGAAGTCCAGACCTTGAGTCACATAAAATTTCAGGCAAGTCTTCTCCAAACAAGAGGCATGAATCAATCTGCCCCCAAAGCAGGCAGAAGCAGGTGCCAATCATTTCGGCCTTAATCTCCTGCTGCCATTTCATGCCCTCAGGAGCATTTGAGCCTCACCTTAAAGCCAGTGGGGGATGGGGGTGGGGTGGATGGGTGGGTGGGTGTGCCTGTCTCCCTATTTGAAGACCTTTGGAGTTATTTGGACTTTTAATATCCAATGTACATTGGTTGTTTCCCTTCCTGACACTGTACAGGTCACCTCCTCCTCCATGGAAGCTAAAAGACACAGGTGCATAAAATGTGACACTGAGTAATAAGGCTCTGAGATGCGATAGAGAGATCAAGCTCGGTGTAAAAGGCTTTGCTTCCCTTCACACTCGGCTGATCTCCTTTGCTTCAGCCACCTCCCCCCACCGCCGGCAGACTGTTTCCAACTTCATCAGCGGCAGCGTCAATGAGAAGCTCTCAGTTAGGTGTGGTCCCAGAGGACCGTGAATCGGCTTACTCTTTTGATGAGTTCGGGGGCTGAGAATTATACACCCAGCTGGTAAAGGGAAAAGCAAACATTACACGTTTTCCCCATCCTAGGTAATATTTCGTGGAAGTGGTTTTGGTGGATAAAGTGGTTAGGACAGCAGGCCACTGAGAAATCACTTTCATCAAGGCGAGCCTGCACATGCATACACTTTCAAGTAATCAGTTACCTCCAAGCTACTGGGTTTTATTCTTCCCTGTCTGGATAAATGACAGAAGTATCTTTAGAGGGTTGTCTACTTGGGTCATCTACCACGGTGAACTCAGAGCATAGTGGGCAGTTATAACTGAAAAATGAAGGGTGTGTATTTGGAGTACTGGTGTTCACAAAGATGAAAAGCACAGCAACAACAAAAAGCTGCAAAGATACCAGCCCAGCCCTTACTACATTTCAGTTCCAATAGTCAAGTGTTTATTGAATACTCGCTTTGCTCTCAGTGCTGTGGGAAGACAGGGGAAATGAACAGTATGCCCTCCTCTAGCAAATTTAATGGGGAAAGAAACCAAAGTGTAAATGAGGGAGGAAGACAATGTAGATGTTCCTACTTGGATGGCCAAAATACACCACAGGTCTAAAGGATCAGCCCCATGGCCTTGGCTTGCTTATCTGCAGTCAGAGGCTTCAATGACTTGCTTCCTCCCGGTCTCATGCCTCTGTTGGTCATTTGCTTCTATCTGTGTGCAGTTTCCAGAACAATGCAAAGCTGGACAACTGAGGACAGAGGCCACCTTTGTGCTGTTTCCAGCATCCTCTGTCTGAGGGTGTCTCAGACAGTCATGCCCTCAGGTTCTGGACAGGAGTTACACATGACCTCCATTCGACCCTAAAAGAATAAGGAATCCTGCAACTAGCACCAGCAGTCCCCTCTCTGCTGGTGGCCCTTCTCCTCCTTCCGCTGTAGCATACTGGACCTGAGCAAAGCAGCCACCTTAACCTCCCATGGCTTTCTCTTTCCCAGGGAGCATTTCATCCCTCTGCAACTATCCCCTCCCCCAGAGCCTGTGCCCACACCACTGCAAAGCCCACCCTCTGTGCCCATCAGTACAAGGTCACGGGCATGTTTTCAGGGCACACCTTGCAGGAAGCCCAAAGAGAGCAAGCTCACGCCCTCCTTTCCTACGCTTTCCTTCTCCTGTGTTATTTCCTAACACTCAGTGGAGTGTGAATGAAACACAGAAGTCGTGTGAAGGTAAGAAAGACAAAGACGCGGCCCCTGAAGGTGGAGGAGCCAAATGAGGATGGTCGGCTCTCTTTGCTCACTAGGCAGCTCCACACCATGGGGCTCCTCCCTAGCAGCTCCTTGCTCTGCCCCACCAGCCCCTTCAAACAAGCAAACAGCCCTTGGGCCTTTCTCCACTGCCCATTTCCAAGTATAAAAATGTGCATTTTTAGAGTAATCTCTTTCTTGGTTTATTTGGATAGTCTCACAAAATTGCCCAAGCTAGCTTCAAACTGGCAACCTCCCACCTCAGCCTCCTAAACAGCTATAGCAATCCTAACTAACTAGTGATTGGAAAGCCCAGCCTAAGCCTCACCTTCAAACAGGACCCTCAGCACGACGATCAGCAAGTATATAAAAACCGAACCAAAGATCATATTTACAGTTTAGCTTGCAAAAGCCTTCTGTGCATATTTCTTTGAATTGTGTCCACGGCTTTAAGTTTAGATCTACTGATTTGTCCGCCTGTAAGTCTGTCCCTGGGAAAAAAAACAAAATTGGCAAGAGCAGAGAAAGTGCAGCATAAAGTCCTACTCTAATCCATAAAGTCTCGTGAAGTTTCCCTGGTTTGGTATAGATCTTGGTACCCTCCTTTACGGCCCTGCCAGAAGCTACCAAGATTTTGTTCTTCACACTTGAACTGGGCTGCACCTTCCAAAATAGAAAGATGCCCCTCCACCTACAAGCCTGGGCTCTACAGAGTTATAGAATGTTTGTGTGCAGTAAAATTGTAAGGGACTATTTGGATTCAAGTCACCATTCCCCCTGTAAATGATGGAAATTTATCAAATGGTGTAAATGCTGCCATGCCTCATTTGACTCCTAATTAGATTAAGTTGACAGTTTAATGTACGTGCACAGGACATCTTAATAAAGATGTGTTCCCTGGGGGGGGGGTGATTTTAAACAAAGAAAGACAGCCATAGGCTAGTGAAGCCACATGAAACAGAACATGACAGGTGCAAACCCTGAGAGGAAGCCAGGACCACCTCTGAACCTCATGAGATGTTTTAAGATGAGGTGACTAGAGGAAAAGGACAGGAAGAAAGGGGGGGGGGGGCCTCCACCCAGTCAGCAGGTGGTGCCTTTGACTTGAAAACAGGAGGCACAGTGCCCAGAGGTGGCTCTCCCAGGATCCACATCAATCGACAAGAATATATGAAGCACTCAGTGTGTATGTAAAACTCCGGGAGACACTCAAGAGAGGAAAAATCATAAGAACTCGCGTCTACCTATTAGAAAAATACGGTGAAAAACACAGGGAAACAATTTCTGAACAAGATGGCTTTACAGAACACAGTCAGCAGTACCAGAGAATAAATGGATGTTAGTGGTACAGCAAAAACAACCACAAATGCGGGAGTTTTCCAACTTTGGTGCACAAACCCCCCGTCTCCCTTGGATAACACGTTATTATGCCCTTTCCTCTCTGCCCTTTTCTGATGAACCTCATTAAGGTAGGACCGAAATTTTCTCTACCAGCACAAAAGGAACAGCTCAAGTATCCTGTTGGCAGGCGTCCCTAACATTAGGCCATATATGAGATTTCTAACAGGGAACTGGAAAACTTATTCCCAAAGAACCTTTACCATCTCACCCCTCCCCACATGTTCTTTATGTATGGTGCTCTCCTTATTCCAACCCAGCATCTCCCCAACGGAAAATGGTTTTTTATGATCCAGTGACCAGTGGGACCATCCGGTTAACTACACCTGAGACGTTCCTAGAACACCCTTGTCTTGATTGTCCTGTTACGATTATTAATAGTTTCCTGGTCATTCTCCAGAGACCATCCTTAATTGAGCAATGAATTACATAATTTCCCTTTATTACATGATCTATTCAAGAAATAGCCATTATGGCTAAGAAAAGTGTTTTCTAATGTACAGATCCTGGGCAATATGCTTTAACATTAAAACTAAGAAAATATTTTTTTTTCCAGTTAGTCAAGTTTTTGCCTCTACAAGTTTTATCTCTAACTAGTCCTAGGAAGACTTTTGCGGTGGCTTGCTTTGGTAGCCAAGTTTCCAGTGAACCCCCTCACCCTGCCCCTGTGCCTAGAAATTGTAGATATGTTCAGATCTAGAACACAGCAAACTTAAAGGGAGAAAAACTAGGTTAGGAAGTTTCACATAGAATCAGGCGATAGCATTCATGTTCTTATCACACAGGCTAGGTCCAGTTGACCATAGCAATAATCACTGCACTGAAAGGAACTTTATCTTGCCTGTCTCTGGCCCCTAGGAAAGGTTGTATCTAGATAACAACAAACAGATGCCAGCCACATCTCCTCTTTCTGTGAGTAGGCAAGGCAATATGATGTGAAGAAAATGAGTGCAGCTCGTTCCGGGGTCTTACAACAGAAAGCTGGAGCCATTCTAAGCTTGATGACTGAGGAAGGAAGAGGACGCTTGTCTTATTACCTCATTCTTCCTAAAGCCAGCCTTTTCAGCATTGAAATGTCCTAGGGACATCTTCTGAGCGCTCTCCACGATGCTGCTGAAGCAGAAAAGAGGATCCAAACTAGAATAATGAAGAAAAATGTTCACAGACTAACACTCTCCCGTCACTGTCTGTCTCTGCTTTGAAGCTGAAGTGAACTATGACTGAAGTTAGCCAAACTTGTTTTCTTTTTGCATTGAACCTTACTTATTATAAATAACAACCTAAGAGGTTCAATGCATCCACACTCCCTCGTGATCAGACATCACTCAGGAGTATGATCATGAGTGTGTCAAGGCCCGTCTGATGAATCGAAGGCACAGCATCTTTTTTTTTATCATTATTACAATTTATTCAATTTGTATCCCCGCTGTGGACCCCTCTCTCATTTCCTCCCAATACCACCTTCCTTCTCTCTTCTCCTTCTATGTCCCTCCCCTTGGCCACTGATAGGGGAGCTCCTCTTCCCCATCTATTTGACCCTAGCCTCATCAGGGTCTCAGGACTCATCAGGACTGATTGCATTGTCTTCCTCTGTGACCTGGAAAGGCTGCACCCTACCCCCCAGGGGGAGGTGATGAGAGAGCCTGTCACTGAGTTCATGCCAGAGAAAGCACTTGCTCCCCTTACTAGGAACCCCACTTAAATACTGAGTCTATGGGCTACATAACCGGGATTTTAGGTCCTGTCCATACATGGTTCTTGGTTGGGGTATCAGTCTCTGCAGGGTACCCAGGGCTCAGCTGTTTGTTTGTTTGTTTGTTTGTTTGTTTGTTTTGGCTCTGTTGGCCTGGACACCAACACATGTCCCCTCCAGGTCTTTCTATCTCCCCTTCTTTCATAAGATTCCCTGCAATCTGCCCAAAGTTTGGCTATGAGTCTCAGCCTCTACTTCGATGCCTCAAACAGAGATCTTTCAGAGGCCCTCTGTGGTAGGCTCCTGTCCTGTCTTTTCCTGCTTCAAATGTTTATCACATTTGTCCTTCTGAATGAGGATTGAGCATCTTCCTAGGGTCTTCCTTGTTGTTTAGCTTCTTTAGGAGTATAGATTTTAGTGTGTTTATTCTATATTACATGGCTAATATCCACTTACCAGTGAGTATATACCGTGTGTATCTCTCTGCTCTAGGTTACCTCACTCAAGAAGATCTTTTTTTTTTAAAGATTGATTTATTAATTATTTATACATTATTCTGCCTGCATGTACACCTACATGCCAGAAGAGGGCACAGGATGGTTATGAGCCACCATGTGGTTGCTGGGAATTGAACTCAGGACCTTTATGGTAGAACAGCCAGTGCCATGAACCTCTGAGCCATCTCTCCAGCCCAAGATCTTTTTCAGTTTCCACCATTTGCCTGCAAATTTCATGATTTCCTTGCTCTTAATAGCTGAGTAGTATTCCATTGTGTAAATGTACCACAGTTTCTGTATCCATTCCTCCAATGAGGTTGTTTTCAGATTCTGGCTATTATGAATAAAGCTGCTATGAACATGGTTGAGCAAATGTCCTTGTTGTATAGTTGAGCATAGTTTGGATATATGCCTAGGAATGGTATAGCTGGATCCTGAGGTAGCACTATTCCTAATTTTCTTAAAAAGCGCCAGATTGATTTCCAAAGTGATTGTACAAGTTTACAGTCCTATGAGCAATGGAGGAGGGTTTCCCTTTCTCCACATCCCTCCAGCATGTGTTGTCACTTGAGTTTTTTATCTTAGCCATTCTGATGTAATGGATGTAATGCTAAGTCTCAGGGTTGTTTTGATTTGCGTCTCCCTGATGACTAAGAATGTTAAACATTTCTTTAAATGTTTCTCTGCCATTCAGTATTCTTCTATTGAGAATTCTCTGTTTAGCTGTGTACCCCATTTTTTTGTTTTGTTTTGCTTGTTTTGTTTTCTTTTTCAAGACAAGGTTTCTCTGTATAGCCCTGGCTCTCCTGGACTCTCTTTGTAGACAAGGCTGGCCTCAAACTCAGAGATCCACCTGCCTCTGTCTCCCAGAGTGCTGGTATTACAGGCATGCACCACTAGGCCCAGCTCACTGTACCCCATTTTTTAATTGGATTATTTGATTTGTTGGTGTTTAACTTCTTAAGTTATTTATATATTCTGGATATTAGCCCTCTGTCGGATAAAGGGTTGGTGAAGATCCTTTCCCAACCTGTAGGCTGTCATGTTATTCTCACAACAGTGTCTTTTACTTTACAGGTTTTCAGTTTCATGCAGACCCATTTATTGATTATTGCTCTTAAAGCCTGTGCTGTTGGTGTTTTGTTCAGGAAGTTGTCTCCCGTAAGGCACAGCATCTTTAAAACAAAAATTCCTCTGGAATTTCTCCAGCTCAAATCATTGACTTTCTTTCCAGGAATTAGAAACCATAATAAGCATGAGGGTCTTAGCAAAGTTGCAATGAGAAGTGCCCACAAAGCCTGAGAGAGATAAAGAATTTTTTTTCCAGCAGCACATCCAAACTGAAATTATAGTCTGTAACAGATAAAAGTAGACAAGTGGGTCTTTCACACTATGGCTTCCGTCCTTTTTGTTGTTCGCTATTGAACTGTTGCCCCGCGCAGTGTAATGCACGCACAGTTGATGTTGTTCACAGACAGGCACTTCTATCCCCCAGCTCTTGGCCTCCTGGCTGCTCCTTCAGTGGTGTTGGTGAACACAGGATGGAGTTTGCAGCCTATCCTAACCACAAAGCCATTTGGAAAGATGGCGTAGGAAATGTCACCATCTATGCCAGTACACTTCCAGAGACTCAGGAAAGTGAGGCTGGGGTGGCCACATCACAGGAGGAGGTGGCTTTCCCCTGTGCTCAGAGTGAGAGCCCCAGAGGCCGTGTGAGTCCTCCCCTTGAGCTGGCCTGACTCCAGGACACTTCTCCGTATGAGTCAGTGCCTGCTACTGCATACTGGAAAGGACAGACGTGTGGATGGCACCAAGGCAGGCAGACATTTAAGTAATGGGAAAAGCGCATCTTGCCATCCAAGGAGCACACCTGCCCCTGAACATGGGGGCTGATCCCAAGCCTGAATTTCATGGACAGCAACCTTAGCTAAGTTCTCTCTCACCTGTTTTCTTTAAAGCACAATCTTATTCTAGTGGAATCTTAAAAGAAAATGATATGTTAAAAGTGTCCAGACACTCTTTCCTGTGACTTAACATTAAAATCCTAAAAAGAGAGGAAATATAGCACATTATGATTTTAATACCCCCAACTGTACTGTAAATGTAACTTTTCTCTGCCTTTTATCACTCTATCCGTAGTGTGATTTATGTTTATGATTTGACCTGGGGGGGGGAGGAATGTCATTTAGTTCTAATACATCACTTTGCCTTTGTAACATTTTGGAAAACGAGGTCGATAAATCCATTAAAGCTGTGTTTGCCATTTCTGAAACAGACCTTGATTAGTTCAGAACTGTAATTTCCACAATGGTATCTTTAGGAAGCTGTCTAGAAGACTATGATAACATCTATATTTTTATCAGCTTCCTTTTAAAATTGGAAATTACCTTAGTATGAGCTAATAATATAGACAAGTAAAGTAAACACTTATGCTATACAGCAGTTTCTTATGTTTGGGGAATTAGATGTAATGTCATCATTTATGAACTTTTTATACCCAGTAATTTAAAGCTTGGTGCCTCTGAAATTAGATAAAGGGTAGAAGGACAAAAAACATTGTGAAAACAAGACTCAAAACTCGGTCTTCACCTGAAAGTTCTTTAGTGCAAAAAGTACTTTTGTGAATAAATATAAGACCATCAGGGCTTCAGGAAATGGAATTTGATTGCTAAGTGGCAAGTAAGTCCTCATGAGATTATGATAACATAAAGTCTCCATTTTACACTAGCAGAAGAGTCTAGATGGTAGAAATCTTCCATCCCTGACATGGGTCTACCTTTCTGGTGACAGGTCATTTCTCAGCTCCTAGACAGCCACAGTAGACATGAAGGCTCTTTAAAAAGAAATGATCCTGCCAGAAAACGAATTTGCCTTTACAGAGCTTACCTGGCATGCATGATCCCCATGGGCCACTGAACAAGACTAGTTCTTTCACTATGGGAAAGAACTGAGTTCCAGGTTGAAGCTCCCATGGTAACATTTCTTAATGTGTTGATAAAACATTTATGTTTATAGCGGTCCATATAGTTCAGCTCTATCATAAAATCCCAGTACTCTAACACTGAGATGTCCTACAATGCAGTATCCTTAGTCTGCTTGACTATTCTTAAGTTGCCCCCTCTATAAATTTTAATAAAGAATAATCACGTATGTGATTGTATATCGTAGCTTTATAATCATTTGCATGACTGCGATAATAATGTTCTAGAACATATTCCAACTTAAAGCTGACTTACATATTAAACATGAGGAGGATAATTTTTTGCAAGAAAATTTTACAATTATTTTATCAACAGTGTGCCTTATGGCCTAGAATGATTTGGTGGTAACTTTTAGGCAATTTGGGGGAACATGATAAACTATGTTAAGTTCATCATAAAGGCAGAACCATCCACCAGTCTTGGCTGCATCTCAGCTCATCCTAACATAATCCTCATTTTCCTGGGTATTTATTGGCAAGCGGTTTATACACAGGTATCTTCTGCACACCTCAGATGAAACCCCTAAAATAGTGTAGGAATGTGTCTTTGGTTGGAACTGTAAAGGAAGGTGAGGACTACCTGATGATCGTAGGAAAGAAATGACACCATTGTGAGCCGGAGTGGTAGCACATGCCTCCGAACTCAGCACCAGAAAGGCCGAAGCAGGAAAATCCCGACTTTGACGTCAGCCTGGGGTACACAGTCTTCCTTGTCTGGAAGAAGAAATAAAAGAAGGAAGGCAGAAAGGAGGGCGAAGAGAGAGAAGGAAAGAACTGTAACAACAAAAGGATACAGGTGTTTCCACAGTCCTGGTGGAAAAGAAGAACACGTTCTTGGATAGCGAGTTTTAATTACAAGCAAGTTAAAAACAAAAAGATATTTTCATGCAAGCTTTTCTTTGCCCCCTAAAAATGATGTTGAAGAGTTATCTGGGATAAAGCACAGGGTGAGTTACGGGAGTCTCTTGTGGTTTTGAAGGAGCTCAGCTTGCCATCTGCACAAGGAAGGACTTGTGGATCTTCACAGAGCCTCGCGTCCCCGTCTGTCCCCATCCCCCCCCCACTGGTTTGATGCAGCAGCTTTGGGAAGCACCATAAAACTCAGGGACCCTTTAGTGGCATCATCGTCTGCATGCTCAATAGTTAGAGAGACAGTCTATATTGCCAGCACCCCTCTGAAGGCGAAGGGTGGACCTGCATGCATCCATGTTTACGCCTCATAACTTTGAATCCAGGAGAGAAAGGTCTCCAAATAATTCCACTACAGAGAACCAGGATCTTCAGGGTGAATGTGGGACATTCCTATACTTAAGTAGTGTTTCATGGTGATGTTAATGAATGTTAGACATATTGTAGGCCACGTCATAATTCTCATGCTATCTCAGGTTATCTGTTGCTAGAACAAACAAGTTTAACTGAATTACCTGGGCACAACTTCAGCTATCCGAATTATTAGGAATCTCAAAATATTTGGACTGGTGTTAAATCAGTATGATCATTGATTAAAATTTTCAATTTTCATCTTAGCATTTTATTTAAAAGAAAGTAGATGGTTTTTAAAAAAATTAGATGGTTTTGAAGGACTCTTCTTATGCAGATTTTGGGTTCCTAGTTTACATACTTCCAAATAAATATTCTTATTGTAAAATATAAAAATCTAATAATATTTGGAAATGACATTTTTCATGCTGATAAAGAACCAGATCTTATTATTTTCATGGATGAAAATACATGAACATATGTATTTACACATAGGCAAGTAAATCTATCACCAACTTCCATGGATTTTAGAAACAACGAACAAAAAGAGATTAAACTTGAGCACAAGGTTTGGGTTGTGGGAGTTACAGTATCAACCAAAAGAAAATGAAGATGACTTTTAAATGCCATAAATGAATTTCAACTTTAATTCCCCATTTTCCCATCCAGAACAAGTGCCACCCAGGACCAGTTTTCGAACGGATTCCTCTGGCAAGTATTCAGAACTCACAGTTCTCCACACACACGTCTACCTCCTTCTCTAAGCAGTCATTCGCCTGAGCGGTATCAGTTTTTCACTGTGCGATCCTCACCATAACTAGCTCACCTGCATTCACATGTGTTCAGGACAGAGAGCAAGCCTCACGGCTGTGGGTCTGTGTGCTTGCAAACCAAAGACAGATATTAATGAATAAAGAAGTTATCACAAGACTATGCCCAGACCCAGCTGTCAAAGGAAACCATCAGACTAGGCAGATCTACGCTATCCAATAGAGCAGCCACTGGGTACCAGAATGCAAATGTTGATGATTATCAGATGTGTGTAAAATCCACACTGGATTTCAAAGACTCACTATAAAAATAAACCTTGTTAATTGTTTTTATTAAGGTGTTATTTGGATAAATTAGTTAGAACACATTAAAATTGATATTGATATTAAAATTGATAAAAAAAATTTAAAGTGCCTGCTTGGCAATATTAAATAAGTTCTATAATTTACATTTTATTTAAATTGAATCTTGCTAAAGCAGATAAATGGAAATAAGAAGATAGAACATCTCAGGAGAGGAAAATTATATATTCCACAAAAAAATCTTATTAAAGAATTTGTTAATATAGATTGAAATTATTTTAAGCTTAATTAAATACCTATATCAACTTGGGTATTTTTTTAATAATTCCAATTACAAAATGTTGTATTTGGATACTATTTAGAGTACAATATTATAGCTTCTAGTTTAAGAACTTAAGAAATATCTTAATAATTTTACTTGGATTTTTTTTAACTTATCTCTTCCAAAAATACATTATCATTTTTGATGTAAGCTAAAATATATAACGTTGTAGCCACGAAGGAGGAAAAAGCAGAGCTAGACCTCCTTTCCTCCAAGTTACTAATGAGACACTCTGAACAGCTGGTTGGATTGCTAGGTTGGAATTCTGGACACTCAAAGCACTACAGAAAGGAGTGTTTCTTAGTAACAGCTCTGATTCAGGTCTGTGGGCTTCAGCATGCATCCCTGGCATGTTTCCATGAAGACAGCTCATTATCCACCTCAGTATGCTCTAACACCCCTTGGAGAATGCATGCTCTGGAGATCATTCACTCCCTCAGTTTCCATGCCTTTTTTTTTTTTTTTGAGTATGTACAAAACACGGAAGATATCACTTAGCATCCTAATAATGTCTAAAGTAATTGTTTAGCTTGGTGTGAAATTTTTAGAGTGTGGCTGTTTTTTTACATCTCATTGAGATACTGACTATAAAAATCCTTGAAATGTTTAAAAATATCTTATGCCCAGGGAGAAAATGAGGCCTAGTAATTATGTTTGAAAGTGAAATCAGGGTTTAAATATGGCCTCAGAAAATATAATTCTTGAAAAATCTCATTGTCTAAAAGTATTTTACTTAGGAATAACAGAAGAGAAAAAGGGTTGCCCAACAGCTTAGGTTATCTTGATATATGTACATCACATCCAAAATGTAAAAGATAAAAGCTGTAGTTTGAATACCTTATTCTAATGTATGACTCAATTTTTCAAGAAAAAAACCAATCCAAATATTTTGTCAAGTATACACATAAATTATCAAAATATAGAAAATCATGACTATATTCAACAAATAGCTCTCTAATAAAAATTTTTTACAGGGTTAAAATAACGTCTCATAAAATTATCAAAGGCAGGTCAATCAGACAAATAAGCCTAAATACAGAGCAGCACAGAAACCACTTGCAAAGGGAACTTTTGCTTAGGGTGTTTCTTTAGAATCCTAGGCCATAAATGTCAAATCAGCAGTATCAATGAGTACAGAAATCAATCAAATGAGAAAAGAAGAAAAACTCTGTCCAATATGTTTATTAAAGTATTATAAGAACCTTAAAAAATTCAGTAATCAAGCCGGGCATGGTGGCACATGGCTTTAATTCCAGCCCTTGGAAGGCAGAGGCAGGCATATCTCTGTGAATCTGAGGCCAGCCTGGTTTACAGCATGATTTCTGGGACAGTCAAGGGAAGGAAGGAAGGAAGGAGAAGGAAGGAAGGAAGGAAGGAAGGAAGGAAGGAAGGAAGGAAGGAAGGAAGGAAGGAAGGAGAAGGAAGGAAGGAAGGAAGGAAGGAAGGAAGGAAGGAAGGAAGGAAGGAAGGAAGGAAGGAAGGAAGGAAGGAGAGAAGGAGAGAAGGAGAGAAGGAAAAGAAAAGAGAGAAAATGATAAAGAAAAGAAGGAATTTAGTAATCAGAGACCAGAAACCAGCCTGCCTGGGAAGAATGAAGTCAGAGATGAAGAGGACTCAGCAAAGACTAGCTTTCTGGGAGAGAAGAGCAGATGTAGTAGGAGAAAAGGCAATATTTCAGGTGGAGAATCCATGCTTGTTTGCAGATGAGGAGATGGCTTGTTTACAAGAAGAGATGGCTTTTTTTTTTTTTTATGGTCACAATATTCTGGGCTACTGTCTCATTACCAAAGGAATAAATGGAGAAGGTGAAGAAGAGAGATTCTTTTAAAGACAAATGTATCAGCTACTTATCTGGTAATGTTTGATTCCAGTGATCAAAGCCAATTAATTCTTTTTTTAAGTCATTTAGTACCTAGAGTGCCTGGAAATCCAAAACTCATGGATCTATTTAGCAACAACCTTCAGTTCCCCATTCCTTTCTCAGTTTTCTCTAGATCTCCTTATAAGAGAAAACCAGAAACAGCAATACTCTTTTCACTAGGAAAATAAATAAATAAATAAATAAATAAATAAATAAATAAAGGCTCTTTGTGATAATGTGGTAATAAATCATAGTACTTTTGTTTTAATTAACACATGAAAGGGATTCAGCTACCAAAATTGAATAGACATATTTACAACACCCTCCCATGTGCTGAATTAATCCACTGAAAAATGCTGTTCTCAAAACCATATTTTTCAAAGGCATAAGTTCTTGGAACATGCGAAGTGTCCTGGAACCTTAATGCAAACCGTCATCAGCTTTTAAATTTCCCCTGTCCTTTATCATGAGCGAAGTCCTGAGACCATTTATTACTTTTTTAAGAGAGAGTCTCACAGGATAGCCCAATCTGTTGAGCTGAACTCACACTGACCCATCTGTGTTGGCTTCGGAGGCACTGGGATTAAAGGTTTGCCAAACCACACCTGGCTCCGTGTACTGTGTTTTAAATGTGAGCTTCTATAATACAGGTAGGAGCCCAGGATAAATGAGGGTCATGTGTTCCCTCTCAGGAGCTTGCCTCAAAGGTCATACAGAATCCCATCAGGGACCAAGATCAGGAAACACTTTGTTTCTTAATGCCTGTGCGTACTGGGACCCAGCTTCTAAGGAAGACACAGCACTAGCCATGGCTGATCATTGAATACCGATCTCCAAGAGAACTTCCATCTCCTTTTAGCGTATTTCTCTACCCCACTGTCCCCTCGGCAACATCAGAAGAGAGCCGCTGACGGTCTTTCCCAAAGAGCTGAGGGAAAAGAAGGAAAATAAAAACAAAGACAAAGCAAAAACAAACAAGGAGGCAGAAGAGAGGGGGGGGTATCAGGCATGGTTGAGTGACATCCAAAATGACTCGGGCCCCTTAATCTAATCAAACCCCAAGTGTGTGGTTTCATTCTAGATAAGTTAGAGGGTGGGGATAATTAACTGTAGTGGCAAAGGAGGAAGTGTTTATCTGGGATTTTTCTCATGTTAATAAGGGGAAAGATGAAACATGATACAGTAATTGAGCCTGCCATCAGGTCAGAAGAGCAGACAAGGTGAGGTATTAAAAACACCCACTCTATCCAAAATCTAACAAAGCACGGAGGGAGAGGACAACACATCCTATCTTTGAACACATAATCTTAGTTATTTTGCAAGTCTAGATGCAAAGAGGAAGAAAAAAACAAACCAAAAGAAAAATTATCTTTCTAGAAGCACTTTAAAAAAAAAAAAAAAAACAACTCAAGACAACCTATCATTTAAACTATTTCCCAGCTAATCGTGTCTGCCAAGTTTCTAGGCCTCGTAGCCTCTGTGTCCAAAATCAACAAAGAAATTAATAAATCACGCCCGCTGGCACAGTTTTCTGCTGACGCCCCTCCGTCTCTCTCTTACCTGGGTGCCATCATGGTCTTCCCATCTGTCTAGGACATGAAGAGTGAAGGGCTGATGACCTGGCAGATGAGAGGAATAGTCAGAGCTCGTGGGGCTGGTGGGATGGCTCAGCAGCTAAGAACGCTTGGTGCTCCGGGGGACCCGAGTTTGTTCCCGTTGCCTGCGTCAGATGGCCCACGCGTTCAGTCCCCTACAGGCAGTGGTTGTGAACACATGCGCGCACACACAAATTCATTTTTATTTTCTAGGTCTCTAGTTGTCAGGAAAAGGGAAAAATCAGGAAGTAAACGAAGGGTGACAACTACCTTTCTCACATCCATGTTTTTCAGGATTAAATAAATTAATCAGACGAAAATCAGTAATTTTTTTCCACTTAAAAAAAAATAGAGTCATTCACTAAGAAAAGCTTTTATATTGTGCAACAACACTCCCTAACATAAACCAAACTTCCTTGTGCCTTGACCCATCTCAAGAGTCCATTGATGGGATTGTCATAATTTTGGTGTTTTCTTACAAGGAAAATCTCTCAACAAATAAGATGTAACATACAATAAAACCCTTTGGAGTTCCTCTAGCAGTATTGCACAGGTACCAAAGTCACTAAAGGAACAATTTTTCACTCGTGGGTACACACCAGTCATGCAAAAGCAAGAAAGATTAGGTAAAAGTTATGTCTCCTTAAATACAGAGGCACTGCTACCTCAGTTTTGTATTTCCTGGGTTTCTGTGACTTCGAGTGGTCCACATTTAAAGTGACCTAGAGGAGAGATGAATACGAATAACGGTATCCTAGCCAGCTGGCGGAGGTTGAGCTGTGCTGGAGCCTTCGCTGGCATCTCCGCTTGCATTTCTCCATCCCTTGGAAAAGCTGCTGCTGTGGTTTGATAGGAGTGCCCTACCTGCCTTGACATGCCCGCGAGGCTTACTGAGTTTAAAAGCCATTGTGTCTTACATCGATCATGTTGGGCAAGGTTTTCCTCATTTCTTTACCACCCAATTCTATCTAAAACATTGAACCCTTCTAGGTTTCCCCATCTTTGAAATGCGGATGATCATATAGTTTATTCAGGGTGACTAATAGAGATGGAAGTCTACTTGGTTGCTCCTCTTTGGCAGTGTTGTGTTAGCTGAACGTGAAAGGCCTTGGTTAAAAGCGTGTTTGGGCACGAAGGACAAACGCCTGTGCATCTTGCGCAGTGTACATGGATAGTGTTTCTAAGCCATGTCAGCTCTAAAGAGAGCACCCGGCAATTGTCAGAGGTGGATGGCTGGCCTTTCCTTTGTCACTGCAAACAGCTTAAGTGGCTGGGTACAAAGCCTAGCCTGGAATGGCTGTTTCTACTGAAGAGCCTCAGAGGGATTCATAGGCTGTCACTCTCCGTGGGTACCTACCTACTAACAGTCTATATCCAGGTGGCTTACTCTTTTTGAGATTTTGCTTTTGTCCCACGCAGATTCTCCTACAAAATCTCATCCTAATTTCCAAAACTATCCTGTGTAAGCAAGGGGAATTTTATTTAATGCCTGCATTTATACCACTAAAGCCCAGAAATTGCTAAATATCTCCGATTTTCAACCATTTCTCTGGGTAGCCTTGGCTGTCCTGGACTCACGTGGTGGACCAGGCTGCCCTCAAACTCATAGCAATCCACCTGTCTCTGCCTCCCCAAGTGCTGAGATTACAAACACGTGCCATGGCTCCTGGCTGCTAGATATTTCTTAAGTCAAAAGTAGCTTAGTAACTAACTATCCCTCGAGACTGCGGGCCATCCTGGAATGCTAACAGGAGCATGAAAACCCACAATCCCGTCACGATGAATGTATTCCCCCAAAAAAGGAGGCATGTGATGTTCTCCTCAAAGAGTCAACACTTCTCATTATTTTAGTATATTCTAGAAATTAAATAACTCTCATTCAGGAGAGTTGCCCAGTTTTCTTAAAGGTCCATTTCTGTTCTTTTGATCTGGCTTTAGATGGCTCTCCGTCCTCTAATTTACTTTCAAGATGCTAATGAAATCAATAGTAAAAATGGCTTCCACATTCTAAAATATCTAAGGGTGGGGGAATTCTTGGGCCTAGATAGATTTCTTCCTGTGCCTTATGGAAACACTAAAGGACCATCCCAAAAAAATAAATTGCTTAAGCCCCAATGGAGAAAACTGTAAAGAATGTTTTCTGATTTTTACAATTTTAAAAGATACTACTTCTTTTAGATATAATTTAGATCCTATACACACATACATACACACACACACACACACACACACACACACACACACTGCCATGGCCAGCACTGGATGCATCATCTTGTAAACAGACGGCAGTAGTTTACTAGGCAGTGCTTAAAGAGACACTTGCAGGTTTTGCCATCTGCTCTCTCACTCGTTTCTGAGGTAATCAGAGCAAACACCCTCAAAGTCACAGTCAGGCAAGCTCCTTAAAGGCAGTCCACAAGCTTTCTGGAAAATTCAAATCTATCAAGTTTTTTTCACTCGGAAATTAATGTCTTCTCTCTGCCGGTGGATGTTGCTCTAGCAATGTCCTCCGCTGCTCACTGCCATTCTGAGGACCGTGTCCATCTACAGTGTGTACTTCTCCACCACCATCTTTTCTTCTATCCTCTGTGCTTTTCATCGACTAACAGCACTCTCATTAGTAACATCCACAAAATTAATTTTTCATCGGTGTGTTCTGCTCCTCGGGAGGTGGGGAAGAGGCAGTAGTTATTACTCAATGGGATTTTATTTCTGCCAGGTCCAGATTACAAGGAATTGGATGTTCACCTTCGAAGGATGGAGTCTGGATTTGGCTTCAGAATCCTCGGGGGAGATGAACCTGGACAGCCTGTAAGTTGAATCCAATTTATTTGCACACATGACTGTTTTGTGTATAAATGTCAGGGAAAGCATCGTTCAGTGTGGCATTGAACCTAAGAAGGTTGCTTGTTTGTTTCCCTTTTTTCTATTTCCCGTTAACAATACCTCACAAAATACAAGCATGGTCATGGCCATTATCTCACCATTAATCCCACTGGGAGGGATGCTACTGTCTCTAAGAATGGACAGGTTCTCTTGAGTGCTTCGATTCTTTAATGGTTCTGGAATGTGGGATTCTCTAAGAGGTAGTCAGAAAATAAGATGGAGGAGGTGGCTGGAAACTACAGAATTATGTATGTTTGCAACGACAAAAACAATAAAGGATAGAAAACACAAGGTAGATAGAGGCAAAACCGTGCTTTCTACTACAATATCTAAACCAGATTGAATTAAGGCATTACGAAAAGAATATGTTCATGAAGTCAGCAGCGACTGAGAGAATACTGAGGATTTGAGACTGGTTCTGTAGTAATCTTTATGTTAACAGATACATGTAGTCATATGAATATACATATTCAGAATGAAAGCATAAGCTAGCAACCTTAATTAAATATAGAAAACACAGTTAACATGAATTTGTGAGCTCATATTAAAATATTCTCTCAGAAAGACTCATTGTAGAGATGTATCTTAAATGGTGCTCAAGGAAATGGCGGTCCAGTAAAAGTACATCCCATCCTAGTTTGTATAAGAGGCTGAACAGTAAGCCCCAGTTTGCTCATCTGCAAGATGAAGGTAATGAGAGTAACTGTCCCCTAGAATGGCTTTAAGGCACAAAGATGATATAAGCTAAAACTCTTGGTGCCTGGGTAAATAACTTCTAAATAAGTAAGATCACCAGCCTTATCTACCATCATATTAGTACATTGTTTCCCAAAAGAAATATAAAACTGATCATCAGAAATTTCCAGAAGAAAAAGAATCAGTCTGACAAAAGAAAGGAACCCATGAAAATGAAAACTGCCCCCAAGTAGATAGCCTTTGTATAGAGCGAGTTCCTTCACGCTGGACATTCAAGCAGAGTCACTGAGAGTCTGACGAGAATCCTGGAGACACTTCTTCTGCCCCACAAGAGGGGCTCCACTAGGTAATCTATGAGGTCTCTTACTGCAGAAAACTCTGGGGAAAATGTTTTCTAATTCCCAGGAACAAAATAGGCAACAATTACCCAGCATGCCCCTAAGCCTCCAGCTGCCAAGGAAAACGGGAAGATGGGAAGACTCATTGGCCAAAGACTGGTCCTGCTTTGCCTTAGTGTTTCAGAAGGGGAGAGGATGACCAGATAATGAAGCCCTAAGGAACTTCAGACTGACTGGAGGGACTTAGTCATGGGGGACTCAGTTGAGAACTGTGCATTCATTTGCTCCCCTCCACAGCTGCATGCCTTGACCTCCTTGTCACCTGGTTCTGAGATCCTTAGACTCATGACCAGCCCCCCTCCAGCCTCATTCCCCTCAACCGCTTGTTTTGTATGCAAATGAGAGAGGTACCACGGAGCTTCTTCATCTATGTCAATATCGACTACGTTGATTATACTTCCAAGCTCCTAGCTTCTACAGGAAGTTTGTGTGACTTGGCTTCCTTCAAAATTGCTCAGACCTGTTCATGTAGTCACACATTTGGTTTGATCCAAAGGATTTCTATTCATTCTAAGCAAGGATTTCATCTTCTCATTTTATTTCTTATTCCACAAATGAACGTTCATTTGCCATTCACCAAAAGTGACCCATAACTGAGATTAAAGTCATCCTCTGCCCAAGTTCATCCAAGACTTCTTCCATCAACTGAAATGCCTTGCTAAACTACAAAGTAAAGAGAAGAGTGCCTAAAACTGTGTTTGCTTTGGACCCAGCTAAATTAGATATGGGGGTCCCTGATGTGTGAGCGTCACAGTATACACACTGAGTTCTGTCGAAGTCCAGTGAATCACACACACAGAGCACATGAAGTAGGCTGGCTGCTTACAGATAGCCAGCAACGGGCAATCAGAGCTGAAGAATCACTGGGTGCCAGCCTCCTCTGGCTCACCAAAGTTTTCCAGAACAGGTAAAGCCTCAGCTGCCCACAGCTATGGAACCCCCAAAGCAGCCCACTGTGGGTTTTATACTCTGAAATAACAGGACTGTCCAGACCAAAGAACATTCTGTTTTTAGGACCAAGGGAAACATAGCCCAGGCTATCCCGGCCAGTCCTTTTTATCTCAGGGTATTTTACTCTCAGAACATTCAACAGTTGTTTTTTTTAAAAAAAAAAAAAAAAAAAAAAAAAAAAAAAAAAAAAAACTACAAAAAGGAAGTGGGATAACAGTGTTGGTCTGAAGCCCCTGGAGAACTGCCCTGAATACCCACAGCCTTCCTCACCCTTGGTAATTCACCAAAACAACCAAGAACTCAAAAACATGTTACGGTTGTAGTTTTATTATGCTAAAAGAATGGGCATGAGAACCATCCAAAAGAAAAGATGCCTACAACCAAGTCAGGAAAAAAAAAATGTAAAGTCTCACGTATTCTCACAGCCATTTTGCCAGTTATGGATGTTCAGCCAAACTCGGGTGACTGGTGTTTTTATTAAGGCTTCATACATGGGCACATGTAATTGAATCATCCGCTCCATGGTCAAATTCTGTCTCTGGTGCCCTCTTTGCCAAAGTCAGACTAATATCATATGACTCAAAGACCCAACCCTGTATTTACCAGCCTCCTGAGGTTGTTAGCATGGCTGGCTAATCCCGAGTTATCTCTTCAGTCTAAACCATGTCAGATATGGTCCAAGGAGTTCACCATGGAAAATAACGACATTCTGTTTCAAAAGTTACTCTCATGAAGCAGGGACTGTGACCAGGCCTCTCTTTGGACCAAGGTAAAGTTATTTAGAATAAAACCACAGGCTTAAAAGATGCCAAATATAAGAAACCATACCCATAATAAAATAGCGCTATAAGTTAAGTCATAGTTTTCTCTGCAATAATGGCCACGGCAGGGCACATAGGTACAAACCAGATAGAACCCACCATGCTCAGGCTGCTATACCAACCTCCAGAGTTCTTTCCAGATAAACGTGTTCTCCATTCCAGAATACACTGACTGACATGCTTTTGTGCGGCATACCAAACCGTGAGTTTACTCTTATAGTCACCATAGAGACGGCCAGATACTATTATTGCCGACTGTACTGTAGTAGGGTCTTGGGGAAATGTTTCAATTAGAAATAACCATGCCTGGGCTCTGCTATACCATGCTCATTGGCTATGGAGCACCATTATGCAAAGGCTATGTTCTACCATGCTCATTGGTTATGGGATACCACTATGCCTTGGCTATGTTATACGCTACTCATTGGGTATGGTATATCACGAAGCAAAGCTCCATGGGCTTCTTGAAGACAGGAACTGTGATTTGATTGGGATTTTGTCTTTCAAGTGGACACAGAACCTGGCACAACATACATGTGTGAAGTGGAACTGAAGAAGGTATTTAGCCTCAAGACAAAACCAAAAGTTTCAGAATGAGCTGGTTTCCAGTTCATACTGAGGCCTCTAGAAAAATGGTGGTGGCCTTGTCCTAGAAGCAGAGATGCAGTTCCAGCAGCACAGGGGCATGCTGTCTCTCTCTCACTCATTATTTTTTACACTGTTGAGCACTAATTCCCTTTTTTTAAGTATGATTACTATTTTCCTTGAAAAACAGATCTGATGACATTTCCATTATGACAACTGGCTGAAGCCAATTAAGGCCGAGCATGACCATAGTTCCAAAACCTCCCTTGATGCCTTTATTACTCATTAACTCAACTATTTTTGAAACTATCATTCAAGACAGTTGGACTGAAAGAAACTAGGAGGGTGAACACTTTATATCAAAGGAGCATCCAACCTGGGCCAGATTGTGGTTTCTGTATTTCCTAAGCACTGACAATATTGTCGCTTTAATTTGGCAGAGCCTTAGAGGCATTCTCCTATGTATAAATATGCATGTGTTAAACTATAAAATGAACATAAGGCAAAACAACAATGTTCCAGTCCATCCATGCTATGGATTTGGATATCTACTGGACCCCTGGCTCATGACTATGACTATTGTTTGGGAGATACACCAGTGCCCCAGTTAGCAAATATCGCCCTCCTCTATTCCCTTCTCCAGAGGTAGATGGGCTTACCCAGGTCATGGGATAAGTGTAGATTTGGCAAGCTCGAGAAGGGAGCTGAACATCCTGTGAGTCACAACCTACAGGTCGTGACCCCTGTGGGTATCAACTATAAGACACCCTGCCTATCAGATATGTCAATAACAGGTGGTCCACTCCAAGAAAAAAATCTCCCATCAGCCTGTCCTTCCTCCTTCTCTCCATGCTAAGCTCAGAGATAACCTACAAACCCATTGCCTTGTGTAATTGCTGGTGTGTTACAGAGGTTGATATCAACATTACAGTTCATAACAGTGATGAAGCAGCACCAAAGTAACCTTGTGAGTGGGGGCCACCACAACACAAGGAAATGTACTAAAGAGACACAACATTAGAAAGGTTGAGAACCACTGTTCTAGATTTAATCCAACACAAAAGCAATAAAACTGGCTAGTGGACTGGAAGACATACTGCGCTGAGTCCAGATGCAGTGTGAATGCACACAGTCCCCGCTTGGGCTCAGGACATCCCTCTGCCCATTTGTACACCGGTTCCCAGCTTCCAAGCCCTTGTGAACTTAGGTCCTTGCATTCCTAAATCCTCCCTCCCCTTTAGCATAGCAGGTAGGCATCAAGTGTTTATGGTGAGCCTCAGGTTACATGGGTTTCTGGTTATCTTTATTGTTCTTATTGAGATGTATCCCTTGATTTAAATGATTTTTGACCCTCCTGCTGCTGTTCCAACTTTGGCAATAAAGTAGAAGCCTATCTCACCCTAATGCAGGGAAGGCTCAAGAGTGGGCCTTCCAAACCAGAAGGCTGCACCTCAGAGAATGACTGTGAAAACAAGGAGTCCACTCTAAGAAAGATCTCCCCCAGCCTGCCCCTCCTGCTTCTCCACATGCTGAGCTAAGAGGTCGCATATAAACCCATTGCCTCATGTAATTTCTGATGCGCTACAGAGGCTGAGGCAGGAAACATGATGAGGTCTCATGAGTCACATCAAACAGGTTTCTGCCTCCATATATATAGATGTGTGTGTGTGTGTGTGTGTGTGTGTGTGTGTGTGTGTGTGTGTGAGTGAAATGGTATTGACACTCCAGGTCCACACTGAACATGACAACTAGGTTTCCACAAACAATGAACAGCAGGGCTCCTGTTCAAGCCAAGTGTCCAAGCATTTTTGTTTTTCTTAAAAGAGAGCGAGAGACAGACAGACAGATTTTTTTTTTTTTACAGTTAAGTAACAGTAGAAATAGAAAGAAATGAAAAATTGCCAGAGAGGAACAAAAATGAGATTTCCTGCTGTGAACTGAAAAGCAATAGAAAGGCATCAACATGGAAAGATCTAGAAAAATAACAGTGGAGAAAAGCTTGTGTGGTGAAAAACCTTCCAAAATAAAAGACGACACAGGACAGATCTATTTCTCCGCCCCAGAGTCTGATGCAAACTCCTGCAGTTGTTCCAAAAGGCAAGGACCTGAAGTGTTTGCCGCTGAGGCAACTTGCGGGACTCTGTGGCTGAGCAGACCTGCCGGGGTTGTGTTGACTTCAGGCGGGCCACGGCAGAAAGAATCAAAAGAATTTAAAGGCCCGCAGAGGTGGCTTGTGATTTGGCTTTTGTTTGGTCTTGTTTTCTTTTTAGCATTATCTCCTCCCCTGGCTTCCTGGTTCCTCGGCCCCTTGAATGTGGATTGCCATTTCACATCACACACTGTTCTGTTCTGGGCCATCAGGGCCTGAGACAAAGCAGAGTTGTGAAGTTGGTTTGTTTCTTTGGGGCTTATTCGTATGTTTATTTAGAATTTAATATATGAGCACTATATTTGTACCGTTTTCCCCTCCACCTCCTCTCATGCCACACACCCCCCACTCCCCCTCAGGTTTATGGCCTTTCGTCATTCAGTATTATTGTTACATGAGCATGTGCTTAAGTACAACCTGCTGAGTCCATTTAGTGTGGCTCAAATGTGTATGATTTGGTTAATAGAGAACATAGTTGAAAAGGCCCAGGGCATGGACCTTTATGGGTACACTGTTTTCTAAGTTTCCCTGCTAAGTTTTTTTTTCTTTCAGGCCAGAACAATAGAGATGGGATAGAACGTTCCTGTAGGAGGGTGAAGAAGAGAAATCTGAATAGTGAGTCAGAGGCAGAAGAGTCGGTTGAGGCCAGAGGGATAGTGAATGGGGCAAGGCTGTGTTGGCTGAGCCGGCTTTCTGGCCAGCATGCCCAATGGTCAACAAGACCAGAAGGAGGATGTGACTTCATATATCAAGAAACCTAGACTATCGAGTTCATAACAGAGTCGGGAACCCACATGGAAACTGAGCTGCCTATGGGCTACATCTGAGCAGGGGTCTAGGTCCTCTCCATGGATGGTCCTTGATTGGTGTATCAGTCTCTGCAGGACCCTTTGAGCTCAGATTTTTTAGCTTTGTTGGTCTCCTTGTGGAGCTCCTGTCCCCTCCATGTCCTGCTATCCCCCTTCTCCCATCACTTCCCGCTGGAGAAGCAACCCCTTAAAAGTAGGTTTTTCCTGAATAAAGTGACCCATAAGAGCTGTCTCTGTATCACCATTGAAATATGATACAGAATGCTTTGAAACTGCCAAAAGCTGAGAAGCAAGGGTAACGAGAGAGCCGGAAGCAGTGGCAGTATGAGTGGTCGGTCTCTGTCACCAAAGACAGCAGCTCCTGATGGATGGAGCAGACACAGTTTGACTGGTGGACAAACACCTCTAATGCCTCACCAACATGCCAGGCTCAGACCAGATCATAATTCTCACCCAGTACATAACACTCATCAGGCCAATAGCTACAGCAACCTTTTTAAAAACAAAGTAGAGTGTATGTTATCCAGCACAATTACATGTTATTATATATAGAAATAATTACGTAAAACTATATAATAAATAACGACATGTTGAGTTTATTTAAAGTGTTAGTTGAATATTCTATGTAGAAATAAGTATTTAAGTTTTGAAAGCCCAAAACAAAGATTTGAAAGATTGGAGCTGTGAAAAAAATTTAATGCGTTCAGACAGAAATCAAGATGGTACTCACCCGGAAGCCTTCTCCTTACTGGCTAGCTTTCATAGTCCTGGAATGTCTCCATGTACGAGCAAAAGAGAAAAGCAATAGCCAGTCTTATTTAGCTGTGAACCATGTGAGCTCCAATAACTAGCCTAGTAAGACTGCCACTGCTGTAATAATAGCACAAAAGTCATAAGTACAACCAGCCACCTTCCAACTGTATGTAAGGCCTGCTCCACAAGCTGAAAAGCATACCTGGTACCAGTATCAGGACCAAGAACCTATGACTAGATGGGTCATTAGGCCTAAGGGAATGCCTAGAGATGTCACTTCGCTAGACATAAAGTTAAACTGATTTCTAATAACTTATCATTATACCCACAGAATAGTACATTTCTCAGTTCTCATCAAAAAAGCTACTTCTTGTATCAGATGGCAACTAACACAGAGACCCACAAGTAGCCTAGGGGTAGAGAAGACAGGAGTATGAAACCCCCAGCTTTAAGTGGGACATCTGTAAAAGAACCTTCTTCCCAGGGCTTAGGAATCATTACAAAAACGGTGGTGGGAAGACTGTAAGAACCAGAGGATGTATATGACTTCAAGGAAACAGTGCCTCCCAGATACAGCAGGGCAGTTACCCATAGGAATTCATAGTGACTATGATGGCACAGGGGCTGTGCAAGCACAAGCCACACCAAGGCTCAGCATGGAGAAATGGAGACAGGAACAAAGGACCCCATAGTCCATGGTGGGCTCACCACGCTCCGGTAAAGGGCCCACATCCAAGAGTATACGGCAGCACAGACTGTGCTTGATGGGTTTAGAAAGAAAAAATGAACACAAAATTTGGTGGGAAGGGTTGTGGTAGAAGGATGAATATAGCCAAAACACATAGTATAAAATTCTCAAATAATTAACAAAAAAAATGAGGAAAGGTGTGTTCAGTGCACTCTCTTGTCCCTTGACACTTCGAAGTGTTGACTTTTCAATGATTCCTACTATTAGCAACCTTAACACTGCCTTGACCAATGTCTGACACCGCCACACACCTGCCGCTTTTTCCCATTGTATATGCCCTCTAACATACTGTTTAGGTTGCTTACTTTTTACATCTTTTATGCACCGCAAGAATGGTGGCTTCACGAGGCGAGGATTATTAATATTTTCACTGTGGAGTCCCGGCATTTATATAGTATCCCTGTACTCCTCAGTGGATATTTGTTGAAATGAATAAATAAAGAAAACACCACATATCACAACACTATGACAAGAGAGCAATGTTTTACAGGGATCCTCCTTTAATGAGTGACATAAAACTAGCAACACAGAATGCAGCTTGGAGAATATGTGTGCATCCTTGCATTTTTTTTCCATAGCAAGAGAGTAACAAGAATTTTCCAGTGTATAACTTACGTTTCTCATATTTGTATAAGGCCCCGTTGTAACTGTCAGCTCTCACAGCCATAAACTTTCATCAGCTAGAAGCAGAATTTTGCATTAAAGTTGGTGATTATCCAGCCAAAAGGTTCATAAACCCCTTTCTTTATAACTAGTTGTAAACTTTCCTACTTCCTGTAGACAAAAATTTTAAGGTTGAAGCATTTTCTTTGGGCAAACCCTAGCTAAACACAGCTTTTCATGGGGCAGTGGAAAAACAAACACTTATTTTAACTGGCTTTTGCACAAAGCGCTAAGAAAGCCTTTGAAGCATTTCACAATGGGCTGAGCCTTTTAAGGAACAGACTGGAATATCTTTAGAAAAAAATTCAAAAACTCAGGTCGGCATGACAATAAGGGAAATAGAGATTGTCAGAAGTGTACCCAACTTCTAGGCCATGGCAAGTAGGTTCAGCAGGTCGAAGGCCTGTGCAGGTAATCTAAGGCAGAAGGTGCGAAGCTGTCCCTGTGACAGCAGTAGTGAATGGTTTGTCAGAACAGTGATACTCATCATGGAAACGATGCTGTTTCTCACCCCTCTGCCCCTCCAGAAATAGAAGACCGCAGCAATATCGTAGAAAGTGATCATTCCTCTATGCAGTCTGTAAAGCTGTGAAATCCTTCAAATTCTAATACCGCGTGTATTAAGAAGTCCTGTGCTTTCAGATCCAGTCGCCATGTTGATAGACATGGGAAATAGGACTAAGTTCAAGAGCATCCATTCTGGTACCAAGCCCGAAGACAGGCAGGGCAGGCTAGGGCTATTCTACAAGCTAGCTGGAATCCACATATCTGAGACTTGAAAGAAATTATCATGCCTGAAAGAAATCAATTTTTGAGCAACGAATTGCTTTATAAGGATTTAAAACCTGCAGTGTGGCCTCTGTAATATTGTCTGGCTGATAGAAACCACTGCCTTCAGGAGCCATGCAGCTCAGCCACTGACAAAAGAAAAGAGAGACCTGTTGTGCATGACTTGGGAGATATTTTTTGTAGGTTAAACAGCAAAACTAAAATACTAAATACCATTTACTTTCCTCTCCTCTGAGACAGAAAAAAAAAAGCCCTGCTTATAGATAATAAAATCAAGTGATCTCATCAGGTTGCAGGACCCCATATAAACTCATTTTCATCATGGCCCTAGTTTGGGATATTATAATAATAACTTCAGTTCCAGAATGCACACTGCCTTTCTTCCTGGCACGGTGGTACTCTAACAGAGAAGCATTCAGGTTACAGAGCTGGCAATTTCTTTGTGCAGAGGACAGTGCCCTAAGGAAATTCACAGTAAATGGAGCAAGAATTTCGAGATGGTCCAGCTGAGAATATTTGAGTAAACCAGTTGGCCAGGAAAAAAAAAATGTTTTGTTCATTTTGCTTTACTCCTCCAGTGTCTCAAAACAAACAAGCAAGGAAAAAAAAATGTGATCCTCTGTCAGAGTTTAATGGTGAGCAACAAGTTTCTCCTGACATTTGCATGCATACAATATGAGTCATGCAAAAGTAAAGTTCTTCAACATTTTCTCATAGACTTCTCTGAGCAACCCTATGAACTGGGTCCTACTATCATCCCATTTTATAGGTGAAGAAAGTGAGGCTTGCAAAGCTTAAGGAGCCTGTTTCAGGTCTACACAGTTAAGACCTGCAGCTAGGACTAGCATCGGCGTATTTCGAGTTATAATTCCTCTCAAGGATGATAATGTATGAGCCAGAAAGCAAGTGTCCCCTATGGGACACTCTATTTAAGCCAGAAGTAAGTCCAAGATACTCATTTTTCTGTAAGTAGTAGACAGTGGGAAACAGTACCTGGAAGGGCTTCCTTCCAGCCTCTCCTCATCTACCTTTCAAGTGTGCATGTGAGTGTATACACATACACATGTCAATGTTCTCTCACTTCTCTAGATTTTGATTGGAGCCGTCATTGCCATGGGCTCAGCCGACAGAGACGGCCGACTACACCCAGGAGATGAGCTTGTCTATGTGGATGGGATCCCAGTGGCTGGCAAGACCCACCGCTACGTCATCGACCTCATGCACCACGCAGCCCGCAACGGGCAGGTCAACCTCACTGTGAGAAGAAAGGTGCTATGTGGAGGTGCGTACTGAGGTGGGCAGCAGGAGTTGGGGGTGGGGTGGGGTGAAGCTTTGGGGAGACAAGTGAGCAACTGGAACCCAACTGAAAAGTGGTTTCTGTGTTATAGAGGGAAAAGAACAAGCCAGGTGTTCTACAAGTAACTATTTCTCAAACATGCAGCTCTTTCAACCCCGCTAATCCAGTCTTTGAGGCCTACATTTTAAACGCAGTCATTAAAATTTTCTAGCAAAACCTGGGGCTGATTCAAAATGTGTTGTACTCTGTACTCTTTGGTACGTGCTTGTTATGAGGAAAACATTATAATAATGGAGAAAAAATGCCTTTTGAAAATGTTTCTCATTGTGTTTACAAACAAAAGACCACAGCATTTTTATACCATAATAAGGAAAGCAGGATGGAAAATTAGCTTTCATTGTGGAGCCTGATAAAAAGTAACAATACATCTGCCACCCTATATGGCGGCATACAGCTCTCACTCTGAGAAAACATAATTCATATAGCTCTAAGCTTATGAAACAGATAAATTAGAAGTAATTATTTCCTTTACAGCTCTTTTCTCGGCTTCAAAAAGAATCCACCAAAGACCGATATTTAAAAGTCAGCCCATATACTCCTAATATTATCTCATTTGCTTCTCTTCACTATCAAGTCTCAATGGAGAGGTCTTTTTCCGGGGGGGGGCATGTCTGCCACAATCACCACACTGGGTTTATGACCTGAACACTGAATAATGTTGGCATGATGGACTTTTTTCCTAAGACATAACTGTCCTGTGGATCACAGGAGCAGAAACTCCAGCCATGATCCTCTCTCCCCTTCTGCTCCAGAAGCACTCACGACCTCTGCATTGAAATAGTGTGGCGACTGGGTCTACCTCCTCAGCCGCTTAAACACCCTCCTACAGACTCAACTCTAAAATTAGGGGTGACCTTAGCTGCACCAGCCCTTTGCTTTACAGATAAGAAAACTGAGGCCCGAAGAATAGCAGAGCGCCTAAGAGTCCGTGGTGAGTTAGTGACAATGCCTGAAGTGGACTCACTCTGGTGCCAGTCTTCATTTTTATGGTATTCTCAGCTCCAAATCCCACCTTAAGACACTATCCTCACCCCCAGAGCCTCCAAAGATGGATCACTAATGAATGTCACTTCCTAATTCTTCCATATGTGCTCAATATAACACTGGAAGTTTTTAAAAGGCCACCTGCTAATCATAGGTTGTAGGTGAATAAAAAGCCTAAGATTTATTACTTGGACTAAATATCTCTTTCTTTTGAGACCTCTAAAAGCTAGAGTTTGAGCAAGGGCAGTCATTTCAAAGGGCAAATCAGACGAATCATCAGACTTTCCCAGCAGAATCCGCTATATATCTTGCACTGGATGGAGGGTTTGCTACAAGGTGCGATTTGTCTCCCAAAATCCATGGCATACCACTTTACCCAGAGAAATAAAACACCTTGAATTATGCCTTCTCCTTGAGCGACTGGCCAGGATGGAGACAGTGCTGGCTTGGTTAACATTTAACTGCCTCTTTCCCTACAGAATAATTTTTAATGACAACAACAACAACAAAAAGTTTGATGTGCTTATGTACTGTAGCCTGAAGATAAATTAAAAAGATAACGGATTTATGAGGAAATATACTACAAAGTGAAAATCCAGCACACCAACATAATTTCATGCTCTCCTTGCCACAAGCTGATTATTGCAAATTAAATTTTGTTCTAATCAACCCAAGCTGTTGGAATATAGGCCAAATGCTGCACAGAGGTACTCTTGCAATTTGTAGGTCATGTGACTTCTGTAAAGCATTTCTTTGCTACAGTTCTTACCAAGTTCACTCTGCTGGGCCTCAGAGTACAGTTGGAGTGCATTTAACTTTTGATAACATTCCACTACAGATTACTTGCACTAGGAGAGATTCTGTGTTCATTCAGCCAGACTCCTTGAAAGCTCCATCTGTACTGAGAATGATTAAATTCAAGACAGGGTACTTTGAGAGTAAAATAAATGCCTAAAGACCGGGTAGAAGAAATCTACAAGGCATAGAAAAACAAACTTCTTCCTAGCTGTCATTTCCCTGAAGTGATAAAGGACAGATGGATGGGACATGGGAGATGTCTTTTTTAAGCAGTGTTGCTATTATTCTGCTCTGGTAAGCAAGGCTGTGGGTGGGGCAAGCCTGGCTAAGAAGGGGATGGTCCAGAGCTGGCAGAAGTGAGCCGTCAGCTTAGCAGAAGCACAGACACAGAAGATAAATTGTTGATGCATTATCTCACAGCAGCGGTTTATAGCACAGAGAGCTGCGGGGCAGGCCAGCCATCAAGATCATTCCCTTCCATGTTACCCTGGCCTCGGCTCGCGCAGACACGCTGCTTCGTGTAGGAAGGCAGGGACTGCTTTCCAAACTGATGTGTCAGAACGAGAACACGGAAACCACGGCACAGAGATAGGTTAATAACAGTGGGCAAAGATTAAAATAGCACAAAAGCCTGCTCCAAATATCATATCCTAAAAAAACATGTACACAATAAAAGTAGAAAAGCAAAATGTTTTGACTTTAAGATAGACCATCAAAAATGAGAAATTGCTGGGTTAAAGGGCAAATGGTGTGATAAACCTGCAGCGTCTTTTGCTAGGGAGTCACAAGCCCAAATCTTGTACCTTGAACTACTTGTGAAAGCTGTCTTACCCCTGCCACCAGCTCTCCTGTTTGGTTGGTCTTCCCCGATTCCTGCCCCCAGCCCCCATATTAGGAAAGCAGCTTTAATTACTCCGCTGAAAGTATAAATATTTATACGATTGTTAATTCAGCTTATAGCTGTTCCCCCTAATGACACATTGTTTCGGATGCACATTTTGAGAGTCAGATGTCCCTGAGGAATCCCCTAACTTGTGAGTCAGGAATGGATATGAAGGACAGTTTTATGGCTTAATCAAAACACGTTAGCGTCAGTCTCCAGGCTATCGGCATCTTTCTCCAATACCCAGGGAGAATATCATTTTTGGCCCAGTGTTAAGGGAAACACGCTGGTGGGCAGAGCCTTTGTCCCGTTCTGCCTTTTGTCATCCCAAGCGCATTGCTTTCCGTTTGCGAACATCCCACCCATGCGGTTAGCCGTATGTCTCCCTCAATGAGTATAAACCACAGCTGTACCTACACGGAAAGGACCACACCCAGGGCTGTCTCCTGTCCTAAGAGATACTACGACGGTGTCTATACATATGGACACCTCAGCCCAGGCTTAAGGCTGTGGTCGTACACATGCCCCACAGTTCAGGCTACGCTTGAAGGCAGAATGTAACCAGTACAGTCTGGAAGCAGGTCCATCTGGTTGACAGAGCCCTCAAGTCCTGCTACCTAGCATGGAGGTCTAGAAGGGAAATGAAGCCTCTGACTGAAAAAGCCCTGTTGGCTATATGGATTCCTTATTTAATGAGCACATGAATAGATTTGGCTTTTGCAAGAGGTGTGGGGAGTTTGTCAGAAACACGCTGACAACAGGCAGCCGTGGTCCAGCTCCAAGAAGTCAAGAGAAATTATAAAATTGATCCCCCTACTTATAAACATCAGCAATTAATTGTAACAGTTAGCATAAATAGTTTAGACCAGTTTCTCATGTCCCAACGAGGAGCAAGCCCCAGCAGTAGTAAATGTCGAAAGCCTCTCACCGGCAGGCACCATCAGCCCTTCTTGCCCTCCCAAAGGAAGATTCACCATGATGTGGTCTAGTATCACTGGTGGGGACAGAACAGAGCCTAAAACTTAAGTATTTAACTTCAGGAAAAGCTGCATGAATGAATTTTGAATGGCCGTGTGTATATGAGCCAAAAGGCATCAGATGTACTTAGAAATGAGTGATTTCTTAATGTACATGGTATGGAGTCACATTATGGCCTTTTACTTTATGACTCTAAAGCAACCCTGCTCATGTGCTACACCACAAAGTTTTTGGAAAGAAAGCAGTCTTGTTCAGATGGAGAGCCAGAGGGCTAGGAAGCATTTGACACTAACCCCTTAAAGACAACAGCGATAGCAAATTCCAAGGGGCAGAGACCACAGCAACTCTGGGAGAGCTTAGACGATCTTCCCAAGCCTGACTTAAAACACGCTCATTTTGCTGAAGATAAAGGGATCTCCTCAAGAGCTTGAAAAGGGATCCAAATGCAATAGAAAGGTGGTCTGCTGGTGAATTTGATTCTTTCTGTTACCCAAGGACCACTCTCACTGACTTGGTCAGCAGCGATTTCTTCACTCTCTAGAACCCACTGTCTAGCCTAGCCCCTCCCAGCCACTTAAGGAGAAGACAGATAATTTTTCTTTGTTGCTGATTCACTGACAACCACAGCTCTCAACTCCCCTAAAATATGACAGCCAGAAAATGAGATCTCTCTTGTCACTGCCTATGACATTTAGTTACTGATTTGGTCCAATAACTCTGGAGATTTTCAATTTAATGTAGCAGCATAATAATTGTTTGTTTTTCTTCTCCAAGACTATCTCTAATCACTTTATTTCCAACTTGTACAAGGACTGATAAAGGACATGTACTTCACCAAGACAATAACAGCCTGTCTTTGAAGGAGGGTACACTTTACAGACAGAAACATTCCATTCCAATTCGAAGTAAGGAAAGGCTTTGACAGTGACATTTCCTTCCTTTATGACCTCAGTACATTTCTTACAAGTGAAAAGTATCTCTTTGTATTAAAGATTAATTAATTATATCTTAAAGAAAAATCTCAAATGGATCAAACTATAATAGCACTAGCCTGGATATCCGTTTTCCTATAATTAAAAGCAATGAAAGGGGAAGACTGTGGATCGTCCCCAGATCTCTTCTCCCTTTAATGTACTTAATAAACTACCTCCAAAACTTAATTAATTTTCTAAGGCCTTTTTATTACTAAGTGACTTAATTTGCATTTATTTTCTTCACATTTTTAATTGACCTAATACTAATTCTAATGCCTGAGTATGTGAATAAATGCAATTCTTTCTCTGGATATCAGTGCAACAAAACACCTTCTGTAGTCTCTTTTTTTTCCCCTCTGACTTCCTTATTTCAGAGTTGTTCGTCGGCTTCCTATTACTATAACAAATGCCTGAGACGAATCAGCTTATAAAGAGGAAAGGCCCATTTGCCTTGGGCCTGTAGCGACGCACAGTGATAGAAGCACCTCAAAAAATCCCAAGTGCGTCACAGCTAGAGAACAAAGACAAGGGAAGAAAGGGTAGGCGGGTATCCCACAATTCCCTTTTAGGGGATTTAGACCCACCTCTCGAAATGTCACTACCTCCCTACCATGCCACACTCATACCGGAACTAACATTTGTGACACTAACAGGGCTTCATAGGAATGTCTGTTGGTTACGCTTAACTTGACACAAGACACTTCCCAGCGTTCCAAGTTGGATATCTCCAGGCCCACAAGACACAAGGAACTGTGATCATTTTTCTCTATTCGTGCTGTTGTACAGATGTCTTTTGAGACCCTGGTGAACGTTAGGAAGGAAACGAAGCAGCCCTGTTCCTCACTACGGTATTCTAAGAGAGATGGCTCAGCAGTGAAGAGTACTGGCTGCTCTTCCAGAGGACATGGGTTCGATTCCTAGCACCCACATGGGCGCTCACAACCAAATGTTACTCCAGTTCCGGAGGTCTAATGCCCTCCCCCGGCCTACATGGGCACTGTGCATGCACAGAGTGCACATACATTCATGCAGGTAAAACACGCACACGCGTGAAACAATCGCTAAAACAGCAAACCAGCCTCTCTTCGCTCCCAGCTTCTTGTCATACTGCCACACAGTCGTGCTCGCTTCCTTCTGGAAGTGTTGGTTAGGTTTATCTAATTAATAACAGAGCGTCCTTTGTCATCCGGAATGCAAATGAGCAAGACTCCAAACACCTCCACCGAGACTTAACATTCAGTTTGTCAGCCCGATATTATTGGATTTGCTCCAGACTGTGCAAACTAATTTCCAATGAAAAAAAAAATCTCAATTGATTTGTTTATTCTTTCAAACTACTTCATTGAGATACGGCTGTCACATAAAATAATAAGCAGGCCACTTTTTTTTTTTAAATCAATTTCCCACCTATATGGAGTGAATTAACACTTCTAGGCTAGCAAAATACCGTAAGATAAACTGTGGCTCCTTAAAAAAATATGAAAATAAAAATAAAGCATATAGGAGGGTCCCTTTGTACAGCCATCCTTCAGAGCCGAACTTACAGAAACAGCGGCATTCCCCAAAGATTTGAAATGTTACTCACTGAGCATCTCCCCAGCCCGTGTATAAATCCTTTCAGGGCGTCCTATGGCCGAGATGATTTAAGATTCTGTCTACTTGGCTTCCTATCATCTTTAGTCGGTTACTATGCAACCAAGAGGCTAATATATAAAAGTTGTCATTGTCTCTGGGACTTGCAGTCATAACAAGAAAAACACACACACACACAAAAGCAAGTACCAGGCTCAGAGGAGGCTAATGTGGGGACCGGCAGGCGGGGGAGGGTTGCCTGTGCTTTGGGGAAGGCTAGTGATGCGTGAAGACCTGGTGGGCTCCATTCGAGATCCGTAGCCCTCCAAACGTTCTGCGTATCTCCAGGAAAGATCAGCGCTAGTCGCTATTAGCGCCTGCTCCTTAGGAAGACTTCAGTAAGGCCTTTCCTAAGTCACTGAGTTCCTGTGGACCCTGGTGTGCGTTTCAGGGGAGCCCTGCCCAGAGAATGGGAGGAGTCCAGGCTCTGTATCAACCCACCACAGCTCTCCGCGCAGTGACTACGCCACCTACGCCAACAGCAACCACGCCGCCCCCAGCAGCAATGCCTCGCCCCCCGAAGGCTTCGCCTCGCACAGCCTGCAGACCAGTGACGTGGTTATTCACCGCAAAGACAACGAAGGCTTCGGCTTCGTCATCATCAGCTCCCTGAACAGGCCCGAGTCCGGAGCCACCATAAGTAAGTGACTGGCTCATCTATGTTCGGATGAGGGGGTCTTACGTTTGTTTGTTCCGATGGTAGAGATGCCGGAAGAATAGATCAGAGAATGGCTACGGATGTATTGAGTGTCCTAGAAGTCCCAGGCTATGAGCACACACACACACACACACACACACAAACATAAACCACACAAACAATGACTACGCAAGTATCACTCCTTAGGTTCAAGAACAGTGCAAGGCTACAACAAATGTGCCCCAACTCCTCAGCCCCATAAAAGCTGTTACTTTATGTGTAAGTAGAATAAAATGAAAGAGGGTGGCATGTGGTCATGAGGCTGTGAGAGGAGGAATGAGCCATTTTCATGGGCTGGCGATGAAATGTCTGTTCTGAGAGCTGTTTCGTGGGCTAAACCAGAGGACCGAGGGGGAGACTGATCAGGCAGAAGCCCTCAGAAGACAAGGAGCTCAGGATCAGGAAACACACAGAACCCCAAGCTGGCTGTTCTGAAGTGAGCAAGAGAGAATGGCAATGATTGCCATGTGGAGGCGGGCAAAAGCCAGGAGGTACAGGCTTCGTATATGCTGGTAGCAAATCCGGGTTGCACTCTCCGTTCCTAGAAACTAGTGGAAGGTTTTGAACAATGAGATGACTTTTTTTTTCTTTAAAGATGCTTGCATAAAATTAGATGGAGGTGGGGAGAAAGCAAAACTGGAAATATAAAACATAATTGGGAGGACTTTTCTTTTCTTTTTACTTCATTAATTCTCCTGTCTAGGTTTTTATTTTATTTATTTTCTTTTTATTTACTTTGCATCCCAAGAATGACCCCTTCCTCTTCTCTTCCCAGTCCCCTCTTCACCCTTCCCTTTCCCTTTCCTTCCTAGGAAAGGGAACTCCCCCCCCCCATCAACCTTCAAGCTGGGAGGCTTTTTTAAAAATAGCCCCTGAGACAGAGACTCTAGGGTCCTCCTCTGGGGTAGCAGTTGTAGGTAGGGGAGCAGTAGATAGATTTAAATTCTGGGGATTCTTCAATATTAATGTCCCGTGAGTCTATACAATAGGATGACAGAGGTCCCCTTCAGCCAGCTACCATTGTAGATGGCCTCCTGGGTCCACAGCCATCAAGCAGAGGACAGAAGTGGGGACAAGAAAAAGAGTCGTTTTTTCATATTCAAGTTCTTTGGCCCAAAATGCTATGTATATATTTCATCTAAATGTAGAAGTACTCAAACAGTAAGTTTGCCTGTGCTATTTCCTAAACTTCTTATAAATTGTGGTTTCCAGTTTATGTCAGGTGTGGGGGCCGGGGGCTATGTCAAGCAATATTCAAAAAATCAAATCAGGAATTAATAAGTTTCTGTGGTCAGGTTAATGTTATCAAAAGCCTACCAGAAGCACACGGGTAGGACTGTCCTGTTTAGCATGAGCCTTAACAAATTCAAGACAGGAAAGTACAAAAGTGTCAAACCTCAGCCAACATGTGCAGAGGCCAAATTACATATGCCTGGAAGTACAGTTTCATTTTTCTTTTTCTTCCTGATAAGCTGAAGAAATAAATCCAATCTTTAAGCATAAACTCAAAGCAGGATTCTGTCAGTACGATGGATTCACCAAGATTAAAAGGACACAAGACTGGAGATTTTCATGAATTATATAAACAGCCTCCGAGTAACTTGGGGGAATGTTCGCAGAGAGCTTTTGTAGCCACCTCAAGTCATCCAAGTTGTTTATTGCGGCGGAATACCTAGCGAACGGGGAGGAAAATAAAAAGTATGCTGCCACCATGAAAATGTTAAGCATGTGTTTTAAGTCTCAGCTGTATTTAAAGCATGACAGCTTTCTTCCTAGGTGTGTAAGGAAATGTGTGCGTGTGCTTTCTCTATTGCAAATCAAATCCCTGTGTAAACAGGTAGAAGAAAACAATGGGTGCTAATACTTACAATTAGTGTGTGAGCTCTTCTGCCTAATCGAGTGACTTCAGAAACTAATCAACTTTCAAAACCATATGATTTTGCATCACCCCTGAGTATAGAAATATAGTCTCTTAGCACCCAAAGTCTCCTGGTTGCTTCCTTTCGTACATTCATTTCTTTTCAATTTAAGGATTTGAAACACAGACTGCCCCATGCTCCGTGTCAAAGGCAGCTATTACGCTGATGTCACATTGCAGTCATCATGTGTAATTTGCAGCAAGCACCTGAAAGGTTCCTGGAGCCCATGCTCTTTCATACTTCTGTAATAGTTTTGATCTCTAGTTTCAGAGAGAAATGCTAAGCCCCTTGTGAATGTTAAAGGGCCATCCTTGGGCCTCCTAGCCCTTGTCAATATACCAAAGGTTGTTGGAATCTGGGCATCTGAGACAGGGCGATGCCACCAGATAGTTTGGGGTCACGGTCACTCCCCCATTTTCTGGACTTGTGGTAATTTCCTTTTCCTGTCTTACCACAGCACCCAAAAGCATGAGCAATTCATTGTGTTGTTTGTTTCCGGTGAAAACTGAAGCTGTTTCAGTGGTAGACAAGGGTCACTGTGCATTTGACTGGCAGATCATCACATGTAGGCAAACAAGTGGCAAGAGGTTAGTTGACCAGGTGCTGCAACCGTACTGCTTGGATTGGAAACCTGGCTCTCTCATTAACTAGCCATGTGACTTTAAAGAAGTCATGTGGCTTCATTTTCCTTCATTATAAGGAAACATGTGTGTCCATCTTTTTTACCATGGGTCACACTGAGAGTCCTGTGCCCAGGCTCTTCTAGCTTGTCATTATATGATGCCATCCGTCACAACAGAACATAAGGTGCTTTGTGTGTTTTGTCCCTGTGTATAAAATCTTGGGAAACATTGGGTCCTGGAAAACAGTTTTCATTGGCTTAGGCTTTCATTTTAACTTTTGTAACTTTCTATCTTTGATTGTGTGTTGAAAGTGGCTCTTAACACTTTGAATTCTTTGTCCACCTTGGTCTCTTTCAAGAAATGATCTGACACTGGCACTAAATACTCTAAAGCAGCTCCCCTTTGACAGCACTTTAAGGCCATTCGTCTCTCCCATTTTCACATTTGTAAAGCAACACCACATCTAAACTGCACTCAGATGAAAACAAAAATATGCTACTGAAGGCAGAAAGCCACACTTTCCTGGTGTTGTTTTTAAACAGAATCCCAAATGTTTGATTTTACCAATAAAGACTCAGGAGCCAGATGCTGGGGTGAAAGTCTGCTAGCTCAGAGAGGCAGAGAAAGCACCCAGCTGACCTTGCTATGAAGGAAAGAGCCACTTTCCCACACTGTCTCAAAAACCTTCAAACTGAATGTCCCTCTTTTCTACTTCCTGTGCGTCTCCGTATGTGTCCTCTGGACTTCCTCTTACTCTCTATTTTGTTTGCTTTTTTCCTATGTTCACTCCCTGTCAACTGGTTGCTTGCTCGGCCTCTTGACCTACGGTTGACTTTATTTAATTCTGTTAACAGAAAGCTCCTGGATTAAAGGTGTGTGCTAGGGCTGAACCATACCACAACTTGAAATAGTTTTTCCAGTACAAAAATCTAGGGGGTCACACTGTGATCAAACATCCTGCAACAACCCTCTTCCCCTCCTCCACAAAGTTTCCCTTAACGGTCCTCAGCTGTCATGGCACACCCGTCCCCTTCAGCATCACACTCCTTCCAATGATCCCATGGCCCAAGCTCTACTCTAAAGCAAATCCTCCAAAGAGCAACCAATGAGCACCTGATCTTATGCATTACTGGTTTGTTCTGTGGCAATAGATTTTTCTCTTAACCTCTGTAATGAGTTGATTCATTGTGTAGAGCCTAGAGAGGATGGTTCATACCAACACCAGGGAGGTCAAGGCAGGGGAATTACCATGGGTTTAAGGTTAGCTTAGTGCGGGCTACATAACAAATTGTTGATAAGCCCAGGCTACATAGTGAGACCCTGTCTCAAAACTAAACAAGCCCTTCCTTCTGATCTTAGTCTATCAGATCACATCAGGAGTGGCTGCATTGTCATCTTCTGTGGCCTGGTAAGGCTGCTCACCCCTCAGGGGGAGGTGATCAAAGAGCAGGTCAATCAGATTGTGTCAGAGGCAGTCCCTCTTCCCATTATTATGGAAACCAATTGGACACTGAACTGCCATGGGCAACATCTGTGCAGGGGTTCTAGGTTATCTCCATGAATAGTCCTTGGTTGGAGTATGAGTCTCTGGGAAGACCCCTGTGTTCAAATTTTCTGGTTCTGTTGCTCTCCATGTGGAGTTCCTGTCCTCTCCAGATCTTACTATTTCCCACTTCTTACATAAGATTCCATGCACTCTGTCCAACAGTTGGCCATAAGTCTCAGCGTCTGCTTTGAGAGTTTGCAGGGCAGAGCCTTTCAGAGGCTCTCTGTGGCAGGTTCCTAGGTTGTTTCCCTATCAGTGGACTTGGGGAAGGGCATGCGTGAAGAAGGGGGGGAGGGTGGGATCGGGAGGGGCAGAGGGAGGGGTTTAGAGGGGGATATAAAGTGAATAAAGTGTAATTAATAAAATAAAATTTAAAAAAGAAAAATTTTGCACATAATATTATTAGAGATATAAAAATTAAAGGCAACCCTAAAATAAATGAATAAATAAATAAATAAACAAACAAACAAGCCACAAGGAAAAGGTGCCACAGGTGCTGCTCCTGGCAACTTGACCTTCTATGAGTCTATAAACTCTGACCTTCCAGTGTTTCTTCCCCAAGCATCATTAACGGGAAGATATTTAAATCATGCCAGCAGCTGGGAATTAGAAAGTCTCAGGTGTTTCTTTACTCATTAGTTTCCTTTGGGAGCTCTGCACCAGCTTGGCAGCATGAAATGCTCTCTACTCTTCAAACAAATCTGCTTGGGATTCCTTTGTCAGCTCAGTGCCTTAGCTCTGAGCTTAGATTATGCTGAGGGCAGCTCACTCGGGAGAAAGGATGGTCTCATTTACACGTTAATGTGGATACTTAGTAGCAGGAGAACTAGCATGGACAGAAACCCCCTGAAAAATACCGGCATTCTTCCAAATACCTGGCCCCAAACGTCACTCACTGAGGGCATGTGCTAAAGTCTCTGCAATACTTGGAAAACCTACACAATTTTTGAAAGGATAATGATATTTCTTGAAATCCTATATATGTATTTTAAGTAAAACACTTTGTCCTCTTTTGGTAAAACTGTGACAATAACACGCTGACCAAAAACAACTGGGGAGAAGGGCCTACGTCTACTTATGAATTACAGTCCTTTACCAAGGAAGGCAAAGGCAAGAACTCAAGTGGAGACCATTAGGGAATCCTGGGTTGCCCAGCTTGCTTTCATATACGAGTCAGGACCACCTGCCCACTGGCACTATGCACAGTGGGCTGGGCCCACTCTCATTAATCACTAAACAAGTAAAATGACCCAAAGCTATGCCCACAAGCCAATCTAATGGAGGTAATTCCTTATTTAAGGCTCCCTCTCCCCTGGTGCAAGTTAACTGGCAAAGCTGACCCTTGTCAGCTTGACACGAACACATCACTATCATACTATAACCTTTCCTTTCTTCTTTATCCTCAAGATTCCGTAGTATCACAACCTAGAATATAACTTTAAAAGTCCTACAGTCTTTAAAACATTCAACACTTTAAAAGCCCACAATCTCCTTTTAAAACTCCAAACTCAGTTAGCTGTGAGCGTCTATCAAATCCAAAATAAGTTATATATTTGCTTATTCCGGGAGGGCAGACTCAAACCCAGATTCCAACAATGTAAACAACTCAATGTCTGATGTCTTAGACATCATGATCTTCTGAGCTTGGATAGCCCCACCTCCCTGGCTCTGCCATCCACTGCAGATGCAGTCTGTCTAATAAGCCCAGACCAGCTCCATTCCATACCTGCTTGCTGTTTCTGGTGGCCCAGGTCCTAGCATCTCCACTGCGATTGAGGCCGCACCCTCGAGTGACCTGACCTCTTCAACCATACCGCAGCTGCTCTCCATGCCCTGCTTCAGGCCTTCAAAACCAGCTCCATGTGGGGAAGATCCCACACGCCACCAATTTTGCCCTCCATCATGAGATACAGCCCTGGCCTCCTCTAACCGCAGCTTCCGTGTCCCGACACAGAGAAACGCATCCCAAAAGATCTTACAGGAACAAAGCTGGACCTCTCCGTCACAGGTGACTCAACCCCAGCCACCAGCATCAAGTGTCCCAGGAAAGTAGTTTTCATTTCAGTGGGGCTGGTTTCTTGTTAATCATACTGATGCTTCTGTTCAGCTGACTACAGATCAGTTTCTTAGTTCAAAATATCATGCAGATGGCCCTGACAGAGTCGTCGAAGGGCTCTCAAACTTCCCTCTGAAATTTTACAGGCCAGGCCTCCATCATCCGCCATTTCTCTCAACAGTCCTAACTTCCAAGCTCAGAACAGCCCACAAGCTTTGAGCACCCAGTGACAACAAATTCTGAAACACTTCCACAAACCTCCCAGAAACCATACATCTTTTTAGGAATAGGAGGAACATCACAGCACACTCCCAGCACAATTCCTTCTCTAGACTGATTTCAATGGCTGTGATTATTTATATATAAGTAAATACATGTATAATTAAACATATATTTAATTAAAAAAAAACTCTGAAAGCAACTAAGGAGGGTAAGGTGTATGTCGACTTACAGGTTACAGCCTACCATGGAGGGGAACCAAGGCAGAAAGTAAAACAGCGAGTGTGTTCTGGTCCAAACCACCTGGCCCCTAAACCTAGCATGAAGACAGAATTCTGCTAACAGGCGAAGTGACAGAGGATTAACGACAGTGGGACCTCTGTGCAAACCGCTCCCCACCTAGCATGAGAAATCGCACTAAAATACAGTACAATGGAAGCAAGGTCCCAGAATAGGGACTTCCCATCAGTTGTTCCCTGCCCGGGTTGCTGCTTCAGCAAGCCAGTTCTGAGTGGGGTGAAGCCTCAGGTGAGAGGACAACTGAAAAAAGTCAGAGATGGAGGAACTCTCCCTTTGAGCTGGACAGCCTGTCTGCTCATGAAGCATCTGAGTTGCAAAGCTCTAGTCCACTAAAGGACTGGGGGGCCCTGGCTGAGCTGTGAAACTCGTGGTCTGGCACAGATTGGTTATCATCAAGGACTCAGCTGACACATGATCCTAATGGGGAGGATCTTGGTGACACGCCAAATCTCTTGGGAGAAAACTAAACCACTCTTTGAGATTACTTCCTCATTTCACAGTCCTCGTGATCAGAGCGAACCATTTGGTCCCACAAGTAAAACCTGCAACAGAACCTTCTCCTAACCCAGTACTGCTCAAGAATGGCAACCCAGCTGAGACTAATATGAACAGGGCCCATCTATCCCATCCATCTTTTCAATCTTGAAGATGACTAGCTTTTTTTCCAAAATTAAAACCTGCCTGCCTAGGTCTCCTCATTAGGCAGCTGAGCAAGTGCACACGGTTTGCGTCAATGGAGTGCTCTGATATGTAAACATGAAAGCACTGATTAACCGAAACAGAAACACTACCGCACATGCTCTACTCCGCCAGCACTAACAAATGTAAGGATTCTCAGGTCTGCTGAGGAGGCAGCATCCTTCTTACTTATTCTCAAGAAGAGGAGCCATGCAGCCTCGCAAAATAGCTTTGAGTGTTCTTGGGGCGTTTTTAAGATTCTGAGCCAGCTTTCCTTATTGACTGAAGGGAGCTTATCAGTCACAAGTTTCTCCCACTAAGAAATCATCTCCAGCAGGGGTTTTATTACCAAGTTCAAAGATTTTCCAGGCAGCAGCAGAACGTGGATGGCTTCTTGCATTCGGCTCTTCAGTTGTCTTGAAGGCATATAAATGGACGGTGATGGACGTTTCTTCTGGGCTTAAATCATCTAGCGCCTCGGTATTCATGAGATAGTTCAAGGAGACTGCAGCTGAGAGGCACCCGTGTACTTCCCATACAGATCATACAGGATCACCCTCCAGTGGAAAAAATCCCATTACTCTCACAATTCAAAGCCTGCAGGTCATTTCTGACAAAGATACTCACCACCACCCTACCCTGGATTCTGTTTAGGGACTTATTTTGTATCATCTTCTCCGTAATTGTAGTTTTATTCTTTTTTTTTCCCCCCAACAATATACTACATAAACTGCATCAGGGAAACATCCCAATAAAGCTGGTTCCATGGATGGATTCCCTTAAGGAGATATTGCTGTCTTAGCCAGGGACCGTTCCTTAGTGCCATCATTCAGCTGGGACAAGGGTTCCCCCTTAGGTTGGGGCAGACACCACTTCTGCTGGAGGTCCAGCTTCCACCAAGGGCTCCAAACACGCCTTTGACCAAATTCCTACTGCACCAAATCCTAGCAAGAGCTCTCCTGAGTTATTATTTGACGGCCAGTCATCCTGCAATGTAAGCTGCATTTGTTCCCAGCTGAATGAGAAGCCACACTTGGTTGGAATCTTTTGCAATGAGCGATCAGCCAGCCTTCCCTGAGTGGCTGGGCACTCTTAAGGTCTCCACAGTGCCAGAGAAAAGTGACTAGGATAGTCCACGTGGCCATCTTATTTTTCAGTCTGACCTCTTCCAGGTGGTATTCCTCAGTCAGGGAAGGGTTTGCTTCACACATGTGCCAGGATGTGGGTTCCTGGTGATCCTGTCTGTTTTCAAGAGGGAAATAGCTCAGCTCTTCTGCTCCAGAGGCGTTCCTCACAAGCCTCTTCTATCATGGGGTCTTCGTGAGATTGGGGCCCTCCAGAAAGCAAGGGCAAACACACATTCTGGAGGCTCTGGCTCTTGCAGTCTCTGGAGCCAAGCAGTTGAAATAACAGGGAAAAGAACATCCTAACTGGGAAACCATCGCCGGAACACTCATTAGAGCTGCTAGATGAAAAGCAAGACCAAAAAACAAGCCATAATCCCACAGGCTCCGGCCAAAATTAAAACTACCTCACAACTGAGAGTGATGCCAGCACTCAACTCCAATCGGTGCGTGTGATCTGACTTCAGGCCCTTAGTTAAGGGCATGCTTAGCTAGACCTTCAAACTTGAGAGATTGCGTAGTGCTTTCCCTCAGACACCTGGCATGGAGTTCTAAACCAACAGCCTGCAACAGAACCTTCTCCCACCCAGGAAAGGTTCTCCCCTGCCTATAGCACTAACCTGTAGCCACTAGCCACACAAGACTCCTGTAAATCAAGAGACAGCGTGACTCTCAAGAGATTTTAATCGTCTTTAGTGTTCATCAACTTAAACGGCTGTCAGTGACCCTGGGTCTGCTCACACCTCTCTACCTCCCCTCCCCTCCTCACTCCACCCCACCCCACCGTGATCCCCTCCCCATATAACACTGTGCCCCTCTCCTGAGGAGCTCCACACACCTGGCACACCCCATTAGCAGCTCCCATTTGGCTCTGAGATTAACGCCTGGATCTGTGCAGCAGGGGAGGCCTTTCCCAGTCTGTCCTTCCTCCTCTGTCCCAGGGCTCACTGGTGTTGGTATCCGCTGCCTGCAGACTGCACAGAACAGATCACCGACCCACAGATCTGCCTCTGCAAGTGACAGCAGCATGTGTGGCCACGGTATCTCCCCTCCCTCCACACTGCCACCTGGGAGAGTCCTAGGTGTGTGACCAAATCCAGATTAGACAGTGCTTCCTCTCTGATGATTCCCGGAGCCCTTCCACATTCCATGGTCCGACTCTTTTTTTTTTCTGCTTATTCAATACCAATTGTTTATCTGTCTCTATATCTGCCCAAAACCTTTGTTTCTCCCTGCTTATTTCATTTCTCTCCCTACTTTTTAAAATTTGATTTCAGTAGAGTAAAATATGCAATAGTCTAATCTATGGTCTGAGTTTTAACAAGTTTGCTTACATTTACAGCTGTTGCCAAAATGAAAGCACCACACACTAGCCCAACTCTGTGAACTGTTATTTTTTTTTTTTTTTCTGTTCTACGGGTTTTACCTTTTTCTGTATAAGACTGTACAAAACCTCTGGCTCTGGCTCTTTCCACTTCACATAATGCATTTTAACTTTGCCTAGTTTGTTTCCTGTGTCGATGTTTGGTTTGTTTTTAATGTCTCAATAGTTTACCATTGTATGGACATGCTGTAGTTTATGAATCCTTAGTTGAGGGACTCTGGGTTTGTTTCCTGTTGGGAATAATCACAGATATAGCTGATAAGCATCTTCTTTTAGGTCTTTGTGTGAAAATAGGCTTTGGGTTTTAGAAAGAACATGTGAAGTTGTTTTCATTTGGTAGCCTCTGAAGGGTAGGACTGATGGACCATAGGACGCCTGTTCCAAAGTGACTTGGAAGGGAGTTCTAAATGCTTTCCATCTCCAAGATATATTTTCAGGCTTTCCTCCTGTGTGTTGATTCCATGTAGACACATTAGCCATTCCGGAAGGCACACGGCAGGATCTCACTTTCACTTTAAATTATACCTTTTCCCTGAAGACCAACAATACTGAAGATGTTTTCATATTTTTGTTTGTTTGTCTGCCACCTATAGATCTTGAGTGGAGTGTGATTTTGCTCTTGGTCTCTCCTCTGGGGGATAATTGTCATTTCACTGTATGCATCTGGGGACTCCGCAGTCCTTTTTTTTTTTCCATTTCTCATCTTAGAGAAATGAAAGTTATTTTTCAATAACTATCTCATAAAATTATTGTGGAAACAGGGCAGCATGGAAAACATTGTTTAGTTAAAAGTTATAGTGCGTGTAGCGGCAGTACTGAAATTGTAATTGAAAGGAAATGCCTATAAGCAGAAACCCAAAGTGAGTTAAACGGTGCAACGCTTAGAGAGAGGGACACAGGTGAGGAGAAGGACAACAAATGACAGTCTCACTTGCTGACATAATTTATTTAACCACTCCGAGGTCAGACTACAAGTTGTTTTCAAAGTTAATATAAGATCACCATCTCTTGGCCCCTGAGCACTTTGCTTAGGGCTTTTTTTTTTTTTTTCATATTTGGGTTTTTTCCAGTCATGCAAAATTACATCATTTCAAGCTAAAGCATGCTCTACCTGTCAGTGCAACTTTGGCTTTGGTGGGTGAAAAAAAAAAACAAAACTGAAAAGCCAATAAATATTCATGTGATCTAGGGGCTAACATATTGAAGAGGACAGCTGGTTCAGGAGGGATCGTTTGCCTGGGTTAGTATCTGTTTCCATTTACATTAAGAAAATATTGCAAGAAGTTATTATCTGCCTCGGGGCTTAGGGGAGTACAATGGAAGACTGATACTGCACCTGATTGCTTCTGACATTTACCTATTGTAAGAGGGAAACCGTGTGATGATAGCCAAGTGACTTTTACAAAACGCAGTCTCAAAGGCTACAAAGGAAAAGGGAGACGGCGGAGATAGAATGAGTGGCATCTGTAAAAATGAGAAACACGACTCGTTCGCAACACCTGCTTGTAGCCGTCAGCCATCCCTACTGGGCCCGCTGAGAAATTACCCAGACCCAGGGACGTTGATGGGTATGAAGTCTCCCGTGCTTCCCAGGGCTGCATGAAGGAGAGAAGGTGGGGTTCTATTGAACATTTTAACCCCAAGCCCGTGTTGGTGAAATGTAATTGTGTGACATTTACAGAGCGCTTGGAAAGAAATCAATTGTATTTCTATCTTTTGGTGCCACAGAAGACAACAGAATTGTGAATTGTTTTTAGTTTGAATGCATAATGATTTCACATTTTTATTTCAAGTGGATTCCAAATCTCTAAGGCCTCCAGAATCCTAATTGCAGCAACTGATTTAAGTTATTAAAGATTTTTTTTTATTTGCTGCTTGATGGTAGCAAATTGAAAATTTGTTATTTGTTAGACCCCAATATACTATAGTAAATGAGTGAGTGGGAAGGGGGTGAGCAGGTATGGGCAGGACAGGAATGGGTGGGGCAGGAGGGGGCAGGTATAGTAAAGGTTAAAAAGAAGCAGCAACTTATTTTACAAGTCAGAGAACACACACAGAAGGAGGGACCATATGCCCACTCTTTGTCTTTGGGAATTCAGAGAGTGTAAGAGAAGTAAAAACCCGGGACAAAATGCAAAACAATCACCATGACCACTAAGTAAAAGGATGTTTTTATTAAAAAAATCAGCAGGGTCTATGAGGTAGGTCAGATGGTAAAGGCACTTGCAGCCAAGTGTGATGATCTGAGTTTAATCCCTGGGATCCAAATAGCAAGACAGAACTAACTCCAGCAATTTGTCCTTTCTCTCCACACAGCACCCTGTGGTTCACGTGAGTGAACACACACATACACACACACACACACACACACACACACGATAGATAGATAGATAGATAGATAGATAGATAGATAGATAGATAGATAGATAGACAGATAGATAGGTATTGGTGGTTTTAAGTAGAAAAGCAAGTGCTAGCAACTGGCTGCAAAAGGCCCTCAGTTTTATCCACACCACCTCAAAACAAAATCAGAGGCAGAAAAATAAGCAAGTCAACATTGATAACATCCTTCTGTGAAAGCAAGAATACAGCCATTTGGGCTGGAGAGATGTCTCAGAGGTTAAGAGCACTGGCTGCTCTTCCAGAGGTCATGAGTTCAGTTCCTAGCAATCACATGGAGGCTCACAACCTTCTATTATGAGATATGGTGCCCTCTTCTGGCATGCAGGTGGTATACATGTAAACATACATTGTAGACACAATAAATAAATAAATCTATAAAAGAAAAAGAATACAGCCATCCTAGTCAGTTTTGTACTGTTATTGTAGAATATCACATAGTGGGTATTTTTAATAAACAGAAATTCATTGGAAATTCTAGGGTCTCCTGTGATTCCCAGCTGTCTAAACTAGCACTTTAATCACATAAAAACAGAGTACTATTAAAAAAGAGCAATATGGTTAAAGAAAGAATTCTTAGATATTGAAATTATCGTGACTGAATTAAAATTTTTAGTATAAGCATCAGCAGATAAAAAGCCAAGTGAACTCTCACATGAAAAACAGAACAAAAAAAAGAAGCAGGAAGTATGAAAGAAAGGTTAAAAGAATTGCAGACCAGTTCTGGAGGCCAGTATCTAATCAAGAGTTCTAAAAAAAAAAAACAAACTTGCAGAGAAGTACGATGGGAATTATCAAAGACACAGTATAATACGTGTTTCCCAGTTTCAGAGAGGAACACGTCCTCATACCAACCACATCAAGTGCACTACAGCAAAACTTCAGGACACGAAAAGTACAAAGGTGGTCGTTATTAAGCGTTTTCCCCATGCCCCTAAAAAAAAAGACAAGTGCATTAAATTTAATGAGCAAAAAGACTTCTAATAGGTTGAGAGTCAGTACAGTCATTTCTCAGTATCCACGGAGACTGTTTCCAGGTCCCTATGCTACCAAACCCTGCAGATGCTCAAGTCACTTCTGTTAAAAGAGATGACCTCCATACATTTCCCCATAGACTTCATATCCTCTCTAGATCACCTACAAGACGTAAGTCAATGTTAAATTTGTATAAATAGTTGTGATTTAATTTGGGAACAAGACAAAACACATAATGATAAGAACATTCAGCATGCACATAGCTTTTATTTTTGGGGGAAGGGGCATGCTTGAAGAAGGGGAAGGGAGGGTGGGACTGGGAGAGGAGGGAGGAGGGGCTTATGGGGGGATACAAAGTGAATAAAGTGTAATTAATAAAATTTAATTTAATTTTTTAAAAAAAAAGGCTTTTGATCCATGAGTGATTGAATACCTGTAGGCAGAACCCAAAGGTAGAAAGGGCTAACTGCAGCAACACTGGATGCTAAATTAGAAAGATGCCTGAAAACCTCTGGGGAAAACTGCCTCTTGGTCAAGAACTACCGTAATCTTTCTAAGATACAGTTCCTTCAAATATGGTAAAGACAGTTTCAGATATTAAGAACTGAAGAAATCCCTTTCCCTCGTGTATATTTCCTAGAGCACTGTTGCAGAATGTGCTCTAAAATGTACTGGGGCTTTACTGGGGCTCCGTGCTCATGACCTCTTTCATCCTAATTGCCTAGCAAAGCTCCCCCCCCATACCATTAATGTGAATTTAGGGACTGAGTTCCCAGGAACTTGAGGAGATACATTTGAACCAGAGCAGCACTATACCTATGACCTGCCGTTGTTGTGTGGGTCTCCTGGTTCTCCTTATGCTCTTATTGTTGAGGGTGTGACAACTAGCTTTCTTGCTCTGTAAGGAAGAAAATCTTAATATCAAAAACTATCCATTTTTCCCATCTTTACCAGTCCAGCTTGCTATCTGGTTGCCAAGCCTTGCCAAAGGTGACAGCTTTATTCGCTGAGACAGCTTGAATGGAACAGCACCTGGATGGCAACTTCTACCCCTAGACTGGAAAGACAGGATTATTGGTTTTAGTGAATGATGAAAATATCTATATTTTTGCCTGGAGCTTTGAGTAAGAGTGTAAAAAAAAAAGTGATGAAGAGAATTCGTATTTGGGTCACTGGCACCAAATTTTCTACTGCTATCTTTAGACCAAAACAATTGTCACAGCTATCTAGGAGCTGATGACATAGTTTACAGAAAAACAAGAAATAACACCTGGGTAGAAGAAAAAGTACCTATTTTCCCATTCTCCGCGTCTGGTTACCAATGCCTCATCCACCACTGACCTGAAGATCATGCCTATGCAGAAGTTTTCTTGGTTCTTAACACCATAATATCTAGATATAATGTCAGACTCTAAAGACATAGGATCAAAGAATACATAAGCTTCTTGAACTATGTACTGCTTCCATGTGGCATATACTAGACTACTTAAACAGAATTACAGAGGGACACAGAAGATCCAGTAATGAGTGACTTTTAAATGAGATTAATTCTCACAATGAGATGAGAAAGTAAGGTTGCTTTAGGCTTGCTAAATCAATGTATGAATAATAAAGGGTTAAAATTTTAGGGGTAAGAGTCCTGACTGTTGTGTCTGGAGGTTTGTGTGTGCTACACATATACCCTGAATTCTACCCCTAAACTCAAGAATGTTTAAGAGTGTTCTTAGCAGAAACTAGGTGAACCACCTTTTCTGCTGATATTCATCACAATGAAAAGTGCAGCTATAAAAGTTTTTGCTCTTTTATTCACACTCACCTTCCTGGTGATTTTTCTTGCTTCCTGCACCATCTTCTTATTTAACTATTCTACTGTAGACAGTTTTAAACAGCGGTGTCACAAAAAAAAAAAAAAAAAAAAAAAAAAAAAAAACAATACAGTATGGACATGGCTACAATATGATCAGTTATATAATTCGTGGAGCCTACTAACACGTGAAAATGTAGGGTCCTTGCTCAGAAATTACTGAGTAGCCAGGTGATAACAGCAGACCATAAAACCAAATACCAGGCTCTCTGTACAGGTCACATACTTGTGGAATCAACTCTGTCTATAGATAGCCCTATGGGACCATTTCAAACACCAAAGCCATTTTAGGTCAGTTTTGTGACCTGAGCCGGAGCCATCATGCACAGTTTCTTACCATTTCTAATATAATGAGATTTCCTTCTATTACCAATTTATTTCCAATACTTAGCTTACAGGAACTCTTTCAGTTGCTGCAAAAATAAAATCATTAGCGGTACCATATGCCTGAGGAATGCTTCTTTCTAACCATATAATTGATATTGTCTATAGGATCCTTTTTGCCCATGGAAGCATGGGTTCAGGTGGGTTCCCAAATTGCCAGTGATGGGCATCCTTCCCACTCGCCTGTCTGACCATATGCCTATTACCAACTTCAGGGTAACTAAACGGTTCAGCCACAAGAGAATGGTTCGTGGGTGCTGGGCAGATATGCAGGCCCTAAAATACCAGCTGTTCAATCCGAGACTTTGCAAATCAGTTGGCTATGGATTTCAGGGGAGATGTTTTCAGTTTTCGAATGCTGAATTTCACAGACTTCTACAAGAAAAACAAGTCACACAGGCAACTCTTTCTTCATTTTACCATTAAAAATTTTTAATAAAAATAAAAAAAAAATGTTTTCCCTGTTCTTCAATCCCCTGATGACTAATAAAAACTCTTCCACAGGACACTGACCACTCTTTAGGAAAGGACGTCTAGTTGGATGGGTTTGTCATAATAGATAGTATGCTAATCCAGGACTCCTAGAAAGAAGAAACAGTAACTGGCAAAGGGCAACAATGGTTCAAGTTTCTGGAGGCAGGAAATCCGGCAGGAGTCTTCACTGGCTCTTAAAGAGTGCGCATGCTCAGCCTCCTTTGTAGGCGCTGAGCTAGCTGCGTCATCGCTAGCAGCTTGTCTCTCCTGGCCTTTGCCAGCGCTTCTCTAGGGGAGCTACCACGTGCCTGGGGACACTCGTGTGTCCTCCTCCCAGAGTAGTCTGTCTTTCCTTCACTGCGCTGAGTCCACACGTGAACCGGACACGTCCTTTCCTCTTCCGCATCCCACCTTTACCATGGGTTTGCTGTTTATCTCTCTTCTCCCCAACGTGACTGAGCTTCTTGGAAACAAATCCATGAGTTGTTACTTTTTTTCTTCCCCGAAGAACCTAGCATAGAACTAGGAAAATGGTATAGAGCCATGTGGTGCTTGATGTGTCAATGAGCTATCCTCCTGCCCCAACTCACAGTTTCAAAACTATGCGATAAATAATTTCCACGGTTCATGGGGAAAAAAACCTGCTGGAATCATCCAATATAAAAAAATAGGGGGTGGGTAAAAATAATCATATCAGGTTATGGATTCAAAACCCAAATAAACTTCCCTGGCTTCAAGCTAATTCTTAACCTCTGCTAATTAGCAGAATTGGGAAGTAAGGTCAGCTTTTGGTATCGATTGCTGTGGAGGTATTTATGTTTGTCACACTCACTTCGGAACTCTCTCTCCTCTTGTAAATTTGACATGATTGATGCAAATCCACTTCCGCCGCCAAACGCTGCCCTCCATCTATAAGGCCACTTTGTGCGGCCTGCTAACAAGAAGATAATTAAATGTAAACACCAGTGGCAAGCTTTCCCTTCTCTGAGATGAACACCCAACCAACATGTAATGAAAATACTGAAATGATGAAAAAAGGGAACAAGGGAAAGAGCTAAATCCCTTCTCCTGGGATCCCAGCAAAAGAAGAAAGATGGCCGAGCGTGGCGGTGCATGCCTACGGTCCCAGCACTCCAAAGTAAGGAAAGAATGAGGCATGTGCCAGGCCAGCCTGCGGTCCAAGACAGCTGGGGCAACGTAGCAAGACGCTGTCTCCAACAAATGAATGAATAGATACGTTATAAGTGACAGTAACCGATAAAATGATGTCCTGGGACTTTTTCCAAATATCCGTGTATCCTAAACCCAGTACGGCAGGAAGACTAATCCAAAGACTTTATTGATGCTGCCGTGCAACGGATGATGTCTACAAGACAGGGGTCGAAATGGACCCCACTCCAGCAGCTACCTTAGTCGTCAGTTCTCAGGGAATTGATGAGTACCATTCATCCCAATAACAGAAAGCAAGGTCGGGGCTTTTTTCCTGCTCTGGAATCCCATTACCGTCACACAAAAGGCACAGGGGTCATAAGCTCAGCAGACCTCATCCCTGAGCAAAAGGAACTGCATTTTGTTCCCAGAGAGAATCCTCCGAGGAAGCATCCTTGTCGAAGGTCTGTTGAATGTTGAATGCACTTGTGTATGTAGGGGACTGCCAAGAAGGAAAGAGTGAAGCTGCTTCGGCTGCCAAGAGTCTCAAACGCTGTATAAAAGCAGACGCCAATAGAAGGCGTCTGTATCAAAGCCACCGCAGGTGCCTCCAGCAGCTGAGCACTTGTTACTAAGGTTCAGGTTTTAGGTAAAGCATTCTGCCTTCTGTGTGGCTAACCTGGAACTCGTTTCCACTTCAGTTTTTCTTCCTCCTTCTCTCCTCCTCCTCCTCCTCCTTCTGTTATTCTTTTATTTATTATTTATTTATTCTTATTTTATTATTCTTCATTATTCTAGCTACTGAAATAAAGTTAAAATGCCCCTAAAATCATCACAAGCAAATAATTCTGGGTATGATACCTAGTGGAGATGATCTATTTCTGAGATCTCCGGCAGTATGCTCCACACAACCAGACGGGTCAGTCCCTGTCCCCCGTGGAGACAGCTTTGGTCCCACAGAGCCACCAGAAGGAAGGCATCCCAAGGTCTGACTCCACAGGCAAGGGTTTCAGGGCTGGACTTGACCCTGGCTTGTTTTCTCGATCACTCTGCTATAAGGATTTAAAATAAAGGCCTTGAATGGCACTTGGAAATTAATAATACTCTTGTATTGTACATTTACATTATTGTTGAGTACACAAAATTGTGGGGAGAGGATATATACTTTGAAACGGTTGGGATTTTATGTCTCTCGAACCCCGGAGACACAACGCAGTGGAGGCATAAATAAGTGAGAGCCGAAAACCAGCCATCCGAGCAAGCGTTGCCAGTGTTTCGCAGCCTACTCTTTAATTTCATTTCAAATGTCAGTGTTTCATACCCCCCACAATTTCTTCAAGCAAAGAAACGGTACAGTGATGGGAAGTCCTAACTAAACAGATCTGAGGGTTATCCAATATTTTCTCTTCCCTTCATGCCTCGCCTGTCAAAAGACAACTGCATCAAAAGATCTCAGTCAAGCACAGTTCCTGGCTCCCATCCTCTCCCAAATTCAAACTACTCAGAACCTTCTGTGACCCCTGGCATAGAGAAAAGGACATAGTCCCAAATAAAAGCACCAGGCTGACTTGCAAAGCAAGTCAGAGGTCAGAGGCTGGATATCAGGAAAAGCCAAGAGAGGCCGGGTGGTGGATCCCAAGAGCTTTGATGACTACAGTCTAGATCCCTGCAGCTCATAGCCCTATTTGCCTTCTGTGACCTAGAACAAATTACTAACTGCTGTCTGCTTCCATTGCTTCCATTTCTTCCATTGCGAACTCACAATAATATCCATTACTTGAGAGGATTTAAGGGCTACATTATGTTCATTTCAATATAAATATAACTACATGTACAAAGAACTTTTAGATTAGATGTTAAATTTTAATGTTAATTTTAAATAAATAAATTTAAATAAAAATTAAATTTAAATAGTAAATAAATATCACTTTAAAAAGTGCTTGTCTACACATGCTGGAGAGGTTGTGGAGAAAGGGGAACCCTGCTCCACTGCTGGTGGGAATGTAAACTGGTACAACCACTCTGGAAAGCTATCTGGCGCTTTCTAAGACAAATAGGAATAGTGCTTCCTCCAGACCCAGCTATACCACTGTTAGGTATATACCCAAAGTTTGTTCAAGTACACAAAAAGGACACTTGCTCAACCATGTTTATAGCAGCTCTATTTGTAATAGCCAGAACCTGGAAACAACCCAGATGTCCATCAACGGTGGAATGGGTACAGAAATTGTGGTATTTTTATACAATGGAATACTACTCAGCAATCAAAAAGGAGGAAATCATGAAATTTGCAGGCAAATGGTGGGATCTAGAAAAGATCATTCTGAGTGAAATATCCCAGAAGGAGAAAGACAAACATGGGATATACTCACTTATATAGACCTATAAGATATGATAAACATAATGAAATCTATACACCTAAAAAAGATAATCAATTGAGCGGACATGGGGTAAGATGATCAATCCTCGTTTAGAAAGACAGATGGGATGTGCATTGAACGTATGACAGGAGTCTACTGAGCGCATCTGAAAGACTCTAGCAGTGTTTTCAAAGCAAAGACTCATGACCAAACCTTTGGCAGAGTACAGGGAATCATAAGAAAGAAGGGGAGTTAGTCTGATGGGGAAAGGATAGGAGCTCCACAAGGACCAAATATATCTGGGCACAGGGTCTTTTCTGAGACTGACATTCAACCAAGGACCATGTATGGATATAACCTAGAACCTCCACTCAGATGTAGCCTGTGGTAGCTCAGTAACCAATTGGTTTCCCAAAGTGAGGGGAACAGGGACTATTTCTAACAGGAACTCGATGACTGGCTCTTTGGTCTCCCCACCCCCGAAGGGAGGAGCAGTCCTGTTAGGCCACAGAGGAGGGCTTTGCAGCCAGTCCTGAAGATACCTGATAAAACAGGATCAGATGAATGGGGAGGAGGTCCCCCCCATCAGTGGACTTGGAAAGGGGCACGGTGGAGATGAGGGAGGGAGGGAGGGAGGGACTGGGAGGGAATGAGGGATCGGGACACGGCTGGGATACAGAGTTAATAAAATGTAACTGATAAAAAAAAATAAAATAAATAAAAAAAAAGAAAAAAAAAGTGCTTGTCTTGTGTTAGTAAATACTCAAAAGAGGTTGAAAGAATTGTTACTTGCCCTCAATAAATACAACGGCAGATAACCAAGAGATCTGCATAATATTTATTTTCCTTTGAATAATAAACTATTGGTTTCAAGTTAATGTTTTCAACAAATATGTGCAATAGTTTTGGTGGGAAATCAGAGAAAGACAAACTTGGTTTCATCTAGTGTCTATCTAATCCCTGAAATACATCTCTTTTTCTTAAATGAAGCAGTCTTCCATGTGATGCTTAGAAGATTATGTTCTTCCTATCCTTTTGTTTTAGTGTTTATAAATTATCCCATATAGAAAGAAACATGTGCACACACATACACACACACACAACGGTTATATAAGAAAGATCTGAAAGGAAATAATAATAAAAAGAATGATAGTTAGTACTTCCAGATCAAGTCTTAACGGCTAGGCACTGTCTGGCTACCGTCAAATGATGGCCCATCTAGTTTTCAGAACTACTGTGAGTCAGTGATATTATTATTCCAATAATAGTTAGAAAAAGGTTAGATCTTAGGCAGCTTCCCAAAAATCACAGGCTAGATGACAGTGTGCACATTTATGGGCAGGATGGCCAAACTATTTACGGATGGTTCCAAGAAGTACTGAGTATGAAAAGGAGAAGACAAAACAAAAACATTTCTTCCCCAATTTTGCATGAAAACCAAAGGCCTTATTACATTTATTCCTTTCAGTTCATGTGTGTGTGAGTGTGTGTGTGTGTGTGTGTGTGTGCATGGACACACCTGTGCCCATGCACACACGTGTATCTGTGTACCACCAAGTCCCACAGTGTCCTGTGGAAATCTGATAACAACTCAGTAGCATTGGATCGCTCTTGCTGCCTCGTGAGATCTGAAGAGTAAATCATCAAGTCATCATCCTGAGCAAGCACATCACCTCATGAGCCACCTCACTGGTCCCTACATAGGTCTCTGCCGTAGTCTGTGACTCTAAGATGATCATTAGTAAACTCTAAATAGTGCTATCTTAATTAAGTCCATTAGAGCTAACTAGTGGCAAATAAAAATGTATCTGGGCTCAACCCTGATGAGTTTCACTTCTGGGACACAAACCTGACCAATACTTTTAGATGCTATCTGTAACCTTTCACGGTAGAAGAGTGAGCAATGTCCTAGCTCATTAACTCACTAATTGCCCTTCCTTTCTGTTGTTATTAGTTGACAGTCCACCCTTCCCTATAACAAATGCACAAAACTGAGAGTAGACAAGGTGTAGACATCCTGAGAAAATCTGAACGGTGGGCTGTGACTTTCTCTGTTTCTGCACATTAGATCAGTAGTTGGTCTATCAACGAGTTCTTTGAAGGGACACACAGGAACACTATACTGTTGAGATCTTACCATAGGTATCTACCTTGGTAGGGTTTTTTGTTTTTTGTTTTGTTTGTTTGTTTGTTTGTTTGTGCCCACCATTTACAGCAAATGTCAATCAAGCTGCCTAAAAAAATTTATGCATTCCCATGTATCTAACTGTTTTCAAACATAAAAATAAAAGTTGAAATAAAATATGTTTGTTGATTTAAATAAATGTATAAAAGTTATACCACATAAACAACTCAGTCTCCATGTGGGTTCTTTAGTAAGGGGAGCAGGGGCTGTCTCTCACATGAACTCAGTGGCTGGCTCTTTGATCACCTTCCCCTGGGAGGGCAGCCTTACCAGGCCACAGAGGAAGACAGTGAAGCCAGTCCTGATGAGAACTGATGATTAGGGTCAAAGGGAAGGAAAAGAAGGACCTCCCCTGTCAGTGGACTAGGAGAGGGGCATAAGGGGCGAAGAGGGAGGATGGGTGAGTCTGAGAGGAAATGAGGGAGGGGGCTACAGCTGGGATACAAAGTGAATAAGTTGTAATAAATAAAAGTTAAAATAAAAATTGGAACTAAGGAGAAAAAAAGTTATGCCAATGCTAAAAGTTTTAAAATATTTGAACATCTCATTAGTTGGAGTACATCTTCTGGTTAATGGAATATTATTGTTTAAAGTGCAGGTTCAAAAAAAATAAAATAAAATAAAATAAAAATAAAGTGCAGGTTCTTATTTTTTTTTTCCTTTCTCATGATACTTAAAGTTGTGTCTTTGCTGCTAGTGGTATATTAGCTTCAGCAAAGTCCACTGTACATTTGGCATTAGCATGTTTTCAAGGCCACCTCATGAAGAAAGAAAGAATGATAGAAAATGTGCTGCCCTTAAAGCTGAGCAGTGGTAAATTCCGTCACTTTGCCAGGTAGCTGCTCCCTGGACTGGCCGATCCTGAGAGAGTTCCCCTTTTCCTCCTCTCAATAAAATGGAGATATAAATTGAGTTTCTGTCATTCGTCATATCTTTCTGAAGCTGAACCGCTGTCTCTCAAGTTTGAGCTTTTTTTTTCCACACTCTTCTACACTGTGACTCCTGAACACCATTATGTCCTGGGCTCTCTCAAGAAGCTGCTTAGACAAAAATATGGAGAAGGAAAGAGTTCTGACTTGCATTGTTTGTCTTAGGCTGGGACTGAAAAATAAAGCATGTACTGGTGGTGTCCCTGATACCTATTTCTATTGGGTTGTTTTGTTTGGTTTGGTTTTGTCTTTCAGCTGTGCCCCATAAAATCGGACGAATCATTGATGGGAGTCCTGCCGATCGCTGTGCAAAATTAAAAGTGGGAGACCGGATCTTAGCGGTCAATGGCCAGTCTATCATCAACATGCCTCACGCAGACATTGTGAAGCTCATCAAGGATGCAGGTCTTAGTGTTACGCTTCGCATCATTCCTCAGGAGGGTGAGTGCCTAAGGTGGCCTTCCAGGGAGACAGACCACAGACACCCTCACCTGGCCTTCTCTGCAAACCCACAAGGGTCCCGGAGTCTATCAGCTAACATCAGGGTGCTGTCTGGGTCTCAGAGGTTGATAACTATTTCCACATTTTCCCAAACTCACACTCACTGGTTTTATCCAGAAATCAACTTATGTGATACTGTAGGCTCCGAGGTATGAACCCTAAGGTTAGGGATTCTCAGAGCCCTCCCTGGGGTTTGGAGCATACTAGCTTAATGTAGATATGAAGTCAGAACTTGTTGAACCCAGTGGGCAACAATACAAACCTGAGAAAAGCAAGAAGGGAGGAGGGGGTGCTTGTTCCTTTTAACAATTGATCTCTAGAAAAATCTTCAAAGTCAGATTGATTTTGAAACGCGGGAGAAGTGGTTTTAGTTTTGCAAACAAAAGAGACCTCATTTAGGAATCGCTGCATCTGGAAAGAACGTAAAATTCCCACTTAGCCTTTTGAATGTCTCCGTATCAGTCTCCCCTCCCCCAACACCTGTAAGTTTCAGAGTGGCGAACCACCCACCCCGAACAACTGAGGCCTCTTCCGCATTCTTTCACTGTGGCAAGCAAGGCAGGCTGGCTGCTCAGTTGCAGCTTCTGACCCACCAACAGAACTGAGGGATTTCATCCCTGGAGCTCACGGATGAGTAACCATGGTGGTTTCCTTAGCATACGCTTATTCAGCATAATCCAGAGGCCGATGGTCTCTCTTTGAATCCCTTATTTGGCTCACCCTTCCACCCATTCCATTTTAGGACTGTCTGATAGGTGGACACTACATAGCAGAGTAGCCAGCATCCTGACTCTGATTATAAAACAGATGTTTCTAACTAGGGTGAGCTGGGGCCCTTGGGAAGTGGCTGCCACTGTCTAGAGACATTTGACTGTCTTGATCGGGGTGGAGATCTGACTGTCATCAAGGAATAGAGGTCAGAGTTGCTTCTAAACATCCTGTGATGATGCTCAGAATGATGCTGCACAGCAAAGGATGATCTGACCCAACAGGTGAAGCATGCCAAGCCTGAGGGACCCTAATAAAAATAGGGACAGTGTTGAAATATTTGGACTGTAAGAGAAGACAGGAGAGTGCTTTGTGTCGGAATGCAAACAGGACACCTCCCTTGGTTACCCAACCACAAAAATAGACAGACAGACAGATGATAATAGCCTTAGTTTTAGTCTGTCACCTGATGGTGACGACCTGTATAAGACAAGTCAGAGGAAAGGAACAGTGAGCAGGAATGTCAGCTGCAGACCCCGCGTGCTTCTCTGCCCTCCTGCTCTGTGGTGTTACTGCTCCCTTTACTCCAACGTGTGAAGCTCATCTCTACTGAAATTTTATATTATAGGGGAAGAAAAAAAAAGTAGTTTTTGAATAGCTTTATGAATCTCCCTGTGTGAGTTCTTTTTTTTCCTCTTGGAGAACTGCACTGGTCTAGACTGGCAAGGGACCAGAGAAGAGATTGTAACAGCCTTTATTAGCTTATACAGACAGCTTGCTCCCCAGCCATGCCTTGGAAGCCTGGTAAGAATTCTTGATCTGGATGTCATAGCACACACACCTACCTCCCATAAACCCAGCTCCTTGGAAAGTGAAGCTCAGGATCAGCTGGGCTACAGAGTGAGGCTGTGTTGAAAAAGAAAGAAGACTTTTTTTAAAATTTAACTTTATTTTTTATAATTTATTTATTTTACATCCCGATTATAGCCCCTTCCCTAGTTTCCTCCTGGCCCCACCCTCTATCCCTCTCCCCCCCACACTTTTCTCCCCTATTTCCCACCCTCTGTCCCCCTCCCCCCCCATTTTCCTCCCCTATTTCTCAGTAGGGGGAGGCCTCCCCCCCTACCATCTGACCCCAGCCTATCAGGTCTCATTAAGACTGCTGGCATACTCTTCCTCTCTGGCTTGGCAATGCCACCCCCAAAGTGATCAAAGAGCGGGCAACAGAGTCCATCTCAGAGACAGCCCATACTCCCCTTACTAGGAGACCCACATGAAGACTGAGTTGCCTATCAGCTCCATCTGAGCAGGGGGTCTAGGTCCTCTTCCTGCGTGGTCCCTGGTTAGCGTTTCAGTCTCTGCAGGACCCCATGGGACCAGTTGCTGGGCCAGTGTTGCAGTGGATAACGCGACTGGCTCTGTATCAGAACAGGAGACTTCTCAAACCACCAAAAGGTGTTATCTAGAACACTTCTCTCAGCAGACATTCCAATATTTTTAGGATATCAGGATATGTTCTATGCTTGTCCCTTTGGGTTGTTTTTCAGAGTTTTAGCACGTTGTTTCTGCTTCTGTTTGCTTGCTTCTGCGACCCTTCCTTCCAACAAAATGCCAAAAGACTGTTCATAACTTTCCTCTTTAACAGTTATGGTTAATGAAAGAACAGTCCTTCCAGGAATGGTGTGGAGCTGGGTAAGTTTAACCTACTCCCAAAAAGCTGAGCCGAAACTGAGTAGACCAAGGCCTTGAATCAGACAAGACAAGGAAGCTCCAAGTCCCAGCCTGTTTACTTTTTGCCAACCTGACCACATCTGTTGCCTTGGTTCCCCAGCAGAGCTCAACAGTCCCACCTCGGCACCCAGCTCAGAGAAGCAGAGCCCCATGGCCCAGCAGCACAGTCCTCTGGCCCAGCAGAGCCCACTGGCCCAGCCAAGCCCAGCCACCCCTAACAGCCCTGTTGCCCAGCCAGCTCCTCCTCAACCTCTTCAGCTGCAAGGACATGAAAATAGGTAAATGTTTCCTCTGAGCTTTCCGACTCTGAGAGATGGGGTTGGTGACAAGAGAATGCCGGGGGATAGTTAGGATGCAGGGGTTGAGAGAGGTTATCTTACACCTGAAATTACTGAGTGTAGTTTTGTGTGGTTCCAGAGAGAAACGGAGAGGGGGAGAAAGAGAGGCATGGAGGAAAGGAGGGAAGAAGGGAGGGAGGAAGAGAGTGATGGAAGGAGGGAGGGAAGAAATGAATGTGTGTGCTAAACATGTTGTTTTATTAGTAACTATAACTCAACATCTGTCCTGCACAGTAGGAGATGCTTCTGTGTAGAAATGCTGAGACATCACAGATGACTTGGGTTAGCCACCTGAAAGCATAAAGGAGCTACCAGAATGATAACACAGGCAAAGGTCCTCTGGCAAGAGAGAGATCCAAGCATGAAGGCCAGAGTTATTGTGGAATAGGGTGTGGGGGCAGCTAGAGATGAACCCATTGAGGGTGACGAAGCCAACCCAAAGACTCTGGTAAAAATATTAAAAAGTCCCCATGTTTCTCTGAATAGAGTGGGGAGTTTCTGTAGGTTCCAGGTTGGCAAGTGACGTTACTGGATTTTCTTTTCTGAAACTCTCTCTTGTTTGTTCAGGAGAGCAGACTGAAGGCTGCCAGGGTAAAGCAGATTAAGAGTGAAAAGGTGGCTGCAGGGAAAACATGGAGCCGTAAACACAGTAGTTTGGAGCACAATGGCAGTGCGGAGGAGAGGGGAAGCAGAAGGACTCCTAGCCAACCACGACTGTCCCCACATTTCCATAACTGATCGATAACTTTGCATTGCCCTCTCTAATGAGAGTCACCCATTCCCCATCGGGACCTTCTGAACTGATAATGTGAATAAGGTTTTTTTGAGTCTCTCAAAGACAGGAGTGACATATAAAAATGCTACCATCTTATTGTGACTTGTGTATAACAAAGAACCTGGCTTGGGTTGAGCCATTAAAGAAATAGTTAAGGGTGTGTTCCCATGTTCTTCCTTCCAACAAGAGAAAAACAAAACACATATCAGAATGCAAATGCCTCCTTAGCTTTATGATTCCAGAATTTTCTAAACAGCTGCTTCCCATGTTCCTCCTTCTCCTTCCCCCCCCACACACCACATCACAGACGATGGAGCAAGACTTTTCTTTTTATTTTCAGAACTCTCTGGCTCCATCATTCATACCATTGCAGAAAAATGATTCCCCCTATACCACAGATGTCATTTCCATTAAAAAAAAAATCTCCTATGATTTTTCCCATGTGTTTTTGTGCTCTCCTGGAAAAGTGCGTGCCTGGCTGTCCTTGGTTGCTTATGTCTTAGTGTATGATGGGGAAGAGAGAAGCCCCATTGAGCAAATGATGCAGAGGGAAGAGCTTGACACCCCAAAAGAAAAGGTAGTCCTGATGAGTCCCAACGGGGCTTGCTTACACCATGTGGATGGGGACAGATTGCATTGGTTTTCTCCAGGATCCATCCGAGACTCCAGCGGGAAGGCTTGGGTGCCCCTGTGGTCCCTCAGCCAGTCTTAGCACACTCCTGCTCCTGGCTTTGCCACCATAGAGTAATTCTGTAACCCACCCCTTCTTTTAGGACCTGCGTCTTGCCTCTAGCAACGGGCAGGTAATCTCATCCCTAGTAGCCAGTCAGTTCTCCTGGTCCACTGGCCAGCATCTCTCCAGAAAAGGTTCTCCTCCAGTGAAGAGCTGAAGCATGGGATTGTATTAAAGTTCCCCCGGGAGAGCAGCTGGCTCAGTCACTGTAGGCTCCTAGCTGACAACTGGGACCTCCTCTCTCCCTCTCCTGGAAGCAATGTTCTTTGCATATACTTCATCCTTCACCACAAAATAAAATATTTCCTAAATCTAAAATTAGCATATTTACATGATTCAAATTTGTATAAATCACCAGCATGTTTGTTTTGATACCATTAACAGCCTTTACAGGCCTGTGCTCAGGTTCCCTGGCTTGTATTTTTATTGTCGTTGATGATTCATTTATGTAGGAACAAAAATATTCAATGACTTTACAGGTATCAGAAACAGTTTCACAGGCTCCTCCGAAGATGGCCAAAGAAAAACTCGTTGCCTATTTCTAGATCAGGCAAGACATGCTGCCAAGGCAGTTCACATACCATCTTGCACGCCCATCTCACAGGTCAGAGGGAGCCATTTCCCATGCAAGAGCAGGATAAGCTACAATGGCGATCTTCTTGGCTGTTTCCATCCTGCAAATCAGAACAAGTGCTATTGCACACTTCTCTCATTTACTCCCAGGTTAACTTCCTACGCTGCCCTACGTACTGAGGGATCACAAAATAATTCTAAGATGATCACAAGTGAAAGCGAGAAGGATCTCTTAAAGAAAGAAAAGAACGATTATAGAATATATTTGCAAACTGAACAGAGTTCTCCTCACCAACAAGGGCAGTTGCTGTCTGCCGCTTAAAGCCACGAGGCCCGTGGAAGAGCACTGGAAAATGTCTTCCTTTAAACATACTGAACCCTGGACACTTAAGGCTGGAAATGGTTCTTTTTTTTTTAAATTTAGTTAAAATGTAAATACATCATTCATTCCTTTCCTCCTTCCTGCCCCTCCCATCTCCAGCTCCTCTCACCAATTATGGACCTCCTCCTCTTTAACCATTACTATCACACACACATACACCAAATAACACATAAATACAGCCTGCTGCCTGAGGCCCTCCGGTGTTGCCTGCCTGCGCATGCTTCTAAAGCTGAGCGCTCTGTATTGGCTAACCAGTCAGGAAACTCCTCGCCGGTGGAGAATTCTCCCACTCAGCCACTGTTCATGGCTTTAGCTCTTGAGCGCTCACTCACGGGCTCCCGCCCCAGGAAATGATTCATCAAGGGCTCACAAGCTGTGGAGTATCTCCCAGGCAGCATCGCTTAGTCTTGGAACTCTACCACGCCATAAAAGCTTAGTAGCGTTTACAATTTGCCGTCCGTCTTTATCATCTTTAAAGTATCTTTAAGAGGGCAATTAACAACCACGAGAACTGGGTTGGTGACCTTCCTTTTTCAGTAAAATCACTTTCATGAGAGTGGGTCTACATGGGTGCGTGCATGCGTGCGTACGTGCGTGTACGGAGTCGCTTTGAGAGTCGCTGAACCTGGAACTCACTAATTGATTAGCCAGTGTGACCAGCAAGGCCAAGGATCCTCCCGTTTCTACCTCACTAACGCTGAGATCACAGGTACAGGCCGCTGTGCCTGGATTTTATGTGGGACCTGGCGTTTGCGCAGCAAACTCTTTACCAACCGGCCCGTCTTTCTAGCCTGAAACCTGGCTATATTATATATATATATATATATATATATATATATATATATATATATATATTATATTATTCTGTGTTTTCCATAAAGTGAAGTGTTAGACATATTCATCCCAACCTAATTTTTGCTCCAGCCAAGTGTATCACTCACTTAAAAGTTAGCGACATTCATAAAAAATTAAGTACATTTTCCTTGTTACAGAACTTTCCAGTGTGAGGTTTATAACTGGAAATCCTGACACATGACAGTAGAAGAGAGGGAGTCTGAGTGCTTGGTGGCCAAGATGACAGCTGCAGCAAACTTCACTGTTCCCGTTTCTAGTCATTTGTCTAATCTTTGGGGAGATTTTTTTTACATTTCATCCTCTTTCACGATACCTCATGACACAGCTGGTTGGAAACGGAGCACATAATGGATATTTCACACCAATACCACACAGATCATAAAAATAAAGTGGCTACGCTAGAACTTAAAACAGTGTGACAGTCAAACCACCAGGCCAGCGATTCCTAGACGGGAACCAACAGCACGCTGGCAAACGTCACCCAGATCTGTTCCTTTTGTTTAGCGCGTGCCTGTGCATAGTTAAGCATCTTATTCGAATCGTACTTTCAAGAATTCTGTCCACAGCTTGCACCGCGCTAGGTGAACGGGGTGAGGAATAAAGCAAAGCCTGAGTTACGCAATCCATAGAAAGAATGTCTTCCCTCTCTGCAGGGCTGAGTAACAACCGCAGCCTTCTCAAAGGGGTGGTTGAAGCTACTTACTAGCCCCCTTCCAAGAAGCCCCACTGTTCTGCACTCCCCCTGTGTCCTCCCCAAATATTGGGCTATAGTAATGCTAATTGTTCAGGGTGAACTGGGTTTGTTTTTTTCTATATTTGTCAGTAGTCAGCATCAGTGAGACCATAAACCGGTAAAGAAACCTTTATCTAGTCTTAAATGTTAAGTTCTACAAGCTTTGAACCTTCTTGTGTGCGCTATGTCCTTAATTCCACCAGACATGGTAGCGCACACCCGCGATCCTGTCACTCAGGAGGCTCTGACGGAGGCATGGCACAAATTCAAGACCAGCCTTAGCTATACAGCTTTGTCTAAAAAGGAAGAAAGAAATAGAAAAGAAAAACAAAACAAAACAAAAAAAAAGCATTTCGCTAATTCTTCCGAATATTATTATAATCTAACCACATTTGTGCTACAGCACCCAGGCAGTGAACTATTAAAATTAAATTAAAGGTTAAATTAAAGTGTCTCTATTCCACAGTGCCGATGTTTTTGGTTTGCCTCACCATGTACCTGTGACCCCACAGTGCCAGGACTTGGCTGGCACTCCCTTTGTGGCCGGGGTGCCCCCTGAGCTTAGAGCAGTGGGAATGCCTGGAGATCCCTCAGCTGCTCTCGTGTTTCTCAGTGCTCTCCGTGTTTATTAGTGTGTGAGAACTAAAAATAAGCCAGAAACGAATGTTGCACTGGGTCATTTTGCCTCTCCTCTTATCACATGACCGAGGTGGAAATCACTACTGATCCCAGAAGCTGAGCTTTCATGATTAAAGCTCTACAACATAGCTCTAATTTTTTTTTTCACTGAGCCAGTGACTCTGGGCCTACATCATATTCAAGGATCATGCCTTCCTACCACTTCTTTAACATCTAAAATGCTCAAAAAGATACAACTTAGCAGTTAAAATAACTCTGGATTGGGACTGGAAAGGTGGCTCAGTGTTTAAGAACACTTGCTCTTGCAGAGAACTGGAGTTCAGTTCCCAGCATGCACCTGGTGCCTCAGAACCCTTTATAATTTCAGTTCCAGGGATCTGGTGCTCTATTTTGGCTGCTAAAGGCACTGTTCAAACATACACACACATGCACACATATACAATACAAAATAAAAATAAATAAAACTTTTTTTAAAAAATAGCCATTAATAATATGTTTATAAACTGTTTGGTGATTATTTCAATTATATTTACATGACATGATGATATGTCAAGATGTGTGTTTGTGAGAGACAGAGACAAAGACAGAGACTGAGATGGAAGCCAGGTGGGGGTTATAGAGGGAAAAAAGAAAAGAAAAGAAGAGAAAAGAGAAAAGAAAAGGGAAAAAATGTATTTGGATTCCCTAGACTTACAGTGATTGAGCAGTTGGGTTTTTCCTATAAAGATTTATTTTATTTTTAATTGTGTATATATGAGTATGCCTCTGTGTGAGGAGTGCAAAAGAATCTAGTTCCCTGGAGCTGGAAGGACAGGTGTTTGTGAGCCACCCGACATGGCTGCTGGGAACTGAGCTCAGGTCCTCCATAGGAGCAGTGCCAGTGCGTGTTGCTAATTACTAAAGCAGCCACCCAACCCCCAAACTGTGCACTTTTTAAATAGCCACAGTGAAAGGAGGATACCCATGAGCACTTTCCCACAAAGTTCTAAGGGAAACATCACTTTTCTGTTGACTTCTTAAGGAGCCAAGAAAAAGTGAGAAATAGAACGCTTGCCAGCAGTTTTAAAATAATACCGTTTCCTTAACCTTCTTAAATCCTCAATACGTAGCAAGACCAACTCAAGGTCTGGGTCCCCACGGCTGTGGTGGCTGGACCACAATTAGACATTCTAATCTTCTCAAGAGTACCGAAATACCAAAGCCAACCCCTTTCCCTCTATCTAGTTACAGGTCAGAAGTTAAAGCGAGGCAAGACGTGAAACCAGACATCCGGCAGCCTCCCTTCACAGACTACAGGCAGCCCCCGCTGGACTACAGGCAACCCCCAGGAGGGGACTACCCCCAGCCCCCAGCCTTGGACTACAGGCAGCACTCCCCAGACACCAGGCAGTACCCTCTGTCAGACTACAGGCAGCCACAGGTACCTCTGCTGGGGATCACGGGGCCCCAGATGTGCAAGACTTCCTGATGTGCAAGGGATGCAGGAGAAGGGAGCAGAGAGCGAGGGCTCTGCTACTGGTACTGATATTGGGATAACACCTGCACCTCCAAAACATCAGTGCATAAATAAATCCATTCCAGAATGAATCAGAACGGTTCATCCATGAACGAGTCAGGAGTGAGTGGACAGTCATGGATGAACCAATCCTTGGTAATTAATCGGCTGACTCCAAGAACATAGCCTTGCCTGCTGTTTGTTTTTTGTTTTTGTTTTGTTTTTTTTTTTTTAAAGCTCCTGCTAGACTCTCAGAGTACTGCTAATGCAGAAAATTTCACATTTCCCAGCCATTGGAGTGTTTTTCAGAGCCATGGCTTCTAAATGGCCTCCTGCCTCCCACTCTGGTAAAGAGCCGAGCCTCCTCCATGCGGAGGGCAATGGCCAAGCGTGGCTTCACAATCTACCCTGCAGGATTGGCAAAAAGCCCCTGTGTGCACAGCAAAAGGTTCAGCTGGTTTCATTACTGGTTAGCACTAGCATAACTCCTGAGGCTTTCTTAACCTCTCTGGGCTTCCATTTCCTCAAGGATGGGCCTTCCGTACAGGCCAAGTTAAATAGTCAACCTTTGTGAAAGGTATGGAGACCAGAGTTCAATGTCTAGTCATCATTTGCTAATGAGATACCAAGGTAGAAATTAAGGACACGTTCCTCCTTATCAGATTATATTGTGTTCCATTATTAAAATGAAGACAACTTTATCCCTCAAGAGTTTAAGAGGGTTGATAGTCAGGAAGTCTTGGACATGCTACATTTTCAGGGAAAGGAAACCTGATTCTTTACCCTGTGACTTGATGTTCTGTGGTCTGTACAACTGAAACATACAGCCAAAACCCTACTCGAGTTCGCTTTTTAGCTCAGAAAACTTTAGTTTACACTCCCAGAGACACAACACTGATTGACAGACTATGAGTGGGAAAATTCAGGAGAGACGACATCATTCAGACCTATATGCCATAAGCACAGGTTGATCAGGAAACAGAGTTAACTGTCCTGGCCTCCTTGAGCCTCTGGAGCTGTGCCGTGCACGTCAGCACTTGGAGAGTCAGATGACATCTTCTGACACTTTGCCATTTGAACACGTTAACTATGGGGGAGGGGGCGCACAGACAGAAAAACTGACCATCGAAACCCCTCCGATGCTAAACGATTCCATGTTCCATCTTCTCCTCGCTCTCAAAGGATTTTGATTATTTCACTGTGGACATGGAGAAAGGAGCCAAAGGATTTGGATTCAGCATCCGTGGAGGAAGGGAATACAAAATGGATCTGTACGTGTTGAGATTGGCAGAGGACGGGCCAGCCATAAGGAACGGAAGGATGAGGGTAAGGTGCTTCACATTACAGAGCTCCTTGCTTTTTTTTTTTTTCATTTTGTGGTTTTGGTTTTTTTGAGACAGGGCTCCTCAGTGTGTAGCCTTGGCTGTCCTGAACTCCCTTTGTACACCAGGCTGGCCTCAAACTCACAGAGATACTCCTGCCTCTGATCTTCGAGTGCTGGCATTACGTGGCGCGCACCACCGCCTTCAGCTGAGCTCCTTGATCTTAACGAGAACCCCACCGCGGCATTAGCAAGGTTACCACCTCTCAGACAAGCAGCTTTCGCCACTTCCTTTTCATAACCTGATTTTTAAAGATTTGGCCAAACACTTAGAAAGAATTATATTAGTGAGAGTGGTGTGGTGGGACATGCCTGTAAGGCCAGCACTGGGGAGGTTGAGACAGGAGGATGATTGATTCAGTCGAGACCGTGGTAACTTTGAGGCCGTTCTGGAAAATATTAGTATGGCTCATACTCTCAAAGAACCAAAAAGATAAAAGACTACAAATGCCTCTTGTTTTTCTCTTCTAAATGTCTACAGATTAATAAACCTCAACATACTAGCCAGAGTAACTTTGAGGCCATTCTGGGAAATATTAATATGACTCACACTCTCAAAAAAAAAAAAAAAAAAACAGAAAGATAAAAGGTTACAAATGCCTCTTGTTTTTCTCTTCTTAAATGTCTACAGATTAATAAACCTCAACATGCTGGTATTTTTTCTTAAGAGAAAATGAAAGAAAAAGGACAGAGGAAAGAAAGATAAGAAATAGTTTTAAATGGAGACAAGCTCTATTATTCTTCTGTGGTTCAATGATTCCAGTTCCATTGAGGTTGAGTCTTTCAGAATTTATTTTCTCTTTTATGTTCCTCCCCTCCACATACATTAATCGAATGGCCTCATGCCTCTCTGGAAATGTTTCCTTTTTATCAACTGGCCTTTGGGCTTTAATATTGGACAGCCTGGCGCAATAGGAGAAAGGGGATTTGGCTTCTTGCACATAAGTTGCCCTTAAAAATTGGAGCAGTTAGACACTTTCAATTTGAGTGCAAGTTGAGGAGGGATTTTTAATGTAACAGTCTCTCTCAGGTAATGATGGATGGAATAACTCACTTTCCATCAACAAGTACATGACAAAACAATAAGTTATAACTCTGGACAAATCTTTGTCCTGTCTCAAATGGCTCCAGCAACTACATAAGAAAGTTTAATTCTTCTCGTGCATCTAGAATTCGTCCTTACCCTGCTTCCCTGCTTTCTTAACAACTGCCGACCAATTATTCTTGGGAAAATGCAGCTGTTACTCCTACCACCAAGTCTATCTTCTATCATTCTCCTTCAAGAGCCAAGGAGTCATCTACAGTACAAAAGTAGGAAGAATGCAAAACCTGTTTTCCTCCCTCCTCTACAGCCCTCTGGTAACTGGGAGATTGTGACCGTGGACTTTTACCCCAGACGGGACAGACTCCAGATATAGACAGTCCCTGTCCAGATCCAATACTATCCTGTGCTTCTCTGCAGGAGGTACCAGTAGGAGAGTACTCCCCATGGCTTCTTGCCTCTATAGCTTTCCCCAAACCAGATGGTGTGTTCTTTTTTTAATAGAATTATATTTATTTATGGCGGAAGCGTGCTTGTGCCTGAGAATGAATATGGAGGTCAGAGGACAACTTGTGGGAGTTGGCTGTCTCCTTCCACTTTGTGTGGTATGAGGGTTGGACTCGGGCGGTCAGGCTTGGCAGTAAGTACCTTTACCCGCTGAGCCACGTGCCCAAGCCAGAACTGCACTGCAGAGTCAGCTCACAAGTGATTAAATAAAACAGAATTAATCTTTGCAGTGCGAGTGATGTCAGCATAGTACAGAGATGGTGAATGAAATGGCCAGAGCCTTCTGAGATAAGGAAGAAGTCGCTGCCCCCTGCCACCTCCCACATCTTTAAACAAGTCTAAGTGGCTGGGTGCATACAGTCTTTCCAAGCCACAGAAGCCTAAATAGAGAGTGAAAAGTTTATAGAGCCTCAACCCTAGCAGTGGTTCTCGGCACAGCCCAGGTAAGCTAAGTCTCAGAATTCGACCATATTTTGGCTCTGTAGAGTTAGAGGGCACGGCTGTGCTTGACCACAGCACCCACCTCTTAATTCACAGATACATTTAAATGACTTCAGCAAGGACCAGGATCGATCAATAGTTGTATGACTTACGGTCTGATTATTTTAAACTAATGCATTAACTGGATAATACGTAGGTTTTGGGCTAGGAAAATCAATAATAAATTTTCTCAGGGACCCTTTTCTCGGTTTATTACAAGGTTCCCACCTTGATAATACTGGTGTGAAGGTATATACGAAGCTTAAATATCTGTGCCGGCAAGGCTTTACAAGGCCTTGCCAACCTCGCCTGTCTTATGGCTTGGTTTGTAAATTTCCAAGACTCCGAAGACAGCCAGGTGAGCTAGACATTACGAACTACCACTAAAAAGGAGCTCAAAGAGAGCATTTGAACTGCTACAACACATTTCTCCCACATTAACATCACTTTGTCACCACCAATTTCAATGTGTGGCCTCTCTGCAAACACACACACACACATACACACACACACACACACACACTCACACACATACATGATCAAATTCATTTGGTAGAAGCTATATATCCTCCCCATTTTTTTTTATCAAGAATATCTAAAAGAAAAACTCCAGGTAATGGTCTGATAGAAGCTAAGATTTTTGTCTGGCACAGTAAAATTGTTCAAATCCAGATTAATACCAAGGAGCTGAATGATCCTATAAATGAATTGGTTGCTGTGCCCCTAGGTTTGGGACATGGATGGTGTGAATTTTAGATAGTTTATTGTACCGGATTTGAGCATCTGCATTTGAGACATCTTTTCGTGCTCATTTGTGCTAGGCTGGTAGTAGGGGAACGTTAATACCAAATTTAGGTAGGGACATGGTGAAAGCCAGGGGATATACTAACACCAAAGTGAAGACATCCTTCTACTGAGTATTCTGGGAAAGTGGTACCCAGCTTTTATTTTCAGGTTGTCTCTAGGTACCCAAGTGTCACCAAGACAAATGATAATGATCGTCATGGGACAGGTAAAGAAAGGCAGGTAGATGGAGTCAGAGGTCCCCAGCTGTTCTTTCTGGCTACTTGCAGCCAGGATGGCCATTTTGGCAGAGAGCTTTAGCAAATTTGGCTATTAGAGAAATTAGTTCTAACAAAGTTAAGAAAGAAATCTTCGTAACTAATGACTAAGTCTCTGGAACAAGGTTCTCAGAAATAGAACCTCATTAAAAGCCCGAAACTAACTGGAGAACACTGGCAAAGAAAAACGAGCATACAAAATAGCTTTCTGGTAAATCTCAGTGAAGCGGAGGGTGTAAGAAATTTAGAGATAAATGTGAGACGTTTGGAGGGAGGGAACAGCAGTCCTGAGTGCTTAATAAAAATCTGGCAGACAAATGGAAAGAGAATCTGCAAGGAGGAGGAGATTGCTCTGTGAAAAAGCAGACTAGGGTGGAGGCCAGGGGCAGCTAAAGTCAATGTGTGTAGCATCCACAAATGCAGGGGAAGAAGGCAAAATGCTTTCTGCTGTCATAGGCGGAGAACACGGTCCTCGGCTCCATGAAATGGTTTCTCTGGGATAAGAAGGGCATCATGCATAACTGCATGGGCGGGTATGTGGCATTTGCATGCCACTAACAGTGCCCAAGCAGGTGCTTCCCACACGAGTCTGCCTGGAGTGGGCTTCAGGATGACCCAAACCTCAGCTGGTTGCTGAACATCTTACCCATCTTCTCTGTTTTCTTAATGAAAAGCGTAATTCACTGATGTAAACTTCTTTTGAATTTGTTGATTTTTTCCTCCCCCGGTCTAGATCCATCTAGCTTGAAACCACAGAATAAGTACTTAAATGAAGTATATCCTACTTTATATTTTTGTTACTTGCAAGACGATTTCTACCATATGTGACAGAAATAAATACTAATGAAATTGTATCCAAGCTTTAAAAAAAAAAAAAAACTTTTCTATCATGTCTCCATTCCCCTCCTACCCTCTCCCCCACCCTAAATAAAGAAGCACTTGACATTCTGTCTGGTGTTTCCACATACACGGATTTCGTTTTGCACACTTGGTGAACTTTAGATAAATGACTCATAATATGCGAGTTCTTCCCCATGGTTCTTTTTTTATACATTATGCTCATGAGAGTCATCCAAGTTGGTGGATTTATTTTTACTGCTGTGAATTTTCCCTTGGGGTCAAACTCCTACATTCTGTGTAGTTTTCTGTTTTCCTGTTCTCTAGGCATTTGAAATTTCCTCTGTCAATGGGTCTCTGTTACAGCTAGTGCAATTCTTGAACGCGCTCCAGCTCCGTACATCCAAGGCTTTCCCTAGACAGACACATACTGACTTAGCTAAGAGCGCGCGCACGCACACACGCACGCACACACGCACACACACACACGCACACACACACACACACAAGCAATATCCTAGGTTACCATGTAAAGCTACACATTTTCGTACTCGCAAAACTTGTGTTTCCAACTTTTAAATTCTCACTCTACTGAATGAAAATGACATCGTCCGGGTGCAAGTTTGTATGTCTGTGTGTGCATGCACACAGGTGTGTGTGCACCTCTCTGAGTGTGCAAGAGGACAATAAAAATGTACATTGCTTGCTTTCCTCTTTTGAGCTCCATCTTGTTTTTTTATATATATATTTAAACTTTCATTACAGTATGTGTGTGTGTGTGTGTGTGTGTGTGTGTGTGTGTGTGTGTAGACATGTACCACAGTGCACATGCAGGGCTGACAAGACAGCCTGTGGAAGTCTCCTCTCTCCTTTCATGATACGTATCCTGAAGATTGACCCCAAGTCATCCAGCTTGGTGGCAATCGCTTTTGCCCTCTGAGCTATCCGACAGGCCCTCTCCACACTTTTTTGAGGCAGGCGCTCTCTTCAGATTGAACTAGACTTGCTGGACAGTGGATGTGCAGGAGTTTGTATGCCCTGATTCCACAGGATGGTCATTACCTTTTCTTGTGGTTATTGGACCTCTTAAAAAGCACATCCTTTCTTCATTTGCTGTTGAATATTTGCACTTTCATAGTGTGATGCAAATCTCTTTTTACAGATTAGATATTGTACTTCTCTTCTTTCCTATTACTGTTTTGATAAAGAGAATTCTTAATATACCTTCTTAAGTCTTTTCTTCATAGTCTTTCTTTTTTGAGTATTGCTTAAGAAATCATTTCCCAACAGTTTCTCTGCCTCTCTCTCCCCCACCCACCACTGAGAAAAGAAGAGAAGAGAAAGAACAATCAAGTGTGTGTGTGTGTACATGTGTGTATGATGGATGTGCATGTGTGTGCATGTGTGTGCATGTGTATGCATGTGTGTGTGATGCATGTGCATGTGTGTGGATGCAGGTACATGCATGCAGAACCCAGAGAAGGACCCTGGGTATCTCCTCTGTCACTCTCTTACTGACTCTGTGGAGAAATGGTCTCTCGCTGACTCTGGACTTGCTGGATTTTTGGCTGGCTAGCCAGCAGCCCCAGCAGCCCACCCACTTGTGCACACACACACCAGTGCTGAGGCACAGGAGGTGCAGCTATGCCAAGCTAATGGAGGGCGCTAGAAATCTGAACGCAGATGGCCATTCTTCCTCAACAAGAGCACTGACCCCCGACCATCTCCCTAACTCTGCAATACACCATCTTAAATATCTACTATACTTGCAAGCATTTTCAAGTCTACATTCTAAACACCTGCCGTAGGAGATAGAAATTCAATTTCTGCTTTTCTTTATGTCTAACTTCATGTCACAACATCATTTTATGACTTTCCCTTCTCCCTAGTCTACAGGAATAACTTTATGATAAATAGAATAAGTTCCATTTAATAAATTTGTAATGTGACTGTCAGTATATTTTTAAAAATCTTATAAGCTATGGAAGATTCTTAAAACATTAGAAATGATTTCTCAAGCAAGAATAAAGGAAGGGGTTAAAGTATGCCAGCCTTTTTTTCTTCATTATTGGCCTCATGTTTATCTTTCGATAAAGTGTTGCATTTCCCAAATACACAAATCGGCTTTCAGGAGTATTCTTAAGATTCTCCATATAAATTTTAGAGTTCTCTTTTTAAGCTTCTCAAAGAATTAATAAAACATTATTTTAAGAAAGAAAGGAGGGAAGAAATAAAATAAAATGAGGCAGAGGTGCTATTTGAATAGATGTCTAAATATTCTCCAGAATTTATTAACAAAACTCCATTTTACACTTAATGTAAAAAAAAAAAAGTGAGAAGCTTACATTTGTCTTAAATGGAGTAGAATAAACAGTTCTTACGGCCTTACTTAGCAAGACCCCCGTCTCAGAAATTGAGAGCTGAGCATGCAGTTCAGTGGTGGAGGGCTTACCTGCATGGAAAAGGCCCCAGATTGGGTCCCCAGCACTGCAATGAGTCACTGGAATCATTTGACTACATTTATGTAGGTCTGTTTCTAAACCAGGACGTCTGATCATTCCTAGTCTATTCTTTTTCACAACAGCACACTTCCTTGATCGCTGTGGAGTCAGCCTTCTAACTTTGCGCTTCTCCTGGAGACAGTAACTTTTCACTCTCTAGCCTGGGGCTTACAGCCAGTCCTCCTGCCTCTACCTCCCATCTCGCCTTAAGAGTACTGGGGTTGCAGAAGTGATGTGTGCTTCTGTGTTGGCTTCTTACCTGGGTTTTGATGAGTGGAACTTAGGTCACTAGGCCTGCTCAGCTAGCAATTTTATGATCTCCCTGGCCTGAAATTATATTTTATACATTGCTCAGTTACATCATAAAAAATTACTAAATTCTCACTATTTTGATAAATAACATTTAGATTTTTTTATGTAATAATCACATTTTCTGAAAACAAAGTTTTACATATATATATATATATTTCCTTTCAAATGCTTTAGCTTCTCTTTTTCTTTCTGCATGAAGCTCAACAGAAGTGGTCAAGGCAGGCTTCCCTCATCTTGGTAGGAGTTCTCTTGACACTCTGTTTAGCCTGGTGTCTAATGGCCTCTCACAGACAACCTTCATCTGTGCTTTAACCAGATCTGCCTCCTCGTGCTCCTATTTGCCGGAGAATGGGGAGAAGGGACTCGTTAGGAATCAACGTTGAATTTTAGCTACTTTTTCTATTTCTGTAAAAGGTATCACATGATCTCTTTCCATTTGTATAGTAATATGATAGGAGCATGTATGCGGAACAAATGTTTATGCGCCTCTTTTACCTATCACGTTTATTCTTTCAATCCTTCTAGTCTCATCAATCATGCCATAGACTTTTCCATCTCCCTTCATCCTCGTCAGATGACTGGTTCGCATATTCATCCTCTTGCTCGTTTGCTTTTATGTTTGATATTTCCGTTTATCCCGCCATTTGCCTTGGCTTAATCCAGTAGTTCCTTTTCTTTCTCAGTAGTGCCATGTTTTTATCAGTAATGTCGAGGGGCTCTGCTCCAAGGATGATGTTTTGTTATGTAGTATTTCAAGTTGTGGTCTCAAATATATTCTAATTTCTAACATGATTCGTGCTCTGACTCATGAGCAAATTCTTGGGCTTTATTTCCAATAATAACATTTACATTTATGGCTACCGTTCTGATACTGTTTTACATTATAAATATATTGTAATTTTCGTTATGATTGCCTTACTCCGTTATGATCACTTTTGCTCATGCATTATTTAGAAGCATTTTTATGGGTGGGATTGGTTAAGCTTCTATATTCTTGATTCTTAGCATGATTCCATTGTCTTCAGATAATATGCTGCATATTATTTCAGTCCTTCAAATCTGTTGCAGCTCGCTCTTTTGCCTGATGTGTCCCCTTTTTTGTGTAAGCCCCACGTATCGTGAAGAATGGCACGCAATGTGGTGGATGAGTAAGTGCAGTGATGTGTCCACAGAATGAAGCTTCGCTTCCGCCCTGTCCCACCATCCTCCACTGGAACTTTTTACCTGTTGCACTTATTAAAATGCCAAACTGAGTTCTGAAAGTATTTAATCCTCTAAAATTCCCTTCGAAGGGTTGGTTGAGTTTTACCTGTGTGTCTCGATGTCATGTGGCTTGATGCCAGGCTATCTATTTAATTTTCTGGATGAATGAAATGCATTATGAGACTGGTTCCAGCGCTGCTTATGCATCTCGTTGCTGTGACAAGATGCCTGGCAGAAAGCAGCTTAAGAAAGGAAGTTCAACGGTACACTCTGTCACGCCAGGGAAGTAGGCCATGGTAGGAGGGATTAAGGCCACGTGGACAGCCTTGGTCAGAAAGCAGAGAGAGATTGCCCAGCTCCAATTCTTTATCCAGGACCCTTGCCCGTAGGATGGCTCCGCCCACATTTAGGGTGGGTCTTTTACCTCAGTTAACCCAACCTAGAAGCTCCCTTATAACGTGCCCATTAGTTTCCATGGCCATCTAAACGCCACCAACGTGACAATCAAGGCTGTCACACCTGCCATCTACTAACAATGGCTTTTGCTTATCTGAATCTTGTCTCATATAAGAAAGCTCGTTTTCTTTGAGTCATCTCTTTCATGTTTTCAGCCTTTCTGCGTCTTTACATTTGATGTGCTTATGTAAAAGCCTAAGTTTTATATTTTTAAATAACCTACTTCCCCAAGATAGCAACGAGCACTGTATACTAATATGTATGCTAATACCATTTATTTAATCCTGTCACTTCCCCCGTCCTCTTTCTATTAGTCTTCTTTGTCACATTCTTCAAAGCTGTGGTTTTCTTTGGACAGTCCTCCGGGGTCCCAGCTCACATGCATATCTTCTGTATCACATGCATAGACTTCCCACTGTTGTCCCCAAGTGTGATGTCTGTCATTGTGGCCAAGTCATCAACACGGAAAGGCAGGACTTCAGGGAACAAGCATGTGTTTCCTGGGGTCAAACTGCTCAGATCTGTTCTGGAAACTCAAAGACACACAAAATGGAGGCCAACATTCCCCAAGCTAACAGCTGGCAGAGGTGTTTGTTTGCTTTCCAGCATTCCAGTCTTTCACTTGCTTTGGCTTCAGAGGATTCTGGCTGCCTGCTCAGCAATAATGAGGAGCCTCGGAGTTACCAGGTTGCTAGAAGTAAAAGCTGGAGCAGCGTTTACCTCTAACAACCAAAACCCCTTGCAACCTTATTGTTGTCAGTTGGCCCTCACCCATCATTATGCGGCCCAGAGCCCTGAAGACTGCCCCGGTGAGACCCCATGCTCCGTCCATCCATAATCCACTCCCTCTCTTTCTTCTGCACCTCCAGTCCCCGGTTGTGTATCTCCTGCCACAAAGCCACTAACGCGTCCTTGCCACGGCCACGTCTGCCCTAGAACTCCACAGCCAAGTGCTAGGCACTGGGGGGTCCCACACAGTAGTTCCTGGGCAGAGAGAAACAGCGGGGGTGCTTTTTCTTCTCTGCACGGCCTCAGCACCGGGGTGCACAGTTCAGACAGGGTGGAGAGGGGCCATGTGTGTGAGGGAGGCATAGAGAGCCTTTAAACCCAGGCCAACTGCTGGTGGGTGGAAGCCCTGGCTTCCTTGTTCTAGGTCTTTGATTTTTCGAGGCACAAGTTTGTGTTTTGTTTTGTTTTGTTAAGAATTAGCTAGGAGAATGTGTCCTCTTCAGGAGGATGAATCAAGACAACACTAGCAATTAGTGGAACGGCAGCTTCCCCATATCCTGCAAATTCATGAGTCCATTTTCCTTTTTCTCCCTATTCTCTCTCTTTTTAACTGATCATATTTCTCTAAAATTCTTCTGTGCTCTAAGCAGAGGCACAGAAAGTACCTTTCAAGCACGTTTATATGCCAAGAGGCTCTAAGACCTTTCAAATGTAAGTTGACTGGACTTGCATCCCCGCACCTACTGAATTCACTGGATCCATTTTCAAGCACCGTGCTGATCCGTCTGCCCACTGTTCACAACCCTTCAGTGAAACCACACTTATTTCGGGGTAAGATCAGTCCCTGGCAGCAATGTTGCCTGACCCTGCATATCCAGGCCCCTGCCTCTTCCTCAGCACCTCCTGGGGCTCAGTCATTCTGGCCAGTCTCCCACACTGTACCGTGGAGCCCACTGGGTTTGGGGGAAGTGTTTCCATCCAACGCCCTTCCCCTTCCTCCTCCGTGGGTTAACTTTTTGGTTTCTCTCTACTTCTTACCTGGTCGCACTTGCCGTCCTTGGCTCTCAGCGCTCAGATTTGTGTCCCTAGCATTTGTCACAGTTCTCATTTTATTCTTGTATGACATCATGTAGGACCGCAGCCTCCCCAGCGTATTGGCCTCAGGGTGGCGGCAGCCATGCTGCTCTGGGCATGTACCCTGTAACCCAGTGCCCACCACTGCGCCTATGGGGGTGCTCAGCAACTGCCACCAAGCAGGATGGAAATGGAAGCCTTCGACATACAAAGCCCTGCAGATTCCTTCCCTCCTGAAGTTGCCTAGCCCGTGCTGACCAAATGTAACACCGCAAAGACTCCTGATGAAGCGGACAGACACGGTCCCTCACCAGTAACGTAGGAATGTAAATGCACATTCAACCAACTCCTAGTCACACCTCTTGCTGTCTTTAAATAGTATGCCTTAAGGTAAGCACATTGCCTTTAGGGATGCATTTACTTGCATTTACAAGTCACGAGGCGTCTATAAAATAGTATTTGTAAAGCTCTGTTGTGTTTTCAAAATATCTTTGAGACATTTCAGGACTTGTTCTCTTCATGTGCGAACTACCTGTCACCAAGTGTGGATGACAGAAAGAAAACAAAGTAAAATAAGGTCAAGTCAGGAATAAGGAAGAATCCCAAAAGTGGGGCTTTGCAAAACACAACAGAATGAAGATTCCACGACAGGTGTGCTGGGGCCCATTAGGAAAGACGCCCAGGAGAAGCGTGCGGTGGGGCTGACGGAATAAGCAGAGCTTAGCAGAAGACTCGAGCTGCGCAGGGCTGAGCCCCTCCGGGTCAGTGCGGGTAAATGAGCTGAGGGTCATGAAACTGAAAGCATGTGCGTAGAGATGGCGAGGACTTCAGAGCGAATAAAGCAGTCCCAGTGGAGAAATGAAGCAAGTGATGGGCTCAGGAAGAGAGGGTGCTCAGGAGGCGTGGGGTACCGTGTCGTCGTCCCCCCCCCCGTGGATGCTGAGAGTCAGGAAGCCCAGTGGGGTCGCGTCCGCTGCACATGCGTTCTTCCTGTCATCGCGGCCCTCTCATTCTAACGCCCAGTCGGCCCTCAGCCCTCACCTTGATCATCCTTCAGATAGCCTGCAAGTGAGGAATTTCCTTTATCATCTGGGCTCTGCTCATGCCTTTTGTGAACGAAAAGAAAAAAGAAAACTCTGGCAGATAAATCTGCCCCCTTCTCCTTTCGTTGTGTGACCTGTGAACGTTGTGTGCTAAATGAGTTACTTTGAAAAATGAGGATTGATTAGAGAAGGGAGTCGGGTAACGGAGGCAGCTGGCCTGGCATTCCTCTCTCTTGTCGGTTATTCAGGCTCATTATCCACACAAGGAGAGCGCCATTTCTCTGCTCTGTTTCCTCTGTTGGGTGCGCAACCTTGAGCCATTTCAAAAGCAGCTTCCCATGGGGGCTAGTTAAAGGTTTGGTAAGGAATCAGAGGTTTAGCATTAGGATTGCATCTTGGTATGGAAAGACAGAGGGGAAACTGAATAAATTAGGAGGAGCGTCTTTGCATTTTAATTATTCACGGGGTGAGGAGGGTGTGCCGACAGAAGAAAATGAGATGGTTTACAAGGCACTGTTGAGATCTGAAAAACACATTCATTCACTTGCCTCTTCAGCGAGAAGAGGCTTGTGGGTGTGCCGCCTTCTTTTCTACCAAGCCCTCATCTCTACCTGAGAGTGAATTAAAAGTCCGTGCCTGTTTCTGTCCCCGGGGCAGTGTTTGAGCAAGCTGGCCATCTGCTCCTGGCCTTGTCTCTGTCTGCTCCACACCCAGAGCTCTTCTGATGGCCACTCAGTTTGCCCAGTTCACTGCTTTTTAAGTCAGAAGATGGATGTCAAATGTCCCTTGGTCCTAGTCCCAGCATGATCTAGTTTGCACAGCAGGGCACTTTAGAAGACATTGAGAAGAAGGTGCATTTTGTTTAACTTTTGGTTCAAATTGCTAGCTGGCATTGCATCTCCTATTTACCGTATGCGACAAGAAATCTCCGATATGTGCGCATTGAATAGTGACCAAATTGAGCTAATCAACATTACCTTCCACAGCAGACAGCTGTATGAGCAAGCTCAGCATCCACTCTTGCATTTCCTGAAAGAGTATATTGTCCTTAGCTACGTCTCTTGAATGTATTCCTCCTGCCAGCTAACTCTACTTCTGTAACCTCTGCCACGTCTCGCCTTCTCCCTCCTCAAGCCCCCGGTTACGGCCATTCTTACCCTCTGCTTCTAGGAGATGACTTTTTTAGATTCCATAAGAAATGGCACCTGTCACCCTGTGTTGCTCCCGCTGACAGCCACCACCTTTGTACTGAGTCCTCTTCTGTCCCTGCAGCTGTGTCCTCCTGTTCCCCATTGTACTGGAGTGGCACTCCAGGAGGGAAAGGTCATTCCTCCACCAGACTCGAGACTGCTTCAGCTTGACAGGATTCATGATTTCCAATAAGCTCTTTTCTTATACTGGGATCCTTCGCCTCCATTTGATCCAGGATCACACAGCCCCGTCGCCGACAGACTTACAACGCTTTAATTGGTCAGGCTTGGCGATGCAGGGCTGTTGACTGTTATTCCTCCTAACTGCCTAACCTGCAGTTCCAGCTGCCAGCTGGATGCTTAACTCACTTCCGTTTCAAACCAACCATCAGCTCTTGTTATATGTGTCAGCGTCTCCTTTCTTTGTGTAATTATCTGCCAAAAGGATGGCTTTCCCACTAGTCTCTGGGATACTGTCAGCAGCTTTAGTCTCTTGCAAAAAGAGAGAGAGAGACTCTTGCACTTTTTTTTCATGTTAACTTTGATTCTGATTTAGACCTTGAGAAAAATGACAGCTCTGAGACAGAAGTTACGTTCAGATATAAGCAAGCAAAATGGTTGAAGAGATTTTTGGACAGAGGTCATTTTCAAATATGGTTCCTCAGTTCCAGAGTGGGCCATGAGATGCACGCCCTATGTTACATTAGACTGGGGACAGCCCTCCGAGCCAGCGTCGCAGTTAGCAGCTGAGCTCAGGAGAGTGAGTGTTCAGTCTTGAACAGGAGCCAGCCTGAAGGGAACCAAGACGCCTTGCTTCAGGCAGTGACTTTCTGGAAATGGACACATATTTAGGAAACCTGGCTGAGATCCCAATCCATGGGTTATCTCCTTTCATTCCATTGCCTCGGCCACAGCACAGACCCTCATCACTGTAATCCTGAACTTTTCCTGTAGCCAGATGGATCCCATCTGCCTCTAATTTCTCCCCATCGTGCTTCAGATAACTAACAAAATTATGTCTCTAAACCAGAGGGCGTACTGAGTACCTTTGCTTCCACAAAAGCCTTTATGAGGGCTGAGATCCAGTTATGCTCCCAGGTTTGAAAGGAAGGATGCCCATTCCTCCTTCCCTGAATGAAATTTCCACCCTGCTCCGCCACTCTGGTTCCCGTTTATACTCCGACCAGGGGGCACCCGGCGCCACTTCGCACGTTCATGCCTCTCCTCCTTCGCCCTCAGCAAGCGGAACTTCCTGTCTGTTTCTCCCCTTGCGGAGACCAGTTCTAACTCCTGCAGCTCCAGCTCCACTGGTGCAACGCTCCCACATGCTCAGCTGCACTCAGTAGCGCCTAGTTCATGTCCTGGCTGCATAATAAGTCAGCGTAGAAAAGAGGATCTGTATGGGCTCGCCAGCTTAGGAGGACTGGGTGACAGTGTCCCGCTGGGTCTTGTGTGACCAGCCCCCACCACAACCTCCTGGAGGGAATCCTCAGCAGTTCTCAGCCGTTCCGCCACACATTCCTCCTCTCACCATGCATTTTCTAGGATTTGTTTGTTTTTTCCCAGCTCAACATTATTAAATTCCTCATAGAGGATGTGTAATGCGTTCATTCTCTCTATATTTTGCCACAGTACTTTCCTTTCACCCAGCTATTGATTTATGTATGCATTTTCCTATTGAAGGCACCATAACAGTTTCTAATCTCTTACTATTAAAAATGTTGTTACTAGGGGCATCGTTTGAAAAGTTGTCTGATACGTGTAGACGAGGCTTTCTCTAAGGTACATCTCAGCAACTTGAATTGATGTGTCTGAATGACTTCAAGTTGGTAAAAAAAATGCCAGAAACTTTCCAAATACTTTATCCAATTTGCCCATCCCAATAGCCAATGTCCCTGTTGCTCTGTAGCTGTTCAACACTTGACATAAAATTGATGTTAAATTTATATTACTATAGTGAATCCAAACAGTATATCAGTATGGTTTTAATTTTCTTCCTGATTACAAATCAACAACTCTTCATATTTAAGTCATTTTCCCTCTGTGATGTCTCTTACCCACTTTTTAGTTGTTATCTTGGTGATTATTTATTTATTTTTATACTTTTTAAATATTAAAATTTTGGCATATGCTTCAAATATCTTCTCCAAATCACTCTTATTGTCACTCTTTCCTTCAAATTCTCTTTTAATGAAATTAAATTTATAAATATTTCATGGTCAAATATATCAAAATTCTATATTGTTTGCATTTTTGTACTTTAAGAAATCCTTTCCTATTTTAAAGTCCTACTTCTTTTAGAGGCTTTAAGGTTGGAATTTTCATGTTGAAATCCATAATCCACTAGGAATTGGTTTTTATATATAGCTCAAAATAGCAGACACTTTAAAGGTCTTCATCCACAGCACTTGGTTGATTTTTTTCATAAAAAACTTAATAGTAGATTAGAAGAAGATTGATATCTGATGTTATGTCATAATCATCTTTTTATATCCTTCACTATATCAGCACACCTCTCACCTAATAGAAACTTAGAAAAGTTTTCTGTCAGGGCCCCATGTGGCCCTTGGTCTTCTCTCACGACCTCTTTCCCCAGACAGCCATTCTTCAACACAGAGAATTTAGCAATGAGCATCACGGCCTTTCTACCTGTTGGACAGCTTCCTTCCTCATCCTGCACCCTACAGATGTCTGCAGGAACTATTCTCCTGCTCAGTTCCCCACATGAAGAGCTGAGGAGTAGAATGAGATATAAGGAGTTGATAAGGGCCAGTCAATTGATTTGTTTGTTTGTTTGTTTGTTTGCTTGCTTGCTTGCTTGTTTTGGTCCATTATGCCCAATATTGTGCCTCCCTTGAGTATTAGGAATCTAGGGAGATGCCCCAATGTAAGAATTCTGGTTCCAGGCTCTATTCACACAATCTGGTATGGTCCAGCCATCAAAGCTTATGAAGAGGAAGCTGGGAGTGAAATTCAGCTGGGAGAGTCTCTACTGTACATGAGGTCCTGGGTTCCATCCCTAGCCCTGAACAAAAACGTCTTGAAGAAATCGTATTGTGGCTTGAGCTGCCAGTTTACTTTCCTGCAGACTGCCAATAAAATGAAACTTCCAATGTATTTTCTTTGCTTTTCAACTACCAGTGTGAATTAAGGTGTCACTAATACACACATAAAGTTCTTTTCAGGAGCATGCAAGTGTGAAAGAGAAATATTTCACTTCATACCCGAGACATAGTCCTGTGCAATTTTCTCATGCTTTATATTCTCAGCAACTGAGCATGTATTTATTTTTTTTTTCAGAGAAAACATTTCTAAAAATTCAGATAAATTCTGCAAATCACTGGAGGTCTCAAAGTAGCCTGAGTGGTATAACCTGATTTTGGCAAATGGAGGCTTGATCACCAAGAACTGAGTGACCTCCTTGTCTCAACAAGGACATCACTGTACATCTCCCTTGCAGAGGTTTTTGTACTAATTACATGTGGTGATGGATAGATAGCTTTAAAATACTACCTCATGTAGTCTAAGCCATTACTCAATTAAAGGCGATGTTGCTTTGATGAGGGGTGAGAAACTATATTTCTCTGTGGGTGTAAGAATAAGTACTTAGAATGCAGTTGGGGATTAGGCTGGCTTAGGAAAGTGGCTTTTGCCCCATCTACTTTTGGCTCTGTCGTAACTTTTACTTTGTTTACTAGTCTTGAAAAAAAAAAATTCCAGCTTCACTGAGGTATAAATGACAAAGAATTATATATGCTTGAGATTTTCAATGTGTTGTTTTCGTATCAGTACATTTCATACATTCATTTGTATAATCTAATTAACATATCCATCAGCAAACAAAGCTACACGGAAGGAGTCGATTGCATTCAAGGTCCATTAGCCATTTTTATATGTATAATATTTTATTCTCTGTAGCTATAGACGTAGACATTAGATCGAGAACATATATCTTATGACAAATATTTTCTGCCCCTTTACTCATATCTTCCCACTTCTCTCACTCCTCATCTTTTGACAGCCAACATTTTACTCATTTTGCTTTCTTGTGTTTCTGGAGTCTCACGTTTATAATATAGATGTCACTGAAAAAAGTAAGACCCTACAGCATTTGTTTTCCTGTATCTGGCATGTTTCACTTAGTAAGATGTCTACTATGATTCTGGGCATTTCTTTGGTTGGTTGGTTGGTTGGTTGGTTGGTTGGTTGGTTGGCTGGCTGGTTGGTTGGTTGGCTGGCTGGCTAGTTGTAGTTGGTTGGTTGGTTGGTTGCTTGCTTGCTTGCTTGGGGGGGTGTTTTATTTTGCTTTGATTATTAAGGAACCACCATACTGTTTTCTACAATGGTCATGCCAAGGTACTTGCATTTCTACCAACTATAGGCAACACTTTCCTTTCTCCACATCCTTGCTAATATTCATTTTCTTGTCTTTTCAATAATAGGCATCCTAATGCATGTGAAAGATAATTGTATTTTAATTTTAATCTCCCTATGACTACTGAAGCTGAGCACTTTTTCATGTATCTGTTGCCCATCTATAAATTTTCTTTGAGGAAATGCCTTTTGAATTCCTCTTCTCAGCATTTCAGTCAGGTTGTGAATATTTGCTTTGGGATTTTTTTTTTCTTTCATTGACTGCTATTTGCCATGCAGAGCCTCTTTAGCTTGATATAGTACTATTTTATTTTATTTGCATTATTGACTTTGGCCTTTGTGCCATATGCAAAGAATCATGAGGAAAAAAAAGTGATTAAGAATTTTATTCTGGAGCGCCAAGATGGCAGCAACCATTTTGGAAGGGCAGAAGATCCAAAACTCCAAAACCGTTGAGAGGACGGATGGCTGGAGCCAGAGCATCGACTTTGAGGCTTCCCGGGCTAGAGGGAACAGCCTGTGATCTGTGACAGATTGGACCCAGGACCCCTGTGGACGTCTCCTGGTTCTCAGAGTGACGAACTAGCCACACCTGCACTTTCAGCTGCACCTTCCCTTGCTCTGCTTGCCCTAGCGGCACAGCAAGCAGCAGGGAATGCATAACCCCAAGTACACGGCACCTCCTTACTCTCACAGCCAAACAGGGGACCCAAATCTGACATCGGATCCCTCCCACCCACACCCCGGCTGTGGGCATCATAGGGATCTCTGGGACAGCATTCTCAACACTGAAGCCCCTGTTCTGTGGATCTCCCAGTGGAGTCCAGACAAACAATTCCTGGAACCAAGATGGTGCAGCCCAGACAGAGCTGCGCTCTTGGAGCACAACATGGAGACGGGCCGGGGGCCGCTGAGCCGTTCAGGGAACCTGCGCACACACACTGCGCCTGTTAACAGCAAAGGGTGCCTGCACCACTACCTGCACTTACGCTCCTCCCTTACACGTCACCCTTCCAGCAGGCACACCTCCATGCACACTCCTGCGCTTTTGTACTTGTGCCTGCCACCTTCCTCCCTTAGCTGCATCTGAAGCACCAACATCCACTCTCAAACCAGAGGACCTCACTCATCTTCCTGAAGAACACTCCAGACTCCAGAGACAGACGGACCCAGTCTACAAGTACAGGCTCCAGGAACAAACAGCAAAGGCTACTGACCATCAGATGGCCAGAGCTGGCGTAAGAAAACATCCAACAAAAATGACATCATGGCTTCACCAGCAACCCCCAAAATCAATGGATACTCCAATTCATCAGAAACACAGGAAAATGCTTTAAAGCTATGCTTATCGAGTTATTAGAGGCACATAAAGAGGAAACGAACAAAGCTCTCAAAGAAATACAGGCTAATATAGCCACACAAATACTGGCACATAACAAGGAAAAAAAATAGATACCATTATGGAAGGACAGGAATCCACAATCAAACAGATAAAGGATAATGACAGAATTAGCATCAATAAAGAAAAAACAGAAAATCCTGGATACAAGAAGGAAAATTCCAATCTAATGAAATCAACTACAGCCAAAAAAACACAACAACAACAAAAAAAAAAATCAAAAGAAAACAAGCACACAGACACTATCAACACCAACTCCACAATAAAAGGAACTAACATTCATTGGTCACTATTATCTGTCAACATCAATGGACTCAACTCTCCAATAAAAAGACACAGGCTAACAGAATGGTTGAAGAAACAGGATCCAACATTCTGCTGCATCCAAGAAACACACTTTTGCAACAATGAAAGAATTACCCCAGAGTAAAGGGTTGGAAAAAGGTTTTTCAAGCAAGCGGACCCAAAAAACAAGCTGGAGTAGATATCCTAATAGCTAATAAAAATAGACTTTCAACGGAAATTAATCAAAAAATATGAAGAGTGACACTTTATTCTCATCACAGAAAAAAATCCATCAGGAGGACATCACAATTGTGAACATCTATGCCCCAAATACAAGAGACCCTGTATTTGTAAATGAAACATTAATAAAGCTCAAATCACACATTTATCCCAACACCTTAATAGTGGGAGATTTCAACACTCCATTCTTACAATGGACAGATAATCAAGACAGAAGCTAATTAGGGAAATAATGACACAGAGATCTTAAATCAAATGGACCTAATATCCTATTTTTTTTTCTTAAAAAAAAAATAGACCTAATAGATGTCTACAGAACCTTTCACCCAAAACCAAGAGTATACCTTCTTCTCAGCACCCCACGGAATCTTCTCCAAAACTGACCACATAGTCAGACACAAAGCAAGCCTCAACAGATACAAGAAGATTGAATTAATCCCTTGTATCCTATCAGACCATCATGGCCTAAAACTAGACCTCAGCAACAACAGAAATAACAAAAAACCTACACATGCATGGGAACTAAACAACTCTCTACTCAGTGACAGCTGGATCAGGGAAGAAATAAACAAAGAAATTAGAGACTTCCTAAAATTCAATGAAAATGAAGGCACAACTTACCCAGATTTATAGGATACAATGAAAGCAGTGCTAAGAGGAAAGTTCATAGCACTAAGTACCTTCAGAATGAAGTTTGAGACAGCGCATTCAAGCAACTTAATGGCACACCTCTAAGCCCTAGTAAAAAAAGAAGCAGACACAACAAAGAGGAGTAGATGGTTGGAAATAATCAAACTCAGGGCTGAAATCAATAAATTAGAAACAAAGAAAACAATTCAAAGAATCAATAAAACCAAGATCTCGTTCTTTGAGAAAATCAACAAGATCGACAAACCCTTGGCCAAACTAACTAAAAGGCAGAGAGAAACTATCCAAATCAGCAAAAGCAGAAACGAAAAGGGAGACATAACGGCAGACACCGAGGAAATCCAAAGAATCATTAGGTCTTACTTCAAAAGCCTATACACCACAAAGTTTGAAAATCTAAATGAAATGGACACTTTTCTTGATATATTCCATTTAACAAAATTAAATCAAGATAAGGTAAATAGGTTAAACAGTCTTATATCCCCCAAGGAAATAGAAGCAGTCATCAAAAGTCCCCCTTCTAAATAAAACCCAGGGCCTGCTGGTTTCAGCACAGAATTCTATCAGACCTTCAAAGAAGAGCTGACACCAATACTCTTCACAAAATAGAAACAGAAGGAACATTACCAAACTCATTCTATGAAGCCACAGTCACCTTGGTACCTAAACCTCACAAAGACCCAACAAAAAAAGGGGAATTTCAGACCTATCTCTCTTATGAACATTGATGTAAAAATACTCAATAAAATACTCACAAACCAAATCCAAGAACACATAAAAGATATCATCCACCATGACCAAGTAGGCTTCATCCCAGGCATGCAAGGGTAGTTCAATATATGGAAATCTATCAATGTAATCTACCATATAAACAAAATGAAGAAAAAAAAAAAAAACACATGATCATCTCCTTAGATGCCGAAAAAGCATTTGACAAAAATCCAACACCCATTCATGTTTAAAGTCTTGGAGAGATCAGGGATGCAAAGCACATACCTAAATATAATAAAGGCAATATACAGCAATCCTATAGCCAACATCAAACTCAATGGATAAAAACTTAAATCAATCCCACAGAAATCAGGGACAAGGCAAGGCTGCCCACTCTCTCCATATCTCTTCAACATTGTACTTGAAGTCCTAGCTAGAGCAATAAGACAACTAAAGGAGATAAAGGGGATACAAATCAGAAAGGAAGATGTCAAAGTTTTACTATTTGCAAATGATATGATAGTATACATGAGTGGCCCCAAAAATTCAACCAGATAAACACCTTCAGCAAAGTGACTGCATACAAAATTAACTCAAAAAAAAAAAAAAAAAAAAACAAAAAAAAAAAAAAACAGAAGCCCTTCTATATACCAAAGACAAAGGACCAAGAAAAAAAATTAGGGAAACAACACCCTTCATGATAGCCACTAAAAACATAAAGTACCTTGCAGTGACTCTAACCAAGCATGTGAAAAACCTGTATGAAAAAAACTTCAAGTCTCTGAAGAAAGAAATTGAAGAAGATATCAGAAGATGGAAAGATCTCCCATGCTCATGGATCAGTAGGATTAACGTAGTGAAAATAACCATCCTACCAAAAGCAATCTACAGATTCAATGCAACACAATTCTTTTCATAACTTGAAAGAAAAAGTCTCAATTTCATAAGGAAAACAAAAAACCCAAAATTGCTAAAACAATCTACTACAAAAAAAGATCTTCTGGAGATATCTCCACCCTTGATCTCTAGCTGTACTACAGAGCAATTGTAATAAAAACTGCATGGTAACTGGCATAGAAACAGAATGGTGGATCAATGGAATCAAATAGAAGACCAAGAAATAAATCAAGATACTTGATTTTTGACAAAGATGCCAAAACTATTCAATGGAAAAAAGACAGCATCTTCAACAAATGGTGCTGGTCTAACTGGATGTCTACAAGTAGAAAAATGCAAATAGATCCATGTTTAAAACCCTGCACAAAACTAAAGTCCAAGTGGATCAAATACCTTAACATAAAACTAGACACACTAAATCTGTTAGATGAAAAAGAATGGAAGAGCCTTGAACTCATTGGCACAGGAGACAACTTCCTGAACAGAATACCAACAGCACAGGCTCTAAAAGCAACAATCAATAAATGGGACCTCATGAAACTGAAAAGCTTCTATAAAGCAAAGGTCACTGTTGTCAGATCAAATTGACAGCCTACAGATTGGGAAAAGATCTTCACTAATCCTATATCTGACAGAAGGCTAATATCCAGAATATATAAAAAAGTTAAAAACCAACAAGCCAAGTAATCCAATTTAAAAATAGAGTACAAAACTAAACAGAGAATTCTCAATAGAGGAATTTCAAATGGCAGAGAAACACTTAAAGAAATGTTCAACATTTTTAGTCATCAAGGAGATGCAAATCAAAACAACCCTGAGATTTCACCTTACACCCATCGGAAAGGCTAAGATCAAAAACTCAAGTGACTACACTTGAGAAGATATGGAGAAAGGGGAACCCTCCTCCATTGCTGGTGGGAATTTAAACTTGTACAACCACTTTGGAAATCAATCTGATACTTTCTCAGAAATTAGGAATAGTGCTACCTCAAGATCCAGCTATACCTATGCATATATCCAAAATATGCTCAAGTATACAAAAGGACATTTGCTCAACCATGTTCATAGCAGCTCTATTCTTAATAGCCAGAATATGGAAACAACCTAGATGTCCCTCAATGGAGAAATGGGTACAGAAATTGTCATACATTTACATAATGGAATACTACTCAGCAATTAAAAAGAAGGAAATAGTGAAATTTGCAGGCAAATAGTGGGAACTAGAAAAGATCATCTTGAGTAGGGTAACCCAGAAGCAGAAAGACACACATGGTATATACTTTTTCATAAGCGGATATTAGCCATATAATATAGGATAAACATACTAAAATCCATAGCACTAAAGAAGCTAAACAGCAAGAAAGACCCTCAGAAAGATCCTCACTCAGAAAGACAAACACGCTAGACATTGGAAGCAGGAGAATACAGGGAACAGGACAGGAACCTACCATAGAGGGCCTCTGAAAGACTCTACTGATCTAGACTCATAGCCAAACTTTGAGCAGAGTGCAGGTAATCATATGAAAGAGGGGGGAGATAGGAAGATCTGGAGGGGACAGGAGCTAAAAAAAAAAAAAAAAAAAAAAAAAAAAAAAAAAAAAAAAAAAACTGAGCCCAGGGATCCTTCAGAGAATGATACCCCAACCAAGGAGAATGCATGGATAGGACCTAAAACCCAGGCTCAGATGTAGCCCATAGACTCAGTATCAAAGTGGGGTCCCTAGTAAGGGGAGTGGAGGCTTTCTCTAACATGAACTTAGTGACAGGCTCTCTGATTTTCTCCCTCTTGGGGGTGCAGCCTTGCCAGGTCACAGAGAAAGACAATGCAACCAGGCCTGATGAGACCTGTTAGACTAGGGTCAAATAGATGGGGAAGAGGACCTCCCTTATCCGTGGACTAGGGGTGGGGCATAGGGGGAGAAGAGAGAAAGAGGGTAGGATTGGGAGAAGACAAGGGAGGGGTCACAGCCGGGATACAAATTGAAAAAATTGTAATAATAAATGATAATAATAAAAAAATAAAAACAAAAACAAAAAAGAATTTTATTCCTTGTGTTTCCTTTAGACATTTCCCAGCTTCAAATCCTATGTCTAAGTGTTGAATTTATTTTGAGTTTATTTTTATAATGGTATAATTTTTTCACATCCTTGGAGATACCTGGGTTTTCCAACTCCATTCATGTCATATTTTTTGTGCCTTTGTAAAGATTAGTCAGCTATATGTGTACAAACTTACCTGGGGAATTTTTTTATATCTATAAGTATACTTTTATATAGTATTGTACTGTCTTAATTACTATTGCTTTGTAATAAAATAAGACTTTAAATCACTATGTGACACTTCCAGCCTTATTCTTCATTCTCAAGATTACTTTAATATCTCAATTCTTTTGTAGTCCTGCATAAATTCCAAAATCAATTTCTATTTTTCTGCTTTTGTAAAATTTGTCATTGGAATTTTCATAGAGATAACATTAATCCTGTAGATCTCTTTGGATAGTATAGACATTTTAACAATATGAATTCTTCCTCTCACCTGGATATATATTTCATCTATTGATATTTTTCAATTTATTTTATCAATGTATTAGAAACTATAAAACACAAATGTTAGGTATGTTACATCTTTCACTTCATTGGCTTAATGTTTTCCTTAATATTTTATTTCTTTTTTGTTGTTGTTGTTTGTTTGCTTGCTTTATTTGAGACAAGATTTCTCTTTGTAGCCCTGGCTGTCCTGGACTCATTTTGTAGACCAGACTGGCCTCAAACTCACAGCCATCTACCTGCCTCTGCCTCACTGAGTGCTGGGATTAAAGGCATGAGCCACCACGTCCAGCAAGTATTTTATTTCTTAAAGCTTTTGAAAATGAAGATTTTTTCCTTCATTTCTTTCTCTGTTAGCTAATTTTTAATGTATAGGATCACAATTATTTTTATATGTTGATTGTCTGCTTTACAACTATGCAAAATTCACTTGTTAGTTATAACAGGTTTTTTTTTTTGGTAGATCCTTTACTTTCCTTTAAAAAAATCATACCACGTACTAAAAATATTTCTACTTCTTTGTTTCTAATTTACATGTCTTTTATTACATATTCTTGTCTATTTGATCTGTGTAGGGCTTCTAAAACTAAACAAAGATAAATGTGCGTACCCTCGGTGCTGGCACTGTGACACAGTTCATAAAGTGCTTGCCTACCATGCTTGAAGCCTTGAGTTTAATCCCTGGCGCCATATAAACCAGAAAGTTGGGTGCCTTCCTATGATACCAGCACTCTGGAGGTGGAGGCAGAAAGATCAAGAATTCAAAGCCATCCTCAGCTATTTAGTATATTCAAGGCCAGCCTGGGCTACATGATATCCTACTCCAGGAAAGAGAGAAAGAGAGAGAGAGAGAGAGAGAGAGTAAGCATCCAACCTTTTCTCCTGATGTAGAGGGAAATTTTTCAGTGTTTCATCACCGAGAAGATTTAAGAGCACTAGTAGAATGATACTGGAATGATGAAAAAATCCTATTACTTGTAAATGGAAAGAGAAGTAAAAGCATAACAGGAGTCAAAGTAATTATAAAAAGATGTACAGGTGAATTGTGGTCAACCCATTAAGATACAACAATCATAAATACAAAGGCACCTAATAACAGAGTAATATATAAGTAATATATAAGTCAAATACTAACAAAACTAAAGGAGTATATATAACCAATCCATGTAAATTTTCTATTTATTTCTTAGGTATCCAAGTGAAAGTGACTCTTAGCCTGAGAAAAGTTAAACTAGAAAGTAGAAATGCATTGGAAAGTCCAAAAGAACACAGCATCACCTAGGCCAGTGGACAGAAAGCCTGCCAGGCCTTCCTAGGCTAACAGTGGGGAGTCTTGCTGAATAAGAGCCTGGGGCACATTGTTCTCTGTTGTCGTTTTATAAAATCTCATGCACATCACTGTTATGATAAACGTCATCAGTGTTTTCTCAGAAGGGCAAAGGGCTACCTTTTCTATGACTTACTGATGCTTTGTTGAGAAGATCTTAATTTAAAAGGGGGACCTTTCAAAACGTCCCTATTTAAGTCTGATCTTTACTCCTAAGTAAATCCCATTTCTGAACAGGCTGTAGGATATCAAAGGGACTGCTATTGCAAGTTATGCAATATAAGACAAAAGTGCCGTTCCTTTGTAACTCAGTTATTCTCCAAATACTTTACTAAGGAAATGGTACGATGGGTAATATAATTCCACTTTCATTTATATGACTAATTTCTTTGAAAAAAAAAAACTTTTCATTTTCTAAAGATCTCCTACACAGCTGTGAAATAACTCCTAGTAAAACCTTTGTCCGTAAATTGCAATTAAAATGTTTGAGTTAGTGGTTGGTATTTAATGCATTTTTAATACCACACAAGTGAAGTGGGAAAGGAAGTGAAGGCATTGTTCTTAAGTCTGAATTCTGATCATGGTCTCACTGAGTGTAACCCAAACATTTTGGAAACAATTTGTGTTTTAAAATAAATTTGCCTTCGAAAATTGGAATAAATGAATGTTACCTAGAACATATAAATAATTTTTTGATTTTTTATTTTTTAATTTATTTATTATTTATTACAGTTTATTCACTTTGTATCCAGGCTGTAGCCCCCTCCTTCATCTCCACCCAGTCCCACTTTCCTACTCTCTTCTCCCCCATGCCCCTCCCCTAGTTCACTGATATGGGAGGTCTTCCTCCCCTTCCATCTGACCCTAGCCTATCAACTCTCATCAGGACTGGCTGCATTGTCTTCCTCTGTGGCCTGATAAGGCTGCTCCTCCCTCAGGGGATGGTGATCAAAGAGCCAGCCACTGAGTTCATGTCAGAGAAAGGCCCTGCTCCCATTACTAGGGAACCCACTTGGAGACTGAGCTGCCATGGGCTACATCTGAGCAGGGGTTCTAGGTTATCTCCATGCATGGAACTTGGTTGGAGTGTCAATCTCTGAAGGGGCCCCTGGGCCCAGAATTTTTTGTTCTATTGGTCTCATTGTGGAGCACCTGTCCCCTCCAGATCTTTCTATTGCCCCCTTCTTTCATAACATTTCCTGCACTCTGCCCCAAGTTTGGCTATGAGTCTCAGCATCTGCCTCATTACCCTGGTCAGTAGTCTTTCAGAGGCCCTCTGAGGTAGGCTGCTGTCCTGTTCCCTGTCTTCTCCCACTTTGATGTCTATCCCATTTGCCCCTCTGAATAAGGATTGAGCACATATAAATAATTTTTAAGAACTTGTATGTATTACAAAAACTACAAGCCAAAAAGAAACAATAAGGAAAGTATAGAATCAAAACATTTATTAAAAAAAAATCCCAAATGACTAAAATTAACCTGAAAAGATGTTTGCCATCATGAAAATACATATTAAAGAACTGAGATAGCATTGTCGTCTATCAAATTGGCAAAAGCTAAAGAATAAAAATAAAAGCTGGCATTTCTTTTTTTTTTAAATTTTATTTTTTTTATCAGTTACATTTTATTAACTCTGTATCCCAGCCGTGTCCTGATCCCTCATTCCCTCCCAATCCCTCCCTCCCTCCCTCCCTCATCTCCACCCTGCCCCTTTCCAAGTCCACTGATGGGGGGGACCTCCTCCCCATTCATCTGATCCTGTTTTATCAGGTATCTTCAGGACTGGCTGCAAAGCCCTCCTCTGTGGCCTAACAGGACTGCTCCTCCCTTGCGGGTGGGGAGGCCAAAGAGCTAGTCATTGAGTTCCTGTTAGAAATAGTCCTTGTTCCCCTCACTTTGGGAAACCAATTGGTTACTAAGCTACCACAGGCTACATCTGAGTGGAGGTTCTAGGTTATATCCATACATGGTCCTTGGTTGCATTTCTAAACAAAGACAATATCCTGAGAGACTGGGGACGGTTCTTGGTTAGTGGGGGTAGTGTAAATCGGTGTGGTTTTAGAGAGAAAACTGGCATCGTGCAATCAACTTAGATATATACATTTACATATAAGTGAGCCGTTTCGCCCAACTATATAGTCTTATTTTACTCACCTATACTAGGAGACAATATTCACTGTAACATGGGTTTTCATTGTAAGTGTAGGAGTGGGTCCCAGATGGATATCAACAGAGTATAAAAGTAAGCAGTAAGCCATTTATATAATACAGTATTATATAGTAGCTTAAATGAGTAAACTGTAGTTTCTAATTGGATGCATTTCAACAACATAATATTGAGTTTAAAAAGGATGTTACAGAATCATGTCTGTGATGGTATTTATGTAAAACTCTAAAACACTCCAGCATTATTTATTACACGTGGTGTAAGCATGTCACAGAGTTAGAAAGACAGGAAGAAAAGAAAGGCATACATCAAATGCAGAGAAGAGGGCAGGCTAGACCTGGCGAGCAGCAACTCTTGATTGCTCAAGGAAATGAAGCCGACCTCCAGAGCCTCTCTATAAGGTTGAGGAGGTAAAGAGGAGAGAGAGCTCAGAACATGGGTAAAGAAAACCTTTTCATCCACTTAAGTAACTCAACCCTTCCATCTAGTCTGTATCAAAGCAGGAGAGTGGGGGAAGCATCTTCTGATATTGCATTATCCTTTTTAATGGCTTAAAAGGTTGAAAAATAATGGAATTGAACTGCTACCCAGCAGGGAAGAAACAGGGGCTGACAGAGCACAGCTGGTAGCAATTATTGGACAAATTAATCAATTTTATATTTATGCCTCAGTGGCCAGAGACAGTTTAATCAAACCACTTATAATAGCAACGTGACGTTCTTGGGAAAACAAAGGTGATTAGAAAATAAGGACCCTTCATCAGAACAAACCTACAGAATTGTTTTTCTAGGATGAGCAAAGAGGCTGGGCTCTCCATTTACATGTTTGTGTTCAGTCCTCTTGGCATCGAGGATACCACATTGTAAGATGAATCTACAGCACCACAGACATCGTTGACAGCACAGGACTGCTCTGAGATGTTGCAGGGAACAGCCCCTGAAAGTATCAGCGGTGAGCTAAGGCAGGCCTGAGGAGCCATCCCTGACACAAAGCCAATGGTTACATAAAAGTACAGGAAACACTGTGGAAGAGACGAACAAGAGAGACATCTGACATGGCAAACAGGCACGGGGGGAGCATTGTGAGATGGACCAAAATGATTCTCAAATGCTCACACAGTAGTAAGGATGTTAGCCCAACGGGTGTAAAATATTACCAAACAAGAGTAATATAAACAACAGCGATATGGATGGTTCAAATGAAATAGTAACGCAGAAAATTAATTTCATATCTTCATAGCAGTGGCACTTAGTCTGTGTTACTCATTCACCAGCTCCCCGTGACAGAGCAGAGTTTTCTTTTCCAGAGTTAACTCTAAATTCTTCTGTCGGTTCCCTCCCACCAGAGAGTTGTCGGCTTGTTCCTTTCAGAATGAAATGTGCTCCTGTTCCTAACACATCTCCAAAGAGTCTGCCATAAAACGACGTGGAACATGTGCGAACTGTCGCAAAGGGCCGGCAGTTTTCATCTGGGTGGGTCACCACCTCATCAGCGCTTAGAGAACTGACTGAGAATTTTACATGGAGACAAGACTGTAAACTCACGGAGCTGGTAGTGTAAGAAAAGATGCTCACATAGAAAGCTTCGAATTATTTTTAGTCTGGCTGGGATGCCTGATAGAGCGTTATCACTTCGGCTGCCTCTCACCTCATTATTCTTAAATACAAACAAGGGGTACTGGGCTCCGAGCACTCCCAACCGCAGCCAGCTCTCATGCCCTCACCTCACATTGTTTCTTTCCTCTACTCAGCATTCTATGCATATCATTAGATGAGGGAGTCAGTTTCCAAAACCTTAAGAGAGGAAGAGCGAGAGAGCAACACACACCAGTCAAGCGATGTATGGGAAAGCTCCCTTTGGAAATGGTGTCTTGTTGTGGAATCCTGAGAGCAGTCACCATTGTGCTAATCAGACAATTATTAACCTAAACCTCAGCGTGGGAGAGCTCCAAAAGTACATTGCAAAGCTACCATAATCCAGGGGCTTTTTAGTCTCATGATTTACGAAAGCTTTACATTTTTATTTCCAATTAACCTATCGATAGTGATGTCACTTAAATACTCCTAAGGAATATTATCTGCTCATTATTGCCAGAAAACATGCTGCCCAATTTCATAGCTCAGCTGTTCTCATGCTTGGATGGACAATCTGAATTAGCTCGAACAGAAACAAGATTTTTTTTCAGACACTCGGATACATTCCGAGTTTCAAAAATTTAAGTAATTAATATGTGACTTTAAGTAGTAAAAGAAAATAAATAGATAATGTTTATTTTGTGTATCCTAATGATGGTGGTGGCACGCCGATCCTCTGGCTTTCTATTTATTTAGCATTAGCACTTCAATGGAAAGATTATTATAATCAACACACGCATTGCTGATAACACTGAATATCGGGGCGACGAGGAAAGGTTCTCCAGAGAGCCGTCTTGAAACTTAACTCTTGGTGAAAGGCTATGTGTCCATTATGGCCAAGACAGTACACCTCAGTGCCTGCTACCGCCGGGATCGCTCCTGGTTATGTATTCTTTGGGCGTGGTTCAAACGCCGCACAAGGACATGAGTGATGCTGTTGATTGATTGAGATTTCATGGTGTTTTCACAGTCATCTGAGGAGGAAGGTTAAAGGGATCAGGGACATTCAGAGCCATTAGTTGCTGACGAGGCTTGTGCTGTCCTCACTCCGTTATCTGCTGAATTCTCACTCATGATTGGATGGACTGGAGCTAATTGGGACGTGATTATGTACGTTTTAGTAGCCTACTTTAATTATACAAAATAATGGGCTTCATTATGACATTTTCAGACGGATAACGCACTCTGATTATATTGACCCTCATCTCTCCCTCTTGTTTTAAAGCCACACCCCTGTCTTAGTTAAGGTTTCTATTGCTGTGATGAAACACCATGACCGAAGCACCCTGGGGAGGAAAAGGGTTCATTTGGCCTACACTTCCACAGTGCTTTTCGTCATTAAAGGAATTCAGGACAAAAATTCAAACAGGGCAGGATTCTGGAGGCAGGAGCTGATGCAGAAGCCATGGGGGGATGCTGCTTACTGGCTTGTTCCTCATGGCTTGTTCGGCCTGCTTTCTTATAGAACCCAGGACCACCAGCCCAGGAATGGCACCACCCACAATGGGCTGCCCCCCCCCCCCCAATCAATCACTAGTTAGGAAAATACCTTACAGGCTTGGCTATGGCTGGATCTTATGGAGAAATTTTCACAACTGAGGCTCCCTCCTTACTGATGATTCTACCTGGGTTAAGTCCCTCCTCTTTGATGATTCTAGCTTGTATCAAGTTGACATAAAATTGGCCAGAACAACCCCAAAGGTAAATAATCGGCCATAAGCATCTCCATTGTATCTCCTTCAAGTAATGAGCAACACTGTCTTTTTCCCTTGCTGCGGGCACTAAAGTATCTTCAGAAGGAGTAGATAGAAATCAGAGAACCTACAATTAGCCTTGTACTCCCACCATAAACTAGGTGTTTGGTTTTTTTGTTGTTGTTGTTGTTTTCATCATTCCCTACTTTTTTCTAAAGCTCAGAGTAAGGGAAATAAAATCCAGAGGGAAAAAAATGTGGGCTCCTTGCCCTCCACCTCACCATGTGTGGTTTGTGGATGTCTCCCTATTGCTACAGGAAGGTATCTGAGAACAGCATTAGGAAGAGCCTCAGTCTCTTTCTGTGGTGTGGTCTGGGAAGTCCAAGTCCCAGAATCTAGTGTGCGCTCTCTTCAGTGTAAGCAGGAGAGAAGGCAAAAGTGCAAAGCCACTCCAATAGCCCTTATCATCCATCCACTCGGCAGGAGTACCTCCCTAAGCAAGGGCCCTACCCCCAACACTGGCATGCTGGGAATCAGGTTTCCTGTGCATGAAATTGGTGAATTCATCCCAGACCATAGCGGTGAGTGGAGAATAACAACCAATGCCAGCTGCTCCTTCTCCTTGTTTATCCACCATATTTACGAACAAATTGCTTCTGCTCACTTGCCTACACATGCATGAACACAGACAAACACACACATACATACTAAATGCTACAAGAGATATTATAAAAACACAGAGCATGATCTCTGCCCTCTGGCTGTACTCCACAGGGTCTTATTAGAAGTTCCCTAGGAGCGTATTTCCCAGCGTTTCTCGCAGGAACAATCACCGCGTCTGCCTCTAGCCAGTTATGTGAGCAGACATAGCAATGCTAAAAGCGAATGGATGCCTCCACCTTGTGGCTGTGTCCTTCCCAGACACGTGCTGGAGAAGCATTGCTCTTGCAGGTTTGCCTCTCGTGAGCCTAACCTAAGAAGATTGTGTTGGTTTCACTTGTATAACTTTCTGTACCTTCTTAAAATCATAAGTATTAGAAATGTTTGAGGCCTTGATTTCACAGAAGTCAACTTTAGTTTTGCCCAAAGTCAAGTATGTATGTATTTATTTAAGAACTAATCATGAAGCCCTCATCTCATGCCATACACTTTTATCAGCAGTGTCTTAGGCGCAGGCTGCCTCAAGGCACTCTGCCCTCATGGCCTCCTCTCTGTCTGCCACACACTGTCACCTCTCTTCAGTGTCTCCCTCTTCCACCAGTGGGAACAGGACTAATGTTTGCCCCTTCTTGTTAGTAGATTTTACTCTTTGTTATTTTTAAGCAATACAACACTACTACCAGGAGCTACAAAGATATAATTCCACTCTCCAAGAGTTTACAATTTAGCAGGTTGAGAGGTAGAAGGAATAAAACACACATATCAACACCGAAGAAAGGTTTCAGTGCCCTGAGAGCTATAAGAGAGGCAAGCTACAGTGTAGTGGGACCAGAGAGAAAGGAGGAGGAATTGTCCCTGCAATAGCCAGTGATGGCTTCATGGAGAATCTGATTAGAACCATGAAGAGTGGCCATGATTAAAAGATGAGGTTAGAAGATCAGGAAAATTAATAAGAATGATATGGTTCACTGAAGATAGTAGCCAAACAAAACAAGACAAGCAAAACAATAACAACAACAAAAAGGTCAAGTAGGAAAGTCAGGAAGGATAAGAAACGGACCACTGAACGCAGGATCTGGCGTGGGAATAAGCTATGTCAGGGGCTTCAAGGGTCACAGGAGCCTTGTAGCCCCAAGTCTGTTCAAGGAACATGAGGATGAGTGCGGGTGTTTGAAGAGGAGAAACACAAAACCAGAAGTGGGCTGCATAACATGACGGTGCCTTCTTGGAAGCAGTCCAAACATTGACCATGTGGGCGGGAAGAAGGGAGGGGCAGTAAGTGCGGAGTGGAGGTAGCGGGAAAGAAAAGCTACTACAGAGGATTCAGAAAGTGGAGTGCACAGAGACGGCAAATGGCTGGACGCAAGGGGAGCGCTGAGGTCTTGGGCAGTTTCAAAAGGGATAGCTAATTACATCGCAAGCTTCCTAACAACCACCTTTCCAACGCGAGTTGGGAGTAGACACCACCTGACTTTGATGTCTTGCCCTTGGATTATTTCTTCAGCCTCTCATCTGTCTCACCACTTGTCATATTCATTCAATGTCTATCCCCACCCACACTGCACCCCAACGTCGGTTCTTCCTATAATCCTCCTTCTCATTCGATTCTCTTCCTTTTCTTCCCTGCACTATGCTGTCACCCAGGGGTGATGGCTATGTCTGGATCACCCAAATTCTCTTGGCTTCCAGTATGTGTTAGATCTTGCCACTGAGAAATACCAGCAGAAAGGGACTGTGTACATTAGTTTTTGTATTTGTGCTATAGTAAATGACCACAACTTTAGTGGCTGAAAACAATGCAAACTTGCTATCTCACAATCCTAGAGGTCAAAAGTCCAATTTGTTTCCCTGCGTTAAAAGGGAGATGTCAAGTTGGTAGCACTGAATTCTTCAACAGACTTTTGGGGAAAATGTTGCCTTTGCCAGTGTCCTGGGCCACCTGCTTGCCTTGGCGCCTAGCCCATTCCTCCATCCTCAGACCCACCAGTTTAGCAGTTTAGCATCTTCTGTCCTCTCTGACCTCTGCTTCTATCCTTTCGTCTTTCTTAGATTTTGACCCTTGAGACTTCATCGAACCTACCAGGATATTCCAGAACAACCCATCTCATGATCCTTAAGGTTGAGCTAGAGGTAAAGCTCAGCTAGCTCAGTGGTAGAGTTCTTTTCTGATGTGTGTATGTGAAGCATTAAGTCCAGTCCCTGATACAGAAAAAAAAAAAAAAAATGGGGTCTGGAATGCCACTCAGTAGTAGAGCACAGGCCTCATATTTTAACCCTAACTATAGATATACAGGAGAGAGAGAGAGAGAGAGAGAGAGAGAGAGAGAGAGAGAGAGAGAGAGAGAGATGATAGATGATAGATGCCATCCCAGGTCTGCTTTTCCCCTTGGGGTATGCAGACACACCTGTACACAGGGCTGGACTGGGTTAGGAAGCTTAGCTGGAGCCATGTGGGTTAAGCAGGATCTCAGTCAGCATGAGTGCAGGAGAAACAGCCTTCTCCAGAGACAGTTTTCAGTGAAACAGCTCTCTTTATAGGGGAAGAACAAGGGCTATATAAGCCTTGCAGGGTGGGTAGAGGTTTTGTGGTGAGTGTACGTCATTGGCTAGGGCTGAGGTGCTGGGAATGCTTCATTTGCATGAAGAGGAATTCCAAGTGCCTGCTGGCATGTCCTTGGAAAGAAAGAGGAAGTTTAACCTGAAACCTGGCCACCAGGCTATGTGACTACCTCAGAATGGCGGAGGGAGGGGGGGTCTCAAGGCTATGTGCGCTGGAACCTGCAGGCCCGAGCAGGGAGGAAGCAGTCCTACTCCTGCCAGTCTCGGGATGAGATTTTGGGAGTTTGAGCACATCTTGACCTACTCTTGCTCCAGACTGGCTCCAATGGTCACACAGCTTTCCAGCCTCGAAGATAGATGATTGATAGATAGATAGATAGATAGATAGATGGATAGATAGATAGATAGATAGATAGATAGATAGATAGATAGATGAAATACATATTTCATATATATATTGCAGTGTTCTCCCAGGTAAATTAACTTGTTCACAGCTTTCAGGAATTCAGACGTGGAGCTCCTGGGTCACGGGAGGTGACGTGATTGTATTCTCTTGACACAGGCAGCAGGCTGTAGTTCTCTCCCTGCTGCTCCTCCATGCGGTTGAGCTCTGAGGCCAGCAGAACTTTTTCTCTCTGCAGCTCCAACTCCAGGCAGGCAGCCTCTCTCTCTCATGATTCTCTCTCTTGATCCCAGAAACTTCTTTTTCCTTCCTGTGGTCTCTCGGGCTAGAGGTGGTAACACTACTTATACACTGATGCCTCCACGGCCCTTTTTCTTTTCTACCCATCCTGGGTTCTAAAATAATCCCGTCATTAACATAGAATCAAATGAAACATCTGAAAAAAAAAATCCCTTCCCACAACCATCCCTGTGTCTGTCTCAGTATTGTAGCTGCCTCCTCTACATGGCTATCCATCTTGATATACTGTTTGCATTCTAACCTACCTAGGTATCACGTCAGGCCTAGAACTAGTACAGTCACAAAGATCCCATATGTAAACGCAATGAAAAACATGGCTTAGCTTCAGCAAAACAGGAATCATTATCAGGTACCAAAGGAGCAGACCCTGCTCACAGCCCAACTGATGATCACTTCTGGAAAATAAGAATATCTGATTAGGCAAGCATGCAGAATGATATTCTCCTTTGCTCTCAGCCGCACGCAGGGAAGGAAAATGATAGCCTCCACGCAGTTCACAGTCAAAGTTTCCTCTGTGATTTTCCTTTTGTTTGTTTTTTTCAATCAACGAGACAGACTGGCTTCATGACTAACATAAGTGATTTCTGAGCAACAGTAGAAGTTGCTGGTCGGGCTGCCGATGAGAGCCTTCCATTCCTGCTCAGGCAGACGATTTTAAGATAATACCCAGTCTCTTCATGCCTGAACAGTTAAACGAGCATCTGAAAATGCAATGGGGCTGCTCGGGGTTTTTTTTTTCCTCTCCTTTGTAGAAACTATTTCCGCTTCAACAAGCTTGCCTTTAGACTCTCTGTCTTTGTGTTCACGTCTATTGCCACGCTCAGTTTCTAAATCACCTGCCAAGCACTCATTGAGGTTCTCTCCCGAAAGATTTCATCTAAAAATCATAAAATCAGAATAGCATTTCTCTCCTATAAGAATTCCTGTGTGGCACTACTTAACCCAAGAACAGCCCACCTCTCTGCAATATTTCCACAGGGGCAGGCTGGGCCCCATTTCCTACTTGACACTTTCTCCATCAGCTGCTTTCCTCCTCAGCTCATTTGCAAAGTTTACTGCTTTGTTCCTTTCTCTTCTACTGTGGTGGTGAGGAGGAAGAGAAGGAAGAGGAGGAGGAAAATGATTATAACAATTAGCAACAGATTGTATTTATAGGTTATAAGGTAAGTATGTATGCTGTGTGATATTTAATCTGGGTCAGAGCAGGTGACATACACTGTGAATCTGAGGTAAATTCACATTATAAACCTTAATTAAGTTCAATTTAAGTAAAAGGGAGCATAGAATCAAATGAAATATCTGAAATAAAAAAATCCCTTCCTTCAACCATTCATGTATCTATCTGTTAAACAAATATATATGGACATTTCCCTGTGGCTGGGACCATGCTGTTGGAAAGCTTATAATATTATACAGAAAAAAGGAAATTCTTCTTTAAAAGAAAATGGCCAGGAAAAGTACACAGCCAAGCTTGGTGGGATCCCAGAAACACCTCCTGGATGATTTGACAGCTGAGGTTGGTCTTGACAGACAGTAAGATGAAGCTGTTTAAAATGAAAGGGGAAAGCAGCCAGGCAGACCAATGAAACCACATCTACAGATGGACAGAAAAGAAGGCGGCTTTCAGATCCTTGGAGTGTCAGGAAGAGATGAGCCAGAAGAGAGAACTTCAGAAGTAGGGCATCAGCCACAAGTAAGAGTTTTGGAAGAGTAAGAGGAGTTATAAACAGCCTAATAAAGCTTTCTGTGTACAAGACTGGAGTCAGGAATATTTGCCAGGGGAAAATGGCAGCTTTGATGACAAAGATGGAGTTGTCATTTAAAGGTTGACTGCTTCTACAATCGGGATGCTGAATTTTCTTTAAATCTCACTATTTTTCCATGTTTAAATTTAGAGGCTCTTAAAAAGCTGAATGAGAAATGGAAGCTTTTGAGCAGAGAGCACTCCCTGACTGGCTGCCAAGCGCACACTGTTAATTAGAACACACAGCCCCATCAACACTCAGCTGCAGAGGAGTGCACTCAAGTCAAAGACTGGAGTTTTTTTGCACCGTGGCGACATCTTTTTAAAGGGTAAACCTCAAATAACAAAGGCACAGAAGATGGTTCACCACGCACAGCTCATGTGGGCCCTCAGCATTATGCAGTGGCCTGTAACTTCTTAGGCCCACTGTGATCCCCGGGCCCTTCTTAGCTGGTAGGCATTCAGCCTTGATCAAGAATTGTGCACACGTGAGGTCATTTCACGTTTCTATTGGGATACATTCTCTTGAGAGATATTGGGAAGTTTCCCATTTAAATGCTTACTGTATCTAGGGCATAATTAAAGAGAGAAAGAATCTCAAATTTCAACATTTAAATCAATCAAGACAAATAAAATTCATTGTTGACCATTCTCAAACACTGATTTCCAATTCCAGTTGGGCTCGAAGTTTTTTTTTTTTTTTTCCCTCGGAAAAGCCTGTTGACTTGATGGGCTCCTGCCCTCCGTGTAACAAGAACCATGTGATGCAGAGCTGGCACCTATCTAATTCAATTACAGCCTAATGTGAAGAATGAGATGCTTAACAAAAACACTTGGTGCAACTCCTCAGGGAATACGTTCACCGTAAATGGCCCCTAAGTAGCATCTAACAGGGCTAGAGATATACTCAGAGGTAAGTGCTTGCCCTTGTATGCATGAGGCCTCGGGCTCTGCTTCTAGCATGTTAGAATAGTAAGAAGAAGAATGATAACAGTAATAGAAAGTCTAGCAAATGTTAATTGTGAAAACCACCATCAAATATAAAAGGTCACTGGAGAGATGGCTAGCTGAGAGCACTGCCCGCTCCTGAGGTGGACCCAGTCTCGGTTTCCAGAGCCCACCTGTTGGCTGGCAACCACCAGAATTTGCTAGAGTTACTAGAATTTCAGGGACTTGCGTGCCCTATTCTGGCCACCACAGACATCAAGTATGCACATAGTATATGGACAAACAGGCAGGCAGGTAGGCAAAACACTAATACACATAAAAATAAATAATGATTTTTTTCATAAATTAAAAAAACATATAAAAGTCACTGTCAACTAGCGGGTCACCCTGTCTCTTGCTCCAGAGGGTAACTTGCAGTCACCAGCACCTTTCTATATTGGTACTAAAAGTGGTACCTGGAGCAATGAAGATCCTAATTCTTATTTTTCCCCCCTAGCATTTTATGATGTCATTCAAGTCAGCTTCTCTCCCTCCTCCTCCCAGTCTCTGAGATTTGTTTCTAACTCGCCCTAAGAATTTGTTTGACTCCCCATAATGGAGCTGTCAGCTGGCTTCCTACAAATACTATAGAAATTGTTACAGTTTGGCAGGAGTAGCTAAAGGCAGTATTTCCAGAAAACCTGAGGCATATGCTGAGGTCCCCAACGCTATTCTTTGTATCATGGGAATGAATACATTGCTGTAACTGAAAATCAGACCAAGCGTGCATCGCCTCAAGCCCGATGAGCTGAGGACCTGCCTGTCATGGAGGTGTAGCAGGTACAAATGACGGAGTCAGTGGAAAAAAAAAAAACAAAACAACAGCATGTAAGTGATCTGGATAGAGACATTGATACTGGACCTGAGAAAATGAGCCACCATTTCTCACACTGGACTATAATCTGGATTCGTGTTGCTCATGACAACCATGCAAATAAATTCGTGTTGTTCAGTAGTCAGACAAGGGCTGTGAACTAATGGCCATCTGATACCAGCTGGGCAAGGCGGTGCAGGCCTTGACTCTCAGCATCCTCAGAGGCCGGGACAGACAGATCTTTAGGAATTTGAGGCTAGCCTGGTCTACAAAGCAAGTACCACACCGGCCAGGGCTACAGAGTGAGACTTTGCCTCAAAAACTAAGTAAGTAGACAGACAGACAGACAGACAGACAGACAGACAGACAGACAGACAGATAGATAGATAGATAGATAGATAGATAGATAGATAGATAGATAGATAGATAGATAGAACCTGCTCAGCATGGTTATGCAGAAGGCCATGAAGAAGCTGAAATGAGCCCTATACTTAATGTATTTCTTATAAAGATTCTGTTGAGCCTAGCCACATACTTTCTATACAGCCTGGCTATATGCCTGAATCCAGAGCTGGGTGTGGTTATGCATGCCTGTAATCCCAGCACTTGGAGGACTGAAGCACTCTCTTGGGAGGATGAAGAGTTGGGGAACAGCCTAAATAACAGAGTGAGAGAGAAGAATATTTCAAAACCAAAAATGTGTATGTGTGTATGTGCATGGCCACAGACAGTACAGAACTGTAAGTTTTAACACCTGAATTATTAATCACTTAAGTTCTGAAAACTAACCTTTACCTGCCTTGACATCCTAGTAGGAAGAGGAAAAAGAATTTAATCTACGCAGCCTCAAGCAAATGTAAGGATTTAGTAGGAATAACTTTTTGAAAGAAAACTCCACCATGATGTAGGATCTGGAGGTGATGGAGGAAATATGGGACTTGGTGCATCTCAGCCTGCCTTGTCCCAAGACACCTTGTTTAAGGTTGTTAGCTGCCCCGAAGGGAACCACAGATAAGAATATTTTTAAATCCCTTGGTTAATTTTCTAAATTTAATATTTCTTGAATTGCACAAAGCTACAGGCCATGCATGTGTCCTGAATTACCTTTGCCTGGATTAAGCCATTTTCTTTCCATCTCCCTCTCCATCCCTGCATTCTCCATCCCTGCATCCTCCATCCCTGTATCCTCCATCCCTCCATCCTCCATCCATCTATCCATCTTTTCTTCTCTCCATCCCTCCATTCCTCCTTCCCTCCATCTCTCCATCCCTCCTTCCCTCCATCCCTGCCTTTTCCCTTTCTCTGCCTCTCTTCCCCACCTCCTGAATTCTGGGTTACAGTATTTTAAAAATTCTCTAAGGACATGTGGAAATGTTTTAAGTTTTATTTTAGCCAAGTATCTCTATTGAAGACAGCTCTACAGTGGGAAGAAAATAGAAAAAGAACACAGACACTGTGGGCCATTTTCTTCATCCTGAAAGACTGTGGGTTTCACATTAATTCCTCATCTCATGAAATAGGAAAATGATGCTTTGGGAGCACACACTAGCAGCCAGAGTGAAGTTAGACGAGATGAGAAAGTAATGAGACCTCCCACCAGCAAGTCGTATTTCTATACAGATATAAGTCACCTTTTCTATTCAGGTATAGAGGACGAAAATGAAGAAATTCACATCCCTCATTTACATAGAGAGTTCCAGTTAAAATGATTACACATAAAACTGAATTCAACCTTTATGTAATTCCTACTGGCACAGGAAAAGACAGGAATCTTGATACCAGGGCTGGACTGATTCTTACTATTGGCTCAGCTCCATATGACCTGGTCCACTTTGCGAGGTACCCTGACCACACATATAACCTTAAACAGAAATGATTCCATTCTAATACTAAATACTTTCACCCCTAAGGAATTGTTCCCCTAAACTTAGTACACCTTGAGTATTCTCAGACTCTTATTGTTCCCAATAAAGAAGGAAATCAGGGTCTGGAAAGAAATCTCAGTACAGTAGTATGCTTACTGCACAAACATGAGGCCCAATTTCAGGTTCCCAACCCCAGCAGTAAAAGTTCAGGCACAGCAGGATATACCTGTAATCCCAGGGCTAAAGAGGGAGAAAGAATCAAGAAGATTCTAGTAGGCTCCTGGCCAGCCAGGGTAGCCAAATTGATGAACTCCAAGTTCAGTGAGAGACTCTTTTTTTTTTAAAATAAGACAGGGAGCAATTGAGGAAGACCCCTACATGGAAAGACATACATATAAACCACATACCACACCAACACACACACACACACGGAGGGGGAGGGGTCAGCAGGCTATCCCTCACAAACCCCTCTGGAACAAGGAGAAATGGAAGAGATTGAAAGCTACTTAGACGGAACCTTGATTGGACCCTACACACAACACTGGGATTATGAGCTCTGTTTCGAAAACAGATTCTGGAGTCGGTGTCCCTCTCTCTGCTCCTTTCCTAATTAACGGATGCAAGTACCACAATATTCAAGATACAGTGAATATTGTCATCTTCACACACTTTCTTCTTTGACCATATTGCAAATAGAAACTGTAGTCCCCGTATCACCAGGGGACTCTCTGGCACATAATAAGTGTTCATTAAAAACTGCCTACTGACGAAGACACTCCAGAGTCTCGGAGAGAAGACAGTTATGACCCTCTAGCAGTTGGGGAGCCATAACTAACAAACAGACTAGAAACCTCTGCGTGAGAAGACTGGCAGGCTTGTGGAAGGCACCCAAGAAGAGAGGATGTTTGGGCTGGGCTTGAGACATGCAGGCCTGTGAGAAAGAGAAGGCAAGGAGAACCTTGATGCTCCGATCGGCATAAGGTTCCTACCCTAGGAAGAATGACTGTGCTGAGAACTGGAGCAGAGAGGGGTAGGAGAACATTGTACTCATCCAGGTACAGGCCAGAGTTGGGCTGGCACAAAACTGGATGTGTAAGAGAGTGGGAACCGTTGCAGAGAAGCTGGATTTTAAGAGGGAGTCTGGGAGCTGTGGAGATGGCTCAGCAGTTAAGAGCACTTACTGCTCTTGCAGAGGACCATACTTCATTACCCAGTACCCATGCCAGGCGAGCACAATCACCTGTATCTCCAGTCATAGCGGACCCAACGCTCTCGTCCGGCTTCCACAGATACCACACGCACGGCACGCACACACACTGAAATAAAATGAAATCATAATAAACTTTGATTTTCAAGGAGTCCAGCATGATCCCACACTTCCGGCTTGCATGAATGGTAACCCCTGTAAGTGGCGACAAGATAGAAGCACAGCTCCCCCCACACACTTGGCTGACAAAACCATATTATAATTCATCATCGAAGGAAGGCACGACAGGAACCTGGAGTCAGGATGCAGAGGCCATGGAGAGCTGCTGCTTACTGGTTTGCTCTTGTTGGCCTGCTCAGCCTGCTTTCTTATAGAATCCAGGACCACCAGCCCTGGGGTAGCACCACCCACCATGGGCTGGGCCCTCCTTTCAGATGACCCCAGCTTTAAGTTGACATAACACTAGCCAGCACAGAAACATTACATTTTGGTTGAGTGCTGTCTTCTGAGTTATCCCTTGAAATATGGATGCCACAAAGATGCCACCAACCTCTTCCATTGCCCCATACCTATGCCTCTGAAGGCCACCAAGCACGTGAAGGGAAATTCTTACTGCCATTATATTGGAAGGGGTACAGGCAGCTTGAAGAATCCTCTTTAGAGAGACACGTCACTTCCTTGCTAAGTGTGTTGAGGGTTTTTACTGCAATACCCTTTTGCCATTGCGACAACCACTGCTTACTCCTCTGCCTGGTCCACCCACGTGACTGTAGATCTTTCTCATTTCTCTGCACTCTGTACAGATTAATTAGGATGAGCTCTTCTTTGTTTGAGAAACCATCTATAATGGAAGGTGGTGGCGCACGCACGCCTTTAATCCCAGCACTTGGGGGGCAGAGGCAGGCAGATCTCTGAGTTCAAGACCAGCCTGGGCTGTAGGGCAAGTTCTAGGATAGGCAGGGATACACAGAGAAACCCTGTTTCAAAAAACCAAGAAAGAGAGACAAACAGAAACAGACAGAAAGAAAGAAAGAAAGAAAGAAAGAAAGAAAGAAAGAAAGAAAGAAAGAAAGAAAAAGAGAGATAGAGATCTATAATAAATTTTTGCAAAGCAATTCATTGTGTTTTCCCTGGCTAATTTGTCTTAAGTACTTTGCTCTGAAATTCAATATATTTTCTTTCAAAGGCCCCTGATAATAATGGCCCTCTGGGAGTTAAGTTACCTGATATGTGTGTGGTTGAAGCTAAATGGGAAGTGCTTATAGAGTACACACATTTTTTTTTGACAATTCCAGAGGGAATGATGCTTCACCAAAGAGCTTCCATCATCGACCAGGTGTGAGTGTGACAGGGATTTCACAAGGGCATTAGTCATGTATGGAGAAGAGAGGATCTCATTTTTAATTCAAGGGACAGCGACAGAGAACTCACCATCAAGCCAGAATACCAACTAACCGCGGCTTACCAGAAAGGCAATATTGCAATAGCACCCAGGGGAATTTAAATGATGCACAACAAAAATTCCCAGAGAAGCACAAAAACTTAATCTTTCTTTCCAATGTGCTAAACAGACGTAGCACGAAGCCAAAAGCTGACAATGTGATCAATGAAAAAGCCTTAGAATATTTACTTCTTGATTCAAACAAAGCTGCCAAGATGTTTTGAATTGTAATATCGGATCTGTTTTCCAATTTTTTTTTAATGCCCAGTATTTTAGCTTAGGCCTCTGCCACCCCAGATAGTTATGAACCACGCGTTCAAGTTACTCAGAATCAGGGCTGCGTAGCCAGGAACAATCCTCCTCTAAAAGGCAGGCAAACAGCTCAGGTGCTCTTTGGAAACAGGATGATATTTGAATAGTTGGAAATGCAAACCATCTTCTTCGCCTGACTTCATTTTTCTTTAATTGGCAGGTAGGAGACCAAATCATTGAAATCAATGGGGAAAGCACAAGGGACATGACACACGCCAGAGCAATAGAACTCATCAAATCTGGAGGAAGAAGAGTGAGGCTGCTGCTGAAGCGAGGCACGGGGCAAGTCCCAGAGTACGGTGCGTTTCGCATTTTTCTTTACCTGTGTTCTGCCTTTTCTGTGTGTTGCAAATATGCAGGCTTTTATGTGCATATGTAAAACTGCACCCGTGCTCTATTGCTACCAGAACAGGTATTTGCTATTGGTAGATGGCTGAGCACACATGTCGACTTAAGCCCAGGATGTGTGCGAACCCTCTCTTTAGCTCTCAAAACTGGGAAATGTTTGAAGTAGCAAACGTGTGAGTTTCCAGGGCATCTCTGAGTGTGCAGGGAGAGCCAACACCACTGATATGTGGGAACCTTTATAATCCGACTGATAGTGTTCTGTTCATTTGAGTCTGCAGTAATTTGCCAGTTTCTCTCTAAAGCCACACGGGCTTTAGACAGTCCTATAGGATTACTAAATTGGGCCACGGGATGAGCCTGAGCCAATCTTCAGGGTGTGGAATTTTAAAATGCTAACTGCAGCTCATCCCATGGCTGCATTTCCCTGGCATTTAGAGATTATTCAAAGAAAAATCCATTCCTATGCTGTGTTTTGTATGCTTTTAAGGAAGGTTTTTTTCTTTTTCTTTTTTTTTTTTTTTTTTCCTATAAAACAAAGCATTTTCTTTCTTGGAGATGCGCTTAAAGTTTCAGAGACTTAGTTTCTTATCGTCTTGGCAGAAGCACTGAAGGGTTTGTGGCACTGGTGCAGTAGCTGAGAGCCACATGCTGAGCTACAGGCAGAGGGAGAGCTTGGGTTGAGAAAGGCCTTAGAGCGCATTTAAGTCATAGTCTGCCTTCATGAGTCTTTAGAGTTGTTATTTCCCAGTGGCCTGCATCATGGACAGTATAAACAATGTAGCCAATACAGATGAGGCTTGCATGAAAGCCTTAAAACCCAAGCTAGTCTTTAAATGTATTTTCAGAGCCAGGGATGTGATTCAGTGTGACACACACCAGCCCTGGGCTCTATCCATAGCACCTTAAGAAACACACTAGAAACATTTTCCAGGGAGCATCCGAGACAGACAGCAGTGAAGAACCACACAGAACGCTATTCTGAGTACCAACAGGAGCTAACTGCAGGCCTCAGTGGCAACTTCCCGTCTGTCAGCTATATAAAGTGATTCACCTTCACCGCCACCCCATTTCTTACCCAGAGGAGTAGAGGAATTTTAATCCTGCAACATGGCTGCTCTTGTAAGGCATCACAACCAAAGACCTTGTAAATCTATGTAATCAGCCGGAGTGCAGACACACTCTTGGATTAAGGTATGATCTGGCTGGAATACAGACACTCCCTTAGCACACACCTTTAATCCCAAACAATGAAGGTAAACTTAGTTTACAGAAGGTAATGTCTACCTTAAGGGCAGACAAGGTGATGAATCAGAGAAAGGTTTGACAGAATGAGTCAGAGAGAAGATACACACAACTCCCAAGAGAACAGGCAGGAAAGACAGACTACTTAAGAGCAGTACATGAAGAGAGGAGAGTTTTTGTTTTTGGTTTTGGTTTGTTTGTTTTTGTTTTTACCAAGAGGTGATTGCCAGGACAGTTTTGCAAAGACAGGTTGCAAAGAACACAAAATGAACCAGAGAATGAGAAGGAGCCAGAAAATTAAAACGTATTGCCAGAACTAGTTTGAGGCCAGGCAGAGCAATTCAGTCAAAATCCAAGAGAATCCCCAAAATCAGTCAGCTTGGAGAGAAGTTTGGGCCAGAACGGCTGAGTTGAGCCAGCAAGAGTTCAGAAAGCACAAGAAAAGCTTGGGACTAGCTCTCATCTCCTCCCCTCATCTGAGGAAATAAACATTTACAAGATGCATTTCTTACATGTCTCTTTCCCTCTCGGATACAGCTTTTAGTACATACTATACAAACAATGACTACTACCTCCTTGTTGCTAGGGCAGATCAGTACCCTGAACTCCGCTGAAATCTCAAAATTCAAAGGCCCTCAGAGACACCCCTGCATAAAGAGCTAGCAGGCCCTCATGGGAGTTAGAAAGAAAACACCCAGGAGCTCCGTGTTCCCACCCACCACACTTGGATACAATAAACTGTTTTTAAGTATTGATATCGGTAATAAGCCGACCTTAATCCCTTTGTGAAGAATCTGAACTCCTAGAATAGAATAACTTTGTGTATCCTAGAGCACCAGCTGATGCAACAATGCCGAAGCGCCCTGTGAAATTCTATCCCTTCTAAAAATACGCCTCATTTTAAAGGTGTGTTTCACTCCATGGCAAGACTTGACTATCACCTAGAGAGGAATTTCAAAGTTACTACCATTTTTAACACTCTTAACAAGTCAATCTTTACAAAGTTATTCCGGCCTTGCTTCGCTGTCCTCAGCTTCTTGCTCTTTTCAGAATCACTGTTTTGTTCATACTTTCAGCATCCACCATACCAGCTGCTTAGCTACAGTGAGAAGTTAAAAGAACCCTGCTTTGTTCTCATGCTTTATACCTTAATTGTACTTGAGGGAAACATAAACACAGCCTTGGAACAAGACAAATACCCAACACCCTGTCAACATTATTTCATTCTTAACACCATCCGAAAATAGCTGCTTCGGTTAGTCTCAAGTTAACCAACCCAGGGCCTCTTTTAAATATCTGGGCACACTTCTAAGGGTCTCTATGTTGATATTACATACAGCTATTGTAGTATTACATCTTTTGCTTTGAATGCATTTTTTTAAAGTAAACATCCAGTTCCACATGCCAATGGTCTTGGCACTCACTCTCTGTCTTTGTAAGATGTGGACTTTGTAAAATTAGTTTAGAGATGATGAAACAAAAGAGAAGAATGGAGTGAGGTGGGCCCGTTAGGGGAGTAGAAGAACACATAAACTGAGCAGAGCCAAGCCCTTCAGAAATGTGGAAGCCAAACAATGAACAATGACACATGAGGAGTGAAGAAGACGGAGGATCAGCTCTATGTCTTGGATGATAAATGCCATCAAACGGTTTTTCTGGGAATTTCATAACAACTAATGGCAGGGCTCAAAGGTTCCCTGGGTGATTTCTTCATCCAGAGATTTGCTAGGAGAGCTCCTGGGACATGGACTCGAGCTACACAGATACATAACAGCACCAGGTGGGACAGAGGTTCAGGCAGTTTCCGGAGGCATCAACATACAGACGTCCTCCTATGCTCACACTTGGTCTCCTACCCAGTTTGTACTTTGCCCCAGACAACAAAAATATAGCAGTGAAATATAGCAGGCAATCTATTAGCAGCTCAGTGCACATCATTCTCACTGGGCCCAGTCATGCAGACACCCCCTGCCTAGCCCATCCCCAAGTTCCAGACCCCTGGAAGGAGAGCAGATGTGGAGTACGATCACATCATTTGTATCAGCCATTTAAGGGAAATGAGGACAATTCAGGACAAAGCTCGGATTATTCGAGTAGCAGATGATCTGCAGCCACGTTCCCAGCACACAGCCGCCCTCATGAGCCAGTGTTTCCAAGCAGTGTGGTCCCCGTGTCTACGCTGCTCAGCATCAGGAGCGGACCCGGCCTTCGTGGCTGTGTACATGACCCCAATTTACACAGTGTCCACAGCCAAGGAACAGTCCCTCCAGCACCAGTATGGAATAGACTGCATAAGGAAATTGATTTGTTGCTGCTGTTCAAGATAAACCAGAATTCATTTTAATAAAATGTTCCTGAGAACAAGGTAGCAGCAACAAGTAACAACACAGGAAAATACTCGAGTTTATCAAGAGATGGAATGAGGAACGCCATCCTGTCTATCCAGCAAGGGCCCAATCACAGGAAAATGAAGTTTTTCTTGGCAAGTATTAATTTAAGCCTGTGTGCTTCTTTTGTTTGCCTTTCAAGATCCTAAACTTGGCACACTCCTTAAGAGACCGTTGAAAGGAGTTATCAGGGTCCAAAGGAGGCATACTTAACCTCTCGAGGCCCCTAGGGGCTTAAGCCGGCCTAGGAAAGAACCCACTAGAGAAGTGTGCGGGCTGGGCTTTCAGTCAGCCCCATGCTCCTTCAGCTGCTTACAGAACAGCTTTGAAAATGGACCTCTTATCTGGACCTGGGGGTCTGTCAAAGAAGAGCTGATCTCAGTCCAGAGACATGGGGAACTGGAGCTCTGTGCTCCTAGGGTGATCTGTGACAGAGAGATAAATGCAGGTACAATTGAAAGGGGGGGAGGGGAATAAATAAAGAAAATAAAAATAAAAATAAAAAAACATCAAGAGCGATCCTTCAGATCATTGATTAACCGAAATCGGCGTGACTCTAAGTGAGCTGGGGAAGGAAATAAGCACCCTGCAAAGAAGCCAGCCATAATTGCCGGAAGACTGATGGCCAGGTGACACACTAACCATATCAGAGGCATCAGTCACCAAGGGCGGCTGCGGAGGGAGCCGGAAAATGATAAGGGCTTTGAAGGAGAAGTTGCTTTTAACCGTCAAGTCCTCGAAAAGAGAAACTCAACTCAGGAGACTCAAGGCACTTCAAGCGGAGTCCTCAGGATGAGAATTTGTTGATTATAAACTGAGTGGAAAGTGTGAATGCCTCATCCCTTGACGTGCCTCTCAGCCACTGGCAGGAATAAAGACCCTTCCCTCCACCCTCTAAGAGCAGCGCCCCGGCACCCACGGCGGGTACTCGGCAGCACAGGGTAGCCGCTGTTCAAATGAAACCTAAAGAGGTTAGGAAGGGGATTAGGCATCCTGGCTGTAAAACTGCCCATGAATAAATTATACAAATTAGCTCCCTGCCAGGAAGTACAGGTGTCCTTCATCAACATTCAAAGCCTGGTGTGCACAGTGAACTCACACCCGAGTTGTAAGCCAAACCACCCAGCCAGAGCCTGGGTACGTGTAAGTGTACATGTGGGGGGGGGAGCGGGGGGAAGAGTATTTCACACCAAAGTGGAGCATTTCCCTTGTGTATATTTGTTGTTAAAAATGAAGCCAACGATTTACAGTCCTGGCCGGCGCTATGCCCTGCTCACTCTCCCAGGGAACGAGAGGGCAGCTCTTTATGTACAGGACCCTGAGGTGTGCCCAGAGGCTGGTGGGAGGAGGCAGTGATCAGGAGGAGACAGTGAAGGAGCAAAAGGATGAAGGAGAATCCTCCTTTGTGGGTAGCCCTGCAGCAGCAGCACCAGAAGGCCACATGAAGGGGAAAACACAGCCAATTATCTGAATTACACTTCTAGCCACACTTTCAAAGTCCATTGTATATTTAAAAGGTTTTGACTCTATTAGAGGCACTTGATAAATGAAATTGATGTGTTTAATAAGTGTAGTGAAACTATTCAAAAGAGAGAAAGAGAGAAGAGAATCTGCTTGAGTCCGTAGCTGCCCCTGAAGAAATGAATGGACCAAGTAGTTGTTAAGTCTCCCTCTAAAGCCGAGCACAGTGGCACACGCCTTTAATCCCGGCACTCTGGGAGGCAGAGGCAGACAGATATCTGTGAGTTCCAGGCCAGCCTGGTCTACAAAGCGAGTCCAGGACAGCCAAGGTTACACAGAGAAACCCTGTCTCGAAAAATTAAGAAAGAAAAAAAAGTCTCCCTCTAACCAATAGTCAAACCAGAAGATCCTGCTGGGCAGGTCTTTAGTTGGTCTTTAGTTGGATGATCATTTGCTTACTCTCTTCAGTGATAATATTCTGACAAAGATTATAAGCATACGTTCATATGTGTATTTAGAGTTTTTTGCCCAGTAAATCCTTTCACTCCGTAACCCAAGATAAACTCCGGGAAATACATCTTCAGCAAATACTGCATGTGAGACAGATCCTGGATAATGTCATTGACTGACATTTCCCTCATAGCTCCTTGACTAAATCAAGATTTGCTGAGCACCTACCCTGTGCACGGCACTTTGTAGGCACTGAAGGTGGGAGACAGGGCTGCCCTCGGAGAGCTGACAGTCGAAGAGTGAGGACACATGGAAAGGCTGTTTCTAATGGAGTGGCAGCTGGAGAATAGGCCCAGGAGAATCTGCTCTCAGAAAGAAAGAAAAAAAAAAAGTTTAAAAAGGCTTATTAATTATTCATAGAATCTAATAAGCACTTCCAGAGCATTAGGAATTCTTGAGGAGCACTTGGCCTCTTTGGTCTGTTAAGCATTTCCTTTGTAATAGTCCCGCTAATAACTTGTACTTTCTCTGAAGGAAGGCCTTGCCGAGTCTGGGTGAGCCTCCTCCCAGGCCTGATCTGAATTACGAATTCCAAGCTGGTGAGGCAGAGCACTCACTACTCACCGCACTGTGGCTGTCAGCCAAGGCGGGAACCCACAGACCTGTCCCCAGGTGCTGGGGTTCAATGTGCTTCTCTGCCCCATGATGAAAGACAAAAGGAGAACCATCGCCTCCCCTCCTGCCCCAAGATGGCACTCGTGGGAGCCGTGACTGGCTCCATTGCCTTTGCACAACTCACCTGCCTTTTCAGTGGGGCAAAGGGTACCTTGTGTCAGTAATAAATTCTGAAATCTAATCTCATCTTCTGGCATCCGAGGCTGAGCGTGATGCCTTTTCCATGGGCGCCTCCACAAATCACTCATGAGCACTTTGTGCTGAGTAAGAGGAAGCAGTAAAGCAGCTGAATGGCCATCACACACGGCAGCCTTGAGGCAATCCGTGGGATGTACAGACACACACCAGCACCACCTGCAAGCGCACCCCCCCCCCCGCTAGATACATACATACACAGTTAAAAAAAAAAGTCCACCCCCCCCCAAAGCCCCAAATCCATCCACTCTGCAAAGCCAATGAGCCAAGGGGTATATTCCCAAACCCCTTTGAGAAGAATCCCCATGGGTATATTGGAAAAGCTAAAGATGCCTCCTGTTCCCACACCCCATCCTGAAGAGCATGCTTGAGGTCCTTGCCTCTGCATAAAGCTGAGCCTGACCGCAGAAGGCCAAGAACAAAGGCAACTGGCTCAGTGGAAACACTCCTAAATACGGTGAGATGTGGACTGGACCTCAGGGAAACTTCCAGACTACTATTCCTTACGTGGCAAATAAATTGGAGGCAGGACGAGGAAGCCACACTCAAGTCAAAGAAACCGGTCTAAAAAGACCTCAAAGTAACTGTTCCTTAAGAGTAATGGCGGCCTGGTGGTACTGGCCTATAATCACAGCCAATCAGGAGGCTGAGACAGGAGAATTACAAGTTCAAGGCACGGTAAGGCTAAAAGGCAAGCAGAAGGCCAGCTTGAGCAACCTGGGGAGACCCTGTCTCAAAGTGAAACATTAGGGGGGAAATACTAAGGTTAGAATGCCTCGGGAGAACATTGCCTGGCATGTATGACATCTTAGTTCATTCCCCAGCTCTGCAACCCTCCCTCCCTCCTTCCCTTCCTAACTCCCTCCTTCCCTCCCTCCTTCTCTTCCTTCCTCCATCTCTGTCTCTCCCTATCTCTGTCTGTCTCTCTGTCTCTTTCTCTCTGTGTCTTTTTCTCTCTCTTTAGGGTATTGATTCAGCATCTGAAACCCTCAAATGCCTGTGTCTGTTGGTCCTGGTTTTTTTTGTTTGTTTGTTTGTTTTGTTGTTGTTTTTTTTTGTCTTTCCCCCAGTATTTATTACACCTGTTTATGTGTGTGCACGGGCCTGTGTCTCAAGGCAAATGTAGAGATCAGAGGACAACTGTGGCTTGTGGGAACCAGGCACACTTGTCAGGCTTGGCAAAAAAGTCCCTTTACCCAGTGAGCCATCGTCTCACTAGCCCCCACAGTCTGTGTTTCCAAGTGCATCTCAGCATATTCAGAGGCCCTCATGCCCTGGAGACCGCTGCATTTCTCTCTTCCAGTTCCACTGCCAAGGAGCCTGCGCAGACCACACTCTGGTCCACGTAGGTTACTTCCCATTCAAAGATTTGCCTGTTGAAACTTAGACAAGAAAAGAGGCTAAGTTTTCTTCTTGCTGTTCTTTTGTTTTCTGTCTCCTGCCTTCTTGTCCATTTGAGTGTGGTTTCCATCCCGCTTTTGAAGAGTCTGGTGCTGCGGCTAACAGCCTTAGAGCATTGAGTCCAGATGAACTTCCAGCCCCTAAGGTACATGGGTCAACAAGTTGGTTGAGCAACGCTGTTTTGACCACCCTCCGGTTTTTTCTTGTTCAGAAGTAGAGACCTTGCAGAACAGGTATTGATCTTTATAAACGAATTTGCCAACAAAGTCCTGCTGTCCAGGTTCTCAAGGCAAAGCCAACAAAGCAAAGCCACCTCCTTAAAACTCATTCATGGTCGGTCTAGCCACCGTGTAACCAGAAAGCACCAGATCTCAAAGAATCTCTTCAAAGGCACCAGTACTAGTGTTCCCAAGCCCAGAGGCCATTTTTAAACCTGAATACTGTGAGTCTCAACCTCCCCATCCCCACCCCATGTGTATGTGTGTGTGTGTGAGAGAGAGAGAGAGAGAGAGAGAGAGAGAGAGAGAGAGAGAGGGGAGGAAGGGAGAGAGAGGTGAGTGTATGTACAGGTCTGAGCTAGAAGAGGGCATCCAATGTCCTGACCTAGCTTACTCTCTTGAGACAGGTATCTCATCCACTTTGATCTAGGCTGGCTGCCAGCAAGCCCCAGCAATATTCATGTCTCCACCCCACAAAGTGCTGGGGTTACAGGCACCACAGAGCCATGCCCAGCTTTTTGCTGGGAGCCAGGATCCAAACTCAGTTCTTCATACTTGCAAAGCCAGATGGTAGCTCTCTCGAGCCCTTTGACTTGGTCTTTGAATTCTTTTGTTTTCAATTCAAGGTCTCATATACCCCAGGCTGACCTAGAACTCACTACACAGGCAAGGATGACCTTGAACTTCTGATCTTTGTGCTGCCACCTCCCAAATGCCGAGTTTATAAGCGTGTACCACCTGCCAGTTTGTGCAGTTTGGGGGACCAAACCCAGGGCTTCATGCATGTTAGGCAACTCGACCACCTGAGCTGTACCCTTAACCTTACCTTTTTTTTTTTTTTTTTTTTGGCTCATTTAAGCACATAGACAATTTGCGAGAAGGTACAAATACTTCCCATTCACTTCCTGACCCAGGCACAGCCTTCCCCACTGTCAAGAGGTTCCATAGCAGCCGCTCATTTGTTACAAATCCTGAACTACACATTCCTGCCACCCAGAGCCCATTTTTGGGGTTGGAGTTCACCTCATTCCATGGGTGGAACAAATGCATGATGGCATCTACCGCAGTGTCTGCTCATTGCCACCATAACTCCTCCCAAACCGTAGCTCACTGAGAGCATTGCCTTGGCGTCCTGTCCTGATAAAGACTTTCTAAAGTTGCTTTTGAACTGAATCTCTTCAATCAGGATCAAAGATCAGAATCATATAATGCCTTACTCTGGGCTTAAGTCTGCTTGTAGGAAAATTTCTAAACCTTGAGAATCACATATTCTTCATCGCGCCGCTTGGACCAAGAAGAAATGAACAGGACACAGGCGAGCCCTCAACCCTGGGCAGCTGTTAACTGTTTTGCGGCTCGGGCCTTGCTTGGCCGCTTTCATCTTTCTAGAACGATCTCCAGCCCTTTGCGGGACGCACTGTAATCATGGTGACGCTGGGCTCATCGGGGCAGTAGGATTTAGAGCTGGGCACAGCCTGTTACGACATGTGCACTGATACTCCCAGCACAGCATGCAAGGCTCTGCTTTGCATCCCACTGCGGGGCCCGCCCCCGCCTCCACAGCAGTGCGCTTCTGCCACGTTCCTGGCCGCTTTGTTTCACCTTCGGGGCCCGCAGTTTTCTAGCCAGCACATATGTTTTCAAGCCGACTAAAGGCCGTGTATGAAACCCAGGGAGCACCTCCTCTGTGTGACGCTGACGCAGCTTCATCGTTTCCACATGAAATTACTTGCTTCTTGGCAGGGCTGAACGGTAAACTCAATTAGTAAATCCTGAAATTTAATTTCCACTCACGGCATTCATTGTCGAGCACGGACTCCCTGACCGCAGGGAGGGTCTTGTCTGTACTTCACCCGCTGGGTTAGGTAGGTTTCCCGCTGCGCTCTTCCTCCTTTCATGCAGACAATGGGCTACATAAAACACCCCCTGTCACACAACCCCAAACCAGTGTGCAGTCCTGGTTCATTCTATACAGGGAAGCCAGATCGCATGTAGGGAGCCGAGCTGAGCACAGGGAATGTCGTCAGAGGTCCCTGACAAAGATGAGGCCAGCCACAACATGTCTGAGCTCCATGCACTGAGTTCTTTGGATAATATTAGCCTGATAGCGAGCCATGCCGTCTCTCACACCAGGTCAGCAGGGGGCACACTGGCAGGCACTGTAGGGCCTCTCCTGGCCGCTTACACCTTGGAGATGATTGACCTGAATATTCCAGGATTTCTAGCGCCCGTGATCAGGTAGATAAAGAACTGCAGCCCATCAGCTGCACTTGGCAATACCAAGAGGTTGTGGGCTGATCCAGCTGATGTTGAAGGCTGGCTGGGAAGCACAGCCTTGCCAAGTGAGCAGCAGAGTGGGATAGCCAAGTTGCTGCTGCATCTTTTTTTTTTCCTGCTTTATTTATTTTTCTAGAAAAGCAATTATACTCAGCAAGTGAGCTGTGAACTTTGAATATGAATAAGCAGAACCGTATAGGTGAGAACTGAAAGGATTTATGAGAAAAATTAGAAGAACTAAAGATGTAAACATGGACACTCCACATCTGTATCTTAGAATTTTCTTCAATTTAGAAATGATTACTATGACTGATTCTCAAATGACAGCTGATATCACTAAGACATCCATTATTATGGGGGAAAAAAATCATAAGAACTCTGGCATTGCCGGTTCAAATTTTATCCATATGTGTGCCTCCTTAGAAGCACCTCAGGATGCCCTCGATAGTTTGAGAAAAGAAAAAAAAAATCTACTTTTGAAATAGACATATGTGTTGGTCTTTCACTAATTTCACTTTGCTGCATGCCTGACAGGGTTAGCTTTACTTAAAGTTTTTATTCTTACTGCCTAGATAATTTTTATTCAACTGCTCTAAACATACTAAGCAATCTTGACTCTAACAGTAATAATGTCTTTGTCACTGGTTCTGTTAATTCTAATGATTGGTCCTAGGCTGTTCCTCCCCTTCCTTTAGGAATGGTACCTTCCAGTCTCTCCATGTGCATGAAAAGTGACAAGCATGGGTCCCCATATTTCTACTTATTGGGCCACCCTAAAGACACGGTTTGTAAAATCTGCATGAATATTATCTTTCTCTAATGATCCTTATTTCGCATATGTTTTTAACTGGTGTACAATGCATTCTTTCATAGTAGCTTGTCTAATTGCCACTAGAATTCTGGAGAACATTTGTAACTGAGGCCTTGTAAGTAAGCAGGCTACAGTTAAGGGTTCATGAGAAGCTGAGATGTGTTACATATGAGACCAGTCCAGGATGCCCCTCACAGGAAGGGATCAACAGGGTCGGCGCCAGCTGAGTTCCGCCCCACAGACACATGGACCTCTTAGATATCTATTTTGTTCTTCCTAAGCCAAATGCACAAACGCAGCCCTTTCTGTATGAGGTAGAAAGAGGCACTGTTAGTAGACCCTCTGACCCTAAGAACTCTGGATGCCACCTGGCATCATGGCTATTTCCCAGCCTGCTTTGTGGCAGTCAGGACTATCTAGATCCTTCCTCCATACTCTGTGATGACCATGTTTGATGGGAAATATGAAAAAAAAAAAAAAACCTACTTTTCCCAACAGTATTCCACTGTTTGTAAATGAGACTTCTCCAGTGGTGACTTTGTACCAGTTTAACATTTGGTGAAAAGGGCTTAAGGAAAGAAAAATTATGTTCCACAGAAATAAACAAGATGTAGATGGCTGCCTTGTAGCTACAGGTCAAGCAGCAAATGCTTGCCTGGACCAGTCCATGTTCCCGCTGGCAAGTCCTAGAGGCCTGTGGCTGTGGCCTCACTTGAATTGGACAGGGACTTTAACATATCAGTTTGACTTGTTAGCAGCAACTAAACTCACACTCACGCCCCACAGTTGCTCATGTAGGCATGACCCACGCTGACCTGTGTCTCCAGTTTGATTTTGCCCATTTACACTGCTGCTGACATGGCTAAGTGTCCCACCAGCAAATTCTTTTAAGCTGGTTCTGTGACATTTTTTTATGAAGCATGCTTCCCCAGTCCTTAATGATCTTGCTAATTATCATCCAGGAATGATTTATATTTAACATGGAAGATGATATCATCCGTTAATGTGTATTATTTAATTGGCCAACTAGCAATTTACACTGCTACAAATATCTACACACATATACCCTGTCACAATCATTCCTTGAAGATGTCTACCAAAAAAAAAATAAGTTTTAAATGTATCACCATTGTGAAGTGTCTGTCTCTCATGGATCACTTATTATTGGTCAGGGGGAATCAAAGCTAGGACATAAATCAGGAAGTCGTCATGTAAAGGGTCATGAAATTAGTGATAATTTCATGACACTTAATCCAGTGACCAGAGGATGCATTTCTGTTATGACAAAAGGAAGCCTATTCTCCCTATATGATCTAATCAGTATAATCAGTGAGAATGAGGAGGGCTGTGCCAATCCACTTGAGTCATATAGAGAATGAGAGAGAGGGCTGGGGCTATAGAGCATCTAGATGTCTGCCCTGGATTCAAGCCCTGTTTGAGGAGAGGGGCTCCATAGCTCTGTTAAGTACCTCTCATGCTCCAGGCATCTTGCTCATTACTGGAGATACAGAGATGACTAAGAGATCATGCAGTCACCAGTAGCAGCCTGGGATGGGAGAAGGAGGGGAGAGGGGAATGAAGCTACTGTGTTCTTGGCAGAGACTGGTGAGAACTCCAGGTGGGCCAGCCTGTGACATATGCTTAGACGGTTCCAGAATGTCCTGCCTGAGATGGGATAGCTTCCTTGGACCTTCGGTGACAAATGCAGTTCCACCTGGGAGGACAAGATGTCAGGCTGTATAAAAGCAGAGGAAACAGCTAATCCAGAGTCAGGAACACATATTAACAGATCACATAGGCTAAATGGTAAAGGGGATGAAGACGATGAAGGAGGGGCTCTAATTAAAAGGCCTTCCAGGCTGGGAGATAGCGCAGATGGAAACGTGTGCCTACTCTGAACAAGGCCTGGGTTCAGTTACTAATACCAAACAAAATAATGTATACAGAGGAATTCAAAGCTTATATGGAGTGATACTGAACCAGGCCAGTTCAGGCCACCACCCAGTATGCATCTTATACAGACAAATACTGTTGGGGTTGGTCTGGGGCTACGCATTCAGTTGTTAATTACTGGCCCCCAAGATCTGGTGACAGCCCAGACAAGTATATTCTCACATACACCAAGGATGTTATATAAACTTTGCTCGACAGTATTCTCTGGCTAAATAAAGTTGCTGGCAGCCTATAGCTAAGCAAAAAAAAAAAAAAAAAGAGTAGGTGGAGCATAGGTTCCTGGGCTTGTCGTCTGAGAGGGGAAGAGAGAGGAAAGAAGAAGCCAAAGAGGAAGAAAGTTGCCATGAGACAGTATGAACCATGAGCACGTAGACATGAGGGCGGGCCTGACAGAGCAGAAGCATCACGAGTAAGGACAATTACGACAAGCAATATTGCGGAACAAGGCTGGGCAACAGCAAAACAGCTTAGAGAGTCGATATCTGCCCAGCTATAGTGCTTTAAGCCTTATTATCATCTAACAGGTCTCTCTGTCTTCTATTTGGGAACTAAGCAGTCTGAAGTGGGGTGGAAATCTCAAATAGATATAAAGAAGCAAAGGGGGATGTAGCAAACCCTCCGAAAGCTAATCACTGTTACAAAGTATTTCAAAACAAAGTCAGTTGAAAGCTAACCAAGCAGGGAAGAAGGCAGACAAGTCTCAAATGTGCCTCCCCCAAAGGATAGTGATTCAGGGCATATATGGGATAAGAAAGCAAGGTGGCTAAACGCAGAGAGAAAGGTGGTTGGAGGTGATGTGGTCTTAGACACACATAATCTCGACAATTCTTCATGGGAAGCACACGTAGACAATGGTGGCATTATCGCAGTCTAAGGGTTTTCGGACTTCTAATGCCAAGTAGTCACCCACACTAGACCCAAGTGAAGAGTAGGTGGATCTGACCAAACTGGCCCTAAATGCTGAAAACTAATAAAGGGGATCATTATTATCAAAATCCAAGACAGGCCTGTAACCTCCACTCTTTAGCATGTTAAGATGGGACAACCACAAAAGGCTTCCCTAGGCCATGTACAGAGTAAGTTAAAGTCCGTCCTGGGAAACAAAGGGAAACCCTGACTCAAAAAGTAAAAAAAAAAAAAAAAAAAGAGGAAGAGGATATAGCAGTGGTTTGCCTAGTGTTTTTGAGGCTGTTTTAAACATCCACGGAGGAAAAGGGGAAAAGAGAAAAGAAAAATGGCAAGTGATGGAAAGGCAGACTGGTGGGGGATTCAGCTAGTGGACCTACCGTAAGCTCCAAAATGCCAAGTCTTTCAAGTCAGCTAAGGGCAAGGAACTGAGGCGAGTGAAGGGGCAGTGTTCAGTTCCCCTTGGTTTCAGCAGTCTTGGAGATAGGAAAGCAATATTGAAGACAGAGGGTTCTTAGGGCTTGCTAAGAGAATTGCCTACTATATCACAGATGAAAAGCTGGTTGTTCTCAGAGCGCAGAAAATAAGACTCAGACCCAGATGAGACATCTACATTATATCCCTCCGAGGGGAAGACCAGACATAGCAGGATCGCTGGACTCATGAACTCACTGTAGCGATGGTTCCCTGCACGCTGTCAACCAGTCAACATTCTAGCACCGACTGGAAGGAAGTTCATGAGCTCTCACCCCTACCCGAAGATGCTGTTGTCTGCTGGGGAGCAGGGAGACAGTTTTCTTTAAGGGTGTGGCTCCTGGGAGGTTTATCACACTTCATATGAATTGTACTCTCTGTTTTGGGTTTTTGTTGTTGTTGTTGTTGTTGTTGTTGTTGTTTGTTTTATGAGACAGGATTTCTCTGCCTTGGCTGTCCTAGAACTCACTTTGTAGACCAGGCTGGTCTTGAACTCGCAGAGATCTGCCGGCCTCTGCCTCCTGAGCGCTGGGATGAAAGGTGTGTGCCACCAGCACCACCACTGGCACCACACTTCAGTAGATCTCTCCACACTTATGTGGACAGCACAAATTGGGGTTGATAGGCTATTAACTTTTTAAAGGACGGAGGAGATGAAGCTGGTGGTGTAGGGAGGTAGGAGCAGATATGGGAGAAGTTAAGGGGAAGAACTGGGATGAGTGTGACCAAACTACATTATATTAAATTATTAAATTCTGGAAGAATTAATAAAAAATTTAAGTAGAACTCTCTACTGAAGAAGTGTCACTATTAAATTTATTTTCTTAAAAGCCCAGCAGTACAGTGCTAGTAATAAATTGATTTTTTTATTATTATTAATTAAGTGGCTGTTCCACCGTGGCATAGGCTGAAGAGAGGACTCGAAGATGGGCATTGGGCAGAGTCAGGATTAGAATCGCACATTGCTGCTTGGGTTAGGTCAAAATAAATGCTTGCTGCAGCGGCCACTGTGGGAAACCTCACCGATGGTCATTCCCATAGGATGCCTCACGTCCTGAGCCAGTGGGGACCTGCTGGTGTGATATGCACCTTGGGTAAGCAGGCTCCTGCCGCTCCTGGTTCTCTGCCTCATCTGTGAGAGGGCGGAGGTGAGGAAGACATCCCATTCCTCTCATAGGGAAACGCTCTCTCTGAGGAACATATAGGAAGAACACTTAACCACACCCCCGCTGAAACTGCGCACTGACTGTGTTACTTCTCTGGTTAATGTTCTGAAAAGGAGTGTGTTCTCCCTAATCTCCCTTTCCTGGTGGCAAACTGCATTTTAAAAACCTAAATTCCATCTAAACTGTTCTAAAGGGGAAAGAGTCTCCTCAAAGACCATGGTAGCTGATCCCATTCTTCAGCCTCCGGGCCTCTCTGTAAGAGTTCACTGCAGGTCAATGGGTTAGAACCTCTGATTGCTCCCCCAGGGTCTCCAGATGTCTTCCCATTTCTCTCTCTTCCTCCTCTTCCCCACACACATACACACACTGAGGCTGATCCCCCCACCCCCGTCTCTCTCTATCTTTCTTACACACACACACACACACACACACACACACACAAACACTCATTGAGGCTGGTTTTCTTGTCTCTTTCTTCATACCCAAGCCTTCCTCTTTCCTGGTGCCTGCTGGATAGTCCCTTACGTTAAAAATTGTATTCACGACTCACCTCCTAAAATACCAGACTTGACTCATCTGTTAGTTGTGGCATCGTCATTCTCCCAGCTCCCCAGTTCTACCTCACCTGACTTCCCTGCTCAAATGTGTGTGTGTGTGTGTGTGTGTGTGTGTGTGTGTGTGTGTTCGTGGCACACATGTGCACACATGCATGCATTTGCAAACATGTGTTCAGCAGGTGCCCAGGCTTGAGCACCACTTGCCTCACTTTCACATCAACCCTCTCCCCCATCCCGTCATTCTGCTTTATGGCAGGCCTGCTCTCTGAGATTAAAAGACTTCTATCTCTTGATTGTCAATGTCAGTCTTCCTGACCCTTAAGACTGCATTGAGCAATTTTCCTAAAGGGCTGTTCATTGGAAAGCTTTTAACACACAATCACACACATACACACACACACAAACACACATGCATGCGCACACACATACACAAGCAAACATACATACAAACACACACACAGGCACGCATAAACACACACCTCCCGTTAGAGTTATGCCCAAATCCATCCACAGCTTGGCCTCATTATTCTCTTTAGTTTTCCCTCTTACCCTCTACAACATCCTTTCATGTAGCTGTGTCTCAGCTGCACTAAAATCACTTAACCACTGTCCTCCATGTCCCTACTCCATGGTTAGCATGTGCTGATCTTTCAGTTTAGAAAACCCTTTCCCAGCCAGCATGCTGGCACACACCTGTAATCCCAGCACTCTTGGACGGCAGATCTCTGTGAGTTCAAGGCCAGCCTGGTCTATAAAGTGAGTCCAGGACAGCCAAGGCTACACAGAGAAACCCTGTCTCGAAAAACAAACAAAACAAAACAAAACAAAAATTTCTCTGCACCATTGTCATTCACTTTAAGTGACCAAGAGTCCTTGGGAACTTTATGTTGCTGCTATTGCTTCTAGCCTGGTTCTTAGTACAGAGCTTGAAGGTTGAGGGTCCGTAAAAAGTGGACTAAAAATACTTACCAATGGGAATCTTGGAGAGTTTAAGACAAGAGGGAAGTAATGAGCAGAAAAGTCAGACAGGGTTCCTTGGAGGGAAGTCTTTAGGTACCGTGGGAAGCCATTGACTCTGGATGAGCAAAAGAAAGGTCCAGAGATCTATAATACAAGTGAACATAGAATGCTGCATGAAGACAGTGTGGAGCTAAGAGGTAAATGCAATACGTTCTGTTGTTTCTGTATCCAAAAGCCTGAGTCAACTCAGAGTTCTAAGTAGGTGGCCCTGGTTATGCTTTGGTTGTTAAAAGACACAAAGAAGAAACACAGATCAACAAGCATAAGAAAAGATGGTCCACATCAGTGATCATCAGAGTGATGACCAAAACCACAGAGATAACAATGGTCACCACTGATGACCACAATCGGACACACAACGCAAAGTAACATGTAACTCTTATGGCGGCTGTAAGTTGGTATGCCAAGGAAACTCCTCAGAAGGTAGCATCACCGTCTTCTCTCTAACAGTTGTACTTGTGGGGTTTCTCAAAAAGACTTCAATTATCCAAAGGGATAATCGCAAGCCCAGTTTTGTTGCAGTACTATTAAAGGTAGTCAAGCATGGAAGCACCCCAGATGTCCACGTTAGAAGAATGCATTAAGGGAAGGTGGTGCCTGGTGCCCCGGAAGTTCCTTCGGTCTTGCTATTGTTTGGATGTGAAATGTGTCCCCACAGGTTCATGTGCTTGCATACGTGGTTCCAAGGTGATGTGATGTTTGGGAAGACTATGGAACCTTAGCAGATAGAACCTTGCTGGAAGAAGGGAGTCGCTGGAGACATCTTACATGTCTATAGGCCAAACCCACTTCCTGTTTGCCCTCTGCGGCTCTGAGCAGTTGTGCTCTTGCTCCTCCCACCCCTGCCTCCCCCACTGTGAACTGTAAGCTGGACTCAGCCTTTTCTCCCTTAAGCCGCAAGAGTAACTAACGCAGACTTCAGTGAGGGAATCTAGGCACATGCGACAGCTTGGTTGAAGCTGTCTTGTTAAACGGGATGAGCTCTTTGCAAAAAAAGATGACTCCTCCACGATTCTGCTCACATCTAAAGTATCCAAACTCTGAGAAGGTAGAACATGGGGCCTAGACAGAGTGGGGTAAATTGGTGTCAGTTTTGCAAGATGACTAGGGATCTGCCGCGTTTAACCTGACTGCAAATAATGCTGACAAGTGAGCTAGATGGAAACTTCTGGGTTCTCACCACACTGTTTGTAAGCAGCAGCGAGAACAAGTGCAGAAACGAGCACAGGGGAGTTCCACCTTCCAGCTTTATTTTGTAAATTGTGCTGGTACTGGGCAGCCCTGGGGCAATGAGGTACTCAAATCAGTAGGAGCCTGTGAGATCATTAGAGATAGCATCAAGTCCCACTTAGTTCGCAGTCTCTGTTTCCGCTTCTATGGCTGTTTTGCTTCTTGCCTCTGACCGATTTCGGAATGAGGACTCCAAGGACCAGTAATGAGTGGGACGGCCTGTGCTGAATAAATCTCTTAGGTTCCAGTGGCTTGATCATCTAGGCCCTTCTGACCCCACCTGCTCTCACGGAGCCTCTTCCAGGCAGTAGGTGTACTCAGAGGAGCCAGAAGCCTTCACAGTACGCAGATGTTGAGAGAACAGGAGCCACGTTCGCCCTCATTGGTGGTTCTGTGCGTCAGCAAGTCAGTATAAGCACAGTGTTGTAAAAACGTGAGGTGGAAATCATAACATCATAACGTTCTTCAAGCCTTCTTCAGCTACAGGATCAGTTAGCAAGCACAGCTGTGCCCAGAGCCCCATCCAGCCTCCCGGTTGTGCAGCCACTATGTTGTATATATGAATGGATGTACAGGAAGGAAATATCCCAGTCAGGGCCTGCCCGCCAGAGAGGTATGATCTATCAAAAACAAACAAACAAGCAAAAAGCAATATGCTCTCGTGTAGATAAAGGACCTTAAAATTAATGATGTCACAAGAAGGAACACAAACATGGAGGCCCAGATGAGAACATCAACTGAGTTAGATGCCTTAACATGGGGGAGCTTTTGAAGCACGAATTCCTACCTGGCCCGTCTTTAGTACACTAGTATAAAAACTAAATTGTTTCTCCTGCAGCATGCTTTGCCCAAATCTATGTTAAATTTGTTCCATTTTAATAGTATGTACAAAGAAGGCATGTTGTAAGAACTATCGCATCTAAATGAGATATGATAGGGTTTTTTTTTTTTTCCTCACTTAGGAAGAAAAGGCACACAGTTAACTCAGTTGTTATAACGAGGTGGTATAGATCCAGCTGATACTCAGGTAGATCTCGCAGGAGTGTATCTGAAAAAACAATCAAAAGAAAACAACTAAGCAGGAAGTTCAGTGCGGGCTGCAGAACAGAACACATCAGATCCCTGTGGCTGTTTCTGTACAAACTGGTGACATGACAAACTCATGGTATGGTTAAGGAGAAGGTTATTATGGTAGGTGAGAGAGAGAGAGAGAGAGAGAGAGAGAGAGAGAGAGAGAGAGAGAGAGGGGGCATCTGGAAGAGTCCAGAACAGAAAGAGAAAGGAGTAAACTGAACATGGCCAGCACCCTGGCCCAGGAGAGAAGCAGGAGCAAGTTAGGGTTAAAAAAAAAAAAAAAGAGGGGGAGACAGAAAGAGAAGGAGAGAGATTATAGTATATAGAATGTGGGTTATAAGGAAACCGAGTAGCTGGGGAGAGAGAGACCCTTGAGCTGGAGTGGGTTGAGGGTAAGGTGAGCAGGGCTGGGACTCTAGTGTGGACTTTGAAATGCAGAGCAGTAGCTGTGATGCTGAGGGAACCCGCAGAGCAGCATGGGCTTCTGCATGCTGACAGGCACCTCAGGCAGCCATGCGTCCCCTCTGCCAGAGGTAAGGAGAGGAAAACCGGTTTCAGAAGTTTCTGAAGAATGTTGGATTTTACATTACTTCAAGAAATTCTCCTGTAAGTCTGGGTTGATCCCATTTCTGGATATTTTGGACAGCCTTTTGGAGTTTGGGGAGTTGAGTTTCCGTTTTCACCTCCGATTCTAAGCAATGCCAACATTTTCAGCTGACCTATTTCCTTGCTTAGCGTTTTGTAACTGTCATCTTTATTTGAGCTTTTCTCGGTGTACACTACTCAGAAAATCAGTACATTTGTGTGGCAGCAGGAAAAGACACAAAGCAGACAGGGCGTCCCGAGAACGGAGTGAAGACGACCAGAGAGTCCAGAGGAGAAAGTCCAGGGAAACATGTCCGTTCTCTGTGATTCTGCTCAGTACATTAGGTCTGGAAGAAATAAAAAGTACTCCTTTTTAACAGTACTCCTTTACTTTACTTTATTTTAACAACATACTACATATTGGTTATAGACTATGTCAACACTAAAAATAATAATCAAAAGAAGGAAACACATGGCTTCTTCTCTGAGAATGTTTATATTACGGTACTATTCCATGATGTTAAATATACTTCTACAGGTAATTCTAATGACTACTTAGTATCTTTTTTTTTTTTTTCATCAATTACACTTTATTCATTCTGCCTCCCCCCATAAGCCCCTCCCAGTATCTTCTTTTATACATTTATCATTTAGCAAGTCTTTTGGACTTAATTTTTGCTTGTTTATAAATAATTTTTAAAATTAATAATAATAATAAATAATATAAATAATTTTTAGAAAATACATTGTGGTCATATCTTCCTATATAACCTTGAAATCGTCTATTTAAGATAATTAAAAAAATGAAACCTCCAGATCAAAAAATAGGTGTTTTCTTGGAGAAAATGGGAGGAGTCAGGAAGTCACTTTCTGGTTGTTGTGTAGATGATGGTGAGCATTTTTCATTAAAGTGTTGTTCCCTTTAACCATTAACATGTGTGAACTCTGGCAGACACCATGTTCTCTAATGAACAGAGCTGAGAGCTGAGCATGAGCACGCATCTGTATGGTTGGCTTCTCCCAACTCACAGAGCCCCTCACTTTTTAACCCAGAGAAATGGATGTGCCTCAGTGTCTGAGCCTCACCAACACCGCAGGACTTCCATCAAATCTGGGAATGAGAATGGGGACCAATCACAGCATCATATTTATCTATATGCACAATTCAGTTTCTTTCTACGACTCCGTCCACTTTCTTCAGTTTGTTTTTAAGCTGCACTAACACCATTTCTCAAAGAAACATAGGAATGTATAAACTTATAACACAGTTCTTTTACACTTTTAAAACTCACAGGCTTTCCAATAACTCAGAACCTGAGTTCATCTGTGTATTTTATTTATTGGGGGAAACACAATTAGTCATGAGGAAAGCCAAGCCACTTCTGACATTACTATGGCTCTCCTCTGAAGTCTTATGGACCATAGGAGTATTTCAAACACTCCTCTGAAAATAAAGGCTGGAAGGTTTCATTTGGCAATGGCAGAATAGGACTATAGGCAGTGACTCATCCACAGAATCAGAGCAGACTGATGTTCAGGAGGGATTCCCCCATCATCAGGAGACTGAGTGAAGCCACGCCACTGAGCTCTCAACCCTTCTATCACCAACCAGACTAGGCAGGCCTCCAGGAACCCTTTGATCAGTGAGAGAAGCCTCAAGTCTGTGGGAGGAGGATGTCTGTGTACAGCTGAGAAATGGAAAGTGCAAAGGGAATTTCTGACTACCTCACCTGAAAATCTGGAGGAGAACAAACATTCCGGGTCTCTGTCTCTGTCTAATCAGGCCATGATACTGCTCACTAAGTGGGAGCTGCCTCTGGGAAATCCTTGGGTGTTTGGTTGGAGTTTGAAACAGACACATGTTAGGATATATTCTAAAATGCCACATAAAACAGATCTGATATAAAAGAGATTTCCTGGACAGAGAGGGAGAGAGAGAGAGAAAGAAAAAGGGACATGGTGGAGGTCCCCAGGAGAGAAACAGAGGCAGAGAGAGTGCAAGAAAAGAGAGAGCAAGTGGGTGGGAGTGGCAGACAGATTGTATCTGAAGCACCTGGCCCAGGTGATGACATAGGATGTTGAAGGCCTCTAAGGGCAGGCCAGCTGAATTGCCTGCACAACATAATATTCCTCTCTTTTTGTTTAATTAAAAAAAAAAAAAAACAACTGAGGAGCTAGGGAGGGGTGGCAAGGTAGGAATGAGGACATTGGACTGCTTCACATGCTAGGCAAGTTCAAGTATATAAATGTAGGTTTATTGGAAGCAGCTCTTGGCTGCCATGCAAAGGGCGGGGAGAGAGAGAGAGCGAAAGAAGAAAAAAGAAAAGAAAAGCAAGAGCACCAAAATGTCCGGAATACATGGTGAGGAGGAGGAGAAGCCCCCACCCTGAAAATTGCAGGGTAGAGGATGGGGTTTGCCAGCCATGCCCAGCAGTAGATAGGGACTGAAGAATGCCCAGAGAACCTGGAGCTGTTTGTCCTGGGCCTGAAGCACACCATTCCAGCCTTTTGTTGATAATGAGTGGATAATGGGTGAAGAAATCAATCATCTTTAGCTACTTCATGCTGACACTGGGGTGGCGACAGGGTGGTCAAAAGGCTGAGATGTTGGCCCAGTCCAAAAAGAGTAGGCTGTTGTATTTGCTGTCCAGGATCTGAGAACATCTTCAGCTGGGAGGGAAAGTGCGTCTGTGAGGTTAGACTGGAAAACCTGTGGATAGCTGCTTTGGCTGTCATGGATGCAGGAAGCACCTGGACTTGACAGGCTACTGGAACATATATATGGGCAGAAGACACAGTTAAGTAAGTTAAGGAGACAATTCCTTTTAGGTGTACGTTGGAAGCTTTTTGGGAGAGCAGGCAATGAGGGAAGGTTTTGGAGCAAAAGAGTGTTGAACATGGGAACCTCCATTTACCCAATCGCTAACAGTAATTAAAAAGGCCTGGATTTGGATATGTCATCTAAGGAATATTGAGGCCAAGTTTGGTTGCAGAAGTGCATAAACTTAGAGGCCCTTAAAGTGGACTCTAGGTGCAGGAATCTGAACTTCTCCAGAAGACATCCCAGAGGAGAATCTGGAGGGATGGGCGAATGGACTATTCCCATCAGGAGAGTGGAGTCAGCAATCTGTCCAGGCATCCCAAAAATGGATTTTGACTCAAAAATTGGTTCAGTCTGTTCCAGCAACTCATCAGTGCTGGTCAGAGACCAAGGGCACAGTTACCAGGCTGTTTCAACAGCAGATGAAACCAGGCTGGAGAGGATCTCACCCAAGGGGAAGGTCCTCACTGCAGGTCAGCTAGAAGGAACAACCATAGTCGTGAAGACGGTGGTTGGAGATACCTCCGCTCCCCAGTGAACCAGAGAATTGCCAGCATTTTAACCCAGAATTGCCGGTGTTTACCCCAACCAGAAGGGATGACTCACCAATCAGCCAGTGTTGAGTTCAGGAACGTAGCCATCAGGTAGTTGCGGGAGGAGAGTCCCAAAACCAGGAAAGGGAGGGCAGAATCCCTCCCTCAGTTAGGCAATAGGTGGGAAACTTAAGAGTACTTATCTGGATTCCATTTGACCGGAGAGGTGGACTTAGGTGGATTTCCCGTAGCTTACAAGAATCCCTTTTAAGTTTTTACAAAGGAGAGAAACTTTAGACATGTTAGCATCACCACGTAAACTTCAGTGAAATAAAGAAAACAAGCAGTAGACATGCACCTTTGTGTTGACAGCATAAACACTCTTTAAGGTGAGCCCTGGAAAGGCAGAAGCTGTCCATGAAGTGGAAGGGGCAAAAAGCTCACTTGAGATCTTGACTTTCAGTATGATTACACAGCATGGAAGAGACGCTTCTTCTCTCTCTCCAGAAGACTGGATGTAAGTCTAGCCCAATGAGAAACAACTTTTAAGTCTATACATAAAAGACAAACCAAAGGAGATTTACAATTTAGAGCTCAGAACCATGACAGTGAGTCATATGGTGGAATTTTTTTTATCAGAGTTAGATTAATAAATCAGAGCTCCAGTGATAAAGGTCAGAGCTCCAGACAGTTAATACAATAGTAGTATAGAAAGAAGAAGAAATATGAAGCATTTTTATCTATTTAGGATACCTTAAATCATCTTAGACCTTCCAACTTTTATAACTTGCATTTACCAACCTTAAAACACCTTCTTAGACCCTGAAACACTTTCTTAGAAGCTTTCCTTTATAACTTTCATTTACCAAACATTAAACGTCTTCTTAGACTCTCAAACATTTTCTTAGATCCTCATAACTTAACCTCTGTATCCTTAGACCTTGTATCCAATTATTTACCATGAGACACAGGTGAGACTGCTGTGAGCTTTCATTGTCCTTTAGCAAAAGGAATGGTGAAAGTTTACACCTGAGACCTGTTTTTTGAGTCTGGTAACAAAGTAGATTATCTCTAACCTGGCAGTAGCAGCTCTAGGAGCGAGGCTTAAGGCCTGGTCTCCTGCTTATGAAGAGGACTCAGAAGACATCTGAAGTTCTCCGATGACAGAAGTTAGTAATATGACCTTGGGACCCAAGTGTGAGGTTAAAACAGACTTGTTACTCTGGGCTTAGCGAGGGTGGTGGAGGTTGCTGAATCCAGGAGCCATCCGTCCTCTGCCAGGCCAAGGAGCTGTAAGGCAGGAAGTGTCTGTGGTGCTTGCACTGAGTAGGCCTCCATGTCTGTGCACGGAGGGCAAGCCTGCATGGGAGCATTTAGACTTCCGGAGGCCAGTCTGCCAGCAGGCAGGGCATGGCTTGTTGAAGCAGCTGCAGGATCAGTGTCCCTTCTGGCTGCATTTGAAACAGGTCCCTGGTGAAGTTGACTTAGGCTAGACCCCTGTGGGACGGGGCACTCCAGTCCTCTTGTTCCCCTTCTGTAGGGAATGCCAACAACCTCAGGGCAGCAGCCAAGCTCTGGAGCATAGTTTTGTGCTATAATTGAGCCTGTCAGGGAAACTTGGCCACCTCCTCTTGGGCTTTAAAAATAATTTTTACTAACGCCTGTGTGGGGGTTCAGGGACCATCCTTAGCCATTTAGTTAGGATGGCAGTGAGACCATGTCTGCATCTGTAGGACTATAAATATATTTCTGGACATCTTAAAGGACTTGATCATCTACAAGATGACTGAATACTAACTTGCATTTTTTAAACCACCAAATACTAGGACTTTAGGATTTATCCCTGTTAAGTTGGAGCCTTAAAAAAACACGCATAGTCCATAAAAAGCATAACAGCTTCCTGTATGATTTAGTTTATACAAAGTACATAGCTTGTAAAAGTCTAAAGCTATATTATAGATTAATAGCATTACCGTACTCAGAAAACGAGGCTAAGCATATATCTAAGGCAGTGATTTTTAACCTTTTTGAGAGTGAAGATAGAACATAATGACCAAGCTTTACTACTGTAAACAATTGAATGTGTCTAAAATTAATTCATATAAAACACATTTAAAATTACATTTGAATTTATTATACCAAATCTATTGTGGTGAATCCGGATCACAGGTAGATAGATGGTGGCAGAAGAAACAGCATTCATTCATTCATTTATTCAGGAACTGATAAAGACATAGGCATTTAGACATATATTTTAAATTAGCTTGTTAATCTGGATGGATCTTTAGAATCTTAAAAGTTTAGCATCATATAAAAATTATTTTGAACCAGGGTTGAATTATATATATAGCATGTTATAAAAATAAAACTTTGAATTTATATAAAAATCCATATGAATTTAAAATGAGACTTGTTTTCTTAGTCTAAAGGGACATAACGTAAACAGAGAATTCATTATGATTAAAAAGTTTTAAAATGGAGGACCTCCCCTACCCATGGACTTGGAGAGGGGCACAGAATGGGATGAGGAAGGGAGGTGGGATGGAGAGGAGAGAAGGGAGGGGGCTACAGCTGGGATACAAAGTGAATAAACTGTAATTACTATAAAAAATAAAAATTAAAAGAAGTTTTAGAATTGTTGTTTCACACAATGTGTGAACCTTAAGGTTTATAGTTTAAAGGGTTTTTTGTTTGTTTGTTTGTCTGTCTGTCTGAGTTTGTTTGGTTTTAGCAAAAAAAAAAAATCTGAGAGTATTTTTATTTAGTTGGATAGCAGGCAGAGAGAAACAGAGGATTTGAGAAAAGAGAACTAGGGAATCGCTTTTTTCTTTCACTGACCGCTCTTAGTGTTACTGGATAATATTAGACATTTGACTAGGGTGAATATAGGTGTAGAAGCCAGAGGGGAGAGAACGTGAAGAAGCCATTACTGCAAATGAGAAAGGAAAGCAGAATGGACCATGTGGCTAATGGTTCATCAACCAAATAGCATAGCAGGTCAGGGGCTTGGCCCATCTAACCCCGAAACTCTCGATGGCTGGTACCAGGACTTCAGCAGCCGTAAGGTGGAGTTCTCATAGAGAGAATCTCATGCTCAGAAAAGAGTAGAGGCAAGTAGGTATCTAGGGGGTGCAGTGGCCCAGAGAAGACTGCAGTTCTGCATCTCTGAAAACAGTGGGATGAAAAAAAATGGCTTCCCCCTCTCTATCCCAAAATCAACATGGCAGTCCGACCAGGTCGCTTCCTGTTGGCATGGCAGTCCCCTGGCAGCAGTTCAAAACCTCCTGGCACAGCTGAGCAGGCGTCTGTGCAACTTGAAAACCCGCCTCCACCCGTGAGTGCGGGGAATTTAAAAAACTGTTTCTGCAGGGCCTGAGGTGCTGTCGAAATTTCAAGCCCCCTGTGGCAATTTTAAAACCATCACTGTGTTTGCGGTAGGCCCCGAGGCTGGGTGGCGTGCGATTCCTAGCCTAACAGTGAGGTCTGGCATGAGCGATAGTGAAAGGCCAGAGCAGATTACAGTGGCTGCAGGATGAAAGCGCAGGTTCCGGGCACAGAAGACCAATCGGTTGGGGGCAGCATGTTGGGTGTAAGGGTTCCTGGCGTGACCAGACCAGACACGACCGGGAGAGCCCTTCCCACACGGGCAACCAGTGTTAAGATATATTTTTAAATGCCACATACCACAGATCTGACATAGAAGAGATTTATTGGATGGAGGTGGAAAGAGATGGGGAAACAGAGAGACACATGGTGGGTGCCCCCAGGAGAGAAACAGAGGCAGAGAGAGTGCAAGAGAAGAGAGAGAGAGAACAGGTGGGAGTGGCAGATGGGTTATATCTGGCCCAGGGGATGACATAGGATGCAGGTGGTGACAGAGGACATTGTCAGGACCCTAAAGGCACCTAAGGGCAGGCTAGTTGAATTGCCTGTACAGTATAACAGCATGTTTAGAAAGTGCCAAGAGGATTCTTTCTTCCTTTCTTTCTTTCTTTTTCCTTCTCTCTCTCTCTTTCACTTTTTCTTCCTTTTTGACGTCATCTGAAGACTCTTTGGTGTACAGAGTAGAGACTACCTAAATGAATCAGAATGCTAGTTAAAAACATTGGTCTAAAGCAAGGCAATTTGAATAGGACATCCTTAAGGCTCAGATAGTTTTATAGCTAAGGATAAAAACTATTCAAGGACAAAATCGAGTATGAAAATGTGTTATACAAACACAGTGGTGACACTTAATAAATACGTAATTGCTAGCAGTGCGGGTTGGGGAAATGTCTCTAGATAGGAAAAATGGAAAATTTGGACATCTTCTTCCTACCTGGTGAATTTCTCTGTTGTGAAAGATTTATTGACCTTTTGCATAAGTATCACACAGCTTTCATTATCAGCCTCAAAGTAGAAAATGGTATTTGAAAAGAGAAATAGCAGCATCTTTCATAGGCCAAAGGACCATCTGATGGTAGTGCGAGCATCTCATTGCAAAAATGTGTGGAAAATTACAGATATAAATTCTGAAGTGCACTGGTGTTCAATGAGATCCTGAGTACTTGCAGGTCTCATTTCCCCCTTCTGAACTAAATAAGAAAACATTGAGGCATCCCTGAAGTGCTTGAGGTGAAGCATAACATTAATAGCTTTGCTCCTCCAGGTATGTTCTTAGAGGGTGTCATCTGGTACAGGCGGGCAAACTGCATCCTTGCAACTGGTAGGTTTTCTTCATCAAGTTCGAATAGATGTCTCTTGAACTCCCCCCCCACACACACACATACACACATCCACAAATAAGGGTGGAGAAAGGGTGTAAGCGACTCTCAGGTGCTGTCTCGCAACCACTAAAACATCATGCATGGCATTGCAGTCCTCTCTGCAACCGTTTGTTATGGGAAAGAGCGGGTGACAGGTGCCTCTTGGCAGAGACCAATATCGGAAGAGCATATCAGAGAGGGATTCAGGCAGGACCAGCCACACAGACTTCTGGAGTGAAAACCAGAAGCAGAGAGATGCAGCCACAGGCCTCCGCCCTTCCTGCCCCGAGCCAGTAAAGAGCTTAATCTGCCCTTCGCCTGTCTCCGCACCTATCTCCAGTTTGCAGTGGTCCCTCCCGTGGAGAAGACCTGTGTTGGCCAAGCTGGTGGTGAGGAGGTGATTTTCTTTTAAATAGAGGCGGTGCCACAAGCCTTGAGGCAAAACCGTGAAAACGTTATTTATTCTTTCGTTTGTTTCTAATTTCCCAGAGTTTCCTGTATTTGTTGGAAATTCTCTTGGCATAATTTAAGGCTGAGGACAGATTCATTTTCAGTCTCATCCTGCAGTGGATGGAGACGGAGAAGAACCACTCTTCTATGCTAACCGCATAAAGTCTAGCGCCCTGGCTATAAGAGGTTTATTTTTTCCCCCTGGTAGTGAGAAATGCTAGCAGACCCCCTCTGGAGGGTTAGAGAGGCCAGCAGAGACAGGGTCTTTCCAGTACCCGATAAAGAAAAACCAGAGAACCTGCCCCTGACTTTTCCCCCTTGACTGACTGACTAGCAGAGGAAGAAAGCGGAAGAGCCAAAGTGGCAGATGTGGAGGGCGGATGACAAGGTCTTCGCTAGAAAATCCAAGAAAGCTCAGCGGCCTTAGGCAGACAGCCCGCTGCCATGTCAAATCTATGCTGGTGTGATTCCGCCAAAATGCAATCCTAATACTCATTTCCTCCCGCAGGCAATTCCCTGCCTCAGCCTCCCAAGACTTCGAAGCCAGTCAGCCACATATACTGGGAAGGAGGTCCTTCCATCCCTTCACTTATTAGCCTGTCTAGGAGGATGTTATGTGTGGGATTAGTCTAATCATCCTGCCACGAAGGGTACGCTGCAGCTCTTTGTAAGAAATGGCCATTCTCTGCCTAGTCACTCTCAGACTTCTCTCTGCTAGGGTGACCTTAATCTATATATGACATAGATCTGCAAGCCAACTACCTAAATACTTAGCTAGTGATACAGGGTCTTTAAGCTGCATCATATTGCTGATTAATATATTTAGTGCTATAAGCCAGGATGCAGTATGTGACTTTTAAATTGTGCAGTCCATATATGTTTTCATTAAGAATGAACATTTTAATATCAAATTTATGATATCATCTAAGACCTAATGTGGCTTAATTCTATTAATAAAAACTAATTTAGAAGTCATTATCTTTTTTAATTACAGATTTTGATTTAGATGGCTCCTGCTCTCCAGATCAGAAAATGGCTGTCACCGTTATTCCGTTGGTCCAAAGCTAACATTGTTCTTATTAGCACTTCTACAAATTACCTGGTGGGGAAGGTTGATTAAAAATAGCCTCCATCGAGCAATCAGTGTGGTCCCATGATTTGGCCATAGTTTATCCTGTCAGAAATCAGCACAGATATTTAGCCTCAAATGAAGCTGTTGGCTAATTCTGTCTCCTGATGACAGGATTTAGCCTAGATAGTCCATATCGAAGACACCTTAAACTAGAGAGCTGAGCAGCCGCCTCATAATGTCTCAGGATATCTCTGCTCTGCTTTGACCTGACATGGGGCACATGACTGTCCCTGGCCCTTTCTGGATCTGCCCGCTTTGGCTTACATTCCTAGCTGCTCCATTGCTCAACTGTGTGTTCATTTTCCAATTTCTGTAGCTACAAGACTGCCAGGTCTGGGGCACCAGACACCATCTGGTTCTTGACCTTGGCATTGATAGGAAAGATGCAAAGCTGCCGAGCGTCCAACAGGGCAAGTAACACGAGCTTATGTATTAGAACTCAATATAGGACAAAGGATGGAGATGGGATGCCGTCTCTCCCACCCAGCTTGTTGGTCAGCTTGTTGAAATAAGGCTTCAGGGCCCCCTGAATACCCTCCACCAAAGTTAGCTGCAGTTCATCAACAAATGAACAGAACACTCCCAATCCTTGGTAGCTAATAATCATGTTGCCATTGTCACTAAAGACTTTCAGTTATTGGAAAAGCCAGCTTTTTTCACAGTGAAGCCGAAGTATGTCAGTTATAGACGAACTGTGCTTCGCCTAGCTCTGGTTCCAAAGTTACAGAAGCTGTTGAGCCTAGTGGAAAAGAATAAACAAACAAACAAGAAATGCAGTGGCTGCGGGTGAACTGACGATGCAGCTGTCAGGGGAGCCACTGTGGGTTTTCCCTCTTACTGTTTGATATAACAATAGCAGGAAGCGAGTTTCAGACACTCACTGACCTCAATACCACAGCTCTCTTCTTTTCAAGAGACCTCGGTTTAGCCTGTGTCCTATGGGATCAAAGAGTCAAAGAAACGATAAAGCAGGAAGGTCAAGGGATCGTGAGGCATTAACCCATTTTTTTTTAATCCATCTAACACTTATCGACCTGAAAACTAAGGCGCTATGATTTGCTTCCTCGGCCTTTTATAAGAGAACTGCACAGTTGTAAATGAAATTGAAGTTCAGCTCTGATTAGTTGAATCTTTAGATCCCAGCTGGAGGCAAAGAGGGTTGATCCCACGTCTTTGCCTGTGCGTAGCCATAAGTTTGTTGACTGGAACACAAAAGGCTCAGGAGAATACCAACATGATTTAGATACATTAACACAAAAATGTATCTCTAAGAAACCTTCCTACATCTTTACAGTGCACAAGTTTATTAAAATGCCCAGAAAACTGTAGGTGTCCTTTTTCCTTAGAGTATGACCTCTGCAAGGTCAAAAAGAGAAGCTTCTAAATGCAAGTGCTGTTCCCAGTGGCTGGCACATTGCTCTGCCTCAAGGAGGGGAATAATTTCCACACTGTTTGAATAAAGGGGTGAATAAATAAATTGAAGGAGAAACAGGAGCCAACGATCATTATACGGCTGTTGCTCTCTTACATACCTCTGACACTTCAATTTAGATACATCCTTCCTGCGTGCCTGAGTCTTCCCCACTCACATTTGGCCTTAATTCCCACTTGTATCAAGAGACGACACTAAGGTCCTTTGTCTGGTCACCTTGACATTGCCATTTATTCAGTGATTATTCCAGTGAGAGTTCCTATTTGCCACATGTTATACACACACACACACACACACACACACACATACACACACACGAGTGTGCATGCTATTTTCTCTTTTTTTTTTAAGATTTATTTATTGTGTATAGTGTTCTGCCTGCATGTGTGCCTACATGCCAGAAGAGGGCACCAAATATCATTATGGATGGCTGTGAGCCACCATGTGTTGCTGGTAATTGAACTCAGGACCTTTGGAAGAGCAAATGGTGCTCTTAACCTCTGAGCCATCTCTCCAGCCCCCGATACTTTATTTCACTGACGCTCTGTTCTTCTATCTAATAGGCACTCCAAACCAAAATATTTGTCAAGGGAGAAAACTATTCCCATACCAACCAGTCTTCTATAATGCTGTGATAAAAATAAGACAAAAATGAAAACTGTACTATAATCCCCCACTAAGATTAAACATGTCGAGGCTGGAGAGAGAGGGCTCAGCAGTTAGGAAACACACAGTGCTCTCACAGAGGACCCACAGTCAGTTCCCAGTCCCCTCGTCAATAGCCACAACCACCTTCCCCCGGCCTCCGCCAGCACTGGCACTCCTGTGTACATACCCACAGACAAATACATATAATTTTAAAATAATAAATCTTTAAATCACAAGGAGGAAAGATTAAATAAACATGGCTCTTAGCCAAGGAGATGGTTCCTGGGAAAAGGTACTTGCTGCTAAGCCTGGCAGTCTGAGCCCAATACCCGGGACTACATGGTAGAAAGGGAGAAGTGGTTCCCACAGTTGTCCTCTGACCTCTACGTGACAGATTTGCATGCTTACTCTCTCTCTCTGTCTCTCTCTCCCTCCCTCTGTACACACATACTACTAAAGGCAGCAAGATATCCACTTAGAAATAACTGATAACACACCGATAAAGAGAGAGAATGCCCTTGGAAATTTGGGTCCTGAAAAGAGAACATTAATAGAACTGTAAATTTGGAAGAGAGAAATCACATTATTTTAATGGAAGTTTCCCATAAAATAATAAAATAAAGACATCCTCATAATAGAGACACATTAGAGCAAAAAGCATACCTTTTCCCATTTACCTCCAACCAAGCTACCCTGGCAAGATGAAAGAATTAGAAGAATTAGCATGAACTTGAAAGGGGTAAGAAAGATTTCTACACGAGTAATTGTCCTGATGTAGTCACTATGTGCATATTTCCTGAATTTGCTTCCAGTTAAGAGTTTAGGAAAAATACGCTTAATAAATCTAATAATTATATCAAAAGTGCATTCTCTTAACTTTTTGAAGCTTAGACCTCCAATATTTATAACTATTTCCTTTGGCACATTGTGGACAAATTTTCTGTGACCCAGGGAGAGATGTTTCCCAAAAGAAAGGGGGGCAGGAGGGGGATTGGTCTTCACTCATCCTGCGCAAACAACTGTGTGAAATGTTGACCGTGAAGACATTGGCCACACAGCTGTTAAAAATTGCTTTGGCTTACTTGACTCATTCAGGCTTAAATGCTTAAAAGGGGGAAGGCACTGGCAGGCCATCCGCCGAAACACCCTGTATCCAGAATCCAGCTTTGTCAGTAACTTTGGTCAATATTTCCACCCCCAGAGATCAAGAAGCCAGCTGTGTTTCTAAGACCTGCAAACCATCCTAGTATAACTTCATGTTACCTGCTAAAGCCAGCGTGCAGTTCCCAGAGAGCTCACGGCGCTGTGCAGAGATCTCCCGGCCCAAATTCCTCACTGAACAACAGGGCCATTGAGCACACGGGGAGAGAGTCTGCGGCCTTTTATAGAAATTTCAGTTTTGAAACCACATTCAAAATCATAGTTGGTCCTTTTCTCAGAAAGCGATATAAATGAGAAAAAGTCCTCGCTCTGTACTTGCATAAAGCTTTTCTCTCAGTGTTTCCTACAAGGCAATTTTATAAAGAAGGTGGTGGAAGAGGTTAACATTTAGCGGTGAAGAAAGGAAGGCCTTGAGCGATGGTATGCTTTGCCCAGAGGTCTCCTGGGTAGGAAGCAGTAGACCATGCACTTGAACCCAACTTCCGGCCTCAGAGGATGCTGTTCTTTCTGTCGTCGTCGTGCCCTGCTGGCCTGATTTGAAAGCCCGCTTCAGGGGTGCTGGTGTCCCAGCACGGTGTCTGTGTTGTTGTCTGAGTCTCAGATTCTGGCAGTTGCGTCAGACAGCTCCACTGTGCATAAGCGGACATTCCTAGTTTCTGTACTTCGCATCTGTCCATAGCTCACTCATGTGGGATAATTCCATGAGCGTTAGTCCACCTGAGGCCTTTGGAGGGCCTGTCAGGTAGCCCTTTTTTTGAACAACCCTCAGGAACAACAGCCTTTGCTTCCTGACTGTGTGCCCGGCTCTCCACAGGATGCCTTAACCTCTTCCGTTCATTCGGATCTCATGGTGACTCAAGGAGGCGGGAGCTGTCTATCAGCCCTTTCACTTTACTAAGCAAAGAAAGGTGTAGAAGTTTTCGGCAACCTGCCCCGTTGGGGAAGATGATCAGGGATCAGAGCCTGCATCATTCAAAGTCCGAACATTTAAACCCTGCCCTACAACAAGGTAGGGCCCATACCTTCCTGAGCATGAGATACACAGAATTCAAGCACACTGTGGCCCATTGCAGAGAATACTGACCTACAGAGCAGTAACCAACTTGCCTTGCCTCTGGGCCTCAAACGTAAGACATACATACTCTACAGCCAGAGGTGATGTGAACTCCTGATTCTCCTGCCTCTACCTCACATATGTCTGAATGGCTGAAAAGAGGTGTCGTTTTACTACTTTAAAACTATCACATTGTTCCTCTTGAAATAATTCGTCAAACTTGAGAGGATAGCCAAAGAGCAGAGACCTCAACAACTGGGAACGAAAGCAAAGTCTTTCTGATGTAAGCTTACTCTGCAGGGTCAACCTTTCCCATAGAGGAAGAAAGACTGAAGAAAGCACATTGTACCAGTTGAGGTCAGAAGGAGAAGCTTAGAGCCCTTACCTCCAAAGTGAATCCTCCTTTGACCTTTGAAAAATGGCCCGTGCTTAAGCGGAGCGGTGGTGATGCAGGCCCATGACCCAGTGCTTTGGAGGTAGAAGCCAGAAGATCATGAGTTCAGGACCACCTCCGGCTGCATAGCAAGCACAAGGCCAGTGTATGCTGTGTGGGACCACGTTTTAGAAAGGCAAGAAAGAAAGAAAATGCCCCTGGTGAAAAGATCAGTCCCACTGGACCTTCCTTTTCCACTGGTCCCCATAACACTATAGTCCCTGATCTAGGGGAGTCTCTCAGGCGTGGTTTCCTCCATGCCTGGCCCCGATTCCCCCCAGAAAGCTCTCTGAGTAGTTGCTGGCAGAGGGGGAGAGCAGACAAGAAAGCTTACTTAAAGAAAATGAATAAGGGAGCTCCCCCGAGGACCAACAGGCTATGGGGTCTGTAGGCTCTGATCTCAGCCCACCAGCTCCCTCTCCAAGTGCCAGCCTCCTGGGTTGGTAAGAGCCAGGCTGATGAGCAAGCAGACCACAGGCCTGGCAGAAACAAGTAATGCCTGTCACCATGCCGCCACGATCGGCAAGTCTCTGAGTCAGCGTTCTGGGTGGGTTCGTCTTTCCATCAGAAAGCACACACGGTCTCAGGGACTAACGCAAGCAAAAGCAGTCAGAGTCACCTCACTCTCCTCTCCCTCCGACACACCCCAAGCAGTCATCCGAGCCATCGGCGGACCCGTCTGTGACTCAAGGGAGAACAATGAGCCGTCTGCAGGCAGCTGGTGGCCCACCTTGTGTGTACAAGAGCGACACCCTAATTCTAAGCCTTGAAATTTAATCTAGGACCCCTGCACAGACAAGGTAACAAAAGAGCTCCAGTGCCTCCCCGAGTTAGCCTCTCTTATCTATTCATGGTACATGCTGCTGGGAGAGGCAGGCGATGTGGCCAACACGGGCAAAACGAAGGACAGCTGTGTGACTGGAAGCCAGCAGGGGTCACTCGTCTGCTTTTCACCCCATTCCATCGCTTATCCTCTGCTCTGAGCATAGAGCAGAAAAGGCTTACAACGTGACCCACAGACAAGTGCCTTTTCCTCCCGTCGTGTTCATTTGGAGAACATATTCAAAATTAGCCCCCTTTCAGCAGCCCCAGTGGGGCATCACAGTGTGTCCCCAGAACGCTCTAGCCCAAGCAGTCTGTTTGTATCCGCGATTGTTGTTGATTATGACTTCCCTGGCCGGGCCTATGTTAGAACAGCAAGAGGCCTGGAAGCTGCCCCCTGAGCGCCTCTACTCACACACCCCTGTGAGGATTAATCTCTCAGAGCGCAGAGCAGCCTCAACAGGCCGCTGAGAGGCTTGGCCCTCAGAAGCACAGGTTTAGATGGCCAGTTTGAGGCTGAGGCAACAGGGCAGTGTTTGAGGCAGGGGAATTAGCAGCGCCTTAGATACTCATCCGCTGGGGCCCGCGGGTCGTGAGGCTGAGCAGCCATGAACAGAGGCCATTGCCCTTGAAAACCACTCACATTTCTCAAGCAATTTCTCTAGTTCATTTGTTTCCGGCACCTTTGAATCCCTCTGCCATAATCACCGTGCCTTTTGTCAACACAAAGTGGCCATTTAAACGACTCGATCAGATCATGCCATGGGCGACCATTTCCATTTATTATGATTTATTGCCTGTTTAGCACCAAAGTGCCAGGTACATTCAACAGAAGGCACACATAGAAAATGTTTTTTTTTTCCTTTCTGCTCCGAAGGGCCACAAAATAACAGCACTGGAAGGAGGGAAAAGAAAGATTATCCATGCTGCCTGCCTGCCGAGGGTCAGTGACTAAGGACAGCTAGAGAAGGGGGTTTTAAATTTTCCAGTTGACAAAGAACAGAATTCTTCTCTTGCAATTGGTCCTTCCATTGACCTAGAACACACAGCAGTGTGAGTAAAGAGGACTCTTGGCTCTCATCGAATCAGGAAGACATTTGCTGTGGGTACATGAAAGCAGGGACGGCAGGAATCCAATGGTAACATTTTTTGTCTCCTCAACCAACCCTCCACACTAACGTGTTACGTAGGGTCTGAATAAATGGTTTTCTTAAGAGAGTCATGCTAGAATGACTTTTTCCCCCCGTTAATAATTAAATCTGAAATTTAGGATCTGAGGTTGGGGCCAGGGGATCAGGGTGTTTTAACTCTCTGGGGAAGGGCCCATGTCAGTTCTTTTTTTGTGCGGGTGGTGATGTAGGCATGGAGAACTGTATGCCCAAGTGGAAGGAGAGGACGAGTTTGCACGTGGAAGGCGGAGTCGATATCAGGCGTCTTTCCTGGGGCCCTCTCCTCTGTTGTTTTATCTTGCAAGATTTACTGATGTGTTTCTATGTTAGCTTACCTGTAACACATGTATGCCAGAGCCCGTGGACACCAGAAGAGGGCATCAGATACTGTGGGACTGGAATTACAGGTAGCTGTGAGCTGCCTGATAGGGTGCAGGGGGGGATCCTGGGTCCTTGACAGGGACAGTAAACATTCCCAACCTCTGGGCCATTTCTCCAGCCCCCTCTGCCTTTAACCTCTCACTGAACCTAAGACTCATCAACAAAGCTTTAGGGATCCCCCTGCCTCCAGCCCAGAGTTCACATCACTCTTTCTTGTGGTGTTGCCAGTGAAGGAAAGGACAAAGTAGGTACTCGCTACAGTGTCTGACCCGGCTGGAAAAAATCTCAGGATTGTACGGACTGGATTTATAGACTCTGAGTTGCTTGTTTGGACAGTAGCTAACTGACGAATGTAAGTTTTATTTTTAATCTCATGTGACTATTAGAACCATTTGTGTAACGTAGAAAGCAAGCACGTAGCCCGGGTACCACCGTCCAGTGATGGATGAGAGAGTGAAGGCATGGTTTCCACCATCCTGAGGAATCCATCCTCTGAACGTCTTCATGTGGTGCTCCTGGCTGCACTATCGAAGCAGGAGTTACGCTGAGTTCAGAAACCCACTAAACAAAACCACGTGCTCTCCTTGGGGTTTAGAAGCCAAAACTAAGCAGCAGAGGCTAGACTTTCTCATTCTCCATTGACTCTCCACTCGCAGAACACTGGTCCCAGCCGTCCATTCTTTCCTCAGCTTCCACTCAACCATCCCCTCCTGCCCCCAGGGCAGTCTGACCACTACCATGGCTTTCAGGATACAGCTAACACCTTCCATCTTCAGCCCAGTGAACTGCTGAGGCATGTGCTCAAACTTGCATTCTCACTCAGGAGGCCAGTGGCGTGAAGGTGGGGGAGGCTGAGGATCTGTATTTCCTGCAGCTGCCCCAGAGGGATGCTGCCGAAAGGGTGACACTTGGAGGACTAAGAGTTTAGAAATTCTTATAAAAATTTTCCCCACAAATCTTATGCAGTGTGATTATAGCCTTACTTTTTTTAAAAAAAAATTAATAACAGTGCCATAATAAAGTCTGGGTAAACCTGAGATTTCTAACACTAAATGATGTCTTGCAGCTATGGGTACATACACATCTACAGCTATACATATCCATGAAATACACACATAAACCTCAAACGCGCAGGTTCGTCTTTCAATTATTAATGTCGGCTGCGGCCCAGCTTTGAAGAAAGATGAATAAACAGTCTCTGGCTGATTCATTTGCTTTGGGCTTTGGGGTACAGGAGATTGGGCCCGAGGTTTTGTCATGCTGCTCAAGTACTCTAGCACACAGCTGCAGCCCCAGCGCGCTTTTCACATTGTGTTTTGAAACAGTGTCTCCCTGAGTCAGCCAAGCTGGCCTTAACCTTGTGATGCTCCCACCTCTGCTCTTCATTCAGGCCGTCTTTAAGTGGTAAGATGCATCTTTCTGATGCATCTTAGGAGAGAGAGGCATGTTTACTTAGGAGTGCATAAGTAAATTACAGCAAACATGACAAAAGGGGAAAGAAAACAGGGAACAACTAGTTTATAAGAGGTAGGAGAGATGAGTGTGCTTCTCTGAGGAGGTGGTGATAAAGATCGAGGGTCTACTCCTTAAAATACACTGATACGTATTCACACATACACACCTGCACACACAGACATGGCAGTATAAAAACTCTCTGGCAGGCTACATCAGAAGATAGACAGACCTCCTCTCTCTAAAGCCAGGCAGACTCAAGGCCTTCTCCATCAACACCCCCCTCTACCCACCTGGCATTATGATCACTTGTCCAGAGGGATAAAGAAAATAGGTGATTCTGGAATGGTGTCATCAGATAGATGGGAACCTGTCTGACCTCCAGTCTGTATCCTCCATCATTTTTACGGTCCTATTGCCCACTGTCATAAGAGCTGAAATCCTAAGTGTCTCTTGGAACCCCTGGTTGATTCCCCACTGCCTATAAGTGTCCAGTGTTTCCAGCCCTGCCCTACGCAGCGCTCACCTGGGCAGCCCACTAGCATGTGGCCATGACTCCTACTTGGTATCACTTCTTCATCAGCAGTTCTGTTTGGTCCTCCGTGCCAATGATCTGACACTTGTTTTGATGACCAAGGTTTCAGCCCTCTAGTGATTCGCTGACATCTGCACGACAGACCTCACAGCTCTGTGTTCTGCAAACGAGGAAGGCCCAGCACAGCTTCATCGCCCATCCGTCCTCTCCACACCTCACCCTGGAGTGTTAATGAAAAGCTTGATTTTAGTGTAAAATGAGAGAGTGGGTTTATCTCTTTGCATGCTGTTTTGCAAGGAACCACTTAACAGAGATGCTAATTAAGATGAGAGAGATGATTCTCCTGCTCGATAAAATTGTAACCAACCTCCACTTAAGATTGTCTCCTGGGGGAGGCCTCCTGGAGCCCCTCAAGTTAGCCCTGCATGAGATGCTTCTGCAGTGTTTTCTCTTTCAACTTTTCTTTTGTGATATACTGCACTCCATCCCACTTGCCCTCGTCTGCCTCTTACAGTAAGCCCCATAATGCCAAGGACATCACTTCCCCCATGCCCAGTTCTTGAGTACTGACTTCATACACTGCCTGCAATGGTGTAGATGCTCAATTTTAATCAACTTTAATCTCATTTCTCCACCTAAAGACGGATCGTTCTTCTCCTTGCCTATACCAATAAAACAAAGATTCGTTGCTCAAAAAGGATCCACAATGACACGATGCTCTAACAGAAACAACACACATTTACCAAGTTCTAATTGAAGGATAATCTATTTGTCCATATCAGTGGATTGACTCACCTCTTTAGATAAAGAGGAGAAATTTACCCTTCTTAGTCTCCTCTTTAAAAGCCTTTTGGCTCTCCACTGTCTCGGTAAAGTTTCTTGCTCCCCACCTGCCTTCCAAGCTCCCTGGTCTTTGCTGCCTTTGCTGCTTTTCACATCCACCGCATACTGTAAGCTCTGCCTTCTGAGCCCACTCCTGAAACACACTCCCGACTCTCTGTGTCTAGTGGGCTGTGCCTCCAAACAAACTCAAGCCTTCCTAGAACCCCATCTACAAATCCCTGCCCCCACACTGCACACTCTATCCCTGCCTCCGGGAGTCCCAGGCTCTGACACAGGACCCTGAGTCTTGAAGGCACCAAGTGTGCCTTACTCATCTCTCGGGGCCTCATGCAAGTCTGCAAAGTGTGTTTCACAGAGAAACCGAGAATCTGGTCTCTTCACCAGCCAGGTCCAAGCACTGTACTTCCTGCCTGAGCTACCACAGCTGCTTCCTCATCAGGTTCGATGCCATCTGCAATCTGTTCTGCATGCAGCAGCCACTAGCCTTCTCGAAGTCAGTCAGTGTAGAACACAGTGCCTTATTTTATACATGCGTGGGTAGCATTGTATTTTGATCGTGTTTCTTCTCTCCACTGGCCTTTCTTGCACCCCCACCCCTGTGCCCTTCCTCCTCCCAAATAGTCTGTCTTCATAAATGATAGATAAATAGACAGACAGATAGGTAGATGACAGATGGATAGACAGATGATAGATTCTGCATCAGAGAAAAGATACTACTAAATGTGTCTTTCTTCCCCCCATTACTCAATCTTCTCTCCCACTCTCCCTTCTTTAGACATCCCTCCCCTCCCCCATAGTCACTTTTCTGCTTTCATGTCATTTTCTAATCTAGATTTTTGCATACGAGAGAAAATGTGCGATATTTGTTTTTTCTAAGTCTAGTTTATTGTGCTTAGCATGATGATTTCCAATTCCATCCTTGACCCCACAAATAACATAATTTCATCTTACTTTGTGGCTGAATAAATGTCTCTGTGTCTCTCTGTTCCTCTTTCTCTACCTCCGCTCCCCTTCTCTCTCCTCTCTCTGTCTCTATCTCTCTGTCTTTCTGTCTCTGTGTCTCTCTGTTCCTCTGTATCTCCCTCCACTCCTCTCTCTCCCTCTCTCTCTCTCTCTCTCTCTCTGTGTGTGTGTGTGTGTGTGTGTGTGTGTCTCTCTCAGAACAGCTGAGTCGGCAGGTCAGCTGGGAGTGCTGGGGGTGGGGAGTGAAAAAGCCTTCTCGGAGGATTTTGGCATTACAGCTCTCTTAGCGCAGAGCTATCCTAGTAAAACAGCAACTCTTAGCTATTTAGTGACACAACTTATGCATGTGTTTACTCCATGGTGAACAAGTACTATATGAACCTTGGGGAGTGGGCAGGGGTTTTCGGGGTGAATGCACTTCTTTGTCTGGGGCTAGGATGCTGGCAATGCTCTATTTGCATGGGGAGTTATTCTAGGTGCTGTGCTATGGGACCACATGGAGAACCTCTGGAGTAGAGAGGGTCATAGCTGTGTGTGCCAAGGCATGTGGGCTCAGAACAGGGAGGGAGCGGTTCTTAACATTAGCAGGTGTCAAGTCTGAGGTTTCTGGGGTTTGAACACACTCCACCTCACCAATTCCATGCCAGCTCCCCTGGTGGCACAGTCCATGCCACACACACACACACACACACACACACACACACACACCATGCACATCCTTGCCAGCATTTGTTATTTTGTTGTTGTTGTTTTGTTGTTTATTTGTTTGTTTTCTTAACTAGAGTGAAATGGAATCTTAGCATTTTCTCGATGGCTAAAGATGTAGAACATTTTTCATTTATTTATTGGTAATTTGGGTTTGGTTTGGTTTGGTTTGGTTTTTGAGAACCCTCTGTTCAACTCAATTGGTTATGTCTGATTTTCGCGGTGATGCAGTGTTTTAATTTCCTGAGTCCTCTTTACAAAGTTCTTCCTGTGCCTTGAAGTCTTTTCCCTACTTGGTCCTCTGGCAATTTCAGAGGCTCAGGTCTTCAGACTCAATCCATTTGGAGTTAGACTCCAATGGATCTGAAAAGAAGGCCGGCAACAGGAAAATGGAACCTCATGAAATTAAAACACTGCAGGCCAGAGAAAGCAGTCACCAGAGTGAGCTATAAGGCTCTACTTTCGTTTTTCTGAGGGTAGCTATCCACTTGTTGAAGATGCTGTCTTTTCTACCATGTATATTTTTGGCTTATTTCTGGGTTGTCTAGTCTACTCTTTCATCTATATGTCCATTTTTGGGCCAAAACTATCCTCTTTTGTTACTGTGGCTCTGTAAAGTATTCTACCTTCAGCATTGTTCTTTTCAATCAGGATTGCTTTGGCTATTGAGTATCTTTTATACTTCCCTGAGAATTTTAGTATTTTTTTCCCCTAAACTAATAAAGAATACCATTGGAATTTTAATTGGGAATTTCCTTGAATATGTAAATTGATTTTAATGTAATCATTTATATAATGCTAATTCTGCCAATCCTTGACTTTTTTATTTTTGTGCGTTTTAAGATTTTATAATAGAATTCCTTTACCCTCTTGATTAGGCTTATTCCTACTTCTTTTTTTTTCAAGACAGGGTTTCTCTGTGTAGCCCTGGCTATCCTGCAAATCCTTCTATACATCAGGCTGACCTTGAACTCACAGAGATCTGCCTGCGTCTGCCTCCTGAGTATTGGGATTTAAAGGTATGTGTTGCCACTGCCTAGTTCCTACATATATTTTAACTGTTATAAATAGGATTTAAATTTTGTTTCTTGGTTTTTGAGACAGGACTTTACACCAGAGTCCAGGTTGTTCCTGGAACTCACTATGCATGCCAGGCTAGCCCCAGACTCTAGGCAATCAATCCTCTTTCCTTGGCCCCCTGAGTTCTGAGATTAGCCTCATATGCCAAAATTACAGCTGTGAATGCTGTTTTTCTGCTGTTTTCTTTCTCAGAAAGTTTGTATGTGTTTAGAAAAGCCACTAATTTTTGTTTGTTGATTTTGAAACCTGCTCTTCTATCTTCTTAAACCTGAGAGATTTTTGGTAGAATCTCTGGTGTCTTTTAAGTTTGGGATCCAGTGTTCTGAAAATGCAGATAATCTGCCACTGTCCCCTACTTATACCCTTCTTACTTCTTCCTCTCACTTTGCTGTGCTAGCTAAGACTTTGAGCACTATATTGAATAAAGAATAGGCACCCTTTTCTCCTTACGGATTTTAGAGGAAAGGTTCTCCGTTTTGTCCCTTCCAGCATAATGTTAGCTAAAGGCTTGTCACATATACCCTTAGTTATGCTTTTATCATGAAAGGATATTAGAAAAGCTACATTAGCCTTTTAAAAGGCCATTTCTCTGCCTGAAACTGTTCAGTGGTTTCCAGTGCATTTGGAATAAAATCCACTACTAGTGCCCAGTGGGATTTCACTTGTCCCCTCCTCTGCTTTCCCTTCTCGGTTGTTCTTTGCACACACCAAACTTTGTCTCCTCATCATCTTTGCAGAGAATGCCTGTGGCCTGAATAATCACACACCTGCTTCTTTTCCTTATTCAGGTACCTGCTTAATGTCACCTTCCCCATCCCACCCCCATCCCCATCTAAATCAGCACCCACATTCCCATTGCCTAAACTTTATTTTTCCTCTTTGCACCTATTTGTATCAGACTTCCTATTAGTACCTATTTGAACATTAGTTATTTGGCTTTTGTTTTGTTTTGTTTTGTTTTGTTTTGTTTTGTTCTTGTCTCTTGCACTATGGTGGAAAGGCCCATGAAGATGGAAATGCGAGTCCATTTTCAGTGCACAAAATGTAACACAAAATGTAGAGGCTGAATATGTTGAATTTAAAAAGTAAGATGGATAGAGAAGCGAGATCCTGGGTCGAGGGGTGAGGAAGAAAAAGAAAGGCTTTTAAAAATAAGTCTGATGGGACTGAGGAGATGGCTTTGCAATGAAGATCACAGGCTGGCTGCTCTTCCAGAAGACCCAGGTTCCATTCCGAGCTCTTACACGGAGGCACACAACTGCCTGCCAGTCCAGTTCCAGGGAACCACACGCCCTCTTCTGACCTCCCTCAGCACTACACACACGCCACACAAGCATACATGCAGGTAAAACATGCGTAGAAAAAGAGAATGAAAGTAATATTAACAGTGCTGGCTATAGAATTAAATTGTTTTGGGACAGCCTTGCTAAGATATGGTACCAAGATTGCATGGGCTGGCCCCAGACAAAAGGCTTCACTCCCACTACCTTTTGTCCTTTGTAAACAAGCCAACATATTTAAAAGAGGGGCACACTCTTTGTCTCCTGTGGTCATATTGACAAAGAATCACCGGTTGCATGTCCAGTGTGGGCTTTACCCTAGAAGGGTTTTATCCTTCATCTTGCTCCTGAATCTGTCCATGAACATTCACTGAGGAGCCAAATGCCTCTAAGGAAGACTATTTGAAGATGGGTGTAAATTTAGTAAGAGTTGGGAGTATATCCTGTGAGTTACTTCCACGTCCACCTTTGGCAGGATGTAGCAGTGATTGGTTATCATCAGTTCTCCCACTCAAAAAGAAAAGGTTCCCATGATTGATAATTTTTAGCTCTCTGCTGCTTCCAACAGAGCTATATTTCTATGATGAAGGAAATGATACTTGAAAGGCTTTGAGATTAAAAGAACCTTCTACAGATTGAAGTAAAAACCTTTTGATTCAGATCTTCTAGCTCTGTAAACTTGGAATTTATCATCAGTTTCTTGGCTGAAGCTTACCATGGTCTGTGTGAAAGATGTGAAAGGAAGTTACTAAGCCAAGCAGTAGAGGAAATGTGTGCAAATGGTACAGCCTGAGGCCTTTGCCTGCCTTCATACAGCTCCTCGGGGCTATTTCTTCCCATTTTTTTTTAAATTGGGATGTAATTCACACACAAGAAAATGTACCCTCTTTTATACCTGTGAGGTTTTTTAAAACCACGTAAAATTATATTATCACCACCAGACTCGACAGTACACAACTGTCATCCCAGCACGAGGAAGGCAGAGGCAGAAGGATCAAGAGTTCAATGTCATCTTCAGTTACATGGCACGTTCAAAGCCAGACTGAGCTACCTGAGAAGTGCCACAAAAACAACAGCAAACAATAGCTCTACAACATCTAAAGTCATCTTAGTCTCCCGCCACCACCGCAATAATGAGCTCCCATCAACTATGGCTGACTGTACCGGCTCTGCACAAAAATGGTCCCCTCCAGAGTTGGTCAGCCTTGGATGGAGAGGGGAAGACTAGGGATGCCCACCCCATCACTGAAGTATTCCCTACTGACAGATTCAGGGAAAGGGGAGTCATGGATGTCTTACGTGTATCCACTAGTGACCCCACTAGGCTCTAATGGCTAGTCCCAGGTCAGTGATCACACAGATCCTCCTGTTTACATTTGAGAGGTAACCAAACACAAAGAAAAAATTATAAATGAGGGTGGGAAGGGGTGGGAGGGGTGTCGATAGAGGTAAAAGGGGGGTGAAAGTGTCGGGAGGAAGTACTAACCATTATGCATGATGGACGTGTATGAAATAGTCAAAGACATAATGTTTCGCAATTACCTTAAAACAACAAAATAGCAGTTATCACGATCATGATCTAAATTCAGAACAGTTCTACAACCTCTAATGTCACCTTAGTGTCACCTCTGCCAAGCTCCTCCCACAGACAGCTCCTGGAAACCATTACTGAGCTTGCCAATTCCAGAAGATCAGATAAATAGGGCCAGCTACATACTCTATCGCCTTCTGAATCAGGCGCTTTTTTTTTTTTTCCAAATCTTAATGCGTTTGAGGTCTACTTGTGTTTTGGGGTGTATGATTAATTTGCTTCATTTCACAACTGAATAATGCCACTGTGTTTATCTATTGGTGGACATCTGGGCTGTTTCATTGGCGGTAAAATTCACCATAAAAATATAAGTCACGATAAAAAAAATCTACACAAAGGTTTTTATGGGAACGTAAATTTTTATCCTACCGAGACAAATCAGTTGGATGATAACTAAGTTCAGTTTTTAGCCAACTGCCAAACTACTCTCTTAAGTAGCTATTCATTAGCACTCGCAATCCAGGAAGGGTTGAGCAGTCATATTTTCAGCTGTGCTATGACTGCTGCTTCATTCTAGCCACGAGAGTAGGGACAGACCTGGCTTCCCCCTAAAAACTTAGCTGTCATTTTCCTACAAACGGCATTGGCCATCTTTTTCTGTGTTTATTCACTCCCCATGCACCATCTTGGTAAAGTGTCAACCCACACCTTTTCCTCAGTTTAAAAATCTAGGTTTGAATGACCAGTTTAATAGCTAGGCTGTGTACGTGTGAACATCAAGGACTATCTCCCTGATTTGATCTTCACAAGCTGGGAACAAAATAAAAGGGGTTTTGTTCCATGTTGCCAAGAGAAATGGAGGCTGAGAATGTCTTTGTGACTTGCCAAGTTCTCTCATGAGACAGAACCAGAGTCAGAGGCAAGGCTTGCCAGTTCACACCTCCATAAGTTGCTGGCCTGACTCTTCCCGAAGACAAGCAGGGCAGGGCTCTACCCGCCACATTGTGACTTTTTCAACTAGCTCCCAAATCCCGAGGAACTGCCCTATGCTTTTCTGGCTTCACCTTCCTTCTCTGGAGCCTCACTTCCAGCCAATGCTTAGGGGACATTCTATTAACACAGTGTGTGTGTGTGTGTCCTGACTTTTCTACTACCTCAGGGAATTTTTTTTTCAAGTCAGAGCCTTTCTTTGTGCTATATGCTGCCTAAAACTTGCAAAACTGGCTTCAAACTTGCTGCAATCCTTCTGCCTCAGCCTCCCAAGTGCTCTAGTTCCAGGCATAAGCTACTTTACCAAGTGATTAAGGGTTTTTGGTGGTGGTGGTAGTTTGTTTGTTTGTCTGTGTTTGCATTTTGGTAGCATTGAGAGCATCTCTGCCTGCTCTGTTCAGAAAGATTAGAATAGAGTCAAGGTTTGGCCTTGGGCTCTGCATGACAGTCATGCCCCTCCCCCCTCACTTACTAGCTGAGAGGTGCTGGCAAACTTGTGAATTATTTAAACTCTAGTTCTCTAGCCAGTGGGATAGGGATTCCAGCACCATCCTTCTCGGGACTGCTGTGAGGAACTTCAAGGTAACGCACATGATATGTACAGCCAAGTACCAGCTCCTACAAAGCAGTGACTGGGTAGTAGTTCCATCATTAGGCTCCCTGGCCCTCTCCGAGAATTGCCTTTCTTTTTGGGAATTGCTGAAATGGTACCTTGATTCATGCTTTCAAAATGAGCATGAACATGATGCTTCAGTAAGAAAGTAGCGCCACTTTAAAAGTTACAATGTTATAACACCTAGTTTACACCTTCTGACAGTGAAAGTCAAAGAGACAGTAGCAATAGCTCCTGACTGGAAATGGTGCTTTAGAAAGAGCAGAAATACAACAGAGTAATTCATCTGTTCCGGAAATTGACATATATACATTTTCCTATTTATATTATGTTACAAAAAAGTGATTGTTAAACAGATACAAATGAATCTATATGGTTTGAACACAATCATTGCAAAGCTTTTCTTTTAAACCAAATGGTTCTGTATTGATGATCTTTGATCTTAACTGTATTTCTATTTTCTCTGATTTTCTAAATTAGAAGCAAACGGATTCCAATACAGTCACATCAGTATTCTCTAAGCCCAGGCACCTGTAGAGGAGAAGTGTATTGCATCACTTTGCAGGACAATTTTAACCAGTTAGATGTAAGAGAATTTGCGTGTCAAACTCAGTGTTCCTAATATCTAACAAGAGTATTTTCAACACAATCCTGGCCCAAGGAAGGGCGAGAATAGCTTCAAATATATAGCATTACCCCTGCCTCCAAAAGATCTAAGTTTATTGTCTGTTGAATCCTGCCCCTAGTTCCAGCAGTTTCACAGCTCAGTGCTCTCACCCTAATGACTGTCTGCCTGAGTCCAATGTTCAGATAAATGACATTTCGGAGTCTCCATTAGGAAAAGCAATAGATCAGCTTCAGACAGCCACTTCACAAGCAAAGTCTCTGTTCATCGCTCCAGAAGAACAGATGAGCCCCCATTTCTCAATAACAACCAGAGATAACAGAGGCATCGAGCAGGAACACGGTCAGGGAGCAGGAACAGGATCAGGGAGCCATTCAGCACCGTTCTCCACCACCTACTGGCTTGGCTGTGCAGCCTTTCACTAGTCTCCTCCCCTTCGTGCCTCAGGTCCACTCTCTGTGAAAAGTGTCAGTTTGTATGTGAGTGCAGTTCAAGGTGTGTGACACCCTGGTCAGTGTGCCTCATGCCTCAGCAAGCACGGTTAGTGATGTTAGTCATGGTACCAAACAGAAATGCTGCTGCTATTATGTTCTTAAATTGAACATCATGATCTAAAAGGCAGGTACTTGGACTGCCCTGTGCCTGAGCTGTGTGCCAAGGAGGAAAGAGCAATGTAGCAACCCAGGAATTTAGAAACTGGCCAACAGTGAGGCCAAGCTACAGGCCTGGTAGCTATCTATGGTGAAGTAGGAGTAGAAGGCAGGCTCTCTTTCTCCTGCCACAATCTCAGGTCCCTTTTGAGAGCTCCTCCCACCTTAATCCTCAGCAAAGGTTAATATCAACTCTCCCTGACTAGCAGTCAAATGTCCTACCACCGAATTCTTCCTTTATTTGAATTATGTGTTCTTCCACTGTACAGATTTTTTTTAACTGAAGATAAGAGCCATCTGAAAAAAAAATAGATACTAATCTACTGCAACAGGCACTGTGTTCCCAGCAGGTCAGATCCTGGGTTGCTACTGTTTTGGTGATATTTCATAAAACAAGATGTTGAAATACAGACTCTGTATATAAGAGGTTTACAAGGAAGTTTTCATGTGTGTATGTGCATGTGTGTGCATATGTGTGAGTGCCTATGGAGATCACAAGGCAACTTTGTAGAGTTGATTCTCTTCTTCCATCTTTCCATGGGGTCCAAGAATTGAACTCAGGTCTCCAGGTATACATAGCAAATACCTTTACCTGCCTAATCATCTCACCAGCCCAAGGAGATTCTTTTCCCAATCTCAGCATGTAAAGTGGAATTTAATTTGTTAATGTTGCTGAGCTCCTACAAGGTAATTTAAGAGACCATGTACCCTTTAAGTCAAAAATAACTGTGTGTGCATAATCTGGATTATGTATCAGAATGTATACTTGGGCATTGATCAGTGTGTGTTCTAGAAGAGATAAGAGCTTGATGGAAATGAAAGTAGGAAAAGTAAGAAATGTGATCCTAAGTTAAGAAGAGGATCATTTCTCTCACAACATAGTTTAAGACATTTGGAATCTATTTTAACTGTAGCTTCATCAGAACATTCCACAGCACAGTAGTCAGTAGCCACGCAGTGGTCAGTGGCCACAGGGATGAAGCCTTTCCAGCAGTTGGTAGGATTACTGAGGAAAGGGCATCTGCAGATTTTCAAGAGAACTGACTCTGCCCTTGCCCAGAGCTCCCATCTGCCCCTCTCCATCCTGATCAGCCACTCGGAAAGCAGGGAACTGTTCCCAGAATGCTCTCTGATGCTTACTTCCTTCTTCCTTCATCATTCTCCCCCTCAGACTTATTTTTCTGACATTCTCAATTCACCACTGTCTTACCTCTCAAAACAGATATAAGTCATAGACACAAAGTCACTCTTGACAGATTAGATTTTAAATCTAATCTAATCTTTTCCCCTCAAGTGTTTTTCTGAGTGGGACTTGGTTCCAGGCCTCCCATTTCTATTTGTGGAACAGATTTTCATTCACTTATCAAATATTCATCAAGCACTCATTTTTTGGTGTGTGTGTGTGTGTGTGTGTGTGTGTGTGTGTGTGTCAAGCACTGTGCTGGTTTTTTTAAGTCCACTGTGATAAACAAGATCAGTGTGGTCACTGTCTTCTTGTATGTATTGTAGTTTTCTGGAATAACATTCCAGAGCCCTGAAGGGCGAGGAGAGCCTTCCGCACAAGCAGGGAAGTTGACCATAGCATCCCAGAGTGAGCCTACTGCATTTGAAGAACTGAACAGAAAGCAGTTTGGGTGGAGGAGTGGGGAGGAGGACGAGTGAATGGAGATGAAGCTGGTGAAAACACCAGGACCTAGACCCTGCAGGCTTTTGTAGACCACGCTAATAATTTTGAGTTTTAATCTAAAAGAAGTAAAAAATCCACTGAGAGTTTAAACAATTGGCACGATCCAACTTGTTTATCAAAGATATTTCCCCAGACGCTGTGTGGAGACTTCTCTGGCAGCACTCCCACATGGAAGCAGAAGAGAAGAATGGCTCATGGCAGTAGCTCAGGAGACAGCGATTTCTGCAGCTCCTCGAAAACAATGTCCCTCCACCAAACTGAAACCAAACTGGCTTCCTCATGCCGAGGCAATCCCTGCCACAGACAGGTGGTGACTGGTGGTGGTTCCCTATTCACTACACTTCTCTGAACAGTGCTGAAATTGATTTTTGAAACTTAGAACTTCTATAGTCTCCGCGAGGAAAAGATGTCCACACGTGGCCTCCTTTGAAGTGTGGTTTTGTCTTGATCATCCTATATTAGCTGCGTCCTTTTAAGGACTGCCCTGTATCTTGAATTACAGTGGCGAAAGTGAAGGTGAAGGAAGTCGATTGTGCGTGTCTCAAGATAGGACTGGTAAGAAAACAGATGCCCCATATTTGTGACCTAAGAGAAAGGAAGGAATCTAGGGTAACACTGTGTGGTGACAACACCGTCCCCCGTGGTGAGACAGTGGGGAGGAATGGGGAATAGCAGGGGAGAGGCTTCGAGCTTTTGGTTGAGACATTGAAGGTGGCGATGCATTTTCGGGGAGAGCTATCAAGAAGGCAGGTGACTGAAGCAGTGTAGAGCCGTTGAGTAGCACAGAGCTCAACAGGAACAGTGGGGAACTTTGCAAATGAGGGAACACCCAGGAGAGGCTGTGGTGAGGGAAAACCGCCTAAGACGAAAACCCTGGCGAGGTCAGGGAGAAGACGGCTAGGGTGAAGAACAGGAGGCGAGGGTGTCATGAGGCTCCGAGTCCAGTTTGTCAATGGCAACACTCGGCTGTGGTATATGAAGGTGACTACTCAGAGGAATCCTCCGGATTTGACACAAAAGTATCACTGGCTTTGGTGGGGCAGGAGAGGAAACACTAATGAGGTAAATTTGGTTTTAGCCACTATGCCTGGGGGGTCGTTTGGACAGAGGGGCTACAGAAATCCTAGCACCCCAGTTGTGGCTGATTTCGATTTTGTAGGATGAATCTCTGCTATATTTACTGTTGGAACATCTCAGAGAAGGTACATCTTCCTCAACCACTTCATAATGTAGACAATCGCACACCCTAGCCTGTGCCGGGGCCATGAACACACGCCTCAGCCTGTGCCCAGGTACAAAAAAGAAAAGAGTGAAGAAGGGAAAGCAAAGGTCTCCAGCACATGGCCTAAAGGAATGAGAACTAAATTTGAGTAATTCTTTCACTGTCTCATGAACGTTAGACTTTAAAAGATTAGAGAAGAGTTCTTGCTGTCCCCTTATTATTTCACCTGATGCAGTAGGTGACAGGACAAGATGTATAAACAGAGCAGCTGCCCACTGAGGTGCCTTAATGAAGTGCCACAAGCTCATGCCTGTGTGGGCACTGCATGTCCATACTTAAATACACACACACACACACACACACACAAACACGTATATGGATTTTTACCTCTGAAATATTTTTACTTTATACAAACTTAACTTTAGTTTCAGATTACTATTGTAATGGTAGCTTAGAACACAGAAATTCTTAGTGTCTCCATCAGTTAAGTATTTAATCACCTACTAAAAATCTCTTGAAAATCTTATAGTAAGATTTGTGCTTGCAAATAAACTTGTCTTCTAGTTTATCACAAGGAGATAGGAAAGAGGAGGAGAACCAGTTATAAGGCTTCAGAAATTATCCCAGGCCAACTCATGCCGACTACTTCCATGTGTAAGCTAATCCTTTCATGGACCGACCTATGCTACTCAGATGGCTGATAAGATATGGAGGAACAAATGATAAGTACTTGTTTGCCGATGGGGGCCTGTGCCTTTTAGACAGGATGACCACTAAGATATGTCTCACGTATTTTAATCTTATTTGCATGGCAATAGGCTGGGAAATTTTTCTCAGTCAGTAAGAAAGGATAAGGAAACTCAAAATGTTACTCTTGCGTGGCCATTCCATAATTCTTGTCAAAGCTACTTACCTCCTCTCTGCTTCAACTCCTCCTTCAGTAAATTGTATAAACAATATTAACGTTCTCTCTGTGTCTCAGAGGTAACTTAAGGGCAGCTAATTGACTCGACCATATGTGATGTAATGGTGAGGAAAAGAGCTATTAACATGCGAAATATCGTTACTGGGACCTGGTCAGGAATTACTGTTGCACAAACTACCCTGGGTCTTTTGAAATGATGTGTCTAACTGTTCAAGGCAATGTTCTCCAGTGCTGGCAAGTTGCCGCTTTCTATCCTACATGGCTTTGATTGTTAACTTTAGCCCACAATAGGACATATTTCAGTTCTCACTGAGCAAATGCACTAACTGCAGATGATTCCTAAGGTAACCAAAGATACTTGGTTTACTGTGTGAAAGATTCATGGACATCAGTTTATGGAGTGAAGGAAGATAGCACTGTCCCGGGATGACCAGTCAGATTTCACATCAAAGGAGAGATTTTTTTTTTTAACAACGAATTTGATATTTTAAAGGCGGCCAGGATTGTTGGGGAAGACGGCAACTCCACTATCCTGTTTTTCTCCTCATCTAAGTCGCCATCAAAAATTCTCAGCTTTAAAACAGAGCAGAGTCCTGGTATTCGTGGACGGGACACACCCAAGATCACCTGTGACCCCTGGTACAGAGGCCAGAAATGCAATCACAGCCTTAAGGCTGATGGGGAGTCGGGGTGGGGGCCTCTTAGCTACTAGCGGAGAAGAATCACCACCCAGAATTCAGTATGAACGTGGCTCCTTTGTCCCCACTCATATACCAATTCCTTAGAGAAAATTACATTCTGGACTGGTATTACAAAACTTGAGGATTTTCGAAGGTCAGGAGACATGGTCCTCACGAATATCAAGGCTTCCTGTATTGAATTTCCCTGCTTTATTTTGCCTTAGAGTAAGGAAATTCAAGCACAATGTCATTGTTCGTGGTCATAACTAACTCATCTTGAATTCCTAACACATTTATCCACAACTCGGCTTCTGGCCAGTGTTTTGTTTTATGTCATTTCTTCATTTATTTATACGTTTTGTAAGTTGTTTAAAATCATTTCTGGAAGTAAACAAGAGTAAATCCTCGCTAGATGGTGAAGCTAAACGGTCTAGCAATAGTCCCATTTATCTTAGTCTAGGAGACGTCCATGTTAAAATTACCAAAAAATAATAATAAATAAAAAACAATTATTTTCTTTTTAGGGCAAGAGAGCAATGCTAGTTCTTAGATGAATCAATCCAAATCCCAAAATGATCAGGCCAACAGCTGAGAATTATGCTTTGGGCGACACCTAATGGTTGAGAAAATCACTCGCCCAACTCCTTTGAAGAGGGCTTTCTTTTATCTTGGTTGTTAAGCCACCTCCTCAGAATAGCCTGGGTGCCTGCTGAAAACCCAGAGAAGCACCCTTTTACTGCTGGGATCTGCTGATCTGGGTCGCCGGGCCATCTGTATTTTCATAACCACCTGAAGTCCGAGAGAACCACTGATTTAAGCATTGCAGAGTCAGCGGCCAGGCTAGGCGTGACACCAGAAGTTAGAGCAGACCGAGGCAAAGGGATCAGGCCCGAGCTGTGCTTGGAACTCTTGAGCAATGGAGGCCCAGGGTCGGGCGGGAAACAGATCCCCTGGGCGCGCTGGCTGCCCGCTTGGCAGTGCGGGGTGAGGCGGGGCCCATGAGAGCAGCCACCGGGGCTGGCAGCCCGGGTCCCTGGCGGCGGGGCGGGGGGCGCAGGGGGGAACGGCTGGAGGCGGGGACGCGGCGCGTCCTAACGCCTGTGCTTTGCCGCCCGCAGACGAACCCCACGCCTGGAGTGCTGCCGCTGCCGCCGCCCCAGGCCTGCCGGAAGTAGGCGTGTCCCTCGAAGACATCTTCTCTCCATTCTCTCCATCACATCCAGCCCCACCCTCCGACCCCTCCCACCAGACAGGCCCAGACCCAGCTTGGGAGATCCAAAGGGAACACGACGTTAGGAAACCAAAGGAGCTCGCGGCCGGCGGCCAGAAGAAGCAGCGCCTGGGGGAGCAGAGGGAGCGCTCGGCGAGCCCGCAGCGCAGCGCCAGGCCCAGGCTGGAGGAGGCGCCCGGCGGCCGGGGGCGGCCCGAGGCCGGCAGGCCCGCCTCGGAGGCGGCCGACGGGCAGGGGGCGCTGCGCGGCCGGCGCGAGGGCCCCGGGGCCGAGGCCAGGGTGGGCGTGCGCTCGGGGTCCCGAGGCGCCCCGCGGCCCACGGGGGGCGGCCCGGCGCGCAAGGTGGCGGTGGCGCCGGGGCCCTGGAAGGTGCCGGGCTCCGACAAGCTGCCCGGTGCCCTGCAGCCCGGCGCCTCGGCCGCGGGCAGATGAGGCCCGAGGCGGTGTGGGGAGGGGGGACCCCGCCAGCCGCCCTCCACGCAGGCTGTTCTTCCTGGGTCCCGTCCCGCGGCGTTTTAATTTATTTCCACGGTCACACGCATAGATCCCACACGAGGCGCCGAGGCCCCGGGAGCACCGGCCTGAGACGCGCGGTGGGCTGCAGGGCGCGGGGTGCGCGCGGACCTGAACTGATCCTGAAGCATCCCACCCTACCCCACCCCACCCCCGGTTCCGCGGCGGGAGCTTTCGGCAGCTACGGAAGAACCAAAACCACGCAAACATCACAGAGAGACAGTGCAGTGTAGCTTTAGTTTTAAAGAGAAAGGAAAAAAAAAAGTTCCCCCCCACTGCATGAAGGATTTGGATGTCATCCAAACTTTATATCAAGAAACTGGACAAGTTCAGAGCAATCACAAACTGGAATATCGCCTTAACAAAAAAAAAAAAAAAAAAAAGAAAAAAAGAAAAAAAACAACAACAACAAACTGCACGGAGCAAGCGGAAACTGAGACAAGATTATATCTTTTAATTGATCTAAAGTGTTGTAAATAAATCGTTCTTGACATATCTAGACAGGGGTTAAAGGGTTTCTTTGAAACATTCAGAACTGTTTGCCCATGACGTTTCCCTGGCTCGCCCTTGGCATCCACCGACAGAATTAGCAGCACCATTCCCTGCCTCCTGCAGGATGAGTTAGAACCCTAGTGAATTCATGGGTGTGATGCCATTTTACTGCCATTTCTGTGATCAAGTCATATTTCTGTACATTTTCAGTAGTAGGGGAAAAAAAGGTTTTAAAAATTGTATCCTAGGGAACAGTTTGCGGTAAGTCAGAATTTTGCAGGTTAGCTCGTAGATCTTAATTGGTTTCTCTCTAAAATATGAGTTTTATAGTGAGAAAAAAACCCATAATCTGTTTAATCGAGATTGGCAACGCTGCAGTTCCTTCCTGAGGCTTTCCTGTCGTCCCAGACACGGGGAGATGCGGAGATGGGTAGATGCTCTCTTAGCAATGTTCTGTTTTACCTATTTTATTGTCTTATTTTAAAACCTCTTCATTACTTCATTTGCACTTTGACGAAGTTTTTGTCCTATATTTCTCAAATTAGAATGAATCTCTAATATTAAAAGCATTATGATAACTATTTTCATTAAAGAACACGAGTCCTTTGGCATTCCTTTCTATTTATCTTTCCTTATTTGATCTCCCTTTTCTTTTACAAGTTCTCCCTTCGCCTTGTATTGATTGCTAATGCTGTTATTATACCACCTACCTACAGATTCCCCCTCGTGTTCCCAGGTTACCACCCCAGGCCAGCAATTGACCCTGTAGTAAAACTGTAAAAACAAAACAAACAAGGAAAACAAAACACATGAGCTTCAGTCCACTGTCCATTGGTCCTGCTTGTAGCCGCACATATTAGAAGGCAAAAATGGCTAAAGGCAATTTGTCGTGAACATGCTTTGTGTGAGTGAGGCTTCAACCCTTCTCATAGTCTGACACTTTCGTAAGTTCCAAAGCAAGTAAGACTCACCCCGCTGCACTTGTAGTCAGTAAGTAAAAGTGGAGGAGGAGGTAGGTCCCTCGCTTCCTGGCCACACACAACCCCCACCCTCCATCACCTGAGCGCTACCTGCTTTAATTTCCATCGGACGACGGATAGTTGTCGGGCAAGCCAATATGGTGGAAAGCCTGGTATGAAGGGTCTTTGCAGCTTGTAAAAGTAATTTCCAAAACGAAACACATTCATCATAGACAAAAAGCACAAACACATGTAGCGGTCTCTCCTTTCGGTTTAATCTCAATTCGTCTTTCACCCCTGGACTAGAAATCCGATATAGTTTGCCATTAATTTATTGACTCCGGGTTTGGACAATGCTTCTGTAGTGTAGCTGCACGTCCTGGTACTGTATCCCCTGACCTTTATTTTCCACACGTTACAAAAGGACAAAAGTGGAGATTACCCTTGCATAAACTCTAATTTGCACAGTTCACAGCTACTACTTGTGCAGTACTTGCTTTATGCGGCTGTAATCCATAACTTGTGAAGGCAGCACATCATCTAAATCTCATTCCAAATAATATTTCTGTGTAGTGTTAGCTGTGAATTTACCCTGTACAGCTGTATCTCTATAAATATAATTCCATGTATTAATAGTCACAGAAAGACTGTAAGTGAGCAACTATTTTTATGAAACGCACCACTATGGATAAATTAACTTTTACAGAAATCTTGTTTACTGTATGATATTCTAAAACACTGTCAAATAAAATATATATCCAAAAAAAATCTTTTCTTTTTCCAACTATATACACTGTGTGTTGATTTTAATTTAGAAGGGACTAGAGGTTATTTTGTTTTATTAATTTTTTATGTATTTAGGTTTTTTCCAAGAAAGGGTTGCTCTGTGTAGTCCTGACTGTCCTGGAACTCCCTCTGCAGAACAGGCTGACCTCAGATTCAGAGTTCCACCTGCCTCTGTCTCCCAAGTGCTAGGATGAAAGGCATTTGCCACCACTTCCTGCCCTCCCCCCCTCCTTTTTTTTTAGCTTTTTAAAGCTGCATTTTTTTTTTAAGTAGATTTCTAAAGTTAAGTTTAATGGCCCAAAGAGAACTTCTTTGAGACTTCAATATGGATGTTCTGGCAATACATGGAAAAGACTTTTTTTTTTTAACTCAAGTAAACTAAGAGAATCCAGGTAGTACTGTCTTCTGCTTATATCACTTATGACTGTGCCTGTGTTTCTACCACTTGCTACATTGATACCTTAAATCCTTTTGTGGAAAAAGTTATAGTATCAACAAACATAAATGCAGTATTTAGATCCAAAAACAATGGCTAATTATAGGCTTTACGTTGAATGGAGAGAGAAGGTTCTTTCTGAGGGTTGGTTCATGGAGTTTGTGATCCGAGGGAACAGTTCTTAGCTGCTGCTTCGGGGCCCTTGCCCAGTTACATCAAGAAGAGACCTAAAATTCCAAACCTGTCCATCTTTCATTCCAACACTGTCTCCTTTATTAAAGGGATCACACCTCACTTTCAGAAAAGAAGGTGAGGAAATACGAACTCCAACACAAAGTTAAGGTGGTTGTGAAGAAAACGCTCGGAGCTCGTCCTGAGCTGATGAAAGAATGGAGAGGGTGGGAGAGAAAGCAGGGCGACACCAGCCTGCGGAGAGACTCAGAATGTAAGGGCCTCCAATCCAGACAGGGGAGCCTGAGGAGGAGCAGCGAGCAGAAACAGGACTGAAGGATGAACACGTAGTTCCTCTAAAGCTGCTCTCTTGTCTCTCTTGTCAAGGTCAGTGTAGAAGAATCTTGGTTTCTCATGAGAAAAAAAAAAAGAAGACAAATATTTGAAATTGTGCAGTTTGCTCTTGTCTTTAAGGCTGACATGGTGAATTTACATTTTTCGAGAACCAGTGAACAAGAAGACTAAGCCAGGACTGTGACAAACCGCCCGCAGGCCACAGCTGCCTCCAGCCCAGCAGGCCACAGCTGCCTCCAGCCCACCGATTTGCAACTGTTGGCTTGGAGCAGCAGCCAGAGCCGAGGCAGGGCAGCCCTGGTGTGGGTGGAAAGAGAAAACGGTGCCGACCCGGGCACGGAAGCCCGCAGCTGACCTGGAAAGGCTGCTGGAGGCTTGGCTGAGCAGAAGGCTCTCTGCCAGCAGCCAGCCCACCGTTCCTGCAGGCGGGCAGGTTTGCTGAAATTCAGTTGCCTGAAGCTTGTGTTATTTGGAAGTTTATGTTCTTAGTAAATTCTCCCCAACTGCGTAAGCGCATGTCCCAACTTTATCTTTTCCACACTTGTTTTGTTTTGTTTTGTTGGGTTTTTGTTTGTTCATTTGTTGTTTGTTTGTTTGTTTGTTTGTGGCAAACTCAGCAAAATAACCAAATGGCATGCCTGTTGCAGGTCTAGGTTGAACAGTCTCCTTCAAGAAATGTAGCCCCAGACAGGGTGTTCATAAACCGCAAGAGTCCGCACCAAGTCTTAAAACGAGGGTGCTCTGTCCAACTATAGGTTCAGGGGCTCATCTGCTCCGTGCAGGGCCCTAATTAAATATGTCGTGATCATGATTATTATTCATAATAATAGCTGCGGCTGTAAACATTTGTGCATAAACAGTAGAGTAACACCCTAGAATTAGACAGAACTCTTGCTGGGCATTCTGGAACACGTTACCCAGGAGACGCCATCGTCAGGGACTCGGCAGAAGCTCAGTTCTGTGTCACCGCCGCTGAGGGTTAACGGTAAGTTGCAGGGAGAGCCGAACCGTTCTGAGGGACTCTGGGGGTTTGATGGAGTCTCTCCACCACCATCCACGCCTCCTCAGGGCTGGGGGCGGGGAGGGACGGGGGGAGAGTACTCTTAGAAAACGGCATCTCCAAACGACTTTGACCTCCCCCAAATGGAAATGCATCTCCTCAAACTGGGAAGATAGGATGGTTCCGTAGGAGGAAGTACCTCACAAGCTGGGCAGTCATGGAACGCGCGGTGAGACTCCGGAAGACTGTCTTCCACGTGTGTTCTCGTGGCACCAGTGCACCTGTGAGGCGGCACCTGCACTACCGAGGCACCCGAGCTCCTGTGTACCCGTGCGCCGTGGCACCCACACACCCAAATTCATATACATCCATCATATGCAATGATGATGATGATGATGATGAAGTTTAATGGATTCCTTAAAACCCTCACAAAATGTGTCCATCCATGTGGAAGACTGAAAGAGGCCTTTGTGATTTCATCCTATCTAAGAGGCCTTCACACTCCAGGAACACACACCCCGGGAAGGGCAAAGTTTGTAGGCAATGCCCAGGGCAGAAAGTACTCACAGTCCATTTCACCAAATTCAGCTCCACTCTCCCACATTTCCTGCTTCTGCTTGGTCTCTGGCAGGCTCCGAATCAATACCACTGTATCACTGCATGGTGTGAATACTTCTAGGGAGCTGCAAAGAGGTGGCTGAAGGACACAACCCTTACCGGGTAACACCAAACTGGCAAAGCCAAGCATAGCAGCAGGTGTGTCCCCCTCCTTCATCCAGGAGCCCATCCTTCAGGTTAAGAATTAGGAAGCACACTTACAGTGAATTCTAAAATCAAGCCAGGCTTTATTTTGTAAGTGTGACTTGGCCAAATCAGTCCTTTTCTGTGGAATAAATCATTTGGTTGATTAGCTCGATCACAAAGCCTGGCTTTAATGGACAATTAAACTGTGTGGGAGAACTTTTCCATAAAGGAAGGGTTTCAAATACGCGAGCAGGAATGTAAAATGAAAATGTATTTAAAGTGTCCATGCAAGAAGAAATACCACCTTTGTAACATTAGAACTTACATGATTAAGAAAACAGGAAGAGGGCTTTGGCTTTATAGCTTAATAATAGGTAAAGGCGTTGGCCACCAAGCCTGAGTTTAATTTCTGGAGGCTAAATAGTGCTGACTTTGGAACACAGGTTGTCTACTGGCCTCCCTAGCATGTTCCCCTCCGTACATTAAAAAAATTTTTAAGTAAATACACATATTAGCTTGGGATTGTAGCTCAGCTGCATGTAAAGTGGTCACCATGCATGCACAAAACTCATAAGCTACACGAAACCATCCCAAAAAAATTACAGGTGTTAAATTAAAAATGAAATCAGATCTAGAATTATTTCCAGACTACATGCTGACAAACATCGCTTATAGATAAACCTCCTTCATTTAGTCCATGTGGTGGTTGAAATAGGTATGGCCCACATAGACTCATGTTTGAATGCTTGGCCATAGAGAGTGGCAATTTTAGGATGTGTGGCCTCTTTGGAGTAGGTGTGGCCTTGTTGGAGGAAGTGCGTCACTGTGGGGGTGGGCTTGGAGGTCTCCTATGTTCAAGCTTTGCCCAGGGTGGAACGCAGTCTCCTCCTTGCTGCCTGAGGATCAAGAAGTAGAAATCCCAGCTCCTTTTCCAGCACCATGTCTGCCTGGATGCTTCCCATCATGATGATAGTGGACTGAAACTGTAAGCTAGTTCTGATTAAATGTTTTCTTTTATAAGAGTTTCCGTGGTCATGGTGTCTCTGAACAGCAACAAAACCCTCACTAAGACAGTACATAAAAAGAATTTTTTTTAAGTTGTTGAAAATGTTACAGGTAACAGAATCCAGACTGTATTCTCAATCTGTCTATGATCTGGGTGGGAGACCAAGGTATTGGAAACATGACAATCAGAATGCAGATTTCTTCTACTGGGTAATTGGAATTTTTGCTGAGTTTTAAGGAACAGTGGATTTTAAGAGGCAGGAAGGTATAAAAACAGCTTAAGCAAAGCCATGGAGTTAGGAAATTTAGAGGAATGTTGGGGAGATAAGAAGTAGATATTTTTGACTGGGAGAATATGGGAGTGAGCAAAAGTAGAGATTAAGTACATAACAATAAAACACCATGCTGAGCGTAAGCAGCAGAAAAGGCAAAATCAGCACGGGACCTGCAAATCAGTCCCAGCCATGTTATCCAGACATCCATTGGTGAAGATGACAAACTGGGTGAAAACGGCTTCACATCAGTCCAGATGAAGATAAAAAGACCTGAGCACGTGGAACAGATGGGGAGAGCCCTTTGGACTCTGAAGATGGAAGACAAGCAGACCTTGGATTTAATGATGCTCAGCAGTAGGGAGTTACTGTAGACTCAAATCTTGAGAACTGGTGGAAGATCTGTCTGAGCTATCACTGAGATTTTTGGCACACAGAGACCATCGGGTAAGGAAGCAGGAGTGTGGTGAGCGTGGGCCCTGTCAGTTCAGAGGGAAGGCGGGACAGAAACTAAAGGCTGTGATCAGTCAGTGCAGAAGCAGTGGTTTCCCTGCTTTCAGCTCAGAAGCTGACAGAAAGAAGGGGACAGACAGGAAATATGAATATAAGAAGCCTCAGGGCAAATGGAGGGAAGGAAAGAAGGAAGGAAGGAAGGGAGGAAGGAAGGAAGGAAGGAAGGAAGGAAGGAAGGAAGGAAGGAAGGAAGGAAGGAAGGAAGACAGGCTCCCACAGAGGTGCGGTGATGTGCAAGAAGGCATTTTTCTCCCAAGACAGTAAAACCTAACAGATTTGGAGAAACACTAGGACAAGGAGAGAAACAATTAGATTAAAGGAGTTCGTGTCAAATGCCTTCTATTTCATCACCTAGCAGAAATTTGCTTGTAGATTATAGTTGCGACACAAGAGATGAGAAAAGAATGAGAGGCGTTTCCTGGAAGTCTTAATCAAGAGAAAAAAACAAATACAAGCAAGAGAACAATACAAGAATGAGGGCCTTTCGGGAGCTTAGTTGTAGACAGAGCTACAAGTCAATCCCAGGTCTGCCTTAGGACAAAGCTTGGCATTTCCTAAATGCTCCATACACAGCTACCGAGTAAATGAATGTGCTTTGAAAACAGCTTCCTGCGAGCAGAAAGCAATTGAAAGCTGCCGTTTATCTGCAAGGTTTCAGGAGCAGAAGATGCCCTCCTTGGGACGCCTTGGTGCTGCTCTTCACCTGTGCAGAACTGGCCCCATCCCAGGGCCACGAGCCAGGTATGTGACAGGCAGCTTTGCCTGGCATTAGAATGACTGAGTTATTGTTCTGGATATTTATAGCAACTGAACCCTTCCAGCAGGACATGGTGAATATTTCCGTTTTGTCCTCACACTATGTAAAACAAGAACAGAAAATATTCTTCCAGACATGGAAAAGCTGTGTACCTCGAAATGAGCCAAGGCCACACAGCTACAGAAGAGCACAACACATATTTGGCCTCTGAATGTGAGGCCAAGGAGAAGAAGGGCTAATGGAGGAAGAAGCCTGAGCACTGGGCAGGAAGGGAGGGAAAGGAGGTGAAGATGAAACCCTCCAGGAATGGGTGAGGTTTGTGGGCAGGTTGTAGGGACCCACAGAAAAACTACTTAGAAGGGAACATAGCCAGAGAGATCCCAGCTGGTGTAGTTCCGAACATGAGGGCCTTCTAAAGTCACATGATAAAAGTGGCCCTTCACTGAAGAGTGAAATGAATTAATGAAAGCCCCCTGCGCCTAAAAGTATCTTCAAATGTCTGTCTTTAGGCAATGGCCACACAGAGCAAAGCGAATCTGCTGAGGTGCTGAGGGGTGGGGGGTGGGGGGGAGTTTTGCCCTAAGCACATTAAGACATAAGCCAGCAAAGCTCAGGGCTTTAAAAGGCAGGCACTACCAGAAAGAAAGAAAAAAAAAAAAAGTGAGCCAGGTCATTCTCCCAGTCCTTAACAAGATATCGGCATGGTGGCACGTGCCTTAAACAGAATAGAAAGATTTCCATCTAGAGAGAGAAGCAGCGCTTCAAGAGGCGCCACTGTACGCCACAGCTACCCATCGGCCGTTTTTAAAGAGGCAAAGAAAGGGCGTGTTTAGTCCCTACTTCTGGGTCACTTAAGAAAACTTCAGTTTTTGCTTTGGCAGCTGGGTTTCCAACCCCAAGGTGTCCCTAAAGCCCCTCAAAGCAACGTGGCAACCAGAGCTGCTGTAAGACAAGATGGAGGACACGCAGTTTCTCACATCTGTGCACACCAGACAGACCCACGTGGACAGACATGCAGATCAGTGTGCATACACCTAGGGACTCTGTTTTCAATGTTCATGACCAACTAGCAGACATCCTCACTTTTAAAGCAGGCATGCGTGTAGCCATCTTTCAGGCTGAGAACAACTGAGGGTACATTACTTGAACCTGATAGAGTAAATAGCTCACAGGTACATCTACCAGTACTTAGCATTAGGAGTGGAAAAGCACATAAACTCTGTCAGTAGCACCCGGAATGCCCACAGACTCTGTTGTGTTAGGTGTCTGTGGGGACTGGAACTCCAGACGTGAGCTACTCCAAGCAGGTTGCTGGTTTCACAGGTACCAAGAGGCAGAAATGAGCCGTATCAGGGAGGCCTCAGGTGAGGGAAGGGGCCACAGAGTGCTCCTAGGGATGGAACCTGGGCTTTGCTGAATGTGAGGGGTGCAAGGAACCCCCACAGCACCCCCCATAGTAAAGAGGCCCGCAGAGTCCAGGCCTGGTGAATCCAGACTAACCAAAGACTGTCCTGACTTGAGGCTGAACACTACAGTCTGGCAAACCTTTAACTCTGGATGACTTAGTCACCCAGAGGGAACAGACGGAACCTGCAAGGCATACTTGAGGGGACTTCAGCAGAAGCCAGTCACCCAGGGTGCCAGCAACCAGACATAGCGTGCTGGCATGAAGTTGGGAGCCATAGAGCACAGATTAACAGGCCTTGCCCAGGACTTGGGCCTCCAATCAGAAGGCATCAAGAGGCTGCTGCTGATGTTTTGTGGTGAGAGGGAAAGAGAAAAGGGGAGGGGGATAAAAGGACAATGGAGAACGTCATGCACAGTTTTTGTTTTGTTTGGGCGGGGAGGGGGGGATTGGGAGGGTTGGTTTGGTTTGGTTCCTTTTTCTAAGGCACAATCTCTCACTAGCCTGAAACTGGCCAGGAAGGCCAAGCTAGCAGGGCAGGGACCTGCCTATCCCTGATTTCTCAGCTCTGGGATCACAAGCAGACGCCACCACACCTAGTTTCACTGATGGCTTTTATTTAGGCAGAAGGATGGAATGCGATGCACATTTCTCGTAGAAAACATTTCAGCCACCAAATGGAGGCATCAAAGCAGACTCATGCCTCGCGGTGATGTCTCCTACTCCTTGCCTCTCCCCCTTCAGCTTCAATCCCTCCTCTGCTTCCTCTCCAGCCACTGCGCTCAGCTTCCCAGTTGAAGCACCCTCACAGTGACAGACCTGAGCTCAGCCATCTTGAGTTGTTTGTCTTAGAAGTTGCCAAGCCTCTCTGGGAAGGCTCAGCTAGATTCTCTATGCCCCATGTGGTAGCACAAACTCTTTAGCCAAGTGTTGAGTTAGCACACTGGCTTATTCTTACTTGATAGGTTATTGGCCCTTGGCCCTTTGCTCCAAGACCTGATGCATATATCTCTGGACTTAGCAATGCCTAGCTCAGTGAATATTTGCTAAAGACTGGTACTTTCTTTTTTTTTAATTGGTCTCCCCTCTAAATCCAATGCAGTCGCCCTTTGGTATGGATGACTTTCTTTATGTCAGTGGCCCTCTCTGGTGAGAGTGGCAGATTGTCTTTTTCTCTCCAGTTTGCAGCTGTGTCTACAAAAGTCTGGCACAGGAGCCCGGTGTTCTTTGAGCACCACTTGAGAGGAGAGCTAGTTTCTGGGGCCCATCCTGGTGCTTTTTCCAAAGCAAGCCCCACAGCTATTTCCCCTGGATTTTTCTTGCTTGTGTGCAGGCTCAGTCTCGTCCTTGGAGCCAGGAGGACCCTGAGAAGACTTGGCCTCAGCTCTGTTTCAGGAAGTCAAGACCAGGGCCAGAGTGATGGTGACAGGCCTTACTCTAGCCTTCCTTCCTCAAACCCCAGAGAGAGACTTTTGACTAATATCCTTGGCTACATTCTAGCACATTGGGTCCAGCTGCTTAGGATACTCAGATGTGCTTGGCCAGCAGACTGTAAATGTTTGCTGAAAGTGTGCAATAGTTTCCTGCCAGCTTAGAGCCTATTTTCCCTCTGCCTCTCTGTTGCAACAGCCTTTCCTCCAGAATGCACGCACACACACACACACACACACACACACACACACACCCCTCATTTGATTTCCTTCCCATGTTCCTGAGTTCCTGTAACTTATGGCAAAAGGCTCTGAGTGGAAACACTTTCGGGTAAGCCATTCTGGGCAGCTTCTGCCCTACAACCTATACCAAAACCTGATGCTCAGACCTTTGGCTGAGTCACTCAGGTCAAGACCCAAGAGCTTACAGTCCGTCCTCTCTCGACTCTTCCACCAGAAGGAACACATTACTCATGACACAGACATAAATTCACTATTTTTCATCTTTTTGCTACTGTTGTTAAGTAACTTTAAAAAAAAAGATTTGTACCTGGTGTGATCTCACACCTTAAATCCCAGAACTTAAGAGGCAAAGGCAGGTGGATATCTATCTGTAAGTTCAAGGGCGGCCTGGTCTGTAGAGTGAGTTTCAGGCCAGTCAAAGCTGCACCATGAGGTCCTATCTTAAAAAAAAAAAAAGTGAGTGTGTGCATCATGTCTGTGTATGAGTGCAAGTACTCACTCCTGTGCCAAGAGACCAAGAAAGGACACCAAGAGTCCTCCTCTATCACTCTTCACTCGTGCCTCCCTCAAGCCAGGGCTCATGTTCTCTCCGCTAGGCAGCAGGTGCTCCTTCAACGCTCAGACCTCAGGTTATAAGAGTGCAAGAAATGGCCTGCTTGTTATCTGCATGCCAGGGATCCAAACCCTGGCTTTTGTGGTGGCATGGCAAATACTCTGAACTGCTGAGCCATCCTCTCCCTGGTCTCTTGTTTTAATCTTGAGTCAACAAATACAAAATGAGACTGTTTGCCCCTACGCAGCATGGGGCAAGGGCTAGGTGAGTTTTAGGGTATAATTAGGTACAGGTCTTTTAAAACATAAAGCAGTGGCCTCAAGACTCAGGCGCACATGTTAAGGGGTGGAGGGATGATTCTGTCTTCAGTCACCTGGCCATGAGGCTTAAAAAATGATAGTGAGGTATCCAAATAATCATCTTATGACAAAAGAGTCACCTACCACCTGCCCCTAAAGCTTATTTCTCACCCAGGGGACAGGCCAAGAGCATTCCTCCACCTAGATGAAGTCTCGTGTTCCATTATTATTATTATTATTATTATTATTATTATTATTATTATTATAGAATATCTGAGCACCAGCAGCCCTGTTAACCACTAGGAACTTGTTAGGAGTGAGAAATTCCAGGTCCCGGTCATACCTGCTGGGTCAGAGCTGTGTCTGAGAGGCTCCCCAGGGCAGAGACTCGAATAGAAAAAGCCTTGCGAAGCAGGCCCCTAGAACTTCAGGGTCCATGCCTCCAGAAGAGCATAGAATTGGTACAGTGCCTTTCACATGCCACTGAAAAGTGGTCACATGACCCAGTGATTATGGGACCCTGAGAGAGCTTTGAAATGTCTGGCACAGTCTGGCAGCTACCACTCCAAAATATAGAATTGGAAGATAGGCTTTGACAGACAAATGCACATTTCTGACCCAACTGATAGACACAGAGATGTTTCTGACGTAAGAATATTCTATATTTTTTCATTACAAGAAAGAATATCTCATTTTCCCTAGAAACTGCCTCAGAGGGAGTTTTTTTCCAGTTTCCCTTGTAAAGCTGTTGCTAAATATCTTGACATTCTGACCTGGTGATGTTTTCCCATGATGCATCATATCCATTCAGTTTCTACTTCTCAGTCTCCCCGTTCCCCAATAACCTCATCTTCTGAACAAAACCAACGCATTTGACCACGCATCAACAAGCATTTTCTATAAAATGTTGGGAAAAAAATATGGCTTTTCAGGCCATGATGCCTCTGTCACTCATTCTACAGCCACAGGAGAAATACAGGTGAGTTCATATCACACAAATGTGGTATGAGAAAATGCAACTCTTTATTAAGCATTTACTAAGTACTTAATGTCTGACCCAGTGAAAACAGAAACTTCACAAGGACAGGAATCATTCATCTCTCTTTCCTTGCTCTGGTCTTTGAACATGATAGCATTAACTGACACGCTTGAAATGAAAGGATGTTACACGAACGTTGGGTAAGGGGAAAGGCTGCCAGAGATGTAACAGACTTCCTGAGGTCCATCCTGGCAGAAGATCCACAGTATCAGAGAAGCTGTGATCAGCCTAAGGCAAAAGAAAGTGATCCACAACACCATCAACCTTCATAATCTGGTCCAGGAAGAGCCATCACTAACAAGAAACTATGAGGGCCTGTCCCCAGTGGGCAGGTGACCCCATGGGACATACTTCCTCAAAAGCAGATTGGCAAGTCTACAGCAGGGAGAGGAAAAGTCTGTGTGTACAGAAAGGTATGAAAGCAGGGACCTATCATAGAGAACTGTCAAGGCCCAGCTCTAATTGTGGAGGCCCCTGAACGAGTGCCGAAGCTGAAAAGATTGCATAGAGGAGAAAGCTTGGTCACCACACGAAGCAGTTAGAAATAATGAAGACATTAGCATTTCACTGACACAAGCTGTGTGCACACAGCTATTATGTACACACACACACACACGCTGTCATGTTTCCTCCTCAAAGCAACCTGTGTTGTCATGACACTCTCTTTCCAGCTCTAAAACTGCCTTTGTGGAGTCAGACTTCCTCTTACACTCACTACAGAGGCAACAAGGAATTTCTTTGGGGTGAGGTAATTTGGGGGCGGGTATTTCCCTGTGCCTGCCAGCATGCCCAGAGACATTCCTGATCTCCAGCCACCAGTTACAACAAGCAAAACTGTCTCCAAACATGGTACAGAAGGAAGAGGCAAAGGAATGAAGGAAGAGGACAGAGAAATGACAAACATACAGACAATAATAGCACAGAACAGAGTCCAGAAATAACAATCACACATACACGGCCAACAACTTTCAGCAGACACAATGGCAATTCAGTGGAGGAAGTAAAGTCCTTCAACATTTGAGAACCATGTGTAAGAAAAAAAAATACATCTTCATTTACATCTTGTACTACACACACATTTAGCTTAAAATGGATCATGGGGTCATTTAGATTGGCTCTGCAGGGAAAGGCGTTTGTCATCAATCCTGACTACTGGAGTTGCGGCCCTGGGACACACACAGAGGAAGAGAACTGACTCAGACCTCTGATCTCCACATGTTGGCTGTGCCACCCACTTCTCTCTGTGTCTGTTTCCCTCCTTCCCTCCTCCCTCTTTCCCTCCCTTCCTTTTCTCCCTTTCCCTGCTCTGTCTTATAGGTGACTGTCATAGACTTACCCTATGAAACTGAAAGCCCCTCATAAACTCTTTCTTCTCTATGTTCCCTTGGTCATGGTACTTAGCACAGCAATGCGAAAACCACTGAGACCCCACACTCAAACCCATAAAATAAGTAAGATGTGATTTTTAAAAGATTTAATAAATTTTTGACCAAAATTTAAAACCTAAATATTTGGTAAGTTGAACGTAAAAATTTATATCTCTGATCTTCAAAAGACAACAAAAAGGAAAAAAATTAGGCAAAAAAAAAAAAAATACAAACATACGATAAAAGCCTGATACCTGAATGTTTGTTTAGTTGGTTAGTTTTTTTGGTTTTGGATTTCTCTGTGCAGTCTTGGCTCTCCTAGACTTGCTTTGCAGACCTCAAATTCACAGAGATCTGCCTGCCTCTGCCTCCTCAAGTGCTGGGATAACAGATGTGCACCATCACACCCAGACCAAATGTATTTTTTAAGTCTGAAATTTCAGTAAGAAAAATAACTCCATTTTTATGTGCAAAAGGATATTAATAATTAGGGAGAGCCAGATGAAGAAAGCTATTTTTTTTATCATCTAGAATGGCCCCACTTTTGAAATTGATATGAGTTACTGATCAAAATGCAGCATGGCATAACCAGCTAGGAAAATGGTTTGGCCATTTCTTACAAAGCTAAAATATGTTTACCTAGCAACCTCACTCTAAGGTACCAACTCAAGAGAAATTAATACATTTCATACATCCATATGGAAACCTGTACATGAAGGTTTTTACTGATTTGACCTCCATTTTCCAAGAACTGTAAATGATTCAAATATTCTTGTGAATTCACAGACAACTTTCAGAAAGTCTGTAAGACAGGATACTACTCACCAAAAAAAAGGAACACATTGATACTCAAGCGACATGATATCTTACATACTTCTCTATTCCTGTGAAAAGACAACACAGCCAAGGCCACTTATAAAAGAAAGCGTTTAATTACGGACTTGCTTACAGCTTCGAAGAGTGAGTCCATGGCCATCATGGTGGGCCACATGAGAACAGGCAAACAGGCCTGACAATGGAGCACTAGCTGAGGGCTTACATCTGGTCCATGAGCACAAGGCAGAGGTCTACCTGGAAATGGCATGGCCTCTTTCAGCCTTAAAGCTTGTCCCCAGGGACACATCTCTGCGATGGAAGTTTTGGTTTCTTTGCAAACTCAGTTATGTCACGTAAATATGTTCTTGTTTTAATCCCAAGTGTGGGATTTTAGTTGGGCTCTAGTTTGTCGACAGCTGGTAATTGTCACATGCCGGGTGTGATCTTTGCCAGCTGGGGACAGTGCTCCATGTGCAAATGTAAGAAAGCACTTAGACCAGTAAAAGGACAAGCAGGCCCTGTGCTACTACCTTCTGAGCATATAAATTGGGAGCCGAGAAAGAGATGGTGAGGTGTGTGGTGTTGGCCTGCGAGGCCGAAGAGGCAGACGATGTGGCGGTTTGGAGCAGACAGACAGAGAGAAATGCTTCAAGGAACAGACAGTGGTTTGAAAGAGACTGCTGGCTGAGTTTGCTGCTGACCGAGTGGAGCCCTAATAGGACCCATCGACTCTAAACAGCCAGGAGAAGTAAAGGGGCACTCTCTCCCCACTAAGTTTCTCTCTCCTATGTAGAGTTGGGAGGTTAGAAAGAAGGTTGAGGCCTAAACACCCCAAATAAAGTAAAGTTTTTAAAATGAGCTCCACAGGTGGTGCCCAACGTGGGGCTCGAACCCATAACCCCGAGATTAAGAGTCTCATGTTCTACCAACTGAGCTAGCCAGGCATTTTAACTTCTGAGATTTCTTGCTATGGCTTGTCCAGTGGTATTGGCATGATGCTCCTGAGAGGCAATACCAGTTGTCTCTCTTAGCCATTCAGCTATTGGGGCTGCTCGTGCTTTTAACGGTCTAAGTGTTCTCTCACATTCAGTCTTTGCAACGCCTGTCTGGTCTCAGGGTCTAGTATGGCTCTATTTAGAGCTGAACCCAATCTCTGTGAGAAATCAGAGAAGGCTTCTCAAGGACCTTGAATTACCTTAGTAAGTGAGGTGGTTGTTTTACCAAGCTCCTCAGCCATGTCCCAAGCTGTTCACGCTGCAACACGACATTGTTCGATTACCACATCATCAGAACAGACGTGTTCTCGTAAGTCAGCATAACGCTCTTCACCAAGCAACTGATCTTTAACAGCGTTTATCCTTCTTGTTATATTTCGTTGTCCTGTTTTTGTGGCTTCATTCCTCCACCACAATAACCGCTGTAACTGCTGACCAGCTCCTAGCGCAGCTGATACCAACCCTTTCCAGTCTTGGGGAATAAGTCTATTTTTCGTAGCCCAGTTACTTAACATTCGCTTAACAATTTTTTTATTATTCCATACTGTACAATAGCTTTTCTGAAATGCCTTAGAGCTAGCATGTCTAATGGACACCGTGTCGTCTCATTGAAAAGCCTCACCACCATCATTAGCAGGCATGTGTTATACAAAGACTAGGATTGCTGATGCTGCCTGCATAGCTACAGGCAATTTCTCTGGTGCAGCACTTGACTCCAGAGCCCTTTTTGGCCAGTGTGGCTTCCCATTCTTTCTGATGCCCTGCCCCACAAAGGTGCTCTAAACACCTGACGCACGGAGCAGTGTGGGGCAGCAAGAACGGGGAAAGACCTGTTTTTAGTTACTAGGTCTGAACACTTTTCTTCTCCCTTCATTTGCTTCCCAGGTGCTCCCATCTTTACCCCCAAACTCTCTTGTTGTACTAGTAACTCTGCAATGCTTTCCAAAACTATAGAATTGAGTGACACTTTGGTTTTTGTATCTTATCAGTCATTCTTCCAATCTTTTTTTAAAAATGGAATACAGGAAGATGACAAAGCAAAACCAGAAAATTCCTTCTGGGAGCACCTCGGGAGAGAACCCGGCAGCAGCCGCTGCTATAAACCTTTTACTGACATCTTGAAACAGCACATTGACTCCTTCAAAACTTGCCATCTCCTGTACAGCACCAGAAACCATGTTCCCCATTATTCCTAAGCCACATCTGGGTGTCACTTGTTGGCCCTTTTTATCCTACCAACCATGCTGGGCACCACCTGTAGTGCTCATTTTTGAAACTCTACTTATTTGGAGTTTTCAGGCCTCAACTTTCTTTCCAACCTCCCAACCCTACATAGGAGAGAGAAAGTGGGGAGAGAGGGTCCCTTTACTCTTAGTTGTTTAGGGTCAATGGGTTCTTTTAGGGCTCAACACCAATCTCAGTCAACAGCAAACTCAGCCAGCAGTCTCTTTCAAACCACTGTGCCTTGAAGCATTTCTCTCTGTCTGTCTGCTCCAAACTGCCACATTGTCTCTCTCTCTGGTCTCTCCAAACTGCTACACACCACACCTTCTCTTTTTCAGCTCTCAATTTATATCCTCAGAGTCCTAGACCACGCCCTTTTCTGTGCCACAGCAGCTGGCAAAGATCACTCCCCACAGGAGACAATTAACAACTGTTAACAAACTTTAGCACAACTAAAATCCCATACTTGGGATTAAAACAAAAGCATATTTACATAACATAACTAAGTTTACAAAGAAACCAAAACTTCCCTTTCATACCTCCTCTAAGAAGGCCACACCTCCTAATCCTTCCCAAACAGTTCCACCCACTGAGGATCAAGCATTCAAATACATAGGAGCCTAAGGGGGTTATTTTCATGGAAACCCCCACACATGGATTAATATCAACTCCGTTTACACTAAGTGAAAGATATCTGGATAAAAGCCACGTAATATAATTCTATTTATATGATACTCTATAGATATAATAGGGAAAACAAACTAAAGAGAAAGTTAAAAAATATTATTGATGGCTTAAGGCTGCAGGTAGGGAAAGATCACAAAGTAGACTGAGAGAGTTTCCTGGGCAGCAAAACTGGCTTCTACCTTGACTGTGACGGTGGCTTTGCGTTTGTCAAAACATATAGAGCTGTAAACTTATGAAGATGAATTATACTTCAAGCAACTATATAGAAAAAAAACTTCAAACAGAAAGAGATCATTTATGATTATAATTCTAAGCCTTCCATGTCATGCCTCCCTCCCATTCATTCTCTACATACACCGCTTATCTCTTTACACATACACACACACACACACACACACACCATACACACACATGCATGCACGCACACACCCCTGCCTAGTTTTCCCCTTGCCTTCATTACAGCCCAGCTATGTTCCTCTTCTAGGGGTAATTTCTTTTATCTTTGCATACATTACCCTCCTTTAGATGCCTGTCTGGCTTTCTCCTTTATTCTTGTTCTCCTGGCTTATGTTGCAGGATTATTTCCAGCAATAAACACAGTTTTATTGCAGAAGGAAATAAGCAAACCGATACATTAACCTGCCCTATTTTTCTCCAGAAGAAAATTGGGAAGGCGTTATGTATCTGTCAATGCAGATGTATCCACGGAAACGTTACAGATTCGTCTTCCTGCTCTTTGTGGCTCTGGGCCATCAAGTGTACTGATGGAGGGCACAGAGATAGTGGAAGTCACCGGAAAGATGGCAAACCTCCAGCTAAAGGGCAAAGGGAGACATCAACTATATCGTCAAAAATCCAGTCTACTCACCTGGGCCAACTTAAGGCCCTGTGCACCAAGGGAAAATTTCCTTCGCTAATGACTCTGTGCTTATGACTGGACCTAGGGAACTTAACAGACTCATTCATTCTGCTGGGGAAGGGATTGCATTTAACTTTTCCCTGGGATTTAAATCTCTTCCTCTCTGTAGAGTCCTATACTATGGGACATCATAAAATTTACATTCCTAATTCAAGTCAAATATGAACCTACATCTTATAAGATACCAAAACTACTTCTCATACGGGTCTCTTTTTCAAGCTACTCTTCAGGGGGAGGTGACGAAAGATAATAGCCACTGAGTTCATGTCCCTGTTCCTCTTAATTATGTAAATTGTGTGTGTGTGTGTGTGTGTGAGTGTGCTCGCGCACACATGAGTTTACATGCTCCCCGTGTGTGCAGAAGCCCTCGGAGGCCAGAAGAGGCTGGCAAAGCCACAGGAGTTACAGGTGGTTACGAGCACTAGAGGGGTGCTGGGGACTGAACCCGGGTCTTCTACATGATCAGTGAGTACTCTTCAACATGAAGCCTCCTCTCTACCCCTTGACTAGCATTTTCAAAACACATGTCACATGCCGGGAATGGTGGCACACGCCTTTAATCCCAGTACTCAGGGAGGCAGAGACAGTTCTCTGTGAGCTCAAGGCCAGCCTGGTCTGCAAATGGGGTCTGGAACAACCATGATACACAGAGAAGCCCTGTCCAGGGGGTTTGAGGAGGGAACATTTCACACCAGGTCTGAGTATATACAACGAATTGTTTCCCACAATAGTATCTATTCTCTCATAGATCCTAATCTATGAGATTATCTTTCATAGATCCCAGTCACATTTCAGTTTTGAAATTTGTCCAGGACCACTGTCCAAACCAAGAAAACACCCCCATGCAGATGGAAGCTCTTGGCTGGCAAGCTTCCCCCAGGGTCAGATGACTATGCACTTGACATCATTCTTCCTGGCGATCATGATGCCCCTCCTCTTCCGAGCTATGCGGAAAGCAGAACCACCTGCCTTAGCAGCTAGACAAGCTAGGGCAGTGAGTCAGCTTGAGGAGACAGTCACCCCACTCTTCTACTGTAGAGCACCACCAAGGCCCAAGGCCTTCCATCATTGCTGCGCATAAGTGCGTCTCTATTTCTTACAACTAATTTTTAATCATGGGCATGTCTCTAAGTCACCAGCATTTGGCTCTTGAATCTCTGATCACAAAGTGTTAAAAAAAAAAAAAAAAGACATTAGCCACCTTATGTGGCTCCAAATGACACAACTTGTGAAGCTAATGAAAAATTATGGGAAAGCACTTTCTCATATAGCACAAACTAATCAGGAAGTACAGACAAGCTGATGTTGATGAAGTGCCATTAACTTATGGCATAAAATGCCACCTGCGGGTAAATCTGGGTCTAATTGCCTCTGCAAGTAGTTTCCTATTTATCTGGATGTGCAATGAATCCTAAGAGTGGCAGAGACAAAGATGTTGTAGCTTCAAAACTGGCTCCATTCTAAAGTGCTTCTGCCCTTCTGTAAGCCGTAGCTCAGGAGCATTCAAATTCCCTTCTGAAATGTTAGCTCCATGCAGCCAGAGGGAGCAGTGGTCTGGCACCTTGCTCTTGTCTGCCAAGCCCAGCAGTAAAATGCCAGGGTGAGGAAGCAGGGATTCTGCAAGACAAAGAAGTCAGAAGTGTATGGAGGCTGTCACATTTCTTCTGCTTTGTGTTTTCCACCCCCTCTCCTTTCCTTTGTTCTTGTCTATTCTGACTCTCTTCCTCAGGTTTCTGTTTAAGCCTCCCCACCCTGTGTCAGCCTGGTAGGATGTCTGCATTCGGGCATTTCTCTGCTAAGGTAGCAACATCCAGGCATCCTGTGGGAGCAACAGAAAAGCTCCCATGTGGGAAACTACAGAACAACTGTCCTGGGATCAGGGGACTGTGTGTTAAAATGAGAGAGACACGGGACACTTTAACTCGATACAGTCTTACAACAGAAACTAAAGTCTAGTGAATCCCCCTTTGCACGGCATCCCACTGCGACCTTTATAAATGGTTTCTTTTCCTCATTTTAACTATCCAGATTGTGTGTGTGTGTGTGTGTGTGTGTGTGTGTGTGTGTGTGTGTGTGTATTGTTGTTGTTGTTGTTTCCGAAAGTAACTACAGTCAGAATGTGTCCTCTGGAATTCATGGATTAGAAACTTAATTCTGAATGCAACAAGGTTTGCAGGGCTGAAGGATACAGTTGAGTGGTACAGCACTTGCCTAGCATGCACAAAGACCCTGGGTTCAGTCTCTAGCACAAATGGGGAAGGAGAGAGATAGGAAGAGAGTGGTTTGGTTTGTTTTGTTTTTGTCACCCCTTCTGTCTTGGGAAAAAGCAGTCTGATGGCCTCTTGCCTCAGCCTTCTGCCCTATGGAGGCACATAAAGAACTGAAGCTGCAATCCCTGTCCAGAAAGGCAAAGAGGATGGACATCAGAAGAAGGAGAAAACAGGGAACCAGTCAGGAGCCTGACACAGAAGACCTCTGAAAGGCTCTACCCTGAAGACTATCAAAGCAGATGCTGAGACTTATAGCCAACCTTTGGGCAGAGTACAGGGAATCTTATGAAAGAAGTAGAAAACAGTAAGATCTGGAAAGGCTAGGAAGTCCACAAGGAGAGCAACAGAACCAAAAAAATCTGAGCATGGGGGTCTTTCCTGAGACTGATACTCCAACCAAGGACCATGCATGGAGATAACCTAGAACCCCTGCATAGATGTAGCCCATGGCAGTTCAGTGTCCAAGTGGGCTTCATAGTAATAGGAACAGGAACTGTCTCTGACATGAACTGATTGGCCTGCTCTTTAATCACCTCCCCCTGAGGGGTGAGCAGCATTACCAGGCTACAGAAGAAGACAATGCAGCTACTCCTGATGAGACCTAATTGACTAGGATCAGAAGGAAGGAAAAGAAGACCTTCCCTATCAGGTCTTCTTTGGGGAGGGGCATGCATGCAGAGGAGGGAGGAAGGGAGGTATTGGAACGGGAGGAGGGAGGGAACCACAGGGGTGATACAAAGTGAATAAAGTGTAATTAATAAAGAATTAAAAACAAAACAAAAAAAAAAAAAGAACTGAAGCTGTACTTTCTAGCCTCTAGGCCTGCACTTTATACATTACCCAGCATAGAAGTTCCAAACAGATTAGGAAATCTGCATCTTAAAGCATATCCTACAGTTCAAGTGATTTTTACTCATAAATGCCTCAAATGTGTGTTTTCTTATATGAACAACTCTGTCAAGACATTACTGAGAAACCCAAGAATTAAAAATTAGTTTTTTGGGTATTGGTTTAAAGTTTAAAGCATAAGCCTGAACAAAAATGGTGGAGACATGTCGAGTCATCTGTGGGGAAGAACCAGCCTTACTGCATTCCTTTACTGCCCACTAAAGATACAGTTGCTAGGAAACCGGCCCAGATTGCCCCTCTCCCCTAGGATAGCCAAACAAGGGAAGTAAGACCTTCAATGGTTTGGGGGCCTTCTTACAGCCAATCAGATCAAAATGCAACATCCCCTTTTGTGTTTCAACCAATTGAGCTTGCCAGGCAGGAATTTCCCTGCTTTGGGCGCCCTAGGAAGGACTAGAGTCTTTAAATCAACCACCTACCCTGAGTACAAGGTTTTCAGCTCTTAACCACTGTGGTGGTGAGGGTGTGAGCCCAAGCTATAGCTCGTAATAAAGAGATCCTCATGTGTTTTGCAATGGACCCAACTCATGGTAGTCCCTTGGGGGGGGTCTCACGATCTAGGCATAACAACTTCCAGCCTTGGAAAATAGGCCTTCCTGGGAATATTCCAAAGACTCTTCATGAGGACCTGCTCTGAAGACATTACCGAAGTTTATTAGAGCTAGAAATTAAAAAGAAAGCAGACAAAGCAATGAGCTAACCCAAGATTACCCTTCAGAAGAACAGTGCTAGGAGATGACACTTCAAAGGGGGAACAAGCCCCAGAGCCTGCAAGGACCTGCATTAGAAAAGACAGCCGCTGTATGAACACAGGCCTGAAGAGAATGACTTCAAACCCCCTGAACAAAGCCAACTTGTGATGCTTCCAAGTTTCCAGAGGGGTTAGCCAGAAGTTCCACAGCACATGATTTAGCCTGGCCTAGGCTAGTGAGGGGATGTGGAGCTAGGAACTGGGTAAAGCCATAAACTTACAAAGAGGAGGGGCTGGGTTTTTGGGAGGGTGTTGTTTTTGGTTTTTTGTTTGTTGTTTGTTTGTTTTGGGATTTGTCTGCTCTGTCAGTCTGGTTGGGGGAGTCTGTCCCTTCTTTGTAGTACGGGGATGTGACCTGATTTTTGGGAGAAAGAGAAAAGCAGCCAGAGGATCTGTGACTTAGCGATTACAGTACACAGTCCCTTTATACAAATCCACAATGAAAGTCCTTCACAATGTCACCACACACTGAAACCTGAATGCCTATTCAGTTTTTTCTTTGAATGGGATATGCCAGGTTCTTCATCGATTAATCTGCGGCAGCCCATCACTCTTGTCTAAGCTCAATGACATGAAGTTTGGATTAATGCCAGTTCTGATTCTAACATTCCACACCCTTTATTCCTTTTACTTTCTTGTCTTTTTTTTTAAATTTTGAGTTGTCATATTGCGTCTTTATATCTGTGGAGGCAGAAGTACACAAGTGAATGTTTTAGAACTAGTTCTCTGAAAAATTACACATGTACAAATTTATTGTAAATTTTGTAGCTATAAATGATGGTCTACAAATAATAGTGAAAAAAAAAATAGTAAGATATGCACTTTTTACCTTAAAATCCCATAATATTATCACAAAGGTGACCCCTGATCACTACAAACTTTATCAATAGGTTTTTTTCTTCTTTTTTTATTGCAAGTTCACAGACCAGGGCCTCCAAACAATTTGGATCAGCAGCAACTACACAACTATAATCCCAGTGCATAGGAGATGATGGTAGAAGGACAATGAATTTGAGGCCAACCTGTGCTGTGTAATTAGACCCTGACTTAAAATAAACAGAAAGCTTGGTAGACTCAAGAAGGCCTTTCTCACATGGAAACAGCCAACACATATGTGAGAACTTGCTCAATATCACAAATCATCAGAAAAAAACAAATCAAAGCCACTTTGCTACAGCTGAAATAATAGAAAGACTAAAGATTGTAGGTAGCACATACCTGTAATCGCAGCTGAGGCAGAAAATTGAGAATGTTATGACACCCTGCCCTGTGTATTAAGACCCCCCAATTCGGAAAGCTAAAATGATGACAACACAATAGGCTGGGACCTCCCACATCAACCCTTAATTAAAACAAACACACATCACAGACATGTCCACTGCTCACTGTGATGGAGCCAGTTCCTCCTCCTAAGTGACTCCAGTTTGTGTCAAGTTCACAAAAACTAACAAGTACAATTGACCCATTGTTAACCTGACACACAAACACATCACTATTAAACCATGATTTTTTCTTTCTTGCTTGTTTATCCTCAAGATTTCATGGCAACCTCACAATGTAAAACACAGTATAACTTTAAAATTCCCACAGCCTAAAAAACTCACTTTTCCAGTTCAAAGTCTTTCTATGCATTCCTGTAAACAAACAAACAAACAAACAAACAAAAATCAGAACCAAAAGCCGCCACTGTAAATAGCTCCATGACTGATGTCTGAGACTCACTTATTATCTTCTGAACTCCAAAGGATTTATGGAACCCTACCTCTTCAGCTCTGCCAAATGGCAGAGCATACGGCTTGTCTAGCAAGCTCAGGCTGGCCATTCGACTCCTACCACTACCCTTGGTGGGCACCCAACGGTCCTGGCATCTCTAATATACTATGGCCTCCACAGCACATTAGCCAACAACCTCTCATGGTGCCAAACCTCAGCTGCTCTCCACGATCCCTTCAATTCTTCAATGCCAGTGCCATGTGGGAGACTCTTACATATCACCAAGGCTGGCCTCCACCTTGAGATGAAGCTGTAGCACCCTCTGAACCATAGCTTCTAGGTGCTGACCCTGAAGAAATACTTCCCAGGAAACTAGTTCACCTCCATGATGTTGGTCTCTTCCTAATCCTAGCTGGGTTTTCAACCCAACTAGCCAGCATTTACTCTCCAGGGAAGGCAAAGATTTCATTTCAGTGGTGCTGGTCTCAGGCCCAGCTGCCCAGAAACCATAGATTCCTTATCTAAAGTATAATTCCAATGGTCACAATAATCTTCAAGAGACTCTTAAACTTCCCTCTGAAATGTTATAAGCCAGGCCTCCATTGTCTATCTGCATTGCTTGCAGCATTATATTTGGAGTTCCCATATCAGATCATTAGTCCCTTAGCACCCAGAGCACCCAAAATCCTCCACATCTTCTCACAAAACACCCCAAGCCATAAAAGCCACGTGGTCATGGCCACCATGACAAGATTCCATGGTAAACGTTTATGTTCTGGTTTGCTTTTCTGTTGCTATGATTAAACATTGCCCCAAAGAGGCTAACATTGGGCAGGAAACAGTCCTATATTGGGACAAGGTACAGGCCCATACTGAGGGAAGCCAGGACAAGAGTCAGGACAAAAGCCAGGACAGAAGCTCAATGCCAGAACCTGGAGGAAAAACAGAGGCAGAGACCTTGGAATTACTGGTGACTACTCGCTTTCTCTTCTCGGCTTGCTCAGCTCCCTTTCTTTTCCAGCCGGGACCCCCTGCCCAGGAGCTGTACCACCCAGAGTGAGCTGGGTCTTCCAATATTGATCACTAAGCAAGAAACCAGCCCCCCCCCCCCCCCGCCACATGTCCGCAGGCCAGTCTGATGGAGGCAGGTGGTCAACCAAGGTGCCTTCTTTCCCAGGGGACTCTGCTTTGTGTCAAGCTGAGAAAAACTAACCAGCACAAACCACATTGGCTGGCAAGATAGAGAAAATGTGGTATATTACAAAATGGGATATTATGCCATTATTAAAAGGTTGTAATGCTATCATATGTTGCAACAAGTGTGCAAGTGGAGAACACTACGTTAACTGAAATAAACCAAGAACCCAAAGACAAGTGCTTCATGATCTCACTTAAATGTGGAGAACACACACACACACACACACACACACACACACACACACACAGAGGCAGGCAGAGAAAAAGACAGACAGACAGACAGACAGAGACCCATAAAGAGACAGAGATAAATTAGCACTCATAGAAGAGAGCAGTAGAGTAGCGGCAGGGAGGAGAGCCGGGTGGTGAGCGGAGGCAACGTTATAGTTAGATGTGGAAAGGTTCTTGTCTGCTCCTGCACAGCTTTCTCTTCTTCAGGATCCTTCCTGAACAGGCTTGGAAGGATCCGGGATGCTCTCATGTTAATGTATTAGTGTTGAGGAGCCATGTGCGCTCACCCTGATTAAATATGACCCACGACATACCCATGGATGGAGACTTTACATGGCGCCCATTAAAAAGGCATGTTTTACATCAATAAGAATTAATTTGATAATCAGAAAAAACAAATTTAGTAATTTTATCAGTGAAATAATTTCATCTCTCAGAATAATTTTCATCTATCAGTAAAAAGCATATTTAAAAGAATATACAATAAATCTATTAGAAGATCAGAAAGGTGAAGGGTTGGGGAGGTGGATGGCTCAGCCAGTAACGTGCTTATTGCACTGAGTTTGCTTTCTAGCATGTGCCCGTAACCCTATCGCAGGGCAGAGAAAGGGTGGAGACAGGCAGCCCACACAACTGGTGAGCTCTGGGTTCAGGGAAATACCCTAGCTCAAAAATAGTGTGGTGGAAAGTAAAAAGCAAAAACACTTAAAGCTGACTTCTGGTCTCTGCATGAATGTGCCCACATGTGCCCACACATCTACACACACAGGGCGGGGTCAGGGGGAGAAAGGAGAAGGAGGTCACAAAGGTGAGATAAGAAGCCATAAGCTATGCGTTGGAAAAATAAAACAAGGCAAGTTTCCCAAGGGCAAGTTATTTGTTTGGGGTGGCTTTTTGTTGCTATAAACAAATACCAGAGTGAGAGGTTTATAAAGTTTATTTGATCTGTGGTCCGGGAAGTCACAGAGCTCGGCAGGATATCTAGCACTGGATGAGAGCTTTGCTGCTGAGTCACACAATGAGAGAGAACCTGTGGTTAGAAAACTAAGAATCTGTTAATTTCTCAAAGACTGTTGAGAGCTCGGCCAGTCCCAGGCTTCCTTCGAGGCCCCAGTGAAAGGACGAAAGAAAAACAGTTCTGTGTCCTTGCTCAAGAGCAGACTTGGCAAGGCCAGTCTGGTGCTGAGACTAGGGCCTTGAAGGAGTTAAGATTTGGTTCCTGGAAATTGACTTTTCCTCCAAAAGACACTGGAGTTATCAGCCCCAAGGCTCCCGTGTGCTTGGTATATGATCTTCATATACCTGGTGTTCGCTCTGTGCAACGTTGCTTGATTAGTTTCCTGGTGGCTTCATGCCATTGCAGGAGACTGATTGCCCTGTCCCATAGCTTCCCTGGAAATAGTACATAAGCAGCTGTGCTTAGTACTAAGCTTGCTTGGGGTAAGACATAGCTTCTCTCAGACCCTTCGACCGCAAACCTTATCGTCTCTGTCATGTTTTCTTATCTTTTGATCATCTTAGGACCCTGTCACTGAAGAAGGACCAGCTGGTCTGGGTCAGAAGACAAACTATTCCTTAATATTCTACCAATCCATTACAAATCCATCCACAGAGCCAGGTGCGGTAGCACATGCCTGTAATCCTAGCACTTGGGGAGGCAGAAGCAGGTGGATCTCCGTGAATTCAAGGCCAGCCTGATCTACAAAGCCATGGATACACAGAGAAACCTTGCTTTGAAAAACAAAAAACAAACAAACAGAAACAAGACAAAACAAAAACAAATCCATCCATAGCCCTCAAAACTTGTTACCCCTTAAAGGCCTCACCTAGCCCCTATCTTAATACCCACCTCTCAGTGAGAAAGAGATATAACACGTATTTTTAAAATTATATTTTTGAGATTATAAAATATCATTACCCCCTTCCCTTTCCTCCTTCCAACCTTTCCCATGTGCCCACCCTCGCTCTTTTTCAAATTCATGACTTTTTGTACCTTCTTTATTATTATTTTATTATCATTATTTTACATGCTGACCACAGTTTCCCTTCCCTCCTCTGCCCCTTATCCCTCCCCCTTCCGCTCCTCCTCCTTTCCCTTCAGAAGAGGGCGGGCTTGACAGACATGGCTCAAACACGTCATATCAAGTTGCAATAAAACTAGGCACGTCTGCTCGTATTAAGGCTGGACGAGGCAGCTCAGGAGGAGGAAAGGGGTTCCAAAAGCAGGCGAAAGCGTCAGGGATGGCCTCCACTCCCACTGTGAGGAGTCCCACAAGAACACCTAGCTACACAACCATAACATATGTGCAGAGGGCCTAGGGCAGCCCCATATGGGCTCCGTGGCATCAGTTCGGTCTCTATGGGCCCCTATGAGTCCTGGTTAGTTGATTCTGCGGGTTTTGTTGTGGTGTCCTTGACCCCTCAGGCTCTTACTATCCCAGTGCTCTCTCTCTCCATCCTTCCCCAACCTGATCGCTCCTGTTCCCATCCACACTCCACTGCCCACCCCAACCCCCATCCACCCACAGCGTTTTTTTTTTAATTGTTGCTACACGTGTGTAATCCTAAATATATAAATACAATCTCCTCAGACCATATGATCTTACTTGTATTATAATTTAAGGGCTGACCATTGGTATATTCTTCTTGGGGAAGATTGTTTCTCCTCCCTGCATTCCTTGACTGCCTGCAGTTCTTAGTTTAGGGTTGAGACCCTCATGAACATCCCCCCTTCCGTATCAGCACATTTATTGGTGTCATCTTTGTTCAGGTCATGCTTAGGCAGCCATGCCGCTGAGACTTCATGGTGTAGCTCCTCTGCTCTTTCTAGGACACATAATCTCACAACAAACTTCCTGTGGCTCTTACAAGTATGATGGTACTCTAAATTTAGCCAACTGCTCGGGGCTAGTATAGTCATGGATGCTGGAGAAAAACCTAAAACACCACCTAAATAAACCAGCATAATCCCTAACTGTATTCCAGATATTTGCCCTTGTATCCACAGATTAAGTGCAATCTTCACCCCTCATCAAGGAGACTTCTCTTTGCAACAGATGAAGACCATCACAGAAAAAGACAACCAATCAAAGTTCAAAGCTGTGAAGTTCATTCCCAACTGATTCATTTACAGCACAACTTCTTTATCTAAGGCTCGGGAAAGATTGTGAGAGCCAGAGGACCCGGGAGTTAACATGACTTTTGGTGGAGACGTTTGGGGTTATTCAAAGGAGGATCATCTATCTCCTCTTGGTTTCTATCTCCCCAGGCACCTGTAAACTGCCCCCAAGCTCAGTTAGATAGGCAGATAAATGCGCCAGCCACCAGCCCAAGTAAAGACCTCCTCCTAGTGAAGACAGAATATTCTGAGGGTTCCTAATCCATGGCCTGTCACAGACTCTCTCCTTCACCCCAAGGGCTTTGATTAGTTTGATTAGAACGATGAAGTCCACGCATGTGGACACTGAAGTTTCCTGCAGCAGCACACAGCTGTAAGAGGATGGGAGCAGGCAGAGAGAGGATAACAATGTGGCCCACCCTACAGGCTCCAGGAACTTGGGACACATCTCTGCGTTTATTGTCCCCATCTGTGCAAATCAGAAGGTTGAGCCAGATAATTTTCAAGGACCATTATAGCCCTTAATTATCCCTTGATTTGCTCTCCATTAAATATGCACCAGATGCATTTAATGCTATGTTATATTTTCCAGCCATACTCAACTCTTCTCTGTGTCCACAGCCTTATAACTTGCCACATACACAGTCTGTTCATTTACTCACAAAGCACGGTAGCAATATCCCCTCTCATGGCCTTATATTCCGGTAGTACCCTCCTAAGACCTCTCATATGACCAGATCTTGGAGGAAAAACAAAACAAAAAGCAACCCTTTGCATTTGTTCAGTCCTCTTTCTTGCCTCATCCAGTGAGTTCAGGTATTTCTTGCCTATGGGGCTGGCTCAGACTGTAGGACCTCCACTCCGGGGACCCAGTAGACCTTTATCTGCCTGGATTTGGAAGCCAACCCCTACTGACAGCACACTAATAAGAGCCCAAATGACCTTTTAGCAGCCAAATTAAATGGGCACTGTCACCACAACTCTACCTGATTTAAGGGATGTTTGGGATGTGATTCATCACAGCATGGCCCTTCCCTAACTGTCCACACTCAGCTTCCAAGAATCTGTGCTCCGGCAGCTGGTGGTATATTCTCGTTCACGCTGCCCTCTTGACAGGTTTAGTGCCCATCATTTTCATGCAGAAAGCACCCCAAAGCCTAATGCTCCCACTTATTCTCTTTTACTTTTTGCCTCTCACGCACAAAGTCAGCCACCAGTTTCGCTAGAATGGGAGTTGAGAAACAGCTGGCCTCCTGCTGCCTGGCTCGGGATTCCCTATCCAGTCCTCCACCATGTGGGGCACAGTGCTCAGGCAGATCCCTAGTAATCTTAACATCTGAAGTCCGGGGCCAGGATGCCTGCTGCCTATCCTACTGTCCTAAATGTCTTCTCTAGACCTGCCCCGCCCCTCTCTTCTTGAGCATGTTTGCAGAGTTCTCAACGACTGTTCTCTTTTGTAATCAACTTCAAAACCCTGAACCTCTGTACCCCAAACATCAGCATAACTGGAGCCATTGCAGTAACAGGGCCAAGAACTGCCCTCATGAGGCTTGATGTTCAGCTGGTTAGCTGATAAGTCCTAGTTATTTCCAATGGCCTAGAGGAAAGATCCTTTTTACTGTTCTAAATAAGGAGACAGGGCTCTGGGTTTTGTGGGAAGATGGCAGAGCACAAGACATCTATCTGCAGGTGCACAGCATGACAGAGGCAGGCTGTTCTGGAACCAGAGAGCTCCAGGAGCCTCCACTTAAGGTAGAGTCAGCAGCTCTTCCCAGCATCCCTCTTCTCCATGAAACCTGGAAGGTTATTTCTAGAAGCCTGGTTGATAGGGCATTTCTTCAAATTCTCCTGAGTTAATAAACTACTTCCCTTAAATGTTTCTGTGCATGAAGTAACTAGTATGAGTTCTGTCTTCTGTAACTAAGAAACCAGTCCTGAACCTACTCACAGCTGTCTGCCACATGTCAGAAGAAATCGGGGCCAGCATTAGAGTGCTGGCAAAATAATAATTAATAAAATAAAAGGTGGTAAGAAGTAGGAGTTGTTTAAGGATGTGACCCCTAGCAGAACAACCATGCCCCAGGAGACAGCCACATATAATATAAAGGTAGAACAAACTGGCCTCAGTGGGTTAAAAAAACGAAACAAGAGGAGATAAAGTTGGGATGGGGCAGAGATGAATTCAGAAAGAGTTGGAGCTGGAAGCGTGCATAAGATCAAAACACATTGTATGCAAATATGAGATTATCTAAAAATTCATAAAAATTTCATGTTTATATTTTTAAAAATAAAAGCAGGAGAGGAGGCAAGGTAAAGAGAAATTGAATAGGGCATACAAGAAACAGGCTGCGTCGATTCTACCAATAAACAGTAAGCAAAACAAAAACAATGGCAAAATATTCTGGAGTAATAGCCATGGAGTAATATATTACCTTTTAAGGTAACATTCTCTATTACACTGAGCATATTAACTATACAAAGCTGAAGCCTCCGTCCTTCTCAGGGAAAGCGTCCATTAACTTTATTCACATACTCCTCAGAAGGACAGTGTGTTTTTTTTTTCTTTTTGTTTTCATGTGTCTTCAAGTAACTGCAGGTGTTCTATGATCAGCACTAATGATGGAATCTACCACACTGCCACTCACAGACCAGTTAATCAACATTGTCACACAAACAGAGGACTCTTGTGGCTGTCTCCTCTATACACCCAAGGGCCCATCTGTCCAATAGAGTTACTATTGCTGCAGTGAAGAGCCACGACCAAAGCAACTTGGGGAGGAAAGGGTATATTCGGCTTACACTTCCACATCACTGTTCACTGAAGGAAGTCAGGCCAGGAAAACAAACAGGGCAGGAACCTGGAGGCAGGAGCTGATGCAGAGGCCATGCAGAGTGCTTCTTAATGGCTTGCTCCTCATAGCAGGCCCAGCCTGGTTTCTTACAGAACCCAGGACCACTAGCCCAGTGAGTTTCCACCTATAATTAATTGGCTGGGTCCTCTCCCAAGCAATAAATAAGAAATGGCTTGCCCAATTTACAGAGGCCAATCTGACAGAGGCAGTCTCCCTATTGAGGTTCTCTCCTCTCCCATGACCCCAGCTCGTGTCAACTTGACATAAAACTCGGCAGCACACCATCTTAACTTGCAAGTTCCTGTGCTTTCCCTGCAGATACAACGCACAGCCTCTGTTTCAGAGGCTCCAGTCACACTTCTCTGCCGGGATGGAATCTCAGATGAGGGCCTCACCCCCTCCCATCCCTGCTCTCCTGTGAGTGAATGTATAACAGGCCTGCTCCTGGGAGGGACGTCTGAGTGTTATTCACAGTTACTTGAATTTCAAGATGGCAACAACCATGTCATGCCTGGAGGGCACTATGCTACAACCACTGCCTAGGGAGACTGTCTCAAAGAAAAGAAATTCAAAGAATTGTCTAAATTTCATAACACGAAATCCTGACAGGAGAAGATTGGTTTCTTCCCCGGACCACTCTGCCTCCTCCACTACCTCCCTCGCCCCACATTCAGAAACAAAGCCATTTCGGCAGATTCAACTCTCGGGCATAAAGTAAAGAACAGGGTTCCCCAGCTTTTACCTTGGGTATGGCCATGTAACGGATCAGTTTTTTAATGTCAGTTTCCTGATTGGCTTAGCCCCTCACCCGTGGGCTAGTTCCTCAAGGTCATTGGTAAGGAAGGGCACTGGCGGCTGCAGGTGGGTTAACACAAGCGCTGCTGAAAGTTGCCTGCCCGTCACTTCTCCCGAGTCCTCTGTGTGGAATTACGATGAGAAAGCCTTTCAGCGGCGGTGGGAGTGTGCGCACTCAGAGCAAAGCAGCAGACTTCGGAGCGTTGGGAGTGTCCTGCGTCTGACCTTACCTGACCTACTCCAGCTAATGGAGCCCTTCAAATGTCACTCTGTCAGCGGTCCCCTGACGCCTACCGCCTTTAATCACACGGAGTACTAGGAGACTTGATGATCAAAGTCATGAACAAGGCGAGGGAGCTGAAACAGCAGGAGAATTATGGCCTCTAAAATGACTTGAGACTTTAAACCTGGCTATGGAAACAACTGCTCAATCTTTTAAAGATCAAGCAATCCAAAGAAAAAGAAAGGGTTGTGATTTCTCCCCCATTAGCAGGGCGAGCGCAGGAAACTGTAGCCTGCTGACCCGCAGGCATGTCAAGGGGGTCAGGGTTGACGTGTTTGGTGGGTGCTCCCTATCGGGATGACAAAGGCAGCGTTTCAAGCATCCCACAATGACATCTCAAAGATGAGTGAGTCCATCTTCTTCCCTCTATGGTCCAGTTGGGGTTATCATCACCCGTGGTCTGTGCTCCTTTCTGCATCCTAACATCTCTTCCATAGGTAATCTATATTAAAGGGCAACCAGGCAGATAGTGTCAGTGATCTACGGTCAAGGTCCTGGGTGCTCAGGCTCTCCAGTGGGGAGGGGCAGGGTTTCCATGATGAAAGTCACTAGAGAGGGTGTAGGAGGCACAGAGGGTGAACCTAACAGCAAACCCTCCCATTGCTGAAGCCAGGTCTATCTTCAGGAGCAGAGGAATACACTTATAGGAGTTCAAGGACACAAAAGAAACCAGGGTTTCCCTGCCTAGAACTTCTTATTAAAAAAACAAGCAAGGAAGCAAACAAACGGAAACCCAATTCTGTTCTCTACTCAAGGGCCTCCACTGTGTGGCCTTGACTGACTCATCTCATCCTATTCCAATAGTCAGTCTTCCTTCCTCCCATTCTCTCTCTCTCTCTCTCTTTCTCTCTCTCTCTCTCACCACTATAATCTCCCAAATATTTTTTTTCTTTCTAAATAGCATCCCCATGTTCGCTTTCACCCCATCACTCATGTGTTTTCTTCATGCCAACAGGAAGCAATATTTAGCTTTGAGACCCAGATCAAAAGGCTGAAGACCTTTCAAAAATCATTAAAAAAAAAAAAAAAAAGAAGAAGAAGAGCCATCATGAAGGTCCTCACCTGCTGAAGAAGCTGGTGAACTACTATCCCTCAGGCACAAAAAGTAACACCACTAACAGCCCCCTCCATTCCTAGCCCAGAGAAGTGAGAGATCATAACAAATGAGCAAAGGAACGAACGAAGAAAGGAAAGTGGGGAGTTCACATTCTGTCTTCTTAGCTCCGAAGACTATAAAGACTTACTCTTATGGGGTAAGGAGATGGCGTGGCAGGTAAAGGACCTTGCCTGCAGGCCTGATGGCCAGTATGGTGGCAGAGAGAACCAGCTCCTTAGAGTTACCTCCAGCGTCCATGGCACCCTCACACCTACACTGAGTGTGTACCATTAGACACACACACACAGTATATTTTAGAAAAAAACTATCTCTTTGTTTCATTGAGAAGGAGTCTCGCTACGTAGCCCAGAATGCCCTCAAATTCTTCCTCTCCTGCCTAAGCCTCCTGACATGCCTCACTCTACCTGGCTAGAGATAAGTTTTCACAATGACAACTGTAGCCTAGATGTGGCTCGGAATGATGCCGACAGACCAGAGGAAGACATAAAAATGTGAAGCGCATTTGTCCTCCACTCTAAACACAGCTAACTTCGTTACTGCTCTTCTTTCTCCCTTTCTTTCCAATGATGAAATAAACCCCAGTCCAGCAAATGGCAAATTTCTGTTTTAAAAATGTCCCTGGATTTTATTAATTCACTTTCTTATACATAATTCAAAGGGGGATTTTATTTCAGTGCTTTATTGTGCCTTTTAGTTATTATTCCTTCCAGAAATAGTCCTTTGTATATATTAGGTCTAAAGCTCCATTAAAGGTTTATGGTTTCTCTTTCTCTCCCTCCCTCCCTCCCTCCTCTCTCTCTCTCTCTCTCTCTCTCTCTCTCTCTCTCTCTGTGTGTGTGTGTGTGTGTGTGTGTGTGTGTGTTTGTGTAAGTAACTTCATTTTCTTAAGACTGCTCTGTAGGAATTAGTTTGAGGGATTACTCTGTAGTGTAGTCAATTTACAGGACAATGTGGATGCTATTACTGAGTCAGGGGTGGGATGAGGGAGGAAATGTAGACACCCCAGAAAGAAGCTCATCTTGGGAAAGATCTTGCTTCAGCCCAAAGTCCTGACAGCAGAGAAAATGGCCTGATTCTGAACCTATGGTGCTGGACTTGGGTGTCAGGACTAGAGTCCCAGTGCCAAATAAGCATAAATTTTTATTAATTAATTCAATTTACATCTCAGTCATAAGACCCTCCCTCATCTCCTCTCAGTCTTCCTCTCCTTCTTGCATCCCCTCTCCCCTATGTTTCAGAATAGGGGAGCCCTCCTATTGAGACACCCCAGTTCATCTGTTCACTTGAGGACTGAGTTCATCTTCCTCCCCTGTGGCCTTTGATCACTTCCCATCAATGGGAAGTGATAAAAAAGCAGGCAACATAGTCCATGTCAGAGATATCCCCCACTCTCCAAACTAGTGGGTCCACATGAAGCCTAAGATGCCCATTGAACTTATCTTCTTGGGGTCTATGCAATGATTTATCCTGTACTATATTACTAAAACCTGCTGATAAGAAAGCATATACTATATGTGTCTTTCTGGGTCTGTGTTACCTCATTTAGGATAGTCTTTTCTAGTTCCATCCATTTGTCTGCAAATTTTGTGATTTCCTTGTTTTTAATGGCTGAGTAGCATTCCATTGTGTAAATGTACCACAGTTTCTTTATCCATTCTTCTGTTGAGGCATGTCTAGTTTGTTTCAAGATTCTGGCTATTATGAATAAAGCTGCTATGAACATGGTTGAGCAAATGTCCTAGCTGTATGGTGGAGCATCTTTAAGGCATATGCCCAGGAGTAGTATAGCTAGGTCTTGAGGTAGCACTATTCCCAGTTTTCTAAGAAAGTGCCAGATTGGTTTCCAAAGTGGTTGTACAAGTTTAATTCTCACCAGCAATGGAGGAAGGCTCCCCTTTCTCCATATCCTCTCCAGCATTTACTGTCTCTTGAGTTTTTGATCTTAGCCATTCTGATTGGTGTAAGATGGAATCTCACTGATGACTAAAGACGTTGAGAATTTCTTTAAAAGAAGATCCATTCTACCCAAACCCTGTGATGTAGGACATTGTTAGTGCTGGGGCTTGTGGGAGTCTCACTGGCTTTTGAGATTCAGCACCAAAGCCCCTAACAGGGGAGGCCACCGAGAGAGAGGCCTTCACCTGTCTCTCAACTTCCTGGCTACCTCCTACCAAATTTGGATTAATAATTATTAATTAATAATTAATAATAGTGCAACTGGTAGCTCCCCACATTTCTGTGGAGCAGACATAACACACAGATAAGACTTGTTGTAAGGGGCTGGCGAGATGGCTCAGTGGTTAAGAGCACTGGCTGCTCTTCCAGAGGACCCGGGTTTAATTCCCGGCACCCACAGGGAAGATCACACCTATCTGTAGTTCCAGTTCCAGGGGATCCAACACCCCCATACAGACATACATGCGGGCAAAACACATAAAATGCACATAAAATTAAAAAAAATACTTGTTCTAAGAAGCATCTAATTGCAATGGGAGTGACTCACAGGCTATCAGAGAGCATGGCTCCTCCTAAGCCACCACTCCTATTCCACCCTAGGTGTCCCCACGGTCCACCTGATCCAACAGCACTGACAGTTCAAGCAACTCCAGCACCGCTCTGCAAAGCCTGGAGCTTGAGACTGGGCTCTAACGCCAGAAATCTTTGGCACCATAATGCGCTTACAATCTACTCTTCTTCCGCAGGCTACGCCCATTGCTCCTCTGTTACCTCTGGCTAGGCCACTGCTGCTGCCTCCTAGAATGAAGGAAGCAGGCTTCCTAAGAGCAAGCTACCCTGTGACACCTGACAAAAGGCGTCAAATCAGGCTCTTCTCAGAGGGATGCTGTAGCCTCAGGCTCCTCTTGCATGGTCACTGGCTGTGAATCCATCTGAACGTGGTGACATTAAAACATAATGGCGTTCCTATCCTTGAAACAGGAGCCCAGCTTTTCTCCCGACAGGTTTCCTCCGCCATCCTCCTTACCACAGGTCTCTCTTCACTTCGGCTAGGAAAAGTCTTTTGCTAAAACGGCTCTGCCTGTTCTACTCCGTATTCTATAACTGTCTGGGGTGAGCAGATCAGTACCAGCTTAAATGCAGAGCCCTTCTTCGACTAACTAAATAAAACATGCGATAAATCCGGCGTCCTCCCTCAGACTTGTCAAGAACAAGAGCTCAAAAAAGAAGGGATGGGGCAAAGTGGCACCTGATCTACCCATCCTTTGCCGGCTGTAAGACCAGGTGGGGCTACTTTCTAAGGCTTCACTCGATCTGCCTAATGGAGGAAGCTATTCTTAACTTCAAGAAGCTAGCTCTGCTTCGCTTCTGCTAAAGAAGAAAGTGCTGCAAAGATGAGAGGCTTCGGCGATGAATGGCTACGTTGGTGGAGCCTAAAGTGGAGCCTATTTTAACTGTGAGTGATGCACTCCAGCCTGTCAACTAACAGGTTTAAATATTCATGAGAAGGGGGAGACATGAGGACATTAGAGTGGGCTGGTCCAACTGAGGACATACCATCCTCCGCTGAAAACCACTCTCTGTCTCACACGTGCCGTCTCCCAGTCAACAGCAGTGTTCTTTCTCAGAACACTCAGCAGTGATGTGTTCTATAATGAGGGCGTCTCAGAGGCATTCAAAGACCAACTTGTAAGCTGAGTGATTTCTGACTGGAGGGTGGCCTAGGCTGCTCTCATTTCCTCATCTTGACTTTGCAGGGTATGACGAAGGGGCGGAACACTTGCCTGGTATGCTGGAGGCCCTGGGTCCAAACACCATATTCGGGAAAACAGGCAGATTAGCCATCGTGTCTATGATGTAATTTAAAGATCATGAGCTCTTCATTTTCTTTGACTCACTCCATGGTGGCCCGCTGTACGCTTAGCTACTGATAACCTTGGATGTACCAAGGCTTCTGTTTTCCTCAAACATGTGCTTTAGTAAAGACACAAAAAGATTAGATGAGTGTACCTTTCTCAAAGCTAGTCTTACTAGCTTTTACTGGACCAAAGAGAAGTAAAATGTAGCAGTCACACTCACGAGGGAAAAACTGCTGCTGGCTTGGTAGGCTCCATAGGGTTCCCTCTCCTCCCCTGGGAAGAGCACACAGAACACTTGAATGTCACAGCTCATTATGCTGATGTCTCACTTTGTTAGTACTTCCTATGACTAAGTGTGCTTCAGTCTCCCAAGGTGATGAAGTCATCAAGAGATGGTGCCAACTGGCTTTAGCTTACATGCTGTACCTCCAAGACAATGTTCTGGAGTGAACAATACCTACTCACAGGCCCAATGGGAACCCAACAAACAAGTTTTGAGTCTGATACACATATCTATGCTCTATTCCTTTGTACAGGTCATAAGCCACTTAATGATGGGGACACATTCTGAAACCATATCATCGGACTATTTTTTCCATTGTCAGATGTCCTAATGTGGGCTTACCCAAATTAAGGCAGCTAGGAGAGCTGGACATGGTTGCACATGTTTGCAATCCTAGCACTTAGAAGGCTTAGATGGGTGGCTGAGAGGTTTGATGCCAGCCTGGGCTACATGGTGATAGACCATATCTCAAAAGCAGAAAGTTAACTATGGTTTGAGGGAGGCAATGAAATCTTAAGGAGCTACATTGGTCATATTCACAGGTGGCTCATCAATGAAAGAACTGCCATTATGTGACATTTGATTATGTGGTTTATGACATAATTATAACAACCATCATTCATTAAGCAATTTCTACTGCTAACACCCCACCCACCCACATTTAATATCTTATAACTTTTCTAATAAGCTCTCCACTTTCATAATGAGAAAATGAACTCTTGGGGCAGAAAAGGGGCTTTCCTTAAGGGTTGGAGTACAGCCTTGGTGCTACATTGAAGGCCCACGCGTGTCCTGCTCCGGGGTCTGTGGCCAGCATGGGCAAGCAAAAGTTTTAACAGATTTCTACTATGACTATTCTAGCGGAAGAAGGCTGTAAGTCACACAGAGCAGTTCCCAGGACCTGAGTCAGAGGACTTAGCTTGTGCTGACAGCCCTCTTCTCACAAGCACCCGTCCACAGGGCCTTCCTCTTGCTGGACCCCCAGTCAAATCTGCCAGCTGGGCCTGCAACTGCCAGTAAACAAGTTCTGTTGGCCTTGGTGAGCAGGCAGGAGGGGGAAGATGACAGCTTGGTGATAAAGGGTTGACTTCCAAAGCAGGGGCACAGAAGACCAATGAGTTCGTGGCTCCCTCTGGCTCCCTCTCCCCGCTCACATGGCTCCCTCTCCCCCACCGCTCACTCCTCACTCCCAGATGGGAGTGGGTGAGAGACCTCATTTCTACTCATTCTAAACCCATGGAAATCAGAGACCTAAACTTAAAACTCTGGAATGCACCCTTGGGCTCCTCATCAGAGCCTCGGAGTGCTCATGCACAAATCACCCCCACAGGAACCTCTTCCTCTGAGTCAGAACACAGTCAGATTATCCAGAACCTGATTCAAGCCAAGGCGTTTTCGGGTGACTAGCCATCCCTGTTCAGTTGGTGTGACCTTCCTGAGCATAAATTGATACACGCCAAGAACTTTTACAAGTCGGTGTTCATGTGACATTTTAAAAATCTCTATCATGCTGTATCATCAGTTGACGGTTTCCCTGTGTAAACCACGCTAACCTCGGAATGGGGGTCGTCCTCCCTGTGCCACCTGAGAGCTAAGACTTCACGAGACACAACGTTCACATTAAACGTTATCTTTGTGGTGAAGGTGGGATGAGCTTAGTGCAGAAAACTGGAACAATAGGAAAGAGGGGAACAAAGGCAATTCAATGTGTGGGCTTTGGTCTCTGGAGCGAACTGCCAACTTTTGTTGTCTCTCTCTCTCTCTCTTGTGGCCCTCCCATTTATTGGCACATGATGAATGAACACGACAGTCTCTCCTTGTTGAACCATGACCTTGCTCTGGATCTATAGGTGGTGCAGAGGCACACAATTTAATTCTAAATGCAAATCTCTTGGCTTGAATCTTCTAGGACATAATAGCTACTTGGCTTTTCATTCTGGTAATGCCGACTTAAACCCAACACACAGGTGACAAGCTGCTGTCTGAAACAGTGACTGAAATGACAACAGACACTACTTCTCTGCATAAGCAGATTTCAGACTCCGCATTTGTATGCTGTACTTTTGGAAGAGACAAAAAGAAGAATGAGCCCCACGTGAATTAGCAGAGCGAGCATTTCAGGAGGTTGCTACTTACAAAAGAGCAGGACATGCCTTGCATGCTGGGTACTTCCAGCTCGGTGAGCAGAGCCTTCACTCTGTACTCCTAAGGAGGCTGGATGTGATTGCTTAACTGAAGATTAAACCCCCTAAAAATCCCACAGGAAACCACTCTCTTTGCGTTTTTAGCTGTCTGTAGTCTTTTCCTGTCAGCTCCGAAGCCACATCTCTGTTCTACCTCGGGGTTACAGGGAAGCCAGGCAGGAAAGATGGAGAACTGAAGAGAAGCTGGAGAGTGATGGCAGCAATTGGCAACCCTGGAGGGAGAGCGCTCGGTTCTGTTCTGTTTGTTCTTGCCATAGCAAAAGCTGGTGGGGACTGAGAATGAAAACGAGATTTTAGCCTTGCAGATGAAATATCTGAAAGGTAATAGAAAAAGATTAAACTGTTCCTAAGGAGCGATTTGGGAAACTCAGAAGGAAACATCAGACTGAACAATGCTGTACCAGCCTGGTGGTCCTAACTCCAAAATCTCAGGACGTCACAGGCGTTGTGCTCTGACTTCTTCCAGGTACAGGTCGCAGTCCTCATGGCATGTTACGCTTTTGCCCCTTTCCCTCCAGTTTTGAGGGACAGTAAATTCCACGTCCTCCTCTGCACACTCCCTACCGAAGGGCTAGACCTTGACACTGTCTAGCTCATCTTGGTGTTCCCTGACCATGGCTGAGACCATTGCTTCAGAGAATAAACACAAGCTCCCGTGCCTGGCTCCAGCCAGAGTCTCAAAAGGATTGGACTTGTGTATGCTGGAAAGAGTGTATGTTCCACCTCTGAGAACGGGAGCGCAAATGCCCACATGAGCTTGAGGCCTATTTTATTTGAGGGGAGAGGGACATGTTTTGCAGATGAATGGGGAAAACTTGGCTGAGAACAGAACAGAGCCCCTGAATGGAGTAGACAGAAGCTAGAAAAGGGAAGGGACACCAGCGTTCACACTCTGGTCCAGTTACAGCAGAGCCAGGGCCAGCCTGGACCAGCTTTCCAACACACGACTCAACATGCTCGCTTCTGGGTTCTGTGTTTACACTAATGAGGCCCAGATTCCTTTTATTTGGAAGCAAAGACCTGGGGTGTTTTTCCTGACTCCCATTTTAGAAAAGTGAAGAAACTAAATTCCAGAGGGGAGCTGGCCCAGATGAAATATTGAGGCAAGAGGAAGTCCAGGTTCTTCAAACTCTGGTGTTAAAGCAACCAGTAGAACGATAACAACCACAGGAAACACGGCTGGACGTCCCTTTGCTGAGCCACCCAGACCTGCAGCCTTAGAGCATCTTTCCCATCACATAAAGGGCCAGACTTTGATATGGCTTCTGGTTTCCAGACTCCTAAATTATCTTCCTCCAAACCTCACTGTGCCTTCATTTTTCATTTTGATTTCTTTTTTTTTCTTAAATAAAAATATTTTTAGTATTGATTACCTCAAAGATCCCAAAGGCAAAAAGTTATAACTATGGCTCATGAGTATCCATACAGCAGTGGGAACATTAGGATGTGGTGGTACTCTGTATATCCCGAGAGCCAATGACTGCTTAGCTTTTGCTATGTCTGTATGTCCTCCTCCTCTCTGACTATCTGTCTTGCTTTTTATATTTGTGAGTATTTCCAGTGCCAAGGTAACCCAGCCTTGCAGCTCACACAGCCAAACAGAGACCAGTTTTTCTTAAGAGTTTTGGTCTCCAGACACATTTTTCTACTCTAAAATAAATAAATTAATAATTAAATTTAATAAAAAAAAAACTGTGTGTGTGTGTGTGTGTGTATATGTGTGTGTATATGTGTGTGTATGTGTGTGTATGTGTGTGTGTACATAAAGGCCAGACAGGGATGTTATGTATCTTCTTTAATTATGCTTCTCTATTTTTTTATTTTTTCATTAATTACACTTCATTCACTTTGTATCCCCCCTGTAGCTCCCTCCTCCCTCCCCTCCCAATCCTTCCCTTCCTCCTCCTTCTCCATGCATGCCCCTCCCCAAGTCCACTGATAGGGAGGTCTTCTTTTCCTTCCTTCTGATCCTAGTCTATTAGGTCTCTCAGTGGCTGCATTGTCTTCCTTTGTGGCCTGGTAAGGCTGCTCCCCCCTCAGGGATTGGTGATCAAAGAGCAGGCCAATCAGTTCATGTCAGAGGCAGTCTTCGTTCCCATTACTATGGAACCCACCTGGAGACTAAACTGCCATGGGCTATATCTGTGCAGGGGTTCTAGGTTATCTCCATGCATGCTACTTGGTTGGAGTATCAGTCTCAGGGAAGACCCTTGTGCTCAGATTTTTTGGTTCTGTTGCTCTCCTTGTGGAGCTCCTGTCCTCTCCAGATCTTACTATTTCCCACTTCTTTCATAAGATTCCATGCACTCTGCCCAACAGTTGGCCATAAGTCTCAGCATCTGTTTTGATACCCTGCAAGGTAGAGCCTTTCAGAGGCCCTCTGTGGCAGGTTCCTAACTTGTTTCCTGTTTTCTCCTTCTTCTGATGTCCATCCTCTTTGCCTTTCAGGATGGGAATTGAGTATTTTAGCCAGTCCTCCCTCTTGATTAGTTTCTTTAGATGTACAGATTTTAGTAGTTTTATCCTATATTATATGTCTATATGAGTGAGTATATACTGTGTGTCTTTTTGCTTCTGGGATAGCTCACTCGGGATGATCTTTTCCAGTCCCCACCATTTACCTGCAAATTTCATGATTTCCTTGTTTTTTGTTTTGTTTTGTTTTGTTTTATTACTGAGTAGTATTCCATTGTGTAGATGTACCATAGTTTCTGTATCCATTCCTCAGTTGAGGGGCATCTGGGTTGTTTCCAGCTTCTGGCTATTACAAATAAAGCTGCTACAAACATGGTTGAGCAAATGTCCTTATTGTGTACTTAAGCCTCTTCTGGATATATGCCTAGGAGTGGTAGAGCTGGATCTTGAGGAAGTGCTATTCCTAGTTGTCTGAGAAAGCGCCAGATTGATTTCCAGAGTGGTTGTACAAGTTTACATTCCCACCAGCAGTGGAGGAGGGTTCCCCTTTTTCCACAACCTCTCCAGCATGTGTTGTCACTGAAGTTTTTTATCTTGGCCATTCTGATGGATGTAAGGTGAAATCTCAGGGTTGTTTTGATTTGCATTTCCCTGATGGCTAATGAGGTTGAGCATTTCTTTAAGTGTTCTCTGCCATTCAGTATTCCTCTGCAGAGAATTCTCTGTTTAGCTCTGTTCCCCATTTTTTCAATTGGATTATTTGATTTGTTGCTTTTCAACTTTAGTTCTTTATGTATACTGGATACTAGCCTTCTATCAGATAGAGGGTTGGTGAAGATTCTTTCCCAATCTGTAGGCATTCATTTTGTTTTGATGACAGTGTCCTTTGCTTTGCAGAAGCTTTTCAGTTTCATGAGGTCCCATTTATTCATTATTGCTCTTAGAGCTTCAAGTGTTTTGCTTTGGTGTTCTGTTCAGGAAGTTGTCTCCTGTGCCAATGAGTTCAAGGCTCTTCCCCATTTTTTCTTCTAACCGATTTAATGTGTCTGGTTTTATGTTGAGGTCTTTGATCCACTTGGACTTTAGTTTTGTGCAGGGTAATAAGTATGGATCTATTTGCATTTTTCTACATGTAGACATCCAGTTAGACCAGCACCATTGTTGAAGATGATGACTCACTTAGTTAGGGTTACACCAAGGTACTTTATGTCATTTGTGGCTATTGTGAAGGGTGTTGTTTCCCTAATTTCTTTCTCGGCCCTTTTGTCTTTTGTATACAGGAGGGCTACTGATTTTTTTTTTTTTAGTTAATTTTGTATCTATCCACGTTGCTGAAGGTGTTTATCAGCTGTAGGAGTTCCCTGGTAGAATTTTGGGGGTTACTCAGGTATACTATCATATCATCTGCAAACAGTGATAATTTGACTTCTTCCATTCCAATTTCTATCCCCTTAATTGCCTTCAATTGTCTTATTGCTCTAGCAAGGACTTCCAGAACTATGTTGAAGAGATATGGAGAGAGTGGGCAGCCTTGCCTTGTCCCTGATTTCAATGGGATTGCTTTAAGTTTCTCTCCATTCAGTTTGATGTTGGCTATAGGCTTGCTTTATATTGCCTTTTCTGTTTAGATATGTGCCTGATTATTCCTGATCTCTCCAATATTTTAAACATGAATGGTTGTTGGATTTTGTCAAATGCTTTTTCAGCATCTAGGGAGATTATCATGTGGTTTTTTTCTTTCAGTTTGTTTATATGGTGGATTACATTGATGGATTTCTGTATATTGAATCACCCCTGCATACCTGGGATGAAGCCTACTTGGTCATAGTAGATGATATCTTTGATGTGTTCTTGTATTCGGTTTGCAAGTATTTTGTTGAGTATTTTTGCATCAATGTTCATAAGGGAGATTGGCCTGAAATTCTTTTTGTTGGGTCTTTGTGAGGTTTAGGTACCAAGGTGACTGTAGCTTCATAGAATGAATTTGGTAGTGTTCCTTCTGTTTCTATTTTGTGGAATAGTTTGAAGAGAACTGGAGTTAGCTCTTCTTTGAAGGTCTGGTAGAATTCTGCGCTGTAACCATCTGGTCCTGGGCTTTTTTTGGATGGGAGACTTTTGATGACCGCTTCTATTTCCTTAGGGGATATAAGACTACTTAATTGATTTACCTGGTCTTGATTCAGCATTGGTAAGTGGAATCTATCAAGAAAATTGTCCATTTCATTTAGATGTTCAAATTTTGTGGCATATAGACTTTTGAAGTAAGTCCTAATGATTGTTTGGATTTCCTCAGTTTCTGTTGTTATGTCCCCCTTTTCGTTTCTGCTTTTGTTGATTTGGATAGTGTCTCTTTGCCTTTTAGTTAGTTTGGCTAAGGGTTTGTTGATCTTGTTGATTTTCTCAAAGAACCAATTCTTGGTTTCTTGATTCTTTGAATTGTTTTATTTGTTTATAATTTATTGATTTCAGCTCTGAGTTTGATTATTTCCAGCCATCTACTCCTCTTTGGTGTGTCTGCTTCTTTTTATTCTAGGGCTTTTATGTCTGCCATTAAGTTGCTTGCATGAGATGTTTCAAATTTTTTCTTGAAGGCACTTAGTGCTATGAACTTTCCTCTTAGCACTGCTTTCATCGTGTCCCATAAGTTTGGGTATGTTGTGTCTTCATTTTCATTGAATTCTAGGAATACTTTAATTTCTTTCTTTATTTCTTCCCTGACCCAACTGTCATTGAGTAGCAAGTTGTTCAGTTTCCATGTTTGTGTAGGCTTTTTGTTATTTCTGTTGCCGTTGAGATTCAGCTTTAGTCCATGGTGGTCAGATAGGCTACATGGAATTATTTCAATCTTCTTGTATCTGTTGATATTTGTTTTGTGACCATCTATACGGTCTATTTTGGAGAGGTTCCATGAGATGCTGAAAAGAAGGTAAATTCTTTTGTGTTAGGGTGAAAGGTTCTGTAGATGTCTGTTAAGTCCATTTGATTCATGACCTCTGTTAGAGTCATTGTTTCTTTGCTTAGTTTCTGTTTTGTTGACCTATCCTTTGTTGAGAGTGGTGTGTTGAAGTCTCCCACTATTAATGTGTGGGGATCTATGTGTGGTTTCAGTTTTATTATTGTTTCTTTTACAAATGTGGGTGCTCTTATATTTGGGGCATAAATGTTCAGAATTGTGGTGTCTTCTTGGTGGAGTTTTCCTTTGATGAGTATGAAATGACCTTCCCCATCTCTTTTGATTAATTTTGGTTGAAAATCTATTTTATTAGATATTAGAATAGCTACTCCTGCTTGCTTCTTGGGTCCATTTGCTTGGAAAACTGTCTTCCAGCCCTTTACTCTCAGGTAATGTCTTTGTGACTTAGGTGTGTTTCTTGTATGCAACAGATTGTTGGATCTTGTTTATGCATCCATTCTGTTAGTCTGTGTCTTTTTATTGGAGAGTTGAGTCCATTGATGTTAAGGAAGACTAATGAGCAGTGGCTGTTAGATGCTTTGATTTTGCTGTTGGCTATGGTAGTGTGTTTGTGTGCTTGGCTAATTTTAGTTTTGCTGTAGTGAGGTTATTTGTTTCCTGTGTTTTTCTGAATGTAGGTAGTTTTCCTGGGTTTTATTTTTCCTTCTAGTATCTTCTGTAATGCTGGATTTGTGGGTAGACATTTGAATTTGTTTTTGTCATTGAATATTTTGTTTTCTCCATCTATAATGACTGAGAGTTTTGCTGGATATATTAGCCTGGGCTGACATCTGTGTTCTCTTAGGGTCTGCATTATATCTGTCTAGGCCCTACTTGCTTTCATAGTCTCTGTTGAGAAGTCAGGTGTGATTCTGATGAGTTTGCCATTATATGTTACTTGGCCTTTTTCCCTCGAAGCTTTTAGTATTTTTGATTTGTTCTGTACACTTACTGTTATGTGGAGAGAGGATTTTCTTTTCTGGTCTAATTTATTAGGTGTTTTGTAGGCCTCTTGTATTCTTATAGGCCTCTCCTTTAAGTTGGGAAAATTTTCTTCTATGATTTTGTTGAAGATATTTTCTGGGCCTTGGAGGAGGGAATCTTCTTTTTCCTCTATTCCCATTATTCTTAGGTTTTGTCTTTTCATGTTGTCTTAGATTTCTTGGATGGTCTGAGTCAGGAATTTTTTGGATTTAACATTTCTTCCATTGTATCTTCTACACCTGAGATTCTTTCTTTCATCTCTTGTAGTCTGTTGGTTATGCTTACCTCTGTAGTTCCTGTTTTCTTCCCTAAATTCTTCCTCTCCATGACTTCCTCCATTTGTGTTTTCTTTACTTTTTCTAATTCTATCTTCAAATCTTGAGTTGTTTTGTTTATTTCCTTCACCTCTCTGATTGTATTTTCCTGTTTTTCTTTTAGTTCCTTCAACTGTTTGCTTGAACATTCCTCTGTTTCTTTTATTTCTTTCAGTGATTTAATTATTTCTTCTCTGAAGGCCACAAACCATTTGGCTGCATCTTCCAGTATTTCTTCACGGATGGCCATAATCTGCATGATTTTATCTTCCTCTAATTCTTTACATATTTTATTTGTTTCCTCTATTATCCTCTTCATCAGCGTAGATGTAAGGTCATCTTCTTGAATTTCAATTATGCTGGGGTGTCCAGGGCTGCTCGCCCCTGGATGGCTGGCTTCTGGAGATGCCATATTGCTCTACCTTTTGTTGGTTGAGCTTTTACGCTGACCTCTACCCACTGGGCTATTTTAGGTGTTGGCTGTTAGTTTCTGGTGCTTCCTGGAATCCTGGGGTAGGGACAATCCCCTTGGCGGGAAGATGACTTTTCCTGCAGGAGGCCTCCTCTGCTTTGGGTATGGTCACTGTATGGCCAGTGTTTCTCAGGAATTGCCACTGCTCACCTCAGGTGTATGGACCTGAGTGGTAGCTGTGGTCTTTGTTAGTCAAGGGGGGGCTCTCCTCTCACCCGTAAAAATCCTCGAGACAGCTGCCCCGCTGCTGGGTTTCTTGTTCTGAATTTAGTGAGCTGCTGCTGTTGTTACACTGTTTTCCAGGTACAGCCCTCTTGAAGAACCTGCTGATTCCCTAGCTGTGGGGTTTTCTCCCAACAGGGAAACTCAGTCTGGTACACTGGGGCACACAGTTCTGTCTGGGAAGGTGAGTCGAGCACCCAGCAAGTCTCTGGGCCAGAGTCTGAGTGTTCTGCTCTGGGCTGGAGACCATGCGCCCCAATCTGGGCTGGTAGCTGTGAGCCCCCTTCTGGGCCAGAGGCTGTGCACTCCTCTCTGGGCTGGCAACTGAGGTCTCCGCTCTGGTCCGGAGGTTGGGTGCCTCACTCTGGACAGGAGGCTGTGTGTCCAGGTCCGGGATAGTGGCTGGAGGTGCCTCGGGAGGCTGTGTGCTCTGATCTGGGTGGCTGTGTGTCTGCCGGTCCCCAGGACCTTTTCCAGGGATTGACTGGGTGACCTGAGGTCGGTCCCAATTGATTTCCACACCGTAGGATTTCCTCTCACCTGGCAATCACAAACGCTGGTGTTTTAGGTCCCAGAGTTCAGTCTCTTGGTCCCTGTGCCAACACTACTGTCCTGCTCCTCAGACACAGTGTCCTCCCAGTGCCGCCATCTTGTTTCTCCTATACTTCTCTATTTTAGGAGACAGAGTCACTCACTGATTGGCTAATTGGCTGGCTGAAAAGCTCCATCAATCTGTCTCTGTTACCTATTCATTTTACATCCTAGTCATAGCCCCCCCTCCCTGTTTCCCCTTTCCCTACCTCCTCTACTCTTCAGAGAAGGGGAGTCCCCACCCCACCCACCGCATATCAAGTTGCATCAGAACTGAGCACAGCTGAAACTACAAGCCTGGGCTAGTTCATTTGACTCTGGTGTCAGGGACCTGAACACAGGTCCTCACGCTTATGTGGCCAGTACTTTGAGAGCTGAGCCATCCCCACCCAGCCCACAAAAATTAACAAAGGAAATCAAGGAGCTTGTGTAGGCTATTTTTAATCAATATTTACCATGCTTAAAATTAATCCAAGAAAATATTTAAAGATTTAGTTATAGTGATGAGACCCCAGCTACCTGTTTATATAAATATTTTTATGAAAACAATGTTTTCCAAAACAAAAACAACCAAATGGCTTGAGTGGAATTATTTTAAATTTTTGCAAATTCGGTAAATATATTGCTTAGTAGAAGCAGGTGGGGATCTCTGCCTGTGGGTGAAGTCCTGAGTGGAAGACACAGCTACAGCAAGGAGCCTACAGCCTTGGCAGAGAGGTATGGCAAAGCCTTCCTCCAAAAGAGTGCCAATGTTGACAGTGTGTGCAGAAAGCGGCCACCATGGCTTTCCTCCCCCAGACACTTACCCCCTGAAGCCTGCTTCCTACAGAGATGGCCACCGCCTCCTTGATCCAGCTGTATACCATAAGCCCTGCTCCTTGCTGAGCTGCCAGTTAATAGCCCTGCCTCTCTGTTCAATTTTGGGCTGGGGTTCCTCCAGCCAGAGGGCCTGCTGATCCTAGAGATCCCTAATCCTTTCCTACCTGTACCCTCTAGTTCTTCCTAGAGGCTCAGAGGCCATGTACAAATTAGAGCAGAATTGCATACAACTGGTTGGGAGGGCCGGCTGGATAATCAGGAGAGGGTCTGTTACCCTCCCGGCTCCCCCATCCAAGGAGGGAGCATGGTTAGGCAGCTGTGATGGTCTTTGGGGAGTAGGCCCAACTGAACCTGAAGATGGTGGCGTGGGTTACCTTCTTCCACACAGTGGAGCTCCTAATCTAAGTCCCTAAGCACCACTATTCTCACCCAGCAATGAATAGAAAGCAGGAGACCGGATCACACAAAGTCTGCATTTCCAAGCAAAATGGAAGAAAATACAGCTAAAAATAGAATACTGAACTTAGATCTCAAGGAAAGCACAGACTGGCCACTGCGTTTGAAAATCAGTCTGCTTTACCAGAAAGTACTTTCCCTAGTGCCAAAGTTGGGAGAAATAAAAATTCCTTTACATACATAACTGATCAAAACTTGCAGGATTTGACTGAGATTAAAACACAACCGCCAGACTCTTGAAAATCTGTCAAGAATATTAATACACAACTGTAGACAGTCACTTAGTTGAGTGAGAGTTGGACTTAACATTGAAGACAAAAGAAAAGCAAGCCAAGCAGTTAGACGTTAGATCAGATGTTGGATGGCATCAAAAAGAAGGAAGGACAGTATCATCTGCTCTTTCTGCAGATGGCACAGGCAGCAACTACACTCACCGCCACAGGAGGGGAAGTACGCTGAGAGCTAATTAGAAAGGAAAAAGGCTTGGGGTCGAATAGCCATTAGCCGGAGGCCTTTTCAGATTAAATTCACTTGGCTTACTCTGGGTGGTAAGGGTGTGCTGAATGTGCCGATAAACGGACGTACCTGGCGTGGGACACAGGTCCAGGCTATAACAGTTTAAGACCACCTCCAAGGATGGACTAGCACAGCTTACCAACTTTCCATTCACCACTTTCTGGCGTTTCTCTCTTCTCCTCTCTCACCACCTCCTCCTTTCTGCTTTATGACTTAACTCACAGCTCCCCTCTATCTTTGCCTTCTCGGCCTCTGCCTGGTGATGCTGTGCTCTGCAGAAAGAGCACCCGCTTTGGCTGCAAGTCGCCACCAGGGCAACTGGGTAGTGTTCGCGCTGGCCTGTCCCATAGCACATCATATGCAAAGGCGGGCGGCGTTGAGACCAGGCACCAACCACCAGCCCACTCAGCTAAGACTGGGAGGAAACCGGCGCAGGCTGGCAAAGCTTGGGAACTACAGAAACAAGGTCCTTTGGGATAAGAGCAGAGGGTGGGCAAGCTCACGTCACCCACCCAACCCTCAGACGCAACCTCTCCACCCCACCCCTGACTCACCGGAAATCTAAATGGTTCATCAGCTTGGAAAAGAAGGCGGCTAACGGTGAGGCCAGGAGGAAGACGGGGTGGTCATGCAGAGGTGAGCATGGACAGCGTGGGCCCCATACAGCAGTGTCCCTCTCAGCAGCTGAAGCAGGAGGAGAATGACAGGATTACCTTCTGAAAGGTATTCCATTTTCCAGGAGAGTCGCAGGGGAAATGGCAACAGTTAAAGACGGACAGAGGAGATCTGAAGGCGGTTTAGGAGAGCTGGAAGGACCACCGCATGAACGTGAGACCAAAGGGCAGAAACAGCGTTGCCGAATATGAGACTAAGGTCCCGGGGATATCTTGATAAGCGCATGGGTGTAAAGTCAATCCCTGTGTGCCCCAGCGATGCAGGTTAGGCAGAATGAGCACCGCGAGGTGGAGGACTGAGAGCACCCAGGAGGCAAAGACAGTTCTCAACCTGTGGGTGTCGACCCCTTTGGGGTGCGTCACCTATCAGATATCCTGCATACTGGATATTTATAACAGTAGCAGTAGTTCTTAACAGTAGCAAAATCAATTACAAAGTAGCAATGGAATAATTTTCTGGTTGAGGGTCGCCACAACCTGAGGAACTGAACTAAAAGGCCACAGTGCTGGGAAGGTTGGCTGCTCTAGGGTGTTGTTATAATAGCCCCAGGGTCAGGGCTAAGAGAGTCTGGCCAAAGTGTTTGTGATTGGCTGTTATATGCAGACCTACTAGGATCCAGAGACGAAGCCTGTATCTTTTTATGCCCTTGCATTTCCTTAGTGTGATACACACACAAACACGCACAAACTTCAGAGGACAATTTGTAGAATCCCCCTTCCTTCCACGTGGGTCCCAGGAATTGGTCGCAAGAGCCTTAACCTTAATGAACCATCTCAGCAGCCCAGGGTAACTTTTCCCCCGCCCCTATTTTAAAAAATTAATTTTCGGCTGTCAAAGAAATGGGTTTTGTGTGATATTTTTGTGTGTATGCATATATTTAAAATGTGTTCTTACTCAGCTTCCTCTTGCTGGTCCCGTTCTCCCCAGTCTTCCCTCCTGCTCTCAGGAGCTATAACCACCCTGCCTTAGATTTCTTCCTACATTCTCACAATCCCCTTTTAACTTTCACGTCCTATAGTGCATATTAAATATACATATTTAAACCTAGATTTCACACAACAGGAAGCAGCAGCATTTGAGTTATTTTTGCTTAATTTCAAGTTTCAGCCTCAAAAAGAAAAGCATTTCAATGCTGGTTTCTTGTAAAAGACTCATCTCCATCATATAGATGGGGCACGGCTTTAATTGGCAGGGTCTTCTGATATCACAACACTAATGGATTATCTTGGTATTTTTGTTAATTGACCCCAGGACACTGCTTCCTTGTCTTGTTGCAAAGGGGGAAGAGTGTCTCTATGCCACCATCATTTTATCAACTCCTGTGCTAAGTATTCAGCTTGTGTTCTCGCAAACTCTTCTAAGAGGCCTCCAAAGTCAGGTATTCTCATCCATATCCGAGAGCTGAGAAAGCCAGAGCCCGGGGAATGTAGTGAAGGAAGGGATGAACTAGAGTATGCACATGTATGCACAAAGGTGTCATAATAAACCCACAATGAGAGGCTTGTTGCGGAAAATTAAAAAATGACTAATGTTTATTATTACATGCCTGTAATTACTGCAGTGGTTTTATTTAACCCACTATCAAACAAAAGACACGGGACACCTGACAGACTTTTAGATAAGCCTTATTTCACCTGGGGCTGGGCTACCTTGCTGCCACCCAGCCCAACATCTCGGGCTGTTCACCCAATCATTCCCATCTGGGCTCCTTCTCCTCCAGTATAAACCGCTGCACCTGCTTTCCACCTGGGCCGCTTCTCTCCACACTGCTCCTTCTCCTGGCCCACATGGCTCTTTACCTATTCGCTTCCTTCTCATGCCCTACCGCTCTCCTTCCCGTGATCCTTCTGTCCTCCTCGAAGTGCTCGAACCTTCACCACGCCTGCCTAACTTCTGCCCTGCCCAGGTGTGTAGGCAACTTATTTAGCCAATCGGATAATCCTGGAACATGCCTTACAAAACATGGTACAGAAGATGGCTCAGCATACTGTAACAATTACTGCCATGGCGGGGCGGTAGCCAGATTTCAGGGCACTGAATTCAGCACCTGAAAACATGGTGTGCGAGACCCTCCACCAACGGGGGCCCCGTGTTCTTGTCCGCAGCGTAGACAGTCAAATAGCACTGTGGCAAGGCCTGCTGACACTGGTTAGTTTACACACCAGGGATACAGGCAGGTAGTTTTTCAGTTGCTTTGTTTTTCCTAGAGTATCTTCCTATGATTAAGTGTTTTGATCAAGTCAAGGAGTGAGCAATGTTACACACCCCAACACAAATGACACCTGCAATGAGAACATGGAACCTGTGGGTTCTGTCATTACCCATGCAACCTTGAACAAGCTTAACCTATTTTTGTGGCCTGTTAATTTGTCTAATGAGGCTTTTGCATGAGGCAGTGTGTAAGGGCCTTTGACTCAAGTCATTCATCTACTCCTTACAGAAACCAAGCCACAATCACACATGAGCTTACAGCTTCCAATTCCACTTCATGTTCTACAGACATAAGTAGCCTGGAAGGGAACTGACGGACCTTAGAGATAATATATGCATGCATTCCATCATTTGATGGAGCTCCCGTAATGTTTGTAACTGCAGAATTCAGAGATTCCTGGGATCCCAGGGAAGTGGACGGTCCTGGAAGGCGGGTGTGTCCCACAAAAGGCCACTGCTCCTCCACCCTTGGCACCTCTCCATCGTCGTCACTCTTCCTAATATCCTTTTTGAAAAACTTCCCTGAATTCCAGGAAGTGCTTAAGCAAACGAAGTAAAACCAAAGAAAAGCAGTGCTGGAGTCTGTTTCTCAGAAGCAGATACCCTACTAAGAGCTTGGCTTGGCTCTGCAGTGGCAGGAATATCATATGGCCGTGCTTCCAACCTGTGGAATCGCACTATTCTGGGGATTGTGTCAGACGGAGTTGGTGACATTCTTGGTTGGTGGCTGACAGAGAACGTGAGGGACTGTTCGTTGACGGCTATGTGAAAGTAGAAGAAACTCTATGCTTTCTTTTTTTTTTTTTTCAATGCAGTTTATTCAGGAACCTTGAACAATCCTCGGACCCTGGGGAAAGCCAGCCCACAGCTTAAATAGCCTCTGGGTAGCTCTATCTTTCTTACGCCAAACAGCCTCCTAGATTCCCTAGAAAGCAAATATCACACTCCTATAGGCTAAGCACTTTTGGATTCTTTGTAGGATGGCAGGAGAAAGACTGGGAATTTAATAAAGTAATGAGAGGGGTACTGCTATTCCTGAAATCTCAAAGGAGATTCATTAAAAGAGCCAGTTCTGAGCGTAAGTTGGAACACACTTGGCTACTCCTGATTAACTTGAGCCCCATGGACACTTGTGTCAATTAAGTAACACATATTTGAATGCTTAACCAGCTTGTTGGTCATAATCTTTCAGCGTGATTCATGTGGCAAAACAGTGTGTTTAAAACTATCACTGTCCTGCTACTGAACTTCAGCATCCCAGGCCATGGTCAGTGTTCTCTGTTCCAGTACAGGGGCAAGCGTTACTCATGTATAAGAATCCTCGTGTATGTACTGTTACCCTATCACGTTACCAGGACTTGAACAAAATCCAGGGTGTGGAGAGACAGTTAAAACTTTATTTTCACTGCCCCTTGTCTAAAGGGTTTAACTGGGGCTCATGCTCCAGTAAACACAAACTCAACTCATACATATAACTGGAAACAACACACATACAAGTCAGTCATAGAATGTTTTATTTTAAACTTGCTGTTCAAACTTTCAAAAACAACACGCAGCAAAGAAACAGCACACAACATCTGCCATAATTCTACCGCTGGATTGCTTTTTCTCTATAATGTGGTATGTTACAATTTCAACTCTTACATTCATGGTGCTCTTCAAGGCAGGGATGTCGACTTACTACTTTGAAGTGGTTCTGTTAACATTAGGAAACGGCTTACAACATCTTTCTTTCAGTACTCTACTACTGCCCACGTTAAAGCACAGTCAACACGTCATGTTGACAGGTTTACTATACAATCATCTCCAAACTCTATGTCAAACAGAACTAACCTAATGCAAGCATTTTCCTAGGTCTGTATACTTCGCTACCTTTCTCAAAAATATTTCCATTCTGAAATAAGTTTTTGTAAGATACGATAATCTCATCTTTTTATTCCTAACAGAACTCATGCTGTACTTTTTTATTCTCAAAATATATTTGATATACTCTGTGCAAAATGTTAAGTTCTGTATAGGTATGTACCTTATTTTGAAAAAGTTTATAAAATATAGTGCCTAAAAACAACCTCAACATTAGACAACAGGAAGAAACACCAGACAAAGCCTAATTCTTCACATGAGAAACTAAGTATGTTCTTAAAGCTCCAGTAATACATTCCTTGAAAATACTCAGAATGCACTTTGGTCATTATTGGACATATTAGAACACAGGCAAACGGAACACAATGCTGTCTGCTGTTTCCTGTACAAAGAGCACTCTACAGTGAGGCTTAACTGAGGCTGGTCAGAGGAATGGGAAGAGCAGCACTGTACCACAAGGCTTTGTTCTCTGCACATTCCTGATTTTAAGAGTGATTTGGGAATTAAAACTGTACCAATCAAAGAAATTATTTACAATTAATTATTTTAAAGTCCCTAATATATTCTAAAAATATGAATATGACTTTGCACCAAGAAAATTCTAGATTGTTTCAAATAAATTCTTTGTTTGAGGAACCAAATGCTTAGCTTAAATAAAAATAACAACAAAAAAAAAAATCACAAAAACATTTTTAAAACACTACTGATTGTACGAATGTAACAACTTAGAATCAAGGCCAAATGCAGGAACTCTCATATCTGCCCTATTTACCAACAGGAAACATGGCAAGCTCCCACTGGACACTTGACAAGTTACTGAAGGAGAGAGAAGCTACGTTTCCATGTTAAAAGCATCTAAAAATAGCCCTTATGTAATGGAGCTAGGGGAGGGGGTGCACCAGATTAAATTTGGAGGCTAGAACTGGGAGGCGGAAGCTGTCTTTTTGGAAAATTTGGAAATTTTGTAACTAGCAATCAGAGAAATGTTTTGTTGGTTCTTAACTTTATTCTCGAGCTTACCTTGAGTGTGGTAGGAACAGCATACGCTATAGTGTACCATGGGAAATTCTCGTGAGTAAACGTTAACGCACTTTAGTAACAGCAGTAGGCACTTCACTTGTGAGAGGAGGCTAGACCTCCCTCAGAAGGATACCATATTATGCCCGAGTACACTGTAACATATCCCACATAAAGATATACATCAAGAGAAACCATTTTAAAAAGTGCACATTTTGAGCATGCACAGTTGGAGCTGTGCAAACAGCTCAGTGTTTTAAATAAATACATTTATTACTAATTAATTTTATCAAAATATTTTACAGTATGGTAACCATTTACAATTATTGCTCCATTAAGAGTTTTATAATCAAAGAGCACTTGTTGACCTGTTACATAATACCATGTAGTAATACTGAAGGGTGCTTCAACTGCAGCTTAATCAGGTTAGATCCCAGTACTGTTCTCTCAAGAGTGATCCTGAGCGGATCGTGGTTTACCAAAGAAAATGCTGTGTTTAGTTGAGTCCAATGCACTATTTCAGAGTTGAAGTTTTCCTCAAGTAAGGCAAGTTCACGGCATTGATGAAGAAACAGTGATTAGCAATGGCTTCTATTGTCACAATTTGTCTGTCAATTATTTGTGAACAATTACCAGGATCTCAGGTATCTGGATCAGTTTTGTCACCCTTTCAACAACTAAGAACTTCAATGCTTAAAACAGACTAAAACAAATGTTTAAAAAAAATAAAGAAAAGAAACACACACGTACAACAAAACAAAACAAAAAAACAGTGAACAAATAAAATAAATATAAGAATTGCACAATACAGTCTGATGTAAACACTTCATTCCCAGCAGGCTCCTGGAGCAGGGCCAGTGGCTGCTTCCGGACTGCTTCATCAGCTCTCATGTTCTGGCAAACAGGCTACATCTTCATTTCTCTCAACTGTCATGATTTAATCTTCCACAGCTAGAGACAACAATTACAAGTCATGATCATTATTAATACAGAAATTAAGTCCTACTACACAGTACCCTTCAGCTCCACTCACAGGCTCAGAATGACATGTTTTAGCTCCTTCATCCTTCTCTGCTTAAGAACCCATCTGAAGCACAGGGGTGAAAGGCAGATTTCTCTTGTTTGCTTTTATTGCGAAATGTCAATATGCATCTACTACCTGTTTAATATGCTCTTTCTACTCCTCACTAACATTTATTTGTACATGTATTGGAGGATGTATCCGCTGCTATATAAATAATACATTTCTGGCCAACAAAAGAATACGGCATTTGTTCTTGTTACTGAATCATTAGAATCAGTTTCAATTAATGAGGAAAAATAAATACTTCCTCTTAGCCTAGAGGAGTCCTATATATAATAAATTCTGCTCCAGATTAGAAGTTCTACTAATATGAGACTCCATGATATATAAAATCCCTGAAGTTAAATGGGAAGCCACTGGTACTAACCGTATACAAACTTGTCAAAATGAACCCATTATGCATGCGAAATCTCAAGAGTAACAGGGTTAAAGAAAACAAAAGAAAGCTTGCAAGCTTTAACCTTCAAGTTAAATCCAAGTAAGTCGCTGATGACCCCAGAAACAGCCGACAGGATGACAACCTGGGTGATGTTGTACAGCAGCGGGTTCATTGTGAGTCCATACAACCTAAAGGGACTGTCCAATTCCTAGCAGAGGAGAGAAAACATTAGCCTCAGATGCCAGAAGAATTTCCAGTCAAACTAAATCTTCAATGTGCAAGAAAGAGTTAAAAAATCACTATTCAAAAGTTATAAATTATGGATTCTTTTTAGAAAGGTTAAACATATCTAGACTTAAAATAAGTAAATTTTAATAGTAGTTTTAATTTTTTTTTCAAGAAAAATGACTTCCTTTAAAATAATTTTATAAATTTGTAGTTCTAATTCTTGTTACAAATAAACACCTAGTAAAGTCCTGGCCTACTAGCTGACAGAATATGTTTAGGAATAAGAGCTGGAATAGGAGCTAAAAGAGAACACTATTCAGGCTGGAGAGATGGCTCAGCCTTTAAAGGCCAGGCTCACAACCAAAAATATAAGAGGACACTACTCTTGTAGAATTATTAGTATTATTAGCCAAGTCTTCTGATAATATGTGCATGTGAATAAAAATTCTTATTTGAGTCAACTCATCTCTTCAAACATACAGTTAACTGGTAAACTGGATGATTCAAATGTTAAAAGGTCTGTTACATACCAGGCACTATGCTGGCTCTAGGAAGGTCAAGTTCAGCCCTAGAACTGGAAGGCTTACAGTTTAGCAAGCATGCAAATAATTTAAAAAATGAGGCCTCCACCAGAGACAAGCAGACATGGCTTACAAAGAGCAGGGCTTGAGGAAGGCATTCCTGAAAGCCAGAGCAGGAGAGGGCGCTATGGGCTGCTGAGCACTGTTAGAGCCCAAACACAAGTGAGTCACTGACCCAAAGAGCTGGCTTCTCCTTAGGCGGACCTGACCATAAACAGACACTAGAGGAACGTAAGCCAGGGCAGTAATGCATGAAAAGGGTCCCTGGGCTGACAATGTGGAAGATAGCGAGCAGTAAGCAAAAATGTTTTCAAGCTCTGTGCCAGATTCTCAAGTAAGAGACAGGAGTCTCACGGAAGCAGTACTGACAGGGGCTGGGCTAGAGCAACTTAGTTGAATCATGGCCTTGTGAATTACTGGCCATGGAAAGTGAGAGAAAAGGTACAATTCACATTAAGGCCCAAATTCTCAATTGTATCAAAACAGATCAATTATTGTGCCATGTGCTTTACTCTTATGACTGTCTCTACTTTACAGTATCTCAGCCTTATAGTCCCTGCTGCCTGCCACAGGGCCTGGTACCCTGAAGACACCCAATATAAAGAATAAACAGAAAACCATTAATTCATGGTATCTTTTTAGAAAAAAAAAAAAGTGTGTTGTTTGTACTCTCTTGCTTATTTAAACCTATCATCTTCCTCAAGACTCTTTTAAAGAAATTTTAAACAGAATGCAGTTAATAATTACCTATCTCCTTATCCCTCTACCTACCTCCTCTGAATCTTTTTGATGTTCAATTTCCTGTGAGGTACAGCCTACCCTCAACCAATACTTTTGTTGACAGAGGGCTAACCCTATCACTGAGTCGCAACTCACTTCACAGCATTCCCTGAAAACTTAAAATTCTTAGTAGTATGCTCAATTAGTTATAGAAATTGAGATTCTTAAATATGCTTTTATCTTGACAAAGAAAAGCAATACCATAAAGCAGTGGTGAAAATATCCTTTTGCACTGTCCCCAGAGAGCCAAGCATGTTGCCTGTAATCTCAGCACTCAGGAGACTGAGACAGGAAGTCTCCTTGGGCAACAGTTATATGAGCCAACCAGAGCTACATAGCAAGGCCCTGCTGCAACATTAATAAACTTTTTCCTAATTCTCAAGGACATTATAACATCAAACATGCTTCTACAGTCTTTGATTTATCACAAATGATTTTTAATTAAATATTTACTAACGATCTCTACATATAACAATGACAATGTATCACTGCTTTTTAAGCTGCCCTGGGGAAAGCAGAAGACTACTCTATGAAGTACAAAGTGAACAACTTCTGAGCTAATGTCTAATACTCTTTTGTAAAATGTTATCTAGTATTCTAGGTGAAACTGATTTTAAAAAACACATCTATAATAATCTCAATATTGGTAAATGTCTTAACACACCTTTAAAATAAGTTATATGGATTATTTGAGCAATGAAAAATGAAACAAAACTGCATAGATGTGCTCAGATGTAATTTGAAAGCAACTTAGGTAATGATGACGACTAGGTACAAAGCAGAATCTACAGAGACTAGATACAATTTCAGAACAGCACATTCCTCAACAATTTCAACTCTTTTCTTACCTTCAATAGTTTAGTAGCCAGTTTTAAAACATTATTCACAAGTGTCAGTTCCTCCTTTTTGTTAGGTTTCTTCTCCATTTTCAAGTAGAGGTTTATCTTTTATGTAAAAAAGCCGCGTAGGCAAAATCATTTAAAATGATAACATATATGCTTTTCTGTTATGGAGTTGGGGACTGAACCCAGGGCCTCATGCATTCTATACAGTCATTTGCCAATGAGTTATATCCCCAGCCCACAAATACACATTCTTAAAAAGATCTGAAAGACAGTCACCAAAATATTAATAGTGGTTCTTTGGGTGTTAATATTACAAATGATTTAAATATTTATGCGTTCTTATATATCCCAGATATTATAATAAACTTATTTTATAATAAGAAAACTTAAAAGGTTAAATACTATTATTCAGGGCCAGATCAACTTAGAAAATAAATTATAACAGAATAAACTCAACAAATTGGTTCATATTTTTAAAAAATTATGAGTTATTAAAATATTTACATAGCTTTATCATCAAGTCCCTTATAAGTACTTCTGGGATGCCCACCTGGGTCAGTCCCTTCTTTGAGAAGGCTCTACCTCCACACCACTATCACACTGCGCTCACCCACTTGTTCCCCTTCCCACTTTGCTCTGGAGCCACAACCCCAACCGGAACCCAGGAGTCAGCAGCCTGTGGACTGGACTAACTAACAATGTATCTAACAGAAGTTCTAGGTGCTATAAGATCAAGGGCAGAAGTCATTATGAAAGCAAACCCATAAACACACATGGTAGTGAGTCTACAGGGAGAACTGACGGGAGGTGCAGAAGGCCAAGAAGCCATCAGCCTCACAGTAAAGTTAAGGAAGTGGCTGACCTGTCCAATTCCATGAGCCCCAATGCCTGTTAGAGATGACTGTCTTTACTGGCAGCTCTCCTCTTCCATCTAATCAAGACTATTTAACTACTGGCTATTTAAAATATGAGCTCATCCTAACTAAAACATTCAGACAAGCTCATTAGCACACATTTCTTTTGTACAATTCTTAGGAAATAGCAAGAGAAAATATTTAGAAAATTCATATAAAATAAAATCAATTATCAAAATTCCTATGCTTTACTCTAGCTGTTGAATAAAAATTTAAACTCATTCTAATGTGGTTCTGTTACACTGTAAAGCTATCATATCCCAGTAATGATTTAAAATCTATCATTTTTTATAAATACTAGTTTTTTCCTGCCAAATGAAAATGGAACATAAAAACAGATTAGGTTTGAAATTTGAATCAAGGCAGAAACACTGAAAAAAAAAAAAGGTTTGTGTACTATCAAAATTTAAGTTTAGCTTCCCAGCACAAATAAAAATATAGTCCTGAAAAATATGAAATAAGCAAAAATGATTTAAGTTAGTATGTACATGGACTGTCAGATGGGAAAGGTGTTTTATGCCAAGACTGATGGTCTGAGTTGGATCCCTGAAATATATGTGATAGAACAGAGCTGAGTCTTATAGGTTGTCCTCCCTCTGTGTCCCTCTGTCTGTCTCCATCTCCCCTAACCCCCTTTCCATCACACCCGTCGCAGCACACGCACGCGCGCCCCTGGACCGCGCTCTACAGAGACTAACCTATGGCGTGAGAACCTCACCTGTTCCGTAAGTAGTATGGAGGTATTGCTGTACTTCTTGCTTGTCTCTGATCCGAGAGTCACAAACCTCAGGAGAAACAGTGTCAAGGAGATGCACCAGATCACCAGCTCCCAGTTGTAGTGACAGTCAAGGAAGATCTCATGCACGTGGAGCAGCTGGACAGGCGTGAGGAAAGAGAGGGAAGACGCAGTGTGAGGAGTTCATTCCAAAACAAATGCCACTTTATACGGATTGCTCATAAATGTAGCACTGTTTTAAAACCCTAGTTATCATGAAATGTTTATGCATATCAGGAGTATAGAGAACATAACCAATACCTACAGGTTCTATCAGTTTTATCGAATATTAATCTTATAGTATTTACTTCAGATTAAAGCTTCCAATTCAGTTAAAACTTCACATTTTCTTTGTTCCTTGTTTCTGAACCAACACTCCACTCTACTCCAAGGTAAATTTTGTGTTTACCTTTTCCAGGAAGGCCTTTACTAATTTAGAAAAACTATTCGTCCTATGGTTCCATTTCTCCTTTCCTAGGACTGGGGACACAACACACCCAGAGCTCTGTGCAGGCTAGGCGAGTGCTCTGCCGCTCTCTCACAAGGCCGCGTCACCAACCTTCAGCATTCATCTTTAAGCCAGTGTACCACATTATCCAATTTACGTTTCCTTGTATTTATTTGTTTGCTTGCTTATCTATTCTCCCCAAGGGAGGAGAGGAGACACACGCACATGCCACATTGCATACACTGTGATGACAGAACAACCTCAGGAATCAGTTATCTCCATCCACTGTGTTGCTTCTGGGAACTGAACCCAGATCACTAGGCTCGGAAGCGAGCACCCTTGCCCACTGGGCCATCTTGCCAGCTCCAGTTTGTTTCCAAGACTTAGCAGTGTTGAAGCTTTCAACTTTGAATTAGTTCATTTTAACTCCTATAATTATCTTGGTCTGCTCCAACAACTAGTTATTTATGTTACTGCCAATTTCTTCATCACCAACTTGTAGCAACTGTCTTGTATCTGTGACCTGGTCCACAAATGCAAGGCTTCCTGTAGGTCTTAATATGTAGGGGTAAAATACTAGCTTATGGGTAATCATATCTTCAACTTTGTAAGACGGTACACATTTATCTCCTAACAGTGGTACTGTTGTATACTCAGCCATGTATCAAATTCTGTCTGCCCTCATTTTTGTTTACACTCATCCTCGTGGGCATAAAATGTACTCTCATTACTTTAATCTTGGGCACAGTGGCACATGCCTATAATCCCAGCACTGGGGAGGCAGAGGCAGACGGATCTCTGTGGGTTCAACACCAGCCAGGTCTACAAGGTGAGACCAGGACAGTCAAAGCTACACAGAGAAACTCTGTCTTGGAAAAAGAAAAAGAAGAAGAAAAAAAAAAATAGATTTGTAGCATTCCTATTGAAGTCATGTTTGCCAGTGTTTCCCCATATTCTATTTGCAGCCCACACATTTGTGATTGAACTTAAAAACTTTTAGTTTATACTTCAATCTTTATTCTACCTAGAAGTTATTTTCAAGTACGAAATACTTTAAATTTACTGCAGTCTCATTTTCCTGCCTTATCAAGTAAGCCTTCTTGGATCGTCTATGATGCCACTGTATCACCTATGTAGGGTTGCAGAACTCATGCTTCATTTGCTGTTGCCCTCCGCTTCTCTATCAATGGCACAGTCTTCTTGTACCTTGGACATGATTCCATATCTCTATCTAGTCAGGCAACTTTGTCCCTCAAAGGTCTGTGCTGTTCTTGGCTTTGTGCTTCCTGATGAATTTTAGAAAGCTAACCAAAACTTAAAAAACAACAAAATAGTATTCTGTTTAACTGCATGTGAGTGCAATACCAACCATTCTCTGAGAACTGAAGATGGTCAATGGTCAGTGTACATATAGAAAGTATCACAGTAAAGCCCATTATTTTGTAAAATTAATAAATATAATAAAAAATAAAAATCCATATTTAGAAGAGTCTCTGCTAAAAAATTAGTTTGTTTTCTGCAACTATTGAGATAACTGCATGTTTTCTGTTTTACAAATGAAGTTTGCAAATTTAACAAACCATAGGCATGAAGTTACAGTAATGAACTTTCTGAAGTTGAAGATCCCTGAATTGAAGAGTTTGTCCTTTTCTTGTTCTCTCTGGTTCTGCTATCAAGGTTATACTACAACATGAGCTAAGAAGGTGCTGGGGAGATGGTAAAATGCTTGTCATGAAAGCATGAGGATTTCATTTCTCCTGGAATCCATATAAACATTTGGGAGCTGTGGTAACCCCTGTAATTGAGAATTCATATTTCCCAATTGTGCCACTAAAGTGGCTTAATACCACTTTACTGAAATGTAAGTTCTTTAAAGTTTTTTTTTTAAGGTATAAATTTCCTTGTTGCTGTCTGCTTGCCTTGAGAATATTGTAGCTAGGTATTGTGGTCTGTGTCATTTGTTATTAGCTGGGTATTAGTTTTTGGTTTTTTGAGACAGTCCTACTAGCCTCGAACTCTAAATCTTTTTGCCTCGCTTCCCAAGTGCAGGCCTGTACTAGCATACCCTGCCTAGCTGCTAACTATTTTGTGGCCCAGTGCACAGGAAAGTTTTACAAACTGTCCTTGTACATTAAAAGAATTTCATCAGTTCTGAAGGATTCAGTCTCAGTGTCTGCAAATACTGAGTTCTGTCCTTTCTTCCTAGAATTCCTGTCAGACATTTGATCAGTCACCACACATCTCAATATCCATTCTGTACTTCCTATCTCTATCTATCCTAGATTGTAGGCAATTCGTTCAGTATCCCAGTTCACTAAATGTAAGTTTTAATCCTTGTTTGTTTGTTTTTTCATTTCTCTGAGACACTATTGGTTCTTGTTAAAAACCTCTGTTCTTTTCTCACAGTGTTCTTTAATCATTTCAAGCAAACTTGGTTTCTATCTGCTTAGTCTATTATCTGACAGTTAGCAAACTAATCCTGCTGTTTCTGATCTGTTGACTCGTTAAATTTTTCTTCATGTTTTTGAGTCTGTGTAAATTCTGTCAGGTCTAAACTAAAGTCATCCCCTCGGGCAGTGTTGGTTTACTTCTGCTATGTATCCAAGGGCTAAGGACCACTTTGTATATTAAATTCTTGACATGGGAATTTTAAAATGAGATATGTAATGCCAAACTGAACCCTAACCCTGTGGTAAGGGCAGCCTTATAATTATATATTCTTAGGAGGGAAATTTTTCCTGTCTTTGTCATCCAGAGTAAGACATGGGTTTCTTGCTTCTGCCTGTTTGACAGCCACATGGTTTTACTTACCTACCTTTAATCAAGGCTGCAGGCTTGAGGGCTCCAACTTTATAGTATATTTACAGAGAGATGCTGCTCCTAAACAATTCCTAAACTCATGTGGTCATAAAGTTAGGAAAACTAGGACTGACAAGTCACCTCACTCTCTTACCCAAGATTATCACAGGATGGATGCATATACATAATTGCTCTAGTTTTTAAGCTTTCTCTTAATTTTTGATGCCTTATTGTCTTGTGAATTCATATATACTTATATATTAAGAATATTCACATATACATGTATGTACATAATATATACAAGCCAACCCCAACCATTAGCATTATTGGGGTTTCAAAGGAGAATTATTAAGTATATCTGAGGTGGATGTTTATAGTTTGTGATTGTTAAATACAGAACCACGGAGAATTCTTTTCAAAGATGTCGAGGTCAAATCACAGTAATGGTTCACAGTTAAGAATTTCATATCTCTAGGAGATAAGAACAAATACACAGATTCTAGACAGAAATTACTCACTGTAGATTAATTAAAAAGGCATTTGAGTATAAGCTTATATGTATGAAAGAGAAGAATAAAATGCAATTTCTTATCCTACATTAAAAAAAGTTACACAACATGTTTTCAAATCTGTCTGGGGGGCTCGGGTGGGAGTTCAGTGGTTAAGAGAGCTTACTGTTCTTGCAAAGGACAGAGGTTTAGTCCCCAATACCTATACGGTGACTCGCAAATGTGTAGAACTCTAGTTCCATGGCATACAATGCCTCTCTAATGTCCATGGCCAGCAAGAACCAACATAGCGCACATACCAACGTGCAGGCCAAACACTCATACACATAAAATAAAAATAAATAAATCTTAAAAAAACCTGTCTAAAATAATAAAAGTGTTACATACACACAATGGAATTTTATTTACCTGTGAAGAAAAATCATATCTGCAGGAAAATATATGGATTTTAAAATATATTAAACAAAGTGACTCAATCCTAAAAAAAGATATGCAGGTTCTCCCTCATACGTGGCTCAAAGCCTGTATTATACACATGTGTGTATGTGCGTGCAAATGTGGACAAAACCTAAAAAATAGAAAGAAGACCAAAATAGAATAGACAATAAGGAAGAATGAGAAGGGGGTACACAAAAGGACAAATGAGACGTGAAAGAATAAAAGAGACTAGAGTGGGCAGAGAGGGTTTAGGTGGGAAGTTCAGTAGTAAGCAGTAAGGAGCCAAGGAGGCAAAGAATCAAAACATACTTCGTTAAAAAGAAGAATGATATCTAATACCTTGTGGATTAATTGAAAATAATTGAAAACTATTTTTAGAAATTGTATATTTATCTAATGATGGTTGAATTTCTATATGTAACAAGTTAACTCACCTGAGCACAACAGATAAATACAACTGAGATTGTCAGTAAGAAAGCAGATGAAACAATGACATCAACCGATCTCTGAGGACCACGGCGCTAGGGGGAAAAACAGAGAACACTTTTAACTACATTTACTAAATAGTAGATCATTTTCATGCAGGTGTTACGGGTTAGACTCAAATTATAATGCTGAAAATATATCTAACTTGTCTGATGAATTGTAAAGTGTTAATATTTTCTTATAATTTTACAATACTATAAATGCAGTGCCTGCACAGCATAGATTCATTAGTGTAACTTTTTGTTCAACACTATAATCATTTATTCAACAATTGTTTCTTGAGTACCTGCTCAAAACTAAGCACTGTGCTAGGTTTTAGAAACACATCAGGAAACAAAACTTGTAAAACCTCTCCCTTCACAGGACCAGCAGGAGAGTGAAACATTAAACTCTTATGCACAGACATGTGTGATAAGCTGCACTGAGCACTATGAAGGGAAGGAATACACCAAGTGCTCTGAGATCAATGTCAGAGAGATTAATTTAGATTTGGGGATTAGCAGTGTGTGCCTAGGAAGAGCTTCCTAAGAAAGTGGTACTTACATGATCTATGGAACAAAAACAAGATGGCATATAGCACTGTTGTAGACAGAAAAAAGCATAAAGCAGGGAGGATTACAGTGCTTTTACAGAACTAACACAGTCCAAAGGCTGAGAGAGGAGAATGTTTTACACTGAGCAAGAGAGACAGGTAGAAGAGTAATGCCTAGATCATCAGCAGCCAGAACATATTAAGGTTTTGTAACAGAACTTCAGAAAGGTGTAAGAATCATATGATCAAATCTCAGTTTTTAAAAATCTCTCTCACAGCAGGCTGAAGACAGTAACAAAGGGAAGAATTGTTAATGGTGGAAACCCAGTTAAAAAGCAGCTTTAAAGCAGATGCTGAGATTCATAACCAAACCTTGGGCAGAGTGCAGAGAATTATATGAAAGAAGGGGGAGTTAGTAAGACTTGGAGAGGACAGGAGCTCCACAAGGACCAAATATATCTGGGCACAGGGGTCTTTTCTGAGACTGATTCTCCAACCAAGGATCACGTATGGATATAACCTAGAACCCCTGCTCGGATGGAGCCCATGGCAGCTCAGTATCCAAATGGGTACCCTAGTAAGGGGAGCAGGGACTGTCTCTGACATGAACTCAGTGACTGGCTCTTTGACCTCCCGACCCCTAAGGGAGGAACAGCCTTGATAGGCCACAGAGGAGGACATTGCAGCCAGTCCTGAAGAGACCTGATAAGCTAAGGTCAGATGGAAGGAGAGGAGGACCTCCCTTATCAGTGGACTTAGAGAGGGGCAGGGAGGAGATGAGGAAGGGAGGGTGGAATTAAGTAGGAATGAGGGAGTGGGCTACAGCTGGGATACAAAGTAAATAAACTGTAATTAATATAAAAAAAAACCAAAAACTGTTGATAAGAAAAAAAAAGCAGCTTTAGTAGGCCAATGTAGATGACTAATGGTTTCAATTTGGGTGGTGGACATGGAAATACAGAAACATGAACAGACTGAAGCTATATTCTGCAAGCAGAAAGGATGGTGATCAGTGAAAGAGTGAATGTCAGAAACTAAGAAGTTTGCAAGGATAATTCTAGTTCTAATTAAGAATGTATGGAACATGATTAACATTAAATAAATGTTTTCTGAATAAAATCAGCAATGTATAAAAAACATAATACCTACTTCGGGTTGGAAATACAAGAAGATTTTAAATGGTTATCATTAAACCAAGCAAAAAAGACCATACACATCAACCATAAAACATAAATATAACAGTGAGAAAAGAAATGTCAGTTTGTAGCATTTCCTAGTATACACTGAGTCAAACTTGAATTTAACAAGTCAAACTGATAAACAGAACAATAAAAAAAATCTTAAATGTTAAGAGAAAATAATCATTCTTTTCCTACTTTTTCATTGTTACTTCAAAATAAAAAAAGTACTAAAGAGCTAGGTCAGTGGGACAACTTTCAATATCATTTCAGTTTCCAGAAATATCCTTGAACTTGCCTGAATATTCCATATATAATAAAACCTACTGCTGTTTACAATAAAAACAAAATCCCCAGGATAAAAGGTATTATTAAAATTAATTCAAGTGTTTGCCTTCTCCTAGGGTCTAGAGTTTTCATACTTTACTTCCACAAACTGCAAGATTATTTAAAAGATCAAATGAAGGAGCAGCATGTGAAGACAGAACTATATAAAAAGTAGTAGGTCTCACTGGTTACAGATTCCTCAAGATTGGTTTTTAAGTAGTGGGCTCCCTCTGCTGGCTTGTGAAAACTATTCTAGGAAGAAACAAAATTCTTAATCCAGCCTTTGAATGAGAAATTGCTGACTATAATAACTCCCCACCCCACATATAGACAAGAAAATTGGAACTACTGGGAAAGACGGTATGTTAATAGAGCATTTATCAAAAGCATTCTACCTTAAGATAGGAGCGGAGAGACAGCCACATTTTTATATTCTGTACTTTCTTCAACCGGAAATGAGGAACCTCAGATTTCCGAGCTCTCCTTGCAGATGTCAAATGCCCAAAGAGTTTTGCAAAGAGTAATCGCTAAAAAAAGATTAAGATGAAGAATTTTGCATAAAAACAATCAGCAAAACATTAATTGTTATGACTTAGTACAAAAGAGAAGCAAAAATAATTACATCAAAGTGTTTAGTGAAATACTAAAATACTTAGAGAGTACTTTTTTAAAAATTCTTTATTCACTTTATTCACTTTGTATCCCCCCTGTGGTTCCCTCCCTCCTCCTGTCCCAATCCCTTATAGAATACTTTTGAGGGCTATGAAAAAGGTAAACTAATATTCTACACACTCACTTGTTTATATGTTCTTTCTGCTACACATAGCAAAAAAAAGAAGATCCATACAAGAGATACACGAACCACAAAACTTATTAGGACCATAGAAAGAACCATGAAATCTTCGTTAGAACCAAATGCAATCACATAAAGCTCTGAGGCAGAATGGGCTGTGAGCTGCTCCAAGTCTGTGGCTTGGGACAGTCGGAAAACAAAAGGAGTTAAGCCCAGGATAAGGGAGATGGCATTTCCAAATATCTGGTATCCTATGCCTGGTACATGGTTGTTTACCTGAGAAAGAGAGACAGAGGAGAGGAAAGGAAAGGAAAGTGTACATACATTAAATTTAAAGTAAAACACATTCCTGTGGAACTTTATATTTTATAATAGGATTTTAATTTTTTAATACTTTATAAAATGAGCCTATTACATTTTAACTATAAGGGTAAGATCACATGCTAAATTAAACCCAATTCGTTCAAGAAAAGATGCAGGAGCTATTGATGACTTAGCAGATAAAGATGCCCGCCATCAAAGCCTGAGAACCTGAGTATGACCCCCAGGACTCCCACAGTGGGGGAGAATTGCTTCTGAACTCCACAAGCACAATATGATACATGCATCCTGGTCCCCAAATAATTAAACAAAAATGTAATTTTAAAAAGTCATAACTACTTAATAAATCTTTAACTTGTAGTTTTCTTCTGAATTAAGTATGTAAATAAACGCCTCCCTAAAAACTGTAAATAAAATATAAAGGGAGAAATTAAATAGGAGGAGAAAAGGATATTAAAAAGTGAAAGATGGGAAAAACAAGTTTTTAATATGCTAGATTGGCAAAGCTGAATTATCACAGAGCTCACATTTAAACTCACACCCTAAGTAACTCTGATGAAGTTATCCTGCAGCTCTCAGATGGTTAAGCTACAGAGCACCACTCATTACAAGTCCCCAAGTTCCCTGGCTGATTGGCTTTAAATGTTCACAGTGAGAACTATGATATGAAGCCTGTCAATCTCTAGATGCAGCTATTTTAATTCCTGTCCTACACAAAATATGACAAAAGCTCTGGCTATCTAGAGAAATCAGGAAAAAAAAAAAAACCTTGAAAGTAGTAATAAACAAAAAAATTTCAATAAAAACTGAAACAAATACCAAATCCATAGTATTTGTATTAAACTTCAACCACTGAAGAGTTTGACCACTGAACACACTATTCATTATGTCTAAGCAAGTAAGCACAATACAAATGTCCTGCTTAAGTTTTTGATGCTAGTAAATTCACACACGCACACACACACACACACACACACAATCTACACTGTGGCATCTATTCCAAGTCAATAGAAATGTTCAGACTAGAGTGGAGTCCAAAGAGATAACTTATTGAAACACTTGCTACATAGGCCTGATGATCTAAGTTTGATCCTCAGAATGTGAAGGTGGAAGAACAGACACCACACAGCTGTCCTCTGTCCTCACAATTAAGTTGTGACACACACATACCTCACACCCTACTGTCTGTTCAAAGGATAAAGGGGCCTGTTGGCAAATCACCATTTAAGATGAAGCCAAAAAAAAAACAAAGGTAACAATTTCCAGAGTGAAAAAAGAGAAGTGAATAGATTATTAACATTTAGGTAAATCAGTTCATATACTGATAGCCACTAAACTTACCCTTTACCAGAAAGAGCAAAGTTTGAGAACTCACCCTGTTCATTATCATCCCACTGATTTCAAGTACAGACATGTCTGCTTTCTTACAATCATTGCCTTCCCATACTATAGCACTGATTTTTTCTAATCCTGGGTGGGAACTATGTAGCCAGGGCAAATGACTCTACAAAAAAAGAGAATTGAACACATTCATCACATTTCACAAATAAAAGTGTCTACAAAACTATGCATAGTTGTATGTGTATATATAGTTGTAACGATACTAAATAAAAATTGGTAAATATATACTTTATAAATGGAACAAATTTATCTGTACATTAGCCATTTCTACGTACATACAATTTTATCTACATTAAAACCTCAATTTAAAATTAGTTATCTATTAAACAGATGACATAAGAAATTATGCAGTTATAAAATGTAGAACTTAACAAATATCATTTAAATATACATCAAAATATGTTGGCAAAAGTACTTGTCAACTAGTCTATCTAAAGCTAAAATACTTGAATGCCATATTGTATTCTGATAACTGTCCAGCTCATGGTCATTCAATACAAAATATGATAGCTGAGATCTTAAGCTCTTTGAAAAACTACAGGATTCAGTCTCATCCTGGAAGAGATTTTCTCTCATTTGCCTTTATTAAAAGATATAGTTATTTTTATAGAATTTTAAAACAGCGTTTCTGGAGAGGATTAATTATGCCTTTTTTCCCAGGTACAGCAAACATTGTAAGAACTCACATAAAGAATTACAAGTATTCTCTCAAATAAATACATTATCCTTCTATGTTTTAAGAAATAATAAAAGTTAAAAAATTGAAAACTTTAGTATGAAGCATCAAATGTTTAAGTTTTGCTGTTTGTTTTGAATATATGATTAAATGAACAGAATTAGAAAACAGGACAGTTGGGCTTCAGGTAACAACAAAATCAATGAAACACTTTAACGGCAAAATATAATGATATGGAGAATAACCCTAAGACATTGGGGCTGGAAAAAAACTAAATTGTTTATATTACAGCATTTCTAACTCACATGAATTTCAAGGATTGATATATTTCCCACATTTATATAAAGGATATATTTGGCATTTATAGTAACCTGAGGAATATGATCAATACATTGTTGGTATTTAATATTAAAAAATGTTTCCATAAATTTAAGAAATGTAATTTTTCATATGGGGGGAATAAAGGTGCACCAATAAAGTTCAATTGAAGTTGTCTAACAAGTCAATAACATATAAAAAAGAAGAGAAAAACTTTTATCTTTTCTGAACATTTTTATCTTTTCTCAACATTTTCATGGTCTTGAGATACAGTTCACTAATTGAGGGGCTTGCAGGCTTTGAAATATTATTAACTGTCAACTTATTTCAAGTGATATTTCATAACTTCTTGACAAAAATGTATGCTAGAATAGAAAAAGTTTTGTATCAAAATATGTATCAAATGTTTTCTGAAAATTTGATAAATCTTGAAATATACTAGAATCAAAACATTCCTGCAAAGAGCAAGAGATGTTGCTTAGAGGCCTGTACCTGTCCAATGTGCAGTACACAAGGCCCCAAGTTTCAATCTTATTCTCTGAAGGCTGGGAATGCTCATGGGGGCCTAAAATGTATAAAGAGTAGAAAAGCTGAAACACAGGAGTGTCCTAGAGGCTTAGCTAGTGTCAGTAGTTTTTTTACAGATGTGTCTAGAGGTTTGTCTCCTAGGTGATTCCATAGCCTGTAGGGTGACAATTAACACTAGCCAGTACCATGTGCTAAGTCTAGGAGGCAACAAATTTTAACCAAGTAATAACAGAGTTCAAGTCTCACTGTGTAACAGAAATTACAGGTCTGCTCAATTACACAAAGAAAATGTTATACAATGGAGGCAAATCTAGAGACAGAATAAGAAATCAACTTCTTTGCTGTCCTCAAAGTACTTTTTTCATTACTTTTGCAAACATCTGACTTCATTTTCTTACAGACAAAAGGCAAGAGAGAAGATGGCTATTAGAACTGGTCAATTTAGAGATGGTCCAAAGAACCTTGTATCTCTTTATGTATATGTGTTTTTGTAAAATATATATGGGAAAGCAGTTTTGTTTAAACATATACAGCAAGTAGAGAGCAAAATCACAGAAACCTAAGAGCACGTGATCACAGTTTTAACTTCATCCTATGGCACTGCAGCATGACGCCCCTCAACAGCCGTGCTGATGTCATTCAGAGTATGGGTCATGTGTGGCCTGTTTAGGTTGGACACACTGAAGATCTTAGGTTTTCAAGCTGAAGTTTAAATATTGTTTTCATTATTATTATTATCTTCATCCATATCTATAGTGCTTTGCTTTTATCTTCATTCAAAATGGAAACATTAAATTATGTTTTAGCTCACATAAATCTGTTTACCACAGGTGTTTTCCACATATGAGAATGAGGTCATTAAAATCCTGCTGTACCTACTAGAAAATAGTATCACTTGAATATGTCTTTTTATTTTGTTATATACCTAGTCACAATTGGGAGAGAAAATCCTTTTCTATGAAATGTTTGTTACTATTTACAAATATAACAAAACTATGTATTTGGCAATATTCTGACAAGAACATGCCAATCCAAATGTTCAATGTTTTTTCCCAAGGAGAATTCTACATCTTGATGGTAAACAGAAAATAGTCTTGCAAAAACCTAACACAGACCTACAACCAGACAAGAAAACAACCTGGTAGTTTTTGTGCTAAAGGAAATTAGTTTCTACTTCCTGACAACTAGTAAGTCTGAAAAACTGAGCCTGGTGGAAGCCTGAAAATACGAAATTGTGTAAAAAAAAAGAACCTTTAATCACAAACCAATACTAATCAATATAAGTGTAGGATATCACAATTGGATATGCAGGGTAGAGTGCTAAGAGGTGTTTATCTCATAGAAAGACAGAAGGATGGCATTAAACACACAGGACCAAATTACTAGACAATTTCATAAATAACTTTCCTAAGAGGCATATTTTTAAATGTATTTTCTTCAGGTATTCACCAAGCTAGTATTTAGTAAGTAAATACTACGTACCAAGGAGCAAGTGAAACAAAAATACAACAAAAATCACACAGCCCATGCATCTATGCTGTTTATGGAATTACAGGGAAGACGGTTTGCAGGTATTTCTCGTTACTCCAATCCATTTATTAAACTCAGCGGCTGGGATGAGTATGTATGTGCCTCACCCAACATCGCAGTCTAACGGATTGCTCATTGCTGTTTTCATTTCCTCAGACGCAGGGACCCTTAGCTACTCCCATGGCCATACCCTGGATTACTTCAGCTCTGAAATGAGTCACTGTCAGCCACCTCCCATCTGATCAGGCCACTAAGACCATCAAACCTAAAGCACTGGTTCCCTTAAACATGATCACCCTTCGATTAATCAGCCTTCTTTGGGTGACCTGCCATGTGGATACCACAGAACCACTATTGCATGCATCGCTTTCTCTGGCTCTTGTCCCTGCTTAGAAGAGCAAGCCTCCCGGCCTCAGAACACAAGCCACTCCCTCCCCTCTGCTATCCCAGAGCTTCTCCCTGCCAGTAACTTCAGATTTTGTCCTTTATGAGTCTTTTCATTTCCCCCTACTAGCTTCCTCATATGTACATAAATGTGCTCAATATCGTATATATTTAAAATAAAGTTTTCAGCTCAATTTCTCATCTGATACTTCATCTTCTCCACACCTCTGTGCTGTGCTCCTTAAACATTACTCATTCATCCTCTTCAACACCTCACCTGGAGCTTTCTTTCTGCTGTCATTTTACACTGGGCCTGAAGCCAAAACCAATGGGTATATTTTAAAGTGAAACATTTCCTTCAGCTGCTCAGGAAGTTAGCTTTACCATATTTAGCTTTCTTCTCAATGTGTTGAAGCAAAACATGTCAGGTGAACTGAGAGATTATTTTGTTTACGTCTCTGATTAATCAGCAAGTTCTATAAATGTAAATTTCACGCTTGTTATTCCCTTGAATGTTTTTACAGCCCAACTGCATAAGCTTTTGTTCACAAATACACAACAGTTTTTTATGTTTTCATTTTTTCCGTGAATGGTACTAAACAGTTCTTCAAATTGCTTTTACTCAAAAAAACAAAGCAACTTATATTTCAACTTATAAATGAAATTTTATATTCATAAAACTTACCCAAGTTGACATGTGGGTAAATTTAATTTTACTGCCGTAAACTGCTTATTCAAGCTTTAACTTGTTAGTTTTAAGGCTATTGTGCTGGCCATCACTGTAACAAAATACCCGGGAGAAAGCAGCTCAAGAGAGGGCTTATTCTGGCTCACAGAACTTTAGTTGAGGTAGTGTATTCCGACAGGAAGAACACAATTACAGGGTGTCTTGGTCTGTGGCATCGATGAGGAAACAGAAAAGGGGAAATGCCAACCCTGAACTGGCTTTGGTTTTCCTTTTTATTCAGTCAGGGATCCTAGATCATGGGATGGTGCCACCTATATTTAGGGTAGTTCTTCCCTCTTCAGATTAATATGCACACAAACACACTCAAAGGTGTGTTTTCTAGGTGACTCTAAATCCTGTTAAGTTGACAATGAAGAATAATCATCACAGCTATGCTATCTTTATTTTTAAGACAGGGTTTCTCTGTGTAAACCAGTCTATCCTGATCGGGCTGGCCTAAAACTCAGCGAGATATGCCTGACTCTGACTCCTGAGTGCTGTGATTAAAGCCTTTCACCACCACCACCTGGCTTAACTTTTTATTATCATATACAGTGTGATGAACATTTATGTGTCCATCTTTGAAAATGTCACTGAAGTTGGATGAGAGGATACTATATTATGCATTCACATTTATCAGATAACGACAGGCTACTCCAAAGCAGTTGTACAAATTTATATCAACATATTGTTTAATGCTTTCCTTTTTCAAATTCTTGCCAATACTGATAATTTCTCAAAATGTTTATTTATTTGTTTATTTCTTTATTTGAATGTCCTGGAATTCACTCTGTCGACCAGGCTGGCCTGTAACTCAGAGATCCACCTGCTTCTGCCCTCTAAGTGCTGGGATTAAAGGCGTGCACCACCACACCTGGCCTTTTAAATGTTTTTGAAATCTGATTCTGTTCAGTGGTATCTCATTGCTCTGAACTGCATTTGGCTGACCACTGCAAAACTGGCCATATTAGTACACTACTTATCTCCACTCATATACCTGTCCCCATAAGTTACCTCTTCAGATCCTTGTATTTTTCTATTGAGTCCTCTCTCCCCCTTTCCTCTTTTGTTCTCTCTTTCCCTCCTCCACTCATTCTGTCCGGTCTTTCTGTAGGTATGTGGGGGGCAGGAGGGAGTGACCTATGTAGAGGTCAGAAGTCAACCTCCGGTGTCATTGCTCAGGTACTATCCACCTTATTTTAAGAGAACAGCTCTCTTACTTGCCTTGAGCTTGCCCATCAGGCTAGGCTGGCAGGCTAGCCAGTGCCAGGATCATTCTGTCTCTGCATACTCGTAGAAGAAAGGGTACCACCATAGCCTTTTGTTGATATACTGTTCTTGTGGAATGTGTACAGTTTACCCCTGTTCATTCAAATGCTGATTTCTCTATCTCACTATCTGGTTTCAATCTGGACATTGCATTGTGATGCTTATTCTAAACATCACCTGCCTCAAGTTTGTGTAAACATGCCATCATTTGTTCTCTGTAATTGTCAATAAAGCAACCAGCCAGTGCTGCAATGGAGAGAATAGGGCAGGACATCCTGGTCCAGAGGGGAGGAAAAGAAAGCAAGTGAGAGGAGGGGAGCAGAGTTGAGGACAGGACTTGGAATGAGGAGGAGAGATGAATTGGACCTAAGTTATGACTAAAAGCAAGTATAATATTGGAAAATCTGAGTGGGAGGAAACTATGCAGGCTTGAAGGCTTAGGATAGAATAACTATTGCCAGCATTGTGCTCTAGATTAATTAAGTAAATCCTAGTCTCTGTGTGACGGTTTGGGTATACAGCTGGTTTAGGAATAACCACTGTTTAACTAAAAGATAAATCGATAATAAATACTAATAATCAACAACACCCTTTCTTTTTTTAAATACAGGTTCTGAGAATTGAGCTTAGGTCCTTGTACTTATTCAGGAAGCACTACTTTGCCTGAGCTTTCCCTAGCCAGGGTAAAGATTTTTAAATGTCCATCAGGTGTCTGGACTGGTGAGTGCATAGATGGAGATGCCTTTCATCAATGCCATTCTCAGTATAGTGAGAGAAGGTTTATAAGATGAGAATTTTGTTAAAGTTAGGGCACTGAAGGATATTAAAAGGTTTCAATGCAGTATCTGACTCAACTGCACTTTTCGGCACCTTAAATGTGATTAATCTAAAATGGGATACCCATTAAGGGTTCAGACTAAAGTTTGTAGGCTTAATAGAAAAAATGCCGTCTATACCATTTCTATTTTCACATAAATTATATAATAAAGGAATAATACGTTGAACATATTTGGTTAAAAAATGGTATAGGTATTTCCACCTTTTAGAAGAGTTTTTATTGCAGCTAACGAAAAATATAAACTTACATTCATGACTTCATTACGTTTCTATTGGATAATGTGACTATGGGTGTCAATTAATACAAATTTGATACTAAGGAGACACAGATTTTGAATCATTATCTTAAATCCAGAATTTAGGCCATAGTGCACATGAATCTGAACAGGACAAAAAGACTTATGCATCTAAAACAAAAAACTGGCCCACGGAACTCCATCTGCTAACTCAGGGATATATGTGTGAAAGACGAGAGACACAACCACAACATAAACACCAAGACTTTATTGCCTAATGGAACCGGACCACAGGCCATCTTTAAAAAAAAAAAACAAACCTTATAAGTATTAAATAAATGAATGTAAACTCTTTTGTCACCTCTGTAACGTCTGTGTGTACATCACAGGAGCCTATCTAGAGCCCCACACCGCCCGACACTGTACACTGACCTGATGGAAAGGGTCGTCTCTATATTCTTTTTTCACACAGGGATTAATCTGAGGACTCCCCACGTCTGTCTCACTGGTACATGATGAACGGCATTCTGCACAGTGTAACAAGTCTTCCCACAGTACATCTTCAGTTTCAGATTCTGGCCTTGTACTCTCAGAATCCTGTCTGGAACTTGAACAGCGAGAGCTGCAACTAGTACCCGACTTAGGGGCATCCTGAAATCAAGATATTCTTTGACATTAATACAATTTATGTATTCTTTCCAACTCAAAGGATTTTTATCAGAACCATATATTGCTACTTTTCCTGAGACAACAAACATACTGCCACAGGACAGTGGAAGAGACAGCAAAACATTAAAAATACAAACCAACTTTTAAGGACTAACACAATGATGCCCCCTCATCATTTGATTTTATATTTTAGGTCAGATGTTACTTGGCATGCAAAAGGTATGGTCATTTCCTCTTAAAATTCATGTGAAGGTCAGAATTCAAGTAAGCAGTGCTCCACGTTCAGATAACATAGACCTTCGGTGTTTCCTGTTTAAACCAAGGGCCTCCAGCACTCTACCATGGACCAGTAGCCTCAACCCTGGGTTTGCTGAACTATTGTTTACCTATGTAGCTCAGGCTGCCTTTGGGTCTGCAATACAGCCCAGGTTAGCTTCAAAAATACAACTTACCTGCCTACATTTCATGAGTATTGAGATTAGAGATGTGTGCCAGCAGGCCCAACTTATTTCAATGAAGCTATTTTTACATATATATAGTAAATATAGTAAACACAGTATATATATATATATATATATATGTAAAAACAGGTTTCATCTACTTATTGCCTTTCTCAATGCTTAAACATGATGCTTAAAATCAAGAAGACAACTATTTTCTTGTGTTCTCAAGGCAATCTATGGTACACAGGTAGAACGCTAAATTGCACAGTAAAGGGACCTAAGAATACACTTCTCATGATTTTTTACAGTATTTTATACTACTGGTACTCTCAAGGCCTGACATCTGGTAGTCCCATAAATCTGGATCATCTTCAGATTTATTACATATCCAAGAAGTCAACCAAGTAACTTTTTGTGTGTTATTCTTTTCTTTTCTCTTCTTTCCCCCTTTTCCTCCTCTTTTTCTTCCTTCCTTTCTTTTCTCTATCCTTCCCTTCCTTCCTAAAATGAGTCAGGGTCTCACATAGCCCAGGCTGGCCTGGAACTCCTATGTCCCTACTGCCTCAGCCTCCCAAGTACTAGCATCAACATGCCCAGCAACAGGCAATTTCTAATCGACTGATTTTTATCCTCACTTTTAATTTATAAAATAAACATGATTAAAACTAATTTAATGTAAAAAATAGTTTACTGAATAAAGACAAGGCTGTCCTTATAACTAGGCTCAAATTTTGGATTTGTTATTTGTTGCCCTCTACCTCTAAGATCGAAAGATGGTTCAGTAGTTAAGTGCTCTTCCAGAGGACTTGGGTTCGATTTTCACCACCTTCATATTATGTCACAACAGTCTGAAGCTCCTGTTTCAGGGCATGTGTCACCCTTTTCTGGCCTCCACAAGCACACAAGTGGTACACATTCATACACTCAGGGAAAACACCCATACAGATCAAACAAAAATTAAAAATCAGACTTTATTATTCAGACCTTTGTAAAATGACACATACCTGAAAGTCCTCTCCTTCTTTACAGATTAACTTTTCTAAAGTAAAACTGTTCTTTTACTCCTCTAACCATAATCTTCCACCCTGGCTTCTAATATTCCTAGATAAAGTTCAAATTCCCTTAGCCAGCATAGTTTGTGACCACAGCTTTTTCTCTAATGGAACTGGATTGCTCCCCGACTCTTAAACACAGCTAGGTCTTTGGCACACTGCACTTTGATTACCGTTTTACAGCTTAGCATTAAGCTAGCCTTTCTTTAGAGAGATGTCGAAAATTAAGTGACTACTACAGTTTATGTACCTTAATGCTGTCTATTGAAAATAATCACTTACATTCATCAGACAACAGAATTTTTAGTTTGCCTTCCAAATCAATAATTCTCTCTTAGCTGTCTATGCAATAGTGTCACACTCTTGGACCACAAAAGACAGAAATCAACATTACTTTTTTGTTTGTTATCCTTACTACAGATAATAAAATACTTTGAGTTGTAACACACTATTTATGACCTATTAAATGTAGACCTACCATGAATCAATATTTAATATATTGATACCTATTTGTGGAAGGGAAGACGTGTAAGAGTTAATTTGTCTAAAGAAATGAACAGAAAAATGAGGTTAGCATAGCAGAAACTACCTGCTGGCTAGTTTTCAGAGTACCATAAAGTACTATGTAGTCTGCTACAGAAGCATCAAGGTCTTATCCAAGTGAGGAACCCTGCACGCTACAAGGCAAGATGGTCCGATAGTGGCGTAGCTCTTAGTGGAGTAAGTAACTGCTCTGAAGCCTCCACAAAGGGAGACCATGCTTGCTACTATGAAACTGGTCAAAAGCCCGTAGGCCCCGGGGGAAAATCTACTACTGTTGTTTTGCTAAATGCTCAGATTGTCAAAAGGCTTTCTAAATATTTATGTTCATACTCATAGATTAGAGTGGCTTTTAACCCTAGCCAAAGAAGTGTTTTATAACTGACAGTGAATACAGAGGCTCCTATTAGACAAAGTGCTGAGAATAAGTGACTGCTGACTGCCGTCCTAAATGGGATGTCTATGTCAACCCTAACCTCAAGGATAAGGGAATATCAGAGAAGAGAGGGGGAAAGAATGCAGAGGCTAAAAAATTAGGAAGAGGGCTGCGAGAAGCTGTCATCTAGACATGACCTGACTGTTGCACTCATGAACTCAAAAGCAGTTACGGCTCACCTTTACCATACCAAGCTGAGGGAACATTCTAGCATGGATGGGGGAAGCTCACAAGGCCCCAGCCCTAACTAAGGAACTCTATTAGTTCATGATGGCTGCTAGGGAGGGGCGTGGTGTGTCCTCTTCAAGCCTGTGCTTCAGTGAATGACCCATACAGGTATGGACAGGCATCATTAGATTCTGAGGATTTTATTGGTTTTGTATTTTAAGGGACATGCAGGTAAGAAAAAGACATGATTGATAAAGGGGTCTAGTTGAAGGTGGAAAAGGTAGGGTGGATATGATCGAGATAAATTACATACATACATACATACATACATACATACATAAAGTTGTCAAAGAATAAATTAAAAAATATTCTAAACAACAGAATATAAAATGCAGACAGCACGAAACCCAGTCTGTTTTAAAAAATATATTCCAAAAATATTTCAGATAAATGTCACTAAAAATACTCAGAGCCCAGTTTTCATAAGAGTTTTTTGTTTTTGTTTTTAATAAGAGGTATCCCTCCATCCGCCAGCTTTGGCTGTCCTAGAGCTGGCTTTATAGTCCAGGCTGGCCTCAAACTTAGAGGGATCTGCCTGCATCTGTCTCTTGAGTGCAGAGATTAAAGGTGTGCCTCCCCATGCTCCACTCTTGTGAAAGTTTCACTAAGTAGCAGGGCACAGAAATTATTTTCAGTAATTTAAAATGTTAAGTTGCTTCTTTACGGTTATCAAAAATTTATTTTATTTGTGTCAGTGTTTTGCCTGCATGCATGTCTATGTACCATGTGCATGCCTGTTGCGTGCAGATCAGAAGGATCAAATCCCCTGGAACTGGAGTTATAGATAGATGGTTGTGAGCCACCATGCGGGATATTAGGAATCAAACTTGGGTCCTCTGGAAGAACAGCCAATGTTCTAACTGCTGAGCCAACCCTCTGGCCCACATCAAATATTTAATAAAGGTAGTTTATTATCTAATATTAAGTTCTAACATAGATTTGCTAATCACATATTAAAATTAAATGACAAATTAAGAGGTATGATTTTTAATTAAAACTAATAGGTGGGTTTATGAGTAAAGAAGCATTTATAATTCTAACTGCAGACTGCCAAAAATATCTTACAATTATTACTTTACAAATATAAACTCCAAAATAACTGTCTACTGTCTTTACATTTAAAACTAAATTGTATCTAAAGACTGTTTAGTCTAAAAATAAAAATAAATAATATAGTAATTAGAAAAGAAATAGTTCAATCTAACCCTGGGTGTTGAAAAGAGTTTTGCCTCCCTAAAGGTACAGATGCATAAACTAGGCCTCAAAAAAATTAAAAAAAAAAAAGAAGTGCCCAAAGTTAAATAGTGGGATTCCAAACCCATAGTTTATTATGATTTCTCTCACATGCTTTCTTCATTTGATGACATGCTAATCTACTACAATAGATGGACAAATTAACAAAAAAAGAGAGAGAATGAAATAGACATATTGGAGGAAACAGGATATATTCTGTCTTCTAGTCAACCAAGTAAGTCTACCAGTCTCTTCCTCAACAGGAGAACCTGAAGAAGCCAGCACATACAGTGCACAGTGGAAAACAGCAAAGCACATGGCGTGCGAGTCAACACAAGGATGACAAGGCCCCCACATTATCTCAGGTGCCCCTAAACTATTTCCTCCAACCTTTACACACTTCTCTCAGTTAACAGTTAAGATTAGTTTATAAAGAGATAGTAAATTCGAACTGTTTTATATTGGACTTCTGGGTCATCTAAAACTACTCTCATATCTCTGATAGATTTGTCATTTGTGTATTTCCTACAACATAAACTGGAATCTAATCTTTTCTTCAAGTGTTGGTTGGTCTGTTTATATTATAAATAAAAGTGCAGACAATCCTGCACATCTGCCTTAACTGCTGCTTCTAAAGCAATGGTTCTTACCCTTCCTAATGCTGCGACCCTTTATAGCTTATGTTGTGGTGATCCCCAACCATAAAATTATTTCATTGCTACTGCAGAACTATAACTGTGCTACTGTCATGTCTTTATGATAATATGTGATATGCAACCCCCAAAGGGGTCACAACCCAGAGGTTGAGAACCACTCTTCTCAAGGTTCGCTCTTTTAGGACATGCCCTTTAAAGTTGGCTCTGTTTCTAGCGTCACATCTGGGGGAGCTGAATGCAACTGTTTAAACATCATTTGTTTTAAAGTCTTTGTGAAAGAAGATTTCATTTTTATGTAACACTCATTAATTATCAATGTTACATATAGGTTAAAATGTCTTTTTTAAGATGTATTTTTATTTCATGTGTATGAGTGTTTTCCCATGTATGTATAAATACACTGTGTGTACACAGCCCAAGGAGTTCAGAAGAAGTTGTGCAACCCCCTAGAACTGGGGTTAGGATGGTTGTGAACCACCATACATGGTGCTGTGATCTGAACCTGGGGTCTCCACAGGAGCAACAAACACTCAGCCATTGAGTCATTTCTCCAGCTCCAGTTAAAATGTTTCTTAAGCAATTATTTCTTTTAAAATCTATGTTTAGAAAGATAATGCTCTGCTTTTTAAAATCTCAATAGTTGAAGTACTATTTTGCAAAGAGCAAAGAACACATAAACAAAAATCCCTCCAAGGTCAAATATACTTATGTAAGAGAGGCATCAAAGAGCGCTCTACCTTCCTTCAGTGTCAATAAACTTCTCACTACATAAAGATCTTGATTTCCCAGGCTTGGTTATTTGCTTTAAAAACAGAATATGGGTGGCAAAGCAGTAAGCTGGTGTGTCATCGCAGTGTCGGTCTAATGCAGTCCTTGAAAGAAAGAGAGACAACTACAGCCCACCAGACAGGTAAGAGAGGCCTGTGTGACCCCTGGCAGCCTGAAGCTACCCAGTCTACCACAGCATAACGCTTGATTTTTTGCATAAGTTTAACACAAAATCATCCAGGAAAAAAAAAAAAAACCAAAAATCTGTACATTTGAAGACTACCGGGCAGGGTTAGCTAAAAAGTGACAAAGGGGTAGATTTTTGGAGCCAGACAATGAAATTTTTGTCCATAAAAAGTGAACATTAAATACAATCAAATTATTTTTCTATCTAAATAGTTTTAAGCTCTAGAGATGTCAGAGAGTTGGGGAAAGATCTGAGAAAGCCAATATACAAACAAACAGACAAACAAATTTATAAAAAAGAAAAAAATGGAATCAACAAGGAAAATTACTGAATGTTGTAGTATGGAGAGAAATTACTTGGAAAATACGTTCACTATAATGAAACTGAGTTCACTGCAACGACTGGCAGATTTTCTCAGTTGGTAAGGGCTCCTGACGGCAAGCCTGACAGTATCTGGACAGCTTGAGTTAGATCCCTGGAACTCACCTGGTGGAGAGATAAGCAACGCCCACAAGTTGTTCCCTGACTCCCCCCCACACGGCGGGGGACAGCCCCTCCAACCAGCAAACAAGTAAACAACACTACAGTAAAGAACCACCTAAGGGGAGGAATCTTCATAGACGCTGCAAGAAATGAATGTGCACGAATGGTAACTGATCAGTGCTACACCATCCATCCATCAGGACTGTAAAACAAAGCTGGGTGTGGTGGTGCACCTTGAATCCCAGCACTCAGGAGTCAGGGGCAGGTGAATCTGAGTTGGAGCTAACCTGGTCATTGAGTTCCAGGATAGTCAGCAGAAATACATAATGAGACCCTGTCTCAAAAATAGTAAAAATAAAAAGGATTGTAAAACAATAGATATTAGTAATGGTGGGAAATATTTCAATAAGAGCTGTTGCAGGTAATATATGTTCATGTAAGTAAGGCGAAACTGTGTACCTCATTTGCATAATGCTTTTTATAGTGATGGGGCTTTCTGTTTCGAAGACTGCTTTCGGAAGTTCTGTCCACATGACAGCGTAGTGAGTACCCCGTTTCAGGACCTTCCTCGCTGGATACTTCATCAGAGACATTTGTCATCTTTCTTTGGGTATCCTAGTTGGAAGCAGACAAAGACAACTGTAAGCAACTTCTGATTGAACTTAGAGCTTTAAGATGGCAATCTCTAACAATTATACAAATACACGTATACATATATACCTTCAAAATATCTTCAATTGTATAAAGAAACTGATCAGGACTACCTCATTTTCAGCAAAAATGTCTTAAAGTTACTGATTATACTCTTCAATATGCATTTTCTTTTTAAAAGATAATTCAAGTGATTTATAAAATATTATTCTGTAGTATTGTTCAGAAAAGGATCTGAAACACCTCAGAGAATTAAGAAATATGAATAAGACACAAATATAACAGAGGCCATTTGAAAGAAGCTGGAAGACATGAGGGAAAAAAGTGTAATATTTTATCAAGCTAAATGGTCATCTGTTACAGGAGCCTTCGCTGATTTAGTAATAGTAAGGGTAATAGTAATAGTAAAAGTTTAGTAATAGTAATAGTAAGGGACAGCAAGAAATGAATAGTTTTATGTGTGTGCATAGCTGATGCGTCACAGGTTGACTGTAAGAGACGCCCATGTTTTAGACATTCTGAAACTGACTCAAGAAATATAAGCTGTACTGACATGTTCTTTTCATATAACTCAGTAGGTAGTATGGACCTGAAAATGTATTCAGAAGATGTGTGAAAGATATGACACATATTTTGCTCATAGTATCAGACAGCTAATACTTGAGCATTAGATTACAGCCAGACTAAACTGTAGACTCATTATTCACAGCTGATATTACAAAATATAAGTACATTCACTATTTTAAAAAGTAAGGAAAATCTTTGCATCTCCTTCAATACAAAAATGCCCATGCTCATATTTCTAAATGCAACACTTGACCACATTTTTAAAAATTAGTAGGCAAATTAGTGTGTTTCCTTATGGCACTTCATACAAACTCACTTTTGGTGATGCCCCTCTCTCATCCTCCCGTCAGCTCTCTCCGCGCTCTCTCCTTGTACCCTTCCATGAACAACATACCTGTCCACTTTCACTTATCACTTATCTTTTTAAAGATGTATTTATTTTATACAGTGTTCTGCCTGCATCTCCACCAGCACACCAGAAGAGAACAGACCAGACCTCATCATAGATGGTTGTGAGCTGCCATGTGGTTGCTGGGAATTGAACTTAGAACCTCTGGGAGAGCAGCCAGTGCTCTTAACCTCTGAGCCATCTCGCCAGCCCCCCGCATTATATATCTTACACCCCTCCCATAAAGTTTTTTTCCCCTTTCATACAGCGCTTTCTACCCAGAGTCATGCCTTCATAAACATACAAATACAAAAAGTAGAAGCTAGGATTCACATAAAAGAAGACATATGCAGCATTTTGTCTTTTTGAACCTGGGTTACCTCATTTAAGTCATCTCCATTCAGTTCTACCAATTTTCCTGCGGATTTCATCTTTCTTCACAGCTGACTAAATTTCCACAGTATGTACCATCTTTCCATTATTCATTCATCTGTTCATGCACATCTGGGCTAAAGCCATTTCCTTGTTATCGTGCACAGAACAGCAATAAACATGGTTGAGTAAGTTATCTCTGTGGGATACACAGTCCTTTCCGCATGTGCTCGGGAGTTGAAGACCTGGGTTACATGCTAATTCTGATTTTAATTGATAAACTTCCACACTGACTTTCATAATGGCTGTCCCGGCTGCCCCGGCTGCCCCAGTTTATACTCTCACCTGAAGGGAATAAGGATTCTTCTTTCCTCATATCCTCATTAGCATCTGTTGTCATTTCTTTTCTTGATACCCATTGCTGCCAGGCAACAGGTAAGTTTTTAAAAGTATCCCTAATGACTACAGATATTGCATACTTTCAGAACTATTTCCTGCTCTTTGTATTCCTTCTTTTGAGACTTTCTATCCATTTCTTTGACCCATGGACTGAATGGTAGTTTGGGCTGGTTTTGTTCTTGGTGGGGGCCAGATTTTTGCAATTCTTTATATATTCCAGATTGTAACGTATTATCTAAAGAAGAGCTGGCAAAGTTTCCACCTCTTCTGTGGGCCCTTTGTTTACTGTTTTTACTGTGCAAAAGCTTTTTAACTATATGTGTTCTCATTTGTCAATTCTTACAGCTATTTCCTGAGCTTCTTGGGTTCTAATCAAAAAGTTCTTGCCTATACCTATATCCTGAAGTATTTTCCCCTGGTAGTTTCAGTTTTTAATATTAATTTAAACAGTCTAAACTGACTTTTGAATAGGGTGAAAGATACAAACCAAACTTCACTCTTAGGAAGGCAAATATCCACTTTTCCCATAAGTATTTGTTGACAAGACTGTTTTCCAATGCATGTTTCTGACAACTTTCTCAAAAATGAGGCAACCAGAGCTAGTGAAATGACCTGCAATTAAGAGCACTTGTTGCTCTTGCAGAAAAGCCAGGTTCATCTTCCAGGACCCTCAGGGTGGCTCACAGCATCTATAACTAATTCCAGGGGATCCGATACTTTTTCCTGACCTCTAAGGGCACCGGGCACATGTATTGTATATATACAATATATATATACAATATATATATATACAATACAGCACAAGCAAATAAGTTATACACACAAAATAAATTGTACACATAAAATAAACAAATCTTTTTTAAAAAGTTTAATGAGGTGTCTGTGTCTATACTTGTGAGGGTTCATTTGTAAGTCTTCTGTTAGGTTCCACATGTCCACTTTTGTGGAAGCAGCCTGCTGGATTTTTCACTACAGCTATATGATATAGTTTGAGATCAGTTAAGGCCGTGGTCTTCTGCTTAGGATTGCTTTGTCTATCCATGGTCTTTTGCATTCCCTATGAATTTTAGGACCTCCTCCATATATACCAAATTCTATGAAGCATTTCACTCGAGTTTTAATGAGTACTGCATTAAATACAGATTATTTTGGTAGTCTAGCCATTTCAATATTCAATGCTGTCGCTTCAGAAGCATGAAAAGCTCTTCCCATTGGCTCGTGTCTTCTTCAGCTTCTTTTTAGGCTACCTTAAGTTTTCACTGTAAAAACTATTGTGAGTGGGATATTCTTTCTAATATCTTTCTCAGCAAGATTGTCATTAGTGTATGTAAAAGTTACTGACTTCTGTATATTAATTTTGTATTCTGCAATTTAGTAAAAGTATTTATCAAATCTAAAAGTTTTCTGTTTGGAGTCCATGATTTTAAAAACAAACTCATGCAATCTAAAAGAAGGATAAGTGTAACTTTCCCTTTCCAACTTTAATCCTTCTTGTATCTTTTTCCTGTCTTACTCCTATAGCTCAGACTTAAAGCACTACACTGAGTAACAGTGGAGTGGGCACCCTTGTCTCATTACAATAATATGCTTCCACAAACTAGGAAAAAACACCTAAGATCTATAGGGAACCAAAAAGACCCTGAATAGCGATCCTGAACAAAACCAACAAAGACTTCACCGAAGTGCCAGTCACATACATGGAGTCTGCTGCAACCTTAACTAATTACTTACAGAGAAGTGGATTATTGTTCAGTCCATTAAAACAACAAAACTGTCATTTGAAGCAACAGACAGGCTGGGCAGAGGAAGAGACTGAAGTATTAGTTCCCATAGTCTCAGAAGAGAAGGAGGGGGTGAAGAGAGGGCAGCTGAGAAACACAGAGTACAAGTGGACAGCAGGAATAGCTTTATTTCTGTAATTGTGGTTCACAAATTATTGCACATTGCAAAGCAGAAAGTAAAAACGGTTTTTTAATATTCCCAACATGTAATAAACATTTGTAGCTAATAGGCCAATTACTTTGTCTGATCTCTCTACGTCTTAAGTACTTGTATACAAGTGCTAAAATATTACACTGTGCCCTATAAATAATATAACTACTATATCAATCAAAACTTTTTAATTTAAAGAACTATTTTTAGATCATATACAAACTAAAATTGTTTTCAGATCATATTGAAAACATTTGGTTTTCAGCTGTTAAAACCAAAAGTAATAAATGTAGAGAAAATAAGATATTTTCTTACAGAGTAAAAGTCAGTGCCTCATTCAGTTTAGAGTATAACTTAGGTACTTAGCTTAGTGCAAATTCTGATATGCACATGAAAGTTTAGAAGAAGAGATATGGTTTATAAACACCACCATAAATATAAGTTGCTTCAACATTCTGGAAAGAAATCAAACCATAGATCAATTCAGAATGTACCAAGTTACACTTGCCATCATGTTTAACCACATCTACCTGGTTTTTAGTGTCATCACTATTATTTATGAACGTCCACGGAATTAATTCTAGAACGCATTTAACTCGAGAGCAACTATTCTACCTAAATCTCTCCATGTTAGCACATATAAGGTCAAACAAACTCTAAAGCAACACTGACTTTGGCAAGAACATTCCTTGGAGTCCGAGTGGCCCATGCTGTGTCTTCTGGTCGAATAGTTTCACACGGAGGGTCGTGGCCTTGTACTCCATCCTCACTGCTTTTTACAGTCTTTTTCCCATCAAGGGATACATAGCCATTGTCAGTCTCAGTTGACTTATCAAGTGAATTCTTTGCTTTCTTTGACCTAAAAACAAGAATGTATAAAAATATTTTATGTGGACTTAGCTCATTCTGTACAGGTTGATAGAAATTTAAATCTGGTATTGACAACATAAAGCAGTATTTTTCACATTTAAATGGCTACCTTTATATTTTACAGTATATGAGAAACAGTATGACCATTCAAATAAAATGCTACTTCAACTTATAGTACGTTTTGAGGTACTATGAATACCAATTCACAAAGAGAATTTACTAATTTACTCAGTAACTCTTAGCACAAATCACCTGACCTGTGGAAAATGTCCAGAAGAAAAAAATTTGCTCAATTTTTTAGGGCTAACATATTTTAAGCTTTTATTTTTAAAATATTATCTTTGTAGTCTCATCAGATAAGTTATAAGCAGGGACTTAATACTATCCTAGATATTTTACCTTTAGTATACATAAGTTCTTTGATAAGTTTCTTTTAATATACAACAGAAACATAAAACACTTTATAGCACAAAAATACATGGAAACAGGAAAACTTAATCAATAAGGTTATAAATCTGACAAAAGTAAAATTGGAGGACATACAATTAAGAAGTAACTTCTTCCTCAAGATCCAGCTATACCACTCCAAGGCATATATCCAAAATATGCTCAAGTACACAACAAGGACATTTGCTCAACCATGTTCATCACAGCTTTATTCATAAGAGCCAGAACTTGGAAACAACCCAGATGTTCTTCAATTGAGGAAAGAATACAGAAATTGTGGTATATTTACACAATGGCATACTACTCAGCAATTAAAAACAAGAAAATCATAAAATTTGCAGGTAAATGATGGGAACTAGATAAGATTATCCTGAGTGAGGTATCCCAGAAACAGAAAGACAAACATGGTACATACTCACTTATAAATGGATAGTAGACATATTATAGGATAATCATACTAAAATCTGTACACCTAAAGAAGCTAAGCAAGAAGGAGGACCCTGGGGAAGATGCTCAATCTTCATTCAGAAAGGCAAACAGGATAGACTTCGGAAGAGGGAAAGGGCAGGGAACAGGACAGGAGCCATAATTTTTTCACCCATTCCTCAACTGAGGGACATCTGGGTTGTTTCCAGCTTCTGGCTATTACGAATAAAGCTGCTACTATGGTTGAGCAAATGTCCTTGTTGTATACTTGAGCATCTTTTGGATCTATGCCTAGGAGTGGTATAGCTGGATCTTGAGGTAGCATTATTCCTAACTGTCTGATAAAGTACTAAATTGATTTCCAAAGTGGTTGTACAAGTTTACATTCCCACCAGCAATGGAAGAGGGTTTCCCTTCCTCCACATCCTCTCCAGCATGTGTTGTCACTTGAGTTTTTTATCTTAGCCATTCTGATGCATGTAAGGTGAAATCTCAGGGTCGTTTTGATTTACATTTCTCTGATGACTAAGGACTTTGAACATTTCTTTAAGTGTTTCTTTGCTGTTTAATATTCCTCTACTGAGAATTCTCTGTTTAGGTCTGCACCCCATTTTTTAAATTGGATTACTTGATTTGTTGCTGTTTAGCTTCTTTAGTTCTTTATATTTTCTAGATATTAGCCCTCTGTCAGATATAGGATTGGTGAAGATCCTTTCCCAATCTGTAGGCTGTCAATTTGTTCTGATGACAGCGTCCTTTGCAGGTTTTCAGTTTCATGAGTTCCCATTTATTGATTGTTGCTCTTAGAGCCTGTGCTGTTGGTATTCTGTTCAGGAAGTTGTCTCCTGTGCCAATGAGTTCAAGGCTCTTTCCCACTTTGTCTTCTAACAGGTTTAGTGTATCTGGTTTTATGTTGAGGTCTTTCATCATACAATGGAAAGAAGATAGCATGTTCAACAAATGGTGCTGGTCTAACTGGGTGTCTACATGTAGAAAAATACAAACAGATCCATACTTATTACTCTGCACAAAACTAAAGTTCAAGTGGATCAAAGACCTCAACGTAGACAGTGTTTTCAGTAAATTCTCTTCTAAACTTTAGTGATTCAGTTCTATGGGAATCTGCTTAAGAACTAAGCAGAAGGTGGTCAAAAAGACACATAGGATCTAATGAAAAAAAAAGAGACTGAGTGGGACAGGCTACAAAAGGAAATGGACAGAGCAGGTGGGTGGCAGCAATGGGCAGGATAAAGAATCTACTCAGACACTGGGTGTTCAAAATAGCCATAATACCTGTATGGGAATTCAATTTTAAAAATTAATTTAATTAAAATTAAATTTCAAAATTAATTTGAAAATTTAACAATTAAATGGAGACTTAAGACTCACCTATTCTAAATGCTGACTTTGGAATCAAGAAATAACCTAAAGAGGTTACAGGTGAAATACCACAGCCAGTTTGAAGACAATCCCAACACAAAATAGTCCCTAAATGAGAGACAATTTATGTTCTTCACAGGACTTTTAACTGCCCCTCTTTTTAGAATCTGTCTATTATGATTTCTTGTACAATTTTGTCAAAACACAGAAAGTTTTTGTCTTATACAAAGAGGCCTGTCTTTTTCCTGTCTGTTCTTCTCCCACAGAACTAACAGAAACAAGCAGACCACATTCCCATATACCCTATACAGTTCAAATACTTTATACTCAGAACACATTTCCAAAGAGTTGCAAGACTTGGGAGTCCAATCTCCTAATGTTTTCCTTCTGAGTGATTCCAGTGACATGAAAAATCCTAGAGAAATGAGCCTCTGATTAAAGATAACCAAAGAGTAGCAAGAAAATAAGTTATGGTAGATAGGGGGAATGGGAAAAACATAAAAAAAAAAATCAAGGAAGAGCGCAAAGGTACCTTGTTACCTTCTTTGCCTAGAAAAAAAAATATAATCAACAATTCCCTTTACTTCTCTTTAACACCATGTAATATGCAGATGTAGAGTTTTGAAAAGTGAAGTACCTTGAAATCCAAATAAACTCACAGTATGTTGGAGAGGTATTCATGAAAGGCTCATGGAAATTTGACTGGATCAAGAAGGGAAAGAGAAGATAATAAAGTAAAAGACAACTGGAAAGTAGGTACATGAATCAGAGAGAAAAGCAAGGTAAGTGTATGAGAAGACAGAAAACTCTAAGAGCAGCAAGCAAATAAGATCACAGGTCTGGAGCCCAGTATGCAAGGAGACACAGTGGCTAAAAGCAAGCAGAGTGGAACGGAACTCCACTGGAGCCTAGTGATGATCTTCCAGTCAAAATGGTTTTTCTAAGATGGAGTGGGTAAAGATTATATGAAAACAGGGATAGTGATTACCAACAGAGCTCACTCCATAAAATACCTTCCTCCCTCTATGCTACCACCTCATCTCTGACTTGCTTATGCTCAGATTTCTGGGAAGCCGTAGAAGAGAGGGAACAGGACTGGAGCCTACCACAGATGTCCTCTAAGACTCCATCTAGCAGGGGATCAAAGCAGATGAAGAGACTCACAGCCAGAGTTTGGGCAGAGCACTTGGCACTTTGTTGAGTTTGAGATGTTCTTTTTTTTTTTTTCTAAGTTTATTATTTTATTCGTTTATGTATTTATTACAATATATTCACTTTGTATCCTGGCTATAGCTCTCTCCATCTTGCTCCCAGTCCCACTCTACTTCCCTCTTCTCTCCGTGTCCCTTCCCTATTCCACTGATAGGGGAGGACCTCCTCCCCTTCTATCTGACTCTATCAAGTCTCATCAGGGCTGGCTTCCTCTTCCTCTGTGGCCAGGAAAGGCTGCACCGCCCCCCCCCCCCAGGGAGAGGTGATCAAAGAGCCGGTCACTGAGTTCATGTCAGAGATAGCCCCTTTCACCCTTACTAGGGAACCCACTTGGAAACTGAATAGGAAGTCTAGGTCCTCTCCGTGCATGGTCCTTAGTTGGAGTATTGGTCTCTGCAGGGCTCCCTGGGCCCAGGGTTTTTGTTTGTTTTCCTTTTTTTTTGCTCTGTTGGTCTCCTTGTGCAATTCCTGTCCCTTCCAGGTCTTTCTATCTCCCTCTTCTTTCACAAGGTTTCCTGCACTCTGCCCAAAGTTTGGCTGAGTCTCAGTATCCCCGCCCATACCCTAATGGGTAGATCTTTCAGAGGCTCCCTGTGAAAGGATCCTGTCCTGTTCCTTGTCTTCTCCTACTTTCATTGTCTATATCAAGAATATATAAAGAACTCAAGAAGTTAAACACAAACAAACCAAGTAATCCAATTAAAAAATGGGGTACAGAGCTTAACAGAGAATTCTCAACAGAGGAATTCAAATGGCAGAGAAACACTTAAAGAAATGTTCAATGTCCTTAGTCTTAAGGGAAATGCAAATCAAAACGACCTACCTCACACCCATCAGAATGGCTAAGATAAAAAACTCAAGGGATGATGCATGCTGGAGAGGATGTGGAGAAAGGGGAACCCTCCTCCATTGCTGGTGGGGATGTAAACTTGTACAACCACTTTGGAAATCAAACTGGAGCCTTCTCAGAAAATTAGGAATAGTGCTACCTCAAGATCCTGCCATACCACTCCTGGGCATATATCCGAAAAACGCTAAACCATACAACAAGGACATTTGCTCAACTATGTTCATAGCAGCATTATTCATAATAGCCAAAATCTGAAAACAACCTAGATGTCCCTCAACTGAAGAATGGATGCAGAAATTGTGGTACATTTACACAATGAAATAGTACTCAGCAATAAAAAAACAAGGAAATCATACAATTTGCAGGCAAATAGTGGGAACTAGAAAAGATTATCCTGAGTGAGGTAACCCAGAAGCAGAAAGACACACATGGTATATACTCACTTATAAGTGAATCTTAGCCATTTAATATAGGATAAACATACTAAAATCTATAGCCCTAAAGAAGCTAACCAACAAAGAAGACCCCAGGGAAACCTCACTCAGATGAGCTGTTCTATTTTAAGAATGAAATGTATTTAGACATATGACTAAAATAACCTTTTATTCTAACCTCTAGAAAACCATGCTACCACTCACAGAAGTTATCCACTGTGCTTTTATGTACTCTTCCATCAGCTACATAACTCAGATACCTAAGTAGTAAGAGCCAAGCTTTTTTCCACTTATCACCAGAAGAACTGTAAGTCTCAGTTGCTATTTCAGTACTAAGCATGTAGTCACTTATCAAAGCTTCAAAGAACAGGGCACTAAGACTTCAGAATTCAGCACTGAACTTCTAAAATTAGTACTTCTCTGAGGATCTGTTTGTACCTAATATTTAAAATAGTTTCATTCATAAGCTGGCCAGCCAAACCATAAATCAGACAGCTGAAAATGGTTCATGTTTTAAGCTACTTATAATGTTACAGTTGTCATAATTACAGAGTCAGTCCTAAGGGAGTTGGACACTACAGTATCAATGCCTGGCAGTTGTAGCCATTTTCAGGCTATGGACCAGCAGAAGGAAAACTGAAGTCTGGGTCTCATTTGAGTGGACAAAAACACTAAATGCTGTCCATAATATAACAATATCAACCAAACAACTAAATGATTCCCTGAAAGCTAAATATTTGTTATTTATAACTGCTCATCTGAAAGTCTTCGGAAACACTTAAACTGACTTTTCAGTAATTAAACTTCTACATCTTCTGAAGGAAAACTCTTTTAAAATAACAAAGCAAGCAAACAACAAAAACAAGAGCTTTTTTAGACGAGATAGAATTCAGTCCACGTTAAAAACAGAAATAAAAACAAATCATTTTAAGGGAAAAACATACAATTGGATTAAATGCCATGTTACTGCTGATTATCAAAATCAGAAGTTAATTATAAAATCATTTCTAAAAAATTATAAACAGTAAAAATAAACGGAGTATACATTTGCTTAATACATGGTAAACTTTATCATAATAGCTCATAAATACAAATGGATGAAAATTTTAGAAAGTAGTTAGCAAAAGCTAGTTCAGTTGTTAGCAAAATGATAGAAAAGTTATTTTTTAAAAAATACAGTATGTCTTTTCTTGATTTATTAACTCCCTCAAATATATCCAATATTAATCGATAGTTTTTTTAACTAGTTTTCTAGTTTATGCTATGCCTTATATAAACCAATACCATTAACTCTTAACTGTTTGAGCTAAGTATTCAAAGTATTAATAACATAATACTTTGAACTAGGTTTAATTTACTTTTGAAGTCAGCTATAAATATTTTCTCCTACTTGGTTAATATTCATTGATGATACAAACTATACAAAAACACAATGAACAAATGAAGAACTTTAGACTGTAGTACATAGTTTATTCACTTAACTCACAGTGCTTATTTCAAGTTAAAGTAGATGTAAAAGAAAAAAGCAGAAATAGTCACATGCTGTATTAATTCTGACGTACAATACTAATAAATGCAATGAACTAATTAATAGAGTAAAATAATACTAGAAAAAAATTTTAGAACATCAAGAAATCTTCACCATACTTTGCTAGGGTATACTCATTTCCACACAGATAAACCTATTTAGATATAATCCCACATAAACTTCATACTCCTTCTCCTTAAACTGTAACCCTCTATCAAAATAAAATATGTAATCAGACTGTAATATCGAAAGTCATTAATATTCATTTTCTAGACAAATATCAGAAAAGGAATAGAGCATCTTTATGCCATATGAAGCCTTGAAAAAATACAAACCCTGATAAAAAGAAAGCAGCATGCCAGAAATCTCTGAAGACAGCGCCAACACTGTAAGAGGGGCCCGCACTGTGGCTCTGCACAGCCCCCTCCTGTGTGTTATCTGTGGTGCTAGAGCCATCTCCTTCCCTGTGTACTTCCAAATGGGCTGCTTTTCTTAATTTCCTTAAGGAGAAAAGATTAACAGTGGGAAGTACTTTAAAATCACATTCAAAAATTCACAGAACACAGAAGCTTATTGACATACAATAAAATTCAAATGTACTAGACAGAAGTTGAACCATGTATTACACCGCATATTCAATTTCAATAAATAGAAGGATATTGCTCCTTGCTCATACTCACACTAGTCGTCAATGCACATACTATTATATGGGTCATACTGGAAAGATACTTACAAAGCATTCCTTCCCTATGTAATTGTTACTTCTCTGTAGATGAAGAAAACTTTACATTGGAGAGAATTATAAACTAATTAATAAGCAGAGTTATTTACCTAATGTAAATATTATCTTCCAAAAATGAAATGGACTTGGAATCTCAATACTCCTAACTACAAATATCACAATGTCTTAGCAATAATATTCAAAAGAAATACTGTTCCATAGCATTTTAAAATGGAACCGCTCGTGCTCGGGGCCAGGGAGGAGACTTGCTATGTTAGCCCAGCAGCAGGACTATTTAACAGCTTCGAATGACATTTACTAAACAGCTTTTTATTTTCTCAGCTCTATTTTAAAGAATCTTAGAAACCGAGATCTTTCTAAGTAGCAGAACTTAATTTATTTCATGTAACATCTACTTCCTATTTTGGTACTGCTAGCTGGAAGTGAACTTCAAGAAAAACAAACAAACAAACTTCTACAGCAAGAACAAACCCCACAGACATGTGGCACCCAAGTGGCCCATAAACAGCTACAGAAAACTCATCACCTGGTGACTGGTTTTGGAGTTTCGGGTTTAATCAGAAAGAGCAACTGTGCACAATAACACTATCCTCTAGGAAGCTAAGAGCAATTAAGAACAATTCCAAGGACTGCAGAGATGGTTTGGTGGTTAAAAGCACTTGGTGCTCTTGAAAAGGACAGAGGCTCAGTTCCCAGAACCACATAATACCGCAGCTCACAACCACCTGCAACTTCACTTCCAGGGCATCTAACACACTTCTGGTCTCTGTGGGCACTCGCATATATGGGCAGATGCACGCATGCACACACACACACAAGTAAACATCCATACTGAAATAATGAATATCTACAAAAAGATCACTTTTTGACAAGCAGTACCTCCTTCTTTTCCCTCCCGTGCTTAGAGGAGGTTTGGGTGTTCTTGTTGAAACAATCTGGCAATGCACAGTTCCCAAAAGCAACATCAGCCATATTGGCCCAATCACTTCAGTTAGAGGTATGCTATGTGGGCTAGGAGCAGAACAGAATAATACTATTGCAGCAACTACAAATGGAGAGAAAAAATATATATATTTAGTTATAGATCTATAGTCACTTTTTCAAAACTTTAAAAATTGTTCTTATAATACTTCTTACTAAACTCTTTTCCAAAATTTAAAATGTTACTCCATGTTGCCAGGTGTGGCCATACACACCTTTGATCCCAGCACTTAGTGGCCAGAAGCAGCTTGATCAGGACAGGCTGTTCTACACAGTAAGCTCCAGGTCAGCCAGGGAAACAGAGAGCTACTATCTCACATCCACTACCACCACCACCACCACCACTCCATATAAGCTCTTCAGACTCTCATTATTTGCTGTTGCCTAACCATGATATTTAGTAATATATCCTTGGAACAAGAGGAGACACGACTAACATACACTCACTCAGCTTTGTAATGAAGATTGTATGGATTCAAACCCAAGGTAACTTCTTGTTAGATCACAATAAAATAATTCACAGTAATTTCAAGTACATTTATTCTGTTACATATAGTAAGGAAGTCTTTTAGTAAGTGTTTAATAAGGCTACAAAAGGCTTGTTAGTTCAAGTTTTGGGCCCCTGGGATGGGAGCTTGTGTATCTCAGTCCAGCCAGAACCTAAGCAGACAAAGATGGCCTTGGAGTCTCTCTCCTTCTAAGTCTCCTGCCTCTGCTTCCCGAGTGCTGGAATACAAGAGTGGACCACTGTAGCCAGTTTTATGTGGTACTGGGAGCTAGCCCAGAACTCGACAGATGCTGACTTCTATTCTCAATGCTAAGTCTCCAGACCCGTTACTTACGATTTTGAAAACAAATATACTTTTACATATTTCCCAGCAAAGTCACTAACCACTCATCAATGCTAGTCAGTACAAGGTACAGAAGACAGCTTGTTTTCACTCCCTCCATTTCTTAGACTGTCTACACATAAAACCTTTACAGACTGATGTCCTGAAACACGTTTATTTCTTCTACTTTAGGTACAGATGTAACCATAGTTTGACATAATACTAGTAGCTCTAGGCAGAAGCTGTTTTTTTTTTCCTGTTTTGTTTTGTTTAAAGATATTTTCATGAGTTTAAACAAAAGTCAAAATTAGCCCTTCTTCCTTTGTTATTGAGACCAAGTCTCATTAAGTAGCCCGGGCTATCCTGGAACTCATGGCAATCCTCGCCCTTCCTAGCATGAGAACTGCACTAAAAAACCACCACATATGCTTTAATCAAAATTTCCTTTAGAAATTAAATCTGGCACTTGGAAAAAGAAACATTCTCTTCCTTAGGTCATAAATACAAAGGATTATGGAAGCATAAAGTAAGAAGAAATCATGGAGGGTTCCTCCCAGCTTCTTCACAGAAAGACCTAACAAGAAAGAGTGGGAGTAACAAGGAAAGCCGGGTTCACAACAATAGTCAAGACACTGCTTGGACGTCCAGATCCAACCAAGCTTAATCTTTGAACTAAGAGTATTTAGCTCTGTTTTCAAGATAATAATAATAGGTCTTTGTTCATTTTTTGATCATAGTAATATGATTATGTAATGTGAATATTCTGAAAAAAGCCTTTACATGCATTCACGGGCAAATGTCACGATGGGCATAATTTAACAAAATAAAGTGAATATTTATTTTAACAAACATATTTTCCTTAGTCAGAATTGTATGGCATAGGGCTAGAGATATGGTTCAGTTAACAGATAAAGGTGTATCTGTATGTCATGGGTACAAAGGCTTTTATCTAATTCCGCCTCCCCTCCCCTTTCCTGCTCCTATTCCCCTATTCCTTATACAGAGTGTATGTGGGGTCAGAGACAACTTTGGGTTGTTGGTTTGCTCCCTCTGCCACAGTACCATACAGGTCCTAAGGATCAACCAGAGCCCCGTGATCTACTGGGCCATTTCACCAGACCTCAAACATTTACTATCAAAGTACCTCATTTGTAACAGCAGCAGTAACCTGCTGCTCCATTCAGGAGAACAGGCTGGGTTCCCAGCACCCACATGGACACCCACAACCATCTCAATCTCCAGGTCTAGGGGTCTAACACCCTCATCTGGCTTCTGTGGCATCAAGTATGCATTTGGTGCACATCCATGCAAGCAAAACAATCATACACATAAATCATTTTAGAAAATCGAAAGACCTACATAATACTTGCTGAAACTATAGAAATGTCATACAATGCACTTTAACAGAAAGACTGTAATAGAATGCTGGGAGGCAACACAATAGATTTGTGGCTATGGAGTCAGAATGCTTAGACTTGACTGATGGTGACTTCATGTTATGTGACACTATTCTATAGGAGAAGTGAGATCTGAGAGCCTCAGGATTTTCAAGTGCCATGTCCAGATAGCAAAACATAATACTTTTCTATTCTCCTGGGTGACTGTAGACATTAAACAGGAATCCGAGAAGGCACTTAAAGGAGTGTGTGGTATAAATATTAGTTCTAATACAACATAAGGATAGATCAGATCACAGCAGTAAAGACAGAAAATACTTTATACAGAAAAAAACTAAATTGCAGAAGTGGTACTAAAAATAATAAACAAATAAAAGCAAGTGCCAGGCAGGATGCCCTCCAGCAATAAGCTTAACCCAGAAAGCCAAAACTGCATTCCAAGGTCAGCATGTGCTACAGAAAGAAGATAAGGGTGTATCTGTGTGTCATGGGTACAAAGGCTTTTATCTAATTCCGCCTCCCCTCCCCTTTCCTGCTCCTATTCCCCTATTCCTTATACAGAGTGTATGTGGGGTCAGAGACAACTTTGGGTTGTTGGTTTGCTCCCTCTGCCACAGTACCATACAGGTCCTAAGGATCAACCAGAGCCCCGTGATCTACTGGGCCATTTCACCAGACCTCAAACACTTACTATCAAAGTACCTCATTTGTAACAGCAGCAGTTACTTCAGCACAGTATCAGTACATGTTTAGAACAAAGTCTTGATCATAAAAATAGAGCATTCTGGGAGTTAAAAGCATATACATTTCCATTACTTAGTTTTACCTTGAAGAAGATAGAGGACAAGAAGCCAGGAAAAGATGACCTTCGATGTTACTTGTAACCACCACCGGAAGAAAAAGGGGAAAAATACAACTCGAACAATCCCTTTTCTAGTCAGAGAAGTCCAGGGACTTTCAGGCTTTGCCTTAGCAAATGCAGACCCTGAGGAAAAAAGTTAAACATAATGACAGACTTACCTTTTCTTTAACTCCCTACAAAAATCAATTCAATGTTTGGAAAACAACAAGTGGCATATAATTTTATTACGTGCTATGACTGTGAAATAATTAACATGGAATAGCAGTCATTTTCAAAAGCAATCTTATTCACTCAGATATCACACTCAACATACACCTTAAAAGAGATTTTTTCAGCTGAAATAATAGGATTTCTCCCACATATTTCATAAAAACAGGACTTATTTTTAGCTCATTAGGAATTTATTCAGTAAGTCAGGGAGATGGCTCACTGTGTAAAGCTGAGAACTGGAGTTCTGATCCTGGCATCCACACAAAAGCCTGGCAATGAGGGGCCAAGCTTATAATCCCAGCACTCTGAAACTGAACACACACATGGGATATTTGGGGGCAAATGAGCCAAATCAGCAAGTTCTAGGCCAGTGTTTCTCAACCTGTGGACTGTGACCCCTTTGGACTCACAAAATTACACAGTAGCTATATACAAGAGCAAAATGACAGTTATGGCATAGCAACGAATATAATAGTATGGTCAACACAACATGAGGAACTGTATAGTCACAGCATTAGGAAGGTTGAGAACCACTGTTCTAGGCTAACAAACTGAAAAACAGTCCAGGAAGACACCAGAGGTTAACCTCCAGCCTCTAAATGCACACATCTCCAGCACTCAAGAGGCAGAGGTGGGTGACTCTTGTTGAATTTAAGGCCAGCATGATCTGCACAGTTGGGCTCTATACCAGACAGGACTAATAAGTGTGACCTTGGTTTTTTATGCTTTGTATTCATTCATTCATTCATTCATTCATTCATTCACTCACCTATTTGTTTTAAGTGCTAGGATCATAGCCATCTGCCACAACACCCAGCTATAATTTAAATTTAATATTAGGTTTAATATTAAATTTAATATTAAATATTAATATTACAGTTTGCTGTGCAAACAAGAACTGTTATTCTTCTATACTATTCCTTGAAATTGTATTTCAATGAAGAAGAACAAGTTGGTGTTTCTACTGTCTCTCATGTATGCTATTCCTGTCTTCGTGTGTTTCTATGAAGGTTCATATCTGAACTATTTTGAATTGTTTCTTCAGAATCAGTGTTTATTGGCATTACACATTTACCTTTCCAGGACTCACCTCTCACAAGATCAACATCTATGAGGTCTGGTTTCACATGTGCTGTTTTCTTTGGTTTATTCCTTAACCCCTGTAATATATTAAAAGCAGTATTGGAATTCTATATATATTTTTGTTTAAATCCAAAACAGAAAAAAAAAAGAAAAAAAGGAACAAACTTGTAAGGGTTTCAATTTAAAACAAAATCTTGAAGTAACATATTAAGAACAAAAATATATTAAAGATTTGTTACAAATGGAATATAATTACAGCATTCTAATGATCTTTATTATTTTTCCATGAGGAATGTTTAGGGAATATATATAACATGCAAAGCCTGTTTATTACAGACAGTTAACTTCCAAATCAAAGGCTGTCATACATCAAGCAACATCAGCGTACAGCCTATGTCCTGCGTGATCTAGAAGACCGTTGGTCTTAGACTGCCATTACTGCTCCTGAGTGAGGAGTAGTGGACCCAAAGGCTTTCAAGACGTGATGCTGGTTGTTGCTGAGAATAAGACAGGGATACCTTTTTCTCAGCACATACTCAGCATGTAGGGTGATACCAGCAGAGCCCTTGAGAGGAAGATGAATGTATCTCTAGACTGCCTACCACTGACCCTAATGTCACCTCATCACCTCAGAACTTAAATATGATCACCAACAGGGCTCATGGAAAACAGCTGCATAAACTGCATTAATTTAAAACTGAAATTACTAGATTTTAATTAACACCAACTTTCTGTTATCACTGCAGAGTGCAAGTTAAAAATTAGTGTGGAGAACAAAAGTATGGGAAAAATAAATTCCACTGAATTAAGAACAGTACAAGCTTAGACAAAAGTCCTCAGGAACAAAGAGCTGAGAGATGACACAAGAGTGTAAAGGACTGTTAAATTGTTTGTTCAGTTATGCAAGCAATTGTGCAGTGGTCCCACCAGGTGACAATGGCCCCTGTATTAAGAACTGTTTGCATATAAAACAAGCAAGAGAACAGCACAAGTCTGCATTAACTAACATGTCTAAACCAAAGTACACCCTGAGTTAAGATACAGTCACCCTTTGAACCCTTCATATGCTCTGTCCACTGCAGGTTGTGAACTACCCCAAAATACAAAAAGAAACAAAGAAGGCTCTGTGTCAACTATATAGTAGCAGTATTTTTTATACAGTTGACCCTTATGTTTTCAAATTCTGTAATTACAAATTCATTCACTACTATTTATACTCTACACATATTTTCTGTCTGCTTTTATCCTCATGCACCTTTGCACCTTTGACATGTGCAAAGTGGCAATAACAAGAAGCAAAAACAAAAACCCACAAGTTTCTTAAATGGCCTAACACATATTCCCAAGTCAGGCTCTACAAAGCAGCACTCCGCCTTCCGGGCTCAGCACTCACTGATATAAACAACCATCCTTCTTACAGACTATGTAGTGTTGCTTTCCACATTTTTGTGCTTTTGTTGATCCCACTGTATAAAGTGATCGAAGCACAAGGTTCAGTGTCAATCTGAAGCATCATTTACTGTTGTAAATCTACGTTTTTTTTTCAGTATCATTTTAAGAACTAAAAGTCCTTATTAGAAAAACAGTAAGTTGTCTTTTTTTTCCCCACATGGGCATTCTCATATAAGTGGATGATTCGTCTCCTAGTTTGTATCTTATGATTTGATTTTGAACTCTTGTAGCTCCACACAACTGCCAGTTTCGATTTAAAAAATCCACCTTGAGCCTATGTGGTTGCCAAGTGTCTGCAGGCTGGAATGTCCCGGAGGGAATGTGTCAGGTAATGTATGCTTAGGCATGAGCTACAGGTGTTCACATTAAATAAAGTATGTTTGTTCGTAGACAGGTTCTCATGTACCTAAGCTGGCCTTAATTTGCTACATAATCAAGGCTGATCTTTATTGATCCTCCTGTCCTTAGCAACTCCAGTGCTAGAATGGCATAAGTAGTGTCTTTAAGAGAAAGATATATAACAGTATGCAATAGTTATTACATACTAATTAATAGTGTTGTGACCAAAGGCCCATAAGACCCACTAGCAGCAATGGTTCAGTGTTCACACATTCAGTCTTCATGATGACTACCTAGACAGTATGATGATGATGATGATGATGATGATAATGATGATGATGAACCGTATCTATACTTCATTTTCATTTTAATGTTACTATAGAGCAGTCGGAGATTATACATATTCTCAACATTTTCCAAACTGCAACAGTAATTCTAAAACTGCACGTATGAATAAAATTTAATAACAAAGCACCAGTTTAATTTGTACAAAGTTTACAAAGGGATTTTTATCTTTATTAGTATAAAAATTTGACATTACACATTTTCACTAACTTCTTTCAGAACTATTTCTTTACCAGTTTGATAACAATCTTATGTCAAACTGAAGCATCATTTACTGTTATAAATCTACAATTTTTTCAGTATCATTTTAAGAACTAAAAGTCCTTATTAGAAAAACAATAAGTTGTCTTTTTTCCCCACATGGTTATTCTTATTTTTACAGGTGGATGATTCATCTCCTGGTTTATATCCTACGATTTGATTTTGAACTCTACTGTAGAACCACACAACAACTACCAATTTCGATAAAAAAAATCCACCTTGCGCCTATGTGGTGGCACACTTTTAATCTCAACAGTTAGAAGTGAGGCGAGTGATTTTTTAGATTCTTAGTCTATAAGAATATGTAAAGGGTTTTCTTAATTAAAAACTTTCACCAAAGAATCAATAATTTTAGTCACAGAAATGAAAGATACTATCACCAAGGCATGAGTATTCCTAAAATGATTCTAATTAAGTGGACATTATAAAATGGAAAGTTTAAATTGACTTGGATTAAACTGCATTTATATAAACTAACATGGCTTTGCATACTAACTGGAACTGTGGACCTTCAAACACAAATTGTAGCAAGTGAAAGCTGAGGGATGCTCAGTGTTAGGAACGCCTGCCTGGCGTGTGAGAGGCCTGAGTGAGGAGAGCAGTGGCGTGTGAGAGGCCTGAGTGAGGAGAGCAGGCAGAAAACCATGCTTTAAGAAAGCAGAATGAGGTGAATCCCAGAGGGCAGCAACCAGCACACACCCTTTCTGAGAGGCCAAGGATTTGAAACTCTGAAACTGCTGAGTGGAGGGGCAACTGAAGCCAGAAAATCAACGTTTTGGCTTCCTGAAAGAGAGGGGACATCATAGGAACGGAAGAACATTTAGATTCAGGTCTCTGGGAACGGAGAGGGGTACTTCCCTTGTTTGGGCCTTCCTCCTGGGGGGGGGGAGACACACAGCGCCAGTGACGACACTGAGCACAGAACTCACTGCCTGGGGACCCTGACAGCAGAGGCAGGGCTCCTACCTCCTCAGCCAGGGCTGCCAGCTGTACCCGCCCACCGAGTACCCACCTGCTGAGTCCCAGATCCACGGTACAATCCTTCCCGGGTCCCACGCCTGCCAGCAACAAGTACAGGCTCCCCAAGGCCTTCCAGCTAGTGACTGCATGGGTCACCCAATCCCTCAGTGGCAGCTAGCCAGCTGTATGGCCACCAAAGTCCAGCAGACTTGCCAAACCACCCAGGTATACCAGGCACCAGGCCACCGAGATCTGTGGACCACTTTTGTGGCTCCCCAGGACTTCCCAGCAGGCACCTGGACACTCTAGTTCTGCAGCCGCAGCTGGACTCCCTAGTTCAACAGCTGCAGCACCACTGAGCTGACTGAGCTCAACCCGCCACATTTGACAAAGCAGGTCCAAACCGGCCAGTAGAGAACAGGAGGAACCCCTGTGCTTTCCCATTTGACCTGCTAGAGAGTGATACACCCTCAAATGCCTACAGAGCCTCAGATCCAAGGTGCTTCTAAGCAACCAGCCAGACATCAGATCCCTCCCCCCACGCATCCACTGTGGGAAACAGAAGCCCCTGCTCTTTGGATCTACCAGTGGAGTTTAGGTAAATAACTCCTGGAGCTCAGTTAAGAGATGATTACCAGTAGCCTGTAGGCCACTGATGTACTCAGGGAATTTGTGCCCTCCACCATCACACAAGCGCTTGTGATACCTTTAACGCCTGTGACCCGTTCAGTGCCTGTAAGGCACCCCTCACTCACACTGAAGGCCTCTACATTCTCTAGCACCCTGTCCCTCAGGGCACACTTCCACACACATGCGCACGCTTGCTCACATTTGTCCTTCTGCGCCCGCGGACTTTCTTCCCACAGGTACAGCTGAAACACCAACACACATGCTGAAACCACTGGACCTCATTCTCCAGACACCAGAGAAAGACAGTACCAATCTGATCTGCAGAATCCAGGAACAAACAGTGAAGGTTACAGATAAGCAAATGGACAGAGGTTGGCATAAGAACACATCCAATAAAAATCAGGACATCATGGCTTCACCAGCAATCCCCAAATTAATGAATACTCCAATTCATCAGAAACACAGGAAAATGACTTTAAAGCCATGCTTATCCAGTTATTAGAGGCACATAAAGAGGAAACAGACAAATCTCTCAAAGAAATAGCCATACAGACAGTTAAAGAGGAAACAAACAAATCTCCCAAATAATTGGCCACCCAGTGGAGGCAAACAAAGAGACAATGAACAAAGTTCTCAAGAAACACGGGCAAATTTAGGCAAACAAATGGAGGCGCAGATAGAGGCACAATTAGTGGCATATAGGGAGGAAACAAACAACAACAACAACAACAACAAATAGAGACCATCATAGAGAGATAGGAATCCTCTTTCAAACAGATGAAGGAAATGATGCAAGTCATGAAAACAGAATTAGAATCAGTAAAGAAAACACAAACTGAGAAAACCCTGGAGCTGGAAAAGAGCAATAACCACAAAGTTAAGCATCACCAATGGAATACAAGAGATGGAAGAGAGAATCTGTGGTGCTGAAGATACCTCGCAGAAATTGATACTACTCTCAAAGACAAAGTAAAATCGGAAAAGTCCTAAACACAAAACATCCAAGAAATCAAGGATGCCATGAAAAGGCAAAAATCTATGAATAATAGGAATTGATGAAAAAGAAGATTCCAGGCTCCAAGGTCCAGAAAATATTTTCAAGATAGAAGAAAAATTTCCCAACCTAAAGAAAGTGATGTCCATAAATATACAGGAGGCCTACAGAACACCAAATAGGCTAGACCAGAAAAGAAACTCCTCAATTCACATCATAGTCAAAGCACTAAATCTACAGAACAAAGAAAAGATATTAAAAGCAGCAAGGGAAAAAGGCCAAGTAACATATAAAGGTAGACCTATAAGAACCACACCAGACTTCTCATCAGAAACTATGAAAACCAGAAGGGCCTGGGCAGATGTCATGCAGACTTTAAGGGACCACAGATGGCAACCCAGACTACTATACCCTGCAAAGCTTTCAATCAACATAGATGGAGAAAACAAAATATTCCATGACAGAACTAAATTTAAGCAACATCTACACAGCAAACCAGCCCTACAGAAGATACTAGAAGGAAAATGCCAATCCAACGAAAACAACTATACCTAAGAAAACATAGGACACAGATAATTTCCCAACAAAAATTAAAAGAAAAAAAGCAATAAATTACAGTAAGACCACCAACTCCACTCCTTAGATGCCGAAAAAGCATTTGACAAAATTTAACACCCATTCATGTTTAAAGTCTTAGAGAGATCAGGGATACAAGGCACATACGTAAACATAATAAAGGCAATATACAGCAAGCCAATAGCCAACATCAAACTCAATGGAGAGAAACTTAAATCAATCCCACTGAAATCAGGGACAAGGCAAGGCTGCCCACTCTCTCCATATCTCTTTAACACAGTTCTTGAAGTCCTAGCTAGAGCAATAAGATGAGTAAGAGAGATCAAGGGGATACAAATCAGAAAGGAAGAAGTCAAAGTTTCACTATTCGCAGATGATATGACAGTATACCTGAGTGACCCCAAAAATTCAACCAGAGGACTCCTTCAGCTGATAAACACCTTCAGCAAAGTGGCTAGATACAAAAATCAACTCAAAAAAAAAAATCAGAAGCCCTCCTGTATACCCAAGAAAACTGGACTGAGAAAGAAATCAGGGAAACAACATCCTTCACAATAGCCACTAATAACATAAAGTACGTTGGGGTAATTCTAACCAAGCATGTGAAAGACCTATTCGAAAAAAATTTAAAGTCTCTGAAGAAAGAAATTGAAGAAGATATCAAAAGATGGAAAGATCTCCCGTGCTCGGAGATCGGTAGGATTAACACAGTGAAAATGGCCATGCTGCCGAAAACAATCTACAGATTCAATGCAATTCCCATCAAAATACCAACACAATTCTTCACAGACCTTGAAAGAAAAGTTCTCAACTTCATATGGAGAAACAAAAAAACCCAGAATTATCAAAACGATCCTGTAAAACAACAGATCATCTGGAGGTATCTCCATCCCTGATCTCAAGCTGTACTACAGAGCTATAGTAACAAAAACTGCATGGTTATGGCATAGAAACAGAAAGATGGATCAATGGAACTGAATAGAAGACCCAGAAATAAACCCACATGCCTATGAGTACTTGAATTTTTACAAAGAAGCCAAACCATTCAATGGAAAAAAGACAGCATCTTCAACAAATGGTGCTGGTCCAACTGGATGTCTATATGCAGAAAAAAAATGAAAATAGATCCATATTGATCACCCTGCACAAAACTAAATTCCAATTGGTTCAAAGACCTGAACATAAAACCAGATACACTAAATCGGTTAGAAGAAAAAGTGGGGAAGTGCCTTGAACTCACTGGCACAGGAGACAACTTCCTGAACAGAACACTAACACCAACAATCAATAAATGGGACCTCATGAAACTGTAAAGCTTCTGTAAAGCAAAGGACACTGTCATCAGAACAAAACAATAGCCTACAGCCTGGGAAAGGATCTTCACCAACCCTCTATCTGACAGAGGGCTGATATCCAGAATATACAAAGAAATAAAGAAGTTAAAAGGCAATAATTCAAGAAATCCAATTTAAAAATTAGGTACAGAGCTAAACAGAGAATTCACTGTAGAAGAATATAGAATAGCAAAGAAACACTTAAAGAGATGCTCAACATCCTTAGCCATCAGAGAGATGCAAATCAAAATGACCCTTAGATTTTACCTTACACCCATCAGAATGGCTAAGATCAAAAACTCAAGTGATAACACATGCTGGAGAGGTTGTGGAGAAAAGGGAACCCTCCTCCATTGCTGGTGGGAATGTAAACTTGTACAACCACTTTGGAAATCAATCTGGCGCTTTCTCAGACAATCAGGAATATTGCTTCCTTAAGATCCAGCTATATACCACTTCTAGGCATATATCCAAAAGAGGCTCAAATACACAGTAAGGACATCTGTTCAACCATGTTTGTAGCAGCTTTATTTGTAATTGCCAGAACCTGGAAACAACCCAGATGTCCATCAACTGAGGAACAGATACAGAAATTGTGGTACTTTTACACAATGGAATACTACTCAGCAATCAAAAACAAGGAAATCATGAATTTTGCAGGAAAATGGTGGGATCTAGAAAAGATCATCTTGAGTGAGGTATCCTAGGAGCAGAAAGACACGCACAGTATATACTCACTTATAAGTGGGTACTAGACCTATAAGATAGGATAAACATACCAAAATCTATACATCTAAAGAAGATAAACAAGAAAGAGGACCCAGGGTAAGATGATCGATCCTCACTTACAAAGACAAACAGGATAGACATTGCAAGTAGGAGCAAACAAGTAATAGGACAGAAGCCTGCCGCAGAGGGCCTCTGAAAGATTCTACCTAGCAGTGTACCAAAGCAGATGCTGAGACTCACAAGCAAACCTTTGGCAGAGTGCAGAGAATGATATGAAAGAAGGGGGAGTTAGTATGACCTGGAGAGAACAGAAGCTCCATAAGGACCAAATATATCTGGGCCCAGGGGTCTTGTCTGAGACTGATTCTCCAAGGACCACGTATGGATATAACCTAGAACCCCTACTCAGATGTAGCCCATGGTAGCTCAGCATCCAAGTGGGTATCCTAGTAAGGGGAACAGGGACTATTTCTGACATGAACTCAATGGCTGGCTCTTTGACTCCCTCCCCCTCTCCCCCGATGGAGGAGCAGCCTTGCTAGGCCACAGAGGACATTGCAGCCAGTCCTGAAGATACCTGATAAGCTAGGGTCAGATGGAAAGGGAGGAGGACCTCCCCTAACAGTGGACTTGGAAAGGAGCAAGAAGGAGATGAGGGAGGGAGGGTAGGATTGGGAGGAAATGAGGGAGGGGGCTACAGCTGGAATACAAAGTAAATAACCTGTGATTAATATAAAAAAATTAAATATTATTTTAAAAAAAGCAGAATGAAGTACTCACTCATGAACAAAATAAAAAGTACGGAGAGGGAGAACATTTGTAACTTTTTGTTTCTTTGTTTTGGTTTTTTTGAAACAGGGTTTCTCTGTGTAGCCCTAGCAGTCCTGGACTTGCTTTGTAGACCCAGGCAGCCTTGAACTCACAGAGACCCGCCTGTCTCTGCTTCCCAAGTGCTTGGATTAAAGGTGTGCACCATCACACCCGACTCTACACTTATAACTTAATACTCAATAATCAAAGGCATGCTTTAGTATGAAACTGACAATAAGTTCCTATAATGCAACAACTCTGGTAGCAGAAAGTTTTGTAAGCTCCAAATTTTTTGAGCTCGAAGTACATAGATAATGACATAAAAACTGAACAGGGCCATTTTAAATTACAATGTTCTTCTGTTCAGTGATCTCGACTTGTGTATAAAAATGCTATCAGATTTACGTTCTATCAAGGACACTAATACCGTTTCACTTCCAAAGCCTATGCTCCTCTGTAAATGACTTCATAAACATTTTGGTGCGGCTCTAGAAGTCTGCTAGGTACTAAGAGAGAGAAAAAAGTCATACATTAACTTTTGTTGGAATGGTTTCTTTTGTGTTACACAAAAACTGTACATAGTTATGAGGCACTATGGGATATCTTGATGTGTATACTGTATAATGTTTAAATCATGGTAAACAGACTTGTCATTTATTTATTATTAGAATATTCAAATCCTTTCATCTAGATTTTAAAAATATACTGTCCGTTGCTGTTATTTATAGTCAAGATTATGTGCAGTAATGTACCTGAATGTTAATTTATTTTCCTTATCACTCCCGGCCCAGTCTGTAAAATCCTTTCAACTATACTTTCAACCTCCAAGTAATCAACAATTTAGGTTCACTGTGATGAACCTGAGCAGTTCTTGTCTTTTTGTAGAGGCTCACATATTTTCATGTATAGTTCCCTCATTAGTGGAACTGTTTGGGAAGGATTAGATGTGACTAATACGGCCTTGTTAGAGGAGGTGTGTCACTACAGTAGGCTTTAAAGTTTCAAACACCCAAGTTAGACACAGTCTCCCCCACTCACCCTCCCTCTCTCTGCCTGCTGCCATCAGATGAGGATATAAACTCTTAGCTACAGCACCATGCCTACCTGCCTGCCTGCCTGCGACCATGCTCCCTGCCATGATTATCATGGACTAACCCTCTGAAACTATAAAAGTTTCCAATTAAGTGATTCCTTTTATAAGTTGCCTTGGTCATGGTGTTTCATCACAGCCATAGAACACTAATTGTTGGAGACTGAGATTTCCATTTCCTAGCTATTATGAATAGTCCAGTAATAAGAATGTAGACGTGGATATTTCCTTGACTTTATTTCCTCTGGATTTGTAACCCTGAATAGAACAGCTAGATAATTTGATAACTTCATTTTTAATTTGCTGTAATTAATTTTTAATTTGCCATACTAATTTACATTGCTAATGGTGTGTGACAGGGTTCTATTTTCTCCACAGCCTTCTCTGAACTTTTGTTTTTAACATTCGTATATTCCCAAATTGAGAAACTGTAGTTCTGTAGTTCCTTATTCATTTGCCCATTCCAGCTCTTCTCTTCTTCCTCTTCTTCTCTGTTTTGTTTTCAATATTGATTTTAATGTTGTACGTATGGGTGTTTCTCCTGCAGTGTGAGTCTGTGGAGCATGTACTTAAAAGGCCCGTGAAAGGCAGAAGAGCTCCACTCCCTGCACTCCCTGGAACTGGAGTGTGCGGGGATCAAACCTGAGCCCTCTGGGCAGCCAGATCTCGTAAACGCTCAGTCATCTCTCAGGTCCCTCTACTTTCAGCTCTTCTTGACCCATCACCAGAGTGTCTGCTGATGAAATTCCTATCTTCTCTTCTTTCCTCTCGTACTCATTAAATACTAGCATTTCTCAATGTCTGTTCTGGGTCTTTTTTTTTTTTTTCATAATTCAAGAGAAGTCTATTTACTTACAGATTGTCTCTATATAATATGTAAAAATTTGTGTACATGTAATACTATATACAGCAACATACACATATCTATACACACACAAATGTTACTCACTAAGGACTCAAAAGATATTTCTTAAGCAACTTTAAATCTCTTCCAATATTTACTATTATACTTATCATTGCCTTAAGGGATTTATAAAAATGTAATTTTAATTTTCTGCTTAAAATCCTTCAATGTCTTCTCAACTGGTTATGGCTAAAACCTGGGGTTTGTATTTTTCTTTCTAGCTTTACTGCTAATCATCATTATCATCTTCCTCAATCGAATTGCCAAATCAAATTCTCAAGGTTTCCTCACTCAGTTTCCTCTCCCTCCCTTCCTTCCTATGTATTTTCATATGCCCTTCATCTGTCTGGTATGTCTTCCCTATGTTACTGTCCTGCATGTGTCTTTCACAAGCTGTTTTGTCTGCATAATCTTTCTTAACTTCCTTGCACAGCTTCTTTCTATATTACCCTAGGGGACTGAGCATGTGCCTATCTTTCCATTGCTTTTTATATCACTTATAATAACACACCTGACTTTAAAACTATAGTTTATCTTTCTGTCCTCATGACCTTTAATCTTATTTTTAAATATGTCAGAACTTGCAAAATGATTTATTAATTCATAAAAACTTTAAAAAGTAAAATTATTAAATATCAAAGAATTATATCCTTTTTCACACGTGATACAGTCTAAACAGTAGCAAATCTTTTAAGCAGATCTTTAAGTAAATATAGATTATTTTAACCTAACATAGGTATGTCCATACTAAAGAGAAGATGGCAAGTGGTCACAACACTCTGTTGGCCCAGGTTAAATCTAGCTCGTGCAAGAACGTACTGATTAGTATCTAAGCAACTGAAAAGAAATAAGATTATTACCAAAGAGTGCTGAGAAACAACACATCTAGTTTTAAAACTGTTTTTCATGCTGGCAAGATAGCCTCTGAGAATACCCTATCAGAATAGGACAAGTACCCACAGGCTCAAGAGGAAGGTGTCCACTACAAAAGCACTTGAACTGATATTCTACTCTCCTAGATCGCTTTAAAATCCAACAGCTCTCTTTGCACCCAAGTCACTCTGTTAGTAGCACCAAAAAGCAGATTTCTATTAGCAAAGCAGCATTTGCACAGAATCACTCAGTTGAATCATCCTGAAACACTTACCAGCTTAATAAACTGTACAGAGCAATGACAGCATCAAAGGGGAGGAAAAGCAAACTAGAAGTATAAGGTGACAAGTGAAAGGGAGAAAGCTGGCAAGAAAATAATCATTAGAAATAAAATGTAGAAAGAACGGAAGGTGCTACAAAATAAAACAGAAGATTGAAAGGTAAGACTATGAAATGATAGATTTATCTCTTAGAAGATCAAATAAAATAATATTGACTAATGTATTAAGAATAAATGGAATGGCAAAGTGACTGATAATTTATAGAACTGTTTCAGAATAAATAAAATAAAACAAAGTTGTTACCTTGATTTCTCGTTGTTCAACAGACTTTTCCCATATTTGTTGATCATAGGCTCCAATCTATGAAGAAAGACAATACTGTGTTAAATGAACACGATAGCATCAGCTCTCCAAAGCTACTCAGTGTTTGCTGAATAGATTTGGTTCTCCCAACAGATGTCAGAGATCAATGTTGTGTGGCTGTGGTTCTCAACAAATTGCTTACAGAATGACTAGTATTAGCATTATCTTTGCAACTTGTTAGAGAATGAAAACTTGCAGGTTCACAGTAGGATTACTGGATCAGAAATATGGGAGTGAAGTTCAAAACCCTAAGATAATAGTGAACTTTGAAAACCATGCCCTAGAGGATCCTTCAGTTTAAATAAATGAAATTAACACAGTGCTAGTGTAGTCAAAGAGAAATCCTCCCAAATGACAAATGCACAACATGCAGATCACAAAGTTGTGTCTTGAGACAGGCCTCACTCTGTGGCCTAACTGGCCTCAAATTCACTGCAACCCTAACTCGGCACCCTGAGTTGTGAGAGTACAGATGTGAGCCTCCACACCGTAAAGTTTAAATGGGTAAATAATCTGGTGAAATAGGTGAAAATACGGAGAAAGAAACAAGAAGCAAAGTACAGCTCATTGTCTTTTACTGTTAGACGGAAAGTTCTTTGAACCCCACTTGGAGCAAGGAATAGTAATTACACCTTTCTTTGGTGTTCTTATTCAGGTTATTTGCTTAGCTCTTACTGTCTTTAGTTTCCACTTAATTCCTTGCATCCAAAACATGCAGGCAAAACATCCATACTCATAAAATAAAACAATGTAACCATTCCAAGACATGAAATATTTTGGTGAAACAATAACCTAAACTACTATAGAGCTGCATAGTAATATGTTTAAAGGATTGTTTTCATATGTAAAAAAATGCCTAAGATCTCTTTTAGGGAACCTTGTTTTATTTCAAGGTGACTCAAGTACAGACATGGAAATACCTTTTCAACAACGCTAAAATTAAAGAAAATAAGACCAGTGCCTACGCAAATGTGTTCACTACTCTGCCATAAGTTAACATCACCAATAGCCCCAGAACATGTACTTGAGAACATGTAAGAAGCCCTGTAAAGTGCAGTGTCTAAAAGTAGGTGCTTTCTGAAGACTTGGATATTCTGTAAAAGCAACATGAAACCCTAAGAAAACCATTGGTGGGAGATTACTTCTATACAAACTCAGGATAAAATGGATTGTTTACTGGAGAAACTTTTATTCAAAGACTGATGGGAGAGTAATGGCAGTTTCCACTATAATACAATGCCTTATGGAGTCTTAGGACCATGGATCAGGAACAACTTGCAGAGCTCAGCAGCTAACCTAAAAACAACTCAACAGGCTTCTTGGCTTCTACATTACCACTGACATAGAAAAACCTGGGAGGTTTGCTAAGTCAAACTCGACAACTATTTCTTTTTATATTTCTGCTATAAAAAATTAAATGGCATGGTCAAGTTCAACTACAGTTCTCCATCAAAAATCAGGGCGATATGAACTATATCACTGTTTCAATGTCATACAAAACCTAAAGACAACTCAACTGCAATGCTCACCCGAGTAGACAAGAAATCTTATTTAGAAAGCATATCTTCAACTAGAAAAAACTTGGTACTTCTGACTGTAATCTCATCTACTTCTTCACTGGTCCTCTTTGCTTCCACTCAATGCCTACAATAAGTGGAATTTGGAGCAGACAAATATAAAAACGAAATGAGTCTTTGTTTCTCAAGTATCGGTAAAGGGCTGTTAAGCTGTTCTAGAGACGGCGACCACGCTGTTATAAGCCATGATGTTTCAAGAAGGAAATGAATTATTTTCTTTTTTATTTTAATTTTTTATATTAATTATAGTTTACTCACTTTGTATCCCAGCACCCCCTTCCTCATTTCCTGCCACTCTCACCCAAGCTCCCATACCCCTTTCAAGTCCCCTGATAGGGGAGGTCCTCCTCCCCTTCCATCTGATCCTAGCCTATCAGGTCTCATCAGGACTGGCTGCATTGTTTTCCTATGTGGCCTGGTAAGGCTGCCTCCCCCATCAGGGAGAGGTGATGAAAGAACCAGCCACTGAGTTCATGTCAGAGACAGTCCCTGTTTCCCTTACTAGGGCACACTCTTGGAGACTGAGCTGCCATGGGCTACATCTATGCAGGCATTCTAGGTTATCTCCATGCATGGTCTTGGTTGGAATATCAGTCTCAGAAAAGAACCCTGTGCCCAGATTTTTTGGTTCCGTTGCTCTTCTTGTAGAGCTCCCGTCCCATATAATATAGGATAAATATCCTAAAATTTGTACACCTTAAAGAAGCTAAGCAAGAAGGAAGACACTGGGTAAGATGATAAATCCTCTACCCCAGAAAGGTATCAAAGGAGATGCTGAGACTAATAGCCAAACTTTGGGCAGAGTGCAGGGAATCTTATGAAACAAGGGGGAGAAGGAAATGCATTATCTTCACATTATGAAATCTTCTGAAATGCAAATTCACACTTGTAGCCAATATTTTTTTCTAGTGTCTATTACTGTAAGTCTTTTCACTCCCGGTGCCCACAAAAGCATTTTGCCCTCTGCAACTTTATCCTTCATCTAACACTTGATACCTTCAACAACAGGTCTAGCAATCCTCTCCTTTGCAATACTCGTCACAGTGAAAGCAAAGGTCGCTCTATATCCTTGTCCTACAAGTCTCCACTCCTATTCCCTGTGAACACCACCACTCCCAGAAATGCACACAGACACTCACTACCTCGAACAAGACTGAACCCATGAAATACAAAACTTCCTCTTTGGGGTTCTCTATCTCTAGCGTATTCTCACCTGACTTATTTTCCCTTTCCTCTTATTTTTTATGAACAAATGTTGAGTTACTCAGGTGAAAATTAAGAAAAACAAGGGTACAGCATCATCCTTAAATCAATACAAAAATAAAAAGAAACTGAGACAAAGAATTTATAATAACAAAAAGACTAAGATTTAAGTGATTATTCTTGAGACACTTCCTGACCTACCAAATCTTGCAGCTAACATACTAACATATAAACTCACTGTAAGTATATGCGCAGATACAAAGGAAACAGGAACTATTAACAGTTACCATCCCTAACACCCACAAAAAGAATAGCACTTTTCCTTGCTGTTTTATACCAACACTGTATTTACTCCAAACACTGCATATAGTTCAGTTCTCAAACCCAAATCCAGTAGAATTCAAAGTAATATGAACCAATCATCTAAAAAAATGAAATGTGTTTCACATCTATCACTGAATAATAACAAGAATCGATTCCCTTTTAGTGTGATTCTCAAGCTTAGTATTTTTCATACACAATATAAACAAACTACAGAAGAGGGATATGAAAAAGACAGAGAGGGAGAGGAGGAAAGACTGGGAATTCAAGATATAAAAAAGAGAAGACCAACAGATAGAAAGACTGGCTATCAGCTCTGGCTCCTACAGAACAATTTAAAATAAATGATGGTATCAGACACACAAGTGTTAAAATGATTAGATGATGAAATAGAAAACAGGCACCACTCTAGGAAATTCTAGGAAAGTGTCCCTGAAAAACAAACTGAAAAGCTACTTGTAGGAGCGGAAGTTCAGAAGATCAGCAGCTCGGACATCAAAAGGCTAAAGAGACAGCACTGAGCTTATAAAAGGTAGCTGTCCACTGTGTAACTACACTGGATACTTAGATAAAAGACTAAACGTTCATAAATGTACTTAAGAAAGGTAAAAGGCCCAGATGTACAACTTTTAACCACCTAACTCCTTTAATGAACAGACTAAAGTACCACACACTAAAAACCTTTTTTCCCTAATACTACTATGCTCTTATTTTTCTGAATCTCATTTAAGAAATTTTGAAAATCAAAGTTTTCACTCTCATAAATACCAAATGTTATTACAAATAATAATAATAATAATAATAATAATAATAATAGAGCTCAAATTCCTTCCTGGATTGTACTCCTTGACAAATATCAAACAATTATGTGCCTTTATTTGCAAGAATGTTTCCACCAAATGCTTGACAAGAACATCTCAAAGACAAGTGAAATATTCAACAGTGTCTTGAGGGACTGGAGAGATGGCTTCCTGAACTCAGAACTTGAGTTCAACTCCTGGGTCCCTAAAATGCAGCATGTACTGCCATAATGATGTTTATGTAACTTTAATAAAACAAAAAAGGAGTTTTTTTTACAACACGAAGTTAAAACACAAAACAATGGATGTCAGAAGAAAATATTAAAACAACAAGCTGAGACCCATAGCCAAACTTTGGGCAGAGTGCAGGGAATCTTAGGAAAGAAGCAGGAGATGAAAGACCTGGAGGGGACAGGAGTTCCACAAGGAGAGCAACAGAGCCAAAAAATATGGGCACAAGGGTATTTTCTGAGACTGATACTCCAACCAAGGACCATATGAAGGTAACCTAGAACCCCTGCACAGATACAGCCCATGGCAGCTCAGTCTCCAAGTAGGTTTCCTAGTAAGGGGAACAAGGACTATCTCTGACTGGTGGCTGGCTCTTTGATCACCTCCCCTGAGGGGGAAACAGCCTTACCAGGTCATAGAGGAGACAATACAGCCAGTCCTGATGAGACCTGATAGGCTAGGATAAGATGGAAGGGGAGGAGCACCTCCCCTATCAGTGGACTGGGGGAGGGGCATGGGAGGCAAAGAGGGAGGAAGAGTAGGATTGGGAGGGGATAAGGGAGATACAAAATGAATAAATTATAATTCAATATAACAGCTGGGATACAAAATGAATAAATTATAATTAATTTTAAAAAATAGAAAAATTTAAAAAATAAAATTATAAAAACAACAACAAAAGAAATCAATGAAGAAAAGCTGTAATGCCACAAATTGTGTTGTCCATATAGACATCCTAAAATTGCTACAACTACTTCTATTCCTATTTGTAAAGCACACAGAGGAAATATTTAGTGGACGCTTACAGTCACTGGAATTGAGGACCTTCAGATAAATCTCTACTCAGAATAAAAAGAATCTAGTTATTCTGGCTTTTAAAAAATGTTTTGCTCCAAAGTAAAAGTTTCCAAAACTCTGAAGATCAAATAGGTTTTCACAATGTTTTATTTATAACTATTGCCTCTCAGACAAATCTAAGAATATCAGAGTTATGCTTCCATTTGCAAAGGAATCAATGTCGGACATTCAGGTGACTTCAGTGATGAATACTAAAGGAAAAGGTTTAACCATGTGGCATGATTCATTGTGAATGATAATGATGTCAGACCAAAAGGTGTGGCCTCAGGAAACCACACCTTTGCAGCTTCTAACTTGTCAATGAGTAGTAATTACAATGTTTGTTTTTAGCCAAATCTCTAATTCTTAATTCAATATTTAAAATTAAAAAAAAAAAACAGAATCATAAGTTTTCAACAGGATTATTAGAAATATTTCCCTAGGTTTAGTATGTAAAAGTACTTCCTGCCAAGCTTGATGACCTGGATTCTATCCCTGAAACCCACATGCTGGAGAGAACTGACTCCCACAAATTGTTCTCTAACCCACACAAACATATGGTAGTTCATATACACTCCCAATGTAAATAAACAAATAAATTGTAATTTTTGAGTATATAAATGTACCACAATTCCTGTATCCATTCCTCCGTTGAGGGGCATCTGGGTCGTTTGCAGCTTCTGGCTATTATGAATAAAGCTACTACAAACATGGTTGAGCAAATGTCCTTGTTGTATACTTGAGCATCCTTTGAATATACGTCTAGAAGTGGTATAGCTAGATCTTGAGGAAGCACTATTTCTAATTTTCTGAGAAAGCGCCAGAATGATTTCCAAAGTGGTTATACAAGTTTACATTCCCACCAGCAATGGAGGAGGGTTCCTTTTTCTCCACATTTTTCCCAGCATGTTTTGTCACTTTAGTTTTTCATCTTTGCCATTCTGATGTGTGCAAGGTGAAATCTCAGGGTCATTTTGATTTGCATTTCCCTGATGACTAAGGAAATTGAGCATTTTATTTTACTTTATTTATTTTATTAATTACAATGTATTCGCTTTGTAGCCCCCTCGTTTGGCCCCGCCCAATCCTACCCACCCTCCCTTTTCTTCTCCCATGCCCCTCCCCCGGTCTACTGATAGGGGAGGTCCTCCTCCCCTTCCATCTCACCCTAGCCTATAAGGTCTCATCAGCACTGTCTTCCTCTGTAGCCTGGTAAGGCAGCTTCCCCCTCAGGGGGAGGTGATCAAAGAGCCAGCACTGAGTTCATGTCAGAGAAGCCTTTGTTCCCTTTATTAGGGAACATTGGAATCTGAGCTGCCATGGGCTGTATCTGTGCAGGGGTTCTAGGTTCTGAGTATCCATCTCAGAAAAGATTCTTGTGCCCAGAGTTTTTGGCTCTGTTGCTCTCCTTGTGGAACTCCTGTCCTCTCCAGGGCTTTCACCTCCCCCTTCTTTATTAAGATTCCTGCACTCTGCCCAAAGTTTGGCTATGAGCCTCAGCATCTGCATTGATACACTGCTGGATAGAGTCTTTCAGAGGCCCTTTGTGGTAGAGCATTTCTTTAAGTGTTTCTCTGCCATTCTCTATTGTTTAGCTCTGTTCCCCATTTTTTAATTGAATAACTTGATTTGTTGCTTTTTAATTTCTTGATTTCTTTATATATTCTAGATATTATCCCTCTGTCAGATATATGATTGGTGAAGATCCTTTCCCAATATGTAGGCTGTCCTTTTGTTCTGATGACAGTGTGCTGTACAGAAGCTTTTCAGTTTCATCAGGTCCCATTTATTGTTTGTTGCTCTTAGAGCCTGTGCTCTTGGTGTTCTGTTCAGGAAGTTGTCTCCTGTACCAATGACTTCGCGGCTCTTCCCCACTTTTTCTTCTAACTGATTTAGTGTATCTGGTTTTATGTTCAGGTCTTTGATCCACTTGGACTTTAGTTTAGTGCAGGGTGATAAGTATGGATCTATTTGCATTTTTCTACATGTAGACATCCAGTTAGACCAGCACCATTTGTTGAAGATGCTGTCTTTTTTCCATGGTATGGTTTTGGCATCTTTGTCAAAACTCAGGTGTCCATAATTGTGTGGGTTTATTTCTGGGTCTTCTATTTGATTCCATTGATCTACCGTCAGTTTCTATGCTAATATCTGCAGTTTTTATTACTGTTGCTCTATAGTATAGGTTGAGATCAGGGATGGAGATACCTCCAGATCTTTTATTGTACATGACTATTTTAGCTATTCTGGGTTTCTTGTTATTCCATATGAAGTTGAGAATTTTTCTTTCCACATCTGTAAAGAATTGTATTGGTAATTTGATGGGAATTGCATTGAATCTGTAGATTGCTTTTGGAAGGATGGCCATTTTTACGTTAATCCTGCCAAGCCATGAGTATGGGAGATCTTTCCATCTTCTGATTTCTACTTTTTTTCTTTCTACAGAAGAGACTTGAAGGTTTTTTTCATACAAGTCTTTCACTTGCTTGGTTAGAATTACAGCAAGGTACTTTATGATTTTTGTGGCTATTGTGATGGGTGTTGTTTCCCTAATTTCTTTTTCAGCCCATTTGTCTTTTGTATACAGGAGGGGTACTTTTTTTTTTTTTTGAGTTAATTTTGTAACCAGTCACTTTGCTGAAGGTGTTTATCAGCTGCAAGAGTTTTGTGGTAGAATTTTTGGGTCACTCATGTACACTATCATATCATCTGCAAAAAGCAATACTCTGACTTCTTCCTTTCCAATGTGAATCCCTTTGATCTCCTTTAATTGTCTTATTGCTCTAGCAAGGACTTCAAGAACAATGTTGAAGAAATATGGAGAGAGTGGGCAGTCGGGATTGATTTAAGTTTCTCTCCATTTAGTTTGATGTTGGCTATAGGCTTGCTGTATATTGTCTTTACTATGTTCAGGTATGTGCCTTGTATCCCTGATCTCTCTAGGACTTTAAACATGAACAAGTGTTGGATTATATCAACTGCTTTTCCAGCATCTACGGAGATGAACATGTTTTTTTTTTTTTTTTCTTTTTTCTTTCAGTCTGTTTATATGGTGGGTTACATTGATGGATATTCTCAAGAACCACGCAGTGTCACACTGGGACTAAACAAAGTGGTTTTGAATATGATCTCAACTAAAGTACTGAGAATAGAAGAAACCAGGCAGTAGAGAAAGCAACTACAAATGATCAGTTTAATAAAGCCTCTGCTGGAAAACACGTTAGGGTTTTGGGTTTTGGCTTTTTTTGTAACATACATAGGAAAGACCTTTAAGAAATTTCACAAAACTGTCAAAAATTTAAATTTTGTACAGATGTGTAGTGTGGGACTGGGAGAGTACTATGTGTTCAGGAAGCCAAAGAAAACCTTCCTAACCCTGTAACAAACATGGTTACCACCTCAGAGGGAAAAGTAGCCATGAATGTCCTTCCCTGTAGTCCACTCAAGGTAGTTAAAGGACACATAGATATATACACATTTAAAAAAATAGAGAAGGTGAAATACTAAAACATGTCATTTGCTCAAGAAAACACCATTATTCCAGGTAAGATTCCTGTGCAAAAAAGATTCAACTGGCTCACATGGGAACAGGAGGGAACAGAGGGAAGGCAGCCTGACAGCCTGATGGATCAGGTGTGCACTGTGGGACAGGGAGAGCATTACGTGCTGAGGAAGCCAAAGAAAACCTTTTAACTCTGTAATAAAAACGGTTTCCACCTGAGAGGGAAAAGTAGCCATGAATGTCCTTCCCTGCTGTTCACTCAAGGTAGTGACACAAGCCGTGTCATTTCAAGTGCCACGTTAATGAAAAGCCACCAACTTTAATATGTAAGGACTTGAGTCTTAAATTTAAAGCTTAAAAATGTGTACCTAGTTGATTCCGTGTTATCTCTTTTACACCTAGGGAAAATCAGGTCACTAAGCATAAAGGACTTAAGTCCTTCTATATTCTGAAAGTGACTCCCACATACCAGGTCCATGTTATTTGATCCTGGATCCTCCCCTTGCCCACAAAGACCAAGGCAAGACACCTAACTCCAGGTGAGCCAAGCAGGTTGAATCTCCCTGACAAACGTTAAAGAAAAGTATGACTAACAGAAAGAAACACAATGTTACAAGCTCTCAAGAAATGTTTGTGTACACTCTGCTGTAACCAGGGTAATCTAGGCTCAGTTAGCCTTTCCTCCTAGAGTCTAGGCTGTCAGTGGTTGGCAGTTCCCATGTGTTGTGAAAAGTAGAAGCAAAGTACAGCAGTGTTTTTTCCTGGCCCAACTTTCAAGAGAGCATTGGTGTTAATGGAAACCAGCACCACCCTGCATAATTTACAAGCACTGTTTACTTTCCAGCTTGCTGGTGCACGGAGGATGTTCTCAGTGGCTTATTAATTAAAGTACTGTCCAATTAATAACCTTGCCTAAGAAGTCAACCAAGCAAAGATAATTTAACTTCCACTTTTCTACTTAAAACAACTTTGGATCATAAATTGTGAAGACCTGACTAGTTAGTAAGAAAGGATTTAGTATTCTATTAACAATAAGAAAGAAGTTCAAAAATATCTTGATCAAACAGAAGGTCAAAATATAACATAAAATCTAACAATCCTACCACATTAATTCTTGTAATGAAGTTTTTAAAGCCAAATTAACACTACTCAATTGCTGACCATTTAGATTTTTGAGAAATGATCAAATGTTATTTCAAATCCATAGAGTATAAATTGTTTAAATTATTAAAAATGGCCTTTAACCACAGAGGAGGATTTTGCAGCCAGTCCTGAAGATACCTGATAAAACAGGGTCAGATGAAAGGGTAGGAGGTCCTCTCCAATCAGTGTACTTGGAAAGGGGCAGGGAGGAGATGAGGGAGGGAGGAAGGGGTTGGGAGGGAATGAGAGAACAGGATACAGCCGGGATACAGAGTTAATAAAATGTAACAAATAATAATAAAAATAAAAATAAAAACAAAAAATGGCCTTTAAAAGCTATATAATATTTAAAAAATAAAGTTTGGTGTTAAAAACTAAAAAATGACTTTCCTGAGCTCTAAATAAGTGAACTAGAGTAAAAGAGCAAACTTTCCTTCATTTTTATTTTATCACTGAATACTGTTGTGCATATTTTTATAACAAATATATTGGTGAGGGGGAGCTCCAAAACACATGAATCTTATCACCCTACACGGTATAAGAAAAAGCATTCATGAACACTAGTGAAACTCTCTAAGCTTTGTACATAGTTAACAACATTAACCCAAATAACCCATCTGTAATTAACACTTCTAACACATTCAATAAAACAGCGATGCAACGCTGACATCTGGTCAGTATGACCACTTATGTCACGTATGAGCCATAAGGTGCTGATGGCACCAAACATCCCTGTTGCCTGGTGACCTTAGAGCCGCCACAGAGCAGCACACTCATCTCTCCCGTTTCTGGTGAAACCTTGTGAAAGAATAGCACGTGGACAGACAGCACTTTCTGCCTGATGAGTCACAGCGTTACTGCGCTCACTAAGATTTGTTTCGAGGGTACTGCAGGACAGTGCATCAGGTTGCCCAGCTACACAGGGAGGCCACTGGGTGATCTCTGCCATCTGTTTCGTATAGGTACGCTCTGACACTGACAAAAAGACACATTTCTGAGAAAGCATCCCTGCTACTAAGCAAAAAGGACAGGCTGTTTCACTTGAAATCACTGCTGGGCTGGGAGATATCCTTCTAAGCCTACCACAGTCAGGTCTGGGGATGGAATTCAGGTTGTTAGGCTTAGAAGGATATCTAAAAGTCAAAACATCTTGGAAACTATTCTTGTTTCCCTAGGATACACTTCTCCTTATTCTCTAGAATAAGAAGCCATCTGTATGCAGACATTTCATTAAGTACTTGTCATATAATTTTATTTAAAGAAATTTATTTGAAATATGACTACTTTTTACGAAGATGTTTAAATGAAAAAACAACTTACATGTTGTGGTTTGGACGTGTAGCTAAGAGCTTCCTGGGCTGGAAGCTTAGTCCCGGGTGTGGCAACCAAGTCTTGTTGAGAACCTCTGGGAACTAGGGCCCGGCAGGCGACACGCTCACTAGAGGCAAGGCCTCCCAAAGGGACGAGCCTATTTCTCACTAGACTGCAGACAGAGGAACACTGCAATAGCAAGACTGCCTCCTGAATCTGTGGCTTCTTGTCTTAGCACACTGCTCCTTCATACCAGCCATCCCACCGTGAGACCAGCAGTCAGGCTGCAACTGAGCCAGACAGCCTTACTCGAAATGAGTGGACGCAGGTGTCCTGCTCTTGCAGTTCTAGAACTGTGCACTGAATAAGCTTCTTTTAGCTACGTCACTCAGTCTTAGGTATTTTTGTGAAGAAATTAAACAACTGAACTAAGATAGATGCCCTAAAGCATATTCATTCATTCATTCATTCATTCATTCATTCATTCATAGTACACAATTCAACAGTTCTTACTAAGTGTATAGTTGTACAACCATTTCTGCATTCTAATTCAGAACAGTTTCATTACCATAAAAAGAAAGCTCATACTTACTTATAATCATTTCTACTCATTTCTATCTCTGGCAGAGACCACAAATTACTTCTTGTCTATAAATTTATATATTTGCCCCTCATTTGCATTTCATATTAGATATAAAATTACACAGCATAGGGTCTTAGTATTATGTTTTGAGAGTCATTCATGTAACATGTTGAGTACTTCGTTCTTCTGTATTGCCATTACAAAATTCTACTCTCCTAGAAGGTGCCACCTCTGAAACAAATAACAGTAATTTATAGCAAAAAAATTCAAACTATTTGTTTAGATAAAAAATTAATTAAATACAGCATCTACTTGAGAAATATTCACTTTAAGTGCTGAGATATTTTTAACCATATGCCCACTATTATTTTGTATTCACAATTACAAATTCATATCCAATTTTATTACTTTTGCATAGAAAAGATCATATGCCTTCCTGGAAGGTATTTCATGTATGGTAGAAAATAAAAAAGCCTCTCCAAATATCCAAAAGAGGCTCAAGTATATAATAAGGACATTTGCTCAACCATGTTTATAGCAGCTTTATTTGTAATAGCCAGAAGCTGGAAAAAAACCAGATGCCCCTCAACTGAAGAATGGATACAGAAATTGTGGTACATCTACACAATGGAATATTACTCAGCAATGAAAAACAAGGAAATCATGAAATTTGCAGGTAAATGGTGGGATCTGGAAAAGATCATCCTGAGTGAGCTATCCCAGAAGCAGAAAGACACACAGGATATATACTCACTCATATAGACATATAATATAGGATAAACCTACTAAAATCTGTACACCTAAAGAAACTAATCAAGAGGGAGGACTCTGGCTAAAATGCTCAATCCCCACTCCGAAAGACAAATAGGATGGACACCAGAAGAAGGAGAAAATAGGAAAAAAGTTAGGAACCTGCTACAGAGGGCTGCTGAAAGGCTCTGCCCTGCAGACTATCAAAGCAGATGCTGAGACTTATGGCCAAACTTTGGGCAGAATGCAGGGAATCTTATGAAAGAAGTAGGAAATAATAGTAAGATATGGAGAGGACAGGAGCTCCACAAGGAGAGCAACAGAACCAAAAAATTTGAGCACAGGGGTCTTTCCTGAGACTCATACTCCAACCATGCACCATCCATGGAGATAACCTAGAACCCCTGCACAGATGTAGCCCATGGCAGTTCAGTGTCCAAGTGGGTTACATAGTAATGGGAAGAGGGACTGCCTCTGACATAATCTGATTGGCCTCCTCTTTGATCCCCTCCCCCTGGGGAGGAACAGCCTTACCAGGCCACAGTAGAGGACAATGCAGCCACTTTTGATGAGAACTGATAGACTAAGATCAGAAAGGAGAGGAGAACCTCCCCTATCAGTGGACTTGGGGAGTGGCATGCATGCAGAAAGGGGGGGGAGGGTGGGATCGGGAGGGGAGGAGGGAGGGGCTTATGGGGGGATACAAAATGAATAAAGTGTAATTAATAAAAAATTAAAAATAAAATAAATAAATAAGCAAGCTTCTCCTAACATAACTGTGTATATTAATATTCTCTTAATTCACAGGACTTGCTCCCCAGCTTAACTGGCTTTAGAATCTGCTAACCCTGTACACTCCTTCAGCAGGAATTAATAAATTTAGTAAAATTAAAAGAGCACATGCACACAGGAACTGCACAGATGTTTTTACTGATTCAAGGTGTGAATTAAATATTTGCTTCATTATACCTTCTACCACCCAACACAGGTAGTATGAGGACATTTTTTAAAAAATGGAAACCTCATATATTTTTGCCAATTGATATCGATCAGATTTTTACTGTGACTTAGCAAAAAAAAAAAAAAAAGTTATAAGATCTCCCTTCACCCACAGCCTGATCCCATTGCTTCCATTTTTTATTTTACCTGAAAAGAATTACAGTTCAGATTTTACCTCACAGGACAGACTCAGAATCTTCAAGAAGCTACTACATAAGCCATACAGGTTAAGAGTCTCATCAGAACGTGTAAAGCCACAGGCATTTCAAACTAATATCCAAGGTAATTCATCAAAAGCAATACCTACATAAATTAGGTGAAAAAGATACCATTTTATTGATTCTGAATGGCTATGACAGAAAAAAAATAGACAACAACAAACGTAGTTGAAGATGTGGAGAGAAGGAGAGAAAAGGAAAGAAGAGAAAAGGAAAGAAAAGGGAAAATGTGTAGAGAATGAGAGTCCATGTATACATAAAATGAAGCAACAACTCTGAAAAAGTTTACCATTATGAAGCAGTAATTTCACTTCTAGTAATCTGCTCAAGAGAAATGAAATTTTATGACCACACAAAGGTATCTGCAAAGGTTAGTATATATCAACCTCATTCATAACTGTCAAAGAGACAATCTAAATGGCTAATTGTAAATGCTTAAGTAAAATGTACATTTAAACATGTAGACTATTTTGATGTTGTATGATTTAAAACTTTAACACACGCTACAGTTTATTGATACAATATTTGTTTTACTCTGTCTCCAATACACTCTGAGGAATTCTCTCTACTTAGAAATAAAAGCAATTAAAAAAAAAAACCTAGACTTACTATGTGTTCAATTTAAGATAATAGCTTAAGGAGATAAATCAGAAAGCCCATATTTATTTTTTAATGTTATATATATATATATATATATATTATATATTTTTAAAGCAAAGAAACTAAGCACCAATAAAGTGAGAGGACTTCAAATTCCTATCAGTGGACTAGGGGAGGGGCATAGGGAGAGAAGAGGGATGGAGAGTGGGCTTGGGAGGAGACAAGGGAGGGGGCCACAGCTGAGATACAAATTGAATAAATTGTAATAAATGATAATAATAATAGTGATAATAAAAGAAAAAAAGACCCAATCACACATCTATTACTTTCAACTCTGGGTTTTTTCATTCATTTAATACAGCTTTTTGAAGAAATTTCCCCCTTTAGAAGTTCTTTCAGCCAGGTGCAATGGTGCACACCTGAGATCCCAGCACTCAGGAAGACAGAGGCAGGTAGATCACTGTGAGTTTGAGCCAGTCCAGTCTACAAAGCAAGCCCAGGACGGCCAGAAGTCCACAGAAACCCTGTCTCTAAAAAACCCAAAGAGTTCTCTCCACTAATCTTTCTACTTAGAAATCATATAATAACAATGTCTGTATCAAGAGTTGTTTGAGAAATAATTTGTACAAATCCTGAGTTAAAGTGTTAATATTAACTAAGTTATTTAAACAAACATAACTTCCAAGGTACCCAAGGTGGGATTACAAGATTTCTAACTCTCAACTAACTACTGCAACCTGGACCAACTAAGACCTGCAGGAAAATATCAAAGCTTTGTTATTGGATACTAGGAACTCTGACTTGTAATTCTTCGCTAGCTAAAACAGCTAATGTTAGTAAGACATACTGAACATACTAACCCAGCCTTCACAACACTATGAAGTAGATAATAAGTTGTTATTTTTATACTGACGAAAACAGATTATCGAAAGTAGAAAATGGTAGAATATAGAAGCTCAAATACAGACAGGCTGACTGCAGTTGAACCCTCATCAGTATCCCTGACATCCTCAAACACACATACAACCACTCACTGTTCTTTTTCTTTGGCTCTGATCACCGACCTGTATGGGAAGGGTGGCATTAAATGCCTACTCATTTTCTGATACTTCTGCCTCTACTGATCCTCCATGGGCTTCCTTGCCAACAGGAAAATTAGATCTCGTAAAGCCAGTAAAAATATACAAAACCCTTCAAAAATTGATCTTAGCCCTAAAAAATGTGAAATAGTTTACATAATCTGAGGATAATCATAAAGATTAAATGTACTAATACATAGTTAGCATTAGTAACAAATACTTAAAAGCTCAATAGATGTTAAATATTATGTCATCCCAATGACTTATTGTTTCCTTTTCCTTTACATTGCAGAATAAGCAATGAATATAAATGCCTATTTGGATGCTTTTAATATTAGTCACATATTATTATTCCAGAATGAGACCTTGAATAAATTATGTGTGTAATTACAAAAACTAAAGCAACTCCCTTGCGTAAAGTTTTTTTAAGTTTACTAGAAGTAGCAAGGAAAGCTATTTCAGATTTTAAATGCCAAGGCTATTAACATATCTTGGTTATTTAAATAGTTTTATATATTTTAAAGAATACCTAACATATTATTGCTACTCACTCATCAGCAACTTTTTAAGAAATGAAGCCATGAAAAACATCTGAATTAACCAAAATTGTTTGGCTTCCTTCTAATTATTAACATTGGGTAAAATTAAACTAATGGAAAGTCTGCAGGATGCTTTAGTTCAGACCATCCCAAATTAGGAGTCTTAGTAGCCTAGATCACTTTTTGCATTGGTCAAGAAACAGTCTGCTGTGGCACTACAGTTTCTACCAAGGATTACTACAGGTAGGTCTACCACATTAAGACCTATTGCTACTGTAGGAGTAGAGAAACAGGGCAGAGGAGGTGAACTATTCATTAAAGTTCCTGTTTGATTTATAATGAGCCATTTACCTAGATAAAACTGTGCCTAAAGAACTAATCTTTATCCAGTATAATCAGGTGGCAAAAAATGAAGTCAAGATAAACTAAGAATTATTGCCTCTATCTGCCTCTTGGACACATTATTTGCACTGTTAAATCCTATATTCACTTACTTACCCTGTCTCACTCCATAGTTCACAAACTAGTTTGGCCTCAAATTCCTTTTCTTATAATGCTTTCTAAGTCAGACAGAGCACACTTGAGAAAATGTTACAACAGGTTGAAGTATTATGTTTGATACATTAAGTACCAATATTAAGAGAGATCGATTATACTGAAGTGGTAAGTGCTCTGATAAACCAAATGTCACCGTAACACAGAAGTAGAAGAGCAATTGATATTGTAAAAGGTATTCTCATCTAACTGTGAAATGAAGAAAGCTATGAACATCTCAAGATGATTATACTCAGAATGGTAAAAAGAAATCAGAATAAAGATCTCTCTGAAGATGTATGAAAGAAAGATATTTCTCATTTCAAATAGTTTCATCAAGAAATATAGTTTGATGTTACCAGGACCAAACAAAGGTGACTCAGAAGCCAACTCAAATAAGTTCCTATGGCAGGATGCAACAACCGTCAAGGACAATAATGCCAACAGAATGAAACAGCACACTGATTCAAAGGCCAAGAGTTCACAGTCATTAAGACAAATCAACACACTGTTTTTGTAAGCATGCTAGGTAATCGTTATGGCTAAAGAAGCTTCATTTCGTGCTATTTTAGGCATTCATCTTGGTACCCAACAGTTCTGACTCCAGCCTCTGGAAGGTAAGTTCCCAGTACCAGGACTCAGGGACCCCCACCCAGAACTGTACACAGTAACTATCTACTGACTGTGACACGACTAACTGCTTTTGTTGCTCACACAGATACCCAAGAGTTGATTTGAGTTGCCTTAACTACTTAACTTGGCACAACACAACAGTCTTTGCTTGCTTGCATAGATATTGAAGGTCTTCGTGTGGTTTCCCCTTTAAAAATCTTTCCCCATACCCTTCCTTCACAGTAATCTCAAATTTAGCTCAGTGACAGTTCATCTAGCTAGCAATTAATCAATAGATCGTAAATTGGACTGAGCCTATGGTCTTTTCCAGGGATCAACTCTGTAGCAGTAACAACTACTTTATAAAGTCTTTCTTTAAAAAAAAAGTCATGAGATTAAAAGCACTCCACTGCCCTGAGAAGTACACACACCCACACTTCTTTCTAGAGGCCTAGGAGTAGACACCTAGTGGCCAGGAGATTAGGAAAGACACCTTTTAGGGAAAGATAGGCTTCGCATTTTAAAGACCAAGTTGAATTAGTTATTTAAAAAAAAATAAAAAACAGAATGGGCAGCTTCAACACCAAATTGAAAACCCACACGGGCAGACTTCAATTAGGTATATTGACAGATGGCACTAAAATGCAAGAAAAGTTGAAGGCTTCGGCCATTCTATGTAATGAGACTATAACTAATCTAGATGAGCTTATCCCCCATAGCTGAGATGGTGAGCTACAATTGTCATAAAAATCCTTTCAGGAAGGGCCATCCCACAGGAGGCTGGGATATTAGAGAAAATGTAAAGGCTGAGACCCAGGATAAAGAAGGAACTGCTCCTGATGAGCAGATACTGATATTCACCAGTAAGCAATTACAGGTAATGTTTGTCTAAGGACTCAACGTATGACCCTTCTTTGAGACTTCTTGGTAGTGCTAAGAAGTTTTATACCACTCCCAAGAAGAGTATGCTTAAAAGAAAAGAGGTTAGTGCCCCCTCAATTACTGCAAAATAGAGAAAATGACAAAATGGTTCCCTTTTTTCCCCCGAGTACCCAAATGATCCAGGTGATGCTGGACTGTTGACAGGCAGTCACTTCACCAGAGTTCACTGTGAGAAGTGCTGTCTTACTCCAACAAACCAAGAAACAAGTATTTTGAGTGAATAAAAGACACTCATACATACACATATATGAATATATGTAAATCTACGTAGAATTACATCAGAAAAAGATTCCAAAAGCTTTTGGAAGAAATTTGGTTTTTACATCATATGTATGTTGAGGAACATTAAGCAGGTGAGGGACCAGGCCAAGTTTTTGCAAAAAAGCATCCTGGAGCAGGGCTGAAGAGAAACAACCAGGGCAGATGCGAGGAACATTCAGCAATTAAAGGGATGACAGAACAGTGACACATTTCGAGTAGACCTGTATGCCTTCCAGTGTAGTGCTTACCACAAAGAATAATAAATTTGTATCTGATGCCTCCATGCTTCAGAGCATACTGGAAAAAAAAAAAAAAAAAAAAGACTGTGCCTGACACATACATGCCTGTCATAAATGACATTTTAATAAAGATTAATATAAATACTACAGGGGTATTATTACTGTGAAGTTGTGTCTTGGTAATTAAATACTAAAAATTAAAGTCTACTGATAAAATAAAATACTGTATTTTAGCTACGTGGTAGCTAAAATTAAGGTAGCTTAATGACGCTACCTGGTAATTTCTCCCCTAGTTTTTCTACCAGTAAATAAAAACAAGACATACAAAAAGGTCAAAGCAGACAGAAACAAATGGTAATTAAAATGATACTTGCTACCTATTAATTTGAAAATTGGAAAAAAAAAGACATGTATTCTGGCTGTTCATAATTCTAAAAATAAAAGTAGTTTTAAAAGATCACCTCACAGTTTCTCTTCATATACCATCAAAATATAATTTTACTTTTGTGTGCTTTATCTTTTTTTCCATTTTTATGAATTATTATTACTTATTACAATTTATTCACTTTGTATCACAGCTGTGGCCCCCTCCCTCATCTCCTCCCAATCCCACCCTCCCTCCATCTTCTCCCCCAATGCCCCTCCCCTAGTCCAGTAACAGGGGAGGACCTCCTCCCCTTCTATCTGACCCTAGCCTGTCAGGTCTCACCATTTTGTTTTTTTAATTTGAAATAGTTAGCACAAAATTTATTAATTTAATCATGTTGTTTAAACACATGTGCCATTATAGTTTTCCATTTTTGTTCCCTTCTCCAATACACTACCCTCCTGTACCCAGCTCCTTTTCTTCTCCAGTTAGTCCCAACCGTGTTTTCTTATTACATGTATTCCCTCCCTTTCTAGTCCCCCAGCTCTCCTGAGATGGTTTCCTCTACTTTCTATTAATAGCTTTATAACCTATATACAAATATATAAATACATATTCACATAAAGACATAAAATGTATACATACATATGCACGTTTTAAAATCAAGGTTCTGATAATGTGGTATTGGTCTAAGTTTAACTGATTTCATTTAACATGATTTGCATACATTAATTTTCCTGCAAATGTCATGACTTTATTTTTCTTTCTGGCTGAATAAAAATCCAATTTGCATACATGCCATATTCTCTTTATTCATTTATCTGATCTCTATCTCTCTATTTTTCTCCCCTCCCTGCTCCTCTTCTTCCCCCATCCCCCGACAGTGTTTTTCTGTGTTGCTCTGGCTGTTCCAGAACTCATTCTGTAGAACAGGCCGGCCTCCGTTTCTCTGGGATTAAACGTGTGTACCACCATACCTGGCATATATCTGTTGTCTTTATCTATAATTCTGTCTCATCACAGAAGAAAAGATAACAAAACACAAGAAAGTAAACTTAAGAGAGATATTTCACTTCACTGGCAGGATAAAATATGCATTCTGTGTAAAGGTTCAAATAGGAAACTTTTAGCGTTAACTGTAAGTGTTTTATTCTGTTATTCGATCCTCAGTAGTGCATGAACTTATTTTATTTGAATAAATATCATGAATGAGTCCAGAAGCAATTTAGCATCTAAGTTACTCTGTTAAATAGCATTTATAGGTGTCATTTTTTTTTTAGGACTATAAAAATGGAGCAGTTTAACAACAGTGGTTTAATCTCTTTCTAGCCCTTTCAAAGTTGGCACACTGGCCTAATTTTAGGCTGTCAGCTGGTACTTTACCAAATTACTTCATCGTTATGTCTGTTAATATGGTGAAAGGTAACTGACTGCAGAACATTTGGAATTTAGATGGCAAATTCTCCAACCTTGAATAAAATGTTTTTTTTTTTCTGTTTATAAATGTTTTACATTTTTTTTATTAATTACCTTATTTACTTTGTATCCCCCCTCTAGTTCCCTCCTTCCTCCCCTCCCAATCCCTCTCTTCCTCCTCCTTCTCCACGCATGCCCCCCCCCAAGTCCACTGGTAGGGGAGGTCCTCCTCTCCTTCCTTCTGATCCTAGTCTGTTAGGTCTCATCAGGAGTGGCTGCATTGTCTTCCTCTGTGGCCTGGTAAGGTTGCTCCCCCCCCCCCAGGGGGAGGCGATCAAAGAGCAGGCCAATCAGTTCATGTCAGGGACAGTCCCTGATCCCATTACTATGGAACCCACTAGGAGACTGAACTGTCATGGGCTACATCTGTGCAGGGGTCCTGGGTTATCTCCATGCATACTATTTGGCTGGACTATCAGTCTCGGGGAAGACCCATGTGCCCAGATATTTTGGATCTGTTGCTCTCCTTGTAGAGATCCTGTCCCCTCCGGGTCTTACTAACTCCCACTTCTTTCATAAGATTCCCTGCAATCTCCTCAAAGTTTGGCCTCAAAGTTCTGGAGATGCCAAATTGCTCTGTCTTCTGTTAGGTGAGCTTTTACACTGACCTCTACCCATTGGGCTATTTTATGTGTTGGCTGTTAGTTTCTGGTGCTTCCTGGAATCCTGTTTTAATTCACTCATCAGAGAATTTGAAAAGTTCAAGAGTAGTTTTCTAGTATGTCACAGAAAATTTTTTTCCCAAAAACATACAACTACAAGCTTTACTTCACTGAGTAAGTTCAACTAATTCAATTCATACCATTTCTTGGCTCTTCTCTTTGTTTGGGTCTATATTCATTGAGTAAGTCCAATTCTATTTTCTTTGAGTCTGTATTTATTAAGTAGCTATAACTGTATTACAGTCAAACCATTTCTTGGGTCTTCTCATACCCATGAAAATAGCTATTTTGTTAGGCAACTCATGTAGTCAAATGGGTACTTCTTTTTAATAAAGTAACTATCGCCTAAAAAATCATGAGCAAATGATCGCTGCATGTCAAACAGTTATATACTACAGAGGTAGAAATTTCTCATTCTCAGATACTAAGATATTACAAAACAAAAACCTTAAAATACTAAATATTTAATTCCTTAAAAGTATAAGATTAAATAGTAAACTAGGGCTTATTGCAAAGTCACACCTGTTATCCTAGCACCGAGGAAACAAATGCAGAAAGACTGCAAGTTTGAGGCCATCCTGGACTATCATGTAAGTTCTAGACTGGGATGACCCTGTCTCAAAAACAAAACAAAACAATACCACCTTAAGCCTTTAATACTTCACATACTGTTGAATCCGAATATGATACCTCAAAGACTTTAAAAATAAAAATTTAAATCTATTAATATTTTCTGCTAACTCAGGAGCTTTAGGCTCTGGGCTAAAGCATATGACTGTCTGATTCTGGAAATGCTGCTGGATGGCAGCTCAGAAGGCTACTGTGGGGAACAGCTCAGGGTTTTATTTTTCCACTTTCTTTACCCATGAGAGTTGCTTTGTGCATCAAAGTACAGAAAAAAAAAATTCTGTAATTCATGATATAGCTGACAAAAAACTTCTGCAGTAGGCTTCTTAAAAGGCAAAAGGGCAAACTCCCTAATGTCTCTCTTTCTCTTTTTGTCTGTACAGGAATAACTTTTTGTTGTTGTTTGGATTTTGAGGTTTGTTTGCTTTATTTTGCTGTTGTTGATGATGATCTTTTAAGGGCAATGTGTCATTAGGCAGCCCAGGCTGGCCTTGAACTTTGTAGCCTAGAATGGCCTGGAACTCAAGGTATCCTCCTGTTTCAATACGCAGAGTGTTGAGATTATAGGCATATGCTACCACAACCAATACACATGTCCACTCTGAGTTAGTTCTTTAGTAAAAATACTCTAGCATAAGGTACCCTCAAATAGGAATATGACAGCCTCAGGCAAGACAGCAAGAGGAAAGAAAGGAAGACCATGGAAGGACCTGTCAGTAGAACCAATCCATGAAGCCCAGTTCCTTCAACCGGGGGTCAAGTAACTGAGTGTGAGCTACAGAACACTGGCAACAGCAAAAGGTTTCTGACTACACAACGACCAAAACTTAATTCAAAGTCAAACACATAATGAATCTAAGGCACTCCCTGCAGCACTCACACACAACTGCACGGCAGCCTCGGTTCCAAACACCTTCATGCAGTTTCCACTCTGTATGCTGTCCTGCCACCCCTAACTATTTGTGCTACGAACTGCAATGCTTTTACTGTACAAATCATTTTCTGGTCTTTCTGGAAACATGATATTATACTTTCTAAAAACAAAGTCTTTTGATATTTTTCTACCAACATCTCTCAGCATGTATCAAATTAGTTTACCTCTTGATTGTACTAGGTTAGAATGTTTGATTTTAAAAATGATCGTTTGAGTTGCTGACTAGAGTTCTATTTAAAAAGGAAAGTTAAGTGGTGTCTGGGAAAACAGTTCATTAAAGTACTTGCCTTGAAAGCACTGAGGCCCTGCACTGCATCCTCAGAATCCACATCTAACAGTTAGGCACAGCAGCACGTTAAAATCCCTGAAGCCGCCTAGTCAGCCAGTCTAGGCTACTTGGCAAGTTCCAAGGCAGTGAGGTAGACTGTCTCAAAAACAAACAAACAAACAAACAAAAACAAAAAACAACATTGGTGGACATACACACAAACACAAATTGCTAAATGAATTTCAACTTGAAATTAGTACAAAATAATACAACCACAGTAAAGGTCCAATACAAGAAAACTTATTAAGCTACACTATAGAAGTAAGATGAATAATCAGTACTTTACTGAGATAACATACTTTTCCTTCTCAGAATTCCCACCCACTAGCACAGCCTCTACAAGCAGCCTTGAGATTCAGCTTATTATAAGTATTATTTTATGTATATTTATTATGATAATAAATATACAAAGACAAGTTCTTGGGAGAAAATATTCTATGAAAGTATGGTTGGTTACTTCATCATCACTACTACCATCATCAGTACTGTTGTCAATGTCAATGTATATACGCACATACTTCAAACCAGACCTTAAAAAACAGCAACAACAACAACAACAAATGTGGGGACCTCCCAAAGACCCTCACATTAGAAGTCACCCTTTAAAACCTTTATAATTAAATGTGTGAATTACATAAGTCTTTTCAGAAGCCAACAGGATGGCCCAAAAGGTGCTTGCTGCTAAGACTGATGACCTGAATTTCATCTCCATGGAAGGAGAACCCTGACTCCTACAAAATGTCCCCTCTCCTCCACACCCATACCATGGCATATATCTCACCCCATGAAAATATAAATTAAAAAATGGGCTTTAAAAAAAATGCTCTCCAGAATGAGGTGGCAAATCTGACTTAGGTTTGTCCCCATGTTGTGACTGGGATTAGGCTCTCAACCTAGACCTGGAAGTGTACTGGTAGCCAGATACCTCAACGGCAAACTCCTGACCCTTATCTCTTGTTTTCCTTGTAAACTAATAAAGCTGAAACCCAAAGGCTAGAGATACCTAAATTGGTGAATGTGGATAAAAAAAATCAAAAATTTTGACAAAAATAGAGGGAAAAATACTAAGTGAAAGGCAAATATTATAACAACTACATTAACTAAACTATTTCTGCTAAGACAAATCTTATTTTTAAACAGTCATGACCAGTAACTGAAACAGACAATTTAGGTTTTAAAATGACACTTAATCATGACTTTGCCGTGTAAGCTGGAAAACGAACATCAACTCAATGTCCTAACTCTGGGTATTACAAGTCTGATACTTCAGAGCTCTCATTCACAAGTAAGGATCATTTTTAGCTTCATGATAGTCTTAATCCGTCTAAAAGGACTCCAGCAATTCTGGGACAGCAATTCCTCTGACATATTTAGCCAATAGGAAGTAGTCGTGACAACAGCGGAGGCCACCTTTACAGAAGGTGTAGCATACTTGGCACTACACTACCGGTTTATATATACTATCAATTAATCTATAAATACAAAAGATGATATCGCCACGCCTTTATATCCAGAAAGAGCAAAATTCAGAAAAGTTAGGCAACTTAGCCAAAACCATGCAAACATTCAAGGAAAGCTGTTATTGGTGCTCATTAAAATGTTTTTATTTAACTGGGTGGTCATGGCGCCAGCCTAACACTCAGGGAGGCAGAGGCAGGTAGATCTCCGTGAGTTCGAAGCCAGCGTGGTCTACAGAGTAAGCTCCAGGACAGCCAAGGCTACATAAGGAAACTATGTCTTGAAAAACAATAAAATAAATAAATAAATGTTTTATTGTAGTTATTATTATTTCAATATGCTTGCTTATATCCTAAAGAGAGAGAAAGAGAGGGTATAGAGTTGGGTGAGTTGTGAAGTGGGGAGGATCCAGGAGGAATTAGAGGAAAAACAAACATTTCAGAACATATTGCATTAAAAAAATGTATTTTGGGCCTGGAGAGATGGCTCAGTGGTTAAGAGCATCAGCTACTCTTCCAGAGGACCAGGGTTCAATTCCTAGGACCCCTATAGCAGCTACAACTGTCTGTAACTCCTGTTCCTGGGATGTGACACCCTCACACAGACACACATTCAGGCAAAACACCAATGTACATTAAACAAACAAAAAAAAATATCATTTTACCCATATGATGGCACACCTAGGCCAAAGAAGCAGATAGATTCCTGAGTTTGAGGCCAGGTCTGTAAGTCCCAGGACAGCCAGGGCTATACAGAGAAGCTGTCGAAATAAAACAAAACCAAACAATCTATTTTCAGTTAAAATAATATATCTGGGGGGAAAAGGGATATTCTGTCTTAACAGGTATCATCTTCAACAGTTGTGACTAAAAGGGACTAACAGCCAATAGTTTGGGGCTTTTTAAATCCTGAGTCATATTTTAAACAATCACCAAACTGGTATCTTCGGTGTAACTTTCTGAATGTTAGATTCCTTAAAAAATAACACATATAAACATATACAGCGTGTCAATGTGCGGTCAGCATTCTTTCTTGTACAAGTTAAAAATGTAATCTACACCAACTTCAACAAAAGACAAGCCTTCAGAGCACCTGTGTGGCTCAGCAGGCACAAGCACTTGTCTGGGAAGAAGGATAACCTGAGCTGGATATTGAAAACTCAGTAATAGTGGAAAGGGAGAACCAACTCCTGACGTTGTCCTCTGACCTCCACATATGCTCTGGAATGTGTACACAGGCACACACGCACACACATGCACACACACACACAATCCTCTTTTCTAAAAGGAGATTAGCTATCCTGATTAAATTGCTCAAAGGTCAAGGTGAGAAAATACCCGCGCATGGAGCATCATGTTGGCATGTGGTTTCTTCTTTCCTATTTTCTTGTTATATCCTATCAGAAGTTGACTGATAGTAGTTTTAATACTTATAAGCAGATATTAGCCATAGAATCTAGGAAAGCCATCTATAGACCTAAAATGCTAAACACTAAGGAGGACCCCAGGGAGGATGCTTAAATCTCATTCAGAACGGCAAACAGGATAGACACCAGAAGCAGAGGAAGAGAGGAAACAGGATGGGCGTCTACTATATAGGGTCCCCTCAAAGGCTCCACCCAACAGGGGATTGAAGCAGATGCTGAGACTCAGGGCCAAACTTTGGGCAGAGTACAGGGAGTCTTATGAAAGCAGAGAGGGTGGAATAGAGGGACTTGGAAGGGATAGGAGCCCCACAAGTAGACCAACAAAGCTAAACGATCTGAGCCCAGGGGTTCCTGCACAGACTGATGCACCAACGGAGGACCATGCGTGAGTAGGACCAAGACCCCTCCTCAGATGTGGCTGATTGGCAGCTCAGTCTCCATGTGAATCTCTGAGTGAGGGAATCAGGGGCTGCCTCTATCATGAACTCAGTTGACTGCTCTTCGGTCACTTGCCCCTGATGATGTCGCCTAACCAGGCCATAGAGGAAGAGGATCCAGGAAGTCCTGATGAGACTTAACAAGCTATGGGCAGATGACAATAGTGGAGAATTCCCCCTTTTTCAGTGAACTAGAGATTAGGGGATTGGGGGCAAGAGGGGGGATAGGTGGGACTGGGAAGAGTTTAGGGAGGGGGGCTTCAATCAGGATATATAATGAATAAATTGTGAAAAAAATTAAATTTAAATTTTAAAAAATGGGAAAATATCTAAATAGAAACACTTCATCAGCCCAATGCCAAAAATGGTTATTAGCAAGAAGTGGGATGGATGGAAAACAAAACAAACAAAAAAAAAACAAAAAAAAAAAACAACAACAACAACAGTGTTTGAGGACAGAAGATAGCCCAGAGGGTAAAGACCACTCCTGTTCAATCCCTGGCAACCACATGGTAAAAGGAAAGAACTGCTCCTCCTACAAGCGGCCCTCTGAGGCACGCAAAGGAAGTGTGCATGCACACACACTCGATCTCTCTCCCCATCTTTTCATATATAGTATGTATGTATACTGCTCACTCAACCACAGCATACTATAAAGCTATTTGTTTTTAATTAAAATAACATTTTTAAGATTGCTTTTATTTAAATTTTATGTGCTGAGTGTTTTGCCTGTGTGTGTGAGTATGTATGTATGTATGTATGTATGTATCTATCTATCTATCTATCTATCTATCTGTCTACCAACCACATGCCAGTGTAGTACCCACTGATGCCAGAAAACAGTGCTGGATCCCTGGCGCTGGAGTTAGCTGGTTGTGAGCTGGCATGTGGTTGCTGGGAATCACACCTGGCTGCTGCTCTGCAGAAGCAGAAAGTGCTCTTAGCCACTCAGCCATCTCTTCAGCCCCCTAGTTACGTTGAAAATTCAATGTATATTAAGAATATGGGCCAGGCGTAGGGGTGCACACCTGTAATCCCAGCACTCAGGGAGGCAGTGACAGGCAGGTCTCTCTGAGTTTGAGGTCAGCCTGGTCTACAATGTGAGTCCAGGACAGCCAAGGCCACACGGAGAAACCCTGTCTCAAAAGAAAAAAGAAATAAAGAAAACAAACAAACAAACAAGAACACAGAATGCTCACTTTTCTGTGGCTTAGTGGCTTTGGGCTTCTTCTGGAGAAAGCCAAACTCCATTTGAGTGAGTATGTGCATATCAAGATACACTTTCAGCTGCAAGGAACTAAACTATCCAACAGTGTGATTAGTAATTTTCAAAAATAACAATAAGGCAGCCGGAAGTGGCACCTCACGCCTTTAATCCCAGCACTTGGTAACACAGGAAGGCAGATATAAGTCAGTCTGATAGACACAGCAAGTTCCAGGCCTGTCAGGGCTGGAAGGTATCTCAATAAACAATAATAACAATATAAAATAAAAGGTAACTTGTCTTACAAAGAGAAGATCAAAAGTAGGATACTTTTAAGTCTGTAGCCTAAAAAGTACTGAAAAACCCACTTTCTCATCATCATTCAAATCAGCTATTCTTAATAGCAAATTCCTATGGAAACAAGGTCACCATAAAAAGTTATGACAACACAATTTTACTTAATGGAAATCAAAAGATATGAGACATCCTCCATTTCATTCACTTAGCTAGGCAAATCATTTTAAAGTACCTGGTACACAGAAAACATTTTGTGTGCTTTAATATTGCTGCTGTTGGTTTTCTTTTTAAGAAATGGAAACCTTTTCTTAGACTTCCTTCAGGTTCTATTAGACAAAATCGGGATACTTGCTCTGATCTAAACAGTCACTGGCAGGGAAATAGAATGCATCATCAGTTTGAAGTAACTGAGGTTTCCTCCCTGACTTTACCTATTCCTCCTCTTGTTTGTCTTGGGAATTTTTTTTTATACTTCTTTTATTTATTTTTGGACAGTTTCATTATATAGCCTTGGCTGGCCTGGAAGATCTGCCTTCTGCCTCTCAAGTGCTGGGATTAGACATATCTCACTATGCCCAGCAAAGTGATTTATTTTCAAAAGAGGATATAGGACTGGAGAGAAGGCTCAGTGGTTTCTTATTTTGTTGCTTTTGAAGAAGACCTAAATTCGGTTCTACCCACATGGTTCACAACTGCCTGTAACTTTAGTTCCAGGGGGACTGACACCCTCTTCTGACCTCTATGGGTACCAAGCACACACACAATACATATACATACATGTAGGCAAACATACACATAAAGTTAAAAATATATATTAAAAAGGAAAGAGAAGATAATGTTCGTTATAAATGTAAAGAGCTACCAAATCTGGCAGCTTATTAAGGGAGTGCATTGTGGTCTTAACACCCACTTTTTAAATACTATCAGAAAAGGTATTTTCTTTTATTTTATTTTTATTATTAGTTACATTTTATTAACTCTGTATCCCAGCTTTATCAGCTCCCTCATTCCCTCCCAAACCTCCCCTCCCTCCCTCCCTCATCTCCTCCCTGCCCCTTTCCAAGTCTACTGATTGGGGAGGACATCCTCTGTGTTGGGAAATTTTAAAAGCCAAGTTGAAGCTCTTACAACAGGGAGAAAAGTCTTGGATTGAAAGCCCAATGTATCCCAGCCCTCCATATGTCCTTTCTTCTCAGAGAAAAAGAAGAGTCTAGAAATGCGTCCAGCTTGGTCCCATAATATATATCGAATCTTCTGTGGTAAAAAGAACTGGTAGCTCTAGAGAAGCTGAAGAGAACGCAGCAGACACACACGGTGGCCTCTGGAGCTGGGTCCAGTCACTCCTCAGGAGCACTTCACTCCTCTGCATGTGTAAGCTGTGAAGACAATACACTAACCCCTCTTAAAAGATTTTGTGTTGGGTTCATCTTATGAAAATCCTGACACAAGAAAGATCCCACCCTCCAAAGGTGATCTCTTTGCAACAGCATCTCTTCAAGTAGAGCTGGGGGAAAGAACTGTTTGCTTATTTATTTTTTCTTATCCAACTCAGTATTACAGAATCAAGTTAGCTTTTGGGCACAAAATATGATAATATAAGGTTTATGTAAAAGATAAATCATAGCAATAATTTTGGGAACTGACAACAAACTTAATACTTCTTAATCATCTACATGACGTTATACAAATTAACCAATATGAAATGCCTTGTACCTGTACTTATATATACTCATGAAGACACTGATGCCTGTGCACATGTGCACATAGATGGCACATCTGCACACATCATGACTTAACTAAGGAAGCAGAGAATTTAAAGTTCCCAGATATTTATAATCAACATCAGTTCTCAATCAATCATGTTACTCAGGATAGTTCATTTAAGCTAATGAATGAATCCCACTCCTTGCTAACAATAAAAAGCCACAAAGCATTCATCTGGGGGATTGGAAAGATTGCTTAGCAGTTAAAAGTGTATACTGAGCTGCAGAAGAGCCAAGCTGGGTTACCAACACACACATCAAGTAACTCAAAACCACATAAAGGGGGTCCAATGAGCTTTTTTCAAGGCCTTCATAGTTACCACACGAGGAATACAGACAAGGACAAGAGCATGCACACACGAAAACACAGAGACACATACACACATAAAAATAAATATTCAAAACAACCACAAAATTTCAAGTATGCTTTATTGTTGGTCACTGTTCTTCCTAAAGTTTTTAATTCTCATAGATTAGCACTGTTTTCCTTCGCTATTACTTTAGGGGGTATTCATACATCAATCTTGTTTTATACATTTATCTCCTAAAGTGAACTTTATTTTCTCTAATTTCATCTGTATATTCATAGAACCTTATTATCAATAGATTTTTTAAGTAATATTTATTCTGTCTATTATCGTCAGGTTGATATTTAGGATTCATTCAGAAAAATAAATAAGTCTCCCACTTCAGACATAAGAAAGACAAATATGAAAGAATAGCTTTGTCTTAACAAACATTCAACCGTCCATTATTAACCTGCAACTGTCTGGTTTCTCTCCAATTATTATCTGTGTTGCATAAGCTGTTCCTTCAAGATAACCAAAAACTATTTTTAACAATTGGAACTTGCAAATTGTTCATGACTATGATGACTATAGAACATTAAATAAAGTTTAAAAAGCAGTCTGTAAAGAACTTTAAAAATACCAAAGTAGAGACAGGCCTGGTGGTACACGCCTTTAATCCCAGCACTTAGGAGGCAGAGGCAGGTAGATCTCTGTGAGTTCGAGGGCAGCCCTGTCTACAAAGCGAGTTCCAGAGCAGCCAGGGCTACACAGAAAAACCCTGTTTCAAAAAAGAAAAAAATAAAGTAAAAAGTATATTTAAAAAAATACCAAAGCAAACCATACATAGATAAGGATCCCTCACATATAATTTTATTCGTTTATCTGTAAACATTGATTATAGTTTAAAATGTTTTGTTTCATTTCCTTCTGGAAATTTCACATGTGATATTAGAGTAAAAGTTCAAAAGAGCTAAAGAGCTGAGTAATGGCCTTTGGAGCTAATCCATCTCTAGTACTTAAAAACATGAAAATGGCATCATTTTCCATGAGACAAGAGTAACTCTAAGGTAGTGGAACAAACAACCCTCCAAGGAAATGAGGAGGTTACTTGGAGTAGCAACAGGGTAAACTGAATCCTACTTAACAAGTCAGGAAAGCAAACTGTTGAAAAATTAATATGTTTAAGTTATATAATCTAGGACATATCCAGCACTGCAAAAGAAATGTGATATTTCATATGTAAAAATGTTATATACATTTTTCCCAAAAATTACATTCTTAGCTTTTGTCACTATTTCAGAGGAACTCATGATTGAAAATATGCTGAGAACCATAATCTGGTCAATCTTTTAAAAATTGGTAATTGGAGCTTAAAGGTAATTATTTACCTGTGCTCAAACAATCAGCAAGTATCAAGTTCTGAAGGTTTCTGAAGTATTATAAGCACTTCTAAAAGACTCTTTCAAAACCAAATCTGTCTGAAGGAAGACCTGTGAGGGGAACTTTGAAGCTATGTATTACAGCATGCAGCAGCACATGCAATTCTAAAAAAAAAAAAAAATCATTCCTAAAGAAGAAAAATAAAGAATGTGAATGACTGCAACACAAAAAAATTTCATTAGAGGCTTCAAAGAAGATTTTGAAAAATCAAGTCAAAAAACAAGTCATAACACTGGAAATATGACAAAAATATTATAGGGCCTTACCTTTAATCCCAGTACTTAGGAGGCAGAGGCAGGCAGATCTCTCTGAATTTCAGGATGGCACGGGCTACAAAGTGAGTTCCAGAACAGCCGGGGCTACACAGAGAAACTCTGTCTCGAAAAACAAAAAGAAACAAAAAATAAACCATATTATAGGGCACTGCTATAAATCTCTCTCTCTTATACACACACACACCTTTAAAACACAGCCATGTAAGTAATGAATACATTTAATCAGAACTTTCAGTCACTGATCAATAGTATAACACTTAGGGAGAGCTTATTAAAACACAAAACAAAAAGAAACCATTTATCATAATCATAAATCAACAAGTAACATTGCAATACAATGACCAAGGAAAGACAAGTAGACAATGTTACTTAAACAGTACTATTGCACTGTGTGATGTAAGACTCTATGTATTCAAGCACTGATTAGCAACTAAGGTGTCAACAATAGTGTTTTTTTATTTTTATTTTTTTAATATTAGTTACAGTTTATTACCTTTGTATCCCAGCTGTATACCTCTCTCTCATTCCCTCCTAATCCCACCCTCCCTCCCTCATCTCCTCTTTGCCCCTTTCCAAGTCCACTGATAGGGAAGGACATTCTCACCTTTCATCTGACCCTGGTCTATCAGATATCTTCAAGACTGGCTGCAAAGCCCACCTCTGTGGCCTAGCAGGGCTGCTCCTCCCTCCGTGTGTGTGTGCGTGTGTGCGTGTGTGTGTGTGTGTGTGTGTGTGTGTGTGTGTGTGTGTGTGTTTGTGTGTGTGTGTGTGTGTGAAAGAGCCAGCCATTGAGTTCATGTCAGAAATAGTCCCTGTTCCCCTTACTAGGGTACCCACTTGGATACTGAGCTACCATGGGCTACATCCGAGCAGGGGTTCTAGGTTATATCCATACATAGTCCTTGGTTGGAGAAACAGTCCCATAAAAGACCCCTGTGCCCAGATATATTTGGTCCTTGTGAAGTTCCTGTCCTCTCCAAGTAATACTAACTTCCCCTTCTTTCATATGATTTCCTGCACTCTGCCAAAGGTCTGGTTATGAGTCTCAGTATCTGCTTTGGTACACTGCTAGGTAGAGTCTTTCAGAGGCCCTAATTGTTCTGTTACTTGTTTTCTCCTACATCCAATACCCATCTCATTTGTCTTTCCAAGTGAGGATTGATCATCTTACCCCAGGTCCTCTTTCTTGTTTATCTTCTTTAAGTGTACAGATTTCAGTATATTTACAATATCTTATAGGTCTATATAAGTGAGTATATACCATGTGTGTCTTTCTCCTTCTGGGATACCTCACTCAAAATGATCTTTTCTAGGTCCCACCATCTGCCTGCAAATTTCATGCTTCCTTGTTTTTTTTTTAAGAAAAGTTTTATGAGAAGGCAAGCACAGCCACACAGATCCACAACATTGTCTCACAACTGCTTTTATACAACAATGGTAGAGCTGAGTAGCTGTAACAACAACTTTACAAACTTCAGAAACTAAAATACTTATTATCTAGTCCTTTATAGAAAAGGTTTGCCAATCTTAATTTAGAATACTGTACGACATTGCTTATCTAGATCCTATCCACGAAGGGCAGTATCTTCCAAAAGTAATGATGAAAACTAGTATCTCACACCTGGCATTTGCAATCCCTTTCCTGAAACTCCTATGAAAATGAAGACATAAAGGACTTTATTTTGAGAGCCAGTGAGCTATAAAGAATTAAAAATAGCTGTCTCTGGGGAACAGAAACTGAAGGATATAGGTATAGACAGAAAAAGGTACTATAGTGTTGGGGCTTTAATAATAAGCCTTAAAGCAGTAATTTCTGAAGGTATTCATGTAACTGAATATCAAAATGAGAGGGTGTCTCATTATATAGCTATGGCTGTCCTGGAACTCACTCTATAAACCAGGCTGGCAGAGAACTCACAGAGGTCTGCCTACCTCTGTTTCCCAAGTGCTGGGCTCAAAAGAGTGTACCAACACACCTGACTAAAAATATTTTTAGAAGGCAAATTTAGAAGGCAAGTACCTGTATCATGTGTGTGTGTGTTTGTGTTACTATGCATATACGGATTTATCATCTAGTTTTTTTATTTCCAGTTTCTTGGAGAATTTTATGTTTAAGCTGATTAGAACTTTAACAGGTAGCACTAATACAAAACCAGAGAAGATTGAATCAATTACATATCAATATCAATACTTCCAATTAAGAACTTCATGTAGAAAACATACTATATATCTGTGGGATATTTTACCAAGAATCAAATAACATATCCCCAAACAGACTATATTCTCAGATTTGGCCCATTTTTAAAACGTTTCAATTATCATATTACCAATTCAAAAAATTAAAACTTGCCTGGTTTCCTTTACACTGAAAAAGCTTAAATATGTAATTGTATTTTTAACAAAAGACTGAGGACTGAAACTGTGTTTTTAATAAAAAAGTGTTTTTAATGACTGAATATGTGGCTCAATGGTTGAATATTTGCCTCTTAAGCACAAAGCCATGTGCTCAATAATGGGTATTCACAGGTGTTAAAAGAAATGTCTTAATGTGTAACAACAACTATATTTTACCACAAACACGAAAAACAAAAATAAAAATTAAAAAAACTAAGGCTGTTAGACTTTTGACAAAAGCTAAGTTCTGATAATCTAGTAGTTTAAAAAAAGAAAGAAAAGAAAGCAACAAAACTTGGAATATTTTTGTAAATTCTACTGATATAAATAACCCTGGAGACTTGCCATAAATTATAACTGACAGTGATTAATCTAGCTACTTTAATATATTAGCGTAAAAATTAGAAGACAATGTTTTAGGCACCATTTTTCTAATTTGCTTAAAGATAATATAAGAACAAAGAAAATCACAATAATATAATCTTCCTCTTCCACTTAAAATCCCCAAAAATCTATCGAGTCTTTACTTTAGGCAATATCTGGCTTAAATTGATAGCAAAAAATATGCAGCAATTTATGCAATTCAAACGCTTTAAAAAAATGAACTTTGACAATCAACTCACCTTCTTTTGATACCAGACTATAGCATCTGTGACTTTGGACGCCATTTATTCCATTGAAATTACACATTCGTCATTTTAAGCTGTACAGAGAGAAAAACAGGTAAATGACTTCATTTCCACCATCTAGAAGGAGTCTAACAACATGCATACACAGCACTCTGCATATTTGCACAGTAAGTGGTGTATGACTATACTTAGATTACACCCTTCCTCATTCCAGTTTTAGCAGCAGGTTCTGTTAAGTAAACAAAAATCAGTTGTCATAATACAGAAGTTGTTTTTAGATGAATACAATATTTAATTATTCTTAGAAGTTAAAATTATCTAAGACAACTAAATTTTGTAAGTAAGTTTCAGGATTTTTCAGTTTTGGAAATTTCATCTTTATAATTAACATATAATAGAAACTAACTCATTCACAAAGTAACAAGTCAGTTTTTTTCTAGTTTCTATCAAGGAGCTATTGTCAATTACTGTTGCTAACAAATGGCTGAAAAAAATGACAATTTTAAACCATTTATTTTTATAAGATCAAATTAACGTCAAGACAAGCTCATTAAATGTTAAGCCAACATTAGGATTAATTACACAGAAATAATACTTATTAAAACATGTCAGATGTCACAGCTTCTAGGTATTGCAAAATCTACATCATTCTTATATTCAAATTCAATGTAAGACAGACAGTTCTTCAGCCCCACAAAGACTTCAGACTGACAACAGCTAACAGCAAGATACTTTTCTGGTCATAGAACAACACTGCTATAGACAGCATTTCTGATTCTGTTTTAAACAGCTTCTGGGCAGAGCATTCATTACAAATCAGCACCCTCAAAAACCACCCAGGAGCTCCAGGAAATCAAGGGGAGAAAAGCAACCACAATACATATCTGCAACTAAACATCACAACTGTTACATGCCATTCTTGGGAGCACGCAGCTTCTTGAACATGCCAGAATTCAAATATCATACAATTATTATCAAATTCAAGTGTGAGGTAAGAGCCTCTAGGATTTAAAGCAGAATTCACATAATGCCTGTATTCTTGATAGCCGCAGAAAAAAATTATTTTATTACCTTTACTAATGCATCAATGACTACCTTTTAACTGGCCAAATCCAGGCAAAGTACATTTCAAAATTACTGTAAAATCACCAAACACACAGAAAAGAGCACACTCACAAAAACCAGAGATCTGGATTCAAACCCTGGCTCCAACAGCCACTATCTTCTACTGGAGAAGACTCAAAAGCTCTTTTAAACTTTGGCTGCCTTCACTTATAAAGGCAGGAAGAATGCATGTGTCCACTCAGCCACTACAGTTTTTGTGACCAACAAATAATACTATAGAAGACAACAGATAGTACATGTCAATTACAATTAACCTTCCTATTTAAAAATTCAATCCAGTGAGAAAATAGTTATAGATTCTTTTAATGTGGGAAACAACTGAATACAGTAATACAATTAGTTAGGTTTTGCTGAAAACAAAAATAAAAAAATAGCTACCTGATTATCATAAGATTCCATTGTCAATTCTCAACTTCATATGTATTCAGAGATGTAGTTACCTCCTCTGAAGTCAGGTATAATTCTCTCTCACCACTGTGTTTGTTTTGTTTTTGTTACTGTTGTGACTGACTGACTGACTGATTGACTGACTGATTGACTGACTGACTGACTGACTGACTGACTGACTGATTGATTTAATGGAAGCCCCTTACTGACTTAAAATCTCCTGTTTGGGTTGTCTTGGAGGTCTGTGGGGTGATCAGTTCACTTTAAGCATATCTTTACTCAAGATTTTCCCAAATGATTCTGCTAAAGGTCTGTTTACAACATTACATCCCCAAGATGTCCGTTTTGTCAAGACAAATGTATACACTTTGCAAACTAATTATAACATCCCATCATATAAAGTACAATAAATGGTACAAAAATTAGAAAGCAAATTTACCCTCCTTCTTATTCTACCCAGCCTCTTATTTTAAAAAAACTCCAGATTATCAGTCCAAATAAGTATATATAAAAATGCGAACAGATTATAATGACCCAAACCATTAGGGAGTACTTATATGGTCACATGTAAATAATAATCCTGAGGGTCAGCAAGAGCCTCAGCCCCAAAGCATGACCAACTTTCGGTTCAAACCCTAGGACCCACATGATAGAAGGAAGAGAATGGAGTCTAGCAAGTTGTCCATTGATGCTTATGTGCACCACAGCATACACGCGGACGCCTGCGCATGCGCTCGCGCACACACACACGCGCGCACACACACACACACACACACACACACACACACGGCATACTGAATGAATGAATGAATGAATGAGAAGAATGGTATCTAAAAGACAAAAAGAAAATCTTGATAAAAATAACACTGTCTTCCTCAGAAGATGATCTGAAAGTTTTGTTCTTGTTTTAAGCTCTTTTGCATTTTAATTCACTCTTATTGCATGTGCACATGCGCACATGTATGTGCGGCAGGCTTCTCCTAACTTCTCTTGTGTTGTGGAGTAGAACTCAGGTCGCCAGACTTGCAAGGCAAGTACCTTCTTCACCTGCTTTGCCACCTCAGCAGCCCCAACACCGAAACTGACTTAGTGAGCAACACGTAGAAATAAATGTCAAATAGCCAGCAACTATTAGCTAAGTAATTATTCTGTAAATCTTAGATATATAGATCTACAAAATGAAACCTTAATTTCTGTTTAAAAAATCTCCTTTGGTAAGGCATATATGTTCTCTACAAACCCACTTTATAGTTTTCCACTGTCAATAACCTTTTGTGGGGCTCATTCCTGTTTTTAAAACAGGTTTTACAACATGCTGAGACAGATTTCTGAATCAGACACCTGACAAAGCACACTCACAAAAAATGAATTTCAAACAAGTAAAATTTAGCAAAAACAAAAAGACAACAAATTTCAAGTTACTAAATAAAATTAACATACAACAAATGATCCTGTAGGTAACTAAAGCTTCTCCAACTTTTATCCTGTAATAGTCCAAGCTTACAGACTTAAATCTCTATTGTAACTCAGGTTGAATAACCTGGTTAATAATAAATTATACGCTAGAGAAAGTACATGGGGGTAAAGGGAGATGAACAGACAGGGAGCATTAAGACTTACCGGGTTCCCTGAATAGAGAACCTGAACTTTTCTGTGTGGATGAGTCATACGTAAATGTTTGCGCCCATGTGTTCACATGCATGCCAGAGGCGAACACCACCTACCCTCCTTGATCTTTTCTCCCCTGTATTTTTCTTATTTATTGATTTTTTCTCTTTAAACCCTGATTCCAGGGCCCTCCCTCCTTCCATTCCAGTCCCAGCCTCACAGTCCTTTCCCCCATGCCACCCTCTTCTTTTTCTCAGAGAGGGGACAACTCCAACAGTATCAAACCAGCCTGGCACAAGTCACAGCAGGACTAAGCACATCCTCTCACACTGAAGCCTACAAAGAAACCCAGCCAGGGGAGAGGGATCCAGGGGCAGGCAACAGAGTCAGAGACAGCCCTCACTCCCATTGTTAGGGGACTCACATGTTGACCAAGCTGTTTACATGTTGGATTATGTTGATGGATTTTTCTATATTAAACCATCCCTGCATACCTCAGATGAAGCCTACTTGAACATGGTAGATGATGTTTTTGATCTGTTCTTGAATTCAGTTTGTGACTATGTAATTCAGTATTTTTGCATCAATGTTCATAAGGGAAACTACTCTGAAATTCTTTCTTTGTTGGGTCTTTTCGTGGTTCACCTATCAGTGTGACTGTGGCCTAATAGAATGACTTTAGTAATGTTCCTTATGTTTCTATCTTGTGGGAATAGTTCGCAGAGTATTGATATTAGCTCTTCTTTGAAGGTCTGGTAGAATTCTGCACTGAAACATAATGAAACTTTTAATGACTGCCTCGATATCCTTAGGGATTATAGGACTATTCAAATAGCTTACTTAATCTTGATTTAACTTCGGTAAGTGGTATCTATCAAGAAAGTTGTCCATTTCATTTACATTTCCAATTCTGTGAAGGACAGGTTTTTGAGTAAGACCAAATTATTCTCTGGATTTCCTCAGTGTCTATTATTATGTCTCCCTTTTTATTTCTGATTTTGTTAATTTGAATAATGTCTCTTTTGCCTTTTGGTTAGTTTGGCTAAAGGTTTTTCTACCTTGTTGATTTTCTCAAAGAACTAGCTCTTGCTTTTGTTGATTCTTTGTATTGTTCTCTTTGTTTCTACTTTATTGATTTTAGCCCTGAGTTTGATTGGGTATGTTTGCTTCTTTTTGTTCTAGAGCTTTCAGGTGACTTGACAGTATAAGCTCTTCTTTATTCTTAAAATTGCATGTCCTTCATTTTCATTGAATTTTCAGAACTCTTTAATTTACTTCCTCCCTGACACAGTAATTGAATTGTCCAGTTTCCACCAATTTTTGTAGGCTTTCTGTTGCTCCTGTTGCTGAAATCCAGCTTTAATCCATGGTGGTCTGATAGAATACAAGCAGTTATTTCAATTTTCTTGTATCTGTTGTGACCAACTTTGGAGAAGGTCCCATGAGGTGCCAAGAAGATATTTTCTATTGTGTTTGGGTAGAATGTTCTATAGATGTCTGTTAAATCCGTATGATTCATAACATCGGTTAGTTTCATTTTTTGTTTAGTTTTTGTCTCGATGACCTGTCCATTGGTGAGAGTAGGGTGTTGAAGTCTCCTACTATTAATGTGTGGTGTTTGACGTGTGACTTAGCATTAGTAACATTTCTTTTACAAATATGGGTGCACTTGCATTTGCAGCATAGTTTTTCAGAATTGAGGCATCATCTTGGTGGATTTTTCCTTTGATAAGTATAAAATGTCCTTCCCTGTCTCTTTTGATTAATTTTGGTTGAAGGTCTATTAAATATTAGAATAGCTACTGCAGCTTGCTTCTTGGGTCAGTTTGCTTGGAAAACCTTTGTCCATCCTTTTACTCTGAGGTAACGTTTATATATGTTGCTGTGTGTTTCTTGTATGCAGCAGGATGATGGCTCCTGATTTTGCATTTACTCTGTTAGCCTGTATCTTTTTATTGGGGAACTGAGTACATTGATGTTAAGAGATATAAATAGCCAATGACTGTTAGTTCCTGTTATTTTGATGTTGATAGTGATAATGTTTGTGTGTGCTTTCCTTTTGTTTTGCTGGTGTGCAATTATTTCTTTCCTGCGTTTTCTTGGATATAGTTAACCTCCTCGGGTTGGAGTTTTCCTTCCAGTATTTTCTGTACGGCTGGATCTGTGGATAGATAGTGTTTAAATTTGGATTTGTTTTAAAATATCTTGTTTTCTCCATCTATGGTAGTTCGGAGTTTTGCTGGGTACAGTAGTCTAGGTTGGCACCTGTGGTCTCTTTGAGGCTGCAAGACACCTATCTGTCTAGGCCCCTCTAGCTTTTAGAGTCTCTGTTGAGAAGCTGGGTGTAGTTCTGATAGGTATGCCTTTGTAAGTTACTCGGTCTTTTTTCCCCTTACAGCTTTTAATATTCTTTCTTTGTTCCATGGAATTAGTGTTTTGATTATCATATGGTGGGAGGACTTTCTCTTCTTGTCCAATCTATTTGGTGTTCTTGTATGTTTATAGGCATCTCTTTTTTAGATTAGGAAAATTTGCCTCTATGATTTAGTTGAAAATATTTTCTGGTCCTTAAAGCTAGTCATCTTCACCTTCTTCTATTCCTATTATTCTTAGGTTAGGTCTTCACAGTATCCCAGATTTCCTAGATGTTTTATGTCAGAAATTTTTTAGATTTAACATTTTCTTTGACTGTTGTATCAATTTCCTCTACCGTATCTTCTACAACTGAGATTCTCTCTTCCATCCCTTATATTCTCTGTTGGTGATGCTTGTGTCTGTTGTTCTTGTTCTCTAAGAAAGGATTTTCGTCTCTAGGATTCCCTTAGTTTGTGGGCCAAATGTTCCTGAGGAAGGACTCCTCAGGGAGTTAGACAGAGCCTTGGGCTGACAATGAAGCTCAGGGAAGAGCCTGCTGCTCACCTCTGGTAGCTATGCCTCGGGTGGACCTGAATGTCCCTGAGGGCCTGCAGGCCTCTCTGCCGGCTGTGCCCAGGTGGATCAGGCAAGTAGGGACTAGGCAGAGAGGGCTCCACCCTGAATGTTGCGAGGGGGAGGGGCACCCACTGCATTTCTTTTTAATACTGATTTAGCTTCATTTGAGTGCATGAGTGTTACCTGCACGTATATAGCATGAGTGCCTGATGTCCACTGAGGCCAGAAGAGGGTGTCAGATTATACAGAACTGCACTTTTTTTTTATATTAAAATAGAAACAGAAGGAATACTACCAAACTCATTCTATGAAGCCACAGTCATTTTGGTACCTAAACCTCACAAAGACCCAACAAAGAAAGAGAATTTCAGGCCAATTTCCCTTATGAACATTGATACAAAAATACTCAACAAAATACTTGCAAACCAAATACAAGAACACATCAAAGATCTCATCCACTATGACCAAGTAGGCTTCATCCCAGATATGCAGGGGTGGTTCAATACACAGAAATCCATCAATGTGATCCACCATATTAACAAACTAAAAGAAAAAAAAAACCCACATGATAATCTCCTTAGATGCTGAAAAAGCATTTGACAAAATCCAACATCCACTCATGTTTAAAGCATTGAAGAGATCAAGGATACAAGGCACATATCTAAACATAGAAAAGGCAATATACAGCAAGCCTATAGTCAACATCAAACTAAACGGAAAGAAACTTAAATCAATCCCACTGAAATCAGGGACAAGGCAAGGCTGCCCACTCTCTCCATATCTCTTCAACATAGTTCTGGAAGTCCTTGCTAGAGCAATAAGACAATTGAAGGAGGTCAAGGGGATACAAATCAGAAAGGAAGAAGTCAAAGTTTCACTATTTGCATATGATATGATAGTATACCTGAGTGACCCCAAAAATTCTACCAGGGAACTCCTACAGCTGATAAACACCTTCGGCAACGTGGATGGATACAAAATTAACTCAAAATACTCATTAGACCTCCTGTATACAAAAGACAAAAGGGCTGAGAAAGAAATTAGGGAAACAACACCCTTCACAATAGCCACAAATGACATAAAGTACCTTGGTGTGACCATAACCAAGCAAGTCAAAGACTTGTATGAAAAAAATTTCAAGTCTCTGAAGAAAGAATTAGAAGAAGATATCAGAAGATGGAAAGATCTCCCATGCTCATGGCTTGGCAGGATTAACATAGTAAAAATGGCCATCTTACCAAAAGCAACCTACAGATTCAATGTAATTCCCATCAAATTACCAACAAAATCCTTTACAGACCTGGAAAGAAAAATTCTCAACTTCATATGGAATAACAAGAAACCCAGAATTGCTAAAACAATCCTCTACAATAAAATATCTTCAGGAGGTATCTCCATCCCTGATCTCAAGTTGTACTATAGAGCAACAGTAATAAAAACTGCATGGTACTGGCATAGAAACAGAATGGTGGATCAATGAAACTGAATAGAAGACCCAGAAATAAACCCACACATTATGGACACCTGATTTTTGACAAAGATGCCAAAACCATACAATAGAAAAAAGATAGCATCTTCAACAAATGGTACTGGTCTAACTGGACGTCTACATGTAGAAAAATGCAAATAGATCCATACTTATCACCCTGCACAAAACTAAAGTCCAAGTGGATCAAAGACCTCAACATAAAACCAGACACATAAAGAAAAAGTGGGGAAGAGCCTTGAACTCATTGATACAGGAGACAACTTCCTGAACAGATCACCAACAGCACAGGCTCTAAGATAAGCAATCAATAAATGGGACCTCATGAAACTGAAAAGCTTCTGTAAAGCAAAGGACACTGTCATCAAAACAAAACGAATGCCTACAAACTGGGAAAGAATCTTCACCAACCCTCTATCTGACAGAGGGCTAGTATCCAGTATATATTAAGAACTAAAGAAGTTGAAAATCAAGTAATCCAATTAAAAAATGGGGAACAGAGCTAAACAGAGAATTCTCGATAGAGGAATATTTAATGGCAGAGAAACACTTAAAGAAATGCTCAACCTCATTAGCCATCAGGGAAATGCAAATCAAAAAGACCATGAGATTTCAACTTACACCCATCAGAATGGCCAAGATCAAAAACTTAAGTGACAACACATGCTGGAGAGGTTGTGGAGAAAGGGGAACCCTCCTCCACTGCAGGTGGGAATGTAAACTTGTACAACCACTCTGGAAATCAATCTGGTGCTTTCTCAGACAATTAGGAATGGCGCTTCCTCAAAATCCAGCTATACCACTTCTAGGCATATATCCAAAAGAGGCTCAAGTACACAATAAGGACATTTGCTCAACCATGTTTGTAGCAGCTTTATTTGTAATAGCCAGAAGCTGAAAACAAACCAGATGCCCCTCAACTGAAAAATGGATACAGAAATTGTGGTACATCTACACAATGGAATATTACTCAGCAATCAAAAACAAGGAAATCATGAAATTTGCAGGTAAATGGTGGGAACTGGAAAAGATCATCCTGAGTGAGGTATCCCAGAGACAGAAAGACACACACGGTATATACTCACTCATATAGACATATAATATAGGATAAAACTACTAAAATCTGTACACCTAAAGAAACTAATCAAGAAGGAGGACTCTGGCTAAAATACTCAATCCCCATCCCGAAAGGCAAAGAGGACATCAGAAGAAGAAGAAAACAGGAAACAAGTTAGGAGCCTGCCACAGAGGGCCTCTGAAAGGTTCTGCCCTGCAAGTTATCAAAGCAGATGCTGAGACTTATGGCCAACTGTTGGGCAGAGTGCATGGAATCTTATGAAAGAAGGGGGAAATAGTAAGATGTGGAGAGGACAGGGACTCCACAAGCAGAGGAACAGAACCAAAAAATCTGAGCACAGGGGTCTTTCCTGAGACTCATACTCCAACCAAGGACCATGCATGAAGATAACCTAGAACCCCTGCAGAGATGTAACCCATGGCAGTTCAGTGTCCAAGTGGGTTCCATAGTAATGGGAACAGGGACTGCCTCTGACATGAACTGATTGGCCTCCTCTTTGATCACTTCACCCTGATGGGGAAGCAGCCTTACCAGGCCACAGAGGAAGACAATGCAGCCACTCCTGATGAGATCTGATATACTGGGATCAGAAGGAAGGAGAGAAAGACCTCCTCTATCTGTGGACTTGGGGAGAGGCATGCGTGGAGAAGGGGGAGAGAAGGTAGGATTGGCAGGGGAGGAGGGAAGGGTGTATTGGGAAATACAAAGTGCATAAAGTGTAATTAATAAAATTTAAAATAAAAAATTATTTAAAAAAAAGAAAAGAAAGAAAACATCTCTATAGCCCCAGCTCTCCTAGACTATGTAGAACAGGCTGATTTCAAACTCACAGAGATCCACCTGCCTCTGTTTCCTGAGTGCTAAGATTAAAGGTGTGTGCCACAATACCCACGGAATTGCTAATCAGAGACATTTGTAAGCTGCCATATTGGTGCTGAGAACCAAACCTGGAACAAGTGCTCAGAAAGCAATCTCTTCAACCTCTCCACTTTTATTTTTGAGGCAGTGTCTCTCACTGAACCTGGCGCTCACCAACTGTCAAGGCTAACTGGCCAACCAGCTCCAAGAGTCCTGTCTCTGTTCCTCCAAACACTTGGGTTACAGGAATATTTCTCCACACGAGCATTAACGTGGGTGTTGCGGATCTGTTCTCTGCACCTCATGTTTGTGTGGCAAGTACATTACCATTTGAGCCATTTTTCTAGCCTGCTAAATCTTTTTTAAAGCAATCATCTACAAAAATGGATATTACAGTAAGAATAAAATATGATTTTATCTGTAGGTATGACATTTCAACTTTGCTATAGACAGTCTGAGTTAAATCTCTTTGTGACATAGGCTTAATCACCGTATGTATCAAAATACCTGAAAATCTTTTATTAATTAAATTTCCAGACTTACAGTGTCAAAGGTTAGCTTGCAGAAAGAAGGTGACTATGGAAGGGATAGTGAGTAAAGGGTGCCTTCATTCTCAATGTAATAATGACCATGTGGAATATTCTTAGTACAAATCTGTATGTTTTAAAAAGCCAGATTTTCAACTACTCCCTACACTTCAAATTACTTAATGAAATGGTATATATTACAATATATTTCCCTCATTATTCCTAAACCAGTTAATGTTCCAGCATGCCTCTCATTATGCTCAAAAATCAAATTATTCCCACCTGACCCTTTGCTTGTGCCTTTTATTCCGTTCAGTGTATTTCTCCATTCTCCAACTTCCCTTACTCCAAAACAAAGCCTTTTTAGGGAATGCTCACTTGAAACTAAAACATTGGAGTTGAACGTCTCTTTGTCCATACTAATGAGGAAGCATGACATTTAAATTGCAAACAACATAGCCATACAGGTCACTTGATTTAATGCAAACACTTGAGGAAAAAAAGAGGCCACATTCTTCCTTTGCATCTCACTGGGCATCTACTGATGCCACTACAGCAGAAGAAGTAGAGCTGGGGGGGGGGGAGCCAATGACTAAGCACTGGGAGGATTCTAGTTCAAACTACACTCAAACCAGTTTTTGAGTTCTCTCAACCTAAACTTTGCACCAGATCTAGCCCTATGTTCCACAAAACAAACGACTAAACAAAACAGGTCCAATTATGTATGAGTTTCTCAGAATTATTTTATTAACACAGCTAAAAATATTAGATTAATCTATTTTATATATGTGGAATTTAACATGGTACAAACTATTAGGTAAAATGTGTTTAGAGATAGTTTCTCCTCAGGCCCTGTGATTTCATTACTAGCTTTCTAACAACTGCTTATCACTCCTGTCTGGTTACAGAATACGACTCCTAACCAGGTAGGAGTGCATTTCAGCGTTTCCAACTCAGCTCTAACCCATTAAGCAGCCTTGCTGCACACAGTCCTCTCATCTGCTCTGAAGCTTCAACCATGCCATGCCTTCTACACATCTCTACCTCTGTGCCAAAATCACTATTTCCTCTTTCCAAAAACAGAACTTTATAAGGGGGCCTCCTAATTTCTCCATTCTCCTCACATTTCCTCCTCATCCTTCCTTCTAAAGCTTTGTTCTGTGTTTCTATTACACATATACTGTTTTGTATGTATTTAGCTGTACTTGTCTGCATATGACCCCATCCCCAGTTCTAAATCTGTTGAGGAAAGTCCAATGGGAACCATCCTAAAAAGCTCAGTGGTTCTCAACCTTTCCTTATGTTGTGACCCTTTAATACAGTTCCTCATGTTGTGGTGACCCCCAACCGTAAAATTATTTTGTTGCTACTTCATAACTGTAATTTTGTTATGAATCGTAATGTTAGTATCTGATATGCAGAATATTTATATGACTGCTGTGAAAGAGACCCCATACGGGTCACAACCCACAGTTTGAGAACCACAGTTACAGCTTTTTTTTTTTTTACTATATTAAACACTAAAGTTTATAAAGTAATCTAGAAGTTACCAAGCAAAGCACCATCACAAATGACTTTTAGGGCAAGAATCGAAACTCACTAACTCCTATGCCTCCCAATGTACACATAAACACACAGGCACACCTTTTCTTAACATTGAAAACAAGCAAAAATATAACAATCATGACTGATTCACTGACCTATCACTCAACCAACCAATAAAAATGACTTAAACCTCCTAAATCTAATCTAACTCCACTCCTAAATGCTAGATTTAAGTTACCTCTTCTTAAGAGGGTAACAAATGCTAAGGGTCAAATGAATTTCTTCATATTGATACTGAAACTAGGGAAAATAAATGAAATATACTCTGACAGAAGGAGCATGGTGTGAATAGAAGAAATCCATTAGTGTGGTCTATAAACTGTTACAATTTTATGAAAGTTTTTATGTTTTCATCTGGAGTGAAGATTTTTACATAGAAATGTTGAGAATAAGTACTACAGTCTAAGCTAAAAATTGCTTCAATTTTAGAATAGAAAATGAAATGGGGGAAAAAGTGATTTAAAAAACAACTATGCAGTCTCTATTTTGACAGTTCATAAAAGGATGCTTAATTTTTAAATTCCTGAATAGAACCAATGCACACAGTCAGAGTGCTTTCAAAGTGGAGAATAATCCCTAACCTTTCTTTTTCCTTTTTGTTTTCTCCTGGAACTTGCTTTGTAGACCAACCGGCCTTGAATTCACAGAGATCCACCTGCCTCTGCCTATGCTGGGATTAAAAGTGTTTGATCCCATTCCCCTGTTGTCGCTAAGATTTCTTAATAGCACAAAGTGTTTTTGCTACTGCAAGCTCATACTTGCCTACAAGTATGGTTTACACAGCAAGTTCCAGGACAAAAACAAAAAGAAAAAAAAGAAAAAGAAATCTAAGAACACACTCAAAAGCTGCAATCTGTTTTGAAAATGTGCGTATTAGTTATTTAGTGCGTGTGTACGTTGTGCGCATGTGCACCACCGGCACGCAGTTGTGCGCATGTGCACCACCGGCACGCAGTGCCAGAAGACCGCGCTGGAATCCCTGGAACTGTAGCTACGCACACCTGAGCCACCATGCGGTGCTGCGAGAAACTGCACCTCTCTAGTCCTCTCTCTAGCCCAAGAGTTGCAACCTTATTACTATTTAAAACTTCCCGATGGGCACAAGAAACCACTTTGTCCTTCAAAGTAACTTTTTATATTTCAAGGTTTCTTAATTTTGGCATGTTCTCAAAAAAAAAAAAACAACAAACAAACAACCCTACTAATCTCTTAGTGTCCTTTGCTGCATTTTGTTTTAAAATTCTAAGAAGTCCTACAAATACCAAATTATAGTGCATGCGATTAAGCATTTTGTGTTTTGATTGATGTGGTGTTTGAAAAACTCAATTATGAAATATGATCTACTTAAATGTTAACGAGCTTATTTACCCACAGGAAAGTTTTCTCCTCAACCAACCACACTTGATCCAAATACACATAAGATCTTATTGCCATGAACAGAAACATTAACTAAATAAACATTCCATGTGACTTATCCATACAGTCAACAGAACTTCAACTTTTCATTTAAATTTGATTTCATTTAGAGATTAGTATTTAATAATTATTATTAAGAATTACCACACATTATCATCAAAATGCCTCAATAAACAATCATGAGTAGTACATAGTATACTCAGATTTTCGTTAAGAAGATTAAAAGTGAGAGGGGTGTATGGTGTATCTAAGTGGATACAGTAGCTAGGAAGGGAAAGGTTCAGTCCTGTTAGGGTGACCGGACTTTAGAGACTGTTAAAGCTATGGTGTAACTAGGAAGTAAAACAAGGAGAGGAGAAGGATTGGGGCAGAAGCAGGAGTAAGAGAAGATGTGTACAAGATGTGGCTGTACAGTAAAGAATGTAAACAACAGTCTTGCAGACCTGAGAATATACAACACCAAACCCATCATGATACATCCATGCAAGAATAGAAATTAACAAGGGAGGAAGGAAAGAAGGTCTGAAGAAAGGAAGGGAAATGGATGATACGTACCTATGGAGGGAATTGCTTGTACAACTGTGCTGAACTGAAAAGTGGAACTCTCAGATTCCTGTGGCTCTAGCCTGCTCTGTGCGATGCTGTGTGGACAGAGGCACATGAGAGCCATCAGTCTCTGCAGTCCACTGCTCCTGGACTTCTGAATTACTTTATAGATACCTTGAACTTCTCTAAAATATAATTTTGCAATGTAGTCTCCTAAAGCTGGACTCCTGATCCTCAACCACCAGCCTCCTAACACTCCAGGCATAATTCATAGACTTAGCCCTTACCCCAGTCAGTACTATGTCTCTCCCACCCCTAATTTTATTGACTAATGTCTGAGGATGCTCCATGTTTATCCTCCAGCAGTTATTGAAGTCAAATGAAATCTCTATCATCAACTGTCTCGTGATAACCTCAGACAGCTATAGTCACTTTTACAATTAATACCCTACAAAGAGAATTCAGGTTATATCATATACCCTCCGCTCCTGAGCTGTATTTTCTCAATTATACACTCAACTTTACCATATCCCAGTGTCACATGAACATTACAAATACTTCAACTGAAAGAATGTAGATGATGTGGCGAGAAAAAAAAAAAAGGCCAAGCAAAGAAAACAGTGAATATGTAATTCTAACACAAACATGCAAAACCAAGATAACCTGATTCCTTCCAAAATTATTAATTCTATAGTAATGACGTCTAGTGAGGCTGAGTTACATATAATATCAGGCAGGAAACTCAAAATAATGATGTTAAGTACATTCAAAAAGTCCAAGAACAAAATGCACCTTGGTTGAGTCTCTTGCACATCTTACAAACAGCTGTATAAAATATAAAAAGATATGAAAGAAGAATTTACCAAAGAGGCATAAATACTGAAAAAAAAATCTGAAATGCTGTTAATGAAAAAGACAATAAAGAAAAAAACCTGGAAAGTCTAACAGAACATATCAAAGAAAGGATCAATATCTAAGTTTGAAGACAAGGTAGAACCAGATAAAGATAAAATTTTAAGGTACCAGTCCAAGACCTATGTGACACTCTGAAAAGAGCAAATCTATGTGTAAACATGGGAAAATCCACTTCTGAGGACATAAAAAGCATTTAAAAATAATTATAACAATAAACCTCTCATACTTAGTGAAAAAGATGCCAACCCACATAAAGGAAGCATTTAGTATACCAACAGAAAAGCCCAGAAAAGAATCTCCCTCACAATTTTATTGCAAACACACTAAGTATACAAAGCAAAAAGTATACTGAAGGCAGCAGGAGAGAAGCACCGTGTGACAACAGAAAATAATGCCAGCATGGAGCACTACTCCCAAAAAAAGCTGTGTGTCATAACGAAAGGAAAAATAAAACTTTCCACGACAAAAATAGACTAAGGGAATTTATGACCACTAAGCCAGCTCTACAGAACATACTTGAAGGAATCCTTCACACTGAGAAGGAAACCAAAACCATCCATGAAACCACAGGAAAGAATAAACCACACTAGATTAATAGTTAAGCAAGACGGGAAGAAGGAGAAAATATTACAAAATCAACAAAATGGCAGGAACCAATACATAACTTTCAATAATAACTCTAAACACTAGTGGTCTCAATTTCCCAATCAAAAGACATAGACTAGAGAACTGGATTAAAAAGCAGAAACCATCTATTTGCTGCCTCCAAAAAACACTCCTCATCACAAAAGAACAAACACTACCTTAGGATGAAAAAATGTAATACAAGCAAATAAACCTAAGAAACAGGTATTGCTGTGTAGTATCAGTAACAAAACAAGGGTGTCCAGTTTCTCCACTCTTATTCAGTGTAGTACTGGAAGTCACAGCTAGAACAAAAAAACCAATTATGCAAATAAAGGGATACAAACAGGAAAATAAGCAAAGGCATTTCTATTTGTAGACGACATGTTTCTACACAAAAAAGACCCTAACGACTCCACCAGAAAACTCTTAGAACTGATAAATTTCTCCAACATGGCAAGATACAAATTTAACACACATTCACACACGCACACGTGTGTACACACACACACACACACACACAAAACCTCAGACAACTGAAAAACTAAGGATGTATGAAAATCCACTACTTTGTAAGCTAATTTTAAAATAGTTTTTTAAAGGGGTTTGAACACAAGTACCCTGCACTGGTAGACAATGCTTTCCCCTAGAAGACATGAGTTATTACATTAAAATTTCAATGCCAGGCACGGGATACCTTCCTATGAATTAGTAATAGTAATAGTAATTAGGAAGTCCCACAGCCCTCTCACCCCAAACAACAAAAGCTACCGTCTATTTATTCTTAGTTGCTCACTAGATGATTCAATTGTTGAAGACACACGCTCTGGTTGTAAGATGGAGAAAAACTTCACAGCAGCATATATGTAGAGTTGCCTCACCACTCTTTAAAATGTTTCCAATGGAGGGTGCTCTCCTGAGAGGTAGTCATTCTGATAATCAAGAGGTTCTCAAAAACAACACTTACCTATGCCTAGACCATGTTTGTTTCTGTGCACGGATATGTATACCACAAACTTCATTATGGACTTTAAAATACTTTTCTATAATCCAAACACACATTAAAAATACAGAGAGAGGTAAAGTTTAAGTATAGCAATTCCTAAGGGTCACTGAATCCTGTACCCGGAGCCAGTCAGAAGGCTAGCCTGGCATTCCCCGTTTGGCTTCTACCCTTTATTTAGAATGTTGTTAAATATAGCACTGCTCTCTGACTTGCTGAAGTACAGTATTTCTATGCAGGGTCATCTCAAGAACTTCCCCTGACTATTCTGCTGCCTCTTTGCCTCTGAGAATCCTTACTGTTCCTTTTTGACTTCACATTTCTTTAGGCTCGTGGGACTGGAGCCTTTCCATACCCTGCACTTTTTGCTCATTACTTTTTGAACTGTTTAGCATAGAGTTGCAGATAGAGTCTTTGTCTGCTATTTCACTCCAGCGCTCTCCACCCAACCTTAATCTTTCTCAACCCCACACCATCTTCCCACATGCATTTGTTTTTTCCTTTTTCATTTGGTTTTACTGAAGGAAAATTCTGTGATCTTATCTAACATTTACCTAGAAAATCTTACATTTACGTTTGGGTTATTTTTTTCTTTCATTTTTGTTTTTGAGATAGGATCTGTGTACCAGGCTGTTCTCAAATTTACTATGCTTGTGAAGATGACCTTGAGTTTCTGATCTGCCTCCTGTTCCAGATGCCAGGATTACATGTGTGCACCACCACAACCAGTTGTGTGAGGTGAAGGGTCTTCCTAGAGCTGAGAGGTACCTTTCCAGCCCATCTGTGTTTACTTTTTATTTTTATTTTATTCGTGGGTGGAGGGTGGCAAAGGGGTGCGGTTCGAGACAGGATTTCTCTGTATAACAGAGCCCTGGCTGTCCTTGGACTCACAGAGAACCTACTGCCTCTGCCTTGCCAGTGCACCACACCAACTGGCTGGTATTCAATTTTTGGCATTTTCCCCCAATAAGTAAATTCAATCATTTCTGCTACTGACACAACTTAAAAAGTAAAGTATAAAAATTCTAAGACAGAATTATAGCTTAGCAGCAGCTGTACTTTTACTTCCGCTATTTCTTCCAGAAGGAAGTAAGTAAAAGACACATGGTTTCCACTCTTGCTTAAGTTCAAGAAACTCAACAGTAACTACAGGGCTGTAAATTAAGCTCGTGTGAAAATATTATATAACATTTCCGAAACCTCCAGGTATTTTTATTCTCCTCATTCCTGAGTACTCAATTTCTAAACAAGAAAACGCAGAGGATTTCCTATACCCTCTTTTCTGACTTCCAGCCTCTACCAGCTCTGTTTGACACCTGGGAACCAACCAGCAAACCTGAGTACCATCGCCTCCTCCTCATCCAACATTCACATGCCTTCCTGGCCTCCCTACCGCAGGACTAGCACACACATTTTCAATTCCAGGAATACTCAGCCTAGTTTCTTATTATTTCACCATTTTCAGCATAAAACAAACAAACAAACAACCCCTGATTTCATGTCTTTAAAATATCTAGTGAGTTCCCAGTGTCTAAAAGAGGAAGAAAAACGTTTGTGTGGCTACAAACATAAGGCTACAAACTGACCATTTACTGTAAAATCAGCACATCCCCCGACCTCCTCAGCTTCTGGCTCAAATGCATACCCTACACACATACACCGCGCACTTTCAGGCTTGCCTTCCAACACTAAGAGTTCATCTAATAGCTTTTTCCTCCCTCTCATGAAGTAATTGACAAATTACTTCAGAGTCTCCCCGGTGCAGATTACCCACTATAGGAAATTAACCTGTGAACACATGATCAATAATGTTCAAGAAACTGTATTATAATAAGAGTAATTTGTGTGAAAATATACGCATGTGTATGTGACAGTTTGATATGTTTATGTTGTGTCTGAGCACACACATGTGGGTATGCATGCCTGTGCATGTATGTAAAGAGGCCAGAGGACACAGGCTGTCCTGCTCTGTCATTCCCTGCGTTACTCCTGGAGAAAGGGTCTCTCACTGGACCCCAGGCTAGGCAGAGGCGAGGAAACCCCAGGGCTGGGTGGAGCTATAGGAGGAAACAGTGCAGCAGTCACACCAGCTTTGGTTGGTTTTCAATGCACTGGGATTTGGACCCGGGGCCCTCACTCTTACCCACCGAGATGGCTGAGATGGTTCAGAGGACAGAGTGCTTGCTGTGGGGTAAGCTGGGCTGGGGCTCATCTTTCCGCATAACTACCACCTGCGCTCATCAGATCTAACTGTTCAGTTACTAGTCAGAGTTCATTTTGCTCATCTTCTCTGTCCTTGTGTGTTTAGGATTCTGCTTTGATTTCTGCCAAGTTTTGTAAGGGAGTAAAGCCAAAAGGCCATGTTTAGTCTGCAATTTTTAATTCCTGAATGTTTGAAATATATAATCTTAAAATTACTCTTAAAACTTAGTCTATTCAATTCAAGAATAGTGAAGCTCTTTTTTTTTTTTTTTCCTTTTTTCTTTGTTTAGCCCCAGAACGGAAAAATGAACCCAGGGCTCAGGGAACTGAACTCCAGCCTTCCTTACTTTCCTGTAACAGGATCCAATAAACCTCAAAGTTGGAATGCACCAGAGTAGGTCTTCCAAATGGCTGGTAATGTAAATACATATTACCACACTCAGCTTCACAATTTCTTTTAAGAACAACATAATAATGAGGTTATGTAGCCAAGACTATACTCTCAATCTCTCTATATATATTCATATTCTACATTCATCTATCTCTCTCTCTCTCTCTCTCTCTCTCTCTCTCTCTCTCTCTCCCTCCCCATCCTTCCCTTCCCATCTCCCTCTCCCTCTCTATCTGTCTTTGCTTTTGTTTGTCTTCTGGTTTTTTGAGACAGTGTTTTTCTGTGTAGCCCTGGATGTCCTGGAACTCACTCTATTGAACAGGCCTTGAACTCACACAGATCTGCCTGCATCTGCCTCTGGAGTGCTGGGATTAAAAGTGTACACAGGCTAGAGAGATGGCTCACTGGGTAAAAGTGCTATCTGCTTTTCCAGAGGTCCTAAGTTCAATTCCCAGCAACCACATAATGGCTCACAACCATCTATACTGGGGTCTGATGGCCTCTTCCAGCTTGCACGTGTACATGAGGTCAGAGCACTTGTACATATAAAATAAATAAAATATATCTTTTTTAAGATAAATAAAATAAATCTGTTTGTAATAGCCGTGACAATAGTTAACTCAACATCCCTTTCTGAAAAATAAATGTATACTACACATAGCCCTCTACATACAGTTAACATTCACATTTAAGTATGTCCACAGGATGGACCTAGAAGTAATAATTCCTTAGTAGCAATAATATCTGTAGCACGCAAATATCTAAATCCATTTCGCATTCCTTAGAGAAATACTTGATTCCAGGCCCGGAACAGCCAGTACAAAGTGATTCAAGAATATCTTGCTGACTCAGAAAATAAGAAAATGTTCAAAGACTCATGGGAACACTGGTACATAAATTATCTATCAATGAGTCCATACTAATACTGAGTGAACAAATGGTTGAGTATCAAAGAGAAATTTTACTTTATTACAAGGTATCAGGTATAGGCAAGTTGTATCTGTAGTTAAAGAGGCTTGCCACCAAGCCTGGTAACTTGAGTTTGATCCCTGGGACTCACACAGTGAAAGAAAAGAATCAACTTCTCTGGGTTGTCCTCTGACCTCCACATGTACAGCACTTTACATTTTTAAGCTATTATGAAATGTTAATAAACATAAATCAGAGAATTAGAAAAAAATACCATTTGACAGGTTTTAAAAATAGTATGTTCATTACAAGAATAACTATTACTAAAATGAGTGGAGTAATAAAGTAATTATACAATCTCAAAATAATTCTAGAAAAGACACTGGTTGTAAAGAATAAAAGTAAAAAGAAAGGCTGTAAAGGTAGGAGAATGACATGCTGGAGGGGTGTCCAGTGAGAAGAGGAGAGAACTACCGGAGGTGGGTTTGACCAAGATACATGTATGAAACTGAAAGAATAAATAAAGGACAATAAAAAAAAAAAAAAACCCAAGAAGAAGAACAACAACAAGAACTAGTACTGGCTGTGGGAGACACACACCTGGAGTCTCTGTACTCTGCAGGCTAAGCTGGGGAATTTCCAGTTAGAGCACAGCTTGGGTTACTTAGTCAATCAGGCCACCGTGGGTACATAGTAGTAAGACCCTGTCTCCAAAAAATAACATAAAATACATAGTCAAACAAATATAAATAAATAAAAGTGACACTATACTGGAGAAGCCTGGAGAATTTCCTTAGCTAAATCAAAATTATCATTACAGCATTTGATTCCTCATATACTAAGAAAACAGTATCACGTCCGAGGTATTCCTGCCACAAGTAAGAAACCTGATTATAAACATGAAGAAAAATCAGCCAAACTAATATAAAAATTATTCTACAAAATCATTGGACTCAGTGTTTTAAAAATGTCAGTCATGAGACACAAACACAAGCCCAAGAGCCCACTCTGCTGTTTAAAGAAGACAGAGACAACTAAATGTGACATGATCCTGGACCTTCTTCTGCTCCACAGCACAGACTATGCTAATTAGTGAAATGTGAACATTTGCACATTAAATAACAGTAGTATAAAAATGTTAGTTTACAGATTTCGATCAACTTACGCATGTCATCTCTATAGAAGATCTTGGATGTCAGACTAACTAGAAAGACACACTTAGAATGCTCTAAAATAGTATGCACAGTACATAAATCAAGACCATAACTATATTAACATGCTAAAGTAATATAGAAAGATGCAAAATAGGATACCAAAAAATCAAAATGAGGGAAGAAATAAAATAAAAATGGTTTTCATATTAGTGTACTTTCTTGTTCTTTAGTTCATTTCTATTCTTTATGACCGTGCTAAGGTGCTATCATTTTAAAAACAGCTGGTTCTAATACAAAAATTGTTTTTATAAGCCTCAGCAAACACCAAAAAAAAAAAATTTTTAGCAGAAAAAAAAACAAAATAAGCAAGAACTCAAAACACTGTAGTAGGCTAAATCTCACAGCCATAAAGAAAGACAGGAAGACAGGAAGAGAAGCAAAGAAGGTGCTATAATAAAACTAGAAAAATCAGAGTGGTCTGGCTTTACCTATTAATTATGGGTGAAAATGGATTGAATCCTCCATGCATAAATACACAGAGTAACTAAATGATTAAAAAAAAAAAAAAGACCCAACTATATGCCTCCTCAAGGACCTCACCTCGCCTGCAAAGGGACAGACACTAAAGTGAAAGGCTGTAATAAGAGAGTCCATGCAAATGGAATCCTTAAAAAGTAGTAGAAGCCAGATGGGTTTTTTTATCCTGCTGAAATAGGTTTAAATGACTAGTAAAGGGAAGCTAAAGAGAGTAATGACAGAAGGGTCAATTCAGCAAGAAGCAACTCTGGTTCTAAGTATATAAAGCAAACAGCGATTGAATAGTAACTGACTGAAAGGGAGAAACAGACTTCAAAACAACAGGACCATAACAAGTGCTCACCAGCGGACAGGTAACATAGACAGAAGGTCAGTAAGGAAATAGCAAACTTAAATTAAGAACTAGACCCATGCATCTAAGAAACACCTGCCATCCAACAGCTGCCCATCCATATTCTCATTAGCAAATCAATATTCTCCGTAACAAATCAAATGTAGACCATAAAAGCCATTACATCAATTTTTTGAAAATTGGAATCAAAGGTAGCAAGACAGCTCAGAGTTAAGGCACTTGTGGCCAAGCATGAGAATTTGAGTTCAAACCCAGGAACCCATATACAGAGAACTGACTCTTGCAAGTTTTCTGACTGCATGTGCTCAACATGCCTGTATGCACATGCACACACACATAGAAACACACACAATTTTTAAGAAAGATATGAGTAAATGAGGATGTCATTGAAGAAGAAGGAAAATATATGTATCTGTCTATGTATAGACAGCACTTAGACAGAAAGTGAAATAGGGTCAAAGAAATGTACTAAGCTGAAATTAGAGTTCAGTGGTAGAGTAACCCAGCAGACACCATGCCCTGGGTTTAAAACACAGCACCTCAGGGAGCAAATTGTACTGTGGCTGGAGAGTGGCTTGGCAGGTAATAACATGTACCACATTTGCTGAGGACCAAGTTCAACTCTCAGCTTCCACATACAGCAGCTCACCATCATCTGTAACTCTAGCTCCAGAGGAACCTGTCCACACAGAGATATAGCAGATTAAAATAAAATCCTTTAAAAATCATATGAGAAGCCAGGTGGTGGTGATGGTGGCAGCACATACCTTTAATCCTAGTATTCATGAGGCAGAGGCAGGTGGAGCTCAAGTTCAAGGCCAGCATGATCTACAGAGTGAGTTCCAGGACAGCCAAAGCTACTCAGACAAACCCTCTCTCAAAAACAAACAAAAAGGGTACTGAATCTCTCCAAAGGAAGCTGATTCTTTAACTGTGTACTGTTTGTTTTTTCGTTTTGCAAGACAGGGTTTCTCTGTGATAACAACTCTGGCTGTCCTGGAGCTTGCTCTATAGACCAGGCTGGCCTTGAACTCATAGGCGATCTGCCTGACTCTGCCTCTGCCTCCTGGGTGCTGGAATTAAAGGCACGCAACAAACACATACACATACACACACACACACACACACCTCTCTCTGGCCAATATCAAGTTTTTTTCAAATGGGGTTTTTCTGTGTAACAGCCTTGGTTGTCCTGGTACTCAGAGATCTGCCTGCCTCTACCTACCAAGTGCCGGAATTAAAGGCAGGGGAGTGACACCACCCCCAGTGAACATATCCACTTTGAAAGAGAACTAGAGTGTGACGTTACATAACATGAAACATTTTTTTACTGAAACACTATACGTTATACACTAGCCAATATAAATAACCAGTGACAACGACAATAGCCAATCCATAAGGCAAAAAAGAACAAGTAAAACAAACAGCAAGATATTAGATTTAGGTCAAGTGTGGTGGCACATGCGTTTAGTCCCAGAGTTCTGGAAGCAAAGGCAAGAGCATCTCTGTGAGTTTCAGGTCAGCCAGGGCTACACAGTGAGACCCTGTCTCAATTAAAACAAAAACAACAAAAGGATGATAGACTTAAAACCAGTGATATTAACAATCACATTAAATGTAAATGGCCCAAATTAATTAGGAGATAATAAAGTGGATTTTAAAATGTAAGCCTGCCAGGCAAGGTTGCAGATGCACAAGGTTGTAATCCCAGCATTTGGGGAGGCAGAGACAGGCAGATTTCTGTGTATTTGAGGCTAGCCTAGCCCACAAAGTGAGGCCAGGACAGCCAAGGCTACACAGAGAAACCGTATCTCAGAAAAAAATTAAATAAATAAATAAATAAATATGTGCAAGCCATAGTTAAATGCTAATATCTGGAACTTTCTTAAACACATAGGTCTCTGGTGTGCTGGTGGGCTCAAAAGAAGCTGTGTCTCAAAAAAAAAAAAAAAAGGAGGTGGAAAGTTACTGAGAAAAACACCTGACAATGACCTCCACACACGTATACACAAAACACATACACATGTACCTATACATATATATATACGAATTAATTAAGTAAATCCTAAAAGTATAAACAATATACTATGCTAACAGTAATCAAAAGAAGCTCAAAGATAGATTAGATTTCAGAGCAAAGTATATCATCAGAAATAAGGAGGCAATTTTATTATATCTAATGAAGGACTCCAATTCACTGAGAGATCATAAAATCCCAAATATGAATGCATGCAGTAGCAGAACTTCTAAATGTATTAAGCAAAAACTGAATGAACTACTAGAAAATGCTATCAGTCCAGTGAGTAAAAGAATAAGCAGAGAGAAAAAAAAATCAAAGATATTAGAGGAAAAGAACAAGCAGAGAGAAAAAAAATCAAAGGAATTAAAGAGTTAATGCCATCAACCAACTTAACTTCACTGGCATTTACACAACACTCCACCCAGGATTCTGTCAAGAACATGTGAATCATTTAAGACAGAACCATGCCACTATGGTGGCGCACACTTTTTATCTCAGCGCTTGGGAAGAAGGTCAGGAGGGATACCACAAGTTCCTGACCAATCAGAGCTACAAAATGAGGTCATCTCAAAAAAAAAAAAAAAAAAAAAAACAAAATTAACCTACTTAAGTAGACAAACAGACCATACTGACGGCAATAAAAATAAGTCTTACTAAATTTAAAACGGGGCCAGCAAGATGATGAATCCACCAGAAACATGCTTGCCACCAAGCCTGACAACCCGAGTTTGATCCCAGGAAGTCATATGGTAGAAGGAGAAAACCAACCTACAAGTTGTCCTCTGACTTGAACACATAAGTCATAGCATGTGCTCAGTGCCCGTGTGACCATGCGGGCAGCCCACATGCATGCACATGCAAGCACAAACACAGACAACACACACAAAATAAACGAATATTAAAATGTTTAATAAAAAAGAAAACAAAGACATAAGTAACAAAATCTGTGGAGTCAAATCATCAAAACAGTATTTAGAGGGGCTAATGAAATGACAATTCTTAAAAAATGAAATAAATGGTCAATAAACATGAAGAAAGGCTCTATTTCACTAGCCACAAATCAACATTACAAATGCAAATCAAAACCACACTGACAGTCTACCCTGTTCCAATCTGAATGTCAGACAAGAAAACAAGTAACAACAAATGCTGGAAAGGCTGCAGACAAAAGGGACCCCCTGTCCAAGGCAGTGGGAATGTAAACTACTCTAGCCACTGTGAAGGTCAGGGCAGAGGCTTCATGAAAAAAATCAACAACAGATTTTCTAAGAGAGTCAGCTGTATCCCTCTCCTGGGTGTACTCCACAACAGGGCTCCAAGTCAATACGTCACACAGATCCTCGCACACCAACGTTTACTGCAGCGTCACTCACAACAGCTAATGGAGTCACCTTCGGTGTCCAGTAAAACGGATTCTACTAGAAAATGTGGCACATGTACATCACAGAACAAAGCTATGTCATCAGCTGGACACAGTCACACTAACACGTTAAGCCAACCAGAAAAACAAATGTTTTTTTTTTTTCTTATTGTGAGGTCAAGATCACACACACACACACCATGAAAGTAGAACTACTAGGGAGACAAAGGTACTAGCAGGAGGAGGGAGGGTAGCAGGAGGAGGAAGGGGAGAGAACAGGAAGATAGCAGAGCATGAGGTGAAAATATGCCCAGTATACAACATATACACACACGAATGTTCTAAAAGTAATTTTTATTTATTTTATTTTAGTTTTTAGTTTTTCATGTCAGGGTTTCTCTGTGTAATAGCCCTGGCCTCTCCCTCTTGAGTGCTGGGATTAAAGGTGTGTGACACCACACCCAATTTATAAAAGTAAATTTGCAAAAGCACCATTTAAGAGAGAATTTTATAGAACTAAACTTTTCTTTTTCAGGAGAATAAAGATTTCAAATGAGCGAAGTTTCCCCCTCAGGTAAATAAGCTGCTGATGGGAAACAATAACAACCCATAAATAATCAACAAGAAAATCAAAGGCTGGTCACTGACATTGTCAATAAAACAGATGAACCCTTGGCCAGATCTCACTGGGGGTTGGGGTGGGGAAGAAAAGGTCCCAGACTCAGGAATAAGAACAGGAACACCATGCCTGGCATGGGGCGCACACCCTTAACCCAGCACTCAGAAGGCAGAGGTAGGCGGATCTCTGTGAGTTCAAGGCTAGCCTGGCTACAAAGTGACACAGCAGGACAGCGGGCTAAACAGAGAAACCCAGGGAAGGGGGCAGGAGCATGACTCCATAATTTTGGTTTTGGGTTTTTTGTTTGTTTGTTTGTTTTTTGAGACAATCTTTCACTATGTAGTCCTGGCTGGCCTGAAACTCACTACATAAATGAAGCTGGCCATGAACTCACAGAAATAAGATATCAATGCTCAGTGAAGAAGAAATAAATATAATCAGCCTTTTGTCTACTAAAAAAAAAAAAATTTAACTTGTAGTTATAATTCTCTCTTGAAAGAAACCACCAGACCCAGATACATAATCACTCAAAATTGTTGAAACTTAAAGTACATGGAGAGATCCAGTATTTCTGTAACTTGTGAACACACATTTATATCATGTAATTATGACATAATAATGTTAGTAGTTTAAAAACAATGATGTGGAAGGCGATATTTGAAAAATTGATTACTATGAGGCTACATGAAAGATAAAGAAATGAACAAATGAACATGGAAGATGATGCAGGACTGAACCAAGTCAAGCAAGGGGGTTGGTTTGGCTCTTTTTTTCTCAATTGTGGGGACGGGGACAAGGCATGGTTGAAAGATAATCATTAGAGAGCATGACCAAATGTAGTTAATAATTAGACATGGAAGACATGGGAAGAAAAGTAAAGATACTCCACAATTCCTGGCTGGCACAACGAAAGAACCAGCAGGACAGGGAATACAAGAGGAAGACAGATTTGGAAAACAAGATAAATTTACCACAAATTTTACATCTGTATGTTCAGCACCCTAAAGAGTAGGCAAAGGATGTATGGCATAAACAGGAAATGCATACAGTTTAATTAGCCTTCTCTATTACCGGGATTCTTTGCAATTCAAGCCTTCTACAACTATATTACTAATGGCTTGCCACCAAGATTTGGAAGTAATGAATCTGTGTCCTATTCCCCAAGAAGAATCAGCATCCTGTATTGTGAACACGGTCCAAAGCCCATGGCTAGGTAGGTAACAGGCCCTAGGGGGTTCTGCTAAACGTTTATGTTGTCAAACTGCCTTCTAAATATTTTGTTTGTACACACAGAATAGTCCTCACTCTACTCTTCAACTGAGGGCATGAAGCTTCTCTCTGTGGTGGTCAGCACTTAAAGTTCTGGCCAAAGTATAGAGGAAAGTGACTGTTCAGTGTCCAGCCCTTAAGGGGACACCTATCTCAAACTCCGGAAATGTGGTACAAGAGGGGTCAGAAAACCTAAGTGTCAAGGATTGAGAAGAGCTCTGTCTTCTGGACACGGCATCACTATTACACTCACCTATTACACTCACAAACTCACCACAGCTCTGGTTACTGCATAGTATCAAGCGAACAATATGGGTCAACATTCCAGCAGGCACCACTAACTAGACTGGGCGGGCTAACAACAACAATGGGATATGATGGGGCACACAGCACAGGGGTGCTTGGAAGGAGGCAGTTGGGGTCGTACCAAGTTGTTAAAGAATAGAGTATCCTATCAAAAAAGATAAGAGTGGGGCTGGAGGGATGGCTCAGCACTGGCTGCTCTGCTAGATGCCCTAAGTTCAATTCCCAGCAACCACATGGTGGCTCACAACCATCACTTCCCTCTTCTGGTGTATAGGTGTACAGACAGGCAGAACACTGTATACATAATACATAAATCTTAAAAAAAAAAAAAAAGATAAGCGCTGCTGTGCTCTGAATAAGAACTTTCCCCATAGCTTTGTGTTTGGAACCCAGCTGACGGACGGTTTGGAAAGATTAGGAAGTATGGCTTCGCTGGAGGGGATGTCACTGGGGATGGGTTTGAGCTTTCAATAGCCCACGCCATTCCCAGGTAATTCTCTCTCTGCCTGGAACTGGAGGATGAGACGTAAGCTCTCAGGCCCAGCTTCAGCACCGTGCCTGCCTGCCTCCATGCTTCACACCAGGATGATCATGGACTAATCCTCTTGAAACTGTAGGGCCCCAATAAACGGTAGTTTACCCTGACTATGGGAACTTTTGGAAATGGACCAAGCACATTGTGCATTTTGATATGGCTAAAAGAGCATGGGAGCCAGGGAGTGGAATGTGGCGTTTTGAACGAGAATGGCCCCTGTAGGCTCATATGTTAAAATGCCCGGTCCCACGTCTGCGGTTTCAAAAGCCCAGACCATTTCCAGTCTCGTGTGCTCTTTCCCTCACTTTCCCTCCCTCCCCCATCCCCCACCCTCTGCCTCATGAGTAGCTCTCAACTACTGCTCCAGCTGCTGCCGCCCGTGCTCCCTGCCATGCTTGTCATGTACTGGCTCTCTGTAATTGTAAGCCCCAATAATCTCTTCCGTAAGTTGCCCTGGTCATGGTCCTTCATCACAGCAGTGGAAAAGTAACTAAGACAGCTCAGTGGGCAAAGCACTTGCCACACAAGCCTGACTTTCTAAGTTTGAGCCCTGGAACCCACGTAGGAGAGAACCAACTGCATGAAGTTGCCCTCTGGCCTGCACACACACTGTGACACAACCACACTCACATATCACATGCAGACATAGTAATGACATTTTAAAATTTTTAAATGAAATCATGAATGATTTGTCTCTAGTAAAGATTTTAAGAATAAGGGTCTAGGACATGGCTCAACTGGCACTTTTCCTGAAAGCATGGGGACTTGAGATCCCTCCCTGAAAGCCCAAGTAATGAAGCTCAGTGCGGTACACCTGTAATCCCCGCAGATCACTTGGGTGGTAAAGACGGGGGGCGGGGGCGGGGGGAACCAGCCAGGATAGCCAGAGCAGTAAGCCCCAAGGGCAGTGAAGATGGCGTGATTGAGGAAAACACCAATGCCAGCTTCAGGCCTAACTACACACAAGAACATGTGCATGTGCGCACACGTCCCACCACAAATGCGTGGAAACATACGGAATGGAAGTTTTGGTTTCCTTACAAACTCAGTTATGCTACATAAACATGCTTTTGTCTTAATCCCAGGTGTGGGATAGGGAGCTGCTTTAGACTGTCCCCAGCAGTGGGCTATTGCCTCCTGCAGGCTCTGAGGAGGGCGTGATCTTTGCCAGGGGCAGACAGTTTAATTCTGAGGACTCTGCACTGGGAATAAATGCCAGGGCCAGGAAAGAGATTGGGGAGCACTCCCCCAGGCTGCTCCTGGTTGCTGTTGTTGCAGTTTGAGGAGAAGAAGCTGGAAATATCCTGAAACAAAGACTGGGCTTCCCAAGGAACCCAAGGACCCTAACCAGCATGAAGCCGCTGAAGAGAATTAACCCCCTCTCCCCAGTAACCTCCCCCTCCTACCTGATGTTGGGAGATCAGAAGGGACTGGGTGGAGCATGGAGGTTCAGATGTAAGAAACCTGAATAAATAGATGAAAAAGTACACACCAACAGACACATCACACACAAACGGAAAAAATATTTTAGGAATAAGATGGAGATTTAAGGGAAAACAAATCCCTTTATCTATACCCTTTATTCACATTGCTGGGACTCAATTTCAGAGATTTTATGTTTTTGACATTAAGAATAGGAAAAATCCTATCAATTCTATACTAAAATGAGTCTGAACTCATTCTGTGTCCAGGGAAACAACTGAAAATATGAAATTTGCTCTCTATGTACGGACTGCGCCTGCAGTAGGGCTTTACTGACCTCTGCCCGTGAATGACTTAGAGCGCTGCTTCTTGAGTTGTTTCCCTGTCTGCCATGTTTTGATTTTTGTTACCTTTATCTGGGGCTTTCTATTTGCTTTTTGTTTTTACTTTGTTTCGTTTAGTTTTTGAGTCAGGATCGCCTCACTATGTAGCCCTGGCTGGCCCGGAACTCACTCCATAAACCAAGCTGGCCCCAAGCTCACGGAGATCTGCCAGCTTCTGTCTCCCGAGTGCTGGGATTAGAACTGTGTGCCACCGCATCCAGATGTTTCTTAGAGTTCAATATGGTAAAAAAAAAAAAAAAAAAAAAAAAAGCCAGCAATCAGCTACTGAGTAAGTCCTATACGCCAGCACTGTGTCAGGGCATCTAACACCTCACCTAAAATTTTTAGAGTTAAACAAGACAGGCATCTCTATTTTATGACTATACCAAACTTCAAAGAGGTTCAGTGGCCCAAAGTTGTCAAATCGGTGAATGGCAGAATTCACACCTAAAATTTAAGTCTGTGGAAGACTGAAAGTCTCGTGTGCATAACTTTCAAATATCTTCCATAAATTTCTGCTATCCTATTGTTTCAGATCCTATATTTAATGTTTTATTAATATTTTACTTGAGGTTTTATTAAGAGTTATCAACTCTTCAAATTTTCTGCAAATAAACTCCTAACAGTCCTTCTACTGTTTCTACGTCCAGAAAGCTGCATTCTTTTACTTCCTCTCATTAAATGTCAAATTTAATCATGTTATGATTATTATCAGGTAGCTCTCCAGCCACAGCCATTTCCTGCCCCAGTTCATGTTCACTACTCAGAAGTCAATCCAGCGTATTTACTTTCTTGTCAAGTGCTCATAAAAACTACCTGCTCTAGGAAGTAGTCAGCATTTTCATTTGCAAACTAAGCCCTATAATTTTTTTCTAGCCATTTGTATGGCACTAACAACCTGAACTGAAAATGCAGCTGTCCTAAATGTCATATTTTCATCTTAGTCATAGACCTCTGGTGACCAAGTGATGATTCAGTTTTATAAACCCAATGTATTTATAGTTCCATGCTACCCAGAGAAATAAAAGCATGGGACCTTTCTCTCAGTTTCAAGCGCAGTCACAATTTAAAACCTATATCAAGCTAGTTTTAGAAGAGTAGGCTGGCTGTGCTGGCACACACATTTAATCCCAGGAAAAGGAAGCAGAATCTGAGTTCAAAGCCAGTGGTCTATATAGAGAGTTCCAACCAGCCAAGGCTACATAATGAGAACCACTTAGAAAAAAAAAAAAAAGAAAAAGAAAAAAAGATAGAAAACCAATAAAGGAGTTTCTAACTAGGTAAAGAGATTAGGGACAACAAAAGCCACTTTAAGATTCCTATATAAAGATTGCCAAAATACAGTCCATAAAGTAAGTGCAAACACCTCTAGCAGGGTTTTGTTGGTCATCATTTATAGCTTAGAATGGAAAATCTCCATGAAAGGATGGAATGCCTGACTAACCAGACATGTTTAAAAATACCCTGAATAGGCACTTGGAAAATAAGTGCTGAAGGCTAAATGTTAGGTAACACTGTAACAACAGACAGACTGTATGTGGTATATTTGAATGTTTGGCCCCCTAGTGAGACACTGTTTCAGAAAAATTAGGGGGTGTGGCCTTGTTGGAGGAGTTGTGTCACTGGAGGGGTGAAAGCCCATTCATTTCCATTTTCTCTGTCTCTGTCCCTCTCTTCCTGCTTCACACTCAAGACGGAAGTTCTCAGCTACTATTTCATGGCCCTGCCTGGCTGCCTGATGCCAGGCTCCCCACCCACTGATGGTCATAGACTCTTAACCTACAGAACCATGAGCCCCAAATTAAGTGCTTTCTTTTATACGTTGCTTTGTTCATAGTGTTTTATCACAGCAACAAAAAAGTAACTACGATGGTTTAGTATCTAAGTTTGCAATTTCCAACCTTCAAAAGTATATATAAGCACACTGACCGGATACATCCCATGCAAATCAGCATTTATTGTTGGTATTCACAAGCAATTATACATAAAGCTACAATTCCCATTCTCTCCATCCACACTCCTGTTCTAAGATTGCATTCTCCTGTATGCAATATTTATGGAAACTACTTTTAAGCCACCAACGCTCTGAGGCAGCTCCTCCCTGGACCTCATTCTCTGAAAAAAATAAAATAAAAAGTATGTGCTCTTCTTTGTTCAGCGCTTATCATATGTTGATGCTTATGTGTTTTATTTAGTATCCACTTAGTTTCATCTATCCACTTAGAAGTCCTATCTTCTCTGCTAAACAAATAAAAAAACCGATGCTGGCATCACCTTCACAGTAGAAAAGAACAGGTATTCAACCTCCGCTGACAATAGTTTGTTTTTATGTGCACTGGTGTTTTGCCGGCATGCATGTCTGTGTGAGGGTGTCAGATCTAGACAGGTGTGAGGGGCCATCTGAGCACTGGGAATTGAATCTGGGGCCTCTGGAAGAGCAGCTAGTGCTCTTAACCCCTGAGCCATCTGCCTCTCCAGCTCCTTTGGGTTGCTTTTTATGGTTGCTGAGAAAAAGTCTCGCCATGTGTAAAACTTGGCTGTCCTACAAGTCAGATACACCACCACCCCCACCCCCCACCCACCTCTCCTCTCAAATGCTAGACAGAATTAAAGGTGTGCCCTACCACACCTGGTTCTGGGGTCCATTCTTTCAACTCTTCATCAAGTCAGCCAGATTCCACATATTCTGCCACAATGTTATAAGGTACTGTCCTCTGTTTAAATCTCTCTCCTCTTAAAGGGCTGACTGCTAAGAACAGTGAAAGTGACGGACTCCATCCCTATGTTTTCAGCTACACTCAACACTGCCTATTACACAGTGACCTGCAAGTGTTACAACAATGAGAACTTGGAATCGGCTTATCATTTCGCAACACTGCTCTCTATTATTCGCCTCTTTCCACCAAGTCTAAGCCGGCTGCACTGCAGTGGCAAAGCAGAACGCCTGGAAATGTAGTCCTTGTAATCAAATTGGTTATAAGTGAATCCACCAACTGTCTGCCACTGAAATCTTGAACCGTTGGTTAACTAAATCTTAGTTGTCAACTAGAAAATAATAATTACTCACTGGATTAAATGAGATAATACAAAAACAGTCCAACTAATTTCTGATCATCATTTTTTTCAACATATTAACATATTTTCTCAGTGAAGCCATATGCATTACAAATGCATATTATACATACAATTATAGGTAAAATGGACTGGCCAAAAAAGTTCCCACTTAAAACTTGTTCAGGGTCATCTTTGTTTTTAGGATCAACTTGTTCCGTGCCAACTTGGCCTTTAAAATATTTACTGAGTGCCCACACTGTTGACTGCCCTTGAAATGAATACATTTTCATGCTCTACTACAGTATCGGGTAAGAAAAAAATCAGAAGCCTCCCCACCTAACAGCTACACTGGCACTGTCTAACGCGTTCAATAGCGTCCCTGTGCCAGAGGCAGGCTATTTCCAAACTTCCGAAGGGGGAAAAATAAAAATAAAAAAATTCCTGGAACCACCTTGTCGTTTTCTGGTCCCAGACACGGCTCCATCTACCCAGACCTCGAGATTTCTTTCCTATGGCGTCTTGAGTCTGAGCCATAACTCACAGGAATGCCCGTTCCTTTCTCTTTTAATCTATAGCCTGCACACCCAGCTCAAGTTAAGACTTGAGCTAAAGTGCATGTAGAGGTCCAGTTTTGGAAAAAGGATTTACAAAAGCACCCAGCAAAGTCAAACCTAAGTTTATAATCAAACACCCAGAGGAAAAAAACGGCAAGAAACGCTTAGAAAGGTTTGATGAAAGCAATAAAAAAAAAAAATTACACACATAAAGTAACAACAAAGTAAGCAACATCTGCCTCCGACAAAACCACTGCATACCTGGTTTCATCAGTACCCAAGCATGTCAAGCCCTCACGGCGATCAATACATTGTTCCATATTGTACTCTCCCGGTCGCACACGCTCCCGCAGTGTGTGCCCCCCCCCCCCGCCGGTCATGTCAGGATAAAAATAAAACGGATAACAAAATCAGCCCTGAACTTTCGCACGGCGGCAGGGGGTTAGAAAGCACAATCGCCGAACAATACCGGAACGCTGGCTGTCAACACGAGGCAGCAACAAGGTGAAGAAGCATGCCCAAGGAGCGCGGCATTGTTTGCAGACCTGCCACAGCCCGCCAGGCCCGCGCGCCCAGGACTCGGGCAGCCGCCCCTCCGCGGGCGCCGTAGGATCGGCCGAGCCCGGGGCGCCGGGGCTGCGGGCGCCGCGCCACCGACCGCTAGCGGACCCCGCGCGGGCCCGGCCCGGGCCACCCGCCACCCCCGCGCGCCCTCCGCGGAGCGCGCGACCCCACGCCCGCGGAGCGCACAGCCCTGCGGCGGGAGGCCGGGCGCCGACGCCGCGCCGAGCGCCGGGCCGCAGCCGCCGCGCCCCGGCGACGGAGGGGGCCGCGGCCGAGCGGGGCCCGCGGGTGCCCGTGCCGAGGGGCGCCGCGGCGACCCCGCAGCCCGCGCCCCCACCCCGCCCGCCGCTCCGCCCGCCCGGTCTCCGCGCAGCCCCGGGACCGTGTCAGGGCGCGGCGACCTCCGCACGGCCCGCCGAGCGTGGAGCCGCGGCGCTTACCGTAGCCGCGCCGCTCGGAAGCGGCCAGGGGACGCGCAGACACTCGAAGGGGTAGCGCCGCCGCCGGAGCCCGAAGAGCTACAGCCCCGCCGCCGGCGGCGCGCTGCCTCCACCCTCGCGCCGCCGGCACCGCGCTCCGCCTCCCGGCCCGCCCCGCCCCTCGCTCCGCCTCCGCTCTGCACGGAGTCTGCGCCGCGGCCGGCAAGGCTCGGAGGCGGGGCGAGCGGGGCGAGAGGGGCGGGGTCGACGCCGGCGAGAGACGAAAACTGACTTGTCTGCCGACCTATAGGACTAAGGGGCGGGCCCCGTGGGCGTGTTTATTGCCACTCTCTTGTCGAACCAGAAAGGAGGACGGTCGGTTACTGGCGGCCAGATGGACCAATGACCAAGGAGAAGGGGGCCTATGACCGCCAATCGGCGTCCGCTTCGCTCTCCCGGATAGGCCGAGGAAGGCGGGAACAGCCCCGGATGTAGGCGGAGCCCTGAGGTGCGGAGGACCTCCGCTGCGACGGTTTGGAGAGGCGGAACTGATTCTTCTCCTTAGTTATCATGTGAGGAACTAAGAATTTAATGGGGGGAAAAGCGTGGGAGAGGGCTAGGATCCAAACTGGCGCATTTCCCGACCTCCGCCGCCGTCTCGGCTCTCCCGCCGGCCGCGGTACCAGGTGAGTCCGGAGCTCGGCCCTTGCACTCCCGGTGCCGCGGGCAGCCGGGTGCCTGGGTGACCCTCACTCCATCACGCTGCGGCCCCGCGAGGGCGCATCTTGCGAAACCCGCGTTAAGGTCCGCCGTGGGTGCGGAAGGTCAGGAGAGCGCGGCGAGGGCTCCGTGGGCCTTTGCCCACGAAGGTAGTCTAGCAGCATCCTGACGTTCCGGGGCACAGGAGCCCTCGAGGCAGCCAGGGCAGGCATCGAGGCCACTTAAGTTTAGACGAAATTGCGAGCTCGTTAAGCAGAGCTGTCTCTGGGTAAGGAGAGTTCCTTTACGAGAGTGTTGACGGTAGCAGAAGAAGAGAAACGGAATGGCCCGGGAAGGACCTTGGACGAGTTTGTCACCCAGGCCGCTAGATGCTGACGGTAGGAGAGGCCTGCAGATTTCCAGGTGGGAAGCAACCCTGACGGTTTCAACAAAGGATCCGGAACCGTACTGACCAAAAAAAAAAAAAAAAAAAAAACTACGTTCCGTGTACGAGAAATAGCCACCTAGAGTGGGAAATGTCTGTTGAGCAAATCTTATCCTTAGAGAGAAAGTGGTGGAAAAAAAAAAAAGCCAAAATTCTGTTAAAGCAATGAAGATGTTTTTGTAAAATTGGAATCTCACATCACCACTGTAGTTAAGTGTATGCAATCATTTAAACGTCAGTTAACTATCAGTGAGGTCGTCTTCTCCCTTGTTGAAAATATTTCCCTACAATTGAGTTTTGTTGCCACCCACAATTAGAAACGTGTAACCACAATAAGCTTAGGTCGTAAGCATTCTTTCACCTCTTGTCCTAAAATGTCTGTGGTCGTTGCAGACAATGCAGTGGTACTTGGTACTTTGTCACCGAAGGAAGAAAATAAAAGTGAAGTTTGTATTATCCTGTAGCATATAGGAAAGTTATGTTATAAGGGACTAAATGTTCACAAAACTTAGTAAAGTTTCTTTAAGTTGACCAAATCAGAGGTTGGAACTGAGCAAACAATTCACAGGATTAAAAACATAGTTAATTATGCACACTTCTCTACCTCTGTTTCCAAATTTAAACTCATTCCACTATATAAGGCTTCCAGCAAGGAAGGACCTGTAAAGAAAATTGCCTTCCGGGACTTAGCCCGATGAGAGCAGTTCTAATAATCATATATCCCCACCACACCCCCACCGGCCTGCCCACCTGCCTGCCTGTAGTCTTAGCAGAGTGGGTCAGCTAGCTTTTTTTAGTTCAAGGCCAGTCTGGTCTATATAGGCAAAGTTCTAGGCAAGCCGGAGCTACGTAGTGAGACTCTGTCTCCAAAGGAAAGAAAGCCTTCCTAAAAGCCAAAATCCTGCAATCCAAAGATTTGCAAACTAAACAAAATGCAAATAGATAGTCTAAGAAGAAAGGCCCTAGGACATCCAACTCTAACTACTGAACTCCAACAAAGTGTACTTTTTCCAAGATGGCCATCCTAGAGATGTGCAGAGTATATCAAGTACAGTTGAGCACACTGGCCTAGGGCAGTTGGTCTCTCTGTCCAGGTCTTCAGCTTTTCCTGTTTCTTCTTGCATCCCTTATCTTTTGTCTACCTCTACAGTTTCTGATCTTTCCCTTCCCCACTAGTGTGTGCTCATCTTCAATCTGTTGTTTGCCTGTGGCTTACTTTCCCCTGGGCTTTATCTTGGAGTCTACTTTCCTAAATATTTGTTCTTGGGATGGTAAGACGGTTCAGCAGGCAAATGCACTTTCACCAAGGCCGATGTACCTGAGTTCAGGACCTATATAGTGGATGGAGAGAACTAAATGTTCTACTTATTCCTCTCATAATCTTTTTTTTTTTTTAATAATTATGACCACTTTACTTGATTTTTTGGGTTTTTTTTTTTTTTTCCTCTTATAATCTTATTCCTATATTTCACTTTCACATGGCTCAAAGGACTAAAATGTTACTCGGCTATTTCCATTTCCTTACCTTCTTTTAACTACTTACTCAGCTGTGTGTTTCTGATTTCTGTTCGGCTTCTGATTTCTCAGGATAGCTAATGGTCAGAAGTATATCTTAGTTTCAATTAAAAAAAATCTTGGGGACTGGAGAGATGGCTCAGAAGTTAGGGAGCACTGGCTGCTCTTCCTAGAGGTCCTAAGTTCAATTCCCAGCAACCACATGGTGGCTCACAACCATCTCTTGATCTGGTGCCGTCTTCTGGTGTTTGGGTTTGCAGAACATTGTGAACATAATAAATAAATAAATCTTTAAAAAAAATCTTGAATTGTAAATCCATATGTGAAGATTAGATATAATACATATTTATACCTTAAGCTAAGATGTAAGTTAATGTGTTCTCAATTGAAAGGGGAAGTTTTTAAGAATTATCTTGCTGATGTTAGCATTGAAAAAAATTTGAGAAATTGAAAATATTCTGACAGGGGGTAAAGATAACCTAGAGTAACAGGCAAAAGTGAGGATCAGGTAAAGGAGAGGAGGCTCAGTGCTTTAAAAAGCTTGCTGTTCTTTCAGAGGACCTGAGTTCAGTTCTCACTACCTGTAATTCTAGCAGCAAGGACAGCAGGCAGGGATGCCAGATCATGTTCACATTCAGAATCTTAGCATTTGACATTTTCCTCTGGGCTCCATGGACAGTTGTACATATGGCACATACATGCAGGCATACATACGCATAAAAATAAAAAATGAATCTATTTTAAAATAGACGAGAAAACAATGATACAAATGTTACCTGCTAGTCATAGGATAATTAAACAGTAAGTGATGACAAAATGCTTAGTTTTTTAAGTGGTGTGCTTTAGCAAGAAAATACTTAAAAGAAACAAGGATTATATGAATGTGTAATTACCAATTGTTTCTCTGTTATTTAGCCCAGGAACACCTTTGCAGTCCTGATGTTCTAAGTTTATATTAGCCACTCCATCTTTACAAACCTCATGATGCTCCAGGCCTTGGCGGCTCACGCCTTTCCTTTAAGCCTATCATTCAGGAGGCAGAGGCAGGTGGATCTCTTTGAGTTTGAGGCCAGCCTGGTCTAAAGAGTGAGTTCCAGGACAGCCAGAGCTACACAGAGAAACCATGTCTCAAAAAACCAGTTTCCACTGCTTTGCCCTCAAGTGCTTTATTTTAGCAGCTCCTGAAATTAAATGAAGAACTCCAGGTTTGCAAGTATGCATAGAGCTTGAGAACATGCCTAGGTGGGATAAACCCATGCCCTGGATAGCACTCAGAAGGAACCAACTGCTCTTGAAGGAAGTTCCTGCTCGGTCTGCACTAAACATCTGAGAGCATTGTAGTCATGGACTACAAGAAATGGTGGCAGTGCTGCCTGCAAAGATTACTTCGCAGTTAAGAGCACCAGTCTGCTGCTGCCAAGGAATGGAGGGCAGTTCCCAGCACCCACTCTTGGGAGGCTCAGAACTGCTGGGAACTGTGCATCTGAGGACACCTGCTCTTGTGCCCACATGCATAAACACAATTCAGATGCATGCAGACATACAGAAATGGTGGTTGGCGATTGCTTCAAGAGGTTTTAAATGCTAGACTGTTTTCCAAATTAGGAAGTCTGAGAAGTGGGAGGCAGCCAACTTTACTAGGAATCAGTGATTTCTGCTATCAAATCCTGACCTTTTTTTCTTTTCTAGGGTGTATCTCCCTTACTTCATCCCTGAAACTGCCTCTCTAAACTGTTTAAATGAGAATGTCCTTGGCTCAGAGAGTACTCCTTACCTGGCTTTTCACATTACTCTTCCTGATCATGTTGGTGTTGAAACTGGATGAGAAGGCCCCTTGGAACTGGTTCCTCATATTTATTCCCGTCTGGATATTTGACACTATCCTTCTCGTCATGCTGATTGTGAAAATGGCTGGACGGTGTAAGTCTGGCTTTGACCCCCGGCATGGATCGCATAATATTAAAAAGAAAGCCTGGTACCTCATTGCAATGTTACTCAAGTTAGCCTTCTGCCTCGCACTGTGTGCTAAACTGGAACAGTTTACTACCATGAATCTTTCCTACGTCTTCATTCCTTTATGGGCCTTATTGGCTGGCGCTTTGACAGAACTTGGATATAATGTCTTTTTTGTGAGAGACTGACTTCCGAGTACATTGTCTCATTTCTGTTGCTGTTCAACAAGCTATTCAGCATTCTGATTCATTGGAAGTTTCAAGAATCACAGAGAACTGAGGGAAAATACCAGTGTAGTCTCAAAATACTATAAAACAGGATTGGTGAGGCATGAACTTGTAGCCAACCCAAAGCTCAATTATTCAGTATTTGAGTTATTGGTGTCTTTATTTTCCCTGTATAAATAAAGCTTGTTTCTGACCTTATTTTTCCACATGCCTCTTAACTTGTATGTGGTCAGGACTTGATGTAAATACAAAGCCTTTCGTTACATAACTGTGTGTGAGTTTACTGGACTGTAGTTCTGTATAACAAATATTTATGCTTGTAAATTATGGAAGAAAAAACTTGTATGGAAATGTTTTAAAGGATGCCACCTCAGTTCCCACTCAGAGTCTTAGTTTGGCATTTTTACATAGGATAGACTTACTTTAGACTATTCCTACTGCTTAGGATCAGAGAGCTGCCTATTACTGAAGTTAGGGGAACTTTTCCATTCTGTCAGGAACAGTTGTGCCCATTTGTCCTGGGAGTCTCTGACGTAGTGCCTCGTTCACTCTGAAGGTGTTCAGATTTTTATGTGGCTACCACAACAGGGTACTTCAGCAATACCAGTAAGATCCAGGTAGCAATACTTCGGAAAAATTTGGATCTGAAGCATTTCAAAACGTAAAAATAAAGAATTCTTTTGTTTTCCTTTTGTGTGTACTTGCATGAGTTCACGTGCACTTTGTGTGCGGCAGCTCATGGAGACCAGACGAGAGCCCAAGAGCCCCAGAGCCCCCAGAACTAGGGTGGGGAGGCTGACACTACCTGAGTACTAGAGTCAAACCTGGGCCTCTCTGTAAGAGCGGCAAGTGCTCAGAACTGCTCAACCTACAAGTACTTTAAATTTTCTCAGATTTTTTTTTTAATTGTGTGTGTGCACGAGTGGGCATGTACAGGAAAATGCAGGTGCTTGCAGAGCCAGAGATGTCAGATTTCCTGGAGCTGCAGTGTATAGATGCTTGCTTCAGGTCCTCTGAAGGAGCATTATCAGCTCTGACCCATTCAGCTCACTCTAGTCCTTATGAGATTTTGTCCTTTGTAGCTCTGACAGCAAACTCAAATGGCCATTTTGCTGTTTTAAAGGCTCTAAAATGGACAGAGAGTGTGCTGATGCATCCTCAGAGAGAGGTGCAGAATTTTGAGCTTGAGGTCAGCCTGCCTACAGAGACCCTATCTTAAGTCTCAACACAGATGATTGTTTTCTCACTACTGATAGAGAACCCTGTGTGTCGTGGATGCTGGTGTGTGCAGGTGTTTATGCATGTTTATTGGAGCCAGAGGTCAACACCTGTATTCCTAAGTTGCTGCCCATAGGTTGTTTCTGTTTTTTACAGGGTTTCTTTGTGTGGCCTTTGGCTGTCCTAGAACTAGCTTTGTAGACCAGGCTTGCCTCATAGAGATCCACCTGCCTCTGCCTCCCAAGTGCTGTAATCAAAAACTGTCGCCAGTTTTTGAGACATGATCTCTTAACAAACCGGGAGTATGCCAGTTGGAGAAACTGGTTGGCCAGCAAGTCCCCTGCAGCCAATACCTACTGTGTCCACCACACAAATGTCTAGCTTTTCCGTAGATGTTGGGTATCCAAACTTGGGTAATAACTCAGCAGCAAGCATGAATCCATTGAGTCATCTTCCAAGGCTCCCAGAAAATTATGTTAATAAATTTCTTCCTTTTAAATATAGATAACAAAAACAACCACACACCACAAAACAGCTTAAGTTATATTAGACTTTTGACACTGAAGAGTTGACCAAATAAAATCTAGTTACAAGCATCTCCCTGTCATGTAACTGGCCATGTAGTATTTGAGTATCTAAAAATAGCAGTCATAAAGATATTATTTGGATTCCAGGCCTGATGAGATAACTCCAAGTTTAATTGAGAGATCCAAACTCATCTCTGGAATATATGATTAAGTAAATGCAAATAAAGTTCTTGTAATAAGCCAGAGAATCATTTAGTTCAGATAAAATTGTTTAAGCAATGTCCTAACTATAAACTCTTCAAGAGGAAAAAAAAGGTAGTAAGTCCTTTCCCAGAACTATTTGAACAAGAAAGGGAAAGAAAGCTAAGAAATGTATGCAAAGGCAACACAATAACCCACCTGCTTACACATGAGGATAAAACAATTTTAGTGGCCTTCGAATGGTTCTCAGTGTAGAATTTTTCTCTTGCATGACATACTTAAGACAGCACAATAAATTAACATATGCCTCAATAAGAATTTCAATATTAAGTCATGAAAACCATTAAAAAGAAATAATGCTTACAGGTGGGAAGAAATAATATTACACGAAAAATGCCTTTCTGTGTTCCTTTTTATAGCGACTTCCTTTATAATACAGAAATATTTACTAATAAAATAGAGGTAACAAACATTAGAGCCATATTACTGAGGCCATATTTCTCAAGTTATGATAGACATGATAGATCTATAACTTATGGTTAGCACTTTAGTCTGAGCAAAATTTTTGTTATTTCTAAGAGCAATCACTAAGCAAACAACTTCATGAAGTGTTAGCAAGTTGTAATCTGTGAACATCTCTTTCCCCTCGCTAGCTCTATGAAACAAGAACAGCCCCTAATGGAGGGTTCTCAAGTGCCAAGGAGAGGTATGAGCTTGGAATAGGCGTGAGCATCTTTAACTCAGGTCACACAGTGTCCCAGGGTAGCTATGAACACATTCTAACACGTTTGTCAGTGACAGGGGCAGATTACAGTGTCAAAAGGTTGGACTGCTTACTGTTAAGTTTACCAGCCTTAAAAATTTGGCCTATTTTCCACTTCACTCTTTTACAGTTCAGCAAATAAGTAGAATTAATGTTAATAAACAGAGCTAATAGGGAAAGAAAAGTACATTTTCGTCCATAAGAGGGCAGGCACATCCCTAAGAAAAACAGGCATTTCTCTTTATTGAATGAAATGGTCAATCCCTTTAGCACCAACAAACTACCAAAGGAATTTAATATTGGTTTGTTATTCACAGAATAAGCACAAAATTGCAGTGTCTGTGGTGGGCAGGACAGAGAGGAATGCCAACTCATAATGGAAAAACTACACCCAAGGCAAATGAATAAAGTCATGGTTTCTGATGTACAGAAGAGTGGGACACTGGTGACAGAAGGGTAAAGTTTAAAAGAAAATGTACTTCATCAAACACTAGCTTTGTAACATTTTTTTCCTGAGCTCTTACACTAGTTATTTTGTTTGTTTGTCCTGTATTTGTTAGTCATATTGTATGTTACGGCAGTTTTCTACCACTACCTATCATCTATGTAATCACATCCACTGTCATTAGGCAGTCTGTGGCATGACTTTTGAAATGTCCATGCACTGCCAAACCTTCACCTCGACCTACCTTTCTTCTTCCATATGCCCATCCCTTGCCCCAAACTGGAGCCAAACATAAAGGAAATTGAAAGGCATTAGTGTGACCCAGTTTGTCTGTAAGCCAAGCAATGTGCTAAAACATCTGTCATGTTCTCTCATTTAACTTTCAACAATCAACAAAGTGGTATTGCCTTCTAAGTGCAGAGGTGAGAAATAGTGAGGCCAGTTTCTCAGGGTTGTAAAAGGCCATTTCCTTTAACATACTTGTTTTAAGCCGCAGCTATAGTTCTTCAAATGTGTACCCAATATCTCAGTGAAGTGGCTTTACAGGATTGACGAAAACTTTCACTTTCATGTGCATGCCCAACTCCTGAGACAGAATGGGTACTGGCAAAAAAGAAAAAAGTGCGCAGTTGTCATAATTAAGACTTAAAACTAGTTTAATTTTCCCGCAGATTACATTAAGGTGCTGCTTATATGATGCTATTTTAATCATTAGATGCAGTTAAAAATCTAATCCCCACCAGGCAGTGACAGTGCACCCATTTTAATCGCAGCACTCTGGAGGCAGAGGCAAGTGGATCTCTGAATTTAAGGTCTGCTAGACTATATACTGAGTTCCAGGACAGGCAGTGCTACGCAGAGAGACCCTGTGGTTGGAGGCGGACGGGATGGGTGGGTGGAGGACGTCTGAGGTTCATGCCAGCCTAGTCACATAGCAAAGCAATTACGTATGCCACGGCTACCTAATGAGACCCTGTCTCAAAAGGACGAGGGGAGGAGCCTTAATCTGTAATGATTTTCAGTATTCTCAGAGGAACTAGCTGCAAAGGTTGGGGGGGCAATGACTGTCTCACAAGCTTAACACATGAGCTCCTTTCTTCAAAACAGGGTCCTACATTTCAGTTCCTGCTTTAAATGTTCTACAGAGCACAAACTTGGGTTTCTCTGCAGGGCTTATGCAATTTCCTCAACTTTTCCATGGAAATCCTGGAATTATATACAGGAATTAAGTTTTTAAATTACAAAAACCTGCATCACTTGTTCCTCTGTTTCCTCAAACATTTATTGAATACAAAGTATACTATGTGAGATGTTGTGAGAGAGAAAAACAAGACTTTTTGTTTGTGGTTTAACAAGAGCCCAACATACATTACTAATACGTATGCCAAATCTGTGCTCTGAAGGCACAAGTAAGATTGCTCTGCACAAGCTTAGAGAGGCAACGTCAGTACAGAGGTGGCATTCTAAAGGAGTGCATTTCACTGTGCTGTGCTCCAGATAGTTCCTCAGCAAAGTACATGAAGGGCATGGCAAGAATAGTCAGCTCTCCATGGCCACAGGAGTTCCCTACCCACAGATCCAACCAAGTCTAGACTGAAAAGAAACGGGAAAACTGCACGCATCTGCTCTGAACATAGACTTACTATCCCTGAAAAGAAATTTTACATGGTGTTTACATTAACTATTATAAATAGCCTAGACGTGGTCTAAGGTATGTACAGAGGTTAGAGACAAATATTTATGTAGATTATCTACATAACATCTGAAGATCTAGGTACACAAAACAGGTCTCAGAACTAGTCCTCCAGGAATACCTTGAAATGCCTCTACACTATATATTTGGTGAGGCTGGAAACTGACATCAGATGGAAAATATTGTAATATTTGAGGCTGGGTAGAAGGAATATATCATAAAAGCTCTTCACTGCCATACTCAACTGTATGGCTGTTACCTTTAGAAGAAGAACCACCATGGAATATCTCTAAAGAGAAAAATTAAAATCCTCTTTAAAAATGGTTTATCTGGGTAAAAACAGAATAGCCTGGGATTGTGAAGGCAGAGGACTAGGGCGCCCCAGAAATTTTCAGGCTGCTGAAAGCGTCCACGTGGGACGTCCACCCGCTATGGCTACCACGCTATATGAACTAAAAACACTCCTGCAGTCATCTCATTAGGTAGGTGGGAAAACAAAAGTTGGTGTCCTGAGAGATGACAATGTAGGTGGAGGTGCCCCTAGAAAAGGGAGAAAAGGAGCAGCTGATGCCTGCGGTAAGAAGGGGGCACACAAACTAGATCTAGCCACCTGATGATTAAAATTTAAGTAAAAACCTGGCCACCTGAAAGTCCTGCAGCCAGAGATAACCTGAGGAATGGAGCTTGAAGACTAAAACAAAGCCTACCCAAACACTGGAAGCCCACCACCACTGCCACACAGAACAGATCTAGAGCCGTAAGAACAAAATGCTCAGTGCTGCAGGGTTAAACGAAAGCACCAAGTGTCACGATTGAACCGGCAGTAAATGGCAAAACCTTTGGGAATACCATCTCTGCTGAGGGATTAAGAGTGAGACATTATAGGCTGGAGTTAATACAGAAGAAGCAGGGCTCCCCCTTTCTGAGGACTAGGGGAGGGAGATAAGGGGGAAGAAGGGAGGGGCCTATGATGGGGATGTAAAGTGAATAAATTAAAAAATAAAATAGTGAGGATTAAAGAAAATGTACAGTGAAATGAGGAAAGATAAGGAAATTTAGGCATACATTTTCAAGAATTTATAAAAGTCCAACTCAAGAAAAAGGATGTTTCTAAAGACAACAGATGAGATGTTTCACATAATAATTTGTCTCAAGTTAAACATAATTTCAACATTCTGTGAGGACAGGGACAAAACTGTCCAAGTTAATTTTGGGATCACAGCTCTTATATTTTCACAATAATTGGAGGCAGATCATAGTGAAGAAACACACAAGTGACTGGAGAAATGGCTCCATGGCGAAGAGCAACTGTTGCTTTTCCAGAGGATTTAATTTGCTGCACCTACATAGCAGCTCACAACTGACTATAATTCTAGTCCTAGTGGGTCACACCAACAACCTTTAGGGGATAAAATGACTCTTTCATGGGGGTCTCCCAAAACCATCAGAAAATATGTTTACATTTTGACCCCTAACAATAGCAAAATTAGTCATGAAGTAGCAACAGAAGATATTATAGTTAGGGTCACCACAACATGAGGTGACCAACTATATTAAAGGGTTAGTTGCAGCATTACGGTTGAGAACCTCTGTCCTAGGGGATCCAAAGCCCTTTTCTGACTTCTCTGATCATTGTACACAAGAGATAGACAGAGATACAAGAGATGCACAGGTACACTGCAGGCAAAAGCCCATGTACATAAAGTAAAGCGTTCTTAAAAGAAACTAATACATTTTGCTTACAATATCTAGTTAACATAAATTTTACTTGCCTATGTATTTCTCTCAGCTTCGTCATATTCTTTAATTGGGTGTAAAGTCCTAGACAAGCTAGAAAGACAAGCTAAAATATATGACTACGCCCACCTGCACCTTGGTCCTTGCTGTTTCAAAAGACAGTGGATACAGACAGAAATAGGAACTTTCAAGGAGTCTGAGACTAAAATATGTCAAATTCAAGAAAATAATTACAAAACAGGTAAGATTGTGGTTATCAATCTTAGTATTTATTGAAAGGTGGAAGACAAGGAAAATAGCCTCTCAAATGCCAAAAACAAATCTGTACCTTGGCTAAATATAAATAATCGCTTTACATATCAATAAACTGTCCCTCCCTACCACCCCCACCAAAAAAAGCTGAAAGCAAGTTTACCAAACAATGCTAATTTATTATTTACAAAAAAAAAAAAACCCTTTACCTGCCATAGAACTGAATCTAGAAAAAAGTTCTTGAGTGCATTAATTAAATTCCTTAAACATTTAACCTAAAAATCTTTCCTATCCTCAATTTGCTATCCCTCCCATTTCGGAGACAAACATATTTCAAACACACCTATACAGAAATGCACACATACATACAATACACAGTGTTGTGCTAAACCAACCTGATCATTAAGGTCAACAGTTTCTCATAAGGAAGATAATCAATATATGGCTTTAAGTAAATTTGCAACTAAATATCAAAGTGTTTAATTCTTTTGATAGCTAACCTGAGTATGGGATATATACTACTTAGACAGCTAAGAGGATATAAATAAAATTTGAAAAAAAGAGGGAAAGAAGGCATATATATATATGTATATATATATATATATTTCAAATACCACTGAGGTATCTAAGTTTTTATGTAAAGGTCTATATATCACTTCATAACTTATATGACATTAACTTTATATAGCATATGACCTTATTAAAACTATATCTTGAGTGTTTTATTGTTCTGGTCCAAGATACTGGAAATAAAAACAAAACTGTTATATTCACATGGAGAGGAATGGGAGTGTACTAACTAGAAAATCATTACTATGTAATATTAAAATAGGAATTTGTGTAACAAAGGTAGTCAACAAGTTTCCAGATGGCATCTGAAGAGGATTTTTAAAAATAACCCGTAAGACCAGGGGCATAAGCATGATTCAAGTCTGTAAGGCTTTATCTTGGAATCTGAGCCTGGTGGTTCACACATACCTCACCTTCACAGAGATGTGTGCATCTGACAGAGCAACTACATCTTTATGGAGAGCTGTGCAACTATGGGTTACATAAAACTATACCTAAAAACAATAGCTATGCTGTTTCAGATATGCCTTCCTTTAAGTTAAAACTTAAGGCTCATATACTTTGGAGACACCCTAACAGCATTTTCTTACAGTATGACCTCAGTGTGTCTACATATATGTGACTGGAAGTCAAACATACTGTGATAAATGTATCACCGTCAATTTAAAAACTAAACTCTAACAATATCCCTTCCTATTTTTCAATACTTGTTTGTCAAGAATTTTTTGTTTCTCATCTTAATATGGTGAAGAACCCTAAATTTAGCTTAAAGCAGATAAAGTTAAGTACAGTGAACAACAGCTTGTTACATAGAAAACAAAACCTCTATTTACACTGTCATGATTTTTAACTTCTCTGTTTCCATGAAACTTCTGCCAGAGCAAAACGCCTGAGTTCCTCCTGGAAGCCACCAAGATTTCCTATTTTATTTGCCTATCTTCTAAATCAGGAGACAAGACCCTCACTGTTGCTGATGTTTATTTTTATCAGTTCTGGTAAAACATATTTTCCTAAGTAGTTTCTCACCAACTTAGAAGCATGAGCTTTGATAGCTCACCAAAACTGAGGTGAAAATGGAACCCACTGAAATGGAAATAGTGTTCTCCCAAAAGGCAAGGCAGGGAGAGACAACTGCAAGTCATCATCAAGGCAGGGCCCAGGATAAGACAACGAACAAAACGTGCACGATGATGAGAGCTCCTTCCGTCCACACACATCAGATACTTTAACTTTTAATGATGGAAGTGAAGCAGGCTGCAACTGTGCTGAAGTCCACAGGTGCACATTTCTTTACTCACCTTGCAGACACTGGCCAGCCTGTTCCCTACACAGTGAACTTCCTAGAGCGTCCTTACAGGAGGACGTACACCTTACATTTGCCTTGCAGACTGGGGAAGGGTCCTGAGAAAGATAAGCTGACAGTGTCTTGTTAGTTACATCTGTGCGGCAGCCAAGTCACTGTCATTGCCCTTATTTTAAAATTGTTTGTGATATGGAAAAATGTAGAAGAATACTTTTCGTTACTCATAATTAAATTTTCTGTATATCAGTTTTTTACTCAGCTATTATTAAACATACTGGTGCTTATTAGAAAATGTTCTAATCTTTTTACTTACATAACAAGGAAAATTCCACTAGGACGAAGGAATCTGGCCACATTAACTTCATTAATTACAAGGGTAAAAACCATCGACATAGTTTCTCCCAACTTTGAAAACTATTAATTATTTCCTTATTATTGAACATAAATACTTTAGAATGTATTCCAGGAAGTAGTACTAAGAATTTTTATATATTCACCAATTTAAGAAATTGTGCAAAACAATATACATATATACAATCCCAAGCACACGTGTGTATATACACACAAACACACACACAAAATATATGTATATGCTTTCAACTGAATCCTGGTTTTTTGAATGCTTGTACAGTATGGAAAATTTAAATATTTACGAGATTTGAACATGTACATTTTCCCTCCATTACCTCCCACATGTATATATTAATTAACAATTAAACTGAACTGTCAGTGTTTTCGCAAACTCAACAGAAAGCATTTATTATTATGAACCTTTATTAAATGGCTCACATTTCAATATAAATCACACTAAAAAGATTTTTTAAGCTATTTACACTACAGTGCTGACACATAATGGAAAAAAAAGTTGGTATAAATAAGCTCTATGGAAAAACCTTAAATTGTCAAAAAAAAGAATTCTGGCTCATATTACAAAAAATATATATTTATGTGATTTTTGTCAGCTCTATTCTAAAACCTAAAACTCCCAACTCAAATGACTTTCTGGAGACTCCTTTGTGTTTAAACCTGCAATGTTTACAGTGCATCTGGCCCTGGGTGCTGGATCCTTCACAGTTACGGACAGGCACTGAGGAATGGTACAAAGCTACATAAACTATATTTGTAACAGACTTGAGAGCAGTTCCTACACTTGCTTTCAGATTTCGCGAATCATTATTACGAATTATTTTTAAAAGGAATTTTAAATGCAATGTACAAATTTAGCACAAATTGTCATCACTCTTATCTTGATTTGAATATACAGAACTACGTTGGCTTGTATCAACAATATTAGTGACACTTCCAGGACACACTTCTTCCTTTATGTCTTTGTTGGTGTTTTCAAATTTAGAATCCGTATCAATCTGAAAATCCGAAAACTGAACATGATCCAACTTTGCCTTAACATTCTTGCCTTCTGTATTATTTGGTGTCCTAGTCTTTTCAGATATATTAACTTTCACAGGTTCTTCCTTGATTCTTATAGATGCAATAGGTTCATGTTTAATTTGTGGTAATTCATTTTTAGAATGAAGTTTGTCTGGAAACACAGAGTCTGATGAGGTTTGGTTCACAGCACAAATCACGTTCTCAGTGTGAGCTCCAAAAACTGATGACATGGGACCTGATGATATTATGTCTTTTTCGTGAGTAACTGTACTGTGACAAGTATCCTCCTCTTCGTGATATAATTTAAGTCGAACATGCCATGCCAGACTGCACACAGCGGAAACTGTCTTGAACTGATGGACAACATTCCTTGGAATAAAATAAATGTCATTATCATATAGCTGAATCCTGGCATAGCGAATGCCTTCTCTCCTCAGCTGATTAAGTTTTGCATCATCAACCCACTGGACACACTAAAAAACAGAAACAAGAATGCAGGTAAGTCTCTTGCACAACAAAATCGAATGAAAAATGGTAATTATTTAAGTTTTACCTGTGACAGTGGAGGCTCATGTAAATCTAGTTGCATTCGTTGAACTACTTCTAAGAAATCTTCTGCATGAAAACAAATTACATCTTTGGTTATTCGGGGTTGATCAGGCCTGTAAAGAAGGAGGGCAATAATAAAATCTTCCATTAATGTTTCATTCTCTAAGTCCATAATAAAGTCAAATAAAACTCTGCTATGCTTGCAGACAGGACGCCTAGCATAACTGTTTTGAGAGGCTTTATCCTATAGCTGATGAAAACAGATGCAGAGACCCACAGCTAGAAAATAGGACAACTTGGGGAGTTCTGTGGAAGAGTAGGCAGAAGGATTGAGGGAGCTGGAGCGGTCAGGGACAACACAAGAAGACCTACACAGTAAACTAACCTGGGCCAATAGGGGCTCAGAGACTGAAGAACCAACCACAGAGCATGGACTGGTCTACCCCTCCACACATGTATAGCAGATGGTGCAGCTGGGTCACCATGTGGTCCCCTAACAACAGGAGTAGGGCTGTCTCTGACTCTGTTGCCTGACTCTGGATCCCTTTCCCCTAGCTGGGCTGCCTTCTCAGGCCTCAGTGGGAGCGGATGCACTTAGTCCTGCTGGGACTAGGGTGCTAGGGTGGGTTGATACCCCTTGGGGGCCTCCCTTCTTTAAGAAGGAGGGAGAGAAAATGGGGAAGAGGGCATGCGGGTGGGACTGGGATCAGGCTGTGAAGTGATTAAATTAATAAATAAATGAAAAAAAAAATGGAACATAAAGCAGAGGGGGAAAAGAAGCTTCCTTAGTGTCGCTTAGTATCAGAAAACAGTGATGAAACATGGCTAAAAGCAATAGGTCTGCTGCACTATGAACTGCAAAATGAGCCTAACAGACTCTTACCCCATATAACTAGCATGGGAACTCTATACACACAGGAAGTAACTGGCACAGGGTTCTTACAATCACTCTTCTCCCTTCTTTAGTATGAAGAGATTAAAGAGCAGCAGTGGGCTTAAAGTAGCCAGCCTGCTCCGAGCACTCGGGCTAATTGCTGCGAGGCAGTTCTCGGCTGAGCAGACGCAGTGACAAACGCACTGTACTCTACTTGGTGTTACTGTATAAAGCAGGGCTACAATTTCTCTTCAATGAACAGTCAGCCTGCATTAGTCGTCCTTAAAAAGAACATTTCCTCATCTAGAAATTTCAAGTTATACTTTTCACAAATCCTTAAAAAACTACAATTGCATTTATTTATTTTACATATGAGTGCTTTCTATGAGGGGTACCGTGTACGCCAGAAGAGAGCATCAGACTCCAGGGTAGGTGGTTGTGAGCCACCATATGGTTGCTGGGAATTGAACTCAGAACCTTTGGAAGGACAGACAATGCTCTTAACCACTGAGCCATCTCTCCAGCTCTAAGCTACAATTTTTAAAAGCAATTTAAGAAACCAGGCATGGTGGTGTACACATTTAATCCCAGCACTCAGGAGGCAGAGGGAGGCAGATCTCTGTGAATTGGAGGGTACCCTGATCTACATAGTGAGGTCCAGGCCAGCCATACATAGTAATATCCTCAAAAATAATTACATTTAATTCAATTTTTAAAAAAGCAAAGAAAAAATAATAAATGACAGTGTGTGCAGAAACCTGGGTTCAAGCCCTAGTACAACCATCACCAACAAAAAAGCAATAGTGGGACCTGGAGCCACAGCTCAGCAGTTAAGAGCACTGGCTGGTCAATCCCCAGCACCCACATTTGACAGCTCACAACTGTCTGCTGCCCAGCTCCAGAGCATCAGATGCCTTCTAGCCTCAGCGGGAACTGCGCACATGTGGTATTCAGGTGAGATATTCATGCACATGAAATAATAACTAAATCTTTTTAAACATCAGGAGTTCTACATACCACTGTCCACAGTGCACAGCCTTCAGCACGCCAACAGCTGCTGTAGTCTGTCGCTCAAAGCCTTGTCCTATGTGATCTGCATGGGCTCTCGTCCTGTCTTCAAACAGCATCTCCCGGGGCTCACTGGTTCGAGGTAGATACTGAAGGTTTTTTATTTCATTGGTAGTTCTGTTTTAAGAAGTAATATGCATTTAAATACTGAGGCTTGCTTACTTATCAGACACTTCATAATCATAATTTCAGACAAAAGGAGAGGTTTGATTTTTAAAATGAATAAAGGCAAAGAAAAAATACACATATCAGTTCCCTATTCTGGGAAATACCTTTCACACAAGTGGCAGGTCCTTTGAACAGGACTGTGCACTTATTTAATGTAATACATACTTAAACATAACTTTTAATGTAATACATACTTAAACATAACTTTTAAATGAATTGTGACACGTTTTAGGCCAGTATATAGATATTGAGACTAGTAAAGAAGACTACAGTGACACAGATGAGGCTGCTTACTCTTAAGATTTCAAAGAAAGAGAAAATAAATTAGCAAGAAAAGGACCAAAACAAGGTGAGTAGGGGAGTTAACAACAACAAAAACATAGTCAGTGACTCTACAAAAGTTAGGCAGAAAGGCAGCCTGTAACTTTGCAAGACAGCCATCATGCACTGGCTCTCTTGTCCACTCGGCACCTTCTAGAATTTATAAACAGAGCCTGCTACCCACTATCCTCACACACTGCAGAGGTATCTCCAGTTAGTCTACAGAATAGGGAAGAAGGGAAACCAAGTCCGGCCAGAAGCGATCATTTTCCTCCTCTGTTGTTTGTTGTTGCTACTCCAGATTCCCCTCACAACTTGCCCCTCTCCTTATTGATCCTCCTGTGAGTCATTCACCAGCTCTAACTCTCCCCTCTCCTGCCTGCTGCTCTTTGTGCATCCCTGTACTCAGCTTACCAGGCTGTACATTCTTTTTTGCTCTGTGATTAATATTCTACCTGTGTCAGAAAGTTAGATCATGCTGTTGCGTCCTACAGAAGGCTAACAGACTCTGAGCTGACACCACATTCAAATCCCTCAATACACATACAGCATGCAGAACAGTTATTAGTTGGACAGAACATGCCATGAAAGCATCATGAAGTACATAGGAATTCCTCTAGGAACTAGTGGACCCTTGTAAATTTACATCTAAAAGTTTTGTGTCTACATTATTCTGGCAGTGGACTTTCTGATTAAACTTGTTTATGATCCCAAAACAAGCAGGGAGTAGTGCTGCATGCTCTGTCCTACACAGGCCCGTGCATATATCCACACACAGACATGTACCCAAACATAAACACATAATTTAAAATTTCTAAAGTAGCCAGGCAGTGGTGGTGCACGCCTTTGATCCCAGCACTTGGGAGGCAGAGGCAGATGGATCTCGGAATTCAAGACCAACTTGGATCTACAAAGCGAGTTCCAGGATAGCCAAGGCTACACACAGAGAAATCCTATTTTGAAAAACAAACAGAAACTTTTGTCTTAAAAAAAAAAAAAATAGAAAGAAAAGAAAAGAAAAGAAAAGAAAAGAAAAGAAAAGAAAAGAAAAGAAAAGAAAAGAAAAGAAAAGAAAAGAAAAAAAACTCTGGAAAACACAATGTTACAGTTGTTACCAAGTTAGAAATTTACTCATTGAAGCCATTATTTATCAAGCAATAGACGTTACGTAACAAGCCCAACAGAGTCCCTGCAGTCAAGAAACCTACCATTTACTCAGTGACATCTTGTCCTGTCTTGTTTGTTTTGGTTTAGATTTATTCACTTTATTTGCACAAACGTTTTGCCTGCATATAGATATATAGTACATCACATGTGTGTCTGGTGCCTTCAGAGTCAGAAGGGGATGTAGGGTCCCCTGGCACTAGATGGCTGTGAGCGCCATGTTGTTGCTGGGAATAGAAACTGGGTCTTCTACAAAGGTAATGAGTGACTGATCTTAGCTGCTGAGCCATCTCTCTAGACCCTGTTCTATTGTTTACAATAATCCATGTAACCATTAAGATCATTTTATTTATCTACAGAAAAAAGCCCAATCTTCCCTAGCACCACCAATTCTGTGACCACAAGTTAACTTGGTGTACATTTTCTAACTCTTTCTCCATGCACACACAGTCTTAAAAATATTTCTTAAGTAACTCTGAGAATGTCACACACATATAAAATGTATTTTGATCATATTCATCTCCTACTCCTTCCAGATCTACCCCCATGTTCCCGCCTCTTCCCAACTTTATGTCTTCATTTTTAATAACAAAATCCACTTTGTGCTGCCAGGAACCACAACCTTAAAAAAACAAAACAAAACAAAACTGGACTCTCCCCCCCGCAGAAGCCATCGGCTGTCAACAGTTCTTCAGTTAGAAGTCAAGGCTGATGACTCCCTGCCCCTCCACACTAGAATATTAACTGGTTTGATCTTGTGCTGGTCGTCGATGGGCAACCACAGTTGTTCTGGGTCATGAATGCAGCACTCTTGTATTTCCAGAAGCCACTCCTTCCTCGGGCTCCTCTCTGATCTCTGGTTCTTACAATGCTTCCTCCCCATCTTCCAACTCCTTGTAAAGGGGTGTTATTACTGTCCCATTTAAAGCCGAGCACTCCACTGACCCTTAGTCACTACACTCTGGCCAGTCATGAGTTTCTGTGTTAAGCACTGTCTAATATACAAAGAACACGTTGCTTTTTGAGCCAGTGTTTCTTTTGTAATGTTAAACTTACTATAGAAACTTCAAATTCATTCTCTACAGTGTTAGGAGTACAAGTCCAATTGAAATAAAAGCCCATCAAAAGGACTATCATTCTTCTCCAATCTGGAACACAGTGGAATTTCTGTTTCTCTTTGTGTTATTTCATGTCCTCCCACAGAGTGGGTTAGTTCTTAGTACAAGTTCTGAACACTTGTTAAATTTATTCCAAAACAATTTATTTCTCTGTCTGACATCTTTCCACACCTATCTGTAATTTACTCTCATATGCTTATTTCTCATGTCCCATTTACTGTGATATTTCATAATCAAGTATATTAGCATGTGGCCTATGTGGGGAATTTTGTTCCACTTATCCTGTAATTTTTTTTCTTCTACAATAGACACACACATACATACATACATACCAAGCCATCCTCACTAATAAAAATGTGTACAACAAACCTTTTCCTTTTGAAGGGTGACTTTGGCATATCAGCCACAGGGATCATTTGTTCTCCTGGACGCACCCACATGATGGGACCATCATCACTATCTTTCCGACTCTCTAATTTTAGACTAGATAGTGTTCCCCATGGCAATGTACACTAGAAACAAATAATTACATAAATTAATTACTTTCAAAATATATCTTCAAATACATACTGAAAATACTGCAAGGAGGTATATGTGGGTGAGGGTGGGAAAGAGAAGGGGGAAATAATGTAATTATATTATAATCTCTAAAGAAAAGATTAAAAGTTGACTTGTAAGCCAACAGATGGAACAGGTTGATAATTTTAAAAAAAAAATGTTCTCTTATTCTCCCTGTAAGAATCTTTACAATGTACTAATAAATTAAAAGCTACAATGAGACTAGGGGAAGAAAAAAAAGTCTCCCTCTTAAGCATTTGAAATGCATACTATATTAACATCTACCTATTTGTTCATATATTTAGCTTCAAAATGTTCTGCTTCAAACAGCAGAAAAACAATTATGCTCAGACTGTTCACCGACCCACCCTGCTAGAGCTGTGAGTCAATGTATTCATCATTTGTCATCTTTCTTTCTAACCACAATGGTAACATAATCTTGTTAAGTTGTCAAAATAATTAAGTGGGCTCTACAACAAACTTGAAAACAAAAAAAGAAAGAAACTACTAAGTAATATTTTTAATTTTTTGATGTTGTTAGTATTTGATTTCTGTACCATCAAAGAACTGAGTACAGACCGGACTTTGGTATTGTTATGTTGTTATTCTTTTTGGTTTTTCAGGACAGGGTTTCTTTGTATAGCCGTGACTGTCCTGGAATTCACTCTGTAGACCAAGCTTGTTTCAAACTCAGAGATCTGCCTGCCTGCCTCTGCCTCTGCCTCTGCCTCCTGAGTGCTAGGATTAAAAGCATGCACCACCACCATCCAGCAGCAGTTTCTTGAAAAGTATGCTTTGTGTTAAAGCGTAAACTAAAATAAACTTTAAAAAGTGAGGGAAAAAAATGGATGAAAGATGACAAGATAACTATGATGGATTGATGATGTTTTTAAGCAACCATAGGTAAAGTAACTAATTTCTCTATGAAAAATGCTTAAAATAAATTTCAATAATATGCTATAAAATATCACTTAATGATGATTATAATAAAAGTACTTGATATGACTAACTGAAAGAAAAAGAAAGTTTAAAAGTTATAAAGGAGGAGTACAAAGGAAAACAGAATACAGTGAAAGAACAAGCAAGCTCTATAAACATGTAGATGGAAAACCTGCCATGCAGAAGTGAGAACAAAGAAAGTCTATACGGTGAGTATTAGCCTCACATCCGCTGTGTACCATGGCCCTACAGTTCAGGGGAGGTTCACACTGATCTTTGAGTTACTGGTTATCTAATAATTACCTACCCCATTCAAAGACTTCTCTCAATGGGGTACCCCAGGTAACCCAAAGTAAGAATGCAGCAGCTTTTTCAAAACTAAAAGGGAGGGCCGTGGAGACAGCTCAGCAGGTAAGAGCTTGACACACAAAACTAGAGAGCTGAGTTTGATCCCCACAACTCATGCACACATGAGAGAAAAGACAAGACTCTAGATGGAAAAGCGGGGGGATTCCACAAAGTTGTCTTCTGACTGCCACACATACCTCATGGCACATACATTCCCTCCATCCCCCATGTACTAATAATAATAAGTAATTTTTAACTATATTAATGGAATTTTATTATAATTTTTATAGACTATCATGGGGTGTGAGTTCAATGTTTTATTCAACTATCCAATCCCTCAGGCCAGTTTTCCACAATGTCAAGGTACCACTCTTAAGGTATGTTAACAGGCCTTCTTCCTACACTTCTTAAATCCTCTGTGCTTAGCCCACAAAAACAAACAGGTGGCAGTAACAAGAAAGGCTGTGTTCTCCTTCACCTTTTAACTCTGTCATTACAAGGAATACATAACACAAAACTACTGTTTTCTTCCTTTCCCTCCTGATTTAAATAAATTTTAAAAAGAAAAATGAAGTCTGCTGGGCAGCGTGGCAAGGCACACCTGTAATCCCAGCACTCTCAGGAGGCAGAGGCAGGCGGATCTCTGTGAGGCTGAGGCCAGCCTGGTCTATAGAACAAATTCCAGCACACTCAGGGCTACAGAGAAACCCTGTCTCAAAAAATAATGGGAGGATGGGGGAAATGACAGACAGGGAATGAGAAGGGATAGGGCTACAACCAGGACTTAAAGTGTATAAAAAAAAAAAGAAAATATTTATATAAGGCAAAAAACCTAATAATAATAATAATAATTCTAAACAGTCATTCATCTGTATCAACTACAACCTGACAGTGATGCCCACAATTTAGAATGCCAAGATTTTCTCTTACTTTTAAAAATGGTGACTCCTCCAACATGTCAAGGAACTCAGGGAAGTAATCTCCCACTTCTTCATCCACTGCTCCCACCAAGCTTATCTGTCGCATGGGGCCAGCTCTGTAAGTACCATGAGAATATGTTCTTTTTACCTGAGCGACATGAATTAATTAAAAGTTAGACATGAAGTGTTTGTTACTGATGCTAACAATGAATTACATCATTTCAGACTACTAGAACATAATACAAGGCAAGAAAAAAAAAAAAAACAAAGGAAGCTTGTAAGAATATAAGAAATTTTAAAATAAGAAGAAAACTAATCAAGCCAGCTAATTTCCGTTTCTATTTCTGCACACTGCTCATTAAAAAGTCCAAAGAAAACACTGTATAGACATCTGGCGGCACCATGTCCTCATAGCAGAAGAGTTCATTATTTGATACATACTGTCACAATATTCAAGATGACACACCTTCATTTTTCTATCTTTTATTACAACTATCAAATTACCCAATTACGAGTGATTTCTATGTCAAAAGATCATTAACTAGGGGCTCACATTTCTATCATGAATTCTGATGAAATGGTTGAAATATAAAGTTGAAAATCCAATGCCACAAATTCACCTCTGCTATCAACCAGCTAGTTTCAGAGATCACATAAACTCCCTCCACTCTCATCTCATAACCCCAGACTGCAGAAAAGATGCATAATGCTCATTTATGTAAAGCACCTGTTAAACTGCGAGCCACCGTGTGACATCCAAACCTTCAAAACAAAGCAGCCTAAACCTTCTGGTTTACTTATACATGGATTTTCAAAGACATATTAAGTTTAATCCTCAGAGAACTAGGCTTTATTAATGTATGAACACTAGAAAAAGGTAGGTATTATTTTAAACTTCTTTTCAGAAGCAAACTTTAAACAAAATCCCAATGATCATTTTCTATTCTGAAGTAAGACTTTGTGGCCACCATATAGAGACGATGAACTGATCAGGTTGCCCAGGACCTACTTTAAAAGTAAGTCGTACAATGCAGGCAGGCAAGCCTAGATGGACAATTGTTTTGTCTCATTATAAACTCTACACAACGGCAGTGGCATAGTATCAACAAATGCAAAGTATCTAACTCCAACCCACATATTTTAGGGAACACAATAATAAATATTCTATTATACTAGAATAACTCTAAGACATCAGAATTTTATTTTTATCATAATCAATAAGCATGGATTCTTTAATTTTTTTATTAGAGTCAACATTAAGTTTGTTTACAAGTACTGCAAATTTAACTTTCTATTACCCATTAAAAATTCACTTCTCAGACTCATAAACCAAGTCCCAAGTCACAAAATACACAGATTATACCTCATTTTATAGTCAGGGTCTCGTCTTTTTCTGTCTCCTAAAAGGTCTTATTGTTCCTAAATCAGCAATTCTCAACTTGTGAGTCATAACCCTCTTCAGGGTCACATATCATATATCCTGCATATTGGATATATTATAATTCATAACAGTAGCAAAATAACAGTTATAGAGTAGCAACAAAATAATTTTATGGTTGGAGGTCACCATAACATGAGACCCCAACACTAGGAAGGTTGAGAACCACTGCCCTGTATGAACAAAACTAAAAGTTTAAACTTGACTTTCCAGCGCTCTCATTTAAATGCACTATCAGCACCACAGTAGGAAATGTGGTCAGGAGTGCGGTTCAGTCAGGCACGTTAACAAAGCTCAGGTTACCAACTGAACTCTAGAATACTACATCAGAATACTACACGAAACTCTGTTAAATGATTCTGCATCCCTGTCCTCGGTATGAGTCTGCACACGACAGCATTAGCTCAGAGACTATAATGAGGAATGGAGGGTACAGATCTGTGGAAGGGCCCTTGCTCGTTTCTAAAGTCCTGGTACTGACCCCCAAAAGAGGTGGAGAGGGGGGAGGGGAAGGAAGATAAAATAAAAAGTAAAAATCAATTTATATTTTAAGATATAAATTTTGCAAGGTTTTTGAAATATAACAAAGGGTATTTAGGGAGATAATAGTTCTATGTCATACAGGCAGATAAATCTCCTGTGCATACATTAATTTAAATCAGATATTTAAATTTCACCGAAGTCACTAATCAGTTCCAAACACCAATAAATCCTTGGTACCCATGTATAAACAAAATGACAAAAAAATACCAAAACATTATTAAGTTATGGAAAATGAGATGAATACATGTCTACTTTACTACCTAAGAATTAACAATGACCCATTAATGAAATATACATGGTTTATCATGAGAGGGAGAAAGTGGCCTTTGAGAAAGACTCTTCACTGAGGGAATTCTTCTGAAATAGTAAGCACAACTTGATATGAGCACTCATGAAGACATGTGTATGTCTAATACACTTTTAAAGCAAAATCAAATGAACTTTTTATGCTATATGCAGGAATTAAATACACACGCTAAGAAAACTGCCTAAAGTAAATTTAAGAGCTATTTAGGAGACAGGGGAAATGTAAGACTGAATTTATCAGTCAATGTAGCTAATATGTAAAAGAAGACACACTGTATTTGAAATAATTTCTCTAAAGTAAGAAGCTGCCTTTTACACCAGTATCATGTAACTGTTTTATATTCAAGTCAACTATTCTCATCCCCCTCCCCCATCAAAGAAAAAGAAAAAAAGGAGAAGGCGGGTCTGGTAGAACACATCTTTAATTCCAGCACTCAGGAGGCAGAAGCAGGCAGATCTCTAAGCATTTGATTATGGCTTGTTCTATATAGCAAGTTCCAGGACTATGTATCATTAATTGAGGGGAAAAAAAATCTCTTATCTGGAAAACCTCAAATCCTGACAACAGCTGTAACATATTTATTAAACTGTCAACCTATTACTTTTCTGATACATTAAAAATGTAACTATCTACTTCTAAGAAGTAAACATAGTGAATTATAAAGACTATCCATATAGTTCCTCTAGATTTGGGCAGGAGGTAATTAGCTAGATCTAAATATATATATTACACACACACACATAATAAAGACAAGCATGATACATATAGTCATATACTTTTTGCAAAAATCTGTATCTACAATGCTATCTACAAGACAAGTTAACAGAAGTACATGAAAAAATTTTCAACATCATTACTCATTCAAAAATACAAGTGAAATACAGGCTGTAGCTCAGCATGCAAATATGCAAACCTCCCTGGGTTGGCCCACACCCCCACACTGCATGAAACCAAGTACACTTACTTAATCTAAATTTTCCCTATAGTCTCTCCTCTCTTAAAAAACAAGACTATCATGGCTGCACTTTTACTGTTATCCTTTTATAGTCTCTATAATGTTTTTTAAAAAGAATGACAAACTATGAGAAATTCTGGTTAAGTAAAAAGATATTACTTACTCTTGAACTACAATTCTATTCACCACTCCTCATATAATCCTTAGATAGAAGAGCCATCCTTACAATACCCATATGACACAAAAATAAAACTGCAGCCATTCTAAAAGGAAATCACAAGCAAAAACAAACTCCTAAGACTTTATACTAGTTTGTGTTACATAGAAAGACTGCTCCAACAGGGCAAGCAAAGTGATAATGAGCGTTTTTAGAACATGAGAAAAATGACTTACATGAAACAACTTGTTATTTCCCAAAATATGTTCCTTGAAACTAGGTTTCTATAGTCAAATAAGTTTGAAAATTCCTTCTGCATTAGAGGTTCGTATGTATGCTAAATTTTTAACAAGGCTCAAAGCAAATAAACGTAACATATTTGGTCTAGAAATGCTCACGGTATTATTATTTCAAGACCTGTTTATCTTGTAATTTTATGCACCTAACAACATACCAAGACATTAAAAGCTCTTCTGAATAGCAACCCATAAAATACTTAAGAGACACACATTTAAATTTATGCATCAATTCAATTTGGAAGAAACAGAAATATAGGTTAAATGTCGGAGCTTAACGATGACAGAGTAAGGCAGAAGATATTTCTATCCTATAATTGCTCCTTTCAGATAAGAGTCTTTCATTTTTACCAAGTAGGTTATTCAACACATTATTTTTTACATCTACTTTTTTGTTTGTTTGTTTGTTTGTTTATTTATTTGGTTTGTGTACGTATGTTCATGAGAAGGAAAGACAGGATTTGGGGTAGGGATTAAAATGTGTGCAGATATGCCAAGGCACATAAAAATGTGCAGTGTGGAGGTCACAGGAACACTCCCAGGAGTTGATTCTCTCCTTCCAATATGTAAATTCCAGGGATTAAAATAAGCTCAGGTTATGCTTGGTGGCAAATGCTCCCTACCAAGCTATCTCCTAGGCCCCTGCTCATCACAGGCCCCTGCTCATCACAGGCCTCTGCTCATCACAGGCCCCTGCTCATCACAGGCCCCTGCTCATCACAGGCCTCTGCTCATCACAGGCCCCTGCTCATCACAGGCCCCTGCTCAACACAGACCTCTGCTTATCACATTCTTACTGATGCAATCTAACTACCACGTGACATAAAAGACATGCCATAAGAGGGAGCCACTTCTATGCCACACACGGCACATACTTTCAAACAGAACTATAAAGGATAGCATTTAAAGTGGGGGAGGGGAAGCCAGAGGTGGAATCAGTTGCCTCGCTCAATCATTCTTCACCTTAATTTCTGAGACATGGTCTGTCACAGAACCAGGGATTTGAAGTTTTGGCTAGACTGGCTTGCTGACAGACCTCAAGGATCCTGCTGTCCCTGCTTCCCCAGCATTGGGATTACAAAAGTAAGTGCTCTGCCACCTAGGTTTGAGGGTGCTAGAGACATCATCAAGTCCCATGCTTATACCAGCAGGCACTTTACAGAATGAGCTATCTCCTCAGCCCCCTTATTCATATCATTCTTAAAATACCCATAACTTCAATATAAATGTTATCACTATTCATTTTTAAATTAATAAGACAGAATAATATACTTTCCCAAATACAGCCTCTGGTACCTGCCTCTAACAGATTGGAGAGTTGTCTGTAGACACCTTATTGTACAACAGCATGCAAGCACTTCTTAACCCCCGCCCACTGTAATGTGGTTTTCTCACTGCCTGACCCTTACCCATCCTTCTTCCTCCAGTGTTCTTAGCCGCTAGTAACTACCATTCATTCTGTGCTCAGCCAAGACATCCAACTTTTCTAGGTTTCATGCATGTGCCTTGTGGGGTTGATCTGCCTGGCTTATTTCACCTAATGTAATGCTTTAATAAATGAGACTTTACTTTTTAATTACAGAATAGTAGTTCTGTATATACTACTGTATATACATAAAATAATATATCATGTATAATATTTCTTTATCCTCTCACTGGATGGTAAGACTGTTTCCATTTGATGGCTCTGTAAAACCTGCTATAATAAAGATCAGTATAGATGTCTCCTAGACTTGCTAATCTCATTTCCTTCAGGTATGCAACCAGCACTAGGACTGCTAGACCACAAGGTAGCTTTACTCTGACATACTTAAGGAATTGCCATCCCACATTCTATAATGGTTCCACTACTGTTTTCACCAATTGTACGCAGGCTTTTCTTTACTCTGTCTTCACTAGTACTTGTTGCCTTTTGTCTTTTCTATAATAGCTGTTCTATTTAAAAAAAAAAAAAAAAACCTTTAAATTAATTTACTTATTTATTTGAAGTGGAGGAGGAATGTGGCCCACAGCACACATATGTTGTGGAAATTCTTTCCTTCCCTTCGGGCAGCGATCAGGGGATCAATCCAAGTCATGTTGTCAGACTCTGTGACAGCAGTCTTTACTCACTAAGCCATCTCTCAGGCCCTGATCCACTCTAAATGGAATGAAATGGATCCACTGTGCCTTTGATATGTGTTTCCCTGGTGACTAGTAATAAAAAGAGGAATAGAACAGCAAAGCCCAGGAAGTGAGCCCACGTGCTGATCGGCTGACTTGCACACCAGGTAAAACTGCAGTGCTGGGGAGTGGGCATCTCTTCACCTCATGCTAAAGCTCCTGGATGCTTGCTGTTTTTTAAAACTATCAACCCTGCTTGAGTTTTGATTTCTTTTTAAGGACAGGGTTTCACTATACAGCACCTGCTAATCTCAACACCCATGATCTTCCTGCCTCAGCCTCCTGAGGGTCAGATCTCAAGCATGCTCCACCACACCTGTGTGAACCCCAATCTTTATCTCCTGCTATACAACCAATCTGAGATGAACCTTAGATACAAACATGCAAGAAAAAACAAGTTTCTAGAAGAAAACTCCAAAGAATATGTCATCATATTTGGGGCAGGCAAAGATTTTTAAACTAGGACACAAAATACATTAATTATAGTTGAGAAAAAGTTATACATTAGATTAAACTTAACTTTTAGTCATCAGAAACTATTATGAATGATAAATCAAGACACTGAGTGAGAAGTATTATTTGGCTGATCAAAAGGTCTGATCTGTAATACATATTTCTTGAAGTTACTAGTTAGGAAAAAAGCAAGTAAAATAATAATAAAGAGTAGAAAAGAAACTCTATGAAAGACGGTATTTAACTATACAATCATATATAATCATATGTAAAGAAGCCTGACACACTTAGTCATCAGAAAAATAAACAACAAAGAGATACTACTGCTGAGTCCCCACAGTGGTTAAATGAAAAAAAGAATACTAAGTATGACCACAAGTATAGTCTACATCGATACAAACTGGAACAAGAGTTTTGAAGAACCAGTCATTCATCTTTCAAAAGCCAAGTATCTGTGCTCCTTTTTATCCTGATAGTCAAATGGTAGGTATACTTTAACACAAACATGTGCACAGTAAGCACATGAACAAAAGTATTCACAGAGCCCCTGCTGTAATGACACCAAAGTAAAAACAACTCAAATGTCCACTTAGAGTAATCAGGACAAGTACGATACATACCAAGAATGGAATAATACCCAACAAGAAGAAAATGAGCATTGCTATCTACAAGATGCGTGTCACAAACATAATACTGTAAGAGAAGATGAAACAACTTACATGTACCATTAAACATGAGTTCAAAATGTGTAAAAAATTGTTTGAGTTTAGTATAATGGTTACCTGGGTGTTTGTGGGCTGGGGCTGGAGAAATGGCTTGATGGTTAAGAGCAATAATTGTTCTTCCAGAGGACCAGGGTTCAGTTCCCAGAACCCACGCGGCAGCTCATAGCCATGGCATGCAACTGCAGCTCCAGGGATCCAAAGCCCCTTCTGACTTCCTCTGGCTCTTCCACACATAGTACACATTCACACACTCTAGCATGCACATATACATAAGATAAGTATAAGTCTTATACTTAAGTTTTACATGAGTCTCGTAAAACTGTACATATTTATGTGCTGGGGTTCAGGGAGGTTGGCAGAGCAGTGCCAAAGAATGTTTTGAGAAAGACCTCTGGCTACTTGCAGCTTTGAACCTAATGGGTCTGTTCACTTTCTAAATATTCATCTCTAGTGTGTATGCTTTTCTGAGTACACAGGTGTAACTCCAGCAGTTAGGAGGTAGGGCAAGATCAGGAATTCAACTCCACCTTAGCTATAGGAGACTATGTGGGCCACCTTGGGCTTCATGAGTTCCTATTTCAAAAACAAACCACCACCAACAAAAACAGAACAGCTCTTACTGGGAGAACAAGAGACTAGAAATAGACCTGATCTCAGTATGTGTGCTCACTTTTTTTCTACAGTGTTATCTTTCAGAGTCCAGTTTCATTAACCTAGTGTGTAAGGACAAGCCCAAAGCTACCCTGAAGACAAGTCTCAAACATCTAGGCTTTTTTGTTTGATATAATTTCTTTGTTTTGATTTTTCCTAGGCTTTCCATAAAATGAAATAAATAAAAGAATCCAGTGTGTGGAAAATACCAATGAGCAATTTATTATATAATTTACTCCACACTAAACAAGTAAGAGGATCTTATAATAAAGGAGTACGGATTTGGCGAAGGCAGTTTCCTGAAAATCAAAAGTAGTCCTTGTAGAGGACAAGCTTGAACCAACAGATCGGAGCCACAGATGGCCATAGAGAAAAAGCGTGTGCCTAGAGTTTCCCTATGATGCGCCTGAAGAAGCCTGAAAAAACAGTGGGAACCAAGTTAAGCAGCTCCGTGAGGACCTGGGATGGACACTGACCCACTGACAACCCCAGTATCACATTTTACTTAATGGCTAAAGCAATGCTTTCATTTTGTAAATATACAAAAAAAGAAAACTTTATTTCTCAGCACACTTTATTTATTAATCGGGAGACACATGCTATGGGGCACGTTGGCTCTCTCCTTCCACCTAGGAGTCCCGAGTTCAGGCAGCCGGGCTTGGTAGTAAGTACTTTACCCACTGAGCAATCTCCTCAGCCACCACAAAATGCAATGTCTTACTGCTAACTGCAATTCCTAAATTCATTTTTAAAGTTAACGTTAAAATGCCATTATTACATATGGATGTTTATCACATTAAAAATTACTGAAACATGCTTGCATAGTATGACAACAAAACTATCTGTGATGCTGTGCAAATAACTTGAAGTCTAAGCATAGTATAAAACTTGTGATATAGCATGGTGACAGCAAGTCGCTTACAAATAATGACGACAGAAAAATCTAGCACTTCAAGGCTTTCTCCTCATGCTTCCATCATTGTTTCACTTCTCAGTATTTCTTCAAAGTCCCTTAAGTTTGGAGTACTCACATGTAATTTATCTTATTGCTAAAAATGCACTCAAGTATGCCGATATTTAACTACTCCAAAGTGTGAATAAAAGCATACTATAGTATGCTCACTGCATGCTCACTACATACAAACTGCTTAGCACAGAACCTGGGCCAGTCCTGACTCGGCCACTAAACTCAACACTCTCCCACAGTACCTGTGGTTCTATAAAGTGAGTTGGCTGGTGGTGGGTGTTCTACTGCTGCCTTAGCATTCTGAAAATATTTAAATTCCAGTTCTCAAACATGCTACATTAGGAATAATCCTCACACATATACACTAAATTTAAATTTGGTTGATCAAAAGGTCTGACCTGTAATATATATTTCTTGAAATTCCTAGTTAGGAAAAAAGCAAGCAAGTAAAGTAAAAACAGGTGAAAGAATGGAAAAGAAACTCCATAAAAGACAGTGTTTAACGATACAATCATATATAATCATATTCTCCAGGATACTGTACCCTGCAGAATACATACCAAACCTGCTATTGAGAATTGGGGTAGAAAATATATGTGGAACACATATTTAAGGCAGAGAACATATCTTGAATATCAACTGAAAGAATACACTAGGGCAAGGGGAAAAGCCCGGGATGAGGATTAGATTTTGTTCTATTCCTAGGAGTGCTGACAACCCTAAAATAAAACCATTTCTCTTTAGGCTATTAGCTAATCTTTCAGTAGGGAAAGACTGGGAGAGATATTCACTAAGATCTCCGCGAGACTTTCCCGTATCCTCCCCATAAACTTAAATGTTTTATCAGTTATTACTTCCTTCCAGAAAAAAATTTTAAAAACTTAAGAGTCGGGGGCTGGAGCGATGGCTCAGTGGTTAGGAGCACTGTCTGCTCTTCCAGAGGACATGGAATCAATTCACAGGACCCATACGTCTGTGACTCTAGTTCCAGGGTATCTGACACCCTCACTTGGCACTGCCTTTTAGATAGGCCCAACATTAACTTTTTAAAAGCCACAAACTCAAATTTGTCTCTGACCTCTAAAATAATGTTTTATTAAAAAAAAAAGAGTAGGAAACGGAAATCAGCTTAAAATGTTGTGGTAGTTTAAATGAGAACGGCTCCCTCTGTAGGCTCTAATCTGAATGTTTCCCAGTTAGTAGGCTGCTTAGGAAGAATTGAGAGGCATGAGCTTGCTGGAGAAGGTGTGTCCCTGGGAGGTTTCCAAAGCTCAGGCCAAGCCCTGTCTCTCTGTCTCCTGCTTGTGGAGACGATGTAAACTCTCAGCTGCTGCTCTCGCCCCATGCCTGCCTGCCCTTCACTACACTCATCTTGATGATCATGGGCGAACCCTCTAAAACTGTGCGCTTTTTAGATGTTGCCTTGGTGACGGTGACTCGTCACAGCAACACATGCACTAATGTTTTCACATAATGACATACTAAGTGGTGATTACTTTATACTATATTTCTACCAGCCAGCATGTGTTCAGCACCTACTTATTTGATGGACCCAGTGCTAAGCATTTACAGGGCAATTCAAAGACAATTATAAGCGATTTAGAGATTTAGGGCTTGAGGGGTTTTGTTTGTTTGTTTGTTCGTTTTGTTGAGAAAAGGTCTCTCTACATAGCCCTCGCTGTCCTGTAGACTAGGCTGATCTCAAACTCACAGCAATCCACCTGCCTCCGCCTCCCAGGTGCAAGAAACAAAAGCATGGGCTACCCAACCTTGTTGATTTACAGGTTTAAAAGCAACTATTTTTAAAACTGGAAACTGGTTAAATTAATTTCCCTTGGTTCAAGTGAAATCCTTGTCAGAAAAAAAGGAAAAGGGGCAGAATCAGTCAATCTTTATTAACTGATTTTAAATATAATAAAAAAGCAGAAATTGGGGGCTCAAGAGATGGCTCAGCGGCTAAGGACACTAGCTGCCCTTCCAGAGGACCTGGGTTCAATTCCCAGGACCCAGGTGGCAGCTCACTGCTGTCTGTAACTGCAGCTCCAGTTCCAATGCCTTCACACAGATACACACACAGGCAAAACGCCAATGTACATTAAAATAAGTAACTAAATACCTTTAAAGGAAAAAATTGAAATTTAAACTTGTAAATTCACATCAAGAAGTCCCTCCCAAATACTTTCACTGACGCTTACCATTTTACCTCAGACCTCCAGGGAAATTAAGATGAAAAACACAAGTCTATCTAAAATGTACAATTAAAGGCTATTTTAAAACAAAACAAAACTAAAAACCTCTTACCTGAGCATGAAAATTGGACATAGTCGTTGTCTCTATATCTTTCTTTCCCAATATCTCCATTTTCACTGGTGAATTGGGAAAATTATATGAAAAGTAGTCTAAAAAGTCAGGTAAATAAGTAGCTGCCCCGTGAACAATACCCATTACATAGAAAGCTGCAGAGCTTTCGTTTTCACTGAACACTAAGCCCACAAATTCTTCTGCAAATCTCTGCATCTCCACAGGAGACAGGCAGGAGAGCTCGCTACTGTAGGCATGGATGACTGACGCACCTCCATTAGGCTGTTGCTCAACGTGAATGAGCTGCTTGAACTCCAGAGCGTCCAACCGTTTAAGGTTATTCTGAACTCGTGGCTCCTTCAATGACACAAATGGAAAGTCACTGTTATTAGGAATTTTCGAATCACAGTTCTTGGTATCCAAATTTTTTCCAATGTAATCCTTTATGTTATCACTTAAGATGCCTTTGGTTTCTTGATCTTCAGCATCAGACAGAAATCCTGAACAGATGGTTTGAATAGATTTGCTATACATTTTTGGGCGCTTCCGTTTTTCATTCTCTTTGTGTTTCTTTTTCTTTTTCTTCTTTACTTTTTTAATTTGTAAGTCTTCTAGATTTGTTTTTGGTTTCTCCTTCCCACCTGTTGGGAAAAATTTTTTTTGAAACTCCATATTTTAATTACTTTAAAAAACACATGCTTTTAGGAACTGTTTTATCATAAGTTTACTTCTGACACTTCTGAAAATTCAGAGAATTTGTTTTCAATTCCAATTTTACTATGCCTTTCATTCTCTCTCATCCATTCTCTGCCTTTACATACAAACAGAGAGACAGTAGGCTCGGGACTGCTAAGCAGACAGCACACGCTGAGTGCTCACTCAATTAATGAGTGAGTCAAAGTTTCAGAAAGTGTAATCTTCAAACTGTAAAAAGCAGAAACTAAGAAAGAAGTACAAGCAATACCCTTCAGGTAGTTGTCATGGATATATCGTAAAGTTTATTTTATCTGAGGTTTTAAACAATCATGCCCAGATGCCAAGGAGACTGAAAATCACGAGGTCAGAAGTGTGTGTTCTGACACTGTGTTCGCATAAGCGTCAAAAGTGCAGAGCACATCAGTACCTCAGCGCCTCCTCCCTCCCTAGTAACTATCATATCACAGCCCAGAGTTCTGAGTCAGGAGCCAGCAGGGCGCCTACGAGGTGACAAAACTAGAACCCTCTCTCAAACACTAAGCTCCCATCATGCCCAGGTTGGAGGTAAAGAGAGAAAAGAGAAACATGAGAGGGAGACATTATAAGGTTATATCCTAAACCATTTCTGTGACCAAAGGCAACAGACCCTGGATCAAAAACCCAGAAATTCCAGGAATTAAAGACTATCTACCAGCCTGGTCTACAGAGTGAGTTCCAGGACATCCAGAGCTATACAAAAACCCTGTCTGGGAGATGGGGGAGACATGACAATGACTACTCTAATCTAATCTACATAGATTATTTAACTAGAGGACCTCTTTGTACACATAAGCACACACATCATTTACATACACACACAATAATTGTATTTTTCTGTTTTCTTAATATAGAAATAAGCAGACTATGAAAATATTATGTTTATTAGAAGAAAATACTAAATATTAAAAAGACAATAAAGCAACAGTTCAGAAAAAAAACATTGCTCTGTTCCATCCTTTTTGTTCTTGTTGTGTTGAATACTGGTGTTTTACCTGCATGTATGTCTATACCACATGCATGCCTGGTACCCTGGAAGGCCAGAATCAGATCCCCTAGAACTGGAGTCACAGGTGGTTGTGAGCCTCCATATGAGGTGCTGGGAATGAGATCCAGGTCCTCTGAAAGAGCGACCAGTGCTGTTAACCATGCCTCCAGGCCCCTTGAGGAGTTTTGTTGTTTTGATGGTCAACGCAAGATAACCTTGAACTCAAGCTGGTCCTCCTGACTCCGCCTCCAGGAACTGCAGTGCTGAGGTTACAGGCCTGAGCCATGACACTCACCACAAAGTGAGGAACTGTATGTATTAAAGAGTCACAGCATTAGAAGGTTGAGAACCACGGCTTTAAGTAATTCAACAAATTCTATCTAGATATGTACTTTCAAAACATCAGCTCAGGTAAGCTAAGCATCTTAAAAAACAACACTAGGAACTAAGCATGTTGCTCAGCTGGTACAAGTACCTGCCTCCAATACAAGAAGCACCTGGATCAGTTCCCAGCACTACATAAAAGCAGGCACGGTAGCACCTGACCTCAGAAGGTACAGAAGGATCTGTAAAGTCAAAGTCATCCTTGACTACATATTAAGTTCTAACCAACCTGGGATACATGAGTTATTGTCTCAAAATTAATAAATTACTCAAAAAAAGACAAAAATTAAAGAGCAAAACAGTAGAGTAACCAAACGAAAGACCAAAAAGTTTTAAGCAAAATCATATCAAATAAGAGAAAAAATATCAATAAGATTAAAACTATAACTTAAAGGGCATAGGGAATTTTTTATTTGTTTCTTGGCTTTTCCTTTTTTGGTTTTTCAAGACAGGGTTTCTCTGTATAGTCTTGACTGTCCTGGAACTTCCTTCTGTAGCCCAGGATGACCTGGAACTCAAGAGACCCACTTGCCTCTGCCTCTTGAGTGCTAGGATTGAAATTGTGTGTCACCACAGCTACCCTCCCCACACTCCAACAGGGCTGGAGCATTAAGTATCAATTGCAATCTCAAACTCCATAATGGAAACTGCATGTATATTACACAAATTAAATCATTTCAAAATAAACAAAACCACACTGTAGTAAAAATGTTTAGAATCCAAAGACTCACTCTATCAGAGTGCGCCAACCCCTGACACTATTTAGGATGCACTGCTAAGCTTTGCAGACAGAAGACTGTCAGAATTGTCCTCAGAGACGCTCTACCCAGCAGCGCTTCAAAACAGATGCTGAGACTCAAACATTGGTTGATGGCAGGAAGTCTCAGGGAACAGTGTGAGGAAAGAAAAAAAGACCCTGAAGGGATAGGAGCTCCACAAGAAAAAACAACAGCGCCAACTAACCAAGGCCCAGAGTAGCTTGCTGAGACTGAAGCATCAGCCAATGACCATGCACGAACTGGACCCACGCTCCCCACAAAGATGTAGCAGATGGGCAGCATAGGCTTCAAGAGGGTTCTCTAGTAAGAAAAGTGGGGACTGCATTAGACATGGACTCACTTGCCAGCTTTTAGATCACTTTCCCCTGGCAGACCTGCCTTGCCAGGCCACAGGGGAAGAGGACACATTCAGTCCTGATGCAACTTGATGACCTGGGGTAGATGGGAAAAGGAGCTTTTGAAGGGGTAGGGAGAGAGGGTATGACTGGGAGAGAAGGGGGGAGGGGCTACAAAGATGTAAAGTGAATAAAATAAATAAATGAGGGAGATTGGATGGCTCCTGAGCCTTAATCTGAGAGTCCAGGGTTCAGTTCCCTGCTGCCTTTAGAGGCAGCCCCTGAAGTTTAAGAGTGGCTCAGACTGTGGCTCAGAAGTCAAACAAAAGAGCATTAAAAAAAAAAAAAATGAATAAGAAAAAAGGTTTAGAATCTAATTATTTTGCATTTAAAATATAAAATATCCTGTAACCAAACCACGTTACTTTGAAGTAAAATACACAAGATTTAGTCTATTCCCTAGTGTTCAGGATGAACCAATAAAGTATTACCACAGCCAGCAATTTAAAAATACAAACTAATAAAGCAATGACAGACTGGTATGCTGGGCATCAAGGAGCTAAAAAATTAACTATTACAGTGAGTGCAGTGTGCAGAGGAGACGATGTACTGAGCTGCCTTAGGCTAGCCCTGGCCTGGCATTTGGAAACTTGAATGTTAAAGGCTCCTACAAACAATATGGCATTTGAGCACCTGTTTTCCTTCCTTCTGGAGGTCTAGAATTTGGTGCACAGTAGGCAGATGGTGTCGATGTACCTACCTTCAATAAAACCCTAAGTCACTCATGAGCTTCTCTGGTTCACAATCCTCTACAAATGCTGTCACAACTTACCGCTGCGCTAAGCACACCCTGTGTAACCCTGCTTAGAGAGGACTTTTAGAAACTTACATTTCATGCCCCACAGATTTTATTTTCCTTTGTATTCCTGCATAATGATAAATCACAACATAAGAACAGCCGCTATGCTGGGCCCTGCAAGTCTTCCCACCTCTTCACAGAACCTGAGTGTAGGCCTGGAAACCCCTGAAGAACAGAGGCAAAATGTGCTTTTACATTAAAGCAAACTGTGGAACTAACTAGTTTGCACTAGAAAGATTTTAAGAACATTATGTAATTGCCCATTCATTCTGTTTCTGCATATGCAATTCACTAGCTGTCTACATAGAAAATTCTAAAGAACCTTAAGCAAACATCATTTTCAATACCAATACTCTTGTCTTACAGTAAGAAATATTGAAGGTTCACATGAGTCTAAACCTATTATTCGTCTAACAAAACCCAATAATTCTAATATAATAAAAGCCCTTGAGACATACTCAGAACAGAAAACACAACTGCTGTCTAAGGAACAGACACCTCTCATTTATGTACAACTCAAAGAAAAAGGAGGCTGGAATGCAGACGAACAGGCAAGGGGACACACACACACTCCCACTCAGCTAAAGATTGAAGGAAGGCGGCAAACTGAAAGCAAAAGCAGCAGTAAGAACAGGGAAACACCAATACACATTCATCAAGAGAGAAAGAGATACAGACAAAAACGAAAACATGGAAACACAGAACAAGTACACAGGACAGTATGTATAGCAGGCATGGTGGTGGACACTAGTGATCCTGGTAACTCGGAACACTTAAAGCAAAAGGATCAACAGTTTGGGCCAGCAAGGGTTATAACAAACTCCAGGAAAGCCAGACAAGAAGAACTACCTAAAAGACAAATGAGGTGGGAGAGAAAAAAAGAAAGGAAGGAGACTGGGAGAGGTGAGGATGAAGGACAGAGTGAGGAAAAGAACAGTTAGGAGAGGGGATGGGGAAGGGGACCAGAGCATTGTTTGGGTGGCGAATCTTGACAAACTTGCTTTAAAGTTCACTGATACTAATTTCTACCACTACCCTCAGTATATCTTTCACACTAACGAGGTGAAAAATAATTTTACCCAAGAAAACTGAATCTTACTTCATACCTGATGTAAAAAAATAATAGATTCGACTCTACAACCACACAAAGAAACAGAAGCATCAACAGCTTCCTGCTTTCAATCAGCAATCTCTAGGAGGTAACTTTAGGTTCTGCATGGGTTAGGGTGGTGCAAGCATGAGTGGAGGCCAGAGGACAACCCTGAGTGCCACCCTCAGAACAATGTCCTCTAAGAAAAGGTCTCTTTAGAAGGGGAGGAGGATCTCCCCTATCAGTGGACTAGGGAGGAGCACAGGGGGAGAAGGAGGGAGGGTGGGATTAGGAGGAGATGAGGGAGGGGCCACAGATAGGATACAAAGTGAATAAATTGTAAATAATAATAATAATGACCTTAAAGTGCAAAGGAAGGGAAAAAAAGAAAAGAAAAAGAAAAGGTCTCTTATTAACCAGGAACTCACAAATGAGGCTAGACTGGCCAGAAAGGCCCAGGATTCCTCCTGTCTTGGCTTCCATAGCAATGGGATAGCAAGAGGGGATCAGAATGCCAATTTACTTTTACATGGGTTCTGGTAATCAAACTCAGGTCCTCATGCTTGGGGAGAGCACTTTACAACAGAACTATATCTTGTCCCCAGCAACTCTGATTTTTAGCAATGCAATGCTATCATCTTCCTGCCATGGTTTAATCTACCTGTGAGCTTTGGTATCTACCAATAACTTAGGACACCACTTTTAACCTATTATGCCTGCTCATGAGGAAAAGATCCTCAACATAATGATAAATTTTAAAGACACTAAACTTAAAACAGCATTTTCCTTATAGCTTAATTTTAATGAATTTTAATTTTACATCTTAAGTGTATAAGATGGCTTTGGTAGAAAAGAATAAGACCCACTAAGTTTATGTAATGCATTTGTTCCTTTAAACTACTAAAAGCAAATAATGCCATTCTGGAAAATAACAAGACTTTTTCTATTAAAATCTTTTCAGATGTATATAATTATGTATACTGCACACACACTTGTGTGTAGTCATATAAAACTTCATACGTTTTTTTACATTTTTCCTTTCTTTTTTTAAATGAGGGCTTTGCTATGTAGCCCAGGATAGCCTAGAACTCACTATCTTGTCCAAGCTGGCCCGGAACTTTTGATCCTCCTGCTTCAGTCTCCTGACTGGTAGGATTACAGTTACGAGCCACCATGCTCAGGTTCAACATGCACACACTCACTAATGAATCTAATCTGTTAAGACTTATTAACTTTATATATATGACTGCTTTGCCTGGGTTTATGTCTGTGCACACATGCATGCCTGGTGCCCAAGGAGGTCAGAACGTACTGGATCCCCGAGAACTACAATTACAGATAGCTGTGAGCTACCATGGTGGAACTGAACTCGGATCCTCTGAAAGAGCAGCACCCTGGTTAGTTAGGAAAAAAACCCACTTCAGTGACAATTTTAAGGAAAACTCAAAAGAAATGGGATTCAGGTAGAGTTAGGAACTTTTATGTTTTCAAGTCTCTGTATGTTATAGCTTCTAACATTATAGAAGAAACCTATACAGAGAAAATAAAGGATGTCAAAAAGAAAAATCCCAAAGCTACACAGAGAAACTGCCTAAAAAAAAAAAGAAAGAAAGAAAGAAAAGAAAAGAAAAGAAAAAGAAAAAAAGAGTATGTTGGCCCTCAGCAGGCTGACCATTGTGATTCTATCCCTGACCGTGCCCACACATGCTCAGCAGGTTGGTTCTCCTGGATAATGAAAACCAACACATGGTACTTGCAAAGGCAGGGGCACTTCCAATGACTCAGGCATTACTTGTGTGATTACCATAGTCTACGTCCTGAAGAAGGAGGATGGTTTTGACTTTGTTATTTTTTAATCCCCAAATTATTCTTTCAACCATGTTTGTAAGATTCATATCTGATTAAGTGAATGATACTCCATTTTTACCTCTATAATCTTCCGAGCAATATAAATTATTATTTACCTCCACTGCACAGTAATCATTTTCTTAAAAGTTCATAGTCATACTAAAGGTTACAAATTAATTTCTGGGCCTACTTTATTCTGTTTGTTTCATCATTAGTTTCACCTTTACTCAATTCAAAATGTGGACTAAATTTTCCATCTACTTCAAAGTCAAGATTAGTATTGTGTTTTTCTAGAAAATTCTCAATTCAGTAGAATATTTTTATGTATACAGTCTCTAGGAATCTAGTCATCAGTGCAGAACATATGAGCTTGAATATTCGGTGGCCAGGGACTGTTTCTCTAATGAGATCAATGTATATCACTGCACATTTAAATAGAGAACAAAACAACTATCTGACTATACAAGGGGGTGCAGCTGAGCAGACACGGGAGCATCAGTCACTAGCTGCTTCCCAGAACAACTGCAGCCACTCAAGTCCCACCTCAAAGGCGTGCGGTCTAACTCCCCTGCACAGTGAAAACAGAGAGGCAGCGATGGGGCTATATTCAGCTGATAGAATGCTTGCCTGCTTCAATCCCTGGTACCGTATACACGTGGCACGGCAGTGTACATCTGTCATCAGAGCACTTGGGAGATGAAGGCAAGCAGGTCAGAAGTTCAAGGTCATTTATACATATCCAGCTTGAGGCCCTGTCTTAAAAATACAACAACAGGGGACTGGGGAAATGGCTCAGTGATTAACAGCACTGGCTGCTCTTGCAGAACTCAGGACCTGAATTCAGTTCCCAGCATCCACATGGTGGTTCACAGCCTCCTGTAACTCCAGTTTCAGAGGATCACACACTTTATTGTGATCTCCACCAGCAGCAGGCACAGAAATGGTACACATTCATATACATGCAGGCAAAACATTCATATACACAAAAGAAAGTTTTTTAAAAATTTTTTGGAATAAAAAAAAAAGATTAAAAAAAAAAACAGCCATGCAAGGAGGCACACACATTTACTCCCAGCACTCCAGAGGCATAGTAAGGGCAGATCTATGACTTTTAGGCCTGTGGTCTAAAAGAGCTCCAGGCCAGCCATGGCTACATAATAACAGCCTGACTCAATTTAAAATATATATATATATATTTTAATAATTAATCAATTGCATTGAAAATAAATAAATGGATGGATGGATAGACAGATAGGATAGCTAGATAGACAGACAGATAGATAGACAGACAGAGCAGTTGCAAAATCACAGGGCAGAAGACACCGAACAAAAAGATTAAGAACATTAACTAAGAAGTTATCACCTAATTGGTGACCTATTTCCTTTAGGTGTAAAGAACATTATAGAAAAGAAAATTCTGGGGTTGGAGCACTGGCTCAGTGGTTAAGAACATTTGCTACTCTTCCAAAGAACCTGAGCTCAGTTCCCAGGACCCACACTGAACAGCTCACAACCACATGTAATTCCAGTTCCAGGAGACCTGATACCCTCTTCTGATCACTGAACATACTGCAGGCACAAGGTGAACACATGTACACTCGGGCATATACACATAAAATCAATAAATCTCTGAATATAAAGTCCTGACTTGTTGAAAAGTTTATTATATAAAGAAGCAAAGAATGCGTACAAATATGACAAAGAATGAAATGAAAATGGAGTCCAAGTTTACCATAAGTAATATAAATGATTGTATTTCATATCCGATATTGCAGGGTTTTCCCCCTTGTGAGTATGTTTATCCACACCCAAATTAATCTGAAATTAATCCAAGTCAAAAGGTTCTGCTCAGCAGCTGTCCAATTTAACAAAATGGCCAATGCCTTCAGCAGTCTAAACAGAACATCACTGACTCAGACCTTACTCGCTAAGTGAATTTGATATTGCTCTTATTTCTACTGTAACATAAATTCTGATTTTTTTGTAGGATTTTATGTTCCTGCCCAACATGCTACCCCAAAATTTTTCTCCCTACCCTTCTCCATGTACAAACAGTAACTGAACACAGTTTAACAGAGAAACAAGAAACAAAGAGGATATTTCGGGGTTCTCTTTTTAAATGGAAAAGGATACTTGTGAGCAGCAAGCGAACAACAGAATGAACAGCGCCCTTCTGGTTTAGCTCTGACTAGAGCACTCCCTCTCAGCCCTGCTCTAGCATCTGCAGGAAGAGCACCACACCACCATGCCAAAAGTTGCTTTAGCCTCTTATGTCAAATTATGTAAGTCTGCTTACACACTAATAACACAGACACCAAATTATTCCGTTTATCTAAAAACAATTTCTGTTTAGTGAAGCTTAACCACGAGAGCTTTAATAATTCATTAAATACATACTCCAGAGATGTTACAAGCAGATTAAAATGCCGTAGCACAAGATTTACTCTAGACTTTTACAACGCTCTTATTCTTAGCAAAAAGTCAGTGTCAGGTAACATTTCTTATCTTAATAGTTTGGCTAATAAATATACCAAACAGTATAAAATACATAAGAAGCTCACTGAATATAAACTTACTTTTCAGTAAAATCTTTACATCTCCATTTTCTTTCTTGATCTCACTCATTACTTTATGCTTCTTTTTCTCTCTCTCTTTTTCCTTTTCTTTCTCTTTAATTTTGTCTTTGATTTTATCTGAAAGACAAAGAATATTTTAAAATGTTAAAATATTTTTTTCTCCATGAACTTCAACTCAATTTCTAGAGGTGTAAGACATTAGAAAGCTGAGTGTGGGTACACACGCCTTTGACTCCAGCACCAAGGGAGGCAGAGGCAGGCAGAGGCAGGCAGATTCTGTGAGCTGGAGGCCCACCCAGTCTACAAAGCAAGTTCCAGGGTAGCCAAGGGCAGCATGGTGACACCTGGTCTCAAAAAATAAATAAACAAATAATAAACATAATAAATACAAAAATCATGTTGATTAGAAAAAAATGCCTTTTTCCCTGCAGCTTTATTTAAATTTCTTCTTTCAATGAACATGCACTATATACCAAAATGTGTATTTTTCACTCATTTCATGTCAACCAAAATATAGGACTAATTTCAAATCACATAAAATAATTGGCTATGTACAAACAGTACAGAATAAGTATTCTGGAAGTTATGAATCTGAAATTGAGCACATTCATACTGTTAACAAACTTCCAAACCTGAGAAACTGTGCTGGATACCATCCTCACAAGATTCTCATAGGAAGTAAACGAAGATATAAAATGACTACACAGAACTTAGAATACATTAAGACTAGATACTAGCTCCCTTATCCTATGTTTTAAGAACAAGATAACAAGGCTAGCTAGTGTAACTGTGGTAATAAATTATAGGGCATAACTCATTGACAGAGCTGGTCAGTGGTGACGCAAGCCTTTAATCTCAGCGTTCAGGAGGCAGATTCTCTGGGTTTGAGGTCAGCGCGGTCTACAGGTAAGTTCTAGCATAGCCAGGGCTACACAAAGAAACCCTGTCTTAAAAACAAACAAACAAACAAACAAACAAACAAACAAAAACCCTCATTGATCTATGTCCTAAAAATCCAAATGATTTATAAAGTGCATACTATCTTATTAATACTTGTTTTTTCAGTCAATGTCCTATGAATCCAGTCAAAGTTAAATATATGCAGAATAAAAACAAAGTAATATTGCCTTTGCTTTCAAGAGCTTATTACTATAACAGAGCTATACTGGAAACACACAACCTTGTACAACAGATTTTACATTGCATATGAACAGTGCAGATTTCCTTAAAAACTCCTTACTCTCTTTTCCTAAGCATTACCCTAATTCAGGCTATAATCAAGGTAGCTAGATGATGGTTTCAATCAGAACTTACTAGCAGAAATATAATGCCATTTGCAAAATTGCATTTTTCTGCAGCCACATTAAAAACATAATAAGCAACAGGTGAAATTATCTTAATAACATTTTCTTTAACCCAATAATACATATAAAACATTTCAACATGAAACTGATGTTTATAAATTACTGAAATACTTTACATTCACACCCCTCCCTATGTCTGTTTCCATGTGTAGTGAGTGTCTCTGTGTGTGTCTATGAGACTGTGGGAGGGGGTGGTGGTATATACCACAGGGTGATTGTGAAGGTCAGAAGACAGAAGTTCAAGGTTAGGCACTGCAAGCTTGATAACTAACAAGCTTTCAAAACCATAGTCTCAATTTTAACTTTTACATGTTGTCATTTCTCCAGCTCTTCATCAGGAAGGAATAATGATGGCAAGAAAACAGGGCCTTGGCATTGTTGATTTAACAGTGTTCCTGAAAAAACTAGCTCTTCACCAGTTTCAATTTATTTATTTTCATGACCAAGAATTTAGCCAATTGTAGTGGTGCATACCTTTAATCCCAGTACTCCGAAGGCAGCCAGACCTCTGAGTCTGAGACCACCCTGATCTAAATAGTGAATTCCAGATCAGCCAGCACTAGAGTGAGACCATGACACCATGATGCAAAAAAAAAAAACAACCAAAAAAAACCACTTTTATCCTTTACAGCGTAACCTAAAGCTTAGAATAAACTGTCAGACAGTTTATCTCATCGTAACTCTTAGAATAACATTAAGAATTATTCTACTGTAAGAACAACACACTGTTTGAAAAGTCAAACTTATCACAAGCACAATTTTATTTAAAAAGTGTTAAAAGGTATCAAGACAGTTACTGGCAAAAGAAAGCATCAGAAGAACAAAACTGGGTTCAGAAACAAACCAACCTTACAAGCAGTTGATTTTTGACAATGGAGCAAAAGTAATGGGGAAAGAACCTTTTCAACAAACAGCACAAGGGCTGGATAGTCACATTCAAAACAAAGGAGAAACCACTGAAACTGGTGGAAGACAGTACAGAAGATCTGCATGATATGGAGGTTGGTGATGCTGCACTAAGCTACAATGTGTCATAGAAATAAACTGATAAACTAGATTCATCAGTATTCTTCAAAAGACACTGTCAACAAAAAAGCCAGAATTTAAAATGGGTCAAAGGCTTCACAATAAAAAATGTACAAAAGACAAGTAAGCATGCAGGCAAAGTATGCTTCACGCCATGTGGCACTAGGACTACAAATGACAAGGTGTCACTATATAACTACTAAACTGGCCAAAACCCAGAACCCTGGCAGCATCACTAAGTGCTAGTAAGCATGGGGAACAGGAATTCTCACTCATTGCTAGCGGGAATGTAAAACACTACTCTGGAAGACAGAGGTGTTTTCTTATGATACCACACACACTTTTATAAGAATCGGTAAATTTCACTGCTTAGTTTTTAATCCAAAAGAGCTAAAATTCAGGTCCACACAACAACACATACTTGAATAGTTACACCAGGTTCATAACTACCCAAAATGGAAGGAAGCACCCAAGATATCCGTCAGTGGATGAATGTAAGGTCTGGCACATACACACAGTGGCATAGTCTTCAGCACTACAAGCAGAAGGCAGCTATCATGCCATGCAAAGACAGAGGAAAACTTACATGAGTATTACTAACTGTAATAAAACATTTAAAATACCACACTACATGACTCCAACAACACAATATTCCAGAAAAGCCTAGAGCTTGACAGCCAGCCATTCTAGCACACTCAGCAAGCCTTACAATCAGTGAGAAAACCTGTCTCCACAAAATGTTTAAAAAGTGAGAGCCACCCAGATGACTTAACTGCAAAGCACCTAACCACATGGAACCTACATAAGGGCAAAAAGTGAGAACAAAGCACCAAAGCTGTCCCCTTACACAGGCACTAGGGTGCACATGCACACACATTAACAAAATAATAGTGCTATAGTAGTGGTTACTGAGGGGACACCCAGGGCGACTTCTGGCCTCCACAAAAAACAAACAACAACACATGTTTTAAACAGAGGTAGAAACCAGGCAAAATCTTCCTGATATAGTATATGAAAACAGAGAGGCTAGCGTGTGTGTATGTGTGTGTGTGTGTGCGCGCGCGTGTATAAACACACGTCTGCATATATAAACATGCATACATCTACAGAGTCAGGTTTTAAAACAAAGGAAACTGTTTAAAATGTTATATATAATTATACATATTATATATAATAATATACACATAAATATATTTTTAAAAGAGTTGATTTCCAAGAGTCCTTTGCCAAACAGCAGCCTGATAATTTCAGTCACCCAAGAACGCAAAGAATGAACTCTGCTCAAGTAAATAAAAGAGTAAAAACAAAGGTAAAGTGAGGGGTGGAGGGGAGTGGTGATTTATGCCTTTAATCCCAGCACTCTGGAGGCTGAGGCAAACAGATCTCTGTGAGTTTAAAGCCAGCCTGGCCTACAAAGCGAGTAAAGCAGTTCCAGGATGGCTAGGGCTACAGGAGAAGCACTGTCTTGAGAAACAACAACAAAAGCAAAGTAAATAGAAGTAAAGGACATGCACACATGGCTTAGAAGATAGCCAGTTCATGTGCAGTACAAACAGGGTGACAGCACATCAAGACTTCCAAGAACAGGGTAGAAATAAAATAACAGGCAACTTAAGACATCATCAGTAAAGCCCTATAGAAGGAGCTGTCTAATCTGGATTAAATTGTATTTGTGAAATCATTATAAGCATTGTTTGTTTTTTTTTAACTAAGATATGGGAAACGATTAGAAGTAAGCCCAGCTAGGATGGTAAAGTGCTTCCTAGAATGCACAAAGCCCTGTATTCACATCCCAGCGTGGATAAACCACATGTGATGGCTCATGTCTGTAATCCCAGCACAGAGGTGGAGACAGGAGGATCACAGCTCCAAGATCACCCTATCCCATACCCTGACTCATTACCCACACATTTTAGTAAAAGGGAGTTCTTCTACAAGGTTCCCTAGTGGCTGCTAAGGTGGCTCAACATTAAGAGCATACTGCTCTTGCAGAGGACTAAAGTTCAAATCCCCAGCACCCACATGGTAGCTCACAGAAATCTGTAACCCCAGTTCCAGAGACTCCAACAGGTATGCATATGGTACATATAAATGCATACAGGGATAACATTCATACCCATACAGTAAATAAATAGATGTAAAAGAAAAAAACTAAAAGGCTCATTAGAATTTACTTAAGCAAAAGCATCATAAATTCAAATTGGAAGTCCTTATGAAATATTGAAAGAAAAAAAACTCCATTCTAAATCTTTCAGCTACTATACATTTTTGAAGCAAAATCTCAAATAAGCTTCATATTATCAGTTTTATCTATCCTGAATATAAGCCTGAAGTCAAACCATCATAATGCAGGTCACGAAATCAGCTGATCTGAGCAACCACACTGGTATATCCTTGTCCCTCCCATATCCAGCCAAGGATAATAAATTGCTGGAAATAGATCAGAGTGAGCAGGAAACAGAAGGAAAAGAAAATGGAGAAGCAGAAGGGACAGCAGATGTATGAAATGACAAGAAGATTTTTAAAAAGAAGTTAAAGGAGATGGAGGCAACTGTAAAAAGAACAGAACTCTGTAAGCGGTGATGGGGCAAAGAGAACGTCTCACAACCTCTCCTTAGCAAAGCTAAGCAAAGCTACTACCCCAACAAGTCACCACTTCTTCTGAGGACCTCTACAAAACACTGGCCTCTGCAACACTTCTCGCTGTGTTTCAGTGATACTGTAATATATAACCTAATACAATCCTACTGTGACATAAAGAAGCTGGAAACTTTACTTTCCTGGTCCTTTTAGAGTGAATTATAGAACATCACAGTTTCTTGTATGACTCAGTTTAACCAAATACTTGAAGTTTAAAAAGTTAGCAAAGATAAAGAGGCTAGACAAATATCTTTAAGTCAGTTACTGTTAACCTGGGCACACTTTAGGAATTTGTAAACTTTATTAAACAGACCTTATTCAAACATTATGTTGTTCCTTATTTAAATTTTCTAGAAGCCTGGTGTTGAACAGAGTTGGCAAAGTCACTGGTAGTCAGATGTCAATCTCTAAATCAGCTTCTGTTGATCTGAGTAGACCTTTAGGGCCTTAGGTCTCAAACCTGGGACAAACAGCTAACTAAGTGTTAGGTCTCAAACCTGGGACAAACAGCTAACTAAGCTGCTTATTAACATGTCAGAGCAGATGCTGGCTGACACATTCTCCCAACATCCCCCAGTCCCTACCTGTTATGGGTCCTCCTGGCTGGCATACCCTGCCCCTACCCTAAACTTCTCCAGCCCAGACACTGGGCAGGGCTGCCCTTCCCCTGCAGCTCTTCTTCCCTATGTAATTCAGCCATTTTGGTAGACAGCCCTTTTTACCATTTTCACTCTTGGCTCCTGGTCTCCTGTCTCTCCCTTAGATCTCCCTCTCCTCATATGGTCTGTTTCAGGGCCCCTTCCACTCTGGACTCTCACAGATGCCGCTGTCTGCCTCTGGCTATGCTCTCCCTCATATCTACAAATAATCTGCTGTTGTCTCTTTAGTCTAAAAGGAGATAAAATCATAAACAGAGGGCTCAGCAAGACGAAGACAGTTTATGGGTACTGCCTTGGTAGATTTATACCATGTGGTCATGTTAACTAAGATAGTGGCGCAGTCACTTGGCATGTACCCTTTAACCTTAGAACAGACGGCTGCTAATCATGTGGCTGTTATTTAAAAACCTAAAATTTTTTTGGCAGATTTATTTTTTAAACTAGAGTTGTATCCAAGTTACATATACAGTATATTTTAAACAAAAGGTAAATCACATAGTCAGTTCCAGTAACTTAATATTACCTGTGTATAAATTTTTAACTATAAGCTTTTTGTTATGTTTTAAGCCAAATTTTTGTTACAGATTATGGACTTTTATCCACACCAAATAAACTTAGATATTCTGAAATAGTTTACAGCATAGTTTTAAGAGATTTTCTTTTTTTTTTTTTTGAGACCCGAACACAGAAAAATCACAGAGAAAAAAATATTTTAAAAGTGGAAGTAGAAGACTCTTAGAGATGAGAGACTTTTGGAAGTATAGAGCAGAGCAAGTTTAGATAGAAGAGGTTTAGGGATCATTTGTTTGTGTAGCAGCAAAATTTGTTACCATATGAGAGATTCTGAAAATCAAAAGTGCCGATCTTTGGCCATTGAGTTATACTGAGGCCAAGCAGTTTGTAGTCCAAGGAGGAGGAGAAAAGGCTGTAAAACAAAACTGCTTCAGGAAAATCCCAAAAGTTCCAAGAGGGAGCAGAGACACAGAGCACAGTGCTGCAGGCAGTTGCAGACAGCTCCAAGGGAAAGGCTAGAGAAAGCAGTTTTGGGGAAGAGGCGGTAAATGTCCCACATGGGCATAGAGAGATAGCCAGATGGGTACTGCAGGCTAGAGCCAAGAAAGCAACACAAATGCCCAGGCAGGTACCTTAAGAGGGCACAGAAGGCTCTAAGAGCCAGAGACACACTTGTGGACAAGCAGTAGCAAGTGGAGGAAGAATCTTAAGACTCGGACTCTAGAATTTGGAATCAAATTTTGTGGGAGGCAAAAACCCAGCAGAAACAAATGATCCGTACATACCTTAGGAGAGTCAGATCAGCAGCTTGGTTCAGGGTGAACAAGTCCCTGGGAAGGAACTTCGTTTACACCACTCCCGGGGATATCCATACCAGATGAAAGAAAAAAGAAATAAGAGGACATGGCACTCCTAGGTATGGTGGAGATTTACTGTAGATATGAGGGAGAATACAGCAGAGACAGAGACATCTGGAGAGTACAGATGAATATGAGCAGAAGGCTGTGCTGAGCCATGTGAGAGAGGAGAGGAGAGAGGAAGAGCCGGGAACCAAGAAGCCAAAAGGTAAAAAGGAACAGCATAGCCCAAATGGCAGGATTCTATAGGAATCAAGAGTAGTTTAGGTAGGGAGTGGTGTATGCTGACCAGGATGACCGTGAACAGGTAAGAACTGAGGGATGCTGGGAGACCTGGCAACCAGTGTCCGTTCCGAAATGTTAACAGGCTTTCTGTCCCAGGTTTGAAGCCTAACAGTGTCTCTAATTGTTAAGATTTCTAAGCTCCTGTGCAGTTGCCTTTTCTTATTCATCTTTGTTATCTTTGTCTATAGTAATGTTATATACTTTTGCTAATTCACTCTCCAATTAATTTACAAAGTTTTCCACTTTGCATTCCCCTCTCCCTGTACCAAGCTCAGAGCAGGCAATACATCTGCACTTGTTTAATTCTTGAAAGATGTAAGCAAGACAAAATAGAGAAATATAACAGTATGTTTTTAAGATTCAGACTTAACCAGGCATGTGGTGCACACCTTTAATCCCAGCACTAACAAGGCAGAGGCAGGTGCATCTCTGTGAGTTTGAAGCCAACCTGGTAATATAGGGAGTTACAGGATGGTCGGGGTTACATAGTGAGGCCCTCTCTAAAACAAAGGTGGGAGAAAAGGGTAGGGAGTTCACATGTACAAGAAAATCTTTCCCCATGAAGAGATGGTTGTGACCTGATAGACACAGGGCAGACAGTATCTGAAATACCTGACTCTGACCCCCTCTTCTAGATGAGTTTGTTCACCCAAGCAGACACAATTTTCTAAAAGGGTAAAGGTTCCTTAAATAAGTAAAAACTGGTACATATTAAGACTGCTGAGCTGGGCTGTTATGGTGCACACACCTTTAATCCCAGCACTCAGGAGGCAGAGGCAGGTGGATCTCTGAGTTTGAGGCCAGCCTGTTGTACAGAGTGAGTTCCAGGACAGCCAGAGCTACACAGAGAAAGGGGGAGGGGGTGCAGGGGGGGGGTAGGAGAATGCTGAGACTGAAACATCTCGATCCATTCAAGTAAGCAAATAAGAACTTGTAAACTGCTGAACTGAGAGCCTCATGGAGCTTCTGTTACTTGCACTTACGAAATCCCAGGCTACACTGACCTCTGAAGATTCTTTCATTTCTATTATTCCATGATTCTTTTTCTTGATAAATGAGAAAAGTAACACCATTACTCTTACAGCACAACAACCGATACTGTGAACAGTCTCTTTGTTGCCTAGTATTCAAGAACAGGAGAGCTGGTGCTGGAGGGATCACTCAGAGGTTAGGACCACTTACTGCTCTTGCAGTGGGCCAAGGTCTAGTTCCCAGGACCCACAGGACAGCCCATGGCCCAGACCATTTCTAACTGCCGGTCCAGGGGATCCAATACCAGCTAGGAAATCCACAAACTCCAAGCATCCTTACCATACACGCCCATACCTGCAAACAAACACTCACCCACTACTTGGTTTATGTTAGCCTGACATAAATCTACACTATCTGGTAAGAGGGTATCTGAATTGAGGTAATGTCTCCATAAGACTGTCCTGTTGGCCACCTCTGGGACATTTTCTTAAATAAGAGAATGATGGGGCTGGAGAGCTGGCTCAGCATTTAAGAGCCTTGGCTATTCTTCCAAAGGTCCTGAGTTCAATTCCCAGGAACCACATGGTGGCTCAGAACCATCTATAGTGAGATCTGGTGCCCTCTTCTGGTATAAAGGCACACATGCAGCCAGAATGTATAAATAATAATTGAATAAAATTTTTAAAAAATGATGTGAGAGGGCCCAGCCACTGTAGGTAATGTGGCGCCTGGGCTGGTGGTCCCTGCCTGAGAAAACCATAAAAAATATGCAAGTAAGCAGCACTCTCCTCCTCCATGGCTTCTGTCTTGAGGTCCCGCCCTAGTTTCCTTCAATGATAGACTATACAGTGAACTATCAGCTAAAACAAACCATTTCCTTCCCTACGTTACTTCAGGTCAGGGTGTTCTACCACTACAGAAATAATGTTTTCTTCAAAACAGAAACCCTAAGACAAACACGTAAGATTTTATACATACATATATGATAGATAGATATGATAGATACAATAAAAACAAAGAAAAGGACAAAGCAAAACAGCAGCAGGGGCCTAGCTCAGTGGTTAAGAGCACTGGCTCCTTTTCCAGAAATCCTGAGTTCAATTCCCAGCACCCACATGGTGGGTCAAAACCATCTGTAATAGACACTGAGTCCTACTTCTGGTTCATGAAACAGAGAACTCACATATGTAAAATAAATAAATCAATCTTTTTTTTTTTTAAAGTACAACAGCAGGGGGGGAAGCAAACTTTTGAAAACAGGCCAGGTTGTTCAGATGCTAGGACTGTGAAACCTTAATGTACTGTCACATAGTGGAAGAAGCCCAGGCTCTACAGTTACACATATTCAACTTCAAATTGCAGCTCTAACAACCGATCCACAGACACAAACAAGTTATTTAACTGTTGTGCCTCATTATTCTCATCTGTAAGAGATAACGGCAATTGGCTTTTTAATTTTCATGAGGATTAAAGACAGCAAATGCTTTACTACCAACACTATACTTGATAACTACTTAAAAGTAATCAACAAATTCAGCTATTGTCACTAAGTTCTGACAGTACAATTGTTTGTTTGTTTTTAAGACAGGGTTTCTCCATGTAGCCCTGGCTGTTCTGGAGCTCACTCCATAAACCAGGCTGGCCTTGAACTGACAGATGGATGCACCTGTCTCTCCCTCCCCAGCGCTGGAATTAAGGCATGCACCACCACTCCCTGGCCAGACAGAATCTTACTAGGACAGTACCCCCATAACACAGCATAGCAACAATAATCACAGGAACAAAGAAAGTTTATTTTATTTTATTTTAGGTTTTCAGCCCAGATGAGGGAGTTGGATCCCCTAGAACCAGAGTTACCAACCACTGTGAACTGCCACACAGGTTCTGGGAATTGAACCTGTGCCCTTTGCAAGAGCAGTCAGTGCTTTTAACTAATGACCTATATCTCTAGTGCTCCAAAGTTTGTCTCTAAACAAGAGGTAAGAATACTTTTTCTGTTTTCAATACTCTAAAATACTAAGACATGAGACAGTAAGACACTGTATGTGATGTGCGGATTACAGAACCACTCTGATCACTGAGTCTTAAACATATGAAGAGGCTGTATATTCAATGTTATGTCCAGGTAATTACTGTGGCTAAGTTATACTTTACAAGGCAAACAACACAGTTCTTTCTGATTAATGATGACAACATAAATGAAAGAACCAAACTCTTGCTCTACAGTTTTTCAGACAAAACGTTTTGAGCCAGTGAAGATGTCTCATCAGCACATTAATATGCTTGTCCCCAAGCCTGACGACCTGAGCTCAGCTCAGTCTCTAAGTGCTACATGGTGGAGGAAGAGAAGACTCCTCTGCCCTACTCACATACAACGAAATAAATTGTAATGATTTTTTAAGCTGGGTGTGGTGGCACACATCTGTAATCCCAGCACTCAAAGGCAGAGGCAGGCAGATCTCTGTGAGTTCAAGACCAGCCTGGCATACATGCAGTTCTAGGCCAGTCAGGGTTATATAGTGAGACTTCATCTTTAAAAAAAAAAAAAAAAAAAAAAAAAAAAAGGCCAAACATTAGAAAATAGTAAGACTATTTTTTTCTATATACAGTATTTCGCCCAAACAAACAAGCAGGCTACATCCCACTCAGAACAGTCCAACAAAGAGATGGGGATCTGGTGTAGGCGAGGACTATCTTCAAGGACTTCCTAAAGCTCCTTCTAGCTGGGAGTGACATCAAGACCACTTCCTCACCATGCAGCCCATCGCGGCACCCGTGAAGAAGGAAGGAGCGCCACAGCCCGTGAGAGGGCAGCCCGACGCCTGCGGCAGCCCGAAGCCTGTGGGCAGCCCTGCTCTCAGCCCACTCAGCTGCTGTCTCACTGGACTTCTCAGATCCTTCTCTTAGAGCAAAAACACAGGTTAATGGGAACAGAGAGACAGGCAGACAGACAGTGAGCAAGCCCCAAAGGAAGACCCCGAAGGTAAACTATCCGTAATTACCTTCTCTTGGTAAAATGGCTCAACTGCACAAGCCTAACAATCTGATTTGTTTATCCTGAACCTCCATTGTTTGCCAGTAACACTTGCTGTCCCCCATGCATGTGCCCTCGAGCTGTTCCTCTTCCCCCCTTACATACACACACACACACACACACACACACACACACACACACGCACATGTGCACAGTAAGCTTTTTTTTTAATTGCATGCCTGCCTTCCCTTTCTTCCCTTCCTTTTGACAGATTTGCCTTGAACTCCTGATCATCTTGCCTCAGCTTCCCAAGTACCTGCAGGGATGTGCTACTGTAACTAGCTCAGAACTGCTTTTTAGTTACACAACTCCTCGGTTTCCCTCTACACTATCCAAAGAGCCCAGTCTCACTTGGTAGGCAGACAACAGGACCCAGGAACATGAGGGAGGTGCAGGGTACTTGGAACTGAGTCTCTTCCCTGCTGCTAGGAGGCAGCCTAGAGGGCCTAGAGTCTGTGGTGAATTATGCGTGTTCCTGTAGTGGGCATTGTCCTTGGTAACGGAAAGCTGGAGAGAGAAGCTTCCCCTTCCTTAAACATCTGAACAGGGAGTTTCCCGAAAGGCTATATCTGCCATCAGGCTGTAGAAAACGAATCTCAGCAGTCTCCTGGAATAGGGCCTACTACTGTGGGTCCACTCCTTTTGCAGGGCCCTCCTTCCCATCAACAAGTCAAAGCTTCTCAAGGATCAAGATGAAGGTGCTGGGCGTCTTGACCCAGTCCAGGAAGCTAATACCCGAGCTTACCTTCTTTAGCAGGACTATTTTCACAGGCACTTGGATACCACTGGGCAGCTCTTCCTGGCTGGAAATCCAATCCTTACCCACATGTTTGACAGCCACTGGCAAACTGCCCAATGCCTACATAGAGAAGAGCCAAAGCCACAGCTTGCAAACAGCTGGCAAAGCTGGTACTGTGACTTCAGTGACTTCCTCATTGCTGCACCTCTGTTAGGGGTGTGCAGGTCACCAAAAGGCAAGTCCGGGTTCTCGGCATAAGGACAGTGTAGAGACAGGCAGCACTAGGCCCAAGATGGTGCCAGCAGCTGTCGTTCAGGCTGTGGACAGAGGTGGGGCCAGCAGAGCCAGGCTGTGTTTAAAGCAGTCAGGTGAGCTCCTTAGGGAGCCCTTGAGGGCAGCGCTCAAGCGCCAGGCTCTTGTGGCTGTGGGGTGGCACCTACTAATGGAGCAGGTCTGCAAGACTGCCAGTACCTCTCTCCTGCATGACACACTTCACCAGGCCCTTTCCCTGAACTAGCAGTCTGAACATAGTATCACCTACAAAAACACAAAACAAAAGCCTGCCTTGTTAACACCCACAAAACGGAGTGTAGACTCCTTACACCGGAGAGACTGTAAGACTTTCAACTACCATGCATCTTACCTCCCAACCGAATACAAAAGCGCCAATCTCAGGGCTGGCGAGGTGGTTCGGCACATGTAGTCTGAATAAGAGCCAGCCTCCGTTAGCCTGGGTATTTGCAAACTTGGCCCCAGTTCCTGACACTGTTTGGGGAGGTGGTGCAACACCGCTGGAGGAATCCATCCCTGGGGGTGAGCTCTGAGTTCACAGCCTTGCTCTACTTCAGCTGGCTCTCTGTTTTGTGCTTATGGTTGAAGATGTGACTGCTCAGCGTCCCCCTCTTGCTGCCAGGCCGGCTGCCTGCTACCATGCTTCCTTGCCATGTTGGATTCTTATCCCTAGAGAACCATACACCAAAATAAACTCTTTCTTCCATAAGTTGTTTCTGGTCATGGTGTCTGATCACAGCAACAGAAACGTAACTGCCAGATGGTTAAGGTACTTGCTCCCAAGCCTAACAACCTTAGTTGTTCCGTCCCCCAGAACCACACGGTTGAAGGAGAAAACTGACTACAGACAGTTGTCTGTTGATCTCCAGGGGTACACCCTGGCACAGGCCCTCCACTTACAAAATAAATAATAAAAACTTATAAAGCATCTACCTCATCCAAATGTCGCTTGCTACTCACAGACCATTAAATATTCCACACACGTTCACTTTCCTCTCATATTTTTTTTAAAGTTTGTTTGGTTTTTTTGTTTTTGTTTTTGTTTTTTTTTTTTTTGCATGTGTGCATGTGTGACTGTTGGGGGGACAGGAGTTCCAGAAAGGGACACTGGATCCCCTGGAACTGGAGTCACAGCAATTTTAAGCTGCAATTTTGAGTACTGGGAATTGAACTTAGGTCTTCTTCAACAGTAGCAAGTGCTCTTAACCACTGAGCCATCTCTCAGCCTCCCTCACCCTCCTTTATATCATTTCCCCATGCCCATCCCCAAAAAGTCTTTCTCCATCATCTTCATTTACCTAAACCCAAACGGTCTTCCAAAGCCCAATTTCCTGATTGGCATTAAATCTCACAACATCATCTCTGGGTCTGTTTGAAGACCTAACAAAAAATTAATACAACTTACTTAGTAGTTTAGAAAAGAGTACCAGATCACATTATAGATGGTTGTGATCCACTATGTGGTTGCCAGGAATTGAACTCAAGACCTCTGGAAGAGCAGATAGTTTTTTAAGCACTGAGCCATCTCTCCAAGGAAGAACTTTTTATTTTTCAATATCCTATTTTAAAGACTTCCTCTATAAAGGCTTAATTGAAAGGCTTAATTCACCAAGGAAGGTAGAAAGTTGAGATTTATTACAATCAACTTAAAACCTCTAAAATACTTCTTTCAAAAATAAATAAAAAGCTAGCATAGGGCTGAAAGGTGACTCAGTAGGTAAAGGCGCTTTCTACCAAGCCCAACCACAAAGCTCAACCCCTGGGGCCTACATGGTGTGGGCCGGTTCCTTCCTGAAAGTTGTCTTCTGTCCTGCACACACGTGTTGTGGCACATGCACACATCTCCCTGTCATACACAAAAATGAGTAAATACTTTGTAAATAGTTTAAACAAAAGCTAGAACATGGTAATGGTTTACACTAATGCGTACATGCGTTCCAGACACCAGGAAGTCATTCATTGGTATATCACTGCTATGGAAACCAGGAAGTCACAGCTATCAGTGCGTTCAGTGAAGCTAAAAGGCTTCAACATATTAGATAGAAAAGGTTGGGATTTCTCATTTCTTAACAATATCTACAATCAGGGCTGGAGAGATGGCTCAGCAGTTAAGCTCCAGAGGAACCGGGGTTCAAATCCCAGCACCCACATGGCAGTTCACAACTGTGTAACTCCAAGATCTGACAATCTCACAATATATACATGCACACAAAACACCAATGTACATAAAAGTGAAAATAAATATTTTTTTTAAATAATACCTACAATGAAACCAAACAACAAACAAAAAAGAATGGAGCTAGAAAGATGGCTCAGTGGTTAAGAGCACTGGCTGCTTTTTCAGAGGACTCAGATTCAATTACCAGCACCCACATGGTGGCTCTTGGCTGTCTGTTAATTCCAGTTCCAGAGATCTACACCCTCTTCTGGCCTCTAGGAGCACCAGACACACACATGGTTCACAGACACACAAAAACACCTACACATATTAAATAAATAAACTTTGAGTGCATTAAGCCCCTACATTTTCATAAACAATGTCTACAAAATGTCAGGCCCAATCATTCCAGTAGCCACCTGTGGAAAAGGCAGCACCCCCACATAACAAATACATATGTGCTCTCAGCCATAGAGAAGACTCACGTCATCTACAGGAAAATGAAAACGTTACGTCAGTCTTAACAAGACAAATAAGATACACATGTGGTTCCTGGGTTTTAGGCATACACATGAAACTACAAGTGTAGGTATGACGCGAAAGTAAAAATAGAACTGAGAAGACTAGCTGAGAAATGGGAGGCTACAGAGCATAAGAGTGGCGTGTCCAACACACAACACACTTCTACAGAATCTCACAAGACTGTTTAAATACACGTGTGTATACACTCAAAAGATAAATACTTAACCAATGGCACACAAGAAAGGGACAAATCAGAGCAAAGCCGAAATTCAGTATCTCTTCTAGAAACAGACAATAAAAAGAGAAAGGAGTAACATAAAGACCACCTTTGGTGCAGTTAGGGACTACTGTAACTATAACCTGGAATATAAAGTATAAAACAGACAAAGGTAAAATGGTAACTGCTTTGCTATAACAGAACAGAGAAATGATGACAACCTTGTTTTCAGTACGAGGTTTGAACCTAGGGCCTTTTGTGCATGCCAGGGAAGCACTCGACCACGAAGGCATACCCCAGCTTGCTAAGGACAACCTTACATACTGTAAGAAAACCTACAAATGAAGGCAGCAGGAAAAGAGGACAGAGTACCCACACACTGGTAAGGAAAATGGAGGTGCAAATTCTCTAGCAAAATTTCAGTAAGACTGCTCCAGGCTCAGGCCTTCCCACAGAGACACGGGTGGGTTGAGAGGAAAACAGGGAAACTGGGTGAATTCCGGAAGCAAGGCCTGTGGCTTTCTTCCCTCAGCAAGCATTAGAACCCTGCCACCGACACTCAGCTTTGTGGGGCATTACCTCCAGCTGACTGCAGCGAGAGCCGGGGCTTCTAGGAGTGAGGAGTAGCAAGTCACAAATAGAGGAGTCAATCAGGTGAGACTAGGGCCTTCCATGAAGAAGCCCAGGTCTCCCTGCCTGCCCCCAAAAGAACGTGCGCCTAAGAAAGGCCTTGTGAAGTGCACTGTTGAGGAGGCAGACATCTGCAGAACTGCAGCATGTCGGGACACTGACCTCGGGCTTCCAGGATGTGAAGACATTAACTTCTGCACGCTAGGCCACCCAGGCTAGGATGCTTTGCTATGACAACCGCAGTGAGTAAGACACCATCCTGTCTAGACTCCGATCCAAATGAGACAAAAATGACGTTCAGTTTGAAGAGGCTTAGAGTGCCTAACCCAAAAAACACAGACCAGAGCGAGCCATGAGCTCAGTCAGTAAGGCCTGCCCTGCATGCTCAGGAGCTTTCAGTGAATCTTGGTAACTTTCTCTTAAGTATGAGAGAACTGCTAAAAATAACAGATTTGAGGACAGCCTCCAAATAAATGAGACCAAAACAAACAGGAAAAAAAGTTAGAGGAACCAAAAAGCAAGGCAGGAAACAGAACATTTCAAAGAAACTATAATTAGCATCCTTGAAGAAACAACAGAGATGCTGACCCCATTTTAAAATATATATATATCTTACAATACAGGAACAAAAACACAAGAGCTTATACTTTCTTTTTCACTTCAAAGCTGGAAATTTAAAAACCAGTGAAAGGGCTGAAATACCTCAAAATAGAATAGACAACTTTTTAGAGACCAATTTCTCTGAATATCAGCATCAGAAGGCAGACAATAACAGAACACCCTCTTCAAACTTTCCAGGGCAAACAGCTTGAGAAAAACCTCTCAACAGATAAACAGGCAAGTGTCGGGGTAAAAATAAAATCCAAAGAAGTACAGTTTCTACATAATCATTGCTAGTAGAAAAATGGAAAAGGAGAGTAAATAAAGACGTGGGGTCCAGAAAAAAGGAACACAACAGCAATGAAAGGACTTCCAGGATGTGAGTGAGCCCAGGGCCCATGCGGATGGCTTTATGCAGCAGGCCTTTAAGACCAAGCATCCGGACTAAATCAGGAAGACGTACAGAGGAGACTGTCATTTATCTGGAAGATTTACCAACACGGGAAATTTTACTAATTGCTGCTGGAGGGTAAAGGAAGGCTTTACGGGGCGGCACAAAATACAAATGATTATCCCAAAACACAATCTTTGTGAACTATTATCTCTCAGCAGTGCCAATCATGATGAAAACCAACCTCTAACACGGGGCTCACAGTGGGCACGACAGCTTGCTGCTCGGCCGTTCGGACTTGGGTTCAAATGCCCAGCACCTACGTGAAAAGCCAGGCAGGGCTGACTGTGACCCTTGCCCCAGCTTTGGGGGATAGATGGGTGGATCCCTAGAGTGCTAAGGCCCGACAGCTTAGCCAGAGACCTGTTTTCTGGTTCTGTGAGCCGTCCTATCACGATGCAGTAATGTAGAGAGCAATAAAGACGGAAGTCCTGCTCTGGCTCTGCATGGGCAATGCACCACACACGCACTACATGCAGACACAGAAAATTCACTCTTGAAGCATATGAAAGCACATGATACCTTCAGTCTATCTTTTCACCTTCCACTTTTTTTTTTTTTTTTAAGCAAAGAGTCTCACTAGGTAGCTCAGACTGGCCTAGGCCCCCAAATCCCCTGGCTCCCTAGCAAACGCTCAGATTACAGGCATGCATCATCATTGCCTAGCTCTATACTTTTCAAGTCACAATTTATTTTATGTTATGGAAAAACTTATTAGCTCATCTGGTTATTTTGTACCTTTAAAAATTCAGTCAGAAGGGGGGGGGACACGACACGCCTTTAGGCAAATGCAGGCACATCTCTGAGTTTGAGGCCAGCCTGGTCTAAAGAGTGAGTTCTAGCACAGAGAAACCCTGTCTAGATTGGGGGGGAAATCTATTCAGATATGGTGGCCCTTGTCTGCAATCTCAGCACTAAGCACTAAGCACTCCCTCCTAAGAGGAGGGAGATCACAGCTGGTTCAAGGCCAGCCTGAACTACACAACACTCTTTAATTTAAGCCCTCAAGAGTCCATATAACACCCACAACTATCAGCAGGCAGCCTTGGAGATTATAGGTGCCAACCACATCAGCTCTGTACTCAAGGCGCCTAGACTAGGAACTTTTCTGATCTGCTCACTTATCCCTAGCTGTGAAGGTGGGTTAGGACTGACCTACCTCTAACTTAACTGTGAGGTTAAGAAAATGAGTAACCATGCTTCAGACTCAACGTTCACTAAATGTTGTCTCAAAAACACATCTAGTTTATCTGAATGTTTTCCATTAGGTTGAGTGCCAGCGTAAAAGGGCTCTAGCCAAATGTGGCGCACACCTGTAATCCCAGCACTGAAAAGGCTGAGGCACAAGGAACACACGTGGAGGCCAGATTGTTCTACATGGTGAGTTAGCCAGAGCACAAAGGGACACCCTTTCTCAAAACAACATAACAAAAACAAACAACAAAAAAGCACTTCTAAGGATTTTTAAAATCCCTATGTAAATACAGGAGCAAATGTTTAGTAGAGATGCAGAACTGTGATTTATTTTTTTTTGGGGGGGGTAGCCATGGCTGTCCTGGAACTCGCTCTGTAAACTACCCTGGCCTTGAACTCAGAGATCCACCTGGTTCCATCTCCTAAATGCTGGATTAAAGGCCTGTGCCACCGCCACCAAGACTGCGGTGTTTTTCTGAAATGTCGTTCTGCCTGGTTTCTAGTACTAAGCCTGTTCAATCGATGCACTATGGGTAATCGAGGGTTAGTGAGCTAACACACCCAACTCAGAGGGTCACTTAAAAAGTATATACTTCAAACACTTGGTCACTCATTCACTAAGATTTGTTAAAAAAAAAAAAAAAGACAGAAAATAAACACTGTACTATAAACAGTACCTGTATACTTGCAACTGTACTAACAAAACAATGTATCTAAAATCTTGTTACTTTGCTATCACTTTTTTTTTTTTTCAGTTAAAGCAAAACCCAATTTCAGTTAAATTCAAAACTTTGGAGTCCACCAAAATACTGAACAGCTATCTTTTGCCTTGATTTTAATTTTTTATCAATAAAATAAGTGTTTCTGTCCAAAAAATGAAAATATTTAAAGTTGACAGTGACTACCTAGCCAGGTGTGGTGGCCCATGCCTCTAATCCCAGCACTCAGGGGGCAGGCAGATCCCTTGAGGCCAGCCTGGTCTACAGAGTGAGTTCCAGGACAGCCTGGGCTACACAGAGAAACCCTGTGTCTTAAAAACAAACAAACAAAAGGTCAACAATCTAATCATCCCACATAGGTCATGGGAAATATCTTTGCCACATCATAGCGTGTATCATTGCTTTTATTAAAAGTAAGCCATAGCCCTCAAAAGAAGGGGTTTAGGTTTGGGGATTACTACATTAATTTGGGGGGTACACTGATGTCACAGAGGGCCTTTGGCAATCAGCGGGCACCCTGTGGGGAACTGGTTCTCTCCATCTGTGGGTCCTGGGGATAGAACTCACGTGGTCATGCTACACAGCAAGTGCCTGAGCCACCTCAAATTCCCCAAAAGAAGAATTTTAAATGTCATTTAAGACTCTAAAAACTTAACTTAAACACCCATCTTACTACAATAGTCATATTCATACCACATGCCAGTACTATTTCTTAAAATACTTACTTCTTTTCACCGTTCACATCCTCTAACAATGTAATACCTACATTCACTTCTGCAGGGAATTCGTGAAAAGCAAATGAGCAGCCTACCCAAGTAAGAATGATTCCAAACTGCATAGGGACAGGCTCAGAGGCATTTTGTAACTTAAATTTTGTGTTTAATCACTGCTACACAGAGATTCACTAACCACCTATAACTCGGCGCAGAAGGAAAATGTAATTCATCTTCAAAATATTCCTAAGGCAACACTCTAAAAACCCTAGGACAGCGTTAGACTAGAGTAGGACCAGACCACTAACTTGGCTTAAATGTAGAAATCACACAGTTTCGTGTATTAGCACTCTTTTTTTAAATTGTGAAAAATAACCCCTCCTATTCAGATAATTTTTCAAGCTCTAAGATACCATTGGATCAGCAAGGCTGAAAGTGCTTGGCATTTCACCAGCATTCCAAAACAAAACAGAATACTTCACAACAATGTGTGACAGTGACAATGTATGTTTATATAACCTCGTGATCACAGAAAAATCTACTTTCCTACCCCTCCTCTCCGCACGTCCGAGCTCAACGTATCCACAGATTATTTAGAACGACCCCTTATCTTCAAGAAATACCGAAACCTATACTAGCTTGCATTACAGAAGAAAACTAGAATAGGACATTTAGGAATTTTTCCCTTTTTTTCTATGCGGAAGCACTTTGCAGCCCCTTGATCTGGACAAAAACAAAAAAACAAAAAATAAAAAACCGTCAAAACATCTGATTTTATCATTTGCTGCATGGGGTTGGGGGGAGATGGCTGCATGCTCCTGAAGGGTAGTATCTGAAACAGGACCACTCGGGAAACACTTCACGAATTCGGAAGGTGGGCACCTTAGGCGCCGCACACTCGGTGCCCCGCACGCGACCTCACCTCCCTCGTAGCTTCCAGCTTAAGCCAAAACACTCCGGCCACCCACATGGGGGGGGGGGGGTGGCGGGATTCTCCCCGCGCGCCCCGGGGCCGCCGCCTCCCGCTCGCTCCCCGCGGGCTGGCCCGCGCGGCCGCTCCCCTCCCCCGCGGCACCCACCTCGCGGCGGCGGCGGCGGCGGCTTCGCCTCCCCGTTCTCGTCGCGGGCGGCGGCGCCGCCGAGGCCGTGCCTCCGCTTCTCCTTGTCGCGCTTCTCCTTGGGTCTGCGCGGCTTGGCGGCGGCCGGCGGGAGCGGGACGCGGGGAGGCTGCGCGTGCAGCAGCGACGGGGCGACCAGCGGCTTGCGCGGCGGTGCCTGAGCCGGGCACGCGGGGGCCGACGAGGCGGCCGGGCTCGCGGGGAACGAGAAGCAGCTCCGGGGAGGGGCCGCGGCGGAGGCGGCGGCCAGAGCAGCGAAGCTCCAAGCCGCCGGGCTGCCGTAGCCCTGCGGCGACGGTGCGGCGGGCGGCTGCGGCGGCTGCTGCCGGCCGTTCCCGCCGCTGCCCCCTTCCCCGTTCACTCTCCGCGGCGCCTTCTTCTCCTCGGTCCGGACCTTCTTGGCGGACACGGGGCCCGGAGGCTCCCGCGAGGAAGGCTGCAGTTTGCCGAACGCCTCCTTCTCCGAGAGGACGGCCACGGGGCCGCGAGCTGGGTTCGGCGGCTCCGCCATTTTGCGCTCCTGTTGTATTTACTCTCCGACGCTCCCCGGCGCGGGGCACGGGGCGGGGCCCCCAGGTCTCGGCCGAGCCTCCATTGGACGAGCTAAGCTGAGGGATCCTTGAACTCACCAATCAGAGGCACGGGCCTAAGTCGGCGAGGTGGGATTACCAAGCGGGCCTCCGGAGAGGTCAGAGGTCTTTCGGCGCGGCGGATGGCAGGGTTGCGGTGAAGGGAGGGTCTTCCGACGGCCGCAGGAGCGCCCCGAAGTCAGGACCGAGGTAGCGCTGCCGTCCGCCCCAGGGACGTGGCCCTAGGTGTGCCGCTCTCTCTTTTTACCGTGGGGTGCCTGGGGTTCCTCTGCACGCTCTAAAAACCGGGTTCTGTCGTTGCCCATCCCGGAGAAAATTTGTGGAGGATCCGATTGATTGCAAGGGGTAAACTTGTGAAAAGGTGCCTTAATTTGAACCCAGGTCGTAAATGTTAGTGCTTTAACAGTTTCCTGCAGAGCTGGACCTTGGATCACTCCCGAGCGTGCAGATAACCTCCCCCCCCCCCGACGCGCGCGCGCACACACACACACTGTTTGAGCTTGAGTGCTAAAGGTTTTAATTCTCATTATGCCTTAAACTCGCCAGGAAAATTCCGTTAGCGGTGTTTACAAATGTTTTTAGATCCAGTTAGGTTTCTGTATGTGAGAGTTAGCGCTCTGAGAGTTGGCCAAGCATATGCTCTGACTTTTATCTGAAAAGAGAAGGAATTTGGAGGGGGAGGGGACGGGTTACAACATAGTTGAAGACTTAGACAAGAGCATGCCTCTAACTCTTAGATCTTGTTTAACATCAGAATGTCAGAGGGCTGGATGTAAAGATAACAGGTTGTCAAATTCATTCGCCCAAGAAATTATATGATTCCTAAGAGGAACGTTTCTGCAAACAGTTTAACAGTTAGCTTTCAGGAATATTCTACTGACCTCAGGAAATTGGAATAATTTGTTATCCATTTTTTTACTCCCATCCCACTTCCTTAGGACTTGATCAGAGGGACACATCAAATATTAATGTTGTTACAACTACATTTTTTAGTTTGGTTGGTTGGTGTGGCTTTTTGAGTCAGAGTCTCTTGGCTGTCCTGTAGACCAGGCTGGCCTCGAACTCACAAATACCTACCTGCCTCTGCCTTCACCTCCTCCCCCAGTGCTGGGATTAAAGGTACACACCACAGCACCCAACCTCAGTTTTTGGTTTTTAGAACAACTTGTTAATAAAAAGAATATCTCCTAAAGCCAGACCCAGAAAGAGAGATTTTGCGTGTTTTCTCTAATGTGTATAAAAGTAGAAGGGGAGATGGGAATAAGAAAGGTGATGAGGGGAAGAAAGTTATCTCATGTCCCCTCTCACCTGGGGAATGGCTATATATGGCATGAAAGCAGACAGGGACTATTTGGAGAAAGGAGAGGGGCCATCAACAGGAAGGGAATGAGAGAGGAGTGGAATGAATATGAGCAAACATGAATGTATACATGTATGAAAATGTCATAATGAAACTATAAATGATAAATAAAATAAAATGAAAAGTGTTTCTTTTACTTCTGTAGATTATCACAACAACCTTTAAGTTCTATGAACAGCATCAGTTGGCCTAATGATCTTTTTAAAATTCTTCTTTTTTGTTTGTTTGTTTGTTTTCTCTCTTTTGGAAAGCATTTGCTTGTGAAAAGGGAGAATGTGTCTAGGAAGGAATGACTACTTGATCTACTAAACAAATACACAACTCTATTTGTATGCATCTAAGCGTCAAAATACTCTTAGTTCCTAGCAGTGAGAGAGCAACAGCTGAAATGAGCTGGCAGTAGGAGAGAATAGGTTTACCTACTCAGCAGCCTGGTGATTCCAGGCCTCTCTCGAGAAACATCTCTGCTGCCTTAGGTGTTAAATGAGTGAAGCTTGACTGCATGGTTACTGTATCCCTTATCTGTCACTTTGAAGTTTTGCAAAACCACATTGAAACCATTGTAACTAAAATTTCTCACAGTCAGGCATAGTAGTGTCAAAGGCCTCAGCACTCGGGGAGGCAGAAGCAGGTGTATCGCTGTGAGTTCTAGGCCAGCCTGGTCTACAGAGTGAGTCTAGGACATCCAAAGCTACACAGAGAAACCGTCTCGAGAAACAACAACAACAATAATGGTACTAATAATTCCTCATCAGACATGGTGCTATATTGTGATCCCAGCATATGAAAGGTAAAGGCAGGAGGATCAGAAGTTCAGGGTGATCCTCAACCAACTACATAATGAGTTCAGGCCAACTGGGAGGCTACCTGTCTAAAAAAACTGAAGTAAAATAAGCTTTTAAATATTGTATTTTTATTGTATGTGTACCATTGTTTGCCTGCATGTATATGTGTACACCACATACATGTCTAGAGCCTATGCAAGCCAAAGGAAAGCATTGGATTCCCTGGAATTGGAGTTCAAATAACTTTTGTAACCTTTTTTTTTTTTTAACCAACTAATGTCCTGCCAGGAAATTTGTTCCACTCATCTCCTACATGAAACTTAGAAAATCTGATGGTAAGACTAAAGAGTACTGTCATGTGAGAAGTTATTATTTCTTGCCCCATACACTACTAACAGGCCTGTGCCTAAACTTTATGAATCTGAGCAAGAATATGGTGGTGGAGGCCCATGTACCCTTATAAATCAAAATAACACATGTAAAAGACTGGTGGTTTAAATAAGAATGTCGCCCACAGGCGTGTGTGTTTGAGAGCTTGGTCCTCAAACTATTTGGTAGTTAGAACTATTTGGGTAGGATTATAGGGCATGGCCTTGTTAGGTGTGTCATTGGGAGTGGGCTTTTCGGTTTCAAAAGCCCATGCCAGGCCCAGTCTCTCTTTACCTGCTGCCCTTAGGATCAGAAAGTAAAGCTCTCAGCTACTGCTCCAGCACCATGCTTGTCTGCTTCCTGTCACTATAATAGTGGACTAACCCTCAGAAACTGTAAGCAAGCCCCTAATTAAATACTTTCCTTTAAAAGGGTTGTCTTGGCCATGATACTCTTCACAGCCATAGAATAGCAACTAAGACAAATGGGCAAATCCACTTTCATACTGATCTGAAAGGCCAAGTTTAAATATAGGATTTTCACAGTCCTGAAAATGATTCTATGCATATACGTGATATGTTTAAAGTAAATTTGTAAGTTCATATACTGTGTTCCTGGAAATAGTAACATAATCAACACCTCAGAGTGTCCTAGAATCTGGGCAGGGTGGAAGATATGCAGGCTATGAGTAGACTTCTGACCTTCTGGTCTCCTTGCCCTCTGCAATATAGGAAAATGGCTGAGTAGACAGAGACATTTTAGCTGGAACTAAGAACAGCACTGTGCTTCATTATAACTGGTTCCAAGGATAATAGCCAGAAGAAGTCTGTCTCTGTATAACCAGCCATTTTTCTTCCAACTGTTTCATAACTAATACTCCTCTTGGCATAATCTTTTTTTTTTTTTTTTTTTTTTTTTTTGAGACAGGGTTTCTCTGTGTTGCTTTTGCTGTCCTGGACACTTTGTACAGTGGGCTGACCTCAAACTCAACAGCAGTCTGCTTGCCTCTGCCTCCCAGAGTGCTGGAATTACCACCACACCCAACAAAGATTTATTTATACAGCATTCTGTCTGTGCACCAGAAGACGGCAGCAGATCTCACTATAGATGGTTGTGAGCCACCATGTGGTTGCTGGGAATTGAACTCAGGACCTTTGGACGAGCAGCCAGTGTTCTTAACCTCTGAGCCATCTCCTCAGCCCAGCATAACATTTTTTTGTATGTATCTACATGTGCACAATACAGACGCCAGAGAACAACCTCAGCTGTTGGTCTTCGGGTGCCATCCACCTTTTTTTTTTTTTTAACTACTTGCCAAATAGGCTTTTTAAAAAACAATCAGCCAAGCCGTGAAGGCCTGCACCTTTAATTTCAGCACACAGGAGACAGAGGCAGGTGGATCTCTATGATTTTTTGATGACAGCCTGGTCTACAGTGAGTTCCAGGAGAGCCAAGGCTACACAGAGAAACCCTGTCTTTAAAAACCTAAAAAAAAAAAAAAAAAAACTTGGGCTCTGAGGAATTGAACTCAAGTCTGACTTCTTATAAGGTAAGTGTGCTACCAACTGAGCCATCCTCCAGACCTTGACATAATCTCTGTTCAAGGACTTAATCCACTCACCTCTGTCAGTGTCCACTAGGTACTTCATACCCATATGACATTTTTCTGATTTCCTGTATTCTAGTTCTGTTTTCCACTCTACAGAAAGAATATTCTTCAAAACTTAAGTCTGATCATGTCTCTCCCTTTCCTCAGACTTGTGAGTAGCTCCCATTGCTCTTAGGATAAGCAACAAAATGTACTGCTTACACAAGGCCAGGTGCTCCCAAGCTTCTGAGCGTCTCTGGTCTCCACCTCCACCCCCAGTAGGAGTGCAGAACCCACAGGTGTGCACTGCTGCAGCCAGCTTTGGGTGCCAGGCCTCCACACAGCAAATGCTCTCGCCACTGATCCGCCTCCCCAGCCTCCCGCTCTTGATATGACCCAGTGTTTCTGTTTCTGCCATGTCACTTTTGTAGCTTTGAACTATGTCTGTTTTATTTTCCTACAGTATCCAAGCAAAGGTCTACTTATCCTTTGGCCTTGGAGGAAACATCTCCCTAACACTATGTCCTGATCTGGCAGAGCAAGGTTGATCAACCCTTTGCACCATCAAGATTCCCCTTGGGATCATTTAGTATACTGCTCTTCTAGGTTTTGACCACATCAAGTATAGAAATGTGTTATTTATGTTTGTATGCATAGAATCTGGGGTAGTTACTGTGCTCTCTGTGACCAAATACCTGGCCAGAAGTAGCCTACAGGAGGAAGAATTTCTCTAGGTTCATGGTTTGACAAGATAGGGGACAGTGGGGGGTGTTGTAAGTCTACCATGGTGAGGAAATTATGGCCCTGGGAACATGAGGCCATTTGCTAATATCTGAAGAGACCAGGAAGGAGGGAATCTAAAACCAGAAATAAGGCTGGGCTACAACCTTCATGATCCACCCCCAGAGACCGCTTCCTCCAGAAGGTTTCACAACCTCCCAGAGCAGCACCGTCAGCTAGGGTCCATTTATTCAAACACGTGAGCATGAAAGGGACATTTTTCATCCGTACCATAGTATCCTTGTCAGCATCCTAATTCATTCTGTGCTACTACAACAAAGTTGCTGAGACTAACTAATTTTTATAGAATAGATTCATTCTCTTACAGTATGGGAGAGAACAAGGCAATGGCTGGGCTTTGGTTGTCTAGAAACTCTGTCTCTTTCATGAGACAAACATGTTGTTCATGTACAGTGGGACATGAACTGCTGTGTGAAACCTCTTTTATAAGGGCCTGAATTCCATTTACAAAGGGAGAGCCTCTGTGACCTCACTTCATATATATTGTATTAACCATTTTATCATCTGAATTTGGACAGCTGCACACAGATTGTAATAGTAGGTTTTTAATAGATAATAGAAAATAGTAAAAACTGTTAAACTGGGAGTACTTAGGAAGGCTACAACCCTGATGGACTCATCATAAGTTGAAAATACCGTTTGTAAGAAGTACATTCACTAGCATAGTAGCCATCATAACTCAGCAGCACAGCACAGTACACAGAGTATGGTTTCTCTCGTGGCTAACAGAACTGCTCACAGCCGCTGAGTGGTGTCACCAGTATAACACCGTGCTGGGTAGTTCTATGTCAACCTGACACAAGCTATAGTTCTCTGAGAGGGAAGAGCATCACTTAAGAAAATGCTTCTGTAAAATCAGGTTATAGGCAAGCCTGTACGGCATTTTCTTAATTAGTGATTGCTGGGGGAGGACCCAGGCCTTTGAGGGTGGTGCCAAACCTGGGCTGGTGGTCCTGGGTTCTGTGAGAAAGCAGGCTGAGCAAGCCAGTAAGCAGCACCCCTACAAGGTCTCTGCATAAACTCCAGCATCCAGGTTCCTGCCCTGTTTGAGTTCCTGTCTTTACTTCCTTCAGTGGTGAACTGTGATGTAAACCATTTCCTCCCCAACTAGTTTTTTAGTCATGGTGTTTCACTGCAGCAATAGAAATTCTAACAGCCAGGCATGGTGGTGCACACCACCAATCCCAGCACTCAGAAGGCAGAGGCAGGCAGATCACTGTGATTTTGAGGCCAGCCTGGTCTGCAAAGCAAGTCCAGGATAGTCAAGGCTACACAGAGAAATCCTGTCTCAAGGAAAAAGAGAGAAAGAAAGAAAGGAAGGGAGGGAAAAAAAGAGAAGGAAGGGAAGGAAAAGAAATCCTAAGGCCTACCAGGAAGATCAAAATTGAAATTTGAAGTATGGCTCTATTGAATGCATATTTCTTTGACACCGTAAAAATAATAAGTTGCAATAGCATAAACAGGAACCACCTGGACCTGTGTTATTTGCAGATTAATTTGCTTCTTGACTTTAGCTGATTGTTGTATGGAAAGAAAATGGTCCTGCTTGCTAGATATGAACTTCTTTAGTGTGAAATTTCCTAAGAAACTACCCAAGCCAAACAAAACATTAGAGTCGGATAAAATTCAGTCTACCAAGCTGACTTCTGATCTATAAGAGTGCCTTGGCCCTTAAGGTAGCTTGTGAGAGCTATGCTAATGTTTGAATTATTAGCCCTATTCTTGCTGATTGCTAAAATATACACCAAGCAAAGATAGCCAAACCTGCAGTCACTGTAAAGGTGCATGAGTGTGCTTAGGCCTGTACTCTGTACACTATCATCTGGTTTCTTTATATGTAATATACTTATTTTGTGAGGGGAGGGACCTCGGAATTAGAATAACAAGAGCCTGCCGAGAGCTGTCAGGTTGGCACTGCCACCAAGCCCAGTGACCCGCTGCTCCCTCCAACCTTCATAGTGGAAAGAGAAGACTGATCCCTGCATCTCCCCAACCTCCACACATATACCATGCCTGCACATGTGTGCGCACGTACGCGCACACACACACACATGTAATTATAAAACTAATTTAAAAACATGTTGGGCATATAAATGCGCCACCTTGAGAGCCATTGCACCAGGAGAAAGACACTTCTCACAGTTCTGTAACTTGTGCATAGAGCTGAATCGACATGCGTATTTACTGACGTTATTATATCTTTTATACCAGCTGTAACAGAGCTGTGGGCACAATGGAGACAGATTGAGACACAGTATTAGCAAACTGTTTGTGTGTGTGTGTATGTGTGTGGTATTTTTTTCTCTCTAAGGGGAATTTTTTTCTCTCTCTGGGCTCATTGGTTTTGTCCACATTCCTGACCCCCTTGGATGAAGAAAGTAATACTTTTCTCTAGACTCATTGAGTTCTGTGAAATCATATACTAACTCTAGGGACATTTTTTTCTTACACTTCCAACATGGACTTCCCAAAGACCTAACCCCCACGTTTTTAAAAAAAAAAAAAAAAAAATTATGCCAGGCATGAGGTACAACCCAAGAGGCCAAGCCAGTTGCATCTCTAGAAGTTCAAGATCAGCCTGATCTACACAGTGAGCTCTTCCAGGTCAGTCAGGCCTCTCCATATGGGGAAATGGGTGCCTTCATATCATGCACACATGGGAAATCAGAGGTCAGCTTGGAGGAGTCACGTCTCCCCACATGTATGTGGGCCTGGAAACTGAACTTGGGGCATTGGGCTTGTCTGCAGGTGCCTTTACCACTGAGCCACCTCACCAGGCCAGTGAGTTTTTATTTATGCAGGCACCCATGGAGGCCAGAAGAGGGCAACAGATCCCCTGAAACTGGATCTACATGAGGTTCTGAGCCATCCAGTGTGGTGCTGGGATCTCAACTCAGGTCCTCTGCAAGTACAGAAAGTGCTCTCGCCCACAGAGCCATTTCCCTGGCCCTGTGTGACTATTTTTAAAACATTTGCTAAGACAACGGAGGCAAATTTAGAAATAGCCATATAACCTTTGCTTCACCTTATAGTATCCAAAAGTAATGTTTTAAATAAATGAAGAGTAAGTGACACTGGGGGTCGATTATCTGTTGGTCTGTAGCTGCTGGTTTACTTGAGTATGTAATAGTATTTTACAGACTGCTGAAACAGTAAATGACAGAGGCCTTCTTGTCTACACAAGGCCTTTCTTCACCTCACATTATTCTTTTCCCTGGCCAATCCTGAAAATGCCTATAATGTCAACAAGCTGCTAACAACTCCCCAGTTTAATCTCTCAAAACCTGCTAGTCCCCTGTTTGTATCTTCACTTCCCAGCATCTAGCATAAATGTGTCTGTGGCAAAGTGCTGGTTTCCTGCTGAGTACCTGTGTCCTTAGTCTTTTCAACTTCCTGACTCCTTTCTATGGGTTGTATAATCCTCACTGAGGACAAAAAGAGTGCCCCCAACCTCCATTACTCCCAGGCCTGTGATGAACATCAAGGAACTCTTCCTATAAAGCTTTCAGGGAAGCTGCTGGGACCTAGGGGACCGGCCTTTGGGCTCCTCTCGCTTCCTGAAACTTAAGAGAAACTTAGGATTAGAAACTTATGGACCATAGTTTTCTTAATGTTTCAGATAATTCAGGTAACCTGAACTCTCATTTCTTCACCACTAATATTCTACAGTAAAGACAGCATAACCAGAATCAAATCTTAACCACAAACTTTCTTCCAGTTTGAATATGTACTTAAGCTTGGGAAGGAGAAAACAAGAGGAAAATAAAGGTGAGAAGTGTAGGTGAAGGATTAGCCACTGTCAAAAAGCTTCCATGGTGTGCCAGTAGCAACCACAAAGCAGGAAGCAGAAGGCACAGTCAGCCAAGCTGAGTGAGTGGGAACCACTCTGAAGTGTCTCTTTGGGGTTAAGTTTGCTACCAGGGTTTTTATATGAAAGGACATAATATCATTTTACCTATTTTAAGAAAAGGACCAGAAGCTGTTAAATTTGTGACAAAAGCCTCGGTCACTGAAAATCCCTGAAAAGAAAGTAAGCCATGTTTTCTAGTCAGTACTATAGGAAGAGGAATCTTAGTTTAGCAAAGATATGGTGCACAGAGGACAATATAGTACGACCTCAAAACCTACATGTAGCAAAGTATAAAGAAAAATCCTAGATTCAACAGAACAACTAGATTTAAGACCCAGCCCTGTGCTGGACAGTGGTGGTGAATGCCTTTAATCCCAGCACTTGGGAAGCAGAGGCAGGCTGATCTCTGTGAGTTCCAGGACAGCCTGGTCTACAGAGCGAGTTCCAAGACAGCTGAGACTACACAGAGAAACCCTGTTTCAAAAAAAAAAGACTCAGCCCGGTTCCCAGTTTGTGAATTTGCATCCCTGCATAGCCTTTACCTTGTCTTTGAGCAGAAAAACCCTGCCTCCAGGATCATCACTATAATGTCAACCACCCGCTGATCTCACTGTGGGAGGAGCGCTGCCTGCTGGGTGCCACATACCTGTGTCATCCGGGGCATTCTGCTTCATCTTAGTTTCAAAAGGTTTCCCAAGGCTGTTTGCTTGCTTGTTTTGAGATAGAGCAACACTAGTAGACCAGATTAACCTCAAAGATCACAGAGATCCTTCTGCTTATTCGAGATACTAGTTTTAGAGTGCATCTGTTGAAAAAAAAATTTTTTTTAATTCATCTGTTTTGAGTTTTTTAAACTATTTTCAAATTCTATCTTTTATTCAGTGTATGTGTGGGGAGATTTGTGCACATGTATACAGGTGCTTGATGAGGTGAGAAGACAGCATTGGATCCTCTGGACTGGAGTTACAAGCCTTTGTGACCCACCCAATTTGGATGCTGGGACTCAAACATGCACATGCTCTTGACTGCTGATCCGCCTCTCCAGTCCAAACCTTTGTTTCTATCTATCCTGAAATTTCTGTATTTTATGAAAACAGTATATTCATTATGTAACTTGTTAGCAGAATGAAAAGAATTGATGGGTTGGATAATGAAGATGTTCCTGCCCTTTGTCATAGAGCTTGGAGCTGCTTTCTAATAGTGGGATTGATTTACAAGGATCCACCCCCAACCTCTCTGATTCAGTTCCCTTTATGGTCACCACAGCAATCTGACCTACAGCCACGTGGTCCAGAATATAATGTCTCTGGCTTCACCAATGATGTTTCTCAGGAAGGGACTTCTCCTTTGCTGACATGACCAAGCTCACTCATTAAACTAAACACTACCTGTGCCACCTTTGGACTCTAATAGGTGCAAAACTTGTTTGTCCAGTTTAGCGCGTGTTTGGTTTTTCTCTCTTATCCATGACTTTTATTACTCTTAAGCTGATAAATATTTGGAGCTATGTGTGGCTTTATTTTGTTGTGTTTGTTTTGCTTCTTGAGACAGGGTCCTTTCCAGCTTTCCTGGAATTCCCTATATAGCTTAACTAAAGTTAAAGAAAGCACAAACAAACAGGACCCTATCTTGGAGTTGTCTGGTACCTGTCCTCTGAGTGCTCCAGTCTTGGTAGACCTGTTACTCCATTGCCCCAAGAAAGTCCAGGACCAGCCATACTCTGCCTCTGAAAACTTCAGACCATATTGACCCCTGCCCCCTCTCTTTTTCAGAAAGTCATTCTCTACCTGTTTTCCTTCCTCCAGAAATGTAATCTCAGTTGCAGACAGCCTCTGGGTTGTTCTTTTCAAGCTGATTTCATGTTGTTGTTGTTGTTGGTTGAGATAAGAATTGGATCCCAGGGGCTGGAGAGATAGCTCAGAGGTTAAGAACACTGGCTGTTCTTCCAGAGGTCATGAGTTCAATTCCCAGCACCCACATGGTAGCGCACAAACATCTAAAAAGTGAAATCTGGTGCCCTCCTCTGGAGCGCAAATGTACATGCAAACACACATTGTATACATAATAAGTAAATAAATCTTAAAAAAAGTCCCCGTACTATTAAGACTGTTTTGACCTAGACTGGCTGTCCAGTGGACTGGCGTGCAACACTGCACCCACTCAGGGTTTCTCTGCATAGCAGCCCTGGCTGTCCTGCAGCTCACCCTGTGGGCAAGGCTGGCCTCAGACTCCCAGAGATCTGCCTGCCTCGGCCCCCCTGCCCCCAGGGCCCCCGCCCCCAGTGCGGGATTAAGTGCGGGCACCACCATGCCCAGCCCTTACCGTTCTATGTGGTGCTGGCAGTGGCACCCAGACCACTGTGCACACCATGTAAGCGTTCTAACTGAGCTATACCCCTAGGCACCTTCTGTATTAAAGCGTGTTAATAGCATTCTATTACAGTCAAAACTGAGCCAGACACATAAACATATCAGCACATTTGGAAGTTAGAGGAAAGAAGCATCTTTGTTAAAAACCTTTAGTTATCCCACATGAAGACAAGTCCATTTGTCAATGTGTACTTTGATGCATGCGTTCAAAATATTCCTTGTGTGTTAAATGTGTCAATACAAAAACTACAGCTCTCATCTTAAGAAGAATAAGAGATAGTTTATTCTGGATCCATTTTGAGTGCCCATGTCCTGGGAACACAGATTTAGGTTACCCCAAATTCCATGTCCCATTGTAGAAGCAGTTTTATAGTTTTACAGAATAGAAAAAGCCATAAATCAAGATAAGTCTAAAATACACTGGTGACTACACCAGAGAGAAAGGTAGAGCTGTATGGGGGAAGCTTTTCTATAGGTTCAAGATGGTACTTGATGACATTCTTAGCATTTGTATTTGTGAAATCAAGAAGTCTGATAAGTTAATAGATTTTTTTAAAGTATTAGTCACAGGGTGTTAGTTCTGACTCAGAACTGGTAGGCTGTTCCAGTGGGCTAGAATTAGCGTAAAGATAAGGTAAGTCTGCTCTGGAGCTGCAACATTCCAATCTCCACAACACTGAAATTCTGATCACCCAATCAGTTTCCGCAGACACAATTTCTTTTCAGGAGTTTTCATTCCGAAATGTCTGTGAGGGTCTTAGCACCATGCTTTTTAGAAACTAAAGTTGAATAGGAAAGTTGCAGCTGGGTAAAAATAAATTTTAGTATATTTTCATTGAGTTCAATTGAAGCAGAGTTATGTACACATGTGTATGTATGTATGTATGTGTTATGGCAGAATGGGAGTGACAGAGAGGCGAAGTTGTTTAGCCTATATTCTTGCTCATTATGAGTAAAGTTCTGTTACTTTTAACCTGGGCCTGGAGCAGACCCATTCTACAGTTCTTGGACATGGCTCCGGTCTTTGTTCATTCACAGAATCTGCATTGCTATGCTGTGTTCCATCTTGCACTTAAGTCATGAGTGGGGCAGAGACTCAGCAGTGTCCCGCAGGCATCGATCAAGGCACCGGCAGTTTATTCACAGCAAACTGGAGGCTGGGGCAACATGGCCTCCAGTCTGGAATGGAGTCAATGGTCAAGCTCCATAGCTGATGGCAGGGATCAGAGTCAGAGCCTCAAAGGAGAAAGAAGCAAGGCATGTTTTCTCCTCACTTAAGTCAGTTCTTCTTCCTCCACCTTCTGGACCTCTCTGTTTTTGTCTTATCTCCTCCCAGGATCCTGATTTCCACCAGACTGCTCAGAAAGACCGGAAGCCTCATCTAGTCTATCTTCCTTGTATCTTACACATTTCGCTGCAGGGCACCCTTTGGAGGCCTGCAGCTCTTATCTCACATTTGTTTTCTGCTCTTTGGAGATGGAATCACCTTTTAGCTGTAACTTAGTCACCATCATTGGTCTTTTCTGAATTCACAGAGGTGTGTGGCCAATACTGTGGTCTAAATTTTAGAACATTTTCCCCTTCTATCTTAGTTACTGTTCCATTTCTGTGAAGAGACACATGACCAAGGCAACTCTTATAAAAGCAGTTAATTGGGGGCTTGCTTACAGTTTTAAAGGATTAGTCCATGATCATCCTAGAGGGAAGCAGACAAGCATGGCACTGGAGTGGTTGCTGATAGCTTTACATCCTGATTCACAGCCAGGGAGAGAAACTGGGCCTGCATGGGCTTCTGAACCCTCAAAGCCCACCCACAGTGACACAGCTTCTCCAGCAAAGGCCAACACCTAATCCTTCCCAAACAACTTCCACTCCCTGATGACTAAACATTCAAATATGAGCCTGTAGGGGCCATTCTCATTCAAACCCCATCATCCCCAAAGGAAATCATAATGCATGAGCCTTCACTCCCTGCTTCCTCCATGCCCCTGCCAGCCTCAGTGTGGACAATCACGTGATGCACTTTTTCTCTCTTTCCTGCTGGTATTGGGCAAGGGGAAAGACAAGTTTTGCCTGGGGGCTTCCGCCTCTGATGTTTGTGTGCTAGCCTCAAAATAGAAACTGAAACTCATTGCCCTTCTGAAGATTAAATAATCTTTCAGATTCCCATCTGATCTTCAAATGGTAGTATATTGTAATCATATGTAATATCTATGAATATATTCATACCTAAATTAGATCTTATTTGACTTTAATCTTATTTCTTATGAAGTAAGAACCCAGCACACATATACATATAAATACATATATACATATACATTTCTGCCTTACCGTGAACATTTCAAAGCTATCTTAATGATGACAACAGTAGTACATGCCTGTAATTTCGGCAGGTGGAAGGAGTTCAAGGCTAACCTAAGCCAAATAGCAGACTTGAACTCAACCAGTAAGAACAACAGAAACACAAGCAAAGCTGTTGTTTGAATTGACAGCGAATAATGTTACGCTCAAATCTTTTCTCCAATTTCTAGCTTTTTCAAATAACGTTCTCATACTTATATCTTGCTCATTTTACACAAATTATCAGAAATATTAGATATCTGAAAAAAAGATATAAATGAATAAAGGATAGAACAAATCAAGAATAATGACTTGGACAAACCCCTGTCCACAGAGAAAGCCACAGATAATGAGGATATGATTCTTGGACTCCAACAGGAACTCATGCAAGCCCTGAATACTCATAAACCAGGAGCAAAGCCCAGGACATAGCTCTGTGGTGGAGTACTTGCCTAGCATGTGTGAAAACCTGACTTTGATCCCCAATACTAAAAGCAAAACCAAATGAACAAACCAGGAGCCACAGCACCAAACAGTGAAAAATTCCCTCACACCTGCCATGGCCAACTGATGCACCCAGGTTTTCTTCTTCCTTCCTGTTGTGTCCTCTATACCATTCCTGGGTGTCCTACCTGACAAAGCCTCTTCTTCCCTTTCCCACCCAGTCCCCAATACTTCCCTCAAACCAGTGCTCTTCTGGACTTACTCATTGCTGTACCTGGTACTAAAGGCACAGAAAATGAGATCACTTCAAACAAACTTCTAAAAATCTGTTAAGGCTTAACTACTTCAAGAAGACAGAAGAAAGAAGAAACTGAGCCAAGAGCATCCAGGTCAAGCCCAAAGAATAACACGGAACTACTGTATTGTTTTTGTGCTGCTAAGAAGGAAACCCAGGCTTTTGCACAGAATGAGCACATAGAGTTCTCCCGGAGGTCCCATTCTAAACATGAGTGAGGTCAGTAGGACACAGGTGCCGGTGCAGACTTAAATGTGTTAGAAAAGGAGAAAGCCCAGCTGGCCCCAGGGTGCTGTGATAGCCTGAGGCAGATGAGTTGCTCTAGTCACTTGGGAGCCCTTTAGGTGAGACGCTGGTACACTCCAGGGTAGGAAAGAGATTCTGTGTGTGTGTGTTTTATGCTTGTGCATTCTATTTGTTTGGTATTTTTTGTTTTAATGGCTTTTGTTTGTTTTGACCCTTTTTGTTTTTTAAGAGAGAGACAGAACATGAAGTTGTGTGGGTTGGGAAGTGAGGAGTATCTTGGGGGGGGGGGAAGAATATAATAAAAATATTGTATGAAAAAATTATTTTCAAAAAAGATAAAAATAATACATAGAAAAAGAAATGGGGCTGGAGAAATGGCTCATCAGTTACAAGCACTGGCTGTTCTTTCAGAGGACCCAGGTTCAGTTCCCAGCACCCACATGGGAGCTCACACCTGTCTGTAACTCTAGTTCCAGAGATGCTGATACCTTCAGACAGACAAACATGGAGGCAAATTTCTTGTCCACAGTGTAAAGCTTGTCTTTGTACTACTCAGATGTTGATTTCTGTACCATCAGTGAGCTGAGTACTGACCCAGCTTTGTTTTTGGGGTTGTTTGTTTGCTTGTTTGTTTGTTTGATTTTTTAACAATTTATTCATTGTATATCCAAATTGTTAGCCCCCTCCTTCAACTCCTCCCAGTCCTACCTTCCCTCTCTTTTCCCCCATATCCCCTTCCCCTAGTCCACTGCCAACTGCCCTTAGTTTATCAAGTCTCATCGGGACTGCATGGATCTTCTTCCTCTGTGTACTAGCAAGGCACATCGCCAGGGAGCCAAGTGAGCAAAGAAGAGGCAACTGAGTTCATGACAGAGGCACCCCCTGGTCCCCTTACTCCAGAACCCACATGGAGACTGAGCTGCTTATTGGCTCCATCTGAGCAGGGGGTCTAGGTCCTCTCCATGCATAGTCTTTGGTTGATGTGTCCGTCTTGGAATAGAGGGAACAGGATGGGAGCCTACTATAGAGGGTCCTCTGAAAGGCTCCACCCAACAGAGGATCAAAGCAGATGCTGAGATTCACAGCCAAACTTTGGGCAGAGCGCAAGGAAGTCTTATAGAAGAAGAGGGATAGAAGGACCTAGAGGGGACAGGAGCTCCACAAGGAGACAACAAAGCTAAAATCCGAGCCCGGGGGTCCTGCAGACTTTGGTATTGTTACTCTTTTTTGTTGTTGTTTTGTTTGTTTTCAGTTTTTGGTTTTTTTGAGACAGAGTTTCTCTGTGTAGTGTTGCAGACCTGGAGGGCCTCAAACTCACAGAGAACCACCTGATTCTGCCTCCCTGAGTCTTGGATTACAGATATGCACTACTGAACCTGGCCTGGTATTGTTATTCTGGCTTATCATATTTTGTAAGAACACCCTCCAACACCTTCTGATTAGTTTAATAAAGAGCTGAATGGCCAATAGCTGAGGCAGGAGAGGAAAGGCAGGACTTCTAGGCAGATATAGGAACTCTGAGAAAGAATCAGGCATGGGGGATTTGCCAACCAGACTCAGAGGAAGAAGCAAGTAATTGTATACAGAAGAGGAAATGGGCCACATAGCAGAATATAGATTAGAATCAATGGATTAATTTAAGTTATAAGAACTAGTTGGGAACAAGCCTAAGCTAAGGCCAAGCTTTCATATTAATAAAAGTTTCATATCATTATTGGAAACTGGCAGTCTGAAAAAAGTCCTGTTACAGCAAAACACCAGTGGATATAAAATAAAAATCAATTAAAAGGAAAAAAATCAATCAATTTACATGACAGCCACACTTGCAGTGGCCCCGAAAACCAGTGTCCAGTGGGGAGTTGGAGAAGGGGGTGAATACAGGTAAAACACATTGTATGAAATTCTTTTTTAAGTAAGAAACTGAAGACTTCATTGGCTCCTTCCTCTAATGACCTTGTCAGAACATGTCTTGTTAAAGGGGAAAAAAGTCAAAACTAGAATCTGACAAAGCACGAAGCCCAGCTACCAGGAGAGGACCAACATGCGACCAGAGGCTTCACCAAAAATTCACCTCTCACCTGATTTTAATTTACAGTTGGTCTGAGGACTTATCAGAAGCATCTTCATTTTCTAAATTATTTCTGTCTCCTCAAATGTAAAATGAATGCAATTGTTTTGATAACACCCTGTGCAGACTTTCACATTATAACTGTAAGTTTCCAAAGTGCTTTTTCATTTAGGTTTCTGCCCTAACAGTCTGGGCTTCCCATTGCTGAATGTCATGGGTTTTCTATTTCCTCCTTAATCCCATAGTTTAACTTTGTATTTACCTTGAGCCTTAGACTTGGGAGGATTTTTTTTCACATACAGTTAAGGCATCTATTGTGCCGGAGTTTCTTGCATTTGACTGTACATGCCCAGTTCCTTGAGCAGTTCCTCAGAGCTCTAATTCCACAAGCCTTTAATCAGTGGCTGTTCTCTGAACCCTCTCCAAGTCTTCTTTTCTCTTTATGTAGTGTGGCATGTGAACTGAAAAATGCGGTTTGTTCCAACTGAAGCCTGCCCAATGCCAAATAAAGCAACAACAAGCACCTCCCTCCCCTTTCATACTCAGCCCAGCCCTGTGAGGCCTTCTGTCGCTGCAGCGATCTTCCAACCTAAGGCTGTTGGGTTTCTCGGATTGCTGTCTTAGCTGATGCTTTTACTTACTTGTTCAGGCAGTCCAGTATGTTGTTATCACTTCATTGTTCACTTCACAGAAACGACTTCTCATGCACGCCCATTCTTTAAGATTGCTCCATGACCTGTGCAAGCTGAGGGCCGTCTGATGAAAGCAAGCTGTATTTAGAAGCACATAAGGAACTGGCCAGACAATTGCCTCCCCCTAAGTCGGGGCTTCAGAGAGCAGCCCCTCACTGGTTTTGGAGGACCCTTTTATGGGGGAGGCTTATGTTTGCTAGAGAACAGGTGTTGAGATAATTGGCCGTTAGCACATGGACAGAAGGGTGGGGGGCCTCGGGTTCAAGGCTGCCAGCGGGGTAGAGAAGTGCAGGGGTACATCCCATGGAAGGGGAGCATCACAGATGTTAGGAGTTTGGCGGGACGATGGGATGGGCACATGTCATGGGGTACAGGTTGAGCACAGGTCAGAAAACAAGGTTTGCAGGGCCCATTAGGCTTGGGACAACACCTTGCCCCTGTAAGGTATGGAGACTTTTTAAAAATATTTTGTTTATTTATTGTATGTATATGAGTGTTCCATTTGCATGTGAAGAGGGCAGTAGAGGATACAAATGGTTGTGAGTGACCATGTGGTTTATGGGAATTGAGCCCAGGACCTCTGAAAAAGCAGACAGTGCTCTTAACCACTGAGCTATCTCTCCAGCCCTGGTATGGAGACTTAATAACAAGAGTATAACATCTGGCTTCTTTATCAGCTGTTTGGTTTCACAACTCCATGGACAACATTCAATATGAACTTAGTGCTGGAGTCTTGAGAACAGAGACTTAGGTGACCTGCAGTGCTACCATGTAGACACTGAGACAGGTTGGTTCAGATGCAAAGATTGCCAAAGGCTGCAGCCAACCAGGCTGTCTGAAGTATTTGTTTAGCAGTATCATTCCCAAAGGGCTGAGAGAGAAGCCAAGAAGGAAGAAAGACCCCCCCCAGCAGGTACTCAGGCATCTTCCTCAAACCACGGCTCAAATTCCTGCTTTCTGCAGGGTTCTTGGTGTTTGCCAATTTCTGGGTATCAGCCTCATTCTCCAGCCACCTGGAATTCCACTGACGCTGTTTCACTAATTCTTCACCAGCTGGGTTGGCTTAAACTAGGTTCCACAGCCTAGAAACTTAGGCTTAGGCGAAAGTTATTTTCTCACATAATTCCCATCTCAGAACAGTTCTCTAAGCCCTTCTTTGTTTTCTCTCTTCTGGGCCTGGGGATTGAGCCCAGGGCCTCGTGTGACCAGGGTATGCATTCTACTACTGAGCTATACTGGGGACCTAAATATCTACTTCAAGAATAAAATCAAAGATGATTTTACAGTTAATAATCTCTCTCTCCTCTCTTGTCGGCTGGTAGCAAGTGGTGGTTGCTTTTTGCCAGGTTGACACAAACATAAACATGTTTGGGAAGAAAAGCTTTTTTTTTTGAGACAAAGTTTCTCTGGGTTGCCCTGACTATCCTGAACTTGTAATCCAGGTTCACGGGACCCTCAGAGACCACCAGGAGACGACTCAATGCAAGAGCAAGAGAGCTTTATTACGAGAGCGATCGAACTCGGGACCCAAGGCTCACTGATGGAGCAGTAGAGAAGTGGGATCCTGAGCTCTGAGTGAACAGAATTTTTAAAGGGAAAGTCTGTGAGCAGGGGGTTTCCATGGCAGCAAGCAGGGGGGCACAAGCCTTGGTGTTACAGAATTGGGTGAAGTTTAGCAGGGCAGGGTGACTTTTTCTGAGGCACACAGTCACAATGGCTATTTTTCTAAACCATATCTGAAACATTGGGGAGAATTTTCCTACCCAATTCTCAACCGATTCCCATTGATTATTGCCAGTGAGATTGTCTCTATTTTCTATGAAGCGTTTATTCTGTATTATTTTGCTAAGAGAGTTAACTTTGTTCACTGTCAGGTGTACATTCTGTGATATTTCCTGGTACCTGAATTCAGTTCCCAGTCGAGATCTTTATTTCAAAATGGAGCTATAGTCAGGCTAACTTAAGCTCTTCAAACTCACTTTGTAAACCAGGCTGGTACTCACAGAGATCCACCTGCCTCTGTCTTCAGAGCACTCTGGGCACTCCTGAGTGCTGGGAGTAAAGGCTTGTGCCACCATGCCTGGTGGGAAGAAGGAATCTTAATTGGGAAAGTGCCTTCATACTTGGCCAGTAGACAAGTCTGTAGGATATTGTCTTGATTAATATTTGAGGGAGGCGGGGCCAGTCCCCTGTGAGTGGTGCCACCCCTACCTGAGCGGGTGGTCCTTTGTGGGGTAAAAGAAGCAAACTGAGCAAGCTAGAAGGCGCAAGCCAGTAAGCAGCCCTTCCATGGCCTGAGCTCCTGCCTTGGTTTCTGCCCTGACTTCCCTCAGTGATGGACTGTGTTGTGGAAAAGCAAGCCGAAATAAACACTTTTCTCCCTAAATTGCTTTTCTCCCTAAATTGTTTATCATAGCAATAAAAACCCTAATTCAGATATGGCACTAGTTTTTATTCGTGGTCAGCAAGGGCAGCAGTGGGGTAGAGGCAGGCAGATCACCTTGTGTTTGAGGGCAGCCTGGACCATACGAAGTTCCAAGCCAGCCAGGGCGACATAGTGAGATCCTGTCTCAACAACAAGCAAACAATTTCTCTACTCTGTTTCAGGAGTTCCACCTGCACAGGCTGTCGTGATATGATGCAATAGGAGAACAAGTAAATCTGAAATTAGTCTTTTTATTTTTTTACACTCTTACTACTTTATTTGAGAAGAATCTCCTGAATATTTCAGCACATCAATGGCATCAAGATTATATTATCTATATTCTACAGCAACTATCCTGTAACACACTTCATTTAATTGACACCATTGCAAGATAAGATGTTTTAAATAAATGAGAAACTGGTTTATCTATTAGACTGAGTCTTGCCATTGTTTTGTTTAAACTTTCATTTGAAACTTTCAAAATACACTGAAGAATTCTCTGCCTCTTAAACAGAGGTTACTGGTCACAGAAATTAGTCTTTCTTGCTATACACAGTAGAACAATACGAAAACTAACTTCTCATTCTCCTCTGGAGATGGAAAAAAAAAAGCCTACAAAAAACTCCTAATGGAAAACAAAAACAAAAACAAAAAAAACTCCTAATGGAGCTGAAGGAGTGGCTCAGTGGTTAATGGTACTTACAACTCTTGGTTTCGGGGTGGTCTCAGCACCCACATAGTGGCTCACAAATGTCTGTAACTTCAATCCCAGGAGATCTGACACAGTTCTAAAAAGCTTCCTTGGCTGACCCCAGAGGAGACCCAGGGCCTCTTCTCCGCTTTCCAGCCGCACACATAGGGATCGGGATGGTCCTTCCACGCAGCCCCACGTCCAGTGAGATCTTTTTGCTCTTGCTCTTATTGTACAGTTAAGGCTTTTCCCCCCTTTAGTACTGGGGTCTGAACCTAGAGAATCATACATGCAAAAAGTAAACGCTTTATCACTGCGCTAAAGCCCTAGCTAAGCCCCAGCCAAGTTATTTTGAGAAAATAAAAAGAGAGAGAGGGTGGGAGATGAGGACAATAAACAGAAAAGAAAACTTCCTACTAGAACGCTGAAGATGTCTTCTTGAGTTTGGAGAAAGGAGGTAACATTTTATACTCCATTTCCTTTTCGAATTTGATGCTACCTATCATGTTATGTAGCTGTCTCCAGCCCTACACGGCTCAGAACAGCTTAGTAGTCTGACTGGCGGCGACACTCAATGTGCCATCATTCTATTCTCATCCACTCATTGCTTTGGTAAGTGTGTGCTGAGCGCCGAGGTGTGCTGGACGGTCTTCTGTAAATGCTGGGGACAGTGATAAGCAGCTCCCCACGTTCACAGAGAGCAGCAGTCAGCCGTTAGCACTCGCTGGCGCTCTACACACCGATGAGGGTGGAGCTTTGCATATGGGGCGGTAGCCCAGGTCTGGGAAAACACTGCCCCCAAACCTCATCTTACAAGCCCCAACATTCAATGCATGTTATCAGCTCATTTCCACACATATAACACCCTGAGTTAGTTAGGCTTTCTGACCCAAATAATTAGATTGGGATTTGTGATGGCAAGAATCATTTGCTGCCAGTGATGTGGGTTCTCTTCTAGAATTAAACAGCTGTTTTAAAGAAGTGAGGGTGTCAATGTGAAAAACAGCTCTCACCCACCTCCCCCCCCCCCGAGAGGAGAGTTTATTCTGAAGCAAAATGTGAATGACCATGGTCCAGGATGACAAATTTAGGTTACCTCAAATCCCATGTTTAAAAAAAAAAAAACCTTTTGAGTGTGTGTGCACCTAAGTGTATACATGTGTGTCACATGCATGCAGTGTCTGAGCAGGTGAAAAGAGGCCTCAGATACCCTGGAACTGAAGTGAGGGATGGTGGTGAGTGACCACGTGAGCGCTGGGCGCTGAACCCAGGTCCTCTCCAAGAGCAGCCACCACTCTTAACCAGGATCATCCCGCCAAACCCACAAATTTCATGTTTTAATGAAGTAACGATTTTATAGTTTTTTTTTTTATAATAACAACCAAAGAAGTCAGATATCAAAAGATTTTCAAATATATTGATGGGAACAATATATTGTCTGAGCTGCTCCTCAGAGACACTCTCCGATGACTTTCGTAGCTTCAGGCTCAGCGGAAGTTACAAGCAGGCAAGGTCATACACAAGGGTAGACAATAAGTAAGTGGCTATTTAGAGGCGGAAGCCACCTGAGATTTTTTTTGTTTTTGTTTTTGGATTTTGGTTTTTGGTTCTTCGAGATAAAGTTTCTCTGTCTGGGTAGCATTGGCTGTCCTGGATTCACTGTAGAACAGGCCAGCCTTGAACTCACAGCCTTGTCTCTGCCTCCCCAAGTGCTGGGATCACAGGCCACTATGCCAGCCTCGCCTGAAGTTCTTGACTAGATCTGTAACATTCCAACCCCTCCTCAATCGTGAACGTGCTGAGCCGCTAGTCAGCCTTGTAGAATGTCCAGTGTCTCTTCGGGAACCTCAGTCCCAGGTGTGCTGATAAAAAGCTGCTTGTCTTGATGAAGCTCTGACCTGCTCTGACAGGCCAGACAACTGATTCTCTGGAGCGTTCTCGCCGCCAGGGACTTCCTAATACAGTTTATGGCCTTTTGACGCCCTCCAGTGGCCAAATGCTATTCCTGAAATTCTTTTCCTTATACTGTTCTAGTTGAGCCTTGTACAACACCTGGGTTAGAAGATGAAAAGGAGTGCAAAAGTGGTCAGACACGTGACAAAGTAAATACAACAGCTGCTAATGGTATAATTCAAAAAACTGATATATGGGTTGCTATGTGACTCAACTTTTATATTTTTGAACGACTGTATATTAAATGCTGAGCAAAAAGACCTCTGCTTTGGTAACACGAGCACAGCCTTGAGACCCAGCACCTGGGAAGCAGAGGCAGGCAGATCCCTGATTTGGGGGCCCGCCTGGTCTGCAGAGTGAGTACCAGGACAGCCAGGGCCATGCAGAGAAACCGCAAGCAAACAAACAAAAAACTAAAAAGATAAAAACAAAACAAAGATTAGTGAGACTGAAGAATTATGTCTCATATTCCATTATTAAAACTTTTCTTAAGACAGTATTTATCACATGATAAAATTGTCTTAATAAACATAAAATTATTTCTAAATGTTTGAAAAAGAGAAACATTTCTATGTTTTTTGGTTTTTTTGTTTTGTTTTGTTTTGTTTTTTTGAGACAGGGTTTCTTTGTGTAGCCCTGGCTATCCTGAAGCTCATTCAGTAGACCAGGCTGGCCTCCAACTCACAGATCCACTTCTATGCTTCTTTCTTTTTTTAATTTTTTTTTTTTTATGTGCACAGGTGTGAGGGTGTCAGACCACCTGGAACTGGAGTTACAGACAATTGTGAGCTGCCATGTGGGTGCTGGGTGTTGAACCCGGGTCCATTGGAAGAGCAGACAGTGCACTTAGCCACTGAGCCATCTCTCCAGCCCCCATGTTCTTTCTTGTAGGTTCAGATAATGAGAATCGCTCTGGTTGGGCTGTGCCCTGGAGTAGGGCATACCATATTGTGTAAAACTGCTATTTCGGATGTGCCTCGTCGCCTTTAAACTGCGTAGTGAGGATAGAGTATGACTCCACACCGGGCTGGATAAGTGAGTGAGTGGAGCCATCTGTCTGGCAGCACCCAGGTGCGACAGACACTCCTAGGAGTGGGAAGGGTCTCCATAGACATCGTCAGAATGAATTGAGACTGTAGGGATACACGAGTGCATGGAAGTCTTTCAGATAAGCCAGATCCACGAACTCCTCAGGCCCAGCAGACCAAGGAGGATGGCCTGAGATGACACAGGGGCTGAAGGCGCTTGCTGCCATGCCTCAAGAGCGGAGTTTGAACATTGGAGCTTACTTGCTGGAAGAAGAGGATTGATCCTCTCAAGTTGTCCTTCGATCTCTATATGTACTCCTTGGTGCATGTGTGAGAGAGCACAGATCACACACACAATGTGTGTATCCGGGACCAATAGCCTGAGAACGTCCAACTGCTCCTAGAGCTTCAACTTGACCTTCTCTCTGCCCTGATACGGTCTTCTGATACATTTGCAGTCTGGGCCTGATGACCATCTTTCCACCCATCCACCCACCCAGGCACCCACCTTCTCCAGGATCCTGTCCTTTTGCCTCTGCAAGCTGGACTCAGTGCTATACCTGCACTCTCTGAGCTGTGATCCGAAGCAGCGTGACCCAAAGCTGCAGTTTCCTTCCTAAAGCTTGGTTCTGGTTCTGCTTCATTATCTGTCAACACAGAGACTTTTGAGTCCCTGTGAGTTTTTCTGCTTTGCTTTCCCAGGCCTCTTTGAAACCCGATGCATCGCTATAGACACTTTATAACCTACATATTTAGATACGGATGTAAGTGTAGGTATTGTTACTGATCTACAAGTGGGTTAATGTTGGAGCAAAGGAACCTGTGTCGGGGCCAGGGAGATAGCTCAGTGGGTGGAAGATGCTTGCAACCAAGCCTGATCATCTGGGGGACCCATGTGGAAGAAGATAACTGACTCCCTCCCTTTCTCAAAAATATATGAGAAAGAAAGAAAAAGAGAGAGAGAAAGAAAGAGAGAGAGAGAGAGAAAGGAAGGAAGAAAAGAAGGAAGGAAAGAAGGAAGGAAGGAAGGAAGGAAGGAAAAGAAAGAAAGAAAGGAAGGAAGAAAAGAAAGAAAGAAAAAAGAAAGAAGGAAGGAAAGAAAGGAAACATGTTTACTTCAATCAAGGTTTCTGAGGAAACTCGAGGAGCTGGCATATTGCTACCATCAAAACCACTGCACCTTGTGAACTTCTTGTTATCCGGTAATCTCTGACATTGCGGAAGGCACAGCCGTGTCTGTGTATGCTTCCGACACATGACGGGAATGTAAAAGAATGTCTGAGTTCTCTTTTTGGACTGCCATCATGAAATTTGGTGGTTGTCATTTGTGCAAAGATTTTTATTTTTACTATGTTTTTAAATGTATATATTTTATTTGTAGGAGTGTTTTGCCTGCATTCATTTATGCGCACCATGCGCATGAAGTCAGAAAGAGGGCATCAGATCCCCTGGAACTGGAGTCACAGTTGCTTGTGAACTGCCGTGTGGGTGCCGGAACAGAACTCCATAAGAGCGAGCAAGCAAGCACTCTTAACCACTCAGCTGTCTCTCCAGCACCTATTTTTACTATTTTCAAGTGTGTTTGTGTGTGTGAGACACACACTGTATGTGTGTCTCTGGGTGTGTGTGAGTGTGTGCTTATGAATGAAGTACAGATGAATCCAGAAGTATTGTGTCTCCCTGGAGCTGTACTTACAAAGGGTTGTAAGCTGCCTGACATGGGAGTTGGGAACCAAACTTTTGTCTTCTACAAGAGGAGTACAAGGTCTGAGCCACCTTTCCAGCTCTGTCATTTTGGGGGGTTTTGTTTGTTTGTTTGTTTAAGCAGAGTCTTGCTATACAACCTAGGCTAGCCTTGAACTCCACCTCTCAAGAACTGAGATTACAGATGTGCACTCCAGCAAGTATATTCCCAGCATAAAAATAGTCCTAGAATATTTTATGAGCTTAGGAAAGCAGTAATTGCATTTATTTGCTTACTCATCCATCTCTATTAGGTAATTGTTAGAGAATTGTTCCCAGTACTTCTTAGAAGACACGCACTGGTAAGGGTTTGATCTAACAGTTTAAAACAAAAGGGAGTCGTTGTTAGGTTTACAGAAGATTGACAGGTAAAGACTCAGGCCTTAAGATGAGCTTGAGGAATAACTCAGATCCACGCGCTGTCCTACGAAATGCCTGCCTTCTATCCTGCGGTCAGGGAGCCGCTTGCTGAGTTGGGAAGCTCCTGGCATATCCCACTGCTTCCAGAGACACATCACCTTCGTAACATACTGCATCACGGAGACCCGTAACCTCCATTTGCCCCGCTCTGGGGCCAAAAGTGTAAGGAACAGCATAGGAACTTAGGACTCCAGTAGGCTTAGGCTTTGCACACCCTTCATGGAACAATGCGCCTAGCAACCTATGGTGACCTGGGATTCCTCAACTACGCTGAGCTGCAGGCACACTGCACTCTGAGCAATGGGCTAAGTTTCTTCTCTTGACAACCATCAAACTGAGATTTTACTTCAACTGTAGACAGAAATGTATTTAATCACACCCTGTATATATCTGAGTATGGATAATAGGAAACTCAGCCAGCCTTAACTGGTTTTGGATATTTGCATCATAAAGCAAAACTATATCCTCAAGAGCACTTCTAAGGGAGTTTCTATTTACCATCTTCTGTATATGTGGTGTGGCCATGATTAAAATCAGATGCATTACAGGAAGGGACACATGCAATAGGAAAAGCAGGCAGTGCCTTTAACCACTGAGCCATCTCTCCAGCTTAGGCTTTGCTTTTAAATAAAGCTTCCCACTACTTTGCAATCCGTGTGGACTTTCCTTTAATTTTGAATAAGTCAAGACCCTGGAAATATCTGGTCTAGATCCCAACCACTGTTCTGAATTCTTTTTTTTAATATTTATATAATTTTTAGTTTATAAGCATGGGTGTTTATGCCTGCCTGTATATTTGTGTGAGGATGTCAGGTCCCCTGGATTGAGAGTTACAGGCAGCTGTGAGCTGCCATGTGGGTGCTGGGAATTGTATCCAGGTCCTCTGTAAGAACAGCCAGCGCTCTTAACTTCTGAGCCATCTCTCTAGTCCCAGTCTTTTTGTTTGGTTTTATTGAGACAATTTCTTTGTGAGTCCTGGCTGTCCTAGAGCTCTGTAGACCAGGCTGGCCTTGAACTCACAGAGATCTGCCTGTCTCTGCCTCCTAAATGCTGGGATTAAAGGTGTGTGCCACCAATGCCTGGCTTCTGTTCTGAATTCTTTGCTCCAGTGCCCTTCGTTCGGTAAAGGAGTTTAAATACATTCATGGTCGTTTGGTGTATGTGAAATCAAGTTCCAACTCTCAGGGGGAAATCACATTTGCAACTCTAAGCTTCCAGAGAGTCTGAAAAACAACTGCAGTTTTCTGAAAGCCCAGGAAGAAGCCAAGAGGAAGATGACATAAAGGTTGTCCGTAGCTTTCTAATGAGAAGACCACAGTGATAAACCTTGACGTACACAGTCAGTGAGTCACACTGTAATCTCAGCACTTAAGAGGTGGAGGTAGGAAGATTATAAAAGTAACTTTTTTTCACTAGAACTAATTGTTATCTTGGAGGCTTACTGTGAATAACCTCACCCTTTCTAGTTCTTTCTGAATTTTTGATAATTTAAAATACAAACTAGGCCAGCTAGACGTGGTGGCACTTGCCTTTGATACCAGCACTCAGAAGGTAGAGGCAGGCGGATATCTGTGAGTTTGAGGCCAGCCTGGTCTACAGAGTGAGTTCCAGGACCACCAGGCCACAAAGAAACTTTGTCTCAAACAAACAAACAAACAAACAAACAAACAAAAACAAAACCCTAAAAAAAAATTGCAAGCCAGGCCACACCTGTGATCCCAGCACTCAGGGAGACAGAGGCAGGTGGATCTCTGAGAGTGCCAGGCCAGCCTGGTCTACAAAACAAGGCCAGGATAGCCAAGGCTACATAGAGAAACCCTATCTCAAAAAAAAAAAAAAAAAAGAAAGAAAAAGAAAAAGTTAAGAGGTATTTGTCAATTAGGCAAGGTCTATCAAGACAAGAGGACAATAGTGACAGGAAAAGCAGAGGCTTGGTTACCTGCATTTTGGACAGAATGTTCCTTTCTGCATGTAAAGATTGCCAGGGTTCTAACAGGAAGCCCGTAGACCTGGACCTGGAAGGGAGCTTTCGGGAAGGGCGCTTGCCTGGCAGGAGGCCCTGGGCCCAAACAACAACCAGTCACAGCAGCAGCAGGGAAAAACAAAACATGAAACAAGATAAAAGTCAACACGCAAATGTCATTACTTTTCTGTACTGCAATATGAACATGCTGAGATAGAAATCACAAGAATCCCACTCACAGTAGCCCAAAACCACACAGAGAAACATGGCACACACAGACACAGACATACACACACAACACCTCCCTCAAAAAAACAAAACAAAACAAAACAAAAAAACCCAGCCAACCTGCAGAGGCCCCAGGTTGGGTTCTCAGCACCCATGGTGGCTTGCAACCATCAGTAACACCAATTCCAGGAGATCTTATGTCTACTTCACTGTGTAAGCAGCAGGCATGCCTTCGCATGGAATACGGACATACGTGCTGGCAAAACACTCAAACATAAAGTAATATAAATGAATCTTTTGAAGGTAGTTATTAAAACCAGTACAGTGAGCTAACTTAATTTAATCTTATATTTAGCATTAAACCAAATTAACTTCAGAGGCCACGGGCCAGATGTGTATTTGAACAAAGTGTAATTGGGCCACATCTTGTCAAGTCTAAGTTAGCTGCTGTTTTACAGGGAAACCCTCTAAAGGTGTTGGTTGCTCTGAGTGTGCTGGGGGGGCCCTGCTGTCCCTGGAGGCTGAGAGCCTGACGCCTGACGCCGCATCTCCAGAAAACCAGCTTCAGATATCTTCTGATTACACGATGCATTGATTCCTGTTATTGTTTGCCATTGTAGTAAGCACATAACCTGTCCTATCAAGCTATGAAAAAACTCTGTTTCTTTTGAAACAGGGTCCTACTTGGTACAGCCCAGTCTGCCTTCGAAGCTTTGCAGCAACTCTCCCCCTCCCCAAGGGCTGAGATTACAAGTACGGGTTATTCAGTTAAAACAGTCTCATTTTTGGTGTGTGTGTGTGTGGGTTTTGTTGTTTTTCAAAACAGGGAACCCATTTGGAGACTGAGCTGCCATGGGCTACATCTGTGCAGGGGTTCTAGGTTATCTCCATGCATGGTCCTTGGTTGTAGTATCAGTCTCAGAAAAGACCCCTGTGCCCAGAATTTTTGGTTCTGTTGCTCTCCTTGTGAAGCTCCTGTCCTCTCCAGGTCTTTCTTTCTCCCTCTTCTTTCATAAGATTCCCTGCACGATGCCCAGTTTGGCTATGAGTCTCAGCATCTGCTTCAATACTCTGATGGGTAGTCTTTCAGCGGCCCTCTGTGGTAGGTTCCTGTCCTGCTCCATTTTCTCCCTCTTCTGATGTCTACCTGGTTTGACAGGACTACTCTTAAACACAGAGCCGTCTCCCCCTGCCTCCCACAGTGCCGAGATTACAGGCCTGCACTGCCAGGAGCGACAGTATACCATTATGTCTTCAACCTGAAATGCCTCTCACGTGGTGGTCTGCCGAATGAGAATGCCCCGGCTCCAGGTTCAGAAGGGTAAGGAGGTGGTCTTTGTTGGAGGGACTGTGTCACCACAGGTGGGCTTGAGGGGTTCAAAGGCCCATACCAGGCCCGAGGTCTCTTTCTGCTTGCTGCCTGTGGATCAGGATGTAAAGCTCCCAGTGACCACTCCAGAGCCGTGTGTGTCTGCTTCCCTCCTTAACGGACAAACTCTCCAAAAAACTGCAAGCAAGCCCTCAAGTAAATGCTTTCTTTTATAAGAGTTGCCTTCACAGTGGCAGAACAATAACGTAGACATACTCTAAACTCTGAAGTTTCCACTCTACAATTTATCTCCAACACACACACATACATACTGCAAGATACACCGAAAAGGGTTCAACACTATAGTCTGAACCATTTCCAAACACCGAATGACCACAAGGGCACCATGGTGGAATTTGTAGTCATAAAACTTGATCACAATGAAAAGAAAAAAATCTTATATATACAAAATAAGAAAATTTCATTAAGCCCAAGGATAGTTCTCCGTGAGCTGGGCAGTAGAACCCAGGTAGGCATGTATGTGTATTTACAATGCTTAATATAACTATTATGCCTATATGAATACATGCTGTGTTCCAATGATGGCATTTCGAGAAACCGCTAACCCACCATCTTTATAAAAGACTTTAATAGCAGGTTCCTACAAGTCATCATCTGTGAGAGGCTAAAGGTATTTTTGTGTGATGCGTTCCCCTGTGTCCAGGTACGCGCGTACATGAGGCCAACCGGGTCAACAATGGAGTCTTCTCAACTGCTCTCCACATGAGTTTTTGTGCAAGCGTGTGTGGCCACAGCACATGCGGAGGTCAGGACAGTCACTCTGTGGCACCACTGGACAGAGCAAGCTAGCTTGCCCGAGTACTTCGGGGAAATGAGCCTGTCACTTCCTGTTAGGTGTGCTGGGATTAGATACTCAATGCTACCGTGTCTAGCATGTGCAGACTGAGGTCATGGGCTTGCGTGACACAACCTTTAGCCACTGGGCCAGCTTGCCAGCCCTCTCCCCTGTTCCACACGCTTTAAGTTTTATGTGTTTGCATGTATGTACCATGGGCGTGCCCGGTTCTGAGGCAAGCAGTGGGTGTCATCCCTTGGAACTGGATTTCCGGATGGTTCTGAGCTACCATGCGGGTGCTGGGATCTGAAAGCAGATCCTCCATGAGATTAGCTAGTGCTCTTAACTGCTAAGTCATCTCTCCTGTCTCCCACTCACTGTATTTTTGGGACAGTTTCTCATCAAACCTGAAATCGGTTCACTGATTCAGCAAGAACGGCAAGCGAGAAAGTCTCAGGAGTTCTCCTGTTTCCACCTCCCTAACACCAGATGAGACGTGAATATCTGGTCGTCTTGATTCTTGCTCCGTAGACCAGGCTGGCTGCAAACTCAGAGATCCCCCTGCCTCTGCCTCCCAAGTGCTAAGAATAAATGTGTGCACCACCAGGTCCGGCCCACACCTGTCTGTTTTTTTGAGCGATGGAGATCCGTACTCAGGTCCTTGTGTTCGTAACAGGCACTCTGTTGACTCAACTATCTCTTTGCCCCTAAAACTTTTTCAGTCCAGATCAGTTTAAGCTTTATTAGGAAGTAATTTGCCAGCATGGGCTGTAGCACTGACACAGCCTAAAATACCTGTATCTTGAAACAGTCAAGTATCTCCTGGACTACCATTTTCTAATGCCTAAAACACACAAAAACTCCTATTCTAACCAATCACCATGAAAACCATTTGTTTTAAAATGCTAACACAAAGCTGGGAGTGAATCTCATAATCATTTGGGAGGTTGAGGCAGGAGGATCAGCAGCAAACCAAGGCCCACTGTGGCTATATAATAGCACTCACCCCGGTCTGGAATACATGAGATCCTGGTGCAAAAATTAAAACCAACTTAACAGAAATCACAAACGAATAACTAAAGCAGAAACAACAAACACGCAAGATTACAGCATGGAAACAACCCTATGAATTAATTACTCTCTCTTCAGGCTCATGGTTTCCGGTTTTTTTAACTGCACAGGGCAAGCATAGTGTGCACTCCAATCCCTGAGACTGAAATTTAGTCTGAGTATGAGCTTCCATCCTGGGAGGGGAAGACATGCAGGGCCCTCCCTTGTTGCGTGTTCTTCTGGGATCGTAGAAGAGAATGACAGGATGCTTGGTACTGACCAAGGACAGTGCTGAGAATGGTTTTTCTCAGAAGGCACTTTCTAGTCTCACTTTCAAATCTCGTTATGTTGCACAGACTAGTCTTAAAACTTGTAAGTCCAAGCGATCAAATGACCCTCCTATCCTACAAGTCTTCCATGTCGCCATCTCCAGACATAAAGCAGGATTTCTAGGCTGTCCCATTCCATAATTAAATGATTACATCCACCCACAAGATATGACTTAACAGGTAGGAGTGAAGGGCTGGTGAGACGGTGCAACAGTGACGCGTGCACACTGCTCTTCCAGGACCCAAGGTCAGTTTTCAGAAGTCGACAGTGTCCTGTGATCCCAGCTCCAGGAGGACTGCATGCCTCTGGTCTCTGTGGACCAGCACTCACACGTACATAACTCCACACATGTACACAAAGACACGATTTAAAAAAGTAAATCTTTTTCTTCAGAATAAAAAAAGCAATACAAGATGTAGCAGTGTAAAACTGTTTGTTTTTAATGGCAGGTCAAATATCCTGAAACATACATGTACTCTGATAGTCTTCTAATCCCAGTTGAATTCAAATTTTAAAGTAACACACACGAGCTAAGAGAATTCAATATTGTTCCAAGGCACTTACTGAATCTCCATGACTAGATGAAAACAAGAACCATTAGGATGGACAATTAGACAGTATATAATATAAAAATAACTTTTTGCTTACAATTTACAAAATGTATTATTATTACAATCTTTGATCTCTGATAACCTGCAATGCTGGCTGCATGATTCCAGCAATTTTAAAATTCAGAAACTGTTTTCTAAAACTTCAGGGCAAATAATTTACAAGTAAGGTACACAAAGACTTAGACCATGCAGAAATTCTTACATCTTCTGTTAATAATATTTTATGACTTCAACTTTATCAAATTATATACCTACTTGCCCTGTACATATACAAAATAATGCATACATGATAAAACAGGTAAAAGAGTAGTCCTTTAACTCAATTTATCATAAAAGTATTACTATATTAACAGGTCTACAAGCAGCTTGTAACAGGGTTAAGAGACATTAAGGCAGTAATACTTGAAGTTACAAAACAAACAATAGGTAATACTTTTTCCTAAGTGTACTATAAGGCAGGTAGATGGTCCCAGCAGAAAATATTAAGGTAACAATCTACACTGCTCTTAGTCCCACATTTTAAAGATGGACGACTATAAATCTGGCTTTCGGTGGCACTTGAATTTTCCAGTATAATTTAAAGTGTCTTTTAGCTCCCTGAATCATGTCCATTCTGAAGGTGGGTCTCTTGGTCCTTTAGGTTTTCCACAGCGATTACCAAAACCTGTAGTCAAAAACAACAAAAAAACATAGTACCAGATTAACACTCAAAAATAGTTTAAAGACATTAAGAATGAAGCCATAGCTCTGTTCTCCAACCCCAATTATCAGGGTCCCCCTAGCACTGCAACAGAACACCAGCTGCAGCTTCCCTTCACGCTGTCCATGCCTCTGGTAGATGTCACAGATCATTCCCCCTGGCCTGTCCTTCCCCCAGGCTCCAATGCCAGCAACCATTCCCCATAAACAGAGCAGAGCAGGCCAACAAAACAACACACAACCATCACTCTGAAAAATCTAGAGAGGAAACCAAATCAAGGACCCAAACACCCACCCAACAAAGACAAACCCAGAAATCAGCCCCTAGACCTACAACAACCCCGAAGCACAGATGCCTAGACTCCAGCACAGGACCACAATCACCAACAGCTGGGGTGCTACGTCTCCACCAGGGGCAGAATCCTACCACACCAGCCCTGAATACTGCAACATAGCTGACGCGCAAGAAAAAGACCTCAAAACCGACTATATGAAGGTGATAGAGGTCCCTAAGGAGGAAATTTATTAATAAACACCTCAGAGAAAACATGGGAAACACACACAAAAATTGGACAAAATGAACAAATCCCTTTAAGAAAGCCAAGAAAACACAAACAGATGAAGAAAACTGTTTTCTTTCTTCCCTCTTCTTTTCTCTCTCTCTCACAATTTATTCACTAAGTATCCCAGCTGTTGCCCCCTCCTTATCTCCTCCCAGTCCCACCCTCCCTCTTCTCCCTCTATGCCCTTTCCCCAGTTCACTGATAACGAGGTCCTCCTCCCCTTCTATCTGATCCTAGTTTCATCAGGGCTGGCTACATCATCTTAGAAGGAAACTGTTTAAGACTGGAAAAAGAAAATAGAAACAATAAAGAAAACACAAACTGAAAGAATTAGGTGTATAACAGGAATTACAGAGGCAAGTTTCAGCAGAATACAAGGGATGGAAGAGAGAATCTCAGACACTGAAGATACAATAGAAGAAATAGAGACATTAGTCAAAGAAAATCTCAAATTAAAAAAATTTCTGGGGATTGGGGAGATGGCTCAGCGGTTAAGAGCACTGGCTGCTCTTCCAGAGGACCTGAGTTCAATTCCCAGCAACCACATGGCAGCTCACAACTGTCTTTAACTCCTGTTCCGACAGATCCAATACCCTCACACAGACATACATGTAGGTAAAACACCAACGTGCATAAAAAATAAAAAAATTATTAAAAAAAAATTTCTGACCCAAAATATCCAGGAAATCTGGGATACTATGAAAAAACAAAACAAAATCTAAGAATAATAGGAATAGAGAGGAGGGAGAATATTCCCAGCTCAAAGACACAGAAAATATTTTCAGCAAAATCATAGAAGAAAACTTTCCTAACCTAAAGAAGGACATGTCTGCTGGGCACGGTGGTGCACACCTATGATCCCAGCACTCAGGAGGCAGTCAGGCGGATCTCTATGAGTTCAAGGCCAGCCTGGTCTACAAAGCCAGTCCAGGACAGCCAAGGCAACACAGAGAAACCCTGTCTCAAAAACAGGACAAACAAAACCCAAACAAACAATAACAAAAAGAATCAACAACCCCCCCCCCCCAATTCCCCAAAAAGGACATGCCTATAAGGGTACAAGAAGCTTACAGAACACCAAAGTAGACTGGGGCCAGAAAAGCAAGTCCTCTTGCCACATAATAAACAAAACACTAAACATACAAAACAAGTAAGATTAATAAAAGCTGCAAGGGAAGCTAGGTGGTGGTGGCACACTTGGGAAGCAGAGGCAGGCAGATCTCTGAGTCTGGTCTACAGAGTGAGTTCTAGAACAGCCAGGGCTACACACAGAAACCCTGTCTTGGTGTGGGAGGGAATCTTCAGGGGAAAAAGAGCAAGTAATATATAAAGGCAGACCTATTAGAATTACATCCAACTTTTCAATGGAGACTCTATAAAAGCCTGAACAGCTGTCTTGCACACTCTAAGAGACCCTAGATTCCAGCCAGACTATTATACCCAGCAAAACTTTCAATCACCATAGAAGAAAATGAGACATTCATCAATCAAGTCAAATTTAAACAATATTCATCTACAAATTCAGCCCTATAGAAGGTGCTAGAGGGAAACCTGAACCCAAGGAGGTTAACCACACCCATGAAAACACAGACAATAAATAACCTCAGACTAGCAAACCATAATGGACCCTCCCCCCACAACAGCAGCACTATCACCAAAATATTAGAAATTAACAATCACTGATCACTGGTATCTACATATCAAAGGTCTTAATACCTCAATAAAAAGACAAAGACTAAGAGAATGAAGGTGAAAACAGGATCCATTCTTCTGCTACACAGAGAGGAAGAAGGGGAAGTGCCTATTGAGTGCTGGAAGACAGAAGGGTAGGCAACTGGAGGACAGGCACTACTGAAATGAAAATTTCTGTCGAATTGGAAAATGTCTGGCCCTGGAATGGAAGCCTGGGCCAGAAACCACTTCAGCACACTCTACCCTAAGGGAAGCGCTCATGCCACTCATGACTAGCTAGCCCAGTGAGAAAACAGAAGAGTTCCCTTTGGTCATACGCTCTAAGAAACCCCCAAAGACAACTGCATAACCAGTTACCTTGTTTTTTTTTGGTCTTTTTGTTATTTTGTCTTTTTTTTTTTTTTTTTTTTTCCAGAGCTGAGGACCGAACCCAGGGCCTTGCGCTTGCTAGGCAAGCGCTCTACCACTGAGCTAAATCCCCAACCCCGACAACTGCATAACCAAATATTTCTATTATTTAATGTCTACTACTAGCTGGGGCTGCTCAGCACTTCCAGGGCACAGGGAGTTGTCCAGACCTTACCTCAGAGTAAAGGGTTGGAAAAAGATACTCCAAGCAAATGGACCTAAGAAGCAATCTGATGTAGCCATTCTAATATCTAAGAAAATACTTCTAACCAGAATTAATCAAAAGAGATGGGGAAGGACAGATGCAAGCATTAAAAGAGTGCCAATATGCCTGGCTTTTAAAATTATGAAGTAAATTACCAATATCTGTAGCTTCTGTTAGACTTTCTGTTATTTGATCTTTCTTGTCACTGAAAGTAGGCAGACATTCTGTACAAGCCTCTGTGTGGATACCTCCTGCATCTAAAATAAAAACAGTCCTTATTAATTACCATCCTTTAAGGCAGCATCACATTCACAATACTTTGTTAGAGGAAGGGTACAGAATAAAAGAACCCATGACTGTCATTTCTAGAGACTCGGAGAGAGGTGACCAAGAATTTTTAGGTACTTATTCATGTGGGTTTTTTGTTTTGTTTTGTTTTGTTTTTTGGTGGTATTTTCAGATGGTCTCACTACATAGCTCAGATTGCTCTGAAGCTTCAGGTCTCCTGCTTCGGCCTCCTGAGTGCTAGAATCACAAGCATGTACTACAGACCAGCTCCGTGCTAGGCAGCATACTGTACAAGGCTGTAAAGGGAAGGTTCTTGTACACTCTCCTCATTTCATCAGTCTGGAGCATGGTATGCTGTAGTTTCTTAAGATATTTATATAGTCAAACAGTTTCCAATCAATGGACAGTTTACCACTCTCCATGCCAATAGTAATTCTTTAAGTCTTCTTGTTTAAATTAGTTAATTTATTCATTTAAAGATTGATGGAATGACTGTTTTTTTAAAAAAGTAATTAACATTAATTTTTCTACAACTTTCTCCCTCTCTCCCTCCTTCTTTCCTGCAAGAGGGATCTTGGTAAGCAGACCAGGCTGGCATCAGATTCTGCCTCCACGCAGCTTAAATCGGAGGCATGTACCTCGATCAGCCTCCTTCAACCTCTGGGAAGAACCTTTCTGGAAACCCAGGGTAAGTCTAAAGGTGATCCCTGTCCGTAAGATGCTTGTAGCCTAGAGAAAAGTCAACAGTCCTAAGGTTTGTTATATTATTGTTTGCCCAACCTAACCCCTCCTTTTTAGTTTTCTTTCCATTTTGCTGAAACAGAGTCTTGCTATACAGCCCAGGATGGCCTCTAACTCCTCATCCTCCTGCCTGCTTCCTAAGCGCTAGAATTTCAGGCACGCATCATCATGCCCTACTTGGGTTTCTTTTACGTTCATTATTTATGAGAATTCAAATGCCACAGCATGTGTGTGAAAGCCAGAGGACAATTTTCAGGAGTTGGCCTCTCCTTCTGTCATGTGTGTCCTAGAAATTAAACATACGCTGTCAGGCTCAGCAGCAAGTGAGCCACCTTATTTTCTAAAACAAACAAAAGTTCAGCTCAAGGCTACACCAAGTCCTGCCAAGAGCAGACAGGACCCGGGGGTTACAGCCTTCCAGCTGCTGGCCTGTAAGAGACCTGCATAAATCATCTCGTAGTATGGTAAACTTCATAATGAGGTCACACAGAGATACAATGAAGACAAGAGACAGAAATGAAACGAGTGCTGGTGAGGTCCTAAGGGCCATCTTTAAGACTTCAATTTCTTAGCCAAGTCAAGGTCATCTAGGAGAAGGACTCAGGGTTAGAAGCCACATTCAGAAAGCCAGGGAGGGGGCTGGAGAGATGGCTCAGTGGTTAAGAGCACTGTCTGCTCTTTCAAAGGACTCGGGTTCGATTCCCAGCACTCACATGGCAGCTCACAACTGTCTGTAACCCCAATTCCAAGGGATCTAACACCTTCACACTAATGCACATACAATAAAATTAAATAAATTATTAAAAAAAAAAAGCCAGGGAATACAGGAGATGGCGCTAACTGAAGCAGACAAAAGAAGCAGGTAGCACCAAGAGCCCAACTACAGGTGTTTCAGAAGGGAATTGACTTAAGGAAAATAGATTTAAGGAAGTCCAGGGAATGAGCAGGGTGACAGTAACAGCAATGTCACCATTTGATGATTACCATGTGTCAGGAATGCTTGCTATCTACTGTTCTAAGACAGGTAACTATTATTATTATTATTATGGCTTTTTTTCTGAGACAGTTTCTCTGTATACCCTTGGCTGTGCTGGACTTTGTAGACTAGGCTGGCTTCGAACTCAGGGATAAACCTGCCTCTGCTTCCCAGAGTGCTAGGATTAAAGGCTTGTGCCACTGCATCCAGCTAATACATTTTTTTTTTTTTTGGTGTTTTTTTGAGACAGGGTTTTTCTGTGTAAATAGCTGTGCCTGTCATGGAACTTGCTTTTAGACTGGGCTGGCTCTAACTCAGAGAATCCGTCTACCTAGCCTCCCAAGCGCTGGGATAAAAGGTGTGCACCACCACCACCTAGCCTATCATTTCCAACATAAAAATTAATAACATCGATTTGATGACGGCAGAAGTCCTTCAATGGTCCCTCCCATTGGAGACAAAGTTTTGTGTGGTACAGGCTGGCCTTCACTCTCTGACCCTCCTGCTTCTATCTCCCAAATCCTGGGATTGCAGGTGTGCATGACCATACCTGATTTGGGGGGCTGCAGAGTTAGGACTCCATACATTCCAGGCACACGCTGACTTACCCTCAATCAAATGGAAAACTTCTAACTTGATAGTATAATTACTGGTTTATTTTCAAATAAATGGAAATACCTTCAACAGAAGGTTTCTAAGACTTTTTTTAGGGACACACCTTGTAGGTTAGCCAGCAGCATTTACTCAAAACGTAAACTTCTAAGTAATTGTTAATTTTGGTGCAAGAGAGTGAACCTAGACCTTAGATCTATTAACAATATGATCATTCAGAACTATACCCATAGCTTCTAGATATTTTAATAAATAAAAATAAAACAAATATCCAAAAAGCAACCTATAACTCATAACTTCTGATAATAACTTTCAAATGATGACTTTCAAATTCAGATCAGTAATATCTGTGTGTGAAATAGTTTGGAAGAATTATATCACAGAACTGTACTTTCTCAAGAAGTTATCCTAGAGGCCTCCATATATAGAACTGACCAAAGAGCATGAGGTATGATATGTGCTACTTTAGACAAATCAAGTCTACAGTAGAAAAGAAAAATTAATAACTTACCATGTTTTTCAGTTCCAGAAGTTATCAAGCCCTGCAAAGACATTTAATAGCTATTACAATAAGCTCATCTTATATGCAATAAATAGAGCACTTAATCTATTATAGGAATATACCCAAGAAAATAGGGTGTATAAAAAAAATCCCCTCCTTATTAGTTTATTTAAGTAATAATTTTACTAATTTTTAAATAAACTTTTGAAAGAGAATCTCACTTAGGCCAGGGTAGCTTCAAAGTCACTATGTAGCCAAGTGTCCTCAAACTACTGGTCTTCCTTCCTCCACCCTAAAGTGCTGATACTACAGGCATGCACCAACATGCTTGGTTTGTATCGGGATTTTTTTTCCCCCCTTGAGACAGGGCTTCTCTGGGTAGCCTCGGCTGTCCTGGCCTTGCTCTGTAGACCAGGAGGGCCTCAGAGAACTCACAGAGCTGCCTCTGCCTCCCCAAGGGCTGGGATTACAGCTGTGTGCCACAGCACCTGGCTTCTATCTGTATTTTTTAATATCAAAGACAAAGAAAGCAATGGTGTTTCCTTATGCTTGAGATTTTGTTATGCTTTATTTAAAAGTTCCCATCGGGGTGCTGCTGTGTGTGCACAGAGCTGTGGCTGACCTCGGGACCCTGCTCTGTCCTCCTTCTTTGTCTGGGGCGGAGTCTCACTGAGTCTGGACGCAGGCCAGAAGTCAGGAGGCATCAGTGCTGTCTACCCCACACGGTGCTAGGGCCCACCTGGATTGCTACAAGGGTCCTGGGATTGGAACTCCGATCCCCATGCGTCAGCAGCAACTGCTGCCCCACTGCCGTCTCCACAGCCCCTGTTACACTGGCACATGCTGTAAAGGGAAGTTTCCGCATAACAACAAACCCCCCACCTAACAACTAGCGCACGGAGGAGCACGCGGCTGCCATCTACTCTACTAACACCTATGTACTTTATCAAACTGTGCTAACCCTTAGTACAAGTTACCACAACAGAGCGTTTCAGGGATACGGAATAAATCTAGCGTGGTTGTATACGATAGGGGCACAAAATGTAGGATAGGAGCTTATTCCCCCAAATAATCAAAATGACTTAAAACATGGTCTAATTTATGAATTTTTCAAAAGCAGTTTGCCCAAACAATAGTTGGAAGAGATGGTCATATGAAGGCCAGAGAATTCTTTTTAAAATATATCATGTCTTTTTAAAAAGGCTGTATCTTACACAGACTTTTGATCGGGAAGAGGGTCAACAGTTCAAGGGCAACCTTGGGCACAAGGTGAGTCTGGGGACAGTCTGACTACAGGAGACCCTATCTTAAAAAAGGAATAAACAGCAAGGTGGGGGTGAGGAGCACCTGTGATCCCAGCGCTCAGGGAGGCGGAGGCAGGGTGAGCTCTCTGAGTTCGAGGCCAGCCCGGTGTACAAGTCAAGTCTAGGACAGCCAGGGCTATGGAGAGAAACCTGTCTCGAAAAAGCATACAGCAATGGTGGCAACTGGTAAGTTAGGGTAATAAGCTAACGGTAGAGCTACTGCAGGCCCAAGCAACTCACTTCAGATTCCCTTTGTTCAGACCATTCCTCATCTGGAGGTTCATGCCATTCAGATCTCACAGGTATATCTGAGAAAAATGAAATCTCAATATTAAAATTTTGTCTTTAACCCTTGAAATTTCTTTGTATTAAAGTCAATACAAAACCACACCATACAAGTTTTAGAAACTGTCTTCATAAAGATGCCCATCCACAACCCACCTTGAATTTTAACTTATACACTAGAAAGTGAAGTTGTATATGCTGTCTTTAGTGAATGAAACACCCACTACACTGCAAATATATTTGAAATTGCATTTGACTTAATTCTAGTAGTTACAATGACTGTTACAAATGCAATCATTTGTAAAAACTACTACGTAAAGAACTACGTAAAGCTGTCAGCATCAAGTAGGACTTAACATTTTGGTTTTAATTACTCAGCATATTGGCTGCAAGGTTAACATCAGCAAGGTAGAGAAAGCCTCATCATGCTCACCTGCTAACACGAACGACTCAGGTGTTCGCTCGGGCAAGGGGGGAGGCGACTCCTCCCCTGCATCAGCGTCTGCATTAAACACAAGTTCAGACAGTTAAAAGTCAGCAAGGGCCACCTAAACAATACAACTTTGATACCTTAAAAAAAATTCTGTCACAGACCAAAAAAATTAGTTTTCGAACACTGTTACCACTAAACTCATGATCAAGAAGAACTGAGACTCTCCCCCAACCTCCAAGACGGGGTTTCTGTGTGTACCCCTGGCTGTCCTAGACTAGCTCTTTAGACCAGGCTGGCCTCAAACTCCCAGAATGCTGGGATTACAGGTGTGCGGCACCGTGCCCGGCAAGAGTTAAGAATGTTACTGAGCAAAGACGAAACAAACTCCATTACTCCTAAAAGCAAATGCCCCCTACAAGTCTGCTGGAACTCTAAAGACATCCCTCTGATTGTACTGAGGGTGAAAGCCTTCAGTAAGGAAACCACTGGCTTGCTGAGTTTCCTGACAATGTTTTGTGTACAAAGAAAGCTGGGCACTTGGGGAAAGCCAGTGTTTCCTAAACAACTCAATTGCTTAACTCTCATGAATTCTGGCATGCACCACCTGTCCAAGTCACCTCGTAACCTTCATTTATTTGAAAATTATGTACTCAAGTCACATTTCAAGCAGCTAAAGGAACATTTGAAGCACAAGTTATCTTTCTAATAGCTCTACTAATGTTTTAGTAACTACTAATTTAGTACCAAGTACTGTGAACAGTATCATCTGACTCTATGTCAAGGATACAAACTAACGTAATTTTAAAGGTTTTTACAGCAGCAAAAACCAAATTAGCCCCTAGAAAAGGTAAAACTGAATAAAATTTCAGGCCTAAGGTAATGCATGTATAGGCCCTGGGTACACAGAAAGAAAAGGAAAAAAAAGAAAAAGAAAAAGAACTAATGAAAGAATTCACATTGAGAAATTTTATCAGGCAGTAACTTATACAAAATACTACTTTTTGTTATCAATACAAAATTATTGGGTTAATTCACTACAAATTCTAATCAAAATTTTTGTGTCCACTATTTTTCAAAGTAAGTAATAAATCAAGTATGAAATAAACAACACATGATATAATCTACAAGGTAAGTAATTAGAAACGATTAGAAACAATTAAACTCTACTAAAAAAAAAAACTTATTTTGGGGGTGGGAGAGATGGCTCAGAGGTTAAGAGCATTAGCTGCTCTTCCAGAGGTCCTGAGTTCAATTCCCAGCAGCCACATGGTGGCTCACAGCCATCTAGAATGAGAGCTGGTGCCCTCTTCTGGCCTGCAGGCATACATGCAGGCAGAACACAATAAATAAGCAAATAAATCTTTAAAAAAAACCTTATTTCTGTTTTATTCACATTGGCGTTTTGCCTATAAGTATGTCTGTGTGAGGGTGTCTGATCCCCTCGAACTAGTGTAATAGACAGTTGTGAGCTGCCACATGGGTGCTGGGAATTGAACCCCAGGCCTCTGGAAGAGCAGCCAGTGCTCTTGATAACTGAGCTATCTTCTCTGGCCCTAAAAATAACTCTACTTGTGACAGTTACGGTTGTAAATTCCTGGATATCTCAGAGCACAGAGGATTGAGACAGAAATGAAATTCTAGGCCCTTGTCTCAAAAACAAAGCAAGAGGGAAGGCACCATAAAAATTTTAATGCTAGATAGCAGGCATGGTGAATCAGACTTGACTCCCAGTGCAAGGGAGGTAGAGTCTGGAGGACCTGTGTTCCAGGCCAGCCTGAACCACATAAAGAAACCCTGCTGAAAAATTATACATCTCATAGAGTACATACATCACCTTGACATAGCAAACTGCCTAACAGTGATATACACACCCTGCTTAGTTCTGAATGAATTAAACTGCCTCCAGTCAGCTGAGTAACTTATGGGTTAACTTACCAGTAGAAAGTACTTTATTTGTAAGCATTTGTTAAGAGAGTTCCTTAAAAAGTTATCTTGTAGTCAGGAAAAAATGATTACCAAGTATTTACAGGAAGCACAGGTGAAATGAAATGATTAAGCAAGTATTCTATAGTATTTCTATCACTTATTCTTCAAATTATTTTACCCTAATTTCTAATTAGTCAGAGAAATCTGACTTACACAAAGCACTACGTGATACAAAACAAGAACAAAGCAATCTTCTAGTTACAATGATCCTGTGAAAAACAAAGTCCACCTATAATGATCAAAGTATGGTAGCAATAAATATAAATGTTAAAAAGTAAGGACAGCAGGCTGCTGTCCCTGACTCTTTTGCCTACTTGTGGGACCCTTTTCCTCCTAATGGGCCGCCTTGTCCGGCCTGATGTGACAGTACGAGCTTGGTCTTACTGTACCTTGTTATACCATGTTTAGTTGATATCCCTTAGATATAAACTTTTTCATATATGTAGGTGGTTGAATCTGGGGGAGGGGAAAGGTGGGGGAAAGGAGAAGAAGGATAAACTGTGGTTGAGCTATAATATATGAGCAAAGGAAAACAAAATACTAGGGGCTGGAGAGATGGTTCAGCAGTTAAGAGCACTGGCTGCTCTTCCAGAGGTCCTGAGTTCAAGTCCTAGCGACCACATGGTGGATCATAATCACTTGTAATGGGATTTGATGCCCTCTTCTGGCATGAAGCCATACATGTAAACAGAGCACTCATATATACAAAATAAATATTTAAAAATACTAATTTAAATGTGGAGATATAAATGAAGTTGTACATATTTAGAAAAAAAAACCTGCTAATTATAGACATTTAGACTAGTTGGAGAGAAGAAAATAACATGACTTTGAATCTGAATCTTAAAAAAAAAAATGTCATCTGCTGGACAGTCATTATCCCAGCACTCGTGAGGCAGAGGGAGGTGGGATCTCTGAATTCGAGGCCAGCCTGGTCTACAAGAGTGAGTTCCAAGACAGCCACTGCTACACAGAGAAACCCTGTCTCAAAAAAACAAAACAAAACAAAACAAAAAAACCAAAGTTATTTAAAACTAGATTTTGCTGCAGGTTCAAAAATGGTGTGGAGTAAGTCATAATAAACTTACAGAGCTAAACTGCTCAGAACAGAGACAGGCAGATAATAAGGGGAACCAGAAGTCCGATACCATATTACCTTTTTCAGCACCTGAATGCAGCATTCCTGCCACCTCCTGTCTGGCAATGGACATTGGCAACACTTTCCTAGTGGAAGCACTTTCAGTGCTACTGGCAGCAGAAACTGTGGCACTTGCTGTTGAAATGCTAGTTTTGTTCTTGGTCACAGCACCATCAGAGTTCCTTTCATCGGAGTCTGAGTCATCAGAGTGAAGGGGATTGGTAAAGCTGAGCGGCGCTCTCAGAGGGGAGCCGTTGTGGTGATCCACAAGATCGTGGGTCTCCTCTTCTGTTGCAGAGTTGGGTGTTGAGCTCACAGTTTTTATAGTTTGAGAATGGTTATCTGGGGATTTGCCTTCAGACGAGTCGGATACAGGCGTGGCGTTCTCAGGTCTGTGAAATGACCATGTGACATGTCCTTTCTTATCAAGAGGCAAGCGGTCTGGCCGTGGTGGTGTGTGTGAGTTCTGGGATTCTTCAGAAGAATCAGGAGCACTGTCTGAATGTGCCGCACTGCAGTCTGCACAAGAATCCTGAGAAACATCATCAACTTTTACATCATCTGAACTTAACTCCTGTGGCTTAGAGGTTTTGTCAACTACAGAAGAGGCAGATTTAATTTTAATCGCATGTCCCCTATTTAAGAGTGTGTTCCCATCAAAACTTTTGGGTCCTTCTTGGAGAGGGACTTTCTTGATCTCAAAACTTAAATTTCGTTCTAATTTTTTATCCATGTGTTCAACAGCTGATTCATTTTTCCCGGTGAGGTCTGATTTACTGTAATTCCTGTTGAGGTCTGCTGAATGCTGCTCTGATGAAACCATGTGCAACACTGGCTTTGGGTGGTATCTGTCATTGTCTTGCCACACAGTAGTAACAGTTGGAAAGGCTGACGGGGGAGAAGGTGTCAAGATGGGTGGCACCGGGTGAGGTTCTGGTGGCTGTAGTATTTCCTCCTTGGCATCCCCTTCTACAAGGCAACTGAAAAGCAACAAGCCAGATTCTAAGAATGTTTAACATTTACAAGTAAGTTGACTGATTGCAATATGGTTATAACATTCTATTTGTGAGATTAAGAAAATTCAATATTTACCAAGGTAAAACAGATGTAGTATTTTAAAGTCATGTGATGTTAATGAAAACCAGCAGTTCCCCCCTCCCCTTCTATAGTAACTGAAACTTTTTCACAAGTGTGTGAAGACATACATATTATTCCCACCACTTGGAAGGCAGAGGCAGATGGGTAACTGTGACTGTGAGGCCAGTGTGGTCTACAAAACTAGCTCCAGGACAACCAGGACTACATATTGGAAAAAAAAGAACAAGACAAATTTTACAGCTACTTCTAAATATATATCTCATTATTTTAAAATGCTGACACTGGTATTGTTTCTTGATCCTTTTGTTTTAAACACAATACTTCCTACTTTGGAATCATCTCCTATTCTAGCTTTCCAGTACTCTTACACTTCTGTTTAGCTCAATCTATGACCATCAGTATTATTCACACTTACTCTCTCCTTCACACCATTTTCTCTTTCATTCTCTAACGTCTTGTTTTCACGCTAGTCTTTGAGTTTCTCTGTGTAGTCCTGGCTGCCCCTAGTCAATAGACTAGGATGGCCTTGAAATCCAAGACCCACCTGTCTCTGCCTCCCAAGTGTAGGGTTTAAAGGCACACACTACCAAGCCCCGCCAAATTCTTAACTGCATCTACTCATCAGTGGTCTACCCAAACCCATGACTTGGTAATATGTACATATGAGGGTGTATGGGTGCAGCTACTTATTTAGGCTTCCATGAAGGTCAGAGGTCAAGTTCAGGTATTTTCTATCATGCTTTCCCTTCTTTTTGGGGACTGGCTTTCTCAATGAAGCTGGAACTTGCCTTTTTGGTTGGACACTGAGCTCCTGGGATCTGCCTATTTCATCTCTCCCTCCTTCTAATGGTGGGGTTAAGGCAGGTGCCACCAAGCCAAACTTTTGCCCTAAGTGCAGGGGAGCCAAATTCAGGTTCTCACGCTTGCATAGCAAGCACTTTAATCACTGAGCCACACCCCACCCAGCCCTGATATTTTTCTTTTTTTAACTAGTGGAAACAAAATATTTATCTTATTAAATACAGTCTTGTGAAGACCAGGCTGTAGTTGAGAATGGACCTGAACAATATTTTGTTCACTATTAGTGTGTTTGATGTGAATGTGTGGGTAAGTGTGTACCACAGTGGCCGTCAGAGACAGCTTTCAGGAACTGATTCTCTTTCCACTGGAAATTGGAATTCAGGTCTTCTGGCTCCCCTGTCACTGACTCATACACTGAACCATCTGACAGGCCTGACCTTGAACTTCTCATCTTTCTGCCTTTCCCTTCCAAGGACTGGTCTGAAACACACTATAATTTTTAAATGGTTAGTCCTCTCATCATTTTCCTCCATTTTTCTTTGATATTTCTAGCTTTTAATGAATCCACATGCACTTTCACATACAATCAATTTTAGAAACAAATATTTTGGCGTTTTAAATTTTCAAAAAGTACCTTAAATATTGTTTAAAAGCTAAATGATATACATAATTTTCCAACCATGAAACCTTATTTTTTTATTAACCAAAATAATAAATCTCTATTTAAAATTCTAGTTTTAACTGTTTACTAATCAAGAAATAAATCTCTTTAAGACAACTTATTTGAATTGAATACAACTGTCTTTTAAAAAGTTAAAAACTTGAGGCTGGTGAGATGGCTAAGTGTTTAAAAACACTGTTGCTTTTTCAGAGGCCCAGAGTTTGATTCCCAGCACCCACAACTGCTTACAAACACCTGTACTCCAGTTCTCGAGGATCTGCTGCCACCTGTTTACACACATAGAGATTTACATGCACACACATACAATCAAACAAGTAAGTCTTAAAAAATAAAATAAAACATAAAAACCTGCCATGCAGCCCAGGCTACCCTTTGCAGCTATCCTCAAATCTGCCTCAGTTTCTTCAATGTAGATTTTTAATTTCAACATCATCCAATTTTCTACTTGCTATTTTCTCAAGTTCCTAAGTGAATGCGTTCCAATACATTCTCTGCTGTCTGTGGGCTTCCCAAACTAGATGGCTCTAAATGCTTTGACATGAACAAACCACAACCCCTGTTTGAATCTCACAAATGCTCTTCACTTTACACACAGGTTTGAAAGTCTAGTTCATTCTCCCAGGCAGCACTCTGCTGGGAGCTGACATTCATGCTATTTTTTGCCATACAAAATATTCCCTCCGGGGCTGGGTATGTGGCCTAGTGGTAGAATGCTTGTCTCACATGCAGAAAGCACTCTGTGTTCCTTTTCCAGCACTGTCAAACCAAATTAAGACAAAACAAATAAAATCCTTTCTCCTTTATGGTCTCGACATCACTGTTTTCCAGTCTTTCTTTTTTGCCTTTGTGTTATACCCAGAATTTCAGAGATCTTATGCTCAACCTGCTACATCAGTAATATAATGAACCTGCAGTAAACCTGGGCCAAGACAGCTCGCTTCTTGAAACATGGACTGTTCTCTGACTTCCTGGTTCCAGAGAGGTCTCCTACCCTAAGAGAAACTACTTTAAAAAACGCTAAGGAAACGCCTCTTATTCTAACACCAAGGTATGAACTCTGCTACAGTGCACTACTGACATACGAAATCCAAACAAAAACCTGAGCATCAATAACATCGGCAACCAATAACTGGCAAATGTTCCGCATCTTAAAGAAATACCAGTTTTAAAACTAAGATAATCACAATCTGTCACTTTAGTTAGGTAGGTCAGAAAAGTTAAAAACACTCGTACCTTCGAGTCCTTGGTGGCTTTGGAGGAGGAGAATCTTGTTTCTCACTATCCACAGAGCTGACCAGATTTCCAGTGGTAATATCATTCTGCCAGGGGGAAAATTACAGGAAAAACAATTTTCCTTGATTGACACACGAACCCATAAAGTTGTCTATGACCTTCATACACACACTCTGGTATGTATCCCTACCCCTACAGCATGATTTGTACATGCAAACACACATATAACCCCTAATAAAAAATAAAAAAAAAAACCCAAAAAAACAAAACCCTGAAGATTCAGGAAGATCATTTAAGGCTAAAATAAAGGGACTTACTGATAAAAGCACATATCATACATTGAGCATGGTGATGTATGTCTACATATATGTTAAGAGGCTGAGGCAAGAGAACCTCAAACAGCTTAGGCTACATAGCATGATTGTCCCACAACACATCAAAGCATGGAGGGTATGAAAATAACTACAAAATGTTGTACTATCATGCCAAAAGAAAATTCAAGCAGACTCCCAAGGCTACACAGGGAAATCCTGCCTCAAAAACAAAAACGGTAGTTTATATTCGAAACAATAATGAATAGTTGCTGACATAAGATCTTTTAAAAATTTTACTTAGATTATTCAGTTTGTTTTGAGTTACTAAATCTCTATTATAACAGAGTAAAAGTTAGGTGAATTTAATAAAACCTACGTCAGATAAAAGTATTCCTATTAGTCAGGCGTGGTGGTACACACCTTTAATCCCAGCACTCCAAATGCAGAAGCAGGCAGATATCTCTGTGAGCTCCAGGCCAGCCTGGTCTACAGAGTTAAGTTCCAGGACAACCAAGGCTACAGAAAAACCCTATCTCAAAAACCCAGAACAACAACAACAACAACAAAAAACCCCTAAACTCCTGTTGCAGACATTCTTACACAGCTCTAAACAAGATTACACATGCTAAATCTTGGTAAAGTAAGCTTGCCAAAGCTATTGAGCAAAGAATCCTTACACCATCAGTGATTTTCTGTGCTCCATGACTTTCATACAGTTGTAGCTGTTTTTCAAACAGTTGGGCAATGGCTCTATGAACAAGCTCATATTGCTCCTATTAGAAAGAGAAATGATAAACAGGAGACAATGAAAAACACCAAAGGAAACATTTATGAAAATATAATTTATAAAGAGAAAAAAATCAACAATACCTTTGTTTGTACTGCAGAGTGCCTTTGCGTTCTCATTTCTTGTATTAAATTAAACACGTTAAATTCCTCTGGAATTTTCTAAAACAAAAAAAAAAAAAATCAACATATGTAACAATGTCAGAAAACAGTAAAATACTCCCCGAGTTTTTACACAGAGCTCACACACGTGCTGCATAACTGCACGTATTTACTGCGCCCTGCGTGTCAGTCGGGGATGGCACCCGGAGAGTGCTCACCAATCCTCTGTGGTCACACTGCAGAGCACGACCAGGGCATACAGGAAATAGAGACTAGGACAAACTATGATGGCTGGAGGAGCAATGGGACAGTCACAAAGGGGCTGAGGAGATGGCACAGTCAGGAAAGTGCTCATGGATGTAGGAGTACCTGGCGCGGCTCCTCAACCCACAGAAACGCCAGGAACGCGCTAGTGCTAGGGAGCGCTACCTAACTCAGGAGTTTCCAGTTTGCTGAGAAACAGCAACTTGAAAAATCTGATGGCCAATGCGCCAGGAAGATAGTCAAAGCCCACCTCTAGCCGCCCGGGCGAGTGCACATACGCCTGTGCGCAAGTGAACACACACATATACCGTACACACGTGCACATGAACACACATAGCTGGGGAAAAGTTTACTCTGAGAGCATGAAGGAGACTGATTACTGAAGAAGTAAGAAGTTGAAGATAGATGAAGCCTAAGAGAAGGTCACCTGAACTCACACTATACGCATTAATAAGGAATTTGACTCTACTCTCTAAGGCCACTGTGGTCTTAAGACATGGCCATGCAAGAAACAACCGAAAGAACTAAAAGAGAGATCCCTAAGTTTCTCTCCAGGCGGTGGCTGTAAAACCACCTGGACAACCCCTTGTACATTTCAAACCGAGACTACCATTTTGAGATACATTTGTACTCCGCCAACTTCTACTTCAGGAAACATGGCAGTCTGAACAGGAAAGAAGTGATTAGAATTTGGTGCCTAATAAAAAACATCTTAGAGCCATGAGAAAGACCAATGACTGAAGAATGATTTTCAGGTTTAGAGCTTCAGAGTCTACAGACATTAAAGGATGTATATACCCAGTTCCAGCTAAGGCCTACGTTGTAGTTACTTTAAGGTAAATTCTTCCCCCCCTGGCCCCCAAGACAGGGTTTCTCTGTCCTCTGTCCTTGGCTGTCCTGGACTTGCTTTATAGACCAGGCTGGCCTCGAACTTACAGAGATCTGCCCACCTCTGCCTCCCCTCCTGGGATCACAGATGTGCGCCACGACACCAGGCAATGTTAAGACAAATTCAATTAAGTGGGGACTACAACTGAAATATACAACTTTACTGATGCTTCAAGAAGTAGTTAAATATTTTGATTTTTTTTTCCAAATTTTGTTTGCTGGAATTTATTTAATTATCTCTTCCCTTTCAAGTTTTAATTTTGGAGTTTAAAAATATTTATTAATGCCAGGCAGTGGTGGCACACGTCCTTAATCCCAGCACTCGGGAGGCTGAAGCAGGCGGATCTCTGTGAGTTCAAGATCAGCCCAGGGTACACAGAGAAACCCTGTTTCAAAAAAAAGCGATATAGGTAATAGATGGCAGGACAAAGAAGAGAGGAAGGAGGCATGCATGCACTGACTTGTGAGAATCTCTATCTGACTAGTCCACAGAGAGCCATATCCCTGATGTAAGTGGTTTTCAATGGAAAACAAACTCCTACCCTGGTGTCCAGTTCAGAACCTCAAGGCAGTTCCAAACATTTACACTCATTCACTACCTTCATTTGCACGGTAAAACTCATCTGGAATATATCTAAGAAAACACACTATAATTTTAACAGTTAATATTAATGTGACGCTGATAATAAAGCAACCATAAAGCTATATAAAAAGCACACTCACCCCGGCCTTTAGTAAGTTCCACGTGTAATCTATGGCACAGATAGCTCCCGTTCTTCCACAGCCTGCACTAAGGGTACAAAGTTTGAGAAAGAAGTCAGTTAATTTTTAAAAAAAAAACAACTGTTACCATTCAGAAGCAAAAAAAAAAAAAAAAAAAAAAAATCATTTAAGATATTAGATGAAATTCTAATTGGTAAACAAATTAAAATACAAATACAGCACCACTCTTAACATTAATATTTGAATATTTACATTTGTAATTCAAGGAATTTCTAAGAATTCGTGACTCACAGAAAAACCTGTAGACCTTTAAGTCTAATTCTGGCCAGTAATAGCCCCTAGAAATAAAATCATTCTCACTAGTTAAAAGCATAATATAATACTCAGATGGTTTTATGTTTTGGCAAAGAGGGACTTGTAAATTGTAACAGGTATGGGAAAAAGAAAGCTACGAGCCCTGGGAGCCAGTTTTAGAACCAGCAGTGATTTGAGCAGCTCCTACCCCATAAACAAAGACAGCTGATTACCACCATCCCCAGAAGAACAGTTGGAGTTAGACTGTAGAGGTGGTGTGTGTAGAGGTGGTGTGCTAACTAAATGGGGACAGTCTTGTAAATGGCCCTAGAGCTGGGTGTGCTGACAGAGGCTTCCTCAGGGCATTCCAGGTCCTAGCTAGCTTGGGATAGGTTTTAACATCTTGTCTTCAAAGAAGCACACTTCATCTCGAATGGACATACCTGCTTTCCTTTTGTAGATGTGCTTTTTAAGTTACTTCAGGTAACACCTTGTTTTTGTTGTTTAAAAGATTTAAAAAATCATGTTTTTGTTTTGTTTTGTTTTTTTCTTCCCCAAGACAGGGTTTCTCTGTGTAGCTCTGGCTGTCCCTGAACTCAGGGATCCACAGCACTTCCAAGTGCTAGTATTAAAGGTGTGTGCTACCACTGCCCTGCAAATAATTTTTAAAACTAGAGAAACACTATTGAAATAGACTTATGAATTATAGTTACTGACTGAATACCATAACAGAACAGGAAAGAATTTCAAATAACTTGTAAAAAAAAAAGTCAAAACAATTTCTTTATCTTTCAATTCCAGAACGAAAGTTTTCCTTTTTAATCACCAATGAATTAACTTTAATTCACGAATTTTAGTTTGCTTTAATTCATGAATTCGTTAGATGTTTCCTATATGGTTTCTATACCAGCAAACCACTTCTTCTGGAGGCAAAAAGCAGCCCTTTTCAGTAACCACAAGACACCAGTTGGCTAAGAAAATCTCAAAATAAATAAGTCTTTAAAAAAATTAATCAGCGCTGGCTGTGGTGCACATGGCTTTAATCCCAGCCTGTGGGAGGCAGAGGCAGGTTGACCTCTTTGAGAGGCCAGCCTGATCTACAGAACCAGTCTGGGACAGCCAAGGCTACATAGAGACACCCTTGTCTCAAAAACAGAAACAAACAAACAAACAAAAAAACCAAAAACCAAAAAAACAAAAAAGTAGTTAACCAATAATCTCTTATGTCTGAAAAATTTCATTTACTTAAAAAAACCCTATTTTATGTGCATGAGTGTTTTGTCTCTATGTATGTCTGTGAACCACATGCACGGACACTTGGTGCCCAGGGAAACCAGAAGAGGGTATCTAGTCCAATGGAACTGGAATTGTGAGCTGCCATGTGGGTGCCTGGAATTGAACCTGGTTCCTCTGGAAAGGCAGTGAGTGCTTTTACCTGCTGACTTTTCTTTCTCTCTCCTTTTCCCTCTTTCTGAGACAGGGCCTAGGGAGCTCAGGCTGGTCTCTTACTCAATAATCCTCCTGCTTCAGTGTCCAGAATGCTGGAATTACTGGCATGCAAGACCATACTAAGTTTCCTTTATTCACTTCTTATAATAAATCCAGTTACAAATAACTTAGCAGGACAAAACCACTTAGTGTGATTTTGAAACACAATGAATCTATAGTCTTTTGAAAGATTAAGACAGAAAAAAACTTGTCTCAGGAGTCAAATAAGTTTTATACTATTTGAAAATATATAAATTTATCTCATGGAAGTCTAAGATTTGGTTTTGAAATACTCTACACATTCCTGAACAATATAATCATGGCTATACTGCAAAACTACGGCAAACATTGTATTTTTTTCATGATTGATTCAACATTCTGTTTAGAGTTGTAGTCTCCCTAGCATTTTTATAGACACTATATATGTCGAACTTGAAGACTCATCTACTTGAACACTTGATCCCCAGTTGGTGGCACTTCAGAGGGTTGGTGTAATATGGAACCTTTAGGAAATGGACCCTTCTGGAGGAAGGATATTACTGGCGAAGGGTGTGAGGGTTTACAGTCTTGCCTTCCTTCCTAATACTGCTGTCATGTCTTCTTCCTCAACATTATGTACACTATACTATCCCTCTGAAACTGTAAGCTAAAACAAACCCTTTCTTCCTTATATTGTTTTGGGTTATGGAAGTTTATGACAGCAACAGAAAAAAAAAAACTAACAATACAGGTGCTAACTATTTTTTTCTTTGTTCAATACACTGCTTAGTATTTTCTTCTGCTGTATCCCTGTTTTTTTGTCAGTTTGCTTGTTTAGGGGTTTTGTTGCTGCTCTTCTTCTCCCCCACCCTCCTCCTTATTTTGAGACACAGTCTCACTCTACAGCCAAGGCTGGCCTTTTATCTCATACAGTTCTCCATACCATCTCTTTAAGTAGTAGTGAGATTATAGGCATGGGCCACTTTAACAAGTCCTTGTTCACTTTTAAATTAAAACCTAGTTGGGTATGGTGGTTCATCCTTGCTCAGCATTCCAGCACGGGGGGGGGGGGGGGCGAATGGGAAGGGAGGTAAAAATTCAAGGCTCACCTAGACTGCTGAGACTCTAACTTTAAAAAACAAACAACAACAACAAAAAAGGGTTAGTCATCCACAGGAGCCACACATTTAAAAAAACCTTTTTAAAAAGGGTTGCAGCAAAGAGTTCTATTATAAATAATCTGGAGTCAACTGGAATAGAAAGACTGTCAGGTAAGACAGGGAACAAAAGAGTAACTATATTTAGAGATATAAAAATCATATAAATGCTTAGGCACACATTTTTAGTTTTCTAGACAAGGACAAATTAAGGCCATTTTTCTCACAACTGGAATGTTTGTTTCTCGTTTTAAAAATTTCACGGCTTATAAGTAGAAGAAAAATCAGACAATAAAAATAGCTCAATGTGTCAAGTAAAAACAGCCAGTTACCTAATTTAACATAATTAACCTCTAACCCACACTTGGAACACAAAATTGGTTACCCCTTCAGGAATAACCAAATGTCACAGTCACTGCCCCAGAAGTCAAAGGCTGGGTTTATGTGGTTTCTTACATGTCAAAATGACTAACTTTGCCAAGAGTAACTGACATTTAAGTATTTCCTGAAAAGAGTGAAAACATTTCTATGGAGCAGTTTAATACCAATATAGCTGAACTTAAGGCTGCCAAGGGGGTAGGCCATTATTTAGTTTTACGTAGTCTTTACAGCACAATTTAATAAGGCTGTCCAGGAACACGGACCAACGTTTATAGTTAATTTACTACAAAAATGCTAGGCCAGGTATCATGGGACACACCTGTAATCCAAGCAGGGCACCGGAGGCGAGGAGGAAAGCCTTGGCTATATAACAAGTCTGATGCCAACTTGGCCTACAGAAGACATACTTTTAATCCTAAAAAAACTTGGGGAATTAGCGTATTTAGCAATAAGTAAACACCACCTTCATAATTCCACAAAACAAACAAACAAACAAACAAGAATGTAAGTTTCCTGTCTGCTTAAGATTTCAGCAGTTGGGCTGGAGAGGTGGCTCAGCAGTTAGGAGCACTCGTTACTCTTCCAAAGAGGTAGGGTTCAATTCCCAGCACCTACATGGCAGTTCACAACTGTCTGTCATTCCAGTTCTAGGGGATTACACAGGCACACATGCAGGCAGAACACCAATGTACATAAAATTTAAAAAATAGTTCAGCAGTTTAAACTATAATTTCATGTACGACAGGCAGCGGTACAGATATGGAAGCTTGTTCCTCAGGGAGAAGCACTGAATTCTTGCCACTTGGGAAACACCTTACAAACTACAATGGATGAGCTCTGATATTGAGGTATCTCTTACAAATGACATCTTTGCTGTGTAATTGGCAATGGATTTTGCTTTCAAATGTTCAACGTCTAATATGTGGAAGATGATGATGTTTCCCCTTTCTCTCCTGCCTTCCTGTTTGTTCATTTTGAGATAGTCTTGCTAGCCCTGACTGGCCTTACTCTCTGAGCTCCTGTTTCAGCCTCCTTGGTTCTGAGATTACAGGCATTGTTCACCACACCCAGCACCTGTCTGGAGACCAATGGTGTCTCAGATCAATAAGACCATTTATATCTATTAACATTTTTTTTTAAAGTCTGAGATTTTATCATTCATGAAAATTTGCCTGACAATGATCATATCAGGGAATATGATGATATTTCACTGTAACATCTAGATAGTCTATTAACCAGATTAGTGTATATAAATTCACAGGGTCTCATTCTCAAATATACTGTAACAGGGCTAGGAAATGCTCAAAATATAATATATCACATTAATGAAGAAATAAAACTATTTCACTGCAAACTTGAGCACTGTACTTCTCTACATTTAGAAAGTTATTTTGTACCTGCAGTGAATACAAATAGGCACATCTTCGTGCTCTTGGTATTTCCTCATTAAGCTTATCATGTCCAGAATAGAATCAAATGACGAAGGAACATCATGGTCTGGCCAGTTCACATAATGAAACTGATAGAGCCGACGGGATTCCTTAAAAAAAAAAAAAACAAAACAGAAATTCAGTAATTAGAATAATGTATTTGCAAACTTTCAAGCTATGCATTTCATTTAATCATTTCTACGATACCTTAAAAAAAAAAATCAAACAATAGCCTTTATTTATTGACTTAACATATACCCAGTACTGAATTTCACAGCTTCCACAAGGAAGGTGACATTCACACCATCATTATTTCATATGAGGAAATTTAGCCATATTAACTTGCCTAAGGTTTTATAGGACATAACAAATGCAAAATCTAACCCAAGCATGTTAATATAGACAACATGCTCTGTAACCATTATATCACATAACATGGCAACGGAGATAGAAATGGGGGAGGTTTGTTCTCAGAATAATGCTAAGATTTTCCTTTTCCTCTTTTTTTCCTCCTGGAGACAGGGTTTCTCTGTGTAGCCTTGGCTGTCCTGGACTCACTTTGTAGACCAGGCTGGCCTCAAACTCACAGAGGTGTCTGCCTCTGCCTCCCAGGGTACCAGGATTACAGGCATGTACCACTGTGCCCAGCTCACTTTCCTTTACTTTAACCAGCTACTGTAATATATGATTATGTATTCCATGCTTTTAAACTTTTTCCAAAATTTAATTTTATAGTAAACACTGAAAGTGAAGATCCAAAGAAGCCTCAGTTACTCTAAAAATATTTTCATTTACGAGTATGAGTGCATGTACGTATTTGTATTGTGTATGTGCCTCATGCCCATGACGGTCAAGAGGGCTTTGGATCTTCTGAAAGTGGAATTAGAGTTGTTAGCCACTGGAGCCGTATGAAAACTAACCTGGGTCCTCTGCAAGAGCAGCAAAGGCTCTTAACGGATGAACAGCACCCCCCCCACACACACTTTTAAGACTGATTATTCTAGATAGAAATAGTCAATAGAAAGAACAGAACTTAGGAGTCAGCCCCAATGTTCGAGCTGTCACTTAGGCAAGTTACTGAACTTCTCAAACCCCCTTTATCTATGTTTATGTGTAACACACTTTTTTTTTTTGGACCCAGGGGTATGGGGGAAGGGATGCTTCTCTGTAGCCCTGGCTATCTTGGACTTGCTTTGTACATCAGGCTGGCCTCTGCTCCGAGTGCTGGGATTAAAGGTATGTGCCACCACTTTCATGGTTAGGATCACTGAGCTATCTAACATACTTATAGACATTACGGTACTAACTAGAGATAAAACACGCAACCTAGGTATAATAAATGACTCAACTTAAGGAGTATGATTAGTACAGTTAGGAAGAAGAGTAAACATAGGTTGTCAAAAGGAAGTAGGAAGGCTTACACGTGAATTGGGAAGAATGACATATTTCATGACTAAGTTGTACTAATAAAAACAGATGAGAAAAAAGTCGACAAGTATTTTCCAGTGCCCTTTTATACATGTCTTTGGTTTCTTCCCTGAAAACGTATCATTTTGTTTGGCTCTGAAACATTTAAGTCAACAGCTTGAAGTAAACATAATTTAAATCTAAATGAAAATTGACTTTTGTATTTCTTAGTGCTGGGGACTGAATCTTTGTGGCTGCTAAACAAATGGCCCTACCACTGAGCTACATCACAGCCTCTAAATGAAAACTTAGTTTTGTATTTAAAAAATTGAATACAAGTGAGTAATAAATAATTAATGCTATACTCAGCCTATTGTTAACAGAAAAAAAAAACTATATGCAACGAAGAAATTCCACAAACAGAAAATTTAAGTTGTTCTAAGTAAACTAAGATTTATGCTGTTTTACAATGCATTTTGATAAGCATAAAGCTTAAGATACCAACTAAATAAAATAAATAATAGCAAAGAATAGCAAGAATGGGAAGCAGGAAGAGAGGGACATGGAGAAGAAGGATACAAATGGAGACAGGTGCTCTTTCATCTATGATGGGAATTACTTACATCTTGAAATTCAAGTAAAAGTGTTCGAATAAAGTAGTCTGTTCTTGCTTGTTCATTTTCCTAAAAAGATAAAAACTTGTAAATCAGTAAAAATATTAAAATGAAAAAGCACACACAGGGACACACACTTATTTATTAGAACAAAATACTTAAAAGTCCACAATCTAAAGTTAACATTTAGATTTTGGACTTAAGAAACACTCACCTCTCAGTTTACACGAGCAGCAATGAGGGAAGGAGGGAAGAGCCCTTAGTTGTTACTCTTACCACGGTTGTAGGAGACATGCACAGCTTTAAGTCTGATGCTCTCTCTTAGCCAGATTATTAGAAAGAAGCCTGACATTTGTGTGCTGCTGGGTTCTTTTTGCCTTGTTAGTTGTAAGCACAGACAGTTTAGGTCAGTCATTAAGAACACTATGTGCTATTCATTAAAAACAGACGTCCACTATTATTCTAGCATGGGAAATCACTTTATTTATTTATCAATTATTTCATTTATGTACTATTTGGTTTTTCGAGATGAATTTCTCTGTGTAGTCCTTGCTGTCCTGAAATTCCTTTTGGAGACCAGGCTGGCTTTGAACTCAGAAATCTGCCTGTGTGTCTCTGCTGCTTCCCTCCTTCCCCTGCATTCAAGGCATGCACCAGTATGCCCAACCACTTTTTCATTTCTTGTTAAGAGGAAAGTTTATTTTACTTTCACTAAAAGTCAAGAAACCAGCATGGTAACTTATGCCTATTACCCCAACACGTGGAAGGCTGGTGTGAGAAGACCGCTGTCAGTTTGAGGCAGACTTGGCTATAAATACAACAAAGTTATTTGCAAATAGCTTAGTGGGCTACAGCTTACAAATGGGTAGTGCGCTGGCACCCAGGCTAAGCAGCTTGCTGGGGCCGCACATAGGATTGAACTCCCGCTAGCCAGTCTTCCTGTCTGATCACCAGGGCACTCTTCTTCATCCCAACACCCCAGAAAAGACTCACTTCTCTGTCTCAAAGATTGTGATTGCCAAGGAATCAAGTTACACACTGTAGTTATTTTCATCAGCATGCTTTCAGTTTGTAAATTTAGTTTTTATTTGTAGTTAAATGGTTGTCAAGTTTACACGGAATTGAGTCCTAGGCTTGCAACAGCCTGAGTATGTAGCATACTACAGTTTAATTGTTCATCAGTCTATAATGCAATTTTCTGACTAAATAGTGTATATTAAAAAATAGGTACTGTGGGGGCTGGAGAGATGGCTCAACGGTTAAGAACACTGGCTGTTCCAGAGGGGTCTGAGTTCAATTCCCTCTTCTGCTGTGCATGAAAACAGTGTTCATACCCACAAAATAAATAAATCTTAAAAAAAAAAAATAGGTGCTGTGGAGGCTTCCTCCTTACTTTCTACCTTTTATTACGCAGGAAGATGACAGCAGATTGGGGGGGCAAGTCTTACGCAGCTATGAACTCTGTGAGCTACAATAACTGACCTGGCAGTGTATGCTTATTAGTGGCATGAATGTTGTAGGATCCCTTTTCACTGAATCAAAGGTCTGTGCTCCGTAAGACGGAACTCATGCATGACACTGTCAACTGGACCTGTGTCATATGCCCTGGGAGAAACCACTTCTATTATTTTGCTAAACGGACACACTGCCTTCCAAATACTTATTGTTCTATAAACTTATCAGTGTAGCTCTCAACCCTCAACAAAGAAGCTTCTTTTTTTGCCGTTGATGGAGGTGACTACAGAGACTCGAGTGATTAATATAGAGTCCTACTCCAAGGACGGGGGTTATTGGCGACTTCTGGTTGCTGGGCAAGGGACAGTCTGTTTTCTTTAGAAATGTGACCTCTGGTAGTTTGCCTATGCTCCAGCAGAAAGCCCTTACACCAATTGGACTCAGGATTAAAAGGTCATGAAGTTGGGAGGAAGACATAGCTGGTGAGTCTGAAGAGCTGTAAAAATGGGGCAGGGATAGATCTGATCAATATATATAGTATTTGTGTACAATATTCCCAAAGAACAAATTTTTAAAAATATTTTAAAATAAATAAAAATAGGTACTTACACAAGAAATTTTAAATGGTGCAAATGTTATAGGATCTTCTCCATACAAAGGCCAGTAGCGCTCACACTTTTTCTGTTGTCCAAAAAACATAAACATAAAAAGTTCAGTAACTGTATACAAATATTTTGAGTCTTAAAGTTAAGAAGGAAGAACACTGCTTGGTATAAGAAGCATGGGGGGGGCTGGAGAGATGGCTCAGAGGTTAAGAGACTGGCTGCTCTTCCAGAGGAGCCTGGTTCAATTCCCAGCACCCACGTGGCAGCTCACAACCGTAACTCCAGTTTCAGGGACTCTGACACCCTCACACAGACACACATGCAAGCAAAAACACAAATGCACATAAAAAAATAAAAAATAAAAAGCAGTCATTAAAAAAGGGGAGCATTTTGTTAGTGCTAATTTTATTTTTTCTGTTGGACTGTGCTAAGGTAAGAGTGATTTTTACCACTTATACAATGAGCTCATTGATGAAATGAAAACAGAGATCCGATACTTTAATAGTACTTAAGAAAAACACAAGATGAACCAAGTTGTGGTGCACACGCCTTTAATCCCAGCACTAGGAAGGCAGAGGCAGGTGGATCTCTCAGTTCAAGGACAGCCTGGTCTACAGAGTGAGCTCCAGGAGAGCTACCCAAGGAAACCCTGTCTTAAAACAAACAGGGCTGGAGAGATGGCTCAGTGGTTAAGAGCACTGTCTGCTCTTCCAAAGGACCTGGGTTCAATTCCCAGCACCCACATGGCAGCTCACAACTGTCTGTAAGGCCAATTCCAAGAGATCTGACACCTTTACACTAATGCACATAAAATAAAATCAATTAAAAAAAAACAAACAGAAAAGAGAGAAAATAGTATAAGCATCTAAAATAGACAGTGGTGATGGGATTGGAGATGGTTCAGTGGATACAGTGTTTATTAATGCAATCAGGAGAACTTGAGTTTGAACCTTCAGCACCCGTGTAAAAGTCAAGTGTGGTGGTACCCATCTTTAACTTTAACCCCAGCAATATGAGGAAGAGATAAGATTCTGATGCTCAACCAGTCTTGCAGATATGGTAAGCTCCAAGTTTAGTGAGAAACCCTATCTCAAGCAAGAAGAAGAAGGAGGGAAGCAAGGGAAGAGACAAATACAAGCTGGATTCGAACCTCTGCTTTTTCACACTCACACGCACCTGCAGACGCACACACACAGGTATGCAAATATGTACACATACAGAGAAAGAGAGGGAAGGGAGGCACTGGTTTTTGCAAAGAGTCTAATCATGATATTTAAAATTCTTTTATTTTTATTTAGTTATTTATTTTTGAGACAAGGTCTCATACAGATTTGGCTGGCCTGGAACTCATTATGTAAACCAACTTGGCCTTAAATTTGTGACATGCTTCTTGCCTCTGCCTCCCAAGTGTTGGCATTACAAATGTATGACACCATATGCAGCTTAAATTGTTGATCATCAGATTTACTATAATATGCTTATTTAATTTTGTTACTATTTTAAAATTACTTTCTAGACAATAAACTGTATTTGACTTGAAAATACCATGAAATATCTGAAAACTATATATAAAAATACACTATTATTTTTAGTATATTATAAAATGTACTTCTGAAATACAGAAAAAAGTTTGTACTTTAGAGGGCATTTTGTTCCAGGTATCATATAAAATAGAGCACAAAACCAAAGTGTGTACCCTTTAAGTACTTGGGATCAGATAATTGAAGTAATAAATGACCAGGAATTTCTATCCCCCCCCCATCCCTCAAATACAATGTGTTAACCAGTATACATACCCTTCCCATTTCAAATTCTCGACAGGCCATTACGATGATCTAAAAAGGAATTGGGGTGGGAGAAAAAATATATAAGCTAAAAATAAGTTTTATTTTAAACTAAATACAAATATCAGTGATTTGTTTTACTCTAAACAAAAGTTTACTTTATTTATATTTTTAAAAATTAGCTTTAATGTTCAAAGCATAGGATAGGGGCTGGATTGTTCAGTTGTTAAGAGAACTAGCTGCTTATCCGTAGGACCTGGTTTCAGTTCCCAGCACCCACATGGTGGTTAGAACTATCTGTAACTCCAGTTCTAGATAATCTGTTGCCCTTTTCCAACCTCTGCAGGCACTGCACACATGTAACACACAAACACACATGCAGACAAAACATACATAAAAATAAAATCTCAAGAATAAGTACAGGATAAAAAACTATCAAAACTACACCTTCTAAATAAGAAGTAACTTTACAGCAAAAAATAAAAGTGACTTCATTTAAAATGCCTTATTTGGTTTGGATTAAACTGTGAATCTAACTTATTGATTTCTTGCTTTTGAGTTATACTAAAGGACTGCTAGGTTATTTACCTAATTTAGTTATTATTCTTAACTAAATATTAAAGTATATTTAAATATACCTTTCTAAAGGGTGAACATATCAAATTAACAGCCTCTAAATGTAAGTTACATTATCTACTTCCTCATTTTATATTTAAAATATAAAAGTTGAAAGTTTCTAGTAAAAATGGAATGTACATAATCATTAAACTTCTACTGTAACTATTACTGTACTTATCCTTCTACGATCTTACTTGTAAATGTATTTCAATGCTTTAGTATGCAGTAGATATCAGTATAATCTCCCCTAGATACCTCAGCAATCATATTATCTAGACCTCAGTAATATTTAATACAGTATTTTCTCTTGAAAACATGTAACAAAGAAATACACAAATCTTAAGTGACTATTCTCCAAATTTGACAAATGCATACTTCTGTCAAATCCAAACTCCTATCCAAACATAATGATTCCATTCTCCAGAAAATGTACTCCTGCTTTAAATCTCATTTTAAAATGAAACTGATGGCAAACACTAAGTAGTTATCCCATTCCCCTTTTATTAATCTCTCACAGGAGAATGGAGGATGCCAACACACTAGAAGCATTGCAATGCCACAGAAAACGCCTATTGTAACATTCATGAGAGCTCCTTGTCACTGTGTTTCCACATCCACACAACAATGTTGATTTCCATGATGATGCACAGTACAACAGATGGGCTGTTCACGGTATCCTCCAAGCCACATATTTTCTTGCTTTCAAACCTAAAGGCACACTATTTTCCTTTATTCCCAAAAGCTAAAAGGAACTAAAATGCCAATAGTTTAGACATGTTTCCAATGAATGAAGTGGGGTGGGGAGATAGGTTCCTTAAATTCTCTTTATAGTTTATGTTCTTACATCTATTTTCCTACGAAGAACCACCCAAAAGATTCCACTTCTAGAAAAAGGTTAAAAGATATGGTTGTCATGACAGAGGAGAGGCACAGTGAGTCCCCACTTCTAGCTGAGGAGATGCTGACAACTGATGACTGTTTCACAGACTTTTCTTTTTATTTCACATATATGAACGGGTCTTTTGCCTGCATGTGTGTCTCTGTGCTACATGCATGCCCAGTGCCCACAGATGTCACAAGGCGGCACCAGGCTTCAGCTCCATGTTGATGTGTACACGAGCAGCACTAACGGGGCATGAAACTGCAAGGTGAGGCACAGGATGGACATACAAGAGAGCTGGATAAGGGGAGTGGAGGGTGAATATGACAGAAAAGCACAGGATAGGCATGAACTTCTCAAAGAATAAATTAAAAACATGATACTTATGATTTTCTTCAAAAGGAACATGCCTATCAATCATTTTGTTGCTCTATGCGAGCATTAATCTTTTTTTAATGATTCTAAAGTTATTTAGTAGCTATATCACTGGTTATTGACTCACACAAGATTTAAATTACAGTCACACTATTTCAACTAGTTTGTGAAAATTTAATGAACCATCTTCAAAATTAGTTTTTCTTTCCCAGAAAAGTCATTACACGTGAACCACTGTACCTAAAAAGTTGTCTTAAAGGGGCTGGAGAGATGGCTCAGAGGTTAAGGGCACTGACTGCTTTTCTAGAAGACATGGGTTCAATTCCCAGCACCCATATGGCAGCTCACAGGTGTCTACTCCAGTTCCAGGAGACCCTACAACCTCACAGACGTATATGCAAACAAAACACCAATGCACATAAAATAAAAATAAATAAACACATTAAAAACAAAACAAAACAAACAAAGACAATTCTTTGGGGCTGGAGAGATGGCTCGGCGGTTAAGAGCACTGACTGCTCTTCCAGAAGAGCGGATTTCAACGCCCTGCACCTATATGGAAACTCACAATTGTAACTTCAGTTCCAGGGATCTGACACCCTCACACAGGAATACATACAGACGAAACTCCAATGAACATAAAATAAAAATAATTATTTTTTAAAAAGTTGCCTTACTTCCTGGTAAAACATCTAATGTCATTACATATTACAGATCTCAGAATCTATGACAAGTAAGTTGCTTACCACAACATTGTACTCCCATATCATCCTCCAGAAGTCTATGACAGTATTCGCTAGAGGTCCTTGGGTTGCCACATACGCCTTTGGCCCATAGACGCCCTAAAAGGTGAAAGTTAAACTTCACATTCACTATAATTATCAAGAATATTTCATAACTCAGTTCATTAAGATTTTAAATTTTATTAGTAATGTTTTCATCTAAAGCCATTTTCTTTCATAGAACATGGCAAAAATATGCCCAATCCATTTCAGCTTTTTGCTAATCAACAGGACTTTTGTATTTACTGGATATAGTGTACAAATTTGGTAATTAAAACTCACATTGTACTAAGAATTAAAAACAAACTGCCAGGCACAATGGTACACGCCTTTAATTCCAGCACTCAGGAGGCAGGGGCAAGCTGATCTCTGTGATCTTTTGAATTTGAGGCCAGTCTGGTCTACACAGTTACAGGACAGCCAGGACTATGGAACAGGGACTGTCTCAGAAAATAACAAAAACTAAACTTCAATATCTATCCCCACCCCCCAAAAATAACCCTAGCAGAAATACAAAAGCACAGTTTGAAGCCAGGAATAATCCTGAAACTAGTTAGCAGTTTTTCCATGGCCACCTTAAGAATCTACTCAAAATGAGAACATATGCAGAACCTACTACACAGGTTTGAAATTAGTAAGCTAAGAATAGATAAAACAAGGTATCTGATTAAAATAAATGAACTGGTATATAAATGAATCAGTGCCCTAAGTAGAGTAAAAAATTAGAACCCTGCATTGATCCCAGCGCTCAGGAGGCAGAGGCAGGCAGAGTTCCAGGTCAGCCAGAGCTACACAGAGAAACTCTGTCTTGAAAAACAAACAAAACAAAATAAAACAAAACAAATCTAGAACTCAATACACAAATAAAAAAGTATACATTGAAGTATTTGAAATACAATACCTATTTTTTTGTTTAATCCATAAATTTCGTTTTAGTGTAATAACTAAGTTTATTTTTTAAAAGATTCTTTAACTGAAACCATGTGTCCAACACTACATAGACAATATTAACTTTTCCACTCTTACTAACGTTTATAATCAATAAATGCCTATTAAAATATATACGACTGCCAATATAAAAATCATTGAAAAGCTGTAATGGCTGTACAACTAGACTCAAAAACATAAAACAGTGCATACAACAAATTTAAGCCTTTATTTATACTCAGTCACACAGAAGGTTACATCTCTTTCCTGACAACAGCATTAAAAACATGACAGGTTGGTCATAGTGGGGCAAGCCTATGCTTTCACTACCAGGGAAGCTAAGGCTGGAGAATCTCAAGTTCTAAGCCAGCCTGGGCTACATAGAGGAATCTCAACTCAAACAACTACCACCCAGCTACCACTTCAACACTCTTTATTCAAGGCTAACTAAAGTTATCTAAGAAGATAACTATCACTTCATTTTTAATTTTTATGTATATATTTACTTATCTATGTATTCATCACATTCTTTAGCTCAGACTGGCTCTGAATGTATAGCAGTCCTCTGCCCTCAGCCTCCTGAATTTTGGCATTACATTCAGGTATATGCCACCATATGTAGCTCTAGGTTGTAACAATTACCAAAAGTTTTGAAAATTTCAGTTATATCTTACAAATTTAAATCAGTATGGCCTAGTAGTTTCAGCACTATTAATTTACCCTAAGAAACTGTTCAAAATAACAGTGTTCACTGTAATTTCATTACCAAGAAAAATTGGAAATTACCATATGGTTCAACAAAATATATAGGTATAACTAAACTCAAAAAGCCAATTTTAAAAAAATGACCAAGAGGTAGTGTTTATGAGCCTTTTACATAAAAGCAGCACACAGAAAACTACCTTTGCTATTATGTATAGACACGGTTTGATCTACATGGCTTAGGCAGCCAGAAGAAAAAAGCAAATGAGATATGCAAGAAAAGGGTTTTATTTTTACTTATTCTCCTATTAGTACCATGCTGGACAGTTAATACCTTCCCGTCATTTTAATACATACCTTAATAAAATTTGCATTGATATAGTCTGAATCTTGAGACGGAGTCTTCAAAGTCAACTTAACTCGGCTATGATCAACTAGAAGAGAAAAAAGATTTTCATAACTATGTACAGGTGGCATTCAGGTATTTCCTGTTTGTGGCAGAGCCCCACAACATAGCTCACAAAGGCACTGAACTGCTCTCAGCCACCAGGTGCTGGGGTTACAAATGTATCATCACATTTACTTTAAAAAACAGAAAGCAAACTTTAGGTAGCAGGAGGGAGATTTTTAACATTATTTTAACAGACAACAAGCCTTCGAGAAAAGCAACAAAAACGTAAACGAAGTATATTAAAGTTGCAAGCAAAATGATCTCTGGAACTTTAGAAGTATAAAACAGTAGGCAGTAACCCAAATTAACTACAGTGGTGTCTATGGAGTAAACCTCAGCATTTTTTTTTTTTTAATTTAAATTTTGTCTTTAATCCCAGCATTTAGCAAGGAGGATATTTGCAAGTTCCAGGCCTCCTGGCCTACATAGACATGTTCTTAAACAAGACAAAACTTCATGTGTATGGGTGTCTTGCCTGCATGTGTGTCTGTGTTCCAGGTGTGTGCCGTGCCCACACAAGTTAGAAGACACCTTTAGGTCTGAAGGCCATGAACTGCATGTGATATGGGTGTTGGAGAACTGGACCCGGTCCTCTGGAGGAGCAGCCAGTGCTCCTAATTACTGAGCCATCCATCTCCCAGTGCAAACCTCACAAATCTTTAGTTATTTTTACTCAAGAGTTTCTTTGCCAAAGTTCTTATTAAGAAACCTACCTTTCATATCTCACAAGGAATTATAAAAACTAAGTAGTCATAACTAATGAATTAAGATACTAAATTATAACAGGACTGGAAAAAAATTACACATGTAAGGAAAACAATTACCTTCCAGTCTCAGGACTATTTTATTTGATTTGCATTCACTGAATTATATAAATCCTTACTCATTTTCTATATTCTTTTTATATGGGTAGAGGACCCTGATGAACATGTATGTCACATGGAAGTTATCATAGGACAAACTGTAGCAGTTGGCTCTCTCCACATGGATTCTAGAAACTAAACTCAGGTCACCAGACTTGGCAGCAAGTACCTTGACTCATGGAGCCACCTTGTCAGCCTTTATGTTGACTTAAAAACCATTTACGTGTGGCATAATGGCACATGCCTTTAATCCCAGCACTTGGGGAGGCAGAGGCAGGAGTTTGACTCTATTTCAAAACAAAAACCTCACAAACCCAGAAAACTACAATAAACATTTAGAAATGACTTTAGATTTAGACAAAAACTGCAAAAATAATCTAGAGTTATAGCTACTTGCTACTAAGATTCCTCATAGTAACTTTCTGGAGGGTAGGAATATTTGAACCAGGATTTTGCCATATATATAGTCCATAATGGCTTTGAACTCATCATTCTTTGTACTTAGTCTCCTAAGTGTTGGCACTATAGGAACATAAACTAAGCCTGGCTTAATCCTAGTGCCCTATATAACCACACCATAATTATCAAAACCCAAACATTTGGTTGTAAAACTACTAAATAACATTTTAAAACCATTTTCTGGTGTTTTTTTTTTTTTAAGTTTTTAAGATTACACAGACTTATTTCTTCTTTGTCTCTTCCAATTACAAGTTTCCCTATTTTTTTTTTTAAATTTATAATCAGGAGGGAATTATGTATTTTTGTGACTACCACAGGACTGAAGTAGTTAGAGGCAGCAGCTGCTTTTCAAAGGATCTTAGTGTGAGTCCCAATGCCCCTATCAGATGGCTCACAACCACCTCTTACTCCAGCTTCAGGGGATCTGATGAACTCTGCCCTTTCCAGAGGACCTGCACGCATGTGGTACACATAATTTCACCGAGGCACAAACATGTTTACACGCTCACATACATAAACAAAGAAAAAAAGAATATCACGGTACTATGTTTGTTCTTCATGTACAACATCATGTTTGAGGGTAGGGTGGCTCATGACATACATACATCTTATCACTTGTAATTTAAAGGAACCTTACACACCTGCTTGATAAGGTATTAGAGCTGCCTAATACTTATTACCTTTGGATTAGAAAGGATCATAACACATATACTGTAACTGTGACTATCCATGGATAATGAATATAAAAGGCAATTAATATATGAAAAGATAAACTGGACATGGCAACACCTATGAATAAATTTAGTATTACTAGGACAACTGTAATAAATTATTTTTCATTGGTTCAAATATTATGTAAAGTACTAAAGTTCTTTGTAAAGGTTTTAAAGTTTTTGGGGATGGGTCTTTTATTTTGGAAATTTGTAATAAGAGATAAGAAAGACATTCTAGTTCCTATGAAAATTATTTATCTATAATACATTTCCAAGGGACTAGATTGTTTGCATGTTCGCTAGTGCTCTGCCATCTATTTCATTCACTTTTTTTGGCCTCCTTTTTTAAAATGCCATTTTGGAAAGAAAACGGATGTACCAAAAATGCTGCTTCTGATGCATGAGGCTAGAATACACAGTTTGGATTATAACTAAGTGTATAAAGCTTCCTCTTACTATGCTCACCAGCAGAAAGGGTCCCAGTTAGTAACTCTGACCCCTATGGCATACCACTCTCTAGTCAAAGCAGCTCACATTGAGTACAACTGGCTCCAAAGCAAGTTAGGACCATTAGCCTGTCTACATGGCAGGCTGGGAACTGCTCTCTCTTAAAATCTTTCTTAGATGAAAAAGTTCATCCATACACAAAGTGGAATAATATAATCTTCCTATTTAACAACAAAATAGGTAGAATATCCCCAATTCACCAAACCCAAAGGCTCTCTCATCAGTTAAAACTGTTAGCAGGAATGTGGGAAACTGGTCTGTATGGACTAACCACTGTTGGGGGTATAAAACAGGATAGTGACTTTGGAATACATTTATCTTAATTTCTAAAAAGTTCAACAGATGCTGGGTGTTGTATGGGACAGGCCTATAACTCCATTATTACAAACAAGAAAACACAGGCAAATAACCTTTTATCTAACAGAACATAAAAACTTCAATTCTGGGAATGGTTTCTAGTATCCAGGAACTATTAAGAACTCTTGCTGGACATTGTGGCCCACACCTGTAATCCCAACACTTGGGAGGCTACAGCAAGATGATAAAGAACTTGGGCCAACCTGGACCAAAAAGTATGAGACCTCTATCTCAAACTCAAGTGGCAGCAATAACAAGAATTCTTATAGCATAATAAAATCAAAATAAAGTTTTGTTTAAATAATTTAAATACTTTTCACCAAAGAAGATATACAAAAAAATTAAGTAACAGCACATGAAAAGCTACAAATTAAAAACACACCAAGAACCACTAGAAAAACTTTAATCAAAAAGTTTGGGCCTGGGAAGATGGTCTGGTGGTTAGAGCAGCTGAGTGCCTGCTAACTAAGTTTATATCCTCAGAACCCACACAAATGCCAGGGGAGTGTGGTGGCCCACGGTAATCCCAGCCTCAGAGAAGGCAGAGACAGGGCCCCTGAGCAAGTGAGACTAGCTTTATCAGTGAGCTCTGCATTTCATTAAGACCTTGCCTCAAGCTAAAGAGCATCACCTACATTCACCTCAGGCCTCCACAAGCACACGCGAACAGGTGTACACACTCATGTAACACACCCAAAAACATGGAAAGAAAAACATCCTGCAACTTGGTGCCACGGCTCATACCTGTAACAGCGGCTGCTCAGGTCACTGCAGAGACAGAAAGACTGCTTGAAGCTAGTAGCTTAAAGCCAAACTGACAGTCTCAAGCAAATATCGACCAGTTTCAAGTGTTGGCAGGAATGTGGGAAACTGGTCCTAATAAAACTAACCACTGTTGAGAATAGACAGCAGGATAGTGACTTTGGAATATATTTATCTCAACTTCTTAAAAAGTTAAACTAGGGCTACTCCAGTATTATAAGGCTAAGGCAGGAGGATGAAGAATTCAGAGGTCAGCCTGGGCTACACAGCAACTTGCTGCCTCACAAGACCGAAAAGGTAAAAACATAGGCACCTAAGAATAAAATTGTATTTATAAAAAAGCCTTGTTTGCCAGATGGTGGCGGTGTGCGCGTGTAACCCAGTACTGGGGAGTCAGAGGCAGGGGCAGAGCCAAATCCTCTGTGTTAGTTCGAAGCCATCTACAGAGCTAGTTATAGAACAGCCAGGGCTACATAAGGAAACCCGGTCTCATCACCACCCCACAAAAAAAAAAAAAAAAAGCTTTACTCAGAAATATTTACAGTGATTACAGTGACAGTACTTACAATATACACCAATTGGAGACTAGATAAGCAAAATATAATCCTGTCACAGAAATAAATATTCCTTAATACTAAAAAGAAATTAAATACTAAAATACTACAATAACACAAATATAACTAACAAATGTGCTGAGTTAATGAAGTCGGGCATAACAGAGCACATATTATAGGATGTTTATGTTAAATTTCTAGAAAAACAAAATCTAGAATCAGAAAGCATATTAGCAGTTGTCTGGGACTAAAGAATACAGAACTTCTGGAAGTAATGAAATGTCCTAAATGTGGATTGGGCTAATCACTGCACGACATAAGTTTACTCTGAAAATTAATTGTTTACTTAAAATGGTAACTTTCATGCTATAGAAATTTTAGCGTAAAGCTGTTTTTTAAAAGTGTGTTTTTGCAAATGGACATATTAAACAGTCAAAGGAAATTGACATTATTTTCTAACAAATATTTGAGTACAATTACTTTCAGTATAACATTTAAAGAAAAAGAGGTCCTCCTGTCCTGACTCTACCACAGAGGTCAAGAACTGGCACTCTGAAGGTTTCATACCTCCCGCATAGACAAGTCTCTGATTCGGAACAAGCCACAGGCCGGGCCCTGCAGGCTGGGCAGCAGAACCCCCATCCCACCCCGGTGTCTGCTTACTGGCGGCAGCAAACACCTCCTACACCGCCAAACATCCTGGGGAGCCACAACCGCCCTGCGTGAACAGAGGCTTCGGATACAAACCACCTTTTTTATGTGAGCATTGTGACAAATTACTCAGCTCCTCTAGCCTCAGTTTCCCACCTGCAACTGGTATATTATCGACCTTCGTAGTTTTGTTGTGTTTATGAGGTGGGATCTATCACAGAAATCGGCAACCAATGTAAATGAGGGCTGTTATTTTTCAGAAGGCTGGTTTAGCTTCGCCTCCACTCTGTCCGAAACTGTGAAGCTTTCCCTTGTATTCCTAACTTTCAAATGGTCCTCACCCTTTCTACATTACCCTTGCCAGCACTAATGACCACAAGACAGAGCGCATGTAAATGTATGAAGTACAAAAGGTGGGACTTTTGCATGTTCATGTTCTTCTGTAGCATCAGCATATGATATATGCTCACAATGTTTTGTAAAATGAATGTAAACTGGAACCAGTTAAGACTGATCCCTCTACATGACAAAATAAATAAATAAATAAATGAAATCAGTAGACAGCATGGAGAGACTGTGTGAAGATTATGCTTAATAAAGTACTTGGAAATCCATGTCAACTCCTATTCTGAGGTGGATTAATACTATGGTCTAGCTTTGTACTCCTATCAAATTCATATGCTGAAACCTAATTCCCAATATAATAATATCAAGGAGAGGAACCTCTAGGAGGTGAGGAGAGCATATTCTGTCACTATAAAAGAGGCCCAAGGAAACTGGCTTGTTCCTTGTTCTACATGAGGATTCAGTGAGAAGGCAGCAACTGTGAATCAGGGACTGTGAGCCTTCATCACATACCACAGCTTTGGGACCCTGAGCTTGGGCTTCTCTCACTGTACTTCTGTTGTTTATAAGTTACAGCAGCCTCAACAGACTAAACCAACTGATTAGGGGGTGTATTTAAGCAAACGCCTTGAGTGTGTGAGGTTGGTAAAAGATGTCTGAACTCAAAGCAGTCCTGAGATATATTATCACTACTAACTTCAATTTATAAATGAGAAAGCTAGACACAGTGAAGGCCAGACCTGCCTCTTTTAGCTACAAACTGTCCAGATTTGAATGTCCAAGGTGGTAACTCACCACTGATATTCTGTCATTCTTTGTTAATTTTATTAATACTGTCTAATCACATGGTCCAAGATGAGAATAATATACAACAGTTAACAAAACTAGGAGGATTAAATTTAGGCAAAGAAACCAGTGAGGAGGGCCAGTGAGATAGCTCCATCAGTAAAGTGCTTGCTGTACAAGCCTGAGGACCTGAGTTCAATTCCCACCATCCACAAAAAAAAGCCAGGCATGTGTGGTAATTGTAATCCCAGCACTAGGGAAATGGACACAGGTAGATAGATCTCTGAGGTTTGCTGGCCAGGTAATCTAGCCTAATTGGAAAGCCCCCAGCCACAGTGATACACCAAACCTCAAAGAAACAAAAACAGAAGTGGCTCCTAAAGCACTATACCCAGGGCTGACTTCTCACCAGCCTCTAATACACACAGATACGCATGCACACAAAAAATCAGAGGACAGAGGGAAGACAAGAGCAGGAAGACACAATCTGAAAGAGGGTTATCATGGAAGAAGAAATACTCAGAAAAGGAACTGGCCAGTGGCATAAAAACACTTCATAGGAAAGAAAAAAATATTGAAGAAAAGGACCACTGGATCTAGGGAGGTTATGTACCAGGTCACTGAGAAAATGAGGATATCTTTGAGAGAGGCTTTAATAATGACAGGTAAGGAAACAGTGTTATAGAATGTAGATACTTGAAGGAAAACACTATAGCAGCTTTAAGAAGAAGCAAGACCTAGGCAAAATACTTTTTAAAAAATGTAAATTCTCATGTAAGCACGTGTTTAAAGTTACTTAGCTAGAAAACAATATTAGGAGACTATGTTTTCAACTTTAGACATGCTTAGAGACTTAGACTGCTGAGGACAGTAGACACACAGGTTTCTGTGGCATCTGATGGTCAATTTTTAAAAAATCAATAGTTAATCAATTAAGGCTCCTCTGTGATCAGGTAGCAGATAAATCAATGGTTTAGCATCTTAAGAAACTATCCCAGTTGTCTACATTCCTTTTTTTTTTGTAAAATACTGCTATAAGAAGGAAGGTCTTCTAAGAAGCACAGTTACAAATGATTGTGTAATGCACTTTGGGAAGGATTGATACTACCTTCTTAGCTATCCAACTCAAGAACAAAGCTAGTGGGGTTACAAAGGGCTAGAGAGCATTTCTATTTAGTCTATCAAGGGCATTTCAAACTTACATGGCAGTATGTCCTTATATCTGTTCTTTTTAACATTTTCTTCTTTTTCTCCAGTGGCTGTGGGATAAATCTTTTCTGTTCTATATTTGGTAGACAATCTTCTTAATCGCTTAAAATACAAGAAAATAAAATTCAAGTTTAGAGAAACATTGATATTTTCAAAATGTTAATGATTTACAAAGAACTCTTCAACGAATTCTGTTGACCCAATTCCTCACAACTAATTCTCCTATTCCTCTAAGCTGTTAGTTTCCCTATCCCTTAAAAAATTAACTCTAAGAATAATTGTTTTTTTAGAGTAAGTGCAACCAAAAGATTAATGTTTATTCCAGATCAACAGCAAGGGGAGCAACTAGAAGTAATTTTATTAAGCTGACAATTTCTGTGTTTAATAAAGGGTCTCACTAAGCGGGTTTTAAATCATCCTCAAAGATTATTATGCATAGCTTTCTTCTCTCAGTAACGTTGGGGCACCCGTGATGTACCAGGCTCTCCAGGGCACACGCTAATAATTACTCGTAAAACACTGCAAAACAAAGTTCTTTCAGAGTGGACTGGAAATGTCCAACAAAGACTAATTCTGCTTATTCACTGCATTGCAGAAGTGGTTTGTGGGTTAATGACAAATTCTTACCACATATGGCAGTAGGGATGTTCTTTGGGCTGGAATATTTCTGCTTGTCAGTAATACACTTCCTGCTTTCAGAAGTACTCAAAGTTGGCATTGTGAATTGTTTAGGTTCTACTCAACTATACTTCTAAAAGCGAATTTCAAAGAAGTTTACTTTCTTGAAGGATTAAAGCATTTTGATTTTCGGATTTAAATTATTAAATACAAATGAAATAAGTCTGGTAGGAATTCAATATTTTCACCAGTTTATTTTTGTAGCCCATGATGCTTTCCTCAAGTCATTAAGAATTTCATGACTGTATTTTTTAGAAAGCACAAGTATCTTATCTTATTCTTGTTATATTTTTCTTTAAAAAAAATCATGCTGAATACTGGCACAATGCTGAAGTAAAATTTTACATGCTTATGGCGACTTTTCCTGTAGTACTAAAAGTCTCAAAATACAAAGATGTGTAAACCACCCACGTTTCCTTATGCCTGCAACCCCAGCACTCATGGGACTGCGACACTGGGCTATACCAGAGTAATCAGGCTTCAGTTCAACGTGGGTGCAAAAGGAACATTACCAAACAAGGAGGGTGAGTTGGTAGTTTATATATCCACCGATTTTAAATTTCTACACATGTGCCCTCTAGATAAAACTGGCACACATATGAACCCAAGCACAAAGCTCTGTTGGACTATGTCTGTAATGGCAAAAGTCTGCAAACAATAAAAATACCCTATTAATAAACTGGATAAATTTGTTTCATACACTCAAACATGATATGGCTGTAAAGCACGTAAGGAAGCTGTCTTAAATACAAGAATATGGATCTGTATCAAAAATTCTCATTAAATATAAAAGAAAACACAACAGCATTCTAGTATTAGCATTAGAGGAATTTAAAACATGTCTGCCTGTACATATGTATAAAATATCCCTCCAAGAAACCTCGTACCAAAGGATGTAGTTGTGGGGATGGGAAATGGGAACTCTGGGAGATGGACAGTAAAGAGATTAGTATGTCTTTTTATACTTTCAAATTTTATAAATATATGTCTATTAAAAAATTAAATGTAAATAAAGCAATGGAAAAGACAAAAAAAATGTTTCCAGACTTCATTATTCCCTGTTAATAATATTTTCCATATCTATTTTCTTTGCTCAAAGATTTGATATCTGAAGAGATATATTTTATGTTATTTTCAATGCCTTAATATAAAGTATTATGTGAAACTCTAACTTAAAGAAGGATGTCAATTTAAGCAGCCAAAGAAGCACTGGCAGAAAACAAATGGACTTTACATCACTACTGCTGAAAAAAGAAGTAACTACAAGGAAAGGAACTGGCTGTGTGCTTCTAGAACACCACTGACTGCATCATATCAAGATCTTCATCTGTGTGACAACTACTGAGAAATATACTTCACAAAATTTTTATGTGAGAGCTGATAACTATCAGAGAATGTCTTTGTATCCTAAATAAATATTTAAGTTTGGATTTTTCCTGGATTTTACCCAATGTTCTTAAAGCCTGACATATCATGTAATGCCTTATTTATGCCACTTTAAAATGAAGAATGTTTTATGAAATTAAAACAAAAAAACTAATTTCCCTAAAGAGATTACTCAGCCTGACCTGGTCATTGTATACTTTCTGTGTGTATGGACATGGACACACACATACACACATACATACATACACACACACGTATGTGTTAAAATGTCACACTGTATCAGATGTATGTGCAATTATTACATGTAAATTAAGTCACATATAGAAGTTGAATATATTATTTTAAAAATCATTCACATTAAAGATCAACATTAAACAGAATAAAACTTTGCACTTTGAAAAAGGTCAACATCAAGAAAACTCTAGTGATTTGTATTAAAAAGACATTTAAGTAGAGACTTTATCAAAGAGTCAACCTTACAATTAGCTGCATTAATTAAGATATACTTTTTCTTTTGTTTTTTTTTAAGATGGGATTTGTCTGTGTAACAGCCCTGGGTGTCCTGGAACTCTCTCTGTAGTCCATGCAGGCTCCAAACTCAGAGATCCACCTGCCTCTGCCTCCTAAGTGCTGGGATTAAAGACGTCCAGCTGACCATCAACATGTTTAATCCAGTATTATAACCTTTATAAAACTGATAAGCCCTCCAGACTCAGCAGTTTGACACATAAAATGGCTCAATAATCATTATTTACTATTAGCCAGTTAAAAATTCTTTAAGTTACTTTAGATTTGTTTGCAATCTTTCCTAGACTGAATAGCAACAAGAACTACATTCTGGGCCAGTCTGTCTGCGTGGAACTGTTGTACACTGTAAAGCAGGGTGTTTATCAGGGAGGTCGGACTGCTGAGGTCCCCAGACTTTCAAAAGGTCTGGGGTAAATCAGCAGACCACTTTCGTTCTTAGTCAGTTCCCAGGTGCGGCTGCTGCCTGTCTGCCCAAGCCTTTGAAGGAGTACTAACAGCTTTGTAGAACAGAAGCTGATTTTTCAACTGTTAGCTTCCTTTGTATTTTACACACAGGTTTGCAGTATCAAATAATTCTAAGAAAGATGCTTAGAGACTTTTTATAGGAAACTGGGGAAGGATTTAGTAAGGAAGGAAAAAATGTAGTTAAAAAGTCTGGGGGTGGAAGAAAGAATAGCATAGCTGAGTAACACACCAAAGAAAAAGCACAGGCTACAACAAACAAGAGGGCATAAACAGAAGGATCAAAATGGTCTGCGAACGACAGGAAAACCACTTCTTAAAACTCTAGGATCATGTGACTGTGGTAAACGGGAAAAATCTAGTAGTACAGGGTTTCTGAAGGCACAACAACCAAAAATTATCCCAAAATCAAACACAGCCAATCTGAGGTCTGGCCGTGCTCCCCTGGGGTGCTGCATCAGGTGACTTTACGGCAGCTTCTTTCTTGACAATATGCACACTCCGTGCATGCCCTCGAGCTATGCAACACAACCACTGCCTGAAACACCTCAACTCAGATGTCAGACTACTGTATGGAATGAACCGTAGCTTTCATTCTTTTAGCTGTACATGCAAATGTTTAGCTCTTTTAAAAACCAAATGGTTTAATTACAGAGAACAGACTTTAACATCCCCAGAACCCATGTGAACAGAGCTGGGCTCAGCAGGCCATGTCTGTAATCCCAGCACTAAGGAACCGCAGCTGGACAGGACGATCCCCGGGGCTTTCAGGCTGGCGGTCTAGATGAATCAGGAGGCTCCATGTGCAAACCGCCTGTCTCAAAAGGCAAAGTGTGGAGTCGTAGAAGGAAGACAGCCGACATCCACTTCTGACCTAAACACACCTGTGCCTGCACATGTATATTCCCCCCACAACTGCTGTTTGAGTTTTGAGTTATCTTGAAACAGAAAAAAAAAAATCACTTAATAAATTTTGGCTTGGGATCAAGAGAGGATTTAGAACAATTTCTGAGATGGCCCCAAGTATTATACTGCTATCATTTGTACTAATTATATACGTGAGATATTTTCAGCATAAACAATTATAAAATCAAATTTGATCAACCCTGAAAAATAACCGAGGTGCTCTAAGACTACACTAGCAAACATTTCAGCCAGGATTTCTTTATATATAAAAAGATGTAAGCATAGGCAGATGAGACAGCTCAGAAGCTAAGGGTTTTTGCTACCACACGTGATGAAGACCAGTTTGATCTCCAGACCCTACATGGTAGAGAACCAACTCCCACACAAATAATCCTATCTTCATAGGCATGCTATAAACCAGCACACACACACACACACACACACACACACACACACACTTGTTGCCATGATAAACAACCACAACCAAAAGCAACTCAGAGAAGAACGGCTTATTTCATTGTACAGGTACAACCTATATCCGGGAAAGCCAGAGAAGGAGCGCAAACAAAAACTGAAGCAGAAACACAGAGATTTCTGACTTGTGCTCAGCTAGCATTCTTACAGAGCCTAGACCCAAATGCCTAGGGATGGCATCATCCAGTGAGCTGGGCCCTCTCACATCAATTTCATAAACATGGTCACAGACAGGCCAATCTGGGCAATTTATCAATTGAGGTTTCCTCTTCTCAGGCTATGTCAAGAAGACAATAAAAAACTAATCAGCCCACACACACTGCAAACTTTTAAAAAAATATACACTGTACATTTTTTTTTTAAAGTGTACCTACCTTGTTAGCATACACATCTCCCTAATCTTAAACCCTCAGGTAATATGGATTTCAATACCAGGCATTCGACTTCTAATCTATATTCTTAGCCCTACTCTCATCTTTAATAAAAGAGTAAATTCATATGCATGCAAAATAAAAGTTACTAAGAATTATGACTTATTATCAGTAAAGGTTTGATCTGTACATCTAGTTCATGCCTTATATACCTGGGTTTCCAAGTGAAAACAGTTTAAGACTGTTATAAAATACCAACTTTATCCAATCCTGTATAAACATGGCAAAATTTTACATCAGCAGATGAAACTGGCACAAACCACCATGGTTTGTTTTTGTTTTTTCATTTAAAACTGTAAGTCAGGACTGATTAATAAAGGATGTAACTGAGATAAGTAGAGGAGAATCTTTGGGTATCTCAGGCAAAAAAACTGTTCTGTGCTTTACTCCAGCTGACTTCTCTGCTTCATTTATTCCATCTGTCTTTGCCTTTCAGTACACCAGAATAGAAATCACCTTGAAACATTTTCCTAAGACTGTAACACACTCCACCATCCACTTCCTCCCAAACTGCTTCCTCGTCTCTACCTCAGCTCTTTATATGCGCCTCTAATGGATGGTACACCATCCTGGGTAGAGCTACAACTCCCTGAACATGTAGGCCAGAGCTTCACATTTTATTAACAGCAGCTCTCCCACCAAAATCCACGACAGACATCCTTTGGCCTCCACTCTGAAGTGCTGGTGCCTGCTATGCATTACCAATCCTAGCTAGAAACACAAACTTGTTTAATTTTATTTTTGAATGCATTGGTCTGTATGAGAGTGTCAGATCCCCTGGAACTGAAGTTATAGACAGTTGTGAGCTGCCACATGGGTGCTGGGTTATTGAACCTGGGTCCTCTGGAAAAGCAGTCAGTGCTCTTAACCATTTCACCAGTCCCTAGAAATATAAACTTTTAATCTAAGTTTATCCTTTACTTACCATGGAGGTATTTTATGGAAGTAAAAGTAGAATATCACTTAAATCAGAAGGACAATAAAATAATAAATCCCACCAAGGTAAATACCACCAAGTCTGAGCTGAGGCTGACCCCAGGACCCACGTAGTGGAAAAAGTGACTCCTGAAAGTTGCCTGCTGAACATGTGAACAGTGTGGTGCACTCTCATGCACGCACGCACACACACGCACACACACGTATTAGTTTTATCAAACAGTTAGCTACAAAGGAAAAAAAATATTTTACAAAGTAAACTGGACAGGATTTTTGTCCAGTTTGTGTTTGTTCCAATTCACAGAGCAGGGTCACTTCTATTACCAGCACCTTCCTTTTGTCTGTCTGTTTTTTTTAATCTAATGCTTATCCATATATTAAGCTGATGTAACCAGTGTCTACTGATTCTCTTAAGTACATTCAAGCTCTAAGATTTTTTTTCTCCCTGTCCTCAGTGAATGTCTCAGAAATTCCAGACTTGAAGCAGTAAAACTCTGACTCCTAATCTGGTGTAGCGGTGCATAACTAGACTACCCCACTGCCCGGGAAACTGAGGATTAAACATTTAACGAAAGTTGTACCACGTGCTTTTAATCCCAGCACCTAGAGGATGCAGAAAAGGACAGATCTCTGTGAGTTCTGGGAAGGCCAGGACTACACAGTGAGACCCTGTCTCAAAATAACAACAACAATAACAGTAATAGTCAATAATAAAGAATTCAAGGCAAGCCTTGAATACACATGAGTCTGAGGTCACACTGGGGTACTGGTCTCCAACGACAACACAGAAAGGTGACTCCTTACAGTATCTTCCTTCAGATGATGATGAAGTAGCTTACCTTCAAGAAACAGCCACCAATTTTCATAGGGTACTAAAGCAATCCACCATTAATAAAATTAAGAACATCAAGACCCACTGTTAGCTGACAATAACGTCAATTTTCTTTACGTCCAACTAAAAAGACAAACCAAAGACAAGACCTAAATTAATAGAACAGACATTTCTCATTGCCAAAACAAACATAGCACAGGCCAATTATCATACCTGCGGTTTCAACAGTTCAATATATATTCACCACTATATGGAAATAGTTATTTTTGCAAGACCAGAGTACCACAAAACTGTGGTCAATAGACCAAAAGTTTTAAAGAGAACAACTACATTTCCTGGTAAACCATGAACCTGGAAAAAACAATTCTTTTTTTCCTGTTACAACTCTACTGAAATTACTTTCAGGAAGTTGTCAATGATCTCAAGGGTCATAAAAGTTCAATACTAAGCTAAAAAAATGTATAATAAAAGATTAGGATTCAGGTGCAATCATCACCTTCACAATGACTGATTTTCAGGTCATTTTTTTCCTGTTTTAGGACTATTTACCATCCTGGCTTTTAATCCTGTCACTGATGCCAATGATTATAATTTGGTGTCTGACAGATACTTTTTCCTTATTTATATCGTATTATATAATATTTATATTATCTTTTAATCCCCACAATGCCATAGTGTCTTCCATACATTCAGCAAAGCAGTGTCATCTTTCAGACATCATGGGTGTTGATAATCACATTCAGAACACCACAGCTAATGAACTGGCACCCTTCTAATCATATCTGTAACACACTCGGATGAGATTACATAGCCTATACAACTGTAGAAAATAAAATGCTATTCAAAATTTGATCTTTGTTGTTTAAGGATACTGCTTCAAAACCACTTTAAAAAAAAAAAAAGGCAGAGTAGTTACCGTAAGTAATGATCAACTTGTCCTTCTATCCAAGTACTAACCTGACCTGAGCCTTCTCAACTTCTAAGGCCTAATTCGATAAAGTGCATTCAAGGTGGTATGGCCACAGTCATCTTGTCTTAAATAAGGCAAAGTTGTCTCACCAGGCAAAGTTCCCATGTTAAGTTCAGCTTCTTACAAAACGCTGTTGTTGTTGCCTGAGAGCAAGGTGGGGAGTGGGCCGACACACACCTCCACACCAGCATCAACGCCTACCTTCTAGCTGGGGATGCAGATCAGTGGCAGAGCACTTGTCAGGAGGCCCAAGGCTCAATTCCCAGAGCGTGCAAATAAAAACTTATCCTGTTTCCTCGGGTTTGCTAAGGAGCCTCATTCCTCTCCTAACCTTTCCACCTGGTGCGCCAGCCCTACTAGTCTTGTTTCTCAAATACGCTCATCTGTTCTCTTTTGAAGAATAGTTCTTCCCCACTTTGTCAAGGCCTAGCTGTCCATCAAACTCTGCTCTTTTCAAGATGGTTGCACTACAGTCGTGTGCCAAAGGGGGTCAGAGAGTACAGTACCTACAGATAAAAAAACGTGCCAAAGACCTCAGGGTGATCCAAAATATAATCACACAAAGAGCCATGGCTAAAGGATAAAAGCAGCAAAAAGAAACGGTGTGTGAAGTAAAGCCCGGAAGCACAAGTTCCCACAGCTCTCTTCCAATGAAGTCAAAGGACCCACAAACTCCTGAAGCAATTAGTTAGGACAGCCCGTGTAAAGCTGGCTACCAAAGAAACTAAGAGATCACCACCCACTTTATAACAGTAATCTTTCTCCTGTTAGAAATCATAATAGAAATATCTGATATGTAGGATATTGGATATGTGACCCCTATGAAAAGGTCATTTGACACCCCCCCCAAAGGAATTGTGACCCACAGGTTGAGAACCACTGTACTAGTGTTTTGGTTTTGGGGGTGGTCAGACATCTAACCACTGGAACCAGAGTTCAACAAAGCAAGTTTTTCCTTAAATCATTCTTGCTCATGGTATTTTATCATGGCATGGGGGGCTGAGGGGGTTGGAAGTTGGTCACAAAACAACAAAAACCAAACAAACTAATACAAGTATTAACCTACCTAAAAAAAAAAAAATTGTTAAATTTGAGTTGTATTAGCTGAAAATGTACATTACAACTTCCAGAGCAATCACATTAAAAGGTTAAAAAATAAGTACAAAAAAGATAAAAAAGAGAAAATATTATTAATGTAACAGGCTCAGTGAGAAGCTGCAAGGCAGAAAAAGCAAGCAATAAAGAGAATAACAAAAATAAAAAAGATAACAAATGTAGCAGATACTGAATGTCAATAGCATAAATGTATCAGTTAAAAGACAGATTATGAGAGTAGATAAGAAACAAGACTATATATTGACTACAGAAATTAATTAGAAGGCATACGTAGATTAAAAGCAAATGGATGTTGGGACTATGTATGTCCATAATGTCAGCACTCAGGAGACTGGGGCACAAGTAAGAATTCCAGACTAGTCTGGGCTGTATAGAGACCCTAAATCCAAAACAAAACAAAACAAAAAACCTGCATTCTAAGATGAGTCAAGAATTGGCTGTACTAATTTTAGAATGGACTGCATAGCAAGTTAAATGATAGAGACTAAAGGGATTATCACAAAAACTAACGGAGTCAATTCCCCAAGAAGACATAACATACTATGTATATATTTAACATTGATTCATCACAACACATAAGGCAAAATTGACAGAAATGGAAGGATTCAGACTCTATCTCCCTCCGTCTCTTGAATTCACCACCACAAGGTTAACAGCTTTCAATGGTAAAGCACTTTCCACTGAGGTAGTTACTACACGTGAAGGGAATGATTTTATCAGCTTATAAAGTTGCAATCATATGCAATATTACAGAATATTTCTATGAGTTGGTAGATGATTCTCAAGATTCCATTTAGTCAGAATATAAAAGTTTGGTAGTAACTACTAGTGTACAATTAGAGATCAATGGGGGAAAAGGTTTGGAGAAAATAAACTAACAATAAAGGCAAGTTGTTGCTATGTAATAGGCAGCAGATAAAAGTCATAGATTGGAATGAACACACTGTTACTTTAAATAGAATGGCATCTGCTTTTTCTGTTCTTTCTGAGACAGGGTCCCATCATGTAGCCTTATCTGGCCTACTTGCTATGTAGACCAGGTTAGCCTCAAATTCATAGCGATCTGCCAAGTCCTGGGATCAAAGGCATGCGCCACCACACTCAACTCTCTTTAACACAATATGAAGAATACATACTGCACACTACATTGAACTCCTGGGAAATGCTGGGAATTTTAAGAGGTGGAGATTTGTAGGTGGTCATTGAGTTACTGGGGAAATGCAATCAAGTGGGACTGTGGGATAACACCATTTCTCCCATGTCCTGGCCATGAAGACTACAGTCTGTTCTCAAACAGTTTCTGCCATGATGTACTGCTTTGTTATATACCCAAAAGCAATGTGACCAACCATAATGAACTGGGGCCTCTGAAAGTGTACGCCAAACACGACTTTTTGCCAAGCCTGACAGTACAGGCCTTTAATCCAAGATCATATTCAAGTTGAAGTGCAGCAGAGGCAGTTTAGCAGGACTGTATAAAAAAACCAAAAGTATGCCGGAGAGAAGGCTCAGCAGTCAGAACCTGCCGCTCTGGCAGAGGATATAGGTTCGTTTCCCAGCACCCACATGGCAGGTCACAATCTGAGGGCTCTCTAGGCATACACATGGTACACATACATAAATGTAAGCAAACACTCATATACATAGAATGAAAAGTTTTAAAGGGCTGGGAAAATAGTAACAGCTCAGAAACAGAGCAGCAACTTAACATGTACTGCAAACACAGCAATACAAAAACAAAATATCACTTTTCTCTTTTAAGAGGTGGCTATCTGAAGTATTTGTTCCAGTAACAGAAAGCTGACTAAAGAGGGATGGAGCCTTCATCCATTCTCGAGATACACTTCTTTGGAAAACATGCCTCCCTCTCTCTTCAGAAGTTTCTCTCACACACACATGAATAAGTTCTCATGTTGGACAACTTCACACACTTTCTACAGTAGAAATCTCACCTCAATGTCAAGTTTATTCTCAGTAACTTGAATGTGAGATATAATGAATCTAGTCATTCTGAGCTCTTCCCTTAAGCTCCAACCAGATTAGTTACTGTCTTTACTCAGCAGAAATGGGCAAAACAGAAGAGTCTGAGACAAGCAAAGCCAAGTAAAAAGCAGCCTGGATATGTCAGATAGACACAGGATAAAGACAGAAGGACCAAAATGCAAAGAGTCATCTAGGTAATATTTTCCCCCTTATAATCTTAACCTAGTTTGGACACGGGCTATTGACATCAAATAAAGGTTCTGGAAAATTTTCAAGACATTTATGCTCCACTTAGGAAGGCTTTATGAATGTTTTGTAACTAATAAGAGCGAATGTTAGCCTATGCAGCACAATGTCAGAGGAAAGCATCTGTTTTCAGTTCATATCTCTGGTTAAACCAGTCTGTCACCTTTCAAGATCCATTAACAAGTATCTTAATTTCTAGTTTCAGCACACCATTAACATGAGCGTCTATGACTCCAGAAGCAAAACCATCCTATATAAAGGTAGGGGAGAAAAGATCTAGAAAAGCTCTTCACATTTTTGTAGCACAGGATCTGTAACTCTTTTCCTGTCTCACTTTATCAGTACAAATGCAATCTTAAAACCTAACAACATTTTTAAATGTATTTTTTTCTTTTTTTTGCATGTGAGTATGCCTGTGGATGCCCCAGTTCAATATTCAGTATATTCCTCAGTCGTTTTCTACTTATGTTTTGACAGAGGGGGCCTCTCACGGAATCTGAAGCTCACAGATTGGCTAGAATGGCTGGTGTTAAGCTCCTGGGATCTTTTTGCCTCCACCTCTGCACCACTAGGAATACAGGGTTAGATAGATCACTGTATGTCTGGATTTTTCGTAGGTGCCAGAGACCTAAACTTGGGTCTTTCTACTTAGGTGCCAGGCACTTTATTGACTGTGTCATCTTCCCAGCCTTTCTCTGTGTAGCCCTGGCTGTCCTAGAACTCACTCTGTAGACCAGGCTGGCCTTGAACTCAGAGATCGACTGGCCTTTGCCTCCCAAGCGATGGGATTAAAGGCGTGCACTACCACGGGCAAGTTCCATGCATTTTTAAACAGATACTTGTTTTTAGTAGTGTGTACGGGTGTGCCTGTGTGGATGCCTACAGAGGGCAGAAGAAAACGCTGAATCTCTGGGAACCGGGATCACAGCAACTGTGAGCCACCCGATGAGGGCGCCAGGAACTGAACTCAGACCCTCTGCAAATAGTGTTTTTAACCACTGAGCTATCTCTCTGGTCCCTCAAATGTAATTTTATGATGGGCTATTTTTAACAGATCTGACAGAACCAATGAAAAAATACTAAGCTGGTAGTATGGTTAGTTCTTATGTTAACTTGACACAGACTAGAATCATTTTGGAAGAGTTAACCTAAATTTTAAAAATGCCCCAACCAGACTGGCCTGTGTTTGTAATGCATTTTCTTAATTAGTGATTGATGTGGGAGGTCTCAGCCCATTAGGGGTAGAGCTGTCCCTGGCCTGGTGGTCCTGGGTGCTATTATAAACAAACAAACAACCAAACAAACAACAAACAAACAAAAATACTTAGCAAGCCACAGGACTAAGCCAATAAGCAGCACTCCTCTTTGACTTCTGCATCATTTCCTGCCTTCAGGCTCCTGCCCTGCCTGAGTTCCGGACCTGACTTCCTTGGATGACAGACAAGGTGTAAAATGAAATGAATCCTTTCCTCCTCAAGTTCTTTTGTTTGTCATGGTGCTTCATCACAGCACCAGAAACTCTAACTAAAATAGGTGTATAACTTAACAGTAGATCACAGATTTATCTTGCAAGGTCCTGGGATGAATCCCTACTACCAAAAAGAAAAAAAACAAAACAAGAAGCAAAGCAAAAAACATGTGTTTTGTTTTCTTAATAGTGCTGGGAGGGATCCAACCTAGGGCCTTACATATGCTACCAAAGTACTCTACTATTCAGCTAATTTACCAACCCTGCAAATAATAAAACATTAGTCTAACTAAAAACTGGGCAAAGAAAGAAGATGAACCATATATCAGAAATAATGTAAAATTATCAGCTTCAAGAACACTATCAAACTGAAGTAATAATACATGTCTGTAATCCCAGTACTCACAATGCCAAGGCAAGATAAAGCAAGTTCCAGGCCAGCCTGTGCTACATAGTGAGACCCTGTCTCAAAAAATATTAAAAGCAACACTGACCATATGGCCAGAACTCAATTTTAAAAGGTCCCATTATAAGATTACACAACCTTGTCATAATAATGGGATATAAAAAAAACATTCCTTCCCAAAACATTAAAAAAGAGATTAAATTTCAACTAAAGTTGTCTCTCTTTGGAAATACCATCTATTACTTAGATATCTGTTTATAATATATACACTATAACCTTGTTCCTCCACATCTTTGAGGGGTTGTTAGTTGACTGAGAAGCTCTTTCTTCCAGAGTCAGCTTAGAGTTGGCAAAATGGCTCAGTGGGTAAAGGAGTTTACTGCTAAACCTGAGTTCAATCCTTGGGACACACAAGACAGAAGGGAACAAACTCTGATAGCCTGTCCCCTGACCAACACAGGCGTGCCCTCCCCCTAATAAAAGAAGAGTCAGATTGACTATGGCATCTTTACTGAATGTGCTGGTACATTTATGCTTTTTCTACTTCTCTTATTTAAATTTAAATACACTTTTATTGGCACAACACAGTATCTTCAATCACCACTGACAACATTCTAAGGGCTATTTAGATACTCTGCATACATAAACGTCTGTCCTCCCAGTCAGGTCTCACAGTCTTAGCTTCTTAGGATAACTTGCTCAAAATGACTGCTGAGTGGAGAGAAATTAATGCCTGCAGTGTTTATCTTTTTATGAGTCTAGATGTTCTAAGATCGTGGAGAACCAAATCCTTGAGTATCTAAGGTCTGTAATACTTCTTTCTCCTAAAAGAGGCTTAGGCAAAATCGTTACTATAAATCAAGAGTTCAGAGTTCTCTGAAGAACAGTACTGCTCCTAGGAAAACACACGACCGCTTCTGAGTCTTCTCAGAACTTCCTAGCTGCCAGACCTTCAGCTGCCAATTCTAAGCACAGTGCCTGTAACACGGGAGGCACACAGAAACCTTCATAAGCGTTTTTCTTGTCTAAGTGGATGCTAGAGACCATAGTGAAAAGGACAAATCTTTGACTATAGTCACAGGCAAAAAAATTTTTTAAATGTGTCTGAAAAGAAGTTGTTACAGGAAATGTAGAGTAACATACAGCTCCAAAGCCCAAGGTAACAGGATCTCCACCTCACATTTCCCAGAAAAAAACTTCTGAAAGCCACTACTGCTTGTTTCTTGTATCTATGACAAGCCAGCAACATACACTGTACTATTAAACACATGGAAACGAGATTTTTGTGTGATTTCAGAAGAGATAACTGTGAGTAATTATATAAATTGAAAAAAAAATATTAACCAGTTTATAGTGGTTAACTACTTTATATGAAAAATGTTGAAGGAGTTCAGTTTTGTGGAAGAATGGTGGTTCAAACAATTGTGTATCACTTTGATCACCTTAGCATGTCTTCAATTCAAATCTAATCGAAGGCCCCTTTTCGATATAGTATCACAAATCCAATTTTACAGAGAACAAGCACCACTAGATCAACTACGTGAATACACGTATTCCAGAAAGTGGGGATCAAGTACATGTTCACCTCCACACAGCAGGCAAACACTAAAATCATTCTGAATTTTTAATTGTCCGGACGTGGTGGTGAAAGTTTGTAATTCCAGCACTGACAAGGCTGGAAGACTTGTAACAGGACTATTACAAGTCTGAGGCCAGTTTAGGCTACAAGCAAAGGAAAGTTTTTGTTTGTTTGTTTAATTTTGAGACATGGTCTCTTTATGTAACACTGGCTGTCTGAAGCATCTGTTTAGACTAGGGTGGCCTCAGACCCACAAGATCTTCAGACTTCCGCCTCCCAAGTGCTGGGATTTAAGGCATGTGTCACCACATCCAGCCTCAACATTTTTAAGTTTTTGATCTTTAGAGTTTCAGCCTATAAAAGGCAAAGCTATGATCTCTAGGAAAATAAAAAGTACACTCAACAGTACACCACAGATATACACAATTTCATTTATTTGATAAATTCACTCAAAGATGAGAAAGAATTTATTTTAGAAGAATGAAAAAAAAAAGCACATACCACCAAGAATATGAGTTTTACACTGCAAAGGCAATATGAGACTGAGGAAGGCTTTGGAATGTCAAGTAATACAGGCTTCTTTATATAGGCCTTTAAACTGAGATAAAGCTCAGTAGTATAGTAAGATTATTTAACTTGAAAAGGCCTTGCTTCAATTCCATGAGGGAGGAGAAAGAGAGGACAGCAGAGAGAGGAGAGGAAGAGAAGAAAGGAAAGGAGGAGAGGGGAAGGAATGAAAAGGTAAGGGTGGAGAGAGATAATAAAAAACTGGGTGGTGGTGGTACACACCTCTGAGCCCAGCACGAGAGGAAGTAGGAGCAGGTAGATCTCTGTGAGTTCAAGGCCAGCCTAGTCTGCAGAGTGAGGTCCAGGGCAATTAGAGCTACAAAGAGAAACTGTCTTGAAAAACAAAAAAAGCAAGCATGTTTCCAATGTGTTTTATATAAATGTATTAAAAGAAACCATAAACTAAGGAGAAAGAGATTAAATGCATGTCTCCGTATTTTACTAGTACGGTTCCCTTTAGCCTAAAGATACCAACACTTCCAAGTATTTTAGGAAAGTGAGTTTGATATGTGTAATGGACTGAATGAGACACCAGGAGACAGCAAGTGTTGCTTTGTAATTACTTGCCAGACATCCACCAGTTCACACGAAACCACAGTTGCGTACTTTTCTAGATTTTATTTATTAAATAAAAAATCAGAAGCTTAAACTGGGTATTTTATTAACATTAACTATTCTTACAACACCCTTAAAAGCACATGGTATTTACGGCATTCCCCACCTAGAGGAACCCTCAAGTTCACCGCATAGTAAGCAGCACTCACAGAAATCACATTTATGCAGAAGAAACTGTAAAAAACAAAATCATATTTCAGAGGCGTTACTTCCGTTTTGTTGTTGTTGTTGTTATTTTTTGAGACAGGGTTTCTCTGTGTAGCCCTGATTGTCCTGGACTCAATCCACCTGCCTCTACCTCCCAGAGTGCTAGGATTACAGCTGTGCATCCCCGCATCTGGCTTTTAGCTTTCTTTAAACTAAAAAATGTTTTACTTATCTATTTATATGTATGTCAAGCGGTGGGTACACGTGGGAATACGTGCCCATGGAGTCCAGAGGAGGACCTGGAGTCCCTTTGGAAGTGGAGTTATTATAGGCAGATGTGAGCCATCAGATGTGGGTGCTGGGAACTGAACTTGGGTCATCGGCAAGCGCAGCATGAACTACCTCTCCACAAACGTACATGTGTATGTGCATGCCACAGGGCTCAAGCAGAGATCAGAGGATAGTTTGGGGGGGGGGGGTCAGTTCTCTCCTTTCCTTGTGTGGAAGGGTTTGAACTCAGGTCCTGAGGCTAGCAGCAAAGTGCCTTAACTTATGAAGCCATCTCACTGACCGTTCTAATTAATTATCGTTTATTTTCTTTTCCAGTAATTACATTTGTGTAACACACATGTATATAGGAAAAGGGAAAAACAGTTCTCATAGTAGTTTAAGACTACTATGGACTTTGGGGACCTTTTGAAGAATTCACCTGATGAATATATATCTCTGTCTTAATAGCAGTAAACCTGCCTACAATTCCTACTCATGAGATGGACAACAGCACTTTCCTATATTCAAGGTGTAGAAACAGACCAAGAATTAAGTGCCTGCCTGGAGTCTTAAGATATTTTCAGATAAGGAAAGCTAGAAATGTAAATGCTTATGAGATTAATGAAATGACTGATACAGAAACATGAACATGTTTAGTGTAGAGAAAATTAAATTAAATTCATCATAACATTAATGTCTTTCTGTTTCATCCTTTCAAAACTTTTTTTTTTTAACAGGGTTTCTCTGTATAGCCCAGCTGACCTGGAACTCACAGAGATCCACTTGTCTCTGCCTCCCAAGTGCTGGGATTAAAAGGTGTGATCCATTGCCACCTGGCCCTCAAAACTTTTTCTAATTAAATGTCAAATACTGAAAAAACAAAACAAGATCCAACAAGATTCTAAAAAGAAAAAATGGAGTAAATTACTCTAGGAAATCAACACATTTAGCAAATTGCTAGTGCACTGTCTCAAAGATCTATTTGGAAAATTAAATGGTTCTCTGCTACTTGTAAAATTTAAAATTTAAGTATGTCTGTCTGAAAACAGAAGATAGGCAAGAAAGCAATAACTAAATTAGTGACTTTATGCATGAAGATCAGATAAACTTTAAGGACTGAAAAATATTTTCTATAATGGCTTTCAAAAAGTGGTTATATATACACAATCCTGCAAGCTAATCCAAGCAATTATTTCACACCTGCAAGAATAACAATAATAATAACTGTTAAGTGTACAGTTTTGGAAGAAACTCAAACCAGCTAAACAATTCCAGTAATTCTGTTTTCAGTCTAAAGAACTGAAACCACAGATCCCCACACAAAGTCCCCGTAACATTACTATTCATAGTGGCCAAAGGAGGGAAACAAGTCAAATCCCCCCAACAGACTACTGAGTGAATAAAAATGTACTCTCCACATAATAACATATATTTCAGCCATAAAAAGAATAAAGTACTACTGAACCACACTGCAACAAGAAGGAATCTTCAAAACATGTCAGCGGAGACAGTGGCACTGGCCTGCAAACCCAGCACTGGGAAGACTGAAGCAAGAGGACTGCCATGCGCCTGAACAGCAAGGACTACACAACAATATCCTAACTCAAAGAAACCAAAGCAAACAAAAATGGGGCTGGGGAAAGAGAACAAATGAAATAAAACATTACGAAAAGACATTCACAAAAACAATATTTCAATTCCATTCACACAGACTGTCCAGCAGAACAGGCAAATCTCCAAAGGCAAAGGTGGATTACTGATGGCTGCAGAAGGGGAGTGACCACAGACATGCATGGGGTTTCTTTTGGGGTGCTAAAAATGTTCTGCAATTGATTGCGGTGGGGTGGTGACTGTACAACTCTGGCTATACTAAAACCTAGTAGACTGTACGTTTTGAATGAATTTAATGGTAGGCAATTATATCTCTATAAAGCTATTACTAACTTTAAAAAACCCTATAGGCCACAGTATTGTATAAACAAACATCTTATACTTATCCAGTCTCTGAAGCATAAGATCTTTGTAGACTTTAGTCATCCTTTTTGTTTTCTAAAATCTCCAATACAAGCACCAAATCTGAAGATTTCAGGGTTTTACTTAGTTGTACTTAAAAGAAAAAAAAAAAACCACATTGATAATAAATAGAAAAAAACACTTTCAAAACTTGGGTCTTCAGGGTAAGATGATCAATCCTCACTTAGAAAGACAAATGGGATGGACATTGGAAGGAGAAAACAAGAACCAGGACAGGAGCCTACGGCAAAGGGCCCCTGAAAGACTCTACCTAGCAGTGTTATCAAAGCAGATGCTGAGACTCATAACCAAACCTTCGACAGAGTGCAGGGAATCATGAAAGAAGGGGGAGTTAGAAAGAGCTGGAGAAGACAGGAGCTCCACAAGGACCAAATATATCTGGGCACAGGGGTCTTTTCTGAGACTGATTCTCTAACCAAGGACCATGATTGATATAACCTAGAACCCCTGCTGGGATGCAGCCCATGGTAGCTCAGTATCCAAGTGGGTCCCTAATAAGGGGAACAGGGACTGTCTCTGACATGAACTCAGTGGCTGGCTCTTTGACACACACCCCACCCCTCCCCCACGCAGGGAGGAGCAGCCTTGCCAGGCCACAGAGGAGGACATTGCAGCCAGTCCTGATGAGACCTGATAAGTTAAGGTCAGATGGAAGGGGAAGAGGCCCTCCCCTATCAGTGGACTTAGAGAGGGGCAGGAGGAGATGAAGGAGGGAGGGTGAGATTGGGAGGGAATGAGGGAGGGGTGTAGAGCTGGGATACAGAGTTAATAAACTGTAATTAATATAAAAAAATAAAAATGTAATTAAAAAAACCTAGGTCATTGTTCAGATTCTAGCATCTAGTTTCAAAATGTTAAGTGGAAGAGAACTCTATCTATACTGCATCTATTTTTTTCTTCAAACGATCGTAATCTGGCTTTTCTCCATACTCTAACCCCAATCTGCTTTTTCTAGATATCAAACTCCCATCTGGGTGCACTCTCAGTCTCACCCACCAGTCCTTCTAGCACTACTATTTAACTCTAGTAACAATTCCTTCCTCAAATCCTTCCCAGGTTTTTTCTGCCATCTCTGGTTCCTGCCCCTCCACTCTAATCACACCATCCTGCGAGCACCACACCTTTTCCCTCTCAGCTGCTTCTCAAGATCTATCCTATTCAAGCTAAAGCTGCTCATTCTACATGCTTGTCTGAATCAGCTTTTCACTCGAGATGCTCAACTACCTCCTACAACTACCCAGCACCTACATCAGCTCCATATTTGTACTGGACACTTCACAGGCCTTTAACATGTCCCCTCTCCATCTACATTTAACATCTGCCCCTCTACAATCTGGTCTGATCAGCCCTACTTGTTTCTTTTCTTACTCCTTTATCCCCTGTCCTAAAGGGTACCTACTAGCTTGAGTGATAGATGTCTCTCTTTTTCTTTCCTCCCCCAATTCTAGTTATTTAGCCACAGCCTAGCTTCGAACTCGGGATCCTCAGCCTTCTGAGTGCTGGGACCACAAGTGAGCACCACCACACTGGACTTGAGGTTTGTTAATCCTCATCATACCTGTTATTTTCCGTGACTTAATTCAGATAAAGCCCTTTCTGCCAAACAATCAGCTTTCGTAAGGCATTCCACGGCCCTCCAGAGACCCAAGAGAGTATCTTTCAGCTTCTCTACCTGAACATATCCAGGTAAGATGGGGCTTAAAGTAATCTTAAAAAGCAGGCTGGGAAGGTGAGGTATGGGGAAAGAGAGGGGAAGGGAAGACCACAGGAATGTTAAACTAGCAACATTTGTTGCTCTCAATAACCTCACTTTCCCCTATGACCCTAAAAGGTATTTCCAACCTGCAGCCTTCCACACACACCCCAGGGTAGGGTAAAACGTGTCCCAACACCAAACTGTAAACTCATTTAAAACATAGTGAGACTTTTTTTTCCTAGAGCTTTGTTCTGTTTTGTTAACTCAACTGCATGGTTTCCAATGTGAATTTATAAAGGACAAATTGCTGTTGCAATGTCAAAAGGTTGGACACGCCTGCTAGAGATGCAGGGGGGATCAGTATACAGTTACTGTGATGGCCCTACAGAAAATTTTAATATTAAATATATTAAGATCCTTCATGAAGTAGAGAAGGAAAATAAGGAGAACCCACCATGACCTCCTTCTCACAGTTCAAACCCTACCTGTTTAGGCATCACCTTTTGTCGGCATTATATATTGGTCCTATGGTCCTCAATACGGCTTAAGGATGCCTCTCTGCCAGTCAACTTCAGAGAACCATGTATGGAGTAAAACCTGCCCTCAGCTGTAGAGCTGTCTCCAACTCCATTACGGGCACTGGCTATTTTAGAGGACCCGGGGTTCCATCCCCAGTGCCCATACAAAAACTCACAATTGTCTGTAACTCCAGACCCAGAGTAACACCTGCTCCTGGACATCAGGCATGCATATGGTACACTGACATACATATAGGCAAAATATCCATGCACATAAAGAAAAAACAAAAAAACCAAACCCCAATTCTGTCAAATACCAATGAATACCATCATTTAAGTCTAAAAGTTGAGAGCAAAAATCACGGTGCAGACCTGTCACAAATTAGTTATTTGTTTTATTAGCAAAGTTAGCATGTTAAGAATAATGTCCCTCGCCAGGTTTGGTGGTGCACACCTTTGATCCCAGCACTCAGGGAGGCAGGGGCAGGCAGATCTTTCTTTGTTCGTCTGAGGCCAGCCTGGTCTACAAAGTGAGTTAAGAATAGCCAGGGCTACATAGAAATCCTGTCTCAAAAAACAAACCAAAATAAACAAATAAATAAAATGAATTTTTAATCCACTTCAGAATTTAAAAATTTATCGGCTCATCTTTGATTCTCTTTCCATGACAGAGGGCAGTTCCTTTCTAGCCTTCTAGTCAAGGGGAAAAAAGCAGAGCCACTGCCAACAGTCTTAATTATAACTATTGCTTATCAAGTCAGGAAATTAAAAAAAGCAAGCACTATAGAAGAATAGCTTTAGTCATCAAATCTCTAATGTAAAACTACCTAGCTATAGGTATCACGGAAGAATGGGAACAGATTTGGTCCTTGTGAAATGACATCTCCAACAGGAATCCCTGACTCATCTCCAAAGCATGAACCCCAAGGCTACATCCCCTGTCCAAAAGTTCAGGGACTGGGCACCTGTCTGGATGGCCTGCATTACCAAACAACGCTGCCTGCAGACTGTGTCCAGGAACAGCAAGATGACCGGCATAGAAACAACAAACAGCCAGGGACCACACAGCCCCTTCCATAACCAAGAAAGACCGAAAGCCATCAGTTTGAAACATCCTAAATAAACAATTTTCTTCGGCTCTCACTACGGAGTAGTAAAAAGAAGACTATCCAAATTTGCAAATGATATCATTCAAAAGCTACTAAAATAAAAATTCTCGATGAGAAGGAGAAAATGTACTTTACCCTTTATAGATTAAAAAGCACCTTTTCCAAAACATCTAAATAACAGGAAATGTTTAAAATAACGGATAATTATTTGATCTACATTTTTCAGTCTTCACCATATATTAAACAAAACCTCGCTCCTACTTCCTATTTTTATAAATGTGAGGTGGAAATCACAAAGCCACACAATACTATTAATACTGTGCAAGGCCAATGGTCTATTTTTCAAGCTATTAGCAATTTTAACACTCGAGTTTTACGAGACAGAAATCTCTTTAAACTGTGAAGGCCTACTTCATTGCTGAAAGTCACTTCGTCTGCACTTTCAAATAAAAACTGGCCAACATCTCGTGCGTAGCCACTCATTTTTTAAAGACCTCAACTGTGTATGGCTTTTCATAGCCAAATTTCAGATTTAACTGATAATTCTCAGAAGAGCACCTTGTCCGGAGCAAAATTTTCCCTAGCTCTTTCGCTAGTCCCAACCCCCGCTGAAGAGCAGCGAAGGACTTCCCAAAGTCCCATTTCCTTTTCCATTCCCCAGACCTCCAGGGTTTACAACGCCCCAGTCTTGCGCAACATCCGTAGGAGCAGCGGCCGCAACCACCACCTCCTAAGTCGGGAAACAACCCTGGAGGGAACATTGTCCAGCAGGAAAATAAAAGAAGCGGGGAGGGGGCTAACGTAGGAAGTCAGCTCCGGGCCCCACGCCCTCGGAATTGACACTCCCCCCCGCCCCCCATCACACACCTAGAGCAATTTCACGGACTAGACTTTTAACCCTCGTCTCCACTCAAGCCTGCCTACACAGGCAGAGGGCGGAAAGGGGGGGGGGTGGCGGAAAAGGGGGGACGGGAAGGTTATCTCCCAGTTCAGGGCTTCAGACCACACGGTCGCCTCCACCCCACCAGGACCATTGTTCCCAAGCTCCCACCCCCACCCCGGATAGGAAGTGATAGTCACATCCCCTCCGGCATCGGCAATCTCCCCGGAGAGTCCAGAGAGAGCTTCCTTCGGGATAACCCCATCCACCCTGAGCAAGCCCCCTCCATCCCCCACTAAAGTCACACCGGCCTCGAGACCACCCCAAACATGGGTCTCCGCAAGGGAAGGAACCGGGCTGGATAAATGGAGATCAGGTAAACCGTGAGATTCCTTGGGCACGACCCTTTGGGCAGGCGGTGAGCTAAGAACCGCGAACTCTGAGCCGGCGCGCTCCCAGCGCCCACTCCGACCCAGGGCGGCATCGGGAAAGGGGAGCCGGCGGGTGGACGCCGACACCACCCTCGCTCCCCAGCAGCCTCCAGCCGGACCGCTCGCCGTCGACCCTCCCCGGAGGGGCAGGCGGGGCAGGCGGGCGTGGGAAGGCGAGCCCGCACCCCGGCCGCCGCCGCCCGGCCGGCCCGGGAGACAATAGGGAGTCGCGGGCGGCGGGCGGCGGGCGGCGGGGCCGGAGCGGGCTGGGCCCGGCGGCCGCTCCCTGCGCTCCCGGGCCGCGCAGCCCCGCGGAAGAAAGGAGGCTGAGGGGCGGGGGGGACCTCGCCTCCCGCGGGCTCGCCGACGGCGCGCGCCCCGCACACAAAGCGCTGGCAGCCCCGGGCGGCCGGGGGAGGCGAGGGCAGCCGGCTCGGGGCGGGGGCCGGCGGCACGAGGCGGCGGCGAGGGCGGACACTCACCATGAAGTCCCGGGCGAAGTTGTCTTCCCCATTGTGGTCCGGACTCTTCATGGCCTGGACCCTCTGGATGAACCTCCGCAGGATCTCCACTTGCTCCATCCTCCCGCGTCCCCCCCGCCGCCCGCCCGCGCGCCGCAGCGCCCGCTCCGTCTTCCCCAGCTCGCTCCGGCCCGCCCTCCCTCTCTCTCGCGCCCTCCCTCCCTCCCTCCCCGCCGCGCGAGGCGGCTGCGGCTGCGGCTGCGGCGGCACCGGCCCGGCTCCCCCGTGCAACTTGCAGAGCAGCTCCGCTTCCCTCCCTCCGAGGCGAGCCGCGGGCTAACGCCGGGCCCTGCCCCCAGCTTGCCCCATCCTCCTTCCCCGCCCTCCTCTGTCCCAGACGCCGCCGCCGCCGCCGCCGCCTCAGGAACACCGCTCTCCGTCCGCCCTGCCCCCTTCCCGGTTCTTCCTCCCCCCCACCCCCCTCCAGCAGCCGCAGCCGCCTCTCCCCACGGGCGCGCCCCCGCCGCCACCCAGACGCGCGGGCCCGAGCGGCGGCCCCGCCCCGAGGACGCGCCGCCCCCGCCTGCCGGCCCGGGCCCGCCCCCGCCCGCTGAGTGGCTGGAGGCCGCTTCCGGGGCGGGGCCCTCCCGGGGCGGGGCGGGGCCTCCCTGGGCGCTTGCCCCTCTCTGCGGGAAGGTCGGGCTCCGGTGGCGGTGTGCATCGGGCAGCGGGGCCGAGCCTCGTGGGGCAGAGCGTAAGCTTGAGATGCGCCCCGCGGCCTCCCAGTCTGGCGGGGAGGAAAAGCGGATGGCCGCGGGCTGGGGCTACGAGACCCCGCCCGGAGGAGCGCCCGGAGCGGGGTGGGACCGAGGTATGCTGGGAACTGTAGTAGAGTCACCGCCGCCTTCGCTGCCCGGAGGCGCTCTCCTTGACTAATGGCTCGGCGAAGGGCACCTCTGGCTTCGGCGCTTTGGCTAGGAGAAGCCAGTGGTTCCTTGCAAGTCCGTTTTAGCCCCGGTAAGAAGGTTGTCGTTCAGAGCGCGTCCTTCACTGCACACGCACGGTAGGAACCGTTTGCAAGTGGAGGACAGTATAGCTTCCTGTCTTTACATTCTCACGGTTTCAGAACCGAATGGGAAGCATTCCTTCGCAGGATAGAATCTGTGGCTCTTACCAGAGAACACGCTGACACAACCTGTCCTCTCACAGAGTGACTCGCCCGAAGTCCAGCCCTCCCCCACCCCACCCCCGCCCCGGGGCGTTTTCCTGTAGAATCAGAAGTAGAACGCGAGTTCTTTGACTCCAGCCACTCGCTGCCTCTCAAACGGACAAGAGTCTGGGTGGTAATATTGTGCAACTAAAAGATTTGATCCGCGGACTGACTTTGCTCTCCTGCACCCACAAACAACAAACGTGTTCAGAGAGCAGGTTGCCAGGAAAGAGAGGAAATACCAATGAGGGATACATTTCCTAAACTAATGTTTGGCTGTACCGTGAGATTTAATGTAAAAAAAATTTTTTTTCGAAGACAACAAATCTGAGTAGCAATATGCAATTACATTTTAAAATAAAATGCAGAAAAGAATGCACCTAATATATTACTAACCCGTTTCTCTCAGAAATGGGTCCTTGCAGATGCGTCCTTCCAAATCTTTCCCTACATTTCTATAAATACGTGTACCTGTAAAGACTTTTAAAACAGTCTCAGTACATAACCCAAACTGCCCTGGCCCTCTCCGGCCTGCTGACTCAGCCTTTCAAGTGCTGGGAGTTCGGGTGACTGCCACAGTGTCGGTCAAGAGATACAGTTTTGCCCTATAGTTAAACATTCTGGTTCCGGAAATGGTAAGGCAGGCTTACAGTATCCCCAGTCGGGAGGTTAAAATAGGAAGACACTGAGTCGGAGGCTGGCAGAGGCTACCTAATAAAACCTTTTTCTAAAAACGGAATCACTTCGAGGAATACTTTTCATTTCTAAAGTCAACTTTTGAAAGGGGTGTCTGTAGAAATTTAACCCACCATAAAGGCTAAATTTCAATGAATGTAAGCAAAAGGATTTAAATAGGTAGGTGGTCAAGGAATGCCTTCACTTTCATTTATGTGTCTTTATATTTTGGTTTCTCCGAGACTGTGTAACCTGGGCTGGCCATGAATTCATGCTGTCTTCTTGCCTCATCTTCACTGGTGCTGAGAGGACAGGCTTGGGCCACTGTGACTGCCTGCACTTTTGAGCTGTCCAAAGAATGTGAAAACCAGGTAGCCATTAGTAAGTGCTGTGTGGACGTGGTAAGACCTGTTGGTAGTCTGATGGGGAGCAGGCTGAGTCTTATTTGGCCCAATGTTTAGTAGGGTTTCCTTTCTCCATATGAGAAAACTCGAATGCTTGAAGGTTTCTTGAGTTCCCAGCAGCTACTTTTGGCACTGTATATGGGTTAGTGAAAATTAAAGTATCCCTGAAGAGCCCGTCTATTTTGGAAAGGCTTAGCTTTCCTTGATGATTTATATGACTAATTTTCTCTTTAACTTTTCTTACAGTTAGAAATTGTACAAAATAATGAATTTTGCTATGATATCTTCACACATGCATGTCATATTCTTTGCTTATTTCCTCGTCCTATCACCCTTTCTCGGCCTCCCTCCTTGTGTCCTTCCTTCTCCCAGACTTCCCTCTTCTAAATATATTTTGGAGGCCAACAAATGACTCAGGGTATAAAGGTACTTTTAACCAAGGCTGATGACCTGTTTGTTCCCCGGAAGAAGAGAACTTTCTGCAAGATGACCTCCATGGACCCACCCCTCCCGCATACAAATAAAAAAATCTAGAATGTCATAAATGTACTTGGGTCTTGTTTCAATCTACATGTCTTTTGAGCCACTCAAAATATGAAAGGCTATATGGTGTGTGTGTGTGTGTGTGTGTGTGAAAATGTTTCAAGAGAACTCCTTTACCTAAGAAGTATATATCTTCAGAAGACAGAAAAAAATAAATTTGTAAATGCTAAATGAGAGGTTTAAAACAAGTGATTTAAGAGTGGTGAGAAAAACATTACAGAGGAAGCTGTGAGAGAATGAGTTGATGAGTTGTGTCAGGATAGGTGAGTTTGAACAGAAAGGAGAAGACCCAGGCGAGAGAACTTGAAACAGAGGTTGGAAGGAGCAGAGCAGAAGTTTAGAATGGATGTCATGTAAATGCGACAGCTCCACAGCAGACTGCTGTCTGGAAAAGGATGAGCACTTAGTTAAGAATTCACAATTGACACCGGGGACACTGGGAGCCACCAAAGATGTCTGCTGTTAGAAATGAAATTGGGAAAAATATTAACCTGACACACACACAAGAAAGTTGTGAATTAATAAAGAGAAAATGAAATGAAAGCTACCAGGACACAAAGCACCAGAAGTCAAAACTGAAGTGCAAAGACAGGTGGAGAGGAGAGACTACAGAACCCAGAGATAGGCAACTGACATGGGATAAAGAGGGAGAGTGGATAGAAAATGGCAAAAGTTAGGGCTGGGGACATAGCTCAGTGGCAGACATTTGCATACCATCCATGAAACCATGTGTTCTACCTTAGCTTTACACAAGAATCATGACTTTCTATGAAGCTAATTAAAAAAAAACAAAACAACACTTTATATATTTTGACATGGAATGGTCCCAAATATCTATTTGTTGCCAGAAAAACATGGAACACTTTGGATATACTATTTATGCATTTGTTTACAATTTAAATGTGTGTAAAATGTATACTCAAATCATTTTTCCCCTGAAGAGTACTTTAAAAACTATTAGCTGGAAAAAAAAAAAAAAAGCTATTGGCTGTGGCTGCCTCTAGAGAGCCTTGGGAATATAAGATGATTTCCTTCTATTTTTAAAAAATATTGTGCGGGTGTGTTTGGCAGAGATATGTACAGGTGTCCGTAGAGGTCAGAACAGAGTGTCAGATTCCCTGGAGTGGGAGTTACAGATGATTGTCGGTTGCCTGCTGTGAGTACCACAACCTGAACTCAGGTCCCCTGGAAGAGCTGCGAATGTTCTTAACTAGTTTCTGAGACAATGTCTCAATCTGTAGCCAAAGCTGGCCACAAGCTTGCTATGTAGGCAGACCGGCCTCCAATGCATTGTCCTACTGCCTCAGCCTCCCAAATGCTGGCATTCTAATAAGTGTGTAACACTATGCCCAGGGCTGTATATCCTTTCATGTTGTGAATATTTTGCTATTCAAATGTATTGATTTTCCCAACAAATTAAATGCTATTCCAAGTGGTACGAAGAATGCCAGTGTCTCTTATGAAACAGGTAAGTAATGAGTATAGAAGGCAGGCCTTGTTCTGGGGAAGTTGGGTTTTTTGAGGTAAGGTCTCATGTAGCCCATCAAGCCTTAAACTTGCTATGCAGACAAATACAGTCATGAATTCCGGATCCTCTTGCCTCCACCTCCCAAGTTCCGGGATTACAGCGTGTGGTCCCATTTTCTGCTGGATTTGTTTGTCTGTTTGATGACAGACGGGAAGCTATGGGTACTATCATAGTTTTCAGGGAACTTTAGGGTCTTCATCCTCAGCTACACCTGAATGTTTGGGCACTTACGTTATTACCCAGTTTATCAAACTGACCAGTGTGAGTTAGGGCTTGGTATAAGAAGGTCTTTTGAGCCAGTTGCTTCTCACAGGGATCTGAACTTAGAAACCAAGTCAGAAGTTGTTATCGTAATGAGGGCAGGAGTGGTAGGTTTTGGTGGGGGTGGGGGTGGGATGACAAAGAACTTGACAAAGGACGAGAAGCAGGCACATGGCAGTGAGTGGAGATGTTAGGATGTTGCCCATGTGGGCTGTTCCAGCAGAGTCCTGTTCCAGGCAGATTCCTTGGAACAGCCTGACTTCTGAAACTTTGGGGGATGGGTTTGGTTGATTGTGTACATAAATAAAGCCAGCTTTTCTTGAAACTGAATAGCCAAAGATACAGAATATGGGCCCTCAAGTCAGAGAGCTTGCTCTACCACTTTCATGGGGCCTGTCAGTTAACCTCTGTGAGTCTCTTCTAGGAAGGCCACCTGAGCGCATCTCAACATTACCATACACTATGCTTGCACGTAGAAAGAAAGAAAAAAAAAAAACAAGTTTAATATGGTGATTTCTGCAGTTTAAAATTATTGCCTCCTGCCTTGCCTCTTGTAGCTGTTTTCCTACTTATTAGCCAACCACACTGTAGGGAAATATATGAGAAATTAGAAGGGAGTCAGAGAGCATTTTAGAAAGTGATGGTACTTTTGTGGTTTCGGCAAGAAGTTTTGAAAAGTTAATAACCTGAAGGAGGTTTCAAGAGTATCTATTTGTTCATGCTCATGCTATCCTTTTTCATAGTTCATTTTCAGAAAATTTAACTTGTGTCTATATCCACTCTTGTAAAAGCTATGGATATTACAGCTTCTAGAGCATTTAGGGCTGTTTGTGAGTTCTGTTTTCTTTCTTTTTTTTCAAAACAGTCTTGGGAAGTAATTCGGTACCACTAAGCCTCATTAATGGAAGAAAAACTAAAGGAAACATGGGGAGTGAACATGATGCGCTCACGTGAAGAACCAACCATGAGACTCGTGAACATAACCCACAGGTCCTGAGTTCCCAGCTTGTTACACAAACCACTGAGCCACAACACTTATGCCTCACATAATTTATGTGAAACTAAAGGTGAAGATTCAAACCATTCCTGAGATTCTAATGCTGACCTCCCATCTCATCCTGTTCCTAAGCCGTATCCCAAGTGACTTGCTAGCTGGGAAGTTATGGGGGAGTGAACAGCACAGGAGGGACATTCTTCTCTAGTTTATTCTTGGTGTCCCTTTACCCTTGCATTCCTCAGTCTAGTCCCAGCCCAAACAGTTGTTGACCAGTCTCTTAATGTGTGAGTTTTTTTGTTGTTGGAATTGTTTAATCCATTATAAAGGAAACTGGGCTGAGGGCACACTTTTTAATACCCTGGGGTAACAATATTTTCCAAAGAAAGGCTAATAAAAAACAAAGAGAAGCTTGGAAAGGGTAAAATTTAGTAATCTGTATTCCTCAGGCCTAATATTTTACAGCTTCTAAACATATTAGTCTTATTTGGGTTAGGTATTGTTATCTCGATCTTTAAGTGTGAATTAGAACACTAGTGGGAGAGATGAGTGCTAAGTGTCTTTTGCCAAAGACAACATGCAGTTCAGAAACAGGCCCAGGGATGCCTGCGCTTTAACTGACCTGAACGAACGTCCCCTCCCTGAGAACTAGCTTTCATGGTACCAAAAGACATCATGCAAACTTCCAAAGGAGGGAGGCAACCCACCCATCTATGCATGCTCATGAACCACATCAGTGACCAGCATGGCACAGTAACCCTAAGGGTGGAGGAGTAGCATGAGTACCTTGACTGTAACCAACAGTACTCTAATTGGACTTAAGACCCGTTCAACAAGAGGGAAACCATGCCTGGTATTGGGAACCTAGCTAACTACTCAGCACTAGCAACATTGTGGTTGTTGGAGGAGAATCCAGAACCGTTTTACTAAACCAGCATAATCCCTAACAACAACCTGTAAACATCTCTTCTCTCTCACAAAGATAAGTGTAGTCAACACTCCTCATCAAGGGAATTTCCATTTGCAACAGATGGATACTACTACAGAAAACCAAATCAATCAAAATGTAGAGCCCAGTCCCAATGGGTACATAACACTCCTCCACCTAAGGCTTGGGGAACATTGCAGAAAATTGGGCCTAGAGATGGTGAGATCCAAAGGGTCAGGGAATTTACTGTGAGAGCCTACTAATGTCAGAAGCTACATTCATAAAGTCTCACCAACATGACTACCCAAACATGAACGGAACAAGGGTGATAGCAATGAACACGCCAAACTGGATGGGGCAAAGGCCTCAACCCTAAAGAAAGCTGGGAATGGAAAATTTGGTTTTCCCCAGGGAGGAGCACACCAATTGGTTGTACAGTGCCAAATGGTCAGCTCTGAAAATATACATACAAGTGCCGTGGAGACTGAGCAGGCTATTTTTAGGAATATATATATATGCATATACATACATTCACATAAACAAGAAGAGACCGTGGATTTGGAGGAGAGTGGGAAGGATTTAGAGGGAGAGGAATTTAATTATCATCTCTAAAATAAAAAGAAAAGTAGGAGAGGCAAAAGAGATGGCTCATTAGTTACAAATACTGACTGCTCTTCCACAGGACCCGAGTTTGATTCCCGGCACCCACATGGCAGCCAGCTACTGTCTGTAATTCCAGCTCCAGGAGATCTGACATCCCCTGAGGGCACTAAGCACAAAAGTGGCTCATGACCATATGCAGGCAAAGCATCCATACACACTAAAACGCTAACAAGGGACTTCAGGGACCGAAACCACACTTCACTCAAGGAAACGACAGCCTGTCAATGTAGGCTACATACATACAGTAGCACGTACTCCAGGGGAACACAGTAGTAAGACCCACACTCTCTAATTTTTCCTATCTCGCGCTTCCCGCGCCATTTAGCATTCAAAGAGAAATGAAAATTTTACAAGTAACTTCAAAGTAAATGTCCTATGCGAACATGTGATTAGTGATTCTTTAACGTGATGATGCTTAGTTTCTGTCCTCTGGAAGGATTAATAACAAGGACTGTGTGCGAGGTTGTTGCGCCATATAAGATACATCTACCACGTTGATTTGGCTTGAGCCAAACTGTCAACAGATATTCCCCCCAAACAAGCAAAACTTGTTCTATCTATTGACTAAACACTTCCTATTAGAAATAAATTGTGATTTCACTTATATAAGGTATTTAATGTAGGCACAGTGTCAGAAATGGAACAATGGTGGCTACTAGTGGCTAGGAGAAGAGGAGTGTGATTTAATGGGTTTTAGATCTGCAAGATGGAATCCTGCAGAACTGGACATTTAAAAATGGCTATGAGGATAAATTTTATTTTAAATATTTTTCACCACAGCACAGATAGGGTATATTGTTTGGGATGATGAAAACGTGTTAGAGATGAGTACTCTAACACGTCTCAAAGTATGGTGGTTCCATTCTTAAGTGAATATCTTTAATGTCACTGAAATACACACTTAAAATTATCACAAAAGAAGATAAATTTTATGTTGAGTATGCTTTACCACAATTAAAAAAAATATGTCTGAAGTTCCAATGTGTGATTACATTCTTACCACATCTACTGTTCTGCTGATCTTTTCAGTTTTTTTCAGCCTAAAGTTAAACATAAATAATTGGTGTTATCAGAGAACTACACAAGTCAAAATAAAATCTAATTAGGTAGCCCTGGTTGTCCTGGAACTTGTTCTGTAGAGCAGGCTGGCCTCAAACCCACAGAGTTCTGTCTGCGGCTGCTGGAATTACAGGAATGTATCACCACTGCCCAACCTGCAAAGATTTTTTTAATGCTCATGGAATTCCATAAGACAGCTTAGATTCAGGAAAGGAGTGCAAGTTAACAGTAATTAGAAGGTTGCTCCCGAGTCTGTATAATCAGTATCAGCTGCTAGGGAGAGTGGGCTACCCAGCCCAAGGAGCTGCAAGCAAGTTCTACAGGAGCACAGGGTTGGAGCTTTGTGAACTGTGACGCTAGGTGTGCACATATGTATGGTTAGAATCTCAAGATGGTAAGAATACAAAATACTTGCTATAGAAAGGGACAGTGAGCTGTTCACTGGAGAAGGACTGACCCGGCTTCTTTTCTCCCCTGGACTACTGCTCTGCTTGAATACAGTCAAGTGCTTCTTCCGTTACCATTCTCTGTGTGCACTTCCCCGGGCCACGCTGGCCCTTGACCTCCTGCTTTTCTATGAAATTCTTGCACTTGCCAGCATCTGATTTCTATCTATATTGGCTAAATATTCCTTCGCCAGTGCGCTTCTCTACCAGGTATCCACACAGTCCATTCCCTGAATTAGTACTTTCAAAATTCTCGTGTGTGTGTGTATGAATTTAATTTTTGACTCATTACTGTGGCAATACAAAGTATAGTACCTGGAATAGTTCCATTTACTCTCCTTTATGCCGTAAAAATTGATTGACTCATAACTGGCTCTTTAAAGGTCCTTTTGTATTCCTTTCCTCATTAAGAGGATTGGCAGCTATAAGCTAGCATTATTTATAAGCCATACCCGTCAGCCATACTGATGAGTGTCCTATTTATGGTATAATTAGCTGACTCATAAATTACTTATCAATCATTTGCCTCTAGGTGTTAGAGGTAATATATGGTGTCATTCCTAAGACTGAAGATGGGGAAACACTGCTAATACACATTGATTTGAGATTTGGCTGTTTCAAAATTTTAATATGTTTATCCTGGCATACCCCCAAAACAAAGATAGATCATTTTAGGGAGTGGATCAGCCTGTAATCCCAGCACTCAGGAAGGCAGAGGCAGGTGGATCTTTGTGAGTTCGAGGCCAGCCTGGTCTACAAATCAAGTCCAGGACAGCCAAGGCTACACAGAGAAAACAAACAAAAAACAAAACAGAAAAAGAAAAAAGTAACCTACCTGCAAGTAATCATTTATTCATCTAGTTAATATTTATTAAGCATCTGTAAGCATCAAGCACAGGCCAATTACTATAAGGACATACAAGGCATAACTTGTACCTTTAAGGAATTTATAACCTAATAGAAACACATCAACTAAACAACTAAGTACAACAAAATGTGATCATCTCCAAGTAGACAGTCTAGGGAGCTAGAGAGAATAGAGATGAGAAGATGAAAGTCGTATACACCTGTGGGAATGAGAATGAAGAAAAAAAAGGCCTATAAAAAGGTTAACATGAGATAAGTTGGGGAAATAGCTCAGTCCATAAACTGAGTTTGATCTTCAGAACCCATGCCTAGGTTTTTTGTTTGTTTGTTTGTTTGTTTTCTTTTCTTTCTAAAGCTGGACATGGAGATGCGTATTTCTAATCCCTGCCCTAGGAAGGCAGAGGCAGGCGAATCCTTGGAGCTCTTTCTGATCATCCTCACTGACCACTGAGTAGGTGAACTCTAAGCGAATGAGGGATCCTGTCTCCAAACCCAAGATGGACAATGCCTTCTGAGGATACCCGAGATTGTTCTATGGCCACTATACACACATGAACATATGTTTGTGTATACATACTCTTTTACACACATACACAAAGGGTAACACTTGAAATGAACCTCTGATGTTACAAATGTGGCTTTGTGGGCCAGGTAAAATGAGAACATTCAAGGCATGAAGACCCAGAAGTTTCAAGTAATCTGCCCGGTTAGCAGAACTGTTTGGCAGGATTAAAGCATCTTGGAGTAATAGGACCATATGGGTGTATAGGAGTCAGTGAATGGCTATCTTGGCACTCTGTAGTTGTGCTGGCTAGTTATTGTCAACTGAATAGGAAGAGGTGGTCTCAGCTGAGGAATCTTCATCAGATTGGCCTGTGGGCATGTCTGTGCGGCATTCTCTTGATTAATGATTGATATGGGAAGACTCAGCTCACCGTGGGTGCTCCCCTGGGCTGTGTTAGACAGGTAAGCCAGTAGGCAATGTTCTTGTGTAGAATCTGCTTCAGCCTCTATCTCCAGGTTCTTCCCTTGAATTTCTTCCTTGGCTTTCTTTGATGGTGGCCTGTGATAGTTGATATTGATGGTCAGTGTGTGGGATACAGAATCATCTACACACAAACCCCTGGGTATGTCTGTAACGGAGTCCCTTGGTTGGCTTAATTGGGGTATGAAGTCTCATACTAACTGTAGGCAGCAGCATGCCACGGGCTGCCAGACTGAATGAGAAATGAGCTGAGCGCCGGAACTCATTTCTCTGTTCCGGAATGTGGATGCAACGTGACCAGCTCCTGCTATCAGGACTGTACCCTCAGTCTCTCAGCCAAAATAAATAATCTGTTTTTTAAGTTGCTTTTGCCAAGTGTTTAGTCACAGCAATGAGAAAGGTAACTAATTCAGCCAATGGAGAACTTTAGATAAGATAGTGCCATGAAGGCAAGGTGTGCCAGAGCACACCTTAATTCCAGCATTCCAGAGACTGAGGCAGGTGGATCTCTGTAAATTCAAATTCGGTACCGGCCTGGTTTACTTAGTGAGTTCCAAGATAGCCAGGCCTATAAAGTTCCACAGTTTACTTGACCAATGGTGAGTTAAAAAGATGGGACCAGAACTCCACTCCATGATCCTTATCGGCAATGCTGAGACTGAACTAAAAACAGGGCAATTAAGAGGAGAAACAGCTGAGAAACGTTAACATCAGTAGGACTTGCTGCCCCCTTGTTGGTGGAGGTGTGGGGAGAGGAAGCAGTTGGGACACCAGTCACAGTCTTAGGTGCCCGCAAGAACGAATAAGAGGCGTCTGCACAGAACCACACAAACTCGGGGATGCTTTCTGCTCGTTCTTACCCAGTTCTATGCAGGCGAAGCTTCTTGCAGTCTTACCTTCTGATTTTTATTTTTACAACTTAATATATTGTTCAGTTTTTAAAATTCCTTCTTCTCTCATCAATTACATCCCCACAGCGGTTTCCACCCCATTCCTCTCCTCCAGTCCCTCCTTCCCCCTCTGCTCACCTTGCATTTTCCTTCAGAAAAGGGCAGGTCTCCGAGGGACATCAACCAAACACGGCATATCAAGCTGCAATACCACTTTAAAACACTTTCTGTTTTAAAGACAACTCTAAATGTGTATTTTATATGAAATCTCTCAAATCTTAAGTGATGTCCTAAAGATTCTAAAGTACTGGCTGGAAGTCGGTAGGAAGTAGGCAGTAGTAAGGTAGGTAATGGTCAATAATAATAACAGGCACCAGCAAACATGACAGCCTGCTCTGGGCTGATTCTTCTTTTCTACAGTTGTTTATCAGAAGCATGATGCTCAACCAAAGAATATATCTTATGTGTGTGTGTGTGTGTGTCCCAAGACATATCATGTCTTAAATGTACACATCTTATCAATTATACCTCAATAAAGCCGAGTAAAAAGCGAAAAAAAACCATGTGGTTAAAGTAAGGAAGGGTTGCGACTAGAGAGCACCACTCAAGGGCACCAGCCCATCTTCCAGAGAATGGGATTTGAGTCTCAGCACCCACGTGGTGGCTCACAACTGGGTGTAACCCCAGTTCCAGGGGATCTGATGTCCCCCTCTGGCCTCCTCCAGCACTGTACACACATGGCACACAGACACACATTCAGGCAAAATGCCCGTATACATAAAGAAGCAAAATTGTTAAGAAATAAGGGAGTGGGGACGAGTCGATACTGGAGAAACAGAGGATGACAAGCTGCCTGGAAGGTGCTTTGGAAAGAACTGGCAGATTTTGAACGTGTCGAGTTAACAGGAGGCTACAGAAATGAAGCTCTGGAATGTAGGCTATTCTGGACTGGAAAATAAGGATTTGGAAGAGTACTAAGTAATAGATGTGACTGCTCAAGTAAATTCATTTCCGTCCTGGAAAACAGCGCAGAGATGAAAACAGAGGTAGGAAGAGAGTGTTGGGGAACGCCCTTTAAAAGGCAGGCAGAGAGAGGAGTTAGCAAACTGCAGTGTTGTCGGATTAGAAAAAAAATTAGATGCAGTATGTCTTGCAATTTCAGGGAAATGTTTGTTTTCTGAGACAGGCTCTCACTATGCATCTCCGGCTGACTTGGAACTCTCTGTGTTGGCTCCCAGATCATAAGAGAGTAGAGAAAACGGGTTGAGAACCAAGAGAGCAAGCAAACAAGAAACTATGCTTATTTGCTATGCTCTTGACCCTGGTCAAGATCATCTAAGTTCCTGCCTTGACTTCCCTGCAATAGTAACTGAAGTCTGGAACTGTAAAGCCAAATAAAGCTTCTCCCTTGCTGCTGCCCTGTGCCCTGCTGCTTTGCATCAGGCTGTTTGATCACAGCAGAAATGAAACTAGAATCCTGGGTATTAAACTTTTTAGTTTTTATTTTGCTATAAAAATGTAATAAATGTTACTTTATACACAGTGAGGGAAGACTGAAGCAAAGGACAGGAGCAATCTGAGCTGTAGCCAAGAGCGGTACTAAGAATGGCCCATAGGTTTGTCTTTAGAACTTTTAGCCATCAGGTAAATGAGAAAAGAAAAAAAAAAAAAAAAAAAAGACAAAGCGCAGTATTTCCAAAGAAAATACAAACACGCTGCTTCCGACAAGCATAGCTGGTGTTCTTAACAAAGCCGAAGGGAAAATGTCTTCTGCAGGCCTTTGTTGAGGATTCTGGTCTGTAAGGCACATGCCACTGCGGGCTAAGGATATAGCTCAGCAATAGAGCCCTTGCCTACATGTGCAAGATGCTGAATGTAACTCCCCAGCCTCCTCACCCCCTGAAAAGAGCCTATTATCAGCTAGGCATGGTGGCTCACGCCTATGATCACTGCAGGTTGACTCAGGAGGATCATGAGTTCTTTGGGGCCAGCCCAAGCTACATGTGATGACCTGGTCTCCAAAGTGGGGGGGGGGGGAGACGCCAAGCAAAGATAACATGCCACAGTCTGTAGCTGAAAATACAGGTGGAAAGGCTGTTTTAGAGCATCCTCATAGACGGTCGTGAGAGCCACGGCAGCAAAGGCAGGAAAGGCGGCTGCATGGCGAAGACCCAGCTGTCAGCTCTCCGATGTCTGACCACTATTAAAATATCTGTAGGCCTTACAAAGGCAGATGACTGCAAGGGTCAGCTGTGAGATGATGGTGTGTGTGTGTGTGTGTGTGTGTCTGTGTCTGTGTGTGTGTGACCCCGTAGCCTCCATCCATGATCAAATGGAGCAACAGGAATTTCTCAACTCCACTAGACATTTTCATGTCTGTTATAGTGTGGTCCCACCTTCCAGATTTGAACTCTCAAGTTTTCTTTTTCTATTTTTTTTGAGACAAGGTCTCAAATTGCCTAGGCTACCCTCAAACTATAATCAAAACTCTGTCTTGAACTCAGGTAACCTACCTCGTGTACACCTGTCTCAGCATACATACTTATTTAAATTATTTCCTGGGTTGGGGTTAAGGTTGCTTAAAAATAGAATTATTTTTCAGACTGGGAGATGGCTTAGTTGGCAAAAATATTTGCCTTGCAGCCATGAAGGCCTCTAAGTTTGACTTCCAGCATCTACCTAAAAAGCTGGTGTGGTGGCTAAAGCTTGTAATCTGTGCTGGGGAGGGTATAGACAGTAGATCCTTGGAACTTGCCAACCAGCCAGCCAGCCAGCCAGCCTTGCTGTATTGGGAAGCACCAGGTCTTAGTGAGAGAAATTGTCTCAAGGACAAGGTGGACATCATCCCTGAAAATCCACACTGACAGTTGTTCTTTGGCCCCGCACGCACATGCACACGTCTGTGCCTGCATGCACCCGTGAATATGTGCCCACCTGCACAGATTATTAATTTTAAAATCGGGGCAGGTAAGGTGGTGCACACCTGTAGTCCCAGCACTCAGGGAGGCCGAGGCAGGTGGATCTCTGTGAGTTCGAGGCCAGCTTGGTCTACAAAGCAAGTCCAGGACGGCCAAGGCTACACAGAGAAACCTTGTCTCGAAAAATAGAACAAGCAAACAATTTAAAGTTGGCTTTCTTCCACAGCATACTTACAACTGATCTACAAGAGGATTAGCTTACTTCATAGAGGCAGCATTCACAGGATACCGCCTATAATAATAATAATAATAATTATTATTACTATTATTATTCTCACCATTTACATTAGTGTTTGACTTTCTTTTCCTAAGTAATCAATTTGAAGTTTAAAGACAACAGACCTCATAAAAGGGCTTGACCACTGACTTTATTAGAAACAGAGAATATGGCTGAAAAGTCTAAACAGGATGCATGCGAATCCTGGCTCTCCTGCATAACGGAAGTTTTGGCTTCTTTGCAAACTCAGTTACGTTACGTGAATATGTTTTTGTCTTAATCTCAAATGTGGGGTTTTAGTTGGGCCTTAGTTTGCCCACAGCTGTTAATTGTCTCGTGCGGGACATGGCTTTTGCCAGCTGGTAATGGCCTGCCAAGTGCTGCATGGAGAGGGGAGTGGTCTAGGGCTCTGAGACTATAAATATGAGAGCCCAGAAAGAGAAGGTGTGGGGTGTGGTGTTGGCGTGTGGCAGGTAACAGTGTGGAGAGGCCAGACAGATGGACAGTGTGGCGATCGGGGGGACAGACAGATGAAGAGGCCCGGTGGCTTGGAGGAGACTGCTTGCTGTGCCTGCGGTTGATGGAGGTTGGTACATCCCCCAAAGACCCATTGACCCTAAACAGCCAGAAGTAAAGGACTCTGCGCCCCCTCTCCCCACGAACCTTCTCTCTCCTCCCTAGGACTGGGAAAAGATGGAAAGGAGGTAGAGGTGTGAATATGCCAAATAAAATAGAATTTAAAAATGAGCACTCACTCCTGGTGAGCACCAGCTGAGCCCTTCTGATGACACATACAGGAAAGGCCAAGTCCAGGCCAGTGAGCGCATCCCAGCAGCGCTTTAATTGGAGTCTTCTCAAGGACAAGTGTACTCCGGTTCTGACTGACAAGGATCCTATCTTAAGATGCCTTCAAGTAGCCAGTTACAATCAAACATGGCCAGATAGAAACATCAGAGACCACAGCAAAAAATATCATATATATTTTTTTTACATCTGTACTACAAATCCAAGAAACAAATTTTGAAATTAAAATGATTTGTAGTATTAATTAAAGAACTATCCTAGAGCGTTTGCTATGTAGGGTATTATACTAACATTGTACAGATTTCTGCCTGAGCCTTTTACTTGTTTGGAGGCCACAGTCATAGCTGCTGCCAATATGGCAAAGCAGGAACAGCCAACTAAACCAACATCTTAGCATTTACCTCTTGTGAGTGTAAATTGCCCAATGTTTTCTTCTTCACTAAGCTTTAGTATTAGGAGGCCACACACACTTGCTTTAATTCTAATGTGGCTAATTAAGAAAAATAATAGTTTGGCAATGTGTAATTACTTATCTATGTTTTTTTTTTTCTAAAATTTTTGGTAGTCTATAATAAAGGTGTGACTTGTAAAATCCTGCAGTTTATAAATAGAGCAGTGGGAGCAGAAGGCATAAGAATCATGAGCAATGAAAATGGAAACCTAAGCATTATATTGGGTGTTGAAACAAAGCAAAAAAAAAAAAAAAAAAAAAAAGCTATCGACTTATTGAGAACAGAAAATGTAAATTATGTAGTTTTTATTTTTAAAAATGATGTGTTTTTATGGGTGTGCGCATTCCTGAGCATGAGTTCATGCACCACGCGCACATATATGCAAGAGCCTGGAGAGGTCAGAAGAAAGCACCAGGTCCCCTGCAGCAGCGAGACACCGTGTGGTTCGGGGACTTGAACCCAGGTCTTCCGCAGGCGCAGTAAACACTTTTATGCGGAGCCCTCTCTCTAACCCCTCATTGTTCTTACTGGCTATTAAAATGAAGCCTACTATTTGATCAAAGTAAATATTAATTGCCTTGCAGTGAAGTCTAGGAGAATTTGTACCCCACAGATCTCGTTCTAAGAGTAAGAATCGGTCTGATCCCGTTGCAGCATTGCAGCGTCACCAAAGATGTCCGAATGTTTCTCACGTGGTCAACATACGCTTTTGACGTGACTGCAAGAATGCAATGGTAGGTGGCTTTCTGGGAGGGGTCGAGGCATGTCGATGGTGATGTGAACTCGGGGTTGGTTTCTCCTCCGAGGGTCCTACTTGGTAAACAGTGACAGGAGTGTTGAACACTTTTAAAGCTCACAGACCTGAGATCCTGTTTTCATTCACGTGGCTGGTATTTGTTGGTTTAATGACGTGAACACTCGTTTCGTATGTATCCTAGAAGTTTCATGAATATTTCAATCCTGGATAGATAGTGATAACAGATAATATGCATGTCTACTTGACCTGGTCAAATTCTAAACTAAAAAAAAAACACAAAAAAACATTTCTCACTTTTTTCTTTTCATGGAATTTGTGTGCGACATTATTTTGGAGTAGGTGAGGAGCCTTTCCAAAGGCAGGAGAAAGGATGAGGTCTCCTCCATAGAGGTTCCCTAGAAAAGAGACCATAAAGCATTAAGATGGTCAGAAAGCAAGAACATGAGGAGGTTGCTCCAGAGGGAGTTGGGCAACTTCCTCAAACTCCTCAAGATCTAACTCCATAGTCTATATGCAACCTTGTCAGTGTGGCAGGCGCCGAAGTGCATTCTTCGGAGCTCTAAGAGATGTCACGGACTAGCATAGCTGTCCTCTGAGAGGCTCCACCCATTAGTGGATGGAAACAGATGCTGAGGCTCACAGCCAAATATTGGGCAAAACATAGGAAGTCTTGTAGACAAGTGGGGGGGGGGGGGGACTGATAGGACCTGGAGGGGACAGGAACTCTGCAAGAAGACTAAGAGAGTCAACTAACCAGGGCCCAGAGGGGCTTGTGGAGACTGAAGCACCCAAATAAGGACCATGCATGGACTGGACCTAGGCCCCCTCCACAGATGTAGCCAATGGGCACTAAGGCTTCATGTGGGTGCTCTAGTAAGGGGAGCAGGGTCTGTCTCTGCTATGGACTCTTTTTTTGTTTGTTTGTTTTCGAGGCCTGCTTTTTGATCATGTCCGCCTGGTGGGGCTACCTCACCAGGCCACAGAGGAAGAGGATGCGCTCAGTCCTTACGTGACTTGATGAGCTGGGTGGGTGGTAGGGTAGCCCCTGTTTTCTGAGGAATAAGGAAGGAGGGTGGCGGAAGAGGGAAGAAGAATGGGACCGGTAGGAGAGGAGGGAGGGAGGGGGCTGTGATCGGGATGCAAAGTGAATATTAATTAATAAGTTAGTTAAGTAATTTAGAGAGAGACATCACAGAACTTGCACAGAACAAGCCACCTCAGACAGCGTCTCAGTTTCCCATGGAAGTGACTGAGATACGGTAGTGCTAATGTGCTTTCAGATGATAATAAGGCCGAAACTGCTGGGGTGATTTAATCTTCACTAAGTATATTACAGGCTTTCATATTTTTACAAAAGAGCAACAGGATGCTATTGCTCTTACTAGTGATTTGTGGTGAGAAGGATGTTGCTGGCAGGGAAATAGTCAATGTGTTTTTCTGAGCTTCTTATGTTTCATCCAATGCCACCATCTCCGTGTGTGTGTGTCTCTGTGTGTGTGAAAGGAAGCCAGAGGCTGATGTTTTATTTAATCACTGGCCGCCTTGTATTTTGAAGCAGGCTCTCTCACTAGACCTGAGCCTGGAGCTCACTTTTTAGGAAGTCTGCCTAGCCGGTGAGATCCATGATGTGTTTCCATCTCCCCAGTGCTGGAGCTGGAGCTTCCATGAAATTGTGCCTGGATTTCTATGAGAGTGCTCTCCAAAATTAAGGCCACATGCTCTCGAAGCAAGCTCCGTACCACCTGAGCCCTCTCCCCACCTCTTGCCCTAATTCCCTCTCACAAGTTAATCAACTTGTTGGGAAGCATTAGAGGTCTATATTAGGAGTATATAGTTCCTCCCAAGTTACCTGCCTTCTACCCAGTCATGGTTGGACAGACTTCTGTTTTCTAAAGCAGTGATAGCGATGGCCCAATTATAAGAAGTCAGAAGATCTGAAACTCGGAACTTCGCGGTTCTCCAGGTTTTACTAACTCTCTTGCAGAAAAAAAAAAAAAATCCTCAGGAATGTGGTACTGTCCACTTCTGTTTTGGACAGAAATGAACACGTAACTCAGTATTTGGTTCTCACAAGGACATTTTCTCTGCCTCTCGTGCAAAGCCTCTTCCCCTGTCACCAGTCCTATCTGGTCAGAGGTACTTTGTATCATACAGCATTTCCTTATGAGAGATGTCTTTTACCAGGATGGAAATCTTACAGTCTCCTTCTTTACTGTCGGGCCCGGTGTTTAGGCATCTTCAAGCTGGGGAGCTCTCTTTTGTTTTACATGTTCGATTCCTACTCGGTTCCCTGTGGTTCTTCTACTACGCAGTGGGCAGAAACTGGCTCAGATGGCAGCTCCCAAGCTCTCCAGCAGATAATGTGGGGTGGAGTGGCAGTAGCCACAGAACGTGCCAGAACATAATGCAATAATGCATAGGGGACTCCGTGGACAAAGTGATTGTCATGTCAACATACAGGCCAGAGCTCAGATCCCTCGTGAGACCCAGGCACACACAGCAGCTGCCTGTAATCCCAGCCCCGGGGAGGCAGAGATGGAATCCACAGGGCAAACTAACTAGCTGGATTAGCTGGAATCGGCTCTGGGTTCACTGAGAGACGGTTCATAAATAAAGTGAAGGGAGGTTGAGGAGGACACCAGTATCAACTTTGGACCTTACACAGAATAACTCACACATGTATACTTATACCTGCACAATACACACATAACACACACATGGTGCAAAAGGGCTTCTGTTATGCATTGTAAGGGATCATAGTCCCATTTTAATGTCAGCTTAAACTGGCTATCCATGAAACCTCAGTCCATTCAAATTATTCTCTCTCCTCCATCAGCATGAGTATTTATTGTGTGTAAGGGATGGAACAAATATTTGCAGTTTGTGGTTGACTTTTCCTGGGCAGACATGAATAAATGTCTAAATAGAGAGTACCAGTGACAAACCAAAAGAAGGATTTCACCCGTGTCCACCTTGGTGAACCACGCATGTATTGTTATTACTTATAAGAGCCTGGATAAGGGGTTGGTTACTTATAAGAGCATAGGCTAGCTTCAGACAGCTCACATTTCCAAAACACTCCACATAGCGTGCCTGCCGACTTCCTCTTAGCTACAGAAATAGAAGCCCCCTCAGCTAACATTCTAGCCTGTCTACACTAGCACTTCCTGAGACCAGGAACAGTAGGGTAGAATTACATACCTCTGGGAGAACGGTTCAGGAATGAGTGCCTGGAGTCTCAGATAAAGGTCCAATGATCCTCCCCATCCCTCCCATGGAGAAACATTGACAGGACTGATCTTGGGAGGCATTCATGTAGGTAGTCAGTTGCTCTGAGGCAGGTGACATAGCCATGCAATCTCAGAGGACAACATTTCACAGCACATTTGATTTGAGTGCTGGAAATAACTCTTGGTTATCCTATGGTAGGCATTGAGGAATAAAATGCTTACTATTGAAAGACATTAGCACTAAGGGTTAATATTACTTTCTTTCAGGCTGGTATAAAATTTAGAAATAGTAATAAAATGATTAGCAAGTTGCATTGGTGTTGATAAGTTGCTACACATTAATGTCTATTATTATTAGATCTTAACATGCAAGTAATCTTTGATTCCATAATTCAGATTTCTATGGTTTTATATGAAAGATTTTTAGTCCATTTTTGATAGTTCTGAAAGGCAGAGTAGATTCATAAGCTCAGTTTCTTAAGTTTGTTCTTGTAGATATGATTGTATGTTCTTCAAAGGTCTTGGTTACTTTTGCCTGGGATTTCTAATTACTTTGTAATATATCCACAAACAGGTATCTTCCAGAATTCTCTGAAATGAATTCACTCTTAATCTGAAAAGGCAACATAGGAACATTGCTGTAACTAAGATCTAACCAATGGCGAAACAAAGGATGGTGTGTCTCATGGTAAATTTTACATTGCTAATATATAACAAAATTATACTTTTCCCAAATGTGCTACTTTGTATGCATATTTAGGATGGGAATTTATCTAGTCCTACATTTTTTCTATTTATTCTTGATATACTGTATATTGTATAAAGTACACCTTTGTATTTCTTCCCTAAAGTAATTCCACTAACATATATATTATATATATTATATAATTATATATTATTACATATACATATACTATTACATATACATGTGTATATGTAATATATATAACATATATTATATATATAATGGACTGTATCACTGAGTTATTTTGCCTTAGTTTCCTTTTGTGCAAAGTGGGGCTAATATTAAAATATTTCAGGCATGTAAAAATCTGGAAGTATGCAAATATATATGTACATACACAAACATATATGTATACACATATTATATGTATCTTATGTAATATCAACACTGACAATGTATACCCATTTCACTGCCTATTTTAAAATACACTTTTTGTCATGCATGGTTGCACATGTCTATAATGGCAACACTCTGGAGGCTGAAGTAGAAGCATTGCAAGTTCCAAGTCAGCCAGACGACATGGAATTCCAGATCAGCCTTGGCTACTTGGAAATATACTATCCAAAAATATACAGTTTACCCCTGGAACTTTATAGTAATTAGTAACATATACTTAGTTGTGGAATACCCATAGAGACAGTTTTTTTTTAATTTAATTGCACATGATATTTTAAAGCAAGCAGGTTTGAAACACAGGTAAATCTATGTTCACTTATAACCTATGAAACGTGGAGTGAGTCATAGAGCCATTTTGCTTTAGTTTCCTTTTGTACAAAATGGGGATAACATTAAAATATTTTGGGTATGTGAAAGTTTTTGGAAGTATGCAAAATGATCACAGAGTATACGTAAAATAAACCAAAGGTTTTGTTTTGGTTTTGGTTTTTTGAGACAGGGTTTCTCTGTGTACCCCTCACTGTCCTGGAACTCACTCTGTAGACCTGGCTGGCCTCAAACTCAGAGATCAGTTATTTTTATTAGATCATGTAGTTCAACTAGTCATAAGTAAACAATGTTTCTCTTATGGACCCTTGGCGTTTAATATCAAGGAGTGTGCATTTTCTTGCTTGCTTGTTCTATATTTTGTCATTAAGTACGAAAATGTAATATTCAGGCCACTAACAAAAATAACTATGAAATTTAATCTAATTACTTCTTTTTTCTTTGCCACCGGCAATTTATTTTGTTTTCCTACTAGGCATCACCTCAGTGATCAGGCTCACAGTACTGATGAGAAAGCTCTTAGCATAAGCTCCCAGCATGGTGTGCCAAGGACACATCATCACTTAGTAAGTATTCTTGCCCAAAACACATACTTTGATCTAATAACGAGCAAGCACAAAGAAAGCCAGATTTGATGATAGTGCATGAAAACAAATGGACCCCATTCTAAAATGTTAATGTTGAGACAGTCTGAGCAACGTCAAGATTAAAACAGACTCAGAGGTAGAGTAACTAAATGCAGTGAATGATTCTGGGTTATTGTGTTTATTCTAACATGACTCCTTCACTTAGTGTGTGTATGTATGCATGTGTGTGCAGAGGCTCATGCATTTAAGAGTGCATGGAGAACACTTGTGGGTGTCAGAGGGCAGCTTTTGGGAGTTGGTTCTCTCTTTCACTGTGTCATCTGGCTGGGTGTCAGCACCTTTACCTGCCCAAATGTGAAAAAGAATCTCTCTATATAGCTACACACATATATGTAAAGCTAGGTGATAATATTATTATGTTACATATTATATATATATATATACATATATATATATATACAATATTATAATGTTGCAGGTAATAAGAGTGGATCTCGAGACAGACAAAGCAAGTACTGAGGCAACTGTGTCAAACATATTGGGATACTATGAAGTTAATTTCACCATGTAGTATGGTGATTGAACTCAGTTGTAACAGGTGATGTTCTTAGTGGCCTCAGCCCCACTTCTTGCTCTTTTACAGACACATCTAAAGGGACGAGAGTCAAAGTAAGCCACAGTTTTTCACTAGGATGTGACAGGAAAAACCAGTTATTGAAGGTTGCAAACTCTATTGTAAGGAGGACCATTTCTGAAAGCAGAATTTTAATAGGTCATTTTTTTTTGTCCCATCTTCATACTCCTTGCCTGTGTGTGTGCATGTGTGTGGCCATGTGTCTGTGTGTGTGTGTGTGTGTGTTGTGTATATGTTTAGTACAGGTTCATGAGTTCATATGTATGTTCAAAAGCACTTGGAAGTATTTGCTACTGTGTGAGTAGGACAGAGGTGAGCGTCAGTGTCTTCCCTGTCACTATTTTCTGACACACAGGGTTTCTCCTAGACCCTGGAGCTTGTCTAGTACATTAGACTGTGTGCACAGGGAGCATGACTGATCTGTTTCCATCTCCACAGAGCTGAGACTGTAGGAATACCAAACGGCTTCGGTAGGATCTAACACAGTGCCTGAGGATCTGAACTCAAGTCATGTTTGACAAACATTTTGGCTGGGGGAATCCCTCCTTTGACATTAGACAGGGGTTGGCGTTAGGAGTAGGCTTCACGGCTGGATTCTCATCTCAGCACCTTTCCCATGAGCCTAGTCTAGTCCACAGAGCAGATGGTTCGTTGATCCTAAGTAGTCTATCCGCCACTGACACTCTTTTCCACAAGCAGGAACAACTGGCATCAGAGTGGCACTTTTGTGCTGTGGAGTCTGTAGGGCTCACGAGAACCTGAAACGTAAATGCACCACATGTGCCTGCTGCCTGTGGAGGTCAGAAGAGGGCCTCGGAGCCCCTGGAAATGGAGTTACAGATGGCTGTAAGCCACCGTAAGGGTACTGGAAGAGCAGCGGTGCTTCTAACTGCTGAAACTCTCCAGTCACTTTCTCCAGGATTGAAGCTTTGCTTTATTTTCAGTTGACAAAGCTGTACATACAAATGCTGAATAATGACCAAATCTTCATAATTAGCACGCTCTGCACTTCAAACCTTGATCTTTCCTTTTTTGATGATAAAAATTCAAAATCTTATTTTCTGGGCTTTCTTGAAATGAACAATATATTATTGTTGGCTGTAGTTATTCTTCTGTGTACTAAAGTTCCAGAATTAATTCTTTTTATCTGACTGTGACTTTGAACCTGTTAGACAGCTTCTCACCTGCACCTCACTGTACTCCCCAGCCACTGAGAACCAACAGCTTTCCACTCCTGTGAGACCCACGTTTTCAGTTCTATGCGCACTTGAGAGCATATGGTACTGATTTTTGCAGTGTCTGGCTTGCTTTCCTAAATATAATTTCTTCCAGGTTCATTCATTTTCCTGCAAATTTTAGGATCTCCCTTTTTTAGAATGGCTGGTCGGTCCCCTGTTGTGTATTTACACATTGTCTTTATTTGCTCCAACTGTGAGCGCTTGCATTGTTTCTCGTGAATGCTGTGGTAAGCTGGGGGGGAGGACAGCTGTGTCTTCAGGAAGCTGATCTCATTCTCCGCGGATGGATGTCTAGTAATCGGTGTGACAGAATCCCCCTTCGTCTGCATCCTCAGCAACATTTGTTACTTTTGCTAGTAATCGCCCATCTAGCTGGGACAGGTGATACTTGCTGTTTGGATTTGCATTTCCTTACCAGTGAGTGATGCTCATGCAGAACATTTCTCAGGCACTTGCCTTGCTAGTTAGGCAGCTTCATTTGAGAAGTGTGTATTCTGGTGTAATGCCCACTTTTCTTGTTGTTGTATCAGACATAGAGTTCGCAAATGTTTTCTTTCTTTGGGTTTTTCTTCACACTGTTAATTATTTTCTTTGCTTTAAGTACAAAAGACTTAAATTTGATGTAATTTTTCCCCCCAATTCTGGGCCTTGTTGTCTGTGCTTTTGAAGTCTTATTTAAAAATACTGGCCAGGGAGATGGACCACTGGGCGAAGATGCTCCCAAGCCTGTGGCCTGAGCTTGGTACCGTGGCCTACATGATGGGAGGAGAGAACCAGCTCTAACAACACGTCCTCTGACGGGCACACATTCTCTGAGGTATTTGAACGCACACACCCTTTCTCTTAATGTAATAAAAACTTTAAAAACCTTTGCACAGTTAATTTCGTGAAGCATTTCCTCTATTTTCTTCAGCTGGTCTCAGGTTTTAGTCTCATATTAATCCATTTTAAGTTGATTTTTTTATGTGTGATGAAAGACATGGAGGTAATTGGATTCTTTTTGCATATAGATATCCTGTTTTTCTAGTAGCAGTTATAGAAGAAATTGTCATTTCCTGCATATGTGCTCTTGGTGTCTTTGTGAAAATCATTTGGCTGTAAACGTGTGCCTTTATCTCTGTGTTCTCCGTTGTGTTTTTGTTTTTTATATGTTTATATGCCAGCATTACTCACGTTTTTAAAGTCAGTGGGGGTAATATCGCCACACTTACTCCTTTACTTGTTAGTTTTGGCTATTGGAGGTCTCTTGTGGTTCTCCTGTATGATTTTTGGAAGAAACATTTTTATATTTCTGTAAAGAATATTGGCACTTTGGTAGACTGCTTTGGGTACTGCGGGAACTTTAACAATAATGATTTTCATGGTCTGTAAAAACGGAGCACTTCCTATTGACTGCATTCATCTCAGTCTCTCTTCAGCATTTAATAGCTTGAATTGTAAAGAGTTTTATGTCTTGGTTGAAATTATTTTTAGAAAGCTTACTGTTTTGCTGTTTATTTATTTTGTAGCTATCACAATAGAGTTATTTTCCTGTCAGAAAATAGTTTACTGTTAATGTACAGAAACACTGCAGATTTCTGGATGCTGATTCTTTTTATCACGCAATTTTACCTAATTTATAAGTTATGAATTTTTTTGTAGAATATTTATGAGGTCTTTTTAAAAAAGATCTCATATTATTTGCAAATAAGGAAATTTGCCTTCTTCCTACTTTGGATGTCCTTTGTTAAAATGTGATGTTTTTAGCGCAGTATAAAAATAGTACTAGTGTTTGTGTTTTTATCTTTTCTATTTTTTCTTTTGTGTACCTGAATTGTTTTTAGTACATCATTTCAGATTTTACTTAACAATAATAAATTTACTTTATAAACCTAGCAAGAAATGTGTTAGTTTTTTCTGTATGGCTCCTGATTGAGAAATGGTCATAGGACTCAGGTCCATGTGTAGCTAGGTCAGAGGAATGGTTCCTATGGTGTGGAGGCTGGAGTGCTTTTGTAAGTCCTTGGGTGGTCTAGCTGGATTTCCAAGTTATAACAATCTTCTCTGTCATGGGATGCCTTGCCCAGCTTGTGCAATGCAGCCATTAAAACCAAGCAAACCTGTTGCTCAGCCACTTCAGTCCTGTTTCCTCTTTATCCAAATCAAGTTGCTTCCATGCAAACGTGACTCAATAGATTTAAAAAAAAAAAAAGAAAAAAAAACACTTAATGAGAAGGATTGTAAAAATTTCTGTAGACTTGTTGATTATAAGGAAGAAAGACTACATTGAAAACACACTATGAGCCGTTTGGGGCTCAGAAGTCTCTATTATCTTGATAAAATTCAGGTTCGATCGAGAGCTGGTGACATCAGATGCAGATGGCTCTCTCTTTTCTACCCACATAGCTTCCCACAGACTCCTTTACCAGTCAGTCATCCTAGGACTGTGCCACAGGTGGTAGGTGTGGCACAGTCACTAGCACAATGCTGGAAGAGATGCTTCGGCTTCCTACCAACTTAAAGGCTAGGTGGGTCGTTCTACTAGGAGCCAACAATTCTTTGCTGTCGTTTGTCTAGTTTTTGTTTTTGCTGGGGACAGAAGGCCGGAAAGAAAGCAAAGTCTATGAACCATTCCAACAAGAGATCCTTTTAAGCACTAGTCTGGATTGTTTCAATTTTCTATAGTTTTAAAACAACGAACTCGACAGTCAGCCATCTATTTTCCTTGAAGTAGGTATTCTGAAAAAGAGGATTTATTTTTAGAAGAATGTGGACACAGCTAACTTGGAAATCCGTTCCAATATGCACTTACTGCATTAAACTTGTCAAGAGTTAGCTCTGCAAAGAAAAATAGAACAACTACGAAAGCCCAAACGTGGATTTTAAAATGTTATTTTTTAATGAGAAGAAAAGAAATCGTTCCCATTACCTTGGGCAAAATCTGTTTTTATAACATTTCAAAGATCTGAAACTTCCAGGGACTGCAGTCACAAGAGCTGCTTTGCTGTCAAGTTTTTGCATTTGGTTCACTCTGTGTCGAGAGCCCACGGCTACTTCACGACATTGTGAGGACATTTTAGGGTCCAAACCGTATGAAGTTTACTGATCTTACCCATGTCACATGGAATCACTCCGTGGCAAAAGCTAAGGGCACTGGTCCAGCTCCCCTACACTGTCACCAGGGACCCGGTTTGTCTCTGAGTTCTACTGTGTCTTGCTCCATGTGTGGGCTGCCTCCCGGGGGTATCTTGTGGTTACACGTGTTTCAGCCTTCCATGCGCACCTCAGGAGTGAAGAGGACCCCACAGACTACCGCCAAGCCAAAAGCCTTCTCAGAAAGCTCTAGAACACAAATGTAGTGGTCCAGCCTCAACCGGAAAAACAAAAAAACAATAGGTGACAGGTATGGAGCCTGCTGTGTGTGCTGTGGGTCAGCCAGGCTAATATTAGGATTTATTATGTTCTCTTTTATTTTGTTTTATTTAAGACGAGGGTCTCACGTAGCCAAGGATTACCTTGAGCTTTTGATCATCCTGCCTCAAGCTGAGGCTGCAGGTAGGCACAACACTGAATGGTACTGAGGTGCTTGAAGCCAGGGCCTTGAGCATAGGAGGCAGACACTCCACGAATTGAGCTATACCCCCAGCCTAGATCACTTTTTATTTGTATCAAAACACATTAAACAGTGAGTTCTCAGATACAAAAGAGGACTTGGTTTTTGCACCCACTTTTAGTCTTTGTCCACAAGCTAAGCAAACACACACCCAAGTACATTAAACACATGGATGCTGAAGGCCCACTGTGTGCAAGCGTGGAAGTCATCATATGTATGTGCACACATCTATGCGTAATATAAAACCACCTCGGAGATTAAAACAGATACCTACAAAGTGGCTCTACTTCATTCTCTAATCCCCAGAGAACATAGTTTGCAAAAGCACGAAGGCCTGAAATGCAAACTAAATCCCTGGAGTGTCCAGGAATCACTGGAATTTACGGCAGAGATTAAGCATAACTTCCGTGCTGCCGTTGGCCGGCCATCTCAGCTGCTTCTTGCATTCCCGTCTTAGTTCCGTTTCTGCCTCAGCTGCCAGGCCACAGAGCTCGTTAGTGCCTGGCCACTGAGGAGGTGATTTCTCACCTGCTTGAAGACCAGGACCCTGTTCCTGAAAGGAATACAGCTGGTGTCCTATGTGTCTATTACTCCTCAAACAAACCCATAGGGCCCAGTCCCATCACTCCCTCCATTCATCAAGGTTTATACCTGAAGTATTTGTGGCTGTTTTCAAATTGAATCTATCCTTGGAGAGTGAGGGTGGGCATGGTCTAGGGTGCTCAAAGTCCTGAAAGGCATCCTGAGCTAGATTTTGAGAAAAGCCAATTGACAAATTTTTAAGATGACTCTCGGAGGGATGGAGAGATGGCTTAGTAAGTTCAAAGTGTTTGTTGCTCTGCAGAGGACTCAGGTCTGGTTCCTAGCACCCACATGGTGGCTCACAAACCACCTCTAACTCCAGTTCCAGGGGATCTGGAACTCTTCTGACTTCCTTGGGTACCAGGCACACGATGCATTTGCATACATGGAGACAAACACTTATATGCATGAAGTGAAATACATCTTTAAAATTAATAAAAAAATTCATTGAAGATGAATTTTCAGATGCACAAATTCTGGTGTACTTAAAAATAACCTACATGCAGGTCACATGTCCGTGGTTGCGTATGCCTGGGAGGCAGAGTTAGGAGGATCACTTGAACCCAGGTGTTTGATGCTGTGATTCACTACACTCACTGAATGTCAGGACAGAGTGCTCATTAGTGGGAGCACACCTGTGAACAGCCCCGTGCTGGAACCTGGGCTACACAAAGAGACCCTGTCTTTAAAAACAAATTCACACTGTTAGCCTTTTAGGTGTGATAATGACATTTTGGTTATGGTTTTTAAAAAGCCATTCTTTGAAGAGCTATGTATTATAATAATACGAATAAAATCACGTGGATTTTTTTTAAAGTCACCAGTGAGAAGAGAGAGTAGTCTGGGGAGTATGGGTGAAACATTACTTACATGTTTATAATTACATGGGGTTCATTATACCCGGCTATTTTTTCATATGTTTGAGACATTCAACAATAAAAGTGAAACAAGTTTGCATTATAGTTACACCTCAATTTTGTACTTGATTCTGGGAAGAAGATAATTGTTTTTGTGAATATAAAGATACAGACTACATTTTAAAAGATCACTTTCATTTTTGAGATTATATTATAATAACATCATTTCCCCCTTTTATTTTCTCTCTCAATATTCTCCTATATACCCCTTCTTGCTCTCTTTCAAATTCATGACTTCTTTTTTTATTAATTGTTGTTACACTATTTCAGATGTGTCTTTATTGTTTTACAGCCTCTGTATAAACACTTTACAGATGAATATTACCAAATGTATATAAATGTACTATGTGTTTTCTTTTCAACTACAGTGTGTTAGAGGTAGATTTCTTATTACACTTGTTTTATACCTTGCCCCTTACAAGGGCCCAGGACATGGCTCAGTGGTACAGCAATTGCCTCTCCACCACAAGAGAAAACAAACTAACCCCAAGCCTTCTTGGACCATAAAGTACTCATCAAAGATGTTTTTCTATCATTCAAGTTGTTGGGCTCAGCAGGAAGGGGTGGTGCATGCCAGTGATCCCAGTACTTGGGAGAGGGATGCAGAAGGATCAGGCATACAGGATCATCCTGTACTACAGGGCAAGTTCAAGGCCAACCTGGGCTGTGTGAGATCCTGTCTTAAAAAGCTGAACAAAAAAAAAAAAAAAAAAAGAGTTTAGCCTGTAAAGAACTCATACGAAGGTCAGCTGGAGGCCTCCAGGCTTTTCAAGCACTCTGTTTCCAGAAGAGTAAGGTGACTCAAAGAGCTCTAGAGAGAGGAGCACAGGGTGCAGGGTGGGCTCAGGGGTCTGAGCTCCTCAGGACCTCAGACATTCCTCGGGACTGAATCTACAGACATTTGGATGGTCCTTCGGTTCAAATCAATGTAGAACTCACAATATGTACACTCTAATCGTGGGTTTTCCTTGCTCCAGAACCAGTTAATTAAATACCCCTAGCTCTTTACTTTTTGCTTTATAAAAATCACCTCTACTAATATCAACTTGTATTTTCAAGATGGTTTCCCTTCTGGTAAACATTTCAAGAACATGACCTAAGGCTGCTTATATCTGAATTGCTCAAGGTGCTTGTTAAACATGCAGATTCCTGTCCCGTACAGTAGCGTCTTGGATCAGAAGCCCTGGAGAAGAAACCTTGGTTCTTGGGCATGTTTTGTACTGAGAGCCTTTGGAGAAGTTTGGCCGTGAGTGGCATGGCCAAGAATGCTAGGTCACCACTCTCCTTACCAGTCTTCTTTAAAACTGTCTTTGTTGAGGTAACTGCTGATGCCACAACAGCTCCTTGTGCTAAAAGAAATCTTACATTTTGAGGCGAAAAGTTTAGAAACAGTAAATATCGAAATATCAATTCTAGGACAAAGGAAACTGGCAATATACAGAATGATGCCGTGTGCCAGGGCACTTCTGTGATGGCGTACATTTGGAATCTATCACATTTGTAAGCCTAGCACTTGAAAGGCCGAGGCAGGTAGATCCTGGGCAGCAAGCCTGGACTTTATACTGAGGCCCTGACTCAAAACAAGACCCGCAGTGAAATAGTGAGATCCTTTAAACACAGGCCGGCTCTACGAGGTTTCAGTTAGTCACTCGCGTCCTCTCAGCAGTTCGCTTTTTCCTCGTAGCACTGGAGAAATCCGTTTTGACAAGTCATCCAGCATTAGGGCAGCGCTCCAGACTGCTACTGTAGATGAAAAGATATAGAGGCCAAAAGTGGGTTTTCTTTGTTTGGTTGTTTTGGTTTTTCTCGACATGGTTTCTCTTTGTAGCCTTAGGTGGCCTGGAACTCACTCTGTAGACCAAGCTAGCCTCGAACCCTCCTACCTCTGCCTGCCGAGTGCTGGGATTAAAGGCCTTTGTCACCACTGCCTGGCTAAGAGGTGCTTTAAGGGCATGGAATTCTGGATATTCAATTTCACTCTGCAGTAGTTTCTTTCAGCTCCCCTCCCACCCCTCCCCACCCCACCCCCCTACTTCCCCATAGGCCCTTTCTAATTCTAATTTGACTACGGTAGATTCTGAGCAGAAAGATTTATGGAGTCCACTGGGATAGTGAGACACATAGTACAGTGACTGGAAATCATACTGTGCAAGTAATAAATGAGCAACATGACCTCTTGTGAACAGATGGATTCCTAGTTTGCTCTTATGAAGTTGCAGGAAATTCTAAAGTGGACTGTAAACTAAAGCACTACATTTTGTTTGTTTGTTTGTTTAAGAGAAGGTCTCCTTTAGGATGTTTGACCTTGAGTTCAATATCTAGTCAAGGATAACCTTGAACTCTTACCCCTCCTACCTCGACCTCCAGAGAGCTGCCTGGGTTAACTGATGGGTCATTAGAAAAAAAAAAAAATCGCACTGTCTGTCTCAGGATTGTTGGCATCATTCTGACAGGACAAATAAATTGAGGGCAGCTTCTATTTCTTCCTACTTATGTAGCAGGTTTTTTACTCACCCGCCCCCCCCCCACCACCCAGTATTCACTTAAATAATTAAGCAGAAAAAGATAGAGGTCTAAAACTGAGGTTGAATCGTGTCTCAATTTAGGGAAAAAAAAATACCTACAGATACTTGGCCTAATTTTGCCAACCACAAGTTCCCATCTAGGTCATTTATGGAGATAATTAATAACATTTATAGAGATATTTAATAACTCCTTACCAAAATGAAAATGTATCCATGTTGCCTTTTTATCAATGGCATACCAATAATAATATAAGTAACTCAATCTAGAAGTGTGTGTGTGTGTGTGTGTGTTTGTGTGTGTGTTTGTGTGTGTGTGTTACTGACTCTGGGACACTCTGACTAGGCGGCAGGCCAGTGAGAGGACCCTGTGGTCCTCCTGTCTTCACCTCTCAGAGCTGGGATTACAGGTGTGCAGTGCCACTTAGTAGCTACATGCATTCTGTGGATCTAAACTCAAATTCTCACACTTGTGCCTCAAGCACTTTACTCTCTGAGCCATCTCCTGAGCCCCTAGAATAATCTGTGTGTGTGTGTGTGTGTGTATGTGTATGTGTGTGTGTGTGTGTGTGTGTGTGTGTGTGTGTTGAGACTGGGTCTCTTTACATAGCCTTGGCTGTCCTGCACTCCATTTGTAGACCAGGCTGGCTCAGAGACCCGCCTAACTCTGTCTTCCTGAGTTCTGGGATTAAAGGCATGTGCCATTGTGCCCAGCTTTGTAGAATACATTTATACATAACCCTGTGGTCACAGAGATTAAACATTATATAATTTCAATTCATAAACTTTTATGATGATAATTAAGATAATACAAAGAGTGTCAGGAATTAAAATATAGAACAGAGTCAAATTCTTTGATGGAAGTAGAACAGAACAGAAATAACTTGAAGGAGAGAAAGGAAAGAAAAATCTCCGATTAGAGAAGCTTGTTAATGCATTAAAAATAGATGATTGGATGTTAGATCCCATTATAAGTATTTTGTTTTTTGAGACAGGATTTTTCTGTGTAGTCCTTGCTGTCCTAGAATTGTTTGTAGACAAGGCTGTCCTCAAATGCAGAGATCAGCCTACCTCTGCCTCCTGAGTGCTGGGATTAAAGGCATGTGCAACCAACCATGCCTGGCCCATTAGATAGATTTTAAAAGTACCTTAATATTTTATTTATTTTTTAATTTTGGGTTTGTTTTGTTTTGTTGTTGTTTTTAAGACAAGGTTTCTCTGTGTAGGCCTGGCTGTCATGGAACTTGCTTTGTAAAACAGTCTGGCCTTGAACCCACAGAGATACATCTGCCTCTGCCGCCTGCATGCTGGGATTAAAGGTGTGTGCCACCGCACTAGCTTAATATTTTATTTTAAAATGAAGATATTTATAATGTAAATTATTCTAATTTTGACTGAAAAAATGTAAATGTCAGGGTAGTAATGTACAGTTGGATTCAAAGGTTTACAAAACAAAGTTCTTTGGGAAGTGAGTGCAATAAGAAGTTTGAAGGCCACTGTTTTAGGAAAGCTGGTCCCAGGGATCAGTGTGTAGAAGACTAGAACAGGGAAGAAAGGGCAGGATGGCAGGCAAAAGACTTTTGAAGTTTTCCAGACCTGAAGAATGTGAAGCATATTTGTTCACAGGCATGGAAATGAAAAGGAACAGGAACAGCCCCAATCAGAACTACTAGGAAATAAGAATCAGTTCTGCCCAGTTCCTTTCTCTAAGGCTTTAAGTGCTATCAAAACTGAGTTTCCTGGTGTTTTCTGCCAGTAGACTCTGGCCTGCCCTGGTTCTGAACATTTCTTTCCTTCCTTTCCTTACTATTCACCTGGCATTCTGCTAAATGCTGACTTACGATATGGTAAGGCTGGATACCTGGCCTCTGAGTGTGTCTAGTCTAGTAGAGCACTAACAGCTGATGATGCTAAGAGAAACTGTATTCCTCTTCCATGTGTTCTTCAGCCTCTGTTTCCTAGACATGTGAACAGACAACCTTCAGAGAATCTTGTATGTCTGTATGGAAGCATCCCTGTCAATAAAAGTCTGATGGCCTAAAGCTGAGGCAGGAAATAGGAGGTGGGATATCTGGCAGGCAGAAAGGATTCTGGGATGGAGCCAGAAGTGAGATTCAGCCAGCAAGATGTGAAGAAGATAGACACATGGTACTTGAGCCCAGGTAACCAGCCATGTGGCAGAATGTAGATTAATATAAATGGGTTATTGAGTTTTGAGCTAGTCAGAGAAGAGCCTACCTATATGGCCTAGGTATTTGTAAAATTATTTTGAATCTCATGAGTCTTTATTCCAGGAGTTTGGGGACAGGAGGGAAACCCACCTACTACCCATTTCAGTTAGTTATTTCCTTAGGCCCCAGTGTTCCTATTCCTATTTTCTAACCACAGCACAGGCCATACTTAACTTAGTAAGTACTCATGGTGATCATTTGTAGAATTTTGGATTTTATTTTATTTTCATTTTTTATTTTTTTTTTTTTGCCTTTTGTAAGCATGTAATTGTACAAACACCCCTTGACTTATCCTTAGGTTTCATCCCAATAAACCAATACTAGGCTGAAAATTCTATCATGACAATAGTGCATTAAATACACCTAACACACTGAATGCCGCAGTCACACACAACGGCTCTGAGCACCTGTTTTGTATCTTTGTGATCACATGGTTGACAGAGGGCTGTAGTTTTCTTCTAGCACAACATGGAGAGGGAGCATCACGGCTCTCTCCACATATTGCTTTAGCCAAGGGAAGATAAAAATCTCCAATCTGAAGTGATATTCCATGACTACTGATGCTTTTACGTAATTGTAAAGTTGAGGAAAAAGACAATACCCTTAAGCCATCCCAAGCTGAAAGATCACCAAGTTTGTATGAAATCTCTGAGTTCACATTAGCTAGAATGGCTTCTTTCACTGGCAAGAGCATTCTAACTTACACTCATTCATCCCTCTGAACTCCTCGCCAGCCAACTGTATTGTCCCTTTGTTTTTTTCTAATCTAATGGTGTTGGGAGCCAACAAACTATGGTAGCCCTGGAAGGCCAAGCTGTGACTTGAGTGGCTACCTCTCTTTCAGAGCTAGATCCTCACAGGACCTTCTTTTCTCTTTTCTTTGTTTGTTTGTTTAGTTTTTATTTTGGGGGAAAAAGTCTTTCCTGGCCTTCCTGGCAAAAGCATGGATCCAAGTGTGCTTTCAGCATAGGGAACCTTTCCATGTTGTCTATGCTATTTTCTGCCTCTGTGTTTAACTCACCAGTGTAGGACACCATTGCTTTTCTGCCAGTCTCTATGTGCTCTTCAGGACCGGGAGCCTTACTCACCCATTCCTTCATAGTGGGATTGTCTAACTGAGTAATTTCCTTAGAGCACCAATAATCTTTAGGTAGTTTGAAAAGCCCTTGGAGATCTAATTTAAAATGCTGATTCTATCCAGGCATGGTGGCACAGGCCTTTAATCCCAGCACTCAGGAAACAGAGGAAGTTGTGTCTCTATGAGTTCTAGGCCAGCCTGGTCTACAGAGTTAATTCCAGGATAGCCAGAACTACACAGAGAACAAACTCCCCCACCCCCCATAAAAATACCCAAATAAAATGCTATTTCCTCAACCAAGCCTTGATTTAGTAGGCCGAGGTTTGGAAGTCTGCATCTTAAACAATCACCAAGAGGCTTCTGACTCCCTGTCGGAAACTTACCTCTGTTAGATCTCTACTCCTTCTCTCATCCCTGTAGCGTGGGGATGGGAAAAGAGAGAGTGGTTGGAGTTGATCTGTAGGTTGAAAGCTTGGATGACTACGATTATTATTGTAGCTCTGGCTCACCCAGAGAAACAAGAAGGGAAGCCAGTTTGTGGAGGAAGATAATGAGCACCATCTGAGGCCTGCTGGGTTTGACATCAAGTGAAGATGTGTTGGCAGCTCGTAAAGTGGACTCGATGAGTCAGGTCTGGAGGTTGGTGAGTGGGGTAGATTCTCTGTGACGACTTCAGAGAGTCATTGCTGTACCTAATTCTTTCATGTGGTTCGCCCATGGTTGCCTTGAAGATGAACTAAGCCTCGTGTCGTTCTCAGCCTGGTATGGAATCAAGTGCATTTTGTGTTTGTACTGGGTCGTCCCAGAGGAAAAGCGAGGAGGCTTGTCCTGGGAAAATCCTCATTATGGATTGCCTAAGAGATACTGAAGGCTCTGCTCTTTTCCTTAGACTTTACTGTTTCTTTCCCACAATCCTTCTTTCCCTTTCCTCTAGTCCTCAGAGAAGTGCATGATAGTTATATAAGCTGAGGAAGAAGAAAATGATGTAGAATAAGGGTAAGGGGGAATAAAGGCAAAAAAATAGAACTATTTGTTTTCATTATTTGTTTCAGCTGCTCACAAACCAGGCTAGGTTAAAAAATAATGTGTTTTCATCCTCAGCAAACTTAATCTCACCTGTAAGAAATGGAGCAGTCAAGTGCTTCTTTGGTCAAACACGGTCATTTTTTTTACCCTTCGTAGTGACCACATACCCCAGCCTCTGCCCAGGAGTCATTCATCAGGTCCACAGTCTCTACACTCACCAAGAGAAGAAGCAGTATGCTATGGTCAGAAATGCTAGACATCAGTATGAAGGAGACCTTGACAACCAAGATGCCAACCAGGAGAAAGCAACATATGAATTGTCCCAAGGCAAACAGGGCTTAATGGAGGATCCCAAGCTTGCCAGAAAGGCCTACCATGGCCCCATGTTAACGTTGTCCGAATCTCAGAAGAAGAATCTACACATGTGTTTGGTTATCTGGATGCTTACATACCTCTGCCTAGCATGAAGGTCTGTTAGCAAGAATGGAAGCAACCCAATCTGACGGGCCGTGGGTCCGATCTGTCCTATTCTCCTGAACTGGTTACCAGGGCCCGAATGACTGGTCTATAAAGGTGGCCAAGATGCTTCTGGATCAGAAGAAACAGGACCCAAGAAGCCAGGACTTCCTCCAGCACTGTCTGGAGGCTTCCTTCATTAGAAAACTAGAGTTTTGGAATTTCCTAGATATCCCTCAAAGTTGCCTGGTCAAGTACCCTCTCCTGATAAAAGCAATCCTGAGACACCTCGAAAAGACCACCTTGACGTCCGGTTTCTCGAGGAAGCAGTATCGACACAGAACTGATGGAAGGTGAATCCAAGCATCAGTATTACAATGAGAAGCCGGAGAGTCTGGACAAGAAGCAGGACCCTGGCATCAGGATGAGCCAAGTTCTGCTGTGCCTTAGAGAGTGGAAGAATAAAATGGCCATAAATTGTACATTTTCCTGTTTCAAGACATCTTGGTTTTAACTCAGACACTGAGTGAGTGTCTCTCCTCCCGGCTTTGCCTGCAGGCCCTTCCACTTGGGGAGCTCGATCTGGGAGACCAGCAGCCTGCGGTTGTGCTATGGGCGGCTCCTTCAGAGGGGTCATTGGCAACTCAGACAGAGCGAAAAATATCTTAAGAGCTCATTTCCAAAGCCCTTCCCCAGTCCAGTCCCACACACTGCAAGCCAGTGACGTGTTCCACAAGCAGCAATGCTCCTTGTATCCGTGCAGCCATGCCCCTTGCTGCAGGCCGCCAGCTAGAGCTTCACGGCTTGTCCTGAAGGGTGTGGAAGAGTGAGTGAAGGAAGAGCTTGGAGAGAGCAGTCCCTCTGCTGGGGACCTCAGACCCCTGTGGAGAGCAGCCGCACTCTCCAGGGTTAAGCAGCAGATGGTGAAAGTGCAGTGGAATGTGGCATCAGCGTCCGGACAGCAGAAGACACCAGGAGCGTGCAGGCGCTACGGGTACAGCCTGGCTCACGAAGAGCAGGAGCAGAGCCCGGTGAGGTGGCAACAGGAAAGAGCCTCCGGTATAGATGTGTGTCAGCTGGTGCAGGGACTGATTATTTATGTGTCTGCGCATTTTTTTTTGTCAGGATGGGACTATCCTAGGGCTACTCCTCATCAGCTGCGTTCATTTGGGTTTCTCTCCTTCTCTGCCCCTCTTCCGTTGATGCTGTACTAGTTGTAAATGGCAGCTAAAGATATTCAGGTTACTGTTCAAGGGCAGACGTTAAAAAGGTTCTCTAATGTATTATTGGAACATGCCAGCAGGGTATTTTCAATCAAATGACATATGTATGAAATGGGTAGTCTCACTCTGGATTCACCACGGCTCTCCAATACCTGCCAAACTTAGCGTTTTGCTAATGCTGAAATTCTGCCAGTGTTATTTAAAGTTTGAAATATTTCAGTATTTACAATGAAGCAAGCTTCCTTGGAAAACAACGATAAAACTTGATTTCCCCCCCCCTGCTTTTATCAAGTAGAATACCTTATATCAGCTTTCATTGCACATTGCTCGTTTTTTCATTCACTGATCTTGCCAACCATTTAATTTTCTTCTTGCTGTAAGGTAGTTTTTAGTATTTGCCTGTATTTTTTTAAGTCCATGCCTTTTAAATTGGCATGTCCTTAAAGTTTTTTTTTTCTCCAGCTTGAAAGTGTGTGTTCATGTACATGTGCGCATGTGTGAGTGTTTTAATTGTATTAATTTTACCAAGTGAAACCAAACCATACCGATTTGAGCCAATGAAGAAAACTGCGGTTTTTACTGTGTATCATGCCAGTGTGGCAAAGCCACACGAAATGACTTAGTATATTCTAGACCACTGAAAGAAACCATGTGCAGGGTTTTGCTGAAAGTTTTCGTGTTGTCCGAAAAGCAAGAGAAAAGTCAGGAGAGTGGAATAGTGATAGGAACGGGAGGGAAAGCGTAGCTTATTTAAAGGGCGTCCGTGTGCTCCTGCGGAGGAGATAGGGAAAGACTGGCCTGAGGGTGTGCAGGAAGCAGCAGAAGGTCAGAGGAGGTATGAACTGTACTGGCTGTACTTTCTCATACCTGCAAGTACTGAATTTGAAAAGAAACAGTGAAATGTGTTGGAAATGTTACCATGTTAGTTCAACTCTGGTTAGATTTCTTCAGTAGGTAGAAGAAAGCTGGCGAGTCTTCGCTGCAAAACGTTTCTGTTGGAAATAGGGCCATGCTCTTTAAAGGGGGAAGGAGGACGGAGGCCCCGGGCCAGCCCAGATTTACACTGGTCATCAGTTCAAGTCCTTGTCAACGATATGTGAAGTGTATCTGCAGTGGAGATGGAAATGGGAAAAGGATATAAACACATTGATCAAATGACTTCTTTGTATAAATGAATTATACAACTTCCAAAAAGCACACATATAAAAATTTGCCTGAATTTGTCACTCAGGATTTTGCCCAAATAGTCAAGATAATCTTCCAAATTTATTGTAAAAATCTTGTTTTTTTTTTTTCTCCCTCCAAAAATCAAACAACTTTTGGGGTTTTTTTTTTTCTCCAGTGAAATCTTATCACAAATAGGAAATAGGATTTTGTTAATGTAGATATAGTTGACTGAATCACACACACACACACACACACACACACACCTATTGCCTGAGGGTGGTTTTTTTTTTTTTTTTTTTTTAATGAATTGTTATTTTGATAGAGTAAAAAATGTAAACTAACAGGCTGGGAGGGGAGCTCCAAGGCACAGTGTTGGCTTGAGGCCCTGAGTTCAGGCTTCAGCATTAGGATGGTGGAGTGATCTTGGAAGGAAGGGCAGGCAGAGGAGGTGGGGGGAGAGGAGAAGGAATTTAAGGTAGGGTATTCAGATAATGGTTATGTGTAATCAAGCACACTCATTTCCAAATCTGTGGTGACATCCTGACACATTCAGAAAAGTAGTTGCAAGTGGACTAAGTGATTGGTTTTTCTTTTTTAAAAAATTTTATGTACATCCGTGTTTTGCCTGCATGTGTGTCTGTGTGAGGGTGTCAGATCCCCTGGAATGGTAGTTACAGATGGCTGTGAGCTGCTATGTGGATTCTGGGAACTGAATCTGGGTCCTCTGGAAAAGCAGCCAGTGTTCTTAACCACTGAGCCATCTTTCCAACACCTGGAGTAAGTTTTTTTTTTTAATTTTAAAAATTAATTTATTTTTAAAATAAATTACCGTTTATTCACTTTGTATCTCAGCTGTAGCCCCCTTCCTCATCCCCTCCCAATCCCACCCACTGTCCCTCTTCTCCCATGCCTCTTCCCCAGTCCACTGGTAGGGGAGGTCATCCTCCCCTTGGAGTAAGTTTTTAAATTAAAAAAAAAAAAATCCATATCTTGCTGGGCGCGGTGGCATACGCCTATAATCCCAGCGTCTGAGGAGGCTGCAGCAAGTCAATCTGAGTTCGAGGCCAGCCTAGTTCACAAAGCGAGTCCAGGACAGCCAAGCTACACAGAGAAGCCCCGTCTCAAAAAAACCAAACCAAACCAAGACAACAACAAAAAACTCCACATTTGTTATCTTGGGATGCTGAATAGAAACAGATACAGTATTCACAAAGTCTCAGAAGTATGCATGTCTAAACATGAGGTGAACAAGGATGACACCAATACGCATGCCAAAGCGGACAGGGGAAAGAACATGAAGCTTCAACTCCATACAAAGAGCTACAGGCAGCACAGAATCACTGAGTGTGGGAGAAATGGCCCTCCCCGGGGGGAAAGGACACCAGCTGGTTATCCAGCACCAAGTGGGCAGCCCGGAAGACACGCATGCAAGCAGTAATGCTCAGGCCGAGCAAGTTTATGTACAAATATACATGTTTATACATACACACGTGTAACAATTAATGTAAAAAAAGGTCATGAATTTGAAAAAAGAGCAAGGAAGTGCATATGGGAGGCTTTTGAGGGAGGAAAGGAGAGGGAGAAATGATATAAACAATCTCGAAATATAAGAAAAATACCACAAAATAAGTACAACATGAAAATCTAAATTCTGAAGCCTATGCAATAAAAGATTTAATGACTCAGAGCTATCTATAGATAGCATCAGTCATAGACAGTCACTGAACCCTTAGCATGTTCTATATACTGTCATAACATTAGAGAACAAACCAGGCACATAAAAGGAAAGCAAATAAGTATTTTGTAAATGTTAGTAAACAAAGGAAGCATAGACAGGTAGACACTAAGTAGATGATGGTAAATGATTATGAATGTATAAATTATAAGTTAGAAGAACTTTTGAGTATGTTGTAAGGGTACAACAGGAGACCTCCTCATATAAAAGTAATAAAATTATTTTTCCTAATGTTTCTATTGAGACATTAAAGGTGAGCACACACCGGGAAGAAGAAAGGAATATTCCAGGCAGATAGGCAGGCAGGTGGTCCCAAAGGTGGGAGGGAGCATGTTGTATTCAAGAAGCCAAGAGAGCATGGTTTTCCCTTCATAACATGGAGGGAGTGGAGAGCTCAAACAGTACAGAGGTCAAACAGTACAGGACACTCTCACTAATGCATGAAGGGCAGCTGGTGAAGTATTAATTGATGTGCTTTTAATCCCAGAAGTACATTAACCTTCAACCCTCCACTACTCTGGCTGTCTGCCAAGAGCAATTTCCCCAAGGGACAGACAGGGTGCCACGAAGAAAGCCAAGAAGAGAAACTTCAGATACAGGACTTCTAAGTGTAAACAGTAAGCAGAAAAACTTGGAAATTATACTTGTCAGTACACTCGGAGTGCTGAAGGTTTGGGCCTAAGCTGTGCAAAGCAGCTCTATATCTCCCAACCGGGCCAAAAAGTGACCCAAGGGCAGGCTAGCAAGGAGGGTGTTGGGAGGGTATAAATGCTTAGGGCAGCAAGCAGTTAGAGAAGGAGAAGCCACGGGTCAGTCATGGAGTGGTGCTGGGAATTGCCAGCTGATATTATATATGTATTGATTTACATATTGTTATAGATATGTATTAAATTTCACCTTGACACATCTGTGTTAAGTCTTTGTGTGCTGTTGAAAAAGAATAGAAAGTGATTTAAAGATTGAAATAGAAAACTGACTCACTAATATTCTTCCACTTGGATGTGAATAATTATTTTAAGGAGATGAGACTGATCTTTAGAACGTAATTCTAATAGGTCAGACATGGTGGTATCACCAGCCTGTAATACCGTAATCCCAGTATTTAGGAGGCAGAGGGATCAGAATTGCCAGTTTAGGGTCAACCTGGGCTACATAGGGAGGCTTCATCTCAAAGTGGGGAGATAGAGAGGAATGGAGGGGAGGAAGGTGGAAGAGAGGATTTGAGAAGCAAAAAGAAAAAGAGGAAAGTAATTGTAGGGGCAGCATTCTGGACAAGGCTGGCCGTGGTGGAGGTGAGTGGCAATAAGGCAATGTCTGCCTTGGTATTTGTGCACTACCATAACAAAATGCTGTAGACAGTGGCTTCAACAACACTATTTTATGTAGCCTGAAAGTACTAGACCAAAGTCTGGCAGGGAGCTCCTTTCTTGCCTTTCAGATAGCCGTCACCTTGCTGCGTCAGAGAGGCAGAGGGAGAAAGACGGGGGAGGGGGCGGGGTGATGAGAGAGGAGAGAGTTCTGAAGACCCTAGATACAGTGGCAGGGCTCAGATCTTCAACTCAGGAGTTTCAGTGTATATAATTTGGCCCATAGCTGTATATCTTTAGAAGACAGAGCTGGATTGACCGAGTGGACAACGTGGAAGCGACGGGAAGATTCAAAGATAATACCCAGGTTTCTTGCTTAAATAGAAACGGTAGCACCATTTGTGGAGTTGGAATCTCTGGAGGTAAGGAAGTCTTTGCTGTTGCTACTTACATTTTGAGACAGGATCTTCTGTAATCCAGGCTGGCCTCCAGCTAATTATGTACCCGAGAATGACCCTAAGCTTTTGCTCCTCCTGTCTCCATCACCAAAGCTGCCACCATATCTAGTTTAAGAAGATTTTTTTTTTTTTAGTGAAAAAGTGACTCTAATATTAAATATATTTATTTTCAAGTATCTGTAAGATATCAAAATGGAAATAACGAGTGAGTGGTTGGTTGTATACACTTGGAATACAGAAAATTCATCTAGGGTTGGTTTAGAATTCATTGGCCTAGGGATAGTGTCTTAGCAGTCCCTGAACGATGCTATAACAGAACACCCATACACTGGTCAGCTTAGAATAAAAGGATTTGTACCCCATGGTTCTGGAGGCTGGAAGTCCAAGATGAGGGCACCGGCAGATGTCTGCTGAAAGCCCAGATTCCAGTTAATCCTCTCACTGTAACCCAACATAGAAGGCAAAGGCTCTCTGTCCTTTTATAAAGACAGTATGGTGAATGCTCAGCCCGTGACCCAATCACCTTCTGAAGGCTCCCATCTCAAATGCCATTACATTAGGAGTTGATTTTTAGCATGCAGATCTGGAGACACAGAAACATTCAAACTATTGCAGGGCAGAGCTTCTTTAGGGCACAGCTCTCCAGCTGACACTGCAGAATCGCTTGGATGGTCTGTGAAACAAATTGGGCCTCACCCTTTGAACTCCTGATTCTGCTATACTTTCAGAGACAGTCTGAAACAACAACAACAATAAAAAAATAAAAAAAATAAAAATACTATTTGTATGTTCTTTGAGTTTCTGGTTAAAAACTCTTAATTTCTGAATGTGAATTGAGCATCTTCCCTAGGGTCTTCCTTGTTGTTTTGTTTAGCTTCTTTAGGAGTAGAGATTTTAGTATGTTTATCCTATATTATATGTCTAATAACCGCTTATGAGTGAGTATATATACATCATGTGTGTCTTTTTGCTTCTGGGTTACCTCACACAGATGATCTTTTCTAGTTCCCACCATTTGCCTGCAAATTTCATGATTTCCTTGTTTTTAATAGCTGAGTAGTATTCCTTTTTGTAAATGTACCACAATTTCTGTATCCATTCCTTCACTGAGGGACAACTAGGTTGTTTCCAGATCCTGGCTATTAGGAATAAAACTGCTATGAACATGGTTGAGCAAATGTCCTTGTTAAATAGTTGAGCATATTTCAGATATATGCCTAGGAGTGGTATAGCTGGATCTTGAGGAAGCACTACACCTAATTTTCTGAGAAAGTGCCAGGTTGATTTCCAAAGTGGTTGTACAAGTTTACATTCCCATCAGCAATGGAAGAGGGTTTCCCTTTCTTCACATCCTTTCCAGCATGTGTTTTCACTTGATTCAGAAGGGAAAATGTGATAGACATCAGAAGAAGGAGAAGACAGGGAAAAGGACAAGTGCCTACAACAGACAGCCTCTGAAAGAATCTGCAGATCAAGGTATCGAAGCAGAGGCTGAGACTCATAGCCAAACTTTGGACCCAGTGCATGGATTTTTACGAAAGAAGGGGGAGATAGAAAGACCAGAAGGGGACAGTGGCTCCAAAAGGAGACCAGCAGAGCCAAAAACTGGGCTGTAGGGGCCCGGCAGAGACTAATACCCCAACCAAGGACCATTCATGGAGAGGACCTAAAACCCTGCTCAGATGTGCCCATAGACTCTGTCTCCAAGTGGGTTCCTTAGTTAGGGGAGCAGGGGTTGTTTCTGGCATGAACTCAGTGGCAGGCTCTCTGATCACCTCCCCCTGAGGCGGGAGCAGCCTTGCCAGGCCACAGAGGAAGACAATGAGGCCAGTCCAGATGAGACCTAATAGGCTAGGGTCAGATAGAAGGGGAGGAGGACGTCCCCTATTAGTGATCTAGGGGAGGGACATAGGAAGAGAAAAAAGAAGGAGGGTTTGGGAGGAGATGAAGGAGGGGGCTACAGCTGGGATACAAAGTGAATAAATTGTAATAAATAATAATTTTTTAAAAACCTCTTAATTTTTTAAATATACCTATATTTTAACACATATTTTTAAAGCCCTTTAATATATCATTGCATTTCATGATAGGCAAATTTGGGAAACAATTCACACAGTTATAATTACCCTAATGCATGTGAATATCTGTGATTGTGGTAATGATACTCTCCCACTGATACTATTTCAAGTCGAGTTACATGTCTGTAGGGGAAGTGAAACCAAAATACTGTCCTACTAGTTGACTCTAGGCTGTTCTGTGGCCTTTCAGGGAGCAGGGCCCCAGAAATAATTCTTCTAAATGTAGAACATACTTGACTGGTATTGGCAAACTGGACATGACCTAATGTTCGCAATGATTCCCAAATGCTTAGCCAGAGAGCAGCGAAGCTGCTGATGACAAAACCAGATCCTGCTGGGAGCTCAGATGTCTTGTCCTTTTCAATGGAAACTGAGCTACTTCCCTGACAGCCTTTTTCACTCACAGATGCCTTGACATTGTACTCCAACACGTCCTTCAGACACTCTCTGGCTCTTTCCTAAACTGAAGCCTCCTTGGGTAATTTACCAGCTTGGGCTCCTGTCACCACTCCCTGTGACATCTGACAGCTTCAATGCCACGAAGCTGAGGTGACATCTGCTATGATGCGTGGTTTACAGTTCTTAAACACTGAGCTCTGAGGGAGTTCGTCAGAGTTAGAGACTCGGTCTAGCTCTCTGAAGTAAAGGCTACCCAGAAGATTTTCCCAGTGAAACGCATAAAGACATAATATGCCCCTGTAGAAAGACCCAATCTTTCCATGGCCAAAGGACATGGGGATTACAGTGTCTTTTCATTTCAGATGTGATTTCAGGGTCTTCTAGCTGCTTGTAGTTGGAGAAAGAGCAGAGCGTGACACCCTGAGCCTGGGATGACCTGAAGCCATGTTCTTCTCAGAGCTGGTGCCTTCATTTTGAACCAGCTTTGGGGCAATGTGTGGGTATGACTGAGTTTTTGTGTGTGAGAGAACGAGAAACCATGATGTACGTAGTTCAGGGGCTCCCTTCCACTGACCAGCAGCAGCCACTTAATGAAAGATGTTTCTCTGAAGGGCCAGGACTTGCAGGGCAAGCTCTTCATTAATAAATAGCCTGCAGGGGTTTAGACACAAGGGTACGGGTAATTGTTTTCGCCTTTGGACTTTCTTGGCATGGCCCCATCCAGCATATATGAAAATAAACAGCTCTGAACAGCCAAACGTTCTTCCCTTATAAACGCTCTCAAGACACATTTTTTAAAAAAAGGTATTAGTGTTCAAGAATCAAGGAATTATATTTGAATGTTACACACGTGAAGACAGAGCATCCTGATTAGTTCAATGTCTTTTGTATGTTGGTCTTCGCATGGTGACATCATTTCTTTCTACATTCTATGAGGAAAGAAGATGATGAGGGTGAAAGATGGGGGGATGCCCCTACTTGAGGCTCCCTTGAAAGCCTCTGGTGGCTTTCAACTAGTTCTCCACCTTCCATTTCCTGGAGATTTTTTTTTTCACAATGACTATAACACCATAATCAGATCTTCCGCAAGTTACAAATTAAATCGAGTATGGCTGGTTTAGACGCCTGATGCCGGGTGAGATTCAGAAACTCCACCTAGTCATTATCCATATCCAGTTGCTAAAATAAGATCCTTAATGTCTTTGGAGGAGACAGGTCAGCTTAGTCTCATTGCTTTTTACTCCAAAAGAAAACATTATTATAATTTATTTTTAATTTCATTCTTTGGTCATTTCAGATTATGATGTACACAACCTCCAAATCTTTACAGTTCAAATTTGACATATGTGTTACCTGAATATATTTTCCTTTGAGAATACTGGATAAGAGTATGAATAAGAGACTGTATAAAATATGGTGTAAGTTAGAGGCTAGTTAGTAACTTTATAAAGAAGAATTCCTCCTCTAATAAAACTTCGTTGATTTAATGGAGTTGATGATAAGGTCATGGAACACAGGCTGAGAGCTCTGGCCTAGGTTAAAAGACTATTACCAACCAGTTTTGTCACCTGTTTACATCTAATAATTCTTTAGTCTTTAGTTTTTTTCATATTGGGCAGTTAAGCAAAATAATGTCCATGGTTTCTTCTCTAAATTCAATTTATTGGGATTCATCTATTGTATAAAACATGGCCTGAATTTCTGTCTTGGAAATTCTGACTCTCATGTGGAATTTTTAGTAGGGTCAGGAATTTTCCAAAATGAATTTCCATCCTCCGTTTCTTCTACGTTCGTTGCTAGTAGACTTTCAAAGTTTCATTATAAAGCATTAATCTGTCATGAAATTCAAGAACATATGTTGGGAAAGAAAGGTCCAAGCTTAAAACATTCCTTGGACATCTCATAGGATAACCGCCTTAGGCAATAAGCTTACAAGTCTTGAACTAATCTCCCGTTGTTCTTTATAACACATCTCTACAAAGCTTAAGCAATGGTTATCCCATTTGACTTGAACTTGCCCGGCTTGATATTAGTGAATGCACTTCAGTTTACCCCATCACAGCACATAAGTACTGACTTTAAATTTACACTGTGTTTCCTACACGTTCCTTGCTGCTTCTGGCACGTTTAATAAGGTTACTATTAGTAGACTACTTTTTTGAACATTTAGGATAACTCTTAACTATTTAAGAAAACCAAAACCAAAACAAAACCAGCCGGACGTGTTGGCACACCCCTTTAATCCCAGCACTCAGCGAGGCAGAGGTGGGCAGATCTCTGTGAGTTCGAGGCCAGCCTGGTCTACCAAGCAAGTCCCAGGACTAGTAAGTCCCAGGGTAGCAAGATTATCAGTGAACTGCATAATTTTGTTTCATTTTATTAATTTCCAAGCTTTCCTGTGTTGCACACATGTTGTTTTTAGCACATCATCGACTGCCTCTGTAATTTCCTGCCGTGAGGATGGTGTTACTGAGGCAGTAGGGGCTGTGTGCAGTCAGGTCAAGGGTGAAGACCACGTGAGGCAGACGGCTCCATGGTGCCAGAGAGGAACCCCTGAGATGAAGGGTGTGACGCAGGCAGTCTAGTGAAAGAAGAAGGTGGTACACTGGGTCTTCAGGGGCAAGCCCGACTCATTGCCAGCTGACTGTTGAAATGTCAGATTTTCACTGGAAACAGGATATCAAATTGTTATTTGAAAATTGTAATGTTATAAATGAATTATTATTTTTTTTTCAATCATCAACACTGTTTCTGCCTAGTTGAAAATGTCTGCAGGCCACATGTAGCTCCAGGAAGTGCATTTAGATGTTTTGGGTTACAGTTTCATAAGCTGGCTTACTGTGTTTCTGTGTTAATACTGGGATACATAAAAATACAGTAACATTTGTGCACCACACAGAGAGAAGCTTCTCCTTACCTAGCAGCATGCAAACTCTAGCCTTTTTTTGTTTGTTTTTTGAGACAGGGTTTATCTGTCTAACCTTGGCTTGGCTATCTTGAACTTGCTTTGTAGAGCAGGCTGGCTTCAAATTCAGAGATCTGTCTGCCTCTGCCTCCCCAAGTGCTAGGATTAAAGGTGTGTGTCACCACCCCTGGGCTCTAAGTCTGGTCTTCTAATGCCTAGGCTGTATCCTGTGTCCCAAAAAGAGCTAAAGGGCCAAAAACTTAACTCTCTTAGATACCCCTGTAAGCCCATATTCAATTCTGCATTAGAAAGCAGAGGATAACCAGGCAAAATGGCAAATGACTATAATCCCAGCCCTGAGGGAGGCAGAGGCAGAGGAAGGCAGATCTCTGTGATTTCAAGGCCAGCCTGGTCTACAAACTGAGTCCAGGACAGCCATGCCTACACAGAGAAACACTGTCTCGAAAAAACAAAAACGAAAAACCAACCAAACAGAAAGGGGCAGGGGAGGAAGCAGAGGATAGGTAAGGATGTGGCTGCTGCTAGCCACTTGCCTAGCACCGTGAAACACCCTCTCCATTGCCTACTACCTTAAGAGACTGCTGGTGGAACAGGGAACAGAATGTGTGAAGTCCAAAGAGGAAAACAGGGAGATGGCTGGCTGGGCTCAAGGACCCAAGGCCTTTGCTGATGTAAGTTCTTTAAAGACTGTGAGTGTAAAGGTCTTTGTATCCTTGAGGTTTGGCACAGGCATTTAGAAAAATGCCAAGAAATGTTTGTTGGGTGTTTAAAATGCAATCCAGAGCTCTGATTCAGGAGGGAGGGATCTGGCCTCAAGTTTCTACCGCTTTTTGAGAATGGAGAAGGGTTTCCCTTTCCTATTCATCCTACTCCTTCCTCCTTCCACTTTGTTCCACTGCAGGCACTGAAAAATGTCCTAACTGGGGAGGGTCGGCTGCACTGTTTTCTTCCCATAACCTTCAACACTTCTGCCCTCCCATCCTCCTGCTTTCGCCTCCTCCTACCCGCTCCCTCGTTCCTTTCTTTCTCGTTTTGGAAATGCTTATTAGTTTAAAGCAGCTGAGAGTGTGCCAAGATTTCCAAGGAGCATGAAAGCCTGAAAAGAGATTTGCTAGAATCCTGGATGTCCACATTCCTTTAAAATCTTATCTGTCTTAGACTCTTGTAGTGTCTTGCTTTCTCCATTCTTACCCTCCCTTGCACAATGCCCTCCCCACAACCAGTGTTAGGAAACTCTTAACACTTAGCAGTTAGGAAACTCAGAGCATGCAGCCATACGCTGCCCTGAGGTGGAAGAGATCTTAACAAACAGGCAATTCATACTACTAGTGTGGACAGTGAGAAAGCAAGTTATTATAATAACTGGGTAACAAGTTGTTTAACAGCAACATTAAAGGAGGAACTTTGAGTGGTCAGTGGTGACTCATTAAAATACAAGTTTTGGTGATACATTACTATGTGATTTTAGACATATCACTCTAGAGGTGTTCAAATAATTGTGGACCATTGCTACAAGAAAACTCCTTGTTCAACCCACTAATTTACATGGATAAGTTCTCTTTGGAACTTAAGCATTTAAGAAGGGAATAATAAAATGGACGTCTAATTATAACAATAGTTAATAGTAACTTACTGATACATACATAAATTAATCAAAAAGTAGACCTCACTATCTGGCTACATAATGCATTTACAATGTATTGTTTAGTTTTAAAAATATCTAAATATGCCATTCATACTTATTTATCAATATTTTTAAATGTGCTATTTATTTATTTATTTATTGTTTTTCAAGACAGGTTCTCTGTGTAGCCCTGGCTGACCTAGAATGTGCCCTGTAGGCCAGGTTGGCCTGGAACTCAAGAGATCCTCCTGTTTCTACCTCTTGAGTGCTGGACTAAAGGCGTGTACCACTACCACATGATTAAATGTGTTATTTATGCTGGTTAATCAAATTTATTTATATAATAACTATGTACATTAGTTATTACTAATGATAGTAACTACCTGCAAAGAAAAAATGAGAGCAATTATAGAGCCAGAGAATGTTTCAATTTGTATGCATATTATATTGTAAAATACTGTGATAGAATTTTCAATAATATACTTCCAGCATCAAAACGTGGCACAATAAGGTATAATTTTGTTGAGAAATTGGAATATAAATATGAATTAAAGGAGAAAAGGTAATGATGTGAAACTTGTAGCAGTAAAAAAGAAATTGGGGGCTGGGATGACAGCTCAGTGAGTAAGAATTGCTTATCACGCCACCAGGATTTGAACATAAATCCCCATCGCCCATCTAGAAGCTGGGCGTGGCTGTGTGTGCTCTAATCCCAGCACTGGAGGGTGGAGACAAGCAGATCCCAGGCGCCTGCAGTCCAGCCTGCCTCGCCAAAATGGTGAGCTTTCGGGTTTGGGAGAGACTCTTGTCTCAAGGGAACTCTGTGCAGAGTGACAGCCTCCGATGGCTTCTGCATGAATACGCACGCATTTGTGTACCTGCACAATCATGTGTATGCCTCACACAGCACATGCACCCGCAGAGAGAGAGAGAGAGAGAGAGAGAGAGAGAGAGAGAGAGGGGGAGGGAGAAGTGACACACAATCTGCTACCCACGTGCTGAAGTTAGAGGACAACTTGTGGGAATCTGTCCTCCTCTTCTGTGACGTCGGTCCCTGGAGTCAAACTCAGGTTGTCAGACGTGGTAGCAAGTACCTTTGCCTGAGGAGCCACCTCGCTGGCTGGACTTCATATATTTTTAAGAATATGTGATGGTAAGTGTAAGACCCGCAGGGCATTTGCAATCTTTCGGTTATGCATGAGTGATCTGATAGTTTAGCTTTAAACATGTCAGTCGGTATCATGCAGCCCAAATCGCATTCCTTGCCATTAATTAAGTTTATGGAAAGGCCTGGAGAAATGACTGAGAGGTTAGGCATGGGTACTGCTCCTTCAGAGGATGAGAGTTCAAGTCCCAGTCTACACATAATGGCCTGTAACTCCTGCTCCAGGAGATCGGATGCACCTAGCTTTCTAGAGCAGCAAATGAACTCTGCACGTGTCCATACAGAGACACTCATGCGCGCGCGCGCGCGCGCGCGCGCGCACACACACACACACACACACACACACACACACACGAAAATAAAATAAACCTTTAAAAAGCAGGTGAAAATCTGAAACCCTGTGAGAGAATGTAAGTTTTCCAAATCGATTTTAGGAGTTATGCCAGCAAAACCTGAAGATATCTGTCCTAGCAGTCATGCCTTAGACCTGCGGACCAAGTGGAACCCTGTTTGTCTTTTCTACCAGAAGATGACCTCCATCTTGGGCTGGTCCGCATCTGTTTTATCGGTTTCCTCTTCAGTAAGCAGATCCTAAGGAATGTTATGTGGGAATCTCCATCTTCAGCCACTACTCCGTAACAAAGAAAGAAGCATCTGAAATATTTAGCTTTAAATAACTTCCAAGTGCAGATGAGTCATAAGCCTAGGACGCTAGCCCAGGCCTCCTCTGAGCTTCAGATTTCTATTCCAAGCACACGTGACAGGTCCACCTGGATGTGCCTTGACTCTGCCCACATCAGGCCCACATTGCAGTTCTGGCACAGCTGCCTTTCCAGGCCCCCAACTAGGCTTCCTTCTCAGAAACCGCTTTGTCTCAGTGACCTGTGACCCTCAGTCCCTGCCCCTGTGCAGAATGCGCCTGCTTCGGACTCCTGGGTTACCTCAAGAGGGGCCAGCAGACCACAGAAAAGGAAAAGGAGCATGATCTCTGTGGTTGGTTTCAAACAGGGAATTCTTCTCCCCTGGCACTCCATTTAGAAGATTTCACATGGAGCTCTTCATCTTCGCCCTATTCTTGCTTCAGGTTTCAGATGGCCTCAAGCACCAACTGGCAAGAGCAGAGGAAAAAGAAAATGGGAAACTCCCTCCTCACTCCACACGATTTCAATTCTGCTCTTCTTTTTTTATACACTCCTTGTCATTTCATTTGTATTTTGTTTGTTTGTTTGTTTATCTTTATGCATCTGAGTGCTTTGCCTGCATGGATGTCTGCTCATTGCATGAGTGAGGTCAGAAGAGGTGTCAGAGCCTCTGGAACAGGATCTATAGATGGTTATGAACCACCATGTGCATCTGGGAATTGAGCCTGTGTTCTCTCCAAGTGCCAAACCATTTTTCTAGTTGCTTATTTTAATTTTTTAAAAATATTATTATTTTGGTTCTAGGGACTGAATGTGTGTGTGTGTGTGTGTGTGTGTGTGTGTGTGTGTGTGTTTGAAGCAATGTCTTACTGTATAGATCTGACTGACTTGGTGTATACTTTGTGGCCCAGGATACCTCTACACTTGCAGTAACCCTCCTGCCTCAACCTTCCAAGAGCTGGAAGCATGCCCTACCACGCCTCATATTAGGACTAATCTCTATATGGTCAGATTCCTCTTCAGAAAGATGGCAGTGATTTATATTTCAAAACTATATCAAAACACCTGTCTCATCATACCCTTGCCAGTCATTCTTGCTTTTAATATTAACTTGATAGATGAGAGATGTCGCTTTTTTGTTTTGAACATGCATTTCTTATCAAAACCACAAGTGACAGCTCATGATGATGAGGATGTGGAGCAAGGGGAATCCTCCTCCATTGCTGGTGGGAGTGCAAACTTGTACAACCATCTTGGAAACAAATCTGGCACTTCCCCCCCCCCCCAAAAAAAAATGAGACTAGCTCTACCTCAAGACCCAGCTATACCACTCCTGGGCATATACCCAGAAGATGCTCTACCATACCTAAGGATTTTTGTTCAACTATGTTCATAGTAGCTTTTATTTGTAATAGCCAGAATCTGGAAACAACCTAGATGTCCCTCAACCAGAGAATGGATATAGAAAATGTGGTACATTTACACAATGGAGTATTACTTAGCTGTTAAGAAAAAAATCATGCAATTTGTAGGCAAATGAATGGAACTAGAAAATATCATCATGAGTGAGGTAACCCAGACCCAGAAAGACAAACATGGTATGTACTCACTTATAAGTGGTTATTAACTGTAAAACATAGGAAAATCATGCTACAGACCCAGAGAGGCTCAAGGTATCAAGAGGTATCAAGGAGGGTTCAATAGAGGATAAATGAATCTCACTGTGAAGGGGAAATAGAACAGACATTGAGAATGGAGAGGGAGGAGGAGTCTGGATGGGGGCGGCAGGGATGGGAAAAGGAGGGATCAGGTGGGGGAAGATGGAAAGTGTACCGGAAGAGACAACTGGAATGGGGGGGGGGTGCATCTCTAGGATGAGCCAGGAATCTAGGGCAGTGGAAACTCCCAGGAATCTATGAGGGTGACCTGTCTAAGACTCCTAGCAATGGGGAATACAGAGCCTGAAATGGCCATCTCCTGTAGCCAGGCAAGGCTTTCAGTGGAGGAACAGACACAAAATCTTTGACTTAAACTTGTCCTTTCTATAAGATGTGCTGGGGTAAAGGTGATGCAGGAATTGTGGAAGTGGCTAACCATTGACTGGTTAGCTTGAGACCCATGCCAGGAGAGAAAGCCCATGACTGACACTGCCTGGATGGCCAGAGACCCGAGGCTGGATGGCACAGAAACCTAGCATAGAACCAAACATGAAAGGTAAAAAAAAATAGTCAATGAAATGATTTCTCATGATATGCTGCTATATTTATAGATTAGTACCTGGCACAATCACCATCAGAGACTTTTCACCCAGCAACTGATGGAAACAGATGCAGAGACCCACAGCCAAACAATAGGTATAGCTCCGAAGAGGGGGAGGAAGGATTGTAGGAGCCAGAGGGGTCAAGGACACCACAAGGACACCCATGGAATCAACTAACCTGGGCTCATAGAGACTGAAACACCAGCCAGGCAGCCTGCATGGGGCTGGCCTAGGCCCTCTGAGCATATGATACAGTTGTGTAGCTTGGTCTCCTTATGGGACTCTTAACATGGGGGGGGGGCTGTCTTTGCCTTGGTTGTCTGCCTTCAGGACTCTTTCTTCCTAGTGGATTTCCTAGTCTAGCACTGATAGGAAAGGAGGTGCCTAGTCTTACTGCAACCTTACATGCCATGAGCTGGTTGATATCCATGGAGCCTGGCCCTTTTCTTGAGAGAAATGGAGGAGGAGTGGACGGAGGGGGTTGGGAGAAAAGGGGGGAGGCGGAAGGGAGGAACTTGAAGGAGAGAGGGGAGGGAAAACGGCAGTGGGAATGTTAAAAAAAAAAGGAAACTTTAAAATTAAAAAAAGTAACAAGAAACAAAAACCATGCATTTCTTTAATTGCTAATAAAGTGGAATATTTTCCTCGGTCCCTGGCAGCTATATTTCTGTGGATTGTGTACTCTTATTCATTGCCCATCTATTTTCCTTTACGTCTTCTGTACGTGTTCCTCTGAAAACATTTAACATTTCATGTCAATAGGAAAATCAGCCATGGAAATTAATGGAGGTATAACAAAACTCTATTTTCCAGTTCTGAGATGATATCACTGTATTCATTATTCTAGGTTTACCTACAGGAGTTTTGATAGAAGTTGCATTAATAACTAAAATGTAGAAAGACACTGAAGCCTAAATTAAGATAAGGACCCAAGTTTTCTTCCAACTTTAAAAAAAAATTTTTTTAAATGTGCATTTATTTTATTTTGTGTTTATGTATATGTGCCTGACTACATGTATCATGTATGTACAGGACCCTGAGGAGGTCAGAGGTGTCTGTTCCCTGGAACTGGGGTTACAGACGGTTGTGAGCTGCCATGTGGGTGCTGGGAACGGAGCTCGGGCCTCTGCGATAGCAGAGAGCTCCTTAAGCCCCTGAACCCACTCTAGCCTCTTCCAACTCTTAGCTAAGCATCTGAAGCGCTTTTCTTCCTGCCCTGCCTGCCCTCTGGTGGATCTGCAGGCCGGCAGATCCCACAAGCTCTGAAGGGGAACAGAGGAGACGGAAGTTAGCAGGGATGGCAACACCCCTGGATAAATAAAACCAGCCACTGGCTGACTCAGAACAGACTTGTTTCTTATTTTTTCCAGAATTAAGAGGGAGCAGCAGTACTTCTCCTAAGACTCTCCCCAGGCTGGTAGTTTTCCACGGGTGTTTTTTCTATTGGTGGTCTTGCTGACCCGGGGAATTCCCGGTTTCCTCTGAATTCCAGCTGGAATGGTATGAAAAGCAGCCGACTGGGAAGGGCAGGCTCTGCTTGCAGCTCTGGCGAGAGTGAGGGCCCCTCTGTAAGCTTGCTCATCTGTGTGTGGAGAGTCAGGACTGAAAGGATCTGGAGTGAGGCAGATCAGTGAGACAGTTAGAGAAAGTGCTTTGTAAACAGTGAAGCACCCGGTTGCTGACAGCTCTGTTCTGAATCAACATTTTACTCTGTCTGTGTGTTTTAAGATGAAAAACTATCAGCTTATCCTTTTAATCTTTAGCAAATAATGGGAGCCTTTGGTCTCAGATCCGAAAGAAAAGCAAATTGTACGTCCTGATTTGACTCTCTAGATCACTTTTATTTTTGTTTTAACCATGGCACAGACAGAGGGGAAAGTTTAAAATTATACCTTTCAGGACCAGTCATTATTTATGTCTCTGCATTTAAAAAATATTGCTCATGTCTTTAAATTACCATGTTCTATTATTATTATTATTATAGAAATATAATATATATAAACTTATTAACAAAGTGGTGATAACTGGCTTTTGGAGTTTTATTTTTAAACATTTTCACGAAGCTGTAATAATTTAGAAGGTTTAAGTATGCAAATGTATTAAAGGTTCAAGTTGCTTATTCCTTTAATTCTGTATGTCTAAAGACATGTAAAAATACATAGGACTATAAAACCAGAGGTACAAGTTTTGTACTTGTTTTTCTCCTACACAGACAATCTTTCATCCCTCCCTCCGCTCCACTGTAGTGGGATATACTAAAAGAAACAAGAATCGTCTTTACCCTTTACCAGGCAGCTGCAATAGCCTCCTGTCAGGTTTGCCTCCTTAGTGTATTCTTCACCCCCGAGGCCCCTCTTTTTTTTCTTTGAAGCTGGGTCTCACCGTGTAGTCCTGGCTGTGTATGCCAGGCTGGCCTCAAACTCAGAAATCTGCCCACCTCTGCCACCTGAGTGTTTGGATTAAAGGCTTACACCGCGCCACACGGAATCTTGGAATGCTCTTAACAACAGCACTCACAATATTAAAATCCAAGTTGGAAAATGCCACTTAAATACTGAAAACCCTCAGGCGGCCTTTCTGTCTCAGCTCTCTTTCTCCCGACCCCACGCCCTTAGTAGCCACACTGGCCTCCTTGAGCACAGCAGGCCCCCAAGTCGCGTCTCATGGGGTGTTCTCTCCTCTTCTGTCTGCAGGAGCGGCTTCCTCTCTTTGGATCTGATCATCTCAGTGAAGCCTTCCTGCTCCGACTTTCAAAACTTACCCATCCTTCCGTCTTCTTTAATGTTCCTCTACACCATCCAACATACAGCGAACTTACTTATCATCTGCCTCCCCCAGCCCCGCCCCGCCCCGAGAAGGCAACACGTAATTCCCACCAGGGCAAGAGCTTTTGACTTTTCCATCCTCAATACCCAAGAAAGTGCTTGTCTCATAGGAAGTCCTAACTAATTAAATCTTTGTCGACTGAATGACTAAAACAAAGATAAGCTGTGCCCTGTTTGATTTGCAACACTGCCCAAACAGCAAAGTTTTCATCAAAACTTTCCTGAAAAAGGTCAGAAACTTTTGAATTGTCTGATGACGAGGACTGTTATTTTAACATAAAATGGATGTCCTCCTTTTCAGTTCTCCTTCCTCAAGTGTTTGCTCTGCTGCTGGCTTCTCTTTCTCCACTACCTCCACACAGGCATCACCAGACATCCTGCTTCGGTTTCTCGTGTTGGTTCATATGTTTCTCGTGTTGGTTCATATGTTCTCTGCAAAGGATCCCGTCGATTTTTTAAGCCTCCCATTATCTCCTGGCCTTGGATTTCTCTCCGACTTATAAGTCCAGCATTGACATTTATTGTTGGTCTAAGCTCTGTTTCCTGAACTGAGGGCACCTTTCGAGTTTAAAAACAGATTTCTCTCCCCCTCCCTCAAAGCTGGGTCCCGTTCCAGCAATCTATTTCTGCTAATGATCTTGCCCTCTTCTAAATCTGGAAACATGTCAAGGCTTCAACGCTTACATAATGTGTCTTCCCACTGTCTGTTGCTTATCCCTCTACTGAAGCCCTCCTTCCCTTCCTTTTTCCGAGACCCTGTGTTTCTGCACACCGTGAGTCAGCTGGTGGCACTGGCCCACTGGGCCTGCTCCGGATGAACAGTGCTCACCCAAATAAGCCTGGTCTCAGCTCCCTGTTTCTGTCTTTTGTTGTTGTTGTTGCCCAGCGTGTATGTAAATTTGCTGTCTGAGTCTGCTGGACTTCCATATCTTGTTCACTGTGTGATGGTGTTTTGAAATGGCTGCTCTTACGAGGGGGAGCGAGGACTTGGCGCAGCAGAGCGGATGCGTCCTCTCTGGACTTTGCTTCCGGAGATGTTGACTCAGAGCGGCAGGGATGACGCAGTGCACTGTGGCCGGAGCAGCAGCCATAGCAGCTGCATCCGGTTTCCAGTGGAGCGAGAGACAGCTGTTCTGAGGCAGTATGCAATGTCCCACATCTGAGGACTTGGCAGCGTGAGCCTTGGGGTCAGTCCTTGGCAGCTGGGGCGGTGACTTCATGGGAGCAGCCCTGTGGAATGCTTGGGTGTGGCTCTTGCCTGGATGATTCTCCTTCCCACCTTTGCTTCTTCAATTAGCTGAAAAGTCAAGTTAATTTATTGGCAACAAAACCTACGCTGTCAACAGCAGCTAGCTCTTAGAATAGCGCTTTCTTTGCGGCGCACGCTTGTCTGAATGCTTCGTGGATATTAACTTGTCGTTTTTACAACCCTATGAAAGAGAGACTCGTACTAGACCCATTTTATGGATGATGAAACTGATCTACGGGAAGACTAGGTTACTCAATGAAGGCTACACAGTTGTGAGTGGTGGCCCAAAAGCCCAAGCGCCATCACTCTGGCCTAGTTCTTAGGAGCCTTGATTGTTTCACACACTGTTTTATAACTTTTTTTTTCATGTAACAAAATTTAATGAGCATTTCTGTGTTGTTATATATTCAGTTAGGTGTTCAAAGGATGATTCATGATTTATTTAACCAACTCCCTATTGTTAAACATTAAGGATAACCCAGTGGTTATACTTTTAATTTTAATTTTTAGGTTACCATACAAAGTCATGAAGACTTTCATCATGTCATTTTCACATGTGTGTCATTATGCTTTGTTCTCATTTGTTCTCTTTTCTTCTATGTCTTAACGCCCATGATTTACTTCCTTGCAAATAAAGGCCCAGAGGTGGAATGTTTGGTCAAAAGGAAATTTAATTACCTTCTAGAAAGATAATTCTGATTTATTTTTATACACAGTACTATGTACGAGCATCCTGTTTCCCTGAGTTATTGGCATTGAACAGTCAAGTGGGGTGTGTGTGTGTGTGTGATAAAAAAATGATAGATCTTTTTCTCTTAAATTTGAAATTCTTTAACCCATTTAAAAATACAGTTTTAGGGGCTGGGAGATAGCTTCCTTGGTGAAGGGATGGAGACAGGAGTCTGCTCCCTAGAACCAGCGTAAAAGCTGGTTTTGTTGGCTTGTGTTTATCGTCCAGGCACCGGGGAGATGGGGAGAGGCCCCTGGAGCGTGCTGGCCTGCCTGTTCAGCCTAGCTGGCAAGTCCCAGGACTCACCGACAGACTCTGCTCCAAGACAGTGAGTGACTGCTGAAGAATGACGCCTGAGCTGACTCCTGGCTTCCACAGAGAGGCACATCTGTAACATGTGTAAGCATGCTCACTTGAACATACAAGTGCGTTCTCTGTCATGGACACACGCACATGTGTTGGCCATTTGTTCAGTCCTTCTGTAAATTGTTTTCTTTATCATCTATACGATAAAGTTGAGACTACTTCAAGGCTTTTTTTTTTTTTTTCAGTTTTTCTGAGACAGGGTTTCTCTGTGTAGCCCTGGCTGTCCTGGAACTCACTCTATAGACCAGGCTGGCATTGAACTCACAGATATCTGCCTGCCTCTGCCTCCTGAGTGCTGGGATTAAAGGAACGCGCCACCACCTCCCTTAAATCTAATGACTCTTAATGGTGAAGCTGCCATCTAGCCAAAGCCCTTTGTGGGTTGCTGACAGTAAATGTGAAAAAAAAAAAAAAATATATATATATATATATATACAGGGAAAGTAGGTTACTTCTGCCTCATTCCATTTATACTGGTTGGATACAGGCAAGACTTTCTGGGCCAACACTCAATGGCTCAACAAGCAAAAGCTCCAGCTCTGTAGACTGACAAAATCTGTAACGAAGGTACTCACTAGCTAGTGATTTCTACCATTCTCAAAGTGTTGGCTTCATCACCACAACCTAAAGACAAAATCTCCACCACATCACATACCAGTCTGGGAGGACGGGGGTGGGGGGGAGAGCAGAGGCTGTGGGAAGGCCAGCGTGGTTATTTAAAAGAGGAGTAAGAAGCCTAACCAGGTCTGGTGTCCAATCTGGTTGAGAATCATTAGATTTCAGCAATCTATGGGCAATGCGAGATCGTTCTAGGAAAAAAAAACATGATCAGTGTCTGAGACAGCCCCAGACACTTGCTTCTTTCTTTAAGGACTGGGAGGAAGATATGGTCTTGTCCCCACTGATGTGGTGTGAGCTGGAGAAATTTGGCTGCTCACCAGGTCAGATGTAGTAAATTCTTAATTATTATTTTCTTTTTGTTTTTTTGTTTTGTTTGTTTGTTTGTTTGTTTAAGACAGGGTTTCTCTGTGTAGTCTTGACTGTCCTAGAACTTGCTCTGTAGACCAGGCTGGCCTCGAGATTTGCCTGCCTCTCCCTCCTGAGAACTGGAGTTAAAGGTGAGTGCCATCACCAGCCTCTCAGATGTAGAAAATTCTTAACGTCAGTGCAGAAAAAAATCAAGGGCAAGGGGTTCTTTTGCCCTTTGTGTGTGTAGGCAATGTGTGTGTGTGTGTGTGTTTGTGTGTTTGTTTTTTTCAGGACAGGGTTTCCCCGTGTAACCTTGGCTTCCTGGACTTGATTTGTAGAACAGGCCTTGAACTTGCAGAGATCTGCCTGCCTCTGCCTCCCTGAGTGCTGGGATTACAGGCCTGTGCCACTGTGCCTAGCTAAAGCGTAGGCAGTATTCATCACCTGTGAGCTTTGGAGAAATCGAGTTATGGGGGTGGAAATCAGCAACTGTTTTCACAAGTTCTTTTTGTGATATGAGGACAAGTGAAATCCTGACGATGTGGATGCAATACTGCTTACTGACAGCGAGCTGGACTATCGTTTGAGTCTCCTATCCTTGTCCTCTCTCCTGCCTCCCCTCTCTTCTTCACACTTCCTTTCTTCCCTGGCAGCAGAATGGGACAAGCAATCCTTACTTGTCCTCGGGTAACACCCTACTTCCATAAACCGCAAACGCTTATATCAACACTACATGAACTATGCAAGCAGATGCCATCGAGCCCCGTGGATTCAACTGCTGAAGAGAAAAAATAAAGCATTTGAAAAATAATCTCATTTCCTGCACCATTCTATTTTGAATGCCAGAGGTTAAGTATTACTTTCATCTTTGTATCCTCCTTAGACTATGCTAATTTACAGCCTCCTTCACTGAAACGAATACCTGTGCCAAGGGTCCCTTTTTCAGGGAAATAAGAGAAGAACACATTGTTTTCAGAGTCTTGCATTGCCCAGTGACACCAACGATTATCCCTTGGTATTTGTAGGAAAGTGGCTCCAGGAGCACAGGCTACCTAAATCCGCAATGCTCGAGTTTTAAAAATAAAACTGTAAACAGCCTAAGAACAAAATTGTAACACAATGACTTCGCATCCTTTAAATCCTCTCTGGATTACTTCTACTGCCTAAAACAACCGAATGCTGTGCAATTGTTAATTGTCGTTTCACTATTTCACTGTACTGTTTAGGAAACGGTGACAAGAGAAGTCTACAGATGTTTGGTACCTGTGATAGTTTTAATTGACAATTGTCTAGAATCAGCTGGTTGACTGATGCGGGAAGGCCTTGCCTACTCTTGGCCGAACTATTCTCTACTGTAAGAGTAGGGAACGTACTGGAAAGCCACCTGCAACAGTTTTTTCTTTTTTTAAACTCTACTTCATTTGGGGTGTTTAGGCCTCTACCTCTCTTTCACACCCTCCCCCCACCTTAAGTAAGAAAGAGCAAAGGTTAGTGGGTAGAGGGGGCCCAGACTCCTTTACTTCTCCCAGCTAGTTAGGGTCAAGGGGTTCTTTTAGGGCTCTACCCCAATCTCCATCAACCACAGATGCAGTTAGCGGTCTCCTCCACGCCCCTGTGCCCCGAAGCATCTCTCTCCATCTGTCTGCTCTAAACAGCCACACCGTCTCTGGTCTCTGGTCTCTCCAAACTGCTACATGCCACACGCCAACACTGAACACCACACAGAAATTCTCACATCTCTTTCTCGGCTCTCATATTTATACTCTCAGGGTCCTAGTTCATGCCCCTCTCCGTGAGGCACATGGAAGGCCATTATCAGCTGGCAAAGATCACATCCCAATTAACAGATTTGGACCGACAATAGCAAAGTCACAGTTCTGAAGTAGCGATGAAAAAAATGTATGGTTTGGGGACAGAACTGTGTTAAAGGGTCGCAGCGTTAGGGAGGCTGAGAACTAGTTTTATCTTAGCGGCCTTTGCAACACAGAGTCACTGCTCACATTTCCATGATCAAACTTTCTTCTGCTGGAGTCAGAGCCACTTGAACATCTTCTTGGAATCTTTTTGCCTGGAACTTTCCAGCAGCTTCTTGGCCTTATTACGGGGCTTAGTAGGTTGAGAAGCACTACACCCGTGGACCACTGTGGCCAAGCCAAGGCTCACAGCTCCCTTGGTACTTCCTGCCACCAGATCCTTCACGCTTTAGCATTCTTCATTCAGCCATCTTCTTTCCCAAGACCTTCATGAGGTTGATGGTTGCTTAGCCTTTATTTCTTATTTCTTAGCTAGACGGCTCTTCCCATGGAGAGCCTACCGTAACTTTAGAATTCCATCTCTGACCCTTTCCTTCATGTTGCCCGTTACAAGTTGTATTACTTGGGTACTTGGTGTTTCGGCCTACACCGGAAGTCCTAAAATGCCAGAGATCCCATCCATTTTGTTCACTCCGTGTACCTATCGATTGTCAACACACCTGACACAGAACAGGTGCTCAATACAGGTTTGATGATTGGCTTGCCAAATAGCTTACCGTGCGTAGTGAGGGCACTGTGGTTCTAAAAGGTAAGTGACTAAGTCTCTACAGTTTGAATGTCGTGATAGTTTTGCTGTGTTTGATTGTTTGTAAATGGGCTATATTTCAAAATTTTCAAGCTGGTACCCGGAGAGTCAGAATATCTTGCTGCACAGAAAACGAGTGTCAGTAGGTCTCAATTTCCAAACAGGATGGCTAGTGCCCGGCTTCCATATTATTAAGATGATTACTTAGTCCTTTTTCTCAGATGCCTTTCCAAGCTGCGTTTTCCATGAGGAGAGAGAACACAGTCATAACGTTATGCTCAGCACAAGGAGAGGCCTTAAGCATCCAAGAAAGGAATGCAGCACACAGTGGTGACTTTGGGAGTAGAACTATGTTTACGTGTATGTGGGCTGAGGCAGGGTTGGGTGAGAGCATGCTTGGGGGTGGGGGACAATTCCGAGACTCCCATCATCTACTTGCGTGTCCCCTGTTTAGTCACAGCGGCAGCTGCACAGCTCTGATCACTGTTGGAATGCTGGCTTCGGAAGCCTGGTGAACAGGCAGAGCATGGCCACCCATGGTTGCAGATGTAGCCTTTAAGCAGCCCAGAGCTAGCTGGGCAACGTAAGATCTGTCATTGGCTGCAGCACTCTTTGCCTGAGGTCAGTTCAAACCAATTCCGGTTTGCTTGCAAGCACCTTTCCCGGATGTAGAAAAGCACAGTAGGTAGTCAAAAGTGCCCCGGCCGGAACTGAATTTCCTCTATACCCAGTGTTCTCCAGCCTTTCTTTGCTCACCTCTGACTAGGACACTTCTTCTTCAACAGGTCTCACTGGTACACAGTTCACTTCACACTGCAGTGAAATCTGCTTTCTGTCTCCCCACCCCCTTTTGCCCTGCTCTTTAAAGCTACAAAGAATATGGTCACTGATTCAAAATGACATTTCTTCAAACAGATGAAGGCACATGTCATATCTCCACCTGAACGTTTCTCCTACTATTGAGCTTTTTATGAACAGTGCATTTAAACAGAAACTGTGAGAAACATCTCTAGGCACCTCAGGCCTCCATGAGTTGTTTCCTCAGTGTCTTCTTCTATTTATTCCAATGAGTGAATAATTTTTCACACAGTTTTAATTTACACATTATTTATATTATATGTAAATACGATTATTTACATAATTATCACCACAGTGATAAATGTTGCAAAACAGAGGCACAGAGTTCACCAGGTACACGCTCTTGGGAAGGATTTGTCCCAGGCAGGGACTCAAGCCTGTCTTTGGTGTCAGTGACCTGAGAGGTGAGGGAAGGAAGTAGATGTGAGAGATGTGAAGGAAAGGATGTGCATTCCAGGGAGAAAGAACAATGCGCGCAGCGGCCAGAGGGACACGTGATCACTTATCCGCTTGCACGTTTACTTTCTGCTTTTGAGAAGGATTAAATCCACCATCTCTCTTACTAAAAATACCGCATGAACATACACACACGCTGAGTTCTATAACTGTTCATACTAGCACACATCTGTGAACCCTGGCAGGATTGCCCCCTTTGTGTTGTTTATTTTGCCTCACTGAGTATCTGGCAGAAACAATCCAAGGGATGTCTCTATGTATCATCTATCTATCTGTCTGTCTGTCTATTATCAATCTACCCACCTGCCTACCTAATGCTTTCTTTATGTGTGTCTGTGTGTGAATGTGTTTGTATATGTGAGTGTGTGTGTGTGTGTGTGTGTGTGTGTGCCAGAGGAGGTCAGAATAGGTGTCAGGTCCCCTGGAGCTAGAGTTATCTGACTGGTCTGACGTGAGTGTTGGAAACTGAACTTGGATCTCTGAAGGAGCAGCAACTGCTCTTAACCTCTAAGCCTTTTATCTCTCCATCCCTGGAGGATTTCTTTTGTTCGTGGTTGCAGAGGGTTTTAGTTTTTCACTGCAGGCAAGGTAAACTTGAGCATCTCAGCTCACAGAAGTGGAAGTGTGCGGCAGAGACTGTTCACCGGAAGTGGCTAGGGATGATAGGCATCCCGGGACCCTCTCCTCTGAGATCAACTTCCTCCAGTTACACCCTAACTCCCAAAGGTCCCCCAAATAGTATCCATACTATGAATGAGCCTGTGGGAGATTTTTGGATTTAAACCATAACACCGTATTGTTTTCCAGAAAATTTCTTCCATCTCTTTTTTCTTTCTCATCTTAGATGGGGTGTTCTGAAAGAAAGCTTCTTAGCACTTGGACGCCACTGAAGAGCTAGCCAGCTTTGATTGACGGCTGGCAGCCATTGCTAGGTGAACCTAACCTTAAAAATCACAGCCAACATTTTGTGGAAAGTTGCTACGTAAAATTGAAGTTTGATCACACTGTATCTTTGGAGCTGGTTCATGAAGCCAGGAGCTCCCTGATTCGGGTACGTTTTTACTGAGGCAGCTCCACACCATTTTAGCTGGGTGTGACAGGAATGAGTCTACTGTGCGCAATGGATTCCATAAATAAGTGCAGCAGAGGACTCCCTAATGGTTCTTACCTCACTCTGCTGCTCCCCACGGACCCTCCCCACCTCCCGGAAGGGCAAAAGTACATTCATTCAAGTCTGTTTTCAGTGACAAGTAAAAATCACTTTTCAGAATGTCTAAGATACTTGTAAAGATTATTTTGCAGAACCTTCCTTGGTAAAGGCCTATTGAAAAATTTAAATAATATAAACAAAATTAATTTAGAAATAAAGACATTTACGTTCAGAACCAGGAGTGGTGGCTCACACTTTTAATCCCAGCACTAGGAGATAGAGGCAGGCAGATCTTCTTCTGAGTTCAAGGCCAGCCTGGTCCACAGAGTTCCAGAATCAGCAGAGCCACACAATGAGACCTTGTCTTTCTTTCTTTCTTTCTTTCTTTCTTTCTTTCTTTCTTTCTTTCTTTCTCTCTCTCTCTCTCTCTCTCTCTCTCTCTCTCTTTAATTTTAGTGTATTAAAGGGCGGAAATTCTAGCCCTTTAAAAGATTTCACCTGAAGGAGTCAAGACTTCAGTTGAGTGCAGTTCCCAGGTATTGAATTTCCACCTTGCAAAAGAGAAGGGATGGGTAGGATTGCTGAGGGCCTTGGAGCTAAGATTCTATGCGCTGATAGAGCACAGACAACCACAGTTTGATAGGACCAGTCATTTTCTTTTTCTGTAGCATTTAAGAACCTGCAGAATAGGAATGAGACCAATACTGTGCTTGATGCCTAAAAATAACCCCTGACAGTGCTGTCCATATGGGTTTCCCTCTCACACACATCCCCCGCCCTTTCAGGAGCCGTGAAAGACATAACACTTGCCTGCCTCTGTAACTAATAAGAATAGTTTAAGCTGTCCTTTAGCAGGTGAGTAGAAGTTAGCTTTTAGGTCTGGGACTATCTAGTGAAATCAGGCTACTGTTTGATATCCTAAGGGACATAGCCTAGGTCACGGGTTAGGGCTCAAAGAAAGTCTGTTGAGAAAATGTCTGAGAAAAATACTTGCTTATGAATAGTTTTGAAGCCTCCTAATCTTGTTCCTGAGGCATCTGCTTTCTTGTGAGATATAACACTTTGCCTGCTGACCTCCGTGCTGTCGGTTGAATTTCTCCTGCCTGGTTCCCTTTGTTTTTGAAATGTGGCCTCAGTCATATTTACCTTGTTTACTGTTTTCTCAGATAGTGAAGCCAGAACCAGTAAGCTTTTCTGAGCATTGCATCTGCGCTGATTAGCAACATTCTCTTGGTGTGGTGGCCCACAGCTTTATTCCCAGTGCTCTTGAAGCAGTGGCAGGTGGATCTATGAGCTTGAGGACAGCCCGTTCTACAGAGCAAATTCCAGACCAGCCAGGGGAACACAGTGAGGCAAATAAGACATAAAATCTCACCAGCACACTTAGTCAGATTTTTTTCTTTTTTTTTTTAATGTAAAAAGCATATAACATGAGAGTTTTTTAAATTAATTTTTTATTAATTACAGTTTATTCACTTTGTAGCCCCCTCCCTCATCCTCTCCCAATCCCACCCTCCTTCCCTTATCTCCTCACAAACCCCTCCCCAAGTTCACTGATAGGGGAGGTCCTCCTCCCCTTCCCTCTGACTCTAGCCTTTCAGGTCTCATCAGGACTGGCTGCTTTGTCCTCCATGACCTGGCAAGGCTGCTCCCCTCTCAGGGGAGGTGACCAAAGAGCCAGCCACTGAGTTCATGTCAGAGACAGCCCTTGCTGCCATCACCAGGGAACCCACTTGGAGACTGAGCTGCCATAGGCCACATCTGAGCAGGGGTTCTAGGTTATCTCCATGCATGGTCCTTGATTGAAGTATCATCCTCAGAAAAGACCCCTTTGCCCAGATTCTTTGGTTCTATTGCTCTCCTTGTGGAGCTCCTGTCCCCTCCAGGTCCTTCATCTCTCCCTTTTTTCACAAGATTCCCTGCACTCTGCCCAAAGTTTGGCTATGATTCTCAGCCTCTGCTTTGATACCCTGCAGGGTAGAGTCTTTCAGAAGCCTCCTGTGGTAGGCTCCTGTCCTGTTCCCTGCCATTTCCCTCTTCTGATATCTATCCTGTTTGCCTTTCTGAGTGAGGATTGAGCATCTTACCCAGGGTCCTCCTTCTTGCTTAGCTTCTTTAGGTGTACAGATTTTAGTGTGTTTATCCTATATTTGTCTAATATCTACTTATATAAGTATAAGTATATAAGTTAGTATATACTGTGTGTGTCTTTCTGTTTCTGGGATAGCTCACTTAGGATGATCTTCTCTAGTTCCCACCATTTGCCTGCAAATTTCATGATTTCCTTGTTTTTAATTGCTGAGTTGTATTCAATTGTGTAAATGTACCACAATTTCTGTATCCATTTCTCAGTTGAGGGTCATGTAGGTAGTTTCCAGATTCTGGCTATTATGACTAAAGCTGCTTCGAACATGGTTGAAAAAATGTCCTTATATATTTGAGCATATTTTGGATATATGCCTAGGAGTGCTATAGCTGGATCTATTCCTAATTGTCTGAGAAAACGCCAGATTGATTTCCAAAGTGGTTGTACAAGTTTACATTCCCACCAGCAATGGAGGAGGGTTCCCCTTTCTCCACATCCTCTCCAGCTTGTATTGTCACTAAGACAAAAAACTCAAGCCACAATGCATGCCGGCATGAGAGTTCAAGATGCTGATGCTGAAGTCAGACATGGTGGGGCAGGCCTTTAATCCCAGTACTTGGGAGGTAGAGGGAACTCTGAAACCAGCCTGGTTTACAGAGAGAGAGCAACACAGTTGGGGCAACACAGAGAAAACCACAAAACAACAACAACAACAACAGCAACAAAAACCCAGCTGATGGTAATGGCCATCTTGCTTTCTTCTGAGTGGCCACAATGAAAATGCGTATTTTGTTCTGTTCATTGTTCTTCTGTTCTCTTTATTCAGCATCCCTGTCCCTGCGTTCCCTTTTGTAGTTTTCTCCACTTGTAAACTCATTTTCTTCCGACCGTCCTCCTGAAGGATGGAGGTCAAGTCTGCGTTCTTAGCACCTTTGTCTTTCACAAGGAGCCAGGAATACCGTAGAGAGCCAGTGCTATGATGAACGTGAGCTGGCTTTACTCTTTGGCTACACCCACCTTCCCCTCGCTACTCTTGTATTTATTATTTTTATAGAGACAGAGACAGGCCGAGAACCCTCAGGAGTAGGTTCTCTCCTGCCACCTTGTGGGATCAGTGATCAAATCAGGGGGTGCCCACATGTAAGAGCCTCTGCCTGGTGAGCCACCTGGCTATGCTCTGGCCACTTACGTTTGGAAACATATACATTTATTTATTGTGTGTATGTGCATGCATGTGTGTAAAGCATACTTGCTTTACCACCTTCTGCATGGATCAGAGGATAACTTCCGGTGTTGGCTTTCTCCTTCTAACACGTGGGCTGGTTCCAGGGTCAAATGAACATGAGCTAGCTTTACCTTTGGCTAAATCCACTTTTCCCTCACGGAAAATCAGGCTTGGTGCCAAGTGCCTTTACAGACTGAGCAATGTGTACTTACAGTGATCTGTGGGAATAGTACCATTCACTGGGCTTTTGTAACTGTCTACATCTGTCACCCAAACTTTCCGCAATGCATGAATCATTATCACCCTAGAAAGTTTCTTTATGCTCCTCTTCCAAGCTCTCACTCCTCATCTCTGGCAATCAGTGTTTGCTTTGTTTTCTACTGTGGATGGCTTTCCCTAGAGCAAATGGAAGCACACAGTAGGAACTTTTGTAGCTAAGATGTCTATCATTTAGCAGAGTGTTTTTTGAGATTATGTTATCATGCATATCAATAGTTTCTTTGTATTGTTGGCTTGTGTTCTGCCAAATCACTACATTACAGTTGTTTTCCATCCTCCCATCCATGAGTATGGGTCTTCTCTGTATTGTGTCTCTGATGAGTAAAGCTACTATGAGAATTTTAGGGTACATATTGACATATGATAGAGAGGAATTTCTGAATCATAAATATTTGTATGCTTAAGATTATAAGATACAACTAAGCATATTTCCCAAAATGATTATAGACTTTACACTATAGTAGCAATGAGTAAGAGTTATGGTTGTTCTACATTCTCTAATGTTCAGCAATCCTGGTCTTTTGAATTTTCTTTTTCTTTTGGTGCATAATAATATTACTGCGGTTGTCTTAGTCAGTGTTCTCTTGTTGTGAAAAGACACAACGACCATGGTAACTCCTATCAAAGCAACTCTTTTAAACTCAGAGGCTGTTCTTATTCGAACTACTACATTTCACTCCCTGGCCCCCATAGGCTTGTATCTGTATCATAATGCAGAAATGCATTCATTACAACTTCAAAAGTCTTCATAGTCTACAACAGTCTCGACCCTGTTTAAAAGTCAAAGTGAAATTCACGCAATCTCTTAACACTAACTTCCATGAAATCAAAACCAAAATGCAGATTACACACTTCTTACATATAATGGCACAGGACATATGTTACTGTTCCAAAAGGGAGTGGGGAGGAGAGCAGAGTGAGGAAATACTGGACCAAAGCATGACCAAAACCAGCTGGGCAAACTCCAAAGGCTGTAACTCCAAGCGCTCTTCAGCTCTCCAACTCCATTCAGCTTTGTTGACCTTAACACACTTCTCTCTCAGGCTGTTTCCACAACCTGTTAGCAGCAACTCTCAGCAGGTGCCCCAGGCTCTGGCATCTCCAAAACTCTGGGGTCTCTAAGGCAATCCAGGCTTCACTTTCACAGCTTCACACAATGGCCTCTCTCGGCCTCCATGAAGGGACACCCCTGACACATACCTGGCCTCAGAGGCTTTTCTTAGTCACAGAGAGAGATTCCATAAGCCCTTTCTTGTGTCCTTGGCTCTAAAGCCAGAACCGTGCGGCTAAAGCTGTCAAATTTCTGAGGCTTGCTGGGGCCGGAACATGGCCTCCTTGTTCAATTACATTGTCACGATCTTTCTGTTTTCAGTGGTTTCCTTCACTGTCCAAGCTTGGCTGTCCTGGAACTTGATCTGTAAACCAGGCTGGCCTTAAAGTCAGAGATCTACCTGCCACTACCTTCCGAGTTCTGGGATTAGAGGCGTAGGCTACCATCGACAGGCTTTAAATTTTTCCTTAATTCCTTTTCACAGGCTGGAAGCTTACGTGGGTGGGGTCTTCCCCTTTATTCCATTTAGCATTTGGGTTTCTTTAAACCTTTTGTCTCCTTGAGCACTGGACTGGACTCTACTTATTACATTTTCTGGTGTCCCTTTTGTCCTCAAACTATACATTTCGTATTTTCCTTCCTCAGTTCTTTTTCATTATAGATCTTCCTAAGTTTGGCTACTAATAACCAAGGAATACCGTCAATTCTAGGCCCCTAAAATGCCCCCAATTCCATTGTTTCTCCCATATCCACCCCTCACATACCTCTATTCCTAACCCCACGCACCCCTTGTCTACCTGTGAAGTCTGTTCTGTTTCCTTTTCCCAGGAAGAACCTTGCATCCTTAAACCTTCCTTGTTACTTAGCCTTTCTGGGTCTGTGGATTGGAGCATGCTTTATTTATTTTTTTTATTACCTTACAGCTAATATCCACTTATAAGTGAATACGTACCATATTTTTCTTTCTCTGTGTGGGTTACTTCACTTGAAATTATTTTTGTCCTGTTGAATCCATTCGCTTGCAAATTTCACGATGTCACTTTGTTTTTTTTTTTTTAAAGATTTACTTCTTTATTATGAGCCACCATGTGGTTGCTGGGAATTGAACTCAGGACATTTAGAAGAACAGCCAGTGCTCTTAACCTCTGAGCCATCTCTCCAGCCCCTGTTTGTTTGTTTTTTATTGGCTGAGTAGTACTCCATTGTATAAATGCACCACATTTTTTTTTAACTGTTAGTTGAGGGGTATCTAGTTGTTTCCAGTTCTGGTTATTATCAATAAAGCCACAGTAAACATAGTTGAGCAAATGTCTTTGTAGTTTGATGGGCTGTCTTTGGGTATGTGCCCAAGACTGGTATAGCTGGGTCCTGAGGTAAATAAATGTCCAGTTTTCTGAGGATCTGCTATAGTGGCTGTACACATTTGTACTCCCACTAGCAATAGAGGAGTGTTCCTGTTGCTTCACATCCTTGCCAGCATGAGTGTTCCTTGTTTTTGATCTGAGCTATTCTAACAGGTGTAAGATGGAATCTCAAAGTGGTTTTGATTTGCATTTCTCTGATGGCTAAGGATGTTGAACTTTTCTTGAAGTGTTTCTCAACCTTTTGAGATTCCTCTATTGAGAATTCTCTATTTAGATCTATTCCCCATTTTAAAATTGGATTATTTGGTTTTTTGATATCTAGTTTCTTTAATTCTTTAGGTGTCTTGAATATTAAGCCTCTATTGGATTTGGAGTTAGTAAAAATCTTTCTCATTCTCTAGGCTGCTGTCTGCTTGTCTAATTGATGGTGTCCTTTGCCTTACAGAAGCTTTTCTTCAGTTTGTCTTTCCAATATAATATTTTTATGGATTATTTAGGAATTTTATACAATGTACCTTTTTCCTCTTTCATTCCTTCCAGGTCCACCCTCCCATCCTTGCATCCTCCCCCCACCAAAAAAAAAATGAAGAAAAAAATTACCCCAAGTCCAACTCACTGGAACAGGGTCAAACTCCCCATGGCCAGATCCTTAAAGATAACTTAGCAGCTCCCACAGCATCTTTATCACAATTTTTAAAAATTTATTTTTATCTTATGTGCATCATTATGTTTTGCCTGCATGTACATCTTCATGAGGGTGTCCCCTGAAACTGGAGTTATAGACAATTTTTAAAGACTCTTTTTAATGGCATTTTTTTTCAGTTTCATTTTTTTTAGGGGGGGGGAGGAAGGTTGTCTTAGAGGCCTTCAATGTCAATACCAGGCGGTTTTTATTACTATAGCTCTGTAGTACAACTTGAAATCAGGGATGGTGGGATCTCCAGCACTTTTATTGTTTAGTGTTGTTTTAGCTATCCTGCCCCCCCTCCCCCCCGGCATATGAAGTTGAGAATTGTCCTTTCAAGGTCTTTAATGAATTATATTGGAATTTTGATGCGGATTGTGTTGAATCTCTAGATTGCTTTTGGTAGTATGGTCATTTTTACTATATTAATCCTGCTGGTCCACAAATATGGGAGATCCTTGCACCTTCTGATATCTTTTCTTTTCTTTAAAGACTTGATTTTATTTTTAAATCATACAAGTCTTTCACTTGCTTGGCTAGAGTAACCCGAAGATATATAACATTATTTGAGGGTATTGCGAAGGCTGTTGTTTCCCTGATTTTTGTTTTCTTTTTCTTTACATGGTTCATTTGACCAGTGTGCACAGTTAAGATCAGATCTGAGAGGCATATTGGCACAAACTAGGAGAGAGCCAAGAAATTTGGGGGTAAGAGAAGTTTGTTTTAGCAGTGTCTCTATACCCATCCTACATAGATAATCATATCCCAGCATCTTCAGACAGTAACTCAAGGACCCCACAGACATTGACTTTGATGATTCTCCTCTGGTTTATGAATGGGCACACATTTTCCCTTAAATGATTCATAATACTCAATATGACACAAATGCTCTGTTCCTGATGATCTATGTCGTTTAGGGTATTTTGACAGAGTCAATACATGTTGATTGGTGTCTTTTTTTTTTTTTTCTTTCTATTTCTTTTTGGGTGTTAGAGTCTCACTATTGAAGCCCTGGGTGGCCTGAAACTAGATGTAGACCAGGCTGACCCTGACTCCATAGAGATCTACTCATTTCTCCCTCCCAACTGCTCTGACTATAGGCATAGACCACCACAGTTGGATTTTGTTTGTTTTGCTTCTGGGTGGTTAATTTATTTATTTTCTTGTCAGTGTCTTATTATGTGGCCCTGGCTGGCCCCAAAATCTTTATGTACATGCTTGGAACAGATGCAGTTTAAAAACATTTTAAATATAAAGCTGGTTGAATTTGTGGAGTCTAGAATCTACTGATATGAAGAGTCAAGAATGTATGACATTATGAAAGATGGAGACTATTGATGGACAGACCATTAACGTAGATGATGTCAAAGATTTCAAATAAAATAACAACAGCAACCATAACCAAAGACCTTAAAGACACTCAAAGCATAGGCAGGCAGTGGTGGCATACACCTTTAATGCCAGCACTTGGGGAAGCAGAGGCAGGTGGATCTCTGTGAGTTTGAGGCTAGCCTGGTTTACAGAGTGAATTCCAGGACAGCCAGGACTACCCAGAGAAACCCTGTCTTGAAAAAGAAACAAACAAGATCCCAAAGCATTACTGGAGAATCTAGTCACCGAGTAACTTAAGTTGCAAGCTGGATGCTGGATTTGAACAGAAGAATCTTTCCTTTTTTTTTTTTTTTTTTTTAGGTACCAATTTATTTATTATTTTTAAAAATATTTTAAAATGTTTATTTTATGTGAATGGGTCCTTTGCTTGCATGTGTTTCCTGCATTGTGTGCATATTTTGTGTCTGTGGAGGCCAGAAGAAAGCATCGGGTCCCCTGGACCTGGAGATACAGATGGTTGTAAGCCATCATGTATGTGCTGGGAATCAAACACCAATCATTTGCAAGAGCAGCCATTGTTGTCTATGGTTGAGCCATCTCTCCAGCTCCTCCTCAGAGCATCAGGAGGAGTGCCACGCTCATGAGACTCCTTTGATCTTCGAGTTTTGAACTCCACACCCTGCAGAACAGCCGTTTTTCCATCCTATCATCTGACTTGTTTTTTGTTTTTGTTGTTTTTTTTTTTTTTGAGAATTTTATTCATTTCTGTCCCATCTTTGAACTGAATTCCACATTCTAAAATGTCCTCTACTTGGCAAAGAATAACACTTACAGAAAAGCAAAATCCCGAATCTTGAGAGCTAGAGGCCCCCAGCTGCCTTTTAGTTCCTGCAGTCTCGAGGTCTTTGGCAAGGGAGACATCTGGAAAGATTTGTATTACGGAGCCAGTGTAGGTGAGAGGCACAAAGAAAGAGGTATGTTCTGCGGTGGGCCATGCATGGGGAGCATGCTGGGCCTGTGGAAGCTGCAGGTCTGAAAAAGGCCAAGTCTAACTTTGACCCTGATTTGGTGTCCATGGCTTGAAGGTGAGGGTGTTAAAATTAATTAAAAATGTGTGTTTTTATGTGTGTGTGGTATGCATGTGCATATACATGTGCATCTGTGTGCTCATGAGTGCACGTGTGTACATGTGTGTGCATGCATGTTGTGTGTATGTGTGTGCTCACCAGTGCTTTACATGTGTGTTTACGTGTGTGTATGCATATATTGGTGTGTCTGTGTGTCTGTGTGTGCATGTGTGTCTGTGTGTGGGAGGGAGGCTTAAGCCAAAGTCAGGTATTTCCCTCTCTCTACAACTTTATATAACAAGGCAAAGTCTCACACTGACCCCAGAGGGCTGGTCATTTCAGCTAGTCTGGCTAGCCAGCTTGCTGCTGGGATCCTCTGAGTGCCTCTCACACGGAGCTGCCACACAGACCCACTGCCACTTGGGTGCTGAGGATCTGATCTCTGGTCCTCACACTTGTCCATCAGCTGCTTCATCCACTGAGCCATTTCCCCAGCCCTGAAGTTATTAAAATCAAGAATTCCTAAAGAGCCTAGTTTTTTTCCAGTATGAACCTCTTCTAAAACCAAGGCACTGTAGCAAAGAGGGTTAACAGTTCGGGCTCTGGGCTGTTTCTCTTCTTCTTGGGGTCTGTGGCTTTGTTCTTTACTGTCAGTAGTATGGCGTCTGGCCAGTAGCAGCACGCCTTCGAAGCCTGTTACCCTGAAAACTACTATAATTTGGAAAATTTCCCAGTTGTATAGGCTTCCCAAAACATTGAATGCTTTCAGAGGTTTGCAGCCATGCGTGTCTATTAGTTTAGAATCACCGTCTTCTTCCTGCTTCTCTAGCAAATACGTGGATGGGCTCATCAGAGGCTGGTAGAACTTAGCGTTGAAGAGCCCTGATCGCATTATCCATAGAAATGCGATTCGGTTTCCACAGACTTGGCCTGCCCCCACCCGTATTCTTCAGCCTTATCATTCCTTGCTTCAGATGTCCTCAAGGAGTTTTGTTTTCCACTTTAGCAAAAAATGACAGAACAACGCCTTCCAAGGTTCCCATAGCACAAATAAAACAGGCTGATGGGGGAGGCGGGTCACATTGGGACCATTTGGGCCTTCTGCTTCATTTCCTTGTGTGTTTCAGTCCATTCCTTTGTGTTCGCCTGCCCATGTGTGAAGAGGACATAATTACACCTGCTCCTCATTTGCCTCAGAGGAATGTTACAGAAATACATTTCAAGAGCCCATGAAGTCCCCAGAGGATGGAGAAGTCTAATTACAAGAAAACACATTGTTGCCAGAACAGTTCTGCAAATTCTGTCAGTACGTTAATGAAGATGCATTACCATAGTGTTACTACATCCAGTTTTATGGAATAACTTTGTGATCTGTGATTTTGGTAACTTACTGCATATGTCTAAGAGGAGAGTTTGGAGGAAGGATATTCAGAAATGCAGGATTGAAATGGCCCATCTCCTTTAAACTCCTTTGTGTTGAGGCTTCAAGTGGAAAGGGATGAACTACAGAAGGAATGCACCAGGAGCAGCAACCCTAACCTGCACCTTCACCAGGCACATGCTCACATTTTCCTGACTCATGAGGCAAAATGGTCGCCTAAGTCAGGAAGCAATTCCTCAGGCCAGAAATGTGTTCGTTTGACTGCTTGGTTTGCTCACAGGGTCACATCTATCATGAACTATCATGTTTTTCTTTTTTAAACAATCCAGGATGGCACCACCCACAGTGGGCTGAGCCCTTGGACATCACTTAGTAATCAAGACAATCCCCTGAAGACATGCCTTCAGGCCAATCTGATCCATTGAGGCCTTCCTGTCACATGGCTACCGGCTGTGTCAACTTGTTAAAGCAAAACAGGGTAGGAACCCTGATGAGGATCCCTAAAAGTAGAAGAAGGCAGGTAATTGGGGGTAGTGAGGGAGGCAATCAGTGGCTCTGAGGAGACAAGACAGGGTAACAGAAAGGAAGGCGTGTGTGAAAAGGTCACTGTGCTGGTTGGTTTTGTCGACTTGATACAAGCTGGCGCCACCTGGGAAGAGGAGACCTCAAATGAGAAAATGCCTTCATCAGATTACCCTGTACGACATTGTATGGGGGCATTTTCTTGATTAATGGTTGCTGTGGGAGAGCTCAGCCCACTGTGGGCAGATGCTCCTGGGTTGTATAAGAAAGCAAGCTGAGCAGGCCAGGGGAGAATGCTGATAAGCTGCCGTCCTCCATGCTTCCGGCCTCTGCTCCTGTTAGACAGAGCTCCTGCCCTGACCCCTCTCAGTGACGTACTGTGATGGGGTGTGTAATTGAAAGATCCCCAAGTTTCTTCTGGTCATGCTGTTTATCATAACAGAAGAGTAACCGATACAGTCGAGGTGAAGTCAATCGTTATGTATAATTAACATATGCTAATAAAAGCATTTTCTAAAAGATTTAGGCCAGGCATGGCCTTTAATCCCAGCACTCGGGAGACAGAGGCAGGTGGATCTCTTATGAGTACAGCCTGATCTACAAATTGAGTTCCAGCACAGCCAGAAACCCTGTCTTGAAAAACAAACAAACAAACAAACAAACAAAAACAACTTCCCCCCCAAACCAAAAAGATTTAGAAGAAAGGTCAAATTATACAATTCTTATAGTCAGTTATATAAACAGCAAGACTAAAAGAGACACATAAGAGTGTATCAGTTTCCTCCAAGCTATCACTTTAACTATTATTAAACTTTCATTGTTTTCCCAGAAGGACAGAAACGTCCGTTTCCTGAAAATTGCTAAAATAGCATCAGCAGCGTGGAACAGCAAGGGAAAGCACAGTGACCATGTGCAAACCGGAAGTGCGTCGTGGGGTGGTTTCTGCTTCCTGTAGCACTCCAGAACCACAGGTGTCTGTGCGCTGTCTTCCCCAGACCAGCCTTCACCCACCTGGGAACCTAGTAGAAATGCAAAGCAGAAACGGTAGGGATGGAACCCAGCAACCAGTGTTTTCACAGTTTCTCCACACTTACAAAAAGGGGCCTCTTGGGATTAGAATCCTGCAGGTGAGGAAGTGGCCGGTCTATGAGTCGGAGGGGAGTGGGCTTGGTCACAGACAAACCTCATGTCCAGACTCGTTAGCAAGCGCTCCTCTTTCTGGTCCCACTAGAATTTGGGGGACAGTAATGATTCTTCTCTCAGATTCACATCTCATTCCACATCAAATGCTCAGCTGGGAGCTATTCCAACTTGTGATTAATACTGCGTGCCATGAAAACAAAGCTTCTCTCTGCGGCTTCCTAACACCCAGTGAGAGATCTTGGGAGTGGGCCCTGGAGGGCCTGGGAAGGATCAGACCGCTCATGTCTCCGGTTCTCTTCTCTCCCACTGCTCCTGATTCACGGTGCCCACTCCGGTCTCCGTGAGAAGGAGAGCCAGGAAAGCCGGTGATTTTGTGATTTTGATTCCGAGGGGGAGCTGCACCTTGGCTCTTCATAGCTTTTTGGTATCTCACTCCCAGCTCTTTCTCCTTAGACAAAGAGCAATCCCTTAAACAGAATCCGTCTTTCACTTAAATGGTATGTAGCTGTGATGTATGTTCCAACTTCAGCTATTGGTAACCTGGCTCTGCCTAGCAGTCCCATCACTCCAGTCCTTGGTGGAAGGTGCCCGGCAGTGAAGTCGGCCTCCGGGAGTTTACAGCTACCTGTGGGACCCACAGAGCACCGTGCTCAAACAGAACAACATAGGACAGACTTTAGCTTTTCGCTCATGCCTTAAAAGGAATTTGCAAACACCGGGAGGAGAACCAGGAAAGAGTGGACTCATCCACCTGAGGCATCAGGTCTTTGTTCTGATATTAATTTGTTTATGAGATTAGCTGAATATGGGAAAGAGACTTGTGAAAGAGGGCAGGAGGGTTGCTTTACCTCAGATGCGTGTATTGGCACATAAAGCCCCAGAAAGAAACGTTTACCAAGGCTTTATTCTTTATTATTTATTTATTTATGAAGTTTTTGATACACGGTCTCCTGTATCCCGGGATGGCCTTGAACACACCAGATGATAGAGGATAACCTTTGAACGTCTACTTCTCCTGCTTCTACCACCCACGTGCTGGGGTTACAGGTGTGTGTCATCACACCTACCTCTTATGTTACAAACACAAAACCAAGTCCAGAAGAGTTAGGTGACTTTCCCAATACCACAGAACTGGCGGAGGCAGATCCCTGGCAAGATTCAGGTCTTAGTTCTCAGGCGATTGCTGGCTCCCTTCCCTGCCGACAGTCAGCACCTGACATTCACTCTCTCCTGAGACTCAGGGGAGCATCTGGCCTGCCGGGTGTCAATATCAGGCTTTTTATTACAGGACAAGGCTTTGATACTATCAGGCAGCACCCGGACACAGAACTGTTCCGATTGCTCCCTAGAGTGGACACAGATTAGATGGACATTAGAGGCCAAGAAGGGAGAGTGACGGAGTAGAGGCTTCAGGCTGCCATCGTCCCGAGCCTGGTGGGGGTGTTTTCATATCCTGCAGGAGATGGGGAAATCTTTTTCTTGTCACCTCTCATTTGTCACCTGGTCGCTCTTCCAGCAGACTGAAATGACAGAGACAGGGTTACCTTGCGAATGTGTCTGTACTGGTGCCTGTGGGTCTGGAAGCTGGCAGCCTGTGTCAGATGTCTTCTTCAGTCCCTCTCCACCTTTTTTTTTTCTTTTTATTGATTCTTTGTGAGTTTCATATCACATACCTGAGTCCCACTCATCTCCCCATCACCTTGTATCTGCCCGACTTCTGCCCTTGCAACCTCCCCTTTCCCCACCAAATAACACACACACACAAACACACAAACAAAACAAAGCATGGAACACCTCCAGTCATGTAGTGTGTCACAGTGGGTCCCACAGTATATTCCTCTGTCTACACATCTTCGCTTGTAAATGTTCATTGTAATGAGTCATTGGTCTGGTTCAAGGTCTCTGGCTTCTGTGACACCATCAATATTTTGGATCCTCACGGTGACTCCTCCTGGATATCCTGTTGTTGGCCTGTGTTGGCCTCCAGCCTCGTTAGTTGGCAAGACTGGCCCTTTCATGCACTCTAGCAGCTCATAGAGAAAGTAGATTTTGGGATGGGCCAAGTCAAAGCCGTGGTTCTGGACCTGGGTGGTAGCTGAGCTGGACAGCATGCCGGCTCTCCCTTATCTGTACCACCAGGGCCAGCTCTCCAGCACTGCTCCGGCTAGGCCACCCTGGGCTGCCACAGGCTGCAGGCAGGGTCAGCGCTCCAGTTGTCATGCCAGCTGAGGTGAAGGCCTGCTCTCCCGAGTGCCACACTGCTAGTGAGGACCAGCTCACCTGCTCTCATGACCCAGGCCAGGGCCAGCTCCCCTGACTGCTGCAGGGGCAGGTGGTGAGGGGCAAAGTGGGAGTCCACTGCATTCTACTTTTTATTTATTTATTTATTTTCCTGAGACAGTGTTTCTCTGGGTAGCCATGTCTGTCCTGGACTCCATTTGTGGACCAGGCTGGCCTCGAACTCTCAGAGCTCCACTTATCTCTGCCTCCCCCGAGTGCTGTGATTACAGGCGCGCACCACCATGCCCGGCTCCACTTTATTTTTTGAGGTAGCGCTCCCTCTCTGCAGGGACCCTCTGGCCCCTGGGTTACAGACTTGTGGTCTGAATGAAACAAAGAAACAAAAAGGAAGCACAGGACTGCACCTACGAGTGTTGGAGGAGAAAGGTTCTTGTAGAGAAAAGGGAGAGCATAATCAAAGGCAGAGACATCGGGGAGAGTCCCGGGTGAACACAGCCCGACTGAGCCAGGCTAGGTGAGGAGAGGAGAGAGGGAAAAGGGGAGAGCCAGCTCAGGAGGCCAGGAGGGTAAAGGGTTGATCAAAAGGGCCCAGGGTGGGGGTTGGGACAGGGCAGCCCAGCCCCTGGGCTTGAGGAGTTTAGGCATTGAGGGATACAGGGAGAACCTGCAGACCAGGTTGTCAGTATAACCTTCTTATGGAATGTACACAATTTACCCTTGTTCATTCAAATGCTGATTTCTCTACCCCAGTATCTGATTTCAATCCAGACATTGCATTGTGATGTTTATTCTAAGCATCATCTGTCTCAAGTTTATATAAACATGCCAGTGAACATGCCACCATTTGTTCTCTGTATTGTCAATAAAACCTCCAGCCAGTGCTGAGCAATGGAGAGAATAGGGTGGGACATCCTGGTCCGGAGGGGAGGAGAAGGAAGGGAGTGGGAGGAGTCGGGAGAGGAGTCGGCAAGAGAGGACTTGGAACCACCTGGAGAGATGAACTGGCCCTAAGATATGACTAAAAGCAAGTATAATGTGGGAAATCTGAATGGGAGGAAACTATGCAGGCTTGGAGGTTTAAGATGGAGGAACTATGGCCCAGCAATGTGCTCTAGGTTAATTAAATAAATCCTAGTCTCTGTGTGGTGATTGGCCATACAGCTGGTTTAGGAATAACCATTGCCTAACTAAAGATAATTCAATAATAAATATTAATAGCCCACAATACCAGGTCCTCTTTGATGTGTTAAATAGGCACTTCAGCCATTAGTCCTGGGCTTCAGACCTAACATGAATGATCACACCACATTTTTTTTTTAAACATGGTTGCTGGGTCGTCTGCACCCAGAGCATCATGTTTGTGTAGAAAGCATTTTAACAACTGAACCATCACCCTGAACCCACATATTATATTTTTAAGGCAAAACTATGTGACAGAGGAGGAAATAGGTTCAAAGTTTGGAATGTTACATATTTTTGAGCATGAAGCAGCTTTAAACACACACACACACACATATGTCTGTATATTAATCAAACATATGGGGCTGGAGAGATGGTTCAGTGGTTAAGAGACTGGCTATTCTTCCAGAGGATCCAGGTTCAATTCCCAGCACCTACATGGCAGCTTACAGCTGTCTGTAACTCTTGTTCCAGGGGATCTGACTCCCTCACACATACAACAGTGTACATAAAATAAAAATAAATTATTAAAAATCAAACATAACAGGGAACATTATTAAGAATGTAATAAAAACTTTTAATGATCACTTGCAAATCTCAAAACTTTCACAAATTATTTTCAGCAGTTTTTGTTTTGTTTTGTTTTTTTGAAGAGAACTGAATATAGCAGGCTTTTAAGCAAACCAGTATGGGACATTTTGGTGACTAACTCCCCGGGTCCTCTCTTATATTAGGATGTACATAGAGAAGGCCCCAAAGACTCACTTTCCTGGCACAGCAAAATCTTTAAAAGAATTTTCTACGATACGGTTATTTAAAAAAAAAAAAAAAATATATATATATATATATATACCTTAGGGTCAGATCATATTCTTTGTGCACAATGATTCATGAGAAATGAAAAAATAAACCACACTGGAATTTTAAGAGAAGTTGGTTAAGGAAGACTGATCTTTAGCCAGTGAGTCATTGTGTACTCACAGAACTTTGATCAATGCTTGCAGGGACTATTTTGTGCTGAGAACAAAGACACCAAAGAGATAGGCAGGCTCGAGGAAAAATAAGGGAGGCTCTGTGGAGAAGTGGAATCAGAAAACGTCTCCCCACCCTAATCAGCAAAGCCAGGTGGAGGACACAAACTCAGAACTACACACATGTGAAAACGTAGTGCTCTTTGCGAAGAGATATGTCTTTCCTTTAAATCGTAACCACTGACTTCTAGTTTCAAGCCTTCCCGATAGAAGAGTCGGGTGTGATTCAGTGGTGGCAGGCAGCCTGTCATTACCATTCCCCCACCCCACCCCCAGCTACACTGGGTACCCAACACCAGTCTCCCCCCAACCCCCTGACGTGGAGCATTGCATGGTGCAATTTAATTCCAATCAAATGTCTTTTCCTAGGGTATTTGGAAGGGCGCACAAGCCCTCCCCCTTGGAGATGGGGATTGCATTTACTCAGTTTTTTTTTTTTTTTTTTCTTTTTCATTCTAGGCCTTGGAAGCTAACTGGGTTCCTCCAGAAATTGCCCCTGCAGAGTCAGGGGCGACAATAGGTCTTCTGTGGGACTCACTGGGAGAGTTCAGCTCCAGCAAAGGCAGCTTTCAGGGCAAGCTGGAGCTGGGGTTGGCTGCCAAGACTTCAATGAATTACTTTGGATATCTCTTGGGTGTTCAGAAATTTGAAAAAAAAAAAAAAAAATCTATGTAAAGAGCACATGGCAGCTCGACAGTAAAAATGTGCCTCACACACTCAGATGTCTGTTACACATTTCTTTTTAAACAGCTAAGTGCTGTTTATGGAACACACAAAGGATTTTTATGAAGCCAACATATACTTCTGAATGAAAATATCTCCCTGTAATTGATATGTATTCTTTGCCATCAATTTCTCTAGGAAATAAAATGTTATGATTGATGGCTTTGGAAAAGACAAGTTTAGTGTTAAGTTTGTTTTTTTTTTTTCCCTTGAAGCTAGTTAATGGAAGTTTCCTGTTCGTGAGGAAAGATAGTTTAAAAAAAGAGCTTAAATTTTCCATTATGCTTCTTTCTGTTTTTTGACTACAGGATATTTTTAGCCAGTTTTGGAGAATGACTTTCATCCAGCATAAGGTTAATAAGAATGCAACTTTTTTTTTAGTGGTTTGCAGTAGGGAGATGCAATACAGTTTCAAACCCTTGTGTCTACTAATAACTCGATGTTTTGATTCACACCACCCATGCCACTATTTAAAATCTGCAAGAGAAAACAGTGCAACTGAAGATGATAATCTATCATAAGAAAAAAAAGGAGACCTTTATAAGCCTTCTGAAACAACAAATATTTGGTTACAAATTTTGTTTTAAGAATGCCTTTATTTTGAAATAATCATAAGGTTCTAGAAATTTTTTTTACTCTGAAAAATGAGATTAACTGATGGTCTAACGTCCTCTTTTTGGAACAGCTTGTCTGTCTTTTTTGATGTTCGCAGCCTTTCTACTGCTTCAGTTATTATGTGGCATGTCTTCATTTGGGTTTGTGTGATGTTTCCTAATGCTTAGATTATTTCTTTTTTGAGTCGATGCTAGCCTGTAATGACCGTCTGTTCCACACTGATAGCATTAACTTGACGATATTCCAGACTTAATTAAGTATGTTGGACGGGAGCCATCCTTTTCCTCATCAAACTTTCAATTAATCTGGTTGGTGTGTCCATATACTTTCGGCTGTTGCTTTCTTGTTTTAACAAGCCGTAGCCACTTACTATTGTCCTTAGAGCATTTACTCAACAGATTCATTCCCAGGTAGGCAGCCCACCTTCCAGGTTAGCTGCCCCATCTTCTCCAAGTGCCTTGAACCCTGACCTCCTGGCCTGGACTCCTCCCTCTCTTACCCTCCATACCCTCTTCAGACAGCCTCTGACATGGCATCTTATAGCTTGCCCTGGATTCCCTCTGAACTGTTTTAACTCTGACACCCAGATGTTGACCAACACATGCTCTCAATTCTACCTGCACAATTTTCTTTGCCTGACATGATAGTTTTATGGGGGGACTCATTCAGAAAGAGAAGGGGAAGGAATAAAGGGTGAAAAGAGAAAGAGAAGGATGAATATTTATGTAAGTCACAAGTAAGTAAATTAAGTTTCTGTTGGAAAATGATACATTTTTCATAATAATAACCACATCAGCCACTTAAAAGGGGAATAATAGAATATAATACCTTTCTTTTCTATTGAAGAGATTTTTTTTTATACATTATATTCTAATTATATAACAGATCCTCCTCACTCAAATCTACACCCTCTTTTCTTCTCCCTCATTGGAAAACAAGCAGTCATCTAAAACATAAAAAATAAATAAATAAGATAAAAACCAAACAAGAATAGGACAAAACAAATGGGGGAAGAGGGAAAGCTAAAGAAAAAGCACAAAAAACACATGTATGCAGAGATACAAAACAGACATACATACATACATACAGACACACACACACACACACACACACACACACACACGACTCCATAAAAACACAAAACAAGAAATTATGTTATATAAGCAAAAGACCTGTGAAGTTGAAAAAAAAAAAGTGTAGAACTTTTGGGAGGTATTTTTCGAAGAGAATCACCACCTTCTTTTTAACCTGTATCTTCCTTTTTTTTTTTTTTATTTCTAGAATGCATGCAATGATGGCTGGATTGCCACAATCACCTTGGACCATGACAACAAGTGATTTAGTTCAGATCTGATGGAACAAAAAGCTACAATGAGCTTAGGTCCCTGGTGACTGCAGGAACCTGCACTCTGAGCTTTGGACTACCCACCCCCCAATGGGTGACAGAATAAAACCCGGGTGTTTAATTTATGGTTAGTTTTGGTTTTTATTAACTTCTTGGGAACACAGCTCCAAGTCCCATTCTTACATCAGCCACTGGCAAGAGGAACTGATACCTCCCGACCGGTGCCAGTGGGTTAAGGGGAAATCACAGTGACTACTATAGTAAACATTATCTATTAAACATCTTTTTTTTTAATTTTTGATAAAAGTCAATTGCAGCTGGGCATGGTGGTACAGGCCTGTAAGCTCAGCACGTAGGAGGCAGAAGCAGGCAGATCTTTATGAGCTCAAGACCAGTCTGAGACAGCCAGGCTACACACACACACACACACACACACACACACACACACAAACAAAACAAGACCCTGTTTTGTAAAACAAACAAATCAACAAAAAACATAAACTGCATTCTTAATATCTATATAAGAAGCTACCTTATTGTAAAGGACTACTACATCTTTGGTATGGACCTTAATTAATTCCCAATTAATAATTATTAATAATTTTCTCATGTACTATTTAGAATCTAATGTTTTAAAATGACTTCTATGAATTTCAACAAGAAAGTTCTGGACCATCCTTTCAAAGGTACAACTCTCCGAATGCAAATTTTGTTTTGTAGCTTATTCAAGATTATTTAATTCAATACATATGATTTTATTAGTAAAAATGTTCTTTAAGACCTACCAGGGCCTACACCCTTAAAGAAAACTGACTCTCTCTTCCCCAGAAGCCATCAACTGTCAGGAGCTCATGCTCCTCTCCCACTTCTATGCTGAGAATGTTGCGTGGGTGACCTCGTAGAGGTCTTGTGCAACTGACCACAGCTACTGTGAGTTCACGAGTACAACAGTCATGTCCTGTCCAGAAGACACTGTTTCGGTCCAGTCCTCCTGACCTCTGGCTTGTACAATCTTTCCACCTCCTCTTCCTCAATGGTCCTCAAGCCTTGGGGAGAAAGGGTGTGATGTCTTATCTATAGCCATGCATGCCACACACCGTTATTCTCTATCCTTTGCGAGTTGTGAGTTTCTGTGTTGCAGAAAATAAATGGGCTATTAATTTTATCACTAAGAGTCTATAATCATTATGGTGGTTATTATTAACCCACTGTCATAATCAGGAAAAGACACAGACACCCGTTGTGTTTAAACAATACTTGTTTCAATATGATGGGTGTTCCCTCCCTCCCCTGTCTGCCTTATTATGTCTCAGCCCCACATCCCATGCAGTTTGCTTTAACCATTCCTATCTGGGCTACTTCCCATCCAGTATTCCCATAAATTCTTGCACAAGCTTTCCATCTTTTCACGTGGCTCCTCAGAGCTCCTCCTCCTGGCCCTTGTGGTACTTTACATTCCCCTTGGTGACTCCAATTCCTTCTTCCTCCGTTATCTGTCCCCTCCTTCCTGTGATCCTTCTGACCTCAAAGCCCGAGAACGTTAGCTCTGCTTTACGCTTCTGCCCTGCCCAGGTCTGTAGGCCTTTTATTTAGCTAATCAGGATAATTTTGGAGGCAAGGTTACACAGCAACATTTAGGGTCTGTGATAGTCTGCTCAGAAGAGACAGCAAGCAGACCTCGGGAACAAAATAATTAACAATCAAATACAAAACACCAGAACATGCTGTTACATTTCTGCATTAATCATTATCTATCTGATGTACAAAGAAACTTCTCTGATGAGGTCAGAGGGTATGGGTACAGAGACCTCCTGACTTTAGAAAGCAGTTTGCTACGATGTCCATTTAGTAAAATAACAGTAGGTTCATTCCTAGGGCCCATGAGTTTCTCAACTATGGATTCTTGGTTAGACTTAATGTAGCAGACATGCGTTTCCTGTTATAGAGCCAGAAAGCTACTGGCTCCCCCTCCCCCCATAACATTGGGGCCACAATTGCACCCATGACCAGTGCCTGAAGTATAGAATTTTTGCGCTGCCAATTCTATGTTACTCTCTGCTTTTAAAGCCATCATGATTTATCTTGAGCTTCTTAAGGGGCATCCAGGCACGGCAGTGTGGGCAGCTTTGTGGTGCTTGGCTGCACCTTTCTGCTTTCTTGGTCATTATTTCTCAGCCTCTTTACTTTTCTTAAACTTACAGGTATTCTCAGGAATTGTTTTTATGCGAGCAAGAGAATCGTAATTTAAGAATTCTTTCTTGGTCAGTATAATAGAGTGGAATATTTAAATCGAATGTAACTGTTAAATAAGCTACCTTCCACATGTAACTGACCCATCTTACTTGACCTAAAATGGAAACTGCAAACCTAAAGACAGTAAGTTTTAAAACTAGGCAAATGAGGGCGTATGTGGCTAAGAAAGCTAACGGGCCCCACTTGTTATACAATCCTACGGCCCCTCTCACTTGAGTGCCCCCCCCCCCCCCGCCTTCCCAGCCAACATTAGGGTTAGATTTCTCTTAAAGCTCCGTGCAAATTTTATGCAAATTCAGTAGTGAGTTCTAGAATCTCACCCCAAATCCACTGCCGCCTCTGAGAGACACTCTTGAGAGGAGACTTCTACACTCACCAAGTAGCTCTCAAACCCCAGCAACGCTCAGGTTTCCAAGGCTCAGGGAAGAACATTTCTAAGCCTTGTCCACTTCCAAGCCAGTCCTGGACTGGACTGTAAGGCAGTTGCTCGGTTAACTCTGGTACCCATAGTTGTGAAAGCCCAACTCTGAGGCTCGAGTGAAAAGGGCGTTCTTTAGCTTATTAAGACAAGCATTCATTCTTCCAGGGTGCCCTGTTCAGCGGGGCGGCGGAGCTATCTCAAGACTCAAAGTTGAATTTTAATATCTCAAAAAAAGGGTAGACGTTTTCAGGTGCAATGAAGCCACTCTAGGGTCAGGAAGGTCACTGTGGGCTTGCAGTGTGAGGAGGAGGCTGTGTGGAGCCAGAACTGGGAGGACCTTCAGATGGTTCTAGGCTTGTGATTCTCAACCTGCGGGTCGCGAACCCTTCGGGAGGAGTTTGAAAGACCCTTTCACAGGGGTCACCTAAGACCAGCGGAAAGCACATATTTACATTATGAGTCATAACAATAGCAAATTTACAGTCACGAAGTAGCAATAATATTATGGATGGGGAAGTCACCACATGAAGAACTGTATTAAAGGGACACAGCATTACCAAGGTTAAGACCCACTGTTCTAGGCAGGAGGCTGGGAACAGGCAGAAGGAACAGTCAGGAGTTCAAGATCTAGGTAGAGAGGGATCCAGGGTTGGGGAAAGGTTAGGCAGTGTTTTCTAGCGCAGTAAGTTGTTGGTCTTCTGCCTTGAGACACTGGGCTAGCGAGGTATTTGTTTCTGAGGCCAGGTCTCACTCTCTCTAGCCCAGGCTGGCCATGACGAGCGAGCTAATCTCCTGCCTCAGCCCTCAGCCTCCCAAGCGCGAGGATTACGTGCAGGCTAAGGCTATTTCAGTTTCAGCAACTGCCATAACCCGCTGTTGCTGTGCAGGATGGATGGCATCCCACAGTGCCAAGCTTACTTGAGCCCAGTCAGCCGGGAGTGCTCGCTTATGAAAACACTGGGGTGGCTTGTGGAGGAATAGTTGGGGGTTGGGAAGGAATCCCGGGAAGTTTGACAGTGTCTACAGGCAAACAGCAACCCGGCAGAGACAAGGCAAGTCCCTCTACCTCCCCCCACCCCCCGACATCCAGACTGTGGTAAGTTAACTTTCCTCAGTGTCTCTTAGCACCAGGTAGTTCACACGCTCTCTGCTGCCGATTACCTAAGCACTACAGCTAAGCAAGCCACCACAGCCGAGCTCGGTAACCTTGAGTCCCCTCAGGTGACCCAGCCCTAACCAAGTAGCCCCTTGGTGGAAGGACCTGGGGCTAAAGAAGGAAGCCTGGGGTCCTCACCGAGGCCTGGACTGGAAGCCACCGGCCAAGCCACCCCTCGGGGCCCTGGGGCTGCTCCCCGCCAGCAGCAGGGCGAGGCCGGGTCCCCGCGCTGCCGGGTGCAGGCTGCGGCCTGGAAGGGGCGGGGCTCAGGATCCTCGGCGGGGGGTGGGGGGCTGGACCGTCCAGAACCGAAAGCGGCAGCGGGGAGGCGGGGAGGAAGGAGAGGCGGCCGCGGGGCTGGGAGGTGTGAGCCAGGCCCGGAATGTCCACCCCGCCGCTGCTCGCGGGCCATGGCTCTGCAGCTGCTGGCCCGCTTCGACTTGCGGGAGGACGTGCTCCCGAGCCTGCCGGCCCAGCCGGAGACAGCGGCCGGAGGAGGCGGCGCAGGTGCCGAGGGGGCGGACGGGGGGCCGGGCTCCGGGCATCCCGCCGCAGCTCTGGGTCCCGGGTGGAGAGGGAGCCGTCCCCACGCGCACATCCCCGGGGCTGCCCACCTGGCCGAGACTAGTGGTACCCGACGCGTTGCCACCGGGATGGGGAGGCGGGAAGCGGGAGGCGGCGGGACGGTTCGCCCTCTCCTGCCTCCAGGGCTCAGCAGCCTAGGACCAGGAACACCTCCAAGTGTTAAGTTAACCCGAACGGAGATGAATTGTGATGGTCAAGAAAACAATCACATAGTTTGTCCCAGCGAGGATGCTGAGTGTTCTAGGCATCAGTCAGCTTTTAAGGAGGGGAATTCAGTGGATTAAGCCAACCCCCCCATCCCAAAAAAGATGTTTAAAAAGGATATAGACTCTGTTCCCCAGATTCTATGGTTTCTGTATTGAGAACGGTGATGATGTCTTAGGAGACCTGTCACTTCAGGGGTGATGTAAAGAGGGAAGGTGAATGCAGTGAACTGGGGTTCTGTAGGCTCTAAAAGCACAGCAGCTAGCTCAAGAGCCACCAAGCATCTTCACCCCAACCCCGCCCTACCCTGCTCGGCCCCACCCTTGAGCGACAAGCAGCAGGGAGGCAAGAATGCTCAGCTTACGCCCTAGCTTCCCAGGTCAATTGGAGCTCATTTCTGAGGCTATAATGGTGAGGGAGTGGAAAATGACTTCTGTGCGTTCCCAGAATTGATATACTTAAAAGAAGAGAGTCTGTTTTTCTTTTCTTTTCTTTTCTTTTCTTTTTTTTTTTTTTAAGGCCGTAAATAAGGAATCATCTTCAGGGCTTAAACTGACTCCAGGATAATAGCACCTCTGGGTCTCACCTTGTACATAGGAGCTGTGTGTGCCCATGTGCTTGCCTGTCTCCGAGATCTTTGGTTTGCCTTAAACCCTGTAGACTGCGCTTGGATGAGGGGCTGGGGGAGGGGTGGAGCGCATCACAATTTCGTTCCTCTGAACCCTTCCAGAAGTTGTGTCTACACCACTGCTGCGCTTTAGCACAGGGGCATTCGTAGATGCCCTTGCCTCTGCATAGTGACCGTTAATCACAAGCAAACAACTTTGTAACTTTATAAGAGCGTGTGTAGCTTCTGCCTCTCTTGCTTTCTTAAAGTTTCAGAAGGCTTAACTTTCTGAAGGGTTACAGGCTACTAACTCCAAGTTCATTTCCCAGCTCCCCCTTTGTTTTGCTAAACGGCAGGTGACTGGTGAGATATAAAAATGCTAGTCTCGTGTATGCGGGCTGTAGTTGAGAAGCTGTGTGTGACCCAGTTGGATTTTGGCTTCCTTGCATCTTTCATTCACCTGTGAAGAATTATAAACCCGTGTATTGGTGTTTCAGTAACAGTGGGTACCTCTCAGAAGGCCAACTCACTTACTAGAAGTATTTGCTTTTTTTTGGCACTATATTTTGCTGTGTTTCAGAGCACCGTGGTAAGATATAAGTTCAGTGGGTGGTAGCTTAAAACAAACAAAACCAGGGGCTGGGGACAAATTCCAGAGCTGGTAAGCCAGAGAGACCTGGAACCTGGGGCTGGCTGGCCAGCCAGTCTAGCTGAATTCCTGAAATCTGCATTCAGTGATTGAGCAGGATACCTGACACCAACTTCCGGACTACACAGGCACCTGCTCCTGTGTGTGACCACGAGTGTGCCTGCATGGGGCAGCGCGCATGTGGAGAACAACTTTCCATCTCCTCAGGCCTGGACATCACACTCAGCTTGTCAGGCGCTTTTGCCTACTGAGCATCTCACTGGCCCTGATAGTATTTTCACATTGAAAACGTTTTAGTGACACTAAGTACTTCTTGTGAAACATGACTTTCTTGTCAAAATAGCCCATGAGCGGAGCTATACTAGCCAGGGAACTTCAGTGGTTGGAGAACAGAAAGGTAGTCAACAAGGGCTGGAGGGGAGGAGGCCAGATTTGATTATTGTGCCTACTCTTGGTTCCATATTGAACTTTGGGAATATGGTCTCCCCTGAAACAAAATGAGAACATATTCACAAAAGTCAAAACATAGTGGTTTAAAAAATGTACCTACTATCCTGATATTGAACAATGTCAGGACCTTTGAAGGCTGTGTACATGCAGCCTTGGGATTCTTCACCTTAACCCCTCAGAGGTAACTATCTAAATATTTATATTTTAATATTCTTTTTTATTTCATGAATAGCTTTATACCCGTCTTTATCTGAATTTTAAGTAAATGAGAGTATACTATGCTCTCTTTTTCCTTTAACATCCTCTCAGTATTGTAAGATTTATTCAGGTTCACTGGCTACCCTGGAGCCATTACTTTTCACATGTACACTGTTTTATAGTGTGGACAGTCCTTTCAAGGAGGAGCCTTCCCTCAGTGTTATGAGCGTGGTCAGCTCCTTCAGGGAGTGTCCCTCAGCGTAGTTTCCTTCAAGTGCCTGCATCCAGTGAGACATCGCAGCAGGGTATAAAAGGCCTGACTGTTTTGACTTGACATGGGACTACTCCAGCAACCAGGCTGAGTTCTGGAGCTCCAACCCCGTCCCCTTGCCCAGGCTTCAGGGTCATCTGAAAGTATTGGGCCTGCTGGGAAGCTTGGCCTCTCCTACTGGGACCTTCTTCCTTCTCCTGTGTTTTACAGGTGGAATCCCATAGGGCTCAGCATTTCTTGAGAAACTGCTTTTCACAAGGAACCCAGATTTACTTTCTCTGGGGAGACAGGGGGTCCCTGGGCTTGTCATTTCAGCCAGCGTCTTTACTAAATGTCTTGTGTTGCTTTGGCAGCACTTTAAAGAAAGTGTAAGATGAAACGTTGTCAGGAATCATTTGTGTGATTCTAGAAACAACGTGAGATTTCTTTCCTGCGCTTTTCCCTGCTTTGAATAGTCTTGGATTTGTGACACACCAGATCGATTTTAAATCTCATACTCTTTGCATGGGGAGTGATATAGCTTTCCGAGCAACTATTTATTTCCTCTTACTTCCTGCAGGCTGGCCCTGGGATGGGAGGGCGGACTTAGTCATGTTTTCTGTTTCATCATTCTCTTGCCACTGTCCTTCCTATTTATTCTCCTTCCCCTGTGTCCCCAGTCTTCTTTCCTAACTCTTGGTTCTCTTTTTAGCAATTCCCAACCAATAACCCCTTGCTTGCTCCTTCTCATTTCATTCAGAGTGTGAAACGTGTTACATCACAGGAGTCCTGATTTAGGGATTACAAACCTGGTTGCCAGAGCCAGGGGGCCTAGGTTGAGTGTGTACAGACTAAGAACAATCCACTTTTTGATCTGAGGGTTGGGCTTGGGCTTACATTGTTTTTTTTTTTTTTTTTTTTTTTTTTTTTTTTTTTTTTTAAGACTGTATGACTCCCCTCTCCAAATACTGTCCTCAGGAAGGCACAACTGTTTCAGTTTTTGCCTCACAGCAGTTCAGACTAAAGTTTATTCATTTGGCAAACGTCTTCATGTAATGTGAAAGCACTCTCCTTTAGCAGAGAATGGATTGAAACGAACAAGATGGTCTGGGAAGCTACCTTCTGTTTCACCTTATCTCAGACACCACAGTACCTCATGTGTTTCAAACTCTCTTTAGCAGGTTTACTTATGCAAGTAACTTCCTTATTCAAATGTGATATTGTGATCCCAGAGTATACTGAACTGTGAAATTAAGCCACATTTCCTCATTTGAAATTGCTAAACTTCCTCCTCTGGACTTACCAGAGATACAGTACTGGGGGAAGAGTCAGAATGAATAAATAAGCAAAGACGTTATGTGTCCAAGCATGAGCTAATCCAGAGGGTAAGGGGCAAAGAGGTTGAGTATGCATGAGACATCAGTCTAAATTTCCAGGATTTCCAAATGCATCCATTTCACACACCCTTGAAATGAAAGCCACAAGTCTAACCAGGCTAGCACTAGCTAATGTACCCACGAAGACATTTTTATTTCTTTCAACTCTGTGTGCTTGGACCACATTTTGGTCCAAGTTCTAGCTTTAGTAGATAATAGATGTTGTACAATGGGAATGTCTGGGGAACTTGACACTAGAGTGGTTTCCACACTCGTCTCTTAAAAATCAGAATATCTTGAGTTGGTGAGATGGCCCAGTAGGAAAAAGCACTTGCCTCCAACCCTGATGCTCTGAGTCCCACATGGTGCAAAGAGAGAACCAGTTCCTACAAGATAGCCTGTGACTTCCACGTGTGTCTTGCTGTCATCCTCACTCCCTCCCCCATCACTCTCACACACTAAATAAATAATAAAGTGTAATATGTATTTTTAAAATGAGAATATCGTGGCTCTAGTGTGGAGCATCAGTATTCCTTAAAAGGCTCCTCTCCCATTTCTAGTGCAGACAGCTGAGTGTCCTGGTCTCTAATATGTATAATGTATTAATGCATGCATGCATGTGTGTATGTATGTATGTATGTATGTAGACACATACACATGATAATTGTAGCCTGTATTTGGTGGAGAATTTTTAGTGTTTTAAGAATAGATGTTTTGCCAAGAATTTTTTTTTCAGGACCTCTTGTAAAGGAATTTCTTATCTTAGCTGAAACCTTTTAAGTATACTTTTGTGGAGGTCTGTCCTTCACAGCGTCCTTATACTCCTTGAACGAAAAAAAAATTCTCAAAATATTGACACATTGCATTCTAGAAGCATTGCGCCATTGCAGGATGGGGACAGATTCTCTGAACGGCTCTTCAGCTGTGGTAGAGTCTCCTGAAAGGGTGACTATCATCTTCCCATCACGCCTGATACAGGGCACCGGCTCTCTGTTCTCGCTGTCATTTGAGATGAGTCTGCGCCATGCGCTCACTGTGTGGTACTGGCCCCGGGGTCCTTCCCGCCACTGCCCTCAATTGTCCTTTAAGTACAACGGGCGCGTAATGATGTGCTGGAGGTGGACATGAGAACACCTTGTGAAGTGCTGTTAGCTGACTGAATCTTGTTCCGCCGTAAGGTCAGGGGATTAGTCATGTATCTTAAAGCCAGAGTGAAGTGATTCTGACAGCTTGATTGGAATATGTACCTGCATATCGAAACCACTTCTGCATCCTTACCACAGAACCCTTCCACGGGGGGTGTGTGTGTGTGTGTGTGTGTGTCACGTGACAGGCAGGAAGCGTGACTTCGAGACCTTGACCAAGCCTCGGTGAAACCTGTGCTTCCTCTGAAGGGTCCCATACCAGCCGCAGCTCTGGGGTCCAGTTCCCCTGCTAACCTTGCTTTTATTCTGCTTTTATTGCTTTTATTCTCTTTTGAATTACAAACACGAACTGAGAAAGGATTAGGAAAAGAGCAGGAGAATGTTCACGCCATTGCGTAAGCACCGAGGGAGGATTTAAAGAGAAGAGAGAACAAAGTTTTCGACGAATAAAGTCTAATTCCTGTGGGAAAACTCAGGTGTGCCTCACCCTGGAACAGGTTCAGTTAGTTACAGGGCTTCACTTGGAAGGCCTCCCAGAAGGCCCTCTCTGAGCTGAGGCACTGTAGCCCCTGTGGGGACTCGCCATCAGGCCTCGATGTCCCGGGTGACCATTCTCACACCCAGCTGCATGTGGTCATCCCTTCCTGTGGAGGTGGGCTCCTAATGGAGACCTCCCTGAAGCCCCCTGCCCCTCCTAACTCTATTTTCCTCCTCTCTTTCTCCAGTTGGGCCTTACTACACAGAAGCCTTCATGGGGGATGAGGGTGGGGTTGTTCTTGGTGGTAAGAGAAAAATCATTTTCTGAACATTAACATCTGTGCTAACTCACAGCATCATTTACCAAAGGCAGTGCCCTGTGGAAAAAGGGCACAGGGACATCTGTACTTTTCTCTGGTTTAGCCTGTTGCTTCTGACGTCATAGGTTTGCCTGTGTCCTGGTATGTACAGGAGTGGAGTGTATGTGTGCACACGCATGTGGGTAAGGGCTAGCAGATGATGCTGGGTGTCCTCCGTGTGTCCGTCTTCTTTTGTTGAATCACCGTCTCTCACTGAACTGGCACTCGCTGACTGGCTGCGCTGGCTGGCCAGCAAGCTAGAGGCTTCATCTGAATGCACTCCTCCAGCATGAGGGTTACGGATGTCTGTTGCCATGTCTGACTTTTTACGTAGGAGCTGGTGATCCTAGTGCAAATCTGTATGCTTGTGTGGCTGGCTTTGCCAACTGAACCATCTCCTCAGTGCTCTGCTTTCAAAAGTCTTATTTTAATTTACTAGTCCAATACCTGGAATTCAGCTGAATGCCTGCCAGGGGTAAATCTAGCAGGAAACTGCAATAACTCTTGGATGGTATGCTCTGAATGATGTAGCCTCAGAATGCATAATGAGAAGCTAGTATGCAGTTAAAATTATCGATATAGAACATTCTACATTGTATGCCTTCTATATGCATACATTTATGAGGTCAAGAGTGCATAGCTCGCTCTCTCTCTCTCTCTCTCTCTGACTTTTTCTCCCGGGGTGTTCCATCCATCCCTCCTTTCTCTTCTCCTACCATTTCCCACTGTCTCTAATAAGCATCTTTGTATCAGGAAAAGAAAAGAGTGTGTAGCTCAGTGACTATCTCTGCAAGCTTACCGCTGTCCTCAGGGTGGTCCACCTTCCCAGAACCTTAGAAGTCCTCTTTGGACATCCTCTCCTACTCGACCTATCCTGTTCCTTAAAGGTCATGAGTGTTTGGACCTCTAATGGGACAGATTTTAAAAGTTTGCCTGCTTGTAAACTCTCTCTAGCAGAATCATTAGCATGTAGCTTTGAGCTTGATTTCTTTCACGAATACTGTATTTGTTAGATATGTTAGAACCGTTTTTTTTGAGCATTAACTTGCCATTATATATTCCAGATGTTTTAGAAACAACTTCTGAGAGCTTACGTGTACTAAACATCGAAAGAAATGGGAACATTATTTATACCTATAAGGTAAGTCCATGCATGTTGTCTCCTTATTGCAGTAACTATATACAACATATAGCTTACTTATAGTTTTATTACGTATAGCTTTTTATAGTTTTAATAGTTTACATAAGTTTTTTTTTGAGATTATGCAGCCATGGCTAGCCTAGAATTCACCATGGAGACTAGCCTGGTCTCAAACTCACAGAAATCTGTCTGCCTCTACCTACCTTCAACCTTTTTTTAAAAAATTTCTCTGTGTAGCTTTGACGGTCCTGGATTCATTTTGTAGAGCAGGCTGGCCTCAAACTCACAAAGATCCACCTGCCTCTACCCCCTGAGTGCTGAAATTACAGGTGTGTGCCACCGTGGCTGGCTGGATAATTTCATTTTCTAGAGGAATGAAAAAAAAAAGGCAATATATTTAAACCTAACTAGTATGTCAACTTTTTGTCCTTGAGAAAGTGCTTAGTATGGTTACTTTGTGTTCAGATGTAAATATAACCACAGTTAACACTGGGTATTTAGCAGTGTTTTCGGATATTGGATGTCCTAAGGAAAAGTTAATTTTGCCGATGGCTCCGATAATAGGGACACGTCAAGGAGCAGTTCCAGCACTTAGTTCTATACATTTGTGGCATTATACTTCGTTTCCCTATTGATCAAAAAAAATTCTTAAGTTGTATTTAGGGATGATGCAGTTTAAAGATTCAATTTTACTTATAGAAAATGCCATGTTTATCCTCTCGAGGACACAATGGGAGGCTCATGCCCATGCCTTCTAGCCAGTCCTCAGATCTCCCAGGCTGCTCAGTGATGACCTGTCTCCCTCTCCAGGCTTCCGTGACCGGCTGAACTAGGTCTGCCCCTTCTAGAGGCATACAGCAGGCGTCCATTGAGTGCCTGTTTCTCAAGTGGCTAGAGTTACTGCGGGATTAATTTCCTAAACAATGATACTAATAAACGTCTGGTTAATTTTTAGGATAATAAGGGAAATGCTGTCTTTGGATTATATGACTGCCAAGCCAGGCAGAATGAGGTAATTATAGATTTCTCAGTTGACTGTTTTTTCTCCCCTGCCTCCTCTGTTTTCTAAATATAAGCCTCAATTTAGTTTTCTAAAATTTATATCTTTATATTTCTCCCCTTCCCTTTCTATTTCTTTAGTTTTTTTATCCTTGTTGCCTTAAAAAAAAAAAAAGTACGATTCTTGAATCAAAATGACCCATGCAGTCTTAGTTCTTTGAAAGTTAACTAAAGTTGGCTCAGACTAATTTTTACAATATTATGGGGAAAAAATAAAAGTAGGAAGTCCACTGCCTCCCCCAAGAATTGTGTGTGCTCCTAGGTCATGTTAATAATGACCCTTGGTCCTGATTCCGGCTAACTTTCATGTGATTGTTCTTGTTCCTTTTCGATAACAATCCATGTTTGGAGTTATGCCTGCTTTCCCTCGCCTTCTCCAAAGCCACTCCCTTTAGTTTCTGGTCAGGGTGGACAAGTTGCATCTAATTGGGATGTGAAATGGGAGGGCATTTTGTGGTTATGAACAAGTGGAGAACTGGATCTTAATGGCCCTGGAACTGAAATATTTTTTGTCTACTCTCAGTTTCCCACAAGTCACCTTTCCTCCTGTGGCTTCCGATGTGGTTAACTCTCTTTCTCCATCATCCACCCATTCTACCACAGCCATTCATTCATCCAGTCACCTGTTTATCCTTGGATTCAACAAACACACAAGTTACCATTCCCCCTGTGAGGATCCAGAGTCTCAGGGATGACCAAGGCCAATCCTGTTGAAACACAGTCTGGGGAAAGAGCAAATAAAGCTTTGGGTACTCGCACAGTCCTTCCCTTGCCTTCTGTATGCTCTGAGTTTTGAAAGGATGGGTTCAGAAGCAGCATTATGTGGAATTTCAGTCTGGCCGGGTTGGGGTGTGTATGTGGGAGGGGCAGCAGCTGCCTTCTGTGTGTGAGTTCATCTTCCCTGGGGCTGAAGGCAAGGAGTGGGGGACATTTTGTATTCTGTTTGTTTGTTTTTTTTTCCCCCACTGCTTCTTCGGATTTTACTTTTTACTTATTTATTTTTTGGAGACAGGGTTTCTCTGTGTAGTCCTGGCTGTCCTGGACTCACATTGTAGACCACGCTGGCCTTGAACTCACAGCGATCCTCCTGCCTCTGCCTTCCACATGCTGAGATTAAAGGCATACGCCACCACCGCTCAGCTTTCTTTGGATTTTAAAATATGGAGATTACTCAGGAAATAAATGCGTGAAGGCCTAAATTAGTGGGGCTATCACCAGCTTTGATGTAATAAATCAGCATCTCTTTCTTTAAACAAAGTTGCCACCTTAGCCTGCTTGCTGCTGCTGTGGTCCCGCTATAACCCGAGTATCTTTGATTTGGTAATTTGTAAAGAACAAATATTTAGTTCTTACAATTCCAGATGTTGGAAAGTTCAAGGTCAAGGGGTCTTACATCTGGTAAGGGCTTTCTCTCTCTGTCGTCAAATGGCATACAGTAGAAGGGTGGAAACAGGAGACTGAGAGGGGCCTAGACTCACTTTTATGATAGTACTCTCCCAGTAATGAGCCCAGTGGATGGGAAGAGCAGTAGTGTACAATGAAGGCAGCTCTCCTGTGACCTAACCGCCCTTCACCGAATCTTCCCTTCCCAGCACTGTTGTACTGGGGATTCTATCTCCAGCCTATGACCCTGGGAGACATAGTCAAACCACAGCAGTTGCTAAGTCCCCTTTCTCTTCAGAAAAATCTTACAACCCACATATATTCTCCTCCCTGGCTCTTTGGCTTTGTTGAAATGGATCTGCATGTCACTATCTGGTCTTTATGTTTTCTTTCAAGTTCTGTGTTTTTGCTTTGGAACTGTGCCATCAAGAGAAAGACAATGCTTTATTTTAGTGACAGAGCTCCAGCATGGGATAAGGCTGCATGAATCCTGACGATTCCCTGCCTTCCTAAGTGTTTCTGTTCTTAAATGGACGAAACTGCCAATTTCCATGTACCCTTAACCCAGTTCCCTCCAGTTGTCAAACCTTGTGTAACTACGGCGTGTCAGTATAAACAAGAAGGTGACACTGGGAGAATGTGGCTATTATAGTTCTGTGCCATTTCATCATACAGGCGAGATTCTATAGTCTCCACTGCAGTCAACACACACTGTTCTGCTCTCCTCCCACAGATCTGCTGGTGACCGTTTACCAGTTTTAGTGAAACTCAGGGCTTACTCTTGAAAGTCACTTACTTTCCTAAAATTTACAGTTGTCTCCAACATTTTCTCTCTCTTTTAAAAAGACATTTATCTATCTATCTATCTATCTATCTATCTATCTATCTATCTATCTAATGTATATGTATGTGACTGTATGAGCTTTTGTGTATGCAGAGGCCCATGGAAGCCAGAAGAGGGTAATGGATCCCCTGGAACTGAAGTTGTGGGTCACCATGTAGGTGCTGGGAACTGAACCTGTGTCCTCTGCAAGAGCACTATGCACTCTTAACTGCTGTGCCACCTCCAGCCACCTCTCCCCCTTTAAAAAGGAGACTTTTATTTTTGTGTTTGTTTTAGTTTGTCGTGTGGACCTTGGGATTGAACCTCTAGCCGTAGGTGCATGGTAGGCAGGTGCTGAACCACTGAGCTTTTTGGCATTTTTCAAGGTTCACGTTTGAGGACATACCTTTGTCTTTGCGGGCAAATGTAATTTAGGAAACACGAAATAAGGAAAATCCATTATGTTCTACCCATGGTTTTGCTCTTTTTATTGTGTCATCTTACTTCCTGATGTCCTGTCCGGATTCCTCCACCCCTTCCCCTTTTTAAAAATAATTTTCTTGGTCTTAAGACGTTGTTTTAGTCACAGTATTTTACAGTTGGTTTGCAGGTTACACATTCTCAATTTTCTTTACCTGCACTTTTTAAAGAATGATTTTGCTGAACCTAGAATTCAAGGCTAGAATTCAGCTTTTGGTTTGTGAAAATATATGTCTTCCTTACTTCCTCCCTTCTTCCTCCCCTCTCTTCTTCTCTCCCTCCCTTCTCTCCTTGTTCCCTCCCTTCCTTTCTCCCTTCATGGCTTCTCATGGGAAACCTGTCTTTTAAAATGCTTTTCTCCTGTAGTTAAGGTATCATTTCTCCCAGTTACTTTTGAAAAGTTAATTTTTTCCCCCTCTGTTCTTTCTTGTCTGAAAATTTACTTGAGTATGTCTCTATGGATTTGTTTGGGTTTTCATTTAGCTTCTTAAATCTTTTGCCCAATTTGAGACAATTCACTCATTATATTTTAAACACTTAAAAATATTCCATTCTTCTCTTTTTCTGGGCACTAATTACATCAGATACATTAATCAGATGTTTGAGATAGTCCAGGGTCCAGAAGGTTCGGCTCCTTTTTCTCAATCCCAGCTTATTTACTTGGTGTTGTTAAGATTAGGTATTTTTTTTCCTTCCAAGTTCATGTGTTTCTATTGTTGTTGTTTTTGTTTTTAACCATGTTGCTATCATTTGAGATTTAAGTAGCTGATTATTATAAATCTTAGGTGCAAATTTTCTATGCATTTTCCTTATACCCTTCTGTGTTAAGATTTCCATTTATTTTTCATTCAATCACATTTCAAAGTTATTGAAGTTTTTTTGTTTTTAAACCATAGCTGCTTTAAAATCTTTGCTACAGCGTCTAGTATTTGCCACCCTAGTGCTTAATGTCTGTTTTTTCTCACTCAGGCTGAAGTTTTCCTGGTTCCTGGCATGACTCAAAGTTTGAGTATCTTCCAAGAGACTCTAGATCATATTTAGTTTTCTCTTGAAAACTGATCCTGAACTTGTTGAGGAATAAATGGCGCCACCTCGCTCCTTCTGCGGGAGAGGGGGGAGAGCGGGCGCAAGGCTTCCTTTGATGACCTTCCTGTTAGCCCTAGGTGGAGATGGCGCAGCTTCCTGCTAGGCTTCCACCCACCTCAGCGGAAGGAATCAGGGTGTTGGGAAAGGTCATAGCTGGCTTCCAAGTCAACCCTTTCTAACAGTGTTTCACCAAGGAAGAGACGGGTCCCCTCGGTGCTGGGCATGCGTGAATGTCCACGGTTCCTCCACGGCTTTCTGCGTGCTGGGAGAAGGGAGATTTCTGTCAGGTGGCATGAAAGCATTGTATTCTACTTGGGCTTTTCTCATTCCGTTCTGGCTGGGGTGGACAGAGTGCCTGGAGCATCGGGATGGGGTGGGAACTCTACTCTCCCTACTCAGAAGTGGGGCGGAGTTTCCCCAGCCTTTTGGGCTAGAATAGGCTAGACATCATCTAGCAGTCAGCTAACTTGCTGGATTTCTTGTTTTTTGTTTGTTTGTTTGTTTTTGGCTCTGAGGATGGTGTGTGTGTGTTTCTGTTTATTTCTGTTATGGTCTCTTTTTTAGTTTCAAGTCTAGAATATGTTTTGCAAAAAAGTCATCACTGCTTCACGTTTCAGAACTTGGAGTCCCCGGATCGGCTGCATCCCTCACTCCCTGGAGGGCTGCAGATCAACCCCACGGCTTTGTGCCTCGGGTAGAACCATACAGCCAACCCCTGAAGGTTACACATCTATAAACTGTTAGCTGGGTCGTTTCAATACCTGATACTGGGAGCTAATTTAAATTAATTCCCACCAGTAGGTTTTTTGGGAGTAAACACAACTGCTGAGGCATTGAGAAAGTCTGCACATTGGGCTATATGTATTAGAAGGCTAACCTGCCTTAAAGTGGTTTCTGGACAAGTATGGAGACCTGAGTTCACATCCCCAGCACCCATGTGAAAACAGCATGGTGGTGTGTATCCGCCCCCCGTCCCCCAGCACTGACAGTGGGACAGGTGGGCTCCAGGATCCCTGGGCTTGATGGCTTAGCCAAAATGGTGGAGCATGATAGAGCACACACTTGACCCTGACCCCTGGCCTTCGCAGGCCAGGCATAGGTACGTGTGCCTGCATTATATATGCAGATAAAACACACACACACACACATACATACACACACACACACACACACACCTATGGCTCTCCAAAACGTTTTGCTACATGAAGAAAATCATTTGATAGGATGATACACTCCAATCTGTATCGATCTGTACACAGTATATACACTGTATATAAATGTTTATACACAGTAACTTTAGAAAATCTGGAAGGCTACTGTGTAAGTTACAAAACTGCTCCTTGAAAAGAAGTTGACATTACGTAGAGGTTGGAAGGTTTGATGTTATATTTGATAGCATTTGCATCTTCTAGGCATCAAGACTATTCACGCATTATTTCAGAGCTCAAAGTATAAAATATTAAAAATGTAGTGTATCAGTCTGATTCTTCTTATAAATAAGAGTCAGTCAGAGCCAAGAGTTAAAGAAAAACAAAACTTTGACAGGAATTTTGTACCTTCTTTTAAAGACTTTATTATTAACTGTGTGTGTGTGTGTGTGTGTGTGTGTGTTCCTGAATGCCCAAGTACGTGTTGGCTCCCCCTCGGCTGGATTTACATTCAGTTATGAGCTGCCTGATGTGGGTGCCAGGAACTGAATGTGGGTCCTCTGCAAGAGTTGCTCATACAGCTGAGCCATCTCTCTAGCCCCAAATTTAGTGCCTCCACAGTAACTCACAGTTCCCCTTTCGTAGCTGTTTCCTGTGGTGATGGAGCCATAGTGTCCTCAGTCCTTAGCCTCCATGTTGCATCTTCCATCTACACGACTGCTTTCATTTTTTTTTTTTTTTAGCGTTGTTGAAATGGAATCTTCTCACCCGCCCCCACCCCACTGTTGTTTAAGACAGGATCCCACTGTCTAGCCCAGGAGAGCCTCCAACTTGTGTGTGATCCTTCGGCCTCAGTCTCTGGGGCATTTGGGTTACTGGTGTGTGTACCATGATTGGCTTCTCTTGATATTTTGAACATTTCAAACATTCATAAGAAAGAAGAGATTAAGTAAAGGCAGAGGATTTCTTAGACACTTGTCCAAATGTGAGATGCACTTGTGACCCAGCGATGGTGTCAGAGTCAAGTGTGTACTCTGATGAAGCCTTTCTCATTTCAGTATTTATAACGCTAACATTTGCTTGCTCCTGATGACAGTGCCCACTGTACTCAGTGCTTTGTGGGTATCGTCTCTCTTGATCCTCATATAATGACCCCGTGAGATACTTTCACTTACTCTGGCCATACCACCGGAGGATTCTCCATCCTCATAATAACACAAGATACACCTACAGTCCTGGGTTAATTCTGATGGAATAAGGAAGTTGAATAATTTGTCAAAAGTCATACAACTGGAAAATAACAATCAGGGTCTGACCATAGGTCTAACTTTACTTTCAAAGTTCTCGTTCTTAACCACGCTGTTGTCTCATAGCTAAGTTTTAGTGTCAAAAGTGGCATAAAATATCAAATGCTTTCCTTGAAAAATAATCTAGAATAGCTCAGCATAGGCTGAGGGTTCTTTCAGAAATGTTTTGCTAAACGATATTTGGTATAAAGTTTAGTGAGAATTTATCTTCATACAATTATTATTTACTGTGACTTCCTCCCTTTTTGGTTGTTTTACTAGCATCTGTACACCTTTGAGAAGGACATGCAGGCCGTCAGCTGCTCTGTCAACAGTGCGAGAACTGTCCTTGGTGAGTTGAGCTCTCATGGCCGTACGTTAAGGACGACATCTTTTAAGCTTAAGCATTTTGGATTTTGCAATATTTGATTATAGCAACAATTTTCTGGAAAATTCATGTTCTAAGTAAATTGAGTTTGAGTTTGAGAATGTGGCCGGGCATGGTGGCACACGCCTGTAATCCCTGCACTCAGGAGGGAGGCAGAGGCAGGGATCTCTGTGAGTTCGAGGCCAGCCTGGTCTACAAAGTGAGTCCAGGAGAATCAAGGCTACACAGAGAAATCCTGTCTCGAAAAAATAAAAAAAAAGAAAAGAAGAGAAAGAAACTGAGAATGTGTAGAATACACCTATTGGAAAGAATGTTTTGCACTCACCTACAGTGTTGCTCTGATGGATCCTTAGAACTCTCAGTTATTCCAAGCATAAAATGATAAACCTGAGCAAGCTGCCACGTGGATCAGTTGCTAATTGATTTTTTTTTCTTTCCCTTTAGCTGCAAGTTTCATTCAGTACACTAAGGAAGGAGTAAGGAATGAGCTTCACCCAGGTAATGGGATCATCTTCCTTTGTTGGTATTGATAGATAAACATCTGTTGGAGTAAGCCGAATCTCAAGCTTCTGTAGAAATGTCTTTGTCTTAGAATAAAAGGGCAGGGGCTAGTTAAGCACAAGCGACATTTCAATTTCTGTCTCTCAAGTGGGCAAGAAGGTGTGAAAAATAATATAATGGCAATTGTAGAAGTGATTAGTGTCTGAAGACTGAGTGTTGAAAATACACTCGACTTCCATGGCCAGAAGCTGATGCAAAAGTAGGGAAATTTACGGTACTGCTTAAATGCATCAGAGATCTGATGCATTGTGTAAAAACAGCCAGGTACGACTGTATACACCTGTAATCGCCATGCTGTAGAGGTGGAGATAAGCCATACTTGGGGTTCATAGGCCAGGTAGCTCAGCCTACTTGGCCATATCAGGACCAACAAGAAACCCAGGCTCAAAGAAACAAGAGGTTTCTCGTTTCTCGTGGGTGGTGCCTGAGAAATGACATGTACATTTGACCTCTGGCCTTCACATGTACATGCTAACATGTGTGCTTGTGTAGATACACACCCACATAAAAAAATGAGACGTTTTCATTGTTTCCACCGTGAAATAGTTCTGTTATATTTTGTTTCTTTATTTTGCCTTTACGCCTGTATGTCTGTGAGCACACAAGTTCTATGATATGTGTGTGGCGGTCAGAGGACAACTTGCGATAGTTGGTTCTCTCCTTACACCGATCCCAGGGATTGATTCTATAGTGTCAGGCTTGGCGCAGGTGTCCTTGCCTGGTGCACCATCTCACCAGCCTTATTTTTCCCAGAGAAATATTTCTCTTGCTTAATGAAAAGGTGTCAGCAGCTATAAGGAGTAGTGATGGGGTACAAGGTCTTGACCCCTGGGAAATGTCAAAGGAGGAACCACTGCTTGGCTTTATATTTTTGCTGCTTGTAAAGGGCAGCTGAGTCCCCTGGGGCCAGTTTTGCAATTTGTTGAGAACTCTGGGCGTTTATGTAAAAATCTACCTTATAGAAGTTGGCTCAATTAGCTTTTAAGACTCTGCTCCAGCAATGCTAACCACCCGTGGGCTGGAGCTAGCGTGGAGACTACCATCTTTCAGACACTGGCCCAGAGGATCTGATTTCAGCCTTGGTGCCTTTGCCTCTGCTCTATTTATTTGGCGCTGTGATTCCCTCTTTTGTTAGCACAGTTCCTACTTGGATGTATGCTGGGGTTGCATGTGATGGAAAAACCCTTTGCACATACTTTCCACATGAGGGTCACGGGGCTGTCCTGGGCCTCTGAGGACACACATCTCCCCACATCCTCCAGGGGCCAGAGGACGGGAGCCACGCCAGGAAAGAGCTTCTGTGAGATAGTGGTGGGCTGGAGGTTTTCTCTGAAATCTCCTAGCTCAGTTGCTCTTACTTTCTTTTCACTTGCAGTGATATGCTGAGACCCACCATCACCCCTTCCCTCTCCATGCTGGCCTCCTCTTCCCCTTAGCACTGTCACTCTTTAAACTGGATGCAATGCTCACCTCAAGGAGCAGAATTGGACTGGATTATGTACGACGTGATCTAGAACATCAGTATGCTGACCCCTAGACATCTTATTTTGAACTAAGAGAGATGTAGGGCTGGTCTGATGCACTCCTTTGTCCGGGGAAGGCAAGGTGACTGCTGTGGCTGCCGAGCTGGTGAGGCGAATCCACACGCCTCGGATTTGTGCTGTGTGTAGTCCGGTTCTTACTGTTCCTTGTTACCTTGAGCCGGAGAGATATTCTTTTATGCTGGTAAACACAGAGCAACTGTCATTTTTACTTGATATTTATCACTTATGCCTGCCTGTCATGCTTAGCCATAGTCAATTCTGGATGTATTATGAAGTGCAGCTCCAGATCAAATTTAAAAAGTTTTACTTTAAATTAAGTAAAATTAAATCCCATTCAGATATGCTTGCTCTGTCTTGGATTTGGGTACCTGTAGTGACACAAGTGGTGATACCTGTGCTACTTGTATCTTTAAAAACATTAGCCTCAATATTACTAGTTCTCATACTACTCAGCAAGTATCGCCTACCTAACTCACCTTTTATATCTACCACTAAGGTGACAACCAGTTTTGTCCAGGTGTAACTCCAGAATGTTCCCCCTCAGCTTCTCTGCCAACGTCTTGCTTTTGGCTCAGGCTCGTTGGGAGTGTCTGTTTCTACATATACACTCTGGGAGTATGCATGGAAATGAGTACACTAGGGCAGCCCATCGTCAGTGGGGGTCAGGAAGCTGAGGGAAAATTGTCCCCCACTTTCAGTCTGGACAGGGATGATCCTGAGGTGCCCTCAAGCAGGTTAAGATTCCAGGTGGCCACCAATGTGTTAACGTTCCCTGTCTAGTGTGCTTCTGGCCTTTGGTAGACTGTTCCCACACCCTCAGGTAAATTTCTCAAGGCTAGAGTGGACCTGTCCCCTCAGGTTGCTTCTGGCCTTAGTCTGAGTTTCATTGGAAGCAGCATCTGAGGCAGAGAGAAATCGGGTGTTAAAACACTACTGGGGCATGGTTTAAACCGGTACCAGGAAGAAAGGAAGGGAAGTCCTATTTCTGACGGAGCAACTGCCAGCTCCAAAGTTCCGAGCCTCCAAGGCTAGACTAGGTTTTGTAGATTCACAGTTTTAAGAGAGGGATGAGGACAGTGCGTTGAGGTGGAGCAGAGGAACTGGGAGTTAAAGGAAAATGAAGGTGAGGTACAGCGTGATCGTCTTGACAGCAAGGGACCACCGTAATGGCCCGACCTTCACCTGGGGGAGTTAGTGTTGCATCTAGGCATCCTTAGAAAGTAGATTTGTCAAGAGTAGCTTCTGGGTTTGACAGGCATGTGAGAAAAAAGACCAAGTCAAGAATGACTCAGCCTGTGTGTGCACATTTATGTGTGGTATGTGGGGGTGGGGGGAGAAGTGGAGGAGATAGAGAGAGAGAGAGAGAGAGAGAGAGAGAGAGAGAGGAACTATGAATACTCATGAAACAATGACTTTTCATTCTGTGGCTTAATACTTGTGATTCCACATAATAGCTCACCTGCTGTCTTGCCTTTTCAAGCGATTTGTGTGTTCAGGAGTAGGTGTATGTGTGTGTGGAGTGTGAATGTGTGTGTGTGGAGGACAGAGTTTAACATTCAGTGCCTGAAGCTCTGTTGTCCTCTGTTTTGTTCTATGCCAGACAGGGTTCATCTCCAGTCTGGAGCTGTGTGAGGGCACTGCCATGCCTGGCCGTTATGTGATGCCAACAATCTGAACTCAGTTCTTCATGCTTGCATAGCAAGCCTTTTCCCCACTGAACCATCTCCCTAAATCCCTCAAGGCCTTTTTCTTAGTTTCTGCTAATAATTTTTCAATCAATCTGCCATTGACAGAAATGAATACCCAACAGGTCTCTAACAAGCAATTTGAAAAAGCATTAATAGGTAACAAAACAACAAGCCTGCTGAGATCTGGGCAAGGTAATGCATGAAACTGCCTCAAAGGAATAAAAAAAAAAAGGGGGGGTCCCAAAACAAACAAACAAAAATTAAAGATACTAAATAAAATTATGTTAAAAGGAAAAAAAAATCTCACAGAGACCACCCTGTCCCCCCCACCCCCCAAAAAAATCTCACAGCACTGGGCGGGTAGCCCAGTACTCTAGAAGCTGAGGCAGAAAACTCCCTCCAAATTCCAGGGCAGAATCAAAACACATCCTTCCAAATAAAACCAACCCAACCCCCTGTGACCCCAGCACTTCCGAGGGACAAGCAGAGAGGGATTAACATGTTTGAGGCCATCTTCAGCTGCGCAGAGTTGAAGATCAGCCTGAGCTGCTTCAGACCTCTCAGAATAGAGAAAAGGCCAAGCACAACCACCCCCTTGCAGGGTCTCAGGGTGCGGTGCCAATAGACTGGCTGCCTCACCCTCTCCGGTGTATAACCGGAAGCCCAGGGTACACAGAGTCTCGGCCAGGCTTCCAGAGTGCGGGGGAGGCTGGTGGTGAGGGGCCCACAGGAAGGGCCACGGCCGCAGGACTTGCACCTTGCCTGGCCCTGCAGGGCTGCAGTAAAAGCAGCTGTGCTCTCTGACCTGCAAGGACCAGGCTGCTGGGGAGTCCCTGGCTCTCCAGCCTTGCCTCTGGGTGGAGGTGGAGGGTGAGGAGTGTGGTCACGTGACAGCTGGGCCCTGGAGTCGCCCTTCAGGCCCTTGGTCACAGGTGCGAGCTAGCTGCTCAGCTTGCCCCTCCTCCAAGCTGAGGCCAGTTGGAGGCCAGGACCTTGCAAGCCTCCCGGCGGCTTTTAAGCTCCAGGACAGCTTGCAGCTGGCCTCGTAGTGACCAGAACACCGGAGTGCAGGGAATCCGACCATCTCCCATCTCGACTACCACTCAGGAGTTTACCCTCAGGTGATCCGTAAAGACTTTTTTTTTTTTTTTTAATATAGAAATACCCAGGACTCGTAGTATGTTAGACCATATCCCGGAAATTAGCTCATACGTGATACCCTTTTCCTGAACCAGTGTGTCAGGTTATTTTTTTTTAAGGACTGAAGACTGGTATTGATTCCAGACTGCTGTGTGAGCCTCAAGTTGTACATGAATATTCAAAATATTAATAACGGAAAGAGAACCACGTAATTTTAAAGTCGTAGGCGCTGGAGCGTACTCCTGGGAGAGAGGAGCCTTTGACCTAAATTTGGACATCTGTGGTAAATCCCTTCCAGCCCCTGGCCATGGACTTACCCCTAATTATTTTTATGACATTTGCTCGGCTCTGACATTGAGGACCCAAGCCAGCTGTTGGCGGCGCTGCTGAGAGGCGGCATAAAACATGTGCATTAGAATTTCTTCCTATTTCCACACACGGACTGCCACAGTGCTGTGGAACTGGAGAGATAATGGGTAGCGCGGTGTTGATAGGGTCTGTAAAGCTGTGCACATTGACTTCTGCTTCATTGTGGTTTCTTTGTCTATTTTGACTTTTTTTTTCCTTTCCTTTTTTGGTAATGAAACTAAGCCCTCCCGCGCGCTCGCCAATTGCCCTACCACCGAGTTCCATACCCATAGCCCCGATTTTTGAGTCTGAGAAACGTCAAAGTAAACCTTACAAAAATTAAGAAATAAGCTGATGCAATAGGAAACTCGCACTTTCAAAGTCCAGCTGCGCCTATTTGCAAACGATGCTCTCCAGGGGAAAGGGCGCCCATTGGAGGTCAGCTTGTCGGCGCTCTGCTCTCTTGGGGTGCGCAGCAATTGCATGTCCTTTCAGAAACCATTTGTGTTTTGGATACACCGTTTCCTTTCCCGCTGTGGCTTCCCTGGGCCACCACTAGACCCCAAAGAAAGGAAATGGGGGATAGAATTGCAGTGTAATGCCACCTCAAGAGACATGGCGATGATGGTAGAATTGCTGTTAGCTCACAGTTGGTGGAAGCTGATACATCCTTCTTCATGGTTGCTTGAGAAAAGAAAAGAGAATGTGTGCTGTCTCAGTCTCTGTGGCTGACACCCTTCTTTTCTCCGTAGGATCAAAGTGCCTGACTTTGCTGGTTGAAATCCACCCTGTCAACAATGTGAAGGTTCTGAAAGCGGTGGATAGCTGCATTTGGGTACAGGTAAATAAGCTTGTCATCTATCACTCCTCTCAGTAATCAGGAGGCACGACACCTGGGAGAAAGGTGTTTGTTTACAAAGCCCCGTCGCCCACATCATCACATTTAATCTAAGCAATATTCCAGCTGTGAAGGCTAGAACATCAGTGCTGCCCTTGTAAACGTGGAGAGAAGAACTCCGACCTGGCTGCCCTGACTCTGCTATACCCCATAGGAGGGCAATGTTTTCCCCGCGATAAAATATCAAATACTTAAATAACTTGGTGGTAAGCTTTAAAATTGTTTACTTCACCTATTCGCTTGGCTGGCCGACAGGCTAATTATTAATGACAGCCAATTCCTGACTTTTGCAACACTGTGGATTGCTACAGAAGTACTCCGTGGATAATGTGGGTGGACCAGTCATTTTTAATTTGAAGATTCTACGCTTGTGCATTCTTGTGCTTATAGAAGACTTATTTGCAATTCAAAAATTACACTTGTGGTGCTTTGCCAGGCACTGGCCGACTGTCATTTGCTTGCGCGCCCCCAACCGAGACTGAACAGGTGATGCTCTGCCTATTTCGGTGCTTATACTGTAGATAAGTGATAGTCACTGCCTAGTGCCATGGGTTTTCATTTTCTCAGCTTTTCATTGTGATGGCTCTCCTCTCCTCCCCTCCCCCTCCCCTCTCCCTCCTCTCCTCCCCTTTTCTTCCCTTTCCCCTCCTCTTCTCCCCTCACCTCTCACCTTCTCTGCTCCCCTTCCCTTCCCCTCCCCTCCCCTCTCCTCCCTTCCCCTTCCCTTCCCTCCTTTCCAACTGTCCACCACTTCCTCCCCTCCCCTTCTCTCCCCTCCCCTCCTATCTCCTTCCCTTCTCTCCTACCCTATCCCCTCCTCTTCCCTTCCCTCTTCTACCACTGTCCACCAGTTCTTCTGACTCTGTGTTTTCCTGCCATTCCCATTGCTTGCAAACAGGCCCCAGCCTGGAGCTCAGAAGCGGCCTCTCTTCCTTTGGGAGCCAACATTATCTACATTGCTGTCAGTGCAGGGAGGACTATGAGATAGAGCACACTTTCCCTTTCTGGCTTGGTTTTGGATTTCCTTAGCATCCAACATGGCTATACAAGGTTGTGAATAGATTAAAAGCTGCTGGAAATAACAAAAAGTGGTTAAAATGGTGAATTTCATGTTATATGAATGTTTTCTCAGCTAAAATTAATTAAAAAATACACAATATATAACCATAGTTATGGACCAAAGACAACTGTTTCCACCAAAATGAAATAAACCCCAGGCTCATCCTGTGGGCCCTGTCTTGCTTCCTGTTTCTCATACCTTCACCTCTAGAGATGAGAAGCTCAAGCCTCCATCCATGGCACATATTTACCTGTGTCCTGTCCCTCTCCCTGGCAGAGATGTGCCCCTCCACAGCCCAGCGAATCTGGTTTGCACTGAGCTCTGTCTACTGAGCTCTCTCTCTCTCTCTTTCTTTTGCTTACCCAGAATGTCCAGTAGTGTATTTTCATGTCTGCACTGGGAGTCATGGTCACCACAGTCAGAGGAGCTCTAGCAGGATGGCTGTGCTTGGGTCCTCACCTGTTTCCCTTTGAGAGTTCCCTAGTGTCTGAGGTACAGCTTCTGGAGAGCCACCTTCCACACACTTAGACCACCCATCCCCAATGGCAGATATTCCCACAGTCTCCCTGCATTTGTGATGCTGTTTTTCTGAATACGCGCAACAATCGCATAGATTCTTACTTTTAATTGATATAGAATGCAAGAACCATCTTGAATGCTTTTGGAGAGGCTGTACTTGAAGACTATGTTTTAATTTTCAGTCCTCGCTCTAGGGCAACCTCATAACCTCCTCGATGCTTACCATGTAAAAACTAGGCAGAGGCTTAGGGACGGGCACATGAGTACCTCACATTCCTAAGAAGGCATGCTACTTCTGCAAACATTATGAAGCTTCCTCCTCTTTCTCGCTCTCTCTTTTTGTTTTTCTGTTTTAAGTTCTAGGATAATTTTATTAGCGTTCCAAAGAAAAACATCAGGGTAGGTAAACTGTAAATCCTAGTGGCTATCCAGAGGAGAATGGATAAGAGAATAGAAAAAAAAAAAAGCCACATTGCTTGAGTTAAACCATCATGGAGGCCAGCCACATGGCAGCAGACAACCACATGATGGGGAGTGACATTCAGAGTGTTAGAAAGCCCAACATGTTGGGGCAAGCATGGCTTGAAAAGAGACAGAAGAAAAGGAAAACCAAGGAAGCTACGTGTCTGTGGCTCTGTAAGAGACTGTGCTTGGGGCCAGGAATTCTGGGAAAGTAAAGTACACTATCTCATTCAAGGGATGATTATTCCACCCATCTCTTTAGCATGGCTCAAAGTGAGCCTGCTCTTCAAGGCAGTCCGTGGCCAGGTCATGGACCTATCCAAGTGGATTAACTCTTAAGGGAGGAGACAATGACGCATTCCACCTGAACATGCTATCTGAAGGGATAGCTCCTTGTTTTGAAGCACTGGGCTCTATTATTACATAAGTGGTGCTAGTCACCCCAGACCTTCCACAGCCCCAGTGTGCAGGGCATCTCATCTGTGCACACTCTCATGAGTCATTAATAATTTAGCTCTGCATTATCTTTGTAGCCAAATTCTATATTGCTATCTATTATGTAATTTTAATTTATTGCACTGCTAAGAAGAATGCCATAGAGTTTATGGTTTGCTTTTCAATGCTAGAAGGGAGTTCTAACCATGACTACTTGAAGAAATTGATCTGTTCTACTGGTCTATTAAGCAAAATAAAGACAACAATAATAGAGAGGTCAGTGTCTGCTGATTGAGCCGTAAATGGTTATGTCCTTTTATAGTGTTTTAAAAGTTTTTTGGGTGCCAGGGAACAAAATTCACTGGTAACTCTTTCTGCTCAGTTGCCTTTCATGCCATAAGGTGAAAAGGCTGTCTTACTGTCTGTCACTATTTTTGATGATGAAAGCTGTGAGGCATTGGCACCATCTCATGCCAGCTTTCCTTCCCTATCCCAGCTGATCCTGTGGGCAGATACACGCACACAGTAAAGATCATACTGGGGGCGGCTAGCCTAACTTTGAGCCTTGTAAACCTTTAGCCACTTGCCACATCGTGATTCCCTGTTCTTTCTTGGAAAGTCCCTGGTCACTTTGTTCTTTGTCTCTCAGATGTGGGAGTCTGGAAATTGCAGCAGGGAGTGTTGTTCCTTGGTTCTCAGTTATATACTAGGGTTAGTTTCGCAATAAACATACTGGCCACACGTTTTCTCTGTGTGAAATAATACATATAAATGTATAAATGTTGTTTGCGTTGTTTCTGATTGGCTTCAGAATCAAATACTCCAAGCAGGAAACACCATCCCTGGAAGCAGCTTCCCTCTTTGTCTTCCGCTCAAAAGAGTGGTGATAATGTTGTACCCGGTACCAACCTCCCCTTAGAAAACTGAGATCCTGAAAGCTTCCTCCTTGACATGCCATACATGTGATTCCCCTGAAATATTTTGTGGTTCTCAGTTCCTTGCATCGGATGTAGTAGTAACTGTGATAAAACACAGCTACTGAAGTATGAGAACAAGCAAAATAGTTGCTTATGGCTTTTATAATTCCCTTTCTACAGTTCCTCTACCCACACGCTGAGAGTCATCATCTTCAGAACCACCTGCTACTGATTTCAGAAGAGAAGTGTAAGTGCATCTTTAGGTAATGTACAGGGTGTGTGCACACCGCCTCCGAGAAAAGTGCGGAGCCTGATTGGATCTGCTGGCCACGGCTTTGCTTACCTGATCATGTCCGCTTGACACCCAGAATTCCCGTGAGAGCTTGTCCTTCAATCTCGGCTCAGCTTCCTTGTCTTGAGAGAGAAATATGTATAGATAGATGTTCAGTTTGTCAGCTCGTAGAACAATTATACTTTTGTTTTTGTTTTTGTATTTGGTTTCATTTAAGATGTCTGTCAGAGTGGCTGACTGTGGACCAAATGCTGGGGGCTTGGATGGGAAGGAGGTAGAAGGCACTAGAAGAATTCCAGGGCCAATCTAAAGGCACACAGTAGCATGACCAAATTCGAGTACGAGCGACACAAGAGGTTATGGCCTTTCTCAGATTTGGGAAGGGGCACAGACAAAATCCATTAGAACTTACCCACAAGCAGCCTTTCATGTTATGAGACAAAACTGTGGGTTGACTAATGGTTTTAAGGACGGGCTGCGTTATATTTGTGTTTGCTCCCTAGGTTTTGGCTCAATTTTTGGTACCACACTTTGTCCTGTAATTGGACCCAGCAGTTTGACTGAACCTAAATTGTTAGTTACTACAAGCTGAATTAAAGTGTTAGTTTTTGCTCATGTGGTGTTGCTCCGAAAAATGCCATACACATACATACATGTATATATTGTTTTTACCAAATAGAATCATATATATATATATATGAGTTTCTACCTGCATTAATGCATACATGTGTTGAGAAATTAGAGGTAAACCCTGCTAAGGAAGCTCTTGTTAATCTTAGCTAACACTGACAATACACTTGTGGAGGGATACAAGGAAACAGAGGGTCAGGTGCCTCATATATTATAATTTTCCGGAGAAAAGGAAGAAAAAAGTAAAAAGCACGGGGAGAATGGTGGGTTCGGAAGTGTTTGATGAGATTCCTGTGTATGATAGGTACTTTTCTAGGCAGTTGCTTTGTAAAAATTTATTCACAGCTTTTAGGAAACCGGGACTAATGTTTTTCCTGAATGTTAAAATATCTTTTTTTTTTGGTTTATTTTTTTAAAGATATTGAGCGTTTTCATATCCAGATGACCAGAGAAGATGGAAACAGAGTAGGTAAAGATTTGACACACTTTTTGCTTCAGATCTCTCTTCTCATCTTTAGAAGATGGATGAACTATATTGACACGAAACGTTTTCTTCTGTGCCTCCTCAATAATAGCCTTACTGTTATAACATCTGAAGCAAAACAAAGCAAAACAAGTGGAGGAATCAGTGACCCCCTCCTCCATACCACACACTCAGTGGGCTCTGAATGTGGGAGGGAGTCTCTCTACAGTTTTGCTTGCTTGTGCAAAACTGTCCAATGTTAGATACACACATGGGAAAAATAAATTGTTCTTACCAAATAGAATCATAGTATAAACATTTGATCTTTGTCTTTGTGATTGCAATTTTACTTACTGCATCAAGAATATGTAGACTAGAAACTAGACAAATGACCTATTAATTGTATTTCTCTAAGTTTTGTGCGTATGCACGTAGCAAATAGGCCCACGGCTTCTATGTTCTGTCACTTTCCTTTCACATTTTTCTCCGTGTTTATTCACTGTTTAATATACATTCATTGTCACTTCTGAAAAGCGTGTGTGTAATTATCTAGAAGTCAGCTAGAGTAGCTTCAGTTGGTTTTCTGAGGAAGGGGCGTGGTAGTTCCTGGCCCAGTGTCTGTGATGCCTCAGTCCCTCTACTGTGGGAGGACATTCATTCAGTTGCCAGCTTTTTGTTTTTGTAGCACAAATCACCTTGGACTTACCTTTTGTGTTTCCACCTTTACATGTTGGTACCTTCACTTCTTTCGTGTAAATCCTCAGATTTGGATGGTTAAGTTGAGGGCATATGCATTTAATAAGTTTTAGGAGAGTTTGCTACTTGCTTTCCAAAAAAACTGGTTTTACAAGCAGAGTATTAGAGTATCAGGTGAATTTACCTTTAATGTTGTCCAATTTTATGGGTGTAAGCTGATAACTTATTGTTATCCTAGTCTGTATTTCTTTTACTGTCGATTGAGTTTGGGCACCTTCTCTGTTTCCTGGCTATTTAAATCTACTTTTTGGAAAATTTATTGACTATATTCTTGTCTGTCTTTCTGCTTGGTTTCCTTCTTGACAATTTTATATGAGCTCTAAATATAATATAGATATTAAAATTTTATTTAATGTTTAGCCTATATAAGAGAACCTTTAGTTTTTTTGCACTGATTTATTTATTGTGGTTTGTGGTGTGTGTGTGTGTGTGTGTGTGTGTGTGTGTGTGCACCATGGAATGAGTAGAGAGACCTTCTACCCCAGGGATTAAGCTCGGGTTGTAAGCCTTGGTGCTAGGTACCTTTACCTGCCAGCCTTCAAAATAATCTTTCTCTGAGAATGCTGATGTTTTTGAAGACTTTAAATTAGATGAACAAAACCGAAACGGGAAGTGATTTTTATAATCATGTAGTTACTGTTGAGAGCCTCAGATCCGGAGAGCCGGCTGGGAAGGGAACAGGGCTGTGTGAGTGGGGCTGTGGCTGCTGGTGATCCCGGTGGAGGGTAGTGTTCAGATCCCCAGAACTTGGAGGAGAGTGTTAGGCATGGGATGGGAGTGAGCAGAGCAGTGACTTGGAAGAGTGTTTGGGAGCCAGATGATGCAGTGGGGAGAGAGGGTGCCGGGAGCAACCGCCAGCTGCCCAGACAGGATCCTGCTGAGCGAGGTGGTCCAGCTTTGCTGTTTTCCATCCTCTGGTACGATTCCTAGGCACCGCTTCTGCCCACATTCTGGAAGTAGCAGCTTCCTATAAGGGCACGTAATTCTGCCTGTTCATCACGACATCCTTAAATAACAGGTGGTCCTGCAGCTCCACCTTCAAACAGAGAAAACAAGCAAGATCCATATAAGTGAGGTCACCCCAAAGGGACACAACGTTGTCACAATCTGATACTCATCTCATGGTCATGTGGCTTGGGCTAAAAACATTCCCAAGCCTGTCCCCAAGCCCCAGAAGGTATGTACATAGACACGGGGTGGGCTTAGAGAATGCAGACAGGTGAGTGGGATCTTACCATCCTCCCCCCACCCCCCAGCCTAATGGTGATGGACCCCGGAGAGCAAGAAACAGAGCCTGTGCATTGTACTTACCTCAAGTTGCAGCTACCACTGGAGAAGACAGTCCTTTCAGGTCAGAGAGGGTTCAGGCACGAGTCTGGTCCATCCTGAGGCCCCTTTCCTGGTCCAGCTCAGGATCATGGGTTTTTGTTTTATGGTTTGGTGTTTGCTTGGCAGGCATCTTGAGAATGACTGGGACCTGGAATCTCACGTGTTAAGTGGGTACTCTGCCTTTTGAGCCATACCCATTGCCCTTAGAAAGTACACTTTTTTGGGGGGATGGGGAGGGTCTTATTTTGTATCTCAGTGTAGCTTGGAACCTGCGATCCCGCTGCCTCAGCATCTCGCATGCTGGTAGTACAGATGTGAACCACTGTGCCCAGCTTGGAAAAGTAAATTCCTTGCGAGTGCATGTGTATCTACGTGGGCATTTTGTGTGTGTGTATGTGTTCATGCATGTGTATGCTGATGTGTTAGTATGTGTATCTGTGTTCATGCTGGTGTGTGTATGTATAGTATGTTTGTGTATGTGTGCTTGTGTAGGCATGTGTGCATGTGTGTGTGTGTATGTTGGTGTGTGTGCATGTGTGTGTGTGTATGTTGGTGTGTGTGCATGGGTGTATGATTACCTATGAGTCTCAGGGAGCATCCTGTCTTTGACTCCCCAGTCCTAGAATTACAAGTGCAGGCCACTGTGCCTGGCTTTTTTATGTGGGTTTCAAGGACCTTATGCTTACAAGCCAATACTTCTCCAAGTGAGCCATCTCTCATTCCCCTGGAAAGTGAAGTTATTATAAAATCTGCTAACATGAAAACAGAAGAATAAAACACCAGCAAAGTGCCAGGTGTTACGATTCTAGGTTTTGCTGAAGTAACGTCACAGCCTATTCTAACCTCTCTGGGTCTCAACGTTCCCTTCGGTTCACCATGTAGTCAAGAATTGACCTTAAACTTTGGATCCTCCCAAGTGCTGGGAACACAGTCTTGCACCTCAGCACCCGGCTCACAGGGAACTGGAGATAAGGGCTCTCTGCATGTTAGGCACAAACTCTACTAACTGAGCTATATCCCCAGGCCCTAATTCTTTGATTTTAAATTTCTATTGTTCTTTGAGTTTAAACACATTTTACATTTAAAACATTCTTAATATACTTCCTTCCTTTTTCCCCTTCCTTCATTTCTGGAAGAAGTCCCTGAATACTATTAAATTCTGGAACTTCTGAGGACAAGAGTCGGCAGAGGCTCCTTAGCAGAACCCAGGCTCACCTTGAGGGTTATAGTGCTAACAAGATGTAATTAACAGAGTCATGCAGTATCCCCGTGGGAACAGAGCCAAGGAACTTGCTTTTGGGTGGGAATTCTGAGGTGAGGCTTCGTCAAAAAGGCAAAATCTGAGTCAGATCTTGAAGGACGAGAGTCAAGTATTGATGACGGATGGGCAATGCCATCACTCTTGTGGAACACATAAAGGAAAGACCGTGACCAAAGCCAAGCTGGTGCGGAGCCCAGTCAGGCTGTTACAATGCTTTCCATTTTAGGCCTGAGCTTCCTCTGCACTGCTAGCCTTTGTATTCGGAGGTTAAAGGCTTTTGTCTGACCAAAGGGTATGATTACAGCAGGAACTTACACATGTTCTCCTAATACAGACATTGTTTGTGGAAGGTGTGGTCCCTGCCAGTCCTCCCGTTAAGCTAAAAAGAACAGAGCACAGGGCATTAGGAAAGAGGCGACGATGTCTTAAAAATGTTATGGAAAAAGTGTATTATTTGCATGTGTGGGAGGTGCTATCGATAAAGTATTTACATGTATCATGGTGATAAGATGTAAAAATAATGACTTAAGATACATTTTTAATATACTTGCTTATACAATCATTTTGTCCTTAGGTGATTAGAAATTCTAGCCATCTCCCAAGAGACAGAATAGTTGAAGATTTTGTTTGGGCTCAGTGGGATATGTCGGAGCAGAGATTATACTACATTGAACTAAAGGTAAAACTAGTCAGTGGATACCTATTTCTATAGAAACAATATAACTTTGATATCATTGCTGTGCCTTGAAAAAAAAAAGTCAATATTTCTTTACTTTTGTTTTATGCATATGGATGTTTCGCCTGAATGTGTGTCTGTGTACTGTGTACGTACAGTGCTTGTGGAGTCTAGGAGAGGGTGTTGGATCCCCTGGGACTGGAGTTACAGATGGTTGTGAGCCATGTGTTTGCCAGGAAGATAGCGCAGATCCTCTGGAAGAACAGCCAGTGCTCTTACCTACTGAGGTGTCTCCCTAGCTCCTGCCATAGCTTCTTAATAACCACATTCATTAATGGGAACAGCCAATGAAGGCTTATGAAAGATAACGAACAGGTTTTCATTATTGTTTTTTTTTTTCTCTTCAGCTTTTTTTTTGGGGGGGGAGGGGGAGATAACATGTCACGCATTTTCCTTCTCTAGAAATCAGAGAGCGTCTTGAAGTGCATCCAGTTTTGGGCAGATGAAAGCTTTAACTTAATGGTAAGTACAGAGAATGACCGGTCCCAGGAAATTTTACTAGTGTTGATATCATAAGCAAAATTTTTGACATTTTGATATTGTGCCAGTTACTTGCATGATCAAATAACTTAGTCTGTGCTGTCTCAAGGCATTAGCTCTCTAACAAATGCACTGTCGGTATATGTGAATAGAGATCATGCTCAGGAGAGAGTGTTTTTAAAGCAACAACCCAAGAGGGGATTAGAGGAAGGTAATAGGTGTGATCTAGCGTAAATTGCCCTAAGTGGTTGAAGTTATTTAACCCGAAAGGCATCAAGAATAGAATGGATCTGAGGATGAGGAAGGAAGTCAGGGTGTATAGTTTAGAAGCACCTAGCTCCACCCTTGGAAAAGCTGTTGGAGGGTTAGTTTGTCTATGGTAAGATGCTGCTTATGTCTTTATCTGGAATGGACAGTATTTCCTTTCCAGGGACCAGTATCAGTGTCAAGCACATACTGGTTGCACACTATTACAAGACTTTCTTATCGTTTCCTGCCCCGTTTTTAGCTCACCCACTGCAAAAGACATCCCAGGCTTCCTTCCTCACATGACCATCTGTGTCTTGGGAAAGGTTGTGGCTGTCAGTTGTCCAACATTATAGCATACGGTCTGTTTGTGATATTCAAGTTTAAGGCAGAGTTATTCCTGGAGGAAAGGAGCATGCACTGAATGTGTCTGTAAACTCCAGGGGACTTCCTGCACTGTGGGGTTTGGGTTTAGCCTCTGGAGACAATAGTTAAATGGACTCTTTACCACCAGGCGAGGCTAGCACTAGCGGTTTGCTCTGCATTCACAACTGTTATCATCTAATGCCATTTTTAAACTTGTTTTTTTGAGATTTTAATATAGTTACAAAATTTCTCCCTTTGCTCTTATCCCTCTAAACCTTCCCCTCCTTGTTTTCCTTCAAATTCATGGGCTTTTCTTTCATTAATTTTTTTGTATGCAAAAATGAATATGTATATGCATCTATTCTTATTCAGTCTGTATAATGCTACTCATTTGCATCTTTTCAAGGCTGACCGTTCGTTCCTGGACAGCCAACTGATGTGCTCTTCCCGGCAGAAGACCTGTAATGTCATTTTTAATGTAGATCTCTTTTTTGTTTTTGTTTTTTTCTTCACAGTTTGAAATGCCCTTGGACATATCATTAAGTGGCTTAGGATTTAAGTAAGTTATCCATAGAATGTTAAATTTCATAGACATTTATCAGGTAGCAAAATGATGACATCGTTTCTTAATTGTGGTAGATAGATTGGGGTAATACTATATTTTGTGCATCTGTTTTAAGATTTATTTATTTTTATTTTATGTGCATGGATGTTTAGCCTGTGTGTTATGTCTGTGCATCATACAGTGTTTGCAGAGTCCAAAAGAAGGTGTTGGGTCCCCCGGAACTGGAGTTACGGATGGTTGTGAGCTGCCATGTGGATGCTGGGTATTGAACCTGGGTCCTCCAGAAGAGCGGCCGGTTCTCGATTGCTGAGCTGCGCCTTGCGCCTTTTGGATCAATTTTTAATATTCCTGTTCTTTACAGAATATAAACTGATTTATCAAGCACGGACACAGGAGTACATGTATAAAGTCAGCTGTGTTGATTTTCTTAGCCATGTATTTCTGTAGGGCACCTGCATTTATTTTGAAGGGTGGACGTGCCTGTCTCCCTGTGATTAAACAAAGAGGTTCTATGAGTCAGCGTGAACACAGTTAGGTCAAACATCAAAATGCTTTCTTATTGCCAAAAAGAGGTCACAGGTCAAGCCGCTTGTAACTCAGCCCGGTTTCTTGTTTTATTTATTTATTTATTTTTCTGTTTTTCTCTTTACATAAAAGGCAATTTTTTTTTACAGAGTATTTAATGTATAATATAAAGATACAGCATTAAAAAAGAAAAACAGCAGGTGGTGGTGGCACTTGCCTTTAATCCCAGCATTTGGGAGGCAGAGGCAGGCAGATCTCTGTGAGTTTGAGGCCAACCAGGTCTACAGAGTGAGTTCCAGGACAGCCATGGCTACACAGAGAATTTCTGTCTCAAAAACCAGAAATAAATAAATAAATCTAAATAAAAAACAAACAAACAAAAAATATAGGACATCAAAGTCTAGAAGAAAAAAAAGGCTTCCAAAATTAGAATAATGGCAGTCCTAAACTGTTCACTATTTCACTAGCTTTGTTTAAACATATATGCTCACTTAATTGCACATATTTTGAAATGTAGTATTAGATTTTTTTTTGTAGTATTAGATTTTTGATAATATTTATTATAAATCACAAAACTTATGACAACATATGTTGTAAGTAATATGTCTCTGTTGATCGCCAGGCCCACACCCCTTATGTACCATTTATATTCTAATCACTGTTTTACATTATTTAGCAAAAATTGTCTGCTGAAATATGTGAGGCATTTCTCTGCCTCTGTGGGTGTGTTGTAGTGCTTATAGCATGGATGGTGGGGGGAGTATGCTTTTAAATGCATTCAACAATTTCTTTCCCTTCATAATCTTAGGCTGGTCAACTTTGGATATGATTATCGTCAAGACCAAGAGAAGTTTCCCAGTCAGCCTTCTCTGTGCATTTTCACCAACCATACAGGTAGAAGCAGGATCGTCCTTATCAGTTTTTATTAACTTGAGTTTTATACAAAAATGCAGTTGTTGTTCAACTGTGTGAGGCTGGAAAATGAAAAACAACAGCCACATTATTACAGAAACCATCAAGTGGATACTGTATGTATATCCATTTGCCGAATTATCTTCTCCACTGTAATTGTAACCTCCTTCTGTCACTGAGCAGGGAACTTAGTGCTAACACATAATTGCATAAGGTGAGTGAGACTTTACCCTTCCACTCTAGTTTTATACATATGTTACATTTGTGAAAGAAGCCACCACCAGCAGGTTATTGTTCTAATAGATTTTACTGGTGTTGTATTATTATAGAGTGGGTGGATTCATATTTACTCAATGCACATTTTCCCACAGGGATGGAAATGTCAGCCTTACTGATGTGCTGGATTCTAATTATTGGTTTATTTCTTAGATCTTTTTCTTGCACGTGGTGTATGTTTTCCGTGGGCACACATATGCCATTGCATGCATGCATACATATGGAGGTCAGAGGACAAATTCTGGGAGGGGATTATTTCACCACTTGGGCTGCAAGATCAAGTTCACGTCATCAGGCCTGGTGGCAAGTGCTTTTACCCATGGGGCTGTCTCACTGGCCTATGTTTGCGGTCCAAACGCATGGACTTGGATTTAAATGCTGCGTCATGAGCTGCTGTCTAGATGTCAGAGCTTGATATATACCTGTTTATATAGAGAACATGGCGGGGGGAGGATATTTAAAAATGAAAGATGACAAGTGTGATTCTATGTAATAAATGTGAGAAAGCAGATCATCAGGTTCAATAAATACCTGCGTAACAAAGCTTAGCAGCCGTTTGTAATATCTTAACCTGAGCAGATAGTCACTTCTTGAGTTGAGTAGCATTCGAAGTCATAGTCTCCTTATAAATATGCATAGTCATTTAAAGTAAAAATATGTGCTAGTCACACATTAATCTAACATTTATTGAATATTACCGTGTGATAAGGTTTTAAAAATATTTTAAATTGTGTGTGTATGTGTGTGTGTGCGTGTGTGTGTGTGTCTGTCTGTCTGTGGGTTTGTGCACACAGGTGCTTGTGGAGGCCAGAAGAGGGCGTTGGATCCCTTGGAACTGGAGTTCCAGGAGGTTGTATAGCATCCACTGAGGATGCCGAGAGCTAAACTTCGGTCCTCTGCAAGAGCAGTTAACAGCTCTCCAGCACTCTTAACTGCTGAGCTCTCTCTCCAGCCCCTTATACTAAGTTTTTGACAATAGTGATGAGCAAACCTGACCTGAACTTTAGTAGAGGTTCCGGTTGAAGATTTTAGACCTTTCATAAGTGCGTACATAATATGCAAATAGAATCACGATAAATATTATAACAATTACAGAAAACTGAGAGAGCGTATGGTGGGTATTTAATAGATGATGGGAGAATTTTCCAACATGTTATAGCTTACAGGTCCATCTCTGTTTCTCCCTGTCTCCCAGTCATTCCATTCCATTCTCCGTCAGTCCTGAGAAGTACGTTTCCCCCCCCCCAACATTCCTTCATAACACACCTCATTGATTATCCTATCAGTCAACCCCAGGTCTCCCTCAGTCAACCATCCCCAGGGAAGTCAAAGCATGTGCTAGTTCAGTTGGAAACTGTTTATGAACACTTTCCACTGTGTATGATGTCAGTGGTGGTGGGTGGGGTGGAGTCGGGGAGAGGGGGGTGAAGATGTAGGCAGGGCATTAAGTAGGGTCTTGCAGACCACGCAAGCTTTTAGATTTTATTCTAAGATTTATGAAAAGTTATAGGTGATCTTTTCTTACCGCAATTATTTTCATAATGCTCAAGCATATAAAATAATGAAAAATATAATGAATACCTATGTGTCTTTTGCTTAACCATATAATTTTCAGTCTTTTCTTTATCATTTCCATATAGAAGGAAACCGTTTAAGAGCAAAATTGTAGGTGGTGTGGTGGCACACACGTGTTATCTCAGCACTCAGGCAATTGGGGAAGATGGAGTGGGAGTTCAGTGTCAGCTTGGGCTCAATAGTGAGACCCTGTCTCCAAACAAACATACAAAAACAAGAGGTAAATTTTAAACACCACAACATTGACTACTAAATAATTTAGTGTGGATCTCATTAGATATTCTTTCAAATAATCCCTCTTCTATTATCTTTAAGAGCAAAAGTTACATCAATCCACAAATTTTACCTGTGGTATGTTTTAACAAACAATTTCCTTTATACCTCTGTCTCAACTCCTTTTTTTTACAAATTGGACATATTGAGGAGCTATTTTGCCTTAAAAAGTATCTCACATTCTGGATCTAACTCCTTGTTTCCAGGTGGAAGCCTGAAAATTTCCCCACTCTTCTCTGTGTTTCCTAGAAATCAGAAGTTAGGCCCAGCGGCATAGTTAGACAGGTTAAGATTTTTTTTGTGAGAATACTTCATAGTGATGCTATGAACTTCCTTTGCATCAGAGCAGGCATATAATGTCTGGATGTCTCAGAACTGTTTATATAGAAACTACATTTTGTCATTTGGTTAAGTAGTAACCATTGTGTTCATGCCACACAAAGGTGTATTTTAACCTTGGAATGAGTTAAGTTCGGAATATTAATTTGGAACCGCATGACTATTTTCTGACAACCTTTCACCCAATAGTTTTAGGATCCATTGACACTTATTCACTAAAGTGTTTTCAGTAGGCAGTGACACAATTAGATATGCATTCTTAAGAGGTATTCACAGTAGCCAAGCTTTGCAATCAGCCTCCACGTTTGTCAACAGATTAGGACTGGTTCAATGTGCTGTATATGTATAATGGATTTTTGTTCAGTCAAAGTAGAAATTGATGGGACTGAGGTCATTATGCTAAGTGAAATAAGCTAGATATAAAAAAATATGTAAGGCTTTCTCTTATGTGTGGAGGCTAGAACCAAGGAAAATAAAGATGGCCTGAAATTAGCAGAAGGACCCCTAGGGAAAGGTAAAGGGACTAGGGAAGCATGGGAGAGGGTGTTTGGGATGGTCCATGTGAGCAAACTATACTATGTGCCTGTATAGAAAAAAGTCACGGTGAGGCCTGCTACTGTGTGTTCTTAATATGCAGTGATGGTTATAGTAAGATGCAGTCACTGTGGCTGGTGGGTGAAGAGAGGTTGGAGGAGGCAAGGGGAGATCAAGTTCAGATGAGATCTGTCACATTTGAGGCAGGGACTTGAATTACAATGGGCAAGAGAGTATAGAGGAGTAGATGGGTGTGAGGTGCATTCTGGAGATGAAGCAGAGGAGCCTCCCTACACCTAGGTGGAGAAGAAAGAGCCTCGGTTCCTGGCTTCAGTGGTGGCATTTGCTTTGGTGGGTCTCATGTAGGAAGACCATGAGCTTTCTTATGAACATGTTAACTGAGAGGCCTGGAACAGAGAAGAAGGGTCAGGGGTAATTGTGAATAAACGTGGGAGTCTTCAGAATGTGGAGGAGTATCGGGTGAGAAGGGAGGTGTTTAGGAATAACACCTGGCAGCTTAAATGTTAGGAGGAGCATCTAATTGAAAAGAACAAAGGGAGAAGAAGAAAAAAGAAAGAGGAGAAAAGGACATCTTGTGAGAGAGGAGGCCTGATCAAGTATGATAGTACAGGAACCAAAGACAGGGTGAGGTGTCCCCCAGGAGAAGGGCCAACAGTGCGGTGAGGGTGGAGTTCCCGGGGCTGGCCCCCTGAGCCGCCTGTGCTGGGTGACTGGAGGGACAGCCCAGTTCTGCTTGAGCTGAGCATCACAAGGAGGTAGAGGAAAGTGAGAGAAGCAGCAACAAGCAGAATGGGATTTAGGGAACTTTTTTTTTAACTCCAGTTGTTTAAATGCTTACAGAACATATTTAGTGGGGAAGGAAAATGGGACATGGCCCAGCAGACAGCACTAATTGACTGAGTGAATTTGTTTTTGAAGCTGGGATGAAATGAGATCGGGGCGCACAGGGATGAACTGGGTAGGCTCTGCCTTGCCTCTTCCACTGTTGGATACAAGCAGCCATTTGGTGCTTTAGTTCTCTGTGGGTTTCCCATTTTAAAATTTATTTGTTCAGAGGAAGTCGTTAGGAACCATAGCAACCATAACGTATAAAAGGGCTACTACCATTTATTTAATAACACATTGGGTTCATCTGGTAGGAGATGTGGAAGCATCTCTTCTTTCCCTTTCTTGGCAATGTCTAAAAGGGTAGAAAATGGGCCTTGTTCTTCATAGTCAGCTTTGCAGTAGAAAAACTATTTCAAATGAACACCCAGGTTTAAGATAAAAACAAAACCAAACCAAACTGGAGAAGCATTTTGTTGTTGTTGCTGTTGTTGTTGTTTCTAGGTACTAAGTTGCCAGGTCTCATATTTTTCCAACTAGATTTAAACATGATTTCTTAGGGTTAAAATAAACAAGACTGTGGAGTAGCTAGGCAGGTTGCTGAAAGAATCCTCCCCGTAGACCAGAGTAAACACAAAACAGGCTTAGCATACTACAAAAAGAGCAGTGGGTGGGACAGTAATGGAAAATTGTGTGCGGATGGTGGTGGGCTGCAGGAACTCCATTTTGGAGTGGTCTGGTGTCGCAGACACTTTTGTTTGGTTGGGCCACCCTGATGTTTGCTGTTTGGGCAGAATGGAGCTATGGTTTTTCTGTTTGGGGGAGATCTCTGGGCCAAGCTTTCCTTTCTGGTTTCCCCATCATGACCTTTCCTCCACTGAGATCTACTCCAGCAAAGTAAGATCAGAGAAACGTCCGAACTTGCCTAGGCCAAACATAGCTCCTCTGGGATAGTGTGGGTCTGGACCGGGAAACCAGGACATTTGGGCTTGAGAAAGGAAGGCAGGTAGAGGGAGGCCCGGCACACCCGTTTACTTCTCCCTCCCTGTTAGTGATGGTGACGAGAGGGTGCTTCACAGCCATTCCTCATACGTAGGGCAGTGCAGCTGCCGGCTCCCCAGCACTGCCTTTCACACGCTCAAGAGCTTCTTTGTCCTGGAGTTTCCTGCTCTAGGAAGTGACACTGGGTGCCATCTGTCCATGGAATGAAAGACTAAAATCCAAAGATGGGCGTGCTCCTGAGAGCTGATGGAGGACAAAGTTCTGGTGCTAGTGTCAGAACCCTTAGGATTCACTTCAGGGTCACTTAAGATTATCATTTTATACAGACATTTCTAGGAAGGTAAATAAATCAGACCTTATCACTGAGAAGAAAGGATTTTCTTTGCCTTTGTAGCTGATGGTCAGCCGTGACTATGGTTTAGGGGCTGTGGTTAGATTACCATGGAAGCTCTAAGTTAGCTGCCTTCCTTTCTGGGCGGGCAGTGAGGGGAGCACAGAACCCCTCTTTCCTGTTCACATGATGGCAAGTTCTCAGAATTAGGCCAGTGTTAGAGCATTTTGTGGGTCCTTTTAATAATTGTTCCAATGAGATAATTTCCTGTGGATAAGTTGTCTGTAATAGTTTTCATTGTCTAAATGGTTCCCAAAGGCTAGCCAGTGTAGAGCTGTTATCTTCATCATTCATGAATATTTACTAAAAGGTCTCTGGATATTACATTAAGAGTGTATTTTGTTTCTTTAAACTGTGACTTCTTTCAACTTATACATAGAAGCCAAATTATTCTGGAATGATAAAGCCACTAACATCTAGAGCCAGATAGGAGTATTTTTGTCAAAGATTTATATAGATTATTTGATTCTTATATAAGAATTTTATAAAGTAGTTTCTATATTTTTAAATGCACAGATGAGGAAACTGAGGCTTACAGAACTAACAGCAAAGGCAATGTGCTTTATAAACCAAGAGCTTGGGAGACAGAGGGACAGAGACTGTGGCAAAGCCAGCCTGTTGTGCATAGTGAAGTCCAGACCAGCCAGGGCTGCACTGCAAAACTAACAAAGCAAAGGAAAACTGGGACCAGGGATGCTCAGCCAAGAAGGCTTATTTCAGAATCTGAAAGAATCTAAGATGTGAAATGTTTGTGCTTCAGCCGTTTTTGATGAGGGATAGCCAACCTAGATCAGTTTAAGAACTATGTCTTCATTTGCAGGTAACTGGCACTAGCCACAGCGGCTAGAGGTGGCATAGAGTTTTACATATTGAAAAGGAAAGGGAGGCTAGTGAAGGTGGGAAAGGCCATGCTAGGTGCACACCTTTGACATGGGCCAAAGCTGTCAGAGACCCAGCATGGATGAACGCGGGCTCACATGCTGTATTTACGCTCATTGCCTGTAGGAAAGGTCCATAGTTCACATTTCAGTGTGCTTATAAACCACCGGATGCCTTCCTTAAAGAGAACACAGTTTGGATAGCTGGGGTCCAGAGGTGTGAGAGATGACTGGGAGGGGACAGTCAGGTATGATGACAGGGGACGCACTCACTGGAGCCTCATGAAGGTGGGCCCCTTTCTAAACTACTTCATCTTCTCATGTGTCTATTCATTTCCTGCCACACTGCACTGCCTGTAACTGTTGATGCTAAATGCTGATTTGAAATCTCATAGCAACTTGCCAATACCACTTTGTAAATTTAGACATTAATCTATGAAGATGAGGAAGGACATCTAGAGGAACAGAAGTGGGTGAATAATGGCTCAGGAAATTCACGATGCAGATTATTTAAATGCTGTTAAATACCTCCTTTTTTCTCCTAGGGAGTCTGTGTGTGTGTTACAGCCCAAAGATTGAGTCTGGAAAAGAAATCACTTATTCAGTGTTTTACCTTCATAAAGGTACATTTCAGTTTATTCTCTTTTACTTTTACATTTTCCAAAAGTAACAAACTAAGTTGTAAACAGCTTAACATTGAGCAAACAATTCATTAATGGTAAATAGTAGGATAGGTAACTGTATCACGTGTGCTCTTAAACCAGCCTGTGGCTTGTTCTAGACTATAGACCACTTCTAATGGGTTTATTCGCCAAAGTGTGTTGTGTTGGTTTGTCATTTAGTTGTTACTAATTGGAATGTTGTCTATAGCTTTGATTCACTTTAGTTACACAGAGATTTAGTTAAAAATCTTTGCTCACAGATGTAAACAGGCTGTCATTCCAGGACACGGCTATGTCGGCAGACTAAGATATTTATTTCATGTCACATGTCTATGGCCTGTGAGGCTGACAGGCAACGTTCCGGAGACTGGGAGGAGATGGCAGCCCCTGCCACTTCCGTATAGCATGCCCTGCAATGATTTTAGTCTGAGGCATGCTAAGGAGGATTTTTTGGTATGTTTACTTAATTCCTCAAAATTTGTAGTGGTGCCAGACACACCTTGATTTCAGCATTCAGGAGATAGAGCAGGCAGTTCTCTGTGAGTCTCAGGCCAACCTAGTCTATAGAGCAAGTTTCAAGCCAGCCAAGACTGCATAAAGAGAGACCCTATCTCAAAAAGAAAGCACTCATCTATCTATCTATCTATCTATCTATCTATCTATCTATCTATCCATCTATCTATTTTACTTTTTATGCCCATACATACAAAAGTTTAGAATCCCACAGCAGTGCCTTATTTAATACTGGGGTATTAAATAAAGTCATAAAACTTTAAGTTTGTTAATGCAACAACTAAAATAATTTCAGAACTAGCTGTAGACATATTCTTAAGTACTGTAAGCGTGTGCAAGCCATTTTTATGTGTTCTCAGTAATTATCGCAATGATTCCAGTCAGCACGTAGATAGAATTAGAGGAATAGAGAAGGCTGACGCAGTTTCATAGGCAGCTTGCTCCCCTCTCTAGCTAAAGGTGAGACCGTGAGCTGGAGACATCTTAGAGGGTTGGCCAAAACTGTACCATGTAGGAATGAGCCCTGTGATTCCCCTCTATCTTAGATGGTAGAGTAGACCCTACCATTGGACCCTCCGCTCTTTACACAATCCACTCCTCATGGCCTGGCTTTCTGCCTGAGCTGGGTATCTGCTCCACAATGACTGTTTTTGGATGGTCTACCTTAGTGGCTTTTGGAGAACGAGGGCACTGTGAATTCTAGAAGGCAGCAGGTGCTTGCCTGTCTGTTACTGAAGGTTGACACGGTTACGCAGCGTGAGGTCAATACTAGTCTTTTGTTTCTGAACTTATCTTTCTCTGGTTTCACGTTCTTCATTTGCAGGATACAGAAAGACCTTCACTGCTGCTGCTGGGAGTGCTGACTCACACGTGACAGAGGGCATTACTTTTCTCAATCTTGGTGGGTAGTCTGGTTTGCTTTTCTGTTGCCGTGGCAAACACATGACCAAAAGCAATTTGGGGGGGGGAAGCTTTATTTCGGCTTACACTTCCACGTAGCAGTCCATCATCACTTAGGTTAGTCGGGACAGGAAGTGACATCACCAAAGAAGGAAGTCAGGCAGGAAGTAACATAGGAGCTGAAGCAGAAACCACAGAGGAATGCTCCTTGCTTACTGGCTCTCTCTCACTCTTGATCTCTGCCTCAGCTTGCTTTCTTATACTTCGTCGGCCTACTTTCTCAGGGTATGCATCTTCCACACAGGGCTGTGCCCTCCCACATCAATTATCAATCAAGAAAATGTCCCCACAGACTTTCCTGCAGGCCAGTCTGATCGAGGCAATTTTTTAGTTGAGGTTTCCCCTTCCCAAGTGACTAGTTTGCGTCTAGTTGACAATAAAACTAATCAGCACAGTGGTTATGGCGATGGACCTCTCTCTACTCTGCTCTCCCAACACGTTCTCTGTTCAGCAATCACTCTCTGCTCCAGCGTTCACTCATTTTCCTTTCTGCAACTCCATTTTCTCATACCTCTAAGACATGGCTTACGGTAACAATCACTGACCCTTTTAAACCTGAGGAAAGAAAGTTTTCTCTGGCCTGTACCCTTCTCAGCTTAGCAGCTCTTGGGATGGAAATGTGCCTTCCTTTTTTTAGGCTGTGAGCTTTCCTATGACTTTGGAAGCAGGCCTCTTGTTAGTATGCAAATGAGCACGTATGACTAAGATGTTCCCTAAGAGCCTGTGAGAAATCATACATCAGGTTGACCCTGGACTGTAGAAGGAAAAAGGCCTGTGGTCAGTTGTCTTGTTCTCTCCCGCCAATTGTAAAAGGCTTGCAAAAGCCTCCATTAATGACTTATGGATCAGCTTAAGCGAATTGTTTTCTCTAAGTAAATATGGTGAAAGGCACCTTATCATTAGGTATGAGTGTATTATGGGATTCTATATGGTGAAGGCAGTGTAGAAAGGGTTTACTGCATCTCTGTACTGAAGCAGCTTTCCCAGCTGTGTGGAAGGGGCACACAAAGCATAAAACGTGAGTAGTGATAGCTCGGGGGTCTGCTCACACACGGGAAGGACTCAGTTTTAAAGAAGGCAAGCTTTGGGTTCACAGAACATGATTCTTTCTTATATTTTGCTACCCCTGCTTGCCAGTCCATCTGCTTCTATGACAAAGGTTTGGCAAACTGTAGTGTGCAGAAACTAGGAGACGGGAGAACTAAAAATAAGCCCCTAATTTTCAATTTTAATTACTCAATTAATTTTAAATTTTTTAATTTATTTTTTATTATTACAATTTATTCATTTTGTATCCCAGCTGTAGCCCCCTCCCTCATACCCCCCTAATCTCATCTTCCCTCCCTTTTCTCCTCTCATGCACCTCCCTCAGTCCACTGATAGGGGACTGAGATAACCTAGAACCCCAGCACAGATGTAGCCCATGGCAGCTCAGTACTCAAGTGAGTTCCCTAGTAAGGGGAACAGGGACTGTCTCTGACATGAATTCAGTGTCTGGCTCTTTGATCACCTCCCCCTGAGGAGGGAGCAGCCTTACCAGGCCACATAGGAGGACATTGCAGCCACTACTGATGAGACCTGATAGGTTGGAGTCAGATGGAAAGGGAAGAGGACCTCCCCTATCAGTGAACTTGGAGAGGGGTGTAGGAGGAGATGAGGGAGGGAGGCTGGGATTGGGAGGGAATGAGGGAGGGGGCTACAGCTGTGATACAAAGTGGATAAACTGTAATTAATATAAAAAATAAAAATTAAAAAAAGAAATGCTCAACTTCCTTAGTCATCAGGGAAATGCAAATCAAAATGACCATGAGATTTCACCTTTCACCCATCAGAATGGCTAAGATAAAAAACAAGTGACAAAACATTCTGGAGAAGATGTGGAGAAAGGGGAACCCTCCTCCATTGCTGGTGGGAATGTGAACTTGTAAAACCACTTTGGAAATCAATCTGGAGCTTTCTCAGACAATTAGGAATAGTACTACCTCAAGATCCAGCTATACCAGTCCTAGGCATATATCCAGTTTTCTATTTTAAATGATACTTTTCGTGTCTTTTGCTAAGTGGGCCAGTGAATGGCACATTTTGACATGGTCTTGGACCCTTGAGAAATGGCTTTGAGGGTGTGGTTCTATTGCTTCCTGTGATGAGGGAGATAGAATGGGCTCCTGAGTCTGGGCCGTGGTTCCTATCAGCAAAGCTCTATCAGTGCATGTCTCAACAGTGACAGGAGCCTATCCTATAGCTTTCCAGGGCAAAGGTCTCTTCCTTTTCTCTTGCTGGAAATAGAAAGGCCAGCATGATTCAGTCTGTGGTCTTTCACAGGACAGAAATACCAGAGATTGTGAAAAGTCTGTCTCACACAGTTGTCTTTCCTCCTTAAGCATCATGTATTAAGAGCTGTAAAGTTGTATCCAAGATTAAAACTGTTCTTGAGGGCATTTTCCTAAGAGTTACTTTTTTGAGTAGTATGTTTTGCTATCCATTGCTTTTAATTTCTGTTTATTATTATCCCACTGAAAAGCATTGATTGAAATATAGACTTAAATTTAGCAGTACTTTTCCTGGGAAAAACACACAGAAATCCCTATTCACTCCAGATAGGGCAAGAACAGACCAAATAAATTATTCCACCCAAGTCCATCTTGGTAAACCAGTGTGTTTATTGGGATCACCTATAGGAACATGGATGAGCCTTCCCTCCATGAGGAGTGTAGAGGAAATAGGCACACAACAGCATCTGTAGAAGCCAGGCATCTTATAAATAAAAGCCACCACTTAAGAAATAACGCAGGTCAAATATGTTTACATAATCTTGATCCTTATGACAGTTGTGCCTGGAATGATATTCCCATTTCCCAGCCAATGAAGCTGAGGTTGAGAAAGGGATAGATTTGTGCTGGAGACACTCGATCGATTTCTGTCTCTGTATAACAGATGACCACTGAGGTAGAGTTCACAGCAGCACAGGCATTCTGTTTCCAGGCTGGAGCTCAGAAACCGGAAGGGTGTGCTGAGAAATTAAAATCAAGTGTGAGCAGCCCTCTTTCCTTCTGCGGTGTCCGAGGAAAAACTTACTTCCTGCCTTATCAGACACTAGAGGCTAGGTTTCATCACTCGAGTTGCTTTGTCACTCTGTGGTCACCTTCTGCAGGCAAGTTCCCCTCTCCCTTCCTCTTAGTAATACTTTGATCACACTGAGTCTGCCGGGATAATTCAGCATTCTGTCCACATCTCCAGGTCCTAGTCTTCATTCCTGTCTTCTGAAAGAATGCTTTAATTGATTAGAGTTTTATATCCTCCCTCCTTCCCTTTCCACAGATGCACCAGTTTCTGTTCATCCAAAGTTAATCTAGGGCAGGCAAGCTGGCTCCGTGGGGGAGGGCTCTTAATCCCAAGCCTGACCCAAGTTCAACCCCAGGATGGATCGAATCAATAGTCAGACAAGTCATTCTCAGCATGTACCCCTACATAAATAAATAAATGTACTAAAGCATTTTCTAAGTAGACACGGCCACAAGCCCTGCAGATCGGTGCACAAGTGAGGGCCAACACTGACTCGGCCACACTGACATTTTAGATGAAGTGCTAGGGTTTTGTTTGTTTGTTTGCTTGTTTGTTTGTGGCCAGGCTGCCTTGCACGCTGTGGTATGGAAAACCTCTAGAGTTCTCTAAACAAATGTTAGTGGGAATCTGCCACCAACAATTGTGCCATCCCTCGGTCCCTTACTGTATTTGCAAATGTCCTCTTGCCTGGGACATAGCATTGCCACACACACTGGCTAAATAGTCGTGCTAGAAGTTAACACAGATCATTGGATACCCATACCTTTGCTGTTAGGTCCCTCGAGAAATTTCTTTCATTTGCTCCAGTAGTATGGCCACAACCATAAGTTTTGCAGTTCCTTGCATTATACTCTTTAATGATACTTCATTCCTGTCTTCTGAAAGAATGCTTTAATTGATTAGAGTTTTATATCCTCCCTCCTTCCCTTTCCACAGATGCCTTCCACAGAAATGACTAGTGTGTGCCTCTTAGAGAAAGGAGCCCAGCTAGCTGACCGATAAAGGAAGTTTCTTTTGTGAATTTCACTGCTCTGTTTTTCTGAGACCCTAGGAGCATGTTTTTACACCATGTCTCAATTTGGGTACATGTGTTAAGAGTATGCAAATGTCTGTGGTGTAGGAACTGTGAAGGTGCCAAGTCTAGGTGCTAGGCACACAAGAAAACCAATGACTACTGCGCAGAATGTCATGGCTTCTGGAGACATGCTCTTAATAAGTGTCAGTCTTCAGATTTCCTGAACAAAATGATGATGATGAATGGGCCAGTATAGGAAACTGCATTTCATAGCTTCCTCATACCATGGAAAATATCAAGAAAATTCCCATTACAATGCTATTCCCAGCATATCACATTAAGGAGTCATTTTCTTTTTACTTGATATTTTAATTTCTAATTTAATTCTAAATTCACATAAAGCTGCACTTGACTCAGAAACAAAACTAAGGAAATAAAACAGCCATAACTTAAGTGTACAGAGGATGAGCCATACACAAAGCCAGTTAGATCTGGCTTCTAAGGTGAACATACTTTCAATAATCTGATCACTTGTTACTGGTAAAAATAAATAAACGAGGAAATAATGCTGTTTTGCTACATTCAAAGACAAACATGCTGTTCGGGGGTTTATGTGCACTCGGATGGATTGTATCCCATGTGGATGACTCCAGTCTCTCTTCCCTACAGGCTACTTTGTGGCAGTTTACTTACCTGGTCATTTCCTTCATTTACTTAACACTCATCACCCAGACTTGATCTGCCACAGTCTGTTTCTGACAGGTACGGTTGTAGCTTATCTCAGTCTCCTTAAGCTCATACTGACTTTAATAATGTCTGGGTGAGAAGAGGTTCTTTTATTTGACAATCTGTCCTTTTATTTTATTTATTTTATTCTTTGTGTTTGCTAGGAAGCAACAAAATGGCGGCTGTGCTACCTCTGAGTCCTTTACAGTCCCTGCCAGGGTCCCTGATACTGGACTGGCATTCTGGCAAGGTCTATAGAGCAACCCTTGACCAGTCATACTTGATGTCCTTCCTGTGGAATGCCCGCCTAGACTGTGAGAAGATGGCTGTATTGCACTGTGTGCTCTCCTGTGGTCGAGACCCAGGTTTCCCGGAAGGCCAGGTGAGAAGATAGCTTGTGCTTAGACACCAGCAACAGACCGCACCAAACATACTCACCTCGTGCTTCCAGAGGAGCAGAAGTCAGTTTTCTTGGTAACAGCGTCTTGGTTGGCTCCCTGCCAGACCTCAGGGTGCGGAGGTGCATCTGTCTGTCCTTTGAGAACAGTTGTTCCCTTCGTCTGCCATTTCACTTTCCGAGACTTCGGTTAGCTTAGATCAGCTCTGGCCTAACACTGTTAAGTGGAGAAGCCCCACAAAGAGACAATTCGGAAGTTTTGAGTGGCATGCTCCTTTTAGTGCAATGAAATCGTGTGCTGCCCTGCTCCACCTGGGCTAAGATCATGAACTGTCAGCTTGTCCAGGGTATCCATGCTGTATTTGCTACCTGCCCATTCATCAGGTGCTAGTTGTCTTGCTACCAGATCGCTATCATAGTATTACAGTACTTGGCTTCATACACTCACATTTTACCTAATAATGGCTGTGATATTTAGATATAAAATGTTTCCGTCAAATGAGAAGCTGAAAGTTCTTGACTTACTGAGTAAAGAAATGAGCGTCGGTGTTGCTAAGGTTTGCTGTTATCTGTGATTTCAGCATTCACGGGGGCTTTGACATGTGTCTCCTAAAGATAAAGGGCAGCTGCTTACTCTAGTCTCTTTCTTGCCCTCTGTTTTTCTGAGATGAGGTTTTGTTCTGTAGCCCAGGTGGTCTGTCCTTTGTGACTCAAGCTGGCCTCACATTTGAAGCAGTTCTCGTCAGTCCCCCAAGTGCTGGGATTTCAGGTGTGAGCTCCCAAATGCAGCACGCTACTGAATTTCTGTTTACGTAATGTAAACAAGTGCTCCAGAGACACTGTCAGCACATAATGAGTTTCCCGATTACCTGTTTTTCTGTCCTTGTTTGGTATAACACATTACTAAAGGGCCAAACAAGCTGGTAAGCTGTACCTTACCCCTACAGTCCCAAAGGTTGAGACAGGAGTAGTTCTGTGAGTTCATGGCCAGCCTAGGCTACCTAGTAAGTTTGATGCTATCTTGGACTATAGAATTAATTCCTGTCACAACCTTCTCAGAAGAAACAAACAAACACCGAAGGTCTAAGATCTTGTGGCAAATATTACATTTTGAATAAGATATCATAATTTGTATCATATAGTGCCATTTATGAAGCACTGTTTATTTTGTCACTTACTTTTTTGAAAGTATTCTTTAAAGTTGGGAAAACCCCCATCAATCAGTGATGACTGGGGTTAGTGGTTGGCTAGTTAGTTGAAAAAAAAAAAGTCCACTTAAAAAAACATAAAACATAAAAATATACGTTTATTTGCGTACCTTTGGTGTAGACTAAATCCCGCTCTTTGTGAATCAGCTAACTAAATTTCAGTCATTTTTCTTCCATCAAACCAATGCTAATGTGTTATCTCTGGCTTCCTTCCTTCTTAAAAGGAAGGAAGGTTTGTGTATGTGGGTACAGGTTCTTGTGTGTCTTCATGTGCATACACACATCCATGTGCCTACATGCGGAAGGTCAGAAGTAAGGTTGGGTGTCTTCTTGGGGTTACAAACACGTGCCGCACCCTCACTTTTATGTGGGTTTCAGGGATCAGGTACTCAGGCTTGTGTGGCCATCACTTTACCCACTGAGCCATATCCTCAGCCCTTAAAATATTTCTTCCTAAGGAGATCAGTAATTTAGAGAACCATGTAGACATGATTTCACCCAATTTTTTTTATAGTTGTTTCCTCTGCATCTGGTGATTTAGGGTTTTAGAATCTACATCTCGTCTTGTCATGTTTTAGAAACATGATTTTGAGGCTTTCCACAAAAAAATCAACTTTTATTGATGCAACAATGCTCTTTTTGCATCTGCATGGCACTTGTCTATAGAAATTTTTATTAAATTGCCTGTGTAAAGATAAGCACAACTGGCACAATCCATTTAGAACAAAGCATCCTGTTGAGAGTGAGCTATGTCTGGGCAGGCCTTTCCTACCCTCAGTTATCAAGCTGTTGAACATCGGGAGAGAAATTGTGTGAGAGATACAGCACAGGTTATTTCTGTCAGTTGAAAGGGGCATACAGAGGCACTCCTTTTGGCTAAGCGGTGTGACAACATCCACAGTAATGGCTGCATTGGCTCTTAAAAGCAGGTTCTTGTCTCTAAGCCCAGTGGTTTTGTTGTGCATTGCTCTGGTGTGCAGTAGATCTCTTGGTGAGTACGTAGTGTGACATCATCCATTCTTGCAAAAAAAAAAAAAAAGCATATTGGGTTGAAGAAGGTTTCTCTGGATCCTACCCAAAAGCTCCTGTTAAAAGGCTATATAAAAAGCGCCTTATTTACAATATTGTCATACCTATCCAGGACTACATTTGTTTTTAAGCTGGAAGTAGGTATATTTTCAGGTCATTTCTGAAATAGTTGTAGAATTTTAAAAAGTCATTCATTTATGTATTATCTATCATTTATTTTTGTGCTGCTTTGTTGGGACAGAATACAGAGTCCAGGTTTAGAAGCCAATAGAGTTCTATGGCCTTTCTTTTTAAAGATTCTTCAGTGGATTTCTGAGCAAGCCTCTACCTGCCATTCGTTTGACCTCATTCAGGAATTTCTAACTGGTAAGTGTTGCCAAGGCTGCACTTTAAGCTGTATGTTCAACCCCTTTGCTTGAGGGAAGTCAGCAAGCCGATAGTGAATGCCTCTATCAAAATGCAGTTTAAGAGTGTTTTGTTTTTCTTCTTTTTAACTTCATTGCAATCAGTGGCTAATTCAATTCCATTCTCTTGCGGTTTTTGCAAGAAGCCGTCGTTTTCAGAGACCAAGGAGATAAAGATCAGATTTTGATTCTGTAACCTTATTAACAAAAATTTCAGCAAAATGCATTTTTCTTAGCCTGGTTTTTATATTGATTGTCTCTGTGTAAGTGGTATAATGTCATCTGTGCAGAAACAGTGCCGAATGAAAACATTTTTAAATACTGTTCTCATCGTAAAAAGGAGAATCTGAACATCGAAGCTGTAGATAAAAATCATAATGGTTAACCTCCAGTGACATGAATGAGGTGATGAAAACGTATTGGTTTACTTGATTTGCTTAGATGACAGTGCTTGCTTCTCTTCTTACTATGTCATTTCTCTCTGAAAAACCTGCTCAGCTTCTTCCTATTGGAGCGTGTATCCAGAGCTGGCTGATGTGGACATGCTGTTACCCTACTCCTCCGTGCTGACTTGGGACGCAGTAAGTTCACAAAGTCATGGTGGATTCGCCACCTTGGGTCCAGGGTAGACCTCTCCCTAACATTATGGAAACCAGTGTTATAATTTTACTTCTGTTTTGACTGACAAGGAACTGAGCTGAAAGTTCTGGTCAGAAGGCATAAACAACCCTAATCAGAAAATCCAAAGTCTAAATGCTACAAAATCTTGAACATTTTGAAAGTCAGCATGATGCCACATACGAAAAATCTTACCACATAGGATATGCGTATTTGCATAAATATATCCCATATACACACATGCACACACACACACATACATGTGCATGCACATTCTGAAATGCAGATGCAAAAGACTGTTGTTGGGACAATAAAAGTTGGATTCTTTGGGAAGACTCAAAGGCATGTTTCTGTGTGATGTGTTCTGAAAGAGAAATAATTTTCATGTTTAGATTTCCGTTCTATCACTGAAAGACCTCATGTATATGAAGAACTTCAAAATCTAAAATGTTTAAGAAGCCCAAATCTGAAACACTTCTGCTGCTGAGCATCTTGGCTCAGGGATTCTCAGCCCGAAGGAGTCTCTGCCATTGGCTAGAAGCATTTACATTAAACAATAGATTTGATGGAGCACACACAGGGCGATCGTCACCCTGTCTACTCGCATGCAGAACAAGACCTCAGTGATGGTATTTTATCACAGGACATTTTTATTCCTGCGTTGACCGTTCTCAATTTTTTTAGTAGGTTTTTATGAATAAGAAGTGGCTTGACCACGGTGGTAGATTTTGACTTTAATGACACCTTTTCCTATTTTTATAAAGATTTATAAGGGAAATTAGGCAGCTCAAAAGCATCAGGACAGATCAAAGTCACCGTTCCTGTCAGTCTGGACTCCTTCCTGTACAGTAGTTAGTGGGACACTTGGCCGCTGTTCAGTGTGCTTTGATCCCAGGCTGTGCTCTTACCTGGGTGTTCTGTGAGGCCACCGTCCTGGTGGACAGCAACCATTTGCTCACCCCTCAAGGCTCTCTGGGGCACAGGCGACCTTGTGAACACAGACACGGTGACACCAATGTCTGCCCTTTCTCCTTTCTTAGACAGTGGAGCAGCATGTTTGGTCTTGAAGCAGGAGTCATATTAAAAAGGTATTTAGAGCAAGGGACTTAATTTAGGTGACAGGCATTGTGAACTATGTACTTGGTAAGTTATGACACTTTTCATTTTGTATTTTGTCTATTTCTTAGCACAGTCAGTGGAGGCACATAAAGAGCCCATGTATAGTGCAAGCCTGTAATTCTACACTCAGGAGAGGCCTAGGCAGGAAGATCTTCAGTTGGAGTTAGCAGTGAGACCCAGTCTAAAGAAAAAGGAGAAATATTCAAATGTGTTTGATTTATTCAATTTTTTTCTGTTTTTCTTTCTTTCTTTCTTTCTTTCTTTCTTTCCTTCCTTCCTTCCTTCCTTCCTTCCTTCCTTCCTTCCTTCCTTCTTTCTTTCTTTCTTTCTTTCTTTCTTTCTTTCTTTTTTTCCTGAGATGTGGGCTGATGTAACCAGATCTTAAATCCCCGATCCTTCCGTCTGTTCCTCCCACGTGCTGGGATTACAGGCACGCGCCACCATAGCAAATATGTCTGTTTAATTTCTAAGTTTTTGTGTTTTCCCGGAGTTTTCTCTGCTTGTCTTAAGATTTCTTTGCTTCATTGTAAAGTTGCAAGAGGAAAGACCCGGGCTTCTCCTTTTTCTAGGCGTCCAGGCTGTTGTTTTTCTTTAAATGACTTATGACGAACATATAGGCGGACTCTGCGGTCGTAGGGCAGGAAGTCTGCTGGCTACACCATCGGGTCAGGAAGTGCTCAGCAGCTCCCTCTGAACGTACCCGTTGCTTTTCTGTCCTGTGTGTGGAGTGTGCAGAGGCAGTGTCAGGACCCCGGGCTGTGCTCTTACCTGGGTGTTATGTGAGGCCACCGTCCTGGTGGGCAGCAATTCATTTGCTCACCCCTCAAGACTCTCTGGGGCACAGGCGACCTTGTGGACACAGACACGGTGACACCAGGAAGTCCCACAAGAAAAATGTAGAGAAACCCACAGCTGTAACCTCTATACACTAGACTTTTTCTTGGGGTTTACCGAGTTTCTTTAAAACTTCTTGTGGTTTGAATTAGTTACCTTTAAAGGCCTTCTCTAATCCCAAAGCTCTGTGCATTTATTGTCATCCTCAGCAAGGACCTGTTCCCTTCCCTTGTCTACAGTCATCCCCACTGCTACAACCTTAAAAACTTACCACAGCAGAGAATAACAAGCTCGCGAATCTGACTGGAAAGATTGACTTAGATTTCTCTTTTCTTTTCTTTTCTTTTCTTTTCTTTTCTTTTCTTTTCTTTTCTTTTCTCTTCTCTTCTCTTCTCTTCTCTTCTCTTCTCTTCTCTTTTCTTTTCTTTTCTTTTCTTTTCTAATTTGAGACAAAGAATTCACTATGTAGCTCAGGCTAGCCTAGGAGCCTCTCAGTGAGACCCCAGGTATACAGCACCACACCTACCAGCAACTGGATGTTTAAAATAAATACTATATTTTAAAAAAGCCTCAAAAAACAAAACAAAGGCCCCAAACCATACATTGACTGTAAGCAGACCCAAAGTCTATACATTCCAATGGACTTCTATACAGTTAAGCAAAAATACTAGAAATTTAGAGTGTTCTTGCCTGTAGCTAATTCTAAGCTGTGCACTGTAATTATAGTTATTTTGAGATGTCGTGCCTTTTGAAGTGCCATTTTGAACTCATGTAAATGACTTTTCTTGTCACTGTAACAAAATAATACTACAAGAAAGAGTTTAAGAAAGGATGGGGATTGCCTACAGTTGTAGGGGATACAGTCCTTCACGGTGGAGAGAGCGTGGCCATGGACAGCTGGTCATCCTGTGCCACACTCAGGAGTTAGGGAGCAAGAAAGGCTCCTGTCCCGCTGGGTTTATTCTCTCTGGTGATGCCTGTATGTAAGACACCTCAGTTCACCTAATTTAGATAACGGCTCACAGGCATGTCCAGAGGCCTGTCCCTGTGGCCACTCTACAGGCTGCCGAGTTGAGAATCTGTTAACCGTCAGAGAACCTTGAGTTGCAGCGCTGCTTTGAGGCGCCTGCTGCTGAGCGGTGATGAGTGACACACACCTAGATCCTTAATGCGGGCGTTCTGTGTTCCTGTGGGGACTCAAGAGCTCGGATGCTCTGAGAGTTAACTCCTGCCTCACGGGAGGCTCTCCTCTCACGGGAACACTGTGCCTGTAATGTCCAGCCATTCAAGTGCCAATCAAACATTTGTACAGAGCCCTCCTAGATTGTTTTCTAGTGACTTCTACATTTTGAAGGAAACCTGAATTGACTGGCAGAAAGGCAAGCTACAGAGATAACACACAGATATTTTTTTCATAGTATCCAACAGACTAGGGGAATTTGGGAAGTTTATCCTTTTGTATTTGGTCCCTGAACCCTTTTTTAACAGGGACAGGGTTTCATACAGCCAGAGCTGCGCTCAGACTTACTGTGATGCTGAGGATGGCCTTGAACTCCTGATCCTCCTGCCTCTACCTCCCTTGCCTGGGAGTAGACATTCAACACTCTTGGCTTACCAGGCTTGCTCTAAGTGTCACGAATTAGCAGAATTGTGTGGGTGGGTGGCACTTCCTGGCATGAACTGTGCATGTTTTAGCTTGGCCATTGGACTGTGCAGAAACTTTTTATGAAGTGCTCTTGTCTCTGCAATCATGGTGGACCCCAGTGTGTGAGAATCCCATTGGCTTTGGTTCCTTCTAGAAAGGAAAGGACCAGCTAGTTCTACAGATAAGTGAAAGAAGGCAGAAAGGGTAGGTGGACAGATAATGAATTCGAATGACTTTAGTGGTTCAGATATAATTTGCCTTTTTATTCTTAAGTAGAAATGTCTAAAAATATAGTATTTGATCTGTATTTTCTCACAATAATTATTCCTCTCTCCTTAGAGTACCTGTAAGCTTTTATTTAAAGAATAATTCAAACAAAAGAGAAAAGAAAAAAAAGGAGAGAAGGAAAAAGTCAGGTGCTGTGGCACAGAGCATGCTTTTAATCCAGCACTCAGGCGGCAGAGGCAGGCGTAGCTCTGAGTTCATAGCCAGCCTGGTTTACAGAGTGAGTTCCAGGAGGGCCAGGACTACACAGAGAAACCCTGTCTTGAAAACCAAAACAACAATAACAACAACAACAACAACAAAACAAAACCCCCCAAAAAGAATAAAAACAAACAAATACAAAGACTATTTCCTTGTCCAAGGCAAGAGAAACACCGTGTCCTGTTACCGTTTTACACTAAGAAGTTATTTAAAGTAGAGGTCATCCCACAGGAAGCTAGCATGCAGAGACACTTCCCGAAGGCCTGGGCATGGGGTGGTTAACGTGTTGCCTGCATGTCCCCCCATCCCCTTCCTAGGAAATTCCTGGAATAACGCTTGTGAAAGAAGAGCTTCCGCTGCCTCTCCTGAAGGTGAGTCCCTTTCGAAGAAGGCGAAGCCTGAGGGGACGTGCTGCCCCGGTTTCAGGAGGTAGGGCAGCCTGGCAGAGAAGGCTGGGGCCTGGAGCAGGGTTGGCTGAGGAGTCCTTCCGCAAGGACTGAGTGACCAATCGCTGACGCGGTGTTGCATCAATCCTTAGGACTGCTGTTTGAGGACAGGAGAGGATTACAGAGCCCAACCGTGGACCACGTGCCACAAGGCCTCTCACTGAAGGAGTCTTTAGAGAGGCTGGAATCTGTTGCTCCATTTGTAGTCTCTCCTTCAAACACAGGCATACAGACACACATGCACACACGCACGCCCATATACGCCCCCCGACCCCCATTTCCATTTCCTTACGGCTCAGAGCGGCCTCTCCATCCCTCCGAAGTGAGGCAGTGGCCCGCTGTAGGGCCTCCCTCAAGCCCTTCCCTGTCGTGATGGGGCTCCGTGTCTGTCTGCATTCTGCTGGTGTCAGGGTACAAAGGGAGGGCGGGGGCGGGGTGAGGTGTAGTTAAAAGCTGGGGGTCCTTAGCACGGTTCCCCGGCAGCTCCTTTGTTGTTTTTGGCGTTGCTTCTAGCCATTACAGCCCGGCCGAGCCTGGGAAGTCTGTTTCTGGCAGCAGCGGCTGCTCCTTGTGCGAGGCCTTTTATTTAACGTTCGAGTCTTTTGGATCCTTGGAGACGTGTAGTGTTTAAGGTCCTGGTAATGTAACAAAGCAACAGCGGGCAGATGGAGGCTGGCTTGGTGGATCCAGCTTGGGCCATTTAATTACCTCCAGACACCATACACATGTTTTTTCTGGGGAAAACTTGGTGTAAGGTGGTTGTGTCACACATGTGAGATCTGGGGTTTAATTCCCAGTACCACGTTTTTTGCTTTTTTTTTTTTTTCCTTTATCCAGTTAAAGATAATATTTTCATTTTATATCTTCTTGTGCATGCAGTTTTTCTTTTGGTTTATTCCCCTAAGGTTAAAGGTTGATATGTCTTACGGTAAAACACTGTGGCTCTTTTTTATAGCTTTGACTTCTTCTTGCTAAACTATAATATTCAACAAAAGTTGTGGTAATTTACACAGTCCAAAGGATTTAGGGGCTGAAAGAATGACTTGGCGATTGAGAGCAATGTTGCTCTTCCAAAGGACCCAAGTGTGGTTCCCGGGCCCCATGTAAAGTGAATCACAGTGGCCTTTGATTCTGGTTCCAGGGGACCCAGCATCCTCTTCTGGCCTCTGTTAGCACACACATACATGTGGCACACACACAGAGATGCACATACATGTACATAAATTCAAGACCAAAAGCTTTTAGGAGTTTGTTAGTCTTAGCACAACCTTATCAACTTCGTGTGTTTTCATTTTAAAAGTATAAGGGAACAATGAGAAAGTCCTTTTTGTCTTTTTTTTTTTCTTCTCGTTGGCTTACTATAAGCCAATTGATTCTTGGCTCACAATAGTTTTATCGAGTAGCATTAAGTGTCCTGTGAGTACACTCCCTCCCTCCTCGTCGAGTCTGGGAAGAGAGGGCAAAGTGAGGTGAGTGACGCCCTCCTGCTGTGTACACGTGTTTCATCTAGTGCGTTTGTCCGGTTGTGTCCCTGGTGTGATGGCTTTAGGAGGTGACAACTATGGCCTTATGTTTTTGGATTGATCATCATCATTATTTTTTTTTTTAAAGATCCATGAGACCCAACTCAATTCTTCCTACCTCATAATGTCACCAGGAAGATGTGGGCCCCCGATAGACACTGATTCAGCCACCCCTGTGGGTGTCCCAGTTTCAGGAACTGGAGGAATACATGTCTGTCCCTTATAAGCCATGAGCTGATGGCGTCTCATTATAGGAGCTGATTGCACCATGACTTGGGGACCTGTTAGGGCAGGTACACCTGTTATTTTACAGGAAAATTGTCACTTGAAAAGACAAAAGGCATTCTAAATGGCTTACCAAAGAATTTTTAAAAACTTATAAAGACATGTTACGGGCAAGGAGCTGGAGAGATGGCTCAGCGGTTAAGAGCATTGCTGCTTTTGCAGAGGACCAGGGTTCAGTTCCTACACCTCCATGGCATTTACAACTGTCTGTGTCTCTCGTTCTAAGGGTCTAGCATCTCCTGGTCTCTATAGGCAGTAGGCATGCCCATGGCACACATATACCTATATACCTGCAGGCAAACATTCATATACATTTATATTTTTCATATACATTTATAAAAATCTTAAAAAGCAGTTTCGGCTTTTTCTTTAAGTCATCATCTGGGAACAAGGCCCATGGTTAAACAAATATTGTCAAGAGTGACCTTCCTATGGGTGGCTTTGATCCTTGGTAAACTATGGCTTGTTCTGGGGAAGCAACAACGTGTAAAAGGTTAAGAATTGCACCTGATTTTATAGTGAGAACAGAAATCATTAAAACTATTTCACCACAGGAAACCAAAGAGGAAAACTGTAGCTTACTCAAATGTATGGGTAAAGAAGTGATCATGTTTTCAAGTGGTCCCGGGAACTGGGTATTTTTACCAAAGTAGTTTGTAAATTCAGCCCTCTTCCTTCCTTCCTTCCTTCCTTCCTTCCTTCCTTCCTTCCTTCCTTCCTTCCTTCCTTCTCCCTCTATCTCTGTCTCTCTGTTTTTCTTCCCTTCCTCCTTCCCTCCCCCTCCTCCATTTCTATTTCTGATTGTCGGCCTTTCAGGCAGCCTCCTGTTGTGTAACCTGTCCTCACCTTGATCTGGTGATTGTCCTTCCCTAGGCTTCCCAAGGGCCGAGATTCCAAGTGTGCGCCACATGCCTGGCTCAAAACCAGACATCCTTCGTGTACTTCATCACTTATTCAGAGATTACCGAGTACCTGACCCAGAGACTGGGAAGGCCAGAGGACTTGAAGCACCCCTGCTTACAAGCCTCTGCTGCAGTCTGTCAGGGTGCAGGGCTCCTGAGCATCTGGAAGAGGGCGGTGCTTGCTGCCCGCACTCTTCACCCAGACATTGCTTACATGCTTCTTCATTCAGAGTGTTTTCAATGGACAGTGCAAGAATATACACTGCTTGGTGGGACACAGAAGGCGCTGGTTCTCCTGGGAGCCCCAGAGTAGATAGACAGAGGCCATCGTTTGGGTAAAAGATTTGCTAGCAATCTGAAATGTCGGCACAACCACCGTTTTGAGTCTTTAGAATGCTTGCTTTGGCAAAAACGAAGCTTTGTTCCAAATGTCAGCTGGTTCTGGGGGAAATGGTGATTTTTTCCCAAGTTTCGCTTGCATATGTGTCCTGGGAGAGTGGATCTCAGCCAGTTCGGTTAATACTGGGAACGTGATCTTATGATACCGTGCAAAGCAGCATTATTTATTTATTATTCACAGAGCCTCAGGCTAATGAACTAATTCTTGCCATTTCTGTAGAGATTGGATAGCCAGACTACCTACCTCCTAGCTTTAAAACTGAGATGTGGACCCAGCCAGAAATTTGTTATTTCTGTTCCTTTCTTATCAGCCACTCTGGGCTGGGCTTCTCTTATTTGTTCTTCTGGTACTCATCCCCTGAGTGGCTGGAAAAGAACAATGAGCAGTTCGAGGTGAGCACAGGTTACATAACAAGAGTCTGACTGAAACAGAAAGACAGACCACCAGAAAGAGAAAGAGATTTAAACATTCAGTTTCTAAGGTTGCAAGGCAGGAAACATCTTACTCGACACTGGCTTTCTCTGGCCTATACTCCAAGAAAGCTAAGTGTGAGAGAGATGGCCATAATTATCGAGTACACTTAAAATAGTCCAGCTCATTAAAAACAAAACAGAATGACCGATAAAACTCCCCAGTTGGGTCAAGGAAGTGGAAATTTTGCCAGACCCTGGAGCAGGAGGAAGCTTATTTATATTCATGATACGTGTGTAAGATATCTGTGTGTTTGCAGCTCTCTTAGCGGTCGGCCTCAGGAACCCTAGCCATGTGTCAAGTGGAGGGATGCCCCTGCAAGAGGGCTTAGTTTAGGATGGTGCCTTTCAAGCCTCTGTCTCAAAGACATTTTTCTGTCGCACTTTATCTGTGCTGCATGGAATGCACACACTGCTGGATTTCTCTGGGGTGTAAGTAGACGTTGGCACTGAGATGAGGCCCACGGAAGACCTATGCGTTCGCTCTGCTCGGAGTCCTGGGCCCCAGAGCAAAGGCCTCTCTCAGGATGGGCCTCCTCCCCTAAGAAGACGCCGATTAACCAGCGGAAGTAGGAGCAAAGCCAGAGGGTCTTCGGGAAATGAGAGGCAGATGTTCCCTGCTGACAGCGCCTGGCGGATGAGCCAGTATCACAGGCTCTTTTTGTTCTGTTTTTGGATCAATTGGCGAGCCAAATCGTAAGTGGGAAGTGGTCCCTTCACGAAGCCGGCCCTTTCGTTCAATTGAAAGTTGTGGTCGGTCACGTGTGGTGATTGCTTTAAGCACCCTTAGAGACAAAGGGAGATTACTTTTGAGGAAGAAAAAAGTGAAAAATTAAAACTCCTTTTTGTGCAGAAAAAAAAAAAGCTTTTTGGCCAGCTTCTTAGACCAGACTCCAGGGACTAGCTAAGCTCTTAGACACTTTGTGCGTAAAACGCTTTTTGTATATTTTTAGAGGTGTATTTATTGTTATTTCTGTGGCTGTGTGTGTGCCTGCATGTTTGTATGTGCATTACATGTGTGCAGGTGCCTGTGGAGGCCCACTGGATCCCTTGGACCTGGAGTTACAGACAGCTTTGAACTGTGGGTGCTGGAGACTGAACCCAACTATTCTGTATGAGCCTCCAGTACTCTTAGCAGCCGAGACGTCTCTCTAGGTCTCATTTTTGCATCTTTAAAAGAACACTGGGAACTAGCCACGGTGGTGGCGGCACAGGTCTTTAATCCCAGCACTCAGGAGGCAGAACTGAGTGAGTTTCAGGCCAGCCTGGTCAACAGAGTGAGTTTCAGGCCAGCCAAGGCTACATGGCGAGACACTGTCTCAAAACAAACAAACAAAAGACTCCAGTGAATTCTTTTCAAGGAGCTGATATGTGTATCTTAAGACTTGTGGTTTTCGCTTTGCCTTGTCATTCTTTATGGGGGCAGTTTTTGGAGACTTCCCGTCTCCCTTTTAGTCAAGTGCCAGTTGAGAGTGAAGGTGGGGCTGAGAGGGACAGACCCAGGGACAGTATGAGGTGCTGAGCTGAGCTGATGGTGTGGGATGCACACGTTCTTTCTGTTTGCTTTTTTTTTTTTTTTTCCTTTCTCCTTCAAGGCACAACATCTAACTTTTTTTTTTTTTTTAAGTAGAGTAAAAATAAAATAGAAGCCACTTTTATTCTCTGGGCAAATGAACATGTTGGCATTAAATTAGAATCTGGGGTTCCTTGAAGGTTGGCCTTAACATTCTCTAACCCATCTCCTGTTTCTACCTAATTACAAGTCTTCACACGGCTGTCTTTATCTGCCCTCAGCCGTGTGGGCTGAGTGCCGTGCACAGGGCAGGAGGCTGTCTGAATTACGGGGACATGCTCAAACCATGTTTTCAACCATGAGTGATGATCCCTAAGGATCATCCAAGGAACCTGAAAACCTCGTGAGGCTTCAGACTACTCCCCCAAACAGTTAAATGGAAGCAGATGGCAGTGTTTCTTCTAATGGGCAGGCGGCGGAGGCCGGAAATGGCAAGCTAGAGGCTGCTGTCAACCCCAGACAGTGAAGGGCTATTTTTATCTTTTCTCAGCTTTCCAATGCCTTGCTGCTGCCCTGTTGAACATACCATCTTCATCCTTCATTTTCTCAAATCGATTTCTCCGGACCTTGTTTTTCTCAGTCTCCCAAATAGGCCTTTCAATTCATAGTCATCTCTGAATGATGCAGGTGAAACATTGCCTCACTGATCAAATGCTGATGTGAATACCAACAGTAAGAGAACCTGGAGATTATGAGGCCAGCAGTCCCAGAATTCAGGGAGGCAGAGGCAGGCGGATCTCTGTGAGTTTGAGGCCAGCCTGGTCTACAAAGCGAGTCCAGGACAGCCAATGCTACACAGAGAAACCCTGTCTCAAAAACCAAGCAAACAACCAGCCAAACAAATAGGCCAAGGCTCTCTCTGAAAGGCCTCTAAGTTCATACGGGACTATTTAGGGGACCTTGGACTAACTCTGTAAGTTTTAACTTTTGTTTAAGATACAGATCTTTTGTCTTCTGTTGTGTGACTTTTCCTGGGCAGACGTGGACAAACGTCTACTCTTTTAGATAGGGCACCAAGAACAGACTAAAGAAATGATCCCACTCATGTATAGGCTGGTGGAATGAGTTTGCTGGGGTCACCTATAGGATCGTGGGTGAGGAGTTGTTTACAGGTGCTTGGGTGATCCCGGGGCAGCTGCTTCAGTGGTGCTCCCTGCCTAATTGTATGCTGCTCCACAGACTCACCATCTCTTCCAAAGTAACCGCTTAGTGATATGCAGCCCGGGAACGAGTTTCTCAAGTCTTGTGAGTTTTGCTAGCTTCCCTAGGCTTTGAGCCTTCATCCTCCCTCTAGGAGGAAATGTTTCAATTTACAAGAACAGAGACACAACACCTTTTTATTCAGCGGCTTTGACTATTTTAAGACACGAACACTTTTAAAAGTCTAGGGCAAGGTATAAAGACCCCCCCCCCCCCAGGAAAATCCTCGTGTAAGCACACACTCATCTTACTGCCTTTAGCACCTTGGAAGGGTGTCAGTGGACCGGCTCACAATTTTGTTGTTATTCTCGATTGACTCAAGGCTATCGGAAAAAGAAACTTTAAAAATATATTTATATTTGTGTGTGGGTTTGTTTGTGTGGTCGTGCTGATTAGGAGGGCTTGTGGGTTGTGGTTCTTTCCTTCCACCCTGTGGGGCTCAGGGATAGAACTCAGGTCATCAGGCTTACACACTGAGCCGTCTTACTGGCCCCCAAAGTTTTTTTTTTTTTAATGAAGAGAAGGATTAAAAAAAAAAAAAGAAGAAGCCATAGTGTGAGTGAGGTCTTCTGTCAGGGGTCCTGGGCCTAAAGGGAGGAGGCTGAACAACAGGTGGAACCCCAGTTTTCTCCTGGAATAGAAGAGGGTAAAACCATTCCAAGGTGGACTGTGGGGCCTATTGCCAAAATGACCACTAGATGGCACCACATCACCAACTAATTTTCTCATTTTGGTGCATGTATTCCATGGCCAGATGTAGGAAAACAAAAGGGCTGCAGGATTGGTCCGATGATGATGATGATAATGATGATTGATGAAGAATTGTTATTGTTTTTGACTATTATAAAAATACAAACTAGAGAGAAAGGATAGCTAAGACGGGTTTGCTCTAAAAGGAACGGTCAGGAGTCACCTGAAGAAAAGACAAGGAGTTGGATGTGACCCAGCATTCCCATCTACACTGTAAATACATCTCAGTTTTAAACATTCTGAGATTTTTCTCTCTCTAGGAGAAATGGCATTTCAGGTTTCTAAAGAAAAGCATAAAATACCATGTAACTCACTTTACTGAGACCCCCAAATCTATGTGAAACTAGGGTTGTCCTTTCAATAAGAGCACATTAGCTACATAGTTATTTAATATTTTTAAAAGATTTATCTGTTTTATTATTTATACAGTATTCTGCCTGCATGCCAGAAGAGGGCACCAGATCTCATTATAGATGACTGAGCCACTGTAGTTGCTGGGAATTGAACCCAGGACCTTTGGAATAACAGCCAGGGCTCTTAACCTCTGAGGCATCTCTTCAGCCCCATATTTAATATGTGTGTGTGTGTGTGTGTGTGCGCGCGCGCGTGTGAAATAGATTTGATTCAAGTTCTCATTTATTTTTAAGTTTTTTTTTTCCTTTTAAAATTTACTGTTCAAAGAACTTCATACATGTATGTGTTAGCTAAGTTTTTATTCTGATACACACTATAGCTCGAGAGCAACCAGGGAGGGAAGGGTTTGTTTTGGTGCATGGCTATGGTCCACCATGAAAGGAGGTCGCGGTAAGACTTCTGAGCGGGAACCTGGAGTCAGCCCTGAAAGAGGCCTGCTCTCCCTGGTCCTGTCACTTTACTTTCTTAGAGGCCCCAAGACTACCTGCCCACTCACAGGGGGGCTGGCCCTCCCACGCCAGTCAGCAAGCGAGAATATGCCCCACCGGCTTGCCCACAGGCCAGTCTATTTTCAGCAAGTGTTTTCACCTGAGGTTCCTACTTCTTAGATGGCTCTCGCTGGTGTCAGCTTGACAAAACCCAACCAACCAGACAAACGAAAACCAAACCAAACCAGCCAGTCCAAGCGTATAGTTTGACCAAAGCCACCCCCTCGTCTGCATCTCCATGTCCTCTCCTCTCCTCCCACCACTTCCCTCCCAGCTTTCTGTGGTTCTTTAAAACCCGACTCCTGCGCCCTGCAGATAATGCTCATCTCCTGAGCCATCCACAGGAGCCCAGCCGCGATGGATTGCTGATAGCTCTTTAGGTAGGGGTGGCGGCCACCCGGGATTCTGGCAGGCTTGTCCCGGTGCAGGCTTTGTGGGTGCATTCGCTGCTGTTGTGTGGTCGTGTGTACCGCCGCTGTCCTGTCCGGGAAAACACTGTTCTACAGTAGTCCCCTAGTCCCTCTGGCTCTTACAGCCCCTCTTTCCCCCCGCTTTGGGGATGATCCCCGAGTGTCGAGGGGTGTGTGTGCTGTAGACGGCTGAGTTCACAGCTTCGTGAGTACTTTCATCCTCCATCAAGGTGCGTAAGCCTTCGCCACTAGGAAAGCTAGCCAGGACATGCATATAATTGGATCAGCCAGGAGGGAGGAAGTTTCCAGGTCTGCACCAGCGTGGTTTCTCCATGTCCTGCAGTTTGATTACGTGGTGTAGGCTCTTAGCGTCAAGCTCTGCCAATAACAATGGAAGTAGCTTATGTGGTGAGGGGCTCTTCGGGACCCCATTGACCACAGTAATGGGTCTTATTTTCTCGTGTTTCTCATTCTGTTAAGGCTGCCACCCAGGAAGCAACATCTGTTAGGTCACGCATGCTGTATCTAGCCCTGGTCAAATATTTATAAATAAATAAACACACACACACACACACACACACACACACAGACACACACACTTGTATTATGTAAGGCAACTGATGCCAGTAGACAGGAGAGCACCCCAGACAGCGAAGCCCGGAAGGTTTTGCTGCCCACCCTCACCCAGGTCGACATATGACAGAGCATACCTGAGCAAGCCCACGCCATGTGAACGACCTCACAGACTGGGGTACAAACTCCCAGCGCTGGGTATAGTGTTTGCCACTGAGTTTCCAACTCCTCTCCCAGCCCCGCCCTGATGTGCGGTTTCTCTTAGTATACACTGTTTCTGCTTCTGCTGCAATCCGTGTGTCCGGAGCAATTATTGTCCTGGAGCACAGGGACCTGGAAATCCCAGCGGGCGCTCACCACGCTCCCGTATCTACAGCTACCGTTAACTATGTTCTGCGACATGAAATATCCATTAGCATCGTGTCTTGTCATTAAAAGGTGAATACAATGGTTCTGTTCAAAGATTTAAAAGTGAACCAATTCTGTCTGGGAGAATTTAGCAACTATTGTGAAATCGGTGTACGTCGTTGTTTTGATTCTAAGGTCTTGGAAGTGAATAAGCCTAGAAGGGAAGTGAGCCCATTCCCGTTGCTATGAGTTACAAGCACATTTCTGATGGGACATGGTGACACCACCCACGCCAGAGGAATCGCTCTCTGGGGAGGAAATGCCTTGAGTACAGACCACCTGTGTGGGCCAACCCAACGAGGAAGTCCTCAGCTTTGGGAAGTGAGCTAGGCTCCCGAGTCTCACAGGTGGGGCTGTGCTGTGAAAGATGTCGGCCCAGAACTGCCAACACCTGAGAGGGATGGAGGCGAGGCGAGTGCATGGTTTGAACCTGCTTTTCAGATCGCTGCTCTTTTTGTCTGCAGGTCTACAACCTAAAGGGGTACTGGGCAAAGCTGAGCTCCAAGCTGGAGTACATCAAGTATACGAAGCCTCACCTACACTACCACAACAGTGTTGTGAGGAGAGAGTGGCACAACTTGCTCTCTGAGGAGGTGAGCACGCAGCTAGCAGTAGAGACTGAGGGAGGCCGAAGGCAGGCGGGCTTGCGCTGGCTGTGCTCTTCTCCCCCGTCACCAGCTGCATTGCCTCGGTGACAGCCCAGTGGGCGGGCAGGACTGACTGCTCCTGCTGTCTGTTCTTGGAGGAGGAAACTGGAGTAAGGGAAGTGAAGGGGCACGTGGCTCTCTCGTAATAGAAGAGCAATGAACAGCGCAACTCGGGTGCTGTCAGGTGACTTGAGTGGCTCAGGCTTTATTCAGAAAGACGTAGGTGTTCCCCAGCTCGTGTTTGCTGAAACGATGGGGGAGAGGGGTCAGTGAGACAGCCTGTCAAGGGGTTGGTCATACAGGGAGCACTTTGTGGAAATGGAATAGTTCTGTATTTTGATCTTGGTGGCTCATGGCAGTACACTCGGTAAGATGGCATAGAGCTGGACACATACCATACAATATCCATTTCCTGCTTTTTATACTGCAGTATAGTTACGTTAGATAAGAACATTAATGGAAACAGGGTGGCGGGTACCTGGGACCCCTGCACCAGACTTCCTATAATTATGCTGTTTGGTAATAAAGTTAATTAAATTAAAAACAGATTAATTAAATTAATTAAAAACAGATGCTCTTGTTACACGGGAAACGATATTATTTTTGAAACTTTAACGACATCGCTGTTCGTTCTTGCTATTAAAACAAAAGCTATCTGCGAAATTTTCACCTTCTGTATTCTTGGCATGTTCTCACCCCTAGAAAACGGGGAAAAGAAGGACCACAATGTACGTGAGGAACATTCTTGACAGCGCAGTGAAGTAAGTACGAGCTTGGCTGCGCTTGTGGTATCTTCTCAGTGAACAGCTGTCCTTGGCTTCCCGAGACCACTGGGGGCTGGATTTTCTAGTGGGAAAGGCTTCTAGGTAAATCCTCCTTAGGCCCTGGAAAAGATGACTTATGATGGACAGGCGGTGAAGAAGGCTTTTATTAACGAGTACTTCTGAGCATGGAAGTAGATTGTAGGTTGATTTTTTTTTAAGTTGTTGGTGGAGCCTGCTCTTGTTTTGAAAGCATATTTTCTGGGTAGATGAGTCATCTCTGAGAGCTAAAAGTGTAGGACTCATTCCAACTTCTGTTCTATTTTCTGCCTTCATTATTTCCAATAATGGAGAACTGTAGTTTTTCTAAATAATTGCTGTTGTTGGCACTAATGGGCTTTGAGATTTGTAACTGCTTGATGCACCTTTTAGTACGGTGATTAAATTTTCTGAGTTTTCAGGCAGCCAGAAAGCCGTTTCTGCAGTGGGTTTTGTGGGGCTTCAAAGTGGGGCCATCTCTGTGGAGTTTTGTGGCTCTAAGTTTTTCAAATGATGTTTCCCTTGTCAATAACACACAGTTTCTTTGCAGGGTGATTTCCAACATGGAAAAAAGGATACTGGGTAAGAAAAGACCTGTCTTAAAGTCCATGTTTTGTTTGCAACATTGTTCTTTCGAACCAAGGGTTGACAGGAAAACCACTTCCAGTGGTATAATGAGGGTTTAATGGATAGTAACAGCTCTTAACATCAGCTTGTCAGAGTAACCACAAAGCCAGTTCCATGTCCAGTTCCACCAGGACCTCCAGGGTCAGCTGCTGAGTGTGTTTTGCTGAAGGAGCGCCTGGGTTTTCTGGTTTTCCCCTCTGGTCCTCACAGAGCTGATCTAATTAGCACGACCTCTGGCTGTACCCGCAGGGCGTGCTTGGCAGTTCCCCCGCATGAGCTGCTTTCTCTGCAGCTGTGTGACTTGTACGTGCCTTTCCTTTGGCTCACATCGGGTCATGGCCTGGGCCTGCTCCTAGGGGAGCAAAAACGGGCCTTTGGGTAAGCAGTATGGTTCTGTGGGGTGGGTACCAGCTGAGATGGTAGGGCTAGATATGCCAACGACGAGTGCCTGCACATTGTCCTCAGGGCTAGTAGGAGGGGAAAGTGAGGACAGAGGGTTCTTGTAGAGAGCAGCTAGTCACTGCCTAGTGGAAGGGACAAGGGGCATGGGCCAAGGGGGCTTGATGGAGGAGAGAGAGCGAGCCTGAGGGAGACTTTCCAAGGCAGGTCTTGAGTGGTGGTGCATGTCTTTAATTCCAGCACTCAGAAAGGCAGATTGCTCTGAGTTCGAGTCCAGGACAGCTAACGCTACACAGAGAAACCTTGAACAAAACAAAACAAAAACATAAACAATCAACCAACCAACCAAACAAAATAAAATAAAAAATTAAGTCTTGACAGGCAAGGAGGGTTTGTTCTGTGGTAACTGAAGGAGGAGAATAGTGAATCTGTGCAGACCCAGGCCTTTTGGTGCTGCTCATGCTTCATGACGGCTAGCCTTCATTAAAGAAACTGTTTTTTATCTACTCCTGTTTTATGGGCTTGGATGTTTTTCAAATGTGTGGGGACCCTGATGAAAATTAATTTGGGAAATGTGTAACAGCGTACTCAACAGCTGTATACACAGCCCAGAGGTGACCTGTCACCACAGGAAACCAGCCTGAGCCCCCAAGGGGGAAACCAAACCATCCTTGCCTGTAGCCAGGGACTATGCTCTACCAGACAGGGCATAAGTATGTGAGATCCAAGGTCTTCTTCCTGCTGGGGGTAAAAGTTGTAGAGTGTGGGCACTTCATTGCTGCCTAGGGGAGGTTTGGAGGCTCTGCCTGGTGGCAGGCTGGCTAGCATCTTGCTGGGCAGTGTCTCGAAACGTGCTTTGATTTTTTTTTTTTCTTCCTGTCTCCTGCGTTGTTTCCCACGAAGAATGCCATCACTGCCTGAAACTGAACACTGCTCATATTGTGGTGCTTTCGTCAAAGTCCAGAGGGTTAAGCAGGCTGGAGAAAACATTTATCCTGAGGGGCCATAGCGTACCCGTGCCTGTTCAGAAGGAAGCACCAGCCTGTGGGTTCTGCCCTCTTACCTGTTCTGGGGCCCTAGAGCTTCTGGGGAAAGAACCCCATGGGGGAGTTGTTAGGAGAGCCTGAGGGAGCCCAGCCTGCTAGCCTGCCCCTCCTGTCTGGTTAGCGCCGGGTCAGTCAGAGCGGGGAAAGGGACATTCGGTTTAACTGTCTCACTGTTGTGCCTGTCAGCACTGTCTACTCCAGTTATTCACTGTCTCATCAGCTCAGTAATTTTCAAGGCCACTGAACTATGGTCAGGAGGTTGAAGGGAGCCACGCAGTCCTTCCGGTGAGGCCTGCCATCCTCCGGGGTTAGGTAGGCCTCTCGAGGGTAAAGAGTTGAGAACCGGCCGGTTTGGCTGTAGCCCTCTTCCTGAACACTGCCCTCCTGATGAGCGCTCCTCTGTTCAATTTCAGAGCCAAGGTTACTGCCCCTCTTACAAGAGGAAGACAGGCACCAGAGGCTGCTCATGGGCCTGGTAAGTAGTCTGTGGGCTTCTGACGTGCCGAGAAACAGCAGGCAAGGACAGAGAGCTGCTCATTCTGAGGGCGTCTTCCGTGAAGTATTCAACAAGTAGGAGCTGCCAGCACCTGGGCCTGGGTATCCAGTGGCAAGCAGAGCATGTCTGATTTCTGCCCTCTTGGGATACTCAGGCTAGTGGAGGAGATGGGTTAGTCACACGAGTAAGTGTGTAATTGTAAGTGGTGATGGAGGTAAATATCTGCCCGCATTCTGCGATTCCAGACCCATGTCCCTTCCTCTAGCCTTTACGTGGGTTCTTGGGATCTCAGCTCTGGTCTTCAGGTTTGTATCACCATCGCTTTTACCCTTTGATCCATATCCATGGCCTGTTTTTGTTTTTTGAGTATCAAATCCACAAAGTAGTCTGTGATTGATTTATGATATTAACAAAGTTCAGGATCCAGGGACTTCTCTGTCCTCATGCCACACACTGAAAATTAGTAGAAACTATTTTGGTGGTATCTTGTTAATAAAGTATGAAACCCAGCCAATCCCACTTCTAGGAATCTGACTGAAAAGTCATGGCTATAGCAGCCTCCCTACCCCCACATTACAATGAAACTCCCCAATGAGAGGGCACTATTTCTTTGGCTAACATTCATGCAAGCTTTTCTGTCAGGTGTGTGTGTGTGTGTGTGTGTGTGTGTGTGTGTGTGTAGTGTTACCAACAGTAGTGAAAAAAAACGTGTAAAAAGGAAATAAATCCATTTTAGTACTTTTCACAAAAGTAAACATATCCAGCCATTAAAGCTAGTGTAAAAATTTTAATGACACAGGGAAACTTACATAGAAAGAAACATTAGAACAGGTATACACCTGAGAAAGGGGCCTGGGCTGAGATGTTCATGCAGGCACAGAGCTATGAGCTACTTTAATTCTGTATTTTATTTTGTCTATTTGTTTGAGACATGTCTTTCGTAGCTCACTGGCCTTGAGCTCACTGTGTACCTAAGAGGGACCGAACCTTGGATTCCTGATCCTCTCTCCTTAGCCTCCCTTGCGTTAGGATTGTTTGAGTGTCTTGCCAGACATTAATTTTCATTAATCTATAGTCATTTCAGAAAAGTTAAATAGCATAAAAGCATATAGCATATCTTAGAAGGAAACTGTTGAAAAAGCCAAAATGAGCTAACTCACACAAGAGGCTGAATTGAAATATGGTGACATTATGTCTTGTTGCTGAGGTCACAGAGAATCCACTAAGATGGCAGATTTATGCATATCTGATGCTCTTGTCCAGTTCTCACAAGCTGCCACCACACAAAGGTCTCTTTGACTTAAAATCAAAACAAAAAACATCTTCATGAACAGGGTATTTAGGCCAAAAGGAGTACAGGAGTGGGAGGAAGAGGAAGGAAAGAAAAAGGCAAGAAGCTGGAGGGCTCAGGAAAAGCAACCGCCGATGGGAGGCTAGGGCTCAGAGCAAAACGCAAAGCCTGGAGACCCAGAGTGAAAATTCATTGCCTTTGCCTGTGAGCCGGCGCTGCTGTGCAGAGGGTGGTGCCCACGTCTGGCAGTGTCTGTCCTTCCAGAGGTCCCTGCTGCCCACTCCTGAGCACGCTCTCTGTGGAGACAGTGGAGCACTAGCTCTTGATGGAGCACGTTCTCTCCATGGAGCTCTGTCTCTGTGGAGCCCAGTCTCTCCGTGGATCCCAAAGCCTGTAACCCCGAGGCTGGAGCCTTCCGCAGGCTTCCTTGGAGGATTCTCATCAGGGCTGAATGACTCCCAGCCGCCCCTGAGCTTCGGTTAAGAAGTTCCTCCTGAGAGAAATGTTGAGGCCATCCATCGATTTATCTCAGCCAAGGGCAGTTAAGAGTTGTGTACCTTTGGGTGGAAGGCTTTCCTCAGATCAAGGCTTTTCATGTTCGTAAGAAATAGTATTAAGAATGTCCTGAATTACAATCCGTCTCAGGTGTGAACGGGCCTTCTGAGACCCACCCGTGTCTGTCCTGTTTTCAGATGGTGTCTGAACTCAGAGACCACCTGCTGAGACACCTACAGGGTGTGGAAAAGAAGAGAATTGAGCAGCTGGTTCTAGACTACATTTCAAAACTGGTTGGTGTTACTTTTTTTTTCCAATCTCAACTATACCATTAGCCCAGTGTATAGTTTTCAAGGTGAAGGTCTCTGAACCCAATGGTTGTTGTTGTTTAATGTGTGTGTGTGTGTACGTGTATGTACGGAAATGTGTGCATGAGGGGGTAGAGTGCCCATGGGCGTGTGGAGGCCAAAGGTTGACTGTGTCTTCCTTTATCACTTTTTAAAAATTATTTTTTTATTAATTACAATTTATTCATTTTGTATGCCAGCTGTAGTCCCCTCCCTCATTCCTTCCCAATCCTACCCTCCCTCCCTCTTCTCCTCCCATGCCCCTCCCCCAGTCCACTGCTAGGGGAGGTCCTCCTCCCCTTCCAACTGACCCTAGCCTATCAGGTCTCATCAGGACTGGCTGTATTGTCTTTCTCTGTGGCCTGGTAAGGCTCCCCCATCAGGGAAAAGTGATCAAAGAGCCAGCCACTGAGTTCATGTCAGAGACAGCCTGTTCCCCTTACTAGGGTACCCACTTGGATACTGAGCTGCCGTGGGCTACATCTGTGCAGGAGTTCCAGGTTATCTTCATGAATGGTCCTTGGTTGGAGTATCATTCTCAGAAAAGACCCCTGTGCCCAGATCTTTTTGTTCTGCTGCTTTCCTTGTGGAGCTCCTGTCACCTCCAGGTTTTTTATCTCCCCCTTCTTTCATAAGATTCCCTGCACTCTGCCCAAAGTTTGGCATCTGCTTTGATACCCTGCTGGGTTGAGTCTCTCAGAGGCCCTCTGTGGTAGGCTCCTGTCCTGTTCCCTGTTTTCTCCCTCTTCCAATGTCTATCCCATTTGCCTTTCTGAATAGGATTGATCATCTTACCCAGGGTCCTCCTTCTTGCTTAGCTTCTTTAGCATGTTTATCCTGTATTGTATGTCAAATATCCACTTTCCATTTTAGTTTTTTGAGACAGGGTCTCTCCCTGAAGCTGGATCTCTACTGTGTTGCTAGGCTGGCTGGCCAAGGGATTCCAGGAGTTCCCTGGCCTCCGCCTATCCCCTTCCTAACCCCGAGGTTACAAACCCGAGGTGCACTGTCTGAGTTTTCACATGGTGTTTGCAGCTTTTTGAGTGAGACAGTGCCCCAACATGCTTGTCCCCACTTTGTTTTCCAGGTTAGGTCCTAAATATTTCCATCTTCAAACTGGTATATTTGGTGCTATAGGTTGAGAGATGGGAAGAAAGAACTGCAGAGAGAATTTGATGTTGAATGTGGTTTTCTGTCCTATCGTCAACTAGTTGTGGTACGCTCAGTGAGGCTAACATAGCTGCCAAGTGGTTGTACCTCATCTTGGTAACTTCCAACTAACTCTTTATTAAACAATAAGTGTTGATTTCTGTACAGGAAGGTTTGTGGACACAAGAGAGCTTGTGCTTTAATTCGTAATTAGCTCTGAAAGCCAAAATAGGCCGGCTTCCAGTCCAGCTCTCACTCATCTATCGATGAGATGGTAGCTCATTACCTGTTAGCCATGAATTAGACAATATTATACAAATCATGTAAATAAAAATGGTGTGGTGATGTTCTATTTCAGCCATCTGTGCACGTTCACAAATCACGTGACGCCAAGGTCTGCTTTGGTAGAACCTAGAAATAATATGCTTGACAAATCAAAATACTCAACTACAAAGAGCAAAGAGAAAGGATGCTCCATTGTTTCTCCAAGTTTGGGTGAGATTTGTATGCGAATGAGACAGTTTTGTGACTCTGTGTGTGTGTGTGTGTGTGTGTGTGTTTACAGAGACTTTTGGAATATTAAGTTTCTTGGCAAAGATCAAGGAATCTCTTCACTTAATTGTAAAGTTTTCTCCTCTTACTGTCATCATGAGTGACTGTTTTCATATTTGAAAATCTACTGAAAGGCTTGAATTTTGTAATTTTAAAAACTATTTCTTTATTATGCATGTGGATGTCTTGTATGCACGAATGTCTGTGCACCACGTGCATTGCCTGGTGCCCACAGAGGCCAAAAGAGGGTGTTAGGTCCCCTGGAACTGGATATACAGATGGTTGTGAGCTGCCATGTGGGTGCTGGACACGGAACCAGCATCCTCTGGAAGAGCAATCAGTTGAGCTGTCTCTCCAGACCCAGTGAATTCTATACTTTTAATACACTAGGAAAGGTCGGGCACTGTCATATGATGACATTCATAATCGGGGCATCAGAGCTTCTCTGCCTCCCTCTCGATAGGACTGCGGTGAGGCGTGCTTTCAGAATCTGGTACTGGCCCTACCCACATTGAGAGAAGTGTTCCTAGCCACGCGTCTCTCTCTTCAAAGTCATAAGTACTCTCTCTATCTTTTGGCTAACATTATTTTTTAAAACAAGACCATTTTTAAAGCAATCTGGTAGTGGCTCTGAGAGTGGAGATAGGCAAGGCTGCTTGGCAGAGTTCTGGAACTTCACTGTAATGGTGGCCTTCCCGAGTCTGTAGTCTTCAGCAACGATCAGGTGCCCCTTGCATGAAACCATCTCAAACCGGCAAGACCCCATTAACAAACTTACCACTTTTAGTGTTGCTGGGAACCCAGGCATATCTCCTTCTCCAAGTAACCTTGCCTCCTTATGCCCCAAGGTCCACTTTGCGCATGCCCACCTCAATAGCCATCCCTTTGGCGACTATACACAGTGTTGTACATAGCAGGCATGAGGGATTTTTTTTTCCACACCAGCTATTGGCAGGCAATGGGCAGCTTCAGCTCGGGATGTGAGACCTGTCACACCTCAGCGGCTTTCTCTCGAAGCCATCGCCAACAAGGCTGACGTTACTGCCCACCTCTCCATGCCTCTGTTTCTCTTTTCATGTGTCTCAGTGACTTTGTCATTTGTGTCTTCTTAGTGAGGAACTGTTTGTGGTAGAGCTTAACGTTACATCCCCGAGCCCCTCCCTACCTTCTTTCTTTTTTTTTTTTTTTTCTGGTGGTAAATGCCATGGGTGACGTCCATGGCATTTTTTTATAAATTCCGTTTGTTCGTTTTTGTGGGGTAGGGACTGGTGCAGAGCCATTGGCAACAGCTTTCAGAGCACGAAGCTCTCAGTTTGTGTCTGAGAGACTGCTGAGCTGACTGCCCACATCCTGAAGGAGTCTCGTTCTGTTGACTTTAAGTCTCACCTTCTAAAGTGCTGTGAATTTCAAAAAAAATAAAAAAAAAATACACACACACACACACACACACACACACAAGTTTATTTATTTTACATCCTGAGGATGCCCCCTCCTTTCCCTTCTCCCAGGCCCCCACTTTCCCTCCTTCCCCTCTCCCTTTTCCCCCAGAAAAGGGAAGCCCTCCCCTCCCCCCACATTGACCTTTACCAACACATCAAATCACATCAGGACTGAGCATATCTTCATCCCCTGAGGCCAGGCAAGGTGGCGAGGCCAGGGGGAGGTGATCCAAAAAGCAGGTGACAGAATCCATGTTAGAAACAGCCCGTCGCCCGTCAGCTACACGTGTGCAGTCCAGACCATGCATGCTCCTTAGTTGATGTCACAGTCTCTGAAAGCCGCCATGGGACTGGGAGAGTTGTCTCTGTCGGTCTTCTTGTGAGGCTTCTGTCCCCTCCATGTCCTTCCATCTTTCTCCCAACACCTCCATTCTAGCATTCTCTTTCACCATATCTAATCACGCACAAGTTTTCACACTAGAGCCAAGAGGCCCAGAAATGGTGCCTGTGTTGACCCCGAAACACCATGCCCCTGACTTTCCCAGCATGCTACCAGCCATGCTTTTTATGACTCTCCGAAGACTTTGGGTAGGCCGTCTTTCTGGAAACATGTTCAAGGGAGTTGTAGAGCTTGGTGATAGTGTCCACATGTAGCTTGCTTTCGGCCAGAGAATCCCGTGTCACCGAGGGTAGGGACTGGCAGTGCATGGAGCGCCTTTCTGCCTTGCCTCCCAGCTCTTCCGTTCCTGGTGGAGTCTGCCCTACTGATAAAATTAGAATAGGTTTCCAGATAAAGCCTAAGGCCAAGAAGGCACCTGATGTTACGGTACTGGTTTGTTGAGCACTGATTCCAGTGAGTGACTTAACTAACTCATTTCTACAACAGCCCCATGAGAGCACTCCCCTCATCTCATGGATAAGGACACTGAGGTTTGGAGAGGACGGGTGACTTGCTCCACAGAAACTGGCCCTGATGCCGTCTTTTCCCATGGCTCATGCACACGAGCCCATGTTACTCTGTCATCTTCCTTCTTCACCTAGCCCTCAGCCTTGCGGTGTGGCAGGCTGACGGCTAAGCCTTTGGCCTTTCACTGGTGGGTGAGAGTCTGTACGCGTGGATGGCGGAGCCAGTTAGCTGCTCAGTGGAGCGTTGCCAGCACAGACAGAGGGTACTCTGCTACAGCGGCGGCACGTTTGCAGGATTTCAGTGCCTCAGAACTGATTTCAGAAAGGCTAGCTGCAGAGTGTGCCTGGCCACAGCCCCAATGCCAACTGTCTTGGATGTATAGGACAGGTAGGAGGGCCTCAAAGGAAAGGGCCTGAGCTGTGGTTCATGGATGCTCTTTCCCTCTAGCTGGATCTCGTTTGGTGCATGCTGGAGACCGCTTGGAGGAAACACAGTGTGCATCCTTGGCTTTTCCACCTGTACGCAAGTATTTTTCTTTTCCTCCTTTATCATGGTGTGCAAAGAGCTAGGACCTCTGATGACTGCCTATTCTAGAAAAGCCCCTTTGAAACATTAGTCCAAAGCAGTTCTCACCAGTCCCAGCACCTTAGTCTTATATTCAGAATTCAAGATGACTTCAGCTGTCCTCTTTGGCGTAGGGTTGATGAGGAGGGAGACACGCATAAGCCCTCCACTTCCAAGTATGGAAATTTCAACAAATGTAATTTATAATTTACGAGTCTACTGAGTATGACGTGAGATTCTATGCTTTCGGCTGTTGGCCAGTCTCCCATTTCCGAGGCTCTCCCCAGGAGATGGCATTGTATAGGAAGCTCTGTATGCGGTTCTCAGAGCCACGGCTCGGGACCAGCACGGTACTCAGCTGACACGCTACTTTGCTGTTCTCACAGTAACGACCGTGGCAGCGCCGCAGATTTTGAAGTCTTTCATCTTATGACCAGGATTTTGGATGCTACTAACAGCCTGTGCTTCCCTCTGCCTCCCGGTGAGTCTTGGCTCTCCTGTCATCCGGTGTAATAAATTTGTTTCCCACATGGTCTCTGGGCAGCACCTCAACTTCAAGATGGCAGCTGTGTGTCAGCGGCTGGTTCGGATAGAGAGTCAGCCTTGAGGTCGGTCACTGTTGGCCGGACCTCCCCCGACTGCCGAGCTCCACCGTGGCATGTTCTCACCTGCATCTCTAGCTGAACTTGCACCAACGGTGCGGCTCCTGGGAGCTTTCCCTGGCAGCTTCATACTCTATTGACTGGAGAGGCCTGAGGTAAACACACAGGAGGAATCAAGTATTAGGCTGTAGTATTTGTCTCCTCCCTGACTGACTTTTGAAGCAGCAGAGCGCCCTCTAGGTCCATCCGTCCGTCAGGGAGGACAGGGTATCTTTCTTTTTAAAGCTGAGTAACATTACACGTTGGTTATTTACGTTTTCTTTTCCTGTTTATCAGTGGGCATTTCTATCTTGGCTATTGTGAAGAGCAGTTTTAGTGAGCATTAGTGCGCACATCTCTTAAACATCTTGACTTTAATTCTTTTGGGTATGTTCCAGAGCTGCCATTTCTCCATGTTCTTTACATTTGCCTCTTTTGTTTGTTTGTTTTTGGACCCTGAGAGGTCGGAGGCAATAGTTCACTGTGGTTTTGGTTTGTATTTTGCTGATTAGTGATACTGACTATCTTTCCATGTAACTCTTGGCTAGTCGTATGTCTTCTTTGGGAGAAAAAAAGCTCTGTGCAGGCATGCTTAATAAGATTGTCTGTTGTTTTGCTGTTGACTCGTTTTATTATTTTTATGTTCGGGATACTAACCCCTTATCAGACTTCTGGTTTACGCACTTTTCCTTCCTCATTTTGTAGCTGCCTTTTCAGTTTGTTACCTTCCTTGCTTTCCTTCACCCTCTGAGCCCCTCAGCACCATTTCCCCCTCCCCCATTGGAGGGTCAGGTGGCTCAGGGTGGCTTTAAACTTTCGTAGCCAACACCGGCCTTGAACTTCTGAGCCTCTGACAAGCACTCCAAGTGCTGGGATCACAGGTGCATGTCACTCATCACACCTGGATTCTTCTTCTCTATCAAATGCTTATTTTTTTTTTCTTGTGACAAGAGAAAGGAGGGTGAAGTGACTCTGGAGTGTGTGTGTGTGTGTGTGTGTGTGTGTGTGTGTGTATACAAGGGAAAGGGAGTTAATAAATGCATGTGTAAAAGGGTGCTTGCTTTTCAGGCCTATGAGACTAGTGAAAGTTGTTTAAGTTTCAGTGGTCAGACACTTAAATAAAAGAAGGGAGCGAGAAAGTGGTAAGCAGAGTTTTGGTTCTGTTTGTTTTATTTTTGTTCCTTTGTATGTTTGTCTTAATGTTTCTTTCCCTGGCTACAGCAAGGCCAGCAGCAGTGGAGGATGAGGATTGGTGGGATGAAATGATGGTTAGTGATAGCCCCATGCTCTGCTAGGAGCTGACATAGAGCTGAGGCCATCAGCAGGCCGCTGCACTTGGTACTGTGCATAGGGGCAGGTGAAGGGCCACTGGGATGTTCAGCACGCACACAGGACTGGGGAAGAAATTTTGTCCGGGAATAGGACTCATGATATAGTATGAGTGCTTTTTCAGGAAAATGATTTTTTACTTTATTAGTCTCAGAAAGAAGTTCTGAGTCCATGTGAAACATTTGTGCCAATTTGTCAGTAATACCATAATTTGTGCTGCATTGGGAGAACCCAGTGAACTCAGTCTGTTTTTAGCCCATTCAAATCTCCTTGAGGACAACATCTGCACGTCATGTGACCCTTGATGCTGCCAGGAATTAGGAATGACCCACTGCTCATGACTCATATGTTCAGAGAGAAAATGCCATGACTTCTCAGAACCCAAAACTCCAGTTCACTGAACATCATTTGTTTTGCCGTGTACATCCCTGAGAGCAGGCTATGCTTCTGTCGTTCCTGCATCTGATCAGTTTGTAAAGCGGGTACATATTGCCATGAGACAATTCCCTCCTCCTGTGCTGGCAAGTTTTATGTCAACTTGACATAAGCTGGAGTCACCTGAGAGGAGGGAACCGCAACTGAGAAACTGCTTCCCTAAGATTGGGGTGTGGGCAAGCCTGTAGGGCATTTTCTTACTTAGTGATGAACGTGTGTGGCTCCAGCCCATTTTGGGTGGTGCCTTCCCTGGACTGCTGGTCCTGGGTTTCATGAGAAAGCAGGCTGAGCAAGAAATGAGGAGCAAGCCAGTAAGCAGCACCCCTCCGTGGCCTCTGCATCAGCTCCTGCCTCCAGGTTCCTGCCCTGTTTGAGTTCCTGTCCCTGGGGCCTGTGATGATAGACTTTGACGTGGAAGTGTTAGTGAACTCTTTCTTCCCCAAGCTCCTTTGGTTAGGGTGTTTTGTCGCAGAAATAGAAACCCTAGCTAGGACACGGCCCTTTCTCTCCATTCCCCCTTGGTGACCCCAGTCCCTCTCGTACGTGTCCAGGCCACAGCGTTCCTATGAGTCTAACCCGTTCTTTGTCTGTTCGCATGTTAATATTCCAAAAGTAAAATTCAGTTCTTCCCTTTGTCATTCTCAAAAGCTTCCTGTGCCTCTTCAGAGTTTTCTGGATCGATAAAATCCCTGGTAGCATCCAGCGTTGGGTCCATGATACATGTACACATAGCACAGAACTGGTCACGCGCGAAGATGTTTATTTTCATGATGAGCTAACTGCCACCTCTGCAGCACAGCAAGGTGATCAGGAGTGGTAATGGTCACTATTTTGTCCACTGTCCTGCCACACCCCTGTCCGGTGTGTGGGGGTGTGCGGAGTAAAGTTTGTCCAAACTTACCTGTCAATCATGAGATCTCAGCTCAAGCGATCACTCCATGTTTCCCAATTCACCCATGCTTTCTCACCTTAGGTCTTGGGTTAGAAACGAGGCTACAACCCCACAGCCCATGTTCAGGCTACCTTAACCTACTGCTTACTATTTATAGGATACAGGGAAGTTCCTCTGCTCCTGTAAGTCTCAGTTTTCCCGTCTATGAAGTGGGAATCTAGTTGCTGTGTCTGATAATGTTGGATGTTGAACAAGTGAGCTAGTGCTTGCTTAGAGAGTGCCCGGTGTTAATTGCACTGTACCGTGAGCAGGGCTCCAGAAGGAAGGATATGGGTGGTTCCACCATAGGAATCAAGGAAAGAAGTTCAGAAAGGCCGGTTATGTAGAGCTGGTGAGTTAGACAGCAGCAGGATCCTAACCCAGGTCTGCTCTGCTGCCTCTGGCATTTCAGCACACTAAGTGTAGATCTCTTCCAAGGTCCCCCAGATGCTGACATTCCAAACAGGGGTCTTCTTCTTTTCACCTGCTCTGTTATCTGCTTCCATGTGTCTTGTTCCTTGTCACTGATAGTGTGCATAGGGAGAGAGAGCATAGAGAGAGGAGAGAGAGAGAGACCACAAGCCTTCATTTCTACTGAGTTCTTACAGGGTTCTGATAGGGCCAATGTCATCTATGTTTCTTTCTTTCTCTACTTTAGTCCACAGTCTTTCTCCATGAGATGCTAGAGATGGGGCATACAAGCTGTTGTCCTCTGATTCCAGCTTCTTTTTACCTTTCAGCAAAATGGTCCCCATCCCAGCAACCTCTTAGCTTGGGCGGATGGAGTTTGAAAATCTGTTTATTGAGGACAGTGAAATAATACTGACCAGGAACTGAGTGTGTAGCCATTATGATACTTAATTGTAATCACAGAAGAAGGGAACTTGGACCTTGTCTTAAAGGGACCAGTTGCCCCAGGCCCTAAGCGCTGTGCTCAGTGCCTAGTTGGCATGATTAGTCCCTTCCTTCTGTCACCTGGAGATGCAGGCTTAATCATGGCTGCTCTTGCTCCACTCACCCTAGGTTTCCACTCTCTGCACACCATCCTTGGGGTCCACTGTCTCCCTTTGTACAACCTGCTACACTACATTGATAATGGGGTGCTGCTGCTCACGGAGACCGCAGTCACAAGGCTCATGAAAGGTAAGCAAAGCCAAGTTAACCAGAGGACGAGGCTCAGCCTGGGCACCCTCAGGGCTGACTTCTGGGTAGGAGACACACAGGCCCAGCTACGTTCAGATAGGTCCCACGCTTAATTGAATGATCCACCGTGTATATTGAAGTTATTATTTAAACATGCATCGCTTTATTTTATTTTCACCTTGCATTGGGCCCTACGAATTCTTAATACAGCCTATGTCCTGGAATCATCCCTTCAGCCCAGCTGAGAGTCCTTTAGTGCTTCAGGAGGCCAAAGAACTCCTGAATCCACACACTGCAGTTAGATCTGTTTTCTGTATATAAGGGTAAAAAAGAGGCTAGGAGTCTGTGGGTGTTTTTCCAAGAAAGTGTTATGAATTGGCTCACTTTCAGCTCGTTAATTTGGTCATCTCAAAGTTAGACTTGAAATGCAAGAAAAATTGATACAGTGCTTGTGTGAGCCTGCTTTGTAAGCTTTCTCCTGTAGTCATTCACATGCGTGCCGCTCTTCAGAGTACCATATGCCTAAGTTAGTAGAGAAAACTGCTTGGTGCTGGCAGCCTGTTACAAAATAAAAGCCCCCTTCATTCTATGTCACCAACTAAAACTTTGAAAGTATCACTAGCCTGTGAGTGCAGGGTTGGGGCAGCTCAGGAGGAAACACTCAGGGTTTAAATCACGCTGAGGGATTTGAACGGATATGTCTGTCTTATTTGTTAATCTCCAACTTTGTTGTAGATCTGGACAATTCAGAGAAAAATGAAAAACTGAAATTCAGCATCATTGTGAGGCTCCCTCCGGTAATCCTGAAGTTCATTTGCTCTTAAGCCTCCTCTCTCCACCCTCCTTCGTTTGTCTCTTGTAAGAAGAGAGCTTCCTCGCCCTGGCTGAAGTCTGTCCAGTTGTTTAACTTGTCAGCCCTTCCATGAAATCCCATCCACCTCCACCCTTCTGCTGGCTGCTCCCGAAGGCCTGCACAGTGTGCTTCTCTGGCGTTGTGCTGCGGCCCAGTGTATGCGGATAACTAACCCGGTCCTTCTCCGGGGAAACCATTGTGATATTTACATGTAGGAGGGAGAGGGGAAGTGTGTGCCTTTGACATTTAGACTGATAAGGAATTCAAATACAGGTGAGGTCAGAAGGTTCTAGAGCTGCATTCCCTCCTCCCATTGCATTTCTGAGCACAGGAAAACATTACCAGGTCAAAACTGGAACGAAAAACATGGCAGGAAAATGTTACAAAGGCACTCCTTGCTTTTTTTTTTTGTGGGGGATGTGAGCTCTTGTAATGAGAAACATCATGAAAGTACGAAATTCCCCAGCAAGGCCTTTCGCACCTCTGACTTTGCAAACTTCCTGACCCTAGAGCCTGGCCAGCCCCGTGTGCTGTTTATATACCGTGAGCACCGGGACCTTTGGCACTGGCCACCCTCCCCAAAAGGATGTCCCTTCTGGACCTGGTGGTCGTGCCTTGTAGTTGTCCAGTCACGGGAACAAAGTTCCCACCATTCCCAAGCTCTGTCTCCTAGAACAGTGTCGACATTTAATTTAGACTCCAAGTTTGATTTTTTTTTTATGCCCTGTATTATTAGGGTATTTAAAGTTTCTAGGCCAGACAATAGAAGAGAAATCAGCATAAATATGCCTTTAGTTTCCAGTTAAAGTGTTACTTTGGGTTGGCATGCTCATCTCCAGCTTTGAAGGATCTCAGATTCAATATCATTCCAGAAAGAAAGAAAAAAAAAAGAATTTGGCAGCATTGATATAAAAGTTGCTTTCCTTTCCAAGGTAGCCGTTGAGGGAGTGTTTATTAAAACTTCAGAAGCATATTTCATGGGCGTGGCCTCTCTCCAGCAGTCAGGAGTCACGTGTTTTGCATTTCAGGGTTGCTAGCCATGAGGGGATAACAGTCTGAGGTTAAGAGTAGGCGTGTGATCTGTTCAGTGCACCGTGACCTATACTCTCCTCTTTGTGATTTTTCAACTGCGTGTAGCTTATTGGCCAGAAGGTCTTTCGGCTTTGGGACCATCCCATGAGTTCCAACATCATCTCACGGAACCATGTGGCACACCTGCTGAGCGGCTATAAGAAGGAGGTGAATCTGTGTGAAGCCCAGACAGTGAGTGTTCCTCAGATCCGACCTGCCATACCATGGCAGACGCGATTATGATTTTCTTTTTATCACTTGATTTAAAGTTGGGTACATCTTGGAAGCAATTAACACACAGGGAGTGTTTTCCCTTTTAGCCTCGGAACTGTATGATTGACAAGTCATCGTTTCCAGTAGAATTTCTGCCTCTGAACTACTTCATCGAAATTCTGACGGGTCTGGAGTCCTCCAACCAAGGTGATCCACTCCTCTGTCCCTAGGAGTTTCCCTTGACATGTCAATCATTCCCTATTCACATTTTGTATTGTTTCTTCCTTAAACATCCCTTACAAGTATGTCCTCAGGAAAGTCGATCTTTGTTAGACAGAAAACTGACCTACCTAGATTACCAAAGGAATATTTACTCACCTTTGAAGAAAGAAAGGTGCTTGAGGTGTGTAAGCCAGAGTTTAATGACATTTAACCATGTATTCTCAGAACACATTTCACTAAAATATAAAATGATGTTTCCAGTGAGCTATGGGAACAAAGTTATAGAGAGCTGTGGCCTCACAGTAACACACACTCTCTCCCTCCCCAGCCCTGTCTGATTTGGAAGGACGGGACAACGTGGACGCAGAATTTGTAGAGGAGGCGGCTCTGAAACATACCACAGTGCTTCTGGGCTTATGAAGTGAATTGCAGATGACCTGTTTTCAACGTTTTCATATTGCTTTCACCTCCCTTTCCTGGGAATTCTTCAGCTGTCTTCTAAGATTGCAAACGGGTCAGGATATACCACAGAGCTGTTTGGCTTCGGTTCAGTACTTGTTCAGACGGAGCCAGCTGCTAATCTGTCAGTTTGAGCAGAAAAGAATGACAAGCAGTTCAGGGCTGTGTGCTATGGCGGAAACGGTGCTCTTCTTGGTGGCTCAGCAGGAGGGCCAATGGGCAGAGTGGCAAGGGCTAGGCAGATCTCCGGAAGTATCACAAAACAAGCAGAAAAAGTAAAGTTGTGAAGAGGATCTACGAAGAACCTGACTTGGGACTGAAGAAGATCTGCCATTTTCCATATGGAATAACTGTGATGAATCCTAATTTGTACACACAGGACTTAAAGCAGCCTCTGTGGTGCCTCAGACAGAGCTGTATTTAATTTTATATTGATGGTTTGATTTGGCACTAGCTTCTCATTAAAGACAGCCTCAAATGCCGAGACGTTTGGTCTGCCTCTCCTGATTTTTGACTGTAGCCTTTTTCTTTGTGTAAAGGCATCAGTCGGATTTGCATAAGCCCATCAGTGTGTTGCTGCAGAGGCCATGACACCTGTCTCGGTAGGTGCCATCCTTCCTCATCCATCTCCTACAGTGATGTCACCCTGACCCATAAGGCTCAGCTTTCCAGATTCAGTTCTGCTTCTCTCTCTTCTTACTGTTTCTCTCTCGCACGGTGAGAGTTTAATGATTCTAAATGTCACCAATTCATATGCTAATTCACTGTATTTTCTTCAGTCTTTGTTGTGTTCCGGAAACTGTCCTAGCCTATAGAATTTCCCTTTTTGTTTCAAATGGTGAGCCCGGCTTGGAACCCTGGCACCAAGTCAGCACGTGGCAGTACTGTAGGTTCACATTACTTATTTTACAAATTGCTCTGTACTGGAGACGGCAGATTTTATTTAGTTCAGATTAAATAAAAAAATCTTCCTTGCAAGTAAAATTCTCACAGAACATTTAATTTGTGCTGTCAGTGGTTCATCTACTTTTGCTGTTCTAAGTACATTTACCTAGATCGTTAGAGTAAATGGACTTTCCTTCTAGTCTTTGCTTTCATTTGTTTCTGTTCACACCTGTGTTGTTCCTGTGATTTTCCCAAAGCTGAAGTTATTGGACACATATTTGAGGTAAACATCGGTTTGGCTTTGACAGTCGTCACATAATTATTCAGTAACTTGCTATTCACTGAAGAGTAACATGCTACCTCCTTGGCAATTCACAAATTCTGACCCAGTAAAATATGAATTCTTTTGCAGCCAAGCCAATTCCCTAGGCCTTGGAGCATAAGTTTGGCTTTCTTATTTCAAAGGTTGGATCAGCTTCTTTCCTCCACTTGGAATCCCTCTCTACATCAAAAAAATATGAATTTTTTTCATGCTCTAGGGCTAAACACACACACACACACACACACACACACACACACACGACTGTAATCCAAGAATTTTCATTACATGGTGGCACCTGTTTTTCCTCAGCCATTGGCATATATTGTAATATTTAAGTGTCCAGCTTTCTATGAGTAAAAACAAAAAAACAAACAAAAAAAAACCTTGGGCCACCATGGAAGAGGATGTGCTCCTTCTTGATGCAACTTGATGTGCTGGGGTGGGTTAGTAGGGGACTCTCCTTTCCTGAGGGGTAGGGAAGGAGAGATAAGGGAAGGAGGGAGGCAGAGTGGGAGCGGGATGAGAGAAGAAAGGGGGCTATGATTGGGATATAAAGTGAATAGATAAATAAATTTAAAAAAAACATTTCCATTCTTACAGTGTTTAAACTTTCTGGTTTTGTTTTGTTTTTTTGTTTTCATTTTTATTTTTAATCCCCAAAGAGGTTACTAAATCCTATGACACAGGGACTGTTTAAGTATTTGGTGTTTTCTTATTAAATGTCTGGTACTTACTGAAGCCTTTCACAAGCTGTTTGCTTTGGGATGATCTCGCAAAGCAATGAGACCAAATTAAGGACTCACAGAATGAGAGTAAACTAATTTCCGTTCAGTGTGGCTTGGAACAGGGTGTTGGATTTATCAAAATAAAAGTATGGTATTTCTCAGTCAGTGTCCCAGAGCTGGACGTGAGATCCCTAACTGCTACCAGCACAAGAGAAATAGCTTCAGCATGTTAGTAATATAAATGTGCCGGTCTCACACGTACGAGCGAACTGTCACAGCTGATAAAAACACCGGAGCTGGGAAGATGTATGGGCGAAATGAAAATTTAAGCAGGTAAGTAGAATTGTTCTCATAGAAGCACAGAATTTTGGTAGACATCTAGAAAAATCTAGGATCAGAGCTTAAAATGATCATGGATTTGTTTTCAGATAATGTGAAAAAAAATGCATTCTTAAGGAATAAATTAGGACCTAAATCTTTTTGCAGCAAAGGGATCCTTGTAAAATTGTGAAAATTTTTCACAGTGTTACTTGAGTGAGAGGCTTCACCGCTGCTCTTTACACGAGCCAAGGGCTGCTGCAGCAAAGAGGGCTTGTGTCATGGTGTCACAGGGCTGTTTCCCCTCCCAGGTAACCAGACTGCGCACACAGAAGTGATTTACCTGCTTTTCCTCCGGGAGAGAAAATGACCACTCCAATTTCTGTGCTTCCCTGAAAAGCTATTTATTTTGTACGTTTACAGCATCTTGTCTGTTATATACCCCTGAAATGTAGTCAGTACGAACACGTGAGCAATTGGGATTCACTTTGACGCTGTAGCTCCTGCTCCATTCAGCGTCTTGTAACACGTCACGGTCGGTGGATGTAAGAAACCACGCCCCACTCTGTTGACTGCCCCTAGCTGATCAGCAGTGTTGATGCTCGGATGCTCACTGCCCGTTGACGGTGCGGAGGCTGGCTCAAGTCCTCGCTTTGGGAAGCCTGGACTGGTCCACACGTTTAGATTTCAATAGGCTTGACAACAGGCTTCCTTATGTGCCTCATGTTGGATCCAGGTTCGGTGGGCTTAAATGGAGCCATGGCGCCATATGGTTTGGGCAGAGGAAGCGAGGTTTCTGCATCAGGCATGTAGGCGTTTGGACGCTGCTCTGCAGTGGTGAAGACCCCGTTGGGCAGCTGCCGATAATCTGTTTCCATGTACTCCTGCAAAGGAAGAGGCTTTCATTTCAGTTTTCTCAAAGTTGCCAGGCTTATCCTAGGGTCCTGCAGGAGCGGCTTGGCTGTTCAGACTACGTGTGTTAGAGTGGGAAAAATCCCACATACAGGTTGAGCCTGCCTAATCCCAAACGCTCCAAATGTTTTGAGGATCGATAAGCTATCACAAGTAGATAACTCCATCCATGAATGGCATGTTATGATTGTAGTCAAAATACAAATATAATAAAATATGGTATAAAAATCAACTTCAGCCTTCCTGTATGAGGTGTATATGAGACCAGAGAAGGTAGTGTTTAGACCTGGGCTCCGTCCCCCAAATATCTCATGAAAAAAATCATAGGAAAGTTCCAAACCCCTCTCTTCCCAAGCCTTTCAGATAAGGGGCCAGCCACCACCTCAGGTCTGGTTCTGAAGGCGGCATGCTGGCACGGGAGTTAACGCTTACCCGGGACTTCTCAGCGGTGGCACAGGCGTACATTTCTTCATCTCGAAGGACCTTCATCCAGACCTTTTCAATCTCTCTTTTGAGTGGCAGACCCCTTTCTATCCTGGAATTGCAGGAGTAGATGAATTCCTCCTTCTCCCTCACCTCCTTCTGGAGTTCAATGGTCAGGGCTTGTTTCATGGACAGCTCGGCAACAAGAGCCATCATTTTCTCAGTAGCATTTTTGATCCTTCTCTGGTAGCCATTCATCTAGAAACAGAGAGCCCACGGTTCAGTTGGTAGAGCTATCCGTGAGGACGTGGAGGAAACAGAAGACTTGGCCACCTGTGTGGGCAGTCTTTCCTGGAAGGATGAGGGATTAACTGAATTTCCTAGGAAATCCCTGACAGAGGCTTCAGGGATTGAACCTGTCCTGCTAACTTTTTTTTTTGTTGCTGTGATAAAACAATGACCAAAGGAAACTTGTGGAGGAAAGGGCCTTTTGGCATTCATTTCCATTATTGAGCAAAGTCAGGGCAAGAATTCAAGCAAAAGCCACAGAGCAACACCGCCTACTGGCTGATTCTCTGACTCGCTTATTGGGTCATGCTCAGTCAGCTTGCTTTCTTATATGTCCTAGACCTGACTGTCTAGGGATGGCACTGCCTTGCAGCGGGCTCCGCCCCCAACATCAATCATCAGCCAAGACATTCTTTCATTGGGAATGGCCAAGGCCAATCTGATCTAGGCAGTAGAACCCAACAGGTTTGGTTATGAAAATAAGAAAAGATGAGGAAAGAATTCAAAAGAAAGGTTTATCTAGCTGATAGCTTCCAGGGTAGAGAGCCTTGAGGGACTAGCTTAGTGTTGGTTTGTAAGAGGTGAGGAGAGAGGTGTGCCCATGATGCCTAAGTTCTGGCCCACTTGTAAGTTCTGGCTCAAACAATAATATGGGTTTATCAGGTTGAGCCTTTCCAGCTGTTTGGGGGCCTTCCTGGCCACACTGTGCTTCCCTAGTATTACAGATAATTTCCAGAGACTCTGCCATCAGTTTTGAAAAATCATCTCTCAATGGAAAAACGACTTTCTCTCAACTCAGGGGAATTCATTTTGCAAAGGGAATAAAGGAGACTTTTACAGAAACATGGGGAAGAATGTTATTCAGACAAAGCTCATTGGCTTAGATAAATCCCATCATTTCTATGTTTATGAGGCCAAACAAATTATACACTTCTGCCATCAGACTTGCCAGAGTAGAATTGCAAAGGCTACGTGAAAATGGAGATTTTACCATTTTTTTTCAGGCGAATATTCATAGTCACGTTCAACATAGCTTTGCAAAACTATTTCCAGAACAGGATTGGCTGTTTATTTACTCACAATCATTTTTCTAGAGTCTGTTACATGCGAGACACGGAGAAACCCAGAGAGGAACTGTCCCTACCCTCTGGAGCCTAGTCTGGGGTGTAGGAATCCTCCACTCTTATCAGACAGGGCAGGAGAGCTGGCTGTGTGTAGATCCAGTCACCCCCAGCTATTTCCTTCTTCCTCACTCTGCTAGACAGTGTGAGCGCGCCCCTTCCTCTTTGTCTGGCTCACGTGTGGTGGGGCAGTGCATGGCATGAATTGAGTAGCTGTTGCTGGGTGGTTAGAAGCCCTCTAAGGATGCTCGAAGGTCCCACAGAAGTCTTCCTCCACTATGCATGGTGTGATCCTGCCGCCTTTCAGTCACCAGCTCCCTCCTGCCAGCTGTTGCTTTTGGTAATGCCACCCCTAGCAGCTTTGAATCTCCAGCCCTCATGCCTCCAGTGTGTTCACTTGGAAGGTGCCCTGTGACTAGTCAGCCTGGGAACTGTATGACTGCTGTTCTCTTCAATGGCTCCTTTCCATCTGTGGGTTCTGGCTGAGTTCTGTATTGGAGTAATTCCGGGTCAAACCACTGGATAAGTAAAGTTGTTTTTTTTTTTTTTTTCCTGCTCGAAAAGAAATAGAGAGGGTTTACTTTATACACCAACTACAAAGATAATGAATGGTTTACTTGAGAAGTTGCCTCGCTAACTAAAACTTAAATGCTGTCCCTGAAAAGCTTACACGTCCTTCCTGTGAAGTGGATTCACTCAGGGAGCGGACCAATTCTCACTTTGGATTAATAGTGACACATTGCTGTGCTTCTAGACCCATAAGATTTCACCTCTCTAGTGCATCTCAGCAAACTGAGAAGAGGGGCACAGGAAAGGTGACAGCAGGAGCTGGGGCAGGGAGGGGCTGGGAGGGGACGCCGTCCCGCAGGCCAGGCGGACCTTCTTGGCTAAGAGCAGTGTGTCCTCCTTGCACTTCCGGGTCTTGCCTTTGAGCTTGTTTGTGAGCTGGGACACCTGCTCGTAGATGAAATCCTTCTCCAGTAACTTCTCCTCCTTCTTGGCCAGCTGAAGTTCCAGCTACAGTTGGAGACAATTTCAGTAGGAGATTAAGAAAATGACTTAGGTAAGGCATGGTCTTCAGTCCCAGTCTGTCCTCCACCCCACAACAGAGACATATAACTGTCTCTGTTGTTAAGATACCCCTGAAAAGTCTCTGAGCTGGGCCACATCAGGGGACACTCTGGAGGCTTTTCTGCCCAGGGTGGACTATGGCCTCTGGCTCTATTTGGTGCCCACACAATGCCATTCTTTCCAGGGGTTCCCGCCAGGAAGACAAATTAAGGTATTCATTCAAGCAGTCAAAATTAGTTATTGAGCTAGTGAAGAAGGGCGCCGTTGAATCTTGAAACTACTGGATCTTTACTTCCTTGGGTCAACATCTGAGGATTTAGGACCACACAACAATGAGGGGCCACCTAGGGGCTAGAAGCATGAAGGATGGGTCTGCCAGCGTGAGGGGGAACAGCACTGTGAGCAAACAGACACAAGTTTAAGTAAGAGCATTTACCATATCTAATTTCTTGAGCATTTCTTCTTCAGTCAGATCTTTCCCCTTAATGTAGCGGGTCCTCTTCTTATCAGCAGGGTCTATGAAGCGTTTCTCCAGGTCTTTTATTCTATCTGAACACTGTGCAAACTATTGAACAAGAAGCAGACATTAGCTTTAAAGTTAACTCTATCTTGGGGAAACCTTCAAATTATGTAGCCAAGGCTCTTTAGCTCATTTGTGGAACTATGCGGACCCTTCGTGGGAAGGCAATGTCTGTCGGTCTGTCTCACTGGAGAGAAGGCTTAGTTCCTACAAGCCCTTTTGTTGCTCCCAGTTGTGTGTGACACTCACGGGATGGTGTGTGGTTAAGGGCTCAAAATAGTCTTTGGCTTCACTGCAGGTGTTTCAGAGACAGGGGCCGCTGGCTTGTGACAGGCTGGATTCCTTGGCAGTGGCCTTGGGGGAAGGAAGTTCATTATGAGGCTAACCCGGCATGTGCTCTGTGAGAAACTGTCCCAGCCACTCGTGTATGCTTTGCTAAGGAGCCTTTGAAGAGGTTGCGGCTGCTGAATGAGGCGTGGAGGTGGGTAGTGATAACAGACACAATGGCTGCACTTCCATTTTAAGAGGGGAGAGGTAGAGCACAGTGCTAAGCCAGCGTTCTTGCCTCCAGCTTTCCTCTGGCTTCGCTGTTGACACATAGCAAGATGAGGCTTTGAAACAACATACTTCAGCGCAGCGGGCCTCAACTTATGGGTCGTGACCATCGGAAAATATGCATTTCTGATGGTCTTAGGAACCACCACTCAGTGGGCAAAATTACAGGTAGGAAGCAGCAATGGAAATATGGCTACCAATCAGGCACGTATTGCGACAAATGACCCTGATGTAGTTGCACGACCTGGAAGATGCTGCTGTCTGTCTTATCTGTCCCAATGCACTGAAGTATGGACGCAGACCCTACATCCAGCTCCACAAATCCTTTGCATGAAGTTAAGTGGAGAACGGAAAGTAAATGTCAGCACTGACAAACAGTTACTCGTATGCTGAGAGAGGAGGTTTGCCCTCAGATTTCTGATGATTTTAATACTTATTCTTGGGGATAGAATTTCTTTTCCTTTAACATTTTGTTCTTTTTCTTTTTCAATTAACTGAACACACCTTAATTTCATAATAAAAAAAAAGACTAAAAGCAAGGATGGTGGTTTAGAATACAGGGCAGCATTGTTCCCACAGCCATGAATCAGTGGGAAGAAGCATGGGCCACACATACGTTGGCTCAATTTTTTTTATGCTTTCAGAAAAATATCACTACATGTGAAGGAAGCAGGCTTCTGTTCATGTTTTAGTCTTTGCTGTGGGGAACCACAGGTTAATAAAGAGTGTTGTGGGTGACTACAGACTGGGAAGCCTTTCATTCCTTCCGAGGGTGAAAACACAGCCCAGCAGGCTGGCTGTGATAGCATAGCTTGTCATCCCAGCACTCGGCAGGCTGAGGCAGGAAGGCTGCAATGAGTCCAGCTAGCCTGGGCTATGCAGGGGTTTCAGACTAAGCGTGGTTATAACAGCCTACTTCCACAAGCCCAAAAGCCACCCACAGTTACCTGTAGGAGGCCAGAAATGTCGATGACATAAACGAACTACAAGTAGTGTGAGCCTAGAGTTCTCCCGACAGAGCTACAGAAATGATGAACGAGGGCCAAATCCTAGCATGACCCGGGTTCCAAGAAACACAGATAATGCTTCATGAGAAAAGCAAAGCAAAGCAAGAACCTGAAAAATGGTGTAGCTCCAAAACTGCACCTTGGAGAAGGGTTCAACGTCATCTTCAAACGTCACCTGTCTCGTGGGAGCTAGCAACGGTGGTGTGTGGCTTGGCTATCTGTTCCAGAACCCATTGCATTTGCATACGAACAACGGGAAAGATGACAAGCCAATGGCCTGGGAAAGTGTCCCCTGGCTGCTCACCCACCTGGATCTGGAGCACAGCCAGGTCGGCATCCAGGGCCGCCTTGGTCGGCAATAATTTCTGTGTCACACAAATCTGCCGTTGCTTCTCGGAGATCTTCAGTTTTAGGAATCGGATTTTTTCTTCCAGTACATGGATTTCAATGTCCCCATGAAGTTGCATCTTCTCTTGGATATTTATTTTTTCGTAAAAGATGCACACCTCTTCTTCCCGCTCTATCAGCTGAACACCACTGTGGCCAAATTCAGAGCAGGGGTCTAAGTGGGTGTCAAGGCCACCGTCTCTTAGTTACCCCAGGGTAGGGGAGGTCACCTCCAACACGTGAACCAAGCAAAACTCAAGCCCCTTTTTCTGCAGGTCTTTTCTTGGGCCAGACTTGCCAAGCAAGGCCAGAAGCCACGGGCAAGGGGCCTGGGAGTATGATTCTGGACTGAGTCGCCAGGCCCCTGAGGCTCTGTGAAGAGAGGCTGGTTCCCCAGTACCCTGCCGTTTGTAACCATGCTCACAGGCACAGTGGAAAGACCTCTTCTTGAGAGGAAGCTGCTGGTTAGAAACAAAGTGAGAATTTTTTTCCTCCAGCACCTTTGGTCTAACCAGGGCCTGGGAATGCTCACAAACTTTTGCTTGTGCCAGGAGCCAAACATGATTGTTTATGTTTGTTTCGTTTTGTTTTCTTTTTTAACAAGGACCTTAAAGATCTTCCCACACCATCTGTATATCCACTACTGCAACTGCTCCCTGTAATTTTTCTGAATCTTTCTTTCCCCTCCACTAGCAAACACGCACGTGCACCTGGAGAACCTTACCCCTCCACTTAGCTTCTTCTCTTTGTTTTCCCTCTGTCAAAGTTTCTTCCTATCAAATTCCCGTGATGACAAAAGCCAGCAGCAATCCTTTGCCCTCAGGGCCTAGCCCTCCAACGCTTTACATGAAATAGCACACAACGTCTGTGAAGTTTGAATTATTTCAGGGCTCTGTCATCTCACCGATTTCTCAACACAAGTTATGGGGGTAGGTGGTGGCTGGTAAAAGAATACTACTATTAATGACAGGCCTGCAGCCTAGAACTATGCCACTCCTGGAAGGCTTAGTTACTTATGAGGAAAATGAACTAGGAGAATGGGTTGATAGAGCCAAATGCTGCCTCACTGGATCAACGTTACAAAGACAGATCCACAGCAGCTGATGCAGGAGGAGTTCAGTGTTTATCCTTGAGCAGTGGTTCTCAGTCTGAGGGTCGAGGCTGCCACAGGGTCAAGATCAGCTATTCTGCATATTAGATGTTTACATTATGATTCATAACAGTTGCAAGCTTGCAGTTATGAAGTAGCAATGAAATAATTTTATGGTGTGGGGGGGTCACTGCAAACATGAGGGACTGTACTAAAGGGTCACAGCACTGGGAAGTTGAGAATCACTCTCCTAAAGTCTCAAGAAAAGACTTTGATCTTTCAATGTCCGAAACCCTCCTCTTCATTCCCCTCCCACAGACAGCCTGTGTTGTTTCCATGCAAAGCACATAGCTCCCTCCAAAGGCTACAGGGCAGGAGGCTCCCTGGGCACTCAGCCAGCCGCCCTTGATACCTTTCATTTCGCCGTTGGATGGCCTTCTCATACTTCTTGCGCAGCTGCACCATCTCCTCCTCAATGATGGTGATCATGCTGGCCAGCCTGTCCATGCTGTTCAGCTGTGCTTCCTTCTTCTCCTTCATTTCCTGGAGTTTCGAAGTGATCTTGCACACTTCGTTTTGCATGCTCTCCCTGATGGTCACATTGTTGGAGTGCTTCAGCATGGAGTTTTGCAGCTTTCTTTTAAAATAATGGCACAGTGGGGAAGATCATTATTGTCTTCGAAAATACAGAAGACTGCTGAAAAGGCTGCAAAACAATGTTTCCCTGGGACTTCATGTCAAGGGCCCTGTCCTGGGTCCTCCCTCTAGCTAGATGTGGATACTGGCATTGGGTCAACCACTGTGCCACACTCTTTTGTGAAAGGGGCCTTTGCTGCTCTGTCATCTCAGGAGACTGAGTTCTGAGGCTAGAGGTGCTTCTACTGACAATGACAACTGGACCTGCTGGACTCAATTTGGGAACATCGGTTAGGCTGGATGAAATCACAGCCTGTAAACGGCATTCTAATCTCCTCTTGGATAAGAATATGACTAGAAAAATTTTCTTTTTACTCAGTGTATTTGATATCTTTATCAAAGTCAACTGGGCAATAGTGGTCAACAGAAAAACCCAGTTACATGGTCTCAGGAGATCAGGAGCTAAACTAGGTGAAAGAGTCCAGTAGATCCTATGACGTGGTAAACAATATATTCCTAAGACTACAATTTTTCAGATGTATTGTTAGAGATGAACTCATTTGTTACTATCGTGTAGGAACAAAAAGTTCTGCACAATAATGATGAGGGTTATATATAAGAAAAGAGTCCAGAGAAGGAGCTTGCCCGAGGTCCCACAGATTGTAACTGGCAGAGCTCTGGGTGGAGTCTAGAAAGCATTGCTTTAGCCTCCCACATGTACATCACATGCTTTAAATCTACATAAAACCAGGGATGCTCTCAAAGAAGTAATCTGTCTCCTAACTTCACATGCAGATTGTCAAGTTTATACTTCTTTTTTTAATTGAGCAGATTAAAGTCATCAGATCATTGTAGTAAAAACAGGACCTAGAGCCTAGAGCCCCTGCTTAGATGTAGCCCAGGGGCAGCTCAATTTTCATGTGGGTTCCCTAGTAAGGATAGCAGGGACCATCTCTGGCATGAACTTGGTTGCCTGCTCTTTGATCACCTCCCTTTGGTGAGGTGGCCTTACTAGGCCACAGAGAAAGAGGATCCAGACAGTCCTGATGAGATCTTACAGGCTAGGCTTAGATAGTAGGGGAGGAGGACCTCCCCTATCAGTGGACTAGGGGAGGGACGTGGTGGGGGGAGAAAGGGAGAGTGGAGCCAGGAAGAGATGAGGGAGGGGGCTACAGCCAGAAAAGAAAGTGAATAAATAATAACAACAACAACAACAACAATAATACTAGAAAAATAAAAAGTTTTATATTAAAGTTTTGCATTCTTAAAAAAAATAATGTATGTGACTCCTAGATGGAAAACTAGAATTATGCTCCAGTGCAGTGTTGTTATCTGGGAATCAAGGAATTTGAACTGGTTGTCCCCATCTCTGAAAGCCTTGCCCTCTTTCATGGCCAACAGGGTATTCTAGAATGCCAAAAACACAGAAGGCAAGGCTCTGGAAGGACACCGGCTGCAGGGAACCATGAGCCGACCCGACCTAGCTGCCTTGAGAGGCGCGCATTATAGGTTTCTCAGGTTAGAGTCCATGGTTCCTGGAGCACTGTGTATCTTCCAGTTACTGAGAGAGTGTGCACTCCCTCAGGCAGCAAAAGGTCCAGGCTGCTTTACGTCTCCCTGTATGTCCCTTTGGAGGTCAAGGAAGCATGGAGGCTTGGCAGGACAGCTGGTCGTAGGCATTAGGATTGTGAACGTTGCAAAGTTTGCAAATATCACTGTGTCCTAGCAACTACAGTTGTATCGATCTTGGAAATTGCCGCTCTATTCTGCTTCTGACAAAGGTATAAAACGTCTCATTGTTCTCAGTAATACTGTCAAAGCCTCAGTCTTGCTGTGCCCCCCCCCCCCCCAACCAGCCTGATTTAATTCCCTGTGGCCAGATCAGGCAGGTCACCCTGGTCTGGTAAGTGTGCAAGGGAGCTGACAACCAGCTGTCATAACTCTTACCTTTCTTGAGAGACAGTACTGTTTCTTAAAATTTCCAGTTCATTTAATGACATTTTGTGCCTTTCTCTTATCTCGTTGACTTTCTGATGAGCTTTGTGAAGTAGGTTAACAAACTTATTTCTTTCATTTCTAATTGTGTCATACAATTTGGCAAATTCTTTGAGTCTGTGAAAACATGAGATAGTTTTTGAAAATTGAACAATAAATAACACTTCTCCCCCAAATCGAAAAGTTAAGGCATGACCAAATTCTTTTACCTCCGATGAACTTCACGTTTTCTCTTCTTGTATAGCTTGATTTCAAGATCCCTTGACCTGATTTCCTTAAGGACAGCGGAATATTTATTCTGAAATGTAAAATTTATGTGTGAAGTAAAGAAAAACAACCAGAGAGCTCGGTGTGACGGCTCATGTCTGTAATTCCAACATCTGGGAAACTGAGGCAGTAGGCTTGCAATGAATTCAGGATCAGCCTGTGACATACAGTAAGACCCTATCTCAACAACAACAACAACAACAAAAAACACGAGATAAGAGTACCCCCACTGAACATCACTCCATTCCTGTCTGCCAGTTCTCCCTAACCTGCTAGATTGTACAGATGAGGAGAACAAGAGAGCTGAGAGCTGCCTGGCCAGCTCAAGTGATTCCCATTGACGAGGACAGAGGAAAGAAGTAGAGAGGGTAAAAGAGCCTCCACAGACAGGGTGGGCAGACTTGGGGATGACTACTGAGGACAGAGTAACTCCAGCCCACCCTGCTTGGCCAGGCGAGCATGGTGCCCACAGGGGTCAATGAGGATTTACAGGAAGTTTTGACAAATGTCCCGAGAGACTGAAGCAATCGTTTGAAGGTGCAGTTGTCCTTTTGTTTGGTGGGTGCATTTTCCTTTGAAGCAGGCACCATGCTGAGACCAGGTATGAAGCTGTATGTAAATACATTAAGAAGAAAGTAGCTATACCTTCATAAATCATATATACATATGTATATATATGCTATAGGTATGTATGCATATATGTACACACACATATATGAAGTGTTGAATGTACTAGTGATGTAAGGATCTTTGGCGGATCCTTACTCTGGGATAGGAAGCATTCGGAGATAGAGTATCTGCTGGTAAGATTCCGGGAGAGGGGGTGCAGTTTCAATCACCCCATCAGAGGTAGCCAGGGCAAAGTCATATGACCTAGCAATGCCAAGGCAGTATGGATAGCCCGTGATTTTATTCTGTGTAACTTTCAGTGAAAACGGGGGTCAACAAGCTAACGCTCGGGTGACTGTACATGCAGAGAATAAAACAGGGGCAGGATGAAGCATCACCTGGACTGTCTTGGATTTAGGCTGTCTTGAGTGTGACAGCAGTCAACATGAAGCCCACCGCAGCCACCTTATATCTTTTTTTTCATGTTTTTGTTTGTTTGTTTTTTGAGAAAGGGTTTCTCTGTGTAATGAGCTCTAACTGCCCTGGACTCGCTTTGTAGGCCAGGCTGGCCTCGAACTCACAGAGCTCTACCTGCCTCTGCCTCCCAAGTGCTGGGATTAAAGGCGTGCACCGCCACACTGGCTAGTTTATATATATATTTTAAAAGATATAGATATGACATAAAATAATAAGATTAAATGCCTTCTTGTGAAAATACTATAACTATAACTATAACTATAACTATAACTATAACTAATGATGCAAAGAGTAATTCCCAAAACTGGAACACTCAAGGGACAAACTATTTTTCCCTTATAATTTCCCTATCTTAAAAGGAAGAAATGCCTTATGCTTTATTATGAATTAGCCCCTGTAGTAATGAAGCTCGGTTTATGCAGACTGGCCACGCATAGATAGCGTAAGTATCCCATACTGGGATCTATCAGAATTCGCCTATTTTGTAAGACAGACCAGTTCTTTTATGGCAGATGTAAAATTCCTGGAGAGAGAAGCAGGGGAGATTTAAACTAGGACTTCTCCTGGGAGTGGACTCTTCCAAGACAACAGGTGCTTCTGAAAACGCTCTTCTGGGCTTGCCCCACCTGGACCCCGACTTTGGTAGCAACGACCTCACACCTCAGCTGCTCATCTTAGTCATCCTCTCTTCTTCAGCTTCATTTCTTTCCTGTTCTTCAGAGGCTACAATCGATTTCATCTGTTTTCTGTGAGCCCAATTATCCCATGGTTTCGGTGGGCTTTTGCAATGGAAATCAGACTGTTTACGGTGGATTGAATGACCCTCACCATCTGCCCTTGTCTGCTACTGCTTCATTTGACATCCCTTCCCTTCTCCCTCTGCCAATTATGCTAGTTTCTCATTTTTCAGGTGTGAATGTGTCTAATTAATCAGCGAAAAAAGTGTCTGAAGAGCGGCCTAATTGCTGGGGGTCTGTGTGGCTAAAGCTTTCTCCTCCCTTCTTTGCTATAGAATCTGTGTCATCTCAATGCCCATCAATGCTGTGTAATGTGGGGAATGAGAAAATAAATCCCATCTCCATGTAAGCACTGAGAACAAGAACAAAGTTTACACTTATGAACAGCCATTGCCTAGGTCACATGACCTTCTACTTTATTCATAGTTCACATCATATTTTTTTAAAGTTATTATTATTATTGAAACACAATCTCACTATGTCTTTCAGGCTAAACTTTAACTTCTTGTCTTTCCATGCCTACTGCCTCTTGATTGCACATCATACGTGCATACTTTTGTTGGTTGTTTGGCAAGAGATCAAAGCCCGCCCAGGCAAGCAATCTAGCACTGAACTGTATCATGGCCTTTATCTACTTTTAACAAAGAACCTCTAGACACAATCCTTCTGTGGAATAACTGATGCCAGTGTTAAAATGTTGGCTACTACTCCAGGGGGTTTTGTTTTGCGATGTTGCTTGTGGTGTTTTCTAGGAGTCTGGGGAAATCATAGGATGAAGCCGTAGCTGAAAGCATCCTGTACTGGTCCGTATGATGCTCTTGAATTGTCCCAGGACCAGTCACAGTGGGATCTGTGGCTCTGTGAGTTTCCGATCCTCTCTGTGGCCTATGTACCTTGGCAACCTTGTCACTGGTGACACTTAACTTCATTCTTATAGAATTTGCCATCTGTTTAGACCCTCTGATCATTGGGACTGAATTTTTAATTTTAACTTCTAAACTGATAACTACTGATAACTAAATACTGGCTTTGCTGTTATGGTTGTTCTTGGTGTATGATTGAGTGTCCTTTAGGAAAATTTTATAGGCACAGAATTTGAAGGAAATTTGGCATTACCACTTTCTAACTAATGGTGCATTAAAGTGAGGCCCCTTTGAGCCCGTGTGTTAGTTAACAAACGGTTATAACAAAGCAGTTACCTGGGCTTTCAGGAAATCCTTAGACTTTTGTTCCTTTTCCTCAAGTTTGATTTGAGTCATTCGTGCAAGGCTGAGTACCACATCTCGCAAATGGTCTTGCTCCTTCAAGAGCTTGTTTTCCTCAGCAATCTGCTGCTCTACCAGCTTCGTCTCTGCCTCTGATATGGATCTCTTTTGAGAAGAACAGGATTAATACTCGCTTGCCGAAGGAGCACAGCAAAGTCAGCACATAGAACTGTCTTTTCCTTTCATGTTCATTAACAGACAGAGCAAAGTCACCAAATCTCTGTTCCAGAGATTTTCTTTTATGAAGGATGTGAACTAGTGGGTGAGCAGAGCAATCTTTTCCTTAGTGTGTTTTTAAATGACTAGAAGACGTTTGGAAATATGTTTTAAAATACTTCAGTAGTAGCTTGAATGACAAAAGTTTGCAAACTTGAAATAGATATTGATGAAACAAGGTTGACCTTTAATGAGACCAACAGCCCTTTTATTTGGGAAATCTTAATAGCCTGTAAAAGGTTTGTCATTTCAAGCACTTTTTCCCCCCTAGGAAAAACTTTCAGATGAGGATGGTGTGTGCATGTACTCAGTGGTAGACCACTTAGCTAGCATGGCTGAGGCCCTGCATTTCATCTTCAGTAAACCTCCCGCATAAAAAGAAATGGGCCCACTGCAAGCAAGACGATACTTTAACAATGCATGTTTACTTTATAAATTAATGCATATTATATGTACAATTATTACGAAGATGAATGGGTTCCACTGTGGCATTTCCACGTACACACACATCATTATTTGGTAGGATCCACCTTCCCAGATGCACCCCCTCCCCAGCCCTTCCCATCTGCTAGCATTCTCTTTTGGATGTGGCTTTGGAGAGCATTTTTGAAACACAACCTTGCATTCACTCTGGGATAAAAGTATAAATGAGTGCCCATACTAACCTGCTGCATCAGATTCCTCTTCGCTAGCTCAACTTCCTTTTGGAGTTCTCTCCTTCGCTCGGGTAATAAAAGGAGGTCTTTAGGGATAGCTTCAATCTGGAAATCAAAACAGGTGCTATTATGAAAACAATGTCCGTGATCATGGCGTCAACTGCATCACGTACGTTTTGAAAATGACAGACAAATCGTGATTTCTGATCTTACAGTGATTTCTATTCTGATTATTCTTTTTTAAAAAAAGATATCTTTATTATTTATATAGTTTTCTGCCAGCATGTGCCTGTGACCCAGAAGAGGGCACCAGATATCACTATAGATCGTTATGAACCACCATGTGGTTGCTGGGAATTGAACTCAGGACCTTTGGAAGAGCAGCTAGTGTTCTTAACCTCTGAGCCATCTCTCTAGTCCCTGGTTATTCTTTATAAAGTCAGTGCAAAGTAAAATATGAAGATCTACCAAAAGCACGTGATTCATTAACTACAATTGTTTTACCTTTTCTAAGTAAATCTTAATATCTAGCATTTACTGAGCATTGCTTAAATGCACTGCAGTGGTCTGAGGGCTTAGATGCATGATCTTATTCACTCCTCACAAATGCCATGAGGCATTCAGCTGTTCAGAAGTTGAGAGTGACATATGGACTTCCTCAGTGGTTCGTGCAGGCATGAACACAGGCAGCCAGCCAGAGAGCCCATGCATGATCTCTCCCTTACACCCTGCTGCCTCTTGAATTCATGATTTAGGAACTGAGGACCCTGCATATGCTTGGCTAATTCATGTGAGGGTGATCATAATTATCAAGTCTATGTTCCTTGATGAAAACACATAGGCCAAAGAAAACTGGTTATTTGTTAACCGTGAGTATAACTTGCTACTTAAATGTGATAGTTTGATGAGCAAATGGAATATTCTTTAAAGATAAAGCTCCTTAATCTTTTTGGTGAAACCGACATTTTTGCCATTATACTTACTTTGCTGCATTAATTATACTTTTTGTCTTGTATTAAAGTATTTTGGGGCAAGTATTTAATAAGGAATCACATAGTAGCTAATGAGGTAAGAGGCAGGTCCAACACTGTGAGGCTTCACCTTGGGATGATAATAGCCTACCCAACTTTGGACCTCATTATGGAAGGCGAATGAGTCCAACCTGATGTGGCTCTTTTCCACCAGTGACAACATACTTTGGGTCACCAAGCTTGTACGCTAGCCAGTGCGCACAGCAGGAAGGGAAGGCCATCTTGTTCCGTGGCTTAAAGGTCACCTGGTGGGATCTTTCTGATGCTCAAGATTCTCTTATGAAGTAGCTCAAGGGTATTTTTGGGCACCCTGTCCATCATCTGCACCCTCAGGTGCCCGATGCTTCTCGGTTCTCACCTACAATCAATGGACAGCTAACTGTCAAGAGGCACAGACACGGTCTTGTGAAATTCATACAATAATATGAATATGCACATTCATGCTGCTGATGAACGGGTGAGCACTATGACATATCAAGGCAAAGTGGAAGCTCGTGAAGCCTTGAGTGGGCACGGCGAGACATCCAGGAGGAAGAGCGCCATCTCTCTGGCGTGGGATAGAGAGGTAAGCCAGCATGCCTGAAACCAGCATCACCTGCTGCAGGTGGGCCCAGAACGGGTTCTTCTCCATGCTCTACTCCCAGGGCTGGACAGCTCGGCTCTGAGGCCACCTGGGACTAAGAAAGCTTGTGAACAAAAGCAACAGAAAAACCACAAATGCTTACTGAATTGGTCAACTAAAAGCTCTCAGCTCTTTTTCTTGGTTTGAAGTCTTAGACGCTTTCATTCTTTCCACTGTTTTGGAGTATACACATTATCATGAACTGTACTTCATTTTGATTTTTGGCTTGTGCTCTTCCAACACAATATACATGTGTGTGTGTGTATGTTTATTTTCTTCACTGACCATTTCATACATGTATGTGGCATTCTGGTTAAATCCTCTATAAAGCTTGGTTCTCTAGTTTCTGCAGACTTGCATATACATGGCTTGTGAAAAGGGTTAATAAGATGAGCAGTTGGTAGCAGAGTCTCATCTAGCAGAAGCTAGGGGTTATCAGCTTTGACCCTATTAGCTGGACTTCATTGTTGTTCCAAGTTGCACGTTGTCTAGGAGTCCTCAGACTTCGTTGCCACAGGGTGAGGGTGACTGTGTGAGCCAGGGAAATGGGAAGACTCCTGAATAGGGCTCCCGGGAAAGTAAACTACTTACGTGTCAAAAGACTGAGCATGGCAAACCAAACCTAGAGAAGTCAAATGCCACATGTTCGCGCTCATCTGTAGCTTCTCTCATCTAGCTCATCATCTTTAGACATGGGTGTGTAACTTGGAGCAAGCACAGTTATCAGGAAAGTAAAAAAAAAAAAAAAAAAGGCCAAGGTGCCAGGAGTCTAGAGGGGGCAATAGTAGGACACACTTGCTGTGAAGGGGGAAATGGGAAAAACTGGTGGAAACCACTGACTTGGGAATGGAGCAACACAGAAAGGGAAGGATACATGGCACTAATTATGTCTGAAAAGCCATAAGGAATAATAGTATTTTATAATATTACATATCATATATAAGTGTGTGTGTTTATTGAAGTTATAGCACTTGGGGGTGATAATGTTCCATCTCAAAAAACTATCTAGAAAAACCCCAGTGTCAAGCATGACAGTCAGAGGAGTCCAAGAGATTCCCCCCAAAACAATGTAGGCCAACACTGTTGCCCTCGGTTGCCTTTCAGGAAAAGAAGGTGACACCCTGTTGTTGAGGACCACACACACTCTGGACACAGGACTTGGAGAAATCAAGCTGGACATGACCTGGAGCCCTCCCTTTTGAGGATGAGCTCTCATAGCAACAAAGGGAGCTGTAAAAGCTGCCAAAGAAGAAAAGCAATTAATAGTCTTATGTAGCTGTAATGCCTGTGAACCACGACAATGACCAGAATGTCAGGATATTCTGAAAGATATGATGGTGGTACTCGCCTCCAAGAGTGGTCACAGCCACCTGGCTGGACCTAAAACCCCCAATAGGAGGGAATTCATGCCTGGTGTTATAAACAGACGATTACTTGTGACTGATGAGTTACCAAATCTAGAGGAAACCTACTGCCACCCCTTTCCTAAGTCAGGAACTTTTTTTTTTTTTAAATTCTATTTTATTAATTTTTTTTACAATTTATTTATTACATATCCCAATTGAAGCCCCCTCCCTCAACTCCTCCCAGTCCCACCCACCCTCCCTCTTCTCCCTTATTCCCTTCCCTAGTCCACTGAAAGGGGGAGTTCTCTGCCATCTGCCCATAGCTTATCAAATCTCATCAGGATTGCCTGGATCTTCTTTCTCTGTGGCCTGGTAAGGTCACATCACCAGGGGTGAGTGATCAAAGAGCAGGCAACTGAGTTCATAACAGAGGTAGCCCCTGCTCCCTTTACTCGGGAACCCACATGGAGACTGAGCTGCCAATCAGCTACATCTGAGCAGAGGTTCTAGGTCCTTTCCACGCATGGTTCTTGGTTGGTGCATCAGGACCCTCTGAGCTTAGGTTTTTTAGCTTTGTTGGTCTCCTTGTGGGGCTCCTGTTCCCTCTGTGTCCATCTATCCCCACCCTCTTCTTTCATAAGACTCACTGCGCTCTGCCCAAAATTTGGTTATGAGTCTCAGCATCTGTTGTGATCCCTGGTTGGGTGAATCCTTTCAGAGGACCCTCTATACTAGGCTCCTGTCCTTTTCTCTCTCTTCTACCACTTCAGGTGTCTATCTAAGACAGGTACATCTAAAAAGATTTTTTTTTTTAAAGAGGCTACAAAGAAGAGGGAAGAGGGAAGAGAAAGGAAGGCCGGGGGAGTTAAAAGAGAGTGTGGGAATGAATACGGCTAAAATACATTGCAAATTCTTGAAGAAGTAATAAAAATATTATATTTATAAAAAAGACACAGCCATCCAAGCTGGTTATCATCTTGTGGAATGATCATCTTGTGACCATCAAGAAGAAATATAGCAAAGATGGTCAAGAGAGAGCTACAAGAATTCTGGACTTCTTGTGATGTGAAATTTCTTGATGTACCCATGTCTGGACTTTTTAATTATGTGAATAAAATGTTCCCTTGTCTAGTAAAGCTACACCAACTTTCTGTTACTCATTGAAACCAAGTTGCAAACCTAACTGATGTCTTTTGGAAGGAAATCTTCCAACAGTCATCTGCAAAACATGCTAGAGTTGTGCTGAAATCGCCACTGTGGTGGCAGAAAAATGTCTATCAAAGTTCTAATTATGGGATCAAAGGTGACTTAAAGGTGACTTTCGATTAATTTTGAGTCCTAAATTGCATATGTCATCGAGTTTTATACGATTGTGTATGTTTAGTCCTTAGATTTGGTTTTTATTTCATGGTTTTAAAATGCACTCATTGTAGCCATACAGTAGACATACGTAAAATAATTAAAGAAAATGATCCTTCCTGCTCCAGCCTCACTACCAGCACTGCCCCCTAGAAGGTAATGTTATTGACTGGGCAATGTTCTTCCAGATATTTTCACTGCATGAGAAGCCGGCCATAATCACTGTAAAAGTTCGGGCGTTAGACACTATTCTCTTGCAGTAAACATCCTAGTTGAGATCAATGAACTTCAGCATAAAGTGTAATAGTTGCATATTTACCTGAAATCTTTGCAACGTTTTTGAGACTCTGTCTGGAATTTGTGGGAGGGTCTTGCTGTAAATCAGAGACCACGGGGAATCAGATGACTAAATAAAGGCTAAAGACTAGCCTGAGCTTCATGCTTACCTTTTACACCTTCTCTTCTCCTTTTTGGTTTGAATGAAATGTCCAGTGGGAAGGACTGGCCTGACAGTCCCTACTTCCAAGTACTGCCAGAAAATAAATGTTACTGACACTGTAGTAATAGGGCTTGAAGCCAGTGAGAGATGAATATTCTGATGCATTTAAATTGCTTTGAGTCTTACATCCTATGGGTGCCATAGGTTGTAACAAATAGCTTTTTATTTTTAAGAACCCAACAAGTTGAGTATTCCACTGCAAACCCCACTAATGAAGAGCCTTTCCTCATGTTTTGTGCATAATCACATCAATGTTATGAAAAGTCTTACCACTAGAAGACAGTTCCCAGTTAGCTTTACAGTACCATGCTTTGAGATATGAGCAGAGAGCCTAGCATCATCATACATTGGAGGGTGGTTTCAGTGAGAATGAGACAAAACAAACAAAATGAGAGAAAAAAAAAACCACAAACAACAAAATCCAGGAAAAGGTAATTTGAAGAAAATACAGTACATTTAGGAAGAAGGAGTTATCATTAATATCTTTGGTGAGCTAATAGAAGAAAGGAAATGTGAGTAGTAATGCTACAGAAAATGAGCTAGAGCTGGTCATGGTGGTTCTTGCTGGCAATCCCAGAACTTGGGAGGCTGACCCAGCAAGGTCACTAGTTTAAGACCAGGTCTGACCACACACTGAAACTCTGTCTCAGAAAAGAAAAGAAGAGAAGAGAAAAGAAAAGAATAATCCTATAGAAAAGAAACCTCCAGGGCTAGCTTTTAGTTCAACATATAAAATGCTTGTCTAGCATGTGTGAAGCCCTAAGTTCAATACCAAGTGCTGAAAACAACAACAAAGGAGTCACTCAGGGAACAAAAAGAGTTCATGAGAAGATTTGTTATGATAGCAGGATGAAAGAGAAGAGCCAGAGAGAAAAGTTGAGGCAATCTACCTTGTAGCAAATCAAAATGACAAACATTTTGAGGATGCAAGAGAAGTGGAAAGAAACTAGACTAGAACTCTTTCAAAAGGTCTAACGTTTACAAAAGAAAGTCCCCAGGAATGATAGAGCAGAGAAAATGGAGGGGATAAAATCAAAGATATCGTTGAAGATGATTGAACTGAATCTACTGAGCCTCTAAGAATAAAGATAATAGATTTACTTGTGAGATTATCATTGCAAAGTGTAAAAATTCTCGAGGAAAAGAAAAGAACCCATATGCTTCCAACACGAAAAAGAAAAAGGTGTAAAACAAAGGACTGAGAATCGTGACATCAAACTCTCTTCAATAGTGACTCAACAAGTCAGAAGACAATGGATCAATGCCTTGGTATGAAGGCAATTACTTCTGACCTAAGAGTCCACATTCAGTTAAATATTAATTGTGTATGCTACTGGTGAAGGCAAAACATCTTTCCACTATACATTCTCTGACACACAAGTTATTTCCCACCCTCCTTTTCTTAAGAAACTATTAGAAATCATGCTTTCCCCACACATAGGGAGTGATCCAAGAGAGACAGAGCAATGCATGGAATAAGAGATCCAAGACAGAGGAGAGGACAGGGACATCGCAGAGGTGATGCAGTAAGGCTTCCAACATGACTGCGGGACAGGCAGTACTGAAAGAAAGCAGACCAGTCTGTAAAGACTAGAGGCTGCAGCAGAGAGGCGGCCATCTCTACACCAGAGCGGCCTACCACTCACGGCTGGGCCTTAGTGCTCTGTTCAACGTCTACAATTTCACAGAACATCGACTTCAGACAAAGCCACTCTGTGATTTTGATGGAACAAGATGAAAGCAAGACCACTCTATAATTGTATTTTAATACAAACCAAAAAAAAAAAAAAGAAAGAAAGAAAGAAAATTGCCCAAGCCACAAAAAATGCTATATATTCTCCACTTACAACCATCTCAGCCAATTACTGCCTTCCTCCATCTAGTCTTTTCTTTTTCAATTACTAACTATCACTTGTTAGGACAACCAGTCAGAATTACTCTCATTTCCTGGCAACAGGCAAAATCATGACAGAGTCTGCTTCCCCAACATATACCACAAGGCCAGATGCTCTAAGTCCTTTCCAGTGCCTTCTGCTGAGACTTCCAGAGCTCCTTCTCCTTTGTGGAATTGTAAAATAAACACAACTTTATTCAACTGTTGGGGTGTTTCTTTGGTTGCTGGTTAGAGGTCATTGGCAAGGATTAAAAGCAATTTCTTCAAGATATTAAATGAATAGACTTTCAAACGTGTTTCAGTTATTGAGGATGTGAGCAGCTGAGGAGAGTTTCAAGTTAAACTAGTGAGAACATGGAAAGCACACAAATGCAAATCAGGATGTTCATAAAGCCCCAGAAATGTACAATGTGTAGATGAGTTAATGGTGCACTCAGTATCTGACCCAGGTTTATGGAGCGTCAACCTGTTCATAGCAGTGTAACCACCAAATTCTGAAGTATCTGAAATTACACGAGAATATTTGGTGCATAGAGGGGCAAAAATATGTGTGGTATGAATAGGTACCTAAAGAACATCATCAAATCCTTGTCTTTTACAGTAAAAAATGATCAGATCAGTTGCCAAAACTGATTCTGTATCCAATTAAACTTTATTTATCTATGCTTCTCATGAGGAGACAATATTTTCTGGCACACATTTTCTGACACACAAGTTGTTTTTCACTCTCATTTTCTCAGGGACCTACTAGAAGGCCTGCTTTCCCCCAATCTGGCAGCTGGACTATAAGCATGTTGCATGAAGAGATGGTGAAAGATTCAGCTGAAGCAAGAGCACTGGATTAAGAAGATGACTTGCTTAGGGACAGGGGCTTCTTTCCTTCTGAGTGTGGGTACTCAGCGTTCCAACCTAACGTTCAGATGTGCTGTGTTCTAGGCTAAGGAGTATCTTGTATTTAGCCAACCTTTCAGTAAGAACAACTTGCAAAGTGACATAAAAGCACGTCTGAAGGAATTAGATTTACAAAGGTAAAGGCAGTGAAGGCCTTCAAAGGCTCTAGCTCCATCTGGGAACAATCAAGAGTGTTAGTTCTCACTGGGCCCAGGTAGGACAGTGATGACTGTTCTACTCTTCACGGTAAACATCAGAAGGAGAAGAACAGTGCAAACCCAGTACTGAGTGACCACAGTGTGAAACCAGAACAGTGAACACTGCTAAATCAAAAAGAAGAGATAAAGGAGAGAAAATAGAACATAAGCAAATCGGACAAAGAAACCGCTATTGTATGACCATACTTCAAAAGTCCACCCACAATTGTATTACATGTTAATATTTGAGCGAAACACAAAAATGAAAAGGTGTTATCTTCTCTGGACAGGTTTTAAAAGTATCTGTTGTGGATGAGACACACATAAATACGGACACAGACTGAAAGGAAATGGATTCCCAGAACTGGAGCTGTGGGTGGTTGTGGACCACCATGTGGGTAGTGGGAATCAACCCCTTCTCCCCTTACCCTGTGGAAGAACAGCAGTGTTCTTAACCACTGAGCCATCATTCCTTGAGCGCAGCGATGAGACTTCTGTGGTTCAGCATTCTGTGGTTGCTGCCACCTTACAGCACTCCCATGTCATAACATCTGTCCACAATTACCACAGGTGGGGGAAAGAGACAAAAGGCCTCCTGCTGGCAACGGAATATCTTGTCACTTCGTCCCACAATCCACTGGCCTTCACTAGTTACGTGACTTCTTATATGCAAAGGACAAGCAATGTAAACTTTCTATGAACCCAGGAGAAGAGAGCTAGATGGAGGCGAGACTCAGGCATGTCTACAAGTGTTAGAAATACTTGCTTACTTCTGAGGTCGTGAGCGGCCCCAAGGTTCTGGAACATGACAATCATGAAGAGAATGGCTCTGTGTAAACCAGCTGTCTCATCTCAGAAACCTCATCCTGTTTTCACCAAAGAATGCATCGACAGAGTCTTCAGCATTGGGCGGAAGCCCTCGGAAGGACCTGCTGCCTTTCCACGAACAGGGGCTCATTCAGTACAGCGCATGCTGTCTGAGAGAAGCGAGACCCACAGACAGCCGGGGCCAACCCCTGGGAACAGAGCTCGTCAGATGATACACTATTATTTCAAGCATTCTCTGACCAGTCTTCCCATTTCACCGGCTCACACGTTTCCCTGGCTATACAGTCACCCTCATCCTGTGGCAAAGAAGTCTGAGGACTCCTAGATCCTTGCAACCTGGAAAAACAATGAAGTCCAGCAGATGAGGTCAAAGTCTAGCCTCTGCTAGATGACACTCTGCTGCCAAATGCTCGTCTTATTAACCTTTTCAAAAAGCCACGTGTGAACTATTCTGCATTTACAGAATGCAGTGTAAATTGCAATGCATTCACACACACAATATACGCATATACTCATGTACATACATATACATATGGACGTATAAAAGCTGAGATGGCACATTTCCACACCCACCTCCAGGAGAAGCCTTTGATTCATCGCTTGTGTCTGAGTGAGTGCCTCCAAGGACACTTTCAGGAGCTGCTCCGTCTTTTTCAGATTCCGGATATCTCGCTCTTTCTCTCTCTGCTTACGAGAAAGTTCATCATGGTAGTTCTGCTTGTCAAGGAGGCAGTTCCGTAGATTGATATCCAAGATTCCTCTGTTCAGGTCAAGGGCAAACACGAATGTGACTTGTCTTACACAGTTTTCTAAGCTTACCAAGGACAGAATGCTCAAGTATGCACACAGAACTTTTCTCAGATCATGACTACAAATTGTAAGTAATGTCCAGAGTGGCCAGTTTCATTTAAAAGTATCATCTTGTGAACTCCCCAAACATAATGATTGGGTCTCAAGTTTCCTTGATATTTTACTTAAAGGTAAAAAGTTGGGCTGAGAGTAAAAGTCGGTGGTCGAGCAATCGCCTACCCGGGAAAAGCCCCGGGTTCAACCTCTAGCACTTAAAAAAGGTCAGGGGCTAGGAGATTCTATAGTTGGTAAAGTGCTTGCCACACAAGCACAGGGTTTGAGCTGCCCCTGTACCCATGTAGCGAGCAGTGAGTGGCAGAACCCACGTGTAATCCTAGCACTAAGGGGGCTAACACAGCCAGCTCTCTGGAGCTTGCTGGCCAGTCAAGCCTAATCAGTGAGTCTAAGGTTCTAATGAGAGGCTGTCTCAAAAGATAAGGTAGGTGACACAGAGGTTGACCTCTGGTCTCTACAGACTGGGGAATACACATACATACGCCCATATACTCCACCACACACATACACACACACACACACACACACACACACACACTCACACTCAGAAGTAAAATGCTCCAGTATGGGATCACACCATGAAATCTCCCTCATCCAGAAAAAGTTGGGACCATGTCAGAAACATCACTCATTGATCAGCAAATCTCTGAATTACATAGCACATGTCAGTGATATATAATTGTCCATAAACTTACAGCAAACAATGGATTTTATTCTTAAATTTCAAACCACAGAATTGGGAAAAGTTACAATGAATGAACAGGAGAAGTACTTTGAAATGGTTTGTTGGTACATTTAATTAACGAAAAAATTGATTTAAAATTCTACAAGTTGCTACTGAACCAGCATACGATCAATTGACGATGTTTTCAATCTGCGAGACTTCACTGATTAAAATTTTGATGTCAGAACATGCAGAAATAAAGGTAACCTTTCAGCTAGCGAGGAAGCTTCGCTCTCTTTGGTTAATTCCAGCAGCTTAAGCAGTTGGCTATATTCCCGTTCTCTGACTTCGAGTAAGGCTCGCTTGCCCTCCACTTCCTTCATTAGGTCATCCTTCTCTTCCACGACAGCATTGGCTTTGTTTTCAATCTTCTTTAAAGATTCATTTAGCTCTTTGACTTCCTGTTCCAAGGTGCTGTTTTTCTTTTCCATCTCTCTGAAAGGAATACGCACACAACAGAGAGGTAAGAGGCTTATTTTGAGTCATGTGCTATCTGTACCTATTATTGGGCAAAACCACACTAAGTCAGAATTTCACTGATCTTAGAAGCTCGTGAAGGTCACAGGTAAAAGAGACTTGGATGTGTGATGATTAGCTTCCTTCATCAACTTGAATCATCTGGGAAGAGAGCTTCAGCGAGGAGACTGTCTACACTGAGTTGGGCCTCGGTGTGGAAGATTGTCTTAGGAAACAAAATTGATGTGGAAAGAGACAGCCCAATGTGCATGGCACCATTCTTTAGGCAGGCCAGCCGTAAATTGTGTAAGAGGGAAGAAGTGAAGCTGAGTACATGCTTTCGTTTCTGCTCTCGACAGTGGATACGTCATGATTAGCTGTCGGGAATTTTGGCCTTGATTTCCACATGATGATGGACTGTGGAATTGTAAAATGAGATAAACTGCTTTCTTCTCAGAGTTCTTTTCTGTCAGGGTATTTTATCACATTAAAAAAAAAATGAAGGGAAGCAGAGGCAGGTGGCTCTCTGTGAGTTCAAGGCTAGCCTGGTTTACAAGGTGAGTCGAGGACAGCCAGGGCTACACAGAGAAACCCTGTCTCGAAAAAAAAAATGCCAGAATGCCCCCGGGCATTTGCCCAGTCTCTTTTCTTCTCAGACCCTAACCGGTCACCTGTAGTTGCTGCTCCTGTCCTGGCTAGCTTCCTGGACCAGACATGACTTTCTTAACTTTGCTTCTGGTGATCTTGGGTTTCAGAATCATAACTGCTCCATTTTCCTACGTTCTTGTAAGAGCACTTACTAGATTAATCATATTGTTTTTCTAGAATATTTTTATATGCACTACTCTTGACTTTTGTCTTGATCATTGAAACCCTGAGAGTTTCTCAGTGACCACCACGTTCAGATCTACTCTGAATGAGGGTAAAATAAGTGCAAAGTGAGGAGCTGGTATCATTTGGGCTGCTGGCTGCCTGAACATCTTTCAGGGTCATGAGAGTTCAAACGGTTAATCACCAGCTCTGACCAAGTTGCTGCAGGTCTCTATGGAAATATGATGTATAAGTTGGAACAGAATTAATGATTCTCATTTGCTATGTTGTTAACTACCCAATGCGTAAAGCCCATATGGGACCAGGATCAGTTATTTCTAAGATTATAATTTCTAGATATTATAACATGTGGGCACATCATTTGGGAGATGGTGGCCTACGAGGGAGTCAGAATGAAAGTATTAGATCATACATTTTTTTGCGTGTCATTTTTTCTATCTCCTTTGCAATCTGCACAGGAACAGTTTGATGCTGGACCACCTCGTCCTAGTAAAGAAATACAGTCATGTTAAGTTATGTCATGAATTAAGCAAACTAAATGAGAGAAAATTAAGTTTTGTAGAATTCTTAACATGTATACTTTATTTCCTCTAGTGTTCACACTGGCCTCAGAAGGTCATTATAGTTGTTACTATCTCAAAAAGGAGGTGAAACCCATAGTTGTCCCACTAAGGTCCCCCCTTTTCCCTGGGATGGAAGAGGTGAAAGGAAGTATAGGGGAGACTGTGACCAGCAGCTAGCTGATGTAATGACATAGTACTCCATGCTCCTTGGCTTAGAAGAATAGCCCCTGGGATTCAATTCAAGATCTAGGGTTCTGTCTGGGGCCAGGCTGAGAGTGGAGTTGTGCAGCAGAAATGTCACCTAGCTCACAGTCTTCCCTATCTCTATCCTGCTTCCCCGGGAGCCATCTAAGGCATCTCTTTCATTAAGGACCTTAGATGCTGCTTCTAGGGAGCCCTGTCGACTGTGACAGGAGACATGAAAATGTTGCCAACAGTCGCCCGGCTCATAAGTGCAGGGCCAAGGTCAGAAGCTAAACCTGTAGGACCTCACGTTCCACCCACTACACATGTGAATGGAAGGTTCAGCTTTGGGATGGCATTAGGGGTGAGGAGAGAGACCCCTCTTATCTGAGGTGCTCAGTGAATGTTGAGACGTGGAAGCAAGCGTGAGGGTGGGAGTTAAACACAGCATTGACAGGGGGATGTGCTCCTCTGCAGGCTCTTGCTCAATCCTGGAGCAGAGCCATGCTTCACCAGGCTAAAGCTTAGCAAGTTCAGTAAAAAAGTTACAAGTGCTAGCTTCGGTATAAGCCCTTGGAAGAGATTCATGCATGTGATGGGCTCAAGGCTGAAGCTCCGTGAAGTTCTTGGCAAAAGAATCTCTTCTTAGTTCCTATCTCCCAGAGTAAGATGAGCATGGGGTGAGCTCTAAAATCTTAGGGTATCATAAGTATTTTCTAAGCCAATGAATTTGGGGAGATGTTCCCTAAATAACTCTAGGTACTTTAAATTTGTTTTGAGAATTATCATTTTTTTTCAAAATTCAGTTTAATTCAATTCATTATTTCCTAAAACGTTAATATGGGTTCAGTGTCACCTTTACAGCAAAAGGAAGAACAGAATCAAGCATACAAGGTTAAGGCAATGCAAACGGATACAAGAGGATTGAAGATTTGGTTCCTTTCAAGGAACCATGCGTGTTTGTGACACTCACTTCAAACGCTGGAGGCCAGCTTGCCAGGGCCAGGCCTTCCAATTAGGACAGGCCTGTCAAGCTTTCACAAGTCTTTCACAAACACCCTTGCACCCTTTAAGTTCCCAGAAGTTAGGTCGAATTTGACAGTCCTTCATGATGCTCAACCTTTCCTCTTGGGTGAGAGCGCTTTGGGTCACATGCAAGCGGCTAACCCCCTTCCCCCGCGCTCTTGTAGCCGCACAGACACGGTGCGAAAACATTCACGGGTTGTCCACAGCATACCTTTAGGCCAACCTGGTATTCCATCATATCGTCTAGCTCCTTCTGCTCCTTCAGCAATTGCTTCTGCTTAGCCGCCACGTCTTCGCGTAGGCTTTTGATTTCTAGTCTCTTCTGCATCACTTCCTTGCGTAGGTCTTCAGTGCTCTCTCGCAGCAGCTTCATCTTCTTCTCCATTTCCTTTAAGGGTCATGAAAGTTACCAGTGAGATAGTCCAGAGGTGAGCCAGGCTTGGGGGCACACACCTGTAAGACCCACACTCGGGAGGCAGAGGCAGGTGGAACTCTGAGAGTTCAAGGCCAGCCTGGACTACAAAGTGAGTCCAGGACAGCCAAGGCTACAACAGAGTAACACTGTCTGGAGAAAAAAAAAAAAAGAAAAAAAAGATAGTCCAGGTGAATGATTGTCAACTTAAAAACTAGACTAAAACGAATTACATTCACCACATTTGTTGCACAGGTTTGAAGACTCGTAAGTGATTCCCAGGAAGTTAAGGGGAACTTATATGTCTGAATCCTTTGGCCACAGCATGGCAATTATACCACATTAACCAACCACGTGACGGCTTTGAAGTATTTTTTTTTTTAAATCAAGTGATTCATATTTTATTCATTCATTTTCTGTGTTAGTTCTCAGTTCAGGCTAAAAAGCACTGTGAAAATGTGCATACTGTTTTCTTGTAGCTTTTAGATTTGACGAAGTCAAGGGCAAACAGTCTTTGAATGTCTGTCTTGTGGTTTACCCGAGTCAAACGCGGCTGCTAAGCGGAGGAGGCTCACGCATGCGCACAGTAGCACCCACGTTTGCTGACGTTCCCTCTGGGCGTCTCTTCCCCAGTGTCCTCTCTCAGGCTCACAGCGGATTGTGCTTCCTCTGCCCTTCTTATCTGCAGTGGGTTTGACTTCCAGATAAAGGCTTTCTTTATACTCAGAAAGGCTATCTGCTGATAAGGACCCAGTGCCTAGATTTATTAGTCTACTCTGAGTTTTCTTTGAGATTCCCATCTGCCAGAAACCTAAGTCTGTAACTAAAATTCAAATTGTAACTTCCCCACTGTGCTGTGTGTGTGTGTGTGTGTGTGTGTGTGTGTGTGTGTGTGTGAGCGTGCGCACGCTTGACCTTGTATATTGCAAATGGTGGTTAGACACTATCTGAGTTGCTTGTTTCGTTGAAATACTGTAACCAAAGAAATTAGGGAAGGCAGGGGTTATTTTGGTATAGTTGGCTGTGATAGGGAGGTCCTGGCAGCAGGAACCTGAGGTGCTTGCTCCTCCCCAGACAGGAAGTACAGAACAATGAATGCCAGAGCTTGGCTGGCATCCTCCTTTACGTTCAGTGCAGGACCTCAGCCCACGAATTGATGGCGCCCACAGTTAAGGATCGTGCCCCCGAGACTAAGCTCATCTAGATAATCACCCAAAAGGCTGCCGAGGCTAGCCTCCGAGGCAGGGCTAGGTCTTGTCAGGTTTACAATCACAGACGTGCTCATACAGAATTAACATCATCTTATAAATGCTCAACACGCTTATGAGCTGGCCATGGAATTACGCCGCTGACAACACATTGTGAAAATGCCATCCTGAAAGTGGAGGCACTGATTTCTGCTGTAGGTCTCAAAACGTGCCTGTCTGCAATGTGTCTTTGTCATTCTTTCCAGGCAGAGGGCAAGTCTACCTTCTACAGACATGGCCCTGTCCACTGATTTGACCAACTGAATATTACCAAAGATTACTCACACAGAAGCTTTGACTGTTCTTTCCAATTGTGATTTGCATGCCTTCAGGCTGGAAACCCTTCCGCTATCACGAGACCAGCTAGTGACATAGGACCTTACCCCAGCTAACGCGCCTGCTGTAGCTCACTCTACCCCAGGTAGACCAGCTCAGACCAAAGGAATGCAGAACTATAGTAGAAATTATTGATGTTTTAAGACACCAACTTTGAGATGACTTGTCATTTTGTCATTTTGAGTAAGGATGGCCCCTGTAGGCTCGTAGATTTGAATTCTTGGTCCCTAATTAGTGGGAGTCTTTGGGAAGGATTGGGAGGAGGTGTGTCACTGGGGGTGGGCTTTGAGGTTTTAAAAGCCCGTGCTGTTCCCAGGTAGCACACGCACGCTCTCTGTCTCTCCCTGCATTGCGTTTTGGGATCCATGTAAACTCTCAGCTCCACACATGTGGTGCTCCAGTGCCACACCCGTCTGCCTTCTGCCACCAGAGCCTCCACTCCCTGTGTAGCCATGAGCTCAAAATGAAATGCTTTCTTTTCTGTGTTGCCTCAGTCACCGTGTGACAGTGATGTTATCTTCCTTCTGACCAAAACTCTGAGGAGCTTGGAAAGCTCTGAGGGTAGCAACTACAGAGGAGATGTTTTTAAGTGACAAACACAGAAGTTTTTTTTATTTTCTTCTAGAAACGAAGCAGGCACTGTCTGACTAAACACAGCCTAGCATAGATGCCACCAAAGGAAGCCTACAGCCTGCCTCACTTGTACTCACGAGTATGCAGATCTCCCTTTGTGCGTCTGCAATGATTGTGGGTTTTTGGTGTTCCAAATGCTTCTCTGGGTGTGGTGTTATTTTTAAAGGGATGTTTGAATACAGCTGCATTGAATAAACGTTAATACTTACCCCTGGCTTGGGTATCTTCTCAAATTCCCTTAATATGAGAGCCTTTTCTTCCCATAGGCTGCCAAAAGAAAACATCACGTTTGACAAAAAGTACAAACGCGCCAGCTCTTTCTGTACCAGTGCCTTTCTGATTTCTCTCTCAGCACCATTCCCAGGCTTGTCTGCTCCTATCCTCGTGTCCTCTCTTGAGGATGGCTCTGACTCTCACGGGCTCACTTAAGTGTTCCCTCCCGCCTCGCGCTCCAGCAGCAGTGTGTGTACATGCCCAACACAGCGGCTCTGTCCTGGAGCAAGGGCATCCCTGTGGACTGAGGCTCTTTCCAGCCAGGCTCTGGGCCGTTCCCTCTCCACAGGGGTCTGCCCTAAATTACTCCCGGGGCCTTCGGAAGGATCTGCTTGCCTGCCTCCACCCTTGCCCCTGATAGTCAGCCTTCCTGTGTAACCTCCCTGCGATGGTTTTTAGCAAAGTAAAGACAATCCCAACCACTTTCCTGCTTCACAACATCTAGTTAAACCTGGACCAAGTTGAAACTCTGTGTCATCTGCTTGTCCAGGCTCACTGCTTGCCACCTTTGGTTCTGGCCAACTTGGTCTTCTTCCTAAATCAGTTCCAACCTCAGGCTCTCTGGCCTGCCTGATGCCTCTACCTGGCTTACTCTGGGTCACAGTACCAACTTTCCCCATCAGTCTTGTTTTACTCTTCTGTAGAATGCTCCTCCCTGCCTGGTATTTTGCTGTGTGTCATCTCCACAATGACAGAGACTCTGCTCTGTTTACACTGCACCTCCATTGCTCGAACAGGCTTGGCACTCAACAGTAGCAGGATTACACTGGATCACTCAGGTTGGTCTAGTTCTTCCTTTCATTATTTGAAATACATAATTTATATACTAAATGAGGGTAAGGAAGTACATATAGAAATATAGCTGCCCTTAGAATGACTGATTGCTTCACATTATTTATGGAAATCATGAAGGGGAGACCCTACAGATGTTCACAGCTGAGAAGAAGGTCATCCAAGAGCTCCCGAGTTTCACGTGACATTTGCATTCTTTGGGGATGGTATTACAGAGTGAGTCATAGGACACTGCAGAGAGAGTCATAGGTCATTGGAGCAGAAGAAACTTAGCAGAGATCCCTGGAACACGGACAGTCAAGGAAGGAAATAAGTGTTTCAGGTGAAAGATAAGCTTAGACCAGTGTTGGCTTTTCTCTGACACTGGCCTCAAGATCCGGTTATTCCCGGATACCCCATCCTTGTTTTGTCAACCTGCCTAGGACATTATACCTGGTTGGTTGATTAAAGGCCTATACCTGGGCAGAGCAGAATAAGGTAGGAGGGGCTAAGGTTCCCAGGCCTCAGAGGACAGAAGTATCATGGGAAAGAGGCAGATGGGAAGAGAGGAGGAAGGAGGACATCAGGATGCAGAGAAGTAATCATATGGGCGGAGAGGAAGGACTCCCATAATGACATGAAAAGGCTCAGATAGAGAATACAAGCAAGTATCTTGAGCTTATGGATGGAAGGTAGCCCAGATGAGGATGATTAATTTGGATGGCATTGGATGGGGGCTGGGAGGCAAATGCTGAGGTTACTGAGACAGCATGGGTAGAAATATCTGCCCAGACAAAGGCAATAATGCAATTATAAAATCAAACAGGTGTCTGTGTCTTATTTGTGATAGAGGGTTAAATAATGCCACTGCAATAATTATAAGGCTAATAATAAATGTTGTTTTTTTTTTAATTTACTACAAGAGACCAGGCACCAGGTTTGAATGAATGTTACATGGAGGTACTTGAGAACAATACTTTTCAACATTGTTATTATTCCAAATTATTAAAAACTATACAGGAAATCATGAGAACAGTAGGCATTCTTGTCTGTACTTCTGCCTCAGGGTTATTCAGCCAAAGGCAGACTCTGCCTTTAGCCCCTGCGACAAACACATTCTGTATCTGTCCTATCCTTTCTCCTTCCTGAATACAGACGAAGACTACATTTTATAGCTTCCCTTGCATTCGGACTGGGGACAATGAAAGGTGAATAGCACGTGTCTTCCCAGCCACTCTGAATGAAAGCCCATAGTTCGGGGGCTCTGTGACTTTCATTGAACTACGTCAGGACACAGACACATACTCTTATTTTATTTTTTTAAAGGTAGAGTTTCTCTATGTAACCCTGGCTGTCCTGGAACTTGCCACAGAAGCCAGGCTGACCTTGAACTCACAGAGCTCTTCCTCATGAGTGCTGGGATTGAAGCTATGTGCCAGCACACCAGGACAGAAACAGAAACACTCATGTCACTCAATGGCCATAGTAATAAGACTTACTCACTATTGCTGCATGGCATCACTAGAGACTGACTTTTTCTTTCTTTCTTCTTTCTTTCTTTCTTTCTTTCTTTCTTTCTTTCTTTCTTTCTCTCTCTTTATCTCTCTCTCTCTTTCTTTCTTTTTCCCCTTTCTGTTTCCACATTTCCAGTGATAAGCAACAACTTCCAAGTCAGTATCTCCAGCCTGGAATTTCTTTGGAATGCCACGTTTTCACATTTCAATTCTTGTTAAACAAAGCCAAGCTTTTCCAGTAAAAGCCCATTTGCTTTCCTCCAAAGCCTCCCATGTTCTGCTCCTTCTCTTTTCCAAGGGCACGGGCTTGGGAGTTACTCTTGAACCATCTCCACTTCTTGCCTCTTTCACAGGGTCGGTGCTGTTGCTATTGTCCCGTGGGATTCTAAGGCTCTGTTCGTTTTCATCTTTTCTCTCTGTTTTTTTCAGACAGGGTATTTTCTAGCTATCTTTTAGTCACTGACTTTTTCCCCCAGTCTTCTATTCATCTGTTGGTTGTTAAATTTTTTTAGTTACTGTATCTTTTTCAATTTTAAAATTCACACACAGACACCTGAGAGGTGTTCTAGTTGGCTGCCTCTAAGAATACGTATTTTGCGAATGGCTTTTGTAGTGAAGATTTGAATCAGCTCGAAACACTGAAACATCATTTGCAGATGTTCCGAGACTTCTGTTGTTTTCCATTAGTCTCGGTGTTTGTAGCTGTTTGTTGGCACACGCATGTAAAAGCTACTAGAAGATCTTTGTCACATAGTTCAAGAGCCTCCACCACGCAGTGTTGATATCTGTAGTCTCTTCTCAGGCAAGCTGAGGTTTGCCTGGTTCTTCGTGCATGAAAACTGTTGCGTTGCCATGTGATGGGACAAAGGGTGTTACTTGGGGTCCATGAAAACAGTTGATATGTGTGACTATAGTAGGCATGGTTCAGTTCAGGTCAGAAAAGCCAGCCAATCTGCCAACCGCTACAGTTTTAAGATTCATTTAATTTTCAGCACCTTTGCATTATGATTCGGAGCTTTCCTGTGACCACTTGGCTGGTTGCAAAGCTTTTGGCAAGCTGCGTGGGATCAGCTCTACAAATGTGCAGCTTGAGGGTGAGGCAGGAAGTTCAGGAGCAACTTGGTGGGTTTACGCTAACAAGCTCTTTCCCTGAACCCTCCTCAGAACTTTAGGAATACTCGCATTTCTCCATGTTGATCTTCAGAGTAATCTTGCAGGGGTTTTATCAGAGTCTGACCAACCTGGGAGAAATAAAACAGCCAACTCCAGTTGGCTCTGACTTTCTGTGTGAAAGCCGGAAAAATAAAATCCCAACTAGAATTGCCTAAGAGGGGATGGAGAGGAGGGAAAGGCAGCTGCAAAGCTCACAGTCTGGGCCCATCAGACTCAAACACTGAAGCCTGATCACAGGACTAGATGATGCTTCCCTTTCTCTAAATTTTACTATTGCCTTGCTGCAGCCCCATGATTGTCACTCCTTCCCCACGGTTTAGCATGTCTGGTCAGCAAGAAAACACACTTACAGCACCCAGAATGGACTATGGCAAAAGGATGCATGGATTACCAAGATCAATCGATGTTTAGAACAACTTTAATTACTAGATTAGGAATTCTACTTGATAAATAACACATAATGCAAGACTAGATGGATAATACAAGCAGAGAAGTGGAGAGTCAAGGGGAAAAAATGCTGGTGATCAAGAGCACTGTAACAAAAACAAAGAATGCCTGTTATGAGAGATTGGCAGAATGGACATGGCTAAGTAGGAACCACAGAGGTTGAGGATATCTCAATAGAAACCTCTAGGAGTCAAGAGAAAAGAGAAAAAGGATTGAAAAAACCTAATCCCAGAATATCAAAAGACTTTGGGGCAACTACAGAAGGCTTGATATATATATAATACCAGAAAGAAAGAAAGAAAAAAACCCAAGAAATATTCCAAGCCATAATGACTGAAGATTTCCTTATGTTAAATAGTCACCAAATTACAGACCCAGGAAGCTTGAAGACCCCACCAGGTAACATAAACGCTCCCCCAAAACTATCAAACATAAATTACAAAAAAAGATTATTAAAGATAAGACAAAAATAATATTCTATAAAATTGGAGGAAAAGCTCGTGGAATCTGCAGAGAGGAAAGGGCCAGAACAATAGCTAACACCTCTTAAAGATCATCTAAGCAGTCACACCTCTCAGGAACAGTGTCACAGGCACTGGTGTGTTTCCTAGATGATTCCGAATCCAGTCAAGTTAACAAGGAAGATTAGTCATTACAAATGCTAATCAGTCATATCAATAATCACCTCTCATGACAATGAAAACACAGATCATGAAAATGAATAAAAAATTAGATCTTGCTATAGGTTGTCTATAAGAAACTCACTTTAAGTAGTCATTTTTAAGTTGGGCTTAAGATTTTTTCCAAATTTGCTCAGCCCAAACATCAAAACCCAGAAGACTTAACTGTACGATAAGGTTTGAGTGAATGGAGCATTATTCACAATGGAGTCTCAGCAGATCCCACTAGTCAGTAGATCCAGGAACAAGGGTCCAAAAGTCTACACCTGCACATCAGGTTTTATTTCTAGGAGTTTTCCCTTGTAATGACGTAGATTTGGGATAGTTTCGTAGGGGGTGTCACACAGAACCTAATACAGATTAGTTGTTCTGAGCACACACTCAAGCTGAATCTTGCGGTTTTGTAGTTTTGGGTGTTTATGACTCAGCTCTTCGAAATTTCCCCCTGCATTGCTGGCACACGGGCATGCTGCCACCAGGGGGTGGTCACGTGCTGCTAGCCACTGCTGATAAGGCAACAGTGGTGACAAGAAGCCAAGATTGTAGTCTTCTCTTTAAGTAAATGTAAAATGGCATTTTCTTTAAACAGACACAGAATCGTTAGTTTACCAGGTAAGATACAATGTTAAAACTAATTGTATTTCTATTATGGAATTCTCCTTTTAAGAAACACGGGCTTTTATTTCCTTTAAGAGGTCTACGTTCTCAAAGATCATAAGCTTAATGTCCTGTACCATGGATGGTCATTTCATTCTTCCATATATCCTTAGTAAAATTATATTAATTATGTATGCATGATTAAGTTTATTTTTATCTAAATTACTATAATGTTTTCCTAGTTGCTAAACAGATCCTGCAATTAGAAACTGAATAGCTATTTTCAAGGCTTTCTGTTGGGAGTAGCTACTACAATTAAATAATTTTAAATCTTATTTATCACATACCAGGCATACTATGTGCAGGGATCTTTACACACATTTCTACACTCCACAGTCTTGCTATGTTGTTCAAGTGAAAACACAGATAAGTCCTTTTCCCCAACTACAGTCACGGCTGTGACGTCACAGGGACTGTCGAGTTTTTGGTGCCAGGCACCTCTGGAATGCGATCTGCTGAAAGACTCAACCAGTTTTACAAGTTCAGATGACTTTCAATTTTTCACATTTATAAATGATGTCACAATGTTGAAAAAATTACATTTCATCTGTTTTTCTCTTCTCAGATTTTCGTTTTTTCATGGCCTTATTGGGACAAGACTTTTTTGTTATGCTAATGTATGCCATATATTATGGTATGTATGAACTCTTAACCTTTTACACTCATATTCAAATTTCAATCTGATTTTTTTTTCCCCTTAGCTTCCCCACTGAAGGAGACTTGACTATCAAATCTCCTTACCTTCCATTCTGTGTCAAAACAGTCCTAATAGATACCATGTCCTGGAGGTTTATGGTTTAAGGGGTACAGGACCAGAGACAAAGCAGGGTGCCCCACACTGCAATCGGTGAGTGAGGGGCATCTCCCACTGAAGGTTCTGGCTAGAAACCATGAGAAGGCAGGTTTCTGAACTGATCCCCAGAGCCATCTCCCTGGATGAACTTTGCAGAGAGGGAGTGGGTCGCTGTGGGAGGCCAAGCTTCCCTGTCCTTGGGATGTTCGAATGACTGACTGATCTTGAGGGAGCCCTTGAGGGAGTCTAGCTCACAGCCAGGGCTAAGCCTAAGCTTGAGACCAACTGAATCAAAACCACTTAGGGTGCTTGAAAAGCATTCACATAGCAGGGCTTGGGGCCTTGGAGGTGGGGGCTAGAATCAGAGCCCTTGGTTCTGGGACTCCTCTGTCTTTTGGATGAGAATCTCAGGTGCTTCTCTTCCTGTACTTGGGGATCCATCTGAGAAACGTTTTTAGAAATTGCTCCAGAAGATGGGTTATTTTCGAGCTGTAAGTTTTTCTTGATGAGTAAGGACCTGACTGCCTGCTCTTTCATTTCTTCCCTCTCAGGGACTCTTGCTGTTGTAAAAAATCACCCCTGTAAGGGCAAGGGACATGGGAGCCATGGCTAAGGCAAATGATACATTTGTATGAAAACGCTATAAGCAAACACATTACCTTGTGTATCAAATTAAATTAAACTGCTTCTAATCCCTTCGGATGAGACAGGAGATGGATCGGTCACATATGACAGGGACCCCAAGGCAGCACTTCAGAGAACGTCTTTGCTGAGGCCAAGAATGCTGAAGGGAAATCTGGCTCCTCTCTTTCTTCCTCTCCTAAGTGAGCAAGCCTGCCTAAAGGTGACAGTGACTAGTCCCTGGAGCTGAGAGAAGCACCTGGACGCCAGGTTGGGACAACTGAACTGACCAGTTCATCTTCCTCCTGTACCTCAGCCCAGTTCTGCACAAATCCTTTAAGAAGCTGCCACACGGGTAGCTGGGTGGTTTCTGTTCGTGGGAGCTTCACGCTACACAGGAGTTCTGCTCTGTTCCTCTTGAGTTCCCACCCTCAAATCTATGCATTTCATCCTGTGAATCTGAGACAAGAACCCAAAGGCCGCTGGCTCATTAAAAGTTTGCTGTGGTTGTGAACTGCTGGTTTACAACTTCTGCACCAAAAGAGGCCCTGCCACTCTGGAAAGACATCCCAATATTCCTGTATCACTTTCTTGCGGATGGGTATGTTCCCTGGTTTCTATTTTGATGTCTTTATTGGACCAAGGACAGAAAATATGTGAAGAGGCTAAGGGATTAGAAGAACCAATACCGAGAGTCACCCAGGATAGCCTGTGCACATGCCCAGCTCTAGCGTCACCACTCTCCTTGTCCGTACCATGACAGAGGACACTGACCACGGTCTTGCTTCCCCAGCTGACCAAGGCTTGTCAGAATCTGTCAGAGCTAGCCCAAGAGACACAATGTACTTGCTAACCAAATTTTAGTGATTACTGGAAAACAGGCAATCCCAAAAGGGTCACAGGAAAAGTAAATGTTTGAAAATATTGAAAGGGAATGTTTGAAAATATTGAAAGCCTTTGTCAGAGAAAGTGTTCAGAAGAATAATGACTTCCTAGGTTGCAAAGTAAGTCCCCTGCAGTATGTATTTAACTACTTATTTATCTATATGCACTTAGCTCACTTAAATATGTTGCACATTTTCTTCCTGAAGTGTAAATTGATCAAGAGATCACCAGTGAGTAGGATCCCTAAACTAAAACTGTAACACAGGTTTAATTATTATATAACTAAACAATTTTACTGATCATTAGCATTTATTAAAAAGCTTATTCTGTGTGAAAACAGAAGTTGCTGGGCCTGCTGGCACATGCCTTTAATTCCAGCACCTGGGAGGCAGAGGCAGAGGCAGAGGCAGAGGCAGAGGCAGAGGCAGAGGCAGAGGCAGAGGCAGAGGCAGAGGCAGAGGCAGAGGCAGAGGCAGAGAGGCAGAGGAGGCAGAGGCAGAGAGGCAGAGGAGGCAGAGGCAGAGAGGCAGAGAGGCAGAGAGGCAGAGAGGCAGAGAGGCAGAGAGGCAGAGAGGCAGAGAGGCAGAGAGGCAGAGAGGCAGAGAGGCAGAGAGGCAGAGAGGCAGAGAGGCAGAGAGGCAGAGAGGCAGAGAGGCAGAGGCAGAGGCAAGCAGATCTCTGTGACTTTGAGGCCAGCCTGGTCTACATAGTGAGATAAGTATAATACAGAAGAGAAAAGAAACAGAGAAAGAAGAAGAAAAGGAGGAGGAGGGGGAGGAGAAGAAAGAAGAGGAGGAGAAGGAAAAGGAGAAGGAGAAAGAGAAGGAAAAGGAATCGGAGGAGGAAGAGAAGGAGAAAAGAGGAGGAGAAGTAGGAAGAGGAGGAAGAGAAGGAAGGAGAGGAGGAGAAGGAGGAGGAAGAGGAGGAGGAGGAGAGGACGAGGAGCCAGCAGTGGTGGAGGCAGGGGCAGTGGCAGCAGCAAACAGGAGAAGACCAGCCAGATTGACAGTAACTCGGGGTTGCCCTCGCCAGTCACCAGTGATTCAGAAGTTCCTGAAGATGCTGGGGAGGAGGATGTTGGCGACTTGGGCTTCTATTATTTAGGCCCTGAATACAACGAGAGTTCGCTGTGCTGAACTGACAAACATCATCTGTATATTTGGATGAATAGCTTGCTCTCATAGGCTTCGTTTATTTTTATCTGTGGATAGAAACGCCTACTTCCCCCCCCCCCCCGGGGAGTGCTGAGTGGATTTATTTCTGTACCATGTAATAGCAAGCGTGTGAAGGCAATGAAACGCAAAGCCCATTATTCTTCCCTGGAATTCCTTTTGGTGGCAAAATTGTTTTGTATGGAAATGAGCTTATCAGTTCCGGAGCTGATGATATTTGAGGATACAGGGGGATCTGCTCGGGGTGTAGTGCCACAGCCTTGTCCTCATCCGGCGAAAGTTGCCACACACCATCCCTTCCCTACCCTAAGGAGCTGGGTGAACAATTCCACTGTCTATACCTAAAAGGCAAGAGGTCCTCCCCACCCCGCCCTGTTCTTTTTTTCTTGGCAGAAATACTTGGAAATTTTAAACAATTTAAAAAACCAGCTGACTTCTGTGCTTCATACCCTTTCACAAAATGTCACGAATTCCTATTTGCAACACTAATGAACAACCACCAATTGTCTTAATTTCATTATTTCCTTCAGCTGAAAGAGTTCACAGAAATAGCTGACTTTCTTTTTATAGTTCTATCTGGAGAGTCTGAACAAGTTTAGACTGAAAGACACACAGAAAAAAAAAAAAAGCCTGAGTTGTTTTTTTTCCCCCCTTCTGAATAGAATGCTGTTCATTAAACTATCTTCTTTATCTTCTCAGTTGAAAAATTAAGCTACAAGGAGAGATTTTAAGACCCAGGGTTCTCACGGTTTTCCAGAGGCTGCTCGGGCATTTGTTGTCTCTCCGAGCAGGGATGAATTGTGTTTTCGCTGTCTGAAGTCTACATACTGTTAAAAATAGCCAAAGCTCTACCACCTTAAATGGTAACGGATTCTAGCAGGGCAGGTTTGGCCTTTCTTTCCTAGTACCCAGGCACAGCACACCACAACACAGAGCACACACCACAGCACACGGCACAGCACAACTCAACATTACAGTCACCGTGAAGCGAGGCAGGCTGAACTTCCATGGGAACCAGGGAGGTCTGGGGAGCGGGTCCTTGCCAGCACCTGCTTTGGTTCACTAAATGACCCCCTCTAGGTCTGAATAAGCGAATGGATCTCCCATGAGGGCGCTACTTTTTCTTTAGTAAGAGGGGACAAAGGGTAGACACAGGGTCCTGTGAACACAGGGTCCTGTGGCTACTGCGCTGTAGCCATAGCACAGTGAAGAAGATGGGCTGTGGGTGCCCAGGAAATGACATGTTGCAGTCAGGAGCCTCAGGTAGAGAGGAGACACGGAGGAGATAAAGAGACAAGGGCAAAGGCAGGGCAGGGGAGGGGAGGAGGCCACCAAGTCCTTGTTCTGCGCAGTGTGCTTCTTGGTAACAGCTTCTAAGCTCTGGAGTTCCTGACACACAGAAAACACAGCAGGGATTTCTGCCACCAGACTTATTTTCCCAGCGCTGGTGTGATCTTTTAGTACAGGGAATCGAGGGGAAAACTAACTTGGCTGGTAGTTACTAGTTCATACTCCTTATAGATAAAAATGCCTTCCCGACTTAACTGGTCAGTTAAAAGAGCCATCTCCAGCAAGCAGGGAGCTCACCCGGTCAGCCCGTGCAGACAGTGGGACCGTTTCCGGGGCGCTGGGGACTCACCTGTTCAATCTGTACTGAGTGTGGTACTCCCTTTCTTGCACCGCGTTGTATTCGTTTTGGTACTTGAGCAGCTGCTCCCGCAGCTTGGAGACCTCGGTGGAGACCACGTCGGGGAAGTCGTCAGCTTCCTGCAGGCGGACCAGCTGCTCCTGGATCTGCTCCGTGTAGTGCTTGGCATTCTCCAGCAGCTGCAGCTCGGACTCCTGTGTGCTGGGTTACAGGGAACGACACTGCCCGTGAGAAGGCGCACCCCTCCAGGACGCGCCCCCTTACTCCTGAGACGACCTGGGAGCCCGACACAGCTCTTCCCATGCCTGGGTACAGTTCACTTCAGTCATGCGTGGGGCTAAGGCTCAGCACAGGCAGGAACGTGGCTGGGCTACTGAGTCAGCCTCAGTGCCTGGCAGTAAGTTCCTCCAGAGGTCCTGAGATCCAGAGAGTGGGGACAAGGAGAAAGGGTGTCATTCTGAAGCAACAGGATATTCCCTCTGAATCTGAAGAAAGACCAGGACCTCCAAGGAAGGGGTAAACAGAGAGAGGAAAGAGAGACACTAAAGTACTGGAGCAACCCATCTTTCTTGGTGCCTTTAACTTCTCCAGACACGAATGCACCCGAATCCTTTCTCCTTACTGAACTATGATATGACATCAAGCACTCTTCTAAGGGCCATCACTGGGAAACTGGGGAAGTTCTATAACATTCTGGACAGTAATTAATCAGCTTTTAATCTTACCCTAGGCCTGGCCAGAACTAGACTTGAACACCACAGAAAAGAGGGTTCCTACAACCCTGGTTGTATTCTATGGCCTTGTCCCTGTTCAGAGAAGTGTCTGCTACAGACAAATTGTCCTTGACCCATCCCTGAGAATATTCTAGAACTCCTGCATGTGATGAGCTAGTGCTGCTCCAGACTCCTAGTAGACGTGACCTATCTGGACCAGGTGCCTTGACATCAGTGAGCCCCACCTGGACTCACAGGCAGGCCTTTGTTGTTTTCTGTTTTGAAGCCAGCACTCTCTATGTGCGGAGCCCATTACATTTCCTTACACGAGAAAAACCTCTGGGTTTCGGCTCCTTTGCAGAGATGCCCGATATCCTGATCAGGTCTGTCTCAGCTGAGATGGCTGGCTTCCACGATGTCCCCACGCTTTACTGGGTCATGTGTTCAGTGGCATCCAGCCAAACATTTATTGGAACATCATGTGTTCCAGGAACTGTGGTAGGCGCCAGAGAGCAAGCGGAGCCATGCTGATGAAAACGCCTCCAGTTTACAGGAATGGAAGCGGGGGCTATTCTCTTATGCTTCGGTACTCTTGTACATGAACATGGTGTTCATCTGGCCTGACCTGGGCTCCTTATGCTGACAGCTCTCCAACGCTGAACTGTCACTGTTGGATCAGGCCATAGCGCTCTTCCCACAGAGAGGAGGGGAGCATGGGGGTGGGCTTCCAGTCAGAACACAGGGGGCCGTTTACACATATGCTTGTGACGTGCAAGTGTCAGTGGAGGAGAATTTTACTTCTGATGTAGTCTTGTGGAAATCCCAGTCAGTGTGGGCCCAGTACTTCCAACCTGTATGCAGGCCTAAGCAGCAAAAGCATAGCGTTTGCTTCTCCATGCTTTCTTTTCCTATGGGCTTGAGACAGAGTGGTGGGTTTTGTAAGGGGCAGAGAAGGAAGTGAGGGGTCAAGAGGAGGTAAAATGTGAGTAGCAGAGGGCTAGGAGCTGTTTCACAGCACAGGCTGGAAGCAGAGGATATCACTGCATAGTTCTGTGTCCTGCACTGATAATTCGCCACTGAAGAGAAATAGCTTCAATTCCCAGTGGTAAATAGTAGGCTCTGGGCAAAGCTGCTAGTATTTTGAGGGCGCCTAGTATTCTGATCTGCTGCCGATGTGGACCTAGCTAAAGAGAGGTAGGAGGGAGTGGTGAGCAGAGGTCCACATTTAGATGTCAGTCTGAGCCATCATAGAATCTATACTATGAATGACCGCTAGGGAGGTTTCCTGCAGGACCGCACATGGCTTCAGTGTCCCACAAAAATCCTCTTGTGGAAAGTGTTGCCAACAGTCACCATACATAAGGATACTCATTAGCACCCACGTCCCCCTGCCCAAGAGCTGCTCCTGGACCTTAGACACATGCTTATCACCTCAGAGGTCAAGAGCTAATTTCTCCAGGAGCAGCTCTTGATGAGGGATAGAAGCAAGCGAACAAATACCTCGGCTTTCTTGGTGGCAGCGCCGATATGATTCCATACACTCAAGTCAGGAAGTCCATGAGATTGGGCCTTGGCTGCCCACAGCATGAACCACAGATGGGCCCACCCCACCTGGATTCCTCCCTCAGCCTCCCTTCCCCACTCACTCACAATGCCTTTTCCAATAATTTCTCAAACTGCTTGGGACTCTGATCCTTGCCCCAGACTCCACATTTGGAGGGAACATAAATGAAGACAAGTCTTATTCAGAAACAGGAAATACAGAGATGATACAAGATGGCTCCTTGTTGGCAAATCGCATACCTCACCACTGTGTCGTGTAGCAAGGTGTACTTGGCTTTCAGCTCTGCCATTCTGGTTCCAGGAAGTTTCCCCAGGGAATACAACTAGCAAAGAGAACATAAGTTACTGTTAGCCACTGCTGCCCTCGTGCCTATTGAGATAAAAAGGACTTACATGTGTCTTCTAAAATCTTTCAGCTAAGCCTTAGAGAGGTTACATGTGCAGTAATTATGGCACTTTGAATTCACACAAAGGAGTCCCAGCCCATCTCTTGTAAGATTCTTATTCTTGAACAAGTCTTTAACGTCCTCAAGGCTATGATTTCTTCACCTAGAAGCTCAAAGAATTAAATATCTTCTTGTTCTAAAAATATAGTTCTATGCTAAGCAAACATTTTGAAGAGTGGGGACTACGTGGACAGCTGCTTGTGCGCTGAGAGGAGGGAATCACTGAGCAAGCACTGTGCATCAGTGACTTTGTTCTCTGAAATGCCCTGGTACCCAGGGCTTATTTTTCCCATCTGAAACCAAAGCAAAAGGACCTCCCTAAGGTTTTAGTTAAAACCACCAGGACTTAAACTTGAGTAGTCCAGCTTAAAAACACAATCCAAGCCCACGTCCCTTGCCTGATATCTCTGAAGGCAAAGTTTACTGTCTGTATATGTATTATTTGTTCCTTTTTCATTTCTGCTAAAATGTATCTGGTTTAGTCGCTGAGAAGAGGAATATTTAGCTAAGAAATATCAGCCACTACAGTTTCACCCTATTAAAAGTCATAATGCAATGAGAAATTCTATGGTTGAATTATGGATAATTTGGTAGCATATAATAATTTGGTGCCATAAAGTAGAACTTAGAGTCATGTTGTTCAGCCCACCCACTTTCCTTATTCCACTAGGCCCAGTCACACCATCTCCCAGCTAGATGCCTGCAAGACCTTTCACCTGCCTCCTTTTCCTCTTGCTCTCCTGCTCTTGGTCCCACTCAATGATCCTACCTGGTTATCTTTCACAGTGATTCTTTTCAGACACTAGACAAAGTCCAAGTTATAGGAGGTGCTCAAACCCTTCAAATAACATGTCTGAGCTGGTTTTCTATTGCTATGATAAAACACCATGATCAAAAGCACCTTGGGGGAGGGACAGGCATATTTGAGCTTACACTTCCATATCACCATCCATCACTGAGGCAGCTCAGGACAGGAACTCAAGCAGGGCAAGAACCTGGCGGCAGAGGCTGATGCAGAAGCCATGGGAGGTTGTTGCTTACTGGCTTGCTTCCTATGTCTTGCTCAGCCTGCTTTTGAATAAAATCCACTACCACCAGCTCCGGGGATGATAGCTTCCCCCATGGGCCGGACCCTCCCCCATCAATCACTAAGAAAATGGCCTACAGGCTTGCCTGTAGGAAGCATTTTCTTACTTGGACTTTTTAGATACTCTAGTTTGTGTCAGGTTGTCTCCATAGGAATTCTCAGATGACTCTAGTTTGTACTAAGTTGACAAGAAACTAACCAGCACACAAAATAAAATTGAAGACCCATGGGGTTCTAGACCTTGAGGTCCTACATGACCCTGACCATCTCTTAGCATCTTTTTGAGCTCCCAGATTTCTGCCACACTGGCTGCCTTTTGTTACCATAGTCTCTGTCTTAGTCATTGTTCTATTGCTGCGCAGACACCATGTCCAAGGCAACTTTTATAAAGGAAAGCATTTGATTGGGGCTTACTGACAGTTTCAGAGGATTAGTCCACTATTATTATCCTGGTGGGGAACAGACAGGCGTGGTGCTGTAGCAGTAACTGAGAAGTTTATGTTCTGATCCACAGGCAGGGGAGAAAGAGGAAGAGAAAGAGAGAGAGAGACGGAGATAAAGACAGAGTCAGACAGACAGAGACAGAGGGATAGAGAGACAGAGACAGACTAGGTCTGGCCTGGGCCTTGGAAACCTCAAAGCCCACTTATAGTGACACACCTTCTCCAACAAAGCCACACCTCCTAATCCTTTCCAAATTGTTCATCAACTGGTGACTAATCATGTAAGTATATGAGCCTATGAGAGCCATTTTTACTCAAACCACCACTGACTCACAGATCTCTTTCCTTCTCCATGGTCTCTCTTTGGCCATTCTTTACTCCCTTTCTTCACCCCAACCCTTCTTCCCAATCCTCCTGCTTCCAGAACTCAGTACTTGATAAAAATACAATACATTATGATCTGTTTATGGGACTGATTTTTGTCTTTCCTAACTAGTGTATAAGTCCCACAAGGAAGGGGCCTGGGTGGCCTTGTTCTTCACTGCATTCCTCGCCAAAGATTTCCAGGCATGTCGATGGGATGGAATAAATGTATATGCTTATCAGCAAGTGAATGGAATCACGGGCAAAACACAAGAGTCTGAGTCCACACAGACAGGCTTCATGGTCTTTCAAATTCAAGTCATAATAGGAAATGTTAAACGAGTCATGAACCAGTTACTTGTGAAATGGTCAGAGGTCTTTCATAAGCCCACAGCCCTTGTTTTCTGAACCAGTAGGTGAAATGTGGTCAACAGGCTTTTTAAAAAAAAAAAAAAAAAAAGACCTCTTTTTTTCCTCACTACACTAACTACCTTAGGATATATTCAAGTGTCACCTTAAATGGAGTATAGCTTTGATTTTACACAGCCTTTCCCAGAGCAGTGTCAGCAACGATAGAGACCACAAGAGCTCCAGGAGCAGGCTGAGAGCTCTGTGACATCAGTGGAGGCAGACCAGCAAAAGAATGATAGAAACCCCAAGGCAAGAGGGAGGAAAATGGCCCTACAAGAGGTCGACACTGATACTCATGTCCAGAGGTATCACAAGTCGAAGATGAAGGGGGACGTCTTGAAAGCAACAAGAAAAGCAACCTAAATTTAAATGTGGCTCATTATTAACAAGGGGATCAGGTGACAAGTGACTTCTCACTAGAGCAATAGAAAGCCAGCCATCAGTAGAGATGACATATCCAGGGTGATTAAAAACCAAACCAAACCAAAACCAAAGCTCTCCGTCCAAAAGCAGCTTTCAAAAGTGAAGGGAACACAAAGACATTCCAAGATAAACCAAAACGGAGAGAAGAGCTGTGGGCAGATCTGGCTTATATGAAATACTAAAGCATGTTCTCCAGGCTGAAAGGACGTGCTCTCAGTCAGTAACGCAAACACACACGGAAGAGCGGAAGAGGACCCAAGCAAACGGAAAAACAGGCTCATGTAGACGCCTGAACACAAATGTTCACAACAGCATCCTTTACAGCAGTTTCAGAAGAAACATTTAGGGGCTGGGGAGCTGTCTCAGTGGGTAAGAACACTTGTTTCTCTTGCAAGAGGACTCAGGTTTGGTTCCCAGCACCCACACCACTACACACAGTAACCTGTAACTCCAGTTCCTGGAAACCCGACATCTTTTTCTGGCCTCTGTGGACACTGCAAACACATGGCCCACACAAAATTTAAAAAGATCTTTGAAAAAAGAAACATTTGATATGCCCATCAATTGACAAATGATTGGAAAAACAAGCAGTGCAGTATTATTCTACAGTTTTAAAGAGTAAAGGAGTCCTGATACTGCAAGGCAGAGCTTGCACTCATTAAGACCATGAGAAGCAGCCCAGACACAAAAGGCCACATTCCATATTTGTCTTGCACAGGCAAATCTTCTCAAACGAAACAGATTTAGTGGTTAGGTAGATATGGCAGCCAAGAGGAGTAGCAGCATGTAAAGAATGTGACACAACATTTATTTTTGGTATAATAGAAATATTCTAGAATTAGAACATTCTGATAGTACACTCTGCATACATGCTAAAATTCGCTGGAGTATATTTTAATAAGCTATGTGCATTTAAACTCAATAAAATAAAAACAGAAGTATAAATTCAAGATGCTAATATGAAAAAAAGATGTGCAACTGGAAAATTCCAAGAAATTAGTACAGCTGAATTAAAAAGTCAAGCATATGCCAGGTGATGGCTGCAGTGCACACCTTTAGTCCCAGCACTTGGGAGGTCAAGGTAGGCAGATCTCTGTGAATTTGAGTCCAGCCTGGTCTACAGAATAAGTTCCAGGAAAGCTAGGGCTACACAGAGAAACCCTGTCTTAAAAAATCAATAATAATAATAACAATAATAAAATAAAATGATAAATAAATAACAAGTATAAAGTCATTACTATCATTCTTAAAATCCTATCTTTGTACATTAACAAGGTCGAGTAACAATGCCATATTAGCAACAAACACTTCATATCATCCACAGTACATCCACAGTGTACTCTTTATTGTCATTTTTCCACCGAAAGAAGCCAACAAATGTCAAGAAAATGGCCGGTTGCAGATGTGGCGCAGGGGGAGACGCAATGTGAAGCTGAGCCGTCTTGAGCCGGAAAGTAAGGTCTTCACGTAGAACAGGCACAACCGGATTTCACCTTTGAGTGTGGGAATAGATAGCCAGAAGATCCAACCTGAAACATTCCCCAGGCTCTAAGTATGAACCCAGTTTCCTATCTCTCTCTTTCTGCTCCTCACTCCCTTCCTTCCTTTTTTCCTTTGTCCTTCCTTTCCTGGATTGCACAGGTACTGTTTTTAATAATTAAAGGCTCTTAAAGTACACTAGATGTGATTGCTGTAACAGTGGAGAATCAGAGCGGGGTTTGAAGCTGAAGCCTGGTGGGTCAGATCTGAGAGGCAGACAGCCAGACTGAAGCTCTGACAGAGCTTGTGTCTCCTCTGAATTCAGTGCCGTCCCTAACAGCAAACTGCTTGAGCTCTAGCAGCAGGTGGGCCGAGGACATGTGTTAGCAGGTTTTATGGCCACAGATAAAGCAGGAAGTCTAGAGAGGTTTGCCTCTTGGCTGTCTTTATCATTCCACTGGCCCTTGGCACCCTAAAGAACTCATAGAATCTCAGTGGACAAAACACTTCATTTGCCTTTGTAGGTTCTATATAAATCAAGTCAACTCACAGATGTTCAGGAAGAAATAACCTTCTTCTTTTCATCTCTCTTACTGAAAGCAAATCTTTTATGAAGAAAACAATCAAACTATTTAAAATTTATTTGCGTCCCTGAAATTAAAATGTCAGGGCTGAGGAGGTGGCTCCCTCAGTAAAGTATGAAGACTTTTTTGAGTCTGGGTGAGTTTCTGTGTAAAAAAGCCAGTTGGCAGCACGTACCTGTAATTCCAGCACTTCGGAGGCTGAAATGTGCAGAACCTCGGAGCTCCCTGGCTATCTGGTATAGCTGGACCAGCAAACTCTGGGTTCAGGGAGAGCCCCTGGCTCACAAAATAGAGGAGAGTGATGGAGGAAGACAGTTGATGTCAATCTGTGGTTTCCACACGCCACAGGTGTACACACACACACACAAATAAGAATAAATAAGTCATAATTTGGATGCTCACACTCAGCAAAAGGTTCCTTTTCCATGAAGCTATGGATTGTTTGAGGCTGTCCTTCCAGGGTGGGAACTTTGGACTCATTTCTAGTGGATAAAATGTTTTATTCATCCACAGTATCACATGTGGAAAAAATGGTTGTATTTTCACACTGCACAATGCAAGTGGGTACAGAAACCAAGTGTGTCATATTTGAAAAATGCAGAATCAAAGAAATAAAGCATGAAGGACAGTGTTAGAGAGTATACACATGAAAGGTTAAATATAATGTCAGAAGTTCACAAATACGATTTCACAATAGGGGCTTGTGTTACTGAACTGCCCCTTTGGTAATTGTGACTTGAAGGAAACATTTACTCTGCAGCTAAAGGTTTAACAAGAGTTCACGATTTGTGGAGGGCACACAGTAGTATGAAAGCTATTTCAAAAATTGAAATTTTAGGACATTCCAAGGAAAGTAACAGCTCACTAAGATCTTGTACCAAATGACCTTATCTGAAAGGGGTCAGCATGAGAAAATCATTAGTGTTTGTGTGGGTGTGCACAGGGACCCTGGGTATGTCCAAGGTGTTCTGGCCTTTTGGGCAGCATCTGCTGGTCTGGCTTCCTTTAGGAAATGCCTAGCATGCTTCTGGATGTCACATGAGCTTGAAAGTATACATCTTTCCACTCCTGTACATCTCTTGTGCACCTCTCTGTTTCACAGAAAATCACCAGCACAACCATTTGAAGTGATTTCCAAAAGCATTCATGCTCTCAGCTACACTGCTTCATCCTTCCTTTGTTTGACATTTCTAACTGGACAGTAATTATGTCAGCCCTATGTTTTCCCACCTGCCTGGACTCATCTTCCACGTCAACAGGTTCATTTATCATCGGTGCCTCTCCTCACTGATTCCTCCTAGATATTAAAAGGGAAGCGTTTGTTTGTTTCTTCTTGATCAAGTCCAATCCATCTCCCTGTGCTATGACATACTTTGCCAGGTCTTCCTAGGCATGACGTCATCAGTTAGGGTATCATCTCTCCTTAATAATCTCTGCGTTCCCTTCACGTTGGCTCAGCATCACATACATAACGCACACACTTTAGCTTGAATTCCAGCTCTAGCGACTTTCAAGCTATATAATGTGGAATAATATTTAATCAGTCTATGACTCAGTTTACTCAGCTGCAAAAGACAGGAAAAAAACGGTCCTCGTGTCTCTGTCAACTTGACAGAAATCTAGAGTCACCTGGGAAGAAGAACCGCAGCTTGAGGATTTTTCAGGATTGGCCTGGCTTACACTAGTTGATATAAGAGGGCCTGCCCAGCAGTGGGTGGTGCAAATCTCTGCAGGTGGCTCTGCATTGCGTAAGAAAGATAGCTGAACAAGCCGGCAGCCAGGTCTCTCTGGATTCTGCGTCTTCTCCTGCCTCCAGGTTCCCATCTTCAATTCTTTCCCTGCCTTCCCTTTACGGTGGACTGCAACCTGGAAGGTGAAATAAACCCTCCCGTCCCCCAAGGTGATTCTGGTCCTGATGTTTATCATAGCACCAGAAAGCGAGCTAGGACAGTCCCTATCTTATACGACAGGGTAAGACAGACTGAATCAAGATACCTCATACTATTAGCATTTCAGTTCACAAACCAAGGTTTAGTGGATGGCAGCCATTTTGTCGTCATTATCCTCAACCCACAAATCTGTCCAGTGTTCTCACATAAAAGCAAACAAGGAAGTCCAGTGCAGATGTTACACTCCTGTGTGATGACCCCTTCTTTTCTTGCATTTTCATCTCTTCTGCTCCCTCTCTTTATTCTCTTGCCTTCACTGACACACTGACTGACTGCCAGCACGGTGATGCTGACTGGAACTCCTCATTCTTCTTGTTGTTAAAAGATGGTTCTCTTCATCTCTGTCAGGGGTTGGGCTGGGACAGTACTTATTGTTATTTGTGGCTCACTCATCTCTTTCTCCATGTCACATTTGCTAATTCTGTTTGGCGACTTCTTCATTTGGAGACTTAAGTATTGTCTTTACAAGTCTGATTTGGGACTTTTGCAAACTGTTGCTTCCCCTGGTATACTTGCCTTTTATCTTTTTTTGAGAGAGAGAGATTTTTTCTTTTTCTTCTTAATTTTTTATTAATTACACTTTATTCACTTTGTATCCCTCCTGTAGCGCCCTCCCTCCTCTCCTCTCAAGCCCTCTCTCCTCCTTCTCCACACATGCCCCTCCCCAAGTCCACTGATGGGATGGGGCATCTTCTTTTCCTTCCTTCTGATCTTAGTCTATCAGATCTCATCAGGAGTGGCTGCATTGTCTTCCTCTGTGGCCTGGTAAGACTGCTCCCCCCTCAGGGGGAGGTGATCAAAGAGCAGGCCAATCAGTTCATGTCAGAGGCAGTCCCTGTTCCCATTACTGTGGAACCCACTTGGACACTGAACTGCCATGGGCTACATCTGTGGAGGGGTTCTAGGTTATCTCCATGCATGGTACTTGGTTGGAGAATCCATCTCAGGAAAGACCCCTGTGCACAGAATTTTTGGTTCTGTTGCTCTCCTTGTGGAGTTCCTGTCCTTTCCAGATCTTACTATTTCCCACTTCTTTCATAAGATTCCCTGCACTCTGCCCAACAGTTGGCCATAAGTCTCAGCATCTGCTTTGATACTTTTCAGGGCAGAGCCTTTCAGAGGCCCTCTGTGGCAGGCTCCTAACTTGTTCCCTGTTTTCTCCTTCTTCTGATGTCCATCCTCTTTGCCTTTCTGGATGGGGATTGAGCATTTTAGCAAAAGTCCTCCCTCTTGATTAGTTTCTTTAGGTGTACAGATTTTGGTAGGTTTATCATTTATTATATGTCTATATGAGCAAGTATATACTGTGTGTGTGTCTTTCTGCTTCTGGGATAGCTCACTCAGAATGATCTTTTCCAGTTCCCACCATTTATCTGCAAATTTCATGATTTCCTATTTTTTTTTTATTGCTGAGTAATATTCCATTGTGTAGATGTACCACAATTTCTGTATCCATTCTTCAGTTGAGGGGCATCTGGATTGTTTCCAGCTTCTGACTATTACAAATAAAGCTGCTACAAACATGGTTGAGCAAATGTCCTTATTGTGTACTTGAGCCTCTTTTGGATATATGCCTAGGAGTGGTATAGCTGGATCTTGAGGAAGCGCTGTTCCTAATTGTCTGAGAAAGCGCCAGATTTTTTTTCAGAGTGGTTGTACAAGTTTACATTCCCACCAGCAGTGGAGGAGGGTTCCTCTTTCTCCACAACCTCTCTAGCATGTGTTGTCACTTGAGTTTTTGATCTTGGCCATTCTGATGGATGTAAGGTGAAATCTCAGGGTTGTTTTGATTTGCATTTCCCTGATGGCTAATGGGGTTGAGCATTTCTTTAAGTGTTTCTCTGCCATTCGATATTCCTCTATCGAGAATTCTGTTTAGTTCTGTTTCCCATTTTTTAATTGGATTACTTGATTTGTTGCTTTTCAACTTCTGTATTCTTTTTGCCAATATACAAAATATTCATAATAACTGCTCTAATGTCCCTATCTACCAGTTCTACTTCTGTGTTTCTCCCATTGGGTATTTTTTTTCTTGTAACAGGTGAAATTTTCTTGCTTTTTTTTTTTTCTTTTGCATGACTGGCAATTTTGGGGGTGAGGAGCATAGACTTTTCATGTTTCATTTTATTTTGAGAATTCTGTATATGAGCATAATGCATTTTTACCACATCTGCCCCTCCCTGCCCCACCAACTCCTCTTAAGTCTCCCCACATCTTTTTCTAAAATTCATATCCTCTTTATATGCAATCTACTGAGTTCGGTTAGAGTTGCCCATATGTACATGGTTTTGGGCAGGTCACTGAGGTATGGTCAACTGATCAGGGGCTTGATGCTCCCTTCCTCACAGCCATTGACTGCCTGTAGCTCTTTGACTAGGAATGGGGCCTCGTGAGCCTTTCCCCAGTCTGTGCTGGCATGTGACGGTGTGGTCTTGTGCCGGCAGCCATTTTGTTGAGAGCTCACGGGGGCAGAGTTCCTGTCATGCCCAGAAGACACTATCTCACTGCAGTCCTCCCGATCCTCTGGCTCATACAGTCTTATCACTGCCTCATCCTGGATGCTCCCTAATCCTTTGGAACAGGGGTTGTGTTACTCTTGTTTCCTTCGGTGACCCTCCACTTAAAAGTTGGTATTCCTCAGGATTTGGCCCTCGCCCTCTAGAGAACTATGGCGTCTGGAATGATGGGTATTTCTTCCATAAATCCTGTTGAATTGTATTCTTCTGGATAATTCTAGATAAGCTACAAAGTGCCATGTACAAATCCTCATTACTTCCCATTGAGATGTTGGCAATAACTAGCTTTCCTGGCTACCTTGAGTTTGTCCTATAAGCTCCCAGATGACACAATGCTCACCTTGATTGAAAACTGGCTTCAGGATTCAGCTATGTTCCATTACATAGCATACAAAGCCTTCATTAATCCAACAATTGTCACCCCTCTAAATCTCTTTTCTCTGACTTTGATGTCACTGGCCATTTCAGCACCATAAAATAGTTCTTGTTTTTGAGATTAATGATGCCATCAAGATAGCTGGCTGGTGCTGGCCCACGTCTTTAATCCCAGTAACTCAAGGAGGTAGAGGCAGATGGATATCTGTCAGTTCAAGGCCAGCCTCATCTACAAAAATAAGTCCAGGACAACCAAGTCTACACAGAGAAACTGTCTCGAAGAAAAACAACAATACAAAACAAAAACAAAATATTAAAAAAAAATCCCACCTACATGTTAATGTCTTAACTCCTGGAACATGTGTGTTACTTTCCAGGGCAAAGAGAATTCTGCCGATAGAGTAAGAATGCTGACCTTGAGGTAAAGGGAGTCCTGTGGATTTCCAGGTGAGCCTGATCTAATCTCCAGAGTCTTCAGAAACAGAGACTCCTTTCTGGGTAGGTTAGAATGATGAACCAGAGAGAGGGAGAGCAGTCTGGAAAGTAGGTAGGTCTTTATCCCATTGCCGCAGGCTTTGAACATGGAGGAAGGTTGGTCATGAGCCAAACAGTAAAAGTGGCCAGATGTTCTCCCTTAAAGAACATAGCCTGAGAAACAACCTGATTTTGGCCAACTATGACCCAAGTTGGACTTATGACCTTCAGAGCTATAAGATGGTAAAATTATGTTTAAGCCACTAAATTTGTGGTAATTTTTTATGATAGTAATAGAAAACCAGTAGAGTTCCCAAGCTGTTGGACTCTCTCATTTGTGATTTCTTCACTCTTTTCTACTCTCAGCACTACTCTTAAAATATCCTGGGAGTCAACCCAGGCACATGCCTATAATCCCAGCACTTGGAAAGTAGAGACAGAAAGATCAGGAGTTCAAGGCCAGCCTCATCTACATGAGACCTTGTCCCAGGAAAACAGTAGCTAAAAAAGTAAATAAATCAATGTGGTCACCATCTGTGGCTCCTTTCAGGTAAAACTTTCAGGCAAAATTACTTCTTTCTCTCCACTGCTTCTACATGCTCAGGCACCCTGCTCAGTGTACACGTGTGTCACTGTTACTGACACACTTGCAGGCATGTCTCAGACTGTGCACTCCTTGGTGGTGAAAGGGTCCTCACTGTTCTCTGGCACTGACTTCTAGCACAGCTTGGCATCTTGCAAGATCTCATTAATTTTGACTAAACTGTTGTTGCCTTGAGTTTTCTTACAGCAATATACTTGGGAGACCTTGGGTTCGCCTACTCCTTTCCACTCCAACTCCTCTGTCACAGAAGGCAAATGGGAGGGGAGTAGAGACAAGTGTTTTGACCTAACGTGGGATCAGGAAAGCAGCGATGTGCTGGACAGAACTGGCCGGCTTGCCCAAGCTTCTGTCTTCTGTTGTGGCTGGCAAGGCTCAAGGAGACGAGGAGCCTGGACTGTGTCCTCCAGCTGTCTGGTTTCTCCTTTGGTGGCCAGCCACAGGAATGTGAGGGGGAGAGCAGAAGGAACAAACAGGACCTCCCAGGCACTAAGGTGCTGAATGCAACGGACATCGAATAATTCAGGTGTCTCCCTATATGCGAGGTCTCACAGTTAAATGAAAATTGTTCAAAGATCAATACACGGCAAAGTAAAATCGAATGCATGCCTGAGCATACACATGCCAGTAAGTGCCACATCCTTTAAAACATTTGCAACTGTCCTGGTGAAATGGTAATTTTTTGGAATTCTAACAATCCCATTTGGATTGGACTGGAAAAGCCTTTTATTTTTTGTTACATTTATTTCCAGGTTGTTATATTCTTTTTTGAATCTATTGTGAATGGAATTTTCTTCTTAATTTAATTTGTGGATGGCTCATTGACAGTGTATAGAAGCTGTTTAAAGACCCACACCGTCTCCCAGGATCCTTGGGAGGCATGGCGGTGGGGACAGTGGCAGAGAGAGGCAGGAAGTGAGACAGACAACCCAGATGCTTCTTCATAAACGACATAGCATGAGCCAATGATTATCAGCAAAGAGCTCAGAAGGTCTCACATCATGAAAACCAGCCACATCAGGTCAGAACATAAGTTGGGAAAACAGAGTTAGAGTAAAAAAAAAAAAAAAAAAAAAGTCACAGGAGAGCAGGGTAGAAGCAGACTACAACAGGAGCCCCGGGGAGGGGGAGGAATTCTGGTTTGGTGACTTCTGGCCAATCAGCTTTGAGTCCTTCATGAATTGAGGCTTCCACTCCTCTGCACCTGCGAAAGGCCTTGAGTGATGTGGGCAGCAAAACCTTGCAAGAAGGCCAGTGCTCTCTTGGTCGACAAGAGCGTTGCTCAAACAGAGAACATGCATGTATGAAAAAGCTATGCCCAGATGGTTGTTTGGCTTACTGTACTGTTCTCAGACGAAGGCCCAGACTGTGCACAGGGGCTGTCCTGTCAACATGGATGAACCCAGATAAAAAGTCTGTATCTTTAGCTGTGGTTGCTTTCTGAGCTGTGGAGTAGGCGGGGTACCTGGCTCTCAGAAGCCCGGTGGTGTGCCAAGATTTCCAGCTCTCTCAGCTGTCTGTCAATCAGCTCTAGGCTGGGCCGGCTCAGGTGAAGGGCAGAGGGGCTCCACACAACAAAAGAAGGCTGGGTCTTCTGCTGGTCCCCTCCCTTCTTATTTGAAAGATGTTTTTTGCCAGAGTTCATCGCAACAGTAAGTTTGAACTGGAAGGCAACTTGGAGTACCCCCCCACTTCCCTCCCAGCAGGCAGATTAGGGTGGACAATGATGCCTTTCTCTGCTGATCACAGGCTCACTCGTTAAAAAGAACAAAAACCTCAAAGTTGCAGCTTCAACTTCTGCTTTAATCCCATGAGATGAGACATGGGAGTGGAGGTGTGAACGTGTGAGCTCCGTTCTTGTGAGTTCACTGGTAAGGGGCTTTACATCCCGGCATCATTTGGACAAATCATTTGTTTTAATTAATTTGTCCTCAGGTATCGTGTTCATTTTGAATCTACTGTAAATAGAATTTTCTTCTTAATATCAGTGTTTGTTAACTGTATAGAGGCTGTTCGATTTTGTTCACTGTATTATTGTCACATAAGCACAGGCCTGAACTCACAACCCCAGCATGAGGCTTTCCATGGGTTCTACAGATCTTTGAGTCAGAATGTATTTAGAACTTTTGCTTACTTGATATTATGCTGAGTTTTAGGATATAGCCTAACACCAAAGTTCTGAATGTTTAAGGGATGAGGCCTCCAAATCACATACGTTCTCAGGGAGAGCTCTAATCCCGTCATGCTGAATCCCTCAGTGCACGCTTCAGCACATGCCTGCAGTCTGTTGGAATGCTTCAGAGTGGTGGGGTGGCTTGAGGGGTCAAGCGTACCGTTGAAGGAAGTCACAATGTGTGGCTTTCTCTTTCCACATACACAGGTGAACCGGGCCAAAATGACCATTGGGACGTCACTGAAAGAGTCTAAGCATTCACTCAAAGATGCACCATGAGCAGTCCAGAAAGAGAGAGAGAGAGAGAATGCGCAAAGTAAAACAACAACAACAATAACAACAAAAACCTATCAACGCAATATTGATTATGAATTGGTTGATTGTATGTAGACTGTATATACATAGCTCAGAATGGAAGAGCCTTTGAATAAAAACTTGGCAAGTATTTTGTCCTGAGGGCTTGCCACCCAGGGAAAGTCCTCAGGTCAGCATGATCTACCTCCAGCTAGAAGCTACTTAAACAACTTTGGTAGAAGAGTGGAACAAACCAGTAAGTCACAGAATGCAATAGTTGAACGTTTGTATTCTACCAAACTCTCTTGGGGTAAGGGGAAAGAAAAATAAATAAATCTTTATTAATTCAATGGATATTATAAAGTATTACGTTTAAGAAGTTAAAAACTTTTATACTCTGCTAATATGAACAACTTAGCTGCTTTAAACAGGTCAGTTAACTTGTGACCAAAAATAGCTATAACTTTGGCAATTACATAGCAGATTACCCTGAGATGTCCCCAGTAAAGGGTGGATTAATAGTTTTCCAGTAAATTTAGTTTTTATGATAGAGCTATTTCTTTATCTTGTCTTAGATTTTGACAAAGCAGAGAGAAAGCCATATCATGGCACCATGAGATAACCATAGCTTTTCTTATTTAATATCAACCTTGGTAAACAAAATAATAAAAATTAAAAAATTTAAATGGATTCCAGCAAACCCTTCTTCAAAAACATCTGTTTCTAGTTCACAAAATTGACTCTGACAAAAAAAAAATTGATGTGTTTTCTGGCAAACATAAATAGCCACGCTTTAAGGAAGTGACACATTTCCAGTTACTATGACTTGGTTGTAACAGTTTAAGGATAAATTAATTATTTATATAAATTCCCGTATCTGAAAAAGAAAGTAAAGCAAGCACCTATAGCTTTCAAAATATGTAAGGTAGACTTAAATCCATGTCATAATGGTATGATTTGTGCCAGAGACTGCAAACTAGCAGCCAACAGTATAGACACATTAGAGGGTGTGTGTGTGTGTGTGTGTGTGTGTCGGTTTGTGTCTGTGTAGATGAGAGGTTGACATTTATGTCCTCCGCAATTGCTCTCCAACTTAGTTTTGAGACAGAGTCTCTCGCTGACTCTGAGCTCACCAATTCTCCTAGACTGGCTAGCCTGTGTGCCCCAGGGATCTTCTTGTCTCCCTCTCTCCAGTGCTGGGATTATAGGTGCACTCCAAGCCGTACCCAACTTACAAAGAGTGCTAGGTGTTAGGGATCCAAATTCCGGTCCTCATGCTGTGTCCCAAGGGCTTTCCTGGCTAAGCCGTCTCCTCGGACACTGCATTGTATTTTCAGCGTGCATAGTGTTTTTGAAAAATGAGAAAATTGTCAACATTAAAAATAATTTCTAGACCTTGCCATCAAAACCCGAGTTTTCAGCTCTAAGTGAAATTTTTATTAAATTTGATGACACTGGGTCCTCATTCCAATGTCAAAGAAGCAATTGCTATTTAAAAGAGACTTGACTTTTTCAAGTAGCAGATGGCGCTGCCCTTTTAGAAGAACTGCCTGCCCCTTTTGTTCAACGTACGTGCCACATACTAAGTTTCAGGTCGTTTCTATCATTTGCACTGTTTTTATGGGCTGTGTCCACAGTTCATATCGGAACCATCCATCCACCTTCTCATCTACCTTTAAAATACCATTCAACTGACTGGGAAAAAAAATGGCTCAAAGCCTAAAACTGGTGGGCGAACTTTGGCAAGGTTATTCCACTGGACTGTTCCTGTCTCTCTTACTCACTGGTATACCTACTACCTGAGGATAAGTCTATATGACCCCAGATCCCCAGGTTTCAGATCTGATACTTTATACTTTCAGAGATTTTTCTTGTTGCTTTTCTATAGTTTTGTGAAAAGACCGCATAAACCTAAATCTGATGCTTTGTTGATGAATTAAAATGGTATAAAATTATTTCTCTTTAAGATATTAATAATATGAGATATTATTTAAGATATTAATAATACCATCTTCATATTTAAGATAGTAATAATACCTTAATAAGGTAGATTTTACTGTTTAGTTTCAGTGAAATAAAACATACAGCATGGAAGAATGAAAACAGCTAAAAAGGCTATAAAGACGTTGGGAGCAGATGTGTTAGCTAAATTTTTGTTGAGGCTGAAAAACAGGAAACATTCAGTTGACGACATAAAGAAATTTTCCTTGTAAATGTTATTCTTGCAGCTAATGATCCATTGGGTACTACAGTTTATGGAATTTAAAACCAAGTTGTACTTTGTAAGGGAAGTACAGAGGAGTTCTAGCAGTTTTCATTCTAGCAGAGAGTAAAGGAGGAACTGAGCATCCAGTAATGTAGCGAAATGAGATAATTCTTTTCAGGCATGTCAAGCTGGTGCTTGCAAACTGGGGACTCCAGAAGGGACTTTCCAGAGCACAAATGCTTACTTAGACATGGCTTTTGGTAAGATAGAAGGCTGAAAACCCTGTTAAGGTTGGGACCATATCCATCTTTCTACCACTGTATCACTAAGGCCTAGCCCATGTGGACTCAAATTCTTCCTCAATAACTATAAACAAGAGTATACGTTTAGGAAATAATATTCAATAAATATTCACCAATCAGATGTGATAAAATTGATTTAATAAATATCTACCAAATGAATACCCACATCAAATTATGAATTAATAATCACCTCTTACAGTTTGTTTAAAGTGGTCGACATTTTATTTACTAAATTATTCCTGCATAGCACACATTATGTTATATGCTATCCACATATTTCATTCAACGCTTGTAAGATATCATTATGAAATTGACATTATAACCCAAAATTGATATAAAGAAAAGAAAACTCAAGTGATGGTTAAAAAGCCTGAGTGGGGTCGCAGAGTCAGTGAGACACTTTCTAGGGACTTAACAATTCCATTCCGTGGGAGACAGAAACTCGGAAGTGAATAACCTTGCAATGGCATGGGGACGGTACAAGACAAAGAGACTAGTGGTGTCCAGGTGGAGAGGTATGAAGACCCCTCAAGGATGCACAATGTCTGCAGAAGGAGATGCCACCTGATTTATTCCAGTTATTAAGGAAATGTGGAAGAGGATACATTAATCAATTTCATTTTAGTTTAAAGTTCAGAGACAAGGATATTAAATGATACTATAAATAAAAATTATCATTATAGAAAAACTATTTAAATTCAGAAGCTACCTTATGCACGAGAAGAGGCATTTATAAATATAAAGGGAAGAAAAATCTTAAAATAGAAGTATGATGGGAGATGAAAGAAACAGGATGGATGAGCTATAGGCAGAAGCTTAAATTCTTACAGCACTTTCTGTTTTGTAGATATAATGCAGAATAACATAACTATAAAATTTAGAAGCAATCACTGAAATAAAAATATTAAACGTAACTGTTTTGAGTTGGTGCAGAGACCATTGCAGTTTGAAAAGAAACCACGACTAGGTTGTTCCCTAAGAAAAAAGACCCACATCTGTTTTCTCTAGTCACATTGTTGGTAGTTATTCTGAAACAATTATGTTCCTTTATGGGGTGGTGAATGAGTAATTATAGCAAGATAACCGTAAAATAGGGTTTTGATGTATAAAAAAGACAATTCTATAAGATGAAGAGGTTATGTACATGTGCTGTTACTCACTTAGAATTGATAGTAACATGCTGTATTTTTATCCTAAAATACTCATCTTTTCCAGATCTTTCTACTTAAAAGCATAGAAACAAAGTCTTTCCAGCAGCAACAAATGTCCCTGGGCTACAGATTCCTGTTGACAAATAGCACTTCCCATTAAAAGAAGCAAGCAGGTCACTGTAAAATAGGGGTCTGATGTGTAAAAAGACTCATTTATGAGATTGAAGAGTGAATTTGTTGTGTTGCTGTGGAGGTTTAGGTGCTAACCAGTATCTATTTCCCATGTGAATTTCAGCACATAGCCAGCACCTCCTAAATTAAGAAAATCTGAGAAGATTCCCATAAATACCAGAATATGAAAGGCCTCACCTGGCAAAGTATGCTCTCTGGACATAATGAATTCAGAATATATTTACAAAGTACTTAAACAAGAAAAAGAAAAAAATAAAATCTAGGGGGGAAAAAAAGGACCATTAGCCATACCTAGACAAAGAGCTTCCATGAAAAATAAAAAAAATATATATTTTTTTATAGTTTGATAACCACTACCAGATCCATGTACACAAGAGAGCTTCCTTTTTAAAACATTTTAAAAATGATTTATTTGTTCCTATTTTATGTGCATTGGTATTTCTTTTGCATGTATGTCTGTGTGAGGGTGGAGGGTGTCAGATCCTCTGGAACTGGAGTTACAGACAGTTGTGAGCTGCCATGTGGGTGCTGGGAATTGAATCTGGAAGAGCCACCAATGTTCTTAACCACTGAGCCATCTCTCCAGCCCCCACCAGAGAACTTTCTAGTTACTAAAAACAGCAGCATGTAAGATAATAAAATCTAAAAGTCAACAGAACAAGAAACATGAGAATTTCTTACCAAAAAATCCACAAAGATATATGAGAAAATATAAGGATTTGTATTAATGGCTGAGGACAATAAAATATATCACAAAGAAGGAAATTCTCAGATTAATCACTGAGATTTTTTAAAAATATTTATTTATGTATATGAATACTCTGACTGCATGTACACCTGCATGCCAGAAGAGGGCATCAGATCACCATATGAGCCACTATATGGTTCCTGAAAATTGAACTCAGGACCTCTGGAAGAGCAGACAGTGCTTGTAACTACTGAGCCATCTCTCCAGCTGGAGATTTTTCAAAATATAAAATTTAGAAGCAGTTCAAATAATGAATTACTGAGAATTGAAAAAACAATGACCCATGTAAACTTCCCCTTTTAGATTTAAGTTATGTTAGAAATACATATATATGAAATATATATGTGAAATATATATATAAATGTATAATATATATATGAAATATATATATACTATATGATGATGAGAACAGTATCAGTGTATAAACTAGCAGGGTCATGAATACATCTTGAGCATGTGTAATTCAACAAACAATAAAGTGTGATATTTGAAGCTAAAGCAGAAAATATTTAGCTCGTCAATACACTATACTGAAACACCACATTAACCATCTGACAAGAGAGTAAAGTTGGGTTTTATCCACACACATAATGTCAATTCTAGAGCATTATAAGCCTATACAAGAAATAAAATGAAAAAAGTAAGAGGAAGAATCCATCCAATCCACTTACTGGGCACATTTGCAAAGGGAATGAAATTGCATGCTGAAGGGGAAGCTACCCACAATAGCCAAGATCAGAAATCAACTTACGTGTCCCATCGATAGGTGGGTGGATCAAGAAGATGAGTTATAAGTTCACAAATACTACTCAGACTTTAAGAAAATGGCCATCCCATCATGCAACAACAAATAGAACTTTAACTGGAGTAAGCCAGGAACGTAGGATGTTGACAAATGATACTTCATGATTTCATTCATATGTGGATGCCAAGATGGTTGATGTCATAGACACAGCCAGAGCTGGAGTAATTACCAGGTGGGTAAAAACTGAGGAGATGTTGCCTAAAGGTACAACATTTCAGATAGATGGGAGGGTAAGTTCAGGGTATCTACTGTATGCTAATGGCCACAGCTAAAACACCTTGAGAATCATCCCGGAACTATGTGTGGTAATCCATGTTGACTGGCTGTAGTAGGACACTCCACAGCTCAGAACAACAGTCTGTACACGACAAACACAATTACCATTCTAGGTGTCCAGGTGACAGTAAATACTAACCATCACAGACATATGCCAGGGAGGTGGAATGGTAGCCTGAGCCTATTTTAGTTTTGAGGCTCGTCTGGGCTTTTAGGCACAGCAGATACACTCCTTGATATTACAAGAACATATAATAGTTAATCTTCTCTGAATCCTCTCTGACATTTGCTGTGTTTGGGTTTTTCCTGACAGTCATTTGAGCCGGTGCTTACAGTTTGCATTTCCCTGATGTCTAATGCTACTGAGCACTTTTTTTTATATATTCCTTTTTTGAGAAGTATATATTCAAATCACTTGCTCATTTTGACTGGATCATGTGTTTTTGCTGCTCCTTTAGTTTCTTCTATATTCTTGATATTATGTGTCAACAAATATATATATATATTTAAATCTAAGCATGTAAAATTGAAATACACAATGTAGCATTCATAATTCAGCCTCCATGAAATAAAATAAAACTCAGACAAAGCAACAACATGGATAAAACATGAAGACAATGTATTAACTAAGTAAGCCAGACGGAAAAGAATAATTATTATACATTCCCATTATGAAAGAGTCATGGTTATTTGATGCTTGGGGAGAGTGACAAGCAGGAAGTCATTTAGATAAGGAGTTTCAGTTGGGATGATGGAGAGTCCTGGAGATGAACTGTGTCCTGAACAGTATGGAAATACTTAATGGCTCAAGGGTTACACACTCACAGTCATTAAAATGGTTGTTTGTATTCTGTATATTTTACCAGAACAAAGAAAGTAGTATGATTTTGGTTGTCACATACATTTCTCCCCATCCCCTCTTCCTCTACATCCTTTTTTCCTCCTTTCTTTTTGCAGTACTGAGAACTGACCTACGGCCTCATACCTGCTATCACCATGATTGACCTAGGAACCCGTGTGGTGGAAGGAGCCCTTTTTTTTTTTTTTTTTTTTTTGATTCAAGGTTTACTCTATGAGATAGAACCCATATCTGGCCCTGCTAAAGTGGTCAAAAATGTCAGACTGTGCATGCCATGGACACTAGGGAAAATTCTACTATTCTTCCACTAGATAAAGATAGTAATAAAATGACTTCTAATGATGTGTCCCTATACCCCTGGATCGGTGCTTTGCTTGGCCCTCGTCAGTTAATGTAATGAGCACAGAGACTCACACAGGGCAATATGAAGAGAATGAGAGACTTTGGCACACTCAGCTCTAAATGGGATATTCTATCAAATCTTGCTCCCCAGGCTCAGGGATCTGTACATACAGGAAGTGGAAAGATCATAAAGCCAAAGGTGGTAGATGACTCACAGGAAACAGTGTCTTCCAGACATAATAGGTACACATACAAACTCACAGAGACTGTGGCAGTACACATGGGACAAACACATGTTCTAACAAGACAAAATCCAAGCTCTGAGAGGGGGAAGTGGACACAAAGTACCAGCCTTAACCAAGAAGCTATTTGCAGCTGATACCTGCTGGGAAAGGAGAAATAGTTCTTTTCAATAGATTGTTACTGAGCATTAAACATGAGGGCAGTTCCCTTGCCCAGGAGTCATTGGCCAACACAAAATAGACTCCGTGTTTTTTGTGTGTTTTCTGTATTGGGTTTTGTTATGACTTATACTTACTATGGTTTTTGTTGTTGTTTGTTGCTTTTGTTTTTTTCTTTTTCTTTTTGGGAGAGGAAGTCGGTTGAGGAGAGATGGGGAGGATCTCGGAGAAGTTGGGGCGGGGGAGAATATGATCAAAATATATTGTAAAAACTGTTTTAATAAAAAAAGACAATGAAAAATATCTTAGACATATGCATTGGTGAAACTGAGCTTCGTACCCAGTGGGGTTTGCGACTAGTACATTTAGGAACTCTCAATTATTCTTTGAAAGGCCTGAAGAAACTGCGATACACACTTTATTTAGGTATGGAGGAATACTAATTTTGTAGTCGTTTCTTTGACTTTTTCTAACATTAAAGGCACAATCTGGATGAGACTGTATTAAAAATTAGGCCACACTTGCAGCCCCAGTCAGGCTGGTACTTTCCTCTGCTGTGAAGGAAGATGCTGGGATGCAGCATCTGAAGGAAGATGCAGCAGGCCTGGAGGTTGTAAAGCCCTAGAAAAAGGCAGCTCCAAACAACCACGTAATAGTTCAAGTTGCTGAATAAACTTGACAGGCTGCTTGTCCTGTTTTATGTTAATTCTACTCCTACCAGACAACGCTAGTTTTGCAGTTTTCTACACTAGTAGCACTTTAAAGCACAGAAAGCTCAAGAAATTCTAAGGTATTGCCCTGATAGCAGACAGTTTCACAGCAGTTTTCCTCTCAGCGTTTGAGAATTGTGTCTTTTGGCTAAAAATGTGCAGTTTGCAAAGCTGAGCTATTTGGCACTTGGCTATCCTAAGCGTTTATTTAACTTTGTCTGTGGACGTTATCACACAAGCCAAAGCAGCTATTACCAAGACTGGCCACCATCAAAACGAAGGGGAAATTTATGTTTGATGCTCCAAGGCCCTGATTCCAATCATGTTTCCTAACTTTGTTCCCTCCTAACCTGTTCTGGGGGAAAAAAATGACTTTACATGTGGACTTAATACCTTCATTAAACAAAAGAGCATAATAAAGCTCCCCTCCTCATTCAGTTTCTCTTTCACTTCCCCGTGCTTCTGCTTCCCAGCCACCTTTATCCCATTTCTTCAGCTCTTTGGGATCAACTTCTTTTTGTTCCACTATATTTCTGTCCACTGTGTTTGGGTGGCAACGGGAGGAAAAATCAGAGAAGATGGACCCCACGATGATCATCAGATTCTGGGTATTTGTGGAGCAGCAAGGGGCAACCTAAATGGACAAAAGGAGAGCTCCCCACAAACAGCACCCGCAAAAAGCAACTGCTTCTCTTTACTTTTCACCTAATGCAGAAGCAAAGACCTAAAGGTGAGAAGAACAAGAGAAGCAGGCAGAAAGAGAAAACATAACCCACGCTAAGAAGCCCAGTGTCCATTAAACTGTATTTAGTTTGTCTTAATTTTCTTTGGGCTTTTTTTGTTGTTGTTGTTTTGTTTGTTTGTTTGTTTGCTTGCTTGCTTGCTTGTTCGTTTTGAGGCAGAGTCTCACTACGTATGTAGCTCAGGCTGTCATGGAACTTACTATATAGACCAGGCAGGCCTCAAACTCACAGCCCCCCCAAGTACTGGGACTAAAGGTGTGTGCTGCTATGCCCAGCTAAAGCTGTACCTTGCGTCTTGTGTATTCTGCAGCATCTTTCATGTATGCACTTAATCGACCCTGCACTAATTAAATTTTAGACCTGTGAAAGTTAATATGCTATTTGTATGGGGGAATGGCTCTCTTTTAAGAACCCTTTCATTCTAAGGAAAAGCTTCATTCTAAACACTTCCTGTCTCACTTTCCTTCTGCTTTGTGGAATGAGGGGTTCTGGGTGGCTGGTAGCTGGGGAGGTGGACTGAGAGGAAAGGGTGAAGCAAGTGAAGGAGTGAGCAGGACACTCTTTCCTGCTCAGCCAACACAAACCTGGCACAGTGGTGTCTATATAGACCTGGTGCCAACCTTTTCCATTTCAAGGAAAGCTGCATGCACGCACACACACACACACACACACACACACACACACACACACACAAAGCCAGCCTTTAATCCCAGCCCTCAGGAGGCCAAGGCAGATAGATCGCTGTGTGTTCAAGACTAGTCTGCTCTACACAGAAAGATCCGGTCACAAACAAAACAAAAGAAAACACAAAACCAAGGAAACAATGACGACAGAAATAACCGAGCTGGCACAATGAGCTGGCACTGTGGTTAAGAGCATACACTGCTCTTGCGGAGGACCTGAGTTCAGTTCCTAGCACCCACATCGCGGGCTCACAAACCTGTAGCTCCATCTCCAGAGGATCTAAGAGTGTCTCCTGGATTCCATAGACACCTACCTGCATTCACATGTGCACATACCCATTCTCTCTCTCTCTCTCTCTCTCTCTCTCTCTCTCTCTCTCTCTCACACACACACACACACACATTCAGAGTTAAAAACAAAATAATTCTTTAAATCGTGGGGACAGTGCTGTGACACAGTGGATGGGGTCAGGGCATTCAGCAACGCTGTGCTCAGTGAACCTCATTTACAGGCTTTTCCCCAAGGCTTGAACACCATTGCTCTCAACTTCATGCCACCCCCACCCCTCCACCACAAAGTCAACAGCGTATCGGTTTTTGTTTGTTTTCTCTCATTTTTTAAAGTCCTTATTATCTCCATGAATCAAAGTGGAGGGAGCGGCCAGCTGAAAGCACACAGGCCCTTCATCATTTCGGTTGCAGTCAGCGACTGGGCCAACATTTAGAACCTTAAAAGCTGCACCTGTAAGGGACACCACAGATCTCTAACGTGACCATCTCACGTGTCACATGACAGTACTGAGCTGAGCTGCGCCGTTTGGGGCATGGGAGTCAGCAGAAGGCTGACCACTAAGGTTCACTGGCTACAGTGCCGGAGCTCTTCTCTTTTTCACATCCTGGTATCTTTTGAGATGATCATAGTCACAGGAGGAATATTTACTTTAAATTTATATGTGACTGGTAAAGCTTGTGTCTATCTTTTTGTATGCAGCAGCCATCACTGCAATTGATCTGTCTCAACAATCAAAAATTACACCCTTTTCATACACGCAAACGTGATCGGAACAAGTCTGTGTTGAATACAGGAGCAGAGGGAGTGGTGGCAGGCCACAGCAACCAGGTTAGGGGGAGACAAGCTTGGGGTTGTCCCGGAGCGTCTGATAACAATCGCCAGTGATTTCTCCCGCCACCCTGGGTAACAGGAAGTAGTACCACTTACAGATAACATCAAAGCAGAAGCAGAGTCAGTTAATGCTTCACCTCAGAATGTTACATTAGAAAAACATTTAGAAACGGTCTCCCTTGAAGGACTTAGGAGGGGCACCATCAGCGCGGTTTCAACACTGGGTATTAAAAATACAATGTTTCCTTCAGTTTCCTTAGTTTTCAGCAACGGCGGACACCACCTTTTCGAGTTAATAAAGCTTCACACGCTGATGTATATTTCAAAGAGTTTGGAGTTTTTTAAAGGTCAATTTCTAGGAGTATAAGGTCAGGCATGAATGTTGCATAAATTATTCCCTAGCACAGAATTAGTCTGATATTTTTATTTTTCCATAACTAGGCAATGGACTAAAATACTGTTTGGTTTTTTTCTTTTTTTGGGGGGGGGATTGAGACAAGGGTTTCTCTGTATAGTCTTGGCTGTCCTGGACTCAATTTGTAGACCAGACTGGCCTCAAACTCTCAGAGATCCGGCCACTTCTGCATCTCTGAGTGCAGGAATTACAGGCACTCACCACCATGCCTGGCTCTGAAGTAATGTTTTAAGCTAAATTCTGCAATCTAACTTACATAAACTATATAACAAACACATTGCATATTATATATAACATACAGTGTGCCTATATGTTATATATTATATAAATTCATATGAATATAGTATTCAAAATGCCAAATGTAAACAAAACAAAGCTCTAAAGAATGCAAGTGATAAAACAGGTAAAAATCAATTTAATTGTCTTTAAAATGTAAAGAACGTTTCAAGAATTGAAAGCCATGTGTTTTATAAAAATGTATAGTCCTCAGTTATTCATGGATTCCATCGTCAAAAGTTTGTCCATGCACCAAAATTTATTTGTGGGGCTGATAGAGATGGTTCGGTGGTTAAGAACACTGGCTGCTCTTCAGAGGACCTGGGTTTGGTTCCCAGCACTCACATGAAGGCTCACATCCAACCATAACTCCAGCTCCAGGGGGACTGATGTCTTCTTCTGGCCTCCCAGGGTACCAGGTGTGCAGACGCAGGCAAAACACCCACATACATAAAAGCAAGTAAGTAAAATTTATTATCAATCTGTGTGTTAGTGTTCCATATGAGATAACCAACCTGTCATCCGGGGGTCTCAGGCCCTTCACTGATGGAGCAGAGAGTGGTGAAAACTATCCCCCTCTTGGCTGGAAGTGAAAGAGGAGAGAAAAGCTTGGGGGTCCCATGGTCCCCGACAACAGCAGGCTCCCAGTCCCCTGAAAATCAACATTTGTCCAGGGCCACCTCAAAGCTTCCTGAGCATCCCGGTGTTGCCAACCTGATGACCATGCACACAGCAGCGGGCACTTCAGAGCTGTATTACAACTCTACAATCTACGGATCACTTAGGGGCACATAGAGAGTTGGCTGACACAGTATTCCTAGTCTGCCTTCACTTGGCCGGGTGCCATGATTTTAACACTCGCGTGGGCTTTGTGGTAGCAGGGTGCTGAAGGACTGTCTGGAAGCCTAAGGAGGCTGTGGTGCGCCGCATGAAGAGCAGAAGGATCACCAGCCCAGCTTCCGCCAGGCACTTATTATACAGTCTCTTAGCTGTGAGTCCCACATCAACAAGATACGCTTAATAAGATATCTTTAAAGAGAAGCACACACACACACACACACACACACACACACACACACACGGCTATATTTTGATTGGTTGAAAAAAAAATTAATGGGACCAGATTTCCAGAAACCTAACGCTCAGGGTATCTGATTCATCACAACATTTGCTGACTCCGCACTTGTGGTGCCTATAGGGATGTATCTACCACAACTATCAGGGCATGAAGAGAAGGGGCCAAAAGCCACACCTTGTTTTTCTTAGTTTATATTTTGTTTGTCTTGTTTCAAGAATACAAAAAAAGAAATTAATATTAATCTCCAATATAAGACAAAAATATGTCCAGTTGCCTCACTATTGGTTATATCAATTTCTCTAAGTCTCTGGAAATTTAGCTAGACGACAATAAATGAGACAAAATGGTGCCCGAACCTCCTGGGTCCTCCAGGTACTTTGGTGTAGGGTTTACAACAAGGCATTGCGCGGGCTAGTGGACATCCCAAGGCTCCTGTGAAATATTCCGCTTCCACTGACATCTAAACTGAGCTCCAGATTATATGAAAAAGCAGATGGCTGTATATGTACTATAAGCTATTTAACAGTAAATCTTTGGTTGTTAGATGGCTGTATTCATACTGTAGGCTGTTTAAGAGCAAATCTTTGGCTTTTTTTCTGCTCTATACTCTTTCGCATCATAAGCTTTACTGATCCTATAGGGAGAGGGATTTACATCTTTGTTTAAAAACTTCCCCTGGTTCCCAACTGCTCTAAGCGCTGATACCCTGATACCAGCACTTGGCCACCCTCATCAAGGACCCAGTGATGTGTCTCTGTGTGGCAGAAAGGACACAGACTTTGGAGTCAGGCTCGGGACCGACTTCCTACTCTGCCTTCTCAGAACCATAAAACCACCCACTCATTGCTGACTGCGGGAGTCCCTTCACTGCTTAACTGCGTGGACAGGTGGTTACAGTGGAGATAGCGTCCTGCCCAGCCATTGGCACAGCACTCTACCCCAGGGGTTTACTGGCTCCAGGGGTGGACTGAGCCTCATTCCTGTAGCTCCTTAGTGTCTGCCTTGTCATCTGAGACTAACGGTTAGTTGCATTTTGAGATAGAATCTTACTGTGTAGCTCTCTCCTTGAATTGGGGATCTTCCTAGGTAAATGTCACCACACCTAGTTGGCGGCAATGTTTTTTTGTTTTTGTTTTTGTTTGTTTTGTTTAAGTTGAGAATCTCTGAAGATCACATATCAATGCCAAGGAAACTGGTAAACAAAGCAGCTTTCTACTTTCACTTTGAGAATTTTAAGTGCCCCCCCCCCTGGTCAGACAGCAGCCTGTTTTCAAAGGCACGCAAGCTTTTTAGGTAGAGCTATGACACTAGCCCATAATTAGATGGTGTGTTGAGAACTGAAGAGTCAGCTGCAACCCCCAGAGAGCAAATCCCTCATTCGAACAGATGAACAATGAGCCCATGTCAAGAGTCAGAAAGCTGTGCTTTTGTCACATTGAGAAAATTCTAAGATTGTTTAGGACTTCATTGGAAGGCCCTAAGTCCACCCTGGCAGATGTCATGAGGAAAATATGAGCCCTTCAGTATCTTTAAGAAAGGAAAGGCATTTTGTTGTTGCTGTCCTTATTTAGATTTGCTTGTTAGTGTAGCTTAAGTCCTCAGGAGTAGGGCTGTGTATTCAGAAAGAATCCTTAGAGTATGATGAGCAAATGGGTGGATGAATGAGGTGCTGGTAAGCGTGTCGCATACATGCTCTAGCGTGGTGTCCACTACACAGTAATTAGAATAAGTTCTGGACTGGTAGACTCAGATGCGGGCTTTAGCTTGTTAGCAATGTGCAAGAATCCACTCCTATTTAGGTCCACTTCACAGGGTAATTTTTAATCTGTTATTCTTTTTCTCTTTAAAATTACCCATTTGTTTAATTCTCCCTTGCAACTAGGGAATATCATATCATGATCTGAAAGTGGATGAGGGGGGTGAAGTGAAATGAGATATTTTAAAGTGGAGTTACACTTTTGGTCTAAAGCTGGTTTGAATATACTGCATGGACTGAAGAGAGACAAAATGATAGAAGAGAGCGAGGCAGAAGGTGCAGCTGACAAACCTTTTATGCATCACATTTCCCCCAACACTAGAAAGTCTGTGTAGGCTGTTTCTGTATGAGGGAGAAATGTCTAAACTCCCGCGCTGTAACAGGAATGAGGGCTCAGCCAAGCTAACGCCCGTTATGGCCAGTTGGAGGTGGCGTGAGCACTAGCACCCCCGGCTTCTGAGCACTCAGGAGGAAACACAACCTCAAACACTGAGAGTGAACCTGACATATTTTGAGAACTTGAATAGGGAAGTGTAGACAGAATTAAGAGGCGGGAGAGAATAATCTTAGGAAATCTGTTTAGAGAAGTAAGTATGAGCTGGATGCAATGGTAATCCCAGCAATTAGGAGGAACAGGCAGGAAGATAGAGTTCAAGGCCAGCCTGAGCTATTTGAGACCCAGTCTAAATAAATAGACGGATTACAGAATGCCTTAACTGGTACAAATAAATAATTTGGAATTATCTGTGTCAGTAATGTTGAAATAATTTTTAAGCAATAACGTCCTTTTTGGAAAGAAAGCTTAGGAGAGGCCAGCATGCACAATAAATTTCAAGGAGGCAGATTCCCTGCCCCAGCTCCTGAGCTCAGCAATGAGGAAGGACAGCCAAGGCTGTGGATAGAGTAATGAGCTTCCAAGTGTTTGGGGCGCTGACAATTATAGATCCTACGCTGTCAGAGGAGAAAATGCAACATTATTTTCCTCTTCTAGTTTTCTTCCCTTGCACACAGAGATAGACAGCAAGACACACAGACATACACACACACACACATCATTTAATGAGCTGATTAAAAGCGACTGTAAGTACTTAAGAATTTGCGGAAAGTCTAGCCTTCAAAGAAACAGGTCTTTGATGCCCCAAACTAGTAAGGAAACAGAATCGTTTCCATTTCAGTTACATGTAGCGGGAAGAAGCTCACAGACAAATTTAGACTTTCAAATTCTTTCCCAGCTAGTGGAATTAAGTGGTCTACTTCGAGCATTTGTATTACAATTGTTTTTTAAGCAAGACTTTCCTTGTGCTTCATTAAAAACCAAGACGGTGAATCTTGAACACAATGCGTGCCACCCACGGCAGGCATTCTATTGTGCGTGGTTTTGACTGACAAGGGATGACAGCGTTTGGCCAGAGGCACTTGCTGAGGACCCTCTCCTCCTCCTCTTCCTGGGCCGCCACCGCTTCTGAGACTGTGATGCAAATGCGCCCGCCCTTTTCTGGGAACACAGAAAGCCTGAGTCAGGCGGCCGCGGCTCTATTAAAGCGCGGCGTCGGGCTGGGCGGCACGCACTGCCAGGATGAGGCTCCCGGGCTGGTTCTGGCTGAGCTCCGCCATCCTCGCTGCCTGCCGAGCGGCCGAAGCGCTCAACCTGACCGAGCGGCTGGAGGATGCGAGCGCCCAGGCAGCCTGCCCCGTGCGGCTGGAGGGCAGCGGCAAGTGCGAGGGGAGCCAGTGCCCCTTCCAGCTCACCCTGCCCACGCTCACCCTCCAGCTCCCGCGCCAGTTCGGCAGCCTGGAGGAGGTGCTCAAGGAAGTGCAGACCCTCAAGGAAGCCGTGGACAGTCTGAAGAAGTCCTGCCAGGACTGCAAGCTGCTGGCTGACGACCACGGAGAGGCTGGCTGGCATGGAGAAACGACGGAGAAGGACAACCGGGTGGAGGAGCTGGAGAGTCAGGTGAACAAGCTGTCCTTGGAGCTGAAGAACGCCAAGGAAGAGGTCCAGGAAATGCACAGGCACCTGGAGATGCTCCACGTCATGAATAAGAACAACATCGAGAACTACGTGGATGACAAAGTGGCAAATCTAACCTTTGTAGTCAACAGTCTGGACGGCAAGTGCTCCAAGTGCTCCAGCCAAGAACAGTTCCAGTCACAGCCAGGTAGGTGGAAGGAGGCTCTCTCCGTTTGTTCGTGAACGCTGTATAGCCAGATAGTGGCCATAAACATTAACCCGAGAGAGCAGGTTAATAAGCCTTTCGTCTGTCAGGTTATGGCAGGGGAAAAAAAGCAACAAAAAACCCACCTGTTTTCTCAAATGAGACAACAGCTGAGGTAAATGGCCTCATTACAGAAATCCTAGTGTACTTAGTTAGAGCCCACTTGCTGTCTCTGGACCCTCCTTGCCAGCTGACATACACACAAGTGGAAGCTGATTCCTCCCTGGCTATTGCGCTTAGCCTGTCTCAATGTTTGTTTGAACACAGGATAGATATGGCAAGGCTCCCGGCTGTGTTTACTTAGGTCCGTGGAAATCAGGTCTTGGGTGGCTGCTGACCCCTTCTCAGAGCAGCTCATGGTCTTTGTAAGGCTTTCACAAACAATCTGCTGTGCTCCGTTCCCAAACATCTACTGAGAATGGAAAATTGGGGGGTTTGAGACTTACATCCATTCTCAGCATCCCAATTAATTAAGGTTAATACAATTTAAGACCACAATCCCTACAGCCTCCTGTGTCCATATTGGCCACAGTTTCTGGATTCCTAGGACATCTGTGGATGGGGTTGCCACACGCTAGGAGGTCACCTCTCTGTTAGGATCTGTGGATCTGTTCATCCTGACTGTGAGGTTCCTGAGACATAGTAGAGATCACTTTCATTTGGGATCTCCTGGAGATGGTAGGCCACTGTGTCAAGGGCTACTGTCACTAACAATCCAGGTAGATTCATGTTTTAAGTGACACCATAAGGCGTATATTAAATATGACACTGCACAGTAACTTGTAACGATACAAAAAAATATCCTATTATTTATTCTTCTCCTAAAAGTTTTAGGAAATGAACATTCTGAGTTCTAAAGACACACAAATAGATTTTTGTGCCTCACAAATATCTTACATTATTAAACTTTCTTTACCTGACTCAGATTTTTATTAAAGTCAACTGGGAACAAACAGCTGATCCCTGACCTCCACAAAACCATTAACTGATTACACTGGGTATAGTTACCCTGTTGCTTCTTCAAAAACCAAACTATGAAATATTGGCCGACTGTATCTTCCTCAATAATAAATTCAGGGTAACATTGCTTTTTTTATTGGGGGAAGACTTAAAATAAAACAACCAACTTGAACCTCTTTTTATAGTTCTCAGGGGAAATGAGAGTGAGTTTCTAAGCAATGCTGTGCACTGAAGGTTGACGCTTCGTTTGAAACATATCCTATACTTGCTGACCGTGTCTAGAATTTGTTCATAGGCGACTTGGGCAGAGAAATGCAATGGTTACGAGAGCAGGCAGACTTGACTTTATGTCCTAGCTCTGCCACTTAACACTTACTTGACGTGGGAAAAGTCCTTGATCTTCTTTGAGAAAAAAAAATAACTTTACAAGCAAGCTGGTGGTAATCCCGGCATCATAAGGTTGATGTGTGGGTTCTGTGTGAAAATGTGACGGTGTTTCTGCAGGCAGAGTTTCTGGAGGTGGTTGGTCTCCTTAAACCTTGCTTACGTTCTGAGGCCTTAGTTAGCATCCGCTAACCAGGTTGAGGTGAGTACATCAGAGCTAGGTTCTATTATCACCGTCAACTAAACTGCCAAGTAAAGTCTAGAAATTCTTCAGATGTCTGGCTTTGATTAACAAACCCGTGCTTTTCTTTCTTTCCTCCTTCAGTTCAACATCTAATATACAAAGATTGTTCTGAGTACTATGCAATAGGAAAAAGAAACAGTGGGACCTACAGAGTTACACCTGATTCCAGAAACAGTAGCTTTGACGTATACTGTGACATGGAGACCGCGGGGGGAGGCTGGACTGTGCTGCAGGCTCGCCTTGATGGAAGCACCGATTTCACCAGAGAATGGAAGGACTACAAAGCAGGCTTTGGAAACCTTGAGCGAGAATTTTGGCTGGGAAATGATAAAATTCACCTTTTGTCCAAGAGTAAAGAAATGGCTTTGAGAATAGATCTTGAAGACTTTAACGGTCTCACACTGTATGCCTTGTATGATCATTTTTACGTGGCTAATGAGTTTCTCAAATACCGATTGCATATCGGTCAATATAATGGCACAGCAGGGGACGCCCTGCGTTTCAGTAGACATTATAACCATGACCTGAAGTTTTTCACCACTCCAGACAGAGACAATGACCGGTATCCCTCTGGGAACTGTGGGCTCTATTACAGCTCAGGCTGGTGGTTCGATGCATGTCTCTCTGCAAACTTAAATGGCAAATATTATCACCAGAAATACAGAGGTGTCCGTAATGGGATTTTTTGGGGCACCTGGCCTGGTATAAGCCAGTCACAGCCTGGTGGGTACAAGTCCTCTTTCAAGCAGGCCAAGATGATGATTAGACCCAAGAATTTCAAGTCATAACTTGTTAGTGCTCAGCTCTGCAAGCACCCACTATGTAAGAGAACGAGTTCCTGAAGCCCTTTACCATATGCCTGAGTTTATATTCCTTTCCTATGGCTAAACATGTCCTTTTAAGCTTTACAGCTTTTTAAAATAAAGCTGAAAACATCTTAAAAAAAAAAAAAGGACTCCCTTGTTGCTGTTATACAGGGAATGCTTGGAAGCCCTGGAAATATTGACAATTAGACATTATATTAGAAAATGCTTTATTTTCGTAGTGGAAAAGTTTCCTGCTATTTTTATTAAATTTTACAATTAAAAAACTAAATTATTCAGCAAGCTGAATTCTAATGTAAGCAACTTTTATTCTCACTAGGGCTAAACATACATATTTGAAAATCCATCAGTCTTTTCAGGCAACAGTTATTTGTGTATCGAGAGCCAACAACTGTGGTGTTTTCTTTGGGCCAGGAAGCACTTAAAGCATTTTCACTCTCAAAAAAAAAAGAGGGGGACAATGTGTATAGCTAAACTGACTCACGCAGTGTAGAATACGGCCTTAAAATACCTTCCAGTGTGGTAGCATAGTGGGTCTCTTTCCCCTCCAAACTGGAAAGTAATGTAACCCCAAAGACTCTGGTTTAGTGGCGATGAATTCATTCACTGTTTATTGCCTGTTAGACCCCTGATGTGAAACCTGCTTTATCATCTCCCTCTGCTCTAATATGCAAAATACTTTTTAACGTAAGGTGCTAGACTACTGTAAAGCCTCCTTGGGAAAAGGCATGGTGGGGAAAAAGCATTTATTTATATTTTGAAAGCCAATCCTATAGCCAGAGCAATACTATTGTTGAGGAGCCAACTTCCTAGGAGGTTGACTTTTCCAGAATAAATTTATTTATTAAGATGGATTTTGAAATAATAGTTCAAATATTATACATTTTAATTCTAAATTGTCATTGCTTATATTTCATCCTCAGAAGTTCAAAGAAAAAAAATATATAAAAATTTTTCCAGACTTGTCTACTTATATGTTCAAATATGTACCCATTGTAAAAAATTATTTAAAAGGAGTAAGATAGTATTTTAAAAATATGAAACATGATATTTTTGTTTTCAGGTAAATACAATGACCATTAAGCTATTATTAATATAATTAAATTACCAGAGTAAGCTAAACACATGCTGAATTAAATGACCAAAGTGTAAAATGTAGATTTCAAAGGTTGTTTACCTACTTATAGGATATTGAATGTAAGTGGCATAATTAATTTTATTTCTTTTATGATTTTTAAAAAAGACTAAGAAGGTTTTGATATTATACAATAAATGTGTTTTAAATCTAGTTTACTGTATGTAACCTATAAGTCTAAGAACATTTCAGTCATAAAAATGGACTTATAGCAAACAAAAAAAAAACCTGTCACTCATGTTTAGTGTGTCTTTTTCAGAACAAACTGATGAAAAACAATGAATCCATGTGAATACTCTTATCTTTGCACATTTAATGAATCAAAATATTTTTTATTATATTCGTATGATGTTTTTCTAATGAACTCTTTAACACAGAAATTTATTTTTGAAATCATTTTCTGTCACTCACTTTAAAATATATTTTAGACTTTGATAAACTTTAACCTGTTTATTGAAATAGTTCTTTGCCTTAACTGTTCACTAATATACACCAATGCCCACAAATGTACACTATTTTCAAATATATATTTTTAGAGTCTTGATTTCATTTGGGTGGTTAACATTGATCTTAATTATTACTCTACTGCTGAACATTATCCTTTAAAAACATTGAGGAAACTGATTTCTTAAGAATTTAGTTAATTGAACTATCACTAAATGAGAAAATGATTTTGCTGAAAAGTAGTAATGTGTCAAATGTATCCATTTATCTGATAAATTGAGCTTGTATATGCAAAGGATAAGAAGCATTTGAATCACAGTACTGTCTGGTCCTTGATTTTCAATGGTTTCCCCTCACCCCTCAAAATGTTTTAAAGATAGAATAGATATATGTAATTGCAATAAACTCTTGCTTTAAAATGTAGAATTAAGATTATGTTTTATGTCTTGTAAAGTAAAAGATTTAATCTTCATATCTATCCTTCAACAAATAGTGCTTGTAAAATGGTGTTTATCTATCTGTTGTAGCTGAAAAGCTGAACTGTATTTGCCTAATCTGGATACTATCCCCGAGTCTTTAAAAACATCGAGTGTTATTTCTTTCAAAGGAAGTGAGGCAAATGGAGGAACATCATTATCTATTTCCTTTTATGTGCTGTTGGCACATTCTCAATACAGACTTTTCAGTTTCCCTTTGTGGCTTTTAACTTTCTCTCTTCTTTCCTGTCATTAATGTTACTGGTTGGGTTTAGCACTCATTTCTTCCCGAGCACAAGGAAAAGACTTCCTAATGGTAGCCTGGACCTTCATGTTCTCTCTATTTCACATCCATTTTTCCTAGCAGGGCCAGAGGGGTTATTCAGAAACACAATCCTGACTATTTTTCTGTACTGCTTTAAACCTTCAACATCCTCTCCTTTCCTCTAGGATGAAACCCTACAGCAAACAGGGCCCACACTTAGTGTGTCATTTTCTGCCATAACTTTCGAGTGTTGACCTGGATGCCTGTTCGTGAACACGCTGTTTTATGCTCCTCCCTCAGTGTAGCTAGAATACCAACCTCAGCCTTGAGGCCTTTTGTCTTACCACTCATGATTAAGAGCGAGGGTTCAGGAACCAGACTTCCCGGCTTGGAATTGCAGCTACACCATCTGCAGTATGTATGAGGATGGACAAAAAGACTTACTGTCATCTGGTTCTTTGAAACAGGAACTCAATGCACCTGAAACCTTTGTCAGGAGGATGAAGTGAGGTACCACACACAAAGCATCTAGGACCTGCATATGATCGTTTATTGTCACTGTCATCCTAAACAATCCTATCTTTGGGGCAGGCTTCCCTTCAGATTAGATGGGGCTTTTCCCTTTCCTCTTTGACCCTGTAGCATCCTTCATCTTAGTATATATTATCCAATCATTGTCTGGTTCTATACTGAAATCAATTTGTTTGGACAGGCATAAAGGAGATGTGAAACAGAAATGTTGTTACTTAGAGCCATTTAAAATTATGTGGCCAATTTCTCAGAAGCCAGAGTTACAATTAAGGAAGGAGTTAGTCAGGTTGAATCTTAGTATTTGAGAGTTGGGGACATAACAGTGCCAAGCTTTTTCTAAAAGCTCCTAGGGATATGCCTCTGTACTCATGTCTCATACAGGAATGTGAATTACCGGGTTGAGCAATGATTGTCTCAAAAAATGATTTCCTTCAGAAAAAGCAATGTTTTTCATACTACTTACACTAAATTACAATTTCAAATGGATTTCAGTCATGTGAACATTCATGGATGTTTAAAACTATTTTTACACTAATGACCCCTTTGCAAAACACTTCAATTCTGGTCTCCTCCCTCTCCTCCATTTCAGTCAGAGCTTTGCTTAGCTCAGACCTTACCAAGCTCAGCTGAGACCTTACCTACTGAGACCCTTACCAAGGTCTTTGTTACTGACAAAGAAGACTCTATGAAGAGTCAGACATGAGAAAACAGGTCCATTTGGAGAACCCAGAATATCTGATTCCCCAAACATGACTGTGTCTCACTTACAGCTTGAGGTTTGATGAAGCTCTTTTTGTCTGCCGGGATGACCCTGCTGCTGTCTTTGCTAAAGGAATTATTTAAATCCTCCAGCCTCCTCCATCCCATATCAGAACCTACAAATCTTTAACAAGGCCTACTCTGATAGCAAGCATAAAATCACACTGCTGAGGAGGTCTTTGCACATCCTTGCCAATTTTATTCAGCAGAATGCTAAGGAAGAATTAAACAGACAGAGTTTAAGGCGGCTTAACAAGGAAGAGTAAAGTTTAGAAGTGACGGAGTTTGTTGGCATATGTACATTCACCAAAAATGATCCATTCAAAGGCAAGTCAATTAACATAAACCTATATTTTTTCTCTTCTTTTTGTTTTTGTTTGTTTGTTGTTTTTTTGAGACAGGGTTTCTCTGTGTAGCCTTGGCTGTCCTGGACTCATTTTGTAGACCAGGCTGGCCTCAAACTCACAGCAATCCACCTGCCTCTGCCTCCCTGAGTGCTGGGATTACAGGTGTGCGCCATCCTGTCCAGCACATGTAAACCTATATTTAAGAGCAGCTTACGTTAATAAAGATGAGAAGCCAGACATTTCTTAAAACTCAAAAACTTATGGAGATAAGAAGTGTGCATAGAGTTTGCCTTAATTCATTTAACAGACGTTCGTACTGTGTTCCAGAAAGTCTTCTTGGTGAACAGAGATGTAGCATTGACTAACCCAGCCTAGTCTGCTGGGGCCAAGATGAAAGTTTACAAGTCTGCAGGTGAGCAGAGAGCAGGGCCACAGGGCTAGGCCTCCTAGGCCTTGTACACAGTGGCAAGGATGCCTCTCATGAGGAGACAGGGGCTTGGCAGCTTTGAACAGAGGAGGGACATCATCTTCTCCAGTTGGGAGAGGATGTTGTCTTGCTGTGGATACAGGGTTTTCCCAGTTTAACGCTGCTTACGGCAGCCCAGAGAGGATGAGAGCAGACTTCAGCGTTGACAGTAAAGTCCATCTGTTTTGAGGTAGAGCCGACATTTGATCTCAAAGTCAGTTGTGAATAGTTAAAAAAAAAAAAATAGAGGTATCACAACAAACCAGTGTTTCATCTTTCAGTGAGTAACTCTGAAAGATGGGGCTGCCATTAAGTGGACTGAGGGAATCTGCCTGGTAAGTGTGTAGGAAGTGGAGCAGAGTGAGGGCTGGAATCAGAAGCTTAGCGCATGTGAACTTCAAATGCCCCCAAGTGGAGACTGGCATTGGGCTTTAGCCTGGAGTTCAGGGAGGACACCCAGAGTTTAGAGATGCAGTTGGGGATTCCTCAGCCACAGATGTAATGAGCCCCTGGGACCAAAAAAATGCCTTGGCAAATAAGTGGACAGAAACACAGACTCTTCTGTGGAACCTGGACCAATGCACCTCGCAGAGAGGTTGGAGGTAAAAGGAGTAACAGGATCCCACCTTCTTAGAATTACACCAGAGAAGTCTCAGGAGTGGGTCTCCATCAGAGGGCAGACTTTTGCTCCCACGGGATTGACTGCATATGTGTTCTAGATCATTTTAGTTTTGGATTTGCTTTGTTGCCAGCAATAAGTGCTTTCTTATTGAGTCTTGTATGTCTTAGATCTCATATGGTATTAGCAATGCCCTTTTGTTGAATTAATTGTTGTCTTTAAACAAGTATGGTGTTTCACAATGGAATTCTGCAAAATACTAATTTTGACTTAGGAAATCATGTATCCTGAAAGATGGAGGCAATGAGCCATCATAGCCTCAGAGTCTTCCCTTTCTGGTACACATCTTGTCAGAAGGGAGTGTTGCCATGCTGAATGGTGTGTGTGTGCGTGTGTGCGTGTGTGTGTGTGTGTGTGCGTGCGCGTGCGTGTGCGCGCGCGTTTGTCTGGAGCAATGGCTGAGCAGTTAAGCACACCGGCTGAAATATGGAGGTTGAAACGTGAAGGCAGAATATCTAGGTTGGCAAATCGTTTAATATCTTTAGGGTACAACTCTGCTACGATTGTGAATAGTTAAACAGACACTGGTTTTATTCTCTTTCTCTTTCTTAGAGATATTAATGATACTGAACTGTTTCTTTCACAGTATTTTATAAAAGTTACCCAAGTTAGAGGTGACCTAAACTCAAATTCCTAGCCACTTTCACAGAATTAACACTGCAGTGAGGATGACAACAAATGAGTGTGACTGGCCATTTTCACAAACCCTGTCCCGGACACTCTCCCCTGAGGAACTTCCAGTGTTTTCTCTTTGTTGTGGTGAATGCTGCACAAGGAGGCAATACCCCCCCAACACACACACACATGCACAATCTACCACCTGTCAGTCATTTGTGGGCCATCATCCATTTCAGCTTTCCCAGCCTTCTTAGTGGCTAATCTAAGAAGTGGCTAATTTTCCATGGAAAAGGTCACACAGTAACTCTCAGTATCATTTATCCTCTGACTTTCTTTTAAATCTTAGAAAATGGAAAATAACTCCAAATGAGATTTTGTTTGAGCTGAAATTATTTATAGCTTATCAAAACATATAACTTTTTTGGACAGGAGATACTTTTAAATCAGTGTATTTTCAAGGGCGTTAATGCCCCTACTTAACTGAGTGTTTAAAGAGGCTAAGTCAGATTTATAACAGTTCTGACAGAAAAGACAAACAAGGCCTCCCGCTGCCCAAACATTGCTTGCTCCATGGTTACGTGGCAGGATTCACAGGGAGACACATTCTGCTCAAACACAAAGCACTTTGCAAATTATCTGAAAGCGGAAAGAATTCTCATGCAAACGGCCAAGTTCTTATTTTTGTCTGTTAAAGAAAACAATTTGTACAAAGTATATCTCTTAAAAATAGATGGTATTAGTGAGGTTTCATTTATTTGTATTTTATGTGTATGAGTGTTTGCCTGAATCTGTGTGTGTGTGTGTGTGTGTGTGTGTGTGTGTGTGTGTATGCACTGCTCTTGGAGTCCAGAAGAGGGCATTGGATCTCCTGGGACTGGTGTTACAGAGAGCTGAGAGCCTACACATGGGTGAAGGGAACTAAACCCAGTTTCTCTGGAAGATCAGCTGGTGCTCTTAACTGGCTAGCCATTGCTCCAAGACATTCGGACAACTTTTAAAACCCTATTAATTCAACTATTAGAAACCCACCCAGAGGTACCCAGACAGTGTGGGGGAAATGTGGAGGTTGAACAAGACAGACTACTGCATTCTGAATACAGGGCTGGTGTTTAACATGCTGAACTTGGGTAGATTCTCAACCTGTTTGCAGTGGCCCCACAGTGCTGCAGACACATCAGGTTGTCAAAAAAAGCAGGGTTAGGGAAGCTGAGAAGAACTGTAGCCTGTTCCAACCGGAATAGCTCTGCTTTTTAATCTTGGGGTATTTAATTTCACTGAAAGAAAGGTAGTTGACAAGCACTCCTTCTCTATCGCACAATGAGATAGGATAGTTGCATGATGGTTTTAATTGAAAATATTTAAATCACTGAGAACTTTGTTGACTTCATAGGCAAAATGCATTTAGAGATGGAAGAAGTCTCTCCTTTTTATATCTGCATTTTAAAACGATGGTTATGTGTATTTACTCTTCTGAAAACCTGTCTCAGTTATACACAAAACAGAGAGCTGGTAGAGTTTGCAAGGAACATCACTTTCTGCTCTGTTTCCTAAAGCCACTTTAACAGCATGAGAGAAAGGAAGTGACAGCGGGCAAGCACAGCACAGCAGGGCCAGGTGACAGAAGGAGGTGTGGCCAAGCTCTGTTTGGAAGTGAGATACTTTGGGAAAAATATGGGACCCCAGCTGGCCTTGAAAAATGGCTAGAATCTGAAGCACTGTACACTCCCCTACTTTGTGCAAGACGAAACGAACAAAAAGGAAAAACTAGAGCTTGTAGGAAAACAGGGATGAATTTAGCTGAAGCAAGTGTGTTCTGGTAAACAGGAGCAAAAGGAATGGTAGATCAGACTGCTGCAACATTTGACTGTCCAGGACAAGGAGGTGGCAATCGCGCGGGCAAGCAAGAGAAACTTCAAGTATTTACAACCTTCTCCTGCTGCCTGTCAGCCTTTAACTTCTGTGCCTGGACCTCAAGAGGGCTGCGGGATGCTGGGTGAAAAGCATCTTCAAAAAACTCTGAGACCGGCCTGGGATATCAAGGAGAGGATGGGAGGAGATACAAAGGAAAGCCCAGCCTGAGGGCGGGAAGGCAGGCATCTGGAGCTCTTTAAATGGGTCGGAGAGGGATATGGAGAGTCGCTTGTGCGGAGGAGCAATTTTAGGGAGTTTTGCACAGGATGAACCACGGCACGCATGACTTCCTTTTCCTGAGGAGACAGCATAGCAGAGCCACGTGGCTTCTCAGGGCTTTCTGCAGGTGAATCTGCATTTCCTCCAGATTGTGCTGGGTGAGGGTCAAGGCCCGTGAGAGAAAACGTTGAGTTTGATTCAGTTCACACATACAAGGTTTTCTCCAGTGGTCCCTCTGGAGTGTGGAAGGCAGGGGGCTGATGGTGCTAGAATACAGGGAGTGCCTGTGTATGGATCCTAGCGGGGAGGAGAGATAAGACCAGAACAATCCTGAAATGGTAAGAGGCAGTAAGCAGTGAGGAAGCTGTGAAGAAGGACTGTGAGCTAAACCAATGTACCAGAAATCTAGATCAAGGCTCGGAGAACCTCTGAGACTCCCCAGCAGCTAGCACACACAGCTGGAACTAAGAACTAAATTTGTCCAGTCATTCCTTTCATCACCTACTGTGATCTTTTCTCATCCAGTTATTAAGATTTAAGCTATCCAAAGCTTGTCCATGTTTAGCTGTACCTGGTACAGGTAGCCAAACTATCTTCTAATTCTGGGGGTTAATACCAGCTAAGTCTTGTGCCCTCCCATTCATATTTCTGACTCTACCCAGGCATCCCTGTTTTACCTCCGTTTGGTTCATGTGGGCGAGAACATGAAAAGTGCTTTTGTACGGAAGACAATGGACTTGTCTTTGGGTCCTAAGCTGACGTTGCTGGCATCACCTTCCCATTTTCCTTCACACTAACTCCATCAGATGGACCAAAGGTTAAAGTGTGACTCAGTTCTTCACGGCGCCATAAGAAAACAGGAAGCAAATGTATAGCCCCGGGGTAATAAAAGTCTTTCAAAGCATAACAAAATCCCAAAGCTGGAAAGAAATGACTGATTGATTCAAGCATTCAAGCACATTTAAAGATGAATTGCCACAGGAGGAATAAACCACCAGGAGCAAACTTAACAAAAAAAAAAAAAAAAAAAACTAGTCAATAAACCAAAAGAATGCACACTACACAAAAGCCTTTATGACGTGTAAATATAAAGAATTCCTATGAATTTGTAAGAAAAACTCCTAGCCAACCAGTGGAAAGCAGAACGTTAAGAACAGACAGCCAGAGAGAAGCAAGCACAGATGTGCCTCTACACGGACCACATTGTCTAGCGTCTACCAAGCTGATGCATTAAACCCGCCCTGCATTCATGAGCTAGTTACACCTTGTTCTCTACGACCTGATAACTGATATGCCTGAGTCATTTAGCCTTCGGCTTCCTGCCTTTCTCATTTCACCTTTCCTTTGATCCCCCCACTCCCAGTCTCCTTCCCAGCCACAGTTTTCAAACGCAAGCCGACTAATCCAGAGTATCCACACTTCTGCCCCACGCACCTCAGAGTCAGGTCATAGACTACCTGGACATAACACCCCAGAACCCATCGGGTTATTAACTAGCTGTTCCTAAAAGTCTGCTCACCCTCTCACCTGCTCCTTAAGTTCATTTGCCACAGTAAACTTTCTTTCCTAGTCCTTCCTTTCTGTCTGCCTCTTGATCTACTCTGATACTCTGCCCCTGGCCCCTACTCAGCTTATGACATGGCATCCATCCTCTTAGGAACTGTGAGTAATAGAGTATTTCTGTGTTGACCATCTCAGGATTTGTTGGCATTTCCATAGTTCAAATAATCTATTACTACGTTATTTGTGTGTGTGTGTGTGTGTGTGTGTGAGAGAGAGAGAGAGAGAGAGGAGAGAGAGGAGAGAGAGGAGAGACGAAGGGAGGGAGGTAGGGAGGGGTCGGTCTTATGTAGCCCAGGTTGGCCTCAAGTTTTCTATGTAGCAGAGGATGACCTTAAACCCCTTATCCTCCTGACTTCACTTCCCAAGTGCTGGGATTAGACAGCTATGTGTTATGTGCTAGGTTTTCCCAGTCCTGGGAACCCTGAACCCAGGGCTTTGGGCCTGCTGGGTAACCACTCTGCCAACTGAGCTATATTTCTAGCCTGAAATGCTATCTTTTAGAATAGTCTGAAAAATAAACAGAAGCTCCATTCCACTCACTTCAAGGTAAATATAAGGGTTATGATAATAGCACACACACATACCACATAACAATGAAAGGAGAGGCCATGAATTGGAAAGATAGCAAGGAGGGGTGTATGGGAGGGCTTGGAGGGAAAGAAGTGAAGGGAGAAATAATGTAATGGTATTATAATGTCAAAAATAAAAAAATAATTAAAAACCATTACATGGCATGCAGTACTGGTTGGAATAAAAGGACACCCATCTAGGGAAGCCATCTTGACAATGAAGACACATTTTTAAATATACAGTCTATGACCCAGCAATCCCATTTCTGGATATATATTACATAATGTTTTAAAAACGGGATCTTGAAGAGATATTTGTAAATCATATTCAGAGAAGTTAAGGAGTGGGCCCAGCTGAAGTGTTCACTGGTAATCACATGAGGCATTGTTAGTCATAGGGTGAATTTTGACACATGCTCCAGCATGGGCGAACCTTGATGACATTATGCTAAGAGAAATAAGCTAGAGGCAAAAAGAGAAACGATCAGTGATTCCTCTTACAGGAGCAGCCAAACAGAGAGAGACAGACAGCAGAGAGGTCGTTGCCAGGGACTCCAGGAAGAGGAAGTGGGCACTTTTTAATGAATACACAGTTTCAGTTTTGCTGGTGGAAATGGTCCAGAGGATGCCTCGTGAAGCATAGGATCCTCAGCACCACTCTACACTTAAAAGCTAGCACGTTTTATCATAAGGAAACCCACTATTGGGAACTTGTCCTTTTAACCTGATAATGCCAGTGTGAAATGGTGTGTATAAGGTTATTCAATCTATCATTGTTTGTAACTGAAACAAGGTTGAAAATGACTGAATCTCTCAGGACAGAGGGTTGCTTACAAGTTCTGGTGAAATACTGTGTGAACCATAAACTAATATAAAAATAAACTTGTATGTGTGAATGCAAGTATGTGTGGTACAACATCACTTCCTTGTTTGTGCACAGACTTTCTGTTATTGCTACCTGAAAGATGGGTCATAGGGGTGCTCCTCAGGTCAGGTCGTGGGATGGGGTAGGGGCTGCCCGACTTTCATTGTATACGGTTCTGGGCTTTTTTCAGTTTTCTGCTATGTGTATTCTTTTACAAATTGAGGATTACTTTTAATTTTAAAAGGTTAAGCTCACAACTGAAGCACATTTTGTTGTGAGGCTTGTGATATCTGCCCTCTAACTCCCCAGCCTGGGTGCATCTCACTGCTCAGCCACTGAAAACCTGATTGTTGTCTGAGAGTGACAGATAGCTTTGTCCTCACTTTCCTTCCTGCTGTTGGCTCATTTAACTAGTGTCATCTGTAAATCTGGTTACCAGAGGGCCAATTTCCCAATCCTATTCTTTTCTGTTTATTGCCTCAGGCTCTGCCCGAGGGCGTCAATGCTTTCTCATTGACCAGCACGTTCATATATTTTTATTCAAAGGGGTTTTCTTGATTTCAGTACTTAAGCACCCATCTCCCCTATATGAGCGGTTCTAACTGTGCACAGATGTACATTCTCAGGGAGCCACAGCTTTCCAAAGCCAACCTCTCCCCTCCCCTGCCCCACCCCTCAGGAATTTTCTTTCTTTAATTAAAGGGGAAAATAATAGCATGGATTCTTTCTTATTCCTTATTTTAAAAAGCAACATCTGTTCACAATAACTCCAAAAACTAGAACAGCCAACCCCCCAGAATCTAAGTTCACAGTTCTTTCCCCCAACCCTGAGGATGGAGCCCAGGGCTCCACGCAGTTTTGCATCCTAACACGGAGCTACACTTCCAGCCTTTTTAGAATGCTGTCAGATAAGATCTCCATAAGTTGGCCAGGGTGGCCTTGAACACCATCCTCCTGTCTCTACCTCCCTCAGAGCTGGATTAGAGTGCTATACCACCACATGTTTAATCAAGTTCTAATAACAAATAAAATATCAATGAAAAACAGAGGTAAAAAAAAACTACTTAACTTAAAAACATGCATGCCAGTGTATACACACACACACACACACACACACACACACACACACACCATTGGGGGCCCACATGATGTCAGGAAACCTCAAGACACAGATAAAGCAGAAGAGAAGGAAATAACCCATGCAGGTGAAGGCCTCATGGTGACTACCACATTTTCCTGTCTTAGCCTTGGGCCTGATGTCTTGAAGATGCTCAGGAAGATGTTCAGCATCAGGAAGTGCTATAGTACTTGAAGTAGGAAGGAGAGGGGATGCTAAGGCTAGCCTACCCTGATTTTTGCTGCTCTTTTGACTCTCACTCACTCCTTTTTAATCATTTTTTTTCTATATTGTTTTCCTGACAACAGCCCCTAGATTGCGGGCCAAAACCATGTCATCAAGCCATCATTATGAAGGTGCCAAGAGTGAGGCCACCTCACGAGGGACCTTCTTTTCTCTGGCCCTGTTCTGCAGTGTGCGCGTCACTGACTGGCTTCAGCAGTAGAAGTCTGCATTCTAAGGAACAATAGGCCGTGTAATGCTAATAATATCTAAATCTTGAAATGTACTCCTGGTTCATCCCGAATTCTTCTTCTGTAATGAAAATAATTAAAAACCTTCATTTAAAATCCAGAGCTGGAGAGATGGCTCAGTGGTTAAGAGCACTGGCTGCTCTTCCAGAGGACCTGGATTCAGTTCCCAGCACCCATATCAGGTGTCTGACAACTGTCTGTAGCTCCAGTTCCAAGCCATTGATGCCCTCTTTTGGGCTGGAGAGATGGCTCAGAGATTAAGAACATTGGCTGTTCTTCCAAAGGTCCTAGGTTCAAATCCCAGCAACCACATGGGGGCTCAAAACCATCTATAGCTAGATCTGGTGCCTCTTCCGGTGTGCAGGCACAGAGGCAGGCAGAATGCTATATAAATATTAAATGCATAAATCTTAAAAAAAATAATCCCACTAAAATCTACATATCCTATTGCTACAATAAAACAACAGCAGTAGCAACAACAACAACAAAAACCCAAAAAACCCACCTCTGCCGGAGCAGTGAGACCATCAAGTAGTGTTTGGTAAACTGTGAGTCTGTTTAAAGTTTCTTAACAGCCACATCACATCTTACTTTTGTAAGGCTGCCTGGATGTTTGATGGAAAGTGAAACATGCCAGCAGTATCAAGATTCATATACAGATTTAAAAAAGAATGTACACTTAAAAAATCCACATCCTCCAAGTACAGCTATTAATGAGGTGTAAAAACTAAAAAAGAAAAAGGAATTATAAATATATGACAAAGCATTACATATTTATCTTTTTTGTTTCTATATAGTATTTATTTTAAGAAGCCAATCTGTAAATCCTAAAATCGTAGTGTTTAAACTTGAGAATCATGAATAATGGCAGGTCCAACAAGTGCTAACGGTAAAACATGGAACACAGACTTCTCTCCTCGTTCTGTGCACGCATACAGCCCAGGGCAAGCCAGTAGGATGAAAGTAATGGCATATCAGAATCCCTTCCCCTGCCAGAATCCACAGGAACAGAATCATACATTTAAAATTCCTTTGATGATAAGCTCATTGTGGCCAGGAATCACATCTTCACCTGTTTTCAACTAGTTAATGTATTAGTTAAGGCACAAAACAAGTAAAAGACATTTTGGTCATCTGAAAATGAGCTTGCATTTTATTAGGGACTGTCTCAAGAATCTCACCAGGAAAGCTTCAGAACATGGAACCCACAGAGCAAGCGAAGCACCTGAGAACCCCAGTATATAATCAGAAATCAATGAAAACTCCCAAAGGTATCTATCTGGATCCACCCTTACGAGGACAGAATGTATAAAAACCATCTTTTGAATGTGTGAATGTGTAAGAGAAATAGTTTGTAAAGCACAGAACCAACTCCACAACAGCAATATCCTTCTGCACCTTCCTACAGGGCTGGCGGGGTGTTAGACACACCCAAACAGCAGGCTGTGGTCCTTTTACAAAGCCATCTGAAAGTGCTCGAGACCCAGCTACCCCTGCTCCTCCAGCTGGGGTCTTCTTTTGCAAGCTTCAGTGCACACACTAGGCGTTCCTCTTAGATCTGCTGCTCCTTTCTTAACTCTGACACTTCTGGTGCAGCAATTTAGCCAGTTTCCTAACTCAGAATTCTAAACGTCAAGGCAGGTTCCTTCTCTCACCCCCATCTAGGCAGACAAGTCCAGAATTTTACCTTTCTAATGTCTCTCCTAAGTATGCTCACTCCTTTTTCCTATTATGCCTGCCTCGGTGTGGACTCTTTACGTCTCTTCTCAGTGAGAATAAAGACAAAGTCAGGAGGCATGTACAGGAGAACCGAGTGACAGAACACACTTGGAAGAAGAAGGTGTTCTGAGAGGTTTGCTTTGACCTTGGACCCTTGAAGATATGCCAAGTACATGTGTGATCAGTGAGGGCAAAGTTCAAAGATGCGTCTGGACGATATAGCTCCTCTTGTCCTACGCTTACTAACTCTTCTGGCCTATAATATACACACATAGGTGTGGCATATTATACACAGACATGCATGTATACACATAAATAAATTTTAAAATCCTTAAAAAGGAGGAACTGAAGAAATATATTTGATTTCTGTAGCTTTAGTAACAGTAATAAGCTGAGCGTGGTGGTGCATGACTTTAGTTCCTGAACTTAGAGAGGCAGAGGCAGGTGGATTGCTGTGAGTTCAAGGCCAGCCTGGTCTACAAAGCTAGTTCAGGATATGCAAGGCTACACAGAGAAACCCTGTCTTGAAAAACCAATAATAATAATAATAACAACAGTAATAGACATTCTCTAGCATCGTGCTGACATACAGTGAGCACTGTATCGATATCTCTGAAGTAGATTAAGATAATTATTTTGTTATCTCAATTCTTATCCAATGTATCACTCAACTAAAACTTATAAGACTGCAAAGCTTCTGTAAGGCAAAAGACACTATCATTCAGATAAACTGTTCACCTAAAGAATGGGGAAAGATTTTTACCAACTGCAAAATATGTAAAGAACTCAAGAAACTTAATATCAAGAAATTAAATAACCTAATTATAAAATTAGGTTCAGATCTAAACAGAGAATTCGCAATAGAGGAAGTGAGTTTCAAATGGCTGAGATACGCTTAAATGTCCAACATCCTTAGCCATCACTGGAATGCAAATCAAAACTATTTTGACATTTCATCTTACACCAAACATAATGGCCAAGATAAAGAAAATAAAAGATAGCTCATGCTGGCGAAGATGTGGAGTAAGGGGAACACTCCTCCATTGATGGTGGGAGTGCAAACTTGTTCAGCCACTATGGAAATCAATGTGGTGGTTCCTCAGAAAACTAGGAATCTGTCTACTTCAAGATCTAGCTATAGAAAGACACACATGGTATATACTCACTTATATAGACCTATAAGATAGGATAAATATACTGAAATCTATACACCTAAAGAAGATAAACAAGAAAGAGAACTCGGGGTAAGATGATCAATCCTCTCTTAGAAAGACAAATGGGATGGACATTGGATGTAGAAGAAAACAAGTAACAGGACAGGAGCCTACCACTGAGGGCCTCTGAAAGACTCTACCTAGCAGTGTATCAAAGCAGATATTAAGACGCATAACCAAACCTTGGGCAGAGTGCAGGGAATCATATGAAAGAAGAGGGAGTTAGTAAGACCTGGAGAGGACAGGAGCTCCACAGGACCAAATACATCAGGGCACAGGGGTCTTTCATGAGACTGTTTCTCCAACCAAAGACCATGAATGGATATAACCTAGAACCCCTGCTCGGATATAGTTCATGGTAGCTCAGTATCCAAGTGGGTTTTCTAGTAAGGGGAACAGGGACTATTTCTGACATGAACTCAATGGCTGGCTCTTCAACCTTCCCCGCCCCCCGAGGGAGGAACAGCCATGCTAGGCCCCAGAAGAGGACATTGCAGCCAGTCCTGAAGAGACTTGATAAGCTAGGGTCAGATGGAAGGTGAGGAGGTCCTCCCCTATCAGTGGACTTGAAAGGGGCAGGGAGGAGATGAGGGAGGGAGAGTGGAATTGGGAGGGAAGGAGGGAGGGGGCTACGGCTGGGATACAAAGTAAATAACCTGTGATTAATATAAAAAATAAAAATAAATAAGTAAAATTAAGAAAAAAAGATCCAGCTATATCACTCTTGGGCACACATTCAAAGGACACTTCATCCTACCACAGGGACACTTGCTCAGCCATGTTACTGCTGCTCTATTCATAACAGACAGAAACTGGAAACAACCTAGATGTCACTCAACAAGAGCATGGATAAAGAAAATGTGGTACATTTACACAACGCAGTATTTACTAGGCTCTTTAGAAAAAAAAATGAGATCATGAAATTTTGCAGGCAAACTGATAAATTAGAAAAAGATCATCCTGAGTGAGCTAAACCACATCTAGAAAGACAAATATGGTATGCATTCATTTATATCTGGATATTAACTGTTAAATAAGTGATAACCAAGCCATGATCCACAGACCTGGAGAAGTTATGCATATAGGAAGGGACTGGGTGGCCCTGGAAGGGGGAAATAGAATAGATTTTATGGGTGAAATGCAGCTGAGGGTCAAGGGGTGATTAGAATGGCAGGATCCGGTGGGAAGGGAAGGTGGAGAGAAGATAGGATTGAGGGAGAGAATGAGGTAAGACACAGCTTGAACAGGTCATTTGAGTGCCAACCTAGAGAGTTGGAAATGTCCTTTAATACATGAAGGTGATCCTAGTGAAGTCTCCACATAATGAGGGAGAGGGAGATGTCCATCTCTTGTCACAAAACCAAGCTTCAATTTCCAGGACTGGGTGTCATCCAGTTGAGTTGTTGGGTAAAAAGGTCCCATGGAAGTGCCCAAACAGTCTAGGCTGTTGCCAAGTCAGTAGGTTGCTCTCCGCAAACTGACAGCAAGGCTCCATTGCTGAAGGCAATACCCTCACAACTCACTGAACGTGGAGAGGTTGAGCTGCTATCTATATAGAACCTTCTCCCCCATTTCTAGCATCTTTGACATAGAAAGGTCCTCTGCAGGCCATCAAAAGAGAAACCCAAACACCAACCCACTCACAAAACCTTTGATCTACCTGCTCTACCTCAGAATATGATAGGGCAACTGTGGCGCAAACCTTGTGTGAATAACCAACCGATGTCCAATTTGACTTAAGGCCCACTCCATGAGATGGATCCCATACCTGACATTGCTCAGGTGACCAAGAACTAGAGTCTAGAATTCCCAGAGACCTAAGATAAAACCAAATACTGTTTTGGTCTAAAATAAGTAACAAGAAAATGACTCCTAATGCTATTTTGCTATACTCACAGATCGGTGCCTTATTCAGCCATTATCAGAGAGGCTTTCTCCTGTAGCAGATGGAAACAAAAGACACACAGAGCCAGAAATTATGTAGAGTGAGGCAGGCCTTGGAACACATAGCTCTAAATAAGATGTTTCCATCAAATCCCTCCCCTTAGAGCTCCGGGAACGCTGCAGAAGAGGAGGCAGAAGGACTGGGGTAGACAGAGAGGATGGAGGACACTGAGAACAATGCTGTCTAAATCGACTAAGTAAAGCTCATATGAACTCACAGAGACTCAAGCAGCAGCCACAGGATCTGCATGGGTCTGCACCAGGTCCGCTGCATATATGCTATAGCTTTCAGTTTAATATCTTTCCGGGACTCCTGAATGTGTAAATGAGTGGGTAGCTGATTCTTGTGCCTTCTCTTGGGGCTCTTTTATTTTTCTGGTGGCTTGGCTTGTCCAACTTTGAGATGATGGTTTTTGTTTTGCCTTATTATATTTTATTTTATTTTAAAAAGAAGGGCAACAGTAAAGCAAGGTTTAGAAGAAGCTGGAGGAAAGACAGCTTACACATTCAGTGACAACACTGTAGCAGCAGATTTCTTGTCGGAAAGAGCCTAGTCCTGAAGCAACTGTGGAAACCATTTTTTTTCCCACTGTGATAAGTATCGAGTTTAAAGAGAGAGATATTTTTAAAAGTTGTTATAAATACTTTATATATTATATGTTTTGTAAGAAGTTAAGTGATGGATAGCTTAATGCAAAAACATGCTCTAGTGAGGGTCATTTTATTGACAAACGAAAACCTTTTATCTACTTACCCACAATGAAGATCACTAACGCACACTCCCGTTACAGATTCTGTCTGCTAGCCTGACTCACACATGTCCTTAGTATTTGGCTTCAGTAAATGCATTCTCCCTGTGCCTCCCAAACAGGCTAGTACTTCCTGTTCTCTAGCACTTGGCTCAGCTGTGTCAAAAACTTAATTGTTGGCATAGGAATTATTTGAAGGAAATGAGGAGGAAGGAGCTGACTGGTGTCTGATAACAGAAAACGAGTCAAGAAACTAGGCAAGATGGCAAAATCAAACAATGCTCTTATTTGTGCTCATGGTATTAGGACGAAGTGATTTGTAGCTTCTGGATTTTGGCAGAGTATAACACCTGAGGCAAACTGACACCCGATGGCAGCAGTCACACTTATAATTAGTGTCACCGCACGCAGACAGGAGCAGAATTAACCACTCATGTATTTCAGCCCCTAACACGGAGCCCATCATGGTGGAGAACTCAGCTAAGCCTGTTTATAAACCTCCGTTACACCACAGCAGCCCCACTCTTAGGCACATACCCAAGGGAAACAAATTCCTAAGTAGAATCCTGTGGAGGCAAAAAGTGAGATGCTACGCATCAGTGGAACCAAAGAATCACACTGTGTTTGGACAAAGCGTCATTAATGAACAGATGCAATGAGGAATAGAGGAAGTATGAATGAAAACACGCCGCGTGAGTCCATGGACACAATGTTTAACAAGCTCTGACTTAAACAACTGAAGGGAAACTGGATACAAAAACTTCAAAATCCTCACAAATGTTAGAAAAATATAAAAGAACTGGAAAATAAGACTATCTATAAAAATATCCAGAGATTTTTTTTTAAATTGTTAAAATTGTTATGTTGAAGATAAATATGTAAAAGCTGTCCCAATTTTATTTTATATGAAACAACTCTTTTGTGTTTCATCTTTGGATTGAAAGAAGATCCCCTGAGTACTTTAGTGCTGGCATCATATAGCTATTGTCTTACGGTTTTTGTTGTCTTAGTCAGGGTTTCTAGTGCTACGATGAACACTATGACCAAAAGCAAGTTGGGGAGGAAAGGGTTTATTTGGCTGCTACTTCCACATCATTGTCCATCACTGAAGGAAGCCAGGACAAAAACTCAAACAGAGCCAGAACCTGAAGGCAGGAGCTGATGCAAGGGCTGTGGAGGAGCACCACTTACTGGCATGATCTTTGTGGGTTGCTCAGACTGCTTTCTTATAGAACCCAGGACCACCATTCCAGGGTTAGCACAACTCATAATGGGCTGGGCCCTCCCCCATCAGTCACTAATGAAGAAAATGCCTTACAATTGGACCTTACAGAGGACTTTTCTCAACTGAGGGTCTCTCCTTTCAGAGAATTCCAGCTTGTGTCAAGCTAACATAGTACTGTTCTGTACTGTGTAAATTCAAGTTGTGATGTGATAGCCTCTAGCCCGATCTCGAGCTCTCTCAGTGACTATAAGCCAGGTGAAATGCTGTGTAAGATACACCTGACCTGGAGTCAAGGTGGGCTAGGGGTGTCAGGCAGGTGTGTAGCTACAAGAGATGAAATAATCATGAAAAAGTCAAGAAACGGAAGAAATGCTTCACTTAAATATCCCAGAGGGTTGGAGGTACCAATGGAATGTGTCCAAAAGTCTCAATGTAGGTAGGACATCGAACAATGTGTAGGAGGAAGAAAGAGAAGACCCATTTGTGCTTTATTAAGGCCCACGTACATTTACACAATGGAATACTACTCAGCAATTAAAAACAAGGAAATCATGAAATTTGCAGGCAAATGGTGGGATCTAGAAAAGATCATCCTCAGTGAGGTATCCCAGAAACAGAAAGACACACATGATATATACTCACTTATAAGTGGATAGTAGACAAATATAGGATAAACATACTAAAATCTGTACACCTAAGGAAGCTAAACAAGAAGGAGGACCCTGGGTAAGATGATCAATTCTCACTCAGAAAGAAAAACAGGATGGACATTGGAAGAGGGAGATAAATGGGAACAGGACAGGAGCCTTCCACAGAGGGCCTCTGAAAGACTCTACCCAGCAGTGTATCAAAGCAGATGCTGAGACTCATAACCAAACTTTGGGCAGAGTGCAGGGAATCTTATGAAAGAAGGGGGAGATAGTAAGACCTAGAGGGGACAGGAGCTCCACAGGAGAGCAACAGAACCAAAAAATCTGTGCCTAGAGGTCTTTCCTGAAACTGATACTCCAGTCAAGGACCATTCATGGATATAACTTAGAACCCCTGCTCAGATGTAGCCCATGGCAGCTCAGTATCCAAGTGGGTACCCTAGTAAGGGGAACAGGGACTGTCTCTGACATGAACTCAGTGGCGGGCTCTTTGACCCCCCCCCCCACACACACCGTGGGGAGAGCTGTCTTTCCTGGCCACAGAGAAGGACAATGCAGCCAGTCCTGACGAGACCTGATTAGCTAGGGTCAGATGGAAGGGGAGGAAGACTTCCCCTATCAGTGGACTCGGAGAGGGGCATGGGAGGAAATGAGGGAGGATGGGATTGGGAGGGAATGAGAGAGGGGGTTACATCTGGGATACAAAGTGAATAAACTGTAATTAATATAAAAATGAAAATTTAATTTAAAAAGTTATAGAAAAATTTAGATGCTACAGAGAGAGAGAAAGACAGAGAGTACTGTCACTGATTATTTTTGACATTGATTCTGTTGCCTGGCTTTGAATATCATCAGGCCAAGAATCTGTGGCCAGGCAGATCACAGGTCCTTAGAAGACAACCTACTAAATCTGCTAAATGGGCATAGCATTAAGCCAGTTCCTATTGGTCTATATTTATACCCCATAGTTCATCAGAGAAGCTTTTGTTTAGCTTCCTGAGGTCCCATTCATTAACTGTCAAAATTAATGCCTATTCTATTGATGTCCTACTCAGAAAGTCCTTTTTTGTACCAATGAGTTCAAACCTATTTCCTATTTTCTCTCTCATATTCAAGTGTGTGGTCTTACACTGAGGGGCAGTGCTGGAGAGCTTGCCCCAGTGGTGCAGGTGCAGGAGAGCTGGCAGGCTGACCAACGCAGCTGCCACCCAGGTCCAGACCCATGGCTTTGTGGTGACCCATCCCAACACCTACCCATCTATGAACTGCTGGAGCACATGACTGGGCCGATCCTGAAGAAGTAAAGCTATAGGATCTCCGTGACACAGGGCAACAACAGGATATGAGGAGAGGAGTCCTGGAAAGGATCCCATATTGATGGTGTAGCAGAGGCTGGAGGCCCTGAACCAGACCAATGACTTATTGCAATGAACAATTGCACAAGTAAAGACATACTGTGGGAACAGCATGACACATTACAACTTCCATGACAAGATGGGTTTTGTTTGTTTATTTTTTGTTGTTGTTTTCTGTTTTCTTTGAGGGGCAGTTGCAAGAGTGGAGGGGAAATACAAAGGGATGGGGAGGTGAGTAGGACCGGGGTGCATGATGTAATAGTCACAAAGAATCAATAAAAAGTTAAAGATAGATAGATAGACAGACAGACAGATAGATAAATAGATAGATAAAGGAGCCTACGCTCTGCATCAGTCAAGAAGGAAAAGCAGGGTCCATTTCATTTTTAATACTTTCATCCTGTTCATATGGTTAAGGCTGATATACAGGAGACATGTAACACAGGATTTCAACAATGATGTGGACTTTGAACTTTTAAGTGGGTGAAGATTAGGTTTCCACTCTAGTAATAACATACAACAAACATACCTCATTCAGACAGATGAAAGCTGGCGTTTCAGCTAAATCCACAAGCCGCTCCTCCCGAATGTTAATTGTGGGCACTATGACAGAAGAGATGTCTTCCTCCTCTGTTTCTACTTTCTTTTCATCATCATCTTCTGTGTTTTCTTCTTCTGTGTCTGTGTAATCGTCTTCCATTTTTCACAATTCTAAAATAAAATCATTCCATATGCAACTATTCAAACATGTCTTTACTTACAAAGTAACAGAAGTAGTACAACGTAAGCAAAATTCAACTAAAATAAGTCTCTGTCTGTCTGTCTGTCTGTCTGTCTCTTTCTGGAACAAAATCCAGGCCTTGCCCATGTTATATGTCTTTAGGCCCAAATGTTCTCTATGATAAGTCTAATGAAAAAGTTTACTGAAAAAAAAATTGAATGAAAAGTCTAATGAAAATGATAAGTTCCCAGGGGACAGACTAAGTTTCTGAGTAAGGTAGGCACTGAAGTGGTAGTTATTGAATGAATAAATACAGCCTTTTCAATTAAAATGTACCGTACAGTTAGGAGCTGGGGAAATGGCTAAATCGCTCACTTCGAGCAGAGGGAAAGTGTGCCAGGGCAGGGTGGGTGTGGCTGCATGTTTGTAATTCCATCCCAGCAAGGCAGAGACAGGAAATCCCCAAGCACGCCTGCTCTGGGAAAGGAGCCAAACAGGGAGCTTGGGTTTGATTAAGAGACCTTGCCCCAAAGAATAAGGTGAGAGATCAATCAAAGAAGACTCTGGACGTCAGCCTGAGCTCCCACAGGTGCAATTCCACAGGTATGTGAGCCCACATACATGCAAACCACGTGTACACATATGTCCGAAAATTATTAGCAGTGACTTTGGAAAATACAAACCGTCTCCAGGGTGAGATCTATGCATGGGAGAGTGAGGGGAGACAGAAACGGGCTCTTGAGAAGCCAAGAGGAGGAGCAGGCAGCAGCCTTCTCAGCAGGGTTGAGGCGTGTCCAGTGGCCAGCTGCAGACCCTTTCCCACATTTAATTGCAAGGAAAGGAAAGGCTGACAATAAGAACATGGTCACATATGACCGCAGAAAAATGTGGGCAGGACCCCTCTAGCTAGCTCCTAGCTTAAGCTCTGCTTTGATTTCTGGTTATTTCTAGAGCATGTACCTTGTCCACACTTCCATAGCCACACTTAAAACACTGTATTATAATTTATTGTTTTCCCATTGTCTCCTGAATTGTACTCCTTAAAAAGGAAACTTTGTTTGCCTACCTATCTTCAACATGGGCAAGCCACACAGAGAGCAGAATGTGTACAAAGAATGTTTACCAACAGAGAAAAGAATTTCAGCTTCCCTTCTCATTTTATGACTGCAAATAATTTGCTTGGATTTTTCAGATGTAAAATGCTAATACTAAACCAATGAAGTAACAATCATTTATTCAACATATTAGATCATTAATTTGTCCAAGCTCCAAAGTAGCAACACTGCAGTTTCTCTCTGATTTCTGTCACCACCTTGGAAAAGCCTCCCCCCACCCCCCCCCATCACACCAGGAGGCTTTCCTGCATAGCTGCCTAATCCAGTACAGAAAAGAGAAAGAGATTTGTGTGTGTGTGTGTGTGTGTGTGTGTGTGTGTAGGGGGCTTGTTTAAAAAGCAAGAAAATTTTACTATAAAAATGCCAAAATATGAAATTTATCCTTTAAACTGTTATTGCTCATGAAATATAATAAATTTAATTGTGACACATGAAAACAAAATAAATAGAAACAATATAAATCATAAAAAATTTTAAAATAATTTTATAGAATAAAATAAATAATAGTGCAGTGACATCTTGCCTGGTCATAAGATTTTTCTGACTCATTTTTTTTTTCTGAAAAAATAATTTATTAGGTTATCAAATTTTATACTTTCGCAATTTCACTTTTAATTGACATAATTGAAAATGATGTCAGCTGCTCTTGGGAAATATAAAATTGCAAATAATTTTTGGCAACGTTTAATTGTGAGAAAAGTATATCAGAGTAAATTTCTAAAAAAAAAAAAATCATTTCAAAATATAACATCTAGAGCCAATGAGCCTCTTTTGTAGAACACTGTCCTTTAAGCAGAATGCGTTCTTTAAAAAATTTTTAAAAAATTCTATGTGCATGGTGTTTTGCATGCATGTTGATGTCTGTGCATCCAGTGCCTTCAGAGGCCAGAGGAGAGTGTCAGATTCTCTAGAACTAGAGTTACAGGTAGTTGTTAGCCACCATATGGGTGCTAGGAATTGAACCAGGGTCCTATGGAAGAATAGTCAGTGCTCTTTTGAGCCATCTCTCTAGCTCTAATATTACACTCTTAATATTAGAGCAGCTGTGATTGATTACCCACAAGAGCCCTACAAGAAGATCCTGCTGGCATTCCCTTAATGGGGAGGTAGGAGGGAGGGGCTCTTTAGGATCTATTTGAGGTCCTGCTACCCATCCCCCCCCCCCACACCACCTTTCCAGCTGCTTCTAATTATGCCCCAGCTGAGGTGGTCTCCTTAGGCACTGGAGGGGTTGGGGATGCTCTGTCTGTGTGGCTGTGGGTCTGTTTTCACCCCTGCTACGATGGGACCTTTTGGAAAGGGAACTGTTTTGGAGTCAGCCATGCTGCTGTCATCAGCTCAATAAACTCACTGGTTCACCAAGCTAGACTTGATGCAATCATGACTTTTTGTCTGTTGTTGGTGCTCTAGCTGGGGGAAGCAGTATTGACTGAGGTCTCCCCTGGAACAGTTAATGCAACAGTCTCATTAAACGTTTTTTTTTTTTTTTTTTTTCCTAAAGAGACTCATCTCTATACAAGTCAGTTTCATGCATAGATTTAATTTCAAAGTACAAACTCGTTTAGTATTTATTTTAATGTTTCCTTGGGACATTTGTGCAGCTTGTGGACACTGCCAGCCTCAGAACAAGGCTTTTAAGCTTTGCGTCGACACAAAAATACTTGCTTATGCAGCCAGTTCCTACATGTTAATTGTCTTAGAGGTACCACAGCTGTGATGAAACACCATGACCAAAGCGACTTAGGGAGAAAAGCATTTATTTGGTTTACACTTCCACAGCACTGTTCACTGTCAGCCTGCTTTCTTATAGAACCCAGAACCACAGCCCAGGGATGGCCCCACCCACAGTGGGCTGGGTCCTCCCTTTTCCCATCAATCACTAATAAAAATGCCTTAGAAGCTTGCCTACAAACCAGTCATTTTCTTAACTGAGGTTCCTTCCTCTCAGATAACTTTAGCTTGTGTCTTAATTGACATGAAACTGCCCAGACATCCATTTACAAGGAAAAACACAATGCAAAATGTTCTTCCTTGTTAATTTTTACGTGGGCAGAAACTTCATATGAAAAATATTCTTTTCTGTCAAATGCAATAATATTTATATTTAATTGGTTCAAGACCAAGTAAGAGTGTAGTAATTTTCAAAACTGGAGCTATTGAAACCCTGAGGAATTCTAACTCTAATACTGTTTCTTGCAACCTTTGTGTTTGCTTCAATTTTGTAATAATTTACTAAAATGTTTTCAAACTAAAAAGTTGTCTGCACGCATGTCAGCGGTTCTGCCCTTACTGACACCAATATGTCCTGGCCTAACTGCCTTAGGACTGCGAAGTGCCCCAAACCACACTCACGCAGGCAGCTGAGACCAAGCCACCAGGTCAACGGCTCAGCAGCCACACTGCCTGCCATGGGCGCAGGCTCCTTTCTGTCCTTGTGCCCACTGCTGCATGGCCTCCTTCTCTCATTCAAGGGCATGCCTGATTGTCCCAACAAACGACAAGCTAAAAAATTTAATTATTAGCCATTTCAAGATGGTGACACGTGGCTTTAAGCCAGGTATCTTCCGTTATACAACATCCACGACTACCCGGATCACATGACTATGAAGCCAGGTGTACATATCAGCCACTGATTTGTTCTAAGTAAAGACCAGAACAGTTTTTAGGAGGACTTCTATCAGGTGCCATTGGTCCTGTTTGGATGGCCTCTGCCCTTCTGTATAGAGTGTGGAGAAGGTACCTCACTTGAATGAAGGAATGAAGGTCTCGTCATCTGTTCTTTTGATCTCAAAATTACATGAATCTGCTCTTGGTCAGTCAAAGAAACAGTTTACTCAATACTCCTTTTGGAAAAGATACTTCCACTGTCTTCCCTTTAAGTTCTGGCCTTTGCTGTAATCTGTGCCATCTCATGTGGTCTGTTTTATGGTAGCTGCTGTTCCCTGATGACACTGTGCCTTGTCCTTTCACATGGAGCACATGCTGTTATGTGAACCAGAGATATTGGTAGGTTCTGCTTCTTAAATTTATTGGTCAAGTGGCCACAGACACATCATTATCCATGGAATTTTTTCTTCTCTCAGATGGAATACCAGTGGCTACATCATATATTTCAGTAAGCCATAGCTTGTAGCTTCTGCCCTGACCTTTCTACTTCTCTCCTGTCATAAATTATACATGTGTTCATTTCCTTTCTCTGGCTACTAAAAATTTCTTCATAGTTGATGACATATGCTTTCATCAGGAACACCAGACATCAAAATATCTGCTCTTATTTGCTCATTTATTTGGTTTTGTTATTGTTTTATTTGAGTTTGGTTTTTTTGGTTTTGTGAGACAGGGTCCCTCTGTGTAGCCTTGGACTCGCTTTGTAGACCAGGCTGACCCAAACTTGCAGAGATCCAACTGCCTCTGCCTCCGGAGTGTTGGGATTAAAGGTGTGTGCCACCACACCTGGCCCCAGATTATCCATTTTTATGTGACATCAGCAGCTCCTGATATCATTTAGACTCCCCCCTCTTTTAAGCACACATTATACAGTTCATTGTTTACAGCGTCATGAATCATGCCTTTACCTATGCCTAGCTGCACCACGGGGTATTTGACTTGTGGAAAGTTTCCAGGTTTCTGCCATTACAAAGGCACTATAAAGTACAGCACAGCTTCTTATTTTTAAAGCCCCTAAGTATAATGGCACTAACTTTGAAAACTAAGGTTGAGGCAACCTCCCCAAAGCATGGCATCCTTCATGTGGTACAGCTTATGTAGGCAGCAGATTAGTGGCAGGGGCTGGCCAGATCGCCCAGTGGTTAAGAGCACTTTCTGCTCTTGCAGAGGACCTGGTTTTGATTCCCAGCACCCACATGATGGCTAACAACTGCCTGTAATTCCAGTTCCAGGGGATCCTACACTAGGCATGTGTGGTGGTGCATATACACACATATAAAGACTCACATGAACAATTTTTTAATTAAAATATTTTAAAAATGAATGCTATGCTACATTTGGACAAATTCCCCCACTTACTGAGATGGAGATTTTTATTCTCTTAAACACTGTGAATATTTGAAAAAGCAAAGCATTTCACATCATATAGTGGCACTATAACAAAGCTCAAGGAGACATTATCAGGCAGACTTGTGCATACAAATTTCCCACAGGGATGCAAAAAGGTGTTCAACATTTCAAATCATCAGGAAGATGAGAATCAAAAGAGCAGTCAGACAGCAACACACACGTTAGGAGGCCTACAGTAACACCATAGCAAAATCTGAAAGGAGTTGAAAAGGATACAGATTAAATCTTTGTACACTGTTAGCAGTGATCTAGACTGGTAAAATGATTATGCTAAACAGTATGGAGTTTGCCAATTAAAAAAAATGGCCATAAATTCAATGCTGTTGCTTCTTGAGTGAAATCGTGATCTTAAAAATTTACCAGCACCTTCACATTCGTTGCCAGTCCGGTGCCACTTACAAGACCTGACTTATAGAATCAATGGAGTGCCACAGTAGATGATAAAGGAAACAGAATCTGTTTACACAATGGGCATCAATCAACCTTCAAAAGAAAGGGGATTCTGATATTTGCGATTGTTCCAGGGTTTCCTGTTGTGAAGAGACACCCTAACTACGGCCACACTTGTAGAGGAAAACATTAAATTGGTGCTGGCTTACAGTTCAGAGGCTTAGTCCGTTATTGTCATGGTGGGAAGCATGGTTCTGTGCCGGCAGACATGGTGCTGGAGAGTTCTACATCCGGATCAGCAGGCAGCAGGAAGAGAGAGACACTGGGCCTGGCTTGAGCATCTAAAACCTTAAAGCCAATCACATACTTTCTCCAATGAGGCCACACCTATTCCAACAAGGCCACACCTCCTAATAGTGCCACTCCCTATGGGCCTATGGGAGCCATTTTCATTCAAACCACCACAGTGATGTTATAGATAGATCCAGGGTTCATTACTCTTAAGTGAAATAAACTGGATAGCAAGATTGGACTACTGTACTGTAATATACTCATAGAAACAGAGAAGAATGATGGTTCTGGGGGATTGTGGGAAATCTGGAGTAGTGACTAAAGTTATAATGTTGAAATTATTCCAGAAAAATAAATTCTGGACATGTATAACACGGTGCTCACAACTAATAATAATCTCGATCTACTTAAATCTACTTAAAGTTAACCAGGTCAATCTTAGGTAAGTGTTTGTTTGTTTGTTTGTTTGTTTGTTTGTTTGAGACAGTGTCTCTCGTGTATCCTTGGCTGACGTGAAACTCAGAGATCTGCCTGTCTCTGCCTCCCAGGTGCTGGGATTAAAGGCATGTAACACCAAACTAAGTTGGTTAAGTATTCTTAGAACTCAACAACAACAACAACAACATGATAGTAAAAAACGGAAGAAAGTGAGTTTGGAAGTAATAGATATTGCTATGGCTTTGATGGTGATGATAGTCTCACAGGCATATGAAAGTTAAGGGCTAATATCCAGAATATATAAAGAAATGAAGAAGTTAAATGCCAACAAACCAAATAATCCAATTAAAAAAATGGGGTACACAGAGCTAAACAGAATTCTCAACAGAGGAATATTGAAAGGCAGAGAAACACTCAACATCCTTAGTCATTCAGGAAATGCAAATCAAAATGACTCTGAGATTTCACCTCACACCCATCAGAATGGCTAAGATAAAAAACTCAAAGGATGATGCATGCTGGAGAGTTTGCAGAGAAAGGGGAACCTTCCTCCATGCTGGTGGGAATGTAACCATGTACAACCACTTTGGAAATCAATCTGGTGCTTTCTCAGAAAATTAGGAATAGTGCTTCCTCAAGATCCAGCTATATTACTCCTAGGCATATACCCAAAAGATGCCCCACCATTCAATAAGGACATTTGCTAAACTATGGTAATTGCAGCTTTATTTGTAATGATCAGAATCTGGAAACAACCTAGATATCCCTCAATGGAGGAATGGATACAGAAATTGTGGAACATTTACACAATGGAATACTACTCAGCAATTAAAAACAAGGAAATCATGAAATTTGCAGGCAAATGGTGGGATCTAGAAAAGATCATCCTGACTGAGTAACCCATAAGCAGAAAGACATATATGGTATATATTCACTTATAAGTAGATATTAGCCATAAAATATAGGATAAACATACTAAAATCTATAGTCCTAACGAAGCTAAACAACAAGGAGGATACTAGGGAAGAGGCTGAAACCTTATTCAGAAGGGCAAGTAGGATAGACATCAGAAGTAGGAGAAGACAGGGAACAGGACAGAAGCTTCCCACAGGGGACCATTAAAAGACTCTACCCACCAGGTTATCAAAGGAGATACTGAGACTCATAGCCAAACTCTGGGCAGAATGCAGGAGCCCTTATGGAAGAAGAGGGAGATAGAAAGACCTGGAGGGGACAGGAACTGCACAAGGAGACCAACAGAGTAAAAAAAAAAAAAAAAAAAAAAAAAAAACTGGGCCCAGGGGACCCTGCAGAGACTGATACTCCAACCAAGGACCATGCTTGGAGAGGACCTAGAACCCCTGCTCAGACGAAGCCCATAGGCTGCTCAGTGTCCAAGTGGGTTCCCTAGTAAGAGGAGCAGTTCTGTTTCTGACATGAACTTAGTGGCTGGCTCTCTGATCACCTCCCCCTGTGGATGCGGCCTTGCCAGGCCACAGAGAAGGATGATGCAGCCAGCCTTGATGAGACCTGATAGGCTAGGGTCAGATAGAAGGGGAGGAGGACCTTCCCTATCTGGGGACTAGGGAAAGGGCAGAGGGGTAGAAGAGGGAGGGTGGTTGGGACTGGGAGGAGATGAGGGAGGGGCCTACATCAAGGCTACAAAGTGAATAAATTGTAATAAATAAATAATAAAAAGAAAAAATAGAAAGTTAAATGTTATCTTTCATAAGTTATCATGGTGTTTTATCATGACAACAGAAAAGTATCTGTGACAAGCGCTCTTCTAAAAAGGTAGATAAGATTGCACAAGCCCTGAATCTTGACTCTCATCTACAGACACTGGAGAGCTGCTCCACTCACAGCTACCGGGTGCTCTGGAGGGATGGCTTGGAGAGTATGTGAGTTTGATAACACAGAGGCACCACAGTGTCATGGGCAGAAACCAGACGCCATGGTGAGCAAAATGAGGTAGGGCAACAGCTTGATTTCAGGTGGCTCATAAGTGGCCGGAAAGGCTAATTAGCCAAAGAATCACAAGCATACGTTTTTTCAATCACTGTCCCAGAAAAAGGCCCCACAAAGGCTTAAACTGCAGCAGCAGGGTGGCAAGTGCTACACACTCCCAGGAGCACCATTGGCCCAGCAAGCTCTCCAGGACAGATGTCCCCTCTGGAGAGCTGGAGGGTTAGAGCCTCAGCCGTGGTGCGCTCGCTGTTAACAGAGTCTGAAGAGGAACAATGTAGTCTTGCCATAGCCTACATGAGCACCACACAAGCTTATGATTCACAGAGAAGCGAAGGCTGCTGAGGAAGAAATGAAGTAAAGTGGAAACGCCTCAGTCCTATCTCAGAAGAACATCTCTGTTTTTCTCACTTCATGTTAGGGGCAGTTAAGATCAAACCCAAAACAGGAAGCTTCACAAAGAAGAAGAAGAAGAAGAAGAAGAAGAAGAAGAAGAAGAAAAAAAAAAAAAGTGAAGCAATGAATACCAGGGTCTACCCCATTTTGTAAGACATACCACCACTTCCCCTTCTTAAACTTGACATAGGCGCTCAGCATTTTGTTTCGATTCTGATCTCTTAAAGAAAATTTTCTCAACTTTCAAGGAGCATGTGTAAAATTTAAATAATCCTCATTCCAGAGACGGGAGCAAGGCTGCATAAGATGGCAATGCTCCGAGAAAGATATGGTAAGGAGCCGTATCTCCCAATGTTAACAGCTACAGGACACACAAGTTTGTCACTTTAAAAATAGCATGTTATGACATGAAAGTCACACATGTCATATTTCCCTCCTGGGCCCACACACTCGCTGATCATTCTGTGTTATGTAACTTGGTTCTTCTGATTGGCAGAGAAGCATGACCATGTGTTTCTTTCCCCCAGAAGTCCAGTGCTACAGGCTAGCAGGTGTCTGTTTCCACAGTAACTCGGAGCCAAACATCTTGGAGGAAGAAGGAACTCTGAGAAACTTCCATTTATTTAGTTTTGTTTCGGTTTCTATATTAAAAAAAAAAAAAAAGTTGGGGAAATTTTCTTCTATGATTTTGTTGAAAATATTTTCTGGGCCTTGGAGACAGGAATCTTCTTTTTCCTCTATTCCTATTATTTGTCTTTTCATGTTATCTTGGATTTCTTGGATGGTCTGTGTCAGGAATTTTTTAGATTTAACATTTTCTTTGATGGATATACCCATTTCTTCCATTGTATCTTCCACACCTGAGATTTTTTTTCCGTCTCTTGTAGTCTGTTGGTTATGCTTATCTTTGTAGCTCCTGTTTTCTTCCCTAAGTTCTTCCTCTCCATGATTCCTCCGTTTGTGTTTTCTTTAATTTTTCCAATTCTATCTTCAGATCTTGAATTGTTTTGTTGATTTCCTTTACCTGTCTGACTGTATTTTCCTGTTTTTCCTCCAGTTACTTCACCTGTTTGTTTGAACATTTCTCTGTTTCTTTTATTTCTTTCAGTGATGTAATTATTTCCTCTCTGAAGGCCACAAGCTGTTTGGCTGCATCTTCCAGTATTTCTTTATGGATGTCCATACTCTGTTTGGCTTTATCTTCCTCCATTTCTTTACAGAGGGTCATAATCTGTTTGACTTTATCTTCCTCTGATTCTTTACACATTTTATTTTATTTGTTTCCTCCATTATCCTCTTCGTAAGCATAGATATAAGGTCATCTTCTTGGATTTTAATTATGATAGGGTGTCCAGGGCTGCTTGCCCCTGGATAACTGGGTTCTGGAGATGCCATATTGCTTTGGCTTTTGTTGGTTGAATTTTTATGCTAGCCTCTACCCATCTGGCTGTCTCAGGTGTTAGCTGTTAGTTTCTGGTACCTCCTGGAATCCTGGGGTGGGGAGAATCCCCCTGGCAGGAAGATGGTTGTTCCCGAAGGAAGCCTGAGCTTTTGGGGTATGGTCACTGAATGTCCAGTGCTTCTCAGGAATCGCCACAGCTCACCTCCGGCATGTGGACCTGTGTGGTAACTATGGTTGTTGGTCGTCAGGGAGACTCTCCTCTCACCGGAAGTCCTGGAGACAGCTGCTCTGCTGCTGGGTTTCTTGTTCTGAGCTTAGTGGGCTGCCCATGCTGCTCTTACACTGTGTTTGCTGGGCACAGCCCTCCAGAAGAAGCAGGGGGCCCTGTGGTTTGGTCAGTTTAGCTAGCAGGGTATTAAAATGGATGCTGAAACTCATAGCTAAACTTTGGGCAGAGTGCAGGGACTCTTATGAAAGAAGGGGGAGACAGAAAGACCTGGAAGGGTCTGGAGCTCCACAAGGAGAACAACAGAACCAAAAAATCTGGGCCCAGGTGTCTTTTCTGAGACTGATACTCCAACCAAGGACCATTCATGGAGATAACCTGGATCCCCTGCACAGATGTAGCCCATGGTAGCTCAGTCTCCAAATGGACTCCTTAATAAGGGGAACAGGGACTGTCTCTAACATGAACTCAGTGGCTGGCTCTTTGATCACTTCCCCCTGAGGTGGGGGACAGCCTTACCAGGCCACAGAGGAAGACTATGAAAGACAGTCCTGATAACACCTGATAGGCTATGGTTAGATGGAAGGGGAGGAGGGCTTCCCCCATCAGTGGGCTGGGGAAGGGGAATGGGTGATATGAGAGGGAGGGAGGGCAGGACTGGGAGGGGATGTGGGTGGGGGCTATACCTGGGATACAAAGTAAATAAATGGTAATAAATAAAAATTACATTAAAAATTAAAACAAAAAAACCAAACCAAAACCAAAACAAAATTAAATCACAGAAGTGTCAAATGGCTGGTAAGAAAACACTGGTAAATAATTGTAGAAAAGTGTCTGTCAATCCTGACGTAACAGCTCTGTGATCTTATGCATATTTCTCTTGAAGAGCACATCAAGTGTTTCACTGAAAGTTCATCTTAAGAAGACGAACCCTGGGCAGCCTGCTTAACTAGGAACACTCAGATCCACTCAATGGACAACAGCAGTATCAGACATTACGAACTTGGCAATCCTAAATGCAGCAGGTAAAGCAACTGCTTTTCCATGCAGAGATCTTTTCTTCTCCGTACAAATAGCCAAAATGCATCATTGCTGTTGAATAACTGAATTAGACTTGAAACATTTTCCTAAAGCTATAAAGGAGATTTAAAGAAGACAGGGTAAAAAGCTTTGTCATCCAAAGTCCTAGAAAAGCAAGCCACGACTTCTTTCTGTTCCCAAAAACAACATAAAAAAAAAGAAAGAAAGAAAAATACCCTGTCAAAAAAAGTGTGGGTGGAAGCCTATTTTGGTGTGCGCGCTTCTGCAAGCACACACACACACAGAAAGAGAGAGAGAGTCAGAAAGACAGAGACAGAGACAAAGGAAGGAAGTGAAGAAGAGAGAGAGTGAAGGAGGATGGTTGTTTCTGAGAGGATCGTCCAACTGTACCTGTGACTGTTAAAATTTCACACACATTACGCAGTTGAATCTTAAACTCTGCGCATGTGATCTAACAATGACCCTGCTGCTTGCCCAGGTTATGAAGGACCCAGGCTGTGTTCCAGAAAAAGCCCCGCTATGTGGGGTGGAAGGATGGATGGAATTGTTAAGAGCTCTTCCCTCACTGCACTTCTCTCTCTCCTCCCTCTTCTCCACATCCAAGGTGTTCCAAGCGCAGATCCAAGACAGGTGCCTTGCTTTCCCTTCAAAGCCTCTTGGATATTTTCTTCTTTCTTGGAGTTCACGACAGAATGGTCGCAGAAACAGACATAATTTTTGTCTCCAACATAGATGCCTGGTTGCCCTTGTTAGCATAAAGGCACTCTTGCCCAGTGGCCATTAACTGTGTATTAAATAACAGCATTTAAACACCCTTTGAAAAGAGATAATTTAGATACAGCTTCTCTTTATTACTTCCCCTAATTCTAGCAGCAACGATAAAGCACACAAATCATCTCCATTTTGTAGAGAAGGAATTTGAAATTCAAAGAGGGTAGAAGATGTACCCAAGATCAGCACGAATAACAGGACTTACTAAAACTATCTCCAAGCTCACAGCCCATATCCATTCATATTGTATCTCATTTAAGACTTTTTCCATGGATCTGGAGAGATGGCTCAGCAGTTAAAAGCTCACTACTATTGCAGAAGACCCAGGTTTGGTCATCAAGCAGCTTCCAACTTCCTGTAACTCCAGTTCCAAGAAATACATCACTTTCTTCTGACCTCTATAGGCACTTGCATGCATTTGTGCCCATAAACTCACATAAGCACACACTCATACATATAATTTTGAGAAAGAAAGGGGAGAATGGGGGGTGGGTGTGGGAGGGGGGACTGGGAGGAGAGGAAGGGGGCTGCAATCAGGATGTAAAGTGAATAAATTAAAAAAAAATAAATCTTTAAAGATTTTCCCTATGGTCTTGGCAAGTCCCTTTCTTCTTGGGCTCTTGCAATAGATGACTGTTCTTTCCTTCCTCCTCCTCCTCCTCCTCCTCCTCCTCCTCCTCCTCCTCCTCCTCCTCCTCCTCCTCCTCCTTCTCCTCCTCCTCCTCCTCCTCTTGCTCTTCCTCCTTACTTTACACAGCCTGGGATTCACCACTTTAGTCTCCCAGGATGAAAACTGTTTAGACATCAATCTAAATTATCTGACCTCGAGCTGTTCCATAAGTTGCAAATGGTTTGATGGTACTGTGACGGCAAAATGGACCGATGCCTGTGAAGTCTCAGCCCAAAGCACAGTAGATACCCCCCCACAAACATTAGTGTCCATCCACCACTGTCTGAGCCTTTCGTCTTTTGTATACAATGCCCCTTTAATTATTCTGACAGCTGGACCAAATGTCCAGCAGTTAGGAGACTTGCTGCTTTTTCAGAGGTCCTGGGTTGGATTCCCAGCACCCATCTAACAGCTCACAACATCTTTAACTCTAGTTTCAGAGGATCTGAGCTCTTCAGGCACCAGACACTCTTATGGTGCGTGTCCATGCACTCAAGCAACACGTTCATACACAAAAATAAAATAAATAAATCTAATTAAAAAATAAGATAACTCTATGGGGACATGAAATACAAGATTAGCAAAGATTAGGAAAGAATTAGCAGATTTGAACAAAGATTTGAGCACATCATCCAGAATAATGTACAAAGAATGAAAACCATGTACAGCATGTAAATATAGCTAAGGTGCATAAATGAAAGAATGAAAAATCCACTTATATGTGAATAAGAGTGGCTCAATCTAGAAAAAAATAAGGAAAGACTATCTGTAAATTGAAGACTTCACATAAAGAAAGCACATTTATTTTTTAGTAAAACAAATAAAACTAAACCACAATACCAATTAACTGTACAATTATCTCAAAAAAAAAAAGATGGAACACTTCCTAATTCACCCTGATACCTAAAAAAAAGAAAGCGTGTCCAAGAAAATGTCAGACTAATAACTCATATAAACATAAAATGAGAAAATCCCTTATAAACCATTGGTTGGATCTGCCAACTTATACAGAGACAATAACAACATGATCAAACAAAGTTCATCTAGGGAATGAAGATATTTAATTATTGTGAGATAGCACAGCAATACATTTCAAAAAGACTGCATATATCTTACATGCAGAAAATCATTTAAAATACAGTATCACTCAGATAAAAAGTAAACGAGGAATTCAACATCAGGGGCTTCTGAAGAATCTGCAGCTAACTTCGAGGTTGCCTGTGACATGCCAAATGCTTCCCCTATGGTGTCACATTAGACGGTGAGCTCATTGTCACCACTCAGTGCAGTCTAACAGGGGTGTTAAGCCAGCACAGTAGCACATGAAAAAAAAAAATCACAAGGGAGCATCAAAGTGCCTGAACTTGTAGTTTCACATGGAGATTTCAAATAGGTCTACCTACCATATCCCTAAAAGCTTCTCAGAAGTGATAGTTATTAGTTTTTTGAGTATAGTAATATCTCAAAAGAATAACAGAAAGCACAGGAGATATTTGTTTTCAAATAATTCGTAACTCAGAAAGTGAGTGCAGTCCCAAGGCTTCCCTTCCTTTAACTGAATTACTTAATCCTCTGTCTGATTACATTTTCTTCTGAAAGCTCTTATGCCCCCTGCTGTCCATGAACGTTGAAGTAGCTTTGAATCAAGCTTAAGACCTAAACATAGGTGGCCTTAGTTCTTTCTCAGTTACAAACCAGAAATTTTTCAGGAATCTCACCAGAAACCCTATTTATAGTAAAGGATACGCCTTAAGCCCCTTCTGTAATTCTTTGGATGCATGGTTTTATTTTAGAACTGTAATCCAACCTGAGACACCTCTAAGGCCATCCTATAATCTCACTGAAAAAAGAGAGAAAAGGTTTTAAACACGTTTCTTGGAAATCCTTTGAGGTGTAACTTGACGGTCGTCAAAAGCGGATCTGTAGGGCCAGTCTAAGACATTTGGGGCATATTCTCCTTTCAGAAGTCTACGCCTGTCCCTGAGCGATCAGCCAGCTCTATCAAACCCCGTGCTGCTTGAATCTGTGTTTAGAATCTTGTTTTAATCAACCCCCTTTCACCCTACCTCATCCCACCACTTTTTGAAGCAGAGTCAAGGATAGGCTTTAACTCAGTGGCAGTCCCTAAGGGTTAACGGGACTTCTCAGGATGCTTGACAGCAAGTCTGGGCTGCTGCATTGCCAATGCCACTATGATAGTCTTCACTAAAAGAATAATATGGAGACTGGTGAGACCTTTATCCCAGTCTACCTGTCCCTCTATTACTTCAGGTTCCAAGAATTGGGGTCATCATGTTTGGCTAAGGGCTTCAATCTTTAAAGGTACTATTTTATTTTATTTTGAGACAGAGTTCTCACTGTGCAGCCTGGGTGGACCTCGGATTTGGGACCCTCTGCTTCAGCTTCCCAAATGCTGGATGAGTTCTATTGAACATCACCACATAGGACTTACATTCAATCAAATCTACCAATCTGTACATAAGGAATTTAGGGAGTGATTTGCAGATGGTAGAGAAAGGAGACAAGTAAAGCTGAAATAGTGCCCACGCCCCCACAATTTCCATTATTTTTACTTCCTACTTAAAAACAGAAAGGAAAGAAGCCTTATAGAGTTATTTAGTACCATCTATATTTATATCAAGACTGAAGAAACAACCCCTTACAAAGTGTTATGAGAGTGAGAGAGAGAGAGATTTTATCATTATGACCAAGGATCATTTGCAAGAGAAGAGATTTAGACTTTTTTTCTAAACAGGTTCAAATGTCTCAAAATCTCTTGGCAACTTAGAAACAATGTCATTCATAAAATAGTATTTTAATTGTTTGTGGACTGTACATGGCTTTGCTGTTTGTTGTTCAAAGCAAGGGAAGGAAGATACTGTCATTTTACAAGCAAATAGTGAAATCCAAAGGCACCCAACGACTGGCCTAAGGTTGCTTACAGTTGGGAAACAGCCAGGATTCTAACTTTTTTAATATAGTATTTTCTACCTAATAAAAAAGGAGAAGGAAAGAAGCAACAGAATGGGTCTGTTACTTTGCCCAAGGGATTTTCTGTTTCCAGCGGACCCAGCATTAGTTTGGTGAAGTTTGGTTCCAGCTACCTAAAGAAGGTATTCCTAACTTTGTATCTAATTCCCATCTCTACACATGATGTTTCTTACCCTTTTTGTTCGGTCCTGATCCTTATTTAGACTCTTATTTTTCTCAGTGGGTTTTGGTCTCCGTGGTCTCACTCCAAAACTCCACCCTCTCCTAACGAGCCGCGTCCTTGGTGTCCAAGGTAACCACACTACTGTTGAGCCTGCACCTTCCACTCTTTCCATTGGTCAGTTGGATTAAGTTTTTTTTTTTCTCTGCGCTTCCTTGCCCAATGGAATTGAGGCAACAAGGACGCTCCTCAACCAATCGGCTCTTGTCACCGAATCTATTCATCGCACCGCCTCACGGGATATGTAGTTTCAACGTCAGTATGGCACCTTGATGTTTGGCTTCTTTAGAACTACATATCCCGACGGCCTCCGCAAAAGGGGGCGGAAATACGGGGGAGGAGTCCGGGTCAAGGTTTCAACGGGGCACTTTGAAGTTCTCATTTTTTACCGGGTTTGTTTTGCTGCTGAGAAGTAAGTCGTGCGGAACTGTGCTGGGTCCTGGCTGGCTCTCCCTGAGTGGAGCCGCGCAGGCGTTGATTGTCTCCGTGACTGACCCGAGGCCGAGGGCATGTTCGGCCGCCTCCCGCCTCGCGGGTACCGAGTGCTGCCGGGCTCCCGGTTGGCAGCTCTGGGAGCCCGGACGTGCGGCCACCGCGGGGCCGGGCTGCGGGGACCCGTGCCCGACGACCGCGGGGCCGGCCTGGCGCGCGGGGCCCGGCGGCAGTGGAGCCTGCAGGTGAGCCCGTTCGGGCGGCTGCGGGCACGGCTCCCGTGTCACCTGGCCGTGAGGCCCCTGGATCCCCTCGCGTTTCCCGATGCCGACCGCGTGCAGGTGGCGGTGTGCGGTGTTGCGAGCGGCCTGGACAGCTTGCAGGTCGTGTACGACGCCGCTCGACAGGAGATGGTCATCCTGTCAGACCACATCGACCCCCAGGCGTCCGTGGAGGTGAACGCACCCGTCAAGTTTGGCAAGTGAAGTGAAAACGCGTTTTGGACTGGGTTTCTTTCCGCCCTACTTTGCCGGCTAATTGGCCCTTTCCGGACCTCTCCTTTCTAAAGCAACGCTCCTGGGTTCCTGAATGGAATTTAAGCGTTAGGTTCCTAGTTAAGGAGAAAAATTAAAACCGAGTGGAAAGATGAGTTGGAATAATCTAAATCCGACTACATCGTGGAGCTCCCGTGTTCTTTTTTGTCACAGCTATGAGTAAAATGGTTCATTGTTCAGGGTTGAGGTTTCCTGATAACCCATTTAGTGGTTTGGTAGTCCACATTATTCACGTCTCGGGATTCTGTCCCTAATCAGCTCTGCGTGTCCCTCATCCCTAACCTAGAAAAAAAAAAATACTAGCTTTCCGACAGGCGCCCAGGCTAGTGGGTGTCCATTCCTTTTGGCATAAGTAAATTCACTGGGTGTAGCCAGCTCTGAAGCAAGACACTTAGTTAAGACTGCCTGGAAAAATTAATAATAGTACCTGCAAAACATATTTCTTAAATATTTGGGTGCCATTATTTCCAGATGCAAACCACTGTGCACACATAACTTTTCTAGAAAGGGTACTCTAGGCTCTTTCATTCTTCCTGGAACTGAAGGATGCTGTTGATGACGATCATAATAACATTATATACTTCTTATAAGACTATTTTTGGCTGCTTCTGTCATGAACTCGATTGCCTGCTCTTTGATCACTTGCCCCTGGCAATGCAGTCTTGCCAGGCCGCAGAGAAAGATGATCCAGACAGTCCTGATGAGACTTGATAGGCTAGGGTCAGGTAGTAGGGGAGGAGAACTCCCCCTTTCATTGGACTAGGGGAAGGGGGAGGGAGGGTGCTTCAATCGGGATATATAATGAATAAATTGTGAAAAAATATTAAAATTAAAAAAGAAATTTTTTACTTTTGTTTTATTACAGAAAGATCATTTTTATTAACCTTACAGTTGCTCTGTAGAGTAGATGCTCTTGTCAGCATTCTGATGAGGGAATTGAGATGAAGGAAGCATGGTAAATAGCGGAAGTGGACAGTGTAATGATAACCTGAAGGTGCTGTGGGGCGTTATCACAGTATAGCATAAGATGGGCAGCAAAGGGGAGCTCAGCCAAACTTCCAGCAGCACCTCTGAGGATGGCTACTACCTCACCTGGCGATCCCAGATCCCATCCATTGCTTCTTTTTGGAGGCAGCAGCCGGTTTCCGGTGTGCTGCCTCCATGCCTCTGTCCCGTAGGCCCCTCGGATCTACATAGTCAATTTTATTGATAGTTGTTTCTCCAACTTGTGAAACAAGCTCAGTGGACATAGCATTTACTGCTGCTGTTTCTGCATAATATTAATTCCTCTTCCTGCTTCCCAGATAGCAGAGCGTGTTTAGAATCCCATTCCTTGCTGTGTAGCTTTCTGGTTGGCCTTATCTCTTGCTATACGACAAGATTCACTTGGGCAGTTTTGTTTGTATCAGAGTTTGACTTTTTATGTATTCTCCTTTTCTCTCAGTGTGTTGTTGCTATTTTAAACCATCGCCATTGCAACTGAGGAAATTCATACTGTGACTGTTAAAATTGTTGGAGGAACATAATTGTGCTGGTTGGTTTTTTTGTCAGCTTGCTACAAGCTAGAGAGCTTCGGTTGAGAAAATGCCTTTGTCACACTGGCCTATAGGCAGGTCTGAGAAAGATATCTTGATAATGATTGATGTGGAAGGACCCAAGCCAGTGTGACTGGCCCTGGGTTGTAAAAAAGCAAGCAGAGAGAATCGTGGAGAGCAAGGCAGTTTTCCTCTCTGATCTCTGCTTCAGTTCCTGCCCTGACTTCCCTTCCTGATGGACTAGAAGCTATGAGATAAACCCTTTATGTCAAAAAATGGCCTTGGTCAGTGTTTCATTACAACAGCAGTAATAGGACAATGGTACTTATTTCTGAACTCTGGCTTACAGGAAATCATTAATATTAATGCAATTGCATATTCTTTGTCACTGTTTTTAATTCTTGTTTTGCTTGTTTGAGACAGGATTTCTCTACAGAGCCCTGGCTGCCCTAGGACTCACTGTAGACCAAGCTGGCTTTGGACTCAGAGATCTACCTGCCTCTGCCTCCTACATGCTAGGATTAAAGGCCTGTACCGTAGTGCCCAGCAATTATTTTGTTTTCATAAGGAGATATCTCAGGTAACACTTTAAATTACGGCTGAGAATACCACCTGTCATTCCCTAGTTTTCAAATTTTCTTTAAACACACTCTTACTTATCCACAATAATTTAGCTTTAGTTCTTCTCATCACTATGTGTTTTTTTTTTTGTTTTTTTGTTTTTTTTTTTACATGATTCTGGTTAATAAAAGTTACTTCAAGTATGTTGTGATATATGTAAATGGTAATATTCCCACATTGGTTTCATGAAAGGCTAGAGTAGAATTTGAAAACCTAGGTCATGATCATGTACACTGATCCATGCTGTTGTAATAAGTTTTTATTTAGGGGATCAGTGTTTCAAATCTTCTGGAATATGAGACAAGGCTAAGTGATTTAACTGACATTTGATGACTTGTTAATTCACTGTTGTATCCTTAGTCATTTGTGTGTATTCTTTCGGCAGGACAGGGGTGTCTAAGATAGTCCACACGAGACAGTGAATACACACCTATAAGAATGGCCATGCCAGCTGCGGTAGTTTCGCTCTTTAGATGATAGAAGCCATGAGATAATTTACAAAACTGCCAGAAAGGCCCCGCAGTTGATCCTGCCGCCTTGGTAAAGCTCTCTCTCCAACTCAGTACTACCGTGAGTCCCTGAGGACCTGGGTATCCAGGAGATCTAAAACTGCTCTGAGGCCTCGGCACTGACATTTTCCTCCTCTCTGCTTTTGCTTCTAGATTTGAATATCGAGTCATCAGGATCTGGCTCTGTAAAAGTGCAGAACATCGAATGTAACAGCTGTAAAATTGGCACCGAGCGGGGGAGCAGCACATTGCAGTCTGTGACGGTAGGAGTGTGTCTCTAACTTTGTTCCAGCTGCAGAAACACCTTACTAGACAGTACAGTATCAAACTGCAAGGCTTGGTTTGTTATTCATATTATTATCATTTAGAGAGCCTTTGAGAAAATTTTGCCTTAAAAGCATAAGTGTTGTAGCAACTTTGAAAGTCTTGCATAACAATAACGACATATTGTTATAATAATAATAGACTTCATTTCAAAGTGTAGTGAAACTCCAAAGTATATTTTTAGGATTTTGAGATACTATAAAACTAAAAAAAGAAAAAAAGAAAAAGAAAACTTAGTTTTTGCAACATTTTCTTCTACTTATTAAAGAACAAAGAACTCTAACTGTACCATATATGTACTGTAACAGTTATATACTATAATTATATTTAAAATATATGGCAATTTCAATATACCAGAAGCTCTTTACTGGAGGACTAGGCAGCCAGTTTTTCAGAGCAACAGATGATTCATCTTATTTTATGATTTACATTTTTATATTCCATTTTCTTAAATTGAAATTAGCCTCAGCCACAGATGTTTTAAAGCATACTCTGTAAGGGAGGTTGCTCTTATTTCTGATTGTGATGGCATTTGCAGGTCGAAACACAGTGCTCTGACACATTTGTTGAACTTGGTCATCTTTGTGTTGTAATTTCAGTGCTTTGAATCATTAATTAGAATGACTGACACATTCTGTTTTTACCTCATTTATTTGTCTATCTTTGTCTGCATGTCTTCTTTTCCTACCTGTCTACAGATGAAGAGGCTTAAAAGAATTTAGTTGTACAAACACCATAAAAGATTAAGAATACCCCAGGTAGCCATTTTATCATATAATTTAGTTTAGGTTCTTATTAAAATATTACATAATAAAATCTTCATCTTAAATAACTAACTGGCTAAGAATACTGTAATTTATTTTCTTCCTTAGTAATATTTATGTGCTCAATGATGCTTTGGTTTTGGTGAATTAATTTCAGTAATTTCAAGAAAGAGTTTAATTCTATTTTTAAAGTATTTTGTATTTGTTTTGTGGAAGACTTGTTAAGAGAAAATAAAGCTTTGAACTAGTAGTCTTTATAAATAAAGAATTAGAAGAATTAGAATTAGAATAATAGTTCTTCTGGTTAGTATATGGCAACTTGACACAAATTAAAGCCCTCTGTGAAGAGGGCGCCTTAATCGAGGAATTGACTATCAGACTGACCTTTAGGCAGGTCTTTGGGGCATTTTCTTGATTAAGGATTGATGTGGGAGGCCCAGCCCACTGTGGGCAGTGCCCCCCCCCAAGGCACATAGTCCTAGGCTACATAAGAAAGCAAGCTGAACAAACCAGTAAGTAGCCCTCCTCCATGCCCTGCTCAAGTTCCTGCTGTAGGTTCTTGCCTCAGCTTACCTCGATGGGCTGTAATCTATAATCCAAGTAAACTCTTTCCTCTCCAATATTTGGTCAGAGTTTTATCATAGCAGCAGAGAAACAAAGTTAAGACAGTCTTGTACTAAGAGAATTATTCTTGTAGTGTTGGCCTGACCTAATTTACATAAATGCAGACAGTTCGGTAAGATATCTGGCTTAGATTTTTAAAACGTGGTAAATATTATCTTGAATTAGTGATCATCTGTTAATGTCTATCTTTCACTTATTTAACATCAGACATAAGGGGTTACACATGTGTAAAATAGTGTTTTAATGACAGTAATTACTGTTAATGAATTGTAAGTTAGTACTGAGAATCTGAGCTAAGCCTTGTTAAGCCTTCGAGCATCCTACATTTATCAAGAATGGAAACTAAAAGACACCAAAAGACCAAGGAACTCACTTTAGGTCAAGAGCTAAAGTAAATGAGCTGGGTTTTGACCTTGAGTTTGTTGTTTCCAAACATAAAGTCTTCCTAGCTCTCTTTATTCACTTAAGACAAATATTAATGCTGCATTTATCCAGCATCCTAAGAAATAAAGTAACTGAATGTCACACATTTGTATTCTTAAAAAATGTGGCATGATACTTTCCCCCATAATTTCTGATTTATTTTCACATTTTAAAATTTTCCATATGTGGGAATTAGGTGAGCTTCAGATTACAACAGTAGCTCATTGTCTATATTATGCCTTAGGCTTCTTTGAAAAAAAAAATCTCATGTTTTTTTTTCTCATAAGAAAATAACACATGAACATGTGTGTGAAGGTTTGCCTACAACTTCATAATTTCAGAGATACCCCAGAAATTCACTTAAGTTCAGCCAAGAGATTTAGGTCTGAAAACAGTTATTTGCAAATAGGTCTTTCTAGAAATTCATTAATAACTTGGTTTTTAGATTCATGTCTGTGATCATGATGAAGTTAATTACACTGGAAGGCAAATCCTTTTGAGAACAGTTTGTTTTGCTGTTTTCAAGACTTTCCTTAAAACTGATTCCTGGATTATTTTATGGACAGGCACAGAAGAAAATGTTTCCTTAATATCATGCAAGCTGACTCTCCCTAACCTCTGTGTTTTTTTGTTTTTCAGGGTCACAATTTACATGTTCAAACAAAAGGAGGCCATGTGATCTGTCTCGGAACAGTTTATGGAAATATAGATATCCATGCATCCAACAAAAGTGTAAGATTGAAACTCTTTCAGTAACTTCAGCTTTGCTTTTGATTCCCCACAAACAGTAGCTTCTACAGAAATTTGTGGTGTAATATTTTCTTTTTAGTGCATTTAGCTATTTAATAAGTTAATATTTGGAAATGAATTTTAGTGTGATAAAATGCTTTTGATAGTTCTTTAGTTTGTTAGAATCAGTAAACACTATTTAATTCTGACTCGCAAAGAGAGGCTTTTATTTTCATGGCTATGACTTAAAATACCTCATTAAGTAATACTACCAGTAAAGGGATTGGATTTTTCTTAGGTTCTGGGTTTACTTGAATACTGTGTTCTCCTAGACCTGCTGCTTTATGGCTAAGTGAAAGGTAAATTCTGAAATGTCCCTGCATTTGTGGACAGCACTGATTTGACTCATGGATTTTGAAAAGAGGGCATGATGTTGGAAGAGGAAACAAGGCAGCAGGGGGCCCCTGGGCTGAAGTAGGGGTGGGATGAGCAGTTGGGATGCTCAAAATACACTATATACTCGGCGAATATAAAAATTTAAAACCATTTCGAAAGTTCTCTTCATCAGCATTTCCACAAGGTGGCACTGTGAGATAAAGGTACTGTCCTCCAAATCTGCACACACCCCCTCAGATTGTTGCCATAGAGATTTGTTGTTACAGAAAGATGGTTTGTATTTTTTAAATTGGGACTATGAATTTTTAGTTGCTACTGTGATGAATAGTGTTTTAAATCTTATAAGAAAAAAAAATCTAAATCGGATGGTAAAGGTTATGAACCTCGTGATGAAATTGAGGCTGCCAAGCTTGGCAGCAGCTGCCTTTCCCAGGGAGCCATCCACTGGCACTTTGCTGGCACAGTTAAGCGAGGTGGATGTTTCTGCTGTGCTTACCCTCCCATCACTTTTTTCTTAGAATCTGTGGGAAGCCGTTTAGACCTAATATTTAAATACATAATACACCTTTTAAATTAAACTAGGAAAGGTTCTTTCTCAATTGCTTTCCAACTTGATTTTTTGTTTGTTTTCTCGGTTGGTTGGTCGCTTTTGGAGGCAGGACTTCTGGGTAGCCCTGGCTGTCCTGGAACTGAGTCTGTAGACCAAGCCTCGAGCTCAGAGGTCCACCTGTCTTTGCTGGGATTAACGGTGTGTACCACCATTCCTAGTGACCTTGTTAGTTGAGACAGTGCTTCTGTGGATTTTGGCTAGGCTGGCCAGCCAGTGAGCAGCAAGGGATCAGTCTGTCTCCACCTTCCCAGCACAGGAATTCTAAACTTGTGGCACTAGGTTTTCCCATGGGTCCTGGGGATCCCGTGCTTGACTGGCAAATACTGAACTGATGGAACCATAGTTCTAGCCCCAGTATTACAGGGGTCTCAGAAGTTTAAATTGTGCTATTTTGAGTAATCTGACGACATCAGTTTATTGATTGTTCTAGCTGTTATGGGTAATTGAATATTCCTTTACTCCTACTTCCTGTTAAACTGTTGTGTTTCTTGCCTGAGTGGGGTAATATACAAAAGACTTAGTATAAATACTTTTCTGTTTTCCTCACATAGTGTTAACTTTTAAAACGTATTTGAAAGTTTGTTTAAAAACATAAAATACTTACTGGTTAAGAGCCACATTGAAAATTAAACTTCTGACCCAACCATTTTTTTAAACAAGTTCTGTAACTTTAGACAAGTTACTGAACCTTTGTGTGTCTCTGTTTTCTGGAAAATGGGGTAATAGCAATGGACTTATCTCAGAACATTTTTGTGAGGATGACAGTGCCAGTATGAGGTCTTGCTGTGGCTGACTGACACAGGACTTGCTGATAGGGAGGAGAACGGGAGACAAACCGCAGGAGAGCTAGCCAGGGCCTCACTTCCCTGAACTGCTTCTCACTGCTGGAGAAATGGATAGGAATGTTGCCCTGCTCACTCAGCAAACAAGATAATGACAGTTTAATGGATTGTTTTCAATGATACTAATTTCAGAGTCAATCTCTACAACTTCTCGGAATATAGACATCCATTTCGTGTGACTGTAGGTTGAACTGGTGACACAGATGCCACTTTTTCGTTCTTTCTATGTGTACTAAAGAGTCAAGTACTTCCTGAAGACTTGATTTTTGTTACTTGTAAGAACTGTATATTATATATATAATAACTAAGTGTAGGGAAAAAAACGCTCCTTATGTAAAAATTAATTTTAGCAACACCTCTCAGGAAGGTATTTGGTTTTTGAACCACTTTTTGTTCTCTCTTTAAATAACTTCTATTAAAAATCAGAGTATACAAACAATCTAGATGTCTACATGTGACATCTGTCCACTAATATTATGGCTATCAATAGATTTATCAACATTCTGCTGTCAGCTGTGCTAACCGAGAATTAATTGCTTGAGCTAGTATCTGATAGGTTTCAGGATATCTGGCCCTTGAGAGTTTAGAATTCCTTGGAAATTGTATGAATGATTGACAGCTATATTCTGCTGGTGTGTGCTGGCGTTGCATTGCTTTGGTAGTACAGCATGTTTTCTGGCTTCCTAGGGATTTATTTAGTTGTTAATGAACAGCACAGATTGGCTCTTTCTAACTGCTCATAAAGAATGCCTTGAAATCCAGCTTTATTTAATGTGTTGGTGGGCAGAATCTGAGAAGTGCTCCTTAGCTAATTTGCCATGTTTCAAATTTTTTTTTTTAATATTCATCTTTTGGTGTGCCATAAAATACCTCCATTCCCTATTAAAAGGCCAAAATGAGCCATTTTGTTGACTTTTTTATGGAAATTCTTGGAGAGTGTGAAACCATGAATATAAAACAAGTTTTCATGAGGAGACTTTGTAGGTATATATATATATATATATATATTTTTTTTTTTTTGGGGTCAGGAGTTTTATGCCTTTACTGTAAGCCTGTGGAAGATAAAACATTTATATTCTGGCAAAGCCATTTATAATGAAAGTGCTTTTTGATTTTGACAGATTTGTTGAAACTAAGCTTAAAGTAAAATTCCCTCTCAGTCTTTAATTAACTAAAGATTAACAAGTAGTTAAAAGCAATAATACGTATTTTGTAAAAAAAAAAAAAAAAAATACAGAAAATTAGAAAGTTGCATACTGTGACCCAGACAGGAAAGTAGTTTTACTTAATGCCTCATAAGACCTTGTGAGCCCTCTTCTTTATCATTTTGTACTGGTGTCTTTATTGCTTTGTTCCTGAAACTCTGATCTTGTTTGATAACATTTGTTACATTCTTAACAGTTTTTGGGAAATGTGTGAGAAGGGACAATGCTGATGTCGGTGTGTTCAACAACGGTGATACTGTTTGTTTAAATACCCCAGTGCACTACTTGAAATTGTCTCTGGGCAGAATTGTGGCAAGCCGTCCTAGTTCATTGGCTGTCAATTGCCAGCCCTTTCATGTTAGCACATACTTGTTTATAACACAGTAGAGATGACGTGGAACTCATAGCTATCTTCGTTTTACAAAGTGGACAGTATTTGAAACATAAACACATACTGAATTTTGTTAGGGAAATTTAAGGATAAATATAAAATTCCATTCATTATATTTACTGGAAAACTACCACCTTATTAAATGGAAAGTGGAAAAGTTTTAGAAGTTTATAGTTAACACATTAACGTGTGAGATAAATTGTGTAGCTCAGCAGAATCAAAGTATGTGAAACTCAAAATACACTCATGAATTTATATGGAGATACCAGTACATTTGATTATTTAGTCAGATAAAAGATATCAAACATCATCTGCAGTGAGCATCAGGCTCCCTGCTGAGCTGCTGTCTACTTTCCCTTTGAGAAAAACAGTCAGACAAAGGATCTAGTTGCTGCTGTTCACTGTTGAATTGGAACGTGGAGCCAAATGTAATAAAGAGAATGAAAAGAAGCACAGAGAATATAATTAATATAAGGAAAATAATATCAACATAAGAGGAAATTGAGTGATCATTTGGAGACAATTATGCATGTGGAATGTTTCCTAATACAAATAAATTATTGGAATTACTGAGTATATTGTGCTTGCTGGACAAAGGTCAAATATAAAAGTCAAGATAGCATGAACTTTTAAGAGATACTGTGTAATAGCACTTTAAAAATATCTAACAGGGCTGGACCTGGTGTTGCATGTCTGTAATCCCAGCATTTTGGGAGGCAGAGGCAGGCAGATCTCTGAGTTTGAGGACAGCCAGAGTTACACAGAGAAATCCTGTCTTGAAAAATAAAACAACAACAACAAAAAAGCATAAAAAAACCTGACAGGAATCAACTAATAAGATAGATTCTACATAGAAAACAAAAAACATTGTTCAGAGAAACTAAAGCAGGCATAAATGCATGGAGAAAATGGATATCAGCTCTATATCCCTTTCTACAGAGAATGCGTGCTGCTCGTAGCTTGCAGCTAGAGCTAGGGAGCCAGCTGTCAAGGCCATTGTGTACTACTCACTCTAGATCAATGGTCCTCAACTTTCCGATGCTGTGACCCTTTAATATAGTCCCTCATGTTGTGGTGACCCCCAACCATAAAATTATTTCATTGCTACTTCATAACTGTAATTTTGCTATGTTACGAATTATAATGTAAATATCTAATGTGCAGGGTATGTAATATGCAACTCTGTGAGGGTCGTAACTCACAGGTTGAGAACCACCATTCTAGATGAACCATTTTGGTTGTTTTCAGTGTGCTTTATAATGAACTGATTGTGCTCTCTCTTTTAATAGACCGTGACCATAGATAAACTTCAGGGAAGTTGTGTTAATATATCAACGGAGGATGGTTTGCTTCAAGCCAAGTATCTTTATTCAGACTCTTCCTTTCTGTCTTCTGCTGCTGGGGATATTGCACTAGGAAATGTCCATGGTAAGCTGACAAAGGCTGGATTTATCTCAGACTGCACACATAGCATACAATTTAAGAGGTGACTGTATAGTTCAAGAAGGATCAGGGAACTGCTCTTCTATATAACTGCAGACTAGCCTTTTAAAACAATCTTAAGAAAAATAAAATGACACACAAGCTAATTTAATTTTATTTTGACAAGAACTTGAAAACTATACTATTATATATGAAGGTAATATTACTTATGATTTATTTTTTAAAAATTTATTATATATGTGTGTGTGTTTGTGTGTGTGTGTGTTTGTGTGTGTGTGTGTGTGCTCTCTCCAGCCCCAGCTGATATTTAAACATTTTTATAAGAAGAGACACTAGTTAGAGGATGGCCTCTTCAGTCTTCATGACTGCTGTTACCTAGGAGTCTCAGCTAGAGTCACCCTCATATCCTCCCTGGAGCCTACCCTGTCTTAGGGCTCAGCTTGTCACAGAGAGAAATCCCTGTTTAAGGAGGGGAACACCAATCCACCCACAAAAACTTCGACCCAAAATTTATTCTGCCTACAAGAAGGGCAGGGGCAAAAATAAAACAGAGATTGAGGGAATGTCCAATCAATGACTCACCCAGCCTGAGATTCACCCCATAGGAGACAGCCAACCCCACCAATACTCTGCTATGCTTACAGGTGGGAGCTTAGCATAACTGTCCTCTGAGAAGCTCCACCCAGCACCTGATGGAAACAGATGCAGAGACCCACAAGCAGACATTGGGTGGAGCGCAGGGAGTCTTGTGGAAGAGTGGAGGGAAGGGTAGGAGGACCCAGAGAAGACCAACATAGCCAACTAACCAGGGCAGGGCGGGGCTGTGGAGGCTGAAAAACCAACCAAGGGCTGATTGTGCAAGAACTGGACCTAACCCTCCTCCCCCACAGATGTAGCTGATGACAACTTGGTTCTCATATGGGATCCCTAGTAAGGGGAATAGGGAATGACTCTGACATGGACTCTGTTGCCTGCTTTTGATCACTTTCTCCTGGCAGGACTGCCTCCTTAGGCCACAGGGGAAGAGGATGCACTCAGTCTTGATGCAACTTAATACACTGGGGTGGGTGGGTAAAGGGGAACTCCTCTTCTCTGAGGAGTAGGGGAGGAGGGATAGGGGAAAAAGGGAGGGAGGGTGGAACCAGGAGGACAGGAGGGAGGGGGCTATGACTGGGATATAAAGTGAATTAAAATTAAAGTTATAAAAAAGAGAAAGACCCTATCCAAGAGATGAAATCAAGATGGGATTTGTAATGGTTGTTCTCCATGATAGGAGAGGTAACATTAAATGAATTAAACCTTTGGGTAGATCAAGTAATAGAAACTCTGATGCTAATTTTGGGTACAATACATTCATGTATGTTTCTACTGGCACAGGTCCTCTTCGCAGTGTGCTATTTCAATTATCTTTAAGTGTTCTCTTGTGATTTCCAAAACATATACCCACAGAGAGCAGCATTACTCAGTTAATGTTTGTATTGTGGAAAGAAAAAGAGAGTATATAATGGTGAGATAATATGGCCAAAGGCCTGCTGGTGCTCAGTGTTGTTCTGCCTTTTTCATTTCCACAGAGCAGAAGATTCCAATCCAGGTGTGTTTTCTGAAATGCATCTGCGTAATATTAAAACCCACTTAATCCCTGAAAGTAGCACAGTATGTGCACATGTGCAAAGTGTCTGCTGGGCCATCGTCCAGCAAGTGTGGACTTGAGTGTTTTTCTGTATGTGGTCCACTCATTTCACTTCTTAGTAAGGCTTAATATTGCTGTCTGTACATTTTGGCAGCACTCCCACACTTTAGTAGCGAGCACAAATTATTAAGTTGTGTTAGAATGTGCTTAGTGCTGGTCATGCTAGCACTTAAATCAGTGAGTAGTCTTCTGTTTAAAAAAAAAAGAGTACCAGGTAATTAGAATAACTTTTGTACCTCAACCTAATGACTGAGCCTCAACAGCCCTTATGTTGATGACATTACTTGAACCTAAAATTGGGTGGAGCTATATTAGTTTCAAGTAGTAGTAATGTAGTAGTGAAATAGTAATAATTTGTAATTTCATATTTTAAATAATAAGCATTACATTTCTATGGCAGTCATAATTAAGGCATCATATTTAATATACCAAGTAGGTCTCAGACACTACAGGAAAAACAGCTGTTTTCTGTTCTGCTTTATACCGTGTTTATACTCAGTGCATTCATGGTTAATTAATATTTTATTTCCTTAATCTGAAGATAGGCAGAATGGAAGTTGGGGAAGCTTGCCACTAATTGAGCACTTTTCTAGATCTAGATGGCTAAAGTCACTGAAGTAGATATTGCTGGGCACAGGAGTTAGGTCTTTCGTTTTTATAAGGCCTTTGTGTATTTATTGATTGTAATATGAAATCAAGTACACCTCCTTACATGGTTAAAATATAGGTCTCTTTTGCACTGTAGTCTGTAGTGGGGTTCCCCTGAAAGGGGACTGCTGAGATGGAAATGAGAATGCAATGTGTTTACTGAAGACACTTCTTGGGCCCGTTGCATGTCAGAGAATGAAGCCCAGTCTCCATGGATGGGCTGGACCTTGACAGACTTCAGCAGTCCCAAGTGCAGCTCTCAAGCTGGCGTGTTTCCTCAGAGTTGCCTCAAGCTGGATGAGGGAAACTGGACCTTTATATTCCAGGTCATTAGATCCCAGCTGCCACAGGAAGGAGTGTGATCTTGGGCCAAGATGGCTGTCTTCAGTTGAAGCAGTTTCCAAAGAGGGCTGTCTGCCAGCAGTTCTCTCAGCATCTAAGAAAATAAGCCCTTCAGGTATGAAGAGGCCTCTGCTAGATAAATCATGATGAATCATAGCCTCTGCTAGATAAATTCATTCATTCAACACATTTATTGACTGGCTACTGTGTGTCAGGAGTGCGGAGTTGGGCAAGAAATGGTGTGTATCTTTAAAGAACACACAATTGAGTGAAAGGACTTCATTTCACTTCCTCAGCCTCCCTCCCACCTATCTCCAGTTGCTGTCCTTTGTCACCCTGTGTCAAAGCAGCTTTCTCACAACTCCTTTTGTAACTCTGGTGCATTAGGAAGCAGGAGTACAGGAGGGCAACTTTCATTCAGTTGCTTCCTCATGATTCAGCAATTTTCCCCCTTTATTCTTTGGTCGTTATTCTGCTTTGGTTTCTTTAATACAGGCAAGAGAGAGGTTAGAAAAGAACCCTTCCTCATTCCCTACACCCAGTGCCTTGACTATTTTAAGTCACATAGGTAAGCCGGGATTTCTTGCTCCATCTGCCATGTTTACCTAGCCTCCATCCTTGTCCCCAGAGCTTATAGGAGTGTGCTGTTGAAGCTGGGAGTGTGCAGGTAGGATGGAGGTGGAGGGGCAGGTAAAGGTCCACATGCAAGTAAGACCCTGAACATTTACTTCAGTGATTCTTTGTTCTAGTCTTGACTGCAGATGGTTGTATAACACAAAGTATATTTATATCCCGGCTATATTTAAACAAGCTAGCTTAGGATCCTAAAACTTATTTGTTTTTCCCCCAACATAATATTTTTATTGATTCTTTGTGGTTTTTTACATCATATACCTCTATTACATTCACTTCCCAGTCCTTCCGTGACCCCCCCTTCACTTCCCAGTTCTTTTGTGACCCCCCTTCACTTGTGACCTACCCCCCAGCAAGAAAAAAAAAAAGTCCAATTTGTGTTTTCTCTCTACTCACATTGACATGGTCAAACCCTCAGTGGCTTTCCCCCTGAATAGAGTTGAGTCCTTTCCCTTCTGCATCTGCTGTGTAAGGTAACACCTAGCGTTCTATCTCAGTTTTAAAGAGTTCTCTCTGATGGTTTCCTGTCTAGGCTGTTAACTGCTTTGAGGGTAGTAGTAGGGGTGTCTCGGAAGTCTTCCATGTCCTGCTTTCTTAACTGTTCATCTGCAGTCTTTGAGATCACTGCAAAAGTAGCTCATTTGCTCTTTATGGACCAGGGGAGCGTGGATTATGGGCTTCCACATGGCGTCAGCACAGCTACAAACAGTGCTCCTAGTTGCATAGGGCAATGAACCCAGATAAGGTCCTTACCAATGGACATCCATATGGCATCAGGCTGCACCATGGACCTTGGACACCTTTATGGCCTTCCGTGGTATCATAGGTCGTGGATATCAACACAGACCTAGCTGCAATAAGACCATAGACCCAGATATGGCCCTTTGTGGCAAGACAGACTGAAATATGACCTTGGCCTTCAGTGGTAACCCAGGCCACGGATATCAACTCAGACCCTGGCTACAGTAGGACCTTGGATCAGGCCATGACACAGACCATGAACAGCTGCGTGTCAGGTGATAACATGGTCTTTGGACATCAGTGCAGACCCCAGCCACATCAGGACCACTGACCAACACATAGCCCTCAGCAGCAGCATGGGACACAGTGGTCCTTCAGGGAAGTCTAGTCTAGAAAGTGGACCATTCCTCATATTGCCCAGAGCTAGGGTGATCCCCTAGCAGTTTGTTGAGGGCAGGATTGACCTCAGCCCTTTCCACAGCACACTCACTGCTCTGTTCCTCCATCATTCCCATCAATCTGTCACCATTCTCTTACAGTGGTGCCCGACCTGGCTGCCTTCCTCCCCTAAAATTTGTTTTTATGAGAAAATAGATTGCTATTTCTTTAAAAATAGATAGTAAACGTTGAGACTATACTATATCGAAGACCTGCCTGTTGGGGATTTATTTAGTTTGGCTTTTTTTTTTTCTTTTTTTTTTTAGATTTAAACTGATTTTTCCTGTAAGTTAGAGCTGAAAAAACCCAACTTATACACCTTGAAAGAAAAATTCTCAACTTTATATGGGATAACAAGAAACCCAAAATTGCCAAAACAGTCCTCTACAATAAAAGATCATCTGGAGTGATCTCCATCCCTGATCTCAAGCTGTACTATAGAGCAACAGTAATAAAAAACTGCATGGTACTAGCATAGAAACAGGCTGGTGGATCAGTGGAATCAAATAGAAGACCCAGAAATAAACCCACACACTTATGGACACCTGATCTTTGACAAAGATGCCCAAAACCATACAGTGGAAAAAAGATAGCATCTTCAACAAATGGTGCTGATCTAACTGGATGTCTACATGTAGAAAAATGCAAATAGATCCATACTTATCAACCTGCACAAAACTAAAAACCTTGATATAAAACCAGACACACTAAACCTGTTAGAAGAAAAAGTAGGGAAGAGCCTTGAGTTCATTGGCACAGGAGACAACTTTCTGAACAGAACATGAACAGCACAAGCTCTAAGATCGACAACCAATAAATGGGACCTCATGAAATTTAAAAGCTTCTGTAAAACAAAGCATGTGGTCATCAGAACAAAAGGACAGCCTACGGGTTTGAAAGGATCTTCACTAACCGTATATCTGACACAGGGCTAATATTCAGAATATATAAAGAACTCAAGAAGTTAAATAGTAACAAATCAAGTAATCCAATTAAAAAATGGGGTACAGAGCTAAACAGAGAATTCTCAATAGAGGAATATTTGAATGGCAGAGAAACACTTAAAGAAATGCTCAATATCCTCAGCTATCAGGGAAATGTAAATTAAATCAACCCTGAGATTTTACCTTAGGCCCATCAAAATGGCCAAGATCAAAAACTCAAGCCACAATACATGCTGGAGAGGTTGTGGAGAAAGGGGAACCTTCCTCCATTGCTGGTGGGAATGTAAACTTATACAAACACTTTGGAAATCAATTTGGTGCTTTCTCAGACAAGTAGGAACAGTGCTACCTCAACATCTAGCTATACTTGTAGACATATATCCAAAAGATGCTCAGGTATACAAGGACATTTGCTCAACCATGTTTGTAGCAGCTTTATTCGTAATAGCCAGAATCTGGAAACAACCCAGATGTCCCTTAATTGAGGAAGGGATACAGAAATTGTGGTACATTTACACAATGGAATACTACTCAGCAATTAAAAACAAGGAAATCATGAAATTTGCAGGCAAATAATGGGAACTAGAAAAGATCATCCTGAATAAGGTATCCCAGAAGTAGAAAGCCACACATGATACATACTCACTTATAAGTTGATATTAGACATATAATATAGGATAATCATACTGAAATCTGTACACCTAAAGAAGCTAAGCAAGAAGGAGGACCCTGGGTAAGATGTTCAATCTTCATTCAGTAAGGCAAATGGGACAGACATTTAAAAAAGGTGAAAATAAGGAACAAGAAAGGAGCCTACCACAGAGGGCCTCTGAAAGACTCTACCCAGCAGGGTATTAAATCAGATGCTGAGACTCATAGCCAAACTTTGGGCAGAGTGCAGGGAATCTTATGAAAGAAGGGGGAGATAGAAAGACCTGGAAGTGTCTGGAGCTCTACAAGGAGAACAACAGAACCAAAAAATCTGGGCCTAGGGGTCTTTTCTGAGTCTGATACCAAGGACCATGCATGGAGATAACCTGAACCACTTGCACAGAGGTAGCCTGTGGCAGCCCAGTCTCCAAATAGGCTCCCTAATAAGTGGAACATTGGCTGTCTCTGACAGGAACTCAATTGCTGGCTCTTTGGTCACCTCCCCCTGAGGAGGGAGCAGCCTGACCGGGCTGCGGAGGAAGACTATGAAAGACAGTCTTGATGAGACCTGACAGGCTAGGGTCAGATGGAAGGGGAAGAAGTCCTCCCTTATCAATGGACTGGGGAAGGGGCATGGGAGGACATGAGGGAGGGAGGAAGGGATTGGGAGGGAACAAAGGTAGGGCTAAAGCTGAGATACAAAGTGAATAAACTGTAATAAATAAAAAAAAATATATTAAAACATTTAAACCGAATTTTCTTTTAAGCTAGAGCTGGAAAAAAAAATCCAGCATATAGTTCTGCCAAAAAGCCTTTCTACACAGCTCTGATTAAAAACTGCCTTTTTGGTAAATTGGACTAAGTATGTGTACATTACTTCTTCCTATATGCCCCTTGACAGAATGTTTACAGATGTTGTGTAATTGCAGAGGTGGCACAGATGGCATCCTCTATGGAGAGAGAAGAGAAGCACACAGATACCAGTGGACACTGGCAGTCTGTCGTGTCTTCTAATGGCTCTTTCAGAAGCATCTAGGCTCGCTTTTTCTCTCTCTTTAACACTGGTATTCCCTGGGATTATGGATATCTCTGTCCTGCTGGGAATGCTGTATATTTTCAAGTCTGAACTACTCCTGTGTCTTGACCTCCAATGTGTACATCTCACCACCTAATTACATAGCCACTGGACTTTGACGGGCATCTCAAATTTGGCATTTCTATCATCTTCCCCTTCCCCCTGCCTCCTGACTTCATCCATAATATCTGCCCTTTATTTACACTTGTAAGTTTTGATATTACCATGTACCTCACTCACTCCCCATGCTATAAATCTGTAACTTTTGCACCCTGCTCAGTCACTAAATTTAAGTTTTATAAATCACCTGTTTCTTTAGTCTACGCCATCTTTTCCTTCTGATTTCTAGTTTTCTCCAGACTCTATCACTTCTTTTTTCTTTTTTAAATTTGTTTTACAGTTGATTCATTTTATATCCCAATTGTATTTCCTTCCCTTAATTCCTCCCAGTCTTGCCTTCTCCTCCCCCCATTCCCTTCCCCTAGTCACTGAAAGGGGGAGTTCTTTCTCCCCTGCCCTCTGCCCCTAGCTTATTCTGTTATGAACTTGGTTGCCTGCTCTATCTCTTCTTATTGGAGCAGTAGTTCTGCCTCTAGCCTTGCCTTCTAGCCCGTCACCCTCATGTAGCAATGGTGGCTCATTGGAAACACACATTGCACATACCATTCTTCTGAGACCTTCTAACTTTCCTTTTGGGACTCTGTGTTCTCTTCCAGAATTATCGGAATTTTCAACTTTTTCTATTTCATGTTTCTAAACCATTTTTATACCTCTGAGACGTATCAGAACTTTTGATCATAATGACCATGCGCTTTATAGTCTATGTAAAATGTTTTTCCCAGTTTTTTTTTTTTTTTTTGTATGTTTCAATACTTGGCTAAAATATTCTCCACTTATCTCTGGCATTCCATTATCTATAAATTGTTGCTTAGTTATAAATCCCTCAAGAGAAATGATTATGTTTTGTCTCCAAATTCATAGTATTTAGCCTTATGGTTTACAGATAGGAGGAGCCTTCCTTCCAATCTTTCCCATGTTCCACCTCCTCAAAACTATCCAAAGGGCTTTACCTCTGAGAACATTTGAAAGGCTTTGTCAAGATCATGTACATGTATGTCTTGTTTAACCGTCAGATTCTTTTGCTGAAGAAAATAGTGGTTTTACCTTTGGGAGACTTAGGAATATTTCTGTTTAAGATAGGATTTTCTAAGTTTTTTGGTGTGAATTGAAATTACATGTTGTGTCTTTTAATATATTTTAACTAATACACAATTATATCACTTTCCCTTGGCTTTCCTTCCCTTAAATCTCTCTCATTTGCCTCCCCAAATTGATGGCCTCTTTGTTTATTGTTGTATATATATATATATGCACATTTTTGTTGTTTAGTCATTATTGAAAGTATTTTTGAAATATTCTCTACAACCATTCCTTAGATTCACAGCTTTTTGTTCCACTATAATTTTTACTATAGAGTAGAATAATATTCAAGAAGAATGTTATTACATATATATAATGAAAAGTAGTCTTCATTCTATATGTATCTTAAACTTTTATTTTGTAGCCATAAGAATCATTTTCTCAAGACATATTACAACCACTCGTGACTAGTTTGAGAGGATCATGTTTTCATTTGAAAGTAATATTTTGTTACATTAATTTAAGACTATTTCAAGTGTATGGGCTCAGTTTTTGTGTGTACAAGTGGCTGGACCCAATGGCTAAGTGGCTGTAAAACTGTGTCTTAGTTCTAGAGAGGCCTCGCTGGGTCTTTGACTCAAGGTCTCTCCTAGGATTATAATCATGATTTCATCCTGGGCTGTGAGCTCTTGTCAGTGTTCAGTAACGGTGACTATGGCTCCATGCCTGCTCATAGCTGTTGTCAGAGTCCAGCTCTTCCTGTTAGCCAGAGGCCTCCTGACTTCCTTGTCAAATGGCGTATTTTAAAGTGCAATTGATAACGGGACATCTAGCTTCTACGAAATCATAATCTTTTTATAACCAATCATGGAAATGACAGCCCACCACCTTTCTCCTTCTCTTTGTTAAAAGCAAGTCACTAAGGTCTGGCCTACGCGTGATGGAAGATTGTACAAAGTGTTTGGCTGCTAGGAAGGAGGAATAGTGGAAGGCATTTTAGAAGCTGTATGCTTTTGGCCGCTGTTTGCATGCAATAGTGAGGCTATTCTTACTGAGTTTTAAAATTGGCGCATACCGATGAAGAAATATTTACTCAACACATTTAACAAGATATTCAATGCCTCATAACGTCCCAAGACATAAAAATAATTTTATGGGCTTCTCCATTAAAAGCATGTTCTTACCCCTACACAAATGTACCCCTTGTTCTTGTACTAGTGTGAAATGTGATGGAATGTTAGATCTTTACAAGGATTTTTGCCATCATTCATGACTATTGGACCAATTGTCTTTTTGCTTTCCCAAAAAATTGACATACTATTATTTACAAAATATATAAAAATAAAATTACTCTAGATTAATCTTGAGTTCAAGTTATTCTTTGTATAGTTTTGGATTATATTAGAATAGATGAAGTTATTGCATGCACTTTTGGTGAAGAAGCTTTGAATTTCTGAATCTAGGAGTACTGGTACCCACAAACATGCACGTGAAGAACGGCCCTGCTTTTAAGCTAAGTGAGCCGAGGAGAACTGTTGCAGTACCTATCATTGTTCTGGAAGCCTCATTTCACTGCATAGTGGGAAACTTTGAAGCTTTTTCCTTTGTTAGTCATACATCTGTGCACTCATTATTCTTATCCTAAACCACTTTAACTTTTGGCTCAGAAACTATAATTCAACAGATGTGGTGACTGGCCTGAAAAAAAAAAAAGTTGTTTCCATGAAATATTTGTGTTTCTTGGTTAAAACTTGGCTTTGTCTGGTCTGATTAATGAGCTGATGTTTACGTTGAAAATATGTAGGGAGTCTATTGTGAGTAATTTTCTTGACAGGCTTTTCAGGTGCCATTATCTTTCTTGTATGTGTAAGAATGATTGTTTTGTAGTTATGCTGTAAAACCTCCAGCTCTGGGGAGGGAGGCGAAAGTTCTATGCCTAAAGTCATTTGTTTCAAAACTGCAACCAGATCTCTGACTGGATTTCTGATATTGATAAAAATGACCCTAACAGTACTAGCAGTGTTAAATGACATTGTAGATAAACAGCTTTGCATTAGGATTCTCTATAATACACTTCCTTGTAATTTGAAATTCTTGTTTTCTCTCTTTTGCAGGAAACATCATACTACAAAGCAAGATGGGTAACATTACAGTGGGTATGTGTCAAGATGCTGTACAACAGCTATAGATGTGATGCCTTATTAAAGTCCGTAGTTTATCTCACAAACCTCACCTGATATGTTGTAGACCATGTGTAAACAGACCGGGATGAATATGTACACTTAGATAAAATATCCTGACCTAGTGTTAAGAAAGAACAAAAATCTTACAAATCTTTTGAATTCTTTAAATATCTACATTAACTCTTTCAAAGAAATATATACTCTCTCTTTTTCTCCATATATATGTGCATATGTATATGCATATGTGTATATAAATTATTTCCAAAACTGTTGTCATTTGAAATTAGCTATTAGTACGCCAATACCTTTTAATCTGTATTTATAGTGTCTGTTTTATGTCAGGAATTCTCTTAGTACTACTAAGGAGTATACTGGCCAACAAGACTGCCCATTTTATCTAGGAGCTGTCACCTCTGAGTGCCAGGAAGAAAAAAGAATAGACGTCTTAGAAAAAAAAAAAAGGTGATTTCAGATCACTGGAAGTGCAATAAAGAAATAAGAGGGTAATGTGATAGATAGAGATTGTCTAACTGAAGTAACTGTTTTTCCATAGGCAATCAGGAAAGAAGAGGGAACATTTTAACTGAGGTTACCAAAATAACGACTAAAAGGCTTACATAATTATGCATACAGAGCTCCCATACAGAGGGAGGGAAAGAACAAGCCTTAAAAATAGAATGGGTTGTGGTATAACTATCTTTTACATTACAGCTAATATCCACTTATAATCGAGCAGATACCATGTGTGTCTTTCTGCACCTGGGTTACCTCACTCAGAATGATTTTTTTTCCTAGTTTCATCATTTGCTTGTGAATTTCAGAGTGTCATTATTTTTACAAGCTGAGTAATCTCTATTGTGTAAATGTACCACATTTTCTTAATCCATTCTTCAGTTGAGGGACATCTAGGTTGTTTCCAGATTCTGGCTAATATGAATAAAACTGCTTATGAACATAGTTGAGCGAGTGTCTTTGTGGTAGGATGGAGCATCCTTTGGGTATATGCCTAGGAGTGCTATAGCTGGGTCTTGAGGTAGATCAATTCCCAATTTTTCTGAGAAACTGTCATATTGATTCCCGAGGTGGCTGTAAAGTTGACACTCCCACCAGCAGTGGAGGAAGGTTCTCCTTGCTCCACATTCTCAACAGCATGTGCTGTCACTGGTGTTTTGATCTTAGCCATTCTGACAGGTATGAGATGGAATCTCAGAGTCATTTTGATATGCGTTTCCCTGATGGCTAAGGGTGTTGAATATTTCTTTTTAAGTATTTCAGCTATTTGAGAGTCCTCTCTTGAGAATTCTCTGTTTAGATCTGTACCCCATTTTTTAATTGAATTATTTGGTTTGTTGATGTCTATTTTCTTGAGGTTTTTTGTTTGTTTGTTTGTTTTTAGATATTAGCCCTTTGTCACATGTGGGCTTGGTGAAAATCTTTTCCCATTCTATGGACTGCTGTTTTTTCCTATTGACGATGTCCTTTGCCTTACAGAAGCTTTTCATTTCCATGAGGTCCCATTTACTAATTGTTGATCTTAGTGCCTGCACTATTGGTGTTCTGTTTATGAAGTTTTCTCTTGTATCAATTAATTCAAGGATCTTCCCCACTTTCTCTTCTGTCAGGTTCAGTGTATCTGGTTTTATGTTGAGGTCTTTGATCCACTTCGACTTGAGTTTTGTGCAGGGAGATAGATTTGGATCTATTTGCACTCTTCTACATCCAAACATCCAGTTAGACCAGCACCATTTGTTGAAGATGCTTTTTTTTCCCCATTGTATATTTCTGGCTTGTTTATCAAAGAGGTGTGTAGATTTATGTCTGGCACTTCAGTTAGATTCCACTGATTAACATGTCTGTTTTTATTGTGTGTGTGTGTGTTTTGTTTTTTTTTTTTTTATTACTACAGTTCTGTAGTAGGGCTTGTGATCAGGGATGGTGAAAGTTCTTTTATTGTACAGGATTGTTTTAGCTATCCTGGTTTTTTTGTTTTTCCATATGAAGTATTGTTCTTCCGTGATCAATACATTGAGTATTGTTCTTCCATGATCTGTGAAGAATTGTGTTGGAATTTTGTTGGGGATTGCAATGAATCTGTAGATTGCTTTTGGTAGGATGGCCCTTTTTACTGTGTTAATCCTACCAGTCTATGAACATGGGAGATCTATCTTCTGATATCTTCTTTAAAGACTTGAAGTTTTTATTATACATGTCTTTTGGGCTACAATCCAAAGACCCCAGGAGGCTAAATAACAAGGTGGGCTTAAGAGGGGACACAAGGATCTCCCTAGGAAGAAGAAATAGATTTTTGGGTAGACTGGGGGTAGGTGGGGTTGGGGACAGGAAGAATCAGGTGGGTGATCAGGAGAAAACACTGGGAGAAAAGACTGGAATTGGGGGAAAGGTAAAACATATTGCAAGAGAAACTCCATGGAATCTGTGAGAGTACATGGAGCCTGAACCAGCCATCTTCTGTAACCAGGCAAGGCCTCAAGTGGGGGGATTGGGACATCAACCCAGCCACTAAACCTTTAACCTACAGTTTGTCCTGCCTGCAGAGTATTCTGGGACCAGTGCCTAGCATAATTGTCATCAGGAAGACCAGAGAGACTTCACCTAATGGAGTAGCTGCAGTCCCGTAGCCAAACATCAGGCTAAGCTCAGGGAGTCTTGTGGACGAGGGGAAGGAAGGATTATAGGAACCAGAGAGGGGTCAAGTACACCACAGTAAAACCACCCACAGAATCGGTTTACTGGGAATTACGGAGGGGTCACAGAGATGAGGGAGTCTGAAGGGGTCTGGCCTAGGTCCTCTGCAGATATGTTATGGCTGAGTAGCTTGGTGTTCTTGTGGGACTCCTAACAGTGGGAGTGGGAACTGTCTTTGACTCTTGCCTACTTGGGGTACTCTTTTCCTCCTACTGGGTTGCCTTGTCCATATCTTTACTGCCCCTCTAAGAAATGTAGTAAAACCATATGCAGATAACCGGTTCCTCTTACTGCAGCAGGTTTGCTGAAAGAGAAAATAAGAAATTCTTTGATTTCTCACTAACTTTGCTGCTACTTATATAGACTGAACACAAGGTAACCAACTTTGGTAAATACTGGAAGTTTACTGAACTTGTCACTAGGAGAATAGATGAAATAAATCCTTCAATGATGCTCTCTAGTCTTAGCACTGGCTGCCAATTAATTGTTACATACCACCCTTCCTACAGTCAGCTTTTAAAAGGCGAACTATGAGACTGGAGAGATGGCTTCGTGGTTGAGAGCACTGGCTGCTCTTCCAGAGGACCTGGGTTTGATTCCCAGCACCCATGTGGTAGTTCCCAACTATCTGTAACTCCAGCTCAGGGGACCGCATGTCTTCTTTTGGCTTCTGTGGGTACCAGGCATGCAAGTCATGTGTAGACATACATGCTGGTAAACAACCATACACTTAAGAAAATTAAATTAGACATTTAAAAACATGCGTAGTCAGAGTTCTATAGATTATAGAGTATTATTAGTTGTCTAGGTATAGTTCCTAAATTTATTGGTTTTTTGGGTTTTTTAAGACAGGATTTCTCTGTGTAGCCTTGTCTGTCCTGGGCTAGGCTTGCCTCGAACTCACAGAGATCCACTTGCCTCTGCCTCCCCGAATGCTGGAACTATAGGTGTGTCCCACTGCACCTGCTCAATAATCATGACATTGTTATGAGGAAATACAAAGCCTTTCAAGGTTTGTAGGTTTTTACCCAAAAATCATATCAACACAGGGCCTTTTATTTCAAGGTTTTAGTTCCATTTACTCTACTAGGAACAGTCATGGTTACAGTTTTCTCTCTCTCAGATTCGTCCTCTGGATGTCTAAAAGCTTCAAGTCATCTTGGTGCCATAGATGTTTACGTCAGCCAGCTGGGGGAAGTGGCGCTGACGTCACAGGAAGGTGAGCCAACGGGAGTGTCACAGTGTGATGTGTGGCGTGAGGGAAGAATGATGGAGTATTTGGGAAATGGGTGGTCGGATTGTCTACAGTGACAATTTTCTCCTGTTAGATCCTGGTTTAAACACTGGCTATTGAGCTTTCCAAGCCAGTCAGTCATCGTTGTTTAGGACAGGTGGCCATGAAGACAGACTTTCTTTTTTCAGGTCAAACAGAAATGGTGCTATGTTCTGACTGCTCCTGTAGAATTTTTAATGTTCCTGTATGGATCTTTCAGTTCTGTCATGTAGGAAATAGAGTGTTCTTTGTAGGGAATACAAAGCCTGTAGAGAACCTCCCCTGCTGTGACTGTAGAACAGTAGCCTTCAAAGTGTGACCCCAAAGTGTCTCCACAAAGGTTCTCCGAAGCAGACTTTCCATGTGTCTGCCTATATAATTTCTCACATAGGGAACTTATTCTGAGTTCACATATGTTATTGAAAATTGCATATCTTTTTTTTTTCCACTGGAAAGCTGAATATGAGTTGTATGTATCTAAATAGTTATCTTAAATACACTTTTATTCCTCTGAAAACTATATATGTAGGCATATATGTATGAATCAGTGACTGTAGCTTAGCTCTATGGATGGAAGTGGCTGAGGTACAGAAAAATAGAACCTGTACTTCTGTATAAAAGACTTAGAAAGATTAAGAACAATTTATAGGATCTTTTGCACATTGGCTAAGATGGGACTGTGTATTACAAGGATAGTATTTCCTCTGAGAAACTAGTTCCTGCCATTGTTAATTTGGTTGCCACAAAAGTCTTCTGTCCATTCAGGCTGCTTTATCAGAGCCAAAGGAGAGCTATTGAGCTCAGGGTAGACCTGAAACCGGTGCTGACACATAGGAGGATTTCTCATGATCCTGGCTTGTTTGCTTTAAAATGGGATATGATCTTGTTCTCACGAAACTTCTAACTTTGTCTTAGTTATTTTCCTATTGCTGTGATAAGATACCATGAACAAGGCAGCTTATTAGAGAAACCATTTATTTGGGGCTCACAGTGTCGAAGGGTTAGAGCCCATGAGCATGGTGGGAGCTTGGTAACACGCAGGCAGGTGTGGCATGGAGCAGCAGCTGGGAGTCCACATCTTATCACAAGCAGAGAGGGGTAACTGGGAGTGGTGGGGGCTTTTGAAACCTCAGAGCCCGCCTCCAGTGACACACCTTCTTCAGCAAGGTCACACCTCCTAACCCTTCCCACAGTTCCACTAACTGAGGACCCAGCATCCAGACAGAGGAGCCTGTGGGGGCCATTCTCATTTAAAGTCTTAGCCATATAATTTTACTCTCTTAGGAAGAGCCACGAGGATAACTATTAACCATAAATAACTAGTAACAGAGTGAAAGAAAAATGTTTTGAATAAACAGCTCTTCTGTATAAACTATTTCTTACATTGTGCAGTACATAAAAAATTTTAAAAAATGCATTTTTAAAACTTTGAAGTTTATCACTCTTCATCCACTTAAATTATTTTTGAGTATTAGTTATAGCATCATTCCAACAACATATTGAAATAGTATATGATACTACACTCAGGATTATAATTTTGTTTTTTTTCCTACTGCAAACCATGTTCCTGTCAGCTTAGAGATAACCAGAAACAAAGATCTCTACCTTCTTATTCAGGATTCTTTTGCTTAGTGGTTAGTTGAGGCTCTTGGTGATCTGTTCCAGCTTTGCCAGTGTCTGGCTTTGGAGTTCAGAGCCAGCTACTTGAGTCTCTTTGGTCTTCACCATTTAGCTCTAGAGCTGAGGAGCTTATTTTTTCTGTCCTGTGAAAGTGAACGTGATGGATAGCCTTATTTATTCATTCAGAACGTCTGTGCTTGAGTCAGCTTTACCTGAGAGTGCTGACATTTCCGCTGACCTGTCTTAGGGCAGATGCATAGTCCTCACATAGTCACATAGTATGCCTTCAGTTTGTGGCATTACTGGTATTAATTCACTCTCGAACTTTCGAGAGAATGGTATCGGCTAGTGACCATACAGAATTTACCTTCCTGGTTCCTTCTCTCTGTGTATGAATGAGAGTTCCTAAGTCATGTGTGGTGTTTGTGCACATGGTTGTGAATGGAGGCCAGGGGAGGATGTTTGGTGTCCTACGCTATTGCTCTCCACCCTAACCCTCTGACACATGGTCTCTCTGTGAACCGAAAACTAAGAAGCCAGCAAGAACCTCAGAGGTCCTCCTGCCTCCTCCCCTTTCCCCCCAGGAGTAAGCTATAGCACACATGGGCATTTCCTGCTTCTTAAATGAGTTCTGAGATTTCAACTCAGGTCCTCGTGCTTGTGCAGAGAGGACTCTTACCCACTGAGCCATCTCTTCAGCCCCAGGAGTCCATCTTAACTCAGACTTCCTGCTGCCATTAGGAAGACTAAGAAGACTTAAGATTGAGGCAGTCAGCTGATGGTAAGCAGACTAGGAGAGCATGACCCATATATGAGTGAATTCTAAGGAAGGGTCACAGTGTACGCCACCCTGACTCTCTGCCCCACAGATGAGCTGCTACTTATGGCAGAAGGCTCTAAAAGCTGATGAGAAGCAGAATGAAGCTGATGACATAGGAGTGTCCTGGTAAATTTGCACTAAGACTTACATGGTTGCTTTGACAGGAGATTTCATAGCTAATGGAGTACTTTTTCTGATTCGTTCCTTTAGAATCTTCCTTTAGAATAACCACCAGCCTCTACTGAAAATAAAGCTGAGTGTTTTGCTGTTAGTACTGAAAAGCCTATAACTGACTCTAAAGGAACATTAGTCTTTTGGAATCCAAATAATCTTGTTATTTTTTTTCCTTACACTCCAAGCACAACTAGACATACAGGACCCTGTGGCTCATGTGGCATAGTGATCAGTGAGGTCATGAGTTGTTCAGGTATGAGGGAGCAGTGTATGAAACACAGAGTAACAGCTGAAAGCACAGGCTTTGTAGGCATTGTGCTAAACTTACAGCTGTTGTGGGAACTTGAACAAATCCTCAACTGTAAAGTTGAAGTGATGATGGTACTTCAAGAAGTTGAAATGGTGATTGTCTGGCTCTTTACAAATGCTCACTGATAGCATATCCTATCTGTGCCACGTATATGGTCAATTACTACTCCTTTTTTTTTTTTTTTTTGTTATGGTTGAGCTAAGCAGGGATGTTAAATGAGATCTAGTAGTTTCTAATGCTTTGATGCCCATACTCTTGACAGAAGTCACAGTGAATGCCTTGAGAGGATACTTTGATTGCTCAGGAGAAAGAAAATCCAGTGCTGTTTAAATCAATATGCAGAGGAGAGAAAAACAATAAAGCAGTAGAGCAGTATTTCAATTAAATGTATAAGTTTACTTACTTGTGTTGGTTTTACTCTTAAATTTGCCACAGGTTTGATTACTGTCAAGGCCCCATCTTCTCTCCAAGCTTATTTAAAGTTATCGGGGAAAGAGGTAGTTGTGGACTCCGAAGCTCGTATTCAGGAAATGGCCAAAGATCATAAAAGTGATGGTGTGACAGTGACAGGTAAGGAGACTGCACGCTGCCCTGCTTGCCCCCGCGGGAGTGGTCACTGCCCCCGCGGGAGTGGTAACGGTGTGTTAATTGCAGTTTAACTCTTCACCATTCTTGTACTCTAGTGTTTGACACTGTTCCTCAGTGATGGTCAGTAACATAACGCAGACCTGACAGACCTCCTTCAGTCCTTCAGGAGCACTCAGAACTTCTGTCCTTAGATAAAATGAATTTAAATCTTTTTCCTGGGGCGGGGGGAAGTCCAGTTCTTGAACTTGAAAATTAACATTTATTATTACACAAGCCTTAAATTGACTGCACCATTAGACAGGAATCTTGTTAGCTATGCACACTGTAAAGCTGCTCTTTTGGTGTAGCAAATTCTCAGTTCCACAAATTAAATAATTCTTGCACATTTTTCATTACATCTAGCTGTACTACTTTTAAATATTTATTTTAATGGCTACCAAAATTAATGCTGACACTTCGCTTAAAATCCTAACACAGTATCATCAGGAAGGACACTGAAATAAACTGCACACATACGTAAGCTACAGGCTTACCCATGAGATAATGGCTAAAGGAAGACTATGAGGAGGTATTTGTCATAAGAGCAAGTTTTTACTGTTTTTTCAGATAGCTTATTGTGCTATGTTTTATTTTTATTTAGTTGCAGGAATATTTTTCTTTAATTACTTTGGCTCATTCATCATTCAGCAATGTGTTGTTTAATCTCCCTGAGTTTGTGTAATTATTAGAAAATTGTTTACTGTTGATTTTAAACTTTGTTCCACTGTGGCCAGATAAAGTAAATGGAATTATTTCAGTTATTCTGATTTTAGTAAGATTTGGGTTCTGTCCCAGGACATCTTACGCTTTCATGGGCTGCTGTATAGAATGCATATACTTTGGCATTTGAGTGGAATTTTCTGTAGGTCTGTTAGGTCTACTTGGTGTCTAATGTCAATCATTTCTGACATTATTCTGTTTTTTTTTTTTTTTTTGTCTGTATAAGCTATTTATTGGTTAAAGTGGGGTATTGAAATCACCTACTGAGTTTAAGTACATCTGTGCCTTTAATTCTGGTACTCTTCTTATGAAATTGGGTACACCACAGTTTGGTGCATATATATTTAAGATTGCAATGGCTTCTTGGTTAACTGTTCTCTTGATTAAATGAAATGTTGTTCTTTATCTCTTTTGATTAGCTTTGGTTTGAAGGCTTTTGTCAGACTTAGGATTGGGGTACTTGTTTCCTGATCCCATTTGTTTATAACAGCCCATACTTTTGTTTGTTTTTTGTTTTTAATCTTTCAACATTTTATTGTTTTTAAATTAAATTTTTATTTTTTTATATTAATCACAGGTTATTTATTTTGTATCCAAGCTGTAGGCCCCTTCCTCATTCCCTCCCAATCCCACCCTCCCTCTCTCATCTCCTCCCTGTCCCTCTAAGTCACTTATAGGGGAGGTCCTCCTCCCCTTCATCTCACCCTAGCTTATCAGGTTTCACCAGGACTGGCTGCAATGTCCTCCTCTGTGGTCTAGCAGGGCTGCTCCTCCCTCAGGGGTTGGGGAGGTCAAAGAGCCAGCCACTGAGTTTATGTTAGAGACAGTCCCTGTTCCCCTTACTAGGCAACACACTTGGACACTGAACTGCCATGGGCTATGTCTTAGCAGGGGTTCTAGGTTATATCCATGCATGGTCCTTGGTTGGAGAATCAGTCTCAGAAAAGACTCCTGTGCCCAGATATATTTGGACCTTGTGGAGCTCCTGTCCTCTCCAGGTCTTACTAACTTTCTCTTCTTTCATATGATTCCCTGCACTCTGCCCAAGCTTTGGTTATGAGTCTTAATATCTGCTTTGATATACTGCTAGATAGAGTCTTCCAGAGGCCCTCTATGGTAGGCTCCTGTCCTGCTTCTTGTTTTCTCCTACTTTCAATGTCCATCACATTTGTCTTTCTAAGTAAGGATTGATCATCTTACCTGAGTCCTCCTTCTTGTTTACCTTCTTTAGGTGTACAGATTTTAGTATATTTATCCTATCTTATAGGTCTGGTACCCACTTATGAGTATATACCATGTGTGTCATTCTAAAGTATTTATCTTTAAAGCTGAGTTTCTTGTAGACAACAGAAAGATGGATTTTATTTCTTACAGCCAACCTGTGTCTTTTGTTTGGGAGAACTAAGTTATTATTGAAAAATATGTGTTGATTGTAGTCATTTTAATATTTTGTTTTCTGTTTGTGTTCTTAGCCCTACTTTTTCTTCCAGGAATCATAGGTTCATTTGTTTTCTTACTGTAGACTCTTGACTAAACCTACTTCTCTCTTTAGTATAAAATAATACTGGTTCCAGTATTCTTGAAGTAGGGCTGGTCTGGTGGACTTGAAGTTTTTCTTTCTCCTTGACTATGGCAGAGAATGTTCCTGGGCATAGTCATGTAGATTGATAACCATGGACTTTTAGAATTTGGAATATGTTCTAGATTCTTCTGACTTTTAAAGTTTTTATTGAGAAATCAGCTTCTGGTAGGTTTTGCTTTGTGTGTGACTTGTGTTCTCTTTGCAGCTTTTACCCTTTGCTAAGAGTTTTTACTATGCTATGCTGTGAGAAGTTTCTTTTCTGGTCCTGTTTATTTATTTGATGTGCTGTATGCTGCTTGTATCTGTTTGGGGCTGGCTTTTCCTTGATTTGGGAAAATTCCCTTCTGTGATCTTATTGAAGATCTGTGACACTGACTGAAGCGTCTTCTCTTTCATCTCTGTCTATAATTCAAAGATTTGGTCTTTTCATGTTGTTCCATAGACCCGTTGTATGTTTTTATTTTTATTTTTCATATGCCTGCTTCTATGGTGTAATTCCTCTACTTTGTCTTCAAGTCCTGATATTCTTTGTTCTATTTGATCATTCTACTTGTAAGGCTTTTCTCTGAGTTTTCTACTTGGGTTCATATGAACTTTACTATGTTGATTTAGGACTTTTTTCCTTGGAGTCCTCTATCCCCTCTAGCTCTTACACTCTTTCTGCCTCATCTTCCATGGGTCCCCTGAGCCCTGAGGAGAGGGATTTGATGGAGACATGCAATATAGTGCTGAGTGTTCCAGAATCTTTCATTCTCTGCATGTCTGGCTGTCAGTCTCTGTATTTTTTCCCATCTGCTGCAGGAAGAAACTTCTCTGATGATGGCTGAGCAAAGCACTGATCTATGAGTATAGCAGAATGATATTGGGAGTCCTTTTATTGATGCTTTTTTTTTTAACCATAGTATTTGGTTTTCCCCACATCGCTGAGCTGTCTCGTTTCAGGTTCTTGGTTACTCAGGCAGTATCCTGTGTGGGTTCCATTTCATGGAGTAGGCCATAAGTCCAGTCTGGCATTGGTTTTACTCCCACGAGCATGGTACTGCCATTCCCCAAGCATATCCTGCAGGCAGAACAGCACTGTAGACTAAAGGGTTTGTAGCTGGGTTGCTGTTTACATTTCTCCTTTGGTAGCATGCAGAGTACCTTCCTGTGCCACTGTAGAACAGAGGTGAAGGCTCTCTATGTGGGCAGAAGCTTGACCTTCTCCATGTTCATTGAGTTACGTAAGTGTTGTCTTCAGCAATGAGGTCTTGCTGTCTCCCACTATCAGTGTGTGAAAGTCAATATGTGACAAGCTGTAGTAGTGTCTTTGTTTGTTTTATGAACATGGATGTGCTTGTGTTTGCACCTACTTGCAAAGATGTTAAACTGCAATGTCCTCTTAGTGGATTTTCCTTTAAGTATGTATTATCCTTCCCTATCTCTTCTGATTAGTTTTTGTTTGAAATCTTTTTTTTTCAGGCATTAAAATGGCTATACCAGCTTGCTTCTTAGGTCCACTTGCTTGGAAATGTCTTTTTCCATCCTTTTACCCTGAGGTGATGTCTATCCTTGATGTTGAGGTGTGTTTGTTGGATTTAGCAGAAATTAGATCCTGTCTTCGCATCCATTCTGTTACTCTGTTACTGTCTTTTAATTGGGGAATTGAGACCATCTATGTTGAGAGATACCACTGAGCGATGTTTTGTTGATTCCTGTTATTTTGTTGTGGTGTGTGAGCACACATGTGCATGTGTGCTCCTCTTCCCCTCTTTTGATTTGGGATTATTTTGTGTTTTCGTGTGTGTGTGTGTGTGTGTGTGTGTGTGTGTGTGTTTCTTCTTGCTCTTTGCCTATATTGCAATTCTCAGGGCCTGCGGTGGTAGGATTGCTGAGCTCTACTAAGACACTCTATCAGACACTGTCATGTCTGTTACTATGTTTTTATGCTGGAGTCTAGGCACCTAGGATTGGAAATATTGTAATTCTAGTTGCTGATCCCTGGGTCTCATCTTTTTGGGGGGGTGGGTGTTTTGTTCCTTGGCTTCTGTTGCTCTCACTGGTTCTTAAACGTGTGTGGTGGCTATGTTGCCTGGGAGGAAACTTCTTCTAGGATTCTAATAAGTATGGCCACTGGAGGTTCCAGGTAAAATGTGTTTCTAGGTCTTGGGAGCTGACGCTCAGGCCTGGGGGTGAGCTAGGAAGTGTGGAGCTTTGAGAGTCCACAGGAGGGAGTAAAGCAGGGTGCTCACCAGGACCTGCTGGGAGTAAAGCAGAGTGAGGAGAGACCACAGCAGGTGGTCTGCTGCAGAGCTGAGGGTAAGACTTAAGTTTTGGAGGCCCTGAGGGAGAGGTGAAGATCTGCAGTTAATCTGTTTGCTTATCTTTATTTGTGGGCATGTGGATTTCTTTCTTTGGTTGCATGTTGATGTGAGATGATTCTAGGCTTCCTCAGGCTAGGAAGGACTATAAGTTGTGCAGCTGAGGCAAGGACTAAGGATTGGAGATGGCTTGAGCAGATGAGGTTACAGGGACTCACCAGGCTATATAATGAAGATGAGCTGGAGTCCTGGGGAGTCACCACAGTGGATTGTCCATAAGCGGTGTGATCAGTACCAAGGCTTGGAGTTGGGAATAGCACAGGTGGGGCTGATCAGAATAGGCTGACGCACCCTGGAGAAGGGTGCAGATGTCCTAGGGTTCAGGGAACATACCAGACTGGACACAGGATGTAGGAAACCAGCAGTATCTGCAGGGTGTGATAGGCAGCTGGAGTTGGGGAGAAGAGGAGAGACCATAGGGAGCTTACGTGGGTCTGTATTACAATGGTGGCTGTGGGGTTCCTAGTAGCAAATGGGATTAGGTGAGCCCCAAAGGAAGGACAGAGAGGAAGAGGCTATCCATAGCCAGCAACCACTAGACTAGGGCTACCAGAATGGAAAATAGAGGGGGAGAGTACAGGCAGCCTTCCTGGGCCCAAGCCATGTGTGCTGGCTCCAAGATCCCTGGTAGCAAGCAAGACTAGGATCAGGTGAGACCCAAAGGAAGGAGACAGGCTGAGGGGAGGGCCAGGGATACCAGACACTGGAGGAGGAGATGGAAGAGCACTGGTACTGTGAGTATGTTGAGTACAAGGTCCCTGGTAGCAAGCAGGGCGAGGATCAGATGAGACTCAAAGAGGAGGTGCTTTCCCTGGCAAATAGCCGCTGGACCAGGGCAAACACAGTGGGATGTAGGAGGCAGGGAGGGAGAGTGCAGGTGGCTGCCCGCTGGTCTGATAGTAATGCCTATCTTACCCACCTGACTGGAAAGGAAAATTGTAACAGGAAGCTCTAGGTGAATGAAGAACTTAGTAGTGGGCAGCAAATAGGTCTTAGGCTGACCACTGCTTTATACCTGCCTAACAGCAAAAAGGCAGAGATCAGAGACATAAACTGTCCTAAGCAGTCTTACTACATCCTTAAACAAAGCTGTTGAGTTGCAGAAATAAGCACTCAGCACTTGACAGAGTAGCAGCCATAGATGTCTCTATCTGCTCAGAGATTCTCAGACATTCATTGAGGAAAGAAAGCATGATGCATGGTGTCTCTGCTATAATCCCAGCATGAGGAGGGTGGCAGAGACAAGAGGGGAAACATGGCCTGTAAGGAAATAAATGAGCCACTGCGGAATCAACACAGATAATAGAATTAGCAGAAAAGGGAAACAAAACCGTGGCTGCATTCCTCATCCTTAAAAGGTTGAGACCTGTGATGTATAAAAAAGACCCGAATTAATGTTTTCAGATAGGGACGCTACAACGTCTGAGATGAAAATACAGTAGACAGCATCAGACATTGCAGAGGAAGAGTCACCGTAAGATTAGTTCTCGCTCTCTGTCTAGACTACTAACTTTGTTACTCCAAGAAACTGGAGGGAAATTTAATGAATGGAGTACCATAAAATACCCCAAGAGATATTTTATGTTGCAATGACTTCTTGTTAAATTATTTTATTTTTATTTCCTTGTTTTTACTTGCTGAGTAGTGTTCCATTTTGTAAATATACCACAATTTCTGTATCCATTCTTCAGTTGAGGGACATCTAGGTTGTTTCCAGATTCCGGCTATTATGAATAAAGCTGCTGTTAACGTAGTTGAGCAAATGTCCTGTTGTATGCACTTTTATTGAGAGAAGATTAAAATACTTCTGACAGAACTACAATATTTGTACTTTGGAGTAGAATGTTTGTGCTGTTAAGTTTTGTGTATGAAATGTTTCTGTTCAAAGTGATAAAAGGTTGGAATAATGATTTGCACCTTGCCTCATAGGTGTGACATTTTATTTCCCAGATAGCCAGTAAATGAGGAAGGTGATTTATCATTTTGCATCTCTGAACATCCCTATTATACTCTGTGTATCTGCCAACGTGTGCTCTTGGCACTCCTATTATTGAAGCAGAGGCCTCTGGGCGAGTGCACCGCAGCTTCGCCTGCTGTAGAAGGAAGAAGAGGAGGTGCTGCCTGGTACAAACGTAGACAAACAAGGTTGCTCTTTGTCTGTTAGCCTGTGCTGGTTAAAGAAGGTATGCTGCGAGTTAACTAGAGAGAACTTGGAAATTATGAATTTGGAGAAAGCTGGAGTAGGAGTCTAGAGAGTAAATGGCGGAGTTAAGCACATTGTAGAAAACCGTTCTTTCCACTTATTGGAAGGCATACTACCTAAAAATAGGGTGTTCATTTTCCCATTTCCTAGCCACAGGGAAATTGTCTCCTTTTTCAGGCAAACAGACATATAAGGAAAGAGGATTTGAAATCCCAGATATCCGAAAGTTGCTCAACCATTCAACAAGGACATTTGCTCAACTATGTTCATAGCAGCTTTCTTTGTAATAGCCAGAATCTGGAAACAACCTAGACATCTGTCACCTGAAGAATGGATACAGAAATTGTGGTACATTTACACAGTGGAACACTACTGAACAATTACAAATGGTGGGAACTAGAAAAGATCATCCTGAGTGAGGTAACCCAGAAACAGAAAGACACACATGGTATATACTCACATATAAGTTGATATTAGCCATATAATATAGGATAAACATACTAAAATCTATAGTCCTAAAGAAGGTTAAAAAACAAGGAGGACCCTAGGAAAAAGGATAAAACCTCATTCAGAAGGGCAAACAGGATAGACATTGGAAGTAGGAGAAGACAGGGAACAGGACAGGAGGCTTCCACAGAAGACCTCTGAAAGACTCTATCCATTAGGGTATCAAAGGAAATGCTGAGACTCATAGCCAAACTTTGGGCAGAGTGCAGGGAACCTTAAGGAAGAAGGGAGAGATAGGAAGACCTGGAGGGGACAGGAGCTCCACAAGGAGAGCAACAGAGCCAAAATACCTGGGCCCAGTGGGCCCTGCAGAGACTGATACTCTAACCAAGACCATGCATGGAGAGGACCTACACCCCCTGCTGAGATGAAGTCCACAGGCTGCTCAGTTTACCTTTACCTTTGGGCTTCTACTAAGGTAGCACAGCTGCTCACCTCACGGCTGCAAAGTGAGAAGAGGATGCAGAGGGCCTGGAACCTCATTGGCCCCTCAAGGGCACACTCCCACTGACCAAAAGGCCTTCCACTGGACCCAATGCAGAAAGTTTCTACCCTTCCCATAGTGCAGCAGATAAAAGAGCCCTTACCACTTAGGCCTCTGGGGGACGGGACAAATGAAAGGTCACGGTGCGTGAGGATGTGTGAGAATGCTTGATGTGCTCACTGTCTTCACTGGGGGCTTGACTCTCCAGACTTCTGCACTGACTGTTGTATATTTCAGATACATGGAGCCTAATTAAGCACCAGCAGAATTCTCTTTTTACTACATTCAAAACAATACAAATAAAACTACAAAACCTTTTTGCAGTTTTCACCAAGATACTCTTAGGCATTCTGGCTTTTTAAGCTGCACTAGTAAGATCCGTAGGGTTAAATATTGTTCTTGGCGAGTAGACTGAACTTGGTGCAATTTTGTATTTCAGGACTCATGAATCAAGCAAGCAAACATGAAAGGTGGATAAATGCCATTGCCCCCAAAGGCACTGTAACTTTTAAACATCAGAGCTGGTTTCAGTCCCTGAAACTGAAGGACTAAGAATAGTTTCAGTTGTGTTTATGATTTTTATCATGTACTTCCAGACTGTGAGTATAAAAATGCAGACACCAGTATTCAAAGAAACGTCGAAAACAACAGCATTGGCAGCGAATATTGGTGGAAGGTTTCAGGGGGACTATTGCCAAATGTGTACTTACCTATGGGATTCCTTTTCTGTTGTTCTGTTCCACATTACAGAAGTCCCCAAGATATGACCTAAAGTGATGCCTGAAATCACAGACAGCATCAACATCTGTACACTGTGTTCTTTTTTGTTGTTTGTTTGTTTTGTTTTTTAATAAACAAATATGCCAGCCAAATGCCTTTATCTGACTAAACGCATACCATTTTAGTTCCAGTAGCAAAACTGGATGCCTTTCTTTTTCCTTCTTTACAATTTCATGAACAGTACATCCACCCAGACTGTAGGGCCTAGCAGCCTCAGCAAATGATTTTTATGGCTTAGTAAGTGGAGATCTTTGACCTGTTTCCTTAAAGCGTTTTGTGGCTTCTCTTTATCAGACCCAACTGCAAATATCACTGTCATTACACTTTAGAGCCATTACCAAGATAAGTGCTTCTTGAACACTGGGACCCTAATGCTACTGTGACAGTGGGATGGCCAGGGGGACTACTGAGTGACAGCAGGCAGACAGTGTACACAAACAGCATGCATAAGCTGGGCAAAGGAATGGAAGAGCATAAGGTTTCCTCACGCTGCTTCACGTGACACACAGTTTAAAACTGTGTTACTTACTTCTGGAACTTATCAACTGCGGGTCACTGAAGAAATAAAAAGCAAAACCTTGAATGGTGGCAAGAGAACACTTCTACCATAGATGTAATGACCTCAGAAAACACTCACTCACCAGTTGGTGATGCTGGCTTTTTGTTCAGTGTAGCACATAGCTAGAATAAACATGTTAGCCAGGCTTGGTGCGGGGGGATGCGTGGAGAGAAGTCTTCCAAGAGCATTCACGTTACAGGGAAAATCAAACCTCTTCCGCCTGTATGAGACCATTTTCTTGCTGGCTTCAGCTAACAATCACTCTTGTCTTCTAATGGCCCATCTCCTTCCTCGTGTGGCCCCTCTTCAAGCAAAACATACCGAGTCCTTCCCATGCTCTGAATGTCGGACTTTCCTGAAAGCTGGTGAAATCCCTGCCTGCTTGGCCAGGATATTAACATAATTATGGGACTATCGCATCACATTCACAACGCCCACTCAAGAGATGGTTATGGAAGGATACCAGTCTTTGGAGGCACCTTAGAATTCTTATAACTCCCATGGGACACGCTTTCTTCTTAGTACCTCCTATGGCATCATTGTCTTCAAGCTGTGAATAAAACACTTCTGGTAGTGAAGTAGGTACTTCAAAATCAGTAGCTACTGATTTTGAGTGTATCTTGTATAGGTTAGGATGTCCTCACCATGGGAAAGAACTGTTACTCTACCACATGACATATGAGTTCATAGAGTATCCTTCATAGAGTTACTTTATGAGTTCCATTTCTTTAGAAATGTCTGCTATAAAAACTACACTGTATTGGTTTTAGTATGTAGTATATATAGTATATAGTACAGTTTTTACACTATATATTACATAAATTGTAAAAACTATACTAGATATTAAAAACTATGCTATATTGAGCAAATCAGTTGGATTGTGTATTTTAATTTGGATAAATCAGTGATTAAACACTAATTTTAAATAATAAACTTTTCTAAATATTATTGATAATATTTTCCTTTTTATAAACATCCCATTTCTGTATACTCTTTGTAATTTCTTATTTTTGAAATAAAGTCAGCTTTGTTTGGTTTGTCAGTGCCTCCTTAGAATTCACTCTTAATGAAATCAGAGTTTATATAAGGTTGAATGTCTCACATGCTGGCATATTTTATGTGGTGTTTGTGTGTTAAGCAAAGGAAACAGTAAGGTAATAAGGCACTTTTAATGTTTTTTTCACTCAGGCAATTAGAAAAATATTTTCATGACTAAAAATAAAGTTGATAAAAGTAGCTAAAATAGCCCAAAAGGTCATAAAGTAGAATTCAGCTAAGAATGCTTAAAATTATTAGTGGAATTGTACATAAGATCCTCTTTGCATAGCTGGCTTTTCTGATTCTAACCATCCCCCCCTCCCTCAACACACACACACACACACACACACACACACACACACACTTCCATTTCTGTAGCTCTGGAGTTTTATCTTCTCAGGGTGAATGAACGGGTTTCTCATTCTTGGTTTTCAAAAAGCAGGCTTTGACCATCAAACCACCTGCTGAGTTTCAGTATAGCAGGGTATGTTTTTCCTTGGCCTTTTCTTTCCCTGCAGATGTCACCCCTTCGGAAGCCAGCTGCCCCTTTTATGTCTCCCTAGCTGTGTACATGAAACACTCTGGGGTCAGACTTCTGAAGCTGACTGTCATGCAGCTGCCACAAATCTCCACGTTTAGCTAGAAATCTGCCTGTCACCGTGGTCATCTGAGGTCTTTGGCCCAGGTCTTAGAATGTGCGGTTTAACAGACCCCCTTGCTGTCCACTTGGTGTCCTGGAAGCCTTTCTACCGCCGATTTCAAAAACATTCAGAGAGGAGGAGGAAAATGATTTTAAAACATTTAACTGATACATTTAACACCCAATAACATGGTGTAGAGGCCACTTTTTAAAATACTTTTAAATATCCTTTAAATTCTTTATTTCAAATTTGTAAGCAAAGAAGTTAACCTCATTTAAGAGGTAAGTGGCCAAGGAAATGGACAAAAGACTGATCTACTGTCACTGACACAGTGTGTGTGTGGCTGTCAGAAAACAGCTGTATTCCCTTTTAACATCTGTCAGCATCAGATACCGGTAAAGAGAATTGATCAAAGAGTGGTAAAACATATGAGAAAAGCATATTAAATTAGTCTTTAAACATGAAATTAAAGGCCAGTTCTTCATAGGAGAAAATTGGAAGGTATTTTGTTTTTGTCCCTTCGGTATTTTATAGTTTAAATTCCTGTGTAGTCCAAACTTGATAGAAGCCTGAGGTGTCACAGGCATGCCCTCTGGTCATATTGTTCTTGTATCTCTTTACATGGCTGCTGTTGAGTCTAGAGCTGTCCTTGTCAAATGTCTAGAAATAACAAGAAAGCTGCCTTTTGTCTTTGAAAATGTATGCCTCTGTTATTTAAAATAAAGCTTTACAGATCCTCAGAGCTAGTGCCTTGGCTCAAAATTGGGCTGATTTCTACGGCTATCATCTCTGCTTTCTTTTCCTGTCTGGAGAGCAGTTTCTGCTTTTCAAAAAACCAAAAGCTGTGGAGCTGCTTTCTACATTGTGACCTTGGATCGGATCGTCTTATCTAAACTATTAGTTTGTTTGGAGCTGGAGAGGTGACTTACTGGTTAGAAGTCCTTATTGGCCTTGAAGATTCAGGCTGTGGTCCCAGGACCTACAAAGCAATTCACAGTCATGTCTAACACCCGTTCCAGAGCATCCGATACCCTCTTCTTTTGTGGGTTTCTGTGGGCTCCTGCTCATGCACTAGTACACACGTGCACGCACACACACAAACACGCACGCGTATATTGAATAAATAGATCTTTAAAGGTAACTTGAGTAAGTTACCTTTGCTATCTTGATTAAAGTGGCGTTTGTAGTTGAATAAGAAACAGACGTGCACTGCTGTTTTGCATTGTTTTTGAGAACCAGCAACTAACAGTATTTACATCAAATGAAGGATAGCTGTCAGTTCTAGCTGTTCCCTTTCTCCTGTTTCAGTCTGGAGTCTAGACTTTCCTCGTCACTGCTGAATGTGTCTTTGAGTAGCAGATCTGAGGGATGTTTAAGTTGTTTGCTTGGAGTAGATGGAAGAGGATTGCCTTGAGAGTCATAGCCAAACCAACTTGGAGGGTCGTCAGAGTTGTATTCCTGCTGCTGGACCTCAGAGGCCATTTTCTTAGCTGCCATCCTGCAATCACAGTTCTCAGCATTAGTGAGGTGCACAAGTAATCCCTACAGTTTCCAAACTGGGCTCAGGTCAGAACTGAAGATGTAACTATCACTGGTCATACTCAATTCAGAGCTTCTCTTGCTCTGGGGGAATGTTTGGGAATTGTGCTGATAATCAGCAACCCCCCTCCCCCAGGCACAGGTCTGTGTAGGTCAGCCAACTCAGGGCTTACCAGGCAATGAGTGGGTGAGGAAACCGCATACTCAAGGATCAGGAACTCGGGAGTCATCTTCAGTGCTTTTGAGTAAATGTTCAGCCTGGTGTGTTTCCAGTTTCTTTGATGAAGGAATAACCTGACCTACCCACCTTGTGAAGGCTGACATGTCAGAAAGGAGCTCTCCACCAGAGTTCACAGACCCCTGTGACGTATGAGTGGACTCTAGGGAGTCCATGAACTTCTTAAAAATCTGTGTACCTTTGTCTCTAGTATACATTTTTCTTGGAAGGTTGTGACTCAAGGAGGTCCATAACCAAATGATTGAAAATATTTTTAGTCTTCCTTAGGAAGAAATAAAGAACCAAAGAGCACACACACACACGCACCCACATGTGCATAAAACATACACACATATTTTCTCTTCTTTGATACAAAGATACAAAATTCTCAACAGAATACTTATAAGATTGTATGTACTATGATCAAGTTTGGTGTCATTGCAGGAACAGGAAGATGGTATAACATGTAAACCAATAAATGTGATACAGGGTATAAAGAGACTCAGAAATGATATGATTGTTTACTAAAATAATACATGCAGAAATGGCCTTTGACAACATCAGATATCCATGTATGATAAAGACAAAAAAAAAAAACAACTAAGGATAGAAAGAGCATATCAACATTGTAAGGACGATATCTGACAACGTATAACAAACACACTAACTGGGGGGAAGATATTTCCTCTAAAATCAGAGATGAGAGAAGAGTGTTCGCTCTCCTCACTTTTATTCAATATCATGCTTATATTCTTAGCCAAAGCAATAAGGCAAGAAAAAGATGAAATACAAAGAGAAAAGGAGAATTCAGATTATCTATAGACAGTGTGATCATGCATTAAAAGACACTAAAGACTCTTTGTGAAAACTCTTAAATCTGTTAAACACTTTCAGTAAAGTATTCAGTTACAAAAAAAAATCAACATCCAAAACCCAGTAGGTTTTTTTTATATACCAATAACATAGTAAGAAAGAAGGGTCATTGGCACAGGAGACAACTTCCTGAACAGAACACTAAGAGTACAGTCTCTAAGAGCAACAATCAACAAATGGGACCTCATGAAACTGAAAAGCTTCTGTAAAGCAAAGGACATTGTCATCAAAACAAAACAACAGCCTACATATTGGGAAAGGATCTTCACCAACCCTGTATCTGACAGAGAGCTAATATCCAGAATATATAAAGAACTCAAGAAGTTAAACAGCAACAAATCAAGTAATCCAATTTAAAAATGAGGCACAGAGCTAAACAGAATTCTCAATAGAGGGTGGCAGAGAAACACTTAAAGAACTGTTCAGTGTCCTTAGTCATCAGGGAAATGCAAATCAAAACGACCCTGAGATTTCACCTTACACCCATCAGAATGGCTAAGATGAATAACTCAAGTGACAATACATGCTGGAGTGGTGGTGGAGGAAGGGGAACCCTCCTCCACTGCTGGTGGGAATGTAAACTTATACAGCCACTTTGGAAATCAATCTGGCACTATCTCAGACAATTAGGAATAGTGCTTCCTCAAGATCCAGCTATACCACTCCTAGGCATATATCCAAAAGACACTGAAGTATACAACAAGGTCATCTGCTCAACCATATTTGTAGCAGCTTTATTTGCAATAGCCAGAAGCTGGAAACAACCTAGATGCACCTCAGTTGAGGAATGGATACAGAAATTGTGGTACATCTACATAATGGAATATTACTCAGCGATAAGAAAAGAAAAAAAAAACAAAACAAAACAAGGAAATCATGAAATTTGCAGGTAAATGGTGGGAACTGGAAAAGATCATCTTGAGTGAGGTATCCCAGAAGCAGAAAGACACACAGGGTATATACTCACTCATAAGTGGATATTAGACCTATAATACAGGATAAATATACCAAAATCTGCACACCTAAGGAAGATTATCAGAAAGGAGGACTCTGACTAAGATGCTCAATCCCCATTTAGAAAGGCAAAGAGGAAGGACATCAGAGGAGGGAGAAAACAGGGAACAGGACAGGAGCCTACCACAGAGGGCCTCTGAAAGGCTCTACCCTGCAGGTTTTGAAGCAGATGCTGAGACTCGTAGCCAAACTTTGGGCAGAGTGCAGGGAATCTTATGAAAGAAGTGGGAGATAGTAAGAGCTGCAGAGGACAGGAGCCCCACAAAGACAGCAACAGATCCAAAAAGTCTGGGCACAGGAGTCTTTTCTAAAACTGATACTCCAACCAAGGACCACTCATGGAGATGGCCTGGAACCCCTGCATGGAGGTAGCCTATGGCAGTTCAGTGTCCAGGTGGACTCCGTAGTAATGGGGACAGGGACTGTCTCTGACATGAACTGATTGGCCTGCTCTTTGATCACCTCCCCCTGAGGGGAGGAGCAGCCTTACCAGGCCACAGAGGAAGACAATGCAGCCACTCCTGATGAGACCTAACAGACTAGGATCAGAGGGAAAGGGAGGAGGACCTCCCTGAGAGCGACAGGGGTGGGGAAGAGGGAGGGTATGATTGGCAGGGGAGGAAGGAGGGAAGTACAGGGGGGATACAAAGTGAATAAACTGTAATTAATTAAAAAAAAAGAAAGTAGGGAATAATCTCATTCATGATAACTGAAAAAAAAACATGTATATGCACATGCGCACACACACACAGCCTGCTACCTACTTCACTATGTAGTAAAAAATGTCTAAAACAAAAACTAAACTAGTAAACAAACAAACAAACAATCAAAAAACCTAAACTAGTGAAGAAGTGCCAAAACCGCTGGCATTGGCTTTGATAGGACATTACAGTTAGAGACAGAAGTGAAAGGAAAAGCATGTTGAGGGAGCAAACAGCTCAAAAGCTGACCAAATTCTATGTTACCTGTGGTTTCTGAAAAGCATTGGTTTTAGAGAATTGTGGATGAGGCCGAATACTCACTGCTAAGTTTGGAAGTGTGGAAATACTGGGCTGTGCAGTACAGTTCTTCAGTCAGCCACAAACCAGGCTAAATTTCATGTTCATTAATATATATATTTTTTAGGTTTTAGATTCTATAAAAGTTGTGATGAATGCATTAGGCAATGTATTTTTTATTCATCTTGTCACGTGGCATGAGGGTCTGTAAAAACTGTGGTATCAAAAAATTAACAGATAGTAGGGGACCCAGAGAGGTCATGAGGAGGAAGCCGCTGCTGACTCAGTTCGGAGAAGGGAAATGGGCTTGTGGGATGCAGTGTCACGGGAGAGAGTGATAGTAAGCCAAGCATTTATCCAGGGCCACGGGGAGTGTACAGCAGGACAGGAATTTCTGTGTTTGCTCTGTTTTGTTTGTTTGTTTGTTTGTTTGTTTTTGTTTTTTTTCTTCCAGCCCCCTCATCCCAGCTCTTTCACCATTTTATCCACAGGCAACTTCAGTGAAAATACACATTAGTGGGTCCGTGGCACGAGTAGCAAGCAGTGAGGCTTCAAGACTGGAAGGCCCACTACTCCTGGAGCCGAAAGTCTTTCCAGTCTGGGGTGAGGGATCTCTTTACTCAGTGTTTTCTGAAGCCTCAGGGATGTGAACCAAGTACAGGACATTTCAGCAGTGGGGCTAAGTGGTAGGGGCAGAATTAACTTTGCACAGAGAGGAAGGTGCTAAAAGTGAAAGGCTTCTGCGAAAGGAATATAAGACCAAGAAGTTAATTTTAGAAGGGAATCAACTTGGTTCGACTCAGAATGGTTGGTTTCATTCGTCAAAATATAAATTACTGTGTATTATGAATGGTACAGCTGCGTGCCAAGCTATCCTGGCATTTCCAGCTGCCTACTTACAAGGAGATGGACCTGCAGAATTTCATCTTGAGGATCCGGAGTTGTTTGCAGCCCATCTGAAGGTCCTGAAGGACCTGGTCTGTAAGCAGGATACAGCCAGAGATGTCCAAAATGTGCAGATAATGGCACTTGGCAGCTAGTATCTCCAGCCCTGCATCAGTAATCTGAACACACAGCCAAAACAAGGAGCAGTTACTGAACAGCTCTCTCCCACAGGGGGCAGTATCTTAACTTAGGGTGCTGTAGTAAAATATGATAGAGTAGGTGGCTCAAACATCAAGTACTTCTTTCTTCCAGTTCTGAAGCCTAGGCAATCCAAGACCAAGATCAAGATGGCTGCACATAGGGTGAGGCACAGGCTTGCAGATATCTGCCTCGTGTCCCAGTCTTAATGGCAGAGAGAACGCCAGGCTCTGCAGCTGCTTCTTAAGACACAACCTTTTAATAGCACCTTCCCTTCCATGACCTCTTCTAAACTTACCTCCCAAAGGCCCCACTTCATGACACTGTTACATGACAGAGTTTAAGCATAGGTGGCCAGTGGCAGGGCAAGAGGCAAGTATTTTGGGCAAACAAATCAAGGGCCTGGTAGAGTTTCTTTCGTTGAGTTTGTTCACTGATAAGCCAAGTTTGTGGTTCAGACTTCCAAATAAGATCAAGAGAGTAAAATACCTGCCTCAAGTGACACCAAGAGGATCTATGGGGTTTGTTTTGTTTTCATTCTTTACTTAAGCATCTTCTGGTGTAGATGACGAATTTTCTTTAGTAATTAATAGCCGTTGCGTCACCATGAGGAACTCAGGGGAAGCTACAGCAGTGTGGCTGTTGATGTTTGACATGCTCTGTGAAGCTTGACCAGTTCGGAGAAGTATGTTTAAAAATGTTATATGTTACAGGACTACAAATGTATGTCCCCTGAAGTTATCTCCATTCTGGAGCAGGTTACCACAAGAAAGGTCTGGGCATCTGCAATGGGTCATCTTACAAGAAATGGGTGACCCATTTCTGGCAGGAGAACAGGAGGTGTGAGGCAGGAGCGAGCAGAAGCCCCAGACTGTGCAAGTCCCATCCAGACAAGTCCTGGCCAGTGTTCCACCATCCAAATCTGTCCAGCCGTCCTGCAGAGTTCATTCAACTGCATTTCTAGTTTATTTCACCGGCCTGGGGTCTAGCTTTTGATTTACGGCTGAACTGAAACTCACAGCAGAGTGAGGCAGATTACTCTCCCCGAAGGAATGTTTCCAACTGGATTTAATTTCCTATTTTATATATATGTGAACATTAAAAAAACATACACTGGGAGGCTTAGCTCATTGTTTTTAACATAAAGTTAAGAGAATTATGCAGCAAAGCCCTTTAGTTTGAAATGTATACTTTTTGGGTAGGGGAAAATAGGTGCTGTCATGGTCTAGGCATTCCCTGTCTCCAGAACATGCTTGGACAAGTCTCAGTATTGTGACTGGTTCTCACGAAACCTCCTCAGACATCCCTACCATGCTCTATGAAAATCTGAGGATCCGGTGTCACTGAGAAAGGAATCCTTCGGCCTTATAGAAGGACAATGAGGTGATGGAACCCTTCAGACAGGTGGAGCTGGGAATGGGCAGGTTTGACACAGACCTGAGAAGGAGCCCTCATCTGTAGCTTTAGTTTGGATGCTCCATGTGTTCAAGAGGGAGGTGATATCTGGGGGGAGTGGGGAGAGGTATGACTCAGGGGCTAGAAAGCCTGTCCCCATCTTCCATCTGCCTTGTGCTCTAGCCAGAGTAGTTCCAGTGAGCTGTGTAAGTGAGAGGCTCTGTGAGCTTTCTTGGTGAACATACAGAGTCAGGTGTCCACTGCAGCTGACATGTGAGCTTCTGGACATAGCTCACTTCTTGAACCACATGTCATGGACCAGAAAAAAACACCCAGTTTCCTTTGTTATAACCAAATACATTATTAAAAGAAAGCTTGTAGCTAGCCATGGTAATATACACTCATAACCCAGCACTTGGAAAGTAGGAGAATGGCATCTCGTTCAGGGCCAGCCTGGTCTACTAATAAGTTCCAGGCTAGCCTGGATTAAGTATAAGACCCTTCTCAAAAAAAAAAAAAAAAGAAAGAAAGAAAGAAAGAAAGGTTTTTTTTCTGTAAATTTTCTGGCTTTAGTTTGTTCTGGCTTACCACATCTTTTTCCCTCCTGCCTCCTCCTATTTATCTGATATATTAGTGTGGAAGATTCAGGAGATTCCAGAATCACTCTCAGCCCACTCAAGCCAACAGTAAAGCAGCTGAATTCATAGCCTAGCAAGGGTGCAGAGCCCTGAAAACTGGGATGACACTGTCCAAATAAAAGCCCAGTGGGTGTGCGTAGAAGAACAAAGCTTGCAATTCCTGATCATGTTTGAAGGTTTATGTTTTCTTCCTTCTGCATATTTTGCCAGCTCCAAGTTCTCCCTGATAAAATGTTTGGATTTCTAATCTTCTGTTCAAAGACTTCCTTGCTGATCTGGTAATGCTTGCCTGATCATTCCTGGTTATCAGCAGAGGACTAGACTCTGAGCAGAAGCCAAATGTGGGCCTCTCTACCTTTTGAGTGAAGGGTGATCTAGGAGGGTGTGTTGGGAATGCTCTCCTGTCAGAAGTTTTCAATCTTACATGCTGGGCTGACAAGGTCTCTAGATAAGAGGTCACTACTCTCTTGCCTAAAGGAGAGTTCTGGCAGCCACATTCTGCATGCTGAGTGAGAAAAAAAAGTGCTAATATCCAGAATATATAAAGAATCCAAGAAGTTAAACAGCAACAAACCAAGTAATCCAATTTAAAAAATGGAGTACAGAGCTCAACAGAGAATTCTCAATAGAGAAATAGTGAATGGCAGAGAAATGTTCAACATCCTTAGTTATCAGGGAGATGCAAATCAAAATGTCTCTGAGATTTCACCTTATACCCATCAGAATGGCTAAGATCAAAAACTCAAGTGACAACACATGCTGGAGAGGTTGTGGAGAAAGGGGAACCCTCCTCCACTGCTTGTGGGAATGTAAACTTGTACAACCACTTTGGAAATCAATCTGGCGCTTTCTCAGACAAGTAGGAATAGTGCTTCCTCAAGATCCAGCTATACCACTCATAGCCATATATCCAAAAGATGCTCAAGTATACAAGGACATTTGCTCAACCATGTTTGTAGCAGCTTTATTTGTAATAGCCAGAATCTAGAAACAACCCAGGTGTCCCTCAACTGAGGAGTGGATACAGTAATTGTGGTACATTTACACAATGGCATACTACTCAGCAATTAAAAACAAGGAAATCATGAAATTTGCAGGCAAGTGGTGGGAACTAGAAAAGATCATGAGCTATCCCAGAAGCAGAAAGACACACATGGTACACACTCACTTATAAGTGGATACTACACATATACTATAGAATAAACATACTAAAATCTGTACACCTAAAGAAGCTAAGCAAGGAGGACCCAATCCTTCTTCACCAATCCTCATTCAGAAAGGACATGGGAAGAGGGAGAAAGCAGGAAACAGGACAGGAGCCTACCACAGAGGGCCTCTGAAAGACTCTACCCAGCAGGGTAGCATCAAAGCAGGTGCTGAGACGCATAGCCAAACTTTGGGCAGAGTGCAGAGAATCTTATGAAAGAAGAGGGAGATAGACCTGGAGCTCCACAAGGAGACGAAAATAACTAAAAAAATCTGGGCACAGGGTTTTTTTCTGAGACTGATACTTCAACCAAGAACCGTTCATGGAAATAACCTAGAATCCCTGCTCAGATGTAGCCCATGGTAGCTCAGTGTCCAAGTGGGTACCCTAGTAAGTTGAACAGGGGCTGTCTCTGACCTGAACTCAGTGGCTGGCTCTTTGATTACCTCCCCTCCTAATGGCTGAGCAGCCTTAACAGGCCACAGAGGAAGACAATGCAGCCAGTCCTAACCTGATAGGTTAAAGTCAGAGGGAAGGGGAGGAGGACCTCCCCTATCAGTGGGCTGGGGGAGGGGCATGGGAGGAGATGAGGGAGGAGAAGGGCATGGTTTTCAAGATGGGAAATGCTGAATTCTGAGGGACCCAGTGCCTAGAGGGCGAGGTTGTTGATAGATATACCATGGTGACATGATGACACTCCCTCCTCACTGCAAAGGCTGCCCTGTCTGGAACTCCAGAGCTGTCAGGGTTGAGAAGGCTGGATTGAGAACGCAGATGTCCAGGCTTCTGCTTTTGGGGGGAGCTGCCCAGAGGCATGGAGCCGAGATCTGTGGTCCCTCTGATCCTCTGGAGTGCTTAACTAGGACTTTAGTCCCCTCCTGACAGTTCCACCAGTGCACGGATCAGGTGTTCTCAGCTCCCAGAGCTGGCTTGGGCATCTAAATTTGTTCACCTTTTTCCAGGTTCCCACAATTTCACTGCTCATGTTTCCTTTCCTGTTTTTCTTATCCAAATTGGGCCCTCATTGTTGAGCTGCTGCTGTGACAGAGTTTCAAGAGGAATTGTATATATAAATATTTGATCTGCCATATTAACCCAGACTCGGGGTTTCTATAAGTCAAAAGAAAGTAGGTTATAATGTACTTTGAAAATATTGTTCCATCCTTTAAAACTACAACATACAAAGCTACTCCATTTCTGACCTTTGTGTACGCAGAGAAAACATTCTGTTAAATGCCAGCAATTTGTAAGGTGATGCTGTTTCAGTGGCTGTCTTACTTTTCCCTGTAAGCATTTATATAGTCAAGGTTTACTATGAGCATTCTTTCTTTTATGCCTAAGTGTCAGGAAAGTTGTCAAACACTCAAAATGAAGACCAAAGATGAATGAATGACCTTTCAATGGGACATTGTCTAACTGCTCCCCTGAGGAAATGCCTAGAGAGTTAAACCTTCACTTCACAAGTTGTTTATTATTTATTAAGGCCCAACGTCAGTGAGTCAGTGAAGTTGTATGTTAACAGTTAGCTTTTTTTTTTGTCCAGGAAATATGCAAACTATTCCTGTCTGGTAGAAACTCTAACCCAACTGCCCTCTAGGATTTCAACCAATTTTAGATCTAACCTGAGACCCATAATCCAATATTCTTCCCTCTGTTCCTACCCAGTTCTTTCTAATGCTCTATGCCATGGCTTTATTGTTTTGCTGGTTCTCTCATTTTGAATTAGATGAATTATTTCTGGCACATACTTACACTTGCATAAAATGCTGGGCGTGGTGGTGCTCACCTTTAATCCCAGCGCAGCAGGCAGAGGCAGGAGGGCCTCTGAGCTTGAGGCCATTCTGGTACTCAGGGTGAGTTTCAGATAGCCAGGGCTACAAAGAGAAACACTGTCTTGAAAAACAAAAACCGAAAACCTTACATTTGCATGATGACAGTATTTTGATGGGTATAAATTCTACTTTGGCACAAACAAAATGGCAGACACAAAGGCAGTTCTGGGCCACACAGAGCCCCTGACTGCTGCCCTGCCTGGATCCCATCAGCACTACCCTTTGACTTGCTCCAGCTGCCAGGCATACCTTTGGGCATCCTGCGACGTTGAGAGACGTGATTCGAGTACAGAAAATGGCTATTGTTCTTATGGTCTCATCTGTCAGTTGGGTGCAGAAGGAGACATCCAAGTGTTCCAAGGACATCGAGATTTTGCAGTATGTCTGGAAGAGATTCCAAGGGCAAAGGTTTGTGGGTTTTTTGGGGGGGATTGTTTTCCCCTTTAAAGGTTTTGTTGTTGTTTGTTCATTTTGTTCATTTGTCTGTTTTCCCTTAGTCTTTATCCAATACTGTTTTCATCTGAAACCACCTTTCCTAGAGCAGTTTATTTAGTGTGCATTTGGGTCCCTTAAATACAGAATTCCCCCCCATAAACAAAACAAACACCAACAAAACATTGCATCCAAAATAAGCATAGCAAAAGATACACGTCAAATTAACAGTTTATTAATACTCAAACTCCTGCTGGCAAACTCCAGTTTTTCTGAAGTCACCGTGGATGAAATTTGATTGGCATATTTTAATAGGGTTATATTCATCCAAATAAGTGGATGTGAGATGGCAAACATGTCAAAGGTGACAGAGGAAAGAACACTTCCCTTGAGTTTTATTCTCTTTCCATCGTGTACAACCTCTGAAATTTCAACACATAATTTAGCTTTTTGGAGCCTCAGTTTCCTCTTCTAATTAGGGCAAATAATACCAACATTGTAGAATTATGTGGAAATGCTAGAGTGATAATTTGTCACAGAGATATTTGTACACATATCCATTTACTGTTTTCCTGGTCACACTAGCAAGGCAATGGGACCAGCCTAGATGGTCATCACCAGATAGACGGATAATGAAAGCATGGTACATAGACACAGTGGAATTTTGTCGCATTATGAAGAAAACTGACATCAGGAAAATAGATGAAGCTGGGAGGTATTACCCTGAGCAGGATAGCCCAGAGTTCAAAGAACAAAACCCACACATGTATTATCTATGGACACTATCTTATAATGTCTGTCTATATATAAATAAGTAGAAGTCACATGAAAGGAGAAAGAAGGTTATAGAGTGGAGTAGGGGGTAGAAGGACACAAGGAGGAGGAGGGGGAAGAGAATCAACACAAATTGTCCTTAAAAGTCCTGTACTGAAACCTGATAGTGTATATGCTAATATACTACTTTAGAAAGACTTTATAGCTCAGTGGATACTTTATAAGAACAAAATTGGGGGTGGGGCAGGGCTGGAGAGACGGCTCAGCAGTTAACTGCACAAGGCTAGAGTTTGGTTCCCAGGACCCAGGTCAAGCTCCAGGGAATCTAATGCACCCAAACACACACACACACACACACACACACACACACACTGGATGGGTGGAACAAAAATTTTTTAAAAGTAGTAAGTCATGTCAAGTAGAAATCCATTGTCTTGACTAATTCAAAGCAATACAAGAGAAGTCCCCTCCACACCACTGGGACCTTGGCAACCATCAGTCACTCCCATTAATTTTGAGTATTCTATCTGGGGACTCTCCTGGGTTCCTGGTCATATGGCTCTTACTTATATAAAAACAGACTCTCACTGGGCTACATGCCAATTGGAAGGACTTGAGTGTCAGGCCAGTTCGGGGCCACCAGGCTGACTCTAACATGAGTGTGCCTCTCTCCCTCTGCTTCCGCCATTTGCTTTTGCGTTAATGATGAGAAAGAAATACTACAGTGTGGACAAGAGGAGATTTACAGGAGATACAGTCTAATAAGGCACCCAGGGCCAGGACTCAGGGGGCCAGAAGCCTCGCTCTGCTGTTGCACGGATCTGTGTGTGGGGTGGTTGGTGACAGGTCCCATCTTAAAAGATGGTTACACAGATTATATGAACATATGTGTATGTACATATGATAGGATGCTTCTTAAAACTGATTACCTATAAAGTTTCATACTGCATTCAGTATTACCTGAGAGATACCACACGAGAATTGCTAGTGTGTGGCACAGAGCAAGTACCTCAGTGCTTGCTTTGGTCACACCTGTACTAAAAGCGGAAGCACACAGACAAGAACAGCTTGATCTAGAGGCAAGGGTGGCCTGCAAAGGGTTTTTAAAATTTTTACTTAGGAGGAAACAAGGTCAGCTGATGATCACTAGAGTTAATGTTAATGTCACTGTATTAGTTTGCTTTTTTCCTTCCTGGATTAAACACTGAACAAAGCCAACTGGGGAGGGGGAGGGGGAGGGTTTGTGTCTCCTTACAACTTCCAAATCATAGTCCATCCCTAGAGAAAGGCTGCTTACCGGCTTGCTCTCCACGGCTTCTTCAGCCTGCTTTCTTCCGTGGCCCAGGACCAGCTGCCCAGGGGTGGGATGGACCTTCCCACACCCATCGTTCACTGAGAGAACGCTCCACAGACTTAGCCCATAAGCCAAGCTGATGAAGACGTTTTCAGCTGAAGTTCCCTCTCCCCAAATGATCCAAGCTCATGTGACGCTGACAAAAAACTAGCCCTCACAGTCTTGCACCTGAAAATAACACGTAGCTTTGAAAACTTCTCGCCACAAGATTAAGTATGTGAGAGGCTGTACACGAATGAGCTTGATGTACACGCATCCATGTACTGCGATGAACTGCGGTTTTTGACAGTTGAAACTTCTTAAAGCTGTTGAAGATGACTAAATGCTGGCTGATGATAGTGTATGTGTGTGTGTGTGTGACACCAACGCTCGCTCACAGAGAGAAAGCAGTCTTGGCAGTGATCTTTTTTTCTGACCACAGCAGACAACAGGGATTGCTCTGAGCTCATGCAGAACTTGGATTTTCCACAGGGTCCAGCGTTTACTGTCCTTGACTCACCCTGTGACTAACTTTACATGGAGATCTGTCATGTCTGGAGCTAAGTGATGCCAGAAATTGGAAGGGGACACCGTCCAGGGATTGGGGGGAGGGTCACTGTCATTGGAGATGAATCAGCACAGGGACATACCCAGGGTGGTACAGAGGGAACCCAGCTTTAACTGGAACCAGTGGCTTTGTTTCTGCTCACTTGCCAGTGAGAACGCAGTGAGTCTCCTGGGGTCCTCTCTGGAACTGTGCTAGTTTTTATCAGCCTTCCTAAGCTATCACATTTGGAACAACACAGTCTCATTAAATCCTGGGATGTGAAATGGTCCTATGTGAGTTGTCTTCCAGAAAATCAAGTCTGTTTTAGTGATACAAGAATTTGGATGTTGCATGGTGTGGGGTAGTACTGTCCCTCTTAAGAGAATGAGAGAGGAAGAACCAGAGACAGATCATAGCAAGAACAATATTGAAACTGTGAGGGGCCAATGGGATGATCCGGTGGTTGTTGTGCAGGCCTGATTACCAGTGTTCAACACCCAGAACCACAGTGGAAAGACAGAACAGATCCTGAAAATTGTCCTCTGACCTCCACACACATGCCGTGCACACCCACATACAAAAACACACAGGGAGTAATAATAATTAATATGAAAATTAGAACTATGAGAATAATTCCTTGAGATCTGCCTAGCTTTAAAGGGAGCCACAACGCATCTCTTCAGCCCCAAACGCCAGCATCTTTGGACTCCTTGAATCAGTTCCCTATTTTGCCTTTATCTTTCGAAGGCTCCTCTAGTCTTTGAAAGTGAAATTTCTGCAGGTTTTAAAATTCAGTAACTTTAAAAGCGATTTAGAAGTCTCTGCTACATCCACAGCCACATTTGCAGACATGGAAAACCCGAGGCAAAGAGATTGGGGCAAGATTTATGCTAAAATGGTCGCACAGTTCATCCTTTCCTTCAGAGCCGTGTAAGTTGCCCTGCGGCCATAAGTCTGCGGGCTCGCTTGTCGAAACACAGACAAGAAATCCCCTCTTCTTCTCCAGAGACCACTGCCGTGTGCTCTGCTGGCTCCTGTGCTGACAGTCACCCACATGTCAATCCTACTGGTTCCTTTTTCTTGGAAAACGCTACACGGAGCTTCTTCCAAGCCTGTCTCTCACAGTTAAAATGGAAAGAAAAGGAAGATAACGATCAAGTTTGGCTCCTTTCCAGCTTATCGTCCCATCCCTCTGTAAATTAACATTTTTTACAGAAAATCTCCACGTCGCTTCACTAAAGGGTCCCATGTGCCTTCTGCGCTGAGTCACAGTGTGTGTGTGTGTTGGGGGGGGTTTAATGGCCACATTCCTAAACTGGGTATGTGGCCGAAACGGAGGTTCACTCATTTGTTGGTTGTTAAACTAGTTCATTTGCCCAAATCCTGATTAATCCACCTTAACAGGTGGCAGCTCCGTGTCCAAACAATCCTCCCTTTGTTGTCCAGGGTCCACTGTCTTTTGACAGTGAGCCTCATTAAGGCCCCATTAGTTGCACTACAAAGTTGGAATTTTTTTGTTCTGTTTTATTTATTTATTTATTTATTTATTTATTTATTTATTCATTCATTCTGTTGATAATTCTGGAAAAACACTGTGCACTCAGAAACTAACTTCTATAATGAAGACTAGTTGGGCTGGATCAAAGTAAAGGGTATAGTCCCCACAATTAGAAGTGATGAACACGGAACTTCCGTTGCTTGGGCCTCATATAGTCATGAGACGTGGAGGTACATTTCCTCAAAGGTGGCCACCTTCCTGTCAGTCCTCAGAGCAGATGGGGGTGGTCCTGGCTAGGTCACTCACTCTGCAGAGCCTGGAGCCCTGTCCTTGTGAGGATGGTCCTGCTTTCCCACTCTTCTGGGAAGCCAGGCCTAGTTAGGTAAGGCCAGGCTCAGAAGAGCATCCTGCTTTTCAACATGAAAAGGACCTATGGAAGGGAAGGGGCAAAGCCAGGCTTAAAGCAAGTATTCCCAAAGAGAGTTCCATGTTTCATGTTGCAGTTTCTTTCTTTCTTTTTCTTTTTTTTTCCTCTCAGCTTCAAGCTCCTGGAATAAAGACTCATTAACTCAAAATATGTTTACAAATACCTGGGTTATATAGCTAGGATCTTCTCTGAGTAGCTCCTAACTTAAAAATAACCCATTTATACTAATCTACCTTCTGCCATATGGCTACTTACCTCTGCTCAGGTACTATGTGTCTGTCATCCTCACATCTTGCTAGGTGATCCTCCTGAGGCTGGCTCTATCCTAGAATCCTTTCTGCCTACCAGATGTCCCAGCTCCTATTTCCTGCCTCAGCTATAAGCCATTAGCTTTTTATTGGCAGGTGATGCTTCCATACAGACACAAGAGATTCCTTCTACAGTTTTGAACCTGTATGACACTCTGGGAGAGTTTTGGCTTCAACCTGCTTGATGGTGGTCTACAAAGCCCACTAATCCCTCCAGGAAGCAGAAATGACTCCAAATTCTTACTGCTTTTCTCTTTCTTGTGTTCTCTGGGTATCATAGCTCTTTGTGTGATTGCCTTATCTGCTTCATTGCCCATAGCAGAATTCAGAATTTTGAATCCACGTTCATTTTATCCTTGTGGCCCCAGTCCTGAGCCTACAGTCTAGTTTAATGAGGAAGAGAGCACCAGGAATGGCGACTCTTCTTAATACAAGGGAGGAAAATGAGCTCCTATGAGTGGAGGCAGCCCTGGTCTCTATGTCCTTCCTGAGCAAGGTCAAGGGACCTTTTTGGCCTGAGTGCAGCTTATGCCACTGGAAGTAATTTAACCTGCATCTCAGGTTAAATTACTCAACTCCTCCAGGCTTTAATGTTCTCGTCTGCAGCATGGCAATAACAGGGCACTTTAACATTGGTACTACATGATTGGTTGAAAGATTACGTGGGTTAATATGAGCAAAAGTGATTGCACAATTCCTGTTTACATAGCTGACAGTTGGCAAGTTGTAGCCAGTACCATTATTATTACTAGGTTCTCTCTGGCACTGCCAAATTTTTTAAACTGTGAAAAATAATAGTAAAAATATTTTGATCATACACTCTCAATAAATGTACATTAATACACTTTATAAATTATATAGCTATATAATTGATTAATCATGTTATAAATCTATGTAAGTATATAAATATTATCAATAAAAATTTTAAATAAAAGTCTTTTAAACCTAGTAATTCCCTTCTAACCCCAAGCTGTCTTGTTCATTTTCTAAGAAACACTTTCTCAACAGCATGCCTCTAGTTATCAGAAAAGCTGAATAGCTTATTGCTGTCACAGACCCATTTACATATTTGGATTAAAAGAGGGGAATAATTTTCAAAATATCTAGTGTGGCAGGTGTCTAAAAAGAAATCAACAGGTGGAGAACAGGGGAACAGAAAAAAAAAAAACAAAAAACAATAGGCCAAAGAGCGTGAACTGGAAAAACAAAGGAAGCAGAAAATGATCATAACAAAGTATCTTCTATACCTTCTTCTATATCTTCTTATCAAATTATATTTGGTAAGCAGAATTTGTTTTAAAAAAATCATAATAGTTTCTGGCTTTAGATTTTTATCTACAAAATAAAAATGAACCAGGCTGAACAAAGGACAGCTATGATGTCCACACTTCTCATTCTCTAAGGTAATCGGTCTAATTGCCTTGCCTTCCTGGGGTCCCTGATGACAAGAAGGGCGGGGGAAATAATTAATTCTTAGGAAAAACTGCTGGGTTTTTGTGCAGTCACCCTCTCTACTTCTTGTCCTTTTTCTTCTCCAGAAAAGGGCAACTGAGACCAATGGCCAACTAAGTATGGCCTCTTGCATCTCAGGATCTCTGCTAAACCAAGTTCAGGAACCATTGGTGCTGCTTCAGCCCTTCACCGTAGGATGCAGTAGAATCAAAGATGTCAAGTCAAGGAGGGCTTCCAACCTTGCAGAAAAGCTTAGAGCGGGAATCTGTCAGGTCTGGGTGACCATAACACATTCTTAATCTTAACTTCCCTCATCTGAAAGCAGAAGATAAAAATATCTATACATATCTCATGAGCTTTGGGAAGACAGAAAGAACGTGTGCTCTCCAGAAGCTCTTGGCAGAAGCAGCACCCATCGCTATTGCTGTCTTCTGTCTCTCAGCAGTAGACTCAGGAGTCATGGGCCAAAGCTGTCTGCCTGGGACACCACCTTTAACCTGTAATGTCATGAGGGCTTTAAAAAGGAAAGTCTAAATGGGCCCTACAGAGCCATTAGAAATCAGAACCCTTCTGAGCCATGCTGCGGGCACCCTGCTGACATTGGTAATGACACATGGGCAGATCCCATGGGTGTGTCACAGAGGCCATCAATGCACATGATCATAGAAAAGTGGAGACCCGACATTTGCTTGCCATGCCTTTTTGCTTTTGCCAGCAGGCAAGCTGACAGGTTTTTGTCTAACTAGAGGCAAGTTTCATCTAATATACGGCAGAAACGGCCTCCTAAGGATTATCTTGCTTTTAACACATTCTGTAGTTCTCGGTGGACACTTGACATGAAAATAACAGATGTGTGGGTCATTTAGGAAGTGCAGCAAAACTTCAGCTGCCCACTGGTTCTCACAGTGGGCGTGGGCAGGAAGCCAGGACTGGTGTGGGGGTTACTCAGCTTCACCTGATTCTTTGCCAAGAAAACATGGTACCCAGCACTCCAGAATCCCTTGGAACCTTATAAGCATGGGACTCTGAGAAGCTGTTGGATCCCACATCCTTTAAAGTCTGGCAAGTTTCAAATCCTGTTGGCCTGCTCATAATTGGAAACACATTAGCGTTCAGAGCAACAGAATGCTGAGCTCATTGCTTTCACTCACAGCCAATGAAGAAACAGCACAGCCCTGCTACCTGTGTCCCCAGGTCGATTCTACATCCCTGGAGTCTCCTGGCATCTGGTGTTTTGTTGTAAAGCTCAGGAGACTGTACTTAGCATGGATGATCAGTGCAGCAGGGATTTCCAAAATGAAGCTATTAATTGTCCCCAGTTGGATGGCTGTTGCTCTTTCTTCCTTCTTTCTTTCTTTCTTCTTTCTTTCTTTCTTCTTTCTTTCTTTCTTTCTTTCTTTCTTTCTTTCTTTCTTTCTTTCTTTCTTTCTTTCTTCTCTCTCTTTCTTTCTTCCTTTCTTTCTTTTTATACAAGCACCAGATGACCACCCCTTTAAGTCTACTGAGAAATTGCTTAGTTCCTCTCCTAAGATCAATAAAATAGTCTACAGCCCGGGATTGTCTGGGAGCTTCTTCATCAAATGTTAACTCTTTGGTTAACATTTCCCAGTACTAATCTGGAGTGAGACAAAGGCTTCCCTGAACGCAAGAGGCAGGTGCTAAGAGAGCCAACATGTCTGCCTGCTAGACCTCCTGCTGGAGGGCAGCCCAGAGCCTCTGCTGCACCAGAGGTCCGTGATTAAGGCCAGCTTGACCAGGAACCTTGATTGTTGTTTCCTTCTCAACCCAGGAGCACGATTTTATCCCTGGAGAATAGGTGTAGTTATCGAAATCTCCTAGTTTGATAATTATTGCATGACTTAATCCTGGAAACTCTGTGTTGATTTTTTTTTTAAAAATTGTTGCTAAGGGGAGCTGACTCATATGGCCCATCTTTGGCATTGTAAGTCAGATGTATCAAAGGCTACCAGAATCAATTTCGGTTTAGCACTGGAGGGTGGAGTTATCAATGGATACACATTAAATTATGAAAGTCTTGCATAAACAACATTTTGAAACTACTTAAGAGTTAGTGAATCAAAGCATTTAAAAGAAGGGAAGAGTCACAGGAGAGTGATAACAATTTTGCTGTTAGGGTTCGTGACTAAACCCCTCTTAAACTCCAAACAGGCATGTCTACAATAGGCTAGCCAGAGGTCAATCTGGGAGGACAGATGTTGAACAAGGTGGATGCTTGGACTATTCAAAAGCCAACACACACACACACACACACACACACACACACACACACACACGACAGAGAGGAGAAAAAAAGAGAGAGATGATGAGGAAGCAAATCTTTCCTGAATTTCTAGAACATCTGATCTTGCATGACTAATGATGAAATAATTCTGTATTCCATGCTTCTTTTAAAAAGATATCTCTAGATCACTGAAAATAAAGAGCATTTTTTGAAAGGCTAAGCTTTCAAAAATGTAAAAGGCATGGCAGCATTTCACTGTATGGTCATATGATTGGCACGTGAGCACCTATAGACAGTGTAAGTTCAGGCATTCTAGAAGTGTGGGGCAGATGCCTCGAGCCCAGAGGATCAAAAGCAAATGGCGGAAAGGGATGTTTTCTTGATTCTAAGCCTTGGCCTCATCCCAGGAAGCATTTTTTTTAAAGTGATGTGTACTTAGAGGCTAACATCACAACAGCACATTAGACTACTTCTGAAAGATTCAGTCACTGGTCAAACACAACTGCCCCCTCTCTAAGGAATGTAACTCAGTATTAGAAATGTCAATATTTTTTATTTTTCTTCTTGGTCTTTATTCATTCAATAAGTATTTATTTAACATTTTATAATTACCCACAAATGAACTCCTGCTGATGCAGTTGCTGCTGCTACTAGTGCTACTAGTTCAAATAAACAGTGTTTCTCTCAAGCAAACTAGAGTCATGTCACTGAGTATGGCTTCCCAGCTGGGCTCTGCCAGGCACTATATGATACAAATCTTACTCCTGGCCATGGATAAATGGACAAATGAGTGATGGAGTAGTTAAGTAGATGTCTTCACACTATACATAAACATTATTAAAATATGGCACTATATTTCTCATATATTTCTATATATATATTTCTATATATCTCATAAATACATGCAAAAATTATTGTTAACAGATGTGTGTGTGTATGTGTGTGGAACTAAGACTTGTCAAAAACAATGTAAGACATCATTCATAATGGTAAAATGTTGCATTAATACTGGATCATCTTAGTGACACACTTATTTTCAATGATACTTGGCTGTTTTGTTTTAAAAATCTTTGATCTGTCACCTTTTCAGGTTTTTTTTTTTTTTTTTGAAAGTCTGACTGTATCATGCCAATGGTTAAGGCTTTGTGTAATACACGTTTAACCTTTCAGTTAAGCCACAATTGACAATTACAGGAATACTTTTTTTCACAACAGGTTACATGTACCTAAGCATTTGTAATTCCTTGTATTATAGAGTTATAATCTTGTCCCATGGAAGTTTTCAATTCTTTCTGGGCTCTTGAAGCAGTATTCAGTTTTCTGAATAACTTGGCTCTACTAGGCAGAGTTGGCACCAAGGACTAAACTTAGAAGACATTGACCTTGCTTCATACCACAGCTTTTAAAGAAGAGTCGTAATGGTGTTACACTTTCCTCTTACACTATAGCATTGTCGAGACACAGGATAAAACAAAGCAGAACTAAACAGAACAGTGGGGACTAAGCCTTGTTACCAATCAACCGTTTGGAAGAGTAATTCCCCATTTCTACCCTTCATTTTCATAAGACTGAGCTTAAGCTGCTTTCCTGACAAGATATGAGACCTCAATCAGTTGTAACCCCTCAGCCTTTAGTATTCTAATCTTTAAAACCAGAAAATTGGTTTAGCTGTTTCTGAGCTTCCTTTGGCTCCAAACATACGTAATTCTATGCTAGGGTCTAAGCATGGGCTGTCCTGCAGGCCTTCATAGCACTTCAGTCTGCATGTGATTCCAACACTGCTCAATTAGTCTTTTAAAACTTCTTGATAAGTCATCTTCAGAGTTGCTGTGCTCAGGAACATTTCTGTGTTCTGCAGACTTCTCAGCTATCACTTGTATTACCCACTCACTTGTGGAATTAACTTTTTATCCCTGTAAGGTAGTGTCCCTCCTTCCTTCCCTTCCACGCTTTCCGTTCTTCCTACTTAGTCTAATGTTTTCCTACGTTTTGGGGGTTTTAAACTCCCAACACACTTTAATGTTACGCTTTCAATGAGTTAACAGTTTCCACATGTGGACTTTTCATTTCTTCCTTATCTCTTCCTCTCTTGCTTGCTCATTTAGATGCTTAAGGTACTTAAAAAAAAAAATCCATTGTGGCTTATATGCCCTGTGCAACCTTACGGTCTCCTTTGTGTTACTCATGCCATGCCTACAGGCCCTTATCCTTCTGAAGGATTAACGTATGAATAGAGCTCATAACAACTCATCTTACTCCATCACTTAGCCCATGCTGTCCATCCCACTGAAGTATACTGCAAACCGTGTTCGCATAACTTAAACTCCAAACTGTTAGATAATCTGATAGAAAGTCTAAACTCCCGCAGATAAGGTTATATAGTATTCTAATTTTTTCTATTTTATATACTATGTTCTCTATAGGCGAGGATTTTGGGCCACACAGACATTTATGACTCCCCAAGTAAATGCCCCTGTGCATCCTATGAGTCTGACACGAAGGTGGGAGAGAGGATGGAGAAGAATGAGAACACAAGGCCTCCTTGGCACCTCAGGCCATAGAGACCTGGCTACGAGCCAGTGTAGTATGTTAGCTTCTGTCTTAGGGCTTCACCGCTGTGACGAGGCACCTTGACCAAGGCTGGTCAAGTTGGGGCTGCCTTACAGTTTCAGGGGCTTACTCCATTATCATTATGACAGGAATCATGGCAGAGTGCGGTCGAACATGGTGCTGGCAGAGGATCTGGGAGTTCTACAGCTTGATCTGAGGGCAGCCGGGAGGAAACTGGATGTGTTTTCACACTGGGCGTAGTTTCACCGTGTGAGATATCTAAGCCCCACCTCCATAGTGACACACTTCCTCTAAGAAGGCCACACCTCCTCCGATAAAGCCACACCTCCTAACAGTGCCACTCCCTATGGCCAAGCATTCAAACATATGAATCTATCGGGGCCGTTCCTGTTCAAACCACCACAGTTTTCCTTTGTGTTACAGTGAACCAAAAATACCCGAGAAAAGCTGTTTAAGGGAGGAAGGCAGGAAGTGCTGGCTCACGGTTTCAGAGAAACGCCAGTCCACGGTGAGGACAGCATTCATTGTGACCCAGCATGGCGGAGACTGCATTCTTCACACGGAGTGGAGCCAGGCTAGACCTAGAGCTAGGTCTAAACTTCAAGAGCTGCAGAAGTGGCCTACTCCACCAGCCAGGCTGCACCTCCTAAAGAGACTCCAAGGCCTTCAAAACAGCACTCCAAGCCAAGGACCAATGTTCAATGCGCAAACAGCAGCCTGTGAGCAGCATTTTAACTTCAAATCATGGCACCCAGAGTTGACTGTGGCCTAGTCCCAGTCCCATATGTGAGTTGGCTCCTGTTACTTTTTTCTATTGTAACTTACAAAGATTATTCAATTGGAGTTTTTTTGTTTTGTTTTGTTTTTTGCTTTGTTTCTCTATATAACAGAGCCCTGGCTGACCTGGACTCACTTTATAGACCAGGCTGGTCTCAAATTCACAGAGATCCCCCTGCCTCTGCTTCCAGAATGCTGGAATTAAAGGTGTGCGCCACCACACCCAGCCCGGAGCTTAATTTTTACTCTTAACCATTTTGCAGAAAACCCTAACCATCTTACCCGAATTCCAGTGTCAGTGATGTTGAAACACTCGGACAGAGAAAGTTCCTTCAGTCTTCTGTGTTTGGTAAGAATACTCATGCCCTAACAATAGAAAGATCATGTTGTGATTACAATTTAATGTGGGATGTATCCAAGAGCTATTTGTACAAACTAATAGCATAGAAGAGCGATCATTTATACAGGCTAAATAAAACTATCTGCTGGGTCACACCTCTTCATATCTAACAAAGCATGGGCTTACTTTGGTAAGAAAATTACTAGTATTAGTCACTATTAAATCATTTTTAAAAACCCATTTCAGTTGTCTCAATATTTTGGAAAAAAAAAAAAAAGCTACAGAGCCCCAGAGCTAGAAAACTCCTTAAGAAATCACCGGGGGGGGGGGGGGGGCTGGAGAGATGGCATCGGAAAAGGGAGAAAATAGGCAACAGGACAGGAGCCTACCACAGAGGGCCTCTGAAAGACTCTACCCTGCAGGGTATCAAAGCAGATGCTGAGACTCATAGCCACACTTTGGGCAGAGTACAGGGAATCTTATGAAAGAAGAGCAAGATAGAAAGACCTGGAGGGGACAGGAGCTCCACAAGGAGAAAAACAGAACCAAAAAATCTGGGCCCAGGGGGTCTTTTCTGAGACTGATACTCCAACCAAAGACCATGCATGGAGATATCCTAGAACCCCTGCACAAATGTAGCCCGTGGCAGCTCAGTGTCCAAGAAGGTGCCCTAGTAATGGGAACAGGAGCTGTCTCTGACATGAACTCAGTGGCTGGCTCTTTAATCACCTCCCCCTGAGTGGGGAATAGCCTTACCAGGCCACAGAGGAGACAATGCAGCCAGTCCTGATGAGACCTAATAGGCTAGGGTCAGAAGGAAAGGGAGAAGAACCTCCCCTATCAGTGGACTGGGGAAGGGGCATAGGAGAAGGAAGAGGGAGGGTGGGATTGGGAGGGGGTGGAGGAGGGGGCTACAGCTGGGATACAAAGTGAATAAGCTGTAATTAATAAAAATAAATAAATAAATTTTAAAAATAAATCACCTGTTTCTACTCTAGCTGTGTTCAGATGCTATCTGAACCAAGTGCTCTGACTTACCTGAAAACACTTGATGCAGCTAATAAATCTGCCAGTTGGTTCTTGCTTATTTCTACCCTAAAAGCCTAAATTTAGTTCATTTCAAAAGTCTAGTGTTTGAAAGAGAAATGGAACAGATCTTGATTAAAAGATCTAGAGACACAAGCAACCACCAATCACCCACTTTTTTTTTTCAAGTTTAAGATCAAAGAAAATAGCAGATTGCATCTCCTAGCCCTTCCGCTATTTAAAGTGTATGTGGTTCTCAGCAGTTTCCCCAAGAAATGATGGACACAACCCTCTGATAAGCACCGATGGGCTCGTGAGCTAACAGGCTTGCAGGTGCTAGCCTGCTGAGTGTGTGTGTGCTTGTGTGGTGATGCTGAGGATGAAGGCAGGCCCCCAGGCTTGCCCAGCACTCTCCTGAGACACAGCCTCAGCCTCTGTGCTCTTGTTTTGTATTAAAGATCCTGTTGGGATTCCATAAGATATGCTTCCTATCAGGTTGACAGGAGCTGGATTTAATTCCTATTCCATGACTACAAGGCCCACTATCGGAGAAGTGTCAGAAAGAGCTGGAGCTCTGTCCTTTTGTATTTATGTGCAGGACTAGTTTTATATTTTTGTTGATCTTAAGTGCAATGTTTCAGCCGTAATGGAAAATGACTTATGTGGATGTTAGATCTTGTTTTCCCCCCTTAAATAACTTATTTCAAGAAAAGATTTTATTTTTAGATCCAGATCAAAGGAGAAAGCTCTCACCACAGCCACTGTTCTACCGTGATGTCTCCATTTGTTTAATGATCCTGAGCACTATCCCCAAATGAAAAAACCCTCCTCTTCATGTTCTTGCGACTGTGAAGCCTTTTGCTAGGACATGTTGTTTTTCCTGCTTCCTCCTTTCAGGGCAAGGACTCTGCCCCGTGGAGCCGTCACACACACACAGCCTGCACTCCAGATGCGAGTGCTCTTTTATTCATGCTAGAAGAACTGGAGGAGGTCAGCAATTTCCCCACAGAGACCAAGTTCTTTGAACAAAAACACCAAGAGATGTGGAGTTCATTTCTGTGTCCTACACTTGAAAATAGAAAGTATATATCATCTTTGGGATCTCTTCTAGGAAGTGATCTCCGAAAGAGTTTGCTTCTGTACCCAAGCTAGGATTTTCAAATCTTAGCTACAAAAGGTCACTTGCTAATAAGACACTCTTCAGTCTGTATGCTCCTTATCATTTCACACATACACACACCATTAAAAGTTCAGATACAGGGGCTGGAAACATGGTCCCACAGATAAAAGTGCTCAGCATGCAAGCTTGATGGCCAGAGCCCAATCCTTAGAACACACATAGCGGGAGAAGGAAAAATAACCTCCACAAAGCTGTCCTCCACGCATGAACTTTGGCACATATATACCCAATAATAATAATAATAATAATAATAATAATAATAATAATAATGAATTTATAATAATACAATTATATAGTAATTATTATTTTGAAATGAAAATGCTATGTCTAATATGATAATTACTAAAATGCATGTACTCAACAGTGAATTAATATCATTAGCTGTTGCTTAAGTATATAATGAGATATTACTAAGATGTTTATCATCAGGAAGAGAGACAAGAAGTGTGAGTGAGGATATGGGAAAACGGACCTCACATAATGCTGGAGGGAAAACAACGTGGCTCAGCCACTCTGGAAAACAGTCTGACTGGCTCTCGGAAAGTCAAGCACAGAGTTAGCATAGGGGCCCAGCAATTACACTTCTCTAAGGGTTTATAACTAAGAATAAAACCTATCTCCACACAAAAACTCGTGCACAAGTGTTCTGAGCAACGGTATTCAGAAACAAGACAAATATTTACCAAAAGGTGGAAGTGTGAATAAGATGCATTTTTATCCCTACAGCAGAATGCTTGTGGGTAAGAAAAAGAAGTGTTGGTGCGTGCCATTGTACGGATAAGCCTTTAAAACGTGATCCCAAGCGAAGGAAGCCAGACCCCAAACGCCACACACGATCCCAGTGACATAAAGTTCAGGACAGGCAAATATACAGAAAAAGAAAAGCAGGTCAGTGCTTGCCTGAAGCCAGCTGGAGGGTGGGACAAACATTGGAGAGGGGCCTGGTTTGGGAGTGATGAAAATGTTCTGAGACTGGATTGTGGTGCTGGTTACAGGACTCCATGAATAACCCATTAAAATTAAACCCATCTGCGGCCTGTCATCTTGATAAAGACTTTTTTAATTGACCAACAATTGCACGATGAAAATCATGAACTATCCCTGGCATCCTTGCTCCCAGGATGGATGCACACGCCAGGGGCCTGTGTGTCACATGTGTGTCACTCACACCTTCATGATCGACTGTTAACAGTATGAGTGATGTCACCGTGCCCTGCTGACGCATTACCACTCAGCCTCGCTGCTGAACAAACAGCAAACAGAGGAGTAGTAAGCGGAAACCAGGAGACCAGGAAGGTGCCACCTGCTACCAGCAGTGGGGCTAGCCAGGGGGATGTGCCGTTCCAGCCACCGAGGCGCGTTCTTCATCATTTTCGTGTTTCAACTTAGAGCCTCTCAGATAACTGACCTGATGAACACCTGTGCCATCTAGGTAACTGTTCTCTTCAGCTCTTTGAGATTCAGACATGTGCCAAGTTAGGAGGAATTTCTCTGAAACAGCTGACAGTTAGCTAATGCATGTTTTCTTTAAAGAACAAACAAACAAACAAACAAGCCCATACTCTCAAGTCTGGGGTTTACAATTACTCGATTTGTGGAGGATTCATTTAGCAAGCATGACGCTGATGAAACTCTAATATAGAAACTGGAAGCCTAGACATCAAGGAGATGCGGGGCTTACTCCCCAGAAGCCCACAACCTGGGCGGGGAGACATATGGGGTACCACAGCTCATCCTAACCAAGAAAGGGAAAGCGCTGTGGTGAGGCCTGCCACTGGGAGCCTGAGGCAGGCCAGCACAGGGAATAGGTCCCCAACCTGGGACTCCACTAGGTTCTGCCTATGCGAACACCACGCTTCTCACAACGCGCTTGACAGCCTGAGCCTCTCCCCTTCCTGCACAAGGAACATGCAAAGCTTTACACAGCGATACGCTAGCAATAGGATTGGCCACCTAGGGCCCCACCACATCCAGCTTCAGGTTCACACAGCTCCCCCTAATGACCACCAAACTCAGAGAGTGTCTACAAATATGTCCCCAAGTATATCCAGGTACAAAGAAAGGATGGCTGGTCTGGCCTTAACTGGTTGGGGAGCATGTGTAATAAGGCAAACTCTGCCCTCTAAGTGCACTTTTAGGGAGAATCCTCTATCTGCCATCTTGCACTTATTCAGAATTGGGTGTGTGTTTGTGTGTGTGTATATATATATGTTTGCCTTGTAGAAAAGGGCAAACACATCAAACAAAGGCTTTTGGTGATACAAACTTGAATCTCAACAAAGGACAGCCCTAACTGCATGTCTGGTAAGCACACTCTTATTTTGAACGCCATGAAATTAAGCCCCCAAACAACAACGGGGACCTTCACCCATGTGGCCTGCTGTCCCTCTTGACAGCGTATCCGACCTGGCCCATTGCTTTGCATAAACGTTCCTTGTGACTTTTGAAAACCTGTGTGAGCCTTCATTTCAGTTTTGGAGTAAGAAGCCAAGAGCCTGGGAGTCCCCGGCCTGCCTCCTGACAGGTGAGGGCACTGCCCGGCTGTCTTAGGGAGAGAGGGAGAGCCCTCTGGGAGCCTGAAGAACAGTCATGCATGCGGAACAGAAAGAACAGTGTAGCCTAAGACATTTGTGGCCGTGAATTTTCCTGGGGAGACTCGAGTGTTGGTTCACTCAGACAGGACATCAATGACGATGGACCAAGGTAACCCAAGTCAGTTTGATGAACCCACAAGTTGACTTAGCTGGCTCCCGGGAGCATGAGTGAAGGTTCCTTGGTAACCCCCCAAACAGCCCTATCACCAAAAAGCCCATCCCACCATAGATGACAGCTTCTCCGTAGCTGCATGACAGAACCCCATGCTCCAACCCTCGATACTCTCTTCCCTAAGCCCTTCCCCCTCCGACTTCCTCAGCATCTCCTAAGACCATCTCAGGTAGAGGCCTAATGACCGGCCCACCTCCCACGATAAAGGAATGTCAATATGCCTGCTCCTGTGGGTCTCCCGTGCAGCCGCTCTGATTAACGTGGCAGTGGCTGCCGTATTCAGGGGACAGCATTCCACAACAGCGTGAAACAGAACGCCAAGGTGTAGAACTGGGCGGCACACTGAGAGGATTTAAGATGGGCGTTCAAAAGATTTTCTCAACCACTGTTCATCAGATTGCTCCAGAGGAGGGAACTGCTGGGCCCACTGGTGCTACTGCTTGGTTCGGTTTACTATCATGGAATAAAAGTGCTGGGGAGATTGGCTGGGGAGGGGTGGGGGAGGGGTAAAGAGGAAGGGGAAGAGGAGCCAGTAAGATGGGGTTGCTGGGCCCTCAGTCAGCAAAAGCAGGGGGAGCCTCCTTGCAGCAAAGTCCTAGAGTTTCACTATGAAAGTCTTTCTTGTTCTCCCAAAGTCAGCCAAATGCATGCATTTTTTTGTTTTTGTAATTTTTTTTTTTTTTTTTTTTTACAGGACAGAGGCCAGGGGTTTGTTTTCCTAAATTATAAAAAGAAGCTAAATTCATCATCAGCTTCCTCCTACAGCAGATGGGAACAAATACAGAGACCCACAGCCAAAAACTATGCAGGGCAAGAGACCTTGGAACACTCAGCCCTAAATGGGATGTCTCCCTCAAGTTCCTCCCCTCAGGGCTCAGGGAACCCATGGAAAAGGAGGCAAAAAGAGTGTAAGAGCCGGAAGGAAGGGAGGACTCTGGGGAAACAAGGGCCTCTAAATCATCATGATCAAAGCTCATATGAACTCACAGACCGAGGCAGCGTGCACAGGGCCCGCAAGGGGCTGGTGTGCACGTTAAGGCTTCCAGTTTAATGTTTTTATGGGATGCCTGAGTGTGCGAATGAGTGGGTCTCTGATTCTTGTGCCTTCTCTTGGGCTCTTTTTCTTTTGTTTGTCCTATGCAATTCCGATGTGATGGTTTTGGTCTTATTATGTTTTGTCATATTTTATTAATATCCCTTAGAAGACTGTGTTCTTCTAATGAGAGAGGGGGGAGGTGGCTCTGGGTGGCAAGGGGAGGTGGGGAGAAACTGGGAGAAGTAGAGAGAGGGGAAGCCATAACCAGGATATAGTATGGGGAAAACAGAATCCATTTTCAATAAAAGGAAAACAATTTAAGAGGCTAAACTTCGTGAGCAGGTGGAAAACAGCTGGTGTGATAGTCTGGTGAGCCATCAGCAAAACTGAGGGCGCTGGGAGAGTTCAAGGTTCCAGGTTGCCAGCAAGTTGGGCAAGTGTTTTTGCATCTCCACGTCGCCTGTCACATTGTCGGACATGGATCCAGCCTGCCCAGGAATCCATTGCTAAAAGGGGCTTATACTATGGATTGGTTCACTGAGGGATGTGGCCTCAAGCCACAGGGTTCGGGAGAAAGCAGGCATGGAGTCCTAAGTCCCCGCACGGCATCCTAGGAACTCTGTCTCTTACCCACTGTGACCGAGATGATAGAGCTTCCCTGATGTGGGAACACACTGTTACACGGTGACCAGGATGCGAGAGAATGGTTTGTGTTTTAAGAGAAGTATTAGGAGCACGCAGTAGGTGTGACTGCTTCCAATTGTAGGGGGAAAAAAAAAAAGCAGAACTTTCAAAGGGGAAGAAAACAAAGATTGTGATTCTTGACAAGCAATAAATACAGTGAGGACAGCCTTCCAGGCCAAGGAGATGGTACAAGCAGAGACTTCATCTGGAAAGTGTGAGCTGCTTTGGAAGTAGTTCAGTGTGGGGTCACCGGGATTAGTGGGAGGGGACACAGAACACTGCCAGGAACAGATCCGTGCACACAAGACCTTTGAGAGCTGAAGGTTTCTTGAACATTTTCCCTGGTTTTACATCTGGATCTGTTTAGCTAATGTAGACAGACATCAGCAATGAACTGGTTACTGACTGTTGGGATTGGGGGTGCCTGCTTTGGCTGAGTCATCCTACCCCTGGCTTGGAACACCACCAAAATAAACGTAAAACATCTTCCAACTCTGCACTGAAAACACTCAAATTTACAGAAGGTTCAAAGAATATTAGACAGAATATCTTTATATTCCTGACCTAAATTATTCAGTTTTGTGTGTGTGTGGCCACGTGTGTATGTAGGCCACAGGACATCCTAGGATGTCATCTTCCTCAGGTGCCATTCACTTTGTTTTAGTTGTCGGTGTCTGTTTGTTTGTTTTGGGGAGCTCTCTGTTCAGGCTCGACTGCGGCCTGTAAGCCTTGGGGATCTGCCCAGCTCTACCTCCCCAGGGCTGGGATTTTACAAGTTCACGACTCCACACCTGGCTTTCCACATGGCGTTCTGAGGATTAAACTTGGGTCCTCGTGTTTACAGGCTCACCTGGCTCCCCAACCCAGAACTCTTTTGGAAGAGCACCTGACAGGCATTAGGTAGAATGTCTCATAATCTGTATTTGTCTGCCTATGCCTCAGCTTGATTTTTTGTTGTTGTTGTTCTTGTTGTTCTTGTTTTTCTTTTTGTTTTTAATATTAGCTGAATGCTGCCACATCCCTGGGGAGTCTTAACGTCAGGCTGCTCTACCCAGTGAGGATGACACTGGGTCACCCAACTTAGGGCTCACTAGTGTACTGCTTCATTAGAAACACATTTTCCTTCATTTAATAAATCTTTCAGAGTGTCAGGACACAGTGTGACAACAACCTTCTGATCTTGGTGATCCTCGCCTAAATAAGTTCTTAAATGTGGCTTTTTAAATTCTATCCTTCCTTCTAGATGTATTAGCTCCTATTTATTTAAAACCTTTGCTTTCTTACTGAACTTCTCCTTTAATTTTGCTAAAAATTTGGGAGAGGGACTTTGAATTAATTAAGGCTCTTCTACAGCCAGTGCTAACTGTCCTTTCTGGTATTTCTTAGTAACTGTGTTATATACTGGGGATTGAACACCGGGCTTCACGCAGTCTGAGAACACAGTGTCACCACTGAGTTATGCACTCAGCCACCAATAAACACGTTTTTAACTTGTCCAATTTCTTGTTAGAAGCATTTTCGACATGAAATCACCATCTTCACTGGTAGAACTGTTGGTAGAAGAGGGCACCTGAGGGAAACATTCAGGTTCTGCTGACCTCTCCGGAGAGGATGTGACTGTGGTTTCCTAGGCGCACCACATCTTACGTGGAAAAGTGAGGTGGGTGGAAACTAGTGAAACATTTGAACGTGATGAGGACGGGGTTCTTCTTTTCACAGCTCACATGGCTGGCCTTTCCTCCGAGGTACTTAATTTTTATAAAAAGCCTGGAAAGATAGCCAAGGCACTATAGGATCTGAACGTTAGAGCTAATACAGTGTTATAACTTACCTGGCAGCCACCACGCTGAAAGGCATCCTCATTGGTGGTGTGTTTCAGCTTAGAAACACACTTTTATTTTTAGATTTATTTATTTGTTTGTTGTTTATTTTAAGGCAAGTTTTCACTATGTAGCCCAGGCTGCCTCAAGCCCCTGGCCCTCCTGTTCAGCCTCCTGCGTGCTGGGTTACAGTGCCTGGCACCATGCCCATCTTGACGACACACTTTAATACAGGCATTCCAGCATAGTGAGTATGGACAGTGTCATAAACCTGCCCTGCACACGACTTTAAAAAAAAAAAACACTACAGAATTACGTAAGGCTTTATGGTTTGCCCAGCTTTTAATTCATTTGTCAGCGGTCTCCGCCGCGGGTAAGGAAGCCTGCGGGCTTTAAGATAAACATGCTAAAACAAAGATCTTGTCCATAGCTGCAAATCAAGAGAAGAGAAGGACTTCATATGGAAGGACATTTATTTACCTCAGGAGTCTGGTAGCTGGATGGTCCACCCTGGAACACTCTCCATGGCTGGGCCACAGCACACTGAGCAGAAAAGGAAACGCTTGCACACAGAAAGAGTCAAGAGCTGCGGAGGCCCTGCTCCATGGCAGCCCGCTCTCTCCCGACACGGTGCTAGTCTGTCCGTGAGGGTGGGGCCAGCTGCTTCCTACTAGGCGCCATGGTTACAGGTTATATGTCACCTCAGTACTGCTGCCACGCTGTGTGGCTCCCAACGCCTGACCTTTCCCCCGCCGCTTCGAACCATAGCGTACTCACTGGAAAGCAGCTGACCAGAACACGACAAAATGTTTTGCTCAACGGGAGGGGAAACTGGGGGGGGGAGTGAAACTCTGACTTCACTTTCACACTCAAGCCCAGAAGACCTTAACTGTAGCAGGAACCAGAGAAGGGTGAGAAAATATTGAAGTAATGAGCACAGTTCTCAAGAAGACAAGAGCCGAGGCTATGGTGTGTTTGAAATATTCTGCCAACACAGAAGTGACTACTGAAAAAATAATACCGCACAGGACCCCTCGTTTAAATAGCAGGATATAAGGTTGTGTCTGTGTACATGTACATGAAGTATGTACATAAACAGTACAATCAGAGAAGACAGGAGGGGACAAACCATTCAAATGCATTTTTCTGTAACCCACATTTTTTTGTTGTTGGTGTTGGTGCTGTTAGAATGTTCCTGAAAAATAATTTAGAATAATTTGTGAGGAAAATCCAAAACAAAAATCATCGGTAAATTTTTTAACTAACAAAGAATTTTTTGAAGCATTAACTCTAGGCTCCATTTCTTCACAGAGTCACACAGTTCCGGTTCTAAACTATACCATACAAATGTGTCGATATTCAAGAGGAGTATCAAACTAGGAATTGAAATCTATCATTTCCAAAAAAACAAAAAACAGAATAAAACAAAAAAACAAAAACAAAATAATTAGAGAAGATGAGCACTTCTCTAATGTCAAATTACTTGGTCCATTTTAAAGTGTGACCCTGTTGTCCAGCCCTCTCTGTCTAAAGCACCATGTCCCTTGCAGCCCTGATATCATCTGACACCCCCCCCACCTTTAGACAGTCTTAAAATTTCCTCAGTGGATTCATCTTTCAAATTGATCTACAAAAATCATTGTTCTGAAGAAGTCTGCACTGCCTCCTCTCTTCTCTAATCCAGGCTTCCTCAGCCACCTGAGCCATCTGAGCCACCTCAACCACCTCAACCACCTTAGCCACCTCAGCTACCTCAGCCACCTCAGCCACCTCAGCTACCTCAGACACCTCAGCTCTTGTTTTCTTGTTCTCTAACTGCTAACTCAGCCCATTGTGCCCTAAGTACCTCAAAAGATAGTAGATTGCTTTCGGAAGTCTAGTAGGCAAATGGAAAGCTGGGGACTTGATTGAGTTCTTTGTCCTGTTCTTCTGGCTGGTTGGGAGTCTGCTTAAAGAACTTTGCTCCTCCTATACCAATGAGGTCAAGGCTCTTCCCCACTTTTTCTTCTAACAGGTTTAGTGTGTCTGGTTTTATGCTGAGGTCTTTGATCCACTTGGACTTTAGTTTTGTGCAGGATGATAAGTATGGATCTATTTGCATTTTTGTAGATATCCAGTTAGACCAGCACCATTTGTTGAAGATGCTATCCTTTTTTCCATTTTATGGTTTTTGGCATCTTTGTCAAAGATCAGGTGTCCATAAGTGTGTGGGTTTATTTCTGGGTCTTCTAGTCAATTCCATTGATCCACCAGCCTGTTTCTATGCCAATACCATGCAGTTTTTATTAATGTTGCTCTATAGTACAGCTTGAGATCAGGGATGGAGATACCTCCTGAAGATCTTTTATTGTAGAGGATTGTTTTAGCAATTCTGGGTTTCTTGTTATCCCATATAAAGTTGAGAATTTTTCTTTTAAGTTCTGTAAAGAATTGTGTTGGTAACTTGATGGGAATTGCATTGAATCTGTAGATTGCTTTTGGCAAGATGGCCATTTTTACTGTTAATCCTGCCAAGCCATGTGCATGGCAGATCTTCCCATCTTCTGAGTACACCAACAGCACAGGCTCTAAGATCAACAATCAGTAAATGGGACCTCATGAAACTGAAAAGCTTCTGTAAAGCAAAGGACACTGTCCTCAGAACAAAATGACAGCCTACAGATTGGGAAAGGATCTTCACGAACCCTATATCTGAAAGAGGGCTAATATCCAGAATATATAAAGAACTCAAGAAGTTAAAAAGCAACAAATCAAGTAATCCAATTTAAAAATGGGGTACAGAGCTAAACAGAGAATTCTCAATAGAGGAATATTGAATGGCAGAGAAACACTTAAAGAAATGCTCAACATTCTTACTCATCAGGAAAATGCAAATCAAAATGACCCTGAGATTTCACCTGACACCCATCAGAATGGCTAAGATCAAGAACTCAAGTGACAACACATGCTGGAGAGGATGTGAAGAAAGAGGAACCCTCCTGTATTGCTGGTGGAAATGTAACCATGTACGACCATTTCAGAAATCAATCTGGTGCTTTCTCAGACAATTAGAAATAGTGCTTCCTCAAGATCCAGCTATAGCATTCCTAGGCATATATACAAAAGATGCTCAAGTACACAACAAGGACATTTGCTCAACCATGTTCATAGCATCTTTATTCGTAATAGCTAGAATCTGGAAACAACCCAGATGTCCCTTAATTGAGAAATGGATACAGAAACTGTGGTACATTTACACAATGGAATACTACTCAGCAATTAAAAACAAGGAAATCATGAAATTTGCAGGCAAATGGTGGGAACTAGAAAAGATCATCCTAAGTGAGGTATCTCGGAAGCAGAAAGACACACATGGTGTATACTCACTTATACATGGATATTAGACTTATAATATAGGATAAACATACCAAAATCTGTACACCTAAAGAAGCTAAACAAGAAGGAGGACCCTGGGTAAGATGACCAATCTTCATTAGAAAGACAAATGGGATGGACATTGGAAGAAGGTGAAAATAAGGAACAAGACAGGAGCCTACCACAGAGGGCCTCTGAAAGACTCTATCCAGCAGGGTATCAAAGCAGATGTTGAGGCTCATAGCCAAACTTTGGGCAGAGTGCAGGAAATCTTATGAAAGAAAGGGGAGATAGAAAGACCTGGAAAGGTCTGGAGCTCCACAAGGACAGCGATAAAAATCTGGGCCTGATATTCCAGCCAAGGACCATGCATGGAGATAACCTGGACCCCGTGCACAGAGGTAGCCCATGGCAGCTCAGTCTCCAAGTGAGTTCCCTAGTAATGGGAACAGGGACTATCTCTGACATGAACTCAGTAGCTGGCTCTTTGATCACTTCCCCCTGAGGGGGGAGCAGCCTGACAAGGCCACATAGGAAAACTATGAAAGACAGTCCTGATGAGACCTGATAGGCTAGGGTCAGATGGAAGGGGAGGAGATCTTCTACTATCAGTGGACTGGGGAAGGGGCATGGGAGGAGATGAGGGAGGGAGGAAGGGATTGGGAGGGATCAAGGGTAGGGCTACAGCTGGGATACAAAGTGAATATGTTGTAATAAATAGAAAATTATGTTAAATAAAAGAACTTTGCTCCTTCTTGGTAGTTGTACCTTTGTGACATTGCTTATAAGGCAATTTCCCTGCAGATGAAATCTCTATAACCCAAGATGTTGGCTAGTCACATATAAGATACTGGAAAGTGAACTCTATGAAACAAGATGTACTGGAGTAGTGAGGAGTTTAGCATGACTGAGAAGAGCCTCTAGTCGGGGTATAGACATGGGGTGTGAAAGAATCCCGAAGCAAAAAACGCAGGAAGCCTCCTGCATTTCCATGATCCATGTTCCACTTATTCATGCTGAGGATAAAGAAACATGGGTGAGTCTCCTGTGTTTTGGTGTTCTGAGTATTTTAGTATTCAAGAATTTAAATGTGCCCAATTCCTATAACTCCAGACAACCTAAAGAAAACAGCAAAGCCAAACAAAGCAACAGTGAAGATCCCCAAATCACGTGGGTGTCTATCTCCTATCTGTTCTTTGTCACCTGGCACCAAAGGAGCGCATGGTACTGGTATCACATATGTCCAAAATAGAATTCAGCATCTTGCCTCCAAGTCTCAACTTCTCTCCTGGGTTCTCTTCCTGAGCTATCGTGCCTACACCTGACCGAATACAAATCCTGGGTGCTGCTTGGGACAGCTGTCACCACGCTCTCCCAACCATTTCCCAGTCTCCAGTTCCAGCCATCCATCAAGCGCGGCGCCTCCACTAAGTCCACATCAGCTCTCTGCCATTTCTACCTGTGGCTCCTGCCGCTTACACTCTCCCTCGGTTGGTCCCCAGAACCCTGTGAGGCAGGCAGCATCGCGATCATTGTTTGAAAAAGAAGAAAGTGGGGGCACAGGGCTGTTAACTCGCCCAAGCTCTCACAGTGTGGTGGCACCACCAAGGACACGCTAAACCCATGCTTTTCATAACTTTCAATCACATGGTGTTATTTCCTTCTTGTTCTTGACACTGAACTGTACCTTGACCCAGGCCTGGACCTTTCAGGTTAGTACTTCAGAACACAGCTGATAGAGAATAAATACTTGTTGAATAAACTAGGAGCTGATAAAATAGTGTGTGTGTGTGTGTCTGTGTGTGTATGTGTCTTTGTGTGTTGGGCTGGCTAGCCAGCAAGACCCAGAGGTTGTCCTATCTCTGGCTCCCCAGAGCTGGGATTACTGGCATGTTCCACCTTGCCTTTTACAGGGGTTCTGAGGTTCCTAACTTGGGTCTTCATGCTTTCAAAGCAGAGGCTTTGTCAATGGAGCCATCTCCCCAGCCCTGATTATCTGTGCTGTGGTCTATGTTGATTTGCTCTTATCTTCTGGCACAATAAAATTCTTGGCTGGAAGGCACTTTTTTTTTAAATTATCTGAATTGAAAAGGATTTGTTCAGCTTGTTGCTACTTGCAGTCTGTTAGCCATAATGAGTCAAACTTATTCTTAGGAATACGTATTATCTCTGCCAATCTCATTTTTTAAAAAAATGTATTTTTTATATTAATTACATTTTATTCACTTTGGGTCCCAGCTGTAGCTCCCTCTCCCATCCCTTCCCAACCCTACCCTCCCTTCCTCATCTCTTCCCATGCCCCTCTCCAAGTCCACTGATAGGGATGTCCTCCTCCCCTTCCACTGACCTTAGCCTATCAGGTCTCATCAAGACTAGCTGCATTGTGTTCCTCTGTGGCCTGGTAAGGCTGCACCCCTATCAGGGGGAGGTGATCAAAGAGCCAGCCACTGAGTTTATGTCAGAGATAATCCGTGTTCCCCTTACTAGGGAGCTCACTTGGACACTGAGCTGCCATTGGCTATATTTGTGCAGGGGTTCTAGGTTATCTCCATGCACGGTCCTTGGTTGGAGTATCAGTCTCAGAAAAGACCTCTGGGCTCAGATTTCTTGATTCTGTTGCTCTCCTTATGGGGCTCTTGTCCCCTCCAGGTCTATCTATCTCCCCTTTCTTTCATAAGATTCCCTGAACTCTGCCCAAAGTTTAGCTTTGAGCCTCAGCATCTACTTTGATACCCTGCTGGATAGAGTCTTTCAGAGGCCCTCTATAGTAGGATCCTGTCCTGTTCCATGTTTTCTACCTCTTTCAATGTCCATCCCATTTGCCTTTCTGAGTGAGGATTGATCATCTTATCCAGGGTCCTCCTTCTTGTTTAGCTTCTTTAGGTGTATAGATTTTAGTATGTTTATCCTCCTCTATTATATGTCTAATATCCATGTATAAGTGAGTATATACCATGTGTGTCTTCTGTGAACCTCATTTAAAACCACAGATAATGCTTTCCCACCCAGTATTCTTGAAAATTTATCATTGGCTTCCAAACTACCTTCCTTTTTATAGTCTAATTAATTAGTAGCTATGATTTCATAAAGGTTATATCCTTACTCAATTATTTTATTCAGTTTCTCGTTTTATTGTTAGTATAAATCCTGTGATCACATCTACTTTTTTCCAACATATTTTTATCGATTATTTGGGAATTTTACATAATGTACCCAATCACACTCATTTTCCAGTCCTCCCTGCACGCCCCCCCCCCCCACATCTTGTGACATCCCCTTCCAAAAAAAGAAGAAGGGAAAAAAAATGAAAAAACAAACAAAAAACCATCTCCAGTTTGTGTTAGCCATACACTCATTGGAGCATGGTCACACTTCCGGTGGGCAGCCCCTTAAAGAAAACTGAGTTCTTCCCCACCCCCACCCCTGCCAGAGCCGACAGGGTTTCTCTCTGTAGCCTTGGCTGTTCTAGCACTCACTCTGTAGACCAGGCTGGCTTTGAACTCACAGAGATCCACCTACCTCTGCCCCCTGGGTTCTGGGATTAAAGCTCTTTCTCAACTGTGAGTAGCCAGCCATCAGCGCCACTGCAAAAGTAACTTCCTTGCCCCTTATAGCCAGCAGGAGCAGATCATGGACGTCCGCATGGTTTCTGGTGACAGCGTGGGCCATGGACAGCTATCTACATGGCCTCCTGTGTCTTGCCGTGACCTAAGCGTGGTCTCTAGCAGCAGTACAGATCACAGACATCAGGATATCCCTATGCCACAGCACAGGCCATGGTACCACCATGGCCCCCAGGGGCAGCACAGTCCACGGACATCAACGTGGCTTCAGGTGACAGCATCCACTTGGCCTTCAGTGGTAACTTTTTTTTCTTTCTGAGATTTAACATTGTACCTCCAGATTTCCTGGAACTCACTATGTAACATAGGCTGGCCTCAAACTCATGGCAATCCTCCTGCCTCAGTCTCCTTAAGTGCTAAAACTAAAGCTTGAACTGCTACAAGTCAGCTCTAATGGCAATTTGTTTTAAAAAAGCCTTTCTGACTTAATTGACTACCATACAGGCCTGGAATCCAGGAATCCAGGCTTTTCGCAACACTTAGAGAAATGTACAGAGCGGGTAGTCCAGGTGGGAGCAAGTCCAAGACCCTCACCTGGGGGCAGGGCCCCTGGCAGGGACAAGCCTGAGACAACCACCAGTCCAGGACCTCACGGGCCCAGGGAAGGCAGACCATGCCTGAGACGATCCCTACCCAGTACCACACTGTGTGGGCAGAGATCACTCCTGAAGTGACCGCAGACACTCAGAGACCCCAGGTGCCACTAAGAGGAGCAAGCTAGTGGTGAAGAAATGGAAGAGAAAGGATGTGGGTGCAATGAAGAGAGGCAGAACTGGAGACTCGAGGATGGTGAGGAACAGCCTGATGGGAGTAGCTGGTGATGCCACCCAAGCCTATGGTGAGGTCCTGGCCTGGGCTGCCATCCACAGCCATGTTTTGTCTGAGGGCTGTACAGAACTGTGAGAACTGTGCAGATACCCTGCTTGGTATCATGGGAGAGCTGTCCCTGAGGGCATGAGAGCAGGAGAGCTGGCCCTTCCCCTCACCTGCTGCAGCACTTCGGAGAGTGGGCCCTGCACCTCACCAGGGCAGCACAACAGAGTTGGCCCTGATTTGGGGGCAGGCGGATGTTGTAGGTGAGCTAGCCCAGAGGGCATGAGAGAGTGGAGCTGGCTCTGCCACTTTCTGGCTTCACCAGGGTGAGCTAGCTGGGGCCGGGGCATGGTTGGAGGGCTCATCCCAAGGGGTGTTGGTGCAAGAGAGCTGGCGGGCTGACCAGCTCAGATACCCCTCAGGCCCAGGTCCAGGGCTTTGAGTTGGCCCACCCAACATCTACCCCCATCTATGAACTGCTGTAATGCATGATGGGGGCAGATCCAAAACTACAGGATCTCCATGACACAGGTCAACGATGGGATATCCTCGAGGAGTCCCAGTGAGGTTTCATAATTGACAGTGTAGCAGAAGCCAGAGGCCTCAAACCAGACCAATGACTCACTGCAGTGAATATCTGCAAGTAAAGAAGGGGGACAAAGCTGGGCAGTGGTGATTCACACCTTTAATCCCAGCATTTGGGAGGCAAAGGCAGGCAGATCTCTATAAGCTCAAGGCCAGCCTGGTCCACAGATCGAGTTCTAGGACAGCCAGAGCTGTATAGAAAAACCCTGTCTCAGGGAAAAAACAAACAAACAAAAACCACTGTGGACAAAAGGGTATACTGTAGGACACACTGCAACACGTTACAGCTTCCACAAGGAGATTTTTTTTTTTTTAATCTTTTGTTGGGAGAGGTTGCAAAGGTGGAGGGAAGGTACAAAGGGATGAGGAGTTAAGTGGGATTGAGGTACATGATGTGAAATTCACAAAGAACCAATTAAAACGTTAAAGAAAAGGAAAGGAGACAGAGAGAGAGAGAGAGAGAGAGAGAGAGAGAGAGAGAAAGAAAGAAAGAAAGAAAGAAAGAAAGAAAGAAAGAAAGAAAGAAAGAAGAAAGAAAGAAAGGAGAGAAAGGGAAGAAGGCAGGGAGAAAAGAAAAAAGAAAAGAAGAGAAAAGAAAGGCACAGAGTAGGGAGAGATGTGCATCTGTGCAGGCTGGGCTGGGGCCAGCTCCCTCTCTGAGGGTATGACAGACACCCGACTTTGCTTCTCTGTACAGTTTCCTTCAGCGCTTTGCTGAACACTGGAGACGAGGCACTGTGACCTCTGTGAGAGAAGCCACCGTTGCTGGCAATGGGATCTGCAAATTCACATACAATCCTGGCTAGAGGGAAGGACGGGAGGCCCATCTCCCTGTGGAGAACCACAGCTGGCTTTTGTTCTGTTTTTGAAAATGCAAGGCAAACTCATTTGTCTCTGAGTTCTCCTGCTTCCTTTTAACGCTCATCATTTCCTATATTCTGAATCCCAACTGAGTTCCTGGGTTTCCTGTTTTGGAGATTGTGTATCCCTGGACCTCAGGCTTTATTTGTGTGTGTTCCATGCAGATGGGTGGTCTCTGGCAGGCGTGTCATAAGATTAAGACATGCAGCTGTAAGCACTCCCACTCTCACTCAGAGCACAGCTGAGAAAAAGTGGAATTTAAAGAAGACTTAAGTGCTTGGTTGAGAGAAAGAAAATGGTGCCAGATCCATCCATTTACTCACTCGCTGATAAATGAAATGTACTTCCTATGAAATTAGCCACTAACACCCGGCAGCCTAAAGGTGAGCTGACCCAGCCCCTACCTTTACAGAGCCTAGAGCGCATGGGAAAGGCAGGGTAGAATGAATATTAAAAAACATGGGCTGATTGGTTTTGATTGAATTATATATACCATGCAATGGAAATGTGGAGAAGGTCCTAAGCCTCCACCCTTCTTGGTCAGGGAGGAAGATGTCCTAAAGAGACAGATGTGCCCCTCCCTTTGATCATCAGACCATTGATACAGTGCACCCTATGAAACAGGGATTTCCCCAGGAAAAGGCTGGGACCCTGGTGCCTACTGGTGTAGAAGCGTCCCAGACACATGTGTACAGATCCTGAGGCAGGAAATGCTTTGCTTGACTAGCTGTTGGCTGTGGGGCTGGAGTGAAGGGGAAGGGCAGAGCGGGAACAGGAGATGGTAACAGACGGGAAGGCAGGGTCTCATTATAGGCCACGTCCTCTCACAGTCTCACCTTCCCTGAGGAACAGCTGAGTTACCAGACACTGACAGAGCTACTCTCCAGCTACAGTACACTCGCTGTGTTCTCTTCCCGTCTTTTTTTTTTTAACCTTCTTTCTCTAACCCCCTTCACAGATGTTCTTCTTTGTGTTTCTCCTGACTGTTCACTTTTCCTCCCTCTCAAAGTCTCCTGGGAGCTTTGCCACAGCCACAGCCCATGGTAATGACAACCCTCCATCTCCCTCCTAACCCTTTTACACAAATATTCCACACTCTCTTGGGAAACTGCAATCTTTCCCTCAAAATCTGTTACACTTCTTACATTACCAAATTTTTTTAAAAAATAGAACCCCAAGCTGGGAACCCCAAGCTGGGTATGCTGGTGTACATCTTTAATCCCAATACTCAGGAGGCAGAGGCAGACAGATCTCTGAATTTGAGGCCAGCCTGGTTTACAGACCAAGTTCCAGGACAGCCAGGACTATACAGAGAAACCCTGTCTCAAAAAATAAAATAAAATAAAATAAAATAAAATAAAATATCCAATAAACAAATAAATAAACAAATAAATAAAAGTATGGTGTCTCAGTCAATGTTTTATGGATATGAGGAGACGCCATGACCACAGCAACTCTTAGGAGGAAAACATTTAATTACGGCTGGCTTACAGTTTCAGAGGTTTAGTCCACTGTCATGGCGGGAAGCATGGCAGGGTACAGGCGGACCTGGTGCTGTAGAGGTAGCCGAGAGTGAAAAGAGACACATTGGGCCTGGCTTGAGCATCTGAGGTCTCAGAGCCCACCCCCAGGGATGTGCTTCCTGCAGCTAGGCTACACCTCCTAGCGACTCCCTCTGATGACTAAGTATTCAATATGAGGGCCCATGGGGGGGCATTCTTATTCAAATTTTAAAAATTGTTTTATGTGTTTGAGTGTTTTGGCTGCACATATGTCTGTGTGTCATGTGTGTGCCTGGTGCCTGTATAGGTCAGAAGAGGCTGTTGGCTCCCCCGGAACCATTCAGGCACTAGGAATTGAACCTGGGGCCTCTGGAAGAGCGGCAGTGTTCTTAACCACTCACCTGTCTCCTCAGCCCCAACAGCTAGACTTGAAATACTGTTCATACGTCCCCATCCCACCCTCAGATCTTCATTTCCTGTAACTGGTCAATCACCAACATCTTTCAGTCTTACCTACTGAACACTGTTCGGAGTTCTGGCGCAAAGGCTCCTCTTCCTTTCATTCCTAAAACACTTACTGGTTCCTTTCCCCACAGTCCTCCTAATCACCCACTGTGATGGTTTGGATGAGAATGGCTCCCACAGGCTCATATGTGTGAATGCTTGGTGACCAGGGAGTGTTTGAAGGGACTAAGAGGTGTGGCATTGTTACAGGAGGGGTGTCGCTGGAGGTGGGCTTTGAGGAGCCAGAGCCTATGCTGCCCCTTCCTGCTCCTGCCCCCCACCAGCCTTCCCCCCCTCCCTGCCATCCTCACCTACAGATTAAAATCTTGCTCTCAGCTACCATGCCCCTGCCATAGTGATAATGGACTAAACCTTGAAACTGTCTCTTCTCTGGTGTCTCTTCACAGCTACAGAACGGTCACTAAGGCAACCTCTTTCCAGCCTGCCAAGGAGCCACTTAACATGGGGGACTGCGCTGCTCCAAGTTCCACTCTGTCATTGGTTCAATTCGATACTTCTCAGCCCAGCATTACCGTTCCTTCAACCTCCCTTCCACACTGCATTCCAGCAAGACTCGGCTGCATGGAGTTCCTTGACCGAGCATGCACTTCTTTGTGTCTGTGCTGACAAGGCCAAATTGGGAACTCATCGCGCCCATTGGACACACTTAAAATAACCTGCACCTTCTCTTTCAACCAAAGCTGCAGAGAACAGGTCACGTTCTTGTTAGAAACCACATGGCCAAATGCTTGCTCCTTTGTTCAGTGTGTAAATATCAAGTGACCACTCTTCCCTAGAGTTCTAGGAAACAGCAATAAATGGAAGCAACTCTCAGACCTTGGGGATTCTTCAGTCTAGTGAGGGGACTCCGACAGACTGCCTGCGTAAAAACCACTCACAATCTTGGACTCCATGAAAATTCTTTTAAGTTTGTGCAAATGAAAGGGTCTTTATAAACCACTGCCTGAGCACTCTGCCTGGAACACTGTTCTGACTCACATTTCCTTTAAACAACAAATATGGCAGTGACGAAGGCAGCTGGAGCAATGGCTTGAATTGCCCCCAATTATGGAGCCCGTGGTGTTCAGTAAATCATAGCTCTTATAACTAATAGAAAGTCTTTTTATACACATGGAGATGTAGTCATATCCAAGGAACCCAAGTTAAACTAACAGCATTACTTGGTTAGATGTTTAAGAAGTTATAGAAGATGAAAGATTCTAGCCCCCGTCTGCCCCTTGCCCAGAATCCCTCAGTCCTCTCCTTAGGACCAAGCCATTGTCACATGTGCAGGTGTCCTGATGCAACCCTCAGTGGGCTTGTACCAGCTGTCTCTGATTATTTACATGGCCTCGCTCCTCTGCTTAGAAGGTAAGGTGCTCCCAAACCCCCCGAGCCACAGGAGGCTCTTCTTCCCTGGTCTCCCACACCCTTTGAGCCTGACAACATGGCACTATGAGATGTAAGTGCTAAGAGGAAGCCTGAGGACCAGCTGGCTTGTTTATCCTGGTGTTCTGTCACCGAACACGAAAGTCATTACAAATACTGTTAACCGAGCGGCATGAAATTCTAACAGAAAACCTACTCGGAAGACTTTAAAATGAGCACGTTACTAGAAAACGAGCTCTACCCGAAGGCACAACTGCTCACATTTCATCTCTGGTAACTAGCTGTAACATTCCAGCCCTTAAATTCTGAGTGTCATGTCTGCCATCAAATTTACACTTCCTGTGGCCTGCAGTCCAGGCGGGTGTTCAGCGGCTGGGGGCAGGGTTAACTCACTTTAGATGGACTGAGGTTAGCTCCCACAGGTGTGGCACCGCTGTCCTTGTCAATCACTTGGAGCGTGACACAGAGGAAGGGAAAAACCTTCAGAAGATTTTCATCCATTTAGTGGTATGCTTAGTCTGGCTCATGGACACCCTCCATCTCCCTCCTAACCCTTTTACACAAATATTCCACACTCTATTGGGAACCTGCAATCTTTCCCTCAAAATCTGTTACAATTCTTACATTACCAAATTTTTTAAAAAATAGAACCCCAAGCTGGGAACCCCAAGCTGGGTGCGCTGGTGTACAGCTCTCAAAAGACAGGCTTCCTTCAGAAAATTAAAATCAAGAGGCCAGCACTTGAGAGCATATTCTTGAGTTTTGCACTTGCTCTCTGGACATCAGTCCCACGGTTCTGTCTTCAATCGGCTTGGCTGGTGACAAGCTCTGTGACAGAACTAAAGGGTCGCTGTTTTATTATGTGTTTGACCCTCTTCTCCTTGTTACCCTGTGATCCAGCAAACAACATCTGGGCACTCTACTCATGTGCCCAGAGAAGGTTTAAGACAAAAGAAAATGGGCTAGATTCTCAGATTTTACGTTTAAAAGCCTGGGTTCTAAAAGATTTAGGGTATAACATTTGTTAAAATTATGGGATTTTTTTTTATCCTTAAATTAGAGAACTAAGATGAGAAAAAAGAGAGGAAGATAGAAAAAGTAGAGAGGGAAGATAAGTAAATGGAGGAGATAGGAGAGGACAAGAGAAGACAGGAGAGGAGAGAAGACAGGACAGGAGAGAATAGGACAGGAGACAGGAGAGAACAAGACAGGACAGGGCAGGACAGGAGAGAACAGAACAGGACACAGGAGAGAACAGGACAGGAAAGAATTGGACAGGACAGGAGAGACTAGAACAGGACAGGAGAGACTAGAACAGAACAGGAGAGAATAGAACAGGACAGGAGAGGAGAGGACAGGAGAGAACAGGACAGGAGAGAACAGGACAGGACAGGACAGGAGCCAAAAGAGAGCCTAGGAACGTGGAGCTGGGGGATCCCGAGTCACGTGTGGGCTTGTCCAGACCATCTCATCTCTGATTTTCCGCAGAGGAAGACAGGCAGGCTTAGGGGACTTAACCATTCCACCTGCCTTGTAAAGTGGATAAAAGCACATCAGAGTTTTTCTGTATGCACTGCTTAATCTGTTTGGATCCAAAGGGGGGCGGGGAAACAAAACAAACAAACAAAAACAACAACAAACTACAAAGTATTCAAAACTAAAGAAACTGGCGCCGGAGAGATGGCATTATGGGTAAGAGCTCTCATTCGTAGGACGCAGGTTCAATTTCCACATGGCAGCTCGCAAACAGTCCTAGGGGATCCAGTGCCCTTTGTGGGTACCGGGCATCCACGTAGCGCACAGACATATATGCAAGGGAAACATCTCTATATAAAAATAAACTTTTGGGGAAAAAAAAAACCTGGGGAAAGTGAATGTCAACCAAGAACTGGATGCTCAGAGAAAACGAGGAGCTCAGTGCGCAGATGCAATCAGACTTTAGCCAGCAATAGAAGCCAAGGTAGGGTTCACTGCCCCTATGCAGGGACAAGGGGAAGAAACGAAGTTATCAGAGCTCAGGGGTCAAGGTAATCCAGGGAGTTGAAACCGTAGCAGGGCTGTTCAGGAATCAGAGCAGACAGGAAGTCAGGTGAAGACAATGCAAAGGAGGGAGAGGAAACCCTGGCCCTCTCCTCACGGGCCGCTAATCACTCCCAAGTGCCTTACCAAAAGTGCCAAGCTCACAGCCACTCTGCAGCAAAGCAAGAGGAGGCTGGAAGCATGGGACTGTGGGCAAACACAGGCATGATGGGAGATTATCTGTGGCCCTGAGAGAGCCTCACAGGGTCATCATACTCTAGCAGGATTCAGAGGAGCCCCGAGAAGTGGCCTTAGAGCTGGAATGAAAGAGACGCATTAGAGACGCATTAAGACATCAATTCCTGTGTACATGGAAGACATCACGGAGAGAACCAAATACTAACTGCCCCACGAGGAACTGACAACATATAACTGCTCCACACCCCCACTTCCTTATGACACTCTGAAGGGGAGAGGCAACCATCTAACAGAATGAAGGCTGGGTGTATACAAGGAAACAAAGAAAAGACCTAGACCAGTGAATAGGCACATCCTTCATCCTTCATCCTCCATCCTTCATCCTTCATCTAGCTGAATGAATGTTGGGGAAGGATGCCTGTGGGGAGCGGATGGTGTTCATGGATGCACCTGGGCTACAGACTGTGTAGCCCGTTCCAGGGCTTGATTCCAAACGCGGGGCTTCTCAGAAAAGGTCTCAGACAGGTGACAGCTGGTTTTGGTCTTTAAATAGGGATGTAGCAAGCAGCTGGCAGAGGAGACCCTCCTCTGCTGTCTTTCTCTCCTGAGGCACCAACTGTTGAAAGGGGCCTGCACAGTTCTTGCTTACATGTACAGGTAAGGTCTTTCAGAAACACCTGTCAGTCAGCACCTTCCCCCGTGGGGTGAGGAAATGAGGTAGTGCTGGGGCTGCTGGACAGCCTTGATCTTGGCGGAGTGGCAATCAAAGCACTCACATAGTTCATAGAGTGTGAAAATCACAGGAAAAATACACTCTGCTGCCTAAATTCTATCATTGCCACACAGATCAAATGAATGTTACAGCAAATTTCAGACCATCATGTAGTACTTTGGTCTGTCATGCCTTTCCCCCAAATACTGGATTCTTTTTTTTTTTTTTTTTGCTATTTTTTTTCAAACAAAGAAACATGATAATTTACAAGTAACATCATTTATCACTATTATGAGAACATTATTTTTAAAATTTCCATTTGTAATATAAAAATGTTGTAAAAATAGTGTTCTCTACGCTTTCTTGAAAACCAGAAAATGATATTGCAAAAAAATTAAGCCGTTGGACTATTAAATATATATACATAGGTTTACAGGTATATTTACATTTTTTCTTTACCTCATTTGAGATGGATGTTCCAGAAAGATCTACTGATATCAAGGATAACATGCCTGCAATATGTTCAACTGCCACGTCGGTCAAATGTTCACAGTTTCGTAAATTCAAGTAGTGTAAATTAAGGCAGCTGAAAGAAGAGGCCATGACATTACCATCAGGGCTCTTAAACACATCAACAATACCAATTTCTTCATTAAAAATTCTGGGGACAACAAATGGTGTGGGGGGAAAAAAAAGGATTTGACTTTTCTTAACATAAATGCAAACTGACAGGGCTGGAGAGGTGGCTCAGAGGTTAAGAGCACTGGCTGCTCTTCCAAAGGTCCTGAGTTCAGTTCCCAGCAACCACATGGTGGCTCACAACCACCTACAGTGAGATCCGGTGCCCTCTTCTGGTGTAAAGGCACACATGCAAGCAGAGTATAAATGAATAAGTATTTTTTAAAAAAGATTTAAAAAACCCAAAAACTCTGTACTCTATTCAGTAAAAACAGAATTCTGGCAGGTGGGCAAGATAAATGGAAACAGACAAGTAGGAAACAAGCTGTCTGTTTGTCTTGCTGATACAGGGTTTTTATTCTATCCCTTAAACAGGCCTGGAACCCATTATGTAGTTCTAGGCTGGCCTTGAACTCATGGCAGTTGTCTTGCCTCAGCCTGAAAGTGCTGGATTATAGTGTAGGCCACCACATCTGGCTAATATTCCGGCATTATAAAGCTGGACGGAAGGAAGATGAACATGGGAGGCTGTCTTTGATTTAGTGTCACGCTGTGATTTCTAACAATGCAAGCAAAGCACTCATCACAGTTTAGCACATCTAGCACAGCATGAGACACCACCATGGAAACAGCCTCAAGGATAGCCACCAGAGGTGCAAGGCCAAGCCCTTCTCCCCAGGAGCTGACTCCAACCCTCAGTGAACAGAAGGCCCTGGCCAAGCAAGGAGCGTCAGGATTAAACCAGTCAGCCAGAACAGCACTCGGGGAACCCTGGAGTAAGGCCTACACTAGGGACAGTATCCTTGAAAAGTGCAGAGAAGTCACACACATCTACATATCCTTCTCTCCATTTCAGGATTCAACCTAGGGGACCACAAGAGGAAGCAACTCAGAGCCGTAGGAGGTTAGTTCAGCCTGAGGATATCAACAGGTCGGGCTACTCCAGCTTCTCTGCATGCCTAAGGCTGAAAGGGAGCGGCCTCTTTGCTTTGAGGCCTGTCTCTGATCACTCCTATGAGCAACTCTTAACAGCTCGTGTTCTAGCATAGGCATCGTCGCTTCGTCCTACCGCTCTGACATTCTTATGATGGAAGAATCGCTCAGGAGAAAGCAGTTCGTCATATTGAGCTCTCTTAGCCTCATACTCGCAGGACCATCGAGAAATTGCTTCATGCCAAAATCACTAATCCTGTAGAGAACAGGGAGAGATCTCATATACAAACATGCAGACTGGTGGTCACATCGGTTTCTACACCAAATACATTCCAAAGGAGGAAGTATCTACATACTGGTATTTTGTCAAATGTTTAGATTTGCATAGCTCTTAATGAAATAGCATATGGATAAATGATAATAATAGGAGAGATATTCACAAAATGGTATTAGTGTTCATTTGTTCAGTTAGGTGGGATAATTATTAACAACACAGATTTTAGAGCAGGGAGAAGCAAGACTCAAGGTCCTGGATGGATTTCCATTGTATCCAAGGTCTCCCTGGAGTCCCACCCACACTGAGCACCTTGAACACCTCTCTCTGAGAAATAGTATAGGTTGTTCCTCCCCCTAAGAATAATCCAATGTAGACAGTGTCCACACAAATATATTTCCAATGTATACACTCTGAAAATAGGCTGAGCCCACTGAACTGGTTTTGGGAGAGTGTGTAATAAGGCAGAATTGTGTTCTCAAGTGAACTTTTAGGGAACGTCCTGTTTAGTATCTTGTGCCTGTGCATAACTGGGCATGCATATGACTAAAAACAAATGCATTATGGTAAAGGTGCAGTAGAAAAGTAATGGCATGACTTAGTCCATCAATCAAAACAGATACCTTACCTACACAGTAACACCTGGACCCCTGACAGTCATGATCCCCTCTTTCACTTTGTGGAGAGAGACAGGCTCATCCTAGATGATCAACACTTCCTGACTCCTGAGTTGATAACACACCGGATGACTTCTTACCGTATACAGTTCGTCAAGTTCAACACCGTCAGTTGCTTCAGACCTGAAAGCGACTTGAGGCTGCTGTCTGTTAGCGCCTTGCAGTCCACCATGTAAATGTGATTCATACTTGGGTAATGCTTGTCTACGTATTTAAAGCATGCATCAGTAATCCTTTTGTTTCCTGTTGAGAAGAAGGAAAACAAGTACTATGTTGAAATGCCCAGGGAATAAAATTTAAAAATAAGGATAAATCACATTTTTTCAGTATCACAGACCTTCAAATCGGATCTTTTTGAGGTTGCAGGCAGCAAGAGCTTTGAAAGCACAGTCAGAGATGTGTGGCGAGCCGATGAAAACCACGGACGAAATATGGGAACACTTCTCCACCAAAACCTTCGGGAGAGGGACAAAGGGAGACAGACAACTGCTGCAGAGCACAAACAATGAGGGGGTGACGTCATTTCCTGCCAATATCTTCAGAAACAGACAGATAGGATTGTTTTCATATTTGAAGAAACCAATATGCTCACAGAGAAGTGAAAATCAAATCACATTACTGGAGGATGGGGAAAAATATGAGGAAATGAAATGCCGAAAATCGTTCACTCAGTCAATCAGCAGTTTGACATGGGGCATTGGATTTACGCCAAGCAGGGCTGGGCCCAGGTTGTGGTTATCTGGGAGAATCAAAATTGTGCTTTGGTTATAACCTCAGGAAGTACTTAAGCATTCAAATGTTTTTTAAGGTGCCCATGTGTGTATGTGTAGATATTTGAGTGGTTTCCTAGCTATCAATCAATTGAAGTAAAAAGTCAGCTCACATTTTTTCAATAGTCTAGGCTATTAAAATGTGGACTCCTACAAAGGACAGGGAAAAGGTGCTTTCTCTCCACCTACTTTTACACAGTTGTCTGTCAGAGTTGGCATGTCGTTGATGGTCAGATGCTTGATTCCGGAGCAGCTGTTGGCAATGTTCCTGAAGCCTTGGACCGAGATCTGAATCACAGAGGAGAAAATCATGGGGAAATTAATTAGCAGGTCCTCTCATGAAATGCCAGTACCGTGATCACCAAAGGTTTGTGCATGTTTTAAAACTAAAATGATAGGCTGGTGAGATGGCTCAGTGAGAGAATCCGCTTGCTATCAAGCTAAACCACCCAGGTTCAAAACCCAGAGCTCCCATGACAAAAGCTAGAACCGACTCCAGCAAGTTGTAGTCTGAACTCAGCAAGCTCCAGGAGGCCCACCCACTGAAGCATAAGCACGCGCACACACCAAATAAACAAATACATGTAATTTTCAAATAAATAAAATTAAAACCATAAAATAGGTCTGACATGATGGGAAGAATCCAGTCCTTATTTTTTTTTTGTCATTAGTTCATGTCTCAATGAAGTAAAACATAATATAAGCATTAACCATTTAAATAACCATCCAGTGTTTTATAGTCACCCCCTGTATCTAGTTCCAAAACACCTTCATAAGTCATATATATATATATGAATATCTAATCCCATATATATATATGCCTCAGAAGATCCAGCTCTAGGATGATTCTTCCCACTTTAAATGATTTAATTAAGAAAAAGCCCTCACAGATGTACCCAGCCTTAGGTTTCAGTTCATTCCAGTCAAGTTGACTGCCGCTAAGAATGGCCATTACACCCGCCTTGGGGGGGGACAGGTACTTTTCCATGGCTTAGCTCCTTTACGTAATGCCTTGCTTGCAGATACGCTGCTTTTCGTTTATTTATTTGTCTTGTTTCCACCCTTCCCACAGTTTGAATGGTGCTGCTGCGTCTGTTCACCTGAGCATAGGTTTTGCAATTCTTTGGAGTATGTACAGGACATTGGAATTGCTAGATGATACTGTAACTATGAGTTTAACTTTTAAAGAAAATGCAAATTTGTTTGGTTCTTGTTTTTACAGTAGCATACACTTTACATTCTCATCAGTGTCTATTTTCTACAGTTCTACTAAGAAGGCTCCAGTTTCTCCCCATCTCTGCCAACATGCTCTTTCACTGTCTTTTCAAGTTTCCAAGTACTGGGTAGAGAGATGGGTAAGTGTCTGAAATCACGGGCTGCCCTGATAGGGGGCCTGGGTTTAATTCTCAGCACCCACATGCTGGTTCACAACTGTCTGTAACCCTAGTTCCGGGGGATCCAATGCCCTGTTCTGACCTCCAAAGACACCAGGCCCACGAGTGCTGCACAGACATACACGGAGGCAAAGCGCTCACTCATAAACAAACAAACAAATACAAATACATTTTAGGCGAAGCCCAAGTAGGCCTGAAGGGCTGCTCCGCCTGGGTGGTTTTAACTGCACATCCTCGGGGACCTGCAGCACGGAGTAGCATTTCCTGTGCTAAGAAGCCACTTCTCTGTCTTCTGTGGGGACGCAAATCTTTACATCTTGCCCACCTTTATACTGGGCTGGCTCTTGTTCTTGTTGGATTATGAAACAAACAAACAAATAAATCCTAGATCCTACACTCTTAATACATAACCGGAGTTATTTTTCCCAGTCTGACAGTCATCTCTACATTAAAAAAACAAAAACAAAAACATCTTTTTATTATTCAGGTTTTGGTGTCCTATCTCAGAATTCATTACTAAATCCAAAATCAAAAAGATTGCCCTGAGCAGCCTGCCATGTTTTATTGTCTTAGTGCCTATATTTAGGTCATTTGGGGATTGGTATGAAGTAGGGGTTCAACATTTCTGGTGTGTAGGCACAGTTCATGGCAGCACCAGTAGTCGAAAGGACCTTATTCCATCAAGTGGTCCTGGCACCCCTGTCAAAACTCAGTTGGCCAGGGTCAGGAGAATGGTTCAGCAGTTACGAGCACTTGTTCTCTTCTGGAGGACATGAGTTCAGTTCCCAGCACCCATGTTGGGCTGCTCACAACCACCTGTAGCTCCAGCTCCGGGGGATCTGCTGGCTTAGCCTCACCTCTGTGGGTACCCATACACACAAGGCATATACTCACACAGACACACGCACACCCCCTCACACACACATAACACAAATGTAAAACAAAACAGCCACACACAAACACACACACACACACACACACTTAAAACAAAATACACCTTTAAAACCTCAATTGGCCATAAATATACGGACTTCAGGATCCTCAGTTTTATTGGCCTACATCTATTTTTATGCTAATACCACACTCTTGTGTCCTGTAGATTTCTAGTATGGTTTTCTTCTCAACTGTCAAAAATCTATATTAGTGCAAGCAACAGTGGTGGAGGGTATCCAAGAGAATGACTCTATGATAAATCACCTTAAAACAATAAGTTCTTTAGGGTGGGGAGCACCTGGTGTTCAGCTTTATCATTGGGAAACTGCAGCCACCAAGGAGCAGATGGGCTGAGCTGTCATTTCCACGGCAGCATGCTGCAGAAAATGGAAGTCACAACTACAGTAGACTTCCGCGGAGACCTTCAGAGACTTTACACAGGGGACTTCAGGGTTCTGTCACCGGAGCCTCGCCTGCTGGTAGAGGACTAGCCAACAGCTACAGAACTGAAAGCCACATCCTCAAAGCAACCAGAGCTCATCTCAGATGTCACTTCTTCAGGAAGAGCCCCTGACCCTTAGACTAACCCAGGCTCCTCTTATACACCTACAACAGCATGTGATATCCTAAGCTAAGTTATGGTTAGCTATTGAACTAATTCTACTCAATTTCTGGCAGGCCACTTATGGTATTAGGTGACTAGCTAATCAAACAGTACTATTATATGAGCAGACATGAAAATATGTATAAATAAATTCGGTGAATCCTTTTCGGGAGATGCACCTAAGCAACAAATTTTTATGACGTCAAAAACCTGTGGAGACCTGTGGAGTCCAGGGGCTGAATGCACAGAACTGAGTTGCTGCAGAAGCCATGTGTCAGTATATTGTGGTCTTGGACTTACTTGGCAGCTGATGCTTTTGAACTTCTGGTCTTTAATACCCTTACCATGCTAGTTTATGCACTGCTGGGGACCGAGCCTAGAGCTTTGTGCATACTAGCTTAAGTGCTCTACCAACCGAGCTATATCCTCAGCTGAGAAACAGAATAATGGTCTGAATAATGGAGGTGCCTTGGGTCAAGAATTCTTCTTGAACAAAACTATCCTAAGGAGATAGAGTTGCATGAAATAGAGATTTCTGTACATACAAGGATACAGTTATATGTAACAGATACATTCTGAGAAATGTCTTTAAGTTACCCTGCCATTGTGTGAACATCAGAGAATGTTTTTACACAAACTGAGATAGCTACAACCTTACAAGGCAATATAACCTTGCAGGATCACTGACTCCGATGCAGTCTCCTGCTGACCGAAGCATGTGGCTGTATTTATCACAGGCTAAATTACAGTGAAGTACTCGCACCAAAGTGAGTTATTAGCAATTAAAATGGGTTAACTGAGATGGTACCTCGTGGAAGGAATATAATAAAATTAATACAAATAATACGTTAGAAAAACAACTGAGATTACGAAAGAGCTCAAAATGTTGGCTGCATAAAGCTTTCCTTTTGAAAACATTGCCCACAGGTATGGTGGTTTGAATAGATATGGCCCCCATAGACTCATGGGCTTGAGTGCTTGGCTCATAGGGACTTGCACTGTTAGGAGGTGTGGCCTTCTTGGAGTGGGCGTGGCCTTGTTTGAGGAAGTGTGTCACTGTGGGGGCAGACTTTGAGAATATATATGCTCAAGCTATGCCCAGTGCCACAGTCTCCTCCTTGCTGCCTGCTGATCAAGATGTACAACTCTCAGCTCCTTCTCCAGCACCAGGTCTGCCTGCACGATGCCATGCTTTTTGCCATGATGATGATGGACTAAAGCTCTGAAACTGTAAGCCAGCCACAGTGAAATGTTCTCCTTTATAAGAGTTGTGGTCATGATGTCTCTTCACAGCAATAAAAGGCAAACTAAGACAACAGAGAAGTAGGATGAGAGTGCTACCTGGGAGCATGCCAGAAATATAGATCCACTTAGAACCTGAGGCTGAACAAACTCCAAAATCTACAGGTCATTCCCAAGCGCATTATTGTTAGAGACATGCCCAGGATGAAGATATATTGGTGTGCTTCAGAGAAATGATAAAGAACATCTATCTATCCAAATCTATCTCTAAAAAGAGATTGCTTTTAAGAAATCAGATCATGCCTGGCCTGATGGCACACAACTTTAACCCAAGAACTCAAGGGATAGAGGTAGGTGGCTCTCTGTGAGTTCAAGGCCAGCATCGTCCACAGTCCACATATAGAGTCCACATACAGCCCGAGGCTGTATGTATAAAGTGACGTACTGTTTTGTTTTGTTTTTTTCAAAAAGAAAAATAAATCAGATCACATGAGTCAAAGGGCTGGCTAGTCTGAAATCTATAAACTAAAGCCAAGAAGCTGAAATTCCAGGAAGAGTGGGTATTGTGATATTAAATCAAAACCAAGAGAAGTCTCCATGTTGTAGTCTTCAGGAAGAATTCCATTTGCTGGGACAAAGCTTTGTCTTCCTCCTGAGGCAGAATTTACCACCTGTGTCCTGAGGCTCAGCTGTGTCATGGAAGGTAGCCCATGAGTAAAGCAAAGCAGTGTAGATGCTGCCGTGGGGGGATTTCCCTTACACATGGCAGGAAGCAGTAGAGGTTGGGAGAGCTGGCCCCAGCTCCTGTGGCAAGAACAAGCTTAGTAGATAAACAGGGAGAAAGAGCCATAGAGAGGGAAAAAATGCTCTTTTGTATTGTTGCCGTGGATTCATGAGGGAATTTTCTGTGACTGAGTTCTTCCAGAAAAAACAACAACAACAACAACAACAAAAAAAAAAAAACAACCAGAGAAATGAATGAGCATGTAAACCCAGAGGACAGAGGGGGACAAGAATAATTGGATAATTCTGGGCTTGGGGTCAGCAAAGCCTGGCTCTACGTGCCCCTCACACAGTAGTAGCTATAGAAGTGTTGGTATACACAGTTCCTGGCTATGGCCCATCGGACACCCTATTCCTATACTTCTGGACACAGAGTTATTCCCACAGAAGGCAGAGGATTCAAGAGCTAGAGGTAGAAGAGCCTTAAGACTCCACACAGTGGATTCCTCACCCAGCAAATTAAAAAAAAAAAAAAAAAAAAAAAAAAGACGTGGTAGCCATGTTCAGAGGGGGGATTCCTTACCAGTTCCTCACAGCTGTCCCCAGCTCTGAGCAGTGTCTGGTACTCAGTGAGCTGGAGGAGTAAACAAAAGCAAGTTTTTCAGGCCACGATCAATGCCTGGTCTGGAGGCCACCTCCTTCGTATAACCCCACAGGCGACAACTGTTGTGTTTAACAGTTCTGACTTCATTCCCTTTATCTCAGATCCTGGCACTGTTCTCTCAAGTAATGGCTTCCACAGAGCAAATAAACAACCTTTCCCCTTCTTGTCTTGAAAACACATTCACGACAGGATTTCCTGAAAAGGGACGGAAGGTGATAGGGCAGTCAGCAGCCCATATGTGTGATTCCCTGCAATATAGCCAAAAGCTTGGAGCTTTCGACCCAAGGATTAGCCTCTAGAGAAAGGGATGGGGGAGGAACCTCTGAGGAGAAGGCCTCAGCTTTGTCCTGGCACCAGGCACTTAGTTCTCCACAAAGTTTATATTACAATATCCAAAAAGATGTTTGGCTAATGTTTTATGGCTCAAATATTTCTGCCAGAAGCTTTCAGGCCAAGCAATTATTAGTTGCTTTCTCTTTGCTGAAATAATGAAGTAGAAATCTGAAAATGGAATTTTCTCTTTAAAATAAGGAGAAAATAGAAACTATTTTACCATGTTCAAACCTGAGGTTTCCTCACGGCTGATAGCTGTGTTTTCTGTGTAGGCTTCGGGGATCTGATCTCTGCTTAGCTGGGTGGCCCCCCTTTGCCTCCATCCCTTTGCTGGTTAAGAAGTTGGGGAAATGGGCCTCAGCAGTGTGCTCCAAGCTAGAGTCCCAGCAGACAGTTATGGCTGCTGACAGGGAGGAGAGTCTTCCCAGCTGCTAACGGAGCAGCGCATGTACACGGCAGGACAGGGCTGTGTGTGGAGAAGGAGGGGCCTGTGAGCCAAATGAATGAAGGCTGAAGGGCAGAGGACCATGGAGCAAATGACAGCTTCTTCCCACTCCAAGATGGAGGAGACGGGGCATGCTTGGGTAGAGGCAGGGCTAAACACACTGATGATAACCCTTACCAGGGTTTCACTTTCCATTCCTTGTCTATAGCTGCATCTCTGGATTAGCCTGTTGAGCAACACAAAAGAGACCAATGTGCGGGGCCGGACCTATCAAGCCCGCTCCTGTACCACTTCTAGCGGCTTCCCTAGCAGCACTGTGGCCAATGACTAATAAGTAATGTAATGCCTTTGGTCAGACCCATATATCCTTCACAGCCTCCAAGTGACCTCAAAGGAGCATTGCTTAGCTGGAATAAATTATTGGAGAAGGAAGCAGAGATTTCCCCCCCCACACCCAAACATCATGGAACATTCTCCTCAGCTGAAGAGCCTCAGCTCTCATTCTACCTCGTGTGGCACTTGCTCGTACACATTTACAACCCTTTCCAAGAGACACGGACAAGGTCTCAGCCATCGGTGTGTCCTGTACAATACAACACAAGCCTGATACAGAGTATGACCCAACAAAAGCGTTTTTAAAGCCAATTAGAGATGGCCATATTTATCAAAACTTTTGGATAGCCAATCATTTTTTTTTAAATAGCTTTATTTTTCCAATGTGAGTGAAGAGCTAGAATAAAGGGAGGCCTGAAGATTCCAGGAAGGCAAGCATGCTGGCCAGTTCTGCATTTGCTATGCGATGACTCACAGCCTTGGTCAGCCAGAAGCAGGCTGGCCCATCTTGAACTTGTGTCATTGTTGTTGAGCACACAGTTTCTTGTTCTACTCCTCATCCAGCGGTCAAGTTAAGCGCAGCTCCCCCTGGGTTATGGTGGAAGACCTTCCCCTTGGTGGTTTCGAGACTCAGAACACGGTACTTCCTTCATACAGGGACACTGTGAGCTTTTTGGCTCATCAACACTTACCAAGCTAGAGAATGGCTTCTAGCTATGTGCTTTATTTTTGTCCGAAGATTAAAAAAAGAGTTTCTGAATAGCTTGTGAAACTCTGTGTGTGAGTCACTTCCCATGATAAGGAATGAGAAGAAACATCACTTACGTGGGGTTTCCAAAATGTGGGAAAGCACTTCAAGCTTTATATATATATATATATATTTTTTTCACGAATGGAAAGCATGATTTGTTATTTATCATCTGATTGAAGAATTGTTGCCAGATGTTTCATTTTGACTACCTAATCTAATTTAAAGACCTTTATACATTTTGCCTGAAAGAACCTTATATGAAGCAGTAGACGTTAAAGAGTCTGTATTTCTCATCTTTCCTTTTTCATTACGGCCAGGATGGTTACATGAAACCAACAATTGTATGACCACCATTCAAATGTTACATGTCGGATTTAGAAGATAAATAAAAATGTTTTTAGAATCCTGTATTTTCTTCGATGCAATGGAGCTACAGTCCTGGAAGGACTAAGTTAAATTAGTTCTTCTGAGAGCTGAGCCATGGCAGGCAATGGCATTATGGTTTTTTTTTTACCTTATGGTTCTTCCAGAAGCCACTCCCACCAAATGATACTGCAGACTATGTGCTTTGGTTGTTTTGTTTTTTTCCAAATCCAAAATGCAACTTTAAAAAAAATAGATAATCCAATCATCACTTTGAGTTTTGTACGTGATGGATCGGTGTTTAAGAACCTGGTCTTCAGTACACGTGGACTAAGGTTGTCTTCTGTCTAGACAAGTCTGTGTGGTCTCAGCATTAGTCTCGGTGCTGTGTGAAGGTGGAGTTCACCACTTACGAAAACAAGGTAAACTGATTGTTTTTTAAAAGACGGTTGCTAAGGCTTACATTTTCAGGAATTGTACAAGCTGACTGTTAAACTCAGGTATTTAAAGTATATTAAATACAAGGAAACCCCACAAGAGACCAACAGAGACAACTAACCGAGACCCACGGGGACTTACAGAGACTGAGACATCAACTAAAGAGCAGGCATGGTCTGGACCTAGGCCCCTGCACATAGGTGGCCAATGGGCAGCTTGGTCTTCATGTGGGTTGCCTGGTGAGTGTAAAGGGAAGACTGTTTCAAACATGGACTCTATTGCCTGCTTTTGGATCACTTCCCCCTGTCAGGGCTGCCTTGCCTGGTTCGTTCCTTATGTGACTTGATGTGTTGAAGAGGGTTGATATGGGTCTGTCCTTGGGATGTAAAGTAAATAAACTTAAAAAAATAAAGTATATTAAATGCAAAGGTGTTATGTAGCCAAACTCATCACACCTTTATTATTTTTGCTTCACATTGCTGTTACCGTGCTTATAAGGATATTTACGTCTGTTGTCTTTCACAACAACCAATTCATGTGATGATGGGCTGCTGCATCTTCCTTCCCAGCTTCTTTCCCGCCACTCTCCCATTGGCAATGGAAGATAGGCCACTGTGAGATTATTTACACCCCAGAATTCAGCAAGCATGAGCAAGCACAGTGTTCCCTGTCTGTGATGATTTGAATGAGAACGGTCCCATAGGCTCATTTGTGTGAATACTTGGTCCTCAGTTGGCAGAACTATTTGGGAAGGACTGGGAGGTGTGGCTTTGTCCAACAATAGGTGTGTCACTGGGAATGAGCTTTGAGATTTCCAAACACTTGTGCTGTTTCCAGTGTTCCTCTCTTTGCCTCCTGCTCCTGGACCAAGACATGAGGCCTCAGCTGCTCCTGTAACCATGCCTTTGCTCTGCCATCGGGGATTCTAACCCTCTGAAATCATAACCCCAGTGAAACATTTTCTTTTATAAATTGCCTTGGTCATGGTGTTTTATCACAGCAATACGGAAGTAACTAATATAAAACTTGGTACCAAGGAATGGGATATTGCTGTAACAGACCTGACCATGTGGGCTTTTTGGAGGAATGTGGAGGACTCTGTAATAGAAAAACACTTGAATGCTGTACAAAGAGCTTAATGGGCCAGCCTACCAGGCTCCTGGAAGACAGCTGTGCTGAGGACAATGTGGACTATGGAGGCCCAGCTCAAAAGGTTTCAGAGGAAACAATACTAACCTCAGGGCTAGAGAGCATACATACGATACTTTGCCAAATACTGTGGCTATTTTCTGCCCTCGTCCTAAGAATTTTGCCTGAAACAAAATGGGCTAATTTCTTCGGTGAAAGAAATTTCAAGCTTAATATTAACTCTGCAGTGTCATTATAAATAATTGCTCTTTATGCAGGTCTACAATGAACAGGAGTAAGTAGAACAAAAAGAAATACAAAATATACAATTTGAAGAGAAAAATAGCACCAGGAAGCATAATGTTGGAGCCAAGGCTTGTGCTGAAAGAGATGAGGAGACCAAGGTGAAGCCTGATTCAAACTGGAATGAAGGGAGGGTTGCCCTCAGAACAAGACCCCACCCCAGGGAGCTTCCAACTAATGAAAACGCCTGAGGAATTTTCTGCTCCTAAAAAGCAGCAACAGACGAAAGCTGTTGCAAATAAGATTCGAAGGTGCCAGATTTCCCCTTGAGCAGGCAGTGCTGTCCATGTGTCTCTGGCTTTAGAATCATGAAAGATATACAAGTAAAGCGGTCGTGTACTTGGTTAAGAAAAGCTTCTAATGCCAGGTATATGGCAGAGATGTCCCTGCACAGAATCCCTGAGCATTGCATGAAGCTGAGAAAATAAAGTCTCGATTGCATTGGAGACTCCATAATCTTAGAGGTGCCAAAGCTGTTGGATACCTACCAACAAGAGCTATAGAACCAGCCTTATAGAAAGAAGTATATTGCATGCAGCAAAGCTGGGAGGGTAGAGGCATCCAAGCCCCTTCATATCAGGCATGGGTTTTGGTCTTGCTTTGGTCCAGTATTTCCTCACTATACCCCTTTCTTCTGTCTTAGAATGATAACATATGTTCTGTGCCATCATATGTTGGAAGTATGTATTTTGCTTTTTTAATTTAGAGGAGCTTACAGTTAAAGAGGTTGCCCTGAGTTTCAGAAGACACTTGGACTGTGGGATTTTTAAACACTGTTGAGACTGTTGTAGACAATGAGGACATTTGAAGCTAGACTAAATGCATTTTGCATATGATATGGCCACAAGCCTGTGAGGGCTGGAGGTAGAACGTAGTGATCTGAGTGAGAATGTCCTTCATATGCTTATATGTTTAGATACTTGGTCTCCAATTGACAGACTTACTTGGGAAGGATTAGGAGGTGTGGCCTTGTTGGAGGAGGTGTGTCATTAGGGGTGTGCTTTGAGGTTTGAAAAGATCCGTGGCATTCCCAGTCTCCCCTCCCACCGCTTTTCTGTTTCTCTCTGTGTCTGTCCCTCTCTCCCTCCTTTCCTCCCTCCTTCCAGATCAAGATGTAAACTCTCAGCTGTTCTTGCTACCATAAGTTTGCTCTGTCAACATGGATTCTAACCCTCTGAAACCATAAATCCAATTAAATACTTTCTTTTATAAGTCACCTTGGTCATGTTGTTTGACCACAGCAACAGAAAAGTATCTAATACACCATCTTTTGTTATTCTGTAGAATATAAAATGATAGACTCCATCAAATGCATTACGAGCCTGAACTGAACTCTTAACCAGAATATTGTGAGATACAATCTGCTCATTCGCTATCAGTTAGTTGGACACAAAACTCATACCCCAATTAATTCTTACTGCTAAATTCAAATCTATTCCCCTATTTCCAGCTCTAGTCCAAGATCAGCCTTGCTTTTTCAAGTAAGTCTTGTCATTTATATCCAGATATATCATGAGTGTGTCAAATTCAGTCTTTCTAAAAAACAAGATCCATTATTACTTTCCCCCAGGCTTGTTCCTTCTCTGGTTACTTTGATTAAGCACCCAGAGGTGATATAACTCAACCTACCTAAACTAGAGATGAGGGAACTGAGGCAGAAAGAAACACAACGTGAGCAAACGCCCAGAGCTACATGGTTGGTGGTGTAGTAAAAATGACCAGGTTTTCAAGTCTCCAGACTCAAGAGCTATTTCACCATCTCACTGCTTTCTGGTGCACAGAAAGGAGAACAGGGAGATAGAGTAGGAAGAGGAAGGAGAGAGGAAAAGAGCAAAAGAGAGGGGATGCGAAGGAGACAGAGACAAGACAAAAGGAAATTCATCCCCGGTCTTGCTTTGTTTATGCATCACCCATTACACGTGGTTAGTGTATCTACCCCTGAACATGCCTATGAGGCATACTCTCCCATCTGCCACAAACCTCAGGAGTAGGGAAACCCTTTCATGATGTCTACCTTTGTGAGAGGCTGCAGTTGCTGAGAACAGAATTGACCATGGAGTCTTCCAGTTCGTGGTGTGTTTCTTTAGCTTTCACTGGCCCAACAAAGACTTCGCAGTATGAGAACGATTGACAAACCATTACTTGGCCTCGTTTGAACACTTCTGGGATGTCGTCTCTCTTTATTTCTGTTGACTTGTGTGATGTAATTGAAATATGGTTTTAAAGATGTTTTCATTACAGTGTTCAATCATTTCCTAAGCTTCCTCTGACTATGAACTCGTTGACATGTCAGACTTAGCCCTGATTTTTAAAATAATGACCTTTTTTGGCAAACTGAATTCTCAGCCAGCTTCCAGGCCTCCTAAGCTTCACCTGAAGTACCTGGCTAGCCACACCTGGAAGTTGTCTGCAGTTTTGATCACTGATTCATCAGATACTGTTTAAAAATTTAGTGTCATGAGGTGTATCATATACTTAGAATGTGGGTATGCAGCCAATTATGGTAAAACCCAAACCATCAGGGGGCTCCCAGAGGTGAGGGTAGCAGGAGAATAAGCATGGCATTGAATGAATAGAGAATGCATGAGGCTGTTGAACACAACGAAAATGCAGAGCGAAGAGGCAATGGCAGAAATACGCATGGAGAGGCTGTAGACCGTGTGTGGTGTGGATGGAAGGTCAGCCAGGCTTTCTAGAGAAGACTCTGGTTGAAGAGAATCTTGAATTCAGTCTCCACTTATGAAGGTGTTTAGGCAGAGGATGAAAGAGAAGGCTAGTGCAGCAACCAAGGCTAGAAATAAGGAATGGGGAGGCACAGGGCACATCTCTTTTATGGATCATTTACTGATCCAAATCTCTATATGTAACCATGAATTTCAGTCCAGACTCCCCACTCCTCATCCAACCCCTCTCCACTATTTCAGAGCAGATGGGTTTCAGCTGAGTTGGCAGCCTCAGGCCTCCTTCCCAGCATGCCTCTGGTTGTTCTGTGTCTGGCTTCCTACACAGTACCATAACCTCTGTGGGGCACAACTGGAGATATACAAATCTGTAGGGCAAGTGGCCACCTCAGAATACTGCTGACAGGGGAAATCCTTGCAGAAATACTGTTTAGATAAAGGATAAAGGGAATGAAGAGCCAGGAATCATCAACCACCCACTGGTGCTTTTCTATGCCCCAAAGGACAAATTTGGACTTCTAATCTATACATACTTTCCATTTGAAATTCTGACAGAACCGAGAACATATCTGTGAGAGCTCCGAAATGAACTGGGGACTAAAGGGGATCCCCTTGAAGCGTGTTACTGGTGCTTTTAAAATCCATTTTATTCACTTATTAGTCATTTATGGGAATATCTGAGAAAGACTTAGAGGACATTAGCCTTATGGATATCTGCAGAAACAGCAGTCTAGGCGGGGAGAGCAGCCAGCGCAAAACCCCAGAGGGCCAGAGCTCATTTTTAAGGAATGACAAGGAATCCAGTGCAGTGTGGTTAGGGCAGAATTGGCAAGATAGAGAGGCAGAGAGATGATGTCAGAGAGGCGGCTGGGGGACAAAGTGATTACACGGGGCCTTCAGATCCTCCCAGGACTTTGTTTTACTGAGTTGGGAAGAGGCCTCAAGTAGAGGAAGGGCACTGGCTTGGGTTGTAAAAAGGTGACTCTAGACACTGCGTTGAGAACAACCACATAGAAGGCAGGAGTGAAAACAGACACAGGGAAGAAATGGGACAGGCCCTTGCAAACGTGGTGGAGGCAGTTAGAGGCTGGGTTCAATCTATGGGGTTAGTCAATTGGCCTTCACAGCTGTCACAGGGAGCAGGGCCAATGATGTCATCTTAGGTCTACTGTAACTAAATAGCACAGCATGGGTTAAACAACAGAACACATCCTTTCACAGTTCTAGAGGCTGAAGTATCTGCGGGGTTCAGTCCTTCTGAGGCCACGAGCAGAGAGTCCATTCCAGGCTCCTTCTCTTTGGCCTACTGGTAGCACTCTTCATCTTCCTAGTGTGTTTCCTGTCTGTACCAACCTTTTCATTTCTTGTGAGGACACCTGTCGTACTGAGTCAGGGCCCACCCTAACAACTTCATCCTAGTTATATTTGTAATGAAACTACTCCAAGATAAGGCATTTTCTGGGGTATGTGTGGTTGTGTCTTCGATATATGAAATTTGCTGGTCACCTAATTCAAACTGTAATAAAAGACACCAACATTCTCAGCCTGAGTAACTATAAAGGGCTGTCACTGACTAAGTTAAAAGAGGCTAAGGAACAGTGAGGTATTACTTTTAGAGCAGAAATATTTTCCTTAAGATACAAGAATCCAAGCCAGGAGTGTTAGCTCTTGCCTATAATCCTGACAATTTTTGAAGCTGAGGCAGAAGGATTACCATGGGTTCAAGGATAGCCTGAGCTACAGAATAAGACTCTGTCTCAAAACCAAAACTAACTAGATAGATAGATAGATAGATAGATAGATAGATAGATAGATTACTAATATAAAATTGGGAGGAAACTGGCTCTGAAACATTTCATATACAAAATATACATATAGTTTATAGATACAAAAACATACTCATATATATATGTCATATGTATGTGTGTAGGATGTGTATAGTGAAGTCAGAAAGCCCACAGGAGAGTCCCGAGAAGGAATGCGGAGCCAGAGCTGGACTCTTAGCCCCTCAGTGACTGTGATGTCAGAGGTGGGAAATATTGTCAGAGCAAGGTCAACAGCATAACATCGTTTATGAGCATTAAGATGAACATGCACGGAACCACACCATAAGAATACACGAATACTCGGAGAATTAAGGAACCAGACAATGTTGGCAGGTTGCTTGGAGGGAGGATGGCGGTGGAAGAAGGGCATAAATCAAATGAGAGGGCCATGCACAGCCAGATGAGGAAAGTTGCCAGGAACTGAGGAATGGGATTAAATGAACTGAGTATCTGAGTTCCAAAATAAGCAAAATAAAGGAAAATAAATCTCATCTGAAATAAAAATAGAAATCCCTGGTTATGTTTCTTCCCTTGGGTTTTTTTTTTTCTTCACTGCACAAAGCTACAGAGGAAACAACAACTTAAAACTTCTTTTCTTGGTTCCTTTCAATGAGAGTCATCACAAAAATTGCATGACACTTTATTGCCATGGATGGAAGTAAAGGGCTGAAATATTTACTGTCCAATTCAATAACAAAGGACAACTTAACAAAGAAACCTACTCCCCTCCCAGCCTCTGTGTTGCTATCATTAATGATATGGGTAGGCATAGAGAGTACTAGGAGGTGCCCCTAGCCTCACCTTCACTGAAAAAACCACATCTCAGGCTTTTCTAGGGGGGGAAATGTCACCAGGATTGGCCCAATCAATTCAGTATCAACTAAAGCTAATCATATGCTTAACCGATGAGCCAGCCTATCTCTTTTTCTTCTATCCTTCTTTCTTTCCTGTCTAGTGATGGGGGTGAAGCCAGGGGGATAAATGGTAGAAAAAAAGAACAATCCACGAAGTAGCAAACACCATCTACAAGGAGTGCCTCAATCTTGGACTCAAATGTTAGAGATAGACATGGGAAACTTGGTATCAAATGCTGTAGAGGAAATAGCAAAGGACAAAGGAATGTATGCTATTGTCAAGGAACCAGCAAAAAGTTTGCTGTGGCTGCTACTGCTGGGATACCTTCCACTTTGCTCCCAGAAGGGATTGTCTCTGTTTGTTTGTTTTGCTTTGTTTTGTTTTGTTTCTTTTCTTCACCATATATTTTGTTTCAAAAATATCTGAAAGACCGGCTGAGGAGTTGAAAAAATTACAAGTGGAAATGAAGAGGCCTGAGAAACAAAAAAATGGATAAAATGGGAAAACAGGGGTCACTATCCTCTCTCTTTTCTGAAAGAATTGCAGAATGGTTTGTGCAAGTGGAGAGGTTGCCGGTGGAGGCAGAAGCACTTGGGAAGGGAATAGCACTGGAAAAGACAACAGGGAGGCTCAGTCCCAGTGATGAGTAAGAGAGTGGGTGTTCCTGCAGGAGGAAAGAGGGAAGGAACTTCACCAGATGGTGGTCAAGTCAGGAGAACAGTCTAATGAAATGGCCTGTTTCAGAGAAAGGGTTAATCTTTAACCAACCATGGCCCCAGCAAGGAAAGAAGAGCAGCCTTACGAGATCACCACCATCATCTTCCCCAGTAGTCATACAGCACATGCCTGCTAGTGGGGTGGAACAAGTTCAGGATAAGATAGGATGGCATCCTATAGAAATGATAGCGTTAGAGTGTTTTAAAGAGGTCATGATTTCATATGGGATGCACTTGCCTTATGTGAAACAAATTCTAAATAGCTGGGTCACTCAAAATAAAATCATTCCCCAAGACTGGAGGGAAGTGGTGACAGCTGTCCTAGAGGCCAGTCTGCAGTTACAATGATGGAAGAAAGAAGCCATGAATATTGAACAGTGAAGTAGAGCAAGGGGAATAAATAAAAGAAAAGATCAGTTACTGGGTGAAGGGTGGTACTCTGATATATAAGAACAGATTAAATTTGATGGTGCTATTATAAAACAATGTCACTTAGTGGCTTTAAGAGCTTGGGACAAAGTTGAGGAGCCAAGGAAAAGATTATACAAGACTCTGGAGACAACTTCTCTGATTTTTTTTTTTTTTACAAATTATTCTCAGCAATGAACAAAGCCATATCAGACCCTGATGCAAGACAGGTGTTGATAGAGACCTTGGCATATGAAAATGCAAATACCAAATGTAAAAAGTTATTAGACCATTAAAAGTACAAGTAGTGCCTATGGATTAATGGATAAGGGATATGACTGATATTGGTTCTAACATGTACCATGCTAATATCATAAGTAATACTATAGCTAGAGGTCTCCAATGTCAAAATGCCTAGTGCTTTAATTGTAGAAAATATGGTCATTTGCAATGAAATTGTAAGCAAGGCATCTCTAAGGGCAATGGTTTTTCTAAATACAAACCAGAAAGAACACCTAGGCTTCCCAGGGTGTATATGCGATGAAGCAAAGGATGCCACTGGGTTCAAGAATGCAGATATAAAAGAGGTATTCAAGGTAATTTTTTACCACCAGGAATGGCCTTTTCTGAATGTTAATGAAAAAGGAACAACAGTAGTCAAGAGACACTGGGTTATAGGAAACAAAGTAAAACATGGAATTAACAGTATAAGGGTGTGTTAACATCAGAATAGAAACCCGTGAAAGTTTTGATTGAGGACACATATTTGCTTATATTTCCACAGGAAATGAAAAGCTGTGGATAATAGCAAAACTTATAAAGAGTAGAAAGAGCAGGAGAAGTCTCCTGAAAACCTTGGCCAGTGACCCAAAAAGCAATAATCTACTATACCCAGTACAATTAACTTAAAACAGAGAAGGGAAAATGTAGCTAGAGTTCTAGAATTTTGGTTTCTTTAAAAAAAAAAAAAACAAAAACAAAAAAAACCCACAGAAATAGCTGGGCAGTAGTGGCACACACCCTTAATCCCAGCATTCAGGAGGCAGAGGCAGGTGTATCTCTGTGTGAGGCTAGCTTGGTCTACAAAGTGAGTTCCAGGACAGCCAGAGCTGACTGCAAAAAACAAACAACAAACGTATAAACAAACAATCCACAGAAACATTATAAGAATATGTTTTTGTTTAATCCCAGGTGTGGAGATACGTGTTTCTTTGCAGCAGCTGACTCTGATTTGCCTCATGTTCTAACAGAGGCATAGTTTTGCCAGCTGCAAATAGTGTCTATGATTGTGTGGCATTTGGAATTCTTGGAATTCCTCAGAGGGTATATAAATACTAGAGCCTCAATAGGCGGGGTTGTTCATTCAGGGGGGGTGTTTGCAATTTGTTAGTAGTTATGCTCAAAGAAGAAACAAGAAAAATTAGATTCAGATCTCTCCCTCTCTCACCTCTATCCTTCTTTCTCTCCTATCTGGGAGTAAAACTGGGAGGAGCGGGGGAATAAAGGATAGGAAAAAAAAAAAAAGAACACATAAAGTAGCAAAACCCAGCTGCAAGTAAAGAAGAAAGAAATTAAATTCAAGCATCTCTCTCCCTTCTAGCCTTCCTTCTTTCCTAGCTAGTGATGCGGGGTGAAACCAGGAGGATAAAGGGTGGGAAATAGAAGAACCCACAAAAGTTGCAAAGGCTGGCAACGATGCAATATGCTTAAGAGCACATAAATGGCTGTTCGAGGTGATCTGTATACTTTTCTGCAAGCATGTTTTGTCTTGAAAAGAACTTAGCGCGCACATGCACACACATTCACAGGCACACACACAGACAAACAACCGTTAGAGAAGTTCCTCTGTCTAGCCACTCCCAGCCTCAGCACCAGCAAGGCTGGGAGCAGATTCAGCTCAGCTTCTTGCGTGTTAAGGATGGCTTTGTTGTCTGTCGTGTCAGTAGCTCCTCTTCTTGGGATCTGTGACCACGAATCTAACAAGAAACAACCTGGCAGAGAAAAGGTTCCTTTGGGCTTATATTCTGAGGACATCTAGTCCATCCTGGTGGGGAAGGTGGGGTGGAAGGCCACTCGGTGGCACCAGAGTATGTGACACAGTTCAGTGAAGCAAATATGGGACAAACATATGGACTATATAAGAACCTCAAGGCCCACCTGACTTCGTCCTTGGAGACCCACTTCCTCCACCAAGGTCCTGTCTCCTAAAGATCCCACAACCTTCCAGAACAGTGGCCACCAGCTGCGAACTATGCATTCAAGCACATGAGCCTGAGGGGGACATTTTTCAACCAAACAACAATAGCCACAAATGCAGTCGAAGCAAATTTAAGCAGGTGGTAGAATATGAGCATGTTCAGAGCTACATAAAAGCTTTCTCTCTTCAGCTTTGGAAACCTTTTCTTTTTTGTTAAATAGATATTTTTTTTTCTTTTACCAAGAGAAAACCCTGCATTCAGGCTCAAAGTAAAACAAATTTGGTGACTGCTTTGATAAGCGCAGCTTAAAACAGAGGCAGTGCCATTCAACAAATACTTAGGTGCGCAGAGTGGCACTGTACAGCATTGTGAGAGCGAAGAAGCGGTGCCTGACATGGAGACGCTGGAGTGTAGCAGGTCCAGAGCTCGATTACAAGCTCTCTTGGGCTGTCTTTACCTTCCTAAAGAGCCATCCCTTGCCAATTTCTTTGTCAGATCTAACATCCTGATAAGCAGATAAAAAAAATTCATGAATGTATTAACTTACCAAAGTCCTATTCTCCACTCACCAACGGGCTAAGAAGGCTATCAGACAGCCTCTGAAGCCTAGGCCTGAGAGCTCTCCACGGTGCCATCACTGACTTCTGGATCCCACCAGTGCGTCTGAGAAGTGGCCTGATGCTGTATAAAATGTCAGGAGATTGCTTCCACACCGGAACACTGAATCGGAGGTAACCCTACACTGTGCTTTTGGACCATAATCGCTATTAATTGGCTCTAGAATAAATTATCTCTTTGTCCCTTTGAGGTAAGAGCTGCGTATTTGGGGGTAGACACAACTAACCTTCCAAGTGGTAAAGAAAAGTCAAGTTAAAAATACAAAGTGCCTTGTTTAATTCCAAGCTGACAAAAAAGGGGGGGGGGTATATTTAGAACAATAACAGGCACATGTTGATAGTTAAGTATGAGCTGACGACCTTTGTAGAATGTGGATGGTCTTAAAAATAGCTGCATTCTTTCACCAACTGTTACATTTCTAAGAGTTATGACACATGCAGAGATAAGGCCATAGCGATTTCACCACAGGCGTTAGGGTTGTAAGTCCTGACAGGCTAGAGTGGTTAAGTAAACAAATAGAAACTGTTACAGAGCACTCAGCTACTAACGTTACCACCAAATGTTTAACCAAGGGAAAGTTGTATGCGCTATAGGATACTGAATGAAAGGTGCGCACTCTATACCATACACTTTCATTTAAAGGAATGTGGTTGTGTGTAGTAGAGAGAATACCAGAAATACCAGAACACCAGAAAGCTATCCACCTACCCCTTAAATCTCACAACATGCGCACGCACGCGCGTACGCGCGCGCACACACACACACACACACACACACACACAATTTAAAATGATTAGAAGTAAAACACTTTTTATGGCTTAAAAATGATAATTTAAATGGCAAAGCAAGGCTAGAGCTTTGCCTGGGTCTTCCCTTGATCGTGATTTGGCACTGATTGTCAGGGGAATCTTTTTAGTAAGGAAGCTGCGTGGACCCAGCCTCTCGGTCACACCAAAGGAGACAGGAGGCAGGTGATGGACAAGTCCTGGTGTTCGTTAGAACAGCAGTCACCTCATTAAACGCACCTAGCCTGTTCACCCAGTCCACGAAGAACAAGGGATATTTCTGAGACATACGGACCTGATTTTTATTCTGCACTGAAGCGCTCCATTATATATTTATTTTTTCTAACTTCTATGGCTGAAATTCTTTCTCAGTCCCTTTTTGGAGCAGCAGTGGGCACATTTAAGCTTCCTCCTTGGCATGCTTGATGTTAATCTTAGGTTCCTGAGAGAAAAGCATGCTACTCTGCCATACTCTATGCCTGCCATGCAGCAGACACTTGGCAAAGACCAGTGAAAAACCGCTCAGGTGTAAGATCCTGTTGGAGGCCTTTTTGACTTATTAGAATATTTCCTCTTGGTATATGTTCACATATAACTTCCTAGGGCAAAATCCCAAACACAGCAAACATACTTTAGCTGCCTGGGCTGTCCTGGTTGGCATTGGTATTAACTTGGGCACAAGCTGGAGTTATCTGAGAAAAGAGAACCACAACTGAGAAAATGCTTCCATAGGCTCAGGCTGTGTGGGTGCTTTCTTAATTTAGTGGTTGATGAGGGAGGGCCTGGGTCCTGGGTTCCTCAAATAAGCAGACTGAGCAAGCCATGAGGAGGAGCCCAATAAGCAGCACCCCCTCCCCCCGGCCTTTGCATCTGCTCCTGCCTCCAGGTTCCTGCCCTGGCTTCCCTCAGTGATGTAAGTTCTGTAGATCTGTAAGTAAATTTAAACCCCTCCTTCGCAAAGTTTCTTTTGGTCATGGCGTTTTATCACAGCCATAGAAACACTAACACAAAGACAGAAGCTCTTTGTGACAGGGGAAAACATTAAGACAGTGGGTTACCAGATTCCTTATTTGAAATTAAGCTGAGGAGGCAGTGTCTTAGTTAGGGTCATACTGCTGTGAAGAGACGCCATGACCACAGCAACTCTTTTTTTTTAATTTAATTTTATTTTATTAATTACACTTTATTCACTTTATATCCCCCCATAAGCCCTTCCCTCCTCTCCTCCCTCTTCTTCATGCATGCCCCTCCCCAAGTCCACTGATAGGGAAGTCCTCCTCTCCTTCCTTCTGATCTTAGTCTATCAGATCACATCAGGAGTGACTGCATTGTCATCTTCTGTGGCCTGGTAAGGCTGCTCCCCCATCAGGGGGAGGTGGTCAAAGAGCAGGCCAATCAGATTATGTCCCATTACTATGGAACCCACTTGGATATTAAACTGCCATGGGCTACATCTGTGCAGGGGTTTTAGGTTATCTCCATGCCTGGTACGTGTTGGAGTATGAGTCTCTGGGAAGACTCCTGTGTTCAAATTTTCTGGTTCTGTTGTTCTCCTTGTGGAGCTCCTATCCTCTCCAGGTCTTACTATTTCCCACTTCTTTCATAAGATTCCATGCACTCTGCCCAACAGTTGGCCATAAGTCTCAGCGTCTGCTTTGATAGTCTGCAGGGCAGAGCCTTTCAGGGCCTTCTGTGGCAGGTTCCTAGGTTGTTTCCTGTTTTCTTCTTCTTCTGATGTCCATCTCTTTGCCTTTTGGAATGGGGATTGAACATTTTAGTCAGGGTCCTCTCTCTTGATTAGTTTCTTTAGATATACAAATTTTAGTAGGTTTATCCTATGTTATATGTCTATATGAGTGACTATATACCGTGTGTGTCTTTCTGCTTCTAGGATAGCTCACTCAGGATGATCCCTTCCAGGTCCCACCATTTACCTGCAAATTTCATGATTTCCTTATTTTTCATTGCTGAGTAATACTCCATTGTGTAGATGTACCACAATTTCTGCATCCATTCTTCAGTTGATGGGCATCTGGGCTGTTTCCAGCTTCTGGCTATTACAAATAAAGCTGCTACAAATATAGTTGAGCAAATGTCCTTATTGTGTACTTGAGCCTCTTTTGGATATATGCCTAAGAGTGGTATGGCTGGATCTTGAGGAAGTGCTATTCCTAGTTGTCTGAGAAAGTTCCAGATTGATTTCCAGAGTGGTTGTACAAGTTTACATTCCCATCAGCAGTGGAGGAGGGTTACCCTTTCTCCACAATCTTTCCAGCATGTGTTGTCACTTGAGTTTTTCATCTTGGCCATTCTGATGGGTGTAAGGTGAAATCTCAGGGTCGTTTTGATTTGCATTTCCCTAATGGCTAATGACATTGAGCATTTCTTTAATTGTTTCTCTGCCATTCGATATTCCTCTACAGAGAGTTCTCTGTTTAGCTCTATTCCCCATTTTTTAATTGGATTACTTGGTTTGCTGCTTTTCAGCTTCTTTAGTTCTTCATATATACTGGATATTAACCCCTCTATCAGAAATAGGGTTGGTGAAGATCCTTTCCCAATCTGTTGGGTGTCATTTTGTTTTGATGGTGGTGTCCTTTGCTTTACAGAAGCTTTTCAATTTCATGAGGTCCCATTTATTGATTGTTTCTCTTAGAGCCTGTGCTGTTGGTGTTCTGTTCAGGAAGTTGTCTCCTGTACCAATGAGTTCTAGGGTTTTCCCCACTCTTTCTTCTAACCAATTTAATGTGTCTGGTTTTATGTTGAGGTCTTTGAAACACCTTAGTCACAAAGATAAACATTACCTGAGGTTAAAGGGTTGAAAGATGGCTTTCCAAGCAAATGGACCCAAGAAGCAAGCAGGAGTAGCATTCTAATATCTGATAAAATAGACTTTCAACCAAAATTAATAAAAGAGATGGGGAAGGACACTTCATACTCATCAAGGGAAAATTCCACCAGGAAGACATCACAATCCTGAACATCTATGCCCCAAATACAAGGGCACCCACATTTGTAAAAGAAATGTTGATAAAACTTTAATAAAATTTAAACTACACATAGATCCCCACACATTAATAGTGGGAGACTTCAACATCCAACTCTCAACAAAGGACAGGTCAACAAAACAGAAATTAAACTAAGAAACAATGTCTCTAACAGAGGCCATGAATCAAATGGTCCCAACAGACATTTACAGAACCTTACACCCAAACACAAAAGAATTTACCTTCTTCTCAGCACCTCATGGAACCTTCTCCAAAATAGACCATATAGTTGGTGACAAAGTGAGCCTCAACAGATACAAGAAGTTTGAAATAATCCCTTGTATCCTGTCTGATCACCATGGAATAAAGCTGGACCTCAACAACAACAGAAATAGCAAAAAGCCTACACACACATGGAAACTGAACAACTTGCTACTAAATGACAGCTGGGTCAGAAAAAAAAATAAAGAAAGAAATTAAAGTCTTCCTAGAAGTCAATAAAAATGAAGACACAACATACCCAAACTTGTGGGACACAATGAAAGCAGTGCTAAGAGGAAAGTTCATAACACTAAGTGCCTTCAAGAAGAAATTCGAGACAGCTCATTCAAGCAACTTAATGGCTCACCTAAAAATCCTAGAAAAAGAAGAAGCAGACACACCAAAAAGGAGTAGACGGCTGGAAATAATCAAACTCAGAGCTGAAATCAATCAATTAAAAACAAATAAAACAATTCAAAGAATCAATGAAACCAAGAGCTGGTTCTTTGAGAAAATCAACAAGATAGACAAACCCTTAGCCAAACTAACTAAAAGGCAGAGAGAAACTATCCAAATCAACAAAAGCAGAAATGAAAAGGAGGACATAACTACAGACACTGAGGAAATCCAAACAATCATTAGGACTTACTTCAAAAGTCTATATGCCACAAAATTTGAAAATCTAAATGAATGGACAATTTTCTTGATCGATTCAACTTACCAAAGCTGAATCAGAACCAGGTAAATCAACTAAATCGCCCTATATCCCCCAAGGAAATAGAAGCAGTCATCGAAAGTCTCCCATCCATAAAAAGCCCAGGACCAGATGGTTTCAGCACAGAATTCTACCAGACCTTCAAAGAAGAGCTAACTCCAGTTCTCTTCATATTATTCCATAAAATAGAAACAGAAGGAACATTACCAAACTCATTCTATGAAGCCACAATCACCTTGGTACCTAAACCTCACAAAGACTCAACAAAGAAAGAGAATTTCAGGCCAATCTTCCTTATGAACATTGATGCAAAAATACTCAACAAAATACTTGCAAACTGAATACAAGAACACATCAAAGATATCATCCACTATGACCAAGTAGGCTTCATCCCAGGTATGCAGGGGTGGTTCAATATAAGGAAATCCATCAATGTGATCCACCATATTAACAAAATGAAAGGAAAAATACATGATAATCTCCCTAGATGCTGAAAAAGCATTTGACAAAATCCAACATCATTCATGTTTAAAGTATTGGAGAGATCAGGGATACAAGGCACATATTTAAACATAGTAAAGGTGATATACAGCAAGCCTATAGCCAACATCAAACTGAACTGAGAGAAACTTAAAGCAATCCCACTGAAATCAGGGACAAGACAAGGCTGCCCACTCTCCATATCTCTTCAACATAGTTCTGGAAGTCCTTGCTAGAGCAATAAGACGGTTGAAGGAGATCAAGGGGATACAAATTGGAAAGGAAGAAGTCAAATTATCACTACTTGCAGATGTTATGATAGTATACGTGAGTGACCCCAAAAACTCTACCAGCGAACTCCTACAGCTGATAAACACCTCAGCAAAGTGGCCGGATACAAAATTAACTCAAAAAAATCATTAGGCCTCCTGTATACAAAAGACAAAAGGGCTGAGAAAGAAATTAGGGAAACAACACCCTTCACAATAGCCACAAATGACATAAAGTACCTTGGAGTAATCCTAATCAAGCAAGTCAAAGACTTGTATGGAAAAAATTTCAAGTCTCTGAAGAAAGAATTAGAAGAAGATATCAGACGATGGAAAGATCTCCTGTGCTCATGGCTTGGCAGGATTAACATTAGCAAAAATGGCCATCTTACCAAAAGCAATCTACAGATTAAATGCAATTCCCATATAACTACCAACACAATTCTTTACAGACCTGGAAAGAAAAAATTCTCAACTTCATATGGAATAACAAGAAACTCAGAATTGCTAGAAACAATCATCTACAATAAAAGATCTTCTGGAGGTATCTCCATCCCTGATCTTAAGATGTACTATAGAACAACAGTAATAAAAACTGCATGTTACTGGCATAGAAACAGAATGGTGGATCAATGGAACCGAACAGAAGACCCAGAAATAAACCCACACACTTATGGACACCTGATCTTTGACAAAGATGCCAAAACCATACAATGGAAAATAGATTGCATCTTCAACAAATGGTGCTGGTCTTACTGGATGTCTACATGTAGAAAAATGCAAATAGATCCATACTTATCATGGCAACTCTTATTAAGAAAACATGTCATTGAGGCTGGCTCACAGTTCAGAGGTTTAGTCCATTAACACTGTGGTGAGAAGCATGGCAGTGTGCAGGCAGACATGGTGCTGGAGAAGGAGCTGAGAGTTCTTCATCTTGATGAGCAGGCAGCAGGAGGAGACTGTGTGCTACACCGGGCATAGTTTGAGCACAGGAGACCTCAAAGCCTGCGCCCACAGTGACACACTTCCTCCAACAAGGCTACACTTCCTCCAACAAGGCCACACCTACCCCAACAAGGCCACACCTCCTATAGTGCCACCCCCCATGAGCCAACCATCCAAACACATGAGTCTATGGGGCCGAACCTATCAAACCAACACAGGCCGACCTACCCCTGAGAGTTGAAGCAGCTGCTCAGAGGCACAGACATGAAGCTTCCGTGGTTCTTTGCAAAGCTGCATTGCTCCTCCCCCTGAGATCTGTACTTAGAGATTCGCCCCTTTCTGACCCCTGAGGGGTGTCATGGGGCTCAGGTTCGATGGTTCAGTTCCCAGTGTCCTACATCAATACATCTCTTGGATTCTCAAGCAGATAGAAGTGAGAAAAAGGGCAAATAAATGAAACAAACACTTGTGCCTTGAGATTTACAAAATAAAGAAAATTAGGAAGAACATTTCATTCTTGGGTATATTTGCATTAGGGTGTACATTTGTGCTCATGCTGTGAACATGTGTGCCTGTGACTATGTGCCTGTGCGCATGTATGTGAATGTGTACATTTGTATCGATGCCATGCCTGTGTGTGTCCATGCTGTGCATATATGTGTGCATGTGTATGTGTGCGCACATTTCTGTTCATGCCACATACATGTGTGTGGGCACTTGTGTTCGTGTGTGCATATGCGTGCGTGTTCACGTGTGTGTATGCATGTGCACATGTGTGCATTGGTCAACATTGAGTATTGTTCTTCAACAGCTGTCTGCTGTGTTAAGACTTACTGGCCTGACATTCACCATGTGGATGGGTTACTTGTCACATTTGTCGTCACTTGGTGACTAGGCTAGCTAGGCTGGCTGCCCAGTAAGCCCTATGGATCCTGTCTCCCTGCCTCCCCGTGGGCCACACAGGCAATGAATTAGATGGTGCTGCTGTCTGTACAAATGCACACACACAAGGACATTATCAAACAGGAGCAGTGGCTGAGACTGTGCCCCACCTCTAAGGGAGAAGGCTGACTCAGCTCCAGCTTACCCCTACCACACGGGAGGTGCACCCCTACTCTGCAGAGAGCTCCAGCCTTTGATTACGCTAACTTATTTTTAAGTCCAGATTTTTATGTGTGTGTGTGGAAACCTCACAATTTTAAACATTGGCTCAATTTTCAACGACAGACCAGGTATGTTTGGCAGTAGAACACAGATGTAAGCTTCTTGCTTAGACTCGACTGTATCTGGAAATTACTGCCCATAGAATGCTTGTGTGTGTATGTGTGAGTGTGTGTGTGTGTGTGTGTGTGTGTGTGTGTGTGTGCATGAGTGTGTGCATGAGTGAGGAGTGTCATATGTTGTGGCTACAATAAACACACACGGAAACTAAGAATGAGGACGTGAGGCTCACTGTGATGGTTTTTAAGATCCAAAGTGAGCAGTTAGAAAAGCATCAGAGGACTTGCAGTTAGGGGAGTTTGGCTGGTGAAATTCGTTGAGCACATGAAGTTATGTCTGTATTTAGCAATACTTTTCTCTGTGACAGGAGTGTCTGTGTTTCCTAATCAGTGCTCATATATGTTAGTGTTCTCCTCTCTCTAGAAACTGGGAGACGAGACATGCGCTCTTTGTTGTGTCACAGGGACAGCTCCCAGGTCCAGGGGGAAGACATTCCTAGGTTGTAAAACCATAGCAGAGCTTTTTAAAAGAGCTTTTCATCTCCAAGGAGGAAGAAAAGGAATGTACAATTCCTATGGTTCCAGGCTTTCTGACTAAGTGCTCCAAGAAAAGAGACACCAGATAGCCAAGGTCAAGAAGCCATCATGAGTTAAGCCAAGTTGAGGAAAGCAAGGGTCCTGCATCTTTAGTCCTGGCCACCACCAACACACATCCTCAGGCCAGTCTCAAGGTAGTATCATCTACACATTTTCAATCATTGCCAATGTCTTTCTCTCTCTCTCCTTCTCATGCCTAGAACACTAGGAAACCACATTAGGGTAGCAGTGTGTTTGTGTAAGGATTCCATCCACTTGGGCTCCCTGTGGCCTCCACTTCCAGGTGCTTATAACTTGACCTATGCCATAGGCTTCTGTCAGATGTACAATAATGGCCAGTTTATCCCACACAACACCCTCATGAGCAACTGTATGAGGAGTAAGCCTCAGCTAACACAAAACAACTCAATAAATGGCAACTAAAGCCAGTTGTGGTTGGCCATTTATTTTAGCTAGTTCTCACCTGGGTTGTATTATAAAGAGCATAGTAGGGCATCAGTATCTGAACATACGCAGAGATGTGGAAGAAAATCAGTTACACGAGGTATAGCTTGAATCTATATCAAAACTATGGATAGCAGAAGAAACTGTGGGTGTGCACCTACCTGAAAGCCTGTGCCCCGTCCTTCAAGGCTTCACGTGGCTTCCTGCCCAACTTCCCTAACCCTGGTCCCTTCATCTTAAAGCATTTTCCCACGCAGACCTCACATCGTCATGGTATTTAGCATATGAGTGTAATGCAGTTTTAAACGTTTACAGTCCTTTACAGTGGGCGTTTTCTTTCTCACATTTATTGCTTGTGGCCTTTTACCCACAGGAAAACCCACGGTGGAACCTAACTGACTCGTCAGGGATCCCGGGTACCCCCAGCCCATTTGTTTGTATCTCTGTAGCTCTATAAAGTTTTGGAGATTTGGACTCTGCCCTCTAACTGTGCTCAGAAGTGGTCTGTTTCGCCATCCAATGAGCTCTGCCTGTTTGTTGGTGTGACACGCCTGTGGACGGAGGCCAGGCGCCTATAGCAGCAATCCTGGAGCGAAGCAAAGCAGCTGTGGCCGTGTAATTTAAAACCTCAGCAGACGGTGCTGTGCACGACGCACAGCATGAGCGTGCACAGCACAGCCATGAGGGCTGGAGGCAGCTGGCTCTCCAGAGGAGGACCTCGTCCGCTGCCGGGCAGAGAACACTGAGACCGGGAGGCAAACCTGGGTGCAGCCGGAAAGGTCCAGATAGATGAGCTTGTGGCATCCATTCCCCAAGTTCAGGTACTGTAAACCTTTGTCGGTGAACTTTCGGCAGTAAGCCAGACTCAGGTTCTGTAGGTTGTGGAAGTTCCTGGAGCGACGGGGCAGAGAAGGGAGGAAGCAAAGTCAAACACTTGAGCTTTCCTCATGCCGTTCTTGAATTGCTATGACAAAAGTAGGGAAGGAAAGCTGGATTCATCCTGCCCTCTCCTTACAGATGTACAGCCATTTAACAATGTGTCTCCCTCCTTGTTAAGTGAAGGAGGTTTTAGTGATAAAGCATTTCAAAGGAAAAGAAAGATTATCTGGCTAGGTTTTTGAGAAACTTGATTAAGATAAGGCTTTTTTTTTTTTTTTTTTTTTTTTTTTTTTTTTTTTGGCTGGAGTAGGAGGAGCCTTGCATGCATTTATTTGAAAGTTTGTTGCTGGAACCCAAGTTAAGAGTTTACTTTCTAGTTTTTAGCTCTTACCTTTGCCAAACTATGAGAAATGTTAAGAAAGATAAACATTTAGTGGAAATTAACTGTTCCACCATGGTGAGGATTTGGGACAGAAAGAAGACAAAGCCTATGGTGGCAGGCTCTTAAAATGGGTCTGATAAGAAAAATGATTTAAAAACCAGAGATTTCCATATGCGTGGTTTTGTGAGTAACGGTTTTCTTATGGTAACTGAAAATAATGGTTCAGACTGATACGCATTCGGGATTTAAACATGGGTTAAGACTGGTGAGTAACTAAGTGGGAAACACTTAAAAGAATAAAAATTACACAGGAGGCTGTCAATCTCACTGGATGGAAGCAGGGACTATGCCATTCCCACAATGACCAAAATGAGAGCTTCCAGAAGAAAAGAAGGGAGTTAGGATTGAGACTGTTCTACCACGTAAGGGCTGGCATTATCTGGGCACTGTGGACGAGCTTCTAAGACCTCCTCAGCATGGCATTCTTTTAAAAATGTAAGGGTTCTTGCTGCCTGCTCGTGCAAAAATTAGCAATATGCTCTCAGTTTGGAATCTGCAACAGCTTAGCAGCAAATGCGTAAACTAGAAGAATCAGGGAGAAAATGCCTCTCTGCCTCTTCAAAAGCTTGCAAATCAAGTTTATCTTCACATAAACGGGGAGCAAGATATGCAAGCATTGTCCATAGATTAGATTTAGCCCTGTACTTGAAAACCAACTCTATATGATCTAATGGTTCTATTCCACGGCAAAATCCTGATTGAGAACACACGTTCCCTTCTGGGACTGGCTGTGTGCATGAGATTCCACAGAAGAGCCAAGGAAGCCTTTGGACCACAGTGGCAGTGGGCTGGACCTGGAGAGACAAGCCCCTCTCCCCAGCCCCCCAGCGGACTGAGAAATGATTTCTCTTCCCCTCTCTTGAGCAGAGCCTGGGGTGTCAGTTCTAGTTACAGCACTCTAGTGTGGCGCAGGACAGCACTGTGGAAAATACACAAGAATTTGGACTCTGGCCAAACTGAACTAGAGTCATAGCCTTGATGCGTCCTGCCACTTCCCTACGCTGTCCCAGACTGCTTTGCTGGCTGCTGAGTGCAGACGATACTGTCTCCTGCCTAGGAGTCCCCCTTCGGAGGCCCCTTAGCAAACTATGGGGCGTAGAGCTTTCCTGACCCTCAGTTTTCTAATCTGCTACGTCGATTTGACCCCATCTGCTCTTGCCTTGGAGAAGGATGAAAAAATAAACGAGAATTGAGATCTAATAGTATTATCAGGAGGATGATTCTTGATCATTGAAAACAGCAGACTTTAAGAGTTTCTGTCTTGCCATTATCACTGCCACTACCACCTCCAAAATAACAGCATCCTGCTCTTTTACCTTACTTCGTAAGTGTGAGCACGCATGCACATTTGGGTGGGAGAACGTTCAAGCTCTAGGGCATGCACATGTGCATGTGTGTGCATGCATACACTGTCTGTATGTCAGTTGCTGTGTGCTTCCGTGTGTATGTGTGTGCATGCATAGCTGTGTGCATGTCAGTGTGTGCTTCTGTGTATGCATGTCTGTGTGTATGTCAGTATGTGCTTCTGCATGTGTGTGTGTATGTCAGTGTATGTGTGTACACATGCATATCTCTCTGTATGTGCATGCATGTCTTTGCATGTCAGTGTGTGTGTGTATAGTCACTCACACACGTGCCTGCACCCACACATGCCAGAGGACAACCTCCACTGCTATTCCTGCGATGATGCCCACCTTGTTTTTTTGAGACAGGGTGTCTTGTGGCCGAGCATGCCAGCCAACTGGGCAGCAAGCCCAGAGAATCCGTCTCTGTCTGCCTCCCTAGGATTACAAACCCAAGGACCACAACTGGCTTTTTTCTTTTTTACGTGGTTTCTGGTGGATCAAACTCAGGTCTCAGGCTTGCAAAGTAAGCACTTTATCAACGAAGCTATTACCCCAGGCCAACGTCTGCCTTGTTTTTACAGAGTGTGAACTGTTTTCATTTAACGGAGTAGATGCTCATCTGACAAGAGTTTGAAGGACATCACATGAGGTCTATACCTTACCCAAACCTAGCATTGACTCCTTAAGTCAATAGGCTCAGTTAGTAAATGTGAAAAATGAGAATTAAGTGAGGGGTTTATTGACTATTTTTATAATACAGATACTGTTGGTAACCTGTAAGGTCCATAGATCCTTTTAGCTTAATAATTTGTGTGTGTGTGTGTGTGAGTGTAGGTCAGAGGACAACTTTCAGGAGCTGGTTCTTTCTTCCTACCATGTGCTTCCCAGGGGTTGAACTCAGGTGCCTTGGAGGGCACTGAGCCATCTCTCATGTTCCCTGTATTTCAGGTAAAGCTTAGTTGAAACAGAGAGGATTTTTCACACCATCAAAACCTATCAACAGGGGCTGGAGAGATGGCTCAGTGGTTAAGAGCATTGTCTGCTCTTTCAAAGGATCCAGGCTCAATTCCCAGCACCCACATGGCAGCTCACAACTGCCATGGCAATTCCATGGGATCTGTAATGGCAATTCCAAGGGATCTGACACCTTCACACTAATGCACATAAAATAAAATTAAATAAATTATAAAAAAAAAAAAACAAAAAACAAAAAACAAAACAACCCATCAACAGGAGCTGGGGAGATGGTCAACAGCTGCTGTTCTTCCGGAGGACTGCAGTTCAGTTCCCAGCACCTCTGTCAGGTGGCTGCAGAGAACCAGACGCCTCTGAGGGCACCTGCATTCGCATGCTTATACCCGTGTGTGTGTGTGTGCACGAGCACACACGCACACACGCGAGAGAGATAATTTTTTTTTTTTTAAAGACACCCACATTCTTTCCCTTTGAAGGCAGGGGCCACTGGCTACAGGCAAAGAGCCTCGGCGGCAGATAAGGTGTTTGTTAGGCTAAAGGGTTCTATGGCTCCCAAGCTGAAAGCTGCTGGCCAGCTTCCCTTCAAAGTGAGAATTCAGGGGACTCATCCTCAGTGCAAAATGAATGGATAAGAATCTTAGCAGCTTGGGGGTGGGGGAGACTCTTTCTAGTGATTTCCAGCACTACAGACAGAAAGCTGCTAGAATACAGTGACAGGCTGATTAAGAGTAAAACGCTTGTGGAGAAGTTGTACAGAACTGATACATGATTTAAAACTGGGCAAAGAAAGCTGTGTGGTGGTGGCACACACCTTTAAACCCAGGGCTTGGAAGGCAGAGGCAGGCAGATTTTCATGAGTTCGAGGCCAGCCTGGTCTACAGATCAAGTTCCAGGATAGCCAGGATTACACAGAGAAACCCTGTCGTGAAAAACAAAACCAAAAACAAACAACAACAACAAGAAAGAACCAAGCAAGATGGCACACTCCTGTAATCCCAGCACTCAGGAAACAGAGGCAGAAGGAGCTCTGAGTTCCAGACCAGCCTGGTCTACAAAGAGAGTCCAGGACAGCCAAGGCTACACAGAGAAACCCTGTTTTGCGGGGGAAAAATGTTTCTCCTTCTAAGTAACAGCAGGTTCACCACCTTCCCAGTACAGGGCCACTGATGATTCCATTTCTGATTTAGAAAGGGTGTTTATAGTGTGTTTTGTCTTTTCCTAATTATTTGATAACTTTTTTGTTGGGGGCATGGGTTTCTTTTTTAATTTATTTTTTTTTTTTTTGCTACTAGTGTGATCTTTAAGAAATCACCAAATATTATACTCTTTAAGAAAGATTTTAGTGTAATCTTAAAGAAAACACAGAAATTATTTTTGTTCTTTCTTTTCTTTCTTTCTTTTTTTTTTTTTTTTTTTTTTTTTTTTTTTTTTACTTCATTTCCACTGAAGAACTGGAGTGTTTTAGGTTAACACCAAAGGGAGTGTGCTAGAAAGTGTATTTAAATGGAAATTTCTATCAAAACCACCAGGACAAGGCCTAGTCTAGAAAGAAGGGAATTTGCAAGTGGATTCATTGAGTTTGGGACTCTCTGGTTCCAACAGGGAGTTTCAAACCACAGAATTAATGAGGGTGAATTTGGGGTTGTCCGTTGAGCATGACAGCTCACCACGGCTGGCTGTTCCTCTTTGAGGAAAATTAGTGAGGCTATATAACAGATAATGCTCTATTTAATAGAATAAGAAAATGTAAAACCAAGTGAACAATTGAGCACACACACCCCTTCAAAAAAAAAAAAAAAAACCATACTAGTTTTACTCCCGCCTGCATGCCCAGAAGGCTTGATCATCACAGGATGAATAAGTGAGTGCTTCCCTTGGAATGTAAGAAGAGGAGAAATCACTGGTCTTCAGGGATGCCACGGCTTAATGAGGCTGGGGCTTAGGCAAGAAAAGAAGGGCTTCCCCACCACAGGGAAGACAAGCACGAAGAATGAAATGACCAGAGGTCAGGGCTTCTCTTGGGCAACTCACACAGGTGTGTTTAGCTAGATACTGTCAGGGACAGTAAGGGAAGAGTCTAGACAAGACATGGCTGTACCGGGATGACTCTTCCTGTGGCATGAGTCAGAGAAAACTGGAGGGAGGGAGACTTAGACACAGAATAAGCAGGATGCTGGGCAAAAGACCCCAAGAGTACTGCCAAGGCTATGGTGTCAGAATAACTGGAAAGGATTAAAAAGAGCAGAAAACAGCAGGAGGCAAAGATGTGAGATGGTTCAGCAGGTAAAGCGGTTTTCCACCAGCAAAGCCTGATGACCCAAGTGGCATATTGGTATTGCCAAGGAGGGAAACCATCATTTTTTTTTTTCCATTTTGACAACTGATTTCTTTGAAAAGAAGTATTAAAGGCAATGAAGAGGAGTGACAGGCAGCTACAAGCCAGCACTTCTCTGGTTAGTTACAGCTTAAAGAAGAATTCTGTAAACCCAACCAATAGAAAAATACAACAAAATTAAACAGTTACTATGAAGCATATTTTTATCATAAATAAGTTACTACATGATTTTTTCATATGACAAGAACCATCAGCATCAAGTAAAATTTATTATAAACGTTCATTGAATGGAAAGAACTAGAAATTACAACCAGAACAAAATTCTCATGTGGAATTCAACTTTTCTATCTTTCCCACTAAATTATATATTCATTTATAAAATAAATATGCCTAAAGTATTATTCGTCCATAGCCACACTAATATGTTAAATTACCTAAGGGGAAAGGAGCATGTTAACATATTATCGGCAAGAATGTTTTAAGTTTAAAAGGCAGAGGAGAGAGTCAACCATGGTCCCTAACATTTGTATATGGAAGGTTGAGCTAGGAAGACTACCGCAGGTTCAAACCAGCCTGAGCTACACAGTGAGTTCTAAGACAGCCTGGACTATAGCGTGTGACCCATTTCAAAACAAAACAAAACAAAACAAAAAAAAAAAAAAAAAAAAAAAAAAAAAAAAACAGAAAGAAAAGAAAAAACAAGTTATACAGTAATAAAAATTACTTTCAAATCATTTACTTTGTAAATTCAGGTCTTAGCAGGTCCCTTTTTAACCTTCCTCTTTAATAGGCACAAACACTTAGCATTTTTAAAAATGGAAGCTTGTAGCCATTGAAGCGGTGCATCCCTTTGATCCCAGTATTTGGAAGGCAGAGTGGCAAATGGATCTGAGTCTCCACAATGTGAGCTGTGGGGGCTGGAGAGCTGGCTCAGTGGTTAAGAGCACTGTCTGCTTTTCCAAAGACCTGGGTTCAATTCCCAGCACCTACCCAGCAGCTCACAGCTGCCTGCAATGCCAATCTCAAGGGCTCTGACACCTGCATACTAATGAACATAAAGTAAAATTAAATAAATTATTTTTAAAAAATGTGAGTTGTAAGACAGCCAGGGTGTCGTAATTGGGGTTTTATGGTTGTGGAGAGACACAGAGATTTAGTCCATTATCATGGCGGGAAGCATGGCATCATGCAGGCAGACATGGTGCTAGATAAGGAGCTGAGAATTCTACATCTTGATCCACAGGCAGCAGAAGGAGACTGTGTGTCACACTGGGCTTAGCTTGAGCATAGGAGACCTTAAAGCCCACCCCCACAGTGACACACTTCCTCCAACAAGGCCACACTTCCTAATACTGCCACTCCCTATGGGCCTATGGGGTCCATTTTTATTCAAACTGCCACATTCCCCTCCCTGACCTCCACAGGCTTATAGCTGTATCACAATTCAAAATGCATTTAGTCCAACTTCAACAGTCCCATAGTCCATAACAGTCTCAACCCTGCGAAAGTCCAAAGTCCAAAATCTCTTCTAAGGCTCATAGAAATCTCTTAATTGTTATTCCCTATAAAATCAAAATAAAAAAGCAGATCACACACTTCCAATATATCGTGATACAGGATATACATTACTATTCCAAAAGGGAGGAAAGGGAGCATAGCGAGGAAATACTGGACCAAAGTAAGACTAAAAACCAGTTGGGCCAACTCCAAACTCTGCATCTCCATGTCTGATGTCAAAGCGCTCTTCAGATCTCCCACTGCTTTCAGCTTTGCTGTCTCTCTCTCTCTCTCTGTATCTCTGTGTCTCTCTCTGGCTGGCTCCACTCCATGTTAGCAGCTCTCCTTGGCAGGTATTCCAAGGCTCTGGCATCTCCACATCTTGGGGTCTCCAAGGCAATCCAGGCTTCACCCTCACAGCTTCACACAATGGCCTCTTCACGCCTCCACTCAGGGACATCCCGCCACGTGCCTGGCCTCAGAGGTGTTCCTTGGTTGAGATTCCATAACCCTTTCCTGTGTCCTTGACTCTAAAGCCAGAACCAGGGGGCTGAAGCTGCCAAGTTTTGCTGCTCCCTGGGCTGGAGCGTGGCTCCCTTGTTCAATCACATCGTCACCAGCTTTCTGTTTTTGATGTTTTCTTTCACTGCCAAAGCGAGGCTGTCCTGAAACTCTGAAGACCAGGCTGGCCTTGAACTCAGAGATCCATCTGGTTTTCCTGAATGCTGGGATTAAACAGGTATGGCTAAACTGTCCTTTAATTTCATTACACAAATTGGAAGCTTAAGCTGGGTGGGGTCGTGCCCTGACGTCACCACTCCCTTTATTCCATTTAATATCAGCCTTTCTTTAATCCACTTGAACACAGGAATTAGCTCCATTCCACTTCCTGGTACCCTGTTCTCCAAAAATTGCACATTCTGTTACTTCCCTTGCTCAGCTGCTCCTTTTCATTATAGATCTGCCTAAAAGTGAACACTAGTAACTACACAACAGCGTCAACATGAGGCTGTTTTGAAATTTCCTCTGCCAATTCAACTAATCCAAAACTCCTCAGCTTAGCCTCAGACAGACTTTTCAGAAAAGGGTAAAAAATTTTCAAAAGAACAATCCTCTAAAATTCTTCTTCTCCGAAATCTCTTGAGCCAGATCCCCACAATTCAAATCACCCTCAGTACCACAGTCTTCCATCCTCCTACATAAAGCCCCACTTAAAAGATTCAACTGTTTTTCTGATACAAAGTCCCAAAGTCCATATTTCTCCAAACAAAAGCATGGTCAGGCCTACCAAAGCAATACCGCAGTTCCTGTTACCAATTTCTTCAACAGTATCTGCTCTGATACCCTGCTGGGTAGAGTCTTTTAGAGGCCCTCTGTGGTAGGCCCCTGTCTTGTTCCTTCTTTTCAACTTCTTCCAATGTCTATCCCATTTGCCTTTCTGAATGAAGATTGAGCATCTACCTAGGGTCCTCCTTGCTTAGCTTCTTTAGGTGTACAGATTTTAGTATGATTATTCTATATTATATGTCTAATATCCACTTATAAGTGAGTATACATCATGTGTGTCTTTCTGCTTCTGGGATACCTCACTCAGGATGATCTTTTCTAGTTCCCACCATTTGCCTAGCAGGAGATTTTTAAACATTCAAGGTCAGTATGATGCTGTGTGCCTGTAATCACAGCATTAAGAAGGCTGAGGCAAGAGGATTGTAAGTTTGAGGGCAGCCTAAGCCAGCCAGTGAGAGCCTGTCTCAGGAAACAACACAAATCACTAAGAAACCTTAACCAGAAAAAAAGAAAACCATAAGATGTGGGGGAAATGGTGTAATCTATGATAAAGCATGATACTATATGTATAAGATAAAAATAAACTATAATCTTGATTACAGTGACCAGCACATCATGATATTACACCATGTTAAGAAGATCTTGTGTACAAACGAACATTTACACACAAAAGTTTGTTCTCTTAAACATATTCTCTTCACTTTAAACATCCACGAGTATGCTGAAACTAATTACAAACCAGTCCTTGAAGAAATCTGAATTCCAAAAAGCAGAAATAATTCAGTCCATATTTCTTCTATAATTAAAGACAGAAGTTTAATCATCGAAGCACCAACCACTTTAAACAAAGAATTCCTCTCTAAGTTTTGGGTCAAAAAGAAAATAAAATATAGACTACTTGTTTGGAAAATGGAAATAGAATTTAACAAGTCTGATGTGCTTTTTCCCAAATTGTTAATTAGAAATAATTACTTGGCTCTGTTTGTGTCGTTTTTTAAGAGAAAAGTTTAAAAAGATACTTGCAGCTCATATTCCAACCCAAAAAGGGCCATTTAGTAAATAAAGTTAAAAGGTTGCTACTAATGATGACAACTGAAAACGCATCTATGAATAACTCAAAACTTTTTTCTGACCAAGATAAAAATTTGTTAAGAGATCTATAAACTTTGAAAGATGTAAAAGTACTCTGTTCCTAACAGGATGCTGACATATAAATCAATATTTTATCCTTAATTATTAATATATTGATAAATATGGAACTAGCTTTCCAAAACTGTATATAAATAAGTTTACTATAAAATTTTATATCTTACTGTCTCACAGATATGAAGGTTAGGTAACATGATTTACAAATACTAATAAACTATACAATATTCGTTATAGTCAATTCTTTGTAGACAGCTGGTTCTCACACAATACTTTCATTGACTTTTGCCAAATTCTTACAGAGGCAGCCCACCAACGGATCACTGCAGTTGAGGCACAAGTGTAGTTCCATGAATTACGTTCTACTCTCTGCGTTCAAATATTACACCCACTTACATTATAGAAAGAATTGGGCAAACTGAGACACGTGGCCAGACTGTGTTCACCCGTCATTAACATAAGTGCTTTCATTGCCAAATGAGACCATTTTTAAGGGATTGAAAGAAAAAAAAATATTGCCTCAATTTCTGTGCTATTTATAATATACTGGCTACAGGCATGACAAACTTTTAAATTTAGTCTGCTTTATAAATTGCCCTTTCCATCAGTTTAAGTTTAAACAATGGTCAAAACAATAATTCAAGTCTGTTTTGTCACATTAGCCAATTTTCATGGTGTGGAACACTCCCTACCAGCCGCTTCCAAGCTAATGGGGACAGGTTGCTTGAAGGAAGAGCATGGCAGGATACCAGGGCCATGAAAACACCAAAGATAATAGGAATAGATGCATTTTAAGTACTTACTGCCTGTCTAAACTTTTTAATTATACAAGGAAGAACCACACAGAACTACAGTCAATAAATCATGTTGGATTATCAGCTATCACGGATGGAGAACGTAAAACTGCAGCTGATGGACCACACAAAAACAAACGTTGGACCACATGGGTCACAGTTTGCTGACCTCCACTTTGAATCATTGCTTCTTTCATCATTAAAATAAATTCTAAATGGATTATATGCCTGAGTTTAAAAAAAAAATACAGGAAGGAAAAGCAAATTTCTAATTGCCTGATGAGGTGAGGATCCTCCATGTTTTAAAATGTCTAGAGGAGTTTTAAAAGGAAGGTTTTGCAGAACTGATTAAACAGGAAGTGCCATGCCACTTTTCTGAAGTTTGCCCATTTGTAGAAGATTATTAGAGTCAGCCATAAAGAAACTGCCACCCAGAATTTTTTCTGTTTTTAAGCTTTTCCAAATGTCTTATTGTTAGTTTTCAAAGGATCTCAAAAAGTTATAGTTTCAAAAAAGTTCAGTCTTTCACACGGGTTTGAGACATATTTTCCCAAAGTCAAATCTCCCTGGGATCAGATACAGTGCCCGGGCTAGTCTTTCCACAGTAAAAATAGAGAATAACTGAATCAGACAAAGCTGTGTAAAGTTGAAGATTCTGCCAGATTTTGTGCTTTTTCTCTCCGTTCTCCAGAGAAGGGTTGGCTAAGGAATAGCAGCTGCCACATTCTGGGGACACCAAAGCGACAGTCAGAACTCAGCAGTGTCTTCTCAATGGGACACAGGGACACCTGGAACCTGGACAGCTGTGTGCACAGCCCAGGGAGGGACCATGTTGGAGTTCTGTTAGGGAAAGGTCCTAGACACCAGAAAGAAAGTCGGGGTGAGGGTCAGGCTCAAATGCCCAGGAAGGGGAACAGAAAGAGATGGGAAGGGCCATCTCAAGGGACTTGGGTACACTGCTACAAGAGTGACAAAAACACTGGCCAGGATAGAAGACCGGTGGCCAGCCGTACCTGTCAGGGAAGGAGAGCGCAGACACCAACCAGCTCAGGGACCAGAAAGCAGTTGTCCCCTTATCATGCTGCCGTGGTTGGGAACTGATGATGGGGAATTGTCTTTGAGGTCAACTAGAACAAGCCAAAAACCTAGAGTAGCATAATATTTTCAGTGTGGTACAGAGAGTGAAAGCAGCCCCAGCCAAAGGACAGACGAGCATGAGTTCAAGGCCAGCCTGGAGGACATGAGACCCTGTTTCAATCGAATAAACAGCATTACCTGGGCAGGAGTCGCATAGTCCTATTGGTGATAGTTGTGTTGGATAAATTGAGATAAAGGACACCAGGACAGCCCTCAGAAATGTGTCTCATCGCATCGTCCTGCGTAACAAAAGAAGAAAAGAAATCATATCAAACTCTCACAGGCCTCGCCATTGCTCCACTGTCTCTCATCTCCCTTCTTGTCCCAGAAAAACATTCATATCCAACTTGGCCCTTCAGATACATTTGATACTACTTCATATAAAAAGTAGAAAATAGTCGTTTTTGTTGGAAGCTTCATTGCTCCCTCCTTTCCTCTTTCTTTAGAAATAAAATTCATTATACCATAATGACATGTTTCATTAAAAGGCGAACCCTTGCAAGTTCTAGTATGTGACATGAATACCACAGCGTGACATTTGACCGTCCAGATATAGAAATGTGGTCACAAACTGGCCTGTTTAAAAATTTGTCTAAAGATTGGAATAGTAAATGTTCTCGACAACCGGACTTCGTTAAACTTTAGCTTAGGCATGTCTGTCTGTCTGTGTGACTTAAATTTCTGTGGTTCTGATAATGATACATTTAAAAAGCTGAACCAGTTTTCATGGAATTTATGATAACTCTGAGATGGTCTCTCTCTCTCTTTACAGGGTTTCTCTGTACGAGATGGTCTCAATAGCTATATTTGAAAAGTAAAGCATAGACAACAGACAAGGTGTACAGAGGGCGAAGATCCAGTGTTGGGATTGGGGTTGGGGAGAGAGGAGGCTGAAGCTAAAGTGAGTGAAGGCTATGGCTGTCATGACTTGAGAGGCAATGCTGTCAAGTCTTGAGCTAAAGTTGAAAAAGACCAGATGAGTGTCAAGCTTTGACTGCAATGAGCTACTGGGCAGAAAGTGTAGAAAATCAAGTGATGTCAGGCGTAATGGTGCATGCCTATAATCCCAGCACTGGGAAGGCTGAGTTAAATGCCAACCTGGGCTACATAATGAATTTCAGTACAGCTTGGGCTACAGAGTGAAACTCTGTCAAAACAGAAGAAAAGAAAGAGAAAGAGGGGAGGAGAAACAGTTAACAATGATTTTTCATCTATCCAGCGATGACTGATGATCTCCAGGGAACTGACCTCCAGGTATCAGAGAGAGTTAAGGACACTCTATCCTGAAAGGGATAGCCCACCACAGGTACCTGACTGAAGTGGGTGAATCACCACATGCCTGGAGATGTCACTGGGAGAATTCAGAACAGCCGAGATACCTCTAGGGATGGCAAAATTGATTTTGGGGGGCCATCAAGGTCTGTCCGACCTCACATTCCTCACTTTTTCCAGGATGCATGGGTATTTGCCATAACAAAGTCCTGGGCTATGGTGATAGGTAGATGGTCACCCAAAGAGTGTTCTTCTGGGGAGCAAATCCTATCTTAACCAAGACTCAGGGGCTCCCCATAGGAAAGTCTCTTCCTGCTGGTGCTCCATGGAGAGAGGTGGGGCCATTGAAAACTCTGTGCTCTTAGCACTGCACTCAAGCTGTTGGCAATTTCCATAATCATTCAATCATTAAGTACAAGACTCAGGTATGTGCAGACAGATATGGCAAATATAGCCCAAGTTTCCTTCAAAAATCAAAGACCTACCAAGGAGGGCATACCTTGGGAGGTGCAAAACTTGTCTATGAAAATGTTAAGTGTGCCAGTCAGGGCTCACAGAGACCAGGCACTTGTGAAAAGATTTTGGCGAGGATGGAAGTGAGGTGGGACAAGGCCGGTGTGAGGGCTGGCTTAATCGCCTGACAAGGAGAGGTGAGAGAGGTGGTTGAGCCCCCTTCAGAGGGGGCTCAGGAGAGATGGGGCTAAGGGGAGCATGGCTGTGCTTTCTATGCAGTAGAGGAATGTGACTCCCTTGGGCTGGGTCCACAAACCCCTCTTTCTCTGCCTTTGCCTTTCTGGAGGCACTTGGTCACTCAGACAAGTTCACATCACTCCCATTCTCAGTACTTAAGAGAAGGCGAGACTCAGTATTGAAATGTTTGAACCTAGTGCAAAACGGATTGCATGTGCACAACGGATTGGCTCACGCAGGTGTCCATAGGACTTAAATATTTCAGTGTGATTTATTTCACACGGCAAGATTAGAGAGATCCAAGCTCTTTGAGTGGCTGTTACCCACATCTTTAAATGAAGCTAGATGGAATTGCTAGCCCTTTATAGATCCCAAACTTGGACAAGTCTTTGATGCTCACAAGCTTCTGGATGACTTTCCTGTTAGAAGGCCAAAGTCAAAGAATGCAGTTTTGTATTGGTATGTAGAACTAACGCTCCCTGGGGCAAGAACTGAAGCTTAACGCACATTAAAATTCCTTCTAACACCTAATGGGATAGCCTTAACACAGTGGGTGCTAAAATACCCATAGAAAGAATGAATCGCTTCACAACTCCCTGTTTTAAGCCTCATCAGATACCTGAAGAATATGATAGCAAAGATTGCCATCTGTCTTGATGAAGGCATTTTGCTGGAGAAAGTGCCCAGCTGGAGAGAAAGCAGAATATCTCTCTTGTGTGCTCTTGGCCCTGTCTGCCTGTCCCTCGACTTCTTGGGGACACTCTCGACCATAAAGTGGCAGCTTATTTGTGCTAAGGCATGAACTAGTGAGAGGAAAATTGACTGGCCGAGCCGAGAGCAGTGGCCTGCTGGGTGGGAACCAGACAATTTAAAGGCTTTGTATCAGGAGAAAAGAGTTGAAGTGTCCTAAGGGTCTTCGTGCTTTCATGTTTATGTTTTATTTACTCATAAAGATGTCTTCCATCCTTGGGGGGGAAACAAATGTTCTTTCTGCTCTGAAATGGGAGGATAAGCTTCATGGAAAAAACATGGAAAGAGAATTCTCAAGGTATTCCTTGTTCTAAGAAAAGGAACAACAATGTAAACATAGATGAAGAGAGTGTCAGTGCTGAGGGACTGAGATCACAGTGCCAACTCAGAAGAGAAGCAAATTGATCCTGTCAGAAAAAAAAAAAATGGAATTACAAGGTGCTAAAAAGTTGGGTGAAAATGAGAGGTGATTTAATGGATATGATTTCTCTTAAGGATGAAGAAAATGTTCCAAAATTACTTGTGGCGATGGCGGCAGAATTCTATGTGCATTCCACAAATTATTGAAGTGTTTACTTTGAGCAAACACGGTCACATCAATTTGTTTTTATTACTAACAGCGCTACTTTCTAAAAGTCAGTTCTTCAAAAATGTATGGAAAACCCCAGTGGAGATGAAAGATATTTTAAAGGAAGAACAATTATAGCCAAGCTGGGGTTAAGGGGATAGGAGAGCTAAGCATCATTCAGGCAGACAGAAAAATGGGTTCAAGGACACAAAGAAATGTGGGGACTCTGGGTGATTTAATGTTAAAATGGGGCACACATCTGAGCAGGAATAACTGTGATATGGGGCATGTGGATGGGTAAAACTCTGGGAGGGAGCACCGAGGACCCAGGTAAGGTGTCCTGTCACCTGTGCCAAGGGCCTTGGCCTCTAGCTGGTGTGGGCGTGTGCTGAGCCTCATGGCTCACCAGGCTCTCCTTCTGTTCTCTCTCTCCTCAGAGACTTGTCCCATTGGCTGGGTAGACTGAGTCTCTACCCACTTCTATAAACCTGTCTACATTTTCCAGGCCCTGTTCCTCCTACCCCCTCAGCCATTTTTCTGGAAACATTCATTTATAGCTCATGCTTATTTTCTTGCATCATGTCCTTTTCATAGCTCACCACAACTATATCTCACATACCACTGGAATGGCTTCAGCAGAAATTAGTGGCCCTAATTCTCACGTCCGGCCTGTTGAGTTTCGGTGCTTTCCCTACCTCTGCCACTGGGTCACTTCTTTCCTAACGTCTTCCCATCCCATATACTTACATTCACTATTTGAACCTACTCCCTTCTCTACCTTCTTCGAATCTTCAACCTGCTCCTTACGGTCAGTGAGGTACAACCCTGAGTCCCCTCCTCGGCTCATCCTTTCTCCCTAGACTAACCTCACTCATTCTTGTAACGTTAGTTATATCCCATATACAGAGCAACGCAAGCCGGCGGTCTCAAGTTCTTTGCTCTTCACTGCCTACTCTGAACTCTCATATAGTGGCATTAACTCTTACACATTGTTGAAACACTTTTTATTAAGCTAAGGCTAGTACCAAGGTCTTCTCTGGCACTGACTGACATCACCAGACTTTATTGCTTTTGTTTTGTTTTGTTTTGTTTTGTTTTGTTTTGTTTTTTATATTGTTTGTCTGTTTTTTGAGACAGGGTTTCTCTGCTTAGCTTTGGCTGTCCTGGAACTCACTCTGTAGACCAGGCTTGTCTTGAACTCAGAGATCCACCTGCCTCTGCCTCCCAAGTGCTGGGACTAAAGGCGTGTGCTACCACCACCTGGCACCCTCTTTTGATGTTGAAACAGCTCTCAATAAGTTACTCTCAATAAGTTACTTTAAGTTACCTTAAAGTACTCATCGCTCAGGCAGGCTTTGAACTTGCAAACTTACTGCCTCAACTCCTGAGTAGCTGAGATTACAAACTAGTACCACTAGGCCACTAGGCCCATCAAAGGCTCATTATGTATCAAAGTCTGACTGTCACAAAAAATAAGACAAATCCCTGCCTTTACTGTCTCTTAAGTTCATGGAGGAGGCAGAAACACTACAGTAAGTAACTACATCTGATAGGAATACAGAGGAGCAGCTGTGAAGGCAGCCCTGAGAGACAATGATGGCTTAGAGGATGCTAAGCCTTACCGAACTACAAAGCCCCATTTGAGGATGAGGACAAAGGCAAGAAAAGAGCAAAGCCAGGCATGGTGGTACACACCTTTCACCCCACTGAAACTTATTGTGGACACAGGAACAAGATGAGGTTGTGAAGGGAGGCAGAAGACCACAGTGTCTCCAGGTGCACCAAATTTTTTTTCTAGTAGTGTCTGGATGATGGAAGATGGAGCAAGGTAAGAGCTTCCCATAGAAAGGGTATTGTATGCTCCCAATATCAAAGACAGATTTGGGAGCGAGAAAACGACAGGGGCCAGGGCCAGGGCCAGGGCCAGGGCCAGGGAGGAGGAATCTGCGGCTATGTATTCATTTCCATCTTCTTTGGCATACTTACTAAAAGCCATGAAACCCACCAACGTAAGCCTAACATAGTCTTTGCTGGGACCCAGTATTTTTTGACTCGTATACATATGCATGAAACATAAACGCGACCCATTTTTATGTAACCATTAAAAAGTTTCCATTTGCCAGAAGCTCCATCCCTGAGCACAGATCCACAAGATTAATGATAGCATTGTGCCGAGAGGGTAAATGTCCTTGCCAATGTTTAATGTAGTTTGCTTCCTCCACATCCCACCCCAAATGCATACAAAGTATGCCTGTGCTCTGCCCCCTGGCTCTCCAGTGTGAGCTGTCTGGACCTACATAAACAACAGGAGAATAAACTCTCATACTCACTGTGAGAGACGAGCAGTCGGAGACGTTCAGCTCTTGTAAGTTTTTACAGTGGCCTAAATCAAACAAGGCAGACATCACTAAACAGCACACTGCAAACGTTTGGTTTTTCCATTCTACGTTCAATGCAACGTTTTCATTAAAAAGTAAATAGTAACCTTGGCAAGACATGTATTCTAAGTTCTAAGTTATGTGGGTTCCTCTGCTCAGGCAAATGATTTCTTTGGCTTAGAAATCCACATATGCACGTGTTTATTATTGTTTGCAGAGGATAGGAAGAAGATGGAAATTAAAAAAAAAACTATTTTGAGCTTTAAAAATACTATATCCATAGGGGTTTTAGCTTGAAAGTACTAGAAGAGAACAAATTTGTTTTGTTTGTTTGGTTTTGGTTTTTGTTTTGTTTTTTTGGTTTTGGTTTTTTATTTACTTTTTTTGGCCTTTTTTTTTTGGTACAAAGCTTTTTAATTCCTGTGCATGTGTGCTTAATGTACATGAATACGGATGTATACAGACATGCATGTGAATGACAAAGGTTGATAGCCCGTGTCTTCTGACATTATTTTTTGGGTCTCTCACTGAACTTGGAGATCACTGATTCAGCAAGACTAGGTATCCAGGGGCCCCAAGGCTCTTCCCTTCTCTGCCTCCCCCAGACTGGAATTACAGACACATATCACCATACTCAGTTCCTTATGTTTGTGTGGTAAGCAGTCCACTGACTCACTGACCAAGCCATCTCCCTAGACCCATGTTTTAGTTTTAGTTTTAAAATATTTTATTATATCTATTTTCACATATAAAGAATTGAGAGAATTATAGCATGAATACCTACATCTCTGCCAGCTAGATCATAATCTGTATTTTATCCTGGTTTTATAATATGCCTACTGACTCACCTCTCAACTGTCCCTACACTCTGCATTATTTTTGATGCATTTCTAAACGTGTTGCAGATACCAACACAGTTCTCCTCCAATAGTTAACAAGCCTCCTAATATGTGAAATAAACTGTCTGTTATGACCTTTTTGTTTTGTTTTGTTTTTGACACAGGGTTTTTCAGCATAGCCCTGGCTGCCCTGTAACTCGCTCTGTAGACCAGGCCGGCCTTGAACTCAGAAATCCACCTGCTTTTGCCTCCCGAGGGCTGGAATTTCATACAAACGACAATAAATTACAGAAATGTGGAGATTAAGAAAGGCCACATACCTTAATAGCTCTCAGAATACAGGCCACTGCATGGCTCAGGGAAGAGGAGAGAGAGGCACACAGAGAGATGCTTAGGCTTGGGGGAGGGCCATGCCACTGGTGCCTGTGAAGACTGCTTGAGGGGAGCAATAGGAAGGCATTCTAGCTGGGGGGAGGGGCATGAAACAGGAAAGCTGCAAGGAAGGATGACCCTGGCACTCAAACTAGGATGAATCCCATCTTCGTAAGCACATCTGCCACTCATGGCCATACAACCAACACTAACACCAGGCACATTCGCCCCTTTTAAATCTACTTTGGATATTTCTTCCTTTGCCAGGAGTGGCCTCAGTCCTAACTGATACATACAGATAGGAAATATTTCTGGAATATCTTTACAAAAGGAAAAACTGCAATCCTCATTCAGAAAGTCAAACGGTATAGACATCAGAAGAGGGAGGAAACAGGGAACAAGTCAAGAGCCTACCACAGAGGGCCTCTGAAAGACTCTACCCAGCAGGGTATCAAAGCAGATGCTGAGACTCATAGCCAAACTTTGGGCGGAGTGCAGGGAATCTTATGAAAGAAGGGGGAGATAAAAAGACCCGGAAGGGACAGGAACTCTACAAGGAGACCAACTGAATAAAAAAATATGGGCACAGGGGTCTTTGCACAGACTGAAACCAAGGACCATTCATGGAGATAACCTAGAACCCCTACACAGATGTAGCCCATGGCAGTTCAGTGTCCAAGTGGGTTCCATAGTAATGGGAACAGGGACTGTCTCTGACATGAACTCAGTGGCTGAATCTTTGATCACCTCCCCCTGAGGGGGGTGCAGCCTTACCAGGCCACAGAGGAAGACAATGCAGCCACTCCTGATGAGACCTAATAGGCTAGGTCAGATGGAAGGGGAGGAGGACCTCCTCTATTGGTGGACTGGGGGAGGGGCATGGGAGGAGAAAAGGAAGGGTGGGATTGGGAGGGGATGAGGAACGGGGCGACAGCTGGGGTACAATGTGAATAAACTGTAATAAATTTTTTTTAAAAATTAAAAAAAGAAGGAAAAACCAAAAGAAAAGTTCCCAGCATCATGTTTAGTGAGCAGGGTGGCACATGCCTGCACCTCAGCACTCTGGGGGTGGTGGAAGAAGGGGCAGATGTGCAGGTTATCCTTGGCTACATGGTCATCCTTGGCTACATGGGTTATCCTGTCTCAAAAGGAAAAAAAAAGTGCATGTCGCAGTAATCACCAGCAGAGTCTGAAAATAATATTAGTTTATTGTGGTAAATCTTTAGGATAGGACAGCAACATGAGAGTAAGTGTTATATTTAAAATACATCTATTTGTCATGGGAACACAGGAGCAGTAAAATAGACAAAAATCCTTGGGGAATCTGATTTCTAGTTAAGGAAACTGGACGGAACAGTACACGAATGAAGGAAAATGCTTGCTTAGACAGAGGCTCATGGACACTGTGGGGGTGGGGTGGTATGAGATAAGAAAGGCAGATTGAAGTGCTTGGGATGGTGGTCACAGAGAGGCCCTCACTCTCATGGTGACGTTTGAAGCCAGACCTGTGAAGGGGCGGCTGAGACAATGGCTTGCGTTCTGAGCATTTCTGGGTCCACATTCAGCATGAGCCATTGAATGAAAAACGGGGACACGGCCACCGCTAGGTACAGATGAGGAGAAGGGCTTCCTTATAGACAGGAAAGAGAGAGTACAACCGGAGACATGGCCTGCAGAATAGACCAAGCCATGAGAGGATGGGGGCTGAGGTGAGATCGAGAACTGAGGATCTAGAGAGAAGCCAGGAGGCCAAAGAGAGCCAAGAGAGCTTGTTGTCAAAATGGCCTAGCTTATACCGATAACAGACGGGGAGGGAAGGGCGGCGAAGCTCGGGAGCCCCCGGAGGTTCAGGGCAGGAGCCTGGGATGAGAAGTGTTGACAAGAGCCAGGACTCTGTAGCAGGTGCTTGTCAGGCTGAGGCAGCCTGACAGCCAGAGGCCAGCATGATCTGTTAACGGGCATCTCTGTTAGTCATCTGCCCAGGGTTTCTTTGGGACCTGACAGTGGTGACTAGAAGAGAGTGAAAGAAAGAAAAAACATACGTCCGGGAAGATCACGTCTGCACAGTTGTGCATCTCAGGGCCGGCAGGAGTTTCCTTGAAATTCTTAAATCCACAGGATGCGGAATGTTCTGCCCATCTAAACTAGAAGGCTCAGTCAACATGAAATACGTGTGCTGTTTCTGTCATGCATTGCTCAAGGTGGCTTTGTTTTGCTTCCTTCCTCCTGTCCCACCCAGGGCTCCGTACACTCCAGCTGGGCCTGACTCCTCCTGACCCGTGTTGGGGAAGGCTACCCACACTTGGCTTTCGAAGGAATCCTTCCCCCCACCCCACCCCCGTTCGGCCCGCCGTGGGCCAGCTGCACGCCAGAATGCGCATCGTGGCCGTCCTGCTGCTATTCTGCTTCTGCGGAGCCGCCGAGCCGGGCAAAGGCAGCCCGGGCGCTCTGAGAGGCCAAGCCATTCCCGGCCGCAGCCGCAGCCGCAGCCGGGCAGGCGGAGGCAGGAGGGGCTCCGGCCCGGTCAAACGCTACGCCCCGGGCCTGCCCTGTGACGTGTACACGTATCTCCACGAGAAATACCTCGACTGCCAAGAAAGGAAACTCGTCTACGTGCTACCCGACTGGCCTCACGATCTGCTGCACATGCTGCTGGCCAGAAACAAAATCCGCGTGTTGAAGGGCAACGCGTTTTCTAAGTTCAAGAGGCTGAAGAGCCTGGACCTGCAACAGAACGAGATCTCCAAAATCGAGAGCGAGGCGTTCTTCGGTTTGAACAAGCTGACCACCCTCCTGCTGCAGCACAACCAGCTCAAGGTGCTGACGGAGGAGGTGTTCATTTACACGCCTCTCCTGAGCTACCTGCGCCTCTACGACAACCCCTGGCTCTGCACCTGCGAGTTGGAAACGCTCGTGTCCATGCTGCAGATCCCACGGAACCGGAATCTGGGCAACTACGCCAAGTGCGCGAGCCCACCCGCGCTGAGAAATAAGAAATTGCTGCAGCTGAAGCCGGACGAGCTGTGTGATGAAGGGGAAGTGGAGCAACTGGACCCCAGACCTCAGGTCTCAGGGAGACCTCCCGTCATCAGGCCGGAAGCTGACTCCACTCTGTGCCACAATTACGTGTTTCCCATACAAACGCTGGACTGCAAGAGGAAAGGTGTGTGAGTTTCTCCCTTTTTGGTTTCCGTGGGCTGTTAGGAAAGGTCCCTGGTTTTATGCCCCTCCCTACATCCCATGGTTGTCTGGAGAAGTCTGTCATGCAGCATTCTCCAACAGCCGTGGAATCTGTGGGGTCCAGTTCAAGGCAGTTGGTAAGTAGGGAGCTGTAGAAGAGGACACATTGTAGCTAAGTTGGTAAAGTGCCTGGCCAGCGTGTGCCAAGCCCTGGGTTCAATCCCTACGCCCACATGAACTGGGCAGACCGGCACACCCCTATAAACCCAGCGTTGGAGACCTAGAGATAAGGGGATCTGAAGGTCAAGATCCTCCTTGAGCACATACATGTAGCCTGGGCTACATGCGCACCGCTTCAAAACACACACACGCTCCTTAAATATTCACACACGAAAATAAAACAAGGCATAAGCAAATGAAAACAAGGTCAAGGCCATCCTCAGTTACCTGGGAGGCTGGAGACCAGCTGGGGCTTCAGCACACCCTGTTCCAAAGTCAGGGGTCCGTGCCGGAGAGATGGGTGAAGAGCATGGACCGCTTTTCAGGGGGGCCCCACATCCAGTTCCCAGCACCCACATCACGTGGCTCACAACCACCCATAACTGTGACTCCAAGGGAATCCACGTGGGTCATACACGTACATGGTGAAGAATTAAAAATTTCCATAAAGAGAAAACAGCAGGGGCAGCCATGGGAGCTGATTCATTTGTTCAGGGAAAGCGAGAGCCGTGAGGCATTCCTTTAATCTGAATCTAATTGATCTTGGATACAAGCGCGGGGGCCCTCTGTACAATCTGACTCACACCAACTAAGAAAAGCACACGCATCTGTGCGGAGACACTCTCCAGAGCAAAACAGGTGTAGCCCAGCCAGGGAGCGAGCACTGAGGTGGAGACCCAGCGCTGTGCGGATGAAGTCTGTCGTGAGGTTTTTGAGGTCACTGACAGAACCAGACATCTTATTTCTTCCCAAGCTATCCAGAGTGCACAAAACCCGAGTCATCTTAAAGTATTTAAGCGAAGACTCGGGAAGTCTTTCTAGACTGCCACCTCCTGTCCGTAAGTCAGGGGTAGGCTCTGCCTCCTCCACCGTCTTTTGCAAAGTGCTAGGCAAGATCTGCATGTTAGATAAGGCCAAGAGCTAAGAACACATATGGGAGGGCTTCAGGAAGGCTTATGATGTGCTAGCCAAGACTGACACTGTCCAGGAGACATCCAAGAGCTGCTCCTGTCTTCATGACAACAAGCCATGGGACAGTGGTGACGTGTTTCACTTTCGGCATGCTTTAATAATAATTTATTTGTAGTACTAAGTTATAGCCAGGTGTCACTGCATTGGAGTCAGTTGGAGCATGCAGAGACGGGTTTCCATCCATCTTAGAAGTTTTTTGTTTGTTTGTTGGTCTTTTGTTCCTGTTTGTTGGGGGGAGGGGCCGACAAAAGATCAAAGACGGCTGACGGGACCCCAGCAGATCCTTTCCAGAGGGCTAAAAGCAGGAATGTGTCAATTACACAGCTGGACCCAAGAGCAAGCTCTTTCACTTTCGGCCAATGCCACCTGCTCCTTGACTCTGAGGTGGCGTGTGGTCAGACCACTCTGAGCCAGTAGCTGGCGTGGAGAGGTTTGCTCACAGGTGGCACAGTACAGCGGCGATGGTAACCGGGACTGGCCAGGCAAGGCAGTGCTCACTAGTTGAAAACCGACCAAGTGCCAGGTACCCTCCTAGATGCTCAAGCTGTCAATTTCCAGGCAGTGGTGCCCCCATCTAAAGAGTGAGAAAGACGAAGTTCAGGAAGTCCCGTCAGTCTTCTGGGTCCTCCCGGTTAAACAAAAGAGCAGAGATGGGAGCCTTGATCAACCCAAGCCGGTGCTTGCAATCTTCCAGAATTAAGGTGCCCGTAAGCTAATACCACACAAGAAAGAACTGCAGAATTCTAGAAGACTCAGCAGGTGCGGTTTTGCCTCAGCAAGGTTCGATGGAATGTCCTTGATAGCTTTACAATGCATACTTAGGACCTGTGCTGCAAAGGATCTTTTCTAAGCTTTCTAGTACATTGCTTAGATTACAGATTGGACCTCGGGCTAGAATACTTCCTGTCACTGAGGTTCTGTCCTCAAGCTCAGTCGAATCTGCATTTGCTGCACTGGGTGTCAAAGAGTCAAGCAAGTAGGGTTGAGCTCACCAGTGAGCTGAGAGAAATCCCATCCACATTGAAAAAATGTAAGACTTCTACAGCAAGGCTACATGGGACTCTAAGAGGTGAGAGTTGGGCTGGGTGTGGCGGTACACACTTTGATCCCAGCATTCTGTAGGGAGAGGCAGGTGGTTTGAGGCCATCCTGGTCCACATAGGAGGTTCCAAGACAGACAGCTAGATAGAGACACACTGTCTCAGAGAAAGAGAGGAGAGGTAAAGACAACATGCTCTCCCTTTTTCACTTGCTTCTTCCTCTTGGGTCACCCCATCTACCACCCACACCCATGAACACAGTTCTTATTTTGTCCTTTTTCCCATAAAACATTTCTCTTTTTCTCTTGGCAAACACTGACTATAAACCATATTTTCCTGCTTTCCCTTTGTAACTTATTGCTGCCTAAATATAATCTAAAAATACCCCCAAAACTAATCCTTTCTGCTGCAAAACCAATATGAACAAAGTTTCATGATATAAATTTAGCATATATGACACTGAGTCATACATTATAGGATAACTCAGGTCCCTCTAATTGCTAGTGACTATGTTCAGAGCCTATATTTTCAATAGTAGTAACTATCTAACACAGTAGCTTATCAATTAAAATATCACTACTGTGATATTCATGAATATGATATTTAGTGACCAGATCAGAGTAACTGATCTCATCACCATAGACACATATCATCTGTGTTGAAAACATTCACTATTCTCTTTGCTGGCTACTTGAGACATATAATTGTTGTCAAACATACTTATGCTACCATGATCTAGCACATTAGAGCAATTCTTCATCCCTGTATTTGCTGATTATTCTCTCTCCATCCCCAACCCCAGGCACAGTCTCTAACTCTAGACTATAAAATAAAGGCTAATTAGGTCTTTTCATAATTAAGTGTAAATGTCCTTCACTATAGTTTATATAAATCTATCAATTCTATTCATTGTTTATTTTTTACTTTTGTCTTATTATAAATTCCTATTTCAAGTCACATTCCTATAAGGAAAAGTCTACTAAGCCTATTATTAAACTCTTTTTGTGTGTGTGTGTGTGTGTTCAGCATTGGGCACTGGGTGGTAATACTTAAGCTGCCTTTCTTTGCTCCTTCAAAGCAGTAACTTAAGTGATTTTTAACAACAGAAATACATAGTAGCTGAAAATCATGGCTAGAACTCAAATGACAACCTTAATTCTAATTTCTTTATTTTGTTCTATAAATGGCTAACAAATCTCAAATACTAAAATAACAAATGCTCAGTAATGTTCATCTCTAGGTCTCAATGACTGTACTATAGATGTTACACAAAACATGGAATCTCCAGAAACGCAGAGCATGCCATCAAGGGGGTAACTAGCAGTGACATCAGTGATCAGGAGTCACTGTCTACCTGCCTATGGTCATTCCTTACAGGCCGAAAGTAGTGCTGGCATTACTGTCAGGATGAATGTCATGGCACAAATGACAATGGTGGCCGTGGAGAAGCTGTCCTTAGGAGTCACATGGACAGTAACAATTCACTGTTCAAGGCTCAGGCCACCATGCAATGCTAGGTCTTCCTTCAACAATGGCCATATCTACTATACCAGATTTTACTCGTGCCTTCCATGCAATTTTGAGTCCTCCCCCTGAGCTCTGTACAAGAATACCACAGAGCGAATGCAAGCAGGGAACCTGCAGTATGGATTCTTCCGATGAGGGAACTCAGCCTTTCCCAAGAGACCAGCAATGACTCAGATGGTGTGTGCAGGGAACTGACTTGTGCCAGTTCAACCACATAGACCTCAAAGATCACTATTTTTGCCTTAAACATCTGACAGCAAGAAAAGAAGAATAGCTTTATTCATGGAGCAACCGGCACTTTGCCAACGACACTCAGCCTTTCAAAGGGAATAAGTGTGGGATTAGTTGAAAGGCACATTTATGCCATATTGAGGTGACTGGATTTGCCAAGAACACATGAAATCATGAGTTCTAAAGCTACTTTTAGCTTCACATTTACCAGAAGAATTTACCAAATTTTACTTTGAAGGCTGGGGGAAAAAATTATATAGGTAAATTGGCTCCAGCTGCTTTTGAAGTTAGGGCCACAAAATTGCCCCTGACTTCAGTAATAATTCAGAAATTTTAATTTCTTTAATTTCTAATAAACAACCTTATGTATGTCTCTTTAACTACTACCAAGTCCTCAAATTAGTTCTGAGGTCTCTGACAACCAAGAGCCTACTAAGTGGGGAAGATGCTGTAGAGAAAATGTCTCAATTTCCTCTTCATAGGAGGTTCAGTTGGAGAAGGAGCAGAGCTCGTAAGAGCTGGCAGTAGATACAGCATCTATTGAGGGGTTTGTCAAGAATGTGGCCCACGACTGCAAACCCAGCACTCAGAGGTGGAAGCAGGGGCATCAGTGGTCCAAGGCCTTCCTTGTTCAGGTGACACAGCAAGTTCAAAGCCAGACCCTATCTCAAGCCTTCTCCCTCCCCCCACCGCAAAAGTTTTTTGGTTAGTGCTAAGTGTGAATATGAATGCCATATGGCACCTGGTCTAGACATGAGGACATTGATGAAGGCTCACTTTGACTTGAGCACATGGGGACGGGTCCAGTCTCCAGCAGAGGCACACTGTTTGCATCAAATTTGTAATTCTCGTTCAGGCTCAAGGCAAAAGAAAGAACTGCTTTTCCTCATCACTACAACCAATGAGATTTTCCTGTTTGTTTCTAGGTCATGCTAGGAAAACTCTTGGTTTGAGTTTCCTGCTACTAGTGGGTGCTATTTTTATCCAGGAGTTTGCTGACAACTCCAGAGCTGATTCCACAATGCATATTCTCTTTCTAACACCCCCAAGCCCATTGCCTAAGCTAGGATTTGAGGTATCCTTATAAACATCTCTTGTACCCATTGATTTGTGGCTAACCCACTTTCTGCTCATTTTACAGTGGTTCTGCTGTCATCTAGCCTCAAGTCCGGCACAGGAGATATGGGCTCAGTAGGCAAGTTTTGGTCAACAGGCTTTCTAGAACTGAGTAGGTGCTGGCTCTGGTGACGAGGACACTGGCTTTGGTTTACTGTCTCCACCTCATTATCTCTTTCTCACCCACAGATGTGTGTTATAAGTGGGGGTTCTAGGCAGGTGGACAGCACATGGAACACAGGCTAACACAGAGAGACAACACAGCAATAGGCGCTAGGTTAGCCTGTTTAAATTCCACTTAAATTGTGACCGTGTAACTATGGGCAAATGATCTAACTTCTGTAAAATGAGGGTAATAATGGGACTTACACAGCGCTCCTCATTTAATTTTATTAGAGTACTTAGATCAGGAACATACAGATAGTGAGAGCCAAACAAGAAGGGGAAAGGAATGCAAGGAAGTTAGAGTTGAGGGGGTGTGCTATGATTCTAGGGATGAACTGCCAGTACCATCCCATTAACGAGCAGGACTGGGACACGGTTAGGAAAGTGCCTGCCATGAAAGCATGAGGTCCTGAGTTCAGTCCTCAGAAGCCACAGAAGAAGTTGGCACATGCCTATAATCCCCGTTCTAGGGAAGCAGAAACAGCAGACCCCAGGGGCTCACTGTCCAGGCAGCCAGACTCATCAGGGAGCCCAGGTCCTAGTCATAGACCCTGTCTCAAAACAAAAGCTATGGACACCTCCTGAGGAAGAGCAGCTGAGGTTGACTTCCGGCCTTCCCAGGCATGCATGTGTACATCCAGAAGATTTGATTTACTGATTCCACCCTTCAAAGGCTTTTCTTCCCCGACCAGAGGAATGTACACATACATACGCACACATACACACATGCACAAACACACATATGCACACACATACATACATGCACACAAAAGATGTGCACTCTGGGCCATTAAGAGAAAAGCAAAAACTAAGCCCAAGTCACTATGATCCTGGGGCTAAGAAATCAGAAATGCCAGAGTTGTTTTTAATACTTCAATGGAATCGTTCACAATTCAACTATTCTGTACCAAAAAAAATGGCAGTGTGGGTAAGTGAAAACCTCCTTTAATAAACGTGTTTTATAGTTCCTGGGTCTAAGAATGTCTGCTTCCTCAGAAAGCCTGTGGGCCACCCTCCTCTGCAGCTGTCAGTCAGTCTGGCCATCTTATTGTTGCTTCTGAGAAGTCTGCTTTCCTCCACAGGCTACAGTTGCCCTCTGAAACTAATCCAGGCCTCTTTGGTCTCGCTACAGACTAAAGGGCAGGTCTCACGGTAAAACATAATGTAGGTGTGAGTAACAGTGTTTAAAAAGCGTGAATTAAAGATAGTAAATAGACAGTAGAAGCTAGAATGAGGTGAGCCTTGGTTTCTGATTGCCTCTGAGGAAATAACCCCGGCTCCTCTCGTCATGCTGCTGTTCCTAGCTCAGCTCTTTCCAGGAGTGTGGTTACTGTGGGGGCAGGAAGGCTTGGGAGTGGCAGAGTAAACCCCATCAGAAGAAGGTGGGAATGAAGTGGGTGAAAAGGAAGTCGGGTTAGCAAGTCGAGCACGAAGTTTAGCACCTCAGGAGAGCAGAAATAAGATGCAGTGTCCCCCTTTATCTGAATTATTCCCCCACCCCAGTTTTGTTTTTACTTTACTTATGGTCATCCAGGAACCGGACATATTAAGTAGAAATTTCTGGAAATAAACCACTTGTAAGGATTTAGCGGCTTATTAAAGCAAACTTGCAATTGTTCTATTTTCCTGTGTGATAGCCCTCACTGCACCTACTTCACAAGGAAAACGTTGCCTCAGGCACATGTGTACAAGGCTTGGTGCTGTCTGTGGTTGCAGGCGTGCACTGGGGGCCTTGGAGTGTGTCTCCTGAGGACAGCAGGGAAATCAGGAAGGTCAGGTGTGTGGTGTTTATGAGAGTGGAGCCTGGGATCGTTTGTTGGCTGAGGAAGCCTTAAAATGACGGACAATGTGACGCTGTAACCGAAAGGTAACTGACAGTGGAGACAGTGACAGCTCCTTGGGAGAGAAAGAACAAGAGGGAGACGGCAGCTTAGCCGATAGCCGCCCCCACCCCCCACCCCCCACCCCCACCAAAAGCAAGGAGAGAGTTTATTTTAGCCCGCGCCTCCAGATGGTAGTCCCTAACCAAGGGAAACCAATCTGGGGTAGCAGCGGAGGCGCAGACCACGGAGGAATGCTGCTTATTGGCTCGCTTTCTGTGGCTTGCTCAGTTTGCTTCCTCGAGCAACCCCGCCGACCCACCTGCCCAGGAGTGGCACCACCCAGTGTGTTGGGCCCTTCCGCATCAGCCATCAGTCAAGAAAAAGCACCTCCGGCGTGCATACAGAGCACTCCGATGGGAGCAATTCCTCTCCTAAGGTCCCCTCTTCCCAGGTGGCTCTCGTGCGTTCAGTTAGCTTCACTGGTAATGAACCCCTGCACACTCCTCCTCCACCTAGTCTTACTCCGTAGCCCTCTGCTGCCCTGGAGCTTGCCGTGTCTCCTACATGGCCCTCAAGCTCGCAGCAATCTTCCTGCCCTTACCCCTCACATGCGCTACCAGGCCCAGCCTTTGGAAAGGTTTCCTGATGGGCCCTTTGAGTCGTGGCCAAGATGGAGTCCCTTTGCTTCCCAAGTGACCTGCAGGGTCCACCTCTTCAGCTCCAGGCACTGCTGCGGCTGGGGAGTTTCTCTGGCCCCTCCCTCTAGGCATTACCATAGTCCTCGCCCCATCCTCCCCCAACACCCCCTCCCCATACTAAGCTGTTCTGCAGCCTCACAGGTCTAATGGGAAAAGGGAGCCAGAAAACTGTAACCTAAACGCTATTCATTTTTCCAGAGCTGAAGAAAGTCCCAAGCAACATCCCTCCAGACATTGTTAAGCTTGACTTGTCCTACAACAAAATCAGCCAGCTCCGACCCAAGGAGTTTGAAGATGTTCATGAACTAAAGAAGCTAAACCTGAGTAGCAATGGCATTCAGTTCATAGACCCCGGTAAGTGGCAGTGCAGGGTCCTTCTGGCGGGCAGGCAGCAGCTGTGCTGTGAGCACCTACAGTAATCACCGCCTAAAGGGGGAGGTCCGAGAGATGGCTCAGAGCTTAAGAGCACTGGCTGCTCTTCCAGAGGTCCTGAGTTCGATTCCCAGCAACTGCATGGTAGCTCACAACCATCTAGAATATGAACTGATGCCCTCTTCTGGTGTGGAGGTGTACCTGCAGATAGAGCACTCATATACATAAAATAAGTGAAAAAAGGACCACATAATTTAAAAAAAAACAACTAAGTTCAAAGAGTATGAATTTTAATTAAGCACGATGGTTAAAGGAGGGCTTGTTTAGCACCCAGAAATGGGTGCCAGGGTGCAGTCCTATCCAGTCATCCCTTGGAGTTAGGGTGTCTGTTCCAGGAACCCTCTCAGGCACCAAAGTCCCTCTGTAAGATGACATACATTCCCTCTTTATACCTCAATGAGTATATTATTGAGAACACTTAACATAACAAAAAGGCCATCTAAACTGTTGCTCTACTCCACTGTGTAAGGAATAACAGGAAAAGGCAGTCTAGTGGAGTCCACTACGCATTCACAACAGTGAATGGCTAGTTGAATTCACGGATATAAAATATGACAGATGCAGGACACTGACTGCAGGTACTTGAGTCGGCCCAGATAACGAGGGCATCTGTGGGCTAGAAATGTACACATGGTGGGAAAGGATGGGCCTCTGACAGTTAGCCGAGGCTGGTCCTCACCTTCTTACTCTCCTGCCCTGGCTTCTCCAGGGCTGTGTCACAGGGGCACACTATCGAAGGAGAACTGCAGAGTTTTAAAAGGAGAAACGTGGCCGAGGAGATGGCTGCTTTGGAAGAGTGGCCGCTGTGTGAGCACAAGGACCCCCGAGTCCAGCTCCCCAGCATCACAGAAAAGCCGGCAGCAGCGGCACACATGGACCCCGGGGCTGAGGAGAGGAGGACAGAGCTCATTTGCCAACAACCTTTATTAGCCAAATAACTGTGTCTCAGGTTCAGTGAGAAACTGTTTCAAAAAAATAAGATAGAGACTGAGGGAGACATCTGGTGTTGGCCTTTACCTCCGGACACGTGCGCACACACGTGCACATGCCCACGTGAGAATGTGCGTGCATCATTCACACACATGGAAAGGTAAAAAGACAAAGACAGGAATATGTGGCAAGGGATCTAATACACTGAACGTGTCAGGGTCTTAAAATGGAAATTCAGTTTTGACCATGGGGCACGGGGGAGGGGGGCATTCATTCAGCCTCAACTTGTTCAGTATAAATTAACTAACTGCAAAAGGCCAGGCTCCTCCATTCAGATGAGGCATGCTCAGATCAGGGAGAGACATGCTAGCTATGCTCCTGGATCAAGACTGGTGCTCATCTCTGCCCTTTGAGCCTCTGGTTTTTTTTTTGTTTTTTTTTTTTTAAGTGACTATACAAAATTAAAGCAAACACTAGATCCTAAAAGAACTAGGCTGCTGATGTACTGACGAGGTTAACACACACGTGTACCTCTGTAGTGGCACTTGCCGTCTGAAAAGCACGGCTGTAAAACAATCACTTATAAATATAATATGTATTATTATATAATAATGCACCATAGTGCTAGAAACATTTGAGCACAATTGCTTCTCCTATGTAAAATGCCAATTATAATTGTACAGCCTCAGTTAAAGGTGTTACAGCAGTGGACAGCCATGCTGTAACAATGGCGCAATCCCAGTAGAACTACGGGGTACAAAGAGCACTCCCTCTCTCCCTCCCTGTTCCCTTTCTTCCCTCCCTCTTTCCTGCCTTTCCTTTGTTTAATACAACACACGAGAAGCATTTTCATTAACAAGTATCTATTGAACCAAGTGCCAAGGACTTTTATTGGCTAAGCCCTTTAGAACAAAAGAAAATGGATCTTAGATCTTAAATAAGACAAAATTAGCTAAACCAGGTTTTAAAGGAAAAGACCTACTATGTTTCAGAATCCCTGAGATGAAGCACTAACCAATGGCTTCCTTAAGAATGTAGGCTGCCTTAGTGGGTAAACGTGGGTAAATGCCAGACTGGAAAAGGCACGGGTGACCACCTCCCGACACACAGGGCATCCGTGGGGAAAGGGAAAGACGCCACTGTATCAGGGGTTTCACTTTCTTCAGGAAACAAAACCAGCTCTCCCAGGGGCCCTAAATATACTTTAGTAGCTATAGTTCTTAGTAGGACTATTTATTTACACATGCTTTCTATCTGACTTGTTGTAAGAAAAGCAAATTTGTGACAGCCCAGTTTTAGAATTTTAGCAGATGATCCACAAACTGCCAGGGTTTCAGAACTCTCATCACAAGGGTTGATCTGTCTCTGAACCCCCACTTGTCAACCCTTGCTTTGGCCCCAAATAGAAGGGTAGTCTGTTTGGGGTTTTGTCCGAGAAAAGATAACATGAAAACAATTAATAGTATTTGGAATATGTTGTCAATCTTTATGTGTAGATTTCTTTGTCCTTGGAACATTGTCTTATTTTTGTTAAGTGTTATTTTGCTCTAATTACTCAGCATCCAACTAAATCAAACGCATATGAATTCAATGCTGATAACTACCATCACTTTCTAACCTCAACCAGATGTTTTTTTAAAAATGTCGGTAGAAATTATTTGGTTTGGGGACTGTACAAAAATAGACTCACCACCAGTGCCACAAAACTGGGGAAGGTTATTTTTTTGGGGCATTTTTGGAATTCACCAATACCTATGAAGATGCCACATGTTTTCACGCTTTCCTGCCCTAAGGTCTTACATTTGGCACACTTCCCTGGCTTATTTATGTGCAACCCTCGCTCTACGCAACATCTTCCCAATGAGAAAATGCGTTTTTATTGGGACATTCAGAGCACTGGGTAAAAATCAAGTATATCAACACTCCCTGCAGGCCTTCCCCAAGCTCCAGAAAAATGATTTTTAAAGACTAACTTAAAACCGATTTTTTCAAACAAAATATCACACACTAGTCTTGTCTAATCAAGAAAAAGCTTTGTTTGAATAAAAGCATATTTCACAAGTTTTGCATTTCTTCAGAGGTTCGGTAGGGAGACACACTAAGAGAAAGACAAAACCTCCCGAGCCGGAAATCCTCTCCGCAGAGGGAGTGAGGAAGAATGCGCTGTCCTTAGTGAATCAATGTCATGCCACAGTATGATACAAATCACAGGCAAGGACTGACACATGCCAAGTCAGGAAGCCACTCTGCTCCCTTGGAAGGACTCAGGTAGGTCCTCCCTGTCATACACACGTGTTCTCAATAAATCTACAGCTCGGCCTCAAGGAAGAAGGCCTCAGGATGCCTTTTCTATCACGTAATTTACCTGGTAGTGGGGTGCCTCTCTGGTTTAGCTTGGTGTCTTTTTGCGGACACTGCCACGTTTCTTCACAGGAAGTGGTTTGCAGCTAGAAGCAAGGCCCTAGCAAAGTTAGCTTTCTTTCCACACGTCACGACTGAGGTGTAGGGCGCTAGCTCTCGCCCTGGGTGGGCTCTGTCCAGTCTCGGGGAGTCGCACATGCGCTGAAGAGAATGCTGTGACAGGGAGAACGGAGCCTCACACTGAAATCCGCGCTTTGGCCTTGTGGGCCACCCTGCCCGGTTCCGGCTCCCTTGCTCGCTGGCTAACAAGCATCCTCTGTTCCTAGCTGCCTTTCTAGGGCTCACACATCTGGAGGAGCTCGATCTATCCAACAACAGCCTGCAGAACTTCGACTACGGCGTGCTGGAGGACTTGTATTTCCTGAAGCTGCTGTGGCTCAGGGAGAACCCCTGGAGGTGCGACTACAGCATCCACTACCTCTACTACTGGCTGAAGCATCACTACAATGTGCACTACAGCGGGCTGGAGTGCAAAACGCCCGAAGAATACAAAGGCTGGTCCGTGGGCAAGTACGTGCGGAGCTACTACGAGGAATGCCCCAAAGACAAGTTGCCGGCCTACCCCGAGACCTTTGACCAGGACGCAGAAGATGATGACTGGGAGAAGATACACAGAGATCACACAGCCAAGAAGCAGAGAGTAAGAATCACCATCGTGGGATAGGTAACGGTCTGGGGAGCCGGCCTAGCCACAGCTAGCCCCACAGCGCCATCCTGGTGTGGGAAAAAACAGACGGTTACATTTGGGGTCATGGCGATGCCTATTTATACGGAGTTAGCGAAGCTTCCTTTGATTAGTCTGTAACTGTTATTAGGTTGTGGCAACTTCAGTAATCTAGGGAAAGCTCTCGCCCGGCTTGTCCGCCCGCCTGTGGAGCAGACTCTGATGACGGGATTCCACAGTGGACTGGGCTGAGGCAGGAGGATCACGGTGCCAACCTGGGCTACATAGCCAGAAACAGTCTCAAAAGCACTACCCTGTTCCACCCTGGTGACCTGGGGGAGCTGGCTCTTACTGACGGCATTAGAATTTCATAGTGTCTTGCATATGTTTTAATGGCTTTTTGAAATAAAACTTTTTTTAAAAAAAGAACAAGGTTCATTATTACCTGTCTTTCTGTTAACTCCCTGTACATTCTGAAAAATGATCAGAACGGAAAGTCATAAAGAACTGTCATCCCTTTCTCCTGTCAGCCCTCTGCTGTTACGGATTGCTTAGGTCAACTTCAGCATTAAGTAGGTTTGCCTTTTAGATTCCTGTCTGTTCCAGAGTAAGGCTCTGGTAACCTAATTCTCAGTCACGCCTCACTGGTGAAACAACCACACACCCTGTCACAATAAGCAGGTAGAGACTGTGAGACGTAGTGTGAGCAGCCAGTCAGAAAGGCTGAGAAACCTGGGTACCTGATGCGAATCATGAGCCTGAAGCCCTGTAACCACCACTGACTACGGAAGCCACTTGTCAAGGGTAAGGGGGCCCAAGTCCTTCTTCCAAAAGTAATAGGGCAAGGACCGTAAACCAAATCATAAAATTAGGGTTCAGGGTCAGAAGCTGGGGCGAAAAGGCAGAAAACAGGAGAGAACATCAGACAATTGAGGGCAGGATGTGCATTCAGGGTGATTCCTGCAATCTCGGGTTTTGATTGAGATTACATCGCCTAGAAAATAAATAGCCAGCAAAAGATGGAAGGGGAGGAGAACCGCCCCTATCAGTGGACTTGGGGAGGAGCATGGGAGGAGAAGAGGGAGAGAGGGTGGGATTGGGAGGGGATGTGGGAGGGGGCTACAGCGGGGATACAAAGTGAATAAACTGTAATAAATAAAAAATAAATTACAAACAGGTTGTGCACAGAGAATATAATTCTGACTTAATGAGCTTACATGCAGGGATACTCCACACACAGGGCAAACCACATGGAAAGAAACATGTATCCTTGTGAAACACTGCTTTCAGCATATTTCGTCCTACACACAACACTTTTTCACTTCTCTAGCAAGACATTTGGTATAAAGTATAGCAACTGGCCTTCCTTAATTCTTGCAAAAAGCTGCCCAAGCTTGAAAGATGATATATGATAAATAGCACTGAGTACTTTATAAAGTGTCTTGATACTGAGCACTGTACTAAAAGTTTCTCATATTCTACTTGTAATTACGAGATCCCTCTGATGACCATAATGTTATCTACCTTTCAAAGATGAGGAACCCACAGCTCGGGGATTGGGTAACTTGGACAAAGCCACACAGCTGGCAGGTGATAACGCCAGGACCCAGAGCCATGCAAACCTCTTCTGTTGTACAGGGAAACATGGTCCTTGCCTTTGACTCCCTAGATCAGAATACCCAAACCCAGATCCTCAAAATTTGACAGATGTGAGGGGCATTATAAGCCTTTGCCCTCAGGATCACTAATGAGACTAGCCGACAGGGAAGACATTTTAATATATATTAATATGTATAGGAAACCAAGATAATAGAAGCGAGAAGAATTGCCAGTAGTGCTGGTTTGGTTTAGGGCATTTGTGTGGACTGTGAGGGTCTGAACTCCTCACTGAATTCACGAGAGGTTTAGGTATAGGAAATGCAAATCCCACATTACACACCAAGACAGCTGTTAGCTTTATATTGCTGCTCGAGAGAACTGATGGACTCCCTTATCATTGTCCACCGGTCCCCAGGTAGGGTAGTAAGGACGAGAACCTGAAGTGGCCAAGACTTGGGGTTAGAATCCAGATGTGACCTCAGTGGCAGGCAGGAGGATTATCCCTGGCTGCAAAGGATTTAGGAGGGAAGCAAATTCAGAGATTCAGAGAAAGGGTCCAAATTATTTCCTGCTTCGATTTCTTAGCAGCTAGCTAAGATTTTTAGATCCAGCATCTTCCCCTGGGATGTATTTGGAAATAGGCTCTGGAATACATTACAATAGAAATTAGTCTCTGCCATCCAAAAGCTAAGTGAGTTGGAATGCTGAGACTGCTCAGAGCCTTAGCTGAAGTTATGTTATTGAAAGTGCAAGCTTTATTCATCTCCAAGTGAGAGCTGCTTCTTGAAGGAAGCACAGACGATTTCTCTGTTACCACGTCCTTACTTGACAGTTACTCCATAGCCTGACTTTGGACATTTCTGTATGTTCAGTAGACAGCACAGTTCAGAATCTATATAACACAAAACTAGTATATATACTATTATATTACAAATTATATATTATAAATATTATATATTATATGCCATACATATACTAAACTAGTAAAAATATGATAATAATTCTGAGATGCACGTATTTGAAAAAGCATGCACATCATTTGGATAGAGTTGTGTTTTAAAAGTCTTTCTTCTAGACTGAAGAAACTTTAGTTTTCTAAAGTTAAATTTTTACTCCTAGTTGAAGCCTCCTAAGTACCAAGCCTGTAACTGCTGGCCTAATGCCCAGTTACTTGGGAAAATAGTTAATATTTTATAAATCCTTTATTTCATTCGCTAACAATGCCTTCCTCTGGAGTGTAGTCACTCTGGAAATTCATGTTTTATTTCAGAAAGCTGAGATATTCTTCTGCTCTGACAAACAGATGTAGTTCAGTAATGAGTCTACTTGTCTGAATTCCATAAAAGCGTCCCAAGAGTCTTAAGACACTACTTTACTGTGCATGTTCCTTGAGCTTCCATTTCTATGAAGACTACACTGCTGTGCCAGGCGGTCAAGTGACCCAAAAGTTCCACCAAATTTATCTTCAACCTAAAATCAGAAAACCAGACCTCTGGCCAGAAATATGCATAATTCTATACACACCAGTAGAAGACTGGAGAGGAAGAAGAAATACTTTTGTCTTTTAATGCATTCAAGGTTGCAAAAATTAAAATTGGTTTTACTAAATCATTGATGATAAATTAAAAATATTACAATAATTGAGACACATATTAAATTTTGCTTCTTTAAAAAATCAGGGTTTGGTCAGATTTGCCTACTTAATTATTGCTATGATAAAGATATTTTTACTAAGAATTACTGTACTTCAAAAATAAACAGGAAAATATAAGAAACTTAAATTTAAAAAAATATTTAGGCTATCTTTGGGCTATGCTATCAAAACAAGCATAAAGTTTCATATATTCTAGTCATCATAATTTGGCATAATTTGATATAAGGAACGTACAGTCAATTTACCCACTGCATAGAAGAGAATTTGGCCCACAAATTTCCATTATCTGAGCATCTTTAGCCTCTACACAATCAGAACAATGTGGCTTATTTTCTTTCTATCCCAAATTGCTCAATGGTTCTGTCTTAACCACCAAAAAGCCTTTGTATGGAATGTTTAGATAGAAGACAAATAGATTTATAGACATTTATCGCTGAGCCCGCACAGTTTCTGAGTTGCAGGACCCTGGTGATTGCAGGCAGAGCCGAGTGAAGAGACCGTGCTGTGGACTCCGAAACACCAGTGTCTCTGTTTTCCAGGTGAGAGAAGAACCCACAGGTGTTGGGAACAAGTGGTTCCAGCCTCTATCCAACTGGCTAGGCTATTCCCACTGTCCTGAAGAAAGCTCCCAGGTTCCAAGGGCACACGATTGCAGCCTCTGACTATCCAACTCCTGGAAGCATGGAAACAGTCTCAGCTTTGGGTCCATGGCTCTACCTATCTACCTGAGGAGACTGACCCAGACCTTAGGAGTGTACAGGATCTCACTTCAAGGTAGTGGCACCCAGCCCACACAGTTTCAGGGCAGCTTGAGCTCAGAAATCACAGAGCGAGCAAGTGAGTGGCAGGGCTGCTGGCTCCAGGAGTTCCCTGGTGAGACGAGAGTTCCTGGGTTCCTAAGGAGACCTGCTTCTCCTCTAGTGCATAAAGGCTAGACACCCCCACTGCCGCTGCCTGTGTGTCTAATTGGGACACAGCCACCTGAGGAGAACTTCAGGCTATTTCCTAAGATCCAGCCGCTAGTCCACAACTACCTCCACAATCCCGAGAAGGGTTGTTCCAGGAACATCCAGCCTCCTCCGGGCTCTTCCTGCACCCTTTAGAAATCCAGAAGGGAACAGCCAGCCAACACCACAGACAAACAGAAGGCCAAAGGCCAACATAAGAACACAATCAACAAAATCCAGGGTAATAACTAGAACTCAGTTATCCCACTGCAAGCAGCCCTGGATACCCTAACACAACCGAAACACAAGAAAATGACCTTAATTATATTTTTTGAAGATGACTGAGGCATTTAAAGAGGAAATGAATAAATCCTTTAAAGAAATACAGGAAAATAAAAGCAAACAGGTAGAGGGCTTTAAAGAGGAAATGAATAAATCACTTAAAGAAACACAGGAAAATACAAACAGGTGAAGAAAATGAATAAAACGATTTAAGACCTAAAAATGAAAATAGAAACAATAAAGAAAACACAAACTGAGGATATCCTAGAGATGGGAAATTTAGGGAAGAAAACAGGAACTACAGAGCATTACCAACAGAATACAAGAGATGGAGATAAGAATCACAGGTGTGAAAGATACAATTGAAGAAATTCATATATTTATCAAAGAAAATGTTAGATCTAAAAACAAACCAAACAAACAAACAAAAAACTCCTGACAAAAAACATCCAAGAAATCAAGGGTACTACAAAAAGATGAAATCTAAGAATAATAGGAATAGAAGAAAGATAAGAGACCAAGCTCCAAAGCCCAGAAAATATTTTCAACAAAATCATAAAAGAAAATTTCTCCAACCTAAAGAAAGAGATGCCTATAAACATACAAGAAGCCTACAGAACACCAAATAGATTAGACTAGAAAAGAAAATCCTCATGTCACATAATAAGCAAAACACTAAATGTACAGAGCAAAGAAAAAATATTAAAAGCTGCAAGGGAAAAAGACCAAGTAACATATAAAGGAAAACCTTTCAGAACCACACCTGACTTCTCAACAGAAACTATGAAAGCCAGATGGGCCTGGCAGATTTCATGCAAACACTAAGAGAACACAGATGTCAGTCCAGACTACTATTCCCAACAAAACTTTCAATCACCATAGATGGAGAAAACAAGATATTCCAGGACAAAATCAGATTTAAACAATTCCTACACATAAATCCTGCCCTATAGAAGATACTAGAAGGAAAACTGCAACCAAAGGAAGTAAACTAAAACAAACAAAAACAACAACAACAAAAACCAGGAAATAAATAATGCCACTGCAGCAAAACCAAAAGAAGAGAAACACATACACTACAACCACTAACATTAAAATAACAGGAGCTAGCTATCATTGATCACTAATATCTGTCAAAATCAGCAGACTTAATTCCCCAATAAAAAGACACAGGCTAACAGAATGGATTCATAAAAAGGACCCACCATTCTGCTGCATACAAGGAACATACCTTAGCAACAAAGATAGACATTTCCTCAGAGTAAAGGGCTGAAAAAAGGTTTTCCATGCAAATGGGCCCAAGAAGCAAGCTGGAGTGGCCATTCTAGTATCTAATAAAATAGACTTTCAACCAAAATTAATCAAAAGAGATGAGGAAGGACACTTAATGCTCATTAAAAGAAAAATACACCAAGATGACATCTCACTTCTGAACATCCATGCCCCAAATACAAGAGCACCCACATTTATAAAATAAGCATTACTAAAGCTTAAATCACACATCAATCCCCACACATTAATAATGGAAGACTTGAACAACCTACTCACACCAAAGGAAAGGTCATCGAGACAAAAACTAAACACAGAAATAATTAAACTAACAAATGCCATGAATGAAATGGACCTAACAGATGTCTACAGAACATTTTCCCCAAACACAAAGGAATATGCACTCTTCTCAGCACCTCATGGAACCTTCTCCAAAATGGACCATATACTTGGTTACAAAGTATCTTATGTTGTAACACATACAAGAAAATGGAAATAACCCCTTGAAACTTGATAGATCACCGTGGACTAAAGCTAGATTTCAACAACAATGGAAATAAGAGAAAACCTACAACTGAACAACTCTCTACTCAATGACCACTGGATCAGAGAAGATATAAAGATAGAAATTAAAGTTTTTCTAGAATTCAATTAAAATGAAGGGACAACATATCCAAACTTACGGGATACAATGAAAGCAATGCTGAGGAGAATGTTCATAGCACTAAGCGCCTTCATTGGGAAATTGGAGAGTTCTCATACTAGAAATTTAAAAGCACACCTAAAAGCTCTAGATCAAAAAGAAGCAAACACACCCCAGAGGAATAGACAGCAGGAAATTATCAAACTCTGGGCTAAAATCAATAACTAACCTAGACCCATGTGGGCTTACAGAGACGGAAGCCTCAACCAAAGAGCATACACGGACTAGGCCTAGACCCCAAATACATATGTGACTGATGGGCAGTTTGCTCTTCATGTGGGTTTCCTAGTAAGTTGAGCGGGTGCAACCTACATCATGGACTCCGTTGCCTGCATTCGATCACTTTGCCCTATCCAGGCTGCCTTGCCTTGATGAGGAGGAACTCAGTCCTGATGTGACTTGATATGCTGGGGAGGTCAATTTAAAAAAGTTTGGTTTCCAGCCCGTGGGACTGTTAGGAGGCAGTAGAACCTACAGACTAACACCAGACACTGTAAGTGAAAAATAAGCATTTCTGGGGCTGGGGAGACGGCTCAGAGGTTAAGGGCACTGTCTGCTCTTCCAGAGGTCCTGAGTTCAATTCCCAGCAGCCACATGGTGGCTCACAAGCATCTTTCATGAGATCTGGTGCCCTCTTCATGCAGGTGTACATGAAGACAGAACAATGTATATGAAAGAAAGAAAGAGGAAGGAAGAAGGAAAGAAAGAAAGAAAATAAGCATTTTTTTTCTTTTAAGTTATTCATCTCAGAAATTTTGTCCTGGCAACACAAAACTAGCACAATTTATGTCCACAACAATAACTAAGCAGCTGCCACGCATGTGTTCAGTTGTATTGTGGGCTGAAGGTTGAAGACATTACCCTAAATGAGCTAGTCATTCTACTCACATGGAGAACTGAGTCAGCTCATATGTGGAGACAGAAAGCAGAATGGCAGCCAGAAGGAGCCAGGCAAAAAGGAAGAAGGAAGTCAGGGACTTAAGGAGTGATGAGATGTAGCTGTCTGTGAGGCAGATAGTCATGGCTGCACAATGCAAAGATATTTAATTCCACAGAACTGACACAGATAAGGATTAAAATGTTAATTTATGTTAATGTGTATCTTTAAAAAGGCCCAAAAAGTTGGTTACTTGAAACAATTAACAAAATTAACAACACATAAGCTAGTCTGACCAAGAAAAAACACAAACAAGAAACTAGTCTACTAAAAGTGAGACTTTAAAAAAAGCCTGTTAATGCAAACTTTACAGAAATAAAAATGATTATAAGATAATAATCTGAACAGTTATACCCCAACTACAGGAAGTACTATCAATAGTTATACCCCAAATATAGGAAGTGATAACAACAGTGATACCCCAAATACAAGACGTTGACAAGGTTCCAGACATTCAAACTGTCAAAACTGACCCAAGAAATAAAATCTAAACAGGTGTATAATAAAGAAAGATGGAAATAAACATGGGGAGTCTCCAACAAAGAAGAGCCCAGGACCAGATGGCCTCTTTGGCGGATTCTGTCAGACATTTAAAAGATAAGTAATACGAACACTTCTCACACTCTAACAAAAACAAAACAGGAGACAATTCCTCCAATTCCTCCTGAACTCATTCTATAAGGCCAATATTATCCAAATAAGGATGCCAAGAAGATATCACAAGAAAGAAAACATTTATTTCTTTATAATATACATGTAAACACCCTTAAGAAAACATATTGTTTAAAGGGTTATACATGGTAAATGACTAAGATTGGTCAGAGGAGCACACCAGCTCAGAAAAGGAAAGGGATCATTGGGCGTGAGGTGATGGGAGGCAAAGATGATTGAAATATATTGTGTACCTGTATTAACTGTTGTCATGAAATTATGCACAATTAGCATGTGCTGATAAAAACAACAAAAATCAAAACCTACAGCAGAGATGTCCCACCTTGTTGTGACCAGCCGCCCTGATTTCCCCATGAAATATGCTTAAACCACTTCCAGGGAACAAATTATTCAGGGCAGCCAGTCTGTGCTCCTGGGCCATAGCCACTCTTATTTGATCCAAAATAAGCTAGCTGTTATTTCTTTCTTTGGAGGTGGGGGAAAAAAGAAAATCATAGTTCAATACACAAATACCACTCTATGTGACTTACAGTATATTAATAGAGTGGAAGGTGGAAAGCAACTGATGAAGGCAACACATTTAACAAAAACCAACAGACTTATAAGGAGAAAAAACTGCAGTGTAGAATACAATGGAATTCACTCAATCTAATCAAGAACATTAGAGGGTGGGGGAGACTGACAGATAATATCTTACTTATTATGAAAGTCTGAAACTTTCCTCTGAGACCAGAACAAAACAAGGATGTCTGTTTTGTTCACCACCTGTAATCAACAGTTAAGTTCTGACCTATGCAATTAGGTAAGCAAAAGAAATAACAGGCACAGTGGTGTAGAGCTGCTTTGTAGAATGTTTAAAAGGAGCCAGAATTAGTTACAGCATCATAAATACAATAAAACCACCGAATGGTACTCAATGGTTTAATGAGCAAAGTCTATATGAGATTCATTTTATATCAATAAACTACACTTTGGGACTTTTGGAGACACATTCTAACATTCCCCAGAAACTCACTCCAGTATTCAGTATTGCTGTGATCAGTCGTAAGTCAGACTGAAACTTTAAATACTACTTCTTGAGTTCACTTTCTTTACTTAAGAATTGTAGTACACAACAAACTTTCGATATATAGTTCTTATATGTGTGTGGAGAGAGATATAAAGAGACAAACAGAGATGGAGAGAGTAAGGCTTATAATTATTTTATCTACCTTTAAGACTACAAAAATCAACCAGTTCAACTGGTGGAAAAAAGAGATGTTCAATTTCTCTCTCCAGCCTAAATTCCAAAATAATGATGGTTTTTCAAAACTATGTAATATGAGCCAGTTTTGATAGTACATGCCTTTAATCCCAGCAACCGAGAGGCAGAGACGGGTGTATCTCTTTGAGTTTGAGGCAACTCTGGTCTACATTGAAAGTTCCAGGAAAGCTAGAGCTATGTAGAGAGAACAAGAAACAAAATCTCTAATACACATAGAAAACACATCCAAAATGTTCTCAGTGCATCAGAAATTTGTGGTTCCTTAAGAGAGAGACTGATGTGACCAGACTAAAGGAGAAACAGACATGTAAACAGACATGTCTTCTGTGAAGGCAAGAATAGCATATTCTTACGTGGGAGTAGAGGAATTTCAATCCAGCAAAATGGCTGTTCTAGGAAGGGATCATATCCAAAGACATTCTAGGTCTATGTGACCCAGGTGGGATGCAGTTGCACTCTGGATTATGGTATGATTTTGCCGGAATATAGACACATCCTTAGAACACACCTTTAATCCCAGACGATTAAGTTGATGTTAGTTTATAGATGGAAGCAGCCATGCTTGAAAGTGAAGTCCAAACTGAAGGGCAAAGTGATACCTTAGAGAAATACTTGATAGAATAACTGAGAGATAGGATATGCCCAACTCTCACGAGAACAAGACAGGAAAAAGAGGCTACTTAAGTGCAGCAGAGGGAGAGAGAGGAAGGGTTTTTACTGAGAGTTTCTTCCTGCGACAGGTTTACAGAGAGAGGCTGCAGACAGAACAGTCTAGACATTGGTGAAGACAGAAGGAGCCAGAGAATGAGAAAAAGCTAGAATAAAACACATTGCTAAAATTAGTTTGAGACCAGGCAGACAATTCAGTCAGAAGCCAAAAGAAACCAGTTTGAATCAGTCAGCCTGGAGAAGAGTTTGGGCCAGAACAGCTGAGTTGAACCAGCCAGTGAGAGTTCAGAAAGAGCCAGAAAGACCTGGGAAAGGCTCTCATCTCATCTCCTCACCTGAGGAAAAACAAAAGAAAACATAATAAAACATATCTGGTGCCCAACGTGGTTAAAAGGAAAACGCAGTGTGGCTGGAGATGGAGAAAGCCCACCAACATTGCCGAAAGCAGAGGACATCTGACAGAAATGTCACAAAGGACAGAGGACATTGGACATAAAGCCACAGGAAGAAATTTGGCTGTGATTGTCTCTAAAGGAAGCATCAGTTCTTTGAGTTCAGCTGGAAGCTCAAAAAGACTCAAAAGTATCTGGAGCTACAAGAGATTCTGAGACAGCAAATCACTGTAACCCTCCCCCAAAAGATCATTTATATAAACGGACTTTTCTTACATTAAAAAAACAAAACAAAACAATGTGAAACTCTGTTCCAGATCCTTTAAGAGCAAGGGTAGAACTTGAGGGGATTGAAGCGTTCCTTGAAAAAGACTCTGCAGCATTTATAGCAACTTTGCAGCATTTATAGCACCAAAGTAAACACTTCCATACTTTAAATTATAATCTTTATATACTTCCTCTCAAAAAATAACTGTACAACAAGAAAAAATAATTGTACAGCAAGAAAAATTAGCTATGATAGCACAAAAGAGAAGAGAAAGTACTTTATGATGAACCTATGGTACCTGATGAAACTGCAGCTCAAAATAGACAGCCCATGGAACCTACAGTGCCACCTCTTAATGAAATTGAGGAAAGCCAACCATGCCCGTCAGCTTTCCCAGTTACCTGAGAACAAATGCCAGAAAATGGGGAAAATTCACAAAATGAACAACCAGCCTGGAATCCTGTTAAAATACAAGACCTCAAACATTTTAAAGAATCAATAGTAACTTCTGAAATGCATTCACCCTACGTGAGACAGATGTTAAATACCTGGGCTCCCCGCCATACTGAAATGATTTAGCAGCACCTGTACTGGAAGCTGGTTCTCAATTGCAATGGCTGACATGGTGGCATGAAGAAGCTGCTATTATGAAAAATCATAATAGGTCTAAAGGTGTTAATATCATGAAAGATCAATTGTTAGGTGATGGTCAATATGCTTACCTAGAAAAGCAGATGCAATTTGATGACTCTATCATTATACAATGTACTTTAATAGCTTTAAGAGCCTGGAATAAGACAGAGGAACAAGGAATAAGGTCTATGTAATCCATAAAGATTATGCCAAGCCCCAAAGATACTTTTACTGATTTTTTACATAGATTAACATCCACTATAAATAGGCGAGTAGAAGATCCAGATGTGAGACAGGCATTAATTGAAACTTCAGCTTTTGAAAATGCAAATGCAGAGTGTATAAAAGATGTTCTACCTTTAAAAGCTTGATCAGCACCCATGGCTGAACAGATTGGAACTACTACTGCTGATAATGACCCTAATGACTGTGTAATTGAACAAGCAATAGCCAATAACCCTAGATATCAAAATGTCCATTGTTCCAACTGTGGGAGACCAAGTCATTTGAAAAGGGATTGTAGACAAGGTGTTCCTAGAGACTTCTCTAAAGACCTCAGCCTTCTAGGATTTGTAGAAGATGAGTAAAGGTAGGCACTGGACTAATGAATGCAGATCAGCAAGAGATATTTGTGGTAATCCCTTGCTGATAAAAAGCACCGTAAGAGATAATCCTTTAAATATGGGAAATTCCCTGAGGGGAAATGGTAACCTGCCAACATACAACAGGGGCCAGGTATTTCCTGTCAGTAATCCACATAGCAACTAGAGAAAACTAAACTAGGCATTGGAGATGTAATGCATCCTACAGAAGGAAGCACTGTCCTAGGCTTAGCTGTAAGTAAAAATCTCACACTATCGCCCAAATTCAATGCTATAAAATACCCACTGAAGTTCATTGACCTCTACCCCCAAAGACAGTAGGAATGGTTTTAGGATGAAGTAGCCAGACATCACAAGGATTCAATGTGCATCCAAGAATTATAGATGAAGACTTCAAAGTAGTAGAGATTTATACTGTGGCTTGTGTAAAGAAAAGTGTGCAGTTTAAAGTGGGATATAAAATCGCTCAGCTTTTACTGTTTCCATATGTCAAAGGCAAAATAGTTCCAATTGATAGAACAGGAGGATTTGGAAGTACTGAAAGACAGGATTTTTTGGCAAACTGTTGTCAATGACCAAAGACCAAAAATAAAATTAAATGGTATTGAAACTGAAGGTCTGGTGGATATAAGATCTTATATAGCTATAATCTCATGAGATCTTGGAATCCACGTTGGTTCTTTCAGAAGGTATCTAAACATTTTGTAGGGATTCGAACATTATACCAAGAAAACAAAGTGTAAAACTAATTAAATGTGTGGGGCCAGAATGTCAACCAGGAAGATTAAAGCCTTATGTGTCAGATATAACCACAAACCTATGGAGAAGAGATATATCACAATAATGGGGAGCTCAGATTAATATTCCTTCAATCTCAGACAATGGATACCCATTAACTGACACTGTATATTGACATTATATACAATATGGCTTGATTGTTTCTGTGCTTAAATTGGTAAGAACCCCAGCTCACTGGCATGGAGCCAGGCATGGAATGCAAATGCCTAAGGGTCTACTTTAAAAGTTAAGAAATGCTTGCTTGTTTGTGATATGTGTAGATTCATAAATATTTAACTGTAACTTGATAAACAGAAAGGGAGGATAAGATTGGCTGAAAGACACTGGGTTGTATAAAAAAATTACTGTGTTAGATCAACCTGTATATTTTAAAGATGTTTAAACATCAAGATGAAAGTCGGTAAGAGATTTTGCCTCTATTTCCAGAGGTGATGAAAGACTATTGGTTCCATCAAATTGATAGCAATCTGATCTGAATAAGAGAAGCTTCTACATCTCAGGTGAGAGTCAAAGAAAGAGGAGACGCAGAAAGATAGCAAAGCAGATGACCCAGAAAACTGATGCCCCCTGCATGGAACAACTCAACAAACTGGCTCAAAAAAGAGCAGATCATTCATCAGGTTGGCAGAATGGAAAACCTTTATGCTGAAATGGGCATTTGCTGAAGGACAGATGATCAGGACTGTAGTTATGAAGGATGATTGAATCAACAGATCTTCGTAAGGACATTCAGACTGTTGGTGTGATTACTAATTGTTTCTGTTGAAATAGTTAGACTGTGTACAATTTTTAACTTAAACAGAAAGGTGAAAGAAGTAGAGGAATTTAAATCCAGCATCATGGATGCTCTGGCAACAGATCACATTCAAAGATGTTCTAGGTCTATGTGATCCGGCTAGAATGCAGGCATGCTATGGATTGCTATATGATCTGGCTAGAATACAGACACACTCTTAGTACACACCTTTAATCCCAAACAGTGGAGGTAAGGTAGTTTATAGAAGGAAGCAGCCATGTTTGAAAGTGAAGTCTAAATGAGGGCCAGACAAAGTGATGAATCAGAGAAAGATTTGACAGAATGAGTCAGAGACAGGATATGCCCAACTCTTACAAGAACAGGACAGGAAGGGGTACAGGAAGAGAGAGGGAGAAATTTTTTTTTTTTTTTTTACTGAGACTTTCTTACCAGGATAGTTTTACAGAGACAGGTTGTAAAGGGAAGAAGCTAGATACCAGTGAAGACAGAACAAACTAGAGAATGAGAAGGAGGCAGAAGATTAAAACATATTGCCAGAATAGTTTGAGAAATTCAGTCAGAAGCCAAGAGAAACCAGCTTGAATCTTTCAGCTTAAAGAGGAGGTTAGGACAGAGCAACTGAGTTGAACCAGCCAGTGAGAGTTTAGAAAGAGCTAGAAAAGCCTGAGAATGGCTCTCATCTCATCCACTCATCTGAAAAAAATAAAAACAACGTTTATACATGAGGCATATCTGGGAAATTAAGGAGTGTAATAATATTAATACTATTCTCATTGAAAGGATAAAAAAGGGATCCAAGCATAATGCCACATAATTATACATATCTGTGCTCCTTCTCATCACTCCAAAGGAGGGCCTAAGCAACAAAAGGAAAATAAGGAAAAAGATACAAGAGAAGGAATGCACAGACATTAATCTGCTCATAATAACAAATACGATTAAGAATGGAATGTCAAACTGTGCAAACCAGGAAGTGTAACATGTGTTCCAGTACAATATAATTCATGGAGCTCTAAGTTTCTTCCGTACCAGCAGCAACCAATCTAAATGAGTCCCTTTCCCACAATGTCTTTACATTAGTAGAAGAAAAATGTAAAGATACATTTGAACTCTTTCCTCCCTGTTTCACCAAACTCATTCCAGGCCCCTGTCATTGATTTGAAGTGTTCTATTCTCATGCATGTCTTTTACGTCACTACATGTACATATGTCCTTAAACCATATCCACATCGTTGCAATTGTTTCAAGATAAGAATTAAGGTATATGTATAGCATTTTCACATTGAAATTCTTCATATGAATTGAGGTTTTATAGAGGGTATTAGTGTCTATGTCTGTAATTTGACTTTCCCTTTACAATTGTTAGACTTATCCAAAAGTAAGATATTAAGTACAAACATGAAATTCTCTCTCATTATCTGGAATCAGTTGGCTAAATAATTTTTGAAACCCGTTGTTTTCTCTGGGAATATATGTGGTGAGTAAAAAAGTGAACCTCAGAGAACACATAGGTTAAAGACAAACAGCACACTGGAAGCACAATGCAGCCTTGGAAAATGGGAAATAACTTCGATAATCCTCAACAATAAAGCAAAAAAATACATTCTTGTACGTCTATTATACAGAGATTATTTTATAGTCATTGAAAAGAGCTTAGTAAATCTATATGCTGTGATATGGAAAGATTTCCAAGATACAAGAAAATGCAACCAACATGTTCATCACTATGCTGTAAGACAAAACTGTACTTAAAACCTTCAGGATTAAAGTGGGGAGAAAGTGGGAGCCAGAAGAGCATAATGCCAATGCCATTCATTTTAAAAATCATATATACGTCAACATAATTTCAGAAAAACTGACAAAGTAGGAACCTTTCCATAAGCAAATGAATGTTTGAGATGGGATGAGAAGGAATGCTGTTACTACCTATTGTAAGGTTTCATTAAAATAAGAATATATTCTTATATCTTTAGCAGAAAAACTGATGATACATACATGAATTCTAGACAAAGGGGAAAAAAAAGTGATCAAGAAGTACAGTCAAAGGACCGATTCCTGGAGCTTACAATCTCATGACACTGAAGTCTCCTTAGCATTTTTCTCCTATGGCTGGAGACAGGAGATGGGGCAGGAGGGCCAAGCGTACTCACTGACTGATCTCAGAGTCTTTGTTCGCAGGACACAGCCTCGGAAGTTCAAGCGCAGCACCGTTAGACGCCACTTTTGTAGAGTCTTCACCACACATTTGTCTCCGATGTTTTTGGCTGTGGAAAAATCGATCTACAAGGGATAAGTAAAAAGCATTAAGAAATGTGAGAGGGCTATTTTGCACAACATTTTTAAACATTCTTAAAGCATCAAATATACCAGAAGCTCTCCGTAGAGTTGTTCCAGACAGAAAAAAAGATACTAAAACGTCCGAGTGCTCTGGTGTGCAAATTCCCAAAAATAAAGACTATCTTTGCACACACACTTCCAAAGGTATTAGATTCGGCCAGAGATAAAGTACACCAGGATAAAAGTTTGTAGCGCTTTTTCTGAAGTTGGGGATCAAATCCCCATACAGGCTAGGCAAGCAAGTACTCCACCACTGAACTATATTCTCCGTGTACATTCACATCCAATCTTTTGTGAGTTCAGACATACAAAGTAGAAAAACAGTGCGATCTCCTCTATCAAAAAGCTGGGAGAACTCAGAGAATTTGTAACAGCTTGTATTCTTGAATTGCATATGCTTTTGTGATTATCAGTCAATCTGAAACTAACCCTGACCTCTAAGAATTTCCAATCATGTGCATGTATAAAAGAACAAGAAGCAAGATTTTAATAGCAAAAGATGGAGTCAGCCTAATGTCTTCCAATGAAACTGATTAAATACATGCAACATACAACATAAGGCTGGACAGGAGATGAACTTGGGGCAAAAGAACATAATACAGTAAAAGAATACATGAACCAACGTGGCCCAGCTATTCTACATACTCTAGTTCAGTCCAGGGACAACATAATTTTATCTATGAATTTAAGGACAAACTGTTTTCATGAATGCTACTTGATGCCATTCTTTTGCTAAGCGTTGCTTTTCAGAACTCAGGATTCTATTTTGGAAGAACCTGGAGAGCAGAGGTCTTGCGCTGCTCTTTAGGAGAAGAGCAAGTGGCAGGTGAGGGGTTTCCTCATTACCGTCTAATAATTAAGTGCACACTTTGTGGACAGTCAGATTACAGCTTGAATTCTAACCCAGGCACTTACTGACATGTCCTATTAGTCCTATGATGTAACTAACTTGTTTTTCTCACATGTGAAATGAGGAACACGGCAGTGCCTCTCTATGGAGGTAGCACCGATTAACTGCCTAGAATAATGCCCAGTGAATGGCCTGAGCTTAAATTGCAATTACTGGTTACTAATCCAAAACCCATGACCCAGCCTCACAAAAGGGGAAATAAAAAACCTTTCAAACTGTGTAAGGTATAGACATAAGTCTGTTTGATACTGTTAACACTGCACACAAGACACTCCTGTTACTACCTGGCATTTTCTTACATCAACATCTAGGCTAATGGGTCTTTTTTAATATTATCATCCTGGTATTATTTCTACACTCTTTTTATAAGCTGGAAATGACTCTGCATCTCATTCCAAAGACACCCATACAAGTCTCATGGCCAACTATAAAAATGAGGCATACAACATGCCTTGGTGACTTCTTATGTCCCTTGCATGATGCTATAACCTCAGTAGGATCTCTTGTGGCATCCGCCAAGGTCCAGTGGCCATTGTTTCACCTGTTTTCTCCAGCTGGTTCATAGGTGACTTCACCACTTTCCCTCGTTGATAATAACTGGAGGACTGATGAGGCCATGTACTGACCTGTGTCCAGGGGTCCAGACACTAGATACAAAATCTTTACGCTTTTTCGCAGAAACTGAGTGGAGTGGGCAGTGTACCAGAAAACTACAACTCCGTGACTGTGCATCCATTCAGGACTCCATCTAGTTCCGACTTTACTGTTCAGGTCTCAGTCTGTGCAATACCGCCAATGAGCTGACAAGTTAGATTGCCTGCCTTGTGTTTTAGTTTAGCAAAGTGATTCTAAAACCAGAGCCTGCAACTATTCTGCTGACTGGAAGGATTGTAAAGACAGGCTGCTGCGATGGCTACTCTGCGCTCCCAGCTCTGAGTGGGGTGAGCCTAGGAATGTGCATCTCAGACAAGCTCTTCTGTGATGCTGATGCTATTGGCTCAGGACCACACTCAGAGAACAAATGGCTTAAAAGTAACTAATCTCTTATTTATGTGATGGCTGTTTGGGGGTATTCCTAGAAAACTCATAAAGAAAGAAAACTTAAATATAAGTGTTCTAGAGGAAAAAAAAAAATAACACCTACACAATATCAAATAGACTGATCCTGCAGAAGCCTGGCAGGAAATAGAAAAAGTCAACGGAGACCCATTGGATACAGGGGTAGAAAAACAAGCCCATGGCAGGGAAGAACAAAGCCGGAATCGAGAGTGTCCTTGGGTTCTCTTTCCTCTTAGCTCTGCCTTTCCCCGGGACCGTTTAAAAATGGCACAGCAATATGCAGGCAATGAGAAACTGAGATAAGAAACTGGATGTTCAAACCTTGGGCGCTTCAAACAATACAGCTAAAAATATCACCATTATTTATACATTAATTTTCTTGTTTATCAATCAGCCCTTTCTACTCAAAGTCCATGTTAACAGCTGCTCTCATCAGTTCTACGCGTCAACAGCCAAGTTCAGTAAGGACATGCCTCTTTCTCAGAACTAACCTTATAGTTATGGGCTATGAGATGGTCATTACCAATCCTATGCTCTAAGTTGTTTTTCCCCCTTGGGGCTGGGCAGATGGCTCAGATGGCACTGGTTGCTCTCCTCAAGGAGCCAGGTTCCATTCCCAGAAGCCGTGTGCTACACAATGGCTTTGGTAACTCCAGTCCCAAAAAATACAATGCCCTCTTCTGGCCTTGCAGGTGCCAGGCATGCACATGGTCTTAGACGTACATGTGGGCAAAAGACCCGTATGCAAAAAGTAATTATAAAAAATAATATCATGAAATTTTTTTTCTTCTTTTATTTTTTGGGGGAGGGGTTAAGACAAGGTCTCACTATATATCCTTGGCTGATCTGAACTTACTATTTAGACCAGGCTGGCCTTGAACTCACAGAGATCTGCCTGCCTCTGCCTCCTGAGTGCTGGGATTAAAGAGACGCACTATCATGCCTAGCTCAAACAGTTTTATTTTGTTTTTTTTTTCTTTGAAAAGTTTCTTTCTTAGAGTCAAGAGCTCATCACAGACTGAGCCTGGGCTCATCAGCAGGAATAAGAACACAAATAAGGAAACAAGGATGGGGCATAGCTCATCCAACAAAAATGGGGCTCTGCTTCAATATGAAAATAATATCCAATACATTATTTAAAAAATAAAAGTAATATCCAGCTTACATATCCCACCATTTATAATTTAAAATCCAAATACGAAAGAAAGAAAGAAAGAAAGAAAGAAAGAAAGAAAGAAAGAAAGAAAGAAAGGAAGGAAGGAAGGAAGGAAGGAAGGAAGGAAGGAAGGAAGAAAATCCTGATATAGCTCTTAAGATAATGTTATTCTCTCTTTTTTACCTCTTCCTTCAGGTTTGTGCTGACCAAAACCAACCAACAGACAAACCAAAAACACAGAGAGTGCTTTCTGGTGGTGGCCACAGAGAAGGGAGGGCGGAGCAGGGAAGAAGGCAGTTCTGCTGTAGGGCTGTGCGTAAGCCCATTCCCACCGCCCTTCCTGCACCCATACTCACGGCATTCCACAAGGAGCGTCTCTGTACCATCGACATCCAGGAGCGGTTCACTTGGCCACACACAAGCAATTCTTTCAACGTGAGGTACAGGAAAATCTAAACGCAGAGGAAAGAGAAATACTTTAGGATGATATATGACTTTTGGTTGTAGTTCTTTCGTGTGTGTTAGTAACAGCAATGTCTTCTGCATATTAGAGAAGAAGACATTTAAGGGCTAGAGGTAGCTCTCAAGGGAGGGATTTATCTGAAGTCTAAGACTTTATCAGCTGCTGCCTTTTATCACACGGTGGAATGTCATCCTTTTCTAAAGATGTGCTCTATACTACATAATTTTTTTTTTGTTATTTGTTTGTTTTGTTTTAGTTTGTTTGATTTGAGACAGAATCTCACTGTGCATCTCTGGCTGACCTGCAACTTGATACACAAACTAGGCTAGCCTTGAATTTGCAAATATCTTCCTGTCTCTGCCTTCCTAAATTGGGATTAAAGGTTAACAAAAAAAAAAAAAAAAAAAATGTGGAACATGAAGGGGAAAAAAATCCAACAAGAATGAACAGAGATGAAAACAACAGCATCTTAGACTGTGATTACAAAACCTTTATGGCTTAAGATAATAAATTCAGGGAAGGTGACAATCTTAAAAAAGATACTTTCAAAAACATAAAAGCCTAAAAACTAAATTGGAACAGGAGAGATGGCCCCAGTGGTTCAGAGCCTGTGCTGCTCTTTCAGAAGACCTCAGTTCCATTCCCAGCACCCACATCAGTTCACAGCTGCTGTGACTCCAGATCTTGGAGGATCCCATGCCCTCTGGACTCTGAGCATGTCCACGTGTGCTTGGATGCACATGCGCACACACACACACACACACACACACACACACACAGAAATCTTTAAAACTAAAATTCCTGTGAAATGTAAAACTCAATAGATGAGTTAAAACAGTAGAAAGTAAGCAACTATGAAAAAAATTTAGAAAAATAAAGCACAAACAGATTAGAAAATATAAAAGACAAAGGAGTCAAGAAGACATGTTACATAGCATGAAAAAGTCTAATATACATCTTCACAGAATAACCACAAATTAAAATGTTCTAGAAAAAAAAATCTGATGGGATAATGAAATTGCAAACAGCCAAAAGCAACAACAACAAAATTGTAATGTAACCAGAGATAAATTGCTTACAAAGGAATTGTACTTGGATGGTGTCTGAGTTCTTTTCCTGCTGATAAAAGACCCTGGCAAAAGCAATTTAAAGAAGAAAGCGTATGTTGGCTCATGGTTATCAGGATACAGTCCCTCAGGGCAGGAAGTTGTGACTGTGGGAGCCAGGATGTAATCTACTCTGGCAGGAAGATGATACAAGAGCCCGAGACAGCTGGTCAACGTCACACCCACAGTCAGTGAGGAGTGGGAAGTGAATGCGCGTGCTCAGCCAGCTTTTCTCTTTTCCATGCAGTCCAGGAACCACAGAGCTGGAAGCTCACCTCCCGCTTGTGGGATGGTTCTTCCCTGCCCCTGCTAACCTCATTAACATAATCCCTCACAGGTACTCGAGCCGCAAAATAATCCCTCGCTGGTGTGTCTGGAGATGAGCCTTTGAGATGATCCCAGATCCTGTCAGGCTGACAGTTAGCAGTAATCATCACAGGGCGAATAATATATATACATAGGGCAGGAATCAGAAGATAAGCAGCGATCTCAGGAGCCACGTTCCGTAATGTACAACTCAGGAATGACCACAAAGAAAATTTCCGAAGACTATTGAAATTCCCAAAAGGGCGGGGGGAGGGAGGGATACAAAGAGCTTAGGATGAGCAAAGAATCTAACACGTGTATATAACTAAAGACAATAACCTTGTAAAGCAGTAGTATAACTAAAACATTAGATTGGGGGCTGAAGAGATGGCTCAGCAGTTAAGAATGGTCCGAGTAGCTTGCAACTGCCTGTGACTTCCGTTCCAGGGGATACACTGCCCTCTCCTGGCCCCTTCAGCACCTGCACACTCTCCCCCACCCCTCAAATTTTAAAGAAATTAAACACTAGAGGATAATAGCCTAAGAGCGGAAAGACAGTAATCGGGACTAAAATATTCTAAATCCGGTTTTTGTTCGGGAAGAAAATATGTCCATTCATATTGGTCTTATTAGAAAGTGTGCCTCAAGGGCCATGCTTCAGTTTAAACACTACGAAGAAGCCCTTGAGTCTGAGGATGAAATGAAAACTCAGGAAGCGCTCCACACTCTTCAAACTGCCTTCTCAACATTCCTGTTTATACTCATACATAAATCCTACTCTTGGCCTTAATCAGAGAATCCTCTCTTTCTGGTGAACACTGGGGAAAGCAGAGATTCATAGTAATAAGTGATGGCCGAGGGCCCATCCCTAATCAATATATTGATACCGTGTTCTCGGAGAATACTGCAGAAGAGGGGCAGGAAGCGTGTAAGAACGGCAGGATAGGGGCAGGACTGGGAATAACTCCATCTGGGCAGGACACAGACTCACAGCAGCTGCAGATGTCTGTGCTGGGTCTGAACAACAACAACAACAAAAAAAAAAAAACGGGCCTGTCAACCCTTGGCATGGATGGAGCAGTTCGTGTCTCTGCAGAACTGTCTGCTACTGATTTCCTCAGTGAGAGGGGAGCCATCTTCTTCAGTTGTGTGTCCACTAGTGACCCCACCAGGCTGCAGTGGGCAGTTCCAACCTTAGTGCTCACACAGATGTCTCCGATTAAATGAAACGAGTCACAAAACAAAGGCCAGAGTCCTGAGTCTGGAGAAGGGGCTTGGTAGAGATGCTAGTGCAGGGTTCATAGGGATGGAAGGGAGTTAGGACAGACTGAACACAGCGGGAGAGAGTGCCAGGACACGGTACACAGACACATGAAATTTCAAAGAACACGATCATGTTTTATAAAAAGAAGTTCATGTTTTGAAAATAAGAGTCATCAGTGAAATAGGAAAATTGTATATCTTCTACAAATGAAAGCAGGAAAATGTTAAAAGCCCTTTTTTGTTTGTTTGGTTTTGTTTCTCTGTGTAGCCTTGGCTTTCCTGGACTTGCTTTGTAGACCAGGCTGGCCTCAAACTCACAGAGATTAAAACTCAATTTTAAAAGAGGCAGGAAGTAAAACGGTCTATAAAATTACGACTACATGTAAAATGAAATAAGAACACAAGTATGTCAATAGTCACACACTTCTGTCTGTTATGCTTTACTGACTAAATCAGCTGGGGAGCCCATTGCTGTTCCTTAGATTTCTTTGCATGTCTAAAACAGCTTATGATCTCACTTTTGAATAAAAGACATAGGAACAATTTCAACTAAGGAGGTAAAAAAAAAAGTAGTATCCACACTGAAAATGATGAAGCGCACTTGACAGGTATGGAACATGATGAAATAAAGTGAGCCAGAGTCCGTGTCTGTGAATTGGAAGACACAATAAGAACACAAGAGGAACTAAACCAGGATTTATAACTGTTGGTGAGATCTGTACAACTGAGACCTATACAAGAGAATCCCACCAATTATCCAAAGAACAGACAATACAAACAATAAAAATACCAAGATGTTAAGTCTATCTGAAGTCTACAGATTCAATCAAGTCTGTCAAATTTCCAAAGGCTCTTTTTTGTAAAACTGAAGCCAAAATCCTCAGATTTGCATGGAATTGTAAGAAGTCTCAAACAGTCAAAACAGCTTTAAATAACAACAGTCAGAGAGGCCACATTTCCCGACTTCAGGCTTACTAAAAGCTGCAACAACCAAAACACTAAGTCACAGAACAGACATACAGACCATGGGACGGAAGGGAGAGTCGAGAAACAGACACGTACATCTATGGCTAATTAATGTTCAGCAAGGAAACCGAACAATTCAGTGGTGGAAGAACAGTTGCTCAATAAAGTGGGCACCCAAATATAAAGGCATGGACATCAGACACACTTCTATACCTCTTTCCATATAAAAACAAATTTACTCCATGAACCAAAACTATAAAATTTTTAGGGGAAAACATAAAGGTAAGTTTTGTGATCTCAGAAGCACAAGCAACACAGGGAAAGATAAATCCCATTTCATCAAAGTGTAAAACTTTCATAGACTGAAATATGGAAAAGAAGGGAAACCCTTCCCTTTTGGTTTATGTACTGCCATTGCCACTGTGTCATGGGGGAGTATACTTATACATACACACTGTGTGTGTGTGTGTGTGTGTCTGTGCATCAACATGTAGCGCTAAAAGGTTGACATTAGGATGTCTTCCTTGCCCGCTTACTTCTTTCTTTATGACAGTCTTTCAGTGAGCTTAGAGGCCAGACTTTGGCTAGCCTGCCTGGCCAGTGATTCTCCAGGGCCTGCTTGTCTTCCTTCCCAAGCCTGGGGATACGGATGCATAGTATTCATTCAGCTTGTCAGGTGGGTGCTGAGGATCTGAACTCCGGCCTTCATGCTTTCGAGCCCTTCAGCCACTGAGACTCCTCTCCGGCCTCGTTACTAGATGGTTTTTATTGGCAAATTTAGTTTATTTTACCCACCTTTAGGATCAAGTCTTTCTCAACTCTAAGTTCTGATGGGCTATTAATTATAACAACAAAAGCACCCATATCTAAGTGGCTCCTGCCCATTATTCAGATGTTAAATTCTTGCACAAATGGATTTGGTTTTTCACCTAAAAGCTATACCCTGCATTGTTGCTTACCTAGTAAAGAAGACTCCACAATGCCTTTCCCAATGTGTGCATTTGACACTTTTCCCAATGTGCAGGGCATTAGTCATTTAGTTATTACCTCATTTAACATTTACCTGTTAGATGCCTATTTTACAACGTCATACCTCATTAATTCTATATGAAGTGTCCCAGAGATATTTGAAAAAAAAAAAAAAAAAAAAAAAGTTCCATATTTCAGTGTGGAATAAGCTATTCCAGGCCTACACTTTACCACAAACCTCTACTTTCTCCTAAGGAATGGGGCCATCATTACATAATATACAAAGAATTTTCAAATGTTCATATGCAAAAACCCTTGGAAATACTAGAAATTAATTCCACATGCAACACTGGTTGTTGCCAATATAACTCCAGGGAAGAATATCGGCGCGGAGAACTAGACTTTCCATCTTAATCCCACAGATAATCCCCAGCTGAGTTACTTTGTGTAAGCCAGAAAAGTGACAAGATGCGGCACAGAGAAAAAGAGGAGTTTTAAGGAAAGTGCACACCACAGACGTCCGTGCTTAGGGAGCTATCGCTCTGTTAAAGCCTCAGCACCTGCTCTGTGCCTCGGGTCTCAGGAGACAAAAGAGCATCTAGAAAGGAATGGAAGGATGTCACAAGAAAACAGAAGATGAGAGAGAGAAAAAAAAAAACTCCTGAGTAAGGGGAGAACAACAGTGGCAAAAAAAGAACCTCTGGGTACAAGGAAGCCAGCACCCCCAGGAAACTGAAGTGGATTGGGGCACCACGTGACCCAAGTGAAGGTTACAGAGGCGGCAGCAGGAGTCAACCAGGGGTCTGAGAGTTTTCAAGCCTACAGCCATCTTCCTCCCTCCTGACTCATGTGAATGAGAGGGGAGCTCCCAGAAGATAATGAGGATTCTCTCATGACAGGCAGTCTGTAGGATGTTGGCTATCCACAGAAGCACATCAGACAGTTGATCCTCAATGACAAAAAATGTAAAGAAAGACCTTGGGCACCTTCTGGACCAGAAGCTCTGAGTTTAAGATTCCATGATTCTCTGCTAAAAAATGCAATACTTTCCATGCAGGGGGGGAAAAAAGTGTGATGTTCATAAGAACTAACTTTCTTCTCCCATCTTCTGGAATGAGCTTGGTAGCAGGGTGTCGGCACGAGTGTCGCACATGGGGCCAGCAAGAACTGGGGAGAAGCCAAGCAGAGTTACCATACGCTGGACTGTAGAAGCTAGCTCACAAGAGGAGGGCTTCCTGACAGATCTCTTGGCAGTACCAGAGACACCCCTCCCCTTTTATTTGTTAGACTGTATAGTTACTAATGGATAGCATGTGAGGAATTCTTGCTTGTAAACACAATAGAAAACAAACAAACAAAAAAATCCAGACGCAACTCCCATTGTAGAGGAGGAAAACTTACAGTGTAAATCTTCAAATTAGGCATAACTTATGCATCTCTGAAGTACCTGTAGTACTGAATAACTATCATAGTTTGTTTTCCATTGCTATCATACAATGAACAAAGAACCTTTGGGAGAGTTTATTTGACTTATATGTCCTGTCACAGACCATCCGTGAGGGAAGCCAAGGCAGCAACTGAAACAGAGACCACGGAGAAACACTGCTGACTGGCCTGCTCCCCGTGGTTTACTCAGCTTGCTTTCTTTTACCAGGAGAATGGCCTGACTAGGGATGACCTCACCCATAGTGGGCTGGGCCTTCCTCCAACTGTTATTAATCAAGAAAATGCTCCACAGACTCACATAGGTACGATCCTTCAATAATGAGTCCTTCACCCCCGATGGATCTAGCTTGTGCAAGATGACAAACAGCCAGAGTATACAAATGTTCTCTACCAACCAAGTCCTTCTCTGAGAACCAGACATTCAGGTTACTCAGTGAAACTGCTGAAGGGGTTCTCATCAGCTTCTTAAGACTTGTAAAATACAAACAGTAAGAGATGAAAAGAGGGGAGGTAAAAACAAAACAAAACAAAAAACGTCCCTTGATTTCCTTTAGGCCACCAGAATTTCTCTCTGACAGTTGGATCCAGCAGTCAAGTAGGCCTATGACTCACTTCTGTCACCAAGAGCCTCAAGGGTGAAGACACAGAAAAGCTCCTTTATCTTGATGGGAAGGAAGCCAAATGTAACAAAACATTGAAGTGTTATGGCTGTCATGGGACAGAAGGCCACTTTCTCCTTGGTAGCCATTGCAGCACAGTAGCCCCTTCTTTGTCTAGCGATTCAGAGATGTGGCAGCGTGGTAGGCAGTCCAGTCTCCTCGTGGGAGCATTCCTTGCCCTGGGCCTTCTGTCCCATGACAGCCGTAAGGAGAAGAATGTCAGGAATATAAGACACCCTGTGGCCGCCTCCAGCCTAACCATGTCCTACGAGGATAACGCGATGGAAAACTACAAGGACCCAATCCCAGAACTCCAAATGACCCAGGAGTGACAACCACCTGAGGTGCTCACTGAGGACAAAGAGAACGCAGGCTAAGTAGCGGGGCAAAGGTGCTGAAAATGCCAGCTACAACTTCATGGTCAGTTAGTTACTCTTTGCTATGTCTGCTAGTCAGCCTTTTCATCACTGAGACAAACACCTGGGAAAAGCCATTTCCGGGAGAAAGCTTGATGTTGGCTCTTGACTTTAGTCTATGACCAGCTCACTCCACCCACACGGCTTGTGGTGAGACAACCATGACAACAAGGGTAAGGTCCTCACCTCACGATAGCCGGAAAGCAGAGACAGGGAGCTGAGGACAATGTGTAGCCCTAGTCCTACCTATGAAACTTTCATCATCTCCTAACAACAACATCAAATTACAAATCTACCAGGGAATTAACACACTGATTATGTCAGCCATCAGGTTGCAATCATGACTACATTAATGGCAGGGGGAAGACCGGGAAAAACATCATATCTAAATCCTAACATTATGAATATGCATTAAGTTGTCTACATCTGTATCATTTCTGCATATCTCTAATATCTTTTTTCTCTCTTTCCCCTTATAATGTAATGTTTGACAAACTTACTTTGTCATTTTTTAACATTTTTAATTTTGCCTGTTAAAGAGAAAGGTAAGCAATAGTTTACCTACTGTTCTGGAATTATAATAGTAGTCAATTCTAAATGTCTCATTAAGGTTAATCCATTGGTAGTTACAGCCATCTTGATACAGTTGCCTCTCTAAAAATGGCACTGAGGTCCAAGCCTCCAATAAACAAGTCTTTGAGAGGCATCTCCTATCCAAGCCACAACATTCTTTCTGGGAACAACCCAGATTAACATAGGATCAAATATACAGAATGAACAAATATGAAGAAGAAGCCACAAGGGCCTGGGAAGAGTAACGTAGCATCTGAAAGCTGGGAACACATTTTTTAAGGAAAAAAAAGCGGGGGAGAGAGGGGTTTTGGAAAAAAAAAAGGAGGGGGTCCTAGAGTACATGCAGTTAATGTCTTTCTGGGTAATAAAAGTATTAAAGAAAAAGTCTTTGAATGTAATTTGAAAAAAAAAAGCAATAATAGTATTTACTAAGTATAACTAGTATGTACTAATTAATATTGATTTTTGATTTTTGTCCTTAATCTTGGATTTCTCAGCCCTTAGAACTGTGAGAAATAAATTTCTGTTGTTTCTAAGCCTCCCACCCTGAGTCTCTGAGCAAAATGAACTAAGCATTTCCCTGAGAATAAACTTAAATTAGGAAGGAAAAGGACCAACACAGTCTGGAAGCTTAGGCATTAATCCATCCATCAGTTTTTCTTTCTGAGGGCACAAACATGAGAAGAAATGCATGTTCATTATTTTCCCTGTTAGGGCTACTATTGCTGTGAGGAAACACCACGACCAGAACATCTTGGGGAGGGGAGAGTTTATTAGGCTTACACTTCCACATCACAGTTCATTATCAAAAGAAGTCAGGACAGGAACTCGATCAAGCAGGGCCAGCACCTGGAGACAAGAACTGATGCAGAGGCCGTAAATGAGTGCTAACTACTGGCTTACTTGCCCTGGCTTGCTCAATACAGGACCACCAGACCAGGGATGTCATCACCCACAATGCACTGGGCCCTGCCTCATCAATCACTAATGAAGAAAATGTCGTGCACCTGGACCTATGAAGGCATTTTTCTTCACTGAAGTTCCCTCCATTTCAGTGACTCTAGCTTGTGTCAAGTTGACATAAAATTAGCTAGCACAGTTACATTATCTTATTTTTAAAGTAGGGTCTCACCATGTATCCCTGGCTGGCATAAAAACTTACTTTCATTCTTAGAATGTTATTTCTGCAGCAGAAATGGAGCATTAAAAATAACCTCTATAGAATATCCTAGTTTGGGCAAGCAGAACAAGATAATGGCTAAGAACAGTGCAGCTGCTATATCAATATTTAACACTTTAAAAGATTAAGCTTAAATAGAACACACAATTAATCCATGGGGGCAGATTGTTTAACTGTTAAGCATTTTATTCTTGGAAGTTTATCTCTTTGAGATGTTAAATTCCTCCCTTAAGTGTCTGGAAGTCAAGGTGTTGTTATATTTTTTTGACATTAGATATCGTGTAAGAAGAAATTGTTAGTTTCAACATCAAGCAAAAACTTTTGACCTTCTACTGGTCCATTTTAATTTTTAATGAAAAGGGGGGAGGGTTTTATTAACCCACCGAGGTTTACTTTTTTGAGCAAAATTTTATTTCAAATAAATGAGTCTTTGTAGAACTTGGACACAAATGTCTCGTAGAAGAATTTTTTCTGTAGTGAATGCATAGTAGGATACCCTGAAGAGACGTGGGCAGGGGGTCACAAGTTCTAGCCCATCCTGGGCTACATCTCTGGGTCCAATGAGATGGCTCCGCAGATAGAGGCTCTTGCTGCCAAGCCTGAGCACCTGAGGTCCATCTCCAGGACCCAGGTGGTGGAAGGAGAGAAGCCACGCCTGCAAGCTCTCCTCTGGCCTCCACATCCTGTGGCACAAAGTGCCTCCCCAAAATCAATGTGACTTAAATTTTTAAGGAAGGAAACAAAGGGAAGAATCACCCAGGCTTCCTCTGTCCCTTATGAGGGTTCCTGGATACCACCGTAGGCAGAAAAGCAGCTCCTTGACCTAGATTTCCTTGCCCCCAATGCCATGAAACCAATGTTCGTTGTTCCAGCTTGGGAGGTCAGGCTCCGGTGCTTGTTAGAGCCGCCTGACCTGGTTAAGGTGCTATGTGGTTTGCAGTATGCACTTTTTTTTGTTTGTTTGGTTTGGTTTTGGTTTTGGTTTTTATGAGACAGGGTTTCTCTGTGTAGCCTTGGCTGCCCTGGACTTGCTTTGTAGACCAGGCTGGCCTCAAACTCACATTGATCTGCCTGCCTCTGCCTTCCCTGAGTCCTGGGATCAAAGGTGAATGCCACCATGCCCAGCTTCCAGTGTGCACGTTAATCTCCCTGCTGTCCAGGTTTCTGATCTTAAAATATAGATAAAGCTGATGTCAGGGACACCATGTTTAAGCAACCTAACAATACAAAATAATGTACTCAGTTACACTACCACTAGGCACCAGTGGCTAGGCAGTCAGGGGTAGGTGAATGTATAGTAGTGCCTGACACAATGCAGAGCTGTGAAGATGGTTAACGGAGACATGGTAAATCTGACAAGGCAAACATCTACTGAAATACTTATTTTTGCGTGCTTTTCGCCACTGCACAAATGCCAGAAAACGTGGAAATAGGGTAATAGAGATGCGCTAACATTTGAGTCCCTTAGTGGCATTTACATTCGGGACAAAGGCAGAAGCTGACAGTCACTGTAAAGGTCAAATGAGCCCTTCAAAAACAGCTGCCTTTTGAGAGAGGGATCAGATCTGTCATTGCAGATTTGAGGGCTCCTGAGACGCGGGGCAGGAATGCAGGCTATGGCAGACACCCAGGCTACATGACCATCACCATCTTAGGGCAGGTGGCCTCTGATGGTGCTGGCGGGCAGCGACAGCACAAGCTGAGCAACCTAGCTTGATCTTTGGAAAACATGCAAAAGAAGAAAGAAAGGAAGGAAGGAAGGAAGGAAGGAAGGAAGGAAGGAAGGAAGGAAGGAAGGAAGGAAGGAAAGAAGGAAAGAAAGAACCCACTATAACATTGCACTGTGGCCTCCACAGCCATGATGTGGCGTGTAAATTCCCCAGCCCGACCCCACCACACGCACACACACATCACGAACACACATAAAATACAAAATAATGAAAAAGACAAAAAACACTTTCTATATAAACATGTATGTAAATAGGAAGTCTAGGGTGACTTAATTTGAATAAGAACATATATATGCGTACGTACGTACATAATAAGTCTAGGGCGTTCGAACGTGAGTGGTAAGAGGCACACCATTTACCAAGGGAATTTGGGGTGTGGAGGAGTAGTTAACAGTGCAAGAGGGATGAATGAGTGACGCTTTCAAGTTGGACACGGTAGGTGGCAGGTGCTATGCCACACTGGGCATGGCTGAGAGATGCAGCTCAAGAGGAAGCTGTCCCTGGCGGTGACTTATGAGAGAGAGTCAGCAGTGAAGCAAGGTTTCATCATGTCACATCAAACCGTAGGAAGGTCAGTGGAGCTGCACAAGGGTCACTTGGTCACTGGGTCGATGCCGAGCCTGGGTCACAGATCCTCAGCTGTGGGAAAGCCCGTTCTGAGGATGAGACTGGTACCGGACGCCACGTGAGTCACATCACACTTGGAATGTTTTCTCTAGCTGTGGGCACTAGTGAGTGTGAAACGGTGCTTGGAAGAGGAAGGAAGCTTAGTGATGGAACTGGAAAATAAATTAGAAAAATCTTTAAAAAACGAAACAGGTCAGCAATATTGTAGGGAGAGAAGAAGGACAAAACAAAGTTGAAGAGGGCTGAGATGGAAAATGGTGTGTGTTTCATTCAGCCAGAGTGACAAGCAGTCCAAGAACACAGTGGCTCTCAGTGGGAATAAGATTCCACGGGCTTAAGAGTCTCGGCACAGTGTGCTTTTCACACGGCACTGCCTTGCCAAAGTGTTTCGTTTTGGAAACAGCATTAGGAGGCAACCCTCCTCCATAAGGCAAGCTAGAACTGCTGCTACAACCTAAGTGATCAAAGTATGTCCAACTGAGAGAGTGCTTCCTATGCAAGATGATTAATTCGAACCTTGATACCCAAGAGACACCCAAGGGTGCTGCTTTCTCCACTGAATCTGACCCTGTACGGTGTAACACTTAAACGACGTGGCTACTTGTAGTTTCCTCTCACAACAGGGCCAGGACAAGGGGAGAATCCACTGTCAGTGCAGAAGTCATCCAGGCAAGCTGTTGCCTAGAGATCATCTCCCCTGCCCTTCGGAACGTTTGGCCAGCTCGGACTTGAGGAGCAGGGAGGCATGGGTCAACCAACATTATGAGGAACAAACACCTTTCGAAATCCATGAAGGGACGAGACTAGAAACTATCACAGGACAAGTGAAAGAATGGGGAACTGGTAAGTGAGAGAGTCTAGAAAACAAGATGGTAACCATGCTCAAATTCCATGGATGCAGCAGAAGGAACCAGGGACAAACCTACTGAGGGGGCCCTTTACTTCTCTGATACAAACACATCTCACGTACAGCAATTTTTGATAAGTAAGCTATGTTGAGGAATAGAGGAATGTAACTTCGGAATCATTGAGTTTTTGTTTTGCTTTGTTTTGACAGGGTTTCTCTGGGGTAGCCTTGGCTGTCCTAGACTTGCTAGCTTGTAGACAAGGCTGGCCTCAGACTCCTAGAACTCTGTCTGCCTCTGCCTCCCAGAAGTGCGGGGATTCTACCACACCTGGTGAAATCATTGGTTTTAAATGGCAGCGAGGAATGAAGTTAGAAAGTCCTACAAGTAGATGAAAATTTGTTAGATCCCAGAATTCTGCATTAAGAACAACTTCAGCATGCTATGTCCAGCCGCTCTGCCAGGACACCATCTTTACAGATATTCTTTAAGTTTTAGAGAGCAGCAGAGATCCCTCTTCCTCAACTGCATTTGAAACCGAGGGTGAAGTAGAAAGCTGTAAAATGCTCAGACCCTGTTGAGAGGAAATGATTGTTTTAGGACCAGTGATCAAGACGGGACTTGATTCTTCTGTTCACAAGTCAGAAGTGTCAGCCTTCAGTCACTGCACAGGTGAATACGTGTCGACCCCCCCCCCCCCCGGGACAGACCAGACACATCCGTCCTGCGTTTGTTTCGGAGCAGCAGGGGGCAGGACCTGAGCTGGTGTCCCGGTTCTTTTCCCCAGACCTTCTATTCAGTAATGCTCCTTGTTGGGAGGAGTTAGGGGTAGAGAGAGAGAGATGCACAGCGTGACCGAACTGTTTGCAGATGGAGAAAGGAGGCCAGGGTATAAAATGTCTCCATTAAAAGCGATGTTTATGCAGCTCTGGTCTGTGGACTGAAAGACATTCTGTTCCATTTTGGGGAGGGCTAGATCATTAGGAAGTTGCCCTTGTATCAAACAAGTGCAGTGGGCTTCCTTTGATCTGTTCTCTGCGTGCTCCAGGGTCACAGAGGCAACCCTTGGTGCCTGCTATAATGATTTCTTTCCTGTCCCCACCCTCACTCTGACTGTTGGGCTTTAAGACAGAGCTTTAATTGCTTTGAGTGAATAATGGTTACATGTTCAGTGCCCATTCATTCATTCATTCATTCATTCATTCATGTTTATGCCCTTTTCTTGAAATGTTCTTTTTCTTCAATCCTTTCTGCCACATTCTAGGAAATTAAATTCTTAAAATTCCGAATGCTAGTGGAGTTAGAAATCAGTATCATTGTTACTGGTATTGAAAAAGCCTCAGTGTTGCTACTATGACTTACTGAGAGTATAGAGAAAAAGGCCACGGTCAACATCTGGGGACATAGGTAGGCAGCTCAAGTGAGGTGTGGTTGGGAGCAAGAAGCAAAACATCATGAATATAGATATCCAATTTCTAGAGAACAGAACTAGAGATTATCATGGCAGAAAGTCTCTGTGACTCTGGAGCATGCAGAGAACAGATCAAAGGAAGCCCACTGGAAGAAATCAAATCCAAGCTGAGACTGAGGAGGACAACACTTGGCAGGGACAAAGCAGAGGAGTCCTACACAGAGAAGTTATGGGGAGCAAAGCCAGAGATTATGTTTTGTGCTTAGATTGCAGAGTAACACAGCAACAAGACTAGAGCCAGGAGGTGTGTGGAGATCAGAGGGCAAGTCAAAGAAGTCAGTTCTCTCCTTCCATGTGGGCCCTCTGAGATCTAACTCAGGTAGTGAGGCTGGGAGGCAAGTGCCTCTATTCACTAAGCCATCTTGCTGGCCCTAGAAGACACCAGGAATGACAGGAAGACATATGGCATTTGAAGAACTCTGGTGGGCAAGTGAAAAATGGTAGATGTTGAGAGACCAGTTAAGGAGCCTCAATAACACCAGTGAGTAAGAGAGAAATGAAGAGAAAAAGAGAACGTGAGATTACCAGCCTGAAAAAGAAAATGCCGTGAGGAACAAAGATCATTTCCAAATACTTGGCTGAAGTGACTGAGTAAATGATGGTGCCCCTCACTACCAGCTGGATACACCAGGAAGAGAGCGCTGGACAGGATACGGAAGAAAAGAACTGATGCATTCTGTTTCGGGACTCGTGAGTTGCCTTGTGCCATCGGAACATCTCAGCAGAGGCTGCTCAGAGCACCCTTTGAGTGTGTCTGAGGGCAGGTGTGAGAGGGTGTCAAGAAGGCTGACAGCACATACAAGCCTGAGAATATTTTTTTTTTTTTTTTTTTTTTTTTTTTTTTTTTTTTTTTAGGAAAGGAGTCAATTGAACACATTTATAGATCTGAAGGAATAAATTCATAGGAAGAAATACAAACTCATGGGTCGGGGAAGGCATGGAAAGTAGTGATGGCAATTCTCTTGAGTTCAACTGCAGTGCAATCAAAGGATTATCTTCTGAGCGCAAAGCATGGACTTGAGAGTTAATTGGTAAATTGCTTCAGTGCAGGTCCCAAGGCCACTAAAACAGACGGTAAACAACTGCTAAAGCATGCTAGTCTGCATCAGCCATGTAAACGTAACACTGTATGGTTTTGTCTTAGTTAGGGTTTCTGTTGCTGCTGTGGTGAAAACACCATGACCGAAAAGCAAGCTGGGGTGGAAAGGGTTTATTTGGCCTACACTCATCGGAGGAAGTCAGGACAGGCGCTCAAACAGAGCAGGAACCTGGAAGCAGGAGCTGATGCGGAGGCCATAGAGGGAAGCTTTCCTTGGCTTCCTCAACCTGCTTTCTTATAGAACCCAGGACCACCAGCCCAGGGATAGCACCACCCTCCATGGGCTGGGCCCTCCCTCACTGATCACTAATTGAGAAAAATAATGCCTTACGGCTGAATTTCATGGAGACATTTTCTCAACCGAGGCTCCTTTCTCTCTAATGACTCTAGCTTATGTCAAGTTGACATATAAAACCAGCCAGTACAGGTATGGAAAGAAAATCATTAGGAAGGCTTCGGGAAGTGAGTCAGGAACTGGGGGCGAGTCATGCCTGGAAGAGCAATAGAGAAGCTGGTTCTGTTCCTGCCGCCTTTCTTCCTGGGCCGGCCATGCCTCCATTTGCTCCAGAGCTGCCCTCACTCAACCTTCCATTCCATCTGGTCTGGGATTCTCTCTACATTTTGTTTCCTACCCAGATCCTTTCCTTTTCATTCCCACTGCCACTGCCCTCACAGTGGTTCTTACAGAAATATCCTGCTTCAAGACTTTGCTTTTCCCTCTACAGAGCAGGTGAAACTGTCTAGGTACACTAGCCAAAATCTGTGAGTTCCAGGTTTAGCAAGAGACCCTGCCTCAATAAATAGTGATCCAAGGACATTGACCTAATGTCAACTTCAGGCCTACACACATTGGCACACATACAAATGCATACACAAAACAACACATATGGGCGTGTGAACAAGCACACACACATGCATACTCAACATACATACATACAAAAAATTAATTCACCATGTCATGCTTTCATGTGCTTGTTGATTTATTTGCATCTGATTCATCTCAAAATATAAGTGCATAAGAATGAAACTGTTATCTAACCTGCTTTTTTTTTTCTCAGCATCCAAAAAAGATCCCTGTGTACTGTGTGCATCCTTAACTACTGAGTAAATGATCAAATCTGCACTGATTATGACACAGTCTCTTGGGTACTAGTAGGAAAGAAGCAATAAATCATTAAAAAAATAATGCCAGAATTCAAAGAGTGTATGCTCTGTACCCCATTTTTAGATTGGATTACTTGATCTGTTGCAGTTTAACTTCTTGAGTTCTTTATATATTCTGGATATTAGCCCTCTGTGAAGATCCTTTCCCAGTCTGTAGGTAGTGTCCTTTGCTTTACAGAAGCTTCCAATTTCATGAGGTCCCATTTATTGATTGTTGATCTTAGAGCCTGTGCTGTTGATGTTCTATTCAGGAAGTTGTCTCCTGTGCCAATGAGTTCAAGGCTCTTCCCCACTTTTTCTTCTAATAGATTTAGTGTGTCTGGTTTTATATTGAGGTATTTGATCCACTTGGACTTTAGTTTTGCGCAGGGTGATAAGTATGGATCTATTTGCATTTTTCAACATCCAGTTAGACATCCAGTTAGACCAGCACCATTTGTTGAAGATGCTATCTTTTTTCCATTGTATGGCTTTGGCATCTTTGTCAAAGATCAGGTGTCCATAAATGTGTAGGTTTATTTCTGGGTCTTCTATTCTATTCCATTGATCCACCATTCTGTTTCTATGCTAGTACCATGCAGTTTTTATTGCTGTTTCTCCATAGTACAGCTTGAGATCAGGGATGGAGATACCTCCAGAAGATCTTTTATTGTAGAGGAGTGTTTTAGTGATTCTGGGTTTCTTGTTATTCCATATGAAGTTAAGCATTTTTCATTCAAGGTTTGTAAAGAATTGTGTTGGTAATTTGATGGGAATTGCATTGAACCTATAGATTGATTTTGGTAAGATGGCCATTTTACTATGTTAATCCTGCCAAGCCATGGGCATGGGAGATCTTTCCATCTTCTGATATCTTCTATTTCTTTCTTAAGAGACTGGAAGTTTTTTTCATACAAGTCTTTGACTTGCTTGGTTAGAGTCATACCAAGGTACTTTATGCCCTTTGTGGCTATTGTGAAGGGTGTTGTTTCTCTAATTTCTTTCTCAGCCCCTTTGTCTTTTGTATACAGGAGAGCTACTGATTTTTTTTTTTTTTTTAGTTAATTTTGTATCAAGCCACTTTGCTGAAGGTATTTATCAGCTGTAGGTGTTCCATGGTAGAATTTTTGGGGTCACTCATGTATATGCTTTGGTGGGAGGAACAGACAAGAATCAAGAATATTTAGAAGAATTGTTCATAAGTGAAAGGTCTCAAGCCTGGAACAAACAGCTAACGAAACTGCTTATTAACATATCAGAGCAGATGCTGGCTACCAGGTTCTCTCAGCATGCCTCTGTCCCTACCTGGCATGCCCCTCCCTTTACCCTAAACCTCTCCAGCCCAGAGACTGGGCTGCCCTTTCTTCAGCTGCTTTTCCCTATCTAATCCAGGCATTTTGGTGACAGGAGTCCTTTTGGCCCTTTTGCCTCTAGCCCTCTTAGCCAATCTCTTCGCCCAGGCTGCCTGTCTGGGTCAGTGGCTCGTCTCTTGCTTTCCCCACCGTCCACTGCTCTCCTCACATGCCCTGGCTTACTCAGTCTGGCCATGTTTACTCTGGATTCTTCCAGAAGTCTCTGCCTATGACTGTGCTCTCCCTCGCATGAACAATAAACCTTCTCCTCAGCCCCTAGGAGCAGTCATGTCCTCCTTTTCTTTCCTTGTGTGTGTGTGTGTGTTTTTTTTCCACACAGTAACTATTTCCATTCATGCCTCCATAGTATGAACGATTTCGGTGATCATGGTCAGGAGAAGCTTCTCTGATGGGATCACATAAGCTGACCCATGGGGAGGGCCCCAGCTAAGCAATGGGTGTGGTGGAAGAGCACCCAGGGATGGGCACACACATGAAGCCTCTTCTCTGTCTTTCTTCTGATTTTCCTCCCACCATTTCCTCCCACCATTCCTCCCTCTCATGCGTTTCACGTTTCCATCTCAGACTTGTTGACACATTCTGCTAGATGTGATCCCTGATACCATCCAGCCCGCACTCATTTTAAGGAGGGAACTACAAGCGTATACTCTTCGCTGGGAATTTTCACTCTTCAGACTGAGAAGTCAGTGAGCTGGGAGAAGCAGCCGTCTTTGCAATCCAGTCTTTCTGACTTCCCATCTAACTTCAGATCAGCGGTTAGTTCAACATGTTAGTAACAGCGAGTGACAACATTTACTGTATGTCAGGCATTGCTCCAACACTTCCTAAACACTAACTGCTCTTTACAAGAGTAAATGCATGAGAGTAATCAGCCTGCTCCTCACCCAACACCATCTTCATTTCACCCTCCTTTTTCCAAATGAAACAACCTACAAATAAAAAGAAAAGCAGCCTCGGGTCACACGGCCAGCGATACAGCCACCCAACTGCAGAACACAGCCTTCCAACTTCCACCCGGCCGCCTCCCTCTGTGCTGTACTTTGGCATCTCTCGAGTGATGCATCACTTTCCGCAAGCATGGTTCCTGATGAAATTAAAGGAGCCATGAAACTCACGAGAACCTTAGATTAAAATCAGGCGCAAACTCTCAACTTGGCTGGCATCACTGATTGAGGCTGAAGCAATGAAAGTGAGGTATGGGGTAAGGCAAGGCCTACCAAAATGAACTGTCCCTTAAAGCAACTCTGAAATGTTCTGTGTTGATGGCTTTTTCCTCCACTCCACAAATCAAGCCAGCTAACACAAAGTTCCTTCACAGAGCAACGTGGGTTGGCAACTAATCTGTTCATTCAGCACAGAGCCACAGGACTTGCCACCACCAACTTCTGCTTGGTTGGTTAAGGTCAGACTGACCCACGGGTTATCGAAACATAGATTTTTGAGAAATCCTTGAACATACTCTTTGATTTTACAGTTCCAAGTAATTTAACCCAGGAAGCCTGAACCATCTGGTTCTTCCACAGTCTGGCAAGGCTTTCATAGCTGTCCAGGTTTGAGGGGATTTCTTTCTTCCCAAGTGAGAAGATGAGTCAGCAGTGCTGTAAAATCTGAAGGCGACTTTATAACTGTTTTTGCACACAAAAGGTCACAGCTAAAGGGAAGGGTAGCCACAGGGCAAGGGTTACACTGTTAGCTAATCAGACAACTGCATTACTTAGCTATGTTATTCCAAGACTAAATTCACCAACACAGGGCTTTTCTCTGCTGTGTCCCAAACGCTTGCATTTTCATGGAAAGTGGGTGTAATGGTATATAAATGACAGTGATCCTAGCCAAACCCCACTCCCCAGCTTTGAGTTGTGCCAACAGTTTGATTGATAGGATATGAGTCCTACCATCTGTTAAGGAAGCAGCATTCCTTAATGAGAAAAAAAAAAAATTCTACTGTGAAGAAATGATTGAAGAACGAACCCCCCTGACTTGTTCTACCGGTTGATAGAACCAGACCTAAAAACTGCATATTTTCCAGATAAGTTCAAATTTTATTTTTCAAATCACTATTCTCAATTCTTTCTCCAAAATTTTAGGCAGTCTCTGTGCATAAGTCTGAATTCATTTTAAAACTAACACATTTCCCAAATCAAGCCTCAACTCAAATTATATTGTTATGTTCAAGTTCCCACAAACTAGTTAGCCAGAGATGTCATCGAGTTAAATTGTATTTTTTAACACTTTTTTTTATTATTAATTACACTTTATTCATTTTGTATCCCCCCATAAGCCCCTCCCTCCTCCCCTCCCGACCCCACCCTTCCTCCCCTTTCTGCATGCATGCCCCTCCCCAAGTCCACTGATAGGGGAGGTCCTCCTCTCCTTCTTTCTGATCTTAGACCATCAGTTCTCATCAAAAGTGGCTACATTGTCATCTTCTGTGGCCTGGTAAGGCTGCTCCCCCCTGGGGGGGGGGTAAATTCTATTTTTAACACATGACTTTAGTGGGTTTTTTTTTTGTTGTTGTTGTTGTTGTTGTTTAATTTTTGTTTTTGAGACAGAGTATTATGATGTAGCCCTGGCTGACGTGAAAATTCACTATGTAGAGTAGGCTGGCTTCAAACTCAGAGACATCTGCCTGCCTACAACTCCTGGGATCTAAAGTAGGTGGTACAGTGCCCAGCTAATAAATGCTCTAAAAAATAACTCTCCAATTGTAACTGAGGGCTTCCATTATAACATTCTCATACATATGTACCATTATACTTTTTTCTTTCTTAGTATTTTTTTCTTAACACTTTCACTTTTATTTTTATGCATGTGTGATGGGTTTGAATAGGAATGGCCACCATTGGCTCAATGTTTGAATGTTTGGTCATTAGGAAATGACATGACTAGGGAGAGTATCTTTGTTGCAGTAGGTGTGGCCTTGTTGGAGGAGGTGTGACCTTGTTGGAGGAGGTGTGGCCTTGTTGGAGGAGGTGTGGTCTTGTTGGAGGAGCATAGATTGACATGGGCTTTGGGGTTTCAAATGTTCAAGCCAGGCCCAGCGTCTCTCTCTCTCTCTTCCTGCTGCCTGACAATCTGGATGTAGAACTCTCAGCTACCTCTCTAGTACCATGTCTGCCTGTAAGCTGACAGGCTCCCTGCCATGCTGATAATGGAGTAAGCCTGTAAGCCAGCACCACTTAGGAGTTGCCGTGGTCACGGTGCCTCTTCACAGCAACAGAACACTGACTAAGACAGTATGTGCATGTGTGTATGTTTATGTATGCATGAGCATATTCAGGTGCTCAAGGACGACTATAACTCCACCTGGGGAAAGAGGAGGCATTGACATTGACACACACACACACACACACACACACACACACACCTGATGCCCTCTTCTGGCCTTCATGTGTACCTGCATACACATGGAATACACTCACGGGGAAATATATACACATATACAACAATTCTGAAAAGAGGAACAATGCATTGCAAAGAAAACAATTAACAGTAAAGCATTAATCTAAAGAATGAGAAAAATATTTGGCAAATACGCACCTGATGGAAGGTTAGCATGTGAACTATAAAAGGACACCCCAACAAAATTAACAAAATACAAGTAATCTAATTTTAAATGGGAAAATGATCTGAATAAGTACATCTCAAGAGAAGAAATACTAACAGATACAACCATATGAAAAGTGTTCAGTTACCGTCAGTCATCAGAAAAGTACAAGTAAGAACTACGGTGAGACGGTGCCGTTCCAGCCTACGGTCGGCAGGCATATATTCACAATCCTTTGGTGAGGATGTAGAGAAAAGGATCTCTTAAACACTGCTGGAAGGTACGTGGGTCAGGACAGTCCCAGTGAGGACAGTACGGCAGTTACCCATGCAAACAGAGCTACCAGACCTGGAGAGATTGCTCAGTGGTTAGGAGCACCTACTGCTCTTACAGAGACTTGAGGTTCGATTCCTACGACCAACATGGTGACTCACATCCATCTGTAACTCCAGCTTCAGGGGATTCAATGCCCTCTTCCGAACTCCGCGGGCACCAGGCACGTACATTGCATACACACATATATGCAGGCTAACCATTAATACTCATAGCATTTAATTAAATAAATAAATCTTAAAATTTTAAAAAAAATGTTTTAAATAGAGCTACCAGGTGGCCCCACTATTCCACTTCTGAGTAGACACCCAAAGGAAACAAAACAGCAGAAGAGATACTTGTATTCCTATGCTTATTGTGGTGCTAATCACATTAGTTAAGATATAGCGGTCAGCCTAGGTGACCATCTATATAAAATGTGGAAGTGGTATTGCTAAAATGAACCATGTGAACACAGTCTTTGTAACAAAAAATTTACCATTGACCTCAACATCAGACTAGATAATTCATAAAAATTACTGAACTTGAAAAAACAATAATAACGAACACCACTCAAAATGAAGAAGAAAAAGGAAAAGGCTAATAAGGGATGAAGAAAAACTCAAAAAACTTTAGGAATAAATATCAAGTTATCTAACATATACATAGTTGGAAGTTCCACAAAAGGAAGAGAAAAAAAAAAGCTTGAAGAAATAGTAAAAGAAAACTTCAGCTACTAACTTACTTCAAAGGATGTAAAGCAGAAGACACAGCAGCAAAAACTTATGCCCAGCACTAGGGAGGTTGAGGCAGGAGGAGTGTCAGTTGGAGGCCAACCTGGGCTACATAATAAGACCCTGCCTCATCAAACCAAAAGTAACAAACATTCAAACAATAAATAAAGCAATAGAAAGGAGCCAGCCCACAATTCTCTATTTAATGAAAATGTTTTTAAAATGAAAGCAAAATGGGCTTTTTATTTTAAGCTTAGAAATGAAAGCTTAGAACAGTCACCACCGGTAGACTTTAAGAAATGTTAGGAGTTTTTCCTGCTGAGGGAAAATAGTTAGATTAAAAGCTCAGACCTAAGCCAGAAAGCCCAAGGCTGTGATAGCTGACCTGCTATGGCTTTGGACTTGAAATCCAGTGGGAACTCCCATGAAGGTAAACACAAAGAGAGTGTATCAAAATGGCTCACCTTGTGGGAAAATACAGAGTACTTGTTCTGTTTTGTTTGAGAGAGAGTTTTGTGTACCTTGGACTGGGCTCAAACTTGCCATAATGTTAAACTTTAAACTTCAGACCTACCTGCCTTCTGAATGCTGAAGTTACAGGCATAAGCCACCCACCATGACATACAGGGTGCTGGAGATGGAACCCAGGGCTTTCTTTAGGATACCAGATGAGATACATCCCTCACCAGAAAATATCAAATATTTTTTCTGGAGTTTTAATTTCTTTAAAAAGCAACTGAATCCCTTCCCCTTAGCTTTTTTTTTTTTTTCCCCTCTCCATGCAGTTCAATTAAAAAACTATTAGGTCAGCTGAAGCAGACTGACGGATATCCAGAAGGAGGCACAGTGAGGACCCAATTGTTGATGGTGTCACAGAAGCCAGAGATCTTGAACCAGATCAATAAGCCATTGCAATGACTCATTGCAAGTAAAGATGTGTGGACAGAGAGATATACTGTGAAATTCTACAGCTTCCATCATGAGATGTTTTCTGTGCTGTTTTTTTGGTTGTTCGTTTGTTTGTGTGTGTGTGTGTGTGTGTGTGTGTGTGTGTGTGTGTGTCTGGGGGAGGGGTTACTTTGAAGGCATAGGTTGCAAGGGTGAAGAGTGGATATGTGGGGATGGGGAGACAAGCAGGACCGGGATGCATGCCTGATGTGAAATTCACAAAGAATCAATAAGAAGTTAAATCAATGAAAAAAGAGCCAGAAGCCAGGTTTAGGTATACATTCAAGTGTGGAAAGAGCAGGTATCTGCTCAGGCTAGCGGCCTACCACAAAGTTTTTGAGCCAGAGAATGGTAGGGAGGTGGTCCCCAAGAAGCACCCATGGTGGATCCGAGTAAGAAAAGAAAGGAGAACTGAGAAAGAGGGGTCTATTGTGGAGCCCAAGGCAGTTGGAGGCCAAGGAGAGCAGAGCTGCCGAAACCAAACCTTGCGCTGCGCAGAGGATGGAAAGGAAGCAACACAATATCACCACGTCTGTGTGTGCTAGTGCAGAAACAGAGCATGTGTTAACACGTGAGGACACATAAAACAAGCCAGGTTGAAGAGATGCTCTATAGTAAAACTTGTCTAATTTTCATTTCAAGGGCCCCAGAATTAAAGACCGTGGAATTGTTCTGGCCTGAAGGAGATCAAGGAGACATAGCAACACGCTTGCTAGAGCGTAACTGGGGCAACCAAGAAAGCAGAGCTAAGTCTGAGGACCTTGGCGGCTGACTGTAAGAGAATGTCCTAGCAACAACTCTTCAGGGAAAAACAATTCTTTTTTGTTGCTGCTGCTGTTGTTGTTGTTGCTGCTGTTGTTGTTATTGTTGTTGCTCACCACCTCATTTTTTATTTTTTTAACATTTTTTTTCTTTTTTTAATTCTTTATTAATTGCACTTTATTCACTTTGTATCCCCCCGTGGTTCCCTCCCTCCTCCCATCCCAGTCCCTCCCTTCCTCCACCCTCTGCATGCATGCCCCTCCCCAAGTCCACTGATAGGGGAGGTCTTCTTTTCCTTCCTTCTGATCCTAGTCTATCAGGTCTCATCAGGAGTGGCTGCATTGTCTTCTTATGTGGCCTGGTAATGCTGCTTCCCCCTCAGGGGGAGGTGATTAAAGAGCAGGCCAATCAGTTCACGTCAGAGACAGTCCCTGTTCCTATTACAATGGAATCCACTTGGATACTGAACTGCCATGGGCTACATCTGTGCAGGGGTTCTAGGTTATCTCCATGCATAGTCCTTGGTTGGAGTATCAGTCTCAGGAAAGACCCCTGTGCTCAGATTTTTTGGTTCTGTTGCTCTCCTTGTGGAGTTCCTGTCCTCTAATATAGAATAAACCTACTAAAATCTGTACATCTAAAGAAACTAATCAAGAGGGAGGACTCTTGCTAAAATGTTCAATCCCTATCCAGAAGGGCAAAGAGGATGGATATCAGAAGAAGGCAAAAAGAAGGAATAAGTCAGGAGCCTGATACAGAAGTCCTCTGAAAGGCTCTGCCCTGCAGACTATCAATGCAGATTCTGAGACTTATGGGCAACCTTTGGGCAGAGTGCAGGGAATCTTAGGAAAGAAGTGGGAAACAGTAAGAAACACAATTCTTTGTCTGTACCTGAAACTTTTCTATAAGACTTAGATTATCATAAACAAAAATGTTTTATAAGGTCACGACGTCTAAAGCAAACATGATTTTAAAATTGACTTCATAGAAACAGACCTATTTCAACAGTAACTAAAACCATAAAAGGGAGAACAAAAGCGTGCTGCCATAGGTTCTTACTGCATAGGCAAAGAGGCATGAAAGTATTTAAAGGTCATCTGTGGTATCTTAGAATGCATAACAGAAACTGTGAAGCAATCCCTGATAAACAAGGAAATATTAGCAAAGACCAAAATGTCACAGAAAAAAAAATTAGCTATATGTGTGTCAACGCTATATCACTCAGGAAAACCACTGAGGAGGATGATACTAATGTAGCATAAAGAGAAATTATTAGGGCAGAAGTGATAGGCTTCATTTAAATTTCCTGACATCAAAATACTCAAGAGGCAAAAGAAATCATGATAAGTATGAGGGAGGAAATACTCAGATATATTCTAGTGATGGTATAATGCTCTTGTGGAATGTCCACAATTTACCCTTGTTCATTCAAATGCTGGTTTCTCTACCTCACTATCTGGTTTCAATCTGAACATTGCATTGTGATGCTTATTCTGAGCATCACCTGTCTCAAGTTTGTGTAAACATGACACCATTTGTTCTCTGTATTGTCAAGAAAACAACCAGCCACAATGCTGGTCCGGAGGGGAGAAGAAAGTGAGTGGGGGGAGTCAGAGAGCAGAGATCAGCAAGAGAGGACTTGGAACCAGGAGGAGAGATGAACAGGACCTAAGAGATGACTAAAAACAAGTATAATGGTAAAATCTGAATGGTAGGAAACTATGCAGGCTTGGAGGTTTAGGATGAAGTAATCATTGCCCAATGTTGTGCTGTAGGTTAACTAAATACATCCTAGTCTCTGTTTGGTGATTTGGTTTAGGAATACATCTGGTTTAGGAATAACCGCTGTTTAACTAAAACATAAATCAATAATAAATATTAATAATCAACAACACTCTAGATAGAGGGTCAATGTTGCCAAAACATATAAAGAGCTATAACAAGCAAGTATGAATTACAATAAAAAGACAGGATATTGCAGGAAATTTATAAAGGAAGAAATTATAAGCAAACATTCTTACCCTAATTCCAAGCTACACATAAAATGCAAGATCTTACAGTATTCAACAAACCTGCAATATTGCTCGTTCGGGTAGTTGTGCAATGTCAAATTCCATAGTCAAAATGGCACTGTCAGATAAACTTCGTTCAGGGGTAACGGGTTTTTCCTCAGTTGATTTACCTCTTAACCTGAACCTCCATTTTCTCAACTGAATTTCATGTTTTGAAATCTGCAATGAAAATGATTTGTAAATTCCAAGAAATTGTCCAAAGGGTCAAATGCAGTGATCCTTAGAAGGTACAGTGTTTGACACATTGTTTATTGCCGTTATTCCCTAAATGATAATTTTAATACAAACACATAACAATCTCTGGGCCATCTCAGCTTTTATAGACTACTACCATTAGCTGTCATAAATATTGGCCCAGGCTGCCCCTGAGAGACCTGGCATTGTCCCCTCTCTTAGAGATAAGAGAACTATGGACCACAAAATGGAGGTTCCCACAGTGGAACCGCTAGTATTTAGGGACACGAAAGGAAAGTATTAGCAGGGAAATAACCAAATGGGAGAAGTTAAGGAAAAAAAAAATATTACAATTTGTTCATTTTGTATCTTAGCTCTAGCTCCCTCCCTTGTCTCCTTCCAATTCCACCCTCCCTCCCTCTTCTCCTCTCATGCCCCTTCCCCAGTCCACTGATAGGGGACTGATAGGGGAGGTCCTCCTCCCCTTCTATCTGACCCTAGTCTATCAGGTCTCATCAGGACTGGCTACAATGTCCTCTTCTGTGGCCTGGTAAGGCTGCTCCCCCCTTTGGGAGGGATGGTCAGCCAGCCACTGAGTTCATGTCAGAGAGTGCCCCTGCTCCTCTTACCAGAGAACCCACACGGACACTTAGCTGCCATGGGCTACAACTGCGCATGGGTTCTAGATTATCTCCATGGATGGTCCTTGGTTGGAGTACCAGTCTCAGAAAAGACCCCTGGACCCATATTTTTTTTATTCTGTTGGTCTCCTTGTGGAACTCCTGTCCCCTCTAGGTCTATCTCCCTCTTCTTTCATAAGATTCCCTGCACTCTGCCCAAAGTTTGGCTGGAAACTTTTTTAGAAACCTATTTGACTTACCATTATAGCAAGTCTCATTTTAGCATAATACATTTCCTGAAAATGATCTAACAGGAAAGCATTTCTGTTGATGAGTTGATGAATATTGATGGTTGATGAGTATTTTGCACACAGCTCCCCCAAACCCACATATGCAACAATTTTGGTATAAGGTATTTACAGCAGAATCTAAGGAAGGGCACATATTGGAAAGCCAGCACACACAGGTCTCACTTGCTTCTGAACCCAGCACACTACCTGTTCTCCCTCACTGACCACAGAGTGACTATTTGCCAACAAAGTGTACAGCTGGGTGGGGAGGGGAAATGAATTCCTAAACACTCAGTTTGCTACAATATAGAAAGGGTAGTAATATATTGATAATACACACACTATATATCAACCACAGCTTGCCAAACATCAGGCTTAAGAGAACCTCAATTTTTCTCAGGGACAATCAACATAAGTAAAAGAAGAATGGTGGGTGTGTGCAGTTGACTAGTTCACTGTAAGACCATCAATCATCTGGCAAAGGGCAGTGATTGATAGCAGCTTAGTACACAAAGTAGTTGCAAGCATGGCATGAGCAGATGCGCAGTGGTTACCCAAAGCAGAGATTTCCGACTGGCAGGGTTGAAATGATTGTCTACAATAGGAAAAGGATAGAGAATGCCTAACCTTTTCCTATTTGCACTCCTCATCACTCCCACGTCTCTCTCTTCAGTATCACAGACTATTTAACTCCTCAGGGTCATGCTGTAGAAAACACTGGGTCCTCCAGATTGTAATAATGCTCAGAGCACTGCCACCCAGCCCTTACGTCTGAACATTCACTACGCCTCGATCTTCTGTGTCTGCCTACCCACTAGGTGGGACTTGTGCCCTGGTGGGGTTTTTTGGTTTGTTTTGATGTTGTTTTCCAAAATTAAGAGTGGTAACTGGTGAAGAACCCCAGTCAATCCCCCTCACAGGGTTTACAGAGGCACAGCATGACAAACAAGCAGTTGAGATCCTACCCTTACTTCCAGGCCTAGGTCTAATTGTTGGCATGACCACTGGAGTGGCAGGGCTGACGGCTTCCCTAACTATTTACTATCAGTTTTCATCTAAGTTCAGCCAGGATCTCCAGTGGGGGACTCTGACCATTCTCACACTCCAGGGACAAATAGACTCACTTGCCACTGTATTGCTACAAAATCAGTAAGTATTAGATTTACAAACAGCAGAGGGAGGTGGTCTTTGTCTCTTTCTCAAGGAGGAATGTGGCTTCTATGTCAACCAGTCAGGTATATTAAAAGACGACAAAGCTCCAACAACTCCAGTCAGAACTTCAAAAACGCAAGAAACTGCTCTGTTCTTCTGGCCAGTGGGATATGCAATTGGATACTACCCTTCTTAATCCTCCTTTTCCCCCTTTTCTTAATTCTACTGGTCACACCCTGCCTTAAAAACTTCTGGTCAGGATTTCTTTAACAGATTCCTGACCAGACTTTTAATCAGTTGCTTTTACAGGCTTACTAGCCCCTAGCTATGGAGCCAGAGGTGATCAACTCCCAATTATACTCTGCCAGTGAAAGTCAGGTTTTCCCAAAGGACTTCAATGCCCCTATTCATCAGGAAGTAGTATAATCATAACATTGCCCTAAAGGGTGTGCCCAGGTCCTATCCTACTGAGTAAGAAGCCCAAAATCTGGACTTGAACTCTCACCAATCCCCACCCTGGAAATCTTCATTGCCACCCCTCACCAAGAAAGCCTGCATCCTCCACAGTTCTCTCAGTTGCTTCTTGACCAAGCAAAGCCAGCCACCCTCCTGGGGTTTTCCCTCCCAAGAAATCTCTTGTGTGAGGTTTGCAGTACAGTGAGACTTCATGGTATTCCTTGGCTTCCAAACGCCAGAATACCTTTCCCCTCAGAGGTGTAACACTTACCGTGTCTTTATCAGTATCTTTAAACAAAATATTAAAATGAGTTTTCCTTATTTAAAACAAATGACATTTAATATCATACCAAGTCTTCTTCTCTCTGTTTATTCTTTTGTTTGGCTTTCTCCCTCCATTTTGCTATGATAATTTTTTGCCTATGGACATAAAACATCTGTCGCAACCGAAGCAGTGAATCTGTAGGAAACATACTAGGTCATCACATGGAGTTAAAGCTGTTTCCAAAGCCACTACAAACTAACAGAACTGACCATTCGCGCTTCATTTTAATCACACGAAAGTGAATTACTTTTGATAGTGTTAGACAGTGCTCTACAGAGTTTTTTAAACCTGTAAAGATCCCCTTTGCCCTTAGAATTTAGAATTCACAGAAATATCTACATGTATTATTTCTTTAAAAAAATAATCTTTTACAAAACTTGTAGTTTGTTTCTAAGCCTCTCGTAAGAAATACAATCTGGTAGCATTCAGATCCAATGCCTATGAATTATGCATTCTAGAGTTATACAGATACCTGATACGTGTTAATCAGAGGTCCAGAACTCAAACACAGGGGCCAGGAAAAGCTCACATGAAGCAGGCAAGCTCCTCACCTGCACTCGCTGCACTGGCTGCACTGGCTGCACTGGCTGCACTGGTTATACCTGGCTGCACTGGTTATACCTGGCTGCGCTGGCTGCACTGGCTGCGCTGGCTGCGCTGGCTGCACTGGCTGCCCTGGCTGCGCTGGCTGCCCTGGCTGCGCTGGCTGCGCTGGCTGCGCTGGCTGCCCTGGCTGCCCTGGCTGCGCTGGCTGCCCTGGCTGCGCTGGCTGCCCTGGCTGCGCTGGCTGCGCTGGCTGTGCTGGCTTCCCTGGCTGCCCTGGCTGCGCTGGCTGTGCTGGCTTCCCTGGCTGCGCTGGCTGCATGCTCCCCTGTTATCTTTCAGAAGCTGTTTTTCTCTTTATCTTTGTTTTGGCTTTGACTTTGGGTTTTTGTTTTACTTTGCTTCTCAACTGAAAATGGGTGTCTGAATTGCATGTGAATACTTCTGACAGTTAAACTTTGACAACCTTGTTTTTCACTTGAATGTTGTGCAAACAGACCAAAACATGGCTGCTATAAGTCTCAGCATCACAGGTGAAATTTTAAGGCCTTTAGGGTTTTTTTGTTTGTTTGTTTGTTTGTTTGTTTTTGGTTTTTGTTCTACTGATAGGCTGGCACCTCACTGACATCACAGCTCTGACCTGAAGTCTAAGCTCTTTGAGAAGCCAGAACTCAACTCGTTCAGGTAACGACCACTCTTGCCCGGAGACTGTTGTGACAGCTAAGAAGTAAAAGCACAGTCACGATGCTTCATCTGCTGTGCTCTCACCAGCTCCCCTCCCTCCTGGTTCTTCTTCCTCTTAAGTAAGTCATCTGGGTTATCAGCAGGGCTCAGTGCCAGGGCTGAGTCCAACTCTCAGAGCAGCAAACAAATCCAGGTCTGCCCACATAAGGATGTCTTTTGAAAGACAAATTATCTTACAAACTTCAACATTTCCAGATGGATACACAAGACAGGGACTTAAAAACTAATGATTTCTGTAAGACAGTAATTTCTTCTATTCATTTTCAGTTAAATGCTTTTTACTTGAGTTGTTATCTACCAAAATTATGCTTTTATACATGCAAATCCTAACATTGATTTCAGTTTGTATCACTTAAATTCTAACAAGTATGAAGTTAAAACATCCTAAGAAGAATTAGCATATTATTTTTTCAAAACCTCATTTTATATCACTTAATAGTACTAGATTATATTTCTTCTAAACCAGCTTAGAATATTTCTTTAGAATATTTGAGACATTCCATAATACAATTATATAATAAAATATTTAAATACTGGAAATCTATGCTACTATTTCTTTATTTTAATGGTACTACTTTGAGAATCATAGTTTAGGCTTACTATTGGGAAGTTTTGACAATAATCAATCAAAATTTTAAGTTTTCATCATTGAGAGTTATGTGGAACAAATGTTTCCTGACTTCAGGGTAAAGAAAAGGGAACAGTCCTCATGAAGTGTCACCGTATAAATGGAACTTGGGTCTTTTTAAGAGATTACATAACTTGGGGGCTTTTGTTTTTATATATTAAATGTATGGGTGTTTTGCCTGCATGTATGTCTAAGCACCATGTGTATGCCTGGTACCCAAGGAAGTCACAAGAGGGCATCAGATCCCCTGGTCCTGAAGTTACAGACAGTTATGGGCTGCCGTGTGAGTGCTGGGAATTGATCCCCGATCCTCTGGAAGAGCAGCCCCGAAAGATGATGTAACGTTGGAGTGGCTTGATTTAGGTTACAAACGAGAATATAGATCATGTCAGCACAAATATAACATATACTTTATAAATATGTGATTGGTTGTTGTGAGTTAGGGAGGCCTAAGATGACACAGGGCATATATAAGGAGACGTGCTAGAAGGATGTGAACCACAGAAAAGAAACAGGAAAAAGGATGCAGCCATGGGAGACAAAGGCAAGAGGAGCAGGGTGTCGTGTGATTTCACCTGAATGAGAATGAGAGCTGCAGGAGAGAAAGGCAAAGTAGAGAAGAGAACCAAATGGAAAAGAATGGAACCAAAGAGAAGGGACGAGCAGAAGTAGGGAAAGGTCTGGGAAAAGAAAACTGACAAGAACGGGAGAGAGGTGCAAAGAGACAAGAAGAACCTCGAAGGGCAGAGGAGACAAGAAATTGGTATAGGACATCCTCACTCTCTCAGGAGCTGGCAGTTCATTCAGGACCCTGAAGAGTGTCATTTCCTACTATGACAACCCTGAGACATGCTGGCTAGCTAATCTAACCCTTAATTATGTTTCTGTTTAAACCGTCAGAGATACTTTGAAGCAGGGACAGACAGCAACGCTCTAAAGGAAATGATTTCCAGCTGGGTGTGGTGACTCACACCTGTAATCTCAGAACACCAGGGCTGAAACAGGAGGACTGTTTTGAGTTCAAGGCCATCTTAGGCTATACAGTAAGACCATTTGACAAGAGCAAGAGTGAGATCAACTGATATTTCCGGTTTGCCACCAGCTTTTCTGGTATAAGCATCCAGAAAGGCTGGGGTCTCTCTGGCCCTCCTAAGATCACACATGTGTTCTCCATGCGTCACAGTCAAGAAAACTGTTTTTATTTATGCTCCTTCACACGGACACCTAAAGAAAATATGTATACTTAAAAACTAACGATTTCTGTAAGACAGTAATTTCTTCTATTCATTTTCAGTTAAATGCTTTTTACTTGAGTTGTTATCTACCAAAATTATGCTTTTATACATGCAAATCCTAACACTGATTTCAGTTTGTATCACTTAAATTCTAACAAGTATGAAGTACAGAATACAGACTCTCTGTGTCAATTTTGGTTTCTAACAAGAATATACTATTAGCTCTGTATAATGCATAAGAGCTCAAAGTGGCTGGTCATGGTGGTACAAGCTTGTGATCTCAGCTACTGCGGGACCAGGGGAGAATGCAGGTTCAAGGCCCACCTGGGCAACTTAGCAAGACTCTGTCCCGAGTTAAAAAGGGAAAATAAAGCTGTAGATGTAGCTCTGCAGAAGAGTGCTTGCTTAGTATGTACAGGGCATTAGGCTCAGTACCACACCAAAGAGCTAACAGTAGATTGTGTGTGTGTGTGTGTGTGTGTGTGTGTGTGTATATATATATATATATGTACATATATATGTGTGTGTGTGTATGTGTGTATAATTTGATTTTAGCTGTGAATACTTTCCACCGCAATTAAATATTTTAAAATAAATCTAACAAAATCATTAGGTTTTGCTATCGTGTTTTGCTCTGTTTTGTTTCGTTTGTCTTTTCTTGTTTTGTTATGACCAGGTCTCATGCTGTAGCCCAGGCTGGACTTGAATTCACTGCTTCTGTCACAGTACTCTGAGTAGCGTTAGGCATGTGCCACCATGTCAAGCCTTTCACTAAGTACTCTTAATTGGTTCATTTAAAAACAGCTCTCTAAACATGAAAGTAACTCTCTCAGTATATGTTTAACTATTAGCTTGTTGATTCACTGCATAACTGAATACCAAAACTAATTGCTATGTTATGGACATTTACTTAAAATCTTTTCTCTATTGTCTTCCACGTAAGATAACCAGATGTTGAAAAAGAATCTTTCACATTTCAACTTGTGATGTACTATTGCTCTGTTCATTTTTTCGGCCATGATAGCCTCTTGATTTGCACGAGGCATTGTGACCTCTTTCCAACAACTGCAGGCAAAAGATACAGAAAAACATTATTTTCAAAATATGACTTTGAAGCTAGGGTGATATAGTAGTAAATAAATTAGGAAAAACAGGAAGTGAGATTCCTTTTTGTTAGGTCCCTATCTGCTTCAGCCCATGGCTGGTGTACCCTGCCCTCCACCTAGGGGCAGGGCTTCCCCTCTCCCAGAGTCCCTTCACCATATAATCCAGACATTTTGAATCCTCCCACCCTTTTGTCCCCTTGCCTCTTCTTCCTTCCTTCCCTCTGCGCACACTTCTCCCCTCTTTCTCTCTCCCTGCTCCTCCCTCTCCCACACTAGTCCTAATAAACCTACATTTAGATAATATAGCTTAACTTCACCATTAGCTCATTCCATTTTAATCAATCACTTTTATCCCCTCAAAATCACAGTACAAAAAGAAAAAAAAAAAAAACAAACGCAAACTGGGTTTATGTCTTGAAGAATTCCTGGTAGTTCCGGGGTTGGAGTAAGATGATATATGGCAGTTATATTTCTTTTTTAATAAAATAAACACATAGCGGGATAACATCACTACCATAACTTCAATTTATGCAGAGAAACACCTTTAATGATGAATCTAAAAATTTTTCAAAGGCCAGGCAGTGGTACAGGTCTTTAACCTAGTACTCAGGAGGCAGAGGCAGTCAGATCTCTGGGAGTTTGAGTTCACCCTGGTCTACACAATGAGCTTTAGGACAGCCAGGACTACATAGTGAAATCCTGTCTTGAAAAAATATACATACATACATATATACATAAACAAATAAATAAATAAGGAATTTAAGTTCCCAAACATATCCAACATATCCAGGGTTTTAGACAAGTTATATTTCTAGAGAAGAGGTATTTTAACTAAATATAAGCTCATCAAATATAAAAGAAGACAATTTTGCAAAGCCCTGGAAGCACAGATGTCCAACAGTGGCCTTTCCTCTGCATGGGTAATAGCAAGAATAATATAACAAAGAAAAACAAGTAAGACGGAAGGACATATTCTTACCTAAAATGGTTCTTTACTAAATTCCCAGTGTAAAATGTACATGCTTTCATCATCAGCTCTGGAGTTACCTAAAATAAATAAGCAATTGAACTCCACATTAGAAATAACTAGGACAAAGCTGCAGTGCTGGTACATACCGTTAGTCCCAGCACTGGGGAAGTAGAGGCGAGTGGATCTCTGTGAGTCTGAGGGCAGCCTGGACTTTGTAGAGAGTTCCAAGCCAGCCAGGCTACACTGGGAGAGGAAAAGAACTAGAATAGAGGCTGTCTCTGTAAGACTGACAAGAAAATGGGACAACAGCTACCTCTGGGGAAAGAAGGAGAGGAATTAACACTGTTGAGACCTGCTTTAGCCTTTAACATAACTACAGCCATTTTGTCTTTAGTCTCCATCTTGATCATGAGGTAAAATTAAATTCAAATTCTCAGACTCTGTCCACCAAATGTTATAAATAATGGTGACAACAAATAACCCTCTTTTTTTTTTAATTTTATCTTATGTGCATTATTGTGAAGATGCCAGATCCCTTGCAACTGGGGTTACAGACAGTTGTGAGCTGCTATGTGGGTGCTGGGAATTGAACTTGGGTCCTTTGAAAGAGCAGACAGTGCTCCTAACCACTGAGCCATCTCTCCAGCCCCCCCCCCATAACCCTTCTTCTAAAAGGTCAAATTAAGCTTATATTTTACATGACTTAGTGGTTTCATTATTCATGCCCTGTTATCTTTACCCTCTGAAAGGCACCTCCCACATCTATTTTACTGCATTTGGGACCCATCAGCTTAAAAGTCAGCTAATAACATTTTGTCTACTTAGCCAAAATGAACTTAAAATGTAATATGCTCTCTCCTTGCCTTCTGCACCTGGTTTTCCTATAAAAGGCCTACTTTACGAACAGGTTGGAAGTAGGAGAAAACAAGAATTAGGACATGAGCCTGCCATAGAGGACCTCTGAAAGACTCTACCGCAGTGTATCAAAGCAGATGCTGAGACTCATAACCAAACCTTGGACAGAGTGCAGGGAATCATATGAAAGAAGAGGGAGTTAGCAGGACCTGGAGAGGACAGGAGTGCCACAAGGACCAAATATATCTGGGCACAGGGGTCTTTTCTGAGACTGGCTCTCCAACCATGGACCATACATGGATATAACCTAGATCCCCTGCTCAGAGTAGCCCATAGCAGCTCAGTATCCAAGTGCGTTCCCTAATAAAGGAAACAGGAACTGTCTCTAACATGAACTCAGTGACTGGCTCTTTGACCTCTTCCTCCACCCCCAAGGGAGGAGCAGCCTTGCTAGGCCACAGAGGAGGACATTGCAGCCAGTCCTGATGAGACCTGATATACTAGAGTCAGATGGAAGGGGAGGAGGGCCCTCCTATCAGTGGACTTAGAGAGGGGCAAGAAGGAGATAAGGGAGGGAGGGAGGGAGGGTAGGATTCGGAGGAAATGAGGGAGGGGGCTACAGCTGGGATACAAAGTAAATAAACTATAATTAATATAAAATTTTTTAATTAAAAAATAATAATGGAAAAAAAAGAGCAGCTTTGCATCACAGTTTGGCTCCTAAGTCCACTCTGTGTCCCTGATCATGATCAATCTTTGGGTGTGCATTCAATAAACCATCCATATCTGACTGAGACTGGAGTCTGAGCAGTTTGTGAGGCTGTTCTTGAACTCTAACACCACCACCTCTATATTTAGAAATTGAATTACATATGTCTATCACCTATTTATATTTAAATCATATCTTTTTCATATATTTTTATAAATTATTTGAAAATTCCATATATACAGAACAATGCATTTTGATCACACCCACCCTCTATACCTACTAATTTCTCCCAGAATCACCTCCATAACTCCCTCCCAACTTCATGTATACCCCCTTTTATATACCACTGAATCCAACTTTGTGCTGCTCATATATGCATGGATGTAGAGCCAGCCACTAGACCATAGCCATTCTACCGGGAACCATATTGCTAAAAAAAAAAAAAAAACTAACTCCACCTCAGTGATGTAAAGTTGACTGGCTTGACCTTGCTCAGGTCTGATAACGGCAACCACAGCTACTGTGAGTTCATGAGTAGAGAAGACCTGTCTTGTCCAGGACCTACTGCTTCACCCTGGTCTTTCTCCACCTCTGGCTCTTCCAATCACCAGCACTCCTGCTGCTTCTCTGCAGTGTTCCCGGAGTAGAGTCACATCTTTGAATGATCTCATTACCTCCCACTAAGTTTTAAACATTTCAAGCTGAACAAGGATGGTATTGCTATTATCAGTTATGTTTATTTAATCACAAAATTGAGGATATGGTTCAGTTGTTAAGACTGCTGGATCAGCATGCACAAAGTCCTGGATTTTAACCCCAGTGATACATGCCTCAAACCCCTGATTCCCCTGGAAGCACATGCCTGTAATCCCAGCACTCAGGAAGTGAAGACAGAAGGATCAGAAATTGAAGATCATTCGTAGCTACATAGCGGGTTTAAAGCCATCCTAAGCTACCTGATACTTTGGCTCAAAAAGAAAAAAAAAAAAAAAGGAATTATACAGTTTGTTGGTCACTATCAGAACTGATTTTTGCTTGTCAGTGCTGCAAAATGTTATTCTCTCTTTACAAGAATCCTTCACCAAGCAGAACTAAGAAACTCACAAAAAAATAGAAATATAAACTATAGAATCTACTTAAAGAGATACACACTTAGCTGAGCACAGTAGTGTATGCCTGTGATCCCAGCATTTGGGAAGCCAGAGGCAGGTGGATCTCTGTGAGTTTGAGGCCAGCCTGGTCTACAAAGCATTTCCAGGACAGCCAAGTTTACACAGAGAAATCCTTTCTCAAAAAGCAACAACAACAAAAAGAAAAAAGAAAAACTTATCCCATGCAACTATTCACAATAAATGTGGGGACAGCGAGAGACAGCTTAGGCTGACTGTGCCCTCTGTATGTTCTTTGAGGAGTAAACATGTTAGTAACACATTTATTCTGTGCACATGGCTACCATTAAGGACCAAGAATGCCCCTTCTCCCTTTAGGCATGTGTATTTGAGTGTGGGGTGTGTGCTCAGTACCAATACAACGACTTTGTGCCAAAAAGTTCATGTGCATGTGACTTTAAATTTTGTAAACTTTGAACGAATGTAATATTTTTAAAAATCACAAAGGTCTTACATAATGGCAAATTTTGAAATAATGCAATGTCCCAGTAAAAAATTGTATTGAACAGCTTTTCTTTTCAGAACTGGGGAAAATGAATTGAAAGGGTTAGTTGAGTCCTTGCTACACACTGTTTCTACATTTACAGGTAAAGAAATGCCTCAGCATTCAAAGCCCAAACTTGACTTGCTAGAGGCCCACACGAGTGCCTCTGGTGAAAACTGTAATCACCTAGGACACCTTCAGCAAGTCAAGGAGCCCAGAGGATAAAGAGTCACATCAGCATCTTAAGGATTTGCAGATGTAGACACATGAAGCACCACCCAGGCCAGGTATCAGGCTCTCAGAAAGAGAACTGGGCTAGGACTCTCCATCAGAGGGCCTCTCAGGCTCATGACACACAGAAACAACAGCAAGGTGCAGCCACATCTTTGAAACAGAACACAAAGCTGAAAATCTAACCCTTTAATGTCATGGCAGGATTTGAAGGGTTGGATTTTTTTTTATCATCAGTCATTCATCTTCTACAACTTGCTAAAAGGCCCCTTTGTTGGTACAATGTTCTTGTACAATGTATACAACTTATGCTTGTTCATTAAAATGCTGATTTATCTACCTCACTATCTGGTTTCAATCTGGACATTGCATTGTGATGCTTATTCTAAACATCACCTGTCTCGAGTTTGTGTAAACATGCCACCATTTGTTCTCTGTATTGTCAATAAACCATCCAGCCAATGCTGAGCAATGGAGAGAATAGGGTGGGACACCCTACTCTGGAGGGAGGAGAGAGAAGAGTGGGAGGAAACACCAGGAAGAGAGATCTGAGGGGAGAGGAGCTGGAAACACCAGGAGAGATGAACCGGACATAAAATATGACTAAAAAGCAAGTGTAATGTGGGAAATCTGAGTGGGAGAAAGCTATGCGGGTTTGGAGGTTTAGGGTGGAGTAATTATTGCCCAGAATTGTGCTCTATGTTAATGAAATAAATCCTAGTCTCTTTGTGGTGATTTGGTTATACAGTTGGTTTAGGAATAACCACTGTTTAACTAAAAGTTAAATCAATAATAAATATTAAAAATCAACAACAACCCTTGATAACTGAAGGGCTCTGTGCATGAAAAAATGCTTATTGTTACTTGTTTTTTTTTAATGTTCTTCTTAATAAACACATTTAAAGAAATACAACTACAGAAAAATTTTTATAAACATGTAGGTGTTTACTAGTAACTTTATTAAGCAATGCCACTGAAACAATTTAGACTAATTATAAATATTATTTTTGAGGAAGAGCCTTGCTATATAGATCAGGCTGATGTGGTAGTCTGCCTCCAACTCATAAGTGCTGGTAAAGGTATGCTTTACATTCAGATGCCATAAATAACAGGAAATAGCACTCACAAGTACCGCATGATTGCTAATATCCTTCTATGTTACATTTAAATTTACTGAAAATAGCATTAATCTAATTCAAATCATTATTTTCATGCTTTGTTTCAGATTATAGAAACATGGGGGAGTGGAGTGTGTGGCGGGGTGTGGTCAGAATCTGTCAAAGTAATTCCAAGTTACAGGTGGAAAGTGCAAACACACCATGTATCTGTAACCTGAAAGGCAGGGGTGTGGTGAAATAGGACAGCACAAAAATCAGAAAGCAGACAAAGACTGGGATGAGAGCTTCTTATCAGGTAAATTGCTTTTACGTTACATACAAATTTTATTAAATAAAGCATACAGGATGTGAGAGACAATAAAACAGACTTCTTGGCTGACACTCTCTTCTATGGTTTTAAGATAGAAATAAAGGAAAAAATAGAAATTATGACTATGGTTACATTCATAATCCTCATTTTAACTTTAATAACTGGATTGGCCTTTTCTGTCTTCTCAAAGACAAAGGCTTAGAAAAGATACTGGAACAACACAAAGAACAACTAGAACAACATAAACAAACACAAAACAAAATAAAAATTGGAAGCAAGTTATAAAACAAGAGATCCAAAAACTTACAGAAGAGGCTTAACAGGGAGGTAGGACAGAGACATCAGGAAAGACACTGGAACAACTAAATATAAATAAAAAAGAAATTAAAGGTTGGAAACAAGGCATAAAACAAGAGATCCAAGAACTTAGTGAACAGAATAAACAACAGAGGGATAGGTATGAAATATGGGAACAGACCTTAAGAGAAGAGCTTAGAATATTAAGTAAAGAAAATACTCAGGCAGAGACAAAAGATAAAAATAAAGAAAGCCAACCAAAGGTTGTTGTACCTAGTTAGGATACAACAGAGACCAACAGACAACAATCATTCACAGGATTGTCTAGAAGTTGAATGGCAACTGGCGGAAGTGTTAGATTTGAGAAGATTCACGGAAAGTGTCACCAATTTTAGAATGCATTCACCATTTGTAAAACAAATGCTGACTTACCGGTCAATCAAAAGTACAGTAATCCCAAAAGACTGGGAGGATATGGCAACAGCAATATTAGAACCTGGGCCATATTTACAATGGATTTCATGGTGGAAAGAAGAGGCTAGGCAGATAGCACACAAAAATAGAGCCAGAGGTAAAGCTGTTTTTAAGGATGAGCTGCTAGGTGATGATCAATATACTGACATAGAGACGCGAGTTGTACATAGTGAAGAAACCTTAACATTATGTAGCATAGCAGCTTTAAATGCGTGGCACAAGGTTGAGGAAACAGAAAAACAAAACAAAAAACAACAACAACAAAAACTTGAGCCATTTTCTCATATAATGCACGGTCAAAAAGAAACATTTACTGACTTTTGTAAGTCAGTAAATTGACCTTAGCTGTGGATAGAAGTATATCAGATCCACTAGCTAGAAAGGCACTGATAGAATCTTTAGCTTTCGAAAATGCTAATGCTGAGTGCAAAGAGGCTATTAAAAGCAAGATAAGCATTGATAGATGAATATATTAGAGATATGGTTGACATCAGACCTCATTTGCCTAATATGGCCTTAGTAGGAGAAGCCACCACTAAAGACTTTGAGAAATGTTTTAATTGGATGGACAAGGTTGCTGCAAAAAGAACTACAAGAAAACCAAACTAATTACAAAAGGGAGCCTATGCCTTCTGGAATATGAAAAAAAAAAAATCAGACAATGGAGAAGTGTATGTAGAGCAAAAACAGATAAATGGTTAACCTGTTACTGAAAACACCCAGGGGCCCTCTCACAGACCCCCAATATAAAACAGGGAGAATACTCTTCCACAAGACAATTAAACACCATTGCTCTGAAGACAGACATTAAAAAAACAGATATCAAGGTCAGCGTGAGTTCTATAGATAAAGAAAAAAAAACAGTAGGAGCTAAAAAACAAATATTTTGGCAAATTTCTATAGATGATCAAAGGTTAAAATTAAAGATACTTATGAATAATACTGAATTTAAGGCATGGTAGATACTGGAGTTTAAGTCACAACTATCTCTCCTAAATCCTTACCTCCAGACTGGCCATTTCAAAAGGAAGATACCCAGTTTCAGAAAGTTGGAACTTTATCTCAGATAAAACAAAGTGTCAGATAGATGGCTTAAATGTACAGGGCCAGAGGTGAAATAGGAAAATTAAGGTCATACATGACTGATATAGCCATAAACTTATGGCGAAGAGATCTGTTGCAACAATGGAAAGCCCAGATTAAAATCCTGCCAATTTCAGAGACAAGCCAGGTGATACTTCTGGTTAAGAAATTAAAATTATTTTAAAATGTCATAAAAAACAGTCATAGACTGTACAAGTTGTCTATAAATAAGATACAACAGTGGCCAACTCTTCAACTTTTTGTCAGGAAACCACTGGTGATAAAGCACCTGCAGCCTTACCACTAAGGTGATTGACTGATCAAACTATTTGGATTAAATAATGATCTATGACTAAATAAAAATTACAGGCACTAGAACAGCTAGTCCAAAAACAGCTGGAGGCTCAACATAAAGAGGAGTCCAACAGCCCTTGGAATTCTCCTGTATCTGTCATCAAAAGGAAATCTGGCAAACAAAGAATGTTAGCAGATCTCAGAGCAATTAATAAAATTGTTCAGCCAATGGAATCTTTACAATTGGAATCCCATTGCCTTACTTGTTAAAGAATGGCCTATTATAGTGATTGATTTAAAGAATTTTTTTTCACAGAAAGACACTATCCAAATCAACAAAATCAGAAATAAAAGGGGAGATATAACAACAGACACTAAGGAAATCCAAACAATCATTACATCTTACTTCAAAAGCCTATCAGCCACAAAATTTGAAAATCTAAATGAAATGGACAATTTTCTTGATCGGTTCCACTTACCAAAGCTGAACAAACACCAGGTAAATCAATTAAATAGTCCTATATCCCCTAAGGAACTAGAAGCTGTCATCAAAAGTCTCCAATCCACAAACAAGCCCAGGGCCAGATGGTTTCAGTGGAGAATTCTACCACACCTTCAAAGCAGAGGGTGGAGGAAGGGAGGGATTGGGACAGGAGGAGGGAGGGATCCAGAGGGGGGATACAAAGTGAATAAAGTGTAATTAATAAAGATTTTTTTTAAAAAAAAAAGAAGAGCTAACAACAAAAGTTTTCAAACTATTCCACAAAACAGAAACAGAAGGAATATTATCAAACTCATTCTATAAAGCCACAGTCACCTTGGTACCTAAACCTTACAAAGACCCAAAAAAGAGAGAGAATTTCAGGCCAATCTCCCTTATGAACATTGAGGCAAAAATACTCAACAAAATAATATCAAACTGAATCCAAGAATACATCAAAAATATCATCCACTATGACCAAGTAGGCTTCATCCCAGGCATGCAGGGGTGGTTCAATATACATAAATCCATCAATGTAATCCACCATATAAACAAACTGAAAGAACAAAAACACATGATAATCTCCTTAGATGCTGCTGAAAAAGCATTTGACAAAATCCAACACAAATTTACATTTAAAGTCCTGGAGACATAAGGGAAACAAGGCACTTACCTAAACATAGGAAGGCAATATATAGCAAGCCTATAGTCAACATCAAACTAGATGAAGAGAAACTTAAAGCAATCCCACTGAAATCAGGGACAAGACAAGGCTGCCCATTCTCTACATATCTCTTCAGCATAGTTCTTGAAGTCCTTGCTAGAGCGATAAGACAATTAGAGGAGATCAAGGGGATTCAGTTTGGAAAGAAAGAAATCAAAGTATCACTATTTGCAGATGATATGATAGTATACATGACTGACCACCAAAATTCTACCAGGGAACTCCTACAGCTGATAAACACCGTCAGCAAAGTGGCCAGATACATATTAACTCAAAAAAAAAAAAAAATCGGTAGCCATCCTGTATACAAAAGACAAAGGGACTGAGAAAGAAATTAGAGAAACAACAACCTTCACAATAGCCACAAAGGACATAAAGTACTTTGGTGTGACTCTAACCAAGCAAGTCAAAGACTTGTATGAAAAAAAACTTCCAGTCTCTGAAGAAAGAAAGAAGAAGATATCAGAAGATGGAAAGATCACCTAAGCTCATGGCTTGGCAGGATTAATATAGTAAAAATGGCCATCTTATCAAAAGCAATCTAGAGATTCAATGCAATTCCCATCAAATTACCAACACAATTCTTTACAGACCTTGAATGAAAAATGTTCAAAGACATATGGAATAACAAGAAACCCAGAATTGCTAAAACAATCTTCTATAATAAAAGATCTTCTGGAGGTATCTCCATCCCTGATCTCAAGCTCTACTATAGAACAACAGTAATAAAAAAAAAAACTGCATGGTACTAGCATATAACCCAGCTGGTGGATCAATGGAGTTGAATAGCACACCCTGAAATAAACCCACACACTTATGGACACCTGATTTTTGACAAAGATGCCAAAACCATACAATGGAAAAAAAGATAGCATCTTCAACAAATGGTGCTGGTCTACTGGATGTCTACATGTAGAAAAATGCAAATAGATCCATACTTATCACCCTGCACAAAACTAAAGTCCAAGTGGATCAAATACCTCAATATAAAACCAGACACACTAAATCTGTTAGAAGAAAAAGTGGGGAAGAGCCTTGAACTCATTGGCACAAGGAAACAACTTCCTGAACAGAACACCAATAGCACAGGCTCTAAGATCAACAATTAATAAATGAGACCTCATGAAACTGAAAAGCTTAAGCAAAGGACACTGTCATAAGAACAAAATGACAGCCTATAGATTGGGAAAGGATCTTCACCAACCCTATGTCTGACATAGGGCTAATATCCAGAATATATAAAGAACTCAAGAAGTTAAACAGCAACAAATGTAGTAATCCAATTTAAAAATGGGGTACAGAGCTAAACAGAGAATTCTCAATAGAGGAATATCAAATGGCAGAGAAACACTTAAAGAAATGCTCAACATCCTTAGTCATCAGGAAAATGTAAATCAAAACAACCCTGAGATTTCACCTTACACCTATCAGAATGGCTAAGATCAAAAACTCAAGTGACAACACATATTGGAGTGGTGGTGGAGGAAGGGGAACGTAAATTCATACAACCATTTTGGAAATCTGCTGCTTTCTCAGACAATTAGAAATAGTGCTACCACGAGATCTAGCTGTACCCCTCCTAGGCATATATACAAAAGATGCTCAAGTACACAACAAGGACATTTGCTCAACCATGTTTGTAGCGGCTTTATTTATAATAACCAGAAGCTGGAAACTACCCAGATGTCCCTCAATTGAGGAACAGATACAGAAGTTGTAGTACATTTACACAATGGAATACTACTCAGCAATTAAAAACAAGGAAATTATGACAATTGCAGGAAAATGGTGGGACCTAGAAAAGATCATCCTGAGTGAGGTATCCCAGAAGCAGAAAGACATACATGGTATAAACTCACTTATAAATGGATATTAGACATATACTATAGGATAAACATACTAAAATCTGTACACCTAAAGAAGCTAAGCAAAAAGGAGGACCCTGGGTAAGATGATCAGTCCTCATTCAGAGAGGCAAACAGGATGGACATTGGAAGAGGGAGAAAACAGGTAACAGGACAGGAGCCTACCACAGAGGGCATCTGAAAGACTCTATCCAGCAGTGTATCAAAGCAGATGCTGAGACTCATAGCTAAACTTTGGGCAGAGTGCAGGGAATCTTATGAAAGAAGGGGGAGATAGAAAAAGACTCGGAGGGGATAGGATCTCTACAAGGAGACCAACAGAATCAAAAAATATGGGCCCAGGGTTTTGTTTTTTTTTTTTTTTTTTTTTTTTTCTGAGACTGATACTCCAACCAAGGAACATTCATGGAGATAACCTAGAACCGTATAGCCCATGGCAGTTCAGTGCCCAAGAGGGCTCCCTAGTGAGGGGAACAGGAACTGTCTCTAACATGAACTTAGTAGCTAGCTCTTTGATCACCTCCCCATGAGGGAGTAGCAGGCTTATCAGGCTACAGAGGAAGACAATGCAGCCAGTCTTGATGAGTCCTGATAGACTAGGGTCAGACAGAAGAAGAGGACCTCCCCTATCAGTGGACTGGAGAAGGGGCATGGGAGGAGAAGAGGGTAGGTGGGATTGGGAGTGGACGAAGGGGGCTACAGCAGGGATATAAAGTGAATACATTGTAATTAATAAAAAATGAATAAATTTTTAAAAATTTAAAAAAGAGCAAAAGAAAGAAAAAAATAATTACTTTTTCACAAGTCTTTTACGTGAACATGATAGGGAGAGGTTTGCTTTCTCAATACCTACCTTTAATAGAAGCTGCCCAATAAAGAGATTATCACTGGAAAATTTTACCACAAGGAATGTTAAACAGTTCTACCTTGAGCCAATATTTTGTGCAACAGCCATTGGAGACAATTCATAAGAAATTTCCTCAATCCATAATTTACCATTATATGAATGATATCTTATTGTCTGATTCAGATACAAGTACATTAGAAAGAAATCGATGAAATAAGTAGAACTTTGCCTTTTGAGGGAATTAGAGATTTCTTCCAAAAAAAATACAAAGTGGAGATTCTATTAATTATCTAAGGATACAAAACAGGTCTATGGAAAATCAGACCACAAAAGGTACAAATCAGGAGAAACCAATTAAGGACTCTTAATGATTTCCAAAAATTTCTGGGAGATATTAACTGGCTAAAGCCTACTATTGGTTTACTCAAGAGCTAAGTAACTTATTCCAAACCTTAAAAAAGGTGATAAGGACTTAAATATTCCAAGCAAATTATCAGCTGAATCCGAAAAGGAATTGGCTCTAGTAGAAAGGAAGTTACAAGATGTGTGTATAGACCGGCTTGACCCAAAATAGGTCTGTGTTTTGGTTATCTTGCCTTCTATTCATTCTCCCACAGGATTTCTTATGCAGAGGGAAGGTTATATCTTAGAATGGATATTTTTACCAAACAAACAAAGTAAAGAATGTAAAACCTACCTAGGAGACATTTCTGAATTGACTGTGAAGGGAAAAATGAGACTTCGCCGATTAGCTGAAATAGATCCAACTGAGACTAGTGCTGTTTGCTTCATTATGGGCAGACGGTGAACACTGGCAGAGAGCTTGCAGTGATTTTTTTTTTTGGGGGGGGGGAGAAATTAATACCAGATACCCAAAAGGCAAATGACTTCAGTTCATAAAAAGAAATAATTGGAATGTCCCTCATGTAGTAAAAAGGATTCCAATTTCTGGAGCTCCAATATTTTACACTGATGTAAATAAATCAGGAAGGGTAGGCTGTAAGTCAGAAAATGTATGTAAGGTGGCTGAGATTACTTATCATTCAGTTCAAAAATCAGAATTATATGAATTCTGATGATGTTATCAGATATTCAAAAATCTTTTAATATACTAACTGACTCTCAATATGCAGAGAGAGCTGTTTTGCACATAGAAACTGCTGATCTGATTCAGGATGATTCTGAACTAACCTCACTGTTTATTCAATTACAACAAATGATCAGAAATAGAAATTGTCTGTTGTATATAACCCATATAAGATACCATACGAGTCTTCCAGCCCCTCTATCACAAGGTAATGATGAAATCAATCAGATATTAATGGAAAGTGTGTTAGAGGCTTCAGAATTTCATTAAAAACATCATGTTAGCAGGAAAGGTTTAATGAAGGAATTTTCTATCACTTGACAACAAGCCAAGGGAACTGTGAGACCAATGTCCTACTTGTCCCTTATATAACCAAACTCCATGACCTATAGAAAATAACCCTAAAGGTAAAGAAATGAAATTTGGCAAATGGATGTGTTTAGTTTTACAGAGTTTGGTAAACTGAAATGTGAGCACCATACTGTAGACACGTATTCAAGATTTCAGTGGGCAACAAGCCTCAAGTTCTAAAAACATTGATTGTGTTATTACACATTTATTACAAGTTATGGCAATTATGGATATTCCTATACAAATTAAGGCTGACAATGCTCCAGCGCATGTCTCTAATAAAATGAAATCATTCTTTACATACTATGATATAAAACATATTGCAGGTCTACCACACAATCTTATGGGACAAGCAGTTGTTGAAAGATCTAATCATCCCTTAAAAGAGATGCTCAGCAAACGAAGATGGGTTTCAAGACTCCCAGAGGTAGGTTACGTAATGCTTCACTGACTTAAAATTTCTTCAGTGCTTGTTGGAGGTTGGTCTAATGCTAATTACTGGCCCTCAAGATCGGTTACTGCCAGCTGGATACACCCAAGCTTGTTTGTGTAGACCCGCCTAAAACGTTAGACCGGAGAGGTTAATTAGACAGCCTATACCTGGGCAGGCAGAATAGGGTAGGCATGGCTAAGGTTCCCGGGCTTGGGAAAATCCCACAAGAATCACGGGAAAGAGATGCATAGGAAGAGAGGAAGTAGGAGGACACCTCGATGGGTTAGCCTGGAGAAGAAACCATGAGGGGCCAGGAGGAAGGACTCCAATAATGGTATAAAAAGGCCCAGATGAAGAACACAAGCAAGTATTTATAAGATTATGGATGGAAGATAGGACGGTTAAGGAGGATGGCACTGGATGGGGGTTGGGAGGTGAAAGGTGATTTAGAACTGTCTGCCCCACCCAAGGTAAATAAGGTAATTATAAAATCTAACAGGTGTCTGTGTCTTATTATTTGTGATAACAGGTTAAATAATACTGCCATGATAATCTTAGGGCTAATAATAAACTATATATAGCCCAACACACTATTTTTTAATTTACAACAACAAATACTAATGAACAAAAAACAATGACTGCTGAGAGATATTGGACTATAGAAAAAAACTGCTGAATTAGATCAGCCTGTTTATTTCAAGAATATCCTAACCTAAAAATGGAGACCAGGAAATGTGTTAAACTGGGGTAGAGGTTTTGCATATATCTATACAGGAAAAGAGAAATTATGGGTTCCAGAAAAGCTGATCAAAATAAGATATGACTGAGGAAGACCCCCTGAAGATCTTGGACACCTACACAAGAGGACAGAAATCAAAAAGACCAAACAGAATAGGTAATACAAATTGTTGTTACCTCCACATGGAAAGAACTCTGAGAAATAGGGCTCCCATGAGGAGAGCTGGTGCCAAATAGCATTTTGGCCTAAACAGGATATTTGACCCAAAGTTAGGCAGGGAGGCAAGCATGCAGGCTGTGTGCCTCTCACAGCCAAAGGCTATTAAATGAGACGTCACGCTGCTCTGGGCAGTTGGCTTATCCCTATACATGTGAGGTGCTCTCAAGGGGAACAGGTGGCAATTCAGCCTGGTGCAGAGGGACACAGGGGACCTCCCAAAACACAAAGGCCTACCTAAGAAGGGTGAAGACAGCCACAACAAATACAAAGTGCCTAGGGTGTGCTTGAATACTAAAGATTAAAAAAAAAAAAGTTTAAATAAAGGTGATTGTAAAGGCCTCTTCTGTTGCTCTCGGCAACCAGCTTATCCCTTTACATGTGAGACACCCTTGAGGAGGACAGGTGGCAGTTTGGCCTGATGCAACAGGTGCCCAGGAGCCCAGAAGAGGATATTTGGATCTATACAGTCTTGTTTTAATTTTCAACATAAAAATAATTATATGTTCAATGGTAATGGTGATATTATACATCCTCTTTGCGAGAGGTTACAATGGAACAGACCTAGGTAAAAGAGAGACTGCTAAATTAAATCAGTCTCTACTTACATAATTCAAACTACAGAGCAAGCAGGTAACATAATTGCTGATCCCTCCACGTGGAAATAGCTCTAAGACATACTGAAACATAAAAATGTCTCCAGCCAGAACTTCAAGTATACACGGCCAATAAATCCTTGGCTGCAATATTCTTAAAGCGTATCATGCCATTCTTTTAAATGGCATAGATGTAACTGGTTTACAATCCAGACTGCCTTATAGAAAAAATGTCTCCTTTTCTGCTCATACAAAGAGAAAAAAAAATCTGTACTTGATCTTTGCATGCCGCACGCGTCATACATTTATAATCTCAGTATTGTATAATACTTGTGAGAAATGATATGAACAAAAGAACCAGAGACTGGTGATGCTGGATCAAACCTGACAAGATTCATCCTCCAGAACGCTGAGATGCTGACACATTTATTCCAACAGCCTATATGTTCCAGACACAGCTGCTTCAGGTGTTCTTCATTTAAGACCTGCTCCCAGGACAGCTTCAAAGAAAGCTGCTGATCTCAATCGGTCAAGCATTTCAGACTGCTCCAAAAAACCAATCAACAAATAAACAAACAAAACCCAAAACAAAGAAACAATAAAACTTCTATTAAGCCTGAAGTTTCTCAACATTTAGAGACTAGACCACAAATGTTATTGTTAGCTTGCTTACCTGTTTTTTATCTAGGTCCCCCAAAAGGGTATCCTATGCTCCAATGTCAGCAGAAAGCAACCTCGAGAAGAACAACATCCCATTTCCCTTAAGGTGGGGTGGGGCTAGAATTTGGGTTGTTTTCTTGGGTAATGAACGCTTGTCGTTACTAGTTAGGGGAATTGGTTACAAGTTATTAATGGTCTATTCAAAGAGAAAGCAAGGTTAGACTCAGGGATTTCTCTCTTTTCCTTTTCTTTTTTCTTTGTCTTTCTTCTTAGGTAAGGGGAAAGAGATTTAAAGGAAAGAAGGGGGAAATAAAAAATATCTAGAAATGATAGGACAACAGGTAGATTACTAAATCTACTCTTCAACTTAAAGCTTTGTTATTGTCAAATAAGTTTATTTTTAACTTGTTGATATCGAATTTTGTATACAAAAAAGTTCATGCTTGATACACTGGTACAGAATTCAAACTTAAGGTTATCTTTGATACACACACACACACACACACACATATATATACACATATATATAATGTTTTTACTCTGAAATGAGATATTGTATCTATACAACTCATTTGTAAATACAAGATTTACTTCCAGTACTTTTAAAACTGCAGCTGTAGGCTGTTTAGGATATTAGGTAATGCAAGTTAATTATTAGTTGATCAACTCATGGTAATGTCAGATACTAATCTAATTTATCACAGAAATATGCTTCCTAGGTATAATAGATAGAGAGATGTGATTCAATGGATGGATGGATAGATAGATAGATAGATAGATAGATAGATAAAAATAAAATAGAGGTCTTTGAAAACCTTAGAAACCTGCAGGATATGGCATTTAAAGATGTTTTTTTTTTTTATTATTTTAAGGATTCTTTGACAACAATACAGATCAACTCCTGGCAGCACCTAGCCTACCTCAAAGAAGGTAATGAGCATTGAAGAACCTCCACATGGAGATGGCTTCATATACAGCAAGCTAGCAATCAGGGCAAAAAATAAATGTCCTCATTTCTACCACAGACAGAATTCTGCCTAAAATGGGCAAGCTTAGATGCAGGCCAAGTTGACTGCTGAACACTGCCAAGACAGGCTTAGCAAGTCCTTCTATTTCCTGCTTCACGAATGTCTGTCAGATATACTGGGCCAGGAGGCTGAAGATGATGCATATTTTCTTCAAAGTTGCCAAATACCTTTTGACTAGAGATCATGTATGTAAGTCTTACCTATTGGTTCTTATGATTGTTCATAACTGTTCTTACTGTATATACTTTAAAAACAGTCTTTTTAATTAGACAGAAAGGGGGAGATGTTGGAGGAAGGCCCAACTGTGTTTTCAAATGCTAATTTTCGTGCCTTGAGATCTGGTCACCACCCTGCCATGGGCATTGCTATGAATGTTGAACTAGCTCCTGTAACCATGTGATGATAGGAAATGTTCCCCGATTATCCCAGATGGGCTCATAATAATAATAAAGATGCTGAAGCCTATGACTGGGTGGAAGAGAGGGAGGCAGAGTTTTAGGCACCCAGGCTTGGGGGTGAGAAGAAGTAGCCCAAGTTGACCTCAGTCTCTCCATCCTCCTGCCTCAGCCTAAGTGCTAGGATTGCAGGGTGTGCTAAATGCTATTTCTGTGCTTGAGAGGAAGAGGAGAAAAGCAATCAAAAACAGACAAAAATGCCTGACTGTTCTTTGGAAGTGTAGAGGTTTGGCTCTGTGTGCACTATTCTTTCACTCTCCTCTGTGGCCTCAATTCCAAAAGATTCTGACCTCACACCCCACCCCCCAATAAAACATAAACTCTGAGCATTTCCATCAGAAACGTAGGGTGTGTTTCAGAATGCTTGACTAGTTACCAGCTGCTCATCCAGTCCAAAAAGTTGTTCCAAGAAAGTTTCAGACAGTCTTCGAATTTTTGGTCTCAGGGATGGACTGATGAACATATCCCTTGAATAAAAATCACAAAGCAAGGTCAAGATTAATTCCATTTTGAAGTAATTCTATAGCTGACCCACTGATCCTCCCGGAGTGGCAGGGATTTCTTGAGGAGGCAGGTCAGAATCGCCTCTCTAAGAATTTGCTGAGTTCCCAAAGGTGCTGTGCTACCCTTTTCTCATCCTCACCTTGAAACTCTTTGTCTTAAGATTCCAAATAGTAGTTCACTGTGTTTCTCACGCTGAGAATCAGGGAGCACATTATTCACATTAAATCTCAGGGACCTACCACCCTATGGAAGGATTCCTTAACGAGCCCCAGATTTGAAACATTCATTGTCAAGACCGTATCAGGATACTATACAAAGTTCTTGACCTCCAAAATATTTCCCCATCGTTCATCAAAACAACACTCACCAAAGAAGGTTTTCCAGACCATTTCCAATGATAATTATAATCATTTGTTCTAAATATCTCAGTGGGTCCTCGGGACATGTCATAAGTAAACCACATAACAGCGCCTGTTAAAAAGAAAAGAATAAGAAAATGGAATCAGTGCTTCTGTGTCCACAAGCTTTTGGCTCTTTTTTTTTTTTTTTTTATTGACTGTGTAAACATGCTGCTACCGTCAAAGATAGTTATAATGCTTACATTTAGAATGAAGAGTCAGATGGTAGTGGTATACACCTTTAATCCCAGGGAGGCAGAGGCAGGCAAATCTCTGTGAGTTTAAAGCCAGCCTGGTCTACAGGAGTCCAGGGCAGCCAAGGCTACACAGAGAAAGCCTATCTCAAAAGCAAAACAAACAAGCAAACAAAAACCACAAAACAAAAGAATGGGGACCATTTTTTTTTTAATTAAAAAAATTCTCAAACCAAAACTTAAGTCAACCGATTAAATCCATAGTCAAAATCTACTATGGAGATAAATGTAGTCTTCACCTCTCACTGAAGAAACTTCTCTTTACAACAAATGTAGGCCACTACAGAAGACCCCAACCAACCAACGTGCAGAGCTGTGGAGCCCAGTCCCAATAGATACGTGCACAAAACACTTCTGCACCTAAGGCTCAGGGAACACTGCAGAAGAGGAGCAAAAAGACCATAAGAGCCAGAGGATGAGGACCTTCTCTGTGAGAGTGTGTCTCCTAGTAACGTCAGAAGCTATCCCCATGCAGCCTCATGACTGTCTAACACGAGCCGAACAAAGACCACACCAAGTAGACATGGAGGAAAATCTGTTCTGACCGAATCCTGTATAATGAAATGCCTCCTTAGAAATGCCTCCATCCTCTCTCAGTGTGCAGCCAGTTAGGAGCCTACGGGCCAGGATAAAGGCAAAGCGCCTCGGGCTTAGAGACTCCCTCTCTATATTTATTATCTAAATAAGATAATAAATAAAAAACTTCTTTGTTTTCACCCGTCACTTAATAAGATAATAAATATAAGTGACGGGTGAAAACAAAGAAGTTTTTAATGTACGATGCAGCAGAAAGGGCCAAAACTACCACCCAGTAGCACATTTTAAAATCCTCGGATTATCTTCTTTTCCTACAGCAGGATCATGCACCTTTCCCAAACTCTAGAAACAGAAGAAGGGCATGTAACTAAGTGGAGTTCTCAAGTGGAAAAAAACGCAGGGCTAGAGAGATGACTTAGCAGCTAAGGGCACCCTACTCTGTAAAGATCCATATTTGCTTTCCAGCACTTACATGGCAACCTAGGGCTGCTGGCATCTCCAGCTCCAGGGGATATAGCCTGCTTTTACAGCCTTGGTAAGGACCAGGCACATACATATGTTCAGGTAAAACACCCATATCCAGAAAAATAAATCTTTTTTTTTTTTTTTTTTTTTTTTTTTTAAGAAAATGGACCACAACATTTTAGACTCCTGATCTGGCCCCTCTCCAGCCTCTCTTAGAAGAAGCTCAGCTACATGAAGCCTAAATATGGCTGCACAAGACTCCCATGGTTCCCACCTCTGCTGAAAGCTAGATTTTAAAGGTGGCAATTACCTAAAAGACAGCAAGGGACCTGATAACAGGGCCAGATTCTTCCACTACATCCGCTTCCTGAATGGCTCTGCAAACTCATCTGTCTCTGTCACTTTGCCATGTGGGTCTACAGAGCCCAGAGGCTTCCATTTTCCCCACTCTACAGCCCATCCCCTCCTCCATATTCTGGTATCTAGTGGGCATTTACCTCAGAAGAATTTGGATGGCAACCTGCTTTCTCGGCCTTCTATATTCTTAGCAAGCTCCTTGAGAAATTTCCATGCACACAAAAGTCTGGGAGTTAGTGCCTTACTGGAGTTTAGTTTTATGGTTATTAGGAAAGTTAGGGGTCAGGTTAAGAAATATCAGAAACTGCATGCTGCTTTGTATTTCCGAGCTCTACAGATCAAAAAAGCTGCTTTCCCAAAAACTTACCCAGCAGAAGCCTAGTCAAGTTGAGAGCTATGTCACAGAAATGTCGATAAAGGCATAGGGAGCAAATGTCAATAAAGGCAGGGTTGGAAGGTTTACTTTTGGCAAAGGAATACCACGCTGCTCACGTGTTCCTAATGGACAAAATAACACAGCGTGCAGCTGGACACGTGGACCAGCGGGTGCTGCACAGCCGTATGCCAGCAAGGCAGTGCGAACAGTGAGTAAACAGCTTCCATTTGCTTGTTCTGACGTGCCAGGGATGGAACCTGGGGCCTCGGACACGCTAAGCAAGGAGCTCAGAGCTAACTCCTTAATAGTTACATTCTGCCCTATGAAAAGGGCTGCAGAGACAGCTCAGACAGCTCAGCAGACACGAGCACTTGCTGTACAAGAATGAGGGTTATCTCTGTCCGTGTTTCCTTAAGTGGAGTAATGAAGGTATGTATGTCACAGGACCCTCGTGAGGACTAAAGGCATCAAAATATGAAAGCCGACTTGAATTACATGTAGGGCAGAAAATAAGCACTCAGATAATACAGCAAGTGCTAACAGGCATCTTTACCTACCCCACTGCTGATCACTGCCTCCACTAACGGAAAAGGCCAAAGAGAGAAACTCAGAATATTCCCTTATACAGTTGAAAGTGCAGTGCGATAACAAGGAGAGATGCTGAAGGACTGACTGCATACCAAGCTAAACGGAAGTTAGAAGCCAAAAACATAGGTAGGGGGAAAATGGCAAGGAAAAAAGAATGTCCTTGAACAACAGTTCAGACAGAAACAGCAAAGTTCTTAAATGCCTAATATGGCTGTGGGGTGAGGTGGGCAGGGTAGGAGCAGAAACAGACTGGCTTATGGAAATAAATTACGTTTATTGTGTCGGACACCCTGTCAGCACGGTAAATATGTGAACTGTCTCAATAGTAATATAAAAACAACTGCTCTAAGAGCGCAGCAATCGAAGCAGTTTTTGAATGCTTACCTGGCCCATTAGTTAGAGAAGTTTCCAAGGGGCACGAAGAGAGAGGTAGGTACAGGTGGGAGAGCAGGAAGAGCCAAGCCCACAGCACAGGGTCACCTGCAGCTATGATGGAGGCAGGGAACAGTAGACAGCGTCACCCCGTGAAGACCAAGGAACTCTCCTCCAGACCCCCTCGATCACTGACTCGGTTCCTCTTCTGCTGCCCTCATAGACTAACACAGACTGGGTTACAAGGTCCTTACAGATTACGGTCTGAGGCCCGGAAGTCCTAGAGCACCGTGCCGGCTCTTAGCGAGGCCCTTTGCGCTGAGGTGCAACGTGGGCCAGAGAGGGCTGCGGAAGCTGAATCTAACAACCTGTGCTGTGATAACCCACCCACTCCTCCCTGTGAGGTCAGCAGCAGTCTGCCCGTCAGATGGCCCCCGGCCATAGCTGCTGTGAGAAGTCCCGCTACCTCTGCTCACTGCTACATTGGGAGTTTCTAACACATGAGCCTTGTGGGGACACACTCCAGCCTGAGTCACTTGTGCTGACCATGGCCTTGGGCTCCTTGCCCATACCATGTACTCACACAAAAGTGTGCACTGGGTGGCTTCTTACAGGATGGCAGATGGGAGGGCTCATGGAATCTATCTGAAAATGTCTTGGTCATATATAAACACTGAAACATGTCCTTTAAACAAACAATAGAACAAACAGTGTAGATGTCTACAGCCTTTGAAAAGGAAAAAGAATGAAAAAGAAAAAAAGGAGGTTGCTTTAAAAAGAAAAGGTGCCATGAGAGAACCACAGTTCTAGAAAGCCCTTTACTCTGGAACCATTTTGTTTTGTTTTTTTATTAAATCTAAACACTGTCCAAAGCTTCTTCCATCCTTTCCCCAAACCCCATGCAACAAGCCAAAGGGCGGTCTCCAGACACTGAGGTGGACATGGAGCTAGTTACAGCTTTGCCCCATCAGGAATTTCACTTAAAAAATTAATCACAGAGTTTTAGGTTATTTAATTTGCGAACAAATCCCTTCTACTTCTGACATTGATTCCACTGCAATTATCTTCAGTCATCTTGGCTCAAAATTAGACTAGACCAGAACCTCAAAGATGGCAAAGACATATTGGCTCATCTTTCCCTGCCAGCCTCGCCAAAGCCGAGCTAGATAACTTGAAGGGAAGAAACAGGACTGGCCTCGGAGTCTATCTCCACAGCCCCATGTATTCACGGGTTTTCAAAGGGGACTCTGTCAAAAACAGGAAACAAAGAAGTACCATCTGCCCAAAGGATCTCGACAGAATGAACCTTTTAAAAATGAAAAAGATGGTCCTGGCCCCCAGTGCTACCTCTGAACAGCTCACAGGCAATGGAGGTTGGCAGGACTGAAATAGCCTACAGGTAGAGCCGGGGCCAACCAAGAGAAGGTAGCACTTTTAAACTTTAGCAGCTTTATAAGTAGAAATGTCCTGAGATTATTAAAGGGAACCAACTGGTTTGGCCATGCAGAAGGAACCTTGGGACCAGCACTGGGGAGGGAGGTGTGTCTGTCTGCGCCAGAGTCTGACTATGTTATCCAGGCTGATCTGAATAACCAGATCTCAAGTAATCCTCCTGCCTGGGGTCTCCCAAGTTGCTGGGATTACAGGAATATGGCCACGCACAGCTCAGACTGGATGGCTTTACCTCACAGGCGAGGATAGAAGAGACAAACATTTGAACGTCTACCAGACCGCGCCACCAGTAGAGAAATAGATCATCATGTGTGCCTAATCCCTAAATAAAATAACCACTGGGGAAGTACTGAATTGGCAGCTATTTGTATCTTTAGTGTGGATTTCCCTTAGAACTAATCTGTGAACTAACTGGCTGGGGAACTCAGCAAAGATTTTGCTGTCCCCACACCCTGCTACCCCCACCCCCTCCCCACCCCCAACCTCCCAGCCACACACACACACACCCAAAAAGCTATAAACTGTTTACCTAAAGGACCAGCCAAATGTGTTAGCAAAGCAGCTACCCCCCTCCCAAATCTGCAAGCCGTCCCTTGCCACATACAACTTCCTGATTCTTGTATCTCTGAAAAGTGTTTATTCCAAGGCAGGGGTTTGCTATGTTCCCCTGGTTGGTCTCCTGGGCACAAGGAATTTCCTTTTCTTTTTTTAATTAATTTGTTCTCTCATATATTACAACCCAACTGCAGTTGTCCCTCCCCCTCCCCTCCCTCCCCATCCAGCCCTCTGCTTCCCTTCAGAAAAGGGTAGGTCTCCCAGGGTATCAGCCAAACAGGATATACAGTTGCATAGGAAATCCCACAGAATCAATGAACTTGGATTCGTAGGGGATCACTGAGACTGAACCGCCAATCAGGGAGCCTACATGGATCTAACCTAGGCCAAACCGATCTGCCTCTCTTCTGTGCCTCTGACAGGTATCTGCCTCTTAAACAAATAACAGAAAGAATATAAATATATTTTTAAATATTTATTAATATATAAATAAGAATATAAAGAATATAAATATATTGAAAGAAATATAAATCATAAAACGTTCATTTAAAAAAATAAGAAAAATTCAAGTGGCTTTACAGTCATGATTTGTAACTGAAGCTCGCCCTCTGCTGGTAAGAGCCAGTTTTGCATGCTTCTATTGTTTTCCTAGACATCAAATTTTTTTTTTTTTTTTCAATGCAGTTTATTCAGGAACCTTGAACAATCATCTGACCCTGGGGAAAGCCAGCCCACAGCTTAAATAGCCTCTGGGTAGCCAACCCCAGCGTGCCACGGGGGCAATGCAGATAGGTCCACATACATGGAAGCAAGCCAGATCCTCAGCCTTAGCCAAATGTGGAATTGTTCATGACAGAGAGCACTCACCATCGGGAAGGTGGAAGGCGGAAACCAGCTCCATCTTTAAGGCATAGCATTCCGCAGCTCTCTACAGTTCCCCCTTTTTGTTTTAGACGCATCAGGCAAGAGTAGAGGTCTGATCTCTGATATTAGAAATAAATTGGGACTTTGTACAGATGTTCATTTAGGTGTCATCCACCCAAAGAGCATCAGACCCGTCCGATACCTTTTTCTCAGAGGCGGGTCCTGGGGCATCAACCCGCATGCAATCAGACATGCTCTTCTCTGGGTCCAAAGCGGCTGACCCTGAGTGCAGTGCTTAGCCTCGCATCCTGAGCGTATCATTTTAGCTTTTTATGGTATCCAACCATGCTTGGGGAGAACATGGAGTTAGTCAATTGGCATGGAACACGTCTCGCCCCTGGGGGCAATGGTCTCCTGAACCTACTCAGACCTCGGACACCACCACTGCTAGTTCTAGAACTGACGCAGGATGTTCCAACGAGGGGTTAAGGCTTCTCATAATATTTCCTATAAGCCCACACCTGTTTGTCTATATCCCCCATTTTTATTCATTATTAGCCAGATAGAGCCAAGTAATTGTGGTAATGATACTTGCTTTTTTGCCCAATGCTGGAATGCTAGTAAATTTAGGTATGCCCTGGTTACTCGCATGCCTCACTGGGTGCCTGTGCCCATTGATGCCCCTCACGCTATGACTCTCTTCAGACAGAAAAGGGATCTTGGAACTACAGCCACCATTGTTACTACCATCTCATTGACGGCTGTTGGAGCTACCACCAGGGCATTAGCCATGAGTCATACTGGGCAGACTGCTCAGACCCTGAATAATCATTTAGCCAATGTAGCTCATGCCTTAGTTGTACATAAAGGAATTAATGCTCAACTAAAAGGAAGCTTGATGGTGTTCAATCAGAGGATTGACCTCGTGCAGGAGCAAATTGATACCGTATGGCAAATCGCTCAACCTGGCTGTCAATGAAAGTATGCTGGACTTTGTGTCACTAGCATACAACATGAGAATTTTTCCTGTGCTGCAAATCTGTCTAAACAATTGTCAAGCTATATTTTAGGTAATTGGACTGGAGAATTCGATACTACGATGGAGCAGCTGAGAGTGGCCATTGTCACAGTAAATTCTACCAGAGTGGACGCAGGACTAGCCACAGGATTATCAACATGGATTGCTGCAGCCATGAATCATCTGAAGGAATGGGCGGGCATGGGAGTGTTAGCAGACCTTCTGGTGTTGGTCTCCTTGGTTTGCCTGTGGTATATATGCAAGATTAGAGTCTCACAACAGTGTGATGCAGCCATGATCATTCAGGCCTTTACAGCCATTGAAGCAGGACATTCTCCCCAAGCATGGTTGGATACCATAAAAAGCTAAAATGATACGCTCAGGTAGACATCAAATTTAAATCCAACCTCACAATTTGAGGTGTAGTTTCTTACTCTCATTCAAAGCTAGGTTTGTGCATTTAATACTTTTGTAGACAGTGACTCCATAATACACAGCTCCTCTCTGGTCTCTCTCGAGCAGGTCTGTGAGTTGGTAGGTAACATACCTAGTTCTACCAAGTAGAAAGAGAAATACATAAAACCATCTAATTTTTTTAATGTGCCCAAATCCTACCAACAGAGCATCATTGCATGGGCTCCTTTTTTAATAATTTGTTTAAACATATAAGCCTTTCAGAAGTACCTCCAAAAGACAGATAGTAAGACACTCGGCCATTGTGCAGTGTCTGCCTTGTGAGAGAAAAGATGCCTACAGTGAATGAGAAGAAAACTCAAGTATTCGTGCTTCCTACAATTCCTTGTATGTGCAGCCCCTAGGTGTTGCCATTACACATTTTTTTTAAGTTTGGAGTTTCTAAAACTATATAGTTTCTGAACGATACAATGATTTATACAGAGTAAACTCTGTTGCCCACATTTCTAATTATCTGATTATTTGCTTCACTTACTTAAAACATACGACAAACACTTAAAAACTATCTAGCTCTGGTTTGAGGCGATAGCTCAGTGGGGTAAGCACTTGCCTCACAAGCTTGAGGGCCTGAGTTGGGATACCCAGGACCCACGGACAGCCAGGTTCAGCACACACCCGGAACACCAGCAGTCCTGGGACAGGGGCTGAAAACAGAGGAATCCTTGTCTTCAAACAAGATGGGAGGCAAGAGCTCACACCCAAGCTTGTCCCATATAACTCACGGGACATATGCCACCCTCACACACATCAGCACACACTGAGCATACTTTAAGATAGTTTCCATGGTCATTTTTAAAGGACATTTACTAAATTTTCATGTTCCTATCTTTGGGTAGACAACATTCTTTGATGGCAAGAGCATCTCGCAAGATTCTAAGGATGGGAGACACAAATATTTTCGTGCTTCCAATATTTATTTATTCATTGGTTTATTGATTTGTTTCCTTGCTGTGTGTGCCTGTGTGGAGGTCAGAGAAAAACCTCTGACCTTAGTAAGGCACCCAAAGTTCATCTCTTACCTACACAAGGCTGTATACATCCTAGTGCAAACACTGATAAGACACTAGAGAGTAGTGAAATTCCACAGGAGGAAGCATCTTCCGTGACCTGACAAAGCTCAGCCCTCTCTCCCAGCCGTGGCTCTAGAATGAACACTGGGCTGAGTCCAAGCAGAGGCTAGTCTACCGGGCATAGAAGGGGAACCCAGCCGGCTTTTGGTGGTTGCATGGGACTAAAAGAATAAGGAGGGCTCAAGTGTGGCCATTTGCTCAGTAATAAGTATGTCTGGGTCTAGGGTGTTCATGAAGAAGCTAGCTGGCACAACTGCCTCTGAGAGGATGCTCATGGGAACAAGGGAGGAAGCCTGTAGCTTAGCATCAACCCAGCTTCTTGGCCTGGACTGAGGTCAGCTTTTTCAGCACAGGAACCCACAGGAACGTGTTGTGTAGAATGCCTACTGCTCTTTTACCTGCCATCCAACAAATCACTCAGTATGCAGAGGGGGGGATACGGCACTCAACGGAAGAAGAGAAACAACAGACAACAGGCCCGAACATGACTCAGATATTGAAGGAACCCCTGCTTCTGTTCTGTTCTGTTCTATTTTGTTTTGTTTTGTTTTGTTTTGTTTTGTTTTGTTTTGTTTTAGACAGGCTCTCTTCATAAGTTTCTTGATATGTAGCTCAGGCTGCCCTAAAAGCAACCCTCCTGTCCTAGCTTCCTGAGTCCTAGGATTAAAGACATGTGCCAACAGCTTTCCAGATAATGATTTTATAAAACAATCCCTTAACATGTTAGAAAACAGGAAATGATAGCAAAATAGGTGAAAAGATATTTTCATAATTTTAAAAAGTGGAGTGCATTGAAAGGGATCAATGGGCCTTTTAGGACTGAAAAATATATTGTCTACAATTAAGATTTCATTTAATGTATTTGACAGATGGGATGAGACATAAAATAGAACAAAATTAGTGAAGTTAGCAATCGTTAAATTAATAAATGAAAAAGATACAAAATTGCACCCAGAAGAAAAGACAGTCAACAGGACAAAGTTAAAATTTTATAAAGAAAGAATTTCTTGTGTACTGTATGGAAGCATCACCTGTCAATAAAAATCCTACAACCTATTAGCTGAGGCAGAAAATAGGAGGTGGGAGTTCTGGCATAGATGAACTCTGGGATAGAGTCAGAGGGGAGAGATTCACCCCAGACTCGGAGGAAGATGGATACATGAAAGTGAGGAGAGGTAACCAGCCATTTGACACACATAGAATAGAATAAATGGGTAAAATAAGTTGTGAGCTAGTTATAGAATGAGTCTAAGATTATGGGCTAGGCATTTATTCACAAATGATAACGTCTCAGAGTCATTATTTTGGGAACCGGGGCATGGGTGGAAAACCCACGGTTATAATTTTATTATATTCATGATTGAATTCCTACAAGAGAAATGAATTGTATAAAAATAATAAGTGATTGGGCCCAAAAGTAATGAAAATAAATTATCAATCAGAAGGTTCAATAAGCCTAGTATACCAGGTAGTTTTGTTATTGGTTGGTTGGTTGGTTTTTGTTTTGTTTGTTTTGGGGTTTTGTTTGTTTGTTTGTTTGCTTTGACTACTACCATTACTAGGCCTGGGCTCAAGCGATCGTCAGCCTTAGTCTCCCTGTCAAGGGAAACCACATGTACCACTAGCATGAGTAGGCTTTTGGTTTGGGCTTTGTTTTTTCTTTCATCGGAACATACACAAGTTTGTGGGGGAAATTATGTTGTAGGTGAAAAACTAGGCTTTACTTAAAAACCACAGGGGAGGTTCAGAAGAGGTTGGTCATATATACATGGATGACTGCCGTAAAAGAGTATGTGCTACACAGACTTGCAGACGGCTTTTAGAAGAGTAAACGTTCTAGAGAACTGAATCGGGTAGCTACATAAACTCAGAGAGGACTGGCAGGATGGAATTCACCTTGATGGACTCTGAGGGAAAGTGAATGGGTGGGTCCCAAGATCTCTCTTGTACCTCCTGTGTGAGCAGAGGTGACTGAAGGGGGTGTTCTGAGGATAAAATCACAGGGTGTACCCCTATTTGACATATCGATAAATGCTTCCAAATTACCATCCTAAAAGAAAGAGCTGTACCAATTTGCCCTGGATGTTGAATGGTGCTCCTCTCTTTTCCCCTAGGGTTCTCTCATTTTCCCATGATGGCAGCTGCTTGGAACTCCTATTTCATCACCCCAGGACACACACTGACTACTTACAGACAAGTAGGAGGCATTAGCAGTCTCTCAGCTCCCTAACCCCAGGAGCATAAAGTCTGGTATTCAGTACCATGTTCGTCCTCTTGAGGCAAAGCAGAATGGGGATACTATGGTGACTGTGGGGGAGGCTTGGAGAAGGAAGCCCTGCTCCTGTAGAACTGGCGTAGTTTCACTGCTCAAGAAGGACCTGAGACACCATTGATAGGGACCTAAGGGACCACAGAGGGAATATGTTTTTCCCAAACGGTATCCTGATAAAGACAGTAAGTAAACTGTGCTCACGTAGGGCTAGATGAGGTATTCTCAGACATGGCAATCAAGAATGCCACAGCCAGTAATCAGGCTGCGCTTCTATAAGGCCAAAATGACAGACATAACCTTGATTCCTGTCTTCCCCACTCCCAGAACTAAATAAAGCCACTCCTAAATCCACCATGCAACTTAAGTTACCGAGAGAAAAAGAAATTTCAACTTTTAAACTAACCTTGTTACAATCTATACTCTTTGGGTAATGTCAGAAAAAAGGGGAGGGGGTTCTTAGCAACATTTAGAAATGTAACTTTGAAAGCCACAAGAAAAAAAATACACCCATATCCGCATTGTGAAGACAATTAAACTCGACTCTGCAGACGCTCCCTATTGTGCGATCAGATGTGTTTTACTCTCTCTACTGCAGCACCTTTGCTTCTGCTTTTAATAAATCCAGCTTTGCTGCATTCCGGTTGGCCCTGAAATCCATTTCTTTGTTGAAACCAAGACCCCAGGTTTTGCTTGGGTGGCGATCTCTAAAAAGGTGTAGTGCCCAGTGGCAGGTGGCTCTTCTTCCCTCCCCCTAAAAGGGAAGAGGCAGGTCTTATTCACAGAACCCCTGAAGCCTGTTTTCTTCAGGTGGCTCACTCTTCAGGAGAGCACACTCTTTTATTTTCCGTATGCCTGACACCTCCTTCCTCGTTTCCCCTCTCTAAACCTTAGAAGTTGACACTTGGGGATTCCAACCGGGTCCCGTCACCTTTCTCCCTCACCTTCTTCTCATCCCCACCCCTGCTTCAGCCAACATCATCCTTCGGTCTTCTCCGACTACCTCTCCCTCTCAAGTTACCCAAATTTGACTTCAACCTCTCCCATCCTGCTCCTTCCTAGCTCCAGCTCCGGGGAATCGTCCTGGCCTCTCCCCACACCCTCTGTGTGGGTGAGGCTGTGTGGCTCCGGTACCTCGCAGACTTGAGGGATATAGTTGTCCCTGAAGTAGTTCCTCAACCTGGGGCTGGCATTGCGGAGTGAAGCCATGGTCACAAGCAGGACTGAGAAACTGTCCCTGGGCTACTGGTGTCCACACTATGGAGGCGGGAGGCGTCGGGGCGTTGCCAGGCAACCCCGGAGGAGGAGCCGTACAGTCTCAGCCAGGGTGGAAATGGAAGGAAAGGCCTAGAGGAGGGGGCGGGGCAGAGTGGGAAGGGGGCGGGGCTGGGGCGGGGCTGGGGGCGGGACTCACGCGGGACAGTCCCCGTCCTGGTCCAGGAAAAAGCTTGCACTAGCGGCGGCGGCGCCTCCTGCAAGTCCCATCCCGGCCGCCCGGCGAGAGGCAGCGCGTCGGGTGGGAGGGCTTCCGACGTTAGCAGGGCGGCTTCCGGAAGGCGGAGCTCCAGCCCCATTTCCTTTCTCCGGGCTGGTTCGGGCCCCGCTGCACCTGCGTGCGGTCCTCGCTCGGCGGCTCCCCGCAGCTCGGTGGTGGCATGGGCGGCGCGCGGGACGTGGGCTGGTTGGCGGCGGGGCTGGTCCTCGGCGCCGGCGCCTGCTACTGCATCTACCGGCTGACCCGGGGCCCGCGGCGAGGCCGGCGCCGCCTGCGCCCTTCGCGGTCTGCAGGTGAGGCGATGGGCTGCTCGGCAGGTGGACAGGTTCGGGGCCACCCCAGGCCGGACTGAGCGGCTGGGCGTGGTGCAGGGCGAGGAGGAAGGCTGGAGGTAAACGAGTCTGGGAGCCCAGGTTGCCTGCGGTGGGTCCTGAGCCGCCTCCCTGCTCCCACTTCTTTGTTTGAAAATAAGGGCTGAAAACATAGCCGGGAGTTTCCTGTCGCTTCCTTTCAGGCTTCACAGCCTTGGGCTGAGGGTTCTCCAAGCCATGTAGGTACCCTCTCACTTTCAAGTTTGTCCTGGGCCTTGGTGTTGTTTCCAAAGAGATGTCCCTTGATGTGAGAAGGTTACTCTGGGGCCTCAAACCTAGGTTGAAACTTTGCACGTGGCTGTGTGAAGAGGGGTTCTCGGAGGTGCCCTTCGGCCTGCACTTCGCGAGACCTGTCCTGGGAAGGTACTTTTAATCACACGTAGCATCTTGGAACTTGAGTGTCTGTGTTGGAAATAGAAGCCTCAGCCTACAGAAGACACACCCTTCTGCCAAACAAGTCCAGTAGGTTCTGTCCTATGATGATTGGGACTTTGAGAGGTCTAACAGTTTGCTGCACATTCTATATAAAAGGATCGCTTAGGTCGTGGAAACTGTTAGGAAAACAATTTGAAATAAAACCTGCCGACCAAAAACGTGCCTTCCTCAAAGGTAGAGAAGTGTTGTTTTTTTGGTTTTTTTTGTTTTTTGTTTTTTGTTTTTTGTTTTGTTTTTTTAACTGAGTAATCATTAAAACATTTTACCAACACCAATGCATGTGATCTGCTGATGTCATTCCAAACCCAGAATTCTTACCTCTGTGTAGCTGTGCCAGTGCAAAATAAACAGTAGCTTGTGTTTAAAATAAGAGGACGTGACAATACAGTTTTCTACAACTAGATCGTCTCACAGTCACTGAGAGTTAGGCAGTTATTGGTTGGGAGCTAAGAGCCTTTACCTAGAGGGAAAGTAAGGCATTTTTAAAGGCAGGTAGAAAAAAAAAAAGTCTTTGGGTTGTACAACTGGCATTTACTTTCCAAATTTGTACCTCCTTGGAGGCACCAGGACCAACCATGAGTTTATATTGCAGCCTTCCATTTCCTCCAGGAAATGCTACAAGAAAAGGAGTGCGAAGTCCCTTTCCCTGTGGTCACAGAGGAAAATAGTTTTTGAAGATGAGCATTTGCCCTCACAAAGCCTGATTTGTTGTCTTTTCCTCTGCCACATATTTCTGTGCAATAACGTTTTGGTTTTTTTAAGGCAAAGGGTCTGATGTATTCCTGGCCTGGAACTTTCTGTGTAGCAGAAAAGGTCTTGTGATGGACTTTTCTCCACCTCCCTAGTCCTGGGCTTGACAGCATGTAACACCACACTTTGGTACTGGGAATGGAACCCAGGTCAGACAACTTTAAAAATAGGTTGCCCACAGCCACTTCCCAAAGTTCTACCTTTATATTTGAAGAGAAACCTTTTATTTGTTTTAAACTTTTGAGAAATGTATAATTCCTGTTGATATAAGACTTGATAAAAGAACCTGACAGATATAGCACAAATCTCAATCATGACTAGAGAAAATTTAGTGGATTGAGGAAATAATATACAGAGACCAGATGGACATATAAGGATAATTCATAGGTGTATATGTTATTTATTGCATTAATATATTTGTAAAACTACATAGTAATGTGTAAGTCATTAAAATAGTATTTCTGATAACTTGCAACATTTAGAAGGAAATGTTTTAAATTGATGGATAGCACGCATCAAAAACAAAAGGCAAAAGTACTTTAATTAAAGATGCTTAATGTTAAAACAGTTGCATCTTTATTAAGTTCAAGAATAAGAGAGTTGATATCACAACTATTTAGTAGTGTCCTGGCGTCCCAGGCATTTTGACAGGAAAAAAAAATCATAAAAATCAGTAAGTATTAAAAAGAAATGAAGAAAATTCCAGTTCATAAATGACCTATTTTGAGTCAGAAAAGTGCAAGAGAATTAACTGGACATTAGAAGTGGAAGAAAAAAACCAGGAAGCTGGAATACAACAGAAATACACTTAGAACCTTCTTATAACTAAGAAATGTGTGCAAGAATTCAATATAAATTTAATTGAAAATATTTCATAATAACTTTTAACACTCAGAACATATCCAGCAGGAAGCCTGTGTATAGATAAGCCACACAGTGACACTCTGGAAACATAATTGGGCTGTTTCCATAGGTTTCCTGACTGATAGACTCTTAAAAGGATAATGAGTTGCACCCCTTTAGTGCAAAAACCTATTCCATAATTAATCAGTGCTCTTTCATAATTAATCAGTCCAATCAGAGGTATACCTGATGTTTAAATTAAGAAACAAAGTACTGTTAGTATTAGGGGTACATGCCACTTACATGTAATGCCTTACAATGGATATCATATGACTCTTAGCTAATGTGATGGCTGTGAGCCTTTGCTTCTGACTTAAATTCAGAATAATAATTGTATCTTCCTTCTAGGAATGCCTGAGAATCAAATGATATAAAACATGTAAAGTGCTTTAAACAACGCCAGGCAGCCATCTGCAGAGCCTCTGACATCTGGCCTGCCTACTCAGAAGGGGCTTACCTTTTTCTTTTCCTTTTCATTATGCTTTCAGACTGGCTAAAAGCCTAAGCATGCTTTCCCACACGCTGCACCTTCTCTCTCCTCAGCAGCTCCCTTCCTGTCCCACTTGCCAGCCGCCATTGCTGAAACTGCCTTCGCCCTTAAAGCCATGACCTTCTCTCTCTTCTTTGCCATCTTCCTCTTCCCAGCAGATGCCCAGATGTGCAGCTTGCTTGCCCTGTTGTTCTCTCAAACATTACAAGAATTGTCCCTGAGCTTTAAAAACAAAACAAGTAACTGCCTAACATGACAGTTAGGCATGACATGTTTGAACTTTTCAGATATTAAAACAAAACGCCTCAGTGATGAATTTCAATGAACCTTAGCTTGCTTTCTTCTCATGCAGAAGACTTAACTGATGGTTCCTATGATGATGTGTTAACTGCTGAACAGCTTGAGAAACTTCTGTACCTGCTGGAGTCAACTGATGATCCTATAATTATTGAGAAAGCCTTGGTCACCCTGGGAAATAATGCGGCCTTTTCAGCCAACCAAGTAAGCCTCCTTCTTGCTCACACATGAGTAGTTGCGACCCGGTACTTACTGCTCAGAGCTTCCATATCCTCATTTGGCCACATACATTCAAAAATCACATCCAAAAAATGACACAGAAAGTGACCTGTGAGAAGCTAGACACTGGCATTGTATTCATAATAGTTCCTGTTCAACAGAAAAGAGAGGATGGCTGTGACTTAGAGCTGAGCAGTGCTTTCGTGAAACCATGAAAGCATCCAGCATTTAAGTGTATGCTTCGATTAGATGACCGATCTTGCCAAAGTGGGGCCTGATAGTGGTGGTAGTGACAACCACCAAATCAGTGTAAACGGCTAATACCAAAGAGATTAATTTGAACACTTCTTTCTCCATTCCCCCACAGAGAACAAGGGGTTTGTTTGTTGTTTGTTTGTTTGTTTCCCAAGACAGGGTTTCTCTGTAAAGCTCTGGCTGTCCTGGACTCTGTAGACCAGGCTATCCTCACAGAGATCCACCTGCCTCTGCATCCCAAATGCTGGGATTATAGGTGTGCACACCACAAATTGCTATCTTCAACAGTTTCAGAAGAGATGAAGTTACTGGCCCCAACTGACCCAGATAATAACATTTGTTTCTCAATCAACATCCATAAATCGTTCATTTCAGCTTCTGTATTTGCTGCTTTCAGCAAATGCACATGCATTGTTCTGGGTTAGCTGCAAGAAAGATTGTAACTTAAGATTGTAGCATTAGCTTATGTTGTAAAAGGTGATTGCCAAGGCAAGGGTGGTTGTTACATTGTTAAAACAGGTGAAAACAAACAATTTGAGTACACAGCAAGCTAGAAATCTTAAGTGACTCCCAGGTGTATTATTAACTTTGGGTATGAGGTCTAGCAAAAGTTCCAGTCTTAGAGTATAAGGGTTATTTCAGAATATTACATCTCTATACTTGGTTGAGTCCTGGCCAATGAAAGAGCCCTCTCAAAAGAAAAAAAAAAAGTGAATGGCATTTTGAGGAATGACAGCTGAGGTTGGCCTTTGCATACACATATATACACACAGATTTACATAAACCATTTTAAGTAAGGAAATTTTGTGACAGATTCGTATCTGAGAAGGGCATTTCTCTAAAGTGATTAATCATAGTTGCATTTCTAGAGGTGTGGAATTCAGGAAAAGGGCTGCATGTTGAAGTCACGGTCCATTTTCCCCTCTCTCTTAGGCCATTATTCGTGAGTTGGGTGGTATCCCAATCGTTGGAAGCAAAATCAACTCTCTGAACCTCAGTATTAAAGAGAAAGCCTTGAATGCACTAAATAACCTGAGTGTGAATGTTGAAAACCAAGTTAAGATAAAGGTAAGTGGTGAGAAATAAAAGTGCATCGGGTGTCTGTAACAGAAGAGAAGGGGATGACAGGGGATGCCACGGTAAGCCGTGAAGCTAGGAGCGTGTGCTCTGCAGCTCTCCCCTAGGCATTTGGAGATTTGGAGGTGGGTTTCAGTTTAACTCAGGGATTGCTGAAAGAGCAAAGCCAGAATCAGGGAACACACAGCAGCAGAAAGACTCAGTAAACCAAGAAACCAAGGGAGTGTTTTGAAACTGTGCTGGATAGAATATAGACGCCAGCAGAATGGCACCTTTGATGTAAGAAAGCTGAGGAAGTGTGAGCCCTTCTCAAGCCAACGAGGGAAGAAACAAATCCAAGAAAAGTGGGTAAAAGATGAAGAGGATAAGCAACTGATGTGAGCCAGTTGTCACATTCAAGTGTCCAGGACACCTATCGATAGATTCCACCCTCATCATCAACCAGGAAGGGACTTAATGCTGGTTTTTGAAGGATGGAGATACAATAAAATGGTAACCAAAGAGAAACACAGTTGGCTTGTAAGTGTAATTTAAAGCTTAAAAATTTGATCTCTGCTTCCTTATTGTTACCCTGCCTCATCTATGGTAGCATGGATACATTTGGAGTTTACCACAACGTTAATGATGTGGATTGGACAGTTAGTTGATCATTTCTTAGCACTTCTGATTAGGACCTTTTTTTTTTTTTTTGCACTTTATGATTTTTTAAAATTAATTTATTTTTTATTAAGTACAGTTTATTCACTTTGTATCCCAGCTGTAGCCCCCTCCCTCGTCCCCTCCCAATCCCACCTTCCTTCCCTCTTCTCCTGTGCTCCTCCCCCAGTCCACTGACAGGGGAGGTCCTCCTCCCCTTCCATCTGACCCTAGTCTATCAAGTCTCATCAGGACTGGCTGCATTGTCCTCCTCTGTGCACTGGTAAGTGTGCTACCCCCTCACGGGCTGGTGATCAAAGAGCCAGCCACTGAGTTCATGTCAGAGACAGTCCCTGTTCCCCTTACTAGGGTACCCACTTGAACACTGAGCTGACATGGGCTACCTCTGAACAGGAATTCTAGGTTATATCCATGCATGGTCCTTGGTTGGAGTATCAGTCACAGAAAGACTCCTGGGCCCAGATTTTTCGGTTCTTTTGCTCTCCTTGTGGAAGCTCCTGTCCCCTCCAGCTCTTTCTATCTCCCCCTTCTTTTATAAGATTCCCTGCACTCTGCCCAAAGTTTGTCTATGAGTCTCAGCATCTGCTTTGATATCCTGCTGGGTAGAGTCTTTCTGAGGCCCTCTGTGGTAGATTCCTGTCCTGTTTTTTCCCTCTTGTCTCTTTCCCTTTTGTCTCTCCCATTTGCCTTTCTGAAGGAGGATCCATCATCTTACCTAGGGTCCTCCTTGATTAGTTTCTGTAGGTGTACAGATTTTAGTATGTTTATCTTATATGTCTAATATCCACTTATAAGTGAGTATATACCATGTGTGTCTATCTGCTTCTGGGATACCTCACTCGGGATGATCTTCTCTATTTCCTACCATTTGATTTCCTTTCTTTTAATTACTGGGTAGTATTCCATTGTGTAAATGTACCACAGTTTCTGTATCCATTCCTCAACTGGGTTGTTTCCAGCTTCTGGCTATTACAAATAAAGCTGCTATGAACATGGTTGAGCAAATGTCCTTATTGTGTACTTGAGCCTCTTTTGGATATATGCCTAGGAGTGGAATAGATGGATCTTAAAGAAGTGCTATTCCTAATTGTCTGAGAAAGCACCAGATTGATTTCCAGAGTGGTTGTTCAAGTTTACATTCCCTCCAGCAATGGAGGAGGGTTCCCCATTCTCCACAGCCGCTCCAGCATGTGTTGTCACTTGAGTTTTTGATCTTAGCGTGTAAGGTGAAATCTCAGGGTTGTTTTCATTTGCATTTCCCTGATGACTAAGGACATTGAGCATTTCCTTAAGTGTTTCTCGACCATTCGATATTCCTCTATTGAGAATTCTCTGTTTAGCTCTGTTCCCCAGTTTTTAATTGGATTACTTGATTTGTTGCACTTTATGATTTTTGATGGCACCGAGCCTGGAAACTCGCTGCTTTCCACCCACAGAGATGGATAGTGTGGAGCCGCTCACAAGAGTGCACCCTTCCTTATGTAAGGAAACACAATCTTGAGCTAAATTTGATTTTGTTCCGCTTGCCTTTGGTTCTCAGCACAATGCCAGGTTATTAACAGAGGCGGCCTTAAATAAAATAGTCACCCAGGCGGGAGGGCCAGACACAAACACCCTCTTTTCTGAAGAACCCCTTCATCCTGAGCAGCCACACCACTCTACTGCAGAGAAAGGTAGAGGTTCTTGGAGAGCTGGGGTTGCTCAGTCCCTCTCTCTTGCCCTCAGGTTTACGTCCATCAAGTCTGTGAGGACGTCTTCGCCGATCCCCTGGACTCTGCCGTGCAGCTGGCTGGCTTGAGACTTTTAACAAACATGACCGTCACCAATGACTACCAGCACCTGCTCAGCAGCTACATCCCTGGCCTGTTCCACCTGCTACTTATTGGGAATGGAAGCACCAAGGTAGGAGCCACAGCCTTCAGTCTTGGAGGCTGAAGAGCCGCCGCATCAAGCTTAGTAAGATTGAGCTTCCAGTCCGAGGCGGGGGTGGGGAGGGTGGACACACCTTTAATCTCAACGCTGTAGGATTCAGAGGCGGCAGATTTCTGTGCGTTGGAGGTCTGCCTACTCTTCATAACACGTTCCAGTGCGGAAAAACAAAGAGAAGGAATGCCAGACCATCTGTTTCAGCCCTGTGATTGACAAAGATTAAAGAAAAAGATGGTGGTACCTTAATCCCAGCAGAGGCAGGTAGCTCTATGTGAGTTCACAGCCACCCCAATCTATGTAGCAAATCACAATAGGCAGGACTACGTAAAGAAACACTATCAAAAAGAAAAAGAGGTAGTCTGCTCATGAGTTTATAAGAAATGCTTGTAAGATCCTAAGAAAGAATGTCACTTCCATCCCTAATACCGAACTGCAGAATCCGTTTGTGCCGCTCACATGCCATGTCACTTGCTTCAAGAGAGTGGCCACTTGATCTTCGGAGAATCAGTAAAGTCATGTTTTCCTGGAACCCTTTAACCAGACATAGGAACATCGAGCAAAAGAAACAGTGACAGGAACTTGTAGCTTTTGTTTACCCCGGGATTGACCTGTCTTTAAAGTTAGCATTAGTAATGGGTTTCATTGTTTTCATTTTTATACATAATTTGTTTTTGTTTTATATATAGTTTGGTTTTTTTACTCCTCTCCCCAACTTCGTTCCAGTTAACCCTGCCTGCCACTCATCCTTCTCCATTTTTGTGTCACATGTAGTCTGTTGCCATCATCATCATCATCATCGTCGTCGTTGTTATAATTATGACACTTATTTATAGGAAGGGAGGCGCTCTTGTGCTTCAGTGCACAGGGCGAGGTCAGATGACAACTTGACAACTGCAGGAGTCAGTTCTCTCCTTCCAACATGTCCCCGTGACTGAACTTTGGTTGTTTGCTTGTCAGGCCTGGTGGCCCTCTGCCCACTGAGCCTCTCAGCAACCCTGGTTTGTTCAATTTTTTTAAGAAAGTTATAATAATAATTGTAATTATTATAACAGCATTGTTATTAGGGTGTGTGCGTGTGTGTGTGTGTGTGTGTGTTTGTGGTGGAGATGTGGCATGAAGCGTACGTGGAAGTTAGAGGGCAGCTTTGTGGAATCAGTTTTCTCTTTCTGCCTTTACGTGGTTTGCAGGGTTGAACTCAGGTTCCCAGGCTTGCACACTTGCCTTACCTCCTGAGCCTTTTCACTGGCCCTTATTTGTCTGTTTTTGACAGCAGGGTCTCCTGCGTCTTAGGCGGGCCTCAGTCTCACTCTAGCAGATGAGCTGGGATTACAGGCATCTTCATGTACATCTGCGTGACAGAAGAGGGCATCAGCTCCCATTATAGAAGGTTGGGAGCCACCACGTGGGTGCTGGGAATTGAACTCAGGACCTCTGGAAAAGCAGCTAGTATTCTTAACCCCTGAACCATCTCTCCAGCCCCCCAGAGAGCAGCATTGTAAGTCAGTTCTTTTCTTCTACCTTTACCTAGGTTTGGGGACTTGAACTCTGGTTTTACTACAAGGGCTTTTCCTGCTGAGCCTTGTAGCTGGGCCCAAGTTAGACTTTCTTTTTCTTTTCTTAAGTTTTTTGTTTTTTTTTCTTAAAACAGTTTCACTGTGTAACCCAGGCTTGTCTTGAACTCTCGACTCTCCTGTCTTAACCTCCCCAGTGCTAAGACATATAGGGAAGTGCCACTGTGCTTGGCTGCACTAGTATTTAGGAGGAACCACAGTGAAGATACACCCCAAGTATGGGACATCATTTCAGTGCTTCTGGGGTTTTCAGGGTGTAACTGTGTTAGTGCCTCATCGCCGTCCAGTGTTTCTGAGGTGCTTATGTGTGGGTTTCCACATTTTCTAGAGCCCAGCTTATTTAGGTCTAGTCTAAGACGTTCAGGCATTGAGACTTAAATATGAGAGCGAGCTGTCTTTTTCTGCGATACTGCTCCACCCCAGGCTATTTCCAGCTCTTTCTGCATCTCTCTCCAGTGGAAGATGACTTCAGCCTTTTAGGACCCAGGAAAATTGCCTTCACTCTGTGCTGTGATGTGAATACTCTAGGAAAACAAACATCTCCCTTGACTGTCTCTGCAGCTTCTTTACCCAGAACCCAGGAGGAACTCATAATTCAATTCAAAGCCAAGTGCATCTCTTTGGACCTATATATTTGTCTGAGATCTGGTTGATAAAATTTACAACTTTTTAAAAATGACTTGCATCATATTGCTGTATTTTTCCATTGCACTGCCCAGAATTTTTTTAGGATAGAAAATTTAGACTTTCGATGGGAACCCGGCCACCATTGTTCTGTCATTATTTCTCCATTTCTGGAAGCTAACTAACTTGCAAATGCATTTCTGCATAGTCATCCATTCGTGTGTGTCCATCACGGATATTTTCTTAGTAAGCATCCCCCAGAGTGACTTGTAAAGATCTTATTTAGTTTGTGGTGGTGATCTCGCTGCACTCTAATGATCTGTGGTTATACCACTGACTCACAACAAATACCGGAAGAAAGTGTTTGCTCTTTGCACTGACAGAGAGCCAACAACTTAAATATCCCGGGTCACCACAAGGTGGCGCCCGTATCAAGGAAGGAAAAAAAAAAAAAAAAACAATGTTTCAAACAGCAGAGTCACATTTCAGACACTAGCTAGCTATTGTTCTTACTGTTTCTGGTTGATAATGAGAGGGCCTTCACAGAGCTTCCCCAGGCTCATATCCAAGGTTCAGGCGGTCTACTACACAGCTTTTTTCCCCGTTTTCTGCTCCAAGCTTCATGGACATTCCAGCCAGGCGCCTTATTCCTTAGACCTGATGTGGTGTTGCTGACAGCATCATGCCAGCCGAGATGTCACAGTAGCTGGGGGAAGGGGGTGTGCACTGAAGGGTCAGAAGTCACTCTTGCTTTCTTGTCTTTAAGAGTTCGTAATTTCGCTAGAAGCGCCTACCTGAAAAACACGGTCCCGCATGAACAGGTCAGCAGTGAGTCCCACTTTGGGGGCAGGCCGGGCCTCTAGCAGAGTGGCTTTTGTTTCTCCCTTGTCCCCTTCTGCGCCCTTTGACACTTTAGCGTGACCGTGTGTTAATTTTATAAAACGTTAAAAGATGGTAGCAGTGAGACTCGGCAAAGCTTTCTCACCACCTCCAAATAATAAGTAGTTCACATGAGGCCCAGGAGTTGTAAGCACACAGTAGGACGCAGTGTTCTAGGGCGAAGGTAGAAGGTAGGATGGCGCTTGGCCAGCCCAGGGGACCAGAGGTTTGATCCCCATCACCCTATCCCCAAAGTTCTAAGGTCAGTATCCGTTGTCCGATTAACAAGTTATAAAAGTGTGCATTCATGTTCCTTCCTGGGTCTAGTGAAAACTGGAGTTGTTGTTTTTTTCCTGCTTTTAGAACTCTCTTTCTTTTCCTCCCTTTAATTTCAATTGTCTAGTGGAAAAGTGTAGGTTAGTGTTTTTCAAAGAGACATTCTAGGGCTAGAGAGGTGGCTCAGCATTTAAGAGCTTGTGTTGCTCCTGCAAAGGACCCAGGTTTGGTTCCAAGCACCCACATGGCCATTGGTAACTCCAGTTCTAGAGGCCCTAATGCCTTCTTCTGACCTCTGCACTCACGGCAAACACATGGTACATATACGTACATACAGGCAAAAAGGTTCATACACAGAAAATCATTCTAAATTTTTAACTTTATATTTTAATTCTTTTGGTTTTTGAGACAGGGTTTCTCTGTGTAGCCTTAGCTGTCCTGGACTTGCTTTGTAGACCGTGCTGGCCTAGAACTCACAGATACACCTGCCTCTGCCTCCTGAAGTGCTGGGATTACAGACATGCGCCACTGCGCCCAGCATAATTAACTATAAAATCACTTTAATATCAATTCCCAAATAAATGGTAAAACGTTTTTCACATTTAAAAAAAGATAACCCTCCTAGTAACCCAGTAACCTAGTAGAATAGAAGGATCCTAGGATTTAATTATGGTGACCAAACTGTTACATAAATGTGGTATGTTCATGAAAAACAAACTAAGCTTTGAGAGATTTCTGCCGTTTTGGGGACCAGATTCTCCTCCTCAGCACTCAGAATAAAGATGATTTAGGAGCTGGGGAGATGGTTCTATGTGTGAAGTGTTTGTTGTACAAACACGAGATCAGGAGTTTGGATCCCGGTACCCATGAAAATGCTGGGCAGTGGCCTGCCTGTAACCCCAGCACGGGGGCAGGAAATGGGGATCCCTAAAGCAAGCTGGCTAGACTAGCCAAATTGGTGAGTTCTGGGTTCAGCTGGGGGCCCTGCCTCAGTGAAGGGCAATCAAGGAAAACACTGACCTCCCAGCTTTGACCTCGTCATGTAAGTATACACACATGCACAAACAGGAGAAGGGAAAGCAGGTGATTTAACACATACCGTACCAGACTATCGCATTTGAAGACACTTGCTAAGTTCTTCCTCTCTCCTCAGTAGTTGAACCAGAGGTGAGGTTTAGATGGCAGCGGTACGAATGGTAGCTGCCCTGAGAGTGGGGCCGAGTGTTGGAGGAGCTGAGCAGAGTCTTCCTGGAGAGGACTGGCGCCAGGCCTGGAGGTGCAGACAGCTCACTGGGCTGAGAGGATGGCGTCAGCAGGAGCAGGGTCATGTCTGCTGATCCAGTAAACCCAGTGTTCCGTTGGCAGGTCCAGGTGTTGAAGCTGCTTTTGAACTTGTCTGAGAATCCAGCCATGACAGAAGGACTACTGAGTGCCCAAGTAAGTAGATTACCTACCTGCTTCATAAATGCACACATACATAGACCTTGACAAATAGATTAGAAAGTCACGGGGATCATCCCTGAAGGTCAGTATTAAGGTGTTAGCTTATTCCTCATGTATATGAATTCCTCGTGTTTACTAAAACATGAATATTTTGCTTTTAAAAACCATCTTTAGAACTCGTCTGTAGCAACAGTGAGTTTTCCATGCAGCTGCATTTTTAAATTTGCTTTGCCTTGTGTGCACGTGTACCTCAGCATCTGCTCAAACAGCAGTGTTGAGTATGTGCTCAAATGCCCACCTCAGCGACTTCACCGTGTTTGCTCTCACGGAACTTAGGAGACACAGGCATGTGGCAAACAAGCAAGGTGGTTGAAAAGGGACCCTGTGTTGTGAAGGAAGTCCAGGTGGTGTGGGGAGACTGGGCCATCTGCTCGCCAGCCCTGTTCCCTGTGCCGGCTGTGGGCAGTAATACTGGCTCAACTAGTGAGTGCTTACAAAAACTGGATGGACCCTAACGTGGTTGGTTTCCCAAATGTCTGCACTCTGGGGTTCCAGGAAGTCTTACTTTTTTGCTAACAACCAAACCTCCTTTTCCTTAAACATCACACACGTGCCATGTGAGCTAGGGGTTGGGGTTGCTTGCCTGTGGTCAGACTTTTTAAATGTAAACTAGAAGACGCTGTTTTAAAATACAAAAATGACACTCAGTGTTTCGTCTTTCAGGTGGATTCTTCATTTCTCTCCCTTTATGATGGCCACATAGCCAATGAGATTCTTCTTCGAGCACTTACACTGTTTCAAAATATAAACAACTGCCTCAGAGTGGAAGGCCGGTTAGCTCATCAGCTTCCCTTCGCTAAAGGGTCATTGTTTTTCCTCTTGTATGGGGAAGAGTGTGCCCAGAAGATGAGAGAGCTAGTTTGTCATAATGATGCAGAGGTGAAAGAGAAGGCTTTAGCCATAAAGCCAAAGTTCTGATTGGTTGCTCCTGGATTTTTCAAAGAGTAAATGTAGTCTTAAGTCAGCACACAGGAACTTATTTTCTACCTTCTTTTTAAAAAGGGATGTTTTAGCTGATAAAGTGAAACAACAACAGTCACATTGCAACTTTATCACAGTTCAGTGTGGGCAGCTCTAATCCAGCATGATATTCAAAATTCTGGATTTTGGAGTAGTTCAGATGTGGGCTTTGGGAATTAGGTATTTATTGTATGAAATACTCAAGAGGATGTGAATCACTTCTGGAGCAAACATTCAGTTAGGATTACGGACTGATTTGCCATGCTCTTCAGGTTGATTCTGAATGATTCTACTGGTACTGAATGACTATGAGGGATTGTGCTGAAGATACTTAATGTTTTCCACACATGAAATGAGTGGCCTTCTCTGTGCAATCCTAATTCCTGGAAGTGATTCGCAGTTCCTCATGGAGACATCGTTAGGTGCAGAGTTAAAGACTGTAACTGCCACAGCAAGGGCCTTGTGCCTCAGTGCAGTGATAGCCCAAGCTCAAGCCCACGGCCAGCCCCATTCTATACTGCTTTGCAAGTCTGTGTTCCTCATCAGAATCTGACCTCATCGTTTCTGATCAGTATAGGGAAAATGGTTTCTTATACTTAGCCCCTGTGTAAGATACTAAGTTGGAAAGCAGTCCAAGCTTCCACCCCCAGGAAGGCGGGCAGTCCAAGCAGCTCCTCTGTAAAAAGGACTGGCCTCATGAGTCCGGGTGGACGCATAGAGAAATACACCCATGAAATGGTTGTTTTTAAAAGCATGTCATAGAACAATGTATTAGTGTCTTTTTTTTTTTTTTTTTAACAATGATAAGTACATTTATACATGGACAGAGCGTTTCTAGAATGATACGTAAAACTTCTGGGCATGGGACATGGGAACGTGGATTTTCTTTGTGTACCCATTTCTACTGTTTGAATTTTTTACTGAGCATAACTTGTTAATTTTTTTAATAAAAAAGGGGAAAAGTCCAAGGTGTTCACAATTTATTCCCCATCGCTGACATCTTTTTACTAGTTTTTCATTCAGATTTTACTTGACGAAGATTACAATGTGTAAAAAATTTTAACTTTGTCAAACGCGTTTTATGTGTGCGAGTGTCTTCCCGCATGTGCGTATGGGCACAAGGTCAGAAGAGGGTGTTGAGGAGTAGTGCGTGATTGTGAGTCAGCACGTGGGTGCTGGGAACCAAACCCGAGTCCTCTGCAAGAGCAGCCAGTGCTTTTCGCCACTGAGCCAGTTCTCTGAGCCCCTATAAACACGTTCAGCTGCCCTCTCAAGTACTTTCATAATATTTTATTTAGAAGATCCATTAGACAGTATTTACAATGTATATCAGGCTAACGAAGGAAAATAGATTTTTCAAAATTTAATCTCACTTTACGCATACATCCTTTGAAATGTGGATTAGAAAAATAAAGTGAAGACCATCCAATAGGGTGGTTGTGTTCAGGAGATATCTGATGTACGTCATAACGAACAGAGCTTCTGTGTAAACCGAAACAAACAGAATTCATGAGGAAACCTAGAAAACGAGGCAGGCCCAGTTCAATCAACGGACGTGAACACAGAGCACCCAGAGAGCCTCAGTGGGGGGGCGGGGGGTACAAAAGCAACGTCAAGGCCATTCACGGAGAAATCCTTAAGCAAGGCACAGCGCTTGCTTCTTCAGTAGGGAATTCTCAGCGTGACGTGCAGTAACAAGGTGACTGCCAGGGTGCCGGGTGGAGCAGTGTGCCCCAAGGCTGGAACCGTGCCCCCCTGTGGGCAGTCACATCCGCATGCAGGGGGAAGCTGGTTTTACATCAGTGCCTCGAGTCCCGTTCACTGTGTACACAGTAGGACAACACACAGTTCCCCTAGACTGACAAGACCATTTTATATAAAAATACTAAGTTCTGACAATCGCTTACATTGGCTCTTTGCCTCTAAAGCCACATTAAGTGGGGTGAGGGGGTTACACCAGTATCTGCAACAGGAACATGGATGTTCAGTGTCTGCTGTGCCTGTCTGCGTCAGACAGTGACATCTTGGGGTTTTCTCCCTTAGGTTCCTAAAGTGCTTTTTTAAAAAATCTGTTATTCTTGGCCTTTGGAGGTAGGTTGACGTTGTCCTCTTGGACATGATGATAGTGGGTCCAAACACGAGTCACTTGTTTTGGGGTGATCATGACGGGATGAATGCAGGTCCGAGGAGAGGCCGAGGTGACATGCATGTACGCATGCAAATGCATAAAATTATTGAGTATTCCTATCTAATACTCAAGAGCTGTATACCTTAATATGTATGTATATGGGAAACCTACTGTGTTTTGTGCCGTTGGTCTATGATGGCGTCACTACCGCCCAGGCAGCCCGCTTCCTGAAGGCTCACGACAAACCCGTGAATGCAGAGGCATACTGGGACAAAGACTCTAGTCAGCAGACACACACAACCTTAAAAAAAAACCACTGGGATTTCACAGTGGCTTACTAAGGGGAACAGTTGTGCTTATAGGTCATTTAATATAAAAATATATGCCACATCCGAGTCATGTAAAACATTCTTATAAATCTTAGTGATACAGTTCAGGTTAGAGCTGAGAGAACGGGAAGAAAGTGTATAGAAAGTGGAAAGTAAAGAGAATAAAAGCTGCAAGTGTACTATGTCTTCACATTAAGGATCTACATTCTCTCCTTTGTGACAGGCCTCACTGTAGTTGAAGTTGTGCTTGCTTGGCAGGATGTCGGCCCTTGAAACGAAGAACCTCTCCTAAGTCTCACAGCCACACTCTACCCTTCTCTGCGCATCAGCTTTTAACTTGGAGAATGCGCTGTGGAGATGTAATTATGCAGTGTATATATGACAAAAGTTATTTTAAAAATGATAGTGTAGCCCAAACTCCTACATTCTTAAGCCTCACAAGACAGATCACTTAACATTTGGCACGTAAGCTCGTGTTTTCTCTTGAACCAGGCTCTCACTTGTAGCTCTGGTTGGCCTTGAACTTGTGGACTGTCTGACTTATCCTTTGGAGTGTTGAACTGTAGTCATGCATCACCATGACCAGCAGCTAATCTTGACAAAGAACTGATACATTTAATTAGCATGTGGAAGTCAAGTTTATCATTATATGAATGTAAGAAAGGTGTGTGTGTGTGTAAAATCTAGGTGGGGTAAGCTTGTCTCTTCTTTGTCAAAAGCTTTGAGTATCAAAAAAAAAGAAATGGAACTTTAATGTCATTTTTTCATAACATTGTACTACCACCACAATGTATTGCTTTGATAAAAAATAATATTTTGCAATGTTTAGATCATTGGTATGTTTTGTAAGTCTATATTGGACAGTTCCTTAAATAACCCACCCCTATACCCCCAGTTTATATAAGTGAGTCTTATCAGTTGGCAAGTTATAATATTAAGCAAAACACACACTTGCTGCAGTTGTGTCCATGTGAAAAATGTCATGACGAATTTCTTAAGTCTTTTCAGTGAAAATTCCTATTTTCATTTTTCTTCAGAAGCTTTCTCATCAGTATTCAAGTATCTTGATTCTCCGTGCTTCAGGACAAAGAAATCTTCACTTTTAAGTCCGTACCGCTCTAGAGCTTCATGCAGTTTCACCGGGGGCTCTAAGTAATGCTGGCGAGTGGCAGGAAGAAACACAAAAACTTACAACTCTAATACTTGAGGGCTATTCGGATAAGCATTCAAACTAAAGATCAGTTTAGGTCACCAAAAGTTGCCCACATAAAACAGTTCCTTTTCTTTTACATGAACCGTTAGCCAATCAGACAAACATGTCTTCCTATTCAACTTCAGTCATTAACTACAGAGTCAGTAAAACTGTCTACTACTGGACAGAAGAGAGTCCATCCAAATGCCTGCATGTGCACTGTGCCACCTTATGTCAGTGTCACCAGATCACACATGTCCTGACCTCACATGACACGAGTTCAGTGTAACTGGAGTCAATACCAAGAAATGATGGAGGACTGGATGCTAAGACTCCTGAGCACGTGGGACTCCGTTCATCTGTGTTTGTGTGGGCAAGCAAGCATTTCTGGCTGAAGAAGGCTGTTATCCACAAGCCTCCCGTGAGCAAAGCAGGTCAGAGGTGGACAGACACTGCAGGAACAGAGCAGGCTCCACAATGTTTCTGCACATTTGAATATTTTCTTAAGTTCAAAGTGGCTTGGCAAAATGCCTTAGGAGGCAAAGGTACTTCATGCCAAACCTGGAGCCCTACATCAGATCCCAGACCCACAGGGTATAAGGATAAAGCTGACCCTCTCTGACCTTTACATGCATGCTGTGGTACACATGCTACACACACACACACACACACACACACACACACACACAATGTAAATCGTTTTAAAAGTGCAGATCACTTGAATGTAGGATAAAATTGTTATTATAAAGAAATTTAAAGCATGAAGGTAAGTGATTTCATTAGTTTTAAAAATACAAGATTTGGGGCTGCTCACATGCCAAGCAGAAGACTGTATAAATAATAAATAAGTAAATTTAAAAAAAGACAAATGTGTAAGTATGGTGCCAGAGGCACAAATATACTAATAGTTAAATAAATGATATTTGTATTAATTCTTGGAGAATTTCGTACATATATACAATTTATTTTACTCATGTTCATTCCCTACTCCCTCCCTCAATTTCTCCCATACCCAACCCCTCCCTAGGCCTCATTCCAACATCATTTTTGTTGTTTTTTCAATTTTTATTTTTATTAAGTACAGTTTATTCACTTTATATTCCAGCTGTAGCCCCCTCTCTATCCCCTTCTAATCCCTCCCTCCCTCCCTCTTCTTCTTCTTCTCCTATGCCCCTCCCCTAGTCCACTGATAAGATAGGTCCTCCTCCCCTTCCATCTGATCCTAGTCTATCAGATCTCATCAGGACTGGCTTCTTTGTCTTTTCTGTGGACTGGTCAAGGCTACTCCCCCCTCAGGGGGAGGTAATCAAAGAGCCAGCCCATGAGTTCACCATCATCATTTTTTAACTTATTTCCCTTTGACCTAAATCTCTAGGGTATTTAATTCATTCAAAGCTTTTCATTTGTTTGTTTGGTTTGGTTTTGGTTTTTAGAGACAGGGTTTCTCTGTAGCCTTGGCTGTCCTTCACTCACTTGGTAGGGCAAGCTGGTCTTGAATGATCCACCTGCCTCTGCCTCCCAGAGTGCTGGGATTCTAGGTGTGTGCCACTGTACCCAGCTTTCAAAAGTTTTTTTTTTTCCTACCTAATTAGAAAGGCTTTAACATTTGGAAGTTAAAAAAAGAGTCAAAGCTTCTGAAGCATACTGCAGCGGAAGTCCGTCTCCCCTTCTGTGAGGATTGTCTTCCACATTACTGAACTAGACAGGCCTTTCCCTTTCCACCGCAGAGACACAAGGAAATACACATGGTAGCTAAGGGGTTAATGCACTCTGGGGAGGAGAGGGCTGGAAATGAGGTTCATGTTAAATAAAAGCATCTTGGAGAGCCTTCCAAAAGCACCCTATGAACACACACCCAGGGGTCTGGGCTCCTCAGGGCACTGTAGGTTACCATCAAGCTGGGGTTTTCACCCCAAACTCGCCACTCCCAAGTCACTCTGCGCAAAGGTCACTGGCTTCCAGTGCTGAGCAGAGTGTAAGGAGCAATGTGTACCGGTGAAGGCTGAGCTGTGTGTGGTGTGTGTTCAGAGGGAGGCAGTCTGGCTTGACAGAGGATGGCTTACATGTAAATGTGATGGGGGAGGATCTGAGCTAGAAACGTCAATGAAGCAAGACAGGAAGTGGGAAAATTGAGGAGACATGAAAAAGGGAAAGGGTTCTTTCACCCATACCCAGTTTCCGTTCCCCACTGGCTGAGTCAAGACTTTGGTCATGGCTAATAAATCCACGGTATAGACTACCTGCATAGCAATTACACCCTTTCCCGAGCAACTTCCCAGACAGGAATAAAACAGCTAACGAACCAAGGTCAAAGCCAAAAGTATGCTTTACAGCTTTACAGCCTTTAATACTTTATGTGCTGAGCCACCTGCTCGGCCCCAGGCACAGCTCTTTCTTCACGCCTGCACTGGAGATCTGCCCTTGGCGTTTATTGCTTGCTTTTTAATACTGAGTCGCCCGGAAATTCCGCCATTCTTCCCGCCATTCTTCCCTGTGGCTTGAGATCCCACTTAGGGATGAGTGGAGTTTTAGGAGCAGCTCCTTGGATTGCCCAGCCACGAGTGCTATACTGCACCTCCCGACTGGAGGAGGACTGGGGCGGGGCTGCTGCCCACAGCACGCAGTGCCACAGGAGGGAGACGGAGAGCTAGCAATAGGGAGAAGGACAACCAACGAAACACGAAAGCCAGGAAACATTTCTTGGGGCTTAAATGCACATGGTGGGTATTTCCCTCCTTGCTTATTTCCCATTTGAGGCTATGTTTAAAGGATTGCTGACAGCATTCACCTGACTGCTAAATAACTTAGATTTAACTAAGCCTCATTAATACTGTATCCTTAGAGATAACTACTTAGTAATGGAAGGCGGACAGCAGGAATCTACTGTTTATCTAATATATGTTATACACATATACGCTACTATATACTGTATAACACACCTATGCACAAAATAATTGTAATTCATTTTTTTTAATATTTCAGAATAATAAAAGTCTTCCCCACTGAAAACAGTTCCTTTTGTTAAGTTCTGGTCATCCATGTTTTATAAGTCTGGTCGGCGGTAATAGATGCACAGCCATCCGACACTGCTGACTTTTTTGCTAGCTCTAACGTGGTAGTGACGGGCATGATGTGCAAGGCCTTAGTACAGTTTTTATAATGCTGTAGCTCATAGGAGACCCTCTGTCTTTAATCTACCTACATTTTGCAACATCTGGGTTTTTCCATAGGTTAGCTCTTGGCTAGTCTAGCCATTTAGAGACTAGCCTTAGAATTAGGTAAGAAACGCTTCCGGGTGACGTAGATAGGATATCTCAGATTCTAAGCAACTTAATCCACAAAGGAGAAAAGAGAGCCCCACAGTCATGGAAGCAAGCACCTGTGGAAAAGCAAGTCGGGACATCCGAGAATAAAGGAGGAGGAAGGAGAAGAGCTCCCCGAATTCTGGAGCCACCACATGCCAGGCAGCCATTCCTAGACAACCACATTCCTAAAGGGTAACTGCTCAATAATCTGCTTCCAGGGGCTGGAGAGATGGCTCAGTAGTTAAGAGCACTGGCGGCTCCTCCGGAGGACCTAGGTTCAATTCCCAGCACCCACATGGCAGCTCATACCTGTCTATAACTCCAGTTCCGGGGCATCTGACACCCTCACACACATACACATGCAGACAAAACACCAATGCACATTAAAAAAATTAAAAACAAACAAACAAACAAAAAACAATCTGCTTCCAACAGAATCTAGTAAAGGTACAACCCAGGTCAGCCAACACACTAGTTTATGTAATTACATAATGCTTAAGAACAGTTGCCAGCAAAATGAGTGGCTTATCTATTAGTCCACATGTACCACACACATACAGCTTTAGAGTGCTGCCGATGGACATTTGTGTCCCACTTGTAGTACAATGAGCAGCTATTTCAAGTGTGTATACAAAACACAGCATTTAAAAGTATTTAGAAAGTATAGGCTAAACACATCCGGGAAATCCCATCGACTCTGTTTAGCTTATCATTCACACCTTTGTGCTGGTTGAGCAAACTGATAATTGAAAAAGGTTAAAGGGGAGGGGAGATGAGTCTTCATTAAGAGTCTCAGAGGGAACTAAAGATGGGGGCGCAGCATGAACAAATCTGCTGGCCTTTTTCTTTTCTTTGGTTGAGATTTTTGGTGCTGATGTAGCTACCATATTCAAATAGCCCAGGATGGCCTGCAGCTTGTTATATGGAGCGCTTGCAGGCTTCGATTCTTGAAGGCTAGATAGTGAAATGATTCTTGTCGTCTGAGGTTTGCAGCCTCTCCTGATTGCCCCATCTCAGCAAAGAGCATGAGTGACCGCCCAGTCCCTTGAGCTGAGTCGTCATTTCTTTCCAGAGGCTCATAAATACTACTGTCCTATCTAGGTCATTGCCAGAAGACACACACGGAGCACACACACACAGATGGTCTAAGAAACTGCCATCAGACAGCAGCGAGCACACACGACAGCCTCTTCCCAAACGCACACCTGTGCTTCAGATGGGCATGCCTTCCTCCTGGCCCGGTATGTTTTCATTTATTGCTCGGTTCCACCTCCAGCAGCATGGCTAGAGAGCTGCTGGAGTACGCGGGGTTATGTCACCATAAAACAGACACTTTAACTGGGGAATAGGGGAATGAGCAGGGGATATATTAGGTGATTCTGGAACAAGCTGATTAGGAAGAGACCAGGGCAGAAACAAAGCAGAGCGAGAGGGCTAAAAACAGTAAGAAAACACTGGGTCTCTGCAAAGAGGTCCTGGGAGATGAGGGATAGCGAGTGGGCGGGGCGGGAGCCAAGTGAAAGTTGCCTCTAACCCTTTCTAAACTTTGCCAGGTCTCGGATCCAGGAATGAAGAGACAGTGTCGTTAGACTTTGCTGGTCTGAGAACCCAGGCCAGCAGCAGGGCTCTGGGGGTCAATTCCCTAAGGGAACAATCAGCTCTTCTGATTGTGGTCTAGAATAAACCACACTTATCCCAGTGTCTGACAGACAGCAAGCACTGAATCAGTTCACTGAACGGCTAGGCTGTTTCTAGAAAGCTCCACATGCTCCCTTCTCCCACTGCCCTCCACACAACCCTCTCCAGAAGCACTAACTCCTCCGTCCCCAGTGTTTGGTGACCCCTTATGCTCTGTCCTTTCCTCCTCTAGGAGAATACCTTCCTCCTTGCCTGTGGCCTAGTTAAAATTTCCATCTTCCATGAAGCGATTCCAGATCCCTCCCCGTCTTTGAGACCAATTTATCTGCCCGACATGATAGCACTTCCGCCTACCAGAATATAAGCCACACACATGTCTTCTAGCTTCCACTAGAACATACGCCATCTGGAGGGTGGACGCGTGTTTCCTTTCCTACACCACACACAGGTTTGTGGAGAGGCACACACTTTGTTAACGGTGGAAACCAGCCCAGGCGCACCATGCACATCTTATTCCTTCTGTTTTCAGATATCGTTTTACTAGTTACTAGGCTTCTCCCCTCCAGTTCACGTGGTTATTGCAGTAACTGCGGAGTTTGATACCATGGTGTTGTCTCTGAAAGCTAGGGCAAGGCAATACCTAAATCCCACCAACAGCCAAACACAGTCAAAGCTGGGCTCTTTGTTTGCTTACATCAAACTTACCTCGTTAGCTAAGGCAAAAGTTCCCCAGTGAACTGCCACAGATCTCTTCGCTTGGACATCAATGTGAATCCTTACGGCATCTTCTGGGTCGGCATGCTGGTATTTCATAAACCACCTGGTGAAACAGAAAAATGTAAAGGCGAGTAAAGAATCAGAAGCCAAACTCCAGCTACCACAGAATAAGGATATCCTACAAACTGACCAGATGAAAAGCAAGCAAAGGGTTACCATATCAACCCAGGGACCGTGACACACAGCTATGACCCTGCCACTTCACAGGAGGGTCCTAAAGTCAGGCTGGATCACGTTATCAAGACTGTTTCTCAGAAGTAGCATACAGTGTAAAGCGTGCAAACTTTAAAGATAAGGGCAGAAGGCCCACTGCTAGCCAAGGAGTTTTACTTCAGGCATCCTAAAGCTAAATAGTGAGGGGATGGCTGGGCAAAAAGACTCATGAGTGACTACAGATTACGAAGTCCAGAAGGACGGGCTGATGCCTTGGAACCAGCCCAGGCTCCTGAGGCACAGAGCCTCCTGAGGCCCAACACTTGCGGTGGTTGGAAGGTCCGTGGAAAGTTCTCCCCAATTCCCTGAGCACCCATCTCCATGTCTATGGAGTCTCAGCCCTGATCCACCCTATAAAGGAACTGTATCGGCTGAGCTAGACAGTAAATTTATTTTTTTACTCTAGCAATTGAAATGAAAATGTTAGTGCTAAGGAGACAGGCCAGTGACAAATCATTTGGCCCAGCTTGTTCCAGGCTCTGAATTGAGCCCCAGCAACTCAAGCAGGGTTGGGAGCATGGGGTAAATGCTGACTCAGCTACGATGTGGCAGACGGGGGACACCCCAGAAGCAGGAATGAAATATTCAGAAGTTTTCATGAGGAATAAAATAATTTGAATGGATAAAGTAAAATTCAAATACTAACGCTGACAGAATAATTTTTGTTGGGGTCTGTGGTGGTGGTGGTGGCTTTTTGGAACAGATCTTCCTGCTTCAACTTCTAATTTGGGGGGTTAGAGGCACGTACCATCTCATATGGCAAATTATAGTAGTCTTAGTAATTACCAAGAACCCAAAACAGGTAAACCACCCACAATGAGGAAATAAGTACAACTAACTAAATAAATAAAAGAATATATGTTGGGCGCTGGAGAAATGGCTCAGCAGTTGAGAGCACGCTCTATTCTCCCAGAGGTCCTGAGTTCAATTCCCAGCAACCACATGGTGGTTCAAAACCACTTGCACTGAGATCTGCTGCCCTCTTCTGGCTCACAGGTATACATGCAGCTAGACCACTCATATACAAAAAAAATAAATAAATGATTAATTTTAAAAAGAAGAAGAAATGTAAATAAAAGAAAAAATGGTTTGCAGAGCTTAGAGTTAACAAATAAATTTGACAGGGCTGGGGCTAAAGCTCAGTGGTAAGAGTGCTTGCCTGGCATGCCTGGGGCCCTGGATTCAATGCCCAGTTACGGAAAAAGAAAACTGATGAATGGATAGATATCGGATGAGAACAAAAGTCTGGATTTACCCAAGCCATCACGTGTGCACAACTGCTGTGCGATTGAGTCTCAGCTCTGTTGACACTATAGATACACTGCTCGTATTAGAAATACAATGCTGGCAGGGTTGCCTGGACAGCACACGTGTCTGCACGCGGCAGGAAGCAAAGCAAAACATGGGCGGGGGTGGGGGGAAATGCACGCATGTGTATGAGGGCAGGTGCAGGCCAAAGGAAAAATGCAATGACACAGGCATGTGGACAAACGCAGGTGGAAGTCAGAAGAGAACTCACAGGCGTTGATCCTCTCATTCTGATCTTCAGGTCCTGGGGATCAAAAGGGTCCTTCCGGCTTTGCCAAAGTGCCTTTCTTTACCCGTTAATCCATTTCCCCAGCCCTCCACCTTGTTTTAAAGACACTTTCTCTTACTGACCCTGGATGTCACTGATAGGTTAGACTGGCTGGCCAGAGACTGCCTCCCAGCTCTGGAATGACAGGACCGTGCTGTCAGGCATGGCTTTTCACTGCCGGTCACGAGCTTGTGTCCCCAAGCTTGTGCCAGCACTCACTTTATTGCCAGGTAAGAAGCTTCCTGGACCACTTTCTTACCATCTGTTTTGCAGTGCTTTACTTGCACATCTGCTTGACCGAGTTCCCTGAACTCGTATCTCTTTTCCTTAAGGAGACAGTATTAAGGAAAGCAGACAGTTGACAGGTCTTCTGTGGCAGTATGGCTCTCAATTGCCTTCAAAATAAGTGATGAGTACTCGGGGCTGGGAGGGAGAGTAGTGAGGAGTGAGAGAAGATTCTCTGCACGCTGACTGAAATTAAGAACATGGAAAGGACTAGCACTATAGGCCAGCTCCTTGCTTTCTCGCTCTGTGAAGCAGAAGAGATGCAGGGCAGGGATTGGAAATTCCCCATCACAGAATAAAAGCTAATCATCTATAGAGAATCAGCCATGTGGAAAGGAAGAGCAAAAGTGAGTTCTGGTTCCTGGCTACGTAAGCCAGAAGGTATGTAGGCGCTGGCAAGATGTACATGAGACTGCATGTGAATCTGATTTCAGCCTCCACCAGTTATAACCGAGCCCACCACTAAAACCACAACGTGTAAAGTGCGCGTTTACAAACCTTGGTGCATAAGCTCCAATGGGAATCGCTGCAAGGTCAAAAGGACCAAACCTTTTTCCTATCTCTTCAAAAGCAGGGCAGTAGCCAGTATCCCCGGCAAAGAAGAACCGATTCCAAGGCCCTAACACAGACCAGCTGCCCCACAGAACCTTGTTGTCATCCATGAGGGTCCTTTTACACCAGTGCTGGGAAGGCGTTAAGACAAAGGTGACCTTGTCGTGGCCGGGGACGCAATTCTCCTCCCACCAGTCAAGCTCAATCACATTATCACAGCCGCATTTCTGCATCCAGTCGAGAAGGCCCAGAGGCACAAACCACCTCAGCTCACTGCCAAACCGCTCGTTCAAGGCGAGGACAGTGCTGTGGTCCAGGTGGTCATAGTGGTTGTGGCTGATCACGACGGCGTCTATTCGGGGGAGTTCGCCTATCGTACACGGCGGACGGCGGAACCGCTTTGGACCCATGTACTGCGAGGGCGAAGCTCGGGAGCTGAACATGGGATCTGTGAGGAAGATGAGCTCATCCATCTCCACCATCAGCGTTGCGTGTCCCAGCCACGTGACTCTCAAGCCAGCCTCTCTCACTCCAGCTTCTTCGGGGTGACTGACAAAGTACGGCTTCAGCACTGGGAGTTCTTTGTCAAGTTCCTGTACATAGATAGAAAAAAGGAAAAAGCAGCGTTCAGTGGGTGGAAAGCTATTACATCATCACAGAAAATCTTCTGACCTAAATTACAGTGAGAGGAGCTATTTGGGGACAACGGAAGTCATCCCATACACCTGCTGCTTCTGCTCTGCTCCTAAAGATGTGGACCTCGCCTCTTTCTAGATGGGAGCTAATGACAGCAGCTCAGGAATCCTGAATGCAAGAGCAGGAGAAAACATTAAATTTAGAACTCTGACTATTGCTAAGTTTTCTTTCTGACAGCTCTCTTCTGCAGCCCCAGCAGGAGGCTGGCCTAGATGCAGCTGTTTTGCTGCTGTCCCCTCACTGAGCTGATGTACTTGCTGCTGAGAAGCAGCCTCAGAAGCAGGCCAGCCCCTAACACTCACAAACTAAGCTGACTAGCAACTGACGTTTAACCCTTGGATTGCACACATCTTACTTTTGAACGCATAAAATTCAAAGCAAAACCATGTGATGATTCCTGGGGGTCTGGTGGGGGGATCACATCCATGAAGGCATTCCTTACCCTGACAAGGCAGGCTGACACAAGGGAAGGTAAAGGCAGGAGACAATTGTGGGGAGTGTCAAGGGAAGCCTTTTGGAGGCCCACAGGGAATGGCGAGCGAAGCATCCACGACTCCTATGGCTCCTGGAAAGGTCCTGATCCACCGCACACAGTGTCGATCCACCAGGGTCTCCTAGCACACTGGTGAGGTCTCAAAATGGATCCGAGGCTAGGACGGTGTCCGGTGACTGCTACCCCCTTCTTCACGGAAGTCTCCTAAGGTGACCTCGCCCCCAACATCCCCCACATTCTTTAAGTCGCACTAACCTGACCTATCAAAGTACTCATGACTAACTGACTGGCTGTCTCCGTGCCCACTCCATCCATACCCAAGAGCTGTATCAGTCCTCAACAGTACCAAGCCGGACATGATAAGCACCTGGGAAGCTGAGGAAGAAGGGTCAAGAGTTCACGGCTAGCCTTGGTTACTACAAAAAGATGTGCCTATAAAGAAATAATCCAAAAGAATAGTGTACCTACGGTTAAGAGAGAACTCACTCCCCACCGAGATGTCTTCACTGCTCTCTACCATCTGACAAGCCCCATCCCATCTCCCTGCCCAACAATTAGCTACCTGTGGGATGCTCAGCCCTCCCCGAGCGGTGACTCTCCACACACTCTCTATCCCACACACAGGGACACACTTCCTGTTCCTGGACTGAGTTTCAGAACGCTGCATGATTCTGACCTCGTTTCTCAGCTTGCTTTCACCCTGTCAGTCCTCTGAGACTGTAATTAAACTGTACATCCTCCGAGGGACCATCCGTAAGTCTCTGCAGATGGAGTCCCTTGCCCCTGGACGTGCACGCTTCTGTGAACACAAGTCTCCTCTAGGTATTCTGGCTTGAATGTAGACTATCTCTTGTCTTATACAGCTTGGAAACATTTGAAGTACCTAGCTCAGTGACTACAATACGGGATGTGATCAATACAATTTTTTGGATAAATTAATGAACAAATAAATGAATGTTATTTTTTTTCAGTTAATTCTCAAATTTTAAATGAGGGTTTAGAGAAAAATGTCACATTGTATCCTTGCCAAGAAGTAAGAAGGTAAAAAAGTTTAAAAGATGGAAGGGGCAAAAGGAAGAAAGGAAACTAGGGTGCTGGAGCACTGGCTCTGCAGTCGAGGGCCCTTGCTGGCTTTTCAGGGGACCTGGGTTCTGTTCCCAGCACCCACATTAGGGTGCTCACAGCTTCAGTTCCAGCGGCCCCACGGCCTCTTCTAGCCTCTTCCGCCACTGGCAAGCATGTGGTCCACACTCTCGGGTACACACAGTTACAGAAAATAAACAAGTAACTCTTGTAGAGAAAGGGAAGAAATTAATGTAAATTGAACACCTGCTATGTGTTAGGCATAATGCTAGCCACAAAACGATGATGACGATGATGGCATGCTATCTACCATATCAAGTGCTTTACTAAAATATTGCATAAAACAGCATCAGCAATAGCTACCATTCATAAGGATTTTACTGTTTAGACACTACATTAATTCATAAAAAAAAGACGTAGATTTAACACAGATCAAAACACTAGAGGTAAAAGCCACCTTAGCAAAGAATTACACAGAATTACCCTTACACAGGTCAGCCAAGGGTCTCTGTGCGTACCTTCTCCAATCAGCATAAGTACTCCAATTAATTGTGTGTGCACCTGTATGTGTGTGTGCGTGTGTGTGTGTGTGTGTGTGTTCACGAAGGCATGCACAGGAGTGTTTGTGCATGTGTGCATGTGTGTTGCTGCAGATTGAACTCATACATGCTAAGCATGTGGCTGACTACTAACCTACACCCCCCCCCCCAAGTCCACATTTACCCTTTTGAAAGCAAGAGCTTAGGGAATAAGTGTGCAGAATAAGAGGAGATAAGACCACAAAAACCCAAAGAACCCTGGGGATAGTGGGTGTGTCCGTCATCTTCATTGTGGTGATCTGCTCTGTATGCCCCAATGTTACAACTCATCAAATTCTACACTGTAAATACGTGGAACCGGTGTTCCACCTTAAAATGTTTAAGCAGAACGACATGAAACAGTGTGCTGAAATAGCTGGAAAGCGGTAATCCCTAGAAACTAACGCACTTTGGTTTTGCTCTAGTTTGAAGGGCACCTGAAGCTCGGCATTAGCGTTGTCTGAATGCTTCTGGGAGATGAGGCCCACATCGTTAGCGGTCTCAATCTAGTTGCCAAGGTTATTAAGACATCGGTGTGGACTTATTGTTTCCAGGGGACAGAGGAGAGCAAAAGAATCAGGTCGGAGGGTGATGACTAAAGGGCAAAGTACTATATTTGGAAATAACAGATGATTGTGTGTAGTTGCATATATTTGTGAACATAATAAGAACCACTAAATTGTATGTTTAATGGGGTTTTATACTATGTAAATTATTGCACAGTAAAGCTTTTTGTAAAAAAAAAAAAAATTAGTGAAATGAGTTCTGAACACTTTTCTCTGCTGTGGTGTCTGAATGAGGTGCCCTCCCATACACTGAAGACTTGGTTCCCAGCTGGTGACACTATTTGGGTAGCTTTAGGAGGTGTGGCCTTGCTGGAGCCGGTGTGTCACTGGGCGTGGGCTTTGAGGTTTCCAAGCTGGGAACCATCCCCAGCCCTCTCTGCTCCCCTCTCAGGTGGTCCTGCTGCTCTACCTGAATGCGGCCATGCTCTCTACCATGATGACGGAGCCTCTGGAGCCATAAGTCCAGATAACCCTTTCCTTTGATAAGATGCCGTGGCCCTGGCTTTATCATGACAACAGAACAGTAACCAATACATCTATGCATCTTCCTTCACACTCTGCTTCTCTCATGACAAAGTGCCAACTCATCTTTACAAATTTACTCCCTGGCAGCTTCCTCAGGAAACTCAAACAAATGTAACCTACAACTGAGCAACCAAAAAAAAAAAAATCAAAACCAAAACAGAAAAAAAAAATGTATTTTTTTTTCTGGTATTTCAGATGACTGAGTGGGTCAAATGCTTGTTACATGAACATGAAGATCTGAGTTCAGATTCCCACGAGATTCCCAAAATCCCCAAAAAGCTGGGCATGGCATGTCTGTGACCTCAGCACTCTATGGGAGAAAAATAGCATTCCCGAAGCTCACGGGCTGGCCAGCCTTGATAAATCAGTGAGCTCCAGGTTCAAGGACAGACTGCCTCAGAAACAAAGGTGGAGAATGACTAAGAGAGACACCCAAAGGCACTTTCCGGCCTCCACACACATATGTACATATAAACACACACACACATACATGGGTATGCACCCACATGTACATAACCAGAAAAGGAATGAATGATTTATAAACTTTTCATCCCAACAAAGAGTTTGGAAAAGCATGTTGAACAGGAGGTGGAAGGAAAGGGGTTTTTGATTTCTTGAAGAAAGTGAGGTTTGTTTGTTTGTTTGTTGTTTGTTTGGCTAGATCAAGATTTTCTTGGCTAATTTTCCTTCATGGGAGCTACAAAGGGGAAACCATAAGGCCCATAATTAAGAAGCAGATTAGTACGTTTTGCTTTTCTTGAGAAAAAGGAAAAATCCAAATGGTCACTGTGCCAGGTCATGTTCACCTTTAGCCAGATGCTAAGGACACCGCCTTTCCTATTGCCATGACAAAACACCACAACCACAACCACAACCAAGGCAACTTACAGAAGAAATAGTTTATCAGGCTTACAGTTCTAGGCAGTGAGTCTGTGACCATCATGGTGGAGAGCGTAGCTGCAGATACGCAAGCACAACACCGGAGCGGTAGCTGAGAACTTGAGCCATTCTCATTCAAAGCACCACATGCTCCACATGATTGAACACTGTGCCGGGTATGTCTGTCATCTTAGTGGTAAACAGACAAGGCAGGGAGGGGTCATTGAACTTACATTATATGTAGAGCTCATACAAGATAGGTGTTCTACCCAGGAGCAGCAGTCAGGTCTTCCTGGCTTAAATCACCTCTTCTCACTAAACCGTTTCCTTCAAGGAACAAATTATATTAAGTCACACTAAAGCTAAATAAAATGCCACACTGAGATGGTGCTTCTACCTTAAGACACCTGCTCCCCCATGCAGCTCACGTAAAAACTGCAACACAGTTGTTTTGAGGTATACAGACTTTGGTCCCAGGTAGTGGCAGTAAGCTGTGGGCTGTTTTCGCAGGGAATGCAAGTGACCCCGTGATTTGGTGATTTGGTGGTGAAAGTAAATACTTCTCTAGTCATCCAAATCTACCCTCTGCAGGGACAGACTTTCATGGGGAACGTTTTATGGTCCAAACGAACAACTATTTTAGATAATGTGCCATTTTAGACATCCAGGCCAAATCCTATTATAAGCAAGTCTTTAGTCTCTGGTTGTACTGGATTTTTTTCCTGTACCCACTGAATAAATACAAAGACTACCTAGTCATTCTGGAACAAAATGATGGATGGAATTTTCCAAAGAGTGAATAAGGAAAATTTCTACAACTGAAGAAAGTATAGAAAATGTATTTTCAGACTGAAAACACACCTACTGACTGGCTACAGGAATAAATAAAAAAACAAGATGCCATGGTGAAATTTTAGAAAACAAGTACCAAAGAGATGGCTGAGTTTGTTCAGTTTGGGAGGTTTCAGTCCATGATCAAGTGGCTCTATTGCTCTGGGCCTGTGAGGGGCAGCACCTCCCGGCAGGGATTTACAATGCAGTAAGGCCCTTACACCTCCCTAACCAGAAAAGAAAAGGAGGGGAAAGGGATGAGAATCCCCATATCACCCTCAAGGGCACACCCCCAGTGGCAAAAGCCCTCCCCACTCGCCCCTAACTCTGACTGTTTCCACTAATTCCCACTAGCATGAGGCTTAGGAATAAGCCTTTAACACGTGAGCTGTGGGGGTCAAGTAAGATTTAAATCACAGAAGAAGAGCTCATGGGCCTGGGATAGAAATAAAGTCACACAGTCAGTGAAGAGCATAAAACTGGTTCCCAAACTAGTTTTTGTATCCAGCTATGTTGTGGCAGCCTGTTCCCCAATTTTGACAGGCTCCTCCACCTAATGAAACTCAAGAAGTCTCTCTCTCCCTCCCTCTTTAAAATGCTGCCAAGTATTGTTTCTCCTCCCCTCTATTGGTGATTCTGAGTCACAGTAACACTCAGACAAGGTCACAGAGCCAACAACAGTGCAAAGCAACAACAGCCTCTGAACAACATGTGGCCTGTGAGCTGACACACTGTCCTAATGTTCCAGAAGAGACAGGTACCCAGAATGGCCCAGCAAAGAAACTCTTTCTCACCAGGCATCTAAATGTATCCTGCTTATGACCCACTTTATTTAGACCTATTGATTAATGTATATACACATTAATCATATGTTTCTTTTACAGCATTTTCAGCTATACAGGCAAACAAATACAATACACTATAGTATGATATAAATGGCATAATATATAATTATTCTTTGTAAATATTATTTTCCTTTCCAAGTAATGACCCCTTGAGTCTGTGATCTGCTCATTAAAGGTTAGCCTCCAAGAAAACGACCTCCAGAAATCTGATAAAATGAGTTGAGCACAGGTCTTGGTTCCTCACCTACTTCCCCTGGTTTTGTTTCTGTTTGCTGTTTGGGGATTTGGGGAACTCTAGCCACACTAGGGTAAAAGCTCATCCTTTCAGCAATTTTTAAAAATGTGTTTAAACACAAAGTTACAGTTATCCCTGAATTAAGGGAAGCCAGCATGCTTCCTTGATCTAATTCTAGGCTTTTACTGAAGACAAGGAGGAATTAAGGCAGGTAAACGAAATACAGTGAAATACATAAATGATAATACATAAATGAAATACATACTAGAACAGTGCAAAGACGTTTTTCTTCCAGATTATACTGAATTCATTTTAAGTGGTATATTCAAAGATATGAGTCCCCTTTGGGGTCTTTTTAATACCCTGCCTTTAAGAAGAAAAGCGTCACCTCATATTCCAAACTCTTATCAGGCTGTTGATTTCCTGGAATGCAACGTGCATGTTCTCATCTCCCTAATTTGGTTCACACAATCACTTACCTGGAAAACCGCTGCAAAACAGTCTTCTAGGACAGCACACATACTCTTGAAGCCATCTCCAACCCCAACCAGTCAGAACTGACCACTCCGCCCCTCTGTTTCTATAGCACTCCATGCCAACCTCCGGCTGTACACCGGAAGGATCGTTTACACATGTCCCGTGCCACTGAACAGGAACTTGAGGACATAGTCACAGCCTTCATTTGTCTCTTCAAAACTTACCATTATGTCTCATTATAGAGAAGCAGCTCAAATGCCAAACAGAGGGTTGTAACTCACACACACAAAAAACCTAAGTTACATACATGTATTTAAATTATTAACAAACCATTCAAAAACAGCTAAATGCTGCCTACCTCTTTGGAACCTGGAACACTGCTATGATTTTTCTCCATTATCACCCATCTAAGAATATTTGGGATAGAGATGTTTTTCCATGTTGGCCATGGGTTAACAAATCTCCCATCTTTTCCTTTCTTCGATTTAGTTACATCTTCCTCTAGTCTGTAATCCAGTTTGAAGCTTTTCCTGGAAAACCTAGAAGACATACTTCCTTCTGAATTCTGTACTGAATTTTGGCGCTTTCTTACTGTTTCTTTAGGATATTGGTAGCTTGTTGTTGGAGACTGGCTGTTTTCATTTTCATCCATGCCCTTGGGTGAGACGCTTTAAAAAGGAAAATAAAAAGGAAAAGGGAGATTACCAAGTTTAACAAAAAGCCATTAAAGTATATTAGATAGTATCATTCTCAGCCAGCAGTTCCTCAGCCTTATAAGAATATTACGTCTGTATTAATTCAAAATTTCTTGCTGCAAAACACACTTTTAAGATTCAGTATTACACATGAACTCCGTTGCCTGCTTTCCCATCACTTCCCTCAGTTCTGATGGGACTTGATGTGCCGGGGGGGGGGGACACAGATGAGGGGGGTGTGGTATCATAGGACTACCCTTTTCTGAGGAGTAGGGGAGGGGAGACAGGGGAAAAGAGAGGGAGGGTGGGACTAGGAGGAAAGGAGGGAGGGGGCTATGATTGGGATGAAAAGTGAATAAAATAATTTTTAAAAAGATCCAGTATTATTGCTTGCTAAAAAGAGAAAAGATGTCTGCCTTCCCTATAGGCATGCTAGCCAAGCCTTTCAAAAATCCCTTCACTGTTGTAAGCTAAAACATTATTTCCCTAGCCAGCATTTAGCCATAAAATTGTCTGTTTCAATGACTTTCTACAGAGTAAACAGAAGCTCTACTATTATCTGGATAAAAAGCACACATACCCCTCCCCAAAAAAGGCTCAAGCGTTAGAAGCTTGGTTCCCAGCTGAGCTGTGGTCAGGGGTGGAGCGTCTGTGAGGTGCCCAAATCGTGGGGTCTCTGCCTTCATCAACAAAGTGAGTAACAGATGGATCCAAAATCTCAATGGACCATGAGAGCTGCAGCAATTGGGAAAACTGGGGCCTGCTAGGTCGAGGTGTGTAATGGAAAGTTTTGGTGTCTTTAAAAACTCAGTTATGTTACTGTAAACATGCTTTTGTTTTAATCCCAGGCGTGGATATGCAGCCGCTGGAGACTGTCCACAGCAGCAAACTATTTGCCTCGTGCAGGCTCTGAGAGGGACTGGAGTAGAGAAGGGAGGTGGAGGCATAGGAAACATACATAAAATAGTTTTAAAAGATACGCCAACAGACGGGAGTGACAAGGGGTGTACGCTGGGAAGGAGACCATGTTCCTGCCTCTCCCTAGCCGCCTCTGCTCCACCATGCCCTTTTGCCATGCTCTCGGCCTCCCCACAGGCCCAGAAACATGGAACCCTCTACCCTGGACCAAAACCTCTGTGAACCACAACAGAGACTTGCTCTTTTAAAATTGCTTCCCTCAGGCCCACGTCACAGGAAAAAAAAAACAAAAGACCAACAGGAGCACCTTTCCGTATCCATATTTTTGTAACTACAAATGTTCTTAAGAGTAAAGAGCCTCTTAGTTTCCTAAAGATGTCTCAACAATTCAAGTGTCTCACATAGAGCCCTGCTAAGACTCATTTTATACTAATGAAAATCTGTCAGTTGAGCCATCTCTCCAGCCCTCAAAATGCATATTATGATGAAAAAAAAATGATCAGGTTTATAACTTATCACATATAATAACAGTATATAAGCCTTATGTGTTTGTGAGTCATTCAAGAAGAATGTATGACTTATATAACTACATGCAAGATAACAACTACCTGCTCTCAATAAAGATCAGTATTAATCATAAAGAAAAAAAAATCTGTTACCTATTCCCCTAGACACTGTGATGAGTTGACCTGCCAAGGGAGGAGGCAGCACATTAACTTAGTAACAACAAAAACTGTAAGTAATTCAGACTTAAAACTGCCAAGACACTGCAGTGTCCTAGCTTTGCGTAAATTTCCCACCTTTCCTTCCCTTTGATTTTCCTGTCTGTAAAATGGAGATAAAGGCATGTTTGGCTCCTCGGGTTACTGAGAAGCCAATGAAAGCGCATGGAGACTTAGGCTCACGCCAGCTCAGGGACATTGGCTGCTACCATTGCCCATACTCAAGGCCCTGACATGCTGGGTTGTGAATTATGCAGGCCTAGGGATATTTAGAAGTGGAAAATAATAACACATTAAAAGTATGAAGTCACTTTGAAGAACTTCATTGCCGTCCTATTGATTGTACTAAGCAAACAAACACTTGCTTTCTAATTGGTTTAGGATCAATGCATGCATAATTACACACCCTATAACTCTTTAAAAAAAAAAAAAGCACAGATAACAGAAAACCAAATGTTATTTTTCATGGCTGCAGGGATGATGAAATACAAAGATGTCTGAGGAAGAAAAGGAAATAGCACACTCCCCAGGAAAACGTACATAGCCCCAATTTTGTTTCTCTAATGTGAGGATAAATAGTCAACCATCTGGAGAGTAATCACTGATGAAAAGAAGCCGCAGCTAACAAATGCCCAAGCACCCAGTGCTGCTCAGCCACCTCTCTGCCACTGCTCTCCAGGAGCGCGCCTGGCAGCTGAGAGAGGGGCCCTGGGCTTCCTGCCTTAGGCAGACAGCCTTTCTAGCCCTTTTTCTCACCTGTAAAATACCTACGTACCCTTGGAGGTTTCAAAGGATTAGATGATATAACGTGCATTAAGTGTGTGGCAAACACAAACGCTAATTCTTTTTTGCTCTTAAGAGTGTTCTGGGCACACTGGCGACTCAGTTCTCACAGACTCACTTTTTATGTCTTCATATTTAGGTCTAGATTGAGGCTTTTACAAAAGCAAAGGCAGCTTCTAGCCGTTAAAATCCAGTTTGTTTATCAGACAAGGCATGTCGGTTTAGCTAGCTTACATCACTATACAGACAGATCACACATCTCGTAAGAAGAGCTTGCCTCATGCTACCTTTTGAACAGCTTCTGAGATATGCACTTGTTACATCTCTACTTACACCTCTCTATTTACACACCTCTTAATATAGATGTATATTGCAACTGTACTTAATAATTAAACGACATAGTTTTAAAAAAGAAAGCAATATAAAGCAGAAAAGAATGAGTGTTTTGCTTCAAAGACCAAAAAAACTACATCTAAGTTAGGTTTAGGGGACAATACTTAGCAGTCTCATGTAGCTAGGACATACAAGGCTAGAAAGGTTCGTTCAGAAATGGAGCCACCCTTCGCACCTGGACTGCCGCAGGAGGAAGGTTTGTCTACACTGTCGGCAACCATAGAACACTGACGATGCTTAAAGGGGGTTCTTCAGGAAAGACAGCTCTGCTAACAGGAAACTAGAACCAGGGGTCTGGGCGTGGCGGCACACACCTCTGATCCCAGCACTTAGGAGGCAGAGACAGGTGGATCTCTGTGAGTTCAAAGCCAGCCTGGTCTACATAACGAATTCCCGGACAAGGCTACATAAGAGAGAGACTCTGTCTCAAACAAAAATAAACAAACACCAACCCTGGAGCAAGAGGGGTGGATTACTGAGTAGAAAACTGAAACCTTAATATATACATATATATACATATATATATATATATATATATATATATATATATATAAACAAAAACAAAAACCTGAAACCTAGAACACCCAGTCACAGCACAGCGCCCGGCTACAAGTTCAGACATTTCATGTAAATTAAGTCTCTCGGGAAGCCCTCATGTTAGGTAGCATAAGCACCAGTTTTTTAATTGAAGTACTCACAAGCAGAAAGCCCAATCAACTAAAAAAAAAAAAAAAAAAAAAGCGATAACAGCAGTAAGAGGAAAAAAATCATTAGAATAAATCCAAGAGTCAAGAAGTTGAAGTCAGTAAGATGTGGGAGTACCTGGGTGGCCGGAGATTTTGTAAACTTTGGGGGTGAGATAGTAAAATAAAGCGGTCACACCTGGCTGCACCCATGCAAGGCGGACTTCTGATATGAAATAGGGGGTGACACCACGGGGAAGCAAGACTCCAAGTACAGAAGTCAGTGCACCTGATGGAAATGGATAATCATGGGATCCAAGCTGCTATGGGGGCCTCAGAGAGTGACAGTGAGCGGCACAGGAGAGTCAAATGAGAGGTGAAGATACACTGAGTGATGTTTGTCCCCGAGACAATTTGGTTTTCCCAGGTGTCTGCTCATTTTCCTACCCCTGATTCACTCAGGTTTTCACCCTAATCAATCTATAGAATAGGTCTCATACCAAAGTCCATCCTTGCTTTATACCTCCCATGACCCCACATACATAAAATCTTCATTGTTGGTTGGGTTTTTTGTTTTGTTTTGTTTTTAATAATGCAGACAAAACAAAAGAGGAAGGCCCTGAGGGTTTCTCCTGCAAAAGTCAGCAATCAGAAAGGCTGGCGTTTCTGGCCCTGCCCGTGCTCCCCTTGCCTCCACACACCAGTCCTTCCCCTGTTTCTCCCGATGTGTTGGCTCCTACCATTAGGCCACCAAATGCCTCTACAGGAATTTTACTTGCGATTTTCTAGCACCTGTGGGATGGGAGAGGGGTGCAGGAAAATTAGTAGTCACAGGATTATCTGCTGCTTCTGTGGTGTCACGAAACATTAATGCTCATGCTACACGCATGCAATCCTCTGCGAGAGCAGAGAGGCAAAAAGAACTGAAGCCTGGCGGTCTGGGATGACTCTTTTGGAGGCAAAGTCCTGAGAGGCCACTCAGTGAGAGCTGAGTCATACGAGGGGGCCTCGGGTCATTCTGGTAGTATCCACAGCAACACTCTCACAAAGGGCATCGTTGAACACTAGATGGAATGACACAGAACTAGAAATGAGCTGCGTGTTGCAAAGCTCCTTATTTAAGCATTTCAAACATAAACCTGTTGCCAAAGGGGTAACTACCCCACAGAGTAACCACCGAGTACTCTGAGCATTAACTGCCTCTTTAACAGCAGCAGGCCTCAGTCCCTACGTCTCTAAGCAAAGGGGGTTCTGAACCATCACATCTGGTGAGGACAAGCCAGCCAAGTGCAAATATTTTACTTCAGTAACTGCACACATGGGTAAAATGCTTTCTAAAAACAAGAGCTCTCTGTTTCAGAATTGTTTCATACATTTGACATTTAAGAGGTGCCAACTCCCTAGAACTGAATGTACTGCTTTATCATTTGAAAAGTTAAAGAAAAAAAAAAATCACATCAGTGCAATGTATGTTTGGAGCGTCAACATTAGCATAAATTATGAAGCAGCAGATTAGAATTCCTACAACAGACATTTTATAAATATCGAGTGGCTATTATACAATAATAATGCTAATGTTTCATCTGGAAAATATTCAGAATTATATTTTCAGATATCCTGCTGAATAAAGCTGCACTTGCAATTTTTTTATTTGTTCACCTTATCTTTATTTTACTACAATGCTAGATAACATAGGTTTAAAAAATAACAGCATCCCAGTTCTCTGAAATGTCTATAAAGAACTTGAACTCAAATGAACTCTACCCATCCCTGAAATTCACTAAGACTCCATGAGAAATCCCTACAGACACAGAGAAAGCTGAGGTGAGGGCAAATATATCCAAGCCTGGGAACTATGCTGTATACCAAGAGGACAGTGCTCTTGTTAGGCCCAGCAAGAGCCTAAATATAAGAAGGTATGAAGAGAACTCAGGAACTAATCATCCATTGATGCAAAAACGCAAGAGACTCTTCTTGACCACTGCACAATGGGTCACCCCTGCTGGTCAGCTAGGAGTGGCCCCGGGAGACAAAGACCTTGGGTTTTTAAAAGACACAAGGCGGGAATCTCCTGGGGTTGCCTTCTTGGCGATTTAGGATTGGATGAGGTGTTCAACTTTTAAAATAATTGGTTAGTTCTGGTCACCCTTAGGTCCAATCAGCCCTGTCGTAAATATCTGATCTTCAAGTCAGTTTGGAATTTCCTGCCATCCACAGTTAAATGTGGGAGGGTGATTAACTCATCCCATGTCTGTTCTGAGGAGTGGGGGTTGCAGGCTTTGGATCAAAGGTCAGGAGAAGGATTGGGGCCATTTGGCCCAGTTTCCAGACAAAGCCCATCTCACTGGCACCAGCCGGTGATTTTCTCTCCATTTAGTAGAGATCTCTGCTTGTTTTCATCCTTATCTCTGCCCTCACAGATGGCTAATGTCAGGAACTTTTACATTCCTCAGCTCTCTGGAGAAGCACTAAGAGGCTTTAATTAACATGGGCCTAAAACTTGCAAATATAAGTTATAAGGCAATTAAAAGAAACATAGGTTACAAAGTTAGTCTGACTCTTTCACTCTGTGTGAAGAACATTAATTAAGGAATTATATAATAGCCACAGCTATTTCATTTACATATATACATATAATACATATAAATATATATGCATCTATACATATGTCAAGTGGCATTGTAACAAAAGAGACAAGAACCCAGGCTTCTGGTTTTAAACATCAAGTACTCTTTGCAATACTCAAATGAACAGATGACACCACAGGCTAGTACTCTGAAGTGCCAAACACAAATTGTTATCTACACTATGATTTATATTCAGTAAAAGAGTGAAACAATGCAAGACATTTTTACCCAATTGAGATGCTTCCCAGATATAAGACAGTCTCAGAATGTAAGACAAATTTTAAAACCTGAAATTTTTCTATTTCTTTCTTGATAATTTTACGTTAACAAAAAACTATGACAATATTTGTTCCCTCCCACCTTATAAAAATCATAGTATTTGCTTATATTTTTTAAAAACCCTCAAATTTGTTTCATAAAATTCTAAGCTAATTATAGACAAAAAAAAAATTACTTGAACAAATAATTGACAAAAGAATACTTTAAAAAGTATGCAAGATTCAACAGTAAATTCTGAGAGGAATGAATGAAAATTATAATTTGAGTCTTTGTCCTAACTGAGCATTGCCAGAGGCTCTATATATTCTTAACTATAAGACTAATTCAGTATACTGAATTAAAAGCCACTTCACACGCTAGTAAAGACTCTAAGCCACTAAAATATATGAACACTCAGGTGACTCTTCTCCAAGGTTTTCCTTTTCTGAAAGTAAGAAAGTAAAGATCTGATGACATTTAGAAGCAGCAAAACAAAATAATCAGCTTAAGAGCAATGCCCCTGGGGAGGTAAGAGCACTTGTTGCTCTTACAGAGGACGCAAGTGTGGCTCCCAGCACCCAGATAGTGGTTCACAACCATCCTTAACTCTAGTTCCAGGGGCTCCCATACCCTCTTCTGATCTTGAAGATGAGGCATGTACATGATGCACAGACATGCATGCAGGCAAATACTTGTACACATTAAAAACATAAATCTTACCAAAAAAAAAAAAAAAAACTTGCCAAGCACCTCTTAACTGAACACAACTGGAAATTGCAGGATAATCATGTGATAACAAATTTTAAAAATGGTATAGTGTTTCTTGAAATGACACAATTATCCTTTTTTTTTAATACTTTAAATAATACCCACCACAAAATGCAGGTCTGTTCCTGGTAGTAATAATATTTAAATGCCATACAGAATTACATAGTTGAAGAAGTTGGTGGATGAAGGCAGGGAAGACTTGAAGCTGGTCTTAGTGGAACTTAAAACGAAGCTTAAAATACACTAGTGATCTGAAAGTTTCCTTTACTGTGCCTTAAACCAATGCTTTCACAAAACTATGGTTCCAAAATATGGGTATTCTTTTCCGCTGCTGACTCTGTCATAACTACACTAAAAGAAAATTTTCTGTGCAAATGCAACCAATGAAGAAAAGAAATGAAGAGCAGAAATCTTTGTAGCTCCTGGTAGAAGAAGGGAGCAGTGCACAGCTCAGCTTCCAGCTCTGATTAGTGCTCCAACTTTGACCCACTGAATTTGCAGCCATTAGAAAGTCACCTACCTTTGCTGAGGATGCACTGTCATTCAGCTATAAAATGAGAGAACTGGGCCATAGAGCCAAAGTCCCTTCCACTTCTGGAACTGTAACAATCTTTAGCCACATCAAGACTCAGCTCAGGTTATAAGCACCTGTCTCCTCTAACTGGGACTTGCCCTAGCCAGCCCCGCATTCCCTCCTTCCAAAGCCTGGAAAGAAGCTCTCTGTCCAACCACCTTCCCTAAGCTGACTAGAAAGAGCCTTACAAAGTATTTTTATCTGAGAACAGTTATTGGAAGTCACGGGTATAAAGATAGGCCAGTGGTCTTCCAGGGCATGAGACTACCAATCTCAGCAGAGATCGTGTGACAAATGTGACAGAGACACTAAGATCGATGTAGAGGGATGTTCTAAAATACCTCTCAAGTCATGTTTAGCAAACACTGTTTGAATGACCGCTCTAACCAAGCCCTAGTTTTTCGGGTAAAAGGAGAAGGAAGTGTGGGGTGGGGAAGCCCCAGTCCTAAGCAGCGATACCAATTTTGGCTGGCTACCTAACATGTTTACAGAAGGCCAGCTTTGACAGATGAAAATGGTAGTCTTTAGAGGAAAGCATTTCCAAAACCAGTGACCCAAGCTCACAGAACCATGAGGACTCCTCATAAGGCAAGTAGCTCACACTGATGGTCACCGACCCTGAAAAGACTCGTGACCTCATGAATGTATGGCCACCAAGGGACCTGATGTGTGTGTTGGACCCGGGAGCTGGGGAATAAAACATAAAAGTCACCACAGGTTGCTGGAGCCCTGAGTCTGCTTAGGAATAAACTGGCTGAATGGCAGACTTGTTTTTCTGCTCAACATGCCATGGGGTCACACCCTTTGAAAGGAAGGAGTAAAAGGACAAACAACAATCATCAACAGTAACGATTTTTACGAGGAAAACAGGCCCCGGCACTACTGAGGTCAGATCCTGCCTCTTCAACACAGCCCGAGCATCAGAGGGAAGCCTGGAGGTGGTTCAGTCAGCCAATAAAACCATGAGGTTCAAAGGGGTTTTGAGCCCCTGAAGTTGAATTCCTTATACTGTTAATGAACAGGAAGCATGTAGTAAGTTATAAAAGCATATTTTAAAACAGAACATAATTAAAATATACTTGACTGTCAGAAAAAAAAAAAATCACACACATTTAATAAATGCTTCCAAACTCTGCCGCTTACATCCCTTTTTATTCTTTAGTTTTATCATTCTTGCTCCAGTATCTGGCACACAGTAAATCTTCAGTAACTACAGACCACTGTTTTATTATACTCTAAAACACTGATAGATGTGGACTAAAGACAAGGGCAGAAATAAACTGAAATGGGATCAACTCTGGAATGCATCTTCACTTTTATATGGAATAAGGGAGGGCTTAGTGGCTTTGGAATTCATCCAAATCTTAAAAATAAGACCATTGTATCCGAGACTCTTACCAACTCCAGAGCTCCTCCTTCTGGATTCACGTGGAAGCCCCCATAAGCCTTGAGAGTCTCTTGGTTTTGAAAAATAATGATTTTCTCTATCCCAGACCTGTTTTCTCCCTTCACTGTCCCCTAGGAGCAAAGACTGCAAACTCAATGCTTCCCATAGCACCTGGAGCTCCAACTAAAATGTCCACAATGGGAACAGCACAACAGGCCAGCAAGGCCACCTCCCAACAATCCATGCTCCTACCGCTGTCGTGTCTTGCCTCCTCATCCACAGATCACTTATCTCAGTACCTCCCACCTCCTCTCAATGGTCAAACCGAGCTGTCACAAAGGATCTGCTCTCTAGCATGTGACTGATAAGCCTTCTTAGAACATTCCCTGTCTGGTTTGGAACAAAGCCTTACACTTCTGATTCTCACTGCTGACTACACAGGATTGACTGTGGCGATTTCACACTATGCCTGAGGCTACTGTGTAGAACCTCTGAGACCGGGGGGACCCATGGTTGGTCCTGTATGTCTAATCAAGGGTCAAGGGTGAGAACCACTTCTATGCTTTAAGTCATAAATCATCAGCACAAAGGGGTTCAGGCATTTGGGAAGTTTCCCAAGGGTCTCTCTGATATTCTACAAGTTAAGCTAGCTCGCACTATCTTTTCTTCAACCAGTCAGACACTCTGCCCTACATAAGTGTCATAATCCTGAGGTAGATTATTTGCAGTACTGGATTGGGAAGGCTACCTTGCCACCTATAAAGGTGATAAGTCACAGACTTATAGTCTATTCACCTGAGGCTCAGTAATAGAACAATATCCAGCAGTCAATAGGAAAGTGCTAAGTGTTCAATAAATACTTGTGAAATGAACAAATGAAGAACAGGGCTCAAACTTCTAATTGCTTTCCATGGAAGATAGTGGTTTTCTTGGGTTTTTTGTTTGTTTTGTTTTGTTTTAAGATCCCCTTCTGGACATAAAAAGAGAAGCAAAAGTAAACAACAGAGCGACTTACGTCAACAAAGCACACCCCCACTAACTGGAAGAGTCAGGGGGAACAGCTGGGAGCTTAGAGTCTACAGTTGTCTAAGTACAGTTGACTAAAATCCAGGCTCCCTTGCTCTGCTTAGAGTATAACACCAGCTGAGCAGCTACATCTCAAGCCTTCCAGCAAGGGATGACCACGTTGGTCAGACTCTGATCAAATGATGTAACATCAGTCACATACGGTGTTTCCGTAAGATTCCTCCTGCATCTTGCTGCATGAAGCCATCTGGAGCCCACGCCCTAGGAATGGTGCTCCCTACACTAAGTCAAAACAGTTCAGTTTCGTACTTCTTACACACATAGGAGAAACAGATTTAAGCAATCTTCCAAACTGACCCAATACTAACCCTGTCCAATACAGCTGCCAGAACTGAAAAGTTTAAAAGAGCTCCTAAACAGCAACAGCTAAAGGTAGGGGCTGCATAAAGTCAAGAAGTTAGTAAGAGCTGATCTCAGGAGCCAACCCACACTGGCCAAACCCCAAACAGGTAAGTACAACTGACAGTTCAAAATTACTAGCATTGACAAAGAGACAGAGTTAGTCTTTTTTATTATTACTATCATTATTATTATTATTATTATTATTACTACTACTGAGACAGTGTCTCTTTCTATAGGCTTTGCTGTCCAGGAACTCACTCTGTAAACCAGTCTGGCCTCAGACTCACAGAGATCAGCCTGCCTCTGTCTCTTCAGAGTGCTGGGATTAAAGGTGTGAGCCAAGACCACCCCACTTTATTTTGCTTTCAGCCAAATGTTTGTTTATTTGTTTGTTTTCTTTTCTAAGAAGCTATTAGGAGACATTCAATAAGCACTAGTTCCTTGAAAAAAAATTTACTCTTTTACATGGTTTTCAAATTGCACTACTTTAATTACTTAATGGTATAACTTGAAATTATCCAAAGGACCCATCAACGGATAATCAATAAGATTAATTAATAAATTAATAATAAAATTCTATGTTTCAGTCATATGAAACAAAAATATATGTGGTGCCTTGAGGATACTTTTCCTGCTTTGAAAAGGTGTTGTAAGTCCAGCCTGCATTTCATCCTTCTATAAAGAGTCATCTCCAAATAGAGGACCAACATAGTAGGAAGTTTGGGGGAACTTCCTACTATTTGAATCGACAGTCCAGCATCCTGAGAAGCCCTGGTCCTTCAAGTACCAATGCTTACTCCTCAGTAGCACAAAATGCATTCTTGTGGCCAACAAAATTTATAAAAGTGTGGCAGTTTACACTAAATTGAAGATAAAACAGGACTTAAAATATCTGAATGGCCCTGCAAAAAGAAATTACAATGCTGTGCATGACCATGCTTAGCCAAGAGAATGTTGCTGAGATCATGAAAAAAGTTTAATAGGTCAAATTCTTCACTGGAAGGATACTCAGCGTATGGGCATCAGCAGTAATCCCATTTTTTAAAAAAGGCTACGAACAGCTCACACACACATTTACATACAACAATGAACAAAAGCTTACACAGAACACCAAGCCAAAACTAAGGAAGCAACATTCCCTCAACAACATTACAAGGATATCACCTCTGTGAAATGGTGACAGCACAGTTTTGAGCGATTGTGATAAAGCTAAGCTTTTGTGAGAGGAGCAGATCTGCAAGCTGAAGAGGGTGAACCAAGCCCATCCCCTCCAGGGTCTCTTCCCACTTGAATGTCCCATGATAAAAGCCATCACAAGTGTGACCTCCTTACAGGCAAAGCAAGTCAGGCCACAGAGCTCTGCGATGTTCCCAGGCTCTGAATCTGGCCAGGGGAGTCTAGACTGTCTAATAGCCATGCTCTCTCTCCCCTTAATTATCCTTGAATAATTAAGATTAGATCTCAACTAAAAATCTTTAGAACAGCACTCAAAGAACATGCCCAGAACAGGGAAGAGAAACGAAACATTCCACCTCAAGGTCAGGACTTTGTTTAGTAAAAAAACAAAAAGTAATTTAAGTCCAGAAGCTCTTGAATCTTTAGTTCTATTAGCTACTTTAACTACAGAAGAAGAGAGGAAGCTTAGTTTTTTCATGAGCTTTCTAAGCAAACTAGAAAGCCACACACTTAAAAAAAAGGCAACAAATATCACTGCAGGTTGAGCAAGAGATTTCAAACACAGAAAATAACTTCCGAAACAAATGATTGTGGTCATCTAATCGCTGTAGGCCAAGGCTCTGACAGAAGAAACAAGTGACCAGTTTAAGGATTGCTAGTAGCAATGAGAACGCCTAGTTGTTTCTTTACGCTCATAATTTTATTCTGACACCTGAGGAGGATTACAAAATCACACAGACGTCATCAGACGTTTACTATCTGCTCTGTATGTTAGTGTCCAACTTCAAACACACAAAAACCTACTCTGTTTAAGGGGAAAGGGGTTGTTCAAAGTGCCAGGCAGAATTCATCCTTTTCCTCCCCTTTCTCTATCTCAGCCTCGCTAGGCATCTTCAGTTGGCCTGGAACGTTCTATGTAGTCCAGACTAGCCTCCTACTCACACTCCCTAGCCTGTCTCTTTCAACTACGTGCTAGGATTATAAACATGTGCTCCCACACCCAGCATTAGACCCGATAGGCAAGGGTCAGATGGAAGGGGAGGAGGACCTCCACTATCAGTGGACTAGAGAAGGGGCATGGGAAGAGAAGAGGGAAGGAGGGAGAGTGGGATTGAGAGAGGACAAGGGTGGGGCTACAGCTGGGGTACAAAGTGAATAAATTGTGTATAAATAAAAAATTATATTAAAAAAGAACAGTTTTTTCAATCCCACTTTTGAATTATGCTGATCCATCTAAATCCAGTCCTGTGCCTCCACAGCCAATGACAATGACCATTCCCAACTTTTTATTGATGTAGGAGTACAGTCTATATTATGTTGGCAACCTATGCTGTGCTTTCTTGACTTGTCTAACATGAATCAGTTGCTGGCCTAAAATCTCAAAGGATCTCAAATTCCTGCTTCTATCCATGGGACAGTGTTAATAAACTCATGTATTCTACATCTACAAGATCAACTAAAAAGAAACATTCAAAAATACCTTGGAAAATGATTAAGTTATAATACATTATTTAAGGTTAGTAGGAAGTAGGATGAGTATGACTGCTACAGTGTATACTCCTGGGGCTAGCCAAAAACAGATATAATCTGTTGTAAAAGTCAATTAATAAAATAAATATATAACAATGGTTACTAAATTCAAAAGACAAGCCAAGTAAAGCACAAAGTTATAGACATGTAGAATTCTTCAATACTGTGAGAGTTAGAATGAACGATTACCTGAGCCTTGTAGTGGAAATCACTGCAGTTGATGATTATCCCAATTTTATTTATACCTTCATAGGTTTTCAGGATGAAAATGTATACAGTTCATCTCCCAAACAGTACTTCACTTAAAACACTTTTTACTTGTATTTATTTCTATCTAAAATACTAAGATAAGCAAGGCACTCCATACAGCCACATTCTTAGTCATACAGAATGAAAAGGAATGGAAAAATCCAGTAGAGCTACAGCTATGCACCACTGAAAGAAACATACACACACACACATACACTGAGAGAGAGAGAGAGAGAGAGAGAGAGAGAGAGAAAACAAAATTAAAATCAAAATATTAACTAAATTTCCATAAAAATACTCTTGGCTTTCTAAATACTTAAAGGAAAATAAAACTTATTTCAAACAAATAGAGATGGCTCACCAACTAAAGTATAACCAAAAGCTTACAAAATAAAACAACCCAGAATGACAGAATGCTAATATTAAAACGTCTTCAAATAGTCATACTGAACACACTTTAAAAATCAGTTTTGGAATGTAAAATCTGTCCAATCCAATCTGAAATTGTGAGTGGAAATGGAAGAATGATAAATACACTAATGATTTTCGTCTGTTGGATACCTGCTATATAATTCATGAAGCCAGCAAATCTGCAAAAATGTTAATAAAATAAAACCTTTGGAAATTATGGCTGTATTTCCAGTTGACTTATACCTGTTTTAAACCCTCGATTCCCCTTAGATTCTGATTTTAAACACATATATTTGCCCTAAAATTCTTTAACAGAGCTAGTATTTCCTTACATCAAAAATCAAACTATTTAAAGAAAAATACAGACTGTTATAAGATACAAGTAACCAATCTTTTAAAGATTATGTAACTTACTTCTAAACCGTGTCATTACCACTAACTCCAGAAATGGTACTGTTATACTTCCTAGAATAAATAATAATGAAATAATAAGGATGAAAATTGTTTCTTAATTTCCAGGGAAGTGTGTTGCAAGAGTGCCTTTCTGACTTCATGCTAAACCAAAACCAACCATGCAAGCCACATATAAAGCAGCTCACAATGAGGGCAAAGGGAGAAGTCCCAGACTTTTTAGAGGTTGTTGACTTTTCTCGTTCCCTTAATGATGTCTGGGTCTGGGTGAGTGTTACACCTCATCCAGGTTCGCTTGGAGACCGTGAAAGCAAATTCACAACTAACAGGGCCATACCACGCTCCTTGGGAAGGAGTCCATCTACCCCCCCCCCCTTCAGTAATACCCGATCTAAGGAGCAAGCACCAGGACCAAAACAGATACATGATGGATAGATAGATAGATAGACAGACAGACGGACGGACGGACGGATGGATGGATAGATGGATAGATAGATGGATGGATGGATAGATAGAGAAGTCGTCTCTCGCCACTCTTCCCCATCCTGCCTCGTGGTTTTCCTCCTTCTGTGGTTAAGTAAGTTACACTTACTTTAAGAAAAAAAGGCAAGGCTACTTTGGGGATAGCTTTTTCAGAAGATAAATATTACAGCTAAAGCCGGAATAAGTTGCCCTGAGTAAGTTGCGGACCCCATTCATTTACATACAACCACAAGAAGATACACCCACTTGTATTCCTATCATGAAGCTGCAACCCGGGAGTCCGCAGAAATGGTGGAATCTTAAATCCCAAATACAGCTACCCTCCTCCAGACGCCTAAAAATACGGTCCGCCTTCCCCAAAGCGGATCCGGAGACGCAGGCTCCGCAACTCCAGAGGTGCGATAAATCCAAAAGAAGCCTGCCACTCACAAGTGCCGCAGCTCCAGGAGCAAGCAAGGCTTGCGGACTGGAAACCTACTCGAAACCCGCTGTACTTCACCGAGGTGTCCAGACAGCCCCAGAAAGGCTGCTCCACGCCGACACCGGGACGAAGGAGCAAACCCGAGAAGGAGAACCGCGGCCGCCAAACCGCCTCCCGCGAGGAACAAGGATAGCAGCAGGGAGGCTCCCAGACAAGCGCTAAGGTTCCCCGGGAGCCAAAGCGCTGCGCAGGGGGGCGGGGCCATGGCGGTGGGCGGGCGGGGCCGGGCGGGGAGGCGGGGTTAGGGGTGGGAACAAGGTTAGAGGGCGGGCTGGAGCGGAGGCGCGGGAGTGGAGCGAGAGCTGGGGGGGCGGAGCCAGCCCGCGGGGGCGGGGCGAGGGGCGGGCTCACCTTGCGCCGAGGGCGACCCGGGCCGCGCGGCGTCGCGCCTCCTCCCTGGAGGGCACGGACGCCGCGGGCCAGCTCGCTCCCGAGCCGCGGCAGGTGGCCCGACGCCCTGCGCCCGCGTCTCTTCGCCCTCGGCCCCGCCACCCCAGCTCCGCCGAGGGCGCTAGCAGCTGCAGGCAGCGCCTCATGGCGCGCCGCCTCGCCGCTTTCGGTGTCGGCCGTTGGCTCTGACCGTGCGGTCCCAGGCCGCGGCCGGGTCCTACCCGGCGCCGGCGCTGCCCGGCCTTTACCAAGATGGCTGCCCCGCGGGCGGAGGCCTCAAGGCCATCTTGGTAAAGTCAACGCGGCGCGTAGAACTGATGTGCAGACCCCTCGGACTACGGCCGGATTGGCTCCGGGCCTTCCAGGTCACGTGAACACATTCCTTGACACCAGAGACGGTTGTTAAAACTAGTACAGTCCGGTGGCCAATGGGCCTGTCGTGACCCACTACGTAGTAGTAGTAGCTCAGTCTTCGGTTCCAGGGACACTAATTACAGATTTCTAGATAAGTACTGAGTATCCATGGCTCCACTGCCCTGTGCGTTCAGTTACGTTTAAAATTAATGCCAGCCTTCTGGCGCATGGGATTCCAAGTGTGTGGTTTTCTGAAATCTCGGGGTAAGACCGAAACATAAGATTGCGATTCCGAATTTAGCTGGTTGAAGTTATTTCAAGAAGTAACTTAAAGGTCATAGCGAATTCAGCGATGAGTGTGGATGGAAGGGGAAAAAAACTGAAAGTCCTTCTGGGATATTGTCACAGGACAGAACCAAATATTTCTGTCTGTGATCGTGTGGGCAAAGATAAAAAAAAGAAAACCCAGGCGTTGCTACAGCTAATGCATTTAGAAAGTGAACACAACGCTGCAGAACATTGTGGAGCTATACACTCGTTCCTCTGGGTAGCTTGCGGTTGTAATTGGTTTTTTGTTTTGTTTTGTTGGTTTTAACTTTAGTATGCTTAACACCTCCTTTGCACTTGGGTGGGGCTGAATAATTCTTGGCGTGCATCAGCAAAATTTAAAAATGGGGGGGGGCAGTACTACAAACCCAAAGGAAAGGTTAAAATTACTGCTCCTATGCTCTTCTTACTGTTCTTTGCTAATGAACTTTAAACATGTCATTTCTTGCCCTTATTCCATCAGTCATTGTGAAAACATTTCATATACACAAAAAAAAGCACTTTTATGCCGTTTGAGTAAGTTTCAGACACAATAATGCATAAATAATTTAGCCGACTCTTCTAAGAAGAAAGATTCCGGCTTCATAACCACAATAGCATTTTCATACCTGTAAGAGGACAGTATTGGCTCAAGACAGCCAAGGTCAAGTTTTCAGCACAGAATTTATTTGCCCCAGAGGGACAAAGGGCAGGGAATAAGAGACAAGGACAGGAGATAGAGGATGACGGAGAAGGGTAAGGAAACAAGGGAGAGGGGCAAGGGGTATTTGTCCTAGAGGAGGGCAAAGCCCTGCCTCTGGACAGAGAGGAGAGGGACGTGGCCCATAGGAAAATGGTGGTTTACAAGGGTAAAATGGAAAACCCTGTGTTAGGATGAGGTGTTTAATTTTGATTGGGCATGTTAATTAAGTGAGCCAAAGGGGGCTTTTGATTGCTGGACTTCAATAAGTTGATAGCTGGACCTTGGTAGTTGGCCTCAGGAGGAGGAAATGGCCAAATAAGGGAATAGACCTTTGTGGATAGCTTCAGAAATGTAATCTAACGGTTTTTTAGCAAGGCAGAGGAATAAGGGAGAAGAGCCATATTCACCACCTTCACCACCCTCACACTGGCCAGAGTCCCTTCAGTACCTAAGAAAACAATGATTCCCTCCTGTTAGACTATACTCCAAGTTTCAGGATCAGACCAGAAAGTCTTGTAGCTGTTTGGGGGTGGGAGGGAGTGTCACTGATCGTTTATGCATTTGCTGTTTGCTTGTTTGTTTCTCTGAGCTTACTAATACCCTACCCAGCCTACATATTACATTGCTTATTTAAGTAAGAACCAACTAGAATATTTATCTGATATATATATATATATATATATCCAAAAAGGGCAAATGTGCTTTTAAGTTTACACACACACACACACACACACACACACACACACACACTAAAGTATTTATGTGAGGGTCTTAGAATCGTCATTCTAGAAATACAGACGGCAGGAAATCTACAATGTGTTCTATTTGCAAAGTCTTTGAAGGTCCTTTCAAGGACTAAAGGAGAAAGTTTCAGTGAATTAGAGGGGTCTGTCAAGCATTATGCTTGGAGGATTCTATCTATGGCTCATTAGTCCAGCACAGACTATACCAGTGTCCTAGAAAAGGGTTTAGTTTACACAACCCTAGCATGTTTTTAAAAAGTTTCTTTTGGCTTGTCACCAAGTTCATAGAGCAGTCACCTCAGCACAAGAGTCTATGGGTTAGAAAATGGAGTTAGCCTTAGTATACATCTATCATGAAGAGCTAAGTTCTCAGAGGATGTTTCCTCAGGAGCTGCTGTTTTAGATAAGCAAGTTCCATGTGTGTGTCAGGAAAGCCTAGGATGGATGAGCACTCCTAGCACACACTATTCGGTAAGGCTTATTTCCCAACCCATCAAATACTACAGAAGTTTTAGAATTTTGGAAGAATTAGTTGTTTTCCCTAACAAATAAAAAGAAGCAACTCGGTACAGCAAATTCTATCATGCAAGGGGAAACCTCTCTCGTGTGCTTTCCTTCACTTGGAACAAAATGAACATTGCACCCTAAGCATTTTACTCAGGGTTTATTTTTAGACTCTGACCCGCTGAACTGTGTAAGCTTTATTTGTCTTTCCTATTTATGTCACCCTTAGGAAGTGGAACCCTCAGAGCGTAATGGTAACTGTTTGTTTTCTAAGTTGCTGATTTTTAAATGTTACTGTCATAAAAGAGAGGAGTACATTAACACAAGTCCCTAAAAGTGGCTAATGGCCAATGTCATTTTTTTTTTCTGAAGAACAACACAAGAGAACTATTTCTAGAAAACTCTAACTTAGTCTGTATTTATGGAACTACCCACTCAAATTAAAGGCTTATTAACTATTTACAAATACAGGCAAGGGGCAAAGAGAAATCCCAGTTTAGTGAGAAGAAATGGGAAGGAATTGGAAAATGGGGGGAGTGAGTATATTCAAAATATGTTGTACAAAATCCTTAAAGAATTTATAAAAATGTTTAAAACACGTAAAACACATGCATACCGCCAAGTGACATCAGGGAGGCAGGTAGAAAGCTAAAATTCTAACCACTGCTTTTCAGTTACCTGTCTTTGACCTGAGAAAATATCCCCTCTGCCTCCTTGGCACTCTTTGTCCTAGTTCTCCTGTTGTAGTTGTAACGCTCTGTTAGTGTAAGAAATGGGAGGGGCTGATACATAAAGGCGGGTGCTGATAACAGTGTTTTGTACTGTTTTGGACCATTAGTCAGCAACTATTGCAAAAGCTCATATGACTTCTGTTTGTCTCAAGCTTTTTTAAAGAACAATTTCAACACCCATAGAAATGCTTTTTCTTTTTACTGTGGAAAAAAAAAGCACATGAAAATTCACTATCCTAATCACCTGAAATGCACAGCTCAGCAGTTCTGACAGTTAGCAAGAGGACTCAGCAGGCAAAGGTGCTTTCCATGCAAGCCTGCCAACCTAAATTCAATGCCTGGAACTCAAATAATGGTGGAAGGCAAGAACGAATGCTACAGAGTTCTCCTCTGTTCTTCACCATGGCACACCTGCCCCATCATGTGCACATACAATAATGATTTTTTTTTTTTAAGTATTGTTGAATGGCATTTACTGAGCATATGGAGACTAGGCTATAAGCTTTCTTCCCTGGCAAGATCAGAGTAGACAAACTTCTCAGGTTTATCTGATTCTCCATAAACAGCCATTTAGGAGCATTTCTTGTCTTGACTCCTCTCATCGACCTTGTGTTTCTATGTCTCCAGACACACATTGGTGCATATCTTCCCATGCTTCCAATTCAGAGACTAGGATATTATTCTGTGTAGTAAGCTGATTAATCCCCTCACAACCAGTAACCCAACAGACTTACTTCTTGACTTCTGGAATCTGTGAATGCAACCTTACATAGAAAAAAAAACTTACTCTGAGACAATATGACAGCACAGAGACTGGAGTGATACAGCCACAGCCACAGCAGCTTCTAGAAAGAACCAGTTCTCCTGACAACTTGACAAGAGATCTGAAAACCTGACTTCAGAGTATGGCCTCCAGGATGGTTGTGTGGTTGTATGTCATCAGGTTCATGATAACTTGTTTGAGCAGCATTCAAAACCCAGTGTATTCTCCGTTAAACAGTTTTTAAGTCTAACAATGGACTATAAAAAACACTGTCCAATGTATAGCTCCCCCTTGCTGCTCCTGGTTGCTGTAGTGAGACAAGAAGTTGAAGATCTCCTGAACCGAGGATTGGATTGGCTCCAAGGAACCTGATGACCCTAATCAGCAGGAAGCAGCTAAGAGAACCATGGCCCCTCTTCCACTAACCCTTTCTCTCTCCCACCTAGTGTTAGGGTGTTGGAAAGGATTGGGATGGAGTAGGCAGAAAAAGATGTAAGAAACAAAAGAGTTTGTAAGAAGTCCGCCAACACAATGTAAGGCTGGGGTAGTGTAGCTCAGTGGTACAGTACTTGCCTAGCATGTGCAAGGCCCGCACCACTGCAGCACACACAGGTATGACATGTACATAAATCTGTAATACAATATCAAGTTAACCTACAGGGTAGACTCGGGGCTGTAGATCTAAGCTCTCTAGTGACTCATGTATTGAGCTCAGTGAGGCCTAGTTTCTCGGCTTTGGGGACCAATTTTATAAGCAGATGTTAGGAGCCGTGGTTGGATTGGCGGCCACAGAGAAGGCAGCAGAAGAGTGACATTGAGATTACCTTTGCTTCTGTCCTGAACAAGTTAGCTGCCCCAGGTCTGTTTCTTTCTCCTGTGAAAGAATGAGATTAATTTACATGACTTCTAAAAGTCATGGAGTTCTAAAATACAAGTGTGTTGCAAAAATGTTTTACCTGGGATTTTACATCCACCTTTTATTGCTATTACAGTCCCCCTCCAGCTTCCCTACCCACAAAGCCATCTGTCAACTGCATACACATCTCTGCTTGTGCAAATGTCACTTCTATTTGGGACTTTCTTCCCATGCTTTACTCCTTGGACACTCAAATCAAGAATTGTTACCTTGGAGAGACTTCCACTTTCCCAAAGTAGAATGTCATCTCTGTCTCGGCCTATTCACAGTCCTTTTAAGGCAGCTATCAAATGATAATGTGACTATTTCCATTTCTGGTTCTCTGGCCACAACGTGAGATACTCATATGCAAATATTCTGATCCATATTTATCCCTCTAGCACCTACTTCTGTACTTGGCACAGACAGTTATGTCTCTGGACTGAATAAATAGATGAATGATTATTCTCTGAATTCAGAAGAGCCTATTTGGGGGTGGGAAGAGTGAAAAGTACCAAGGAATGAAGGTGAAGGACAAGGAAACAGGAAATGTGTGGTTCAACAAGACATCCAGAGTCCTGGAGAAGAAGAGGAAGCTGATTTGTGTGATGATTTAATTCAAAGCTATCCTCAGCTACTCATTGTATATGCAATTTAGCATCTTTCTTGACCTTGCTTCAAAGTCAGTTTCTAAGTGGAGTTAACAGTCTGAGCTACCTCTCAGAGCAGTCTGCTGATTAGAAGCTCTTCACTGGGATAGCTGGCAAGCGGCCATGTGTGATTTGTCAATGCTACCCCTGCACAGCTCTAGGCAAAGCCTTACAATTTGAGAATTTTATAGTAGCTAGTTAACAGTTCTCCCTTGTGGACCTTTCTGGGTACAACTCATAAAACTGTATGCATTCAGTTTCCTTTCTAAGGCATTAAAAATAGCCTCTGAACCCCTTGAGAAACTCAGACATGTTTTCCTTTTTCTTAAGACAAGCAACAGAAGAGAAGCCTATGCTGAAAATCTCCATCTAATAGAAACAAGGCTATAAAAACCTAGGTAAACTTTGAAACACAAACACACTTTTTTGTGATTGCTGTTTTGCTTGAGGCAAGATCTTGGCTGGCCTAGAATGAGCTGTAAGGGCAGAGAGACAGAAACAGGGGGATGGGAGGAGGGCCCAACAGAGAACCAAAGCAGAGAGAAAGGGAGAGAGAGAGGAGAGAAGCAGGGGCCCTTTTATCCCGGGCTCCTGGTGGCAGTGATCAATGATAACATCACAGGTGCTTAAGCAACCTGGGAATAGACTAGTGTTTCAAGATGTGTGACCTAACTGGACACAGAAGCTGAAAATAAACCCTTTCCTCCTTAGGTTATTTTTGGTCATGGTGTCTATCACAGCAACAAAAAGCAAACCAGAACATTGTTTTGTTTTGAACTCTAGTTAGAGGTGGTTTGCATGGTGTTACCCCTGAGTGAAAAGCTGGTTGGGATCTGTCATGCTTGATTACGGTAAGGAGCAAATGTGCTTATCGAGCAATAAACCAACCTTGAGTTTAGAGTTAGGTCAGCTGCCACTCTTTAATTCTGTGATTGTGGGCTATTATCTGCTCCGAGCCCTTCTTTTTCTCCCCACTTCCTCATTTATGAGATAGAATAATAATTCTTATTTTGCACGGGTCAAAGCGGTTAGTCAGCTTTTCAAGATATCTGAGAAAATCAGCCTAGAGGAGGAGAGTTTCTTTGGGCGGACGGTGTCAGGGGCTTCAGTTCCTGATCTCTTGTCCCCATTGCCATGGGTCGGTAGCACAAAATATCATGGTGATGTGGACCTGGAGCAACAAAGCTAGTCACCTCTTGGCAACCAGGAATCAAGAGAGAAAGACAGGAAGGAAGTAGAAACAGAATATAACCCTCAAGGACACGTTCCCAAGGACCTTCCAACTAGGGTCTCCTCCTAAATTTCTGTCACTTCTCACTAGTCCATCAGATTATGCAGCCTTCACCAAGTTAACCTCCTGGCCGAGTGATAAAACAGCTACTATTATTTTGTTAAATAGATGTGTCATGTTTGTCAAATTGTCTTTTGAACGTATTTGCATGAGCCCATAGAGTACTGCTGCCAGCAGCTACAATCTGCCACCCAAGGAAACGTCCTTTTGTAAATGATGGTATACTGCAGAGACTCACAGTCACCAGTGACCCCTGAGAACAAGTGACTGTTGTTTCGGCATGTTTATAATCCCAGCACCCAGATCCAGACAGGTGGATCACTTCAGAGGAGTTCAAGTGGTTAACAGTGAGTTCCAGGCTAGCAAGGGATAACAGTAAGACCATACCCCTCACCCACCCACCCACACACACACACACACACACACACACACACACACGCCCGGGAAGTAAATAACTCACAAGTTTCAGGAAGTCCCTGATTTACAAGGCCTCTTTTTCTTCAAGGTTATATAAGCACAGTAAAAAAAATAAAAATAAAAAAACTTCTGAGGACGGAAACTCCTCCACCTGTTGATCTGCCTGCAACAAAAAGCAAACCAGAACATTGTTTTGTTTTGAACTCTAGTTAGAGGTGGTTTGCATGGTGTTACCCCTGAGTGAAAAGCTGGTTGGAATCTGTCATGCTTGCTTAAGGTAAGGAGTAAATGTGCTCCTGAAAGTAACCTGGAAGTAACCCAAGCCCCAGGGCTCACTTTCATGACTCATTACCCACGATGAGGCGTTCTCTCAGTGATCCAGCTGTCTTTGAGTTAGCCACAGGTAACCCCAAGAAACTCCATTTAGCTAAGATGGGCCTTGGTGGCATGTTAGTCTGTCACTGGTTCCTTATCTGGGGTGACCTGATGTTTGTTGATGTCTCCCCAGGGATAGCATCATCACACAGCAGTAAGTGCTCTCTGTAAACGTAAGTATCTTATAAAGGGTTCGTGGCCATGCTTTGGGGGATGTTTTACCCCCTCAGCTCACTAGCCCACTCCTATTCTTCGGTGTGGTTTCTCTTTCTCGGTAAATTGTCTGTTTCCACAACCGTCTGGACATTTTCACTCTTTCTCTGAAGCCTCCCACCTTCCACCATGCAAGCTGCTTGCTGACCCCATTTCTGGACCTGCCTGTGCTTTTCCACCCTAAGAGAAGACACGCCTTTCTCTCTCCTCCCCCTCCTGGCAGCTGCTGAGATTTACAGGTTATAGGCTCTGTCATTGTTTTCTCTCTAAACTCTAACATAGTGGTCCTCAAGTTATTTTTGAGTCCACCTTAAAATCCTTTATTGACAAGATTAGGAACCCATGAAAGGGAACCCCAAGTTCCAAGTAGCAAACCCCCTGAACAGCTGGACTTCCTGTCCACTTGATTCTCCTTTGAGAACCAGACGTCTGCCGTGTTCCCACCGGCCTGAGTGTGTGTGCCTTGCCCAGCATCAAGCCTTTCTCTTTGTGATCCTCTTGTCACATCTCTCAGCCTCCACAGGAAACCAGGAAAACGAAGGACAACAGTCTTGCTCATGACACCAGTTCAGCAATGCGGCCCCCTCACTAGCTCATAGCCACCATCCCTTACCCCCGTCCACTGCCTAGATTTCAGGTAGTGCTCACTTTGCATTCCCAAACTGTATTCCTTAGCAACTGGCTTACTTCCAGGTTACTTTCAGTTAGAATTTCCTGCACTAGGCTTGACCAGTGTCCCACCTCCCTTACCTCCTGCTGGCACCTGTTCTCTGAACAGCTTCTAACCCAGCTGTGGAATCTAGCTCCTGAATGGTGCTTTTTCCTATCAGCAGAAGTATCTGGAGGGTCAAACTAACATAGGAAAGCCTTTAATTGACGGTCATGTTAAGGGATATAAAATCTGATTAATCTTGGACCTATCAATTCTGTAAATGATAATAAATGCTGCCAGTACAAATTAAAGTGCTTTGGATTGTAGGTCCCTCATTGCTTCATTGGAACTTTTAAATTAGCCTGGAATTTTCACATACTACAGAGCTCGGGAGTTCAGCCTACTCCTTGCAATTAACAGTTCACCGAAGGCATGGTGTTGCGATGCTGCCAATTTTCAGAGAACACAGCTGTCAGCCTCCTGTTGACTCTGTCTGTGGGCTAGTGAAGAGAAGCAGGCTTAGCTAGTGCTGCTTTGTCAACATCAACCTAGAAGTAACAACCCAACTCAAACCCAGCAACTCACTGGCTCCATCACCCTTCTTCCTGATGGTTCATCCCGGAAACTTTTAAGTACCGTGTTGTGGTTTGAGTATGAAATGGCCCTCACAGAGGCAAGAGCCATACCTACCTTTTTGAAATATTAGATTTACGCTCATTTATGAAATGGGGCTGATACATAATAGTATCCCCTAACGCTTCTCCTAAAGAGTATTAAGATAATTCAGTGATGAAAGTTGCAAGTATACAGTATACCTCCTAAAGGCCGATTAGGGGGCTGGAGAGGTCAGTGTTTAATTATGTTGACTTCATTACGCAGATACTTGGTCCCCAGATGGTGGCACTATTTTGAGAAGCTGTGGGAACTTTAGGAGTTTAGCTGAACAGGCAGACCCATTAAACATGTTCTTGGCAGCTACCCCTCTGCCTGAGCTCCCCCTCCTCTGTGCTTGCTGACAACGTTGGCAAACTCTGCCCTGCGCTTGGCCCTGCCTTCTCTGCCTTTCCAGCCATGACTGAAATCCCTGAAACGAGGAGCTGAACAGTTGCTTTCGGGCATTTTGGCCACACCGAGACAAAGGTTACCAATAGGCAGGTATTGTTTTTGTAATTCTCGTTCCTGATTGGTGGCAATAACTCAAACAGGGATGAAGACACTTGAAAGGAACATTATATATAATGAGATGATAGCCTTATTCTAGAAACTTCAAAAAATGCACCGAAGTATAACTTACCATGCCTCCCAACGTACGCTAGCCCCCTATGATGATTGCACTTGAGTTTGAAAATGACTTTGTAAGGCTAGTGAGGTAGTTCAGAGGTAGAATGTTCACCTAGCATGAGCAAGGGCCTGGCTTTAATCCCTAGTACTTTAAAAATTAAAAATAAAATTAATTTGCATGTAATTTATAAGAAAACAACATTGTAGGAGGAGATAATAGTAAAGATAATGAGCAACATTTATTGAACACTTATGGGCCAACCACTGGACGAAGAACTGGGAGTGCTGAGGCCATAACAACAGGTCTAGAAAAAAAAAAAAGCTGGTCTTCTGGGACTCCAACAGAATCAATAAAATTACTGTCAACTGCTGTCCTTAGATTCAGAGCTTATCAAGACAGAAGCTTATCAAGGAGGAAGGAAGCAAGAAAGAAAGCTTTGTGATGGCTGCCACAGACTAGGCAGCCGAGTGAGTAAATGAAAGATTCACTTACTTCTCTCCTAGACACTTCACTAACCTCTGTTTTCAAAGTCTGTTCTGATTCGTTTTACTGTGAAGGCACTAACAACAACAGTATGGAAAATAATCTGTGAAATAGTACTGAGCCGATTTTATATTCCAACAGAGAACAGAAAGCCGAGGGCTTTCAGCTCCAGGAAGGAGCCTCAGGGAAGGGAAGTGATATAGGGTTTTAAGGCCAAATCCATAAAACTTCCCAACATAATCCAGGTAGAATGTTGAGTCACAGACTGATCGTTTCATCAGATGCTTTTCTGCTGTTCTAAACATGGGTCTGAGAGAAGCAGCCCTGGTCCCTTCCCTGCAGTCTCTACTGCTTCTGTCTTGTCAGGGTTTTACAAATCCCCACTTGATTTGAAGGCTTCACTCATAAATCAAGACCTCATAAGACAAAAGGTCTACAGCTAGAAGTCTTTCAGATTCCAGAGTTTTGTGGAATGTGAATCTTTGCAGGAAAACTATGAGATACGTTGGAGAGGCCCCAAGCCTAACCACAGAAGTCATTTAGTATAAATGCTTCATTTATACTTTATGCATACCGCCTGATGAAATTATGTTCAAAGCTTTCACTTTTATTGGCACTGTGACAAATGTGTGATCCGTAACAGTTTAAAGGAGGAATTCCTTCCTTTGGATCACCAGCTCGGAGGTGTGGGTCCATAACGAGGAGGAGAGCACAGCAGGGTACAAGCCACAACATCCTGGCAGAGGGGAGAAGACAGGAAGAGGTTAGTTGCACTCTCAAGGACACGCCCCCAGTGACCCACTTCCTCCAACCAGGTCCCCTCCTTCCATCACCTCCTAATGACGCCAGCATATACGAATCCACCAAGGGATTTAACCCACTGATTAAACTAGAGCCATTAGGATCTAACGAGCTGTAGAAACACCCTTTTGGATGTACACAAAGATATGCTTCACTAATCTCCCAAGTCATTCTCCAAGTTGAGTTGGTAAGACTAATTCACCATCATGATGATTTTTTAGTAAGACCATGTTTTGACTATGACTTGTCACCTGATGTCAGATGTGGAGTTTTCAATTTGTGGTATCATGCTGATCCTTAAGAACTTCCAGACACTTTAGGACATTTGAGATTTAGGGCTTGGGCATTAGCAATACTCAGCTTTTATTAACCTCATTACTAGATGACTATATTGTAAGAACTGAAAGAAGAGCTGGAGAGATGGCTCAGTGGTTAAGAGCACTGTCTGCTCTTCCAGAGGTCCTGAGTTCCATTCCCAGCACCCACATGGTGGCTCGCCCATAGTAGGATCCTATATATAGTAGGAGTAAGCCATCCTATAGTAGGATCTGATGATCTCTTCTGGTGTGCAGGTGTACATGCAGACAGAGCATTCGTATGCATAAACTAATCAATCTTTAGGAAAAAAAATAAAAGAACTGAAAGAAAAAGGGATCATAGAAAACTGTAAATAACTCTATCCATTGTCTAATAACTATGGATTTGATATTTGTGTTTCTCCTAAAATTCACAAATTGAAAATCTGGTTTCCACTAAGATAACTGAAATGCTCTAGCTGGCTGGACCGTGGCAAATACAGGCCTAAGCATGGCAAACATGGCATGCTTTGACTGGTTTTGCCTTTTACCCTTTCCCCTTGATAAACTATTAGATCGCATTCCTAAAGCTAGCCGGCAAGGTTTATTCCCTTGTTTGGTCACTGACTCATTCCTGAGCCTGATCACTTAGGTCCAACTATCAAAACACCAAGGTCCGGTAATAAGTTTATTATTTGACTAACTTATTAAAACACCCAATCAGAACCAAACCAGTCCTAGGTCATTCTAGCACAGCCCCCGCTCCTTTCCCTCTAAAATGTAACACTTGCAAAGAATTTGCTGCTGTTTCTACCCGATTCAGATTCAGCCACCTTGTCTCTGCCTTGCTTAATAAAGGCTCTCTTTGCTTTTGGTTTGTGCTTGAAATTGATTTGGATGTGGTCTGTGCCTCATCCAGGGTCCCAGAGGGGAGGGATAACCCAGTAGTACATGGTCCCACTTCAACGGTAATTAGAGATGGAGTCTTTGGGAGGAGGGGGTCATTAGATTTAGATGAGGTCATGAGAATGGACCTTTATATGGGGACTAGTGTCCTTTAAAGAGCAGACGGGGGCGGGCAAGCCTGACAACCCAGAGCCTACATGGTGAAAAAAGAGAACTGATTCCCCCAAACTGTACTCCGGCCTCCGCACATGAGCTGTGTTGTGGTTTTGTGTGGGTACAAGAAGATAGCGGTCTCCAGTCCAGCATGAGAGTCCTTACCAGATCTGCTGCCGCCTTGGTCTTTGGCCTCTCACCCTCCAGCCCTAGGCCAGATTAGTGTTCACGAAGCCATTTCTAGCAGAGACTGCTTCACAGCAGACTTCCTGGCATTCCGGCACCTATGTCTAACGGCAATATCCACAGCCATGTTGCCATGGAAAGGGGTAAATGTTGTGGGCTCCACCCCTAGACAAATTGCTGCAGCCACTAATGACTACTGGTAGAAGAAAAACGAGCCTCACCCAGGGAGGGGCCACCTTCTGGGTCCGATAAGCTATGTTCTAAGAAGAGTGGTCAGCCTTGAAATCGTATACACACAAACAATAAAAACAGACGCCGCGAGTCATACTTATGTTTATTTTGCACACTGATGTAATTATATTTTAACTAAGAACGGACTTTTAAAAAGGAAATGGAGCCAGGTGTGTGGTGACACATGTCTTTAATCCCTGCACTTGTGAGACAGAGGCAGTTAGATCTGAGAGTTTGAGGCCAGCCTGGTTTATATAATGAGTTCCAGGACAGCCAGTAGAGAGATCCTGTCTAAAAAAAAGAAAAAAGAAAAGGAAGAGGAAGACAGAAACCTGCCAATGGCCATGCCTCCACTGGCTGGCTTGGGCAGGCCATAGACACACGGAGCCCCACAGAGCGTGACCTACCACCGCCTTGCAGGAGGCGGAGGTGTCTATAGATCTGCCCACTGCTGTGTCGCACGGGCAGGCTGCAAACACCTTGAGGCCCACTAGCTGCCACAGCCGCAGCATGGACAGGAGGTCGTCCAGAGACCCGCCAGGCACGTGGCCCGCTACAGCCTGGGAGTATGTGTGGTGGATGGGTGGGAGAGAAAAAGAAGCGGAACAGAGCAGTAGAAGAGAAGACTGGAGAAGCGAGGGTGGAGAGAGAGCATGTTGTGAGGTCCACCACCTGAGGCCCTGGTGAAGTCCCAACCAGAGCTGCCACTGAGGCCATCCCAAAATCTCCATCATCTGTGGACTGCTGGAGCACGTGAAAGGGTCAGTCCTGCTGGCCCAAAGCTGCAGGATCTCCATGACACAGGCCAACAACAGGATAACTAGAAGAGTCGCAATGAGGATCCGATATTGATGGTGTCACAGAGGCCTTGAACCAGACCAGTGAGTCACTGCAAGGAACATTTGCAAGTGAAGATGTATGGACAGAAGGGTTTAGCTGTGCGACACAGTCACACTCCCGTTTCCACAATGAGATGTTTTCTGCTTTGTTTTGTTTCTTCCGTGTGTGTGTGTGTGTTTCGTTTGGGGAGAAGGGAGAGGGCAGATATGAGGGGATAAGGAGAGGAGTGACTGAGGTGCATGATGTAAAACTCAAAAGAATCAATAAAGTTTTTTTTTTTTAAAGAAATGTTTATTGTTTAAACTACCCACTCTATGGTAATTTTACATAGTAGCAGGTTCTAAGACACATTTTTTCAGTTCATATAGAATAATAATATGGGTGTTATAGCAATGCAATCCCAAATGAATTTTTTTTTTTTTTTTTACTTTATTTGTATTGATGTTTTGCCTGCATGCATGTCTGTGCACCATCTGTGTGCCTGGTGCCCATGGTGACCAGAAGAGGGTGTTGGCTCTCCTGGAAATGCAGTTATAGATGGTTTTAAGTCAACATATGGATGCTGAGAATCAAACCTGGGTCCTCTGGAAGAGTAACCAATACTCTTAACCACTGAGCCATCTGTCCAGCCCCCAAATAAAATATTTTTAAGAAAAATAGATATACAAGAGTCAGACAAATCATCTAAAACAAACGATCTGTTCTTAAATCTAATCTAATATAAATAATTTTTGCTTACTGGCTGGTTGGTTTGCAGGTTTTGAGAGAGGGTCTTACTGTGCGCCTCCAGCTAACCTGGAACCCACTATGTGGATGAGGCTGCTCTTAATCCAAACGCTGGTGATCCTCCTGCCTTTTCCCAAGTGCTGGAATTATAGGCATGCACCACCACAGCTGCCATGAATATTGGTTTTAAAGAAAGCACTTGCATTCTCTATGTGTGCATGTGTATGTGTATATATTCCCAAAGGAAGTTCTATTTATGAGCTACAAATAAGCGAGTCATTTTGTTCAACATTCCTCCATCCCTCCATTTTTAATGTGTGGAAAGGATTTCATGAATCATTCAAGCCCTGTTTTTATGCCTGAGAAAGGTCTGCTTATCTTAGAAGTTGACTGATTTAAAACAGAGTGACAGGCCTATTTCTTGTGTCTTCTAATATTCTTGGTAGCTAATGTCTGAAAGCAGAAACTGTGTGGACCTTGCAGCATGGCCCTCCCTGGAGGAAAATCCTAAGCACGGGTTTCAAAAGCACGAGCTTTGCCAAATGAGCAGTGCAGCAATCTGCAGCCATTAGATTTCACTTTAAATCAGATTTTCTTACAATTCAAAATTACAAAAAAAAAAAAAAAAATACATCTCAACACCCTGAAGACTCTTCAGTCTAGTCTCAGTGATTAATCATGGAGCAAGAGAAAAAAACCACACAACTATTTTCAACTTAATTGGTTGGAAGGCAACCTACGGGATATATATATAAAAAAAAAATGCAATTTAAAGTCCACTAATGAACAGCTCTACAAAAGAAACACACACTGAAAACACTGTTTATATACATCATAAAGGATGTGGAAAGCAGAGTACTGCTTAATTCACACAGAACCTTTCCTGTCTTATTTGTTTGCTGTGTCTTTTCAGGTCCTATCTGCAGCTCCAGTGAGTGAAAGGCAGAGCCATTGAAGCACTCTTAAGCCCCACAGTGCATTTTTATTAAACCTTCCAGGCCAAATCCCAGACGCTGCTGCTAGCACAATAGCCAGAGCAGAGCAAGAGTGAGTAATGTTTAGGCAGTTTGTCTTTGCAGAGGCTTTTATTTGTCTTTACAGAGTTATAGGCTCTGGGGATCAGTTAGGGCCTGACTGCCTGTGTAGCTAGCTTTTGTTATTTTCTAAAATGCATTTGGGAAACTCTGTACTAAGATTGAGAGTGGTTCAGAAAGGACACTACAGGTGAGGGTGCCGGCAGGAGACTAAACTGTTTTGGTCAAGCTGGAATAACTGAGCCAACAGGAAATCTGGTAGTTTGATACAGACACAAAGGACAATCCCTTAATGACACTTCTTAATACTTTTAATTTTTTTTTTAAGCCACTAGGAGTCACTTACTATTGATTCATTCATCTTGACACTTTTGAGGAGAGAGTTTCTCAAAAACCACTTCCTCTCAGGGCATGGTGCCATACACCTGCAAGGCCAGAGCTCAGGAGGAAGCAGCAGAAGGGTTGCCACAAGTTTAAGGCCAGCCTGGTCCACATAGCAAGGCCCTATCTCAGTCAAAAACATAAGATTTTCTGTTAGCTTAGTTACTGAGCTAGGCAAGACGCTTCTGTTGGTCACAGGACAGAGGATGTGGTTAACCCAGCTCCTCTTCTCGAGCAGCATACTGTAAAGACTACAGATCCTGTCCAACCACCATCTGTGACTGCTAGAGAAGGCACCCTCAGAACAAACCTCCCACCCACTACATCACTGTTCCTCCTCTTATATAAAAAAGCATTAAAACATCACTGAATTTAGATAATTTCTTCATACTCTTGTTTTATACCCGTTATATGATGTGAGCAAGCACTTATTAACTATCTTACTCATATACAATGTATTGCAGGAAGAAATAGAAAGGAAGTCTATAAATGTGTTATAAGAACAAGGAAGAGCCAGGTAATAGTGATACACACCTGTAACCCCAGGACTGGGAAGGCAGAGGCAGATAGATTTGTGTGTTTGAGGACAGCCGGGTCTATAGAGAGCTCCAGGATAGCCAGGACTACACAGAGAAACCCTGTCTTGAAAAACCAAAAAAAAAAAAACACCCAACCCCCCCAAACAAAAACCAACTCTCTTCCCATGCCCCTCACCACCTGAGGCAGGCGGGAGAGCTGGAGAGCTGTCCCTGCCCCTCACCAGCTGCAGCACTCAGGAGAGCAGGTCCTGCATATTGCCTGGGCAGCACAGTAGAGCTGGCCCTGCTGGTGTGGGTGAAGGTGGGCTGGCCATGAGGGCACGAGAGCTGCCTCTGCCCCTTGCCAGCTTCAGCACTGGGTAAACTACCTGGCACATTGCTGGAGAGTTCACTCTAGTGCTGTGGGTATGGCAAAGCTGGCAAGCTAACCAGCTTAGCTACCAGGCCCAGATCCAGGACTTTGAATTGGCTCAACCCAACATCTATCTCATCTATGAATTTTTGGAGTGTGTGATGGGGCCGGTCCTGCAGAACTAAAACGACAGGATCTCCATGACACAGAACAACAGCAGGATATCCAAGAGGAGTCCTGATGAGGACCCATATTGATAGAGTAGCAGAAGCTGGAGGCCTTGAACCAGACCAATGAGTCACTTCAATGAACATTTGTAAGTAAAGATTTGTGGGACACAGTTACACAATACAGCTTCTACAACAAGATTTTATTTTTAATTTTCTTTTGGGGAGAGATTGAAAGGGTGGAGGGTGGGTAAGACATGAAAATAACAAAGAATCAATAAAAGTTAAAATATAAAAAGAAAGAGAAGCTTCAGGAATCTTCCAGCAAGGCAGTTCCCATCAGGCAAAGTGAGTGCTTTGAAGAATGGTCCACATGTCAGCAGGTAGTAGAAGCCGTGTCTGCAGTGCTTGGCTATTTAAAAAAAGCCTAGCAGAACGAGCCAGTATGCCAGTTGTATCTGAGTGCTACCACATACATCTTTTACATAGGTACACGGGATGTCCTCATGCCTGCACGGCAGGCACCTTATACACTGAACCATCTCCTCACCACCCCATTTTCTTTTTGAGGCAAGGTCTCATGGATATGAGGCTGGACAGAACTCAGTGTTCTACTAGGAAGAGCTATGAAGCAGGGGATGATCGTGATCTCTCCCTACCTCCATCTCCATACCCAGTTAATCTACTCCAGGGTTTCTTTCAGGCTCGGCAAGCTCTCTCCAGTTGAGTATACCCCTTTCTAGAAGATTCTTCCTCCTCCTCCTTCACTTTGTAGTTCCAGGTGGCCTGAAATTTTCTATAGAGACCAGACTGGACTTAAAGTTGCAGAGATGTACCTGCCTCTGCCTTCTGAGTGCTGGGATTAAAAGCCTGTGCTACCATGTCCCACTTTGCTATAAGAATCTTACTTTCAAAACAGGTATGTGCATGTGAGCGCAGGTGCCTGAGGAGCTCAGAAGCTGTTGGCTCCTTGTTGCTGGAGTTTCAGCAGTTGTGAACTGCCGGACATGGGTGTTAGGAACTGAATGCCGGTCCTCTACAAGAGCAGTATGTGCTTTTAACTGCCGAGCCATTTCTCCAGCATCTGTGCAAAAATCTTAATAACACCCCCTAAGAGTAGCTTCTTAGGAACAAAGTGACTTGGTTTTCTTGAAAACTTTACACTGTGATATTTGGGCATTTTCGTATGAGTTAAAATCTTAACTCTGTGAGCAAAGGCAGCTTTGCATCACTATCATAAAAACCCTCAAGTTTATTGTGACTCACAGTTCCAGAGACTGAAGTCCAAAGTTGGGTGTCCCTATGGTTTGAGTGTGTCTTGGTGGTGGCACATTATGGCAGGAGCATGTGGGAAGATGGGCCCCACGGTCTTCACTGAGGGCCCCTTCTCAAAGGCCCAAAGCACTGTGTCTAGATCCTAAATCCTAAATGTCCACAACCGAAGTCAACAGTAACCCCTCTGGTAACGGTCTTCAACATACAGACCTTCACAGTACATTACCCGAATTCACACTTCAGAACCCACTGCCCTGCATTTAATCAAGTTCCCTGCTGCTGGATTCCCAGGGGACATCTGCCTCAAGGGCCCGTTGATGTCTTCTACAGATAGACTCTCCCGGAGGGTGTGACGGGAAGGCAGAGGCAGATGCTCTTGGTACAGGACAGTCCAGTGAAAATCCTGAAACACCACTAGACAACAAAATGGGAGACAATTCAATTTGTGTACCCAAGAGAAACCACCGGGGACAGGAAGAGCCTTTTAATTTGGGGTCGTTTAAACCAGAGGGAAATGAAGACCCATGAAGACAGAAAATCACATTTACCAGGATTGCGCATACTGGGCTAAATTTCCCATGGAGGATGTTTGGTGGTGTGCCTGAGATAGAATTGGAGTTTTTCATATACAGATTTTCTCTTCTATTGTACTTGATTACAGTTGATTCCTAGATAACAGGCACAAAGAAGGAGCATGGAGAATGTGATGCTGTCTGTGTAAACTGTCATATGGTTTTCTTTTTCTGCTCTCAAGGACAAATCAGCACACACAGACCCGGGGAACACTGACACACTCAAGTGTAACCACTCAGAACACAGAAAAGTATGCAAGAGGCGTGGGGGGGCCTTGGGACACATTCCCAGGGATTGATGGTAGCCTCAGTTCCCATGGTGATTATACATTCAACTCATGGCGGCCTACTCAGAACAACCTCCATCGGGAGGCGAGAGACAAAAGGGAATGGAGCCGGAACATGTCGATGCGTCCAGACTGTACAAAGGCTGCCAGCGCCCCAGCTAGGCGAAGGGAGCTGCTCAGACTGTCACATTACACATCTCACAGCACTCCAACTGTTCCCTCATCAGCAGGGGGCCACTGAGGAATGGCTGGATCAGGAAGGCTTTATGAGACGCGCAAAAGATTTTTTGCTCCAATTCGTTTGCCATTCCCTTTATTACTTTATTAGTTACGGCCAGACGAACAACTCTCAATTTCTCTTCCTATTTCAATTTGCCTAAGAAGCTCTGGGGCCCGATGTCTGTGCGTGTACTTGCACACACACACACAGACACACTTGTACATTTGAACACTGACTGTCATGCATAATGACCAAGAGGGAGAAAGCAATATTCTTTCCTTCTTTTCTGTTTGATTAAACTTTGTGTGGCAATAATTACAGGTTCACCTGAGCTTGTACCAAGTCTTATGCATTTCTGAAATCTAGGCTGCCCCACGATAACATTGTGTAATACAGTTTCATAGCCAAGAAACTGACAATGACATAATGCACTGATGTTTTCATGTTTGACTAGTTTTCCATGACTCATTTGCATGCATTTAAAGAGCTTTTTCCCCCTCCAGGTTGTGTGTCTGTATGCATGTACATGTGTGCTCACATGCCTGCGGAGGTCAGAGGCTGACTCCGGGTATCTTCCGTTGCTCTCAGCACTGTGTTTTGAGACACAGTCTTTTACAGGACCTGGAGCTCATTGTTTTGGCTGGCTGGCTGGCTAGGGGGCCCTCGGGATCCGTCTCTGCACCCACAGTGCTGCGCTTACAAAGCCATGCATCACACCCAGCTTTTACATGACCGTCAGTCTCAAGCTTCTGCAGGAAGCAGTTCACCCGCTGAGCCATCCCCCGGCCACGTGGGATCATGTTACCTCAGTTACGCTGGAGAATGGTTTCATTCCTGCTTCTCCTCCTTTCTTATACGTACACCCTCCCTCCCATGGGAACTACCAATCTGTTCATAAACTTGTTATTTCAAAAATGTTCTCCATGTCGCATCACACCGTGCAGCTCCTGTTAAGACTGGCATAATTCCCCCGGAAATAAACCTGACACATTTATCAATGGTTCATTCCTTTTTCAGTGCTGAATATGACTTGATTAGTCCATTACAGGCGCGGAACCCATGTTGTTCAACTATATTCATACTCAAAGACATTTGAGTTGTTTGCAGCTTGGGCTTTCGTGAATCAAACTGCTATGAATATTCGATTAGCTATTCGTCCGGTTATCATAACTTTTCAGCTCCCTGAAACAAGGCCCAAGACTACAATTGCAGGGTTGCAGAGTAAGAATCTATACCACTCTGGAATTTCATGAGTCAGCTCTTCTCTTGGCATCCCTGCCAGCATATAGTGTTAATGCTGTTTTCATCTGGCCATTCTGCTATGTGCATATGGGCAGCACGTTTCTTTGATTTTTCACTTTTCTAACAGTCAATTGTATTAATCACTTTTATTTCTTTGACCAGAATAGTCAAGGGAGCAACTTACAGGTTAGGTTCTTTGCATGGTTGATCGGTTCCTCACACTTGGCAGAATAGCATGGCAGTAAGCACAGGTGGCAAAGAGCTTTACTTTGTGATAGACAGGAAGCAAGACAGGAAACACTAACAAAAGAAAGGAATTAGCAAATGTTTGCCTAGTATAGCCGTCAATGTAAATCTCTTGCCTGATAATCCAGGGGGCTGGAGAGATGGCACAGAGGTTAAGGGTACTGGCTTTTCTTCCAAAGGTCTTGAGTTCAATTCCCGGAAACCACATGGTGGCTCACAACCATCTATAATGGCACCTGGTGCCTCTTCTGGTGTGCAGGTGTACATGCAGACACAACACTATAAACATAATAAATAAAATCTTCAAAAAAAAAAAAAAAAGGAGAAAGAAAAATAAGATCCAGTTTTGGGAATGTAGGTCAGTCGGTAGCATGCTTATGAATCCATGAAGCCCTGGGTTTACTTCCCAGCATCCCAAAAACTGAACACGGAAACATACACCTGTAATCCCATCAAAAAGTCAAGGCCATCCTTGGATATATAGTAACTTCAAGACCAGCCGTAATACACTGAGACAAGCACTAATGGACATCAAAGATCAGGTAGGTTCTGAAACAATTACAGTGAATGTCTTCAATACTCCATTGCTCATTTTAAAATAAGGCATCCAAACTAAAAATGACAAAAAAAATTCTAAACTACTCTAGAAATCAAATATCTACAGACTATTCCACCCAAAAGACACAGAACATACATTTTCCTCAGAAGCCCACCATCGGTGCTAAAATAGATCCCATTTGGGCTGTGGGAGGTCAGTGGGTGAAGGCAACCAAACCTGGCAACCAAGTTCAAGTCCCAGGACCCACTTGGGGAAAGGAGAGAGGCAACTTTTGTGCGGGGCTCTCTGACTCTCATGTGGCACAGACACACTTGTGCCCATGCACACACACAGTGAGTAAACAATGTAACTAAACAGGAGGGCACAGTCTAGGTCCCAGGCGAAAGCCTAACAATGAAGTGGGGTCAAAAGAGCACTGGAAAGCTTGCTGGGCTGCAGCGGCATGAAAGCAGACCCCCACAGCAAGTTAAACCACTGGAGCCACAGAAACAGTGGAGACTGAACACAAAGCAAAAAACAAAACAAAACAACAAAAACAACAACAAAAAAACACACCTGGAGGGGAAATGGGGGAGGGGCAGCAAATTCCAAAGAAATCCATAGTTTGAAAATTTCTATATCAAAATTTTGGAAAACTAGAAATGGATAAATCCCTTGACGTGCGTGACCTGCCAACATTAAACGGAGAGGATCTAAAAAACCTGGGCAGCTCCACAGAAGTGACAGGCTCAGAGCAGTAACAGTCCTTTAGCGAAGAACAACCCTCACAGCACAGACTTCCTACCGACCTCTTAACGGAGGAGGGGTAACGTCAGTGTGCCTCAAACCAGTCCATACAACAGAGAAAGAGAAGGAGCACTGTCAGACTCCCAGTGTGAGCACTTAGCCAATGCTGAAACTGGCTAGGCATAAAACAACAGAAATTATAGAAAAAAAAAATCCTTAATAAACACAGATGCAAACTTTTCAAGAAAAAACTGGCAAACTGAACTCAGTAATGTTAAATCATACCCCATGACTATACTGGTCTCATCCCACAGATAGAAGGATGTTTCAAATCAATAAATGTAGCACTATATTAAGACAAAATGATAGAAATCATATAACCTGTATCCATAGATGCAGAAATCCCTTCACAATGAAATCCATGCAAAAACTAGGAATAGAAGAATACTTCAACATAATGAAGGCTATATACAATAAGCCTTTAGCTAACATTACACTGAATGGAGAAAAACTGAAAGCATTTCCCTTAAAAATCAGGAATGAGGGGCAGGGAGATGGCTCAGTGGTTAACATAGTTGAACAAGTGTGAGGACTAGAGTTCACATTCCTAGAACCCAAGTAAATGCTGGCAAGCTTGCTGCCTGTCTGTAATTCCAGCCTTGGAAGGCAGACAGGGAATCTTGAGAGCAAGCAATACCGAAATTGCAGAGGGCATACATCCATCATGATGGCGAAGGCATCATAGCTTAGAAGCAGGGAGATGAGGAAGTGAGACCAGGCTAGAAAACCTCAAGGCTGTCCCCAGTGACCACAAGGCTACTGCCTAAGAGCTCCCTTTTACAAAGCGCAGGCCGGATGGAGATGAGGTATTTAAACGTCAACCCCCACTCCAGTCAGAATGGCCACTATCAATAAAATATCAACAGGGCAAGGACTGAGGAGGACATGGAGTTTCTGGTTTGGATGTCAGGGTGTAGGGACATGTGACTGTTGGCTTAACATTACAGCTCTGGGGAGAGATTTAGGGTCAAGGCAGGAATTCCATTTTGTACAAACTGACATTGAGGCACCCACAGGATTTGCATGTCTAGTTCAGTAGTGGACAGTTCAGAGAAAAGCCTGGGTGGGTAGGGCAGGTCCTCGGGTGGCAAATGACACCTGGAAGATAAAGTAGGCATCAGGCAAGGAGGAACCAAGTTAGACAGAATTCCAACTTCTAGCATTACAGAGCATATGTTAGGATTAAACAGCCAATACCTTAGTTCCCATGTCTGGAAAAAGACCACAGTAACAGCTTTTGCCCCACAGAAAAAAAGCTCGCTCGCTCACTAGGGGCCTGCAAGAAGGCTCCGCAGGTAAATTCACTTGCAGGGCAAGCCCCCTCACCTGAGTTCCACCCCCATGAATGCATGTAAAGGGAGAAGGGACAACTGACTGCATCAAGTTGTCCTCTGACCTCCACATGCCTGTGGTGGCATACACCCACGCCCTCCCCATAATAATAAACTCAATTAAAACATCTAATTTAGAAAGGGCTTGCAATTTTTGTTAAGCTTCACACCTTGGGGCAAACGGCTGAGGCGTCTATTTAACAACTTTTAGTTTCATAAAGAGGTACCCAGGAACACGAAAAAGCAGTTTGTCCAGGCAGAGCTCTAAGACTTGGAGGCGAACAACATTAAATCTTGGTAACAGAGTGTAAGATTAGATTTGTAAAGCATCCAGCTTTCAGTAGCGCCCCCGCCAAAGGTATTCCTAATGGAACGGGTTAAGCATCGTTTCTCCGGACCTCCAGATTCGGATTATTTGGTGTAAACTGGAGAGGCAGTCAAGGGGAGAAGGGATTGGAGATAGAAAGCCCTGCTGTAATTCCCGTCGCCGCCACAGGATGGGGCCCGCCTCCTGTTCTGGGGCCGGGAGTCACGACCCGGAAGCACCTCCCCACTTCCTGCACAGCTGCGATGGCGGCGGCCGCTGTATCCCGGACGCTGTTGCCCGTGGCCCGACGGCGGCTGTGGGGATTTACCCGGAGGCTCCCTCTCCGCGGCGCCGCTGCTCAGGTGAGCCTCGCTCCGCCGCGCCGGCATGGATCCCGGTGCCTCCGGGCCGGGCTTCCGGATCCCTACCCGGGGGAGCAGGCGGCCAGGCCGCGAAGGGGGCGGGACGGGGCGGAGGGGGCGCGGCGGCAGCTCCCCTCCCCGTGGCTCGCCCGACTCAGGAAGGAGGGCGATTGCCCACCAAAATGCTTATTTGCAAGTTGGAGGCAACCAGTGAGGAATGTTACCTGTTTTTCCACCTCAGACAAGCTTCTTCCTCAGATGAACCACACGTTAGCTCTGCGTTCCCGTATATGAGAGCTGCCGTGCTCCCAAGGTTCTTTAAGTACCCGTCTTAGCTATGGTTTCTGTGGCTGTAATAAAACAGCACGACCACGGCAACTCTTAGAAATGAAAACCCATTGACTTGGGCTGACTTACAGTTCAGAGATTTAGTCCATGACCATCATGGTAGAAAGCATGTCAGCACAGAGGCAGACGCGGCGCTAGAGAAGGATCTGGGTCTGCAGGCAGCAGGAGGAGAGAGGGAGGCTCGGCCGGGCTTGAGCATTTAAAACCCCAAAGCCCACCCCCAGTGACACACTTCCTCCAACAAGGCCACACCTTCTAGTCGTGCCTCTCCCTGGTGACCGAGCGTTCAAACCTAGGAGCCTGTGGGGGCCAATCCTATTCAAACCAGCACCCCCCCCCCCCATGCCTGATGGTTAGGCCAGCCTCAGTTTTGGGGGTCAGAATTTAGAAAATATGTTTTCCTCATTTCAATGTGAAAAGAAAAAGCTGCGGAAAGATCTGTAGTTGGTCAAACCAGTTGGCCAGAGCATACTTGGAGTGTCTTCTCCCGGCTCTGTCTGCTTTCTGCCCACACACGATCTTTGGTGAGCAGTAGCATCTCGCATCATTTCTGTGTTGTCACTTTTACATTTTTATTTCGGTTTCCTGACATTTTTCCGTAGTGAATGTGAAACATCTGTAAGAGAGGTCCTTGAGTCAAGTCTGTCTCTGTCTGGGTAACGGTAGTAACTCCTCACGCTCCTGGAAAGAAAGGCATGTGGTCAGCAGTATTGCTTGTTTGAGAGAGCGGTTGGTTAAGGAACATTTCCTGATTGGCGTTGAGTAGCAGAACAGTAATACTTGTTCTGATCCACTCTCTTCCCTCCTCCTTCTCTGCCGTCAGCCGCCACCTTTCGGAGGATATAGATCAAGAAGCACACAGGCTGCTGCACAGGTTGTTCTGAATGTCCCTGAGACTCGAGTAACGTGTTTGGAAAACGGACTCAGAGTAGCTTCTGAGAACTCTGGGCTGTCAACGTGCACCGTAAGTCAGCCGTGGCTGGGCCCGCTGGGGAGGGAGTGCTGCCTTGTGGAGTGTTTTGCCTTGCCAGGTTTCTCTTGAGCCTTTCCTTCCAGTTAGACTTTGCTACCTACAGTGAGAGCATGAACCTCTCGCTGTTTACTTCTGTTTGATGACAGCAGCAGGTTTGTGGGCCTACTTAGCTTTCCCACATAGGGTTCTAAAACTCACCTCACCTTTTATCGACAAGTTCAGAGTCGTTCAAGGGTGTGTCTAGGGCTATGAAGCTGTGTGTTTGATCCGGACTTTCTGGCAGTCCCTGACGTTGTTTAAACCACAGTTACTACCTGGATGTACTAATGAGCTATGTTAAGAATTTGAGTCCAGATTTGTTTAGTTTGGTTGGTTGGTTTGGTTTTCCTAGACAGGGTTTCTCTGTGAATCCCTGGAGCAGACTGGACTCACACTCGGAGACCCATCTGTCTCTCTGCCTGCCAAGTCCTCAGATTAAAAGTGATGCAACTCTGCCGTCCAGCTGAGTTTGATATGTTTAACAGCCCGGTAAAAATTTCAAGTTTCAGGTCATACAAATGAACTGTCAATTCTTTGTGGACAAAGAAAATGTAAGTGGTGAGATTGGAAACGATTGCCAGAAAAAGGAATGAGGCTACCTTCTGTCCCCGAAGGCTGAATTTTATTTCACTGTTTTTAGTAACGTGTCTGTGCATGGGAGTATCTGTGAGTGCAGGTGCCCAAGTTGGCCAGAAGAGGCTCTCCCATTCTATGCAGCTGGGGTTGTAGGTTGTTGTGAACTGCCTCACATGGCTAGGAGCCAAACTCAGGTGTTTGTTTTTTTTTTTTTTTTGGGGGGGAGGCTTTTTGCTTATTGGTTTTTTTTTTTTGTGGGGGGGGAGGTCCAAGACAGGTTCTCTGTGTAGCCTTCGTTGTTCTGGACTTGCTTTGTAGACCAGGCTGGCCTCGAACTCACAGATATCTGTCTACCTCTGCCTCCCTGAGTGCTGGAATCACAGGTGTGCATCATCACACCCAGCTAAACAGGTCCTTTGCAAGGACACTCAGTGCTCTTAAGTGCTGAGCCGACTCTCCAGCTCCAGGGAATGTGCTTAATCATTGTTGATTTCATCAAGGTTGGGCTGTGGATTGACGCTGGAAGTCGATATGAAAATGAGAAGAATAATGGAACCGCTCACTTTCTGGAGCATATGGCTTTCAAGGCAAGTTGTGAAACTTTACTAAAATGCTTTCTCTATGAAAGGAAGTCAGCATAAAATACTGTATTTTAAGGACAAGAACTACCTCACTAACATGTCATGTGCTGTTTTTATTTTTCCAGTATTGTATTTGAAATAATTACTGATAATTGCTTGTTCTCTCTTGGGATATTTTTTTAAACCTAATGTGCTTTACAAACTTGTCCTTGCATGACAGACATTGACTTTTGTTCCGTTTATTTATTATCTGATGTGTTTAGAATAGATAAAGGATAAAAGGAAAGTATTATAATTGTGTTTTCTTCTTTCTTTCAAGGGCACCAAAAAGAGGTCCCAGTTAGACCTTGAACTTGAGATTGAAAATATGGGTGCTCATCTTAATGCCTACACCTCCAGAGAACAGACTGTGTACTATGCCAAAGCATTCTCTAAAGATTTGCCAAGAGGTATTGTTATCTGTACTGCCAAAATGTAATTTTTATGAGGGTGCAGACGTAATTTAGCACCGTGTTGTTGTTTTTGTTGTTGTTTTACGTCTGCTGTAAAACTCGTAGAGACGTGAAAAAGAGAACACAGAAGGGCATCTGTTCTTACTTTTACCTCCTTACACAGACTTGAAGACTGGTACAAAAAAGGGCTCTTACATCTGACTTGAACATAGTTATTCCAAAGTCTCACCTGTAAAGTACAGTATTTTTAACCACTTTTATTCCTTGTTTGATCTTGAGCAAATTAAACAAATGTTTACTCATACAGTGGTCATTAATGATTATTTCAGTAAAACAGAAAATTTTGTTTTATAAAATTTTATAAAATAGAAACAGTTATAAAATAATTGTTTTGACAAGATAGCAGAACACTTGGGAGGAGGCAGAGGCAGGCGGATCTCTGTGAGTTCAGGGCCAGCCTGGTCTACAAAGCGAGTCTGGGACAGCCAAAGTTATTACACAGAGAAATCCTGTCTCGAAAAAAAGAAACTTGGACAGCCTTAGTGAAGTATATTTACTGCTCTACCAGTTCACAGAATTAAATATACATTCAGAAGAAACATTTGTTTCAAACAAGTATGAGGAGATAGGGCCACTACCTACCTTAGAAAGGTCCAGTCTAGACTAGCAGAGTCCCACATAAAGGAGGGTCTTCCTGTGGAATCCACACCCCGCAGCTGTCTGCAGGCTCCTCCTCACTGGTTCTCGTGGGTTGTGTTTTTCCCATCTGGGTTTTATTGATAATTATAAAAAGGAAATATTTTCATTGGTTTCATCCCCTTTTTCATGATCATCTCAGAATGAACTTTCTCCAGTAGCCTGTTTTATCCTGTTCTTGGTATTTGAAGTTAATTGGCTCAGACTAGGCCCTATAAAGGGAACTGAAATAAGAAAGAGAAATGTACACTAGAACAAACCCTAGTGAAACCTAGGGTTATCAGTTTATTTTACTTTTAATGAAATTTATATTGTTATTGCTCTGAGGATAAATTAGCCTTCTTTTTCCCATAAAATTTATTTCACCTTTGGCTTCTTACCAAGATAAGGCTTGAGCAGACACAGTTCTTTGAGCAGCTCCTCAAGGCATATTTTGGGTTATAGTGATTTTTTTCTTTGTTAAATTGCAGCCTCATTGCTATGCAGATATGGGTAGAAGTATTTCTGTCCATGGGCCTGCGTGCTTTTTTCTTTTGGTCTTTCAAGACAAGGTTTTTCTGTGTAGCCCTGGCTGTTGTGGAACTCACTCTGTAGGCCAGGCTGGCTTTGAACTCAAGAGATCCACCTGCCTTTGCTTCCTGAGAACTGAGATTAAAGATGTGTGCCACCACCTCCCAGCTATTTTATACTTTTTGCCTCAAACCATCTGTATTAACAGCCAGATTTCTGTGGAGTATCTGACTTAGAATTAGTATAAAGTGATAACGTTTAGGATTTTCTCCAAGGTCTTTTGTACCACAGGATTCCTATTTTACATTTATTTTAGTGTGCTAATGAACTTAAAAAGTGTAATTAATTGTGCTCAGTATTGAATGATGGTTACTGTCATGGTTTCTGATGTTGGTTTAAGAAATTTTAATGCCTGTGTTTCTTCCGGTGTTTTAATTTCAATTAGCTGTAGAAATTCTTGCTGACATAATTCAGAACAGCACACTGGGAGAGGCAGAGATTGAACGTGAGCGTGGAGTAATCCTTCGGGAGATGCAGGAGGTTGAAACCAACCTGCAAGAAGTTGTTTTTGATTACCTTCATGCCACAGCTTATCAGAATACTGCGCTTGGACGGACAATTCTGGGACCAACTGAAAATATCAAGTAGGTATATTTCTCACATGAAAAGTTTGCACAAAAGTTTTGACATATACAAAGTATGTGTTTCAGAAAGTCATTTTCATCCTGATAATTTGAAATTGTGGCTGGCTGTGCTTAGAGACTTGGGAACTAAACGAGGACTGCTGGTACAAATGTCTTTCTGGACATAAAGGACAGGAAGTTTTCTACTTGTAGCCTCGATCTGTGACTGCTTTCAGCATGTAGGGTACCCTTAAGTTAAGTTCAGTGCGTGAAGATACCTTCTTCCTAGTTCCTTTATAGTTGCTTTACTTGTAGGTGTGGTGGCCTGTGAGACATGGAGATTACTGTGAGTTCTAGGTCAGCCTAGGCTACAGAATGAGACTCTGCCTATAAAATAAGATGCAATAAGTAAATTTTATTTCTAACTCTGTTTACAGATCTATAAATCGCAAGGACTTAGTGGATTACATAACCACACATTATAAGGGACCAAGAATCGTGCTGGCTGCTGCTGGAGGTTAGTCACACTTCTCCGAGTGGTTTAGAAATGGTTGTTGGATCCTGTACGGACATCCTGAAAGTGTGCTTATTGGCAGACTCAGAAGCACTGGAGCCAGACTCCCTAATAGGTTTCATTTACAGAAAAACTCAACCATCTAGTCAGTGCATTAAGTGGCCATGCACAGTGGAATTTACTTAGACAACTGGGAGATAGTTAACTTGGAAGACAGTGTTATATAATAAGAGAGTCTTGAGATTTTTAGTTGAGAAATAGCTTCATCCTTGGTCAAGCCTGGAATGGGTATATCCATTCTTGTGCTCAGTCACTCACTCAGTAATGCAAAGGGGAAAAAACCTAGGGAGCCACGAGAATATGTAATATGAATCAAAGCATGAAGGTGGCACTGAAGAGATGGCTCAGAGGTTAAGAGCACTGACTGCTCTTCCAGAGAACCTGTGTTCAATTCCCAGCCAATACATGGTGGCTCACAGCCATCTATAATAAGATGTGGTGCCCTTCTGGTGTGGAGGTGTACATGCAGACACAACATTGTATTCATAATAAATAAATAGTAGTAGTAGGAGGAGTAGTAGTAATAATAATAATAATAAATTTATTAATTATGATAAATTAATCTGGCATCAGATTACTTAGGGACATGTGAAGTCTGTGAATGTAAGAAAATTAGCTTGACTCTGCCAGGACCTGGCAGCCTGAGTTTAGGGTTACAGTCAACTTAATTGACTTCACTTTGTCTCTTTCAATATTAGAGTGCATTGGAGACAGATTGATTTTGTGGTTTGTGTGAATTTAACCTCTCTCTTTTTAGGAATATTACAAATTAAAATGGGAGTCACTCTAAAGTCACTTCTGGGCTTTCCGTGTGGGTGTGATGATAAAAATGAAGCTGGGTACCCACACGCAGCGTGGCACACTGTTTCTAAAATGGCGGGCATTACAGGGCTTAGACAGTCGGAACTGCCCTAGTTAGGGGGAGCCTCATTGTCATATTAACAGCATATGGATACAAAATTTGGTCCTAGGTTCATTTGGACATTACTGGAGTTGGTTAATGGTATGTCCTAGATTATTAGCATTTCGTCCTATTGGCTTATACATTTTTTGTTGTTTTGAAATCATCTTGCTATATAGCCCGGGCTAGCCTTGAACTTGAAGCCATCCTCGTGCCTCAGTCTTCTGAGTGCTGGTACAGCTGAAGCCACCATGCCTGATGATTTATAAATCATAGCTTGTAAATGTTGGTGTTTTAAATGCAATAGGCCAGTTTAAGCCTCTCCTGACCTTTCCTGATTTCGTGTCTCCACTCCCATTTAGTCCTTAGTCATCATGATGTGTAGCTGTAATACACCAAATACATGCTTTCATCTTCACTTCCTTTAAAGAATCTTAGGTCCCCCGTGTTTTAAATTGGGCTGTAAGAGGACAAGCTGTGCGTCTGCTTGTTTAACCAAGACAGTTACAGTTCTGACAGCTCTACAATGATGGAAGAAAGGGTCAGGTGTCAGGACTGTATTTCCTTGTCCTGCCATGATTTTGTGTTCTTATCCTCTGGATTGATACCCAAAGAGACTTTTCTACGTGGCAATTCAAAAACACTGTATTGTCTTAGATTGTCATACTTTTACATCACAGATTTTGTTTTTGAAAACAGGGGTTCTGTGTGTAGCATCTGGAACTTGCTCTGTAGACCAGGCTGGCCTCGAACTTGGGGATCTGCCTTCTTCTGTTTCCCAAGTACAGGGATTAAAGGCATATACCAACATTGCTGAGCTACATCATAGATCTACATCACAGATTTATTTGGAAACTCTTGATATAAACTATGCTTTTAATAAAGTTTTATTTAGAGAAATTTTTCATTTTTTAATGGTTTATTAATTTTTATTTTATGTGCATTGGTGTTTTGCCTGCATGCAAATCTTGGTGAGGTTGCCTGATCCCCAGGAACTGGAGTTACAGACAGTTGTGAACCGCCACATGGGTGCTGGGAATTGAACCCTGGTCCTCTGGAAGAGCAGCCAGCACTCCCAGCCACTGAGCCATTTCTCAAGATTTAGTTTTATGCATGGTTTGCTTGCATGTATGCAGGTGCACTACATATAATGCCTAGTGCCTGCAGAGGTCAGAAGGTGGCATTGGGAAATTATAAAGCCTAGACAGAGACCAATAAAACATTTCCAGCAGATTAAAACAAAGAAAATGGGTTTTCAAGCTTTCTTAACTTTATCTCTGAATGTCTCTATGTAGGTGAACATGCATACAGGGAAGGAAAGGTATGCAGCCTAGGCCTTACTAAACCAAGAATATCGGTCACTTTAAATGGTTTAGTGAATGCAAGTTCTTCATGTGTAATATACATCACATCATTCCTTGTCAAACTTAGGTAACAAATACGACCGGCAGTCGGTTGTGTTGACTGTATTGATGTTATACATAAGGAAATATTTTCCTTCAATTTAGGTGTTTGCCATGACGAACTGCTTGAGTTAGCAAAGTTTCATTTTGGTGACTCTTCGTTTGCACACAAAGGAGAAATACCAGCTCTGCCTCCCTGCAAATTCACTGGAAGCGAGGTAGGGCAAGCTCTTGGTTAGAATTTGGTCTTGGGAAGTCTTATGTTACACTGAAAACTGAGTCTGAAGGGCTAGGACATGGCTTACCAGTGTGACAGTGCTGGCTGCACTCAGGACCAGAACTGGGTTCCTACCACCCACCACTGGGCAGCTCACAGGTACCTGTATCTCCAGTTCCAGGAAGTCTGACATCCTCTTTTGGCAGAACAGGGAAGGAGAGGGAAGAGAGAGAGAGTAAAAAATTTAAAAACAAAAAACAAACCATGGAAATAAATGAGTGTACAAAATGTGTACAAAATGGGCTGGAGAGATAGTTCAGTGGGCAGAGGTGCTGGTCATCAGGATGGTAACCTAAATTTGGTCCTGAGTTCAGTCCTTGAGACTCCCATGTGGGAAGAGAGGACAGACTCCCATGGTCTGCCCGTGTCCACACATGGGAGGAGAAATTAAACATTTCCTTATGTGCATATTTCTAGTAGAAAAAGCATAAACTGAAACACAGAAAAGAATCGAGAGGATGGGCTCATTTGGTTATATTCCTTCCTATTTCACTTAATTGACTTGCTTTTCTTTTCTGAGGAAGCAGGGTATAAGAGCAATGTTCCCATTTGCTCACTTTGTGTTTTTCTTTTGCATAATGCAAAAAAAAAACCTTATGATTAAAAACTGAGTTTTTACTTTCGAATTGGGTGTGTTCTTGGCTTCATATCTGCCCTACAGGTGCAGTTCTGGGGATTGCTATTAGAGTCAAAACGTGCAGATAATCTACTTCTTAGCGTCAGTGTTCTGTATCAGGCCTAGTTTGCCACGTTATGATGCCCACAGTAGTATGTGGAAGGAGGTCTTATGTTGGCAGCTACACAGATTTATGCCATCAGTACTGATTTAAATCTGGATTAAAAAAAACATATTGGTAGATATAAGATATTAGTGCAATAAGGCAACTCCTTTTGACCAGGTGGTATTTCAGATGAGGTGCTCTGGGATGAAACTTACTCTGTAAGTCATGACCAGGTGGTATTTCAGATGAGGTGCTCTGGGATGAAACTTACTCTGTAAGTCATGGACATGTGAACCACAGTGTAACGCTGCCTGACGTTAGAATAGAGTCACGGTGAGCATTTCAACATAGTTCATAGCATGTGCACATTTCTCTTTCTTGGTAAGGGCCCATTCCTTACCTAGTTATTTGCTGCTCCTACCCAGATCCGAGTGAGGGATGACAAGATGCCTCTGGCACACCTTGCAGTAGCCGTGGAGGCAGTCGGTTGGGCTCATCCAGACACAATCTGTCTCATGGTTGCAAACACACTGATAGGCAACTGGGATCGCTCTTTCGGAGGAGGGATGGTAAGTGATTTTGAAGTAACTTTCATGGTAAATGGTGGGAAACTGTCAGGTTTTTCTAAATATAAATTCCTTGTACGACTCTACCAATTTTTGAAAGGGCTAAACAAGATTACCATGATTTTGGCCTAAAATATTAACTCATCTTGGATTGCACCTAAGCCAGGACCAAAAAAATAGTCTTTGTCATACTGTTTGGTAGCAGGATAGTTCACAAAATAAGGGCAGAATTCATTTTTACTGTGAGAATAATATTAATGTCCTAACTATCTGGGCATGTTAGCATGCGCAGAAAACCGCTTTTTCATTAGTACACACTGAAGAGTGTAGAGGCAAGAAGTCACAGCTACCTCCGAAACTGCTGAGGACAGATAAGGCATAGTTAAGTGGTGTATGCCTTACATGCCTGAGCCCTAGGTTCAACAAACAAGGAGCAGCATGTCTGAAGAGAAAGCAGACACGGTAAAAAGTTGTTAAAGAGGTCAAAGGGACCTCTTTGTAGTAATTTTACGTTTCTAAAGTTGAAATTTCACAATAGTGTGTAATTTCTCTGAAAGAGCCAAAATACATTTCCTGTGACTCTCTTGGGTTTCTGTGCATTGTCACTTCAGGATGCAGGCAGAGCCTCCATGGCCAGTATCAGCACTGCACTGTCTTAGTAAGTGTAGCTGCTAACCTAGCTGCCAGAACTCACTGCGTTTAGATTATATATGAGCCAGATGAATGCAGTTATTTTAATTCTAAAGTTATTATTGAGGTGTTGCTTGCTAAAACTGGGAACTTGAGCAGAGTTGGCTCACGGTGGTCCATGCCTTTAACTCCAGTACTCCAGAGGCAGAGGCATGCAGATCTCTGGAGTTTGAGGCCATCCTGATGTACAGTGTGTGTTCTAAGCCAGTCAGGGCTATGCAATGCGATCCTGGTTAGCCCAGTAGGGTTAGTGCTCAGTAATTGACACAGAGCTCACTTCTCTGTGGAGATTTGGATTCACATGTCCAGTTCACAAACCCAGTTGGATTGCTCTCCTTTACAGAACTTATCTAGCAAGCTGGCCCAGCTTACCTGCCATGGCAATCTCTGCCACAGCTTCCAGTCCTTCAACACTTCCTACACAGACACAGGATTATGGGGACTCTACATGGTGTGTGAACAAGCCACAGTTGCTGACATGCTGCATGCGGTACAAAAAGAATGGTGAGAAAAACCTTGAACTAGTTAAAGCCTTAACCTAAACCTGTTATTTTAGGCCAGTTTCCTAGTGGTGGTAACTTTAGCTTTTAAAGGAGTGGGTGCAGTGTTTTAACAAGTAATGTTTCTTTTAAACAACTGTGGGGGGCTGGAGAGCTGGCTCAGTGGTTAAGAGCACTGGCTGTTCTTCCAAAGGTCCTGAGTTCAATTCCCAGCAACCACTTTGTGCTTATAACCATCTATAGCGAGACCTGGTGCCCTCTTCTGGCATACAGGCAGAATGCTGTATAAATAATCTTTAAAAAACACAAAACATCATGCAAAGCTGTTAATACTCTAAAACATTTATAAGTCAACTAAAACTTCAAAAAATATCTCTAAAGGGTGAAGACATAGTTCAAAGGTAGACCGCTCACTACTATGCCCAGATCCCTGGTTTGAATCCCAGTACTAGTATCCCAAAGGGAAAAAAAAAAAGTAATTTAGCCTGAAAGATAGGTTAGGAAAGTGAATGTGAACTTACCATCACCAAAAGCAGTGGTTTTCAACCTTCCCAATGCTGCAATCCTTTAATACAGTTCCTTATGTTGAGGTGACCCTAAACCATAGAAGTATTTTGTTGCTACTTCATAACTAATTTTGCTGTTATGAATTGTAAATATCTGATATGTGACCCACAGGTTGCGAACTACCGACCAGTAGGCAGAAAAATGTGCAAATGCTTCCTAGAAATTTTGGTTTCCTTCGTTATTAATGGCCTTAAATCTCTAAGTTTAGTTAACTGAGATATATCTGATTATTAATTTAATGACTGGGCTGTTACACTCAGCTGATTCTCTTGAGAAACCAAGGGGTGACCCATTAACCCAACTCTCTTTTAGCATACAATGTCAACCTCATAGGGGGGTATTTGTGAAGGTTTAAGACTATTCTCACAATGTGGTTATTTATTTTTTTAAGATTTATTTACTTATTTTATGTGTATAAGTGCTCTATCTGCATGTGTATTTGCATGCCAGAAGAGGGTTTAAGATCCCATCATAGATGGTTGTGAGCCACCATGTGGTTGCTAGGAATTGAACTCAGGACCTCTGGAAGAGTAGACAGTGCTCTTAATGGCTGAGCCATCTCTTGAGCACCACAATGTGATTATTCTGTTTTTACATTGTATTACTGTCTCTGCTAATTAGCAATTCATCAAAGTTAGAATTTTTGAGATGTTAATGGTACTTGCAAAAGTAATTAGTACTTTAGCTTTAGGATTAGTAATTTCAGCTTTTTACTGAATTGAAATATAGTCATTTGTATGTTGTGTTACAACATAGGGTATACCATCTTGTTCTTTTAAGTCAGCAACTTAGATTTTATAACATTTGCCAGGTACTTATGGCCATTTCCAAATGTTTTAGGATGCGTCTTTGTACAAATGTTACGGAAAGTGAAGTGGCACGAGCAAAAAACCTTCTGAAAACAAACATGTTGCTGCAGCTTGACGGTAAGAGCTTTAGAGGATGGGCTGGGGGTGCTCGGAGGTCAGCCCTGCTCTGAAGCTTTGCTGTCGTCAGGGTTGATGTCTGTCTGGATACTACATTTCTTCCTCTGTACAGGTTCCACTCCAATTTGTGAAGACATCGGTAGGCAGATGCTGTGCTACAACAGGAGAATTCCCATCCCTGAGCTTGAAGCAAGAATTGACGTAAGTAATAGACTTTGGGTAAAGTCTATTGGGTAACCTCAGTTATAAGGCTGAGGTTCCCTAAGTCATGTATGTAGAGTCTGTCTTCACTACGAAGTCCTAATGATAGTTTTGTCCCTATTGCAGGCCGTGAATGCAGAGATGGTTCGAGAAGTGTGTACCAAGTACATTTATAACAAAAGCCCAGCTATTGCTGCTCTTGGTAAGCCTGGTTCCTCTCCTTGCACAGAGTTGGCTAAGGAGTTGGAGTCCTGTTCTAACTGTCTTCTTTTGAATCCACAGGTCCTATTGAGCGGTTACCAGATTTTACCCAGATTTGTAGTAACATGCGCTGGACTCGTGACTAATTTTTCTGATCAAATAGTCTGCACATACATATTTATAAAGCTAAGAAATCTGGAGTTTTGAAAAGCTGTTCAAATGAAAAAATAAATACTTATTTGGAACTTTTGTGTTAATCTGTCATCTGTACTTTTGAGGTTGACTACAACCCTGTGGTTTAGTGTAATGGTTGAACTTTGTGTTTGGAATAGCACAATTTTAAATGAGGACTATAATTCCGAGTGATAGTTTGTACAGTATTTTCAGTTTTATTATAAAAGTGCTCACAGCCAGGACTGCCTGCATCATTTCTTGGCTCTGCCTGCATTCAGTACTTGCTCCTGAGCAGCTTTCTTTGCTTTTACCATCTCGACGAGTTCCTAGGAAGAGACAGGTTGTTGAAATGAGGACTCTCACCTGAACACAGACAGTACTGTAACTGAGTGATGGAGGGGTGGAGGGACATGCCTCTTGTCAGTGCTCAGGAGACTGAGGCTGAGGCTGTCCAATGAGATCCTGTCCCCAGACCAACAAAAAGATAGTACTAGAGATGCCAAATTCACCAACTGCCAGGAATAAGGTTAGGCTTGTTTTCCTGTAATAATTTTGGCTCCCAAACTATTACGATATTAAAATCAGCACTGTTATCACTAACCATTAGTTGACAAATAAGAACGCCAACTAAACCATACATGAACTGATAAATCTGTTAATGCCACAACCTTGTATCGTCTCATGCAGTCCTTCTTCGTCCTGCCAGGGACTGCTTCAGCTATCTTTTCCCATCTTTCAGGAGTATTTACTGGGTACGTTTTCAAAGCCTGTTCTAAAAGCTTTTGTTCTTCTGTTGTCCAAGGGGTGAAATCTGTGCAGGGACCTGTTTAAGACAAAATTTGTTTGAAAATTCATCTTTGAACACCTTCCTAGATGAATCTTTTGGTACCTGTCTCCCCTATTATCAAGTTAAACGCCCCCTCTGACACAGCGTATGTAAAACACATTTCTAAGGTGATATATGTGTGTATGTATGCATGTATAATTCCCTCTCACTGGTTAGCAGCATCTGTTGAAAAGCCCATTCTTCCTCTAATGGACTCTGAAGAGCTGCTATTCCCATCTAATGGCTAGTTAAGTAAACTTGCTACTTAGTTGGATGCATTTTCTTTGTCCCTTTCAGACCGCTAAATGTCACCTTTCCCGTCATTCTAGAAACAGATCCCAAGCTTTACAGACTTTGGGGTGGCCTGGAACCCCAATCAGCCTCTCTACTACAGAAATATACTTTACCTTCAAATCGTTCTGATGGGGCTGCACTGTCAGCCTGAGGAGCCGCTCCATGTTCTTTTTTAAACTTATCAAAAGCCTTTTTATTAATGTCATCTTTTTGATGAGGGTCTGAGAAATAAAGAAAAACAAAACAAAAAAATTAAGAGAAACCAAATATTTGATTATTACTTTAAAAAAAATATGTTCAAGGTAGCAAGCTGACTTTTAAAAATAACTTACCAAGTTTTTGGAGGCTTTTAGCTTTGCTAATAACATCTTTCGCAGTTCTTTTAACGCCAGAAGAAGAATGTATGTTCATATAATTAGCAATGACTTCCCATCTAGAGAAACCAGTATAAAAGTTTAATACAGAAAAATAGAACAAAAAGCATTACATCTTTACTGCAGAGTTTAGTTCTATGAACTATAGCTCTTAAGATCTATAGAAAGAACTCTAAGTTAGTTTAATGATGTTATTAATTACCACTATTAGATTTTCTTTTTAAGGATTTATTTTATATGCACCTGTGTTTTGCCTGCATGTATATCTGTGTGAGGGTGTTGGATTTTCTGGAACTGGAGTTAGAGACAGCCATGTGGGCGCTAGGAATTGAACCCAGGTCCTCTGGAAGAACAGCCAGTGCTCTTACCCACTAAGCCATCTCTCCAGCTCCTAGATTTTCTTAATAGGTTCGAATCAACCATCTGTAGTCTTGTTTTTAAATAAAGCCCAGCAGAAATAACTTATCCGCACTGCTGGTTTAGCATATTCTTTAAAAGGACAGATGACTAAAAACTAAGAGCCTCAGTTTGCTCATATGCAGTGAGGGAGTCTGGATCTTTAAGACTGGAATTTGAATCCTAGACTTTGAAGCAAGATCTGGTTTGAGGCAAAAGCACATAAAGAAAAAACTGCCAAGGGGAAACTATATAACATGCACTCTAGCCCCTACTGTTAGCCGTGGCGTATGAGACCAATGAATGGGAACAGCCAAAGCCTGAGCTGCACCCTGTGATGCTCTACGTATGGAGAAGTGGTACATGCATGAGTGCAGCAAATTCAGAATGTACCGAGTTCTCACAGTTCCCAGAACTTAGTGAAAGGCAGTCTTTCTGCACTCAGGCTTCTCTCCACTTGTTTCTGTTAAGCTGCCTCTTGCCTCTCTAATATCTCTAGGCCCCACTGTGTACTGAAAATTTTCAAGAAAGCAAGTACCTTGAGTTTGTCCCAGCAGGGAAGAGGTTGACAGCTTTAATTAATAATTGCAGATCATCTTCTGACCAGTTCTTACTGCCACTCCCACTTCCACCAGTTGACTTCTCTGCATTCTTAGATGCTTGCCGCATCCGAGCGTCAGCTTCCTCCTTCTCTTTCCTCATCTGCTCATTTACTTCTTCTATCTACATGAATACTGCTAGGTCAGTCTTAAAATGCATGTCGTGTCCTCACCCCATTTCTGACTGCCATGTTGTATTCCTCAACCTAACACCCACCTCATTCCAACCCAAACTCCACTGGTGAGACTAGGCAAGCACCAGCTTTTCACCTGGCTTCTCACTGCGCCTTCCAAAGGCCACCACAGCCTGAACTGCCCTTGGACTCACTGGCAAGGTGACTGGTCTTGTGCTATTCACACACAAGCTACCTCAAATCTCTTAAGCTCATTTTCTCTACAAAAATGTAAGCATACAGGAGAGTGGTCTGCCTTATGTTGGGAGTTCTAGCCTTTACAATGTTCTCCCCGCTTACCTTTAAATATGCACAAACAAGGCTTGTGCATATTTAAAGGCTTATAAGGCTTGAAGCTCCTGTAGGCTGTTGCCTTGCGGTCACCCGTGCCTCATTCCTCTTTCAATCCCATAGAACCAGTTATCAAGACCCTAAAATTCTAACTCTGAAACATTCTCCTGATTCTTGTTCTTCTTACAGAAAAATTATAGTTACTTTCTATCTGTCTTATGCACCCTGCTCACCAACACCAGATAATTAGTGCAACACTGAACCATCTGCTAACTGAAGTAGCTTGTGGGAATGGAAACTGGTCATATTTAAAACTCAGTTTTGCTCAATTCTTGCTAATCAACTTATTTTCCTCTTCCTTTCCATAATTTTCTACTATCTCTAGTTTACATTCCTCTCCAAAGCTGGTTCAAACCCTTCACTCATCTTTTCCTCCACCATTCCCATACAGCCTCCAGCTTTGGCATTTATTGTATGCCCTCCATCCTTTGAGCCTCAGGCGCATTATTTTGATGTAACTGTTCTATGACAATGGTAGCATTACACATTCCCCAAAATACACCTAGACACACTGCAGCAGACACACAGCACTATGTAATAGGACTATCAGATTTAATATTTAGTATATATAGTAGGCACTGATACTTGTTGAAGTGAATTCAGTTTCTGGCCTTCCTAATTGCTTTTCTATAAAATAAAAGGTATGATTAGACATAACAAAGTTTTTTGTTTGTTTTGTTTATAAATGTTAGCCTATGAAATACTCTGGGAATGATCAAAACAATTTTTAAATCAATACTTAAGCAAACAAACAAACAAACAAACAAACCATAACTAATATGCTAAAGACTCCAAACTAAATACTACATGATTGAAAAATACATGTTAGCCAGGCAGTAGTGCTTCAAGTCTTTAATTCCAAAGCTTGGGAGGCAGAAGCAGGCGGATCTCCCAGTTTGAATCAGCCTGCTCTACAGAGTGAGTTTCTAGACAGCCAGGGCTACACAGGGCCTATCTTGAAAACCAAACCAAACCAAAAGTGTATTAAATGAATTTTAAATCAGCAAAAACTTAATATAAACAAAATATACTAGGAAATACACAGAAGAATCTGATCCTCTTTGCCTTTTGTAACCTAAACATCAGGTGAAGAAATAAGTAAAATAATTAAATGGCAAATATAAGCAGAAGTGATGTATGCTATTACCTGTTTTTCAAGTGCAGCTTTTCCTACTTCTCTTGTAGATGATGTCAGTATTTCATTCAAACACTGTAAGCTACAGAAAAGAGTGAAAGCTGGGAGTGTGGCTCCATAGCATAGCCTTTATTTAGCATGCACAAAACCTCAGGCTCCATTTTCAAGACACACACACACACACACACTGCAAAAAGAAAAACAATAGGGTGGGATAAGGGTGGTTTAAAATTATCTGGAACCTGTAAGAAGCTGTCAGAGGCATCTTAGATATACCTTGCTAGTTCAAGCCGGTCACAAAGTTTTTCCACTTCTTCCATCATTTTAACACGATCTGCCTCATTGTCTGAAAAGTGATTCCAGTTCTAGAAGTACAAATGCAAATGTTTCCATTTTCCATCTCCAACACTACAGACATGTAAGTACACCATCAGCCAAGCCGAAAGAAAGCATGAGCTTCCCAAGAGCTTGTGGATGTGATGATACACCAGCTGTATTCTCAGTGTTTTCACTGATCAGCAAACCAAATGTGAGTTGGGGTGCAAATGAGAAGAGAGTGCAGAATATACATGGATGCTGGAAACTCACAGCAATTGCTGATACTTAAGGATCAGGAAGTTGACAGCCCTCCTCACCCCCAGTTTTCTGCTGTCTGAATGTGCTGAATGGGAAAGTTTATTGGAAAACTTAAATATGAAAAGTTTTAAAGGGGTTGTAATATAGTATGCTAAGTAACAGAAGCTATTAACAAAAAATCTGATTAACTAAAGATTATACTCATAATGGAACAGATTTATGTACGTGAATGTACAAATAATTGGCAGCTGGAAAACGTTGCTGCCAACAGTCATGCCTTCCATTTCTCATTTTCTGCTGCTTTTAACCTGTGGGTTATGGTTCTCACTGAAGTCCCAATGCTGCTTTTCCTGTGGGCAGACACCCAGGCTTTTTAACTACCACTAAAGATTCTCCTATCTGTCAGGTCTCCTCAGGCTTCCATACTGCTATTTCCTAGGGGGTGTCCCCACCTCTACTCTCCTCATTCATGCCATCCCAGGGTGATGTCATCTACTTGCATGGTTTCTAGTGCTATCAAGATGTTGATGATCTGTAGTGATTCTACCCTTGCACATGTAAGAATCCACTGCAGTGTTCCCATAGGCTCACCATTGACACGCCAGACCTTTAGTTCTCCTGTCTTCTGTATCAATGTCATTCCTCCTGTATTCCATGCAAGGAACTAAGGCACTTGTAATGTTCACTCCTCTAACTGTACCATACAACCTGAGCCAACAGTAGCCTATTTTGCTCTAGAAACGGCTCTCTCTATACCCTTGGCTGTCCTGGACTCTAGCCCAGGCTAGCCTAGAACTCACAGAGACCCACCTGCCTCTGCCTCTGCCTCCCCCAATTGCTGAGATTATAGGCATATGCCATGGTGCCTGGCTAACTCCCCTCCATCCCCCAAGAAGGGGTTTCTGTATAGCCTTAGCTGTCCTCAAACTCCAACTGTAGACCAGCTATCCTTGAACTCAGAGATACACCTGCCTCTGCCTCCCAAGGGCTGGGATTAAAGGCGTGCTCCACCATTGCCCAGCTGACTGTTTACATCTTTTCATGGAGGGGTGGGAGGGACACAAGACTCACCGGAGCATCCATCCACTCCCTAACACCTGCTTAACATTAACTTCGTTAACTGCATGTAGCTTTAGGGAGGGGTGAGAGTAAAGAGGTGAGGAAAGACCTGGGGTGGGAGGTGTAACCGAGATACCACCACTCCTTTAAGTAACTCCTCACTTATAATCTGTAGGAAAGGCAATAGACACACTGGCTCCCCAGAGTGAGCTTGGTGGAATTGTCCCTCAGGTTGTTGTTGGGATATTAGGAGAGGCAGAAGGGTTTACATCTCTCCTACTGCAAGGAATCTGAGCAAAAACTTGTTGAGTGTGCCACACGCTGCTGACTGTCTTAGTTTCATGAGAAGTACAGGGGAAGAAATCATGGTATTGAGGTGATCTCCCTAGGGCCCCATAGCTACACACTTCAAAGCAGGCAAGGCTACATGAGACCCTCATTCAGGCTGGTGAAATAGCTCAGTGGTTAAAGAACCTGCCTCCCAGCATAACAACTAAGTGCAATCCCCAGGCCCCAAATGGTGTGAGGAGAAAACTTACTCTCCATACGTGGACCATTGCTTGTGTGCACCCATATACACACATAAACGTAGTAAAAATGAGACCTTACCTCAAAAAACAACCAAATAAAACACAGCAACTCCCTAAGCCTGCATTTGAAGATAAACTGTGTTCACATGTTTGTGCATGGTGAAAGAGGAAATACCTTCATGTTTCATCTTGGGTGCCCATGTGGGCAGCTGCCCCAGCAGTCTGGCATACCTTGCATGAATTCCGAAGTTTCTGCCTTTCCTTTTTAATGGCTTTTTTCTGGATATCCTTTTCCTTCTTGGCCAACAATGCTTGCTGTCTAACTTCTTCCTCCTCTTTTTCCTTAGCCAACCGAGCAGCTTCTAATTCAGCTTGTCTTTGCTTTAAAAAGATGAGCAAAAACATTTTAATAATGATACTAGTGTTTCTAAAAGCATTATGATCTTATGTAAAAGTTCAGTTTTTTATTGAATTAGAAATAAGATGATATCAACTTATGATTAATTAAAGTTACAGAGAGGGCTAGAGAGATGGCTCAGTGGTTAAGAGCACTGTCTGCTCTTCCAGAGGTTCTGAGTTCAATTCCCAGCAACCACATGGTGGCTCACAACCATCTATAATGGGATCTGATGTTCTCTTCTGTCATATAGGCATACATGCAAATAGAGTGTTCATATGTATAAATAAAAATCTAAAAACAGAAAAAAGTTAAGGACAACTGGCCAAACTCTATAAATTACAAAGTTTTACTTATTAGAAAATATTAAACAGACATTAAAAATAAACCAAGGCTCAGCAGTTAAGAGCACACCTGAAAGCCCAAGTCTGGTTCCTAGTACCCAACTGCCTTAATTCCATCTTCAGGGCATCCAGTGCCCCTTTCTCCTTCATCACGCATGAGTACACATGTGACATACACTAGAACAGACACTTACACACACACACACACACACACACACACATATATATATATATAACAAGCAAAAATAAAAATAAATCTTAAGGCCGGGTACAGTGGCACAACTTTAATCCAAGTGCTCTGGAGGCAGAGACCAGAGGCAGGCAGATCTCTGAGTTTAAGGCCAGCCTGGCCTATAGTAAGTTCCAGACCAGCCAAGGCTACATAGTTGAGGCCCTGCATCAAATAAAACAAAACAACTTAAAATAAGAAATATGAGAAATCTGAAGGATGTTTTCAGTGATGAATTTTGATTGTTTGTTTGTTCAGTAAGACTCTGTTGAAAGAGACCTAACCAGCTTGTTAAGAGTCACTCACAAGCTAGGCTCAAGCGGTGCATGCACAGCTGCGGAGTAGGAGAGGCCGTGTCTCAAAGTCACAAAGAGGATGGGTGTGGTGGCAGAGGCAGGCACATCTCCACAGGGTCAAGGCCAGACTGGTCTATAGTGAGCTCCAAGCCAGTTATGAGACCCTGCCCCAAAACAAAACCTTAAAGTCAAGTCACTCACATCGGTACCCAATACTGATTCTAATTATTCCACCTCCAGGGCCTGAAGCCCACAGCATCACATACCAATGTCTTACCTTTTCTTTGGCTTCTTGTTCTTTCCGTCTAGCTTCTGCTTTTGCTTTCTTTTCTGCTTCTTTCTTGGCCTTTTCTTCTTCCTTAAACTTTTTTATCCTTGGGTCACAACTGTAAGCATTATCTATACAAAAAAACAAGTTAATCTTCTCAATTAATCAAAATTAAAATAACTTAAAAAAAAAAGCATCTGGGGTTGGTGGTGCACACCTGCAATCCCAGCACTCAGGGAGGTAGATGCAGGTGGATCTCTGTGAGTTAGAGGACAGCCTGGTCTAAAAAGTGAGTCCAGGACAGCCAGTGGCTAGAGAGAGAAACCATGCCTCAAAACAAAACAAAATAAAACAAAAAACCAAAACCAAAAAAAAACCCCAAACCCCCAAAGCATTAATTATACTTACCAACTAATGTTCTTATTCTGTTCATTTCCTCCTTTTTTCTTTGGGCCCTTGTTGCTCTGTTCTGCTTTTCAATCCATCTCCTCTCATCACGACTGTAAGACACAAAACACCTCATTCTTGTTATTTAAAGATGGGCTGTGTTTAGTATTAATTTTGATTGTTTTTCCCGGTATTTATGTTCAAAAAATTTTCCTACACATTAACAATGGAAACAAAACAAAACAAAACAAAACACAACAACAAAAAAACTAAAACTAGCTTTAGCAATCAAGAGAAGTGTTTATGGAGCTGAGCTATTCTGACAGTATTTTTCCTTTACAATTTCTTAAGTGTATCCTAACCTATTTGGCCCCACCTAGCTCATGAGAAGGAATTTGAACATTATATATCAGGGCTGGAGAGGAGGCTCAGAGGTTGACAACACTTGCTGTTCTTCCAGAGGACCTGACTTTGGTGCTCAGCACTCACACTGGCAGATTACACCTGCCTGCAAGGGAATGCAACGTCCTCTTTTGGCCTCTTGCTGCACCAGGCATGTGCATAATGCACATACACACGTGGGCACTCACACATATACATAAAACAAACAAACCCAGCCTATTACCAAAATGTGCTTACTGGTGTAATAGTGGCCATGACTCAGTTATAGGGTGACCATCACTTTATGACTGGATTTAAGGTCCACTCCGAAAGACAGAATTCATGCCTGGTAATGTAAACCTGGTCAAAAGCTCATGGATGGAAAGATTATAGGCCATAGTGGGGAATCTACTATCACTGTTTTGCTAAATAGAAACATTGTCACATTGCCTTCTAAATATTTGTCTATATCATGTATCTTAACGTGTTACATATTACTATAATATACATGATATAAAATATATGCAAATACTGAATCTGCAGATTAGTGCAGCTTCCTCTTAATCAGAAAAGCTTCTTTACAGTGGGAAGTGGCTATCAAGCTGAGAATGACTGACTGTGCAGCGTGTATAGCATGGCCTGTGCTCAATGACCCCCCAGGCTTGGGAACATCGCAGAACAGGAAGAAGAAAGACTGTGGCAGATGCAGGATGGGGAGTGCTGAGACACGTCTCCTGGACATGGCGTGGGCACGGCAATCATGAACGCACAGAAGCCGTGGCTCCTGCACAAGGTTAAGCCTGTCAACATGCATCATAGATAGAGGAGGAACATATGAGGGGCCACCCCTCACGGAGGAGCTGCTGGCAGTTAACAGGGGAAGGGTAACTTTTCCTCCATGGTAGCAGCTCAGAACTACACACAGGCACAGGCAAAGAACCGTGGTTAAATTTAGTGGGTATTTAAACAACAGACAGGCAGGAAAGAAAGGAAGACCGTGTGTGGCAGGAAGGCTTCCAGGGCAGCGAGACAAGAGGGTAAATATGATCAAAGCACATTCCAGACGATAAATATTTTTTAAAAGTCTGGATATTGGCAAGATGGTGACCATGCTTGCCTTCAAGCCCAAGGATCTGATGAGTTTGACCCCTGGAATCAGGCGTACGAGAAGAGAACTAAGTCCAGGAAGTTATTCTCTGGTCTCCATACCCAGGGCATGACAAATCTGAATCTCCCACAATAAATAACAAATGATGAAGTGGCTGGGATACAGTTCAGTGGTAAAATACTTGCCTACCTTATGCAGCGTCTTAAGACTAATCTCTAGCACACACACACAGAATTTGTGTTAAAGAAAAGGCTGGATATATGGCTCAGTGACACTATGCTTTAGATTTGGTCCTCTGTACCACTGAGTGTTCCTTTAATAGTGACTAGCATACATACCACTCAGCTTTTTCTTTTTCTTCTTCATCTAAATAAGAAAATTCTCTCCAAGAGTCAAAATTATACCTAATACACACAAAAAAGAAATCAAGACAGTGTTGGAAAAATAAATCCTTTAAAAATTACATTAGCTACGTATTACTTTTAAAAGCAATGACAAGCAGATCAATTGTTTCAATGGACCCTTCCCTCCCTTTTGATATTAAAGTCAAAAGCTGCAGTCCCTGCTGTCTTTTCTCAGGGTTTTCACTTCCCTACAATGTTGTTTGAGATTTTTCCTTTCTTCATGTTAACTGTCAAGTCTTAAGATGACTCTATAGTTAATGGTTATTTTATTTCTGGTTTGTCATATTAATGTAAAAGCCACTCCAACTGACGAAACTGAAATCTTTTTTTTTAGAATAACTTTGTTTCTGTATTGATTAGCCAGATTGAAAAAATACACTATGAGGCTGGAGAGATGACTCAGTGGTTAAGAACACTGGCTGCTCTCCCAAAGGACAGCAGTTCAATTCCTAGCACCCACATGGTGACTCACAACCAATGAATGAATGCCCTCTTCTGGTCGCCACAGGCACCAGGTATGCAGATATAAATGCAGGTAAACACTCATACACATTTTTAAAAAAGCCATACTATAAACAAAATGCACTAAATAGAGTGATTACTGAAAATTAGAGGTAAAAGGTACTATCTACTTGAAGAACTCAACTCTTCCAAACCAAGACAGGGTCTCCCCATGTAGTCCTGTCTAGCCTCAAATTCAGGGAGATCTGCCTGCCTCTGTGTCTCAGAGATTAAAGCCATGAATCATTAAGCCTAGCCAGAGAACTCAAATGCTTTTAAGATGGCTTAATAAGGTAGGGTGGCAGATACGCCTTCAGTCACAGTTCTTGGGAAGCAGAGGAAGGTGGATATCTGTGAGTTTGAGGCCAGCCAAGGTTACATAGTGAGACCCTACTTAAAAAACCATGCCCCTCCAAAAGATGGCTCAATGAATGGGTTAATTCCCAATTTTTATTTTCTACTGCAATCAAGTCATTGATAGCTGAGCTCATTAACACATTAATAGAGAGCGGACTGAAAAAAACATAAAAGGAAAATACAGACGATACAAAGCATTACATGAAAATCTTTATTCATTTCACCTGTTCAGTAAAAGTTCTGCTATTCAAATATGAACTGATGAGCAATCAAGTACTTAATGAATATCTTTAAAAAAAAATTATGTCATCATGTAAGTGTATTCACTTACCAGAAAGAATAAAACGCATCTACATCTTCGAATGATGAGTTCATGTCACCAAGTTTGGGAACATTTTTTTTATTTGACCATCTGAAATATTAAAACAAAAATTTGACTCAAATGAAGATTTTGACCAGGAGCCTAACCTAAAACAAGTCCTTTAAAAATAACAGCTTTTACTAATTAATCCCTTCTAGCACTCTGCCCTTTAACCCCTACAACTAAAAGGTGTAGCTCTCAGAAGTGGTGCCCTAAGCGATGCAGGGGAGAGCAGGTCGATAATGGTGAAACACAATCCAACTATCTCCCACCCGTACGGTACAGTGTGGCAGCTGCCAGACATGCTGAGGGCTCTTCCCAAACTCACTCACTGCTGCCCCCTAAAAATGCAGCACAGGGGGCTGGAGAGGCGGCTCAGTGGTTAAGAGCATGGGCTGCTCTTCCAAAGGACCGGGGTTCAAATCCCAGCACCCACATGGCAGTTTACAACTGTCTGAAGCTTCAGTTACAGAAGATCTAACATCCTTCCACAGACATACATGGAGGCAAAACACAAATGTAAATAAAATAAACTAATTAAAAAAGAATGCAGCATAGAAGTAAGCTGTAGCTCTAGCAATGCAGATGGACTTCCACCCTTCACCCTTTATTTCTGAAAAGGACCAGGGGATGAGGTGGCCCCGCTATTCTATTCTACTAAACAACATACAGAACCCCATGTCGTCTACAGCTTCAGTGAGAGTGTCTGGGAACAGACCACACGGAATCGCACTCACTGGGAATACTGGGATATTAGAATAAAGCAGAGTACTCCAGGAAGCAGCACCTCAGGCACTGTTCATGGTCCCAGGTGACTCCATGTACAACTAAGATAGGCCAGAAAATGTGCCAAGAACGTAGAAAACCGCTAATACTGCCTACTACTTGAAGTCATTTAAATGCAATAAAGTATGCATTAATCTTAAGAATTTGATAATTTACCCTTCCTTAGAGAAGCTTTATGAAATAAAATTCTAATACAAGAATCCAGGGCTGCAGAAGCAGCACGTGTGGAGCCTGTGTGCAGCATGAACACCGCCCAGGGTTTCACCGCCAACATCAAGTAAGGGTTAACAGCTTTCCTCAACTGCTAATACCGACACGCAGGCAGTCACTGGTAAAAGGCAACGAGAGCGGGCCGTGCTGTCACTTAAACATCAGCACCACAGCCTACTTACTAAGGCAGACAGGCTGCTTTTATCAGGGCTCAGTATGCAGAGATGAAAGGAAGAGAGCTGGTGGTGCTATTTTACGAACAAGCCACTGATGGAGGACAGCAGAAGAACACACAGCCAGCCATGTGAGCACTGTGACTGAAGAGGGGCGGTGCTTTCACTCACCTGGAATTCCTTTCAAACACTGGAGAAAACACTTGAAAAAAATTGTCCTTTGCTTCACTTTTAGAAGGAACTGAGTTGTCAAAAGTAGGATCTACACTGTTAAATGCCCGTCTTTTTACCGGATCAGACAACATTTCATAAGCTGAGAAAAAAGTGACATGACACCACATGAAGATACCCGTTTTCTTCTATGAGAAGACAAATATTTGCCTGAGGATGTGGCTCTGTGGGGAGGGGCGAGGTCTGAGCACCAACATTATGGCAAAACAAGATGGGGGAAAGGAAATAAAGATCTTGACCTGCAAATTCACAGTTTTGAATTTTGGGTGGGAGAGGACTTAATTTAGGTGGTCAACGATCATGTGACATAAAATGATATAACTCTTCTAAGTAGACAAGTGTCAAAGCACTGCACAAGTTGGACAAATGCCAAAGCCACATCTTCAGGCCATCATAAAACAATTGTGAACACTAACTCTCAGCTGGGTACGATGCTGAGCAGGGTGGCTTACCTAGAATCCTACAACTTGGTGGCCTGAGGTAGGAAACTGCTTTGCATTTAAGGCCAGCCAGGACATAGTGAGTTCCAAGGAAGCCTGGGCTAGACTGAGTGAGACCCTGCCTCAAAATAAACACTACTCCAGAAGGCAGATGTATTGGGGGATAGTTATGAAAACATAACTGTTAACTTTTAAGGTTCTAAAGCCTGCTTGACCACTGAGTAAGAGCGGACCATAGAGAAGAAATCTGAGGAGTGCACCTATGTGCCATTGTTTGAAAAGTAGCATCACACCATATGGTGATGTAATCCTACAACCCCAGCATTGAGGAGGCAGGGACAAGAAGAGCTCAAGTTTGAGGTCAGTCTTGGGCTGCATAGAGAGACTATCTCAAAAACAAAAGCACTACCAAAATATAAAATCACATGTAAGCAAACACCGAAATGGTGGTTACCTGTACTGATTTACATAATAGGCTCATGGTAAACAGCTACCCTATAATCAACTTAATTATTTCTTTGCAGAGTTGGGGGCTTGTACACTTACACATGCCAGGCAAGTGTTCTGCCACTGAGAGTCACCTCTATCCCAATCCATTTAAAATTAGTAAAACCCCAGAGTAAGTTTAGTTCCCCAACAATCTAAAATGGCAAAAGCTTAGCACCCATACCACCAAACAGAGCACTCAGACCAGGCCTGACAGTGCAGGCCTGTAAATCCCAGCTGCCGGGAAGGAAGAGCTGAGAGTGGAAACTCAAAGCCCAGCCTGAACTAACTCCAAGGCTACCTGGGCAATTTGGTGAAACCCTAACTTCTCCAACATAAAAAATAAAAAAGGGGGTGGGGGTCAGGGGCTGTAATTCAGTGGTAGGGTGGTTGATGGCCAGCACTACACAAACACACCGGTATATGTTCATACATGCATATGCATATGTGCACACATATATGATCAAGTACAGATGAGATGGTAAGAATCACCTGGGACTTGGGCATATCTTAAAACAAAACAAAACCTGTCACCTGGGGATCCTGATAAAATGCAGATGCAGCAGGCAGGTCTAGGACAGGGCCTGAGAATCTGCATTTCCAACAGACTGTTATGTGTGCATGTTAAAAGTCAAGGCAGCCTCACTGTGTGAAGCTCCGTGGAAACCACTAGAAAGGTAGTTAAGTCAAGTACAGCACGCATGCACAGGAACCTCAGTGGCTGCAAACAACAGAAGAGCTCTAAGAAATCCTGAGTGTGAAGTGTTTTCTCACCTTTAGTTATGCAAGTGAAGTAGTCATTGTCTCCTTCTTTGATTGGTTCCCCAGCCGCTTTCCGTTTGTCTGGGTGATGCTTTAAGACCATTGCTTTATCTGTAGAACCAATGAGATATCACTGCTTTGAGGGGTAATTCTTTAGTAACTTGAAATTTTTCTTCTCTAATCTTAAGCCAATTTTATTGACATTTTCAAATCCATTGTACATCATGATTTCAGGTAAAAGAATAGCCTATAATTTTATCCTTAACTACTTTCCTCTTCATAAACCTCATTTTGGAGATATCATTTGTCTTGTCTATTTCCCTCCACCATTTAGTGATAACTCTTTCAAACAATAAAATGGAGTAGCTACCTTCACACATTATTTTTAAAACTATATACTACTTTAAGGCAATTAACTTGCTTAGGACACAACTCTATAGTTTTCAACCTTTTAAGCTTTGTAGTAATGATTCTACTTTCAAAAATGAGTCCATTAATATAATTTTCATCTCTGTCCAGGCCCAACTTATATATAATCTCCAATGTAATTGTTTCTTTGGATTGTTTATTTCATTCTACTGAGATAAAATTTTCAGCAGTACATTTTAATAATACTCAGATTTTAGGTATACAGTTCAGTGACTTGACAGGGGAATATGATGTAGCCCAAAAGACAGAGAGGCCATTTGCATTTCCTTCCCAGGATGCCTTTCCTAGGCAACTCCCCTCCCCTATTAAACTGGGCAAAGGCTTTCTAATCTATTATCCCATAGGCTGCTTTTGTGTGTTCTGGAACCTCACATAGATTTGTATCTGGCTTCTTTTACTCAATACTGTGGAGAATTGGTATTGATTCTTGTGCATTGATAAAAAAATTAAGTTTATATTTTTGGTTAAAATATACTATCTATCAATTCTTTTTAAGGTATTTTATCTATGTAATTCTTAAAAATACAATATTAAATTTTAGTTCTTTAGAAATCTACCATCACAAACTGTTTAGGATAGTTAAGAAATGCAAACTAATAGTCAATCAAACTTGTTTTGTAGGTACTAGTTTAGTTAATAACAGGTGTTTTCTAAGTTAATCAGTTTATAGCTAGAAACAAGCAATTTAGATATATTAGAGATAGTCTTCAAAAACCTCAGAGATCTATAGAATATGGCATTTAAAAATGCTTTATTAATTTAAGACATTTTTGACAATGAGACATGTCAGCTCCTGGCAGCACCCCCATTCCACTTCAAAGAGCACCAGAAAAATCTCCACATGGTGTTCGCTTCATACGTGGCAAAGTAGCCACTAAGCAAGAAAATGCCTCTGCTTCACCTGCAGACAGAGTGGACAAACTGGATGCATGAAGGTTGACTAGCTAAGCTTTGCAAGGACAAGGTAGGCAAGTCCTTCATAATACCTGCTTCACAGAAAAGTCTGTCAGATAGTCTGAGCCAAAAGGCTGAAGATGATGCTCCAACGTTATAGAGAAATTTGGGGATATTGTCCAGGCAACCAACTATGTCTGTCACTTCTACAGTTTTGGAAGCTGCTTGCTCTGTACCTCCTGTTTATTCAGATAATATTTTTCCTTGTCAGGTTTCTGATGAGGTTGAAGACTAGATAGTTATAGGCTTACAATTAAGTTTAGTTGTTTGGGATTTAAGATGATGTTTCAGGTCTAAAAAGATGTGTTTTGATTAGTAATGCAAGTCATTGGAAATTGAGTTAGGAAAAGAACTTTGAACACACCAAGATATGATAGATAGGACTTTCTTCAAGTTGCTATTACAGACTGAACATTGTGAATGTAATTTTTACCCAATAATATAGTTTATTGATATTAGATAAAAAGCCTTTTATTTAGACAAAAAGGGGGAAATGTTGCAGGATATTTGTTCTCATTGTGAACCCCAAGATTGTGAACTGTAAAAATCTGTTTATTTGGTGTGTCTCAGTCCTAACACACATCTTTAACGCAGGAACTAATACTCAAGCTCTCAGACTTGATGCCCAGCACCACCAAACCCCCAAATGAATTAAACAACAATAACAAACAAACAGAAAAAACCAGTTTCCCGATTATTGTTTGTGACCTGGTTTTTTTCCTGTAGAAAACTTCATCGTTTCATTCTTTCCACCTGAATTCTGAGAACACTCAAGGTTCCCCCACCATCTTTCTTTTCTAAGAGTCTCATGTGCTTGAGTTTGGGGTTACAGTTCCTATATTAAATAGTCAACTACTTCAAAACAAGTACTTACGAGCAGCTTTGATCTGTCTCTGTGTAGCTTTGTATCTGACGTGGCCAAGTCCAAGAACTGCATAGTGATCCTGATTCTGATAGACACACAAAAGGGAGGTTAGTCTGAACAGAGCACATCCAACCCTGTGTTCTGCTACCGCTAAAGACCACCTTCCAAAGGGAGGCTTCTGGGTTGCAGCCACAGAGCACCTGCTTAGCATGAAAGAGGCCCTGAGTTCAATATTCAGCATCCCAAACAAACAAAAGTGAAATACCCTTAGCAGAATCCAGTGAGGCTCTAGATAGCATGGGATATGCAGTCATCTAAGTTAGGGACATGTGGACGACTATATGGCCTTCCTGATGGTCTGTGCACACAACCCTGGTGAAGGCTCTGATATTTTCTGAGACTAGACCCAGCAGGCTGGGTCAGTGGACAATGACAGCATAGAAGCAGGAAACACAGGGCGTTAAGTAGGGTGGAATTTTTGAGACACAGACGGATGCAGCTTCTTTGGAGACATAGTACCTGTTTTCATTTCTGCTTTGGTTAACATCCTAGTGAATTTACACATTGAGGAAGCAATAGTAGTAAGGCCGCAATAACCCACACTGCCCATTTTGTCTTGGACAATGAACTAGCTATCACATGAAGAAAAGATGAGGGCATATAGTCTTGAAGAAAACAGTCAAGTAGCTCATTGGGGGTGGTCCTAAATGGTATAAGATATCAGGCTGAGCAAGCCAGTAAGCAGCATTCCTCCATGGCTTCAGCTTCATTTCCTGCCTCCAGATCCCTGCTTGAGTTCCTGTCCTGACCTCTTCTGTGATGGACTGTTACCTGGAAGTATAAGAGAAAATAAACCCTTTCTTCTCCCATGAGAAACTCTCCATACCATGTTCTTTTACCATTTCAACTATTTTCCAATTCTTTTTTTAAAGAGCAGCTGGATTGTGTTGTTTTCTTTTAAGATGCGGCCTCAGGTAACTCAGGCTGGCCTCTAACTGCTATGTAGTCAAGGATGACCTTGAATTTCTAACCTTCTTGTCTCTATTTCCCAAGTACTAGGATTCCAGGTGACTCTGACCACTCCCATGGAGACATTATTTTTGCTCTGGGGCCTTGCTGGACATCTACAGCTGAGGCAGTAGAGTGTGGTTGGTCTATGCCAACTCTGGGCTTAAAAGTGCTTACTTATGCCTCTCATGTTGAACCGCCTTCGAATACAGTGTCCTGATGGGAAAACTGGGAATGTAGCCCATGTGTAGGTGCTTCCAGGAAGTGAAAGCTCCGAACAGTAAATACCTTCCAATCTTTGGGATCAAGTGTTTTCAGCATGGGAAACTCTTCTAACTGTAACTCTTCATCTTCTGACTCCTCGGATAGCTCTTTCTTATCCTCCAGTTCCTGAAAAGAGGTAGAAGCATTTCTGTTTCTCCTCTTAACAAAAGCTTCAAACCATCTTCCCACAGGTTCAACTTGACAGAGTGCAGAGGCTGTGATGGAGAACAGTAAGACTTAATCTATTGAACACGGCTTTTTCAAGGTAGCACCACTTCTTAGGAAGAGCAAAACAATGATGTCAGAATATAATTTTGAAGCCATCAGCTATAAAAATAATTGCAGACACCCAGTTGCATCACAGATAGCAAATTACCATTGGTAACATTTATTATTCCAGCAACCTCTTCCGGTTAACATGCCATTAAGGCTGATGACCTAAGTTCAATGCCCAGAACTCACATAAAGACAGGAGGGAAATGACTCTATAAAGCTTTCCTTTGACCTCTGCATGCATGCTGTGGCACTCAAATACCTAGTATTTTTTTTTTTTTTTTTTTTAAGAAAAAGAAATTCAGCAGCTAATCAGTATTTTCCCGAGAAGGTTAGAAAGGAGAACAAGGAACCAATAATAGTAATAAAATAAATGATAAAAAGCCACCAAGAGCTAGCCTTGAGAAAACAATAACTATACCCAGTGACCTTAACTATTAGTAGTTTAATTATTAACATGGTTAATAATTCTAAGGATTCTCTGGCAACAATCTGTTCAAATAGACAATTTTCCAACCTAATGCTGGAGAATAATTACTGTGTCTATGTCCTGGGGACACAGGCTGGATATAAACCTTGAATCCCTGGTTTTGTTTTGCTTTTTCAAGACAGAGTTTCTCTGTGCAACGGAGGACGTGCTGGGTTAAAAGGCATGTACCACCACACCCAGCTGAATCCCTGGGTTTTCATCTAGGACCAAGCCAGGAGTGATGGAGCACTCCTTTAATCCCAGCACTCGGGAGGAAGAGGCAGGCAGATTGCTGTGAGTTCGAGGCCAGCTCTGGTCTACAGAGCGAGTTTCAGGACAGCCACAGCTATGCAGAGAAACCCTGTGTAGAAAAACAAAACAAAAAAACAAAGACAAAAGAAATATATATAAATAAATAAAATACATATAACACATATATTTCATCCAGTTACTAGAATATCTGAATGCAGTTTTAAAACCACAAACTGCTATAGATAAGGTATTATGGAATCAATCACTGTATATCTATATAAAAGAAATTCAAAAATGATAATCTGAGTCCGAAAAAAGTGGGATCAACATTTTAATTTCATTAAGTAACCAAAGTGCAATTTTTTTTGGTGCACGGTTTTGGGTTGACATTTTAAAAGAACGTTACTCACGTTTTAACTGGCTTATGATATTAAGCTTTCCTGCACCCAAGACGGAAAGGATTCAAATGCTAATATGAGCCGGCTGTGTGGCGGGGGCGTGGCTTTCAAGACAGTGCCTCAGGAGCCTTTTTCTCTAGTATAGGATTACATCGAGACTCACAGACGCAACACGTGCCATGGGAAACATTTAAAACTCACATTCAACAAGTGCCCACGGTAAGTGGCTACGGGAATTAATGCAGATCACTAAAATCGGGGAGCCGAACGCTTGCAATACTTTCGGCCGTGCCGGGTTATAAACCAAAACGCCTCCAGCAAGAGTCTAAACTGCACTTTCAACCGTTCCTCAGTGTACGCCAAGTTCTCCAAAAGCACCCGCAAGGGGCTTCCAATGGTACGAGGAAGTTCTGAGTTCTGACACTTCAAAATCGGAGCCAGGAGCAAAGGTAGAGGTGCTGAACAGCACGAACTCGGCTTTGTACAACTCCCGGCACGTGGGTGCACGCAGCCGGGTCTCTCTGCCGTTGGCAAGGGGGTGCTTTCGATCTTTCAGGGTGCTGGGGGGCTCGGTCCTGAAGTGCTCAGCCCGCTCCATGAGTCAGCAGCCCAAGGAGAAAGGAGGAACCACAGGTGCAGAAGGAAGACGCCCCCACCCTCCTTTCTAATAAACCAGGGACACTTTAAATTACAGCAAGGAGCAACGAGGGCTCGTCCCGGCCCCACAAGCCCCGGAGCAAATCGCTGCGGTCAAGGGTACCGACGCAGGGGTTGCTAGGGAGGGGGCTGAGGCAGGGGCGCCTGCCTGGGGCGGGACGGAAAATGGGTTGGTGGGCACGTACCGGAGGTCAGAGCGTGGGTGATGGCGGTGCCCTGGCCCTCCGCGGCGCTCGGCAGGAGCAGCATAGTGGCTGGAGCTAGTCCCGCGGACGCCGCGGCTCCCGTCCGGCAGGCAGGCCCTCTGCGTCCGCTCTACCTGCTAGTCCCAGCCTCGCGCCCAGGCTTTACGCCTAGGAACCGGCGCATGGAGACGACCAGTAAGCACTTCCGGGATGGGGCTTTCGCGGTGCGGACGCGAATCCCACCCCCACACACTCGCGCCAATGTGCGCGGCCGCCTACTTCCTCTGCCGACTCCAAACCGGCTGGAGACCACGGAGCCCAAAGGAACAGTTCCTAGACTCATCGGTTCCTGCGTGGAAAAGGAGTCTTTTTCCTTACATGAGGCCAAGACGTAGAAAATAGAGGAGCCTCACCCCCTTTGTCACCCAGGCCAGCCTCTAACTCGTGAAAACCCTGTCTCAATCTCCCAAGGGCTGAGGTTTCACTCATAAACCACTACCGATCCCTATGTACCTCGTGTAAGTGGAATCATGTAACCACATATTAATTACGTTACATTTCATTATATATTATATTATCATTGTCTCTATGTGAATGCTATATTCACTAGTATAATGGTCACAGAATTATTTTTAAGGCCAGATAATACTGTATTCACACACCACATTTTTATCTGTTTATATATATCTGGATACTTGGGCTGTTCTTCATTCCTAATAATCTTCTATTGCTTATGCAGCCGTGAACATGGCTGTACAAGTATCTCTTTGAAATCCCACTTCCACATATTTGGAATTACTAGCTTATATAGATTCTATTTTAGTTGTTTTCAGTTTTCAACAACCATTGCACCATTTTACCCACCAACAGTGTACAAAAGTTCTATTTTTTTCCTTCATTCTCTCAAACTTTATTTTCTTAAAACAAAACAAAACAAAAAAAACCCAGCCGTCCATGAGTGGGGTGTGGTGGTGCACTCCCTTTGTCCCCAGCCCTCAGGGACATAGATGTCTGTAAGTTTGAGGCCAGTCTTGTCTACATAGCGAGTTCTAGGACAGCCAGGGCGACATAGAGAGGCCCTGTCTTAAGGAGGAAAACTAGCCACTCAAAAAAAAAAAAAAGTGCTTTTGATTTGCATTTTCCAAGGGTTGAAACTTTGTGTTCATTTGTTGACATTTGTGTGTATGCTTTAAAGAAATATCTGCCCAAGTTCTTTTCCCACCTTCCTACTTCCCTCTTTTAAACATTATTCCCTTTCCCATCATAAAAACCAGATTGTTGTCTTGTTAAGTTGTAGTTTTTTTGTATAACTTGAATACACATTCCCTAACAGAAATGCATTACCTTCATTCTATTTGTAGCCTAGCCACCAATTAACTGTGTCTAAAACTGCCAGGCATTTTACACACAGTTATTTAGTGCCTTCCCAATCTTGTGAAGTCAAGAGGAAATTAAAATTTTAGAGATGTAATAAATTACCCGACTGTATGTATTTTTTATTAGTGACTAAATCAAGATTTAAGCTCGTCAAACTGAGCCAGGGTTAATCTTGGAAGTTCCTGTTCGGAAAGATCAGGATTGGTGAGGGAGGGAGGGAGGTGGACAAATGTCTCCTAAAATGTAATCCTTCCGAAGTCTGGGCTTAGCACAACCTACAGCCAGCTACTCTCTTCAGCCCCTAGGCGCAGTTGTAAAGGGCAGCCAGTGCGCTCAGCTATTTCCGGTGGGGAAGAGAAAGGGAAGACACCGCCGGAAGCGAGGAAGGTGCTGTGTAATCAGTGAGAAGCGGAGACGCTTGGCGCCTGCTAAAATGCCGGATTACCTAGGTGCGGACCAGCGGAAAACCAAAGAGGATGAGAAGGACGACAAGCCCATCAGAGGTGAGAGGGCGCGGGCTCGCGCTCCGAGCCGGGAGAGGCCAGCGCCGGCCCCGCCGAGGCGCGGGAGTCCCGCCGCTTCGGTGCTCTGCCCGCTCTGGACCCGAGCGCTGACAGGCCTGGGCCGCAGCCCCTGCCTGCCTCCTAGTTTGTCCTTGCTCACTTCAAGCTCTGGATTCTTATCCCGCCGACCGATTATTTTTAATCTTTGTTTTGTTTTTTTTTTCAATCGATGTTTTATCAGGCGTTAAAGTTCCCGTCTCTAGTGTGGCCTTGCAGGTCTCCAAAAAGTGGCCAGCCTGGTGAGGTTTGAGTTCTACCTCCCGGCCCCATCCCTTCCTCCCCAGCTGTGGCAGCTTAGTGCTAACTGTGTAGCGACGATCCTGAAACGCGACGTTCAGAACTGGAGTCAGAAGAGATAAAGTCTCTCGTCCATGTCCCCATATTCTAATCAGTGCTACTGCCAGCCAAGCAATGGGTTGCCATTTTACATTTCTTTCTAGATATTTTAAATATACATGGAAGTGTGTGTGTGTTAATGTATCTTGCTCTATATCAGCATCTTGAATTTAGAGATTCATGACAGCAAGTGCTTGTCTCTATACAAAATGTTATGGTTGTACAAAAACGTTTAATTATTGATGGAGATTTCGAATGTTCCAGCCTATAGATGACCGAGTCATATAACTCACCACATGGAAGTATAGGCTAAATTCTAGAAGCAGGGTTGTCATTTTGCCAAATTATTCCCCATAGAGACTAGACTTGTTGACATTTTTTCATTTAGTGTATGAGATGTGGTCAACATTTTTCATACAGTTACTCCCTCCTTTTTTTCTAGTCTCATCTTCATGCTTTGTTTTAAACTTTTTTTTAACCTTAAAGACTATTTTTCAGTGTTGTAATGTCTCACTTATGATAATTATTAATTACAGTTTATTGACTTTGTATCCCAGTTGTAAACCCCTCCCTCAGCCCCTCCCAATTCCACCTTCCCTCCCTCATCTCCTCCCATCCTCTCCCGACTCACTTTTCTCTTAACAACCTCAACCTCTTTTAGCATCCATCCTTCACTGATTATGCCTCTTCCCCAGAGAAGGCATTTTTTTTTTCTTCACTCCACGCCCCGTAAAAGTTTTACACCATTGAAAGTTTCAGAGGTACTCAGGACCTATTGGAAAGCTTAGTTAGAAAGTTTGTATTTCATTTGTTTGTAGTAACCAATGTCTTTCTCTGGAAATGGTATTTTGTAAAAGAGTAAGATTATTTTGGAATTGAGGTATGACTACAGTGTGTTGGATTTTATGTGTATCTTATGTGCTCTTTACAGAAACACTGAAGGGAAAGTCCCCTGTATGTTAGATGATGAAATCAATGCTAGAGAAATTAAATGGTTTTCCTAAGGTAACCTGGGAGAAATATGACCTTCTTTTATTTAAGCCTATTTTTGCTGCAATTTCCAGCCCCATATACTTTTGGCTTCTGCCTTGGTTCTGTGGCATCATTTTGAGTCTCTTCAGCAATTTGATACCCTGGGATCACCTGACTTCTGACTTTCATCCTCATCTGTGTCTCAGGTGATGGCTCTTAGACACTATTTTCACTTCTAAAATGGCAAGCTTCCCATTACACCTTTTGCTCTCCCTTTTTTAATTCCGGGAACTTCATTGTTTTGAGTCTCTTTTGGCTCACAGGCCATCCACATTGTTCAAAGCAGTTTAACCTTGTTGATCAAGTTACTTCAATTCCAGCTTTGATTTCTCCTGGCCCCTCCTGCTGATTATGGTCTTGTGACTGCTGACCCCATTTGTTTGCTGGAGTAAGTAGTCTTGGTCAAGCTTTTAACCTCTTCTGCAAGCCCTCAGTGTAGTTCTGTGTTCCTGGCTGATGACTTTTTTCACCTTTCCCCAGGAGTTCTCTTCTATGGTTCCTTTCACTCAGTTCTGCCTCTGAGGACTTGTGCCAGTTTCTGTCAGGTCTGTCCTCCTCTGTTCCTGGTCTTATCTCTTTCTCTCCCCTAGGACTTTGTCACTGCTCCTGTTTGTGTATCTACAGAATTTCCTCCTTTTGTTTCTGTAAATATAGTAGTAATCTACTTTGTCCTAAAAACATACAGTTGAGAAAATATTTTTTTTTCAATCTGCAACCCATTTTCTTTTTTACTGTCTCTTCTCCCCTCCCTCCTTGTCTTGCTTTCTCTCTCACTCCCTCCCTTCCTTTCCTTTCTTTTATTGTCTAAACAGCAGAAAGGAGGACCTAGATATAAATCTTGACATTGGTTCTTACTAATTGGCCGTGTAATAATAAACAAATCACCTACATTTATTTTTCTTCAGTGTAGTTTGGGAATAATTTTATTTGTGGGATGAAATATATATCCATAATATACATTACATTTGTCTCTAATCACTGTCTCACATGACTCTTTGGTCAGAGGCGGCTTCTGTGGTCCTATGTCTGCTGGGTTACTAGGTAACCTGGGCCTTACTAAGCTTCTGTAACGGACCTTCATTGTGTATCTTTCCCTGCTGTTTCTCCTTCCTTCATTCTGTCCTGTAATAATTTCTCTAATATTTCCTTCCTGGTGATTTCATCCATTCACATCTGGAACTGTCTCTTCTCAGATATAATTCTCAATTAACCTTTATAAAAGTTTATTGTGGGAGATGGCAAGCAGGGTAGGATCAGTCCTTGGTAGCCGCTTTCCTCATGGCCACTAATGTTCTGTTCAGCTCTGTACTGCTTCCTCTCTTGGAGCATCCCCACCAAGCGGATGAACTTGATGATGAACTTCTTGATGAACTTGCCCTCTGTTTGCTCTTGGAGACCTTGAGAAGCAGCATTCATAAAGTCACACCTCCTGGACCATGTCGTCAAAGCACTTGTTGTGTTTAGCAAGCCATAGAAACCGGTCTTTGTTGAGGTCCATTGGCTGCTACTCTCCAATGGCAGCCAAGACCAGAAGGATTGGAACCCAGTTAATCTTTTTGACTTCATATTGGCACTGAAACTCTCCTGTCCAATTTCTCTGCATTCTGGATTGTCACATTGGGATATGCTGGTGTGTGAGTGAGCCTTAAGACCACTATTAGATTCTGAAGTTAATAGGACATGCCATTGAACTTAGATATTTAGTTGTGACTATGACTTTATTGTGGATAGATACAAAGCAAAATCTGCAGAGACAAAAGGGACAGAGAACATGAGGTGACATCCAGAGGAAACCAGGAATAAAAATTGCACAGATAGATGCTCCTGATTGCCTCAACAACAAGATACAATGGCATATATAAAATAATTAACCAGTTGGGGAAGGGTGTTGGAGACTCAGGGCCGGAGCCCAGTTTTTTGTTTGTTTTGTTTTTCTGACTGGAGTTGAATATCTAGGCAGGTTTTGCCTAGTACATAGTGAAATTGCTGACTCTCAGAAAGAAAGTTGGTATTCTGCATAAACTGTTATTTATGAAAGTAGTTGGCACAGTGAACTACTCTGTCAGTTCTGGAATGATAAAAATTCCGCAGCCGAAGGATAGCAGGCCAGCCACTCTGCTGACTCTTCTTTACAGGCAGAGATACCTGAAGCTTAGGAATATTGAGATGGAAATAAGTATATCTCTTTGCCAACCAGTTCCTAGTTATTTCTGTGCACTGAGTTCCCAGGTACAAAGCTTGTAAATTGTGTTTGATTCTTCCCTTCCTCAGCTTCCAATTTAGTATGTTGCTCTGTGCTTTGGATTCTTTTTCTCCAGGTTTTTCTAACCCTGGTTTTTTCTTTTCTTCTTGTTTTTTGTTTTGTTTTGTTTTGTTTTTATTTTTACGGTGCTAGGGATTGAGCATCCAGCTTGCTCTCTCTATTTCTTCCGTGTGTGTGTGTGTGTGTGTGTGTGTGTTTGTGTGGTTTTGTTGGTTGTTTTAAGACACGACTTCTGTGTGTAACCTTGGCCATCCTGGAACTCATTCTGAAGACCAGGCTGACCTCAAATTCACAGAGATCCACCTGGCCACTGCCTCTGAGTTGCTGGGATTAAGGTATGTGCCACTACACCTGGCACCTCCAACTACTAACATGCTAGGCCCAACTTTGTCTTGTGATTTGCAACATTCTGAGAGTCTTGTGACCTCTGATTGGCCTCATGTATTCCACTTTGTTGCTTAGCCAGTTCTCCCTAAGGTACAGTTCTGTGGATTTTTTTTGAGACAAGAGTCTTACCATGTATCTCTGGCTGTCCTGGAACTCACTATGTAGATCAGGCTGGCCTCAAACTCACAGAGATACTGCCTACCTCTGCTTCCCAAGTGCTGGAATTGAAGGTGTGTACCACCCACGCCCAGCTAAGGTACAGTTTTTTAATGTTAACATATGCTGTGGTCTTTACAGACTCTTCCTGGCATTCATGGATTATCTTACCAGTACCCTAAATCTCCCCTACCTAGGGCCTCTTACTCCCTAACAAGAACACTGCTTCACCAAGACCACTCTAGTTGCTGTTAATCAAGAATGCTTTTTCTTCTACTCACACTTAAAAAGGAACCCATCCTTCTGTGTGGAAATTATCTTCCCAGATTGAAAAGCTTTCTTTATTATATGTACATTTGATTAAAAAAAAAAAACATTTGTTTATGGGTGTTTTGCTTACATGTATGTATGTGTAACACATGTGTGCCTGCAGAGGCCAGAAGATATTACATACCCTGGAACTGGAGTTACAGGTGGTTGTGAGTAACTCATGTTGGTGCTAGGAATCCAGCCTCAGTACACTGGAAGAGCAGCCGAGTTCTCTTAACCTCTAAGACAGTTCATCAGCCCCTATGGTTGATTTTTTTATATCCATAGAAAATATATTTTGTGAAGTCTTGCAAATGGTGAATTAACAAATGCTAGACCATTGCTTGTGGAAGGAAAGAATTCTTTTACACTATACACACATACACACACACAAACATACAATGTATATCTTACAGATTTTAATGTTACATTCTAGAAACAACTTATCCTGATAGGTGTTTCTTGTTTCTTCTTTATTTTTACAGAAGTGATGTTACTTGTCTAAGGCTATCACACTGACAGATGCCAGAATTGGGATTCATTTCTGCCAGAAATGAATGGTGGTGGCTGAGCTTCTGAAACTGAACTACATTGGCTCCTACCTGTCATATCACCTCTGTTTGAAATCGATGAGCCTTCTGTTGTTGAATGCACACAGAAGCACATGGCTGTCGACATGGAGGTCATAGTTAAATTTTAGTGACTAGGCAAATGCACAGTGCACAGTGTACCATTAAAGAAGTAAAGACTATGTGTCATTTACAGATAGACTAAGTCATTTGTGACACCAGGTAACCACTGATAACATTTAGGTAATCACCAGCTAAGACTCCTCTTCATATATTTCTTTGAAGATCAGAGAAACAATTTATTAGAGTTTTGTACGCAACCCTTTATCTCCAACAGTTTCTCAGAACAATGTGTGCAATCCTGAAAAATTTATGAATTGTTGAATACATAAAAGACAATATGTAAGTTATGAAGCATACCATGAATGCACAATCAACACACTGGTGCTGTTAATAGGTGCCCTGTTCACTTGCCCCCTTAACATTGCTTGCCTCCAGATATCACTATTATGTGACATTTCATATTTTTTTTTATGCTTAGCTTCTTTTTTTATTACAGTTTATTTACTTTGTATCCCAGCTGTAACCCTCTCCCTCATCCCTTCCCAATCCCACTATCCCTCCCTCATCTCCTCCCATGCCCCTCCCCAAGTTCACTGATAGGGGAACTCCTCCTTCTCTTCTTTCTGACCCTAGCCTATCAGGTCTCAGTACTGGCTACATTGTCTTCCTCTGTGGCCTGGTAAGGCTGCTCCCACCTTAGGGAGAGGTGATCAGAGAACCAGCCACTGAGTTCATGTTAGTCCCTGTTCCCATTACTATGGAACCCTCTTAGAGACTGAGCTGCCATGCTACATCTTGCAGGGGTTTTAGCTTATCTCCATGCATGGTCCTTGGTTGGAGTATCAGTCTCAGAAAAGACTCCTGTGCCCAGATTTTTTGTTTCTGTTATTCTCCTTGTGGAGCTCCTGTCCCCTCCAGGTCTTTCTATCTCCCTCTTCTTTCAGAAGATTCCCTGCACTCTGCCCAGGTCTGGCTATGAGTCTCAGTATCTGCTTTGATACCCTCTTTATAAAGAGAAATTATATGCATATTCAGCAATTTTTAAACTTTATTTGACTTATATACTTGAATAGCTTTCAATAAGAACTGTTATCCTTTTAATGGCTGCTTTGGATTTCTTTTTTGTTGGTTTTATCTTTTTTGTTTTTTATTTGGGTTTTTCTGTGTAGCCCTGGCTGTAGACCAGGCTGGCCTTGAATTCAGAGATTCTCCTGCCTCTGCCTCCCAAAAATGCTGGGATTTAAAGGCGTGTGCTACCACTGCCCTGCTGCTGCTTTGTATTTCATTGTATGAGTATAGCATGGCTATTTAACCAAGATCCATAATGGGTATGTTTTGTTTGTGCAGTATATAAAGTATATAAAATGGTAATCTTGTATGTAATTCATTCCCTCTTCCCCATTCAGTTTTTGGAACTCAGTTAAAACACTGATTTGAACAGAAAAGTTGACCAGGTGCCCTGTCTTGTTGAACTTCATGTCATGTATTGTTTCTGTTTTGTTTTAGCTCTGGATGAGGGGGATATCGCCTTGTTGAAAACTTACGTAAGTCTTTTAAATGGTTACAACATTGTGTGTGTGTGTGTGTGTGTGTGTGTGTGTAGATGATTTGTGTTTAAACAAGAACTGTTTGTCTCTAAAGTGATGAGAAGGGAATAGCCAAGAGTTCACACTAATTAAGAAGAGCTGCCTGTCTGCCCAAAGTGTCTAGGTGGCAACAGAGTGGGTATATAGGGTGCTTTAACTCACTCCTGATCTTCATGTAGCCTCTAAGAAGGAGTGGCAAAATACTGTAGAGGTTTGTTGAAATTAAAATGTATGTGTCAGAATTAGATTTGAAATGGAAATTTTAGATGTATAGAAATCGGGTACTTCTCAGCTAGGTGTGGTGGCTCTCATCTGTCGCCAGCACTCAGGATTGCCACAGTGGGAGGCCAGCGAGGGGTACTCAGTAAGGTGCAGATCAACTGCAGGCTGAAACTGTCAGGAAGTACACAAGTAACAGCTTAGGAACATGTCTGAAATGGTCTGCCTCCTCTTCCCCAGGCTCTGACACAGTAAGACTGTCACTGTTGAAAGTTGTAGCTGACGTGAGTAAACAGCTGATATTCAGATGTTTTAATTAAACCGATCTTTATCACCTAGGGTCAGAGTACTTATTCTAGGCAGATCAAGCAGGTTGAGGACGACATTCAACAACTTCTCAAAAAAATTAATGAGCTTACTGGTATGTATTTATCCCTACTTCCTTTCTTTAAATGAATTATTGATTGTGCTAAAATTTTTTAAATAGAAATTTGAAGTAAAATTTGAGGTTAAATCATGAATTATAGGTTTTTTTTAAAAAATCTTAATAAACATATTTAACGCTCTTTTACTATATACTTTTTTATAGCTGTATTTAATCTTTATGTAATTGAGTAACATCATCCTTTATACAAGTAATATTTCTTCTGGTCAAAGAAGAAATAGTTGAGCAAACTCTAATATATCTAAAACTTATATTGGATAAAAATACGGGTTTTTTTGTTTGTGTGTTTTGTTTTGTATTTTCCAGTATGGCTATTGCCTGATTGTTGGCACTTTCTTGGGAATTTAAATAGTGAAGCCTTATAGTACAAAAAAAACCAAAAGTCAAGTAGGCGTTGCTTTTTTGGTTTTGGTTGCTTTGGGACAGTGGTTGTGGGTGGGGGCTATAGGATAATGATAGTGTCTGAAGGCGTTAGGCATTAGTGCCTGTGGTACGAGTAAGGTAGTACTTGTGCTATATAGTGGCCAGAAGGCAGGGATGCTGCTGAGCATCCTGCAGAATGTATAGGACACTTCCCTGGAAAATGGGGTTATTCAGCCCAAATGCCAGTAGAGCTGGGGTTGAGAAAGTTAGTCTTCGAGCGATGTAATACATTTTCCTGAATCTTGTCATCATTCTCTGTAGGTATTAAAGAGTCTGACACTGGCCTGGCACCACCAGCCCTCTGGGATTTGGCTGCAGATAAACAGACACTTCAGAGTGAACAGCCTTTACAGGTTGCCAGGTATGCACGATGCTCTTTGGGAACTTGTGGTTATTTCCAAGCACATTTTAGACTTTGAGACTAATACAGTAGTTTAAAACCTTTTTCGATTCACATTTTATAAAAAAAGCTTATAGGATATAAGCATCTTGAATTAAAATTTTGTATTTTAAGTAATTATTAAAAACACATGAAATTACGAGTATATAAATGATTTAGATGATCAGAAAGTACAGGGCACAGTACAAAGACCTCAATTCTCATGCTGTAGTGATCCTTCTAATCCTCTTATGTGTGTCTGCATGCAAAGAAGTAAATCTTGTGTCCTTAGTTTTTTTATGACATTTATTTATTGTGTGTGAGCACTCCCATGTGCAGAATTTGGCTGTGGGGGTCAGAAGATAACTTTGGGATCCTCCTGTTTACCATGTGGATTCTAGAGCGTAAACTCAGAGCATCGGGTTTGGTGGCAAGCCCCTTTACCTGCTGAGCTGTCCATCCTACCAGCCCCTTGAGGTTTTTGGTTTTTTGTTTGTTTGTTTGGTGTGTGTGTTTTGGGTTTTCAAAACAGGGTTTCTTTGTGTAGCCTTAGCGGTGCTGGAACTAACTCTGTAGAGCAGGCTGGCCTTGAGATCACAGAGATCTGCCTGCCTCTGCGTCTTGAGTGCTGCTAATAACAGTGTTTGCCACCTCCACCACTGCTGCCCGGCTGATAGGTTTTGTTTTTGAGTCTGTCTTGGTAATACAGCGTAGGAGTCTCTATGTGGACTAGGCTGACTTGTGGTTGGGATGGTCCTTTAGCTTCTGTGTCTTGAAGGCTGGGATTGCAGATCGGCTGTGCCGTGTTCATGCCAGCTTTATTTCTTTTTATGGATATGTTCTGTTCTGGTGTTCTTTCTTTGTTAAAATGGAGTGTGATCCTGTTACCATACTTTTCTCTCACCCTGTTCTCAAACTCACTAATGACTTTTAGACATGACTTAGTTCTTTGATGATAATCTGTAATACTTACTTTAAAGTTTTCCTTTAATGAGACCAGCACATTAGCTACCTGAGAGATAGTTTCTATTGGTGATTTCATATATTCTCTATATTGACTTACTTCTTTCCTTTTTTGATATCTCAAATTTTTATTTTGATTTTAAATTTTAATTTTTTTGTCTGTCTGGGGTGTGGTTCAGTAATGGCTCTCGCTTAGCATACAGAAGGCCCATGGTTTCATCTTCAACACTGGGATGAAAACATAAGAACTAGGCATTGTGTTACATCAGCTCTGGAAATGAGGTTCCCCCTTGCCCAGTGTTGGTTTTTGTTAGTACTTGCTATTCTTTTTTAAATTTGTTTTGTTTTTGCTTTTCTTTTTGTCAGCCTCTTGTTTGCTCATCCGATGATCAATGACTGTGGCTGATTGCTTTTCTTAGATTCCCTGTTCATGTTTCCTAACTAAACTTGGAGTCAGCTCAGATAAAAACAGGCCCTGAGAGAGCAGAAGGATAGGCGGACACTTGGTGGTTCTTTGAGTTTGGACTCTGAGGAGTGCTGGATGCATTCTGTCACTCTAGTACCTGTCAGGCTTCTGTTTTTCCTGGCACCACGGTTAGGATGCTGGTGTCTTTCAGGTTTTCTGCAGTGTGGAGAGGAGGAAGAGACTGAGTTGAATTAAATGCCCTATGATTTATTTGTTCTTACTGAGGTTCAGCCATTTCTAAATTTCCCTTATTTTTAATGTTTTTAAAATTAATTATTAATTCTGAAGAGGTGCCACAGCATGTCTGTAGATATCAAACTCAGATCATTAGGCTTGGGAACAAACACCATTTCCCACTGAGCCTCAAGAGCCACCAGCCTTTAAAAAAAGACTCCTTTAATAATTTCCAAGTTTGTGGAATGCTGATTGTGACTGGTTTTGCAGCATTCTCACTGCTTCTAAGGAGGAGTAGGCTTGAAGGTACTTTCTTAGGCAGCCGTTCTGTAAGTTAGTTTCTGTATAAGTACTTTTTCTTTTTTTAAGGGCGGTCTCTCGCTCTGTAGCCCAGGCTGGTCTCAGACTTGTAGTGATCCTCCTGCCTCCTCTCAAGTGTTGGGATTATAGGCATAGGGAAACATACCAGCCTACTTTTTAAACTGATCAGCCAGATGTGATGGTGGACATGGTAGTCCACACCTATGATCCTAGCACTCCCGAGGCTACATCAGGAGGCTCACTCACCACATATGTGATGCAACCCCAGATATATGTTAACACCATGTTTAAACCAAAAAACAAATGAATACTCCTTTCCCTGCCTTCCCCATGATTAAAAATACCAAAATCTACCTATGTTCCTATGGAGCAGCAGGTAGCGGTCAGCTAAAGTAATCAGATACTTACTTCTCCATTAGAAGACCTTGCCTGCCAATAGAAAAGTCTTGTCATATATGCTGAATACAAAATGCTCCTCCTTCAGTCCTGTCAGCATGGACACTTTAAGGCAGTTTTGCATTTCTCTGTATTTGTTGCTATGACTTATGCAATAGCTGCCTAAACACGTGTTATATATTCTATTTTCTTTATTAGGTACTTGGACACACATGCTGTATGTATTAACTTTTACCAGATATCTCAGAGTGAATATTTTCAAATTAAAAATAAAAAAAAAAAAACAAAACATGCCTATGATCCCATCACTGGGGAGGTACAGCTAGTTGTGTCTCTGAGTACAAGGCCAGCCTGGTCTACAGAGTGAGTTCCAGGACAGCCAGGGCTATCTGCCTCAAAAAACCAGAAACAACAATAAAAATGGATTTAAAATGTGAACCCAGGGAAAAATGAAAACATGTAATTACTGAATTTGATATAAGAAACAGGGCTACATTCTTAATAGAGAAAATGAAAAGAAAGCCACCTAAGACAAAAAGGTGTCACTGATAATAAAGGGACATGAAAAGGAAAGCCAAATTTGAGAAGCACTAATGAAACTTGGCTTTATTTTTTTCTGGGGAAGGGTATCTGAAGTGTTTATGGCTCAGCCGAGGTTGAGCGGCCCCTTGAGGGTGAACATAAGAAGGATCTGGAGCAGTGGCCCAGCTGGTGCAGCTGGGGTCACACTTGCTCCGGCTCACACTGCACACCCTGGAAGGAATCCACTGACTTGAACTCACTGTTAGTGCTTTAGTTTCCTTACTCTCATGAAGCCTTTTGTTGTGTTAGATGTACGAAGATAATCAATGCTGATTCAGAGGACCCAAAATACATTATCAATGTAAAGCAGTTTGCCAAGTTTGTGGTGGATCTCAGTGATCAGGTGGCACCCACTGACATTGAAGAAGGGATGAGAGTTGGGTAAGTTCACACTGTGACTTTATTTTGAATGAGTAAACAGAATACCGTAGAGTACAAAGGATGGTTAGTACAATTCATGATCTCGCCTTCTCTGAGAGCTGCCTGGCTTCACTCCAGGGTAGCCTTCCCTCTCCCACTGCTGCTTCTTATGCCTGGCTTGATGTGTCTGTCTTAAAGCAGCTAAGGTGGAGGCAGAACTTGTTTGAGAACAGTCAGTGAGGATTGACTGAATGTCTGTAGAATACATAATAACTTGCTCTTCGTAACTTTTTCTCTTCCTACCTTTTGAAACTGTCTTTTTTGCATATAATGTGGCTTTAAAGGTAAATATAAGTCAGAAAAGGTCCTCTTAGAACTTAAAGAGCATCTATTTCATTTTTATTTTTACTTCCTTAGTGTGGACAGAAATAAATACCAAATTCACATTCCACTACCTCCTAAGATTGACCCAACAGTTACAATGATGCAGGTAAGAAATGTGGAAAAATTTAATATAATTGTGAGCCAGGCATAGTGGCTCATATCTGTAATCCAGCATTTGGGAGGCCTAGGCTGAAGGATTGCCATGAATTAAAGCCAGCCTCAGCTACAGAATGAAAGCCTATTTCATAAAAACAAAACCCCAAAACAGAAAGAGCAATTGCATTTATTCCAAAAAAGTTTGAAGCTTTTAAGCAGCTAATGTAGGTAATATACCAAACAGTTACCAAAAATTTAAAAATATTTGGGAAGTGTTTGTCATTTAATGACATAATATGTAGCTTAACAAATAATTCTAAGATACTGGAATTAATTGATATTCTAACATATAACATAGTTCTAAATCCCTTTTTATGAACATGGTTATTACAGACTGTATTGTATGGTCCTAAGTCTTCTGTGGAGGATCTGGTCTGCTACTCAAAAGCCTAAACTCATTTGTGTAATCTTTCTCTTATAGGTGGAGGAAAAACCTGACGTCACATACAGTGATGTTGGTGGCTGTAAGGAACAGATTGAGAAATTGCGAGAAGTGGTTGAAACCCCACTACTCCATGTAAGTAGATGAGTATCTCCTCTTGTAAAGCTGCAGTGATCTACTGGGCAGTGAACACTAACGTTGCTTGTGTTCTCCAGAGCTTTTGAATGTTCTATTTTTCTTAATGAAAACTTCTGATAGGATACAGGTGTGGAAAGATTAAATTTCATTAGAGAGCAAACAAAAAAATTGAGTGGCTGGTGTATTATAAGCAGATCTGCTATTTAGATTTATCAGTCCAAGGAAATTGGAGGTGTGGCCTATAGTGATAGGTATATAGAAGAAAATTGTTATTATAGAAGAAAATTGTTCCAGTGACATGAAGAAAAAAAAACGTTAAACCATGGAGGATAGTGGAACATAGAATACAAGATGAATTGATTTTTTAAAGCATTGTAAATATTTAAAGTGAAAATTATGTAGTAAAGATTGTAAAGCATCTTCAAAAGCCATTTAGATGCATTGATATGATTTTAGTTTAAATATTGTCTTACAATAAGTAAAATTATTTTAGACCAAGTACACAAATTCTAGATCTAAATTGTTTCAGTGTAGAAGTCTTATTTTTATATTATCTTACATTTTTATTATACAGAAATGGTAAGTGTGAAATTTGTGTCTCTGTCACAGCCAGAGAGGTTTGTTAACCTTGGAATTGAGCCTCCAAAGGGCGTGCTGCTGTTCGGTCCTCCAGGCACAGGCAAGACACTCTGCGCTAGGGCAGTTGCTAATCGGACTGACGCCTGCTTCATTCGAGTTATTGGGTCTGAGCTCGTCCAGAAGTATGTTGGCGAGGTAAAGTGAATTGGTCAAAACTAAAGTTCTGTGAGAGATTTGTGATGTGTGCATGAAATTTAGAAAATATTTCAAGTAGGCTACCTTTTAAAATTCTGATAAACATGTTTTCTCCCAAAAGGATGGCATTCAGTGCAGTTTTGGTGTATGAGGTAAAATCCCCACAAATGCTGGGTAAATGAAATTTTAGTTCAGGGACAGTATTCTGTGATTTAATGAGAAAGAGAAAATATGGACTGTCTATATTTGTGGGCAGGGCTATTTACACACACACACATAGTCACACAGGTGTTTAACTAAGTACATATATTAGGTAAACATCTATAGCTGTATATATTATAATCTAAAACATAGTTTAAAATGCTTAGGATTACCAGAAGGGCTGTGTGACTTAGTATGAATTTTAATTTTAATGTTTTGATCACAGCTTAATCAAAATCAGTGATCAGTAATTCCAAGTGACAGATTGAACACTTTATTTCCTCAAGTTTTGCTGAATGTCAACATAGCTGGTGGCATGCCTATAATCCTGGCATTCTGGGAGGCAGAGGCAGGCTGATCTCTGGGTTCGAGGCCAGTCTAGTCTACAAAGTGAGTGCGGGACAGTCAAGGCTACACAGAGAAACCCTTCTTCCAAAACAAAACAAAACAGAAAAAGAGTGTTAATTTGACCATGGCTAGTCTGAACCTTAGTGCTGTTAATAGCCATGAAACTATATGATACTGTCTTGAGGCTAGCAAGATTAATTTGATAATACAGGTAGCAAACCAGTCTTGTCTTTGTTTTTTGTTTATTTTTGTGTTTTTGAGACAGTGTCTGTGCAGCCCTACCTGTCCTGGAACTCGCTTTGTATATAAGGCCAGCTTTCAACTGAGGTCCCCTGCCTCTGCCTCCTGAGTGCTAAGACTAAAGGTGTGTGCCACCACTGCCTGCCTCAAACTTCAGTCCTTTTTAAAACTGCTTTAGATGAGTACGCTGTTTAAAAAGTGTTAATAAGTGTGTAGTATAGTTTATATATTGTACTTTAAAAGATTTTGAAACCAACTCTGTAATAATCAAATTTTCTCATTAGGGAGCTCGAATGGTTCGTGAGCTTTTTGAAATGGCCAGGACAAAAAAAGCCTGCCTTATTTTCTTTGATGAAATTGATGCCATTGGAGGTATGGATAATATTTTATTGATCTCGTTACTTTTTATTATGTGTGTGTATACACACGTGCGCGCATACAGTGCGATAGTATGCATGTGGTTAAAGGACAACCTATGGGGTCAATTCTCTCCTACCATGTGGGTCACAGGGATCAAATTCAGCTTGTCAAGCTTGGTGGCAGGCACCTTTGCCCCCTGAATAATATCCCTGAATGATACTTCAAAGAATTACGTAGACTAGGACTGGCTTGAAACCTACAGAGACAGTATTGAAAGATGTGTGTTGACTCCTGTCATTTCTGCTGCTTTTGTAGTGTTTGAGGTTTTCTTAACACTCATTTGCTTAACCACTGTTATAACATTGTTTCTTTCCTGTAGTCTCCTAGATGTACTTGTTCTTTTTAGTCCAAAAACCTTTCATTATCCTCTGTAGAACTGAGTTAGTGGTCACAGATTCTTTAATATTGCTTTTATCATGGAAAGCTTTTTAGTTCTTCAATCATCATCATCATCATCCGTAGTAGCATCTTTCAACTATTAGTGAGAAGAAAGGTAAAGCTATATTAACAGATAATATGGAACATGTCTGCCTCTTCGGCCACAGAGATCCTGCAAACCAGGCCAACTTCATTCTTCGGGAATAGAGGATGAGAAAAATGAAGTTGGGCATGGTGGGCCTGTAATCCCAGCACTTGGTTTTTTGAGACAAGATTTCTTTGTGTTAACAGAGACCAGGCAGTCATGGCCTTGCTTTGTTGAGTAGGCTGGCCTTGAACTCTCAGAGATCCACCTGCTTCTGCCTCCCGCGTGCTGGAATTAAGGGCGTGTCAGGCATAAGTCTTTTTCAAATGGTGTCTTGCTTTTGTGAGTTGCCTTGTGCTGAACACCCAGTGCTGAGGAAGGTTTTTCCCTACTGTCTCCTGCTGATGCTGTTGCTGCCCTGGGCATGGTCTTTTCCTAGCTATCTAGAATGTTCGATAGTCTTTGCTTTTATTTTCAATTATGTGTGGGCGGGTATGCGCATGTGTGAGCGCAGTCTGCAGGGGACAGAAGGCGCCAGATCCTCCTGGAGCTGGGGTTGCTGGCAGTTGTGAACCGTCTGTGAGGCTTGGGGATGGGACTGGGGTCATCTATAAGAACGGCAAGAGCTCTTAACTGCGAGCCGTCTCCATTCTCCTAACATTCTTTGGATAATTGTTTTTGAGCTTTCCCTAGATTATTACCTGGGGCCCATCTATTCCCGTGATATTCTTTGGATAGCTGTTTTCTAGCTTCCCCCAGATTATTATTACCTGGAGACTCTAGCAGAGGTAATAGATGCCATCTTGAAACTCTTCCCTGCAGAAGTGTTCTTGATTAATTTTCCCGAACGAAATTTCCTGAAGGAATAACTTCAGTGATACTGAAAGAAAACTGTTGAGTCAAATTTATGATGAATTCTTTTTTTTGAGACAAGGTTTCTCTGTGCAGCCCTGTCTGTCCTGGAACTCACTCTGTAGCCTGGCCTCAAACTCAAGAGATCCACTTGCCCCTGCCTCCTGAGTGCTGGCTTTAAAGGCATGTGCCACCACTGACCAGCTTATGGTGATTTCTTTCTAAAGCAAAGATTTGTCCAAGTTCAAACTGAGCAGAATTCCAGCACTGAGAAGGCCAAGTGGACACAAAATCTCATCCCTAACCAAGAAGCTATTTGCAATTGATCCCTGCTGGGAAATGGAAAAAAACAAAATCAATATTCTTCAGTGGAATGTCACTGTTAATATCAACCCAGCTCAGCCTAGTAGTAGTTTACCAGCACAAAACAGGCTACATACTTTTTGTGTCTTTTTGTTTCAGTTTGTTTTCCTTTGGTATATTTTGCTTTCTAATTTGTTTTATAACTTAGAAGTAGGGTGTGCGCTTTGCTGAAAGGGAAGGCTGTGAGCCAAGGTATGCCATTTTCAGGTCCTGAGTGGACATGAGGTGCTTCTCTGTTATCTTGTCAGGGGCTCGGTTTGATGATGGCGCTGGGGGTGACAATGAAGTGCAGAGAACGATGTTGGAACTGATCAACCAGCTGGATGGTTTTGATCCTCGAGGCAACATCAAAGTGCTGATGGCCACTAACCGACCCGATACTTTGGATCCAGCACTGATGAGGCCGGGGAGACTGGACAGGAAGATTGAGTTCAGCTTGCCTGATTTAGAGGTTAAAAAAACTTACTTCAGAAAAAAATTAAAGTTTTGTCTTTCTGTGATAATATTTTCATTTTAATATATGTGAATTCCTTCATTTTTAGGGCCGGACTCACATCTTTAAGATTCATGCTCGTTCAATGAGTGTTGAAAGGGACATTAGATTTGAGTTGTTAGCCCGACTGTGTCCAAACAGCACTGGTGAGTGGTGGTCTTGTTGGTTTGCCAGTCAGTCTTCATTAACTGTGATTAACTGTTTTTGTTCTCTCTGTGTTGGACAGGAGCGGAGATTAGAAGTGTTTGCACAGAAGCTGGTATGTTTGCAATCCGAGCACGTCGAAAAATTGCTACAGAGAAGGACTTCTTGGAAGCTGTAAATAAGGTCATCAAGTCTTACGCCAAATTTAGTGCTACTCCCCGCTACATGACATACAATTGAGCCCCAGAGGCTTTGAGTGAAAGAACTTCCTGCGCTTGTATGACTTGTTGCCATCTCAAAAAAATAAAAGATTTCAAAATGAAGTAAGTGCTTCCAGATCACTGTTCCCCGCAGTTCCGAATTGTCCAAACAATGTTCCAAGGCACTGTTGACCTGGCCTCGGTCCCCTGTTGTCTGAAGGATTGATGCATAAGCACTTCTCTAACCCAGCAGTAACTCTTGCTCTGCTAGTGCTGCCTGGCACTATACACTAATTGTTTCATTGTCTCTTTGATTGCAGATCCTCAGGCACAAAATGTTTAGGTGTGTTAGGCTCCATTACTTATTGTCTGGAACTCTCCTGCCATCATCAGAATAGTCCATATGGGTACATGGCCACATTTGCTTTTCACTCATAGTAAAGGTTTTTTGTAGTAAGCTTTTGGCCAAACTGGTCTTTGTTTTGTTGGTTGTGCCTAGTACTGAGCTTTTGCATGGTAGGCAAACACTCTACCACTGAACTATATACTCCAGCTTGGGACAAATGTTTTTTTTAAATGAAAGCAGCATTTAATATATTGCCTTCTGCCATTTGAACAGTTTCAGATCAGTCAAAAATTGGTGGTTTTTATGAACAGTGAAATGGTAGGAGGTAAAAGGAGGTAAAGTGTGAGGATTTAGAAAATTCAGAACTATGGTAAATTCATAGAAAAATATATTTAGTGATTAAAAATTGGTAAAGCTCTGATTAAGCTTCTTGTCTGTGCTAAGTTATTTTTACTTATTTACTTGATTTGAGGCAGAGTATCTCTGAGTCTTGGCTATCTAAGAACTCACTGTGTAGATCAGGCTGGTCTTGAACTCAGATCTGCCTGCCTCTGTCCTAGGATTAAAGGCCCTACTCCAGGCCTGACTTGAGTTATTTTTAAAACAAAGGTGAGTTTGACTCTTCAACTCATCTCTTTTAAAATTATTTCTTGTGCAACTATCACCAAGTCACTTGTGTGTGTGTCTGTGTGTGGAGGCCAGAAGTCAGCTTCCATAGCTATGTACCCTATTTCTTTTGACTTTGGTAATAGGACAGAGTTCTTACCAGGAAGGGCCAGGGATTCCCCAAATCTCTGCCCAGTACCACCATACCTGCCTTAAGAATTTGGATTCTTATGGATCAGACTGGCTCTTCAGGTTTACACAGCAAATTTTCTATGTGGAATTAGATATCTCCCCAGCCCCCAAGTCTTACTCTCCTAAATATTGAAGCAAAACACAATAAATAGTATTTTTATTGAAGTGTAATATTCACAAATAGCAAAATAGCAAGAGCTGTGTACATTTTTTAAGTTAGAAGAAAAAGTTGAGACTAGAAGAAAGTTGCTGTGTTACACTGAAAAGTTAAGCCTATGAAAGTATTCAAGTAGAGCCGTTCATAAAATACAGTGTGCTTTCTTCCTTGATTTTTGATTGGAAAAGGTAATTTCTAACTCTGCTCTAGTCTTGCTTATATGAAACAGAGCAAACCATTCTGAAGTACTCACAGGAAAGCAAATTCATGCCAGTGTCTTGAGATGTGTGTATGTGTGTAATTAAGATGTTCCAACTTGTTTCTGTCCCAGTCTATATCCTCCATGGTGTAGTGTTAACTTGGACAGTTTTGCTGGTGGGGTTTGAGGGGTTTTTTATATTTGGATATATATTTGAAGAATTAAATAATACATTTTCAGTTCTCAAACTTTTAGCATTTATGAATTTCAGTATGCTTAATCCTATAAAAGTATTCCTGAAACAAAGACAGAATCGTACAGGCTCAAGGAAGTGGTTTCATTTTAAAGCTTAAATTGATTTAGTATCTTTAAACCAGTTAGGCAATAGTTAAGGACTTTCCCACCCACTGCAGACTCTTTCATCTTTGATTCCCCACATAGGGGAACCCAACCATCACTATCATGTAGAAAGCACACCTCTGTTGTTCCAGAGAAGGTCCTCTGTGTTTGTTGCCCTTCGTGCACACAAGAAGCCAGATTGATATCCTCAAAACTCTCACTTGGCGTCAGGTACTCCCTTTCTCTACTATACAGGATGAAACTACACAGAACAGACAGTTTAGACACTGAAAACTACAAAATGAGCAGCTCCCAAGGCTTGAAGAGTCCATGCCCATTAACTGTTTCTCTGGTTCCACCCTCATAGCAGCTGTAGTATTCAGGGTCTATGACCGTGCTTTGGAGTGTTCTTGGCCCTCATTTTTGGTTTTAAAAATACATTCTATCCTTTCATGAAGTATACGATAAGGATTTGAGAGCAACAATTTCTCAGACGTTCCTGAAAACCACCTTTCTATACTGCCATGAGTCAAGGCTGGCCTAAATCTTAAGTCCTATATCTGTCATCCATAAGGCCCATTTATTTTTCAGTTTTAAAACTTGTATGTGGTGTGTGTGGGATGTATATGCCACGGCATATTTGGAGGCCTAAGGACCTTTGGGGGAAGTTGGTTCTTTGACCTCGTCGTCCCGGGGAATGAACTTTGGTCATCAGCTTTGGCTGACACCTTTACCCACCTTTGCCTGCCAGCTGTATAATGTGAATAAGTCAGAAAAGCATAGTAAGTTATGAATAGTGGTTATTAAGGCCCACAGAGGACAGGCAGGCACATACATTGAGTGTTCGGAAGAGAGAAAAAAGTTAAGACTTTCAAAAGGTCAAGAAATTTTCCATGTGAAACAATTCTGAGTAAAATATTTGGATGTATTTACATACTGATGGAATATTATTTGACATTTTCAGATCATAATAAAACAGCTATTTTTCAACCTTGGGAAACAAGTGTTTTTATGTACATAGTAGGATTCTACTAAAAAAAAGCTAAAAATGGAAAAATTGGGAGTAAAATATAAGCAGGTGAAATGTAGAATAAATGCCCTCTGGTGAACATTGTTTATAGGTCAGGAGGACTTGATACTGGTGCTAAGGAATACACAGCTAAGTATTTTGTAACGTTGTTTAAAGCTTTAGATTCTACTCAGGGGCCTCCTGATGTAGGCCTTTTCCAAAGGCTTCTACTGTAAGCTTAAGTCTGTAACTCTTGCTCTTCAGAAGGCAGTCTGTCAGAATGCAGATGCATCTGATCTTGTGTGTGATGCCGGTATAGAAATACCTGGATGTGAATCTGTTTCATGCAGGCCAGGGGAAGAAGGAAGGGGTCAACTTTGAATCATTAGTGAAGTTACTAAGAAACTGCATTGATGGCTTTGACTGCTACCAGACCAACATGGGAGATGCCTGTGTTAACATAAACCATTTGCATTCAGGCGGTGGAAGGAGACCCACTAAGCCCCTGTACCCTGCACCTGCCGAAAGGTTCCATGCCTCCATGTCCTCACGGTGGGGCTGGGGAAGCCTGGCTGAATAAGACCCTAGAATGAGGCTACTGTGGAGACACCTCTGGGCAGGGAGACCATCCCAGGAGCTGCCATGGTCCCTAAGTGACCCCTACCTCCAAAGTTGTTTGTTTTGAGACAGGGTCTCATGTTGCCCAGGCCAGCCTTGAATTCCCTACCTAGCCAGAAATGACCTTGAGGACTTGTGAGATGGCTTAGCAGGTAAAGACAGTCACTGTGCCTGACAACCTAAGATTGTTCCCTGGGACCCATACAGTGGAAGGACAGATTCCCACCTCTACTCCACAGGTGCCGCATAAGATATAAAAGCTGTGAAATGCTAATCTTGTCTGTGGCACCTGAGTGCTGGCGTGTGTGTAATTCTGTTAACAGTGGGGTTGTAACCTAGTCCCCTTGGTGTGCTGTATAGTATAACCTAGCACTCTACTGTGCAGATAACAGAATCAGGAGTGAGAAAACAAAACAAAAATAACTTTAAGATATAATACAAACATCACTACATAAGTGCGAAAGGCCACTTAATCTTTGAATTATTCAGATAAAATAACACAAGTCTGAGATACATCGCACTACACATCATTCACCCTCCAAATCAAGCCATAACTACTAACATTTTCCTTGGGGGTTGGGGGTTGGGTAGAAGAAAACCTAAGGCCTGGTATTTAAAGCATGTAAGTTCAGAATTCAAGAGGTGCACAGGCCCAGGCAGGCCCTTTATGCCTCGGGTGTGGTGGGTGTGGCATTGGGCTCCATGTCGTCCTGGGGAGGTGGGGCTGAGGCTTCTTGCTCAGCCATTGCCTCTCGAACATGGCTGCCCAAGACTGCATCATGGATACTGTGGAACAGAAGCTCTTTTAAGGCAGGATTTTCAAAGAAACGGTTGCGGGTGAGGTCATTCACGACTTGTGCTATATAAAAAGAAAAAAGAAAAATTCATATTCCACATTTTGATTTTAAAAGCAATTTGTTCACAGTTTAAAAACATTAATTTGTTAATTTAGAGGCAGGTTTTCATGTAACCCAGGCTGGCCTTGAACTCTTGATTCTCCCACCTCTGCCTTTCCCAAGTGATCAGGTATCACATTAAACACACATACACTATATATATATACATACATATATATGTATACATATGTACATATATATATATTTACTATGTACCCCTTGCTAGAACTCAAGTAGTTCAGGCTGCCCTCAGATTTACTGAAATCTGCTCGCCTCTGCTTCCCAACTGCTGGGATTAAAGGTGTGCATCGCCACACCCTGCACATTACTGGAATATTTAAAGTCCCAGTTTTAATATTCAAATGCTATGTGAGTCTCACTCTAGTTTGTCTCTATCCTGTCACAGTCTTAGTCTCAGGAAATGACATTTCTTTCTAGTATATTCCTCCATGATTTCTCAGTAAGAATCTAAACGTAGGCCAGGTACGGTGGCAATCATTTTTGGTTTTGGTTTTTTGAGACAGGGTTCCTCTGTGTGGCCTTTGACTGTCCTGGAGTCACTCTGTAGATCAGGCTGGCCTTGAACTCACAGAGATCCACCAGCCTCCCCAAGTGCTGGGATTAGAGGTGTGAGCCACCATGCTTACATCTTTAATCCCAGCACTTGGGAGGAAATCCTAACATGCAGAATGATTTATAGAATTATGACTCCTGTGTAGTATAGCTACTAAAAATAACAGTGCAGCTCCTGTCCTCCAGCCCTAGGTCAGAAGACCATCTCAATGCCTGCAACTAGCTGATTTCAAAACTGGACTTACAGTGATTTTTTTTTTTTAGAAAAATATTTTTTTTCTACAGAAAGTTTAAATTATCAGAAAAAATTACAGGTGCAGTTAATTCTTAAAAAAAAAAGTGAAAATACTAAAACTTTGCCCATCTAGGAGCTGGATGTTCCTAAGTTCAGAGTATTTTCTGCATCTACACAGTGATTCACAACAGTTCCTGATTCCAGTTCCAATGGTTCTGATGCCTCTCCCCTGACCTCTGCAGGCACCAGGCATGCGCGTGGTGCATCTACAGGCAGAGCACCAATACAGATACAATGAATAAATCTATCTAAAAATAACCTTTCCCATCCCGAGGCATACTCACGGCTGCATCCTGCTAAGTACACATAAATACCAACATCTCCGTATTCCTTCACCATCTGTAATAATATTAAAACAAAGTTTACTATTCCTTGACCCCTGGCCATGCGGAAGCCATTTTCTACCAATATGTATTTAAAGGCACGAGGCACACAAATTCATTTCCTCGTGCTATGGCAGGGTTAACAATTACGCATCTTTAAGCTAATGAGCTAAAAGAATTTTGAACTTACTTGGTTTCCATACTGACAATGACAATGAAGAGAATAAAGCATTATTAAGTTTTATTTTGGTGAAATGAGGATATTATGATAATGATTTTAAAATATTTTAGATACTAGGATAAGTACAGATAATGGGACATCTAGGCTGTGTTTCACAATGTGAGAAAGTGGTGTTGGGAATTCAGGTAGTCAGATGGCCTAAAAACTGTTACTTGTCGGAGCTGAGGGAGGATTGTTGCGTGGGGATCATTATGCCATACTCTATGTTTAAAAATGTCCATAACCAAAAGTTTCAAAAACTACAGCAAAGTAAGGATCAACAAGGGATTGTAGTCCCTGCTCTGGAGATGACGGAGGGTAATGCCAGAGCGTGCCGACTTGGAATGACTTGTCCCGTGGTACTTACCACAGCCAGGGTTTTTACTCCAACAGAGTCGATAAAATTGACTTGTGTGAAGTCTAGAATGATAGTGTGGACATTTTCTGTCTGGGGCATAAATCTCTGCAGCTCTTCAGGAAATGTTGTTTTGATGACTATTGGGGGATATTTTACTTCATCATCCTCTTCTTCGGGCTTCGTAGCATTTTCTCCATCTACTTCTCCATCCTATGTCCAAAATGAGACCATGAGGTTTTTTTTTTTGTTTTTTTGTTTTTTTTTCTGTTCTTAAATTTAACTTTATTTTATGTGTCTGAGTCATTTGTCTGTGTGTGTGCCTGTGCATCATGTACTTGCAGTACCCAGGGCGGTCAGAAGAGAGCATCAGATTCACCCCCCCACCCCCGCCACCCGGTTCTGGAGGTACAGACAGATGTGAGCCACCAGGTGTATGCTGGAGTCGAACCAAGGTCCTCTGGAAGAGCAGTGAACGCTCTTAACTGCTGAGCTACCTCTCCAGTCCCATAAGCCATAAATTTTCTAAACAACTTTTCTTTCTGTGGGAAAGATTGATAATGCGAAATAGCCCATGTGTTCTGAAAAAAACAGTATGTACATTTATTTAGATTTAGCTAAGTTTCTTTGGGCATACACATGCCCCTTTGTTTTATACTTTCTAGTCATTATCCCTACATTTCTCCTAATTTATAAAGGTCCCTTTATATGTATGTATGACAGGCCACAAGTTACCGGAAGTCTAAAGAGCAAAAACTAGCCTCTGCATTTTGAATTATCAGCTGAATAACAAAGTATAGCAGCCAAATTTATTAAGGCATTGTATGATTTTAATTTTCTACAATGCATTCACTACTTGTTTCATAAACATGCTCGTAATTGACCTTGTCACATTCTTGTTTATTTTGTTTTTTGAGACAGGAGCTCATGTACCCCAGGCTGGATTCAAACTCTCCATATAGCCACGGCTGGCCTTGAACTCCTGCCTCTGCCTCATGACAGGTACTGCCACACCCAGCTTTACTACATGTTTATACTATACAGAGGAAACCTAGACCCTTCCCCGCATTTGCAACTTCACGCTTCGTTTAGACTTTTAACATGGTTAAAGATGGAGGACATACAGATCAAGAGGAAAACAAAACTGCAGGATGGTTTACCACTTTGACAACAGCTGCGTTGGCAATGTTGGCGTTTCCGACTTCCTTTGCGTACTTCCTCATGGCCTTCCTTCTTGCTCCCATTATGAGCGCTGGGTTCACACCAGTCTTTACAAAGACAATGTATGCAAGGTCACTTTATAGCTGCCCAGGACTCACCCCAAAGCCATCAAATCTTCCACTCCCCCCTGGTCAATTGCTTTCTGTGACAACATTATGTTCAATCCTTGCTCTGCCCTTCCCTCGGAGGCCCTGAACTGAGTGACTCCCTGAAAGACCGTTAGTTGTTTTTCTTGGTCTGAGTCTTTTTTGAAGACTAGCAGACACCAAAGAATTGGAAAATAATAATAATAAAAAAACCTGTACAGTGGTATTGACTAAACTTAGAATTCTTCAGTTCTTAAACTTGTCTTTGGGGGCAGAGGAGCTGAGCTTTAATCGTGAGCCATGGGATCCCTAGAGTGACATTACTTTCTCTCTTTTGATGTGTGCATATGACAAAGCAATGAACAGTGGTGATGATTGTTTCAACCATGGGAATGTCTTAAATGCCAGACACTGGCTGGTACACTTAAAAATGTTCAAAAGAGTAAACTGTATTTTACTCTAGTAGGTGTACTGAGGCAGAGAAGTGACCCTTCTATCCCTTCTAACCCACCATGCCCTCCTCAGAAAGAATCAACTTTCAATTTCTAATTTAAATTTTTAAATTTTGTTCTTTTTACTCATTACTCTTAACGAATAAACAGAAGGTGGCTCACCTTTCTTTTTAGGGCGTTGCTATACAAGTCACTGTTTGCATAGTAAATTGGGGCGTTTATCTGGAATATTTTTATTCCAGGAATTTCTTTCACCTGAGAAGTAAAACATTGGTGAGTGTAACACCTGGGAAGTTTCAGGATCAAAGTTGCAGTCAGCTCTCTCCTCCAACATGAAGAAGAACACAGACTGTGAAGGATCCTCTTACCATGTTTAGATAAAATTATGTCACTCTTGGAGGAAGAGAGGTACAAAGAAAAGGTTGGGCTCTTAGGACACTGTTGCCCAGGCTAGCCTTCAGCTCCTGGGTCAAAGCAACCTTCCTAGCTCTGCCCCACAAGGAGCCTGGACCTCAGAAAGGGCTGCCACACCTCACTGGAAAGCTTAGGAAACACATACCTTCCTCTTCATTATACAAGATAGGCTTTGCTTCATTTTTTTTTTTTTTAATCAGTAAACACAAGGAAGAGCTGGCGGGGTGGGGGGCACCCAAAGGAGAAAATTAAGTGGGTGAGAAAGACCAGGCTACTGCTGGCTGTGGACCACAGAAACATGAGGTGAATGAAGACTTGGTTATGTCCACAATTCAACTCAAATGAGGCAGAGTGAGCATTTCCTCAAGAAGCCTCATGGAACCCAGAGTTTCCATTTAGAGTTTAGTAATTTAATAGAAAAATTACCTATACTAACACCAGGCTCATTTCCAAACATTTTATAGTGAATCTGAGATTTTTTTTTCCCCAAGCAGAAAATAGACAAAAGATTTCAAAGATTTGATAGTCTTTGAGAATCTATAGAAGACAAGAACATCCAGAATTCAAGAACTCTGGAGCTATAATTTTAACTATTAAAGATGAAGCAGGAGAATGCTGTAATATTACCACCTAGATTTTTAACATGATGAAAAACTAGTATTTCTCCACTGGCTTAAATGTATCAAAAGAAAACCATGCACATACAAACCATCTTCTCGGCCTCAGTGTTTTTTAAGTGTGTGCTTTATGCACCTGTTATCGTTAAAGATGAACATCAGGAAGTGGAGCGGTTAACATGCAGTATAGAATACAAAACCAGAGTCCAGATGAAAGCTTCATCTTTTCACACTGATCACGAGTTCTCTCTTCCCTCCATCACTGTGAGTATACACATGACTACTCACATGCTTACAATCATTTAAGATATTAGAAAAAGGTCCTACCTCCTCATATGCGTCTATGTCAATGTATACATCGGTGTCAGGGAGCTGCCCCAGGACCTTGTAGCTCGGACTGTAGAGAGAAGGAGGGAACAGCTCAATGGGCAGATGGAGGAAAGGGCTATACTGACCCCGTGGAGTGCTTGGGCACCCTGTCTGTGCAGGTCTAGAACCGACTGAACCCAGCAGAGTCCAGCCCCATGTACTCTCCAGTGGATGCTAGGAACAAAGAGGTCTCTTTCCAAAAATAGCGATGGGGTTTTATTTGCTTATTGTCACAGTCTGCCACGCCTACTCCTAATGTCACACGTGTAGCTATATGTTCCAGTTTTATGAAGATGATAAAATTTGGTTTAAGAATCAACCTCTAAAGCCAGCACTCAGGAGGCAGAGGCAGGTGGAGTTTGTGGCCAGCCTGATCTACAGAGTGAGTCTTGGGACAGCCAGCAGCCTCTAGATCCATTAAAACAAAACCAAACAAAACATTTAAATCATTCTCTCACCACATGCTATGACTTGGGTAGGTTCCCCAATCACCCTAGGACTGAGTTTCTTCTACATGTGTGAAAATGGAGATGCTAACAGTCATCAGGGTGTGACAGTGGAGTGACATAAAGCACTGATATTTATCAATAACTCTGCACATAAGTAATTATAATCACTACTACCACTCTTCATCATCATTGTCCACGTCAGTATTATCACTATTACATGCCTGTCATCCTCAGGGGAAGACCAACTTGCAGACAGGAAGGATGATGTCTTATTGACTACAATAGTTCAAGATGTAGTCTCTCCAAAAGCATAGCAGATATCAACAAATATCAACTCAAGAAAGATTATAACTATGTTGTTATGCTTTATAAAGCTGCCTATGAGCTTGTGGATGAAAGAAAGATTCCATCACATCAATAGCACCCACAGTTCATGGAAAAGATGCTTAGGAATGGCTGTTGCATGCAGTGATTTCTCCTCAGAGCTGTGTGCTTGGTAGGAACCTGAGTGCTTGGGACATGCCTGTGCTGGATAGTTTCATGTCAACTTGACACAAGCTAGAGGGACACCAGTTGAAAATAAATGCCTCCATAAGATCTGGCTGTAAGGGATTTTCTGCAGTAGTGATTGATGGGGAGGGCCCAGCCCATTGTGGGTGGTACAGTCCCTGGGCATTCTGAGTGATGAGTTCCCTAGCGCCAACCTGCAAAATCCCAAAGGACAGGGCAGAAAATTCAAGACTAATTATTTAAGGAAGACAGAGAAGTATACCATTAAAACAAACAAACAAAACCAAAGAAAAGAACAACCCTTGCCCACGCAATGATAAGAAAGTGTAAACCTCTACTCAGTAAAGAAAACAAGCAGTTCACATCTCAGATTCCCTGTGGCTTGTCAAAGGACATGGATTTTTGCTTGCTCATTTTCGAGCGGAGGACTGGAAAGGACATGCTCATGGTAACAGGGAAGGCTTCATTAAGGAGGGGAAAAGACATTAGGGGGCCGGATAGAGATGGCCCAGTGGTTAAGAGTACTTGCTTCTGTTGCAGAGGACTGGGTTCAATTCCCAGCACCACAAGGCAGCTCACAACTGTCTGCAATTTCAGTTCCAGAGGAATTAAACACCCTTCTCTGGTGTCACAGTCACTGGGCATGCACATGGTACATAGACAGACATACAAGCAGGCAAAGACACTTGTACATATAAAATAAAATAAAACAGGTGAAAAAGATGGACAACAATGTTAAAATTTGTTAATAAAAATAGTTAAATTAGCCAGGCACAGTGGTGCACACCTGTGTTCCCAGGACTCTGGGAGGCAGAGGCAGGCGAATCTCTGTGAGTTCAGGCCAGCCTGGTCTACAAAAAGGGAGTCTGGGGAAGCCAAAGCTACACAGAGAAACCCTGTCTCAAAAAACAATAGATAGATAGATAGATAGATAGATAGATAGATAGATAGATAGATGTAGATAATTATATTGTCAACTTAGAACATATGTTCTTAACATTTTTCTTTAATGTTCTGATTCCAATGATGAAAATATTCTCTTCCTACCTAGAGAGCAGGAACACTCACCATTCTGCAGGTAAAGAGTTAACATCCCTCAATACTCCCACCCAAAGGAGCTTTTCAAACTGAAAGGACCATCATGTGATTTGTAACTACAGGCAGACTGCCTTGGGCGCTGCAGGTGAGAAGGGCACCCTCTTAACTGAGTGGTGGTGTTGCCAAGAATGCCTTCATCTCTGCACCCCTTATTCCCATGTAAACTTCTTGTTCTGAAAGATTATTTTATTTATTATTTTATTATTTCTCCCAGTGGGGTCAGTTTTCCTACCAGGAAGAAGGGCCAACAGGGCATGGTGGCTTAAGATGGAAGGACAGCTAGAAACCTCTGAAGTAGATGTCAGTGTTCCCACCATGTCGTCAGAGCCCAGGTCAGCATGTGGTACCAAAGAGAATTGCTAAAACATGATGCACACAGAAGTGGGCATACAAGCCAGTGCATCCCTGTGCCAGGCCAGCAGGAACGAGGGTGAGAAGCATGCTCTTAGCACAAGACCGTTCTGGGTCTTCAACTGTGACACAGCAGAGCATCTGACAAAACTTCATGGAGTTATTTTTATTTTTCCCATTGTTTTCAGGCTTTGGGACTTGAATCCAGGCCCTTGAACATGCCAGGCACGAGTCCTACCATGAGGTTCTTCTTCAGCCACAACAGAACATTATTTGACTCCACTCTTACCATGTCTATGCTTAAAGTCACAGTGTAACTTCAATGGGACGCTTGCACCATTTCCGAAGGGCGCTCACCTCTGGGTTCTGTAAATCACAGTCAGCAGAGCAATGATCACAGCAGTAATCAGTCCGTAGTCCAAGCCCAGGAACAGGGAGGACACAAAGGTGGTAAGCCAGATGGTCTACAGGAAAGTCAAAAAGCTTCTAGAGAATCACATTAATAATTCCATAACAAAGACATGCACACGTGCACAGAAAGACACTCACACACACACAAACACATGCACTCGAATAACACAACAATGAACTGAATTACACAACAATTAACTGCATTAATATCCTTCTCACATTTTTATTCAGACCGCAGGTAGCCACTGCAGTGACCTGTAGCTGACAGCCACCTTTACTCACCAGCTCTATTTTGCTGGTTCTCCAGAAGAAGGGCAGATCTGAGAACTGCATAAACATCCCTTTCAGGTTCACGATCACAATGGCCGAGAGCACAGCCTGCAACACAGCACCCACCACGCCCTTCAGTCAGAGCCACCGCGCCACCTTTGCTGGCTTCTCTCCACCTTCCTCCCGCCTTTCCCACCCCTTGTCCCACCTACTCCTGATGGGGCACCTGGGCTTTCAGCATTTGCTTATTTAAAATTAAAAACTAGGGATATACCCTAACAGAAAACCTACATGATAGCTGAGAGGTCCGGAATAAAATCTGTGATTGCAGAAATTATTTTTCAGTTATGCTCTTTCTCCTTATGACTCTCTTTTCCTTCTGATTTCTCTTAGGTTAAATATAACCAGCAAATAAATATCCTGCTGCAAGTCACCTCAGAATTTTAATGAAAATGTAAAGTCATGGAAGGTCAGAGACAGAAGTACACTGTGGGTCAGCCAGCCCAAACATTACTTTGCTGATAAGGAAAGTGTGACCAGGAGCAAAAAGATATACAGCTGTCAGTAGGCTATGGAGCAGGATCTAGTCCTAGGCATGACCCCTTCCATACTTCCATGCTGATGTTACAGTTAAAAAGGAAAAAACAAAAACAAAAACAAAAAACCCCAAAACCCTTCAAGATAGCTGCTGGAACCCAAACAGACAGAACAGCATGAAAGCCCCTCCCATCCAGCCCACACCACACACCTGGGGCAATGACTCAAAGAGGAATCCAGTGGCTAAAATGACCAGCAGAATCATCAGCGAGGCCAAGCAACCTGCGAGCTGGATGAGAGAGGACACACGGAAGGGGCTTTTAGACCAGAGTCAAAAGCAGCCACAGGCTCACCTTATTTTTGCCGTTTTCACTGTGGGAAAAATCAGGACCATACTGGCTTAAAGAAGCCTTCCAGACTATTCCATACACTTTCAGCTCCAGCTCATTGCCTCTAACTTACACCTGTAGCCCCTTCCTCCTTTGACAGCGAGTTCCTCTTACAGATTTTAAGCAGCAACTGAACTGCTTAAACCTCCTGGTCAAAGGCTCTTGTCAGGGGTGGAGAAAGACATTGGGTGCCAACCTAAGCTTCCGGAACAGAAGAGCTCAGACTAGCATTTGCTGCCCAGTATGGTGGCTACCCATTGCATGTCATGATTTCAGTTTCTAAAAATTAAATGAAAGGTCTTGGTTGTACAGCCACATTTCAAGCACTCAAGAGCTGCACATTGCTGATGACAGCCATGTTGGATGGTGCAAAGAATAAGCACTTATTGTATGAATGTTCCATTGGATGGAGGCCAGGCTCAGTGTCAGGCCTGCAGAAAAAGCCTGTGTCTGAACATTTAAGCTTTACTGCAGCAAATAGACTGTCATACAACTTCCAGTTTCACTGGAGAATGTACCTCTTTCCTATAGATTCAGGTTACTTATTTATTTATTTTCTTTTGGTGATTTGCTTCAACCAATCATACCTTTCTTTTATTTGCTGCCCGGCTCACTGGAGCACGGATCTGCAGGCAGAGTAGCTTGGCTTGGATTCAGAATAGAATCAAGAGACTGGCATTTAATCACTACCCAGAGCGCTGCTTCTTAGAGCCCCGTTGTGTACTCACCTGTGTTTTCCCTCCAGTTCCCTCCTGAACAAGGCTGCGAGACAAGGAGCAGGAAATGGAGAAGGTCTGGAAGAGAGATCCGATGGAGTTGCATATCCCCAAAGCGATGAGCTCCTTTTTCCCGTGGGAACAAAGCAAAGGCAACAGACAGGTCACTCTTGGGGAAGAGCACGGAAGTGCACTGGGTACACACCTTCAGCCGGGAAGGCCCCCTTCCCTCCCTGGGCAGATGCTTTACTGTGAGTTCAAGATTGGAATTAGGGCATGTTGTACAATGGGAGAAAAATGGTTTGGATTTCTGTAGTGCTGGAGACAAATGATGTGATTCCTCCCTGCTCCCTGCTTCCCAAACCCACTTTCTACACAAACACCGCTTTCAAAAAAGACGGCATAAAGCTGAGAAAATACTTTTCAAAAGAGAAAGTTCTAGACACACAACTACTGGCATCTCTCAGATGTCTGGCCGGTTACTCATGAGGAAGTGCATGCCAATGCCTTCTTAGAATCTGTGAGTCCTGCCCTTAGGGCTGCTTTGGGATTCTAGGTTGGTTCCTTTAGACACTTGTAGGTACATGCCGGTAATCCCAGCACTCTGGAGGCTGAGGCAGGGTTACAAGTTTGAGGCCAACCTGAGTTACATGGTTAATATGGTGGATTTCAGGCTAGCTACAGAGACCCTGCTTCTAAAGGAATCAACATTCCATGGTGTAAACAACAAGACGTCAAAAAGAATCTGCTAGCCAGGTGTAGTGGCACACACCTTTAATTCTAGCATTCGGGAGGCAGAGGCAGGCAGATCTCTGTGCATTTGAGTACAGCCTGGTCTAAATAGTGAGTTCCAGGACAAAGAGAGTCATAGAGTGAGACTCTGTCACAAACAAACAAACAAACAAACAGAAGTATTTGTTTGACTTCTCTCAGAAAGAAAGGATTCTCATTCTATGCTAAGCTTTTGCTGTTTTGTATCATATGAAAAGAATTTGCCATAAAAAGTGAAAAAAAATGTAGTGAACTAAAACAGATAATACAACAAGATTATAGATCATGGTGCTTGGATTAAAAAATACCTACCTGAAGCTCTGTTATAAAAGAAGGCAGCAAAGAGAATACAGAATCCAAACACTAAGAAAGCTGAAACAGGATTGCTGTGAGTTTGAGGCCAGCCTGGGCCACATAATGAATTTCAGCTCATTAGCTACAAACCTTGTGTGCAACAATGGAGAAAGAAGGGGAGAGAGAGAGAGAGAGAGAGAGAGATACAGAGAGAGAGATACAGAGAGAGAGACAGACAGACAGAGGAAGTATCAAATAAATATGCCTCAAATATATCTAATATAGCCATCATCAGAGTAAAGGCTTTTCTACCAAGCTAGTCCCTTTGCTGTCTCCAGCAGAGCTCGGTGCTTGCATCCCAGTGAAACACCCATGGGCACTGATGGTTTTTACCTGATTGCCATCAACCTGGTAGCCATGCTTATTCGCCAAGGTTTTGGCCATGGAAATTGTCACTGAAAATCCAACGATGGCTATGGCAATGGCATCCACATACACGAGGTGGAAGAGGCTGGTGTCCGGGTTGGCAGGAGGGAGTAGCCTGAAAAGCCAAGGAGGACTTTCACTCAAGTGCTGTGAGCAGCAGGGGTAAGCGCTCAGAGTGGAGCAGAACAGGTGAAAGTGCACCATCTGCACACAAGGATACTAGCGATCAGGTACTTATTGGTTTTTATGTGGCCACAAGAAGGGCCCTCTTGCTGCCCACCTTCTTTCCTGATCCGTGCTGCAGGGGCTTTCTAATGCGATGGGTTATCTGTATAGACCAGGTGTCCAGCTGTTTACAGCAGAGGAACCTGGTACCTGATGGCAGGTGTAAGACCCAAACTAGGAAGAGGAGAGGGTGGGTGGAGTACACAGATGCCAGGCAGCTAAACCAGGCTTGGGGTGAAGGGTGTTTTTTTTGGACAAGCGCTGCACTGTGGAGACTTACTGACATGGCAACACACGCACTTCTCCCTCTGCTCTCCCTGTGTTATGGTCCCCTCAGCTGAGTTTCAACATGGAAAGGAGAAGATCCTCCTCCTCCTTCTCCTCGTGTTTCACATGGAAACTGAAAGAGCCCAGAAAGTGACTTCTCGAACCATGCAAAGGGGAACCCAGCTTTTTTTCAATGTTGTAGTCTGGAACACTTGTTTTAATTCAGAACATGACTATTCTGGCAAAAGAGCACTTCTGAAGATCTTCTAGGTCTGTGTGGTTCGGCTGGAATACAAACACACCTTTAATCCAGAAAAGTGAGGCAAGCAGATCTCTGAGTTCAAGGCCAGCCTGGTATAGAGCAAGCTTCAGGTAAAGAAAAGCTTTGGTCCAGGCATAGTGGTACATGCCTTTAATCCCAAACAATGAAGGTAAAATTAGTTTGTAGAAGGAAGCACCTATATTTGAAAGTGATGTTTAATTGAGTGGCAGAAACAGTGACGAATCAGAGAGAGATTTGATAGACTAGAATATGCCCAACTCTCACAAGAAGAGACAGGAAAAAGAAGCTACTTAAGGAGCAATGAGAGGGAGAGACAGAGAGATAGAGAGAGAGAGAGACAAGGCCTTGTCTTTAAGGCCTAGTAGGCCTTGTCTTTAGTAGCTGAGTAGTATCCCATTGTGTAAATGTACCACAATTTCTGTATCCATTCCTCAGTTGAGGGACATCTAGGTTGTTTCCAGGTTCTGGCTATTACAAATAAAGCTGCTACTAACATGGTTAAGCAAATGTCCTTGTATGGTTGAGCATCTTTTGGATATATGCCTAGGAGTGTTATAGCTGGATCCTGAGGAAGTGCTATTTCTAATTGTCCGAGAAAGCACAAGATAGATTTCCAAAGTGGTTGTATAAGTTTTCCCACCAGTAATGGAGGAGGGTTTCCCTTTCTCCACATCCTCTCCAGCATGTGTTGTCACTTGAGTTCTTGATCTTAGCCATTCTGATGGGTGTAAGGTGAAATCTCAGGGTCATTTTGATTTGCATTTCTCTGATGGCTAAGGACATTGAACATTTCTTTAAGTGTTGCTCTGCCATTCGATATTCCTCTATTGAGAATTCTCTGTTTAGCTCTGTACCCCATTTTTAATTGGATTACTTGGTTTGTTGGTGTTTAATTTATTGAGTTCTTTATATATTCTGGATATTAGCCCTCTCTCAGATATAGGGTTGGTGAAGATCCTGTCCCAATCTTTAGGCTTTTTGTTCCGAAGACAGTGTCCTTTGCTTTACAGAAGCTTTTTAGTTTCATGAGGTCCCATTTATTGATTGTTGATCTTAGGGCCTGTGCTGTTGGTGTTCCGTCTCATGAGAAGAGAGAGGAAAGGGAAGCTACTTAAGGAACAATAGAGAGAAAGAAGCAGTTATACTGGGAAGGTCATAGAGAGACAGGTTGTGGAGAGAGAGAGAGAGAGAAAGAAAGAGAGAGAGAGAAATCAGGTGAAGACGGAATGATCCAGAGAATGATCCAGGAGATTGAGATTAGAACAGATTTCTTGAGTTAGATTGAGGCCAAGCAGAGCAATTTAGAGGCCAAGAGAAAAGCTGGATTAAATAAGTTAGGAGAGGAGTTTGAACAGCTGAGTTGAACCAGCCAGGCTAGAGCTCAGAGAGACCAAGAAAGGGTGAGCTTATTAAGCAGTAATTCTCAGAGGCAGAAAACATTCTAGGCCTAGGTTAGATTGTACCTCAGAGGCTAGAAGCTTCTAGGACTAGGCATAGGTTAGCAGAAGGAGGCAGTAAGCCTCCAAGACAACTGAAACAGGCGAGTAAAAGTTCTTTTGTAGTCTTCTTTTTACAGTTTAGCTCTCACAGATGGAAGGAGTCACAGTGCCTCCTGGTACAGTGCTGTAGGGGAGAGAAGGCATGGAGGAGGAGCCCCAGGGACACAGATGGTACCCTACCAGTGTTTTGTTTTGTTTTTTTTTTTTAAGGAGAAATGTAAATGTAAGACTTTTTCATTTAATTAAATTATTTGTAACTAGTAACTGAATAGGATTATCTGCTGGTCTGATTAAAGACTAATGTTTATCACAGGACTCACTGCTAGAGAGTCCGGATGAGGTAATGGAAAGAGCTTGACAATGGGCATCAGACGACCAAGCTCTGGGGCCAGGCTGGGACTCATGAATGAGTCACTGAGGCATCTCACTTAAGTCTCTCAAATATCACCTTCCCTGAAACCCTCCCCAAAGCAGCAACCTGCCTCCTTCCCTTACCCGGCATCCTTCTCAGCTCCCTCACTACTTATTTTTGCTGATTGACTGCGTCCACAGAGCAAGGACTTTCTTCTTCTTTGTGTGTTTGTTTTGTTTGTAACTGTCATGTCCCTGGCTCATGGCAGGCATGAAGTAGACTGACAAGTAAATGAAGGTAAATGAACATTTATGAAAAACAGGGACAATGGTATATGTTGACAATACGGTTGCTACAAGCCTCAAGTGGGACGGTGGGCATAAAAGTATTTTCACAAATTCTCAGTCTAAGCTGAAAAAAAAATGTTATTACCTTGCTACGGTTTTCTACCCCAAGTCATTATCAAGAAACATGCTCATGAAACTTTGATGTTTACAATTGGAAGCTTTGCCTGAAGTACTGGCTCAGCCAAGGCAGGTCTGTGTGAAGGCCTGTGCCTCTCTGCCTCCCAGGAGACTCCTGGTTGGGTACAGCCTGATGGAACATGACAGCTTCCCTCAGTGTCCAACATCTGGCCACATCTGGCTTTATTGTTTTGGAGAAGAGAAAGTGGAGAGAGAGAGAGACAGAGATAGAGAACATTAGTGCACACATAGAAAGACAAGAGGCGCAGCTAGTGTTGCAGAGAGAGATGGCCAGAGAGCATTGGCCCAGGCTCAGGGAGAGACAGGCAGAGGGGGAGAGTCCCTCCTTTCTTTTAAATGTTAAGAGGAATAATTCATGTTAAAAATGTGGAATTAGATAATATAGGGGAAGCAAGGGAAGAATCAGCATGTACACTAAGACTGGAAACCCCACTGGGGTGAACCCTGGAACTTGTAGCCAGCCTGCCTTAGATGCCAGCTCTAGGAGATGTGCCAGCTCCAGCCCCCCTGGGTCATCTCCTGCAGACACAGGGACAAGTGTGGACCGCCACACTCCCGCAGCAGGTGAGGAGCTTTGAGAGGAGAAGCCATCTGGCCAAGGGTATACAGCTTTCAGGCTGGAGCTCAGGTCTTTTGCTTTTAATTCCTGTGTCACTCAAGGAGAGATTTTATTTTATTTTTTTGAGAGAGAGAGATTTTAAAGAAGAGTTTAAAGAAAGGAAAAAAAAAAAAAAAGAAAAAACGAACCCAGTCCCCACCGTTGGCAGGATTGCAAAACGGGGTGGCAGCTCTGGAAACAAAACAAAACAGAGTGGAGGTCCTTACAAACAATTCCAAATACCATCCAGTGTCTCAGTTCCGTTTTCTGTGGCTGTGATAAGATGTGCTAGTGAAAACCAACTCAGGAAGGGTTTATTTTGCTTATAGCACCACAATGGGGAGTTTGGGGAATTCAAGACAGCGGGAAGTCGAGGCGGCTGGTTACGCTGCCAATGCTGTGAGGAGGCAAAGCTGAAGAGTGCTTTCTAGGATCTCAGCCCCAGGGAATGGTGCCACCCACAGTGGGAGGGTCTTCTCACCCCAGTTAATCTGACCAAGAAGATCTCCATGCCCAAAGGCCTACCGTCTGGGTGATGATTCTAGATTCGATCCTGTTGAAAACTGAGATTAGCCGTCACCTTCGCTAATCCAGCAGAACCACTGAAAGCAGTCTCCAGGCTGACCTGCATACCCATGCCCAGAGGAGAGCTAGTCACGATAGCTAGGCAGTGGGTACAAATGAATACACACACACACACACACACACTCTCTCTCTCTCTCTCTCTCTCTCTTTTAAAAATGCTTAAAAATCTTTATTTATTTATTTATTTTGCTATGCCCCCATCCCCACACCCGTCAGAGACTCAATACGCACCTCTGGCATCCTGGAACCTGCTATGTAGACCAGGATGGCCCTGAACTCACAAGAGATCTGCCTGCCTGCCTCTGTCTCCTGCGTGCTGGGATTAAAGGTCTATGCTATCACATCCAACTGCTACAAGTTTTTAACCCACACACCCCCTCAAGCCTATAAAATCTCCAGCTCTTGAAAAGAAAAGTTGTAGAAAAGATGATTTTTTTTTCATGCAGAGTTAGAGATAGGGGAAAGGTCGAGTATTTAGTTACTCTCTTTAAAGTATTTTCCTACCCCAGAGGAAGAGTTCCAACGACATCCACACTGTAGGACTCGTGCAAGTTAAACCCCGCGGAAATGCCAGTTCCCATCACCACCTGCAACAGACACCAAACCAAACACACCTTAGAGCCAAGGACTGACACACCACAAAAGCGAGGCTCGAAGAATTTGTCCATTGGGAAATCTCATCTCGCTCCTCAGGGCTAAGCGGGGACTCCTCAGCTGCCAGCTAACTTCTCTCCGTGACTTCCCCGCACAAAAAGCCCTACAGCTCAAGGCTTGACTCGGTTTCTTTCACTTGTGTACTGTCCTCAGTGGAGGTATCCGGTTAGTTGACCGCAGCGGGAGGAGGCCGTCACTAGGGTTGACCTTGAGTTTGGGGCAGGTAGAAGGAATGTCGGCCATACCATCAGTGTGAGGAGGCTGGTAATGTCAGCCTGTCATCCTGGGGTTTTGGAATCCTTTTGCTGCTGTCGCTATCTCTAGGACAGCAGCATGGTCAAGGCCAGAAGCCCCCCACAGGGGCACATAGTTGTCCTCTCAGGTTCAGGGCACACAGCTTGCCAGCCAGAGCGGTTCTGCCCTGTTGGAGTTACAGAGCACAGCCTTCAAGCAGGAGAACAGGACAGAAGGCGTGATAGCGTCTTTTATCCCCAGTAACTATGGCTGCCAGAATTTTTGGAATGGGCTATCCAGGAGAGAAGGAAGGAGAGCTCCAGGGATGGGCAGCTCCTACGGACGTGGCCTCTACATAACTGCTAGTAAGGTCAGCTTGCTGTCAGGCACAGCTGGCTTAGAGGTACCAGTATCTTTGTCTCTCTTCAGTGGAACGGTGATGGTGATGTGATGGTGGTGACAGTTATGTCTGTCAACTTTGATGGAATCTCTTGTGCATCTGAAACTGGATGGATGCCTAGAATATTTAAAGTCACAGAACAAATACAGTTCAAGGACCTGGAGGCTCAATTTTGTGTTTTCCCATTGATATGAAAAGATGGACCACAAAACAAAAAACTCGAAAAAAAATATCATAAAAAAACAAACTGCATGCTTAAAAGGAATCGTGAAGATCCCGGTGTCAAACTTCCTAGAATGTTTTATTTTCCTCTCTGTGTGCAATGCATAGGTGAGAAGTCTATTTGCTTCAGTTTTTGTTGTTGTTGTTGTTGTTATATTTTGTTGATTGAGTCTGACTCTGGATGCACGGGCATTACAAGCACATGCCACACGGTACTCATAGAAGTCAGAGGACAACTTTCAGGAGTCAGTGTTCTCTCCCACAATGTGGGGGTCCTGGGGATCCAACTCAGATTTCCAGGCCATCTCATCCACTTAGGAAAGAAGTTTAAAAAGCACCATGAATCAATAAGGAATCTTTGGAAGGAATCTGGGCAGAACTGGTACCCAAGGCTGGAAAGGCCATGAGCATCCTTTAGGCCCTCAGCAGGCTTTGGTGCTCTTTGCCTGGCGAAGCTGCCCCACATCTCTTGCTGTTCAAGTACAAAATGCAGTTCTGAACCCAATCTCACCCAGAGAAAAGGTTCCGTGATCGCTAGCTCTCTTTTGCCTTTTCACATTCTAAGAAAGAGTCAGAATGTGGCTCAAGGGCAGACCCATTCCTATTCAGGAAGCCCTGGATTAGATTCCAAAGCACAGAAGACAAGGGGGAAAAAAAAAGATACTGGTGGGATATTGAAGCTTGGAAGAGATTAAGTTCTTTGTGAGCTATGTTAGACAGCTGTTTAAGCAGCTGGAGCTTCCCTCTTCTAAATTTATATCAAACACACATTACTTTTGCTGTTTTTTTCTTTCTCTTAAAAAACCAAGTTCTCCATATGTACCCCAGGGTAGCCTTGAAATCATGAACTTCCCAAGTGCTAGGACTTTAGGCCCAGACAGTCTGACACCTGTTACTTAAAAATAAAAACAACAAACAAACAACAACAAAAAAAACTTTGTGGGGCCCAGACCTTCTACTCTGGAGTCCACCGGACACTGCGGATTTTTAGGGTGACAGGGAAAGAGCACAGCTGTGCAGACTTCTAGTCAGAGCTAGCTTGAATGTCACTTCACGCCATATGCTTCTGAAGATGTCACAGCTTCACGAAAACTGGGTGCTCTGTGACTGCTCTCTGTGAAGAGGAGTGAGGGAGTGTGTCCACCCTGACTTCAGTCGTGCAAGGCCTTCTCCATGTACCAGACAATAAAATTGGAGAAATTTTGTTTTTTCAAAGTGGAAGCCACTTTATAAAAATAAGGAAAGCTATTGAAGTTATTATGGGTAATTAAAATAATGTATGATCTTTAAAAAAATAATGAAAAAAAAACTTAAGGAAAATACATTCTGCCAAATCTGGTCTTTCATGATAACTGATGTTAAAATGTGCATTTTTATCTTCACCTAGGTTTTAAAAGTCATCTATGTCTACATTTTGTTGTTGTTTTTGTTTGTTTGTTTTTTTGAGACAGGGTTTCTCTGTGTAGCCTTGGCTGTCTTGGATTCACTTTATAGACCAGGCTGGCCTTGAACTCACAGAGGTCACCTGCCTCTGCCTCCTGAATGCTGGGATTACAGGCACGTGTCATGGCACCAGGCTCAATGTCTACATTTTAATGCAGTTTTCTTTTTACTACTTTATTGTTTTGCAGGACGTGGGGAGGACTCTCTGGCTCCCTGTCCCTCTATCACCCACACCAGAATCCCCTGCAGGAACAGGGGCCTAGCCCGACTGCAGGGGCTGAACAGGCCACCCCCTCTCGTGTACTTACAGCAAAGAACTCTAGAGGAATGGGTGCTGGCAATTTCTCTTTAAATCTCTCATTAAACTCCTTGCCACCCAACAGCAAACCAAAAACCATCAGGCCGACGCCTAGGGAACACACGTTGAGGTTTTTAACATTCTGCAACACAGCAACTGTACTCTGTAACACAGTGAACACTGGAGGTTTACACCAAGCAGATGCTCCTGAACGGCACGACTCAGCACACGGGAGGTACCTAGACAGGCAGGTCACAGGGTCAGGTGTGACAGAGGCTGGCAGGGCTGAGGGGAAAGGAGGGGGAGACATCGCTTTATGAGGGGGAGGCTTCCAGAGGTTCTAGAGACAGGTGGTCACCGTTGCAGAGCAAAATGAGCTCATTTAATTCTGCTACACTGTATACTTTAATGGTGATGTGAACGGGGTATACCTTGTTAAACTATTTATTTATTCTTGATAACTCTGCGTGTGTGTCCTGAGTGTATGTATTTGAAGAGCATGCATCCAGGAGCCCACGGAGGTGAGAGGAAGTTGTCACATCTCCTGGAACTACAGTTACAGGCAATTGTGAGCCACAGTTTGGACACTAGAAATCAAACGCAGGTCTCCTGCAAAGGCAGAGAGCATTCTTAACTGTCTCGTCATCTCTTCAGCCTAGTCTTTTGTGTTTGTTGGTGTGGTTTGGGTTTCTGAGACAGGGTTTCTCTGTGTACCCCTGGCTGGCCTGCATCTCATGCTGTAGACCAGGCTGGCCTCACCACCTGCCTCTGCCTCCCTAGTGCTGGGTTTAAAGGCAGGTGCCACCACCGCCCGGCCCTAGCTTCTTGTTATATATATATTTTACCACAGTAAAAAAAAAAAAAAATCTTCAAAGGCTTCAGATGATCCTAAACTTAAAAGAGAGGTGGGTGGGGGAGAGTTGGTTTAAAATTCAGTGGCAGAGTTTCTTTTCGGCATCCTCCAGGCTAGAGGTTCAGCCCCCAGAACACAAACTGAGAAGTTTTAGGGTGAAGCAATTCTCTTTGTATCTTCTACAAATTAGGAGGCTTTTTTTTAAAAAAAATGTAATCATACAATTCTATACTCATAATTCTTACCCAACAATATTATAGGTTTATTATTGCTTTGTTTGATGTTGCTTTGTTGAAGACAGAAGCTCACTACAGAGTCCAGGCTGACCTTGAACCCACGCTCCTCTAGAGTGTAGTGTATAGAGGCATGTTTTTGAAATGCTGATATCTGAATGTAACTCATCTAAAATGACCCTGGGGCTGAGATGTGAGCACTACCAAAGAATCGGGGTCAACACCACAGAATATTTCAGCGGTGAAAACACAGCAATGCTTTAGAAATGTTATGCTCAGGATGCAAGGCTAAGCACTGCACTCAGGGTCAGCCGCTTTCGACCCAGAGAAGAGCATGTCTGATTGCATGCGGGTTGATGCCCCAGGTCCCGCCTCTGAGAAAAAGGTATCGGACGGGTCTGATGCTCTTTGGGTGGATGACACCTAAATGAACATTGGTACAAAGTCCCAATTTATTTCTAATATCAGAGATCAGACCTCTACTCTTGCCTGATGCATCTAAAACAAAAAGGGGGAACTGTAGAGAGCTGCGTAATGCCGCGCCTTAAAGGTGGAGCTGGTTCCCGCCTTCCACCTTCCCGATGGTGAGTGCTCTCTGTCACAAACAACTCCATATTTGGCTAAGGCTGAGGATCTGGCTTGCTTCCGTGTATGTGGACCTATCTGCATTGCCCACGAGGCACGCTGGGGTTGGCTACCCAGAGGCTATTTAAGCTGTGGGCTGGCTTTCCCCAGGGTCAGAAGATTGTTCAAGGTTCCTGAATAAACTGCATTGAGAAGAACAAAAAAAATCCAAACAAAACAAACAAACAAACAAACAAAAAAGATCAGAAAGAAGGAGAGGAGGACCTCCCCTATCAGTGGACTTGGGGAGAGGCATGCATGCAGAAAGGGGGGGGGAGGGTGGGACCAGGAGGGGAGGGAGGGGCTTATGGGGGGATACAAAAGGAATAAAGTGTAATTAATAAAAGTTAAATAAAAACTAAAAATAAAAAAAAATAAAAAAAAAGAAATCTGACTTAGAAATTGTCAGGCGACGTTGACAGAGAAATCAGGCAGGCTTCAGAACCAGAATGACATTTAGAAAGAAGCCCAGGAGAGGTAGAGAAGAAAGCCACTTAGTTATGTCTTAGGGCTTATGTCTGGTCAGGATACCCCAAATATAATAATTTCATCTGACACCCCGACAAAGCAGAGAAGCCACCAGACCTGGGCGGCACAGCCTAGGGCCCAGTGATGCCACAAGATGGTGTTGGACCTCTTGCCGCTGGAGATACATGCAATTGTAAGCTGCCTGAGGTGGGAGCTAGTCATTGAACCCCGGCACTTGGCAACAGTAGCAAGTGCTCTTAAAAGCTCAGACCTCTCTTCCGCCCCCATTCAGGATTTGGGAAACTGTACTGTTAATGATTTCTAGCTATACTGCATTGTGTGAAAAAAAAATGTTGAATTTTTAGAACTTGTTATCAACTTCACATAGCCAGCTTTAAATGGATTGGTTGTTTTTACTACTCGCTTGTAAACTTTTTTTTTTTTTAATTTTCTCTGTTGTGTATACTTTATAATGTTTTATTAAACGGATCACTTATGTTAGTTAAACCATTTATAGCCTTACTTTTTTTTTCCTGCTTGAATAATCAGCCTTTAAAAGAGATGTGCCTTCCTACTATCGCTTTTGTTTGTCTTCTGAGACACGCTTTCACTATGTAGCCCTGGCTGGCCTGGAAGTCACCAGGTAGACTAGGCTGGCCTCACACTCACAGAAATCTGCCTGCCTCTGTACTAAAAGGCGTGTGCCATCACACCCAGCTTACTATGGTATCTTTAGGCTATTTATCAGTGTCCAAAAAAGAAAATAGAAGAAAAGGACATAACTTGCTCTTAAAAGCTATCTGTCTTTTCACCTAATTAGGGAGACTGTGCAGTCACCGATAGAGACCTAAGCGCACATTCTTTCTGAGTCGGGGAGAATCACATGTCCACGATGTGGGCCACGGTTGTAGCGCTCTTCCCAGAAAGTCCAAGAGTCGCTAAGTCTTTCCCCTTGAAGGTGAAAGGTGAAAGGTATACAGAAGCAAACAGGGCAGGGGGTGTGGGGAGGCAGGACCAGGGAGTCAGGACTCAACTACTTACATATACCACCGAAAAGATCCCACTGTACCGCTTTGTCTTAACCCCAAACAGGTATTTCAACATGGATGTGAAGACGTGCACGGCGGCGGCGGTGGTGAACCCTCGCACCAGCGGCTCCGTGAGGTATATGGCCACAAATCCAAACCTGCACACACCTAGGCAAAACTATGTTGTTGTTTTTTTTAAACAACAAAGAAACAAACAGATGAGTTAGGAAATGGCAGCAGAAAACACGCGAATTTCTTTCTGGGTCACTTCCTAGTCCTACGGACTTGGACCTGTGGCAGCCGACAGGTCAGGGGCTGTAAGGAGAATAATGCTAACCCTGCGGTGGCCCTGGTCCCTCAGGACCGTGGTGGCCAGGCTCAGGCCCTGCCCTCGAGGAGCACACACCATTCTCTCCGTGCTCCCAAGGGAGGCCTCTTCCCCGAACTACTGCCCGCTCCTTCGAACTTGTCTATAGGTCTTTAAGGCGTCACGAGGCCCCGGCTCTGGGGTTCCGCTGTCTGACTCTGGACACGCGCGCCACAGACGAGCAAAGCAGAGCCCCGTCTCCCCACCCTGCAGCCTCACCTGAATGATTCCTGAGAGCAGGGTGACAGACATGGCGACTTTCACTCTCAGCGCGTCTCGGGCCTCCGTGCCGTTGGTTGCGTTCACTCCTCCCGGGATGACGATGTCATCGGGGACCAGCCGGACAGCCACACCACCGATCATCAAGCTAATGACGGCGAAAGGACCTGGAACCGGGGAGCGGGAGTGAGCACTGCTCCGAAGCTCAAGGAACTGAGCCGCCAGCTCTGAGGGGGTGATGGGGAAGGGTCTCTGCTCAGAGACCTGTAACTTAAAACTTCAGCCGCAAGGACGAAGCAGCGGGGGCGCCACATGACTTCTGAGATCCTTGAAATCTCTGTATGCTCGCACTATTCCTGTTTTCTACCCAGAAGGCCAGGAGTGGATTTCTGTTTGTGGATTTTTGCTTGCTTGTGTTCTTGAGAGAGGGTAGCCTTGGCTGTCCTGGACTCACTTTGCAGACCAGGCTGGCCTCGAACTCACAGAGATCTGCTGGCCCGGACTCTGCCTCCGTGAGCGCTGGGATCATAGATGCAGTGCCGCTGTTCATCTGGCAATGGCGTTGTTAACAGCCTGGTAATGTGTGCTCTCTGTAGGGCTGGGCCACACCCAGATCCCAAAGTCTTCCTTCCACGACCTTTATCTTGAACAGTGCTTCTCGGTCAGTGGTTAGGGGTGATGATGTCACGTGGACTTAATAGCCTGCTGACCTCTATGCTAGCTATGTGACCGCATAATGTCTGGTGTGGGAGTGCATGTCTGTAACCCTACTGCTGGGGAAAGAGGTGGTAGAGATAAGTGGTCTAGCCAATGCTATACTCTGGGTTCAGTGAGAGACTTTGCCTCAAGATATGAGGTAGAGAGTGATAGCAGAAGACCTCTGGCCTGGACATGTATGTGTGCATGCAGGCATGCATGTGCATTCATGTACACACACGCATACATTACACAGTGTGGAGAAGGAAGTAGGCATTTTACCCCACGGCTCACGTATGGCAATCACGGCTCTACTTATGGGAGTCCGTTCTTCCCTTCCGGTGGTGGCAGGGACTGAACTCAGGCTGTCAGTCTTAGAGACCGGCTCCCTGACCAGCAGAGCCACCAGATCAGCTCAGGAGCCTCAAAACTTCTACTGGAGCCTACATGTGTGAGAAAGCCCTGGCAAGGCCCCGTGGACAGTTCCTGGGACCACATGAACAAGAGAGGAAGGATAGGAGAGGGAGAAGAAAGGGAGGAGGGAGGATGAGAGGCCTCATTAAGTCCTTCTGAAACGCTGACCTCTTGGGACTGGGAGAGATGGTGAAATGATTGTTTTTTTCATGAGTTTTATTTATCTTAAACACTTTGAATTTATTTTTTAAAAAAGGGTCATGCAATATAAGCCTCTGAAGCTGGGTGGCATTTATTACCAAGGGATAGATATCTGAAATACTGTGTGAGTTTGTTGGACAAAGCTCTAACATTATCATTAAGGTCGCATGCATCTGCTCCTAAATGCACCACAGAGAAAACATGCAGAATTTGGAGCCGAGAGTATGATGAAGATGCACACACATGCAAGGTGGCCAGAAACCCTGAATACCGTTATTAAAATAAGTAAGACAAAAAACTAGATGCAAGCCAAGTGTATTAGAAAATAAAGCAGTCATCTCATTTTACAGCTTTCAACAATCACTCTTTTATGCAAAAAAAAAAAGGCCCATTTAATTAACCCAAGATTATAAGAAAGCTGTGAATTTCAGAAATCTTGGAGAAGTGGGAGGAGGAAGAAGAGGAGGAGGAGGAAGAAGAGGGAGCATACAGATGATTTTTCCAAGGCTTAGGAATGAACCCCAGGTTTCACACAGGCGTGTGCTCAGCTACTGACATACATCCTCAGCAGGAGTATGGTGGCAATTTTGAATCAATGAATGGGTACACAGTGACAGAGAGTTTATTAAGCAATAACAACAAGCAGATTGCAATGCTTAGAAAAGAGTTTTAGGTTATCAAACATAAGGTTTTACCTATAGATATGTGTCTGGAGGTCCCAAAGAAACAGTACATGATAACAGGATAAAATGAAGAGTACAGGCCGAACACCGGAGGAACAGCCGCGAGCATTGCGAAGGCTAAGCCTGCGGGAACGGAAAGCAGAGATGGGGTCACGGTTAGCAAAGAGCAGGGTGTGCTCCTCTTCACCTCTTGGTCTCTGACAAACAGGTGATACCCGTCTTCACGTAAGTGACAGGGTCCGGCCTGCCTTCCCTTCTGCCCCAACCCCACGAACAATGTGGCGTCCGCACAGTTCAGGCTGCAGCAGTATGATGGTTAATGCCTCGACAGGCTCTAGCATCACTGAAGAGAAACCCCTGCCCGGCCTGTGAGGGATTTTGTGGATGAGATTAGCTGAGGTGGGAAAGCTGTTAAATGGGGCTGTCCCGTGCCCTGGCTTTAAGCCCTGCACTGATATAAATGGAGAAAGCCAGCGGCACCCCAGCGGTCGTCTCTTCCTGCTTCCTGACTGCAGATGCCACGTGGCCAGATGCCTCAAGCTCCTGTTGCCATGCCTTCCTCACCATGATGGAGCCTCCCCCTGGAACTCGGCCAACATGAAACCTCTTTTTTGTTTTGTTTTGTTTTGGTTTGGTGTTTTGAGACAGGGTTTCTCTGTGCAGCTTTGGCTGTCCTGGACTGGCTTTGTAGACCAGGCTGGCCTCGAACTTACAGAGATCTGCCTGCCTCTACTTCCCAAGTGCTGGGATGACACGTGTGCTCCACTGCACCCAGCTCAATGAAACTTTCTGGAGTTGCTTCTGTCTAGTATTTTTGCCACAAAAGTAAGGCAGGTAACTGATACAGGTAGTTTGCCTTGTCTTCTCCCTTTTGCCAGTGGGCAGATTTTCTGCCTCCTGTCACAGATAAGGTACGGTCTGGTACTGACCACCCTGATGGCGCTCTCTGATGGGATGTTTGAGCGTCCTCTTAAGACCCTTTGATATCAGCATCCTCCGCTATAACATTCTCTGGTCTCTGTATGCCCCTGCACCTGATTCCCAGGCTCCTTCACTTGTCCCTCCTCAGAATCTATGGTCTCCCAGGCTCCTCTGCAGCTGTCTGCTCAGTCTGAAGGTAGTTTTCCTGGGCAGGTATCTTCCAGCTGAACCAAGCCTGGTTCGTTTCCAGGTTTGCAGTTTTCCAACCCGAACACTTGACATTTTATTCCAAGAGACTTTAGAGGCGCAGGTCATACCCTGGAGGGGACTGTTGCCAAAATTCCTTCCCTTGGAGAAAGAAGTGAATAATACCCTTCCTCTTAAGGTCCCAACAGCAAAGAGAGGTATGTTTTGACCAAGGCACACTCAGAGAAAGCAATGAGTTTATCAGGCTTGCTTACAGAGCAGCGGATAAGGGGTCACAGGCTAGAGCATGGGTGACTCCAAAGCAACCAAACTGGAAGCTCTGTACCCAGCAGGGGTGATGGCTTCCCCACCGCTCTGTAGGTGAAATGCCTTCCCCTCCTCCCTCCCCATCTGTAGCTTCTTGCCCAGACTTTCTCAACCTTCCTGCTGTGGTGATCCCAACTATAAAATTACTTCCTTGCTACCTCCTAACTGTAATATTGCTACGGTCATTACGAATTATAATGTAGGTATCTGGTGATTTGTGACCCCACAAAGGAGTCAAGACCCACAGGTTGAGAACCACTGTTCTAGCTTCTCCCAGGCATTCTGGAGCCATGTGCAATCAGAGCAGACTTGCACAAACTGGGTGGGTGGGTGGGGGAGGCTGGATATGCAGGTGAAGGTCCCATGACCCTCACTGCCCCCTCCTTCTGAGAGGAAACAGCAACTGTGAGCAAGGCCAGCTGTGACGGTCTTTGGTGTGCAGGCCCAGCTGGACCCCTGAAGATGGCTTTCTAGGAATAATGGGAACCAGATATGAGCTTGATAAACTGTTTTGGCTAGGGAACATATTCATTTTCTTTTTCTTTTCTTTCTTTTTTTTTTTTTGAGACAGGGTTTCACTGTGTAGCGCTGGCTGGCCTAGATCTTGATATTTAGAGCAAGTCAGCACATTGACTTATCTGTGTTAGGATTAAGGGCACGGGCCACCATGCCTGGTTCACAAATTGATATTTTCTAATATTCTTACATTACAGATAAAACCGAGAGTTGTAAGGGAAAACCAAGTATATCATAATCCCTTTTAGTTATGTCACGGGCCTAGAAGCAAGACCTTTCCTGGATCTGCAACAAAACGTTGACTGAGCAAGTGACGGATTTTCAAATCAGTATCATCACAGTCTACTGTGGACGACCCCAAAGCTTCTTTTTTTTTTTTAGAATTATTTTATTTTGTCTTTTTTTTTTTTTCCAGAGCTGAGGACCGAACCCAGGGCCTTGCGCACTGAGCTAAATCCCCAACCCCCCAAAGCTTCTTAAAGATTACGTTTCTGAAAAGTTTGTTTAGAAAGGTAAAAGATACTAGAAAAACATGACGACGACAACAACAACAACGAATATGAATCTGCAACTGTGAGGAACACGGGCTAAACAATTATTTGAGGGGATGGGAACAAGAGAAACAAACAATGAAAAATACATACACCCAGACAGAGAGACAGACGTAGAGAGAGACAGTCACGGAGATGGAGAGACACAGAGACAGTGGGAGAGTGAGAGACAGAGACAGACAGAGAACGGCAGAGACAGTGAGCAAGAAAGCACGTTATCGCACTAACCTTGGGGAAGCTGAAGCACGCCGGTGCTTATGCCTGAAACCAAGTCACCCAACACATACTCCTTGAACTTGTAAGCTGGCAACCACTTAGTGATGGGCAGGAACATGTAAATGATGTTTCTTATCTTTTTGGGAGTGCATCTAAGAAGACAGAGACACAGATGACAGTTGCAAGTGAGGAACGTCTCCGAAGAACTCACACTAAGGTGTTTGCTATTCTTCAGTTCCAGGAGTGATAGAGAGACAATTCATAATTAGTGATTAAAATGCTATTAAACAGGGTGGGAGCCATGGGTGGAAACTCAGACAGAGAGGCCGAGCCATCCCTGGGCGACAACTCGGGGGGTGGATGTTTTAGAGCTGTGTGGAGAACAGATATGACATCCTCTACATGGCTGTAAGGTACGGTAGAACACCGATTAACGCGGTGTGCTGTTGGTTTAATTAAAGTGACACACCTCAGAACCATCTGGGAAGAGAGTCTTACTGAGGAATTACCTGGCTCAAATTGGCCTAAGGGCCTATCTGTGGGGTACTGCCTTGATTGTTAATTGTAGTATGGCCCTGTCTGTTGCAGCACCGTTGACCAAGCAGGAGTTCCTGAATCGTATAGCAGACGGGGTAGCTAGCAGGGATCCACCTTTGTATTCGCCCTCTGTCTTGGCTCTGGATACGCTGCTTGAAGATCATCCTACGTGGACCGCCTGCCATAATAAAACTGTAACCTAAAGAAACCCTTTTCTCCCTTGTGTTCTTTGTCAGGCTGTTTTATTCCAGGAACAGAAATGGAACTAGGGCCCCTAGTGACATACACGGCGCTTCCGCAACCCATCAAAAGTCTGTCACCGGCTGAACCACCGGTGGCTCGGTAAGCTGGGACTGCTCACCCCTTATTCCTCCTCCAGTTCGCCAGTTACACACGTGGCCTCGAAACTCAGAGCAAACTGTCACAGAAGAGGAAATGGCTACGTACGTGAACGCCTGCTTCAGCTTATCCCCAATGGACTCTGAGACTTTGTCCTTGACATGCAGCCTCTCCTGGAGGACGGGATGACTGAAGATAGGCCTTTCCACGTGGTACTTCTGGGTTGCCACAGGGATTTCATTTTCTTCGGCATGATCCATGGTCTGCAGTTATTCACCAACAGCAGGAGACGAGCATTTCTGGACAGGCACTAAGGGAGAAAACAAATAAACAAACAAACAAAAACCCTTTCAGCTGGTAAGAAGCCATCTCTTCCTCAGGGTGTTGCGGGTTCTGCGGACTTCTCGGAAACCAGAAACTGCGGAACACGTCCCACATTGTTGTGTAGAGTAGGCGCTAATAAATACAGTGGGCAAAAATGAATTAAAAAACCCACAAACTTTATTTGTCCTCCTCTCAGAGCAATAAATGGGTAATGTGTAAATGTTAACAATAGTTCATGTTAAGGTTAGTGACTGGCCCGCAGTCCAGTGCTTGGAAGCGTAAGTCAAGTGAACGCTGACGACCTGTATGTCAAACCAACAAACGATGCTAAGACTGGTCCTTAAATTAGCCGCATGTCTTTAAAGGCATTTTACCTTCTTTCTTGAGTCTGTGTTTCACTTGCTGTTCTGTTCAGTGCCGAGGCTTGTGCTGCCATAGAGGTCTGTGGTGACTTCCACAGCAGTCCCAGGTAAACACCATGAGTGCACTATAATACTGTTGTAAAGCTGTCTGTGTTTGGGAGACTGTGGTGGGGCTGATACCCTTTCCCTTGATACATACTGACAATGACTTGTATAAGTAAAATAAATATTTGTAGAACAAAATGTCAAACATGGTTGCACACAGGTTATACACAAGAATGCTTACAGGAGAATTATAATAGTAATTGGAAAATTACAAACTACTTGTATGTAATAAAAATACAAGTTATACACATACATGGAGTAATAAGTAATATGTAAGTAGCTAAAAGAAATAAAGCAGCTCTGTACACATCATTAGCAATAAATCTCAAGGACTTAGTTTTTCAGTAAAAAATGAGATGTTAATGGGCATTTATATGTAATAAAATTAAAGACTCCAGAACCTGGGCAGCAATGCAGAAAAGCCAAATATTCAAGTCTAGCCTGGACCACATAGTAACTATCAGTCTAGCCTGGGCTGCATGGAGCCATCCCACCTTTACATAAAAACACATAAAATCATTCATAACAATGATAAATCAATAAACAGAAAGGCCAGGGTGGAGAAAAGGAGACTAAGACTGCAAAGGGCTAGTCATCTTTTAAACAAACTGTGTCTGCAGTGTTTCAGGCTGTGACAAAGTGGGCCTGACCAGTGAGATGTGTAGTTAAGGTCATATTAGCCAGGATTTATGTCACTGTGATCAAATTCCTGAGCAAAACAAGGGGAAAGTTTATAGGTTCAGTCCATTGTAGCAGAAGGGTATGATAGAACAGGGTGGCTCGCCTTACAGTAGCCAGGAAGAAGAGAGAAAAAAAAGCGATGTCGGCGAGGAGGGCAGAGAGAGAGAGAGAAACTGAGCTCTTTGAAATCTTCCAAGTGATGGCCACTGACCTGCTTCCTCCAGCCCAGGCAGCACTTCCTAGAGTTCCCAGCTGGCTATCAAGTATTCAACACCGAGGGAGAGAAAACGCTGGTGTGGGTTCCCCGAGTTTTGGTACTTGTTTTTACCTCTGGATCACACACAGTGTAATGAAAAGTTAAGCACACAGCAGCTAACCCCTGTGTTCCCAAAGGAAGTTAAGTGGGGTTAAGTAACTACACATGTGGGGCCCGGTGGACTGTGCCTTGATAATTTTGGTCAACACAGCCCCCTCATGGTGCGAAGTGAGGCTTTCAGCTTTTATGGAATCACATCTAGGGAGGGGGTGTGCTAAAATCATCAAAGACAAACACATTCAAGGAGGTTGATAACGCAACAGCCTAGAGTGAAACGGAATGAATATAACAAAGGGTGACGGGAAAATACCACAGTCTGAATATTTTGGTTACTTTGTGTTGCGTGGCTGTTATCAGTGGTTGAGCTACAGGGCTCTGCCCTCATGGATGGGATTTGGCGTCCTGATGGAAGGAGTTTGCCTCTTCTCACGCCACCTGCCAGCTGAGGACATGTTTGTGATGTTTTGTGATAGCAGCACAAATGTGCCATGACAGGAATGATAACTCCGGCAAAGGAGATCTTTTGCAGCAGAATCTGTAATGATCACATCTTTTATTTTGGGTTCAGAAGCCTTGCAGGTGGCTTCTCATCTGTGTTTGTTTCTTGTTTGTTTGTTTTCGTGGCCACTCACGGAAGAAATCACTTCAATGACAATGAAACACAGAAGAAACAATGTAAGACCACTTCCCCCTTCCACCTCTTTCTTTTGACATTGTTTCATGGTGTAGCCCAGGCTGACCTCTAACTGGGGATCACTCTGCTTCAGTTTCTCATTCAGAAGGGGAAAGAGGATAGACACCAGAAGTGGTAGAAGAGAGGGAACAGGATGAGAGCCTCCCACAGATGTCCTCTAAGAGACTTTACCCAGGAGGGGATAGAAGCAGAGACAGAGACTCACAGCCAAACTTTGGACAGAGCACAGGGAGTCTTATGGAAGAAGGGGGATATGGAAGGAACCAGAGGGGACAGGACCCACACAATGAGACCAACAAAGCCAAAAACAGCAGGGCCTATGGAGGACTGTAGAGATGGATGCATCAACCAAAGACCATGCATAGAAAGGACCTAGTCCCCCTGCCCGGATGTAGCCCATAGATGGCTCAGTCTCCATGTGGGTGCCCTAGTAAAAGGGAAGAAGAGACAGTCTCTGACATGAACTTGGTTGCTGCTCCTTGATCACTTCTCCCTGGTGGGGCTACCTAGCCAGTCCACAGAGGAAGAGGTTCTGGGCAGTCCTGATGGGACCTGATAGGCTAGGGTCAGACAGTAGGGGAGGAGAACTTCCCTTATCAGTGGACTAGGGGAGAGGAATAGGGAAGAAAGAGGGAGGAGGGTGGGCGAGTAGGAGCTGAGGGAGGGGGTTACAACTGGGATACAAAATGAATAAATTATAAAACAAACAAACAAACAAACAAACCAAACCAAACCAAACCAAAACAGAACACTGGTTTTTGACTCTGCGTGAACCAATCTCTTCTGTTACTTAAAAAATAAAAAAAATACTGAAGCCTGGCTTCAAAAAGTCAAAAGAACTCAGCCTAGGGGGTAGGCTCTCTCTCTCTCACTTTCTCTCTCTGTGTTTATGTGTGTGTCTGTGATGCAGGTACGTGTGTGTGTGTGTGTGTGTGTGTATGTGGTGCAGGTACATGTGTGCACTATCATCATCGTTATTGATTTTTAAAGCATCCTAAGATGAGTCAAACAATTCAAGTTGTAAAACACCGGTTTACAACTTAAGACAGAGAGGTATGGAAAAGACTCAAGGAAATGACACAGGAACAATTCTAGGCTTTTAGGGAGTTCGTAGTGAAACCTAAAGCCAGATGAGACTGTTTTTAAATGGAAGCTCTACAGGACATCATACAATATAACCAATATAATACAGCCAGGACCCGTGTTAGTAGTACACACGGTTCTGAACTTGCCGTTTTCATGGTGGGCACTGGTGCTCAGCCTCGTCTGTGCTCTGGAGTCACCTGGGCAGCTTTAATTACACCCGATGCCTGACTCCATTGCCACAGATGCTGATTTAAGTGTTCTGGGAACCAGGCAAGGAGGGAGCATTTTTAAAAGCTCTCAGGTGTTCTACTGTGCAGTCACCCGCCAAAGGAAACCATTGATTTACACTGGCGTGATGGCTCATGCCTACAATCTCAGTACTCGGGATGCCGAGGCAGGGGGACTGCTGAGAGTTTCAAGGTCAGTCAAAAACCGAGCGGTAGCAGCAAAACTATCACAAAACCATTGATTAGGAGAGGGCGAAACAAATAGTACCTGCCTGCCTGCCTACGCCCTAACTACCTTCCTACCCACTAGCTTATCTCCCTGTCCACATATCCCCCCCCCGCCTGCCTACTCATCTTCCCTAAAAATAAGAAAAGGAAACATCTGAGTGGGATGTAAGTAAGCCGTGCAAAGGCGTTATATTTCTCTCTTCTTCCGTCTCTCAAACATTTAACGCAAATTACAAAAGAAACATTTAGCATTTAGTTCAAGTTCTATTTTCAACAGCCAGGAAGCAAACACTTTTAGAATGATTTATAATATCTTCTACTCCAGAGTTTTAGATCCGAAACAGTCTTGGAGATGTTCGCTGTAACTTTCCAAGGTGAGACAATGAAGCCATTCACACCCACTCGGGGGTAAGTGACTTATCCCCAAACATTTAAAAATAAACTGTTTCCTATTCAAAGTCATCAGGCTTTAAAGACCCAGATCTGTGTGAATAAAAGTAGCTTCAGAATTGTTGGCTTTCAGTTAAGAGCTGAAGGCAAAACTAAGGTGTTGACTCTAATGAGCCGACCTTCTCAGTCCCTTCCTGGGACTTGGACCTGTGCAGTTAGGCCAGTGAGCCCCAGGCGCTCACTGTTGCTGGGCTATCAGAAACAAGCTACCATGACTATCACTGTGTATGGGCGCTGGCGATTGAACTCAGGTCCACCTGCTTATGACAAGCACCTCACCAATAGAGATGTCTCTGAGCCCTGGGGTTTGTTCTATTTTAAAGCTCATGGAGTGAGGAGCAGGCACAACCTGTTGGCACACAGACTGAGCTTCGTGGTAGTTCAACCTGCGATGACTTGTCATGACGTCACCATGACCTTGTTGGTCAACTTGACACATTCAGGGAGAGGGACCCTCCACTGAAGAATTGCCTCCGTCGAAGAGACCAGGGACATGTCCGTCGGGCATTTTACTGATTTCTAATTGATGTAGGTGGGTGTGGGCTGTGTGAGGAAGATGTCACTGAATGTAAGCCTGGGAGCAAGCCAATCAGCAGCACTCCTCCATGGTTTCTGGTTCAGTTCCTGCTTCAGTTCCCACCTCCTGGTTCCTGCTTCCAGCTCTTGCCTTGACTATAAACTTTAAGCTGAAGTTAACCCTTTCCCCTCAAGTTGCTTTCAGGTAAGATGTCTATCAAGCAACAGACAAAAGTGTTCACTCTGTTGGCTTATGTTTGGTGACTGTTACGCAAGCTCAAAACTGCCTGCTGAATCCACACGAAATAACTTGCTTTTGTGAGGTTGGCTGTACTTAGAGACCAATACATTACTGTTCATTGCCTTAGGACACATGGTATGGATGTCTGCTGCAATCCACTTCCTTGAAGCTCATCTTACAGGTAGGCAGGCTCACAGGAAGGGAGGAAGTACACGGGAAAGACCAGAGGTTTTGGGGGCGGGACCAAAAGAGTGTTGGTGAGGGAATGAGGAAACATCAAGGCTCAGGAAATGAAACTGAGTTTCCGATATATGTGTTTCCTTTTTTTTTTTTTTTGTCATGCCCACTGTAAAAAGTTGGAAACATACTTCATCCACAAATTACACATATTAAGTGTATATTATAACTGTACATATATGCATAGTATTACCGATATCTGGTGTATTTACATGGCTGAGAAATCATTTTGGCAGCTTTGAATTCTATCTTAACACTGTCCCTGAGTCATTTTGTTATGTCATTAAACAGTCTTATAAGCATAGATTTTAATGGCTGCGTGATATCCCCTAATAATATATCTACAATGATTTAGTTAATCAGCAACTCTTATCAATACTTCTTTAGGCTTCTTTCACTATTTTGCTATTACAAATGAAAATATATATATATACAATGTTAAAGCAATGTTGATACTGATTGTGAGTCACACTTTTTATGAGCACATAAAGCAGAAGGAATTAAAGTAACATGGGCAGTCTGTGCTGATGAGGGTCTTATGAAACACAATAGTCAGAACCAGTTATGGTCGCCAGCTGTTCTGAAACATCAGGCAAGGAGTCGCAGCCCCCACATGAGTAACACTGCCCACACATTCAGATGAAGAGCCTCAGGCTCTGCTGGAAGCATGACGGCTGGGGCTGAATGAGGTTTGTCCCACTTCAGAGAGCATGTTCTTATCATGCTGGCCTCATTGAGGGTGTGTTAGACTGAGCGTGACGATGTTCCTCTAACTGATATTAATGGTAGGTATTTCCCCACTTTTCATGATTTATTGTTTATAAAGAAAAGTGGGTTAAGCCCAAATGAGAAGCTGGGTTCAAAGAAAACTTCAGAAAGGACTAGATTTTAACTTCAGCAAAGTTAAACTTTATCTATGAATGCTCACCATGGGGAAAAAGAACATTCAAATGTCTTTATTCACCTCCGTTTTTGTTAACTTACATCTCTATGTTTAATTTATTTGCCTCTATTACCAATTAGGCCAATTCATTCTTTCTAGTCTCTTCTAGAATGGCTAATAGATGTTTGTTGAACCATCAAAATTCATTCTTTCTAGTCTCTTCTGGAATGGCTATTAGATGTTTGTTGAACCATCTTGTATCAGTGTCTTGTTTTATGTGCTCTCTCTCTCTCCCTTTCTCTTCCCCCTCTCTCCCTCTCCCCTCCCTTTATGTGTTTGTGTGTGTGTAAACAAGCACATGTACACACATGTAGAGGCCAAAGCAGGACACTGGATGTCTCCTATTGCTCCGCACCTTATTGTCTTGAGGCAGAGTGCCTCACTGAGCCACAAGCTCTCCTCCATTTTCACTGGGCTGGCTGACTGCCGAGCTCTCTGCTTCCACACGTCTCTAATGCTGGGGCTGCAGGCATGCCCCACTTTCTGGTGTGGGTGCTGGGGATTCAGACTCAGGCCTTTATGCTTGCAAAGAAAGCGTTCTTTCTCAATGAGCCGTCTCCCCAGCCCTTCACTGGGTCTTTGTATCTTTCGAGTGTGTCATGGCCCTCATGCTCCTAGCACCCAACCATCATAATAAGGTTTAAGTATTTTAAGTTAAAGGTCTATATTTTCATTATTATATCTTTTTGAAATAGGCTTATTCAATTTTCATAATATGCTGATTCCTTCCTTGGTGTTTTATTTTATTTATTTTATGTTTTAAGACAAGGTCTCTATATGGTCTTTCCTGTTGTCCTAGAACCCATTATATAGACCAAGAGGGCCTTGAACTTACAGAGACTCTCCTGCTTCTGCCTCCGAAGTGCTGGGATTAAAGGCGTGTGCTTCATGCCTGGCCCTCTCTTGCTTCTTTACTCATTCTACATTTTTAACACACTTATCATCTTGTTATTGTATTTTTTTCCTTTTGAGAAAAGGTCTCTGTAGCCCAGGCTAGCCTTGAACTCCCTGTGTATCTAAGGAGGACCTGAAACTTATTTTGCCTCTACCTGCCCAGTGCTGGGAATACAGGTATGCACCACTATACCAGTTTAATGTCATGCTGGCTGTCAAACCCAGGGCTTCACACATCCTAGACAAGCACTATGCCAAAAGACCTATCTCCCCATCTCTTTGTATCATTATGTATCTCAGGCTGGCCTTGAACTTTTTCTAAATTTATTTTTATTTTTATTAATCCCAGTTTATTCACTTTGTATCCCCCCTGTAGCTCCCTCCCTCCTCCCTTCCCAGCCCCACCCTCCCTCTCTCTTCCCACCCATGCCCCTTCCCCAGACCACTGATAGGGGAGGTCCTCCTCCCCTTCCCTCTGATCCTAGTCTATCAGGTCTCATTAGGAGTGGCTGCATTCTCTTCCTCTGTGGCCTGGTAAGGCTGTTCTCCCCTCAGGGGGAGGTGATCAAAGAGCAGGCCAATCAGTTCCTGTCAGAGACAGTCCCTGTCCCCATTACTGTAAACCCACTTGGATACTGAACTGCCATAGGCTACCTCTGTGCAGTGGTTCCAGGCCATCTCCATGAGTGGTCCTTGGCTGGAGTATCAGTCTCAGAAAAGACCCCTGTGTCTAGACTTTTTGGATCTGTTGCTCTCCTTGTGGAGCTCCTGTGCTCTCCAGGTCTTTCTATCTCCCCCTTCTTTTATAAGATTCCCTGCACTCTGCCCAAAGTTTGGCTATGAGTCTCAGCATCTGCTTTGATACCCTGCAGGTTAGAGCCTTTCAGAGGCCCTCTGTGGGTAGGCTCCTGTCCTGTGCCCTATTTTCTCCCTCCTCAGATGTCCATCCTCTTTGCCTTTCTGAATAGGGCTTGAGCATCAAGGAAATCATGAAATTTGCAGGTAAATGGTGGGAACTGGAAAAGATCATCCTGAGTGAGGTATCTCAGAAGCAGAAAGATGCACAGGGTATATACTCAGTCGTAAGTGGATATTAGACGTGTAGGATAAACATACTAAAATCTGTACACCTAAGGAAGCTAATCAAGAAGGAGGACTCTGGTCTTGAACTTTTAATCCCCCTCCCATAGCCTCCTGAGGGATGGAACTAAAGCCATATATCACCATAACAACTGCCTTTCCAATGTTTTAACTTTTCTTTCTCTCTCTTTCTTCCTCCCTTCTCTTCTTCTTCCCTCCCTCCCTCCCTCCATTTTTTTTTAACAGGGTCTCTCTACATAGCTCTGGCTATCCTGGAACTCACTATGTAGACCAGGCTTGTCTCAAACTTATAGAGATCCTCCTGCCTCTGCTTCCTGAGTGCTGAGATGACAGGTGTACAGTCCTGCACTTTAACTTTTCCTCTGACTGCTTTGCTTTCTTAGCTGATACTCCTTTGTGGGAGTTAACTGGTTTTTCAAATTGTGACACATATAAAATAAGAAGGGGAGTTGGTGCTCCGGGTGTTCTTGAGTGCCTACATTTGGAAAGCACTCCTGGACTCTACGTCTTCCCTGCCAGGGTCCTGGAGGCTTTGTTGGATGCTGTAATCTGGATATCAAGCCTTTTCTCTAAGAAAGGCTCATGCATGGTAGGGTTCTTAGATAGTGGATCCAAACATCGGGCTTTGCCGTACTGATTTAATCAATGGATTAATATGCTGTGGGATTCATAGCTTGACTATGTTAGTAGAGGTATTGGAACCCTCAGGAGTGCTAGAAGGAAGTAAATTACTGGGAGCGTGTCTTTTGGGGAGGCTATGTCTTATTCTGGGACTCTGTTACTCTCCCTCTGCTTTCTATCCACGTTGGGGTGAGCCATCACTTTGCATATGCCGCTTCACCATGCCCATGTCCAGGAGCATGGGCACGAACGTGAGCATGAACCAAAACCTTGGAAACAGCAAGCCAACATCCATCCTCCTCTAACTGGTTTCTCTTAAGTATCAGTCGCAGTGGTTACAAACAAAGAGAGTTTGCACTGGGCCTCAACACTTTGTTGTTATTTAACGTTAGGGCTTGAGGTTTCTGAGCAATAGCAAGAGTCATTTTGAAGTCAGGTCTGTGTGTTGCACAGGACCGGGTTTTACATGTTTAAGAGTGACTTTGTTTTACAGTGTCTTTGTTTTTGAATTCTCACTCAAGACTTGCTTCCCTATCTCGTTGCTCAGTTTTCCCTGGTCTCTAGCAATGGACTGTATAGGTCACTGGGCTTCAGGCCGACCCAGTGCTTAATTCCAGCTTCTCCATCTCCTGTGTGCTTGAGTTCATCTTTTCTTTCCAGGTTTGGATGGTATGTCCACGACACCACCCTGCATCCCACAGAGGAACTTCCCTGGGTTGTGCTGAATATGGCTTCCCACTTTACTGTTCTTTACATTTAGTTCTCTGCGTTCTTCTAGCTTTATTCATTCCAAGGTTATTTCTTCAAACACGTTGCTTTAGGCCATCATTTTTGTGTGTGTTTGTATGGGATGGGGTTGCTAAAGGAGTCAGCTTAGCCCTTCCCGCTCCCATCAGCCCCATTGTTATGACTGCAATTACTGTCCATTACTAGTTGAATCCACCAAATGGGATTTACACATACTTCCTAGCTATTCATCTTGAAGCTTATATGCTATGCTGTAATTTGTCTAAGCCACGTGTTTATTGCTTTGATTTTGAGGTAGGGTCTGGCTATTCTGCCCACGCTGAGCGTGAATGAAATCCTCTTGTTTCATTCTCTTGAGTAGTTAGGATTCCTGATGCGCCCCAGGGCTCCCGACACCCGAGCCTGGGAGCCAATGCCAACCTAGGATACATTCACTGTATTTGGGGGTCACTTCCACCATTTTGCACTCCACGCTGCCCTCCGTGCCTTCACCCTCATATTGCTGGAGCACATCCTCGAGCAACTGTTTCAGGATGAAATATCGTCATTTCACCTTTATGTGTAAGTGATAATTTTTACCGGCAATAGATTTCTATGTATGAAATCATGCTTCCCCCCAAAACTGAAAGAATTAGTGCACCGTATTCAATCCATTCCTCAGGCTTTCTGCCAATCTCCAGTAGACAAATTTGGTTTTCCATCAGAAAGCTCTAGGAGTCTGTGCCTTTGGCCTTGAAACTTTTTTATCTCTGGATGCTCATTCAATTGGTAGACCCCCATTCACATTAAATTTCTAATTAAAATATAATTCTATTACTTCCCCTTCTATTTCCCCCATCCATACCCTTGGATGTTCCTTATTCCCTTTGAAGTTGATGGACTTGTTTTTTTTATAATCATCTATTTGTCTGGCTGACTATGTGTCCATCTATGTGTGTATCTATGTACATAATACGGCCTGCTGAGTCCATTTTACTACAGGATTTTTTTTCCTGTAATTTCTTAGGCAACTCCTTCCCCTTGATTTGTCTTCTCCTTCTGAAGTTGTAGTGGATTGACTGAGCTGTTGTCATTTAGCCTCATTCTTGACATATTCTCAGCACATTCTCCATCTCTCTGTTAGGCAGCTTGAGAGATTTAGGTTTTTTATTTGACTAGAGAGAGAGCACAGATGGTAAAGGTACTTGCTGCTAAGCCCAAGGACCAGGATTCAATTCCTGGAACCCACAGGTAAAAAGAGAAAAATCAACTCCTGCAGATTGATTCAAACTTCTTCAGGTATCATGATCTACATGTATGTGCATACACATAAGCATACAAAATAGATAGCAATGTGATTTTTTTTAAAACTTTACTTTCAGCCTAATAAATATTTATTATTATTAATTATTATTATTACTATGAGATGGGGTCTTTCTAGGTTGAGTAGAGGTAATAAAATATTATTTTAGTAATATGTACAAATGTCTTGCATAATTTTTGGTTTATTTTTAAATTTATCCTTAATAGTATTCCGTTTTTGTTGTTTGTAAGTAATATGTACTTAATTATTCTGATGGTACCCAGATTTTTTAAAAATTATTTTCTTTTCTTTGAATTCTCTCTCTTCTGACAATAGCATTATTTATTTTGATTTTTTTCATGCTTCATTATAAATCAGGTTCTTCTTCATTCTATCTTTTCTTTACAAGTTAAGGGCTTCATAATTTTGCCTAATTCCTGCTGCTTTCTTCTACTGTATTGTCTATACATACTCTAGAATTAAGCTTTTCATCCCTTCCCCCCAAAATGGAGAGGAGAAGGCTTTGTGCACAAGAGTGGACCTTGGGTGTAGCTCGCCAGCCTCCAGGACAGAGGTCACCCTCTTCTTCAATGTCAGAAAGAGGAGTGATATGCAATTGACTCTTTGTATTTGTATCTGTAGGTTTTATTCACAACAGATTCAACCAACCACAGATAGAACATATGTGAATGACAGCTGTGTCCATCCTGAATAGGTTGACATTTCTTCTTATCATTTTCCCTATACAACTTTCTAGCTAGCATTAACATTATATTGTACAATATAAATAATTTATAGATGACTGCTTAACGTACATGGGAGGATGTGTGTAGATTATATACAAACACTATAACGTCTTTTATAAGTAACCTGGGTGTCTGGATTTTAGTAACTAAGAAGGGCGCTAGATACAATCTCCACAAATACTGAAGGTCAACTGTACCATGAGAAACTGGAGTTCACTGCAACTGATCCATAAAAACTTTGATGTTATCTTTTTCTTTTGGACACCATCACTCATGCATGTTTTTCATCTCTGATGAATCAATGTTTATATTTTCTTTGTGTGTGTGTGCATGTGTGTGTCCTTGAGAATCACTGGCTTCTTTGTGGTTGTCCTTACATTAATTATTATTATTATTTTTTTTGGTTGTTGTTTTATTTTGAGACAGGGTTTCTCTGTTTATCCTTGGCTGTCCTAGACTCACTTTATAGACCAGGCTGGCCTCAAACTCACAGCCTGAGACTGCCTCCCTGTGTCCTGGGACTAAAATTTCGATGTTTTGAATAAAAGATTAAAAAAAATAATTCAAAGATAATCTTAAGAACTAAGACAGCCAAATTGTGTGCACAATCGTTAATACATTATTAGGTGTATGGGAGGACAAATGCTCATACAAAAGCATATGAATATGCCTTTGGGTTTAATAATCATAAGGTTTCCAGTGAGGTTATGGTGACAAATCTATCTTTTTCTAGTGCTTTTGTTTTTGGTTCACTGTAAACAGCTGGTAAAGAATCAGTTGGGAAATAGTGAATCAGCCTATGCTCAATGTGTGACATCTTATGAGTAGCAATAAGCTAATTATTCATTTGATTATCAATAATCAAATGAATCCTGTCCTGGAGTTGTCTTTAATGGTGTCTGGAAGAGTTGGAGTGAGCAGGTCCTGTAGGTCTTAGGTTTCTGGTATCAGCTAAGGAATTTACTTCACTGCAAGTAAATTCCCACTCCAGAAAAAAAAGTCCTCTAACCAAGACATCCTCAAGGATTAGGTAAGAGCCTGGGATTGGCCCTCTGGTCAGATCAGGTGTGTCTGGGCCACTAGGTTATCATGGAGCTGTGCTCCACACACCGTGTACGGAAGCCCACAGGGAGCACAAAGGATCGAGACTCATAAGCCTACTTTTCCCAAGACAGGTGGAATGGGAAAGCTGTAGAACAAGCGTTGGGGAGTGTAGTTCCTTGCCACTGGCCTACCTGACTCTTACTTGGGTTCTTTTTCCTTTTTGATAGTTTGTCAGCTTGACTCTTTCTTTCTTGTACTAATTTGACAGTTTTAGATATACACTTTCTTTTTTCTTTTTGTATTCTAGGTAACTTGGGACATGAAGAAAGGAGCAGAGGAGGATGAAGAGTAGGATAAAATGAAGATAATGAGTCACACTTCAGGAAGTTACCTGAAAATCAAGGAATACTTTTTCAAGAGTGAAAATTACAGAAATTACAATGTAATGGCAAGGAGATCAGGTCACAAAAGTAAGTAAGGTAAGCAATGGGCTCTTGTTTTCCTGTCCTGCTCTGGTAACTCAATAGTCTCTGGCTACTTGAGAAAGGTGTGAGGATCACTTTTTATCTTAGCGTGGACACAGAAACTCACATTTCAGCTACAATCGAGGTGATTATCTTTATTCCTTGCTGACACCTCTCTTCCCCACCTCACAACTGCAGATCACTTCTAGGCAGTTTCAAGAGGCTATTAAACACTGGCATGGATACCCAGAGGAGAGATGTTATCATGCCCGGGGGCCTTTCAGAACAGCTGATCAATGCAGATAGGCAGAGTTTCACCCATCAAAAGAGATGGGAAGGTGAGAACTCAGCAAAGCATTGTGGGAGGAGAGAGCTGAGAAGGCGTAGCCCTGCTCCTGGATACACTGAAGTCTGGGCTGGACCACTGCTGAGAAATTCCTGTACCTGCACACTGAACCCTTGGCATGTGTGGTGCTGGTGTTTGATGAAGATTTTGAGGGCTTGCTTCTGTCCACAAAGACAGGGTCTCAGGCCAGTTCTTGGTCATCTTCTGCCTTGACTGGACATTAGTATTTCTTCAAATACTTTTTAAAAAACTAGAGATACCTGGGCTACAAGGCCAACAAAATCAAAATATTTGCTCTAAAAATAATATTTAGTTTTAAAGTAAACTCTTAGGCAATACAAGCACAATGGAATTCTCTGTAAGTGGTGAGAGCCACTGGTCCTGTACGCTGTCCTGTTGTTACACACAGAACTGGGACTCACCCGAGTGCACATGCCTAGCTTTACTGGATTAAAGCCATGGATTTACCCATCCAGTGACTTCTACCCATGATATGCTGGAGTTGGCCACTAGCCACTAACTTGCCACCAGAACAGGGTTAAGTCAAAGAGGACGGATCTCTAAAAATAGTTAGCCTGATGCTGATCTAAGTTCAACAGAGCAAGCTCTGGCTTGCTCTCACACTTTCCTTCCAAGTAGCAGTGTGTGGCCTGTGGCAAACGTAAGGATTCCTTTGGTTCAGGCACACGCTGTTGCTACCTATGGCCTGCTCATAGGGATTTCCAGGGCGCCTTTTACTCACCCAGATCCAACGTATAGCACAAGGTACAGGGGATGGAAAGCCGGCTGGGAACTCCAGGTACAGGGCAGTCAACTGCTGAGGGCTGGAAAAGGGACTGTTCGCCCTCCCCTGTGCAAAGAAGAAAGGAAAAGTAACCCAACAGTTTCTGAGGGAAACTATGGCCAGAATATTTTGTTCTCTTTTTTATCCTTTCCTTCTTCCTTCCTTCCTTCTTTCCTTCCTTTCCTCCTCTTTCTTTCTTTCTTTCTTTCTTTCTTTCTTTCTTTCTTTCTTTCTTTCTTTCTGCCTTTCTTTCTTTCTGTCTGTCTTTCTTTCTGTCTTTCTTTCTTTTGTGTGTTGGGGGAGGGCACATGTGTCATAGTATAACCTGGAAGTCAGAGGGCAACTTGTGGGAGTTGCTCCCCTCTTTTTGTCATATGAGTTCCAGGGATCAAATCTGGCTGGAAGGCTTGGGAGAAAGCACCTTTACCTGCTGCACCATCTCTTCAGCCATTGTCATTCATAATGAACCCATTCCCTTCCGTAGTAAGACATACTTACTGTTGTCACAGTGGTTTATGTGGCATACGATACTTACATGATATTAAAAAAAAATGAATATTTTTTCTTAAAGAGAAACTGTGAGTGTGTGTGTGAGAGACAAGGTTCAGTGTATGTGTGTTTGTTAGTGTGTATCAAACCTGGAGCTTTATAGTGGTCTAACATGCACTTATACCCTTAGGTACCTTTCTTTAGTTATTTTAAGTCAGGGTCTCCTAACCTGTTCAGGTTAGCCTCAAACTTGTGATACTTTTGTCTCAGCTTCCAGAGTAGCTGGGATTAGAGGCTTGAACTACCAGGAGTTCAATTTTTGAGCCCAATTACTCTCATATTCATTAGGACAGGATTCCATGTGAGAAACTGTTCCCTCAAATGGGGTCCCACTACTGGGAGTGAATCTTTCATGGGAGCAGGAAAAATACAAATGTGAGAGCATTGGTCGTGGCGGGGCACACTTGTAATGCCAGCACTTGGGAGCCGGAAGTGGGAGGACAGTGGGCTCAAGGCCTGCCTCAGTTACATAGGAGGCCTGAGACCGGGTGCTGGGGGGATGCTGCTAACATAAAAAGCAATCTTGGTCAGTTACAAAGTACCGGCCTTTTTTAGTCTCACGAATGATACAGTTGGTACACCTCCTTCATACACAACTTACTCAAGAGCCTAGGAGGTTCTGTTTCTGGGTCTGATCCCCAAAGCTGCAGAAGCTGGACATGGCGGCATATCCCCGTAATCCTAGCATTTGGGAGGTAGCCCTTGGCTATGTAGTTGGAAGCCAGTCTGGGCTACATGAGACTGTATCTCAAAAAAATAAAAGAAAACATTTCATGAAATCGGGAGAGACCCTGGAAGATCAAATGTGTCCATTTGGACTTTGTTTCAAGAGTTCACAAAGCAAAGCAATGGAAAAGCATATTTTTCCTCGCTTTCCCCATTGATTTTAACTGTGTTAATGGCAATGAAAACACCAGACTGTGTCCTAGAAAACTGTTCTCTTTGGAATCATTGACATATGCAAGGGCAGAAAAAGTTATCACAAGGTGCAGCAGAATATCCAGAAGGCATTGCACAGGAGCTAAAAGCTGATTTGGATTGTCGGTCAAACAGGCTGCACAAACTTGCATCTACAGCTCTCCACTCAGCTAAGACGGAGGTCCCCCAGCTAAGACAGAGGTCCCCCAGCTAAGATGGAGGTCCCCCAGTCATTAGTCGTCAGCGCTTAGCAAGATGCCTCTACACGGAGGACACTGAAATACTTGGATTGCGTCAATTCTTTTGGTATCACTCATAAATTAATGAGGACCGTGTAACTCTGTCTAGTTTCAGAGTAGGTAAGGAGAGAAAAAGGCAGTGCTGGGCGACAAAATGGGGCTCCCGGTGTTACGTAACCGACCAGAAGGTGTCCAGCAGTGCGCTTAAGGTATCGGCCAGAGCAACCTTACCCAGGAATTCTTGACTCTTCAGTTTCTTTCTGACCCAAACTGGTTTGACTTTCATTCCCTCCCATTGCTCAGGTCTCCTGATCCAAGGCAGTTCTCTGCTCCCATCCTTAGAAGGGTGGGCTGGCACGAGTGTGTTTTAGCCAGGGTAGGAGCTAGCTTGTGACAGATCCTGACTTTCGCCCCCAGTCCTCCCCCAACGAATTTACATTTTGTTCTTATTTTTTAAATGCTTAGACTTCCTATTACATATTTCAGATTCCCCTCCATTTCCATGCTCTGCTGGTACCTAGGCCTTCCAGTGCATTTAGTCTGTAGGCCCATGGGCCTCACACATCTCAAGACAGTAACGAATGAGGCTCAACATGTTAATAGATGTCAATGTCATATCATAAAGTCAAATTTTGGACACTCTTGGTGGATACTATCCGATACAAAACAGCTGAATTGTCCCACAAATTGGTTGTTGATGACTTTCCATCATCATCTTCACCATCATCATCATCATCATCATCATCATCATCATCATCAACATTACTATTATTTGTTCTAGTTCCAGTGGTACCACAAGAGTCCTCCCTGGTGGGAAGGTGTCTCCCTTACTCCTCTTCAGGTCTGACCAGGACCAGAAGATCCTGGCAGTTTTTCTATCTTACCATGCTAGTTCACCAAGAATGTCCATCCAGCCTGTGTCCCGGGCAGAGACTGGCCCATGGGCAGGCGAAAGGGGGAGAGTTAATACCGGTAAAATTTGTTGAAAGCTAAGGGCTCCCATCAACCACCTCTGAGCCACACTATAGTGGAACACCTGCCATCTAAGTGATTTAGTGAGCATAGGATTTTTGTGAGATTTAGTGAGACCAACATGGCATTTCAGGGCAGAAAAGCTCATAGCAGCCCACGTCCCTAACTGGGAAGTTTAGTGAAGTTCATGTTTTATTGAGTATTGAGCAGAGGGGCCACTCTGGGAGTCCAGGAACCTGGAAAGGCAGGTGCTAGCAGAGTCCACCCGACTAAACTGTAGGGAGCCGGTCTCCAGAGGGGGATGAGTGGAGACAGACAGGCTAGCGCTAAGAGGGGCCCCGGACGCTGGCCACCATGAGGCAAGCAGAAGACAAGGCCAGCTCAGGCTGTACTGGGAATGATGAAAACAAGGTGAGGATCAAAGAGACCTCAAAAGTACGGGGGTTTCAGAAAGTTTATAGATAAAAGCACATCTTGTCAACCTTCCCCTGTTGAGAACCTGCAACAGGGGCATAGACAGTCAGATGGACTGGCCATTAGTGGGAGAAGACAGCAAGCGTCAGGCAGAGAGATAGACCCACAGGAAAGGCGGTGACAGTCAAGGCCCAGGGTCTGGTGAGCTCTAGGTCCCCTCCAGAGCTCCCGGGACCCTGGCCACCAGTACTCACCCGCCACCAGCCAGCGCTGCCGGGGCTGCGCAGGGCGGAGCCGCCGCTGCCGAGTACAGCACTTCAGGGCTTAGTTGCGGAGCTCTCCAGCTCTCCGAGGAGGCACAGGTGGCCAGCCTGTGCTGGAGCAGTAACTCGAGCCGCCCCGCCTCAGAGGCCCGGACGTGGGCTTCCCTGCTCTCCACAGGTCTCCTCTCAAACACCTAGAACTCTCTAAGATGCACTGGGAAACTTAGACCTGGGTAAAATTACCTGCACGCCCATGGGTGACTGGGTTGACGCTTTCATTCCCCACTTGGCGAGTTTGTCAGCGTAGGGTTTGAACAGCTTTAAGGGGGCTGCAGGGGCAATCAATAGAAAGCTTTGATGGCTGCCTTTGAGGAACACTTTACTTGCTAATAGTGACCCGTGTGCACGGGACAGCGCGTGGGCATGGGACAGCCGGCACTGGAGTGAGAACTTATAAAGCAGCTGTTCTGTTTGAAGCAGATTACCATGTTACCTAGTTCAAGAGAGAGGAGGAATGGAAGAGAAAGGAGGGAGAAGGAACCGGTCTGTTTAATTTCCTCCAGCCAGGATTTGCAAGCCTGGGTGCCAGCAGCCGACACAGCCAGGGAGGACATGATTTCTCTATACAGGCAGCCCTGCTTCTGTGGTTTAGCAAGGCTTACGATCGGCTCATCAGAAACACTGCTGTTTTGATTTGTGCATTTCTGAGGTCCCAGGCAGTAGTGACATATGAGGGCTGTAGCAGCCCTCTTAAAGCTGGAGAGAGGGCTTGGAGTCGCCAATTGCCCTTCACAAGGAAACCAGACTGCCTGTCTGGGGTGGCCGGTGGCTGGGACCCTGTATCAGAGGAACAGCTGCAGATTCTTGTTCCAAAGGAAGGGTGCTCTGTTCAAGTACACCAGGGCGACACTCAGGAATCTGCTATGTTCTAACGCCCCCTCCCCCGTTAGGCTTTTGGCCACCTCAGAACAAGTCCTTGTGGAGAAGTTTTCCAAGGAGAAATTGGCTGTCGTGACATGCATTTTTGCTGTCAGTCGCCTTGAACTCGGCCTTTGTCATTTTGAGTTTGGCTTGTCACATGTTTGCCCTGTAGCTTAACGCTTCTGAAGCTATAAGCGCAGATGCAGCGCTGTGGACCTGGCTAATGATGCTGAGTTGGATTCAGGAGCCCTGAGTTGATCAGAAGTCTCTGGGCCGTTAGAGAGCCACACTTGTGTAGAAATGAAGTAGATGGATAGGTTAAACATTACTGCTGGTGAAGCACCCGGAACCCTAAAATCACCATGAACAACAGTTTGAGTTTCAGGCACTGGGCCCACCCATCTTTTTTTCTTAATTTTTTTTTTTTTTAATTGAGACAGGGTTTGTCTGTGTAGTCTTGGCTGTCCTGGAATTTGCTCTGTAGACCAGGTTAGCCTTGACCTCACAGAGATCCACCGGCCTCTGTCTCTTGAATGCTGGGATTAAAGGTGTGTGCCACCACTGTCTGGAAGGGCTTGCTCTTTTTTTAAAATTAATTTTTTATTTATTAAAGTTTATTAATTACAGTTTATTCACTTTGTATCTCCCCTGTACCTCCCTCCCCCCTCCCATCCCAATCCCACACTCTCTCCCCCTTCTCCACCCATGCCCTTCCCCCAGTCCACTGATAGGGGATGTCTTCCTCCCATTCCTTCTGATCCTAGTCTATCATGTCTCATCAGGAGTGGCTGCACTGTCTTCCTCTGTGGCCTGGTAAGGCTCCTCCCCCCTCAGGGGGAGGTGGTCAAAGAGCAGGCCAATCAGTTCCTGTCAGAGACAGTACCTGTCCCCATTACTATGGAATCCACTTGGACACTGAACTGAATGGGCTACATCTGTGTAGGATTTTAGGTTATCTCCATGCATGGTCTTTGTTTGGAGTATCAGTCTCAGAAAAGACCCCTGTGCCCAGATTTTTTTGGTTCTGTTGCTCTCCTTGTGGAGCTCCTGTCTTCTCCAGGTCTTACTATTTCCCACTTCTTTCATAAAATTCCCTGCACTCTGCTCAAAGTTTGGCTATGAGTCTCAGCATCTGCTTTGATACCCTGCAGGGTAGAGCCTTTCAGAGGCCCTCTGTGGTGGGCTCCTGTCCTGTTCCCTGTTTTCTCCCTCCTCTGATGTCCATCCTCTCTGCCTTTCTGAATGGAGATTGAGCATCTTAGCCAGAATCCTCCTTCTTGATTGGTTTCTTTAGGTGTACAGATATTAGTATGTTTATCCTATATTATATGTGGAGAAAAGGGAACCCTCCTCCACTGCTGGTGGGAATATAAACTTGTACAGCCACTTTGGAAATCAATCTGGCACTTTCTCTGACAAATAGAAATAGTGCTTCCTCAAGATCCAACTATACCACTCTTAGGCATATATCCAGAAGATGCTCAAGTACACAACAAGGACATTTGCTCAACCATGTTTTTAGCAGTTTTATTTGTAATAGCCAAAACCTGGAAACAACCCAGATGTCCCTCAATGGAGGAATGGATACAGAAATTGTGGTACATTTACACAATGGAATACTATTCAGCAATTAAAAACAAGGAAATTATGAAATTTGCAGGCAAATGGTAGGAACTAGAAAAGAGCATCCTGAATGAGGTATCCCAGAAGCAGAAATACACACAGGGTATATACTCACTTATAAGTGGATATTAGACATATAATATAGGGCTTGCTTTTTTAAGTAGAAGATTTACATTTTATTTTAGAGTATGCATGTATGTTTGTGTCTGTATGCCATGTGTGTGCATATACCTTTGGAGGCCAGAAAAGATCCCTGGAGCTGGAATTACAGGCAGTTGGGAACTTCCTGACTTGGGTGCTGGGAACTGAACTCAGGACCTGAGCCATCTCTCCAATCCCTTATGTTGGTATAATGTTTTTTTGGAATGTATACATTTTACCCTTGTTTATTCAAATGCTGATTTCTCTCCTCCATTCTCTGGTTTCAATCTGGACATTGCATTGTGATACTTATTCTAAGCATCACCTGTCTCAACTTTGTGTAAACAGACCAAAACAACAAGTCACAATGTTGAGCAATGGAGAGAAAGGAGTAGGAGGGAGAGGAGAGGAGCCAGAGGACAGGAAGTAGTGGGATTCAGAGAGGCTGGGAGAGCAGAGGCAGGAGGAGAGGTCTTGGAACTATGTGGAGATACGGACAGGACCTAAGATTTCACAAAAAGCAAGAATAATGGGTGAATCTAAATGTTAGGAAACTATGAGGGCTTGGAGGTTTAGGATGGAGTAACTATTGCCCAGCATTGTGATCTAGGTTGATTAAATAAATCCCAGTCTCTGTGTGGTGATTTGGGTATACAGCTGTTTAGGACTAACCCCAGATTTACTAAAAGATATATCAATAGTAAATATTAATCGCCACCTACAACACCCTTATTTTTAAGTCTTTGAATCTGTAGAACGTTAACATGATTTAAACAGTGAAAATGGCACACAGACTCAGAAGCGCCCCCCCCCACTTCTTTCCACCCTCTCTACCTGATGCTCTGAGTAAACAACCTCAGAACCTTCTGGTTTATTCTCCCTGTGTTTCCTTTTGCACAGCTAAAGGACACAGAAGGTGAGATGCTCTCCATGCCCTTATGCAATTAGCATCTTCCACGTACCCATATGTTAGGGAAGTCACTTCACCTCACCTCACAGACATCTTCCTTGTTCTCTTTTACAGCTTCACGACTCGCTGTGTCTATATATATTCCAATGGCTTTATAGGACGAAATAGGCATCCAATTTCTCTAGCAGCAGTCAGCTCCACTCCAAGGTACTGGTCAGTTGAGCTGTGGGCTACCTAAGCTCCCATGGGAGCCAAAGCATCTCGGTGCTGCACAAACAGGAAGGGAGAAAAGTAAGAGGGGAACTCTGGCCTACGCTGTCAAAGCCAAGCCACAAGGTCACTGTTTATTTGATAGCAGCGTGGTGTTTTGATAGGCTGATGGTGAGGCCATTCAAATCAGAGTGCACTGAGAATGGCATGGGTTGAGGGAAACTAACATGAATGATGAAATCTTGCCACAACCCTGGTTTTGACAGAGGAGGAGATGTGTGGTGCTGAGGAACAGTTATTGAGTGCCTAGAATAATCCTCCTTTGCTTTTTTTTTAATCAATATCAGAACATAAAGGATACTAGCATTTAGGTACTTTGTTATAGTTAGGACATTAAGAGGAATATCAAGGAATTAACTTCAAATTACCGAAAGTATGAACATGGAAGGGATTGTGTTAGGATTCAAAATGTCTGGGTTCTTCCCCAGCCTCTAAGAGAGTGGTTTAGTTTCTAATAGATTGTGGAGGAGTTAAAAATGACTGTCTTGGGGCTGGGATGACAATTTGTAAGGTGCTTTTATTGCTGGCATGAAAATTTAAATTTGATATTAAGGATCCACATAAAAAAAGAAAAGCTAGACATGGCAGCATGCTGTTCTAATCCCAGTGCTGGGGAGTTGGAGAGCCGTGGATCACTCAGGCTCATCGCTCAGCCCAGCCTAGACTGCTTGGAAAAGTCTAGGCCAATGAGGGATTCTGGAGAGAGAGAGAGAGAGAGAGAGAGAGAGAGAGAGAGAGAGAGATCGAGCAAGAGAGTGCTAGAGAAAAACAGAGGGAGAGACAGAGACACCAAGACAGAGAAGAGAGATAGAGATGCACACATGCATGCATTCACACACGGGGGGGGGGGGGGAGGGAGATAGAGAAAGGGAGAGAGAGAGGTTGATGACATGAGGTTGAGTATTGACCTGCTCATCAAGAGTAACAGACACACAAACAGGTGTCTAACTCATCACAGCATGTGTGCTTTCTGTGAGCCCTGATAGTAAGGGGCTACTGTAATAACCTCGGTGTGAGCTGGGTTCCCGTCTCTTGGTTTACTAAGGTGGGATTTCCTACACAATGTTCCGCGCCTTTTATTACTCATTTACACAGCCCCATATGATATTCTACAGGCACTCTCTATAGCTCCATTTTCTAGGCTGAACTTCTCTTCTGCTGCTTTGACAGTAATCTGGAAGAATGGGGCCAGACACAAGAGCAGGTAATAAGGCCACGGGAGAGTGTCGGGGTTTCCCATTGTCACTGAACGGCCTGCCACAGTCAAGAAAGCAGCATCAATTTCCATCCACGGTGGAATAAAAAGAGCTATAAAAATTCATGTATAATAAGTACCCAAAGGATTAAATGGGAGATACAGTAAGAAGTCTCTCTTTTTTTTTTTTTTTAAAAAAAACCAATTAGGTGGAATTCTCTCAGTAACAGAGAATTGTTTTTCTTTTGAACAATAAATGTGTGCATTTTGTTTTTGCTATCATCTTTAATATGAGAGGAATTTGAAGTCATCTGAGGAAAAAAAAACCTAGTAAAATTGTTAACAGTTTAGGGTGACTTCCCGGCTGTTACCCCAGCTGCTATTGATTAATTCTGATTTCCCAGCTTCCTTTCTACCACCAGCGATTCTGTTTTCATTAGGGCAGACTACAAGAGCGTCTGCTTAACCCCTTCCCATAGCAGCGACACTGGAGCCGGTCGCCCAGACATACAAGCCCCTAAGTCTCAGTGATCTACACCTCTGCCATGGACCCATGCTAGCTGCTGACTTTGTGTTTTGAATACATTGCACTGTTCTTCACTTGGATCTTCTGCTGTTTTTTTGGCTATAATATTTTATCCTTACGTAGAAATAGATAACAACACAAAGCTTTTGCATGTGTGTAACTCATTAAATGTTAGCATTCTGAAAATGTCAAGACAAGGTATTTTAGGTAGAGCCAATGCCTTTTACGTGTCCTTTCCAGTTTTTGAAGAAATAGTTTTATTTACGTGCATGCGTGTTTCTGTGTGTATTCAAATGTGAATGCAGGTGTCCACTGAGGCCAGCGGAGGGCCTCAGGTGCCGTGGAGCTAGAGTTACAGGCAGTTATGAGATGTTCGCTGTTGGTGCTGGGAATCTAACTTGGGGTCCTTTGCGAGAGCAGCAAGCACTGTGAAGCACTGAGCTATCTTGCTATCCTAACCCTCTACCTGGTATACTTGGCTCTATTTGCACTTATTCCCTCACCTGGTTTTAAACCTTTGCCATGCAAGCATTCATTAGCAATGCATTGTATTCATTTGCAAATTTTAAAACTTATAAATGACATTTTACCATGACATGTACTATGTCATTTGTAATTGTGCCACTTACTTTGTTGATAGGTATAATCTGTGCCATATTACATTTTATTATACAAATAGTAACATCCTTTCTCTTGTTGATGCACAGTCAAATTGTTTCTAATTAATTGAAATTATTAAAAACTGAGATACTTCTCTAGATCATATTTTATTTTCTAGACCATATTTTTATCTTTTTTTTTTTTTGAGGAAATTTGTCACCATACAAATTTCCACGGTGACTGCATCAGATGACACTTGGGAAGAAGGAAGCTCAGTTGAGTAATTGCTTTCATCAGATTGGCCTATGGCACTGAAGTGGAGCATTTTAAAATTACTAACTGATGAAGGAGGGCAGGGCCACGGTGGGTGGTGTCACCTGTACCCAGGTGGACCTGGGCTGTGTAAGAAAAGTAGGTGAGCAAGGCTAGGAAGCAAGCAACCAAACAGCATTCCTTCATGGGCTCTGTGCCAGTTCCTGGCCCAGGTTGCTGCCTTGGCTTCCCTTCAGGATGAACCTGTAAGCCAAATAAACCTTTTCCTTTCCAAGTTTGTTTTTGGCTTCTGTTTCATCACAGCGATGGAGAAGTAAACTTGGACAGAAATTGGTACCAAAGGGTATTGCTATGATGGACCTGTTTAAGTTTTTTGGGGCCATGATTGTTGAAGGATTCGGAGCTTTGGGCTGGAAAAGTCATTAGGAGTTCTCAGAGCATAATGAGCTATTCTGCGGGGCCTCAGGAGATAAGAATGCTGGCAGCAATGAAGACAACAGAGGTCTGGCTTGATAGTGACATTTCAGGGGGGAAGACTGTTGGGGCCATTTGTGTGATATATTTGAATTAAGACACTATGGCAGTGAGATCTTTGCTTTACTGGAAGAATTTATGCTGGTTGGCTGGGACTGAAAACTCAGCTATGAACAGTGAGAGACCAGCAGCACCCAGGTGAAATGTCCTGAGAAGAATTTTCTCACAGCATTAGCACATAGAAGCTATTGCCAAGGGGAGGGAGCAAGGCTGCATCTCAAACGGGAAGGTGAACCTGGAAGGAACTAAGGGTCTCCAACATGGTATGGATTTTGTAGGAATGAAAGGGTGCATGGACAGAAAACAGAGGCTTGGCACCATGTGGCGGAGTTGGAGTCCCTGAAGAGGCCAGGAGAGGTCAATGGTGAAGGTGCAGTCTCAATGGCAGTGAAGACCCTGGATGGTGATGCTCAGATGGCCACTAAGGACAGCAGCACGTGTTGAGTGGAGCTGGCCTGAGCCTATGAGAGAAACCATGTGTGTTGTGGATGACGGACCCAGAGAAGTGGAGCTGCCTAGACCTGTCGGAGCCTAGAAAAATCATAAGTAGCCAATGCTGAACAGCAAACTGTTTGCCTGGCTTTGAACGGATTTTAATTATAGTCTTTTTTTTTCCCCCTTCCCTTTTGAAGTAAAGTGTACAACTTATTTCAGATTACACCGGAGCCCACAGTCAAGAGATTTTGGAACTTTAACTTGAAGTTTTAAAGCACTGAACTTTTTAGAAAGACTTGGGCTTTTGAGGTTGGGCTACATTTTATATTGTGCTATTAATGTTATATGTGATCGTGGCTTAACAGTTTGTGTGTCAGGCTGACGAGGCTCTATTGCTGCTTGTTTATTTTTGTCAGCTTAACAGGGCCTAGGGTCATCTAGGAAGAGGAAAATTCAGTTGAGGAATCGCAACAATCACACTGGCACGTGGGGATGGTCTGTGGGGCATTTTCTTACGCAGGAGGGTCCAGCTCACTGTGGGGGTGCCTTCCCTGGGCAGCTTGGGCCTGGACTGTATAAGAAAAATAGTCGAGTTAGCCAGAGGAAGCAAGCCAAAAGGTAGCACGCCTTCATGGTCTCTGCTTCAGCTTCCACCTCTAGGTTACTGCCTTGACTCCTTCCCTTGGCTTTCCCTCCATGACGGACTGTAATCCGTAAGTTAAACCATTTTCTCCACAAGTTGGTTTTGGTCCGTTTTGCCACAGGAGAAGCAAGTTAGAACAAACATATACGGCTTTGCATTTCTTTCTGGCTACTCTGTTTCACTGGTTTACGCATCTGATTCTGTGCTAGTAACATTTTGTTTTTGTTACTGTGGTTTTGTAGTACTGTTTGGGGTCAGGTACTGTGAGACCTCCAACTTTGCCAATGTTTACTCAAAGCAATGGCCCCACTGAGAGCAACTTTCTAAACCAGTTAGCTTTGCCTTGGCGTGACCAAAGAAACTCACAGAAACAAGGAGGAAGTTTGTATTTCAGCTCACGGTTCCAGAGGGATCCATCTACCACGGTGACACGGAGAAGCAGAACAGCGTGTGTTATGGTGGGTCAGTAAGCAGAGAGTGACAGAAAGTAGCCAGGGATGACAGACTCCCCAAGCCCTTCCCTGCCATGGCCTGTTTTTTCAGCTAGGCCCCTCAAAGTTAGCAGAACACCCTCAAACAGTACCACTAGTTGAGGCATGCCTGATTAAAAACATGAGCTTGTGGGGAACATTTCAGCTCCACGCCATCAGCACCGCCCCCCACAGTCTTTTCCTTGAGCTATGCATATTTTGTGTGATGTTTTATCCCTTTCCCACACCCCTGTTAATGTATTTTCTTTTGGGCTTTGCTGTAATGCTCTAAATTTAAACCAGGGACCTAGTTTAACTTTTTCATTTGCATGTAAGTTGTCTCAGCATCATTCTTTCTTCATTCATCACAAGTAAACGGCTTAGAGTTTTCATTTCTCTTGAGTAAATCCTCTGAGTGAACTGGCTGAGCCATATGCAAGGCATATACTTAGCTTTTAGGCCACTGAAAGCTGCTTTCCCAGATGACCTGTGTGATTTCATGTTCTCCTCATATCAGTGTAAGAGAGTTCTGGTCTTTTTATATCTTTGGTAATATTTGGAATAAAAACATATTCTAATTTTATTGACTCTCATTAATGTCCAGTGGTATCACATTGTGGTTTTAATTTTGTGGCAATATTGAATGTATTTGCATGTTAATTTTCCTCTCTTATGCCTTGTTTATTAAAGTGGCAAAATTCTTTGCCTAATTTTGCTTATTGGTCTGTGTTCTTAAAATTTATGAGAGTTGTGAATACTTGATACCTTCTGGATAAAAAAAAAATGCCTTTACTAAATATGTTTTGTAAATTCTTCCTCTCATTTTGTAGCCTTTATTTTACTTATATTAGCAATGCTTTTGCTGGGCATGGTGGCACATGCCTGTAATTCCAGCACTTGGGGAGGTAGGAGTTAGATCTCTGTGAATTTGAGGCCAACCTGGTCTACAGAGTGAGTTCAGGACAGCCAAGGCTACACAAAAGAACCCTATCTAAAACAAAACAATCCCCAAACCAATGCTTTAAAAAGCCAAAAAGTGTAATTTTGATAACATTTTTATTTATCCTTTTATACAACAAATTTGGTGTATTTTTGGTATCCTTGCTAAGACATCACTGACCAACTCAGAATCTTCCTGCTTTGCTTTTTTTCTAGACATTTTACAGCTTCAGGTTTTAAATTTAGGGTGTGATTCACTTGAAGTTTTCTCTATTGAATATGGCATGTTACTGATAGGATTTCATGTTCCTCCTGGCTATCCAGTTATGCCAATCCCATTAGTTGGAACTGTCATTCAATTGCCTTTGTATTTCTGAGTACGCGCGCGCACACACACACACACACACACACACACACACACACCTTGTGTGTGTGTATGCCCCTCTAGGTCTTCATCTGCCTGGAATCTCCACTAGCCTGTGTGTTGCATGTGAATGCCAGAGCAGGGGGTGGAACAAAAAAACTCATAGGGATATCTGCTATCTTACCCAAGTGTGATTTGGCTCACAATTTCTAAGTAAAAATTAATGAGAAACAAATGAAGGGCTATGGTAAGGGCTCTGCGGATTAAGAGCTGGCTGTGCAAGCTTGAGAACCCGCGTTTGGATCCTGAGCACCCACATAAAACTCAGCTGAGCTGTCAGGGACCTGTGATCCCCGTGAATCTATGGTAGAGTGAAAGGTGGAGACGGGAATCCCTGGAAGATCACAGCCAACTAGACCGGCCTGTGTAGCCTTGAGCAACAAGATAGGCTGTCTCAAATAATGAAGAAGCCAAGGTGTTCCCTGATGCCCACCCCACAATTCTCTCTCTCTCTCTCTCTCTCTCTCTCTCTCTGTCTCTCTCTCACACACACACACACACAATGAAAACAGAATGGATACAAACGAGCTGCAAATGGATTTTGGACATAATTTTTATTTAAGCATGGGCTTTTAGCATGGTTCCCCCTGGAGTGCAGCCTTCTGTTTCACCAATCGGAGGACACAGAACCAGTATACTTTGCTGGTATTGGCTCAACTTCATCAGAAGGTATGAATATGACCCACAGGGAAAACAACCATGAGAAGAACACAATGGAAAACAACAACAACAACAACAAAAAAAACAACACCCACCATTTTACAAATCACTTTGTTACCACAGACACAAAATGGCAGTTACTGTTAATAAATCAGCCATGGAGTATTTAAAAAAAAAATCATTTTAGACAAGGTAATGGGAACTTCATTGTGGGAAGGAGATAGGGTGCTCATCCACAATTTTTAAGTAGAAAATATTTGAAGTTCAAACATTTTTTTCCTATCCACAAAATGATGCTAAATCAACATACATGTTAAAAGCATATTAAAGGAGATAACAGTATCTTTACAGCTATCATCTTGAATAGGTATTTGAATTAACTTTCTGCATAATACAAGTAGAACAGAGTCCAGCAGCAAAATATTGTGACATAGCGAGTCGATACAGTTTCAATGTGTTATACTGTAGAGGAGAATACATAAAGACAGACAACGATAACTTACTCATATAAAACAAGATACAAAGCTGAAATACAGTCTACTTAAATAGCTCGGTGACCAAGAATGTTAAATACGGTGCGAAGATGCCATTTTAAACATAAAATCTTCAGAATGTTGTGCTTGAACTTTTTTTTTTTCTCCTGTTAAACTATTCCTTATTCTCAATACTGCCACAGTAACTGATATTACGACAGATCACGATTTCCACGGACGCACTGACATAAAGACATTTCCTTGTACGCAGAGAAGCCACTCGGGGTTAGTTCACAGTGTGGGGAAGTGGCGTGCACTCGGCCTTGAAGGGCTGTCTGTTAGTCCTTCAGGTATGTCTCCTGGTACTGGGTGCGGGGAGAGGTGTTTCGACAACTGGGGAGCAGCACGTCGTGTGCCGGGAGGGGAACACACGTGGATTCTTCACGGGTGTCGCCGCAGCGACCTTCGTCTTCTGCTGTAGAAGTGCCTGAGCCCATGTTGCCGTGAAAAATTCATCATGTAATTTTGTTTGCGAGTGCTGTTTAAAACAAAACAAAACAAAACAAAACAAAACAAAAAAACAAACCACAAAAAGGGTACAGGTGGGGAGGGACAGGAGAAAGAGCATGTAAGTCCCGTCATTGAACGTGCGGTCTGTTCTAAGGTCCTACTATTTATTTGGCCCGCTATTTATTTGAACATTTTGAGAGATCAGAAGTCATGCTGACTTCACCACCTGAGGGACAGAATAGTTCAAGCCTGGCGTCTGCGTCCCTACCTTCGGCCCTGAAATCCCTGTCTTCTCAGAACCTGAAACCCGTTACCTTATTTACACACGTCTTTAGCAAGTAGCGAAAGAGATTTGGTTACTTTAGTGAACATTTTCATTTCAAGCTTAAAGGGCTAAGGTAGAAACAAAAGATTTGTTAGCAGGATGAGCTGGACTTTCCTAGTTCGTTCTCTCTCAGGGCGCACAACGGAGAAGAGCTGTTGGGCTTATTGAGTGTTTCAATAAGCAACTGGGTTTGTATTTGATAATGTCTTGGTGAAAGGGATGCTATGCTAAGAAAGGAGTTCATGAAAACACCAAGATAAGTGTAACTGAACAGACAACCATATTTGTATCTGTATCTCTATGTTCTCCCCATACACACACACACACACACAGACACACACAGACACACACACAGACATACACAGTCATCCACATACTATGTACAGCTGATAAATATACTGAAAATGGATAGCAAGACTCTTAGGAAATTAAGCAATAGTTGCAGTCACAGCTACTAATGTTATGGCATGAAAATAGATTTTTTTTTTTTATTCAGACAGGGTTTTGATATGTTTTGCAGATTGGCCTCGGACTTATGATTCTCCTGCCTCAGTCTCCAGAGCCCTAACTCTCAGCTATTTTTTTTTTTTTTAAGTTTCATGATCTATAACACCACTGAGGTAAGAAATGTGCTTTCATACATTGACCTGAAGGGTCATATATTTATATGTGACATCAATACGTGGTTGGAGTATACATCTATCAATATCTTCAAATGTATTAAGCCTCTTGAATATGTGGTCTCAAATACATGGAGAGAGAGAGAGAAAGAAATGTGATTCTACTATCAAGGGCAACACAAAAGGGACTTGAGTTAGGATAGAGGGAAAGACATACAAGGATGCTTTTTAAACAATATTGTCTAGACACTGCACTTAGGTAGAAAAAAATGTGGCAACCTTTACAGTGAGAGAATTTTACATAGTGAGTAAATAAGAATCTCAAGGAAAAACATAGACATAGCTCTAAAGCAGCAGCATCTATTCTGAGCCCTTGAGAAAAATGTTAGATTTTGATTTCCGGTACCCTCACACCCATTCTCTGCTTGCATGTGGTGGTGATATGTATCTTACTCTACACTGATCAGTTTTGATCCCACAGTGGAAGGATAAAGGAACTGCATTCCATATTTATTAGCCGCTCTGAGCAGTAACTCCTGCTGACATAAAGTCAAATCTTAAAAATGGACCGTGACCTAGTGCACTGAGCTAGCCAAGCATTGGAGAAACGATTGTTGCTATTTTTATTTGCTACATCTTGGGACTGTCCCTGGATTCCTGCTGGAATGTAAGGTCACCTGGAGTCCTCTGCACTATCCTAATGGTCCCTAAACCAACTCCCGCATCTCTGTTCTCCGCTGAAAAGGAACTGGGAAGTGCTATGACATGTGCAGTTTACACTGACGATGACTCTAAGATTGCATGCATGTGTACTAGGCCTCACACACATATACAATAGATTTACACACCCCTCTCAGGAAATTTCCCCTCAGAGGTTGGCTTGGTTTTTATCAGTGAACTATCCATAACGCTTACACCTCAGAACGACCTCTGAGCTGGTGACGCCACGCATTGCCTGTCCCCTTCCTGACGAACCCTGCCGTTTCCAGGTCCTTCCTCCTGCTCCACCCCTACGCAAAGCAGCCTCTAGTCTTTACCGGCCTCCCTGGCCATACTCTAGCAGCGCGTCCTGAGTTTCTACTTGTTATTCCAGTGTTATCTTTGCTTTTGTGCTTGCAGCACCCCCTCAACCCTGATTTCTTTCTTTTTCTTTTTCTCTCCACCCCCAGGCACAACAGTGCACCTCCTGCTTGACCTGTGGGTGGTCAAGGCATGCTTTGAACCTTTGTTGACTTACTGATTGGATTCCTGCTGTAAGTCATTACTCTTTAACTATAAGGAATAATTGCAGAGTTAAAGCAATGAAGTTATTCTGTCAAAACATGTTCAAAGACAAAGTACTCAAAGAACATTTAAGATGGTTACATATTTTACATAAAAAGCCCAAGCAAGCAGGATATCAGTTATCTCGTTGCGAATTTGAGTGATGTGACAGTGACCCTGTGTATGTGAGAACAGACGTCCTTAACTTTAACTGACGTTAGTAGTCTGATAGCAAATTCTATGTGAAGTTATTTCATTATGGCACTGCTTTAAAATTTCTGTCTTCATGTGAAAGAACATTAGCAGGTTGTGGATTTTTTTTTAAAGAGGCTTATAGCTAATTTAGGGGATGCTCTAATTCACTGGGCACAGGAGTCAGTTCGTGTCCTATATCTGTAAATCCCCACGAACCTTCATATGCACATAGAAGTACATCCATGTCAGATGTCCAGTGTTCATATAATTTTATTTAAGCGGCCACACTTTCAAAGCATGCTTGTAGCGAACTAGTAATTTGGTTATGAGTCATTTGCAGTGAAGTCTAATGAGGTGGATTTTTACAGTTCATAAGCCTGTTCAAGCAGCATGGGGAATGTAATAACAGAATCATGTCTGACTCTAGGCCTGTTTAATAACCCTGTGTGACTATTAAGCAGCTAATCTGTCTTCTAGACTGTGCAGCTTACAAGAGTCTGTAGTAGAGCAGTTTCAATCACAGGAGTTTTAAGGACATTTTAAAATCTTGGATTGGTCTATGTTGGGGGAATATAATCTTGCTTTCAATGCATACAGATCGTGCAACTGAGTTGTAGAGATTTACTTTTTCACTGCAACTACAGGGAGGGTTGATTTTTATTATAAGTTCAATATAAGCAGTGACGTTCACTCCAGGGCACATTCTAGCACTGGACATGGCAGTTGCTTCGGCTGTAGGTAGAACTAGGTCTGTTAAGTAATTCTTGAGGGCAATCCATTGAAAGAAGGGGGAGTGAGCAGCTGACTGAAATGCTGACTGAAATTCCCATGGATGCGTTAGAAAAATGCATCTGTGATTGTATATAGAAAATGGTGGTGGTTGTGAGATCTTTAAGGAATTTGTGATCCCATGTTCTTTTGAACTATTCCTGGGATCACAATATTAGCTCATTTATTATTACAAAAACAAATTTATTCCGATTTGAAAGGTGAATTCTAAAGGATATGGAAGGGATGAGGATTAGAAGAATTCGAGCTCATAGACATTTAGGCATCTTATTGATCAGTAATTCGTTATTTTTTAAATATATGAAACAACAAACAATAAGATTTCTCTTCTGGTAAGGGGAAATGAGGATGATGTTTGACCACACACCTCAGGAAACTGTCAGGATTAAATGAAAAACCTTAACCCCATCTGCACATGGTTTTAGTACTTAGAACCACTTTACTCTCAAGTCTTGAAGGTCATGCAGCAGAGGGCAACCAGAAAGGTGGTTGTCCGTCTTACCAACAGGCAGGATCCAGAACCCACAGTGTTAAGACTGAAGTTACGCCTCTCTTTCAATTATTAAATTAAAATTGGTGAGTGAAGGCAGCTTCTTGTATTTGCCCTGCCCAGCAAATCTCTTGGAAGGCACTCACTACAGTCTTGGGAACTTCTGCAAACATTTCTAATTCCACTTCCTCATAAGGAGTTTGTTAACTGTGAGTGCTTCAGGGGTGTCTACTACGGAAACAGGCACACTTGCCCAATGGGGGAATGCCAATTACCGCACCCCAGCCTTCCTTGCTGTACCCAATATCCCAGACCTCCCTTAATTTGCCTAACTTTACTGGATGTTGACCATCCCCTCAATGCATCCCGGTATCACTGATAACTGCTTTTCTAGAAAATTTCATTCGTGAAGGGTCCTCTGCAGACATTCTCAGCTAGTTTTGGTAAAACTCAAAAAAGTGAACAGATGTAGTGCGGACAACTTACCTTACTCTAGTAGAAAACCAATGACAGCAAATAATGAAATATAATACAAGTTAAAAAATGCCTCTCAACGCATGCAGCACTGTGATTAGTCATAAAAGTCTGATCAGGTTTAGGCGCACTATAGGATTTTTCATCTCTTTTGAAAATAAAAATTCAACATGTTATTTCTTATCCTTCTATACCCAATATAAAGATAACTTTTTAATGTAATGCAACATGCAATATTTGCTCATAACCGTATGTCAAGGTACACATAGCTATAACACTACATTTGGCATAAATGTTACATATAAAGTATAAATATTAATAATTTCATATCTACTGTAAATTTTATGTTTTTAATTATTTACATTTTAGGTACTTAGGAAATTAAGGAGTGGGCTTTAAAAATGGAGAAGTCTTCTACATCAGATAAAATAGTCAAATTTACTAAAGGAAAATATACTTTGTAACAAATGTAATATGCTCATCTCTATAAATCATTTGTGCCAAAAATGTGACAGTATCTTGATGATGAATAGCAAGAGGGGATGGTCACGATGGAACTTATATTAAAATCTGATAAATGTGTTTAAAGACAAAGTTAGCAACATACTAGTTTTCAATCTTCAATAAATCTGGCGATAATTTGCTTGTTATTAAATCAATTCACGAAGGCTAACTTTTTACTGAGTGATTTGCTTTCAAGGTACACATGCAAAAATCGGCCCAATTCGTTATACACATGACAGGCTGTGACTGAGACACGCACACAGGAAATGTGATGTGTGAATGGAATGCAGAGGAGTTGAGTGAGGGAGATTCTTAGGATAGAAGCACGAGTGCCCAACAAAAGGGTGGAGACGACAAACTCTCTTTTACCCTAAGAAGCCCCCTACCAGCATGGATCTTGTGAGGGATCTGCCCAAGTGTCTTCATAAACATTTACTGAAAAACAAATAGCCTATGCTAGCAAGTGAGTTCAGAGGAGTTAGGTTTCACCTGACTGGCAATGACTGTGGTATGCTATAGTATTTGGACTTTTGGGAATGAGGTCTTTTGGAAAACTAGTGAGGCTGGAAAAAAAACGACCTTCCAGTTCAATACAGACCTATTAGCAGGGGTACCCCACCGCAAAGGCTTCCATGTGCAAGTTTCACTGGGAAACGAGAGAGTGGGAGTATCTCATTCTCAAGCGAGCACAAGGACTCGCTTGTCACGTTGAAAGGGGGGTTCTGTCTTTATAGTTTGAGGCTGGTCATTCTTTATGTTTCTGATGCCCAAATCTTTCCACACACAGTCTTTTAAACTCAAGCCATTAAGAATATAATGTGTCATGTTCATTTAGGAAGTTCTCCTCCACCTTGAAACATTGTTCAAAGGTGTTGCTTTGTTCTCATGAAACTCATATGTCCTTGGTTAATATGGGCAGTGTGGACATTAATCAGTGTTAAGATACCATGCATAATCACAGCTTTTCTTTCTAGAGGTTTTTAGCATGTGTCCTTGGTACATATATATGAAAGTAAAACTATGACATTAAACCTAGGTTTTTAAACTATAGCAAAATTTGTAGTGTTTATGAAATAACATGAGCCCCGGCTAGAGTCTGTGTATCTTGCAGAGCTGAAGGACAATGGGGTTTATTTTTCTGAGTTACCTGGAACTATCTATCATATGTTCATGAAACAAATAAATTGTATTGCAAAGCTATCAAGCACATAGTAATGACTATCTTAAAAATTCTTACAAAAAGGAAATACTTTTAAATGTTTATAGTGGCAAAAAACATTATCTCTTAATAGCAGAGCAAAACGAGCAAATACATAGTTTTAAAACAGAATTCTTTAGGACCATATATATTAAAAATTCATTTATTAAATTGAGCTCTGTGAAGTATATAATTTTTTTTAAAACAAGGAAAGCAAACTATTTCTATAATTTTAGCAAACTCTGAGATACCACTAAAGAGATGGCATTTGTTTATGAAACGACGTGTACTTAAGATATACGCTGTAGGTGTAAAATTACAGTTTCTGAGTGGTTCACTGAATGATGTCCTGGAGTGCAACAAGCAATGTGATACCACACAGAGTGCTGGTGTGCTCCTGTGTAAAGAGCTTGGCGTCCTGAGGCTTTGAGGTGACAATGCAGGGTCAGAGTGGGAGGCGCCTGGCAAGTGACAAATTCTTTAAAGTCTTAAAACTCTGGGGACTGAATAAAAATGAAGTCTTATAAAACACATTATAGTTCCAGAATGTACTGAGTTTTGAGTCTTATGACAATATCATGATGCTGGTAGTTGCTTACAAAAATTAATACCAACACCAGGTATTCCAGAAGGTTCTCTCGGGGGCAGGCAGGAAGGCTTCCTGATGGAACTGAGTGCCTCCGAGGCAGCGGTTCCACAGGGAACGGAGTGTTGTTTCCCAGTTGTGAAGGGGTTATGTCATACTAATATAGGATATTCTAGATGACAGCAGCGGCCTGTCTGGGTGGGAGTGGAGAGTATCTATTCAAATGTATGATATGCTGAGAATTCTTGCACCCGCCAAGGACAGAAATAGCATTCTGCTTTCTGTGGAGAATGGGCGAGTTTTGAAGTTTCTGGAGGAGTTGGCAGTGTTGTGTTTGTGCGCGATGTCTGGAGGAAGGCTTGGGAGGAGATGCTGAGCTGCTCTTTAAAGTGGTGCTGGGTTCCCAGTGCAGACCAGGCAAACCCGCCCGAGGAAGGAGCTTTCCTGGGGATTCTGAGCCTCACTCAGGTGGGGTCTCTGCTCTAAGGGGCGAGGTCAGGGCCCATGGCAGCAGGATCGAATTCTGGCCTACCTGGACACGTGTCTATGTCCTCCCTATACACATACACGTATCCGTATGTTCACAGTCTTTAAGAGCCCACACTAGTCTACTCTGTAGTTGGAGGAGATCAACAGCTAAGTAAACATCAGCCTCAGGTTTAGAGTCACGGGTCTGACTGTTCCTTTAAACTTAGATTTTGTCTTACGGAGGCAGAGCCCAGCAAGTGGTCCAGAAGCAGCAGAGCGCACAGTGGGGGCTTGTGTGGGGGCCGGGTTGCTCTTGGAATTGGGATTGATATGGATGCCATGCAAGCAGGTGCCTGAGTGACAGCTAGGACAAGGGCTAGCTCAAGACTGCAGAATTCAGCTCATGGCCATGAAAGAAAGAAAACAAATCTGGTAGTTTTCCTACCAATTAATGACTGAAATTGGCTTTCAAAATGACTGAAATCAGCCACACGACTGATTTCATTTTGGATCTGGTAAACAAGAATGAACAGTTGAACCTATCTACCGAGAAGATTCGCCTCTCCTTGATAACCACTTGGAGCCACCAGTTCGAACCCGCCGAGACATAAGCATTCCAGTTTTACAGGAACTAGATTGTTAGAGAAAAAGCAAGTCATCTCTTTGCAAGGGAACAGTCAACTCAGCCAGAGGAGAGCGGTGACAGAGCTTTTATGTGGGAAGAATAAGGGGGAGGGCGTCCTTCACTTGGGGGATGGGATTAATCAGGAGCAGTGTGAAACCGTAGAGTTTCTGTTCTGGTTACAACCGAATCCTTACATGTAGAATGCCTCTGGGGCTGGAACAGGTCTTAACCACGGGCTCATCTACCACGAACAGCACAGATCATTCTTTTAGGACGTTGTTCTATTTTGTAAGGCAACCCAGATCAAGCATAAGACATCATTTCCCATCGACCCAGAGACTTCTGTTTTTTTGTTTTTTAAATTTGATCAGTCCTGCCAATCCTTAAATGGACATCTTACTTATCCGAGCTTTCTGGAGCCCACGAAACGACACTCAGGGCTTTGTTATACTTAACGGTTGAACTATAGCCTGCAGGTGCTGGGGGTGCTGGCCATGGTGGCCCTGGGGGGGACCTTCTCAGCAGGTCTACTTCTTGCTGATTTTAAGGAGCATGCCGGGTCAAAGGAACATCAAACCTTTCTGAAATGGACACAGGGAGCTCAGCAGCAGATACTCACAGGACGACCTCCACGTGGTCCAAAGCCCATTGATCATGACCTGTTCCGTTGTGGCGTGGTTGCCACCAGCGCAGTAAAACCCCTTTCATCCGTGCCTCCCTGCGTTCCAAACAGAAGGACACCAGAGGTTGAGTGTTGAGAAAAATAGACTTTTCTGCTGGCGGGTGATTTACGGAGCCTAACTCGAGTCAAGAACATGTCTCACAGAGAATCAGATTTGCTTAGCGCCTAGTGCTCTTTTAAGTGGTATAAAGCTGGAGACTTAACAGCTAGTAATAGTGATCTATCGTTCTTCCTTCCCTTTGTTCTAACAGTATCCAGAAAAGCAACACATATATCAACAAACATGAAATGCTTTCTGTGATAGGCCCTGTCCTAGGAGCTGGGTGAATAAGGCAAAGCAACGGCGATACGGTTCCAAATGATCTCTCTAAACAGAACCTCAAGGCTGCTGTGTTTCTGAAGTATTAGAAACACCATTTAAAGGGAGAGAAATATGCACAGTTCTTTGCATTTAGTTTTTCATTCATTCCCTCCTGCCCTTCTGTCTTGATTAGTCATCTCCCTCTGGACCCACTGGAAAACAGCAATACAATGTTTGTAATCAGGGATGTCTTGTCTCCGCCACTGCCTAGGTTCATGGCATTGGTCCAACAGCCCCCCACAGGAGTGGGCAGGGGAGCATGTGCTTCCCTTTAGGACACTCACAGCGGGACGTTGTAAGACACCCTCTGGGCTTGTGTGAAGTCCTTCGGCTGGTGCTGAGCGATGACGTGCCACGTGATGCCATTGTTGACGCTGTACTGCAGCAGCACTGCCTTGTCCACGGCGTGGGGGCCGCTGACGTCACTGTTGCAACTCTCTGTTTGGGATGTGCTCCCGATTTGCAAGACAAACATGATTTTGCTGGAAGAAAAAAAACAAAACAAAACAGGGAAATCAACTTTAGATGAAAGTTGGGAAACATTAAAGGAGGAGGAAGTTCTCACTTTGTTTTCCCTAAAGCCCACAATTCCTGAGTTCATCCATCTACATAGCTTATACATGGTGCTGGACACTGTAAATCATGTAGAGATGATCTAAATCACAGGAGCATTAGCGCAGGCTGAGTGCAAGTACTGCAGCAGAGAGAGACTTGAGCATCCATGGGTACCCTGGAACCAGTCCCCCTTGTTTACTAAGGGCTGACTGTATGATGAGAACAGGTATGAATGAACAGTTCCGGCTTTCATGATGCTGGAAATCTGTTTAGAATCTTTCCCCACAAATACCTTTTGTTCTCTAAACAGTAACTGAGGCCAAGCAACTGAGGAGATGGAATGCAATCACAGGATGCACACTGTATACTTTTTACAGAGCTCCAAGCTGAATGGCATGTGGACGAGGATAAACCATCATGTATATTTTAGGAGAGGTTCTCTGGTAAGATCAGATGAGGGAAAGCCAGATGAGAGCATGCAGGCTCGGGCTCACATCTGTTCTTCTGTTAGATGCCTTTTCACATTCACAGACATCCTTATCCTTGAAAGACACAGCTCCATGTGTGTGCATGTTTCTCTCTGCCTGTGGGGTGTGTGTGTGTGTGTGTGTGTGTGTGTGTATGTACCTGTATGGAGATATGTACCTGTATGTGCATGTATGTGTGTGGAGGCCAGAGGAAAATGCCAGCTGTCTTCAAGAGCTTTTCCACCATTTTGTCTTGAGGTCTCTCACTGAACCTGGGACTTGGTGTGCAGCTATCCACTGATTAGCTGCATCTGTACATGGGGTCAAGGAACCAACCTGTTGCTAGATTAATTCTATCTTTTCAATAGGAAGGATGAGAATGGGATGGGCACGATTTTAGTTTTTGCATGGCTCCCATACAGGGATGGCTTTTTATTGTATTTTTACTGTTTATCATTCTGAGATCCATAAAAGTCTGCTTTTCTGCCTTGGAAAACACTAATATTTTCCAAAGAAAACGCTTCCGGCTAGCCATCGCATTCTGTTACTATGCCTCTAGGCCTGAGATACCCACGTGCTTCCTGAATGCTTGCCAGCCTGCAGCAGGTACTCTAGTCCACTGCTTTGTGCCCCTATAAACCTTGGAGTCTTTAGGCCCGTGGTGGCTATAGCAGAGTGGCTGAGGAGGGAACATGAGGAAGAAAAGCAATCTGCTAGGGTCTTCCCCCTCCTCACCTTTACAATATACACAATATATTATACAGTTTCTGCTCACTCTAGTCTGCTGTGCCCAGCTCCTATACACGTGATTAGTTAAAGATCTCATCCCTTCTTTATTTCTATTTACTGAACTTACAGATGCTGAGCATAGGCATACATTTTGCATTTATACAAATTTTCACATTACGTTTACATAGTTTGCTGTGGCTGATATTAAGTTATCGATGTAGCTAGTATGAGTGGGAAGAAATAACAAAGACATCCTACGATAAATTTACACAATGATAGTCCCGAGTTGTTAAAACACCACAATGGTTTGTAATGGAAGTTTTGGTTTCTTTGTAAACTCAGTTAGATAAATATGGTTTTGTTTTAATGCCAAGTGCAGGATTTTAGCTGGGCTATAGTTTGTTCACACCTGTTAATTGTCTTGTGTAGGCGTGGCTTCTGCCAGCTGGCAATGGCCTTCCACATACGGCGTGCAGAGAGGGGGTAGTTTAGGACTCTGCGGATATATAAATTGAGAGCCCAGAAAGAGAAGGGGTGGAATGTGGAGGCTTGAAGAAGAGGGCTGGCTGCGTCTGCTGTTGATGGAGACTGGTAGAGAGCTCTAAAAGCACCCACTGACCCTAAACAGCCAAGAGCAGTAAAGGGAACCTTCTCTCTCCTATGTAGGCTTGGAAGGGAGGTTGAGGCTTAAACACCCCAAATATAGCAGAGTGTTAAAAACAAGCGCTACAACGGTTTTTCGATATCCAGGCTCCCTTGCTTAGTGGACATTGTTGCACGAAGTCCATGATCAGATCTGGGCTTGTGACCGATCCTGTGCCTTGAATACAGCGCAAGGGTTTGCTCACCTTGCTCGGGTGAGATCCAGTGGCTTGGTGGCAGCTTGCCTTATCTGACAGCCATTAAAGTAGAGTGAGTCTCCGTGGGCGTAGGGTGCCAGCTGCCCACAGCCACTTCCGATGACGCCACCCTGAATTGTTTCCCAGTTGGCTTCAGTGACTCTTGCCGATTCAAAATTATCTTTAATGTAACTGGGGAGATCGTGAGTGAAGACAGAGCAGTCATCGCCTGGGGGAAAAGAAACAGTCACAGGGATCAGAGTCCGCTGAAATAAATGCAATCGTCCAGGAGTAAGAACGACATTCAATTTCAGGCTTGAGCCACGCTTATGCAAGTGGAGTATCAGGCAGACTCACTCACAGAGGCAGCCGTTTCTCTTGTAGTGGGGTAATTATGGGCTTATGTTGAGAAAAATCCCATTACTTTTGAATCAGTGCTTAAATACGTACATATGAATGTACTTGCTGCTTGTGCCAATCTATTGTTTAAACACTACAGCATTTGGCCAGGCCTGTGTGTTTGCCAGGGATGGGGCTTGGCAGGGAGCTTTCTCCCTGGCATAGGAGGCCACTCTAATTTCTTGCCCCCCACCCCGACATGATTTTGCAGAAACTAGATATGCCCTGTTCTTGTTCTCCACACAGCTCTCTTTCTGAGGAGTCCTGAGAACAGAGTCTACATCTTAACTCCTTGTTGGATTTTGGCACCTAGTATGATAACTGGTACCTTTTCAATATTCAGCAATGATGCTAGGATAAATAAAGGAACGATATGTAAACTGGAAATGTCTTCCATGAGCCACTAAGGTGAGTCTGGTGTATAAGACATAAAACTAGTGAATGTGTGCATTTCTCCTGGGTTTGAACTGTACATGCTAGTTCAAAATCAAAAAGCCCTGCTGCTGTTGGGTCAGGGAAGAGGGAAAATTCCAGAGAGTGAGGCCTTCTCATCAGACATCCGAGTCATTAATTTGCCCACAGTTAAAATTCTTTGGCTAATACCCAGGCAGACTCAGCTGGTCTCAGCAGCAGTGAGAACAGCGAAGGAAGGAGGTGGGTAAGTAATTTTCAACATCAGAGATACGCAGGCACCGACATTAATCATATCCATTTCATCTGGAGGCAAAGAAGCAGCATCAAACAAGGAATCTAAATGGATCTCACTATAGAATTCAAATATATATGTTCTATCGCTGTATTCTCTGGGGGAAGTTGTATAGTTCTGATCTTCTTTAGATAAATCTCTCTGCTATGAGACTGGTGAAGTGGATTGAGAAGATAATGACCTGGTCATCTTTGCCAGCTCTGTGACTTACGATAAATCACTTCCCTTATTTATCAAGCGGGAATGGTCACCTTAATCATAATTAACTTGCAGGACTAACTCTAAAGAATGCGTATAGTCTATGCAAACAGTGAAATCAAGGCAGTGTGAAGCTCAAAGATTTCTCAGCCTTGCTATATGGCTATTATTACACTCTGAGGATATAATGGTTAAGTGTGCAATGGCAGAAGCTTGAGCCTGTCGAAATGTTTAGATGGAAGGAAAAGCAGGGTTGGCAGGCATTTTCTGACCATGTGAGAGGCTGACTCGACACTCTGCCCCAAACATTAAGCCTCTAGAATCCCAAGCAGTGGAAACTAATTTGGTTGTGTGATGGAGTTTGCTCTTTTTTCCCCCTGAGTGACAGTGACCTGAGGAGTGAAACAGTCAGGTCACCAGCTACATCCGTGGGAGGATGTAGCTAATGTGGGCGACAGGGGACACAGGCACCCCAGGCTATTCTGAGTGGATTTATCCAGACCCCTCTACTTGCAAATGTAAATCATCACACACAGAATTGTCAAGTTGAATTTGTCTTTTTTTTTCATGCATGTATGGGAGGTGTTTTTGAGTGTTTGTGTACATGCAGGCACACGTATGTGTGTATGTAGTGGCCAGGGGACAGCCTCAGATGCTATTGTCAGAAATGTCATCCACCTCCTTTGAGTCAGTTTCTAACTGACTGGGGCTCATCAATTCATTTAGACTAGGGGCCGAGTCAGCCCCGAGGAACCTTCTGTCTGTCTCTCCAGTGCTAACATTCTAAGATTGTAACACCATGCCCAGCGTTTTTTTGTATGCCTTCTGGCGACTGAACGCAGGTCCTTGAGCTTGCAAACCAAGTACTTTATTGCCTGAGCCACCCTTGCAACTCCTCAGTCCTGTTTTAAAAATGAGTTTCAGGAAGCAGAAGAAGGGCTATTTGGGGGGAGAAAGGAGACATACATGTAAATAGGAGCCAGTGTTTCATAGGACAACTAAAAAAAAAAAATAATTTAAAGATGCTTTCAGGAACAGTCCTGAGATGGCTTAATTGTGTTTGAGAATTACTTCCAACTGTTGGGCAAAGTGCAGGGAACCTTATGAAAGAAGTGGGAAATAGTAAGATCTGGAGAGGACAGGAATCCCACAAGGAGAGCAACAGAACCAGAAAATTTGAACACAGGGGTCTTCCCAGAGACTCATACTCCAACCAAGTACCATGCATGGAGATAACCTAGAACCCCTGCACAGATGTAGCCCATGGCAGCTTTAGTGTCCAGCTTTAGTAAAGGAAAGAGGGACTGCCTCTGACATAATCTGATTGGCCTGCTCTTTGATCACCTCCCCCTGAGGGGAGAGCAACCTTACCAGGCCACAGAAGATGACAATGCAGCCATTCCTGATGTGATCTGATAGACTAAGATCAGAAGGAAGGAGAGGAGGACCTCCCCTATCAGTGGACTTGAGGAGGGGCATGCACGAAGAAGGGAGAGGAAAGGTGGGAATGGGAGGGGAGGAGGGAGGGGTTTATGGGGGGATACAAAGTGAATAAATTGTAATTAATAAAAAATAAAAAAAATAATAAGAATGAAGCGGTCAAGGACTGTGTTATCTGCCGTCCTCTCAGCCTGGCCTTTCCATCCATCTCCTAATTTACTGTCCGGTATGTAAGACCAGGAGCCTGCAGTGCCCCGCCTCAGGGGCAGCCTGGGTTCGGACCTTGGAAGCTTTCGTCACAGATGCACACGGCCCCCGTGGTGCAGTAGCCGTGTCCGCTGCAGAGCTTGGGACAGGCCTCTCCAATGTACACGTGGTCGATGGCCCAGCTTTGCTTCTCCGTCTCTTCTCCTTTCTGGATCCAGCGGAACTGTGTGGCACTGAGCCAAGGATAGAGAAAGGGAGTCAACAGGATCTTTCTTCCCCTGTCTAGCCTCTGCCTGTGGGAATGGGGATCTCAGGAAAGACCTCAAATTTCTACCCAAAGTACTCTAAACGTAGACCATTGACTCATCTTCCAGAATTGGGGTGTCCCCACATGCCTTTCTGAGAGCTGTATCTTCTCTAAGGTTTTACCTTCTTTTGCCTACGTGTGTGCATGTGCACATGTATGCTGGTGCACATACGTGTGTGTGTGTGTGTGTGTGTGTGTGTGTACAATGTAGGTAGAAGGCAGAAGCTGATCTTGAGTGTTTGTCCTATTCAAATTCTATTCTGTGTATGAGAATTTCCTGTTCTCACATTCTACAGCAATTCTATGTCCCTATGTATGTACATACACATATGTAAAATTAAGGAAGCGTATAATTTTTAAAAATCCTTCAGTGAAATGAATGCTGCTCTGGGGAAAACCACACACTACCCTATTTATCCTCAGCTTTCTGTAACCTGGCAACCCAGGAGGTTTGCATCTCTGCGTGAGCAACACAGCCTTCGGTAGGGCGGCATGCTAGGGCAGGGCTGGCTCCAACTTTAGTCTCTGCGTAGGATCTAACATTCAGGATGAGTATATGTTGCAAGTGCATGTTCTGTAGTTTAAAAAAAAATCTGAGCTCTATGAGAAATTTCTAAATAGGCTCCTGTCCCCCCCAACCCCCCTTGGGACATGAGATGGCAAGAAGGGGAAAGAGTCCTTAGGCTGCAGCTAAAACTCTGTTCCTATCTTTCTGCATGACTGCACACAAGTGGTTCTCAACCTGTGGGTCATGACCCCTTTGGGATGGAAGGACATTTCACAGAGGTCACCTAAGACCACTGGAAAACAACCATCTTGTCTACGTTACAATTTGTAACAGCAGCAAGATGACATTTATGAAGTAGCAGCAAAAATGATCTCACGGTTGGGGTCGCCAGGTCACGAGGAACTGCACTACAGGGTCACAGCATTAGGAAGGCGAGAACCATGGCTGCAGATGCTGTCTGACGGGTCCCCCCCAGGCTTGCCTTTGCAGACAACCCACCTTGAGGAGACGTGGTCCGGCAGCTGGATGGTGATCCTCTTCCAGCTTGAGCTGTTGACGGCATTGTAAATGGTGGCTTCGTGGAACTGGAAGGGGGAGCAGCCGATGCTGTTGGACGAGGAAGGCAGGCACTGGGTCTGCACGAGCTGCCAGGAGTCAGACCTGTGGAGACCAAAGGGTTGCATCAGGCCAGCCAGGGAGAATGAGTGAGGAGGATGTCAGGCAATGCTTTGGGATAGGAGCAAGTCATTTTTACGTGAATTTCCTCTTTTAAAAAGAGCCGTTTCTCTTTTGTGTGTATGAATGTTTGCCTGCCCATATGTATGTGCACCACATGTGTGCAGGGCCTGAAGAGGCCAGAAGAGGCCAGAAGAGGCAATCAGACTGAGACTGGAATTATGGACAGTTGTGAGCCACTGAGTTCTGGAAACTGAACCTGGTTCCATTGGAAATGCAGCCAGTACTCTTAATCACTGAGCCATCCCTCTGGTCACCCTTTTTAAAAAATTTACTTATTTAGAATCTCCTCTTTTAAAAATTACATATAGTTATAGACCAGTGAAATCACTGAAATAATCTGAAATATAACCCTGAAGTTTTATATATACAATGACATTTAAGGAACTCGGCATATTTATATGTCTACTAATTTATACATGGGTGTAATAATAACTATTAAAGAAAAAGAGGCCATGGCTTTGAGGGGGAGTGAGGAACAGAAAAGAAGAAATGGAAGGGGAGAAGTGATAGAATTATATTTTAATTAAAGATAGATATTCTGTCAAAAAAATAAAAAGCTATCCCCCACAAAATATCACATTGGAGGGATCTGAAGGAGAGTAATGTGGGGGTTCCTGGAGAGATAAAAGGGATTGGGGAAGTGAAATAATTCTATTTCAATTAAAAACATTTAAAAAAATGAAGAAAAGATCCTATCCAAGCAAAATCCAAAGCCTCTTCTAGGTTAACCATGGTCTAGTGGTCGGCCCTGTACTCATGCACATCTGAACAGCTCTTACGGGAGTGAATGGGTTAAAAAAAAGAGAGAGAAGAGAAAATGAGTTAGTAAAGGGCTGTAGGGAGTGTATCCTGGGAGAAGTTGCAAGGGGAGAGTGGGTGGACATGATAAAAATACCTTGTATATCTGTGTGAAACTCTCATAGCATGAATACATTAAAGCAAAAAGAACAGAAGAAAGCTTCTCATTAGATGTGTTAACTCTTGTTTAAAACTACATTAAACAACAGAATAAAATGATAGCGCACACGAGGATGAATGCAAGTAACTTCTCACTAGACACATACATGGAGCCAACTAACTTAACTAAGTTTTCCAAGTGATGGGGAGGAGACAGCGATCAACCAGGGAAAGCCCCCACACTGGGCTCCCTCCTCACTGCTAATGTGCTCTAGGAGTCAGGACTCCAGGCGGAACATATTCAGATCACCTGCCTATTAAAAGTTTCCTGAGCAACAGGAACAAAACAGTGATCTGAGAACAAACTTAATATATTATTTTAAAATGCAATATTTCTTAGCAGCTGCCCAGTATGAAAACTGATTTTGTTCCCCTTTGGTTTGAAAGATAAACTTGAAGAGATGTGGGTAAATTTTATGGTAATTAAATTTATGTGAACATACACACGAGCCAGCAGGGCCTCCCTAGGTATTCTGGGCTGCCTCAATGTCCGAAGTCTGGAGGTTACGGGCATGCTGTCTCTGTACCACAATATCCTGAAAGCTTCCTCTTTCCGTACACAAAATTGCTTCTTAAAGCTAGACACACGTCTGAATTATGTTTTCAAGTTAGGATGGTTGTAAAACAGTTTCACTAACCTTGCATCCTTAGTGTATTCCAGCATTACAGAGTGAAGGTCACCGCAAGAAGTGGCTTCACAACCCACCACAATCTAAAACCAACAAAAGCAATCAATAGACAAGCCAGACTAAGTGATTTCCAATGTAACTAATCAGAAATCCGATTTCCCCACATCAAGACTCTAATAGGCAATCAAATATTCAGGGGAGGTTTGACAAGCGGCCTGACCATGCACGGAGAGTTCATTCTTGAGAGTTATCAAGATGTGCAATTTTCAAAAAAGCTGAGAATTAAGGATTTTAAGGCATTATCTCTACTAATTTACCTAATTCTATCATATTACATAAATTTGGATAAGGGAAATTGGCTAAAATATTATGAGGAGATTTATGAGGAGAAATTGAAAGTATCCAATGCAAAACACGTTCATGGTTTTAGCATAGCACTTAGATGCTACTATGAAGTTTTCATTTGGAAGTGAAAAATAACAAGATTTAATTGCTTTGTCATTCCTATGGCTGTTTCTCTATTTCAGTATTATCGGCGACCAAATGTCTGAACCATTAATAATGCATGAATGCTATGAAATTTGGTGACTCAAATATAAGTTCTAATTGTTGATTTAAGCAACAGGTCCTATTTCACTGCTGGTATTAGGGGACATTAGTCCTAAAAATTTAGGGCATAATACTCATAGACGAGACAATTATAACCTAAGGTTAGAATAAGAATGGTCAAGAACAGGAGTAGGAATCTAAGAGACACACAATAAATAACACAGGAATGGTAGATTGCAGCTGATTGCGTGGACTGGAAAATGATTCATCCATTAGGTGCATGGGAGCTGACCCTGAAGGAAGGGGAGCACTGGGGAGGTAGCAGCAGCAGAGAGCTGTCTAGGAGGGGCAAGAGTGGGTGGACACAGGGACGCAGAGCCCAGTGTACACTGAGATTGGATGTAGGTGGAGAGGAAATAGAATCCCGGGAGATGAAGGCAGAGCGCTGGGCTGAGTTTCATGGGTTCTGAGGGAGCTAGACACGTGTTTGGTCTTGCTAAGAACCACTGAAGTTTCCAGGAGTGGAATGACAGACTAAGAGCTATGCTACATAAAGCTAACATGACATCAGGGTTAGGCAGGAATGAAGAGAGACTGGGGGGGTCAAAAGGGAACCTGTTGATGTAAATAGGGAGCAAATGGACATAACAGTGCAGAGGAGATCTGATGAGGGCAAAGACCACGCGTAAGTAGAATTAAGAGGGCACAGGAACCTGAAAGGGTTAGACTAACTTTGTAACCTATATGTCTTCTAAAGCCTATAGTTTTGAGTTTTAGGTCCAGGTTAAGCTAAAGCCTCTTAGTACCTTTCCAGAGAGTGAAGGAATGTGACCCTATCTGTGAGGACAGATATAAAAAAAGGGCAAGCAAGCAATGACCTTCACTCAGCAAAAGAAGGACCAGACCCTTGTCCTTGAGATAGCGTTTCTTAGCAACAAACCTAGACTTCTTCTGAGTAGCTTTTGACCTCTAGCCAAAAGTCTGTAGCCCCTAATCTTCAAGGATGAGCTAACCACCCCCACCTTAAATTGCAGCTGCATCCACACTTGGCAGGACTGGCCAAGCTTGAACACCTACCACTAACCAATTATTTTACTTTATAACTTCCTCATCCAATCCTAAATTGCCAAAACTGCAACTTCAAATTTCCCGCAATTTTAAAAACCTAAAGGCCTTTGTCTCCCAGTGCCACTCTTTGCTGACCAGCAGGGGTGACCCCATTGTACAATGGTTAATAAACCTCTTGCTTTTGCAACAAGTCTTGGTCTGGGGGAGTTCCTGGGAAGGGCGCGATTGAACTCCTGAGCTGTGAGACCCCAGGTCTTACAAACAGATTTCACATGTAAAGTGAAAAAGTCAAGACATTTAAAGCTGTGCAGAGGTGAAGGGTGGTTCGATCAACAGAAATGGCTTAGTTATAGGAGGAGCTGCTATGAGGGGGAAGACGTTGAATTTACCCAGAGACATACTGGGCTGAAGTGCTCGTGTGCGAGTCAGAAATCTGTAGAAGCTGCTGCAGATGGAGTGAGTGGATGGGTGGGTGGCTCAGGAGGCAAAGCGAGCTACTGTCAAGCCTGATGACCTGAGTTTTATGACCTGGCATCTACGTGGTGTAGGCAGAGAGCTGACCTCTGCATGGACGCCATGGCGTGCGCGTGCCCACACGGAGGCACGCGCACACAGCTCACAGAAGCAAAGGAAGAATGTAACTTAAAATGCTAATGTAAGATCGAGAATGTCAGTGAGCCGGTCAAGGTTACGGATCCAGATCTGGGACTTGCTTTTCAAGGTACGGCACAAGCTGGAAGATCGTGTGCAGCTCTGAGTCACCAAACACAGTGGAGGAGAAGAATGTGAGACTTGTGGACAAATGCTGATGTTTGGAGGTGGAGGGAAGAAAGTTACAAAAAGGAGACAGAGGTAGATATCAGGGAGATAAGAGAACCGCAACAAGGACAGATAATTCCCAGCTGCGGAGCATGAGGGCAGCGGTGTTGAGCAGTAAAGGGCACAGGACAGAGATGTGATGGGTGCTGACTTAGCTAGGGGAGAGTCTATGGTAACCTAAATTTCAGGGGACGAATTTACTCTCATTAAAAATTATTTTATTTCTATGTGTATGAATGGGAGGGGAAGTACATGCATTTCCGTGGAGGTCAGAGATATCAGCCCCTGGAGTTACAGGGGTTGTGAGCTGCCTGTGCTGGGAACTAAGTCTTCTAGAAGAGCAGCAGGCATGCTTAATGGCTGAACCACCTCTCCACCCCTTCCTTTTACTTTAAATAAATTGATTTGTTGGGAGAAAACAAATTCAGTTCTGAGTTCACAGAACAAACAAGGAGGAGACAAGCCCAGACTGTGGTGGCCCCGGGAGAGAAAATCTGACTCTCCAAGGACAAGGCTTGGAAGCTGGTGTGGAGTGACACTGGATATGACCATGAGGGGCTTTCATGTCACAGAAGCTGGACACTGTCTTAGGGAGTGAAGGCATCGGGAAAGCTGGTTCATCTCTGAAGCAGGTCTAACGCAGAGCCAAAGAGAAAAGCAGATACGCTTCAATTTCTTCTAGTAAAGCCTCGAGTCCATAGTCCGTTTTGTAAATAAGGGCATTAGAATAACTGTTTTTTTTTTTTTTAGAGATCTAATAATTAAATGCATTTGTGATTTGTGTAATGCCTTTAAAGGACAGCGGTTGCCATGGCTTTATCATTCTCAGTGAGTGTCTCTAAATGGCTTCTTTTCTAGCTTTCTAAGCACTATAAAAGATTTAAAAAACTCCAGTTGCTTGAGGCTTTGGGAGCTACAACTGGGCTAAGGTATACGTTTGTGAAGTTGGAGACAAGAGAACACTCTCAAACTGGAAAAGAACAGCTGAAGAAGTAAATGGTTTACTGAAGATGAGAGGCGTCGGGGAGGAGAGGAGTGTGTGGTCAGAGTTACAGAGGGTTCGAGGCGCTACTTCAGCCTTTCACTTCGGCAGATGAGTATGTATGAGCTGCAGCTCAGCTACATTTCTTGCCGTGTCTTGGCATCTCTACAGAGTTTATCTCTGCTCAGACAACCGCACGTGGAGAAAGGCCTTTGTAAAATGTTACGGCAAGTTAGAGTATCTTTTAACGGCTGCAATCCATCATCGGTCGGCCATTGTCAGAACAAACCCCTTCCCCCACAGCCCGCACAGACGTTGCCTCTTTCCGTGTCGCTGCCCCTTACTTTAAACTGCATCATGTATCCTGGCTGTATAATAAGCTCACGGGAGGAGAGAGCATTGTAGGTCTTGTCCTTCTTTTTGTTTGGCCAGTAGAGGTGGAAGGACGGATTGCCACAGAAGCCCGCTGTCCTGACTGCGTTAGGGTAAAAACTCCAGTTTTCTTCATGGGAAGATCCTTCTGTTAAACGAGCGGGAAAACATGCAGTACATTATTTTCTTCAACTAAGATGCTCAATGCTAAATCACTTTCGTGTTTACTGCTGAGGCTGGTTATTTATTTTATACACCTGTCTTAATAGATAAAGCCCACTTAGGGCAAAAGTACTGCTAGAGCGATCACTTTGCTATAAAAGGGTGCTTGCTTTTCTGGGTAGAAATTCTGATTTCTTCTGGGAATCTGCAGTATGTGTTCTGTGGTGCAGAAATTACTAAAAGGACTTAAAATGTTCACGGTTTTGCGATTCTAAATGATAATAAAACACTTTTTTATTTAGCAACGTTCTTTAAATTCTCAATCGACAGCTCAGCAAGAGACCAACTTTGCAGATTTGTAAGCTATAGGCGCCTGACAACAGCAAACACCGGTTGAGCAGGGCGCCCTGGACCCTGCAGGGTGCTCGCTATGGAACGTGGCTGAAGGAGAGAAAGCTCTTCGGAGCTTTCATTTTTACCGTCATCGAAAGTGTCCACCAGTTGGCTCGGATTGATTTCTGCTCCGCCGATCAGAATGTTGTCCAGCGCCCACTGCGCACGCTCCACCCCGGAAACCACAATCCCGTTGCTGATCACAAAAGGCTGCCACCAGCGAAGCCGAGTGGTATTGGTGAGGGCGTCCTCCGGGAGGAGGATGTAGTCGTGTCTCACAGAAATGTATTTCTGGAAATCCATCTCGTGGAGCAAAGTCCAAGTAATTCCTGTAAGAACAAACACACCGGCTCAGCGATGCCCGGGCAAACCGCCCACAGACCAGCAGCAATCCAAGCCCGGTGAGCCTCCTCAGGAAAGGGTTAGCCAGGCACGGCAAATGAATGTTTGAACGTCTAGCAACGTTTAAACGTCAACACTGGCAGACACAGCTGCAGCACAAGGCTGACCCAGCGTGAGGGTATTTAGATATATTGGTTAAAGTAAACATATGGAAGTAGAAATGATACACTTTAAAATTTTACTTAATTTAATCTTAATTCAGCTCTAGATTCTCAAGAGGCTTTATTTCTTAAAGGGAAGACATACTCATGTTTCTAGATAGTAGCTTCTAGATTTAATGGGGAAGCTATTATAATTCGATGAAGTTTACATTATTTGGAATGCTAAGAAGTTGGTCTTCCTGCTTGATAGGACCATGGGAAAATGGTTTACAACCCGTGACAAGGCTGAGACAGTTCTGGTTTATCTATTAGCTAGTTATTCAGAATACTCTGGATGCTGAAACATAGTTTGGGAAAAAAAACAAAAAAACTTTTCAACTGTTTTCAGTGGGAATTGTTTTTATATCAATGCTCTCATTAAGTTATTTTTGAAGACTTATTTTTGAGTGCATGAGTGTTTTGCTTGCATGTGTGTCTGAATGTGCACCGCTTGCATGCCCGGTGCCCACTGAGGCCAGAAGAGGCTGTTAGATACCCGGAACTGAAGCTACAGAAGACTGTGGGCTGTCGTGTGGCTGCTGAGAACCAAACCTTGGTCCTCTGGCAAGCGATCCTCCTAAGCACTGAGTCATCTCTCCAGCCCTTAAGGCAATTTCTCTGAATATCCTATGGTGCTAATGGATAGTTACTTCAAAATGATAAAACAGAATTTTATTAACATAGTTTCATGAATTCAGGATATTTTCTTTCAGATTCCTTATGGTATTTATGTTATTATTGACACAACAGTGTTTTAGATATTTTTTTTTTTTTTGAGACAGGGTCTCATTATGTACTTCTGGATGTTCTAGAACTTACTAGGCTGGCCTCAAACTCACAGACATCTACCTGCTTCTGCCTCCGAAGTGCTGGAATTAAAAGTGTATACCATGTTGCTGGGCCCAAGATTCTTCTGAAACCATATTTTACTCAGGAAATCATTCAAAACTCGTTTTTTTTTTAATTCTCTTAAAAAAATTCTATTTAAAAAGATGACATAAAGTTGGGAGAGAGATGTGTTAGAGAGAACCTGGGAGAGATAGAGGGGAAGAGAGTGGGTTGTGGGTATGATAAAGACACACTATATACATGCACATAAATAAATATATAAACAAAAATACAGGTTCTCTTAAAACCTTTTTCTTTTTAATGGGGTATCTCTCTCAATTCCTCTGTCTATGTTTGGGGTGTGTGTGTGTGGGGTGTGTGTGTGTAGATTTTGCCTAAAGGCAGTCCCATGACTAGGACATGTAACAAGTAAAATCTGCTGCTCCTTCTCGGAGGTCTTCATGATCATCACTGCCAGTAAAGGTTTGTTTCTGGGGGTGTTAGATGGGATGTGGGGACGTGCGCCTAGGCATGGCTGCCACCCGTGAAACATGCCGCCACCCATGAAACATGCCTCCATCCTTAGAGTAGTCCAGCAGTACGCCTTCCTTCCGGCAGATGGGCCGATGGCAAGACGTCATGTTGTTCTCGCTGCCGATGCGGCCCCAGTATTGCAGGAACCTAAATGCAAGCACACACCCTCTTATCAGAATGGTGGGCTAGAGCAAAGATGCCCCTCGGGTCCTCAACCACAGCTTCCACGTTTGTCTGTCACTCTGGTGTCCCCTTGTGAAGCTGTGGTAGAGGTGAGGAAAGCATGACTTACTTTGCACCCCTGAGATCCAAGTCTTGAGTAATAGCTTGTCTCACGGTGGAACCCCCAAAATAGAGCGCAGTGTTCTCGGCAAGAATCCCACACTCAGTACAGGTACTTCCACCTTCTAAGGACATCCACAAGTCAGGTTTGATCTCTTCGCTGTCAAAGCGCTCCTTCAGGAAGGTCTGGGGGGAGGGGAGGCCAGTGGAATGTGGTTAAAGAGAAGAATTTCAGGTAGAAAGGATGGCACGCTACCCAATAAAGTTGCTTGGGTATAAAAAAAGAATAGAACTGATCTCAGCATTTTTTTTTCAAAGATATGTTTGAAACCCAATAGGTTATGTTCATAATTTTACTTTTGACCATATACTGAAGATAATATAAACTGATTAGATAAAATTTAATAATTAGGCTTTTATTTTTTAAACTATAAAAATGTAAACTGTATTCTAACACACATTAAAAATGTAGATTCAAGGTCAAAGTGTTAGTATCTCTTTTAAATATTAACATTATATTAATGAATACAAAATCAGAGTAACTTAAATAATGGCTTAAAATAATCATGAGACAAGCTTTTTTCTGTTCGAAGAAATGAAATAATTCAGCTAGCCTCGAAATGCCTGAAACCAAACACATAAATACTCTCTTTTATTTACAGACCCTAAATTCCAGAAAATTTATACTATCCAGAGAAGGGAAGAGACATAATTTTATCTTATGATTAGCTGACACAAGAGTCGCAATCAGAGTAAAAATGATCTCTCCATGTCCCAGTGTACATCCACATCTATATTTATGGACATTTCCCCAGTTCTTTAGGAGAGTTCTGTCTTGTGTGGTTAAATACAAATGTCTCAGTTCCTAGCACGATCAGCCCTATAATTAAAGGCATTGCAAACACACGCCCACCTTACCTTACTCCACTCCTGGGGAGAAAATGAGCACTCTTTTTTTTTTTTTTTAAATAAATGAATGTTCATATGTAAGAACACGAGCCAAAAGAATTGCATGGCTAACTGCACATGCTCTCATTAGAAGAATGATCTGGAGTCCACAATGTAGACCCTTATGACTGCTTGTCTGAGAAATACTAATGAAACTTGAACATTCACATGAGGTCTTAGGTCTTTTTCTTTAAATATAAATGAGCAATGTCTTCAAATGTTATTTTCAATATTTGCTAGGCTCCAGTTATGTGTACTGATAGGATTGCCTAGTCAGGCTGGCCTGGAACTCCAGGGTTACAGATGGGGGCTACAATGCCTGGCAGTTGTATTGTTTTAGCTGAGGTATTTTTCTGCTATTAAAATGATGTCTGTGCTCTACTGTGCTCAGAGACTGCACTGACTTTCCATATTAAGTATATTGAATGCAACAGCTAATGTGTCAAAAATTGATAATCCTGTCATTAATATTCAGCCACATTCCAGCACCTAACAAGTTAGACCATAGAATTTTCTGGAAAAAAGTTTGGCCACTGCTTAAGCGTGTTTGAAAATTTGTCTTTTGGGGGGTTATCTATAACATTTGCTTCATTTAATAAGCATAATAGTATCTTCCTCCTTTGTACCAACTGAAAAAGTAGGAGCTTCAAAAAAGGCAAATGCTGACTTTAAGCTGAGTGTTGTTTTGTTTTTTAAAGAAAAAAAGGTGGACATAGTAGCACATATCAGAGAAAGACAGTGAAGCATATCTCTCTGAGTTTGAGGACAGCCTAGTGTACATGGCCAGTTTGGGCCAGTCGGGACTACATAGTAAGACAGACAAGGGAAGAGTGGCAGGAGGGAAGGAGAGAGACAGACAAACAGGGACAGAGACACAGCCTTGCTACAGATGACAGTCTCATGTGTAGACGCTGTTCACAGCCCGCCTGTGGGCGGAGGGTTCAACAGTACCTTCAGAGTGTGAGTTAAGTAGCAGTTTGGCCCCGAGTACCCTGGGTCACAGATGCACTGTTCCTTCAGGCAGTCTCCGTGGCCTCGGCAGTTGTCTAGGCATCCCGGGCCAAGGTAGAAATTGTCAATTGCCCACTGCACATCTGAGTACTTCTGGTAGAACCTAAATCTTACAGGACTGTTGGCAAAAGCAAATGAATGAAAAATAAGTTATTCAGACCTATATATATAATATATATATTCCACGTCAATTTCTAGTAATAGAACTGTGCAGCTGCTTTCAACTCAGTTCTGTAGAAACTTGCAAAACAAAACAAAACAAAACATCAGTGGGGACTTCAAAGGGTTATTTTACAGTGCAATCTATAATCATAATTCAGATTCCTTTTTTTTCAAAATTAAATTCTAGGGTCTGTCTACAAAGTAAAAGTTTCAATGCGTCACGTCACCGTGATACCTATATACCTCCACGCTTTGTTTTCATTCATTTTCCTCCTTAGTTGGCCTCCCTCAGGCTCTCTTCCTCCTTTGGCTGCTTCCTTTTCTTCTTCTAGTTACTTCCAGTTTATGCCTTATTATTATCTGTATTCCATTACCTTCAGTATTCCACTTTTCTTGAAATCCTTCCTTCCCCTCTCACAAGGTCTCCTTTCTAGTTCTGGGACTCCCTTTGCTACACATACAAGTATGCAAAGTTTAAAATCTAGGTTCTGCAGGTGAAAGAAAACTTGCAGTGTTGGGCTTATTTTGCTTATCACAGTGATTTCCAGTTGCATCACGTTTCCTGCAGATATCTTGATTTCTTTTTTCTTTACAGCTATAAAAATTTTCATTTGGTGTTTATAATGTGTGTGCTACACTAAATATTTGTTCACTATTTTATGTGCATAGGTGTTTTGCATGCATGTATGTCCGTGCATGATGTGTGTGTATTGCCTGCAGAGGCCAGAAGAGGACAGTGGAGACTCTTGGCTCTGTTTCTTGCTTATTATGAACAGGGCATCTATAAACAGGGATTTGCAACAGTCACCATGGTCTGCTGTTGCAGCATCTTATTATATACCCTAGAGCAGTGTAATTGGGTCAGATGGTAGTTTTCAATGATTTGCGGAATCTGCATAGCAAGGACCATTGTCTCTGTGACGTTTACACCCACAACAGCAATAAGTAGTAGTTCCTCTTTCCCTGTAACTTCACCAGTATTTGATGTTATCGCTTAAGAATGGTTTACATCTGTCTATCTGATGTGTGTGTGTGTGTGTGTGTGTGTGTGTGTGCGTGCATGCAGGTATGCACCACAGTATGCATGTGGAGGTCAGAACAAAACTTGAAGCTGGTCCTCTCCTTCCCCCATGTGGGTTCCGAGGATGGAATTCTGATTCAGGCTTTGTAGCAAGTACGTTTACCCACTGAGCCACCTTGCCTATTCTCGTTTGCTGTCTTGATGTCATTCTGGCTGGGGTGACACAGAATCTCAAAGCAGCCTTAGTTTACATTTTCCTGATGCCTAAGGACACTGAACACTTTTTTTCCCGAGTATTCATTGACCATTTGTGATTCTCCTTTTGAGAACTGTATTTTCAGTTCATTGGCCCACTTATTGACTGGGTGAACAAAATGGACAGAACTTCAGTGGTGGTGGGAGCATTTGGATTTTCTAATGACACTTCTGAAAATGTACAGAAGTTTAGTCAAGCCTATATCGAAGTCTTGTTAGTGTGCACACAGCCGTCAGGCATTTAGGAAAAAGCAACTTCTCAATTCCTTGAAGATTATCAATATTCTCATAGTAGCTATGGTAATTAGAAAATAATTTTGAAAGGGTTATATTAAAGGACAATTCCCAGAGATTTTTAATTTCATCATTGTTCTTCTCTGTCTTCTGGGTAAAATAAAAAAGGCTCTAATTAACCTTATATTAAAATAAGCCATACAATTCTGGTTTTAAAATGCAAAGTGTATTAAAGAACTTTCTAGGGTAATGTAAATGTTCTACATCTCATTTCATGTGGTGAATACGTGGGTTACACAACAGTAAAAGTCCTTCATTGGAACAACTGCTGTGTTTGCACAAGATATACATATATCTTGTGTGTATGATAATACACAACACACACAAGCTGACAATATCACCATTGGCATTGTCAGAGGGATAATGGATAGTAGAGCAAGGCAGTGTTGTCTTTGGAATCATTTAAAACTACATAGTTGTTTATTATTATTGTTATTTGTGTGTGTGTGCAGGCGTGTGCGGGTGTGTGCATGTGTATGCCAGGGTGTGGATGTGTAGTCCCAGGCCTCCACCTCTGGTCACCAGGTTTGACAGAGAGGGTACTTACCTACTGGGCCCCTTCACTGGGTCTTAAAGCCATTATTAGCTATGCAACAGCCAGTCCTAGAGTCCACTCATCTTCACATTTCTTGGTTTTAAATCTATCACAATATATACTTTAAAGAGTTTTAATTTTCGTCATGTGTACATGTGCCTGTTTGTGTGTGTGTGTGGGTGCGTGCATGTGGGTTCATCTTCACTAGAAGAGAGTGCCAGATCCTCGGTACCTGGAGCTCCAGGGGCTGTGAGCTACCCAGTATGGGTGCTGGGAACCCGCCTTTGCTGCTGGAGCAGTCCATGTTGTTAACTGCTGAGCTGTCTCTGAAGCCCCAGCATGCAACCTGCTGCTGAAGGCATCCCACTTTAACCTCCTACCACCTTCACAGCGTAAGCTCTTCGCACCCGTTCTGGGAGACTGATGATGCCATCTATGGGACTGGACAGGCTGTGAGTGTACCTGCCCTATCTGGTCTTGGTCCTGCTCACACATCAGGGTCTGTTTCATCAGAAGCCTTCTTACTGGCTAGACTCTGTGATTAATTTAGTAGGAGCATGCCTGTCATCTTGTTTAATGCACCTCTTTTCTTAATTTCGTAGTAGATGGGGAATCTTTGGAGTCACCCTAACTGATCTGCAGCCTTTCCAGAGCATGGTTTGATTCACTGCTCCAGCCTAATTATGTTTCACTAAAAGTACAGAACGTAATGCTTTGTGATAAGAGAAAAATAAAACCTACAAGCCATCTTATAATAGCCTGAAGTTAGCAGCTGAGCAAATAGTGTGGCTTGGGATTTGCTTCCCGCTCTATTAAGAATTTGGAAAAGACATGTTTATATTGGACTACAGTCTACATGGCCACTAAGGTAGGTAACGTGTCTTTGCACTGGCTCCTAAGGCCATTACCATTCTTCTAAGCCTATTTAGAAAAGAGAAGGCCCTGACAGGGCCATGGATTGAGGACCAAACCCTCCAAGTCTGAGGATTACAACATGAAGTATGCTCATCATGGAGTCACTAATTAGGGACCCCGGTGTTAGGGAGGAAGAGAGCAATTTACCCACAATTACATGTAATTTAAGATTTGATAGCAGTCCCCACGGTTGCCTCCTGGGTGCTTGCGGCCACGCTTTATTTTCATTTTCTACTTACTTTCCCACTAAGCTTTCAGGAAGTGGGTAGGTGATCCTTTTCCACCCTTTCGTGGGAAAGAACACAGATGGCTGAGAAACAGTTCCAGCGCATTTTGGGTCAGCGGGTAAGCACTGAGGAACGAGATAATTCCAGCTCACACCGAAGTCAGTAGAGTACTGCACATGAATTTGATTCTGGGCGATTTTTTCAGACACTTTGCATCCAACAGAGATCTAATAAACAGAAAATGAAGACCGTCAAGGCATGAAAACCACATTACATATTTCAGCTCCAAAAAATTTGGCAGCAAGAATGGTACAAATCTCTTGATATTTTCCACCCGGCATGTTCACGTTCATTGTTTGTTTTGCTGATGGACAGGAGACACTGGCATGGTTGCCCAAGGTGACAAACTGCAGGAAGTGCCAAGTCCATTGTGTAAGGAATTGGGAGAAGCTGAAACCCGTGCCTCCGCCGCGCTGGCTGCCTTCTGTGGAAGGCCTGGGCCCACTCTTACAAATTGTTTTGCTAATGGTCTGGCTCTTACGCTTGGCAGAATACCTGACCAAGAAGGATTGCTAACAGCCTTGCTAATTTTACTATTTTGTCGTACAATTTATAACTCTTAATAAATCACTTTCACTGACAAGCAAGATGCTTGTGATAACAGAAGCACGGCTCCTTTAATGTAGTGACAGCCATAATGAGTCAGCTCTGCAAACACAGAGGGATTCGGGTAGACAGAATATAGCAGAACAAATCCTGTCCAGAATGTTACCCAAAGCTGTTCTTGGCATCAATTCTAATCATGCTGTTACACTCTATAATTTTTTGTTCTACAGAAGCATCCTAATGTGCTTTTAGAGAAAGTAGACATAACCATGATAACTTTAGTCTCATAAAGAAACAACTCACCTTTGGTTTTTTTCAGACAGGGTTTCACTCTGTAGCCTTAATTGGCCTGGAACTCAGTATCTAGACCAAGCTAGCCTCAAACTCACAGAATTCTGCCTCTGCCTCTGCCTGAGTGCCTGGATTAAAGGTGGGCACCACTACACCTGGTCATCTTAATTTTTATATAGTGATTTAACTTAGTAAGTTGCAATCGGTATCTTATACCTTTAAGCCAATATTTTGTTCTATAAATATATAATCATGATCATAAATATTTGCTTTTATGCAAAGTCCTAAATTTACCTTGCAATAGTATGGAAGTATAATATTTTAATCATTAAGTGATTTTTAGATGAGCTGTATGTTACCTTAATACTAAATTTTATCTTTCAGAGTATATATTAAGTCAGTGAAATATTAAATGACTTTTATCTTTATGATGGTTCTGATTAGTTAGACTGCTAATGTATGATTATTTATGTTTAGGACCATGATAACTTCACCTTGAACTGCATGATCCAGTTTTCAGTGGGAGTCAGGTCGTGGGTCACTGCGTATACCTCTCGTCCATCATGGCTGCCACAGATCATGACACCATCAGGGGAGTCACAGAATCTTTCCACTGTACAGTCATCATGGAATAGCCAATTCTCATTCACTTAAAAAAAATAAAAAGGACAAAAAAAATGGATGACAGATTTAGCAAGAACTTAAAAGTTAATATTTACATTAACCAAGTCCTAGAATTAAGTAGAAACCATTTTTACATATTATATGTCACATAAAGTAAATACTAATATAAACATCTCTTTATAACATGGATATTAGAATAACTGTCAGAGACCCAGTGCATTTTTTGAGGGATGGGATGGTTAAGACAAGGTCTCACCATATAGCTCAGGCTGGCTTCAAACTCAGGATTGATCCTCATATCAGTCTCTTGAGTGTTAGGTTACAGGCATGTACTATCATGCTCAGCTCCTCAACGTATTTTAAAATAAAATGTGCACCTGTCCATCCATTTATCCATCCATTTATCCATCCATCCATCCATCCATCCATCCATCCATCCATCCACCCACCCATGTAGTGGAAGTTTTGGTTTCTTTAAAAAATCCAGTTATGCTATTATCTGTTTTAACCCCAAATGTGGGATATGGGACTGCCTTAGCTTCAGGGGCATGGTCTTCACCAGCTACAGATAGTGGAATTCTTTTTTTTTAATTAAATTTTTATTTTTTTACATTAGTTACATTTTATTCACTTTGTATCCTAGCTGTAGCCCCCTTCCACATTCTCTCCCAATCCTGCCCTCCCTCCCTCATCTCCTCCCATGCCCATCTCCAAGTCCACTGACAGGGGAGGTCCTCCTCCCCTTCCATCTGACCCTAGCTTATTAGGTCTCATCAGGACTGGGTACAATGTCTTCCTCTTTGGCTTAGCAAGACTGCTCCTCCCTTGGGGGGGGGTGTCAAAGAGCCAGCCACTGAGTTCATGTCAGAGACAGTCCCTGTTCCCCTTACTAGGGAACTCACTTGGACACTGAGCTGACATGGGCTACATCTGAACAGGATTTCTAGGTTATATCCATGCATGGTCCTTGGTTGGAGTATTGGTCTCAGAAAAGACCCCTGGGCCCAGATTTTTTGGTTCTGTTGCTCTCCTTGTGGAGCTCCTCTCCCTTCCAAGTCTTTCTAGCTCCCCTTTCTTTCACAAGATTCCCTGCACTCTGCCGAAGGTTTGGTTATGAATCTCAGCATCTGCTTTGATAGGTAGGTAGAGATTTGATTTGGTAGGTAGAGTCTTTCAGAGATCCTCTGTGGTAGGCTCCTGTCCTGTACCCTGTTTTCTCCCTCCTCCGATGTCCATCCCATGTGTCTTTCTAAGTGAGGATTGATTATTTTACCCCAGGTACTCTTTCTTGTATAGCTTCTTTAGGTGTACAGATTTTAGTATGTTTATCCTATCTTATAGGTATGGTATCCACCTTTAAGTGAGTATATACCATGTTTGTCTTTCTGCTTCTGGGATACCTTACTCAGGATGATCTTTTCTAGTTCCCACTATTTGCCTGCAAATTTCATTATTTCCTTGTTTTTAATTGCTGAGTAGTATTCTATGGTGTAAATGTACCACAATTTCTGTATCCATTTCTCAGTTGAGGGACATCTGTTTCCAGGTTCTGTCTATTATGAATAAAGCTGCTACAAACATGGTTGAACAAATGTAATTGTTGTGTACTTGAGCATCTTTTGGATATATGCCTAGGAGTGGTATAGCTGGATCTTGAGGAAGCGCTATTCCTAATTGTCTGAGAAAGCGCCAGATTGATTTCCAGAATGGTTGTACAAGTTTACATTCCACCAGCAATAGAAGAGGGTTTCCCTTTCTCCACAACCTCTTCAGCAAGTGTTGTCACGTGAGTTTTTGATGGGTGTAAGGTGAATTCTCAGGGTCATTTTGATTTGCATCTCCCTGATGGCTAACAACGTTGAGTATTTCTTTAAGTGTTTCTCTGCCACTCTGTATTCCTCTACAGAGAATTCTCTGTTTAGCTCCATACCCCATTTTTTAATTGTATTACTTAATTTGTTGCTTTTTAACTTCTTTAGTTCTTGATATATTCTGGATATTAGCCCTCTGTCAGGTATAGGGTTGTCCTTAACCTGACAAAAAGTAAGGTGTAATATAAAGAGATTATTTAAGAAACTCAGGTTAAAATAGGTATGGTGGTGCATACTGTAATCCCAGCAGGCAGAGGCCACAGGACCAAGAGGTTAAGGCTAACCTTGGCTACACAGCAAGTTTGAGCAGCCTGGGCTACATAAAACTGCTTCAGTAACATGAAACATGAGCAAAAACAAAACAAAACAACAACAAAAAGAAACAAAAAACCCCCAACTCTCTGAATATCTCTGAAATGCCAAGTTTACCTCACTAATGTTCTTTATATAAATGTGAATATTTAGCTATGTATATTTAAGAATCTGAAAAAGTATATTTAAAATGATTTCAACTTTTCTAAACCAGATCAACAATAATTCTTCGAGGAAATGTACTGCACAAATATATATATATATATATATATATATATATATATATAATAAATTTGGAACGCTCTCTAAGTACTTTAAGAAGCAGAATTACGAATTATTAGTGCATAACCCATCTTCTGTGTTGAGCCTCCATCTCTCAATACAAACATGCAAATGCACATACAACTGTGAATATATATCCATTTCCTTCACAGTTCCATCTTTGTATGTATATATGTATGTATCTATCCATGTATGTATGTATGTATGTATGTTGTTGGCTTGGAATTCTCTCTGTAGCCCAGGTTAGCCTTGATCTTGCAAACTTCCTGCCCCAGTCTCCGTAGTGTGATTGCAGGGCTGTGTCACTGTGCCCAGTGGGAAGAAGTAATTTTATATTGTGTTTGTTAGCCAGTAAAGCTGGAAACAGGTAATCTAAATTGCATCTAGTTGATGATACACGTAGATCTCATAGGTCCAACTTTCAAAGCTTGCTAGTCAGCCCCAGTCTAAGATGGAGATAATTAGGCACAACTACAGCCTTGGGGCAGGCATGCCCTCAGCAGAGGCAGATGGCTTCAGAGATGCGGACAGGCCAAGCAATTTTCTTGTAATTCAGGCTTCACCATAATGAGTGGCCAGAGTACATGCGCCTGCAGAACAACATATTGCTGGGATTCTCATGGCTTGATGGCATCATTCTACTATTTGTGTCTTCATTCTGACGGGTTTGGAGTCACAGATATAGGGCCCAGAATCAATGGGAACCAACATTTACATTCCAATGAGCTCCAGAGCCAGTTTCTCTGTGGGCACCCTTCCTTTTATACCAGAGCGCTGAGGTCCTGATGAGAGGGCTCATGAGGGAGCCTGCCAGTCTCCTCCCCATTCTCAGAAGCTGCTTCTGGAGCAAACATTCCAGTTTCTAGCAACACTCCCCTGTAACAAAGGCAAGCGCTAGAGAATTTGTTCTTCAGTCACTTATCGCAAGTCAGGGCCAAACTTAATCAGCATATATGTTAGGTACTTAAGTTTAGTTTAATTGGCTTTGATTACTACAGCAGTAATATTTACACTACTCTGATTGTAAGTTTACTTATGTAAAGCATTATCATACGGAGGAAAACAGATCAGTAACTTAGCAAAGATCTGAACCAGATCTATGTAAGCAACTCTCAGTAACAACTTCCGCTGTCTTCCCGTCCTCCTTCACTGCTTCTTCCTTCTTCCTTCCTCCTCTCCTTTCTTCCTCCCCTTCTTTCCCCCATTTTCTCCTTCCCATTTCTTCTCCCTCTTCTTCTTCCTTCTCCCTCTTCCCCTCCTCTTCTGTGGTTTTGTTTCTGAAGCACAGTGTTCCTTTGTATTGCAGGCCTGTCTCAAACTACAATCCTCCTGGCCTGCTTCCTGATAGCAGGGACGCAGGCCCAGCACCAGGCCCAGCTAAGCTTCGGTAGCCTTCGGGGAAAAGGAACACTGACACTTTAAGCCTTTTCCATTTGCCAGGGTGGATTTGGTTATTATTTGCAGTTACACATGATATCCTAACAAATAAAATAAAATTAATTACCCTAAATAGTCATCAATACTAAATTATAAAATATAATAGAGTTTAAAACTAGTAAAAATTTATCTTCTGAGACACTTACGGACATGAAAAACAACAACCTACCCCCCTCCAGGATTCAATTCTGAAGGAAAAAAAAAAAAAGAGTGCTACAAAATACATGTAATTTGAGATCCCAGCTTTGTTAAAATATTTGTTTAAGTCACATAAAACACTAAATAATCTTAAACATATTGATAGTAATTATCCCCTGGGTGAGTCTAATTTTCATCCTCCAGATTTTCTGTATTTTTCTGATTTTCATGACTTGAACATGATTTATCGCTTTTACAATTAAACATTACTAATTCGGTGTTTTAAGTTATTAAAGTTCCTTAAATTAAGTTTTCCCCTAGGTACACCATTTCCCTGGAAAGTTCTCACCATTGTATAATTGGTCACATGACCTTTTTTTTTTTTTCCATGCGAGATGTCAGAGCTAAGCAGGATGACGCATAGCATTTTATTGTCTGAACAGCTGCTGTGACTGCTGGGCCAACCTACAGCGTGAGGAGGAGATAGACACTTCAATATTGCAGGCTTGTATCCGGCTGCTCTACAACTAATGCATGTGGGATGGCAGAGTCACAGGCTTACTATAAGGCAGGAGGATCCCTGCAAGTTTGAAGTCAGCCTGAGCTTCACGGTGAGTTTTAGGAGAGCTTGATCTACAGGGTAAAACTCTGACCCAAACACCACCAGCAGCAGTACCGATAGGGCAGGAAGTGTTGGTTTTCTCTCCAATCCAAAGTAGAAAATAGGAAATAATAGAGATGAAAATACCCCTCCCTACCTAATTTTTCCATCAATAAACTGTTATTTATTAAAACATGTATCTGGATTAGAAAGACAGTAAAGATGAGATACAATGCCTAATGGGAAGGTTGACAGAGACAAAAGAATGATATTCTTCTCTGTTTCTGCATCATCCAAACACCTGGAAGGATCCAATTTCAAGTGTGATAAGCCCCACACACAAACAACGGCATTTCAGCATTTGAGAACAAGTCACCTGAGGTTTTGTCCTCCATGAACATGTCGAAAGCGATTCTCCCGATGGGGCCGGCGTCTGCAGGGGAGCGCTCGTGCTGGGGTACCGGGGCGCTGCTGAATGTGTCCAGCATCACTGTCCTCTGGTCGGCAGAGCCTGAGATCAGGACATTGTCAATGGCCCAGTCATTCTGGTCGAGGCCATCATGTCGTGGCTGCCACCAGCGGAAGCGAGTAGCAATCTCTTTAGCCTCCGGAGGGAGAAGGATATTCACAAATCTAAACGGAAAACAAGGAGGAGGGGAGAGTGTTTGTTAAACATCTCATGTGAGGAGAAGGTCTGAAACAGCAGTGGGATTCTGTACGTCCCAGGGCAGTGAAGTGAGGACATTATCTAAAACTGTGCGTGTGTAGTGGGCGTGCAAAAATGTGTGTTGGCAAGTGGAGGCCAGGGGTCAATGGGTCAATGTTGAGTATCTTCTCCAATTGCTCTCCACTTTATTTTTTGAGACAGGGTCCCTCACTGCCCTTGGAGCAGAGATGGACTGGCTGGTTAGAGGGCTCCAGGAATCCTGCTTACCTCTGCTGAGATGACAGGTGGACGCCACCAGACCTGGCTTTTAAAAGGATACCAGGGATTCAGTTCCTTTTCAGTTAAGTTCCTAAGGTACTTACCTGGCAAGCTCTTTACCAGCTGAGCCATTTGAATCTATGACATTGAATTTCACACAATGTATCTTGATCATACTTTTCCTCAACTCATCCCCCTAATCTCTCCCAGATACTGTCCTACCTTTCTACTCTTTTTTTTTTTCTTCCCTGAGATGGGGTTTCTCTGTGTAGCCCCTGGCTGACCTGGAACTCACTCTGTAGACCAGGCTGGCCTTGAACTCAGAGATTCCCCCCGTATGTATCTGTCTCTCAAGTGCTGGGATTAAAGGCATGCATCACACATTGACTCCTGGGTGTGGACTCTGATTAACTGGCTTTGTTTTATAAATCACTAAACCAGAGAAACTGAATATAAACAATGTAAGCATTCCATAACTATCTGTCCATTTGAGGTGCCTATGGACCTTAGACATTTACATCACTGAAGTATATAGGTCTACAGTATACATACTTTGAGAGATACAAGCCAATATTGGCCTTACTTATTTACTTTTCCTGCCACATAAAGGTTGGTTTCATCCTTCTTTCTTTCCTCCTTGGCACTTTGTTTTTTACTTTAATCTAAGTGGCAGCAACAGGCTTAGAATATGGACACTAGCTTGTGGTAGGATGTTTTATTCGGCATGAAAGTAATCAGGTCCCAGTTGCCTATGGCATAGACAATGCTTTGCTAATGCGCTTCAGTGAAAGCAGTGAAAGGAATACTGAAGGAGAACTGGGCTAATAAACTTGGCCTGTTGCTGACTTAGTCACCGAGGACACATAACTTAATGCTCCAATACGAAGTCGTCATGTAGAGATGAGGCTTACACTTACAACTACAATGAAAATACTCATCGAAATCCAGCAATATAACCAAACATTTGATAATACTCAGAGCTCACAGAACTCAGGGGGAAATAGTTTCCTTAGTTTTCTACCTGTGCAGAAAGCATTGTCTTTTTTTTCTTCTTCTTCTCTGTTTATCTCTGTTGTTCCATCTGTCTTTCAAGAGTGACCTCTTAGTGCTAAAATTCCTGTCCAAGTTAATCTTGGGATGGATCCTAGAGCTAAGAGCTGTAATAATAATTGCTCGAATCTTTGACTTTTACATTAAAGAGGTTTAATTATTTTTCTTTTGTTAGCATGGTATTTCCTTTTTTTTCTTTTTCCTTTTTGGTGTTGAAAGCCTTAAACACGCTAGATAAGCACTCTCTCACCAAGCTACCTGCTCAGCCTGTGCTGCTCTTCTATGTCTTTTCCAGCATAGTAGGCTGCATGGTGGACAGGGAGCAACGAGGCTGCATGTAATCGGGGTTCCAACCACTTCAGTCACTTTGTGCATTCTTTGGACCGTGAAGGATGAGTGAGTGTTGACATCGGGGAAGGAGAAATGTAGTCTGTGAATCCCATACCCTCAATGGTGTTGTTACTGGGTGCTTGGAGTCCAGCAGCTTTGAGGCAAAGTTTACTTCTCCATATCTCTCGATATGCCTGTCTCCCTTTAAAAACTGTTACTATTGCGTGTGGTTTGTGTGGTGTGTGTGCTCATGTGCAGGTGTGAGAATGTTCTTGTTCATGCATGCATGTGTGGAGGCCAGAGGAAGACATCAGGTGTCATGCTCTAGCATTCTCTGCCTCATTCTCTTGAGGCAGGGACATTTCAGTTAGTTTACCCTTCTCTTTTATTTTATTCTTTGGGATTTTCACATGACATATATCCATCACATTCATCCCCCTCCTCTAATTCTTCCCCTCTCCCTTTGGACCCAACTTCACATTCTGTTTCCTTTCCCAAATGAAAGAGTGCCTGCAGTAGTTTGTGTTGGCTGACAACTGGTCATGGAGTCTGCCGAGGTGTGTTGGATACAGCATTAAAGAGAACTATTGTTCCCTCCCCCGGAAGGTATGAGGTGGATTTTGTGCCCACTTCCCCTCCTCCACGCTGGGATTTTGTCTGGGTTAAGCCTGAGCAGGTCTCGCGCGTTCTGCTTGTCTGTGTGAGTTCATACGTGCATCTGTCCTGATGCGCCCGGAAAACCCCGTCGCCTTGGAGTCACACACTGCCTCTGGGTTTTACAACTCTTCTGCCCCATCTTTTCCATGGATTTCTGAGGCTTGAGGGGAGGAGGGTAACTCCCGATCCAGCTTTTATCCTTTTCCTTCTGTTGTTGAGATGTACAGGCTGGTCTTCAATGTACCATCTCCAGCGATCCCTCTACCTCAGCCAAAACAGGACAAAGGCTCCACTACACCCAGTCTCGCTTTCACTTTTCCAATTGTCTATATTGAATGCTTTTGGTCTTTCTAGAATATTTTTAAACGTCCATATATGATGGCATTAGGGCTTTTAAGGAAGGAGTTAATGGGTTCTAGGCACCTTAAGAATATTCCCACTTTACTATTTTCATGTATATGCTGTGTAGAAATGTTGCAAGCAAATGTTTGTGTTTCTCCAAATGCTTTTGAAATTATCATATAGTCAGCCTCTATGCTTTATGTACTAAGTTTTATTTACTGTTGGCTTTATCATCTAGTAATTAATCTTATTCTGGCATGTGAAATTGAATTGTTCTGCAAATAAAAACTCTGATTAGCAATTGTGTTCCCCAGAAATCTCCCCCTGCTTCTTTCTGTCTCAGGGGTGTCCTTTATTGATAAGTAAGCTGTAGGTCCCCTCAGTCCCTGAAGGCTGGTCACTGGTAGCCTTACCAAGCTTTTTTTTTTCCCCTCAACATCCTAGTTATTGGCATTAAAGCAGATACAAACCCAGGTTTGCTGTATTGGTCATAGAAAATCTCCATCAGCAAGTTCCAGGTGATGCCTCCGTTGATAGAGTACTCCAGCAGGACCCCTTGGTTGCGGTTGCTCGGTGGAATGAGGCATCCATACATGAAGTAAAACTGGATAAACTCAGCACTGGTGAGGTTCAGATCCACGGTGACTAACAATCGGCTACAGCCCTAAGGAGAACAGGCAGGACAGGACAAATGTGCCAATAAGGAATATTGATCTCAGATCTTGCAGATTACAGTTTTTCTCTAGCTTTGTCTTTTTTTTTTAAGTATCTTTTTTATTTTTTTTAAAGATTTATTTATTATCATTTATACTCTGCCTCCATATGTGCCTGCAGGCCAGAAGAGGACACCAGATCTCACTATAGATGGTTGTGAGCCACCATGTGATTGCTGGGAATTGAACTCGGGGCCTTTGGAAAGAACAGCCATTGCTCTTAACCTCTGAGCCATCTCTCCAGCCCTCTTTTTTTTTTTTTTTTGTAATGCGAGGTTCATTGTATTGTGTTATTACCTCTCTTACATTAGCTGCTAGCATGGTGCCCAGCTCGTGTTAGTTGAGTGTTAGTTGAGCCTTCAAATTTCAGCATTTGAGATTCAGTGTTTGTCTCATATACTTACATTATGTCATATATTGTAAGGAGGTTTCACGTTAATATATATTTTTATAAGCAAAGTAAAAGCTGAAACTAAAGTAACTATCCAAAGTTTTTATTAATATATATTTAATTATTAGTTAGCATTTGCTAAAAAGCAACAGTTATTAGTGAAGTAACATTTTGACATAACTACTTTTAAAAATTTTATTTACATGTGTGTGAATGTTTGTGTGAGAGTAAGTTTTGAATCCTCTGGAACTGGAGTTACTGACAGTTGTGACCCACCATGTGGGTGCTGGGAATTGAACTTAGGCCCATGGAAGAGCAGCAAGTGCTCTTAACCTCTGAGCCATCTCTCCAGCCCCCAGACATAACTATTTTTTTAAAAGTGTATATTTTTCTTTTTAAAAATTTTATATTTATTATTTATTATATTTTATTCACTTTGAATCCTGGTTGTGGCCCCCTCTCTTGTCTCCTCCCAATCCCACCCCCATCCTCTTCTCCCCCTATCGCCCTCCCCTAGTGTATTGATAGGGCTGTTCTTCCAACCCTTCTATGTGACCCTAGACTATCAGGTCTCATCAGGAAAACTGCATTGTCTCTTCTGTGGCCTGGCATGGTTGAACCTTCCAGGCGGAGGTGATCAGAGAACCTGCCACTGAGTTCATGCCAGAGACAGCCCCTGCTCCCCTTACTAGGGTATCCACTTGGAGACTGAGTCTATGGGCTACATCTGAGCAGGGGTTTTAGGTCCTCTCCAAGTATTATCTTTGGTTAGGGTATCAGTCCCTGCAGGATCCCCAAGGGTCCAGTTTTTTTGTTTGTTTTGTTTTGTTTTGTTTTGTTTTGCTTTTTGGCTCTGTTGGTCTCTTGTTGGAGCTCCTATGCCCCCCAGGTCTTTCTATCACCCCTTCTTTCATAAGATTCCCTGTACTCTGCCCAAAGTTTGGCTATGAGTCTTAGCCTCTGCTTTGATACCTCAATCAGCAGAATCTGGAAACAACCTAGATGTCCTCGATGGAGGGATGGATACAGAAATTGTGGTACATCTACACAATGGAATACTCCTCAGCTATTAAAACAAGGAAATCGTGAAATTTGCAGGCAAATGGTGGGAACTAGAAAAGATCATCCTGAGTGAGGTAACCCAGAAGCAGAAAGACACATGGTATGTCCTCACTTATAAGTGGTTATTATGTATATAATATAGGATAAACATACTGAAATCTATACTCCTAAAGAAGCTAAACAACAAGGAAGACCCTAGGGAAAATGTTCAATCCTCATTCAGAAGGACAAATGCGATACACATTGGAAGCAGGAGAAGACAGACAACAGGACAGGTGCCTACCAGACATAACTATTTTTAACAGGAAAATTTTAAATGAGAATTTTAAATTTTATTACTGAGAAAAGTATATAATTTAATTATAATGAGATCGTAGCAATGCCCTTTAAAATATTTTAAAATTTATTTATATAAATCTGTGTGTATGCCTGTGATTGTTTTCTGTGAGTGTATGTGCACATGGGTGCATGGGGTTACATGTTCACACATGTGCACATGCATATACATACATGTTCACAGGCATGTAGAGGTCAGGGCTTGATGGTGGGTATCTTCCTCTATTACTTTCCACCTTACTGTTGCACAGGTCTCTCGCTGAGCCTGGAGTTCACTGATTAGACTTGCTGGCCAATGAGCTCTGGACATCTGGCTGTTTCTTCCTCCCTCCCCCAACACACCACTATGCCCTGCACTAGGGTAACACAGGCTACCATGCCTGATTTTTACATGGATATTAGGGATCCGAGTCTTTATGTAAAGCAGGCACTTACTGACTGAGCCATCTCTCCCCACCCCCAAATACCATTTATTTAAATAGTCATAGCTAATTTAATGTCATTTATATTAATTATCAATTAATCTTGATAGGTAGCTATTTGTTAGTTGAACATATGTGGAAATCTGGGCTACTCTCACTTCTACCTGAGGTAGAAGAGTTTCTTGAATATACGTATAGTCTCAGTGTTGTCGATTATGAAAAATAATTATGATATATACTTTGCTATTCCTGGGTAAAATATTGGATATAAATAATATATGAATACTTCATTAACACAAATATAAACTCTTTGATAGAGCACAGTTAATAAAAGAATTGAGTGTGAATTGGTTATTTTTTAAAAATTAATTTGCCTATCTAATCATGATACTAGAGAGATTATGCTTTAAAAAAAGGCAAAATTTGGCAGCAAAATAAAATGATTATAATGTTTTCCAAAGGAAAACTTTCCAATATTGCTTCTGCCACTCACAAAATAATATGCTATAAATACAAATGTTCAGTAATTACTGACAAGTTACTCTTTCTGGAATGATTTATAAAAGGATTAGTTGTCGCTAATACATTCAAGACAGGCTGAAGCTCATTTCCAAGATTTTTGACTTTATTTTTTTATCCCAAATGTGTTGTGAGCTCAAGCATTTTCAATTAGAGTCTCGTCCAGATGGAGCCCTGCCCCCGCCCCCCACTGTACAGATGCCCCTTTCTCAGGATGGAAATCTATTTATGTCCTTTAAAAACGTGTTCTTAAACATCCCCTGTGCTGACACAAGCTGCGTCTTTAAATGGTCTCAAGTTTCTGGTCGGAAAATCCTAGAAACGTTCATCGCTATCCGATTTGTGTGACTGTCTTTTTTTTTTTCTTTCCATTTTTTATTTTAATTTTTATTAATTACAGTTTATTCACTTTGTATCCCCTTGTGGCTCCCCCTTCCCTTTCAATCCCTTCCTCCTTCCTTCTTTTCCACACATGCCCCTCTCCAAGTCCACTGATAGGGGAGGTCTTCCTCTCCTTCCTTCTGATCCTAGTCTATCAGGTCTCATCAGGAGTGGCTGCATTGTCTTCCTTTGTGACCTGGTAAGGCTGCTCCCCTCTCAGGGGGAGGTGATCAAAGAGCAGGCCAATCAGTTCATGTCAGAGACAGTCCTTGTTCCCATTACTATGGAACCCACTTGGACACTGAACTGCCATGGGCTACATCTGTGCAGGGTTCTTAGGTTATCTCCATCAATGGTCCTGGGTTGGAGTATCAGTCTCAGAAAAGACCCCTGTGCCCAGATTTTTTGGTTCTGTTGCTCTCCTTGTGGAGCTCCTGTCCTCTCCAGGTCTTATTATTTCCTACTTCTTTCACAAAATTCCCTGTACTCTGCCCAAAGTTTGGCCATAAGTCTCAGCATCTGCTTTGATACCCTGCAGGGTAGAGCCTTTCAGAGGCTCTCTGTGGCAGGCTCCTGTACTGTTCCCTGTTTTCTCCTTCAGTTTGTAGCAGCTTTATTCATAATAGCCAGAACCTAGAAACAACCCAGATGCCCCTCAACTGAGGAATGGATACAGAAATTGTGGTCTATCTACACAATGGAATATTATGCAGCAATAAAAAAACTAAGAAATCATGAAATTTGCAGGTAAATGGTGGGAACTGGAAAAGATCATCCTAAGTGAGGTATCCCAGAAGCAAAAAGATATACAGGGTATATACTCACTCATAAGTGGATATTAGATATATAATATAGGATAAATATACTAAAATCTGTACACATAAAGAAACTAATAAAGAAGGAGGACTCTGGCTAAATGCTCAAACCCCATACAGAAAGGCAAAGAAGATGGACATCAGAAGTGACTGTCTCTTGATTGGCTGGTTAAACATCGGAAGGGACTGAGGGACTTGTGCGGAGCTTAGAGTGTGGGGAACCAAGGAACCGTTTGCCAGGTTCTTACCCCGCTGAAGTGGAGAGCCAGCCCGGAAGCCACAGCCCCACACACAGTGCTCAACTTTCCACCGTTCACAGTCAGCCAGTTCTGGTTGGAGGGAGCGCGGTTGAAGTTGTCTTTGAGCTGCGTAGGGAGGGAGACTTCAGGCTCATCGCAGTACAGGCCTCCCCACTGCTCGTCGCAGCTGGGTGTGGGAAAAAGGAAAAGCACAGTCAAAGGCAAAGAAAGCCCTAAGTGTTCCCATGTCAAGGAAGCCAATTTTCCTAGTCTAGGATCATGAGAGGTTACGGCTCTGCACTGAGTCGCAGGGCTCTGCCAAAGATCGCCTGCCCTCCTTAACAATGCCTGAGATTAGAGACAGGCTGCTAACCAACCTCCTCCAGGCTTTCCTCAGTACTGACTAGTGGTTGCAGGTGGAGGAAAAGAGACAGCTTGAAACAGTGTACTGAAGTCCTGACTCAGGTGAACAGCCCTGGACAGCCTGTAGGACTGCAGCTGCCAAACCCAACTGCTGGGTGATAGCAATATATGAAATTGCTCTTTTTAACGGAAACTTCCGGCCAGTTAGGAGCCAGGTGGGTGTGTGCTAAACAGGAGACAATGCTTCAAATAACCGCTGCCGCGCCTGAGTTCTTAGCTCTCTGTTCAGGACAGGACTGGGAGGCTTCCCAGGGCCCTTCAGAGTTGTCCTGGATATGGGATACAGCCATTAAGCAGGGCCAGATTTCCCAAGTGTGTGGAGATTAGTGGAGGGAGCATATGAACTCTCTCTAAACGATCACGTGCTAACCAATCAAACAGCACACTCTTAGAAAGCGAAGCTCAAAGGCTGCGGTTACGTGTGTGTACACGCACGCACGCGCGCACGCACGCACATCCATCCAAATGCTTTAAACGCAGATTCTCCCAGAGATGCTAAAGATCTATGAGAATGATATAGCGGGTTCTGTGTCAAATATGCGTGCTAAATCGACCAGACATGCTTATACTTTATTTTGCAAACAACAGGAGCATTATCCACTAAGCCCCCAATAAATGCATTCACTTACTTCTCTCCAGACTTTGAATGTGATATATTATTTTGGGTGAGAATATACTGAATTCCTGAAACCTTTCTTTATCAAGGCACAGACACAGAAGAAAAATGAATACAGCCAATTATCCAGCTTCCTCCTGACAGGGTAGCTGTTCTTCCGGTGCCGGTCACTCAGTAAGAATGTAGTTGTAACTGTCACCAGTTCCACTGTTAGCTCAACATTCTATTTCAGGACAGTGCAAAAGCTGAGGGGACTTGGGAGTGAGGAAGAAGCCAGTTTTAGAGACCCCCAGGATGCAGTGTGAATCAAGCTCTTTAGACGGAAGAAACGTTCCCACTTACACACAGCTTCCCTGGACACACCTCCCGTGGCCACTGCACATGTCTAGACAGCCGTCGCCGATATAGACATTATCTATTGCCCACGTCTGCTGCTTGTCGAAAGGCGCTGGTTGATGCCAGCGGAAACGCGTGGCTTGAGACCTTGGGAGAAGACGAGATTTACGATGAAGAAGGCAGTGGAAAAGAAAGTGTATCCCAGTCAGCTCGAAGAGCAAAGCACAAAAGCGCACACTCCCAGTCCTGGTTTGAAAACAACATTCGTTATTGCGAGATCCCATACAAACCTCCGGTTAACAGAACTAAGCCGAACAAATAGATTCAGCACGCATTTTGCCCCAGGGATCGTCCTGGGTTCTGTAAGGGAAGAGTATATCAGAGGCTAAAATCTAATCCTAAAGCCGGAGGCCTCAAGGGAACAATAAAGGCCTGCGTTTTGCATGGAAACCATTGTGCAGAGACTCAGGGCCGTAAGCGGGAGGATGCCTGTCCTTGAGCAGCTGTAACCCTTCTGCCTTTAACTTGAGGACAGAATGTGCGATGAGTTTCATGCTCCCCCTCCCCCTCCCTCCCCCCCCCCCCCCCCCCCCGCTCTCTAGGGCAAGATGCTTTTGTGTAGTGGCACATGCATCCACCTCACTCGGCATCCCTGAGGAATTTTCCTGATAACCGTAAAACAGAGAGAGCAATGAGGCCCAAGATGATTGCCTGGAGAGGGGATAATAAATAAGGTCAGGCTTCTTTTACGTTGATTAAAAAAGTGAGATAAGTAAAAGTAGCTCAGAAGTTCTCCACCCCAGAAGCAGAGGTATCCCTCCTCTTCCACAGCGGGGAGAGCAGCTTGTTAGGCACCACAGACACACACATTCAGAGGCGCTAGGTGGCAGTAAAATCCAGACAATACCCAGGACCCATGCAAACATGAAAAACTTGAAGAGGAAATAATTTGCGTTCATTTGAACCATTGTTATTTTATACTAACAGACTTAATGTTTTGATTGGAGACTGTCCATTTCAGGAAGGGAAAAAGATGAAATAACAGCAAGAGTCATATTTTCTAATTGAAAATACATAGAATTTATTCAATAATAAAAATAATTAAAAAAAGAAGAACAAGGCTAGAATGAAGATTTTCATCCTGGGAAACGGCTTAGTCCAAACATCCTGGGAAACGGCTTAGTTCAAACTTGCCCCGAGCATCCTGGCCCAAACTGATTTCTCCACCACTCTTGCTCTCCAGCTCCCAGCAGAAGCATCTCTGCTCAGATCTTTCCCTTCACTTCTTACTGCAATGACTTCAAGCCCCAAACAGCTCTCCCTGGACCATGAGCTGGGCCTGAGTGGTTCCTTCTTCTGGCCACCTTTTCAGGGAGACACAGTTTCCTTCCTGGCACATTTAGCCATAAGGCAGCACGTGGGGAAGATCCCCTTTGCTGTACCACTGATGGTACCGTACAGGGACAGAGACTGATATTCAGGGGCCACGGTTTTCACAGGGGCAATGCTGTCTTGGTGACTCCCCTCCCCTGCTGGTGCTCTGCAGCTCGGTGGCTCTGCTCTTCTAAATGACTTGGCTCATTACTATTTCTGTTTCTATACAGAAACATCTGTAACACAGTGGAACACCACATTTTTATAGCTCACAACCATGCATTCGGATATGCGGCCAACCTGCACATATTCATTACGTCTTTTGTTTCTGACTACACATTTTCTGGAAGGCAGGAAATAATTGTTTTGTGTCCTCAGCACTTAGAGATAATAACAAGTAGTAAACTTTCCCTGTTCCCCAATATCATATACGTCTTTCACCCAAGCCCTTGTCGCCTTATGGACTGTCCACTTTTAAGCAGTTTCTTTTGTTAGATTGTTCTCCCTATTTGCCATCTCATTGTCTGTAGCACTTATAACTGGGATTTCATAAACATCTTCTGAAAGAATATTAAGCTGACAGCAATAAAGATTCCTAGCAAAAGCAAATAAAAGCCTCCTTGCAGGGTGGATGAAGAGGAAGTGGGGTCACGTGCAGGGACAGTAGTTTGATGGCTGTCAGAGGAGAAGAGCTGGGAGGTGGCACGGGCTGCCTAGCAGGTGGTGGCTTTTTGATCACTGGTTTTGTTCAGTCACAGTCTGGGCAGCCTCCGAACAGGAGATTTAAGAGCCAGATGAATTGCTGGAGGTGACAGCCTTTGTGGCAACTTCCAACCCGGCCTTTTTCAGTCTGTGCCACTCTCTCGAGTTCCACAGAAAAAGAATCAGTAGGGGACCCTGTGAAGACTGTACTAAAACTAGAGTTAGCCAATGGGTCTAAAGATAAGTGAGTGCTCTAATTTGTACTCTGGCACCAGTGAGTTCTATGTTCATGATGAGCAAGTAAATGTTTAGACACAATAAGGAGGTCAAATATGACAATTTCTAAGCCCCTTTGAAATGAAATGGTTTTAAATTCTTAGGAAGAGCGATATCTGGTAATCACATGCTCATAGGCAAAGGCACATGTATTATCTGTTATTATTTTATAGGAAGAAGAGGAAGAAGAGGAGGAAGAGGAGGAGGGGAGGAGGAGGAGGAGGAGGAGGAGGAGGAGGAAGAGGAGGAGGAAGCACTTTCATCAAAGGAAAAAAGGGCAGTAACAGTTCAGAATGGGAATAAGAAAGTAGAATGCAACTTCTAAGCCTTTCCAGTAAAACAACTTATTCCCAGGCCTGCCTGGCCTCACTGTGAGAGGGGCCAAATCACTTAAGTCTACATGCTGACACTTTCCCATCTGTAAAGCCCAGAAAATGCTGCTTCCTGACTCACAGGGGTGTTGTGAAAATTAATTAGTTCATGTTTACCGAGACCTACGAGCGCTCTGGCGCATCCCTCGGCAGGTGTCATTGCTCATCCTGAAGGTCCCTTGTAATGATGGCCGCTACCAGCTGCTGCTTCTCAGAGTCAGAGGAAAAAGGGCCCCAGAGCAAATTTCTTATTTTTACATACCCTTGAACTCTCTCCTTTTGATCATTTTCTAAATTTATACCGTTTCCTCCCCATCAACATGCTGAAGGTGCTTCAAAAGTGTAGGCTAGTAAATATCCACCGCTAAAGCTTACTATGTTCCTACAGGCGACACATTTCCTGTTCATGGCCACACTATGCACTTCCCCCGTGATGTGGCCACACCTTTCTAACAGGTTTTAGTACATAATTCATACTCTTAGATTCTGCAGAACGACTGACTCCATTTACCATGAAGACTTCCTTGTCGTCATCATGATAAGAACTTTGAAAGAAGCCAAAGCCAGCCCTTTCAGTGTTTCTGCTCTTGTCTTACCAGACATCACTTTTGCTCTCAAAGAGATACACAGAGTACCCAAGCTGAGTGTTAACTTGCTGATGAAGATGGCAAGCGAGGGGCAGTGACCCAAGCCACACACCACTTCACGAAGACACCTGTGTGGTAAGGCAAGGATCACTTGACTTATCAGAGTATTAGTATACACTCTCTGTCCAGCCTACAAAGAGGAGCAACAGAGCCAGAAGTTAAAGGAGGCTTAAGAGACATTTTCACCAATTATCCTGATTTGGATACTGACTTGCAAAATCTTTATGACACGCTTTGTGAGATGAGGAAATCTGAGTCATGAAGAGTGAGAAGATTCTGAACTAGAAATTGCCATCTTCAGCTGTGATAATTGCAGCACAGCTTTTCTTAAATGTTCTGCTCTTCTAGCGACATGCACTGAAATATTTGCACTTGAAAGGCTACGATGTCTCGAATTTGCTTCAAAGTAGCATGGGGTTAGGAGAAAGTGAGGCTACTTCCGGACCAATGTTGGTAGTGCAGGGAGACCAACCAATCAGTACCTGGGATTCTGGGATATGATTTTCTTTAATGTTGTATATTTGCCTTTTAAATAAGTAGAATATAAGCCAACAAAAATCCCTTCAAAAGCACAGGAAATTTTAATTTCAGAATTAAAAATAAAAGGGAATGGGTCTCATTTTAAAGCAAAATAACTTTAAAAATCAACTGTGCTAAAAAAAATCACAGAAAGCAATGATAAAAACTATAATGTTTTGAATAAATCCACAGAGGGCCTCAATCCACTGGACCAGTTATTGGATATATGGCATTTCTGATAGTTTACAACTTATCTTTCCAATGGAAGATGATTATATTTAGCTGTGAACGCAATCTTAATAATTCACATATATGTATATATGTGTATACACATATGTATATATGTATGGTAGTAAGTTGGCACTCCATATGGCTCAGAGACAGCTGTGCCTCTACTATAGAACACATGGACATAGGTTTAACCTGTTTAACATGAATGCCAAAGTAGCAATGTATTTAGTAAGGGGGATTCAGCGGTACTGTGGCTTATATAACATCCCTATGTTTTGTGGACCCAAGGAACTATCAACAAACAGTAGAACCACAGCAGTGACACTCCAAGTATCAAATAACACAGGAAAAGACGACATGTAAGACATCTCTGGCTAGTTTTAAGATTTGGAGTAGGCTGTTCAGTTATATGAATGCTTGCAAATGAAGCCTCTAGAAAGATAACGTTGTACTGGAATAACCATGGACAGAAATAAGGGGTATCCAGGCAGCTGTAAGAATAACTCTTTAGCAAAATGAACTAACTCATGACTCTTTTAGATATTTACAGTTAAATGCTAAGCTTACTGGTTTGGTTCTGTTTTCTTCACTGGTTGTTTGTGGTGATGTCACTGAAGAGCAGCCTTCCTTTCTAGACTTATTTTGCTTTTGCCCTCTCACCACCATCTCTGTCCTTCCATATACTTGTTCTTTCTTGTGCTTCTCGTTTTTTCCTTTTAACTTCCCACAGATTTTTAATCGCTTCCCTTCTGTGGCTAAAGCACCCAGCTTCCAACGTGTGTGTTGTAGTTAATCTTTAAAGAGGATGGCACCAGCTGGGCTATTAGGGCCAGTAGGAATGGATCACTTTCAAGTTGACTTAAAATAGCCAAGTCTCACCTGAGCCGTCCTGTGGCCACTCCCCTCTGCCCTTTCTCAGTGGATTTGAGTTACCTGCCCTTCCAGTGACTCCCTGCTTCTCAGGTGACACTTCAAGAACCCAGGCCACTTGAACTAGCTGCTATTTTTAAGTCTGGTTGGTAATGCAGAGGAAGGCAGATTCAGTCGGGGGGGGGGTATGTAATGGATTTTTGACATTATCCTGCCTTTCCTTCAGATTTTCCATGTCACTCAGCATTCTATTCTATTTTCTAGGACAAAATCTCATAGGCAAGTAATAAGGGCACATTATTGATACAGTGGTAAGGCCATGGGCTCTTTGGCCAGACAAACTATTTCTAGTAGCGCTGAAACTTTTCTAGTAGCTCTGATACTAACAATTGTAAAACAGCAAACAAACAAACCAATCCTGTGGAATGTTTTTGAAACATTTTTCTTTTCCGTGGCTGCTGTCACTGATCTTTTCTTGCACGGCAATCACATTTTTACTTGACAACTGACTCTTACTGCTTCCTTTGTGAGCCATTTCCACTCATCTTTTATGGACTGTGGATTTAGTTACAACATCGTCACTAGACTTGAAACTTCAGACTTGGGCGTCTTCTCATGCAATAGAGTGTGTGTGTGTGTGTGTGTGTGTGAGAGAGAGAGAGAGAGAGAGAGATGAATGAAGGCCAGATAACTTTCCTTGGAGTCCTCAAGCCTGTTTTTTTGAAACAGGGTCTATCATTGGCTTGGAGTTTGCTAAGTAGGCTGGAATGAGTGTCCAGTGAATCTAGAAATTCAAATCTTCTTGTCTCCAGCCCCAGGGCTGAGATTACAATGCTGTGCTTTCATGTCTGGCTTCCTTTCCTTGGTTCTGAGGATCAAACTCAGGTCCCATGACTGCAAAGCAGGACTTATCTCCCCAGCTGCATTTTCATGAATCTTGTTCTCTTGCCTTGCTTGAGACCTCTTTGTAAATAAATCCAGTTCCACCAGTCACCTCCTCCCATGTCTTTATGCTTTAAACAACAACTCTAAAGCTCAAGCCCAGGCAGCCCTGTCTTGTTCACCTGGATCCTGTGATTTACAATGTTCTTCCCTTTACCCACGGAATTCTTCAAAGCGAGAGCCCATCTTTACCCAAAACTTTAACTCTGACTTTCAGTTCTACATCTATGGCACTTTAGACTGTCCCCCAGTAATGTTTTAACTTATAAATAGCATGAGTCATTTTCAGTTCCTCTGATAGGTTATATGCTCTGCGGAGAAAGAAGACAGTGTTAGGCCATTACTATCGGCTCACTCTCCTGAGGCTACATGAATGCTTTTCATTTGTTTTGATTTTATGGATGGGTTTCCAGCGAGATCTAACGTAACCAATGTATAGGGCAGGGAATGAAGATGAAAAACTACACCAGTGCCTTAGGTTTTAAGACACAATGCCTGGATACATGGCTCCTGGAGCAGAAGCCATCTTCAACGCCGTCCTTTCCCTCGGTGTACAGAGTCCTCTTCATCATCAGGCTCACCAGGGGTATAGTCTTCAATGCTCTTTATGTCCTTTATGTCCACTGAGAACACTTGAATCCACACTGCCCTCTCAGCCTGTTCCACCCACTCTTCTCTCTGAGGCTCTTTCCTCTTACTCCCTATAATTGTTTCTCTAGTTAGAATAAGCTTTTTGAACTCAGATCTCACTATACCTCCTTATTCCTTCACACTCTAATGGACTTGTTAGCATTCCTATAAGAAAGCCCCATATTTAATACACCCTGCTCTTCATGGTTTGATACCATCTTGCTTTCTTTTCTTTCTTTCTTTCTTTCTTTCTTTCTTTCTTTCTTTCTTTCTTTCTTTCTTTCTTTCTTTTCTTTCTAAACACAAACCCAACAACTTCCTGCTGACATAGGGCATTATCCTTCCCCGGGACACCCTTGTCCTTACTCTTTACCCAGTTAACTTTCAGATCTTACCTAAGTTACTCCCTTCTCAAGAAAGTATCCTCTGGCCTTCCCGACCAAGTCATATTTCCTTGTGATATCTGATCTTAGAATAGCCTGGTCCAGTATTCTATCGCATCACAGCTAAACTGTATGGTTAGTTCTGAGTGCTGCTGATCTCCGGTGAATACCTCTGGCTTCTATTCAACTGAAAGATCTTTGAGAGATAGGGATCAACACAGCATGTACTAAAGCCTTGTAAACAATTAAGTACTTAGAAGTATTTTTTTTTTTTTTTAATATATGACTGAATGGGTGAACAATTGCCACTGGTGACCATTGGCAATTTGTGGGCAATCATTTTCCATTTACTCCTATTACCAACAGTACTTAGACCCTCCATAGCTGTATCATAAGCAGGTAGAAAAGCTCCAATTGCCCTGTGGTCACCGTCACTCCTAGCACTTACTTAGCATGCATCTGTAAGCTGTCAACGCCTGGTTTGTTTATAGCAAAAAGCTAAAAACTGAAACAGCAAATACAGCAAAGAGCTACAAACTCAGGTCAGGCAGGCCGCACAGACCCTTCGGCGCACTCCCTTCGGCACACTCCCATCAGTTAGCTTAACTACTTGTCTGTTTGTCTGTCTGCCTGCCTGTCTACTGACCAACCTGTCTCTGATGAGGATCAAAGTAAGGGCCTTTTGCATGGTGAACACAGGTGTTCTACCACCAACAGTTTAACTGAAGACAGGGAAGAGCACATTTAAAAAGTCACGGGACTGAGAACAGAGGCAGGAAAGAGAGTGTGTCTGAGACAGTGCTCTGAGACCGGCACATGCTTCTTTGGCATATGGCAAAGCACGCAAACAAGCGGGTCTGGCTTGCACGTTTCTTTCTGAATTACTCAGAGGGGTATGTTGTGAGGCAGAGTCACCTTTAAGGCCCATTGTACAACATGAGCCCTGGGGGGTAATAGAGCAAACAAACTGTATTTTCAATATGGTAACAGGAGAAAATGAATGCTTATCAGAGTTTTCATGTATCATTTGAAAGGGTCAAAATTCTTGTTGTGTGCAAGAGACAATTAAAAGATAAATTAAAATATGAGGAATAATTACTTTTCTTCAGCAGATATCTCAAGGGTATAATGACTAGGTGAAGTAAATCTTAGAATGTCACTTATTTGCAAAATGCTGCCAAGTAGTTGGGTAATAATTCATAGAACTCATAAAGACTTAAATGGAGTTTTTTTTTGTTACTTATTAAGATCACCTTAATAATTCATGTACGACAATACCTTTAATGAGCAACAAAATCTCACGTATCTCATTTAAACTTGGCAGCTCTGCTCATAGTTAGTATAGTCTCCTGCCTCTGGGCCAGCAACTGTAGAGCAGCCGTGGGCTATTAGACGCAGAAACCATTCCATTTATGATAATCCAAGAAAAGTTCTGTCTTAGATGAATAGTGGGATTTTATGGTCGTCTGCTAGGAGGATTTATTCATTCTTCATGTAGGGAGGCAACAGGACAATAACGAGCCAAAAGTATAACTCATCTCATACTCCATGCGGCTGGCTTTGGTTCCCTGTTAATGGCAGCAGCTGATCAGCTTTCCTCCCGGGGCACAGGAATGGCAGCGATTCTAAGGCTTTCCTAGGCTTAGCCTCACTTTAGATGGTGAAGGAATCCTAGAACACCATTCCCCCGGGAAGAGTCGGTTCTCGACTTTCCTCACACAGAAGTGTAAATTCACACCGGTACTTCACTCCAGCCAAGTCATTTCCCCCTGGTGTAGTGGGTTAAGCACTGACAGATGTCTTTCACAGAAGGCCTTTCTCCAGGTGATAAATTCCAAAGCAATACTCAAAATAAAATTTGAGAGGCAGAGGCTTTAGGAAACATGTATTTGCTATATCCATTTATATGAGACCAACAAACACTGTATTGACAGTGACTTAAATGGCAGAAAACAATTCCATTTAAATCTTTTTTGTATCCAATGGTCTTGTTTTAAATGGCTGGTTCTCGGCATCTATAAATTAAGTTGGAGAAGCTGTTTTGTTGCAGCCAGTGTTTTCTTTTCTTTTCTTTTCTTTTTGCCAATGTTTTCTTGTATAAGCCATCATTCAAAAAAAAAAATATTAGCATTAAAAGTCAGGGAAATCCCTAATTTAGGGAAAAATAGAACAACTTCACCATAAAAGCTGATTTGCTCCTTTCTTACGAGGTTAGCCTTAGTTTATACAAAAATAAGCAACACATCATCATGCAGTTAAACTTTGTCCCGCTGAGACCCGACACACACTGGGGTGAAAGCAGCAGAAGCAGCAGTACCTGGTGTAAGGAGGGAGGGGCAGAGTGATTCTGGTCCACTTGTTGAAAGTATCTGACACCAGGATCCGCTGCAGGTGGTAGCGACTGCACTCCACGTTGGTAGGAAGGCAGTCCCTCACCAACGGGTGCCACGACAGCCCGAGGTCCACTGAGTATTCCAGTTCAATGGCTGAAAACAGGAAGTAGGAGTCTCAATGTGAGCACAGGCCTGCAGACCCACAGTAACTTACTGTGTATACTCAGGTTTGAAACGTGATGGAAGTTTAATTTCTCCCCCGGGGTTTATGCTTCTGACATTGAAATATTTTTCAGTTTTGTTTTTCTTTCTGTATATTATTGCTATCTGTCTGCCTGCCTGCCTGCCTGTCTGTTTATAGTTCTGACAGTCCTGGAACTCACTACATAGACTGGGCTGGCCTTGAACTCAGAGATCTGACTGCTGGGATTAAAGGCATACACCACAATGCCTGACCATTATTGCTAATTTTAATAAATAATATTAAATTACAACTCCTTTTAAGGAAATATGATCAAGTGAGATAGTTACTTTTCCTGAATCACTCATTACAACGAGAAACTTTTAGAAGAATTACAACAAGGACATTATTGCCTCCTACACTGCCAAGAATAAAAAGGCAGCAATGCATTTTATAGTACATACAGTGGACTTTCGTCCTGGTCACTTGTTACCCTGTCTTATCCTTCCTTCTCCCACTGAAACTCTTCTCAACAAGTCCCCCTCTTACTCTGTCTTTTTTGTCAATAATATATTTGATGATTTCTTTTTAAATAGTAAAAAGTTTGAGCAGTAGTTTAAACTTTTTAATGGCCTCTATTTGTATGTTTGTGTGGATGTCTGTGTGTCTGGGTGAGTACCCACAAAAGCCAAAAGAAGGCGTCAGATCAGAGTTACAGGCAGTTGTGAACACCCAATGTAGGTGCCAGGAACCAGACTCCAGTCCTCTAGAAGAGCAGCAAGTGCTGTTAACCACTAAGCCATCTCTCCAGCCCTTCAAATTTTGACCATCCTACAAAAATTCTGGTCAATTCTGCCAATTTTGCTCTTTTTATAGATGACACTCCTTAGAAATCACACAGTCTCTTTTTCTTATGTATTTTGCTCTCCTATGTGAAGGAATATACTGAGGAATCAGAGAAGCATAAAAGAGAGCTAGCTGAAAGTCATGGCATTTGTGTGAACGCAAGCAGTCAGATTGTGCTCTTAGCATTTGGCCTCTTGGGCTGGAGCGATGGCTCAGAGGTTAAGAGAACTGGCTGCTCTTCCAGATGACCCAGGTTCAATTCCCAGTACCCACATGGCAGCTCACAACTGTCTGTAACTCCAGTTTCAGGGGATCCAACACACAGACACACATGCAGGCAAAACATGAGTGCACATGAAATAAAAATAATTTTAAAAGAACAGACATTTGACCTCTCCCCATCTTCACCGCTCTTCTTTAATTTTTAAATGTATTCTTCTCTTGTATATTACATCCTGACCAGTTTCTCCTGCCTCTCCTCCAGCCCCACCCCTCCCCCAGATCCACCCTTCCCTCATTGCTCTTTTCCTGGCTATTGAATGCTTTGCAAATGCCTCAGTTCCCACTTCCCCGATGAACTCCTTTCTTGAGGTGATGGCTTTCAGTCTTGGTGGCACACTGAAACCCCCTGGGTACCTCGAGAAACTCTTGATGCTTGGGTTTCATGACCAGAGTCTCCTCCCTAAATCTTCCGGACCATGGCCATGGGACCGGCAGGTTTGAAGCATCCTGCGGTGATTCTGTGTGCCTGACATGTGACCGCGTGCTGCTTTAAGCGCGCTAGGTATGGACTGTGGCTCCTTATGGCCTCAGACATTGTTGATTGCTCTCTGATTCATTTACTTGAGGACATTTTCCCAGGCCTTCTATCTTGTTTTCACCCTGACTCCTCTGTTTCCTAGGGAAGCTTTGAACATTCTTCCAGATGTCTTTCTGGCCTCCTATTCCACATGTATATACATACTAAGGCTGCAATTGTATCTACCAGTTTAATGTCTCAAAATTAATTTTATTCACTTAGCCAGTGCTTGCTGAGCCTGGCACTGCACGGGATCCTGAATACATTGTGAAGAACAATCTGGACAGTTCCTCCTTTTACAGGACCACGGAACCCTGTCACATGAACTTGCTCCCATAAATTAACAAATTTTCTTAACCACCAAACTTTATCAATGGGGATGCTTTGACACTAGTTCTCTCGGTGTAAAATTTGGGCATCGTTTCCAAAAGCTGCCTCTTCTCTCTCTTTTTACCCTCTGTGCTGAGTCTGTCATACATTCCTGGTCGCTGCTGCTTTTTGATTGTTTTCATTGTCTCCTGTTTCCTTCATCCTTTCTGGCCCTTTCACCACTACTGCACTCAATCACTGACCTCCCCAACGCCTCCATCACTGATCACTGCTATACCACATTTACTAAGATTCCTTTCCACTTACCTTCTCAGAGCTAACTTCCCCTAAAACCCATCATGGCTCCTGTAATGGTTAGCTTTCATTGCCAACCTTAGAATCATCTGGTTAAAAAAGTCTCAGTGGAATTGTCTGCATCAGGTTGACTTCAGAGACTGTCAACCAGAGGAAGAACCAGACAACTGTGGGCAGCACCATTCCCTAGGCAGGGTCTTGAACTAAACAAGAGTGGAAAATTAGAGCTGATCACGGAAATGACCAATGAGCATATATGCATTCCTTTCTTAAGGCTCTGGACTATGGTTTGATACAATTAGCTATTTGATGTTCTTGCTTTGACTCCCCCACAGTGATGGCTGTAACCCAGAACTGAAAGATGAAACAAATCCCCTTCTCCACTAAGTTGAGTTTTGACAGCGTGTTTTATCACAGCAACAGAAATGATACTAGGGCAATACCCCTCTCTGCTTGCACTCTCCTGTCTATGAGCCTGTCAAACACAAATCTCTGTACCTGCCCTTTAAGGTCCTTTAATGTTTGCAGCTACCTCTACTGAGTCACGTCCTTCCTTCATTTATTTTTTTCCTCATGTACCCCTCCTAGGAGGCTGCGCTTGCCTGTGGTAGAAGCACACACAACTGGCTTATGAGGGCCAGTTCTAGCTCTCGTGTTGCTGAGTCAATCTCGGGACAGCTTCTTTTGTTATTTTCATTGACTCCTTATGTTACTGAAGGATTAGGACTCTGGAATATCAAGTATAATTCTGGTTTTAGGGCCAATATGCTTCATTCTCCTGCAGCTTTCCTGTGGGTAGGGGAGCTTGATTTACTTAAGCTACTGGCCCAGTCTGGGATGGCTCCTCTATCTATCTATCCTTAAAATCCACTCCAGTCATAAAGGTCCAGTGGAGACTTAGCTCTTTGTTAAATGCTCTCCATCATCTCTCCCTCCTCTGAGTTTTCATTGCATCTTATATCAGTTTCAGTCCATGGAACACTCTCCTTTGGTTAGCTATTAGATTCTAAATTTTTGAGGCATATTTTCAAACAGAATGTGTCTCCTCAATAGAGCCTTCTGTTTGTGCATCCTTATTTTATACATTTCACCCGATTAACTAGTGTCAACTATGTTTGAGGTTTAAGGAATACCTCACAGAATTCTTCCTAACAAAATCATATTCAAAATATTCAAAATCAAAAGAATAAAAAAAGCTGGTTCCACGGAACCTTGAAAGTAACCAAGTTCTTCATATATCCATTCCCTCAGACTGAAGAACAAACAAGGATCCATATCATCTTAGAAGTGTCCTGTACGGTGGCACAGGACTGGGGTCCTCAGTAATCCCGAGGGGTCTGTGAGTTCAGGTAAAGGGCCAACGCTGGACAACGATGGCAGTTTGTATTCTTCTGATTCCACCTCCCGAGTGCTTGGATGCAGGTATGTGCTACCACACACAGTTTACATGGCGCTGAGAATGAACTCAGGGCCTTTTGTATACTTGGCAGGCAGTCTTCCAAGTAAACTACATCTCCAGTTTCTCAAACTCAGTCTATCTATAATGTTTTCAAAAGTATACCCTATTTACAATGTAATGTTGTTGAGAAAGATTAAACAGTTTCCAGAATATTTCAAGATCTTAAAATGTATTGTGTTATTTGGATACCTAACATAATCGTTTAAGTACTTAAGTGTGTATGTATATTCACATATGTACATGTTTGTTTATATATACGTCTGTAGCCTGGAGGTGGACATTGAGTGTTTTCCTTAACTGCTTCTTGGGGACTGTCACTGAGCTTGGAGCTCCCCAGTTACTCTAACTGGCTGGCCATCGAGCTGGCCTATCTCTGTATTCCCCATGTAGAACTACAGCAATACACAGCCACTCTTGGCCTTTTCTGTGGATTCCGGGAAGCTGAACTCGGGTTGCCATGCTTGCTCATAGGCACTTTACCACGTCATCTTCCTAACCCCTATGGCACAGGATCCAAATAGTCCTACTGCAGAGGCAGCCAGGGACAACCCCAGGCTTCTGTCCCTCTGTCTGGGTGTGGAATACTTACCATAGCAAGAGTCTGTGACTGAGCAGGAGGCAGCGAAATCTATCTGTAGGAACGAGTCCTCATTGACAGCAATGTCTGTGGTGACCACGTAACGGGTGCTGGCCTTTTCAATAAAGACCAGGGCGTCGCCTGTGGACCCACACACAGGCATCTTGGTGCCTCCCGGGTGAAGTAGCCACTTTCTGCTGTCCAAAGTTGAGAAGTCATCTTCCAAGACTGTATTGCCAGAGATATTTCCTCCGATAAGAATCTGAAACACATTTTCAAAACACCCCAAATTTTGGTTTTAACGCACAGAAAGGTTTGGTTTGTTTCTGTTTGTTTGTTTTGGTCTGTCAGCCAGCTCGGGACGGGTGCTGTATGGCTAGCAGAATGTGAGGGAGCTCTCAGAATGCTCTTGTTTCTGTGGTCTGCCTGCCCATCTGGCACGGCGCTACGGAAAACAAATCAAAGGACTGACAAAACCATTCACAGCCATTCCCGGGCCAAACTGTGCCGTTGGAAAGCACATGTCCCCAAGCTGGGAGAGCAAAATTTGGCTCGCCTGTGATTAGTTTCCATGTAAAATTTCTATTTAAGGACAGTCACACCCCGAGGCATTTCAGTTGGAATTCTTTGCATGAACCCGATTATTTGTGAGCGGGTTCTCTGAGTTCTGTTTGATACACTGTATTATGTATGAAGATCCTTCATGGCAGTTCAGAAAGATGCCGGGGGAGATTTATTTATTTATTTTGCATCAAAGGCTGGAAAAGAGGATTTCAGAACAACTGCATACGGCATCGATGCTCATTTGCATGCTTTCCTTTTTGGAGAATTATAGCCTCGTATCATGCTTGATAAAGTCCCTCTGTCCGTATGGCAGCACCCTCTGAGCTCGACCTAGGCCTTCTGTTGTGCCGTTTATTTTTACAGGCTTAGGCGATTGAGAGAATGGCCAATGAAAGGGAGTTAAACACCATATCTAATCTAGGTGTGTACCCTTGGGCAAGTCATCCAACTGTCTGCCTGAGCTCCCACCAGCACGGGGGGTTTGACTAACATGCTTTCGAAAGTCATGAAAGTTAAAGTAGGCAATGCGGAACAGACTGACCTGGTCAATCACCCAGGGGCTGTAGAAGTGCCCGTTTTCAGATGGCTGCCACCAGCGGAGGCGTGTAGAAGCCGAACGGGCTTTCAGGGGCATTTCCAGGGCAATGTACCTGCCCACATTGCTGGAGTTGCTGAAGAGGAACTCCTGAAGAAGACTCCAGGAGAGACCACCGTTGAGGGAATACTGCAGAAGCACGGGCTGGCTCCTGGGGTCTGGAACACCTTTACCACATCCCAGTCTCATGAAGAACTGCACAAACCTGACAGCAGAGGACCTTACTGTAGCTTCTACTTTGAAGAGAAATCCGCACCGTTAACAAAAGGCAAGCACGGGGCGCAGGGTGGGGCAATGGGTGGATTTGATAAACATGACGATGTAGTGAGCATCCACAACAATCACTTCAAAGCTCCATCTCCCATTCCAATGTGAATGGGAGTTAATTAAATGTGAAGTGTGAAAAATGGCAATTCTGGCTCATGTTCGCGTCCTGAATCTCTCTTCCAAGGAGTCTGAGGAAAGTGAGTGTCGTTGCATCCCGTGGCTACGGTATAAGATGTTGGGAGAGATCCAAGGGCCGTTCAGGTCTGAGAGTGTGTTGTTTGTCTAGTGAAGACAACTGGAGTCCAGGCCTCAGTGTTTGGAACTAGCGGAACATACATAACACAGGTGCCATATTGCAGGTAAAATTCGTTTTACCGGTCGCCTTACAGACCTGGCGCCACTGGTTTTAGGAGCCACATTTACATGCGGCAGCTGTGGCTCTGCTTTTCAAAAGGCCAGGCTACTTTTGGAAGAAGGTGTGTTAAGCCTGGTGTTAAGCCTGGGCCTCTTTTCTGTCTTTTGTGCTAGGGCAAGGGGCAGCGTGAGTGTGGGTTGGTGGTGGTGGTGGTGGCGGGCTGTGCCAGGCTCTGTTGCAAGGTCTCGCTGTGGATATACTGGCCGCTGAGAGCTGTGGCTGCCAGCCAGTGGCAGCTTCCCTAGCTGGCAGGGAGGTGGGCAGAGTGGCAGCAAGCAGCTGGGGTGCCAAGGAAAACTGGCTCACATGTTATCTTTGGCAGGCAAGCTGCTGGTGCCTGGTCTGGTGCACTATTCTAACGGGTAAGGCAGAATAAATTTCATGTCAAATCCAACAAATACTCAGTCATATAACAGGACTGATAATAAATGTTATCAGTATCATACACAGAGCCATTTATTCCTCACGATTCTCCGGACCTCTGTTTATTTATTTCATGGCCCTGAAAACACTGAGAGCTTCCACCGAACATTTTAAGGTCAATATATGCAAATCTCACACAGCATGTGACTGGATGAGCTATATAATGCAGCTTTTAACATTTGATTAATGAAAATATGCATTGTTAGTGCCTAGTGATGTTTACACAAATAAGAACAGTACTTACTGAGAAAAAACTAGGTATTTTATCTACTTGTATTGGAAAGATGTTTAAATTAGTTTAGTGATAACATAAACACCAAATTAATATTCAGAAAAATTATATCAGAATTACTTATTTGGAAAAACTTAGTAACTTCTAAATTAGAGAACCTGACATAAAGAATATCAAATTAAACTATGTGCATTTGAATGGGATAGAATAAAAAATTGCTTTCAGTAACTCTAAAATTATTTTAGATAGAATTGTATTTTCTGTGAATTATATTATTTATAATCAATAAGTGAGAGACTGAGCGACTCAGGAGAAAGAGGGAATGTTCAGATATAGTTTTAAGTAGTGTGAAACTTTAAAAACCATAAACACGATTTCCTTGTTCATCCAAAAATAGGTCAGGGCTGCATTTTACACACGTTAAACTGTATTTTATATGTTGCCATGAAGGTTTTGGCTCATCAAGTGATCAAGGGATACACATTGTGACAGGATGTAATCCCCTGAGCCAGTTTAAAATGTGTTTTTTTCTGAGTGATGATGCTCAACTTAGAAAACGATTTCTTATGGGCTAGTGAAGTGTCATGCAGTTGTTTATGAAGACTAAGGACCACACTTCAAATATTCTCAACTAAATTTCCTAATGGAGGTAAAACTAGTCATGAATAACTTCAGCTGAGCTACTCTTAATAAGTCAGTACAATAAATGCAAATATTTTCCCTACAGTTCAAGTGCTAATGCAAGTAGTCAGTAGAAGCCAGATAAAAAAGATGCAACATTATTTTTTTGAAGTTAGAGTAAATTAAATACTGTCATTTTCTAGCCTCGTGATTATAAAATAACAGACACTAGGTTTTGTTTGTTTAGGTGTTTCACATCTGACGTAGGTACTGAACAATCGTCTGTCTTGAACTAGAAATTATGTGATCTGTGTCTTGCCGGGGTTTTGGAGAGCTCCTTGCTTCTGCTGCACGTCCACAATTGGGTGCTACAATTACCTGGCGTGGGATAAATCCAGGTCCCGTGTTACCAGCATGCGCAGGCCGTCTTCGTTGAAGAAGAGGTTGTTCCCGCTGGAGAGGATCCCGCACTTCCGGGAAGGCTTCCCACCACTCATTAGGAAGAATCTGTCGGATTCCAGTTGACCTGAGAGAGTGGAAAATGTGGTTTACCCGTGACCGTAAACATAGCCATATCGTACTTTCAAAGGACTATGATGAATGTGTCATGCCATGTAGTTTTAAAAGGCAAAGCCACACGCATTAAAGTCATCTTGGGATGGAGGAACTCTTTATAATATGAACTTCTTCAAAGTTTCTGGCCTTGGCTGAGGTAAAGGTTCACATGTCAGAGAGAGTCTTCTCCCAGGTTTCTAAGGTTCAGCCAGGCAAGCCCCATATCCAGGAAGTGAATGAGGCCAGAAGAAAGGGAGGCTGGGAGGGCCCGCACTTCCCCCCTCCCCCCGCAGTGTCTTTATCTGTCATTTCTAACATGAGGCAGTGTTAGGGAGGAATAATTCAGTAAGCATCTCTTAAAAAATTGATTTTTTTTTTAATCACAGAAATTTAAATACAACTTAATAGTTGGTGTTAAATGTCTTCCAAAGCCGGTTCTCAATGTACTAAGATATGAATCTTAGATTTAGTTGTTTTTTTCATTGTGGTAAAACACACAAAATACACGTACCGTAATAACAATTTACACTTGAATAATCCAGAGGTATTTAGGGTAGTTCTGATATAAAGCCTTCACCAATAATCCTTTAAGGTTTCACCCCAAAAGAAGCTTATGTCAATGAAGGGATCACTTCCCTCTCTCCTGCATTCCCAGCAACCAACTGCTCTGTTTGCTGCCTCCAAGGATCTGCTAATTTGGGGTGTTTCAAACAAACAGAATAAATAATGCATTTTTTTTGGTCTGGTTTTTTTTATTTATTGTATATTTCCAAGGTTCATATATATTATAGCAAAAATCAATAGTTCAAATGTTTCATGGCAGTGTAATGTTTCGTTGTAGGTTTATACCTAAATGTAGTTTTGAAATGTATTCTAAAACCATAATAAAAACTGTTATTCTTATTTTAAAATTATTAAAAAACATAAATAATTGAAAGTCATAGAAAATGGTGGAAAATAAACAAAATCTTTTGTTCTGATTCCACTAACATAGATAGCTGCTGTATTCATCTGCCATATGAAAGTGTTTAATCCGACCTTTGGTAAAAGAGTGTCTACAATTTAGATGCTCCCTGAAATCACTGGTATAGGATCTACATTTTTCTCAGTTGTAACACTATCATTCTCTGTAGTGATGACAAAGTCTGGGTATGAAATAGAGGCGTGGAAAAGGAAGAGAGGATGCCTGAGCAGTTGGTGGAAATAAGATTTTTGAAAAAGTGTTCCTTATATCTAAGATTATCCTTTAGACATGTTCTCTCAATTGTCGTTAATCAGCAAGCGCACGTGGTATAAAAAGTGGTGAAAACGAAGTAGATGTAACACAATGACAAGGCCTGAACATGCCCAGTGTGAAGAGGGGAGGAGATGGGCATGAAGTCTCACTCTAGCCAAGGAGCTACTGGCAATTGTCAGCTGTAGAGGGAGAGAGAGACAGGCTTCTCTAAGAGCGTGTCCCCCAAAAGACTACTCCCCAGGAGAAGGCCCCACATCCAAGAATAGCTGGGCAGCACAAACCTGAAGGGGAAGCGAAAAGGACACAAAGTTGGGTAGGAAGGGCAGTGGGTGGATTAGTGGATGTTAGAAGAGTTGGAAGAAGGAGGTGAATATGATCAAAACACAAAGTACAAGACCCTCAGTGACCTAATAAGATATATGTTAAAAGTTAAGTATAATTAATTAATTAAAGACATTTGTTTTATTCTTCTTATAGATCCTTATGTGTATAACATACTCTATCAATAGTAGTATCAGGGTATTAATGATATAATCTATATATTGAAAATGAAATAAATTTTATAATAAGTGGTGAAAATAACCTTTAATTTCTCAAGGAAAGTCTTATTCTCTCTCACTAACCACTATTTCAAAAGCATAAACATATAAAATTCAGAAAGAAATGGACTTTTATGTGTTGGAAGTTGTAACAATAACTGTTAGAAAGTATGTGATGGCTAATGCTCCATCGCAGATTGGGTTTACATGGAAATTCTTCCAAAAACTACACAGAAACGATTACCTTCAAAATCGTCTTTGAGAAAATCAGGGTTTTTGGTGCTTATTTTACAGGTTGGACCAGAGTAGCCAGGGTCACAGATACACTTGGTCCCATTGATGCAGCTCCCGTGCCCATTGCACATCTCTTCACACTGGGGACCGATGTAGACATTGTCAATGGCCCACGTGACCGGCTGAGAGCCAGCAGGATAAAATCCCTGGTACCAACGGAAGCGCACAGATCTAGAACACAAGTACAGGGGTCTCAGAGTTATCCAACAGAACAATACATCTTTAGACTTAGCACATTTGGTCCATAAACAGTGCAAATTACTATTTATGTATCAACTCAAGAAGAAAACACAACTTAGAAAAGAAAACAGAAGAAAATAAGACTTGCCATTTCAGGAAAATTCCATTATTATTATTATTATTATTATTTTGACAGTGGTATTACTGTTTCTTACAGAATTTTACCAGTTATTGAAAACCACACCTGATCTTCCTATGCTTTCAACACTGGCTCTCTTAGTGAAGATTTCTCTCTGCTGTCAATACTCTGTTATACTCTGTATAACTAATCTGTTAAAAAAGACCCAGTGTAAAACCCATGAAACATAAAATCGACCACAAACCGCTTAAAACACACAGTTCTGTGATATTTATGCACAGACAGGGCTGCGTACCTCTATCTAGTTCCAAGGCATTTCCTCACCCTCAGAGGAAACCCTAGACCCATTCAGCAATCCTTCATTTACTTTTCCTTGGCAACCACCAACCTCCTCTCTGTCTCTGTGGATTTGCTCGTTCTGAGCACTCCACAGCAAGAAGACCATGCAACATATGGTCTGCGTTTGGCTATCGTCATTCAGCATTAATGTTTTCAAGGTCCATTCACTTGTAGCAAGTGTCAGACTTCGTCCTTCCTCTTAAATCCTCGCGGGGCCTCTTAAATCTCGCGGGGATTTATCAGTCTTATTCATTCACTGGCTTGATCGTCTCCCCCTTTTGGCTAGCGAGATTGCCGCTGCTGTGAACATACGAGTATTGTAGTATTTGTCATGGGTAAAATGGTTGTGGAATTGCTGGGTCGTGGGGCCACGCTTTTCCACAATCGTGATGGCATTTCCTTTTCTTAGGGGAAAGTTTGTAGAAACTAATGTCTATGCTTCCTTTATCAAACCCATTCACAGCACCCAGGTGTGTGTGTGTGTGTGTGTGTGTATGTGTGTGTGTGTGTGTGTGTGTGTAAAGTTACTTTCAGTAAATTTTAAAAGAAAAAAAAATCAGATTTATCTTTGGATTGCAGCTTTTTATGTCCCTTTTTTTTTTTTTTAAAGATGAAAAAATAAGCAAATACGTCAGGCTTGGTGGCTCACACCTGCAATCTCAGCACTTTTTAGAAGACTTCCATGAGTTCTAGGCCAGCATGGACCCTGTGTGTATGTGTGTATGTGTGTGTGTGTGTTTTAAATACAAAACTAAGCAAGGGACTAACCACTGCACCCCTTCCTGCAATCCCCCAAACCACCACCATCACCAAAATTAGCAAGTGAATTATCTCATCATGTTACTGGTGACAACCACGTCACTGGAACTAATGTACATATTTAACTAGAAGTCCAGAAATAAACAAACTTTCTATAAAAGTCAGTGCAATGACGGTGGGATGGAGGAGACAGGAGTTAGATAGGCCGCCATCTTTGTGTTCCATGAATTCATTCATCTTCTAGCTATCATATATGCTAACTTCTCAATAGCTTCAAATTTGAGAAACAGATGTTAGAAGATAAACACTAGGGATGGAGGTGGGTCAGGAGAAGGAAGCCTGTTAAGCAGAGTGTCAGAGTGTAAGGCGAGGGAGTCAGGTTCTCATATGTGGTTTTGTTGTTTACGTCAAGACCCCAAGTATACTAAGTTGCCCCCAAACACCAATTGATAATTAAACCAGGCTCTCCTGTACTTCTCAGAGTTAGTCTCGGCAAAGGCACTTCCTACCTTTTGAACTTTCAGACTGCTGAGCTGAGGGAAATGGCTGGAGTTTTCCTTTGAACAAAAGCCTATGTGGATTTTGTTTGAACTTATTTATTCAAATGTTCTGAATACAAATGAACCACCTTGGTTGGGTATTTATCGGTGTTCACCCGCCTTGGCACGGAAACCGCAAGTACTATGACAAATGGGCTAAGAGCCTGGTTTCGCTGTGGTTCCCTTCGGCTGAAATCTTATTTTGAAAAATTCTCACTGCCACCCTCCTGGTGAATGTCAGCAACCTGCTCTCAAGCCAGCGCTGCTCAAAGGATCTGTCTTTGTTTTTTAAATATACACTTAGAATTTCAAGCACACCACACTGTCTCCATTCAATAGGGCCTTTGGTTGACTCATTTTGAAACTGCATAAAACAAAAACAATTAGGACATTTTCAAAACAAAAAGGACACAAAGGTGATGCGAACAGAAACAGGTGGAAATTCAGCACCCAACTCTTATGTTTTGAATATAAAGAGTATGTCGATACTGTCAGTTTGAGAGTGGGCATGGAGAGGGTTGGCAGGAGAGGATACAAAAAGAGCTGGAGAGAGGAGAGGAAGGGAAAGTGATACATTTATATTTCAATTAAAATGTAAAATATGTCAAAATGTGGTGCTGAAAATATATATTTAATTGTGTATGTGTATGTCCACACATGTATCCAGTGTCTATTAAGTCACAGAAAAGAGTAATTGAGCATCACATGTGTGCGAACACACACACACTTTAGCAGCTAGCATTTGTGCTGTTATTATGGCCTGTGTTGAATACAAACCAAGGAATGGTTCACTGAGTTGGAGAAAATTTCACTTTTGCCTTCCAGCAATTCATGCCCGTGTGGGTTTTAAAAACAGGACTTTTCTTGAGACAGGGATTAGGCAACATTATGAGGACAAATTCTCCCCTCCACAGAAATGGTTGGAAACAGTTTGGGTTGATACAATTCTGAGTGTGGGCATGACTCCCAGCCAATTTATTTCCTTTTCACAGAAATAAAATGACACGGAATACAAGCAACTCACAAGTCTCAATTCTGTACATTATGAACATTTTTTTTTTCAAAAATGGAGTTCCTCCAGTGGGTGAAATAGAGATATCTGTATTTCCCTTGCTCACGTTCCCAAGACATGCTGCTGCACTTTCCGTGTGAGCGTGGCAGAGAGGCTACCACCTCAGTGAGGCGTGGCCCTGGGGCTTGGTCCTCTTGGTGCAGGCAGCCTTATCCTGCCTTTCACTCACTCACAGATCTCTTTACTTACGTCCTGTGCTTCAGGGGAGACTGTTGGCATGTGGGAACTCTGAAGCAGTCTTGGGTAGCACACCGTAATTGTGGCTACCACCTACCTTCAGAGCCTTTCCTCACTGGGAAGTCAGAGAAAAGCAGAGGTCCGCTGCCGAGGCCCGGAGACTTGTCAGTGTCACCGTCATGGGGTTGAGGGACTACATTGGTCACAAGCATGCTTCACTCTGCTTCAGTGGTTATAAGACTATGCTATGAACTGGGTAGCTCAGAAACAATGGCATTTGTTGTTTTTAATCACTGTGGAAGCTGAAGATCCAAGACCCTTAGCACAGGGTTTGCTAAGGACTTACATTATTGCTCATGCCAGGTGCTCTCTAGCTGAGTTGTGTCCTCATGTGAGTTTTTTGGGGCCTCCCTCATGAGGGCTGCAATTTCATTTATGACTTAATGACCTCTGCTAAGGCCACACTTCCTCATGCTGTGACCTTAAGGGTTAGGAGTCCACTATACGAATTCTGGGGAGACATTGTCAGACCGTAAGAGAGCCTAAGCAGTTGAGGTCCAGGCCTTTCCCATGGCTAGTCTTTGCAGGAGTGGTCTCTGGACTTTTGGCTACAAATGTGTGTTCAGATTTCTGTTTTAGGAGATATTGAATCAAAGGTCCCAGGAAGCATGATCTACTTGGTGTTCATGGCAGGTTAAGAAAAATAAGGATTATAACTCCCTAGAATCTTTTCAATACATTCTTCCATGGTCTAAATGAAAATTAACTGATTTTAGATAGAACTCCCCCTCCCAGAACCTGTACTGCTGAGCTATTATCCCCTGTCTAATTCTTCTACGAACAGCTCTGCTAACCAATAGGAGCTCAGCATCAAACTGTCCGGGCACTTCATGATTCCTGTGATCTCTAGAGATCTCCTTGCTCCCAACTCTCACTTCAGGCCGCTCTGTTTAGTGATACTTGTATGTGATGAAAACACTGGGTTTCTATAAGTATACTGCCTTCATGCCAGAACAAGTGACACAGTCGACAACAGAAAGTATTTAGGCTCTTAACAATCAATTTATGAAAACCACTCTAGTGAGGTGATGAAGGGTGGACAGATTATGCTTCAAGATAATGCTAACTTTTGAAAAAGCATTTCACTCTTTTGGAAAAGTACCTATTACTAGTTTTGCTTATAGACAGGAGAGTTCTAATTATTTCTAGTTGCACGTGGGTATTAAACATTGATTTTCATCTGCAAGGTGAGACAGTGTACTTTCTTCTTTTCGATATACACGGAAAGTAGAATGGTATTCTAAAACGGAATTCTCAACCTGTGGCTCACGAACCCTTTGGGAGTCGAACAACCCTTCCACAGGGGTCACCTAAGACCAGCGGAAAACACGGATATTTATATTATAGTTCATGGCAGTAGCAAAATTGCAGTTATGAAATAGCAACAGAAATGATTTTATGGTTGGGGGGGGGTCACCACAGAGTGAAGAGCTGTAATAAAGGGTGGCAGGGTTAGGAAGGGTGAGATTCACAGGCTGGCTGCTTTGTGTGATGTCCTCTCTCTGTCCCCCTCCTCATGTGAGAAGTTTTATCTTTTTAAAACTCTAGTCATCCTTCTGTGAGAGTTGAAGTCCTTTATCTCCAAATGCTTTTTCAACAGAAGAGAATATTATTAATGTTACAAGAATGCTGAGAGAGGTTGAAAAAGTAAAAATGCCCAAGGGGGAAGTGCTAACGCCTTTTAATGAGGCACCAGGAACCAGCTGCAGGCTTCCAGCTTCCACAGGCCCAGGGGGATGTGTACGAATGCGCTGCGTTTTTACCGTATTTATAGTGCGAGGTGAGAGCCCACGGGAAGAGGGTCAAAATTATGAGAAAAATACATTATTTTGCTTCCTTTTGATTTGCTAAAGATGCATGGAGAAACAGATTTCAAGGTGTGCAATCCGCAGCGTGCTCTTCAGTCTATCCTCAAAACTACGCACAGGTAGTTAAATCACTCCCCCCCCCCCCCCCCCCCCCGCTTTAAACCTCTGTTGATCTGTTTCAACCCGCAGTCGCATTCCCCTCCTGAGAGTGAGAGCTGGAAGGGCGGGTCACCGGATGGGAGACAGGCGGTGCCAGGCGCGGTGCCAGGCGGCAGCCCCTCACCCGCAGAGGTGCAGCTTCCCGAAATGCACCACCTCCCTCCGCCAGCCCTGGGTGGTCCCTGCGTAGTAGGCGCTGCTCGGGTGGTGCTCGGTGGAGCATAAGGAGCTGACGTGGCTGCTGCTGTGGTAGCAGAGCGGCAGCAGCAGGTGCCAGGTGGCGCCGAAGTCCCGAGAGAATTCCAGTCTGACCGGATCAGCCGATGAGCTGTCAGTGGAGCAGCCGACATTGATCTTGGGATGAAAGAGAACGTGACACAGATTATCTCGGGGCAAGAAGCCCCGACACTGGACACACTTCCTGGAGCCCATTTAATCCCTGGGAAGGGTCTTACTGACATCTGTATCTCTGGTAGATCTGTTTTCCCCAACTGACATCATAGATTACCTTTAAATTACACTCTCTTCATACAAAGCCTAAAAAGGCCCCACAAAGCCCATTTTCTCTCATGTTATAAGACACAGAAAATGAACAAGGGAAAGGTTGAGATAATTCCATTTTTTTCCAATTTTACCTTTGGTCCTCCCCCCTGCCTTGTTGTCAAGCTGAGAAAATCATAATGAAAAGAATGTTTTCTTAACTCTGTTAGCTTCCTTATCAGTTTAGTAGGTAGTTAACACCTATTTTCTTTCTTATGACACCTTGTAAATAATTCCAAAAGTTTTGAACTTGAAGAATCTTCAACACACATTCAATATAAAAACAAAACAGAACACAATCATTGCTATTTTTTTTCCGATACTCGGAAAGATTTTAAAAAAATTGTAACTCTTTACAGTTGAAAGAATTTTGAGATAGTATATATGGTGAAGTGACATTATGGTTAAGAAAACCAATGTTTGCTTCCGTAGTCACTTTGTGCATGTGTTCTGTATAACACGTTATATCTAAAATCTGCTTTGTAATTTCCCGTATGTCACGCACTCTCTTACACTCTAACTCTCATGTTGGACACTGGATATGTAGATTCTTTGTCCAATCAGATGCAAATTTGTAACCTTTGACCTTTCCTTTTCCTCTCCCTCCTTCACTCTCTCCTTTCCTTGCTTCTCCCCTTCCTCCTTCCTTCTTCCTTCCTTCCTGAGAAGCCCCTCCTGCAAAATGCATGTGACTCTTTGTGTGCCAGATCTCATCCTTCCAACGCAGATGAACACTGTCCTACTATCATGCTATTATAGTAATGGTTATTTAGTATGCAGTGAGGGGAGTGGAGGCGGAGACATAAGGAAGGGCGCGTGACTGTGCCCTTTACCTTCTAGTAAATCAACAGTCGAGATTTCGTGAACCTTTTCAACCACAGGCACTGATTTCTACCTCAATATCCAAAAAAGACAATCCCACAACTTTTCCTTAGCACTGAAACCATAAAGTCAGAAACTATGACAAAGTTAGATACCGGAATAATGTTTCCCACTACCTACAATGCTGGCACACAAGCTTTGATTGTGCTGCTTTCACTCAGTTGTTCTAAACACGTAAATTATTTCATTATGAATTTACTTTCCTGACAGATATAAAGAGCACACGCAATGCCAACTACACACAGCAAGTGCATTTAAGGTTTTAAAAACACTGTGATATTGTTTTATCTGTAAGATTCAGAGTAGCATGATACACATCTACAAGTACGCTGACACAGGACAGACTATAGTTAGACTGACCTAGGCCCTAAGACATTCTAGTTTCACATAAGAACTGTGAAACCAACAAGACCACAACGCATTCTTCCACATTTTTATAATTTTAAAGTAACTAATTGTAACACTTATCAGAGCAGGTGGGAGGGCACTACGTTACCAGCAGCTCTATTCCTGACACAAACATTAGTATGAGACATTGGTCTGGCAATAAAAGCGAGTTACGACACACGAACCTTTCGTGACCTTATGCAAAACCAGGAGATCACAGCAAAGACGTCCCTCTTCTTGCTGAGGCTTGGCTCAACTTAAAAGTATTGCTAGGAGAAGAGAGAGGGTACCTCAAACTGAATGATGGTGTTCTCATTCACATTCAGGTCACGTGTGGTGATGGAGTGCTCGCCGGCTTCGCTTGAGACAAACACCATGGCCGAATCTTCCTCACTGGTTAGCGAGAAAGCAACAAGGACATCGTTTAGGGAGACGCTCCTCCTGGTTTGCATGAAGCAATGCCTTTTCAATTAGAGACTTACGGAGCTCCCTTCGACGAATATGGGCAGTAGAGACCGATGTTGCCACCCGGGTAGAAAAACCAGTTGTCCTCTCGGGGCCCAAAGTCGAACGTGTCCAGCAGCGTCATGGGATTGTTCAGGTTGTTTCCATCAATAACGAAGTCATCGACAATCCAGATTTCCTCTTTCTTGCCTGAGACAGTTTCGGAGAAATCAAGTTTTTTCCCAAAGAAGAAAATCCGACTTGCTCATTGAAAGAAAGCGAACGGCAGGAAAGAACTCAGCGGCAACAGTGTCGACATATGCTTTTCAGACAAAACTCACAAGCCGCATGGCAGCGCGTTCGCAGTGATCAAAGTGTGAAGAAAATATGCTTGCAGCCGTATTAAATGGCACGGCACACAGCCGTGTGCTCTCAGGAAGCTGAGCTGCGCAGCTTGCCAATACTTGTTCTTTCAGTCGGAGTAGTGCCCATGGACCATTCTCCAACATGTGTGGTAGTTTGGGGCACCTGTGAGACAACTGTCTGTGATGATGGCGGCCAGTGGCTGAGAACTGAGGTACGCTGTCTAGTCAAGGAGTGGCTCACGGCCTTTTAAAACCAGCCACGGCATCAGTGCTGTGAGGCATGATACTATCTTGCTTTTCTTAACGCCCTTCTAAGCCTTCTAGGTTTACTCGAAGATGTGTAGAAATAGAAAGCTATTGGACTCATTCCACACTGCCATAGGCTCTGCCTCAGGTCACATGGTTAAGGAAGTGCTATATTGTAGATAGGGCAAGGTCTAGACTGCTTTTACAAAGCACTGTTGGGACTGAGCTTGAATAAAGGACATAACGCCATGCAGTGATGGTTCACATCAACTGTCAACCTGAAAGATGGAGAACCCGGGAGACTCTCCTCTGGGCACACCTCTAGGGAACTATCTTAATTAGGTTGATGTGGGACGGCCTGCTCGCTATGGGTGGCTCGCCATCGCCCGTGTGGGAATTCTGGACTGTTTAACAGGAGAAAGTAACTCTGCTTGACTGTGGCTGCCTTGGACCATCTGGCTCAATCCCCTGCACCGTCCCCAAATGTTACTTTCTGCACAGTTCTTGTAATGTATGTATGAAAGCAGATTTGTAAATAGGAGCCTGGGTAATAACCTGCTTCTTTAAATGAAACTGTCCAGCTTTGTCTCTTTTCACTCCTACCATGGCCCTAATTCTAGTAGCTTTCTTTAATTTTCTTGGTTTGAAAGCATTTGATGAAAACAATAAACAAAAATAAAGTAAGCATTTTTGATGTACCAGGAGTGCCATCATCTTCTGGATTTTAAAACTGGGTGTATTTCTTTTTCAGAGTTTTATTTGCTCCCTATGTATGATCCATGCATATAAAATAACAGGTAAGATATATAGATTATATTTTAATAATATATACATCTTATATAATTTCATATGCATTTTATATCTCCTATATATGAATACATTTAAACAAAATCTGCCATGATTTTTATCTACCTTCCTACATGTCAGAATTTTAGTTTTTACCTGTTGTAAAACAAATATACAGGTTAAATTTTAGAGCTAGAAATATAGTTTTCATACCCATTTCTGTTACTTCTGCTTAGTATGGTGTAATTGTGCTAATTTAGACAGTCAGATGCTCGCTTTGGAAAAGTTTGGCACTTTAGATTCAACATTACTGGCACTATGAAGTAATCAAGGTTAGAAATTTGAAAAATCTTCTGTAAATGTAAAATGCTGTTAAATGCTACATCTGTTTGGTGTAATATCGAGACAAGTCAATGTGATGGGGCTGTAAGATACTGTCTGCTTAGTCTAAGTTCCTCTTACTTTTTCCCCAATGATCTGTTTCACTAATGAAATGCCGCTCAGAAGAGTGGTACACCCTAAATGAGTTAAACAGAGTTGTTATTGATGAGTAACTGTAATAATGGATTATTAAGGGGAAAAAAAAAGCAAACCAAAATGCCTACGTTCTGTGACTCATACCTGTGATCCAGGCAACTGGGAGGCCAAGGGAAGATGATCTTAAATTCAAAACTGTTCTGAGCTATGTAATGAGTTTTGGGCCAGCCTGGATGTGGAGGGGAAGATGTCTTAGCCCAAACCAAATGATGGCAAACCAGTGAACTCTGACAAGGTGACAACAAGGTGGATCTTCACTGAGAATGGTCGAAAGGGAGGCAGGTAACACGTGAGTGGTATGCATAGTCAGTGTGCCTCTCAGGCAATCTTTCCTCCGTGACTTAGGAAGAAGAGCATTAACATGCGGTCGTCAATTCTGATCAAAACAGAACACATGCATTTTACCGTTATTGTACGGTTGCCAGAGCCTGAATCTCGTAGCGTTGGTTTGGGCACTGTTTGGCAAGGGAACGTTAATGAAGAGTATGCTGGTCGTTTGAGGGAAGTAAAACTCATCCATCAGGTGCCAGGTGATTCCGCCGTTGACAGAGAATTGTAGTAGGATGGAGTGGGACCGCTCGGGGGTGCCTGTGGAGAAGGCAGCACAGGTGTGAAGCATCCCGCCACGAGGAGGCAGCCTGCTCTGAGCTGACTCCATCAGCGCACAAGCCCGTTCATATTTACACAGACTTTCTGCTTCAACTGCTTCAGTGACAACTGAAAGTAGTGGTAGGTAGGGCTTTTATATAAAGTACATTTTAAAAAATACCCAGATGTAGTCATCCTTTCTCTTGAAGATACATGTATGACGCACATGTACACATGTGCCTGTACTCTTTCTCTCTTTTCTATACCTACGAGATACCAAATTAAAACTTATTCATTCTGCTGGCATCATTTTTGCAAAAGTTGAAACATTTAAATCAAGGGATTATAAATAAAAATCAGTTGAAAATGTCTTATACCCACAGTGACATTATTATTAAAGAAAATTATCTAATTAAATATGTAGAGTCAGAGTCACTAAGCAGTGTTTGGGGAGAATTCACATCTGTAAAACAGACCCTGAACGTTCATAAGTTAATAATTTTTAACTAAAAAGTCTGACAGCTAGAAAGCTGTGGTAGAAGGGTCAAAGGACATGATGGTAAGTTTACCAACTGGCGTGGAAATCACCTCTATGTTAAACAGTTTAAAATGGTGGCTGTGCTACCTCTTACCACTGTGGTAATAGGAATTTGTATTAAAAACCACGTGTAAACAGTGAAAGGACCCTCAGCAGGGTGACCTCTTTATGCACAGGACAGTTATTTTGGCGGAAAATAATGTGAACCACAGGGATAGCTTACCTTTTGCTATAAATCTGAGTGAAAACTGGACATACATAGTATTGGTGCAATCTAGGTCTCTTGAGATAAGCATTCTGAGTCCCTCCTGAAAACAAAGAGAAAGGGAACTGACTTCACTGCAGAATTACTTTGATTTTTTTTTACATACTTACCTTGTATTAATTAGCTAAGTGAGAGCTGCACAGTTAGACGTAATGACAGTTACACATGATGAGCAGCGAAGTTTTATCCAGCTCAAATGGAAAAAAGAGATCCTCTCCCTCTCTTAACAGCCTTCATTTTCTGTGTTTTAAGCAACACGATTTCATTTTCCCACCTCTAATTCATACTTTTCTGTGGATCTTATTAAAAAGTGGTGCAAAAAAACAAGAGCACCGTCCACTACCGGACTTTCAAAATTAGTCTTCTTTGATCACAGCATGTTGTAGAAGAAGGAAGTAGGAAAAAGATGAAAAATGTGCCAAGTGCTCCTGCTGGAGGCCAAGAACTAACAGCTAACTCCCAGGACTCGGAGGAGTCTTGGGAGCTCACCACTGCTCTGCCTGCTCCGCCAGCCAGCCCCGGGAGGTTCTCACTCAGACTGACACAACCTCCCAGTTAAATAGGGCAGAAGGAAGGCAGGTCCCCATGCCTAGACTGCAACCACTCGTGCAGAGAAGCCACGCAACGAGGAGAACGATCCCATTAGCTTTAGCAATTTTTTCTGCTAATTAACTACTTCTGGTTGCCTGGGATTGACATCTTGGAAGGTTGTTTTGTTCCTGTATACAGAAGACTGCGGTGACAGCAATAAACTACATTTCACTATGCAAAGATCCCAAGGTCCAAACAGACTTCAGGGTTCTCAGCTAAGCCTGCTGAGCGCAGTGACTTTCCCGCGGTCTGTGGCCGGGACGCTACCAGCTGACTTCCTAATTACCAACTAGCAAAGGCCAAATGTTGTATTAGCTAGGGAACATAAAAAGTTTTCTCTACTTCTTGTGTCTTACAGGCAGCTGTCACTAATAGCTGCAATAGCAAACACAGATTGAGTGCTTGTAACATGCTGGGCTTTAATAGACACTTTACCGACAACTATGCCTAAGAGAAAGATATTATTCTCATGTTGGAAATGATAGAGAAACAGATGCACACAGACACACACACAGACACACACACACACACACACACACACACACACACACACACAGAGAGAGAACAGTGTTTTGTTTATTAACTCATTTTTAATTTGGACAGAAAGAAAAAAATAATTTCATTTTGAATTTAGAATCTAAGAGGTATTCGAGTAGTATAATGAAAAACATCACCTCACCTCATTTATTCTCACCTCTTCACACACCACAATCATGAACTTCTGGGATTGAAGGCAGCTATGAAGGGCCATGTACCAATAAATGTTTTTTTTTTTTTTTTCATGCCTAACAATTCATGGCCTTCATGCAGTGCTTTTTTATTTTTTAATTAATTAATTAATTTTTTAAAATAAATTACAGTTTATTCACTTTGTATCCCAGCTATAGCTCTCTCCCTCATCGTCTCCTAATCCTACCCTCCATCATCTCCTCCTATCTCCCTCCCCCAATCCACTGATAGGGGAGGTCCTCCTCCCCTTTCCTCTGACCCTAGCCTATCAAGTCTCATCAGGACTGGCTGCATTGTCTTCCTCTATGGCCTGGTAAGGCTACTCCCCATTCAGGTGGAAGTGATCAAAGAGCCAGTCCCTGAGTTCATGTCAGAGACAGTCCCTGTTCCCATTGCTAGGGTACCCACTTGAATTGAGCTGACATGGGCTATATCTGAGCAGGGGTTCTAGATTATCTCCATGTATGTTCCTTGGTTGGAGTATCAGTCTCAGAAAAGACCCCTGGGCCTAGATTTTTTTTGGTTCTGTTGCTCTCCTTGTGGAGCTCCGGACCCCTCCAGGTCTTTCTATCTCCTCTTTCTTTCACAAGATTCCCTGCACTCTGCCCAAAGTTTGGCTATGAGTCTCATCATCTGCTTTGATACCCTGCTGGATAGAGTCTTTCAGAGGCCCTCTGTGGTAGGCTCCTGTCCTGTTCCTGTTTTCTCCCTCTTCTGATATCCATCCTGTTTGCTCTTCTGAGTGAGGATTGATCATCTTACCTGGGGTCCTCCTTCTTGTTTAGCTTCCTTAGGTGTACAGATTTTAGTATGTTTATCCTATATTATATGTCTAATATCCACTTATAAGTGAGTATATACCATGTGTGTCTTTCTGCTTCTGGGATACCTCATTCAGGATGATCTTTTCTAGTCCCACCATTTGCCTGCAAATTTCATGATTTCCTTGTTTTTAATTGCTAAGTAGTATTCCATTGTGTAAATTTACCACAATTTCTGTATCCCTTCCTCAGTTTAGGGACATCTGGGTTGTTTCCAGGTTCTGGCTATTACAAATAAAACTGCGATGAACATGGTTGAGAAAATGTCCTTGTTACATACTTGAGCATCTTTTGGTTATATGCCTAGGAGTGCTATTGGCACAGGAGAAAACTTCCTGAACAGAACACCAACAGCATAGGCTCTAAGATCAACAATCAATAAATGGGACCTATGAAGCTGAAAAGCTTCTGTAAAGCAAAGGACACTGGCATCAGAACAAAATGACAGCCTACAGATTGGGAAAGGATCTTCACCAACCCTATGTCTGATAGAGGAGTAATATCCAGAATATATAAAGAATTCAAGAAATTAAAAAGCAACAAATCAAGTAATCCAATTAAAAAATGGGGTACAGAGCTAAACAGAGAATTCTCAATAGAGGAATATTGAATGGCAGAGAAACACTTAAAGAAATGCTCAATATCCTTAGTCATCAGGAAAATGCAAATCAAAATGACCCTGAGATTTCACCTTATATCTATCAGAAAGGCTAAGATCAAAAACTCAAATGACAACACATGCTGGAGAGGATGTGGAGAAACGGGAACCCTCCTCCATTGCTGGTGGGAATGTAAACTTGTATAACCATTTTGGAAATCAATCAAGGATCCATTTGTACCAAATATAAAAAAAAAAAAATTCTTTTGTATCCAACAAGCTGTTTTAATAGTGGAATCTGTAACTCCTGAATCTGTAATACTAAGAGACTGCAATTTCCTCTCTTTATGAAAGAATGCCTTTGTAGGTCAAAGTCCAGCCTGCTGAGTGGCACATACTGAGCTGTCTACACCTAGCAGAGCTGATGGATAATACATGTAAGACATAATGGGTGGCCACTCTTGTGGCTAGAGGGAAAACACAGTCTATGTGCCCTTCTAACTCCCGAGTCTTAAGGCCTGGGTTAATTATATTGCTTGAAAATTTATCCTTTGAAGCATAGAAAGTGGCAGGGCTTCTGTTCTTTGGTTTTGTCAGCTCCTTGGAATGGGGCAAGTCAGTTGGAGATCCTGGGCCCAATGTCCTTAGATAAGGGGCTTCCAACGTGCCTGTGCTGTTCAGTGTCTCGGGTCCATCAGCACTTCCAGGGACTTAGGAAGCTCTCAGGCCAGTAAGCACTTCTCTACTGTTACAAAACTTGAGAAAAATTTGGGTTCACGTGAGTGTGCTAACTGACATCCATGAGCTATAATTGAAAAGTTCCAGGGTGTCTAATCTTCTCCGTGCTTGGCAGGACTCATTAAGGCTATACAGAAACCCAGGCAGACTTTTGTCAAGGACTTCATTTGCACACCTAGATTAGTCAATTTCTCCTTGCTGAGAGGGACGGGACGGGGCATGTGTTCACACATAGAGAGGTGCCAGCTGAGCACAGAGCTTCATTTGGCGGCTGAACATTTCTCTAACTAGACATCTAGGGTGGAATACAAAAGCACATTAATGATGTCAGAGAGCACCAGTTAACATGGCTTAACCACCCTGTTTTCTTAAGGTCACCTTTAGTAAAGATTTGACTGTTGGCACAAAGAAGTTTTTGGTTTTTTTGTTTTGTTTTGTTTTTTTAAAAAGCAACAAAGGGAAAGATTTTATAAAATCATCCATGAATACCATGAGGTAAAAATTCAGTAATATGAAATTTCCCCTTCTAGTAATAAAATTCTTAAAATTATGCACACATGAATTCTTATGTATAATTCCAGCAGGAAGTAAAAAAAAAGTATCATCTCCAAAGCAGAGGGAAAATGTTATGTGTAAATACAATCATCAAAGATGAATGCACTGGACACAGCAAGACCTTGTCTCAGAGACAAGAGTTAGAAGGGCACATAGAAGTGGGAGGTGAGGGAGGAAGAAAAAAAAGAAAAAAAAATGAATGTACTAATTAGGAGGAAAATGAGTGTGCACTAGAAGGCAGCAACTGTATGAAATAACAGACACCGAAGAGACCCGGAATGGTGCAGTGAGGCTCAGGAGACGACAGAGGAGCACAAAGGTCAGCTCACCCCTTTAAAGATCAGAGATGTTCCAGATTTGATGGTTTCGCCATTCAGATTCCCTCTCTCTGCACCATATACTTCAGGCCAAAGGTCAGGATGTAAGTTCCCATTGAAATCGTCTTTCAGAATGGAGGGGAGGGGAACAATAGGAACACAGAAGGGGCCACCAAAGCCCCGATCACACCTACCAAGAAAATAAGAGGAGGGGAAAAAAAAAGCATCATTTATTATGACTTCAACAAGGCAGTTTCATAGTGGCACTGTAAACAAGGAAACTGTCCATCTTATCAACTTACACGCAGCGTCCAGCATCACAAATCCCTCGTCCTGAGCACATCCAAGGACACCCTGAGGCCAGCACAACATTATCAATAGCCCAGGAATCTGCTCCTACAGTGTAGTTGGCCTGAATCCATCTGAACCGTGTCCTGGGAGAACTAAAAACAAACAAACAGCATACTCTTGGTCTTGTAGGAAGTTTTGAAAGCACAGATATCTATTTTATTTCCTATTTCCCCATGAAGCACCCTCGTCCAGTGTCCAGTTTCTTGTCCTCTGAGATATTGTTATTTGCACGCTGAGGAGTCAAAGCTCTGTCCTCCTGACCCATATGGAGGAGAGCAGAATACATGCTATCCAAACATTTCACCACTCCTCTCACAGGAAAGTCAACATGTGTGACATAGAAACCTTTTTGGAAAATACTCATTTCTGTTTTTTAAATTCTAGTGTTTGCTTTCATCCTTCTGCTGTTCTTTGGCACTAGGAAAAATATCAAAGCCTCAACAAAGAAAAGAATGGGGTACTTACATAGGTTTGGCAATGAAGATCCCCATTCTACTGCCCCTAAATGGTCTCTCAGAGTGTACGAAGCCCTGTCATACTTGTGCTTTCTGTGTGGTTTCTCAACATGCTGTCTCTAAAGCCAAGAAAAGGATGGAGCTCCTTATTTTCTACAGTGTTTACAGTCTGCTATTTGGAATACACTGAGCATGATGGCTCATCCTGATTGTCATGTTCACTGGCTTTAAACTCACAGCTGGAAACACACCTCTGGGTTTATCTATTAGACAACAAAGCTCCGCCCTGGTCACGGCAGTGCCAGGGGTGGAGAAAGCAGAGTACAGGCTTGACTTTCTGTTGGCTCTTGGCTGTGGATGCAGTGGAGCAGGTGCCTCTCATTCCTGGTGGATGGCCTCCCTCCCTGCCAGGATGGCCTTAACCTTGGAACTGTGACTCGAAACAAATTCTTCCTTCCTTAAATTGTTTTTGTGAGGTGTTTTGTCACAGCAGAGAGAAGGGTAAATAGCTCACTAGATCATAGGAGCACTTTCCCCAGAGGCAGAGGCAGCCTTTACACACAGTAAGAACCAGTACTGAGTATCAGTCTGCATGGAAGAAGACTTAAGTTATTTGGAATATAAAACACAGTCTACCAAAGGTTGACTCTCAGTAGTGCCATTTCAAGTGCCACCGTTTCCCAATACACATTTCCATCCATCCGAGGCAGTGATTAGCATGGAGGTTTTAAGATGGAAATCCAATGACGTCATGACTCTGCTTGACACTAGGATGGTTTCTCATCACGTGTACTGTCAAGACAAAGCCACTTATGACGATGCAAGCAACCCTTCCACCATCTTTGTCAGTGCCAGCCTATGTGTTTCCCACAACTTGCCTCACAATGTTTTAGTATGGCCAGATCCCCAAAGCCTAAAACAGAGACCCCTCATAGCTTCTTTATTCGTTTTTAACACTTTACTGAATACCTATTGTATTTCTAGTACTCTGGTACCTAATGAATAAATTGATGCTAGGACCCAGCTATATTATTTAGGGTAATACACGTCTAATCATCCATTTATCATGCAAAACGATAACAGAGATACTACAGTAGATGCTAGACAACCAGCCTAGGGGTGCAGGGGAAGGTCTCTGGAGGAGATGACATCTCTGCTCAGTGAACTTGAGTAGGCCATATCCAGGTGAAGAGAAACTTGGGAGATCATCCCTGTTGCTGTAAAGCATGACAGAATTAAGAGGCCAGAAGAAGCAGGAGTTGACGGGGAGGGAGTCCATGGAAAACTATTTTAGACCAAATAGCAACATGCTGCAGGGTCTGATGCTTTCCCCCTATCCTTTGATTGCATGTCTTATTTGAATTGTACCAGGAAAAGATACCTCTGCCTATCAGTGGACTGGGGGAGGGGCATGGGTAGAGAAGGGGGAGGGAGGGTGGAATTGGGAGGGGAGGAGGGAGGGAGCTACAGGGGGATACAAAGTGACTAAATGGTAACTAATAAAAAAATAAATTAAAAAAAGATACCTCTGTGTGTACTTAATGCAAAAAAGACCTATTGCAGGATACTGGACTCATAGTGAGTAGGAGAGCTGAGAATACAATGAGGAAATTACCACAAGTATTACTTCCGGAACTCTCTAGTTACATTTAAAGACAGCAATCCAGAGCACCTTGTACTTCTGCTACTTCCACGGATATGCCCTGCACAATTACCCTGAATTACAATCATTTTCAAATCAGGTGACAGAAACCCAAGATGCAGTCAAATGACAAGTCTCACTTGGTGGAGAGAGGGAGGTAGAGCGTGATCCGCCGCCAGTTCTGGAATCTCTCCGAGGTGTAAACTGAGCTCTCCGTGTAGTGCAGACAGCCGATGGTTGGAGGGACACATTCTTCAGTGACGAGATGCCAGTCCCTGCCGTTGTTCAGAGAATACTGGAGCTGTATGCCGTGGCTGCTGCTGAAGGGCTTGCTGCAGCCCATGCTCATTTCAAACTGCAGGAAGCTTGATGCTGACACGTGAAAATCCCAGGTCTCAGCATAACGAGGCTTTCCTACCAAAGACAACAGCAACAACAGCATAGAGGCTTAACAGTAGCACAGAAGCGTGTTCTCCTCTTCTACAAGGCTTATGATTGCTATCAACATTTCCTAAAGCAAACCCAAATAATGCCCTGTCTTCAGTGCCTCAGATCTGCGCTGGCTTTTCTTCTCATATTTACTATTTCCATACAGTTACTATGGAATCAGAAACATAGCAGGCTATGAGTTTGAAGATACTAAATATCTTAAGAGCCATAAACTCTCAATTTTGTAAATTGCAAAATATAGGGATGTCCTCTGGCAGATGCTTTTCTGCCTTTAAGTCATCTTCCTCCTCATCATGTTCCATGAAAGAAAGTTCCAAAAGGCTCAGGTGACCGGGTCATTTTGGAGGACAACGCAGCCCCTGCCGTCCATCTGCAGCCCCTCAGCAAAGGAAGTTAAGCACATAATTTTATAAAAGAAAATTCCTTTTGAGGTTTAGTTAATTTAGTCCTGTAGCTAATCAAATATCTTTCCGTTATATGGCGGCAATATATACCTATGTTTTCAGTGAATATGAGGGCAGTGTCCATAGAGAGGCAGTCAATATCAACTTGGCCTCCTTGGATCCGATACCAATTGGCTTGCAAGTCTATGGAGCCATCGAATTTGTCTTGAAATCCAGTTTGAGAGCTGTCATTCACTCCTATAAGAACATCATCCAAAGCCCACTGGGCTGAGTGCTTCCCTGCAATCAGATGAACAGCAGCAGTTGGCGAAGGTTCATTACACAACAATGTGAATTGTCTGGAAACTGACAGTAAATTAACACACACATACATTACAAGTTGGATATGGGTGCTGAATGATTTTTTTTTTTTTTTAAAGCTACCAGGAAAGTTGGAGAGAGCAGTAACTCACCGTGCTGCGGCTGCCACCACCGGAAAGCCGTGGCAGGCGTCTTTGCTTCCCTTGGCAGGTCAATGGAAATGATCTGTGGCTCCAGAAAAGACATGAAATCCAACTCTCGCAGCAAATGCCAAAGGATCCCATTGTCATTTGAATACTGAACAACAAGCCCTGAGTTCCAAGACATAAATTCAGTGACTAGGATGGCCTTCTTAAAGGCAAGGAATCACATTTTTTAAACAGCAGAACTGCAGCAACTTTGCACTGTGCCTCCGAGAAGGAACACTCATCCATCTACCTTACAGGGCATGAATCAGTAGACTCGAAGCCCATCAATTTCCCGACAGTGTCTAACGCACTGACTCCCAGTAAATGGAGACAAGAAACATATAAGCTCTTAAACACCACTCAGCTTTGTATGAATGATGAGCAAGCTGGTTAGGGAAACATAAAAAACCTGCTTCAGATCATGTACTTGACATTCAGAGTCTGTCCCGAGCATCCCAAAGTCTCAGGCCATCATTATCTACTCTGAAGTAATATCTTAATTTCCCGGCCCAAGCTGAGCGGCACCGCTGGCTGCTGAAGCGGGGGGCAGTAGGCTGGAAGGCTGCTGGGCGGACACCCTTTAAGTGGTGGCGCATCATAGAGTGACAAAGCTTGGTTAGGGAAAGCCGAATGAGGCCAGTTCATTCCAGGGTAGAACGGCAAGGCCCAACCACGCCTCTCCACTTGCAATTCCTCTTCCTGTTCTCTGCCCCACCCCTTCTGGTCCGAATCTCACGTGCTCACCCCTTCACCTGCCACAGGGGGTAAGATCTGAGGAGCTTCACATGAAAGGGACCTCACTGCTACCCCTGCTACTTCTCTCAGAAACGTTGTCATTTAAAAGGGAACAAAGGAGGAGGGAGGCTAATGATCAGCAAAGGAGAAAACTGCTATGGATAAGATTGTGAGGCTTTCTATATATAAATACAACATATCATGTGTGGATATAAATTAACACCAGTCATAGGAATTTATCTATCTGTGGGAGAAAGCAGGGGGTGGCTACATAATGGCTTACTCCACAATAATTCATTAAATTCGTACTGAATATTCATAAAAAATAGTTGGAGACACTGATTTACTTCATAAGTATTTAAGACCAGTAAAGTCTTATTGTATATTTTTAAATTATATTTTAACTCTTGAAAAATTATGAATCATTTATGGTATATACAACTTGAAAATATCCCTACTGATTAACTAGAACTCCTCAGTCCGCTGTATTATTAAATAACAAAGAGTTAATTAGCATAGAGTTTTGAGAAGTATGATAAAGACAAAGCTACTCAGTGCAAATTGACAGTACATTTCGGGTACTCTGACAGGTGACAATGCCAGGAACAACACTGACAAACACGAGAAAAGCTAGACACCTGCAGGGATTCAGTCTATTTACAACAGAGGATTCTGTCAAGTTAGGAGAAAGAGAGAGAGAGAGAGAGAGAGAGAGAGAGAGAGAGAGAGAGAGAGAGAGAGAGAGAGCGCCTTGCTGGTCATAATGTGCTGCATTCAGGTGCAGCGATGGAGAGGCTGTTAACTGAGGGGAGAGCTGCAGGTCAGGAGGGCCTCATAAAGAAAATGGAATCTGGCCTCTCTAGTCTTCATCTGAGTCAACAAAGGGGCTGTCCAGCAAAAGCACTCCTCAGTAGCTCTCATATTTATGCCAAATATGTCCTATTGCTTTTTTTTTTAGGGTGACGTTGGATGTCTGAGAGTTTCCTTTTCTGCAAAGGAAACTGATTTGAGTTAGTCTAGTTTTATTCAATTAAATAAGTAATGAAAAAGAGATGGGAGAGGAAGAACAGAAAAGGTGGGGTAGGCTAGCTGAGTAGAAACGGGCAGTTCAGAAGATGGAATAAAGTATTAGAAATGAAACGCCACGGGAATACAAATCTCCCTGATGGGTTCTAGTTTCTTCTACTCAAACTATGGCCCAAGACCTGTGTCATCTGAAAATGGGCTCTCCATCAGTGACAGTTTTAAAAGTACGTTCACAAGTTCAGTTCCCAGCAACCATGCGGTGGTGGCTCACAACCATCCATCATGAGATCTGATGCCCTCTTCTGCCATGCAGGTGCAAACGCAAGACAGCACACATAGACACAAAGAAATAAATCTTTTCAACAAACTAGAACCTAAATCTCTTCCCTCGGAGTTCAGACGGGCTTAGTAACTTGCTTCTAATGATCAGAATGTGGTAGGAGCCAAGGTGGCTTTTGAAATTAGGGCAGCTAAGGCATTACAGTTGAGCCTGGAGTGAAGGACCACAGTACAGTGCTTACTAAACAATGTGAGCCCCCTTTAGCACTATAAAAAAGATGGAAGGGCTTTGGGGGTTCCTCCATGCTTGGTTCTGTTCCTCTGCTGAAGCCGACTTACATGCAGGAAGATGTTCTAACAGCCTGTGGACAGGTCTGCGTGGAGGGAATCCAAGCCTCTGCCTTATTCTTGAAAGAGGTAGCCCTGGCAGAGTGTCCCGACCTCTCTTACCTGTCTGTCTGTCCACTGCCTTGCATACAGCCTCGTGAGAGATCCTAACCCAGGGCCCTTCAGTTGAACAGAGCCTGCTCCTGCCTTGCAGGAAGCATTGGACAGCACGTGCTCTCAGCCACGTGGTCTTTATGATAACTTGCTATATACTCCCCCTAAATCAGAGTTTGCGTGCTAGCAAATTTTGAGGTGTCCATCAAAACACGAGAGGCGTGGCTCGGGAGGTGTGCCCCTCGTTTGGTGCCTGTTTCTGCACTTTCCTCTCATGAGCTTTTTCAGGAGAGTCATGTCTACCTATCTGCAGCAAAGAGGTCCGCAGGGGTGAGCCCTTGATTTCAAACTATGATGAGGGAGGGCATCCCAGACAAGTGCGAGAGCGGAGGGATGTCATGAGGAAAAGCGAAATCCACAGTTTATGCCAGTTGCTAAGCCTCATTAACTGTGTCATCTAACACATTGTACATTTGAATAAGCCAAGTCGTTTCAGCTCATCCACTGAATGTTTAAAGCATGTTAAACATTTCTCTTTTTAAACTACAACTCCATCTGCATTCTGCCTAGTCTTACTGAAGACAGCCTAATTTTGACTTTAATTCCAAATATGTAAATTGATGCTTCAGCTTGAGTAAGTAAAGAATCTTCACTTTCATCATTGGGAGAGATTTGTTCAAGGATTTAGTCAGATTTACATGTTAACAACCAGTCTCCCATAAAAGGTTGAGAAATGCCTATGGGATGTGAATTATATGGATAACAAGTTTAAGGAAATGGCTCAGGACTAGCTGAGAACAAATTGCTTGTTCTTTAAGGGATCCTAAGGGGAACCAGCCCTACAGTGCAAATAGCATTTGTGAGAAGTATAGAGTGTGTGCTTCATGTCAACGGTAGGTGTATGCTTTCCACAGAGTCCTTTTAAATCCTATACATAAATAAGGGTACAAATAATGGGATTTTCCACAAGACTCAGGCATACAAACTTCTGCTGGATTAAATTTTACCAACTGTCATTTGCTTGGTGAGCTGGTAGCCAGACTGTTCTATCAAATTCAGCATTTCCCCACTGCTTACTTTCCATCTCAACGGCTTGTTTGCTTCCGTCTTTTCCTTGCAATCTAAACTTCTTTTCTTCTTTCTTTTCCTCCCTCCCTCCCTCCCTCCCTCCCTCCCTCCCTCCCTCCCTCCCTCCCTCCCTCCCTCCCTCCCTCCCTCCCTCCTTCCTTCCTTGCTTCCTTCCTTTTTCTTGTTTACTTCTTTTCCCAGAGCCGCCTGTTTGGTGGCCGTTAGAGGTTAGAGCTATCCTATTTCCCATCCTATACAAGGTAGCAGTGTGCTTCCTGTCCCCTTCAGGATACTTTCCCTTTCTCCCTCCCACATGGCTGGCAACACCCAGTTCCCACCCAGCAGACAATCAGTATTCTGAGTGCTGGAATGATGATATCAGATAATGTGTAAAGAAAATGTAGCACAATGAAGAAAACATTTTTTTTAAATTTTGTTTTAAGGAATTATTTTTTACTGCAGCATAACCAAGCTCATTGTGACTGATATGTCTGCGGAGACATTGCAGTAACTATAATTATTTTATCTGCAGGACAATCGTATCAGACTTAAAACAGACTCCACACATATCTGTAAAAGAGATGAAAGAATGCAACCTGGCCCATGAAAGTGAAAGGATGACTGGAATGATTACTAGAGCAGAAGTATTACGGTGGACACAGGAAACCACTTAAACCCCTCAGCCAGGGATGGTGACCAGTGTTAAGTAGAGTCCCTGGCTGTCTGCTGACTAGCAGGTACCATTTGGTCCAGTGCATCATACGCAGCCGCAGCCTGACATAGTAACAAGCTTAGCTGTCAGTGCTGTTTTAAGATTAAAGTTTGGAGAAAGATCCATCGGAGAAAGCTGTGGATTTCGTGTTAAGACAAACAAGCTCAGATCCCTCAAAACATAAAACAATAAATTAATTTACAAAAAATTTAAGAAATATTTCAGCTTACCCTCATTTCTAGCTCGTGGTTTGATGCACGTAATGCCTGATGTTTTACTTCCAATTTGTACATAAAACTGAACCAGTCTGGGGGAAACCAAACAAACATACAGACTTCAGTTTGCTTACAGACACATGAAAAACAAAAGCTCCCGTCATTCTCAAGTGCCGCTTCTAAAGCCAGAGGGACAGACGATGCGCAGAATGACAAAGATAACAGTGAAGTTACTTTGGCAAGCATTTAAAAAGGTAATTGATCCGAACAACTATTTCGTTCTGTAATAGCAATCCAAAGAAAAGAAGACGGTTGAACCCCCATCTCGTTGTGGCAGCTGATGTAATTTCATGACAAATTAAAAAAAAAAATCTAGATAATGCAACCTTGGGAACTCAAGATGAGGGAAACGATATTGCCACTGAGAAGCTGAAGGCTCAGGAGGGGCGCACAATCACCTGTCTGATACTGACTCACGGGGAGCTGGCTAAATTTCCCACAGCAGACACTCAGTGTGATGGAAACTGTGCCTCTGCCATGGCAACTGGTGGGTCCTGCTAGGCTGGCAGGCCTGTGAGGACAGGATGCTGAAGGAAAGTGGAAAGACTGTGAAAGGCAACACTGGATTTTTAGTAAAGACCATGCATAAAATTTATTTATTTATTTTTCTCATTTTCTTTTTCCTAACTTCCAGGTAATTTAATTGATGTAAAAACAGTTTCATTTTAAGTGTGCTACTATTTCATTTGCTCTTAGAGCCAAACAGTTCTTGGTTTTACCAGTAGGTGGCAGGGCAGGCATCTAAGTTTCCTGGGGGCAGTTTTCAGTAAGTAACCACAAATGGCCAAGTACATGGAGGAACCATTATGAGACATAAAATTCAAAGTTGAAAATATGTTTATTTCATCAGCTTACATTTAAAATATGTAAGAGTTTATAGGATAACAGAGAACTTTTGAAAACTAAGGTAATCTAGGGTTTTAGGTACTCTACATGCATTGTCCTTGGTTGGGGTATTAGTCTCTGCAGGGTCTCCAGGGCTCAGTTTTTTTTTTTTTTTTTTGCTCTGTTGGTCTCCTTTTGGAGCTCCTGTCACCTCCAGGTCTTTCTATCTCCCCCTTCTTTCATAATACTTCCTGCACTCTGTACAAAGTTTGGCTATGAGTCTCAGCCTCTGCTTCAATACCTTGATCAGTAAAGTCTTTCAGAGGCTCTCTGTGGTAGGCTCCTGCCCTGTTCCCTGTCCTTTCCTGCTTCTAATGTCTATCCCGTTTGCCATTCTGAATGAGGATTGAGCATCTTCCCTAGGGTCTTCCTTGTTGTTTAGCTTCTTTAGGAGTATAGATTTTAGTATGTTTATCCTATATTATATGGCTCAGATATAACCCATAGATTCAGTCTCCGGGAGGGTTCCCTAGCAGTGGGAACAGGGACTGTCTCTGATATGAACTCAGTGGCTCGCTCTCTGATCACCTCCCCTTGGGGTCGGGGGTACAGCCTTGCCAGGCCACAGAGGAAGACAATGCAGCCAGCTCTGATGAGACATGATAGGCTAGGGTGAGATAGAAGGGGAGGAAGACCTCACTTCTCAGTGGACTAGGGGAGGGACATAGGGAAAGAAGAGGGAGGCAGGCAGGGTGGGATTGAGAGGAGATGAAGACACAGCCAGGATACAAATCGAATAAATTGTAAAATATGATAATAATACAAAAATTTAAAAAAGAAAACTAAAGTGAATATATATTAAACAAGATAGGCCTTGACAATAAGTTGTGTTTAATATTGAGCTCTGATGTGATTTTTTTTATATTACCCATCTATTTTATTATATAGCTTACATTAAGCTTCATCTTCTACCTATTATAACCCATAGGCAGACACATTATGCAAGATACTCAGTAACGGTAGTCTATTATGTCCAAAAGAAATGTTCTAATCAGCGACTTGCCTGATGGTCCTGGTGTCCAGTGGGACCGTCCTGGCTTCCCTTTTCCCAAGGCCATTGAAGTAGAGAGACCTGCCGTCATTGAGTGTTCCACAGCCAGTGCCCACCTGCCCTCCCGTTATCTTGTACCACAGCGGGCTCAGCTTCCCCTCAAATCGGTCGAACATCTCACTGGGGTTAGGGATGTTGGACACACAGGTTCCCTGTGCAGCTTCAGGAGAAAAAAAAACACAAGTTTTGTTGGAATCACTACGCATTAAAGCATACACTTGGTACGTGGGCAAGAGTCTGTATCTGGCCTAAAGACAGCCATCATTACTAACATAAAAATTGGTGCCAGGCATGTGGTGTGTGCCAGAAATCCCAGCAGTTGTGAGACAGAAGCAGAAAATTCTGCAGTTCCAGGCTCTCCTTGGCCATGTAGTGAGTTCGAAGTCAGCGTGGGCTACATGAGACCAGTTGCAAAGATAACAAAATTAAAATTGATTAAAGTTGCCATTTCTGTCTTTTGAAAAAGATTAATTTTTAAAAGTCATACATATGTGTGTTTCCTTACACATGTGCACATTTGCACACGAGTGCATGTGCCTGAGGAAGCGAGAGGCATCAGATTCCCCAGGAGCTGGAGATACAGGAGGTTGTGAGCCACCGACGTGGGTTTTGGGAGTTAAATCAAGGTCCCTGCAAGGGCTCTTAGCCCTGAGCCATCTCTCCAGCCTTGCTACTAATTTATCTTTAAATGAAGACTGATACTGGAAAGGATAGATCTCCATGGCTGTTCCCACCTAGAAATTGTGTGTGTGAGCAGAGCTCTCGTCCAGAATAAAGTCATTTACTGTCTTTCTACTAAGAGGCTCGCCAGGAAGGTCAACACAGGATTTTAAGATGCTGTCCTTGAAACTACACATGACATAGAAGGCTTGCAGGAGTGAGCCAGTCTGCCTTTGGTTGTTCGCCAGATGAAGGCCTGAGAAATGACAAGCTGGGAAGGAGCCTTTTGATGTTGCTGCCAGAAAAAAAAAAACTTTAGAAGGAGATTTTGTAGCTTAAGATATTTTCTCCAATTTTATGCTTTAATCTCTTGAAACTTTTATGCAGCTCTCTTGAAACTTTTGCTATGGCAACACCCAAAGGTGAATGTTGTTAAAAAAAAACCAAAAAACAAAAAAGAAAAAAAAAAAACAAACCAAAATCTCTCCTGTAAAGCTCTTCTTTTGACAAACTCTTGGGTTTAGCATTTTATGTTCCATTTTAATTTTAAATGTAGGAAAGCGTATTTCATATATATGTGTGTATGTATATAGTATACATGTATGTATCTGTGTATGTCTGTATGTAGCATGCATGTATGTATCTGTGAATGTATGTACATATGTGTGTATGTGTATGTATGTGTGTATGTGTATATGTATGTCTGTATATGTATGTGTGTACGTATTATATGTGTTTATATATGTGTATGCATGTAGCATGCATGTATGTATCTGTGTATGTTTGTGTATATAGGTGTGTGCATGTATGTGTCTATGTGTCTATGTATATGTTTATATGTATGCAGTCTGATGCGCTCAGGGAGACCTTGCAGGCATATGGCTAAGAACTTGGTTTGGGTTTCCGAGAATGACTGCCTGAGCACAGGGCCCACCTCTAGCAATGTCTAGCTATATGACCCAAGAAGAATTGTTTAAAGAGATCCATTCTATGCCTCAGTTTCCTCAAATGTAAACAGTGCTGTGGCACAATTATTATTAGAATCAAATGAGATAAAATAAAAAAGTATTTACTATGATGTTTGGCATGATTTAGAAGCCCAAGCAATGTTCATTTTAATTACTATTTAATAACAAAGATATTCTCTTTAGGAAGTGAAACTTAGCAGGTTTACTTTTTTAGGTCACTTGAAACTACAGAACACCAAGCAGCTCAAGTGCCTGGAAGGCCAAGTTCTAGAATTCTTGGACACAGAAGACGATAAACTGATGAGTGTTTTCTTTGCAAGAATGAAGTTTTACAAGCAGCCTGTCAGAGACAGATCTTTGGCCTCACCTGTGTATCCGAGGTCACAGAAACACACGCCGGAGATGCAGTCTCCATGGCCACTGCAGTAGCTAGGACAAGGCTCAGATATGTACACTCCATCTAAGCCAAAGGGGGGTACATTCTTCTGGGAGCTGCTCTCCTGGATCCACCGGAATCTGGTCTTGCTGCTGGGAGAAACAAGTCTGTCCTTATGCTCACGTCTCACCAAGCAGAGGAGTGCAGAAAGGCTCACCAACGCTCACCAGAGCCAGAATTTCCCTGAGAGCCGTGCCTGTGTGATACACACTCACCCTTTGTAAGGTGTCTCTCAAATCTTTCTCATACCTGCCAGATCTCTTCTTCAGCATGAACAGTTTAACATCAAGGAGGGAATAGGTACAACGGTCTTACATTATTTTTTCTACAGAAGATCTTTAATGTCAGATAGATAATGTTTGCATGTTTTTTCACCCCATGCTCCCCATAACCAGAGATTACCCTTTTAATTTTCACCCTTCCATCATGTTAATTTTATGATTAGTTTTAGAAAGGCCATTTGAAAAAAAATAAATTTATTATTTCACAATTTCATGCATGTATATAATGTGTTTTGATCATGTTTACTGCCATGATACTCTCTTACATGCTCCCCTGTTCCCTCTGGAATCCTTCTTTCCAACATATTATTTGGCAGTCTTTTGAGGTCATCAAATAGAATGCTTTTTGTTGGGACATGCAAAGAGACTCTGGCTATTTGACATTGACAAGGGAAGGCAAGAGCTTGTAAGACCGCTGTCTTTCTGCCCATGATTCCCTCTGTCCTCCTTGTCTCATCTTTAAATCTCTAAGTTGCTTATTCTGTGATTTCTTAGTAACCAGATGGGATGCCTTTCAGCACTGCTGTGAATGAACAAAGAAAAATTGCCTTTACTACCTTGAGTTGGGAGTATCAAAATGACCAAGATTTCACTACTGTGTAATTCTTTTGGCATTTCTCCACATTGCACCTAATACCTGGTCCTGCTTCTGGTCTTGGTGATACAACACTGGGTTTGAACACAAGTGAGTGTCTTCAAAGTTGCTGGGATAAGAAGAGCTTGTAAAGAATTAAGTGAGCAGTGGCTGTGACCATGAGGTACCACATCTTGCCTGAAGCAATAGACAACTATGAGAAGAGTTAAGTTCTGTGCTGAACCATAGATATTGAACCATAGGCTATTTGGGAAGGAGAGAGGAGCTCATGTAGCTGAAATTTGTTGATGTAACTGTCCTCAAAGGATTTTCGTGAAGTTGGCAGCCCTGAAACACCATAATTATTTGATATGCAGACATATGAGTTTAAGTAAATATCTGTTAAAGTGGAATTGTGGGGTTCTAATCACATTCTAAATATCAGTTCCCATACCCACAGATAAGTGTCGGCCTTACCCCTTATCAAAGAAACTTCTCTTTGCAATAGACAGGGATGGTTAAAGAAAGCCACAAGCAATCAAATTGCCCAATTGTGGAGCCCGTGCCAACTGATACATCTACAACACAACTCCTGCACCCAAGGCTCAGGGGTCGTGGCTGAAAGAGTGTAAGAGCCAGAGGAACAGACAGTATTCTGTGAGATTGTGTCTCTTAGAAATGTGAGACTATATCCATAAAGCCTAAACAGGGACTGCCTGCATAGGAGCAGAACAAGGACAATAATAGACATGCTAGCTTGGATGGGGAAAAAACCTCAAAAAAGCTATAGGCAACTAAGGAATGCCAAGTGTGGGGAAAGCAGTCTTTTCCAGGGAAAAGCAAGCTGGTTATCCAATACATACATACAAGTAACACAGCACAGACTAAGAAGGTTGCACCTATGTATTTAGGAATGCCCACCCCATTTCCCACATCCCTCCATACCCATGCCCACACACCAGCAGTTAATGAAAATAGAGACTATACATTGAAAAGAGCAAGGAGGGTTAGTTATATGGGAAGATTTGAAGGAGGTAAAGGGAAGATGAAGATGATCTAATTACACCATAATTTCAAAAAAATAATTTAAAAAGTTCATTATAACAACAATTTGATGATGATGATGATATAGAACTAGTCAGGCCATCCAAAGGAAGGGGGAAATAAGCCGAAGTTTAGCCAAAAAAGACTGTCTAGATTTCATATTAATATTTGGAGATGGAGCCTTTGCAATACATTATTTGTAGACTTTGTGTGTCTCAATGGGGAGGCCTTTGGGAGTTGGGAGTGGCACATATATCATTATATATTCACCACTGCCAGTATCTGTCTTCTGTAGGCAAGAATCAGGTGGCTCATCGGAGCACAAATTACTCCTTTGAAAATTCCTCTTAGAATTACTTCTGAAAGAGCGAGTTTCCAGTAACTCCTGTAAGAATGCTGCCTCCTGGCAAAACAGCTCCAAGTCTTGATGCTTAGATGCTCAGCTTTGAACACTCCCTCTGGAGCTTCCTGAGCTCAGCATACTGCAGAGAGTAAGCCAATCACTCATTTACTTGGGGCAGGGAGGAACAGATTTGCCAGTCTTTAGCAGAGGGCTCGTCATCACAAATGCCACCAATCAGCAGGCTGGGTGGAATCCAAGTTAACCAGCAAGCTGGATTCTAATGGAGACAATTTCTTTTTTCCTCCAAAAGCTGAAATCCAAGAAAATATCCAACTATGGAGAGCCTCCAATTATTTGGCCTACTTTTTGATATGAAGCCCACGCTTTCCAGATTTCTCATACGTGGTTTTACCAACTGAGTTATTCTACTTAGTAATGAAGAAACTGTAACTTACAGATTTAGCCACATTTTTCAGAGCTTGGGAGAAACCACATAAGATTTGTGTTCTTTGACTCTTGATCATCCTGCCTGTTCTCATGGGGATTTCTTTAATCACCCTGACACTCTAGTCATTGCAGCAAAGGGGTCCGCTGGATCTTCTCCAACTATATTTCTGTATTAGGAGGAGCAGTTTGGGGCCATGCTTTCAGAAACAGGGTGGAAGAGGCGAGACAAATCAACAAACAAACAAACAAACAAACAAACAAACAAACGGCACTGAGACAGGCAGCTTCAGATGAATGGAGGCAAGATGACATGGCTACCACAGACGGCAAACACCAGACAGGCTCTTACGGAAGTGCTTCCTCAGGGAGGGACCTACGGAGGGCAAAACTGGCAGTTTTGGGCTGAGAATTGCTCTCAAAGAGAACTGTCTTATTGAAGGTGACTCCTTAGACACTGTTCTTCGATAAGCGAGACTGAATTAACAAGCTTCTTAGTGACAGTCAGACTTCCTATGGGCCAGGTAACTGACTGCCATGTACCTCCCATTTCTTATTATCCCCTCACTTTTGTTTTTCTCTGCTAAACTACAAAATAACACTGATACAAAAAAAAAAAAAAAACCCAAAGAAATTACATGTAACTTGACATGGATCTGATGATTGAAACAGATTTGTGGCTAGTTTTTTTAATAGCTGATATTTAAAGACTATGCTTTAAGCTGAGAGAGGTGGCACATGCCTGTAATCCCAGCACAGGCAGAGGCAGGCATAGCTCTGTGAGTTCAAGGCCAGCCTGGTCTACAAAGCAAAAGTCCAGGATAGCCAATGCTAAGTAGAAAAATCCTGCCAAGAAAACAAAACAAAAGAAAAACAAAAACAAAAACAAAACAAAACAAAAAAACAAAGGAAAAAGATTATGCTTTAAAGTTTATTGTGCTCACACAGGTTTTTACTTGTTTGATCACACAAGCATCCCAGACAGCCCACCGACAGCGATAGGGCATGTTCTTGAGGTCTACACACTTAACCAACGATGGAGGCAGAGAATGCAATTAACTTGAGTAGCCAGATCATTCTCAGTAAATCTGTGATCAAGTAGGTGAAAAAATGCTCCAGGCAGAAATGTGCTCAGCAGCTTTATGACCATGCTGCTTCGCGAATAGAACACCGTCCTGGAGCACAGGACAGGTTACCTGCAGCAAACAACTCTACGCCTCATGGCTTCTTCCAAAAAAAGTTAGCTTCTTGCTCCCTTGGTTTATGCATTGGCAAGGAACCTGCTTCTTGGGCTTGGGGCCTCAGACTGGTGCTTTAGTTCCTGCACAGAGCACGGGGGATGCTGAGTTCTAGACAGCCAAGTGCTTCACCCATTCACTGTGTTAGGCCGTGTCAACTTCTAAAGAGTGTGGGCATAAGCTGACTCATTTCCATTTGGAAGTCAAAGCCCTTGACTGAGACACACTTAATGTTACCGTCCAGAATTTAATTTCAAAGTGTCTAAGTGAAGAATGTTTCTCCACCTTTTCTAAAATGATAGAGTGAAAACTAATGATCTCTCTCTTGTACCTGCTATATCTGATACAAAGTGCTATAAATTTATTCTAGAATATTGTGCCTGGAAAAAAAAACATTTTTACAAAAAAAGTCAGAATACACCTGTCTTTATTATTATTATTTTTTTAATTTACCAATAGGGATGAAATGATTCTGTATTTCTTAGCTGACATCTGCTGGTAGCTAAGTTAGCTCCTCCTTTATTGAAACTCATTCACTTCAAATTCTCAGTCTATCTTATCTTCCATCAATGGATTTTTAATTTTTTCTGTTATTATTTGTTTTAGTAGTCTATTTAAAGTGACCATTTACAATGCAAGATACTTCAACTTTTCAATGTAAGGAAACAGCAAATAAATAAATATCCATGTATTGCAAAAGCTTTGTGTAAGGCCATGCAGTTCTTTTAACCCTTAGAATCTTTTATTTACTGCTGTTTGCCATTGCCCAGAACTGAACTTGCAATAGGTGGGTGATGAACAAATATTTAGTGAATGAGTTAATGCATGGATGAGCAAACAGGCTTCATCATCCACTTATGCTATTTTGGCAATTGTATTTCAGTTTTTTCCCCCCTCAGGTCACTACTTGGGTAGGAACAGCCAGGCTGTATGCCACTATGGCACACGACGAGGAGAGAGACTGCTTTACCTGGATGCGAGGGACCTGGGAACGGCAATGGTGATTCTTGTCCATTCTTCAAAGTCCCCCGTATAGTAGACGGTGGGCTCACTCAGTTCTCGGGAGTTCCCCTCACACCCTTTGCCTGCGGAAGCTGGAAAACAGCCCTCCTTCACCAGGAACCAGGACATGCCGGCATCGTGAGAATACTGCAGGAGGACGGGGGCTGAGCTGCTGAACTGACTGGCACACCCTATGTTTAGCTGTGAGAAAGAAGGACAGAATTAGACAGGGTTTTGATTCAAAGATGCTACTTATCAAATTCGGGGCAATGGCAGCCAGGGCCCCTTGCTTTGAGTTGGCATGACATTTACGTGATATGAAAGTTACAGCTCAGACTGAAGCCAGACCCTCTGTAAAATCCAGGAGGTTTCATTTCAATAGAGATCTGGACAAGCTCGCATCTTGCAAGTTTCTTGAGTCAGGGAGTATTTTCATTCTCATTCCCAGAGGAGACAAACAGGTTAAGAAGCTGTCCTTCAGCACATAGTTGCCCAAAGGGAGGGCTGTCTTTGCTTTCTGTTTTGTTTATTTCTTTGTTTGTTTTGTCCAGGGTCAGTGTCAGAAAATAGCTGAGTTTCTGTCGTAGTGTATGTTAAGCAACATAATGCAGAGATGATCTGTGCAAGTCAGACACCGTCAACACAGAGTGGGCGTTGCCTAAAAACTGTAAGATGTGCAACCACTACCGCCCCAGCCCAGCTGTTTCTGTTTTTCTGCCCTTTAGTTAGAGGCATGCATAGTTGAAATTGTCACACTGCAAGGACTTGCCTTTCACTTTCTGCTTTAGGGGGCTTTATTATCACACACAGCACTGCAGAGGGTGCACAACTTTCCCGGAGGGTGATGTCCAGAGAGGCCTCAGGAGTAGTATCACTGACTCAAAAATCTAGAAGCACTTGCATGTATTCTTTTTATGAAAGAAATCCTTTTGGTACATCACTAGGTTTGGGTATTGTAATTTAAGGCAGTTCCCCCCCTAAATTGATGTATGGATAAATTTTAGTGCTGTTTAGTTCATATTTTTGGTAACCACTGCTGTCACACGTTTGCCCTATTCATTTAGTTGATGCTGTTAGGCCCTGTGCGGGGCTCTCTCACAGCACCTGGGACCGCTTCTGCCATAACAGTTCTCACTATATGGTGACTTTTTAGCATCCTGGCTTATTTTCTAGTTTCTGAGCTCCCTGAGGACGAGGGCTCGGAATTTGGGGTTCTATATCCCCCCAACAGCTGGTATTACTCACATGGCAAGCAGTTACCAAGGATTAACCACAACTATAGTATATTATATACTATAGTATATTATATACATTATATAATATGGTATATTATACAAATGATACCAAAAGGTATTTTAAGGGTCTTTAGTATACACTGACTATCAATTCATGTCTAGTCCACAGTTAACAGCTAGCGTTAACTGAGAAACATTATAGCACTCTACAAACTTATTTGATATTAATATCAAGTGTCACCAACCCATGCATATAGACACAGGTACTGTTATTGGTGCTTTTCCATTGCAGTTTAATATCAAAATGTAAACAAAGGCAGATTACCATTTCCTAATTGTTTTATTTACGGCTAACTACCTTGTGTAAAGGCCTGTGAAAATTCTTCTGGAGAGCTATCCACAAACATCTGATCTCTTTAATGATTCCGTTGCTGAATTATTTAGTGTCTGCATCCTGTTGCTTTGTAAGGACCATGTAGTTGTACCAGCACATTAAAACTGCATTGCTTTTGGCTCCAGGATTCACCAATGGAGTTTTGTTATAAATGAACACAATGGAATTTTTGATTGGGCCCTGAGACAAGAGCTTGTCAAGGTAAATACTGTTTTAGTTGACATGTTATCACAGCATGAAAAACAACATGCTTTCAGGAAAGTGATGCAAAGCGAGTTAACCGTCACCAAATTGCAAGGAAGGGAGACAGTAAATGCTATAGGTAAATGAAATACAGGCAGGGGTTGGGGGTTTGGAGTCCAGTTAGCGCGTGCAAAGTCCTGGCCTTGATTGCCAACACACAATGAGAACAACTGGTGAGACAGACAACTTATCCAGAAGCATCTGAAAGCAGGGGGTTCCTTACACAGCTCTCAGACTGAGATACCCACCCAATTTAATTTCCAATTATGGGAGAGGCGTATGAGCAACCTAACACTACAGGTACAATTTCTGAGACCCCCTCAAAACCTAGCCAGCTGTTCCCCTTATGAGTATAGCTAAAAGCTTCATCGTTCTAAGACTGTGGAGCCTTCATTCAAGTGTGTCCCTTCTTCAACAGAATGTGAAAAAAAAAATCTGTGTTCTCTTTTTGTATATGCAAGTGGAGTTTTTCATTCCTTCACCTGCTCTAGGAAGACCCCTGTTGCATAAGTACCTTGAACTGGAGTACGTATCCAGGTTTCAGGGTCAGATCTCGCGTTACTGCAAATCGGTCTCCATCCGACTTCCCAAACACCATGGCTGAAGGCGTGGCGGCACAGAAGCTTTCGTTTTTCGCCATGCCTTCATTGGCCAACATGAGCCACACGCTCATTTGATTCATAGGATAATCGAAAGCTGGCTTCTCATAAAAGTTCTATTAGGAACAACACAAACAAAAGAGGAAGACAGTTTGGTATCTCTGAAAACAAGGAAGAAACGTTCATCACGTGCACGTCCTGTACCATTCACGTTTCCACGAAAATACAGAACCACTAAGCTTACTTAAGAAACAACAACACACAAACACAGAGCAACATTTCCTCTTGATTAAACAACCCAAAATATTTCGCTACTATTTCTAGACCTCACAATCTTTCTCACATCTCCAGTCTATGAACTAGCAGTCCAGGACTGAGTTTTCTTCCTGAAGAATGAAAACATACACATGGTGAAATTCGCGTTACCCAACCCCCTGTCAGACACTAGGCTCTCAAGGAAGCCTGCCCTTCTTTCTCTGACCCACGGTCTCAGTCCTCTGCCTGCTGGTGTTCTGGCGCGAGACGTACCTGGGGCAAGGTTGGGTTGACAACGGGAATAACCTGCTTCTGCTTCTCTGACAGAATGATGATGTCATCGACTGCCCACTGGTCGTAGTCCTCCCCTGAGAACACGGGCTGCCACCAGCGGAACCTGGTACAAGGGGTCTTCGCAGCCGCTGGGAGCTCCAGGTAGACAAATCTGCATAAAAACAAATCCTTCATGGCTGGGGGCGCACAAGCTGTGCAGGGCTTAAAAGCTGGTGAGGTGACAGGCAGAAATGAGAGAAGGTTTAGTTTTATTTGACCCCCTAGCACTTCAGGAATCTCTGGGTGTGGACAGATCGCACAGGGGGCTTAGGTAGTGAGGAAGCTTTTGTCGTTATTTGGTCCATTTCAATGGTAATTGTGTTTCAACTGACACCGATTCACTGACTTCTCAACGAAAGGCCATAACTTTAAAAATTTTTTTGTTTATTTTTATTTTATGGATATGGGCACTTTGCCTGCATCTATGTAAGTAGCATGAGTGTAAGCATATATTTATAAGCAAGCCATATTATATAATATGTCATATTGGTATGCAATGGTCATCATTTTAAAAGAAGTATCTTGGGTTGTCGAAATAGCTCAGTGGGTAAAGGTGGCTGTCGCCAAGTCTGATGACCCATTTGATTTCCCTATAAATCAAGTGAGTGTGTGGCTGATGTTGGCTAATGAAGGCGTGGCTAAAAGGGGAGAAGGAGGGAACTAACTTTTGAAACTGTACTGTGACCACCACGCGCCCACACACATGCACACTAATTAACATCGTAGCAGAAGAAAAGAAGTATCTAGAGAAACTTGCTCGTTTATTGTGTTACTACCTTAAAATAGTATGTTTAAAGTTTCAAAGTAATTCTTACTCATGGTGAAAAATATAACTTGGAATTTAAGACAAACCATAATCATCAATAAACTATATAAGGCTGGGCTCTATTAAATTTTTAATGTGTATCATCATTTTACAATTTATTATATATACAAAGTATTGTATAATATAGTTCCTTACATTTTAAAACTCAAATTTATCATAAACAAGTCCCAAGTCTGTAAAATAATTTAAGACTATTTTAATGTTTATATAATTTTGATCCCATAGGCACACCATTAATTATTTCATACTCTGCATAATTTTTCATGTTTTTCTTGCCTGCATAATTTGTTAGTAAATCATATGCATAAAGCATTTTGCTTTGATTCTTGGTTTAGATAAGATTTTAGGTAAGATTCCTAGGCATGAAATTACTGAGTCATATTTATAGTCTCACTTTCTAAAGTCCTTCCTAGAAAAGTGGTGATAGTTTGCAGATGAAGTCAGAGAGTCTTACTGTTTCATGTTGAAATTAATTATTAAAGATGAATTATTAAAGATGGTATGTAGTCTGTTTAAAAACAGAAATTTCATGCAACAGAATCTCAACATTACCTGTGTCTTCATGAATATTTATTAGTTTGGGTTTTCTTTTCTTTTTCTTTTTTTTCATTTTTTTCTTCTTTTGGTCTCCTGCTTTTTTGTTTTTTAATTTTGTTTTTAAAAATGGATTCTCAGTTCTTAAAAAAAAAACTTGAATAAGCTTTTTATGGAGACAAGAATCCTTATTTCTCACATCTGTTGGAAATGTCCTTCCCAATTTGTTTTTCTCGACATCATAATTACATAATACATACATACATACATACATGCATACATACATACACAAGTGGTTTTATATGTAGTAAATTTCTATGTGAGTAGTTCTTTTATTCCCCCATTGAGTTCCAGGATCAGATGGCGATCTGTTGCCTAAATGAGGAAATCCTAAATCACTTTTCACAGCTCTTGGTGACAGAAAGTGACAATGTAAACATTCCTCTCACCAAGTTTCCACTATGTCTTAACATGGTCTGATTAATCATTTATTTTCATTGACTGCTGACATGTTCCTTCTCACACACACATTGTAGCCTTGACTGTTTTGGAACTCCTGGAGATCCTCCTGTCTTACCTTCACAAGTGCTCTGGTTACTGGCCTGTGTCACCATACTCAACTAACGTCTCTAAAAACTTAAATTAGTACAAGCGGTTTTTGTTTAATCTCTTACATGAAAAGTTTTCATACATGACTTTCCTGTCAAACCTTTTTGAGTTTAATCTGTTTGGGAACTGTCGACGTTTTAGATACATTTCAGTAACGATTTAATGCCTACCGTCAGTGGAACACACTAGAAGGCCCAGCAGCTGGGAGCTTACCTGGGCTTGCTGAAGTCCGAGAAGTACATTTCTGCCAGCAGGTGCCATTGGATGCCGCCGTTGTTGCTGTACTGGAGGAGGACTCCCTCCTCTCTGCTGTCAGGCTTGTTGCATGAGGCACTCTCTCCTCCTATCTGGATGTAGAACTGGACAAAGTCCACCCAAGACGTGTCCAGGTCCCAGCTCACGAGTTGCCTTTTCCCAGCCTTTCCAAAGGACAGAAAATTCATTGTCAGTTACTTGGCAACTCTCTGATACATCATAGCTTGGTTTCAAGTCCACACGGGCACCCTGCACTACAGAAGACAATTCTGGTCCCAGTTAATACTAAGAAGAGCAAGTTCCACTCCTCTGTTGTCTCTGCCGTGGCTGTGGTTCCTATTCCTGGATGCATTCACTTCATCTCTCCATCACCGATACCCAGACCCAGCTGTGAGACTCTTTAGAATTTCCTAGTATACCAAAGAGTATTCTGGAGTTCTAAAAAGACAGTGCAAAATTACTTTTACTCAGAACACTTTCAGTCTTTGCTAAGTCTTCTAATGGCAGAGAAATGGAGAAGAAGAATGAAAATGGACTTGGTGCATGTGTGTTTGTTTATGTTCACATGCGTGCAAAGACCTGAAGACTATCTTGGGTGCCAACACGCAGGCAACATCTGTGTTTGTTTGTTTGTTTGTTCAGCTTTAGACAGCGTCTCTTGTTGGCTTGGAACTTGCCAATGAGGCTAGGCTGGTCACCCGGGGAACTCTAAAGAACGCCCCAGAGCTGAGTACAAGTGTGTATCGCCCCACCTGCTCCTATTTTAATTGATTTAGTTTATCATTTCTTTTATTACTACTGCAGTTTGGGATGGAGTCTCACTTTGCAGACTTTGTTGTCCTGGGACTCACAATATGGACCAGGGTGGCCCCAGACTCACAGAGATCCTCCCACCTGCCTCTACTTCTCAGGGGCTGGGATCAAAGGTGTGCGTCACTATGCCTGGACAGGTTTCTTTTTCTTTTTCTTCTTTTTATCATGTGGGATCTGCAAGTTGAACTCAGGTCCCTGGGCTTAAAAGACAAGCATTTCTGACTGAGCTGTTCATTACTTGTAGCTGTGTTTGACTCTTAGTCCTTTGTTCATCCTGTCCATGAGCCACGCGGCCTCTCTGAGCTTTCATTTTTCTCAGAGGCACAATGTGGGTAATACCTTCGTCAGAGAGTTGTGACGACTGGACTAAACAGCATGTGTTGCCTGAACACTGCATGCATTCTTGAAGGGGTATTTTCTCCAGAGTCCAGCTCAAAGCCGTTATCTCCAGAGCAGGCTAAAGTGAAATAGGCAAGATAACCTCTCGACAAAAAGGAGGTCTCCAGTTTCTCCACCTGCCTTGCTCAGTCTCAGACAAAGCACTGGGAGGCACCATTTTAGTAAGCTTTGAGACATTCAGTAGTCTCTTCTGCCTCAAAGTGCTAGACATTTCCTGAAGTCCAGTGGCACCCTTCCTTCTCTTGCTCTGTGTGTATGTGTGTGTGTGTGTGTGTGTGTGTGAGAGAGAGAGAGAGAGAGAGAGAGAGACTGATTGTCAAGAGGTTATCATTCTTGTTCTGTGTAATGACTTCAAGGTAAGGTTCATTGCGGGATCCTCCCACCCAGCTTCTCCAAAGTTAATCAGTAGACTTCTCTGGTCTTGGAGGGCACATGGGAGTTTGACCAGAAATCAGGAAGAAAAATTGAGATGACGCAAATAGACTAAAAAAAAAAAAAATTGTCACACTCACACGGAGCCTTAGTTTCATCTCCTGTGCTCACCGGGGGAGATTTTTTCTGTCACTGGAAGTCACAAGGGTGAGTATGTGTGGAGCAATTAAGAGGGTGCATTGCTAGCAAGAGCTCTAAAGCCAATTAAGAGTCCAAAGATGCCTGTGAAAGATAACTGAAGCTGACTCCAACACCGGGCCTTATTCTTTGAACCTTTCCATTTCTAGCACGAACCCGAGGAACTCTTGCATAAACTTTGTGTTGTCTTAGACTGTTCATTTGCAATATGGTAGATGTGAAACACTCAGTTCTCTCACACCCCAGGACCACTGCAGGCAGGGGGGTGATTTGGAGAAAAACTCCAAGAATTAGCAGGTTCATTACAATCTAGCAAACATCTTTGAAAAACCCAGCATGTGGAAATGAGCCAGAAGGATGAGGCTCTAAGGTGAGAATTATACAAATCCAATTATCACAACTAGCTGTTTGAAATGAGGGTTCGTTGTGAACCCACCGCACAGGCTTGTTTTTCCTGGCTTCAGGGTTAGTCTATAGGGACCTGGAAACCACTTTTTAAGACTTTTGGAAATGGTGGTAAATATTACACAAGTGCTTATTTTGGCATTGAAAGTGTTTTTTTTTTTTTTTTCATAGAGAAATAGCATATATCACTGGTTCACTGACCTGAAATGTTGAGCACTGACTTAGAATGTGATATTATAATTGCTTCGAAGTTTTCTTACTTTGCCATGCTGTACAGGTTCGTGCACATATGAGTACATACACATGCATATGTGATGTGTGTCTGCAAACATGTGTTGGAGCCACAGGCTAAATGAGTATGTTTTCACTCCTACAGTGGGGAAATGATTGTACACATGATTTGAAATACTTTGAGAACTACCTCAGATGTCCTAGTATTTTTATACCTAAGTGTCTGTACCAGAGGAATGGTATGTGTAAGAAAAACAAATTGGAGGCTAAAGGCTTCCTACTTTAAGGGTTCAGCTAAAATAAACCAAGTCTTATCAGGTAACAGAACTGACAACATTATTGCTAAAAAAAATAAAAAAAATAAAAAAAAATCTGTGACTTTTCACCTCTTGCATCTTGCTAGATTTCTTTATTCAAAATGTTACTAGAGTCAAAAACTTCTATTATATTTACTTGAAAGTAATCATTTCTTTAAAATTTCTCATTTTTAGTTTAATTAATTGATTCTTTAATAACTGTGCCAAATATCTTGAAAAGAAGCTATAGATTATTGGCACAGACAATGAGGACAACTGTAGCTGCAGACCAACACTCATTACTTTCGGAGTTCCCTTTGGTCTTATGGGTATTTAATAGTTCTAGAACTACTTGTTTTGAGTATTTACTGACTTGCAAATGCCAAGATCATGACGTGCATTTTGGAGTGGATCACTTTATCTAGAGATCAGCTTGGAAAAGGAGACTGCACCCTGCCTGGTACTGTGAGAAAAGCAATAAAAAGACAACCAGTTACATGTCAAATCGGAGAGGAATTCAAAGAATACAGTGACTGAAACCGTTTGCCCTAGCTCCCACAAGCTGCATGGAAACAGCAACCTTTTAGCAGGATGTGGCAAGGCTCATGTGAATGCAGAGAAGGTAGAAGACAGGGCAGGTACAGCCAGAGCAAAGGCAGAGAAATGGACAACAACCTTTAACCGCGAGAGGTTCCCGGCTGGAGCAGAGAACTCCTGCTTGGAAAATGAATACAAGTGACGCAGGTAGGGAAGGAGGGCCAGCCAGAAAGAGGACGAAGGGATTTTTAGCTGCATTAACTTGCTGTGGTGGGCACATGATCTAGCAGCCTTCGTTTGCTGCCTGTTCATCATTTCAAGTGCTCTGTCATAGGGAATGCCTAACTACTTGCTTGATAGGGCCAAACCAGTGAGCACACAGCCAGGCTACTGCAGTCAGGTCTCTATTCCACTCTCACAGGGACAAGTCAATCCGACACACGGGTAGGAAAATGTTCGGTGAGTATACAAGTAATTGTTGTCCCTGAGGCCAGGCCCACCTAAGTTTTCTATCTTTTGATTGCACGGACCCAATTTTTCTATTCTTTTGGTTTAAGTTTTTCCACTTATAATTCTAAACAGATAGATTTTACTAGAGAAAAAAAGAGAGAGAGAGAAAAGGCCCTGAGATATTTTTACAGAAGTCCAGAGGGGAAGGCTGGATTGAGAGATGAAGGGAAACTTTTACTTTTGAAATGATGACTTTTAAGTAGAAGGGCAGAGATATGGGGAGTTCAATGACACCGATTTACAATTTAGTCTCATGAAAAATAAGTGATGACTAATGCTTACTGTGCCCAACAGGACTCTTTGTTCTTTATCTACACTAACTGGCTTGTCAGCCCCAACACTCCACTTTACAGACAAGAATACTGAAATACAGAGAAGGAACTCTGCAGGGGAGCCAGAATGGGAGCTCTGGAATTAAGCAGGGGAGCCAGAATGGGAACTCTGGATTTAAGCAAGGGAGCCAGAATGGGAGCTCTGGAATGCAGCAAGGGAGCCAGAATGGGAGCTCTGGAATGCAGCAAGGGAGCCAGAATGGGAGCTCTGGAATGCAGCAAGGGAGCCAAAATGGGAGCTTTGGAATGCAGCAAGGAAGCCGGAATGGGAGCTCTAGAGTGCAGCAAAGGAGCCAGAATGGGAGCTCGGGAATGCAGCAAGGAAGCCGGAATGGGAGCTCTAGAGTGCAGCAAAGGAACCAGCCCAATAGCTCTGGAGTGCAGCATACGCATACAGTCTGACTTTAAGACAGATGATTTTGAACTATGTGGAAGGGATATTGATCTGTAACCTAGAACATTTTCATGGTTAAAATGTCCATGTCTGCATATACACATATTTTTGCCCGCGAAAGATTTATAATCTTATTTTATAACGGGTGCTGGCAGCAAGCACAGCCTTCCATTCTGCTCATCCTCGTTTCCCCCGGATACTGGTCACTTATTAACTATTGTCTCTAAAGATTGTGATGGTAGGATTTTCAGTGTCAATGGCCAGGAAATGGTGAGTGGAGCCATCCTGATTTCTATCCTCTGTCTTGTTTTCTTGCGGTTTCTTTGTTTCACACCTGCATCAAAACAAAAACTGAACCTATTTTTGCACTTGCATGAATTAACTTGTCTCGGATTTCTGCCAAAACGAATCCTGCAGTGTATCAGCCCTATGGTATATCATTCACACCTGCCTACTTGCTATAGGATGAAAATAAAGTGAGACATTTCTAATTGTCCCAGAATTGGTGACTGCAATCCCTTCTATAAAAAAAAAATGGTATTAAGCACGTCCCATCCTAAAGACAGCTGTCAATCATTAGGGTTATACATGTCACTCAGGTTGGAGCCTGCTCCATGTCTTTTCTGCTTTTACAGGAAATGAATCATATCAGGGTGGGGAAAAATTGTCTACCTGGACTATAGCATGAGAGAAGAGGAAAGAGGTTTCTGATCATCCTCAACAAATCAACACAGATTGGGTATGTTCAGAAAGAGTTAGTCTTTGAGATTCTGCCTGGCATCTGGGTCCCTTGTTGATATTTACCAATGTGTATGCCTAGCTGGGTGCTACAACAAGGAAAGCAGACCATTTTAAGAACAAGGTGAACGTAGCATTCCACACATCAGTAGAATCTACCAGCAGTTGCCAAACTAAGGCAGAAACGCTCCCGAGATGTTTTCTCAACACAGTGAGCTGCTCAGTTCCCCTAGGAATAGCTCGTGTACACGCCCCATCATTGTTCTTACTCTTGCCAGCCAAATTCCCGAGATCTACAGAATTATAAATTCAATAAACACAAATTCATATGCTCTTCTACACAGTTGACATTAACTCAATCTATATAAGAACTCTAATGAAGTGAACTTTCTTAATGTTTCTGCTTTGTGGATGAGGAAGCTAAGTAAAAAGAGGATTAAGTAATGTGCCTGAAGTCACACGGCTAGGAAGTGGTAGGATCAGACTGGATCACACATGCAGAATTGCTTTCCTAACCATCCCTGTCCTTGTTCATCTCTCATCCCAGGCTTGCCCTCTCACATATTCTACAAAGCGTAGCGTGAGGACAGATTGAGAACCTGCTCCAGTGAACAGCACTCAAGACAAAAACCTACATAACACTGGAGTATAGAGAAGCAATGGGACTTTTATCAAGTGCAAGAGCCTTGGTGGGCGAGAAGAGGAGGGCTGTCACTCGGTGGTAGGATGCTTGCCTACCAGTTTAGAGCCCGTCAGTTCGGTCTCCTGCACTGCACAGAACACGAGGAGAGTAGGGGTAACTGTAAACTGGCTTAATCTGTATTTGCAGTTAACTGAAACCAATAACACAATGAGTTTCCCAAATGTCACACAAGCACAGACACAGGGCTAAGCCCAGTCAAAAGCAAGGGGCACGAGAAGCAGGAAAACTGCTTCATATTTGTACCTGAGGAGTTTAGGATGCCTGTGAACAGGTCTCATGTTAAACTGGCTCCTGCCCCAATACCTTGTTCTGGCTCCCAGCATACCTTGCTGAAGTACAGAGATGATCCAGAAGATATGACCCCACAGCCTTGCTCTGGCTTTACAATTTCTCCCCCAATAACTTCTTGCCAGTCAGATTCCCAACCGGTTGGGTTCTCGAAATCGGACATAATTGTAGAAGGAAGGGCAGCTTCTGGGTGGCATTCGGTCCCTTGGTATCCCTGGTCACACCTGTAAGCAGCGCGTAATAACCAGGTCACCTGTAGCACAACGGCTCTCCTGCATAGGATATTCCTGACATGTTCCCTCAGCTCTCAGCCTTATGCTAGATTTTTCTATAGCATTAATGTGAGATATGGTACCATCTCTAGCAGAATGGGTAGAATCTTCCGTTACAGGCATTATGTGAAAATTGTAGAATTAAAGATTAAGAAGTTACGAAGAACAACACATGGGCTCATGTGTGTTTGTGCAAGAGAGAGGGGGATTGCCCCATCACTTTAAAAATGTCACGTACGTAGGTTCACTTATTCAGCAATCATGTCCCTCTGGCGATGTTCTATAGTTCCTTCTGACTAAATCATATGTATTTGGAATCTTTAAGTATTCAAGTGTAATCACTTTCTTCCCATGTGCACAACCTTGAGCCTTGGGTAAAGTGGCACAGGAGAGAATGCTGCAAAGTTTGACTAACTGAAGATGATGGTAGTGGGATGGGGAAAAAAAAAGGCAGAGCTTTCAAAATAAACCCAGCAGGCCTTGTCTTGGGTTTAGACTTAGAAGTTCAGAATACATGGCTTTACATGCAAAATAAAAACAGAGGGGAGATTTGCTTTCTTTTGGCTATTTTGTATGAGTCTTTGCACTGACTTGGGAAATAACAGCTGGGATGAACTCACAGACACAGACCCTGAGACACAGGAGCGGGTCATACTCTTAGGAGCACATACCTGCACATGCCATGGTCACATGAGCCATGCCCACTGCACATGTTGGGGCATTGCTGCCCAATGTAGATGTTGTCTAAAGCCCACTCATCCTGAGCTGTGTAATAGCTCTGACTCCAACGGAAGCGGGTAGCACTGGACCTAGGAATAAAGCAGGCAATATCAGTTGAACCCTGGTGTTTCTCACTAAGAATATCAGAGTTCAGCACCTTTCTGATAACGAACCCTCCAGAACTTCTCTTTAGGCTCCTAGCATTTTTCTTCAGCTTAATTTCCACTCCATTATTTTGCAATTCAAGAGCCCAATCATAAAAGGTTGAAAAAGAACCTGCCTATATTATAGTTTAATCTTAATTTAGTTGTAGCATTTTAAAGAAACGTAGAAGGCCAGACTTTCTGTTGTTACTCAAACTTTTGATTCTAGAAATGAAGGAAATTCAAAAGTAGAAGCTACCTACTGAAAGAAGCATGCTTCTCACAGATGAGAATACAAAATATTTTACCTGGAGTAATAGATTTTCTCAAAACAGTCATACCAGTCATTATTGGAAGATTTAATTTGGTTCAGAATATAAAGCGAAAACTTTGGGGTGCAATTTGGGGGCAGAGAAGACACCCTGAGAAGTTCTATTTAGAAAGGGATCATCTGCATGTGAGAATATGCTTCTTTCTGAAACACAAACTTGCCGTGAGTCTCCTGGGCCAGCTGACCTTAAACAGAGAAGGAAAGTTAAACACAGGCACTGTGGGGTCTAACTTAGCTCCTTGAAGTCAGAGTGTAAAGAAGATATTTTGAGGATCATATTTAAAAAGGCTTAAAAGTCAGTGACTACTTAAAAATGTTAAAAGAAAATAATACAGAGAAAATTTCACCTATAGGAATTCTCAGAGATCTGAGATGAGTTCTTTTGGGTCAAAGTGCTAAAACAACAGTAGCAGCAGCAGCAGCAAAGACTTCGAAGAATTCCTGTGCATAGCTGTTGACTGCAGCCTACCCTAGCTCACTCGATGGACACACTTGATCTGTCTTTGAGTGACCCATAATAATTTGCACCGATTCTACATCTCAAGCACACCACGAGTGTACAAGAGACTGTTAAAAATTCACACTAAGATTTTATTTGTTTATTTTGTCAACAATCTGTTCCTAATACTTTGCGTTTTTATCTGTAGTGGGATGATTCCTTGTTTCACGGAGGGCCTCCCGTAGACAGGTTTATTTGTGTATCAGTACATGTCATGGGAAATAAGACAGAGGCCTCTCTGTGGTAGCAGGCCTATGCTTACAATTTAATAGCCATCCTGATTTTCATAGTACCATTACAAGCTGGCTTTTAGAAAAGCCTACAATAAAAGTAGATTTTATTGGAGTATTGTGGTGGTTTGAATAAGAATGGCCCCAATGGGCTCACATATTTGAACACGTGGTCATAAGGCAGTGGTACTAGTTGAGAAGGAATAGGAGGTGTGGCCTTGTTGAAGGAAGCGTGTCACTGGGGTACACTTGGCCCACACCTGGCCCAGAGCCTCTCTTCCTGCTGCCTAAGAACCAGGATATAAAGGTCTCCGCTACCTCTCCAGCACCATTTCTGACTATGTGCTGCCATGCTTCCCATCATGATAATGGGCTACATTTCTGAAACTGAAGCCAGCCCCAGTTAAATGTGTTCCTTTATAAGAACTGCCGTGGTCATGGCGTCTCTTCACAGCAACAGAACAGTGACTAAGATAAGCAGAGTGACCTATGGGATTGAACAAACAAAACTCACAGACCACTGTCAGCATCAAAAGGAGAGAGACTACTCTACCCTTTTAAAACTGACTATAGTCTGAGTCATGTTCAGAGTCCACAATGACCAGTCCGTGGTCTTCTGGATATAACTACAGCACTCATCTCAGTAGCTCGAACAGGAACAGAATAAATCAGGTGTTCAAAAAACACTGTGCTACTGAGTTCATGTCAGAGACAGCCCCTCTTCCCCTTACTAGGGAACTCCCTTGAGCTGCTGGCTCTCTGGTCACCTCCTCCCTCTCCCTTGCCAACCCAGGCCACAGAGGAAGAAAATGCAGCCAGTCCTGAGGAACCTGATAGGCTAGAATCAGATGGAAGGGGAGGAGGACATCCCCTATCAGTGGACTAGGGGAGGGGCATAGGAAGAGAAGAGGGAGGGAGGATGGAATTGGGAGGGAACTAAGGAGGGGGCTACAGCTGGGATACAAAGTGAATAAATTGTAATAAATAAAAAACAAATAAAAAAAACCCCACTGTGCTAAAAATGAGTCAAGCAGGTTAGAAGAGGAGTCTGTTTTCTGACTTCCAAAGATAACAGAATGAAGAGTGCACCAAGAGTCAGGGATGAGACTCCTAGGACTTGAGCTTTGCAGCTTGGCATCTGTGCAATCTTTAGTGAGAAAGCCAACCTGGCAAAGGCTTTAGTTCCTCAAGACTCAAATAAAGACAAATGGGTTTTGAGGATCCCTTGAAATCTTTGATTCCTCTAGTGGTAGTTTATTTTTCTCACAGTTAGTCACCTTTAAAGTACTGATAAAAAAATTACTTTGAAGGTTTTCTATTTTCAGGACTAAAATGAGGTGAAGGTGTTGAGAAGCCCCTTTTAGGTTCCAGTTTACATTCTTATAGCCACATGTGCATTTTAAATTCTTTTCCAAAGGAAGTGATCCTTGCACTCACAAACTCTTGAAGGGGTATATCCTTACCATAGAAAATTTAAAGTTATTTCACTTAAATATACTCCACTCATTGTTGTCAGTTAAGAGAAAAGCCAGAAAAAAAGGAGGTTGAATATTGGATTCATTTTAGAGAGAAAAAAATTAATTGTGTGAGCCATCTCCAGGTGATCACACGAGAAAAGATAAGGTGTGATCACACTGATTCACAGGTTCACCAATGTGCAACGCTGTCCTTAACAGAAATTCTTCATCTGCCAATCCATTCTACCATCTGCCTGCCCATCCATCCATCCATCCATCCATCCATCCATCATCTTTGAAGAGGTCATGAAATAACACTGACTTGCATTTAAAATCCAAACATCAAACTATAGATTTCTAAAAGCAACAAAACTTGAGTCTTAATGCCACTCTTCCTCCCATAAATCTTCCGGACCAAAGCATACTGGCATCCACTCATCTCTCCATGCTTATGTAACCTGAACAGTCAAGGCAAATGAAGGCTGACTAAATTGTATTTTCTACCTTTAGAGTTTCTGTAATCACATTTGCCCAATTATTCTGAAACTCATTCAGTCATTTAGGTGTTGATTTGTTTATGAAGTCAGCAACTGACAGCTGTTTGGGTCTCATTAGGCTCTTTTCTTATGTAAATGTCCTTCATAAAAATGAAATTAATTTTCATTGGGTAACAAATGCTCAGTTCCTACACAGTGTAATTTCTCCGAACAGGTGTACCCAGTGGCTACTTCCATTTGACAATTATCCAATCAAGCACTTTCCAGAGTTAACATATCTGGGATAATTCAAGGACCATGCTTGCTTTAATGTACTCAATTTACTTTTGCATACATGTTTGAGTAAAAAAAAAAATGATTATTTGGTCAGGAAAATAACACTGCTTCAGACCAAACTGCCTCTTTCCCAGTGGAATGTTATTTGCAAAAACTTAAAATAAACATAATAAAAATCACCAGGAATGCTGAGGAGACTAAATACATTTAATCTTTATAGTAGAACCTTTAAGTGTTATAGACTCAGAAACAAAGCAATAACCAACTTAAAACTTTTTTCATGTAGCAATAATATTTAGATTAACTGTGAGTCAGGGGGAATACTAAAATACATTCTATACTGGGCTGTTTTTTTTTTTTTTTTAATAGTGTTTTCACCAACATCCAAAGAAGTCTGAAAGAAAATTGGAAAAACAGAATTACAGAGTGTATGTGTTTGGAGGCACATGGTAACAAGAATAAGTTTTTTTTTTTTTAATTTGAAAATAATATATTTTTACTTGGCATACAAAATGTTTCTCTAATGGCATCTTCATATGCATGCTATTACACTTTTCCCTCCATTACCCTCCTTTTCCCTTTTTCTCCACCTGGGTTGGTGCCCTCCTGCTCCAAATAGGTTCTATTCTATTTTCATGTTGTATATACATATATGTCTTACATCACACCACCTCTTTAATTCACCGTGAAATAAAGATTCTTAATTTGTTGACATTCCATGAAGACAGCTACTATGAGCCAGGCACCCTTAAGAATGTACAAAGTCATAGGGTCACTACATTTCCCGTCAATGTCCAATTAACACTGTGAAGATTAACCTTTTCTGACGATAAAGAACCATCAACTCAGTGACGTTACATTTTAGGCTGAGAAATGAGTGAAGGTATAATCTGAGTGCAGAATGATACACAAAGGTTATTTTATGACAGAAAAATACTTTTTGAATTAAAATTTGAATACTGCCTAAACTACTATAAATAAGAATGATGATTCAGGGCTGGAGAGATGGCTCAGTGGTTAAGAGCAACTGTTGCTCTTCCAGAGGACCTGGGTTTGATTTCCAGCACCCACTGTCAATAACTCCAGATTCAGGGGACTTTATGCCATCTTCTGGCCTCTGAGGGCACCAGGCACACAGGTGGCACAAAGACATACTACAAGAAAACACTCATACATGTAAAAAATAAAAAAGTGATAATTCAGAATGAGTCTACTGATAAAAAGACATCTCTACAACACACTAGCGACATTATCTTAAGGTTGTCATTTTGAAACTAAAATCACACATGTCGATGAGTAAAATTACTTGATGTTTTTCTTAATAATGAGAGAAATAAATTTAATTATGCAGCAACGGAGATTGAAAGCTCTCAGGAGTTTGCACTCAGAGTGATCAGAGTTTCAGTTGTTAGAGGTGTTGTTTTACAGATTATTTCATTGAAATACATGCTTGGAATGTCATTGAAATTAAATAAAAATCTTGATTACATTCCCAGCAGTAGACACAAAAGAGTAGAATATTAAAGAAAGCAAGAACTTATTATACAAGGCATCAATAGAGTATCTTGGAAATGGCTCACAGTGGGACATTAAAAAACCTGTGGAAATCAAATTGCAAGCATTTTATTCCAAGTGACATAATGACACAGGCTAAAAACAATCAAGGAGCCATTCTTACAGAGCGTAGTCACCGAGTTCTCAGAAGGAGTTGTAAAGCAACTCTAGGCTATCCATTTGCCTTTGTGAGGTGCCTAATTTGTGCATATAAAACGGTTGAAGAAAGATCTGTTTAGTCATTTTCTCTTCATAAAGTAGGCATTGAAGGCATACACCACAGAAAAAAATACAGCGCACGTCTTTCTTATGCCTTGCTTCTACACATATCCCAGAATCCTAGAATTCCAGGGTTGTGAGGAATCTTTAAGCTGAACTAAATAAAAACTAAATAAACCAATCGATAGGATTCTGCCTTGAGGCGGCGATGATAAAGAACATGTGGCTGGTGGTCTCTGGTGGAGCTGTACTGAGAATTCAAACCCAACTTCTAGTCCAAGGCCTTTTCTTTGGACAAGCTTATACTGACAAAAGGCTGTAAATATCATCCACAGCACTGAATGAAAAAAGATATTACAGTGGTTTGACTGAGCAGGCTAAGAAAAAAATGAAAAAATGAAAAAATGTAATCTCCGAAAAACAAAACAAAACAAGCAAACAAAAAAAAAGTATTGTGTTTTTTTCCTTCCCTCCTCTTAACTGTCCTTTCCTCCATGTGCCCTGCAGCCCTCTTTTTCCCGAGGGATGAGTTCTGTTGTGTTACTAGAATAAAGTGTGACTAGAAAAAGAATGTGTGTTAAGCTTTTGATATAAAAAGTTGGGCTTTGCAATGAGGAAAAAACAAATTTGCAATACAAACTACTTGGTTTCTAGATTCCTTGCATCATTTTGTCTTGAATGTCAAACAAAGAAGCGAGCTCATTGAGTTCCCCCACAAAAACAAGATTGTGGGGCAAGAACAGAGGCCAGACACAGCTGACGCCAGAGAAAACACATTTTCGTATTTCTCATTGGCTCCATTTTCGGAAAACTGGAGTATAGAAGAAATACTGGGCTTCTGAGTAGAGGGAAAACAGTCTTAGAAGTCTGCTGACCTTATCGTCACACCCAAGCTGTGCTAACACAGAGTAAGAACGGAAGGAGCAGCCACATGTATGGCATCATTTCTCACCAGGTTTTCTGGGGAAGAAGGACCGTGACTCTTCTCCATTGTGTGAATTCACTGGCGTGGTATATGCTGGCAGAGGTAAATTCCTGGCAACTTGGCATACTGGGAAGGCATTCCTGAAAGAGAGACAGAAGCCAAACTCAGCTTCCATTTGCCCACTGGAGATGTTTCGTCTCCCATTGCACAACAAAAGGAACTTAGAGAAAGCCGAAGCCATAATCTTAGCTGCTGTTTCTAGGGATCAAATTCCTTCTGTGAAGCTAAAAACATAGGAGAAGTAATCACAACTGAGATGTCATCATAGAATTAAACAGTTTTCAGTTCTTACCACAAACAGAAATGGATGGAGATTAATTTTGATCTATTAACATGAGCATTTATAAAATTTATTTTATGTGCTGTAATAGTTTGCATTCACTATACTGTCAGAATACTGGTATGTGTATGTGTGTGCTCTGTAAATTTATTCCAAATGTTACATTATAGTTCTTATTTGTTTGTTTCTGCAATCTCAGGAGGCACCACATTCCTTTTGTAGTCTACCAATGGTTAGAAAAAAAATAGATGGAAACATGCCACAGGGGAAGAAGAGACAGGTTTTCAGAGGAAGAGAGCCAGAGAACTAATAATCAAACACTATCCAAGAGTAACCAGTTCTGGGTTATGCTTACTATTTTATTTTTATTTCCAGTTGCTCTTTGGTATCTGATCCTAGTGGGGAGTGGTCTCTTTGTAATGTTTCTAACTTGATCTCAGTTCCAGGCTGTACACTGTTATTTCTTTTCAACTAAAGGAAAATGGTTCTAAATCATGAGCCTTAAGAAAACATACGTACTTCTTGGACAAGGTGCCACGTAAGGCCGTGGTTGGTTGAATACTCCAGCTTCACCTGGTTGTCCATGTGAGGGGTGTATTTCTGGCCACATCCCATCACCAGGCTGAACTGAATCATATAGGACGCTCCAATCTGCATGGATTGTGTCTCCACATAGCGCATGCTTGAGGCAAGCTTAGAATCTCCTGTGAAACTGAAAGAAACAAGGTGGAAATTGGACACTTCTACTGTGCCATGAGTCAGCGAGAGTCTGAGTTGTCACTCCAGAGGCCCACACAGCCGCATTTTACTTATTTAAACTTTGCAAAGTTGTAGTAAGTATAACAAGTTCAGTTTAAAACAAAGAAGACCTTTAAAACACGTTAACACGCACAGTTCTTCAGATGTATCTGAAACTGAGGACGCATATATTACTCTCATTAATCTTGGCAGCTGGGATCTATCTAAAATAAGCAATTCTACATTCAAAGATAATCTTATAAAAACATGGCGAATATTAAATGATTACCTCTATTACTAGTGGCCTCAGAGCCTAAATAGAGGAAGATGGAGAAGCTTAGGTTAAGTGGAATAAGCACCTGGTGGAATACCAGCTATATTTCAAATCCTGATGAAGTTGATACAAATACATTAAAAGGCATCATAGGATTAAGTTTTAATACTATCCACAAAATACTACATAAGGGCAACTGACTAGAATATTTGTGGTGGTGGAAAATTTGACGATTTATTATTTTTTTTTGTTTCACTTATTTTCAAAATATTTTTAATGCTCACGAATTCAGTATTGAAGATACTATCATACATTTTTAATCTTTGTGCCCAGAGTCAGTCAAATTCAAGTTCTGGTTGTCAAATCAGTACTCTATCTACAGGGGGAAGATGTCTGAAGGCAGACAAAAACATTACCAGTTTTTAGAAAAAAAAAAAAAAAAAAAAAAAAAAAAAAAGAATTCAAGGGATTTGTAATCTATCCAGGATTAAACTATGGACAGCCTTGCACTTTAGTGACATGGGTCAACGTCAGGCACCCTAATGTGGACTGTACTCAGATTACCCACCAGCGTATCTTCCGTTCTGAAGCAGGGCCAGAGCCACTCAGAAATCTTCTCTATAGTGACAGGCAGAGTAGATATATGTCGAAAGGAACTAGTGTAAAGCTCCGTGAAATATTTGATTCATTTACTGTACTTCATTAATTATCTTTTGTGGAATCCAAGAAACATGGAGCAACTACCGTGACTTGATCCCACTGGAGATTAAGATGCTATTTGGAAATGAGTGTGAGGAGAAATCACTTAGGGCAGAGTGTCTGTTACACAGCACGAGGCCCTGGGTTATGATCTCCAGCACCCACGTACAAAGCGAGGTGTGGTGTGGAGACAGGTAGATCTCAGGTTCACTGGCCAGCCACCGTAGCCTAGTCAGCGAGTGTAGGTCTCAGTGAGACTGTCCCAGAAATCAAAGTGGATGGCTTACGAGGAACGACACCCCAGGCGACCTGTCTTCCATACACATGCACACACGAACAGAAGAGAACACATCCATTTCCTCAATAGAGAATGAATAACAATTACTGTTTAACAGTTTTTAAACTAAGACTTCTCACTTGAATGATGAATGTGGAAAGTAAACAGAAAAGCCTCAATTTCCAGTCCAATAGAAGTCCTATTCCCTACTGCTGGCATTGTAAAGGTAGCTAAGGAATAGAAAATGCTACAGCTTGCTCGGCATTAATAATGGTGCTTATCATTTGTAGATTCTCAACCAAGTCCTAAGACTGGACTATGTACAGCACCCACATTCTCTTCTTTAGAGTCAAGCTGCCAGTAATGCTGTGTAGTGGGGACAATTATTTTTTTTTTTAAATGAATAAGGAAACAGGGTAAATGGTAGTAAATGGTAAAGTCTCAATGAGAAATCATTGCCGGACTCCAAAGCCCCACTTTTCAATTACTCTAAGATTGAGGGAAGCATTGCAATTTGAAATAAATTTTCTTATAACCATTGTATAAACCATGAGCTTTCCTTTATTAAACAGTGTTACTGTGACGTGAAAAATATAAACCATGACTTCTTTGCATGTCAGAGCACACAACATGCAATCCTGAAAGTGTAAAATACTTTACGTTCTTAGCAACACTGGCGCAATGAAAAACACACAGAACATAAGCAGTAACGAACTGCACAGATACAAACTTACCTGTGTCACTCCCATGATCTTTTAAGTGGCCATAAAAGTTTTCCAACTTTAAATACTTTTTTTTTTCTATGAGAATTAAGTGCTGTTTTTAGCCTTAGGAGCTGTTTTTGCATCATCATTTAGCATGGAGGTCATTAGGCAGACAACGTTTAATTGCTTTGTGTTTGAAAGGTACCCTAGGTCTCCTGGACATCTTGGGAAGAAATCCTATGTGAAACACCATACAGGACCCTGCGGGTCTACAGGTGACAGCCACTGAACCCTGACCCCTGCCATGGACAGTCCCACTTCCCGACCCCAGAGTTTCTGAAAACAGTTAAGATTATTTCTGAGAAGGTTCAGTGCCCTCATTCTAAGCAGAAACAGAAGAAAATTTACAAACATTCTCTGTGTTCCCCGCCCCTTTGTGCGGTTACGAAAGTAGAGATTCAAACCTGAGAGAGGTTTCAAAGTTGCTAAGACACCAAGGAAGGAGCAAGTTAAAGATTATCCTGGAGCATTAACAGCAAAACCCTTGCTAACACCTCCGGGTCGCAGCTGTTGCATGGGTGTCCTGGGTTGTTAGAGCAGATCTTTTCTGGGCTGGTGGCTGTAACTGTCAGCCCGTCTCCCTTCTCTCCCCACCTTTCACACTCAGTCACAGTGTGTGCACTGCTGAATCCTCACCAATCGGATGAAAGTGGAAGAGCACCTTTCAGGGATGGTCACACTGTGTGCACCCGTCTGTCCTCCCAGTTAGATGCAGGGTCAATTTGCTTATTTGGTTTTCAGGCTTTTTGTTCTGTTTTAATTGAAAGTACTTCTTTTTTTGCATGTGATATATTCTGATCACGGTTCCCCTCCCTTAACCCCTCCGGACATGGATGGAATTGGCTGCTATATCCTTTTGCCTATTCCTCCTGCGGACTTCCTGTCTTGCCTGGCAGCCCTCAGCTGGCGGAACCCATGTGGCCTTGCTGCAGATGGAGTCTTTCTGCAGACAGCGCCTCCAACTCTGGCGGCCTCCTTAACTGCTCCCCAGCCTGGGCCGTCTATTCCAAGGCTGCCTGTTATAAGTGACAAATCAGCTTCTACTTCTGTTTATGCTACAGTCGGTCAGTCTTGGTTTTGTTCTAACCTAGAACTGAATGCATTTCTGACTGACACACCTGCCTTGCTCCATGGTACGGCATATCTATCCTGATTCCTTCCTCTGAAACAAAAGAACAGGAGGAAAGTACGGATATCCATGCTTTAAACACCGGCCTTTCACAGCAAGAGTTCACATGATTGTTTCTGATTTAGGCAAGGTTAGCTGAAAACCAGCAGAACGGCACTGGGTCTGCTGCCCGATTCCCCCAGTGTCCTTATTCAGCTGCGGTTTGGGAAGAAGAGAATCTGATGGGCTGAGTCCTTCAATTTACAAAACTGCTCCTCTGTGCTGCATGCCAAAGTCAAGGCAAAAATGAACTGAATTGATTCTGTTGCAAGCATTATAATGTAGCAAATAGGCCACATCAGCATTTTTGGGGAGGAATTCTGGGGACAAAAATCCTCTGGGAATCAGGATGCTTAGCTTTATGTATGATGTCTGGCGAGGGTGTTTCAAAATAAAGAAACACCTTTTAAAAAGTGACTGCAAATACTCACAAGCTTTAATGAGCGACTGCGGATATCTCGTTCCATTAGACCGGGTTCTCTCTTTCCGCATTCCCAGGAAGACGTGTCCAGCAGACACACACCTTCATCTAACCTGAATCGCCACAGGTCAACACTGACTCTGTGGCGCAGCTCTTCTGCCTGGCCCTCTCTTCCTGTTGCAGATACTGGTCCTGTTTTCAGGATCAGATTGGAAACCTTTTCCCCAGGGGAGGAAGGGGCTCATACCTCGCTCACCTAAGCAGCCCCTAAAGATGCAGAACTGTGCCGGAATCCCATAAAAGCAACCTGTGTGGGACATTTGGGCTTCTAACGGCTAGATGACCTCATTTGACCTTTGAGTTGAAACCATCTGGGAACCTTACCTGGGAACAGGTGACAGTAGAGTTGTTCCCAGGGCTGATGAAAAGCTGGCAGAAGCATCACAGAGAGCCCTTCTGCTCTGAAGCCTTTTCCAGTGTCATGCTGTGTGTGAATGCGGTCTTTGAATGAGGGAACAGGAGGGCCTTACAAAACCATCCTTACTTAAATAATTAACCAACTCGGACAAGGTTTTGGTGACTTCTGAGTAAAGACACTTTGTTTATTTCCGGTGTCTTTTCCATCTCTGGGGGTGGGAGAGTCTTCTGTGCCTTCAGCCAGAGTAAGCAAATCCTCGCCAAGCAGCCGAGTCACCCAAGGACTGAGCCTCTTTGGACAATGTTTTATTTAGAAAATAAATATGGCTGAACTCTTATTACTGTACCACGGGGAAAGATGGCAGCATTATTTAAATTTCCTAGAATTTAGATAATATTCTGTATTTTTTTCCCTCAAAAGTTTCACAGGAAGGAATAGCTATGCAGAATTCTCTTGCCGAGGAATGACACAGCTCCATGTGTTCTTTTTTAAAATTCTTGTCAGTACAGTTTCAGCCTGCTGCAGGAGATGGGAGTTAACTCATCTTGGGTATCATCCTTTTGGTTCCATTCTGATCATCAGCAAAGGGATGTTTGTTCAATTTGACGGAAAACCTCATTGATATTATGGGGTTAAAGGTGGCATTTTATCTCAGACATCATTTCCACATTATTATAGCACAAAAGCAAATGAAACCTTATCACTGAGAGGCTGCAGTTCCACTGTGTAGAGATGTAGAGAGATACTGTTCATATCTTGACATACTTTTCTTAGACTTACACACACACACATGCACGGCAAGCTTTCTCCCTATAACACTATTAGGCAATAATGTAGATTTGCCTTTTCCTTTTGAGAATGATCTTATTATCATCTTCCTATGTTGAAAAAAAAAATACGGCGCGATGTGGTAACTGTCAGTGAAGACAGCCTGTCTCGCCGTGTGGGATTTTGGAGACATGCGTCCATTTTTCGCCATTATACGCAATGAGTTTATATCATGCATTTGTGCGGGTCTTTGTGACTTGTGCAGTTCATTGCCCGGGATAAGGTCCTAGAATTACGGCTCCTTCCTAAAGCACATGCGCGCTGTGAACACCGCCACGCCGTCGTCAGAGGAGTGCCACGAGCCGCATTTACCCAGAGCATGCGCAATGACTGGCGGGAACCACGCCGACACCTGCCATTACAGGCACTGGCAATTGTTTTCACTGTAGCCACGTCACGTCTGTAGTCTCCTTATCTGCAGTTTTTGTCTGTTGAGATTGCCTCTGATCCCAGTCCAGAATGGGTTTCTACAAATGCCCAATGACCACTTGAAAGGGACATGCTTTTTTTTTTTTTTAATTGTAAAGCATAATCTTCAAAAATTTTTATCTGTGCATTATCCCTTTATATTTACCTAGGTCCTCATCTATATTTGTTTGTGCCTTTGATTAGCTGAGTATGAAAGCAAAGCACTGATTTTGATTTACTGATTCAGTAAACCACACTGAACCGTGGAAATTGTAATTTTCCTTAGTAGTTCTGACAAGTCTTGCATTACAGCCACCTCTCTGTGGCCTGCAGTGTGTGGCAGCCTTTCTGTCTTCATCTTCCCATGCTCCCTCCTCCTCTAGGGAGGCCAAGGTAAGGGCTGCAAAGGTTCTGCTCTCTCCTCTCTGATCAACATGCCTCTCCCTACACCACTTCCTTGTTCGTGTTTAAGACTCCAGAAGTGGCACGGTATTTTCTGCTATGTTGCTCATACCAGTGGGTGTTAAACACATTGGCTGAAGACGCCATATTCTGATGATTAACTGGTTTGTAAACACTTCCAGTTTCTTCTCTACAGTCTCTCACAGCCAGTTTCTCAAATGGGCTTGTTATCTAAGCAGGATTATTTCTGAATATTATATTTATTTCTGACATTAAAAAAAAAGCTGATTTCTCCTGAGTGAGGTATCCCAAAAGCAGAAAGACACACATGGTATATACTCACTTATATAGACCTATAAGATAGGATAAATATACTGAAATCTATACACCTAAAGAAGATAAATAAGAAAGAGGACCTGAGGTAAGATGATCAATCCTGACTTAGAAAGACAAATGGGATGGACATTGGATGTAGAAGAAAACAAGTAACAGGACAGGAGCCTACCACAGAGGGCCTTTGAAAGACTCTACCTAGAAGTGTACCAAAGCAGATACTGAGACTCATAACCAAACATTCAGCAGAGTGCAGGAAATCATATGAAAGAAGGGGGAGTTAGTATGACCTGGAGAGGACAGGAGCTCCACAAGGACCAAATATATCAGGGAACAGGGGTCTTTTATGAGACTGTTTCTCCAATCAAGGGCCATGCATGGATATAACCTAGAACCCCTGCTCGGATATAGCCCATGGTAGCTCAGTATCCAAGTGGGTTCTCTAGTAAGGGGAACAGGGACTATTTCTGACATGAACTCAATGTCCCCCCTGCCCCCCAAGGTAGGAACAGCCTTGCTAGGCCACAGAAGAGGACATTGCAGCCAGTCCTGAAGAGACCTCATAAACTAGGGTCAGATGGAAGGGGAGGAGGACCTCCCCTATCAGTGGACTTGAAGGGAGGAGATGAGGGAGGGATGGTGGGATTGGGAGGGAATGAGGGGGGGTACAGCTGGGATACAAAGTAAATAACCTGTAATTAATATAAAAAATAAAAATTATTATTTAAAAAAAGCTGATTTCATTAGAACAAACTTGGAATTTTTTCACAGAATGCATTGTGACACATATTTATTCAATGTGCTGTTTGAGAAGTCTTTGTGGGTTCCTAAATGGCTAACTCCCCCTCCTTGTTTGTCTAGTTGAGATTTCAGAGTTGTGTTGGCAATTAAAGCTATTTTGGAGTGCATGTGTTCTCAGCACCTGTTTCAGGCTGTTTTTAGGTGTTTTGTCCTGGCCACCTGCTTTTCTTTACTTATCTTTATTCCAAAATGAAGTGAAGGAAGTTTCTATTCTTTGGTTTCCTCTTTTCTAAGTTCATTCTCTCAGTGTAGACATTTCTATATAGTTCTAGAAGTCAGGAATAATATCTTATGCTAGATACACTCTTTGGTCAATTAAAAGCATAGCTCAAGCCACTTGGGTGCTATTTACTGAGCTTTTATAGAGAAGGAGCTCTCTTAAAAAAAACTGAGCATGAAATGTAGCACTCTCATATATTTTTGGTTGCGAGCCTTGCCTTTAGTGGCTGAGTCATTTCAATGGGCAGCTCGGCCTTTATGTGGGTCTCCTAGTAAGGGGAGCGAGCAGGGTCTGTCTCAAATATGGATTCTGTTGCCTGTTATCACTCTGTTGTTGTTATCACTTCCCCCTGGCAGGGGTGCCTCACCAGGCCACAGGGGAAGAAGATGTGCTCAATCCTAATGGGACTTGATGTTCTGGGTGGGTTGATGGGAGAGATGCCCTTTTCTGAGAAGTAGGAGAGGGGGGATAAGTAGAAGAGGGATGGAGGGTGGGATCAGGAAGAGAGGGGGAAGAGGGCTACAGTTAGGATGTAAGATTAATAAATAACTTAATTAATGAATTAAAAACTTAGCAGTCACCCCCTACCCAAGAAGGATGAGATAACTTCAGATTACAGAAGATAGAAGGATAGAAGATAGAAGATAGAAGATAGAAAAAGAGGCTGTCACTGTAAACAGTGCCTATGCTCAAATGAATGCTTTCTAGCCAGGCAGATATCGGAGGACATACAGACAAATTTTTAAAGTTACAAATGCTTGTTGGTATAAAATAGTTTTGAAGACCCTGGTCAAGTTTTAGCCTGTGAGGCTTGTTTTCTGAAGGAAATGTTCAGCAGTTGGAGTAAAGTGTGGACATAAATGTACTCTTTTGGGTAACAGGTTGTGTCCTCAGAGAGAGATGTCCGATGGATGGAGGGTAGGTAGATTCTCACAACCCCCAATGAACTTGCTTGCCTTTGTGTGTATGAGTGTGTGAGTGTGTGCATGGCATACGTGTATGAATGTGTATATATGAGTGTGTATATGAGTGTATGTGTGTGTGTCTAAAACAGTTGCCAAAGGCCCCTTTCAACTGCTGCCTTTGTCTCTGCCACTTTTGATGAATGAAGGTGATCAAGAACCTTCGCTTATTTCCAGCATCTCCAGCTTCTGCCCATGACTCTAATTCATCTCCAGCTCCTGGCTACCTGGAAGCTTCTGACTATTACGTCCATAGCATCTCAGAGCCAATTTACATAGACATTAACTTGCTGGATCCACATTTAATCCTTTATCACCGCTGTTCTGTCAACACGATTTCCCAGTTCCTTTCTTGTTTTCTTGCACTTCACTTCAGAAGGAAATGTACTGGCCTGATAGCCCTCTGTGAGGGTACAACATGAAGGAGAGACTACCCAAAAGAGCAATGAAGCAATTCCCTTTTCTCTAACTGTGTCTGGCCACATGCACCGTTCAAACATTCAAACTCTTTTATGAGCGATTCAGATTTAATTGTGGCAACATCACAGCAGATGTAGGACATCTCTCGATAAAGTACTGCAAGTTGCAGAATATCTTCAGGTTTACTTTCACAACTTTGCCTTTAAATATCTTTGGCTACAGGTAATTTAGTGGGCAGTTGGCTGTAAATTCTCATCAAATTCAGCAATCTGTCCTCCAATCTTATTTTCAACATCACAAAATTTTATGAATATCAGGTTTAGCAGTTAATGAAGTTGGCATAGCGCTGTGTTTATAGACATTTCATTTTTGCAATTTTCTTGCCCTGGTTTAGGGGTTATACACATTTTGCCAGCTCTTGGGTTTTCTCCAGACTTGGATAAAGCTTGGTGGTCTGGCATTGGGCCAAAATTAGGCCATGGAGAGACGCTGATGGAGGAAAGAGCTTGGACTGCTGAAGAAGCAGGGGACTGAGTAAAAGGCTGTGAGCAGAGCTGGAGGCGGCAGAGCCTGTCCAGCAAGATGATGGAAGGTCTACCAACGGATGCTGTGAACCACTGTGCGTCGAGAGGAATTGTATCACTTACTTACTTTCCATTTCAACATGCCAGGCATAACCACAGAGCCGATCCATCAAACGTAAATCTCTCTTCCTGTTAATCTGGTCAGTTTTTAACTTTGATTGGAAATTGATTCTTTAGATTCTTAGTACAAAGGAAGATATTTAGGACAATCTCAGTTTGGAGAAATAAATAATTTAAAAAAAAAATCAGTCCCCTGAATAGGACCTGAAGCTTGAGAAACAGCCATCATATCTATTCTGCCATCGTGTCCTCCAAAATAGATCAAGGAATTCCTTTGTCCACGGCCACCAGTATACTGCAGCACATGCAGGTGGCACTGTTAGTCCCCTAGAAGAACCCCCACTGCCTCTCCTGTCGCCTCAGACAAGCACTTTCCACCCATAGCCACAATACTTTTAAACGTCTAAGTGAGATCATGATACACATCTGTTTCAAACGAGGACAAACCCCAGTATTTCACATTGCTCTCTAGGGCCACTACATGGTCAAGCTCTTTGCTTGTCCCACAGTCTTTCTTTGTGAGTCCCTTTGCCTCCTCATTTTTGTTCCAGATTCTTATCGCGGTCTCCTGCACTACTCTGGGCTCCAATGTCCCCCAGAGGTTTCTCCTTACAGTTTTTCTAAATCACCCCGCTCTCTTTTCCTGGGACCTGGAACCCCACTCCCTGCCCTCCTCAGCCTCATCATCACCTAGGACAGTCTTATGGATGGTACTTGCTCACCATAGCCATTTCCCCTAGAACATAAGCTGTGCAAGCAAAGGGCTTCTCTATTGATCTTCATCATTAATACCTGCTGCTACACTTTCTGTCTTATCAGTGCTGTGATACCATCAATAAACAGTTCCGTGTATAAAATTAGTCTGTCAATAAATGAAAAACTTTGTGAAACGAAATCCTCATAGTGGAGAATCCTAATAAATAGGCTACGGTTTAGGGAATCACCTATAAATCTGTTAGGGTCATACTCAATTATATTAGCAATTTTTAGAGGCACTAAAACTTTTAGGTACCGAGAACATTCTTCATCGCTGTTGGGAATAACAGGAAGCGGCTTTCGGCGTGCTCACCTCCTCTGCCAGTTAAGATTTCTAGACTATCATTTCCCACGAAGCGGTTGTCCAACTGGGCTACCCGGTGCTCACGGGAAAGCTGAGCTTCAAAGGGTGCTCTCTCATACCATCACATCCTCCAATACCAATGCACGCCCAGCACTGCCCGCCTCCCCCTTGCAAACTCTTGTTAATCCAGCTTCATTTTAGTTCCTTTCTCTTCTTTCAGTTTCTTTTTCACTTTAGTGTCAAGCTTTAAAAAATTTCTCTTTCTAAAATATAGACCTAGCATGACAAGAGCTCACGATTTACTTAGATAAAGAAAAAGAAAGTTTCAATTACTCATAAATAACGGCAGTCACAATGATGAATGAGTGAACTTGGATCTCTAATGCCTATAAAGTACGTGGGTGTCTCTTTCAACAATTCTGTAGGTCGCAGATACTCTTAATTCTTCTTTTCATTAAATCTACTTTTGTTCATGTGCCATTAATGATCCACAAATGACAGCTTTTCTTATCTCATGTTAAGTTTTACTTTAATTATTAGCAGTCACAGAAATCTCTCTATCTTTGTACTGCAAGTGCACTATTTTAAGTTACAATGAGATCACTCTAGGGTTTACCTACCCGCTTACCACTCTTGCCTCAAATCTTCTCTAATTACATATTTGGCATTGCTAGGAGTAAGCCTCCAGTGATAGAAATAATTGATATGAAAACACTGACGGCAATATGTATGGCCAGTCACCTTTCTGTTGTAGACCTCTCCCATTTTGGATCAAATCTAATTTATATAAGCAAATTGTACTTAATAAATTTACCTTGATCTTCTTAAAGATATGCTTGTTCACATTATCTCAGCAAAATTATGCCTATTAATCTTTGAAATTCACGAATGCTTCTCACACTATGGACCCGAGCACAGCAGTACAGACAGATTTCCTCCATTTAGTCAGACAGTGATGAGAGCAGATGTGGGAGGGACTGTCCATCCGTGGTCTCACCTCATCTTCACCACCACCATGCAAGCATACATTATCACTCCCATTTTGCAGTCGAAAAGCGAAGGCTCAGAAGAACAAAGTACATTTCTGAATTCCTGCTGTTACTGTTTTGATGTGGGGATTATGTTTGGTGATCATCTAGAAAGTTCAGCAGGATGAACACACTTTGTGTGCGCACATGGGTGATGTCACTCTATGCTTGATTCCTAACTCCCCATTCAGGATTCCTTTTGGAATGAGGTCAGGTGACAGGGTAGTGGCTGGGGTCAGGATGCGGGTTAGAGAGGTCATTAGGCTATGGACATACCGGAAGGCAGACAAGGTGAGATGGGGAGACAGAAGTCGGAAATGTCTGTTTTTACATTATCTCATGATAAATTTGCTTATTTCTAATTTTCATGACTTGCTTCAGTGCAACCTTCTTACAGCCATGCTCAGTCAAAATGGGTGTCTCAAAATTCCTCATTGGTTAAAGTCTTCCTGCTTTGGGTTTCTAAAGCTCCAAACAGCAGTATCAGAAGCTGAACTCTTGTGTAACCTCAAAGCTTCTATTTCTATTATACCACAGCTGTTCAAAAACAATCTGCTACGCCAGCCGCTCAGTCACACATGCCAACCCTAAAGCTACATGGCAGCAATGCCTTTGTACCCGAGGTATCTGACCAGCTCATTTGAGAGGACAAAGGGATGCTATATCCTTTGATGTCATCACTAATTGCATCACTAATTGTGTTAATCAGGTCAACTGTTGGTAAAACCCAGCTAATTCCAATGTGACCCTAAGATATGTATATTGCGTGAGGTAACCCAGACCCAGAAAGACAAATGCTATGTGGACTCTCCCATCTGTGGCTCCTGGCTCCAAGCTTCACATGTGAATATATAACATGGAATAACCATAAAAAACAGTCAAGTATAAAGAGACCATAGGTGGGGGTGCCTGAGGAGGGGAAGAGCAGGTTGCAGGTGATAGAAAATGGAAAATGGGGAAACAGGGAGGAAGGAAGGACATCAGTACAGAAGAAGACGGGACAGGGACAAATAGCAGCATCAAGGCCGTTTGGTAAAGCCTCAAGGACTCGTATTTATTCTGCATTTATTTAAAATTATTCAGTGTGTATGTGTACAGTATTCCCCATAAGAACCAGTCTAACAGAAACTACATCGTCATGAACCCGCCTCTCTTCAAAAGGTTGGTCGGGGTAGTTCATGAAGCTCCTCAAACTACACTGATTATCTATGAGGCCTTGGCTGTTTCTCACGGGTTAAGGGTGTGACCCATTGCTGAAGACACCACACAGTACACAAGCTGCAAAAGGACGGAAGCAATTAAATAGTTCTGCCCAGCTTCAACACCTAGGAACCACAAAAATTACCAACATGGCAAGATATGCATAAAAGTGCAGTAAGTGGCATTGACATGTCAGTGGCAATCATCAGTTGTCCAACTGGACTTAGGACACACTCAACAGGAGGGAACTCGCGCCTGGCACTAGAAATCTAGTCAGCTTCTAGAGGCTAGTGAGGTCATGACCTTAGAAAAAAAATCACTACTGCCACCTTGCTAGACCCGTGAAATTCCTTACTATACTCTAATCCTAAATCTTCTCCTTAGGCCCACAGATGAGTCTAACAAACACTCCCATCACAGAAGCCTCGATGGCAACTGGGAACCATCCCTGAAAACCTCAGCGTGCACAATGCAGAGATCAACCGATTGTGGGCAGCCAGCGCCAACAGATGTGTGTACACTGCAGTTTCTGCATCTGCAGTCCAGAGACCCTCATGGAAGATGGACAGAATGATTTAAGAGCTAGAATACTAGGAAGCCTTCTGCAAAACAGCCTCTCTTAGGAGTTAATGGAAATGCCGATGCAGAAAGGGGGAAATTTCATGGCGTCTCTCCTAAACAAACAACAACAGAACTGCAGGCAACAAACCGTGACTCCTGGGATGAGAATCAACCTCGCCTTTATTGGCTGTCCAATGTGGAGTGGTCAGCCTTGAAACTGTATACATGCCAACAGCAAAAGTGGACGAAGTAGTTTGTATCCATGTATTTGTACATATATGTATGCATGTAACAATAATAATCAAAGATAAAAGAGGCTATCAACTTCAAGTGGGTCATGGGAATGGTTTGAGAGAGTGTAGCTTGAAGGGGCTGGAAGGAAGAGAGGGAAGGGTGAAAGTGATGTGATTCTATTTCAATTAAAATATTTTTTAAAAAAGATATGCACAGATTTTAGTAGGTTTCTCCTATATTATACGTCTAATATCCACTTATGAGTGAGTATATACCCTGTGTGTCTTTCTGCTTCTCAAATACCTCACTCAGGATGATATTTTCCAGTTGCTACCATTTACCTGCAAATTTCATGATTTCCTCATTTTTTATTGCTGAGTAGTATTCCATTGTGTAGATGTACCATAATTTCTGTATCCATTCCTCAGTTGAGGGGTATCTGGATTTTTTTCCAGGTTCTGGATATTACAAATAAAGCTGCTACAAACATGGTTGAGCAAATGTCCTTATTGTGTACTTGAGCATCTATTGGATATATGCCTAGGAATGGTATAGCTGGATCTTGAGGAAGCACTAATCAAGAAGGAGGACTCTGGCTAAAATGCTCAATCCCCATTCAGAAAGGCAGAGAGGATGGACATCAAAAGAAGGAGAAAACAGGGAACAGGACAAGAGCCTGCCACAGAGGGCCTCTGAAAGGCTCTAAAATGCAGGGCATCAAAGCAGATGCTGAGACTTATGGCCAACCTTTGGGCAGAGTGCAGGAAATCTTATGAAAGAAGGGGGAAATAATAAGTCCTGGAGAGGACAGGAATTCTACAAGGAGAGCAATAGAACCAAAAAATCTGGGCACAGGGGTCTTTTCTAAGACTGATACTCCAACCAAGGACCATTGATAGAGATAACCTAGAACCCCTGCACAGACACAGCCCATGACAGTTCAGTGTCCAAGTGGGTTCTATAGTAATAGGAACAAGGACCGTCTCTGACAGGAACTGGTTGGCCTGCTTTTTGGTCACCTCCCTCTGAGGGGGGAAACAGCCTTACCAGGCCACAGAGGAAGACAATGCAGCCACTCCTGATGAGACCTGATAGATGAGGATCAGAAGGAAGGAGAGGAAGTCCTCCCCTATCAGTGGACTTGGAGAAGGGCATGTGTGGAGAAGGGGGAGGGACGGAGGGAGGGACTGGGGGGAAAGAAAGGAGCAGTTTATGGGGGGATACAAAGTGAATAAAGTATAATTAATAAAAATTAAAATTAAAAAAGAAAAAAGATATGCACAAGAAGTTTCAAAATTATTTTTAAAAACTAAGCAGATACAAATTCTGAGTTAATGAATAGGAAAGCACTGTCAATAATTAGAAGCAATTTCTTTCCCTGCTGGAAAAAAAAAAGTGTTTTAGAATGGCATACTGTAAGTGACTCACAGCATATTAACTATAGGTCTAATGAAAAAGCAATTGTCCAAGTTTTCCCTGGAGAACAGCCACGGTAACAACAATCCATGCTCATGGAAAGTCACGAATCTAAAATGAGAATCAAATGAACACACAGCTGGGGAGAGGCAACGGTCATTAATTTAACACAAGTCTTTCAGGACAGACCATGTCTACATTTCCCTGGAGAGAAATAAGGTCATCATAGGGCAGAGGCCATGCTTTCAAATACATTTAAAGAATTTTTACTTAATAAGATAATATGCTCAAAAGATGCTATATGGGAAAAAAAAAGATTGCTCCTGGTTGATGACTGGGAGGGGATAATAATACACAGTTTGCCAATATCATCTCTTGAATTTCCATATTGTAACAAGTGTCTCTGAAAAACACTGCCTGACAAGTTTGCATCCAATTTTAGACAATGTATTCCTCAACAGCAGCGGAGAGAAACAGTGTCATTAAAAAGAGTTTTATTCTAACTCACTGACTAAGAAAATGGAAGCAGTTTGAGACCTTCCATGTTGCTTCAGTTTAATGAGTAGTAAGCATTTTTCATGTCCTTTTAAAAATGGTTAATGTGTTTCTCTAGTCTCATTATCACTGCCAGAATACCTCCTCTGATGTTTCATGACCAAGACAACTCCTGTTTGTTTGAGAGAAGATCAGAGAGTCAAATCTGACTGCTCACATGTGGCTGTTAATAAAACTCCTACAGGGCTGCTTAAGGTGCCTGTGGGGATCGGGCAATTATTTATATTTTCTTACGGTTTTCTAGAATTGCTGCAATCGTAAATTCATAAAGTAAATGAATCTCCACAAATGAAAGCAGTGGTGGGTTAGGAATATTAATCAGACTTATGTGAGAGGATATTGTTGACAGGGATTCATCATAGCACAAAAATTAAAGCACTGTTTGTTATCTTGCATTCAACCCAAGTATTAAGCTAAAACGCTCAGCAACTTCGGAGTTTATTGGAGCAGATGTTAACTATTTATGAAAAGAAACATGATACAGGACTTGCATTCATGATATGGCTCTTTGTTATGGTAAAGTGCTGAAAAAAGTCTTATACAGAGTCCTGTGAGATGTGGTTTATGGTACATGACCAATCTGAATAACCGAATTCAGGCTACTCTAAAACTTCAGAAGCATAGAATTCTAATATATCTCATTTCACTCTGTATCTTCATATCTTCTTGTTTACCTTTCCTACTTGATTTGGTTTGATTCTTTTGAGCTATATAGGCTTGGCAATGAAAAACTACTTAAAAAGATGCATCTGCGGTTATCACGTAAAATCTTCTCCAGTCATTTGAGTAGAAATTTCATTATGTCTAGTCTGACACGCTTGTAGCAAAAGTGACCAGCTGTACTTCCGTTCCATTAACCGTCACTCTAATGCTCGAATTTTAGCCCACTGTGCGTGAGATGTGACTACACATGCACAGATCCCATCAAAGGTAATTTGCTGTGCAATGGTGTATAAAATTTACCTCTAATTATGATAAGGTCACCAATGGGTCATTTATGATACACTCTCAGGAGGCAACAGCAGTGATTAGCTTTCAGCACAACTCATCTGGAGGAAATTAAAGAGGTGATCAGGACTCAATAGAAAGTGAAAGTCGCTTATGCCTCAGTCACACCTATAGCTAAAGAGGGACAATGGTCCCAGTGGTGAAGGCTAGGATCATTTAGACCTAAGTTTTGATCTCGGAATCTCTTGGCCCTAGAAAACACTGCAATGTCTCTGAAGGCATTTTGGCTTCCATTCTTGGTATGTAATCATTTTCTCAAGAGCTGGGTTCTCCCACCACCTCCCTACCTCCTGATCTTTATCACAGAGTTTCTCAGAGCTGGATTTCTCTTCCTGGGGATTTCCACATGGCTGGGATTTCCTTGTTTTCTACTTCCCAGCCAGTGAGGTACACCATGTCCAACTTTGAAAGTTCCCAAAGGCACATCTCTGTCTCTGACGTGGCTCCCCACCCAGCCCCGTCTTACATAAGCAGCGCAGGCTGGCCTGAAACTCCCTGTGTGGCGAGGATGAGCTTGAACTCATTCCTCATGCTCCCACACCTTAAGTGCCAGGGTTTCAGTCATAGGCTGCTTTTCTAAGGTAGTCTCTTCTGAGAGCCAGGAGGAATTCCCTCTGTCCAGTAGCCAGCTCCTTATACTTGTTGGTCACCGTGTACCATCTTTAGTGCTGTTAGGGAAGTACTAATTATACTTAAGACCATTTATTGTTTGTTATATAATTAAATTTGTAAGTGACCATTGGAAGGAGAATCCAAAAAGGCCATCTTAATTAGCTTGTCCCCCAGGCTTGAAACTCCACTGCTATCACTAAATAGATGAGCCAATATTGTCTGAGAGAATGGATTACAAGGAACATCTAGGTTAATAAATCAGGGATGACAAACTTCTAGAACTTTGCATATTACAGCATGATGACAGAACTCCTCGTGAGAAATTTTAATAGACCAGTCACTAATGTAATTTCACGCTGCAGTATGATCCTCCCATTCATCCATGAAAGGATAATATGGTGATCACTTTAAGTGTTAGTAAGTTTTGAAGAGGGCCTCTGTGTGTAATTTTTGGAGACAAATATTTTAAATTAATTGCTATGAACTTTTATATTTATTCAAATCCATGGATAGTTTGTTTCTTCTTTTTGTCCTCATTCTGAAGACATAAATATAGTATCAACTGTTTAATGTAACCATCCCCAGTCCATATTTTCCAACAATAGACAAAGTACAGAATGGTCTAAAAGTTCATCCTCATGTTCTGTTTACTAATGCACATTGTAATGATGATGATCCTTACCAGAGTGTCCAGTCATGGCCACAGTATGGCTGGACATTCCCAAGGTAGAATCCCAGGGACTGAGTGACTTCCACAAGATTGCTAAAGTCGAGACTGATGCTGTTGAACAGGACAGAGGTCATGACGATCTCATCAATGGCCCACACATCTTCTCCCTGGGAAGAATGGTAGGGCTGCCACCATCTGAACTGGATTCCGAACTGTCTTGCATCATCTGGTAGTTCTACAGAGATGATTCTAAAGGGGGGGGGGAGTTAAAATTCAGTTACCTTGCTGTCTCAGATTATAAATATTTATACTACAGACCTCACTCCCATGCCAAGTAAGTAGCTGGATAGATTAAAATATTTAAAACTCTAGTCTCCAAGATTGGATACACTAAAATTTTAGTTAGGATAGTTACTGCCTGAAGTATGGTACTAAAAATTATCCCATTACAGACATCTTTCTGAGATGTCTGGTTTGCTGTATGTCTCCAACAATGTCTTCTAAACATATATAAAAAAGAATGTGACTGTGTTCTCATTCACGGGCTCTCAAAGAAGCCAATTCAATAGAACATAGTCTAGTTGTCAGAGTGGCAAAGCGGTGATTCTGCGTAGCGTGTCTCACGTCACAGCTGTGGTGCAGATGGGAGCATGGCGCTCCCGTGGTCCCCTGAGTTCACTATAATAGGCGTAGGTCACTAGCTGTGTCCCAACAGGATGACAACAGACCTAGATCTGACAAACGGTGAAGAAAATTAAGAATAATATCCAATTCCAAGGAGCAATTATTGTGCACAACAGCAGGAACCACACTTTAATTGCCTCTGAGATGATATCAGCGTGAAAGCTCCGTGAGCCACAGCACCAAGCAGCTCACATCCGCACACAAGGTGAGATCGGAAACTGGCGGCAAATGGGGTGTTTGTCTCCATCGATGGGCAGTGAAACTCCAGGAGGTGCTAAGATAAATGCACGCTGGAGGGTAAGAGGAGCTTTACCCTCAGTGAGTGAAGAAAAGGAAAAATGTCATTTCTAGGCTGTGACTAATACGGATAACTGAAAGTCTTTAAGATTTCAATGTCCAAGGCTGGCTTTACTGAGAAACTAGACTTGTTTTTCCAATTCTTTGTATGAAAGATGTTAAAACTGTAGCTTGGAAGTGTGATTTATCTAATGAAAATTAATACATATTTTCTCTTAGCAGCTTGTATAAGAATATATTGGCAGAGGAATGCAAATGCCACCATTGGTTATAAAAACAGTCACAGCTAGTTAGAACTTTCTGAACTGAGAGAAAACACATCTTAAGAAACTAATAGAAAATAAATCTAGAAGAACAGAAATATAAATTTAAAAAAACTAGAAAGACATTTAAACTAGAAAGACAAGGACTTAAATACATTTGTGGTTTTAAAATAGTTTCCATAATCTGATAAACTTTATGTTAATAGAATTAATTAAATGATAGTTAACATAATTACATGGGTAAATTTAGCATTCTTAATAGTTTTCACTTTCACTTTTCTAAATATTTATTGCATGGGTATGTATATTTATAATACGAATAATTAAAATAACTGAACTATAATCCAACTGGCTCAATAATACAAATATCAGTCACTCGCTTAATAATTTAATTTGATTAGCATCTTATCATTAGAAATTATAATTTTGATTTTAGTAATTTTAAATGGAGTTAATAATCTCTCTGATGAACACAAATATGAGTTTAAAAATAGCAAAAAATAAAAATTTTATGTATTTGCATGTAGCAGTAATTAAAGAGATTGATGCTTTCGTAACAGGAGTTAACAATTCCTGGTTTGCGGTTAAACTCTTGGGTCGGGGTCCCTGCACTGTCCCCCAGTGACTGATGGCTTTGCAGCCAGAGGGAAAGCTACTTTATGTGTCTCAGCATCTTCACACGTGCATTTAGAATAAAAATATCCCATGGCAAGGGCCAGAAACCTTCTGTCTTTCATCATTGTGTCAGAACGTAAAGATGTAGCTGACACATAGTATAAACACACACACATACACACATATATTAATATGTATATTAATATATATAATATACATATATTACAGAATTGGGTGACTTGAAACAAAGGGATCAAACACAATAAATAGTCAAGACATAAGAATTAACCAAGATTTGATTTTTAAATAATTTTAGATTATTTAGATTAAATAAAAACACATAAGGAAGAAAAAAAAGCTGAAATAAATTTAAGGTTTTCTTTGTCAAAAATCAAGTGTTTGTAGGTGTGTGGGTTTATCAGATTCCGGGTCTTTGATTTGATTCCATTTATCAACCAGTCTGTTTCTATGCCAGTACCAGGCGGTTTTTATTACTACTGCTCTGAAATACAGTTTGAAATGTGAGAGGGGAGGAGGGCGGGGGCTGCAATCAGGATGTGAAGTGACTAAATAAATAAACTTACATATTAAAAAATCTAGACACATAGCATGCCTATATTTAGAAAGTATAACTTAAAGATTTAAATGCATGTTTAAATAAAATGGTTAGTGTTTAATTTTTTTATTTTCTTAAACTGTTTTATAAAATGAGAAGACTGTTGATGCATGTTCAGTGGCACCCACTGGTCATCCTATATAGTCAGAGGACGGAAACAGAAGGTTGGACAAGATAATGAGGCATTATAAGAACAAAAGTGAAACAAAACAGTTCTCAAAGCCAGTGTTTGAAGACCACCAACATTCATTGTAAAAAAAAAAAAAAAGTGGTATCACTAGCCAGGTATGGTGGTTCACACCTTTAATCCTAGCATTCAGAAGGCAGAAGCAGAAGGATCGAGGCCAGCCTAGTTTACATGGAGAGTGCCAAGACAGCCACAGCTATGTAGAAAGACCCTGTCTCAAAAAAAAAAATTACGTTGTAGAAGATTCTACCATCTGCTGCCTGATCCCTCTTCAGTAATAAAGTACTTATTTCATTTGTTAGGGATGATGTTAGCAGACAGCTCTCAGCTGTCATAACTCTTCTAGAATTGCATCAACTGAAGACAGCCACCTCCCCAAGACCATACCCACTTTCTGGGGCCATTTTGTATTCAATGACTGATGGACATGGCGTGAGACAGTTTATTTTCTCCCTCTGTCCAACATTCTTCCCTCTTTTTCCTTCAATGGATGTTGATCCCATTGAATTCCCTAATGCTGTACTCTGTCTTTGTCTGCTCCCTGGAGAACAAACCTTCAAGAATCAATACAAGAAGCTGCTCAAGAAAGCAAACACTGGGATGAAATATTCTAGACAGATTCCCTGCTGACCACCTAGCAATACAAATTCCATTTTCCCCACAGGATTCCCTAATAAAGACCCTCATGCTGTAAAAAAAAAATGAGGTCTAACAGAATTATGGCATTTTACACTAATAAAAGTACCAACTAGTTCACAAGATATTCATTCAGATTAGACATATTAGAAGGTTTTGGATTAAGCAGAGAGTTCTTTTATTTTTTTGAATGCATTACAGACAAGTTATCTGAAACTGTCCTTTAGCAATAGTGGTGGCCAGTTAGAAGATCAACATATGGTTTCATTTCTGGACAACTATGTCATTAAAAGATAATATAGGATTTGAAACAGTTACAGGAAGCAATTTATACTGAAGAAAACCAGACTAAATGGCTAAAGGCATCAAGATATATTTAATTCTATGAAAATTTTCCATGGTTTGTATTATTTATTAAGAAGAATATAATTTAACACCTGGAATATATCAAGTTCTACTTCTGCAATGTCAGCTTTTATTAATATTTGTGAGGGGGAGAGGGAGTGAGACGGGTCTTACAGTAAGATATGCAAATGTGGAAAATGAGGGTTTTGCTGGCACAACCACATCCTCATTAAAAAACAAAACAAAACAAAAAACCTCTAGTCTGATCTTAATCTTTCAAACTATACACATTCCTAATACCAAAAAGCTGCCTTGATTCTACTTAGAAGAAGAATGTTACTGTCAAATGGTGGACACAATTAAACACACCTTTGCAGTAGCATATTAAATATGTTATTATTTTTCATATCAACAAAGATTAATTAAGTTTCATTATATAGATTGATTACTGAATTTTTCATCTGTCCATTTTTGTCAGGAAAATGTTGGGCATTAGGCCAAGTCCACATAGGATAATAATATTTTCTTCCTGATTTCATCATGTTGCTTTTTGTTTAATTTATTGGTTCATATTAACTATGGAAAGACCATGAGACATTTCTATAGGACTTGTATATCTCTGGTTGTTAAAGAAAATTTAGCCTTACAATGTACAATGAAAGTATCCAACAAAACTGGGATATTTAAATTTTTTTTATATTTTTGGTCTGGGCTCAGGAGGGCCTGCAGAGACTTGATGCACCAACCAAGGACCGTGCATGGAGAGGACATAGACCCCTTGCTTAGATGTATCTGATTGGCAGCTCAATCTCCATGTGGGTCTCTGAGTAAGGGGAGCAGGCCCTGCCTCTGTCATGAACTCGATTGCCTGCTCATTGATCACCTCCCTCTGGGGATGCGGTCTTGCCAGGTCACTGAGGAAGAGGATCCAGGCAGTCCTGATGAGACTTGATAAGGTAGGGGAGGGGAATTCCTCTTTCAATGGACTAGGGGAAGGGATGAGGGGAAGAGGAAGGGAGGGTGGGCCTCAGAGGAGATGAGGGAGGAGGCTACAATTGGGATACAAAATGAATACATTGAAAAAATTAAAAAAAAACTGTTACAGTGTGTAAAATTTAGGTCATCATGGTGAGTGGTTGTCTGTTACTTGCTCCTCATTTTATGTATAAAGTTCTCATCATATGTGCAAAAGATTATAATGAAAGTGGCCCCAGGCAAAACAGTAAAATATGTGGCCCGCAGTAACAGTCCTTCTCTCCTTCTTTAAACCCTGTCTTTTCCCATAGTGCCAAGGCAAACCTTGACAACCAGAGCCCTCCCCACCCCAGCTCCCAGAAGAAAAGGGTCCTTCCCAGAAGGGAAGTAGTATGAGTGCTTTGTACATGGCTGTGAATGTGACATAGTGCTCATCTCTAATGGTGTTTAACTTGATAGCTTAACTTTGAGATTTCCCTTCCTTTTCTCACTTTGTTCTTTCTAAAGGACTTTCATGGCTTATGACCTAATAGGCTAGCAGGCCAGAGTGTCTTTGGGACATTTGTGGCACCATTCTGTCAACACTGAAGGGCGGTCCCCTTTCAGGTAAATCTTACTCTGACAGTTGTGTGGTTAGCCATGAAATATGCAAGCAGAGAAAAGCAGAAGTGGCCGGGGAAAAGGATTTTTATTTACATCTTCACATACGCCATTTCAGGGACTCAATACATACTAGAAAATTTTATTTATACTTACTACTTAATTTGACTGTGTGAAAACTTAAAACACATTGGTCATTAGATTTAATGAATTATTATAATGCTTATATGAAATTTATTATAACAAAAATTCTATAGTTAAGAATAACAGTATTGTGCCACCCAAAGACCATGCAGAGGCTAGACTGAGGCCGCCTACATAGCTATAGCTGATGGGGGTTCATGTGGGCCGCTTAGTAGGAGGAGCAGGAGATGTCTCTGACATGGACTCTGTTGCCTTTTTTTTTTATTAAATCAATCAATCAATCAATCAATTAATTGCAATTTATTCACTTTGTATCCCTGCTGTAGCCCTCATCTCCTCCTAGTCCCACCCTCCCTACCTCTTCTCCCCCTATGCCCTTTTCCTAGTCCACTGATAGGAGAGGACCTCCTCCCCTTCTTTCTAGCCCCAGCCTATCAGGTCTCATCCCCCTGGCAAGGCCCAGGGGAACAGGATGCACTCAGTCCTGCTGTGATGAACTGGAGTGGGGTGATGGTGGTGGTGGTGGTGGTGGTGGTGGGAGGCTGCCTTTTTCTGAGGAACAGGGGAGGGGGAAGAGAAGAGGGAGGATAGGTACGATCAGGATGTAGAGTGAATACATAAATAATTAAAAAATAAAAGTACTGGCTGTATTTCTTTCCTAAACATCAAAGTAGTTTCCTTAGATGCACAGTTCAGAACATAAGAACACATTTCTCTCAAGTATCAAAACCAGTAAGACACATAGATTTTAAAAAATATCGCTTACCAACTGTTCATCATAATAGAAGAATATACAGAATCTTATATAATCCAGCCCTCCACAAAATTATAAAATTGAATTATGATTCATCCCAGGAAGCATTACTCTGTCCATTTTTGTAAATGTGTTCCGACATACCTGGGCTCATGGTAGTTGAGATAGGAATAGTGTTCCAGGAGTTTCCATGTTATCCCGTTGTCATAGGAATAATGCAGTAAAACTCCTTCCCCAGGCTGATCAGGGGCCCTGCACGTGCTCAGCACAGACTTGCTGCCCAGCCTCAGCGTGAACTGGAGAAACCTAGAGGTGAGTCATTCGCAGTTGGTAAGCACATTAACGTTCTTGTTGATAAACTCGAGTTTGTTTTCAAAGAATTTCAAACACGTTTTAAATTAATGGCTCAAAAGCTGGAAGTTTGTGGTCACTGTTTTATAATAGATAAGTAATTGTACTGAGGGATGTATAAATAAGTGTAGATGTGTATGTATTTTATATACATAGCTGTATCTATAAAATACAGCTACATTCATAACTATTTGTATACTGTGTACTTGTGCACACACGCTTAAAATGCCAATCATTCCTTTACTGCATTATTTATCAAGCACTGGGGGAAGGGACTACGCAGAGTAAATCTAATCAGCTCCTGCAAGCTGTCAAATAAATAAACCACATGAATAATTAACCAGCCTTTGGCTTAAGAACACAATTTTGATTCAAACATCTCATATTTAAAAAAAAATACTGTCAGTTAGCTCAGAGTCATTGGTGAGTCCTGTAGTTATTAAAAAAAAATAGAACAATTAATTCTAAACAAGGCATCCTTCCTGCCTACTTAAAGATACAATATATACCCATCTAGTAAAAGAAAGAGAGTACAAATTGAGAATAGATCCAAACTCCATCACACGCTTTCTGCGCATGCTCTGGCCCACCTGAACTCACCTGGACTGTGAGCTGTCCAGAAAGGATGTGATTAGCTGCCGCCTTCCGTCTTTGTTGAAAACCAGGGCCTTTCCACTGGCTAGGACACCGCAACCAAAGCTGACTTCAGCACCACGGATAGAGTAAAAGTTGTGGTAGGAGGAGAGCCGGGAGCTGCCAAAGCTTTCCGAAATGAACATTGGGAAGGTCTGGGATGCCATCTCGCAAGCTGGGCCAGAAAACCCTGGGTCACACCTGAAAAAAAGGTACTGGGAGTGAATCTTAAGCTGTGGGTCCTTCAGAGCCTGTTAGTCTTGACGGTCTAGTGTGTGTGTGTGTGTGTGTGTGTGTGTGTGTATGTCTGTGTGTGTCTGTGTGTTTCAGAGATCAGGGATTGAATGAATAGTAAACAAGCCTCATTACTCTTTGGAGAATACTGAATCTGAAAATTTGATGAGGGTCAATTCACTGGAAATATTCCAGAAGAATTCAATCTCTACAGGTCCCTACTGTAAAAAGCTATAATTAAGACATTTCAGCATTTACCTTTGACCAGTGTTAGTGCTTATCTATAATGAGCACAAATATGCACACACTGACACCTTTGAATCCTTGAAAACACACATGATTTTATTCATAATGCTCATAGACTTCATGAAACAACATAAAACATTTTTCTTTTCGAGACGGGATTTCTCTTTGTGTCCCTGGCAAGACCAGGCTCGTCTCAAACTCACAGAGACCCATCTGCCTCTGCCTTATAGAACATTTCTAATAAAATATCTAGAATAAATTTTCCCCAAGAGCAGAGGTAAATGTAACATTATGAGGGAATTGCTTTACATATTTTGAGGCTCTACAAACAAGGATTACTTTAATCATCTCGCAGGTAGGCTGGCTTTATAGACAGAAACTGTACACCTCTGACCTAGATATAAGCCTACAAGCCCTTCACAGAACTGTGCTGTTGCTCAGCAGCTCACAACTTTGCAGTGAGAAAGAAAAAGTAGATTCTCTCCCTAACACTTGACTGCTTCGTGAGAATAGGCTGTTTGCGTCAATGTGCTGAACACCCTCCATCTTTCAGCAATGAGTAAACTTTGTCATAGCTGAGCTAGTGCTTGAATATTAGAAACTTTATTTAGTTTAGTTGGTTTTAGTTTGTATAGTATAGTTTCGAATTATAAAGTGAAATCAGTGTCTTGGGTGTAGGGACATATTTCTGAAGCTTTTTAAACTCCCTGGAGTCTGGAGGAAGCCTTCCACACAGCAGTGGTCCACAGAGCGGGTGTTAGGGTCTATCTCAGAGAATGGTCCCTGGCAGTGTTTCTGAACCCAAGGCCCACAATGGCCTTCTTTGGGGGGAATGTGAGATCAAGTGGAAATAAAATGGTAAATATGATGTACGTTATATTTTCCAGAGTTGCAAGTATACCATTTTCATCAGGTTAACAAGGAAGTTGGGCCCTACAAAGCCACGAACTAATAAAGCGTGAAGTTCAAGGGCTGTCTGAACAACATAAACAGCTTCAGGGAGAAACAGAGGCGAGAAAATGACAACCTACTGACCATGCTAACGAGCCTCTGCTTCTCCACACGTTGTTATTTTGTGGATACAGTCAGCCCCTGAGTCACCAAGAAGTTTCCAAACAGGCAAGCAAGCAGCAGCTAAATTGGACACACTGGGAGCTTAAGTGTGATTTACCACGGCAAGTGACTAGAATGTGTTTCCCCATAAGACTGGCAGAGTGCATCACAGGGAAAATGTACTTCTGTGCATCTTAAATGTTGTCTCCTTAGCACTACACTGGGAGGGAGAGGCGGCCATTTGGATAGACCACATTGTAGTCTCTTCTCATTAAATGGTTCTGAAAGTCTACTTTTAATAAAGATTGTGTAATCAGGATAGAATTCCAGTGAGGAGCCTACTCGAGTTTAAACATGAAACAACAGATTCTTTGCAGCCCCTGCTTTCCAGTAATCACACTGGTGACTTTAGGAATGGGGGGAAACTATCTGACTCTGAATATGACCACCATTGGTTCATCCTCCTATCTGCAAATGTAGTCATATATTCACTCTGGGAAAATATAGCCCTGTTCAGAAACACGGGTAACAGCCCTGAACTCCTCCACATTCCCTTCTTATTAAGACCCGCAGCAGGGTTAGGGTCACTAGGTAAATGAACCATCAGTTTAAAAATTCATCCCCAAGACGCACAAAAGATGAAAGTGTTATGGGACAGTAAGGGGTGGGGTCTTGGTAGAAAATAGTGATAATGACGAGGGGATACTTCGAGTTTAAAACTTTTTACAAAGGGTAAGTGGTATTGAGTATAAATTTCTTTTCTGTGTAATTGTGATCCAACCCAGTAAACTGCCTAGTCCCAGAAAAAAGGCAGTAGTTAAATGCTTAGCCTTTCCACAGAAGAACAAAAGCAACCAATAATTATATAAAATATTACCAGAATATGAAGAAAAGAAAATTTTCAATAGTCAAACTATTCAGTGAAACTTCAGAAAGAGAAAGCAATGTTTATTCTAGACAATTTTTGATTTAAAAAAAAGTTTCTAAAAGCATAGACCTACAACTCAAATTTCTCTTGTGTTAATTTTATTTGAAATACATTAAAAAAATAGATGGCCTTGTCGCAGATAATAGATAGAGAAAAGCATAGCTAGAATTTCAAAGCATTAATGAGCCACTTGGGGGCAGGAGCTTAACCTAAAAGTTAAGAGAGATGGTTCACTTGGGAAAGTACCTCTGTACAGGCATGAAAACCTGAATTTAGTTCTACACCCACATGAAAACTGGGCATGCTGGCGTTCGTTTTCCATCCTAGTCTTGGGAAGGCAGGGCCAGTGAGATTCTTGTGTGTGTGTGTGTGTGTGTGTGTGTGTGTGTAGTGGGGGAGACAGAGAGACAGACAGAGACACAGACAGAGACACAAAGAGAGAGGAGAGAGAAAGAGAGAGACAAGACTGACAGCAGACAGACAGAAAGTCAGACAGACAGACAGACAGATATACAGACAGACAGACAAAGAGACGGGAATCTGGCTTTAACAACCAAGTTGAGTGGCGCCTAAGGAATGACACCCTAATATGCTCTCTGACTTCTATACACATATACGCATGTACACACACACACTCTCTCTCTCTCACACACACACACATCCACATAGTTGAAAACTCACACACACCTCACATGACACCCCACCCCAATAAACACAGACATTCATGTTCAGTTTTAAAGCACAAATGGAAACTTTTCAATTCTTCACATGCCTCATAAAATATTGAGTTGTACAGAGTGATCTCCTTGTTAAGTATATTCGATCAAACAGTTTTAAAAATTAACCTGACGCCCTAATCCCAGTGTTTACAATTGTTTGTCTCACGGCTTCTATATAAGCAGGCTCAAAGCTCCTTTTGTAAATTGTCTACTCAGTAATTAGTTGCCCAATTAATTACTGTTTTTTTTTTTTTTTTTTTTTTTTTTTGGAGGTGCTGCAAACTATCTATACGGAAGAGATGGCTTGTGGTTTCAGGAATTCACGAGAGATTTAGAATTAAATTTTAATTCTGTTCTTGGTATTAATATAACACAGCTCATTGGTAGTAAGTGGCTATTACCTTATTAGGGTATTATTTCAGACATCACACTCAGCACCATTGCTCTATAAAGCACACAGAAAAGCTAACTATCCAGCTGTGAGGAATTTGAATTTGTTACAAATTCACATAGGGAATACTACATTTTTTTAAAAAAATAATTTAGCCCAATATAAATTTATCAATTAATTTTACTTCTGCATTGCACTTGTTACATTTAAATCAAATCTTGTGGACTGAGAAGATGGGTCAATGGGCAAGAGCGCTTCTTGCGCAAACATGAGGATCTGAACCAAATTGCTGGGGCACATAGAGAGGGAGCCAGGCGTGACTGCCCCAGTGGTATGGAGAGCAGAGACAAGAGGGTCCCTGGTGCTTGCTGGCTGCTAGCCTAGTCCTAGGTTCAGCGAGAGATCCTGTCTCAAAGCAATAAGGCAGAAGTGATAGAATGAGAACATCCTATGTCCTCCTCTAGCCTTTGCATGTATTCCCTCGCTCAACACACGCACATACACCTTACACATACATCATACTTACACATATACACACGTCATATACATGTATAGATACAACAATTCCATTTTTAAGTATCCTGATTTGGTTTTTAAAAATGACTCAGATTCTAGAGCTGAATATTAAACACATTTCGATGGCTTGCGGCCTCAGTACGCAATGCTGTATACCAAAGGGACAACCATTCGTACTATTTTCAGATGCTTACTTGCAACCATGTCGAGTGCACTGTCCTCGGCCGGAACAGAATTTGAGACACGATGGACCTATGTAAACTACAGGGAGAAAGACGTCATGTAAAAGATAGCAGCATAACTGGGAAACCCAAGAACATTACCAGCGCAGTCTTAGAAAGCAACACTCACGAAACACGAAGCACTTGGTCACAAATATGTCGGCTCTGTTTTAATTTCCATAAATAATTCTTTCAAGATTTTAATACTTGCTCTCAGAGGAACAGGACCTTTTAGTTTCTTTTCCCTACTTCAGCATCTTCTGCTCCAATAACTATAGACACACCACTGGTGCTTGGGCTTCGCATGTTCTATAATGCATAGGTTCTTTGGGGAGAAATAAAAAACTCTACCTGATGCGCCACAAAGAGGAGAGGTCACAGCTATAATTTCTATTTTTTCCTGGGAGGAAACCTATATGACTATAGATGATCACTGCGTGTATTTCTAAATATTAATTCCTCCTCCCAGGAACTATGGAGCAACATTACGAATCTGCATAGTCCCCCTACTAAATGCTGACTTGACTGACAATGACGATATTCACCTAAAGTCTAATCTTCAGCATGCGGAAAAGGCCTAAAAGCGCTGCATCTGAACTAGTCACTCTAATATACGTAAAGATGTAAGTATTTTATCATGAGCATAACAACTGGCAGTACTGTAACAGGGAATAAAGGTAATTAAGCACAGGGTTGCCGTGGCTGCTGCGACTCTACAATACTCAGTTTCAGGCATAAAAAAAATTCCCGTCTATTAGCACTTTCTTCTATGTCCTGTAATCACATCAAACAATTTGTTTCAAAATAAGCTTTGCTGCAGCCTGAGCTCTCAGGGGCAGAGAAGCTCTGTTCCCAATTAGTAGGAACAGGAAAATCTAAAGAGTCACAGTGCAAAAACCTCTTGGTGAAGGAAAGAGCGTGTTTAGAAGAGATTAAATAATACACTGCCTGGCTAAAAGTGCTTGCATTAGGTATCAGCTAATCATAGATTCACAGTCTGGTTTTGCCTGGAAAACTCTGGGTAAGCGATCTACCCCAAATAAACCTGTCTCCCTTCTATAAAGCGGGGTGATGCTATTCCTTAGAGCAAAGAGTAACTATCATGCTCATGATGCCTTGTGCCATGTGGCTGTGATCGCCACACACTGCTCCTGTCCTGCTGTCCAACAGGGTCCACTGGTCTCCAAATGCTGAGGAACAGGACAGGCACACTTGGCTGCAAGCCCGCAGGAGACCCTGACCTGGGACCCCTCGGAGTATGCTGCATGGGGCCTCAAAACCACATCATTGCTGGAGGAGCCTTCATAGAAACAAGATCAGCGATAACAAGGCTTTCCGAGTCAATACAACCGCAATCAAGGATTTACCATCCTCTCCGACTGACTTCATCGTCATCATCATCACAATATACTCAGAGAAGTAAAAGGGTACCATAGCCTTCCCTAGGAGTTTCTGTTTTGTTAGCATTACAGGATTACTTCTGAAGTACCTAAAAAAAACTATGCTATTGTGCTCATATTTTTTTTTCTCCATGAATCTTCCTTGACACAATTCTCCACACTAAGACTTTCTGGATGTAATTCTAGGGTTTGAGAGTTAAGTGGGAGAGGTGGCCAGGGTGTTCCTTCTGGAAGAAATGTGGGTCCTCCTCCTGCCCTGTGACCACGCCTGTTCTTGGAAAGCCTCACACTGGGCGGTAACAGGACTGAAGAGATTCTGCCCAGTTGTGCGCTCACCACTAGACGTGTGTTCTCCGTGTCTTAAGCTTTTCCCAGGAGACTCAGAGCATGGTGACAGGCGGTCAGCAGTATAAACACTCCCTGACCCAAACAGAGCTGCAGTTGCTTTAGGAAACTGGGACAACATTTTCATAGGCACATACATAGCTCATGATAGTCTTCACTCCCTCAGACTTGCATTTCATTTTATTACTAGTTTTTAAACTAGTGATCGTTAAAAGTAATAAAGATTCATTATAGAACTCTTAAAAAGAACGACACTAGGAAAAATCCATTCATACTTTACTATACGCTGGGCACATGCCCTGGGGCCCGTTAGCAGCCATGGTAATTAAAGTACTATGCAAATATTCTATCAGTGGAGAAACTTTATTTTAACAAATTAAACCTTAGCTAGTTTAGTTTATACACTAGGTTTAGTATCATGGGTCCTTTTTTTAAAAAAAAAATATGTTGGGCATAGACTTCATATTGGCACTTGGGTAAATTACCTTGCCTGAAGTTATCTTCAAAATTTAAGAACCTTATGCAATTAGTTTCTCAGCATTTAAATTATTCAAAAACAGAAAGAGAAGATTAATACATGGAAAATCAGCATAAAACTACAGTTTTGTAAAATAGGACAAGCCAAGGGAGAGGGTAGGTTAAAACTGCTTAAGTACTGACATTTTGTCTTTCTTTCTATGTGTCTTCTCTCTAGAACCCTTCCACTTCCTTGTAGTATAAACTTTCAGTCAAATTTATGTGTCCTACAAACCTATCCGGAAGTTAAAATAAAACGAACCAATAAACAAGCACTGTTGGTGTTTATTAAACAAGATGAAAGCCACGTAACTTAGTGGCTTGAGGTATCTTTCCCCGTGGCACACGCAAGAGCACATTGCAGACTCGTGCTGCTGGCTCTTAAATTATGCAGAGATGATCAGCAACTTCTATGGATATCCGCATATTACTTTCATGCCATTTTCTGAAAACAGGGTGGAGGTTTCACTAGTATCCTGGCGATGATGTTTCCTGCTCTGTGGAGTGTCTGCGGCTAGCAGATAAGCAGCCCAGATGTTATGGGAGTTACTAAGAAGAATGGGTCTTATTTTAATACATGCAGTATGGTACTTATGGTAATTTTTGCATAAAAATTCAAGAAAACATTAGGCTATCCCTTGTCATCAACTGCGAATTTGAATTTTAGGAATTTAAGCATTTTAAAATTATGTGTGTTGAAACATTTCAGCATCTAATATTGCTGACTGCACAGCCTTTTTTTTTTTTTTTTCTTTTCTGATTGTGCATCCCTGGGCTTCTGACAGAATGCAAAGGAGAAAAGGAAGAAAGGGAGTTTAATGAATCTCAAGACCATGACTTAGAAATGTGATTAAGCCTGTGCTGACTGGCAAAAGCACCGGAAGAGCCTACATCAATGGCCTGTGATTGTGACAGGCGTAAACACTAACCATTATCAATTGCCCACATGTTTCCGAGGATTGGCCCTGTTTGTCTCCAGCGAATCCTGGTGTCTCGGGTGAGTGCTGCATTGGGGAGGGGAATCGTGATTCGGTTCCACCTGCAAGAAATTTAGCACGAAATCAGCTTCCCAGCCATGTCCCCCTCTTCTGAATTAGTCTTACATGCTTGCAGGAGCACCAAAACTAACAAAGTTTTTACATTCACTGAGGAGTCTGTAGGTTAATTTTGCTGGCTTTGAAAAATCTTTTAGTTATGTAGCTAGCTAGTGCTTATTCTATAATCTGGCAAAGACTTTACAGAGTCATCTTGAATTTTATACTAGGCCACAAAAGGCTGTGTAGTGTACCTTAATTTATGAGGAAATTTAGACTCACCACCATGACATATAGCAGAGTATGACCTGAGCTAGGTCTAATTTCAAAAGTTACCTTTCCTGCACTCTTTGTTTTAAGTATATATTTGGCAACGCAATTTATTTTTTTAAAAAGCAGCAACAATGGGACATAGAATTCAGAACACAAGTTTTTCTACATAAAGAAAAACTGATCCCATAAAGTGTGGCCATGCATAGTTTAGCTAAAAACATTTGTGTATTTACTGCTATAATACCACTCTCTTTTAATTTTTAGGATTTATTTTTATTATTTTATGTGTATGCATGTTTTGCCTTCACGTGTGTCTGTGCGGCACCTCCTCCGGTGCTTGAGGAGGTGGTGCACCTCTCTGTGGGTGCTGGGAATTGAACCTGGGTCCTTTGCAACATCAGGTGCCCTTAACCTCTGGGCCAACTCTCCTATCACCACTCTTAAGGAGAAGTCAGCTTACTTAACTATGATCTGAAATTCTAGTCACAAAATTACTTACTTTTTTTTTTAATCGCACAACACAGATTCAGTCTTTTCAGCGAACCTGGGGACATGCTTACTCACCCACTGTAGTTTTCAGAGGAGTAGATGGTGCTGTGAGGGAGGTGGGGGCCCGCACAGGTCTCGGGCAGGCACTCGGTGTGCAGCAGGGACCACGACCGGCCGTGGTTAGTGGAGAACTCAAGGCTGACGCTGATAACGACAGAGCAAGCACAACAGAAAGGGGGCAGAGGTAACACGGTTCCTCCCATGTCTGGCTGAACACCCCGAGGGAGTCAAGGAGTGTGGGATTCCTGTAAGGCGTAGACTGTGCCCGTCACCTCTCACTGAGGTCTGACCAGCCTTCCAAGGGCAAGCGGTGCGGCTACTGCCGCCAGAGCCCGTTGTTGGAAGGACATCGCGGGGTAACCTGGGCTTGTGCTCTTGAATCTGATAGATGGCAAGGCAACTACCGTGTCCCACACTGTCACTTCAGCCTGGAGGCGAGGCCGGCAAAATTCTTACAGGGGATCTGGATGACACCAATGCGAGTGAAACAGAAGTCACGGCCCTTGAGGCGCTGATTGACTTCCATACCTGGTACTGGGGGGTCACTAGCCAAGAGAGGGCAATCTCATCTTCAGTTATTTTCCCCCCTCTCTCAGCAATCTGTTGTAATTGATGCTGACACAGCATGCATGAATACCTTTGCTACCTTATATCAAGCTCTCAGAATGGAGCTGTTCTGACTGAAAAATCTACCCAGTCACACCCATCCTATTTACCAATCAAAGAAATTTTTTTTTTTTTTTTTTTTTTTTTTTTTTTTTTTTTTAGGGAAGGTAGAAAAAAAATCTTTATTTTATTGTTAGTGGATATTTCATTAAAATCCCGGCCAGGAATCTAGTGGCAACTCTCTCTAACTCAAAGGCCAAGAGTATGCACTCACGCTCGGGTGCTCGGCAGTGCGCTTCTTACCTGTTGCCAGGCTGGTGCGTGCCACACCCCAGATTGATGGAGAACTGGATCATGTGAGACATTGGAGAAGGGAGGACAGGCAGGACGTGGAAGAAGTCTACAGCCCAGACATTCCGATTGGGCCCTTGGTGGTTCTTTTGCCGGAGACAGAACTTGGTGGCAGGTGTCTGGAGTTCAGGATTGATGACCACCGAAAGCAGAGACGGGACCTTCCAAAAAAGGAACCTCAAATTATTTACAATCCTTCCCATCCAGGCAGTGTGAGTTTCTTAGGTTCTAACTGGCAGACGCTGAACACGCAGACACCACATACTGAGCGCGAGGCAATGGCCTTTGTGCTGTGTTTGTTATTTCATGTGGAGGACTCTATCTTCAAGGACAACTCATTTCAGCGACTCGGAATTCCTTCCGTGTGGACAGTGGCGCTTCTTGTGTGTGACCGGTCAAGTCTGTGCATCCGCTTTATCTACCTTAGCACAGGACCAAGGCAGCTGAATAATGATTTGACTTCATCACTGGTGCTTTCATAGCGGTTTTGCATACTATTAATGTTTTTCCCAACTAGGAATTTTGAGAATTTTTGAGACTCAAAACAGAAGAAGTCGTAGACAATAAATCAATACATAATAACTCATGTCCATGATTTGGTGTGAAGCAGTCACAGGACCAGAGCAGATAAAATCCTACCAACTAATTGCTAGAAAAGTGATCCACAGTGACTGTCCGGGTACAATCAACTGGGTTACAATCAACTGGATGCTGAACTTGTTGGATACCCCTCTCTGATGATTCTCTTTCTCGGCTATTTTTAAATTCTTTATTTAGTGTGTATGTGCTTGTATGGGTGGGTGTGGGCATGTGTACGTGAGGCCAGGGGTTGAGGTCATGTGTCTTCCTCAACCATTGCTCTTCACTTTTCCCCCTTTGGGGACGGCCTCTCTCGCTGAGCCCGAAGCTCGTCAGTTCAGCTAGACTGGCTGAGACAGCTCCAGGGTTCTCCCTGCTTCCACCTCCTCAGCGTTGAGACTGCAGGCGTGCACCACCGTGCCCAACTTTTTACCTGTGTTCCGGCCCCGAGCCTAGGCACCTACAGCTTCTAGAGCAAGCCCATCACTGACAGAGGCTTCTCCTCAGCCCCCAGCTTCAATAAACTACCTAAAAAGGAGAAACTACTGATGACTGTGGTCTAAGATCAGCATGTGTCGACACGATGAAAAAATTTCACACCCGTGACAAGCATGTCCCATGCTTTTCAGGATGTTTGTAAATAACCAGGAATAACGCCTATCCCATATCCAGAGAGCAAAAGGAAAAGGGCAGTCCTGTAGCTCTCCAATTAGTACGGGGCTCTAGTCATTATGTCTAAATCCCTAGTGTGGGACTCTACACTCATGTTGTCTGAAAGCAAGGCTGTGAAGTTCTATAGTTAAGAGCCACAGCCTTCTCAGGGACAAGAATAAGTGTCATTCAGAGGACTGCTTTTACTTTATTGTTGCCGTAATTCGTTCTTCCTGATAAAATCTGAGTTTTCATTTATATCAGAAATAAAAATGAATGTTAAAAATCCCAAGTCACTTCAAAAAACAAGCTCGCCATTCCCTGGGGCAGCACGGAAAGAGAGGCTGCGCCTTTGCGCCTGGCACGGTCTTTGTGGATGTGGCTTCAGCCTGAGAGTTGAGGCGGGTCATTGGGCAGAAGGGCTGGCGTTTGTACCTTATAGGAGGAATAGGAAAGAGTGTCCAGCGCAATGTGCTCTTTCCTCCCCTCAATCTTTGCATATAAGATGATATCGTTTTCATGAGAGTCTCCGGGGTCACAGATGCCTCCTGTACCAAACAAAAATGTCCTGGTGTTAGAACCCAACTTGCACCCAAACCATCAGTGTTACAAGTCAGAGTAGGAAATAATTACAGTAGCACATGCTCCTCAGTGGTACCTTTACACAAAGGCAATGAGGCCCGAGGCCCAAGGAATTAATTCATGAAGATAGCTCAGGAGAGCCATGTCGAGATGGAAAGACCAGTACTACTTGTTGTTTAATGGGATTACTAAAATAACAGTGTGTGCTGAGCACTGGGTGACACGGCCATGATTCAACACAGTTAAAAAGAAGTGCCTTTTTGGGTGCATGAGGCACAATTGTACATGTGTGCCTTTTTTTGTGTGAATACACGTGTGTGTAGGCGTTGTTGCACTTGAGTGTGCAGGCCAGAGGACAACCCTATGTGACACCTTTTTGCTAAGACAGGGTCTTTCACTGGTTTGGAACTCATGGAGCAGACCAACCCGGCTAACTTGCAGGTCTCAAGGCGCTGTCAGTCTCTGCCTCCACAGTGCTGCGATCACAGAGTGAGCCAGCATGCCAGGGACTGGCCATCGCCCCAGTCCCTCTGAGAACCTGTTCATCATGGCCTTTGAGTAGCTATACTTAGGTATGCTCACACTTGGTTCTTCTGTGTTATTCCATCTGTCTACAATTCTGTTTTGTGCCAGTACCACACTGCTTTATTATTATGGCTCTAGAATATATTTTGAAATCTGGAATAGTAATCCTACCACATTGTTCTGTTTGCTCTGGATTGTGTTGGCTACGTAAGGGGTTTTGTTTGTTTGTTTGTTTTGTAGTTCCAAAAAAGTTTTAGAATTTTTCTTTTCTATTTCTGTGAAAAATGCTCTGGGTACTTTGGCTGGGGTAACAGTGAATCTGTAAATGGTTTTTGGTAGAACAATCATTTTCGTAATATTAATTCTACCAATCCATGAGCATGGAGGTCTTCTCTGGTGTCTTCCTCAACCTCTTCTTTACAGAGTTGAAGTCTGCATTGTAGAGGTCGTTCATCTCCTTGATAAAGTATATTCTAAGATTTTCAGTGTCTTTGAGGCTACGGTAAGTGTGAGTGTGCCCATAAGCTCTTTTTCAGTTTGTTTGTTGTTGGTGTCCAGAAAGGCGACTGAGTTTGTAAGTTGATTTGTACCCCGTCACTTTGCTGAAATTGTTGGCTGTTTACAGTTTTCGGGTGGAAATCTGGGGATCTTTATGTATAAAATCATATCATCCGTAAATTGAAATAATTCGGTATCTTTTCCTATTTGCATCCCTTACTTTCCTTCTCTTACCCTCCAGCTCCGTTAGCACTGTTAGTGCTTTGAGCACTATATTGAAATGGAGTGGGGACAGTGGACAGCCGTGTCCTATTCCTGATTTTAACAGTATCACTTTCAGTTTTTCCCCATTTAGGATAATGCTGCTTGTGGGTCTATCATATGTAGACTTTATTATGCTGAGGTATGTTTTCTCTAGTCCTCCTCTCTAGGACGTTTGTCATTAAGTCATGTTGGATTTTTTTCAAGGGCCTTTTCTGTATCTACCTAGATGATCAAATTATTTTTGTCTTTAAGCACATTTATATGAAAATGTTTGGTGACTCCCTGCATCAAAGACTTCTGAAATGGTGCTATGGCCATGTTTCAAGTTACATCAATAGCATTTTAGCAGATATTTTAAGTATGTACCTTCTTACTTTTTACATTTATATCTGGTGCTTCATCTTATTGGTGGAAGGTATATAGCACAGTTTGCTCTTTCTCACTGTGCTTTTTGGTCACACAAACTGTTACACCATTAGAAAGGGAGGGGAGAGACTCCTGATGGCAGAATAGTCCAAGCAGGAGTTCTGTCTTGTTACCACTGATCTAATCTCTCTCTAATACACATGATTAGTAATTATGGCTAAGTAGAAGCCCCACACAGTCACTCAGAACGGCACCAGCCACATGAGAGTACAGGCACGCAGAAGCACTTCCGAAACTCATCACGCCAGCCTTTTCTGTTACCGTTACACGTCTGAGAAATTCCTCTGTTCCAACATCAACGTCACTGATGTTAACTGTATTTACAGGTAACTGGGATTGCTTCCATTCTGTAGTGCCAATAAGGTACCCCTCAACTTCTAGAAGAAGGTCATCCTGTGCGAAGTTCTTGAAATCAACAAATAATGGTGGGGGTACCAGCTAAACTTAAATAAGCCAGCAGGATGTTGGCTGTTTACAAATGTCTCATCTGATTCAGTTTGGATAATGGGGACTGCCCGTAGGAAGAAACTGTCTGACAAGTGACGCTAAGAAAGCTAGATGGAGCCTAATTAGTATAAGATGTTTCATAATTAAAGGAAGAGTAGCCAAAAAGAAGGCTGTAGAGAAAAAAAAACAAAAAACAAAAACACAACTTTGACAATCTACAGGAGTAGAAGGGTTCTTGGAGATCAATGCCTACCCGAGTGGCTGGCTGTGTGGTGGGCATACCACTGCTCATGTTCTAGAGCTGCTGCCATGACATGACAGCATGAAAATATCTGATCTGATGCTGTAAACATTACGTTCTCGTAGCCTGTTGATGAGAACTGTGACTTGCCCATTAGCCTTTTCTGAGTCCTCAGGGTCGCACCTTTGGGGCCCTGAAGGAAACTGGTTATCTGGATCTACAGATAGCAACAGTTGACTATGGTCACTCCATCTAGGCCACATTCAAATCTCACCCTGCTGCGCAAGCTGTCGTATTGATGAAACATCGCTCTTTCATCTTTCTGAGTGAGACAGTTTTCAACAACCTGAGCAAATGCCTCACCAGACACTTGTGTTTGGCTTTAGAAGTGCTCTATTAGAATTATACTGTGAAAATCCTCTTGAGCCTCCTAAGCTCATCCTAATCTATTTGACATGTTTAAGCAATATCCCAAGAAGCTGGTTGCTAACTGAGAAGCCAGGGTCCGTGAGACAAACAGCACAGGACTGGAGGCTTCTGGAGATGACCTTGTAGCTAGAGTACCTAGCTAAGCCAGGGAAAAGGAAGTTCAGCATATGTCCTCGGTTTTTATTGTATTGTGTAATAAAGCAGTGACTAGCATTATTGTGAATGGTGCTGCCTGGGGGAAGATCCACAAAAAACCAGGATTCTCCTTTAGAAAACTACTTTTTCCCCATCAAACATTGAGTATATATTTTAAATTATCAAGAAAGGAGCTAAAACAGTGAGAAGTCCTATGGTGTGGTTTTAGCGTAGCCTTTCTAAGAGCACAGGCCTGGGCAGTCAGTTCTCCTCGGGTTGGTGAACTGCTTCCTGGTGTCTGCTCTTCTAAGAGCAGCCAGTGAATGGCAGCTGATGTACAGAGAAGACACGTGGGGGCCTCTCCCACAGAACAGAGTGGAAGAGAAAGCCGGGGGAACTGAGACGTGAGGACGGTGACAGGGCTGCTCTGAGACACCCCTCTGAAGGCAATCTGTCAGTCCTGTGACAGCAACTCCTACAGGAAGAAATGGCATCTTGCCTGGCTTACCAAGCTCTGATGCGTGGTGGAAGGGCAGGCTCCAGAGGCATTTTGTACAGCAATTAAAGTACAGAGAGATCTCAACTAAAGCTGGATGGGGGGTCAGTTTTAGAGTACCTACATTCTGTCCTAAACAGCTTTATTGGCACTTATTTGTGTGAAGAAAGCAACTTTGCTGAATTTTAACTATTTTCATAGCACTAGTGGACATACAGTAGTATGTCCATTATTTCAGGCTTTTTTTTTTTTTTTTAACATAGTGTGTGTTACATGTAGCCAAGGAGGATGTGAAATTATTAACATTCACCTGACACTTCACGATTGTTTGTGTGTGCGTGTGTGTTAACTTGGGTGCACATATACTCACATTGCCATGCAAAGAGGCCAGAAGTCAATGTTGGGTATCTTTGTCTATTGCTCTTCGGCTTATTTTTGGGGGTAGGGTCTCTGACTAGAGCTAGAGTTCACCAGTCAGCTAGACTAGCTGGTCAGCAAGGTGCAGAGATCCTTCCTCTCTGCCCCAAGGGCTAGGATTACGGGCGTTCCCCACTGCACTGGGCTTTTCCATGGGTGCTGGGGGGGGGGTGCGAACTCAAACTCTTGGCTTTCAAGGCAAGTTCTTTAGCCACTAAGCCACCTCCCACCCCGTGTTTCACTCTGTCACTAACGCTTCCAGTTAGCCTTTTACTATGCCTAGTTTATTATTTACTTATCACAGGTATGTTTCTGTGTATAGAAGAGAAAAACAGCACCTAGCAAAGTCACCTAAGACATCCACAGAGATCACAGCATAAGGGAAGAGTCCTCAGCAGAAAGAATGACAATTAGCATTAACTGCTTTGTGATGAGATACTGTGGCAAAATTCCAGAGAAAAGGGATGGTGTGAACTAAGAGAGCTGAGACAAACTAAATGCTCAGTAAACCATTTTAGAGGGACAATGAGCAGACCATAAAATGAATGGTATTTATTAGGCTATTTTTGTCCTGTTCACTGAAGTTTGGCTCTAAAGCACTGTCCTGGATGCTGGTCCTCAATGATGTTTGTTGAGTGGGAAATGAGGTTTTAAGTTAATTCTGAAAGTTGTACAGGTTTAAGACAAACGACAGTCGTAAAAACCGATAGGAACCAAGGACTGAATGCGTCATAAACTCAAGCTTGAGAGGAAGTGTCATCTGGAGCTGATAAACAAACTAGGCGCTAACTTCCCAGAGCACCGCATTATAAACTCATCCTAAATCCCTTCTCACAGTGCTCTCTATTTTCTCCCCAGCTGCCACAGTTTGGAAATCTCTTCTATTGGTCCAGCGTTCTCCTCTCCAATCCTTCTATCCTGTCCTCCTTTATCTCAGCCTGAAGATCAGCTTCTCTCAACGCTGCTTTCTCAAGATCTTGACTCCATATTTGCTCATCTCTGATGACATTATTGAGCCTTTATCCTGGCTGACTTTACCCTCCATGGCAATCCTATGCAGATCACCATCTTCTCCCAAGGGAGCTCGCTCCCCTTGTCCACCTGCCTGCCTCCTTCTCCTCTTCATGCTCTTTTGCAGTCTCTATTTCTTTTTTCCTTTTCCCTCCACTAGGAAAAGATTTTCCCTAAGTTTTTCATGTCACCGCCTATCAGCAGCTCTGGGGAAATTAGTTGAGCTTTGAAAATTCAGCCAAAAGTGTCTTTTCTTTATTCATCACCTCACTTATGCAGCACTCACTCATCAAGGCTCAGGAAGTGAGTGGTTTTCAAATGTGCTCTACGCTGTGAACAGAATCTCTATCTTAACATGATCTTCTAGAAACCCAAGCCTTCACATGTCTAGGACCAAATGCTTCCGCACACCTGACTCTTTTAAAAACATGTGCCACTGTAGGAAATGGTACCTCTCCTTAGACACATTGTTTTCATAAACCCACAGTCAGCTGTGTACCAGCTTTGGTTGGCCGTGTCTCTGCAGACATCCTGTCTTGATCCCCTTCTTCTCACTGTCACTTAACACTGACTCATTCTTCTGTTGCCTTGACTGGCTCATTAGATACATAACAGAGTTGCCAGATAACATACACAGCATGGAAAGGGAAAGTACTTATCAAAATCTGTTAAAATTAATATTTATTGTTTTAAAATATTGTTCATTATAAACTTTTAACACCGTTACAAGCTTAGCCAAGCTGTAACACTCTGTTCTGTTTTCTTTCCTTGTACGGTGATCTGACCCCACTGCCCCAACTAGTGTCTTCTCTTCTGGTTTCTGATTAGTTCAGTGTTTCTTTCACACTCTTGATGGAAATACCTTCCTAAAAACAGGTAATAGAGTCCTAGCAAGAATCCTTCGACATGACAGCAAGAGAAAGAGCTAAACTCCTTCAGTGGGATTGAGAAAAGCACCCCTCTAGGTCACTTTACATGCTTCTATTAAGCTTTTGGAAAAATTAGCTGCAAATGTATCACATACTTTGATTTTTTTTTAATGTCCTTTATTCAGAATGGTTAGTCTGAAATCCCAGCCCAATTCAAGAATAGGTCGAATGCCATGTCCTTCCTGAAGCCTTACCCTTTCCCTTCCACTGCAGCCACCCTCGGCTCTCCCTGCCCTTTCACAGCACATCGCTCCATCAAAGCTTGTTGTGTTCTTCCCACAGTTAAATGTCACTTGTGGTCATGGGCTTTGTCTGAGTCACTTCCGAAGCAGTAACAGCACAGATAGTTGGGTTTATGAGGCACCATTTAAGTGCTTTTATGTGTTAACGCATTTACCCAGCAACTCTGTGGCTTCGGTAGCATTGCTCTCCATTGTCTCTGTATGACCTACCCCAGGCTCTATAGGCAATATGCATGTCTGTCTTTTACTGAATGGAGTACTTTTTATTTTGGATGGTGTATTTTCTTTGGGGTTACTAAAATTAAATTTTCGTGCATAGTCAATACAACTTTAATACATTATTAGTTAATAAGAATTTTGTTACAAAAAGAATTACAGATGACTTAATATCTCATACACAGACACTGTACAAAAGAATTAACACAACGATGACTTAATCTTTTATAAATCTATGAAGATGCGTTGATTTACTATTGAAATTCTAATTTCAAATCAATTTTTTTTTTTTTCTTTTGAGACAGGGTTTCTTTGGGTGGCAGTGGCTGTCCTGGACTTGCTTGGGAGACCAGGCTGGCCTTGAACTCAAAGAGATCCGCCTGCCTCTGCTGGGATCAAAGGCATATACCACCATGATCAGCTTCAAATAAATTTTATCAAGAAGGCAAAGATAGAAAAACAAAGTACAGTGGTTACTACAACTTTGTTTTGCTAATGTTTTATAGAAATTACCTTTAGTAAAGTGAGAGACAGTTTAATATTATTTAAAAGAAATGAGGTCTAGATATTTAAATGAACAAACTACTTTAGGGTAAATAAGGATGCCCTGAACTTTGACCTACGGCTTTTCTGCTGTGGACAGATTGTGTTGTTGGAAGCATCATATGTGTATATACTTGCTACCATGATGGTCTTGAGGTCTATCTCATGCAACCTCTAGCTGTACAACTGTCAAGAAGCAGAGTGAGGCATGGGAAGGATAAATTGTAGCTGAGTCCTAGGCTTGGGAACATTCTGTCCTGATGAACTGACTTCTTTGCTGCTAAGTTCAAAGGTAGATAATGTTTACTTCCTGCTTCATTTCCAGATATTGCATGTGATTTTCCACTCTACAAAGACAGCATGTGACAGAAATGATATCAGTGAAAGAATATGTCACTATGTTTATGTTGAATAGTGGGATAAATTTGGCAGGCCACAAATTTCAAGCCCCTAATTTGTTTTGTATTTTTTATTTTTATTAATTACAGTTTATTCACTTTGTATCCCCTTGTGGCTCCCCCTTCCCTTTCAACCCCTCCTCCCTCCTTCTTCTCCACACATGCCCCTCCCCAAGTCCACTGATAGGGGAGGTCTTCCTCTCCTTCCTTCTGATCCTAGTCTATCAGGTCTCACCAGGAGTTCAAGCCCCTAATTTATCTATGGATATTTTCCCAACTTTTCTACCTACAATGAATTTGAGCCTGTTTTGTGAACACTTTTTATATTTTTCAACCTATTGGAATGTAGAGAGGATTACAGAACACTCTAGGGTACTATAAACCATTTCCCCTAACAGCAGAGCTGGGCAATAACAGGGCACCCACGTAAATAAATGACTCACACTGATGAGTGGCCAGTTACTGGATGTGACAAAGGGGTTACCTTGTTCTTTGCTTTCTTCCCATTATTTTTTTTTTTAAGAAAAATGAATCTTTATTTCTTTTTAAAATTATAATTACAACATTTCTTCCTTCCATTTCCTTCCTCCAAACCTTCCCACTTCACCCTCTGTCCTCTCCTTTAAATTCATGACCTTTTTACTTTTTCTTTTTTAAACTAATTGTTATTACAGGCAGCACTGTCACTGTGACCAAGGAAGGGATGTGAGAGAAAACATAATAGTTTGTCTTTGGGCCTCGTTACAGCATGCCGAGAATGCCTTTGTCTACAATACGGCACCAACAAGGCTGGCCTGAGGCAGGGCCAGCTCAGGACCACGGGTCTTTATTCTGCCAGGAGAGCTCAGATTTCGCTAATTTTCATTTTTATAGTAAATAATAAACCAGTATTATTTCCAAAGGCAAAGGTATTGATCTGTACCTACCCATAACAAAATAGAACCTCAGGTTCCCAAAGCCCGTTGTGTCCATGTAGGGGGTGCACAGCTTCCTCTCTCCATCTCTGAGGAACACCAGGGACAGTCCTGACTCTATGGTTCCACACTCTACACCAACAACAGCTCCCAAGATGTCCCATCTAAAAAAGAAGCAAGGATCGTTGAAAGTTAGAATACCAAATGCAGCTTTATACAGGTTTTTTTAATCTTTATTTATTTATTTATTTATTTATTTATTTATAGTGACGGGTAGATAATTCTGAAGATGTGATACTGTAGACTTTGGGCAACGACTAAACCTTAAGCATATGCTGCTCAGCCACACGTTCCCTGTTATCAGCTTTAGTCAAAAGAGCATTTACTTTTGTCTCTTCTGTGTCTAAAGCAACATTCTAGAACAAGAGAATATTTTTTTAAATTTTATTTTATTAATTACACATTATTTACTTTGTATCCTCCCATAACTCCCATAAGCCCTTCCCTCCTCCCCTCCCGGTCCCACCCTCCCTCCCCCTTCTTCACGCATACCCCTCCCCAAGTCCACTGATAGGGGAGGTTCTCCTCTCCTTCCTTCTGATCTTAGTCTATCAGATCACATCAGGAATGGCTGCATTGTTATCTTCTGTGGCCTGGTAAGGCTGCTTCCCCCTCAGGGGTTGGTGATCAAAGAGCAGGTCAATCAGATTATGTCAGAGGCAGTCCCTCTTCCCATTACTATGTAACCCACTTGGACACTAAACTGCCATGGGTTACATCTGTGCAGGAGTTCTAGGTTATCTCTATGCCTGATACTTGGTTGGAGTATGAGTCTCTGGGGAGACCTCTATGTTCAAATATTCTGGTTCTGTTGCTCTCCTTGTGGGGTTCCTGTCCTCTCCAGCTCTTACTATTTCCCACTTCTTACATAAGATTCTATGTACTCTTGTGGCCAACAGTTGGCCATAAGTCTCAGCGTCTGCTTTGGTAGTCTGCAGGGCAGAGCTTTTCAGAGGCCCTCTGTGGCAGGTTTCTAGGTTGTTTCCTGTTTTCTTCTTCTTCTGATGTCCATCCTCTTTGCCTTTCAAGATGGGGATTGAGCATTTTAGTCAGGGTCCTCTCTCTTGATTAGTTTCTTTAGATGTACAGATTTTAGTAGGTTTATCCTATGTTATATGTCTAAATGAGTGAGTATATATGAGTGAGTGTCTTTCTGCTTCTGAGACAGCTCACCCAGGATGATCCTTTCTAGGTCCTACCATTTACCTGCAAATTTCATGATTTCCTTATTTTTCATTGCTGAGTAATACTCCATTGTGTAGATGTACCATAATTTCTGCATCCATTCTTCAGTTGAGGGACATTTGGGCTGTTTCCAGTTTCTGGCTATTATGAGTAGAACTTCTACAAACATGGTTGAACAAATGTCCTTATTGTGTATTTGAGCCTCTTTTGGATATATGCCTAGAGATGGTATGGCTGGATCTTGAGGAAGCGCTATTCCTAATTGTCTGAGAAAGCACCAGATTGATTTTGAGAGTGGTTGTACAAGTTTACATTCCCACCAGCAGTGGTGGAGGGTTCCCCTTTCTCCACAACCTCTCCAGTATGTGTTGTCACTTGAGTTTTTCATCTTGGCCATTCTGATGAGTGTAAGGTAAAATCTCAGGGTTGTTTTGATTTGCATTTCCCTAAAGGCTAATGATGTTGAGCATTTCTTTAAGTGTTTCTTTGCCATTCAATATTCCTCTACAGAGAATTCTCTGTTTAGCTCTGTTTTTTAATTGGATTATTTGGTTTTCTGCTTTTCAGCTTCTTTAGTTCTTTATATATACTGGATATTAGCCCTCTGTCAGTTAAAGGGTTGGTGAAGATTCTTTCCCAATTTGTAGGCAGTCGTTTTATTTTGATGATGGTGTCCTTTGCTTTACAGAAGCTTTTCAGTTTAATGAGGTCCCATTTATTGATTGCTTCTCTTAGAGCCTGTGCTGTTGGTGTTCTGTTCAGGAAGTTATCTCCTGTACCAATGAGTTCTAGGGTTTTCCCCACTTTTTCTTCTAACAGATTTAATGTGTCTGGTTTTATGTTGAGGTCTTTGATCCACTTGGACTTTAGTTTTGTGCAGGGTGGTAAGTATGGATCTATTTGCATTTTTCTACATGTAGACATCAAGTTAGACCAGCACCATTTGTTGAACATGCTATCTTTTTTCCATTGTATGGTTTTGGCATCTTTGTCAAAGATCAGGTGTCCATAAGTGTATGGGTTTATTTCTGTGTCTTCTGTTTGGTTCCATTGATCCACCATTCTGTTTCTATGCCAGTACCATGCAGTTTTTATAACTGTTGCTCTATAGTGCAGCTAAGATCAGGGATGGAGATACCTCCAGAAGATCTTTTGTTGTACAGGATTGTTTTAGCAATTATGGGTTTCTTGTTATTCCATATGAAGTTGAGAATTTATGATAGTATAGGTGAGTGACCCCAAAAACTCTACCAGGGAACTACTACAGCTGATAAACACCTTCAGCAAAGTGGCCGGATACAAAATTAACTAAAAAAAAAAAATCAGTAGCCCTCCTGTATACAAAAGACAAAAGGGCTGAGAAAGAAATTAGGGAAACAACACCCTTCACAATAGCCACAAATGACATAAAGTACCTTGGTATAACTCTAACCAAGCAAGTCAAAGACTTGTATGAAAAAATTTCAAGTCTCTGAAGAAAGAATTAGAAGATATCAGAAGATGGAAAGATCTCCCATGCTCATGGCTTGGCAGGATTAACTTAGTAAAAATGGCCATCTTACCAAAAGCCATCTACAGATTCAATGCAATTCCCATCAAATTACCAACACAATTCTTTACAGACCTTGAAAGAAAAATTCTCACCTTCATATGGAATAAGGAGAATATCTTTTTAATGGCCTGAAATTTTCATACATGGGTGTCATGCAAATTGGTCAAATCCACCCTCTTCTTTCTTCTCTATCTGATCTCCTATCCCCCTTACCAAATCAAAAGTGCTTGAGGAGGGAAGTTGTTTGAAGATACGGAGCAGGATGGGATCCTACCACTGAGGGCCTCTGAAAGACTCTACCTAGCAGGGAATAGAAGCAAATACTAAAACTCATAGCCAAACTTTGGGCAGAGTGTAGAGAGTCTTATGGAAGAGTGGGGGGACAGAAGGACCCGGTGGGGACAGGAGCTTCACAAGGGGACCAACAAAGCCAACAAATCTGGGCTCGGGGGGGAGGGGCGGACTGCAGAGACTGATACACCAACCAAGGACTGTGCATGGAAAAGACCTAGATATTCTGCTCAGATGTAGCTAATAGGTAGTTCAGTCTTCATGTGGGTTCCCTAGTCAGAAGAGCAGGGGTCATCTCTGACATGGACTCTGGTACTTGCTCTTTGTTCACCTCCCCCTGGCAGGGTGGCTTTTTCAGGCCACAGAGGAAGAGGACCCAGGCAGTCTGGGGTCAGATGATAGGGGAGGAGTGCTTTCCCTTTCTGTGATCTAGGCGAGGGGGTTAGGGGAAAAGAGGGAGGAAGGGTGGGGCAGGTAGGAGACTAGAGAGGGGGCTACAGTTGGGATATAAAGTGAATAAATTATAAAAATTTAACGAATTTAAATACTGAAAAAACAAAAGAGTCAAATTAACAATAAGGCAGCGTGAACCAGAGAGCACTGTATTATAAATGCTAATATGGTGTCTGCATATTAAGGATATACTATATAGCTATTATATATGTAATTGTTATATATGTATATTGGAATGAAAACCTGTAAGAGCCAGGAAAAGTCTAGCAAATTTTCATAGAGGAACTGAAATTTAAACTGGGTCTTGCCAAGCAGGTGCTTGGATGTATAGAGGGCATAAAAACATCTGCCCTCTATTTAGTGCTGCTCATGTGCACTTTATACACTTTTCTTTTTATGTCCCTATATCTAGCTCAGGGCCTAATACCCAGAAGGAGCCCAATAATAATGATGGTGACATTAAAGAATTCAATATCACCTTTATTGTGTTTAGGTACGTGCCTTGTATCCCTGATCTAAGGCTTTAAACATGAAGGGGTATTGGATTTTGTCAAAGGCCTTTTCAGCATCTAATGACATGATCATGTGACTTTTTTTTTCTTTCAGTTTATTTATATGGTGGATCACATTGATGGAATTTGGTATGCTGAATCATCCCTGCATTCCTGGGATGAAGCCTACTTGGTCATGATGGATGATATTTTTGATGTGTTCCTAGATTCTGTTGGCAAGTATTGAGTATTTTTGCATCAATGTTCATAAAAGAGATTGGTCTGAAATTCTATTTTTAGTTGGGTCTTTGTGTGATTTAGGTATCAGGGTGACTGTGCCCTCATAGAATGAGTTTGGCAGTGTTCCCTCTGTTTCTATTTTGTGGAATAGTTTGAGAAGCATTAGTTCTTCTTTCAAAGTCTGGTAGAATTCTGTGCTGAAACCATCTGGCCTCGGGCTCTTTTTGGTTGGGAGGCTCTTAATGACTACCTCTATTTCCTTAGGGGTGATAGTGAGCAGCAGATCGAGACAGGTGCTGGGACTTAGAGCCAAGCATGGGGTGGAGCTCTGAGGGTCCTGTGGAAATGTGGGGGAAAGACAGAAAGACATGGAGGGGACAGGAACCTCACAAGAAGACCAACAGAGACAACTAACCGAGTGGCATGGGGGCCTACATGAACTGAGACATCAACTAAGGTGCATGCATGGTCTGGACCTAGGCCCCTGCACATATGTGGCCTATGGTGGCTTGGTCTTCATGTGGTCTTCCTGGCAAGTGAAGAGGGCCACTGTTTCTAACATGGATTCTGGCCTGCTTTTGGATCACTTCCCCCTAGCAGGGCTGCCTTGCCTGGGTCCATCTTCACTTTCCTCTGCTTTCAATAGTCTTGTCTTTGCCCCGTCATGTGAGACAGCTTATACTCCATTCACTCTCTCCTAACCTTGGCCTCTCTCATCTCTACCTTCACGTTAGCAATCTGTTCTTTCACTCACAAATTGCACGTGTCTAATTTCTTGTTTGTTTGAAACAGGGTTTCTCTATGTAGCCTTGGTTGTCCTAGACTTGCTTAGTAGACCAGGCTGGCCTGGAGCTCACAGAGATCCGCCTGCCTCTGCCTCCTGAGTGTTGGGATTACAGGCGTGTGCCACTGCACCCAGCTGCATGTCTATTCTTAATGCCTGGTACTACAATGACTTTGATTCTAGGACCACACCCTCTTTTAAGTTTGAAGACTGATGGTTCAGTTTTCTGCCAAAAGATCATCACTAAGCCATCTGCCCAGCATTAGCTTCTCCATCTCCCTCGGCTCTGGCTGAGGGCTATATGTTCTGCAAGATTCATAGGCTTGTGGGCCAATATAGCATTTGCACCTCTCTGTTTCCTCTCTGCTCCTTGCAAGTCTGTCTGAGGAGATCCTTATTCAGAAACTGTACAATATATTACTGGCTATGAAAGATGCCAAGAGACTTTTTAGGAGAATGACTAAAATCTTGTTGTAGACAATTAGGGCATTTTCACTTTTCTGGTTATTATTAGAGATACTGCATGAAAGAACCTGTGTTAAAGACGCGTGGCACTGAGCTCCCCCAGCAGCTGTCCCTTACTCATGTCTGCAAGAGACAGGGCATCCAATCTGCACGGCATACGTTGTATGAGTGCAGCGGGTTTTGCTCTTTTGCACCTGCAATCCTATAGCCGTCGTGCGCCTTAGAACAACTGAGAAAGCAGCAACTGATAATTGTCTGTGTTCTGGGCTCTCACAAGACTTTAGGCTAAGAAAAGTGTGAGGGCATGTGTGTGTGGTGTCTGTGTGTGGTGTAGGAGTGTGCATGTATGTGTGCACATGTGCATGTGTGTGTAAGTAGAATTATTGGGTAATCTTGTATTAATCTTCAAACTAGTTGGATAACATTATGTTGCCCTTAGGAGGATGCAAGAGATTCCTGTTTCTAAACAAGCTTGTGCCATCATCTGATTTTGTCAGCTTTTAAGATTTAGCCTGGCATATGGAAAGGAGACTCTCTCTCACTTTTGCATTTCCATGACTACTGCTGAGGTCGGACGTCTTTTCGTGTTGATGACTGGCCAGGTGCAGCTACTGTCCTTGGACTTGACCCTCTCCTTTGTCTGTTCTCCACTAGCATCTCACTCTTCTTGTCTCTTTTCCTTGTGGTCTAGACAGTAATTTTTCTTGGGCATAAGCATTTTATTTTTCATTTTGCATATGTCTTGGGTGTATTAGAAGTTTTAATTATTGGGGCTGGAGAGAAGGTTCAATGGCTAAAGCAATTGCCATGCAAGCACGGGGACCGGAATCCAGATGACTGAGGACCCAGTACCCACACAAAAGCTGGGCGGCCTGCAGTTCCGGTGTTTCGAAGGTGGACAGAGGGGATCTCAGGGGCAGGCTGCCCAGAAGGACTTGCTAGCTGGAGAACTCTGGCTTCAGTAAGAATCTCTGATCCAGTAAAAATGCGGAGAACAACCTTTGGTGTCTACATACCATATGTGTACATATGTGCACGTGTGTTCTACACATGTCCCCACACATGAACACGTGCACATACCACACATAGAAGCTCATGGGAAAAAGCTTTAATAGCAGAACCATCTTTTATATCAGCTTGTGTCATCTTTTCTAGTTAATAAATCCTTGCCCTAAGGTTATAGAGATATTCCCTCATGCTTCCTTTTTAAAGTTTGAAATTTGACTTTTCACATTTACATAAATTTAATTTATTTGAAGGTGAGGAATAAAGTTGAGACCCAACTTTACTTTTCATATATAGATAACAAGCTGTTCGGGACCAGTAACAATGCCACCCTAAAATGACTAAAATGCCACTTTGTCACATAACACTCTCCTCTCTGGAAGTCTCTTTTGGGTCCTTAGTCTAAATGTCTACCTCTTTCAAAGCTAAATTGATTATATTATTAAAAGAAGGCAACTTTGTAAATAAAAAAGCAAAACTCACTATTTGTTAACTGCTCTCTTAAGGTATGGCATATTCCTGTCTAGAAAATTATAATGACTATCTATGATAGTTTCTCCCATCAACACAAGATGTTAAAAACCATATTTAAGCAATGTATTTAACTTGCAACCTCATACTTCCACAGAGGAACACCAGTTTCATCAGATTTTTATAAGGTAAACGGACTGCTGGAAATCCACAGATGTAAACAGAATGATTGCTATTTCAGGTAAATGCTGAAGCATCCTACTTAAGAAGAACATGCTACCTTTATTCCTTTCACAAAGTTCCTCAAGTGCCATTGACTGATTCACTCTGTTTTCAAAGCAAAGACTCCTCAGAGAAATGATTCCACCAACACCAAACAAACATACTATATGACTGCAGTCCCCCCCATTGGCAACAGACACTGGACGTCCTATTCGAATGATTTAACAGTGCATTACATCACTTGGCAAAGCAGCCCATGCTTGTGATCCCAGAGCCTGGGATTCTAAGGCAGGAGGACTTCACAGGGAGACTTGTATCAAAAATCAAGCAACAACAGAAATATCGTGTATAATTTTACACGTAACTTTATGGACGTTATGGCTTATTTTATGAGAGGTTCATTCTCTTAAATTTGTGGGTGATTTTAAATAGTCATTCGGTTATTTAGATACTCATTTCTCCAGCACTTGTTTTTGGTAATTATCATTCACATAATAAACTGTCCAAAAATGGAGACGTGGTGCACACATGTTAAGCAGTTTACTTGAGGCTGTTTGTTTTGTGGTTATCTTTATAGTTATCCTTCTAATCGTGCCAGGATGGCTCACGTAACTCTTCAGGCTTATATACTGACTGCCTGTTGTGCACATGCATGTCATGGCACATGTGTGGAGGTGGGAAGACAGCTATCATGTGGGCTTTCTGAGACTGAATTCAGGACATCAGGCTGGCCATCAAGTGGTGCTGAGCCATCTTGCTGGCCCCACCCAACTTTATAACAGACTTAAATCTTAGGAAATCTCTCTCTCTTCCTTCCCCTCTCTCCCATCCTCCCCCCCGCCCCTGCTTGTGTTAACAGGTTATGTCAATCATTTAAGGAGCACAAGTAACTTTTTGAAATAGCTCTTTGTGATAATGGTTCACCTTCGCCAGGAGCTTCTTGTGATGTGTACACGAAGACTCCACACTGGCTCATTGGTCTTTTACTTGCTCCATTTATCCCAATTAAGCCACTCAGTCAACTGGTGCACACAGCAAGTTTAAGTTATAAATGATGAGGCTGATGACCCTTTTAGGATCTATTGTCTGCTTTAGAGTATTTTTAAATGAAAAGTTGAATTGTAAAAAGATGGAATTGTTATAGACTAAAAGAACCTTCTATTAATGTGAGAGATGTGTTCTGTAGCTATTTTATAATTTCCCCTTGTTAATTACTTTTCTAGGATAATCTACATGAGTTATTTTCACAACTCTGACCACAGACAATGCTATAATTCAGATTGTCTATGTACTTTCAATTTTTATTTTAAACATAATCTTCTCCAATTTACTCTAAATTAGTTTTTATCTCTCTTACTAAAATATAGTTAGTTATCTACACGATAACAAAATTGAAATTAATCTCTTTTGATACCCAAATATTTATACTCAAATGGCACACGCAGTTCAGTCTACTTTGAACAGAGAGATGAAGGAGCCAGGGTGCTTTTCTCAAGTTTTATGAATTAAACCTTTTATAAAAGTATTATTGCTTTGAATAAGTTACTCCACATTTATTAAAAATTCAGTAGGAGCCCGCCAGAGCACAAGCTCGTTCTTTTATGAATTTGTATAAACTAGCTCAAGAGTGCTTGGAGGCATGCTGCTCACGGTGGGACACGGCGCAGCTTCAGCTACCTAAGCCGGTGTCGGCTCGCTGGCCTGGGTCTCTGGGTACAGCGTGGGCCCCAAACTGTGGCCATTTCCAGTTAAAGAATGGCACGGCCTCATTTTCTCCTACTGAAATAATTACACGAAATAAAACTATAACCCAATCTGCGAGCCCAGCAGTGGGTACCGGAGGCGCTGTAGGTGTTAGCAGTTTCTTGGATGGTGTGGCAAGTATCCTCAACAGGAGTATTGATCCTCTGTGCTTTAAGTGGTTTTCCCCAAGGAAGTGCTGCTCTGCGCTGAGTGAAGGAACACCTGCCTAGGGGCGAGCTCTCTACCACACACCAATTTATGTCTACCCCTTTATGACTAATTATAAAATAAAAGCCATATCTTATTTATTATAAATACATCTCTATCTATTATTTATTACAAATAGAGAGAGGTGAGGTTGGAGGAAAGAAAAAAAAAACACAAGTTTTTAAATCAATAAAATGCCCTAAGGCAACTCTGTTCTTCAGAAATATGAGGGTCACAATAATATTTAATTTATAGTTTCAAAACAAGACTATGTTTTGTGTGTCACAATGAAACACAGTCTAGTAAGCAAAAGCAGTCTGAGGAGGTCTCTTAGCTGGGAGGCTAACGGCCTCATCGGCTCTTTCAGGGGGCCCTGGTAGGATTAACTGTCCTTTAATCAGTACATACCCCAATAATTTCTAGTATGATACAGTTTCTGGAGGGAAGTCTGTCACCTGAAATTACATAATACACATCTATGTATAAGTACTCATACATACCCTTTATATTTTAGGAACTTATCATCCATACTTAAATAAATACACAAGGATGTTTGTTACAGCGGCCCTCATCTACAGCAGGGCGGTTGGTTACGAGCTGGTAGATCATCATTTTGAAATGACTAACCGTTACTGACTAGCTGAGACTTTTATAATGTATCATTGCTTTTTAAAGTTGAGCTGATACCTAAAAGGGAGAATGTGGTTCCCATGATGCCTTTCTGTCTACGAGTAGGAAAATCTCTGACGAGCATCTGCCAAGGTTTTAACAGCGAGAAGTGGGGATCCATGTGGGGGGACTTGGTATTTTGACCTTACACACCTGCTTTAGCAAACAAAACTTTCAGAGAAAAGCAAAGAAAAAGAAAAAGCATCCATAGGTTTTAAACTCAGAATGAAAATTCAAACAATTTAATTTAGGCTGGTAACCAGACGTTTAAAACGTTAATCAAATGTTCCCCTACCAGTATTGGCACTAAAGGAATGGAACATTTTATATTATGTGTGAAAATTTGTTTTATTCTTCAAGATAGGTTAAACCACCTAAAGACAGAAAATGTTTGGTGTGCACTAGGACACAGAACAGAGGCTGGTTGGAAAGAGTCTATATTTACCAAATCTATCGGCTCCTTAAACCTCATATAAATTTTCTGAGATTGGAAAAGTTCCTATCATCGGTGAGGCCCCTATTTGGGATCTAGTCTCTGCTATTTAATAAGGGATGTGGCTCTGGCAGGGACCCAGCAACATCCATTTATATTCATGAGGTTTATCTCCAGTAGGGGTCCTCTGAAGTCTTAGCAAGGTGTGGACTTTGACTGAGGCTTCTCCACCTTCCGCTGCATTTATGGATTTCTCTCCCTCTCATCATTCCATCATAGGAGGAAGTGACGAGCCCTAGCTGAAGGTTTCCTGGCATGCCCTGCATTTCAAAGATTTCCCCCTTCAATGGCTTCCCCTTGTTTGTTCACATTTAATTCTGCTTCAGGTTTTTATTACATGCATCAGGTTTAAGCATACCTGTCTGGAATAACACTAATTTGGAATGCTTAAAAGACACACTATACAACACACTATACATTTTCTCACTATACAACAATGACAGCCTAGACTGAGAAGGGGAAATAGAGTAGACATCAGGGGTGGATGGTGGGGGAACCCGGGGGAGGGAGTGAGAAGGGGACTATGATGGATCAAGGTGGGGGGAGGGGAGGGAGAGAGTACAGGGAGAACTGGAATCCACAGAGGGGAGGCATCTCTGCTAGAAACCTAGGACAATAAAAACTCCCAGGAATCCATGAGGCTGTCATCGCTAAGACCTCTAGCAATGTGGGATATGGAACCTGAAACGGCCATCTCCTGTAACCAGCAAATACTTCCAATGGAGGGACTGGGACACCAACCCAGCCATAAAACCTTAAACCTACAAGTTGTCCTGCCAACAAGATATCCAGGGGTAAAGATGGAGCAGAAGTCGAGGGAATGGACAACCAAGGACTGGCCCAGGTTGAGACCCATGCCATGAGGGGGAGCCCACCCCTGACTCTATTAATAATATTTTGCTATTATTTCCAGACAGGTGCCTAGCATATCTGGGAAGCTTCACCCAGCTACTGATGAAACAGCTGCAGAGACCCACAGCCAAACATTAGGCTGAGCGTGGGGAATTCCACGGAAGACAGGATGAAGGAATGAAGGAGCCAGAGAGGTCAACGACACCACAAGAAGAGATACAGAACCAACGAACACGGGCACACAGGAGCCCACAGAGACTGAGCCACAAACAGAGAGCATGCATGGGATGGGCCTAGGCCCTCGGCACAGATATAACAGTTGTACAGCTTGAACAGCGGGAGCAGGGGCTATCTGACCCCACTGCCTGCCCCTGGAGCCCTTTCCTCTAACTGGGCTGCCTTGCCTAGCCACAAATAGAGAGGGGCCTAGTCCTACTGCAACTTGATACCCGGGGGGGGGGGGTTGATACCAATGGGAGGCCTCCCTTTTCTTGAGCCCCTTAAGGAGAAAGGAAGGACTGGAGGATGGTGGGGAAGGGAGGTGAGAGAGAGGGAATGGGAGGAGAGGGAGGGGAAGCTTCGATTAGGATGTAAAATAAACTAATAAAAACTTTACATTTATTTGTACATATGTGTATATGTATGGGTGGCACATGTACCTGTGCAGAGGTCAGAGGTCAGAGGTCAGCCTGTGGTAGTGGGCCCTTCCACCGTGTGCAACTCAGAATGGAAAGCAGGTTTCCAGGCTTGGCATGAAGATTCCTTATTTGCTGAGCCATCTCATCAGCCTATTAACTATTTTTTTTTCCTCAGTGACATATTTTACTTCTGTATTTTGAGAAAGACTTAATTCATTGGTCTATTTAACTTTGTGTTTCATTTACATCTTATTAAGCAATTCAAATATAATTTTCTTTTGAGCATCACTTTGGTAATGTATTACTGACAAGTAAGTATGGGTGGAATAGCAGCTAATTCGTAATATGTGCCATTGTTTATGGATCACATGATGTGATTTCTCTTGGTTGACTACAATAACTGGATGGTGAGACTACTTCTCGGATGACACCACATACCCTGGTTGCAGGACATAGAGAAATCAGTCTCAAACTGACCAAGAAAACTCTCTTCCTGCTCGCTCACTTTTATAGTGCTGGGATATCAAGATCCAACCCAGTGCTAGACCAGGCATGCTAGCATAGACCAGGATAGCATCCTGCCACACCAAGAGTGGCAACACTGGGCATGGGTGTACCCAGCAGCTACCTTGATTAGATTGAAGGTCTGCTGCATCGAAAGGTACCTATGCTTGGTACTGTAAACATCCTTGAATCCAGGCTGGGGACTCTACAGACAATCATGTTGTTAAGCTGTATTCTACGGAGGATGACTGAGGTTAAAATATCACTTTTTTCTATACATGACATATTTACCTCCCCCGCACGCATGTGTGATTCCCATATGCTTGCACGTGCACACACGTGTGAGTGTGCGTGTGCATATGTGTAGCTGGGTTCAAGCTTGAGTGTTGTTCCTCAGGAGCCATCCTTTTTGTTTTCATGGAACCCGTCTTTCACCCAGAGCATGCTGACTGGGTGAGGGTGACTGGTCACCAAGCTCCAGGGATCTTCATGTCTCCAACCCTCCCCTCCCAACACTGGGATCACAAGCATGTGCCACCATGACTGGCTTTTTAACACAGGCTTTGGGGATCAACCCTAGGCCTTCAGGAATGCTTGGTAAATACTTTCTCAACAGAGCCATTGCCCCAACCCACTAAAGTCCTTTGTCTTATACATTATACAAGGACTTAAGATTAAAGTACTCAGGTCTAAATAACAAGGAGGACCCTAGGGAGGATGCTTAATTCTCATTCAGAAGGGCAAATAGAATGGACACCAGAAGCAGTTGAAGAGAGGGAACAGGATGGAAGCCTTCCATAAGTGTCCTTTGAAAGACTCCATCCAGCAGGGGATTGAAGCAGATGCTAAGACTCACAGCCAAACTTCAGGCAAAGCCCAGGGAGTCTTATGAAAGAGTTGGAGGAGAGAAGGACCAGGAGAAGACAGGAGCTCCATAAGAAGACTGACAGATCTGGGCCCGTGGGTCCTGCAGAGACTGATGCACCAACCAAGGACCATGCAAGGAGAGGACCTTAGCCCCCCTGGTCTGATGTAGCCCATAGGCAGCTCAGTCTCCATGTGGGTTCCTCTAGTACAGGAAGCAGGGATTGTCTCTAACATAGACTATTACCTGCTCTTTGATCACTTCCCCCTGCTGGGGGCTTTGACAGGCCACAGAGAAAGTGGATACAAGCAGTCCTAATGAGATTTGATAGGCTAGGGTCAATTGGTAGGGGAGGAGAACAGGGGAAAGAGGGAGGGAGGGGGGACTGGGAAGAGATGAGCCAGGGCCCTATAATCGGGGTATAAAGTGAATAAATTATAAAAATAAATTTAAATTAAAATATTCAGTTTACTAATTTGTTCTTGAAGTAGGCATATATTTATAATTGGGGGAAATCTGGTAAATTTGTTTCAGCCATATATATACATGTTGTTTGTCTCACCTCTAATTTTTTTCCTTATAAATCTGGTCTGGTTTCACAAATGCCGTATGTTCCCTCACACCTCTGAGGATAACAGATAGACTTCCGAGATAGTCTGTATTCATTCATTCCGATATTTCGTTCACTTAACTCTTAGTTCTTTAGATAAATGCCTTTACTGAAAGTTTTAAGAAATCATTTTGAATATCCTAGATCATTTGTTGAAACTGCTATCTGTACTTGAATTGTCAGTGTGAAAATGCCAGCTTCCTCACCATGGGTGAGGATTGCCATGGAACTGCCTGGTAGTTTAGGCACCATGAGTGAGGACTGTCATGGACATAAACTTTCTGCAGCCCATTTTCGGATGTCCACATTCCTGGTTGGAGCCTGGGTTGGAAGTCATTCGACAGTCCCTACAGCTGAGACTCAGAGCCACACCCTAATCTAGCAGCCATCCTGGAGCAAGGCTGAGATACCATGTACAGTGTGTCTTACTCAGTGAGCATTTTGGACTGTAGCTTCCCTCCTCGGATCCCAGCTTCATGCTCCTCCCCGCAGCCTCTCACCCCACAAGTCTTTCATAAGCTCTGGCCTACCTAGAGAGATACCTTATTGTTTTATGATTCATCAGAGACTCATCTGCTCATTTTCTGTAATTTTCAAGGACTTGGAACATGGATGTGGGGGCAGGTGGTAAAGACAGGAGCATACCATATCGATTACAGATGTTTAATAGTCATTAATTTGCAGATTTCCACTTTGTTGTAGACATACTGCCATGGATAACAATAAAACATCTTCAAAAGATATTTAAATGGCACAAACATACAAGGATAAAAGGCGTTAATACAAATTCCACTTTGCATCAATGTGTCATTCTACCAAGCCCTTTCTCACCTAACCCTAGCTAGGTGAGATGCTGTAGCTGCTAATTAAATGATGTGTCTGTGAGGTTAAGCCAAAGTTCAGAAGACTCACATAAATTATCAGTGTGTCTATTAAAGCTTCCTCCTTCCTGAAGGAACAAACGTGTCTTCTTTAGGAAACAAACAAACAAAACAAAACCAAAAACTTTTAATTTTACTTTTTGGAAAATGCCCCTCAGTGCTGGGACAGCCCAGTCATGTGTAAGGCAGACGTACACGCACATCCCTGTGCTGTGAGATCAAGTGTTTTGATTCTAACAGTAGGAAAACAAGGGCAATTAGGGAAATGGTTTCCCAAACACTGACTTGCATTTTCTTTCCACCCTGGTCATTCACACAAAGTAGTTTGAACGTATTATTTAGGGTGACATGTTCTTTTACTCTCTCTTATTTATCTATGTTAAATATTTAGTTAGTATTCCCCCCCCACCCCCATGTTTCAGAATACAATCAATTCAACTGGTCACTCTGGAATACATGGAGGATTGAGCACCTACCTGTTTTCCCTAGCAGGTGAGCTTTATAATGGCAAAGTGTGTTTCTGGATGGATGTGTTGAAGGGAAGACCGAGACAAACAGGCAATACACTTGGCAGAGAAGCAACGTATCAAGTGTTTTGTAACCTAATGCTTTTCTTCTGTCACCTCTTTCCCTATGTATAAACGCTCCATGCACCAATTTGACTTTGTAAAAGATTCTTTTCCCGAAGCTCTGATGAAAATAATTTTATCAGCATTCTTTACTAGACCAATAAAAACAACAGCTGGCACTTCATTAAACCAGCATTTTCAGTCTAGACACAGAAAAGCCCAGGTCCTCTTCTCACGATCCATTCACACCTTATAACTCAATGCCAACCTCCTAAGTGGCTTTCTTTGTGATGATGATTTCAGTTTTAGCCCAAAACTCTCTTACAGTATTAGTATTTCATTAGAATGAAATGTCTGCTTTGTAATCAGAACACACACACACATACACACACACACACACCAGCTTTTCCTCTGGATTACTATATTTTCTAAACTAGGCTTGGTTTCTTTTAATATCAAGTCAATTTCTGTTCTATTTTTTTTCTCTTTGTTCTGTTGCTATGATAAAAATATTCTGACGAAAAGCATCTTAGGGGAGAGAAGGTTTACCTGGCTTACAACTCCATTTTACAAATCACCATTAAGGGGAAGTTAAGGCAGCAACTCAAGCAGATGGCCATCACAGTCAAGAACAGGGACGAATGATGCATGCCAGCCTACTGATTTACTTACAGCTAGCACGCTGCTCTTACAAAGCTCTGGACCTCTGCCTACGGAATGGTGCTACCGACATTAGCACCATGAAGATTCCATATCAATCAAAAATCAGGACAATTCCCCCACAGATATGCCCACAGGTTAATCTGCTGTAGACAACCAGCTCCTTACATATTTAACTTAAAAAGAAAGTCCAAGAGAGAACTAGAAATCTTCTATAATTTCTTTCCTATGAATATCATTTGCCTCTCTGAATCTGACTTTGTTTGTCTATTTATTTATTTATTTGTGAGCTTTTTTTTTTTTTTCTTAAGATAGGACCTTGCTACACAGCCTAGGCTGGCCCTTCTTCCTATGAATATGCCATGGTCCCATACAGACATCAGAGGGCAACCCCTGGTGTCAGGCATCACCTTCTATCTTGTTTAATACAGAAACTCTGCTGTTTTCCCCACTTCATATGCCAGGTCGGCCTCTGGCGCTTTTCCTGTCCTTATGTCCCGTCTCCCCACCCAAGTCCTGGGTTTGCAGCTGTTCCCTCTACACAGGTGACGTTTATGTGGTTCTGGGGCTCCAACCTCAGGTCCTCATACTCTGATGACAAGCATTCTTACCTACTGAGCAGTATCCCCAGACAAATTGGAACTTTGGAAAGTACCACTCAACTAGGAAGTGATCTTAGCCAATGAGGTCCCAGAATAAGACAGACAGAACCAAATCTGTAGACAGCACAGATCACCCTTAGTGTTTCTGGTCTCCTACCCTTCAACCTCAGTCCCAAATACCCACTTTGTGTATCTTCCAAGGGTAGGCTATATCCCCTAAACATCCTTTTATGGATCAAAACCACATTTTAATGAAAATCAGGCAGCGGTATCTATAAAGCTCAGTCCTGAGGAGAATAGAGTATCTCAATATAATAGTAGTGGAAAGATTTTGTATTCCAATACTGAAAAAAAAATCCAAGTAAAAGCTAAGTAATATTGGATATACATGGAGTTATAAGGTATTTGTAATCACAATTTTAAAAATAGGTCTAAAAATACCTGATTACTCAATAAAGACCCTTAGGATAAGTATCCCCCTTTTGGCTTGTCTGTGATAAAAATCATCAGTGTTGATTTAAGCATGCCTTTGTCATTTCATGATGTGCATTTAAAATGTGTCCACTGGAGTGAAGGTAGGTGGTATAACAGCATGGGAGATAGCAATTACTCACCCTGTAGGCTGGCTCTCAAATTCTTCTGACCACTGCTCTTGAATATCCTCTGTAGAAAGATCTACATCCCGGGTGGTGGCAAAATTGAACTCGCTGCCTTCATTTCCATGGAAATAAATGGAGTTCCCATCTGACTGACAGCTATGCTGTAGATAAAAAAAAGAGAGAGCATGGGGTGGCTGTTGAATTGGTTTTGTATCTGTTTTACTCATGTATAATTAGAGTTTTCAGGAAAGTCATTACAGTATTCCCTTTACGGTGGACTCGCAAATCAAAAGGGCTTGCTACCTCCTTTTTGCCTTGCTTAATTCAATTATAATTTCTTTCTAACTTATTAAGTCATCACACAAAAGGAGTCAAGAGGGCATTTGAGCTTTGCCATTTTCAGCCTTTAGTATGAGGCAAGAATATTTTAATTGGAATAATATCCCATCTTTACCCCAGCCCTTGTTGTGAGAATTAAGCCTGATAATGACTTGTCATGTATTTTCAATTCTGTGGTTATAGGCTAAATCACAGTGACCTTTTCAATATTCCAGATAGTTCTGACTTGCCATTCAAGCCTTTCACAATTTGTCTGTAGACGGAGTGTGAGTAGAACAGCTAGCTAATCAAAACACGGGATATAGAAAAGGTCAGAGTCATCCCTGATATGTCATTGATTCGCAGCCAAATTTTCAGTAAAAGTTTCTGACCAGAAGAGCACAGTGTTTCCAGGGAGAGGACTGGAGATCACAAACCCTGCTACTCTCCAACAGAACACTTGTAAAAGAAAAGAGAATTTCCTGGGACTTATTTTTCAGCATATGTTTCTTAGCTTGACACGAATGGTAAAAGATAAGAGCTGAGTAAAATGAATGTCTCCTTCTCAAAATCAGAAGTTTTCATTATGGCTATGTTTGGTAATAAATCCTAAGGGAAACACTAACATACTTAAGATCAAACATTCAGTTATGCATTAATACTATTAAAATGAAGTAGACATGAAGAAAAACCAATTGGACAAAAATACCCACCATGCCAGAGACTCAGCTCAAAGAAGCAGGGATCATGACTGTGTCACCAGGTCTCAACACAGTGTCCAGCACAGTAGGCATTCAAAAACGTTTTAAACAGCTCAATGCGTGAAAGAATTACCATGGCTATGATTTTTCTTTTAACTTAAAAATATGTGAATTATGCATGTGTGTACGAGGGCACACACATGCCATGGCATGTGTGCAGAGGACAACCTCAAATGTCAACCCTTGCCTTCCTTCCCCATCATCTGTTGTTCACTGCTAGAGAGCCCAAAATCATTCAAAGATTCTTAGCTCTCAAAATCTCCGCTAAAGAGCTAGAGATGTTATTTGTGATAGAATAGTTGCTGGCCACGTGTGAGGCATTAGAATCAATTCTCAGCACAACAAACAACAACAAACCCCCCACAATCCTAGTTTAGTTGAGAAATATCAAATATCAGCAATAGGACTTAAGGATAGGCAGCATATTAGTGCATGAAAGTGTTCAAGAGATGGTTAGAGTCACCTCTAGGAGAGCCTATACAAGCAGACTTTACAATGAGTCTTCATTTGGCTATATCGGATGACAAACATGTATCTGCAAAGATGTGATCATCACTGTATTATACAGGCATCATTTTTAACTGCCCTCAGATAGGTGTAGCTCTCATACTAACAAGGAAGCTTCTCTTTGCTACAGACCCAGACATAGGGTACCCACCTACAACCCAGCTGACCCACCTACAACACAACTCCGGCACCTAAGGCTCAGGGAGCATCTCGGAAGAAGGGCTGGAAAGACTGTAAGAGCCAGAGGAACAGGATGTCTGCTGTGAGACTGTGTCTCCTTGAAAAGATAGGAAAGCTACACTCATGAAGTCTCAACAACATGACTCCATAACCGAGACTGGATCAAGGACAACACCAACAGTCATGTTATTAGAAGTGGAAAATGTCACAGGGCCCCAAGCCTGGACCGGAACTACCAGCAATCGAGGGATGCTGAGAGTGGGAGAAATCAGTCTTTCCCAGGGAAGAGGCCCCAGTTGGTTATCCAACACCAAGTAACCAGCCATGAACTCCTCTACATACAAATAATATTATATGGACTGAGCCAATCATATTTGTATATTTAGGGGTGTGTGTGTGTGTGTGTGTGTATGTGTGTGTGTGTAAAACAATTACAGAAGAAGAAGAAGAAGCTAGAGAAAAGAATTCATAGGCTAAGAATTTGGGGACAAGGTGGAGGGTATTACCTAGGAAGGGTTGGAGGAAGGAAAGGGCAAAGTGATGTAATTATATTTTAATTAATTAAATTTTAAAAAATTAAAAAAGAAAAAAATTATTAAAAACAAAACAAAATACGAGGATGTTATGTTGGCCTAATCTGAGGATTAGGTTGGAGTCTGCTGCTCAGACAGATACGTCAGGAACCCCGAATTGGGTCTTTTGGCAGTTGTCTCCTAGACTCTAACCTGGCTATAGCTGACAAAACCAAGAGGGTTGTAATAGGTTTGCTACTGAATTGGAATAGTAAACAGTTTTGAGAAGCTCAAGAGAGCAGCAGCGTGTGATCTTAAGGAGTCATTGTACAGCTAAGACATCTGCACGTCTTCTGGGCCCTCCATCATTTTAGATAATACTTAGGATGTGACACGCATTGAATGCTTGAGACGTTTTTTTTTTTTTTTTCTTTTTTTTTCACATGCAATGAATACAGATTATTCATGGATGCTAAACTGAACTCATTTTATGCGAGCCTTAGCATGGCCATATCGATCAAAAGGTAGAATTTAGTTCATTTCACAGTAAATAGAAACTGTCAAAAAAAGATACATTTTAAAGATTTCTTCACCATGCCCACTTGAAAGAGAACCAGTGCTAGCAAGAACAGCAAAGGCTATTTTTCTAAAATAACACACTGAGTCCTAGGTGTGGACCTTCCTGGTTTTCCTCATGATCAGAACCTTCATCAAGTGTAGCTTGTGGTTAGCTGAAACTAATATGCAGACTTGGACACCAACAGGAATGGCAGTAACCCAAAGAAATGGCACACATGAAATATCAGACAGGTGAAAAGAAAATGATTAACTTTATAATTAATGTACAATTAATGAATGAAGCACCTAGTAGCCTTTGTCATTTATGGCTAAACATCCATTTAAGTATTTAAATGTTGGTTTCACTTTATGTTGGTTTTATTTTATGTAAAACATAAAATCATAAAATTTGCTAGCTTACTACTACCTACTTTCACAAAATAAACTGGTATAAGAGAAAAAGAAAGCATATTCCAAAGGATTTCCCGTAACTGAACGTATCATTTACAACTGTGTAACTACTGAACATTAGTGTCAAATACACATTTAATCACCGTAACTACATTTTTCCCAGCACGTGAAACACAGGTAATATTCACCACGACAAATATGAAAAGTAGCAACCTGAGTGAATTATTATTCACTTAAAATGACTCTCAGCCAATGTTCATATTAGTAGGCTATGAAACTAGTCAAACTTGTCTTGAAGAGTTTCTGTGAGAGACAGAAGGGCATCATTTTTTTGATACAGTTTTAAAATCTCTTTAAAGCTCTTCGAGCCAATTCACAGTAGGTAATCAATACTCAACACTAGAGCTCAGTTCAGACAGACAGGGGAGGGCTCTGTATGCCAGTCTCTAGGGTTGGCCTTAGACACATCCTGTCAGCTTTAAATAGTAAACTCACCTCTGTTCTCTCAAATGAGCCCCAATGTCTATGTGGTTATACCAAGGGGTGAATTCCTGAGTAACGTGAGAGCAATGGACTTACTGATTCCTCTTCTGTCTAAGAAGTTGGTCATATACAGGCCTTGTATGTACGAGTCCTAGCGAGGGTACCAGGGTAGTGTGCTCCTATTTAAAGATCTTGAAATTGATTACAAGAAAGTTTGAGTCCCTGGGGCTAATTTTTTTTTTTTTTTTCATTCCAATTCCCTAGAAACTCTCCAACCAAACTAAAGCCTAGATGCATCCCATGGGAGACAGTCCCTCGGCTTTTGCTGTGCTTCTGTTTATGTCTCTGCAGAGAATCCAGGGTCTTCTGGCTTAAGGGCTGTGTGAGCTTCTCCCTCAAATCTGACTCAATTAATGAAGCACGTACAAGAATTAAGGAAATCAAGGCTGGGACCAGGTGTGGTAACACACACCTGTAGTCCCAGCACCCAGGGAAGCAAAGGTAGGCAGATCACTGTGAGTTCGAGGCCAGCCTGGTCTACAAAGCAAGGCCAGGATAGCAAAGGCTATACAGAGAATCCCTGTCTGGAAAAACAAACAAACAAACAAGGCTGGGAAAAACACACCAATAAAAACCAAAACCAGGGATGGAGAGATGACTCAGAGGTTAAGAGCACTGCCTGTTCTTCCAGAGGTCCTGAGTTCAGTTCCCAGCAACCACATGGGGGCTCACAACCATGTATACTGGGATCTGATGCCCTCTTCTGGCATGCAGGCACACATGTAAATAGAGCACACATATGTAAAGTAAAATAAATAAATCTTAAAAAAAAACTATAGGACAAAAGAGATCATTAAAACAAAACAAAACAAAACAAAAACAACCCCAAACCAATAAAAATGATAAAGAACAAAAACTCAGGTACTATATCCATCCTCAAGGATCCTGAAGGCTGGGGTCAGAAGGCTAGATAAGACACCTTTCCTCTACCTGATGGCTAAAGGCTGGCACAAGCCATTTTGCCTCTGAAGCCCTCAGCGCCAATGGTGCTGCTCTCTTGATACATTGTGAGAAGCTCAGATATTCAAAGCAGTTCTTTTTAACTTTCTAAGTGCCAATAATATCTCTTTCCGAAAATATGTTTGTATTTAAGTCTTAGCAGTAGCTGATACAGAAACAGAAGGATGTTTAAGTATATTTTTGTTTTGCACTGTAAGACTTATTAAAATTCCTCAGATCAAATTAAAACCTTTAGAAGATTGTACAAGAATAGGTCCCAAATACAGTGTAGTAAAAAAAGATACTGCAGACATTCACAGATTATTACAGCAGATAAAACCATCAATTAGAGTTTAAAATGCCTCCACATTCTGGATGGTTACCAATTATTCTCCTAAGAGAAGAAAGCTCAAGAATATGAGATGACCAATGCTACTTTTCTTAACAGATGAACTTCCATTGAATGACCTCAACATCTATTTTGCTAAAACTTCAAGTGAAACATGCAAATGAAACTATGAAGGGTTTCAGAAACATTGCTCTCTATTTTAATACTCAGCTATTTTTGTTCAGCATCCATTCAAAGTCACTTTACTTATAGACATTAATAATTAAAAGCCTAAACAATGTCAACAAACAAACGCCAGGCAGCTGAGCATTCATTCGGGCTAAATAAGGCATAAATCTATGGCAAGTTCTATTTTTCTGTTTTTAGACCTTCCTCTGTGCCATCAGTCATCATATTAATTTTTTGTGTCATTATTTTAGCATTGGTAAATCACATATACTTAAGTAGCAACAGATTTCTAGTTTTGAAATCCCTATGTCTTTATGTGTTTTCCGTAGCCAATACAATAGTATTTCTCTGCTTTGCTGCTAAATGGATTTCCTTTATTTGACAAGCAGAACACAGTGTAACTAAGTGACAAGAATTTGCCGTTCAGAAAAGCATCAACAGGAAACGTCAGTGCAAATTCCTCAATAGAACATGTCGTTGGCCACAATTCAGGTTAGCATTTTCTAAGCTGGCTCCCTATACTCTGCTGGAAATGTTAATGGCTTCACCTCTGCACTTATAAAAGCACTCAGATCACCTCTACCATTGTTTAATTAGGCTTCCAGAAAGAAGAACACCGAGCCACTCTTAATATTATCCCTCCAGGGCCTAACTACCCTGATGACTCTTAGGGATCTGCAGCCTCACAATTTACTTCTTGACGATGCCGTCTTTGCTGAGAGGGGTGCGCTGGGCATTCGGGCAATGCCAGCTTGTAGAGGGCTAGCGGCAGATGGAAAGAAATCTGCCTGGTGTGCTGGCCCCTCCACATGAGCAGAGAGCCATCCATTTCCTCCATTAAGGAGTTGTCACTCAGCCCACCCAGCTGGAAGACCATTTTTGATAGCCAAGCTGGCTGGTGGCAGACAATTCAGATACAAAGTGCACTTTAAAAGGAAGCTAAAACATCATTTGTAGGAAAATTGAAAATGCATGGCTTCCACCACAGCCAATTTTTTTAATGACTGTAATATTTTAAGTGATTATTTTCTTTTGCCACTTCAGATTGTTCCTTAGAGAGGAGAAGATTTTTAATTAAAATCTAGGCAATGCAAACAGATGAGATATGAGGAGCAGAGGAAAGAGAAATAAGACGAATAAAATTAATTAAAATGGCATTGTTGGCAGAGCCATAAATTAGCCACTGTCTGGCTGAAGAATAAAATATACTGGCATACTAACTTCCGGATACAAGTAAAAAGTGCTGTGGGTGCTTGGAAGTTGACTGGTTGCTGGCGTGTAGATTGTGTCTCCGAAGCCTTTTGTTAAATGCTATAGCCTTTTAACACGTATTTCCTACAGTCTGGTTCAGTGGTGTCTTTAACAGTACAGACTCTACCTTATAAAAATAAAAGAAAACCCCCTAATAGGAAAAGGACAATTTTTTTTTTCATGAGACAAAATAAATTTCTACTATTTTCCACACATTCAATTTGTAGGTAATTTAATGCCAGTTACAAACGTGAAAACTTGGCTGTCACTATAGCTCAGGTGCAGGAGCGCCACCGTGCATTTTCTTTAGTCAACACAATAGGCTCAACCATGGTGAGTGGATCGTAGGGAGCTTAAAGAATATTTTTTTCTCATTATTCTCTGGGATCGTTAAACATTCACATTTGAACCACACTCTACTAGGACTTACAAAGATTCAATTTATGGTATATCTTGTGACAAGTGTATAATTACTTCGCAGTAGTATCAACTCTGAAATGGAAATAGTAACAGATTTGAACTGGAGTCATGAGAGGAGGAATAACAACGTGAAATTCCATAGGACAGTTGTTAGCCTTGTCTTTGGTGATCTCCGTTTTCAGTGTTAGGGTTTCGTACTTGTCTTCTCAAATTAATGCCAAATATGCTAGGTGCGACATGGGAGGCTACAGCATAGCTTGGCATGGAAAAGCCACGTTCCAATAGTAAAGCAGAACTGGCTTCAAAACTCAAAGCCTTTTGGTATCCTGGAAACTCTGCTTTCTTATCTTTGGAATGGAATTATAATTATAAGGAATAGATCAGAGACCACAGGGAATATATTTAACTATTGTAATACTAGGAATTCATGAGCATTACTCTTCCCTTTATTTTTGTTCCACATATCTAATCATTTGCTTAAGAAATCACACTTTAAAGACTGCTACCATGCAAGTTACTTTGTTAGGAGAAAACCAAAATGATGGAAATGTTATCAAACAGAAGGAAAAAAAAAAGCTTTTGTTATTGAATACTGTGTTAACCTAATCAGCAATTCAAAATGTCAGTATCAATCCCAAACAAAACAAGACAAAAGCAAAAGGCATATTAGGCTCTGGGGATTATCTGAATGGTTATCTTCTGCAGAATTGATCAAAATTAGTTGTTTCTATGTTACTGCCACTCTTGTTATGGTGACCTGGCTCATGTCCATATTTCACTGATGCTATCCCATGTTAATTACTATACAAATAGACCTCACTGGGGGGAGATTGTGAAAAGCACACTACCACACTTAACCCTTCATCCCCAAAGTACTCTTATTAGCTTAACAAATTATATTCTGGCGCATTTTGTAATATGCACCCACCTCTTGGGGGAAACACAATAACAAGAGCAGCACAATCCAGAGCAAAGAGTACTCCAAGCAGAGGGAATCTGCATAGACAGCATGCAATTAACCAAGCTGGAATCCAGCCAGGAAATCAGTTATCATTCAGACTCCTAATGGAAGAAGACGTGGGAACATGGCTAGCCACAAGTCTTACTGCGCTCAGGTTTATCCTCATTAGGAACCCAGTACACAGGTCCCACGAGTCACACGCTAGAGAGTTTGCAGTACAGTGATCTGAAAAGCCTGGATTTGCCCAGCAAACCTGACGCTACCTATTTGTCCTTTTACCTTGCAAGAAAACACAATTGTGAAAGGAGCTTTTGGGCCGTTTTCCCAGGGTACTGAATGAAATGTCACACGGGAGACAAGCAGGCATTGCATCAGGCAGGCCTTGCTCTTACGGGGAATTTTATTCCCAAAAGGAGGTCTAAAATGATCTGGCTCCTCTCTGAATTTCCCTTTCACCATTGTCAAAAACTTTTTATTCCCCTCATTGGCCTCAACTTGCATTACGATTTAAAACATTTCAGCAGAATTCATTTTTAAAATAGTTGGACGTGATTTTTCTTCTCCACTGATGATTCGGCTACTTGTGACAACAACCACATCAGAAACCCTGAGAATGAAGCCACGGTTCTGACTTGGGATGGAGACTTGCCTTTTGTCCAGTGGAACAACAAAACTGGTAAATTTCCTAAGGATTAGAGCAATAAGAAAATGAATAGACCCTCTTGTTCTGCCTTAGTGGTTCTCCTGAACGGTCTGCTGACGTACCTGTGCTAGCGCCTTTTATTGTTTGTTAAAGTAGGACTGTCACCACCGCCTTATTACCAAAGGTGAATGTGGCAAAGATGCAAACTGAAAGTCAGAGGAGACATTACCAGGACTCTTCCACAGCTCGTAGCTTAGTGATTCCAAATCCTTGGTGTAAATGTGCAAACAAACTCCAATAAGTTGCTTCTTAAAGCAGTTTCTTTTTAAATACGTGTTCACACCAGAGCCTACTCGCAAGGGCAGCAACTGGTGGCAGTTAGTGTCGATTTACTTATCAACACGACTTGTCAAGAACACGTCCAAGGGGTGTTTCTAGAATTCTGGGCAACTGGGTAAAAAAAAAAAAAAAAAAAAAATCAGCAGGTGCAGGTAAGGCCATTAGAATGGGAAGGTTTCTTAAAAACGAGAGGCGAATGGCGTAGCACCTATGTCGCAGTGACCTGCTTTTAATCTGTAGGTCAATTACAGCTTTGACAGAAAGCAGTGATTTATGCCTTGGCAAGCTCAAGGGAGCCAGGCTCGCTGAGCAGATAGAAACACTTACAATGTACGGTGAACAAAGCCCTCCCCCTCTGTTTGCTTCTCTTTCACACACACACACACACACACACACACACACACACACGCCTGTGCACATGTAAGCACACACAGGCACGCAAACAGGAGACAGCCAGGAGTCATGGATGATTTATACTTTCCAGAGAAACGTTGTACCTGCCACGAACAATATGAGTGAACAGACAAGATGGAGCAGCTGCTTGACCAGTACATGCCCATGGCGTACTGGCTCATTCAGAACGTCTCCTTCATGGGGGACTATTAAAAGATGAGGGGAAGAGAAAAAAAAAAAAACAACAACTCTGACTCAAACACTTATCCCTGTTTCTCCTGGGAGTGATCCACTAACATTTACAATCTCCCACTTCGATGGCAAAGTGCTGGGAGGCAGACAGCCAGAGCAGCTCTGGGCGGACCCTCCAAACTTAGAGGAAATACTTTCTGTTGATCCTTAAATTATCTGCTCCAATTGCAAGAGGCACATTTGCAAAGGTGAAATAGATGACCCCGAGAAGCTTGCTGGGCTGCCAAGTGTTTCCAGTCTCCCAGTGCTGATCAACACGACGCAAAGCTGACCACAAGGTCCTCCCTTGCTTGTACCTACAAGCCTTCGTGAAACGCTACCAATACAACCGCTGCTGTGATTAGCATCCACCACAACTACAGTTCGGCTACTCTTATTATTTTCATTCATTGTTGTCAAGTATCCACACGGTTTTCACATGATAGCGCAAGCATCGTGCCTGAGTGGGAGAGCCTTACCCAGCAGGAAATGCTAAACCCTGATAGTCTTAAATGGAAAGAGCCAAAATATTCAGCTCATATCCTTTAATCCTTGATTAAACCAAAAATCACTCACAGCTGCTGCACAGAAGTTGCCTTGAGATTACTCATTCTCCCTCGTCAGGTGGGAAGGTGGTCCCTCTGGCTCTTAGACATGTTCGGAACACCCACCGCTTCCAGACAGAGGCCCCGACATGGTAGCAGTGGCTATCCTAGCAGCTGCATTGATGAACTGATACCATAACCCACCTTAGAACAGTATAAACCGACAGTAATTCTTTACGCTTCTAGGAAAACATACAGAAGTTAAAGTCTCACTGTGTGAAAGAAGGCAAAATCACCATCGGTGGCAGATGAATTGGGTGATTTAACAGTGAGTGGGTTTCCAGCTCTTCCTGGGCTGATAGGATCTGCCTGTGCAGAACACAGACTCAGGGAGTAGGGGGTGGGGGTGCACGGGGGCTGTGGGGGTCACTCAGAGGGTGGTGTTTTGAGGAGCTTTGTGCTTATACTGGAGTATTTACTGGCACTTAAAACCTCATGTACTTGATAGTGAACAAAGGGCTGCCTCGGGATTTGTGGGAAATAAAAAAAAAATAATGACAGCAATTAGAATCACAGGATAGTGTGGGACATCTTTTCTTTCACAGGGCAAAGTTCTGTGGGAAAAGCCTGTAAGATGAGGCACACAGTGCTGTGAGCACAAAAGGATGGAAAAGAAAGACCTTGGAAACCTCTTACTTGGTAAACTTCAGTTTACCAAATCAAAAACCACAACAAAGGGCTGGGGATATAGCTCAGGAGCACAGTGCCTGCCTCTTATGCAGGATGTCCTGGGTTCATTCCCCAGCAGCATGTGACAAACAAACAAACAAACAGCCCACAACAAACATGAGACCAGGTTCTATAGTAAAGGCTGTATTCTTACAGATGCATTTCACATTAATTACTAAAGACTCAAGAATGTCAGTGACCTTCTCCCAGTTCAGAGGACATTGAAGCTGGAAGCTTACACCTATAGTTCCCTGGGTCATGTGACTTCTTAAGCTAATTAATTTCTCTGTCTAATCTTTTGCCACTTTGTTCTACTTGAGATAAACAATGATAGTTCAGATAAAGTAGTGAATATTTTCAAACAAATTGAAACATCTGGAGATGAGAGAAATACTGTGAGTGACAATGTCTTTTTTTTTTCTTTCCTTTTCCAGCAATTACCTTTAAACATTGTCTTTGAGATCAGCAGCTGAGCAATTTAGTCAGAACTATCAGCATTTGAGAGACTTCTGAAGTCACACACTCACACACACACACACACTCACACACATACACATACCCTCACACACACATACACATATCCTCACACACACAGACAGACAGTCACACTTCTTTATTTCTCTCTTGATCATGGATGGGCTTTCTCTTTGACTTAGTTTAAATGTAACTGCCTTAGAAACATTTAAGAAACACAAGAAGACGAAGCATGTTGAGCAAACACCTATAATCCTTACAATTAAAGTCCAAAACAAAGCAATATTTAAAACACCCTCGTAGCATACAGAGAGCTGCCATGTTTTCTAAGTAGTTGTATGCAGTGTATCTTGGAGAAACACTAAGGAAATGATTAATATTTGAAAGATGCATTTCATGTATTAAAAAAAACCCTTTTATTTTAAAATTTGGAAGCATCTGGTCAAAGAAAAGGTTTTCATTTTGAGATATTTCAAATGAAAACCAAGCGTGGTCATACAAATGAGTTAAAAAAAAACAAATTCTTAGATTGCACGATGGCATTTATTTCAAGCTTTCAAAAGAAACATCAGAGAAGAACTTCTATCTGTCAGGTGACTTACACGCAATGAAATAATTCATTACCACAGTGACACTCTTTTTCTTATTAGACCAAGTTCCCTTGGCAATTCTTAGCTATGTGGTTAGTAAGCTTATGAGTGGAACAAAAGACCAAAAAGAAAAAAGCATTCTCTACCCAAAGTTCTAATTTAACTACATTTTTTACAGAAGCAAAAGCAGACCTCACGCATTTTTATCATGGGTGGAACCAAAGTACACACATTAAGGAACCAAGTAGCTAATTAGATTAGTATAATAGCTTGTAATGCGAGGCAGAAACGCACATCCATTTAACAGAGGGTACGAGAGTCAGATGATAACTAACCATGCCAGGAAAGGGTTCAGTACCTGCTCGTTAGTAGAAAGACAGCAGAAAGCCCTCTTTCGATGAGGTGGCCAGAAGACCTCAGGCAGAGTACCCTGACAAAAGTTCTCTGTGCAAAGGGAAAGTGTGGACTCCTTCTGGGGGGGGGGGGTACCACTTTGGGCTGTGTCGGACTTTTTTTCTGTAAGAGATCTAGCAGTACTTTCCCGAACTGCGCAGAGCAGGTGCCTGTTTCCAAGACCAGTCTACATCACCCTAGCTTAAATAATGACAAGTTTTGCCTGTCTGGGGAAGAAGGAGAGTTTCCGGGTTGAGATGTTATTAAATAATTTTCAGCCCTGTTATTTTTGTTGTTGATGTTTTCGTATTGTAAGGAAAAAATTCTTAAAAGGAGATAAGCAAGCTGTACCCTGTGGTACAGGCTTCTCTAATCCTAGACACCTGAGAGACAGTGGAGGCAAGGGGCAAAGGGCAGAGGACAGAGGACAGAGGTAGAAGCACCATAAGTTTGAGACCTATACGAACTGGATGATGAGTTCAAACTGGGCAACTTGTTAAAAAGTTGTAACCCTACCCCAAATAGTAAAAAGAGAGCTGACAATGTAGCTTAGTGGGAGAATACTTGCCAAGCAAAGGGTCCTGGGTTAATGCCTACATAAAAGAGGAAGCTATTTTAAGCCTTTGTGGTTCCTCTTCTAGTGACCTCACGCTTGTCCAACACAGGATTCTTTTTTGTATCAGGAAGTTATAGTTAAAAATTAAAAAAAAAATCTGTAAGCTGAATTTGCAATTTATTTCTACATATTAGAGATCCCAGGGATCCAGGTGAGGGCCTAATGGCAGTTTCTGCACTGGTTCTTCACCATCTCTCATCAGGCAAGTTCCTGGTTGCTATCTCCATTCACCAGGTTACAGTGGCCAAAACTGCCTCTTTGTAACTTCTGACCCATGGCCCTCTGACTTCCTGCCATCTACTTGTTACTTGGCGATAACAACATCAAGAGCTATGTGTCTAAACTAAAGTTACCTTCAGCCAGTCCTGTGAGCCTGTTACTCCTCCTATATTTCTTGTTTCAGCAAATAACAGCCTTGTCAATCTAGCTGCCCAAACCTGTCCTTCCTTTACCTTCCTCTTCTTTATCAGTTCCCCAGACTCCTCCATTCCCTGGTTACTAAATCTGAAATATGTCCCTGTCTCCATCCTCTCTCCCCTAATCCTGCCTAATAAGGTCTCCCATTGAGCCATTTGTAAGCAGCGAGTTGGTCTTTGCCCACACTCCTTCATTCAGTGTTCTCTCTTAGAAGAGCAATGTGACTGGCTCCAATGTAGAGAACTTCAGTGCGTAGGATCTTCAGATAGAGTTCCAATCCTACAGCAGCTAGCGGATCTCCACACTCTTCTCACTTGCCATGACACCAGGATTACTCACAGGTCTCAGAATACATTGGGGAACTGTTTTGAACCCGCTTAGGAGGTTTCTGCTTTCTGCTTTCACCATCTAGACCAGTGTTTCTCAACCTTTCTACTTCTGTGACCCTTTAATACAGTTCCTCAGGCTGTGGTAACTCCCAAGCATAACATTATTCTGTTGCTACTTCAGAACTGTAATTTTGCTATTGTTATGGATCGTAATATACAGATCTAGACTATCTACCTTAGTTGAGGGCTGCTGTTATAGGGCATCATAGCCTGGATTTTAAATAGGAACACCTGTTTCTAACAGTTTTGAAAGTCAGAGTCCAAGATCAAAGCACTGGAAGACTTAGTATGGGATGATACAACCTCAGTCTTCCTACGTCTTCACATGCTGAGGGCCAGACAGTTCCCCTTCCTAAGAACACTAATCCCCATTCACAAGGGCTTCCTCCTCATGACTGAGTGACCTCACAAGGGCTCCGATTTCTAGCCCCATAGGTTAGTCTTGCAACACACAAATGTGTGGTATAAGACACAAACATTCAATTCAAACCTCTTTGTATGAGAGCTCCAATTCTTGGAATGCTATTCCTCCTCCTTCTTGGCCACTTTCCAACCACCCTTCAGTATCTGCTTGCATTCCCTGTTTTCTGGATAACCTTCCTAATTCCCAAGGCCTGGATTTGGTGCTGTCTCAAAACTCTACGCTTTCCCGGAAAATGACAAGTAGGCGGTTCTGTATTTGCACAGCTATGCGCCTACCTGCTTCCCCTAGGTTGATAGCCACAAAAAGGGGAAGAAATGCTATTTGCCTTTTCATGATTATGTTCTCAGGGTTCAGCCCAGTCTGAGTTCCCAAGCAGCTGTTAAATGAATAGATAAACAAATGCTTTTAAAAAGTGATATCACGCCCTTAAATGGTGAGCTATGAGATACAAGAGTGTCAGCGCTCAAAGAGTTGTCTCGGAAAAAGAGTTGTCTCGAAATAACGGGTTCAGTGAGCCTTGGGTTTCAACAGGGAGAAGGAATGAAAGTGCTCAAACCTTAACCGTTGCTCCAGGGAAAAAGAGCCAGTTGCCTGTGTCCACCGGGTCGAGATTGTCCTCCAGAACGACTTGTCTGTGGGCTGCATTGATGACCAGGATGTTATCCAATGCCCAGCAGGCTTCATACACCTCACCTACACGCAGACTGTCCTGCTTCCACCGGAACTGCACATTCTCCCCTTTGGCTTCTTCGGGAAGGTAGAGGATGTGGATGATTGTGCTGACGTTGGAAGGGGCTCTGGAACAAGCAGTGAGAAGGGAGGTCAAGTACACAGCTAAGACCAAAGCCTCGCCGTGAGCACACAGTGTTCGTCATAGAGGGAATGCAAGCCCAGGGTCCAACCGTCAGCGTCTGCTGCTCGTTACAGCAGGCACTAAGTGTGCTCAAAGGAGACGGGAGAAGAACGACGGGAGGGAGAGTGACACAAGCCGCTAGGGTAATACAAAAAGAGTGAAGCTGTATGTAGAGGAAGAGTTCTAAAACATGGTAAATGCTCCCTTAGGATCATTCTTTTGATGAGAAAAAACACAGAAATTAATGTTGATTCCTACTTTGAAATTATGCAGCAATTGGAGGTCATTTTAACATGTTTAAGATACACACACACACACATATACTTATATGTGATGTGTTCAAGTATATATACTTATATATATGTATATATGACAGATAGTCTTTATATACTAGTTATTCTATTTTTAGTCATCAGCTATGTTTTTACATCTGATGACTGAATGAAATGTGAGATTTGCCATGGGATTAAATGTATTCCTTTATCATTATTTACAATTGTACACAGATCAGTCTTTTAAAAAGTGACAATTTAATAAGCTTTTCATATTACATGTCTTAGAATCTAGCTCTTTTTGCTATATAATAAAGGTTTTATCAGTCATTTTATTCTACCAAAGGAGAAATCTGCTGTTGTAAAAATGATCGTTTTTAGCTGAGATTAAAAATGGTGCTAAAATGCAAACTAGTGGTAGGCTGGACTATAAATCAGCTGTGGAAGGGCTGGAGAAAAAGCCATATTTTTCCCTCACCAGTGAAGCACATATATATCTTCAGAGCTGCCAGTGGGGTTATAGATTGTGTATCTCACCTTTGGGGGCAATCAATTTCCTTCTCTTTTTACAATATTTTGTGCAGAGTATTTTCTTTTAGCTTCAGAAAGAATTTAAACTGAATTGAATTTAAACTAAATTGAAACTTTGGTTTCAGCTAGTCGTTAGAAGAAAAACTTTCATGCTGATCACCAATGGTATGGGGAATTTGCATTTCTGAATACGGTGGTTTGGTATGCAGCCTAAAATTGAAAGTGCCACTTCACGAAAAAAAAAATGTACTCAGCTGAATGTGATACTCATATAGGCAATCAAATGTGTAGTTTTAAAACTTATCCCTTTAAAAGCACATTGTTCTTTTCCAGCAAGAAATACAGATTATAATTTACTTAGGTTAAGATAATATAGTAGAAGGACAGCTGTGGAGAGATAGGTAAATTTCTATATGTATGTTGGTTTGACTGCATTCATATTGGATACTTAGATGCATTTTCAAAACATCTAGCATCAGAAAGAAGAGAAAAAGCTGTCATTAAGCTGACGTAGCCTGATAGAGCATTGTGTGCGGGGACCACCAGTAAATGATATTTCATCCCGGTGTGGGGGACTAGTTTATTGAAATCCTGACTCAGAATTGCCCTTCTCAGTTTTGTTAGACTACAGCTTAGATGTGAGGGGTTTATTTTTTTAATGTACTTCTAGAAGCCTTGTAATTAGTTAGTATTAAGGATTATCAACCTAATATTTCTTCGGCTTCCCTGAACAGATCACTGTGTCTTTTTAATATAAAGAAAAGAGCTGATGGAAAACAAATGTCTCAAAACTAATAGGAAATGTTCAAGTTTAAAAATTTCCAATTTAAGAACTAGCCCAGTCACCACAATCACTGTAATATAAGTGTGGGGCTATGTCCCTCAGCACAGCGGACAACATGTCAGTCGCAAGTGTGGGGCATTGCTTTCCTTTGCATCTTATTTCCGTAATGAATCATCCACTTTGGATTTTAGCTCATGGTTTGAACTCTGCAGCAGGGGCAAACATGACTTGGGGTTTTCTAAGTTCATCAAATCTTTCCAACATTAGAGAGCACCCTAGTTCATTTTCTTATTGGAGAACCCTTAAAGTAAAGCAAGCACAGGATTTAAAGATGGGCCTGGGGGACATTAAAAGCTAAGTGACAGAGTTACAGATGAGATGCAAATGACCTAGCATCCATGAACCCATATCACCATGGACAGGAATGGATGTAGGCAGTCAGTTACTGGCCATATTCTCTGCATTGTATGCCAGGCCGGAGTCAGCTCACCTCCTGCCTGCCACAGCTGGTGATGTTATTTGGCAAAGATGCTCTCTCAAAAGGTATGATCTCAAATGTAATGCTGCCCCAAACAGTTTGGTATAAGGATATTGACAGGAAGTTATGAATAGGAAAATTACATTTCTAGCAACATCTCCCTCAGGCAGGCCAGGCCATAATATGTATACTCATGACCTAAGTTAATAAACAACGAAAGTATTTCTTTTTTGTTTGTTTGTTTTGAGACGGGGTTTCTCTGTGTAGCCTTGGCTGTGCTGGACTCACTTTGTAGACCATGTTGGCCTTGAACTCCCATAGTTCTGTTTGCCTCTACCTCCACAAGTGCTGGGATTAAAGGTATCCACCACTGTGCCCGGCTAACAACCGAAGTATTTTAAACATGACGAAAAAGGTCAGAGTGGAGTGAAGGCAAACAGAGAGACAGAAGTCTACTTACAGCAGACTTGAAGCAAATACTTTGAATGGTAACAAACCTGATTTTCTCGAGCTGAATCCATTCGGCAGTATTGTTCTTGGTGTACGACACAGTGACACTGGGGTCAGAATAACTAAATCGACACGATCCTGACCCTATAAATATGAATAACAACAAATTTCAAGGTTAAAAGACAGTGCAATTACAGACAATCTTTCCCTATAAGCATTTTCAACATTTTAAAAACATTTAAGTGTTTATTCCATTACTCCTACTATGCTAAAATTTCCTGCATTCTATTATTATAAACATGATTTAATAAATAATCTTAGGAGCTAGAACAAAGGTAAAAAGGATAAATCCCAATTTCTTTAGAGACATATGAACTACATATGAATTTGGTTAAAATCAACAGTTCTGTGGAAAGAAGTTCCTAAATTTGTAGACTGAATAATAATGCCATTATTGCTCTCAAAAGTTGGTATCAAATTACAATGATTAGTTTAAATGGCATATGAGTCACTGAGTTGGTGAACAAAGTCACCATTCCCTTTGTAGGTGTGCTATCTAAATGATTCAATAGTGTATGAGGAAATAAAATACTGTGAAAAGTTTCTCGTTCTAAATGCATAATGACTATTAGAGATGTGACAGCTAGATATTATTTTATTGCAGCCCTATATTTAAGACAGAGACATAATATCTCACTATGAATATTTGGAGGTTCCTTCTCATTATTATTTTCAGTATTGGAGTATGAATACCTAAGAAGTTTTAGACATGATGAAGAATTTGTGTTTCAGTTTCAATGAGTTCATATAATGAAGAATGTTCTGAGTGGAATTTCAAAGATCTCAGAAAACCCAAAACAGCCATGGAGCATTTGCTACAAGTTTACTGTACCTAATACATCAGGATTTTTTTATATTGCCATAAAAACAAATGAACCAAAAGGAAAAGAAACAGTGCAATTTGTGTTTAACTTTCACCCATCTGCTAGCAGAGCCTTCCGTTTCAGCAAATAGCATCTGTTGATGGTTCCACATTTGTAGTCGTCAGGGTGCCAAGCTTCCATCAGACTAATTTATTTCATTTCAGTGGTGTTTAGTACAAAACCAGTTAGTTTGCCATTGCCAAAGCTGGCAATGTGCTAAAGGGCCAAACAGCAGTTTTCTTAGATTTATTCTCACAGCTGAGATGTAGGTGGAAAAGGATGAAAGAAAGGGTTATCCAACAGAATGCCACCTGCTAACCTGCTCTACAGGAAACCCACCTTATGTCGCTGCAACTGTTGCTAAATTCTACCTTCATGAGCAGCTGATGAAAATAAGCATCAAACTGTGTGGCTGGAAATGGAAGCTGGAAGGATTAGTTGGACAAACTTTAACCCAAACAAGAATGAGGTCTGGTAGAGAATGGTATTTCAGGGGAAGTTCAGACTAGCTTGAAGAGTTAGAAGCTATTTGCAGGCTTCTTTTATGTCGTGCATGCCCGAGAGCTTAAAAGTCAATGAATAAGGTGAGTCCTTGAGAAGGTTAGAATAACAACCCAAAAGTTACATACTGAATGCAAAATCTTGCAAACTGTTTATAAATCAAGCGAAGAAAGAATGTTGACACACATCAAATAGATAGTTAAGACACCCTCATAACAATTATGGTTTCTATTGATTTTCTTAATGCGGCCATTTCAGTGTTGCGAGATTAAACTTATGGCATGCCTATGAAACAGAGACACTTGCCTCTTGCCTCACTTTTCCTCAGCTACTGGATCAAAAAGTTCTCTCACCTCTAAAATGAGTTGTCTAACCCACCTCCTCCTCGCCATTGTCAAGGGGCCATTGTGATTAGCTCATCATCTGCCTGCAGCCTCCCCTGGCCTCGCTTGTGCTAGCCTTCCTTCTGTGAGTGAGTGACTTTTCCTGTGCCCTCTTTTCTAAGACTTACTAATTCCCCGGTCCTTTCAGCACATCTTCAGCAGCATAAAGAGATCAAATAAGTACTCTCAAGAAAAGAACTGCACCACGGCAATCAGAAAGAGTTCCAACGGAGGGCTGGACACCTGGGAGACCATGGCTTGGGTTCAGGGGGCGCTGCCAGCTGGTGGAAGCCCCTTCTGGAGAGGTGTTCCTCTCTGGAGATCTACCTTACTCCGAGGCTATTCCCGGGTCACCCTTCCAAATGCACCCGTCCAGTGGAGGAATCATGCCCCATACCCAGAGTGAAGCTGTTACCTGGGAAAAAACTGTTCTGCACCTACCCCAGCCCCTTGTTCCATAGATTTCAGTCAGTACTGTGAGAGCTGTTCTCTCCCAGACTAAACAAGGTTACTTGAGCCTTGTGTGGGAGAGGGGAGGAGTTGCATTCTTGCATACTAATGCTACTTCCAACTTCCTGTTCCCAGATATGATTTGCAGACTTACTGCTTCTACAGGCTTTATCTGAAACAGGCCCCTCTTTATTTCCTCTCCTGTCAAAGGCATCTAACTGACAAGTCTGAAATGACAGTGCCAATGGGTCAAATACGAAATATCCTCACCCGCAGACCCATTTCCCTGGCATCAGACCACTTTCAATGCAACCGCCCACACTAGAAATAGCAACAGTGTGAGAACCTAAAGACCTGGTAATGGAAGGAGGGTCATGAAAACCGTGGTAATGTGGTCTAAGAGACAGTGCCGGGCTTAAAATGGGCCTAAATGTCAACAGCAAGGCAAGTGTCTATAATCTCTGTGCTCAGGAAGCAGAGGCAGGTGGGTCTCTTTGAGTCAGAGGACAGACAGCTGGATCAGTAGCAAGAGTTCCAGGAGAGCCAGGGCCACATACTGTGATCTTGTCTCAGATACAACAACATAAAAACTTCCAGCATTTTCTTTGGCTTTTGCCAGCCAGCCTATGAAAAAAGCCTGTCACTTTTATTTTTACACATGAGGACACAAAGCGATCAAGTTTAGAATTAATAAACAAAATCAGCGAACTTCACAGAACCCAAGAAATCTGGCCTCCACATAGTGCTGCAGAGAGATGATCACCATGCCCACTGCTTGAGGGAGCGCCATATATTTTATGTAAAGGGACTCCATTAGTCCTGTCTAGTTGTCAGTTCTTAATTTTAAATTGATAAGACGCTAAGTGACAAAGATAAACAGACACCAACTGTTGTTTACAGCATTATCGATCACTCCTAACTGTAGTGTATGACAGATATATTTTTACCAATACACTTCACCTCTGCTTCAGGACACATCTGCACTGCAGCCTAACAGAAGCCATCTCCTTTTGTGCTAAAGGTGCTGGGTACCACTTCAAATCTGTCTGGCAGGAAGCAGCCCTTCACTCTTTATTGAGATGACCTGAGCTGGACCACTGAATTGTGTTTTTGAACTTGTGCTATTTTAGAACCCTGAGCATCACGATCAAGTCACACACAAGAACACTGGGTTGTCTTGACAACTTCTCAGCATTTGAATTTAAAATCTGGTCCCCGGATCATAGTTGGTAACAGTGTAGGATATACGTTAAGACAAACAAAACATGCAGATGACAATGTCTTCTTTTTTTTTCCACACACAAGTCTACGTATTCCACATTGCCTTATGTATTCAGTTTTCTGCCTTTCTCTTGCTATAATGGGCTATTTTTTCCCTAACTGAAACTGCACCCTTCTCCTAATGTCTCTGTCTACCTCGCCCACCATGCCCACCCTCAGGTTTAGCGAGTACCACTCTATTCCCTAGTAGACCCAAACTGTTTTAATTCTTTACTTTCTCTACATTTACCCCCTTTGGTTCTATTACCAACTTTTTGGGCATTTATTAAAATCTATCCCATAATGACCCAGTGTTGGCAGTGATTCCTTGTTGTCAAGTGGACAGGCAAGATCTAGAATGACCTAGAGGGCAAACCTCTAGGTATATCTGTGGGGAAATGTCTAGTTCGGTTAAGTGATGGGGGAGGACCCACACTAAATGTGGGTGACACCATCCTGGGCTGAGAATGCTGACTGAGTAAAAGGGAGAAAATGAGTGAGCTGAGCACCAGCATCTGTGGCTCCTGAGCGTGGGTGCCCTGTAGCCACCTGCCTACAATCTTGCCTCACAATCTTGCCGCCATGCTCTCCCTGACACAATGGACTGTACTTCAGAGTATAAGACAACCTAGATACTTCCTTGACTTGCTTTTCTCAAGTATTATTTTTACTGCAATGAGAAAAGTAACCTGCATATCTAGGTTTATCTGTCCCAAGAGGTTCCTACTTAGAGATCCAAGGGCTACTAGCCATCTCCAGTGGATGTCGAATATTAGTAAATCAAAATCAGAAGCACTGGTTCCCTGCTTTGTAGGGTGAAACTCTCTCAGATAAATCGTCTACAAGTCTCTCTGAGGAGGGGTTAGGAGAGCGGATAGTTGAGCCAGGTCGTCAAAGCTTCTAATCTGTACTTTCCCTTCTCTAAGCTGTGTGACCTCAGGCAAGAAAGTTGCTCTTTCTATGCCTCGGTTTCCATTCTTGAACAATGGGAAAATAACGGCAACCTACTCCACAGAACCGCTGTGAAGGCTGAGGAGGTAACTCACAAACACTCAGAAAGCAGTTTCTCAGTCTACACTGACTTCTTAACCTATTAGTCAATATTTTAGAACTCCATTTTAAAAAATAATTGATCCTAGAAAAAAAGAACTATTTGATCATATTTGTTTCTGAGATAAAGTGTTTAATCACTTCTTAACAAAAACTCATAGTACATTTCTCCCTACAGTTTCCGTCTCTGGCTTGTACAGTTTTCTGTGCTTGTGTGGACTACTCTAACAGGGCACATTGATCCCTTGCTTGTTATTTGTTAGGCTAATAGATCTTTGCTTTGTGATGACTGTGAAGCCTACAAAGAACAAATTTTGAGTGTAACAAGTTATTTTGAAATGATGGCAATTTAACATCATCAAGATAATAGAAATGGGTTAAGGCTCAGTGGTAGAGTGTTTGCCTAGTACCCGCGAGGCCCTGGTTCCAATCACCAGTACTGACCAAAACAACAATCAAAGAACAGAAATGAACAGAGGAAGAAAAAAAATGCTAACTATAGCACAGATTGAGGCCATGTGTCTTCTCCTAACTCAAGTTGCTCCAGAGGCTCCATCTACAGGCACGCCTGGGAGTGAGGATGTCTGGACTCTGCTCAGCATTAAATCTCATCAGCCAAGCACTGTGTTCCAGGGCCAAGTCTTCTGCTTCCCATCCTGTCCTACTCCCAGGGACTCATCCTGCAGCACTCCATGCTGTCCATGGTGCTGGTGAAGGTACACCCTTGGTCTCAGAACCAGACATGGCTAGTCACTCCTGGGTCTCACAGCTAGGGATTTGCACCAACTCACAGGTGCACTAAAGCCGATATCACAGCTGGAGATGATGGGATCTGTCACACAATATTGGGTGACGTTCAATCAGTTCTAGATCTCTATCAGGGAGGACTTGCATGGCCATAGCTTGCTTCCCAATGGTGGAAACAGTTGTTTGGCTTGTTCTAAGTTGGGCTACACCTTCATCTTGAAGCTTCAGTGGTCTGCACTACTTAGGGAAGGGTGGGTATGCCTAGGCATACGCTGTGACTGGAAATGTCATAAGAGCTTGGCTTGTTCCCCTGGAATCTAGGACTCTGCCCAATCCAATTCCTTTAAGGCTCTGTCTGCGAGTTTTGTCTGAGCCTGGATCTTCAGGTCTGGTACTGGAAATATACCCCATGCTAGCCAACATGTCCTTCCCACCAATGGGAAGAGTCTTGCTTCCCCATGTACCAGTCCACCTGAGACCAGAAGTGGGGTGGTGGGATTCTCAACCCTTTATCAGTGAATTTCCCACCAAGTCCAACCACCTAGCACAAGATGGCAGACATGAATTTTTCCCAGCACTGGGCTTCTCCAAAGTGGACCTAGTTCTAGGTTTTACCCTAAGGCTTAGACTTCATCTTCATTCCCTTCCCTCACAGAGCAGACATGCATCATTCTAGGCTGGGCTACTTACAGCTTTAGAGGTGCACGTTGCAAAGACTATTTTCTTCCTAGTTCCTGCAATAATATTGTTTTGTTACACTAAAGTAGACACTGTGGTCTCTTATACTTCCTCAGCTTTTGTAGATATAGTTTGGTGCATAAATAGATTCAGCTTGTTGCTGAAAATTGTGGCTGAAAATTCAGCTTGTTGCCCAATAGGGTAAAAATTGCTATATTCTATAAAAAGGAAGCAACATACCAAAATTTTCTAACTCAGATAACTTGTGTGGATGTGGGTGTATGTGTGCACACACAGAACAATCATTGTATGCAGACCCAGAGGATAACCTGAGCTGTCAGCCTCAGGAACTGTCTATCTTGGTTCTTTTGACTTGGTCTTTCACCGACCTGGAGCTGACCACATAGGCTAGGCTGAATAGCCAGTGAGTCCCAGAGATCTAGCTGCTTCCACTTCCCCAGGGTTCGAATTGCAAGTACAAGTGCACCACCACGTCTGCTTCATGTTTTTTTGTTTTGTTTTTGCCACGAGTCCTTAGGAATCAAACTAAGGTCCCCATTCTTGTAAGGGAGGTAGCTTTATCAACAGAGCCATCTCCCCAGCTTCCAGCTTAGAACATTTTAATTGCATGAAAAGTGAGCCGAACAAGGACAACAGCAATAGACACGCTAACATGGATGGGGGAAAGCCCTTGATGCCCCACTCTACACAAAGAGCTATAGGCAACCAGGGAATGCTGAGAGCAAGACAAATAACCTCCATGGGGAAAAGCACACCTATTGTGTATCCAATACCAAATGCTCAGCCTTAAGAACATATATATATATATATATATATATATAGGTACCTTATACAGACTGAGCAGGTCGTATGAGAATACCTATACCCCCCCCACCACACATAGCAACAATTAATGGAAAAATAGGTCATGAATTTGAAAGAGAGCAGTGAGGGTTTGGAGGCAGGAAAGGGAAGGACGGAAACGATATAATTATATTATCAAAACTGAAAGAAGTAACTTTAAAAAGATGTTAGTTAACCCAGTATGACATTGTCATCAAAATTAAATGTCAGATTTCAGGTTAACTGCATGTGTGTCCTAATGAATGAATTCTAACGGTGACTTGAAAATCTACCACTAAGGTATAACCCAACCCATATCAATGTAATTACATATATATAATAGCATCATATATATAATAGTAAACTTGGTCTGAATCGCTTTACTCAGTTGTAACTAAATTTAATTATGAACCCTTGGTCCTGGTCCTATGTAAATAGTACTGTTATTATTATAATTTAGAAGAAGCAGACAAGTAATTTTCTGCCTTTCTACCTTCATTAATGGAAGACAGGCCACAAAAATGAGCAATCACTTACTCAATGAGTCAACAAACTACGAAAAGTAAGCATTAGTGTCAGGGCTACATGTGAACTCAGGATCCTATACTCTTACTCAGTCTTATTTCCCTGGACTTCGCCCATCATCCAGGAGAAACAGATCCCAGACCAGCCCTTCTCCCCTAGGAGGTAAAGCGATCATTTTTGCCACATTTACACAGGTTCTGTGGCAGTAAGAGATCTGTTTGTGTGGCTTTGACACTGGCCATTCCTTCTGGGCTCACTCACACACCTCAGGTCCCTGCTGAAAGGTCACACTCTCAGTCGCCTTTACCTTGTCACTTTTAATAGGATTCCCCCTTACTCACTCACCCCAGATTTAATTTCCTTATTGCGTTGCTACATACTGGCAGTCATTTATTTGACAGTGTCCTCTTCCTCCAGAGCATCAGCTCTCCCAGAGCGAAGATCTTATTTCTCAGATCCTGTCCCCTGCTCTCATTGAAGAGCTGAGTGAACATTAATCAAATGAGTCAGTTATTTTCCAGACTTAACTCTGGAAAGGTTTCTGGAAATATACTAGTGGCTCTTGTGCAGCTTCGCTCTCTGCTGGACAGGGAATTGAGATGCGTGGCCTCTGTCCATCAGTATGGAGGAGCCAGAGGCATCACACAGCTGTCTTTTGAACTTGTACCAAGGCCAATGTGGCATCTCTGCTCTTGTTTTGACATTGGCCTTTGGTGACATAAATCAACAACTGGTAAAATATACATCAACAACTGGTAAAGATACAGCAAAGAGTTCCACATTTCTTGCGTAGGTAACCTTAACCAAGACAGTCAACATAACAGCCATGTTCCCCTACAAAATGCATTCCTGGCTAGCTTGTGGCTCTTTCCTTATACCCAGTTCTAAGACATTACAACACAGTGGCAAAACAGTTAAGCAACCATGACCATGAAGACACTTTTTAATTTAATTTAATTTTTTATTACTAGTTATATTTTTGTTAACTCTGTATCCCAACTGTATTCCGTTCCCTCATTCCCTCCTAAACCCTCCCTCCCTCCCCCATCTCCTCCCTGCCTTTTTCCAGGTCCACTGATTGGGGAGGATCTCCTCCCCTTTCATCTGACCCTGTTTTATCAGGTATCTTCAGGACTGGCTACAAAGGAGTTTTTTTTTTTTTTTTTTTTAAACAAAGAGTTACCAGGGGCATCTTTTGAGAGGGGGGGTGGTGAGTTCATTTGGCATGGATATCCCCTCCTTGTGTTTCTCTCCTATTTATATTAACACCAAAATTTGTGTGTCAACCTATATGCACAACAAAGTCTTATGATGCAAAACAGTTTGAATGTAACCGAAGACATTTCAAAAGCTATATCAATGTGATTCCCTTATTAGTAACCAGAACACAAAATGCAGCAGTAAATGGAAATCTCCATGGCCCTGTAGAAGACTATGATAGAGGCAAAAGCAAAAGAATAGAAAGAAGTGTGCTAACGATGCAATGGGAAAAGCAGAGCAACTAGGAGGAGACTGTAACAAAGAGAAGAGAAACAGTTTCTCAGGATGTAAATACAGAGTTAATGCAACATATATAAATATAGTACTCAATTTTAACATTTTTAGTACGGACAGAAATAGATTTACTAAGCTGACTTGAATGTATTGGTACCTTCCAGGGCCCTGTTGGGAGTTCTAGCAACGTGTTGAATGATAGTGTTTGCAAATATTTTCTGTCTTCACTCTTCTCCCTCATCTGCCCTTCATGGCAGCCAGTGATGATGGCAGCCATGGTTGCATTAGGAACTTAAGTAAGGGAAAGCTGATCTGAGATATACTTATTGTGGCTTGCACTGACATGTTTCTGTAGTTTTCATCTATTTTAGAATATAGTTATTCCCAGTATGGAAAGCTCCACCAGGAACTCCCACAGCCCCACTGCTCTGACGCACACAGCACCATGACTCAAAGACAATGATGACACATTGGTTAATGAATGACGTCAACTCAAGTATTAATTTAAGATTAGTCACTGCACTGAGAAAGTTAAAAATGTCCTGATATCTAAATGAGATTTTTCCTGTTTAATAATCATCCCCCACACCTAAATGACATTATTAATAGGGAGTAGGGATGGAAAAATATTAAACATAAAAAGCTAGAGACAGAATTACCTCTGTGCTCTTGATAGAAAAACATTACAAAACTGTTTGTTATATAATGAAATATCCTAAGAGCTTGCAGCCAGTACATGAGGATAAACATTATGGGGTCACCCAAAAAATCAACAGAGAGGTTTGTTTCTTGATTCTGTAATGTCTGCAGAACTGTCAGTTGCCAAAAATATAATAGTGGTTACAATTTTTCATCCTAAACAAATATCATACTTGTACCTGGTTTTAATTCTATGGTTTTACTTCTCTTTTTTTTTCTTAGAGAAAAATGTCTCACTATGTAGCTCTGGTTGTCCTGGAACTAATATGTAGACCAAACTGGCCTCAAACTCAACAAGGTCCACCTGCTTCGGCCTCCCAAGTGCTGGGATTAAAGGTCTGCAGCACTATGCCTGGCTGTATAAACATGTCAAAACATGGCAAATACATGTAATTCTATTTGCCAATTTAAAATAAATAAGCTTATAACAATATTTTGAAGAACAAGAAAGAACTTAGCATTTCTAAGATTCTTTTCTCTATTACTGAATTAAAATATTGTGTCAAGGAAATGGGTTGGTAGTAAGGAAATTACTTTTAAGCAACTGTGTGCTTACATAAGAAATATTCAGTTTTGGGGTTGAACCTGAATAAAATCTCCTGAGCCCCAGATGGTCAGTATAAGCTGGAGAGGACCAGGACCTGCTCTCTGGAGTGCTTCTGGGCTACACTGACCACTGGAGGCTCCACGGAGCTGTTACAGAGTTGGTATTCCCAGGGATACACTACCACATGAAAAAATAGCAGCTGTAACTGTGAGTCAAACAGGGCCCATCTGTGGCACAACACAGACCTGCTCGCCACGTTGCTCACTCACCTTCCTGCACACACGTGGAGAAGCCTTTAAATACCCCCTGGAAGCAGGAACTTCTCAAAATTCAGTAATGCTCATTTCTTCTTATCAGTATTGGTAACTGACATAAAATTAACAACTTTATAGCTTTTGGCATAACATCATGCCCATCTGAAAACAAAAATATAGGTAATCTCTAATGAATCCTGATGAGTTACCCCTTCCTTGGGAAGATAGATATATAGGCTCTTAATTCCATGAGGCTTAGTGGATAATAGATTTCAAATCGTTTATTTGTTAAGTTTACGGATTGCAGCAGGGAAATATGGCACACATACCAAAGTTGTGGCAATATTTTCTAATCAAATACATTCATATTTCTTCAGCGAACTGTGTACACATTCACTTAAGTAGTAGAGATAAAGGCTATAAAAGCTTTAAGACATTCAAGTCAAGTCTTGTTGGTGAGTGAATTCAGATCATGGCAGGTTTGTAACCACATATATTAAAAAGCAAACCTGGCTTGTATATATATGAAATTGTAGACTGGGGATTGTGAGTTTGTATCTCCGGCAGCTCCTTCTATTTCTTTTCCCTTTTATAGTAACAAGATAAATCAATTGGCATTTCATCTCTCAAGGCCTGGGTATGTTTTTTTGTTTCTTGTGAAAACATGGTTATGCCCTTTCCCACTAATCCCAGGACTTTCTAGAGTAAATCAGAGCAGAACACAGTAGAAGGAGCTATTGTCCTCTTGGGGAATGGTGGTGGTTGCTGAGAGCTGCCTCCCCAGCCTCTGACCACCAAAGTTCTACCTTGAAAACAATCTGCCTTTTAAAATGCAGCACAGAGCCACAGAACTGGGAGGGGACGGATCTCATGGGATTGATAGATGGGGAAGCACGCTGGCAGAAATCATGCCACTAGATAACACAGTGGGGCCATAAATACTGCAGGCTCCAGAAGGGTCTGGACAGGGCCCTTTGGAGGACTCCCGTGGCACAAATGTTACTGCTGTCATCACTCAACCTCTGAGATGAACAGTCTCTAGGTGCTGCATGTAAATAACAGCATTTGATATAAAAACATCAGAAAGTTATGAAGTGCATGCAATCTGGCTGCTTAAGGCTCTTTGCTATGATTGAAGCAAATCTTAGCGGGACCAACATGCCCCTTCATCTTTCACGATGGGTAAATGGAGGATAGGTCCATTAACTCAAGATTGGAGAGAAAAAGATGAATGGGCAACTTGGAGGAAAGCTTTTAAAAGGCTGGACAGTGTCACCCCCAGGAGTTTACCTAAGACTCTAAGCTGCAGCAATCAAGGAATAGACTTGCCTCATTCAAAACTGAAATTGGAATATGTGATGGTCAATATGAACCTATTGGTACAATAATTATCCTGGTAATTATATTTTATGCTTTTTTATTTTAGCTATGAGTGATTTTTTTTTAAGATTCACTTGGGGGGGGGGAAGTACCATTGTGGTACCCCCAAGGCGTCAAAGAAAATACTAAGGGCTTATTTGCTACCTTGTGATTTTTTTTCTTTACAATAATTCTTTCTTAGTTTTTATGTTATCCTATTTCTCTCCTAGTATTCAAAACCTACATTATTATAAAATTTACATAATTCATAAATTGTATAAATTATAGTTAGATTTTCTCTGGTAGCAATCTAGCTTATTTTCTAATACTGCTCAAAGTAAAATTATTAATATTAATATTAATATTATTATCTTACTGCATATCAGCAATCACAGAGTACCATGGAATAAATGCAGTGTTCTTGGCATGGGAGAAAATTTGCTTTTGTCTTAAGTATGTTACTTTACCAAATCTCGGATGTCAGAGTTGAGAATATGTGGCAGGGAATGGCTGCAGAAGGAAGACAGTCGCTGGCTGAGACAGCGCTCTACCTAGCTCACCGTAGGCACGCCCTTAGCTATAGATCACACCTCTGACGGGGCTCAAATGCAGGGCTGCTCCTGGATTTCATGAAAGTCAGCCTTGACCTCTCCTTGCTGTGCCTGCATGAAACGCTGGCAGCTTATGCCTTGCTGAAGTTTGGGGCTGGGGACGGGGAGGCAGCGTTTTGATTCAGGGGTAAAAGCTGGGCAGGGAAGAATGCTTACTCTATGAGATAATGTTTTGTGGCAGCCCAGGCAGGAAATGTCCTGGGGCTTCTGGGTCCCAAATGACATAGATGGGAATCATGGCTGAAAGGACCCCACAGATAATCACTTTAATTAAGAATTGTTCCATTCCACACAAAGGAAAATCCTGGAATTACTCTTGGACCTGTCAAGAACAAATGAATTCAATTTTGATAAGATAGGACAACCAAAGTTAATAAATTTGATAAATCATTATTTTATTAATAGAAGTTGTTAATTTAGAGAAATGAATATTTTCATAATATTTGGTCAGCATTGAGTTATCAATTAATAATTATTTTAGCATGGAAATCTAGAGTTTAATGTCTGCATTGCTATTTTGCCCACTAAAAATAGTCCTGGGGGAAACTTGACACATTTATAAGTATAATTATATTTATGATTTATGATTGAGGAAGCATTATAATATTGTAAAAAGGATTAGTATGCACAAAAAGATTTATTTTAAGTATTTATTCAACTAACATTAAGGTTTAGGAGAAATGAAAGTAGACTATTCAAATTAATGATACCTCAAAAATATTCTCTAGGTATTAAAAACATGCTTCCTTTAAATCCCCCAATGTAAATACACCACATTTTAAGTGCAAGCGTTCTCCATTTTCTGCTTGATATCTGTTTATTTTTAAAAGGAGGATCCCATGGAGTGAAGCCTTCTGCTTGGGGTTGACTCTATCAATGAACAGGATCTGTGGACTCTGCACTGAAATGTGAGTGTTTGACCTCGTTCCTTCGTCACCTTCCTGGCTGAAGCCCCATCAGGGGACATCTTCCAGCTCACGGCAGATGGACAGTGACCACAGGATAGGAAATGAACAGCTGTCCTCCCCTTTTGTGCCTTTCTCTGTCCTATCCCTGTTTTCTTCATTGTCATTGCCCCACGGATTCTGGGAAAAGACACAATGATTCTCTTGCAATTTGTATATATATCAAATGCTGTGACTCCCCAGCCCCATCCCTTCCAAGTACCAATTCTTTTCCAGTTCCCTTCCATGCCCACAGAGAAGAGCTTTCACTGTGTTGAAGGAAACTCATAGACAAGAAACGTAAAATGTGTCAGGTTTGCCAAGATTTCCTGCCAGGCAGACCTCTTTTCCCTGGACCAATAAAATCAATGCTTCAGTGTTCATACGCCTGTTTTTGTTTTGTTTTATTTACTCCCCAGAAGCACCAAGCTCTACTTTGGGAGGTATCAAGTATGTGCCTTTCCTTACATACATTATCAACCTTGTTTGGTTCTGGCCTTGGTCTCAGTTCTCGGAATGGCCTGCAGGGCAGCATCCCTTAAGCTCCCCTGTGGTGTGACACTAAGGGATGCTTGCTCCTGTCAGTCTCCCCGTGGACCCCCCTTCCCTTCTGAACATTCTGCTAGGATGCAGTTTTCCTTTCTTCTGTTCTGAATCACTCAACCACCAGTGCTGTATACCTGTCCAACTTGCTTTCTTTTCACAAAGAAACTCTTCTGGTGCAAATTATTTGGTGATCAGCTTAAAAAAAAATTGTTAACATAACTATCCATATTTAAGGGGTATAGTTATATATGTGATCTTCTGATTCATACGTTCGTTTTGATAATTTTCCTTAAAATCTGGGGCATGACATAGGTTTTAATGTTCCCAAGTGATGACGGGTGCAGTACATCACATATAGCAAATTTCCCGAAGAGCTTCTTTCTGTGATGAATCAGTCCTCTATCAAATGCTCCTCATCAACCAGTAAGGGGCTGGAAACTGCTGGTTTACAGTAAGATCTGAATTGTCCACGGATTGCCTTCAGCCTCCTGCATTGCCACGGAGGTCAGGAATGGTATGATACTGAGCACAAATGTGCAGCACCACTAAGTCCCTTTCCTCAGCTATGAATTAAACTCAGTCTAGTTCCCACTTGCCTAGAGCCACAAAGGGATGTATCACCCAGTCTTTGGTGATTATCTAAGCAACAAAGGGTAAAAGCAGATGTACAGAAATGGCCAATGTGTAAGTAGAAGCAGAAGGAAGTTGATAGCACAAAAGAGGTTCAGAGGGCTTGAAGGTCCAGAGACATCAGGCTGGGGCAGCAGAGTTTTCTCCAGTCTTCATACTGGAGAAGTACTGTCTGTCAGACAACTTCTCATTCTATACCTGCTCATACAGACCCTCTATGAGGAAAACCCCTGATAAACATTAGCAGAATGTAGTTAAGAATGAATTTCTGATATTTATTATTTAAGGATCATTGGATGAATGACCAAGTGAATATTTCAGGAGAAAGGACATAATCTTTACTTTCCAACAGTGTACTTTAATTTATATGAAGTTCATCTTTTATTTAGTCACTGGTTTTAGTAATTAAAAATCAATCTCAAAAATTTCCCAGAAACTTATACTTAGTGTAATTTTACTATAGTATTTAAACAGATAAAAATATTCTCTTTTAAAATAGCACTTAATTTGGTGTGAAAAGGATTTCGTGTAAGTGTATTTCAAGAGGGACTATGTATGTTTTTAATTTAAAACTGTCTCTTAAGATATATATGCCTTACAGAGGCACAGGCCACTTCTTGTGATGAAAAAGCAGAATATCCTGGACCAAAATCAGCCCCACACAGTTATTAATTAAATTTAGATAATATAGAATTATTCTATATTTACAAATTTAGGTTTGTGTGTGTTAACCTAGATTCTTAGAGACATGAAAATCAATTCCTAAATGTAATTTTAATATACTTTATACTCAACCATTTTATAATAAAAACATGAATTGAATTTCATAAAACAATCATTAATTTTGCTATTAAAATTTTCTAAAATTCCACTTTTTATTTATGTTTGTTTTGAGCTCAGATCACCAGAGGTTTTATTGGTGGGACACAGACCTCCATGTTTCAGATGAGGGTTGACTATTCAATCACAACTTCTCCAAGGTCTTACTTAGCATTTCTTATAGAGGACAAGACTCTAATTTGAAATATAGCACATAATTTCAATAAGTTTGTGGAGGAAATGAGCAGTAATTTACATGGAGGAATGGAAGGCTCAACTTCTCCTCCTTCTCAATTACCTGCTCTAAAAGAACAGAGAAAATTTATCTACTGAATCAGGTTCTGAGTAATTAAGATGTTTATGAATTGGGCTCAAGGGAAAAATGAACAGCTTCTCTATGCCAGACAAACTATTATCTCTCACATAAGCGCCATTTTATTTCTTTATTTAATAAAAATATTAAATAAAAACACAGTTCTTTTCTTTTTCATAAATTCCCAATTTAGCTAAGAGTACCTCAAACTTTGGATTATTCCAGTGGTTAATTTTCAAAATACGTTTGTAGAAAGCAGGAGCTCTTGTTTATCTCAAAGACATTTTGGCATGTGTAGGCAATTTAGGCTCAAGAATTCTTTCATATCTTAATATCAAAATATAAAGCATATATGATCTAATGATACTCTCCACTGCTTTGACATGATTAATGCAAACAAAAAGCAATACAAAACACAAAGACTCACATCCCTCCACTATAAGAAACACAAACATACAAGCGACTTTCAATATAACACACACATACAAAGCCTCCCAATACAAATACACACGTAGACAACTCCCCAATATAAAAACACAATTAAGCTACAGACACACAACCATCTAATATAAACCAACAACAATAACAATAAAGCCCAGACATCTAGTATAAAGTCAAAATTTAAAAGGTAATTAATTTTATGAATTATCAGCAAACAATAGATTCTAAATGAGTTCAATTAACTCATTCTGTTGAGCATGTGAGTATATATTTCTGCTTATTTTTGCCAGTAGAAGCAAAGTGTGTTGGCAGTTCTCAGTTTTCTTCTGGATCATCTCCATTCATTGACATCCTTAGATCATTTCTCTGAAAACTACTTTTGTCATGAAAGTCTACATCACACCATTTTAGCGGTTATCTTGATGTCACTGGGATGTTACTTGTCACTCTGTTACTAAATCTCTATTTGTGAGTCCCTGACTTTGGAGGTTAGAAGGTCACAATGCTAAGTCGGATTTGGCTAAGTCACACCATCTGTTTTTTTGTTTGCTTGTTTACTTTTTAGGGAGGGGTAGGGAGCGTGCGTGCATGCGTGTGGACGTGCGTGTGTGAATGTGCGCACGGAAGGCTGAAGCTGATGCCGGGAGCCTTTGCTGTTTGCTTTGCACTACTTGTGCAGGCAGAGTCTCCTACTGGGCTGGGAGGAGGCCAATTCCTGCTAGTCTCAGTAGTCTAGCCTGGCAGTCATGGGGACCCCCTACTCTGCCCTCTGAGTGCTGGGAATCTGAGTGGCTGCCGTGCCCATTCAGATTTTTGAATCAGAGTTCTGGTCCTTACACTTAGATGGCAAATGTTTATCCATGAAGCCAACTACCTCCCCAGCCCACAGTATTTGCTCTTTATGATGTCTGTTAACCTTCAGTCCTCATTTGGCAAGTGACTTCTGCTCAGCCAAAGAAAAAGCTGGGTAAAATCGGTTGAGCATATTCTTTTTTTTTCTTCAGTATTTATATACAGCATTTATTTCATTACATTTATTAGCAACCCACTGAATAATAAAAGCAGAAAATACCCCATGTCTTAGCACATTCTAATTCTAAAATAAAAGAATGAAACTAAGCAGCTATGTTAATGTGTGCATGTCAGCATATTCTTAAGAGTGGCTCAATGCAAGTGTCTACCAAGAAAATGATAAGCTGAGTTTTAGCCCAAGTATAAAAATAGATTTTAAGAAGAACTCCATGAACTGGTTGGCCTGCTCTTTGATCACCTCCCCCTGAGGCGGGAGCAGCCTCACCAGGCCACAGAGGAGGACAATGCAGCCAGTCCTGATGAGACCTGATAGGTTAGGATCAGACAGAAGGGGAGGAGGACCTCCCCTATCAGTGGACTGGGAATGGGTGGAGAAGGGAGAGGGAGGGTGAGATTGGGAGGGGAGAAGGGAGGGAGCTACAGGGGGGATACAAAGTGAACAAACTGTAATTAATAAAAATTAAAAAATGGAAAAAATTGACAAAAAAAAGAACTCATTTCATTATTGTCCTCGTTTGGTTTCTGTTGTGATAAATACCATGGTCAGAAGTAATGTGGGAGGAAAGGGTTTCTATGGCTGGGTCACAGCATCAGTGAGAAAAGCATCACACCAAGGGATGCACTGTCTGCAAGCTCTCCTACATGAACCAGCAATCAAGAAAAAGTCCCACAGACACTCCACAGGCAAACAGTAATCAAGCAGTTTCCAAACTGAGCTTCCTTCAGATAAATAACCCTGGGCTGTGTCAAGTTGACAGTTGAAGCTAACAAGGACAATTATATTTCCATATTGTTTAAGAAGCCCCTTTGTAGACTTCTGTTAAAACTATGCCATTAAGAAATAATTGTTTTTATTGAGACGGGATTTGACTAAGTGGCATAGGCTGGCTTTGAACTTGCCATATGTGCCAGACTGTCCTGAACTCTCAATGTTTATACCATGGCCTCTCAAGTGCTAGAATTTTGCTGTTTTGAATATGTTTAATTAAGTGCCTAAAAATTCTCACTTAGCCCTCTATTAAATATTAAAATCTGCAGCCCACATGAACTAGCTCTGTAGATACACCCAATTTTACCTGACAGTGCTCACATCTGCCTGGGTTGTCCTGGTTTAGGAGGGCATCCTCCCAGCTCTCCCTGCTTGTGCTCAATCCGGCTCCTGTTCTGAAAGCCTTAAAAGCTTATTGGGAGACAGCATCCTCTCCAACGTGTGTTGCCACTTGAGTTTTGGTTGTTAGCTCTCAGGATTTTTCTAGTCAGGAAGCCCCCCCCAACTACTGCCTTTGTCAGGATTGATTGGGCCCTGACAACCTGAGACCTATTCACACCCGCTACTGTAGCAACCTGGCATTGTCAGCCACTATCACGTTTGTAACAAGCTGGGGCATTCTTGTTGCAAATGGATCCCTACTACGCCACTTGACTGCTATAAATCTATTTTCTCACTCTTTCTTTTACTATAACTAAACTTAGCGCAAGACAATGAGAAGCAAATGTCCAGTAAAACTCTGGTCAATGAGTGGCAAATACAAAGAACCACCAGTATTTCCCTTGGCAGCAAAATTCTGTCTGGGAAAACAGTTTCGAGCAATCTGTAAGATAATGGTTTGTAAGGGGGCATCAGCTCAAATTTCTCTTCCCATCCCAGAGGAAATCTAAAGGAAATGGGTAAATGCCCCTAAGGCTATAACCATAAATTCCACAAGTTGAATCTAATGAATCAAGTGAGGACTGACTGCAGCAAGTCGATGCTTAAGCACATAAATGGAAACAAGATCTTTCATTGGAAGAGAAAAATGAAAAGTTCTTAGGAAATTCCAGGCCACTTTTTAAAATGGCTTAGCTATTGATAGCATAATATTTTAGCTTACAAAACTGGGCTTTCAGAATGCTCTTAATGTTAAAAATCTTCTCTTTAAGAGTGTTTACATTTCTATTCATGTACATATATTTGTTTATATGCATGTAGACACAGGAATAATATACATATACCATATACATATGCATGTAATGTTTATCCATGTTACACATTTGAAGGAACTTCAAGACATGCCTTAGTAATATAATTTCTGAATATAGATCTCTGAAGTACTTGGGAATTATAATTATAATATACCTGGAAATGTTTACAAGGGCAATATGAAAATTGCTAATTATGACTATAATTCATCAATAAGGTTATAAATAATGATGAAATTCCTTAGAAATTACCTAGATATCACCCAAATGATTCTAGACAACGGATACTGAACATGCTACCTGACTTGCCAGGCAGAGGCACAGCAACTGACAGAGTGTAATCACCTAAATAGTATGGATTTATATAAAGAAATACAAATGCTGAGCTCACAGCACACGAATGGTTCTGAGTAACTTTTGAACTGAGTATAGATGAAAGAGTTACTGCACTGAAGGTACTATTTTGGCATTTCATTACTATGGACTTGTGAAGTCTGAAGTGAAGCCACACATTTATGACACACTTAGGATTTATGTGCATACTGTGATGTACCGCCATGTCATCCCTGTTAACAGAAGGATGGGTACCACTGCCTTCTACCTCATAAACATCCAGATAAATGAATGATCATGAGATGCAAAAACCATTTCTGGAAACTGTTCCGACTATAATGTTTATATTTACCCCACAGCATCATACACAATGTAGGTAATGGTTTATTATTATATTGTTTTGACCCTTTTCACAGCAGAAAACTTCTAGACTCAAAATGTAGCAAACAAATTTCTCAATTAAGTTTCTAAGGAATAAACTGTAGTTACTCTAACTAAATATATTGGTTGATTTCCAATGCTGCATGACTCATTTTTTTTTTTTTTTAATTTTAAAGCCACACTCAGAAAGATTTAAAAAGTTTACTTGGTAGGTTACAAACTCAAGTCTCTATTTCTCTCTTTCCCTTGACCCACTTCTCCTCAGTGCTGCTACTCTTCCATCATTTAATGTAGAATCCAGGATTCAAATCCATGCCCTAAATTTGGTGGTAAACGTGGGGAAGCTGAAGTTTGTGCTAAGTGCAATACTAGGTCTAATCAAAAGAATTCAGTCTGGTAGCTACTTGGTGTTCTGTCATATACTAACCCTTATCACATTCTCTAGCCAACCCCTAACTCTTCCTGCTTGATCCCTTTGCATTGGTTCTACTCAACTGATGCTATAATGGGTCTGACTGAAAAGGTAAGGAAATAGAGAATCTACAACAGATTTGTTATTCACAGAAATAGATGTTTTATCCTTCTTATACTAAAGAATAGTTAATGCTAGAGCTCTTTTCCCTTGAATAAAGTGAAAATCTAGAGGAATTATGTATTCTTTTGTGGTCCTTCACTGACTGACTACAATACTCGGAATTAATGTTTAGTTTTAACAAGAATACAGATAAACTAGAAACCATTATTCCTCCTTATTTTGACTTTTCAGTGGTTTAATAAATAGAACACATTAATTCTAGTTAAGATCCATGAAGGTACTTGTCAGACTACAATCTTAAAAATTTGTTTTTGTCAAACTGCAATCATAAAAAGAACTCTCTTTCATCCTGATTATGAAAGTTAGGACGGGCATGCTAACAGACTGAAACCAAAGCCATTTAAAAACTCACTCTTTCTCTTTTTACTAGCAACTTTTTAAAAATAAACATGCACTATTGGTTTGTCTGTAAAATGCCGCAGGCTGTATTGTTAATGCAAGACGCAATCCAAACTCTACCGTGCAGCTTCACATGCCTACAGAAGCTTAAACAGGGCTGGCCAATGAAAGAGTAACAAGTGCGTGACTAGAAAACCCACTTTGGTACAGCCAAAGACAGTGGGCTCTTTCTTTCTCTAGAATATTCTCTTCAGGTATGTGTAGAAGTTGCTTACTGATTTGTGTATACATATCCATATTTATGAAAAATTTAAAAAGAATCCATAGTAAAGCTGTACTGTTTCATTAAAGGGCATGTTGTTAGTGGGTGTTTTGAATAGGAATTTTTAGTGTTCATACAGAAACTCTTGGAAGAAATGTTTTCAGATGCAGTAACTTTTCCATTAGCGACATCAATATTAAACATTATTTATGTCAAACATAAAATCTTAGTTTCTTTCAGCTATTAGTAATTATCTCCCACTACCAGTCAGAGCTCATAAAATTGAACACATTTCTATCTTAAACTGAGCAAACATGTCTAGCGGGGTATTTCTGCCACAACAGAGCAGAAACCCAGTGTATTCAAAATCCATATGTAAATCATTTATAAAGAGTATCTCAGGCCTGGCTAGTCGGCTCAGGGGTGAAGGTATCAATCCCGAAAAGTGAGTTTCATCCCCCAAATTCGCTTGCTAAAAAAAGAAAACCAACTCCATCAACTTGTCCTCCAACCTCCACACCTGTGTTTATTCACACCTACATACGTGCACACCATAAATAAATGGAATATCATAAAAATGTCTTTAAAATGTCACAGGTTTTCTGTAGGACTTTTAATAGCAATCACGATTGGTAAAGAGAACAAACCATTTTAAAATGTTTAATTTCACTTTTTAAATTATCTGCTACGAAGACTTAACCTTGCCCAATTCTAAAAGCACCCGGCACAGCTGTACATTATGATTAAAAAACAAACAAACAAACAAAAACCTTTCTAAGTTAAATTGCCACAATTGGTGAGAGACACTTACCAATGGAAAACTGGAGGACAGACGCTGTTGTCGTGTTTAGGCTTGTGGTGGTCTACAAAGAAAAGATGCAAAAGATCACACAAGGAAGACAAGTAGGAAGAGCTTGGCAGGGGAAGGGGGTGTCCATTGCAGGCAGAGGCTGCACTTTGCCAGCTGTTCTCTCATCAGCAGTTTGCCAGAGCGCAGGCAGACTCCCCATACCCCGTGGGGAGCAAGCTTCGATACCCCAACTTGGGCTTAGATAACAACCTTCTCAGAGGGCCACGGAAACAATTTTCCAGGTCATCTTGCAAGGGCATTGGTAGAGCCACATGCAGTCCATTACCAATCCTCCCTCTACCTTACTAGCAGTGTGTGAGCCAAAGAAAGTCTCATAAAAAGGCAGCAATACAAAAACTGGGAGATACATGATGAGTAAATGACTAGAAAAAGATTAATCCTAAAAGTAAATAGAGAGGCGGTAATATGACTCAGAGGTTAAAGGCACTTGACAACTTGAACCTTAGTTCAAGCTCAGGGACTCCGCTAACAGAAGGAGAGAACTGAGTCTAGCAAGTTTGCCCTTTGACCTCACATGCATGCTGCAGCATCCCCTTACCCTACCCCCATACACACAAACTGAACACATGTGACCAAAATGCTTTTTTAAATTGGATAGAACAAAAACAGCTCATTTAAATGCCATAATCTTCAGGAAGTAATAAAAATATTCTAAAATTGATCACGGTAATGACTATACAACTTTTTAAGTGAATTTTTGAACCGATGAATATTTCTTAAAATTAAAGAGGGAGAGGAGAGAAAGAGGAAGAATGGGAAAGGAGAGAGGAGAGGGTGAAGGAAGAGGGGGGAGGGAGAGACATTATGAATGAGGGTCTGGAAAGAGCTTCCCCCACATTTCTGTCAAATCTTAGTGTCACAAAGAGTTCCCTGATAAACTTCTCCACTTTGGGAAGAGGAATGGCAAGGATGTAATTGCGTGTGAAGTTATTGATTCTTTGGCGTAGGCACACTGCTCTTAATGAGATGGAAGTTAAATTTTCATTTTGCTGGGCTCCTGAGCCCCTTATGCCTCACAAGACTCCACTCTTGGAAACAGCGGCCTGTGAATGCATACTCCGAGAAGCAGGCTGTCTTCCTTTTGCTTCTTTATGATCTGACACCTTTAAACAACATGTGACTCTAAAAATCCAGTGCATAGGCAGCAAAGGTGAGAAGGTAGCGTGGAATTTCATAAGCCCTCCAGCCATGGTCGGTAGGAGCTCCTCCTTCCTGCCAGCCCCAAATCACTGGTGTGGACTGACAAAAGGAATCCTAGCTGTCTTTCATCTGAATATGCCCATCATGTCCAGACCTCTGGTTGCTGTCTTCTTCCTTCCACCAGAGATATCAGAGAAAAATGAACAATGAAAGACTTTGAAAAGAAATCTGCTTATCCCCAATAACCTTTAAAGTAAGTTTAACTATCTGCCCTCATGGGCCTCCCCTTGGATGATTTCGTATTAAAATAAGTTGAATGATGTTGCGCAGCTGAATAGATCCCCAGATGAATCATGAGACACTTCCGAATGTGGGTTTTTTGAAGTAGTGGTATTATATAAATTAAAAGCACTGCATTTGTTGCTGCTGCTGGTGCACAGAGCATCCTAGAGAGTCCTCAGCAGTTTATGTAGTGATGTAATTAATGATGCATGCCACCTGTCTGATCAAGTCCCATGGCTGTGACCCCGGCTAGTGAGTAGCAACGTACTGTGTGAAACCCTGCTAGCCAAGGTGACTCTAGCTTTTGCTTAGTCATCGATTCTGTATTTTTCCTTCACGAGGCAGGCTGAGGACTCCTGTGATGTTTGATGCTCTCTCATTACTATACCTACCCATATTAGTAAAACCGTCAGCTACAAAATAATAGAGTGTTTTGCTGGGCAAACACGAGGACCCAAGTTCAGATCCCCAGTACCCATCTAAAAGCTTGAACACAAAGGGGCTCATCTGTAACCCAAGGCTGGACAGGGGCAGGGCAGAGACTTATAGATCCCTAGAGCTTGCCAGCCAGCTCATTAAACAGCAATGGTGGGCTGCTGAGTCAATCAGTGAGAGACCATGTCTCAAAACATAACATACAGAGCTGTAGTGGAAGTTTTGGTGTCTTTAAAAACTCAGTTACGTTATGTAAAAGTGTTTTTGTTTTAACCCTATGTGTGGGACATGGGATATGTCCCCAGCAGCAGACCATTTGTGTCCTGCAGGCTCTGAGAAGGGTGCGATCTTTGCCAGCTGCAGAGAGTTTAATTCTGGGGACTCTTGATAGGGAATAAGTGCCAGAGTCAGGAGAGAGAAGGGGCCTCTGAGAAAGAAGGTCGCTGCTACTCCCCGTACTGCTCCTGGCTGCTGTTGATGCAGCTTGACGAGAAGTTGGAGAAACAAAGGTTGGACTTGCCCTAAAAAACCCCAAAGACCCTAACTAGCAGAAAGGAGTCTATGACCCCTCTTCCCATTAACCTTCTTTCTCTCCAACCTAGTGTTGGAGGATTGGAAGGGATGTAGAAGTATGAGAAATTAAAATAAAATAGGCTAAAAAGGCGCCTACAGAGAATAATTGAGGAAGATGACCAAAAGTGACCTCTGGCCTCTGATACACACACACACACACACATACACATATGTGGATGTGCACACATATGTATCTATGCATAAACAAATAATAGGAAAGATGAAGACAAAAAGACATAATATATAATTGGGTTTTTATAAATTATTACTCTAGCATTCAAATGTATAATTTTACATTAACATTATTAAGATTTTATATCTGACATTATGGAAACAAAAGGGACTCTTATGGGTTTTTGATAAATAATAATTATGAATGTCTGATAAGAATTTTTTCTCAGCAAATCTCAGTGCTTTCAAAAAAAATAAGTTTCAAACTATATCAAATAGAAAGACTGAATTTAACAGTCTTTTAGTCTAGCTTACCACTGTAACTAAAACACATCTTCAAGTCTAGGAATGGGGACACAGCTCAGTGTTGAGAGCTTGTCCATCCTGTGTGGGGCCCTGTGTCTAATCTTATAGCACTACAAATAAATAAATACTTTTAAAAAGAGAATGGCACAACTCATTTCAAGTTCCAAGAATATATTTCTCTTTATCTTCATCTTACATTAGCAAAATAAATGAAGTTGAGTGTCACTAGCTAAAATCCGGAGACTTGAACAGTTAACTAGATGTCTGAGGATCCCAGAGACCCAAATGACAGAGACAAGCTTTCCAGAATGCAGTGCACATCGGCAGCATGAAACAGTCTGAAGAATTCAGCTTCGAGAGCAGGTCCTTCCACACTGTCCTTTGCTCTTTCCTTTCAGCCTTCTGAGAGAGGCCCCACTCTGCCTGACTAACACAATTTTGTTCCTTTGGCTTGTTTTTGGTTTCTATTTTTCTTCTTTATATTGTCTCAAATTCCAGGAGCCAGGAGCTTTGCAGGGGCCCATACCGCCAGACCCGAGCTCAAGATGACCCAGACAACAGCCTGACCAGGGTTGTCAGTTTATACCCTTGGCTGGATTCTTCTCCAGGATCCTGGAGCAACTACCGGCACCAGAAGGCAGTTCTTGGGCACTACACATCTTGCCTGTGTCAGTCATACTGAAGCAAATATCTTCCTGATTCCTCAACACACATATCTTCGATGTTGGGGGCCTCCTTGGGGAGAGAAGCCTGACCTAGCCCTGGAACCCTCACATCCAGACTTGAAGCCTAGGACTTTGGACAAAAAGACAAAGCCCTAACCACCCAAGCCTCTGGGTTTGTGATTCTTCGTTTCCTGGCTCCGTAGAAACTGGATTATGAAAAGTAAGCGGGCTGGGCCTGCTGCTTACAGGCAATGTTTCAGGGCTGACGTTCTCCATCAGTCCTCGTGCATCATGGCTTTGGCTGGACTGTTTTGGAGTTCCATGAAAAGGTTCAAATTGTAGTAAATATACTATTAACCGACAACTGAATGCCTTGCTTTTCATTTGACTGGCTTGCTTTCTGTAAGCACAAGTTGGATATTATGTACACTTTGGCCCTTAGGAGAGTAATGCACTACTGAGAAATAAATTGTTGTTATTGTTAAACTACCTCTTTGGCTCTACAGAACACATTCATTTTCAGGAAACACTTACGATGGGAACATAAAAAACATGCTACTCTTATATCTTAGAAGATTATTATTATTACTTAAACATCTAGAGACAGGGACTTGCTATGTATCCCAGGCTGGCATCAAACTTACTCTCCCTCTGCCTCTCTGCCTCATGCTGAGATTGCAGGGTTAATACGTGAGTATAAACTAATCTCAGATATACAACTCAAAGCCAACCAACTGGGGTATCAAATCTAGTAATAAACATACTGAGCTACAGAAACAATCAGAATTAAATTCATGTTGATCAAGAAAGCTGGATAATTCAGTTTTTACTTAATATGTGGATTTATAGAAATACAAATTATGGCATTATATTATAAAATAATTTTATGTCCCCTGCCAATATTTTTAGAAATATTACTGAATGGAGCACCTCCTAAAATATGCAGTAATTCTCAGCTCAATTAACTACAATAAAACTAATTTTATATTAAAGCTTATAGATAATTAATTCATTCAAGGTATATTATTTAAAGCATACTAGCAAATTTATTTTGTTTTTCAGAAAGAACTTCACCACCAGAGTCATATTTGTCTGCAGGTATTGTAACACCTTGTGAGACTTGAATTATAAGCACCTATTATTTTAATTTGCATCTAATTAATTCTGTTCGTGATCTACTTGCAATTGGAAACTCCACAAATGTCCTGAAGTGCCTAGGTTAAGTATATCTGTTACCACAAAAGGGGAATTCAAGCAGAATAAAGTAAGAACATGTTGCAGAGTTAATTGGCTTCTACATTTTGATAAATAAATCACCCTTTAGTTCTTTATATGGTGCTTTTCTCCCTCTTTACTATGGAAGCTAATCTTCTGACAACTTTTAAAGTTAGCGACTTTGGAGCACAATGTGTGACCTGGATATGAGAAGACAAGCTGCCGAGAAAAGGGCAGAAGCTGTGGGAGAAGGAGAGAATAGAGCTGTTGGGAGGCAAACAGCCGGGCACCAGGCGGTACAAAGAACATGACAGAGTCAGAGGAACCTAGCCAGGACCTGATGCAACAACGCTTTGATGGCCTTTTCAGGGACATGAAACGAATGCAGTCTTCATGTCAGAAAAAAGGACCAAGCCAAAACAAAAGGCTTATTAGCCATACGCTGATGGTGAGTGGTTGCATTGTTTTTCATTTAGAATGCTCACTGCAGGTATTAATTCCAGAACTTACCTTCTCAAGCAATGGCTAATGCCCTAAATTAAAGGACAGTAACTACCTGGAGTCATTTGGCATGAATCATATTAAAAAACAAACAAACAAAAACTCAGTTATCGGTACATTCTTTAAAAGAAAATCCATCAAAAAAAAAAGTTCATCTATTGTTAGGAACCAAAGTTTTAAAGTAATGAGGAGATGAGGGAGGGTACTGCAGTTGGGATAAAATTGAATAAATAATAATAATACTAATAATGAAGAAAAAATTAAAAAATAAAGTAACTCTTGACTTGTAAGGAGAAAATAATACTGATGATCAGAGCAAGGCTTTGTATAAGAACTCAGAAAGTCACACTTTGTTTTTATGATACACATTTTGTACATATACATAATCATGTGTTTCAATCCATTTAATCACAGTAACGAATAACATTTAGTAAGACACACTGATGCTGCCAGTTTTGTCACTGAACGCCTCATTTTCATATTTGAAAATAAGCATAAAACTATGTCTCCCAACTTTGAGACATTGTTAATAATACAAATAATACTTCAAACTTCCATCTGCGCTCCTAGAGAATCAAAGCAGCTTTTGTCGACAGGACACGAAGTAAGTACCGTGATAAAGCAGCGTGCTTCGGTGCACATACTTACCAGCTCTCGAGGACCATACGGCTCACAGAAGGTGACAGCGTTGCCATGCATGATTGTTCCACATTGCTCTCCAATCTCACAGTTGCTACATTCAACCCTGCAGAATACAGAATGCATTCTCAGTCTGGGGACTAAGCAGTACAAGTTACAGTTACTGGGCTCCAACTATCACTGCACAGACACGGTGCACTGGATCCTGACAAGACTCAGAAGGCGCAAAGCCAGGAAGTCCTGACAGTAACGTGAAATGGTGGGAAATTCCCTCAACCTCCCAAAGTTTCAATTTTCTCATGAATAAAACGTGTATAACGTCCTGACCCAAATTTCAAATAGACGAGTATGTAGAAAGTGACAGTGCAGAAGTAGTCCCAAAGCAGGATTTCCTAAAGGAATGCGCTATTATCAATTGTTAGAAGATATACAAGCCCAATGGGGCCAATACAAGAACAGCTTCAAGGGTTAAAAATAAAAAAAAAGGAACATCCACTTACATACTAAACTAAAGATCTCTATCTCTAAAATGAAAGGGTTCTCATAATAGTTTGCATTGTAGTCAGTATGAATGTTTTAAGTACCTATTCACAGGCAAACTTACATGTTTATATTCCACTATGCTAAAAATAATGGCATCAAGTTCAATCTCCTCATAACTAAGGAATATACACAGGTTCAAATGCAAGCAAATTTTGGATACTGACTTATGTTAACTCCTGCAGAGACTGATGCACCCATCAAGGATCAGGCATGGAGAGGACCTAGACACCTCTGCTCAGATGTAGCCAATAGGCATCACAGTCTCCATGTGGGTTCCCTAGTAAGGGGAGCAAGGGCTATCTCTGACATGGACTGTTGCCCACTCTTTGATCACTTCCCCCTGGCGGGTCTGCCTTGCCAGGCCAGAGGAAGAGAATGCAGGCAATCCTGATAAGACTTGATAGGCTAGGGCCAGATGATAGGGAAGAAGGGCTCCCCATTTCTGAGAAATAGGGGAGGGGAATGGGAGGAGGACTGAAGAAGGGTGGGACCAGGAGGAGACGAGGAAGGGGACTACAATCTGGATATAAAATGAATAAATTATAAAAAAAGAAACAGGAACAACTACAAAAAATAATTTAGTCCTCTATTTTATAACTGTAAATTAATGTAGCTAATAAAAATGTAAGACAGGATCAAAATATATTTTTTCATAGCTCTCTAGTAGAAGTTGAAGGTATGCCTACTCAGGATTTGACTTTGGATATGTTCAGTAACATTTATAATGCTCCTCACTGTAACATTTCCACCTATAATCATTATACATCTAACATGTAGGAAGAAAGATCTATATTTCCCTGGTCTGGTCCTCAAACCACACGAGAGCTTTATTGATGCAGCAACAATATTTTCAAAAACCTTCCCTTTCCAGGTGTAGAAAGGGCACAGTGCCCTTTGCTTGGCAGATCACCATGTTATCTCTCTATTGTTTATGCTTTCAGGGAGGGGGCAGCAGCTCCATCCAGACAGGAAGACAGAGTGTGAAGAGAGATCACACAGCCCCGTAGGGCACGAGGCAGAAGCTCAGTAAGTCTAAACTTGGCAAATGAATCTAAGTACTTTTTTACTCATTTGACTATTTAGAGCAAATGGCTGCTGTACTAGCCTTTTCAGCTGTGCCCACAGTAGATCAGCAATGGCAACTATCTTTAAAGTTTTTTCAAAGAAAAAAAAATTCTAATAAGGATTTATGGTGTACTTCATTGTATCATAAATCTTAGCAGGAAGTTGGAATCGTTTCTTGATTACTGTGATACAAGAGTCTAATAAAATGTCCTTGACATTAGAAGAAACGCAATAGCTTTGGAAGGGCAAAGAACCAAATTTGTATTCATTTTTGGCATGTTTATTTACTATATGTAGTATTCATAAATACTGGTCGAATAAATAATTGAATGTACTACAACTTTATAAGAAGAATTATTCTTAAGGTCTGAGGTCCTAAATAAAAATCTCATAATACTGCCTGGCACATACTATGCATGAGTTATTACCTTATTACTATTAATAAAATTATTACCACCATTAATTTCTCATGAATTTCTATACTTTTTGGCTTGTACAAAACTGGCATATTTGATTCCCTTCTCCCTGATACAGAGTATGTTAGATGAATTTCTCCCTATTGTTGTCTTAGTTTTAAAAATGGACTATAAAAGAAGTATAAAGAAGTAGCATAAAAATTATATTAGGGGAGGGCTGGAGAGATGACACCCACACAGTAGCTCACAGTCATCTGTAACCCCAGTCCCAGGGGATCCGGTGCTGTCCTTTCAGCTCCATGGTCACCCGGAAGATACATGGTGCACAGACATATATCCAGACAAAACATCCATACAAAGAAGGTAAAATTTTAAGAATCATATTGGGATTTTTTTTCATTGCTATGGAATTAATCAGCTTCTTATATTAGTGGTAGATGAGGGTTATTTAAAAGTTGTCATTATCAAATAGCTTGGCAGAGAAAAAGTAAGAGCATATTCAAAACTTATGATATCTAGCTGCCATCGAGCCTCTAAGACAGTAGTTCTCAATCTTCCCAATGATGTGACCTTTTAATACAGTTCATCAGGTTGTGGTGACTCCCAACCACGATATTATTTTTGTTGCTACTTCATAACTGTGGTTTTGCCACTGTTGTGAATTGTAAACATCTGATATTTCTAATGGCCTTAGGCAACCCCTGTGAAAGTATCACTCAACCCCCAAAAGGGTTGTGACCCACAGGTTGAGACCTATTGCTCTACAGACACCTCACTAAAGATGTTGTTATCCATATAAATCTTAGGTTGGCTATTTGAGGCTCTGTAGTAACCATTTTAGCTCCATGTATTCCCTAATCAATTACATATGAGGAAAACCTCCTCCTCTATGCTTTTGATTGAGCAGATACTGGCAGAATCTGCATTTTGGTGTATTGTTTAAAGGCAGTGCAGAGGTAGACACCTAACAGCCTTGAGTTAGAGAGTCGGCGACCAGAGAAGTGTGGAGTGAGTTTGGAGGATCAAGTCCACTCCATGGGGGCGAACAAAATAAACACAAGGGAAGAGGAAGCATCAACAGGTGAGCTCTCCTTCCCAAGCGTCTCAACAACTCTTCTAGACCTTCCTGTCCAGCGCTGTGTATCATATTTCCAGAACTTAAAAAAATATTGAAGAAGGCTACCCTATTTAGACACTTAAAGACTCCCAAGTGTCAGCTATTGCTTTGGAGGAAGAAAGGCTTCCCCAAGGATTGATGGGATTGGCAGTGGGCTTCCTGCCAATGCTTTTAAATGCCCTTTGCTTGATTTTCTCACAATCTGACTGCGTTTATCAACATAATTTATTTTAATTTACCCCGAATGCCTATCCCTCTAGGTGGTCAAGTCTAGCCCTTCTCTTAGCTGCGAGTGGTGTTTATTCTTTCACCATTTATTAATGCACTCCTCTGTTACCACCACAGGAAGGACTGACAGGCGCTGTACTTAGCTTTAGCAGTGTAATGGCTGACTTATATGATGCTATTTATTTCAGCAGTTTGCATTCCCGATGGAAAGGCCGAGGAGTAAACAAACAGTTCCAAAAGAGGCTATCCATGAGATGGTAGATAGTTCTGGCATGTTTTATGTGGTTGGGTGTCCTAAGCACATTGAAAGTTTTCAAACTCTCCTCTCAGAGGACAGAGGTTACAGTCTTCATTTTCACTAATAAGAATAATGACCTTCAGAGAAGAAAAGATATTCATTCAAGGTTCCGTAACTATGAAGCTGGAGAGCCGCAATCTGAACCAAAGGATTGCAACATATTCCATAGCTACTCTGTCCTTAAATTAGGGATCTATACTGACCGTGGTGGGACTCCTTCAAAACTGGGAGAATAAGAGAGAGTTTCTGAAGAAGGCCCCTCAGCTGGTCCTAAGGGGGTGCTAGAAATGAAGCATGCAAGCAAGAAAGGTCAAGGTTTGTAGGGAATGAAATATGCAGAAATCACGATCTATAAGCTGAACAGTTAGCTCAGTAGGTCAGTCTGACTGTAATCATACTGGTACATAGATTGCAAATTGCAGGCTTAGGAAGTAGAGTGTTTCACATACCTCTGACGGAGTGACTGACAGGTACTATGGCAGGGAGTCTACAAACAAACCCTCAATCACATAAAACTATTGTCATCTATTTTTTTATTCTTATATAGAGATGCTAAAACTGAAATTTAGATATATTACTGTCCAAGGTGACATAACTAGTAATTTACCGAACTATGTTCTGACTCCCACTATCTTGTTTACAAAGGCAGAGCCACGAAACAAATCCAAATTTCAGGGAAAATTGCTATGTAGATGATGGACTGACAGCCCCCAAATCTAGGGCTACTAATGTAACTCAAACATGGTATAGGAGTCATATAAACAACTTCCAGCTTGCAGGCCAGAGAAAGAGAAGGTTCAGACGGGAAAGGGTCTGCTGCCAGGCCTGAGAGGATCCCCAGAATCGCCATGATGGAAGGAGCAGACCTGCTCATGTAAGTTGTCCCTTTACTCCACACCTACACCTCTCTACCCTCGTATGTAGATAAATGAGTGCGGTTTTCAACTTCCTATTAGCCACACTACAGACTAAATAAACAGGGCAGGGAGGGTAGATTGGTAGTGGGGCATTTGCCTGGCAAGTGCAAGGTCCTAGACTCTATTCTCCGAATGGCAACACCAGAAGACAAACGGTCAAAAAGCCCCAAATAAAGAAGCCAACGAATTAACTCTCAAGAAGTTTGAGTTAACCTAATATATTCAAATCATATGTTTTGCATGTAATTAACATAAAAATTATTAATGGCATAGTAGCCCTCAAGTTGTAATTTCTATGTTAACTGGGACTAGTGCTATTTCAGTCTCATGTGACTAGTGCCTACCACACTGGGCAGCACAAGATGCAGGAATGACCACATATGGAGACTGATGTTCCCTGCCTGCAATGACAACCACAGATGAAAAGCCAGACTACCAGAAACGACAGCTTAGGATCTGGTTGAAACCATAAGAGCATATATTTTTAGGGGCAGGGGGACAGGGAGAAGAGGTCCAAAACTGTATTCCTGGGATGCATTTCTGTTATCCTGAGTCTGGTTTCTGAGCTCAGACTATCATCATTGGTCTTTAGTATAACTTCCTTCTACGACATCTCCTCCAGCTTCCCATGGTTTAATGGCAGTGGGTTTGCTCCCATAATTGTCCCAGCCAACCCATGCAGCTCGTCAATGTAAAATTCCTGATAGCGAACATAGCACATGACCTTTCTGGCATTTCTTCCCTATCATGAATATTAAACATTGCGCAACTGCACACTGTGAAGCCTAGTATCACAAAGGGGAAAAAAACCATCAGCTCATGATGTGGGAACAGTTCTGAGGGAGATGGAACAGTACAAAGAAAACTTGGAGTTTCTCAGAAGAGAATTGTGATCCATTTCCAAAGGACAGTGTGAATTTTAAAACTCTACGGATGCAAATCATCACATAAACTTGAAGAATAATTTCTGACTAACTTAGGATTTCAAAACCATTCCTAAGTGTTATGTATTCTTTCTTCCTAGCCTCCTTTCTCAAAATCCAAACCTCTGGATGTCTGAAATTTTATTCTTTTGTGGAACAGTTCATAAGTTTCCAAGAACTGGGGTCAAATTTGGTGATGAGTAGCCCGATTTTATGGAAGCTCAGAGAGGAAAATAAAAGGTGCTGTTTGCTGTGACATTTGAATCTGTGGCCTCATAACTGGACTTCTTCCTCTGAACTCCTTCTGAGGAAAATGATGGGCTTTGTAGAGTTAGGGAGAATAGTCTCCCAAATGTGTGGGAAGGAGGAAGTTTTACATAATCCCAGTTAAACAGGCTTTTGTTTCTCAATTTAAAAAGGAATGTGACCTCCCAGGCTAAGGATTAGAAAGGAATTCCCTCTCTTCCTAATGGCAAAACTATGGACTGTTTCTCTAATCTAAGAGACCCTTTCTCCTTTTTCCCATTTCCCCAGCTTGAAAGAGATGTACATAAGAATTCATCAGAAACCATGATGCATTATAGGAACTGTTCACATTAAAATGTATTCCATCATGAACAATATGATTAAAACCCATTTTAATGGAAATACATGTAATTCTCAAAGATGACGTGAGACTGGGATTTATTAAACCTTCTCTGGCCTATTTATTGCATGCTCAGGTTCCACATGAGTCTCCTTTATTACCGAAGTCCACAGAGCATCCAGTTAAGGCAGACTTGCAGCATCACTGCATCTCATTAGCTCTGCATCTGATAAAGTATGAACTAGGATTAGAAATCAGGTTGCCAGTTGACTCTGAACACAGCCAATAAGACACAAGACCTCCAGTTCTATAAAAAGGAATGTGCTATAGAGAATGTTTGTCTTTTTTTTTTTTCCTGCCATGGCTTATTTTGAAATTCTGTGATGATTGCTCTTAAAATTATTTTTTTCATTTTTAAAGATAAAGAGATTTGGTTTCACTAATAAAATCCTATAAAAGTGAGATAATGAAATGGATTTCATAGAACACTAAGAGAATTCACAGGACTGGTGTGTGTAAAAATTAAGTCAATGCTCCCTTTACTTCTAGATATCCTTGGATAACTAATCAAAACCTATTTTATGTTTATACTTTCATTTCCCCTTCCCTCTTCTCCCTTCTTCCCTTTGCTATCAAAAGTATAAAACAATCAATAAATATGAAGGCCATCCAACAAAACTGTGAGGCTCAAACATGGTCATGAAATATGAAGAAGTTCTTTGATCCAGGTTTTGCTTTCACTGTAATCGACTCTGAAGCACCCTCTAAGCTTGCTATTTTCTATCTCTTTTTTTCTTTCTTTTAAGCAAAAGTACAATTCAGGTGTTTATGTTCTCAAGAATTTTATATGGTGTGCATTTGAATAGACAGCGTACTTCTAAAGGTGTAGTTACGTAATTTATTCTGATTTTAAAGTTATTGGGCATGGCGACACACTCAGCCACCCATTCAGCACCTGGGAGAATCATGAGGGCCTTGTGGATGTGGAGACAGAGACCCACACACTGCAGTGACTAGATGGGCCTTTGGGACACAGGAAAGGGGGAGGATTAATGAGAAAATTGAACTCTTTTGCACAATTACAGATTTATGAATGGTTGGTGGTGACATCACCCCGATAACAATAAATAAGTAATTGAAATATTATTTTCCCGAGTCTCCAGATGACATGACTCATCCTTCTATCAGATCAGAGTGAAACACCCAGCCTTTAGTCAGGCACACCAGTGAAATGAGTTAGCCACGTGGAAAGTCACTGACAATCACTTAGCATTAGATTCTCATTTGAGATATGCAGCCTTTGTCCCTAAGACCTAGGACATCACATTATCTATCCATAATTTATTACCTCTGAAGAGGTCAATCCTTTACTCAGCCCCACAAAGAAGCAGTCTGCCTTCTAATGAGCCAGAACAGTCTAGTCACTAGCAGTTTTGTATAGAGATGTTAAAGTAATTTTAATATTTGTTTTGTTCACAGAAATTCTTTAAAACTGGAAACAGAGGAGGATTCAGCAAGATGGCAGCGCAGGACGACTCTCGTTCTGAGTCTAGCAGTACAGCAGGATCGGCACAGTGACCAGCAATCAGAACTCTCAGCCCTAAAACACAAGTGATTGTGTTTCCCAGGTGAGAGGATACTCCATGGCGAGGGATTCAATCAGCTTTAACTCACCTGGATAAACCTCGGAAGTGATCCCTATTCCACCAGGCGCTTGGTTGCCAGCCCAGAGCCGCACGCCAGCGTGCTCTGATCACTGTCCCAGACTGAACCATGGGCACTACAACATCAGAGATTGAGATTTCCAGTCGAGAGATAACCCCACGGTGCAGGAAATAATTGGGACTGACCTTAGGTCACCCAGACATCCCCTGGAAAAGACTCTGGGTTCCGTGGGTGCCCAGGAGCCAGCCCAGAGCGAGCCGGGGACCTAGGCATCAGCGCAGAGTCCTGCTTGTGCACCTGACTCGCTGTCCCAGATAGAACTGTGGGCCCCAGGGCACCAGAGACTGAGTTTCTCTGTTGGGTGCAAACCCACAAGGAGGGGAACGGCTGGTCTGATCTCAGAGCACTCAGCCGATACTACCACCCCAAAAAAGTCTCGGGAAAAATTACCCAGTTTCAGCAGACACCCAGGTGCCCAATCCCCAGAAAGATAGAAAGGCTGAGCCACGTAAGTCTGTGCCTGTAGGTTCTACTTGCCATCACAGACAGAACAGCTGTCCCCAAAGCAAAGATTGGGTGTCCCTGTCAGGAGGAAACCCCACAGCGGGGGGGATCATCAGGTCCAATGCTCAGGATTCCCAGCTCCAAAAGACTTTCTGGATTCACGTAGACTCTAGGCTCTAGCCTTCTACTGCAGGCAGGAGCACTGTGCTCAGCCGCCACTATTGAGTACCACTAGGGCACTGGGGCACACAGCTGCATCCTTAGACCTACAAAAGCCAGAGAGCCATTACAGCAGCCCTCAGATACTGCTCCAAGGATCAACCAGTTATCCCTAGCTAAACTGACAAAACTGTGGGAATCCCTGGTTCTTCAAGAGGGCTGCACCCAACAATTACACCTTAAGAGCAACAGCTGCTGCTCACTAAATTCAGAGCAAGAAACCCAGCAGCAGGGCAGCCATCACCAGGACCTCTCCTGATGAGAGGAGAGCCTTCCTGAACACCACAGTTACCACACAGGTTCATACACCTGAAGTGAACTGTGACAATTCCTGACAAGCACCACCATTCAGTTGACCATACCAAAAAAGCAGAGGAGAACTTCAGAACCCTGCCAAGTGGATCCTCCCCACCCAGGACCCAGCAGGCACCAGAAATTAACAGACAACACCTGAGACAGAGAGATGGGTAGAGGCCAGCGAAAAAGCACAACCAACAAAAGGCAAAGCAATATGGCATCCCCAGAACCCAGTTATCCAGGGGCAAAAAGCCCTGAACACCCTAACATAAGTGAAATTCAAGAAGATAACCTTAAATCTATGCTTATGAAGAGGTTAATGGAGGAAGCAAATAAAATGCATAAAAAATTAGGGGAAGATATGATAAAACAGATTATGGTCATCCGTAAAGATACAGGAAGATGCAGCCAAACAGTTTGTGGCATTCAGAGAGGAAATGATTAAATCACTGAAAGAAATAAAAGAAACAGGAATGTTCAAACAGCTGAAGGAATTGAAGGAAAAACAGGAAAATACAGTAGACAGGTAGAAGGAAATCAACAAAATGGTTCAAGATCTGAAGATAGAATTGGAAGACTTAAAGAAAACACAAATGGAGGAAATCATGGAGAGGAAGAACCTAGGAAAAAAAACAGGAACTACAGAGGTAAGCATAACCAACAGACTACAAGAGATGGAAGAAAGAATCTCATGTGTGAAAGATACAATGGAAGAAATCGATGTATCCATCAAAGAAAATAATAAATCTAAAAAATTCCTGCCACAAACCATCCAGGAAATCCAAGACAACATAAAAAGACAAAACCTAAGAATAATAGGAATAGAGGAAAAAGAAGATTCCCTCCTCCAAGGCCCAGAAAATATTTTCAACAAAATCATTGAAGAAAATGTCTCCAACTTAAGGGGGAGGCCTATAAGAATACAAGAGGCCTACAGAACACCTAATAAATTAGACCAGAAAAGAAAGTCCTCCTGTCACATAATAATCAAAACAGTAAGTATACAGAACAAAGAGAAAATAGTAAAAGCTGCAAGGGAAAAAGGCCAAGTAACATATAATGGCAAACCCATCAGAATCACACCTGACTTCTCAACAGAAACTATGAAAGCCAGAAGAGCCTGGATGGATATCATGCAATCCCTAAGAGAACACAGATGTCAGCACAGGCTATGGTACCCAGGAAAACTCTCAGTCCTCATAGATGGAGAAAACAAGATATTCAATGACAAAAAAAAAAACAACAAATTTCAGCAATACCTACACACAAATCCAGTGTTAACAGAAGATATTAGAAGGAAAAATACAACCCAAGAAAACTAACTACTTTCAAGAAAACACAGGAAACAAATAACCTCACTACAGCAAAACAAAAAGCAGCCAAACACACAAACACACTACCATAGCCAACATCAATATCAAAGGATCTAACAGACACTGGTCATTAATCTCCCTCAACATCAGTGGACTCAATTCTCCAATAAAAAGACACAGACTAACAGAATGGATGCATAAACAAGACCCAACAATCTGTTGCATACAAGAAACACACCTAAATCACAAAGATAGACATTACCTGAGAATAAAGGGCTGGAAGACAGTTTTCCAAGCAAATGGACTCAAGAAGCAAGCAGGAATAGCCATTCTCATGTCTAATAAAATAGACTTTCAACCAAAATTAATCAAAAGGGATGGGGAAGGACACTTCATACTCATCAAGGGAAAATTCCACCAGGAAGATATCACAATCCTGAACATCTATGCCCCAAATGCAAGGGCACCCACATTTGTAAAAGAAACTTTAATAAAACTTAAACCACACATAGATCTCCACACATTAATAGTGGGAGACTTCAACACCCCACTCTCAACAAAGGACCACTCAACAAAACAAAAATTAAACAAAGAAACAATAACTCTGACAGAGGTCATGAATCAAATGGACCTCACGGACAACTATAGAACCTTTCACCCAAACACAAGAGAATTTACCTTCTTCTCAGCACCTCATGGAACCTTCTCCAAAACAGACTATATAGTTGGTCACAAATCAAGACTCAACAGATACAAGAAGATTGAAATAATCCCATGTAGCCTATCTGATCACCATGGACTAAAGCTGGACCTCAATGACAAAAATAGCAAAAGGCCTACACACACATGGAAACTGAACAACTTGCTACTAAATGACAGCTGGGTCAGAGAAGAAATAAAGAAATTAAAGACTTCCTAGAATTCAATGAAAATGAAGGCACAACATACCCAAACCCATGGGACACAATGAAAGCAGTGCTAAGCGGAAAGTTCATAGCACTAAGTGCCTTCAAGAAGAAATTCGAAACATCTCATGCAAGCAACTTAATGGCTCACTTAAAAGCCCTAGAAAAAAAAAGCAGACACAACAAAGAGGAGTAGATGGCTGGAAATAATCAAACTCAGGGCTGAAATCAATAAATTAGAATAATTTAAAATAGAACAAATAAAACAATTCAAAGAATCAATGAAACCAAGAGCTGGTTCTTTGAGAAAATCAACAAGATAGACAAACTCTTAGTCAAACTAACTAAAAGGCAGAGAGAAACTATCCAAATCAACAAAAGCAGAAATGAAAAGGGGGACATAACCACAGACACTGAAGAAATCCAAACAATAATTAGGTCTTACTTCCAAAGTCTATATAACACGAAATTTGAAAATCTAAATGAAATGGACAATTTTTTTGACCGATTCTACATGCCAAAGCTGCCTCAAGACCAGGTAAACCAATTAAATAATCCTATATCCCCTAAGGAAATAGAAGCTATCATCAAAAGTCTACCATGCAAACAAAGCCCAGAGCCAGATGGTTTCAGCACAGAATTCTACCAGACCTCCAAAGAAGAGCTAACACCAATTCTCTTCAAACTATTCCACAAAATAGAAACACAAGGAACACTATCAAACTTCTATAAAGCCACACAGTCACCTTCGTACTTAAACCTCACAAAGCCCCAACAAAAAAAAGAGAATTTCAGGCCAATCTCCCTCATGATCATTGATGCAAAAATACTCAAGAAAATAATTGCAAACCGAATCCAAGAACACATCAAAGATATCATCCACTACAACCAAGTAGGCTTCATCCCAGGCATGCAGGGGTGGTTCAGTATATGGAAATCCATCAATGTGATCCACCATATTAACAAACTGAAGGAGAAAAACCACATGATAATCTCCCTAGATGCTGAAAAAGCATTTGACAAAATCCAACATCCATTAATGTTTAAAGTATTGGAGAGATCAGGGATACAAGGCACATATCTAAACATAGTAAAGGTGATATACAGCAAGTCTATAGCCAATATAAAACTGAACAGAGAGAAACCTAAAGCAATACCACGAAATCAGGGACAAGACAAGGCTGCCCACTCTCTCCTTATCTCTTCAACATAGTTCTGGAAGTCCTTGCTAGAACAATAAGACAGTTGAAGGAGATCAAGGGGATACAAATTGGAAAGGAAGAAGTCAAAGTATCACTATTTGCAGATGATATGATAGTATACCTGAGTGACCCCAAAAATTCTACCAGGGAACTCCTACAGCTGATTAACATCTTCAGCAAAGTGGCTGGATATAAAATTAACTCAAAAAAATCAGTAGCCCCCCTGTATACAAAAGACAAAAGGGCCAAGAAAGAAATTAGGGAAACAACACCCTTCACAATAGCCACAAATGACATAAAGTACCTTGGTGTGAACCTAACCAAGCAAGTCAAAGACTTGTATGAAAAAAATTTCCAGTCTCTGAAGAAAGAATAGAAGAAGACATCAGAAGATGGAACGATCTCCCATGCTCACGGCTTGGCAGGATTAATATAGTAAAAACGGCCATCTTACCAAAAGCAACCTACAGATTCAATGTAATTCCCATCAATTCTTTACAGACCTTGAAAGAAAAATTCTCAACTTCATATGGAATAACAAGAAACCCAGAATTGCTAAAACAATTCTCTACAGTAAAAGATCTTCAGGGAGGTATCTCCATCCCTAATCTCAAGCTGTACTATAAAGCAACAATACTCAAAACTGCATGGTACTGGCATAGAAACAGACTGGTTGGATCAATGGAATCGAATAGAAGACCCTAACATAAATCCACACACTTATGGACACCTGATTTTTGACAAAGATGCCAAACCATTCAATGGAAAAAAGACAGCATCTTCAACAAATGGTGCTGGTCTAACTGGATGTCTACATGTAGAAAAATGCAAATAGATCCATACTTATCACCCTGCACAAAACTAAAGTCCAAGTGGATCAAAGACCTCAACATAAAACCAGGCACACTAAACTGCTTAGAAGAAAAAATGGGGAAGAGCCTTGAACTCATTGTCACAGGTGATAACTTCCTAAATAGAACACCAACAGCACAGGCTCTAAGAGCAACAATCAATAAATGGGACCTCATGAAACTGAAAAGCTTCTGTAAAGCAAAGGACAAAACAACAGCCTACAGATTGGGAAAGGATCTTTACTAACACTATATCTGACAGAGGACTAATATCCAGTATATATAAAGAACTAAAGAAGTTAAACAGCAAAAAAATCAAGTAATCCAATTAAAAAATGGAGTACAGAGCTAAACAGAGAATTCTCAATAGAGGAATATCGAATTGCAGATAAACACTTAAAAATGCTCAACCTCATTAGCCATCAGGAAAATGCAAATCAAGACAACCCTAAGATTTCACCTTATACACATTAGAATGGCAAAGATCAAAAACTCAAGAGACAACACATGCTGGAGAGGTTGTGGAGAAAGGGGAACCCTCCTCCACTGTTGGTGGGAATGTAAACTTGTACAACTACTCTGGAAATCAATCTGGCGCTTTCTCAGGCAACTAGGAACAGTGCTTCCTCAAGATCCAGCTATACCACTCCTAGGCATATACCCAAAAGAGTCTCAAGTACATAATAATGACATTTGTTCAACCATGTTTGTAGCAGCCTTATTTGTAATAGCCAGAAGCTGGAAACAGCCCAGATGCCCCTCAGTGGAGGAATGGATGCACAAATTGTGGTATATCTACACAATGGAATATTACTCAGCAATAAAAAACAAGGAAATCATGAAATTTGCAAGTATATGGTGGGATCTGGAAAAGATCATCCTGAGTGAGCTATCCCTGAAGCAGAAAGATGCACACGGTATATACTCACTCATATAGACATATAATATAGGATAAACCTACTAAAATCTGTACACCTAAAGAAACTAATTAAAAGGGAGGACTTTTACTAAAATGCTCAATTCCTATCCAGAAAGGCAAAGAGGATAGACATCAGAAGAAGGAGAAAAGAGGGACCAAGTCAGGAGCCTGACACAGAGGACCTCTGAAAGGCTCTGCCCTGCAGACTATAAATGCAGATGCTGAGACTAATGGCCAACTGTTGGGCAGAGTGCAGGGAATCTTATGAAAGAAGTGGGAAACAGTAAGATCTGGAGACGACAGGAACTCCACAAGAACAACAGAACCGAAAAATCTGAGCACAGGGGTCTTTCCAGAGACTGATACTCCAACCAAGGACTGTGCATGGAGATAACCTAAGACCCCTGCACAGACGTAGCCCATGGTAATTCAGTATCCAAGTTGGTTCCATTGTAATAGGAACAGAGACTGTCTGTGACATGAACTGATTGGCCTGCTCTTTAATTACCTCCCCCTGAGGAGGAAGCAGCATTACCAGGCCACAGAAGAAGACAATGCAGCCACTCCTGATGAGACCTAATTGACTAGGATCAGAAGGAAGGAAAAGAAGTCCTCCCCTATCAGTGGACTTGGGGAGGGGCATGCATGCAGAGGGTGGAGGAAGGGAGGGATTGGGACAGGAGGAGGGAGGGAACCACAAGGGTGATACAAAATGAATAAAGTGTAATTAATTAATAAATAATTAAAAAAACTGGAAAAAGAAAAGGCAATTATTCTTATAATCCATTCATGCAAAGGAAACGTGTCTCTGCCCCAGCGCAGGCCACACTGTGTGCTGACTCCAGAAGCTGATGTGTGATTTCTCAAGGTAAATGAGACTCCATAGGCCATCTGCTACTGAGCAATTGGTGGTTCTGCAGTGGTCCTGCTTCCTGGGGCTTTCCATCAAGCTGTCCCAACCATTGGCTATATTTTATTTTGTTGTATTTGAATTTGTTTTTTGAGTCAAGGTCTTGCTATGTATATCTCATGAGCCTAGTTCTCTCTCTGTAGCTCAGGCTGGACTGGCTTTGAACTCATGGAAATTCTCTTGCCCCAGCCTCCCAGCACATGCCAACTTAATTTTGTAACAAAGAGATATTTGGTACCAAAAGAGTATGGCCATTTATTTGGGAGTTATTTATGTAACCATTTTGAAGGAATTAAAAAAAAATCAAGCTTTTAAAAGTAATTTTCAAAAGACACTCATCTCTTTGTAAATGTAGAATAGTTTTAGAGTAACAGCAAGGAACATTTGCTCTATAAGAATAATCTCACCTTTGAGTATGTCATGCCTTTTTTTCTAAGGAGCTATCATGCCTTAAAGGTGAAAATGACAAACCCCATTTATAGCTCATTCTTTCTCATTACTTCTCACCGTGGAAGGTAAGAGAAGTCTTCTGATTTCACTAGGGAGTTGAAAAAAAAATCTGATCTCTTCTTCATTAACAGGTACGGTGACAAACAGGTTAAAAATAACCCCTGTAAAATCCTACTACTGCACATACTCATCGCCTACTATGGAAAAGTCTGCAACATACTGCTTGAAGAAATGTTTTCTCACTCGCTTCGAATGTACTTGACATTCAATTCCCTTGAGTGGGCTCTTGTTTCTGCCATCTCAAACACAGATTAAAGAAGGAAGTAATAAGTCTCCAGATTTATACCTTATTGTATTAACGGGATGCCTCCTGGTTAACCTTTCTCTTGTAGGTAAAGACTGTCCCTAGAACATTACATCATGGTAAATAATAATAAAAAATAATAATAATAAGAGGAAGGGATTAAATGCAAAAGAAGAGTCAGAAATTTTGTAATAAAATTACAAAATAAAAGGAAAATGTTATTAATGAAAGAACCTGGAGACTAAACTGTAGCAGGAGGAAACCAACAGGGAGGAAATAACAGGAAAACATGCGAAAGACGCATCTCATATATGATCAGAACACTGCACTAAAGTGTCCAAAAATCAAATTATAATCCTCCAGCAGAGGCTCTGGCAAGGGTACGTCAGTGTAGAATACATGTTCTTTCCTTTTCTCATCTGTTTACACTCTCTCTGAGTCACTTCTGTAAAAGCCATGGATGGACTTTATTCTCCCCTATCAGCATCACTGCCTTCTGACCTACTGCCACTGGGGCTGCTGGACCCTGAGCAAGCTCTTTCAGGCAAACCCGAATATGATAATGTCACCCAGTTCCTTTCATTGTTCCTTTTGCTGGTTATCTCAAGACTCTGCTTACACGTGGTTCTCACACCTGATCCCTGAATAGCGGAAACCCCTTATTTATGTGGTGCGTGGGTCTCCTACACGGTAGTGACCTACCAAGTGGTTCAGCCAGGTGCCCGGCCTTTCCCTGTGTTGGCTAAGTGCCTAGAGATGCAGCTTCCACTAGAATGACTCACCTCGCCCTAACACCTCGGTGTTTTTATATTCTTTATTCAGACAGTGATCTTCTCAGTGGAGAAGTACCATAAGCTGCCAAATCACCATCTTTGTCCTAGCTGAAATTAATTGCTTCACCAAATTAGTAATTTCAAGAGTACGCAGACCCAGCAGAGTCCGTGATCTTCAGCTGTCAATTTGGGGATTTTCTGAACTGTAGCTAGCGGACAGTGGCTTTCCCACACGATAGGGTTTGAGACAATCTCATGTGTTTGTTCTAGCTGCCCCACACTCAGCAAAGAGGCTTCTTTGGGGAGCAGCTCCTGCTCCTGTCTGGGCTGCAAGACGCATTTTGCTATTATTATTGTTCTCTTGCTGTGCTGCGGGGGAAACATCTGCCTTCTCTTGCTGCCATCCATCATTGCGTTCTTTAGCAGCCCTGCACTCACAACGCCAGCATCTAGGGCATTATAGCCCTGGATGCCTTCTGCAGAAAACAAGCATTAAAGGCAGAACTTCATCAGAACAGAGATTCCTCCTTGTCTCAATAATTGCCTGGAGGAACAAAGACACTTCTAACTCATCTTAATCATTTTTAAGAATCCACTTATTTTTGTTTCTCCCTTTCTCCCTCACCCTCCCTCCTCCTTTCTCTCTCACTGTAAATTAGACATATACTTTATTTATTACTTTCCTTGTTGCTTTCTTCTATTATTTTTGTTGGCGATTATTGCGTGCAGATATGCACGCCACTGAACGTGTGGAGGTTAACAGACAAGTCTGTGCAGCCCGTCGCTTCTTCCCCCTCCAGGAGGGCCCCAGGGATAAAATGCAGGTCACTAAGCTTGCATGGCAATCACTGTTACCTGCTGATCCATCTTGCCAACCCTTGATGATTCTTTTTAAATTGGGATAATTTTATACAACTGAAATACATATATCTCTATTTTAACAAATATGCACATCTCTGCCAAATATACTTTCTCAAGGTCATCATTACTTCATAACATAGATGTCACTCTAGTTTAATTCATAAAAAAAGAACTACATGTCAGTGTGAAACAGTAGTTACCTGAGTTAAGTGTTAACAAGCTAAAGCAAGCTTGTAGTTTCTGGAGATACAGAAACTCAAATATAAAGCCTTGTGCTTTAAAGGTTCTTTAAAGTTTCTTTAAAGCACAGTAAATGCCTTACCTCTGAGCTACCGGACAGCCCTTCAGATCTGTGGTTTCTGTTTCACCTTTTTTCTTAAGCCAATACATTTTTTATATAATTTATTTTTTATGTTTATTGATGGTTTGCTTGCATGTCTGTTTGAAGATGTCAGAAGCTCTAGAACTGGAGCTGCAGGTGTGAGCTGCCATATGGGTGCTGGGAATTGAACCTTGGTCCTCTGGAAGAGCATCCAGTTCTCTTAACCACTGTGCCATCTCTTGAGCGTCCCCCCGCCCCCTGATTTGTGGTTTCTAATCTTCCTCTAAGTTTAAGTTTAATCCTATGAAATTGCCACCTGATAGTCTAGGGTCAGATGGAAGGGGAGGAGGACCTCTCCTATCAATGGATTGGGGGAAGGGCATGAGAGGAAAGAGGGGGAGAACATGGAGTTGGGAGGGGATGAGGGAGAGGACTCCAGCTGGGATACAGAGTAAATAAATTGTAATAAATAAAAAAAGAAATAAAAAAAAAGAATTTCCACCCTTTTGTGTGGGCAAGATTTGGAGGCTGTTTCCGCATGACCAAGACATTGTGGACCTCTCTATTGCTAGCAATGCAGCTATAATGGGGTAGACTGCTGATGGGGAACTGTCACCCACAATACTGGGCTCCTGTTGCTTCACCCGCACTCCAGTCTCATACACACACACACACACACACACTTCTGAGTTCAGTGACACTTGTGAATTGTTGAGGATATGGCTGTCATTTAGGGGCAGACTTGCATGTGGCCCAGCTAGCCTCTCTCAAGGCTGAGCCACCACTCCATCTGCCCACTTGAGCTCCTCATTCCTAACTTAACTCTCAAACACAACAAGCAGAGATGGGTGGGAGGGAGGAGAGATAAGGGATGGTCAGAGGAACAAAGAATCAATGTACCCCACAGGGCTGAGGGTCAACAGCTGCACATCGGTATAGCTGAGTACAGGAGGGTTGTCTGGAGATACACACCCCCCTTCTTTCCTGAGCAAGGAGAAGTTCTCAAGCCCTTATTCAGGAACAGAAGCAGCAGCTGCCCTGGAGCCCTCAAAGACTAGGGCTGATCACGGAGGACTTGAGAGGTATACACAGACGCATGTCTGGGCGTCAGAGGGGCGTCCCTACTTAGCGCCTGCCGTTGCACTATGACTCCTGAAACTTAGCTAAAATCTAGACAAACGAGAGAGGGCAAACCAGAGTTGAACAGAATTAACGCTTAGTGGGCAATGAGAAAAAATAGTTAAGAAGGACTACAGAAGACTTTAAAAAAGCTTTACCTTTCTGATACCTCAGTTTGCGAATGAAATTCATAACTCTGCTGTGTTTGCATAAGTGATTTCTGGAAGGACACAGACATTACTAGCATAGTCAGCAACTCCAGGGAAAGAGAATAGAACAGAACGGAATAGAATACAACAGGAAAGAAGAGAATTCTATTATAGAGGGAAAGGCCTGGCTGTTGTTTATATTCTTTTACTCATTGATCTTCTCACCAACTAAAACGGTCACTTTTTAAATCAATCCACATCTTTAAACTGTTTGGAACACACGGAGTTCATTCACTATTATGTTCATGTACAAAAAGCTTCCTGATCCCACACCACGGACATCAAACACTCGGCAGAGCCACATCACCACTCCTTTACTCATACCCATAGGAACGTCACTTTTAGCTTTTGAATTTCATGTGCAGTTATCTGTAATAAAACAAACAAGATAGTAAAAAGCTGCATAAAGTAGAATGCAAATGGACAGTAGAAGAAATGAATATGAGCAACTATGTGAATGAACTTTAAAATGGATCTAAAATTATGCAGCTGTAACAGTGGTTTCTTCATTTCTCTCTCTTTTTACCTTTTGATTGTTCATACAAATAATAAAGTTATAACTGCAGTTTATTTCTGATTTTTTTGGGTTATCCATTGGAATTATACACGGAACAATGAATGCTCGTGAAGCTTCTAGAACCATGTAGGAGAAAACATGTAAGTATCACATCTTTTTTTCCAGGCAGATTATTTGGTGAGGTATTTAGTTGTGGGAATGTGGGCCAAAGTGCCACAAGCAGCACTTGGCTCCTCTCTGGTGATATGTGGCATGGCCACAGAGACACACTCAGAGGTGACAGGGAAGATGATCCTTTCCACACTGTCACCAGGCTTCCAGCAGGCTTTTCATTACCTTTGTGACATAACTTTGTGACTATATTGTAAAGGACAAAGTTCTCATTTGAGACAAATGTGTACCAAGAAAACAGATTTCAGGAGAGTGAAGACTATCCAGAAGGTTTGAAATCAAAGTGAGGCTCTGCCACTTTCCTAAATATATTAAAGAGGTGGCTGGGGGTACAGCTCAGTGAGTAAGGCACTTATCAAGCAAGCATGAGGACGAGAGTTCAAATCCTCAGCACTCATGTAAAGCAGGATAGGGTGTTATGTCTGTAATCCCAGAGCTCCTACAGCAAGATATGAGGAAACAAGAGAACCCACTGTAGCTCACAGGCTAGATACTCTGGTACACTCCACAGAGAACAACAAGGAGACCCTGTCTCAAGCAAGATAGAAAACTAGGAACAACATTCAAGGCTGTCCCGACCTTCACCTTGGTTCTGAGTTCATGGAGCTTCTGTTTATGTGTAAGGGATCTCAGGCACCGGATGATGCTCTTTGTCCTTCCCTGCGGCTCTCCTACCACTCAATTTCCATTGTATTCATAGAGAATGCAACACAGGCATATTTAATTTGATGTTTGTTTTTCATGCAAATGTGATAAAATAAGACTGAAGGGCTCAGGTAAATGGATTAAGACTGCCTTTAAGACTCATGTCTGGGTTTAGAAGAAACATAGTCCACTGTATAAATACCATCACAGAAAGAAGAGAAGGGATGTGGCAGAGGGGGAAGAATATGATGGATGGATAAAGGAAGGAGAACAAAGAAAAAAGAACTGGCGAGAGAGAGAAAAAAGAAAGGAGGGAGGGAAGGAGAGAAGAATGGAGAGAAATGAATTGGAAGAAGGACCTGTCATGTGTAGACATAGTAGCAGTTTTCCCACACTCAGTCACTTCTCAAGCCTCATTTTAGGGGTCTTTTCTGAGACTGATTCTCCAACCAAGGACCATGAATGGAGATAGCCTAGAATCCCTGTCAGACATAGCCCATAGTAGCTCAGTATCCAAATGGGATTCCCTAGTAAGGGGAACAGGGACTGTCTCTGACATGAACTCAGTGGCTGTCTCTTTGACCTTCCCCCTCCCTCCGTGGGATGAGCAGCCTAGCTAGGCCACAGAGGAGGACATTGCAGCCAGCCCTGATGAGACCTGATATGTTAGGATCAGATGGAAGGGGAGGAGGACCTCCCTATCAGTGGACTTAGAGAGGGGCAGAAAGGAGATGAGGGAGGGAGAGTGGGATTGGGAGGGAATGAGGGAGAGGGCTACAGCTGGGACACAAAGTAAATAAACTGTAATTAATGTAAAAAAAATTAAATTTAAAAAATTTATTACAATTTATTTAATTTATATCCCAGCTGTAGCCCCCTCCCTTGCCCCCTCCCATCCCCACCATCCCTCCCTCTTCTTCTCCCATGTCCCTCTCCCAGTCCACTGATAGGAGTGGTCCTCCTCTCCTTCCACCTGATCCTAGCTATCAGGTCTCATCAGGACTGACTGCATTGTCTTCCTCTAGGGCCTGGTAAGGCTGCTCCCCACTGTCAGGTGGGAGGGTGATCAAAGAGCCAGCTACTGAGTTCATGTCAGAGACAGCCTCTGTTCCCCTTACTAGGGAACCCACTTGGACACTGAGCTGCCATGGGGCACTTCTGTGCAGGGGTTCTAGGTTATCTCCATGCATGGTCCTTGGTTGGAGTACCAGTCTCAGAAAAGACCCCTGGGCCCAAATATTTTTGTTCTGTTGCTCTCCTTGTGCAGCTCCTGTCCCCTCCAGGTCTTTCTATCTCCCTCTTCTTTCATAAGATTCCCTGCACTCTGCCCAAATTTTGGCTATGGGTCTCTACATCTGCTTTGATACCCTGCTGGGTAGAGTCTTTCAGAGGCCCTCTGTGGTAGGCTCCTGTCCTATTCCCTGTTATCTCCCTCTTCTGATATCTGTCCTGATTGCCTTTCTGAACAAGGACTGATCATCTTTTCTGGGGTTCTCCTTCTTGCTTAGCTTCTTTAGGTGTACAGATTTTAGTATGTTTATCCTATATTATATTTCTAATATCCACTTATGAGTGAGTATATACCAGGTAAATCTTTCTGTTTCTGGATTACTCAGGATGATCTTCTTTACTTCCAACCATTTGCCTGCAAATTTCATGATTTCCTTGTTTGTAATTGCTGAATAGTATTTCATTGTGTAAATGTACCACAATACTTCAATCCACCATTCCACTGACGGACACTAAATCTGTCAGAAGAAAAAGTGGGGAAGAGCCTAGAGCTCATTGGCACAGGAGACAACTTCATGAACAGAACACCAACAGCACAGGCTCTAAGATCAACAATCAATAAATGGGACCTCATAAAACCGAAAATCTTCTGTAAAGCAAAGGACACCATTATCAGAACAAAATGACTGCCTACAGACTGGGAAAGGATCTTCTTCAGTCCTATATCTGACAGAGGGCTAATATCCAGAATATATAAAGAACTCAAGAAGATAAAAAGCAGCAAATCAAGCAATTCAATTTAAAAAATGGGGTACAGAGCTAAATAGAGAATTCTCAATAGAGGAATATCGAATGGCAGAGAAACACTTCAAAGAAATGTTCAGTGTCCTTAGTCATCAGGGAAATGCAAATCAAACGACCCTGAGATTTCACCTTATACCCATAAGAATGGCTAAGATCAAAAACTCAAGTGACCACACATGCTGGAGAGGATGTGGAGAAATGGGAACCCTCCTCCATTGCTGTTGGGAATGTAAACTTATACAACCACTTTGGAAATCAATCTGGCGCTTTCTCAGACAACTAGGAATAGTGCTTCCTCAAGACCCAGCTATACCACTCCTAGGCATATATCCAAAAGAGGCTCAAGTATACAACAAGGACATTTGCTCAACCGTGTTTGTAGTACCTCTACTCATAATAGCCAGAATCTGGAAACAACTCCATTCCTCATTTTGTTGCAAGCAATGGAGGTCATGGAAAGAAGAGAGCTCTTTATTTTTCCCAGGGTTCCAAGTTAGCAAGCCAGACTGGCTTGATCTCAGAGACTGGGCCACTTGTAATTTAACAAAATGCCTTCTCAAATAGGAGTGTAATAGTCTGTGTGTTTTTTTTTTAGGAAAGGAATGAATGAATGAATGAATGAATGAATGAATAAAGTAAAAGGGTTGTGCCAGTCAAGTAGAACTAAACTCATTTGGAAGCATGTCTGGCAGAAGTGCATGGTTCTGTGAGGCTAAAACGAGGTAAGTGTCAGGAAGAGTGGAAAAATCATAGCTTAAATAAAAGAGACATAAAATCCATAATTTTGGCCAGGAAATATCATATCCAATCAATCATGAAAATGGTTGAAGCAAAATCAATCATATTTCATTGATTTAAGAAAAAACAACACATTTTGAATCACATAAAAGTCACATTCTGTATTTGTCAAGAAAACTGAAGACTGTGAGTTAACCAGGCAGAAATAAGCTTTCCTTAAAATAAGCAAATCATTTGCTAACATCTATATTAATGGAATACAAAAAAGATTAATGTTGAAAGAAAAGCAAGAATTTTTCTTGGTCAAACATGGTACTTAAAACTGTTTTATTTTTGCCTTTTCTTAATACAATTTTCCATTTATTTTAAGACATTGGTATTTGGATTTTTCCTAGAACAGAGGATCCCATTTGGCTCATTGTTTTCTTAATTAATATGCAAGACACTACGAGTCTGTCCAGGTTAGTAATATTTTATTCTGTTTTACATTAGTTAGACTCATATCTCTTTCTAGACAAGAGTCCCTTCCACACTACGAAAGCTCCAACACTGCATTTGTCATCTTCAGCTTTCAATCTGAGGGTCACTTTCTCCAGAAAAATCCTGCTGGGGCATGGGGCCTCTTTTGGGTCCTGTACTATTAAATTTAAAGGCTTCTGTCAAAAATTTGTAACTTCTGAACAACATGTCTCTAAACCACTACTGAACAATTAACTACTTGAGGGAAATGCAATTTAAAAAAATTCTACTTAAGTAATTACTGCTAATGATTTGTGGGAGTACAGCATGCGAACTGATTGTTCCACTGAAGTTCAAAATATTTGTGACAACAGTCAAAATAAACACCAGACAGAGTGTTCTCATAGGCTGACATTCCAGGGTAAGAGTGGCATTCACTCTCTCCACTTGAGTCCTGCTTCGGTTTTCACTTCAGGTTTAAAGTTTAGCACTCTTTTAAAAAGCTCTTCTCTATTCACATAGTCATAGGCTGCATTACAGAAAGCCACATACTCTTCCAAACAGCTCAAGACTGACAGACCTGGTCTATGGTCAGCAAAAAAAGTAACACAGAGCCAACAAATTTAGAGGTCAAACTATATACAAAAGTTTCTGTAGACTGAATCTAAGTTTGTTACTTCTTTGTCCTCAAAATCCCATGGAATTTATACCTAAAAGCCTTCTGGACCATAATTAATAAGGAGAACTAATATGAGAAACTATTTCAAGTTCTGGTGAAGCCATTTGTCACTTCAGGTAAGACATTTCCGATACATGGTGGCTAATATTGTCAGCTTGACACAGATGGAAAGAGGGAACCTTCGCTGAAGAACTGCCTGTGCGAGAATGGCCTGCAGGACAGTTATGATTACTCACTGATGTATGGGCCCAGCCCACTGTCGGCAGTACCATCCCCTAGGCTGCTGGCCACTCTATGGAAGGCAGCTGAACATGAACCTGGAAGCAGGCCTGTAAGCCGTGTCCTTCCGTGGCTTCCTGCCCTGAGTTTCCTCCATGATGAGCCTAGAAGTGAAAACTTAAATAAGCCCTTTCTTGCCTGATCTTTGGTCACCTCCCCCTGAGAGGGGGAGCAGCCTTACCAGGCCACAGAGGAAGCCAGTGCAGCCACTCCTGATGAGACCTGATAGACTAGGATCAGAAGGAAGGGGAGGAGGACCTCCCCTATCAGTGGACTGGGGGGAGGGGCATGGGTAGAGAAGGGGGAGGGAGGAGAGGAGAGAGGGAGCTACAGCTGGGATACAAAATGAATAAACTGTAATGAATAATAATAATAATAATAAAGCCCTTTCTTCCTCCAAGTTGCTTTTGAGCATGGTGGTTACTACAGCAACAGAAAAGTAAATGTAAACTAGTAATAATAAAGGAACGTCTCATGAAACCAAAATGCATCCAGACACACTCAAGGGTTTGGAGAACACTTACATTCAATTTTAAGGGTGAAACAATGTAGGTATTGTTTCTGGCACACAAGCCACAGTTAACCGTTCTCACCAATACATTAGCACCGAACAGCAGCTGAATTTCCAGTCATTGATCCTCCAAGGAGAGAAAGTTTTTAATTGAACAAAGTCAGCATCATTTCACGACTCAACACTGAACGCATTCCTGTAACTTACCATATATTGGGATTTAATTCCAGTTGGTGGTAGGAGTCAAAGTCATCGCGGAGGATCACGCTGTCACTGTGTATTTCGGCTGCGAGAGAAAGGGAGCCTTTAGAGAGGAATTACGTGACTGAGGGGATTTAGCTGAGTGTCAACATGCTGCATCTGTAAAGACTACTCGTATTTTAAATCAAAGCTGCCTTTTAAATACGCCGTTTCGTAACTGTAATCGCTCTGTCTGCTAATGCTGAGGGCGAAGGCTCTACTGTTTAGACAGCTTGAAGTCTGAAGCCTGAACCCCCCCAAAGCGAAACTATTGAATGGTCACAAGCAGGAAGGCCAGAGTGAAGAGAGGCCTCCCAGAGCTTGTCCACGTCTACCGAGACACAGCCTGGGCAAACCTGCACCTGCCCACTGAAGCCTGGAACAGTGGCACGTTCTGGCTAGTCACTGTAGCCAAAACAGCTACCATTTACTCCTCTGACCCATTTTCTCTTGTCCTTTCTGTCAACGCTGTTGCTGCTGGTTTGATTTTAGGATTCCCCACATTTACTCATTATTCATCTAGTGTACCCTGAATTGCACTTTGTTTTCCATCAGAATGGCATGGAAAACAATATCGGTAAATATAACTAATATTTATGTATAACTGCAGAGTCAATTTAAAAATCAGGGAAATCTGCGATGCCAGTGTATATAGTGATTATGGTATCGCTACCTTGCAGCTGTATTCAGCACCTATTTTAAAGCATTAGTATTTTGGGCACGCCAAAGATCAGTTTCAGACAGTGTAGAGTGCCTACCTACTCTGAAAAGAGGGTTGGCAAAGACAAAAATGATTTCATGGTCAGCTACAATGTAAGTGTGTTCCAAGTGTGAAAAGAGAAATTAATTACTGCTTTAATAACATTCTCATCAGAGTTTTTGAGGCTTGCCCAGGAAATTTTGGGTAATATGAATCCTCTGGGTTTGTTTTTTTTCCTTACAATTTTGTTTGATCTAATTAGTTTTCAGAAAAATTAAAATCATGTCACTTGAGTAACAGAGACCCTTAACAATTTTTATATTTTTCAAATTTGGTTATTTTCTGCTTTTTAGGGGCTTAGTCACGTCTTTCTCTGAACTCGCTGGGTAATTAAAATCTCCTCCAGTATCAGAGAGGATGATTTCAGATTCTCTTTGGTGACATCCCACCTGTGGCAGTCCGCACCCCCTGAATTCCAGGTATGCCAGCAGGCAAGCATATAATGAACTGTGGAAGCCAGCAAGTCAGCACGGACTCGGGGGCCCTGACTGTTCCTCTACGAAGCCCGAGGCGCGAGAACAGGGGGAGAGGAGCTACCCACCGGAGAGAAGCCAGTGGCAGACTCTGAGCGTGGGGGTGATTTAATGATTCCTCTGAGCACTTGGATGCAGTGTCTGACATGCCTACGGGGTACAGCTCTCTGAGGCTGCAGCTTGGCCAAGACTCTGCTGCACTGCTGCCGTCACCAGCCTGTCGCGGCTGCCAGGAGGCATGCTTCTAAGCAGTTGTGTTCATCTGCTAAGAGGAGCCCCGAGCTGTAGCATTACATAAAAGCAAGGCTTCTCAAGGCAGATTTTTCCAAAGAGAAAAATAAATTAATTGGGTTTGTAGGTTGAAAGGAAAAGCCCAAGAGACAAATAATGGACCTATCTGAGGCCCCACTGTGAGACGCATGGAAGTACTGGGATCAGTGAAGATGATTCCTTTCCCTCTTATTAAACTGCAGAGGGTAGGGAATTGCTTTGCTGACACAACATGCTAAATTTAACCCTTAATGGTTACTTGTTTCCTAGAGACAACCCCTTCCGTGGATAAAAACATTTTGTACCTATTTAACACCAGACACACCATACCTTTCACTGCATGGCTTGAAATTTCACTTAATCTACATACCAACCCAGTGAATTAGGAACTGTTCTTGAGTCTGTTTCACATGCGGGCACAGGCAGGCTACTTGATCAACGTCATAACGTCAAGCAAGCGGTGAAGAGAAGATCAACGTGGGCAGTTTGGCTTCAGGACCTGTGCCTTCAGCCATCCACAACCTCGCTATAAGTAGCTGGGGCCACAGAGTACATCGCGCCAATCACGCCGTTAGGAAATCACGGTGTCTTTTTAAAAAGTATGAAATCACTTAACAGCTTCCCTTTAATGTTAGAAGAAATGATTGAATGGCCTCTCTTTTGCAACCTAAGAATCTGAGCAGAAATCTTAAATTTAAAATGACTCGAGTTTATCCACACCGGTGGCTTTTGCCTCTGAACCCTGACGTGACGGGCAGCAGAAACTCGGCCTTTGGACACTGACCAGGATTCTAAGAGGGCACTGACATATGGGACTCATTGAGGGGCAGTGCGGTGCCCCGGAGGCTCTCTGCTCCAGCACAGTCGATGAAGGCCAGCGACCCAGTCAGCTGAGAGTTTCCACCTCACAGCGCGTGCTCACACAGCCAGGAGAGGATGGGGAGATTCTTACACACTTACCGAGGTGCGAGTGAGCTGAGGCTTCTGTGGGAGCTGGAACAAAAGAAGAACAGAGAGGAAAAATGACTAAGTTGTTACAAAAGCAAAATCCAGTGACAAGCAATCACAAATGCAGCTACAGAACTTAGTTCATGCAAAGTAAGTCACACAGCTAGGGATTTTTTGTTCTACAGGATTAAGAAGGGAAAAAACAACCAACAAACATCCTAAAACAAGATGGCCAACTCACTGTTGATTGTATTTAAAAGTCACGGATCCCCAGACAATGGATGGTCTGTCATTTTACAGGCTTAGTACCCTGTAAGCTCACAATATAAATGCAGTGTGACAGCTGACAGATATGCCAAGAGCTCACCTATCTCAGAGGGTAATAGAAACAAAGGCCCAGCCTGCTCTCCACACCCCAATAAAGGTCACTGTCAGGTGGGCACAACTGTAGTGGAGCGCTCTCTGTTCAGAGGGTGTGGGGGTGCGGCTGGGGGAGAAGAGAAGGATCCTCAGGCCAGGCTAACTAGGGAATGGGAGTGCTTGGACAGGTTGATGAAGAAGACGCTTTCCCGGCTGAGTTTTCAAATCCTAGCAGAGGGCGGCAGGCAGAGATAAGACAGGGAAAAATGGCCTGTGGAGGAGCCCACATACAGCATGACCTGGTGAAAATGTCAAGAAGAAGGGGTAGGAAGACGAAACGCTGGTGCATGGGATCGTGGGACTGAAAGCGAAGGCCATTTGGATCTTCTGAACATCTATGAGTGAAGGACAAAGGATGTGTGTTCAAATGCACATATCAAGGAGAGGAGGAAGAAGGATGGACACACAGGACCCTGCCCACGTCACACTGCTGATAGTTATTTTTTTCCCCACCCTACAATGATTTCCAAACTTGAGGGAAATGCCAATTTCCTACCGAAATGTGAGACTTCACGACACATGCTCAACAAAAGTCTTTTCTAACTTTCAAAGATGAATTTCAACTAGATATGAAAAATCCATTTCTCCCACGATGGGCAATAGCTCAGATATGCCAGACTAAGAATCCAGAATTAACCGCATTTTAAAAAGAGATTGGCATGTACCATACTGCTTCGGATTGACATGTAATGTGTTGTGGACATACTTGCTTTAAAAAGCAGATTCTATGGAGAGTAACATCAGCAAGTTTATTAGAGCCTTCTGTGGAAGTCTTACAAAGTGGAAGATAATATGCTTTAAGATTTTGTGTTTTGTGCTGATGCTTATTGGTTAAATTGCAAGGGTCCCACAGTGGCTCGCTGAATTGTTAACTCTGAATGGTTTTCTTAAAAAAAAAAAAAAAAAAAAAAAGGAACATTTGCTAAATAGCCAGGAATCAAAGACAGACTATGGCACACTGCGCATGTGCTATGCAGGAAGTGTCCAGGTAGTTGGAAAAGTCAAACTATCTGGCTCGAAACTTGAGTGTTTTTCTGGTGTCCTGGAGGGAGGGTCTCATTCTATAGTCCAAAGTGGCCTGGAGTGCCTATGTAGCCCACGGTAGCCTCAAACTTACAGCAATCTCCCTGCCTCAGGCTTCAAACGTTAGGATTACAGGTTCCTGCTACGACACCAGGCTTGAATTTGAAACTTCAAAACCAGAAATGTAGAGGGCTAGGGAGACAGCTCAGTGGGGAGGGTGCTTGCAGAACAGGCATGAGGGTCTGAGTTAGGCTCCCCAGTGGCCATATAAAAAGCCAAATGTGCTGGTGCACATCTGTAATCCCGTCACTAACAGGGAGGCAGGCAGACCTGAACAGCCAGTGCAGCTGAAACAGTGTGCTCCAGGTTCAAGGAGAGGCCCTATCTTAAAAAGCAAGATGAAGAGTGATGAAACAGACCTGATCTTTAAAAATAAGGTGAGTGAGGAAGCCAGACAGCTGCTGTTGGCCTCTGGCTGACACGTAGTTGCACATACTACCCACACAAAGACACACAAACAAAATGAACTAGAAACGTTCAATGACTTTATACATTTCCTCAGGTGAATTAATATTAGATTTTAAGCTTTAAGTTCTGATATAATCTAAACTCTGCAAAACCTTAGAAAACAATCGTAGCTTCTTCCTGTTAAACATTGTTTTTCAACTCATGTGTTATCACTACCAGTTACATTAACAATACTAGGATGGTAAAAAATAATCCATTTGTACACAGTTTTGAAATATACACATGCTTTGTATCAATGCTAGTTCAACTCTTCTGAAAAATGAACACATTTTGTCAATATGTATTCACATATTGGATATTCGGCTTTTGGGATACTCAATCTATTTTTAAAGAGTTTTAAGAAGTTAAGGATAGGCAGGCATGTGACTCTTAACTTAAAATGTATAAAATCTTAAATAAGTAAGATATTCTAATACTTAATGCACTCCACATATAAAATATATGCCAGATTTTCAAGTCCAGTGCAAGGAAAATAATGTAAAAAGGCCTTACTAATAATTTTATATTGTCTATTAAATTAAAATGTTTAATATTTTACATAATCTGTGTTAAATAGAGAAATTAACTATTTCCTTTTTGTTTCTTACATGTGGCTACTACAGGATTTAAAATTACATGTAGGTTCACATTAAAGTTCTACTAGACAAGGCTGAATTAGGGTTAGGAGGGAGCTCCTAACTGGATCTTCATTAGGGAATTCCTGCCGCTCAAAAGGTGGGAAAGAAAACACTGAGCCACTCAACACGGAGGGACAAATCAAAACTCGAAGTTTGCTCAGATTGTTTTAAAGCTTGGGGCCACCAGAATCTTACACAATCACAGTTGCCCAGGCACGCTAGGAAAACGAGACTGTACTTCTCCATACCTCTCTGACAACTGTGTTACCTTCCAATGGCTTATTTTTAGAAGAAAGCTTCTGAGTCAACATGTGACTTCAAAACACGGTAGCACTAATTTCTCAACTGATTGAGCAGAGTACAGAGACAATGAAGACCCAACACAGTGGGAAGAATAACGATGTCTGAAATTGAGCTGTCTGTTGATATCACTGAGTGTTTAAGACCGTCTTTGAGTTAGGTAAGCAATCTCTCTCTCTCTCTCTTTCTCTCTGATAGGCTACCAGAACTTTTCCTCTTAAATCATTTTGGAACTCAAAGGCCCTACGGTAGTTTTATCTCACGTATCTTTCCAGCTAATTTGAAATTCTAATGTATTAAATTTCCAAAGCTAAATATGACAAATTAGACATGGTCTGTGAAGTCAGTATTTAATGAGCTATGAACCAAGACTTTCATCTCCCCAGGAATAATTTCTTTATTACTTTTTGTGTTTTACTGCAATAAAGCACCATTTGACCTTCAAGTATGATAATTAAACTTCCAAAAATGTTATAAATTTAGAGTGAAAATAGTCCTCCCTGTATTCTGGAAATAGTTATGATCAATATAAAAGATTACTTAATATTTAAGGCAGCTGAATTATACACAGAAACCATCAGTATTAGCAATTACTTCTCTCTTCCCTCCCTCTCTCATTCTCCAATTTGATTTGTGTTTTACAGCAGCTTATCCTCTTTCGTATCCTAAAATAAATTGAACAGGATCAGAACAAAAATATATCTTTATGACGTAGAAAACTCTTTCAGATTAGACTGAGCTATCAATAACAGGACCAAAGTGACTAAACCTTATGACTCATTGCCTTACACACCCATGGACATATATTTTTGAGGAAACAGTCACATGGTTTTCAAAAAATTGGCCATTATATGAATAAAATTTTTGAGTAAAATCTAAGAACATAAAGTAATATCCCAGGAGTTGTTGGTAAATTATCTTAAAATGTGTCTATGTAACTTAAAAGTTCTTAACCTTTGAGAACTCAAAAAAACATAGTTCATTCATGGAGCATGTAAGAGTCCAAGAACATAAGATTAAGATTTAAACAAAATTCTGAAAGTGGAACCACCAGGAGGAAGACAAGGGAGAATGGAAGGAAGCAGAAGAGGAAGGGGACAGGCAGGAGGCGGAAACAAGGAGAGCAGAGGCAAAGGGAAGCAGAGACAGTCTGGAGAGGGCCTTGAAAGCAAGACTAAGCTGGGAAGCTGGTGTCACAAGATTCCACGATTTCAAACGCAGTTTGTGTCAAAGAATAAGTGAATTGATGGAATGACTGAACCCAAAACATGGCAGTAGTTATGAAGAAGTTTTAAAAAAGGCTGCGTTAACAGATACAGAGATTAAGCAAGGTTATTAAATACACTGGTGGAGGGACAGGAATCAGTGAAACGATGCTCACATCTGTGCAGTGGTTGGGGGTGATCACTAAAGCTCACAACTGTAATAAAAAGAGGCAGAGTCACAGGAGAGCAGAGTGCAGGTTAGACCTGCCCTGATGGTACTAAAATGTCACCTAAATTGATGTCCCTGAGTCAGTTTACGAGGACGACAGACTCGATGAGCATTAGAACCCATGGAGTCTTACCTCTGTGCATTTCCGGAAAGAGCTTGTAGACTGGGTTAATTTGGGTGGCAAGACCCAAGCTTGGTGCGTGTGGCCCCATTCTAGGGCTGGGCTCCCTAGACTATGCAAAGAGAGAGAGCTGGACGCTGCTCGTCCACCTGTGTCCGCTTTGTGGTTATGAATACAATGCTAGCATCTTCGGCACGCTGCTGCTGCCATCCTTTCCCACCGCGATGGTGTGTAACCCCAAACTGTGACCAAAACCGAGCACATCCTTCCTCAAGCGTCTTCTGTCGGCTGGCTCGTCACAGGAGCAGAAAAGTGACTAAAACATGCTTACAAGCCAGAATGATAACGAACACTGAGGCTTCAGTGGCAATTCATCCCTTGGCTATATTCCTTTTGGATAAAGACGGGAAGACCAGGCTCTGAGGAATGAGGTGGGGTGACTTGGAAAGTAAGCACAGCTCTTCCCATCGGGACTTACAAGGGTCTCACAGCCACACAGTGGCTGAACAGAAATTCAGATGCAGAGAGAGCCATAGTCCATGGTCTCAACTGCTTTGTCTGATTGGCTCTGAGTCAGCACCGAACAAATGGACAGAGTTCCAGAGATGAAAACCATAGGCCTGAGATCATGCCAGGTGTGATGACAGGAGTGAGATGGACTCCTCTGCAGCCCCAGCATGGATACTGTGAGGCAGAGAACTCATGAAGAAACTGGGAGAGAGGAGGCCGGTCAAGCAGGGCACCGGACTGGCTGGTTTCCTAGTAGGCTATTGGTGCCCTTGTGGGTGTCAGTTCCTGTGATGCACCAGCATTGGAGGACAGACCTCAGGGTTAGGGGTGGACCCTGAGGACACAGGGTGTTCTTTCGAGAAGCTGGAGTGTGAGGGAGAAGAGGATCAGAGGGATGCATACACAGATGGAATTCCTGTCCCAAAGAGCAATGGCCTTGGCAGTTTAAACACCGCCAAGGAGGGGAACTCCTAAAAAGCACGGCACTGAAACTATGAGAAAGCAAAGGCAAAATGGTTAAGCAAGGGCCTCGGAGGAGACGGGATGCCTCCCCGTGGATGGTCTTTCCGTATTTTTGTTTTCAGTTACGGGTTTGGACTAGTATTTATGTATGCAAACTATTTAAGAACAGGGTATGAATCGGCCTCATATTGTCACACAATTCCCTTGGGTCTGGTACAGCACTACATAGACCTACTGAAGACAGAGCACAATAAATGCTAACTAATATGAATACATTCAAGTGCTTTAAAACTTATGAAAACCTATATTAATTTGCTACATGACAGAAGTGTACTTTCATACATACATCAAAATAAAAATGAACTAACAAGTTGTATGCAATAATATTTCACAAGGAAAAATGAAAATATGATTGATGTATGTTGACAGCAACTTCACCCCCAAGTAATTATATACACTCAAATCTAGGTTCTGTCCTTTAAAATATGAGGGACGCCGGCAGATTATATAGCCATCTGAGTGGAAAGCAGGCTCTGTGGGCCTTCAGAGGCAGTCAATGTCAAGTTCATTCCAAGCATAAATCTTGGTGTTTTGACTTTAGACCAGATAAAGCTGTCAAGAGGGAATGTATACAGCCCCCAGAGCTGAAAAGAAGGCTGTTTACACCCTTGTTCAATCACCTTGGAAAAAAATGGCATCAGTCCAAAACACCCCTTTTCCAGAAACTTAAAAAGCAGCCTGAGCCACCCAGGGACACTAGCAAGAAGTTTTACTGTGGCCATATGAACCAGCTCTGTCCTTCCTCTTAATCTTGCCAGTCTGGGATCACTCTGGGACACTGTACCTGTCAGAGCTCCAGGACAACCCCAGTTCTCTCCTCTACTGGGTACTTTTTCAGACCTTGAAGCAGGACTGCTGCTCCTGGATGGCTTCTCCAAGCCTCTCTCTGTGTGTAAATCACGAGCTTGGGGATGCCAGGAACAGGGGTTATAGCTCCTAACGTGAAATTCAAGCTACAGAGCAGCCGTGGGGAAACAGATGTCTTTGACAAGCAAATCTTCAACACTGGGAACATTCAAGTGAATAAGTTTTCCTTTCAACAATGATGGTCGGTAAGGTAAAACATCATTCTGACTAATATTGTGCAAATGGACTGGTTTAATAAAGATTTCTCATTTTAGGTTAATGGAAAAATACTTATTAATTTAAGCTATTTGAATAACAAGGTTATAGCCACGAGAAGAATCTGGTAGATATAACCTAAAAATGATATTTAAAATATCACTAATTTGAGACCGATTCTAACCAAGGACCATGCATGGAGAGGACCTAGAACCCCTGCACAAAGGATGCGCGTAGGCTGCTCAGTCTCCAAGTGAGTTCCCTAGTATGGGGATCAGGGAATGTCTCTGACATGAACTCAGTGGCCAGCTCTTTGGGTACAGCCTTGCCAGGCCACAGAGGAAGATGATGCAGCCAGTCCTGATGAGACCTGATAGGCTAGGGTCAGATAGAAGGGGAGAAGGACCTCCCCCATCAGGGGACTAGAGAAAGGGCATAGGGGAGAAGTGGGAGGGTGTGTGGAACTAGGGGGAGATGAGGGAGGGGGCTATAATGGGGATACAAGGTGAACATATCAAAATAAATAAATAAATAAATAAATAAATAATATCGCTGGTTGACTGATTGCAGGAACTGACCCCAGGGCCTTATGTGTTGGTGTTGGTGTTGTTGTTGTTATTATTATTTAGTGCTACCATTGAGCTATACCCCACCCTGATAGGTACACTTAAAGTTTTTGAGAAACATGCCTAAGTTACATGCTCTGTTTACTTCACAGGTGTGGTTATTTACCATTTACCTTCTATCTCATGGTTTACGTTTCCTCGGTCCTTCCTATGAATGATTTCAAAATGAAAGACTCAGAGGTCTGGATGAGACAATAGTGCCTGTGACCATGACCCAGTACCCAGTACCCAGTACCCAGTACCCTCCACCCCATCCACCATGCAGTCCTGAGGGTGGTAGGAAGCCAAACCGCTGAGCTTCTCTGCAGCCGCTGTAAGCCCCACCCCTTCCTTCTCAGACAAAGCAGCCGTTTTCAGTTTCGGCCACTGCCATCAAGCCAACAAGTGAGGACTCCGCATGGTTTTTAAACACCGTGCACCTCTGGGGGCACTACGGGGCATGGCTTCTGTCAGGCCACTAAGCCTGCCATCTGGCCTTGCTAAATAACCAGTGTGTGCTTGAAGAGGATCTGCCGAGAAGCTCAGAGCCAGTGAGCACAGGCATACACCCATCCTTCCTGATTTGTCCTTGGCCACGATCTGTGTGCACAATTGGTCCAGTGTCGGTCGTGCTGAACTACTCAGCGTCAGCGTCACACTGGACACCTATATTAAGCTCTAAGGAGTAAGAATGTCCCCCTAAGTTTTCAGAGAATGTAGGGCAACAGCGATCGTTTTTATTGAGGCATATGTAATTCATGCAGATTTTCAAGATCTATTTTTTTTTTTTTTTTAAAGATCAGAAGTCTTCTTGGGGCTCTGTGGTGGCATGAGCCTTCAATCATTCACAGGGCTTGGATGGTGGATGCAGGGGTGTCAGACAAGTTTAAGGACCGCCTAGGCTGTGTAGCAAGCACTGATTTAACGTGACCAAGAGTATGTTATGACTCCATCTCTTTCTACATTGCCCCATAATAATTCAGTGGAGGACTGTTCTCCTCCACTTACAAGTTTTTAGCCCATTCTGGGTTTCCTTCTTTACTTTGATCACGGCAAACAGTACTTCACCACCGCTGTTGTCTTTGAAATCACAGTGACATACTGGGCAGTCTCTGGGGAAGGCACAGGCTCATTCCTTTGCTCCGTCTTGGTTCTTTGCTCTACTGTCACCTCCTCAGTGAGACCTACGTGACCTGGGTATGCCCGGTGTAAAACTGTAGTCCTCCTTTCCCTCGCCTCCCACCCAGCTACGCTCTGCTCATTGACACACCTCATGACCCATGCTAGCAAAGAAGCTGACACCCACGGTGGGAATTCAATAATCCTTGGAGAGGACTGTTAGGTTATTTCTGTTCTTTTTTTTTAATTGCTAATGAGTGAATATAAGCATCTTCTACTTTAAAACAACTGTGAGTATATACCTCCAACCCTCATCCTTACCCAAGACTGCAGCAGCTACAGAGTAGAGGTGAGGGCGCCTCCAGCCCGTCTGCGCTGTGCTGTGACTGTCAGAGGAAGCCATGTACGGACTGTTTACTGTTACCTCTAGAAACTCAGAACTTAATAGACTCCTAGCAGCAGGGGTCATGGAGACTGAAGAGGCCACCCTCTGACCAGACAGGGCTCCTAATGGAGTGAAGGGAACACCAATCCACACACAACAACTCTGCCCCCAAATTTACCCTGCCTACCAGATGTGCAGGGATAAAGACAGAGTAGAGATGGAGGGAGTGCCCCACTGATGCCTGGCCACACTATGGGAGAGAGTCAGCTCCTGACACTAGTAGGGACACTCTGCTATGTCTGCAGATAGGAGCTGAGCATGGCTGTCCTCTGAGAGGCTCCACATAGCATGGATCAAAACAATCTGAGCCCCATAGCAAAGCATTGGGCAGATCATAAGTAGCCTTGTGGAAGAGTTGGGAGAAAAATAGAAGGACCCAGAGGGGACAGAAACTCCACAAGATGACCAACAGTGCCAACTAAACTGGGCCCAGGGATGCTTACAGAGACTGAAGCACCAACCAAGGGTCACACATGAGTTGGACCTAGGCCCCCTACACAGATGTACCTAGTGGGCAGCTTGGTTCCTAAGTAGGTCCCCTAGAAAGGCGAGTGGGGCATATCTCTGACATGGTCTCAGTTGCTTGCTTTTGATCCCTTCCCTCTGGCTGGGCTGCCTTGCCAGGACACTGTGTAAGAGAAAGGGCTCAGTCTTGATGTGACTGGATGTGTTGGGTTGGGTTAGTTGGGGAGGGGCTCCCTTCTTCTGAGGGGGTAAAAAAGGGGAATAGGAAGAAGATGGAGGGAGGGAAGGGAGGGTCTGGGGGGAGAAGAGGGAGGGGGCTATGACTGGAATGTAAAGGGAATAATTAAATAAAAAATACTTAGGTATGATATAAAGTGATTCATTAGAGTTGAAATAAAAATCTGTGAACAATTTTTAGGTTTTTAGTTTTATTTATCTACTTATGAATTTATTTGTGAATGTGTTTTATATATGTGTGTGTTCATGTGCATATGTGCACACACATGTGAACACGTATGTATGTGGTTGTGCATGCACATGAGTATGCGTGGGCATAGTGGCCCTAAGCCAATGCCAGCTGTCTTTGTTGGGAACTCTCCACCTGATTTTTGAGACAGGGTCTCTCTCTGAACTTGAAACTCATTCATCCAGCCAGGGCTGGTGGGCCACTTAACTCTTGAGATTTCCTGTCTCTGTCCTCTGCTGGAGTTGCAAATTCACGCCATGCCTGGTGTGTTGTGTGAATGCTGGGATCTGAACTTAAGTCCTCATGCTTGCGTGCCAGGCACATTGTTGACTCAGCCACCTCCGCAGTCCTAACTTACAGTTTTAGCACGACAGGATGCACATTTTACATCCAACGCCACTTTAAGGAGCAATGTTTTGTGACAGCCAGGCTGCCCCAACAGTGCTCCAAGGGAAATGCTCAGAACGGGGAAAGCTTCCGTGGAGAGGCAGTAAGTTTTCAACAGTAAATATTCTAAGTTGACTCTTCATCATTAAATAAGTGCATGTTTTAAGACAAGCTTACTGTGTGCTAAAACAAAACAAAACAAAAACAAATGGAGGCATGATTCCGCTTTCCAAAAGCTCCCAGGTGGGGGACATGAACAGCCAGCAGATGATTAGGACAAGATGGAGACAATATTAAGAGGCAGGAGAGTCCTCGTGTGGGAGAAACACGGGCACTCTGTATTTCTCTTCATTTCTTGAGAAATAATTTAGTTCGCCTGCTTAGCAGAAGTGCCCCACCCTCTTCAAAAGGCAAACCTCATATTTGTAATCTGGGGATAGGGAGAATTTGTGTTATTATTTATAACCCAAATAACACAATTTCATTGTAAAAATGTAAATAATAATAAAGGAAGAAGAATCAGAATACAGGCAAGTGCAAGGAGAAAAGAGCTTTTCACATTCTCCAAATCTCAAACAGCTTGTGCACGACAGGTCAGCTGACCTTGCTGGAGTCTGTGCTCCAAGAGGGGCCTTCCCACTCTGATTGCTGAGTCTGGCTTCTGCCAGCTTCTCTAACGGGCAAGGCCATGCCAGCATAGTTCCCACCACGTCTCCCTGATCGCAAAGGGTATGTAAAGCCTGAAACCCAAAAATGAATGACTGCTCAGTACCTTTCTCTTCAGCTGAGAGGGGGAATGGGGGACCAGCCCCTGACATCTACCAGCTGGGCCTTGTGTGCTCTTCTGGGACATAAACAATCTTAGACATCAGCTTTGGACAAGGCCACTCTGTGGACGCAATGGATGGAGATGGAAACACCGCAACTTTATTACTGCTGAACCATGTCTCCTTTCCTTGCATTGTGTATCTGAGAGCCGGAGTCAGCCAGAACAAAAGACACAAAAGGTTCATCTGGACAAGGAAAAAAGAGATACTTGGGGAGCAGTAGCACTGGGCCTTTGGAATGAGGCTTACTCAGGGAGCTTTAGAGAAGAACTCAGATGAAGGTAAGTGAGGGGGGGATGCGAAGGGCTGTGAGGCCGAGGAAAGGGGCCACGGCTGCTGACCCACATCTCTCATGTCTTCTGATACTCCTTTATCAGGTGTTTAACCCACGACACAATCTTAAAATATTCCTGTTCCCAGCTCCACAAAACGAAATTTGTGTTGTCCGAGTTGCTTCATTTAATTGAGACCAACGAAGTAAAATATATTATAGATGAAAGACTCTGTGCTCTGGTATATAGGGGAGGCCTTTTCTTTTTCTTCTGTTTAGGTATTCTTCACTGAGTGCACAGAGAATCATTTGAAGAAAAATTATGTTATTTTGTTTGAGAAAATAATGTTTTAATTAAAACTAGAAAGAATCAAAATAAGTACTTGGTTTACAGCATTTTTAATACAGTTACTTTCCTGACAGCAGGAAGCCATCATTCTCCTTGGGCTTCCTGGCTTGTATGTTTAAACTAATGGAACATTCCGTGGCTCATGGGCTGCTGGGGAGCTCAGTGTTCTTCTTGTCCTACACCGTTTCTACAAGATGCAAACTGTGTACATGTGTGATATAAGGTGGCTATCGTTCATTGGCCCGCATTCATTGAGAATTTTTCCCATTGATTTTCTTAGCTTTTTATTTCATTTTAAATAGTCCAACCCAATCATTGTACAACAGACTTGAACTTGTAAGGCTTAAGAGAATTTAGGTTTTAGGAACTGGTAAATGGGAATTGAACCGACATTTTTTGGCATTATGCATTTTTCAGGATGTTGATGTTCCTTGTTTGATGGTATTCTATGTTTTCAAAATACAGAAAAAAAATTACATTGTAATAGAATTCCTAAATTTGCCTATTAAGACATATTTTTAATGTCTGCATTCTTGAAAATCATAGAAGAAAGTCTAATTTAACCAAAGAATACTGATAATAGTTTTTTGAAATTATGGAGGGGAGTTTTCTGAGTGAAGAATTTATAAGCAAATAATTACAAGTTTGACAGTAACAATTTACCAAATACCACATTACTTAGGTAAAATCATACTGACTATGTCTATTTAAGTATATATGTGTATAAGCAAATTATAATAAGACCAACAGAAGCAAAGTCATAGATGTTAGGTGTAAAGTAATAATCAGAAACACATTGTACTAGAGGCATAAGTGGCAAATTAAAGGGAACTATTTTTATAAGATTTTATAATTACTATTAAAATTTATCACTCCTAGGACAACTAAGAGTGACTCAGGAAAAATATGAAAATAAGACAAATTTTCTTTTGGTTTGTTTGCTCACAGTGAATATGTTCAGATGTCTGCTGGCCTTCATCAATAACTAATAGACAAACAATTAGTAGGGATATGAAGTAGTCAATAATTCAAATTAAAAACATTATGATAAAGTGACAGTAATGAAATGAGAGCTCAGTAACAGACCATAGGACTTGCCATGGATAATTTAGACATAACAAACATAAACAAACCAAGGCTGGTCTTACCTCCTTGTTCACATAACTGCTGGGCTAATGCGTCTTTGAAAATCACCTGGCCTCGATGTGTTGCAGTAGCCCTGGAAATTAAATGGGAAAAAGTTAGCTTAAATACTATAATATATTTGACAGACTGATACCCCAACAAGGACCATGCATGGAGAGGACCTAAAACCCCAGCTCAGATATAGCCCATAGACTCAATCTCCAAGTAGGTTCCCTAGTAAGGGGAGCAGGAGCTGTCTCTAGCATGAACTCAGTGGTAGGCTCTTTGATCACCTCCCCCTGAGAGGGTAGCAGCCTTGCCAGGCCACAGAGGAAGACAACGCAGCCAGCCTTGATGAGACCTGATAGGCTAGGGTCAGAGGGAAGGGGAGGAGGACCTCCCCTATCTGTGGACTGGGGAAGGGGCATAGAGGGAGAAAGGGGAGGGAGGGAAGGACTGAGAGGAGATAAGGGAGGGGGGCCACAGCCAGGACACAAAGTGAATACGTTGTAATAAATGATAATTTAAAAATCAAGTTAAAATTGGCAGATACAGTTTTTAAAATAATATTGTAAGTTAACAACAGAATAAATGCTCAAATAAAGTCTCCTGGGCCAATTGTTATCTTCAGGTCTTACTTTATAAAGACATTGTAATATTTTTAGGCTCATTCTGGAAACAGCAGGTGTGAGCAAAGCCTGCACGGAAATATGGGGAGGGTGCTTATTAAGTTCTCCAGACATTGACACAAAATGCTTTGCAGAGTATCCTTCCAGTATGGGAGATAAAGTCTCTTACAGTACTTGTAGATTTTTCAAATAATGGTCACCATAAGACAGAGTTAAGGCAAAAAGAATATTTCCCAAACGCAAAAGCTAGCTAGCTCTTTTATAACAAAAAAAAAAAAAAAAAAAAAAAAAAAATCTGCACCCCAACCCACTGGGTGTAATTCACCATTTGCAGGAGATAACACATCTTTAATTTTTCCTGATCAGAGCTGTGCATATGGAACACTGAAGAAAAAAAAAAAACAAAAACAGCATTCTCACAGCTGATTGGTTATTGAGCAACTATAATTGGAAATGTCTTATTAGAGAGAGAATCACTTGTTTTCTATATGGGAACTGATTTCCCTTCAAAAATTATTTTGAGATAAAATATATTATTTAAATGAAATTGGAAGAGAAAATCATGTTTCCTTGAGAAACTTGATTTTAGAAAATAAGTCGTAAAAATACGTTTACTGTGTAAAAGCATATTCACACTGAATCTTTACTTTTGCCCAAATCACGCTGGGACAAAAACAGTTGGATTCTGCCGACCTGTTGGAGATGGATGGCATACAGTACACTGGGCTAACTCCTGAGCAGACAAACCCTGGTCCCCTCATCACTCTTCCACAGGACAGCCTTTGGTCAACACCTCAGTCTTTGCTGGACTCAATAGGCCCTCCTGGCTCCCGACATTCCCCACTCCAGCTGCTTGTGGACGAGCCTTCTCCCTTCATGCTGTGGGCCTTTCTGATTTCCGCTCTGCATGGAATTGTTCCTGTGCTCTAGTGTCACTAATCAAGTGTCAACTATCCGAAAATAACGATGGGACAGGCCATGCTGAAGTGTTAATAAGTGATAGGGCTCCCTGCTGGCACACGGCAGCAGTGCGGCTATGGAAAGTATACCTTAATTAACACACATTCACACGATGAATGTAGAAGCGGGCCCAGAATTGGTGAGAGAACTCAGGGGTAGTCTTCAACTCACAGCATATGTGAAGCTGGCAAGGGGTGTCAAGTTCTTATTGTTACATATTAATCATTAATCATTATCAAAACGACCTGGGAGGAAATATTAACATTTTCTGTGTGTATTTGTGTGTGTATGTATTTATAAACATGCTTTTTTTTTTTTTTTTTTTTTTTACTTGCAGAAAGTTGAAAATGAGGCCTAAACACTTGGCTAATCCAAGCTACACACATATCCTATAGACTCGTTAATCAGTACGGGTTTTCTGTCCAGAGAGAAAGCGGTGACTTTATTTACCTCACGCATTCTTCAAATCAACCGAACCTAGTGCTTCTGAGATTGATTTCCCATCCGCCTCTAACAGCAACACAGCATCGCGACTGTAACCATTTGATGTGAAAAGGCTATTCTCAGGAGTCACTGACCAGCAAGAGCGCTGCGGGGGGCACACGCTCTTAATAACTGCTCTGCGAGCAGGTTACATCCCATTACAAGGGTGCTTCTGCCCACACAGTTAGCGCCGGGCCCCTGGCGCTCGCCACACACAGACGTGTCACAGCGCCCAGGTGACGTGCCTGCCACACGGGTGCCCTTCTCTCTGTTTCAAATGAGAAAGGGCCTCACGCTGCACAGGGCCTTGTTGCTTTGCACTGTTCTCCCTGCTCCTCAGCGTCCTCGGGCCTGGGACTTAAAGCCTTCGCCCATAAATTTATTTCTGCATCTTTGGTTCAGTGAACAATTTCAGAAACATTGGAGCATATATAGAGCAGCTGCAGCTGGAGAAACCTTTGAGTTCATGTAGGCAAAACTATATATATATATTTAAAACTATAAGCCATCTTTAAAAAGCTTGTTAAACTTAGTTACAAAAGGAATTTTCATGTAAGTCCACGAGGCACTGTAGGTAGGTTCCTCCTAGAGCTATCCACCCCTCCCACTGCTCTCCTTTGCTCCACTGGACAGTTCTGCCTCTGTTTCCATGTGTTCTGTACATGTATGGTTCAATTTCCCACAGTGTAGGACCCAAAATTAATAGAAGAAAATGAAGCATTTGTTATTTTCTGAGGCTGACTTAGTTCATTTGGTATGGACATCTTCCATCACATCCACTTTTCTGCAAACATCGTTAACTCCACTCTTCTTTATTTGTGGGAAGAGTTCCGTTGTGTCTATAAGTGGCATTTTCTTTGGCCATTCTTCTGTTGATGCGTGCCTAGCTTGGTTTCATAGCTTAGCCACTGTGAATAATGCCTCAGTAAACAGTGATGTGCAAGTGTCTCCGTGATACAAAGAACACAAACACACACACACAACCAAATACCTAAATAAATAAATAAATAAATTGACCAGATAACAAATGGGCTAATAAAATGGACAGATGGTTTTTAAAAGTACAAATAGCCAAGACATATGAAAAACCATTCCATACCACGCGCCACCGAAATGTAAGTGAAAAATTACACTGTGATTCCATCCTGGTCCAGGATGGCTGTCACCAAGAAGACAAACGCTCGGGAGGTTGCAGACACTACTGGTGTGTGCACTGCTTGCAGGAATGTTAACTAGTCCAGCTTCTACGTCAGTCAGTGTGGATGTTTCTCAAAAAGCAAAACTAAACTAAACTAAAAACAGACCCATCATAGGACCCAGCGGTACCTCTCCAGGGTATTTACCCCAAAGAAGCCGAAACTGAATTAGCAGTGGTTCTCATTCATCAAATGCACATGGAATTTCAAGACAGTAAACTTAAACTCCGGCTTTTGAAGAATTAGCCCTCATGCCACACGTTCTGCATAATCAGTTCCCTACATCTCCGAAAGGCATTCTGAAAGCCACGGAGCTACTAGCTCTCCACAGCATACACATAAGAAACCCAAAGGCCTACACAGAGGCTGTTAAAGGCAGACGGGACCAGGATTCAGGTTTGTGGTTTTCCGTACCTGTTGGAGCGCCTGTCACGGGAGGGAGAAGCAGCAGGAAGTGCTCAGGGCACAGATCCATCCGTCTAGAGCACCTGGGCTGAGTATGTTCTCAGTAGTTAATGATGTCTGAGAAAATGACTCAGTAATTAAAAACTGCCTTGAGGAACACTGCATGCCATGTGATTATCCCATGTTCTTTACTTTGGAAAAGCAATAGGCATGGAAATAATGGCGTGGCTGGTATAGAGCACGGTTGTTACTGTAACATCCGTTAAGAATTAAAATTTGCCGCCTAACTAAGCAGTTGTTGGGCTCTACAGGAATCAACTCAATCCTGACAACACTCCTGTAAGGAACGCAAAATTCTTCTCAGCTCCCTGAAACATGGAACTCTGCATGATTTACAAATGTCACAAAACTGGAGATGGTGTTAGAATTTCAAGCCCAGGCAGTGTGAGTGTTGAATCATTCTTTTAAGCATTATATTACATTTTCACTAACCTGACTCAAACGACAAAATTATGGTAGCTCTGGTTTCTTGCAGAGGGAGAGCTGGCTTTCAGGGTCTGCCCTTCAAAGTCATATCTGCTGTGGCTTGGACTCTACTTTAGTCCTTCAGGATCTTTAATCTTCTGGATAAACAAACTTCTTTTCTAGGTAGGTTCTAGTTAGAATCCTGGCCACAAAGCCAGCAACTACAATTTGTCTTATTTTGTTTGTTTGTTTGTCCTTTTTTTTTTTTTTTTTTTTTTTTTTGCAAGAGAGAGTTTCTCTGTGTAGCCTTGGCTGTCCTGAACTCACTTTGTAGACCAGGCTGGTCTCGAACTCAGAGCTCTACCTGCCTCTGCCTCCCTGAGTGCTATGATTACAGGTGTGTACCACTGCGCCCAGCGGAGACTTATCTTTTAAACGACCAGTTCTGTGTGTCATAATCATACACCTGTCATCCTAGCACTCAGAAAGCCAAAGCATATGAATGCTGCAAGAATGAGGCAATCCTGAGCTACATAGTAAGTTGGAGGCTAACCTGGACTACACAATGAGAGTTTGCCTCAAACCACCACTAACATTAGTACTTTCGTGGTCCCCACTCCCAGACACAGCACACAGGCAGACAGACACATGACCACCATGGGTGCAACTCTCTTTATAAGCTGTTAGGACACGAAGATAGCACTTTCGCATAGAAATGTCCCCCTCTATACTAGGAGCTTCAAGGTCTGTAATTTTAGCATCTTGTCTTGCAGAACAAAGTAAACAGAAACCCAGGTGGCAAGCACACAGGTTTCATTGCTTCATCCCAGGCCTGCTCCGCCCCCCACGGGCTGCTAGTGTCAGTGATGTAAGGCATACTCGTGTTTAGATCTATGAAATTATTTGTGGTAGTCTGATTTTGAATAATCCATGGACATGTATTGATTATAATATAGAAGTGCTCTCTCTCTCTCTCTCTATTTCTCTCTCTCACACACACACTCAAGAAATGTTAAAAGAATTAAGCCTATGAGAGGTAGATACTATAACTTTTAACCCAAAATACATTTTAAGAGTAGATACCCATGAGCTATAATGACAAGCCTTATTCACCATCATAATCGTTATTTTATATAATTTATAGCTCCTTTTGGAGGAAAGCTCATCAAATCTGTGGTGCTAATAACTATGTTGGTACTGTTTGCACTTAATTTTCTATAATTAGCAGTAATTTTTCAGAGGAGATGAGAAAATATCCTTATTGTTCAGTGTTCTGGAATATAGACCAATTTTCTCAAAAGGTTTCTAATGAGTACTTACATTCCCAGAAGACGCACAGATCCTAAAGCAAGCCTGCCAACAAGAGTCTCTGCTAAATAAGTAATTTTAAAATCATGTTTGGCTGCTTGATTTTATTTGACAAACTCTATAGATCCTCCCAGATGAAGACGTTCATTATAATAACCACATTCAGCTTTTAAAATAGCTCGCTCAGTTGTTTGAGAGAATGTCATCTGAACTTCTAGACTAGCTGCTGGCCAAGTCTCTGGAGCATTCAGTGTGTGCACTTGGCTGTAGTCCAGGGGGGAGGCTCTCTCTGCCCTGAGGAAGACCAGTTTGAAACACCATGAGCTGCCATGTATGTGCCACCAGGCTTTGGCCAGCTTTTTAAGCATGCTAGCTTTCACATGTCCTGTGTGAGGATAGAGATAACTTGAAATAACTGCTGTCCCTTAAAGATATTAATATTCATTCTTTAGATACTTGAGTCTTTCAAATAGAGTTCAAGCTTCCGGAACAGGGGAATCACTAATTTAAAAAATCCTCCCCGGCCCCCGCCCTGACCTCTACTAAGAAGCCAGCCGTAATGACTTGAACATAGAAGGCAGTCAAAACTATATTCTTCAGTTCAAAATTTTCTTGCTGTGTGCATTGTTTCCATCCAATAGTTACCAAAGAAGGAAGGCAACAAAGGTTTAACAGAATTATCACAAGTACCCAAGAGTCTCAAGAGCGTTCTTTGTATATAAAATGAATCAACTTGGTCAAATCAACATGAAAAATGGCAGCAGCTGCTTTGTCTTAAAGCTGAGGACAATGGTGGTGACTTCCTCACCTGTCTCCACCACCTCTCCCATGAGGTCTGATGCGCACTGTGGCTGGCCCCTTCACAGCGGGAAAGGATGTCCATTAATCAGCTAGGTGAAGTTAACCTCCTATAATGTCAGCATGCCAAACAGCTTCCAAGCCACAGTTCAGAAAATATGTAGAATGGGAGTAATCCGAATTTGATAAAATATCTCAAAGGAACCAAACCAGAAAAAAAAAATGTATCCATGTCGTCTTTAAATCACAGTGCTTTCTGATTTGAGGGCATGCTACTGATGCTTCAAAAGGCTGATGGACTTTTTATTAATGTGTGCACGTGCGTGCCTACGTGTTTTCAGGTGCATCACCGAGGCTGCAGGTGTTCACACTGGCCATGCTATCACATCTCCTGCATCTGGAGATAAGGGTGGCGGTGAGGCACCTGACGTGGGAGTGAGGAGGCTCCGGCAGAGGTCTCAGGTCCTCTGCCGGAGCAGTCAGCACTATCACGTAACCATGAGCCGCGCTTCCACCTCCTTATTTATGCTTAAAAAAGAAGAAAAATGCTTCACAACACACAAACGTGAGCATGTAAAAGTTCAGGGAGAAACTATTTTTATTTCATTTTATTTGTGTATGTGTGTGTGTGTGTGTGTGTTTTGGGGGGTTGTGTGTTTGTCTCCTTTGTGTTGTTCTTTTTAAATCACTGTCTTGCCCTATAGCCCAGGCTAGCCTCAAACTGGAGAGCCTCCTCCTACAGCCCCTTCAGTGCTGGGGTTATAGGCATACATTGTGTACATTTCATAATGTTTTTCTTTTTCATTTTTCATTATTCTGTTATTGCTAAACCATAGAATTGTTTCCGTCTGTCAAACAGTTAAGTGCTTTTTGTCCTACAAAACAGTAACCACAATGTCTGTCTGCCTCTAGAGATTACTACATGTCCTGTCTTCAAGTCAAAGCATAATTTTATTAGCAAGATAAGGAGCAAACAACTTAAGCAACGATTTAAGTAAATACTAAATATAGATATTTTAATGATTAAATAATTTAAGCACACAAAACCAAAATTAATTTTGTATTGAAACAGCCATGCAAAGTACTGAGTTCTCACGTCAGTAAAGAGAAAAAAGAACCAGTTTCACACAGGAAGCATAGGGCCTCTCTTCTAGGTCTGCTGTTCATTATTCCCAGGATTCATTCAGGCCCTGTCACTTAGCTTCTGGGAGTCTCCTTTTCTTGGTCTGTAAGACAGGGTCTGGTGTATCCTAGCCTGGACTCAAGCTCACATTATAACAGGATGGCCATGAACTTCTGGTCCTCCTGCCTGCCTGGAAAATGGTGAAAGAGCAGACACTGCCACCACACTTAGCATTATGCAGTGCTGAGGACTGCCCTCAGAGCTGTGCTAGCCCCAGGCAAGCTCATTACCGACTGAGCTACATCTCCAGCCCAAGCTGGGCAATTGCTAAAGTTTAAACAGCAGATCTGTATCGAGAAGACAGGGGCTTGTGCCACGGGTCAAGGTTTACATTGACCTTACACAAGTGTTTGCTTTGTGATTCAGGACTGAAAAATTCATCCTTCTTATTCTTCAGGGTGAACCAACCTGGTGAAAATTTCAGTAAAAATATAAGGAACTATGGTGATAATATTTCTCTCTGGTTATTTCAGAGAATAGTGGTACTAAGTTGCAGGAGAATGAAACAAAAAACAGCATAAACACAGCAAACCTATTTTGGGTATTAAAAGAGTAAGAAGGGGAATAGTGTTAAATGTTTTATGCCAAAGCCAATGGAAGTTCTAATGAAGGATGCAGTTCCCAGCTTTGTTAGCCTTCAGAAATTAGGACAGTGAATTCTTGAACAGAAATCCTGCCAGTTGTGGGTCTTCCCTCTTTGGTGAGACAGTTTGCAAATGTTCTCCTAGACATGCCAAGAGGTGTGTTTCCATGGTGATTCCAAATCCAGTCAAGTTAACAATGAAGATTAAACATTACAAGTCAACCTGACACTCAAACACATCACTTTAAATCATAACATCACTCTCCTTCCCCAAGGCCTCATTTTCTTAAGTCTAAATGGAAGCTGGAGAGATGGCTCCAAAGCCTCATTTTCAGCTCGTAATGCAAAGTACATTAGTCCATCTTGAAAGTCCCTGTGGTCTTTAGAAGCCTGGACAAAATTAAAAGGTCTGAAGTCAATTCTGAGACTCAAGAAAACCTCTTCAACTGTAAGCCTCTATAGATCATAGAATAAACATTCCTGTTCCAAAAGGAAGTGATTGTGGCATAAAAATAAAAGCAAAGCAAGGCTGTGTCCTGGCAGGGAAAAGACAAATCCTATTATAACATATGTGCTATCTGGGACTTGGGATAGACTCATCTTGGTTCCAAAGCAGTTACTTGGCCTGGCTCTTTCGGTCCTGCTGACAGCAGCACATACCCCTCTCAGGGTGGATCCGCTCCATGCCTGTGACTTTCTTCAGTGACTGTCTCATGGCCCTGCCATCGCCAACAAACTGAGACCTCCATTACAACACATTCTTCATCACCACCTCAAACAGTAGCCTCTTAGGGACAAGAGAGAGGAGCCTCAACCCTCTACACATTGTCTACGGTCACTGGCTCTCTAGACTTTGATGTAAGCCTCCATGACCCTTGGTCTTGTTTCTTCCCGGAGTGTGAAAGCAACAGAGTACAGGATGCCGCCAAGCTCTGCTGCACACATGAGATGTTGCCTTCTAGCTCTGGGCTGCAGCTGGAGTGGCCTCTGTGTGCCCCGGTGGCTGCACCTGTGTGAATACTTTCCCAGGCAGTTGTTTTCAAATACTGGACCCATCAGCAATCATCAGGGAAATGCAAATTAGAACCACAATCAAATGACACTTCTTCATACCTGAGAATGACAACTTCCAGAAATACAAAAATAACAAGAGCTGATACAATCTTGGAGAAAAGGGGAATTTTTGCACAGAACTGATAGGGATGTAAAAATCACAACCATAGTACACAACAGAATGGAGGTTGGTAAAAAAAAAAAAAAAAATCCACATATAGTACTACTGGGTTTTAATTCAGAAAATCTGGAATCAGTTTGCTAAAGAGGTGCCTGCTCTGCCGTGTTCACAGACTTCATATTTAGGCCCTAATAGCAAGAAAGAAATTAAATGTTCTTAAATTGACGATCGAATAAAGGAAGTGATAAACATACATGCACCCTGGTATGCAGCTCAGCCTTATAGAAAGACATCTTTTCATTTGTGACAAGGGGAATGGAATTGGAGAACTTTATGTGAAGTGAAACAGGCCAGGCGCAGAGAGCCAAACAACTTCCATTATTACATTTGTAAAAATGATAACGCATAAGCACAAACAACAAATCAGAAGGGTGGCTACAGAGTCTGGGCTGGGTGCAATGGGCAATGACCATCAGAAGGCACCAGAAAGTCAAGGAAGGGAGCGAAGGTTAAAACAAAAATCTACCAGCACAGTGAGCAAACAGATCATTATCACAAAACTGCTAAGAGGTTTCAAATGTGTTTGGATGAAACATATCTTAACTAGCTTGCTTTAATTATTCCACATGGTATGCATGGGGCATATAATCAGCTTATAACCCAAATAGACACAATTACAAAACACCAATATTATTAGCATGGTTGAAAGAGGAGAAAGTGACAAAGCTCTAGATGGCAATAAGACATCATGGCTGCTTACGGGAGAGGCAGGTCACGAGCAGCCCTTCTAGGAACCAGGCCTCCCCTCCCGCACAAGCTAACCAACCTGTGGATTCTGTCACAGCAGCACAAGCCAACTCCCCTGTGATTCAGTTTATGACAGTGTATCAGGAAAACGGTACCATTCTCTCTCATTAAAAAAACAAAAAATTAAAAACCATTATTTTTCATTTGAATGTATGCGTGTGTATCTTTGAGCATCTGCAAATGCCCATAAAAACCAAGAAGGCACTGGAGCTGTCCTGTAAGTAGTTGTGAGCTGCTAGACATGGGCGCTGGGATCTGAACTCGGGTCCTCTGGAAGAGCAGCAAGCCCTCTTTGTCGCTGAGCCACCCCTCCAGCCCCTCCTTCTATCAGGAACATGAGACAGCGCATCTTCCAGTACTTCTGCTGGGACCGAATATTACCAGTCCACCATTTTTTCAGTCAAGTGGTGTAACGTCATTGCCAATTTCCAACCTCCTGGTTTTTGGAGGGGAGATTTTGCTGTTTTGTTGTTGGTGGTGGTACATTATTAAGCTTTGTGAACTATCTATGCCCTTGCTCGTTATGATACATGATTCTCATGTTTTCCTACAGGAATTGCATAGGTGCTCAGGCTATCAGCCCACTGCTGTATTTGTTGTTAATATTTTTAATGATGTTTATTCTTTTGCTGTCCTTAGACTGTTTTTTATGAAAAAGTTTTAGGGTGTAGGTGAGAGGACCTAGCAAGTCAAGTATGCCTCAAAGGCTGACCTCCTGAGTTTAATTCCTGGATCCCACACAGCAGACGGAGGTAACTGACTTTCATATGCTGCCTTCCGACTTACACAGGGCAGGTACAGCATAGGCATACTCATACCATAAACATCACACAGAAGCACACACAAAATACATAGAATTTTAAAATCTGAAAAAGAAAACACTTTGTTTTCATGTAATAAAGTGTTCCAATAACTTATTACTATTGCTGCAAGATTTTTGTGCTCATAGGTACTTTCTCATTCTCAACTCAGTTAAATATATATTTGCATACACTTTATTTTGAAAAGATTCTTCTGCCCCTTTGAATTCATTTCTCTTGGAAATCTGAATTTATATTTTCTATGTATCTATGAGGTTTTATGATATTATTGGTTTAGTATCTATAAAGTTGCTTTTCTAAAGTATCTATACCACTCAAATAATAAGATAGAAGTGATAAGTTTTCATATAAAATCAAGTATATGAATAGAGCAATCATGGATTCAAGACTGCTCTGTTGGTTTCTGACTTGAGCATATGAAAACAGTATGAAAATACTTGTTGAAGTTTTCAGATATGAGCATCACACTTATTTGTAGTTGTTAAATACAAGTTGGCCCAGAGTGTGTCAGGGAGTGATTCCGACAATCTGAGAACAGACATGAGTGAGGCATTTGTATGAATGAAATGAAATAAAGGTTAGGAAACTATCACCAACTCTGAGCTACTGTTTCAAAGAACACCGAATCAGAAAGGGTCTGAAACTGAGCCCTGGGGCTGAAACAAAAAAGATAAAAAAAAAAAAGAATCTGGCATGGAAAGTGGGACAGACACATGCTGTTCATTACACAATCATCGAAAAGTTGAAAGCCATCAAGGATAAACACAAGATCCAAAAACTTCCAGGGAAAGAAAAGAGTGCCTTCCAAAAGTTAAGTGAACCATTCCCATGTGTGGCAACACTGAAGGCCTCCATGCTTCTCTGGAAATATTTTAACATCATGTCGCCAGCACATCTGTCACTCAGAGGAAAGGAATAAAACACCTTATATACACATTGTCTCAGGAAGTTACAAAGCCCAAGAAAATAACCCCAGAGTTAAAATAGAGAAGCATTCGGTTGTTCAACAACAACAAAATGAAGAGTCGTTCAAAGAGGAAAAATACAAATAATATACCCCTTGACTCTGGACTGAATTGGGATCATTATATATTTCAGAATGTCTTGGGACTTACAAGGAACAAAGGGATTGGGGCATTATTACTAACTTTAAAGACACAAAGCATACAAGGGAGCATGAAATCGATTACAGAAAACCAGACAGTTATAATAGAATATGTATCTTCCCTAGAGAAATGTACACCACTTAAATTTATTCAAGAAGATAAAGATGTAAATAGTTAAATGAGTAAAAGTGATTGACTTTGTAATTTAAAATAAAAAAAAAAAATCAGGGCTTTGAAGGTGTTCCATTCAGCAAAATGCTTGCAAGCATGTAAACACGAGGATGAGGTTTGTATCTTCAGCTCCCACATAAACCCTGGGCATGGGGGCATATATGTCTGTAACTCCAGGAATGAGGGACAGAGACCAGCACATCCCCATGTGACCACCACATCAGCCAATCTAGCTAATCAGTGAGCTCTAGGTTCACGGAGAGATCCTGTCTCAAAAGCTAAGGTAAAAAATGATGGAGGAAGGAACCCAGGATAAACCTCTAGCCTCTACACACACACACCCTTAAAGTCAGTATCGTCCAGATATGACAGCACAGTGGCATGGATGAGCTCATCGCCAGGACTGACGCTCAAGACTGCAGAAACCAGTTCACCGTGAGGGCAGGGTGGGACCTAAGGAAACCCCACACCTAGTTGGGGAGCTGTTGACAATTGATGGATTCAGGGAAAGAAAAGCCAGTTTTCTCCAAGGGTATTGGTTTTCTAGGGAAAGAAAAGTGATCACAAAGTTGTGAGGGAATGGGGATAGAGGGTGTTTCTGAGGAAAGTTGGGGGGAGGGCTGAGGGATAAATGTGTTCAAGTACATTATATGCATGTACGACATTCTCAATGAATTAATTACAAAGCCACTTGTCTGGCACAGAAATATACTTCTGTATATGAATTGTTTTTCTGTGCACTACCAGCATGTGTGCGCACACACACACAGGAGCATACATGAAAACATACACACACGAAAACCCCCAAACCTTCACAAAAAAAATCTTAAGCCAAGATCACTTCACTGTTGAATTCTACATAAATCTGAATGGATAATTAATCTTACACAATCAATAACATCTTCTAAGGTAATCGAAGGAGCAATACTTCCCAGGGCATTTTGTGAGGGCAGTCTTATGGGCTGGCGTCCTGGACTGAAGATGAAGGGACGAAGGGCCGTGTCCACCCCTGACTGCGGGTGCCATATGACCAGCTGTGTATGTTCCTGCCACCATACCTTCTCAACCGCAAAGGACTGTACCCTCAGAATGAGAGCCGAAATCAACCCTTGTTTCTTTCAGTTGCACTTGTCAGCTATCTTGTCACAGCAACGTGAGATGTGCATTGGTAATAATAATAAGTACAATGATAACAGCACCCAATGTATCTGCAGACGAAGCACAAGGTATCTCAAAAACAGATTCCCAAACAGATCCTGAAATTCCAATATAAACGCAAAGGACTCAGAAGAATCTGAATGATCCCGACACAGAGAATTTGTGAACTTGTATTTCCCGATTTCAGAACCGACTGTGAAGTTACATAAAAAGGTAAGTGTGGTGTTGACGTGAAGAATGACAGATCAGCCCAGGCTGGGGTGCAGGCATGATAAAGTGTGTGCTGCATGAACGCAGGAGCTTGAGCACCTACGTGAAAGGCTAGCTATGGCAGTGCACCTGTGCAGTCTGACAGCTGGGGAGGGACCAGATGGCCGACTGGTCTTTCCTAAGAATGAACTTCAAGCTGGGAGAGGGATTCTGTCTTAAAGTATAAAACAAACAGTGATAAAGAATGGCACCCCTAGCTGAGGGCGGTGGTGTACTCCTGTAACCCCTGCACTTGGGGAGGCAGAGGCAGGAGGATCTCTGAGTTTAAGGATCCCGTTTATGTGAAATCTCCAGAGTAGGCACAGGCCTACCTGGAGGTCAGTTACTGATTCCAGGAAATACCGGGGGAAGACAAGTGGAAAGTGACAGCTAATGTACACAAGGCATCTTCCTGAGTAAAAAGATATTTTGAAAAATTTTAATAAAGACTACGTAACTTTGTTGATATACTAAAAGCAACTGAATCATCTGTTAAAAGGTTGATGTTTGTGGTATGTTAATTATATCTAAATGAAGCTGTTACTAAAATCCAAACCCAGGGCTTGGGAGATGGCTCAGCAGGCAAGACCACCTGCTGTGCGAGTGTGAGGAACTGAGCACAGATACCCAACACCCATGGGAAAGCAGGTACCCACACGCCCGATCCCGACCCTCTGGGGAGCGGGGTGTGGAGACGGGTCCGCTGGAGAAGGACCTCCGCCAGCCAGCCTCACACCAGGCTCAGTCCTCCTCTGCCTTCCGTGCTTGTGCCCTCAGGGGCACTATGCTCCTCAGGTGTGTACGCATGGCACACACAGTCCTGAGTAAGAACTCAAAGTACAAACATTCCGGAAGACGGACAGGTGTGGTTGGGGATCTCTGCAGCTCTGTCAGGTCAACAACTGAAAAGCGTTTTGATGTTTGCGACATCAGGGAACAGGGCTAAATTGCTATTTGTACATGCTGTAATCCTTCAATGCTTCATTAAAATTTGCAGCAGGTGGCCCAAGGAAGCTATAAACCTCAAATTACAACCGGATTTCAATTAAACTGAAGTTTAATTTCTACAGATCGTTTGCAACTTTGAGTGCTGGAAGAAAGAACTCTTTCTTCTTACAATGTCTGAGTAGTCTCTTACCTGCCCCAGGACACACTTAGATGAAAGAAAACATGTTAAATTATTGATGTAATGATGAATTGAAAGTCTGCTTAAATTAGCCATAAGAATAGAAGAACTTTAGCCCTGCTCAGGCAAAACTGTAACTCCTCCAAGTACAACCAAGAGCAGCTGAATGTTCTGTGTTTGATAAATTATGACACTGAATGAACCAAGAGGAATACTTTGAATGCTTTTCCGGATGAAGGCGACTTCTTTTGTGTGTGTGTGTCACTTACTGAGGTCTACAAAGAAGCAGAATAAACATCAGCTCCTCACTCTTTCAAGCAAGCTGCAGGCCTGCTGAGCTGGTAGAGTGTTGAGAGAGCACGTTGCTGGCTCTGCTCCTGGCCAGCCTGACTTTGGAACAATCCAAGAGTCGGCACAAGCTGGATGAGGACTGTTAGTAGCCCAATGTGAAACAGACATTGGCTCCATGGAGAAAAGCAAAATTCCTTAAGGGCAATGCTTGGCCACATGCATTTGCTGGAAAGCTGTGGGCAAAGATGGTGGGAAAGGGATAATCAGAGTGATGATGGTCATTGTGGGTGAGGTTGGTCAACAGTTGGTAGACAGAAGTTGTTTTTCATGTTTTGAAAATACATCTTCAAACTAAACAGTCTAGACTAGTGCTTCTAGAAATGTAAATTTACTTAAATATAGAGATGACCAGGTCCCAGCCTCACTGAGATCTGCTGTACTTTATAGTCCTTATACCACGGCTAGAAAAATACTGGTCTGCAGAAAAGCCTATACATCAATGCATAGTTTTTTAAACACTCAGCCCATGCCAAAATTATAGTATTTACACTGAACACACTGTTTTCAAAGGTAAGTGTTACACATTTTAACATCTATACCCTAAGGCAAACAGCGGTGTATTCATCCTGAGCCCGAAGTATGCTGTCCTGGCCCTTCAGTCTTCCATTCTCGTAGCAATCATTACTACCAACTGGCTAATTGTTTTACTCCTTTCCCTAACCAAAGATCTTCACGGTCCCATTTATTTTAAATTTTCACTTTCTTTGGCAGATGGAAATTCCATGTATGTAATTCAATATTTTTTTACATTTATTTATTATTTTTTACATTATTTATTTACATGTGTATGTTGAGGGGGAAGGTCAGGGTGGTAAATGTATGTCATAACATGTGGAGGTCAGAAGAAAACCTGCTGCAATCCATTCTATTATTCCATCCCGTGGGTTTGGAGGACAAAACTTGGGTTGTTAGGCTCTACCCATCAAGCTTTCTTCCCAACTCAAGAACACCTTTTTTTTTTTTTTTAATGAAGTGGGACTCTCTGATAAGCCTAAGAGTCCTTGAAATGATGCAGTGTTTCAAAGTGTCTTTGGGACCTCACCTGGGCAGCATAGCGGTGATAGCCCTGGTTGTAGGAGTCGCAAGTGAGCCAGCCCCAAGGAAGGGAGCACAGGAGTGTCGGCCCTGCCTCTTGTCAGCTGTGTGGCTATGGGGTGCAGGAGAGAGAGAGCTGCCAGCGGCAGGCGACAGAGCTGGCCCTGCTCCTCACGGCTGCCACACCTGAGAGAGTGGGCCCTGCACCTCACCTGGGCTGCACAGTAGAGCCGGGCTTTCCTGGCACAGGCACCAGTGAGCCCCTCCCACCGAGGATATGAGAGCCAGAGAGCTGACTCTGTCCCTGCTGGCTGCAGCATTGGGTGGACTAGCCCAAGCAGTGCTGGAGAGTTCACCTGGGGGCTGACCGGCTCAGATACCTCCTAGGCCCAGATCCAGGGCTTTGAGTTGGCCCACCCCAACATCAACCCCATTGCTGAACTGCTGGGGCGCCCTACAGATCCCAAGCTGCAGGATCTCCGTGACACAGGTCAACAACAGGATCTCTGAGAGGAGTCCCAGTGAGGTTATAGTATTGATAGAGTATCACACGCCAGAGGCCTCCAACCAGACCAATGGCTCATGCAACGAACATTTGCAAGCAAAGATGAGAGGACGAAAGGGTTTACTGTGGGACACACTGGGACACACTGCAGCTTCCACAATGAGATTTTTCCCCCCCTTTCTCTCCTGGAGGCTGCAAGGGAAGAGGGTTGGTATGAGGGGACAGGGAGATGAGTGGGATTGGTGCACATGATATGCACTTCACAGAGGACTGGTAAAAAGCTAAAATAAGAAAAGTCACTCGGGTGAAGTGTATAGTCACAAGGACAGGCCGCATGTGGCAAAACCATGTTTCTCCGTGGAGGCACGTCAACAAATCAAGAGGCAGTTGTGGTGGATAACCTAAGGTGAACTCACTCCCATCCACCACACCTGGGAGGGGCAAGGAAGCACCTCTGTGTTCCTGAAGAAACCGAGGTCACAAGACTCTTGTCTTGCTTTCTCACCCAACTCAGAATTCCCTTGTACAACTCCATTCTTGGACCGTGTTCCATCAAACCCCTATTCACCTCCTGTCAGGAATTTCTCTGCTTAGTCAACACCAATCCTTCCCTGGAGACAAAAGTTGGTGGCAACGTGGTCCGGTGTAAAGTCACGGGAGATGGCTCAAATGGCCGTACAAATAAGAAGACTTGAGTTCAGGTGACTAGCGCCCATGTGAAAAGGCAGGAGCGTCAGTGCACGCCTGCAATTCCAGCACTGAGGAGGCGGAGGCGAGCATCCGGCACTCACTGGACAGCTAGTCTGGCTCAAGGTAATTTCCTGAGAGACCCTGCCTCAAACCAAAGCAACAAAAGCAGTCACGATGAAGACAAAGATGGTGTGGGAAATGACCGAGAGACACCTAAAGAAGGCATCTACACACACAGGTGCACTTTCATATACATGCACATACCAAAACACCAATACACACATGAACAACACACATACACACACACCCCGGATGGCGAGTAAGGAAAGGAAGGCCTGCCATCACACTGTCCCATTGCACACACGCTATTTCAATGACTTTCTACAAGGAGAGCTGCCTGGCGCAGCTTGAGGTCTTGTAATACCATCCTCTGCCTTCCTGTAAATATATATATATTTTTTGGTAGAACAGTAAAAGAATCACATTCATTTTTCTATAGTTCACTATGGTTTGTTGCTGTAGCAACTGCCAAACCAATCAATTTACATAAATAACAACAAAAAAAACTTCTATCATGTCTCATCTTTGTCTACCTATTCCAACAAGAAATTTACATCCGTAGAGTTATGCTCAGTAAATTCATGTGGTTATTAGGCAGAACATACTTATCTAAGCATATGTCCCTCTAAATACGTCACAGAAAGAATACTGGCTGCCCACCACATTACCTTTACCTAAAGAAAAAACCATAGGGGCGTATTTAAAACTCACATGAGTTTTGTTCTTCGGATGTTTCAAACAGTGGCAATTTAGTGACGTTGGTCCTTCTTACTCACTTCCCGGCTCATCAATGACTGTTTGCTTAATTCAGAATTTTAGAATCAGCCATCCCTCTCCAAGAGGGGGAAATGATGGTGCTTATTTTGCAACTTTAATTCAATGATTTTTCTCCCCCAGTTTCTCAGCAGTCACTTATTGCAATGTAAAGATTAGATACAATAGTCTCATTTCCTAAGGTATAAAGATGATGTGACTCAAGAATGTGATAGCTAATGATTTACTAAACCAAGAGTTTTAGCAAGTAAATAGATGAAAAGCTGTAGAAATGGCTGAACCTTCACTTCAAATCTCATAATTTGTTTCTGAACATTACTTGTCACCGTTACAAGAGCCGTTCTGGGCTTTAAATGTTTTCTTTTTTTCCTTTCTTGATGGCTTTAGATGTATAGAAAAGTTACCAAGACTGTACAAGGAGTCTCCTATGCCCTTCATTCAAATTCTAATATTAACATGAACATAACCATGGTTCATTTAACACCAAGAAATCATCACTCCAATTCTGTCAGCTTCTCTGATGATGCCCCTCCGCCCTCGTTTCCAGTGTAGGGTACCACATCACATTTAGTGAAATCCCTTTTGCAAATACAAAAATTTCCAGGCCATGAAATTCATTAAATTACCAACCAATCCTACTGTGAACCCATTCATTACATTTATTTTTTTTTCTTCTGCAAGGGAATGATAAGGGCAGCATGAAAATCTGGGCATGTGGAGGTCTAGGCTGGGGTTGTAAAGGGAAGGGAGTGCTGCCAAGAGAGGAGGCAACAAATCAAAGCCAAAAGACAGGCAGCTCTGCCTGGGGCAGGCCTGCGCAGCTACGTGCAATTAGCTCCCTCAATTACTACATCAGACAAGCTCATTTTCATTTGAGAGAAAACAACAAATCATTAATTATGCTAATAAGTCGCAGACTGAAATCTTTGTATGTGGGTCCGGCAAGCGCTGGGATTCTTGCCCTGGGTCAGCCAATCTTTTGCTTCTTCAGCCTCTGCAGCTCACTTGTGAGCATAATTCCCTGTGAAGGAATCTCAGATGGCCCAGCTCCGGGGAGCGATGCTCAGCCACCGCACAACACGTCCGAAACAGTTCTGCCCTCTGCTCTTCCCCCTCAGCTGCTCTCGCTCTCACAGTAACCTGAAGGCATAGATTATTTTTTAAAGATTTATTTAGGCGTACGAAAGCCTTGCCTCTATGTGTGTATATGGATTGCCTGTGGGCCCGGTGCCCTCTGAGGACAGAAGACGGCGCTGGATTCCCTAGAACTGGGTGCTGGAAACCTGTTGTAGCTCCTCTACAACAGCAGGGAGGGCTCTCAACTGCTAAGCCTGTCTAGAGCCCACAACGAAAATTTGAAGAATATAACCCTACAGCAAAATCTCAGTTGCACGTTTTATAATATTATCACCTTAGACCAGTAAATAATGCCTTTAAGCTTCACTTTACCCTCACGTAGATGGATGGGGTTTATTTATTAGTGTAAGGACCAAATGAGTGGATTCTTATGACAATGTGCTAGACGCAGTCATAGCTGGCACCAAAAAGGTCAATACAAAGCCCTTTTAAATACGAGGAAGAGGAGTACCTCAGCTCTGTCATCCAGGAAGGTTTAGCATGTATCAGCCTTCTCTGTCGTAGGATCTAAGGAGCCATCTTTATGCTTCCCATGACTAGCATTATCTAAAGAAGACTACTACAATGTGCCACCATAATAAAAAACATTCACACTGTCCCAGCCTTGATTTTAATAAGAACTTGATGCTCACTCCCCATTTCAGTGAAGGAGCACATGCTTACAGTCCCATCACTGATGAGGCTGAGGTAGGAGGTAGGAGAGCAAAATGCAGACCAACCTGGATTACACTGAGACTTCTTGCTTAAAAAGAAGTATCTGAAGTAAAAATGGGCTTCTGAGGTCAAATAGTTTATGTCTGTATGTCTTTGGCTTTCAGATATAGTTAGTTTTAAAATACGCTATTTGTTAATTCTTTGAGAATTTCATATATGCATACAGTGTACTTTGATCCTAGCCATTCCCTCCCCCACAACCCCCCCCAGATCCACTCCCGCCTCCCACCCCTCCTAACTTCACATCCTGTTATTTTACATGTAGATAACACACTGAGTCCAGTCTGGGCTCTTCCTGGGTATGGGACCATCCACAGGAGTGTGGCCAATCTACCAGGGCCACACACTTAAAGGAAACTGACTCCCGCGCCCTAGAAGCCATCAACTGGCTCCTCAGCTGGGGATGGGGGCTAGGATGCTCCTCCCCTCAGTGAGGATGTTGGCGAGATAAAGCATTGATCTTGCTCAAGTCTTGTGCAGGCAACCACAGCTGCAACCTTTACACCCCTCCTCCACAGTGCTCCCTGGGCCTGTGGAGGAGGAAGGATGTGACACCAGTGTCCCATTCATGGCTGAGCATCCCACAGATATGTGTTCTTTGTACTTTGGCCAGTTCTGAGAGTCTGCATAAAGATGATACGGCTAGTTTTAAGCCATCTGCTATCCACCAGTAAGTAATCAGTGTTTGTGGATGGAGTCTATTTAATTTTACTAGTTAAGTTCTATTTCACTAAAACCATGGCAAAGTCACAATGTCTAATGAAGCGTGCCTCTGTGAAAAGAGGTCAGCTGTTCTGTATTCCATGCCTCCTCTTCCTACCCATCCGTCTCCTCAGAGTCACAGTGCAGTTACTGAGTTCCTAAACACCTAAACACCTTCTACCTCAGGGCACTGGCATGCACTACACAACAACCTTTGGGAGGATCCAATCCTTCTCCTGGGCCAACTCCAAGCCACCCATGGAGTCCATCTTCTGTCTTTTCCCTTTTCTCTCCCACACTAAGTCCAGTTCCTCATTATCATCATCGTTATTTATTTTTAACTTTTCCTTTATGAAGTCTATTGTGATGAGTATTTTACTTGTGTAAAGCACAGTTGAGATTTCAAGAGCTCAGGCTCTGGGGCCTTAGAACCTGAGTCTCATGTGGGTGCTTACTGGGATAAGGCGTGTGAATAAACGGTGCACTTCTCTGTCCTCCCCAATCACCATACCCACAGCATAGGGTGATAGTCAAGGCTTAAAATAACCTCACACTGAGCATTTATCCTGGCGTACAGAGACTGCTCAGTAACTGTCAGTCATAATAAGGGTAACAATTGAACGTAGGAATGAGCAATTCTATTTATATTTCTAGGGTGGGTATCATATGGTGGATGATCAATTAAGTATTTCATGCTTTACTGAAAACAAATGTTAACCAGGGCTTTTTCCAGTCAAAGTTTCCTGTTCACCCGGGGAAGAGGTGATCACCCATGGGGTGAAGAAAGGGCAAGAACAACATGAAACGCAGAAAGCTTTCAGCAGGTTAGAGGGAAAACAAGGTAACTTTGTAAGTTTACAAAATTTAACTATAGGTTCTTGAAAAACTCTTTAAAAAGAGTCAAATGTTATCAAGTACTAAAAATTATTTTTAGTAACAAAATATAACTAAAATTGGATATGCCACGCCTGAATTAAAATAGACATTTACCTCATTCACTGCTGTGTACATATTCACAAAAAAGTGTATTAGGGAATTAAGATATTCATTGGGAGTACTGGTGGTTAAACAAAGTGTGATTGACAGTTAAAAGGATGACTATTTTTTTAAAAAGATACACAAGTCTCTAATTGGTCTTTTTCTATAAACATGTATTTTCATATACCAAATTCCCTCAAGGACCAGGTTACCAACATTTTAAATTGCTCTAAATAGAATAGTGCTGTGGACATCATATATATTCAAGACACCTACTTATGAAAATTTTATTAGCATTTTGTACAGTGGCAAAGAATAATATTAGCACTGTGTATTTAATCCCAGGAAAATAACCTGGATATCCAAAGAGGAAGACCTGCCAGCCTCCTTACAAAACCACAACACCAGAACCACTTAAAGGCTCAAAGTGGCTTCAAGAACAGGCTCATAATGACAGCTGAAACACTCCAGCAGGATGCGAAAAGTGTTCCTCCCATAGGATGTATGTATAGTTAATTTATTTGGCTCACATGGGATCACACACACACACACACACACACACACACACAAAGCCACAGTGCAGTCTGTTCTGTGGCCAAGAATAACCTCACTTCTTTTTAAAAAGCCTTACCAGCTTTGTAGCCACTGTGCTAAAATATTCCCTCTTTATTTCCACTCAAGCACAAATATAGGAATGTGTTTTTGTTTATGATTGCTTTTCACCAGCGAATGTGTTTCAGGCACTCATTTTTTTTCACGTTAATGTAATCACAATGCAAATGATTAAAACATCTTAACATATCTAGGGCTTTTAATGCGTTTTTAACTCTTCAATTCATTCTACATATGTTTGATGTCTAAGAACATACTTAGTGTTCTTTGCATATATAATCAACCCATAGCAGTCAGCAATCGGGTGATTAACATAATATCGGTTAAAAGACATCTGACAGGAGTGATAATAATTGAAAATTCTGACACTAACTCCAGGACTTTGCCTAGTGCGCCAATGATTGATTCAACACATGCTCTTTGACACCTTCTAAGTATAAGGTTTTATGCTAAGCTCAGTGGGGAACAGGTACCTGAGCGCTGTTATCAAATTGCTTAGAGATTGCAGAAGATGCCCAGCTTCCAAGGCTAGAAGAAAGTTAAAGGCTTATAGACCTTCCCAGGCACTCCTGCAAATTATAATGGGTGAAGATCATTATGAGACTTGAGGACAAGCTTGAGGACACATTTGCAGAACAACAAGAAGCAGCAGGGTTCCAGCTCTCAGGATGCTGTCATTTTCCCTCTGCTCTTCTCCTAGCAACAGACGCAATTACAGGGACTGCTTCGGAGAGTGGGGTTCACCACTATCTTAAAAGGCAGGACATTTTTATAAAGGGCGGAAATTACATCAACGTTATGAAAACCACCAAGAAATCTTCAAGTTCTATGCTTAAGATCCTCAAAGGCTGTGTAATTGAAAGATCTCTTTCACATAATTAGCTTAACCTTCCTTCGCTATCACACAGAGATGGAGACCTGATCAGATCCTTTTATTTCCTCATCTTATAGGGGGAAAAATTCTTACCATTGGCAATTTTTTACAGACTCAGATCTTTATCTCTGGAGCTTGTATTTACTGACTGAAATTTAAAAGTTGACTCAGTTTGAGGTTAAAAGATATACAGAAGAATTACTCTAAATTTTGTCTAACTTTCTCGGGTGATTGATAACAAAGCCAAAATATTAATGAGAAGAAAGCTCAAATTCTGTCTGAAGTTGCTGGAAAGCTTTTCAGTTTCCAATGGAATGACACTAAATAGTGGTCTGAAAAGAAACCTATCATTTATGCTCTGAATGCATGACAAATTAGGAATAATGCCTGCTATACTATGCAGGTTACAGGCTGTCAGGTACGCAATTCACTCCACATGGCAGCGACAATGCATATATTAGCTATGTAAATGTGGAAACTACACACAGTTTACAGGTTGGAATGTGTTCTTTAACATATGGGTATAAATAATGTGGAGTAACGCGGAACCTGTTCTGCAGCATATGGGCTTCCACAAATTATTTCCCAGGACTAGAAAGCAAAGTCCTATAGACAGCTCTAATACACTAACATATGTCTTCACCAAGAAATAATGCAAGAAAACAGTAATAGGTTATTTCCTGCTAGCAAATTAAACTCCTAAATCTAAAGTGTGAGCTGCAAAAAGTTAGAAAACAACATGTCTATGCTATCAAGTGTGAGTTAGCCCTTGCGATGCACTCTTCTCCACATTCTTTTGATAAACATCACAATAAGCCAAGCATTTCTAATATGGAGAAATAGACAAATTACCATGAATGAATGATGTTTAATTTTGATGAGAAAGTCTACTAGGAATTGTTTTTCATAAACTAAGTAGCCACAAGAATTTGATATAATATATGACCAGATAATTATTACTTTTTCCTTTAGGTTGTAATGAAAATGACAGAATCAAAATGTGAAAGAAAAACCAGACCCAACTCCTTTTCTTTTTTCCATCAGAGACAATAGCTGCCTTTCTTACTTCACAGGAGTAGCAAGTATGACAATAGATATGAAAGTGCTTTATAAATAGAAAAAAAATATCTAAAGAATTCATATCTAATTTCACCAAGACCCTTTTAACCATCTTCAGGCATCTTGTTGTACATGACACATACATGTACATGCATAAAAGCATCCAAACGGCAACTATATGTGTTACCACCTCCTAGAGCTGAATGATCATCAATATTGAGTACTTGAACTCCACTCCAATATTCCATGTAACAATCTTATGGTCTGAATATTTTAAACAGTGTACTAGAATGTGCATTAAAAAAAGAATGAACACACACACACACCCAAATGGATTTATTGCAATTTTACTTTTTATAATGATCAGCATAAATTTCTCGAGTAATTAAATAACTTTTGTTTGTTAATCATAAAAAGCACACAGTGTCAAAAAGTCAGTGAGCAAACTAAAAGCATCAGTACGGAAATGGAAATGCTATCACTCATAAGTAACGTTATCTTAGTTTAGTATAAATGTGACTGTCCACAGTTTCCAAAGAGTTGTCTAGGCTTGGCCACTGTGATCACTGTAAGTCCTATGATGAGCCACTTCTGAAAGTTGCTCTGCTCATCTAAGAAACCGTTGTGACGTTTCCTTATAGAATTTAACACTTAAAAACAACACGCTTTTGTTAACAAACACATTTGTTTACCGTAAGAGTTTTCTATCAGTTGGCAATTAGATAGTCTTTAAGTTTTAATTAGATTAGATTGTTGTGAGGAACAATGATGTATACATTTTTATTTATTTAAAAAAAAATGAGTTCACTCCAAAATACTTCTGACTATTCCAGCCAAATTCCAGCTATGTGGGATTTAGTCAAAGGGTTCTTCTACTGTATTAGCCATTGGCCCATTCATCACTTGGAAGACCTTTCCCTCAGACATGCATGGCACTGCACACCTACACTCCAGTGCTCTGGAGGCTAAGAGAAGCAGTAAATGGGTACATATGGAGACCCCTAACTAAACAGTGTACAAAGGGTGAGAGACCTTGGAATACCCCATCCCAAACGATGTCTCCAGTTAATCCCTCTCAGGGATTGGGGAGCTTTGTTGAAGGGCTTGAAGAGACTGTAAGATCCAGGGTTGGAGGACACCAAGGAAACAAGGCTTTCTAGCTAGACACGGCAGGGCCGACAAACATGAACTCATGGAGACTGTCAGGATGCAGAGGGCAGGCACAGTGTTAAGCCAGATGGGGTCCCGGCACTGAGGGGCAGTGGACACAAGCCTCCACCCGTAACCTCGAAGCTATCTCCAATTGCTAACCACTCGCAAATGAACATCCACAACAAAGCCTTACTGGGTATACATCCCACTCTCAAGGCCAGGACTAATGCCCTGGAGTATGGCCAACACAAAATAAACTCAGTGGAATTTTTGGAGGTTTTTTTTTTTTTTGTCTCATAATGCTTTGTCAGGGCTTTTTATTTACTTCTTTTTAATCTTACAGGCTCTTTACACACACACACACACACACATACAGACACAGACACACACACACACATAATAGGATTTCTTAGTGTGTCAATGCATGTCTCTCCATCTAGTTTTTTTTTCTTTGGCTCTTTTTCATCTTTGTTTGTTTTTAGTTGTCTGTTTTCTAAAGAAAGAAAAGAAAAGAAAGGGTGCAGATTTTAATAGGATGGGAAGATCTGGGAAGGTTTGAGAGAGGAGAAACCTTGATCAAAATATAGTGTATGAAAAAAAAACCTATCTTCATTAAACATTAAAATTATGCATAAAAAAGAGCCTCACCTGGGTTACATAGTGAGATATTATATCAAAGAAAAACAAAACAAAAATTTGAATGTGCTTTAAGAGAGACCTAAGGCCAAAATGCTGACTTTTCCTTAAAGTTCATTTGGAATCTGGGCCCAGTGGTGTCTTGACAAATGCCAGATGGGCAACAAGAAGCTAGAGAGGACCATGGAATGCCTTCCTGTGACCTTTCTTACCAGGTATTTCATAAGAATGAACAGTAGTTCACTATGGGAATAGGGGTACAACCTTGTGTGTTTTAAGATGCTAAGAGAAAACCAAAGGTTCAAAACATGAGTTTCCACCCATCTTGGAAAATGGTGTTTTGATATGAGGTAAAAAACAAACTATACTAGATACTTTCAGAGAAATCTTAATCTTTCAGATGAGAAGGACATTAATATTACAGTACAAGTTTGAGAGAAAAAAAGAACCAAGAATTTCACTGAGTTTCGTAAGCACCAAGAGCTAAATAACTGTAGCATCTACTCATAAATATGAAGCTATGGGTAGAGGGGGCTAGTCCTTCAGTCAGACAGTTACCATTCTACAGTAGGAATGGAGCTGCTTACAAATATTGATAAGGTATAGTGTATGTTTCCCATCCCCTAAAAAGAAGAAAAAACAAGCAACAAATTGAGTAACCAAAAGTGAGCTTTCCTTAAAAATCAATTTATCTTCTTGGTATTAAAATAAGGCACTGCTACAACTAAATTTCTAAGAATCAGTATAATGTATTCAAGGTAGATCAAGCCAAAAAAAAAAAAAAAATCAGAGTTCCTCTTTAGTGTCTGAATGTCCACAGTCATTAAGTCAACAAGGTCTCCCTGGTACTACGTTACAAGTTCTATGTCAAAGCAATGGACCCACAGCTTAATGCAGAGACACAGAAAGTGACAGTCATGACAATTGATGGTAAATGCCCTGACTCGTGATCTGAATGGGAAGAAGCAATTGAGATGCGCTTTAAATGACAACTGAGAATTTGCTAGGCTTAATAGATCATGGGTTGAATAACCCCAAGAGACAAGAAGACAGCAGATAAGACATCATTAAAAACTGGGAAACTGCAAAGCTGGTAGGTGAGTTCTAACTAACAGTACACATCAAAACAATCTTCAGCCATGAGTGAAGCAAACTGAAGTGGCACTAGCTAGCTCCTGAACTTAGGGTGGGACTGAAAACAAAGGCTTCTGGTTGAAAGGCGTCTTTTTAAAACTCTCCTTTCCGCAAACCCTATACTGCCCATTCCCTGGCTCTCATCACATTGGCAGAGCCCTGGGGCAGGGGAGTGGTAGTTTTATTTTCTAGACACGAGGCATATTCAAGAACACAGCTCTGTCCTGAAAATAGAGATAGCTGATATTTTACATCCCGAATAAGAACTCCAGCTTCCATCTTCTTGGCTCTCTTACGGCTGGGTGCTAGGTGTATATCTTCCTTCAAGAGATTAAGGAAATATTGTTTTGAAAACTCCAACTGGCCTAAGAGAAAAATTTGAGGATACTAAAATCAGAGCCATTCCCAGAAATACCACACAAGATCAACTTACAATGAAGACAAACACTAACAGTCTGTTACAACGACCAGCACCTCAACACAGGCTTCCCAAGAGGTCTTGTAGTATTTTCCAGCCAAGGGTCGTTGAAGATTTGAGGAGAATGTTTTACTAGGAAAAGAGGGAGTGGTGAGTGGAAAAAGAAAACAATGCAAGCAAACAGAAATTATGCAGATAGAAAAATTCAAAAGAAATCAAAATGTTAGAGATGTCAAGACAGTCTAACAAGTAAAAGCGGTTGCTAGATTTGATCTCTAGACAACTCATGGTAACTGAATGACTCCCATAGATGCTGACTTCCGACCGTCACACTTAGGTACTCACCTACATGTGTGTACACATGTACACACACACCACAACTAATAAAAATTTTAAAAGAAGATATTAAAACTGAAACATTAAAGATATGAAAAGGGGGTAGAAAAGGTCACAACAAAAGAATCTACCATAAATATGGACTCTTATAGCTTAGTCTCCCACCGCAAAACAAAACAAAACAAAACAAAACAAAACAAACAAAGAAACAAAAAAACATTTGGAAATAGTAGGCAAAGCAATTACTAGAAAATCAGAGTAAAAACAGAATGTAAAAAAGGACATTAAAAAAGAAAACTAGAGGATCTATCTAAAACGAAGATAGAGACATTTTTGGAAAAATGGGAGAAAGAAAGAAGACTGAAGAAAGGCATAATTCCTGAAAGACAGAATTAAAAAACAAAACAACAACAAAAAAACCCTTAGCCCTGAAGAACACAAGTTTGCAGGTAGAAGGGCCACTGAGTTTTTGGAATATGAATCACTCATAAGAAGAAGTAGAATAGACAGCAGAAGTGGATGAAGAGAGGGAATTGGGGAAGAGATGGAATGGGGAGGGAAACATGGGTGAGGATCAAATGTTGGGAGAACAGCGTTTGGGAGGTGAGAGGGCTAGAAACAAGAAGGGAAACTGAGGGGGCATCTCTTTGTCAAGCTGGAGGCCTGTGACAGGGTAGGCCTCTCCTAGGACATGGGTGTGACTCTACCTGAGACCCTTAACAGGAGGGGACATGAAGACTGAAGTGACCACCTCCTACCCAGGCAGGACTAGTGGAGGGGGGGGAACAACAACCCACCGATAAAACCTTTGATCCAAAAGTTATCCTGCCTACAAGAAGTGTAGAGATAAAGAGGGAACAACAAAGACTGAAGAAATGTCCAACTACTGACTGGTCCAACCTGAGACCCACCCCAAGGTAGAGAGCTAGCCTGACACTATTGATGATGCTCTGCTATGCTTGCAGACAGGAGCCTAATTTGACAGTTGTTTGGAGGGAACAAGAACCCCACAAGAAGACCAACTGACAACTAACCCAGATCCATGGGGGCTTTCAGAGACTGAGACATCGGCTAAGGAGCATTCATGGTCTGGACCTAGGCCTCCTGCATACATGTAGTTGATGGGCTGCCTGGTCTTCATATGGGTTGCCTGGCATGTCAAGGATGGGGGTGGGGAGGCTGTTTCTAACATGGACTCTTTCACCTGCTTTTGGATCACTTTCCACAGACAGAGCTACCTTGCCTGACCTCAGGGGATGAGGATATGTTCAGTCCTGATGTGACTTGATGTGCTGGGAAGGGTTGATATGGTGTGTGTGTGTGTGTGTCTGTGTGTGTGTGTGTGTGTGTGTGAAGGGCTCCCATTTTCTGGGGGGAATGGTAGAGGAGAAGGGGGAAGGAGGGGAAGACTGGGAAGGAAGGAGGAAGGGAGCACCCTTAGGATGTAAAGTAAATAAACTGAAAAAAAAACCACTGAATTTAAAAAATGGAAATATAACAATGAACATCAGAATGTTCAGATTTCTCAACTCGAAAAATGGAAAACAAAAACAAGGTTCTACACAGTTATAAACGAACTTCTGCTGCTTTCTAGCTCCTGATGACCAAGGGCGTTGATGCACTTTTTTTTTTTTCCAATTCTTGAGAAACACATTTCCAATACTGAATTTTTCTTCATTTTTTTTAACTTTTGAAATTAAAATATAATTACATTATTTTCCCATTCCCTTTCCTTCCTCCATCTCCTCCCTTGTACTCCCACCCCTGTCTCTCACAAAATTCAGGGATATGACCTTTCTTCCTTCAGTTGTATTTACATGTGTCCTACATACATATGACAAATCGCTAAGCCATATAATGCCACATGCATATAAACTCAGGGCTGACCGCAATTCTGAATTCTATACCTATCCACTTCATCATTTAAGAGCAAGAACTGTATTGTCATGCTAAGAGAGCACCATGACTTCTCTGTCTACTCCAAAGATCCTAGAAGATGTTCTCTCCAAAACAATGATGACAAAAACGGGGAGGGGCAGGAACTGCATCAAGAAACAGAAAAATGTTAAACCAAAGACATGGGGTTGCCGAAGCGAGCACCTCCCAGCGGACGAAACCAAACCCTTGGGCGGGGTTCACCTTCAGGCTCAAACTGCTGAGAAATTAATGTGAGTAAATGTGTCAAGAGAAAGTTTACACAGTGAAATTCTTTGCAAACAAAGTAAATTAAACTACCAACTGCAGGAAACAAACAAACTCTTGAGCTGGAAAAGAAACTGTGGTACAAGAATGTGACTTCCCAATGGATGGTATTTACACAATCAACACTGCAGACCACTAACCTGGATTTAACCAAAATTACAGAAAGACAGCTTAACTGTTCTTGGTTTTCACGTCCTTGGTCAATAAATGATACCTAAACTAGAAAACCCAAGAATTTCAAGACCATCATTTTCTCTAGAGCAAAGAGGAAGATTCTGAAACACGGGGCCAGAGAGGACCTCCTGCTGTGTCTGGGTGAATCAGAAACACACACAGTGGAGAACATGGGCATTAAAGACTCCTTGGGTGAATGGAAACAGGCTTTTATTTTTTCTAAGACACTAAAAGTCAGCTTTTCCTCTTTTGTGTTGTAGAATCTCCTAGATACAAATTCTATGAAACGTACTTTCTGAACGGTAGGCTTATGGAATGTCTCTATTTTTAATAAATTATCCACTTCTAGTTAAGATCACAATTGCTATTAAAGGCACAATTTCAGTCGTGCTGTGACCATCACCCTTATTAGTAATTTTCCCCTTCAAGGGACCCTCTTTCTAGCAACAATGGTCTCCCACTCTCCCTCCTGCTGACATGCCCGGGGTCCTCTGCGCTCACATGTGCATTCACTGTGCCCTTTGCCCCAAGCGTTATGAAATCAATTACTTATTACGCCACTAAGTCATGTCAGTTCCTCTCATCTCTTTGTCACTCCAGCCTTGAAAGCAATAGCTCATCCATCTTCCTTTCCTTGCAAGGCCTAAATAACTAGGTCTTAAAATCATCACCACCCAAAGCTTGGTCTAATCAACTGGAACCAGAGGAAGGAGGCAGAGACATTTGTGTCAGTTTCTTGCGTATGCTGGAATTACTTTCTTTGGCAGTAACATGCCACGTTCCTTTTTTGTTGACAGTCAGCAGAGCAGATCACAGGACTACACAGGGTGGGCTGGTGACGAGGCCCGACAACCTGGCAATCTCGCCATTATCCCGACAGCCAGCCACTGCTGCAGCACTGCTGGAGGCAGATTATCCCTCCCCCCAGGAGAAACCACAGCTTCTGCACGGATTACGTGTGTTCAGACGGGGTTCGTGCAAAGAAGAAATGCCCGTTACCGCCGCCCTAACAATGCCAGGACAAGATCTGGTGTTCCTGCCTTCTTTCCTGAGATCTAATGTAAATATGCATCTTAGCCCCTTTCTCTGTGTAGTTGTTTGCTTCCAGACAGACAAGAAACTCACTTTCGTCAGCATGTTTTAGCTGTAATAGTTTCCTTTCCATAGGTTGGATGGCCAAGGAGAAATAACCAGGTTTACTCTATGAGAGTTAATAGGGGCATTAAAACAAAACAAAACAAAACAAAACAAAAAACAAACAAACAAAAAAACCCACAAACTTATTGCTGAAATTTTAAGGCTCAAAAATGACAATTCTTTTGACTCAGTGTTAGTGTATTGTTCTAGCTTTTAAAAATCACATGCAAATAAGAGTTCCCCAAAACAGACATTGTTAACCATTATTTACTTAGAGAAGACAGGAAAACTGTGCGCATGAGGTAGCTGGTTTTCACTGAACTTCTGTTGCTTTCCATAATATGTCCTTCTTGTGGAACAACAATAGGCTCCAATCATCCGTAAATAAAAATAAAATGCATTTATCTGAGAAGTGGCCAAGTGCAAAGCGACTTATTATTTTTTCCTGCTGTATAAAGCCAGGCGGGAGGGCCTGGGTGTAATCACAGCAATACTGTAAAACACACTTGTGACATCTCCAACCTAACTCACGCCTCCATGAGAGATTGGTACATCTTATGAATTAAACATAAGTCCTGATTTATGTTCGGTTATCCTTCATATCAAAAACTACAGTAGCAGAGCTGTGTCACTGTGAATTCATTTACTGATATTGATGAGACAGCCTGCTTCGAGACCGCAAAGCAACCACCAGTGCATAGCACAGCCCTATAAATCACTTCTGCTGAGTGGTTAAGCAATAAATAACAAGTCATTAATTCCCCGTAAGTTATGCTAAGAAGCTCAAACTACATATGTACCAGACTGTAAATAAACATCCCTGCTACAGTATTGGAAACTGGCAACATTTGGCTTTAAAACACTTTATAAGGGACAAAATTTCATCAAGCTGAATTAATTCATTATGGATCAAGTATAAGCTAACACAGATTTTGATTAATGGAACCACAAAACTCCTTTTTAAGGGTAAAACACATACCAGGTATAAAATGCTATGGAACTTTTTAGTGTTCAACTTCTGGATCCAACCAAAAAGTGAGATAATGGTGCTGCCATAAAGCCCTTGAAAAGGCTAATAGCCTTTCTGTAAAGAATAAGGTGGGAGTTTACAGGGTTCTGACTTCATGAAGTCACAGGCTCCATGGAAGCCCAGCAATGGGCACCACATTTAAGTTGTTTTCTTTCATGACTGAGAGAACAGTTTCCTTCATGTACTTTCACAGTCATCCTCCACTCAGCAGTCCAAAACCATTTTTATGTAGAGGCGCTTGGGAAAAGGAACCCCTGAATGCTGCTCAGGGTGTCATTATCTGTCCCCTTTGCGCTCTTCTGACTTTGCACTGGTCCCAGGCCACTTACCCTTCTCTTTGGCCCTTGCTTTTCTTGCTTTTTACTTCCCAGGGACCAGTCAGAGTTGAAGCAACCTACCTGACCATGACTACTGTTCAAAAAGGAGAACCCCAAAGCTCTGCTTCACACAGGTGAGGGAGAGGAATGAGAGGAACCGGCCTTTAGCGCAGGTTGGGGTGGCTACTGCCTGAGTCCCTGGGGCATATGGTATCTGCACACATATGACAAAGGCCAATCTTTTCATTTTCTTTCTATTTGCTCTATTGGGGTTTACCCTGTCTAAATTAATATGTAATCAAGGAACTACAAATGAGTTCTCACCAGCAAGCTGTTTCCCGGTTTCTTCTGTGGAATCTGGATACAAAGGTCCTACAGACAGCAGCATTTGAGCTATATTACATTCCAGGCTTATATCTAATTTCCTACTTATTATTACCTTAGGTCTCTTTTACTGTTATTGCCATCTAATTCCAGGTAATCTAATATCAAGGTTTCAAATTGCTTCCTCTCACATTTGCTTATATTTTTATTTCCTATCCCTTCTAACAATCTCCAGGGACCCTTTGGATTGCGTGAGATTCCTCATTAATACGGTGTAACAGAGTCTCTCCATTTACCATCACCTGAGAATTTAATTAACGTGTTCTTTCCTCTACTCCAGGTCAGTGATGAAGATGTGAAGGTATGTGATCGCGGTTTTCCTGGAAGGCCATTGGAAATGCTCTCTCTTCCATATGGGGCATATTTTCTCTTGCAGTCCTCAGGAACTCTTTCTTTCCTATTAGCTAATAATACCCACAACCTTTCCAATTTGAAGTTTTGCAATAAACTGAATGAGAATGGAGAAAAATGTATCCAGGAGTATACTTAAACAAGTCACCATGATTTTTCTCTTAAGTAAATTTGAAGAAAAAAAGGCAAAATAATAAGCAACCATGTTTGACCTATGTTTCCCAGGTGTGGGAAGGGTGGGGGTGGGAGCAGGGTTGGAAGATAAAATGGAATCAGTGGGGACAACATCCTGGGGAGAGCCAAAGACCTGGGATGCTGGTGGTTCCCAGGAGTCTATGGAGGTGACCCTAGCTGAGACTCCTAAGAGGGGGTGGGGCTATGGAGCCTGAAGTGGCCATCTCCTATAGCAGGACTTCTAGTGGAGGGAGGGGGATACCAACCCACCCACGAAATCTTCAACACAAAATCTGCACTGCCTACTAGATACATAAGGATAAAGATGGAGCAAGGAATGAGAGAATGGCCCAATGATTAGCCAAACTTAAGACCCACCCCATGGGAGAGAGCCAACCCCTGACACTATTAATGATACTCAGCTGTGCTTGAAGACAGGTGCCTAGCATGACGGTCTTCTGAGAGGCTTCATCCAGCAGTTTATAAAAACAGATGCAGAGACCCACAGTCACAACAGGCAGAGCTTTGGGAGTCTTGTGGAAGAGGGGGAGAATGATTGAGGTAGCCAGGAGGGGTCAAGGACACCACAAGATGACCTACAGAGTAAACTAACCTGGGTCCCTGGGGACTCACAGAGAGACTGAACCACCAACCAAAGAGCGTGCATGGGCTAGACCTAGACCCCTACACATAGGTAGCGGATGTGCAGCTTGGTCTTCGTGCAGGTCCCCTAACAATTAGAGCGCAGGGGATGGCAGGCTGTCTCTGACTTTGCTGCCTGCCTTTAGAGCCCTTTCCCCTAGCTGGGCAGCCTTGTTTGGCCTCAGTGGGAGAGGATGCTGCCTAGTCCTGTTGCAACTTGGTGAACCAGGGTGGTACCAAGGGGCCCTCCAGTTATCCTCAGAAAAGGGGGGAGGGGAAGGATGTGTGAGAAAGAAGAGGAGGGAGGAGGGCTGTGATTAGGATGTAAAGTGAATAAATAAATAATGAAAAAAGAAAAAAAAGAGCAACCATATCTTCAGATGGGCAGAGAACCTTTCTGCCACTGTCTTACTGTGAAGGAAGGATGCTTACTATTTTTAAAGTCAGTATGGACATGTGTAATCGTGGTTCCTTTCTGGGGTTTCCTAGATAAGTCAAATTTCTAGATGAGTCCAGAAGAACCAAAGTTTTCACCGTGAGCACAGAAAGAAAATTAAATTACAATGAACAAGTGATAACGATAGCAGGAAGATTCAGTTACTTCAACTTGAACTGGTTGCAGAAAACCCACAACATAAGCTCATGGTACAGCAATAGATCCAAGTGAAATGCCGCCATCTTTATCAGTTTCCAGTCTGTGACAATGCAGTCTTTTTAGTTGTTACTAATATATGGGTTCAGCCTGTAGCTGTTACTAATATATAGGTTCTGAAATAGTGAGGCCCTGGGAGACAGAGGGCCACAGTCTGTAGCAGGTAGTGAACAGGAAAAGAGAAGCCTGGGCTGTCCTGCAGGAGGTTGCCATGGAGCTCATGATGCTAAGCCCACATAAGCCCAACAACAGGATAGGCTAGGTTACTCTCACCAATATACTGACTTGACAGTGTTGCTAAATCACTAGTGCTATCCAAGTTATACATCTTTAATTTGCAAAGTCAAGTAGGGATGGAAAAACACAGAAAGAAACACAACTATTCTCTAAGGCGATTCAGAGTTGATGGGATGTTCTACTGAAGACTCTCCACTGCTAACGTTCAGGGGATAGACTATCATTGAAACAACTTTATATAGTGAAAATGACCGAATTTATAGAAATAGAGATGACTCTTATAAGTATTACAACACCATCTCTTGAGTCAGCTTGGCAATGGATTTCCCTCCACTTTCATACATTTGAGAAATTCTCAGCTCTCAGCTGTCTAACTGTATGTTAGCTAGTACTTGGGCTTGGAAAACTTAACACATAATGACACACATTTGTTTTATTCTTTGTAGAAAAATAAAATTAAACTTTACCTATATGCAGTAGTTTCTAAGGCAGGTGAAATACTTTAGGATGTTATAGATAAGATATACCAGAAGGACATGGAGGGGACAAGAGCCCCATAAGGACACCAAAAAAAAAAAAAAAAAAAAAAAAAAAAAGCAAAAGGATCTGAGCCCAGAATTTCCTGCAGAGACTGATGCATCAACCAAGAACCATGCATGGAGACGACCTACAATTCCTGCTCCTTGATCACTTGCCCCTGGTAATGTGGCCTTACCAGGCCACAGAGGAAGAGGATCCAGACAGTCTTGATGAGACTTGATGGGCTAGGGCCAGATGGCAGAGGAGGAGGACTCCAGCTCTCAGTGGACTAGGGGAGGGGCTTCAATTGAGATATATAATGAATAATAATATATAATATAAATATATTATTTTATATATAATATACAAAATATATTAATAATAAGTTGTGAAAAAAATTTTAAAATGGAAAAAGAAGAATGTACAAAATATTTATTTCATGCTTTAGACTACATTTAAATTTCCCTTATATTGATTTCATTTTCCTTATTAAAAAAAACTATTAATAGTATTTCATTTGTAAACCATAAAACAGTGTTACCATTAAACATCTTAAAAGACTGTATGTCTTTACCTAATGTGGCTGTAGGTATATTTTGTGGTTTTGGTTGTGTATTTGGTATTTCCTCTTCACGAAATCATTCCATGCCAAATCCTGGCTTAAATGCTTTATTTATTTATTTATTTTTTAAGTTTAAACTAATTCCCACAGTTAGTCTTCTATAAATCTTCAACCTTTAAAAAAATGTCAAATACACTTATGTTCTGTTCAGGTATACTTTCTGAGAAGTCAGGGGGATCCCAAGAAACACGGATGTGGGTGCAGGCTGTGCTTTCGGAGACTCCCCACAAAGCTGCTCACCAAGGAGCCTGCCTCTCCTGAGTAAAAACGAGGTTAACAGTGTTCTTTCAGTGGCCATTCATAATGTTACGCAGACTTTTCCTGGACACACCAAGCCATCCCCATTGAGTCTCCCTGAAGCTCATTATTCCAGGTGGCAAAGGAGTCTTAAAAAATAAGGCATTCAATGCCACCCAGAACCGACTGACAAGCAAACCGCTCAGACTCGCATTCTAGGAATACCCAAGCGAACTAATAAAACACATATTTTACAGCTTGGGAAGGAAAGTATGTTTTACCCAATAATTTTAGTTTGAGGATGATTAGAAAACTGTTTTCGTTGTTGAGAAAAATCACGCCAGGAACAGTTTGAATGATGTTTGATATAGTCCATTTCCTGTACAGATCCGTCCGAGGTTTTGTTCCCTGATAAGCTTGTCTTGCCCGTACCATGCGAAGTCATAACAGCAGATGCTAGAATAATTAAAAACCTATCACTCCGGACTCCCCCATCAGAGCGTACACCAGGAAAATGAAGGCGGTCTATAGGTGCCCTTGTCGCATGATATCCACGTCTTCGGGGCCGACGCGGGGCTTTAATGGGCATCCTTGCACCTCTCCTTCGGCAGGAAGCCTGTCTCTGGGGATCGCTTGCAGAAAATAGGACATTGAGTCCATAATTAAAGTAATCTCTTTCCAGGCAGATGCTGCAGTTGGCTCTGTTATCACATATTACAAAAGGCATCTTGAGGGTTATAAAATGTGCAGCAAATAGCTTTGGAGATGAGAAACAGCAATTTTTCATCTAATTTTGATCAGTAAGTACCGACTTGCTACTTTTTTGGTTTTGAGCCAAATAACTATTATGGCACTGAGATGAGCCAGGCAGTAACCAAAATTAAAGTATACTCTAGCTTTTATCCTCAAAGTGAGAAAAGCTCTTTTGTAACCATCTCTGCACTTAGCAAATAAGGGTGCCATCTCCAAGCTGGGCATTAATGCCTGCAGGAGGATTTAGGAGACAGGCTTATGTGGCTTAGCTTTAGAGACACACTTTCGACATATTTGCTTAAGTTAAAACAGGGGTCTGATTACAAGACCCGCCATCCCTGGGACCTTGTAACTACAGTGCACATTCGTTTTTAATTAAAAGCTTTTTTCACTGTTTATTTTTTTCCTACAAAACTCGGAATGCCACTCTTTGAAATATGCAGCACAGAGAATTTATTAATGCTCGAGGTCTTCATAATCCCATCCGTGGACACTGACAGGGGAAATGGTCTCAATTCTCAATAACACTTGACTCTAGCTTAAGACTTACCAGCATTAGTGCTAAAAGCTGGTGCTCTTGTTTAATGTTTACTTCACACATAAAAAGACTTTAGGCATATAGATTTAATTATTTGAATATACAAGTCCAGAAATTGTGCTTCACATGTTATAATCCTCAAAAATCTTTTAAAAAATCTCCAATAAAGCAATTAGCAAAAGAATTCTGTAACAAACCCTTCCATTGATTTGGACCATTTAATTAAAAAACACAGTCAATAATATGTATTTTTAAAGTTTATAAATATTTTGGTTTTTTATGTTAATATGTTTTTTTGTTATTATTGTTTATTACAATTTATTCACTTTGTATCCCAGCTGTGGCCCCCTCCCTCATCTCCTTCTAATCCCACCCTCCCTCCCTCTTCTTCCCTACACCACTTCCCTAAGTCCACTGATAGGGAGGTCCTCCTCCCCTTCTATTTGACCCTAGACAATCAGGTCTCATCAGGCCTGGTTGCATTGTCTTCCTTTGTGGCCTGGCAAGGCTGCACCCCCCCCCCCAGGGGGAGGTCATCAGAGAGCATGCCACTGAGTTCATGCCAGAGAAAGCCCCCCCCGCTCCCCTTACTAGGGACCCCACTTGGAGACAGAGTCTATGGGCTACATCTGAGCCAGGGTTCTAGGTCCTCTCCATGCCTTGTCCTTGGTTGGGGTATCAGTCTCTGCAGGGCCCTCAAGGCTCAGTTCTTTTTGGCTCTGTTGGTCTCCTTTTGGAGCTCCTGTCCCCTCGAGATCTTTCTATCTCCCCCTTCTTTCAAAAGATTCCCTGCACTCTGCCCAAAGTTTAGCTACAAGTCTCAGCCTCTGCTTCGATACCTTGATCTGTAGAGTCTTTCAGAGGCCCTCTGTGCTATGCTCCTGCCCTGTTCCCTGTCTTCTTCTGCTTCTAATGTCTATCCTGTTTGTCCTTCTGAATGAGGCTTGAACAGCTTTCCTAGGGTCTTCCTTGTTCTTTAGCTTCTTTAGGAGTATAGATTTTAGTATGTTTATCCTATTTTATATGGCTAATATCCACTTATGAGTGAGTATATACCATGTGTATCTTTGTGCTTCTAGGTTAGCTCACTCAAGATGATCTTTTCTAGTTCCCACCATTTGCCTGCAAATTTAATGATTTCCTTGTTTTTAATAGCTGAGTAGTATTCCATTGTGTAAATGTACTACAATTTCTGTATCCATTCCTCCATTGAGGGATATCTAAGATGTTTCCAGGTTCTGGCTATTATGTATAGAGCTGTTACAAACATGTTTGAGCAAAAATCCTTGTATAGTTGAGCATATTTTGGATATATACCTAGAAGTGGTATTGCTGGATCTTGAGGTAGCACTATTCTTAATTGTCTGAGAAAGTGTTGGATTGATTTCCGAAGTGGTTGTAAAAGTTTACATTCCCACCAGCAGTGGAGGAGGGTTCCCCTTTCTCCATATCCTCTCTAGAATGTGTTGCCACTTGAGTGTTTAATCTTTGCCATTCTGATTGGTGTAAGGTGAAATCTCAGGGTTGTTTTGATTTGCATCTCCCTGATGACTAAGGACATTGAACATTTCTTTAAGTGTTTCTCTGCCATTCTGTATTCCTCTATTGAGAATCTATTGAGAACTCTCTGTTTAACTCTGTACTCCATTTTTTAATTGGATTACTTGGTTTGTTGGTATTTAACTTCTTTAGTTCTTTATATATTTTGGATATTAGCCCTCTGTCAGATAGAGGGCTGGTGAAGATCCTTTCCCAGTCTGTAGACTGTTGTTTTGTTCTAATGACACTGTCCTTTGCTTTACAGAAGCTTTTCATTTTCATGAGATCCCATTTATTGATCATTGATCTTAGAGCATGTGCTGATGGTGTTCTGTTCAGGAAATTGTCTCCTGTGCCAATGAGGTCAAGGCTCTTCCCCACTTTTTCTTCTAATAGGTTTAGTGTGTCTGGTTTTATGTTGAGGTCTTTGATCCACTTAGACTTTAGTTTTGTGCAGGATGATAAATATAGATCTATTTGCATTTTTCTACTTGTAGACATCCAGTTAGACCAGCACCATTTGTTGAATATGCTGTATTTTTTCCATTGTGTGGTTTTGGCTTCTTTGTCAAAAATCAAATATCCATAGGTGTGTGGGTTTATTTCTGGGTCTTCTATTCGATTAAATTGATCCACCATTCTGTTTCTATGCCAGTACCATGCAGTTTTTATTAATGTTGCTCTAGAGTGCAGGTTGAGATCAGGGATGGAGATACCTCCAGAAGATATTTTATTGTAGTGGATTGTTTTAGCAATTCTGGGTTTTTTGTTTTTCCATATAAAATTGAGAATTGTTCTTTCAAGTTCTGTAAAGAATTATGTCAATATTTTGATGGGAATTACATTGAATCTGTAGATTGCTTTTGGTAGGATGGTCATTTTCACTATGTTAATCCTACCAATCCATGAGCATGAGAGATCTTTCCATCTTTTGATACATTCTTCAATTTTTTTATTAAAAATGGTTCCATTATATCAATGTTTTATTTTTAAAATATTTTTAAATTACAGTTTATTCACTTTGTATCTCAGCTGTAGCCCCCTGTCTTTCTTCAGAGATTTGAAGTTTTTTTTCATACAGGTCTTTCACATGCTTGGTTAGTATCACACCAAGGTACTTTATGTTATTTGTGGCTATTGCAAAAGGTGTTGTTTCCCTAATTTCTTTCTCAGCCCTTTTGTCTTTTGTATACAGGAGGAGTACTGATTTTTTGAGTTAATTTTCTATCCAGCCACTTTGCTGAAGGTGTTAGTCAATAATATTAATCTTTAAATTTTGCAGTAGTCTAGTGGCATTCAAAACTAGGTTTAGTAAACCATAAATATATTTGTATTCTAGAATGTTTAAGTATCAGAATTAATACTTAGAAGAATTTCTGTGCTGTCCCTGGAATTGCTAGAGAGATAGTATAAATCAGAAATTTTAAACTGCTGAGACATTTTTATTAAGTGACCAAATTGATATTTCTGCAAACAATCGACACATTACATGGCCTGCTGTTATCAGTACATGCCTGGAGGAAAAATCAGGAGTAGAGGCTCTGATTCTTTGGCATAATCTTCTGACATTTCATGCATTCACATATCAATTCAATGAATATTTATTAGTCTCCAATTAATATTATATTGGATTGATAAACCACGTTATATTCACTTGTGTGACACTGTGGTATCTTGATTATACATATGCTGTTATATGATTCAGTCAAGTGAGTCAGTGATTGCTTACCTATGTTCTCTGGTGAAGCCCTAGAAATTAAGATATCTTGAAATGTGCATTACTATTATCATCTGTGTTTACCCACCTTCCTGCAAAACAGATCACAAAACCTATCACTTCTATCTGAAATTTTGTGTCGCTTGATCAACAACTCTCTCTTCCCTGCATACCCGAGCCCACCTCCTCCTCTGATAAAAATCCTTGCTTACTCAGGAATTCAGGGGTCAAGTTTTAAAGGACCTGCGTATAAGTGAGAGCAGGTGCTGTGTCTGTGCCTGGCCCGATCCACTCCCGTTACAAATGGCAGACTCGACCCTTGAGGACGGGCTAGCATTCCAATGTGCACCCATGCGTGGCCTTGGTTGGTGGGTTTCAGTTATTGCCATGTTCTGGCCACTGTGAGACAGGCTGCAGCGAACACTAGGGTGTAGATACTTCTTCAGTGTACCGAGCTCATTGCCTGTGAGCGTGCAACTGCAAGTTCACCTCCTGGACATATGGAACTTCTGCTCTTAGCGATATTTTTAGTCATCTCCAAATTATTTCTCACAATAGTTACTAATTAAACTCCCCTCAGGCACTTATAAGAGTTCCCTTTTCTCTGTCTTCTCCAGCATATTTTCTCTGTCATCTTTTCAACAAATAGTGGTATTTGTAAGCTAAATATTAGAAGTATGCACTCAGCACTCCGCCGTATCAAAGTTGGTTTTCAGTTTTAAATGTCTGGCTCAGCTCTGTTTACATGAAAACTATCTTGTTCTTAAGCAGTTATCTTTTAGCCCTAATTATGCATTTTAAGTCTTTTCTGGTTAATGTAGCAGCACTTGGTTACTTTCGGATAGCACTTGCCAGACAAAACTTCTATTATCCTTGTGTTTGTGGCATTATGCTTATGTTTGACCTTCAGGAGCAATATATTCTGCAATTTTGAAGTGACATTTTCAAAGCTAATTTCAAGTGGGAACTTTCACCTGCTTGTGGTTGTTGTAGCTGCTGATATACTCAGACTTATTAGGGGCTCTGTTACATTTCATACTTTCATAATTTCTAAACTTGCCCCTTTCGTTTGAATTAATGAAATGGATTAATTGCTTCCTGTTTAATCCTTTCCCAACCCCCTTCCTGCTTTAAGAGTTCCAATTTCATATCCACTTTTAACATTTATAAGTTTAACTATCATTTTTAATGAAGGCTATCATCTTTCAGGCTAGTTTGAGGGCATTTAATATTTTATCTTCTTCCATCTAATTCAAACACTATGCTGTACTGTAGTTTGGTTATTCATTGTCTTAAAATGCCTTCTTAAAGCAGCTGTCAGCATGCATTTCATCAATTGCTTCCACATCTGATGCACAACATTCTAGACAGCACCCAATGGCTTTGCTTCTCATGAGCGCACCACGCTGCGGGAGGTCTTATATTTCCACCTTTCTTCTGAATGTATCTTTTCGCTAACACATATTGTTTAAAAATCTTTTTTTTCAAAATGGTCTGCGTAGTAAAAATATTTAGGCCATAGTTTTGAAAATGTCTTTATTTTGCTTTCATATTGGTCATACTTTAGGTACAGAATCCCAGGACAATGGTTATTTTCCTTCACATCTTGAAGAGAGTTTTCCTTTGTCTTCAGATGAGAAGACCACGGTTGAGCTGATTTTTTTTTTTTTTCTGGCTGCCTTTGGTATTTTCTGTCGTAATATTCAGAAGGCTTATTATCCGCTGTATCACTGCTAACTTTATCTTGCTTAGGTAGGAAAGGTATTTACCTTCTCCTTGTTCCTAAAAATTGTCCACCATCTCCTTAAGTTTGCCTCTTCTCATTCTTCGCATTACCCGTTTCTAAAAGTCACACTAGACGCTAATTCCTTAACGTGTGTTTTAGAGCATGCAGCTGATACGAAACAACTGTATCATCAGTTACTTTTCCTTTTGCTGAGATAAAATACTCTAAGGGGTTGGAGAGATTGCTTAGAATTTAAGAATCCTGGCTGCTCTTCCAGAAGACCACAGGTTTGAGTCTCTCCCATGACCTCGGGAACCTTGTATGACTGCAGTTCTAATCTGACATCCTCTTCTGGCCTTGAAGGCCGCTGCATGCGCGTGGTGCACAGACATACATGGATGGCAGGCAAACCACCCGTACACATTAAATAAAAACATCCTGACAAAAGAAACTCAAAGGAGAAAGGGCTTATTTTGGGGTCATAGTTCAAGGTAAAACCTATTGTAGCAGGAAAGCCCATGCAGAAGCCTGGAGCATCAGGTCACTTCACGTCAGGAGGAAGAAAGCAATGAATGCTTCCCTCAGCTAACTTTCTCGAGAACCCAAGCCTTGAGAATGGAACCACCAGCTCTGAGGGCGGGCCTTTACATTTCACAACCTCATTAGAATAATCTTTCGCATGCATGGCTAGAAGCTGGTCTCCTGGGTGAGAGCAGAGCCCATCAGGTCCATAGTCAACACTACCTTTCACAGACACTCTTCACTTTTGGGGGGTTTAGCATCTTATAAGTAACTTACCTTGATGGATGACTGCAGGTAAATAACAGGTTTCATTTTGCTTTCTGTGTTTCCGTAAAATGGATGCTTCATTAGTAGACCTATTTCCAGTTCTCCCTTTATCTATCTATCTATCTATCTATCTATCTATCTATCTATCTATCTATCTATCTATAACCTTGTACTGTCTTTAAAGAAGCTCTTACATCCCCAGGTCTACACAGGTTAGAAAGCCAAGCCTGACACCTAAGTCTGGGTTTAAATATCTGTAGGACATGATAACCTCAGCTCCTGACTCTTAAACCAACCTAGGCATTTCTCTTTTCTTCTGGAACCTGGTGCTGCCAGTGTCACAGATCAGAAAGTGTGCTGTCTTAGCTACAATTTCTACATGATTTTCACAGGAAAATTTTTGTCATGTCAGCTTGGCCTTCCATAAGGCCAGAAGCCCTCTACAAACACAACTGTAATGTACTTGAAATTATTCACACCAACACATTTTTCTAGGCTTTTTCACTCCACATTCCAAGCATCTCCCTGGTTACTATATTGCCTTCACAGATCCCAATTCTCGAGTTTCCATAGGATGGTATTATAGGATGGTGGGCAAAAGGACAAATTTGAGTCAAATTCATTCAGGCTATCCCTTCAGGAACTGTTGTCTTGGGAAGCATGAGGGAGCTTCTGATGCCTGGCATGCACATACTCAGTGAATGAGAGATGAGAGATAGTGTTTTTACTGTTAATATATCTGTTCTCATCACCACCACCATCAAATGGCACTCTAACCCCCATTATCGCTCTTGTATTCATAATGATCAGTCCTGCAGGCGAGCTAATTTTAAATAATAGGCACACAAGAGTAAGTTTTCATGGGTAGGAAGCACATTTCAGAAAGTACAGGGCCTAAAACATGTGGCAGGGGATTTGCAGAGTGAGAGCAGGATCAGGAAAAGAGAAGGGGAGAGGGCAGCCCAAGCAATGCTCACCCGTCATACTTAGCCACATTTACACAGCCATGTTTAAGATCATAGAAAGTGCTTCACTGACAAATGAATCTAAAAGGAGCAATTAGGTAACAAGCTTTGCAGGCCAACCTGCCTTGATGGCTGAGGTTCAAAGCTATGGCCAGTCAAGTTTACAAGAGTGGCTTTGATCCAGTTCACCTGGTCCCCCAGTCCACTAGGATCAGGTTTTGCCACACTCCTATTGTACTTTGAAATGCATGGTTTCTTTCCACAAACATCAAGGTAAAACGAGAGGAAAAGAGAATTCAGCAGATTCTCTTAGGGTGTCATACACAAAGGAACTTTCTATAAGGACTAAAATGGTATACATCTGGGCCATTCAGCAACAGCAATCACAGCCACGAGCTATATGCTGTGAGTGAGGGCTTGAGATGTAGCTGGTGGTCCCGAGAAACTACATTTTCAGTTTTATTTCTCTTTAATTAATTTAATTCAAACAGTTGTACATGGCTTGTTTTAGAAAGTGCAATTCCAAACAAATCTTGGAACACATGTATGTGTGTGTGTGTGTGTGTGTGTGTGTACTAACAAGTAAATATTCAAGTATGTTATAGATGACAAATTAATTATTTTAATTTTTATCTGAAAGGATTAAAATTTCTATTTGCCATTTCTACCCATGATTTAATATTCTGGTATTGGACTGAAAGCAGGGATCAATAATAACACTGGTGCTTGCATACATTACCCAAGCAAGCAGACTCTGGCAAACCACTAAGTGGCTGCTGTCATGGAAAAAATTATTTACCTGTTTCTTCGACAGCACTGTCATTGCTAATTCTAAATACGTTACAACTTTGGGTTGAAAATTCACTAGGGGTTTCTCAAAATAGATAAATTAATTCCAAAAATAGAGAAATAACCCAAGCCTCCCTCACAAACACCACATAAGGAATTTCTGACTGTGATGCATCCTGTAGTTCAGGGACTTTGGTCTTCTTCTTTCACAAACATTCCATGAGGTTCTGAGGATGTGTCCCATGCAGGCCTGACCCCACCTCAGCCGGGGGCGGGGGGGGGGGGGGGCTGCTGACGGGCCAGCTCTGGCTCCAAACCCCAGGGCCTTCTAAGTGCTTTGGACTTCCTCCCAAGGAAGAGCGAAGACAAAGCTTTCCACAGACTGCTTTTCTGTTTAAATTTATCAGGATGAGCTAAGAGCTGTCTGAAACCCGGTATTTCAAGAAGGAACAAATTCACTAACACGGCTATTCCCCCTGGGTAGAATTCTGTGGCAGCCTATCTGTCCCCTGCACTGAGAGGCATTGCTACTTCTCCCATGGTCTTGTGACTGTCGCAGAGAAGGGCCTGTGGCAGGCCCGGTGGATTATCCCAATAGAATCAACGAGGTTTACCTCGTAATTTTTTTTTTTTTTTTTAAAGAAAGAAGAAACACAAGAGTGGAGAAGAAAGAAAAAAACAGACAGTTGTTTTGACTTTCAAGTACTTATTAATGTAACGATTGCCGTTTCTTCAGCCCTTCTTGAAATTTGACGAATATATTTCATCTCAACCATACTCCTCTCAATTAAAAATTAAATCCCCGAGAAGCACCCTGACCTCATTTGTCACGGCGCTGATCTGTGAGCACACCTTAGTCCCTGAACTCAGACTGTCACCGAGTCCAGCCTAATTGGCTGCGTAACCCTGATGAAAAGCAGGGGCCTGCGGGAGGCGAGAACCAGCAGCCAGGGCTCCGACATTTCCCTCTGCGGATGAATAATACACTTTTTATCTTGTCATTCACAGGTACATTCCTGAGCAGCACTGAAATAATTGACTCAAATTGGAGGATGTGTTTAAAAAAAGAAAAATCAGACCATGGGGGGAGAAAAAGAGAATTGTGATTTACGGATGAAATTCCTTATTCAGAAAACAGCATATCTAGTTTTATCTCACAGTAGGGATATAATAATTTCAAACTTACAGGAGAAGTAATTTATTTTTTTTTTTGCAGCAAACTGAATGCAATCTTGGGGTCCAAGTAGAATCCATATATAGCAACTGCTGACACCTTTGTCTGCGGAACAAATGAACTCCCAGCAGACGGGTGCAAGCCTGGTCCCGTCTTAGTCCAGATATTTAAGGAACAAACCAAATATAATTGTGGGGTTTCCTTTAGAGGGATGGGGATAAATGGACAACAGGCTCCAGTCTTTCTGGAGTGATCCTCCAGGCAGGCTGGAACGGCTCCATCAAAAATTAAAAGCCCCAGGAACACACTCTAGGCAGCGCTTCAGAACTCTGCCCCCGCCTGGCTGCAGCCTGCCCCGTGTTCAGAAACTACCAGTGTCTTCAATTTTTCAAAAGATCTTTTTGCTTCTTGTTTAGAGTTCTTAAAAAAACAGCAAATAAACAACTCCTCTAGAAGTTATTTCCTTTGGGGTATCAATGTTCAAATATGGTCCCTCCCAGGTTCCTCTTCGCTGGCTCAAGTCCACAAGCGCGTGCACTCAAGATCTTAAATAGAAAATATCTCAGTTCATTTTGTTTTCAGTTTTTGTGTCAAAAAAAAAAAAAGTAGGAAACACCTGCCAGTCACATGGCAAAGATTGTGATGCTACATTGCAAAATCTATCTGACTGGAATGGTCTATCATTTTTTTCGTAATAAAACGGAAAAGTGATAATTTTAAATGCAAAAGAAGTGGGGAAAGTCGCCTTCCATGCCATGCTGTTCAGGGCACAGAGTTGCTTAAGGTTAGTTAGTTAACAGTTCTATTTCAATATCCTCATCTATAAACTGAGACAGTGATTCTGTAAAGTGGGTTCCATTATTATGAGAACTGTTGTATTAAAATATAATAACCACTTAGAAGAATAATAGGCCTACAGTAAATTTTTAAAAACTGTTATTATTTCCTGATTATTAAATTATTATTTCAATAATTATTCAAAAATTTTTATTTCAGTAATTATTCAAAAATTATTATTGCAATAATTTCTAAGGTTAAATGGCTTGCAGCTTTCTTCTATGCCCTGTTCCCTCCCTTGCTTTCTCTGTTCATCCCTGCATCCTTCCCATCCTTCCTTCCTATCCAAACTTGCCTTGTGCCCTTTCCTCTCTTCTCCCTCTCTTGTTCTCCCTATTTACGGGAGGCTTACTTGTCACTAAAGACTATAATGCAATATAAAATTAGAGATAAGCAGCATAGCCATAAGACATGAATATGAGGAAAATCCAAGACAATGCCACTCACACATGGTTCCAACAGGTGACAAACATTAACGCTAAACCAACTGTAGCCCTGCTTGCCCATATGCCCCAGCACAGCTGGCCCCTTCATCCTCAGAGAGCCTCACCTCTGGCTCCCACCTAACACAGAAGGCAGTAAATGCAGGCCACATGCTTTGCTAAGTATTTGGCTCTCCAGACAGAAGGCCATTTATCCCTTACTAAGAAGGTGCACATAATAAATTATAACATTGTCTCGAATTTCAGCTCAAATATATATATAATTATTAGGGAAGAATTTTTAAAAGTTTTAAAGTGAGTAACTTGGTTTCAAGCTAAAAATTTTTCACCATAAATTGGTTGTACTGAGGTTAAAAAAAAAATCGAGGGCACTATCGATTGATTGTCACCCTTGCAAAGACCATGCACATGCTAATTAGATATTAGTCACGGAATTTCTTTAAAGCTAGCATGGCATCTGTTATAAGGCATTAAGTAACCTATTAAAATCATAAAAAAGAAGTTGGAATTGGAGCCTATGACTTTAAATATCTAAAGATATATTTAGGACTGCCAAGATGGCTCAGTGAGGAAAGGTGCTTGCCACCAACCATAATGATATGACTTCCAACCTCAAAGCTCACACAGTAGAAGGTAATACAACTCCTGCAAATTATTCTCTGGCCTCCACACATGGGGTGTGGTATGTGCATGCCCCCACCCCCTACAATGAAGTAAATGTAATTTTAAAATTAAAAAATATGTAAGGAACAGGACAGGAGCCTTCCACAGAGGATTTCCAAAGACTCTACTCCTCCCCACCCCCCTACCCCCAGGGTATCAAAGGAGATGCTGAGACTCATAGCCAAACTTTGGGCAAAGTGCCGGAGAGGATAGGAACTCCACAAGGAGTACAATAGAGCCAAAATACCTGGGCCCAGAGGGGCCTGCAGAGACTGATACTCCAACCAAGGACCGCACATGAAGAGGACCTAGAGGGGCTGTTCAGAGGAAGCCCATTGGCTGCTCAGCAGTGGGTTCCCTAGTAAAGGGAACAGGGGCTATCTCTGACATGGCTCTTTGATCACCTCCCCCTGGGGGGTACAGCCTTGCCAGGCCACAGAGGAAGATATGCAGCTAGCCTTGATTAGATCTGATAAGCTAGTGTCAGATTGAAGGGAAGGAGTCCTCCCCTATCAGGGGACTAGGGAAAGGACATAGCAGAAGAGGAAGGGTGAGTGGGACTGAGAGGAGACAAGGGAGAAGGGTGCAGGGGGATACAGAGTGAATAAATTGTGATAAATAAATAGCTTTAAACCTGTACGGCAAGGATATACAGTTGAGTAATAAAAACACATTTAAAAGAAGTCAGAAGTAGGGGAAGGGAGATGGCTCAGCTGGTAAAAAGCATACCACACAAGCTTCCGGACGTATGTTTGTTCCCCATCAGCCGTGTAAAGTTGTAAACCTAAGGCATGGCTGTACTGGTTGTAATCCCACTGCTGGGAAGGCAAAGACAGGCAGATCCCTGGGGCTTATCCAGTAGCCAGCCTAGACTAATAGGTAAGCTAATAGACTAATAGGTCAGTGAGAGACAGTGTTTCAAAATAGAATGGACAGACAATGAAAAATGACAGTGGAGTTGGCTTACTCATATATACCTCATATAACAAGAATATGCCTGTACACACAAACACACATTCACACGCATACACCTTTACACATAGGTTTATGCACACATGAGAAGTCAGAAATAGACAAAAAAAATGAAAACAAGAGAAAAGATGATCTTTGAAAATACAGTTGTTAATTACTTTGGCTTGATCTTTACACATTATATACCTGTAATTGAACTATAACCCCACCCTATCAAGAAGTACTGACACTGTAAGCCAGTTACAAAGTGAAACGCAGAAGAAGAACTCTCCTACTTTCACAAATCAAAGCTCCAATTTCAAGGCTAACTGGAAAAGAAAATACGTGGTGCATTTAACTTCAAATACCGCAGGTTATTGTTCTGTTTTAGTTTTGTTTGGTGTTTAAAAATAACACTGAATATTGTCTTCAATATTTAATCTTAATCTACAAATATTGCTGGAAAGTTACTAATTATGAATGCATTTATGCACATACACATAGATATATAACAATTACTGTAGTAAGGAATGTAGGTAGGAAAATTCAAGACTCAGTTTCAAGAAATTTTCAACAGATAGCATCAGTAGTCCATGTTCAGTCTCTCTCTCTCCTGTACTTCTCACAAGTGACAGGGAAAGCGAGCGATTAGAGAGTCCTACCGAAGTTCTCTATAACTCTGGCTGTTTATCAAGCAGTCTAGAGAGTGCTAAGTGTATTCTCAGCGAAGCATAATCTCTACTTGCAAACTGACTGGATTTGGGCTCACCTGGGAGCCACATTTTGGCATGTCTTTGAGAGCGCTTCTGGAGAACTTTAAGTCAGGAGGAAGACCCCACGCTGAATGTGGGCAACCCTATCTCATGGCTGGGATGAAAGAGACGGGGAAAGGGAGGCAGCCAGGTGAGCACGTCTCTTCTCTGACCCCAGCACCACTGAGCTGTGAGGAGCCCCGGCCACATGATCCTGCTGTCATGTGCTCTGCCAACCCTTGCCTTCCATGACGGGTGCCTCCTCACCACGATGGCACGCTCGAGCTCTGAGCCCAAGCCAACCCCTCTTCCCAAAGTGTAGTGAGAATTTCGGTGTCTCTATATTCCCAGGTGTGTCATACAAACAGGTTTTTGGTTTTAATATCAGGTGTAGGCTATGGGGCTTCCTCAGGTTGTCCGCCTTGGCCGTGCTCTGGTGGAGGTGTGATTCTGCCAGCTGAACATAGTTTAATTCTGGGGACTCTAGAGAGGATGTGAAAACAACCAGCGCCCCCAGGAGAGGAAGTGCAGCTGCTCCTCCTGCTGCTGGTTTGTTAAGTGGTCAAGAGAAAAGAGACAAGAAGTTGGAGATATCCTGATGAGGCAAAGAGTAAGCCTGTCCCCAAGGAACCCAAAGCCCCTTCAGCAGGAAGTAGTCTAAAAAGATCTCACGACCCCTCTCCCCACTAACCTTGTATCTCTCCTACCTGGTGTTGGGGTGTTGGAAGGGACTGGGATGGAGAAGAATGGTAGATATAAAAGCCCAGATAAAATAGCTTTAAAAATATCTCTACACATAAGTAGGTTTTTTGACAAGTATAGTGATAAGAAAAATATTTTTAAATCTTATTTTTAATATTACCTTAAAATAGATTCAATTAAAAACTTAAATTTGGAGATTCATTATAACTCAGGGCGGAGAACGTGGATAAACATGATCAAGGCTGTAGCTTCAAACCCCACTATGAAATAAATGAAATAGAGAAGAAAACCTAAGTTTGTTTGAAGTAGGCAGTTTTATATGGTTTCCATTACTGTATGTTTTGCCTTTTAGAAAAGCAATTCTTATATTAAAGTAAGAAGCTATGTAGGAATGCTGCAAGAAACAAGTATCACTAGTGAACTAAAATAATCTGCAACACTTACGTTCATGTAGCTTGAGATCTCACAGCTGAGATGCTGTGCCAACTACTGCAAACACATACAAAAACCAAACAAACAACCCCCCCCCCAAACAACAGCAACAAGAAAAACCTGCCCCTGTCAATCAGAAAAGCTTTTGAACAAGTCTTAAACATATAGACAACTAGACTTGAGGGCAAAAGCATCCTAGGGAAAGAGAAAAACCACCAAGACAGTCAGAATTTTTAGGAAGCCGCAGAGAGCCCTTCTACACTGTGCTCATCACAATGCCAGAAAGAGGACCCCAAAAGCAAGCTGGAGAAGGGACTGCCGATCCCTGCGAAACGCCTGGCTTAGGAGGCGCATTTCAGGCCTCTCCAAATTCTCAGCAAATGATCATTGTGCCTGAGAAGATTAGCTACGCGCCCTTGTGTAGGACAAAGTGGGGAGAAGTGGGCTGGCCAGTTAGGAACCTCTCCAGTGACACTGGAGGATGCAGTGCAGAAAAGGGCTCAGGTACAAGGAAGAAGGCAATGGGGCTGAGTATCCACCAGCTCTATGGGGTGACTGTGATATTTTCAGCTGGGTCGCACAGAACGCAGACAGGCAGGAAGAGTGTGAGTCAGTGGGGCAGGAGGGGAACGGTGGGGGGGGGGGTGTTGGAAACCCTGACACTGAGCTGGATGGTGTTAGGGGAGGAGAGTTAGTGGTGCCTCTTGGCGTACACCAGTCTCATGGCTTTTGCTCCCTGAGCATGAAGTTAGAACAGGCACATTAAAGACATCCTCTACCTCTGCTTTGCCTATCTACTGAGCAGCTGTTTCTGTCTGTGTGCGAATAGCTACATTTGAAAAATATTCAGTGAGTAACTGCTGTGTGCCAAGGACTGTTCTAGACTGTTGGAGCAGATCACTAAAGGATTTTAGTGCCTTCAAGGAATTTGCATTTTAGTGGTAAAATGATAATTAAACGAACAAGAAAATATGTTATAAATAAAAACAAATGCAGCGAGGGGCATGAACAAACACCAGGAGAGAAGGCTGAGGAATGGTGGTTGCAGGGAGGGAAGGGCTGTAGTCGGTGCTGAGAAAGCCAGCGTGGTGTCTGTCCTGCTGTGAAGAATGGTCACTCCAGCTCCCAGCCTCCTCTTAGTGAGCTCATGAGGGAATCTTAGCTTCCCCAGTATCCCTGCCTCTGAACCACCACCAGCCACCTACTGATGATACTGTAGTCTCCCCTTCCCGGTGAGCTACATAAATTCTTCCCTGTATTAGCTGTTCTCTCAGGTACTCTGGTTATAGCCGTGCAAAAATAGCTAACTCGCCAAGCAGTTTTTAAACACACATTTTTGATCAGGAAGCTCAAAGCTAGATTTGTGCTCATTTTACAAGCAGTGTGCAAAGCCCTGAAGTACTGATTATATTCACTTAACTTTACTTTCTAACATTCCCTTTCCTGTTGCTTGGACTGGACTGTTCTTTTAGTACTTTTAAATTTAATTTAAATATAATTACGTCACTGCCCTCTTCCTTCCCATCCTTCCCCCTCCCTCTCAAAGTCATGGCCAGTTTTTCTTTATTCTCCCTCTCTCTCTCTCTCTCTCTCTCTCTCTCTCTCTCTCTCACACACACACACACACATACACAAATACAACCAGTTGAGCCCATTTAGTGTTGCTTGTGTGTATATGATCTCAGAGTTGATTGCTTGGCATTGGATAACCAATTAGGGAGTTTGTGTCCATGGGAATGACTAGTTCTCCCTCTGTCAGTCAGTCATTAGTTGCCTGTAGTTTGTTGTCTATGGGTACAGCAGATTCCCCCTTTCCATTTTAGCATATCTATTCACATGATAGTTCAGATCTTATTTAGGCAGCCACATCACTGGGGAATCACAGGTGTAGCTTCCCTGTCATTTCTAGGAAACACAATCCTACAGCAGACTTCCTATTTCTCTGGCTCTTTCAGTCTTTCTGCCCTGTCTAGAACCTATGTAAACTGTAAAGTGCAGAACACAATCAATAGTTTATTTAGCTGTGCTATCTATGAACCACAACAATGCCAGCATTGCAAGATATGCCTAAAGGTGCAATAGTGGCACTCACATCTTGACTGCAACCAACAGCTGTCAAATTAACTTAAAGCCCACTCAACAGGAGGGAAATCACACTTGGTTCTGTAAACCCAGTGACTACCAGGGCCAATGAGGCCATGGATCTAGCAGGAAACTTCATTCTAAAACTTATCCTTATATCCAAGGAGAGTGTAGTCTTCACCTCTCATTGAAGATGCTTCTCTTGGAAGTAGATGGAAACCATTACATAAAACTGCAACTAGTCAAATTGCAGAGCTCAACTATTAAGCATGGGGTGTCCAGCCCCAACTGATGCATCTACAGCACAACTCCTGAACCTAAGGCTCAGGGGCATCACTCTTTTATCTTTGCTTCTAAATTGGCAAATAGCAACTGGGGGGGGGCAGCTTGGTTTTGCTATATGTTTACATTACAGAATGGCTAAAGGGTATTAATTAGCATACACACATATATTTACACATAGTTCTCTTTTGAAAATGTGGTCTCTCTACATGACCCTGGCTATCCTGGAGCTCCCTATGTAGACCAGTCTGGCCTTAAACTCACAAGAGATAAGGCATGTACCACCACACCTAGCCAATACATTTATCTTTAGTGATGGTATTATTTAAGACATACTGTCTTAAAGTGTGGTTTCCATTGAAAATGTCTCCTATAGGCTCTTGTGTTAAATGCATGGTCCCCAGAAGGGGGTACTACTTAGGAAGGTTGTGGAAACTTTAGCCAATGGAGGCTAGCTAAAGAAAGTAGGCTACTGGGGTCCTGACTTTGAAGGACATTCATTCATTCTCATATTCTTACTATCCTCTACTCTCTCTCTCTTTCCCTCTCCCTCTTACCCTACTCTCTCAACAAGTTGTACAGTCTTCCATGCTACCTCTTCCTGCTTCCATGTTGTTCTACCCAATCAAAGAACAGTCTCAGACTAAACTTGAAGCCACAGGAGACACATTAGCTGCAGTTTCACACTGTTGCTATCTTCAACAAAACCTGTGCCCTTTAGTCACTTCTCACCATTCTCCTCCTCCTCCACCAGTTAATTTATTTTATTGTTAGCAGCTGGGATTGAATTTATAAGCATGGAGCTTATAAATAAATATGCAAAAGAAAAGTTTAACTGAAAACTGACTACTTTAAAAACCAGTTTTGACTTCTTTTAACACCACAATTAATGGTTTTAATTAATGTCAAACCTACTGACACAACACATTTAAACAGTTACTCTGTAATCCCGTGAAAGGTAGCATTTGCCTCCCACGTTTGTCACAGAAACGTTAGGTACTTACATGAAGTTCACACAGCCCGTGCCAGCTGGTGGAGCGATCCAGACAAAGCTGAGGTTGGTTGTAGGCAGGTGACTCACATGAGAGGCCACCACGCTGCACATAAACTGGTTTCCAAACTGGTGGTCAGACATGATTCCTGGAAGACAGAAAGCGAGGGACGTTACAGAGAAAACAGGACCAAGGCTTTCCTACCCACCACGGCATAATCATGTCTTATGAACATCTTTACTTTAGACTAAGGTTTGTTGAGCCAAGTGGTTTCCCATAAGTTATGCAATTTTCTCTTTTCCTTGATAGAGGTCAAACTCACTTCAAAAACCATTATCGCGAAATGACCTATGAAAACCTTCTCTATAGAATGTGCTTTGCTTTTGTTGGCTTCTCTGCTGATCACCAAATCCCATCAGGCCAGCATATGCCAATGAGTCTCAGTTCCTTGCAGTTATCAGCAACATGGGCGAGCACGCAGCACAGTGAAGTGGGAGCTATGTTAGCAGGGAGATGCTCAAGGGGATACATACAGTATTTGAACTTAGTTTCAAAGGAGATGGCGTTTACCTGGTAATGCAACCATTTTTATCCTGGAAAGCCTGCAACCTCCGGAACACTGCCCTAGGCCTAGCGCACTCTCAGGGAAAAGTGGTTTAACTTCTAGAACAGAGCTCTCAAACGTGGAGAAAACTGGTCGGGTAAGGACAGAGTGGGACTAAGTTAGTGATTGGTATAAAAGGAGCAGCAGTTGTGTTAACAGAAAGAAGGGTGTTGGCCATTTTGTAGTGTGTACCCAGCTGGCTTTTGTCTATGACTAGGAGCGTGCAGAGCGGCCATCACTCTTAGAGTGGGCGTGCCCAGTGCTGTGTTCTGTGATCTCATGTTCACTACGAGAACACTGGCAAATCAGCTTCTACCTGAGGTAGCAGGGTGCTGCCCTAGGGGGATGCTTTTGATTCTTTTTTTTTTTTTTTAAACAAAATAGTTCTCTAGTTCTCTTAATTTTAACACAAATAAAAATATTAACGAAAAACTCAACAATAAACAACCTATTTATAAAATAGACAAAGATACCCGAAGAGATGCTGTACCAAAAAAAAAAAAAATACGTATGGCAAATAATGTACAAAACGTGATTCAACACCCTGCATCCCTGCAAACTGCAAATCAAAACAACAACAGAGCAGCTATCTGTCAATCAGAACATACAAATCCCAAACAAGGACAACACTCACTGCCTGCTGGTACAGGTGGTGTGTACAAAGCTGTTTCCCTCTTTGCTGGTGAGGGCACAAAACTTGTCAGTCCCCTTTGGAGAACAATTTTCTTACAGAACTGAAAATATTCTTATCATGACACACAGCAATGGCGATCCTTGCTACTGACCTGAAGTAAATACTTGCATACACACGTACACACACAAACTGTACCCAAAATGTGTAAAGCAGCTTTGTTAACAAGTTCTATCACTCAGAAGTAACTAGAAGGAAACTAAATTAACTATGACCTATCCAGGCAATAGAGTCTGACATGTCGAAATGGAAAACAATGAACAAGCTATGCAAGTATGTAAAGGAAGCTGAAATGTGTATAGTATCATGTAAGAGTGGCTACTGAAAAGGTTATAGGATGTCTGATTCCAGCTAGACATCATGTTAAAAAGGGAGGGAGGGAACTACAGAAAGAGTTCAAGGACGAGTGCTCACCAGAGCCTGGAGAGGAAGAAAAAAAAAAGGGCAGAATACAGGATCTGAGGGCAGAGGGGCTATCCTATACAGTGCTTCCATAAGGGACCAAGTCATTATGTAAATGCTCAAAACTCAGAGGATGTAACATACCCCAATAAAAGCTATGAACTCTATGATAATTATGTGTCAAGTGCAGGGTCATTGGTTTTGACAAATATGCCACTGTGAGGCAGAATGTCAGCAACAGAGTGTTTTCTTTTGTTTTTGTTTTTTTTTTTTTAATTTTTTTCATGTGTGGAGGAAAGGGCTATATGGGTACTTTTAAACTCAATTTTTGCTCTGAATATAAACTTGTCTAGAAACAACACATGTTAACTCAAAAACTAAAACGCTGCCAAGAATACAAGACTAGGAAGCTAAGTTTCAAACTTCTCTCATTTGTTGGAGTTACAGTTTTGAGCAAACGGTTTATACCCTCTCAAATTGAAAACAAAAGGAAATTCTGTGCTCCTTATATGTTAAATATTCTAAATTTGCTGTGAGGCAGGAGGAAACATACATGGTACTGCAAATCTAGCCAAGAATCCATGGTTAGGGAGTTCACAGTCCCTAGGCATAAACCTCCTCCTCCTACTACTACTTTGGTAAATGAACATTAAAAAAATGTTAGATTTCATAGGTAAAACGTGAGGTGTTTAATTCTCACAACAAACAACACATATGACTGCACTCGTGATAAAATCCTGATTTCTTACTGCCTATGAGAGTAATTTTATACAATAAAAGTCTAAGTATTTCCCCCACAAAACCCCTCAGTCCTACTCACATTGTCTACACCTGTGCCATCAAAAATGGCTCTTCGAGCATAACCTGATTAAAAGTAGATAAAATAAAAAAAAAATTCAGCGCTTCAGTTGCACTAATCCTATCACATATTACGGCGCTAAAGAGGCGGCTGTGGGATCTAGAGGCTGGGACGTGAGGCAGCAGAGAACGGCACACTTCCTCTAAAGGCAGAGATCCCTGTTGGATGGACGAACTTCAGCTTCTGCCCTGCCAGCCTCTAAGCCTTTCCCATCCCCTTGCACACTGCACACCTCAAATATCAAGTGGTTCCCTCCACTATGTTAATGCGAACTGTGCCCTCTAATTAAGATACAGACTCCAGCTGTTCTCTGTCACCTCACAGATTCTACGCTGGGATGGACTAGCCTCTTGACCCCCAAGAAAACCCAGGGGGCTCCTCTGCAGGTTTCTGCTGAGCCCTTCACTTAATTCCAACATACTACAAGACATCTGGAACATTCTGCTTCTTATCCTTCACAACATCTATTCCTTAGAAAAATTAGATCTAGTAATCTATATTCTTCTAACACCTGCCACAGTGTGCACAATCAATATTTTATTCCATTTATTTGGTCATGATTTAAAATGTTTCCCAAGCCTTGAGATTTAAAAACAAATACACACTTCTTTCTATTAATTCACTTTCCCACTGACAGCTGTAACACTTCTGGGTTTTATTTTGTTGGGTGATGTTCTCCTTGCTAAGTTACTCTAGTTTCATTGTTTCTCCCCGGTATTCCACAACAGCTCCTCCCGGGTTTCTGTGCTCCATCTCTCTCCCTATTCTACCGCAAGGAATTCTTGGAAAGGTCCGTGAGACCATGTCAATCTCCTGCTCACTTTCCTTTCACAGCTTCCCATCAGACTCCAGGGGAAAGCAGCCCTCAGGATCTGTCCTTAAGTTGAACACAATATGGCCGCTCATTTTCCGTAAGTTGTTCACTGGGTCTGAGCTCTAAATGCCAGTCACCACACTTCTAGGTCCTCTCTTCTTTGATAGGCTGACTCCTATGTCCTCTTCAAGGGAAGGGTCAATGCAGCTTATTTTACACCAGGAGGGAAGTCACCGAGGTAGGCTTAGTGATACATCCACTATGGCGTCACCCTCAAAGACTTCCCTCTACACTCTCTGCCCCAGTCCCATGTTTGGGTAGGTGCCCTTCCTACATGTCACGGCAATCCAGCTACTCTTCAACCACACCCCATGACCCTCCCCCTCCATGGTCTGTGAGAGACCCCATCTTAATCTTGGTATCCAGGCAGACAGTAGAGTATCTGACCCTTCACAGCTATCCAGGAAGTGTTTTATGTTTAAATACATGAACAACTTTAAAAAATTATAAAGACTGTAGATGGCATGACATAGGCATGCCTTTGACAAGTGAAACGGAATCAGCTCAAGGTGATCAGAATAAGTCACAATGGAGCTAAGAAAGAGAAGCAACAGGCTAGTTTTGCAAGGTAAAAATTACTTTCTTTCCTCATTTCAATGTTTTTGAAGCTGCACCTTAGACAAAATTCATCAAGCCAGAGAAACCACAGGGTTAGAGGGAATGTGAGACTTCCAGGGAGATGACTGCCCCAGAGCAGACTCAAGAGCCATGGCTTTCCACTCCCCTCCTGGTCACACATGAGGCAAGGACCCAGTGCATGGAAATGACACATCTGCAAGAGTCAGCCTGGCCACAAAGTAAAGCAAAAGTCCCAGCTATAATCATGTGGGAAAGAGAAATGAATGGAACAGGCTAAGGTTTCAAACCTTTGTAATGTGATTCATGGTCAATTTCTCTTTATTTCTCAAAATTCCCCTTTAGAGAATGAGTCAGTGTCTAGAGCACACATTACTTTACTGAAATTTGTAAGCTTGCTGATTCATCGCCTGTCCTAGGTGGATATGCAACAAATGATGTTCTTGTAATCCAGCTGTCTAGGACAGTAGTTCTCTAACATGACTCTTTGGTGGTATGTGTAACCTGAGTACAGAGATACTTTTTAAAAAGCTTACCCATCAATTATTATTTTTAACAAATAACTTGTATTGAAAATTATCATTAACATTATTAGGTATTATTATATTATAATGCTATAATATACTTTATTGTAAATTATAATATATTAGTGCATGTTATATAATCATGTGCAGTGATTATATCAATAATATTACTACTATTAACATCTAGAATTCTGAGCTTTGGGTTAAAACTATGCACATTATCATAATAACAACACAATTTAAAAGTATCCAACAGAGTCTTACCTAATGGCTTTTGTAGAAATGTAAAATATCCTCTATTTTGGTCCATTACTCATAAAATGATCCCACACGTGTCTTCTGGACCATGTGTCTGTGTATGTGTGTGGTACTGATAAAAATGCAAAGTAAAACCACAAAAATAATTCATATGTGCAAATATGACAGTGAAAACGCTCCCTGTGACCCGAGACCATGACAATGACACAGTATTTTGCCAGTTGGACACTGAGAAAATGAACAACAGCAAAATATTTGCTCACAGCATAAGGCAATAAGCAACCAGGATATTTGATGCACAGAATAGCTGGACTGAGTCTTGATGGAAATTTCTCTTTTTTGACGTGCAGCATCAAGGGCATAAAACAGTCCCCTCAGCCTTGTACATACAGATGTTCAGCCTTTCTCAGCTCTGCCCCGACCCCGTTGAGCCTCATTCTGACATCTGTGAAATGCTGGTTCTTAACACTAAAACCTCCTTTGGCTCCAGTGCTCTGAGCACAATGTGAGCAGAAGGATGAGAGGATTTTGGACGAATGCAGACCTGATGTCAGGGTACACCTAGAAGATGTCAAGAAGGGATGACAGCAACAGGAATGGCTTCCATTGTCCCACAAAACATAGGTCACTGTGTGCACCACCACCTCCCCAATGCCCTGTCACAGCAGACGTATAATTCACATACGTGTGTCTGAATCTTAGTCTTGAGATAATCGAGATCTGATTATGATAACTTAAATTTATGCTTTTTTTTTTTTTACTGCTGCCTGCAAGGAAAAAGAACATGTTGAGTTTTTAATAGTCCTTGTAAATGGAAAATATCTGAAACAGAAGGTTCTAATTAAGCTGCGCTTCTCAAGAAAACAGGTGAAAATAAAGCATACATGTGTGTCATGTATTTATAGTAAGTGGTTTTTTATATTCACTGTTGTGGTTATACAGAAACTGTCATGCAAAACATTTCACATAGACTTTCTCCCCTTGAGTGAAATACTTGGAAGAGAACTTGGCTCTTAGCAAAAGTAAACAAGTGTGGGTCTCCTGATGTCCTGAGGACACTAGTTTACCATACAAATTATGAAGTTCTATAAAATAAGGTAACTGTTTTGATTTTTCCATGTCATTAAAACCTTTCCCTTTTGGAGGTGTTATATACCTATCTGAAAAACAGATTATCCATAGACTACTTATAATACAGACTACAATATCAGCAGTCAGTAGAACTTTAACATACCCATTCTTATTATGAAGTATGGGTGTTCCAGTTCATTGTTACACAAACCATTACACTATTAGGTTATTATTATCCGATATTTGTCTTCCTTTGAAGTTGTGGTAGGAAGGAAATGCGTAGCAGTTTCCTTTATCCATATCGAACCTCTGCAAGGTTCATCTCATGATGCCTTTAATTATTCTAAACTTGCCTCCATGATCCCTTTTTAAGGCAGTGACACACATTTCTGTACCTTCCGGGATGTCATTTTCACTGACAAGTCTTCAGTTATTTTAAGTTTGTGACTAAACCTTGTCTGAACCCACTTCCCCTGAGGACTACTTCTCTGTCTTTTAGTGTGCATACTGCGGGGGGTCCTTAAAATGGTAACTTGGGGTTCTATGATCCCTCATGTCTAAAATAAAATGTGCGTAGTTTCATAAGAGATAGTTTATTTACTTCTAAAATCAACACTGAAGATTTTAGTACCCAAAATGGCAATCTTGTGAGAAAATTATATTCATGTTAGGTTTCATGGATTAAAAATGTGGGCTACTCAAGTTTGTTTAGTTTGTGATTTTCCATGGTTAGTGTCAGAAGCCAGGAACATGTCCTGGTTTGGTTTTCATGCATTTCAGATGAAAACTTCTGTGCACGGAAATCATGAACCAAAGAGCAAGAAAGATTCAGTCTTATATAAAAATGTAGTTGCCAATCAAGCTGAAAAAATATTGGAAGTATTATTTGCTATTTCAAAGAATGCTTGGTAGAACATTTTGTGAGAAAGATCACTGTCTTCCAACTATCTAAGAAGTCTAAGGCTAGAATTTCTGAAGAGATAAATTGATCATTTTTGTTTCTCCTTTGTTTTCATTCTGAGCTCATTCTGTAAAATATTTCATCAGCTAATGAAATACAGAGTTCTGAAGATCTAGTTTGGGATGTTAGTCCTGTACTTTAAAGAAAAGGAGAAAATGAACATGGGGTTCCTTTCAGTCATTCTATAGTCTGTTAATTCAAAACTCAACACTAGTTGCTTACAGACTCTGGTTTCTTTGCACTATTTGCTGGCTCAGTATATAAAACAAGACATGATTTTATACACTGAAAAAGTCATCCAAAAACTTCCTAATAAAACAAAAACAAAGCCCTGCTGCCATTTATCTGTGAAGTAGCAGGTTGAAATGGTAGGTGAAATAATACACACGCAGATGCAGGGGCATGCTCTGTGCATTTATTTTCTGAAGCATTGAAGACTTTTGCTTCTGGATTTTAGCCTAAGAAGCAAACAAGTTATAAATTATAGAACTGTTATGAAACTGTATGATGATGGACACATTAAAGACGCGTAGGGAACTTCGCTGTGCCCACACCCTTTGTCAATTGTGTCAATGAGCTTATTTTAAGTCTTTCATCAGGGTCACCACATTCAGTCTCTGCTCCTCTCAACCCTGCCAGTTGCTAACTGTCTTCTCTGTGTCCTTTGACGTATATTATTATCTTATTTTTACTGGAGAGGCAGTAGGGAAAAGGTCAGGCTGAGCGCAGACCCTGGAGGCAAGCTGTTCCTGTGCTCCACTACCAAGAAACCAGGGGTTCTCAGGAGCCTCGCTAAGTTCTTCACCAAGAAAATGGGGGAGAGAATGACAGTGTGGCTGTGAAGACAAAGTGACTGTATAGCCCACAGTGCTATGTCTGCTAGCTGTTCTTATAATTTCCACCTCAGAGACTCAGGAACCAAGGCACACCAAGTGTAAAGGACTTGTTGAGAACAGCAGAGCTGGCAGATAGCATCTGAACACGGGCTTAGCTTCTGTCTTGCACTGTCTATTGTCTTCCTTCCCCCATGCTCATATGGCAGTGCCTCATTCTGGGACTGAGCCTCGTTCTGTGACAGCTTTAAGTCATGGTTGCTCCCCCATGGAGGAAAACCAACCAATTACGCTTAGATGGCTTCCTCCATCCACTGTTTATGTGTTCTGAATTCTTCGGCCCACAAACATCTACCGTAGCTAAATAATATATTTATGAGATTAGTCACTTCTGAAAAGGTGCTAGAACTTGCAGCACCTGCTGTCAAGCCAAGGTCATGATAGGAACTCTCCATGGTACTGAAGCACATTCCTGCTGGGTACCCAGAACCTCACAAGTAATTCGATATTACAGAAGAATTATCAAAGCTTCTTTCATCTTTAGTGAGTTTTGTGTGAGAGCTGAAGTAGTGCTTCTCCAACTCTCATTCTGCTTGAGTTGCACACCTTTACTCAAGGCATTATAGTCAAAGAATATGTTCCCTACACTAGAATCCCTTTGCAGCTGTAACCGTTCAACAGAATCGGAGCAGAGCTGCAATGCACTATTTCCTAGGTGAAGCAAAGAGCAGAAGATAGGTGATTTATATGTTCCTTTCTTCTCTTGCTTTCATGACAATGCTGAGCCAAGGATGGCCGCAGCTTGAAAGCAGCCTCCACTGTTGAGGAAAAGCAAGGAGAACAACCCACCTAGTACCACCTGGTTCACACGGCATCCAAGTCAAGAAGAGATCGAGGCTAATTTGCCACGCCAACAAAATCAGATTGATCTTGCTACAGCACCTTTTAAATACAAGTCCTGCCATTGTTCATCCCCTTCTGATGATCTGGTAAGTCAAGAGCCAAACTCTCCAGTCTGTGTTTGCTTTCTTCATCCTGCTATGCCTTTATAGAAAGACCCATCCATTTTACAGCAGTCAAAAAAAAAAAAAAAAAAACAAAAACAAAACAAAAAACAAAAAATAAAAAACCCACCGTGCAATAAGGATAAGCTTCACAGAACTATTAGCAACAATATTCTGCAGCCAAACACCCTGGTTTGCAGTTCTGTTCTTCTACACACCATGTCTTTACCAAACTAGATGGTAATTATGTGTTTCAAGAAACTTAGATGGGAAGCATATAAAGCAACACCACCTGCTTAGTGGGGTTACAAAGTTCACACATATGAAGTGTTCAGAACAATGTCTAGCATGAGGCAAGTGCTACATGAATTTTTAGTGATTACTACATCAGTAAAAATTCTTTTCAGGAATCCATTTCTATCCATTTACTATTGACTTAAATCAATTTTTTTCTGATGAAGGCATTCATTTAGTACCTTATATTTGTCTTCCTATAGAAATATGACTACATTAAATAATACTAGATTAGAATACTAGACCATACTAATATATTATACTAAGAAGTATAGTTTAAAATGTTGTTTACTATCAGTACTTATTATTATAATACATCATAGTAGCAGATTGTGTATTAGCAATGCTGGAAATGTAGATCAGTGGTAGAGCATTTGACTATCATGGATAGGTTCAATACTAGGGTCAATCCCAGAAATGAGCAAGAAAGCAAAAACAATAAATTACAATTTATGAAACAATGTATTTCATTCATTTTTCAACATTTTCATGTTTTCCAGACCTACAGTATCTATGTATTTTCTGAATGATACAATACTACTTTTAAGAAAAATGAAAGGAAAAATCATTTTTCACATGATGTATACTACTTCCATTTAAGTTTTATTAAAATTCATGCTCCAGCAGGTCAATAATTAGACTACTGAATCTCAAAAATTGAATCTAAATGATTACAAATACATTGAATAAATTGAATCTAAATTATTACAAATATACTCATAGTTACCAGATTTAAGATAGATTAGAAATGTAGGAATAAGGCATATATTCTTTTAGAAGCTATAGTAATCTAAAAAGTAAAGGTACACAGAGAATATTTGACTTAAACTACTTTGGGTATTATTTGAATATTAGTCACTTAAAACCTGCAATGCCAATTATTTTCTTTGACTATATCCTGACTGCAGTTTCCTCTCCCTTAACTCCTTCCGGTCTCTCCCGCCTCCCCTCCCCCAGATCCACGCCGCCTCTTACTTTTTTCTATAGGCAAACTATTTGTTAAAGGTAAATTTAATTTTTCCTCTTTGCCTCTCATTTTCTTTAAAAATTCCACACTCTCCACAATTGGATATGATCATATCCATCCCTATTTCCTCATTCTAATTCCTCCCATGTTCTATCCGACAACCCCTCCCTGATTCATGGTTTGTTTTGTTTTTTTTAATAACCTAGTAAGTCCAGTTAGGGCTGTCTACCCACATGTGCACGGGAGCGGGGTCACCTGCCATCCACTGGCGCATGGGAAACTACCAGTCATCAAATACTCAAAAAGAGAGAGAAAGAGTGACTCTCCTCCCCACCTGCCACCGCCCACCGAGAACTGCTCCTCTGTAGTGGGCAGGCCTGGAGACCAGACAGACACTCTGTCTATGTCAAACTGTGGCTGGCATGTTCATGATTGCAACAGCCCTGTCACATCAAAAACTTCACTTTCTTTTAGTAACAGCTGGTTTCTGATGCTTATTTCTCGCTCAATTCCACACATTAATACAATTTTATTTTTAAAATAATATGGCTTCTTTTAAGTTTTATCAACAACATGTATCTTTAATGTGATTTTATAATCATATGTTACACCTCTTTTATTATTGGTAAAGCATAGTGATTTGAACAAGAAGGGCTCCCCTACGTTCCTGTGTTGAGCACTTGGTCCCTAGTCCATATAGTTGTTTGAGAATGATTGGAAGGCCTTGTTAAAGGAGTGTGTTACTGGGGGCGGGCACTGAGGTTTCAAAAGTACTTGTCACTCCCACTTGGCACTCTCTGCCTTGCACATGTGCTTAAAGATGTAAGATCACAGTGATGGCCCCAGTGCTTGCCTGCTTGCCTCCATGGTCCTCATGATGATGGTCAGGGCCTCACTCTCCAAAGCCACAGTAAATACTTTCTTCTATAATTTTGCCTTGGTCACAAGTTCGTCACAGCAATTGAAAGAAAAGCAACTGAGACATAAAGTTAATATAATTCCTAGATATTCTTTGAGAAGAGTCAATTCAAGTTTAGATTTGGAATTATTTTACAGTACAAAAATGAGAAGACAATCACCCACTTTAAAAAATTCTGCAAATTCCTTTATGGTTGGAAATCAAGTAATAGGACCTTTAATTTTTACTATCAAATCTACAAGCAGTATATGTTAGAATATTAGTATAGATAATTTGTGAAGCAAAAAAATAAACATATATACACTTAGAAATTCTATTAATACATTTAGCTTTATGTGGCTGGTTTAGAAAAGCAAAATAAAGCATAACTTTATAAGCATCACAAACAAAGAAAAATAAAAACTAACAGAACCTGCTAATCTCTTTGAAAAAAAGAATGTGTTACTCGTAGAGGAACACGGTTAAAGGAAAGCATGACTACAGCCACCTGGGGTGTTTAGCAGGCCAGAAGTGAACTAAGGGATTGAGAGACTTCATGGCTTATCCTCCAGAGTCAATAAGGAGATAGGAAGAATAACAGTGATGGGGATAGGAGAAGAAGAGGCTTTGACCGTAGTTTTCCTCTGTACCTCACCAGAGAGTGTAGAGAAAGTGACAAGAGATGTTTGAAATTAGCCAAGTGAGTTTCAGGTTGGTCTGGCCTGGACAGAATACTAAGTCACTGCCAGTAAGTATTAATGATGCCTTGGGAGCCGGAGATAATGAGAGGCTGGTTAATGCACAGATATTGAAAATGCACACCGGGTGACCACCAGCATCATGAGAGAAGTATAAACTATTTTGTGAGTTCAGTAAACTATTGCATAAAGTTTGAGACATGTTTTGAAGGAAGAGCAGGATTCTCTCAAAAGATAAGGTAGATGGCGCCTCAAAAATGACACTCAAGGTTGACCTCTGGCTAGCACATGCACACACAGACACACCTCCCCACTGGTGGCATGTCCATGTACACACAAGATTTTCATACAGGAAGAAGTTATTGTGCCTAGAAACACCACTAGTAAGAATCACCTTCCCTGATGATTTGGAAGCCCAGTGAGCTGTACTGCCCATGTCTGTGCAACAAATCACTGATAAGAAAAGCAATGTTTAGGCTTGCATTACAGTGTGCAGGAGGTGACTTTCTAAAACTTAAACACATAGCTAGGAAACACCGCTATTTAAATCATACTTGAGTGCAGATTTTTACCTAAAGGGAAAGAGGGACATTCTATAGGAAGACTATGTGGTCACTCACTCATGTCGTTCAGTTTTTAAAGGAAGTTAAATTGCCAGCAGCCTTACCAGGCCACAGAAGATGGCAATGCAGCCACTCCTGATGAGATCTGATAGACTAAGATCAGAAGGGAGGAGAGGAGGACCTCCCCTATCAGTGGACTTGGGGAAGGGCATGCATGAAGAAGGGAGGGGGAGGGGCGGTGGGCTCCGGAGGGGAGGAGAAAGGAGCTTATGGGGGGGATACAAAGCAAATAAAGTGTAATTAATAAAAGTTAAAAAAATGCCTTTTAAGTAAATTGATTTTTCTTCTCCATCCAATGGCCAGGCATGTAGAAACAGCCTCACCTGAGTGTGTAGGGATTGCAAACAAACTTAATTCCAACAGCAGGGGACAGGATCTGCAGAGAGCTGGGAATCCAGCTCCTAGTCTGTGGAGCTGTTCTCACAGGCTGAGCATGCGTCAGCCACATGGCCAGTCTGTACCTGTGGCACGGATAGGAGCTATGGCCACGCTGCCAGAACACTGAGTGGATGATGTATGGCTCAGAGAACTCAGAAGCAGAGCACTGAACACCACCCCCATCAGGCCAGGTGGTAAACAGGCTTTGAAGTAACATGAGGGAGAAAATACAGCAGCTATTTGTTCTGCTTCAGGAAAGCCGGTCACTGGGAGATGAAAAGGGAAAAGCTCCTTCTCTGGGAATCACTGAGCTTTTTATTTAATGTTGTACATTTATCTCTAGCAGCAGTTTCAGTAATACTTCTAACATACCGACAGGGCAGTGACCTTTGACCTAACTGCTCTCTTCAGCGGTCCTTTTGGAAACCCTCAAATACTCTTCTGTGTCACCTGTCATTAACTTTGCATCGTCTGTATTATGTATATGTCTGGTTGGTTCTCAGTATTGGCTTCTGAGATTACAACTGGGCTAGGACCTTGGTGGCCTCTATCTCTGCCTCTTCACATGGCTGAGGGACCTTGGCAGGGTTATTTAGATGCTCTAGGCCTACGTTTCCCGTAACATTTTCACAGGGATACTGGAAAGGTTGCTTTGGTGGGGGCTTCAAACTGTTAACTCACAAATCCTGTGCATCAGCAATACAGCATATGACAACTGGCTGTTTGTCATAGAGGCATTTCCTCTCTCACCTATACTAGAGCTGTTGGTGGTCCACCTTGCTTAATCACCACAGTGGTTTACCACTGTAATGAATGAGACACTGGGGCAGGAGTACACTTTACGCTTTATTACAGCAGAGGCTGACGACGGACGGCTGAGCATCTTATTTACTAATGAATAATGACGTTGGTGGCTAACTAAGTGTCGGCAATGAGCGCTAGCCTGGAGGGGGAGGAACTTTAGGTACTTCATTACGTACGGTGAAGGACTGAGCGCAGGCTTGCTCAGAGATGACTGAAAAGTGACCGGAGGGAAATGCCTCCATTTGACAGTGTCAACTTTTCACGACTGTAGGACAGCCATTTAAAAATACGGGAAGCCCTTAAAAAGCTGCTGACTTTTTTTTTTTTTTTTTTTTTTTTTTGTTCTTTTGAGAAAGGGGAGAAGATAACTGAAGTTAAACGCTTCATTTTCAGGAGTAAATGATGCACCCTTTGCACGCTGGCAGCAGGACTGCTCCTGCAGGACGGCCGTCGGCAATACTGCCAGCCTCTTCACGAGGATGCTCTGCTCAAACGGAATCTCCACAAGTGTCCCATTTGATCTTCCGTGATTAATATAATGTGGGGTGGACCGAAGATTTTTTTTTTAAACAACCGGCACATAGTACAATTAAATTTCTTTCCATTCCCCATAATGAAGCAACTTGAACTGTTAATAAAACCTAGAGCTATATTCCTAACTGTGCTATTATATCAAATATTTAGGGAACCCAGAACATAGTGGCAGAGGTTCCAGGTTTTGCAAGATCTCCTAATAAAGAAAGGTTACATAGGCATCACACTGGGGCCCAGACACCAGCGTAAGAGGCTGAGAGGATTTGAAGTTTTTAAATGTGTGCAGTGACCGCAATAAACATTCCTCAAATCCCTGTGAACAAAATATCAAATCTATGTAAATAAACAATTAAACCCCATCCTCCAAAGGCATTCATGCAATCACTTGTCTTATTGGCTTTAAATATGCATGCCTAGCTGTAATAGACTGGATCAAGCATATGTCATTCATTATACCATAACTATAAGTGGAAAAATTTAATATTCCCCAGATGTTTCTAGCAGTAGCGGTAGGCAATTAATGATGACAAGACTAGAAAAAAATCCCCCAAATAACTTCATACTCAACTTGCAAAACACTTACTATTCACCTTATCACGTATTCTGTGAAAGGCAAATACGGTAATACTTCTGCACTGAGCTCCCTACGGACTCAAGGTATTGAAGGGTTTATTTAATTACAGTGTGTAGCCAGCCAGTTCTTACGCGGAGAAAGGTGGTGAACAGAGTCACTCTGTTTTAGGGGTCCTCTGATAGCGCTAAGCTCTGAGTGTTTAGAAGCTGGCACATGCATAATGAGGAACTCGAGGAACTCTTAGGTGAAGAGGGAGATCCAGAGAAATAAAACCAGCAAGGACTACCAGTTTGGGGACTTATTATATGACCTATTACTTTGCCCCCCAGTAACTTTTCAGAACAACCAAATGACACAGCTCCACAGACCATGAGACTGGCCAGTCCTGGCTGCTGAGGGCCAAGAATGCATATTTTTCCCCAACTGTGAATCAGTGGCATCGCATTGGCAGCTGGAATTTGGCCACCATGGGAAGACTCACAGCACAAAACTGGCAGATGCCGCAGAAACAAGGACTTGTTTTTTCCACTGGAAAGCTGTATCGTCAAGCTCTGCCCTCAGGATCCCCCACAAGACACAGGTATGATTTCACCTAATATTCACTGGCCCAGCAGTGGAAGATAGAGTTCAACAGCCTGTTATGATAAACCCAGTAACTGCTTTATAAACACTATTTACTTACAGAGAAGACAACAAACTAGGAACTGCCTCAAAGACCCAATACTAGAGACTGCTAAGCAAATGTAGGACGTAAGATGCAGTACTACGAACATGGAGTATCTTCACGCAATGTTACAAGGCCGGGGCCTTGCGCTCCACCTCTGATCTACACTACAGGCCGATTCTCTACAAATATTACAGAACACACAATAAACTGAATTCAACCAAGTATGACAGTTAAACTACAGCTAAGGTGCTAACAGACTATAGTGATCCCTAAAATTCAAAATGTCTTTCCTCCATGTTTCTATTTTCTGTCATTAAAATATGTGGACGTGTGTGTGTGTGTGTGTGTGTGTGTGTGTGTGTGTAGTTTGTCCATGTACACCAGGACATGCAGGAATTGGTATCTCCTCCAACCATGAGGTTCCTGGGATTGAACTCTGGTCATCAGGTTCCTTACCAAGTACCTTTCCTCACTGAGCCATCTGATTGGCCCTCTTTTTGTTTCTAAGTAGCTTTAATAAAATATAATGTATTTGCCATGAAGTTTACTCCTACGTACACAGTACACACGTACGTGTGTGTGTGTGTGTGTGTGTGTGTGTGTGCTCTGATGCATATGTGGGAAGAACCACTCACACCATTTCATTTTCTTCTTCTGTCTCTCTCCAGCATAGTCGAATTCTCATAATTTACAGACATAATATGATACAAGTCAAAGCAACTAGCCCATGGGCTCAGCGTACTGTCACCTCAGGCCCACATTCACAAGACATCAGAAAATGAAAGCACTTACTACAATAAGGACGCCCAACATGATATATACTATTTTGAGAAACCTGTAACTCAGGGTACAGCTCTATTATCTATGTACTGTAGCCTATATGTTTCACAGTGGTGGGTGACAGCTTTCTAGAACTTAGTCATCTTGTGTTCCCAAAAGTTCACATCCAATGGGCAACAATCCCATCTGCCCCCATCCTGGCACAACCACCACTAGAGTCTCTGTTTCCATGAGTTTGGCTATTTGAGATTCTGCATATATGCGCAAGTATATAGCCACTGCCCTTCCAAGACTGGCTTATTTTGCTTAGCACAATGTCCTCCAGTTTGACTATTACAGAAAAGAGATTTCATTGTTTACTTAAGAAAATAATAGCCGAAGTACACAGCAAGCTAAAAACCAGCAGAAGGAAAGAACTAAATGCAAAAATAGGAAACAGAAGTCAACAAAAACTGAGTTGAAATTTTAAATTAAGTACATTGTTTTTTTTAAAAAATATGAGACTCTTCAAGAAGAATTAAACAGCAAGAAATTGAATGACCATAAAGAAATGAATTCTTGGAAACATACAAACAACCAGTCCAAATCATGAAGAAATCTGTAACAGGAACAGACCGGTAGTAAGGAAAGAAGCAGGAAGCAGCCACTGACAATCTCAACCCCAAATTCAGAACCAGATGTCTCTCAGGTGAATTACACCAGTACATAGGAAACACCCCGTGCTGGGTAGTTTTACGTCAACTTGATACAAGCGAAAGTCATCTGTGAGGAGGGAGATTAACTGAGAAAATGCCTTCATAAAGTGGGGTGGTAGCCAGGACTGTAGGGTATTTTCTTAGTTAGTGATTGAGGGAAGGGCCATGCTCATTGTGGGTGGTGCCATCCCTGAGCCGGTGGTCCTGGTTCTGAAAGAAAGCAGGCTGAGCAAGCCGTGAGGATCATGCCAGTTAACATCACCAACTTGTACTGAAGGGGTATTGCATGAATCATGGAGTCACCAAATAAATACTTCATAACTGGAAATCCATAACAATGCAAAAATCACTTTTGTTTTAAAATGTAAGTCTTTGTCTTGAATTTGTCCTGGAATTGGGATAAACTCAGTCTATCCCTTCAAAAGTGTTGAGTACTATTTTAGCACATACAAAGGAGCAATGCACGTTCAGCAGAGGAACAGACTGGTAACGTTGAAACATTCTAGATCTGCTTTGTCTGCGTGTCTTCTCCAAATCCAGCTAAGGCGCAGTTTACAGAACTGCTTTCCAGCAGATCTGTCAGTGAACATAAACTCACTTCTCTGTCAGGAGAGGCACAGCTTTGCAACAACCCAACCTTCTCACTGCACAAATCATGTTTCTTTGAAACTTGCAATTTCATTTCTAAAAATTATTCAGGTGTCAGTAAATTCTTTATATAACCAAATTGGATATTTTACTCAGTGGTGGATTTCCTTTTATTTTTCATATTTTTCACATGCTCCACAGGCATTGGGAAATGCAGTGATCAGGCATAGCTACTAGCTACATAGTGTGTGTGTGTGTGTGTGTGTGTGTGTGTGTGTGTGTTACATTATTCTAGTACATGCAACATTATTCTATTAGCGCACTCATTACACAAAAACGTAAAATACATCTCAAAATGAAAACCATAGAAGACACGAGAATGATAAAAGAAACATTATATATGTACATGTATATGTGTGTGTGTATGTATGTAGAAACTCTAAAACTTCCTTCACATTTTCCCATTGATCATTTTGTCTGCTTTCTGTGATGTCTACCCAGCCTTGTTCCCCCCTTAACACACATCCTTTCTGACTGAAGAGCTAGAGGACGCTTTTAATTATTTAGAAAAGGAATTAACAACTAGGCCTAATTTGCCCTAGTATATCAATGTCACGAATCAAACAAAACCAGGAGATACATAAAATATATTGGCTTAAAACAAAGTAATTATAAAACAATGGGACCTGATAACAACACAGTGAAACTGCTCCAGACTCAGGGCCCAAGCTGAATAAGTCTGCTGAATAGGTGGTGGTGACATAGCAGCCAAGGTTTACCTGGAGCAACTTAAGTGAGCACTGTGTGGATCTTGTTAGAAAATAAATGTGATTTATGTGCTCTCATTGCAGCACACAGTGGTTTTAAAGCTATGAGGCATTGCCTTCATTTAAAAAGAAAAACTCCATAAGCCAGATCATTTCTATTTCCCAGTTTGGCAATAGGCCCCCAAAATGTCAGCCCTTAAGAGAATGATTAGTTCATTACATTGTTTTGGTGAAAAAGAACAAACTCACGCACAGGTTTGTTATGTATCCTCTGGGCAAGAAAATATGAAGAGTCTGTGCTACTTTTTGTTTTTGAATATATATTATGAGCCATTTAAAATGTGCTAGATCTATGTGTGAGCTGACTGTGCAACTACTATAACTAAATAAGGAAACAACACAAATTTAACCAGGAATGCCAAAAAACCCTATAAAGAGTATCAGTATTTTTTTCAACTTAGATACCCAAGTTCAAGTTAATTTCTGGCTGACAGTTCATATATATATATGTCACCATATCACCCTTGGTGGAACTCCTCCAGGGTGGGAATATTTTCCTCTGTGCCATCCTGGAACCTAGCCTCCCTCTTGGCATGCGGCAGCTATGATGAGTATTTAATAACAAACAGGGCAAATATATTCTTGATTTTATTTGACAGAGCAGCAAGACAAGGAGACAACCACCTACCAAACTCCTTTTTCCATGACAAAACAATGTGCACCAATCCCCAGCTGCCTAATTCATATTCTAAACCAGAGTCAACCCTGGGCAAAGCTACGGAAGTCAGCCAAATCCATCTGCTCTGTCCTCCCTCCTCCCCTTTCAAAGCCTTTTTTCCTCCTGGCGCCAAGTGCCCTCCTGCTCTGTCCAAGTGCCTGACAAAATTCAAAGCTCTGTTTTGAGAGAAAAAAAAAAAATTCCTCCCCAAGGGCACCCCCGAGGCCACCTTCACACATAAGTGGGATGGTGCCCCTTAGGGACACAAACAGGGAGCAGAACCCACATCTTCGCCAGGAGACACCACCTGCATCCGTAGCCTGCAGCACAGGCAGCTCTTTCTAATCAGTAAAGTAGAAATCAGTAGCCAGCTGAAAAGTCAGCCTCAGACTGCTCAAACTAAATGCCTGCCAGAATGATTGGCTATCCAAAAAAGATTTAAGGCCAATGTTGGTACTTTTACAATTCACAAACTACTTGAGTATACATGAAAATCTTTAAAAGACAAAGCAGTGCTATCCTAAACCTGCCTTCCCATTCAAAACAAACCAAACAGACTGCAGTAAATCATGTTATTTGAAATGTGCAGAGACCAGACTAAAGGCTGCTTCTAAGCCGCTGCCTGTCGTTCAAGGATCTGTACTTATGTCAGCCCAGAATATTTTTCAGAAAGAATGTGACAGCCTTCCCCTGACCACACAGAACATTAACAGCTATTTCCATATTTGCCTGACGTATGACAGAACTCAGCCCAGTTTAGAATCTCTGGTTTGGATTTCTGAGCGTTTCATTTGTTGTAGGTCTTCATGAATTTTGAGGTTCATGTTCCTTATGAGCAACACTATTCTCACTGATGTGGCCTGCTCACTCAGCTTTCCTTTTTAACTTCCGTCATTATATCTGCTTTGACATTTTGTCATATTAATATAATCTCATTAGCCTCTTATGCATTTCATTCACATGGTAAACCTTTCCCATTCTTTCACTTATTTTTCTGTATCAACTGTACCTCTTGGGATAGGACACACTTGGGTCGTGATTTTTAGATCATCAAATCTCTGCCTTTTTAATAGGAGTAGTCAATTTATTTATATTTAATGTGATTGTTGTACAGTTGGGTTTAAGTTATCCACCTTGTACCTGCCCTTTCAACGTATGGAGGTTTGGGGATGTGTAGAGTACAGACTTTAAAGCTGTGAAGCTACAAGTGTGCTCTGCTAGCTACAACACAGTACAATAAATATTTTAAGCCTGAACCTTATTATTATCATTGTTTTCTCCTTTATATATATATATATCAATAGCCACATATATTTGTTATGTACTGACCATTGAATATAGTACTAACAATTGTTTATTTAAATTTTTATCTATATATCCTATAACAACATGATGAATTAACTGTATGAGCACAAAGCTTACCTGCTACCCAGGACCAAATTTTATATTTATTTACTTTTGTAGCATATTCAGTGAACGTTTTACCACCTTCTCCCCTTCCTGCCCTTCCTTTCCTCCTCTTCTCCCCTGCCCACCTCTACCACTGACATTGAACACGGACTTCCTTTTGGCTTGGCAAGTACGACCACTGAGCTACCTCCTCCCTACTAGGTATTCCATGTGTCTGAAAATTGTCCCTAGATTTCCCAGCAATACAGATGTAATAATGACCAGTCACTTCAGCTTTCATTTATATGGAAGTATCTTTAACATTTTTATTTTGAAGAACATTATTCTGGACATAAACTCCACTTGCACTGGTTTCTTGCTTTTAGAGACGTCAACCGAGTCTCCTGTCTTCCACTGTTTCTGACAGGAAATATGCAGCCATTTTCATACACACACATTTCCTTCCAGCTGCTTATGAGGAGATGCTTTACCTCTGGTTTCTAGATGACAGCAGTATGTCCATGTGTGAACTTCCTTTGCTTGGCAACTGCTAAACATCTTAATTTGTAAACTAATGATTTTCATGAAACTAAGAAAATGAAGGGTCATTATTTTTTAAAATTATGTCTAACTCTCAATATCTTCTTATCATCTACCATTTTGCCATAAACCCCTAAAGATATTCTTCAAATTATGTCCTAAGGCCTGCAAATTAAATGATTCCCTATTGTTTTGTCCTCAAGTTTGCTGTTCATTTCTTCTATCACTTTAAGTATATTAAAAGCTTCCATAGAAACATTAGCTTCAGCTACTACAGGTTTCAGCTGTAGAATTTCCATCTGCCTCCTTTATTATAGTCTATTATAGTTTCAATTCCTCAACATTTTCTGCATGTTAAATTCACGAGACAGTGCTTTTATTTAATGCTTTGAACAGATTTTTCTTTAGTTCCGTGTACATATTTGTAACAGCTGCTTAAATATCTTCATTAAATTCAGTGTGGGGGCTATTTCTTACTGGTTTCAATTGGATGCCTAGATGCTTTAAACTTCTTAAATGTTGTATTTTTGTCATCACTCTTGATTTTTAAATACAGAAATCTGTTTTGTCTTACTTTCCTCTGAACAATTTTGAGTATTTTCTGCCTTCCAGGCAATTCAATTACTGATCACCTTAAGCTCCAGTAACATTTGTCTCATTTTAAAGCCTTTTCAGGACATCTATACAAAGCTAGTAAAGTTATGGGGCTGTGGAATACAGCCAGACTCAGCATCTAAACTACTATCTTATTCTCTCTATTAAAGACTTTGTACGTTGGATATTTATTCCCAAGGCAAAGTCTTTCTGGATTTCTTGGTACATAAGTTAGATATACAAATAGTTTTAAGACACTGGAGAGATCTCATAATCATAAACCAATCAATCTCTGAATCAATATCACCGAGAGAACAATGAGAAAGGTGAACATATTAGCGATCACTCTCACAAAGAACACAGCGTCATTTCATTTTGAGAAGGAAATGGATTTCTGTTGTGTAGTATGGCTTTACTCACTGGTGTATTCAGCCATTTCTACTGAAGTTTTAAATGCTACCACGTATCTAAGAAATGTTACATTCATTTTTCTATTATTAGAAATCAGATCAACAACGTGTAACACTGATTGCTCATACCATTGCTTACTCCCCTGACCACAGTTCATAAGCAAATTTTACCAACAAATTCTAAGTGAAAGCAGACTACATTCTGAAATACTGTTGCAGCACTGACTAGAGACAAAGATTTAATATTATCACTCCAAAAAGATGCTAGATAGTAATCATAACTCAAGCAAACTTAAAACATCTTGTTAAAGCTACAAAACAGCTATAAACCCAAGACTTCTTAGCTGACCATCTCTGAAAAGAATATAAAAAAGCTTGAGATTTTTTTTCCCAGGCATAGTCTGGAAATGTCAAAAATTGCAGCCAGTTAAAACTCAAAACCCTGAATCTCTCTTTCATAATTGATGAACAGAAATCACTCTGGGACTTGCTAAATGAAATTTCCTTGGAGTAGAATGATTCCAAAGAGATTCAAGAGACTTGGGGCATAATTCATATTTTAAGTACATGAGAGAGACAAGCCCCAAGAGTCAACACAGTATCACATAAAAGACACTTTCCAGCACATATTCTTGAGGCAACATTCAAAAGAAAACAGCAAATGAATTCGCACGGTGGTCATGCTGCTGGTAGGCAAGGTCATATTCTGCTGTTTGATTATGTATCCTAAGGGACTGATGGCTCCAGCTTCAGCTCTTTACTTTGCCTAGTGACAGACCATTACTGATGCTGCCAAAGGATTGGTGTATACAGAAAGAAAGATGGGAAGAAGTGCATCCCATCAAGCAAATAAACTTAAGATAAATTATTGTGCCAGTTTTAACTTCCAAATATATGTTTGCTTCACCCTCAAGCAAAAACAAGGTGTGCGTAGAGGGGAGAGACCACGAGAGAAATCTGTGAGAAAGCTCTTCACGATGGAGAATTCACCGAGGGTAAAGACCTAGAGTGTTAACTTGGGGATTTACTATGTTGTAAGCACTGAATACAGAGTATGAACAGTGCTGGTTTCCCTGGCTGCAGTTACTTCTGCTCCCTCCAAAAGTACTTATCAGCTTGTGTGGTTTTGTTCATCTTCAAGTGTACACAGAAGTACAAAATGCTATCAAATGTAAGTTATTACTATCATTAAGGTCTTACTACTTCTGTACTTTCTATTGACACTAGTAATCCTTCATATTATAATTACATGGAGTGTTAATAGGATAAGGCCTGATGCATGGCTGGTTTTATTTCCACTGTGTGAATATGTGACCTACTAATCTTCATCCAAAATGCTCAGCTAGAAATGCTTTCAAATACATACCGTACGATGCTAATGTTCTTTTGAAAATTGACTCAAAATATGAAAAATAATCAAATCACATATTGGAACTCATGCTATAATTTTAGTTGAAACCTATTCTTTCAGGCTTTAAATTTTAATTTAAAAATTAGTTATTTCCACTTACTAGTTTTCTAGGTGGATTGTCTAACGAGGATAGCAACAACCCTCAGGTTGCTTAATCCTATAATCACTTCCCAGACTTTATTTTGATTTCTGTACTGCCTCAACTTACTAATTCTGCTCCCTTCTGGAGTTGTTCCTCTCCCTCTCTCTGGGAAGCCCATTCACCCCATGCCCCCACACAGCGCTTCCCTTGCCTCTTCTCAGAGACAGAGTCACTAGCAATCCATCTCCTGTCCCCTGGGTATCGGTAAGACTCAGTTTACTGTGCTTCTCATCAACTTCCCCCTGCAAGGTGATGTGATCTCATTTACTTTGAGGCCTCAACAGCTCATTCCGAGATAGGTCTTAAGCTGCAAACTTTCTGAGCTAATTCCTGTTACAGAGTGGACCCTTCCTTGGGAAGATCTTAAATGACTGGCTTGTTATTACTCCTGATGTCTTCCCAGTCAGCATGACGACTGTGTCCTTGGGTCAGAAACCTAAGCATTATCTTTCAGCAATCATCTTCTCTGGACCACAATGGATAACAAGGAAATTTGATGCCCCATCTAGTCTTCTGATCATCACCTTGGTTTAGCCTTTGGCATTTTGCCCTGGATTACTGCCCAATCTTATCCCTCCATTCCTGGTCTCCTCTATTCTAACTTCCTTCCTTCCCTACACTCTGGCCCCGGAAGCGTCATTATAATTGCAGTTTGACTGTATGACTTACCAGTTACGATAACCTCAACTCCTACCACAGCCCTGAACCTTCTCAGCACTGATCCCAGCCCTCTTCTTCAGATAACATATTTGGACTTTTCTCTATACATCTTAAACTTCTTTTGGTTGCTGAAGAATGCCACTCTCCTCTGATCATAGCCCTGCCACATGCTGTTTTTTTTTTTTTTTGTTTCATTTTCTTTTTAAAAGGAACCATCTTTTCTAGACCTCAAAGTTCACCACTACCAATCAGCATCCTACCTGCCTTAGCTTACAGACTTCACCCTCTCATGTGTCCTTAGCACTTACAGTTACCCTGATCTTTGTAAATAAGATTTCTTCAATGTTGTGTCTTCGCTGTTTTTGTGTCTTGATAAGTTTAAAATCATCAATTTTAGGTAAATGTCAAATGTAAGTGTTGATCCCTCTCCCTACTTCAAGGTACACATTTCTCATACTTGTTCCTGAGAAGTGACATCAGTAACATAAGAGAGTAAGTGCTCAAGTGGCTTCTACCCACTTAAGATGTTGACTGGAAATGGCCACAAAGAGTATCTGCCATGGCAGGCTTTGGCACACCTATAAACCAACTGTCATGACTTGCTGTAAGATGTTTGCTCTCAAGTGGGTTCCCTAGTAAAGGAAACAGGGGCTGTCTCTTACATGAACTCAGTGGTTGGCTCTTTGATCACCTCCCCCTTCGGTGGAGAAAGTGTTACCAGGCTACAGAGGAAGACAATGCAGCCAGTCCTGATGAGACCTGATAGGCTAGGGTCAGAGGGAAGGGGAGGAGGACCTCCCCTATCAGTGGACTGGGGGAGAGGCATGGGAAGAGAGGAGGCAGAAAGGGTGGGACTGAGAGGGGACAAGGGAAGGGGCTACAGCTGGGATACAAATGACTAAATTATAATTAATAAAAAATTAATTTAAAAAATATATTGGCTCTCTATTTGTGGTAATGCATGCCTAGCTATCATCCCAACAGCTGGGAGGCTGACACAGAAGTTTACCAGTTTGAGGATAGCCTGGGCTACACAGGAAATCTGCCAGCCTCGCCCCTACCCCAAAGAAGAAAAGAGCCAGTTCCAACAGATATATCAAAAGAATACTGCCATTTGTGCCCAGGACGAAGTGAGGTGCTTAAACCCGAGCACTCAACAAATAAATGGTATCAAATTTGTTTTTCTGTCTTCAAGCAAGGTAAATTCCCAAAGTCCTTTTACAAATATGGCAACTTTGGTCTCCCAACATAATCTATGTTTCTGACTACAGATCAATTCCAGATTGATCTTCTATCATTTTTCTTTCCCAGCAAACAGGCAAATTTTCAGGCCAATTTTCAGACACCAGAGCTAGACAAAATGCAGGCATCAAGTGACCAAATACACCTGAGGCCGACATGTTAATGTTCACTAGGGATGCAGTTAGTGATGCCTGTATAACCTTGAACTGAAGGAACGTACAAAATGCCACCAACCACACCCTCTTCAGAAGTGACGATGGCTCTCTTAGGATTGTGAGATTAAGAGCTGCAGGTCTAACACAGTTTACTGCCTGTGAAACATGGGCTAGGTCATTCAAATAATTCTAGCCTTAATTTTCACTGGATGTCTCTCTTTGGAAAAATGTTTTATAGACTAGAGACAACACACATGGGTACTTAAAACACAGGCAAGGACATCAGTGTTATCTACCTCCAGTGGTACTGTTCGTACCCTTTCACTTATGTTTTACACGCCAGGCAGGGCCAACTGCAGTTAAAGACTGGGAGAGCATCTCTTAGTTTTTTATGCCTTGATGTTTTCATCCAGTGTCACTGAGACTGTCCACCACAGTGAGAGAACCCAGCCACACTACTGCCGTCCCCTGGAAGGATGGTATACCATATGTGGTCATTCAGTGCCAAGGCACTCATCTTAATTCTGATTCGGGGAAGGGTCTGACCTGCCAAAGACCAACAACTATGCTTCCTGCAACATGTGAATTCATTTGACAGGTGTTTCCCTTCCCAGCACTGACTGTGCTCTGGCAGCAGCTTGAGCAGATGGCCCAGCTGGCAACATGGGCATTTTTATCATTTTGCAGCTTCGGTAGGTGCTGGGGTTGGGTGGGATAATTCACTATTTTCTGATATTTTTGATAACCTTGACTGCTGTCTTTCCCACAAGCCAATTTCATTTTGGACTTATTTCTATCATTCAGTATTTGACAACTGAGGGCATGGGTAAGAAAAATGAAACATCTTTCTAAAAACTGATCTTCCCCACATATGATGGCTCCATCCCAGCCATTAATTCCCTTTCCCTGAGCCACGTTTCTCACCTACGTATCACTGCAATGTTTAGGAAAAAAGAAAGAAAGAAAGAAAACATAAAATTGCTTTGTAAGCCCTTTTCACAAGCTGAAGCTAATACTCCAGTGTGTTTAAATGAGAAGCCCCAGGCCCATCCCTGCTGAAATGACAAACTACAGAAAGTAAGGATACTCTTTTCCTAATGGTTACCATGGCTGAGACATTTGTCTTCATCTGTGTTTCTGCTAGATGACAAACAGCTGGCTTGAGAAACAGGTTGAGTTTAGCATCTGCCCTCACGCCAGAAAGGTGGCATAACGCTTTCTGGTAGGAAAAGTTGCACATTCATGCGTAAATTGTACGTGACTGCAAGAGTTTCAAAAGGTTTAAACACAGGACTAGACCCTTAAACACTAACAGTAGCTCGCATATTTGTAAAGCTACTTTTCACTATGCTTTTATTTTTAGCTCATCTGTGAAACAGAGTCTAACTCACTCCCACCATGCAACTGATATGTAAAAATGTAACACAAGCAGAACAATGGTAATTTCATGCTATGTTCACCTAGTGTCCATTTCATTAGGGAAAACTCTCTTGCTCATCATAGTCATCATTAGCACCCCACTCACAGTGGTCAAGAGACAGCATGAGTTCTGCTGATGTGGAGCTTAGTTTAAGGCTTTCCATTCTAGCCACATGACCTGAGATAAGATACTAACATTTTAGGCTTCCATTCATTCACCTGGAACTGTAATACACTATGAATGTGCTTTGCTCATTGTTTTAAGAAGTTATTTTTTTATTATTTTTTATTAGTAGTTACATTTTATTAACTCTGTATCCCAGCTGTATCCCACTCCCTCATTTCCTCCCAAACCCTCCCTCCCTTATCTCCTCCCTGCCCCTTTCCAAGTCCACTGATTGGGGAGGACCTCCTCCCGTTTCATCTGACCCCATTTTATCAGGTATCTTCAGGATTGGCTGCAAAGTTCTCCTCTGTGGCTTAGCAGGACTGCTCCTCCCTTGGGGGGTGGGGAGGTCAAAGAGCCTGCCATTGAGCTCCTGTTAGAAATAGTCCTTGTTCCCCTTACTATGGGAAACCAATTGGTTACTGAACTATCATGGGCTTCATCTGAGCAAAGGTTCTAGGTTATGTCCATACATGGTCCTTGATAGAGTGTCAGTCTCAGAAAAGACCCCAGTGCCCAGACATATTTGGTCCTTGTGGAGCTCCTACCCTTTCCACATCATACTAACTCCCCCTTCTTTCATATAATTCCTTGTACTCTGCCGAAGGTTTGGTTATGAGTCTTAGTATCTGCTTTGACAGAATCTTTATATCTGCTAGATAGAGTCTTTCAGGGGCCCTCTGCGGTAGGCTCCTGTCCTGTTAACTTGCTTTCTCCTATGTCCAATGCACATCCCACTTGTCTTTCTAAGTGAGGATTGATCATCTTATCCCGGGTCCTCTTTCTTGTTTATCTTCTTTAGGTGTATACATTTCATTATATTTATCATATCTTATAGGACTATATGAGTGAGTATTATCATGTGTGTCTTTCTCCTCCTGGGATACCTCACTCAGAATGATCTTTTCTAGATCCTACCATTTGCCTGCACATTTCATGATTTCCTTGTTTATGATTGCTGAGTAAGTATCCCTCAATGGAGGAATGGATACAAAAATTGTGGTATATTTCATCATTATCTGATCATTCTTAACTAATCTTCTCAGCATTCTTAGCTGTTAGGATCTTATTCAAAATTTAAAAAAAAAAAGGGTTTGTGGTAGTTTCTGGATCAATAACATGGCCCTTTCTGGTCTGGCTCCTGTTTATTTCTATAAACATCATTCCTTCAATTAATCACATACTTTTATTCACATGGTTTTATTTCTGCCCCTCTCTCCCTTGTCCTTGAATGCCACTGATCTAGTCCCTTGTCCCTGAATGCCACTGATGTGCACTGATCTCTCCTGTGTCTCAGCCTTCCACTGGGGCACTCTTCTATGTTCTTTTTCCTCCCCTACCTACTTGTCATTCAGATTTGTCCTTCAGAATTCCACTCAAGCATCAGCTATGCTCCAGCTGTCCCAGCAGAGGCATCAGATTTATGAGTGAATAAGTCCTCTTGGATATTTCATTCTTAGCAGTTGCCTCATAGACTGGAGATAAGCTTCCTCATGAAGCCATGGCAAGTTACAGACCCAAGGCTCCATAAATCACCAGCACTGTTTTACAGACTCATGGCCACGTAAATCGCCAGCACTGTCTTAAGCAACTTCCCAGTGGTTTGTTAGACAGAAACAGACATGCTTAGCACACTGTGATGCACAGGATGCCGTACTTTGCAAAGGCAGAACCATGTTTCACAGACTACTGTATTCAAAGCAACGCGTTCCCTTGTTTGTGAAGATCTCACGAAGGAACCCATGAGCCGATCAACCTCAAAGTCCATCAATGATGGCTCTCTAAATAAACCTTTAATTTTAACTAAATATCTTTATGAGCCAAAACAAATATAGAATCAAGGGAAGCATACATAAAAGAGCCTAACTGTGGTCCGTGCCCCAGAGAGGATCCCCACCTGCAGCTGTCCTTCTGGCCTGTGTCGGTGCCCTCTGCCTTGCCTCTCCATCCTACCGTTTTCTTTCAAACATGTCCACTTCTACTGCCCCGAACTGCACATTTACAGAGCTCTGAGCCAGGCCCCGATATGGTCACTGTGACTGGCTAACATCACTAGTCATTCTACAAACCTCAGCTACCCTGACACCTCCCTGCATCTTCCCACCTTCCTCTCCTCTCTAACTGGTTTGATGATTGTTTCTGTACTCATCTCTTTAAACTCCTCCTGTCCTCATCTTAATTCCATGTTTCATTACTCCCATCTCTGTATTGTTATAACAGCTTTCTAAATGTCTTAGATTAAAATGGTGCTTTGAGGATAATATGGTCACATATCCACATTACAATGTGTCCAACCCAAACCCATTAAGCTTCTTTTAGTAAAAGACACAATGTCATACTAACCAGGCCTTTAAATAAAAAGAAAAGAATGACTGTTCTTTTCAACCAAGAAATTGTATTTCTAAGGGTGAAAGTAGATAGATGTTAAAACAAATTCTGTGAACTGCCTAAAATATCAGAGCATGGTATATCAGATAAATAGGTGGGAGATTGGCGGCTGCAATTATGAAGCAATTTTACTTGTTTGTATTACTCTCAAAACCAACACGAAATAGTGGAAAGCAGCGGAAGAAGGAAAGAAATGGGATTGTCCAAATTGTTTCTGTGGTATGCATGTCTTCAACCTTCTTTAATGGTGGAGGGAATTCATTATCCATATCAAGAGGAAATGAACAAACATTTAGGCCTGATAAGATTTCTCTGCTATTCGTCAAATTCTTGAAAGGATATCAACTACAGACAGTCTTCGTCATGGGAAGTTTGAAAAGGGGATTTATCCATATGCTAAAAAAAAAAAAAAAAAAATCTATCAAAGCCATTCATGATTCTGCACTGAGAGAAGCTAACCCCAATTAGCCTTTTTCAATCGGTGGGATTATCTTTCATGTACAAATTAATGCACATCTTGATTTTAAGCTACGGTGACTTATTTGTTTTGTGGAAACATGAAAGTCATTTTGATATTCAGACCAGAAAAAGTAATTTTAATTAAGCAAATCCCATAATGTTACAATCTTATCTAGGAAACAGCTATAGCTGTTTGTGAACCAACAATTGTGGTAACAATTAAGGTCGCTGGAGACTTATCAGTCGCGAATGAAACATCATAATTTTTCAGGCTCTGTCAGGACATATGTACACTGCTGATAATTCTACACCCACAACATATCTGCCTTCATTCTAGGTGCTATGGAGAATATAATTTTAGGCAACTGCCACCTTTGAACTTGTTTGCCAGCAATTACAGTGGACAGGGGAAATTAAGTATAGGAACCAATAAATTTATAAAGGAGAATACAAATAAAGTATACAAATAAAGGCAAAACATCCAAAAGGAAATATAGGGACCAAGCCAAAGCGACTTTCCACTTCATTCAAATGTTTGTATCCAGAGGATGGATTAGGCATCTTTGTAATAAGCAGGATAGCTGCTTCAAAGCCTCTGGAGCTAGTCACATCTCTGGGTCAAACTTGGCAATGTGGTTGCCAGAGAGAAGGCAGGCCACCAACACAAGGCAGCTGCTGGGATGGAAATGGAAGTGATTCAGAATCCACTTCCTTTTCACCTTCAGCACTCAGCACCCCACAGCCTAACCTTTTGCACTAATCCCCAAAAGAAGGGATTCTGTGAATACCCTGCCGTGAGCCATGCGACAGAGGCGGCCGGCCTACACTGTACGGCTGTGTGATGGTTTGAATACGGCCTGCCACCATGTCAAGATTTTGTTACCAGTGCCAGAGCTGAGATGTGATGAAATCTTAGAGAGGAAGTGAGCTGCCTTGCCTGCTGGATTTGATTGGTTACGGTGGGATCCTGGAGTGCTAACATGCTCTCTCAAAATCTGTATGAAGTAAGTGGGCGAGACGAAAGAGACGAGCAAGAGAAAACTGTTTCTTTTACAGTCATGCACGACTGATGACTCTCCCCTCATCTCAGGCCCCCCTTCTATTATGTGCCCCCAGCTCTTCAGATTTCTGCTGTGAACTGAAGTACCATGAGACCCTTGCCAAGAGTCAAAAAGATGTGAGTGCCTGCCCTTGGGCTTTCCAGCCTCCAGAGCCATGAGCTGAACAAACTGCTTTCCTTTTTCAACCCAATACCAGGTAGTCTGTTGGGAAGTCAAGACAGACTGAGACCACACAAAAGGTACAGGAAGCAAGCTTGTTCCTGGTATAATGCCTATACCAAACTAAAAGGAGACATACAGGAGAGAGATTACATACAATGAACATCCTAAATGCTATGAGAAGACGGGGCTCCCATGCAACAAACAGTGAAAGGGGAAACAAATGGTGGGTGTGGCACAATCAGGCTTTGTGGTCTGCTCTGGCTGGACACAAGGGTGGGCCGAGGGGTGGAAACTAAGAGCTGGATGTTGTCTGAATAAGAGACTCCTGTGGTCAGACATGAGATCAACACAGTCTAGACAAGGACATTCGGGAGTGCTGTTCGGGAGGGGGCAGCCTATGCTTGTCCTATTTAGAGTATGCTGTCATATCTTTGGTGAGAAGGGAGATGGGTAGATAGATTTACTAGGTACTGGTTTTGGTTCTACTAGAACAAGAACTAAGTACTAGAACTATGAAGGTTCTCCCAGCTGCTGACCTTTGACATCTTCAACAGCATTCTAGGAAACCTGTGTTCACCCTTCATTACACACAGGCATAAAAGTGGAAAAATAAGGAGATGCCACTAGTCTAGTAGCTTCTAAGGAAAACTTGACAAGGCCCCAACTATGCTTTTATGTGCTAAAAGCCATTAGCAATGAACTGCCAGGACTTCAAAACCTTCTCCTGTTCAATGGGGCTCTCTACTGCATCCATATATTCACAGAAGCCTGACAGTTCCATTACCTCTGTTCTTTCCCCAAACTATAAAAACTGGTCAGAACACTGCTATACCAGATCACCTAAGACTCACATAGCTGAGGACACTGTTCAGTTAGTAAAGTGTTTGCTTGTTGTTCAAGCATAAAGGCCTAAGTCTGGTCCCAGGGCCCATGTAAAAAGCCATGTGTGGTTTGTGGTATAATCCCTGCAGTAATGAAGTGAAAACAGATGAATACCTGGGACTAATTGGCTAGCTAGCCTTGCCAAATCTTCATGCTCCATGTCCAGTGAGGGATCCTGGCTCAAAAATAACACAAAATATAACAGGGTCAGTAGAATGCTTGTTGCCAAGCCTGACAAGCAGAGTCTAATCCAGAGGACCTTCGCAGAAGAAGGAAAGAACAGGCCCATGCAAGCTTTCCTCTGACCTCCATGTGTGTACCATGACAAGCATATCCACACATAAATAAAATGTATTCTTAAACTGTAATAGAGAACAAATGAGGAAGACTCTCAATATTACCTTCCAGATTCACCTGCATGTACACATACATACAATATGTCAACACACATATAACATACAAAGAAATATACACTGCACACACTTACATACACACCACCAAGCATATACATCACAAATACACACTCACATATACACACAATGTGTGTGTGTGTGTGTGTGTGTGTGTGTGTGTGTGTGTATGCTTGAACTGAGTATCAAGGGGGTCATAAGGATTCTTGCCTCCCCAGACCTTTCCATCAGCCTCTTCCCATTGATGGGGCTTAGACCAAGAACCTGAGACTGGCCACTAAGTAGCACAGAAAATCCCCAAAGCTGAAACAAAACTCTTAGCCTTTTCATTTCCTTGATGGTCATATACAAAGAAATTTAGCTTTGTTTAATTCCATCTTTGGATTTAACATGTTTTATAAAGACCATTTTTTAGCATCTTGCTAAGACAGCCTCAAAATGTAGTTAACTTTTTTTTTTTTTTTTTTTTAAATCACCTACCAGTGTATTCTTGGCTTCTGCAGAGCCATCATGCTCAGGCAAGGGTGAAAGCCTACGACCCCATAGCTAGAAACTCCATGAACTCTGCCGCAAACACAGACTTGCACAAAAGCACAGGGCCAGGTGGGTAGCACAAGACCTGATTCCAGCAGCGCTCATCACGAGGCTTTGCTCTACAGCCTCGCCTCTGTAACTTGTCCTACTGACCCGACATCCTCACCCTGCCTGTTTCAGATTCTGAGAGTGTCCTGACATCCCCATTTGGCCTGGTGGCCAAAGATCTTTAACCCATGACCCTAGCATACCAAGTATGAGGGAGTCACAGCCCTTGTTATGACATCTTATCACCCAGCTGTTTCCAACAGGAGAGAAAAGGCAGAAGTTGAAACAGCCAATTATACAAATATCCTGGGTGATAAGTGAGGACACAAGCAGTTCACGCTGTCTTTAGACTGTTCTGAGACTCCATTCCCACAGCACTTTAGGAGCCAGAGACAATCTTTATCTGAGGTCGGACAAGTAAAACCCTCTGTGAGCTGAGACCTTCAGGAGGAGACCAGCTTGGCCAGCCCCTCTTAACCGACACAGGAATGCTCAAAGCAAAAACACAGCCAGTTCCACCCACAAGGGACCCACAGAAGGCTCCGCCATCCCTGTCTGAGCATACGACCAGGAACACGCTAACGCACAAAATTCCTAGAAAGTGCAGAACGCGCTGTGAATGTTACGCTAGAGCCGAGAGGGTTCAGTGAGGAAAGGCTGGCACAGGACTGGAGATGACGCCTCTCGTGTCTGTCACTGCTAACAGAACCAGGCACCCGTGGAGGCAGAGCATCTTCCGAGAATTATGTATTGTTCTTTCCACGAAACAGGGAAGGAGAGAGGGCTTGTGAACTACCAACAAGAAGAACAAAGATTCTGTCACATGGCAGGCTTCCTGTCACCACTCACAAACACTCACAGACTTCATTTTAGAGAAAGAGTATGCTCTTACATGCAGCACTGGTAAAACTTTGTAGGTAGCCCTGCAAACATTGCCCAGTCTCCTCCAAGCAGGGAGCATGATATAGTTTGTGCCGTATAAACACAGGGCAGTCCAGTACTAAGTTAGCTGGAGCCTGTATACACTCTCTCTGGGCTCTTGTTAAACAGTTTCGGCTAATGCAATTCTTTCTTCTGTTCTGTTCTGTATTTCAGTATACCTGTGTTTTGGCTGTGCTCAAGTACTGAGAACTATTTTAGGCTTATTTTTACTTTATGTGTATGCGTGTTTTGCCTGCATGTATGTATGCACGCCTGGTGTCTGCAGAAGTCATTTTAGGATCCCCTGAAAATGAAATTACAGATAGTTGTGAGCCACCATGTGAGTGCTGGGAATTGAACTAGGGTCCTCTGCAAGGGCAAATAGTACTCTTAACTACTGAGCCATCTCTCCACCTCTGATAAACACATTAAGTACTCAATCCAGTTAAGCAAGACTGCCATTATTCACTGTATTTCTGTACTGTTCAATGCACTGTCCAATGCATCTATCAAACAGAAATGGGCTGTCCTATATCATGCTATGCTGTCACTAAGGCCCTTGTCGCATCCAAGCAATCAAGGTCTATATTTATAGCACAGACCAATATAAAATATGATGTGACTCTTGTGTCCCATTGTTTCTGAGTCAAAAAGTGTAGAGTAGCAATTGCCAGTGGGATTCCTGCAAAATCAACTTTTTAGAGAAAAAAACTAAGAGCTGAGATCTAGCCGAAACATTATCTCCTATGGTCTTCCTTGGCTATTTTATATACATATATATATACACATACCTATATATATATGTATATATAGGTATATAGATGTATATGTATATATACATATATATGTATATATGTATATATAGGTATATATATATAGGTATATGTATATATAGGTATATATAGATCTATATATCTATATATGTATAGATGTATATACCTATATATACCTATATATATATACTTATATACTTATACCTATATATATATACTTATATATATGTTACAGTTTATTCACTTTGTATTCCAGCTGGAGCCCCCTCCCTCATCCCCTCCGAATCCTCCTCCCCTTCCATCTGACCCTAGCCTATCAGGTCTCATCAGTAATGGCTGCATTGTCTTCCTGTGTGGCCTGGTAAGGCTGCACCCCCGTCAGGGGGAGGTGACCCAAGAGCCAGTTCACGTCCATTTTATTGAGTAAAACAGAAACCTGGTTTTGCATGAAAACAACACTGTGTTCCATTTAGATATCCTACAGCTTGAATTAAGTGGGATTATAGGCATGATACTGGTTTGTAAATTACATCCTATCACACAACTGTGCTGGTGAGGGTGCAGTCCTTGTCTCTTACTGAGCCTGCTGTGGTATTTCATGTTCCTCATGAGGAGGCACAAGATTAATCTCCAGTGGGTACAAGGGACTCCACACTGGCTCAGCCAACTCCTGACTCACCTAAGCGTGCTTCCCACTTAGAAGATAGCTACTCCTGCTGCCTGTTCCTCAACCCCTTATCCACTCTTCAGAGGAGAGGCTGGCCATTTCTTCATCTAGAGTTGTACACCTAGAAGTTCCTCCATCCCAGCTCTGACCAAATGCTCCTATTCTTTGAGTCCTCACTGTCCACCTCACCCTACCATCTATAATATATTCAACAAGTGTCTGACAGAGTCACATGAAACCCTTGGATTCCTTTACCTCACAGGGGCTTTCCCTCAGCCTGTGTAGCCTTAACAGGTGGTATCTCCCCGTTTGTGTATCTGGATCAATAGATCCAATTTCCAGCCGTGTATGAGGGCAACTGTAGAGGAATTTTAATCCAGCAACATGGCTAATCTGGGATCACGTCCAAAGACCTTCTAGGTCTATGTGATCTGGCTGGAATACAGACACGCCTTTTGTGCACACTTTTAATCCCAAACAATGATGGTAAAGTTAGTTTAGAAATGGAAGCATCCATGTTTGAAAAGTGACATCTAATGGAGGAGCAGACAAAGTGATGAATCAGAGAAAGATTTAACAGAATAAGTCAAAGATAGGACACACCCAACTTTCCTGAGAGTAGGACACAAGAGAGAGGCTACTTAAGAGAAGTGGAGGGAGAAAAGGAGAGTTTTTTTCACCAAGAGTATTCTACTGGGACAGTTTTACAGAGACAAGTTGCAGAGAGAACAAGCTAAACACAGGTGAAGACAGAACAAGCCAGAGAATGAGAAGGAGACAGAAGATTAAAACATATTGCCAGAATTAGTTTGAGGCCAGGCAGAACAATTCAGTCAGAAGTCAAAAGAAGCCAGTTTGAGTCAGTCAGCTCGGAGAAGAGTTTATGCCAGAACAGCTGAGTTGAACCAGTTATTTAGAGCTCAGAAAAAAAGCTAAAAAGGCTTGAAAATGGCTCTCGTCTCATCTCCTCCTTTGTGGAAATTCAAACAACATTTATAGGCAACAGAATAACACAAGATCACAACCAATTTCTGCTAAGGTTATTTTTTTAGTTTTTTTTTTTTAAATTTAAATTATATGTGTAATTCATAAATTTAACTACATATGTATATATGTATATATATATGTACATATATATACATATATGTTAATTCCTGAATTCTAAAATATCGAATTCACAATGTATCTCAAAAAATATGACTAAGGAGCATAAAGCCTTATTCCATGATTTAAAATGTTCCTCTGAATAATCTATTATACTTTATTTTTTTATTTTAATATTTTTAATTGAAGTAGAATTATGTCACTCCCCTTCCTTTTTCTTTCTCCATCCCCTCCAAGTTACCCTTCCCCAGGCCCTTTGCCATGCCCCCACTGTCTAGCTGATACCCTCCTTTTCTTTGATTGTAACTGTTACAAATGTTCATCATGAGTCAGGAACTTAATCTCCAATAAATACATAAGGAGTCTGCAAATGCCCCCTTTACCTTCCTTGTGAACAGAACGCCACTTACACCCACCACCCTTTCCTGACCAGTGTCTCCCTCCATCCATATGCTCAGACTCTGAGGAGAAAGGTCTATATACCCAACTCAGAAATAATCTACTTTTCTATATGGATTACATATTTCCATTGTTCATGAGAAAGTTTAATATAATTTTTTAGAATTCTGGAATCAAACAACTTTTTAAAAGTTTATGTTAGATTATATATTATTATTTTTTAAAATGTATTTCAAGGAGCTAGCAGATGGCTCAGCAGGTAAAGGCCCTTCCTGCCAGTCAAGCCTGAAACAGAGAGAGACCCTGTTTCAAAGAAGATAAAATGTCAAATCCGCAACATTTTTAATTTGTTTTGCTTGTGTAAATTTTCATACCTAGACATCATCACCATTGGGTGGTATCTAGTTTAAAATTAAAACTACTGCATCTTCCATGGCTCTGCCTCATCTAGAAGGGCAGGCTCATGGGAAGTAATGCATTTCAGAATAGCTTTGTGACCAGCCATTAACCTGTACATAGACAGGTAACAAGAAAGTGAGGCTTACCCAAAGGTGTCTTTAGTTCTGAGCCCAACAAAAAGAATTTTGAAATAGGCAGTTGGGGACAGGTTTCTGTGACTGGTCGTGTAGAAGAGGGTTAAAGTCAGGTCAGGAGGAACTCAGTGTACAACCCATTCATGGGCAAAGAGAGGAGAAAGATACTGTCATGGGAGCAGAGAAAATAAGGAGTCTCCTTTTTATTCCCCTAGGCTGAGTGCAAAGGTGACTCTTCTTCAAGGAAAGATGGAATACAGAGATGCAGCATGCAGCTGGCAAGAGCCTGCTGCAAGATCCCGAAAAGATACAGAATGTTTAAGGTGAACCAAGAGGGCTAGAATTCCAGGTGTCTGAGCACCCAGGCTGAGGCTCTTCACCCTTTTGTGTCTATCCTCAGCTGTACCAGCTGGCCACCTCTATGGGCAGTGTCCACACTCCCTCGCTGTGCATGATCACATACTGAATGCAACACTGAACTGGGACATGGAGACGGAACAGTGCTTCAGTCCTACCTGTGTGATGGCCAATCAAATTAATTCATGGCTTACATGAGTAAGGCAAAGTCCTACATGACTAAGATCTAATACACACACATATCTGAACATTAACGCACACCTATGTGTGTGAATGCTCAGTGTTGGGTGGATTTCATGAAATGAGGGTGTTTAATGCTACTGTGCAGAGCAGAACACATCCCTACTATTTTGCAGCCAAGAGCCACAAATGCACACTCACTACGCCAAGAAGTTCATGAAACAATGTCAGCCATGTTTAAGCAGCAATAATAGAACAGGAAGTCCACCGTCCTCTAAAACCAGTACTCATTAAGATGGAAGGATGTGTAATGATCCAGTGAGTTGGTTGAGTGAGTCCAAACATCAATCTGAAGAATAAACTAATAACGTAAAGAGAAGCCATCACATGGCAGGAGTCTCCTTCCTTGGTCCTTTGAAGACTCTATATGCAGGGTCTGGTAAGGTGGCGCCATGGGTAAAGGCACTTGCTGCTGAGCCTGACAACATGAGCTTGGTTCTCCTGAACCCACCCGGAAGAAGGAGAGAAGCAAGTTTCTGTAAATTGTCCTCTGACCTCCACATTTTTACATGCTATAATTAAAACAACAACAACAAAGTACCCTTAGGAATAGCTAAGGACTGTTATAAAAATGCATTATTATTCACTAATACCACCACTTCAGTAATTCTTCTGGACCCCTCCATGGGTTAAATGTGTGTACAACTACCCAGTGTTGCAACCACAAACTTTTCCTTACGCATTTCCCTTTATTTGAAAAGAAACTGATGAACATGCTCATTTCCAACCATGCTTTGCCAAGTATTCCGCCTCCTCTCCCCTGAGCAACTCTGCATTTTATTCTTCCAAAAGCTTCTAAAACAGCACCACAGTGTTAGCCTGCAAAATAATCTTTACCGTAGTAAGTAGCTTGCACAAACAGAAATAAATTAAGGTTGTTGTCATTGCCCAGCAACAAAAAGACTTCCTAAACAAATGCAACTTCTAAAACTCTCAAATGTTCAAACAGTGTTATTACAATAAATGGAATTCACTCATTAGTATAAATGGAACATTAAAGTGATTTTATTAAAGGCATAAAGGTCTGCTACTCTAGTTATAATATTAATGTCTTGTACGGAGCATGGTAGTTCAGACTTGTTCTCCTAGCACTTGGTTACCTTACTTGGTGGAGGTAAGAGGATCAGAGGCTTGAGGGAGACCTCAGCTTCACAGCAAGCTTGAGGCCAGCTCGGGCTAAAAGGGACTATCTCTCTCTCGTGCACAAAGGCTTAATGTATGTTTTCAAATACTTTTGATGCACAGCATCTTAATAAACCTTGCCCTCCTGAATTAGCAAAAGCAAAGAAAGCAGGCAGTCAAGTTTTCACATTCTCCTCTGTGGCTCTTTAGCTATCCATCTAATGCAGTCAAGCCTGATTCTAGTGAACAGGAAGATGCAGAGGTCATCGCCCAGTTTCGTGAGGAAAAGTTGAAGGGTAAGAAATCCCAGATAACCATCAGGATCAAGACAAAAACAAATCCACGAAGCTTCAAATCTGGTGTGTAAACAACACTGCAGCAACCAGCAGTTGGTGTCTGAAGTGCACAGAACCAAGTAAGCTGTTTCTTTAATACAATGACCATGACCTTAACCACTGGAATGCTAAGCCAAAACCCCTGAGGCTTGCCCCACCCAGGCTCTTCTCTGGCTCAACGGCATCATCTTTACAGAGTGTGCACATTTATATGTTTATGTGGCGGGAGAACCTCGGCTGTGAACTCTCCGACCCACATGAACTTGGCACGGCCTCACCCGCTAATTAACTAGCGGAGTCTTCTAGATATGACTACTGCATGGATGTCTCAGCTTCCTGTTAATTAGTGATTAGGCACTGGCAAGCAAAACAGTGATTCTTTCCAATTATAGCAGAACTCTGTGATTATTTAAACTTGGCTAATTAGCATTAGATGGTTGTACATGTTCTGGGCAAATCGTGTTTGATAATCCTTATTCAAATATACAGGGTGGTTGTTGACTTGTAATGGGGAGGGGAGGAGAGGGGAAGTTCATCGGGTATTAAATACAGCACAAGGCAAATGGGGTCCCATTACACTCTCCCCAACTGCTCTAATGAGAACACAATGGGTCACCTCTGCCTAGTTTACCATCTGTTTGGCTTCGGGCGTGTGGCTCTGGTGGGAAGCAAGTGTCCTAAAGCCCATTGGCTCACCATTTGGGGTCTGAGGCAGTGTCAGTTTACAGAGTGGCACTCAAGTTAGAAGCTTACACGCGTGAGATGAAAGACTTCGAAATATAATGCCACAGAATGAAAAGCGTTGTGTACTTTCACAAAGGCAAGAATGCTTAAAAGGAAGCCGATAGCAGTTCTGCATGTGAGCTCCAGTTCATGGTTTTTGCTCAAAGGTGTGATAATTAAAGGCAAGTACATTTCAACAGTTATACTACATCACCCAGGATACGTTATCAATAAAAAATTATTTACACTAACACAGGCAATGGCATCGTGGACAGGACACACACAAAAATAACAGTGAAAGAATCTGGTAGGTTGGAATTTACAAAATATTAAAACTATAAATATTAAGGTACTGTTGAGACAAAGGATAGGCAAGCATACTTGGAAAATACGCTGCCAAAGTAAGCCCAGGCTAGACCAGTACCCAGGAGACCTAGGTTAATTTCTGTCACTATGATAAACACCGAAACAAACAATTAATGGAGGAGGGGATTACAGCCTAGTATCCAGGGAACCCAGGGCAGGAAGTCAGGACAGAAAGCAGAAGAAGAAACCTCAGAGGAACATGCTTGCTGGCTTACTTTCAGGCTAATGCTCACCTACCTTTCTTACATAGCCCGGGCCCATCTGCTAGAGACCGCCCTGCTCGCAGTGGCCTGGATCTTCCTACATCAATTAAGAAAATGCCTCACTGACATGACCGCAGGCCAACATGGTTGGGGCAATTCTTCAACTGTAATCCCCTCTTCCCAGGTGACTTTAAGGTTTGCGTCAAGTTTAACAGCTGAAACCAATTAGGAGACCAGGTATGTTAAAAAAATACTATAGCTCAATAGTTGAAAACACTACTTATTTTTAAAAGTAGAAGTAAGTGGCAGTCATCGACGAATGAGTGAAAAATGGAGTATTACAAAGCCATACGGCAGAATTAAACTATAGCATTTGCAGAAAGATGGGTGAACTTGCACATCACTACTTTTAAGTACAATAGGCTCATAAAGAAAAATATCATGTTTTCTCTCCTACATGTGAATCCAAAGCCTTTAAAAAAATTGTAAAGGGAATGAAAGTAGAGGAATACTATTTGGAAAGAGGAAAGGAGTCAGCATGAAAGGGTAAGGGAACAATGAACAGAATGTGGTATAATTCCAGATGAAAATGTCCCGATGAAGTCCACGATGCTTTCTGGGTCATTTCTAAAGAACAGAAGAGGTCGAACAGACACCTGTGTGAAGGGCATAGTCTGGGAAGGTAAACATCTACAGTGCCAACCAGGAATGCAGAGCAGGAAGGGAGCCAGGAAAATGCTGCTCAAGCCTCTCCCGCTAAGCAGGTCCACGCCAACGCCTGTGCGGGACATATAAGTACATGAAGAAAATAAATGCACGTTCTTTTAATTTCCCATCTACCCAAAAGACACAAGAAGTGGACATTTGATGGAAATTGCCAGGAAGCACCTGACAAGGTGCTTAACATCCTTAGTTGGTTGGAATACGCAAATTAAGACCTCAGGGATTGTTCTAGAGCAAAGCATTGGTTACCCTCCTCAGATCAACTCTACCTGTTTGCAAGAGCCCAACGCATCCTACCTGTTGGCTGTTGGTTTTCCCTCAGAGTGGCAGAGGCTGGGGAGAGTCCTCAGACTCCAGCTGCTCCTTAAGCCATTTGTTTGCAATGCTTCCCTAACTGCATGTGGCCTCAAGCAGTGCTAGTACACAGAGTATACAGGCTCGGGAGGCAAACTGAGGAAACATCATCTATGTGGCGAGGAAGAATGCATCATCCATGCTGGGCAGAGACATTCTGGTGGAGTTGCTTTAGGATCTCCTGGGTCCCTGTAAGTGTCCCCTCACCCACATTCTGTAAGAAAGGTTCAAGAAGCTCACTGGTTCCCCGGGTTAGGCTCTGTGGGGTTGTGGGGTTGTCACTGTGGCCTTGTATAGAGAAGGCGGACGTCAGTCTGACAGGAAAGGAATTCTCCCAACAATGAGACACCAACATCTGTTCATCAAAGTGACCAAAATTAAAACACTGACAATATGAAATGCACAATTCTGACAGGCTTTGAGTGAGTATAGGCAGATACAGCTCTTAAAGTAAAAGTCTGATGGTTTCTTAGAAAACAAAATCTAGCAATGCCTACTAAATCGTCAACAAATGTCCACCAAAAACTTGTATAAGAAGTGTCATGGTAGCATAACAGCCCAAAACTAGAGCAATCTAGGCATCCAATACAAGTATACAAAAACAAATAAAAGACTACCCAGCAACAAAATACTACAAACTGCTGTTACATGCAACACGGATAGATCTCAAAAGCAAATGGCTAAGAGTCCTGTTTAAAAAAAAAAAAAAGTGTGTATTGAACAAACATACTTATTTAAAGTTCCAGAAGAAACACTAAACTAGAATAGAATAAAATCAAATAAATCAGAAACTGCCTCTGGGAAGAGGTGTGGGAACCGATGAGAGAGGGGCACGAGAGAACCTTCTGGGATTAAGATAACACGTATTTTGATAGGAATTTACATTACCCTTTTGTCCACACAGTTACATCTCATTTCCGTCAGGTGTGTGCACAACACTGCATATAAACTCCACGCCATGATTTTTTACGACACGTTTCTTTAACCGTGATACGTAATTCTCATAACAAAAGGTCAGAAGTGTAAACTGACATGGCTTCTATCGAGCCTCGGTCCCGTAAATTAGTTTAAAAAACAAAGAGAAATGGCTCATCAGTTCAAAGTACTAGAGTCTCTCCCAGAGACCCACGTTCAGTTCCCAGTATCTACATGATGGCTCAATACCTTCTACAGCGCCAGCCCCGGGGGCTGAAAGCTCTCCTCAGGCCTCCATGCTCCCCAGGTACTAGTGTGGCACACAGACACCCATGCAAGCCAAACACCCATATGCATAAAAATAAATTAAAAAAATAAAAAATCAGCTTCTTAGATGGTACTCACACGGAAGCAGGCAATACACTCCCCAAAAAGAGCATTTTATTTAGGGGTTCACTCGGCCTTATCAGCCTTGTACAGAGGGAATGCGTCTCTAGGCCTTTGTGTTCCAATTTGTGCCCCAGTGGTCTGAGAAACTATGTTTTGCTTATGTGGTACATACTTCAAATATGTTTATTTCATTTAAATGTTTTACTCTCGCCTAACATGACTTCAGAGAATGAACTAGTGGAGAGTGCATACTCCCCAAGAGTACGCATTACAGACCAGAAGAAGGTTCTAGACTCACGTGATGAAAGGAAGCCTAAGAAATGCAGTTAGCACAACTGCCCACATATACGCTACATCTATGGCATATGAGCAAGGCTATGCATGCAGAGCGTACACACACGAAAGTAACGCTGCTCTTAAAGCACAGCGGGAAGGGAGCCCGTTAAATACTGCACAGTAAATATCACGAAGTCCGAGCGCCCCGACTGCAGCGGTTCCCAGCCTGCGGGCTGCCACCTCCGCAGGGGCTGGCAGGGGTATCGTGTCTATCCTGGTTGTTAGGTGTTTATATTACAATTCATAACAGCGGCAACATTACAGTTATGAAGTAGCCATGAAAATGATTTTATGTTGGGAGAGGGGGGTGTCACCACAACTTGAGGAACTGTATTAAAGGGTCAAAGCTTTAGGAAGTTTGAGAACCACTACTTTAGACATTACAAGTCTGAGTATGTTCTTCTTGCTTTTTTTAATTTTTTTTTCTGAAATATTTGTTGATTTGTTCATAATTAAAAATTAAATTTTATTTCCTGAAGAAGCTTTTTTGCTTTAACCACTGTGTATACTTAAAATATTCTATCTTTATAACATCCCTCATCACTATATGAATGATTAATTTTTTGATATAATTTTTTTATTTTTTTATATTAATTACAGTTTATTTACTTTGTGTCCCAGCTGTAGCCCCCTCCCTTATTCCCTCCCAATCCCACACACATGGACATTGGAAGTAGGAGAAAACGAGAAGCAGAATAGGAGCCTACCACAGAGGGCCTCTAAAAGACTCTACATAGCAGTGTATCAAAGCAGATGCAGAGACTCATAACCAAACTTTGGGCAAAGTGCAGGGAATCATATGAAAGAAGAGAGAATTAGTAAGACCTGGGGAGGCCAGGAGCTCCACAAGGCCCAAATATATCTGGGTACAGGAGCTTGTCTGAGACTGATTTTCCAACCAGGGACCATGCATGGATATAACCTAGATCCCCAGACATAGCCCATGGCAGCTCAGAGTCTAAGTGCATACTCTAGCAAGGGGAAAAGGGACTGTCTCTGACATGAACTCAATGGCTGGCTGGCTCTTTGACCTCTCCACCCCAACCCCCGTGGGAGGAGCAGCCTAGCTAGGCCACAGAGGAGGACATTGCAGCCACTGAGACCTGATAAGCCAGGGTCAGCTGGAAGGGGAGGAGGACCTCCCTTTTAAGTGGACTTCTTGCTGTAATTTAAAGTAAGCATTTAAAGTGGGGCTAAGCAAATTGGGAGAAAACAAGCATGGACTCCAATTAGAATGCTTATGCTTAAAGAACACCCAGGCGGCATTTAAAAACTGACTTTCTAAACTTTATTAGCTAGCAATCTATTTACTCTAAAAACCTGCAAGCGTACTCTCATCAGCCCACTCCTCCTCACCAGACTTATCACGTTAGACAAATGAGTTAAACCAATGTCTAATTATTTATAGAAAATCACCAATAAGCATGTCTAGCTGGTTTATTTTATCCAATGCACCAGTTCTGGTCACCTCAGACAAACTTTCTCCAGTGTGCTGGTGAGTGAACGCAGAAAGAATTTGCAAGGAATCGTTGAAGCAGAGTGAACTCCCACACTCTTATGTTTTCCTGAGACTTGTGTGTCTTCATGGGATACAGTATAACTTGACACATGTATACAGTGGCCAGTGTGATCAGCACTAATATTTCCAGGCTTTCAAACAGTCATTATTTCTATCTGTTGGGAATTTTGTGTGTCTGCATTTTTATTTTAGTTATATTTTAAACCATTTCCTCATTCAATTACCTATTATTAAAAAAACAAAAATTTCATGGCAGTGTATAGTTTTTTCCCCTTAGTTCCTACTAGTCTTCTCCCTGTTATTGTATGTTTTAAATTTGTCCTATCATAATAAAGCCTTGACAAACAATAAAAACACCAATATGTTTTGTTCTGCTTAAATTCATGATAGATACTCCAAACTAAAAGAACAATGTCATAGTACTTAAACATTCTAACATACTAACATGATCTAAATTGCTTTTCTGTGGGTTTGAAGAGAGAGCCCAGTAGTAAGACCATATATTACACTTGAAAATGAACAAAGTTTGGCTTCCAGTAGGCACATAAGGTAGCTCCACTATCTGAGGCCCTCTTCTGGCCTCTATGGCATCTATACTCATGTGTACAGACAGACAGACAGACACACAGACACATAAATTTATTAAGTAAAATCTGAGACTGACATTCAACCAAGGACCATGTATGGATATAACCTAGAACCTCCACTCAGATGTAGCCTGTTGTAGCTCAGTAACCAATTGGTTTCCCAAAATGAGGGGAACAGGGACTATTTCTAACAGGAACTCAATGACTGGCTCTTTGGTCTCCCCACCCCCGAAGGGAGGAGCAGTCCTGTTAGGCCACAGAGGAGAGCTTTGCAGCCAGTCCTGAAGATACCTGATAAAACAGGATCAGATGAATGGGGAGGAGGTCCCCCCTATCAGTGGACTTGGAAAGGGGCACGGTGGAGATGAGGGAGGGAGGGAGGGACTGGGAGGGAATGAGGGATCGGGACACGGCTGGGATACAGAGTTAATAAAATGTAACTGATAAAAAAAATAAAAAATAAAAAATAAATTTATTAAGTAAAATCTTTATATTTCTTTTTTAGATAATGAAACCAATACACTCAGATCACCAAAAAAAAAGCAAAAACGCCTGTTTTCCAGCTTTGGCATTCATGAGAAATACACATAATTTTAATCATCCACGGTAGTTTTAAAGTTATATCTAATACTATGTTAATTATGGGTTTCATTTAGAAATCTGAATATTTACTCATATGTGTTGGGTTTTTGTCTTATAGTCTGTGCTTTTGAGACTTTCTTGCTCTACTGGGCACTGGTTACTCATTTGGTTGAGTACAGGCTAAAAGCCCCGTTGTCCCTACCTTGAACTGTTTCTTCACCTCTGTGGTTTTTAATTTTTTTTAATGCTATACACAGTTCTTGACTGCTTAGAGCTCAGAAAACAGAGAAGAAAAGTACTAACATTCTAGTATTGATTCGTCCCCACAGTCTAAGGACTAAGGACTAAACAATGTATTTTTCCTTAAAAGAATGCTTTACTTGTTGTTGCATGAAAAACTAGTTCTCTGTGTTATAAACAAATGTCTTTGGAAGAGATGAAAGAACTTCATGCTGATATAAACTAGTAAAAGGAACAATTAAAAAAGTGGTTTCGGCTGATTTATTCTGAATTTGTTCCCTAGAAAATTTTAATATTTTAAATTTAGTCTTAATTAAACATGCTGCCAACTTAAAAAAAAAAAAAGTGGTTTCGGTACCTGAATAGACTTTTCTCCAAAGACATGCAGATGACCTCAAGCCTCACATCATGAACAAAATGAAAGCAATCACAGCAAAATTCCAGTCCATAGCTATGAGAACAGCAGTAATTAAAAACCTAGGCATGTACCAAAAGATGCTCACGTATACAACAAGGCCATTTGCTCAACCATGTTTGTAGCAGCTTTATTTGTAATAGCCAGAAGCTGGAAACAACCCAGATGCCCTTCAGTTGAGGAATAGATACAGAAATTGTGGTACATTTCCACCATGGAATATTACTCAGCAATAAAAAAGGAAATAATGAAATTTGCAGGCAAATGGTGAGAACTGGAAAAGATCATCCTGAGTGAGGTATCCCAGAAGCAAAAAGACACACAGGGTACATATTCACTCATAAGTGGATATTAGATATATAATATAGGATAAACATACTAAAATCTGTACACCTAAAGAAACTAATCAAGAAGGAGGACTCTGGCTAAGATGTTCAATCCCTATTCAGAAAGGCAAAGAGGATGGACATCAGAAGAGGGAGAAAACAGGGAACAGGTCAGGAGCCTACCACAGAGGGCCTCTGAAAGGCTCTACCCTGCAGGGTATCAGAGCAGATGCTGAAACTTTGGGCAGGGTTCAGGAAATCTTATGAAAGAAGGGGGAGATAGTAAGACCTGGAGAGGACAGGAGCGCCACAAGGAGAGCAATAGAACCAAAATATCTGGGCACATGGGTCTTTTCTGAGACTGATACTCCAACCAAGGACCATTCATGGAGATAACCTGGAACCCCTGCACAGATGTAGCCCATCGGAGTTCAGTGTCCAAGTGGGTTCCATAGTAATGGGAACAGGGACTGTCTCTGACATGAACTGATTGGCCTGCTCTTTGACCACCTCCCCCTGAGGGGGGAGCAGTCTTACCAGGCCACAGAGGAAGACAATGCAGTCACTCCTGATGAGACCTTATAAGACTAGGATCAGAAGGAAGGGGAGGAGGACCTCCTTCATCAGTGGACTTGGGGAAGGGCATGGAGGAGGGGGAGGAAGGGTGGGATTGGGAGGGGAGGAGGGAGGGAGCTACAGGGGGGATACAAAGTGAATAAACTGTAATTAATAAAAATAAAAAATAAAAAAAGAATCCATTAAAAAAAACAAATCAAACCAAAACCTAGAAAACAGCAATTGCTGTTTATAGTATATGGGCAAGCTGCAGCTTGCATGCACACATTGCTGGTGGAAATATAAAGAGATGTAGTTGCTATAGGCAACAGCTACACACTTTTTTTTTAATAAACAAGATGTAATTCATATAGAAAACAGCTGGAAAGTTCTTTAAAATAAAGGAGAATTACTATAGGACCCAGCAATTCAATCCCAGCCATATACAAGATGATTCTAAACATATGTTCACACAACAAATACTTGTATATGAATGTTCATAGGAATATTATTAACAATAATTAAAACATCATTAACTGACTGGATAGAAAGGTAAATATGGAATACCCAGGGATGAAATATCATTCAGTCATACATAAAAATTAAGTACTTAAACAATTGTCAGTGCAGATGAACCTTGAAAATACATGAGTGAATCAATTGCTCATAAAAAACACATCTGCATGAAATTTACATGACTGTCCAGATTAAGCAAATTCAGAAACAGAGAGTAGATTAGGGGTTGCCTAGAACTGGGGGCTGGGATGTTGAAGAACTGTCTGTCAGGGAATACAGGATTTCTTCCTAGAATTACTGTAATGTTTGCAAACTATTGGTGATGATTATAACAATGACTGTGTCAAGGACCACTGCATTGGATACAGAACAATGAATTTTAACTTATGGGATTATTAAACATATTAAAGGGATGCTGCCTAAGTTATTAGCCTAAAATATTCCAAGCTTTTAAAAGCAGTAATCACCTTTTTTTCCCCACATAGGACGTATGAACATATCACAAGACACTGATGGTTGCAAGAAGCACTGTGTGGGCAAAGTCACTGTTCACGCAGCCCTTTAAAGTCCATTACAAGCTATGAGGGAAATCAGTGTCTCATTGTAAAGGCGACATGAAGGAAGAAACAGGCCTGGCCGGGTCGGGGGTGGAGAGACAAGGTCTTCATCAGTCTCACAATCTTTCTAGCCATGCTCATCAGCCCTTTTCTCCAGAGAAAGAAAACCCAAAAACCCAAAACCCAGCTGAATTCTTCTGTTATTAGGAACAGATTTTTCTGCTTTTGTTGTTACTGCTAGAAATGCCACCGATTCGTTCAGGATTAGAAAGATTCTCCTCACAGTGCAAATAACTATTTTATAATGAAGACAAAGGATCAACAAAACACCTTTCAGGATGTCATCTATGAGAGCCACACTTATTTCACCTTTAATTTGCTATTTGCCAGAGTTTTTGTGGAGAGAAACATTGCTGCAAAGGAGAACCAGAAAAAAAAACACAATTAGCTAGATAATAGCAACAACATGGTTCTGATGTATGAAAACATGTAGGAAGAGAAGTAGGCGGGGTGACACCATCTGAACTTTAACCAAGAAATTAACAATTTCTGCTATTTATTCTGTTTTCCAAAATGGCAACTCCCACGTTAACAAGTATCTCTCCACTCAGACACTCCGCGTCCTGACAACAGTAATTTAGCTGTGTGTTTGCCTCGGAGAACATCCTACACATCTATTCTGTTTGGCTAAATGCAAAAATGAGCACAAGATGGATGAATAAAAACTTCAAAACTGAGACTGGGCAGTCAGCAGAGCCTCGTGTGGACAGGTGACTTTGTTGTGCGCCTCTGTCTGTTTTCAAATTCTAGTGTTGGATCCAGAAATATCCCCTAGCTGATGCCAAGGCTTTACTTTTACACACCCCCCCATATTTATTTCAAAGATAATTCTAGAATTATTTCTAGGAATTAATAGCATTATGAAATCTTCTACGTCTCTTAGATTTAACTGCTAGAAATGAAGTAGTAAAATTTATCCACAAGCATTCTAAAGTCATTTACTGTCAGAACACAGTCCAAGAACGCAGTCATGCAAGGAGAGTTCTCAGGCCTTGTGAGAAAACTCCAAGAAAACAAGGCAAGAGTCTTGTGACCTCCCGTTTCTTCAAAACAGGGACTTGTTCTTGGACTGTGTTTTCATGTTCCTCCCAGGTGGAGCAGAATCAATTAAATGTTTATATGTCTCTATGGAAAACATGTTTCTATCACATGTGGCTTGTCGTTGTCCTATTCTGTCAATCCTCGGAATGTACACGGTCTGTGTGATGATCTGAATAAAGCTGGCTATTGCATGATACTTTAGTCCTCCTCGTTTTTTAGGCTCCATTGCCAACTAGAGCCACCAACAAATGGCAAACCTGAGGTCAGCTATAAAATAAGAGAGCGGGGAGCTCGAGAAAAGTAGGGCAGAAACCAGGGAAGGCTTTGCCTTATGTCCAGCCTGTCCACCATTTCTTAAAGAAAGGAAGAGCACAAGTATACACACCACAAGTATTAGATCGCTGGCAGGTTGTCTATAATTATAATCCCTGTTTCCAGAAGAAGGAACGTTAGATGACAAAGTACAGGACAGAGTCCAAAACAATATTGAAAAAGCGCATAAGCAAGGGGAAAGCTCTCCATTCAATTTTGAGTCACTTGGGCATTAATTTTTGACTGTTATCAAAATAATTAAGTAAGATAAGGAGGATATTAAGCATGAGGAAGGGATAGCTAATTTCTTGAATGAATATAAACTAGATGATCAAACCTTAAAATTGGTGAAAGAAGCAAGAGAGAGATGGAGAGGGATATATATCTATATCTATTTATCTAGATAGATAGATAGAGAGATAGAGATAAAGAGAGAGAGATTGAGCTCTCCCATTCAGGCAAAATAAACAAAACAAAACAAAACAAAACAAAACAACTATGTTAGTGACAACTCCCTCAGCTACCTTGCTGGAGCCTCCTTTAGCTACATATTCTCCATTGCCTGAAGATGACCCCAAAACATAGGGTGAGGCATTTGTAATTATGCGCTAACCAGTTTATTTAAAACTCTAGAAGGAGAGGCAGCATTGGACAGTCATAGCACATTATCTTGAAAGGCAAGAAAAAAAAAAAAAGTACAGCTGGGCGGTGGTGCACGCCTTTAATCCCAGCACTTGGGAGGCAGAGGCAGGCTGCTCTTTAAGCTCAATGCCAACTTGGTCTACAGAGTGAGTTCCAGGATAACCAGGGTTACACAGAGAAACCCTGTCTTGGAACACCAATCCACCACAACAAACTATATATGAACCAATACTAAAAGAGACATTTGAATATCAAGTGGATCCTTCACTGTCTTAAAAATTATTTATTTTCCTCACTAAATTGCCTCCTACAGGTACTATCACATAAGAGAATAAACTTCTGGAATGAATCTATTTAAAAAATAGGATCAGAAAATACTAACTGCTTACTTTCCTTTTCTTGCTCAATTAGTAAATCAGAGAAGGACCCAATGTCAACAGTTTTATAGGTTTGATCCTTGCTGTATTATCTCACCCTTAACTAACAATCGGTATTTAAGAATGTTATAGTGTTCTATGAATTTTCAAATTTCATTTGCAGATTACCATGGCAGGATAGAAAATCATTATCCAGCTGGTAAGGTACAAGATTTTGTTTCATATGACCTGAATTTGCAGCTACAAAATATGTCCAACTTTCTCCCATACCACAAAAAGACAGTTATTTTATTGATTGCTCATCATTATGCTAACCATTTCTAGGTACAGATCAGGGTGAAAATCTTTTAGCATCTATAGACTATCCAAAGTTGGGGATTATTAATAAATATAAACAATAATAGGCTAACAAAACATTTAAGGACTTGGGAAATGGGTAAATCCTATCTAGAGTGTAATTTTTTGCCCTAAAGAAAATAAGTGTCTTCCTAATGTTTTCAGCTAGATGAGCCATAACATAGGAAAGGTGCTGAAGTTAAAGGCAGAAACTGTGCCTTTAGATGAAACATGTTCCTTAATCACCACACTTCCTACAACCTTAGAGTAAGAGGCTGGGGAGATGGCTTGGTGGGTAATGTGCTTGTTCTACATGAGGACCTGAGTTCGAACTCCCAGAACCCATGACTTGATGATGGAGATCTGTGTGACTACAGGGAGATGGCATGATGAGGCAGGTTTGTGACCCCTGTATACCTACAGGGAGATGGGAAGCAGAAATAAGAGATTCAAAGGTGCCCATTGGCCAGGAAACCTGGCATGCACAGCAGCAAAGAAAAAGAAGCAGCCTCTAAAGAGGTGGAAATTAAGGGCCAACACCCAAGGATGTCTCCTGGTCTCCATGCATGTACTGTAGCATGTGTGTGCATGCCTACATTCATACACATCACACATATGTATTACACATAGATTTAAAATAGTAATACTTTTAGAACATATTTCCAAAGAACTACCGAGCTGTTATTTCTGGAAAGAGAAAAAAGATGAAGCAGTAACATTGATCCCTGCCTATCCCAAGAGATGAGGCTGGAATGAAGGCCTCATGAAGCTCGCTGTATCTTCTTACTTCTACAGATTACAACTAGTCATCGGACCTGAAAGCCCTGGTGCCTAGAACTGAAAAGAACAGAGCAGCCAGACAGGTGATGAGTTATATATCTGTGTAGTTTTAGATGCATGAACACCTGTGTACACAAATGTTTCTATGCAGATTTAGAAAGCCCCTGAAACTGAAAGACAGCAACTCCCCTCCCTTCTCCACCACCACAAGCCTCTGCACATACATGAGACTGGACCATCTCCTTAAACCCTGAAAGACTGTGCCTCCCCTTTGCCTGCTTGTTTGTTTGCATATGTTCTGTCTGATTCACTGTGCACAGTAACCAGAGGACAATCTTGGATACTGTTCCCCAAGAACTGTCTACTTTAGTTTTTGAGACAGGTCTCTGCTGGTGTTTAGCCTGCCATGGGCTAGTCTGGCTGGTCAGCAAGGCCCAAGGATCCTCCTAGCTCCCCAGCGCTGCCACCACACCTGGCTTTTTTATTTGAGTTTTAGGGGTAGAAGTCAGGGCCCTCATGCTTACAAGGTAAGCACTGTCCTGATGGTGCTGCTGCCCCGCCCCCATCAGTTTAATGTACTTAAACCCAAGGTGTTGTTGGAGGTGACAGTAGCAGTCAGCGGAGAGAGAGCCAAGAGGAAGCAGCGGAAGGTTGCACAGAGGCGAGATCAGGGAGGAGAGGAATGAGTTGGGACGGAGGTCCCAAAGGGTATTCATCTAAACAGCTCATGTGCCCTTTGCATCTCCGATACAGCCCATGAAAAGCTGCACTGTGGCTAGTGAGTTTCGGGTTCAAATCCCTCTGCTAATAAGCTCGATTGGATCATCCTGGCTTGTTTTTCTCATGGTGTACATTGAGGCTACAGGGCTGAGGTTGAAACATACTACAATGGCCAATCAAATGACAGGAGGGGAGGGCAAATGATAAATGAGTCTCGTACATTTAATCATTCTTAGGTCAGAGTCATCACACATGCTAATTAATCTTAATTTACAGGGGCAATAAGGCCACTGATAGGTATTAAAGGACTCTGATGACCCTACTGTTTTGCAATTCCTTTAAATATTTTTCATTGTTTTTTTTTTTTTAATCTGCACCACTCTGAGAGTGGAAACCTCCACACATGCACACACTTAATAAAAGAAAATATATGCATATAATAGTCATCCGTATAAAAGGAATGATACACCGACTCAAATGACAATTGGGTGAACTTTGAAAACGCTGTCCTAAGGAAAAGACTCCAAGCCAAAAAGGCAATGTACTATGTAAGTTCATTTAAAATAACCATCCAGAGTCCCCATACACAGAAATCAGAATAGTTGCCAGGGACAAGAGGAGGAGGCGCTGGAGAGTGGCTACCAGTGGATACCTGTTTCTTCTGGATTATTATGGATGACTCCAGATAGTATTTCCACTACAAAGTCATTGGAAAGCAGTAAGATGCTATTTATGATACCTGTATGGCATATGGATTATTATACATGTACAATATTTGTTTTGTTTGTTTGGGGGCAGGCATGTGCTACAGTGTATAAGGCACGCAGAGGACAATTTGTAAAACTCAGTTATCTCCTTCCACCATGTGAATCCTGGAACTAGAACTCCGGCTGTCAGGCTTAGAGACAGAAGCCTTTACTCACTGAGCCATCTTGTCAGCCCCTGAACTCTATTCTTTAAGAGCATCTGAGAACTGGTCACGATGCCAGCACACCTGGCTTTAGCCCTCACACTGCTCTTCCTTGTTGCTCTGCCTTGTGTCCCTTTGACCTTCCTCGTCTTCCTTCCTCGTCTTCCTTCCTCGTCTGTCCACTGACAGCCCGGCTCTCCTTGAGGTCCACCCCTGCTGCAAATTCTTCAGGTAAGAAAACAGCAAGTTACAATCAACATCTACCACCTTTCTCAAAGAAACAATTCTCACTTCCAATAGTCTTTAAATAATGCCTACTTTGAGCACAGACTTCATAACTATGCACTTGAATGGATGAACTCATTTCTTCACAATAATTGTGTGAAGTGAGCCGCTCTGTTATTCTAATTTTTCAAATGCAAACACCTGAATTTGTGGAAGGTATACACGTCACCTAAGTTAGGGAAAAACAAACAAAACACAGAAAACAACAACAATAATGGTAGGGCAGCGGTCACCAAACACCAGAGGCCATGTAATAAACTATCACAGGAAACTGCTTTTCTCAACTCATCCACCTCAGCTCAATTCTTATGCCCTCACTCATCTGCACTGGCAACATGCTGATTAATTACTCCACTTAAATTTATCATACCCACCCTATAGTCAACAATTTTCAAGTTACGTAGGACTTGGGAAATATCTCAGAATTCTTTGTGATATGTCAAATTAACAGGATGAGGTTAGTTTTTCTTGATGATGGTAATAGCTGCTACCATAGCCAAACGTAATGAATAAAGCCATGCTTGGAGTGATACCCAGCAAGCAGGAAAAAAAACGAATTGTGGCGCTTCCCTGTGTCAGTTCTGTTCCTTGTTCCACTGACTAATTTGTTTAATTAACCTAGCATTTTCTTGTTAATTACAGGTCATTTACCATACCCAATAAAAGGTCATGCCCTTGAATTATACAATTATGTTTATTTTGCATCTCTTTATGAACACACAGGCAAAATCAGCTTAACCAGATCTTTCTCGGTAAATATAGGCTGGCAAATGAATATGCCCGCCACACAGGGCTCTACCTAATGAAATTTCCAGTGGCTGTTTTGTTTTCATAGATAAATAATTAGCCCTAAATATGTAGCCACAGTGTGTGTGGTTCACAGACCCAGACAGAACAGCTTGGACTGACTTCCATCTAATGGTTAGGGAAGGACTTCATAAGGAAAATTTGCAAAGTTGTAACAGAGTTCTACTTAGTCCTATCATGAAGCACAACCAGAAGTCGGCTTAGTAAACCCTTCTGTCTTTAATAATAACAAAAATGTGCATGGTAGCAATGAACCCTGGCATGAAATCTAAATCCAGTGATGATTTTATATGAACATATTTATATGAACCAGAAACTAATTTAATAGATCCAAAGTCTGTCTTAAAACAAATATTTTGTTTTATAAATATACCTTAGTATCAAATATTTTCTTTAAAAAGTCAAACAATGAGGTTTTGTTTTGTTTTTTGTTTTTGTTAGTTTGTTTTTGAGATAGGGCTTCTGTGTAGCCCTAGCCATCCTGGAACTTGCTCTGTAGACCAGGCTGGACTCGAACTCAGAGATCTGCCTGCTTCTGCCGCCCAAGTGCTGGGATTAAAGGTGTGTACTACCATTGCCCAGCTGAAGTTAAGAACTTTTAATGCTAATATTTTAACAGGTTTTTTATTGATTCTTTGTGACTTTCGCCCTAATGCACCCCAACCTCACTCATCTCCTGTTCCTCCATAGCCATCCTCCATTTTTGTAATCACCTCCCCCAAAGAAAACAAAACAAAACAAAAAATCATTTCATCATAGAAGCTGTAATGTGTCACAGGGTGTCAACAGCATACCCTTTTGTCCCAACATCTTTACTTGCAAATGTTCATTGCAATAAGTCAATGGACTGGATTGAGGCCTCTGGCTTCTCTTATGCTATCAACACTGAATTTTCGCTCTAGGATATCCTGTTGTGTGTCATGGAGATCCTGCACCTTTAGTTCTGCAGGACCGGCCCCTTCACAGGCTCTAGCAGTTCAAAGATGAGACAGATGTTGCAGTGGACCAACTCATAGCCAACTGCTATGATCTGAGCCTGGGTGATAGCTGATTCGTTCTGCCTGGCAGCTCTCCCACTTTCCCCAGGCGAGGGGTGGGGCAGTAGCAGTCTGGGACAGGACTGGCTCCCTTCCACCTACATCATCAGGGCCAGATCTCCTGCACTTCCCTAGTAAGGGGCAGGGCCAGCTCTGCACAGCCTTCAGACATTTATCTGGCCCCAGGAGGGAGCCCACACCAGGGCCATCTACAAGTCCTTTGGTGGCAACATGGCATCAGACATCCACTCAGTCTTCTGTTGTTACAGAGCCACAGACCAGCAGCATGGGCTGGGCCTTCTCCACGGCCTCATGTGGCAGCACAGATGCTCCTATCAGGCTGGTCCTCACCGCCCTCCCATCTCCAGTTCCACCTGTCTTCATAGTGTGCAAACCGCTCTGCTTCCTCTCTCCCATCTCTCCATCACATACTAGCTCATCGTAGTGGTGCCCGCACATAGACCATGTCAGCCATGACATCTTCCGTAGAAAGGTAACATGGCTAAATGTTTGTCCAACCCAAAGATTCCAAAGGAAATAAATCCCTGGCCAAAGTTAAAGACAGCACAGAAAAAAAAAATGTAATGAAATATAGAGTCACCTAGTCTCGTATTGAACAGCCACAACAATCAACCAATGACGAGAAATGAACACAGCAGGACGCATCAAGTCAGTTGTGGGTCTCCCACTCTGCAGGTCCTGCTCTTCTTCCTGGGCTAGGATGCAGCCCTGGGAGTCGCAGCGACTCACGCAGCTGCATTTGTGTTTGTCACTGGCTCTGTGGGTGGACAGTATAATCCACCATTTCCCAAGGAGCAAGAACAGCAGCCGCCTTCCTGTCTCCTAGTGCACAAACTGCTGGGCTTCCCTTCCTCTCCCTTCTCTCCACCACCTATTTTATTCCCTCTATTCTTTCTTTTCTGTCGCTCTGCCACCTACTTGCTTGCTTCCTGCAGCACCCAGCCTGGCAAACCCTGTGTGACCCATGGCATTGTCCTGTACCCTCCTGGACAGATGTTGTCCTGTTGCACCTCCTGACATGCTTGAACCCAGCCAATGCTAGTATTTTAGAGGCAGCGTTGGGGTTAACTTATAAACATCAATTAATATCCATTAAAATGTGATTCAAAGAATGCTTAAGAGAAAAAGCTAAAAAAAAAAAAAAACAAAAAAACAAAACAAAACAAAAAAAACAAAAAAAAAAAAACGCACTTCAGGCTCTGTTCACTAGAGCCTCCTAAACTTGGATTCATCAATTCCTACCATTTTAAAAGTTTTATAATGTAAGTGATTAGATGCTTAGCTAGTGCCCCCACCCCCAAAAAAAGGGAGAGTGATGGAAGATACCAAGACCTCTAAACATTGAATTCAACAACTGCTAACATGGCAGATGTGTTGGCTGAGCGGGGTAAGTTTATAGAGGGTTTAACTACAAGTGTAGCTGCTTCTGCATCGGATACGTTGACCTGCTTTTCCGATCCCAGAGCCAGAGTGTCAAAGATGGAGTAAGATCTCCAGCTTCTAGAGCCAGAATATTAAATATTTAGTAAAATGAATTTCAGCTCTGGCAAAGGAACAATTTTATATGAAAGGGTATTCAAATATTCCTTCATTGAGCAACCACAATAAGCCTTGAAGATTTACATGATTGAGCTGGAATTCAAAGCCAAAGACAAGAGGGAAGCGCTTTTCTTATTTTTTTTTTTTTCTGGGAAGCACAAAGAGAAATCCATAATTAAGCATCACACTTCCCCAGGGCAGCATGTTTTCCTACACTGACAAGCAAAATGAGGCATTTCAAGCCAGGCATCACTGTGCGCACTGCCATCTTTGCGTAGCTATTGTTTTAATGTATTTCTGGCTATTAGGCATTTGTCTATTTTTGGTCGGCGAGGCATGCATTTTATTTAAAGAATTCTGGTTTTGCACAAAAGGCTGTAGTTATGTTAGTGGAACTATGTTTCTACAACAGTATCTAAAGACTAACAAAGGCCTTATTTGGGATGCTCTCATATGCGTTTGATATTCAAGAGAGTAAGCTGGAACTTTAGTGGAATTAATACAATTAAAATTAACTCTAAGTAGGAAAAATTGTGTGAATGTCTATTTAAACTGAGCTATATATGCTTTTCTTTGCCTTATTTGTCACAGCTAGTTAAACATATCACAGGCAAGTCCTATGATATGCTGGAAATGCTAAGCAAACCATGCTTAACATTCCATCAAAACAGTCAGACTAATAACAAATTATGTATTCAGCAACTCTTTTGTTCTCCATTGAGGAATGAATACCATATCACCTTCGTGTCATCCTGCCATAACCACTAAACTACTCCAAAACTCCTAAATTTCATATTCCATAAACTTCTTCTGCTCGTTATTACATTTGTATGTGATCATTTAACCACAAGATAAGTGTTTCCACTAGATAAGTGGAAACAGTTATTAAAATCACCCAGGGCACATGGTGATTTTATGACTACCCCTACCCCAGTTTCTGATTCGCCCCATCTGGACTATGCGTGTGTGTGGTGTGGGTGGTGTGTGTGGTGTGTGTGGTGTGTGGTGTGTGTGTGTGTGTGTGTGTGTGTGTGTGTATGTGACATCGATATGTATCAGAAGGTCCAGCAGTGTCTCTCTCCAGCTTGGTGACTAACATTGTACCCCCCATGCTTGGGAGGCTCAGACAGGAGCATTGCCAGGAGTCAGGACCAACCTGGGTGACTGTTAAGTTTATTACCGTCAACTGGACGGAACACAGCATCACCTAGGAGGTACACTTCTAGGAATGCTGTGAGTTACTATCTTGATTAAGTAAACCGAGGTAGAAGAGCCACCCTAAAAGGGATAGCATCATTCCCTGGTGTTGGGTCTTAGGCTGCATGAAGGTGCCGACTACTGATGTAGGGTCTGGGCACCTTAAGCTCCTGCCACAGGACTTCCCCTCTGATGGACCAAACCCTCCAATCATAACCTGAAACAAGCCCTTTCTCCCTTGAGTTGCTTTTGTCAGGGTGTTTTACCACAGCAACAGGAAAAATAACTAAGAAAGCTAACTGGACTGCAAAAACATTTTTAATTAGTTAGAAAAAAAAAAAAAACAAAAAACACAAGAATCATCTAAGGAACTTTAAAAGTTACCAAATCACAACTCCAGAGGGTTTGAAACTGACTGTACTAGGGTAGAACCTGGAACATACTTAAAATAAATATTATTCTAAAATTCACAGTGAATTGGATGTCTTAAGTTTTTTTTGTGTGTGTGGTTTAAAATGATAGGATTTATTTTCTTTTTTTTATGTCTTAAGTTTTTATCAGTTAAATTTGGCAGCCACACTTATGAGTTCTACTATACTAAAATGGTAATATTTATGTCCAAAGTATAGATATGACTGTAACTAGCCCCTTCATCTCTGCAAAGCACAAAAAGGGTGGGGCAAAATAAGTGGACTCTGTATTCCTAAGAAGAACATTTCCTCCCAAGTTTAGCCTTAGAAGTAGCCTTAAAGGTAGGTATCAGAGGTCACTGGCCTTCACGGTACTGGCGGCAGAAGCCAATCAGGTCACCCGGCCTTTGCAGTGTGGGCAGTGGGCACCACTATGATGAACAAATACATGATGGAGGGATGGGGAAAAAGAAAAATGGCGTGTAGGGCTGGTGGAGCGGTGTGCTATGGTCTGGAGCTTATGTAGACACAGACTCAGCCTCTGAATACACTGACCAGGCTAGGGCATTGGCCCCGATCCAGGCAACAGGAAGGCCTTAAATGAGGAAAGGTTCACTTTCTGGAACAGACACTGTGATCTATGATGCCACCGGAGACCATGTTGGCATCTGTGTCCCATGCTGCTGCCCCAGGCCACAAAGAAGCCTGAGGTCCGTGTGGACGTTAGCAGTCTGTTGCTTTAAACTCCAAGTTCAAGGACCCTTGCAAAGTAGCTATGGACACAGGCTTTTTTGCAGGAGAAAATGTTTATGTAATAAATAACATGATTAATTTTAGTTGAAAGTCTATTTTATTAGACATTAGAATGGCTACTCCTGCTTGCTTCTTGGGTCCATTTGCTTGGAAAACTGTCTTCTAGCCCTTTACTGTCAGATAATGTCTATCTTTGTGACTTAGGTGTGTTTCTTGTATGCAACAGATTTGGGGTCTTATTTATGCATCTATTCTGTTAGCCTGTGTCTTTTTATTGGAGAATTGAGTCCATGCTGAGACTTATGGCCAACTGTTGAGCAGAATGCAGGGAATCTTATGAAAGAAGTGGGAAACAGTAAGATCTGGAGAGGACAGGAACTCCACAAGGAGAGCAACAGAACCAAAAAATCTGGGCACAGGGGTCTTTCCTGAGATTGATACCCCAACCAAGGGCCATTCATGGAGATAACCTAAGACCCCTGCACAGATGTAGCCCATGGCAGTTCAGTGTCCAAGTGGGTTCCATAGTAATAGGAACAGGGACTGTCTCTAACATGAACTGATTGGCCTGTTCTTCAATCACCTCCCCCTAAGAGGGGAGCAGCCTTACCAGGCCACAGAAGAAGACAATGCAGCCACTCCTGATGAAACATAATAGACTAGGATCAGAAGGAAGGAAAAGTGGACTTGGGGAGGGGCATGCATGCAGAAGGGGGAGGAAAGGAGGTATTGGGAGGGGAGGAGGAAGGGAACCACAGGGGGGATACAAAGCGAATAAAGTGTAATTAATAAAGAATTTAAAACATAAAAAGAAAAAGAAAAAAGAAAAATAAATAAATAAATAACATGAGCACATATGGCTTTTGATGATGCAGTTCTATCAGTACCACCAGCGGACAAAGCACTGTATCGTTTTACGATTTTAGCATTAGATCAGTGATTTTTGCTCTTACATAAATAGATATTAAAGTTGCATTTTTGATATTCTGAAGACTCTAATCCCATGTTGACATGAATGAAGCATATGGGTAAAAATGGAGATTTCCAAATTGAGAATCCTTGAAAATTAGTGACCCTCTTGTAGCCTTCTGCCTCTCCATAAAAGTAACCTGCCAGATCTCTAGCTTAAAAACAAACACTATACTTAAGTAATTTAAGCATTAAGTGATATTCTTTTATAACTTCCCATGGACTTCAATTATTTTAACAAGTACTACTGGCCTCTCTGTATGCAATGCTTCCTTATTCCATACTGTGGAACTTTCACTCTCCTCCAGCTTGGAATAGCTCTTTATGAGAACAGGCTTATGAAAGCTGAATGATACAGGGATGTCAGAGTCAATTGTATCAAACTGAGTGAGAAACCCAGAAACTTACACAAACCCCCCAGAATCCAGTATAATCGAGGCAGTAGACAGAGGGAGCAAGAGAAAAGTTTCCTTTCCTGGTAAGAATGCTGGGAAATGGTAACTGTCATCTGATGTTGGCGGAAGGTAAGCACTACAGAAATCAGGATGGAGGTTCCTCAAAACCCTGAAATGGAACTGTCATGTATTCCTTCTTGACTATGTAGCAAGATGGCTTTAGGCCAGCACACCACACCAGTGATTTATGCATCCATGGTGATGTCTGCACTATCAACAACACGGGAAATAGAACCAGCCTAGATGTCCATCAACAGCTGAATGAAAAAAAAAAACAAAAACAGTACTTATACGCAATGGAATTTTATGCAGCCTATAAAATGAAATCATGACCTCTCTGGGAAAATGGATGTAACCAAAAAGCATTATGTTTAGTGAAACAAGCCATGTTCAAAAGGTAAAAAAAAAAAAAAAAAAAAAAAAAAAAAAAAAAAAAAAAAAAAAAAAAAAAAAGCTGTTTTTCTGAAATATGCAGAACCTAGACTTAAAACGGTGTGTTTATTTATAAGGCATGGGACTGGAGAGAAGATCATGAGGTAGGGGAAAAAACACTTTAATGGAGGAAGGCAACAGACAATAGAGGAATACACATGGTGAGAAAGCAAAGCGGAGAACTGAACAGGGTGGGGAACCTTTCGGAAGACTGGAGGGGCACAAAGGAAATCAATGAAGGAGGAGAATGAATGAGATTACCGTATAAAAAATACATGCTAAGAAGCCCATGTATGTTAAGGGGGAGGGGTAAGGAAGGAAAAAAAGAAGGAAGGAGAGTGAGAGAGAAGAAAATTTAGGAAAGGAAAATTGTCTACCAAGACTATGGTTACCTGAGCATTTACATGGCAGTTCAATATACCTGGTTTCAAGCACAAACACACAAATGATTTTATATAACTTTCTCTTCAAAAGCTGAATACCTTTAAAACTGACTGTTTCCAAACAACAACAACAAAAGGATAAAACAACTGTATAAAATCTTGGCAACTGCCATTCCTTCTAACAGGATAGCTTACCAAATCCAAAGGCACTGGAGCCTCCAACGCTCTGAGAAGACTGGACACTTGTGGAGGTATACAGCCCTGTCACCAGCAAGCCGTCAAAGAAGGTGCTTGTGGAAATTGTCACTGAAAGACAGGAGGAGAAAAGAGACTTAGTTAATGTGGTGAGAGAGATCAGGTACACTCTGGAGTATTAGATGTAGTCATTAGCCAATTAACCAGTTTTTTTTTTTTTTTGCCCTATTTTAGTGTACATGTGGGAATATGTGTGTGCGTGCACGCACACACACACACACACACACACACACAAAACTGCAGAGAAACAAAAACTTTAGAACTTCAGAACTTTAGTGCTTAATAATTTTATTATTGCTGGTACTAAATTTAATGCACAGCCCTACCCTTTTGCATTTATTTACACATTTCCTAACCACACTAAAAATCTGAAAATAATGTACCACTGAATGGATGGTTTCCCCCACCTCCACGCCCACCTCTGGAGTCATCAGAGCATGGCTGCAGTTTCTGGCATTATGATAAAACACATTTTAAAAACATTCCATACTTGGGGAAATTATCTGGAGTCAGCTGAGTGAAGAGAAGAGGGATGCGGGATGCGCTGTGAATGCTTATCCTGGGCCTATGCTTCATAGATGGGCTCCCTGCCGTTTCTCAACCCAGCACGCCAGCCTGCACAAAGAGCTAGCCTGCTACCCTTGCGGACGAGAAGGGGGCCAGTGCATGCTTTCTGTTTCTAAACGAAGTCTGCAAGAGGAGTCTGCTTGGCTTCATGATCACAGTGCTGAATGTCCTCAATCGGTATGTCTCAGTCCCCACCCTAAAAACAGATCGTGATTTGCTCCTCGCTGTGATGGTGCATTTTTTGCCCAGCTCTGAAGAGCTAAAGATGCCATTTGGAGAAGGCAGCAGAGGAAGGTAATGATATTATTTTGGAAGTGCAGAGATCAAGGCTGTCACCCTGCCTGACGGCAATAAGGACAATAGTCAGTCACATTAACTCTGATGAGATGGTTTAAATGAAACTCCAGGACATCCAGTGAGTAGAAATAAATGGTCTGAGAAACATTCTTATCACAGAGCATCAAACAAGACACGTATCTAATAAAACAGCTTCACATCACGCCATCCCCCAAATGGCACTGGGTGTTCGAACACATCGCCTTTCCATCTCCTAATAAAAAATAATAGTACATTTCAGTGCTGGAATGTAAATCACTCATTGGGCTCTGAGCTCAGCAATCTACATGCATCTCATTTAACTGTCAAAGCATGTGTGTGAGGGGAGCACTATTATTATCCCTGCATAAAAATGAGCAATATAGGGAACAGAACCAAGTGCTATCAACTCACTGTTTCTGGTTCATATTCTGCTTTTCCTTCTATCACTGTGACAGGACATCCTGAGAAGGAGGAACACTGGGAACACAGGAGTACATGTGGCTTTCAACTCCCTGGTGCAGCTCACCATTTTCAGTTAGGCAAAGCAGAGACTCAAGTAGGTAGTCACCACCCATCTACAGTCAGGCACAAAGAGAGAAACAAACGCACCTGTGTCACCTGCCCATCTATGCCTATGCTAGGCTAGCTTTCTTTAATCTTGCACAACTCAGGACACCACACATAGCGTGTGTGTGTGTGTGTGTGTGTGTGTGTGTGTGTGTGTGTGTGTGTCTGTGTCTGTGTCTGTGTCTGTGTCTGTGTCTGTGTCTGTCTGTGTGGTGTCCACACAGTGGACAAGTAACTATCAAGACAACCCCTGGAGACATGCCCACAGGCCAGCTTGACCGAAATAATTGAGATTTTCTTCCCACGTGATTTAGGTTGGGAGTTGGAATTAACACATGTTGTTTATTTGGTTTCTCTCTCTTTGTTTTTGTTTTTTTCTATTCCCCTCAGATGCAGAAGTAACATACTGGACAGTATCTTACAGTTCTTTTACCAGGGTGTTAAGGAAGACAAGGAAAAACAAAGCAAGAACCTCAGCAGCCAGTAACACTGTTACCAGTGGGAGAGGAAAAGGCTGGTTGATGCCCCCTGGGCAAAGATAGGTAACAGACAAGGCCTGGGAATCCAGTCCTCCTCCGTCAAGGGACCTGCATGGGCTTAGGAGACCTGCTTCATCTCTGAATTTGAACTCCTTGTCTGCAGAACAATATCCCAATCCCTGAGGTCTCTTACCCCACTTCCCCACAGAGCTGAGATGATAGGCCTGACTATCTCGACTAAGATTAATATGTTTCCCCATTGCTTCTGTGTCCCTCGCTTTATAAGGTGGGGAGGGGGGAGAGCTCCTTCCTGTTAAGATGTCCTTATTCACCATCAGATCTTAACGTGTCTGTGTCTTAAGTTATCCTCACAGCAAGGGACACCTAACCTGCAGTGTCTCCTGGGACTCTTGTGTGTCTACTTGCCCTCACTCCTCACCACTGCAATCAGTGAACAGGCAGTAAGAGTGTCTAATGTGCGCCCCCTGGCTGCTGTGGGCTCTTCTGTACTCCCTTATACCTCAGCTCTGGTTCCCAAAGCCAAGAAGCTGAAACTGTGAGGGTGTCTGCTACTGGAGGCAAACCTGAATTTGAGCTTCAGAACTCTCCACACTGACCAGTAAGCAATGGGAGTGGAGGGTTCTTACAGTCCTCGTTTATGAAAGGGAAGACACTGTGGAGACACCAGAAGACTTGGAGGACACTGTATCTGTTATGGAGCTCTGTCTTCTGAACACAATTCCATGAAGCTGTAAATAATCATATCAGTTCCCTCCTTTCCCTTCCTCTTTCTTACTGAGAACAGAATCCTGTACAGAGCTCCTGGGCACCTGTCTTTCCAGAAGCAAATGCACATCCAGTTCCTGGACAGTCCACATCAAAGTGCAAGGACCTTCTATCTCCCCGGCACCCATACAGCCACTCCATCTCTGAATTCTCCCACTGAGTCAGAGCTGTGAGCAAGTGAACTCAAGACCAAGTATCTGCCCTCCCTCCAGAAGACTTTCAATCCCCATTCAACGCCCGTGAAAACACTCTTGGAGAAAGGCTGAGTACGAGAACCCTGGGTTCTATTGTCCTCAGAAACTCAGCACTGGTCCCAAACAGGTGTGCCCATCCAGTAAAACAAGAGCTCCCCGCCCCCGCCCCATGATGACAAGTGATGAATCTGATTCATCGGCAGCTTCGCACATTGCATAGTTCTTTACAGCCTGAGAGCACTGCATCTTTGGACTGCCTGGCAAGTTTGTGATTCATTTGGGGGCTGAGGCTGAGGTCTGCCAGTCCCTTCTGATTGCCATCAAGGTCATTTAACCCCTGTGCCAGATGCCCCTCTCACCGGACCATGCAGTAGCCATCTTGCATATTCTGGTTTTTAAATCCACCACACCTTAGAAGGCCCCTTTGAATTCAGTTCTTCGCTTTGCTCAGATCTCGGGTCCTGAAGCAGCAAGGTGCATTGAAGACAGGTCTGACGTAAAGAGGCTAGGTTCTATTTCAAGTATGAATGCTGATTTGCCCTATCAGATCAGGTGAGCTTTTCTGTTTGGTCGTGTTTTCCTGGTAGAGATGTGAATAGCTATGGAGATTGGAGAAAGGCCCAAGTGAATAAAGCCCTACGTGAATGTGTGCTGTTCACATAGGTAAGGCCTTATCAAGGACCCCGGGGAAAAGCGTTCCTCGGGTGCGGCTCGGAGGGATGACTGCCTTCCTCCAGGGATCAGGAGCAGATGGTGACACTGCGAGCAGAAAATGTCCCCCATCGCTCTCCCACAGGACATTTACAGCCTGAAGATGCCTCCTTACAAACTGTGCCTGGGTAGGTTAGCTAAACCTGTCTCCTCCATCCAGCTCTATGCCATAAACCCTGCCCTCCTTGGTTCTCTGTATGTAACAACCCCACCTCCGTGTGCAGCTGCATGAAATACTCTTGTAATAAATACACCAGTCCCCAGGAGTCCCCAGGAGGCTGTAGCTTCTCCATCTACCCCACTATCTTTTTCTTCATTCCCTTGCCAACCCAGTCAGGTCCAAGTCCCCATCCATGCCGGGATATGGCAGGTACCCATTATTTGGCACTGTTAGGAGTATTTAACTGTGAGAAATAATTTCTAAACACCGAGTGAATGAAATGGAGTTATTGAGAACTACTCTCGTAAGGGAGCCTGGGTCCCACAGCGTTAGTTAAATGCCATCTAGAAACTGATACCTGCCAAATTGCACTTTCCACTTCAGGCCTCTTTCCCAACTCTAGATATACCACAAGCTGCTGCCTGGCACCCCAACTTGGATATCTAGGAAGCATCTCAATAGCTTGCTCTCCATGTAACCAACACTCAACACCTACCTCCCCCAACAGCCCAGTTGTTGGCTACACCAGCCTTCTGGTTATTCGGACCTAAAACATCTCAGCCACCTCTGCAATCATGTTCCTTCCATACCCCATTCACACAATCCACCAACCAATCCTGCCAGCTCCGTTTTAGATCGTATTCCAAATTTAGCTACATATCTTGCTGCTTTGAGTAACCATTGTCTCTCCAGAGATTGTTTCACTGTTGTATTAACCTTCCCGAAACTGGAGGGCCAATTCTCATACCCCTTCAACTCAAATGTCACGCTATCAATGAAGGCTGTTTGGACTGTACTATATGAAACTGCAGACAACCCCGTCCATCTCCCCCACAGTCCTAGACTCCCCTAGTTGAGTCTACCTTTCTCCTCTTTTTTTTTTCTATAATTATTCCCATGTAACAAAGTGTATTGATGTATCTACTCAGAGTATTTTAATTACATTTATTGTAAGTCTTGTTCTGTAGAACAATGTTTCCATCAAAGCAAATTCATCTGGTGTTTTGTTTAGTAAAATATCTTGTGTCTAGATAAAGTCATGACACTTTTAAGTGCTCAATAAATATTTAGTGAATGACTAGTGAGCAACTCATTCACAAAATAATAATGTGGGGTTGTCTCCTCTTCAGCTTATTTCCTGAGAACTGTGTTATAAAGTCTATGTTTCAGGATTTAGGTCAGCTGAATCCCATTTGGAAAATACACACAGGAGAGAGAGAGAGAGAGAGAGAGAGAGAGAGAGAGAGAGAGAGAGAAAGGCTGGTTCTTTAAATATGTAAAATGTTTTCCAGAATACAAGACAGAGCAATGCATAGAGAAGCTAACCAAAAACATTTGCAAAATAAAAAAGCAGGTTGACTTATGTATGCATAAGTTCTCACTTATTATGAATACAGAACGTTCACATTTCACATGGCCACCTAAAAGAAAATATTTCCTTGTTCGAAACAATTTGATTATAATCTTCACTGTTTGCTAGACCTGAGACTATAAAGTATGTTTGGGGGAGGGGGATGCATTTTACTCCCCCCCCCCAAAAAAAATGCTGCTCTATTGGCAGTGTGAAACAAGCATTCATTTCCTTCTCTTCAAGCAGACAGGAACAAACTCACATGTGAAATGTGAACCTCTCTTTTACTTATTTACTTACTGACAAGAAAGGGGAAATGTTGCCCTAACACTTGTGGGATTTCAGACCTCTCTTTCTGATCAGGGTGTCACTCCACTCAAGACACACTAGTCTCCATTGCTAAAGAAAATAATGGGTCTGATTCCTGTGAGGAAGCCTGGAAAACCCTGAGGCCATCTGATCCATAGCCATGGTTCCATGGGTAAGCACAGCAAACTCCCAGGAGGCTGCTGGGATGCTGGAGCTCGGCATTGGCCACGTGGGCCATGTGGGAGCAGTTTTTACAGAGGCTGCTCTCCCTCCTGGCCCTCTAGTCTCCCAGTCCCTTTGCACCAGGAACATCTGTCAGCGCATATGCACATGGGCTGTTGCTTTCATGTACCTCCTGACTTGACTCTCCTCTCTTGGAATCTTCTGGAATGCACTGCTGCCCAAGATCTATTTTCATTTCTTTAGCTCATCATTTGCAGCCACAACTTGCCACCAACTAAACAAGTGAAATCATCTTGAAAGCCTAAAAGTGGCTCCTGATAAATGACAGGAACACATTATATTGAATATTGATATGGCTCATGATAAAAGAAACTGAAAAAATTATTTATGAATTTATTTCAATCTCTGAGTTAACACAAAAATTTACAACAGTCATAGGTCCCATAATATTTGATCCATTGGTGAAGGTGACTTGTAATGTAAGTTTTAGTTTCTTTAAACACTTAGTTATATTTTGTAAATATGTTTCTGTTTTAATCCCCAGGGTGGGATTTTAGTTTTGGCTTTAGTTTGTCCATAACTGATCACTGCCTTCAGTGGGGGCATGGTCTTTGCCAGCTAGTAATGGTCTGTTTCCTGCAGCATGGAGACGGGTCTGGTCTAGGACTCTGAGGAATATAAATATGAGAGCCCAGAAAAGAGAAATTGTGGCAGTTTGGAGAGAACAGAGATGGATGGTGTGGCAGTTTGGAGACAGATGGAAAGAAAGGCAGTGGCTTGGAGAAGATCGCTTGCTGCATTTGCTGTTGACAGAGGATTGATAGAGCCCCCAAAGAACACATCAGCCTTAAACAGCCAGGAGAAGTAAAGGGGTCTGCAACCCATCTCCCCACTAACCTTTCTTCTACCTAGGTTTGGGGGGTTGGAAGGCAGGGGTGTTAAGGAACCCCAAATAAATTAGAGTTTAAAAATGAGCACAACGGTGACTAATGAAAGGCAGAAGTAACAAACTATACATGAATCAGTTGAAGTGAGTGTGTGCATGTGTGTGCTGTGTACACATCCATTTTCAGGACGTAAAAAGCATCAACACAGCCACTGCAGAAATTTTGCTAGCTTTCTGATACTAAGAATGCTATTATCCCAAACTACAGCTGGAATACAACTCAGCAATTAAAAACAAGGAAATCATGAAATTTGCAGGCAAATAGTTGGAACTAGAAAAGATCATTCTGAGTGAGGAATCCCAGAAGCAGAAAGACACACATGGTATATACTCACTCAAAAGTGGATATGTGACATATAATATAGGATAAACATACCAAAATCTGTACACCTAAAAAGGAGTACAATGATCAATTCTCATTCAGAAAGACAAACGGGATGGACATCAGAACAGGGAGAAAACAGGCAACATGACAGAAACCCACCACAGAGAACCTTTGAAAGACTCTACCCGGCAAGGTATCGAAAGAGATGCTGAGACTCATAGGCAAACTTTGAGCATGGAATCTTATGAAATAAGGGGGAGCTAGAAAGACCTGGAGGGGACAGAAGCCCCACAAGGAGAGCAACAGGACCAAATAATCTGGGCACAGGAGTCTTTTCTGAGACTAATACTCCAACCAAGGACCATGCATGGATATAACCTAGAACCCCTGCACAAATGTAGCCCATTGCAGCTCAGTCTCCAAGTGGGTTCCCTAGTAATGGGAACAGGGGCTGTCTCTGACATGAACTCACTGGCTGGCTCTTTGATCACCTCCCCCTGAGGGGGTTGCAGCCTTTCCAGGCCACAGAGGAAGACAATGCAACCAATCCTGATGAGACTTGATAGGCCAGGGTCAGAGGGAAGGGAAGGAGGACCACCCCTGTCAGTGGACTTGGGGAGGAGTACGGGAGGAAATGAGGGAGAGAGGCTGGGATTAGGAGAGGAGAAGGGAGGGGGCTACAGCTGGGATACAAAGTGAATAATCATAATTTATAAAAAAATAAATATCTTGGAATTAAAAAATAAAATGTTCCACAGTATTATCATTTTAAATGTTTTATTTAAAACTATTTACAGATGAAACGTCTTGTCTAAGAAGTTATAATTAAAGATACAACTTAGGGCACATTAAGATAAAAACTCTACTAAAATTTAATATTTGGAATACATTTACAATAAACAACTTTTAGGCTATACATGTCTGATACCTAACTAAACACACTAAAAGATAGTACCTTACCCAATATCCATTTCAGACACCAAAGTAGATGAAAACCTTAAACTGCAATAGATGGCTTTAGGTACATGCTTAATCCATTCTGTCACAGGAGCTAGTGCCATGTGCAGTCTTACAGGGTCTCGTAGTAAAAACTGAAAAGTTGTTTCCTAGGGAACACCTTCCTCCTTGCAGCAAATTTTTGTATTTTTTTTTACAACATTGGGGTCTGTGAATTGAACTAGAAACCTTCAGTATAGAAAAACTAACCATATTGTGGATCTTAGGCAGAATTTTGAACATGCCAGTACTTTTTTGGGCTAAAGGAATGAGTGCATTATTATCCACAATAAGGAGGCAAATGTGCCTTAGCAGATGAGTTCAACACCTCACACAGAATTAGAACCCGACATCTGAACTGTGGTTTCAAAGACCTCCAGGTGACCGCCATAACCAGTACCACCAGGGAAATGTCTCTATTTCAGTTGGAAATACCCTTGGATCCAATCACAGCAGAATGGGCTCTCCCCTTCCTGCCTTTAGCATTATTAAAGGGCACTCTCACCTGGCACGACTTTTCTGTAACCTTTCGCTCAAATCTCACTCATTCTTCAGGTGTGAGCTCAGATGCCATCTACCTGAGAAAGTTTGTCTGGTTTCCTGGGGAAAGCTTTCTCTGCCTCCCCAGGCACCCATGAGATCTCAGATGATCCATGCTCCATGCTTCCCAGAGGCCAGGTTATGGGAGAGCGCCAACACAGTTGTGTTGGATTCATAAAGAGACACTCGACACAACATAAAAAAATACCGGAAGGAAGCAATGTAATGTAGCCAGAGTAACTGCAACTGAAATCGAACTTCTTTAGAAGAAAAGACAGTTATTATTCGCATGAATCTATGAAATATGAAGGCTTAAAGGGTTTCCCATGAATTATGAAAACATAATTCAGCAATTATCACAGTGCTCAAAAGTATCTGGGAAAATTTCAGTAGAATTTAACATTAAACATGTTAGTAGGTCTTATGTATGTGAATTCCTTGTATTCCTTGTATGTGAATACTTTATGTACATAGTTTAGGTGCATGCCACACTAATCTTGTGATAATTCTTGTCTCTAAGATATTTTACACCATTTTCCTCAATCTAAAGTTTTCATGCCATTCCTCAGATGAAAAATAAGAGGGGATCAAACGCCTGAGGAGGTTCTGCATATCTTGCCCACATCTGTGTTACACTGGCAATGAGCTTAGCACCAGGGGACTGGTGCTAAGTCTGGAGGCTGGGCTGTGGCGGCAGAGCGAAAACATGATGTAGCGGCACAATTCCGTTCTTATCAGTGGCTCAGAGAGCACCTCTGTCTCCAAATGACTAATTATGGAGCCAGTTATTATCTATTATAGCCTCTATTAAATATTCACAGTAAGAACCTAAGACCATTCTTGTAGAAAATCACTGTGAGATGGAAATCCTTAAGCACATAAATTTAGACATTGCATGCTGTTTGCATGCCATCCCAAAGCTTCTGGGCCACAAATACGCTATCGTCCATTAAACTCTGATCACTGTAAGCGCACTCCATCACCACACTATACAAAGGAGCTCTAACGGGGGCGGCAAGACGCATACAATATTTTGGATAACGTTTTTGGTTTTTCCAAGATGGCAAACACCAGAGGATGGCAAATTGCAAAAATGTTGAAATCAATATTTAAATAGTAGTGGTAACACACCAACCACTAGGAGCTCTCGTCTCTTAATTGTATACATTTCAAAGCCAGGAAACACCAGCAGAATGTAATATTGTTGATATTAAGAATAATCACCGCTACATTTTTTGCCTTATGAACAGAACCTTGTTTGCCTTTTGAACACAGAACATATTAAACAGCCTGAGGAGCAAGCATGTTTCTCTGAAAATCGAATAAAGTGAGTTTATTTGCTACAAAGTACCATCAACGTAGTATGTTCAATTACTGATTCTTCTGTAGAGTCCCCAGACCTGGATGTCAGGGCCTCTAGGATCAAAGTGTAACATCCATTTGAAAGCTCTTTTTTGACCCTTGAACTCCCTCTGCTGATTCCATTTTCCACAAGACTCCTGTGGTTTTCACACATTTTGTCAGCCGTTTCAGTAACATTTCCAAGCCAACGGAATAATTTTAAAATACCAGTAAATACATAAAATTACTGGAGCCAGATTCACTGAGGAAAGCTGTGAATTCACAGTAGCGAGCTGAAGGCAGGGACCCGCCAAGGGCCAGAGAGATGGCTCATCAGACAAGAGCACTGTCTGTTATTCCAGAGGACCTATTTCGCTCCTCAACACCCATGTGGTGGGTCAGTTCCAGGGCACCTAAGACCTCTACTGTTTCCCTCAAGCGCCAGGCATGCATGGAGCACACGGGCATACATGCAGGCAGAATAACTGTACACATTCAAAAAAGTAATTTAACAATTAAATAACGAACCAAGAGAAAATGACCTCTGGTCAGTTTGTGTGAAAAACAGAGTGAGCTGGCACCTCTCTCACCCACTGATTCCAACCCCAAATAACAGGGTCGTGGTGAAGAGCTGTCTGTCTGTCCAGGGCAACCTCCTGTCTACCCGTGTTTGGAGCAGTACTGTTAAGTGGCCCACATTCACCGTTTCCTCCTTCTATAGGCTAACACACTGCACACCCAGACCATCTCTAAAGCCCGGCATGCATTTGCACTCAAAAGTTACTTCCTCAGTAATAACAACAGCTAAATGATATTTGTAGAACTGAATGCTAAAGCTTTTGATCTTTTCAATGTCCCTTGGAGATAAGTACTATTATTATACCATTTTACCAATGAGAAGAAATAGGATACGGGTAAGCGTGTGGGTGAGTTGCATAGAGAGCCTTAGCTGGTATACAAAAGGTAGCTTTCAGAAATGGAAGCCATGTCTCCCATCTTCAATGACTTAAACACAGCAGCTCCTGTTTCCTGTGTGACTACAAGGGAGGCCAGGCTTGATCTTCCTTGGAAGGCAGCTGACAGTGTTGCTCCCAAGCCCTGGGGCACAGAAGCTATGTCTCGAGAGGGCGCCCAGCAGGCTGTTCTTCAGAATGCACTACAACCCCATGCCTGCTACACCAATTATTATTATAGCCATTTGTTATTATTATTATTATTATTATTACTTGTGTTTTTCATTTCGGATAGATCTGTACTGCTCCTTGGGGAACAAAGGAAGGAGTAGGAATGGCCTCCAGGGAGCAGTAAGTGCGGCTTGATGGAGGACTACACTGAGGACCAAAATAATGAAGCCACAGAGCCCTCGGTCAATATGCTTCCAGATGGGAGAGGAACAATGCCTTGGCAAAAGTCCCACACCTTTGTCTCCACCTGAAAGGAGGAAAACCAGAGCAGGAGCCAGGCGTCGTGGCAGGTGATGAGACCTGTCATGTGCAACACTTCATGATATATTAAAATGCTTTCTAGGGCGTGGGAAGCGCCCTTTACAGGCTGGAAAACGGGAGCCAGCGTCTCTGGGAGGCCTATTGTCATGCATTTATTACAGATTCAGGGATTCAGATGAACTACGTGTGCCTCTGTGTATCTCATCTTCCAGCAGCACCAGTAAGAAAGGAGATTTATTAACTTAACCTTGGGGTAAGGGAAATTATTATTCCAGTGAAATTCCATCTGCAGACAGGGAGACCCATGTCAGAGTGAAGCGCCTGCACTGAGGGACCCAAACAATGTTCTTGAAATCTAAAAACTGTCCAGTCTATCCTCAGCAAAAATTCCTTAGCTAGTGATCTCAAATATAAAAAGAAATATGTCCTTTGCTTGCACCTAAGCCAGAGCAGAGATGATTTTATGATTGACATTTACATTTGGCTTTTATGACTCTGATTTTTTTAAAACTCTAAATACAATGATAGCATCATTTAGTTTCTAAAACCAAAAGTACTTTTGCATTATGATTGACAGTATTAACTACAATTTTTTCAAACGGTGGCCAAGAATTACGGGCATTTGTGATTTATCTCTGGCCTTGGTTTTTGTGTTGCTTTTATATGAGGTAGGTTGATGCTCATACATGAAAATTTCATATTGTTGGCCCTGCACTCAATAAATTATTAAAGTCACGTGAAGAGGAATGCGATGTTCAGGTTTTCAGCGATTTTTTATCCTTTTGTTCTCGCTTTTCTCAAAGCAAAGAACTTCTTGTCTATAATACATCAGAACTTAGTAAATTTTAAGCAAAGATTCACCCTAAAAGAAAATGTTTTGGGAAATTTATTGCCTTCAATCTTCCAATAGAGGTTCTAGAAATGCATTTCTTTTGAGGCATTGATGTCAATCAAGTTTTCTTAGGCTGAGAAAAATAAGTAAAAATAAATCTAGCAATCCCCTAAGCAATATGCAGGTAAGACAGAGAACAAATATACGTGTAATATTTTTCCAAATCAGATATTGCTCTATGCTCAGATGTTTAAAGCTCTGACAATAATCAGAAATAATTATTCTGTTTGTACTCTATTTCCTTGGGTAATGTTCTTTTAACATGAAGTGTCTCTTCTATCCCTCCAAACGTAGTTTTTTTCTAAAGATAATGAAAGAGGACTTGAACTCGTGCTGCAACTCACAAAGCCATTCCTGTTAGTGCAACACCGTCAAAACACGCCTGGCTTCTGACGCCAGCTCAGCCTCCGGGTTTCCACCACTTACACCATGTAAAGTCTTCTCAGATTTGCAACAACTGTACAGTCTCAGGAAGACGTGATGTGATACATTTGGTGCGGCAGTGTAGGCCACCTGCCGGTTACAAAATAACCAAGTAGCATCGGTCACCAACAACTGAGGTAATTCGTAACAAACACAGCTCAGATGAATGTAGCCACAAAATAGGACAAATTTTATTAAAGGTTTTCCTACAATATTCCTTCTTGGTTCATTCCAGTGTACGTCAGATAATTATAAGCCAAAGGCCAAAGAAGGTATTAAATATTTACTGAGTAAATAATACATATGACATGCAGAAATTTAAATTGATTTAAGAACTCAGAACACTAACTGATTTGTTGTATAAGGCAAAATTTAAAAGCATCCCACTTACTTTATAATCAGATTCTGTGGTTGTTGCTCAACTCAATCATTTATTAAACAAATATTTGTAATGTGCTACTCTTGGCAGTAGGGACATGATACTGACTCATCATATGGTTACAAAAGTCACATTTGAATGATGCTCTAATCCATTTTTAGGAGAATCCCTTTTTCAAACCTCACTTAATAAAACCAAAATTAATCATCTGCTAACACTGAAATTAACAGAATAATGTTAGGCAAATTATATAAAAGAGGATGCTTCAATATTAGTACATGGCTAGTTGCACTTTTAATATGCTACAAGTGAACGCTTTTCAAAAAATTTAAATTAAAAATCATTTACATGACATATTGATAGACAGCCTCTGAGAGTTACTTGGTAATTTTCAGAAGAAGGAATAAATGCACAGATAATTCACGTAACATTAAACTGTAATTACATATAATAGGGGTGAAATGAAAAATACTGCACTTTGTATTTTGCAACATGGCAGTTCGTCTGATGAGTCTTAAAAAAAAATCTCTTTTTAAAAATAACAAGAATCTCCTGCAGCTAAGCACAAATTTGCATTTTTGATATAGTTATGATCTATTTTTTTCAAGGATGAGGGTAAAGAAAAATTCCAAGTGTAGATAATCAGGAACGGTCTAGGGAGGTGTTAAGTGATTGGTTATCAAAGATTTCTGCCAAGGACTGAAAGATGGCTTCTCAGAATATGGTTAACTTCATGTTCTAGTACAGGATTTCTAAGCCTTAATCTAGCCTTCGCACATATGTGGTTTTAATTTTTAAGTTTTCTTCTGACAACTGCCCTAAATTTTAAGTTAAATACTTTGTATAGAAAAGCAGGGATGGAAGAAAAGCAACCTACTGTAGAAGTCCAGCTTTATAAACAGATATATTGATTGTAATAATGTTTGAATGCATAAAGGTTTGAAATGTAGCTCTCAACAGATTTTTAAATAATGGTCAAACTATAATATGTACTTCTTCTGTATCTGCCAATGTGACAAATGAAATGTTCTGCAGCCAAACAGGGAGAATTCGGTAGAAGCATTGACCGTAAAGTCTCCCAGAGGGTAATTCACTTTCATAACTCAAACTTCCCATCACTTGAGGAGCCTGTTCAGTCACCAGCCTGAGCTCCCACTCCTCCAGGATTCTGCCTCATTGGAAGAAGACCAAGGAATGTGCCTGTTTCAACAACGTCCACCCAGGCAAGCACCAGGCAGGTGGTCTCAGGGCAGATCAGTTACAGTGATATGAAAGGCCCCAGAGTGACAGCTCCTGGGAAGCAGAATTCCTAACGCTGACTAGCCATGGGACTAGAAGTCATAATTGAATTGAACTGGGGCTACGTTAAGAAAACTGCTTCTAAAATGCTGCTTTGCCTTTTGTTATTAAGTGCAACTGCCTTCTTGGAAAAACAGCACAACAATGATTACCAGGGTGAGGAAATAGTGGGATACCTGTTCCCAGTAGCCCTCACTATGTCAGTGAGTGGGCTCTGACTGATGAGGACCGAACAGATTCAGAATAAGAGAGAGGAGCCAGAGTTGCAGGCAGTTTGGGGTCAATGTCAGAATCCTGTGGTGGCATCTCTGGCAAAGGGGATAACTGGATGTCTTGACTGCACGTTACTGATGTGAATCTGGTACACCATGGAGGACATTAGCCTGGGCAACATATCAAAAATGTTGGAGATGAAGAAATGAAGAGAAATGAGCATACCATGTCCTTGCTGAATGCCAGCTGTACCTCTCTGTTTTGTTAACTAGATCATTAGACTTCCTAATAGAGCAGCACCAAAAGAAATCGTCTATGGTACCAGGAGTGGAAGGACATGCCTGTAACCCCAGTATTTGGGAAGCTGGGGCAGAAATATCAGGAGTTCAAGGTCTTTCTCTGTTCATAGCAAGATTGAAGTAGCCTGGGCTTGTACAAGACCTTGACTCAAAAAACTTAGTCTATAATTGCCAGAAACGGTCTCATAATATGTCTGTTCCCACAAAATGGAGCATTGGTGTTCCAGGCCATCATGTAAGCATTTCAGTACCACGGATGGAGAATGGAACAAACACTGGCATTTACTCTTCTCCACAGTGTATATGTCTCACCTCACAAAACGTTTTTTTTTCAAATAAACTTTATTATAAAAACATGTAAATATACTGTATATATAGATTTGGGGTCTAGTAAACTTCAGCTTGTGATGTTTTTTTTTAATTTACACTTTTTATAATCAAGTAATTTTCTTGATAGAGGTAAACACAGTAGTTGAACGGCTAGGTGGTTTATGTGAACCTCCCACATCATACAACAGGCTCCCACTACGTACAGTAGTTATATTCTAGAGCTGTGATGAATGCCAGAGTGTCATGGTTAATCTCTGTTATCAACATGATTGAAGAAATGTGGAGATTGGCAAAGTTCACCTGTGTCTACGAGGACATCTCCAAGGTAAATTAGATCGTCAGAAATCTGACCTAACTAATGAATTAACCCCTTGACAGATTCATAATGTGATGCCATTGGAGTGTGAGGAAAAGCAGGAGGGCACAGATCACTGGCAGGGACAGGGCTCCTCACCCTAGCCCCTTCCCATCTTCCGTCATTCTTCACTTCCTGGACGTGACGATAAGGACTGCTCTGCTTTATCATAGCCTCCCCATCATGTTGGAATGGACCTTCTGACAGTGTGAACCAGAATAAATGTCTGTGCTCTTGTTTTCGTGGAGAATTTAACCATGGCAATCTAAGAGTCTGACTGACACCTCTGGTTAGTTTCAAGTGAGCGTCAGGCGACATTTTCTTCAGTTTGTAGGTACTTTGGTTTTTACCAACTTCAGTTGAAAGACACATGATTTAACGCATGGCAGTTCACTATCACTGAACACATGGCGCCAGCACCACAGCCCGTGCCTGAACATAGCTGTTCTGGCAGCCATATGGTCTTCAGAATGCACATCATGGCCTTTGACACTACATCTGAAGGGGCTATTTGTACATGAGAAATCACATCAAAAAATCACCAAAAAAAAAAGTATATATATATGAAAATGTGTCACTCTAAGCTTAGAGAAAGACAACCATTCACCTGAGCACTGAAACAAAGCAGGTGTTCAGTCTCACTGTTCCCTTCCCACTTACACAACTCTCTAGGGTGGACTCTGAAGCAAGGGAAAGGGAAACCACCTCAGAAGCAAAGGAAGTGATACAAGGAAGGAAAGACAGCCAACCCCCGAGCATCACAGCAAGCAGAAGAAATGGCATCTTACGAATAAACTTCTGGAAAAGGTTCAAAGCACAGTTATCCCACTTAAGGATCAAGAAATCCGGGGTGTACATACCCACCCTCCCTGCTCAACACTGCTCCTGGGAGAAGCTAATTCAAGCTTACAGCACGCACTGACAGTAGAGTGGCCTTCCAGAAAAAGTCCTCTGGCACAGAGATGCAGACTCTGGCAGTGAAAAGCAGGCTGGAGCATAATAAAATGGCAAGGCTGGTGGGGCCTGGGCAGGGGCACACTGGTAATGTGTAACAGCTGCCTTTCTGGGCACAAGACGCTGGTCTGTGGTATTTCATAACTACCAAATCCTACTGTGGCTCATTTCAAGCTTCCAACTGTCACCTCACTGGACATTAACCTAGGAAGAACACAGTGGCACCATTATCCCACCCAGGAGCATTTCTCCTTACTATCCAGAAAGCACAAGCAATAACTGCAAAAAAACACCTACCAACTGATGAGTCATTTGCATGCATTACCTTTGTTTTCAATGATTTAATATATGAGTTTTCACACTTTAAATTTTAATACTCAGTTTTAAACAACTGGCTTGTAAAATTCCTGAAACTTTAATGAGGCTTTCATGAGCAGACTAAATCTGGAGGACTCTAGGGTACCTAAAATGCCCTCCTTCCGTGCTCTATCCTTCTGAGACAAGTGGAAACCCCACAGGCCGCGCCTGCCTGGAGCTGGCTGGAGGCAGGTCCTCCTCCGTGTAGCAGGTGGCACACCTAAGTTCTGCTTCCCAGAGGAGAAGGGTATTCCTCTTCTGATGGGCCTGCCCATGGGCCCCAAGATTTCTGACTACCCAGTCCTAACTAGATTCACTGTTTCCCTGCCGACTGATCCCTTTTCCTACTGGCTCTGCAGAGAGACAGAATGGCAGGGAAGACAGCCCCTCAGTGGGAACTAAGACACCACAGCCTGGTCCTTGCCCGCTTTTCCATGGGGATGATGAAGGACACGAAAAACTTATGTTGTTTCTTGTTCACCAAGTCTTTCTCTTGTCGCCTCTTACTTCATCCACCCCATGGCATTGTGGGATTTGTCTTAAATCCTCTCAGGGCAGCTGACAACCACAACCTGATCTACATCGCACACCTCCAGATACCAGTAGTAGCTAGGAGAGCAGCTACTGTCTCTAATTAGAATTCCATGCTCATCCTTTTTATCTTCTCCTATGTGGTTCTTTATATACTTCACACAGAGTGTGTTCTCTGTCTAATCCTTCTTTCTGCAGATTATCTGGCATTTGTCCCTACTTCCTCATATTCAGTGAGAGCCACATTTCTTCCAAGCATCTTATTTCTTGTCTTTATGGGGTCTGTTTTGCCCTCTATCCTTTGCCAGAAGCCCACTGTTCTTGAAGCTTAAGATGTAGTCAAAAACCTAAAGTCCATTTTTCAATACTTATTTATGTAGCTAGATGACTGTTTCCTATACCCCACTACTGATCTTCCAAATCCATCTTCCAGAGATCATCTAGACCAACAACCTTACAACTGAGGCATCCATGAGGAAAAAAGTCCATGGAACCATTGTGTTCACCAACCCCCCTGAAGCTAGACTATACTGTGGCCAAAACTTGACAGATAATGGGCATTGCCTCCTGTTGCTAGGCAACTGCACTGATGGGCAGCCCATGTTCCTATGATTCCATTTGGCAGTGGAGGCAGCACGTGTTCTATAGGTCTGTTAATACATGCAGTTGTAGCTAAAATGCAGAGCTGTAGGTACCTTTGATCATAGTGTTTTCATGGATAAAAAGCCACTTATATGCTACTTCTCTAGCATAAAAATGTGCTCAGTAGACATCTGAAATAAGCCAATGAAGTTTCTCTGCGTCATAGTTAGGTTAAAGTGTGTCCTGGTTTCCTGAATTTCTTGCACTTTCAGTTGGTCTAACCGTGCACACCATTTGTCTCCAGAGCAATCCTTTGTTTCTTCACCTCCCATCCACTCTCCAAGTCATTCTGATAGTTTCTCTCTTGGACAAGTGCACAGTACAACAAATCCATAAGTAAGTATAGCTTCCCAACCCAATGTCACATCCTTACCTTTATTTTTCTGGCTCACATGCATCACTCTAGTTTCCCTTCTTTTAGCCTCTATCTATGAGCCTCAGCTTTTGTTTTTCTCCTACGTAACAAGAAATGCACTCATCCCTTTTTGAACAACCTCTCACAATCTAGTATTTAATCTAGTATTTAAGGCTCTATCCTAGGCCCTTAGTACTTTTTTTTCCCTAATTAGTGTATATTAATTGTACAAAGTAATGGGTTTTATTATGACATTTTCTTTCCTGTATAGAGTAAACACATGTACTTCTTATCCTATTGCTATCTGCCTATTCCAACATCTTGAGTTAGTTGCACATAGACTGATCCCTAATGCTTCTCTTCTAAAGCTCTACTTAGCCACACGAATATCCCAAAGATATCCAAACACACTTCCTAAAAGCAAGTCATTTCTAGAACACTTGTTTCTGAGTTCCTACAATGTGCCAGATGAGAAAAAAACAATCTGTGAGACTTCCTGTGACCCTAGTGGAGCATAAAAACTTCTGTTCTTCCACTTCCGAAAGGATACTTTCTCAATGTCATTTTCCCTTGTCCCCACTGGTGTAGCCAAGAACAGGTACAAACTCTAAGGGCTACATCTATCTTTAACATTTCTCTCCTCTCACTTACCCTTCTGCCATATCCATTTCCAATGGGTCCACTTTTCCTCTTAAGTATATATTAATTCTCCCCACACCTCAAATCCATTTCTCTCACACACACTCTCCTCTCATGAATCGCTTCTACGTCTTGGTAACTGATCTTCCCACACTCCCTCCACCTAGTCTCCCCACACTTTGACCAGGGTACTTTCTGAAACTATGCTCCCTCTCCCATCATGCCTCAACTGAAAATGTCTTATTACTTCTCTTTATTATTTGTATACAAAAAAGTTGCAAACAATGGCCACACACTCTAGACTATTGTTCAGCCTCTCTTTGAACAACATTCCCTCCATGTCTAATCTGACCAAACACTCTTTTATTCCCATCATAGAATTGAGACCTCTATTTCTTTTGCTGAAAATATTTTTATAATCTCTTACTCCCTCTCTCTTCCCTCCTTCTGTCTCTTTCTCACACCACACGCGCACGCGCGCACACACACACACACACACACACACATACATACACACACCTTCCTTACCTCTTGCTGATAAAAATCTGTTTCTTCTGCATGATTTTTCTAAGTGTCTGTCTACTCATTCTGTTTATAACTATTCTTGCTTTTTTTAATAATCAAGTTTTCAAATCAGCATTGTCTACTTTCAGCTTTTAACTATTACATTCCAATTTTTACAAATTTGACTCCTATGCTTTATCTAAAACTTCTTGAAAGATTTTTTCCATTTTATATTGTGGCTTCCTATATTGTTTTCATCTTTTACATGATGTTCCTTATGGACATATCCCTGTACATATTTGTTGACATTAGACATAACCTACCATTGAAAAGAGATGGCATACACATAGCAAAAGCAATCTTAAAATGTACACAGACAGGTTGACCAATGGAATCAAACTGAAGACCCAAATATAAATCCATATACATACAGACATCTGATTTTTAATAAAGAAGCCATAAATACACACCAAAAAAAAAAAGACAGCATCTTCAACAAACAGTGCTGCTCAAACTAGATGTCTGCATGTAGAAGAATCCAAATGGATCCATAACCCTGCACAAAATTCAACTCCAAATGGACCAAAGACCTCAATATAAAGCCAGATACACTAGATCTTATAGAAGAGAAAGTGGGAATAGGCTTGAACTCAATAGTACAGGAAAAAACATTCCGAACAAAACATCATTAGCACAGGCACTAAGATCAACAATTAATAAACAGGACCTCCTGAAATTGAAAAGCTTCTGCGTGGCAAAGAACAGTGTCATTAGGACAAAGCAGGAGCCTGCAGAAAAGGAAAAGATTTTTTAAAAATCAAGTACACATCTGATAGAGGGATAATATCCAAAATCTATAAATAACTCAAAAATACTGGATGTCAAGAAAACAAATAACAATTTAAAAATGGATTAATCTAAACAAAATACTCATAAGAGGAAACTCAAATGGCAGAGAAACACTCAAAAGTTCAACAAGCCAGGCAAAGTGGCATACTGCAATCCGGCACTCTGGGAGGCAGAGGCAGGTGGATCTCTGCGAGTCGCAGGCCAGCCTGGCCTAGAGAGCTAAGTCAAGGACAGCCAAGGCTACACAAAGAAACCCTGTCTCATAAACAAAAAAAGAAAAAGAAAAGAAACAAAGAAATGTTCAACATCCTTAGCCATTAGGGAAATGCAAATCAAAATTCCTTTGAGATTTCATCTTACAGTTGTGAGAATGACCAATGTCAATAATACAAGTGACAGGTCATGCTGGTGAGGATGTAAAGTAAGAGGAACACTTCTCCTTTGCTGGTGGGAGTGCCAACACGTACAGCCACTATGGAAATGAGTGTGGTGGTTCCTCAGGAAGATGGAAAATACCCAGCTCTATCACTTTGGGGCATATACCCAAAGATGCTTCATCCTACCACAGAGACACTTGCTCAGCCATGTTTATTTCTGCTCGAAAAGAACTTAGATGTTCTTCAACAGATAAACAGATAAAGAAGAATGTGGTACATTTACACAGTGGAACATTACTCAGTCGTTAAAAAGTGAAATCATGAAATTTTCAGATAAATGGATTGAACTAGGAAAAAAAAAATTCATCCTGAGTGAGGTAACCCAGACCCAGAAAGATAAATATGATGTGGTATGCATTAACTCATATGTGGGTATTAGCTATTGAGTCAATAACCAAGCTACAATCTGCAGAACTACAGAGGTTAGATACAGAGAGTAAGGAAGTTGGGGAGGTGGGGCAGAAAGATCTCGCAAGGAAAGGGACATAGAATATACAGTTACGGGTGGGTGGGGGAGGGGCGACTAGAATGCAAAGATCAAGTGGGCAGGGAGAGAGAGACATGTAACAAGAGGGGATACAGGGAGGACAGCTAAGATTAAGAGCCATTGGAGGAGTAGCACAGAAATCTAACACAGTGGAAGTGTCCTAAAATATATACTTCTATTAGGGTTTTCTCTTTTTATTCGTTTCTTCTCTTTCCTTCTTTTTATTCTTTTTTCTTTCTTTTATCTGTTTCTCTCATTCTTTACTGTTCTTTATTGTTTTTCTCCTTTTTCACCCCATAGGTCTTTTCTGCGTGTTTTATGACTTGCAGTTTTGTGTTTCTTTTTATGGGATTCGTTAATACCCAGCAGTGAGTCTCTGCATCTATACCTGTTTCTTGTGCCTTTTCTTGGGCTCTTTTCTTTCTATTTGATTTATCCTATCATGGTGTGCTTGATTTTGTTTTATCTTCTTATATTTTTATTTTATTTTTATCCTTAGAAGCCTGTTTGTTTTGGAAGACAGAAAAGGGGTGGATCTGGACAGGGAGGCCCTGGAAGGAGTAGAAGTAGGAAAACCACACTCAACGTATAGCATATAAAAACTGTATTTTCAAAGATGAAAAAATGTGTGGCAGAAGGAAGCAGTCAAGAAATAATTAATCAATTGGAAGTCAGGAAACTTCATCTTTCATCTCTATTCATACTAACTTTACTGATAAGGTCAATTTATTTTCAGTTTAAGAGAGATCCTAAACAGGCCAACCAGTCCTATGTGGTCTGTGAACATGTTTCACGGTCAAGCACAGTGCTTGAGTGTATTTGTAAGCGCATGCCTTTAGATGGGGTTCATACCTTCTGGTCTGTGAGCCTCCCACCACTTCCATTGTCTGTCCCAGGCACTGTACATTGGTATTGCTGCATTTGGTTTTGAGGACCTAAAGGCCTACATATCTCCACGGTCCTTTTCTATAAGAACTGTTAGACTCATTCACGGCTTTACCTCATGGAAACAGTTATTTATAAAAAGTAATTGGTAAAAAATGTATTTAGTAGACCTCAAAATGGAGAGCAAGGAATAAGGACAGCTAAAGCCCCACGTAAAGGTCTGAGCACTCTGAGCTACAGAGAATACTCTGGCAAATGTATTTCTCAAAGAGGAAAGAATCATGCGATGCTTATAGCAGCTGGAGGCCAGAATCCTAACATAGGGATTAAAACAAATATGCTAAAATGCTCCGGTACTAATGGGCTCAGAACTGTAGGTTATTTGTCCACATTACATAAAACAGCACAGTCTGCCAGTTCCCCAACTGCTGCTCAGCAACCAGGCTCAGGATGGAGGCACATGGAGAGACATTTGGCAAGGAGCTGTGCATCTCCCACTCCGTCCCACAGGCCTCAGTCCTGTGAATGAATTCTTTGTTGTCATATTAAAATTCACCACCTTCTAAAGTGATATTTCTGGTTTGATGGGTTTTATTCACGGACAAATAACCTTTCTTTAACATTTAATTCTGATCATTAAAATAAAAAAAAATCACCACCTTCAAACAAAAGCTTTATTAGGAAGAAAGAGTGGTTCCCAAAGTCCTTAAAATCCCTCATAGTTTATGCCTCCCATGCTTTCAAAAATTAATATATTTTTAAAGCCTAAAAGTTAGCCATAATAGCAAAAAACATTTCCATGAACTAGAAGCCAATTGTAAATGTTTTATGTGCAATCCTCCCTAAATTTCACATTTTTATTTCTCAAAAAGTAAAATCTCTTCAAAAGCAGTCTAATTATTCTATACAAAGAAAATATAAGTAGGAATTCCTAGTCATAATTGAACAATATACGTGTTACTTCACCTGTTTAAATGCTGTCTTCCAATATAATATTTTTAGATGCAATAGAAACTGTTTATAAAAAAGCATGTCAAGACTCAGACATCACCTCCCTCTCTTTAGAGCAGTGTGAGGAAATGGAATACAGCCTTGTCAACCACATATACTTTAAAAAGGTAATTGTGAAGAGAAAGATTATCTCATAACTATTCACAATTTTTATGAGATAAAATGACATCTTCACGAAGTTTTAACTTCCAAACAAAATAGTGAATAATTTTATAGCTCTACATTAATTTTGAAATAAAATAAAAATATATTTGCATGCCCGATAAACATGACGAAATCTTGCTAATAATTAAAGAAAACCCAGTAGGTAATCACACACCACACACACATACATACACACACACACACACACACACATACACACACACACGCATACGCATACACAAAACAAACCATGAAGTTCCAGCATGGAGATAAACACACTCAAGAACCCTGACAGATGGTAGAACCAAGAGTTTTAAAATATTCATGCTTTTTTAGCTAGTAATTGCACTTCTAGAAATGTTTCCTAAGAAAACAAAGCTCAGCCTGAGACTTAGGCCCAACACTATAACCTCCAGACTATTTATAAAAAATGAGAAACTAGAAAACCTAAATGTTGAACGTTGACCATTTACACAGGTTATTGTGTACCCAGTTGAGGATCTATCAGGTAGTCATTAAAAAGCATTTTAAGGAGTGAGCAACATATGACAATAATAAAAATTAAAAGAGCAAGAAGAAAACTCTTATATAGCAATAGGATCCAAAGCTTTATGTTCAACCTGTTATCAAACTTTAAAACCACCATTGAACAGGACTTTCAATTATTAATTAAAGTGATCTTATCAAAGGCCATCAATGAAAGCACACATTTGAGAATAGAATGCTACTATGTCAACTCCCTGGCCCCTAATGATCACTGTTCATTCATCAGATCTGATTTTCACATTTCTTTCCCCTAATTTCTCAATCCTTACAGCATTCTACAAAGTTTAAGGGCTAGTCTAGAAGTCTCCCAAGGAATGAACTCTCATTTTTGAAAACCAAATTTTCCCTTTGGTAACCAAATTGTTAATGAAAACAACTGCTTCCAGACTCAGTAAAGTATATCTTCTGATCACTGGAGGGGTCACTGATGAATGGACCAGAAATGAGATCAGAAAATGAAGTTTCTAGTTGGTTTTGGTAATGAAGCAAGTGTCTAGGATCTCAACTGTGGGCACGTTTCCCTTATGATGCACTCAACCTATTATTTAACACATGAAGAATATTCTGGATTCAATCAAGCAAAGAGACTGCATTGCTAATGAATAATCTCCCTTCCCAGAGGCCAAGGAAGAACTGAAGTAGGCTTCTACTCAATGAGCATTAGTGGCCCTCCTCTTCCTATACTGATGGGCACTTTTCTTGAACTCCTGTCCCTCTGGCATCAGGCTCAAACTACACTAATATGTCAAGACATACCATCCCACACAATAGAGACAACTGTTACCTTCAGAGAACTTTCATGACACTGAAGCTTCTACTATATTTCATATGGCTAAAAGTCCCAGCCCTTCTTTCCTTTAAATGGTAGTGAAAGCATTTCACATAACCTATAACTCATTAAGACAGTGTGGTGGTTTGAATTAAGAATGCCCTCCATAGGGCTTTGAATGCTTAGTCACCATGGAGTGGCACTATTTGAAAGGATTAGAAGGATTAGAAGGTATGGCCCTATTGCAGTAAGCATGTCACTGAGAGTAGGCTTTGCGGTTTCCAACAACCTCTGCCAAGCCAGAGCCTTTCTTCCTGCTGCCTACAGATCAGGATGTAGCTTTCATCCACTGTGCTAGCACTGGGGCCTGCATGCTATCTTGTCCTGCCTACCCCGGTCCCACCCCCCATGATGATAATGGACCAAGCCTCTGTTGTAAGAGTTGCCTTGGCCACGGGTCACTTCACAGCAACAGAACAGTGACTAAGACTGCCAGGCATGCCATTAAGGCTAACCAAAGGGGAACCAGAGATTTCTTTTAAGAATCTGGGGATTGTCCCCTCTTCATTCAAATTCATAAGTCAAACTTCTACCTAAAACTGTTTCTTTCTCTATAGTTACCTACATATTCCAATCCCCTGTTACTGATTTCATTCAGAATCAGTCTCTACCTTTACATAACCACATGAAAATTAGTTCTCACATATTGAAACTGATTTAAAATTTTCAATTATAATGTGATACCTGCTCATTCAATTAAAAAGTTTCACTTTTTTATGAAAACACCTGAAATCCCATCATCCAGAAATTTTCTCCAAAGTTGAATATAATATTTCATTTACTCAAGGTGTATATGTAAGAGGTTCATCTACTACTTGGCTTGGAAGCAAAGAACCTATTTGCAATTAATACCTCATGGGAAAGGGAAATTAGTTTTCTCCAACAGAGTATCGTGGGCTATATCGGATACACTCCATGGCATGTCCCATGTCAAGGAGTAGTTGGCTAAAACAAAATGAACTCCATGGTTTTGGGGCACCATTTTCTTTGTCTTGATGCTTTTAAAAATCTTTTTATTTATTTTCATTTTTTTTTTTTTTTTTTTTTTTTTTTTTTTTTTTTTTTTGTTGAGAGAGCCAGAGAGAAGTATGTGTGCGTAGGGAGGTAGGAAGTATCTGGGAAGAGTTAGGGAAGAGGAAAGAACATTATCAAAACATGCTGTGTGAAAAAGTTGTTAAAACACACATCGACTTTAAAAGGGAGGGTGCACAATCTCCTAGAACTAAGACGTTATAATCAAAGCGAAGTCTTGATAGCATCACAGTTTTGGAGGGCAGCACGCAGCCAGGAAAGAACACCTCTATGTGACTCTGGACTCTTTATCCAGTACCTCCTCCCTGGCCCTGGGATATCTCACCCATACGTAAGACTGAGCAATGTTCATCTTTCTGTGCCTGAAATGTTTCACTTAGTATAATGAAGGATACATCTCTTAAGTCCATGATCCTCAAAGTCTACTCCAGAAGGCCCACCAAGGAGATTTAGATACTACTGATTTTCAGCCTTATCACTGATCTAAGAAAACAGAATTTCTAGGCAAGAAGTGGGAGTGACAGGTAAAAAGACCCAAGGAATCTGCATGTTTCATAGGTTTTACGAGTAATTCCTGTTGGAGAACCACTACTTTGTGCCTTAATTTACATTAATATAAGTGGAGTTATTTGAGGAATAAAACATCCAACACACTTGCACTCTTGGTCTCACTGTGCATCATCTTCACCTTTAGCATAACTCACTGACCACAGTGACTTTCTCCTAACGTGATCACAGTATGTGATATATGACAGAGTAAGAAGAGTAAGGTAGGGCATGGTGCCACATGCCTGTGACCCCAGCATTTGGAAGACAGAAGGCAAGGGGTTCATAAATTCCAGCCAGCCTAGACTACACAGTGAGTCCCAAGCCAGCCTTGGGCACACAACAAAATCTTGACTCAAAAATCTTTTTTTATAATAATTTTTATATTAATCCCAGGTTATTTATTTTGTATCCCAGCTGTAGTCACATCCCTCATTCCCTCCCAATCCCACCATCCCTCTCTCATCTCCTCCCTGCCCCTTTCTAAGTCCACTGATAGGGGAGGACCTCCTCCCCTTCCATTTGACGCTGGCTTATCAGGTCTCTTCAAGACTGGCTGCAATGTCCACTTCTATGGCCTAGCAAGGCTGTTCCTCCCTCGGGGGAGGGGGATCAAAGAGCCAGCCATTGAGTTCATGTCAGAAATTCAACTCAAAAATCTTAAAACAGCACATCAATGTGAACCTAATTTTCCCTGTTTGAAAGAAGTTGCTGTCTGGGTAGAAAGAAGGAAGGTTTAACTTTGCCATAATGGGTTGTAAAGGGGGTAGTGAGTGAGTTAGAGATTAAATGGGGCATACAGGCACAACTTGGATTAAACCTGTGCTATCAGCCCGGAGTTAGAAGCAAACTTCCAAACTCATCACCAGCCTGGTGCACTGCAAAGGTTGCAATGCAAAGCTCTGTTCAATGAAGGGCAAGAGGCATGACAATGGGAATTAAAGGAGACCTTCTTGAAGCTACACTGGAGTCGAGTATGTAAATTTGAAGAGAAAATCCTCCTGAGAAGTAACTATATTAGTCAGAACTAAAGACTAAAGAATTCTAAAAGGCTTTAAGTAATAAAGTGGGCATTACTAGTTTCCCTTTAACCCTTATAGACAGTTGTCTTAAATTTAGAGTCACTTTAGATCATAAGATAATATTGGACCTACTTAGACTGCCTTAAGGCTTGAGCTCCACACACTGGCCAAAACATACCCCTGAAGATTTAGGGGCTACAATGGGACCTGTGGTTGCACAGGCCTTGAACTCCCAGGATGGACCAACTGCCTCCAAGAACTTACTACAGGAAACTGTGGGCTTGTATGCTGGTAGCCATATAGGAGTGGTGGCAGCTGCATTTTTCACTAATAAATAAACTAGTAACCCATAATAACGGCTCATTCTGCTACAGAGCTGCAGGGGCCTCTTAGACCGGATGGCAAAGGAAGAAGTCTGCTCTTGCAGTATTCTGCCAGGGAGACATACTGCAGCTGTTCATCTGCCACAGGCTTGAAGACCCAGAAGTGCAGAATCAGTCAAGTTAGTTCAAATCGAGGACACATTCAGTTGTGTATATGCCGTACTGCACTGGATTACAGCACAGCTAACAGAGAACCCCCTTCCTTCTCACTGTTGATGACCCCAATCCAGGCTAGAAAGGAAAGGGTGTGAAGGACATTAGTGGGGGACAGGAGGGCTCAGGTCGTCAGGCGTGCTGCAGCTATACCTCCAGCTCTTAAAGATGGATTCATGACTAATGGAACCCCAACAGAGACAGAATCACAGGCTCCTAGATCGTGAGGTGTGATGGCTTCCATGATGGCAAGAAACAGAGGCTGAACAGTGACTCAATTCCAGAGTTTTTCAGACTCTGATGTGAGAGAATAAACCTCCAGGACCCCAATAGCACAAATGCTTTGCATGTTAGAAATCTGAAAGACTCTACCCAGCAGTATATCAGAGTAGATGTTGAGACTCATAACCAAACTTTGGGCAGAGTGCAGGGAATCATATGAAAGGAGGAGATAGTAAGACGTGGAAAGAACAGGAGCTCCATACAGAGAGCAATAGAACCAAAATATCTAGGCACAGGGATCTTTTATAAGACTGATACTCCAACCAAGGACCATTCATGGAGATAACCTAGAATCTCTGCACAGATGTAGCTCATGGCAGCTCAGTATCCAAGTGAGTTCCCTAGTAATGGAAACAGGGACTGACATGAACTCAGTGGCTGGCTCTTTGATCACCTCCCCCTGAGTGGGGGAACAGCCTTACCAGGCCACAGAGGAAGACAATGCAGCTAGTCCTGATGAGACCTGATAGTCTAGGATCAGATGGAAGGAGAGGAGAACCTCCCCTATCAATGGACTTGGGGAGGGGCATGGGAGGAGGTGAGGGAGAGAGGGTAGGTTTGGGAGGGAAACAGGGAGGGGACTATGGCTGGGATACAAAATGAATAAACTGTAATTAACATAAAAAAATTAAGATTTAATTAAAAAAAAAGAAAAGAAATGTCCCTATGCCTGTTTTCCTTGGAAATGCTAAGTCTGACCTGATTGGTTCCTAACTCATCTTTTCTGGGTCTGCGATCATTGTTTCCTGAGAAGGCAACAATTGTGGACCCCGGGGAATTGACTTTGGTTTTTTGTTTTAAAACGGTGGCCAGCCTTGTGATTCTACTCTTCACTGCCTCCAGTTCATCCTCAAAATAAAGAGTTTTGCATACACTCAGAGAAAGAAGACAAGCCACGAACAGAAAGAACCATTGGATTATCCTGACAAATATTAGGATGCAGGGTGGTAAGGGACCTCTCCAAAACGAGAGGAAAGCACTAGAGGACAAAAACAGATTGCCCTGAGAAAGTCTTTCAGGACTCCCACCCTTGACAAAACAATCATGGAAGGGTGCTTTGTCAAGGATGTCTCCTGATGATGAGCCCTTGGTCTGTTTTTACGATGAGGTTACACCACCCTTCATCTGGCCTTCTCAGACACTTTCCAAGGGCTAATCCCACTGCAGGGAGAACACCACCTCTCATCTGAAATGTCGTTTTGACTTCAAATCTGATTCAGCTTAACATTTAGCTCCTTCAGAATGACGGGCCACAAGGCCCAGTGTGATCCTTTCTGCCCAGAGTGTTTCCTGTTTCTGACCTGCAAGAAACATCTTAACATGTCTTCTTCCAGGATGTTTTTCTTCCCAACCCATCAACCATGTTTAAAACTAAATATCTGAGTCTTGCACCAGGCTTAGCACTGGCCATAAATGAGAAAATAACTGTGAGATTATTTATTCCGCCTCTACATCCAACGGACCTTCAGAGGAGCGGCAACAGTGACTCCGATCACCTAGTTTGATGTTACTGTTTCTTTAGGACCATGTACATAATTGGTATTAAATAACATCCACTGAATAAGTAACAGGCTACCCCAAACTAAAACCAGGGCCAACTTAACACTAAGGTGTTTTCACTTCATTAAAATGATGGAGCCTTAACCCTCAACTATTGCAACAACTAGGATTCAAAATGTTTTACAGGTATTGTTGATAATTTTTCATTCTGTTCTAGCGTTCTAGCAAATAAAACAATTAACCCAAAGTAGTGTGGAGTTCAGAATAATATCTGCCATAAAACCATTTTATAAAGTGGGCTTGTAATTTAAAATAACGGAATAGTTCTACAGTGACCATGGTTTTGGCTAAATAATATCCAATCAAGGCAAACTATGAGTATTAAATATTTATAAGCTGCCCAGAATACTATGAATTAATCAGTGTTTCCTCATTTAAATGTTTAATATTTAATGTTAGTACTTTACAAGAATTCTGATAGTACCACATTTCAGTAGTTCCATATTTTTCTTCTGGTGGTGGGAAATGCCTTTCGATAATTAGATAGAGACGATGGTAAAATCACATATTTGCCTGATGCCTGAAAGTGTTTAGCATTTATTTTAAAAGCTCAAGCATTTGCATAATATGAAAGATTTCTCTGAGGCTGTTTTTTTTAAAACATTCACAGATTTACTGTTCTATATGCCTTTTCTCTCCTAGCTCTCATGAATAGGATTATTGCCCACATGAAAGAAACCCTGGTCAGCTAGCTTCTACCACGTGCCGATGCAACAAGGACACACCATCTGGGGACCTTCCCAGGCTGAGAATCTGCCGGTGCCTTGCTCTTCACTCCACAGTCTTCACGATGGTGTGGGATGGTTTTCTGCTGTTTACATCTGCTTACAGGATTTTACAGCTGCCAGGACAGACGTAGCTTTCCTCTAAAGCATGCGAGCTCACCGGATCATAAGAAGTTGCAGTGCCTGGCATTGAGGCACCAGCGTACAAATGCAAAACTTCTGGGCATCAGCCATACATCATAGAGCCAAACACTAAATACAGAGGACAGAGCAGCAAGAGAAACGCCTTTGAATGTCTATCCAAAAAACAAAAACTTCTCCTCTCTACACTAATAGTGACAGGGCTACATTCCAGGTCATTCTTATTCTTCTTCCTCACAGGTGATGAATGAGGGTCTGGTCATTTCAGTGAGTTAGCACAAAATACCAACCATTTTTAGCCATTGCAAATAACATAAACATCAATATGTTGCCATTAAATTCTAAGTAAAATTAGACAATAGGAATGCTATTTTAGAAAGTAGGTGGGTGCTTTGTTTTGTTTTGTTTTGTTTTGTTTTTAAGAAAAAAAGAACGCTGTGTACATTTTAAGTCTTGTAATTCCCTTATCTTTCCGAAACAATGACATCAGATACTACAGGTATGTGTAGATCAGAGCCTTAATAAGAAGTGCTTGGATAAATGGAAATCAAATCACCTCTATTTCTCCTATAGGAGCCTGCAGGGTCAGGGCTTCTCCCTCAGGCTGGTATTCATTCTTAGTGCCTCAACTTTTATTACATCTTCTCTTATTATATCAAACCCTTTGCTATGTAAACGTAACCTTTATTACTTTTTTTGTTCCTGTGATTCAGCTCTCCAGAGTTTCTATTTTTAGGTCTTCTTGACTTTAAAGTCTCTAAGTTTAAAGATCTATTTTATATGAACATATATATATATATATATATATGTATGTATGAAGCCTACAAGGCAGGACTCAACAGGAACGCCGCACTTGTAAAATACAGCAGCTGTGTGTGTGTGGGGGGGGGGGTCTGCACAAGAGTTTACATCAAGCCAATAAGCATTCTGCCATGGAGGAGCTCATGAATGTCCATGCCTAACTGAAGAACTCCTCACAAGTGATGGCTTCTGGGGAGAGAGCCAGCTTCATCTAGGTGTTTATTCCCTGGTAGGTCAAGCTCACTCTGGTAGATGGCCGCACACACAAGAGTATAGGACTCAGTGAGTTCCTGTTTTTAAAGAGAATATGAGTTCGGAGAGGGTGGGAGGTGGAGAGCGGACCTAGAATGATTAAGGGATGGGGTGGATATGGTTGAAATATCCATAGGTGAATGCATAGGTGAAATTCTCAAAGAATTAATGAAACATTATTTTAAAAGTCTAATAGACTTACAGTCATAAATGAAGATAGTTTTAAGTAATCAATGTTTTCATTGTGACTTGTGTCAAGTTCATCCTCAGGACAATAATTTTGTTGAACGTTGCTGATATTTATTGCTTTTTAGAGTTTGTTCAATACCATTGATTTTGTTTTTATGCTCTATGATGAAATTTGAGGAAGAAAATAAATGTAAAACAGTCAGTGAGGGGAAGGTGTTGTGGCACAGGCCCACAGTCTTGGCTCTGGGGTGTGATATAGTTTTAATTGCCCACTTGACAGTCACCCGGGAAAGGAGTCTTAATGAAGGACTGTCTAGCAAGATGACACATGGGCATCTATGATTATACCTATTAAATTAATTACCATGGAAAGAGCTTCTCACTATGGATGGCATCATTCCCTAGGGTAGGAGCTCCTGAACTCTATCAGAGTGGAAAAAGGAATCTGAGCACAGGCATAAATTCCCTCGCTCCCTCTGTTCCAGGCGTGGGTGTGACCAGATGCTTCCGGCTCCTGAAGGCTTAACTTCCCTGCAATGACGGACCTGCAACTCTGAGCTAAAATAACCCCTTTCCCCCTTAACTTCCCTTCACCAGGGTGCTTTATCACAGCACCTGGAATGAAACTAGGACACTGAGGCAGGAGGGCCATTATGCATGCTGAGCCACCCTGGGCTACAGAGTGAGAAAAACAAACAGAGACAAGAATCACCGAGCACCTAAGTCTGGTCCTTCATGCTGCTTTTCAGGATGTCAGAACAGGGAATTGAAGCACTTTAGCAACTCTGATTCTTTCTGTTTGTGTTCGGTAGGTTTTCTTGTCTATTGAGACCAGGTCTTACTAGAGGGTCTGAGCTGGACTGAACTGGAGCAATTTTTCTGCCTCGGCTTCTACAGGCTGTTGGCGTGTGCCACTGTGCCTGACCTTCCTTTGATTATTGGTTTTGGAGATGTACTGTATTTAAAAAAAAAAGATTAATAAACTTTCTCCAACTACAGATGCTGTCAAGGGCTTGGCTATGACAGATCTATCACCTTCTCATGAAAAACAGAAAACAACATCAACCAGGAGCTCAGCTCTGGCATTTGGTATACCACAAACATAGATACAAATGGAGTCAACTGCTTATACTTTTTCAATGGCTTATTAATTCATTCGATGTTAAACAAGTAACTATTTGGCAAGAGGCCTGGATACCAGTCTTATATATTCCTAGATGAGGCCCTGAGAAACACAACCAATTGTTCTAAGCTTCGTTTTAATTAATTTTAACACAGAAGATTTCAAAGGCCTACAAAATGTTTACTAGCTCAACATCTCTTGTGCCCCTATGGCACCACCATGAGACATCTTGATACGGTAGGTGCTATGAGAATCTGTTAGAGCTCATTCTCTAGAGTTAAACTGAGCATCTAACCAAATATCTTCCTAACTCAAAATTATTTCCTCCAGTGGCGGAAGAATGGCTCTGACTTGATGCTTCATGGTGAGTCTGTACTGTACTAATTCTTGTCTTCATTGCTTTGACAAAATTAACTTAAGGAAGCAAGGCTGATTTTGTCCTAGAGTTTATAGCACAGTTCATGGCGTTGGAGAAGACAAGCTCACGACGTGGCTGTTTGCTTGCGTCCACAGTCAGGAAGGAGGGAGTGGTGGTGGCCGATGCCCAACTAGCTTCCTCCTTTTCTGCACAGCGTGGACTCCATGCCATGGTCCTCGACTGCAAACATTTCAGCCTGAGTCCTCCCACCTCAGTAAACCCAGCCTGGGACCTCCTTCGCAGACATCCCTAGCAGGCTGTCTTCTGACTGATTCTAGAAACTGCCAACCTGACATCCATATTAACCCTCACACAAACTAGCTGAGTTAATTCTGTGATGATTTGGGGGACTCCAGAAGTCCTCGGATTCTAGAAAGCGCTCTGCTCTTCCTTTTGACTGTGGCATGTATCTTCTTTGCTATACTCTTTCTTCTGGGATTCCGGCTAGATGCAGGGGAGTGTTGCTGTTGCTGCTTTTTTTAGCTGAAGTTTCTAGCAACAGACAGGCTTAGTCAGGCCCCTACATGTAACAATGTAGCCTCTGTCTTAGGTGAATATTTTTTTTCCTGTCTAAGAACAAAGAAGATTCCTACTTCCATATAGCAAGAAAATATAAAAGGTAGAGATTTTCTGATTTGCATGCAGAGGCAAGAAAGCACCCTCCCTGCTTCATGCCTTATGCTAAGAGCTCAGATCTGCATTTTGAGCACAGGAGCCTGAAACTTCAGCCCAGGAATGAAAATTCTCCGGCTCCAAGTACACTATCAGGCCATGCTAGCTACCATTCTTTGCAACTGCCACACCCTTCAGCTCTTCCCCTCTCTCTGGCACCTAAAGGTTCCCTTTCCTTTGTTTTGAGTTTGTGCACTTTTTAGAATACTTCTTACATTGTGGATGCTCACTGGGTTTGGGATTGTTTCAGGGTTGGCTCAGGTTAGTTCATCCACTACCTACCACGTTATCTATATTCCTCAGGGACTGTGGGGTGCCACATTGCATGTGATCACTTGCAAATCAGATCTATTCTATTTGCTGAGCTTGTAAGAATCATCAGATGCTGTCAAGCACAGCTTCCCCAGTGTAAAACTGATTTAAATGAAAGAAGTGCTCAAGGAATGTAAAGAAACAGTGTTGCTCTCTCATAGAAGAAAGAACAGGCCAGGATTAAAACCACCTTCAGAATCTGACCAGAAAAACAACAACAACAAACAAACAAACAAACAAAACATGTTCCAGTCAACATGACACAGAAGTGCTTGCTTAAAGTAGCTTTCTGGGTGTGATTAAATTCATGTATTTTGAGTGAAGCTCTCTTTGGAGCTAGATTTCAAACTTTTAAATTACGAATCATACAGATCAACTATAATCCTTCAGTAGTAGTATAGTTAAGAAGATATGAAAGTACATTGTAACCATAAAGACGCCATGTTTACATCCCTCCACAGAGGCTGTTATCCATGGCTTTAAAAGGCTTAAAACTTCTGAGATGTCAATGTAGCCTTGAAAAGGAGGTGGCTAGGTTAAGGATGGGTCTGTTGTTCCAGATATATAGCAAAGAATGATCTTTTCTAGCTCCCACTGGCGTGCAGCCTTGCCAGGCCACAGAGGAAGATGATGCATCCAGCCTTGATGAGACCTGATTAGCTAGGGTCAGATAGAAGGGGAGGAGGTCCTCCCCTATCAGAGGACTAGGGAAGGGGCATAGGGGGAGAAGAGGGAGGGTGGATGGAACTGGACGCAGACAAGGATGGGGGCTACAGAGGGGATACAAATTGAATAAATTGTAATAAATAAATATATAAATAACATTAAATTAAAAAAAAAAAAGAATGGGACCACTGGAGTTTTAGAAGGGGACATGCTGGCAGCTCCACAGTGTGTGCTTAAAAATGGCAATTCAAGGAAAACAAAGAGGAAGGTGGGGTGAGGTCTGAACAGATACTTTGGTGTCTTGGGGTTCTCTAAGTCAAAGAAAAAGTTATCCTTTCGTATTTCAGCAGGATGAGCCTGGGTAAGACGCAGCTAACACTCGCAGTACAAAGCAGGAGGACACTGAGCAGAAGCTACAGGGAGGATAAAGAACATGGGCTGCAAAGGTCACCGGGAGGTGAGTGCTCCCTCGTGCCCACTATACCCTTCTCATCAGCAAACGTACTTCAAGAACTACCTAAAATCTGCCTTAGGCGAGAAAAGACTTTTCAACTTGTCTCAGAACTACAGGAAGGAATAAACTTTTAAAGGAAAACAAGTTACTCATTATATATATATATATATATATATATATATATATATATATATATATATATAGTTTGCTGTAGAGGAATTTTAATTCAGAACATGTCTATCTGGCTGGTATACGAACACGGCTTTAATCCAGGAGACAGAGGCAAGCTGGTGTAGAGCAAGTATAAGGTAAGGAAAGGCTTAGGTCCAGGCGTGGTGGTTGGTAAATGCCTTTAATCCTAAACAATGAAGGTAAAGAAAGCTTGTAGAAGGAAACACCCATGTTTGAAAGTGATGTCCATTGAGTGGCAGATAATGTGATGAATCAGAGAAAGATTTGACTGAATAGGCTATGCCCAACCCTCACAAAAAGAGAGAGGAAAGGGAAGCTACTTAAGAGGCAATACAGAGAGAGAGAGGAGGCATTTTCCCTGGGACAGCAGTAGAGAGAGGTTGTAGAGAGAGGACTTGGGTGAAGACTGAATGAGCATGAGAATGAGAAGGAGTCAGGTGATTAGTGCAGATTGCTGGAGTTAGTTTGAGGCCAAGCAGAGCAATTCAGGAGCTGAGAGCAAAACCAGATTGAATAAGTTAACTGGGAGAGGAGTTTGAGCCAGAACAGCTGAGCTGAACCATCCAGCCCAGAGCTCAGTAAGAACAAGAAATGATGAGCTTATTCAGCAGTAAGTCTCAGAGGCTGAAAACATCCCAGGCCTACATTAGATTGTACAGAAGCTAGAAGCTTCCAGGAGTAGGCTTAGGTTAGAAGAAGGAGGCAGTAAGCCTCCTAGACAAAAATCAAATCAGTTACCTTTACAGTTTGCTGACAAAAAAAAAAAAAAAAAAAAAAGGACGGTGTTATAACACTTCCTCATGGGACTGAAACTAGAAAAGTATGTTCTCTGATTTTCAACTACAGTAAATTGTTACCTAATTCTAAGGAGGGTACCTCAATAACAGTAGCAGATGGTTTTTGTTTTATGTGTAACATTCAGGAAACAGCACTATATGTCTAATTAAGCTGCATTGCATGATTGTAACATAAAAAAAGTAGAGATATTCCCAGGGAGCTTAAATTACTTGATCTAGTCAGTCTGTCTGAACTGAATCTCAATGTGTCTCTCCCTCCCTCTCCTCTCCCCCCACCCCACACTGAACAGCAGGACCTTGTTGTGTCTTCTACATATCTCCATTTGGGGGTCCGACCCTCCAAATGTCCCTGACACCGTCCTCACATGCATGCACACCTGTATCAGGCTTACACACATTTGGATGTTTTTAATGGGGATTTTTTAGATTTCACGTCTTCCTGGATTGTTGGCTAAATAATGGTCATATGCCTGTGTGAGACATTAAATCTGCAGAAAATCCTCAGGAAAGCACAACAAATACCTCAACAGAGGATTTCAAAAGAGCATTAGGGGCGGCCTCAAGGATGGTAACACAGGGTCCAGTCGTCCCCGGTGCTGGAAGCAGGAGGGCAGCCTCCTCCGGAGCCAACCTGTGGCTTCAGGCTCAGACTCCCCGTGTGACCCTGCGTCTTCCAAGTTTGTTCCCCTCACCTGCCCAGGATGAACACAATGTGTCACAGGAAAAATTAAGTATGAGAACCGGGAGAACTGCTGACGCCCAGCTCCTCACTCTGCCACCTGCAGACTGAGCCTACCCAGAGCTGACGCTCTTTACAGCCCTGACCTCTTCAATGGGTAGGAAAATGCTCTTCTCACAGTGCCCACAGAGGTACACAGTAAGGCGTGACAATGCACATGAAGTGGCCAGCACTGCCCTTCCACTCAACCAGCATTCTTTCCCCCCTAAGACTCGGTCATGCTAAACTGCCATTTCATAGCACTCATGTAGTTCCTGGTCACCAACAGAAAACAGCCCCGACAGCCTTGCTGAGACTTTGCAAATCTTTTCTAGGCTTGGCATAGGGCTTGAATTTGTCAAAGAAAAGCTGTGAGAGCTGCAGGCAGAATTTTTAGCGTATGTGCTCAACAGTACCCTCAACTTTAGCTCCTGATAACCCTTTTGCACCTCTTTTCCCGGAAGACTTTCACGGTGATAAATGACAACTCGGCTACATTCCACAAGTCAGCACTCTTGCGGGCAGCCTCTCCCGATGTGCATGTCTGTGCATGAGGGGCGCATGGCGCACATACCCTTTGCTTACATTTTATCTTCAACACCGATGATACACCACTCTGGTCTGACTTTTCATCATTTGCCAACAGCATCCTTTTATCGTCTTCCTAGCTGGACTTCCTGCTTCTGTTCTTGACCAACACCCACACATGCACACACACACACACACACACACACACACACACACACACAAATATACCAGTTATTCATTTTCAATTCAGCAAACCAGAAGAAAAAAAAATCAGTGTCTCTCCGTTGGCTCAAAATCTTTCTGAAGGTTCTCTATCAGTCCGTGGGGAAACTGACAAAATTATCATTAGCTCTGCTATTCTATTTTCTTTTCTTTTTTCCGTGAACCCCTCCAGAATACTGTCCCACCCTGTCAGGACCAAGTACAAAGCCCCTCAACTCCCACAGGTCCACTCAAAAGTCAGCTTGGGAGTGCTGCTCTGCAGAGCTCCACCTCTGCCAGTACTTATACCCTGCCTGCTATGTCTTTGGGTTTTTTTTAGCTTTGTTTTCCTAATCTAGCATAGTGTGTGTTTTATTTATCTTATTATTTGCTGGCTCCCCACCTCCACTTTGGTTATAATGTAAAGACATTTGAAGCATGAAGAAGTAAATCAATAAATGGATAACAGAACCCTCTCAGCCTCTCAGTATAAATCTGGTTCCAAAAGCCAGATTAGTGTGACTGCGAAGGAGATAAACCTGGAGTCTCCGTTGGTCTGATATCTTCATTTACTAATGCATAGCTCTGTGTGCACATGTACATATCTGGCATGAAGAAGGCTGTGCAATGCTTAATGCTCTTGTCAGGATCCCAAATCCTTCTTTAGATACAGAAAAAAAATGTATTGCAAGTGTTTTCTGAAGAGTAGAAATGTCAAGGCCGATAGATAAAGAAGACAGCATTCAGGTGTTGTCTCTATATGCAAGTTGATTTTACTCTTCAGGAATTTCCAAAAAGCCTTTATGCTCAGTGGGCAGGCTCTGGAGATGTGTCCAGAGAGGAGTGTGGAAATTGCCAGCGCAGCTGATGCTCCTCATGTGGGACTGTAGACTGTGTTTGTTCAGTAGGTGATAATGGACAGAGGTTTAAAACACAAGTCAGAAAACAGGCCCCTCTTAGGCTTTAGCCTTCTTGGTAACTGTGAGAGAAGACAGCACAACTACTCTTTGAGGTCCTAATGAAAACACTCAAGCTTTCCATCAAAGTCTTTTTTTTTCTTTTTTTTTTCAACTTCTAAGGAACTCAAAACCAACTTTGAAAAGCTTTGGTTGTCTGACCATCCCAGAAATATGCTGTTCTTTGTTAGCTTTAGCCATGGAACAGCTAACTTGGAGCTCAGAAATCAAAAGGCTGATGTACTCAGTTCCTCTGAAAAAATAATCTTCAATTATTTATATTTTGTGGCAGCTAATAAACAAACAAAAAATAGCAAAAAGAGACAAAGAAAGAAAGAAAGAAAGAAAGAAAGAAAGAAAGAAAGAAAGAAAGAAAAGAAAATGAGTGGTTTACCAGATGACTCGTGTATAGCAGAAATGGCAGTCTTAAAAGCTCAAAGGCAAAGAAATGCAGTTTGTTTGGGGCAAACATACCAAAGGATCTGAGGATGGCCAGCCCAGGCTCCTGTTTTTAGTTTTGCTTAGCTGCTTATCAGCACCATGACTTTGGGAAAGTTGCTTCTTCAGGCTCTGAAGTGTATGACATCAGTATCAGAGCATCATCTCGGACACAGGAGATGGCTCAGTGGGTAAGATGTCACTGGTCAAGAAGGAGAACCCAAGCCTGCATCCCAGAACCCATGCTGGGTACAGTGGCAAGTACCCATGACCTCAGTGCCACAAGAGTAGAGATAGGACCCCCAGGACCCACTGGCTAGATGATGTAGTGAAATCTGTAAGCCTTAGGTTCATCTCCCAGTGTAGTAAGAAAACCTATCTCAAGATGGAAGTGGAGTGTAATAAGGGAAGACACCCCAATGTTCTCTGGCCTCCATCTGCATGTCCACACACAAGAACATGCACACACCCATACATCACACACACATACCACCACCACCATCACCTCAAAGAGTTGTGAAAATTAAATGACAATACATACACACATACAAATACTCAGCAGCATTCCAGAAGAAGGAAACATGAAGTTAAATATTAGCTACCCTTTAGGAACAGTAATGTTTAATTTCTGAGTACCCCATGCATAGGTGGACAAGGCTTTCTGCCTAGCAAAGCCCTCAAGAAATAAGTCAATCTGAAAGCCTCTAAAAGTGCTAGCAAAGAAAGTTCTTTCTCTTTTCTGAGACTAGGCTTCTTCTTCCCGAAATCCTTTTTCATTTCGGATTACTTCGGGTGGTTTCCTAATACTGTTAACTACCCATCATTCACAGCTGGCTCCGAGGAGCAATATGTAACACCTGCAACAGGAGAGCCTTTCCTGTCCCCACACTGACCTCTCCTCCTTCCCATTCCTGGGTCCCTGCTATGTCCTTTATCTAAACTATGGGGTAGCATACCTGCCCCTTCTCCTTTACAACTGGCCACAGGCTGTATGTGCTGACTGCTCTCCTCCATACCCTGTTCATGTCTGTACACATATGCACACACACACAGATGCACACCTCACACACACAGGTACACAGATATCAGTGTCACCTTAACACGTTTATGAGCAACAAACGAAGTAATTTCCATAAAACTATAGCCCTAAAGAAGCTAAACAACAAGGATGATCAATCCTCATTCAGGAAGGCAAACAGGATAGACATGGGAAGAGGGAGAAAACAGGGAACAGGACAGGAGCCTTCCACAGAGGGCCTCTGAAAGACTACCCAGCAGGGTATTAAAGCAGGTGCTGAGATTCATAGCCAAACTTTTGGTAGAGTGCTGGAATCCTTATGGAAGAAGAGTGAGATGGAAAGACCTGGAGGGGTCAGGAACTCCATAAGGAGAACAACAGAGCCAAAATACCTGGGCCCAGGGAGCCTGCAGAGACCAATATTCCAACCAAGGACCATGCATGGAGATAACCTAGGCCCCCTGTTCAGAGGAAGCCCATTGGCTTCTCATTTTCCAAGTGGGTTCTCTAGTAAGGGGTACAGGAATGTCTCTGACATGAACTCAGTGACCGTCTCTTTGATCATCTCCCCCTGGGGGGTGCAGCCTTGCCAGGCCACAGAGGAAGATGATGCAGCCAGCCTTGATGAGACCTGATAAGCTAGGGTCAGATAGAAGGGGAGGAGGTCCTCCCTTATCAGGGGACTAGGGAAAGGGCATAGGGGAGAAGATGCAGGGTGGGTGGGACTGGGAGGAGACAGGGGAGGAGGCTGCAGCGGGGATACAAAGTGAACAGAGTGTAATAATAAATACATAAATAAAATTATAAACAAAACAAAAAACAAATACTGAAAAACCGCAAAACATTATATTATGTAAAGAAACATTGCTCCAAACACTGTCATGGGAAGTCACTGTGCTAGACTCAGGCCCAAAGAACCTTTGCCTTTTGTGTATACCTTGGAGCCGATATTTTTCAAACATTATGACACGTATTTCAAAATCAAAATGATACAGATTTTTTAAGTGGTGCTCATAATCCATCCATGGCACAAGCACATCAAAGAAAGGGAATGTATTACTACATCTTAATGCATGCTGCAAAGAACTCAGAACTCAAAACAAATGAAGTGCCTTTGTCCTCAAGAAGGAAATGGTTGCCCTGAGCAATTTCATCAACATGCATGGTAGAAAATATATATTGTGTGGCCTTTTAAAATGACAATTTGAATAAATAAGCCAGAGTATTACGGCATCATACTCGTAAAACCATGGTTTCCCAATGGAAACAATATAATAAAACCATTATTTTGTATTTTTTCTAAGACTGTGTGATGTATTTTGGTCCTTGGAACCTTTGTATCATAGAATCTAGGAGTCTATTCTAAATAGGCCATTGAGCATAGAAAATTAATGTCAGTATCAGTAGTGATAACCAATTTATTCGTGTATTTCTATGATTAGCTGCTGGGATCTCTGCAATCCTCGGGTCTTTTTTTTTTTTTTTTTTTCTCTTTTCTGCTGACACAGCAAAGTCCTTTGTTTCAATTAAATCAGAAAATCTAGAGCATTTGTGTCAACAGTGTTCAATATTTGGAAAAGATTTTATTTTATACCCCTAAATTAAAATTCTGAACTGTTTAAATAAGGGTATAATAAGAGTTTATCCAAGCCATGTTCTTTGTTCTTTTCTAGAACTTGAATTATTCCTATCAACTTCAAATCTCACATTTAGAACTTACGAAAAAAAAAAATTTAATTTTTTCTCTTGGTGTAAAACTAAAGGCATAAAATACACATTTAAAAAAAGCGCTGTGGTGTTTTTGACCATTTAACGAAATGGCTAGGATGTAAGGGTTGTATTTTACACTATCAAGCCGAATAGCCAGGACTCAAAGCAAGTGTACTGGAAAAATACTGGCAACTGTAAAGATACCAGAAACCAGACTCCTTGGCATCCTGTACTTCCCAAATGCAGGCATTAAATGAACAAAAGAAGCCTACCCATTTTTAACTGGTCGTCTGATAGCAACTTACACATCCTTCCCCTAAGGAAAATGATACAACAACCGAATCCAGAACCTTTCCATGGGAACCTGCATGCCACTCCAAAACTGCCACGACTGTCTTCACACACAGCAAACCAAGCCCAGTTCCCTCCCTCAGAGTCCCAATGCCACCCTTGTTGGCAGTGCTCTGGTGACAGCATCCACTGAGCTTCTACCATGGGTAACGGATGGCCGTCCCTCACAGTAAGAGGACTGCTAACACGCCTGGACCACAGACAAAGCCGTGTCTTTCGCAGACGCCCTCCCCTGCTGTAACTAGGGCTCTGGGCTCTGCTCTCCTTTCTTCAAGTGCATCTGGACACACTCGTGCCCTTCTGTGGAACTGCGGTGAGGGGCTCCGCGGGGCCCCTGCAGCCTGCAAGCTTCCAGGCCCTGCCCACCCGCTGCGTCTCTATGCACACTTTCTAAGGCGCCGTCAAAGCTCTTCACCCGTCGGCCTTCTAAGACGGACCAGGGCTTCTCTTCAGTGAGGGCCCAGATGCTTTACCGATCCCCTCATGGCTCAGAGAACATCTCAGAAAGAGTAGAAGAGCCAGGGACTGGAGAGATGGCCTGGTGGTTAAGAGTACAGGCTGCTCTTCCAAGGACCCCAGTTCAGTTCCCGAGCTCACAACTATCTGTAGGTGGATAGGTGGCAGGGGATCTTCTGCCCTCTTCTGGCCTCCGTGGGTACTGCAGACAAGCGGTGCTCATACATTCGTAAAACACCCATCATGTAAAAGAAATGGATTTTTAAATGGATTTTACCATGTAGCAATGGTATCTGCCCAGGACTTGCATAAGATGAGATCACACCAACAACCTCATGGTGTAGGGGGATGTACCCAAGAGACCCCACTCCCCTTGAGTGGCAATTGGTGGTAGCCGGGAAAGAGGGAGACATTTTCTTCAGCCGTACAGCTAAAATGCCCATGCTCCAGAAAATAAACCCCACCCTAAGCAAACTCATTAAGTCATACAGACACTAAACAGACCCATGGAAATAAAAGGGGGGCTAACTGGTAGAATAAAGAGGGTCAGTGGGAGAGAAGGGACAGAAAACAGAAATAAAACCACAAAACATTATACACACGTACAAAACTAGAATGAGGCCCTTCAGTATGTGTGGCATATGTTAATTAAATATATTTATTTATATATTTTAAATGTTTTTATATTCATGTACTATTAATAAGGTAGGTCCTCTGAGAAATAGGAGAAAGGATGTAAGAAGCTTTTGGTAGTCTTCATCCTGCGGAAGTCAAAACCACAACACCAGGATGAGCTCACCACGGCAGGCATGACGTCACTTAGCGCCATCTCACGGTGACTCTTCCCATATAAAAAGGGAGGACAGGAGGTTGCCACTTGAAAGGAAGGGGTCTGGGCCAGGTAGTCATCACAGCGCTGTGTTCCCTCATTCCTGGGGATGAGGTACTGGTTCATAAGTTTACTTACAGCCCTAAGATCAAATCCCGTGGTCCGTTTTTAGACATCTGTGGGCAGAGTAAAGCTGAGTTCCAAACACATCCACGCCCAGCTGAGGTCAAACAGAGCTGCCTCCTTCTTTGAGTTCATACACCATTTAAGAAACTTCTTTTCTATCAAAGGTGGCCGGCATGCCAAGGGCCAGGATTCCCTTATCTCCCCACCTTGAAAAACTTTTATCAAAGGCATTTAAGTCTTCTAACCTCTCCCATGTGGTAAACCTTCGTTCATACAAAGGTCCCCCCGCATTCCCAAAGTTTGATGACCAAGAACCGCTGGCCTCCCCCCATTTCGTTCATTGCCTTCACACCAATTACCAAGTAGCCAAACAACAGACAGAAATGGAGGCCCCCAGCGGGAGACACAGTCACCACCTCTGTTAGAAGAAAACTTAAGTGAACTTCCTGTCCCAGCGTGCTTGCTAGCCTAGCATGGGTGGCAGCACATCCTTTTTGCAGAAAGAAATTGTGTTGTCCTTTGTTTGGTTTGGGTGCTTCTTTGTATAATACAGACTAATCTCTTACAACACAGTAAAGACTGAGGGTTTCCGCCTTCAGTGTTACAAGACAGTAAACAAGTGTCCTTTTCACCATCTTTTTGCTACCACTTTTCTCCTGGGGTTTTCTTCGATGGTTTCAATGTGTAAAGGGCTCTGTAGGCAGCACTGTATCTCTGCTCCTAAGAACAACAAGGCTGTGATGCATTACAGACACAGCAAACTCACGCTGAGTCACTTGCTTTTGACTCTGAGATCAACGCCAATGAATGAACAATAGATATCTACTATCCCATCAAAGCACAAACACATGTAAGAGAAGTCCATGTTCCTTTGATTATATAAAAAATAAATCTATAAAGGACAACTGGAAAAATACTTCCAGGAAATATTACAAAGGATTACTAATATTACCAACAAGTTATTAAATTCAATACTTAAGAGGATGGTAGGGGAGCTCTTCAGGCCCCACCCTCCTCCCTGGGGGACTAATGGAATGACTGTTGGGGAGAGGTGACATTTTCCTCAGTAGTATAGCCCTGGATCCAGTAACCTTCCACCTACACTTGAACAAGACACATTAAACTCAGTGTCTCTCCATCTCCCTCTTCCCCTCTCTCCCTCCCCCCCTCACTCTAGCTCTCTTGCTTATTCACTCCCTCTTCACTCATTCTCACACACACACAAGGTAGGGGGTTAAAGTTGACGGGAAACATGTTAGAAAGAAGGAGTTCAGCAGGGGAGTAGGATGGGGGCGGAAAGTGGGTGGTAAACTCAGCTAAAATTCATCCTAGAAATGTATGAAACTATCAAATATTTTTTAAATGAAAAAAAAATGGGCAAAGTATTTAACAGAGAAGGCACAGGTCATTGGCCCAAAGCCACACAGCTGAGGGACCAGAGGGGTTAATTCGCTCCCACAGAAGCACAGAGTACTAGTCTCAGCGGCCAGTCACTTTATTCAACTACCTTTAGTCAAGAAGTTTTTCTTAGAAGATGGATTTTTGGTACAACTTTTAAGTTCTTATTTTTATGTGTTTTATCTGAGGTTGATGCATATCCGTTGAAACTATTTTAGTCTGTAACCTCTCATTATTTATTCCCATTCAGGTGAAAATGTAAATAAAAACTATCTAACCCACTCATCAGGAGTGCTTCAGATTTATTTATGGTTACAGCACAGATGAGCTTCTGGGAACAAGAACTTAAAACCCATTACAGTTTCTATTAATAATTGTAGTTATTAATTGCTCATGAGAACTTTGGGGATATGCGAACATATAGTTAAAGTAAAGCCAACCCCAAAGCTGCTAAAAATAGCCTCGCATAGTCTCACAGAAGTCCTGAGAATTTTGTAGTACAGAGGGTGGGAAAGTGGAAATGTGATTTTCACATTTGCGAAACATTGCCATCATCCATCCAAACAGCCAAAGTCGAGACCTGTACACCTAAACCCATCTTCCTAAAGGATCTTTCTAATTACTGTTTTAGGATTATCACTTTCAGATAATTATGGGTCTTAAAGGAGAACACACATGGTTTGTGTTCACTGGCATGTCTGGCACTATACAAAGAGAAATAAAACAGCTGATGGAAATATGAGCACTGGGAAAGAGAGGGCCTGCAGTTTTCAGTAATGTGGCCAGAGAGGTCTCACCAAGGTTGGAGCTGACTGCGGCTGGAATTTCAGAGAGCAAGCAGGAGGATGACCTGGGATGTGCATCCTCAATAGGAGAACTAAAAGTACAAAGACCCTGAGGCAGTAGAGCCCCACCATACTTACTTTACTAGAGAAGTGAAGGCCTCCTGGGTTAGGTGGAAGACTGATGGGAAAGTGACAGAACAGGACGTCAGAAAAGAGAGAGAGGAGCAGGGTACTACAAGTCTTGTAGGTCATGGCATGGAAAGGGAGCTTCTCACCTTTTTCTCCACGAGACAGGAAGAAGAAAACGTATAGGTAAAATTACCTCATGATGTATTATTCAAATTTTGCCAGTTTTGTTGGTGAAAATGGCAAACTGAATGGAATGCCAGGTAAGAAGAGCGGGGCTTTCTGAGGGAAACCAGTAGTATGCATCGAAGAACAGCACCAACCTGGTCCCAGCTAGAAGCCCAAATGACTGAGCACAAGGCAGAGGCTAAAGGGGTGAGAAGGAGCTGGCTGTGGTGGCCAGATGAGAGGCGGCAGAGCCAGAGGGTTGTGAAACACAGCGGGAAAGCCTTAGAGGGGGATCAGACGTGAGGAATCAGACGATCAGGGGACTGAAGGTCTCTGGAGGGCAAGCTGACATTTGGAGAGTTGGGGAGACTCCAGAAGGAGCTGGTGAGGGGATGTCATGGCAAAGGTGCAGGACGCTCCGGGCAAATGGGCAAGCGCAGGCATTAGGTCGGCAGTAACAAACAGTGAGCAGGAGACAGCTGTTGGGGAGTTGACAGTGGGTAGATGGCACTTAAAGCCTTAGAAGAGATGACAGCCCTGGGGGAAAGCGTAGTTGAAGAGAGAGCAGAGAATAGAGTCCAGGCGGGAGGAAGGTCGGAGTCTGTGAGGTCGCAGAAGGCCACTGAGAAAGTGTGGGAGGAAAAGGGGTGGCCCGTGGTGACAAGCTCTGCTTCAGTCCTGAGAGAAGCCTTTTGACATCTCCTAGTGAACACGGAGGTGGGTTTCTGATGGGGACACTGAAGACAGCAACAGGCACTCTCTCCTCTGGCTTTTCCACTCCCCTGGAGGAATTTCAGAGCAAGACCCCTGGTGGTCTAGTGAAGAACAGTTGGCAGAAGCTAGAAGCAGGGCAGAAGCTAGACAGGCAGTCTGCACCGTTAACAGTCAGGAGACCCAGACACTACCACAAAGCTACAAAGCCAGGTGAGTTACCTTTAGGGTAGACGACAAGGGGACATCTCCTTCCTGCCCCAGGGAGGCCATTAGGATGTGTGGTTCTAGGAAGCTGAATATACAATTCAGTGGCACGTGAAAGTAAAGGCATGAGAGGGCTCACCCTGAGCTCTGGTGAGAAGTCTGCCCTGCTCAGCAGCAGCCGTACCTGATCTCTGGAACAACACCGTGATTCCCAAGTGTGGGGTTTGTGTCTTCCATCCAAACGCAATCTGCCTTCTGTTTGTTACAGTTTTAGTTAGAGTTAGCTGACTTCTGCTTCTGGCAGAAGCTGGCATCCTTTCCTCTCTCTAAACCACACAGACATGGTAGCTAATAAAAGCCACAACATTTTAAGTTAGGTTAATTTCACAAGAAAACTTCAGGTGCTTATACTACAACCTGTATGTTCTGGTGGTAACTCTTTCACATTCTTTTTACTTACTGAAAGCATTTATTCATCTTAAATTAGCCAACATAATATAGGCTCCTTCTGAGCTTTTTGTTTGTTTGTTTTCCTTTGGGGGGGGTTGTTTCCTTGGTTGACTGTGTGTGTATGTGTGTGCGCACACGCATGCGTGTGTGTATGTCTGTGGAGCTGGCCGGACAGTTCTCCGTTAGTAGCTGTTTCTACAGGGTGCCGACTGGTCCTGCTCCTTGCTCGATTTCCTGTTCCTCCATGTTGAAGGGGCTTCCATGCGGCTTGCCATGTGGTAGAAGTGCTGGCGGATGACTGGTTGTCCTGGTGTAGAATAAGCAGGGATGAGCAGAGCTCACCAAGCTAGCCAGATCAACTCTGGGGGCCCGAAGCATTTTAACAAACAGCACGAGCTTGCTGTCAGCCGTGTTTGTATTTCTTTCCGACAAATACAGATGGCTACCCTCTGGGTACTCATTAGCGATCCCAATTTTAAATGTTCACTTACTAGAGTTTCCCACGTTTAAAATAGTTCACAACAAACCGTCTGTCTGAGAGTGTGTCAGCAGTCTGGAATACGCCATTTTTATTTGAAGAAAAAATTCTGAAGACATTAACCCTTGCAGTAGGTCACTGTGACTTCCTACCCTGCATACCAGGAGGCTCATAGACTGAGCTGCAGAGCACAGGCCATCATCAGAAAATGCCAGCAGGACGCATCTAGTTTGTCAGGCATGAGAAAAAACGCCTATACATGAACGCTTCCACTTTTTAAAGGCGGTTACTGGCTTTTGAGTGGCTGAAGTTGAATGAGGTAACAACTCTCTCTGCTAGGGAAGACGGGAATGGACCTCAGGCCCTCTGAAACCCTGTGTGTTTCACAAGAGGAACTCCAAGATAGTATCTGGCCCTTTGACTTGACTTATAAAAAAAGAATCTATGGCTCTTAGTCCGAGTCGGATGTCAGACTTCAGGATGAAGTGTTAACAGCGGTGACCAGGACATGTGTGCACTGAGGCAAGGACAGCTTCTCCTCACCAGACACAGGGCCCTGTGGTCCTCTCTGCCTCTCCCCACACTGCCCTGAGTCTGCAGCTAAGCTCTGCCTTCATGTCGGGAGGCAAAAAGTTCAGAAGCAAGGATAAAGAGGTTCGTGAATTAGAAAACAAACAAACAAAAAAACAAAAAAACGACAAAGTCAACTACAGAGCAAATGTTCCTTAACTGGATTTATTTTCACTCTATGGTCTGGACTTTGAATGAAAGGCTGGCAGTGCAGACCAAGTCAACTGTGTTGCCAACAGAGACCCCAGCATTTGTCAGGCCGCTGGGTCTCACGGATTCAATAGCACTTAATAGAACTTCCTCGAGAAAGGAACATCTCACAAATAAATTTCAACCAAAATCTCAAGTGTCTGTCTCCACCTACAATTTTAATAGTCTTCAGATATTCAGATCCTATTTGGTCTTTTCAAAAGTCTTATGAAAAAGTTACACTTTCAAAGTGTTGTTAATAAATTTAGACAAATACTGAACTTTTTTATACTTTCTAATCAGCACATTTTGAAGGCATCTTTCCTTGTGCTTTACCTGCAAGATGGTTTCTGTCAAACAAGGAACTGTGGACTTGGGAAACTCCAGTCTTGTTTAATCAGGATATCAATTTCCTGGTTTGATTTTTACATTCTTTATTTACTGACTTTACCTTAAGACAACAAAATTAGCCTCCGATTCTTTGTTTTCTCTTTCTTAAAATGACTTTAATTACTTCTGCTACTTTCCATTTCTTAAAATATACATCAGTTCTAAAACTAAATGCATAAAGGTATGGGTTCTGGGGCAGGACGGACTAAGAATAATAGGACTAACTAAAATCAGTAATAGCATTTAATTCACACACAAAATACTTACTCCCCCGTGACTCAGTTTTGCATCCATAACAGAGAAGTACAAGCATCTACTTCAAGATGCTATGGTAAAATTACATGAACTAATGTACAGAAGACATTCTGGTGGGTGTGTCACACATATTAACTGTTTCTTTAAGTTCTGTTATTATTAGTGCTGTTACTAATTATCCAGAAGTTTCTTGAGCTCTTCGTTTTTCCAGACAGCATCAGTGCCTGGAATGGAAACAGAAATCCATTCTTTTTTTTTTAATATTCATTTTATTTTTAATTGTGTCTGTGTGTCTGTATGCCGGTGTGTGGATATGTGCACACACAGTATGCCTGAGTATTTATGGCTCCTGCGGAGAGCAGAAGTGTCTCTAGCGCCCCCTGGGGCTGGGGTTATATTCAGTTTTAAACAGTTACGTGATAAAAACCAAGCTCCCATACCCTGGAAGCACAGCGTGTGCTCTTAACCGCTGAGCTCTGTCTTTAGCCCCACAATCCTTTTTTTATTTTATTTTTTTCTAGGAACTGAGGACCAAGTAATTTCCTTATAGTTCCCATCACGACCAGTGGACACAACATCAATCATGTTTTGCAGGATGAAAATACAGGAAGTGTTTATTCAGGAAAGGGAAGTGTGAGAAGAAGGGGAGCTGACCATGAGAGATCTCAGCACTAACAAAGGTGCCTGCACCAAGTGGAGGACTGCATGTTCCTGAACTTGGGCAGACGCGTCTGTTTCCTCTCTCAGTGTGGAATGAGCTAGAGCAATGACAGGCTTGGATCCGGGCCTTGAGGCTGAGCCAGCCATAACAACCGAGGTGAAAGTTGGGGCAGAACGCACATTTACACCCATGTCATGCAGCCACCACGCTTTAATGTCAACAGGGCCCCCATGTGATGACACTGCACTTTAGAAAGACGGGGTGCCAGAGAACAGAGTTCAGTGAAGGAGACGAACAACACAAACTGACAGTGTAGCAGGGATCCCAGAAACGGGCAGTCAGGTAGAGCTTAGTTTCCCAAAGTGTAAGTGACATTAACATAAAGCGTACAATCTCTGAAACCTGCGGAAACAGCATATTTTAGGGGATATTCTGAAAGCGTACTGTTCCAAGAAGTTACCAAAAGTAATCCTATGACAGGATCAGGCCATTTAAAGTTTAATACGAGAAGCACAACCAACAGATCCAAGAAGAATAATTCCTTACGTCAATACTGGAAATCTAACACTATTTCAGGTGGTCGGAATAAGAGCCTGTGACCATGATTAGAACATGGTTGCACCACGATGTTGCTGGGTCCATACTCCACTAGAGGTCGATCACGGGTTGGGTCGTTTTAAAGATCCCCTTCACCAATTCTATCAGAAACTCCCTGGCGATTTCACCCAGTAGACTTACTTCTGTTTCATATCAGCGGTGGACTAGACCATGCTAGGGCGAGACTCGAAAGGTATTTCTGACTGGACATGAAGTTTACCTGAACAAAGTGAAAGGGGTCTTAGAGAAAGCAAGAAACGTGTTCTACCAAATGTGGCATTACGGAGTCTAATAGAGAAGACCACCCCGACAAGACCTGTTGACAGCAGTTAGGAAACTGGGAACTTAGGGGGTCGGCCACCGAGACCATCTAAGGCCACACTCCCCCGCACCCTAACAGGTACTTGTCATCCCCACAACCGCAGTAAAGCAAGAATACACTGGAGAAGCCAGGGCCTTCCTGATCGCTGTATTTTTTTATTGTACCGCCCTCCCGGTTTACCACCAGACTCTTAGGAACTTGGGTTTCCAGTCAATCTTTGATCTAGCAACTCTAGAGCAAAATCAGTATTATAATTCAGTAGAAACAGGTTTACATTTTAAAATTGTTTTACATAAGGTTATAAAACAGAATTTGATAAAATACATCAAGCTGGTGTCTTTATCCTAGCATCACTCCTAGGCCACCACTAAAACAAATATATCTTTTGGTGAGTGTTACCATAACTACAAACAAAGATAATTAATTCAGGAATAGTAAGATTTTAGTTAGGAACTGGCTAAGCTAACAAAAGTTTTGGCTGGACCAAAGCTATACTATTAGCTTCCTTATAGTTGTAGGAAAGCCACGTGTTAATTTGGAATGGGAAGCGCGTTCTCATCATGCACACTTGGTGATGAGTAGATAGTCTTTCAACTTTTGTGAAAGAAAACGCCCTCAAATGTGCTCGATCTGGGATTCCCCTTACGGGGTGCCATACATTGGCAAACCAAAATTGGACGGGCGTGGATGAACAACTCTTCTCTGCCGCTGTCCCTATCGTGTAGGGCAATCGTGCCAGATGATAAAATTGCTATCAGTAATACCTACTGGGTGTCAGTATCTTGCTGTTTTCAAAATAACTGCAATTCTGAAATATGGCTAGACTTGCTCCTACATTAGAAATGGGGAATAGAGACAGGGTGTAAGTCAGCCCCAGAGGCTCTATCTGCCGATCCTTCTGATTCTGAAGGTCGACAGAGCGAGGAGAGCAGTTCTCTCTGGATTAAGTACCACAGGCTTGAAAAGTCTGAAAGATTACATAGTAAGAGGGAGCCACTTTTCCACTTTGGGTAAATCACCTACAGCTGAAATAATTGCACCACAGTGGGCAAGTGAGTGTCCTGAAAATATAAAATTTGACATTCTAAGTTAGCACTAACCCACTTCAGTTACAGCAAACAGCCAATGACTACAACGTGTGATGTAAATGTCACGACATCTTTCACACAAAAGGAGCAACCACAAGGAAAAATTTGAATGGAAAAAGGACAAAGAGATTTAAAAAAAAAAACAGTTATGAAGGAGAAGAAAGAAAGAGAAAACAGGAGGCTATCACAGGGGAAAAGAAGAAATGCCTATGAAAACTGGCAAGAGAAACCTGGGGCAAAGCTGGCAAAGAACGACAGAGCAGGGGTGGGGGCGGGGCACACACAGAGCATTCACTGATAAGCTCTATGGCATATAGGTCCCTCAGCTTCTGGACAGTCGCCCCCATCCATAATCGGTGCTATTCCAAACCTCCGTCAGCTCAGCACATTAAACGAGTCCTTTAATCAATAGAACTTTTTTTTTTTTTAATAAAGCTGTGTTTGTCTAAAGAAAGCTGATTTGGCATTAAAGGAGAACTAGAACACGGGAGCTAATAAGGTATGTCCTTTGGAAAAAAAGAAAAAAAGATAACCAGAGTTCTCCTGGGCAGAACCTCGTACCTCCAGTCAACATGTGTACTTTCTGTAAGCATAACCCTCGAACTATTTTCTATAATTGAATCCTACCGGATACAGATTTTAAAGGAAAAATATGTATAGTTTTCAAGAGGCATATATTTAAAAAAAAATAACCAACGAGTATGCAGCCTGCTTTCAAGACACCCCTCCTTGGATGATCTCGGCATGGTGAGTACCTAGAGTAAAAACTGCCCTCCAAGTTACTGCCCAGAGACAGGGGACCTCATGGACAATGTTCTACAAGAGGATTCTTTTAATGAATCATGTAGGACCTTTACTTTTTAATTCTGTGTCTGTGTGTGGGGGTGTGTGGGGGTGTGAGTGTGTGTGTGGGTATATGGGTGTGTGTGGGTGTGTGGGTGGGGATGTGGGTGTGGGGGTATGTGTGTGGGTGTGTGGGTGGGGATGTGGGTGTGGGGATGTGGGGGTGTGGGGGTGAGAGTGTGAGTGTGTGGGTGTGGGTGTGTGGGTGTTGGGTGTGTGGGGTGTGGCTGTGGGGGGGTGTTGGGTGTGTGGGTGTGATCTTTACTTTTTAATTCTGTGTCTGTGTGCGGGGTGTGTGTGTGGGGTGAGTGTGTGTGTGGGTATATGGGTGTGGGGGGTGTGGGGGGGTGTGGGTGTGGGGGTATGTGTGTGGGTGTGTGGGAATGTGGGGGTGGGAGGGGGTGGGAGTGTGGGGGTGTGGGTGTGTGTAAGTATATGGGTGTGGGTGTCTGAGGGTGTGGGTATGGAGGTGTGGGTGTGTGGGTGTGTGAATGCGGTGGTGTGGGGGGGGGTGTGGAGGTGTGGGGGTGGGGGTGTGTGAGGGTGGGTAAGCGCAGATGCTTTCATGCCCCAGAGATGTCAGATCCCCCAGGATCTGCAGTTCCTGGTGGTTGTGAGCACCACCCCTCCCACCCCCCCCGCACACACAAACACCATGTGGGTGCTGGGAACCGAACTCAGGTCCTCTGAAAGCGCAGTCTGGACTCTTAACTGCTGAGCAGGACCTTGATATTGAAAAATCAATTATACTTTCTGAAAACTTTTTTTTTTTTTTTTTTTTTTGCTTAAAATGGATGAGACTGAAACTATATTTTGGTTTGAAATTGTAGTTAACTTTTGTTAGTCTATCGATGACTCTAAAAATCAGGTGGTGATGGATTAGTTTTTCCACTTAAAGTTTTGATGAACGTATTTCCTTTTTTGTATGCTTTAGTTGAAAACTTTGGAATCCACTAATAGTTATTTTAGAAATCTGTTAAAATATCCACCATTCTTTTAAAGATAAAAAGAAAATTTTATGGGAGTAAGGCAGTTCGTGGCCATAGAGGTACAACTATATTTTTTAACACCTAAATGAAGCAGTCATTCAAAATAAGCATTCACAAAAAATGAAAATAATTATTCTAAGTAAATAATTTCTAGAACTAAGGTGCTATGAAATGAACCAAAGTTCTGCCCAAATCAGACGTTTTAGACTATCATTCCAAATACCTGGATTTTTTTTTTTTAGCTTAAGATTAGAATTCAAATACACAGAATATAAATCACACAAAGAAAGATTTATATGATTACAGAAAAAATATGAATCACATGAGTAAAAATGTGGGATTCGCTGTAGAGAGTAAGATAAAATATGTAACAAGTGGAGCAGAAAGCTTTAAAACACCCAATTTGCACAAACATATGTGTACAGGACACAGGTGCATTTCACTTAGAAATTCATATGATGCATGAGTTTAACAGTCTAAATATGCTGATTCTAGACTCTATAACATAATAAGGAAAAATAGCCATGCACCAATTAACAAGTTATGTTAGCAACTGCAAATTACTTTCATTCAAATAATAAAACCGTTCCCTTAAAAGGAATTAAGTTTGTGGTGTATTTTCTAAATATGTCTGATGATTGTATTTCTGTATTTGAAAGGCCACCACATTGTGCTTTCTCTGAACAGAAGTTTTTAAAAAGCAACCAGTTGAATGGCAAGCACTTACACTCACAAAAATAGTAACTTTAATTATTGCAACAAAGTAGCCTTGGTACTCCATCCTGGTTATACCTTTTAAACACTAAATGGTCTGTTTATGCATTAGGAAATTGATTCTCCTGCATCCCGCTATCATATCACTTGTGAAAAATGATGGAGTAAAAATGTGGAGTCAAGAAACGACTGTAGTGATGCTGGATCAGCAAAATGCAATAAAATTCCCCCTTTCTATCTCATCACCAATTTGATTCTGCTAGAAGTTATTATTGTTCCTCCTTCAGTCAGTTTTTCTGAGCCTGTTCCTCATGGCTAATGGAATACTTCCTCTGCTTTCTGCCACCAAAATAACAGGGATTCTGGTCTATTCATATATCATGGTAAATTGCCTTCTGAAAGCTGATCTACTGGGGCAGACTCATGTAGATTGCCTGGCCTCTTCTTCACAGTAGTGGCTGAGTAAAGCCAGTTATACGGTGGGCAGGATCTTAGCTGACATGAACTCACAGGTGTTTAAAAGGCTTTCTGTCCCAAAGCACATTATCTGTTACCCAGAGATATTAGCTCTCCTAAGCAAAGAGGGAAAAAATTTATCTTTCTGAAGTTTTAAGTAAAGCTAGAAGAATTCAGCATTCACAATAATCTGTTAATTGAATGGATGACAGGAAGAAGGGTTACAAACATAATAATTATGCATAATTATGTGTGTGAGGAAGAGGTATTACCACAGGAGAGAAGGATGTAGAATTCAACTCAGCCTTCACACATCTCTCAGAACTGAGCTGGTCCCTAGAAGAAACAGAGCATCACTGGGCGTGGCAGGGAAGCGAAAGGGCTACATGACTGGACCACCTAGGCTCCCATTTTCTTTTCCAATCATTAGGAAATTTCAGCAACAGCAACAACAACAAAAAATTTGCAGATTTGAAGTATGGAAATCCCATTGGGAAGTTGAGCATATTTTCGACTTGTATTCCCTGCAAAAAGAAATTCTAGACAACAAAAGCATTCTAATTCTGAGAGCTTTCAAATTCAACGTGAAGTGTGTGGTACCTTTTGGCTGAACCGTGTATTTTGGTGTATTTGTGAGACGAAATCACAGTTTGTCTTTGACTAACAGTGTCATGAAGAGTCTTATATAACGGAATTTTAAAATATGCAGGAAGGAGATACCTTTTTGTTATGAGGTAGCAGCTCATTAAATAAGCTGCTGCTAGAAGTCAACACTTACTACTTAATGTTAGAAATCTTGACAATTCTGGTTCAAATGCTGTAGTATCTATTACTGCCTTTGTTTCAAACCAACATAAAACCTTTAAACAAATATAACTCAGGCAAGAATGCATTATTTTGGACCACTTTTATTGTATACGTCACACAGCCCAAGCCTCAGACAGCAGCTGACATCTCCATTAACGGTCTATCACGGGCCCTGTTCTACACTCCAGCTCTGTCTCAATGCAGGCTTTAGGGGGAAAACTCAAAAACTACCAGCTCTCCACCCAAACGCCATTCATCCAGATCCCTGGGCTCTGTGGAAATCCAAGACAAACTGATTTTTTTCTGACATAAGTGCTGCATTTAAAAGATTTAGAAGGCTAGAAAGAAATTCTCCAGCCAACATTTTACAGCTTTCCTGGCCTAAGCAAGCTTTGGGCCAAATGACCTGCTTTCAGTGTGCATCAAAATGGGTCAAACGCAAACATATTGTTCTCCTATAGTGAGTCAATTCTTTACAGATGCTATTTTTTTTTCATTTCCAAAAGTTTAAAATTTAAAAGCCACATATAAGTATTACTTCTGTATTAAGCATTTCTCCTACCTGTAGAGCATTTCACAGGAAAAACACTTACTGCAGGCCTGGAGTTATGTAGCTAGTTCCCAGATCTAAAACTTGGATACAGTTATTTAACGGGAATTACCCTCTCTAATAATGACCTTTCAAGTTACATAATAAAATCTCTCCACCTTTTCTGGTGGTACTAGGGACCTGTTCCTACAATGTCCAATATGAAGTAACACATTCTCCCCTTTTCAGGTTCCGTGATGTGATTACAGTCAGGATTAGGTCCACCTGCTAACTTTACAGCAAAAACAAAAGCCACAGAAGACATAAGTCTTATTTATGCTTTCTGGACTGGTTCTGTACAAAGGATCTGTGCGGTAGGGGAGAATGAGAGTCTCTTTGTCATCAGAGGCTTTCTTCACAGCTTGACAGAGGCACCTTGCAGGCCAGCCTGCCTTCAGCGACCCACCACAGGCACAGCTAACCGGCTAAGGGCAGACGGACAAGTCTCCGTCCATCTGGGGGTTAGGTCTGGGCTATCATCATGCGGGCTGCTCCTTCCACTTCAAAGATTTCCGCGATCTCAGAAAGATCACCAGATAATTCTCAGAAAGGGAGCACACAGAAGCCCTTTCACTAAAGAGCCTAGTTATAGAAATTAATTTTCTAAAATTAATTATACAATTCCACAGACAAGGCTGCCACCACACCATAAGAAAGTTGTTAAAGCACCGCTTTAAACATCTAGGATGAACGTCTTCAGAGGAAGTATCTGGGGCCAGAAGGGAAGGATTTGTTGACAGAAAACTCAAGTATTCCTGTAAATTTTTCGCATGCAAATCAATGTGCTGAGCCAGCCAGGCACACATCACCTGCTCTGTCAACACCTGTAGCCTGTGGTAGACAGCGTGTGCGGGTGGCAGAGTTCACTCAACGACAGTGTGTGCCTCCTCAGGTATAAACCTCTTGGGGAGATCTTTCCCAGTTTAACAGTTTCTGCCATTATTTAAGAAGTCCCAGTATGAAAACAAAAAGTAAACTTTTTTTTTTATTTCCCCACAAATTCCAATCGATTTAGAAATATAGGTACGACATTACATTACTCTTCCCGCAGCTAAATTTTTTTTTTTTTTTTTTTTTTTTTTTTGAGTAATGTTTAACCTCAGTGGAGGACTGCATAACGATCCTTTTGGAGAGGGTTCCGCTTTGGGTGAGTGGCTTGCAGCCCCTTCCAGGGAATTAAGGCTGTGAGACACAAGTCGCTGCACTGGTAAAGCGTCGCCCAGACAATATCAGTTACTGATATTTCAAATGACCGTGCAGAAGAATAAAGGGCTGAAAGCAAGCAGCCGCTCTGCTTCTCGGGGGTTGCCTGACGCTCGCTAAATCGCGGGAGGACTCCGGGCGGCCGAGCTGCGGGAACTTTGAGCCGGCCGGCGGCGCGGGCAAGCCCCCCGACCAAAGCGCTCCAGTCTGCGGGCAGCTGGCCTGCAGAGCCCAAGGACAAGCCCACTGGGGACCCACCAGGGGGGACCCGGAACCGGGACAGAAATCCGCTCTCTAAGTACCGGGGTTATGAAACCACGATGCGCAGGTTTGCCGGCTGCGTGGAGGGGTGGGGGCCGGGGGTGGGGGGTGAGAACGGTGCCCAGGGCTCTGCCCGGCGCGTCACACCGGCACCGGTTCATTCCGAGACGTCGTAGGGGACCGCTGAAATCCCAACTCGGGACTCCAGTCTCCACTAACTTTGCGCCCTCTCCCCGGGTCAGCGCACCCCGCGGAGGCAGGAGGCTGTCCGGGTCCCCCGTCCGGACGGCCCCTGGGAAGAAGGAGGAGGAGGAGGATGGCAAGCCGCGCTCGCGGACCGCCGCGGCGCGCAGGGATGCCGCGGTACCTACCGTGGTATTCCTGTCCCGGTACGTAGTAGGTGGGGTTGCCCGCAAGGTGCAGGGAAATGAGCACCTCGCCCTGCTCCCCGTCCCCTTCCAGCTCCCCGTGGTGGGTGCACAGGAAGAAGAAGGGCGAGAAGCGCGGGTAGTAGCCCGCGGCCGCGCGCGCCCTCAGCGCCGCCAGCAGCAGCCCGGCCAGGACGAGGGTCCGCGGCGCCCAGCGGCCGCGCTCCATGCCGCCGCGCTCCGTGTCGCCGCGCGCCCCGCGCGCTCTCTCATTCAGTTTTGGAGCCACCCGCGGGCGACGAGCCGCGCGCAGGGGAGGCGAGCCGGTGGCGGGCCCGAGCCGAGCGGCTCCTCCGGGCGGCCGAGCCCGCGGGGAAGTTGGCGGAGGGGTTTGGGGGAGAGGACGGACCGCGGCTCCCGAAGTTACTTTGGGCCGCGGGAGCGAGAGCGACGGGGAGGGGGGAACCGGGGACACCCCGCCGGGTCGCCCACAGCGCCGCCGCCCGTGTGTCCGCGACGCCCCTCTGCCGGGCCTGGGAAAGCGCCCGCCCCCTCCACACCTTCTTAAAGCCCCGGGCGCCGCCCCCTCTTCCCTCCCCCTCCCCCTCCCCCCCGCCGCCGGCGCCACACGTGTCCCGGCCGCGCCCCCGCCCCCGCGCCCGTCCCCGCCCCTCGGGCTCCCTGCGCACCTCGGGCTGCGCGCGGCGCACACGCGTCTCCCGCCCACGCCCCGCTCGGCCGGGGGAGGCCGGGGCTGCCCGGCTGCAGCCGCGCTGCTAGGGCGCCGAGAGGCCGCGGACCGACGGGCGGCCCCGGTGCCCCCCACCCCCATCCCCGTCCCCCGGGCTCGCGAGGACGACGCGCCGGGGAGGCCGAGGGCGGCGGGGACCGCGCCGTTCTTTGTCTGCGCCGGCTGCGCCCCGCGAGGCCCGCCGCTCCGCAGCCCCCCGAGGCCGGCGCTGCTCGTCCCCCGCGCCGCGACGGTGCCCCGCGCGCCCTGCCCAGCCCGGCCTCCTGGCCCCGCCGCCGCCGCCCCCCTGCCCGGGGCCTCCTGGGCAGCCGGCCTGAGAGGGAGGTTGGGTGACAGTGGGATCGCCACCCGGAGTGGCGCGGGGCCGGGTGGTCGGGCTGCTCAGCCGTGGGGACTGTGGAAGGGGGGACCCGTCAGGCGCGCTTTTCTGGACTCTGCCTTTACGCGTGGCTGTTGGGACTCCGGGGGTGGGTACGGGGGCAGTGAATTTTGAAGTCCGAGTTTATTTCTTTTAAGTGCCGAGAATGACCGCTGTCCCTGCGGTGGGGGAGGGGAAGGCGTGCAGAGGAGTGGCTGGCAGCGCCGATGAGGCGGGCGGTAATGAGCCAACGCTCGCAGGACTTCGGGGAAGTGAAATCATCCAAAAGCACGTATTTTTAAAGAAAACCCAGTAAGGCTGGCAGGAGCCCTGCGGCACCCAGGGAACAGGGCTGCCCGGTTCTAATGCTTTTCTCTACCCTTCCAGGCAGGGATAGGCAAGCCTGCTCGCAAAGAAACCCAGAAATGATAATATTGGAAAGAGTAGTCTTTGCCTAAGTTTGCGAGAGGAGTGTCAGAAGGCAGGATCCAAAGGGGGAACCTCTGTGACCATTTCATTGCAAAAGATTTCTCTTTTTCCTTTTCCCAATGCATAGTTTCAGCAGATAGGAAGGGCCTAGCTGCTTGTTGGTCTCCATTACTTCAAATCCTCCCAAAGTTCAACCGGCTACATATAAAACACACATATTCATACACGGGACTAATATTATTGACATGGAGCTCAGTGTCATCCAAGCTACAGGCCTATAGATCCTTGGCCTCGTGTAATCCCAACACCACCACCACCAGAAGAACCCTCTCCTCTCCTTTTCACAAGAGAAAATCAGAATTGTTAAAAGCTTGCCCCAAGTCAGAGGAAGGCTGGCCTGAATGGTTCCTGTTCTGCCACAGGGCCACCACCTATTGCGGGCAGGCCTCTGATCAGACCTTCCTCCAGATGAGGTTCGGTGTAGCTGCTGCAGCCATTATGGCAGAGCTGAGTCACAGCAGCTGTTTAAATGACGATTTGAATTCTTCAGTCATCCCAACCACAGCTACCTGTGGCTAGCACGTATTGGGTTAGTGCAGGCTAGCAGACTGCACTGTCACATGCAGAAGAGGAAAGTGAATGTTCAGCCAGCCACCCAGCTAGACTGGCCAGGTGCCTCCTTCCTATGAAAGTGCTAGACGCCATGCTCAGAGCAGCAGACAAAACTAGTTCTGTGCTCGGCCACGTGGGACTCAGAATCTCACGCTGGGAGAGAGGGTAAATTCAAGCAGTAGACAAAATTACCTCCGACCAGACCAGCATAAATGCTGTGGAAGAGCAAAACAGAAATGGATACTTTGTAGGGCAAAGAAGTTGCTCTTCACTGAGGGGCCAAGGAAAGCTTTGAAGGAGTGAAGGGGGCGGGCTGCAACTTTTTGAAGTGCAAGGCCGCATGAGCATGTGGGCATGTGGGAATAATGGTGCGGCCAGGAAACCAGAGTCCAAAGGCCCCGAAGCAGCACAGTGCTTGCACATTCAAGGCTCAGGAAAGGCAGAAAGAAACAGGAAGGATGCTGGGGGCTGACGCAGCAGATTCAGAACACAGATTCAGTGATGGGGAGACCCAGGGCCAGGGGTGATGTGATCAGAATGGGCTAAGTGACGTGCTGGATGCCAAAAGTTAGGGTTCTGGCCGCTCATCAGGTTTTAATTATATACATACATATATAATATATAATATATACATATTAGATTAGGTAATTATATACATATATACATATATTATATACATATATATAATTACCTAATCTAATATGCAGCACAGTTTCTACATGCTATAAAAGAACATTAACTCGTTCATTAGTTCAACACATGATAAACAACTATGGTTTGAAAAACCCTTTGTTAGGCTCAGGGGAAATTCGGTTCTTGCCCTGTGGAAGTTATCTTTCAGTGGGAGAGACAGATACCAATTACTGTGATCAATTGTAGAGTCGCAAAACTGATACGTGCTCTTGGGAAGTAAAAAGTGGCAGGAAAAAAAGAGGGCAGCATTGGATTAGCCGAGGACAGAGCTGACAATAAGATCTACGAGGAGCTGACTTAATAAGTAAGAAAATATTTCTCAGGCCAAAGAATCTTTGTGTGGGAAAGAATCTCAGTCAGTGGAAGAGCTCCTGACTGACAGACAAACGGGCCAGGCAGATGGAGCTACTAGTGCAGGCACCGGCCAATCCTGAACGACTTTGTCTCTCAGAGGAGATTGTGGTCTTTATTCTGAAAACAATGGTGAGGCCAGAAAGCCGTGGTAAGCCAGGATCTATGGTAGTCATATGTATGCACCTAAAAAAACCAACCTCGTTATGCAGCAGTGAAAGTAGATGCCAGGGAAGGGCTAGACTAACCAGGGTGAGAGCTAGTGATTCGAAGAGATGAGGGGAGCGAAGATGAGAGGTATCAGGATATGCACCTGTGGGTCTGGGCAACAGACTGGGTGATGGAGAAAAAGGGAACACATGTGTTTAAGCTCACGCTTTTACCCATGGTAAATTGTGGCAGTCGGGGAAGCTACTTCTTAAGTGTTTTGTTTTGTTTTGTTTTTTAACATGAATAAAGTGTAGAACAAACATATCAGTGACGTGTGAAAGAAACGTAAGTATAAAATGTGACCTGCTCATTTGAGCTGGAGAGATGGCTCAGTGGTTGGGAGCACTGGCTGCTGTTCCAGGTGGACCAGAGTTCAGTTCCCGGCACCCACGCGATGCTCACATCTGGCTGTAGCTCAAGCCCCGGGAGATGTGCCGCCCTCCTCCTGCCTCTGCAGGCGCCAGGGCACGCACGTGGTGCACAGACATAAGACGCCCATGCTCATGAAGTAAATAATTGCTTAGATTTTTACAGCGTCTGGGCAAGCTGCACCCACACACTGGGCAGAAGTCTCCACAGCCCTAAGAACAACCGCTTTTCTCCAAAGCATGGTCTTCCAGCAGGGTGCTCTAGGTGACCATTTTTTTTTATTTATTTTTCCTTTTGCCTGTTTTTAAACTTCATGTAAATGGAATTATACATCGTGTCTGATTTTATATCTGGCTCCTCTGGCTCAAAGATCATGGCTGTGAGAATATCTATGTTGTTGTATGTGGTAAAGGACTATTCACTTTTATGAATATACATCATAGACAAAAACCAGCATTCATTATTAATATGGCTTTGAATTATTTTAATTTTAGAAATATGCCTAAGTTTTGGCTATTGTTCAGTTATAATACTGTGGTTTAAAATACTCTTGCATAATTTTCTGGTGACACAAATACACACACACACACACACACACACACACACATTCCATACAAGAGAGGAAGAGAGGGAGAGTTAACTGTTGGGGAAGGAACCTGTTTCAATACACTAGTTTACTGGTGGAAAATAAAAAGAAGTCCTTAATATGTTAAACGTGAAGTAAAACCAGGGATCCCCAGATAACAGAGCGTCTGGCCCACCCAGCACTTCTATCCATCTGCCCATTTTGGTAGTCCTCGGATTTCCTCTTTGATGGCTCATGGGTCTGGGACAGGAGATAACGCCCAGGCCCCAGGTGGGAAGGATGATAGAGCCCCGCCACTCAGTGTGGCTTTTCAGATCGGTCCGCACACTCTAGGGCTGGCCCAGAGATACTCACAGAAATGGAGCACGAAGAAACTTCCGAGGACTCTCCGCTGGAGTTCTGTGTTAAAAGTAATTCATCTCGATTACACTTTATGAAAGTGTCTGTCCACGACAGAGTAGAAAAGGTTTACAAGGCACGATAGGAGCTTCGTGCATAAGGCTGTGGCCCATCCCCAAATCTCTAAACACACAGTAGAAGAATGAACTAGGAAAACACACACACACACACACACACACACACACACACGGTTTATGCATTGCTCTTAATCTTAACACAGGGTAGAGACCTCTAGGGAACTATCTCAGCCAAATTTAAAACTCTGGCTTAAGAAATTCTGGCTCCAATCACACTTTCATTTCACTTGAAAGATCTCAAGCTAAAAATTTGTTTCCCGTGTTTAAAGTGTCTCTACACTCCTTGTAGAAATGAACTCAAAGCATCTTAGGGAAGGGAAAAAAGCAAAACCTTCAACTCGGGCTTCAAAAATTTCCATCATCTAGGGAGTCATGAATCACCTGTTTGTGATAAAAATTAAAAAAAAAATCACTGAGAGCAAGACAAAATAAATGATTACAAGCAACAGATGAACAGAATCAGGCCAACAAAGGCCTCTGGTATTGAAATTAACAGATATCAATGTAACATAATAAAGTTAGAATTAAATAACATTTCAAAACTATAACTGAGATTATAAGGGATCGTTGGGAGTGACCAGGTAGTCTCAAAGTGAAAAAAACGTATTTAGTGAAAATTCAGCTCTTAAGGACAGAGGCATTTTCCTCTGACAGAATGAGCTGCTAACTAGCTCTTCTCATGTAGCAACTAGATCAAGCATGAAATGTAATTTTATAGGATTATGAGGTTCAAAGAAAGTAAAGGAACTCACTGAGAGATGAGGAAACTTTTTAAATAGAAACAACAACAACAACAAACAAACAAAACTCCTAACTGCAGGGACTTTGCGGACCCCTGTACAAAATGTCTGTGCTCTGAGTGTGGGAAAAGAATTCCTTTTAAGTCACTAATGTATTTATTGGAACCACGTGAGTGAAACCCCCATCCGTGTACACAGGGATTTCCCAAATCTATGGAAAGTCAGTACATGGCAGCCGGCCCTGCAAATCAAAAGAGGGGAAGGGCGGGCTTTTCAATTCATGTGCTGAGGCTATTGGTTAACTACAGAAAACAGTGGAATTAGAACCATGTTTTCCCACAGAACTATGGTCAGAAGCTTCTTCCGTGCCTCAGAGAACCTAGAAATTGGTTTGCATGCCCATGGCCTTTAGTAAAATTGGAAAAATAAGACATTTGGATACCACGGACTCCTCCATCACATTTCTCTCTGTGTAGCCTCCCACAAGCATGACTGTCAGTCTTTTGCGCAGAGCTAAATAGCGGTTGATTTGAAGAATAGCCATGTTTTAGTTCAGTGGGCATTTATGTGGTTTGCATTGAACCTGTGGTTGCATAAGTCGTTAACAAATGACTTCAAGGAAGGCTTTTGTTGTCCAGCGCTGACCTGACTGGAGTGGTGCAGAGAGAGAGAGTTTCATCTTGGAATGAATCCTGTGAGCCCTAGCTCCAGAAGCAAGTGCGCTTCAAGGTGTGAAGATCTGAGCACGAGCTCATCAGTGGGGCACGGCTCACCTCTTCTTCTGACCCTTCCAAATTTAGCTCAGCCCTGTGACCAGTTCCTGTAATCTTAGCACGGTGGAGCCTAGGCCACATAGGGAGTTCCAGGCCAGCCTGGGTTAAGACCTTGTCTCAAAACAGCAACAGTGTTTCAAGATGTTAGTTCTCTTCTGTCAGGAATACATGAAACGATATGGGTTTTTAAAGCTACAGTAAAAATACATGTTGTATTTTATGTATAACCTAAAATATATGTAACTCAACTCAAATAGAATGCCTGTGTAATAAAATCACAAACCCAAAATCCCATTACTATCAGCTGACACAGGCCGCATATCTGTAAGTCTCCTGAATCTACTAAGTCACATACACAGTGCCTGTGACACACGCTGTTCTGAAGGCCTGGTAGGTCCAGACAGAGTGGCTCACAAAATTACTAACACTGTAAGAAAAAAGTTAAAAAGTGTTCAGGTGACAAGTTTTCCAACACATTCATTGGTGGGAGACTGTATGCAACATTAATGAGTTACTTCCCGATATTTCATTTGCTGGGGAACCATGGTGTTTTAAAACATTTCATAGAAACGGAATCCTGAAATTCTTGAGGTGTGTGTTTAGCTCCTCTGGCTTCGCACAATATTTTGAAGTTCGCTCATGTTGTAGGGTGTTCATGTCGTAGGGTGTGTCAGCAAACAGTTTGAGGGGGTGAAGTTTGTTTTCTGTGGCTAGAGGTGAAACTCAGGCCTCACACATCCTCTGCACGTGTATGAGGGCATCCAAGCGCTGAGCCACACCCCCGGATGAGCTTTATTGCATCGCTAAAGCCGTATCCTAACGCACAGTGTATTAGTAATGTCTCTGTGAGTACGAGTGATGATGCCGGGAACATTTCCATGGAGCACATAAGATAGGCACGCTGTTTCTCTGGGGTAGATGCTACCGAGCACACGGTGTGGGGCAGAGGTTCTCAACCTGGCCTGTGTGTCCACCCTCTTTGGTGGACTGATGTGGTCCATGAGGCTGTTTTTAGGTTAATGCTGTTTTGTTTTTGTTTTTGTTTTTTTTTAACTTTTTGTAAAGGAAGTTTTGGCTTCTTTGTAAACTCGGTTATGTTATGTAAATACGTTTTTGTTTTAATCCCAAGTGTGAGATTTTAATTGGGCCTGTTAATTGTCCCGTGCAGGGTGTGGCTTTTGCCAGCTGGTAATGGCTTTCCGAGTGTATCAAGGAGAGGGGCATGGTCTAGGACTCTGAGGATATAAAATTGAGAGTCGAGAAGGAGAAGGCGTGGCATGCAGTGTTGGCGTGTGGCGTGTGGCATGTGGCGTGTGGCATGTAGCGTGTGGCGTGTAGCGTGTAGCAATTTGGAGAGACCAGACAGACGGATGGTATGGTGGTTTGGAGCAGACAGAGGGAGAGAAACGCGTCAGGGAGCAGCGACTTGGATGAGACTGCTGGCTAGGTTTGCTGTTGAGATTTTTGAGAGTGGTATAGAGCCCTAAAAGAACCCTAAAGTGCTGGGAGAAGTAAGAGGGTCTGCGCCCCCTCTCCCCACTAACCTTTTTTCTCCTACCTTGGGTTGGGAGGTTGGAAAGGAAGTTGAGGCCTAAACACCCCGAATAAAGTAGAGTTTTAAAAAGGAGACCTATGCCTTTTAATAAAATATTTAAGATTTGAAAGAAAAAAAAATCATAGTAAATGTGGCTATTATCAACATATTAAAATGTTAGAATACACTAACGGTGTTTCATGAGCCTTTAAAATAAGATGTAGAAACAAAGTTAGCAATTTGTGTGCAGCCTTATAACGAGGAAACCTCTCAACACAAACCAGGTTCTCACGCTGTGAAGAACTGGAAACAGAACATTCCCCTCCAGCAAGTGTGAATGAGGAGCTGCTCCAATGAACTGCTCTCACAAACTTAACATTTAGCTTAAAAGGCAAGCTTAGCGTAAGAAAATATACCCTTACTGGGCTGGAGAGACGCTCAGCCACTAAAGGTTAGGCTCACAAGCAAAATATAAGAAAATATGCGGTGGATGGGTAACAGCTGCGGCAGGGCCAAGGAGGCGGAGCAGGGTTCCTGAGGCGGCAGCAGGCTCTGGAGTCTAGGAAGATGTTCATTCAGGGAGACTACAGCAGTGAGACAAGGTGTCGTTCTGGGCCAAGTTTCCGGCGGAGCTGCGGAGCAGACCCTGTTACTCAGATTCTATTTCCTCTTCAGAGGTCAGTTTCTGGACACTGAGAGGAGGATGAGGAACTTCGAGACTGACAGACAGCAGTTTGAAGAAACAGTTCGAACTCTAATAACCTTTACACAGAGGCACAGAAGCTGGGGCCAGTCCTATCTTGAAGGCTGTTTGGCTTGTTTAACAGCATATACCATCTTCTTAGCATGGAAACTCACATGAGAAGGTCCTGAAGAATGTCTCCAAATACATCCAAGGACAGAATGAGAAGATAGATGGTCCCCAAGGCCTCCTCCTAACAGACCCCATGGAGAGAGGACTCTGGGTTATTGAAATCACCATCTATGAAGACAGAGGTGTGAGCAGTGGAAGATAAACCATAGAGCTGGAGATCCCACCTCCAGATGGGACCTTACCTTCTCTCCAGAGCGTTATTCTTTCCTATCTGCTGCCAGAGCCACGGTGGTACACTGGAGTGACCTCTCATCACTGGGCATCTGCTTTGTGTCTCCCAGTTGTGTAGGACTCTGTTATCTTGATTTCTTTCCAAGAAAACACAGGGAGGCATTTCACTTTTTAAAATTCAAAACCATTTAAAAAATAGCCAGTTGGTCAACCAAAGACAAAGTCTTTTTCTTACCAGATGCCAGCATCACTGGGTCTCTTCATCCCTTGAGTCGGTTTCCTAGGTGGCTTTATAATTCCACTAGTCATGTCTTAGCTCAATTACTCCCCCGAATTAGTAACAGACTTTGAGGGTGTGTGACACCTGTGGTTCGGCTAATGCACCGCCCAGATCTCCAAAAGCTGCCAGTCTTGACATACTTCGGTCTTAAGACTGATTTCAGGAGCCAAAGCTCCTTGGAGAACTCAGATATGTTATTTGTTTTAGTATGCAGTCATCACTAAAGCAGTGTTTAATGCCATTCAGGTTAGTTCTTTGAAAGCATTTACTTTAATGTGCATTACCTCGATATGCTGTGTGTGTGTGGGGGTGGTGTTGTGTTGCTTGCTCCTTACACAATAGGTAGGTGTTCAGCCACCAGAAAATGCCTGGCCCTGCTCTGTCCCAGTGTGCAACAAGCCAGTGTCCCAAACATTTAACCCTAGTGTGGTTAGAAATATAACGTGTGAGAAAAAACTGATAAGGATAATGCTGTGTGTTATTAATTTGTCATCTGTTCATAAACTGACTCACCGCCTCTCACACACAGTATTGAGAGCTCAGAAATCTTTTGATTGACTCGAGTAAGCTCTGGCTTCCACATAACTCGCTAGTTGAAGCTGGTTTCTGTGGCTCTTCCTTATCTTTCACTCTTAGTACTGGGATCTCTTATGTTCTGTCTTTTGGGAGTTTGAGAGCACTGTATTTGGGAGAAAGTTCAAACATAAGGAATGAATGAAGCAGTGAAAAGTTAAACATTCAGAGATATTGTGGGTGCTAATACTGGAATTATTCTTTCAGATTTAATTTGTTTTCTGGGCCTTGTAGTAGTTACTCAGTAAACCCTATAGATCTGTGTATTAATTTAATTGTATTTTAAACATCATTTGTTCCTTTAAAGCCTACAATAGTCTGTCTGCCTTTTAAACTTGTTGCAATAACTTTCCTGAAATGTTAACACATTAGTAAAACTTTTCTAAAAAATGAAATATACACTTACGTCAAGTTTAGATAGTGTTTTTGTTGTTTAAACATTCACAGCTATACAATAGATTAGAAAGCAATGTATGAGAATGAAAGATTCTGTCTGAGTGGTATTTACATGTAGGAAAGAGAAAGAAATATTTTAAATAAAGATACAGGAAAGTTAAAGATATATTGTAGCAATATATGTTTTAAATAGGTTAGATGCATAGGTCCACTGGTGTTTGGTGTTATATGTTATTTCATGTATTGTATTATACATGTAATGTTTCTAATATATTTTCATACATATACACTATTTCATAGTGAAAATTATCGTAATTAATTAACTCTTAAATCATGTAAAGAAAAATTATATCACATAAATGTTAATTAGATATTCAAAATGTTAATGAACATGTTTGAAATACTAAGCTATGGTCAATTTATGAAATTAAAACTGGATAGAGAAATACAATGTAAGTTGAGTTTTCCAAAGGTAGTTTGGTTAAATTTTAAAGCTGTCTTCAAATCCCTTTTAGAGGTATTTAATATCTCTAAATTAATTCTCTTTTTGTTTCCTTTTATTATTCTGTTGATTTAAACTCCTTTGGGATTTTCACAGACATTGTTTCCAGGTAACTTTTAAAATTCTGCACATTATTATTTATAAATTAGAATTGACAAACATTTTTGGTTATAAATCAGCAGACCTTAGTTCAGTTTAGTTTAATCAAAAATGATTTATTGATTATGAATACTGAAAAGCTCAGAGGCAGTTTTTACCTGTATACACAGCTGAAATAATTCTTCATCCCTTACTTCTTATTTTTCTTTCCTGGAATGACATAGGTCTCAGGCAGGCCATGGCAACATAGTAGCCCCTGGCAAGGTCCATGCTTCTTTTGTCACTAGAGGATGGAATCTGGATGGGCTGATCGAGAGGCAGTCACATGCCAACCCTCAAACCAGTTGCTGTGACAGAAGTCCTGATGGTCCCAGTCTGGGGTGTCACTCCTAGACCTAGTACAAGAACTGCAGAGACAGATACACTGGAAGCACAGTCCCTAGAGGGAGGAGGGTGGGCCTCCTAAGGGCAACCTACCTAAAGAAAGGCAGGGATGCTCAGCAGAAGCAGCAGCAAATGCCCCCCTCCCCCGTCAACTGGTGATGCCCAAGTCCTTCCCTTTACTCTCACTAAAAACTCATCCTATGTCATGTCCCCTCGTCACTGCAGGGTATCTGACAGTGTCTGATGGCACTGGTGAGTGCTGAGACAGGCTCATTTTCACAGTGACATTCAAGGCAAGGTAAATTTTAATTTGCTTTTAGTTGTTATTATTATTATTAATTTCTGATTTTGACCAAACCCAAGGTAAATTATAGACATTATAAACAGGCACTCTGCCACTGAACGATACACCCAGCCAAAAAAAAAAAAAATTTTGATTTCATTCAATAAAAGGTCTGAACCGGTGTAAAATAGAGGCCAGCATTCCCATGCTCTCTAAAACAACAGTGTTTTCTGTTTGGATCCTCAGCGTGCTACTTCCATGATGAAATTATATATGAATAATATATATCCCTGAAAGCTTTCTAGTATAGTTAAATAAAAAAGAAGGATTTGTTTAATATTGTTGGGCTCGATGCTGTGTACACTGATATAATGGAAAAATTATTCAGCAGCATTTCACTCTGAGGAAATACTACCCACATTACCAGTGACTTACTACACCTGAGATTATTGAAAATACAACATACACTTGCAGAGCATGTGACCTTGTTGCTGACTTTTCACTACCAAAAGAATTATCTTGGAATCCAATTGCTGATTAGCAGTGCTTAGAAAGTAAGTTTCTGTAACAACAACAAAAAGAAAGAGATAAAATTAAAAGGATTTACTGACTTTCTCCAAAGAAATCTTCTAAGGTTGTTTTATGTAAATTTTTATTCAGAAAGGCAAATGGTATGGACATCAGAAGAGGGTGAAAACGAGGAACAAGACAGGAGCTTGCCACAGAGGGCCTCTGAAAGACTCTACCCAACAGGGTATTAAAGCAGATGCTGAGACTCATAGCCAAAGTTTGGGCAGATTGCAGGGACTCTTATGAAAGAAGAAGGAGATAGAAAGACCTGGATGGAACAGGAGCTCCACAAGGAGAGCAACAGAACCAAAAAATCTGGGTCCAGGGGTCTTTTCTGAGACTGATACTCCAACCAAGGACCATTCATGGATATAACCTAGAACCCCTGCACAGATGTAACCCATGGCAGCTCAGTGTCCAAGTGGGTTCCCCAGTAAGGGAAATAGGACTGTCTCTGATGTAAACTCAGTGGCTGGCTCTTTGATCACCTCCCTCTGAGAGGGGAGCAGCCTTAGCAAGCCACAGAGGAAGAAAATGCAGCCAGTCCTGATAAGACCTGATAGGCTAAGATCAGAGGGAAGGGCAGGAGGACCTCCTCTATCAGTGGACTGGGGAAAGGGTATGGGAGGAGAAGAGGGAGGGAGGGCAAGATTGGGAGGGATGAGGAAGGGGGCTACAGCTGGGATACAAAGTGAAAAAATTGTAATAAATAAAAAATTAAAATAAAATAAGCATGCCATACCAAAATAAATAAATAAATAAAATAAAATTTTCTCATTGAAATCGGTGTTCAGGGTTCTGCTTCTGAGAAGTTCCAAGGAATGTAATTAATTCATTAGATGTAGTTCAGCTATGGTATGGCAAGCAACCGTGCCAAGCCATGTGATACAAAATGATGGAGTTATAACTGAGTGGAAGAAAGCGTACAGATATGTTACTCTGGTGTGATAAATGCCTTGACAGCATGAATGACATGGGTTCTGGTACTTGGAGCAGTGTAAGCTGGAAAACACAGCTGGATGTGCTGATGCTAGAAATGTCTCAGTGAGTGATCAAGGCCTTACAGGGGACTTGGGCTAGGTCTCAGGAACAGGACTTCTCCAAGCACGAGAGAGTATGGAAGGGAATAGCAACCGAACCACCCGAAACAGAGGGCTAAGCAAGCACGGTGCCAGCCAACTAAAAGCAGGCTTACATGAATGAGGTGTTACAGGTGAAGATGTAGGCCGCTCTTGTACGCCTGGGGAAAGCGCCTACGGAAAAATTATGTCATGGATGCGCTGAGGTTGTATTCATGTAATTATAACTAGTTTTGTCTCTAAGCAGTCGAGTGGGTTACTAACCTTGGAGATGGCTGTGGGACAGAGGTCAGGTTAAGACCTAGGAAACGTTCCTTATAAAGGGCTGGATGGTAATTATTTGGGGGCTTTACCAATTTGATCTGATTCATATAACTATAGCATATTCTATATAACCATGTAATTCATAATGTGCAATGTCAGCTGGCAATTTCAAGATTAAGGCACTGGTTCGGGGTACATGGTGCTTGGAGGGTCCTGATCTTTACTTCCTAGCTTGTGCCTTGAATGCTGCAGACTGGAGTGGGATACTATCCCTCACAGAGCAGAAGAGCAGAGAGAACAAGCCCATCCCCACAAGTCCTTTTATTCCTAAAGTCACTGATTTGTTCCTGAGAGCTCTGCCCTTATGACCTAAACCCTTCCCGTAGGTCCCCGTGGACACTGTTGCAATGGAGATTAAACTGGTGACGTAAACTTGGAGGAACAAAAACTGTCAAGCCAGAGGCCACCTGATGCAGCTTCTGTTTCAACTGTCCCTGAGGCTGGAATACTGGAATAGGCCGTGTGTGTGTGTGTGTGTGTGTGTGTGTGTGTGTGTGTGTGTTCAGTACAACTCAAATGCCCCAAACAGGCAGCTTTTTCTGTGGCTTCTACTTGGAAAAGACCTACGCATAAAACCAGAAGTGCATTTCTTTAAGTGTTTCTCTGCCATTCAATATTCCTCTGCAGAGAATTCTCTGTTTAGCTCTGTACCCCATTTTTTAATTGGATTACTTGATTTTTTGTTGCTTAACTTCTTTAGTTCTTTATCTATATTGGATATTAGCCCTCTGTCAGATATAGGGTTGGTGAATCTTTTCCCAGTCTGTAGACTATCGTTTTGTTCTGAGGACAGTATCCTTTGCTTTACAGAAGCTTTTCAGTTTCATGAAGTCCCATTTATTAATTGTTGCTCTTAGAGCCTGTGCTGTTGGTGTTCTGTTCAGGAAGTTGTCTCCTGTGCCAATGAGTTCAAGGGTATTCCCCACTTTTTCTTCTAAGCGGTTTAGTGTATCTAGTTTTATGTTGAAGTCTTTGATCCACTTGGGAAATACAAATCAAAACGACCTTAAGATTTCACCTTACACCCATCAGAATGGCTAAGATCAAAAACTCAAGAGACAACACATGCTGGAGAAGTTGTGGAGAAAGAGGAATCCTCCTCCACTGCTGGTAGGAATGTAAACTTGTACAACCACTCTGGAAAGCAATCTGGCACTTTCTCAGACAACTAGGAATAGCACTTCCTCAAGATCCAGCCATACCATCTCTAGGCATATATCCAAAAGAGGCTCAAGTACACAATAAGGACATTTGCTCAACCATGTTTACAGCAGCCTTATTTGTAATAGCCAGAAGCTGGAAACAGCCCAGATGCCCCTCAGTGGAGGAATAGATGCACAAATTGTGGTATATCTACACAATGGAATATTACTCAGCAATAAAAAACAAGGAAATCATGAAATTTGCAGGTAAATGGTGGGATCTGGAAAAGATCATCCTGAGTGAGCTATCCCAGCAGCAGAGGGATGCACACGGTATATACTCACTCATATAGACATATAATATGGGATAAACCTACTAAAATCTGTATACCTAAAGAAACTAATCAAGAGGGAGGACTCTTGTTAAAATGTTCAATTCCTACCTAGAAAGGCAAAGAGGCTGGACATCAGAAGAAGGAGAAAAGAGGGAACAAGTCAGGAGCCTGACACAGAGGACCTCTGAAAAGCTCTGCCCTGCAGACTATCAATGTAGATACTGAGACTTATGGGCAACCTTTGGGCAGAGTGCAGAGAATCTTAGGAAAGAAGTGGGAAACAGTAAGATCTGGAGAGGACAGGAACTCCATAAGGAGAGCAACAGAACCAAAAAATCTGAGCACAGGGGTCTTTCCAGAGACTGCTATTCCAACCAAGGACTATGCATGGAGATAACCTAAGACCCTGCACAGATGTAGCCCATGGCAGTTTAGTATCCAAGTGGGTTCCATTGTGATAGGAACAGGGACTGTCTCTAACATGAACTGATTGGCCTGCTCTTTAATTACCTCCCCCTAAGGGGGGAGCAGCATTACCAGGCCACAGAAGAGGACAAGGCAGCCACTCCTGATGAGACCTCATTGACTAGGATCAGAAGGAAGGAAAAGAAGTCCTCCCCTATCAGTGGACTGGGGAGGGGCATGCATGCAGAGGGTGGAGGAAGGGAGGGATTGGGACAGGAGGAGGGAGGGAACCAAGGGGATACAAAGTGAGTAAAGTGTAATTAATAAAGAAAAAAACCCAGAAGTGCATCACTTTCTAACCCAGCTGTTTCCAACAATCAACCCTTCTCCCTGGACAGCTCTTTCTTAGCTTCCGGGGGCCATGTGAAAAGTTCTTTTTCCTGCTGGGAAGCGGTGAGGAAGAGAGGAGAGAATCTCCTTTTGTTTTGCCTAGTTCATCCCCTGCCCTGGAATGCCAGGAGGTCAGGAAATCTGAAGATAAGTGGCTTTTCAAGTTCTTCTGTGAGGTACACAGGTGTGTGTAACTTGGTTATACAGGGAACATTTTTTCTGTTTGGAAATTATTTCCCTTTCTCTAAATACAGGAAAAAATAGTTAAAGTTTAAGCCTGCCTATAGAGGCCTATTTAGGGCACTGGTAAAAATGTCTGTCACATTTAGTGAATGTGCGGGCCTTACCCCATGAAACTTGCTCTGAAAGGCATAAAAATGTTCAAGAACTGGGAATGTGTGCCTTTTTATTTTTTGGTGGTGGTGCAGGATAAAATTGGCTACCTCTAATAATTTATTTCTCTCATTCTTTGTCTTCATTTGAATTTGAGAAAGTCTTTTAGGCTTAGACCAGCCTAGTTCATGCCAAACAATTTATCTCTATGAATTCCTTTTTTGTGTACTTCACATGTCAGAGACACACAATAAAGCCACCATTACTTGCCAGTTGCATGAACTTTGATCTTAAATGGGTCATGGGTTACTTTCAAACAAAGTACTAAATGTGAAATGATAAGCTACTTCCATGCCTATGATATTACGAGATTTTATTTTTCACACAGTAGATACAATGGCATATTTTTGTCTGTGTTCTTTAGTTAGTGGTTATAGTATAGACATAGCTCAAGATCATGGACAATCTAACAGTTCTATCAAAAGCAAGCTTCCAGCATTGCATGATCTGGTATCATATATCTGTTTTCTTCAATAGACTAATGAGAAATTCATTAATATAAAAGGATTTAATAATTAAAAGGCCATTTAAAAAATTTACCTTAAAATTTAAAGATATAGCATTAAAACTTTACAAAACTGGCCACTGTTAAAACACAGTCTCACACTTTTCCTGCCAATGTCACAGAAACTATTGCAACACATAATTTTTAAATGATTTTATTTTTATTATTTTTAGGTTCATTAGAGTTTCACCTGTATATATGTCTATGTGAGGGTGTCAAATCCCCTGGAACTGAAGTTATGGACAGTTGTGAGCAGCCATTTGGGGGCTGGGAATTGAATCCTGGTCCTGTGGAAGAACAGCCAGTGCTCTTAACTGCTGAGCCAGCCTTGGCCCTCGCAAGAAGTAATTTTTAAAGCTTCAAGTTAGCCAATTCACTACCATTTACATAACTCTTAGGAAAATGCTAAATATCGTAGTTTGACAATAAAATGATAGAAAAGGTTTTTATAATAAGGCTAGTGCTAGAGCTCCAGCATGAAGATATGTAAATGAATTATGTCCATGGTTGAATGTGTCGAAAGCCAGGTGGTTTTATAAATAATTGAATGGTACAAATGGTTTGAGAACAGCATTCAGGTTTTGGATTATGTTCAACCCTTTATCAAAACCCAATCCTCTGCATGCACAGGCTCTCTGTGAACCTCAGTGGCTCAGACTGTTTAAAGCACTTTTAAGTTTTATTTCATGAGAACTCACGAACGCAAAACTTCAATAACACAATTCATGAATCTAATAACTGTAAGTTAATTATTGAAAATTACAGTTATAATTTATTTTAAAACACAATGAACTAGTTTATGAATTATACAAATGGTAGTTTGGATAAATTGAAGCCTTTGAAATTGTCACTATTATTATTTTTCACAAGAACATGCAGCATAAGCAACAAATGCATAAAACCTTGTCCTGGCAATGACAAATTTTGTAACTGTTAAGGTGTCAGATTGCTCACGCATAGTCTAGATCTTTGTCAACGTCTTTTTACGTTAGAATATTTTTTAATAAGACTCACAAAGTTATTTATGGCATTGTTTCTTCTTTTTGGGAAATTCCTCAGTTTAATTCACTACTGCCTACAAGGTCTATTCACAACTTAACAATTCTACTAGTGAATAGTTAGTCCTGCTCCACAACGCATCTGAAATACTGACAAAAAAAAAAAAACCCTTTCATTTAAGAATTAATTTATGCACAATGACATTAATTGTTAATTGCCTGCCTTTTCATTAGAATTCAAGTCAAAGGTAATTAGAATAGTTTTCTGTTCGGTGTGAGAAATCTTAGACCTTTGGGCTGTCATAAGCTAAGAAAGCTTGCAAAGAGAATACGTGCTTCACAGTCTTCTAATGCATAGTTTTCAAATAGTGCTCGGAAATACTCTGACAGTTATCCACAAGTTCGAGGTTGACCGTCAAACGTAAGTCATGTCATAAAAGGTGTGGCTCCTCATTTTCTCTTCATGAGAGTACAGTACCTGTATGCTTGGTAGAAGTCCTTGGTAGGTAAACTTCACTCCCTTCAAGCATCCTGTAGAGACCATGGAGAGGCTTTCCTCCCAAAACATGACAGTCTGAACTCTATGTGACAGGAAGTGAGAAATGCTTCACAGTTAGAAGGTTTGAGGACCAAGATTTCCCAGAGAAGGGGACACATTCCTCTATCCAGGGACCTAGCCCTTTGACTTGGGTGGACAAGTTGATCCATGACAGACAGGCTGGTGGATTGTGTGGGGTCAGGAGCTTTGCTTTCAGAGACTAAAATCCTAAACTTTGTATGTTTCTAAGCAGCACCTTCTGGGAACTCAATACCAGGCTTGTGTGACAAGCTTTCTCACCAAATTTCAGAGTGAGTCACCAGTGGCTGACTGGTGAAGGCGTGGCTCCATAGTCTGGCCTGTGATTTCCTGGTCAGAGGAAAAGGAAAGAAAGAGGAGGAAATGACAGCTGCCAACAGAAGAGAGGCCTGTGAAGGGCTTCACCATTGAAAGGTATCATTGACCTCAAAATGACCATCAGTAGGATAATGTTCCAAACTAAACCTAAACCACGCCTAGGATGAAGTCTTTCTCTCCTTTCTTCTCTCTCTCCCTCCTTTCCTTTTCCCTCTCTCTCCCTTTCTCCCTCTCTCCTTCTTTCTCTATTTCTCTCCCTCCCTCTTTCTTTTTGGGATCTCAGGTAGTCCATTCCAGGCTGGCTTCTAAGCCCCTCTATAGCTGAGACTGACTTTGAATTCTCTGAAGTGCTTGAATTGCAGACATGCACCACTGTACCCAGTTATATGGTGCTGGGGGTCAACCCCAGGGCCTCATGTAGAGCAGCAAGCACCCTACCCACTGAGCCACATTCCCAGCCTGCAAAAACCAAACAATATAAGAGCTTTGTTTTATTTACAAAGTAAGTTGTATTGTTATTCAAAATAAGTTTTACAGTAATTGAGCTATATGATATGCTATCATGGGATGCATACAGATAATAAAAGCTTACCATAGTGAGACAGGTTAAAGTATGTATCAGCCTACACAGTTATCCATTTCTATTTTTGTTTTGAGGGGCGTGGGGTGAAGTATTGAAAACTATATAGAATGAATATATGAATCCTACAGTATGAATCCTAGTATGAATCCTATACAGCACATGCAACATTTTTTTTTTTTACTTTACAAATGTTTATCTTCTTTTTTAAAAAGACTTTATTGGTTCTTCGTAAATCCCACTCATCTTTCCCCCCACTTGTACCCACCCCCTACCCTTGTAACCTCCCCTGCAATGAAGAAAAAGAAAGCACCTCATGTGGAAGCTGTAGTGTGTCAACGTGTGTCCCACAGTAAACCCTTTTGTCCACACATCTTTGCTTGCAAATGTTCGCTGCAGTAAGTTATTGGTCTGGTATGAGGTCTCTTGCTTCTGCAATTTGATCAATACTGGAACTTCAGTGGGACTCCTCTTGGATATCCTGTTGTTGCCCTGTGTCGTGAGATCCTTGGATCTGTAGGACCAATCTCTTCATGCACTATAGCAGTTCATTGACAGACATTGAGTTGGGCCAATTCAAAGCCACGGATCTGGAGCCAAGAGGTAGCTGAGCTGGTCAGTCTGCTGCTTGTCCTCCCCCTTTCATGTCCTCAAGGCTGGCTCAGCATCAACCTCTGCTGTGGAGGCGGGTAGATATGGCCACCTCTCCCTTGCCTATGTCACCACATAGCAGACTAGAAGCAGGGCCCAATCTCCCAAACTCATGCTCTCAGGGCCAGCTCCACTATGCTGCGTAGGCCTGGTGCAGGGCCTGCTCTCTTAAGTGCAGCAGCAGGTGAGGGGCAGGGCTAGCTCTCCCACTCTCATGAACCCAGGGCCAAGTCTCCTGCCTGCTGCAGGTTGTGAGGTTCTAGGGGGGAGAAAGGTCCTTTCCCTCATTCATGCCACTGCATGGAGGCGAGTGGTAGGGCCAGGACTCCCATGATCATATCCTCGGGAAACTGGCTCAACCAAAACTCCTGAAATGTGCAATGCCCACTCACCTGAGAACTGCTGGCTAGGGTAGGGCCAGCTCTCCTGCTTTCATGCCCCAAGGACCAGCTCTTCCATGATGCCCAGGTGAGGGTGAGAGCCAGTTTTGCACAGCCTTCAGACATTAACATGTCCCTGGGTGACGGCCCAGACCAGGGACATCCCCTAGTTTTTGATGGTCACAGAACCTTGCTGCGGCAGAGCCACAGACCTAGACACGTCCTTGGGTGGAAGCACAGACCAGAACCCTGGTCTCGGGTGGCCCACATTCTTCTATTTCTCTCATTTTTCTGACACCATTTACTTGCTCCCTTAAGTGGTTCCAGGGTCTCTGAGTATCTGGGGTTGTCTCAGGAGGACTATGCCCCGCTCATGCATTATGGAACTGGGCAGGTGTCATCTCAGGAATGATCCACCCAACCCCAGGTATGTGCAGTGTCCAACTGGTGAGCGTCTTGGGCTAGCTTTTTCAAGGAATGCTAGACTGCCAGTCATTCAGATGTTCATAGGTCAGAACACTGAGCTTAGATACAGTCTCTCTTCTGCCACCTACTGGTTCATATGTGAGACAGCAGCCACATCCACGAAGCTTCTGGGGCAGGTGCACATTTTATTTTGCTGGTAGTTACTATTAGAATTCTAGACTTTTCATCTTACGTATTTCCTTTTCTGCCATATTTTACTTTTCTAATATTTGATATAAATATGTTTTTGCAATTACTAATTGTCTTAATCTCTTTCTAGGCATATACGTGTTCCCTTTTAATGTGTAGATAGATTGGTAGACAGACAAACAGAGAGATAGATGGATAAACATACAAACAGTTATCTCATAATTGGTTCACAGAGAGTTAAAGAGCACACATGTGGCATATTCTTTAAGATAGAAACTAAAAAAAAAACAACCGTCAAAAATATTGAAGACTGTGGCTTAGTGGCTTATCTAATATTTACTATTAATTATAGAAGACATGATTTGTTGTCATGCAGTAATTTAGTTGCAAATGTTTTAGGCATCAGATGCTGGCAGTTTGAAGAGCTTGAAGTCAAAATGATAGGGTCTAGCTTTGGTCAACTTAGATATAAACACAAAAATTTGAACTTAGGGGAGAAGAAAATCATGTTTCAAAGAGCTAGTGATCAGAATAATCATTATTAGCTTAATTTATGATTTTTTTTTGAGACAGAGCCTTACTATGTAACCAGGCTGGCCTGGAGCTTACTATCTAGACCAAGCTGTCCTTAAACTCATAAAAATCCACCTGCCTCTGCTTCCCAAGGGCTGGGATTAAGGCATGCACCACCACACCTGGCTTGCAGATAAAATTACAAGATTTCAAAGACTGAAATATGTTAATTCAGGTCAACATAATTATGGGTCATATAGGCTACTTGATCTAACTACTGAATTTAAAAAAAAATGTATATACAAAGTGAGGTTGAAGGACTGAGGAAACCCTGAGGCCATATTTTACCATGTATCAGACAAACTCCATGTGCTACCCCAAAGCTCAGTGAATAGTCCCTGCTGCTGGAGCTTCTCTTACACTTCCTATTGAATGCTAAACCATTAAAAGGGAAACAAAACAACAGAGAAACAGAAGCACAGTAAGTGTTCAGTGGGTTACTTTTCAGTTTAATGGCCAAATTTTCAGTTTCTGGTTACACTTTACATTATTGTAGCATTCTGTTGCTGAGAAAACATTTGTATGCAAAGGCACTCATTTCATTTCATCTTCACAGTAAAGGCTCAGAGCTGTTATTACTGTTTCATTCTATAGATACAGATGGTCAGGCTTAGTGAACTTAAAAGGACTCAATAGAGGTTCATTTGAGTAATTACTAGTTGAATGCCTAGGATGTGCCAGAGACAGCTAGTAAATAACAGCCAAAACTGAACTCAAATCTAATAATTAAATCTACCGTCAAAAATGTTGTTTTTAGAATCTTTCTTCACAAAGAGAAACAGGCAACAGCTTCCGTCTATTAGAGCTGGCACGTAGTTGAAGTGTCTTGCCATTCCAGCACCGTGCCAGCTTGCCCTTGGCGATGTTAGCTAGAAAACGATTGACTTTATCTAAACCTTGAAGTTCCAAGGATGGACAAAACTCTGAGGCAGAGTGGAATGCCAGCCAGCCCTGGCCACCACGGAGCCTCTCCCTGCACTCTCATTGTAACTCACTGTTTCACCTCTGTACCTTTCTATTTGAAAAGTTATCAGAAACAAAGCTACTTCAAAGAGAAGGATGACAATGGAGAAGAGGAAAGGAAGAAGAGGAGGGAGGAGAGGAAGAAGCCTGATTAATGTAAGAGAAGGCAAAGTATGCATGTCCTAAAAAAGCAATACCTGGCCACACGTATGAACGGGAGCATAGAAATTACTGAGGAAGAGCTGGGACTTTTTTTTTTTTTTTTTGAAAAGAGCATGCAAGGTAAACATGAAAACCTGAGTTCAGTTTTCAGAACTCATGAAAAAAAAAATGGGGGGGGGGCGTTGGCGGGACCATGGTGCTGGCCTATATTTGTAATCAATACCTTAACCATGGAGGTGACCATGTGGATCTGTGGGGCTTTAGGACCAGCCAGTTTAGCTCTCTGTCTCAAAGGAGGTGAAAGACATTCCCAAGGATGTCACTCAAAATCAATATTAATATCCTTATTATTAAGTTATTGATGGATGTTAATGGCCCTTAGCCTCCACATGCACACACACAAACACACCCACACTTGTGCACACATGCACAGGCACCTGAACACATGTATATGCATAAAATATTCATATATGAATTAATGATAAGCATAATTTAATGCTGTATACATGTGTATGTGTGTGTGGTAAATAGCATTTGGAGGGACAATTTAAAGTATTTGAGAATTACTAAGAAGACCCTATTGATAAAGGAATCTTGATATGGGATTAGTCTATCAAATATTAAACCTCCTGTAATACTATCATCATAAAAACGGTAGTAACAGGCAAGAAAGTAATGGAATCACACGGAGAGTAAAGGAAAAATGAAGTATACAGGCAGCCTGGTAGGCGCCAGAGGATGGCAGGGCTTCTTTAATATATTCAATACAAGTCACGTGGAGAAAACGACAAACTTCAGTTCTTACTTTCACAAATATGCTGAAATAAATAAAGAGTTAAATTAAAAAAAAGCCATTGGTTTGCATAATCATGGATGGAGGCAATCTTTACAATCCATTAAGTAAACTAACAAACAGATTCTATATAATTGAAAAGACGTTTGGAGCAAAATATATTACAAATATAAGGATAGCAAACAAAAAATATTGGCTGTAATAAATGGTATTCTGCATGATTTGCATTTATGTACTTAATCTCCATTCTATCATATGAGATAGGTATTATTTTCAACCTATTTCACATGACAAGTATATACCCCCAGATTACATACATATTAAAAAATACTTGGAATTTGAATCCAGACAGCCTGATACATAAACTGGGCATTAAACTAAATCACTTCTCAGATAATCCATTGAATAGGAAAATGTGTGGATAACAATTATGGCTACCTGGATACAGTATTCTATGAATTATCAATAATACTGAAGGCAACAAAAGACAAGCAGCCAATTAGATATTGAGAGTTTATATAGATGTATAAACTTATATAAATTTTATACATATTATAAATTTATATATATACATATATGTAGATATATATTGATTACCAAAAAAAGAAATCTGGTGATGATTATTATGGCCAATACTCATAACAAAAAAGTTGACCCTGCTTGGCAAATGCAAATAAAAGTTACAGTCAAATTACAAGAAATGCCAAAATTGAATGTTTCAAAGATGTTTAAGGTCACTGTATTGACATGCCACTGGGGGAAATCTCCAGATGAATTAGCCATCTTGCTGAAGATGGAACAGACAGTATGCTTTTGTTTAACAGTCTCATGTTGGAAAATTCAGAGAACAAAGACTAGCATTTTTTATAAGCTCTAAAGCAAATCTATAGAAACTAGTTTAAACTGAAAACAGAAACAATAAAATTTAACTATAAGGGTATTTGTGACAATATTTCAAGAAATGACATACTATTTTAGTAGAAATTATCAATGTTATCTCTATTCTATAAATTATCAGTTGTTCAGAAGAAAAAGAGTAAGATTCATAGTTATTAATTTTGAGGGATTCCTGCACAAAACTAAGGTCCAAGTGGATCAAAGACTTCAACATAAAACCAGACACACGGAACCTGTTAGAAGAAAAAGTGGGGAAAAGCCTTGAATTCATTGGCACAGGAGACAACTTCCTGAACAGAATACCAAAACGCAGGCTCTAAAATCAATAATCAATAAATGGGACCTCATGAAATTGAAAACCTTCTGTAAAGCAAAGGACACTGTTGTCAGAACAAAACAACAGCCTACAGATGGGGAAAGGATCATCACTAACCTTATATATGACAGAGGGCTAATATACAGAATGTATAAAGAACTCCAGAAGTTAAACAGCAACAAATCAAGTAATCCGATTTAAAAATGGTGTAGAGAGCTAAACAGAGAATTCTTAATAAAGGAATAGAGAAACACTTAAGGAAATGCTCAACATCCTTAGCCATCAGGGAAATGAAAATAAAAACAACCCTGAGATTTCACCTTACACCCATCAGAATGGTTAAGATAAAAAACTCAAGTGGCAATACATGTTGGAGAGGTTGTGGAGAAAGGGGAACCCTCCTCCATTGCTTGTGGGAATGTAAATTTGTACAACCACTTTGGAAATCAATCTGGCGTTTTCTCAGACAATCAAGAATAGCACTTCCTCAAGATCCAGCTATACCATGCCTAGGCATATATACAAAAGATGTTCAAGTACACAACAAGGACATTTGCTCAACCATGTTCATAGCAACTTTATTTGTAATAGCCATAATCTGGAAACAACCCAGATGTCCCTCAACTGAGGAATGGACACAGAAATTGTGGTACATTTACACAATGGAATACTACTCAGCAATAAAAAAACAAGGAAATCATGAAATTATCAGACAAATGGTGGGAACTAGAAAAGATCATCCTGAGTGAGGTGTCCCAGAAGCAGAAAGACACAAATGGTTTATACTCACTTATAAGTGGATATTAGAAATAAAATATAGGATAAACACACTAAAATCTGTACACCTAAAGAAGCTAAGCAAGAAAGAGGACCCTGGGTAAGATGATCAATCCTCACTCAGAAAGGCAAAGAGGATGGACATCAGAAGAGGTAGAAAACAGGGAAGAGGACAGGAGCCTACCACAGAGGGCCTTTGAAAGGTTCTACCCAGGAAGGTATCAAAGCACATGCTGAGACTCATAGCCAAACTTTGTGCAGAGTGCGGGGAATCTTCTGAAAGAAAGGGGAGATAGAAAGACTGGAGGGGACAGGAGCCCCACAAGGAGAGCAACAAAACCAAAATATCTGGTCACAGGGGTCTTTTCTGAGACTGATACTCCAAACAAGAACCATGCATGGAGATAACCTAGAACCCCTGCTCAGATATAGCCCATGGCAGCTCAGTGTCCAAGTGGGTTACCTAGTAATGGGAACAGGGACTGTCTCTGACATGAACTGATTGGCCTGCTCTTTGATCACCTCCTCCTGAGTGGTAGCCTTACCAGGTCACAGAGGAATACAATGCAGCCAGTCCTGATAAGACCTGATAGGCTAGGGTCAGATGGAAGGGGAGGAGGACCTTCCCCTTTCTGTGAACCTGGGGAGGGGCATGGGAAGAGATGAGGGTGGGAGGATGAGATTGGGAGGGGTCTACAGCTGGGATACAAAGTGAATAAACTGATTTATAAAAGTAAATAAATAAATAAATTTTGAGGGGTTCATATGTTGTATAGTAAAAAGAAAAAAACAGCTGCCAAGTAGAAGACCTCCTCCCATTTAAAAACCTCAGGAAAAGATAGTTTTAAACAGAGCATTGAAAAGGCTGTTAATATTGATATTGGTTTACTGTGAAAGTGAAGTAAAGCAGGATTGGATAGAGGGAAAGTCTGTTGTCCTGGCTCCCACCTCTATAGGCAATAGACTGATGCAGAGTATCCTGTCTGAAAACACTGAACTGCAAGTAAGTTCCTGTGTATATAAAAAGAGCATTTCTGGTAGATATACAAAAATGTAAAGGATATTGTGTAAGGGTAGAAGAAAAACTTTTTATATCCCTTTGTTCTGTTCCACTTTGAAATGTTTTTTTGAACAAGGTTTTTTTTTTGTTTTGTTTTGTTTTAATCTGTTAAGCTTACTCTAACAATTTAAAGCTTAATGCCACATTTTAAGAAAAAAAGGAAATTCTACGTGGAGGAGTCTGAACTTTTGTTCTGCAAAGAGTCAATCTCTTTTAAAGTCATCAGGGGCAGTAAGAGGATCTTCTCAAAACAAGCCACACGGCCCAATTAACTTGATCCGTCTATTGTTTTTCAAGTGTTTTCTGTCTCTCTTAGAGAGTTTAGTTCTGACTTTGCTTCTAGGGTCATATGTAGTACTGGGCTAATAATCTAGCAAATATGAAGGAAAGAGGTTAAAAAACACAGCAGATACCTCTACTATCATTATTTGGACTGACTCAGTGCACGCCATTTTGTATTAGGCTGACTCACAGATCAGAGGACAAGTGTGCAAGTGTGGCCATTGGGAGGGCCACTTGTGAGAACATGTCCTCTTTGTCCACCATGAGAATGTGGGGAATCCAAAACAGGCTATAAAACTTGGTGCCAAATGGCTTTACCATCTTGTCTAGTCGGAAAAATTATTTTTAAATATATATATATTTTTTATTTTTCTGTGTAAGTGCTTTGTCTGTCTGTCTGTATGTCTGTGTGTGTACGTGCACATACTGGTGCCTGCAGAGGCCAGAAGAGGGCACCCAATCTGCTAGAACTGGCATGAAGGACTGTTGTAAGCTACCATGTGGATGTTGGAAACCAAACCTAGGTCCTGTGCCAGAACAAGTGCACACCCATCACCTTGCTGTCTTCCCAGCCCCAGTTCAAATTTTTATATTCCAAAATTATCATATGGCAGTCTCAAAAAAATTAATGTTAGTGTTTGGGTTATAAAAGGGCACTGTACTGTGAAAAGCCATTTGTAACCATCTAACTTTATGCTGCTGTCCAATGGTAGGCCTCGGTCACACAAAGCAGCAGATGTTAAGATGATAAGAATAAATGTTGCACTGTTATGCTATAGCCAAACAAGCAGGTAGGCATCAAAATAGTTAGTATAAAGTGAAAGCCCTCACTTTATGGAAGCCGATGTTGTAATGTCTGAATGGCGGAATGTATAGGAGCACAAGATGTGCCTGAGAGCTGTTATTACAGCTATCATTCCAGTAGGGGAGGCGGCGTGAGGACCATCGCTAGTTAGAGACACTGTCAAAGCAATAACAACACAAGTTATGGAGTACATGCAATCTGCTTGGTCTGCATAATGCTATTTGCATATGTATGATCTCAAGCCTGCTACCGGGTACTGGATAACCAATGCTGGGGGAGGGGAGTGCTTCTCCATGAGGAAGACCTTTTTCTCCCATTCTCAGCATTCTTCAGGACACACACACACACACACACACACACACACTCGCACACACCAATTTTTTTGAGAGCAAGGGGGTACATGGGAGAGACTGGACGGAGAAAATGGAAGGGAATGATGTAATTACAATTTCAGATAAAATTTTAAAAAGTGAAATAAAACTTAGAACTATGAACTAATGAGAAGTCATATAGAGGTTCTATTTTTCTCTTTATAAGTATATATTAAAGCAATAGAGCTGGAAGGAAAAAAATAGATGAAAGTTGAAGGTTGGTTGATAGGAAATTATAATTGGAGAGCAATCACTCTTATGGATATGGATGAAGCTGTAGGTGGAGTTATCACTTCCTTTCTCGCTCGCTCTCATCTCAACTTCTACTGTGAAGTGCTAATTGCTTTAAAAGTAAGAACTCTGAGTACACAGATAGGTATTTTTCCCCCCTCAGGGACTATATGTAGCAAATTTCAACACCTGATGTATCATGTGATTTCTCATCTCACTTAAAAAACCCTAATAGGCAGCAAAATCTCTCCCGGAAAGGATTCGTTTCTCTCAGTACAAAATGCTTTAGGTGGAAAGCTGGCCCAGAAAATGGAGCACAAAGATCAGGAAACAGAAATCATATCGCTGTCATCACAGATCATACTCTGTTCTCTGGACAAGGAGAAAAGGGCGCTTTGCCACAAGTGCCTGCCTTTCCTTCTCTAGAAAAGCCAACTATCAGAAACTTAGAAACCTGAATTTAAAAGAGACAAATAGTAAGCCTGTAAAGTGAACTCATTGTCCACGGCTTTTTAGAAACATGAAGACAGTTCTACGCCGGGGTGATGATTTTTGTTTAACAGAACATGAGCAAACACTATAACAATCGTAGAGTGGGAAGAACCAGCTGTAGGAAATGAGTTCTGAGACACCCCCCCCCCCGGTGTGTGGCAGCAGGTTCCAGTCAGCCTTGCTGTCTTTCATACTGTCTTTCCTACAGGCCAACAGGGAGTATGTACTGTGGTGGATTTTCAGGTAAGACCGCTTCTGCTCCTTAATAGACTTAATTTAGTTCTAAAGAGCACATAAAATTGAGCAATAACTTCTAAGTTAAGGTTATGAAGAAAGAATACTCATTATGATGCCTGGACTCTTGCTTTTGGAAGGCCGAAGATGGCCCACCAAGCTTGTAACAGTGACCAAGAAAAGGAAGAGATGTAACAAGCACTATTGTAGCCTTCACACGGAAAACATCTCCATGAACCTAAATTTTATTTGCAATACTAGTAAAAGTATAGGAGGAGACATGGTCCTGGGTACTTACTGCAATTCTGAGGACCTTCTGGGTGCATTCCATACATTAAAATACTTAATCCTCACAAAATCTACTTAAGTTTATAACATGACTGCTTCCTTTTATTAAGAAGCCAGCAAACAAAGAGGTATGTAACATGCTCCTGATGAGGAATAAAGCTGAGATGCTATTAAATGTCAACTTAAAAAATAATACATAAACACTGGGATGTGTAAAACTTTTATATATTCATCTATGTCAGATTTCTGTCAAGCATAACCAAACCTGCAAAAGCCAGCCAAGCTGACACTCAAATTTTATATGTCAAATTTGATATGTCAAATTTTGTAAAACGAATGGTGTTGTTTGAAACTAAGTCGCACTGGCTACATGAACATGGAACCATTTGCTAAGATGAAAGTTGACTCAACTTTGGAATGATACAACTTGATGACTCAATTCTCCTTCCGTTTCCCTCTAATTAGACTACTGGGACACCCAGTTCACACAGCCTAGTGAGAGGCCATTTGGCCTTCCTTTGGCGAGAAGGGGTCCTTGGTGTATCAAGTCCACCAGTGTTCTTTTCTCTCTGTCTGGCTGCAACTCAAGAAGCATCACTTGGCATCAGCTCTGCTGGAAGCGGGGGCATAACTCAGACAGTGAGGCTGTTGACCAGTTTTAATCATAGGATGCAAAAGATCCTAAATGAGCTTCTATGAATTTGATTCTAGAACATATAGAAAATGACTTTTCTTAAGGAAACTGTATTTATCTAAGAAACAAAACAAAAGTGTATTTCTCTATGAGTGAAGGTCACATTGTGAAGATATGTCAAGAACTGGTTGCCTTTGACAGTCTATGTCACCAATCCAAGACCCAGACAATCCCCATGATTCCGTTGGCCTGATGATGAAGACATCTTCTCCCGATCACCTAAGCTGCACGTAGGAGGCGTTCTGAGACCCAGGGAGGATTAGCAACCAACAGATAACCTAGCAGCAACAGCTCTGGGGAGGAGGATGTATCTCAGTGGCAGGGTTTGTGCTTAATATGTTCAAGGCCATATTTTTAGTCCCAGCAGACACACACACACAGAGGGGGGGAGAGAGAGAGAGTGAGCAAGAAAGAAAAATCAAATTTCTTCCTGAGGATATTAAGGGAAATGTGTAGTGTGTCCTGATATGTCCTAAATGGGATATAGGGCTAGTAGTAGCTCAGTACTCAGTAAAATGATGCTCTGTTGTAGTAAGGAACAATCTCCTTGGACAGGGTTTGTTTCCTTAAGGGTCAAACATTTCTGCTATCAAATCATATAAAGTATAATATATCTCCACCCCTTGCAAGTAGAGCTGCTCAGAATCAAATGCAAGGTAACTTGATCCTCTTTTTGGTATTTTACCACACAGCCTTTCTGTCCCTTTGGCTTCATTCACAGAATGACTTAAATTAACAAAAATGGTTTATAATTTAACTAGCCAGATTATGAGTATCTGGGAGGACAGGGGGATGGGAGTGGCAAGGAGGACAGAAAAACTCATTCATTCACAAAGGAGGTTGGAATTTGAGTTAGTTTGTGATGAGAAACCTAACAGAAGAGGTAGGAATAAAACTAGAATATTCTATTTGTCAAACATGTACTGGACACTGCATTGGTTGGTTTATACATTTATCTTTTTTGAGCCGCATAAGACCTTTTCATAGCGAATGTTATGTAGGGCAGAAAACTAAAGCTTAAAGACATTGCATAAGACTGTCCATAAATACAATCTAGTAACTGGCAGGATAATTTTAACTCAGGTCTGTTTACCACAAAGCCTGAACTTTCACAATAGCCACATGCTACCCCCAGATGAATGAGGTAAAAAGGCAACAAGAACCTTCATGTTCAGAGTTGACCACAATCTGTGGAAGGAAGATGTAAGAGTACAGGCAGCTCTCACACTAACTCCATCAGTTGACTGATAAGGTGGCTCTGCTTCCAACCAAAAGACAGAACTTTAGGAGGTGGTGGCCTTTGCTACCAAGGGTCAAGTTGTGCTCCACCAGATGTTTATATGTGTAACGCTGTGGGTGACTTTCCAGGGACAAATTTCAAGTGTTCTTGACGTGTTCTTAGGGCACAACTCACTGGGAATTAGTTCTGTTTTGGAAAAGGGTTGAGGCAAAGTTTGTACACACCAATGACATAAGAAACATTTTAAAAGACCAATAATCTTAAAGTTTAGAGTCTAGACAAATTTAATACTGTTACAAGTCAGTCAACAAACCAGAGGATTGCTGTTCATGTGAGAATGTAATCTGAATAGCGCTCCATGAGACAGCAAGCTCTTCTGCTCAGTTTTATTCTAGTTTGTTCCGATTTTTTAAGAACTTTTTATTATTTTATGTGCATTACTATTGTTGTGTCAATTTATTTGTATTAATGTGTATGCCACATCATGCTCCGTGACTATGTAGGCCAGAGAGGCATCAGATCTCCTGGGAGTGGACAGTTGTGAGCTGCCACATGGATTCTGGGAATTGTATCCAGTTCTTCTGCAAGAACAAGTGCTCTGTACTGCTGAGCCAAGTCTCTAAACCTTCCAGTGCATTTTAGATGCACCCTCAGAACACATTTCAAAGTGCCATCTTGCTATCAATGCATATGTAACCCTGAAGTCCATTTACAAATCTCGGTAGGGAATCCTGGTGCAGAGACCCAATAAACTTCAGTGATCTGATTCGAGAGCTTCATGAAAATCTCTAATTTGACATTCCCCGGGAACCCACAGGCCACACTGGCAAGAGAAGCAGGTAGGCAACCTGTAGATCTTCACTCTTTCTTCTCACCTCCAAACCCTCAGTCTCATCTCCAGCTCTGTAGCACAACACCTGCCACAGCCTCTCCCCCATTTTTGCTGCTGTCTCCAGCTGATCCCACAGATGTTATCCTGCAACCTTACAATCTGTTGGCCCGGTCCCCAACACCAGAATTATCTGGGAAACTACCAGCCAAGCCTGGCAGAGAAGCAAGTAGGCCACCAAAGCACAGGTAAGTTTCAGATGTTTACTCTCCATCATTTCCTCCAAAGCCAAAGCCCCAGCCTCATTCCCAGACCCTTAGCAGGTTACTTGATGTGGAGTTTCCCCCAAAACACTCTCTGGGCTCTGGCATTTATTCCCTCTCCAGAGTCCTTAGATTTAAACTATTTGCAGCTGGCAAAGAGCCCCTCTCAGAGCTTGCATGAGGCAAATACTTTGCTGCTGTGGACAGTCTGAATCAGTCCCATAGCCTACCCCGGCATTAAAACAAAAACATGTTTACATCCACAATATGAAACATCCTTTGGGTGTATGCACAGCAGTGGTATAGCTGGGTCTTCAGGTAGAGCTATTCCCAATTTTCTGAGAAAGCATCAGAATGATTTCCAAAATGGCTGTACAAGTTTGCAACCCCACCAGCAATGGAGGAGGGTTCCCCTTTCTCCACATCCTCACCAGCATGTGCTGTCACTTGAGTTTTGATCTTAGCCACTCTGACAGGTGTAAGATGGAATCCCAGAGTTGTTTTGATTTGTGTTTCCACGATAGCTAAGGACTTGAGATTTTTTTAAAAGTGTTTCTCAGTCAAGATTCCTCTGTTGAATCTGTTTAGCTCTGTTCCTCTGTTTAGCTCTGTACCCTGTTTTTTAAATTTTATTTATTTTTCATTTATTACAATTTATTCACTTTGTATCCCAGCTGTAGCCCCCTCCCTCATCCCCTCCCAATCTCACCCTTCCTCTTTTCCTCCCATGATGCTTCCCCAGTCCATTGACAGAGGAGGTCCCCCTCCCCTTCCTTCTGACCCTAGCCTATCAGCTCTCATCAGGAGTGGGTGCATTGTCTTCCTCTGTGGCCTGGTAAGGCTGCCCCACCCCCCTTGGAGGGAGGTGATCAAAGAGCCAGCCACTGAGTTCATGTCAGAGATAGTCCCTGTTCCCCTTACTTGGAGACTGAGCTGCCATGGGCTACATCTGTGCAGGGCTTCTAGGTTATCTCCATGAATGGTCCTTGTTTGGAGTATCAGTCTCAGAAAAGACTCCTGTGCCCAGATTTTTTAGTTCTGTTGCTCTCCTTGTGGAGCTCCAGTCCCCTTCAGGTCTTTTATCTCTTCCTTCTTTCATAAGATTCCCTGCACTCTACCCAAAGTTTGGCTATGAGTCTCAGCATTTTTTAAATTGTATTATTTGGGAAATTTATTTTGTTTGTTTAACTTATTTGCTTTGGTGGTGTTTAATTTCTTGAATTCTTTATATATTTTAGGTATTAGCCCTTTGTTGGATATACAGTTAGTGAAGATCTTTTCCCAATCTGTAAGCTGCTGTTTTGTTCTGTTGACAGTGTCCTTTGCCTTACAGAACCTTTTCCGTTTCATGAGGTCCCATTATTAATTGTTGATCGTAGAGCCTGAGATGTTGTTATTCAGGAAGTTATCTCCTGTGAATAAGTTTAAGGCTCATCCTGCTTTCTCTTCTAGGAAATTTAGTGTATCTGATTTTATGTTAATGTCTTTGATCCACTTGGACTTTAGTTTTGTGCAGGGTGATAAATATGGATTTTTTTTTGGCATTTTTCTACATGTAGATATCCAGTTAGATCAGCACCATTTGTTAAAGATGCTATCGTTTTCCCATTGTATGGCTTTGGCTTCTTTGTCAAAAATCAAGTGTCCATGGGTGTGTGGATTTATTTCTGGGTCTGCAGTTCAATTTCATTGGTCCACTAGTTTGTTTCCATGCTAATACCATGCAGTTTTATTACTGTTGCTCTGTAGTACTGCTTGAAGTCAGGGATGGAGATACATCCAGAAGTTCTTCTATTGTACAGTATTGTTACAATTATGTATCTTGTTTTGTTTTTTGCTTTTCATAAAGTTGAGAATTGTTCTTTCACAGTCTGTCAAGAATTGTGTTGGTATTTTGATGGGAATTGCATTGAATCTAGATTGCAAAGAATAGCTTGCTTTTGGTAAGATGGCCATTTTTACTATGTTAATCTTCCTGATTAATAAGCCTGGGCGATCGTTCCATCTTCTGATATCTTCTTCAATTTTTTTTCTTCAGAGACTTGAAGTTCTTGTCATACAGGTCTATGGCTTTCTTGGTTAGAGTTACACCAAGATACTTTATAATTATTCATGGCTATTGTAAAGGATGTTATTTCCCCAATTCCTTTCTCAGCCCATTTGTCGCTTTTATATAGAAAGGCTACTAATATTTTTGGGTTAATTTTGTATTCAGCCACTAGGCTGAAGGTTTTTATCACTTCTCTGTTTTTTGGGGGGTCACTTATGTATACTGTCCTATCATTTGTGAATAGCAATGCTTTTACAGGTGACTGTGGCCTCATAGAATGAGTTTAGCAATGTTCCTTCTATTTCTCTTTTGTGGAATGGTTTGAGGAGTATTTGTATTAGCTCTTCTTTGAAATTCTAGCAGAATTTTGTGCTAAAGCCACCTGGCCCTGGGCTTTGTTTGGTTGGGAGACTTTTCTTTTCTCTCTTTTTTTTTAAATTAATTTTTTATTTTTTATATTACTTAGAGTTTATTCACTTTGTGTCCCAGCTGTAGCCCCCTCCCTCATTCCCTTCCAATCCTACCCTCCCTCCTTTATCTCCTCTCATGCCCCTCTCCAAGTCCACAGATAGGGGAGGTCCTCCTCCCCTTCCATCTGACCCTAGCTTATCAGATCTCATCAGGACTGGCTGCATTGTCCTCCTCTGTGGCCTGGCAAGGCTGCTCCCCATCAGGGGGAGGCAGTCAAAGAGTTAGCCACTGAGTTCATGTCAGAGACAGTCCCTGTTCCCCTTACAAGGGACCTTACTTGGAGACTGAGCTGCCATGGGCTATATCTGAGCAGGGGTTCTAGGTAATATCCATGAATGGTCCTTGGTTGAAGTATCAGTCTCAGAAAAGACCCCTGGGCCCAGAGTTTTTGGTTCTGTTGCTCTCCTTGTGGAGCTCCTGTCCTCTCCAGGTCTTACTATTTCCCCGTTCTTTCCTAAGATTTCCTGCACTCTGCCCAAAGTTTGGTTATGTGTCTCAGCATCTGCTTGTTACACTGCTGGGTAGAGTCTTTTAGAGGCCCCTTGTGGTAGGCTCCTGTCCTGTTTCCTGTTTTCTCCTTCTTCCAATATCCATCCCATTTGCCTTTCTGAGTGAGGATTGGTCATCTTACCCAAGATCTTCCTTTAAACTCAGCTTCTTTAGGTTTACTGATTTTTGTAGGTTTATCCTATATTATATGTCTAGTATCCACTTACAAGTGAGTATATACAGTGCATGTCTTTCTGTTTCTGGGATACCTCACTCAGGATGATCTTTTCTAGTTCCCACAATTTGCCTGCAAATTTCATGATTTTCTTGTTTTTAATTGCTGAGTAGTATTCCATTGTGTAAATGTTCCCCCAATTTCTGTATCCATTGCTCAGTTGAGGGATATCTGGGTTGTTTCCAGGTTCTGGATATTATGAATAAGGCTGCTACAGACATTGGTTGGGAGAACTTTGATGACTGCTTCTATGTCCTTAGGGGTCATAGGACTGTTCAAACTGTTTATCTGATCTTGATTTAGCTTTGGTAGGTGAAGTCTATCAAGAAAATTGTCCATTTCCTTAGATTTTCCCAATTTTGAGGAATACAAGCTTTTGAAGTATGTCTTAATACTTTTTTTTATTTCTTCATTGTCTGTTGTTATGTCCCCCTTTTTGTTTCTGATTTTATTAATTTGGATACTCTCCTTTTAGTTAGTTTGGCAAAAGGTTTGCCTATCTTGTTGATTTTCTCAAAGAACCAGCTCTTGGTTTCATTGATTCTTTGAAATTGTTCTCTTTGTTTTCAGTTTATTGATTTCAGCCCTGAGTTAGGTTATTTCTGCCATCTACTCCTCTTGGTTGTGTTTGCATCCTTTTGTTCTAGAGCTTTCATGGGTGCTTTTAAATTGCTAGTATGGATCTCTCCATTTTCTTTCTTCTTCTTTTTTTTTAATGAAAAAAGCTTTTTAAACTTTTCAAAAAGTTTTTATTCTTATAATTTGTTACAATTGATTCAATTTGTATCCTGGCTGTGGTCCCCTCTCTTATCCCCTCCCAATCCTATCCTTCCTCCCTTTTCGCCCCTATGCCCCTCCCCTAGTCCACTGATAGAGGAGTTCCTTCTATTTGATCCTAGCCTATCAGGTCTCATCAGGGCTGGTTGCATTGTTTTCCTCTGTAGCCTGGCAAGGCTGCACCCCGCCCCCCAAGGGGAGGTAATCAGAGAGCCTGCCACTGAGTTCATGCCAGAGAAATCCTCTGCTCTCCTTACTAGTGACCCCAGTTGGAGTGCAAGGCTATGGGCTACATCTAGCAGGGGGGTTAAGGTCCTCTCCATGCATTGTCCTTGGTTGGGGTATCATTCTCTTCAGGACACCCAGGAATCAGTTTTTATAGCTCTGTTGGTCTCCTTTTGGAGCTCTTGTCCCTTCCAGGTCTTTCTATCTCCCCCTTCTTTCATAAGATTCCCTGCACTCTGCCCAAAGTTTGGCTATGAGTCTCAGCTTCTGCTTCAATACATCGATCAGTAGAGTCTTTCAGAGGCTGTCTGTGGTAGGGTTAAACCTGTCAGAAGAAAAAGTGGGGAAGAGCTTTGAGCTCATTGGCACAGGAGAAAACTTTCTGAACAGAACACCAACAGCACAGGCTCTAAGATCAACAATCAATAAATGGGACCATAAAACTGAAAAGCTTCTGTAAAGTAAAGGACACTGTCGTCAGAACAAAAGACAGCCTACAGATTGGGAAAAGATCTTCACCAATCCTATATCTGACAGAGGGCTAATATCCAGAATATATAAAGAACTAAAGAAGTTAAAAAGCAACAAACCAAGTAATCCAATTTAAAAAAAGGAGGGTACAGAGCTAAACAGAGAATTCTCAATGGAGGAGTATCAAGTGAGAGAGAAACACTTAAAGAAATGTTCAATGTCCTTAGACATCAGACAGATGTAAATCAAAACAACCCTGTGATTTCACCTTACACCCATTAGAATGGCTAAGATCAAAAACTCAAGTGACAACACATGCTGGAGAGGTTGTGAAAAAAGGGGAATCCTCCTCCACTGCTGGTGGGAATGTAACCTTGGACAATCACTTTGGAACTCAATCTGGCACTTTCTCAGAAAATTAGGGATAGTGCTACCTCAAAATCTAGATATACTCCTAGGAATATATCCAAAATATGATCAACTCTACAAGGACATTTGCTCATCCATTTTCTTTATGAAGGCACTTAGTGTTATAAACTTTCCTTTTAGCACTGCTTTCTTTGTGTCCTATAAGTTTGGATATGTTTTGCCTTCATTTTCATTGAATTCTATGAAGTTTTTTCTTTATTTCCTCTCTGATCCTGTGGTCATTGAGTAGAGAGTTGTTTAGTTTCTATGTGTTTGTAGTCATTCTGTTTTTTTTTTTTCTGTTGTTGCTGAAGTTCATCTTTAATTTATGGTGGTCTAATAAAATATAAGGTGTTATTTCAATTTTCTTGTATTTGTTGAGGCTTGCTTTGTAACTGAGTATGGGGTAAATTTTCAAGAAGTTTCCATGAGGTGCTGAAAAAAAAGGTATATTCTTTTGTGTTTAGATGGAATGTTCTATAGATATCTGTTAGGTCCAATTGACTCATTACATCAGTTAGTTTCATTATTTCTCTATTTAGTTTCTGTCTCGATCATCTGTCCATTGGTGAGAGAGGGCTGTTGAAGTCTGCTACTATTATTAATGTGTGAAGCTTGGTGTGCAATTTAGGTTTTAGTAAAGTTTCTTTTACAAATGTGGGTCCCCTTGCTGTTGGGGCATATATGGACAGAATTTAACATCTTGATGGATTTTTCCTTTAATTCTTCTTTTGATTAATTTTGATTGAAAGTATATTTCATTAGATATCAGAATAATAACTCCAGCTTGCTTCTTGTGTCCGTTTGCTTGGAAAGTCTTTGTCAGCACTTTACTCAGAGGTAGTGTTTATCTTTGTTGGTGAGGTGTGTTTCTAGTGTTCAGCCGATTGATGGATTCTGTTTTCACAACCATTCTGTTAGCCTGTGTCTTATTATTGGTGCATTGAGACCATTGATGTTGAGAGATATTAAGAACCAAAGGTTGTTAATTTCCGTTATTTTAATGTCAGTAATATTAGTGTGTGTGTGTGTGTGTGTGTGTGTTTGTGTGGTGTACGTGTGCATGTGCATTTATTTCCTTTTTGTTTTTGCTGGTGTGGAATTATTTCCTTCCTGTGTTTTCTTGGTTGTAGTTACCATCATTATGATGGAGTTTTGTGTAGGTCTGGATTTGTGGATATTGTTTAAATTGGTTTTGTCCTGAAATGTATTATTTTCTCCATGTATGTTGATTGACATTTTAGTAGGGTATAGTAGTCTGGGTTGGCATCTGTTGTCTCTTAGGGTTTGCAAGACATCTGCCCAGGCCCTTCCTACTTTTAGAGGCTGTGATGAGAAGTCAGGTGTAATTCTGATATGTCTGCTTTTATATGCGACTTCAGCTTTTTAATATTTTTCTTTGTTCTATAGATTTAACGTTTTGATTATTATGTGGCAGGCGGATTTTCTTTTCTGGTCCAGTCCTTGGTGTTCTGTAGGCTTCTTGTATGTTTATAGGCATCTCTTTCTTTAGGTTGGGGAAATTTTCTTCTATGATTTTGCTGACAATATTTTCTGGTCTTTGGAGCTGGGACTCTTCACCTTCTTCTATTCGTATTATTCAATTTTAGGTCTTTGCATAGTATCCCAGGATCCCTGGGTGGTTTGTGTCAGAAACTTTTTAGCTTTCCCATTTTCTTTAACTGATGTATCTATTTCTTCTATTGTATCTTCTATGCCTGAGATTCTCTCTTCCATCTCTTGGATTCTGTTGGAGATGCTTACTTCTATTATTTCTGTTCTCTCCCCTAGGTTTACCTTCTCAGGATTCCTTTCAGATTGTGCTTTCTTTATTGTTTCAACTTCCATTTTCAGGTCTTGGATACTTTTATTCATTTCCTTCACCTGTTTAATTGTATCTTTCTGTCTTTCTTTAAGAGATTTATGGGATTCATTCATTTCTTCTTTAAAATCCTCTACCTATTTGAATATATTTTCCTTTATTTCTTTAAGGGATTTCTTCATTTCTTTTTTAAAGGCCTCTATCATCTTCATGAGGCCAGATTTAAGGTCATTTTCTTGTTCCTCTTCCGTGCCAAGATATCCTGGGCTTGTTGGAGTATGATACTTGGGTTCTAGTGTTGCCATATTGCTCAGGCTCTTGTTATTTGTGTTTTTGTGCTGGCCTTTAGCCATCTGGTTGTCTCTGTATTGGCTGGTGTTCCCTGTGGGCTGCTGTCTTCTGAGAATGCACATAGGTGTGAGGTCCAGTAGATAGAGGGAGAGAGCAGGAGGTCCAGAGTAGTTCATGGCTGCTATATTTGCCCTGTAGCCTGGTGGTTCATAGGCCTGTCTTCCCCATGGGGCTGTCAAGGGTTTCCTGGGATTGGGGTGCTGGGCCAGGAATGGGATGTGCAAGGGCTGAACAAGTGCTTTCTTCTGTCTTCCCCAAGTGGCCATGGAGTACCTCTAGGGATAGGGTGCTGGTCTGGAGATGGGATGTGAAGGGTAGGGGCAGCACTCTCTGCTGTTATGTTTGCCAGGAGGGCAAGGCAAGCTGACTTCCTCAGGCAGCCTCCCAAGGCTTCCAGGGTTCGGTGTGGTGGACCAGAGTGAGATGCCTGGAAGACAAGGTGGTATTCTCTGCTGCTGTCTTCTCCAGGTCTTTGCCCACAGCCTCCAGAGATGAGGCAGTGGACCCAGGATGATGGTCCAACATTATACTTCTTAACATTTATGCACCAAATACAAGGGCAGCTTAAATTACATATTGACCCTCATACACAGATAGTAGGTGATTTTAATACCCTTCTCTTGACTATAGACAAAACATCCAGACAAAAACTAAACAGAGAAATGCTGGAGTGAACTGAAGTTATAAACAAAGTGGACATGACAGATACATGCAGAACATTCGCACAACCACAAAAGAATATACCTTCTTAGCAGCTCATGGAACTTTTACCAAGATTTACCACACACTTTCACATAAAACAAGTGTCAACAGACAGAAGAAAACTGAAATAAAACCCTGCATCTTATCTGACCACCACAAATTAAGGATGGATATCAACAACAGAAACAACACAAAATCTGCAACCTCATAGAAACTGAACAACTCATTACTGGATCTTTAACCCTGGTGCTGGTCAAATTGAATGACTTCATGTAGAAGAAACCAAATAGACCTATGCTTACCATCTTGCACAAAGCTCAACTCCAAATAGAACAAAGACCTTGACATAAAACCAGATACACTGAACCTGATAGAAGAGAAACTGTGGAATAGCCTCAAAATCATTGTCACTGGAAAAGACTTTCTGAACAGAACACCATTAGTACAGACACTGAGACAGACAATAAATAAATGGAATCTCATGAAACTAAAGAGCTTCTGCACAGCAAAGGACACCAAAATTCTGACAAAATGGCAGCCTATATACTGGGATAAGATTTCACTAACTATACATCTGATAGAGGGCTATTATATTATCCAAAATATATTTTTAAAAAAAACTAAAAAAAAGCTAGATATCAAGAAAACAAATAACCCAATTTAAGAATGGACTACAAATATAAACAGAATTCAGAAAAGAGAAAACTCAAATGGCCAAGAAACACTTAAAGAAATGTTCAACATCTTCAGCCATCAGGGAGACTTAAATCAAAACTGCTTTGAGATTCCATCTTACAGCAGTCAGAATGGCTAAGATCAATAACACGTGACAGCTCGTGCTGAGGAGAATGTGGCACAAGAGGAACACTCCTCCATTGCTGGTGGGAATACAAACTTGTTCAGCCACTACAAAATCAATATGGTGGTTCCTCGGGAAGATGGGAATCAATTTACCTCAAGACCCAGCCCTGTCACTCCTGAGCGCATCCCAAAGGATGTTTCATGCTACCACAGAGACACTTGCTCAACCATTTCCACTGCTGCTCTATTCTTAATCACCAGATATTAGAAACAACCTACAGGTACCTCAACAGATTAATGGGTAAAGATAATATGAACATGCACAATGGGGTATAATTCAACTGTTTAAAAAATAAAACCATTAAATTCACAGGTAAGCGGATGGAACTAGAAAAAAATGATCCTGAGTTAGGTAACCTAGAACCAGAAAGACACATATGATATGTGTTCGCTCATATGTTGGTATTAGTTATTAAGTTAATGATAACCACAATCCACAGTACTACTGTAGTTAGACATAGAGTAAGGAACTTGGAGGTGGCAGGTAGATCTCCCTAGGACAGGGAAACAGAATAGAGAAATAGAGGTGGATAGGGTGAGACTAGACTAAGAGGATCAGGTGGAGAGTGGGGGCTAAGAGGGTGATGAGGGAAGGAACACGGGAAAGACAGTTGAAATTAGGAGCCATCTGATGAGTTATATGGAAATCTAATACAGTAGAAACTTCCTAAAATATATACCTATATGAAGTGATTCAAGTGAAATATCAAAATAACTGGAAAAACAGAGCTCCACCTGGACATCACTTGAAAGAGTGAAGCTTCCAGTAACGGGAATGGGTTGCACCTAATTAAGTTGTTGACCAAAGGGGTACCATGGGAGCCCCCAAACAACCCAGGCTGTTGCAAGGCCCCATTGCTGAAGACTACACCTGCATTCTTCAGTGAACACAGAGTTGAGCTGGTACCCCCAGGACTAATGTTCATAATTACCAGGAGGTACTCAGCACATGGCCAAAGGAGAAACTTAATCACCAACACAACCACAAACCTTTGCATCAACAATAATGTCCTGCCTGCGAGATATGGCTTTGCAATGGAGGCACAAAGCTTGCGGGAGTGACCAATCAATATCTGATTTTCTTTATGGCTTACTCCATGAGATGGGACCCATACCATTCTTGAGTGACCAAGGATCTAAGACTAGTTAGCCCAGGGACATAGGGTAAAATCAAACACTACTGCTGTACTAAAGGAATGTAGCTATAAAATGACATCTAATGACATTTCACTATAGTCACAGAGGAGCGCCTTGCTCAGCCATTATCAGAGAAGCTTCTTCCCACAGCAGGGAACACATACAGAGACTCACAGCCAAACTAAATGCAGAAAGCCCTAGCCCTAACTGGGAAGTCACCATCGAATCCCTGCACGGAGCTCAGGGAAGCAGGCAGAAAGTATATAAAGACCGGAGGAAATGGAGGGCATTGGGCAAAGAAGGCCTTCTGAACACAACAAGACTGATACACATATGAACTCACAGAGACTGAGGCAGCAAACACAGGGGTTGTGAGGGGGTGGATCTCTGCATCTGTATCTGTTTTTGTGTCTTTTCTTGGGCTCCTCTCCTTATATTTATTTTGTCCTATTCCTGTGTATTTGTTGTTTTATCTTATTGTATTTTATTATTATCCCTTAGAAGCCTGTTTTTTTTTTTTTCTAGTGAGAGGCAGACATGGGGTAGTCCAGATAGGAGGGGGATGTGGAAGAACTTGGAGGAGCAGAGGGAAGGGAAACTGTAATAAGGACATGTTATATCATTTTAAAAAAAAATCTATTTCCAAAAAAGAAAAAGCCCCTCATTGGTGAAAGCACTGTGTTTAACATTTTATATTAAGCCCACCAGACAAGACAGAGATCTTTGACCTTCTGCTCTGTGAGGGCAGGTGTTATGATCTGGACCCAGGGTCTGGTACACACATTAAGCATGTGCTCTGCCTCTAAGTTACATGCTCAACATTCATTTTATTTTTATTTTTTTTGGATGTCATTTAAGAGCTTGGTGATACCAACCAAATAGTGTATCTGTGAAAAGCAGGTGGAAATGAATACACAAATGCCGTAACAATACCATTTGTTTTATAAATAAATTTTCAACCCCATAGATACTTCAGCTGAATGCTTTTGAGCTTGATAGCCACGTCACCAGGTTCGCATTGATTATTTACTGTGTGTTCAGTTTTAGGCAAAAGATCCTCTGTCCTAAGGTTTTGTATAATCCAACTATCTTATAGATTTTGACTGGCAATCCCCAATAGAGTCCTTCTATTCCCTGAGATGAAGTTTAATAATAATGAAAAATGTTCCCCGAAGGAGCAAAGAAACTAATGCATGCTTTCCAGAGCATCAAGCTCTCCCCTCCTCCTCCCTTAGCTGTTGACATCCCCTGAGCTACTTTGCTTAGACTATTTTGTCAGGTCTTTGCAGCACATTTATTCTATTCAGCTCAAGTCCATGATCATACAACTCCCAAATGACTTAAGGAATTTTTAGTCTGAAAACAGATGTCAGTGTTAGGAACACAAGGTATGAGAAGAACCTCGCTGGGGAAGAGCTCGGGGATGCATGCAGAAAGAGAAATGATCAGCTGCGGCTTCATCTCTGCTTTGAAGTGTGAGGGTCAGAGGGAACAGAAAAATACAGAGAAGCTGTCATTTGAGCATCCAGCAATTGCTCACTTACAATGAATCCTAAAACACAATTCTCTTAGTTTCTTCAAACCTCCCTTCCTCTCAGGTATGAGATAAAATATTGTTTAGATATTGTCCACAAGAGCAATGGCAGTGTTCAAGAACAGAGAATATAGAATAAACTCGAACATTGTTTTATGTATGTGCACATATTCATGTGTGTGATACTGTGTGTGTGTGTGTGTGTGTGTGTGTGTAAGCCAAATGTTGTTCTTCAGGTTCCATCTATGTAAAGAGGGTCACTGGTCTTTAAATTTTTACTTAAGCTCTTCTCTTCCTCTCTTTCCATAACCCTGTGATTCTCATTCTTCATTTTGGTTCTGTGGGTAACAGAACGGAACAGCTGTTGGAGAACCCAAGTCTTTAGGTGACTCGTTAGTGAGACCAGTGGATCCAAGCACAAATGTTCACTTCCCTGTGACGCTGTCTTCGTGGTTAATACATATGCTAGTGCCCACCCCTCCCCCGGAACTGCTGGATGCACTGCTGAGCTAAGCTCTTGATGTGCACGGATCCAATAAATATGACCCATTCATATTACCATATTCCCCTTTTGCTTGTCTGTGTGTTTGTTTGCAGGTACACTTGTGGGGGTATGCAAGTAGGTGTGTGTGTGTGTGTGTGTGTGTGTGTGTGTGTGTTGGGGGTCTGCATACCAATGTGTGCTCATGCATATGGAAGCCAGGGAGCAATCTTGGCTATTATTCCTTGAGTGACACACACACACACACACACACACACACACACACACACACAAACACACACACACACACCCTTTTTAAATTTGAGACTGGGCCTCTCTTTTGCCTGAAACTCACCTAGTAGGCCTTGCTGGCTGACCACTGGGATTGCAGTTGTACCCCCATCCCTGGCTCAGTTCAGTGTGAGTTCCGGCAGGGATCAAACCCAGGACTGCAAGGACTTTGCCCACTGAGCTATCTCCCCAGCTCTTCCAGGTTGCCTTTTTTCTTCAGGATTGCACAGCGTGAGTGGCAGAAAGGAAGAGCACACAGTGGTTCCTTATCAGGAGTCACTGGGTGGCTTAAGTCTGTCTCTGAGAGAACCCGGGAAACCAGAGCCCTGCTGTTTCCCAAGGGCAGAGGCCCAGCAGCCACCGCAGAGGAGCTGTGTGAGCAACAGATTAAAGCTTTTGCTTTTAAGTTTTAAAACTCCAAAAGAACTGCTTCTAAGTGAACATTACAAATGTTGAGCTGGCCCTTGCCTTCAGGGAGTTTTGAGGGAATGAAGTTTAGGACTTTGGAGCTTAGCAGAACATTAAAGGGCTGTCTATCTCTTTTCTGCCACAGTGCCCAAGTGGGAAGATCATCTCTCATTTTAAAAACTTTCATGTCTCAGGGGCTCTTGACCCGACAGCTCCACTTTATATGAGTTGTGTACTGTTATTTATTTTTGGGGGGTCAGATTACATTTATCTTTTTAATGTTTTTCTTTGGCCCTTTTTTTTCAGGTTTTGCTCTTCTGAGAAAATACACTTTGGGTTCAGAACTCGGTTAATATACATTAAGGACAAAAATATCCCCAGTGAGTTCTTAAAAACTGATAGATGATAGATCAATATAAGTGTATTTTAAAAATACTGACCTTAAAACTATTTTAAAGTTTAAGTATATTGTGGCACAACATGTCTATTAGTCATCTTTGTTTTACAAGGTCTCACTGTGTAGCCTTGACTGGCCTGGAACTCACTAGTAGTCCAAACTGGCCTTGAACTTATAGTGAGATCCTCTTGTGTCTGCCTCCCAAGGACTGGGATTAAAAGTGTGTGTCACCACACCTGGCAGCCATCCACTTTAAGAAATTATGACACATGGAATGTTTCTAAGCTATTTATCTGAAGTTCCTTCAATCACCTTCACTGTGGAAAGCCATGAGCTCAATTAATGATATGGGAAACTGAGGTTCCAAGAAGCATCTCAGGTCTTGAATGGTTTCTACCTAGTCTAGACATAAATTTCAGGCCTCTTGCACAGCAAAGGGTGCTGTATGTCTTGCTCAGAACAAATCAGCAGCTTTTCTAGCACCCCCATGCTGCCCTGGTCCACTCAGGAATGTGGGGAGGATCCAGGGATGTTTATTTTCTCTCTCTTTGTAGAACAATCTTCCTCTGTCTTGTATGTATGTCCTGAGGCCCACAGTGGATTTTAGAAACTACCAAAAGCACCAACACTGAAATTCACACACCATCACAACAGTCAGTCTCATCACAACTTGGCCCCATAAGCCTACAGGGCGAGCAACAAACGCTGGAAAGAGAAGACCTCAGGTTAGACTGGGTAGGTTGGCATGGGATTTTATATTGCTTCTCAGATGGTGTTCTATTTGGATCATAAATTGTTTATTTCTGGATGTTGGATGTTTTGGGAGCATGCATGATCCTGGGGAACCAAAACCACAATGAGAGAAACCACAGATAAATGGTTTACCACAAATACTATTTTCAATAATCCTAATGCAAGTGGCTTACGAACCACATTTTGAAATTCACATCTTAAAATCTATTTAAAGCTCGAGGGCAGAGGATCAAATGAGTCACTATTGGAAACCAATTAAATTCTATGATAATTGTTGTTTTTTAGGCCAACATATTAATACATCTTGTATACATACATGTATTTAACTAGAGAAGTTTTGAAAAATATTTTCCAATGAGATTACTCAAAAATAATAAACCTGTGGCTGGAGAGATGGCTCAATGGCTTACAAGCATTGATTGTGCTTACAGAGGACCCAGGTTCATGTCCTAATAGCCACAGGAAAAACATTCTGTAATTCCAATTCCAGGCAATTTGACGCCCTCTTCTAGCTTCCAGGATCACCAGGCATATACTACACAGTACACAAACATATATGCAAACCCAAACACCTATATAAGATAAAAATAAATAAATCTTTAAAAAAGAAAAATCAGTCTATTATATATTAAATAAAACCTTGCTGGTGAAAAAAATAACTATTTTCCTAAAACAAGTTTAGTGACGTAATGTTCTTTTTTTTCAAGTCTGTTAATACCTGAGTTAACACAAATCACTAGATTTTTATATCTGCTCTGCATCCTGTCTATTTCAGTCCACAACCCTGGGCTAAAGCATAAAAAGGTAACCAAGCCGCAAACATAATATTTGGAATAGGAGGGCTGTTTTGATCTCTTTTCATATAATTGACGCATTACTTTTGGTACTAAAGCAAACTTCAATGGATGCAAGTTGCTTGAAGGTCACTTTGCAGTGTGGAACTTGAAAGCACATTTGTGAATTCTTCCTAGTTCATGACATTGAGAGCCATTAGTCTAATTTCTATTTTAAAATACTTTTTATTTGTTCTATAAATCTACCCTATAACATCAGTCATTTGGAAAGATAATGTTTTTGCTGACTTACACAGATCTCACTTTTTTTCACTTTGCAATTTTGCTGGTAAGTATTGATAAATCTGCCAAGTTCATGGTAGAGAACATGAACTGCTCAAAATTCAAATTTTTACTTGAAAACTCCAACTTTATTATTGGCAATAAATATCTCCAGGGTTTGTGTGTGTGTGTGTGTGTGTGTGAGTGTGTGTGTGTGTGTGTGTGTGTGTGTGTGTGTGTGTGACAGGCTTGCATAGTTCATTTTTGGTGGGCCTTAAAGGGTGTATTTTATATGCTACTTGTTCTATTAGATTAAATTAATATTCCATCAGAACATCTTAGCTTGGAATGGAGTGATTGTACTTCTCTTCTTGAAACAACCATTGGCTTCCTGTGTCTTGTGAGAGAATTCTGTTTCTCACAGACTGAAACTTGATATTCTCCATAAAGTGAATAATTTCTACTGCTTCTCCAAGGGAGTTCTGAAATGACCCTAGGTGTGGGTTAACACCAAGTGCGTGATGGTGAACACTGAGGTGACTAGTACAACTTGGCTTGTACTAAGGCATCAGCTGTTGCACAAACGATGCAAAAGTAAGCAGTGGTAAGAAGACAGACACTTCACCGTGAGTTTTGAAATGAGTTTTGATCATGCAGACGTTTTGAGAAGGTCTTCAGACCCCTGGGGATTGAAAAGCATTGCTTTGGAAAATCATGTTGCTGTTTCATATAAATAGCAAAACAAATGGATGGCTTTATCAGATTGTCTTTTGTTCTATTGGTCCATCCTTCCCAAAAGAAGGGTCAGAGTAGGTAAAAGAACTAACTCACCATTCCTTTTTAAATCATCTTTTAAAATTCTCCTCGTTTCGTAGAGTTTGTAAGCTAGTAACATGTAACATGAGATTAAAAACTCAGTGTTGTTTACATCTTGAATGAAAGCCATATGTAGGGCCATTGCTACAATTTCTGGGAAGTCTCCATATCTACTAATTTTATTCTTGGCCAAATATAAAATAAGGACTTTAAAGGGGTTGGGTGTGCAGGCATAGCTCAGCAGAAAGATGTTTGCTGAGCATTCAAAAGGCCTTGGGTTGGATCCTTAACACTACCAAGGAGAGAAGGGAGGAAGAGAAGATAGGAAGGAAACAGGAACACGCATGTGCACGTGTGTTTGCACACACACACACACACACACACAAAGAGATGGGATAGAGTTAAAATTTAAGACATATTTTGACTACTTAAATAAAACTGTTAAACACACAATTCAATTTTAAGTAGTTTTTAATAGTATTAATTAAAAGTCAATGCAAATGATTTATTCCCTCATTCAAATGCATTCACTAGTTCCCTAGAATTAAATTATGTACATATATAAATATATTCATATATACACAATTTAATTTTATTTACAACGATCTCATACAGACCACAAACTACAACATCTAAATAGTCTTATAAAAGGGATATGAGATCCTGTACACATGCACACATGCTGATCAGTAAAAAATTGTGTCCACATTAACTTTTCTATCACAAACAATAAGGAAGGACCATGAGAAACATTGCAGAGGGCTCTGTGGGGATAAGTCACTGCCCAAGATTCTAATCCATGGCTCATGTCCCCAAATGTGTTTTTCAAGACATCCTTAATTTCTCAGTCCCCAAATGAAAAGTTGTGTTGCATTCCTCAACAGTTAGAACACAAGAAAGACAAGCATTTTCTTTTATTAATATTTCCTAAGTCAGTGTGGTGGTGCACACGTGTAATCCCAACACTCAGGGAGGCAGAGGAAGGTGGATCTCTGAGTTCGAGGCCAGCCTGATATACAAACTGAGTCCAGGATAGCCAAGGCTACACAGAGAAAACCTGTCTTGAAAACAAACAAACAACAACAACAAAAAAATAGCAACCAAATAAAGAGAAAGAAAGAATAAAACAACAAAATAAAGAGAAAGAAAGAATATAAAAGAAAGAGAGACATTTTCTAAGCTGGCTGGAAGTACAGGGAGCAGGGTGTGACTTGGCTGCCCTGGGGCAACCCTGTGCTGGACAGCAGCTTTCTGGAGCATGCTCAAAGTGAAGCCCTGATTTGTGGCATCTGCCAATTTTGTGGTAATAAATATTTTCACCCTGGTCCCATTTCAAGCAAACAAGTTTACAAGCAGTTTGTGAAACTTCTGGATGTTGGACATCTAGCTTTTCCAAGCTCTTACATCTGGTCAGAGACGGCAAGGACACAGGTACTTCCAGCACTGGTAGAAAAGCTTAGAGAGCAGGCTGACTCAGCAGCAGTCAATAATGGTGGCCTCCTGTTGGCCTTCCGTGCGCTAAATCTGGAAAGAGTAAACTTGGGTTGTTAGAAGTCACCCAGTACCACAGATCTGGTGTTGAGATCTGTGGAGATTAGCAGAGAGGACAATGAGACAATCCACACCTTGTAACGGCCACAGTTCCTCTTCACAGCTCTTTCCCCAGCCAACTTTCCCGTCTCGCAGAACCTGGGGAGGCTGCTAATTACTAATTCTAAACAAGTCACCGTCAGGGGAAGTGTGGAATCATAACGAGTTCAGACTCATTTCAGGGGGTGGGACAGACGTCAGGAAGGCAAATGCTGCCATTACTAAAAACTGCAGTCTCCACCAGCATTTTCCCCGCATACCTTCTGCCGTGTTGGGACTAAGTTCAACCCCTTCTGTGCATTGTGTCACTTAAAGATAAACGGAGGGTATTTTGTCCGTTGAGCAGAATTGTTCATCGGGTGGTAGTTGAGGCAGAAAATCACAACTGGTCTAAGACCAAACCAGTCAGCATTCCATCCCCTCTCTCATACCCCAGACTGAGGAGCTATGGACATCATAGCTGCTGGGGAATGGAGAGTCAGTTTTCTGTAAGGGTGCAGCTCCCGGTAGATCAGCCACACTTCGGTTCACTGGATGATCCCACACCCAGGAGCATATGGACAGCACAAATTACAGAGTCGATGGGCTATTTATTGCATATTGTTATGACTAGTTCGGTTGATATCATTGGGAAGCCTGCTCTTTTCTGAAGGGAAATGGGGAATCTAGGGGAAAGGGGAGGTGGGGGAGGGCTAGAAAGAGGGGAAGGAGGAGAAGCTGTGGTTGGGATGTATTGTATGAGAGAATAATAAAATAGATAAATAGACAGACAGATAGATAGACAGATAGATAAATAATTCAAATATATATGTATACCAGACAAATAATTAAAATTCACTAGAATACAAAAAAGTTAATGGGAAACAGTTGGGTTGAATATGATCAAAATACTTTGTATAAAATTATCAAATAATTAATTAACATTCTTAAAAGAAGAATGTAACAGCTCTAAGATAAAATAAATTTAAAAGACATCAACTTTCATTAGTTCCATATCACAAGTGGAGATACCAAGGCTATGGTTGGCCAATGACTCCATACACCAGTAGAAAGTACTGAGCTGGAACTTGAACCTGCAGGCTACTTCAAAGCTTATAGCACTTTAACACTGATCCGGGAAGAGTGCTCTGCTGCCCACAGAGAGTGTGAGCTAAACTGCTTATTAGTCTACATGTATGACTCAGATATCAAGAATATTATCAAGGCAAGAATAGCACAAACATCAGGGTGGAGTGGGCAGATGGAGGAGAAGGGTCCAAGAAAGGCTGTGGGGACAATGTACTTTGTTGGCCTAAATGTATCCAAATCTTCATATTCTAAGTGAGGTGTACTGACATGTGGCATGTGATTTTTGTGATCCCATGAGAAAAGGCGACAGAGTCAGAAAAGGAATTAAAAACAAGGCCACAAGTTGCTAAGATGTGGGAAAAACAGATTATTTACTGGATAGTAAAGCTCATATTTATCGAGCACTTCCCTATGCCGGGACTTCTCCCAACAATTCTGTGATGTAAAATTATTACTCCCTGAATTTCATAGATGCAGCATGGAACTCCAGGGGTTTATAAAAGGATTAAAGAAGTAATTAAGTTAGTGGAGTATATAAAATGATTCTTGGCACGGATATAGGCTGTTGTGGTTATGAAGAAATCAAAGGTCTTTATGTTTCAGGACGCTGTCTTTATTATAGACAGGCAATTTGTACCTATTAATTGATTTCTTCTAATTATTTTATTAGCAATATTTGACAGCAGTATTATATATATTAAAAGAAGGGTGCAAAGTAGAAGATCGATTCTGCAGGTGAAGAAACAGTTGCAGATGAAGTGCTGTCTGTGAGGCTGTTTAATGTGCTCGCTGGCTGACGCAGAGTCAGCACGAGGAAGGTCAGGAACCAAGGATCTTCAAGCCCGTATTTACGACTTGCCTGTTTCAATGACACCCGAATCCACACTCTTCAGCAACCTCGGGCCTGAGAGTTGAATTTCTCAGCTGATTTTAAACTGCTGATCTGCTCTTTACTGAACCTTTCTTTGTTCCTCTCTGTGCTGTTGGCCTTTGTCTGCAAATGGTCATAAAAGTTTCATATAATGACAGGTAAGGGACCAGGAAAAGATGCAGGCATATGATACTCGACACTCAAAAGATGTATGTGTCCTCCAGCATACTCTGAGCAAAGCACTTCTCCAAGCATTAAGCAATAACAAAGAATCTTGGGTCGTTTCACTCACTAAATTATATTGGCACAAGTGTTATTTTGTCCCATAAATACTAATTTCACACACACACTTATAAAGTATGTTTTGCTTTTAGACGCACATTTTAGTCTTTATAATGTCTGGAAAACTGACAATGAAAAAAGTGCAAATTCTAAAGTTCAAGGAGCTGGAGAGAGAGCTCGGTGGGTAAAAATGCTGTCTGTGGGTAAAAATGCTGTCTGTGCAGGCATGAGGATCTGAATGAGAATCCCAAGGACCCACTTAAGAAGTCTGGCATGAGCTAGGTGTGGTGGCACACTCCTTTAATTTCAGCACACATGAGGTAGTAGCAAACAGGTCTCTGTGAGTTCAAGGCCAGCCTGGTTTATAAAATAAATTCCAAGCTGGACAGGGTTATGAAATGGGAACCTACAAACAAACAAACAAACAAACAAAAACAAAAATGAGGCCTGACTGTACCTGTGCCTGTAGCAGCAGTATTAGTAAGGTAGAGACAGACAGACTTTAGGACCTTGCTGACTGGCTGGCCTGGCCTAAATTGGGAGTTTCTTGTTCAATGAGAGACACTGTTTCAATGTAACAAGGTGGACAGTGATGAGAGGCCACCTAACCTCCACACCTGCCTGTCATACACACACATGAAACACCTAATCCATCAATCAACTGGTTAAAATATCAGAGCAAAGGATTCCTTCCTCCGTTCCCTTCTGTCCTTCCTTCTGTCCATCTTTCATGCCCTTACTTGGAGGGAAACTCTATCATGTGGCCCTCAGTTCTGCACAATGAATTCCCACTAGGAGGCCTTGGCCTCCTCTGGAAATGGACTCTGTGTGGGAGACTGAACTGTGCAAGATTCAGGAATCCTTGACATTGGATATTTCCACGGGATATTTGTTAGGTAAGCTTGGCACTTAGATGTTATTATAGAATATGAGGCGTGGATTAAATTCTCTTCCTTTCTTCTAAGTGTTAATATGCCCATCTTCACCCCAACTGTATCTGCTCACTAATGCAAGCAAAGATCACCCCCCACAAAGCAGTTTGTACAGCTGATTCCCAATGTGTGGGAAAACGTGTCTTTAATACTGAAAGGTTTGGAACTTATCATATGCTGTTCCTGGACTCAGCTTGCTATTGTTTTGCTGAGGATTTTTAGTGTGTGGTTTCTTCTGCTTGTCTGGTTTTGCTTCAGGATAGCCTTGGCTTCATAAATCAAAAACTGTGCTTGCTGCTTCTATTTTTGAAAGTCTGTGAAAGGTGTGAATAATTACTTTATAAGACTGACAAAAAAAACCCACAAATCATCTAAGTTTGGGTTTTTCTTGTGCAAAGTTTTAATATTTCTACTTTGGTGTCTTATTAGATGTTGCCTTATATTTTCCGTTTTTTCTTGAGTCACCTTTGAAAGTTTTTGTATCTTTATACAAACTTATCTATGCTATTTAAATAATCATTTTCTGGGGTGATATTATTTTAGGCAAAGTGAGCACGTCAGAGTGCAAGCTGAAGTCAAGTTCTCCTTTTCTGTTAGAAAACTGTTTATTCATCCATTTAGCCAATACTTGTGTATGCCACTCACCACTCTAGGTGCTAGATATGTTTAGATATGTGAAAGGGGAGAAGAGGCAGGAGAGATTGATCTTAGTGGATTCTGACACTGGAATATCAGGAGTGCTTCTACAATTCCCAACGTCTGATTTCTCCCTAAAAATTTGATGTAACTGGGCCTGTGGTAAACCCAGGAAAAGAACTGAAGGCACCACTTGTGGTTCAAACATGAAGCTACTGTTACATAGTCTGTTAAGGTTTTGTTGCTCTGAAGAGACACCGCCACCCTGGCAATGCTTATAAAGGAAAACCTTTAACTAGGGCTGGCTTACAGTTCAGGAGTTTAGTCCATTATTGTCATGGTGGCACACAGGCAGGCGTGGTGCTGCAGAGTAGCTGAGAGTTCTACCATCCTGACTGACAGACAGCAGGAGAGGGTGACACCAGGCCAGGCTTGAGCGCTTGAAACCTCAAAGCCCACCCTCAGTGACTAACTTCCTCCAGCTAGGCTGCAGGTCCTGATAGTGCCACTCCCCCGTGACCAAACATCCATGAGTCTATGGCGCCATTCCTATTCAAATCACCCCACAAGTTAAGTACTAACTATGTCTCGGACTTTGCATGATGCTTTACATGGTATGAAATTTCACTCTTCTCCTGTTACCATGAGTTTATTCTGCATGAGAGGAAACTTTGATTGATGGAGAGAGCAAGTGATTAATCTTTACCGAGTAAGTGACTAAAGCAGCAGCACTTCCACCCACGTCCCTAAGCTGAGCCAGCTTGCCTGTGTGCTTGATCAAAGGGGGCTTAAAGAAACAGAAACAAGCCTGCCTCCATCTCTCATGTTTTCCAGTCCCCCTAGCCTTTGCCACTCACTGGTCTTCATTACTTCCCATTGCCATCCTTCTCTCTGAGTCTTTATTAAGATAAAATTATCTGGAGTCTTTATTTTGTGGTGCTGGGGAGTCAAACAGGAGCCCCGTGTATGCTGAACTCATACTGTGCCACTGAAACATATTCCCAGCCGAATGATGGGAATTCCATCCCAAATGATGATCCTGAAACTCACCATTTTGGCTTCATATTCCTTAGCCATTTCGTATTTGGAGAACTTATTTCAGTCCTTGTTTTCAGTTGACTGACCTCATCGTGACCTGCTCAACTCTTGACCTTTTCACATACACACACACACACACACACACACACACACACACACACACACTTATCATTAATGTAGCAGATGAAATTCTGGGTGTTGCATGCTGGCATAAACACTTTTCTACAGTACAGTTACATTTTATATTATTTGCCATGATTCCCACACCAGCCAAATGGAATTACACCTGTTTCGTGATACAGTTCAGAAGCGCTCCAAATAAAAAGTACCAACTGTGCTTTTCCATGTGTCCCGGTAAGAACACTTCTGCTTGCTTGTTTGTATCCTTCTAACAGCCAGGCTGGTAGTCCATACTGGTGGTGAAAAGAAAGAAAAGTACCATACCAGTTGGTCTCTTAGTTTTTATAAGACTGTATCATTAAAAATGTAATAAAAAGAGTTATCATTAGGTCAGCCTGGGATACAGAATGAGTTCCAGGACAGTCAAGGATACACAGAGAAACCCTGTCTCAAAAAAATATAGAAAAAAAAAAAGAAAAAAGAAAGAAATTTTCATAATGTTTTTTTTTTAAAGGTTAAGTGTATGCCAAAAAAGATTATTTGGTCAGTTACAACAACTTCTGGGGTCAGGGACAAGGCAAAGCAATTGCCTACGTAAATGACTGTGGTGGTTTAAATGAGGCTGGCCCCTTTAGGCTCCTGGATTTGAATGCTCAGTCTCTAGCTGGTGGAGCTATTTGGAAAGGATTAGGAGGTGTGGCCTTGTTGGAAGAGGTGTGGCCTTGTTGGAGGAGGTGTGGCCTTGTTGGAGGAGGTGTGTCACTAGGGATGGGCTTTGAGGTTTCAAAAGCTTACACCAGGCCCAGTCCCCCTCTTTCTTTGTCTCTACCTTGCAGATAAGATGTAATCTCTCAGCTCCTGCTCCAGAACCATGCCTGCCTGCCTGTTGCTCTGACTCCTGCCATGATAATCATAGACTAACCCTGTGGAACTGTAAGCAAGCCCCCAATTAAGTGTTTTCTATTGTAAGCTGCTTTGGTCATAGTGAACACTTAATCCCATGGCAGCATTAAGGTGAGGCTTGTGGTGAGTGATAATGCCTCAGTTTAGTCTCAGTGATAACCCTCTTGCATGGACCTGGACTTAACAGAAAGCCATCTCCTTCGTCCCCCACGCAAACCACTTTCTTATTGTTTACCCTGTGTAATGTCACATGTCTCAGAACCATGGACAGTGCCTGGGCCAACGGTCTCACTTTAATGCAAAGTAAACATTAATTTAATTGCAAAATAACATTAAATTCTTTATGAAAACAACCTAATTATTTAACTCAGTGGCATAGGTAAGGTATATAACCTTATTTTTCTTAGTTGAAACAAAAGCTCAGAAGACAAAGCATCCCATGCAGGTAGGAGGCTGAAAAGAGTTTTAAGCACAGCAGCAGTTCCTTAAAATGCAGATGAGCTATAGGACCTCAATGGTATTCTAAACCTTTCAACTGACAGAGTACAGAATTGTTGGCTTTCCTGTATTACAATTAACTTCAAAGTTGGGCCTGGGGATATTGTTCGGTAGATAAAGCACTACTATGCAAGCAGGCATGAGGAACTCACTCGGACCCCAACACCCACATAAACGTCTGGTAGGGCAGGGGTGATGGCCCACCTTAAACCCAAATACTTAGGAGGTGGAGACAGAAGATGTCCCGCAAGATGGCTAGCTAGCTAAGGTGAATTGGCAAGCCCTGGTTTTACTAGGGGACCTTACCTCAGTAAATAAAGTGGAGAATAATTGAGGAAGACACCTGGTGACTACCTGTGACTTCCATATATGTACCACACACACACACACACCACATGCACACACACACACAACCTTAAGCACAAAACTGGAGTACTAACAAAGTTCCCAGCACTCTTGATCTCCGAATCCTACTCCCATCCTAAAGTTCAAGGCAGCGTGTACATTGTGATTCTATTGCCCATGGACTACACGGTCCCCACAGGGTAACTTGCCTCTCTGGCTGCATCCTGGCACATCTGATGGGCTTGGGAAGGTTTTCACAGGCGCCATCAGTCAATGTCTGGGGATTTATGAGTCATGGAGAAGATCGATAGACTGGTGCGTGCTGATTATGTTACTGCTGAGCGGCGCCATCTGTCCCAACTTGGAAATCCTCAACGAGTTCTTAAACAGTGGTGCAGGGTGATCTTTTGAGAGTTATTATCAATGGTTTTCAGGTGCCTACTGATGAAAGTAGAATCAAAGTGTGAGTCCTCGCTGGTGAGTCTCTGAAATTAAAGAACTTATTGTAAATAAGTCTCCTATATTCAAAATGAGCTTTCCCCAACAGGTTTAGTGAAGAGAGAGAGAGAGAGAGAGTCCAGAACATCTGAACATTAGTTTAGGTACATCGATGTCTACTTAGCTCATTGTTATTAAGAGTTTAAAGCATGGAATCTGAATGCAGTAGGACGGGCTTGCTAAAATCAAGTGCTATTCACCTGAAGTATGGCCTGAGAACCATCCTTAGCTACAGTGGCAGCAAAGTACAAAATACCCACGTGATTTCGCTGTGGCGCTGCCTCTAACAGTCACAATGAAGGCAGGGTTTATTTGGGCACATCTCTTCCCCCCTGAAATGTCCACTTCACTGTCCACTTCTTACTCACCCTCTCGGTTAGGTTAGGGCCAGATTACTAAGATCACCAATGGTCTCTGTCTCTCTTCCAGGCTGAGGCAAGTTAGAGCTGGTACACACTTTCCGTCATTCTGCCTCCCAGTAGAGGCAACTTTGAAGACTGTGTTCCAGATGTCACAGCAGACAGAGTTCTGCCTGGCCAATATTGAGCTGTGATGAGAATGAGAAATAAACTTGTATTGTGTTAAACCCCAGAGATTTAGGGGTTGTCTATCGCAATTAATTACTCTGCACAATGCAAACCACAATTATCGGATGGCATTGAGATTTCTCACCACTAAAGACAAATCTCATTTTCACTAATAAATTGGGCATGCCAGGAAAGTTTTTTGTTTTGTTTTGTTTTATTAAGTTGGGAGGGGGGGTCCATATTCACTCGATATCATTTCCTTTAGCAATGATGCTGATCACGAAGCTCTTGGGTGCCTTATGTAAAGATGAGCCTACACTCCTATTAGATTGGCTGATTTGCATAAAATAAACATTTAAGCCACGTTATTGTTATCTCGGTCTTATGTCTTGGCTGGAAGAACAACAGATAATTATAAAAAATATCTTTTTACCTCTCCCAATAGCCCCCAGACTGTGGCAAAGCCACGTCTTCTGTAAGAGCTTCAGTGTCAAAACAGCAACACTTTGATCAACAGCAGGAAAACATTGCAAAATAAAAAAGACATTCTTAGATGGCTTCATCGTTGTGTGAGCATCATGGATTACTTCTGCACAAGTAAGGACAATTGTGGTGTCACCAGGCTTAGAAGACCACATCTCAGTTTGACCATATTTGACTGTGTGTTATAGCCTCATTATTTGACACATGGCTGACGTTCTTTGATCCATTTTTTCTTCAAGGGTAGAGTTTCATATTAACTCCCTGGATTCAAAGTCAGTGTGTGTTGAAAGACCTGAAGGAGACAGAGAAACTCAAACTCTTAACAAGCTTCCACCATGAGCTCTCTGATCACGGAGAAGGACTTCTACAGAAAACTCACCGTTACTACAGAAGGCATCTGTCACATTATCTTAGCCACAACCGGAGAAACATAATGAAGCAATCCTTTGCACAAAGTCCGTCTCCAGGAGCTGCATTTGGTGACCCAGAATTGATTGCACTATTGTCAAGGTTGTAAAGGCCAGTGGTTTAGATAAGATTACTGCCTCTAACTCACAAAAGAGACACAAAGAAGTTTCAGTCAAGAATACATGTCAACTTCATAGACTTGCTGTGGAGGGAGAGAGGTCCATTTTAAAGGATGTTTCTGATAGTATTATTATTGTTATTATTATCTGAATTGTTCCACAGTGGTAGACTTGCTGCTGCATTAGGGTGCATGGAAAATGAAACACTAGTAGTGGATTGGGATTTCCACCTGGCTTTAGGGGCCCACAAAGTAATATTTCTCGTGCACACATCTTAGTCCTTGCCGAGGGACGCCTGTTTTCACAGCATTCCCGACCTCACATCCCTTCCTCATCCCCAGAAAAAGGATGACCCTTTCTACCTGAGGAGTACTCTTAAGAACAGGCCTGGTGACGGCGTACATAGTCTTACTCTCCTCTCTTCTGCTCTGGAATTTGTTTGGTTACAGACAACACGTGCTGTGGTTTCCCTTCATTCAAAGGTAAGCTTTAGGGACAAAAGCTCCGCCTTCTCAGGTGGAGGCCACAACTTACTTGTGATGAGGGTCAAATTCTGGGGTTCAGGGTTAGAAAACTCCCTCCTGTTACACACTGAAGTTACACTGCCCAGTTTAACACCCAGCAGACACACAGGTGATCCTCCTTTGCCCGACTCTCTGTTCAGAACTCGGTTTGGGATCATGTGTGAGGCAACCCAGGCCAGGAGCCCATCATCCCATATGGATGGTGTGACAGTTCCAGAAGTGAAGTTTTCAGGTTCTCTGTGATAGTACTGTTACCAGGTGAAGAAGGAGAAGAGGAGGAAGAGGGAAGAGACAGAAAGAAAGAGAGGAGGACATGTAAGAAGGATGGAGGATATGTAAATAGAAAGGAGGTGAGAGAGAGGGAGGGGGCAGATGGGCTTGAAAGAGGACTATTCACTGAATCAGGGCAGACAGACTAATTGCTATTGGGACTTCGGAGGGAGCTGCAGGCAGGGGCCATGAAGCCAGCAATGTTGTCTCACTACTTGCCTTCTTCTCTCTGGGCCCTGTCTTTACTATTCTTTCTCTGCTGGCAAGTGTTTTCTTTTTTTCTTTTCTACCAGTCTGGCTCTCATTCTTCAAAAGTAGTGTGTTTTTTTATGTGAAAGTATTTGTGACCTTTCCTCCATCTTTGGAGTCTGAAGCTTCCTAATTTATATCTATGGACCTGTTCTTCATTCAACATTAGAGTTCCTTAAACTCAGCCTTTGCTGAAAACATTCTCTCTTTTTTTTTTTTGTTTTTTGTTTTTTTTTTTTTTTTGGTTGATTCTTCTCCTCCCCATCTGCTCTTTTTTCTCTGTACTATTAGTGCCTTAGATTTACATTCTTACATGATATGTAAGGATGTAATATGTAGGAGTAGTTTCATAATTATAGACACATGAATCTATATTTTTGGGATATTTTTCTTTTTTATTATTATTCTCATTTATTACAATTTATTCACTTTGTATCCCAGCTGTGGCCCCCTCCTTTGTCTCCTCCCAATCTCACCCTCCCTCCCTCTTCTCTCCCCTATGCCCCTCCCCTAGTCCACTAAGAGGGGAAGTCCTCCTTTCCTTCTATCTTGACCTGAGCCTATCAGGTCTCATTAGGACTGGCTGAATTGTCTTCCTCTGTAGCCTGGCAAGGCTGCAACCCCCAGCGGGAGGTGATCAGAGAGCTTGCCACTGAGTTCATGCCAGAGACAGCCCCTGCTCCCCTTAGTAGGGACCCCACTTGGAGACTGAGTCTATGGGCTACATCTGAGCCAGGGTTTTATTTCCTCTCCATGCATTGTCCTTGGTTGGGGTATCAGTCTCTTCAGAGCCTCCAGGGCTCAGGTTTTATTTGTTTGTTTGTTTGTCTGCCTCTGTTGGTCTCCTTGTGGAGCTCCTCTTCCCTCCAGGTCTTTCTATCTTCACCTTCTTTCATAAAATTCCATTCATTCTGCCCAAAATCTGGCTATAGGTCTCAGCCTCTGTTTTGATACCTTGATCAGTAGAGTCTTTCAGAGACCCTCTGAAAGGCTCCTGTCCTGTTCCCTGTCTTCTCCTGCTTCTGATGTCTATCACGGTTGCACTTCTGAATGAGGATTGAGCATCTTCCCCACAGTCTTCCTTGTTGTTTAGCTTCTTTAGGAGTATAGATTTTAGTATGTTTATTCTATGTTATATGCCCAATAATGACTTATGAGTGAGTATATACCATGTGTGTCTTTCTGTTTCTGGGATACCTCACTCAAGATGATCTTTTCTAGTTCCCACCATTTGCCTGCAAATTCCATGATTTCCTTGTTTTTAATAGCTGAGTAGTATTCCATTGTGTAAATGTACCACAATTTCTGTATCCATTCCTCCATTGAGGAATATTTAGGTTGTTTCCAGCTTCTGGATATTACAAATAAAGCTGCTATGAACAAGGTTGAGCAAATGTCCTTGTTGTGTAGTTGAGCATATTTTGGATATATGCCTAGGAGTGGTATAGCTGGATCTTGAGGTAGCACTATTCCTAATTGTCTGAGAAAGCACCAGATTGATTTCCAAAGTGGTTGTACAAGTTTACATTCCCACCAGCAATGGAGGAGGGTTCCCCTTTCTCCACATCCTCTCCAGCATGCATGATCACTTGAGTTTTTCATCTTAGCCATTCTGATGGGTGTAAAGTGAAATATCAGGGTTGTTTTGATTTGCATCTCCCTGATGACTAAGGATGTTGAACATTTCTTTAAGTGTTTCTCTGCCATTCAGCATTCTTCTATTGAGAATTCTGTTTACCTCTGTACCCCATTTTTTAATTGGATTACTTGGTTTGTTGGTATTTAACTTCTTGAGTTCTTTATATATTCTGGATATTAGCTCTTTGTCAGATATAGGGTTGGTGAAGATCCTTTCCCAATATGTAGGCTGTCGTTTTGTTCTTACAGAAGCTTTTCAGTTTCATGACATCCTATATATTGATTGTTGATCTGAACCTATATTTTAAAACAGAAGAAAAGAGAGTTTTTAAAAGGTAATTCCTTTTTTGGTGGTACTGGGATCAAGCCCAGGGTCTCAGAAATATAAGCAAGAGCTCTACCATTGCATTTTATCTCCATCCCCAAAGGCAATTTCAATGTAAAGATTCTGTCTATAGGTCTGGAAATTTTTTTCATCTAGTATCTTTGGTAATGTTGCTTATTTTTCTCTATTTTCCTCATCTTATTATTTTAAAACATAAAACATCAACTTATACATGTTAATAAGACATTATGTTGCGTTTCAGTCCATGTATACATCACTAAATGCTTAAATTGGGCTAAACATAAAGGCTTATCATAACTTTATGGTGGAAACATTCAAAATTCTTTCCTCTCATTTTTTTGACATGAAACATACGTTATAACCTGTAGCCATCTTGCTGTGCGATAGCACGTCAGAACTCCTGGCTCCATTTGACTGTAACTTAGAAATTATTGATCTTCCCGACCCTATGTAGTCCCCACCATTCTTCCCAGCCCCTGCTGACCACCGTTCTATAACATCAGATTCTATAGTATAAGCTTTTAAAAACTCCACAGGTGGCCAGGCACATGACTTTAATCCCAGTACGCAGGAGGCAGAGCTAAGTATGTGTTTGAGGCCTGCCTGGTCTACATGGTAAGGACTACATGCTAGCAGGAGGAATTCCACTATGAATGAATCACATATGCTGGATTCCGTTTAACAATTTAACATTATGGATCTGCACTTTAGACCGTCTCACAAATAGCAGGGTCTCAATCACTGTGTGAATGAATAGTATTCCATCATCTATAAATACTATGTTTCCGTTATCTGTTCATTGGTTAATAGTTGGTGGGCTGCATTGTTTAACATTGTATTTAACTTTATTTTATGTGCATTAGTGTGAAGGTGTCAGATCCCTTGGAATTTGTGTTATAGATAATTGTGAGCTGCCATACGGATGGTGGGAACTGAACCTGGGTCCTTTGGAAAAGCAGACATTGCTCTTAACCACTGAGCTGCCTTTCCAGCCCCCAGGTTCATTACATTTCTTGGCCATTTCTCTATCATTTTGAATGGACTAGAAATGGGAGTAGAAATGTCCCTGTGAAATATGTTAATCAGTGTGATTCCTCTACTTTTACTTTTTTGAGAAATTTAAATAGGTTTTTCACCATTTAAAAAATTTTATTATTTATTACAATTTATTCACTTTGTATCCCAGCTGTAGCCCCCTCTCTCATTTCCTCCTTGTCCCACCTTTCCTCCCTCTTCTCCCCCTATGCCCCTCCCCTAGTCCACTGATAAGGGAGGACCTCCTCCCCTACTATCTGACCCTAGCCTATCAGGACTCATCAGAACTGGCTGCATTTTCTTCCTCTGTGGCCTGGCAAGGCTGCTCCCCCCACCCCCCCGCCATCCCCTCAGGGGGAGGTGATCAGAGAGCTTGCCATTGAGTTCATGCCAGAGACAGCCCCTGCTCCCCTCACTAAGGAACCCACTTGGAGACTGAGTCTATGGGCTACATCTGAGCAGGGGGTCTAGGTCCTCTCCATGCATGGTCCTTTGTTGGAGCATAGGTCTTTTCTCTTCAGGACCTCCTGAGCCCAGATTTCTTGGTTCTGTTGGTCTCCTTGTGGAGCCTGTCTCCTCCAGCTCTTTCTATCTCCCTCTTCTTCCAAAAGATTCCCTGCACTCTGCCCAAAGTTTGCCTAAGAGTCTCAGCATCTGCTTTGATACCCTGGTGGGTAGAGTCTTTCAGAGGCCCTCTGTGGTAGGCTCCTGTCCTGCTCTGTTTTCTCTCACTTCAGATGTCTATCCTATTTGCCCTTCTGAATGAGGATTAAGCATCTTCCCTAGGGTCCTCCTTGTTGTTTTTCACCATTTTTTAATTAACTAACTGACATTTAGATCATTAATATACAAGGGCTCCAATTTCTCCACACCTTCACCCAGCATTTGTTAATTTTTGTTTGTTTACGGCATTGCTTTCTTATTTCTTTTCCCTTCTCCTCTTCTCCCCCTCCCTTTAGTCTTCCCTCTACCTCATCCTCTTCCTCTTTACTCTGCAGTCCAGACTGACCTAAAATTTATAGAAATCTTCCTCCCTCAGCCTCCCAAGAGCACCATGGCTAGCTTAATTTTTTGACAATAGCCATTTCCCTGGGATGAAGGGACATCTTATGGTTCAGATTCTCAGTTCTTTGACAATTACTGATGCTGAGCATTGTTTCTGTTTATCTGCTGTCAGCTTGTAGATCATCTTTCCAGAAATTCCTGCTCAGATCTATTGCACAATAGTTGATCGTTTCATTTGGTTCTTTTGCCTTAGTATTTTGTGTTTGAGTTTTGGGGATTTTTTAACCTATTCTGGATTCTAACTCTTGGTCAAAGTGTATTTTGGACAAGTTGTTTCTTTTCTGTATGTTGTTTATTCACTCTATTGTTTGTGTCCTTTGCTGTGTGGTTTTTTGTTTTTGTTTTTGTTTTTGTTTTTTGTTTTTTGTTTTTGTTTTTTTACTTTCATTATAATCACATTTATCTAGTTTTTTTTTTCCTGTTTTTAAAAGTTCCTTTATATTTGGCATACTTTGAAATTTCCTGTAGAACAGCAGGTCTGGTGAAGATAGACTCTCAGCTTTTGTTTGGGAATGCCTTCATTTCTAAAATTATAACCTCATTGGGTAAGATAGTCTCAGTTGTTGGGTGTTTTTTCTTTTCCCTTCTTAAGCTGTGAAAACTCTCACCCCTCTCTCCTGGCCTGTGAAGTTTCTGCTGACAACTTTGCTTTCAGGTTAATTGGAACAGCCCTATTTATTGTTTAGTTGAAGCCTAGAGAATCCTGTCTTCATCTTTAGAGTTTGATTATAAGCTGTCTTAGGGTAGACTTTGTTGAATTAAATGTAAGTGGTGCAAAAGGCAAAGAGATGGACATCAGAAGAAGAAGAAAACAGGAAACCACCTAGAAACCTGCCACAGAGGGCCTCTGAAAAGCGAAAAGCTCTGCCCTACAAACTATCAAAGCAGAAACTGAGACTTAATGGCCAACTGTTGGGCAGAGTGCATGGAATCTTATGTAAGAAGTGGGAAATAGTAAGATCTGGAGAGGACAGGAACCCCACAAGGAGAGCAACAGAACCAGAAAATTTGAACACAGGGGTCTTCTCAGAGACTCATACTCCAACCAAGTACCAGGCATGGAAATAACCTAGAACCCCTGAACAGATGTAGCCCATGGCAGTTTAGTGTCCAAGTGGGTTACATAGGAATGGGAAGAGGGACTGCCTCTGACATAATCTGATTGGCCTGCTCTTTGATCACCTCCCCCTGAGGGGGGAGCAGCCTTACCAGGCCACAGAAAATGACAATGCAGCCACTCCTGATGAGATCTGATAGACTAAGATCAGAAGGAAGAAGAGGGGGACCTCTCATATCAGTGGACTTGAGGAGGGACATGCGTGAAGAAGGGGGAGGGAAGGGTGGGACTGAGACGGGAGGAGTGAGGGGCTTATGGGGGATACAAAGTGAATAAAGTATAATTAACAAAATAAAAATAAAAGAAATATAAAAGAAAAAAACGTGAGTGGTGTCTTCGATCTTCTTGTTCCTAGGCATTTGTATCCTTTCTAGGCATAAGAGGATTTTTAATTTTTTTCTTTTATTCTTCTCTCATACATTATATCTGATTGAAGTTTCCCCTCTCTCCTCCCAGTTCCCCTCCTCCACACACCTCTCTTTTTCCCTAGATCCATTCCCCCTCCATTTCCCTGAAAAAAAAAAAAAAAAAAAAAAAAAGAGCAGGCCTCCCAGGGATATCTACTGAACTCGAACTCGGCATAACAAGTTACAATAAGACTAGACATAAACCCTCACATCAAGGCTGGGCGAGGCATCCCAGTAGGAGGAAAATGGTCCCAAGTACAGGCAAAAGAGTCAGAGACATTCCCAACTCCTAAGAACACCCAGCTACACAACCATAAGTTATACGCAAAGGACCTAGATCAGACCTCTGTAGGCTCTGTGATTGTCCCTTCAGTCTCTGCTTAATTGATTCTGGGGGCTGTGTTCTTATAGTATCTTCAGACCTTCTTGCTCCAACAATTCTTCCTCTCCTCTTCAGTGGGGTTCCCCTGGTTCCATCTATTTTCCCACAAATAGTTCCATCTAGTTTCCTACAGATTTCATAATGTCATTGATTTTAATAGCTGAGTAACACTTCATCGTGTACATGTAACACATTTTATTTATCCATTCTTCAGTTGAGAGACATCTAAATTGTTTCCCATTCCTCTGTTTGTTTGTTTGTTTGTTTGTTTGAGACAGGGTTTCTCTACGTAGCCTTGCTTGGCTGTCCTGGACTCACTTTGCAATCCAGGCTGGCCTTGAACTCACAGAGATCTGCTGTCTCTGCCTCCCACAGTGTTGGACTTACAGGCATGTGCCATGGTGACTGGCTGTTTCCCATTTCTGACTATTGTAGATAAAGCTGTTATAAACATGGTTGAGCAAGTGTCCTTGTGGTAGAATAGACCATCCTTTGGATATGCCAGGAGTGGTACAGATGGGTTGTGACACAGATGAATTCCCAATTTCCTGAGGAAGCAATATATTGATTCCGTAGTGGTTGTGCAAGTTTTCACTCCCACCAGGAATAGAGGAGTCTTTCTTTTGCTCCACATTCTTGCCAGCATAAGCTGTTACTTGTGTGGAAAATATAAGTAAGCCAGAATCCCAGATCAAAGGCCCAGAAAATATTTTAACAAAATCAAAGAAGGAAAATTTCCTAACTTAAAGAAGGACATGCCTATAAAGGTACAAGAACCTTACAGAACACCAAATAGATTGTACCATAAAATAAATTCCCCTTATCACATAATAAAAACACCAAACATACAGAACAAAGAAAGAATATTAAAAGCTCAAGGGGAAAAGAGTCAAGAAACATATAAAAGAGGACCTTTTAGAATACACCCGACTTCTCAACAGAGACACTAAAATCCAGAAGGGCCTGGACAGATATCCTGCAGACTCTAAGAGATTATAGATGCCAGTCTAGACTACTATATCCAGTAAAACATTAAGTCACCATAGATGGAAAAAAAACCAAGACGTTCCATGATAAAGTCAAGTTGAAACAATATTTATCCACCAACCCAGACCTACAGAAGGTACTAGGAAGAAAAACTCCAACCCAAGGAGGTTAACTACAACCATGAAAACACAGAAAATAAATAAGCTCACACCAGTAAAATCAAAAGAAGGTAAACACACACACACACACATACATACACACACACACACACACACACACACACACACACACAACTACCACCACCAGCACCAAAAACAAAATAACAGATAACAAGAAATAACAATCATTAGTCATTGATATCTGTCAATATCACAATTTCCCAATAAAATGACACAGACACATAGGCTGACAGAACAGATGTGAAAACAGGACCCACCATTCTGCTGAATGAAAGAAACACACCTTAACATCAAAGACAGACATTACCTCAGAGCAAAGGGTTGGAAAAAGATTTTCCAGGCAAATGGACCTAAGAAACAAGCTGATGTAGTCATTTCAATATCTAACAAAATATGCTTCAAACCAAAATTAATAAAAAGAGATGAGGAAGGATATTTCATAGTCATCAAAGGAAAAGTTCACCAAAATGATTTTTCAATTCTTAACATCTATTCCCTAAACACTAGGACACCCACATGTGTAAAGGAAACACTATTAAAGCTTCAGTCACACATTGATCCTCACACACTGATAATTTGAGACTTCAATGCCCACTGTCACCAATGGACAGATCATCCAGACAAAAACTAAACAGAAATACTGGAGTTAACTGATATATACAGAACATTTTTTTTCCAAACACAAAAGAACAGGCTTTCTTCTAAGCACCTCACGGAGCATTCTCCAAAACTGACAAAGCACTTGGACACAAAGCAAGTCTCAGCAGCTACAATAAAATCGAAATAACCATTGCATCTATCAGGCCACCATGGACTAAAGCTGGATTTCCACAACAACATCAACAACAAACAAGCCTGAGAACTGGTGGAAATGAACAACTCTCCACTGAAGGATTGCTGGGTCAAGGCTAAAATACAGTAAGGAATTAAGGACTACCTAGAACTCATCCTAGAACTCAGTGAAAATGAATTCACAACATACCCAAACTTATGGGACGAAGTGAAAGAAGCACGGGAGGAAGCTTTCCGTTCGTTTGGCATTTCTAAGTCCTTCTTGAAGCCCAGTGACCTGAAAATTTGCTCTTTTAACACTGCCCCAAAGTTCCTGTAAGCTTGTTTTGTTCCTGCCTATTCTTTTTCTGTCTTCCAACTGTGTCTGTTCAAATAGTCTGCTTTGAGCTCAGCCATTCTCCCTTCTTTTTGATGGAGCCTTCTGCTGCTGCCTCCTACCACGTTTCAAATTTACCTGAACACCAGGTATGTTCATAGAGTGCCGTGCTATTTCTGTGTTTTCTCCACAGTGTACTGATTTTTTTTCAAGCAGCTGTTTCAAATCCTCTGCCTGAGAGCTCTGCCGTATTGATTACTACTTGGTCAGTTTGGGGCACCCTCTTTCGAGGATTGGAGAGGGTAATAGCTTCATAAAAGAACTTTCTACTTGTTGCTGTGCCGTAAGTCTCGTCATTAAAGGCTTAGGTATTTATTAGGTCTCCCTGGTCTGACGTTTTTGTGCCTATCCAACCAGAAAGTCTAACAAAGCTGCTCATTTCAGAGGCCTGCAGTCACTTCTACATAGCATCTGAGACAGATTTGTTGGTAGTCGGCTGTTTTTGTGTTATCAATGTTCCAATACTAGAGCGCAACCCAAGCCAAGGGCTTCCTCACATACACTTGTATATGGTTCAGAAAGAGCCAGGAGAATCTCTAGAAAGATTGTACCATCCCTGCAAGCTTCTTTTCCTGAGGCCAAGGCAGGACCAGACTCCTTACCCATGGTTACTGGCCTATATATAATTGGTTCTGTCCATCTATGGAAGAATCACTGTAGATGGTTTAGCCTCAGACTGCTATCATATCTTTGGTCACCAGTGATGTGACCCTGAGCTCACCAAGACCAGCATAACATCTAGGTAGAGACAAGGCCAGTGCTGTTCTGGATGGTATACTGCTGAGTTAGACTCATGGGTCCAAAATGCTATAGAATGAGATCTAGATTGCTTGTGGTCTATAAGCACAGATCATGTTATGCTAGCTGAAAGAAAAGTCTAGCAGACTGAAGCCACTTCTCTTTGCTGAGAGTGGAGCTGTTTTGGAGTCTGTCTCTATAGGTAGGCATGGATAGAGGGGCTGATGTGAACCCATGAGTGTTAGGGCTTATAAGCCTGGCACTAAGTTCCTGGAAGATTCTGGAACTCTATTGCCTTTCCCTACTTCTAATAAATGGGGCCTTCTGCCATGCTCATGATGCCAGGAATAGGGTAGTGTTAGTAAAGGCAGCCTCTTGCCCACCTGGGCTAAAGTGGATTGTACCTGTGGCTGTGAGGACCTTCAAAATTTCAAGGGCACACAGGTCCATGTCATAGCTGGTAGTAAAGCAGGCCAAGGTTGGCATCCATCCCACCAAGACTCAGACCTCTATCTAGAGTGTTAGGGATGGTTCTAGTGTCCTGTGCAGAAGATCTTGTTCGGTACTAGCCATGCTACCCTCGGTTGAGCTGATGGATGGCAGAATACCACTGCCTATTCAGGCTGATGTTAAGCAGAGTCAAACCCGAGTCTCATGGCCAGAAGGGACTGCAGTTTCAGAAGTGTGTGAATGTGTGTGCTTCAGACCCACTCAAAGGCTGGAAACAATACAGACAAAACACAAATCCTTTCCATTGGCATACCGGCTTGTGCATGATGACAGGGCAGCTGAGAAGCTCCATTTGTGAGCTGTGGCCTTCAGTTTCTGTCAGGTGTTGGGACACACTATGATAGGATAAACCTGGCCCTGGGTTCCAAGACAAAGCCCCGTGCTATTTTACATGCCCTGGTTCTGAGAAGGTAGAATCCTGTTTTCTGATTTGCCACCTGAAGTTGAGGGAGAAATGTGAAGGCCATCAGTCAGCAGATTGATGGAAGTCAGTGGTTCAGTCTTCGGGTATCAGCTAGCCCAGGACCCAGGGGCATTCATCATAGTACGCCCAGTACTGAGGTTCAAGTCCAAAGCCTGGACTTACCTGTTTCTGCCTGCCTGAGACAGGAAGCTGCTGGAGGTTAAGGGAGGAGTGTCATGGGCAACTTTTGTTTTCTTATCTTCTTCAGCATGACTTTCCTTCTGGTTTTATTCGATTCAGGCACCGTGGTTTCTCATTGACTTCTTTAGCAAGTTTTTGGTTCATGAATAAGTGTTCAACTTAGAGTAGCTATTACTTAGCTGCCATGTTGTTTTACTTCCTTTCCTGATTTTTAAAACGTTTATTTGTTTTTATTTTTATGTGAATAAGTGTTTGCCTGCAAGTATTTTTGTGCAGTGTATGTGTGTGTGTGTGTGTGTGGTAACTACTGTAGGCCCCGAGAAAGCATCAGATCCCCTGGTGCTGGAATAGATGGTTGTGAATGTCCATGCTGGGCACCAAATACTGGGCCTCTGCAAAAACAGCTAGAGCTCTTAAATGCTGAGTCATCTCTCTAGGTCCACAGATCTTTAAAAAAAAAAATCTAAATTAGGTATGATATATGCTTCCAGAGTAAAGATGATGTAAAAAAATGTAGAGTGAAAATAAAGTTCTCTTTCATCTTGTTCCCAGTCCTAAAGACACAACAGTTGTTAATGCTTAATATATTCTTCCTTGAGACACATCATGATTTTGAAAACATAGCATTTAAGTACATTCCCAGGTCTGTTGGAAAATGTAATCTGAGTTTTGCTTTTGTTATTTTTGACATTTTCATAATCATTCACATAATCTATTTTGATATTCATGTTTCCTTTATTAATTCATTGTGTTTCCTAAATTATTTTATTTTTTATTGGGGATCATATATTCTCTTTATCATGGACTTCCCATTTCAAGTTTGTGGTCTTATGCATAGACTGTATTGTCCACTCATGTGTACAAATGGACTATTTTTTGTAGGTTTTTCACAGATTTCCTTGTGCAGCATATGGTAGTGTGAGTTCTTGCCTAGTCTCACCCCAAGTAGCAAAACTACGTCTCCAGACATGGTAATGGTGGTAGAAAGTTAGGGTGCTGGGATCAACCTAGCATTTATTTCTGCAATGGGTGGAAGACTTGTCTCTATGCTGGGGAAATGAATGAATCCCATTCAGGAACCTCACTCCTCTTCAGACAATTTGTTCTGTCTTTCATTTAGTGCCACTGTTTGTTTGCTTTTCCCCCTTCTCACTGTCACATTCCACCCCTGCTAGTTCCACCTGCAGAGACCTTCTTCCTGGGTGTTTGGCTTTCTCCGTGCATGACCTCATTTGCATTTGCTCGGGAGCATTTAGAACACAGGCCCTACAGTGTCGTTACAGTCCCAGACATCTCTCCTGAGCTAGTGGTTCCCACAGCACACCGCCCTTAGGAAGCCTTCTGGGCACTGATGGCTCATCTAAGGCGAGCCTCAGTCTATCTGCTGTGATCCTTGCTTTTAGCTCAAGTCAAATGCTTTCCCATGCTAGGGTGGGTGCTTTTACAGAAAGTTACTGCCTAATGAAAGAGGACTGTCCATGTATCCTCAGTGCCGCAAAGGCATCTTTTAGAGGAGCCCCGGGATGGGGTGCAGAGAGGCAATGCTATTTTTCCCCCGTTTGTTTCTGTGTACCTCCGCACTCTCCATCTGCATGAGTGGTATTTTTGCACGAGACACCTGCTGGTCCTGTCTGTTCCAGGACTTCTCAGCAATAGCAACAAGCTAAACAAACCACAAGTATCATCCCCTCTTTACAAATATAAGTGCTTGCAGCACTTGGAATTATGGGCGGCTTGATCTCCTAGGATAATTACTCGTTTCCTGTTTTAAAGTTCATATTCCCTTCTTCTGATATAAGGAAGTTATTCATCTGGCTTCTAGCAACACTATAAAATTAGAAGGGAAAAAAAAACTTTAGAAGTGGCAGAACAGTTGATTAACAGTAATGCTGTGGCCTTCTTCAGTTACGGGATATCACGCTGTTTGCCCATTCACACATGCTTATTGATTTGATGTTTGTAAATTTAGCTCTCCTCAGTTTCAGCTGCTGTGTGGGTACATACACCAAGCAGACTGATATTTACGCCATAAGTGAGAAATAACTTGATAATTTATGAGTGGTGAAAACCCAAAGATGAGCAGGTTTTCCTCCGGGGAAGGAAAACACACACACACACACACACACACACACACACACACACACACTTTAGACAACTCTCCCTTGCCACTTTCATTTTAAGAAAGTACACACTTTCTGGTGGGAAGAGGAAGAATTCAGCAGTTTGGTTAACCCACATTTCCCTTTATGAATCTTCTCTGAGAGAAATGTGTCGGTGTAATGGATTACTTTGCTTTCCTCTTGTCTACCTCTTGAGAGAGTTTGAGCCAATGTCAATAGGACGTTTGAAAGTCTAATGCCGGGGCTGGAGAGATGGCTCAGTGGTTAAGAGCACTGTCTGCTCTTCCAAAGGACCCAGGTTCAATTCCCAGCACCCACATGGCAGCTCACAACTGTCTGTAACACAAATGTCAAGGGATCTGACACCTTCACACCAATGCAAATAAAATAAAAAAAAAATTAAAAAAAAATATTAAAAAAAAAAAAAAAAGAAAGTCTAATGCCTGTGCACCGGCTCTCTGGTACTGCTAAGCGACTGAGGCGTGGAGCAGATGCCATGCTGGGTGCAGCTTGTAAACTGGTTTTTGTACAGTGTCTGGGGTGTGCTTTCTTTATACCTCCGTATTTGGGGACAAAGTTCTCCGCATTTTTCTTTAAAGTGGGTCGGTTACAGAGGGACAAAGCTCTTCCAGTGGAGAAAATTCTATACAAGGGAAGAAAAGTTGAAGAAGAAAATTGCTTGAACGTCTGCTTGGAGTAGCATTTCAACGAAGACTTCGAAGCAGATCTTTGCTTAAGTGGCTAAACGTTTGGGTGATGTCTAAGCCTACCGTAAAAACGTGTGCAAAGCAGATGCCAGTGCTGAGAGAAGTCAAATGACAGCCATGCTCATCTCACACATACACCCTTCAGCCTGAGGATGAGAGCTTCAAAAGCCAATGATAAGGACGCCAGTGGGCAGCTCTCATTCCCCCAGCCCCCTTCTTCCTGCCCCCGCATTTGGAGAAGCCTATAGATACGTCGAGACACATTAAGTCAGAAAAATGATCAGGAGTGCAAGCGTTTGCGGCACCACAGTAGCATTAATTCTTCAGGAACTAGAGCTTTGAGGCAAAAGAAACGATTTGGCTTTTTTTGTGGAGGGGGAAAGAGCAGCAACACTCAGAGAGGAGCAAGAGAAAGAAGGTATCAGAAAGATTAGAAGTCGACAGATTTCGCTGGTCCAAAGCACTTATAGGGAAAGAAATCTGGCACGTGTCATCAAAGGGCCTAACAGAAATCCAATTGGCCCCTTGGAAATGGCCAATCATTTTTGGTTGTTAGTTCCAGTGGACAACGCTTTCACTAGAACAAACTTCTTAAATTTTCTATAGATTTGGAAAGAGTCATATTAAAATTTGGTCCTTTTACGAAAGACTTTTTTAAAGAAGGTCACAGCCTCCCACCGTCTGGACGACCTTCCTCTCCAGCTCTTAGGAAACTGCTGTGTGGTAGCACCCTAACTCTGAGAAGCCCTGTGCTTACCAGGCAGCCCGTGAGGACTCGGGAGGACATACCTCTGTTTGAGGAGGTTGCTGAGTGTCCACGTTACATCACTCTTTGGTCCTGGATTAAATGTTTGCTTAGTAGCTGTTTCTTTTCCTTAAAAACAAGTCCTTTCATTTTAAAGACAATTCACTTACTTTATTTATGTGTGAATGTTTCATGGATGTATGTACTTCACATGCATGCCCAGTGTCCGTGGATGCCAGAAGAGGGTGTCAGATTTCCCTGGAAATGGAGTTACCATTGTGAGCTACCACGTCGGTGCTGGGCATTAAACCCAGGCCCTTTGCAAGAGTAGCGAGTGCTGCTAAGTACAGCCATCTCACTAAGCCCTCTTTTTTCGTTAAGTTTTCGTTATGCCTGTGAATATCATACATGTAGCAATGAAATATAATCATGTTAACTCCCATTTCCATTTTATTTATTCTGTGTACATTTGTGTGGGGGCACACACATGCCACAATGTGTATATAAGGATCAGAGGACAACTAGTGATTCTGTCCTTCCACTAGGGAACTCCAACTGAGAACAGGCATGGCAGCCAATGCTGTGCCCACGGAGTATCTCACTATGCCTAGAAATGGTTTCTTTTCTTCTATTTAAATTTTAAAAATGTATTAATTTATTAATTTTACATCCTGATCGAAGCCCCCTCCCTGGTCTCCTCCTAGTCCTTCCCTCCCTCCCTCTTCCCCCCATCCCAGTTCCCTAGTCCTCACAAAGGGGGAGACCTCATCCCCTTCCATCTGACCCTAGCCTATCAGGTCTCATCAGGACTGGTTGCATAGTCTTCCTCTATGGCCTGGCAAGGCCTCCTCACCTGAGGGAAGTGATCAAAGAGCAGGCAACAGAGGTCATGCCAAAGACAGCCCCTGATCCCTATACTAGGTAAAAATGCATGAAGACTGAGCTGCCTATTGGCTACATCTGAGCAGGGGGCCTATATCCTCTCCATGCATGGTCCTTGGTTGGTGCATCAGTCTCTGCAGGCCCACCTGAGCCCAGATTTGTTGGCTTCATTGGTCTCCCTGTGGAGCTCCTGTCCTCTCTGGGTCCTTCTATCCCCTGAGTCTTCCATAAGACTCCGTGCACTCTGTCCAAAATTTGCCTTGAGTCTCAGCATCTGTTTCAGACCTTTGCTGGGTGGAGTTTTTCATAGGTCATCTATGGAAGGCTCCCATCCTGTTCCCGCTCTTCAACCACCACTGGTGCCCTTTCTGTTTGCTCTTCTGAATGAGAATCAAGCATCCTCCCTAGGGGCCTCCTTGTTATTTAGCTTCTTTAGGTCTGTGGACTGTAATATGGTTAATTGCATGGCCAACATCTGCTTATGAGTGAGTATATACCATGCGTGTCTTTCAGGATCTGGGTTACCTCACTCAGGAAGATCTTTTCCAGATCCATCCAGTTTCCTACAAATTACATGATGCCCTTGTTTTAAACAGTTGAATAGTATTCTACTGTGTAGATACACCACAGTTTCTTTATCCATTCTTCAGTCAAGGGACACCTGGGTTGTTTCTAGATTCTGGCTACTGCAAATAAAGCCACCATGAACATATTTGAGCAAGTGTCCTTGTAGTATGGTAGAATATCTTTTGGGTATACATCCAGGAGTGGAATAGCTGGCTCTTTAGGTACAGGTGTTCCCAATTGTCTGAGAAAGCACCAGATTGATTTCCAAAGTGGTTGTACAAGTTTACATTCCCACCAGCAATGGAGCAGGGTTACCTTAACCTTGTCAACATGTGCTGTCACTAAGTTTTATCTTAGTCATTCTGATAGGTGTAAGAAGGAATCTCAAAGTCTTTATCTGCATTTCCCTAATGACTAAGGATGTTGAGCATTTCTTTAAGTTCTTTTCCACCCTTTGAGATTCCTCTGTTGAGAATTCTCTGTTTAGCTCTGTACCCCATTTTTTTTTTTTTCCAATGCAGTTTATTCAGGAACATTGAACAATCCTCGGACCCCGGGGAAAGCCAGCCCACAGCTTAAATAGCCTCTGGGTAGCCAACCCCAGCATGCCACGTGGGCAATGCAGATAGGTCCACATACATGGAAGCAAGCCAGATCCTCGGCCTTAGCCAAATGTGGAGTTGTTCCTGACAGAGAGCACTCACCATCGGGAAGGTGGAAGGCGGAAACCAGCTCCATCTTTAAGGCATAGCATTCCGCAGTTCTCTACAGTTCCCCCTTTTTGTTTTAGACGCATCAGGCAAGAGTAGAGGTCTGATCTCTGATATTAGAAATAAATTGGGACTTTGTACAGATGTTCATTTAGGTGTCATCCACCCAAAGAGCATCGGACCCGTCCGATACCTTTTTCTCAGAGGCGGGACCTGGGGCATCAACCCGCAACTGTACCCCATTTTTAATTGCATTATTTGGTTTGTTGGTGTTTAACTTTTTGAGTTGTTTATATACTCTGGATATAAGCCCTTTGTTAGATGTAGGGCTGGTGAAAATCTTTTCCCAGTCTGTAAGCTGTTGTTTCATTCTATGGACAGTGTCTTTTGCTTACTGAAGCTTTTCAGTTTCATGAGGTCCTATTTATTAATTGTTGATCTCAGAGCCAGAGCTGTTGGTGTTTTGTTCAGGAAGTTGTCTCTATGCCAGTGGGTGCAGGCTCTTCCCCACTTTTTCTTTTGGTAGACTTAGTGTGTCTGGTTTTATGTTGAGGTCTTTGATCCAGTTGGATTTGGGTTTTGTTCAGGGTGATAAATATGGATCTATTTGCATTTTCTACAAGTAGACATCCAGTTAGACCAGCACCATTTGTTGAAGATGCCAACTTTTTCCATTGTATGTTTTTTTTTTTTTTTCAAAAATCAGGTGTGTGTGTTTATTTCTGGGTCTTAGATTCCACTGATACACCAGTCTGTTTCTATGCTAATACCATGCATCCATGCAGTTTTTATTACTGTTGCTCTATATAGTACAGCTTGAGATCAGGGATGGAGAAACCTGCAGAAAATATTTTATTGTAGAGGGTTGTTTTAGCTATTCTGGTTTTTTTTTTGTTTTTCATATGAAGTTGAGAAATGTTCTTTCACAGTCTGTAAAGAATCATGTTGGTATTTTGATGGGGGTTGCATTGAATCTGTAGATTACTTTTTGGTAAGATGGCCATTTTTACTACACATACTGATCTGTGACCATGAAGATGGCCATTTTTACTATACATACTGATCTGTGACCATGAAAGATCTTTCTATATTCTGATGTCTTCAATTTCTTCAGAGACTTGAAGCTTTTTTTTTTTTTTTATATAGACAAGTCTTTCACTTGCTTGGTTAGAGTTACACCAACATACCTTATGTTTTCTGTGTGGCCCATTTGTCTTTTGTACACAGGAAAGCTACTGATTTTTTCTTTCTTTTTTTTTTTTTTTGAGTGAATTTTGGATCCGGCCACTTTACTGAAGGCGTTTATCAGCTATAGGCATTCCCTGGTAGAATTTTTGGGGTCACTTACATATACTATCATGTCTTCTCCAAATAATAGTGATACTTTGACTTCTTCCTTTCCAATTTGTATCCCCTTGATCTCCTGAAACTATTTCTTTACTGGAGAAGATTTAACCAAGTTTCAGAGGTTAAAAATAAATATGCTTCCGGTTTTCAAAAAAAAAGTAAAAAACTGAATTGTTGTACTTCCTTGTTTTATTTGAAAACTGAACAATTGCTGTGTGTGTGTTTACATGTGGGTGCAGTTCTGCATCACATAACAATATTTTGTTTAGCACTGTACTGTACATAAAACAGTGATCCCATAACACTGTATCATCTGGTGGCATTGGAACCCATCTTAGTTTATGCAAATAGACTACTATTTTGCATAACAGCAAAAATCACGGAACCATTCAGTTCTCAGAATGAACATTTGCCATTAAACATCATAGGACACTAACAAAAATGTCACAAGCATAACAGCTTAAAACACACTTTTTTTTTTTCCTGACAGTTCCTGTGAATTAGGCGTAGGCTGTGGCTTGGGTGGTCTTCCCAGTAGCCAGCTTGTTATCCAGCTGTGGCCTCATCAGGAGACTCAGCTGAAGAAAGATCTGCTCCCAAGTTCCCTGATGCTGACTGCAGAAGTTATGTCCTCAGGCTCTGTAACTGCTGCCCCCCTTTCTGGCTGCTCTAGGGTCTTATGTTACCTACCCATTCTTTCCACAGGGCTATTTTCTGTCTTTTCCTAAAATGGGACCAACCCCTCCCCCAGCTCCTGGTCTGTGCATGGGTGCAGGTGTGTGTGTGTGTACATATAAGACCATGTTTCAAACATAAAAACACAATGCATATGGACATGTGTGTGCTAGTGTGTGCCACAAGTTCATGTGCATATATGCATGGAGGCTAGAGGTCAATGTTGGGTGTCACCATCCCTCTTTGTTTCAAGGCAGGGTCTCTCACTGGGACCTGGCGTTGGCTGACCCAGGTGGGCTGACTGGTAGAGAGCCTCGCTCTGCTCCCCAGCACTAGGTTATAATAGATGCCTGGACTTTCCCTTGGGGATTGAACTCAGGTCCACATGATGGTGAGACAAGCTCTTCGTCAATTACACCATCTTTCCAGCTAACCTCCCAGAAAATGAGAGCAGTCCCTCTTAAAGACTCACCTGAAAGGGTCAGGCCTAGGAGGGTCGTCTTTTCTGTAAAATTCCTTCTTCACGGCTTTGCTTCCCAGGGCAGTGTTGAGGGTTGACTGGAATCATGGCGCCGTCTCAGTATTCTGCCCACCATATTTTCTGCCCACCACATGATGTATTGGTTCAGCTCTTCTCCATTCTCACTATAGGCGACTAAAAAGTCCTATGTAGTGACGTCAACCCCCTACACGCCCCTAGCTAAGTCATCCATGTATTACATTTTCTGTTCTGCTGTCACATAAGAAGGGCCCCATTTCCTCAACTCTCCAATAAGGACAACTTCGTTGGAAGATTTTAGACATCTTATAACACTGTCCTCAAAGCCCTGTAGGGTTCACAAGAACTCTCTTTGTGTTTCCTCCAGCTTCTGATCACCACAGGTCCCAAAGCTGACGGCGGGCTTTCTGAGGGCAATGGTATCGACAGAAGACATAATCCACAGCAGTGTAGCCGACTCTCTACGAGGTAGGGAACTGAAGCAACAGTCATGTTTACCTCGCACATCTATCATAACTCCAAACATGGGTCTGCACTTGCTGAGCAATTTCTCTGATGAGTTGAGATAGTCCTCTTAGCTTAAAATCCGTGAGCTAAGAGTTTTCAAATAAGCCACAGAAAATTAACTCTCTAATTTGACCAAGCTGCCCCTTGAGACCTAGAAAATCTGGAACACACATGTTTGTACGTTAATAGTTATAACATATGGAGCAAATACCTTAGAGAGAGGAACGAAGCCTCAGGAGCTAGCGGGCCTTTGGTTCTTTGAGGAGAGATAGTATTCCTCTAAATAGTCTGTGGGAAGCTGAGCTCAATTTTTATTTTATTTACTGATTTATTTCTATGTGCATGTGGATGTATGTGGTCGCACATGTGTACTTGTGCATATGTGCAAGTCTTTTCATGTGGAAGAAAAACTTGAGTTGTTTCTCAGGTGCTATCTACATTTTGTTTGAGACAGGGTCTCTCATCAGGCTGGCTGGCCAGCAAGCTCTAGGAATCTGTCCATCTCCCTATTCTTAGGACTTACACCTATACCACCACTTCCTGCTTTTTACATGTGTTCTGAAAATCCAAACTCAGGTACTCATGTTTGAAAGGCAAGTGCTTTACTAACTGAGCCATTTTTCCAACCACCAAGCAGAACATTTTGCAGTCAAGTCTGCAGTGGAAAAACTTGTCAAGGAGGAAGAATACTGTCTGGAAGTGAGTTGATGCCCCAAAGCACATACAGAAGTATTGAGGATTGTTCTTTCAAGGTCTGTAAGGAATTGTGTTGGTATTTTGATGGGAATTGCATTCAATCTGTACATTGTTTTTGGCAGGATGGCCATTTTCACTGTTAATTCTACCGATCCATGAGCATGGGAGATCTTTCCCTCTTCTGATATCTTCTTCAATTTATTTCTTCAGATCAATTTCATATGGAAAAACAAGAAACCTAGAATTGCTAAAACAATCCTGTACAACAACAGATCGTCTGGAGGTTTCTCCATCCCTGATCTCAAGCTGTACTACAGAGCAATAGTAATAAAATCTGCAAGGTACTGGCATAGAAACAGAATGGTGGATCAATGGAATTGAATAGAAGACCCAGAAATAAACCCACACGCCCAAAGATTTTTGTTTTTTGATAAAGAAGCCAAAAACATACAATAGAAAAAAAGACAGCATTTTAACAAATATTGCTGGTCTAACTGGATGTCCACATACAGAAAAATGAAAATAGATCCATATTCATCACCCTGCACAAAACTGAAGTCCAAGTGGATCAAAGACCTCAACATAAAACCAGACACACTGAATCCATTAGAAGAAAAAGTGGTAAAGAGCCTAGAACTCATTGGCACAGGAGACAACTTCCTGAACAGAACACCAACAGCACAGGCTCTAAGATCAACAATTAATAAATGGGACCTCATGAAACTGAAAAGCTTCTGTAAAGCAAAGGACATTGTCATCAGAACAAAACAACAGCCTATTGACTAGGAAAAGATCTTCACCAACACTATATCTGACAAAGGGCTAATATCCAGACTACATAAAGAACTTAAGAAGTTAAACAGCAATAAATCAAGTAATCCAATTAAAAAATGGGGTACAGAGGTAAACAGAGAATTCTCAATAGAGGAATATCGAATGGCAGAGAAACACTTCAAAAAATGTTCCATGTTCTTAGTCATTAGGGAAATACAAATGAAAACAACCCTGAGATTTCACGTTATTCCCATCAGAATGGCTAAGATCAAAAACTCAAGTGACAATGTATGCTGGAGAGGATGTGGAGAAAGGGGAACCCTCCTCCACTGCTGATGGGAATGTAAACTTGTACAACCACTTTGGAAATCAATTTGGTGCTTTCTCAGATAATTAGGACTAGTACTACTTCAAATTCCAACTATACCTCTACTGGGCATATATCTGAAATATACTCGCATATACAAGGACATTTGCTCAACCATGTTCATAGCAGCTTTATTTGTAACAGCCAGAAGCTGGAAACATCTTAGATATCCCTCAATGGAGGAATGGATACAGAAATTGTGATACATTTACACAATGGAATACTACTCAGCAATTAAAAACAAGGAAATCATGAAATTTGCAGGGACATCAGAAGAGGGAGAAAACAGAGAACAGGACAGGAGCTTACCACAGGGGGCCTCTGAAAGGCTCTACCCAGCAGAGTATCAAAGCAGATGCTGAGACTCATAGCCAAACTTTGGCAGAGGGCAGGGACTCTTATGAAAGAAGGGGGAGGTAGAAAGACCTGGAGGGGACAGGAGCCCCACAAAGAGAGCAACAGAACCAAAATATCTGGGCCTACAGGTCTTTTCTGAATCTGAGACTCCAACCAAGGACCATTCATGGAGATAACCTAGAACCCCTGCTCAGATGTAGCCAGTGTCTACTTGGGTTCCCTAGCAATGGGAACAGGGGCTGTCTCAACATGAACTCAGTGGCTGGCTCTTTGATCACCTCCCCTGAGGCAGGGTGGTGGTGGTGGTGGCAGCCTTCCCAGGCCACAGAGAAAGACAATGTAGCCAGTCCTGATGAGACCTGATAAGTTAGGGTCAGATGAAAAGGGAGGAGGACCTCCCCTCTCAGTGGATTTATGGAGGGGCACGGGAGGATAAGAAGGAAGAGGGTGGGATTGGGAGGGGTCGAAGGAGGAAGCTACAGCTGGAATACAAAGTGAATAGACTGTAATTAATAAAAATAAATAAACTAAAAAAAATAAAATAAAAAGAAGTAGCGAGGAAACTGAACACAGATGTGTCTTAGCCCCTGATGAAACCCAGCCCTACGCCATCCCCCGAAGGCTACCTGGCAGCTCTAGAACACGCACTCTCCATAACTTCACCTTCCTCTCCATTTTTCACATGCAGTGACTGACAGTAAAACCATTTGAGAAAATAAGACCTAACTGGAATCCAAGATAAGAAAACTTAAGGTGGATGCTTGTTTATTGTCTCATTGTATCAGTCAATCTTTCTTTTCTTTTTTCTTTTTCTTTTTCTTTTTTTTTTTTTTAAGCTTTTAGACAAAGTCCATCTTAAGTCATCCTAGCTGATCCAGAACTTGCTAAATACACCAGGCTGGCCTTAACCTTGAAATGTGCTTGCTTCTACCTCCCAATTGCTGGGTGAAAGGTGGGCACCCTCAGAACCTGCTCGGTAAACTTTTCTTATCACTGGGACGAGACAACTGAGAGAAGCAGCTCAGGGGAGGAAAAAGTTATTTTGCTTCAAGGTTTTGGGGGACTGCTCTTCACCCTCTAGGGGAGGACCTGGCCCTGGGAATCGCTGCATCAGGGGTGTGTATGACTGCTTTTCCTCACACCGTGTTCACTAAGGAGTAGGAAATCAGAGCAGAAGCTGGGCCTGGCTGTGGCCCTCAAAACAAAACACTCCCAGTAATTCGCATTAAAGATCCCATTGGAGATGAGGGAGGGAGGGAGGGACTGGGAGGGAATGAGGGATAGGGACACGGCTAGGATACAGAGTTAATAAAATGTAACTGATAAAAAATAATAATAATAATAAAAAAGTAAAAAAAAAAAGATCCCATAATCTCTTCTGACAGTGCCAGCAGCTAAGAACCAGGTGTTCAAACATAGCCTGTGAGGGACACTTCAGACCCATACCATAGTGATCCCAGTTGTCAGCTATAAACTCTAAATGAGTTAAAGGGACTGAAAGAACAAACAGCGAAGGTGAGCAGAGAAACAAAAACTTTAGAGGGAACAGAACAGATAGTCCTGGCTGGTACATCCTAATAGTAAAAAGTGCCATTAAGTGCTCAGTGCAGAACACACATGGCGTAACTGTCACATACAGAACACCCCACCCCTACATACATGAACCACCATTTCACAGAACTAAACATGCTAGTGCGTATGTTGCTTTAATGAACTACGTATGATCAAAATTAGAGAGCATATTCCCTGAGCACAGCGGAATTAAGCTAGACCTCAGTAACAGCACTCTCCTCCCAAGTAACTAGAAAGTTGTCATCTGCTTGGACATGTATTAAAAATACTTGTGGCCCAGAAGAAATGATAGTGGAAATTAGGAGATACTGAACTGAGTGATAACGAAAGTAAAGTACATGTTACATTTTGTGTCATGAAACTAAAATAGCACTTAAAGAGAAATACAAGTAATACATTGTTTCTAGAAAAACAAAAGCTAACACCACAGATCCTACTGACAGTTTTAAAAAGTTAAAAAAAGAAAAAGAGAGATGAGGGTTTCAGAACTGTGAAAATAGATTTGAAATTTTAGCTAAAAGTGGAAAACTTCTAGAACATACTTAATACAATTGATATCAAACGATAGCAATTAACCAACTGATGCTAAATTTTATAAAAATAAAAATGGACTATGAGAGTTGAGATAATCTTGGAGAAAGATTGGGTTGAAAGAATCATGGCTGACTATTGAGACTTGCTCTACAGTCATCCAAATCTTGAAGGTGCTATTGACACAAGGTCAGACTAATAGAGAGATGAAAAAGAATAGAATCCAGCAAAATACTTACATACACGAAGACATTTGATTTGGGTGAAAGGTGGAAGAGCAGAAAAGAAGGGAGAGAGTAATCTGGCAATTGATGGTACTGTTGGCTGTGCACATAAGAGAAAACTGAAAATTTTGACTAGTATTTGACTGTTCCCAGATAGGAAAGAGAAGAATTCTCCTTTCTTTAACTTAGTTAAAGGGACTAAAATAACAAACAGCAAGTGTGAGCAGAGGAACAAAAAGAAAGGGAGACTTCCACGAAAAGAAGTAACAAAAGCTTCTTAAATGAGGAAATGAGGGACAGCGGTGAAGGAAGCTCCAGTCTCCAAAGAAAAGATAAACAAATTGCAGGAAATTAATTTTAGGAACTTTTTTTTTTTAATCAAAGCACAAGAATTAGAAAGTAAATGGAAAGCTTCAGAGTTCGAGAAAGTAACCAAAGCACATGAAAGGCTTTTTACTAAGAATCAATAAAATAAGCCAGGCAGGGGTGGTGCCCACCTTTGATCTCAGCACTTGGGAGGCAGAGGCAGGTGGATTTCTGAGTTTGAGGCCAGTCTAGTCTACAGAGCGAGTTCCAGGACAGTCAGGGCTAAAAAGAAAAAAAAAAGATAAAATAGGACTAGAGAGATGCTTGAAGGCATTAATAAAATAATTTCTAGACTCTATGAGAAAAACAAGGAGAACTATATGTCTATAGTTCATAAGCACATGAAAAGATGCTTGATATTATTACAACCCGGGATAGGAAAACAACCCATGATACCACTGCAGATCCACCCAAGAGACCAAAATAAAGTGAGAAATAAAGGGTGGGAAAAAAAAAAACAACAGGAAAAATTTGGAACTCCAGTGCATTGCTGGAGAAAATGATATTGATGTAATCTACCTGGACACACGTTTGGCAATATTCAATGTTAGGTGTGTTTTATGCACGCATCCCTTATAACCCAGTTAGTTCTTTCCTGCATTTACAATGCAGAACAGACATATTTATATGAGCCACAGAACTGTTACATATATTAGTAGCCCTGGTTTTGTCTTGTTGTTTTAGTTACTGTTAATTTAACGCAAGCTAGAGTTATCTGAAAAGAGGAGCCTCGGTTGAGAAAGTGTCTCTATCAGATTGCCTGTAGGGAACAGGGCAATTTCTTGATTGCTGACTAATGTGAGAGGGCCCGACCACCTGAGGACAGCGCTGGTCAGGTTGTTCTCAACTGCATTAAAAATAATAATAATAAAATAAAAGCAAGCCGCGAGGAGCAGGCCAGTAAGGTGTGCTTCTCTATGGCCTCTGCTTCAGTTCCTGCTCCTAGCTTCCTACTTGATTTCCTGCCCTGTCTTCCCTCATGATGGACAGGCAAAGGTTTCTGTCAGCAGTAGAAAAGAGACTAAGACAACAGCCAATAAACAATGACAGAAACTAAAGTTCTGTAAACTACCAAAGAATAAATCGCCACACGGTCTAATCATCTCATAGAATAATGCACTAGTAATGACAATGACTATCATGGATAAACCTCACACACACACATAACGCGCCTCTATCTATTCAAAGATAGAACTCATGACTGGAGGACAGACAGAGTAGAGGCTGAAGGGTGAGTCTCTCCCTAGACTTCCAGAGTTTCAACACACGTGCAAAGATTAGTACTGACCAAAGACTCAAAGAGCCTTCTACTGATCTCCAGGGCTTTCTCTGTCTAACTCCCTCCTTTCCAATGTTCTGCTCACTGACGGCTGCTGCTTTCTATTAATGACACAGCGAGACTGTCATGGTCTCTTTGCACCACTCCGAATTACATGTTAATGCCTAACCGCCAAGATGGTGGCACTAAGAGGGAGAGTCTTTGAATGGTGTCAGGTCATATGTGTCTAATTTGATAATCATGAATGTGGTTGGTGCTTATAAAAATAGGCTTGGAGTGCTCCCTTAGACCTCTGCCATATAAGGGTACCCTCAAGTTGTGGCAAAAGGACCAGCTTGGGTACTGGATCTGTCAGTGCCTTGGCCTTCTCAGCTTCCAGAATGGTGAGAAAGAATTACCTGTTATTTACAAATTATGTAAGATTTTTGTTGTTGCAGGGAGAATGACCTAAGTCAGAGCGCTGCAGGCTGTCTTTGCATTTCCTCTTCCCTAGCCAAGGCTGTAATTAATTGCAAGACAGAAAGCTGGGGCAATTGTATGGAAGTACAAACCTTAACCTACTTGCCTTCTTTCACAGACCTCAATATTAGGCACCACTTTAGCTGTTATATGATGTAGCTTTCTAGTGGGATGTAGCAATGTTAAAAGTACAAATTTTTAGATTTCTGAAAATCCTGCCTCTTTAAGCCCCTGGTATCAGCATTTTGAAAGCATGTAGAGATGATCTCAGCATACTCTACAGCTGCTTGTCACTAGCAAGGGCTAGCGCCACCAGCTGACAGGGGCCGTGTGGTTGGCAATTTTGATGGCCGCAGTGCACGCGTGGACACATACATGGGTGTGCTACTGAAACATTGCAATTGTCGCATATTCTTCAGACGTTGCTTTAACTGTATTGCGCACTACGGGCCCCTGACATGAATGCACATTTACTATCAGAGCCAATCAGTTCAAGCTGACTTGGCACATATTGGCCTAATTTTTTAAGAAGTTAGATTCCTTTGTACAAATAACATCTGTTTAAGGATTTTTAAAGAATTGTATTTTTAAGAGCATTGCTGGGCCCATTTACATCTAGATTCTGTACTTGCTAGCAAAGATTTTAGATTATGCAAAACCATATCCTAATTTGCATATGTATACATTTAATATATTATAATAGCAGAGCTAATATTTATAAAGGTTTTTGTTCCAGGCACTGAACTAAATTCCTCATAAAAATATCGATCTTATTATTATCTCCTTTTATAGAGTTTGCTAGCTTACGCAATTTTAGGCAACCAGACAGTGTTGCAACCACAAACCAGCTCAGGATTTCGATTCCAAATTCTATGCTTACAATAATTGCACTGCAAAACCAAATTAGCAACAAGAAAAAAAATAGAATATTTTAAAAACAAAATGAAAAAATAAAATTCTTTCTTTTCTCAGTAATCTTTTTTAAATCTCTCCTTTTTTTTTTGGAAAGGACTAAAAATTTTGCAAGCGGAATTTTTTTCTTATGGTAACCCTCTTCCGACTGGTGACCTTACAAGTCAATATTTACTATGATTGATTGAATTAAGAACATACAGAAAGTCCAGTTGAGAAAGGAAGTTCTCCTATATCAAAGAACTTTGATGCAGATAAAGAAGAAAATGATTAATCCCGGCCAAAGCAGAACTTTGGCCTCATGTTTACTCTCTGTCAAATAAGCAGCAGACGACCGAGAAATGTCACTGAAGGGAACCCAAGCCTTCGGGGGTCTTGTGCATCAGTCTGGAGCTCTCCCTGTGCCTGTGGAAGCTCATTTGTTTCTGCGGACCCTGTGGCTTCTGTCTCATGGTTCCCATGATCTCTGCTCACCACAGCCGCAGAGGCTAAGCTGTATGCAGTTCAGCCAAGTTATATTGTCTCACCTCCAAAATAAGTATTTATTAACTTCCCCTTAAACACAGTAAGAGAATTTAAGGATAGATACACCAGACACAACTACAAAAGAGCAGGGATGCTTTCTCGCTACTTAAAAAATATACGCCACTTTCCCCTTTGCTTTCCTAGAAACATTTGTTCATTTCCTAAAAGTGCCATTAAAGAAACCCCAGCTAATGAACTCCACATGAATAAAAATGACGCCAGATTTCTATAACTAACATTTAGGGTTGTTATCTTCTCTGACCCTAATAGCAATTGCCAACTGTGTGTTATACCAGTCTGAAGGTCTAATGAGCACTGGTTTCATTTATTGGTGATACACCATGAGCTACTGCAAGAACTGCTTTTATAAAAACAATGAGAAATGACAAGCAAGATCTACTCCCCAGAGGTATGGTAGCTAGCCATGCCCATCAACTCAAAACCAGATTTGGACTAACCTCATCTTGTAGTGTCTCAAAGAAAAGTCACACCTGCCTTGGAAACAGGAATACATATGCATGCACCCACACATCTTGGCTGTGGGTCCTGATGCAAGCACCTATAGCTGTGTGATCTTCCGCCACCTTGAGTTTCGCTTTGCTGTATGGAATGTATGGTTAACAACAGCACTTATCCCACAGGGCTGTTGAGAGGATGGGTTATACTTTAAAAATGAAATCCGGATATTATTTGGTTGTTCTCATGGTGACTGGATAGATGAATTCTCCCAGATGTGTGCCAGTGTTGTCTGAAACACAATTAACAGTATCTCAGAGATAAGAAATCCCAACAGTAACATTTGCAATATGTCTTAGCTGAGCCCATCAAACCTCAAGACCCTTTACAAGTACCTCCTACATATAGGATATGCAATGGCCAGACTTGATCAAAAGTACATATAATTCCAAATACTGTAGTTGCTGTCTGGCTTTTCCTTGTGTTTACATTCTCAACAATTTTTCTTTTTATTTATCACTTGAAGTTGGAGCAAGACTGTGAGCTACTTAGGCATAGAAAATTCATACAATAGTTCTTTGAGTCCTTCTTTATAATAACATTTTCTTTTACTCTTCATCTAAGGTCATCCAACACCCCCCCCACACACACACAGAGAGAGAGAGAGAGGGAGAGAGAGAGAGAGAGAGAGAGAGAGAGAGAGAGAGAGAGCAATTAGTAGCAGAAAGCTATCAATGGGCAGCAAGCTCCTGGTTGCTATGTCAGACTGTTCCCTGGAATGCTGGAGTAAGAAGTAGGTATGCTAAGCAGAGAGGGTAGAGCCAAACCTTCCTGAATGCAGATAGAGATATTTCCTATCTGCCCCTTTGTGATAGTATTGGATGTACTTTTCTTAGGGAAGACAGACCGAATGTCTTCTGAGAACCGACCTTGTTCATTATCAACCCATGAACCAGTGGCAGTTAGGAGACTGTCCTGGGCAAAGGATTGTTGTCAGTGTTAACAAAAGATAAGTATTTGTTTGAGCAACCGTGTTTAATTACAGACCCAAGGAATCCTACTGAAGCTTCTCTTTGCCTAACCAAACCCCAGAGGAACTGAGGAAGAGCTCAGAACTGCCTTTGTACCTTACTAATGTTTTTGTAATGCACTCTTTGGGGAGAGGTGGATATATTGGAACAGGGCAGATGAAAAACTGTGTTTTAAAGTTGTAAATGAGGATCATCTAGAAGAACAGTTTCTAGTTCTGTTTTGCCCTCAGCCTAGCTCTTCTTTCTTACTGCCATGGGACTATTATGCTATAGCCTGGAAACTCTGGAAGCCACCAAGGTAAAATGCAGTGGGAAGTGCAGGGGGACTGGACGTCACAGAGGTCAAGTGCAGAGGTAAAGTGCCATTGGACTGGCATGTACTTGAGAATCTTGCTCCTCCTCCAACTCCTTTATAGCTGAGCACTGACAACGTTCTTGCACCTGAAGAAAGCGACTGAACTTCAGGGTGGAGAAGGAGACACAGGAGTATGTGAGTCTTATATACACAAGTCATATATATATGACACCATGAGGCACTTCCCCAAATCCTGTAGTATAGCTTTCCTCGTCTTCTACCTCCCTGGAGAAGCACAAGCCTGAGCCTGACGACGTCTTTGCTCTTCTCTCAGAGAAGATGTTATTAACTGAGTGCACTAGACAGGGTCCCAGTGGAGAAAAGTGCAATACTGAAACTGAGAATGTGACATGAATTATGAGTGCTTTCTGTCTCGTGGATAGCATGCTCCAACATCTAAAGCCTTTCAAGGAGAAAGCCCCTGCAGAAGGCCGTCTGGATGGGGAGGCTCATCCATGGCCAAGGACACATCTGACAGCACAGCGGGAGGAGCAAGGGACAGGCGCTCCTGGCCTCACCCACTTCCTGATGGACTGACTCTACCTAGGGCCTCCTAGTGGCTGAGCCCAGTTAAAAGGCCAAGGGCAAGCAAACCTGTTGTGGAAGTTTGGGTTTATGATATGTAAACATGTTTTTGTTTTAATCCCAGGTGTGGAAGGTGGGACTGATTCAGACGGTCCACTGCAGAAAACTATTTGCCTCAAGCGGGCTCTGAGAGGGGCTCTTTGCCAGCTGTAGACAGATTAATTCTGAGGATGCTGGGGGGGGGCGTCATAAATGCGAGAACCCAGAGAGCATTGAGGGGCTCTGAGAAAGAGGGATGCTGCTGCTCCTGGTCGCTGTTGAGGCACTGTGACGAGAAGTCAGAGATATCCTGAGGTGAAGATTGTACTTGCCCCCAAGGAACCCAGTGACCCTACCCAGCAGGAAGAGGTAAAGACGGCTATGTCCCCTTTCCCTTTCCACCTTCTTTTCCCCCTACCTGCGGTTGGGGGGTTGGAAGGGAGGTATAAAGTAACGTTTGAAAAACAAGCGCCTACATGAACCTGTGATGGTGCATGGGCTGGTCAGCAGAGCTTCTGAAGGGCATTAGGAAGGCTTGCAGAAGACCAAGTCAAGTGATAATTCCAACAATGAATAATGGTGGATGTTGTTACAAAATAAAGACAATCCGGGGGAACATGCACAAAAAAGGATAAAAATAGATAAAAATATTAAATCAAAAGATAAGTAAATTAATCTCAAAGTTAGAAGAAGGAATGTGAGGCAGAAAAGGGCAGTTCTGAGAAGCAAGGCAATAGGACATTTGCAAGTGAGAATAATAGAAAAGCAACGGGCAACACAGCAGAATGGAGCAAACCCAAGAACGCATTAGTGAGCTGGATGACCGTGCCAACGAACCCTTCCTGAAGATTCCAAGACGGGATAAAAAGAGGCTGAGAGTGAAAAACAGTCTGCTATCAGAGGAAGATGAGAGTCATCTGGAAGGAGCCACAGATTCAGATAAAGATTAAATGGAACAAAAGAAAAGATTAATGCCACCCAGAATTGAAGACGTTCAAAACTCCTGGACAAGATTTGTTGTGCTTTTATGACAGAAAAGAAAAATGAACTCTAAATGCAATCTGGTGAAAATTTCAAACATCAAAAGAAAGAAAAATCAGATCTAGTGAACAGTAAAACTATAAAAAGCAAATCATACATACTTTCATTATAAAACTGAAATGAAACATTTTTTTTTTTACCTTGAATACTAAGCAAATAACAATCACTGAAATATAGCAATGGCTTGAAATGTTTTCAGGCCTGTATGTCTCAGAAAAGGCACTGGCAGTCTGTCATCCAGAAAACAAACAAACAAATAGAGGGAGATCTGACAAGATGAAAAGATACAAAGCATGAAAAGTTGATTTTGCTTAGTTAGACTGGACCATGAAAAAGGACAAAATCATGTCATGACAATCCAAGGGTAGCATAGTGGGAGAAGAGATTGTGTGAAGAGTCATCAAGGAGAAGGTGTTGATAACGTACCTTCTTCAAGGGGAAACATGATCTACGTTATCTTTAGAAAGAAATAAGCATGAGAAAGGACTTACTAAATTAGCACTAACTATTATAAGACCAGAAATAGATGTTCATGATTCATGCACAAAGAGAAAATGATAATTTACCCCATAGAAGACAGGAAACCAATCACACACAGAAAAATAAAGCCACAATAAAATGTAGGAATTGTGTCAGTTCTGTGTGATTCGGTCACACCACTTCTAGGTATACAGCCCAAGAGTCAAAGTCAGCTTTCTTAAAGCACACGTGTATCTCTGTTTATATTTTTCTCTGTGTGTGTGTGCCTACGTGTGTGCTTTTCACAGTACTGAGGCCATAAAGAAGAATCAAATGTCTTTTTGCAGGAAAATGGGTAGAACTGCAGATGTCAAGTTCTGTGAAATAAGCCAGACCCAGAAAGATTAAAAAAAAAAAAAAATTACATGCTTTCTTTTAGTATATATATAAAATCTAGTGGAGGGAAAGGACTGACAGCAAATGGGGGAGGGATGTACTCAGAATGTGGAAAGGAAAGCAAAAAGAGGGAACGGACAGTAAGAAAAGTAGGAGGAGCAAATCTGAGCAAAGTATTTTATATGCATAATGCCATAATAAAACCTTTAATCTAGATAATTAAATGGGCTTACATAAAAAGATATAAATGTAAAATATATGAAAGTAGGAGAAACTAAGTATAGACATTTATTTACACTAAACTTTGAAGTAAAATCTACATAAGTGACCCCAAAAGTTCTACTATGGAACTCCTACAGCTGATGAACACCTTCAGCAAAGTGGCTGGATACAAAATTAACTCAAAAAAATCAGCAGCCCTCCTGTATACAAATGGACTGAGAAAGAAATTAGGAAAACCCATCACAAAAAATATAAAATATTTTGGTGTGATTCTAACCAAGCAAGTGAAAGACCTGTATGACAAGAACTTCAAGTCTCTGAACAAAGAGATTAAAAAAGATATCAGAAAATGGAAAGATCTCCCATGCTCACAGATTGGTAAGATTAACATAATAAACATGACCATTCTGGCAAAAACAATCTACAGATTCAATGCAATTCCCATCAAATTACCAACACAATTTTTTACAGACCTTGAAAGAACAATTCTCAACTTCATATGGAAAAACAAAAACAAACAAAAAACACAGAATAGCTAAGACAATACCTCTTCAGGAGATATCTCTATCCCTGATCTCAAGCTGTATTGTAGATCAACAGTAATAAAAACTGCATGTTACTGTCATAAAAAAAAGACTGGTGGATCAATGGAATTGAATAGAAGACCCAGACATAAACCCACACACCTATAGACACTTTCATTTTTGGCAAAGGAGCCAAAACCATACAATGGAAAAAAGATAGCATCTTCAACAAATGGTGCTGGTCTAACTGGATGTCTAGATGTAGAAAAATGCAAATAGATCCATTTTTATCACCCTGCACAAAAATAAAGTCCAAGGAAATCAAAGACCACAACATAAAACCAGACATACTAAATCTATTAGAAGTAAAATTTAGTAAGAAATTTTATAACTGAGGTATTAAAAGGGACTTCTTAAATATAGTCAAATAAGAAAAATGATCACTTTAGTAAGTACAGATAAAGTGTAAATATGTTTTCTGAACTAGAAGTAATATAAAACAGAACACTGTAGGATTATGGCTATGAATTCTATGTAATCTATGGTTATGGATTCACAAATATATAAGAATTTGACATATATAGGAGTTGACGTCACAATTAATAGGAAAGGGTAGAATCACTTAGCAGGATGACTTAGAAATCATTTCTTAGGTCTGTCTTTTATCACATATGCCAAAATAAGATGATTTTCTAAGCTGAAGTATAGTAATTAGCATTAGGTCATGATATACAGATCAACAGCAGCAAAAACAAAACAAACAAACAAACAACACCCAGTGGCTTATACACCACAGTGGTTCTCTTTCCTGTAAGAGAAGCCAGAGGTGGATCAGGACTGAAAAGCAACTCCACAGATCTCCAAAACCTTCTGCCTTTCTGCTCTGCCATCTTCAGAATGGCCCCAGAAGGCTTCTAATAATTCTGTACATCATTTCTAGGTTTGTAAGAGAAAAAAAAAAATCCAGAGAAGAAAGAAGGCATGCTTTGCATTTTAAAAGTTCTTTCCAGGTATTTTATGCATACTTTTTTTAATGTTAACTTGATTATCTCACCTAACTGTATGGGAATATTGTCTTCATTAGAAGTGGCGACATGTTCATCTAAAGCCAGAAGCAACTGTCTAAAAAAACCAAGAGAGTGAGTACTTAAGGTAACTCACTAGTGCTGACTACGGCAAAAGCAAGTGTCAAATCAGCAAAAGATCTTAAAGTGGTAGGTGTAACTGTGAGACTAGTGCAGAGGTGTGAAGCCAAGAGACGTGATGTGGACAAACATTCATGCTACATGAGGTGCTGAATTTCAAAACAGACCATAAAGACAGTCACCAAACGAAGATGGGCAGACTACACTCGGTAAAAGTCAAGATTTTTCAAGCAGGACTCTTCGTATCCAGTTGCCCATGGAGGAGGTAATGGACTACAGAGAGACAGTTCTGTTTAGCTCAGAGCAGTACGGATTGAATTTCCTGGGATGCAGCACACGAGGCAAGATTTTTTCCAGATCTTAATCTAATAAATTATCAGTATCTAGACTGAAACCACCAAGAAGAAATTTGCCACATTTGGCAATAAAGAGGAGTAGGAGGTTAACAAGACAGCCACCTCAAAGTCTCAGCTAAGAGATGTTCTTGGTTGGAACTGAGGTCTTCCTCAGAAGACTCTCAAAGCATTGATTTATTCATCTTCAAAGTCTGGATATTGGTAATTTCCCAGGAAGCCAGGGGCTAGCCTTGAATGCAGAGAACCCAGCATTTGGCTTCTTGAGGCCAGGACTCAGCTCCGGTTGATGAAGGTGCCTGGCTTACATGAAGTATCAGTACTGCACACAACTCAAGCCCTCCCCATCCCTGATCCCAAACTCACAAGCCTCTTCTATGTGCTTCACTCTGTCCGCTGTCCCAACATTCCACCCCACCTACGCCCTTAGTCCTCCACCACGTATCTCAACCACGTAAGGTGGAAATCGTTACCCAACGCCTCCAAAGGAAAATTCCTGACACTGAAGCCTGGCAACCAAGGAACTCGGAGGTAAGCCCCAGATTAAACTCATATCCTGAGTCTCACTCTGAGTTGTTGTGAAACAAATTGGGCTGCAACACACGAGTTGTAATTTGAAGCCAGAAACTGGGGCAGCTGAAAAAGATATTGTTGAAGCCATATGCATTACCTGACCAGAAACCATTCAGTCATCCATTCAGTCAACAGCTATATTTAAGGACCTGTAGTTTACCAGGACCTTTAGAGTACCAGACTTGGCGCTATACAATGGAAATTCACAGATGAATCAACCTTAGAAATTGGCCAATTTCTCAGGCCAATTCAGTTTAGTGGTAGAAATGAACACATTCGAGTTAGACACTGTCCGTAAATCTCAGTTTACCCATGTATAAAATGTGGGCAATGATCTTCCTTGATTTAGAAATTAGACTGTGAAATGATCTCACTTTATAATGTACCCATAACATGTTATATACACAAAGTTTTAGAAAATCTATGCAGAAATTTAAAAAAAAGTGATTTATAAGTTCAGTAAAATTTAGGATCCAAGGTCAACTTTCAGAAATCACCTGCAATTCTATCCACCAATGAATACTTTGAAAAATAAGTCAATGAAACAATCCCACTTACATTAGCATCAGCTAAAATAAAATATTTGAGCTATTATAAGCTGCAAAATACTGTTGAAGAGACTTAAAGGGGAAGACAACCTCTGCTCATGGATCTCAGTACTTGATTTAACTAAGAGGGCAAATTAAATATTCAATTAATTAGAGACTCGATACAATGCTCACCAAAATGTTAGCTGGCTCTAAAGTTAATTTGGAGGGCAAAGTTGGAGAAGGTCCACCTCTTATTTCAAACCTTATTGAAACCACAGTCACAAAGGGAAAGGACAGGCACATAGGTAAAGAACACAGAACTGGAAGCTCAGAAGTAAACACAAAATGGTCTGTTGACTTCTCTGAGGATGACAGACAAAGATGACAGAAAAGACTCATCCCCAACCGATCCCTCTCCTTACTGCTATGCAGAGAGCTCTAGTTTAATCTCCCCTCCCAGAATCACCTCCTGAGTTGGTCCCCTCAGCCCCAGCCCCAGCCCCAGCATCACTTCTCTCTTTTCTTTCTCCTGGAAAGATGTTTCTTTTTGCTGGTTCATTGTTTTTTTGTTTTTTGTTTTTTTTTCCAATATTCACTAGGTATTAGTTAATTTTAAATACCAATGTTAATAAAATATTACTGTTCATTCATTTAAAAAATGACAATACAATTGGGTTGTCACAAGTAACATGCAAAAAAAATAATAATAAAGCTGGATCCTAATAACACAGTGTACGAAAAAAGTCACACAAAATAGAACCTAAATATTTTGGACAAAGCTATAAAATTCTTAGAAGAAATTAAAGACTCACTGTAACCTTAAACAAAGCAACCATATTTTAGAGCTATCACTAAAAGATTAAATCACAAAAGCAAAAACTGATGGATTGAATGTTATGAAAATTAAAAACTTTGTGTTTCAAAGGACAACTTCAATAAAGTAAACACAGAGCCAAGTGTAATGATATACACCTGCATTCAGGTAAATGTAAAGTGAAAGGATCATGAGCTCAATGCCAACCTAAGTTACGCAGAGAGACCCTGTGTCAAAAAAAAGTGTGCGCACTAGTGTGTGTGCGTGCGTGTGTGTGTTAGAACATGTAGAAAGAATCTCCTAAGTGTCGTTTGGATACAACACCTGTCAAAAAAACTACGGGCTATGGCTGAGGCAGGAAATAGGTGGGACACCCAGCATGCAGAAGGGATTCTGGGACAGCCGCAGCCTGCAAGATGTGAGGGAGACAGATGCATTGCATTGAGCTCAGGTAACCACCCACGTGGCAAAATGTGGATTAGTATAATGGGTTATTTTAAGTTGTGAGTTAGTCAGAAGAAGGAGAAGGGGGTGAGGAGGAGAAAGTGGTGAGGAAAAAAGCATGGAAAGGCTTATTTGACTCTCTGTTTGAAGGGGGCCAGTCCATCATGGCAGCACACGGCTCCATGATAAGAGAAGCTTGTTACAGCTGCTCTCAGAGACCCAGGAGCACAGACACAGCACAGAAGTCTCACCAGATATAAATCTTAAGGCTTGCTTTCCACATTACCTCAGTTCCTCCAGCCTGGCCCCACCTACTAAACGTTTCACAGCTGCTCCAAACAACCCCCTCAGCCTGAGAGTTCAAACACAGGAGCCTACGGGGGACTTCTCACATCTGCACCTAATACTACCTTCTCTCTACTGTTCCCTGTGAATTTCTGTGAGTCAGGAATCTCTTACCAGGAGTTCAAGCCTGGGAGCGAATGAAGAAGCAGCCAGTCTAGCTAACCCAGTTTCCAGCTAGACCAACTAGGCTGGCTTCTGGAAAGAGCAGAGCCAACAATCATGTCCAGAGGGAATTTGGAGTCCTGTTTCCTAAGATCTGGAGTAGCAGATGTGTCTGGGTCTTTCCTAATGGGTTGTATTATTTGGCCTTTCCTTGGGTCTCTGGAATCAACGAGTTGCCTCTCTCTCTCTCTCTTTTTTTTATCACCAGAAAAAAACGCTAATTAACTTTAACCATGCAAAGTTTATTAGCAATAGCAATTAAAAAAAAAAACAGCCAATAGCTAATGTTTATAGTCTTCACTCTTTGTCAGACGCTTTTCTAAGTGTTTTATGTGACATAACTCACATAGTCCTCATGCCGATCCTATGAGATGTGTGTCATTCCCATTTCTACCTTACAAATAATGAAATTGTGGCACAGAAGTGCAGAGAAGGTTATTCAAGATCACGGAGTTAGTGTGTTTCCCTTGCCAGTGTTCATGATGTCAGTATCTGCGCTCATTGCTGCCTTGATGCAGTAAAACTCAGTAGATGTGCAAAGCAGCAGGATTTGGAAGGAACTGACCTGGGAAGTTTCTCTTACTAAGATCAAATTCCTATTCTGAGGTTTTTCTCTAAAAGACACAATACAACAGAAACTTTCGCGAACTATCCATTGCATTCGACACTTAACCCATAGTTTCAGTTTTCCGCCTTTAAATACTTCTATTTATTGCCTAAACCCAACTCGTCTTGTACAGTGGCCCCATTCATCCTGGATGATTGACACTGTCGTTTGAACGCTCACAACCACATACACTGCCTGTCTGTTATTCTCTCAAAGAAGAAATGCTCGTATCTTGACATGTTTATCATCAGGACAGTCAGTAAAGAGTCTACACACAGCTCACACGAGAGCCTTCCAGTTAGGGCGAATATGATCACGTCCTGTGAGGTCTGTGTCGGCCTGGCTCCCACAGCTGGAAATCAGAGAAATACTGTGTTGCCTGGTCCTCTCCGCAAAGTCCCTCTCAATCCCTGCGGAACTCTTAGCTGCTTTCCCAGTGTGATCAGAAAGCCAGAGTTGGCTGAATCTCAATGCTCACTCAATTTGTCCTCAGCTGGAAAGTTGAATGTTAAGTCTCCCTGGTCCTTCTTTCCAGCCCTCCCTGTGGAAGGATGCATCAACATTTTCTCAAAAGAAAAAGTCAAAGGCTGGAGAGAAAGCTTGGTGACAGCGTGCTTGCCTGGCAAGAGGGAAGCTTGGCTTCAATACCCAACAGCTCAGACAAACAACAAGCAGCTATTCCAAGGGCGTCTTTTCCTCGAGGCTCTTCAATCTCTCGTGTTTGATTTCCTACAGGGTGCTAATTATTGTTAGAAATCTGAGATATGATGCTTGTTCTCTGGGGATCTTTGTAGAGCATCAAAAAGTGAAATTACTACTTTATTACACAGAAGACTCAAGTGGTCACCAAGTAGGAAGATGTACCTGCAGCCTCAGGTGTAGACCGGCCACTGATGAGGAACATGATGGCTTTAGATACAAGGAAAGTGTGTGGGGTGATGGGCAAGGGGCCAAGCTACCCGAAGACACCTATCCTCACGAAGCCTCTTTTGCCCCTTAGAGTCACTTCCCGAGATGCCAAACTATAATGAACTTAAAGACAGGAGACATTTTTAATCAAGGTACTTGTATCTTATTATTAATGAATTTTGGATCTTACCTGGTGAGCTATGTCTTCAAAGTGTGTTGTAGGTAATTTTTATTGTCAATCACCTAGGAAACAAACTCCAGGCTTACCTATGGTGGGAAGACTCAGACCCGATGTGGGCAGTTACGGTCCTGGACAGAGAGAAAAAGGAGGAAATAGAGAGCATGTCTGCGCTCACCTCTCCCAGTTCCTGGATGGGGACGTGATGTAATCAGCCTGGTGCTCCTTCCACCACTTTCTGCCGTGATGGACTCTAGCTCCTTAAACTCTTAGTCAGAATTAGCCCTTTCTCCCTTAAGTTGCCTCTTCTCAAACACCTTGTCACAGCACTGAGGAATGTAACTGGCACAGAACGGAAAGAACGGGAGAGAAGACCAGCCAGGTGTCGGGGGTGCAACCCTGTGATCCCAGCACTTGGGAAGGCAGAGGCAGGCACGTCTCTGTGAGTTCGAGGCCAGCCTGGCAGGAAAGCTGTCTTGTCAGGGACCTGCTTTTGATACCTCTTCAGATTTAACAGTCTCTTCCTAGGCTCTTGGCCCCTAGAGGCAAAGAGGAATCAGGTGGGCCACTTTAAAGAGGGCGCTGGTGAGATGATCATAAAGAGATGGTTGGTAACTAGTTGTTGAGAGCATCACATTTGATCAACCACAGGAAATCACTGCTTCAGACACAGACAGGTCTTATTTGACGCCAGGGGAAGAAGCTTGAAATGAAGCAGGAACTGAAGGACTGGATGCCCTCATCATTAACAGTTCAAATCTGATGACACCTTTAATGCTAGCATTCTGGAGGCTAAGTCCGGCAGATCTTGATGAGCTTTGTAGACCAGGCTGCCTCTGAACCCACAGAGTTCAGTCTGACTTTGTCACCAAAGTGCCGAGATTAAAGGCGTATATGCTACACCTGGCTTCAAGGGCTTTCTATCTTACATTTAAGTCTGTCATCAATTTTGGGTACTTTTTTTTTTGTATGATGTATGAAGTGCTGTTCAGCTTCGTTCTTTTGCATATGAATATTCAGAAATCCCAGTGCTAAGTTTTTGAAAAGATTATTCTTTCCTCATTGAATTTTCTTGGCATCCCTGCCAGAATCAGTTGAGCATAGATGTGTGGGTTTATTCCTGGATGCTTAACTCTGTGCCATTGATTCATACATCTATATTCAGGCCATTTTTATGCCGGTCTTGATTGCTGCAACTTTGTAGTAAGTTTTGAAATTCATAAGTGTGTGACCTTCAGGTCTGCTCTTCTTTCTCAAGATCATTTTGTAATTTATTTCCACATGAATTTTCAGACCAGCTTGTCATCGTTGGTTTTTAAATCCTTAAACAAATATTCTGATAAGGACTTTTCACTATTTTTTTTTTTAGATGAGAGCCAATAAACTCCCCTACACAGAGGCGTTCAAGAAAGCTACTTCTAACTGTTTTAATTGTTCCCCAGGACTGAATTTGGGCACTCCATTATCATTTTAAAATAACTTCATTCATTTTGAGGAAAAAATGACATTAAACAGATGCAAAACTGGATTTCAAAGTGTTCATGAATAAAGATGCGTGCTGCCAAGTAATCCATAGCACTCTTACCAAGAATCAGGGCTGTTTAATCAGCAAATTGAAGAAAAAAAAATTTTTTTGCAAGGGATCTTTTTTTCCTTTTGAAGAAATCTGATTGCTAATTATTAAAAAGAGCACTACCCAACCTAACATCTGAGTTAGCAAGGAACAGACTAAAAGGTGAATTTCCAGTGAATGAAAATTCAAAAGCCAGCAGCCACACGTCAGTCTGAACTTGAGGGTGTCAGCTCTCGAGACCCCCGCCCGGCCCTCTTTTAGAGAGGCCTGATTGCACAGGGCTTCAGCTAGGATGCTGACAGGCAGGGTGTTTAGAGATCCCTCCCCTGTATGAGTTTTCACGTCTAATGCTGGCACATGGTTTTCACCCCATTGATTTTTCTTCTCATCACTTGTCCTACTTCTTTCCATTCTTTCTTGGCTTACCTTGAAAAATATGGCAGAGACCTGGAGGATGAGTATGCGAATGAATTCAGGTGCTTATCCTGTAGGTGGAAGTGGGTTATAGCGTGTCTACCAACCGTATTCTTACACGGACTCAGATGTGCAATTTTCTAGTAAAAGTTGTTTTGGTATTTCAAAGACGTGTCCATCAGTCTCAAGACTTTACAGGTCAATTAAAATTCTGTCCATGAAAATACCACACCCTAAAGGGAATAATGCTCCAATATTTGCACCATAAGTTCGAGCTTTGCCAGCTACAGAATCCCTTATGAATAATACCTACTTTGTGGATTGTCTGAAGAAAACTCCAATATGGCAGTGGTAGCCATCAATCATTTGGCTCTCTTCCAAGTGTCATGCATCCTCCATCATCAAAGGATGTGTTCAGAGGAGGGCAGCCCCTCCGATACAGCTGCATACAGATTCGAGTGACATGAGCCCAAGAAAACATCAGGAAGCGTTTTCTCAAGCAAGTATGTGGGCTCTAAATGCCACAGGTTTAATGCATGCAGCTTTACTATGTTTGGGCTTTTTGAAAAGTAACACCCTCACACGGATGCTTTCAGTCTGAGGTGAAGTTTCTGAAAAGATCCTGGGGATGAGTCATCGGGTAGGTTTTCCAGTGCAGAATGGTCTGCTTCGAAACTTTACATACACAAACAACAAAAGGAGACTCAGTGGGTTCTGTTTATGTATATTTTGCATATATAGGTACAATGTGTCTATATTTCTATGTACAATATATTTGTATGTTCAGTATTTATAGAATATTTATATAACATTGTACATATATATGTACAAGTATAATTTAAAAGGCTATCACCTTGATGAAGAGCACACAAGGGGTTTGAGGTAACTGGGTAACTGGGAGAGGCTGAAGAGCAGAAAAGGAGAGTGAACTGGTGTGATTCTATTTCAACTAGAAAATATATTTTTTCCTTTTTACTCAGTGCACACACTTGCGTGTGTGTAAACGTGTAGAATGACAGAAAATTTATGAAATGGTGCCTTTACTATCCGCACTGCAGTCCATCTGACATCTCCTATCCAATGGCTTTCCCTGTCAGTGAAAATGCTGAGTAGTCTACCCGATGGCCCTCGGACCTCTGATGGTTCCCAAGCTGTAGTTTCACAAACAGCGTTCACGTAGGAGGAGCTAATGCAAGCAAGGCAGTCCAGTCCCCTGGTGCCCCTGCTGGTACCTAGCTGCTCCTCTGGCTTGCGTGACCTCTAAGCTGTGTATTCTTTTGGATCTTCTCTCCTCCATGACAGCATCTAGTGCCAGCTGCTGCAGGTAAACAGAAGCACACAAAGACAAGACAGTGGCCCTGTAGCATGCAAAAGGCTTTGTAAAGCAAAGCAAAGCAAAACAAAACAAAAAGCATTTTCTTAAACACAACAGTCTTTAAAAGTGGTGATGGGGTAATCAGCAATCCAAAGTAGAGCAAATATTGTAGAACCAAAAATGAAACACAACCCCAGTTGCCATTTTACAACCCCCCTTTCTCTCCACTTGTTTTTTTTTTCCCCCTTGTCCTCCCTAATGTCAGATTTTATGCTCAGTGGGTGTAATACGGTTGCCTTCCTTACCCAAATGTCTGCTTTCTTTCCCAGAGAGTGGCTTTTCTTTCAGACTGATGGCAGCCTTCCACGCTGTCTCTCCCATCTTTCTCTGGCTCTCTGAAGAATGGGAGCTCTTTTATTCAACCCTGGGCAGTAGCTCTCTTGACTCCTCACCCACCAATCAATCACGCATTGCCCAAGGATTCCCAGTAAACTCTGGCTCCCCTTCCTCCCCAGCCAGAACATCTTTTCAGCTTTCATCAAACAAGGACCCAGATTACACAGCCAACCTAGACAACAATGGTACATAACTAAGGAGGTTTTTGGTTTTTTTTTAATGTCTGTTTTATTTCACAGGGCATAGGATCTGTCGGGTAGGTGTTGTCACTGTATCTACCTAGCATTAGTATAAAGATTGTATATAACTCGAGGTTAGGTGGAATTTACTTAGCAACAGGGATTCCCTGCCCCTGCTCTGATGGGGGAAAGCTCCCTTTAGCAGCCATGGCCTTTCATCTTCCTGTTTAGCTGCATCTATGTGCAGGCTTTATGACGCTGAGTCACTTTGAGCCATTGATCTGACCATGTTCAGATCATTCTTACCTACTCTTACTTTTTCTATAACACATCTTTCTCCAGGTTTCTGTTGTTGTAATTCAGATCACCGAATTAAATAAGTATTAAATTTGTAGCCCCATGGAGTAGAACTCCATTATTAGTTTCTTGTCCAGGACGTATTCAGCAACTGCCACAGCCTTTCTAGGAAGCTGTATTGTTCCTCTCGTTCTATCTGAAAAAAGGTTGGCTACATAACTTGTAATAACAGGTAGACAACGCTACTACAGTGGATCTCAGTCTTCCTATTGCCCTGACCCTTTAATACAGTTCCTCATGTTGTGGTCGCCTCCAACCATAAAATTATATTTGCTGCTACTTTGTGAATCATAATGTAAATATCTGTATTTTCCAGTAGTTTGAGGTGACCCCTGTGAAAGAGTCATTCAATCACCCCCCCAAAGGGGTCACAACACAGGTTGAGAACTGCTAGAAGAAGACCCTGTTTGACCTTTTCTGCTTTGGTGTTTTTTTTTCAGGATTTCCATAATGTCAGTATCAAAACCCAACTGACAATACTTGGTACATAACAATGGATATTGTGTGTGTGTTTCTGTTCGTGTGTGTGTGTGTGTGTGTGTGTGTGTGTGTGTTATTCTTCTCTCATATAATACATTGTGACCGCAGCCTCCTCTCCGTTCACTCCTCCGAGTTCTACGCCCACCTCTCCTCTCCCCTGGATCCACCGCTCCCCATCACCCTCCAGAAAAGAGCAGGCCTCCCAGTGTGTCAACCGAACACGACATAAAAAGATGCAACGAGACTAGACAAAAAGATCAAGTCTGGGTGAGACAACCCAGAAGGAAGAAAAACGTCCCAAGAGCAGATAAAAGAGCCAAAGACACCCCCCTCCTCCTAGGATTTCCCCCCAAAAAAATGCCAAGCTAAAGAACCACAGCATGTAGCAGAGAGCGCAGACCCATGTAAGCTCCATGGCTGCTGCTTCAGTCTCTGCGAGCCCCCAAGAGCCCGGCTTAGTTGACTTTGTGAGCTCTGTTCATGTGTTGTGGCGTCTTCGATGACCCCCCCCAACCCCGGCTTCTTTATCCTCTCCCTCTTCTGTGGGGTTCTCTGCCTAACGTTTGGGTATGGGTCTCTGCATTGGCTTCCATCAGCTGCCAGAGAACGCCTCTCTCATGTCAATTGAGCTAGGCAATTTTTGGTCAATCATGTTTGGTTCTACCTTAAGTTTCTGGGCCATTCAGCTTCTGGTTCCTGACCATCCAGGCATTGCCAGGCATAGGCTTCCTCTCGTGGCTTGGGCCACAGCACAATTATTGATGCAATAGTTTAGAAAGCCTTAAGAACAGCTGCCTATAGCAGATTTTAGTAAAAGAAAATTTATTTTCTTATTTTATTGGTGTGTGTATGCGTACGTACATGCTGGTGAGTGTGCAGGCGTGTGTGAGTGTGTGTGTGTGTGTGTGTGTGTGTGTGTGTGTGCGTGTGCCACTGTGGGCCTGTGGAGGTCAGAGGCCATTTCTAGAATAAGTTTTCTTCTTCCACCTTCTCTTTTGCCGTATTTGTTGCACTGAGTAAGCACATGAGCTTCCTCCTGATGATTCTTCTCTCTTCATCTCACTGTTGAAGCACTGGGTTTACAGATATGAGCATCACATCCTCCTTTTGCGTGGGTTCTAAGAATCAAACTCAGGTCCCAGGATTGCAGAGCAAGCACGTCTCCTCACTGGTCTTTTTTTCTGTCTCCCTCCTTCTCATTTTTTTATATCTTCCTCTACATTCTACAATTTAGATAATCACCATGGTAGCAGGCCACATTATAAGATAGTCAGAAATAAAAAAAGACTGACCAAGAAGCTTTGGAGTGGAAGAGGTCCTGGAACATAGAGACAGAAAGGGTGAGGTTTGTAGAGAAGGGTTTGTGGGAGGAACAGCCCACATGAATAAAGCCTAGTTCAAAACTCCTTTCCTCCTCTCTTCAGACTTTCATACTTGTAAGCACCCTCATAAGCACATTCAAAAATATGTTTATACCAAGAGCTGATAAAAAAATGACCGAGGTTTTCTTTTCTTTCCTTTTTTTTCCCATGCCAGGAAGTAAGGAATAATTTATAGTGATTTCCTTAACTCTGCTGCTTGTATCATTATGAAAAATCCCACTCATATCTAGGATGTTGCTTGCAGGAAAGATGTGATTATTATCTGAGTTCCTGCCACCAGGCACTGGAAGAAGGAAGTGTGTGTATCTCTGCAGGGTGAGAACTGACTCCCCACAGACCAGTTTTTCGAATCAACTCTTATTAAATTATAGGCTTTGGCCAATCCCAGGAAACTCCCTCTCTTTCTAACGAAGCATTTATCACCACCTAGACACTGAGTCTATGGCCCGTTCCCTCTCCTGCACCTCCACACTCTGCCTATCCATCTTTTCCCTTTGTTTTGCTTTGGGAGGGAAGCTTGTTATATATTGCTCATATCATGCGTTAATCATGGACTATGGATCACTTTATCGCTCCCCAAATGTCTTGGCAAGGTCTCTATATAAATAAAATGATTATTATTAAAGTCAATTAATCAGAGGCACGATTCACTTTTCAGCACCTGACATCCTGAGTATTTATTGACTCACAGAAATCTTTCTGTTCCTTCCCAGTGTACATTTCAGAGAATCAATAACAGCAAACATGCTACTGTAGACTTCTTTAATTAGGTTGTAATTTGTACATGTATACAGATGTGTTGATCTGTTGAGAATAAACGACTGATGAAGAGCACAATAAAATGTGATACGGAGGCTGGTGAGGCTTGTTGTAGAATTTGCGAGCAATTTTAATTCATACCCAGCAAAAGAAAAAAGACAGAAGCAACTCCCTGTGTAATTAGAATCGCCCATCCACCTCAATTTCTTTTGATGGGTCTGTATACAGCTCCATAATTTTATACAAAAAATACAGGCAGAAAGGGCTCTGGAAATTCTTGTGTTTCAGTTATAGGATGGAAGACATGGCGTCAGAAGTGCTAGGTAACGACCCTTCTGCAGAGGTACTTCCCCAGCTCCAAAGGACACTTAGATCCAGACAAAAAGGATTTCCACTCCTGAAGCCTCACTCCTGCAAGTTCCCAGGCATCACTCCTACTCCAAAGTAATCTATGACTCTTGCCCCAGACTCAGTTAACATTGCGTATATATTCACTCACACAAGATATGTTTCTCTATCTACACAGTGATTCATAATATGATACTATGGCTTTTTTAATTTTTATTTTTTATATTAATTACAGTTTATTCACTTTGTATCCCAGCTGTAGCTCTCTCCCTCATTTCCTCCCAATCCTGCCCCCCATCCCTCATCTCCTCCCGTTCCCCTCTGCAAGTCCCCTGGTAGTTCTCCTCCCCTTCCCTCTGACTCTAGCCTAACAGGTCTCATTAGGTCTCATCCTCCGGGGCCTGGCAAGGCTGCTCCCCCCCCCCCCCTCAGGAGGAAGGTGCTCAAAGAGCCCACCACTGAGTTCATGTCAGAAACAGTCCCTTTTCCCCTTACTAGGGAACCCATTTGGATACTGAGCTGCCATGGGCTACATCTGAGCAGGGGTTCTAGGTTATATCCATGAATTGTCTGTGATTGGAGTATCAGTCTCAGAAAAAGACTCCTGTGCCCAGATATTTTGGTTCTGTTGCTCTCCTTGTGGAACTCCTGTCCTCTACCACAGAGGGCCTATAAAGGCTCTACACAGCAGTGTATCAAAGCAGATGCTGAGACTCTTAACTAAACTTTGGGCAGAGTGCAGGGAATCCTATGAAAGAAGGAGGAGATAATGGGACCTGGAGAGGAAACTTTGGTCTTTTATTTACTGTCTACAAAATGTTGACCATGAGGCAGGAATCATATCGAGGGCAGGGAATCCAAAGAGCTGTTAGAGCCCAGGCCTTGACTGCCTTTCAGTCCAGGGGTAAGAGGAGACAGAATGGCAAACAAATGGGATCTGGTAAGTGTTAGGGGTTCAATAAAGGAAGACAACAGGCCTCTGGGGACATAGGTTTCTGCCTCTTTGGGGATGAATAAAAAATGTGCTAGATGACCCTCTTGAAACCGATTATATATCTTAAAATCCTCTACATACTAAGGGTTTGGAAACGGGAGGTTATGTGGACCAAATTCTACCGGCGGGTCTTCTTGAGCTGTGGCTGAGGACTTGTACTCGTTCCTCCTTTTCTCTCATTTCTGTTCTTTCCCCTTATCATAGTTCTACCTCTGGCCTTCTCTAAATCTCATTTCTCTCATGTTTCTTTCTCCCTTCTCACTTTTGATCGCCTTCCCTTCACAGTGGGAAACCTCCCCTCAATGTGCTCTAGATCTTTATTTCTGGACTGATCCTTGCACCCCCCCCTCCCTTGGGTTTCCTTAGAGTTGAAGGGTTTACAACATGCTTAGTAGCTAAGAGCTGAGCAGGGCTGAGCAGGTGGAAAGGACAGATAACAAAAACCACAGCCGAGGGTCAAAAGGAGCAGACGACACAGGCAAAACCATTCCAGGCGGTTGTTTTTGGTGGTCTACTTTGAGTCCCATAGTCAAACAAATTGGGTTTGGTTGAGTTAATATTTATTATGTTCCTGGTACCACTGCCAAGCACGATTCAATTTTGGATGTCAAGGTGGAACCGATGCAGTTTTGTTCCATTTTGGCTGCAGAGACTCCATCCTTCTTTCTATCTGAAAAACCAAAAGGTGGTTTGTGATGATTGCCTGTCCATCAAGGACAGCGCTCTGGTGAATTATGCCGGGAAGATGTTTTTTGTTGTATCAATAGGAGGCCACTTGAAACACCAGCAAGAGACCTGGACCTCCTGTTTCTACATTATGCCAAGAATCCCCAGTTGTATTTCTTTTTCATCTGATTCAGACAGGGTGATTTTTGTATCTTACACATTGGCTGTCCAAATTGGCAGTCTGGCTGGAAACAAGCTGGCTGAAGTTTAATGCAGACAAGATAAATGTCCAGTGTTGGTGAACTATAAAAATTTTCTTTTCCTGGGCTTTTTTTTTTTTCAGAAGGGAAAGCTGGAGATCTCGGGGGATAGGGGGAGGAAGAACGTGATTACCACTTGGCAAGTTTAGATTAAGAGGCAGAGTAGCAAGATGATAAACATCGAAGAGCTTTGCATCTCAAAATCTGAGCTGAACTCCTGGCTGTATTCAGCCAGCCTGGACAACCCAGGCCAATTGCATAAACCTCAAGGCTGTTCATCAGTCTGCCAGTTGAGGTAGGCATTCAGGCCTCCAGATACTGTGCTGGGAAGCAAGGAGGTTATTGCTGGAGAACAGCTGAGTCCCACCTTCGTGCGTTCTTGATGGGATTGCTTTAAAACTCAGAGAACCCTCCAGTGCAAAATGCACCAGCTAGCTCCCATCGGGGCTCCACAATAAAAGGCAGTTTTGAGTTTGGACTTTGAAAAGGTATGGTTAAAATAAATAGATAGATAGATGGATAGATAGATAGATAGATAGATAGATAGATAGATAGATAACCTAGCTCCCTTATGAACACTGCCCTGAAGGTGTTCTCATTCCATTGGCTCTTCAGGTAGTTGATATTTGAGAACATTTTGGCATCAATCACCAGAGTTCATCTCAAGAATTGTGGCTATTTATTGTTAAATGAGGCAGGTTATACTGATGTTATCAGGGATCTCTTGAAGAAATAGCTTCCTGAGCTTCTTGGAACTGGGTTTTCTAAATAATAATGATAATAATAATAATAATAAACCAAAAATAACAATTAAACCAGAATGGCAGTTCAAATTCAGGTCCCACTGTGAGGTAAAAAACAACAGCAAATAATATTATTTAGATACTGATATAGATATTTAACAGAAGGTAAATTAGGGCACCAGAGTTATTTGGTGATTAATGTCCAAGGGTAATGTATGGGAAAGTCATACAAACACTAATAGCCAATAAGCACATGAAAAAACTGTTCAACCTCCTCAGACACTGTGGAACTCAAAAGTACATCAAGATTCTATCTCAGCCCTGTCAGATTGCTATCACAAAACAAACAAAATCCCCACAAATGCTAGTAAGAGTGCAGGGATAAGAAACCATTTTCCACCACAGTGGGAATGTAAAGTGTCATAGTCACGATGAAAATAGCATGGAGCTTTCTTAAACTGAATATTTTCTATTGAGCCATCGTGTATCTCTATACCTGAAGGAATCAAAGTCAGTGTTCCACACCTGCACATCCGTGTTTATTATGATACTGCTCATATCAGCCCAGATGTCCATCAGCAAATGATAAATGGATAAAAAAAAAAAAAAAAACATGGCGATCAGAGGGGAGGGGCAAGATGGCGGCGCCGGGAGGACTCTCATTCTGAGCAGCAGCACAGCAGGATCAGCACAGTGAACAGCAATCAAAACTCTCGGCCATAAAACACAGTCATTGGGTTTCCCAGGTGAGAGGATACCCCACGGTGGGGGATTCAATCTGCTTTTAACTCACCCGGCTAAACCGCGGAAGAGATCCCGGTTCCGCCAGACGCTTGGCTGCCGGCGCCAGCCCCAGCCCCAGCCCAGAGCCACAAGCCAGTGTCTCTGGTCACGGTCCCAGACTGAACCTTGGGCACCACACTATCAGAGACTGGAATTTTCAGTCGAGAGATAACCCCAGGGTACAGGAAACGATTGGGACCGGCCTTAGGTCACCCAGACATCCCCTGGAAAAGACTCGGGCGGGTTCCACGGGCACCCCAGGAGCCAGCCCGGAGCCAGAGCCGGGGACCCAGGTTCCGGCACAGAGCCCTGCCTGCCTGCGCGCCTGATTCACCGCCGGAGATAGAAACGGCGGGTCTGATCTCAGAGCACTCAGCTCACCCCCAAGCTGAAAAGGTCCCCGGAAAATTACCCAGCTTAGGGAGCCACTCGGGCTCCCAAAAGCCGCAAAGGCAGACACAGGCAGTTTCTGCGCACCAGACAGCTGGCAGAGACTGAGCCGCCATCACACAGCTGTGCTCCAGACACAGGCAAATTTCTGTGGCCAGCCAGCTGGCAGACACTGAGCAGTGTGCACCAGGGCAAAAAAAAAAACACTAGGAGTCCGTGTCTCCAGAGAATCCACGGGGAAGGAAGGAAACTGTACTGATCTAAATCACCCAATCCTTCCCTAGAAAAAGTCTAGCAGTCTAGTGGGGCCGACGCGCCAGCACTCAGCTGTGCTCCAGACACAAGCACAAACAGTTGAGGCGCGCCTGATGTCCAACTGGGTCACAGCAGCTGATCATTAAATTTGCAACAAGAAACCCAGAAACAGGGCAGCTGTCCTCAGGACTTCCCTGGGTGAGAGGAGAACCCTCTCGACTAACAAAGACCCCAGTTACCACTCAGGACTATATCCCTGAGGTGAGCAACTCCTGAAGAAACACCAGCCATCCAGGGACTATACCCAAAAAGCTGAGAAGACATCCTTCAGGAAAAACCAGCTTTCTGCAAAGGCGATTCTCTCCACCACAGGATCCCCAGGAACCACCAGAAAATAACCCCAAACTCCTAAGATAACACAATGGGTAGAGGCCAGCGTAAAAGCTCAAGCAACAAAAGACAGAGCAATATGGCATCTCCAGAACCCAGTTACCCAGGGGCAAGTAGCCCTGGACACCCCACCATAACTGAAATCCAAGAAGATGACCTAACAAGTATGCTCATGAAGATGATAACAGAGGAAACAAATAAGATTCGTAAAGACATAGAGGAAGATAAACTCAAACAGAATATTGCCATCCGTAAAGAAATAGAGGAAGCTGCAGCCAAACAGTTTATGGCCTTTAGAAAGGAAATGCTTAAAACACTGAATGAAATGATAGAAACAGAGTTGAAGGAACTAAAAGAAAAACAGGAAAGTACAATCAGACAGGTGAAGGAAGTAAACAAAACAACTCAAGACCTGAAGATAGAATTGGAAAAATTAAAGAAAACACAAATGGAAGAAATAATGGAAAGGAAGAATCTAGGGAAGAAAACAGGAACTACAGAGGTAAGCATAACCAACAGACTACAAGAGATGGAAGAAAGAATCTCAGGTGTAGAAGATACAATGGAAGAAATCGATGTATCTGTCAAAGAAAATGTTAAATCCGAAAAACTCCTGACACAGACCGTCCAAGAAATGCAAGACAATATGAAAAGACAAAACCTAAGAATAATAGGTATAGAGGAAAAAGAAGACTCCCTTCTCCAAGGCCCAGAAAATATTTTCAACAAAATCATTGAAGAAAATTTCCCCAAGCTAAAGGAGAGGCCAATTAGAATACATGAGGCCTACAGAACACCCAACAAATTTGACCAGAAAAGAAAATCCTCCCGCCACATAATAATCAAAACAGTAAGTATACAGAACAAAGAAAAAATACTAAAAGCTGCAAGGGAAAAAGGCCAAGTAACATATAATGGCAAACCCATTAGAATCACACCTGACTTTTCAACAGAGACTATGAAAGCCAGAAGGGCCTGGACGGATATCATGCAGACCCTAAGAGAACACAGATGTCAGCCCAGGCTACTATACCCAGCAAAACTCTCAGTCCTCATAGATGGAGAAAACAAGATATTCAATGACAAAAACAAATTTCAACAATACCTACAAACAAATCCAGCATTACAGAAGACACTGGAAGGGAAAATACAACCCAAGAGAGCTAGCTACATTCAAGAAAACACAGGAAATAAATAACCTCACTTCAGTAAAACAAAAAGCAACCAAGCACACAACCTGATGACCACAGCCAACATCAAAATCAAGAGATCTAACAGCCACTGGTCATTAATCTCTCTCAACATCAATGGACTCAACTCTCCAATAAAAAGACACAGATTAACAGAATGGATACGTAAACAAAACCCAGCAATCTGTTGCATACAAGAAACACACCTAAGACACAAAGATAGACATTACCTGAGGGTAAAGGGTTGGAAGACGACTTTCCAAGCAAACGGACCCAAGAAGCAAGCAGGAGTAGCCATTCTAATATCTGATAAAGTAGACTTTCAACCAAAATTAATCAAAAGAGATGGGGAAGGACACTTCATACTCATCAAGGGAAAATTCCACCAGGAAGACATCACAATCCTGAACATCTATGCCCCAAATACAAGGGCACCCACATTTGTGAAAGAAACATTGATAAAATTTAAAGCACATATAGATCCACACACATTAATAGTGGGAGACTTCAACACCCCACTCTCAACAAAGGACAGGTCAACAAAACAGAAATTAAACAAAGAAACAATGTCTCTGACAGAGGTCATGAATCAAATGGACCTAACAGACATTTACAGAACTTTACACCCAAACACAAAAGAATTTACCTTCTTCTCAGCACCTCATGGAACCTTCTCCAAAATAGACCACATAGTGGGTCACAAAGCAAGCCTCAACAGATACAAGAAGATTGAAATAATCCCATGTATCTTGTCTGATCACCATGGAATAAAGCTGGACCTCAACAATAACAGAAATAACAAAAAGCCTACACACACACATGGAAACTGAACAACTTGTTACTAAATGACAGCTGGGTCAGGGAAGAAATAAAGAAAGAAATTAAAGTCTTTCTAGAAATCAATGAAAATGAAGACACAACATACCCGAACTTGTGGGACACAATGAAAGCAGTGCTAAGAGGAAAGTTCATAGCACTAAGTGCCTTCAAGAAGAAATTCGAGACAGCTCATTCAAGCACCCTAATGGCTCACTTAAAAACCCTAGAAAAAGAAGAAGCAGACACACCAAGAAGGAGTAGACGGCTGGAAATAATCAAACTCAGGGCTGAAATCAATCAATTGGAAACAAATAAAACGATTCAAAGAATCAATGAAACCAAGAGCTGGTTCTTTGAGAAAATCAACAAGATTGACAAACCCTTAGCCAGGCTAACTAAAAGGCAGAGAGACACCACCCAAATCAACAAAATCAGAAATGAAAAGGGGGATATAACTACAGACACTGAGGAAATCCAAACAATCATTAGGACTTACTTCAAAAGTCTATATGCCACAAAATTTGAAAATCTAAATAAAATGGACAATTTTCTTGATCGATTTGACTTACCAAAGCTGAACCAGGACCAGGTAAATCAACTAAATAGACCTATATCCCCCAAAGAAATAGAAGCGGTCATCAAAAGTCTCCCATCCAAAAAAAGCCCAGGACCAGATGGCTTCAGCGCAGAATTCTACCAGACCTTCAAAGAAGAGCTAACACCAATTCTCTTCAAACTATTCCACAAAATAGAAACAGAAGGAATATTACCAAATTCATTCTATGAAGCCACAGTCACCTTGGTACCTAAACCTCACAAAGACTCAACAAAGAAAGAGAATTTCCGGCCAATCTCCCTTATGAACATTGATGCAAAAATACTTAATAAAATACTTGCAAACCGAATCCAAGAACACATCAAAGATATTATCCACTATGACCAAGTAGGCTTCATCCCAGGTATGCAGGGGTGGTTCAATATATGGAAATCCATCAATGTGATCCACCATATTAACAAACTGAAAGAAAAAAACCACATGATAATCTCCCTAGATGCTGAAAAAGCCTTTGACAAAATCCAACATCCATTAATGTTTAAAGTATTGGAGAGATCAGGGATACAAGGCACATATCTAAACATAGTAAAGGTGATATACAGCAAGTCTATAGCCAATATAAAACTGAACAGAGAGAAACTTAAAGCAATACCACGAAATCAGGGACAAGACAAGGCTGCCCACTCTCTCCTTATCTCTTCAACATAGTTCTGGAAGTCCTTGCTAGAACAATAAGACAGTTGAAGGAGATCAAGGGGATACAAATTGGAAAGGATGAAGTCAAAGTATCACTATTTGCAGATGATATGATAGTATACCTGAGTGACCCCAAAAATTCTACCAGGGAACTCCTACAGCTGATTAACATCTTCAGCAAAGTGGCTGGATACAAAATTAACTCAAAAAAATCAGTAGCCCTCCTGTATACAAAAGACAAAAGGGCCAAGAAAGAAATTAGGGAAACAACACCCTTCACAATAGCCACAAATGACATAAAGTACCTTGGTGTGAACCTAACCAAGCAAGTCAAAGACTTGTATGAAAAAAATTTCCAGTCTCTGAAGAAAGAATAGAAGAAGACATCAGAAGATGGAATGATCTCCCATGCTCACGGCTTGGCAGGATTAATATAGTAAAAATGGCCATCTTACCAAAAGCAATCTACAGATTCAATGTAATTCCCATCAATTCTTTACAGACCTTGAAAGAAAAATTCTCAACTTCATATGGAATAACAAGAAACCCAGAATTGCTAAAACAATTCTCTACAGTAAAAGATCTTCAGGGAGGTATCTCCATCCCTAATTTCAAGCTGTACTATAAAGCAACAATACTCAAAACTGCATGTTTCTACTGGCATAGAAACAGACTGGTGGATCAATGGAATCGAATAGAAGACCCTAACATAAATCCACACACTTATGGACACCTGATTTTTGACAAAGATGCCAAACTATTCAATGGAAAAAAGACAGCATCTTCAACAAATGGTGCTGGTCTAACTGGATGTCTACATGTAGAAAAATGAAAATAGATCCATACTTGTCACCCTGCACAAAACTGAAGTCCAAGTGGATCAAAGACCTCAACATAAAACCAGACACATTAAATCGGCTTGAAAAAAAAGTGGGAAATACCCTAGAACTCATTGGTACAGGGGGAAACTTTCTGAACAGAACACCAACAGCACAGGCTCTAAGAGCAACAACCAATAAATGGGACCTCATGAAACTGAAAAGCTTCTGTAAAGCAAAGGACACCGTCATCAAAACAAAGCGACCACCTACAGATTGGGAAAGAATCTTCACCAACCCTTTATCTGACAGAGGACTCATATCCAGTATATATAAAGAACTAAAGAAGCTGAAAAGCAGCAAACCAAGTAATCCACTTATAAAATGGGGAACAGAGCTAAACAGAGAATTCTCTGTAGAGGAATACCGAATGGCAGAGAAGCACTTAAAGAAATGCTCAACCTCACTAGTCATTAGGGAAATGCAAATCAAAACAACCCTGAGATTTCACCTTACACCCATGAGAATGGCCAAGATCAAAAACTCAAGTGACAACACATGCTGGAGAGGTTGTGGAGAAAGGGGAACCCTTCTCCACTGCTGGTGGGAATGTAAACTTGTACAACCACTCTGGAAATCAATCTGGCGCTTTCTTAGACAACTAGGAATAGCGCTTCCTCAAGATCCAGCCATACCACTACTGGGCATATATCCAAAAGAGGCTCAAGTACACAAAAAGGACATTTGCTCAACCATGTTCGTAGCAGCTTTATTTGTAATAGCCAGAAGCTGGAAACAACCCAGATGCCCCTCAACTGAAGAATGGATGCAGAAATTGTGGTACATCTACACAATGGAATATTACTCAGCAATGAAAAATAAGGAAATCATGAAATTTGCAGGTAAATGGTGGGATCTGGAAAGGATCATCCTGAGTGAGTTGTCCCAGAAGCAAAAAGACACACATGGTATATACTCACTCATATAGACATACAACATAGGACAAACCCACTAAAACCTGTGCATCTAAAGAAACTAAGCAAGAGAGAGGACCCTAACTAAAACGTCCAATCCCCATCCAGAAAGGCAAAGAGGATGGACATCAGAAGAAGAAGAAAACAGGAAACAACCTAGGAACCTACCACAGAGGGCCTCTGAAAGCCTCTGCCCTTCAGACTATCAAAGCAGATGCTGAGCCGGATGGGCAACTGTTGGGCAGGTGAACGGAATTTTAGGTAAGAACTGGGAAATAGTAAGAGCTGGAGAGGACAGGGTCTCCACAAGGAGAGCAACAGAACAAGAAAATTTGAACATAGGGAACTTCCCAGAGACTCATACTCCAACCAAGGACTATTCATGGAGATAACCTAGAACCCCTGCACAGGTGTAGCCCAGGGCAGTTCAGAGTCCAATTGGGTTACATAGTAATGGGAAGAGGGACTGCCTCCGACATAATCTGATTGGCCTGCTCTTTGATCACCTCCCTCTGCGGGGGGGAGCAGCCTTACCAGGCCACAGTAGAGGACAATGCAGCCACTTTTGATGTGAACTGACAGACTAAGATCAGAAAGGAGAGGAGAACCTCCCCTATTAGTGGACTTGGGGAGTGGCATGCAAGCAGAGGGAGGAGGGAGGGTGGGATTGGGAGGAGAGGAGGGAGGGGCTTATGGGGGGATGCAGAATGAATAAAGTGTAATTGATGAAAAATTTAAGAAAAAAGGGAAAAAATAATTTAAGAACCTTAAATGACTTTCAAAATTGGAGGAAAACATGGAGTTAGTCAATTGGCATGGAGCACGTCTCGCCCCTGGGGGCAATGGTCTCCTGAACCTACTCAGACCTCGGACACCACCACTGCTAGTTCTAGAACTGACGCAGGATGTTCCAACGAGGGGTTAAGGCTTCTCATAATATTTCCTATAAGCCCACACCTGTTTGTCTATATCCCCCATTTTTATTCATTATTAGCCAGATAGAGCCAAGCAATTGTGGTAATGATACTTGCTTTTTTGCCCAATGCTGGAATGCTAGTAAATTTAGGTATGCCCTGGTTACTCGCATGCCTCACTGGGTGCCTGTGCCCATTGATGCCCCTCACGCTATGACTCTCTTCAGACAGAAAAGGGATCTTGGAACTACAGCCACCATTGTTACTACCATCTCTTTGACGGCTGTTGGAGCTACCACCAGGGCATTAGCCATGAGTCATACTGGGCAGACTGCTCAGACCCTGAATAATCATTTAGCCAATGTAGCTCATGCCTTAGTTGTACATAAAGGAATTAATGCTCAACTAAAAGGAAGCTTGATGGTGTTCAATCAGAGGATTGACCTCTTGCAGGAGCAAATTGATACCCTATGGCAAATCGCTCTACCTGGCTGTCAATGAAAGTATGCTGGACTTTGTGTCACTAGCATACAACATGAGAATTTTTCCTGTGCTGCAAATCTGTCTAAACAATTGTCGAGCTATATTTTAGGTAATTGGACTGGAGAATTCGATACTACGATGGAGCAGCTGAGAGTGGCCATTGTCACAGTAAATTCTACCAGAGTGGACGCAGGACTAGCCACAGGATTATCAACATGGATTGCTGCAGCCATGAATCATCTGAAGGAATGGGCGGGCATGGGAGTGTTAGCAGGCCTTCTGGTGTTGGTCTCCTTGGTTTGCCTGTGGTATATATGCAAGATTAGAGTCTCACAACAGTGTGATGCAGCCATGATCATTCAGGCCTTTACAGTCATTGAAGCAGGACATTCTCCCCAAGCATAGTTGGATACCATAAAAAGCTAAAATGATACGCTCAGGATGCGAGGCTAAGCACTGCACTCAGGGTCAGCCGCTTTGGACCCAGAGAAGAGCATGTCTGATTGCATGCGGGTTGATGCCCCAGGTCCCGCCTCTGAGAAAAAGGTATCGGTCGGGTCTGATGCTCTTTGGGTGGATGACACCTAAATGAACATCTGTACAAAGTCCCAATTTATTTCTAATATCAGAGATCAGACCTCTACTCTTGCCTGATGCATCTAAAACAAAAAGGGGGAACTGTAGAGAGCTGCGGAATGCTATGCTTTAAAGATGGAGCTGGTTTCCGCCTTCCACCTTCCCGATGGTGAGTGCTCTCTGTCATGAACAACTCCACATTTGGCTAAGGCCAAGGATCTGGCTTGCTTCCATGTAGGTGGACCTATCTGCATTGCCCCCGTGGCACGCCTGGGTTGGCTACCCAGAGGCTATTTAAGCTGTGGGCTGGCTTTCCCTGGGGTCCGAGGATTGTTCAATGTTCCTGAATAAACTGCATTGAAAAAAAAAAAAACATGGCATGTATATGGGTTATTATTCAGCTGGCAATGAAAACATAACAAAAGCATTTTCAGAAAAAAATTGATGGGCCTGGAGATCCTCATATTAACCAAAATTGGCTAGGCTCCAAAGCAAAAATCACATGATTTATCTCATCAATCAAATAAAATCAAACCAAAATAATAGAACTCAAAGAGGAACTATCAGGAGGTAAATTTGATCAAGGTACTGCTATGAAAATGTCATCATGAAACACACTACATAGGACAATGAATACACACACACACACACACACATAATGCATATAACGGAAAATGAGACTTTAGAAGTCGATTCCCTCTTCCTTTCCCAAGTTATATACCCTGGGTCCAGGAGTCCACCCCACTAGGCTCACTAGGAAAACACACCGCCTTCTACCCACGCCTCACCGCCTTGACAGTGTAGACCACGCCTTGTCCCTTCTCGCTCAGAACTACCTTCTGACTGGGCTCCCACCCTGTCTTAATCACAGCACCCTGAGAAACCATGTTAGAGGTCACCCCTGCGTTCCGGCCTCTCTGTTCGATAGCATCCTGTTTTGTTTGGAAAAGAAGCCACACTCCTCCCCTTAGGAAATCTAAGACATCGGAGCTCTCTTTCCTTTTCTGACTTGAACGCCTCCAATCTCCTCGTGGCTACTCTGCTCTATACTTGCCTCATTTCTGCCCTCTGCCATCTCTTCTTTCCAGATACACCACCCCAGGGCCTTTGCATTAGGCTCTGCTCTCAGCCTGGACCAGCCTTCCTTCCTTAAGCTATGTGACTAATCCTTTATGATCATCACACTTTCACTCAAATCTAACTTTCTCTATGAGGCCTACTGCAGCATTAGATAATACCACTGTCCCCCGACTCTGGCATTCTGGTGCTTCCACAGCCCTGGGCTTCTGTCATGTACCGACCCTGCTTACCCTTTATTTTTTGTCTCCTCCTAATAGAATGATAACGTTGCTTTTGCCCTTTTGGTCACTGGTCTCTGCTAAGGCCCTGAACCATTTAATGTGACAAAATCACTAAGTAAAGGTGAGAAGGCAGGATAGGAAAATAATTTAGAAACAATCTCACCTTCAGTGTGATGTTCCAGACACAGAGAGGTGCTTCTGCATAAACCATATAGGACTCTTGCAAGCTGCATTTCTACGCTCTCAGTCGGGGATGCTGAGAGCACAGGCTTCGGGGAGACCTCCTGGCTCAGTTGTTTGATGTAACAAAAAAGTCACCACAGAGGCTGCCGTGTTTATTCAGTGCTTCTCCAGTTCTTTGTGCTGAAGGATAGTGTGCTGTGTTCCACAGGAATGTACCCGCAGTGCCAAACTTCTGTGACAATTGATGACACTAATTTTATCTTTTTATTCTGTGTCCTGTATGCCCCAGACTTTCAATGTCCCTCCCAGTTCTGCCTCCACCTGCTGCTCCTGATTGCCTGGGTTCTTGCCCAGCATCCTTCTGGGGGAGGCATCCAGAGGCTACCTGTGGAATCTGAAAAGCCCCCGCTGCCCAGAGGCCACTGGGTTGATCAGTGGCATTAGGGATAAAGCCTTATCCCTAAACAACAAGGAACTTGTTTTTAGCTTATGTCTTATATTTCTTAAAATGCCACATGTCATTTAACATGCAGCATGAATAAAGTTCTTGGGCATGATACCTGGGCACATCTGAAATGTAAATCTAAACCTGTATCAGTCTGTGTGAAGACAGTAGAAATGTTCCCTTTACTTCATAGCAGTTGAGTCTAGTGGCCAGATATAAGAACAACAAGTATTTTATCCGAAATGTAGATGCAGACGGCCAACACTGTGGGAGGAAGTTGAAATATAACTTGGAGAATAGAAAAGCAGCAACCTCCTCTTTCTCCCTCTCTCTCCTGGGCAGTGCCCGGGACAGCGCTCACATTCTGGTGTGCTGCTGTTTCTCTTTTTACACCACCCTGCCTGACCTTGTTCGCAGGCAGTGGCTTCCCATCCGTGTGGGAGATTCTCCATGGAGATGCATCCATAACATGAAGGCATTCAATATAGAAAGTGACACGCAATGCCTTTCCTCCTCCAGTTTAATTAATGCCGTGACAACTGCCTGGCAGGAATTTCAGTGGAGTGGAGGCCTCCGTAGGCACTGCGGGCTACAAGTAGTGAGGAAACTGTCAAGCTGTTCCTGGATCCAACTTAGCAAAACCCAAGGCTGCCTTGCAGCTTCACTGGGGAGAAGTTTCAAGGAGAACAGGCAGCTCAGATTTGGGGATGCTGGCCACGGCCAGCACTGGAATATTAACTATTAAAGGAAGGACGCTGGCCATGGCGAGCACTGGAATATTTAATGTGTATTACGTTCATAAATGGTGTTTCCTTACCTTTGAGGAGAGCCAGTCTTAGCACCTACCTACGTTATATGTTCTCAACATCCCAAATGCCGTGAGGACTTCAAGATTATTTCCCATCTGAGCAGTGATTAATTTTCATTCTGTTTTATTTTGTGTATGTGTGTGGTGGGGTGCTTTTGTGTGGAGATCAGAGGTTGGCACTGGGTGTCTTTCTCAATTGTTCTCTGTTTGTTTATTGAGAGGCAGTCTCTCACTGAACCCGGAACTCACCGTTCAGCTAGACTGGCTTCGCAGCAAGCCCTGGATCATCCTGTCTCTGCCTCGCCAGCACTCGGGTTATAGACACACGTTTACATATGTGCCTTTCATGTGGCGGATGGAAATCAAACGCTGGTCCTGCGTGCCAAGCTCTTTTTGTGCCCGAGTCATCTCTTCCCAGACTAACGCACCACACCGAGTGTCTGCACGGGGTCTAACTGCAAACAAGGCAGATAGATCACTTGATGTGTGGAGAAAACAGTCAAGGTGAGAAATAGTAACTGACTCTTCAGATTCAGCGTAGATGGGATGAGGGGGAGAGCTGGGGCAAATGAGGTGTTTGAGGCTAGAGAATGAATGGGGCATGAGAGACTGGGGAAGGCTTCTGATGCTTGTCCTGGCAAGTGAAAGGAAGGAGCCGGATCACCGAGAAATGTGTGTTCCGGCCAGGGGACAGTGAGCAAATGGGACTGAGACTGGGCTTGTTTTCTTTCTGATCTTATGTAGAAGGTACAAGTGTCCAACTAATCGACTAATCCATCATAATTTTTGGTACACTTGAAAATGAATATTATAGCCTTTGTATTGTTCTCGAATTAGGGTATTTTATTGCCTTATTTAAGAGTACTTTCTGCCCATGAAGAAGACCCAGGTTAAGTTCCCAGCACCCACACTATAGCTCACAACCATCTGTAACTCACAAAACACTCACGGATAGAAAATTTAAAAACACCAATCAGAAACCCCAACGAAGGCTCATTCTACTTATCACTCTACTTGTCCCAACCATTATTCCTGACTTAGGTCCCTTTGAACTCTGTAGTCATCTTTATCCTTTGTTTGTTCAATTTCTTCTTGCTTTGAAACCCTCTGGTTTTCTAAATACTTCTGCAGCCCTGCATTTATTTCCTAGGGTTGCTGTAGCAAAGCACCACGGACTGGTCAGTTCAAACAATGGGTCTCCGTCAGATGCTGTAGAGGGTTGAAGTCAGATGCCGGACACCGAGCTAGGACAGGCAGCTCCTCCTGAGTGCTCTGAGAATGTGCCCAGGCCTCCCTCCTATGTGCTGGCTGCCACCTTCACGCTCACACAGCGCTCTTCTGAATTTATGTCTGTATCTTAATTTTCCCCTTTATAATGATACTAGTGATATTGGGCTACACCTCACTCTAACGACCTCATCTTAACTGCTTTCATCTGACTAGCTCCATTCCCAAATTAAGTCAGATTCTAAGGTACCAGGGAATTCGAGGTATAACTCCTTTGTATGAGACAGCGGACCGGATAACAGCTGTTTTCCCCTTGGAGTTAAGATTCTGGAATGTGAAATCAATCCTTACTGTTTATTCGCTTATGTGGTATTCATCCTTCAAGTCACTTTAGACTGCCTCTTAACCAGAACGTCATCAAGTTCCTCTTGTTAGGTTTTATATATGCAACACACACACACACACACACACACACACACACACACACACACAAACATGGGAGAGGAGGGCAGCAGGAGAGGGAGACAGAGAAAACAGAGACTGACGAGGTGTCCTTATGTAGCTTAGGCTGTCCTCACACTCAGGAGATTCCTGTCTAAGCCTTCCAAGGGCTAGGATTACAGGTTTGTACCACCTGCACACATGCCTGGTTTGAGAGACAGGTCTCTTCATTATCATCCATGGTGCAAACATCTCTGGATACACTTTGGGCTTCTCTTCACTTTACAGCTCCTTTCTGAAGAACATCATTGATGTCATGACTTTCCTTATACCCCATAAACTGACAATTCCCATGTCTACCACCAGCTCAGAATTTTGTCATAAGGATGACTCACTGTTGCAAGGGCAAGTCAAACACAGGGAAAACTAAACCTAAACAATCTCCAAATCATAAAAATCATGGAGCCCTATGTCATTTGATAATGTCAGATTGCTTTCAGGCGCCGTTACCTAATATGACTGACTTTTCTAGATAGTCCTTACTTTCCACCAAAATTGCTTGCCATAATCTTGTATTTTGTTTAGGCTTCTATGGGTATAATCAAAACCACAAGTAAGCATCCTCATTTAAATCTTTTATCGCTGAGCTTGATACACAGTTACCTAATGTGAGATGAAACCCTGAAGGAAAAGAATGAACTGAAATGATTATATACATTACACTCAAAACTCTATGCTCTGGCCCATCCTCCTCAGACTGCCAGTATGCCCCTGGAGGGTGACCTGCAAATTCCCCATTCTCCAATATCTGGCACACGTGTTGGCATTTCAGTTTCCGAGTATCTTTCAGCCAATAGTAAGTATTTACTAGAACCTGGTTATACAGTGTCTATAAGTGACATCCCTGAATTCATCAAGGACACAGCTGAATGATCCTTAAAGAAAACGACCCTGTCAGACCAAGAAAGACTCTGTGATAGGTACCGTTTTTTTCCTCAATGGTCTTTGGTTATTATTTTTTTATTGGGCATTTTCCATGTTATGGAGTCTTCTCGCCTTCGTTTATAATTCCATTGCTGATGCCCCTGCTTATCAAGTCATAAATGTACTGTTTATCTTGGGAAGCATTTACAAAGCCACTTTGTTCAAGTTCTGACCTAAAGCTCAGCCCCCGAGAGCACACCTCACCATTGAGTATGCTGCTGCCGGAGATTCTTCTGTGGACCTATTATTTAATCAGTATGTTTTTAGATGGATGAATTTACCAGAGCCCCCCCATACACATTTCTAATAATTCCTTCTCATTACATTTGTGAATGGACTGAGATGGAATTCTGGAAATACTTTTCAAAGTCTTGCTGTGTTCTTAATAAGTCCATTATGCTCCCTCAGCATTACACATCACAGGTCTTTAAAAGCAGTAGGTTCTGCTGAATGCACTTTCTTCCAATATCTGTCAGCATCTAAAACAACTGACCCCCTGGGATCCCCACCTGTTTCCCATGCCTTACCGAGATGAAGCTCCGCTAAGACTCACTGCCGGGCTACACTCGTTAACTGCAGCCACTGCCTGACCCAAGAGCAAGTCCAGAAGACAACACAGGCCTGGCTTAAACAGGTCAGTGGCCAGTACTTCCAGTACTTCTGTCTTTTTAAATATATATTTCTTAAATGGAGGTATTTTTGTTTGGTTGGTTTTGGTTTTTCTTTTTTTAAATTTTTTAATTTTATTTGTTCTTATTTTTATTAATTACAGTTTATTCACTTTGTCTCCCCCCTGTACCTCCCTCCCTCTGCCCCTCCCAATCCCACCCTCCCTCCGTTTTCCTCACCGGTGCCTCTCCTCCTCTCCTTCCCTATGATCCTATTCTATCAGGTCTCATCAGGAGTGGCTGCACTGTCTTCCTCTGTGGCCTGGTAAGGCTGCTCCCCCCCTCAGAGGGAGGTGATCAAAGAACAGGCCAATCAGTTCATGTCAGAGAGAGTCCCTGTCCCCATTACTGTGCAACCCCTTTGGACACTGAAATGCCATTGGCTACCTCTGTGCAGGGGTTTTAGGCCATATCCATGAATGGTACTTGGTTGGAATATCAGTCTCAGAAAAGACCCCTGTGTCCAGACTTTTTGGATCTGTTGCTCTCCTTGTAGAGCTCCTATCCTCTCCAGGTCTTACTATCTCCCACTTCTTTCATAAGATTCCCTGCACTCTGCCCAAAGTTTGTCTAAGAGTCTCAGCATCTGCCTCGATACCCTGCAGGGCAGAGCCTTTCAGAGGCCCTCTGTGGTAGGCTCCTGTCCTGTTCCATGTTTTCTCCCTCCTTCGATGTCCATCCTCTTTGCCTTTCTTAATGGGGATTGAGCATCTTAGCCAGAGTCCTTCTTCTTGATTAGCTTCCTTAGGTGTACAGATTTTAGTATGTTTATCCTGTATTGTATGTCTAATAGCCACTTGTGAGTGAGTATATACCCTGTGTGTCTTTTTGCTTCTGGGATACTTCACTCAGGATGATCTTTTCCAGTTCCCACCATTTACCTGCAAATTTCATCATTTCCTTGTTTTTAATTGCTGAGTAATATTCCATTGTACCACAATTTCTATATCCATTCCTCAACTGAGGGGGGAACTGGGCTGTTTCAAGCTTCTGGCTATTATGAATAAAGCTGCTATAAACATGGTTGAGCAGATGTCCTTGTTGTATACTTGAGTGTCTTTTGGATATATGCCTAGCAGTGGTATAGCTGGATCTTGAGGTAGCACTATTCCTAATTGTCTGAGAAAGTGCCAGATTGATTTCCAAAGTGGTTGTACAAGTTTACATTACCACCAGCAGTGGAGGAGGGTTCCTCTTTCTCCACATCCTCTCCAGCATGTGTTGTCACAAGTTTTTGATCTTAGCCATTCTGATGAGTTTAAGGTGAAATCTCTGGTCATTTTGATTTGCATTTCCCTGATGACTAAGGATGCTGAGCATTACTTTTGAATGTTTCTCTGCCATTTAATATTCTCTATTGAAAATTCTGTTTACCTCTGTACCCCATTTTTAATTAGACTACTTGATCTGTTGCTGTTTAACTTCTTGAGTTATTTATATATACTGGAGATTAGCCCTCTTTCAGATAAAGGGTTGGTGAAGATCCTTTCCCAATCTGTAAGCAGTTGTTTTGTTTTTACGACAGTGTCCTTTGCTTTACAGAAGCTTTTCAGTTTCATGAAGTCCCAAGTATTGATTGTTGCTCTTATTGCCTGTGCTGTTGATGTTCTGTTCAGGAAGTTTTCTCCTGTGCCAATGAGTTCTGGGCTCATCCCCACTTTTTCTTCTAACATGTTTAGTGTGTCTGGTTTTATATTGAGGTCTTTGATCCACTTGGGACTTTAGTTTTGTGCAGGGCGATAAGTATGAATCTATTTGCATTTTTCTACATGTAGACATCCAGTTAGACCAGCACCATTTGTTGACAATGCTATCTTTTGTCCAATTTTCATTGAGGTACTGCTTTAGTCCATGGTGGTCTGATAGGATACAAAGGATTATTTCAATCTTCTTGTATCTGTTGAGGCTTTCTTTGTGCCCTATTATATGGTCTATTTAGAGAAGGTTCCATGAGGTGGTGAGAAGAAGGTAAATTCTTTTATGTTTGCGTGGAAGGTTCTATAGATGTCTGTTAGGTCCATTTGATTCATGATCTCTATTAGAATCATTGGTTCTTTGATTAATTTGTTTTGTTGATCTGTACTTTTTTGAGAGTAGGGTGTTAAAGTCTCCCACTATAAATGTGTGGGAATCTCTGTGTGGTTTAAGTTTAATTAATATTTCTTTTACAAAAGTGGGTAACCTTGCATTTCAGGCATAAATGTTCAGAATTGTGATTTCTTCTTGGTGAAATTTTCCTTTGATGAGTATGAAGTGTCCTTCCCCATCTCTTTTGATTACTTTTGTTTGAAAGTATATTTTATTAGATATTAGAATGGCTACTCCTGCTTGATTCTTGGGTCCATTTTCTTGGAAAACCATCTCCCAGCCTTTTACTCTCAGGCAATGTCTATCTTTGTGACTTAGGTGTGTTTTTTGTATGCAACAGATTGTTGAGTCTTGTTTAAGCATCCATTCTGTTAGTCTGTGTCTTTTTTATTAGAGAGTTGAGTCCATTGATATTGAGAGAGATTAATGACCAGTGGCTTTTAGATCCTTCTATTTTGATGTTGGTTTTGGTGATATATTTGGGACCTTGGCTACTTTTAGTTTTGTAGTGAGATTATTTATTTCCTGTGTTTTCCTGAATGTAGTTATCTTTCTTGTGTTTTTCTTTCTAGTGTTTTCTGTAACGCTGGATTTGTGTGTAGGTATTGTTGAAATTTGTTTTTGTCATTGAATATCTTGTTTTCTCCATCTATGTTGATTGAGTTTTGCTGAGTATAGTAGCCTGGGCTGACATCTGTGTTCTCTTAGGGTCTGCAAGATATCTATCCAGGCCCTTCTGGCTTTCATAGTCTCTGTTGAGAAGTCAGGTGTGATTCTAATGGGTTTGCCATTATAGGTTACTTGGCCTTTTTCCCTTGCAGCTCTTAATATTTTTTCTTTGTTCTGTTTACTTACGTTTTGATTATTATGTAGTGGGAGGATTTTCTTTTCTGTTCTAATTTATTAGGTGTTCTGTAGGCCTCTTGTATGCTTATAAGCCTCTTCTTAAAATTGGGAAATTTTCTTCTATGATTTTGTTGAAAATATTTTCTGGAGGTTGGAGACAGGAATCTTCTTTTCCTCTATTGCTATTATTCTTGGGTTTTGTCTTTTCATGTTGTCTTGGATTTCTTGGATGGTTTGTGTCAGGAATTTTTTAGATTTACAATTTTCTTTGATGGATACATCAATTTATTCCATTGTATATTCCACACCTGAGATTCTTTTTTCCATCTCTTGTAGTCTGTTGGTTATGCTTACCTCTGTAGTTCCTGTTTTCTTCCCTAAATTCTTTCTCTCCATGATTTCTTCTGTGTTTAATTTTTCCATTTCTATCTTCAGATCTTGAAGCATTTTGTTGATTTCTTTCATCTGTCTGACTGCATTTTCCTGCAATTCCTTCACCTGTTTGAACAATCCTGTTTCTTTTATTTTTTCAGTGAATTATTTCCTCTCTGAAGGACAGACTGTTTGACTGCATCTTCCTGTATTTCTTTACAGATGGCCATAATCTGTTTGACTTTATCTTCCTCTATTTCTTTATGCATTTTATTTGTTTCCTCCATTATCTTCTTCTAAGCATAGATGTAATGTCATCTTCTTGAATTTCACTTATGATAGGGTGTCCAGTCTACTTGCCCCTGGATAGCTGTGTTCTGGAGATACCATATTGCTTCTACACTGGCTGCTACCCATCTGGCTATCTCAGGTGTAGGCTGTTAGTTTCTGGTGCCTGCTGGAATCTTGGGGTGGAGAGAATCTCCTTGGCAGGAAGATGGTTGTTTCTGAAGGAGACCTCCTCAGCTTTTTTGGGTATGGTCTCCAAATGGCCGATGCTTCTCAGGAATTGCCAGAACTCACCTCAGGTGTATGGAACTGTGTTGTAACTATGGTCATTGGTAGTCAGAGGGGCTCTTCTCTCACCAGAAGTCCTGGAGACAGTGGCTGCCCTGCCACTGGGTTTCTTGCTCTGAATTTAGTGAGTTGCTGCTCTTACACTGTATTTGCTGGGCATAGCCCTCTTGAAGAACCAGGGAGTCCTGAGGTTTGGTCAGTTTAGCTAGGGAGACAGGCTGCACCTTGGAGCAGTGTCTGGGGGCTGATCCCATGGATCCCAGGCTTCTGTAAGTCTGAGGTTGGAGCTTTGTGCCCTAGTACCCAAGTGGTAATCAGTGGCAGGTGAGCACAGCACTCATGTGTGGCAGGAGGCTAGAGCCTAGAGCCTGTGGGAATCCAGAAACTTTCCTGCAGCTGGGTGTCCTGAGGTCAAACCATATGTTTCTCCCACTGTGGAGTTTCCTCCTGACAGGGATACCCAGTCTGTGGTGTTTTGGGTTCCACCACTCGCCTGGGCACTTGCAGGAACCCTGGGAACTTTTCCTGAGAATTTTAGTGTGCATGTGTTGGGGAGGGATGTCCAGCTGAGTGCTCTGAGGTCAGACATGATGTTTCTCTAACTGTGGGGTTTCCTCCCAACAGGAAAAGCCAACTTCTGGTGCCCTGAGGCCTACAGTTCTATATGGGAAGGTGAGTTGGGTGTGCAGGTAGGTCTCTGGGGTGGTGGCTGAGTGCCTGCTGGACCCTAGGACCTTTTCCAGGGACTGTTTGGGTGACCTGAGGTCAGTCTTGATTGCTTCCTTCACTGTGGGGTTTTCTCTCAACTGGAAATCCTAGACTCTGATGTTGTGGAGCCCACATTTCAGTCTGGGGTAGTGATCAGAGCACTCCGGTTGTGGCTATGGGCTGGCAACCAAGTGCCCACCAGGATCCAGGAACTCTTCTGGGTTTAGCTGGGTGACCAGAGAAAGGACCCGATTGCTTCCCACACCATGGAGTTTCCTCTAACCTGGGAAACATATTTGCTAGTGTTTTAGGGCCTAGAGTTCAGTCTGTTGGTTGCTGTTCAGTCACTGCTGTCCTGCTCCTCCAACACTGTGTCCTCTCGGTGCCACCACCTTAGATCCAGAATACATAAATTTAAAACATATAGCTCAACTTAATTTTGAATGGCATCATTGCAACCAACACTTAGATACAGATAAAGGTTAATTATATTACTCCAGAAAGCTGTCATGTCCCCTTCCAGATACCACTGCCACCACCGCCTCTACCACCATAATGAACTGTACCTAGAGGATGGCCATAGATTAAATTTTCCAGTTTCTGTCTTCTTTTACTTCTATATAATGTCTATGAGACTTACTTATGTTAAATAACAGCCTTACAGAAATGTGAGGTTTTAAAATGTATCCTGTGAATATCTGATTGCTTTTAGTTTTGAATGTGATGAATAGAGCTGCTATGGATAGTCTTTCTTTCTGTGTATGTGTTGGGGGAAGTGAACATGTGTGTGCATGTGTGTCATGTGTGGGCAGGATGTTGTCATCCTCCCACCGTACCAGTTCAAACTCCTCCACACAACCTGAAGCACGTGCTGATCTGGAGAAACAACAGCGACACCTGGGTACATCCGGGGAAGAAAAGAGTTTGCTAATAAAAATATTCCATGTTAAATCTACTTCAAGGGAAACTTTATATTTAATGGGAAAAATCAATATTTTATACTTTAGGAATGGGAAGAATGTAAATGCTTAGCAGTAAATACCATTTGGAATTTAATTGGCATATTTAATCTGTAAACTCGGTATTTAGAAATCATCTCACTTGGGCTGGACTTGATGCACACTGATATATCTAAGAATGTGATCCATTCATATCACCACTGCCATTTTCGTTTTTTCTCAATTCCACAAGGACTACTTGAAATTACAGTATTATTAATAACTTAAGAAGCGAAACTTGTATATTTAAGATTTGAATTGTAGCTGTGTCCTACATTCCCATGGGAAAGAATAACCACAGGCCCCTTAGAGAGAGAGAGAGCAGGAGGTCAACCTCTTACAACTCCTGCACCACACTCCACCCTCCATAGCAAATAGGTGCTTTCTAATCAAAGGGGTCATCCATTTATGTACACATTTTCTTTACATATTTACGTTTAAGCAATGGTAATCGCATGAGTTTATCTCTGTTTTTCAGTGCTTCTCTTCTGAACTTCAAATTTTTTCTTTTTAAGGCTTGATTTAGATACTCGGTTAAGTCTGTTTGTGCTGCTACAAGGAAGTACCCAATATTGGGTAGCTACAAGTAAGTCTTTTCTCACCGTTTGTGGGACTGGGAAGCCCAATACCAAGGTCCCAGCAAATCTGGTCTTTGCTGAGAGTTGGTTCTAGGATAGTGTCATATGTTGCATCCTCCAAAACAAAGTACCCATGATGTCTATACTAAAAGTGGCAGAGGGCAAAAGAGATGATGCTATGGTCTCACAAGGCTCAAGGGACAGTAAAAACGGAGTGAGGGGCTGCCCTACTCCTTTTCTATAAGGTCACTAATCCACTCTTGAGAACAGAGACTGAACTCTGCAGCTAAATGAATGTATTTAATGTACTTTTCCTTATTCTACCCCACTTCCCACTGTGCCACATTGACCCATGCCACTACTGCAAAACGAGCACTGTGTATTGAGGGCAGTTAACAGCAAATGAGTGAAGTGTTGCTATCTTAAAAGGAAAGGTATCTTTGAGCCCTACTCATCACATTGGTGATGGATTTCAACATGTGAATTTTGTCAGGATAAAACATTGTTGATCTCTCCTTGCCCAGTTGTTGTAGATTATTATTTACTATTAATATATCTTTTAGTAAAGCTGTGATTATTCCTAAACCAGCTGTAAACCCAAATCACCACACAGAGAGTGGGATTTATTGTTAACCTAGAGCACAGTGCTGGGCAATAGTTATTCTATCCTAAACCTCCGAGCCCGCATAGTTTCCTCCCATTCAGATTTCACCTATTATACTTGCTTTTAGTCATATCTTAGGTCCAGATCCAGTCCACCTCTCCACATGGTTCCAAGACCTCTCCTCCAGATTCTCCTCCTCCCTCTCTGCCTGCTTCCTTCCTCTTCCTCCCACTCCAGACCAGGATGTCCCACCCTATCCTCTCCATTTCTCAGCAATGTGGCTGGTTGTTTTAATTGACAATTTAGAGAACAAATGGTGGAATGTTTACACAAACTTGAGACAGGTGATGCTTAGAATAACCATCAGAATGCAATGGGATTGAAACCAGATAGTGGGGGAGAGAAATCAGCATTTGAATGAACAAAGGGAAATTGTACACATCCCAAAAGAACATTAGACCAACACTCAGTCTTCCCGGTCTCAGCTAGGGTTAACTGTGCTTCCAGACAACCAAGCCAAAAACTTGAAATGACCAATTACTCTTTTCTTCACAACTAACTCCTTATTTAACAAGTTCCATCGAAATTTCTTTCAAATTATGCATACCACAACATCTTACCACAATCTCTGCTGATCCATTTATCTGCGCCATCATTATTCCCCTGGCTTTCCTGCTCCCTTTGGCTCTGGAAAGCCTGTCAGGTAGTGATCCTTTTCAAAACCTCAGGTTCTCTGCTCACGCTCTCCACCTTCAACTCGCACAACCGGAACCAAGGTATGCAACACCCCACAACCTCACAGCCCACTCTCAGCCCCTAACTCCTCTGACACTCACTGTCCTCGCTTCCCATGTTCTCCCCACACAGATCTTCTTGTCTTCCCTGTTTGGGAAGCAGGGAGGAAAAAAAAAATATTTGATTGTAGTGGGAATCTACCGAATCCACCATACTATTTGCAATTTTGGGATGACATATGAGTTTATGTGTTTCTATTTTCAGTATATTATGCTCTGTGTAGTAACCCAGTATGTCTCCAAGTTCTTTCATACCCGTCTTATCAATTTGGTCTAATTGCTTTTCTTCTTACACATGGATAGTTACTGCCCAGGCGAACAGTGCTGAAAGTGCTGCACAGTCCCGAGGCACAGCTTCTGAGCCAGCACGCTGGCCCTCACAGCCATAAGAAAGGTGAACAAGCAGAGGGAGCAACCATGTGATCTATGATTCTCCAAAGAACTGTGTTTGTTTGTTTCCCTGTTGGGGGCCATAAATAAACAAATAGAGCTTATTAGTTTCTTATTACTTCATGAGCTAAAGGGAATGGGGAGCGATAGAAATAGTTTGGAATTTTTTTTCAAAAAGTATAGGTAATTCACAGTTCTTGAAGAACAGCCATGGTTTCTATATGGTTCCCCTAATCATGGCATGGAAATGACTTTGAGAACTAACACATCTAAATCCTGAAATCTATCCTGGGGGTGCCTCTCCAACACAGTACCAATTTCACACAAGATTCCCAATGGTAGGTAACATGTCCAAAACTGAACACAAAATTTTCTCTACCCCATAGGCTTAATGGTCCCCAGGAGGTCTTGATTCAACACCAACACTGGCAAAACCTGTTGCCCACAGATATCCTTCCGTTGCTCACTGCTGTCCCCCTTGTATGTAACACACTATGTGGCATGTAGCTGGTGTTTACTTTTTATGCATACATGACATACTATGGAAATTACAATTATATCAGACCCCTGACCACTTGAAAGTACAATGAAAGATTAGTTTATCCCAAATCCTAGTAGATCTTTAATGCCTCTAAAGCCAAGGCTCTTCCCACTATCCCAAAGCTACTGCTATTTACCCAAACAGTTGGAGTGCCTTTGAAAAGTCTTGTCATTACTGTGCATCAACATGCAGTTAAATGAATGAAATGATTACAATTTTCTGTGCTACCAAATCCTTCCTTCTCATACTGTGCCTCATGAATGCATGCCACTGCTGGAAAATGAGCACTAACTGTGTATTCAGGGAAGTTAATGGCAAATTTGAGCGAAATGTTGTTATCTTGATAGGAAAGATTTCTTTGAGCTCTACGAAGCATTTTTGAAAGCAAATTGTGTCAGCAGACTGAAATTACATGCAAAATTACCAACACCATTCACATATGATAGGCAACCACATGTAAAGATGAAACTTCTGAAACGCAGGAGATGAAGCCAAATTATGAGCTTCTGTCTAATTGCCTCCAATACAACATTCTGTTCATGGGTAAGGTGTTAAAATGCAAACGATCACAGTACATGATAGAGAGATACTTCAGGTAGCAATGGAGGCAGTGTCATTCTAAAAATAAAGATACATGCTACTGTGACCATGGGCAATCTCAAATTTTTAAGAAATATTTTTTTAAGATACAATATTACTTTTTATGAGGAGAGCCAACACTTAACTGAACACTTGCCATGTGCCTGGTACTTACTTAGGTAAGGGTAACGTTGGTACAACTTTTTTTTTAAATTGAAAATAATATTAATTTAGTTAGTTTCCCTTCCCTCAACTCTTCCAGATCCTATCTCCCCACCCATTCAGATCTATACCCTTTATTGCTCTCACTATTAAAAAAATAGGAAAAATAATAAGATACAATAAAAACCATGAATATAAAAAAAGAGCCTAAGAAAAAGCACAACAGAGAGACACATTCACATACAACAGAAAACTAAAAAAGACACAAAATTTGAAACTATACTTTATAAGCAAAAGACCTGTAAGTGGGGAAGGGGGAAGACCAGGCAAAGCATTATGAGTCAAAACAAACAAACAAAAAACAAAAACCCAACCCAACCCACATAAATAAATAAATAAATAAATAGCATCATTCTAAAAATACCATTGAGTTTGTTTTTTATCAGCTATCTAGCTGCTGGGCTAGGATCTGCTTTCAGTGTGGTTTCTATACCCAGTTGAGACTCTTGGAGAAAAATGTTTTCTTTTGTGAATGGTTATTAATTGGAGATAAGTTTCTGGGTTAGAGATGGGGGTTGTGTTCTCCCTGCTTCCCCTCACAGTGCGGAAGCCCATGTGGCTCAGACTTGTTCAGGCCCCATGCATGCTGATAGTCTCTGTGAAGTCACGTGTACATCCGTCCTGTTGTGTCTCAAAGGCCTTGTTTCCTTGGTGTCTTCCATCCTCACTGGCTCTTAAAATCTTTCCATCTCTTCTTCTGCAGTTTCCTGAGCCTGTAGAAGGGATTTGATAAAGGACTGAGTGTTCATTTGATAAAGGACTGAGTGTTCCAAGGTTTTGTACTCTCTGCTTTGTCTAGTTGTAGGTCTCTATATTTATTCTCATCTACTACAGAAGGAAGCTTCGCTAATGATGGGTGAGCAATCCACTCATCTGAGTATATGAGAATGTCTTCAGAACGAATTTTATTGCTATGTTCCTTTTGCAGGATAGTATTTGGCTTTCTCCTAGGTCCATGGCCTTTCTAGGCTCACTTTCTTGGCTATGCAAGGAGTGTCAGGCATGGGTTCTGTTGAGCCCATCATGAGCCCAACTTCTAGGAGGTATATGAGGGGAACTCAGGAGACCAGATTAATCGATGCAATCGAAATGGGGTCACCCCTGCTGGTCAGCGAAGAGTGGCACTGGGAGAAAAAGGCCTTGGGTTTTTAAAGGACAAGACGTGGAAATTTTTAGGGGTTGCAGTCTTGGCAATTCAGAATTGGATGAGGAAGCTATTAGTCTTCTAGTCCTGCTAAGTGTGGATTTGGCTGCAATTAAAGGTGGGGGTGGGGGTGATTAGCTCATCTTCAAAGATCCAGGCTGTGGGCTTTTGGCCAGAGGTCAGGGGCTACTCAGAAGAAGGATTGCTGCCATCTGGGTTGGTTGCTAAGAAACGCTATCTCGAAGACAAAGGTCTGGTCATTCTTTTTGCTGAGCGAAGGTCGTTGCTGTCCTCACAGATGGCCAGGGTCACATTCCTCCATTCTCTGGAAAAGTACTGTAGCTTAACCTGGGCCTAAAACTCAAAAATATAAGTTTTATAAGACATATAGGTAACATAGTTAGTCTGATCCTTTCAGTTCAGTCTCATGGACTTGACCTGAAATCCAGTCAGTGGTTGGTTACTCCCATACACTTTGTGCCACTACTGCACCAGTCTATCTTGAAGGCGGGTCGCCAATCTATCTTGAAGGCTTGCAGCTTGGCTGGTGTTTATATTTCTCCTCTGGCAGCCTGCAGAGTACCTTCCAATACCATGAAAACTAGTCAGTAGGAGTGAAAGCTCTAGATAGGCAACAGCTGTGTTTAAGTGCCTTGAGGAATAGGACCTTACCATCAGTTTGTGGAGAGCAACCAATAGCTTTGGCAGCAGGCTAAGTTGATTAGGGGTTTTCTTGGGGTCCTTTTGGTCAACAACTCAGTTGGTTCTAATCCCTTCCTGGTACTGGAGGTTTCATTTGATGGTAAGAGAAGTCTAATTGGGGCTTTCTCTCCCCCCATTACTTGGTAAGTAATTCTGCTATAGAATGTGTATTTTACTATATTTAGCAATATCCCTAGCCTCTCTGCTTCCTACAAGCAATCCAACTGGACAATCTAAAATGTCTCTAGAAATGCTAAATGTTTCCTGGCAGGCAAATTTGCCCCCATTTGAAACAAACAAACAAACAAACAAACAAACAAACAAACCCTGCTTTAGCTATATAACATTAATTATGTGAACCAATTCCATGAGGCAAACTATATTCTCCAATGATTATTAGTCAGCTTTGCATTACTGTAACACAATACTTTAAATGGTCCATTAAAAAGGGGGGAAAAAGGTGTTGTATAGCTCCCCATTCATGAGTTGTGGCTCAGAGTTCAAGTCATTGGCCCAGCTACTTTGGGAATTTGTGGCTGTGCAGTGTACTATGGGAGGGAATGTATGGACAAGGAAGCTGCTCACCCATGACAACCACGAAGCAAAGACAGAGAAGGAGTTAGTCTCAGTATCATCTTCAAGGTCACCCTTCCAGTGACCTAACTTCCTCCCACTGTGTTGGAGGTTAAAAGTTCCACTAGCTGGTAATAGTGCTCCAGGTTGGTGATAAAGTTTTTAATGCATGCTGTGATCCTCATCCCAACCACAGCAATGAAGACAGATGAAATAACTCGACTAAGGCCACAAAGCCACAGTGATATAGCTAGTTTGGCCCAAGGTAGTCCAACTCCATGACTTCAGAGCAAGTCCAACTTGCTGCCGAATTAAGGAAACTTGATCTGTTTGTGATTTTCAGGGGTAATGCAGTGTGGTTCTGTATACTATTGCCCTTTCCAGAGCTTTTGAAAACAAACTCTCATTTATGAAGGCTTGTCAGGGATTGAAATGACAAGAAAGAAGAGGGAGGATAGTCTTTAGCTATGTGGCCTGCATCTTTGTAAACTAGGAATGTATAAAATAGAGGATTTACATATGAAAACCTAAAACCCCACAGCTCAGTAACTCACTGTGTACCACCTACAGTACTTTTAGATCAAGGTAGAGGAGACAGTATTAAGTTGCCTCCTCTCTTAACAGAAATATCTGGCTTACCAGCTAGTATGATTCTGTTAGATTTCTTCTTATAATTGTAGAAATACATCTTCCAAAGAGAAGATTTCATTTGCAGATGACCCTTGTTAAAATGCTAATATGCGCATTAAGCTCTATTAGTCTTCATTTAAATAAATTGATCACATTACTGAGTCATTTACCAAAGCTATTAGAAAGTAAATTACAAAACAGCAAACTTCTGAAGGCCCTGTTAGGGCAGAGAAAATGTAATTAGGGTATTGCTGAGGGAAGCCTCTTCTAGTGCTGGCAATATGGTGTGAGATGGTTTAAGACAGAAAATGTGCTGTACAGGAGACAGGTAACGAGCTGCAGGAAGAACAATGGCATCTGCCACCGGAAACTCTGGCCCCTGGCTCTCCTGGATGCTATTCCAGTTTCCACCTCACACTTCAGCTTGAACTGACAGGTCACTCAGCATGTTTAGCAAAATCAGAGGTGCCAAAACCACCTGTCCCAGGAGGCATTGCTCTGAATGGGCTGTTTACTCTCCACAGATTGGTTTTGGAAACCCAGGAATGAATCTGTACTGTGCTCAGCTTTTCCCTGGTCCTCCTTCACCAAACACCCTGGGAGGCACTGAAACAACTTTCTGGAAGAGTGTTGAAACACACTCACTGGCTGTGGGTGCTCCCCTTCTGACTGGAAAGTTCCCATCTCACACAGGGAAGCAAAACACAGTTTTATTCCTCCTTTTTCTCCTTACCTGAAAATAAAAGTGAGAGGGAATGAACAAGAAAATGTCAGAAAAATTACTACATAAATAGGCTTTCTACCTAGAAAGGACTGTGAGAATTTTTCTTCAAAAAATAAAATGAAGGAGTAAAATACCACCACATTATAATCAAGCATTTTAAACCTGTTCCAATTTTCAAGTATTTAATGGTAACAGAAAACTACTTTAAAATATGAACAAGTAAGGCAGACAAGGCACATGACTAAGTAAGGCAGACAAGGCATATGACTAACGTAAGGATTTTATTGTAAAGCTCTCAAAAATCCGGCAACTTACAGAAAAGAAAGGAAGAGAGGAAAACAATATTGTGGTAGAAAGCCATGAGTGGTTAACTGTGAGTGAGCAGATATAAACCTTTCGTATGAAGTGCTATCAAGTTAGCAAGGGGAGGCAGACATAAAGCTGTGTGTACACTGAACATGCTGCCTTGTACTTGAGAAAATCAGGGTAAACAGACACGCATATACAGCTTAGATTTCAAATACAGCATATACTTTCCCAACTATGATCTTCTGGAATAGTGGCCTTAGGAAATCTGCTTTGGCAAGGGATGGCAGAGGCTCCTGTGGAGAGGAAGTGAAAAGGCTGGGCATATAAACAAGGGCTGCTGGCACGTTCAAAGCGCAGGGGATAGTTCACAGAGCAAAACACAGTCCTAAGTAAATGGGTTTCAGGCAATTTCAGTGTTAAGATAACATCATTAAGAGTAGAACAGATTGTGCACAAACCCTGCTGTTTATAATTAACACATTGCTTCCAAATACTCCCGGGCCCCTGGTAAATAGTCTTCTGCTCACATCTACCCAGGCCAATCAGAGGATTTTCATCAGATTCCATGCTGGGCCAGCACCTGTTTGGACAAATCCAATAGAGCCAAAGAACTCCTTTCCCTGGCCAGCTGAGTAGTTGGATGAACACAGCTTGGCTTAGTCATTGTCACAGTGTCCATATGGCTTTGAACCTTGTTTTCATAAGAAATCATACAAGTATTTTATTATGTCAAAGTTCACCGTCCTAGAAACAGAAACAGATAGCATGTCAGCATCTTCAATCAATACTGCTCAGCTCTGTATGACTGTAAAGCACATGGGAAGCAATTCAAAACTGGACGATGCTGTCAAATGTAACGGATTTGGAACAGCACTGATCTCTTACAATGTAACTTAAAACCACAATTTTTAAACCATTTTTGACCACACAAAAAGTTACTTTATTAAATAAATAAACAAAAAGTTAGAGCTACTAACACAAGTTTAGATTTTATTTCAAAGCTACTTGCTTTCTGCCTAATAATCAGAACAATCAGAGATGCAAAAGTATTTAAATCTTGTTTGCTTCAGAACACTGTTTATCTTCCAAAACACCTGTTTTACCATCACATAATGCACAGCTCATCTGTCCTCATTTGTAGCTTTCATTATCTTCAGTCTTTTAACAGTGGCTGACCTGTATGCACATTTCAACTAAATCTGTATGATCCAAGAATATGATACAACAGACGATGTAGATGTATATTTTTATACTTTGGCGGCAGGCAGAATAGAATAACAGAGGAAGAAACATATAATTATTTTCCTTCCTCCAAACTCAATCTTCACTATAAATATTCAGACTTAGAGGTTTATTATTTGAATAAATGGTCAAAATAATTAGATATAATGATCTAACAATAAGTACAAAATTAAAGCCTTAAGTATTCAGTTCTGCAAAAATAATCATCCATGTGAGAACAGCCTTTTAGAGTCACTAATTGCACATTCTTACTTATTAAACTATCACCAATTATTCTTTTGTCTATCACTTTGTAATACACTTTCTAAAAAAGTTTCTATACAAATGACTGACATGCCCAATATTTTTTACAACTATGGATAGGGAACTATAGATACTGATTTTGAAAACACATTTAAAAATAGCTCGCTGTGTGAGATGCGCTGGCTGTGAGCTACCCGACACTGACTGAAGACTATCTTTCATTATAACAATGCCTCCCGGAGAAACACTTAACCTTTCTAAGCAGCAAAGAGATACCTGTTGGCATCTACAGTGATAAGACTACCAAAATTGGTCACGTCAGCTAAGATCTCTCACGCACGAAGACACAGCTGTGACACTAACATGGCTTTAGTTTCATGTCCTTTTTTCAATTACCTCTCAAATTTACTGGAAATAAAGTCCCTATCAAGTGCTCTTTAAAGAAAATGCCTTCAGCCAGAACCCTGACTTGTCAGGGCCCTGATTTATCAAGTACAGTGGGCTGCACTTCCTCTCCACAGTGAGAGGGAAGGTGCAGCTGCACACCTCCCTGAAATGCTCCCCTCTCGTGGCTTTGAGCTGTCAGCAAAGTAAGAAAGATTTAATGCTTTGGGTTTTTTTTGTTTTGTTTTGTTTTTTGGGGGTTTGGGTTGGTTGGTTGGCTGATTCGGGTGAAAATAAAAAGCACTGAAGAAGTTAAAAAACAACTTAAATTCCAACATTAGGAGAATCTCTGTACTCCAAAGCATTCAACAGGATAACATGATCAGTACAGGGAAACATCCACAACACTAAGAATGCATGGAGAACACAGAATCACAACTATGTTGCAGTAACCATTGGAAAAAAAAAAGAATAAACAAATAAAAACAATAATTGGTGATAGGACTATTTTATGTTTCAGTAATATTTTTTTTTGTGGTTATAGCACAGTTTATACGATAAACTGTTAACAGGATAAATGGTATGATTTAAACAACCTAAGCAACTTCAAAGCATTCATTTATCGAAGATTCACTGCATTCTGTGTCTCTTTTCTGTCAGTAAGTCAACGGCAAGAAAGCAACTCCTAGTGTATAACTTCTTTTTCTTACAGATTTCCTCAGGACTGGGTGATGACTCGGTGGTTAAGAATCTGCACTGCTCTTGCAGAGGACCCCAGTTGGAGTTCCAGCACCCACACCTGGTGGCTCACGACTGCCTGCATCTCTAGCTTCAAAGAGACCCAATACCTCTGGCTTCTGACGTTATCAGCACTCATATGCACATACTCACACACAGGCACATACACGTAACTAAACAGTACACCAACAACAAAAAGTTATATGTGGTGTTCACAAAGCCCAGAAGAGGGAATGCTGTGAAACTGAAGTTACAGATAATTGTGAGCTGCTAGCCACGTGGGTAATGGGAGCCAAAGAGAGGGCCTCTGCAAGGCCAGCAAATGCTCTTAAGTGCTCAGCTTTCCAGTGCCCACATTGTAAGAGAGCCCAGAAAGCTCAGTGCGTGGCTGTTTGGGGCAGAGAGACGGAAGAAATGCCTTGGGGCACAGGGGTTTGGAGGAGACTGCTAGCTGTGTTTGCTATTGACAAAGATTGTCATGTTCCGGAAAGACCCATCGGCCCTAAACAGCTGGGAGAAGTAAAGGGGTCCTCTCCTCACTAACTTTCTCTCACCTACCTAGAGTTGGGAGGTTGGAAAGGAGGAAGAGACCTAAACACTCCAAATAAAGCAGAGTTTTGAAAACAAGTGCTACATTACGTCTTCAGTAAATCCCGTTCTCATTCTGGGCATTAGCTAAAACATGACTCCCTGAAGGGCACAAAGTTCTCTTCAGTTCTTGCTAAAGGTTAATTTTTCCATGATAGGCCAGAAAGTCCCATCAGAGAAGGCTGGTGTCCTTGTGTAAGAAACCTGCCCTTGAGGCTCAGACTGTTCCAGTCACCACCCTTCTAACTACCTTGTCATCATTTCCTAGTCATTGAATAAAGTTAGCATCTAGTTTGGTCTCCTTTGTATCCTAAGACCCGTAAACTCACTGCATATTTGCCTTTTCATCTCTAAACAATCAGAATAAATGTACTCAGAAATATTCTACCTCTCAAAACATACCCTTCAAGATGTTATTTGCTCCATTTTGGGTACCTTGGACACCTAGGGACATTCAGCTTACAACTCTTCATTTTATTTTGACCTACAAATACTGACTGTCTACGTGCTAGGATGAAACTCCTGGCCCCTGGCTGGTCTGTCCTCCTTTCCGCCGAGCTCGGACTCCATGGCTCATCACACCAAGAGCTCACTTGCTAGCATCTACTCAACTCTTCTGGCAAGACCCCAATATTACGTGATTTCAATTATTATTCTCTGCAGCCCTGTATCTAGCATATGCTGCTGGAAGAGATCACAAGTCTCACAGATTGATGCCACTGTAAATTCAAGGTCAAGAATTCTAAGCCCTCTCAGCACGCTGCTTTTTCTGTGAACACTGGCTTCCATACCCATGGCCACTGATTCCAATATTACACATTTTTCTCAGTACATGCTGCTAATGTTTCTGCCGTTAGTCACAATTCTGCCTCCTCCTTCACAGAGAAAACAGAAGAGGTCAGGTGAGAATTTCCTCAACATTTTTGCTACCGAGGTCAGCATCTGGCTGTACCCAGTTCAGTTCTAGCCAGAGCACACTGCTGTCCAAGCTGTGCTCTTCCAACTCCTTTCTACATCCCAGGCCTACAGTGCTGTGAAGAGTTTGTGTTTTAAATTAATTTTGTCTTGTGTCATTTACTTTCCTCTGTTTTCTCCCTCAGCATTTAAATAGATTCGTATCTTCAAAACAAAAACTAACTAAATAAACACGTGTCGTACTTGTTCCTCTATCTCCTAAAGCCTAGCACAGTGTTTGTATACAATGGGATCACGAATGCTACCTGCACGAAAGAATAAGAGTCAACCCTGTGCTTTCTGCATCCACTTTCTTAGCACTACTACTTGAATGGGCTGAAACGTTCCTTCTGCAAGAGCTGACATTACAAAGAAGTGCTCCTCAGGAAATCAGGACCCTGATTACTCTCTTCCTTTAAGTACCCTTAGTTTAAAGGCATGTGAGATGCCTACACACTTATGCTATATCATGACATCTTCCCTATATTTTTTCCTTCAAAAGTAGAATTCTTAATATCTCCACAGTGTCTCTCCTAAAAAGTAAATTATTGATCAGTTTAATAATTTATTCTTTGCTACTTGCTGACGAGCTGTCATGGTTTTGCTCAACTTGAGACAAACTAGAGTGACTGGGAAAGAGGAAATCTCAACCGGAAAAAAACGCTTCCACCAGATTGGTCTATAGATAAGCGTGTGGAGTATTTATTTGTTTTTTGATTAATGATTGATATGGGTGGGCCCAGTCCACTGTGACTGATGCCACCCATAGGCAGGTAGTCCTGGGGGGTATAAAGTAATGGATGAGTCATGGAAAGCAAGCCAGTAAGAAGAGCACATGGTCTCTGCATGAGCTCCTGCCTCTAGGTTCCTGCCCTGCCTGAGTTCCTGACTTGGCTTCTCTCAGTGATGGACTGTGATCAGGACTGTGAGCCAAATAAACCCTCTCCTTCTCAAGTGGCTTTTGGTCATGATCTTTCTCACAGCAACAGTAAGCAAATTAGGGCAGTCACAGATGCCTGAAAGCAGGATCATTGACCTCCCTGATAACTCCCACAGGGACCTCCTCCTTCTACCATACATCAATTTTGAATGAGACTGTCTTCTTCACTCTCTTTTTCCTGATGTCATCTCTGAAACAAATCCATATGGTTCCCTCCTACCTAAGGTTTTACTGATACTGGAAAGTACAAGAATAGCTGCAATATTTGTTAGTACATAATAAGACTAAGGCATTGCACCAGGCCTGATGGCAGGGCAGCTATAGACATAGCGATATTCTGTGCTTTCAATTTCACAGACCAAGTTTCAGAAAGATGAACTCTAATTATTCAGCTAACTGTTTAAACTGATAAACACATTATATATCCAAATGGCATCTTCCCAATTATAGAGGAAGTGGTGAGGATAGCTACGTATGTCTGATCAGGCTTTAGAAATAGAAGTTCACACTGAGATACAAAGACTAGATGCTGAGCAGAAGTGGAGAAACACTGCAGTCAAGAAGTAGAAAGCAAAATGGTGAACATAAAAAATTTGAAAAGGCAAGTGTGGCTCAAGCGTGAGCCCACAAGGGGAAGAGGCATGTCGTGTATAGGAAAATACAGAAGAATTGCTTCTAGGAGAGAGAAGTTAAATTTTTATGGATTGTCCTGACTGCAGTGAAGACAGAGGGTGGGTTATAAGGAGATAAGAATAAATTAATTAGGAGGCTACTAATGGATGAGACAGTGTCATAAAGTGATAACGTCATGATTCATGACCTATGGGAAGACTACAGAAACAGTAAGTAGACATGGACAGTATGGACTAAAATAAAATAAAATAAAATAACAAAATCACTGTCAAATTCTAGGCTTCTGCAACATGGCAGCCTGCAGTGCTAACTGCTGAACAAGGAAATGCTGGAAGAAAAGGTGAAAGATGAATCTTTCCTTTCTTGTTTGTGTGTGGAGACAGGTTAGAATTTCTGAGTTCAGTCTTGAGTTAGACTGTAATGTCTGATAAAGGTCAAAAATATGAAATATGAAAAAGGGATGGCCTTTAACAGGAAAGGGACTTACTGATGGTTGTTGAAGTTGTAGGTGTAGCTAAAATTGTCTAGAAAAAGTGTTTTATGAGGAAAGATGCCAGGACCAAGCCTCCAGGAACAGCTCCATTTAAAGGTCAGGTGGGAGAGCAGGCTGACAAATGAGCCTGAACAAAACCAGGCAAAGAGCAAAGACAAAAAGCAGCACCATGGCATCATGGTTTCTGGAAGAGAGCTTAAAGAACAGAGTGGTCCTCCCGCTAGGACTCCTTCCCTTACATTTCAAAGAAGGGGAGACCTCCCATGGGCATCAACCCACATGGCCTATCAAGTAGGACTGGGTGCATCTTCTTCTATTGAGGCTACACAAGGCTGCCCAGTTAGGGGAAAGGGACTCAAGGGCAGGCAACAGAGTCAGATAGCTTCCACACCTGCTCTTAGAGCTCCCACATCAGGCATCAGGACCAAGCTTTGCACCTGTTACATATGTGTCAAGGGCTTACAGACTTAGAAGAAAGGAGTGAGAGAAACTTCCTACTATAAAAATTAATAAAAATAAGAAAAAATAATCAAATGGTCAGTGGTGTTAACTACCACTGAAAGACAAGTAGCTGAGATGAATGGGCTCTAGGAAAATGGAGGAGGAGGAATTCTGAGCACAGATGAGAAAGTCCTTACGTAGGGAGATCCCTATCTCTAACATATACACACACAGGAGAGAAAATAAAGACCAGCATCAGTAATGGCACTGGAGGGTTCTGAACTAATGGCTTTAATATTTTGGGAATGAAGCATGGAAAGAGGATCACAAACACTAGGATTTGTGGTTTAAATAAAGTCAAGAATCTGGCAGGCAGGAGAGAATGCTATTTAAAAAGCCACACACTTTATTCCTCAACACCAAAATTGTCATGACTGGAAGCCTGAAGCAGGGTAATCATCCCTAAGGAGAACACAGAAGTGATGTACATTAGCAGTCCTGAAGGTGGGGTAGTGCAGTATGGAAGTGGAAATGATGAGGAGGAGAAGGAGGAGGAGGAAGAGAAGGAACTCACAGAAATGATCTTGTGAAATGAAACAGTCAAGGACACAGCTTAGAGAGAAGAAATTACTGTCACTAGAGACAGCTGCAGGGGCAGTAGTATAATCAGAGCCAGGTTTTAGTTAAGAAGTAAGGAAGATAACTGGGAGAATGTTGTACACATGGGTGGAAAGCGAAACAAGAGGTCAAGTCAGCACAAAAGGAGCATAAGATGTTACCCAAGAGTAGAAGAGAGTAGATGTGGGAAGATAGTGTTTTATGGTCTAAAGTGTCATGTTTTAATACATATGAGCTTTCATATCCAATGGTCTCTTAAATCCCACTTTCCTACAGTATTTCAGTAATTTAATTTCTGTCATCTAACATACTAGCTACTACTTCTAGTTTTACATCACTGGCAAACTGGATTAGAGGATGCTACAATTGAACTAATTCATTCTTGTCACTTAAGTCATCTTTTCTTGTTTAAATGACTTTGTATTCTATTAGAAAGAATATTCTTGCATTGAGAATATTATTTGCATAACTGTGACTTTTTTATTTTTTAAATTTATTTTTATTTACATATTTATTTATTACAATTTATTCACTTTGTATCCCCTCTGCAGCCCCTCCCCTGTCTCCTCCCAGTTCTCCCCTTCTCTTTTCCCCCATGCCCTTTCCCTAGTCCCCTGATAGGGGAGGACCTTCTTCTCTTCTATCTGACCCTAGCTTATCAAGTCTCATCAAGGCTGGCTGCACCATCTTCCTCTGTGGCCTGGCAAGGCTGCATCCTCCAAGGGGAGGTAATCAAAGAACCAGCCACTGAGTTCATGTCAGAGACAGCCCCTGTATCCATTACTTAAGGAGCCCACTTGGAAACTGAGCAGCCAATGGGCTTCCTTTGAACAGCAGTCCAGGTACTCTCCATGCATACTTAGTTGGAGTATCAGTCTCCGCAGTCCCCCCACCCCACCCCTGGACATTTTTACATTAAAAGATAATCTACACTTACCGTGCAATAGCTCTGATGAAATCTAGAGAAACTGTGCATTTGTATTTTGGTGCATCAAGCTGATCATCATGACCAACTAGGGTTAACAACTGTAGAGTCACTAGAGAGGTAATCTAAAAATGAAAGAATATTTTATGAGAAAATTTAATAAGACTAAATGATACCTTTATTTATTTACAGTGGTATTAATAAAGACATAAATGAATCCACAAAGCATACAAGTAGTTTTAGATTTGTACATGCAAATTTGCACGTTTAAAAACCTAGTTTAACAATGAAAGGCACTTGCTAAAGAGACCTAATTTGTCCACAGATGATTTAAAATATTCGTAGCATTTTCTCACATAAACATCATTTGTGTGTGTGTGCATGTGCAGGACAAATATAAACTCACTCTTCAAGAATGATCACCTTTATATTTTTTGAGACAGGGTCTCTCCTCTTAGGACCCAAGGCTCCTCAGTATAGCTAGGTTGGTAAGCTAGTGAGATCCAGGGATCTGCCTGTCTCCGTTTCCCAGCTCTGAGATCATAAATCATAGAGTGCCACCACACTCTACTTCTCATATGTGTGCTGATGATCAAATCCAGGCCCTCATACTTGCATTTTACTAAGTGAGCTAAGTCCTGTCCTAAATAGAACTTTAAATGAGTGGGAAAAGTTAAGAGAGTCTCCCATGGTAAAATTAACTGCAATCCTTTCTACTTTCTATATATGATTTACTTCCCAAAACATTTAAACATTTTCCACAACTCCCTTTATTATTGAAGGCAGAGCTCCTTTTTATACTTTGCCACTCATTTCCTTATATTTCTTATAACTTCCTAATTCTCTATAAATTAAATGCTGTCTCATATTTAATTATATTCTTATACTACCTATTTTTCTTCATCCACAATTTTCACAAACATAATAAGAGTCTTTAACTTAGCTAGGTTAAAATTTCAAAAATATTTTCAGATATCTAAGTTCATACTTTCAGAACAGTCTCAGTGACCGCACAAAGGCTTGGAACAAGTGAACCACTTTGACATCATTTTCAGTTGTACCATTTATAAACTAATCATGTAAACTGTGCAAAAGCATAATATCATTTCAAGATTTAATGGCTAAAAGCCAGTTCTGAAATATGAGTACAATGATCACTCAATTTTTAGGGGGATAAAGGACTTATTTAAGAAAGCTAATATTAAAAAATTCCAAACCTAAACAAAATAATTAAACTAGACTTGCCTTTGTATAAAAAAAGCATAATTTTAGGGGTTATTCATTCCACGAGCTTTTCATATAAGCACTACTACTAACATACAAGTACAAAGTTCAGGAAAACAACTGTTACATAAAATAGTATATAAGTATACTGACACCTTAAGAGTACCTTCCCAGTTTATTAAAGTGTTGCCGAAGTAAAATGAGAACATATCAATTTATGAGCTCAACACCTTGAATCTCAACCACACTAATTTAAAATTCTAAATCAAAACCTATAGAAAAATAATGAAACCTTTAGAAAATTATTCCTTTCCATGCATAAATAAGAATATCTACCTTCTCCATTATTCCATCCTTAAGTAATTTTTATTTTAAATTATATATCCAATAAAATCTTGAGGACTTACTCTTGAATGTGAACATTCAAAGACAATATCACAAAACTAATAGTACAGAAAAGACTTTTTCTTGCTTAACTTCATGACCACCCAAGAAGCCCAGATTTCCATGTTAAGACCACAACTAGATAGCTTGATGCAGTCAGTGTGTACATTTCAGATGGTTCTAGACATTGGCTCCCCCATGACTACTCCAGCACACATGTACAGGCATGCATAAGACAAAGACAGGACGGCCTTTCCCATCTAGCTCTTCAGCATTCAGTGACAAATATGACACCCAAGAAAGAGACACTTGTCATTATGCTCCTAGGAACAGAAATTGATTCATATAGTCTCTAGTTTCAGCAAAGAAAAGTAAGACAGAAGAGTACATAACTCATAAATTAACATTTTAGGATTTAATCTTTGTTGGAGAAAAGCTCCCTAAACAATAACAAAACACACTTTACTTAAACAATATGTAATCTATTTTTAGCACTTCTAGTTAACAGAAGGCTTGTCATTCAAGTGAGCTTTGAATTACCCTGAACATATTTCATAATCAAATACTAACAAAGGTTTACAGGGTTTGGAAAATGATAACCATGTTGACGCTGGAAAAGAAGCTTCCAGTTCCAATAAGATGACATTGGTTCAGATACAATGCTTCTCCCTGTTCAGCACAATTAGAAATCTGGCTATAACACAGGAGTCAACAAAGGAGGCTGGGCAACAGGGAAGTACAGTGGATAATGCAGGGACACCAGGCCTTAAGGAACAATACAGAGATAAAAAGATGGAAAGTCTTTGCTCAACAATAGAGAGTAGGCCAGGCCTCCCACTATCAGTGTGCAAGCCAGCAACACAAGATTTATGGCCAGCCTTATTCTCCCCATGGACAGAAGGCGGTAGCTGTGAAAATGAACTGAGCAGTCTGTGTCTGGCAAAACTATCATTTGCAAATGAAGTGGAAATAGACATTCTTAAACAAGAGAAAATTAGGGAATCTGCCACTGCCAGACCACCTTTAAAGAACAGCCAAGGGAAATTTTTCAAACAAAAGTCTAAAAGGAGCCCTGGGCATCAAAAAGAACATCAGAGAGCAGATAGGTAGAAAAATGTAACACTTCCTGGTGAGTCTAATAGCTGATGAAATTAGCAGCATCATATATTCAAGGCAATGCTATTTAGTCAGTGTAAATAGTAAATGACCAGCTTCATAAGAAAACCTGCACACCAAACTGCAGAGTAGCCTCATTTATAAGAGCCAAAACAACAACAACCTCCAACAAACACCTGAAAGAAGGCATGTGTCCAATGGGTTAATGTTTAAACCCTGGCACAGTCACATCAGAGTCCTAAGCAATAGAAACAAAGGGGCTGTGGAGACTGCTCAGTGGGCAAAGTGCTCGTTGCCAAGCATAAGAGCCCTGAGAGCTGGTTAGGACTCTCCAACACCCACATAAAAAGCCAGCAGGGAACGTGCACCTGGTGTTCCAGCTCTGGGGACTGTAAAGACAAGAGGATCCCAAAAGTTTGGTGGTCAGCTAGTCCAGGTAACTGGTGAGAGACCTGCCTCAGAGGAGAGGCCCAACACTGACTTCTGCCGTGCACACCTACACACATATGCAAAAGTACACATACACGGGATCAAACTACTGATACATGAAAGATGAGTCTCAGCTACCATCGACTGGGGAAGGAAAGGGAAATTTAAGGATATAGCTATCGACAGAAAATAGCGTTGATCCTTACAATACTGAAAACAGTTTGTACTTTGATGGTGGTGATGAATACACAAACATACAAAGAGGAAATATTTTCCTGTGACCAAAGATGCAAAGATGTACATAAAGACGAACAGTTGCAGGGGCTGGAGGAGTGCAGGGTTTGAGCCTTAGTATTTTAAAGAGCAGTGACCTCCCATCCCCCCCACCTGCCCCACAGCCCACAACAACAACCCAAACGCACAGAAATGATCTGTGTAAAGTGGAGCGACTGGAATGAGATCAGTGGCTGCATCGACGCCACCCTGCTGACTGGGGTGCTTTTAGCTGGGCATTTTGCAAAACGTCCCTGCTGGAGGAAATTACTGAAAACACACAAGAAGACAAAGTCTGGATCACTTTTACAACTGTGGCTGACTTACATTAGCTAGAAAAAAAGCTGAATGAAGAAATTATCAACAGTGACAGAGTGTTCAGAGATGTTAAAAACCTTTATCTTTATTTCAAAATGTTTAAGTTATCTATGAAGCTACAAAAAGGTTTTAAAATTAAAACATGCTGGACCTATACTAACCCGGTTTAAAAAAAAAAACATTCTAGGTTGGGAAAGAATCTACACCAACCCTTTATCTGACAGAGGACTCATATCCAGTATATATAAAGAACTAAAGAAGCTGAAAAGCAGCAAACCAAGTAATCCACTTAAAAAATGGGGAACAGAGCTAAACAGAGAATTCTCTGTAGAGGAATACCGAATGGCAGAGAAGCACTTAAAGAAATGCTCAACCTCACTAGCCATTAGGGAAATGCAAATCAAAACAACCCTGAGATTTCACCTTACACCCATGGGAATGGCCAAGATCAAAAACTCAAGTGACAACACATGCTGGAGAGGTTGTGGAGAAAGGGGAACCCTTCTCCATTGCTGGTGGGAATGTAAACTTGTACAACCATTTTGGAAATCAATCTGGCGCTTTCTCAGACAACTAGGAATAGCGCTTCCTCAAGATCCAGCCATACTACTCCTAGGCATATATCCAAAAGAGGCTCAAGTACACAAAAAGGACATTTGCTCAACCATGTTTGTAGCAGCTTTATTTGTAATAGCCAGAAGCTGGAAACAGCCCAGATGCCCCTCAACTGAAGAATGGATGCAGAAATTGTGGTACATCTATACAATGGAGTATTACTCAGCAATGAACAATAAGGAAATCATGAAATTTGCAGGTAAATGGTGGGACCTGGAAAGAATCATCCTGAGTGAGTTGTCCCAGAAGCAAAAAGACAAACACGGTATATACTCATTCATATAAACATACAACATAGGATAAACCCACTAAAATCGGTACATCTAAACAAACTAAGCAAAAGAGAGGACCCTAACTAAAACGCTCAATCCCCATCCTGAAAGGCAAAGAGGATGGACATCAGAAGAAGAAGAAAACAGGAAACAACCTAGGAACCTGCCACAAAGGGCCTCTGAAAGCCTCTGCCCTGCAGACTGTCAAAGCAGATGCTGAGCCTGACGGCCAACTGTCGGGCAGAGTGAATGGAATTTTATGTAAGAAGTGATAAATAGCAAGAGCTGGAGAGGACAAGAACTCCACAAGGAGAGCAACAGAACAAGAAAATTTGAACACAGGGAACTTCTCAGAGACTCACACTCCAACCAAGGACTATTCATAGAGATAACCTAGAACTCCTGCACAGATGTAGCCCATGGCAGTTCAGTCTCCAAGTGGGTTACATAGTAATGGGGAGAGGGACTGCCTCTGACATAATCTGATTGGCCTGCTCTTTGATCACCTCCCCCCTGAGGGTGGAGCAGCCTTACCAGGCCACAGAAGATGACAATGCAGCCACTTCTGATGAGAACTGATAGTCTAAGATCAGAAAGAAAGAGAGGAAGACCTCCCCTATCAGTGGACTTGGGGAGGAGCATGCATGCAGAAAGGGGAGGGTGGGGTCGGGAGGGGAGGAGGGAGGGGCTTATGGGGGGGATACAAAATGAATAAAGTGTAATTAATAAAAAAAACATTCTGATACAATATAGTCTTAAGTGGGAAAGTCAGAGAAGCAATCATTTGAATAGTGATCTCCCACTGGAGCAGGATTATAAACACAGAAAGATTTTCTCCTTAAAGGAACACAGGTAGTTATGGTTTTGAAGCCTGGCCACAGGCAACAGTTTCATTCTATAAGCCCGTATTAGTTTTCACACATTTGCCAGAGATCCAGAGCTCGTAAAACATTATATCTTAATACTGTAGGAGGATTACAGGCAACCCCACCCTGATTGAGTTTTCCCCCCAACTCTTATCTTTTATGTCTATTCTTCAAAATGGCAAAAGTTCTGACTTTGTTTAAAAGCTATAGAAACCACTTACATGTTGAGTATATTAAGGACATTTTTCTAGTGTAAAAACAATTGCAAAAGAAAACTCAGAGCTGGAGAGATGGCTTGGAGGTCAAGGGCACCTGGTACTCTTACAGAGGGCCCAGGTTCAGTTCCAAGCATCACACTGGGCGGTGCACAACCTGTAACTCCAGTTTCAGGGACCACATTCTCTCTTCTGGTGTCTGTATTAGAAAGTACACCATAAAAAGTGACGGGCATTTTCAGTCCCCAATCAGCCACCCAAGGCCAACTAATAACTTCACAATTACTTAACGGGGAAATCCAATGAATGTAACATATATGACAACCTAGAGGTTTATTAGAAACATTTCAGAGTTCTTACAACAAAATTCCAAGGTAAGCATTTCATGTCAGGACTACATACAGAGTTTAGCCAAAACCACGTCTGACTTTAGGTGCTGCTGACTACTGAAAAATGGTTTGCTAACTAACACAATTACTATCGTTTACAAAAAGACCTCAGTCTTGGCCTCTTTTTTTTTTTAACCTTTTCTTCTCTTACACTCTTTCTAGAATAAACGTACATGTAAAGGTATTCAGTCATTCCTCAGGACCTAATCAAGAGCATGCCTAGAGATGGAGAAAAAGAGCTATGAGAACTACCTACTAATATTAATAACCATGAAACATTAGTAGTGCGGACACTGGAATTTGTCACTTATCTAGGCTCTATGCAGGCACTGTGCTACATTTCCCTAGGTCTTACAATTCCCCTAAATACTTAAGATGGCACCTTCTTTCCAGATAAGTAAACAACCCTAGAGGTTAGTAAACTGCTGATGCTACTGGGCTAAGAGCCCAGAGGCACTGGATTTGGGTGTTGTAGGATCTGTCTGGTACCCTACTCATCAATATCCACCTTATAACTCTGAGACAGGATCTCTCCCTGACTGGTGAGATCAGCTGGTGGCTGGCAAGCCCCAATAACCCTCCTGCCTCCACCCCAGCAATGTTGGGGTTATATGTGCTTGTATGAGCATGCCCACCTCTTTGCATGGATGCTGAGATCTGAACTCAGATTTTCTTGCTAGCACAATACATCCTCTTACCTACTGAGCCAACACTCCATACCTAAATGTCTTAATTTACCTCTTACGTATTTAGTTGCCACTGATGGTTTTCCTCAAAAATTGTCTTTTCCCCTCAGTTCAGGGCTATACAAAAACTTCTATAAATTGGAAGCATTTTGCTAACAAGATGAACATTATTCACGTAGCTATTTTGGAAATTGGGCAGTTTCTACTTTATTTTACCTTACCTTAAAAAGAGAATGTAGAATAAAGGTTGCATGATGCTTGGAAAGAGGCCAGAAGAAAGTCAGATAGCAAATACCAAGAACTAACTAGACAGGAGGAATGGCTTAATCACCATATAGAACAGCGATTTCCTTAGGTACTTTATTTATAAGGAACTACTACAGACATATGCAAAGGTCCTAACACAAATAGATGGTCAACATGTAAGGAAAAAAGATGCTTACTGCTTTGGTTTCATGATTATACATAGTAGACATTCAATTAGCATATTATAGTCTATGAATATACAGAACTGTGTGTCAACTAAAAGTAAAATATTTAATATGAGAAAGCTGAAGTATATAATCTTTTTCATTTAGCTCTTAAAACAGATATATTCACCAGGAAAATTTTAAGAATGCGAATCTCTCTGTACATACAGTATTTTTTACTGGGTCTTAAGTGAGGCAATATTTGCTTAGTTCATCTTTGCTGTGTTTTTACTGTGTTCTTTGTTCTCAGCCATGAGGGAGATGAGCTGATTATTTATATCGTAACAATAGGAGTTCATGTACCACAGGGAGGGTTTCTCCCCCCTTAATCTGAGAGGCAGTCACTAACAAGCTTCAGCTGGAAATGCTTAGTGTAAAAACAGTGTGAACCTGTTCCTGGGCTAATAAACTGTTCTTTCTGCCAACAAAAGGAAATCAATTTACAACTGTAATTAATTTTTAACAAGCTCATTATTTTTATAGTTTTATAGGATGGTATATAGGTCAACTGATGTATGAAATAACCCATATTTTAATTGTTCTGAAAAAGCTTTATGATTTATAATAATTTATATTAAATTATTTGAATGAACTTAACACATGAGGTGTCAGTGTATGAGCTCCACACAACTCAGCAAGTTTCATAATTGGTTGGTATCAAAGGTTGTGATGGTTCGTGACACAAGTTAACTGTTAATCTTACATTTACACACACACACACACACACACACACACACACACGAGGTAAATGGAAGCACTAGAAAGAGATAAGCAAATACTATCTGAGTGGTTTAGTTTGAAACTGTTACTGCTCAGATAAGGAAATAAAAAAAGTGTGCTTTTTTTTTTTTTTTTTTTTTTTTTATCCAAAGGAACTAAGAGAAATGCCTGTAACCCCTGGAAATGGCTGGAAACACTTGGTAGCTGGGAAGATCCAAAGCACACATACGGAGTCCTTCATTTAGGGACACTGTGTCTGAGGAAGTCTACACATTCAAACACGCTGGAGAAAAATACACAATAAATGGTAGCATTCAGGTCAGCGTTCTGCTAATGATATGAATAAATACAAGTATCTGATTCTAAAGAAGGGACTGAACTAAACGTAAATGGGGCCAAGTATGAACTTACTGAGATGTGCCATTAAAGGGACAGGCCACGATGCATAAATGAACTGAACAGTGACAGAACACTATATGCAGCAATACACGACAAGAACACTTACTATGACATAGAGAGGAAACAGCCTATTGTGAATAGGACGGAGGAGAAACAGAGTGGCAAACACTGGGTCAGAATGAGCAGGGCCTTACAAGAAGGTCTATGCAATGGAGAGCTGGTTCTTTAAATAACATAACTCATTAAAAAGTGTAGACAGAAATAAAAACAAAAAAGGATCAAATTCAGTTTTGTAAGGTTTATGTTGGTGCCTTTATATAAAGAGCCTGCAGACAAGGAGACCAGCTAGGAAGCTGCTTTAGTACTGAGAAATGATGATGCTAATGACTCAAGGCAACTGCAAAGTAGTAAAAGAATAAAGTATATTTAATATTTAGTAGGAAAAGCATATTGAATGTAGCAATTAAACAGGATAAAAGAAAAACTCAGGAGTTATTTCTCCATTTGCTAAAGGTAAACTAAAAAACCTTGTATTACTTTTTCCCCCTAGCAATGCATCACATTTTACACACACACACACTGAAAGTCCACAGACACATTTTAGGGAATCACCTGGTTTATCACATCAGTATGAGATATATTTGAGATATTTAGATCAACTAAATTTCCTTTGTTACTTCGGACAGAGCACTTGAGCATGAGGGATATAAATATGTAGCCCACACACGGTTAACATTTAAGCAGCATCTGACACCAGAGAAACATGTAAGACAGTTCTGGGTAAGCTCTCTTTCTTATTCTGAACAATCGGGCTTGTTCACCTACCATTCTAAGAATTCAACTGTCTACCAACATGCAGTGTCTGAAGGTGAGCGAGCACTTAGGTTCTAACAGCGACCTGGGCTCAAGATCCCTACTTTTCTATCCAGAGGACAGGGTAGCTTTCCTGCAGTGTGCACCCATGAGTGGGAGGAGCACTCTGTCTATGAACGTGCATGTGTGGTAGGTCTTCTGATGCCTACTGTGGCCACTCCTCTCCAAAGAAAACGCAACTGAGCTATAAACTAAGTTGCATTGGGAAACTCCCTTAAGCAGCACCTATTCTTTTACGATATATTTACACGTATCTGGAAATGTAGCATGCACTTCCATAGTGGAGATTGTCCCCAATCATTTTCCCACTAACCAGTCAGTCCTTATTCAAACTCCCCTTTCTCTTTAAAACAATTTAGCTCTACTGTATTGGTTTGCTTATATAGTCACTATAGCAATAGTGCAGAATCTCTTAAATACGCATCCTGTCCTATACCAGCAGCATAATGGTAATGAACAGTATTAGCATTCCTTAAAACAGTGCAGCTAGTGAAAAATCATAGATCAACTTCACCATTTCCAGTTATAAAGATATTGTTAAAAACACAATCTGATACAGACACCTACTGCCCAGTGCTGACATGAACAGTAATACACCCACACAGGGGTAGGAGGAGATGTGAGAATCTCATTTGCTGCACCCGTGGAAGCTGAGCAGCATGGCGGTGGTGCTCTGAGCTGCTAGGGAGGAGCCTCTTTCAAACAGCATCCCTGCTGACCTATTCATCAGCAAAGTGGACTTTCAGTAAGCCTCTCCATTCCCCTAGATGGAGTGGAGTGCCACACAAATCGCTGTTGTGGCTGAGTAAAAAAAAAAAAAAAGACATAGTAAGATTAGGAAATGTTAGTTATTTTTTGTGATTTACATGAATTCCCCTGAATAGCACTTCAGTGAAGTATTATTACTGACTCAGGGAATGATGGTGCAAGCCAGGCGAAGCAGAGAAATAACAAAGAGAAAGCTTTGAACTTCACCTTCAGAGTAGTGTATTATCAACGGAATTACTTTTTAAAGGCAAACTCCACTTAAGTCACCAAATTTAAAGTTTAAAAAGAGAATTCTGTTACTCAAGACAGTTTATATGAATATCTGATAGCAAGATTTTTGGATGTTGTATTTTATATGTACAAGGTCTTATTTCATATAATAAATGTATGTATTGATTATAATCTTTAATCAATTACTTATTGATTATTTTTAATCAATTACTTCTAGTGTCACCTCACTAGCATTTAATAAATTACTTCTAGTGTCACCTCACTAGCATTTAATAAATATACTTAGTTTTTAAAAATATTCTGAGAACCACCATATATGTGTAAATTAATTTTTCAGGAAAAGTAAACTACTTATAAAAATCAATTATTTGGCTAAAGTGCTTTTGGTAAAAGTTTAGAGACATCTAAAATAGTGTTAATGAGGTTAAGAGTATAATTTTCATTCTAAACTATGTCAAACAGCAATGCAGCTTTCTAAGAAAAGCTATCCAGTGCATAATAGATCATGGAAAATATACTGTTTATATCTCTACATTGTCTATAATTTGTTATATGTAATCTAAAAGTTCTACGTATCAACTGAAATTGTTTGATGATACAACTAAATTTATATAGGCATTAACAAACCTTAGTTATAACACAATTGTCATATAGTTGCTGCCCCAAACACTGAACTCAAGGCAGCGAAAGGAAACTGAACAGATTTATCACTTCCTAAGACTCTTGAATGTCTAAGTTCTCAACTATCAGGGACCACTGAAGTAAAAGAAAAAGTCTCTAATGTTAAGCCCCCCTTTCCTTAAGAGTGACAGAGAGCTTGTTTAGAGTCTGGGTATTACATCCTCCAGAGCTGTCTGTCCTTAGAATAAACATGGATGTCTCTGACAGGACAGAAGGCAGGCTGAGAACGCTACTGACACACTTAGTTCCTTTTTTATTTTCTTCACCTAACACAGTGTTTGAAGTGTAGCGGACACTTATAAATATCTACTAGATAAAATTTTAAGCAAACAAAGAAAAATTCAATTATAAGCAGGAAAAAGTATCGACTATGAAATCTAATTCAATTAAAATAATTTTATACGCTTCAGGATAGTAAAAGAAAACATGAAACAGCTCCCATCTTTAGAAAACCTGAAGTGAAACAGATACAATGTATATCTGTCTGTATTTGAAGGAAAATGTCATGCTCTGGTCTTAGTAAAATAGCATGTTAGCCCTACTAGCAGCAAAGAAGTCTTCCCTGCAGTTACTATGAAGGAGAGACTGAGCGCCTGCCTCACACACTCTGGCCATAAAGAGCAAAACCCCATTCTGCCTTCTGAGCTCCTATTTAACTAATAAGACAAGTCAGATGAGCAGAAATCCTAAGGCTATTTAAATACAATTGATCAAACCTTTGGGAGAAAAGATTAAGCTTTTAATACAAAAAAAGTAGTGCATCAAGTAAATGCAAATCTATCCTAGTATGCAGGATAATGTCAATTTAAAAACAGAAAAAGTAGAAACATTTTTTTTTAAGTAGTAAAATTTATATAGTAACTCAAGCTCTAAAATGTTTTCAATAATGTTCACATAAGTGAAAATAAATGTACAGGGAATTCTAAATGTTTTTATTAAATTCTGTATAACGCAATATGAAATCACCCAGAAATTGCATGTAAATGAAAGTATAACTGTCAGCATGCTGCATGAAACTGTTTTATAAGAATTACATGTTCCCTTACCTCTCACCAATTCCTTGCTACTAATTCTTAGCACAGCTTTATAATGTACTAATATGTGTTATATTAAACTATTATATGTAAGAATCACAATAAATTATCTTAAATTTATTTAAAAAAACAATATGATGAATAATGTTATGTAAATATTACAATTCAACATCTCTACTTCTTAAAAAATATTTTTTCTTTTCAAAATCATTTTTACAACTTGGTACCAGTGATTTTATAAACAAATTCACAATTTCATCCTTTGGAGAAAATGTAACGTGGCTTAATATTTTAAAATAAGTGATATGTGACAATGATAAAGAACTGTACTTGTGTTCCTGCTTTAAGAAACAAATTTGGTCTTTGTGGAGCTCCTATCGTTTCATGTCATACTAACTCCCCCTTCTTTCATATGATTCCCTGCACTCTACTGAAGATTTAGAAGAGGGAATTAGTATGACATGGAAAGGATAGGAGCTCCACAAGGACCAAATACAGCTGGGCACAGGGATCTTTTCTGAGACTGACACTCCACCAAGGACCATGTATGGATATAACCTAGAACCTCTGCTCAGATGTAGCCCGTGGTAGCTCAGTAACAAATTGGTTTCCCAGAGTAAGAGCAACAGGGACTATTTCTGACAGGAACTCAGTGGCAGGCTCTTTGACCTTCCCACCCCCCAAAGGGATAAGCAGTCCTGCTAGGCCACAGAGGAAGACTTTGCAGCCAGTCCTGAAGATACCTGATAAAACAGGGTCAGATGAAAGGGGAGGATGTCCTCCCCAATCAGTGGACTTGGAAAGGGGCAGGGAGGAGATGAGAGGGGGAGGAATTGGGAAGAAATGAAGGAGCGTGATACAGCTGGGATACAAAGTTAATAAAATGTAACTTAAAAAAAAAGAAAAAGAAACAAATTGATGAACAAATGCCCTTGTGGTGTACTTGAGCATATTTTGGATAAATGTCTAGGAGTAGTATACCAGGATCTTGAGGGAACACTATTCCTAATTGTCTGAGAAAGTACCAGATTGATTTCCAGAGTGGTTGTACAAGGTTACATTCCCACCAGCATTGGAGGAGGGTTCCCCTTTCTCCACAACCTCTCCAGCATGTGTAGTCACTTGAGTTTTTGATCTTAGCCATTCTGATGGGTGTAAGGTGAAATCTCAGGGTTGTTTTGATTTACATCTCCCTGATGGCTTAAGGACGTTGAGCATTTCTTTGTTCAACCATGTTTGTAGCAGCTTTATTTGTAATAGCCAAAACCTGGAAATAACCCAGATGTCCCTCAATGGAGGAATGGATACAGAAATTGTGGTACATTTACACAATGGAATACTATTCAGCAATTAAAAACAAGGAAATCATGAAATTTGCAGACAAATGGTGGGAACTAGAAAAGACCATCCAGAGGGAGGTATCCCAGAAGCAGAAAGACATACATGGTATATACTTACTTATAAGTGGATACGAGACCTATAAGTTAGGATAAACATACTAAAATCTGTACACCTAAAGAAGCTAAATAAGAGGAGGACCCAGGGTAAGATGATCAATCCTCACTTAGAAAGACAAAAGGGATGGACACTGGAAGTAGGAGAAAACAAGTAACAGGACAGGAGCCTACCATAGAGGGCCTCTGAAAGACTCTACCTAGCAGTGTATCAAAGCAGATGCTAAGACTCATAGCCAAACCTTGGGCAGAGTACAGGGTATCATATGAATGAAGGGGGAGTTAGTAAGACCTGGAGAGGACAGGAGCTCCACAGGACCAAATATATCTGAGCACAGGGGTCTTTTCTGAGACTGGTTCTCCAACCAAAGACCATATATGGATATATCCTAGAACCTCTGCTCAGACGTAGCTCATGGCAGCTCAGTGCCCAAGTGGGTTTCCCTAGTAAGGGGAACAGGGACTGTCTCTGACATGAACTCATTGGCTGGCTCTTTGACCACCCCCCATGAGGGAGAAGCAGCCTTGCCAGGCCACAGAGGAAGACAATACAGCCAGTCCTGATGAGACCTGATAGGCAAGGGTCAGATCGAAGTGGAGGAGGACCTCCCCTATCAGTGGACTTAAAGAGGGGCAGGGAGGAGATGAGAGAGGGAGAGAGGGACTGGGAAGGAATGAGAGAGGGGGCTACAGCTGGGATACAAAGTAAATAAACTGTAATTAATATAAAACAAAAATTCAATTAAACAAAAAAAGAAACAAATTGTTGGCCAGCACTCGGGAGGCAGAGGCAGGTGAATCTCTGTGAGTTTAAGGCCAGCTTAGTTTACAAAAGTCCACGATTGCCACGGTTATAAAGAGAAACCCTGTCTCAAAAACAAAGACAAACAAACAAAACACCAAATTGTTCAAAATTCTCCAAACAAATTATCAGTTTTCTTCAGATAAGGGAAACACACACACACACACACACACACACACACACCATGTGATTAATATGCTTCTAAAGAAAAGAAATCAATACTTTCTCTTTGAAGAAGGTCTTTAAAGGTCCTATCTGAACAAATTCAAAATGTGAAGGTAATGAGTGTAACTTTACCCATTTGCTGCATGGCTGTGGTATATGCCTTCCACTCATACAACAGAAAAAAGACAAAGCTCTAATTCCAGGGTAAGCCTCTGTCGGCCGTACTATTCACACACGGGGAGACTGCAGTTACCTCAATGAGAACTTTAGAACAGACTTGTAAGAAGGATTACAAGGTGTATAGGATAAAAACTAGGTAAGATGAATATCTTTAAAATGTTTTTAAAGTTCAGTAAATTCACACAACTTTCAATGTTCAGTGTGCTGCTCCTCTGAATGCACTAGTGAGTAAATTCAGAATACTCGCCATGATTGCTATTACCACCCTGAACTATTCTCAGACCGCAAACACTTAAATCTCCTTTAAGATGTGATTTTTACAGTTTTATTATAGAAGTGATTTAAGTGAAATAAAATTAAAATATTTTTTCTTTGTGCTAAGTCTGAATTTATATAGCATAAATGATCAATTGTTATATGAACATTTTATATATAAACTGTTAAATCAAGCTTCAAAATAGTATATTACTATAAAATAAATCTTTAGGATAACTGCATGTAGATTTACTTAATGGAAGAGTAATACATCATCATCTCATATAGACAAGCAACATAACTCCTCACTAATCACACTTTTCATGAAAGGATACTTATATGCCTAGATACACACAACACATACTAAATTCCTTCAAGTCATTCTGCTTTCACTCAAACAAACCAAATGTGGAAAAATTTTAAAATCACTTTCTTTTTAAATATCAGAAACAACGTTAAAGCTGGTTTCTACTGCAACTTAAACCTACAATGCAACAACACTGTCACCTAGTGTTCACAGCAAATAAGAACACCCAATAAAAATGTTAGAGCTGAAGTATACATATTTAAAAAATTAGTGTATAAATTAATTTTAAATGGTGCTTCTGGAGGGGAAGAGTACAGCTGACAGATGAATAAAAGGAGAGAAAAGAAAAACAGAAGCAGCCTTTCAGAGTCACTGCTGACCAAAAGCAAAAGGAATGCGAGACAGCCTCCTTTTGGATCTGATTGCCACATTTTGTTCCTGAATATATTACGTTTTTCTTTTCTTTTCTTGGCTAAGTTACTGACCAAGCAAAAGCAAAGGTCAAAGCCCTAAGTCTAGGTATATCTAGCACCTTGCTTTTCCCCATCTTTTCTACCCTAATAATCGGAATGACCAATTTCCTAAAAGATTTTATGAACAAACATGTATGTGTGTTCACTTATATGCTTTAAACACCTGAAACACTATAAATATCAAGTGTTAATGAGAAGAGGCAACAGAAAGTCAACGACTTTCACTGCCAAGAGTGAAAAGAATTTTCTTTCTTACCAGATAAAGGTAGACCTCGGGCCAAGCTGTCTCTAACTACATCAGTACCAGCAAGGTGCACACAGAGGCTGGTGATACTGTTCACACTGGCCCTCAAAGCCAGGGTGCCAGAACAGTCAGTAAGCCCACATCAGAAACCGCTCTGTCTGTGACTGGTTCCTTGGAGAGTGAAACTGCTGAGTCTACTTCTAAACAGTAGGATGCCCTGGTGACTCGAGCACAGTACAGGAGGCACAGGCGCGCTGTGTGGGAGGGGCAGCCCTATGAACAGAGGGAACAGTACCAGTCTTACAGCGACTGCTTCTGTTATGACACAGCCGCATCCAATGCCAATCAAGCTCCTCGAACAACCGTGGACAAATGTTTCGCTTTTGCTTTGTTCTCTAACTTTGGTCCTATACCCCCTCACCCATCCCCGTTCCTGCTCATCACTAAACTGTATCCACTCCAAATGTCAACTGATTTCATTGCTTTTCCTTTTTGCAGAATTACTTTTTAAGTAACACAGAAATACTAAAGAACAAAAACACTCTGCTCATTCTTTCCAGCCAAGCTCCATTTTTTCCACCTTAGCTGCCAGGTCATTCTTACAGCCTGCCCAATGCAGAAGTAATCATTTCTGCTTTTAGCTCATCACAAGCAATGTCAAGCATTCCTTTAAAACCTTTCAATACTATTTTTATGTATTCCCCACCACCACCAAATAAGTTACAAACTCCCAAAAAGGAAAGTTCTTAAAAATTATCCTTGTTTGGTTCTCAAAAAGGTAATTTGGGGCATCTAAGAATTATAATCACATACAATGATGCTGCTTCTTTTCTGTTTTGAAGTCATCTTTCTCTTACTTCTTCTCAACCTAAGCTGAATGTGTTTAAAGATAACAGCACCTGATGTCCCTCTCAGCTACGGTAGTAATAAAAACCATGTATGTTGTGTGTAGAAACTTGCTAACAGTAACTGGACATGTGGTGCACACTCAGGAACCCAGCATTCAGGAACAGGCAAAGGGATTGTGACTCAATGCACATACTAATTTTCTATAAATGTTGATATGAAGCCTTATAAAGATCAATCTAGATCCAATGTCAGGAGTGTTGCAACTACTGTCAATTTTGGTACTTTAATCTTCTTTAATGAGTTAAAAGCTATTATCAAATGTTACAAAATCTGACATCCATTCTGAGCTCAAACTTATAGTGAGGTAATTATAATTTAACTGTCATTATTTGTTACCAAGCATAAAAATATACCCATAAACAAACTGCTTACTGCATATCTGACCCGACTGTATTCTAACAGATGCCAGTTACATCAGTTCGCCTTTTCTATTCATCATGCGTGCCAACTCTTTCTGAACCATTTAAGAAATATAGAAATACAGAATTTTCTTTAGATATCAATGAATTACTTAAAAGCAAAAGCCAAAAGCCAAAATACTCATTTTCTACTTCTTGGCTTATACTGCCACCTAGCGAAATGCTGAATGAAAACTGAGTTATTATAAAAAAGAGGTAAATTGACAGAAAGAGCATGTCAACCCAAGAAATATACTTATGAGAAATAAAGACATTATAGATTACTTTCCTACACATTTAAAAATATTTCCATTAAATCATGCTTATATATTATAATTCACCAATTTAATCATCAAGCCACTTGTTTAATCAGCAGTGATTTAAAAAATTCCTTTACTGAAAAAAAGAAAAAGAATCAGAAACATTAAATTGCTTTTGTCATCATTTATACTTAGAAACCTGTGATTTCCCCAAAGAATCTTTGGAACTTTCAGTCTATCTGCCTCTCAGCATCCTCAGGAGGCCTGGTTGAAGGACTCGATAGATGCCAAAGCTGAGGACGCACAAGCTCCGTGTATAAAACAGCATATATTTATATACAATGAACCTCCTCTTCAGTATACTTTAAATAATATCTCTATTACTTATAAAACATAATTTAATGTGAATGCTATATAAACGGCAGTTACACTATATTTATATTTGTATTGGATAATAACAAGGCCTGCATATGCTCAGGACAGAAGCAATTCATTGTTTTCTTTTTCTGACTGTAGTTGGTTGAATCCATGAATTCCAAACCTGGCTATACAAAGGGCCAACCGTACTTACTAAGAACAGTAGTCACCGTACAGTTGAACATTGACATTTGCCGAGCAAAAGTAATCTATACCCAGACTGCCACCTACCACACTACCTGAAAAACTGACTGGAAATGGTAGAAAAGAACCCATGACGAGGCCTACCTGGGAAAAGATATTTGCTGTTGGAGCCACTCTGCTGTCCACTATACTGTACAATATTGCTAATAACCTGTCCAGAGGAAACGGCTTTGGTCCAAGAAGATGATTGCTTGTCTGTAGAGAAAAGACAACATATTCTTATAACACAACACATGTTTTCTATACTATAGATTCCTAGTAGTAATAAATTTATAGTTTTTCCTCAAGCATACTAACAAAGTTAATATACAGTCCTTAAAACCTTGCCTGATATTTATCTTTTGACATTTTCATTAGCATCCATTAATTATGCACAACAATAGGTTTCATTATGATGCTTTACTACACACAGATAATGCATGTTGATCATATCCACACCTGCTCATTTACACTTCTTGTCTCCCCCATCCTGCAGATCTTCGTCCTACCTGGTCCTCCTTCATGTCCATTACTCTGTTAACCCAGCTGAGTTTCACTGTTACTGACAGAGGATAGGTATGGGGCTATTGGGGCATGGCCACCTTACCAGTGGCTACAGCACTGAAGAGCTGCCTCTCCCTCCTCCAGCAACCATTACCTTCCTACAAATCCTCAGAGAGGGGAGTCAAGAGCCCTGCCAACTCCATGTTGAAGGGCACTATCTCATGCAGATAATGCCATATCTTTTATAAATAATCTTAACATTTCTCTGTGCCAATAAACGTGAAAGAACTCAGACATTTGCAGTCTTGAGCACTTCTGCTGACATTGTCAAATGATTTTTCAAGATGATGTATAACCAAAACCAAGACATTCATTCATTCATTCATTCACTCATTTGTGTGTGTGCACATGTGTGCCTGAATGTATGCACGTCCACCACAGGCATGCAGGTGCCTGCAGAGGTTGGAGTTACACAAAGCTATGAGCACCGTTTGGGTTTGGAGCACCAAGTGCTACTAATTGTTGAGCTATCTCTCTGGCCCCCAAACCAGGTTCTTTTTTTTTCCTTTCCATTTTTACTTTTATTAATTACACTTTATTCACTTTGTATCCCCTCGTGGCCCCCTCCCTCTCTCTCCCTTCTTCACACATGCCCCTCCCCAAGTCCACTGATAGGGGAGGTCTTCCTCTCCTTCCTTCTGATCCTAGTCTATCAAGTCTCATCAGGAGTGGCTGCATTGTCTTCTTCTGTGGCCTGGTAAAGCTGCTCCTCCTCAGGGGGAGGTGATCAAAGAGCAGGCCAATCAATTCATGTCAAAGACAGTCCCTGTTCCCATTACTATGGAACCCACGTGGACACTGAACTGCCATGGGCAACATCTGTGCAGGAGTTCTAGGTTATCTCCATGCATGGTCCTTGGTTGGAGTATCAGTCTCGGAAAAGACCCTGTGCCCAGATTTTTTGGTTCTGTTGCTCTCCTTGTGGAGCTCCTGTCCTCTCCAGGTCTTATTATTTCCTACTTCTTTCATGAGATTCCCTGCACTCTGCCCAAAGGTTAGCCATAAGTCTTAGCATCTGCTTTGATACCCTGCAGGGTAGAGCCTTTCAGAGGCCCTCTGTGGCAGGCTCCTGTACTGTTCTCTGTTTTCTCCTTCTTCTGATGTTCATCCTCTTTGCCTTGCTGTAAGGGGTTTGAGCATTTAGCCAGTCTTCCTTCTTGATTAGTTTCTTTAGGTGTACAGATTTTATGAGTGAGTGTATACCCTGTGTGTTTTTTGCTTCTGGGATACCTCACTCAGGATGATCTTTTCATTATTTCATTATTTCCTTGTTTTTTTATTGCTGAATAATATTCCATTGTGTAGATGTACCACAATTTCTGTATCCATTCTTCAGTTGAGGGGCATCTGGGCTGTTTCCAGCTTCTGGCTATTACAAATAAAGCTGCTACAAACATGGTTGAGCTAATGTCCTTACTGTGTACTTGAGCATCTTTTGGATATATGCCTAGGAGTGGTATAGCTGGATCTTGAAGCAGCTCTATTCCTAATTGAGAAAGCACCAGACTGATTTCCAAAGTGGTTGTACAAGTTTACATTCCCACCAGCAATGGGGGAGGGTTCCCCTTTCTCCACATCCTCTCCAGCATGTGTAGTCACTTGAGTTTTTTATCTTGGCCATTCTGATGGGTGTAAGGTGAAATCTCAGGGTCTTTTTCATTTTCATTTCCCTGATAGCTAAGGATGTTGAGCATTTCCAGTGTTTTTCTGCCATTCGATATTCCTCTATTGAGAATTCTTTGTTTAGCTCTGTACCCCATTTTTAAATTGGATTACTTGTTTTGTTGTTTTTTAACTTCTTAAGTTCTTTATAAATTCTGCCAGTCCCGATGAGACCTGATAGGCGAGGGTCAAAATTAACTCAAAAAAATCAGTAGCCCTCCTGTATACAAAAGACAAAAGGGCTGAGAACAAAATCAGGGAAACAACACTCTTTGCAATAGCCACAAAGGACATAAAGTACCTTGGTGTAACCCTAACCAAGCAAGTCAAAGACTTGTATGAAAAAAATTTCCAGTCTCTGAAGAAGAATTAGAAGAAGATATCAGAAGATGGAAAGATCTCCCATGCTCATGGCTTGGCAGGATTAATATAGTAAAAATGGCTATCTTACCAAAAGCAATCTACAGATTCAATGCAATTCCAATCAAATTACCAACACAATTCTTTACAGACCTTGAAAGAAAAAATTATCAACTTCATATGGAATAACAAGAAACCCAGAATTGCTAAATCAATCCTCTACAATAAAAGCTTCTAGCAGTATCTCTACCCCTGATCTCAAGCTGTACTATAGAGCAACAATAATAAAAACTGCATGGTACTAGCATATAAACCAGATGGTGGATCAATAGAATCAAATATAAAACCCTGAAATAAATCCACACACTTATGGACACCTGATTTTTGACAAAGATGCCAAAACCATTCAATGGAAAAAGACAGCATCTTCAACAAATGGTGCTGGTCTAACTGGATGTCTATATGTAGAAAAATGCAAATAGATCCATACTTATCACCCTGCACAAAACTAAAGTCCAAGTGGATCAAAAATCTCAACATAAAACCAAACCAGGTTCTTAATTCCTAGACTAGAATATACTACTTAATTCCCGCCATTCCTCTTCAGACCAATTCCTGGAAAATATACTTGTTCAACATTTAGTTAACAACACAGTTTCAAAAGAGTTGAGCAGTTTAAGAAAGTTCAACAGTTTTAAAAAGGTTGATAATTACAAACACCATCTTAATTTAGTAAAGTAATAAAATGGTCTCATCAGTGACTAAGCTGACAGCCTGATATAATCTAGAATTTATAAAAACTTTAAAGACTGTAAATGTTCATAGTTGTGGCTGTTCATATGGTACAATCATGTGATTAGAAAATCACAATACTTGAAATTCCATTTTATTAGCAGATACTTTTAAAAACAGGTTGAGAATTTAAGGACTTTCTATTAATAGTGAAAAATTAGGAAATTATATGCATGAGAGTAATTATATATTTAAAAGAAGAATGGCTGTAAGCAAAGAAACAAAACCTGATCAAAGTATAAACAATCCAGGATTTACTTCAGTTACAGCTAAAAGACAACAGTTAGATATTATTTGTATTTTTAAATATACTATTAATTTTTATTAATTACATTTTATTCACATTGTATCCCTCCTCCTCCTCCCCTCCCAACCACATCCTCCGTCCCTCTTCTCTTCTGTTGCCCTTCTCCCATTCCAGTAATAGGGGAGGTCTTCCTCCCCTTCCATCTAACCCTAGTCTATCAGGTCTCATGAGGACTGGCTGCATTGTCTTCCTATGTGGCCTGGCAAGGCTGCTCCTCCCTCACGGGGAGGTCATCAAAGAGCCAGCCATTGAGTTCATGTCAGAGACAGTCCCTGTTCCCATTACTATGGAACCCACTTGGACACTGAGCTGCCATGAGCTACATCTGCGCAGAGATTCTAAGTTTATCTCCATGCATGGTCCTTGGTTGGAGTATCAGTCTCAGAAAAGACTCCTGTGCCCAGATTTTAGATATTATCTTTCTGCTCTTAAATTTCACAAGCTTTTCCTTCCAAATACTTCAATCCTTGAGAAAAGTACAGAGGTTTAATATAATAAATACCAGTGTACTCACTACCCAATTTTATCAAACCCAAATATTATGTAATATATGCAGATAAACAAAAAACTTAGACCACATTACTAAAAAGTTGAAACCCATCTAACCCTTTCTATCTCATTATCCCTTTCTTTAGAAAGAATCCCCACCTAAAACACAATGCTCTTATTCTCACACTGGTTTTCACAATACTAGTGTTCACAAATCAACTAGCAGTATGTAGCACTGTATGACTTTAAATTCCATACAAATTATGTTATTTTGGATGCAGCTTTTTATCACATTACCTTTTCCCTTTAATATTATGTTTTCTAAGACTTATCCATAGGTATTTTAAATGCAGCCCTAATCCATTTTTTTATCTTTTCCATTTTTATGACTGTATCACTATCACATTTAGTTAAGAAAGCCATCACTACTACAAACATGCTGCTACTGACAATCTTGCACACCTCTCCTTGCACACACATGCACTTCTGCAGGAGAACAAAGACAATGCTGCAAGTGTTTGTGTTTTTCCCCCCCTTCTTGGGCACACAGGGAAGACTTTATGTCTTCATTTTTGCAGATGGATGGAGGTTATAAAACACAGCCTACCAACTCTGTAGGTTGACAATATCTAATCAAATTAAATATGCATGAAATTTGTATATCGGTCAAGGCTAAAGCTAGGCCGCACTGCAGAAAAAAAAGAGATCCCAATCTGAGCAGCTTGCCACGACAGAACTTATGTATTTGCTCACAAAACTGAATGAGTTGCATGACCTCTCCCATCCTACAATGATGTCCAGTGAAAAGCACGGGCCTCTCTAGTCAACAACAAAGAGAGCAAGGCGAAAAGGATCCAGCCTTGGCTGGCCTGAAACTTCCTATGCAAACCATGCTGGCCTTGAACTCATAGAAATCTGTCTGCCTCTGCATTCTGAGGGTAAGTTCCGGGATTAGATACATTTAAAAAGTATACAAATCATTTGCTTATAATAATTATAAACAAGTTTGTTTAAAAAGAATTCTTTCCTGGGATCTTACCATTTAATAAAGACAAGCTACTTTGTACCCTAACAGGATGTATTTGTTTACATAAATAATAGGATATCTGCTGAAGGTTTTATGCAGGATGTAAAGTGGCTTCAGTGTTCTGTAATGTTGATCAATATTCTGACTTTATACTCATTGTGCTGGGAATATCACTTTGCAAATGCACATCAGACAAAATGGTAAAAGTATGCTTAACAGACCTTCAGAAATTGCTTGAAATTCTTTCCTAAGCCCAATACAAACTTCATTTAACTCAAACAAGCAGATTAAACATTAATTTTTAAAAATCAAGTTTTCTAAAATGAAACAATCCAAAGATAAACTAAATTGATACATGCTTAAAACAATGGTAGAAAAATATGAAAGATTTTTGTTTCCTGTAATTAAGCTATTATATTTTTTAAGAGCAGGAAACGTTGTATCTGTAGTAAAAATAGTATAATCGTAATGAGCAACTGTCGTAAATCTGAACATATGTGTGTCACACAGCACGGTGGTATGCCCAGTTGTGTGATTTAACATGGACCAACTCCTCAGGTCATTGCAAGTTTGGTTTTAAATTAATTTTTGGTTGTTACAAGTTTATAGAGAATTTTTACTACTGATATAAGGGGGGGGGGGTGAAGACCCTTAGTTTAAAAAGTTTTGTGCTATTCACTTCCTAATTCCACATTGTAGAATTCTCTTACCTGCTTAAGTATTTATGGGTTTTCCATTTTTATTTCATCAATGGACTTTTTAGTGGGTATGTAAGAGTGGAAAAGAAGAAAGTAACTGAGTTTAATCCATTGTGTTTATCTTAACAATTCAGGGAGAATTTTTACACCAAATAAGTTATTAAAAACTGCCAACTTAGTTATATCTCTAGTACCTGCTCCTTTCAATTTGCTTTGGAATAATGTACTTAACAAAATGTTATTACATTAAATGGTAACATTATTAACATAAAAGTTCTTATATGCAAATAAAATTACACATTTATCCATTTCCTTAATGATCCTACATTCATTAAGTTTTTCTACATCCAAAAGGTAAGAGAATTTAAAATATAAATACCTTCTCATGCTTCTTTAGAAAGTTGGTTTTCTTGATTTTCCCATGATGCTGTAATTAGGGAAAATAATTTTTTAGATTAAGGTGCTCAAACCAGAAAAAACAATTCATTGAAAATATGGTGCATATATAACATATATTTATATAGTATGATAACATATATTTATATAGTATGAGTTTATATATATATATATATATATACACATACACACACACACACACCTTCAGAAATTTTATTTTACTTATTAACTTATATACATATTAGACTTTGCTATGTTTTAGGGTGGACTTAGATTTAGACTGGATGCAGAATTACTTTTGCATACAAAGCTTATAAAATACAATAGTGATAATTCTTAGAAAAATTTATTACACTGATCCTACTACTACATATTCACTGCTATAAGAACAGAACTTCCAAAGATAAACAAGTTATTTGTCACTTAAAGGAGAATGGGCACTCAAGACTCAGTAGTTGGGGTTATCGTTGCCCTCAGAGGACGAGTAACAAATGACAAAAATAAAAATAATAAATCGATCAAAACAAACAAACAAACTTTACTATCAAATGTTTTGCCTCCAGAGGAGGGAGAAGAAGAATGACAGCTGAAGTTCAGATGCCTAGAACCTTCATAAACGCCAGATGGTGTGGTGGCCCGCTGGTAAATCAGCCGCACAAAGAGGAGATGGGGTGCCCAGGGCAAGCCCACTAGCCAAACTCCCGACTGGCGAGTTCAGAGAATGGAGACCCAGGATGACTTCCAACATCAAACTCCACATGCATGTGCACACATATGCATGCTCACCTTGTCCACACACATGCACACAAAATGAAAATGCATGCACACATGTAAATGGGAATAAAAATAAAGAAGGGTCTGAGGGAGTGAAAAGGTTTTACACTAACGACTTATACCCAATATCCTCTCTTCCGTAAACACCTGCTTTCTTCCAAAGTTAAGACTGTGACTGTAGAGCCATTAACTAGCAGGTCCAAATTGTGTAGTTAGCAATCTCTTAGTCTAATCTCTGCCCATTAGAAATTCATAAATACAGAGAAACGTCAAAGCAGCCATTCCTTGGTATCCCTAGAGGACTGAAGACCATTCAGACACCAAACTCCATGGACATTCAAGTCCTTATATACAAGTACGAATATTAGCTGTATAATATACTCTGTTCTTTGAACCATCTTTAGATTACTTAAAATAATGTAAATGCTGTAAGAACAGTTAATTTGAAGCTTGCATATTTTAACCTGCAAGACCAACCGTACTATTGGGATTTTCAAGAAACAGAAGGCTGTTACTCATACCTTGAGGAAGAACCTCCTGTCAGTTCTTGCTGGGTTGTAAGAGGCAAGGTAAGCAGCGATAAGAATAAACTTGGAGTAGTAGGGAAGCTCCACATGGGTGTATGCCGAGAGACCTACATGACAGAACATGACAGCATCATGGCGTTGCACAGCGTTCCAGCTGCCCTTCTGACCGTACTACACGGCTCTTCGGACACGGCTGCCGCAGGGCTGAATATTGTCAATGCTTTGTGTGCTCTATTTACTTGGCTCTTCCCAAGCTGGAGTGTAAATTCCATTGTTTTGTCCCTTTAAGATTATTTTTTCCTTCCCTGAAGACCTTATATGACCACAAATTAGGACACTTTACCTCTACTCCAATTCTTTATCCCCCCCCAACACAGACATGCACATAAAAACATATCCCATGTAATATTATGTCACATGTTAAGAGCTCCTTAGATGAAAATAACAACGCCTACTGACAGACACTTTCCACCGAAGAAGCCATGTCTAGTAGACCATTTCCTGTACACCTACAATTGTCGGGAGCCGGCATAGCCCCCAGACTCTGATTTGTAATATCCTGCCGGACAAACAACAGAGGTCTGTGAATCATACGTTTCGGTTAATAGCCCTGCTGGACAAATAACAGATGTCCGAAACCATAGACGTTGTTTTTAGTGACTGAATAACCTTGTGAGCCTCCACTGTAACAATCACATGAATCAAGTGATTTCTTACAATAGTCTTGGTGATTTTCCACAGTTATTTCCTCCTCCTCGAAACCCCCCTCCCCGCCAGAACTACCCTATAAAAATAAAACTACTGCACAATAAAATCAGCACTTGAAAGGCATTCGTCTACTTGTGCTCGTTTCTCTCTCTCCCTCATCTCCTACAGGTACGACCCCCTTCGCCCCCATGAATAACTAGGTCCCGCGGGGCGGGACATACAATGCCATGCACACGAAGAAGGATGTGATGCTTACTGTGTGTCACACTCTGTGGGAGGCCTTACAAGAGCACCACTTAAAATCTTTGTAATAATTTAAAGCTAGCTATGGGGCTGGAGAGATGGCTCAGAGGTTAAGAGCACTGGCTGCTCTTCCAGAGGTCCTGAAACAGCACAGTTTGAAGCACACAGGAAGTAGCACAGATAAATTACAGCAGTTTTTTTCTAACTCTAGTCATTTATTTTACTCTCCTATAATATACTTCTAGAAATCATTTGGAAATCAATTGAAATGCTCAGAAACCAAGAGAAAAAAACCACCTTAATACCACCATACCATACCCTTTCCTGAAGAGAAATCTTTACATTTTTCAAAAAGAAAGATTTTTGATATATTTTTAAAAATCTTTTCAGTTGATAAAAATGCATAGCAGCTTCTTAAAGAAAAATAAAAGCAGCTAAAACTATAACCTGTATATTCCTAACCTGAAATATAATGTATCATATAATTAGGTGATAACATATAATTAGGTGAATACTTAGGTGAAAACATCACAATAATTATTAATTTTTTACATACTAGAATCCAATCCAAAAACACAAAATTGATATTCAGTTGAAGGAAAATCATTAATGAAAATACTATAACTTGAAGAGTAATCTCTTTTCAAACGCTACTTGCTAACTGAAGACCCTTTAGCATTAACCACCATATTTCCAATAGTTTAAACAGTGTCCTTGGTACTTGTCTCGGTATTTTCTTTGATACCTTTTAGCTGTCCGGGATCTGTGTCATCGTTCTGTAACTTTTCCCACTGGGAACTAAAATAAAATAACAAAAATAGATTTAAAACTGTAAGAAATCAATATGCTGTAATAAAAAGAGCCTCATAGAACCTACCAGTTTAATTTATGAACAAATTAGAAAATAGAAAATAAATACAATAATCATGTGTATGTACCTATACAAAATCATTTGACATATAACAACAGTGTAACAAAATACTCAAATGTTAATTTTTAAAATAATCCTTTTTCCTCTGACCACAGGTGTAAAGCTAGCAAAATCACAATCAATAAATACCATAGCCACTCTGTAAGCTCCCGACAGTTCTAGTCACTGCACTGGATACAGCTGTGCATTCATCTGTGGAATGATCAACTGACATGGGTATGATCAGATCAGAACATTGAGACCCAAAGAGCAAGTCCTTGCAGAGCACACAGTCAAAAGCAGAACTAATGTAAATGAAACTGCATTTTTCAGGAAAAGAGACAGAAGAGAACCCAGACACTGTACAGCTGGTTAGGAACAGCCTGGAAGGATAAGAAAAGGTGTTTGGGAAAAAAGTTTTGGCTTCTTATTAGCCTCTCATCTCTTAAAAGGAGGAGTAATACTTCTTTTTATTTTTCTTTTGTTTTTGTTTTTTCTGGCAGCTAGCCTTGACTGGCCTGGAATTTACGATATAGACTGGGTTGGCCTCACAAAATCTGTCCGCCTCTGCCACCTGAGTGATGAAATCAAAGCATGTACTGCCATACCTCTTGCCAGTTTTTAAAAAGATATGATATCTACAGCTTATCAAGCAATGAATACTCATATACTGTTCTACACCTGTATTTTGTTTCCATTTAAAGATAAAACTGAATTCAATGTTTTTATCAATCTTTTGGTACTAAGTTTCCCTGGTATTTCTTTGTCATGCCAGGGCTGTTATTACCAGATTGCTCAGAGGTGCCTTATAAATAATGTTCCCTGTTTAATTATTTTTCCTACAGCTTTAATATTTGATTTTCAGATTGAAAAGACAAGTCTTTTGGCTTCATTTTTCTTTGGGTTTCTCAAAAACACTGATTACTTTGCAAGTTTCATTAACTTTTTTTCCTCTTTTTTTCATTTATTCATTTATTTGTTTATTACAATTTATTCACTTTGTATCCGGTTTATTACAATTTATTCCTGTAGCCCCCTCCCTTGTCTCCTCCCAATCCCACCCACCATCCCTTTTCTTCTCTATGCCCCCTTCCCTGGCCCACTGATAGGGGCGGTCCTCCTCCCCTTCTACCTGACCTTAGCCTATCAGGTCTCATCAGGGCTGGCTGCATCATCTTCCTCTGTGGCCTGGCAAGGCTATACTCCAGGGGGAGGTGATCAAAGAGCCTGCCAGTTCATGTCAGTGACTAGGTGAACCCACTTGGAGACTGAGCAACCTATAGGCTTCCTATGATCACGGGGTCTAGACCCTCTCCATGAATGATCCTTGGTTGGAGTATCGGCATAAGGGATGACACATGCTGGAGAGGATGTGGAGAAAGGGGAACCCTCCTCCACTGCTGGTGGGAATGTAAACTTGTACAACCACTCTGGAAATCAGTCTGGCGCTTTCTTAGACAAGTAGGAATAGTGCTTCCTCAAGATCCAGGTATATCACTCCTGGGCATATATCCAAAAGATGCTCAAGTATACAATAATGACATTTGCTCAACTATGTTCATAGCAGCTTTATTCATAATAGTCAGAATCTGGAAACAACCTAGATGTCCCTCAGCTGAAAAATGGATACAGAAATTGTGGTATATTTACACAATGGAATACTACTCAGCAGTTAAAAACAAGGAAATAATGAAATTTGCAGGCAAATGGTGGAAACTAGAAAAGATCATTAACTTTCTTTTGTAAGTGACTTTTTCCTTGGAAGACTAGAGATGTTTTTCTTTTGTTTTTAATTTAAACAGTTCCACATCTCAATACCAGACTTAATAATGCTTCTTTTAAAGACGTTAACAGGCAATTATGTTGCCTTATGTGGAGGAAAATGCCTTAGGCCTGACTGAGTCACACTGAGAGACAAAAAGTTTCAATAAATTTTCAAGTAGTACCAGTGAAATAAAAAAGATCCTTCCAGGAGGAAGATGAGGTCAGAAGAAACAATGCTTGAATCCTGACTTAAAGATGCAGTAAAAAGCCACAACCTGATTAACACAGCAACTACTAGAAGCTGCAGGAATGCATCCCTGAGGACCTATCTCAGACTTCTGGCATTCAGATCTCTAAGATAATGCACCGTCTTAAATCTCTAAATCTGTGGCAATTTACCAGAATGCAGCAGACTATCAGAGTCTCAGAACTGACCATTCTGGATAATCTGGGGCCACGAACACTTCTGGTGCATAAAAGCAAGTCTTTTTTTATTCCCAAGATGTTTTCTTTCCTCCAGTGCTGAAGCTTTCCAACAAACCATTTTTTCCTATCTCTGTGAGCTCCAATTATACATGCTGAATCTTCTCTTTCTACCGTACTCACATGAAGAAGGAAAGGAAAGCATGCGTAGTTTGGTTTTTATCAAAAAACAGTTTAGATATAAAGTTTAGTTTAGAAATTTGAAGTATTTTGGAGTTTAGATTTTAGATTAGGGAGCTTAATCTGTAAATTCTATATAAATATTTAATAACAAAACAAACAAAACAAAAAAAAACCCTGATGTTTACAACATTTCTAGTCCAAGGCGCTTTGGGTAAGTGATTTTTAACATGTAAAACATACACAATTACCTTGAAATCTCCCTGAGATAAACAGTCTGCATTGCCTTTTTCAAGTGAGGTTCAATATTTCTCCACAGTTTGCGAGTATCACGTTCACCTGCTATTCTCAGGAGAAAATTTCAACAATTCAAATCTTGTATAGTTTTTCTCAAATGAAGTATTAATAATTTATAGTTAGTTACCTTCTCCTTTAACTACAGGTTCGCAGTATTTGGGGAAATTAAGCACTGCCTATGAATTAGAAAAAGAAGAAGAAGATTTTAAAAAAGCAGGAAACAATTACAATTGGGAATTCATTTTTCACATAAATTTTTATTAAAAATTAAGCAATTTAAATTCAATTTTTAAGCAGAGTGTAATTTTCACTTATTACTGCAATAAAACAATAAAAATATCAATAACGGTAGAACAACAGAATACACACCATTGGCTAAATCCTATGTAATACATTAGGCTCATATAAAATAAGAAGGCATAATTTGTACTCTCAGTCATAATGGTGTTTAATAAAAACATGAAGGGCAGACAATCAAATGCTATTTTCCAGCATGTGAGCACCATCATAAATTAAGCATTATGCAGTTAAGGATGATTTAATGTGTGCGCACTGGTCACTGCACATATGAGTTCTTGGTACTATCCCAGGCACACCAGATCAGTTGGAGGATAACATGCAAGAATCTACTGCATGTGGGTAAAATGTGTGTTTCCACACAGAGGTGGCATTCATTAACATTAATTTGATCTCAAGTATTTTATGATAAAATGATTTAATAATAGAGCCTGGAGAAGAGACAGACATAATGATATACCTGTATACATTCAAATTCAGAGAACAATTATTTTTTATTTTGTTTTTTGAGACAAGGTTTCTCTGTGTAGGTTAGGCTGTTCTGGACTCACTTTGTAGACCAGACTGGCCTCAAACTCACAGAGATCCTCTTGCCTCTGCCTCCCCAAGTGCTGGGATTACAGTGTGTGGCACTGTGCCTGGCTTCAGAGGATAATAGTAAGTATTAAAATTAACTGCAGAGAGAAAGGAGTAAAAGAGAACTATTCACCTCAGCCAACTTCTTACCCTAATTTTGGATTTTCGGCCTACAAACTCAACACAGTACTAGGGTATCACATTAATGAAGCCAGTTAATAGCCCACCCAAGTTCTGTACTGCCCTCCAACATCAAGCCCATTTCTCCTACACTTAAGTTCTCAAATAGCAGCAAATTCTCCTGCTTTGTAGTAGGATTTTATCTTAGTTAATTTTTTTTTTAATGTGACAAAACACCATAATCAAGGCAGCTTATGAAGGAAAGCATTGAACCAGGACTTGTTTCCACAGAGGGTTAGCCCACAATCATCACAGTGGGGGCATGGCGGCAGGCTCGGCAGGCTGGGGCTGGAGCAGTGGCTGAGAGCTTACATCCTCATCTGCAAAGAAGAGGCAGAACTACCTGGGAATGACATGAACTCTTTAGAAACTCAAAGCCTACCCCCGAGTGACACACCTCTTCCAACAAGACCACACCTCCTAATCCTTCCCAAATAAGTCCACTAACTGAGAACTAAATATTCAAATATATGAGCCTATGGGGGCCATTCTCAACCAACCACCACAGAATAACAGAAATTCACAGTCACTAGGACCTTAAACACTATTGCTTGTTTCTGAGAAAAATAAAGTAATAAGGCTGATAATAAAAACCACAAAACTGCTCAAAACCAAGCAGAAATAATTTCAGATTGGTTTTGATATTCCCAATTTTCACCATCAGTGCCCACCTCCTCATATGTTCCCCAGGTCAGTTATCAAGTTAAGAATACCTTCTCACCACTTTCATTAATAGACAGGAGAAGTGAAGAACGCAGCTGTAACTTTCCTGAGACCTGACAACATACTCACACCCACGACAGTAAGAGAAGCTCAATGGTCAGGACGCACAGCCATCATGCTACCTGTTAACTCACGGGCTGTTGAAAGGGCACTACTGTGTCCCCTGGCATCTGAGGGAACAGAAGTAAATGGCAGTCTGCCGGCCAGCACACAGGCTTCCATTCACCTAAATTTTAACTGTGGATCTGTGAGGTGACCAGAGAATTCATTCCTAAATCAATAGAGAGCACATTTAATAAGCCCAATTCAGGTAAACAGGATTATTTTCGACAGTTTCAAAGGAAAGACTTTCATTACTTTAGGTGGTAAAACAATCTACTATGAATATTGACAAGGTGGTAAAGGGAGAACTGGCAAATTAAGAAGCCTTTCCAATGCTTCCTCAGTGAGATTTCCAGCACAAATAGGCAAGATTATTTACTGGAAGGTAGTCTGAAGTAAGAATTCTAAGATGACCCCCCCAAGACTCTGTGCCTTAGCATGACCACATTGTCTCCCAGATCAATAAAACACTAATCTAGGTATTGCTGCAGAGATTTTGCAGCTGAAATGAAGATGGCAGAGATCATGCTACTGGAGAGCTATGACAGGGAACATTATCACGTGGATCAGAGCTAATCATAATCGGGAACTTGTCCTCTGGGTGGTCACAGAAGGTAGTGATCACAGGGGAGTCAAGCATTGTCACTGGCTTGCAGATGGGGCTGACCAATGTGCCTTCTCTAGGAGGCCTGGGGAGAGAGACACGGTCGGTCACCAGGGCCACAAAACTTTGTTCTCACAACCCAAAGGAAGGGCCGAGCGCACTTGGAGACAGATGTGCTCCAGACCTGCAGGATGAAAATCCATTCTGGACAAAATTTTCATTTCAGCTTTACCAAACACGGAACCTAGCAACACATTGCCTGGTTTGTGACCTACAGAATAGTGAGCTGATAAAAGCGTGTTGTTTAAGGTACGAAAGATGACTATTTCATATGCAGAAAAAAACCACAATATACATACTACAGCATAAACACTCCAGAGCCAAGCAGACATAATTCTGAATTATTTTGCCTGTTTAAAAACTCTGTATCTATTTCTTAAATACTGAAGGAACAAAATCGGAACTAAGAACTCTAGAATTAACACTCACTAATTCATAGGAATTTCTAACAAGCAGTGAGTCCTGTCTGTGTTCCAGAACTTCTCACTCTAAATGCTTAATGTGTATTAGCTCATTCAGTCCTTCAAAATACGCTATGTGATAGACATAAATAACCACTGTGCCCATAGGGGTGGTTTAAATCTCAGTAACCACAGAAAACTCTGCTTTCAAATATATCAAAGATTAGGACAAACCCACCCTTTCCAGGATAATCAGCCTATTTTAAAATTGATATCCAAAGACAGCTTGAAATGAGAAAATAAACTTAAAGTAACCAACTGTAAAAATACTTCCCCAACCAAATACATATTAATTACAAAGAAAAAAGATATCATTCTAATCAAACAGTAGAAGTAAACATGACTAACTACTAGTACATGACAAATACAATGTGACAAAAACAATGTGAGATAAACTGGCTTCCTGTGCTACCTTACAGGAAACAAGGAAAACAACAGGACATTTCTGTGATATTCCTGTCCAATGTACAAGAGGAAACATAACAGATGCAAACAGGATTCTACAGATCAACTGAACTAAAGGTCTCAAAAGCATGAGAATTAAAAAAAAAAAAAGAATTGTCTTAGGTGAAAGTAAATTCAAAAGACGTAATGGTTAAGCAACATGCAACTGTGTACTGATTCTCTGGCTTTGGAGCATCTCCGTTGGGACAACTAACATACATGCAACAGGGTCTGAAGGCTAGTTTGCAGTAGAAAATTAATTATCTTTTGCATGTACATGTGCACGCACACACACAGATGCATACACATATGGACCAGAGGACTCTGGGTATCGTTCGGGTGCTGCCAACACTTCTTTCGGAGACATGGCACTGGCCAAGCAGGCTACACTGGCTGAGCAGGGAGCCCCAGGGATCCTCCTCTCTCTGTCTCCCCAGCTCTGAGATTACAAGCATTTGTCATCAATTACAGTTCTTTTTGTCCTGTCCTGGGGTCAAATCAGGCCTCCACACTTCTCAGTCAAGCACTTTACCAGCTGAGTTGTCTTGCCCCCCTCTTCCTCCTCTCTCACCATCGAGTTTCTGATTTTGACTGTGGAATTGCAGTTAGCTGGGTGTATGTCTTGGTAAGAAACACATGCTAACTGGATGTGGTGGCGCACGCCTCTGATCCCAGTGCTCAGGGAGGCAGAAGCAGGTGGATCACTGGAACTCTCCAGGCCAGCCTGGTCTACAAAGTGAGTCCAGGAGAGCCAAAGCTACACATAGAAACACTGTCTCAAAAAGCCAAAAGAAAAGAAAAAAAGAAAAAGAGAAGAAAACAGAATACATGCTGAAGTATTCAGAGATAGTAGGATATCAGGTAAACGCTTACTCTCACATGGTTTGAGAAATCAAGAAATGAGTTCTTTTTCTAAACTTGAAACTTTTCTATAAATTAAAACCTGTTTCCAAATCTGTAAAGTAAAATTTAAAATTACTCAATACTTTCATTATCTTGTAAAGTACTTACAGCAAATATCAACACCATCAAATAGAGTAGTGAACTACATTTTACTAGCTGCTCATTTTACCAGTTATCCTTATTTTGACATCCTCTCTCAGTCACTAAGCCACTCTCTTCCCACTATCCAGAGGGACAAAAGAAAGAAGACAGCTAAGCAGATACTGCCAACTTCTGAACAATTCAGTTATCTCTGAGTGACTTCCCATCATTCTAAGTCTCACTTTGATATTTTGGAGGAATTTAAATATATGACATGTTTAAAAAATAGGCAAAATTAAGGTTAAGAAAATAGGCTTTTGTTTGTTGTTTAGATGAGTATGAAAAAATAACCTCTTTATCTGGCTTTTCTAACAATTATAATTACATTTTTGAACTACCAAATGCATCATCAGAGAAAGCAAATCTAAATGAATATTCAAAATAGCACTTGATTTTTTTTCTGTCTTTGCTGCCTATATAGGTAGCCTCAAAATATAATTACACAGATAGAAATTCCTACAGCAGATTTGAAAGCACACACAGAAAAGACAATTCAGAAAAGACAATTGAGAAAAGACACACCTGTAACCTAGTAACGAGGAGGGTGGAGACAGGCAGATCACTGGGGCTTCCCCATGGCCAGCGTAGCAGAAAAATGTGAGCTCCAGGTCCCATGGGAGAGCCTGGCTCAAAAGAGTAAGTGACAGAGCAGAATACCTAAGAGCCTCCTCAAGCCTCTGTGTGCACACACCCACCTGCACACACACAAAGACACATTGATAATAACTTAAAGATGGAACAGATGATGAATGCAAATTTTCTTACTGGATTTAAGTATGCACTAACCCATAGACCTCAATCCTTTTAAGGTAGATTAGCCACAAAAAGCCATTTCCAAACTTCTGAAATATACTCTCAGCTTCTAGCTTGTCTCAAGATTTTCTAAATGGGAAAACATTAAAGGATATACGCAAGCACACACTGTGTGTGTGTGTGTGTGTGTGTGTGTGTGTGTGTGTGCACGCACTCACCAGGTGCCTGAGCTCATTCAGATCTCGGCAGACCGTGTAGAAGACTCCGAGGAGAATATTGATGTAGGCGGCATAAAAGTCAGCTGAATACTCGGGAGGGTGGTCGTGGGACAGGATCTTTTGAAGGTTCCCTGTTCATAGGACACAAACTAACTTAAATGACCAGTACAGAACCATAATCCTTATGTTCAGGATTTTATAAATATGTTTTAAAAACAAATATTTAGATTCAACAATGATTAAGGAAAATAAAGTAATTATCAGTTAGAAAAGTATAATTTTGTGATAGAATTACTAATATTTCTTTTTCTTCCTGGCACAAAACTTGGGTTAAGCATCTCCCACTAAGTGTCTTCTAAACACACCTGAGCTTGCACCAATGAGGTGACCCGACTGCGCCTCTAGATGACTTACAGATCAGAACAGTTGCTAGAGTTCCTACACCCTGGCCTTGGAGAAGAAGAGATAGACTTAAGGGTAAGTTCTTCCCAATGGGCAATGATTTAGCCAACTGTAGCATGTAAAAAAGGCATGAACACCCCTAAACGATAGAGTTTAGATACAGTGCAGGATGGTGAAAGAATCCACATGCTCGCTGAAAACACCTCAACTCTACTGGGCAGAGCTTCCAGGCTTGGGACATCTCTGCACCTCAGTTTTGTAGCTCTTCATCCAAATGCCCCTATCTGTTTTGCTTCTTTTAATCTTTGACAATAATCTGACAGTAGCAAGTTCAATAGTAAGAAAGAAAGTGCAGTGCTTTCTTGAATTCTGTGAGCCCCAAAGGCACACTGCTAAACTAGAAGAGAGGACCATGAGAACCCTAATTTAGAGTCAGTTTTCAGAAGTCAGTTCTGCACTTGGAGATGGCATCTATCTGCAGGAGAAGCAGCTCCGTGAGGCTGAATCTGTGCTTTCTACACCAATTCCTGAAAAACAGTTCCAATAGAATTGACAAGCAATTGTTAAACTGGATCAAGCAATTGAAGAATTGATTGTTGGATGGAAAAAGAAAAAAGAAACACTTAGCATTTGTTGTCAGGAAGTCTTTTTAGTAGAAATATTTCAGAATGAGTAATATAAGTGAAGCTAAAAGGCCCCACAAATGTTCTATAAAGAATCATTAAATGATGACAATAAATATAAAACAGTGACAAAGAGACAAGCTTGACATTCTTATTACTGGCCAAATAGAGATCAAAGATGAAAAGTAATACAGGTTTTAGTTATTTTTTTTTTTTTTGCCTATTAAGTATTATCAACTATAAAAAGAGTGGGTAACACACAGAAACTCCCAACCAACTAGGAAATCCTTTTCCGTACTTAAAAAAACAAACACAATTCATTAAAAAGCAAGTTTTCTAATAGTCACCATCTAATGTTAACCTGTACTTTCTCATTACTTCTTTTGTAGGACATGTCTTGTAAGAACAACAAAGTTGCTTCTTTCACAGCTTTATGTATTGCATGCTTCAGATCTTAACCTTATTTTCATCATGCTAAAAATTTCTAAAAGCAAAATTAGCCAGGGGGTGGAGGCACACGCCTTTAATCCCAGTACATTGGAAGCAGAGGCAGGAGGATACCTGAGTTCAAGGTTAGCCTGGTCTACAAAGTGAGTCCCAGGATAGCCAAAGATACAGAGTGAAACCCTGTTTCAAAAATACCAAATAAATAAATAAAAATAAATATTTATTATTCAAAATTTCCTAGCCATAGTACATGAGCTGGAATTAAATCCTCTGACTTCATGGTGCAATCTACTCCTCAGACCTTTTGGTTAAGAACTGTTGGACTACAATGAGAACCTTATGCCTGTTCTCCAGAAGTGCAGGTCTTCTGCACAATTTCAGGTATAAAGCAATCTGGGATTTTCTGACAAAGTTAATTTCCTTTTGTTTAGGTTGTCATTAGCCAAATCTTTTAACGATGCCACTTACCACCACATCTAGATTAGCTACTCTCATTTGTGATAATATTTAGATATAGCTACAGGTTCAAACAATGGACTAACAATGCACAGAACTAACAATGTAAACTCAGCTAACAGTTAAATACTGTATCAAGGTGATATTTTAAACATAGCAGGTAAGAAGAAAGTATTTCCAAAGCTATTTTCACTTACAGCATTACCCTAAGGGGATAATAGATGGAAGATTATTATATTCATAACAAAACTACTAGGGAAAAAAAACCCACAAGGTTAAAACTTGACTTTGTAGCCTATGTACTTTCACATTCTGCTAATATACTTTAAATATAATGTCACTACATTTTTTAAAAAACTATGCTTGGAAAATAATTGGTATACTAAAAAATTTGCAATTAGAAATAAAGGTATTTATGTATAAGCTATCATATAACTGGATGGATAGAAAATAGAGCAAAAAGGAGGAGATGGACGGCTGGATGAACACTGGAAAGTTGGTATATAAATGCACAGATGAGGAAATCTGGGGAACAGTGGTGTTTCCAACTCAAGGCTGCACTCCTGTAGCATCATGGACATTGCAGTAAATACATCCCTCCAATAACGCTTGGTTTCCCATAACAAAGTTCATTAGATATTGCCACTGGCCTGTTTCAGCCATGAGGACATTCTCAGTAAATTGCTCTAAAACTGCTCTAAGAACACCAACAACCCGCTGCTTGAGTATCGACTACATAAAAGGCGTAAGGTCTACTGTGCCCAAGTCATGTCTAATCTACTAGCCTAGGACTATTCCAAGGAATAATAATAATTAAAAAAAATCTCATTCCTAACAAATGCTGAACTACCAGGTAGCAAACAAAAAGGAAAGAAAAACCTTTAGATTGTTCTGAGTATCTTACAGATTTGCTTTTAGGGCATGATCTACCACAGAAAGAAAAGCCACCCTAATATAGACAAAACTTTTCTGTAATGAAGAATTAACAGTGGATGGATATAATCAAACTTCAAACAAGCAATAAAGGACCACAGTACCTGGAGAAGCTAAATTTAGCCCTGGAATAATAAAACAGGTGAGTCCTACCATCAAACCACTTTGTGTTATCTATGTATCTGTCTATGTGTCTTTCCTTCCATCCGTCTTTCCATCTGTCTATCTATCATCTATCGATAGGGTCTCTTTATGAAGCCTTGGCTGTCCTGAAACTCTCTATATAGACCAGACTGGCCTTGAGTTCTGATATCTGTCTGCCTCTACCTCCCAAGTGCTGGGATTAAAGTCCTGTGCCACTACACCTGGCTCAACCAGGTTTTTTAACCAGTTCTGTACAAAAAGAGTCCCAAAGGAGCTCAATAATCTCAGAGTCGAGGAGAAAGAGGATGGGGTAGAGTTAGGACAGCCTGAATTTTCAGGCCGTGTATCCAAGGACATAGAACTATCCTAGAGCGATGCAAAAAATTGTATGTGTGTTGGGGGGGTGGGGATCGGACGGACAAAAACCTGAGTTCATATAAATTCACATATACACAGAGTAAAACGAAAGGCCAAATAAGAACAACTTCTGGGGATCAGAGGGAAGGACAAAGGCCAATTATTGAGAACTAAAGGTCAGAAAATTCCCAACTTATATGGGTTTATTAATTCTTCATGATACTTTTAGTTAGAATGCACAGACCATGATGAATATATGGGACATTCAGTAAAAAAGATTCCAGTGGTGTTAGGTCTTAGAGAGAGAGAGAGAGAAAAAAAAAACATCTAAAAATTAGCCCTGGAATAAAAGTTATTCTCCCAGAACACATCAAGCATAGCCTAAAAATATTAAAATCACAATGTCTATAATTCAGCTTTTTAAAAAGTAGATAAATGAAGCGTAATATTCAGGAAAAAAGAAAAAAAAAAGGCCAGTAGAAAGAAAACCAAAATAAAAGAGGTAATCAGTTAGTATATTATAAATATGTTCATATACTTAACAGTACTTTTAAAAAAAAAAGCAAAAAGAAGTCTAACGAGCAAAAATTCCAGAGGATAGCAAGATTAACGTCAGAAAAAAAAAAGGACAGTGAATTTAAAAACAGAGAAATAAAAACTATGTCAAAAAAAAAAAAAAGAAGTAAAGGAAAAGGGATTTTAAGGTTAAATAAACTGCAATGGGACAATGTCACATGACATAAAACAGTACAGTCCTGGGGAAAATGAGAGTTCTAAGTGGGACAAAGCATGTGAAGAAGTAATAACTAAGTTTTGCTCGGATCAATGGTTTTCAACCTGCGGGTCTTGACGCCTTTGGGCTCATGAACTCCCCTTTCACAGGGTCACCTCAGACCATCAGAAAACAGATATTTACATTGCCGTCCGTAACAGTAGCAGAATTATAGTTATAAAGTAGCAACAAAAATAATTTTGGTTGGGGGGTCACCACAACAGGAAGAACTATATTAAAGGATCACAGAATTAGGAAAGCTGAGAACCACTGGCTTAGATGAAACTACATTTATAGATAGAGAATAACAAAAACATATTAGACAGAATACATGACAAAAGCTATTTTCTTTCTTATATTTATATTTAATTAAAACCAAAAGAATATTATAGGCTTCTAATAAGTAGTACCAAGGGGCTTAAAATAAGGAAGGAAAACAAAGAACGTAGATGGAACACATAGTTGAGATGGAACATTTTAAGTCACCGAGTTTTTCAAATTGTTATAGAGCAGGACTTAACCTATGCTGACAATAACTAAACCAAATCTAATCAAGCTTATCATGATCTCTTCAAACAAAGAACAAAATGTAGAAGCCCACTGCTAAAACACAGTAATCTTCTGTATGTAGTAAAGACCAGAAAACAAGACTTTCAAATTGGCCCTCTGACTATAATTGGAAAGGTGTACCTAAAACGAAAACTATAAAAATGACACACCTATCAATTAACATGATTAACAAGTTAACAAGTTAACCATTCACTGCTAATCCCTCTGCCCTGATTTCATGCTTCCAATAATCTGCTTTACTGGTTTATGTCCAGTTAATGACTCATTTTTAATAGAAAATGTATAATGATAGTGTTCATGCTATAAACACTATACATGAGTATATTATATTATATAAACACTATATATGTTTGTAGTGTTTGAAAGGCACTAAAACTTTATTGAACAGATGTAACATGGCTCCATTTATCATACAGTTAAAAGGTCTTGTTTTCATATAATGCAACCTAGAATGATTGTTATATTTGATTTTATCCTGAAAATTCATTCATGCATATATCTTAAAAAAAAAACAAAAACAAAACAGAGTTTACAATTATACCAAATTTGTACTTTCTTGATGTAGAAAAACCAATATAATGTCACAGACCCAAAGCAATTGTTTAATAAATCCTTTAATTTAAGCTTTCTTTCCTATTATTTCCTCCTCCCTCCCCCATTTTGTGATTTCTATGCACAAGAAGCTACTAAAAATAAGGTCTTTACCTATTTTGAGCTCCTTTAAATAAAAAACAGTTAATTAGCTAAAGCAAGAGGTGTTACTTGGCATCTGTTCTTGTGAAAACAGGCAAAAATGTGTTGCTCTTGGCAATGAATGTTTATAGCTCATTAGCTGAGAGGGACAGTATTAACAAGGCCACGATCATGGGATGCTATTTTCTCACAGCTGCTCCACCACCTTATGCTCCACAGCTATAGTCTTTGAGTCAGAGGCATTATCCCTGTATAGCAAGAGCTCAAAATGCAACAATACGCAAGCACTGTGTTCTTCCAAAGAAAACAAATATTAGAACCTTTAAAATTTAAGATTAAATACAATCCCCAAGAAAACAGACATGACAAACAGACAGTTGGCAGAGTAAGAGTTACAGCAATGACAAACAAAATTTATAGAATCAAGACACATTCAACATGGCACTTAATCCAAGTACATGGTAAAGATTTCTCTGCAGTTCTCTGTCACCAATCCAGCATGATTCTTATTTGTGTGGATGTTGCATATACACAGTGTTTATGCATGTATGTGAATATATATATAATATATGTATATACATATGCATATATATGTACATATGAATCAAAGCTGCTGAACATACACCATTAACAAACATGAGACCTGCTTATTTAGGGACCATGAGAATAGGTCCTTCACAGCTTAAAATTAAAACTGCTGTAAATGCAGAAATATAGCATTTATTTGAGACTGGCAACAAGCATAAAAAGGTGAGGATATAAAAGTATTTTACTCTAAACATGCTATATAGATCAACACTTTGAACACAAAAACTTAACAAGGATTATTTATTCAAACAATTAAAACTTACCTATGCTATAATCTGGGAAATATAAGACAAATGGCTCAAAGCATCCGGTATTTGGACGAAATTTTTCCCAAATAATCTCACTGAGAAAGATAACAGTCACATTTCTGTCAGTCTGCAGAGAAGAAGAAAGAAAAGTAACTTAGTGTTTAGGAATCTGAGGGCAGTAATTCCCTTTGGATTTATCTTCAACTAAATTCAGCAAAGCTTAATATGTAGCAAATCATTTGCATATTAGTAGACCATATTTAGAAAACGTAATCAGAGAGCTCAACCATTTGTGAATTTTCATACATAATTGCTTGGAATTTTCATAAAACTGTAGGTTAATCAACATTTCAGTTATTCATGAACACTAGGGCAGTCACAAAGGGACTTATTTTTTAGAATTAACAAACATATCATCTTGTAAATTAAGACAAAATCTTTATGAGATTTTTTTAAAAATCATAGGCTGTTAATTAACCAACAACAAGAAAAGATAATTTAGCATTTCCTATTATTAAAATAGCTACAGCAACTCAGAAAAAAGAAACATGGAGTTGGATAAAAATAGATCTGCCACATTGTATAACTTCATATTATTAAGAATGTCTTCTGTGTGTTTTCAAATTATTGAGAAAAACTAATGGCCACAATATAGTAAAAATACAAATAACTATGATGAACAATACCCCCCCATCACCAATGCAAAGTAAAAGAGTTGTCTTTTGAAATGTATTTAAATATTACATTTAGTATACCACAATGAAAAATTAAAGGTAAATATTATCCTTTAACAGACTGGGCATAAATGCCTGTGCACACCAGACAGAATTTATCTGCTCATTCCTTTGTATTTTCCCATGCTCTTTTTGGCACCCTTGAGGCTAACAATGAAGATGTGGTATCTGCTCCTGTCTGCAAGTCGTCTTAGGACCCTCTCTCATAAATTGCTTTATTTTGTGATGATTTACTATTTGACTCCTAGCAAGTGAGCTTCTTGCCTGCTGTTTTGCATTACTTAGAAAAATAATTCCTTTGATTAACAAAATCAGTTCAATGAGTGAATGAATAATTCTATTAAAAACTGATCATCTTTATGAGAGAAAGTAAGATGTTAGAGGCATAGAGGTCCTAGTACAGACAATCACTGTTTATGATGGAGAGGTATCTGAATGGAAAAGATACAAACCAAATACCTGAATTCGATCCAGAAAGCTGAGTGGATTTCGTTAATGACCTGGTGATCTTTTTGCTATTTGTGGAGGCAGACCTCACCCACTTTTTGCTATAGAGGCAGACCTCACTCAAATTCTCCAGAATGATTGTCCCTGACTCTTTCCTCCCTAGACTGTCACCCATCCTCAGGGGAGATGTCACAGGTACTTTGTGCCCTGCTGACCTCTATGCTATCTCAGAAACCACACTAGATTCTAGGCCTTAAGCTATAGAGGCCACCCTTGTGGTCACATATACTCTGTAAAGGAGTTTCTTTATTGTCACACCTTAAGCCTCATTGTGCACCTGGAACTGGAATGACTATTGCCTGTAAACAATTTCTCACTTTGTACTGTGTTTTAATACGCTGACAATGAACCACCTGGCATTGGACTCCCCAGAGTCTGATCTGATTGGTGAACTCAGTCTGCCCTGGGTATTTATTCTTATCTCTTCCTGCAATTTGCTTCCCTTCCTGGATACCTACAGGAAATCCTTCAGGAAAACTTCCTCACAAATGCAATGCCAAGGTTCCACCACTGAGCTATACACCAGACCCAAAGGAAAGATTTTTCAAATGCTTTATCTTAGAAAGTCATTGATTAGCTTCTTTAGATGTACAGATTTTAGTATGTTTATCTTATACTATGTTTCTAATATCCACTTATGAATGAGTATATACCCTGTGTGTCTTTCTGGTTCTGGGATACCTTACAGGATGATCTTTTCTAGTTTCCACCATTTGCCTGCAAATTTCATGATTTCTTTGTTTTTAATTGCTGAGTAGTATTCCATTGTGTAAATGTACCACAATTTCTGTATCCATTCCTCCATTGAGGGACATCTGGGTTGTTTCCAGCTTCTGGCTATTGTGAATAAAGCTGCTATGAACATGGTTGAGCAAATGTCCTTGTTGTATACTTGAGCATATTTTTGGATATATGCCTAGGAGTATAGCTGGATCTTGAGGTAGCACTATTCCTAATTGTCTGAGAAAGTGCCAAATTGATTTCCAAAGTGGTTGTACAAGTTTACATTCCCACCAGCAATGGAGGAGGGTTTCCCTTTCTCCACATCCTCTCCAGCATGTGTTGTCACTTGAATTTTTGATCTTAGCCATTCTGATGGGTGTAAGGTGAAATCTCAGGGTCATTTTGATTTGCATTTCCCTGATAGCTAAGGATATTGAACATTTCTTTAAGTGTTTTTCTGTCATTCAGTATTCCTCTATTGAGAATTCTATATTTAGCTCTGTACCCTAGAGATACAGATTACTTTTTTTGGATTTAATTTAATTGGATTACTTGATTTGTTGTTTAACTTCTTGAGTTCTTTATATATTCTGGATATCAGAAAAATGGCCATCTTACCAAAAGCAATCTACAGACTCAATACAATTGCCATCAAATTACCAACACAATTCTTTACAGACCTTGAAAGAAAAATTATCAACTTCATATGGAATAACAAGAAAGCCAGAATCACTAAAACAATCCTCTACAATAAAAGATCTTCTGGAGGTATCTACATCCCTAATCTCAAGCTGTACTATAGAGCAACAGTAATAAAAACTGCATGTTACTGGCATAGAAACTGACTAGTGCATCAATGGAATCGAAGAGAAGACGACACAGAAATAAACCCATGCCATTATGGACACCTGATTTTTGACAAAAATGCCAAAACCATACAATGAAAAAAAAGATAGCATCTTCAACAAATGGTGCTGGTCTAACTGGATATCTACAAGTAGAAAATGCAAATAGATTCATACTTACCACCCTGCACAAAACAAAAGTCCAAGTGGATCAAAGACCTCAATATAAAACCAGACACACTAAACCTGTTAGAGGAAAAAGTGGGGAAGAGCCTTGAACTCATTGCCACAGGGGACAACTTCCTGAACAGAACACCAACAGCATGGGCTCTAAGATCAACAATTAATAAATAGGACCTCATGAAACTGAAAAGCTTCTGTAAAGCAAAGGACACTGTTGTCAAAACAAAAGTCATTGATTTTTTTTGTAAAAAGTAATTCTTAATTTATTTAGGCTTAAAAAGTATGCTCTGTCTACATTCTTGATTATAAAGCTCATGGAAAAATCAACAGATATCTTTTTATTTATTTAGTGTGTTCGCATGTGTAGGCACGCTTGAGCACCACAACATGTCTGTAGAGATCAGGGGACAACTTGTTGGAGTTGGGTCTCCTCTTCAATCATCTTGGTTTCAGGTAATGAACTTGGTTTCAGGCTTCACTGAGCCTGAGCCATTTTGCCAGTTCAAAGGCATTTTATATAAATAAGTTAAACATATATGGGGAAAATAAAAAATAAAACAAGATCAATGATTTTAAATTGGCAATATTTTCACCAAAATACTTTTAGTATGCAATAAATTTTATCATAATTTAAAATTCCTTTGACCCATATACTTAAGGTAAAAAAAACAGAAAATGTTTTTATTACGTACTCTGAAATGAAATATAATTGAAAATCAGGCATTTTTACAGAAAAGTTAAACTAATAGTTCCCTTTTCTAGTGGAAATTACAGTAAACCTTATATTTTCTCCAAATTGTTTCTATGATTAAAACCAAATATAAGTGAAAGGCCTAATTACGGCTAACGTCACCTAAACACCATTATTTGGTCTACAGAGAAAATATAAAGGGCAACAACACTCTAGGTAGCAAGTATGGGAGACACTGAGTGAAAGCATGCAAAAGCCCACACACATCAACAAATCAAAACAAACTAACAAAAATGAAAGGACAAAAAGCAGACAAGCACCATGTAACAGGAGTAACTCATGCCAAGAGTTATCCACAGACCCCAATGCCTATTTACTATCCTGCCATCTATCTCCCCTCCCCACACTTCTTCACACATGTGAACCACAGGAGTCCATATTTTGGGAGACAACGATTTCAGTGACACCTGGGAAGCCCCTTAAACTTTTAAATTGCAATCATTTGAATCAGAACTGTTTCCAAAGGCTCATGTATTTGAACGGCTGGCCCTTGGTTGGTTTGCAGCTGGGAAGGACACAGAACCTTTAGAGAGCAGGGCCTTACAGAAGAAGTAAGGAAGAGCTAGCCTTACACCTGACTTCCTGTTTCTGTCTTGTCTCCTCCCCTTCCTTCTTGTATAGGAATGGAATGGAATCAGGGGCTTCCTAACTGACATCCTGGCCTCATAACCTGCTGCCACGCCTGCTGCAGGGTGGACAGCATCTCCTCTGGAACTGTAAGGCAAAAATAAACCCTTCCTGCACAAGCTTACTGTTCTGTCACAGCAGTCCCTCATGACTGGACACTGAATTTCCCTTTCGGAGAAGGAAGAAGACTCAGTACAATGTTACACTCAACATTTTATTACAAACAAGCATGCAGCCAGGACATATAACCTACTGATGCTCAAACCGCTGCTAAGATAATAAAAGCAAATTAAACATATGCAGCAACCACGAAGTCATCAACATTTAAATTACTCTCACCTGAAAAGGACAGACAGTACTGTTCTGCTTAGCCAGCTCCTTGCTCTGTGTGACCAAACTCCTAACAGGAAATATGCATAGCTGTGTTGAACCTAGCACTCCTACACAGATACTGGTGAAGACTAAATTCTCTCATCGAGTTTCTTTTTTCAAATTATTCAAATTTTTGTGCTTTTACTCTATGATAATTACTCTCTAAACTGACACATGCATATAAATCTTTTCTACTTACTATTTTTGCATTAGGCTATGACAATTACCATTGTTTTGAGACTGTTTAATGATAACATAATAGTAGAGTGAAGATTGCATGCTGATACTGAGTGGCTAGCAGAGAGAAATCCAGATGACCACACTTTCGTAGATTTAAATGAAAGGATATTTAAGCATTATTGTAGAATTCAATGTCTAGCCTTCTCCCACTGAGTGAATACTTAAAATTCTTTAACAGACACCAAATTATTTATAATTGAAATTTAGAAGCTAATTTAGTAATTCTATCAAGTCATAAATTAATATTACTATGGGAAGAACTGAACTTTAATTATGACAGAGAAATATGAAAACGCAAGATATGGGACAGGGAACAGATCTTCTACTCTATTATGAGGGAAAGCCACTCTCATATATGACTTACCAATTCTTGCAATCTGAGGAACCCAGGCAAAAGATTGGCTTCCATATCTCTTAGATATTCAGCTTTATCTAGAACCTTTAAAGAGAGATGTCTACATGAAAATCAACTCATAATGTATTTTATAAAGCATGACATACTGTAAGATTTTTTAAACTTTTCATGCTACAAAGAAAACTTGTAACTTTTTATCATAAATTTGGATTTACTTTCTGACCAAAGTTAGAGTACAGTTTCCTCCTGAGGAATAAGCCTTACTTAACTCTAATGAGACAGTGACTGACACCCCCACACATTTATGGCACTTTTGCAACAATGGGCAGATCTCGCAGGCTCCATGTTACTGTACTCACAGGTTCACTGGTGAGGGAGACTGTTGATGACTGTTCTCCCGCAACAGCCAGCAAAGCACCTGACACTACATAAACTGACACGATGAAAACTAGGCAGAGGGAAAGCTTCCAAGTTAGTAACAGCTTGACGTAACTCATTTGTTAATAGTCAAATTGTCTTGTATTTGGTCAGTATGAGCCTCTTCAAATTGGCTCCCATGTTTTTCAGTCATTGATATTTTCCTAGCTTTGAAACATGACAACATGGCCTGTGTTATCTAGTGCATTTTCTGCAGAGAACTAAGGTCCCCTTCTCTACAGAGGAGACTATCTTGTATCAGAAACACATACACTTTAATAATAGATCTTATTGTAAGCTACATAATCACTTAATTTAGGGACAAAATTAAGATGCAAGATATAGTTTTCCCGAATAATCCAGATCTTTTATATCCATTGTACTAACAGAGAACTTGTAAAAATGTATGAGAATAATCATATTTAAAATATTTAATTCCTATTTAGTTTAGACAAACTAAAGCTACAACTTACTGCAATAAAGATATAAATGAAAATTAGTTTTTCCACTACACAGTCTCATTAGGAAATTTCCCATCAATCTCCATATAAATAATTCTAATCTAAAACACAGACTAACTAAAAGATTTTTAAAAAAGATCCACTTTAATGAAAAAAAAAACAACCACAAAGCAGAAACATCAAATTAAGAGTCTATTCTTTTAATCTGATAATGATGAACTGCTATAATTAATGATTTCATTATCCCAATTAATGATCCTTCTTCAAAAGCTATTATCAGATAACTACGATTTTAAAGGAAAACTGAGATGTGAATATTTTTCTTAATGATTCATAGTAAGGCATTTCAGAAGATTCTCAATTTATAAGCCATTTTACAAGCAGAAAATTCTTAGTCAACTTTCAAAATTATTTCCAACGTAATAAAGTATATAGATTTATAGTTACAGACCATTCCATAAACTTACTCTAAAAACATGCTCTACACCAAACACCTGTACACTTTTCTACCCTTACTGTTTAGCCAAATAACAAATGTTTGCTGGGAATTTGCACTGGTCTATGGGATATGAGAAATGAGTATTCTCCCATCCTCACCCTGACTCTCTCTCCTTTCTAATCTAACTCGTCCTGCAAATTCTAGTTGCTAAAGCCAGCTATATATTCTGGGGCCAATCCTCCTTATTTTTCTATCAATTACATTTTTTAAATCATCCTTCTCTAAGAGTACTTCTATATATTTAGATATTTCAAGTTCTACAGATATGGCCCTCTATGAATATGAAAGACATTCAGTCCTTACATTATGAAACAATTTTCATAATATTAAAACGGTATTTGCCCTTTTCATCATGTTGAAACATTTGCACTGTATAAAACCCAACAGTGAGTTAAACACAAGTCACCTTAGCATACATCAACGAAATGGTACGAATTATTAGTAGTCATTGCATTGGGCTGGAAAGATGGCCAGAGCACCTGATACTCTTCCAGATAACCTGGGTTGGATTCTCAGCACCCACTGGAAGCTTGCAACCATCTATAACTTCAGTTCCAGGGAATCCAATGCTTTCTTCTGACCTTTGTCAGCTCCAGGCACACATGTGGTACATAGATGTACATGCACACAAAATACCCATACACATGAAATAAAATAAATGAATTTTAAAATAAAAAACTTCCACTCCTTACAAGACAGAAAACGTGTTTTTTTCCGAATTGCCTGCAAAGGCAAACTAAGAACACTGAATATCCTATAAAACAAAGAAATCCTTGAAACATACAGAGAAAAAGCAGACAGCTCACATTAGTTTTTCTCATCACCTAGTTTGTGTTTTTGTCCCTCGTATCTCCAACATGTGCTAAACATGCCAGCAAAGGAGGAAAACCAGTGGGAACAGACCAGAAGAGCTCCAACAAGGAAGTGCTCTCTCTGGCTACAGGAGCAGGAAAGGGAAAGCCTGGCAGGCTTCTAAGATACTGCACACTGAGTAGACTTAGCACCTCGCTAAAGTCTCAGTCTTCATGTCTGTTCTTTCTTATCTCATCTTCCTCTGAACACTGGCATACTACATAAGCACATGGAATGCCACATCTCTCAGGTCCAAGGCTCATCTGTATTATAGCCAACTGTACTGGTAACTTAATCTAGTCTCGTAGTGCCTGTATGTTCATCACCCCAAAATTAGATCTCCATACTGGACCACTAAACCCAAATCAACCTGTGCTCCCTTAAAATGTTTTTGTTACAATGAGCAAAGTAACTAATGATCCTACTATTCTTTTTGGTCTGTCTCAAATCTTATCACCTCATGAAGCTGTACCAGATCACTAACATCAGTACTTCGCACACCATGGCTAGATTTATTCTATTCTGCGTGTTGTCTTATGGAAGTATGTGTTATAACTCTTCTGTAGAGCAAAGCTCCCTTTTAATAGCAGCTCTGACACATTTTTGTATCACAAAAGCACCTTTCACAGAGCACTATACAATATAAAACTCAAAATAAATATATGGAAGTGTATCTATTGCACAGTTTTCAAATTAAAAATGATATGATCACATCAAATTACTTACAATATATACAGTCTGATCCTTGAGATGTTCAGCACTGGTCACTTGCTTAAACAACCGAACAAAGTCATTAAATGTTTCACAGGTCACTTCTGTCGGACATCCTGACTCTGAAGAATTAAGACGATTCAGCTTGTTTAAAATTTGTTCCAAAAGTAGCCTCGAAGTAAAGCACTCAACACAATTCACAAAGGCATGCGGAAGCTGAAAACAAAACACAAAACAGGGTAAACAAAAAACATGAACAATAAAGTCTCTGTGGGACAGCCTCTAACTCCGTCTGTTAATCCATATCCTACTGATGTTCATCCATCCTATGTCCCAGGAACCTGACCGTACAAATTCCAGGCCCTGGCTGGAGACATCAACAGGAAGCAGCAGCTAGGGCCTAAAGCAGAGCTGTTGAGGCAAACAGTTCAGCATTTCTTCCCTGGACAGTCCACTTTGGCAGTGTCTACATTCTGTTACAAAAGGCCAGAGCTCAAGCTGGGTACACCTTTTTTGTAAGGCTACTGGTTTTGCTGATCTCTGGCAACAGTGATTCACTATGGTTCCTTGAGGTCTGGGGCTGATAAAGGCCATGATGAATTACTGTTCCTTTTTGATTCCCTTAAAACGTCTTCAACCTTTGTAAACAGCCCCTTCCTTAAATAACTTCAGTGATTTAAGTCTGACATTTGTTGTCTTCTAGGACCCAAAGTAAATTGGTATTTTCCTCTCAAAGTATTATTATAAAGAAAACAAATTACTTTTGAAGGTTAAAATTCCTAGTAAGAAATTTGTTTATTAGAGAATTTTATTTGCTAGTAAGTTACATTTATTAATGAGAGAGGTGCCATCAGTATTTGCTAACCTCCTTTACCCTCATATCCTTAGGTAGAACACTCACAATGTCTGCTAAGATAAGTAAGATAAGTATCTTGTTTTCTTTTGTGCTACTTCTTGTCTGAAATAATAGCATTTTTTTCTAAGGATATATTTGGTTATATATAACAGAAGCAGTAATAATCCCATCTAATACTGATTAAGTTGTCGCAAAAGTAACAAAATGTTAAAAATGTAATACATCCTTTAAACATAAAACTTACTTGCTTCATGCTTTTGTTCAACAGGTACCTTCTGGATACACACAAGCTGAAGACCAAAGACCTTGTAAACAGAGTCTAAAGCCAAATACAAAACCCAGGCACCTGTGTGTTTAAAATGGCAGTTGAGAAAGACTCTACCCAGTAGGGTATTACAGCAGATGCTGAGACTTAAAGCCAAATTTTGGGCAGAGTGCAGGGAATCTTATGAAAGAAGGGGGAGACAGAAAAACCTGAAGGGGACAGGAGCTCCACAAGGAGAGCAACAGAACCAAAAAATCTGGGCCCAAGGGTCTTTTCTCAGACTGATACTCCAACCAAGAATCATGCATGGTGATAACCTAGAACCCCTGCACAGATGTAGCCCATAGCAGCTGTCTCCAAATAGGGTCCTTAGTAAGGGGAACAGGGACTGTCTCTGACATGAACTCAGTTGCTGGCTCTCTGATCACTTCTCCCTGAGTGAGTGGGCAGCTTTATCAGACCACAGAGGAAGCCAGTCCTGATAAGACCTAATAGGCTAGTGTCAGATGGAAAGGAATGAGGACCTCCCCTATCAGTGGACTGGGGAAGGGGCATGGGAGGAGAAGAGGGAGGACACAAGGGAGGGGGCTACAGCTGGGATACAAAGTGAATAAATTATAATAAATAAATTAAAAAATTTTAAAAACAAAATAAAATAAAATGGCAGCTGATCTTTGGGATCAAAGACTAATATCTAAAACTTGAAGTATGCCAAACACTGTGTCTGTGAGGACAATACATAAAAAAAAAATTACATCCAGGAAACACAAGACACACACACAAAATCACAGTTGAGAAGATTAAATATTATGCATACAATAAAGCTAAAAGTGTTAAAGCCACAGAACAGGGGTACATTTAACATAGCATTAGAAGTAAGGAAACACTTCCCAGAAGAGGTAGGAAAAAAGGCTAAATAAGCATCTGTCAATAAAGATGACAGTAAGTAGAGGAAAGCCATTCCAAGGAGTGGACTCAACACAGACCAAAGTCTGTAACACAATAGGAACTATATGTAATTCATCAGGCCATCTTAAACATGCATCGTGGAGCTTAGGCAAGACTAGAGTTAGCAGACGGAAGCTTGTGGCCTGCACATCTGCTTCTGTGTGCGCAGTTGCTGCAGATCACAGCCATGCCCATTCACGTAAATATTGCTACTGCTGACTTAGGACATGAACAGGTGTGTGCTTATGTTCATAACAGCATCTGAACTTTATTTTAACTGCTTACAATACTATACTGTAATGCATTTTTTCATGTGTTAACATTTACTTATCACAACAATCCCAAAGGCTGACTACTTGTCCCAGGCTGAAGATAGGGAAGGCACTAGGTGGTGAATCCAGAAGAAGAAAATGAGTCTCCCAGACTCACCTGAATCACCTGACTACTGACCTGAAGCTGCATGAGTAGGTCACAGGATGAAAAAGAGATTATAATTAGGAGACATGCAGAAATACTTGGAACAAGCAATGCTACATGAGACTGAGATAGCAATGGCCCAGAGTAAATACAGATGAAGTCATGACTTTACAGTTGAATGTATTAGATTGTTTTACTGCATGAATGAGGATACAAAAAGGGCATATAAAAAAAAATTCTGACAGCTGTACTAATGATGAAGATTATTCAAACAGGAAATTTGGAAAGAACAGGATGGAAATATGTACAACTTTACACATGCTTTCTGTGAAATTACACATAAATTCTGTGAAAAATCAGAATCATCAGAATCAATATTATAAAAAGAAAGTAAAAAAGAACCATGTTAAAAAGCAAATTCAAGTATTTTTAAAAGAATCTATTACTTGTGTGTCGATAAAAGAGAGAAAATAAAAGAGAAAAATCAGGCTTAACTTAAAACTTTTTAATGTTAGGGTTCAAGTTATTTAATAACAAGTAGGTTTTGAAGTTTATACACATTGAAAGTATTCCAACAAAATCTGGGCAGAAATACTTTATACAGATATACTCTAGAGAAAGGTAAACTTGAATAAAACATCCAGATCCATTCCACCTGTAGCAATTAGGAATAAGGATCCATTAATACCAGGTTCAGGGTTATCCTCACCTCTAAAGTCTTCAACAAGGTCTGTGTGACATAGGTCTTCCCACTGGCAGTATGTCCATAAATAAAGATGGATGGAAAGCTGAAATGGTGTCTCTAGGAAAGAAAAGACAAGGTTCTTTCTGTCTGTATGAAATCATAAATGAATGAACATTTACCAACTTGTAAGAAAGTTTTATTGGTTCGGTATCATACTAAATTCAATTTCAGTGGTGCGTAAATATAAGTTCTTAACATTCTGAACGTAAATTCAACTTGAAGTGCTTTCCTTTATGAATTTATCTTGTAAAATTATATGTGGCCATTATTTTTATGTATTATATAGCCATATTTTTATTATTAAATGTGTTTCCAAACTCAAACTCTTGCATTCTCAACTTTCTAAGAGATTTAAGGAAATTTTCAAGGATAATTTTGCCTATACTACATTTTTATCTTAATCTTTCTCAAAGATCTAATGTCCTTGTAGGCTACAATTTCATTATAGATTTTAATGTTTGAAACTAAAACAACACAACACAAGAGACATTTTTGAGGTCTCACTCCTAGGAAATCTTAAAGAATACCTCTAAACTATGCATAATCACTTATCTTGGCATAAGTGTATACACTTCATCAAATCAAACCCTGGTGAAATCTACATAGCAGTGTATATATTGGTTATAGGGACATAATTCAGTGGTATGTCACTTGCTAAGAATGTGCAAGGCTCTAGATCTGATCCCTACCACCACAAAAAAAGTTAACCAACATGCATATGCACAAGATGTTTTTGTAATACATTAAGTCAGAAGCAAACTGTCAAAAGTATTACTGGCCTATCCAACTATGCCAATATGCCTTCCTTATTTATTTGATGAACATCAACATTCATGAGACAGCCATAACAGATACTGAGCACCACAGAAAACAGTTTAAGATAGGTTAAACTCAGAAGGATTCATAATCTCCTGGGGAGGCATAAATTTAAAAAATAATTTCAGATATCACTGTATAAGCAAAAAGGAAACTTTTGGTAACCGTCAACAGCTTTGTTTTTGTTTGTTTGTTTGTTTTGTTTTGTTTTGTTTTTCAAAGCTAGATGAAATCTGATTTTCTGGAATCCTGTCACACTTGTCTACTTCTGCTATTTGGTGCCTAATATAATCTTCCATGCCCTAACAGGCTTTTAGCACTGTGATAAATAGCATGACCAAAAGCAACTTGGGGAGGAAAGGGTTTATTTCAGCTTACAGTTATAGATCATCATGAAGCTGAGACAAGAATTCAAGGCAAGAACTTGAAGAGGAAGGCCTCTTACTGACTTGCTCCCTATGGCTTCTTCAGCTTCTTTTCTTTATCACCCAGACCACCTTCCCAGGGGTGACACCATCCCCAGTGGGCTGGGCCCTTCCACATCAATCATCAGTCAAGAAAATGCCCTACAGACTTGCCTATAGGCTATCTGTTGGAGGCATTTTTTTTTTCAATTGAGGTCTCTCTTCCCAGATAACTTTAAGCGTGTCAAGCTGGTAACAAAACTAACCAGCACATTCCCCTTTATAACAACTTTTATATTGTTATAGTTAAAACGACTTTACAATTACTTATCTTTTCACTATCATAAACCTCACTAACATCTGTAACAAAAGAGAATCTGGCCCAATGTCATACACAGAGGAGGTGCTCAGCATATACACATTTGCTAAACATACGAACGAATCTTCTAAGAAACATGAGCTAGATCTCTCTCTGTCTCTCAGTCTCGCTCTCAGTCTCGTAGTTATTTGCTATCCTGGGTCTTTGTATTTTCCACATGCCAATGTCCTTGAAGAAAAATATTATTTTTGTTAAACATAATTTAAAGGGCAAAGGTGAAAATCTTTTTCTGTGATCCACTACTAAATCAGCATTACCCATATTTATTTGCTAATAACGAACTCCACTTTTGAGGAGTGTCTTTGGTTGGAGTAATCCGTGTTTATGAAGTCCAATGAAGGAAAACATAGAGCATAAGCATGTATATATTTCAACAATCTAGGGAACTATAATTGAAAGCATTACAGCAGTTGACCTCAATCTTAACTAATGTGACACCTTTTAGAGCCCTTTTCCATTAATACTTCACCGATGACCTCAGACTCACTCACATCCAATACTCAGCTGGATAAGTACATATTTAAAACGCAAACTACACGGCTATTTGTTTTTACTCATCTTCGAGATAAGATCCGAGTGCAATTAATTCGAATTAATGAGTACAATACAAAAGGCAAACGAGAAAGTGAATGCTACCCCTGCGAATGAAAAGGGATCTCTAGCTGTGCTCATTTCGGAGGACAAGCTCTCTCCTGTAAAGCAGCTCATCTCCTAAGCAGGGAGAGGAACCCAGGCGAGACCTCTGCTGGAAAGCTGCAGGGTTTTAAAGGCTAAAACACAGCGTTTTCCCGGACTTGAAGCAACAACCTCTCTGTATTTGACCTAATCTACACCTCACTTCAACGGGTGAACTCGCATTTAATAAACACTCTGCAAACAGACTTAACCCCTGCGCAGTAGCAACTTGCAGTGCCTATTCAGTGCTCACATAATCTCCAAAGTATGGACCAAGTAAAAGGACCACTTCCTAGGCAATGAGCTGGCCAGCCCTTCCTCTGCAGTCTCCTTTGAAACGGACTGAGAAGTTTCTCTGGGTAAGTGTGGGACAGGCCTTACAGCACCTCCATCTCATCCTAAGACGGTCACCTACCACCTCGTGATCCACACACTACTCCCCCAAACAGAACGGACCAGGGACGCGTTCTCCTCTGGAATTTGGGAAACAGTCTGACCACAATACCTCTCCAAACAGGGACTGCAACGTGGACACTTGAGCCTCTCGACAGAGCACCATGCTCTCCAGGTGAGACATTCTGGTGGGCACCACCCGAAAACGCAGGACAGGCGACGGCTGTCAGCTCCGCGCCTCTCACTCCGAACCGTTCACTTCCCCCGACGACAAGCTTGCCGGCCAGAAGCCTGAGCTGTGCGCGGAGCCGGCGCAGTCCAGTGACGTCAGCGAACCCGCGCGGTCCAGTGACGTCAGCGAGCCCGCCGAGGTGGGCGATTCTCCAGTCTCTCGCGGCGCCGGGTCTCAGTGTTCGGCGCTTCTTGTGTGTTTCGTTGGAATTCTGCGCTCCGGCCGTGCGCTTTCCGCCCTAAAACGGGGAGGACGAGAGGAAGGAAAGGCCGGGAGGCGATCTGGGTGGCTTCAGGTCCCGCCAGGAAGCCACACGCCGGGGGGAAGGAGTATTCTTAAAAAAAAAAAAAACAGGCTTTCCTCTGGTGATGAGGTGGGCCGTGGGAACTCATTTCTGCACGAAAAGGGAACTCTGAGACCTTAGAAGTTCAGATAATTTTTTTGTTTGTCTAGATGTGGAAGTATTATAGAGTGTTAGTGAGGACACTAGGAATAAAAACAACGCTAGCCGGAAACGTGTCTTTATTTGTTGGACACCTAGAAGCAAGATGTTAGAAGAACCTTGAAATTAAAAGAATGTATAGATTCTTATAAGGGACCACAGGAAGATTCAGAGACAGGAGAATGCCAACTGGAATGTGGAGATAGGAATGAAATAGAGTGAAACGTTTGCAAGCCAATGAATACTAAGGACTGTATACCAGAAACTAGAAGTGGGCATAAGCAGAATTCCTCTCAAGAGAGCCCAGAAATCAACTCCCAACACCCAAAAATGGGACTTGTGGCCTTCAGAATTGCTGGAGAATAAATTTTGTGTGCTACAAATCACCCTGTTTATGGTAGTTTGTACCCTAGGAGAAACTACAATAGCTACATTAATCATTGTGATGGATTTATTCTTAATCAAAATCTATGCTTTGAATATGTGCAACTACATGCATGACAATCATACCTCAAAACTTAAAATTGTGCTAATGGTGATCGTGTGTAATGGTCTCTAATAACGAATAATTCTAATTCTATTGCTATGAAGATTTATTTAAAATCATTCATCTAAGTTAATATTTGTCTTATTTGCTGTCTCTAATACATACCTGCTTTCTCACCTATAATCTCTTTTTTTGTATTTACTATCCATATCCAAATTTATTTAGTTATTTACTTATCAAATTAACGGATTCTTGCCTTCAAATAAAAGGATCATCACGGGTTTATATTCTTAGCTGCCTATGCCTTCCGACTCTACTTGAACCTGTCCATCTCCTCCTCTAAAACCTTTTATAAGTAACATTAAGCTAGTTTGCCCTAGACATTTTTTAATGAAAAAAAAAGATTATTTTCATACAATATATTCTAATCATGCTTTTCTCCTCTCCCAACTCCTCCCAGATCCTCCCCACTTCCCCACCCACCCAACTCCATGCCCTTTCTCTCTCTTAAAAATAAATAAATAAACAAAACCAAGAAACACGTAAAAATCCACAAAAACCTGATCTTGAAAACCAAACTATATACTAGAGAAACCAGTGAGACCTGCCCCCCCCAAAAAAAAGCCCAAACAAAGCTATCTGAGACAATAGTTTACAAAAAGACTATTGAGTTCATTTTGTGTTGGCCATCTACTCCTGGGCTTAGGGCCTATAGATCAGGACTTCCTTATTCACAAATTTTTATTCTTTTATCACTAGGCTGGAAGAAGTGCCACACTACAAGGCATCCTAAACTAAGCCGTTGGAGGGGACGGCCCAGAAGTAATAAAAGGTATATAGGATTATTTTTTATTTTTATTTTTTTGCAGTTACACACTTAACCAGTTAGATAAAGTACATGGCAGGACAGTGGACAGGCACAGTTTCTTCCTTTGTGTCCACACAATCACATAGATAAGGTTCTGAGTAGTTTCCCATGGGCTGCCCTGAAACTCCTGGTACTATAGCCTGGAGAAATGTCACATGGTGAGGAGATATTATGTATATAAAGTCTCACTGTAGAAATGTGCTGGAGAGCTAGACTCGGCACATTATACATGCATATAAGTGTTTTACTGACAGCCATTTCTTTGGTCCCTCACCTGCTATTTATACCCATTTTAAAAGTTGTTTCGGCCTTTTCCATAGAGTCTATAACGTGCTTAGTTAATCACTACACACATTTATTGCTTGAAGAATACTGGAAGAATTTAGTCTTCACTTTTATATTTTGTACTTTTATTGTAGTAGCTTTTGTTTTTCAATATGTGATTAAAAACATGCATGCTACCATTTTTTGCTTTAAATCAGTGTCGTAAGTAGTGGAAACCTTTCTGTAATGAGGGAAATTAAAATATCTAGTTAGCCAATAGCTCCCATTTGCTTCTTTAAAAGTTGGTAATCATACTGATACCAACTGATACTGATACTGTCCTGTAGGAGATAAAGACATTCTACCTTCTATGCAGAATGAGTTAAGGACCCACGGCACCCCAGATGGAGGATGAGAGTCATGGGTAAGCTTTACTGTATCAACCCTCACAGCTGCCTACCTTGTATGGTCAAAACACAAAGGGTATGTGCCCCATTCTCTCAACCCTTAGGTATAGATGAGGTAATAGAAGTTGTTCAACACTCTAAGGTCCTCATATCCCTAACATCACTCCTCTTAGATGATATCAATCCCACCTCTCTGTCCTCATGGCTCTTCCATCTCTTGCTTCAGACCTTAACCTCTGAGTATCATCTTCTAAACAACACTGTCTGGCTGCTTTGGAGAAATGTTGGTTGTGTTTTCCCTGATATGTTATCTCTGCTGATGAAATGAGCCAATTCAAGCCAAACTAAAGTATAAAGGCAGGGGGCTAGAGAGATGGCTCAGAGGTTAAAAGCACTGGCTGTTCTTTCCAAAGGTCTTGAGTTCAATTCCCAGCAACCACATGGTTGCTCCATAACCATCTATAATGAGATCTGGTGTCCTCTTCTGGTGTGCAGGTGTATATGCAGGCAGAATACTATATAAGTAATACATAAAATAAAATTTAAAAAGACTTCAACTTTTAAAAAAAAAGTATAAAGGCAGGTTTATTAGGGGCAGCTTGGGTGGGGTCACTGTTCCCAAGGAATGAGGCCAGGGAAGTCTCCATGCAGGGGATACAGAGGAGAGGGGGAAGAGAATGAGAGCATACAGAGAAAAAGAGAGAGAAGCAAAATGTCTGGATTACATAGTGAAGAGCCTCTTGGGAAGAGGAAGCCCAGCCCCTGGACTGGACAGTTTAGGGTAGAGGGTGGGGATATCTTTCCTATCAGATCTGTAACCCTGGCACTAATAATGAATTTCTCCTGCTGTGAGTAGTTGATGGAAACATCTTTCTCTGTCATCAACCTCTGTGGACATGACCTAGCTCTTGTTTCTTTGGGGCATAGGATGGTGACTGTGTGATGCATGTCTCTTTTACACCTTTTACGTGTGAGATGGACAGAATGACTGGATACACATGTTCACTTCTTGTTTGGGGCACTAAGTGGTGCTTCCTCCCACCCCTTCTAAAAATCAGAGACAAAATACAAAGGTCCACAAAAAGTCCTGTGACTAAGCCAGTTAAAAAGATCATAAAGAGCATCTCTTTAAGAAAGTCTTCTGGTGGCACATGTCTTTAATCCCAGCACTTGAAAGGCAGAGGTAGAGGTGGGAGGATCTCTGTGAGTTCGAGGCCAACCTTGTCTACAAAGTGAGTCCAGTTACACAAAGAAACCCTGTCTTGAAAAATAGCAACAACAACAAGTTCTTCTGTTTACATTTATCTATCAATTATTCCTTGAGAACAGAATCATTATTAAATTCTTCTTCTTCTTCTTCTTCTTCTTCTTCTTCTTCTTCTTCTTCTTCTTCCTCCTCCTCCTCCTCCTCCTCCTCCTCCTCCTCCTCCTCCTCCTCCTCTTCTTCTTCTTCTTCTTCTTCTTCTTAAATTATTATTCTTAAATTATTCCCTGAGTACAGCCACTTCAGTATTTTTGCCTTAGGTGTTTGTTTAAGTCATTTTTCTGTCTGATATAAGTAAAATTCTTTTTAAAAAAATTGTAGAAGAGTTGGAGGAAGGATTGAGGGAGCTGGAAGGGTCAAGGATACCACAAGAACACTTACATATCCAACTAACCTGAGCCCCTAGGGGCTTGTTGTAGTAAATTAAAAAAGAGTGTTGGGCTATATAACTTTTATTTTTAACCCTTAAATTATCACACCGGTATTATTTAACCTGCTATCACAAATAATAATGCACAGACATCTGTTAGGTTTATAACTGCTTTATTTACCTTGAGCAGATTATTCCCTTGCACTGTCTCAGTACCTTCACCATCTACCTCCCAGCCCCCATCCAATGCCATCCAACTTGATTCTCCTCAATTGGACTACCTTTCATCAATAATCTCATGGTACTTGCTTATATTCTCTACCTGGGCCTTTTCACGCCATTATTGGAGTTCTTCCTTGGCCCACATGGTGTTTTCTCCAGGCTAACACATCCTCGTGTCCCCCTCCTTCCTCTCTTCCTGTCTATCTGTCCTTCCCATGGGATACTCCAAAGCCCGGGAACCTTAGCCACTCCTATTCCATCTGCCCTGCCCAGGTATAGGTTGTTTAAACAACCAATCACATATGTCTTAGGCAGGTTTACAAAACAAAGATAGGTTATATCCATGTATGGTCCCTGGTTGGATAAACAGTCTCATAGAAGCCCCCTGTGCTCAGATATACAGGGACCTTGTGGGGTTCCTTGTCCCCTCTAGGATATACTAATTCCTCCTTCCTTCATAACCTACAACCCCTGCTCAGACATAGCCCATGGTAGCTCAGTATCCAAGTGGGTTCCCTAGTAAGGGGGGACAGGAATTGTTTCTGACATGAACTCATGAGCTTTCCCTCCCCCGTGAGAGAGGACCAGCTTTGCTAGGCCACAGATAAGGACATTGCAACCATCCTGAAGATACCTGATAAGCTAGGGCCAGACCCCCTCTCAGTGGACTCGGAAGGGGGCAGGGAGGAGAGGAGGGAGGGAGGGGACGATTGGGAGGGAAAGAAGGAGAGGACTACAGCTGGGATACAAGTGAATGTATAAAATTATTTAAAAATAAAAAAATATTAAAAAAAACAAAGATAGGTGTAATCATATGTTAAAGCCAGTAACACACATCAGACCAACCTCCAACAGGGACTCATAGAGACTGAACCGCCAACCAAAGGATATGCATAGACTGGTCCTAGGCTGCCTATACACATGAAGCTGATGGGCTGCTTGCTCTTCAAATGGGTCCCATAACAGTTGGAGCAGGGCCAGTGTCTGACTTGGATTCTGTTGCCTCCCTCTGGATCCTTTTTCCCCAGCAAGGCTGTCATGTCTTGCCTCGGTGAAAGAGGAGGCACTTAGGCCTGATGGGACTTGATGTGCCAGGGTGGGTTGGTACCCAGGGGGTGGGTATGGGGGAAGTGGGTGGGATGGTGGGACTGGAAGGGGAGGAGGGTATGAGGTTGCAATTGGGATGTAAAATGAACAGATAAATACATTAATGAAAAAAACTTTTAAGTTACATTTGCTTAGTGTGTGTGTGTGTGTGTGTGTGTGTGTATGTGTGTGTGTGTGTACACAAGAGCAGTACTCTTGGAGGTCAGAAAACAGCTCATAGGAATTGGTCTCTTCTTCCACCAAGTCGGTTCTGGTGTGGGTTGTCAGGCCTGGCAGTATGTGCCTTTACCTACTGAACTCTCCTGCTGGCCTCACAAGCAGGTAAAATTCTTACATGACAACAGCCAAAGTGGTGGGCGTTTCCGAGAGCTCCACGCTCTGCCAGTCACAGCTTAGCCATTAGCAGATGATGCGACACCAAGAAAAGATTTGACATGAAGACACAAACACGTATTAGAAAGCTGTGTAGAAGGCAGAATTGGCAGGCTTATTTAAAGAGGAGACAAGAATGATGTCCAGGATTCTGAGAGGAGCCGTGACTGTCACTGCCTGAGGAGATGCCAAGAGAACACTGTGGGAGACAGAGATGGAGAGTTCGGTTTCCGGCAGGCAGGATTTTAGGGACCTGGAAGACATCCAAATGGTTATGTTGCTTGGCTAAATGGTCTTGAAGCTTAGGGGAAGCCATTGAAGCTAAACACTTAAGAGCTGAATCATTAACATTCAGATGGATGTTAAATTCACAACCATAGCTTAACTCCCTCACGGAGAGTGGATACAAAGAGAAGTTAGAAGGACAGTGTGGGCATCGATATGACAGTTAGCTGAATCTGGGACTTCGGCTTTGAACCGGGCCGTCTGGAGGACGGTGAGGAGTCACCAGTCAGTTATGCTGCCTGGTTCCAGGTAAGTAAGTGGACAGCCACTGTAGAGAGAGAACTGCAAGATGGCCCAGCAGACGAAAGCATTTGCTGAGTAACCCTCATCCTCGTGCCAGACTTTGGTCCCCAGCACCCATATTTCATGGACACAATACATAATAGTAAAGTTGTTTTGTGTTGTTTTGTTTTTTTACATTAAGACCATCTGACAAGGACTCAATAGATTCAGTTCAACCAACCACAGTGCCTGCCATTGCAACATAAATGGTCAGGTTGACCAATGAGGACGAGAAGGCACACCCTCCTAGTTCCCAAGCTAGAGCAGAGGGACTTCCCAGCCCAAGGCTGTACAATCTGCAGCAGCTTGTGGAAAAGTGAAATCCCTCAGTCTAGCAGAGGGAATGTTGAGAGAGAAAGTTTCTGGATCTGGGTCGACTTGCTCAGTTGTTTCTGGACTGCTACAGCTGCAGAAGAAAAAGAAAAAAAAGAAAGAAAGGAAGGAAGGAAGGAAGGAAGGAAGGAAGGAGAAAGAAAGAAAGAAAAAAGAAAGAAAGAAAGAAAGGAAGGAAGGAAGAAAGAAAGAAAGTGGAAAAGCTGAGAGAAACCTATGAGCAGATCCACAAAGTGTTGGTGGGCTGGAGAAATGAGAAACACAAAAGCTAGTTTTCAGAATGAAAGTCCTGTAACCTTTCAGAAGGCTAGTGAGGAGCGGAGTGAGCCAAGAGGCAGACTTTCACACAGGAGGTGGAGGAGACCAGGCAATTCTGATCTGTTTAGGATGAGGGCACATTGTTCTGGCCTTCCAAGGAATAGCTTTCTGTTCTGGGGAGATGGCAGTAACAAGCTCAGCTGTAGTATTGTTTTGCAAACTAGTGCCAGCAGGCAGCCGAGGATTCCTACCTTGTTTACAGTAGAAAAGAACAAGGATGGCCTGGGTTGCCGGCCCTCCCCAGCCTCCATCCCAAGATGTTGATGCTTTCTTTGTTGACTCAGCAGATTTAGTTTGGAGACCTTTGGCTGAACTGTGGCAGCACGCTTCTAGATAGTGGCTTTTTATCATGGAGGGCTGTCTGTATGGAATGGACTCTGAAAAGGAAGGACTAGTCAGAAACTGGTCACTGTGCCTCATCAGCAGTCCCTGTCACCCGGGAAAGGGGGCTTCCAGGTAGCTTGAGGGACTGGGGCAGGGGAGGTAGCGTCACAGCTGTACTTTTCCGTCTCTAGATGGCGCTCTTGGAACCAAAATAACAAATCCTGGATCCTGGGAATGTTTCTTACTCAAAAGAGAAGGCAGCAGAAGCTTGCCCCTGGGATAGGAGAAAACCCTAACCGCAACGACTGCTCTCTTTCTTCCTGAGTCAGATATGTGACAAGAAGGATGAGTGAGAGGAGATGCAGCTCAGTAACGGAACCATCTGGGACTCTGGGAGCCTGTGCCGCTCACATGTTCCAATTTGGCAGCTGCTGTGGCTTCAGGTCAAAGGGCATCTGAAGCGTTAAGCTTCTCAGAAAACTTCTGTAAACAGCCAGCGTGCGAACTAGCATTTCCTGAACTCTAAACCGTGCGTGTTCACTGAGAAAACTCTCAGGCTTGCCCTAAGAAGAGGGAGGTGTCTTTTCGCCCCAACAGGTATGTCCCACATGGCCTCAGGACCTGTATATCTCTACTGCTTGCTTATTCCTTAACCAGGACATATGTTGTCACAGAATTAATTCATTATTTCCTACGTCACCACACTGCTGAATATGAACAAAAAGGCAAGATCATTAAAGCAGTGAGAAAAAAAAAAATGTCAGACACCTAGCAGAAGCCACAAATAGACTCTTAGTATATCAGCCCCTAAGCAATGACTACCAGAAGAAAAAATATCTCTTAAAATGCAGAGAGAAAATGTCCTCTCCGGCCTTGTGTAACCAGAAAAACTTCTTCCAAAATTGAGAGCTAAATAAATAATTATCTTTGATCTAAACAACAACCAAAACCTTAGCAGGGTATGATGGGGCACACTTTTAATCCCAGCACTCAGGAGGCAGAGGCAGGCGGATCTCTCTGAGTTCAAGACCAGCCTGCTCTAAATAGTGAGTTCCAGGACAGCCAGGGCTACACAGAGAAACCCTGTCTGGAGAAACAAAAACAAACAACAAACAAACAAACAAACAAAAAACCTTGATTACTTTTGTTACCATGAGATCTTTCTACATGGAACATGGAAAAGTTGTACTTAAGAAAACCGTCAGAAGAAATGTGTGAAATGCAAGAGATCATGAGAGAAAAGAAAGGGCAACGTAACGAGACCGTCCGACAAACAGTGCTAGTAATAAAGTAATGTCTAATCTGTGGGTTTTGAAAAGGACAGAATTAAAGCACAGAGCATGAATAATCATGCAAGGTGGAAGCTAGTAAGCTTTTAGGGTCTAAGTGACTGGTTCCCTGTTTTCTATAGGGGAATAAAGTTAAGATATCAGTTTAGATTTGGCTTAGTTAAAAAAAAATATTTCTTTGGATAGATAAAATCTCTTTTTGGTAAACTTCTTTCATAACGGAAAAAGAAAACTTTAGAATTCTATAAAGTGTAAATTGAAAATCTCTGGCATCTGCATTCAGCATTTTTCTTGTTCAGTGCTTGTAGGCTGGTGAAAGCGATTGGATGAGAGACTGAAAGTGAATCACCCTTTAGGGGAGGTTCAGATATATTCCTGCATAATATAGTGATATTACGAAGGAAACTGTGAGGGTGATGTTGGAGGTTGGTCTGATACATGTTACTAGGCCTCAAGGTCTGGTTTCACCCATCCTTGTTTTGTAAACCTGTCTAAGACATACCTGATTGGTTGATTAAACAGCCTATACCCGGCAGGGCAGAAAGGGGTAGGCGTGGCTAAGGTTTCCAGGCTTTTGAGTTGAAGAGAGAATCAAAGCAGATAGATGAAAGGAAAGAGAGAAAGAAGGAGGACGCCCTGATGGGTTAAAGTGGAGAAGAAATCACATGGTCCTGTGGGAAGGACTCCAATAATGGCGTGGAAAGGCCCAGATGAAGAATAAGAGCAAGTGTTTATAAGATTATGGATAGAAGGTAGTGAAAATAGGAAGGATTAAGATAGCATTGGATGGGGGCTGGAAGATGGATGGTGAGGATGTTGAGACAGTGTAGCGAAATATCTGCATGGCCCAAGGTAAATAAGGCAATTATAAAATGTAACAGGTGTCTGTGTCTTGTTATTTGTGATAGGGGGTTAAATAATACCACCGTGATAATCTTAGGGCTAATAATAAACGCTATATAGCCCAACACTCTTTTTAATTTACTACAACAGGGTGAGTTATAGATATCAATGAAGGATGGATGATGAAAAGTATGGAGATGTCCCAGAGGAAGTGACACTGACAAACCACCACCACCAACAAAACCAAAAAACCAAACTAACCAACCAAACATCATCAACTACAACAACAACAACAAAAAAAACCCAAAACAAACACACACCAAAAAACACTCATTTCATTTAAATGAATTCTCAGAGATGCTTCACGTCATCAAAAGCACAAAGGATTAAAAGCCAAGAGTATTTTTGCACAGCAGTAGCAATACAAAAACACAATTTGAAAAAGCATTGCCTCCAAAGTGACAATGATAATAACTTTCCAGCAATGTATTTCATAGAAAATTAGCAAGGAAGCCATGAGCTCATCTGAAAATGAATACACAGACATAAATACAAATGTGTAAAATTGGGGGTAATTTTCTCCAGTTGAAGTCGCTCGGAAGCAACACCCACATAACCCTTGGGATCATTTACAGGAAGTCTGTTCTAGAAGATGGGAAGTAGCAGGCTGAGAAGCCCTGGTATAAATCTGGACATTTTTCCCCCCTGGGGAAGACTGTCAATTTCACACTGCTCCTTGTTAACAACAGTTCCTACTTAAACATCTGTGGCCCGTTAGGGATGTGGAAAGATAGCTGGAGAACCCACCGACGGTGTCTTCCTGGGCTACACCTGTGATGTCTTGGGAACGTCATTCTGTCTCCAGCTTTACTACATAACTATGAAGTTGTGTATTAAATGTATACTTCACCCTTCATCTATTTTTGCCCTGAAAAGCTATAATGCTACTTAGAAATGTTGAACATGGCGTCTCTTTTCAGCTCTGGATGTACTAAAAAAACTTCATCCCTATTTTTCACATCTACCCCTGTTACCTGCTGTCAGATCAGCATCAGCATGTATGACCTTTCAATCACCAGTTCCCACACTGGATTCCCGAAGCCCACCCCAAGCTGAGTCGGAGCCCCACATGGGAAAAAAACCAAAACCAAAACCAATTAATCAGTGGCCTCAAGTGGAAACAAAGTGCTTTACTGGTTTGTTCCATTTATGCTTTTCATCTTATATACAGTCAATTCCGGCTTTCCAATGTTCATCTGATTCTGTCCTATTAGGTCATATCAGTACATTGTGAGAAAGGTTATTCATCAAGAAAAGAGAACAGTATAATAGAAGACATAGAAAGAAGTGGGAAATACAAAAAGTGAAAATGTACATCACTTGTAGATGTTGAAAGTAGAAAGATGATATATAGAAAAAAAAAAAAACAGCCAAAATATCTTTTTAAAGGCAAGAGGCAGAGTTTGACAAATTAATGAAAACACGGATGAATCCACACACTGAAATGTACAGAATGATTGCCTCACTCGCTTTTAAACTAATTTAATATGTGCTTAGCCCCAATTAACAGGCTGTTTAATCTCAATGCCTGATACCCCTTGAAGTGCATGTGTGAACTTGAAAGGCAAATGTTGGTGGCTCCTCCCTCTTTAGTCCCCCAGGTTACAAGGGATGTCTCCATTGTCCTTGCTCGACTTTTGCAAGACTCTTCTAATTCTGTTTTGTTTGTTTGCTTTAACTTTAAAAACCTTACTTATTTATGTTTATGTGTAATGAGTGTTTGCTTGCGGGTGTATCTGTTCACGTGTGTGTAGTGCCTATGGAGAGCAGAAGAAGGCTCTGAGTCCCTTGGAACTGGAGTGAAAGAAAGATGGTTGTGAGCCCCCAGGTTGGTGTGAGGAACTGAGCCTAGGTTCTCTGCAAGAGCAGCAAGTGGTTTAACTGTTGAGCCATCTCTTCATCCCCTTTCCTAATTCTTTGGACATGTGAATCTCTGACAAAACTAGACAACAAGGCTGTAAGACTCCTCCTCAACCTCTGTTACCACCCATAATCGAAACTCAGTTCTCCATTCTGTGGAGCCTCTTGACTTCCAAATTCTCTCCTGGCTTAGCAAAATCCACCCTATCAGCTTCCCTTGCTCAGTCACCAAAACTATCACTTTTTTTTTTCTTTTTTCCAATTCAAGCTTTCAAAAAACAAATATAAGCAATGCAGGTTGTTTACACAGAAGAGAGGAAGATGTGGGGCCTGACAACCTTCTTGGAACTGGACTGGAGAAATCTCTGAGTAAAGTTATAAGTTAATGTGTCAAAACTACCATTTGCATCAAATTCAAAGAAATCTTGCATAAGCCAGCCAGATTCAACACCATGAATAAGCCACAGACAGCTGACACAGGCAGGAATCGGTGCTTCTGTTTCTCCGACTCTGACACACTTCAGGGTGAGTGAGGATCCTGGCTGAAGATTCTCAATTACCAGTATAGAGACCTCAGCAGACATTTGGCCAAACCTAGTGACATCATCAACCATTGGTAGCTACTGCCTTTAATTCAGGCCCACAGTTTAAAAGAATAGAGGAGGCTCTGCAAACTGAAACTCTCTGTAATTTGCAAGAAGTAGTTAATCTGACTTGAAGCCATATATGTTCTTTATTTGATTAGGCCTTCCGACTAGTTTTCTATCTTGATGACAAAAAGAGCAGTGTGTTTGGTTACCAGGTGATGTTTCAGACCTGCTGGGGGCTCAAAATCATGTATGGCCTATATGCTGTGTTCATTTATAAAATCTTCAAAATTATGAATTCCAGAAGACTTAACTATAAAGATTTTAGAAAGATGATTGCAGAATCATACTCTTCTTGGCTCACACATGACATAACTGTCCCAGATAAACTTAAGTCGTTGTTTGTGACTCTAGGGCAGTAAAATATCCAAGCAGAGCGGAAGGATAACCACTATGGAGGTTAGTTAATATGGAAGCCCGGAGCAAAAACTTAGGGGAGGTAGTATGTGGCTGGGGATCCTGAGCTTCCCATGGAGTAACTACACCTCCTAGCCAAAGAAACAACGTGTGTCTGCTGGGTAGACTGTGTTCAGGCACTGGGAGTGGAAATGGAAATCAAGGCTATTCTCTAGAGGTTTTAAGTGAAAGGGAGGGGGTAGGAAAAGCCAGTACTCAGCCACTGTGAGTCAGCTTATCAGTAGATAGCAAGACTTCGGGATTTGGAATAAAAATCTATGTCTTAAAGCTTCCCACACAGCCGCTTGGCGAGGCAGACCACACAGTTATTACATATGGAAAAAGAAGTAGTAGTTGGGAAAAAGAAATGAGGGAAGAAAATTGAGGAGGACTTCATTTCTGTCAGAAATGTTTTTCTTTTAATAGAGAAGACCAGAGCTAGCATTCAAAGAGATGCTCCAAGAAGATGTAGACAAGATCCAAGAGAATCAAGAAGGAAGAGGACATCAGAGAGGTCCTTCCTACAGCTGTTCATAGCACAGAATGATACCTAGAGATTAGGTTCACAGCTTGAGAATGCATATACAGTTTGAAGACTGTTTTATGAGAGTGTTTTAATTTCACTGCTTTCAATGCTCTAGTGAGAAGGGTGTATGTAAAAAGACAAACAAATATATTTAAATATCTACAGTAACATATATGAAATGTTCTCATTTTGGAAAATTTCAGCATGTTTCTTATGTAACAACGTTACTCTGACCTGTAAAGATTCACCACCGAGCTAAGTAGCTTAAAGTCTTTCATCACCATTTAGTGCCTGGAAACCTGTCTACCATCTAGAGATTCATGTTAACGTGAGAGTCAGGAGTAGTGTTTGCTCCATGATGCCCAGTCTCACGAAGCAGGCAGAGAAAGAAGTGGAATCACTACAGGCTTACTTGCTAAACGTTATCAGAGTAAGATTTAGGCAATGTTTCCAGTTTCCCACCCTGGATGTGTCTCTACTAGCACCTCCCCACTTCCCCAGGTCCGCTGGCAGGTTTCCAGGAGAAGCTGTAGAATGAGCCCTTGACCTATTTTCACATGCTGCTAGGATCTTAGCTGACATTACTTCCAGCGTCTTGCTAATGTCATTACTTTCTGCTTCTGGCTGTTTTCTCACTCATTCTTGGCTGCCTTCTGAGGTTGCCGTCTGTTCACCCTTGCTTTGTGTTTTGCTCTCTGGCTAAAGAACACCATCCCTCTTGCAAGCCTCGTTCTCATCAGGGTCATCTCTGCACAGACTGAGTATATATACCTCACCCCCTTGACCATATTTCTGAGAGATATGGCATTTTGGCTTTTGCTCTGATTGGCATGCTGTGCTGTGCTCGCCTATCTAACATCTCCTTACTTATTTATATATCTAGAGGCCATAGACTGCCATATAATTCCCTTAAAGTCCATATAATACACACTACACAACTCAGGGAATTTTTTGACAAATTGAAAACCAAACCAGCTAAATCAGTTTTCACATTGTCCCCAGCGAGTTGCAGGTATTGAAAATGCTTTATTAAATGAAGGCTGTGATTTTTTTGTTTGTTTGTTTGTTTGTTTGTTTAGAAAATGAAGTCAGATGTGATAGAGTGAAAAAAATCACCATGTATCATGAAATAGAATGCTCTTTTGTGAAACTCATGCTTCACAAAAGTTGAGAGTCATAGAATAACCTTCGAAGGCTGTGATGGTTGATTTTGGTTGTCGGTTTGATGGGATCAGTATTCAAAAGGCTGGGGGTATATGGACATTTGCAGAAAGGATTAGCTTAATGGAAAGGATTCCCTGAGAAATAGCACCTCTAACTGGGTCATCTAGAGAGGTCTGAGAAAAGAGCAGCCCTGCTTGTTGGTGGGTCCATATACCCCTATTGTATCTATCTATCTATCTATCTATCTATCTATCTATCTATCTATCTATCTGCTGCTATCAGGCTGCAGCCTCTTCAGCTTTCTCATCTGAACAGAGACTAGCAACTTCACTGGCCTCTCCCAAGTCTTTAACCTTAGGTCGGCATTTCTGAGACACCTGGCTTTTAGGACTAAGCGGCTCCCAGGTTTCCAGATCCTCTAGCGTGTAGATGGACATTGTTAGGCTACCTACCCTCTACCACGCTAGCCAATCTAATATCACCTCCCACCCCCATAAACACGTGTGTGCACACACTATCAGTTCTCTGGACAACCTTACTAGTACAAAGGCCATGTGTTAGAGTACAGCGTAGGTTAGATATTAGGTAGACATTTGTTCATTTTGTATATCTACTTTCTTGTCCTACTTTATTTCTGGCGATAGAACCACTTATGGGCATGAGTTCTTTGGACTGAACTCATTGTCTGAGGAAGCCCCAGGAAACAGCAGTCAGTCCAGTCAGGGTTCTCCTCGGAATTTTATGTGCCCTGTGTCCCAGAAGATAAAGACCAACCCTTTCCCTCCATCAGAGTGGCCTAGGTGATAACACATGCATTTTAGGCTAAAATTAAGATTACCCATGGATATATTGGAGAGACTTGGCAAAAAAGAGTGATAATCCCAGTTCTAAGTATTATTTGGAACCTTTCTACTTCATCAGCAAAGTATTTATTTCTTTTTTTTTTAAATGTTAAATGGTTTATTTTGGATCTTGTCTCCACTGCAACCCACAGAATCCTAGCCATTATATATATATAAAACCTGGAGGGAGGATTTGAAAAATCTGAATTTGGGCCTAACAGTGCCACACACTTAATATATGATTCATGGAAAATCCCAAAAAATCTCTATCACCCTCAATTTACTTTTTGTCTAAAATAAGGGCTCAGGTTGGTAGTTCACTGTCCTTGCTTATTCTCACAGTTCCCAGTTATACCAAAATGAAGATGGGAGGGGCAGAGATACCTAAGCTTCCATGGTAGTTTTTTCTGAATCAGAAGCTATGTAAGTGTACCTAAAGCAGGTACTTGCAATTATTTATTATTTTTATTATATTTTACATTTTATTTTGTGCATATGGGCATTTTGCTCTCTGTACTACATGCATACTTTTTGCTCTTGAAGACCAGAAGAAGGTTTTAGGTCTCCTAGAACTGCAGTTGTAGATGATTGTCAATTGGCGTGTAGGTTGCTGGGAAATGAACCCAGTTTCTGTGTAAGAGAAGCCAGTGCTCTTAAACACTGAGGCATTTTTCTAGCCCCAGGCACTTGTAATTTTTAAAATGATCTGAGATGATTCTGACCAACAGCCAAGCCGGGTGAGTCTCAACCGTATCATTTCTATAGTTTCCGCATCTAATGATACTCAGTGCCCTGTGTTCCTTGAGACTATGCATTTTACTAAATTCCTAGGAAGCGATACAGTGTCACATGGAGAACATGAACTCTATTTTTGTTGACTGGCTTAAGATAAGTGATGGAATATAGATGATGATGATGATGATTAATGACGATATTTGCTGTTCCTATTCAAAATTAGCCTTCTAGAAAAATAAGACCAAGGAAGGAATTTTTGTACCCAACATGTAGGATGGTCTACACAATAACAAACTTTTATTCAAGTAGTGAGGGTGTGTAAAGAGAATAATGTGGAAGCGAAAGAGGAGAAAGTGCAGGGAAATTGGCTGATTACATTTGCTTTGTGTCATTGTAAAGATTTATAGTATCCAGAAGTGTCACATTTTCTGTGTCAGAGCATAAATGTAAATTAGAGATGTGAGACAAGCAATAATGCAAAGCCTCCATGATCTTTCCTAAGTAATTTTCTCCTGCCCCAAATTTTTATTCAGTATGAAAAAACTACATGTTTCTGTCATTAATTTTAGAAAACCCCACAGAGAAAAGTCTCATTACCCCTACGGATTTGTGTCTATTTTCCTCTTTAATATTGCTTCGGCATAATTTATTAGTCTATTCATTGTTTTTCACAAGAACTCTAACGTGACAGGCTGACTTGGACCTCTTTGTCTGGGAGGAGGGTGTCTCAGTATATCCTCATTATGCTTTCACTGCTCCCCTTAGTGGAAACTGCAGTGAGTTATGGGACAGCCGGAGAGACAAACACACTGCCATCAAATGCGTACGCTCATCTCTTCTGTGTCCTGGGGGCTCCGAGACAGTGGTCACAGAGGCGAGAAGAATGTGTAGTCTCCATTTGTCAAGAGTTAGAAAAGATTTTTGGGGAGAAGAGAGGCAGGTGCAGAGGGACCATCAAGGAGGCAGAACAGGGTAGGGAAAGTAAGAGACGTTTTTGTACCTAAGGAAATAACTATTTTTGAAATATTAGAGTAGCTTGTCAGCCTTGACTATTTTTTTTTCAGATTCCCAGGAAACTAGGATAAGTAATTATAGGCAGTGACTGTCATTGTCAAGATAACTCCATAATTAGAGAAATACAAAATATGTCTCACTCTGAGGCATCTCAAATAGAGCTGCTTGGGCAGCTGTCAATTAGGAAAGGTTAATAAAGTCAGAACAGCCAGATGGTGGGGAAAGCGAAGACTGTAGATGCTCTGTCCTCCTTAAAACACAGGGCTTCTTTGCTTCAGCAAACCCAGAAGGAGAAAAAGGGTCCTGCATTCTGCAATAAATTTAATGGGATTGCTGTGGGATATCTGCCAGAGAAGACATGGGTTTAAGCCAATGGAAAGTCTTTATTGGCCAGCAGATGACAACACTGGGTGTTCGGGATCCCAGTGCAGCCCTGAGCCTTTCTCAGGGTGAGCTTTTAAGTACAAAAGTCATGTTCTGGGTTGTCATACTTCACTTAACAAGAACAGTTAGCCAGAAGCAGAACTACAGGTGCTAAAAAGCCGAGTGAGTATGTTTTGAGATTGTCCCAGTGCTACGGACTTTGATAGATTTGGCTTTTGTTTTGGTTTTGGCAGGTGACGGCTGTCTACTTGCTGAGTTTTACAGCCGGAATGGTACTTCCATCAGGGAGTCGGTTGTGCTAGGGCCGTGTTACAGGTTAGAGGTTTTCTTTTAGACGCATAATGCAGTTGGAATCCATCTTCGCTTGTGTAAATGTCATGAAATGGCTTAAACAAGGCACCCTGCTATTTTAGCTGCCTTTCCTGACGCTGTGATAAAATATCCCAACAAAAGCAAGCTCAGGCAGAAAGCATTTATTTTGGCTCACATTTCCATGTAAAGTCTATCACGTCAGGGAAATCTCGGCCTGTCAGAGTCCTCCGAGGAGGAGGAGGTTAGGAAAGCTGTGTGTACTGCATGTACAGTTGGGAAGCAGAGAGTGATGATTGCTGGGACCCGGTTAGCTTTCTTCATTTTATGCAGCTGAGGAATCAAGCCCAGGGAATGTGCCGCCCACTATGCGGATGACTCCTCCCACTTCAACTAACTTACTGAGATGATCTATCATAGTCACGGCCAGAGGCTGATGCAATCTAGACAACCCCTTCTTGAGATACACAGTCACCTCGGTAATTCTCGTGCCTGTCTATCTGATTATGAATACTAACCATCACATTGTCTGAATAGTTTCAATAAGCTGGATTTAAAAAAAAAAAATCTGTCCCACAATTTAAAATGTAAACCAGGGATCTTCATCCAGGAAAATAAATATGCATGAACCAAGGTGCTGTTCAGAGTTCTGTAATTGTTTAGGGGAAGTAGTTGAACACACCTGCCTTCTGGCATCAGGTTTAAATTTACTGATGCTCAGGTAGACATCCTGTATGCTAATAAACAGAGGTAGTCACTTATTGGTTGCAAAGTCTATGTGCAGTTTTGTTTCATTTCAAAACCTAGAAAAATCTCTTATTTTTACCACAGAAACTGCCGGAGCTTAAGATAACACACTGTTAGCTGTTAATATAATTATACACTTAAAACTTCCATAACATTTGAAAAGTCCATAGTAGCTGATGTTTGCTACAAAGTCTGGCATGATAGTTTCTTCATCTCCCCTTCTTTCTTGTCACTTCTCTCCTTTCTTTTATGTTGTATATTTAGGATACGATGTCTATATAAGTAAGTGTGAGAACGATGTGAAAATTGGATTAAAATAAATTTTTGCTCAAGACAGCTTTATTCATCAGCTACAAATAGATGTGATATTTAAATACTAACAATCATATCATAGTTTGCACATGAGAATAATTTTAGAAGATAAGCTTAAAAAGGAAACCACATTGTTAAGATTTCAGTTGATGAAATGTGTCTGCCCACGGCTAACTTTTTCCATTCTCTTTAATATTCAGTGCAACAGTGTCCATTTTTATTCTGTGCTTAAGTCAATGACAATGGCATCAGCTTTATTGTGTTACCTGCCAGGAGGTCCCCACAGGGCTAGTTGAATGTTACCAAAGGTCAATGTGTAATTGTAGTTGTGATTTTTCAAAACCAGAAGTAGCTAGAATTTATATTGTTGTGGCCTAGTATGTTGATTAAGTTTAGCATCTATGGTTTGAACAGAAATGTTAATTGCTTGTTAAAAAAAAAAGAAAGTGAAAATGGTGTACTTCATAATTACAACCTTGTATTTGAAAGCCTTTGGCATAAAGCACCATTGAATATGTTCTATTTCTGCTGATTGACCTTCTCCACTCAGAAGCTGGAAAAATTACCTCTATAGATAGCTAAATATAATTTCAAGGCTTTTCCATCTGCAAACACGTGAGAGCTGCTCTTTCATTCCTCGAATGTACATTGAGATGCTGGGGTACAGGAAGGAAAGTACAATGCTCTCTCTTGTCAAGAAGCCCATTTAGTCAAGAAAGACAGTTACAAATACATTTGTGTAAAGCTCATACATGGAAATATATATGAATGCTAAAGAGGTGTAGTTCTGAGCTAGGGGCCAAGGAGTGGTAGAAATCTCAAGAGCAGGGGGCAGTGTTCCAGAAACATGTAGGGTTTGTGCAAAAACATGAGTATTTGAGAGCAGCAAAGAGTTGAGTTTGGTTAGAATGGTGTTGAAAGATTAGAGAGTAACCAAAGGGCAAGATGGATGGAAACCAGGTAACTTGGCCGTGATGCTTAGCCTCAGTAAATACACAAATATCATATCACACATGCAAAATCAATACCACTCATAGACTTCCTCACATTTCTCACCCTCTACCAAAGTCTTCAGATTATCAACTACTAAACTGCTAAAGGCAATGGAGATTACTGACGAATGTTGAGGAATGGTTTAGAGCAAACCTGTCCCTATGACTGCTATGTGATAACCTCTCATGTATCAGGCTTGAAGAGGGACTGACTAGAGACTGCAGGTGTGCATCAATACTGCATACAGTTCAGGATTTTAAAATCTGGCTCTCGTTTCCATGAGCAATCAGAACATTTAGCTTACAGGAGGCACATGTTTATCTTTGGTTTCTAGCACAGTTTCTTCAAGCTGTCACACCAATTGACTGTCCTCCCGACCCCTGACCTTTTGATTCACTGCCATTCCAATTAAGATTTCTCATTTGGCAGGAAACTGCAGAGTAGTAATTAGTTACAAGCTTCATTTGGGCACAGCCTCAAGACTTTTCACATCAATGTGTATTTCTCATGGATGGCTCATACCAGATTTCTCTAGCCCTTTGATCTGGTTCCAGACAGTAAAGAGGTGAATTTACTGTGGGTAAGAGCCGACACAAGAATAAACAGACAGCAATGCTGTAGCTTTTGCCGGCATAACAGGTAGAGCATGACTCAGCCAACAATTTGAGGCAGAGTATGAAAGCGATAATGGCAAGGTTTGATGATTTCCAGGTTTCCAACAGGAGAGGCTGAGATGCTTGGAAAAGATCAAAAGGATCAAAAGCTTATCAGGGTCAGGAGGCATGTGCTGCTTGTCTGTTAAATACTGATGTTAAATACTGCGGTCAGGTTTGCTTGCCTTATCTCCCCTTTATATTTAGACCTTGTGCAATATCATTCATTCTTGTAGATCCAGCCACCACCACATGTGTGCCTGTATCTGTGCTGCTAGAATTTCCTCACTCCATCTAGATAGTAGGAACTCAATGAGTATTCACTAAATAAATGAATTGTACTTGAGTAGCTCCATCTTGCATAGTTTTCCAATGGCTATTGTCTACTACTTATATAAATTAGCTATTTTTCTAACATGTTCAGAGACATTTATGAGTCTGAATTTCAAGATTATAGTCATTTTTTAGTTGATATTTATTGGTGGCAAACTGATGAATAAAAAAAATCAGCAATGGATTAGTCTAGTCATGGAGAATATATGTAGAAGAGAGGTAGTAATATCTCAGTAATGCTGAAGGATTAAGAACAAAAAATAAAGTAGGATAAGCTCTCAAGAAAAAGAATAAAGGGGAAGGCAAGATAAAAATCAGGGAATAAGAATGGAAGCAATTTAGATGAAATGGCCTATGTGTGGCAAGTGCTTTACCTACCGAAACCTCAGGGTGTTACAGTTTGAATATGAAACACAGTTTATGTGCTTGAACACTTAGTCTGGAAGCTGGTGGAGCTGATTTGAAAACACTGAGGAGCTCCTAAGAGTTAGAACCTCGTTGGAAAAGGAGAGCTATTGAGGACAGGCCTGGAGGCCTTATAGTACGCCGTCTCTTCCTGTCTATTCTCTGCTCTGCTACAGTTATAAACTACCCCGTATTCATCTCCAAACCATGCCTTTCTAGTCATGGCAGACAATATGCCTTCTCAAACCATAAGGTCAAATAAACTGCAGCTTCCCTAAGTTGCTTTTGTCTAGTATTTTGTAACAGCAATGAGGAAAGTAAAGTATGTAGCTGGCATGTAAACTTACAGACAGTATTTCACAATGATTCGGTGCATCGGAGAATTCAATAAGGTGCTGGGTTCCCAGAAGGAAGGACAGATGGTCCCAACAATCAGAAGGTGTGAGCAGGAGTGGAGCTGACTGCCGCCACTTTCCATGTGAGGAATTTGGTGTGTCATATCTTTACAATGCTAATCTTTGTAGATTTAGAGATACTGATTCTGACAGGGAGAGTATGTCCACTACCAAACAAAGAAAAAGTCTGTTTTGCTGCAAACTATGACTGCTGTTTGAGCACCTCTGAGAACATCCATAATGAAGAATCACCATTTTGGCAGTGGTCATTGACTCTGAATTTTTAGAAAAAGGCAATGCTGCAGGATTGGAGCAGGGAGGTATATTTGAAACGCAGATGACCAGCTTTGATATCATTTGGTACTTCCATGACCAATTTTAATGGTGAATTAAAAGCTGTAGCAACCTTCTCAGAGTGATATCACACCAATAACAGCAGAACTGCAAAACCGAGGGTGAGGAACTAGAATGGATAACGAGGAAAGGCTATGACGATATCAGTTACTATTTGAAGACTAGACAAGCAATAGGTCATAATTCATCAGGCTAGTTGTCCTGCTATGTTTTCCCATGTCCAAAAGAACCTGGAAGGGCTGATTCTAAAACATATGAAGGAGATCCAAGTGGTACCAATTGTTCATCAAATTAGATGCCTGGAGACACTGTCCAGATTCCTCTTTAGTGAAAGTTTGTTGACCTACTTGCTAGGAATGCTGTTTGCAGACTGCCTTCCCCTCTAGGTTCCCTCAAAGACTGGATCAGCAGCCTGCAGGAGTTTCATTCACGGTCATGACTCCAGGCCAGTTAATAATTAATTGACTCAGGAATATAAAGGTCTGGGCATCTTGATCTAACCCAGGTCATGTTGCAGGTCTGTTCTAGCCTCAGGATTTCCTCTGTGGTCAGCCAAAGCCGGCTATTAGGCCTTCATCACAGCCTCAGTCACCTTCATTCCAGATTAGCTTCCTGCCTCTCCCTTCCACAGCTACTAATATCAAGGGGTTCTTCTTAATAAAAATGTGTTAAACTCAGATTCTGTCCCGACGAGCTCAACTTATGACATTTCTATGCTACCTAGCCCTGCGTCATGGTTCCTCTTCACACCACCATTCTTTGTATCCTCAGGGATGGGATCTGTGTCCTCTTTAGGGATCTCAAGCTAAGTTGGTCTCAGCTCAGCTGTTGGTCCTTTGGTCATGGGATCATCTTCTAGGTAGAAGTTCATCAGGTCAGACCTTGTCTCTTAGTGGCAATCATCTTATGTTTCCTCTGGTATTACTGCCCTTGGGCTGTGGAATGCAGAATACACTGTTTCTCTCTGCAGGGGATACTTTTTTCTCATCACACAGAAGAGGGACCAATTTCAGTACATGCTTATTGTACACCTACTTCTGTAGAATCATGAATCTGTCATTTAAGAGTTTACCGAGATAAAGCAAGTCTTTTCCTAATGAACTTATACAGTTTGTGGAACTGGCAGTTAGTTTCTCCTATGAGCAGGAGAGTCTTTCAGGTCTTCACATATAACATGCTTCCTTCCATCTAAAGCTCAGCTTCAGCTGTCAGTTTCAGAAGCAACATTCAGAAAGGATGGCTGAGTATGTCCCAGCCCATATGTCCCTTGTCTTCCCAACTGCAGAAGCAGACTCCTATCCTAGTTTCCTAAATGTGCTTCATTCTTGAGTCTAGATGCAGAATGGCATTTATTATCTCCTGGGCTATTCTCACAGACTGGTGTATGAGAATGATTTTGTCAACCAGAATATTCAAAGACAAGTGCTAGTCACGGAGACAATCCTGCATGTTAAGTAATTCCTTGAGGATGAGTGGTACCCAGAAGTCATTTTCACTGGTCCATCTCTCATCATGGGATGATGAAGGAAAATCAGAATTCTGATTCTAGATAAGCAAGGTCATATTCCATATTTTACATCGTCACATGAATATTATTCTAAATTCTCACACTTCACAGGGGTGCCTTTTCTGGAGATCAGGAGAGTAGTCACTTTGCTGATGCACAACTTAGTTCATTTTGCTAGAATAATAGTTTTAACTCCTCTCAGGTGAATAGGATTGCTCTAGAACCTGATGATTTACTGATAAAATAAGCACATGAATGCAGTTTCTTGAGCTGGTTGGCTGAAAGTGCATGAGTTCATTTCATTAAAAAAAAAAAACAACATTAAACTAATGGTCTCAGTCACATAGCCCACAGACATGCTTGGTTTTGACACAAGTGAGTTTTAAATTTTCCCTTAAATGAATGACCGTCCTCTATCGATCTAATGACTGTCAGACTTCATTAATTTCTATACCCTGCTCAGCTCGGAGGACTTTTGAGTTTATAGTCTTGCTTAAGGAAATGTAAACTGTTATTATTAATGTTTTAAAAGATATATGCAATGCAACTTACAATGATATATGCAACATTATAAATGTTTAATAAAGCATACATAAATATCTATATACTGACTTTAGATGGTTGCTGATAAGGGTTAGATGGTTTGTTAGTATCATACTCATTGCTTTATCTCCAAAGCCCAAGAAAGTGTCTGGGATACTGTTAATGCTCTATAAGTATTTGTTGGACCTAATTTAACCAGACAGGAAAGAAAATAGGTCATTAAGATAGGGTAGATATCAATGAGAAGTAGAAACAGAACTGAAGAGAATAGTTAAAGTAAAACAAATGTGGAAATAAGTGGCCAAGTAGAACTTGTAATTAATCTCAATAAGAGAAAATAGAAACATTAAGGCAGCAATGGCTCAACACCAATCTTACACAGTGGTAAATCCCCAGGGCAGTCAAGCCTCCAGCAGACGAGGTTCTAAGAAGAGAAATGGAATAAGTTTCTTAAAGGCCCAAACAACAAATCACAGAAGGGCACATGTTAAGAAAGCACAGAGCTAAACAGAGAATTCTCTGTAGAGGAATATAGGATGGCAAAGAAACACTTGAAGAAATGCTCAATGTCCTTACTCATCAGAGAGATGCAAATCAAAACGACCCTGAGATTCCACCTTACATCCATCAGAATGGCTAAGATCAAAAACTCAAGTGACAACACATGCTGGAGAGGATGTAGAAAAAGAGGAACCCTCCTCCATTATTGGTGGGAATGCAAACTTGTACAACCACTTTGGAAATCAATCTGGCACTTTCTCAGACAATTAGGAATAGTGCTTCCTCAAGATCCAACTATACCACTCCTAGGCATATATCCAAAAGAGGCTCAAGTACACAACAAGGACATTTGTTCAACCATGTTTATAGCAGCTTTATTCATAATAGCCAGAACCAGGAAACAACAAACAACTCAGATGTCCTTCAGTTGAGGAATGGATACAGAAATTGTGGTACATTTACACAATGAAATACTACTCAGCAATTAAAAACAAGGAAATCATGAAATTTGCAGGCAAATGGTGGGAATTAGAAAAGACCATCCAGAGGGAGGTATCCCAGAAACAGAAAGACACACACAGTATGTACTGACTTAAAAGTGGGTATTAGACATATAATATAAGATAAACACACCCAAATCTGTACACCTAAAGAAGCTAAGCAAGAAGGAGGAACCTGGGTAACAAGATCAATCCTCACTAAGAAAGACAAACAGGATGGACATTGGAAGGAGAAAGCAGGAAACAGGACAGGAGCCTACCACAGAGGGCCTCTGAAAGACTCTACCCAGCAGTGTATCAAAGCAGATGCTGAGATCCATAACCAAACTTTGGGCAGAGTGCAGGGAATCTTATGAAAGAAGAGGGAGATAGAAAGACCTGGAGAGGACAGGAGGTCCACAAGCATAGCAACAGAAAAAAATCCGGGCACAGGGGTCTTTTCTGAGACTGATACTCCAACTGAGGACCATTATTGGAGATAACCTAGAACACATGCTCAGATGTAGCCCATGGGAGTTCAATATTCAAGTGAGTTTCCTAGTAAGAGAAACAGGGGCTGTGTATGACATGAACTCACTGGCTGGCTCTTTGATCACCTCCCCCAGAGTGGGGAGCAGCCTTATCAGGCCACAGAGGACAATGCATCCAGTCCTGATAAGACCTGATAAACTAGGGTCAGATGGAAGGGGAGGAGGACCTCCCTTATCAGTGGACTTGGAGAGGGGCATGGGAGGAGATGATGGAGAGAGGGTGGGATTGGGAGAAAATGAGGGAGGGGCTACAGCTGGGATACAAAGTGAATAAACTAATTAGTATAAAAAAATAAAAATTAATAATAAAGAAAGTAGAGCCAACAAGTATTAATCTTTGGCAAACAGTACCTGGGAGTATTAGAGAATCCAGAATTGGGCTAACTGGAAGCCACCTGACACATGTGTGTACCAGATTAAGAGTTATGAGATCAGCTGCCTGGCTGCTGGCAAGAGATCCCTGGTAAGAGACGGTAGCTCTCGGTCTATTGCCTTGCTGTAAATGAATTGCCTGGTTGTGATTATGTCACCTAATACAGTCTGACCTGATGTGGGCAGACTAGGCTGACTGGACAAGTTCACCAGCTTCTAACCTTTCTCTTACCTTTAGTTTTTCATCTGTAATTCACCAGGGTCTTTTTATTACCCTGTGTCAAGTAAGTCCTGACCTTGATTGGAGTATTCCTTTCCTTAAGCCATCAGACTCCAACTTCTTCCTGCCTCTTCTCTTTCTACAGTAAATTTGTCCCTTTTCATAGGGCTTACACTTGATTTTCAAGTCAAATTAAAATTTCTACTGCAATGATTCATCCTGTCCAGTCATTCAGGGCTGTGCATGGCTTCCTCCATCAGGCTGTTCTTAGACCCCCAGACTCCACATTTTCTGAATCTGGTCTTGCTCTTTTCCTCATTTGCAAGAAACTGTTTTTCTTAACAAGAATTTTTATCTTGAAAGGTGGTGTGTGGCTTATGGAACTCTAGCATAGAAGTGCAGTGACTCATTGTCCTAATTAGGCCTAGTCACTGTAATGATACACCATGACGAAAAGCAAATTTGGGACCAAAGGGCTTATTTGGTTTGTACTTCCACATTGTATCTTATCACTGAAGGAAGTCAGGATGGGACCTCACACAGGGTAGGAACTTGGAGACAGGAACTGATGCAAAGACTGTGGAAAAACAACGCCTACTGGCTTGCTCAGCCTTCCCTTATAGAACTTGGTACCACCAGCCCAGGGATGGCACTACACTGGGCCAGGCCATCCCCCATCAATCATTAATTAGGAAAATGTTCTTCAGGTTTGCCTACAGCCCAATCTCATGGAGGCATTTTCTCAACAGAGGCTCCTTCCTCTTTGATGATTCTAGCTTGTGTTAAGCTGGCATAAAGCTAGCCAGGACACCCATGTCTGACCTGTTTGCTTGGAAATATCGCTTCATACTTTCTGGAAGGACATGCATCCTACAGTGAGGAAGAAGCAGATTCCTACATCTTCTACTGTCTTGATCATCGGTTAGAAGGTTGATGTCATAGTAAAATTATGTTATTATTGGCTGAACAGCCTGCTGCCTTTGTAAACAACTCTTTGAACACAGACAGGTTCAGTTGTTTATATTATAGGTCATGGCTGTTTTCATGTAATAATGGCAATGTTAAGTAGGTGCAATGCAAGAGACGCTGTATGGGCCAGAGAGCATTATATTAACATTGTAAAGTTAAGGTCTTAACAGAAAATGTTGGCTGACACATGACCTAGAACTTTCTTGTTTGTTTCAGCCTTTCTGGTCTCTTCCGTTAGAATGGAGGCTGCTCGATGGTGTGTGGATTTCCCTTACTGCAAGTCCATAGAGAGGAGATGTAGGATTTTTGATTGAATGACAGGAGTTCATCCAAGGAACATTTTTAAGTGCACCAGATGAGCAGCAAAAGCTAGACATGATTTATATTTTATGGGATGGAAATGGTATTTCTGTGCTGCTTCTCTTCAACACATTGATTCTTATTTAAAGTTTGACTCCACAAGGGTACTGTCATAAAAGTTCCTCAAACTTTCTTGAAATGTTTTAAGGAGATGCTGCCTTTTTGAGGGAAGGCTGCAGATTCCATCCTACTGAAGGGCTTGGCACAGAGGTGTGAGAGGAGAGTAATCTGGATGAATTTCCATATGCTATGATGTCAATGACTTGCCTCTTCTGTTTTCAAAACGGACTACTAATTTAGCCAAATGAATCAATGATAAACCAGTCTGCCTCCTTTTTAGGCTTGAAAACCATCTTAGAGTAAAGACAAACTAGGTTTATTCCTGTTTATGATTAAATCTGTTTCTCATGGGTTGAGCTATGCCCCACCTGTAACCTTAACTACAAATGGTTCTATACTGCCTGTTCCAGGAAGAGACCATCATGCCTTTGTTTTGAAAGGTTATTATGACCACCCGTTGATATAAATACCTTGTTGTGACCTCCTTGTTATGACTACTCTGACTAGCCTGTTATGACCACCTTGTCATGATCACCTGTAGTTATTCCCACCTGTTATTATGACCACCTTGAAGGGACCTCAGAGTTGGCACAGATCACAGATCACAGATCATTATTACCCTGGAGAAGACAAGCTGGGGATGGAGGGCTGCCTCTAGATTGGAAAAAGATAGCAGCAAGTGTTTCTCAAGGAATGGCTTTTTTAAGGAGAAAAGGGGGAAATCTGTGTTAGGATGAGTTGGTAAGGTTACCTGATTGAACATGTCAGTCAGGGTAGCTAAAAATGAATTTTGATTGCTGGGCCTTTGTGTTTTGATAGTTGGACCTTAGGGATCAGGTTTAGGAATGAGTCATGCATAAGGAAGTGGCCAAATAAGGGAAGAGACCCTCTAAATGGCCCATGTGTCAGTTAAAATTATAGATATGTTTTCATTGCCTAAACAGTTTATCCTAGCTGCCTGTTGTCTTAATGGTTGAGCAGTGGTGGTAGGTCTTCAGCTGTCATACAGGGCAGTGGGTCTTTGGCTGTCATATCCAAGTAGAGGAACTTGGGAAAATTGACCTCACCTTGACCAGGCAGAATAAGACATTTAACCTCAAAGTATTTACAGTTTGAGCAGAGCCCTGGCAGCAGGCAGGGCATGGGAGAGTTTAGCCCAGTGGTTAGTTACCACAATCTAGATGGAGTCATCATTGTATCCTAACTGTCTTTTCTGGCGACTGTAGGGTTTTATGTTAGTCATGACTATGTCTCTATAATGGAAAGTTTAAACATTTTAGATGCCATATTCAGTAGATCTCTGGATAGTTTGAGGACTATCTAGTATGAAAAGGGGAGGCCTCCCATGGATATCAACCAGCCGTGGCATATCAAGTAACAATAAGACTAGGCACATCCTTTCCTGTTGAGACTAGCCGGAGCAATCCAGTAGGAGGGAAGGGTCCCAAGGACAGACAACAGAATCAGAGACAGCTCCTGCTCCTGCTGATGGGAGTCCCACAAGGAGACTAAGCTACACAACTGTAACATAGATGCAGAGGGCCTAGGTCAGACTCATGCAGGCTCCCTGGTTGGTGGTTCCGTCTCTGTGAGGCCCCATGGACTCAGGCAGGTTGATTCTGTGGCTTTTCTTGTGGTGTCCTTGTTCGCATCCGCACACCACACACACGCAGTTTTGAGCACACACACTGGCCTCTCTGTTTCTCACTCCAGTTCAGTGTGGGATTGTCTAGTTTGGAGACCTATGCTCAGTTCTACACTTGACAGGACACACCCTGACCTGCCCGTGAAGAACCAGAGGCACACTTTTCCAGGGAGAGGTCATCAGCTCCCATCAGGCCTGTCAAGAGTGATACTCCATAACCCCAGGACAGCTGCGAACCTCAGCTTTCGGACATAGACCTGTCTTAGATCTTCTCAGTGCTCCCCTGCTGTCTTCACAAACACTAGAGTACTCCTGGGGAGCACGGACAGCACAAGGAAAGCACTTTCTAGTTCTCAGGGAATTATTTAAAATGCAATGTTTCCATAGAGAAGGTATAAACTGTCACTGAAGAAAATTTAGAAACTGGAGAGAAACAGGAAAATGTCTGTGTGCCATTTTAGTAGCGGGGTGCCTGTGGTTAAAAAAGCACAGCTTCCTCACTTTCAAAATGGGTATGCTAACAGCCTCTATACCATATGGCACTGCCTCTGCACTTGGCAGAATCAGTTATATGGTTGGCACTTCATATATTAACTCTGCTCTTACTGATATGCCTGGGTCCCTTTGTCTATGAAGTTGGGACAATGTTTCCATCATCTGAATACCATTTATCACATAGCACTTTTCCCCATGTAAATGGTAATTTGTAAAATGAGGTCTTAAGAATTAAGGGTCGGGGGCTGGAGAGATGGCTCAGAGGTTTAAGAGCACTGTCTGCACTTCCAGAGGTCCGGAGTTCAATTCCCGGCAATCACATGGTGGCTCACAGCCATGTGGTGCCCTCTTCTGGCCTGCAGATGTACATGCAAACAGAACACTGTATACATAATAAATAAATAAAATGTTAAAAAAAAAAGAATTAAGGGTCGAGGAATCCAAGATGGAGATGCCAAAAGGACACTATGTCAGAAGAGCAGAACAGCAATGACCACACAGCGACCAAGAGACAGAACTCTGGGCCCTAAAACACCAGCAACTGTGTTTCCCAGGTGAGAGAAAACCCCATGGTGTGGGAAGCAATGGGGTCCATTCTCAGGTCACCCAGCTAAACCCTGGAAGAGTTCCCAGGTTCCAGCAGGTGCGTGGTCACCATCCCAGCCTGAACTGTGGGCCCGACAACACCAGAGACTGGGATTTTCACTCAAGAGAAAACCCCACGGTGAAGGAAGCAATTGGTACTGACCTCAGGTCACCCAGACAATCCCTAGAAAAGTTCCTGGTCTTAGGCATGTGCTCAGCTGCCAGCCCAGAGACCTGCCTGCAGGCCCCACTCAACTTCCCAGACAGAACAGTGGGTGCCAGGACACCAAGGACTGGGTTGCCTTTTCAGAAGGAAACCCCAACAAAAGCCAAAGCAATATGGAAGCTCCAGAACCCAGTTATACAGGGACAAGTAGCTCTGGACACCCTATCATAAATGAAATTCAAGATGACCTTACATCTATGCTTATGAAGAGGATAATGGAGGAAACAAATAAAATGCATAAAGAAAGAGAGGAAGATAAAGTCAATCAGATTAGGGCCAACCTTTAAGCAATAGAGGATGATAACGTCAAACAGATTAGGACCATCCTTAACGAAATAGAGGAAGATAAATTCAAACAGATTATGGCCATCTGTAATGAAATACAGGAAGATGCAGCCAAACAGCTTGTGGTCTGCAGAGAGGAAATAATTAAATCACTGAAAGAAATAAAAGAAACAGGAATGTTCAAACAAACAGGTGAAGGAATTGAAGGAAAAACAGGAAAGTACAGTTAGACAGGTGAAGGAAATCAACAAAACAGTTCAAGATCAGAAGACAGAATTGGAAAAATTAATGAAAACACAAATGGAGAAAATCATGGAGAGGAAGAAGTTAGGGAAGAAAACAGAACTATGTAGGTAAGCATAACCAACAGACTACAAGGGATGCAAGAAAGAATCTCAGGTGTGGAAAATACAATGGAAGAATTCAATGTATCTATCAAAGAAAATGTTAAATCTAAAATTTCTTGACACAAACCATCCAAGAAATCCAAGACAACATGAAAAGGCAAAACCTAAAAATAATAGCAATAGAGGAAAAAGAAGATTCCCGTATCCAAGACCCACAAAATATTTTCAACAAAATCATAAAAGAAAATTTCCCCAATTTAAAGGAGAGGCCTAGAAGCATACAAGAGGCCTACAGAACACCTATTAAATTAGACCAGAAAAGAAAATCCTCCTGCCACATAATAACCAAATCAGTAAGTATACAGAAGAAAGAAAATATTCTAAAAACTGCAAGGGAAAAAGGCCAAGTAATATATAATGGCAAACCCATCAGAATCACACCTGGCTTCTCAACAGAGACTATGAAAGCCAGAAGGGCCTGGACAGATATCATGTAGACTGTAAGAGAACAAAGATGTCAGCCCAGGCTACTATACCCAGCAAAATTCTCAGTCATCATAGATGGAGAAAACAAGATATTCAACAACAAAAACAATTTAAAACAATACCTACCCACAAATCCAGCATTACAGAAGATACTAGAAGGAAAAATACAACCCAGGAAAGCTAACTACATTCAGAAAAACACAGGAAATAACATCACTACAGCAAAACAAATAGTAGCAAAGTACACAAACACATTACCACAACCAACATCAAAATCACAGGATCTAACAGCCACTGGTCATTAATCTCTCTCAACATCAGTGGACTCAATTGTCTGATAAAAAGATACAGATTAACAGAATGGATGTGTAAACAAGACCCAACAATTAGTTTCATACAAGAAACACACCTAAGACACAAAGATAACCATTACCTGAGAGTAAAAGGCTGGAAGATGGTTTTCCAAGCAAATGGACCCAACAAACAAGCAGGAGTGGTCATTCAAATATCCAATAAAATAGACTTTCAACCAAAATTAATTAAAAGAGATGGGGAAGGTAACTTCATACTCATCAAAGAAAAATTCCACCAAGAAGACATCATAGTTCTGAACATCTATGTCCCCAAAACATGGACACCCACAATTGTAAAAGAAACATTAATTAAACTTAAGCCATACATAGATCTCCACACATTAATAGCAGGAGACTTCAACGTCCCACTCTCATCAAAGAACAGGTCACAAAAAGAAATTAAACGAAGAAACAATGAGTTTAACAGAGGTCATGTATCAAATGGACCTAACAGACATCTACAGAACCTTTCACCCAAACACAATAGAATTTACCTTCTTCTCTGCACCTCATGGAACCTTTTTCAAAATAGACAATGTACTTGGTCATAAAATAAGCCTCAACAGATACAAGAAGTTTGACATAATCCCTTGTATTCTATCTGATGGACTAAAGCTGGACTTCAACAACAACAAAAATACCAAAAAGCCTACACACACATGGAAATTGAACAACTCTCTACTCAACCACAGCTGGGTTAGGGAAGAACTAAAGAAATTAAAGACTCCTAGAATTCAATGAAAATGAAGGCACAACATACCCAAACTTATGGGACGCAATGAGAGCAGCACTAAGAGGAAAGTTCATTGCACTAAGTGCTTTCAAAAAGAAATTCGAAACATCACATACAAGCAACTTAACAGCTCACCTGAAAGCCCTGGGGGGGGGGGGGAAGAAGCAGACACACCCAAGAGGAAAAGAGCTGTAAATAGTCAAACTCAGGGCTGAAATCAATAAATTAGAAACAAATAAAATAATTCAAAAAATCAATGAAAACAAGAGCTGGTTCTTTGAGAAAATCAATAAGATAGACAAACCCTTAGTCAAACTAATGAAAAGACAGAGAGACACTATCTAAATCAACAAAATCAGAAATGAAAACGGGGACATAACAACAGACACTGAGGAAATCCAAACAATCATTAGGTCTTACTTCAAAAGCCTATATATCACAAAGTTTGAAAATCTAAATGAAATGGAAAATTTTCTTGACTGATTCCATTTATCAAAGCTGAATCAAGACCAAGTAAATAAACTAAATAATCCTATATATCCTAAGGAAATAAAAGCTGTTATCAACAGTCTCCCATCCACAAAAAGGCTCCGGGCCAGATGGTCGCAGTGCAGAATTCTACTAGACCTTCACACCAATCCTCTTCAAACTATTCCACACAATAGAAACAGAAGGAAACTTACCAACTTCATTCTATGAGGCCACAGTCACCTTGATACCTAAACCTCACAAGGACCCAACAAAGAAAGAGAATTTCAGGTCAATCTCCCTTATGAACATTGTAAAAATACTCAGCAAAATCCAAGAACATATCAGAGATATCATCCACTATGTCCAAGTAGGCTTCATCCCAGGTATGCAGGGATGGTTTAATGTACAGAAATCCATCAATGTGATCCACCATAGAAACAAACTGAAAGAAAAAAAAAACCTAATTGATAATCTCCCTAGATGCTGAAAAAGCAGTTGATAAAATCCAATATTTGTTTATGTTTAAAGCCCTGGAGATATCAGGGATACAAGGCACTTACCTAAACATAGTAAAGGCGATATACAGCAAGCCTATAGCCAACATCAAACTAAATGGAGAGAAACTAAATCAATCCCACTGAAATCAGGGACAAGGCAAGGCTACCCACTCTCTGCATATCTCTTTAACATAGTTCTGGAAGTCCTTGCTACGGCAATAAGACAATTAAAGGAGATCAAGGGGATTCAAATCGGAAAGGAAGATGTCAAAGTATCACTATTTGCAGATGATATGATAGTAGATATGAGTGACCCAAAAAATTCTATCAGGGAACTCCTACAACTGATAAACACCTTCAACAAAGTGGCTGGATACAAAATTAACTTAAAAAAAATCAGTAGTCCTCCTGGATACAAAAGACAAATGGGCTGAGAAAGAAATTAGGGAAACAACACCCTTCACAATAGCCCCAAAGACATAAAGTACCTTGGTGTAACTCTAACCAAGCAAGTAAAAAACTTGTATGAAAAAAACTTCCAGTCTCTGAAGAATGAAATAGAAGATATCAGAAGATAGAAAGCTGTCCCATGCTCATGGCTTGGCAGGATTAATATAGTAAAAATGGCCACCTTACAAAAAGCGGTGTACAGATTCAATGCAATTCCCATTAAATTACCAACACAATTCTTTACAGACCTTGAAAGAAAAATTCTCAACCTCATATGGAATGACAAGAAACCCAGAATTGCTAAAATAATCCTCTACAATAAAAGATCTGGCGGTACCTCCATCCCTATCTCAAGCTGTACTATGGAGCAACAGTAATGAAAACTGCATGGTACTGGCATAGAAACAGACTGGAGGAAGAGTGGAATTGAATAGAAGATCCAGACATAAACCCACACAGTTATGGGCACCTGATTTTTAACAAAGATGCCAAAACCATACAATGGAAAAAAAGGTAACGTCTTCAACAAATGGTGCTGGTCTACTGGATGTCTACATGTAGAAAAATGCAAATAGATCCATATTTATCACCCTGCACAAAATTAAAGTCCAAGTGGATCAAAGACCTCAACATAAAACCAGACACACTAAATCAGTTAGAACTAAAAGTGGGGAAAAGCCTTGAACTCATTGGCACTTCCTGAACAGAACACCAACAGCACAGGCTCTAAGAGCAACAATCAATAAATGGGACCTCATGAAACTGAAAAGCTTCTGTAAAACAAAGGACATTGTTGCCAGAACAAAATGACAGCCTACAGACTGGGAAAGGATCTTCCCCAACCCTATATCTGACAGCAGGCTAATATCCAGAATATATAAAGAACTCAAGAACTTAAACAGCAACAAATCAAGTAATACAATTAAAACATGGGATACAGAGCCAAACAGAGAATTCTCAATAGAGTAATATAGAATGGCAGAAAAACATTTCAAGAAATGTTCAACATACTTAGTCATCAGGGAAATGCAAATCAAAATGACCCTGAGATTCCACCTTACATCCATCAGAATGGCTAAGATCAAAAAACTGAAGTGACAACACGTGCTGGAGAGGATGTAGACAAAGGGGAACCCTCCTCCATTGCTCTTGGGAATGTAAACTTGTACAACCACTTTGGAAATCAATCTGGCACTTTCTCTGACAATTAAGCATAATGCTTCCTCAAGATCCAGCTATATCACTCCTAGGCATATATCCAAAATATGCTCAGTATACAAGGACATTTGTGAGGGCAGTGTTACCAGGCCACAGAGGAAGACAATGCAGACAGTCCTGATTAGACCTGATAGACTAGGGTCAGGTGGAGGACCTCCCCTATCAGTGGACTGGGGAAGGGGCATGGGAGGAGATGAGGGAGGGAAGGTGGGATTGTGACGGGGGTGGGGGGGGAGGAAGGGGGCTATCGCTGGGATACAAAGTGAATAAATTGTAATAAATAAAAAAAATTAAGGATCGCTGGTAGGGTTTTAAATATGAAAGGTTCTCCGTCTCAAGTTTTATAGCTCGCCATCGCAAGCCCAGATGGTGAAGAATTAGGCAAATCAAGCACTGGCAGTGCTTGGCGAAGGTGATGGGGTCTTTTTAGCAAAGTAGAAGCTGGCTTTTCCCAAAGGTGCCAGATTCTAAGGGCTGTATTTTTTTTTTACTCTCTTTCTGAGGTGCATAATGAGTATGATAACTCCTTTCCATAACACCTAGGCATAGTTTTACACTAGAAAGTATATATGCTTAGAGATGAAGGGTTTTCTTAGCCAGGAAGCCTAGGATCATATGGCTTATGAATTCACGGTATTCTGAGAACCGAGCTGGCTGGAGAGCTCCGTCTATGGAGTTCCCTGGCCTCTGAGACCTGACACCTCCAACCACCTTCCTCTGCCTCCCCTTTCCCACCCACGCAACCTTCTAGGAGCTGAGAAGATTGTGAGCATGGAGTTGCTCACTTTTTTCACAGCCTTGAGCCTCACCTCTCTAGCGCCAGAGCCTCAAGGGAATTCAGACCCTGAAGAAATGCTCTTCCAATCCAACTGATTGCTGCATCAGACCTGACAGGAAAGAGAAAACTACAAAGGCTGCACAGGGCCAGTCTCCCTGCGGTCTTGCTGTCTCTGGAGGGCTATTTGATCACATGACCTAATTGCTCTTTCAATACTTCAATATTTCCTTGCTCTCTTCTGCTCCTTCCTCCCTGTCTCCCTTCCTCTTTTTCTTCTCTCTTTGCCAGCATAGTTCTCACTTTATTCTTCTTTCGTTAAGATGTTTTTCTTCCCTCTTTAGCTTCTTTAATGTTTTACTTGCCTATAATACCCATCTGTTTGTGCATGTTGTCAAATTTTCTCTAGTAGAGCCTTTATCATACCAGTCTTAAAGTCTGCTATCTCACAGTTCTAGAAGGAACCTCACATAATTCTGGTTCTGATTCTTGCTTTATGTTTTTCAGCCTGTTTTTCCCCCTTACTTTTTACCCTTCTTTGTAATTTTTTTCTTGAAATCCAGACATTATGTATCAGTTACATAGACCATTAGTGTGAGATTTTATGTCAGTTTGGCTAGAAACTAGGCTGTGTTTAATGGTTTGTTTGTTTTCGAGACAGGCTTCCTCTGTGTAGCTTTGGCTGTCTTGGAACTCTCACTATGGATCTGCCTGCCTCTGCCTGCCTCTGTCTCCAGGATTAAAGGCATGCACCACCACTGCCCAGGATTTAATGGTTTCTTAATTGTACAAGCCAAGCTTCAATTTATTTCCATACTTGTGGGATTTTTCTTTTTGTGGCTGTTTGGATTCCTCCCTGGTTGTACTAATTAGGAACTAGTGTGTGTGTGTCTCTGTGTGTGTATGTCTGTGCCTGTGTCTGCCTGCCTGTCTGTCTTCGTGTCTATGTGTGTCTCTGTGTGTGGTATACACAGCAGATATGTGTGGTGGCGAATGTTCACATGTTTTCTGGGTACATGTGACTAGGTGCACACAGAGGTCAGAGAAGGACATCGGGTGTCCTGCTCTGTCATGTTCTCCCATATTCACTTGAGACAGTCTCTCCCTGAACCTAGAGCTGGGCAGGAGGCCAGCAAGCCTAGGGTTTTTCCATCCATGCCCCGCCCCCTGCTCTGATGACAGATGTAAGCACCTAGACCTGGCTTTTTTCTTCTTTTTTTAATACTTTGTTTTCAATGTACTGTGTTCTGATCACAGTTTGCCCTCCCTCACCTCCTCCCAGATTCACCCCATCTCCTCATCTATCCAACCCCATCTTTCTCTCTCTTTTTAGAAAAAAAAAAGGCCAATAAAAAACCAAACAAATCAGAATAAAACAAGACAAACAGAGGGGAAAAAAAAAAAACAAAGAAAAAGCATAAGAAACACACATACACAAATCTATAAAAACACAAAACTGAAAATCATACTAGATGGCCAAAAGATAAGTAAGGATAAAAAACAAAAGTCTAACTAAGGCACTATGAGAAAAGAAAAACATTCAAAAATACCATTGAGTTCATTTTGTGTTGGGCTCTATTGCTGGTCATGCCCTTAAGTGTGGTTTGTATATCCAGTGAGACTCCATCTGGGAAAGCGATTTTGTCCTTTGTGAGAAGTCATCAGTTGGAGATAGTTTCTGGGCTAAGAATGGAGGCTTGAATTCACTTCTCTGCTCAGTGCTGGGATTCCATCTGGCTTGAACCCACACTTGACTTAGTACATGGGTATTGGGGATCTGAACTTCGGTCCTCGTTCTCTTGTCTGTGGAGCTATCTCACCAGCTTCAAGAGCTACTTTAGAAATAAAATCTGAACCTTGCATTATTTTTTTTTTTCTATTTTTATTCCCACATGGTCTGGAGCCAGTTCCTGTCATGGTGAGGTGTGGGGGACAGGAAGCAGGCTAATAACCTTGACCTTATCTTTGTCTTCTCTTGAGCCCCAGTCCCTGGACTGTGGTGATCAGAAGTGGCTCTGCTCTTCCACAGTCCCCTTTGTTAAGAACGGAAGGCTCCAAGAGGCTGTCCAGTTCGTCTGGGTGGGTATTTTAAAGAATACTCTTGGAGTCTTATAAAATAGTTATTTTCTCTATTTCCTATGTTGAAGTAGGAGGGCTTTTTTCTCAGATGATGTGAACATGGTGAGGTTCCTGTAGGTCTAACACATGGGAGTGTGGGATTAATCTGTCATTAGGTTCTAGCAGTTTCTCAGTTCATGCCAATTCATGCTTACCCTCCTGAAATTTGCAAAACTTGACACTTAACATTCCTACTGGTTTTAGCCCCAATTGATCCTATCCTGCACAAGGGCTTTTTAGCTGTTGCTCTCTGGACTTGGCCCTCTCTAGATTCCAAGGTGTCAGTTTGCTCTATGACTTGAGCTTTCTGTGAGGCTAAGAAAGGTGGTGAAATGTTACACCTCTTCCTCGTCAGGATGGAAGTGATGATCTCCAAATTCTGTGAGGGCTGAGATAGGAATTCTCTCTATCAAGTTACTGTTAACCTTGAGCACATCCTTAAACAACTGCTGTCAGTCTTGTCCCCCCCAACTCCCCATATTCTGTCTTTCAGATGAACATAGTTTAGACTTTCATTCTGTGCTTTTATTCTTCGTCTGCTTGTTTTCTGAGATAGGAATTTTTTAAATGAAACATTTTCTCTGACCAAGGTATCCAATTTTGTTTGTTTTTGTTTTTGTTTTTTGATCTTCAATGCTTGTGATTTTTCTCTTCTGTATCCTGTGCTCTGTTGGTGAAGCTTGTCTCTAGGTTTCTCGCTTGAGTTCCTCAATTTTTCATTTCCTGATTTCCCTCAGTTTGAGTTTTCTTCATTGGCTCTGTTTCTGCCTTCAGGTCTTGAACTGTTTTATTCTTTTCCTGCCACTGTTTGTTTATGTTTTCATAGATTCTTTAAGGGATTTATTTACTTTCTGTTTAAGGACCTCACTACTGTTAATCAAGACTATTTTAAGTCTTTGTCTTGTGCTTCAGCTATGGCCTCCCAGGGTAGAGTTGCCGGGTTGTGGTGGAGACATCTTTTCTTGGCTGTTATTGATTGTGTGTTTATGCTGGAGTCTAGGCATCTGGGGCTGGGAAGACCGTAATTCTAGGTGCTGACATCTGGTCTTGTCTTTATCAGGTAGGTATTTTGTTCCTTGGTTCTTGCTGTCCTCTCTGGTTCTCAGGAAAGTACAGTGGCCGTGTGTTGCCTGGGAGGAAATGTTTCTGAGATCCTGCCATTTGTGGACACTGGGGGTTCCAGGCAAAATGTGTTTCTAGGTATTGGGGCTGACACTTAGGAGTGGGGATGGGCTATAAGAGAGGACCTGGGGTGGTCCACAGCAGGGAGGAAAACAGTGTTCCACCAGGTTCTGGTTAGTTCAAGGGAATGGGGTCATAGAGTGAGAAGAGGCCCCAGCAGGTGGTCAGTACAGATCTGGGGAGGAGCCTAGGGGACTGGACTTGGAAGAATGCAGGGACAGGTGACAGTCTACGCTGAGCCCTCCTGCTTTGCCAGCTAGTGTGGTCTGTGAGTTCCCAGGGAATGCTTGTTGGATTTGGGACCTATGATAAAGCAATGAGTATGAAAGGGAGTTTGGAGGTGTAGATCTTTGTGGTACACTGGGGAAGGGTGTGTGGGGGGGACTGTAGCAAGGTGGTCTGTTACAGAGATGGGGAAGAGAATGGAGGGACTGGTTTTGGAGGAGCCAAGGGAGAGGTGAGGATCTGCCTCTAGTCTACCTGCTTCCCTGGCCTGAGTAGTCTGTAAGTTCCTAGTGAGTACCTCGGGTTTAAATATTTTAATGTGCACCTATACCCTAATAAATGCTAAGAATACATTGTTAAGAGTGCCTCATTTAAGTATCTCAACGTGCCTATTGATCTTGAACACAATAATTTTACTTTGAAATTTTCACAATTGTCCAGACTTTGCTGGTTCTGCTGCTTTATGTGTTAATTCTTTCTTCCTAGTATAACTTATTTTTTTCTCTCAGCAGAATAGCTAGAAATAATATATTCTACATAGATGGAGAAGTACGGCCTGAAATTACATGAATAATAGAAGAGAAAAATCAGGGCTCTAAATTCAAAATAATCTACTTCTCTGATTTTCATTCATTAAAAATAGAAAGAATTGAAGTAATTGAAGCATTTTAAATTGCCTTCCATAGATAGTAGCAAGTATATTTTACTATAGCATATCTCCATGAAGCCAAAAAAACTGAGAATAAATGTTGATAGTCAAAGAACTGTTGATAATTGCAATTGATATTTATCATAACCATCATATAGCTATCAACTATTACTGATAGTTATGGCTAGTAAATACAATCCAATTTACATCCCCAGGTCTAGCACAGTCCTGTCATAACATGAAAATTATGTTATAAAACTGTAATCATTTAGCCTAAAGAGAATTTGCACCAAAAAAAAATCAGCCCAAATATGGAACTGTTTGCATTTGGCTTAAATCAAGTGACTTCTCTCTGAATTGTGCATCATACAAGCCCTATATGAACTGTATAAATAGGAATAAAAAATGGAAACATTAGAGGCAGGTGAATTGCTGAGAGTTTCAGGTCAACCAGTTCTACATAGGAGACTCTGTCTTGAAAGAAAGAAACAAAGAAACAAATAAAGAGAAAGACAGAAAGAGAAAAAAAAGAGAAAAAAGAAAGGAAAAGAAATACAAGTGCTATCTATTGGTTGTCATAGACTATACAAGGGTTGGTGCTGTGAGTATCTAGTTAACAAGGAACTAACAGATTTGTGATTTTCTGGAACTCTCTGTATGTAAAAAGGAATGTCTCAAAACATAAAGCAAGACACAGGTTAAGGATCTAGTTAATCACTATTTTTGTGTGTTGACCGAATACCTTAGTTGGCTTCCACATTCCCTTATATTTGACTGTAAGTTTTCTATGTACCAAACCAAATGAATACTTACTGAATAAAATTTTCCATATTTTTACCTTTTCTAGGAAGTGTTTTGATGAAATAAAGGCTCCTCAAAACATGGAGTTAAAATAGACCTAGGTTCGAGCCCAACTACTGCATATTTCTTGTGTAATATTGGGTGATTATGGTTAAAAGTATGGTGCTAGAGTTGAATGTTCTTTGCTGCCCCCAGTTCTTTCCCTTCCCCTCATATCAGCAACTAAACTTCCTCTTCCCCGCTAGTCTGTCCTTTGTCTTCTTCTTCTGTCTCCCTCCACTTCTTCCTGTCAACTCTTTGCCTTCATTTCCCACAATCATTGTTCTCCTTCATCTTTGCCTTTCTAATGCTGTAAGATGTTCACAAACCACGCACTTTTCAACCTCCAGGAAATGGTAATATAATAGCTAAATATACACGATTTCAAATCTTTCATTACTATTATTTCCACTGTACTGGTATCTTTCATGTTTTCCATCTGCAATCTTGATATTTGACTAATTTTCAGTTATTAATTCATAGAGTTCTTTCCTGCTTACTTACCAGCCAAAGTCCAGGCACTTGATTTGGATTTCAAAAGACTCACCTGTGATTCAGATTTGTAAGAGAGCAAATTGAAGTCTGAGCAACAGCAAGTTGCCAATGCAAAATGGCAGATGTGTGGCCGCCCCAAAAGTGCCCACCCAACCTCCAACATTGGGCTGTGTAATCGATCACAGGGCCCCAGCCGCTGTCCTTGAAAACCACTGTTACATTTCCACTGATATAATATTCTCCATACGAATGCCACAGGATACCCAGACAGCCCTATTCTTGTACTCTGACGAATGGTTTCAATTGGAGGGCTTCCTAATGGACCTTCTAGAGCCTAATTTTCTTAATTTTTCCTTTGTACCTGCTTCTAGGAAGACCCATATTAACACAAGAGTTGTTGAGCTTTGAGGGGAGGTGGTGGCTGCAGGGTTGACTATCTGAAGCGGAAGTAGCAACAGTTGTGCATGGTGAGATTCTGGCATTCTGGTGGATGAGAGCTGTGCAGATATTTCTTTACCCTGAAGCATAGACCAAGTGGTTTCCCTAAAGCATTAATGTCAAACCTCATTTACCAGCTTTTTAAAATCCTGATATATAACAGTTTCACCCTAGTGCATAGGAATTCTATACAAAAATCAGTTTAAAAGACTCAAGCAACCAAGGCACAGACCAACCAACCAAAAGACCTGGAATGGATGCTGGCTGTCGAGGTGCAGGCTTGTAATCTGAGCACTTGTGGAGGCAGAGGCAGGTAGATCTCTATGAGTTCAAGGTCAGCCTGGTCTACAAAGCAAGTCCAGGACAGCCAAGACTACACAGAGAAACCCTGTCTTGAACCCCGCTCCCCTCAAAAAAAGACCTGGAGTGGGTTGTATGTATTAGTTGGCCTGGTGACTCCTAAAGTCTTGCTCATTCTAGAAGATAGACTTTGTTGTCCCATGACACAAATACAGCCATAAAAGAGATGATTCCACTAGGAAGTGGAATTCACACTTACAGCCTTTTAGAATAAAGTGTCTATCTTAAAAATTAACATTTAACTTTTTTGTGTGTATGGTGCTAGGGCTTGAACGCAGGGACTCTAGAATGGTAGCAAGCCCTTTGGTACTGAGCCACATCATATTTATCTTTTGATAATTAAGAGAAAGCAGGAAACCCAGTTGAAATTATCTATGGAAGGATTTAACAACTGAGAACTTGAGCTCCACAAGCTCTCTGAGCCTTCCTCTAGGAGAAGCATTATCTGCTCCTCTGTGTGAGTGCTAACCCCTGCCTTGAAGGGGTGGTCCTGATGATCTTAGCTTTGCTTCCTCTAGGACAAGCAAATGGTTTTTCAGCCATGCCTACACTTATCTCCCATTGCCTCTACAAACTGCCTGTGATTGGGTCACAGAATCCTGAGCTAAGCAAATGCCAGGTCAACCCCCAAGGTCAAAGTGTCACATACCAAAAGAACTAACACTTCACTGATCTGTGATAGAGGAAGGAAAGAAAGAAGGGAGGGAGGGAAGGAGGGAAGAAGGGGGTTCTATATGAGATAAAGGGAATAGATAATTTGTATTGGTCTAAGCTTATCAATATGGAAATATATACCAGAGTTTCTGGGTTGTTTGAAGATGTTAAACTGGCATTAGCTGCTGTGAATTCTTGGCACATGCCCCACTAAAGATCTCCTGGATCAGCAGGAAGGCAAGGTGACTCATGTCCCTCTGCAAGTCCATGACTAATTGGGCTTATAGAAGAAAACCAAGTCAGCTAGAGTCGGATTCTATCACTTGAAGTCAAGAAATCCTGGCTGATACAGCATGCATCTTTAATCTCAAATACCAGCCACCAGATGTACTAGTTAGAGCCTTCCAGAAAAACAACCACTAGGACACATGCACACGCAGGAATGCTTGCTTTATGAGCTGGCTGGTGTACTGAAGAACTTCAGTGAGTCCAGAAGCTGCAGGGTGTGCTAGGAGGCCAGAGACTGCGGAAAACCCAGTCCTGCAGCTTAACTCCAAAGGCTGCAGAATCCCTGCTTTCCTGGGCAGAGCAGACTTTTGTTCTAGTATGGTCTCCAGATGATTACATGAGGCCCGCTAACACAATGGAGGTCAATGTGTCATACTCAAAGTCCACCATTTTATGTATATCATATATATATATCATATATTTAATCAAAAAACATCCCTACAAGATCAAATTGATGTTTAACTGCATATCCTGTCAAGCTGATAAAATGAACTCCTGCAGGAGGTAAATAAAGTTTCTTTATGAGAAGAATCTTGATAATTTGGTGTTATAAATTAATAATAATTTCTATAGATTATTGCATTTTAAATATTTATTTATTTATTTATTTATTCACTTTACATTCCAATCATAGTACTCTCCCTTCTCTCCTTCTGGTCCCACTCTCTCTCCCTCTTCTCCCTATGCTCCCTCCCCTACCCCTCAGAAAAGGGGAACTGCCCAAACCCAACCCACCACTGAACATCAAGTGGCATCTGGACTGAATGCATCCTCTCTCTTCCACTGTGGCCTGGTGAGGCAGCCCCACCATGGTGAAGCAATCAAAAGCATGCAACACAGTCCTTGTCAGAGACAGCACCCATTCCCCTTACTAGGTACCCACATGAAGACCAAGCGGCCCACTGGGTATATGTATACAAGGGGCCTAAGTCAAGTCCATGTGTGGTCTTTGGTTGGTGCTTCAGCCTCCATAAGCACCTCTGGGCCCAGGTTAGTTGGTTCTGCTGGTCTTCTTGTGGAGCTCCTGTGCCCTCCAGGGCCTTCTATCCTCCTCTCTCCCACTCTTCCACAGGCTTCCTGCGCTCCGGCCCAATGTTTGGCTGTAAGTCTCAGCATCTGTTTGGATCCGATCCATTGCTGGGTGGAGCCTCTCAGAGGGCAGCTATGCTAGGCTCTTCATTGTTTTCTTAAGGGATCTAAGAAGTAAACAAATAGGACTATGTAACTTGTAGCCAGTTTAAAACTGGATTCAAGTGCTACAGAATTTTGTACTACACATTTAAAAGTCGCTTGTCCTAATGATCAACAGAATAGGTTAGCAACGGGATATTCCTGATATTCCTAGGACAGACACAAATAAAAGCCTGGGAAAGGTAATGAGCAAACATTGAGACTCCAAAGTTCTGCTCCGTGGAGCTGTCAAGCTGTGGTTCTGGTCTGTTTATATTTGTCACACTAGCAGAAACCATAGGATATACCTTCTTTGTGTATGTTGCTAGACAATAACTGTAAAACCAAAGACTAGATCATACAGTTCAGTGAGAGACGAACATAACGTTTATTGAGGTTTAGAGAATAGGTTTTTTCCCTAGGCAAATGGAGACTCAACAAGGAAAGAATATTCTCTTCCTTTAATTTAGTCCATGTTACTTCCCCCTCCAATGTTAGAGTGATAAAGGCCCTATAGATAATACTCATAAAAATTTCTGCCAAATATACACACTCAAGGGAGATACCGAAAGTCATTGAACTAAATTATCTGCTGAAAGAGCTTCATTATAATGAAAATACATAGAAAAAGATTGGTTATCTGTATGCATTGTGCTATAATTATTTGCCCTTCCTTGAACTGCAAATTTCAAGGACTCTAGAAGCCAGAGGAAAATCTATTTAGTTTCACTGAAAGATTTGTAACGAAGGATATTTTAAAAACTAGGCTTGGACTCCGTGTTCAAGGTGATTATTTTTTGGTGTGTCAGAATAGAATTATGGCCAGTGACAGCAATGTTATGCCAAGCACACTGGTTTCATACCAGGCTTGACACATCAGTCTTCAATCTTGCCTTTGAACAAGGCTGATTATTCTCAAAGCTGTCACAGCAGCACATATATAAACTTAGCTTTAATGGGCAGTGCTTCTCTTGCCAACAATTACCCTCTAAGTATTATTTGAAGCCATCCTTAGCACTTTACGAATAGAGGTGGGAATGGCAGGATATAATATTGTCTCTTATATTTTCTTTCCTAGTTCATAAAATGTCCACGCAGTTTGTGACTTCTGCAGTAGATGGCAGTGTTTTAAAACTTCCTCCCTTTTCCAAGTAGGATGGCTGGATGATCATCTGTAACCAGGCTATTTATATTATATATAGTTTAGTCTTTACAAAGCAGACATGCTTTGGTTTTCTCACCCACCACTTCCTGGATAAGCGAGGGAGAGCAATGAAACTTATGTTTACTAACTTTATGTGTATTTGAAGGTCACTAGGTATTAGAGAGGAGAACATAAGAGAATTGAGAGCTGGAAAGCTCAGGGTGAAATTATATTAACAATGGCTATTAGTGAGAGTAATAGAGGTCTCCTCGGTTATTTTAAACATAGAATAAGAGAGCATTGTGCTTTTAAAAGGACCCAATACTGAAATACAGTACAATACAAATTAAATTCCATATAAATACTGGACATTTATTAGACCCAGAAAAAAGTGAACTTATTCTAGTCATTGAAAGATATTTCCAGTACTCAGATTTACACTGGAAATCTCTAAGGCATAGTTTTGGCTGAGTTCGTGAGCCACCTTGTGGTTGCTGGGGACTGAACTCAGAGCCTTTGGAAGAGCAGTGCTCTTAACCTCGGAGCCATCTCTCCAGCCCCTAGCTGAGTATTGTGTAGAACTGGTCACATCTTATTTACTTTCATTGGCTCTAATAGATAAATGTGTCCTTCCTTTTGCTTTAAAAGCAATTAGGTATTTTATTTTTAATCACCGTGACTATTTTTCGAACTATATAGTTATAATGAAAATAATTTTTCTGTTGCCTCCGTAAATAATCGAAAAGTTCTACAAAGGCAAACAGTTGCTAGGGTTTGCAGCAAACCAGGATGCCTCTTAATGAACACTTACTTATCTTGTCGGAGGAAGTTTGTCTCATCGTTTGAGGATTTCGGACATCCACAGAGTATGCTGAGATCAACCACACTGCCATCCCCCTCCCACCAGGTAGGCATTCTATAGAATCCACCTTTCTCTAATCTGGCATTTTGTTCTTCCAGCATCAACTGCATACAAAGCAATGAACATGATAACTGGTCTCCAGTGATGATTCTGCAAAGTGCTATGTTCATACTCCAAATATTTTTTACATATATAAAATTAACCCATGTGCCACCTCCTACTGATTTGGGAGATCTCTGCTTCCTTAATTATCCTTTTTATGTGTTCTTTCAACCTCTCATTCATTGGTGTCTCATCCTTAAAACACCGATCCTGACAATTTTAAATAATAATTTTTAAAAAGACTATTTCTTTTGTTAGTTGCTGCCTGTATTGAACTCTGACTGTTAAAACAAACTGATAAACACACACACATTCTGGATTGTCTACCTTGTTCATAAATTTATTTATCAAGCGCCTGCGTGTGTGGGGGTTTGCGCGCCGTACCATGTGTGGAGGCCAGCAGACAGCTTAGGAGAACTGGATCTCTCCTTCCAACACTGGGTTCCAGGGATTGAACTTGGGTCATCAGGCTTGGCAGCAGGCACTTTCACCTACTCAGCCATCCATCAGTCGCTGCCTGAATGGTTCAAACAACAGAATTTAAAGAGCTCTAGAGGCTTTAGGTGTGAGACCAAGCTCGAAGCTTGACTACTTTCTGATGAGGATTCAGCTCCTTGCTGATTGATCCCACTTTTCCCTTTTTAAAATTAGATTATTTCGTGCATAGTCTCGTGACATATCCCTTACTTGCTTCAAACTCTTTATCTCTTAAACCTCCCAAATGCATACACAATCACTTCTGACTCCTTTTGTTTCATTTAAGTACTTATATTTATTTAATATAAGACATTTAACTATATTTTAACTGATATATAAAAACACAGAAACTATACATACTACATGATGGTTCAGTACAGGCAATAATTGTGGCATCTGGTTAAACATGCTTATGCCTTCAAAAATTGATCATTTATTTATAGCATATGTTAAACATCTTTTTTGAGATGTATAGTGTACAAGCACAATTTGGTCACACACACATACCCCTTACAGTAGAACAAAACTTTTTGCTCATGTCTAGATATAGTTTAGTACCCACTGGACAACCAACATTCTCTTTCTCATTCTGTTAGGACACTGATCCTACCATAGCCATCCTGCCATCATGGCCTAATTTAACCTTAATTTTCTCACTAACACCCCATCTCCAAATACCATCCCATCATAGCTTTGGGCCTCAGCACAAGTTTGAAGCTGGGAGGAACACAAATGTTAAGGTCAGAGCATTGCTCCTATTTTTCTTCCTCTAGAGATTTTCAGATAATAACTTGGAATAAAAATAACCTTCACAGATCCCCTTTCTCACCTCTCGTTTTCTCACAACCCTCCACCACATGGTCTATGTGTTCCCAAATTGCTAATCACAAATGTCCTTGTACTGGTCAAGGCCATAGTCTGGGGTTCTTACCTCTCGGCCACTCAGGCAGCCAATGCTGCTTACCATTTTATTCTGTCTTGGTGTCTGGAAATGATGCCGTCTTCCCTTTTGGATCTCCTCCTAATTCTAGATTTCTCCTTCCCAGTCACCTCTCCATCTTTCCTCATGACCCCAGGATCAGAAGTTTATCCTCAGAGATCTTTTTGAAGGTCTGGGTCTTTGCCTTTGAGTCAGGCCTAGGAACTGTACAGATGCAGATACGTGGCAGCATCACCTCTACTTTGATGCAAAGGAATGCCTGCCTTTCTGAGCACCCTATCAATAACCCTAGTTACTCCAGGATTTCCTCAGATGGAACTGAAGTCAGCCCCTTCTTGATTCACGTTTTCCCCGTTATTTATGGCAGTGAAAAATAAATTTAGTCTCTCCTTTCTCTAGGTGAACTATTCAATGGTGTGCTTTTTGTTGTTTTGTTTTGAAGCCAGGTCTGACTCTAGAGCTCACTACATATTGGATGCAAACCTCTACATCCTGGTTGTTCTTCCTGCCTCCCCAGTGCATCTGTGGAGGACAGAGGGCAACTTGCAGGAATCCATTCTCTCCCTCCACTCTGTGAACCTTGGTATTCAAACTTAGGATATCAGGCTTGGCCACAGGTGCCTTGATGCATTGAACCATCTTGTTGTCCCCTATAGTACCTTACTGTGTGGGTAGCTTTATAACAATCATTTTCTATAACAGAGCAAAACCTGATTAGGATCCAGGCTTATTTCATGAAACCATTCTGTTACTATTTTATTTTCTGTCCCATTTTTCTACAATTTCTTCAGTTAATAAAGACTTTTTTAGTCATGTTGACTCAATTTCTCTTTTCTGTTTTTTACATTTTTATATAATTTTTTAATTAATCACAATTTATCCATTTTGTATCCCAGCTGTAGCCCCCTCCCTTATCCCCTCCCATTCTCACCCTCCCTCCCTTTTCTCCTCCCATGCCCCTCCCCAAGCCCACTGATAGGGGAGGTCCTTCTCCCCTTCCATCTGACCCAAGCCTATCAGGTCTCATCAGGACTGTCTGCATTGTCTTCCTCTGTGGCCTGGTAAGGCTGCTCCCCCACCTCAGGGAGAAGTGATCAAAGAGCCAGCCACTGAGAAAATTGGGACACTTTTAATCTGGGGGACTTTACCAAAGTTATTGATTTTGTTTTTCTTTCTAATTTTATTTATTTATTTATTTATTTATTTATTTATTTACTATCACAGTTCATTCACTTTGCATCCTGTCTGTAGCCCCCTACCTCGTTTCCTCCCAGTCCCACTCGCCTTTCCTCTTCTCCCCCTATGACCCTCCCCTACTTCACTGATAGGGGAGGTCCTCCTCTCCTTCAATCTGACCCTAGCCTATCAGGTCTCATCAGAATTGGCTGCATCATCTTCCTCTGTGGCCTGGTAAGGCTGCACTCCCCAGCAGGAAGTGATCAAAGAGCTGGGCACTGAGTTCAGGTCAGCAACAGCCCCTGCTCCCCTTACTTGGGAACCCACTTGGAAACTGAGCAGCCTATGGGCTTCATCTGAGCAGGGGGTTTTGGTCCTCTCCATGCATGCTCTTTGGTTGGAGTATGAGTCTCTGCAGGCTCCCTGGGCCCCGGTTTTTTGGCTCTGTTGGTCTCCATGTTTGTTTATTCCCACTGGGTAATAAACTTACTCTCCCCAAACATAAAACCAATGGTAGGCAACCACACTACCGCTAAACATCAATAGCTCCAAATTGTTGAGCTAAATGAACTAGAGAGCCTTTCCCACATTACTAAAGGGGCTGTCACCTGCAATGATGTAGCTTTGCTCAAGAATCACTCAGGGAGTGGGTGACCCACAGGACGTCACTCAGCCCCAGCTGCAGTTGCATGGGCTCCCATGACTCCCTGTTAATGCTGTCACATCACCAACCCACCTATGAGACTGTTATGAAAAGTCTTCATCAACTATCTATTAAACACTGACATCAAACATATACAGAATTTCCATGCTCCACTCGTCTGTCCGTTTTATTCATAAGGTTTGCTTTCATATAACCATTCTTTATTGGACTCAATTTCCTATCCAATAACCAGTACACATCCCATACTCTCTCCCTTTATGTTGGTTTTCAGACAATTTATAATTTTTTTCTCTCTTCTCTTTTCATTCTTCTTCGTAGGAGTATTATGATGGGCCAGGCTATTGGACAAGAGAATTTTTTGTTAGGCATTATTTGATTCTGGAGTATTTTGCCATTTTATTTGGCTTTTTTTTTTTTTTTTTTTTTTTTTACAGTTCTTCGGTATGATTCGTGATATGATGAGAAGCTCCCAGTAGCCTAATTGATATGGATTTTTCTTCTTGAGTATGTCTTACTACTCTGCCTCTCCCGAGTCCCGCCACCCCCGCCCCCTGCCAAACACAAAACCTATGATTTTATTGTTGTCGTAAAAAAGAGTCTCACAAGCACAATAATGAGGTTTGGAATGCAAGTTTTCTTCAGTATTTTAATCTTAGATACACGATTGATAGCATGAATCTAAGGAAACTCCGATTAGCTCTTTTATGGGTTTGTATCACATCCTGTCATGTATATTACAGACATTTTGATTGGAGTATCAATGCTTAGCTTCAAGATTTTTCTCCTCATTTCAAAACATTGTCTTAAAATTAAAAGTTGAAGAATCTTCTAAAATTTTTTTACACCTTTCCAAAAACTTAGCCAAGAAAAAATATATATGTAAGCATCACCAGTTCTCAGTTTTACCTTTCCTCAGCTTTGCCTGCTTAATTTGGCATTTGTGTCTTGAGGAGCAAACATCTTCGGGTGCTCTCTTAGTCTCTGTCCACTTGCCTCCTTGTGGAAATTCTTTATCCTCTCCTGCATCACTGGCATGTCATGGCTGAAGCACCTTTATTTCCCAAGCCTCCACACTCAACACCCCCAAAACATCTAAACTCTCTTGTACAAAGAAGTTTACATTTTCAGGTGTTTGTCCCTGGTTTGTAGCTGTGAAACCTTTGCTTTCTGTGAAACAAAGTTCAAGCTGTAGTCAGAAGTTAGAGGAATTTTACTCTTTGTGTGTGTGTGGGGGGGCATTCTATCTTCCTCCTTAATCAGATTTTATCTAGCAGTGCCCCAGAAACTAAAGCTTCCTTAGCAAACTTTTCAGAGTATCTGAGATAAAGAGAAGCTTGCTCAGAATGGACAGTGGAGATTCTAGCCAGGCCCTTGAGAATGAATAGAAAGAAAAATAAAAATTTACCACCTGTCCTACAGTATTATTAGATAGAGCAATTATTTCATTCAATTATTTTAGTTGACAGCCATATAAATTCAACTTTCGGAATGATAAATAGTGTCATATGGACACGGCTGACATTAGAGGAAGCACACACACTTCTCTCACTATCTTGGATGTGAAAGCCAATGAGAGCAGGATCTATACAAGTTAGAAGAGGTCTTCACAGAGAGAGCACATGGCTATTACAGCGTATGAGCAAGGCAGGCAACTTGAACCACACCAGATTCTTATGGGAATAACCGAGAAGTCTTTGTTTGGTTCATTCATTCTTGATAAACAAACTAACCCAAGATGCTGGGATTTCTGTGACTTTCACAAAATAATCTACTCAGATATGTGGAACAAATAACTTTTGAAACATACTCTTTCTTAGGTTGGTAAAAATGTAGTGTGTCCACAGAGATATTTATCTTTATTTATTTATTTATACTGATACAATATCAAGGAAAATGAAATCAGAAAGAGGTATGAAATTTATTATTATTATTATTATTATTATTATTATTATTATTATTAGTTCGGTTTTCAGTGAAATTGGTATTCTGTCAAGTCACCAAATGCAAATGAATAAACGATTTGATAAAACACTTAATTCCACTTACAGAATCAGACTGGCTTCTTAGACCCCTCAATAAATGCCTGTAAGCTGCTTAGGAATGTGCTATGCATTACCACTCAGGTACATAAGTTGGGTTGGGTAGAAAGTTCCAGTGCCATACACACCATTACAGAACTCTGTATTGGCAAGATTAAACCGTCCCGGAGTTGGAATATGGAGGTCCTTTAATCTAAAACTTCATGATGAAGGGCTTATCCCACTTGTCCCACATAGCCTCAACTCAGCTTATGAATTTTCATTGCCTTCACACAAAAGCAGTGGCTTATTGGCAAACAGCAGCATCACAGACCCTAAAGTGAGTGGTAATCAGAAGATTTTAGTTCTTAGTAAAGACAGGCCATGAGGCAAGGAACATGATTCAGCCTCTCCAAAGAGTAGCTTCCGGAGGGTATATTAGATTTAAAAAAATGCTCAGGCGCAGCTGGATACATGCACAGAGGACCCAACAATTGCAGAGGCAGCAGCAAAGGTGCTGAGGTAAGCATTTGGGTTTTTATCAGGTGTTTATAACGCCATGTTTTGGTGTGCATGCGGGTGTCCATAATGTCCTGTGTTTTAAGCTTAAGAGACGGATTTCAAGTTGTGTATGGTGTTTACTGATTAAAGCAATTAATAGTATAGGGATTTTTTTTATATTTAAATAGCCTCTAGTCTGTTTATCTTAGAATACACTAAAATGCTCAATAATGACCCCTGTTGGTTTTGAGGGTGGCCAAATTTGCATTGGAAGTGCATTAAAAATACAGGACCACATGGTAGATGATGAGGGGAACAGACCAAGCTGCTCTGCAACTTCCAAAGTTAGAGAAATGAACCTCTTTCCTTCTTGAAATGATAAAAGAAAGAGCACATGCACACACACATATATATAACATATTATATACATTTTGCATATAAAACATTTGCTTTTAATTGTACTTTAACCCAGTTGCATATTGAATAGCCATTACATTCCTTGAAGGTTTATGTAACACTCACAGCAGTATGATTTATTTACAAAGAGCTTCTTTGATGTTCTCTTTAAGACAGCCCAGTGAAGCAGTGTGTCTTTCATCCAAATACTGTTTAATTTGAATTTCAAATTCAGTTTGGCAGATACTCAAGTGCATCTGCCTTGGATTTGGATATGTATAGACCCCATGCTAGCTGACCTCTTTGGACCTCTAAAGGCTTCCCATGACTTTATTTATTCCCATGTCTTCGTTATTACTATGGTTCACTGAAGGCAGTGTTGGCATATACCCTGTAATTCTTCTCTACATAGGATCCCCACTTTATTCTATCAGTTATGTCACAGCTTTTCTCTAGAGCAGTGTTTGTTTTTTAATTCTTTATTAATTATACTTTATTCACTTTGTATCCACCCCCCCCCCGTGGTTCTCTCCCTCCTCCCATCCCAATCCCTCCCTTCCTCCACCCTCTGCATGCATGCCTCTTCCCAAGTCCACTGATAGGGGAGGTCTTCTTTTCCTTCCTTCTGATCTTAGTGAATTAGGTCTCATCAGGAGTGGCTGCATTGTCTTCTTCTGTGGCCTGGTAATGTTGCTTCCCCCTCTGGCGGAGGTAATTAAAGAGCAGGCCAATCAGTTCATGTCAGAGACAGTCCCTGTTCCTGTTACAATGGAACTCACTTGGATACTGAACTACCGTGGGCTACATCTGAGCAGGGGTCTTAGGTTATCTCCATGCGTAGTCCTTGGTTGGAGTATCAGTCTCAGGAAAGACCCCTGTGCGCAGATTTTTTGGTTATGTTGCTCTCCTTGTGAAGTACCTGTCCTCTCCAGATCTTACTGTTTCCCACTTCTTTCCTAAGATTCCCTGCACTCTGCCCAAAGATTGCCCATAAATCTCAACATCTGCATTGATAGTTTGCAGGGCAGAGCCTTTCAGAGGTCCTCTGTGTCAGGCTCTTGACTTGTTCCCTCTTTTCTCTTTCTTCTGATGTCCATCCTCTTTGCCTTTCTGGATAGGAATTGAGCATTTTAGCAAGAGTCCTCCCTCTTGATTAGTTTCTTTTGTTGTACAGATTTTAGTAGGTTTATCCTATATTATATGAGTGAGGTCTATATGAGTGAGTATATACCATGTACGTCTTTCTGCTTTTGGGGTAGCTCACTCAGGATGATCTTTTCCAGATCCCACCATTTACCTGCAAATTTCATGATTTCCTTGCTTTTTATTGCTGAATAATATTCCATTGTGTAGATGTACCACAATTTGTGTATCCATTCCTCCACTGAGGGACATCTGGGCTGTTTCCAGCTTCTGGCTATTACAAATAAGGCTGCTGTAAACATGGTTGAGCAAATGTCCTTATTGTGTACTTGAGACTCTTTTGGGTATATGGCTAGGAGTGGTATAGTTGGATCTCGAGGAAGTGCTATTCCTAGTTGTCTGAGGAAGTGCCAGATTGCTTTCCAGAGTGGTTGTACAAGTTTACATTCCCACCAGCAGTGGAGGAGGGTTCCCCTTTCTCCACAACCTCTCCAGCATGTGTTGTCACTTGAGTTTTTGATCTTAGCCATTCAGATGGGTGTAAGGTGGAATCTTAGGGTCGTTTTTATTCGCATTTTCCTTATGACTAAAGGCGTTGAACATTTCTCTAAGTCTTTCTCTGCCATTCGATATTTCTCTATTGAGAATTCTCTGTTTAGCTCTGTACTCCATTTTTTAATTGGATTACTTGATTTGTTGCTGTTTAACTTCTTGAGTTCTTTATATATATTGGATATTAGTCCTCTGTCAGATATAGGGTTGGTGAAGATATTTTCTCAATCTGTAGGCGGTCATTTTGTTCTGACAACAGTGTCCTTTGCTTTACAGAAACTTTTCAGTTTCATGAGGTCCCATTTATTGGTTGTTGAAGAGCAGTGTTTTTTAAACCTGTAAGTCACATAGCAGATAGCCTGCTTACCAGATTGTTTACATTATTATTCATAACAGCAGCAATATTATGATAATGAACTAGCAATGAAATACTTATATGGTTTGGGGTCATGACAACGTGAACTATATTAAATGGTTGCAGTATCGTTGTGAAGGTTGAGAACCACTGTTCTAGGGGATTATCTCTCTCTCATTGGGCACAGACTTATTATTAAGATGTCATGCAATCCCTTAGCGAAAAGGGATATCCTGATATCCATAGGGTGACTCAGGAGTTGGGGATTTAGCTCAGTGGTAGAGCACTTTCCTAGCAAGCGCAAGGCCTTGGGTTCGGTCCTCAGCTCTGGAAAAACAAAACAAAACAAAACAAAATAACATAGGGTGACTCAGCCTAGGCCATTGGAGACTAACTTGAACAGAGACATACATGGAACTGAACTATTACAGTGATAGCCCTTTGAATAAATTTTTACTGGTTCTTGTTAGATTGAGAAACTCATCATTCTCTGGATACTCTTCTTTACTTGTTTTAATTTGTAAATCAACCAGCCAATCAGTATTGCTCCTTTCCTTTTTTCTTTCTTTTCTTTTCTTTCTTTCTTTGTTTCTTTCTCTTATTATTTCTTTCTTTCTTTTTCTTCCTTCCTTTCGTCTTTCTGTACTTCCTTCTTTCACTATTTCTCTAAAGTACAGCTTGACAACCAAGAGGACGTCACAATCCTGAACATCTACACCCCAAATACAGGAGCACTTGCATTTGTAAATGAAACATTTTTAAAGCTTAAATCACACATTGATCCCAACACCTTAATAGTGGCAGACTTCAACACTCCACTCTCACCAAGGGACAGATAATCTAGACAGAAGCTAACTAGGGAAATAATGATACTTCAGAGGTCCTAAATCAAATAGACCTAACCTTTCACCCAAACTCAAAAGAGCATACCTTCTTTTTAGCACCTCACAGATCTTTCTAAAAAATTGAACATATAGTCAGGCACAAAGCAAGACTCAACAGATAAAAGATGATCAGAATAATACCTTGTATCCTGTAAGACCACTACAGCCTAAAACCAAACTTCAACAACAACAGAAATAACAAAAAGCCTACATACACATGGAAACTAAAAAACTCTCTACTCAATGACAGCTTGGTTAGGGAAAAATGAAAAAAGAAATTAGAGACTTCCTAAAAATTAATGAAATGAAGGCACCATTTACCCAAACTTATGAGACATAATGAAAGCAGTGCTAAAAGTTCATAGCACTAAGTGTCTCCAGAAAGAAGTTTGAGACATCTCATTCAAGAAACTTAATGGCATACCTAAAAGCCCTAGAAAAAAAAAAAAGAAGCAGACACTATCCAAGAGGAGTAGACGATTGGAAATAATCAAACTCAAAGCTGAAAACAATGAATTAGAAACAAAGAAAACAATTCAAAAAATAAATTAAACCAAGAGCTGGTTCTTTGAGAAAAATCAACGAGATAGACAATCTCTTAGCCAAACTAACTAAAAGGCAGAGATAAACTATCCAAATCAGCAAAATCAGAAACGAAAAGGGGATATAACAACAGAAACTGAGGAAATCCAATCATTAGGTCTTGCCACAAAATCCTATATGCCACAAAATTTGAAAATCTAAACGAAATGGTAGATTCCATTTACCAAAATTAAATCAAGATCAGGTGAATAGGTTAAATAGTTGTATATCCCCCAAGGAAATAGAAGTAGTCATCAAAAGTCTCCCTTCCAGATAACCTAGAACCTCTGCACAGAAATAGCCCATAGCAGCTCAGTCTCCAAATGGGTTCCCTAGTAAGAGGAACAGAGGCTGCCTCTGACATGAAATCACTGGCTGGCTCTTTGATCACCTCCCCCTGAGGGGAGGGACAGCCTTACCAGGCCACAGAGGAAGACAATACAGGCAGTCCTGATGAGACCTGATAGGCTAGGGTCAGATGGAAGGGGAAGAGGACCTCCCCTATCAGTGGACTGGGAAAGAGGGGAAGGAGAAGAGTAAAGGGAAGGATTGGGAGGGGGATACAGCTGGGATACAAATTGGATAAATTGCAATACATTTTTAAATTTAAAAAATTCTCCCTTCCAAAAAACCTCAGGGCAAGATGGTTTCAGTGAAGAATTCTACCAGACCTTCAAAGAAGAGCTAACTCCAATTCTCTTCAAACTATTCCACAAAATAGAAACAAAAGGAACATTACCAAACTCATTCTATGAAGCCACAGTAACCTTGATACTTAAACCACAAAAAGACCCAACAAAAAAAAAAAAGAGAGAACTTCAGACCTATCTCTCTTATGAACATTGATGCAAAAATACTCAATAAAATACTTGCAAACCGAATCCAAGAACACAAAAGATATCATCCACCATGACCAAGTACGCTTCATCCCAGGCATGCAAGGGTGGTTCAATATAAGGAAATCCATCAATGTAATCCACCATATAAACAAACTGAAGGAGAAAAACCACATGGTCATCTCCTTAGATGCCGAAAAAGCATTTGACAAAACTCAACACCCATTCATGTTTAAAGTCTTGGACATTTCAAGGCTACAAGGCACATACCTAAACATAATAAAGGCAATATACAGCAAGCCTATAGCCAACATCAAACTCAATGGAGAGAAACTTAAGTCAATACCACTGAAATCAGGAACAAGGCAAGGCTGTCCACTCTCCCCATATCTCTTCAACATAGTACTTGAAGTTCTTCAATTTCTTCAGACTTTAAGTTTTTTTCATACAAGTCTTTCACTTGCTTGGTTAGAATTATACCAAGATACTTACGCTTTTTGTGGCTATTGTGAAGGGTGTTGTTTCCCTAGTTTCTTTCTCAGCCCATTTGTTTTATATATACAGGAAGGCTACTGATTTTTTTTTAGTTAATTTTATATACAGCCACTTTTCTGAGGGTGTTTGTCAGCTGTAGAAATTTCCTGAAATACTATACTCTGTATAGTATCATATCATATCATATCATATCATATCATATCATATCATATCATATCATATCATCTGCAAATAGTGATACTTTGTCTTCTTCCTTTCTGATTTGTTTATACTTGATCTCCTTTAGTTGTATTGATCTAGCTAGGACTTCAAATACCATGATGAGGAGATATGGAGAGAATGAGCAGCCTTGCTTGTCCCTGATTTCAGTGGAGTTGATTTAAGTTTCTCTCTGTTTAATTTGAAGTTGGTTATAGGCTTGATTTATATTGCTTTTACTATGTTTAGGTAAGTGCCTTGTATCCTTGATCTCTCGAAGACTTTACACATGAATGGATGTTGGATTTTATCAAATGCTTTTGTGGCATCCAAGGAGATGATCATTTGTTGTTGTTTTCTTTCACTTTGTTTATGTGGTGGATTACAATGATGGATTTCCATATGTTGAACCACCCCTGCATGCCTGGGATGAAGCCTATTTGGTCATAATGGACAATATCTTAGATGTGTTCTTGGACTAAGTTTGTGAATATTTTATTGAGTATTTTTGCATCAATATTCCCGAGGAAAATGGTTCTGAAATTCTCTTTCTTTGTTGGATCTTTGTGAAATTTAGGTATAAAGGTCACTGTGGCCTTATAGAATGACTTTGGTAATGTTCCTTCTGTTTGTATTTTGTGGAATAATTTGAAGAGTATTGGTATTAGCCCTTTTTTGAAGGTATAGTAAAATTCTGCACTGAAACCATTTGGCCCTGGGCTGTTTTTTGTTTTTTGTTTTTTTGTTTTTCAGATGAAAGATGTTTGATGACTGCTTCTATTTCCTTGGGAGATATAGGATTAGTTGATTTATTTACCTGCTCTTGAATCAGCTTTGGTAAGTGGAATCTATCAGGAAATTTTTCCATTTTATTTAGATTTTCAATTTTTTTTTTTTTTTTTTTTTTTTTTTGCATTTAGGCTTGTGAAGTAAGACCTAACGATTGTTTGGATTTCCTCAGTCTCTGTCATTATGGCTCCCTTTTCCTTTTCATTTCTTTATTTTAATTAATTTTTTATTTTTAATATTAATTACAGTTTATTCACTTTGTATCCCAGCTGCAGCCCCTTTCCTCATTCCCTCCCAATCCCACCATTCCTCCCTCATCTTCTCCCATGCCCCACCCCCAGTCCACTGTTAGGGGAGGTTCTCCTCCCCTTCCATCTGACCCAAGCTTATCAGGTCTCACCAGGACTGGCTACATTCTCCTCCTTTGTGACCTGGCAAGTCTGTTCCCCCCTCATGGGAGCCAGTCACTGAGTTCATGTCAGAGACAGTACCTGTTCCCCTTACTAAGGAACCTACTTGGACACTGAGAAGCCATGGGCTATATCTGAGCAGGTGTTCTAGGTTATCTCCATGAATGGTCCTTGGTTGGAGTATCAGTCTCAGAAAAGACCCCTGTGCCCAGATTTGTTGGTTCTGTTGTTCTCCTTGTGGAGCTCCTGTCCTCTCCAGGTCTTACTCTCTCCCCCTTCTTTCATAATATTTCCTGCACTCTGCCCAAAGTTTGGTTATGAGTCTGAGCATCTGCTTTGATACATTGCTGGGTAGAGTATTTCAGAGGCCCTCTGTGTTAGGCTCCTTTCCCTTTTCATTTCTGATTTTGTTGATTTGAATAGTGTTTCTCTACCTTTTAGTTACTTTGGCTAAGGGCTTTTATATCTTGTTGATTTTCTCAAAGAACCAGCTCTTGATTTCATTGATTCTTTGAATTATTTGTTTCTAATTTATTGACTTCAGCCCTGAGTTTGATTATTTCCAGCTGTCTACTCCTCTTGGATGTGTCTGCCTCTTTTTTTTCTAGGGCTTTCAGGTGAGCTGATAAGTTGCTTGTATGAGATGTTTTGAATTTCTTTATGAAGGCACTTAGTGCAATGAATTTTCCTCTTAGTGCTGCTCTCACTGCATCCCATAAGTTTGGGTATGTTGTGTCTTCATTTTCATTGAATTCTAGGAGTCTTCAATTTCTTTATTTCTTCCCTAACCCAGCTGTGGTTGAGTAGAAAGTTGTTCAGTTTCTATGCCTGTGTAGGCTTTTTTGCTATTTCTATTGTTGTTCAGGGTCAGCTTTAGTCCATGGTGGTCTGATAGGATACAAAGGATTATTTCAATCTTTTTGTATTTGTTGAGGCTTGCTTTGTGACCAACTATATGGTCTGTTTTGGAGAAGGTTCCATGAGATGCTGGGAAGAAGGTATATTCTTTTTGTTTGTGTGAAAAGTTCTGTAGATATGCGAAAAGTTCTGTAGATATCTGTTAGGTCCATTTGTTTCATGACATCTGTTAGTGTCATTGTTTCTCTGTTTAGTTTCTGTTTTGTTGAGAGTGGGGTGTTGAAGTCTCCCTTTATAAATGTGTTGGGATATATGTGTGGTTTAAGCTTTATTATTGTTTATTTTACAAATGTGGGTGTCCTTGTATTTGGAGTGCATATGTTCAGAATTGAAATCTTCTTGGTGGAATTTTCCTGTGATGAATATGAAGTGTCTATCCTCATCTTTTGATTAATTTTGTTTGAAAGTCTATTTTGTTAGATATTAGAATGGCTACTCCTGCTTGCTTCTTGGGTCTGTTTTCTTGGAAACCATTTACTTCTAGCCGTTCACTCTCAAGTAATGCCTATCTTTGTGGCTGAGCTGTGTTTCTTGTATGCAGCAGAATATTGGGTCATGTTTATGGATTCCTTTTGTTAATCTGTGTCTTTTTATTGGAGAGTTGAGTCCATTGATGTTGACAGAAATTAACAACCAGTGACTGCTAGTTCCTTTGATTTTGATGTTGGTTGTGGTAGTGTGTTTGTGTGCTTATCTAATTTTAATTTGGCTGTAGTGAAATTATTTATTTCTTGTGCTTTCCTGGGTGTAGTTAACCTTCTTAGGTTGTATTTTTCCTTCTAGTATCTTCTGTAGGGCTGGCTTTGTGGATATGAACTGTTTAAATTTGTTTTTGTTATGGAATATCTTATTTTCTCCATCTATGATGATTGAGACTTTTGCTAGTTATAGTAGTCTAGGGACACTTGTTTTCTCTTATGGTCAGCATGACATCTGTCAGACCCTTCTGGCTTTCATAGTCTCTAGTGAGAAGTCAGGTGTGATTCTGATGGGTTTGCCATTGTATGTTACTTGGCCTTTTTTCCCTTGCAGCTTTTAGTATTTTTTCTTCGTTCTGTATATTTAGTGTTTTAATTATTATGTGGTGGGAAGATTTTCTTTTCTGATCTAATCTATTAGGTGTTCTGTAGGCCTCTTGTATGCTTATAGGCATCTCTTTCTTTAAATTGGAGAAATTTTCTTTTATGATTTTGTTGAAAATATTTTCTGGGACTTGGAGATGGGAATCTTCTTTTTATTTTGTGTCTGTTATTCTTAGGTTTTGTCTTTTCATGGTGTCCTTAATTTCTTGGATGGTTTGTGTCAGGAATTTTTTAGATTTAACATTTTTTTTTTAATGGATACATCAGCTTCTTCCATTGTATCTTCTACACCTGAGATTCTTTTTTCCATCTCTTGTACTCTGTTGGTTACGCTTACCTCTGTATTTCCTGTTTTCTTTCCTAAGTTCTCCCCTTCCAGGATTTCTTCAGTTTGTGTTTTCTTTAATGTTTCCATTTCCATCTTCAGCTCTTGAACAATTTTGTTGATTTCCTTCACCTGTTATTTGTATTTTCCTGCCTTTTATTCAATTCCTTCACATTTGTTTGAACTTTCCTCTATTTCTTTCATTTCTTTCAGTTATTTAAATATTTCCTCTCTAGAAGCCACAATTAGTTTGACTGTATATTCCTGTATTTCTTTACTGATTTTGTTTCCTTTGTTATCATATTTATAAGCATAGAATTCAAGGTCATTTTCTTGAGTTTCCCTTGTATTAGGGTATCAGGGCTGCCTGCCCTTGGATAACTGGGTTCTGGAGATGCCATATTGCTTTGGCTTTTGTTGATCGTATTTTTATGCAGGTCTTTACCCATCTGGATGTCTTAGGTGTTGGGGGTGGGGCAGAAGCAAGGAGATGTGGTAGTGCAGGAAATCCCCTGGGCAAGAAGCTGGTTGTTTCCATTGTTTCCATGGGAGCCCTCCTCATTGGTAGGTATGTTCTCCAACTGGTGTATGGTTCCCGTGGAATTGCTGATCCTGTGGTGTATGATCCTGTGGACTAACTGGACTCCTCAGTACCCCAGGGGCTCTCCTCTCACCAGGGAATTCCTAGGGACAGCTGCCCTGCCACTCTGAAGTTAATAAGCTGCAGCTGTTCAGACACTATGCTCAGAAGCTGTGTTTGCTGGGTGCACCCCTCTTGAACAACCATTGAGCCCAGAGGTTTGGTCAGTTTCACTAGCGAGACAGGTTGGGCTTTGGAGTGGCATCTGGAGCTGTTCCGTGGTTCCCAGATATCTGTAGGTCTGAGGTTGGAGTTCCATGCTTCAGTACGCAGAAGGTGTTCACTGGCCATGAGCACATGAGCACATGAGCACATGAGCACATGGGTAGAGGCTGGAGACCCCATGCCTGTGGTAATCCAGGGATCTTTCTGGACATTAGCTGAGGTCAGACCTGACTCTTTCCCTCACCCTGTGGGGTTTACTTTCACCTGGAGAGCACAGTTGCTGATGTTTTGGGGCCCAATGCTGCCCTGATGATCAGACAGTGTGTGATTGGCGCTGCCATCTTAGATCTTCCCTGTTACTTTCTTTTCTAATCCTAAGATTGGACTTCCTTAAAGTTCTGAACTCCTGACGTACTAAAATTAGATCTTACCTCATTGGTAATTCAAATAAGATGTTCAGCACGGACCATCAGCAATTCAAATAAGCACCTGGCATAGTACCAGATGACTCCATATGTCCCTGCTGCTTTTAGAAGTAATCCCTACTTAATTCTTTTCAGCAATATGACTGTGTTTTGGTCAGGCTTGGGTGAGAGATATAGTATCAGAGATGGTCTGGAACTACTTATGGGAGGACTGCAATATCTCTTTTCAAGGCTGCTTCTTCCCTACATTCTGTACTTTCTTACCATTCGGTTTCTTTCTGGTCATACTCTTGTTGATTATTAGTATTTATCATTGATTTACCTTTTGTTAAGCAGCAGTTATACCCAAATCATCACACAGAGACTAGGATTTATTTAATTAATTTAGAGCACAATGCTGGGCAATACTTATTCTGTCCTAAACCCCCAAGCCCTCATATTTTCTTACCATTCAGATTTCTTCCATTATACTTGCTTTTAGTCATTATCTTAAGTCTGGTTCATTTCTCCTCATGGTTTCAAGTCCTGCCCTGCTGATCTCTCCTCTCCTTCTACCCCCATTCACTTCCCTGTCCTCCCCTCTGGACCAGGATGTCCCACCCTATTCTCTCCATTGCATAGCACTGGCTGGTTGTTTAATTGACAATTGCAGAGAACAAATGGTGGAATGTTTACATAAACTTAGGACAGGTGATGCTTAGCATAAACATCACAATGCAATATCTGGATTGAAACCAGATGGTGGGGTAGAGAAATCAGCATCTGAATGAACAAGGATAAATTGTATACATTCCATAAGAACATTATACCAACATCATATCCCCTGGACACTGGGCTTGGGCAAGCAGAGCTGACATGAGGATGCTTTTTCAGAGCTATTGTTTTTCATTGATGTTTGATTTTATTCTTTCTCATCATACTATTCACTGCCCAGCATGTTTTCTGATTATATTAGAACACACTAGAACTCTGCCACATTTCAAGTTAAGGGTATCTAAATCACTGCAAATCCCAAAGAACATTCTTCAAAGTATGGATCAAAACCCATTTGTGAGTTGTGAAACTAAAGTAGTAGTTGTGTTCAGAATTTTGACAATGGGGCCTCATTGTCAAAGGCAACTTAAATTCAGCTCGTTGAACATAAAGCAATGGAGCTGGTGCAGGCTGGGAGCATTCACCTCCACTTTCTAGTCTTTTTGGCATGAGAAGGTACTCTTCAGGCTACCAAAAGAGAAATCTGGATATCAACCCAGCCACAAAAACCCTCCACCTACAATCTTTCCTGTGTGAAAGATGTGTTGTGTCAATGGTGGCTTAGAACTTGTGGGAGTGGCCAACCAATGTTTGGGTTAACTTGAGTTCCATGCCCTACTCTTCCTGGATGGCCAGAAACTGGAGACTGGATAACCCAAAGACCTAGGGTAGAATAAAAAATGACTGGAAAAAAAAAGATGAATAATGATAGTCTGTTATACTCCAGGCATCACCAGAGAGGCTTCTTCCAATAGCAGATGTGAGCAGGTGCAGAGACCCACAGTCAAACATGTGGAGAGAGAGAGTGTGTAAATTGGAGATCTCTATTTGGTCCTTCCCCTTGAAGATTGGGGAACCTTGCTGAAGAGGGGGAGGAAAGACTTTAGGAACCAGAGGGATCGAGGATTCCAGGAAACCATTGCCCACTAAATCAACTAAGTAGAGTTTACATGGGCTCACAGAGACTGAAGTGGCGAGCATGGAGCATACACGGGTCTGCACCAGGTCCTCTGTGTATATGTTATGGCTGTTAGCTTGGTGTTTTTTGTGGGACTCCTAACAATGGGAGCAAGTGTTTTGCCTGACTCTTTTGCCTGCTCTTGAGATTCTTTTCATCCTACTGGATTGCCTTCCAGTCTTGGTATGAGGACTTTCACCTTGTTTTCTTGTATCTTGTTTTGTTGTGTTTGGTTGCTATCTCTTGGGGCCTGCTCTTTTCTGAAGAGGAAATGGGAGGAGATAGTTCTGCGGGGGAATGAGGTGGAAGAAAGCTAGGAGTAATGGAGGGGGGAGTAACTATGGTTAGGATGTATTGTATGAGATAATCCATTTTCTTTTTCTTATGTTTTATTTATTCATTCTCTTTACATCTGGATCCCATTCCCCGCCCTCCTCTCCTCCTAGCGCACCCTCCCACTTTCTTCTCCCTTTCCCTTTCCCCCTTCTCTTCAGAAAAGAGAAGGGTACCAACCAACCCCAGCAATCAAGTCTCATTAGGTCTAAATATAACCTCTTCAACTGAGACCGGACAAGGCAGTACAGCTAGAAGGAAGTGATTCAAGAGCAGGTAACAGAGTTCATGTCAGAGACAGCCCGACTTCACTTGCTAGGGGACTCACATGAAGACCAAGCTACATATGTGTAGGGGGCCTACGTCCAGTCCATGCATGCTCTTTAGTTGGTGTTTCACTCTCTGTAAACCCCTGGCCTAGGTTGACTCTGTTAGTTTTCTTGTGGAATTCTTGTCCCCTCTAGGTCTTTCTATCCTTCCCTCACTCTTTTACAAGACTCCCTGAGCTCCACTTAATGCTTGGCTGTGGGACTCGGAATCTGTTTCCATCTGCTGCTGGGGGAAGACTTTCAGAGGACAGTTATGCTGGGGAAACTGCGGTTGGGATGTATGGTATGAGACAATGGATTTTCAATAAAAAATCAATCACACAAAAACTACAGTAGAACTGTGTATTTTTCTTAAAAATAAACTATTTTACAATGTTTTTTTTTTGTTATTGTTTTCTGTACCAAGGCTTGGAGGCAAGTACTTTATTGTTGAGCCCTAACCCCGACCTTTCACTCCTAAATAGTCAAACTTTTCTGAACAAAAGTTTTATTTTCATATATATATATATATATATATATACATATATATACATATATATGTTTTATTTATCTATTTATTTTAAATTTATTACAGTTTAGTCACTTTGTATCCCAGCTGTAGCTCCCTCCCTCATACTCTCCCAATCCTGCCCTCCCTCCCTCTTCTCCTCCCATGACCCTTCCCCAGTCCACTGATAGGGGAGGTCCTCCTCCCCTTCCATCTGACCCTAACCTATCAGGTCTCATCAGGACTGTGTGCATTGTTTTCCTATGAGGCCTGGTAAGGCTACCGCACCCCCCCTCAGGGGGATGTGATCAAAGAGCCAGCCACTGAGTTCATGTCAGAGAGAGCCCCTGTTCCCCTGAGTAGGGAGCACATTTGGAGACTGAGCTGCCATGGGCTACATCTGTGCAGGGGTTCTAGGTTATCTCCATTCATGGTCCCTGGTTGGAGTATCACTCTCAGAAAAGACCCCTGTGCCCACACTTTTTTGGTTCTGTTGCTCTCCTTGCAGAGCTCCAGTTTTATTTCAATGCTGTGAAATTCACAGTCTAGTCTTCTTGATGAAGTCAAGATACAGGTGGAATATAAGATTGACATTATCTTTTCTGATCTTCTTATCCTCCATCTAGTCTGCTTGCCTTATTGGAAGGTGTTGTTAGGCATTTGTATGATGGGAGAGTAGTGTAAGCTGAGCCCTTCAAGTTCAGTATTAAATAAGAGCATAAAGAATAATTATTAAAAGGTTTCCTTTCAGTACAATAACATGGCTACCCAAACCATGTCTTGGTGGTTCACTTTAATTTACACCAAAAGCTAAATCTCAGAATGTTACTTGGTTCTCACCATGCGTTCCCAACTTCTCAGACATATCCCTGACACTTGGATATCATTTGGAATAATAGTTGAAGAGAAAAAAAAAATCACCTGAATGTAGTATCTATTGTTAGATTCCTCAGATAGATGTTACCAGGCTGATAGTGTTAAGATACTTTCCTGAAAGAGAGTTTTGGCATGAAAGCCTCTAAATTCAACTCAAGCTTATGCAATTTTAAGACTTTCTCTATCATTTCTTCTTCAAACTCCCCCACTATATCCTTCTCCACCTTTCTAAGGGCTCAGCACCTATTTGCTGTTATTTTGGGGTTTGTTTCTTTGAACAGTGACTAATCCACACTTTCCACATTATTTTTTCCTGGTAGAAAAAATTGTTCTAAGTCATTTTCTGTCTTTAAAATGATTTGAGGCTCTGTTTCCCTTCAGTTTCTTCATGGAAAGGCCCCACAGCTGAATCCTCTGTTTTCTTGTTTATTGACCCCTCCCCCCAGCTAGCCTTCACTTTCCATACATAACCTCCATAAATTCATCTTGCATCTGACTGTCACTTGTCTTCCTATAAACACTGTAATAGCCAAAGTTTACTAGTCCCATCCTTCCTGCATTTAAAGGCCAGGCTCTCTGGTCTCGAGGCTCATCTTCTTTCCTTCTAATCCTATCTTTCCTGTGTTAAAAAACAAACAAACAACAAACACAAAACCCCATTCTTTGCAGCTATTGTCTTTTCTTCATGCCCAGTTTGACATAGATTGTTTGCATTATTCTCCACTGTCTCATTGATTTAGAACCCAACCCATGGTAGCCTGTAAGATCACACGAGAGTTCCTACGTTCTTTCAAGACATAAATTTGCTCTCCAAGGGATCTTGCACAGAATTTTAATAGTGAGAATTTTGGTGTTTGTGCGACACCAAAGAGACAGGTGGCTTAGGGGCAGAAGAACATCTGTTATCCCCACCCTGTCTCCATTTTCAGGGTGTGTGTGTGTGTGTGTGTTTAATCTTATAATGCTTACCTTCCTGGAAGAGGTCTGACCTCTAGTGGGAACAGCTTGTTTAGTGTCTCTTTGCAAGAGCCTGAGCCCAAATCTGAAACAGGTGTTAAGAACACATTCACTGATTGATTTGTTAATTGAAATCTCTTGTCTCCGTAAAGAAAAGCACTGATATGTATCCTTTATTGTTTTGTTATTCTCAAACGTCACAAAATAGTTTTAAGAATAGAATATCCCCCAAATATCTTACCAAAAGGTAATTATTATGTTTTGATATTTGTATGAGTATCTTTTATCTAAATACACTTGAAAGCATTTTGCAAACAGATTTATTACCTCTATAGCATGTTCAAGTCAATTAAAGTGAAATTCAATTAAAAAGCAGCCACCTCCAAAGTAGGGCTCAGCAGATGTTTAACAGCTCACAGCAACACCTCACAGCAGCGCAACCTAAGCAGCAGTTGACAAGCAAAAATGAAGAATTCAATTTTCTATTTAAGCCACAAGAGCAACAGGGGGAAGCAGAATGTAATTATCCAAATTAGAAATTTTCTGTGACACTGAGGTCACCATCTCTGCTATTCACAGAAGGGCCAAGGGATACTTATTGATCACATGCAGCCAAAAATACTGCTTTATGACTCTGCTGATGGACAACGCCCTCAGGCACACAGCCTCTAAGCATTACAGCAATGAAAATTTACAACATAGCGAGACATTTTCTTCAGGACTTTAGAAAGGCATATCCCTTACCCTCCTGCCTCTGGCTTGAAAGAGGACAGCTTCTAGGCTAGCTACCAAATGACAAAAGTAGAAGAGAGTGTAAGGGATGTTATTCATAGGGTGGCAGGGATTTTTACAGTTATTTAACTTGATCCTGGATCTCAATGTTGAGGAAAAATTCTGAGCACTTCATTCTGTGGTTTTCATGTTCATGGCTACCAAAGACCGGGGGATACTGAGGCAGGGCAGAGTTCCTTTAGGTCGTAGAGATGCAGTGGCTACCCGATAAAAAGTGGCATTACCAAGAATGATGAACAAAAAGAAACAACTCCACCACTATACCCAAAGATGCTGAACATGCCTCCTATCTTTCTCCTGCTCAAGGTTTGCAAGCTGGTTTGATCACTCTGCATGTAATGACCTTATGCCTATTATATCACTTTAAATTTATACAGTAGATTATATTTCCAGACAGAGATGAAGAAAGAAAAGCTAGAGAGCAGTTTATGTTGAGCTGAATGATCATTTTACTCACAGCTGCTAATCTGATAACTAATCCTAAAATTAGAAACACATTAATGGTTTTATCTCTAGGTCACATTTTCTTGATCAGCTTGCTGTCAGAATGCTATTATTTAATTCATTCCTTTTGCTTACAAATAACTGCTTACAAATAACTCACTAATATATACAGAATTGACAATGACTCTCTTCCTTGATGCTGATAAAAGCACATTCTCTACAGCCTGAAGGGGAGAAGAGCCAGGGTTTTCTTCTGGAGATATTGTTTACTTCTAGGTCACAGTCTGTTCAGATGTCACTATAACTATTTTACATTTTACACCATATAAACCTGATGAAGGTGAGTCTTACCTGTAGCACGTGGATCAAAAGGATTAAATACCAAGATAGAGCTTTTCCTCTTCTGTCAGAAAAAATAAATAAATAAAAGTCTTCATCAAGAAGATAATAGTGACCTGGGCAAGCATTAGCACCTTTATTACCAACTCACTAACAAACATACCGATAACACATGTCAATTGGAACACAAGCATCTCTTGAATTCTTTGTATCTCTGGGTGTAAGGAAATACAAAAAAGCTACAACTAAGAAGAGGCGAGGCCCTAGAGCATGTTAGCATACGATGGAAGTAGTGTTTTTAGGACGCCTTTTACAATCTGCAACCAGCCCTTGAGGAGCAAAGCTTTAAACTGGGTTTAAAGATAACAAGTTTGCAAGACCGTAAGAAATGAAAGAGCCAAGGAGGATGCCGCCTTTCAGACAGTCAGAGCAGAACCATCACCGGTTGCATATAAGAGATACTAAATTTGGAGAATGAGGTAGGGTCTTTCATAGCTTATAAACTGAGCTTTCTCCTGTCATCTAATGCATTTTCTCCCATCAGCAAGGGCCCTGTTCAGAATATATCACCTGCTCCTGACCACAATCTATCCTTTAGCATTTCTCCATCTTTTTCTTTTCACAGCCATTCTTTGGGAAGGTGCTGCCTAGACTTACTGCTTCTGTTCATTTATTCAACCGTTGCCCCAAGCACCACAGATCTAGTACCACACCATTGCCATTTCTCCAGATGCCCCAACATTTGCTTTTCGTTTTCATCCCTGTGCTGCGGGGTCCACCCTGATAGTTTCTTCCATCTTGAAACTCATTCTATTCCTGCTTCTGGAGTACCACCTTCTCTGGTCTCCATTTCACGTGACTCGTGGTCAATTTCTTTCTCTATCTACCTAGATCTTTGGAGTTTCTCTTTTTCTTACAATTTCACCATTGTCCTTTTCTTTGGTTAATTTTTCAGGGTCCTATGGGAGGTAGACACGCACACTGGTGTACCTGTTGAGCCTACCACATGCTAAGAGTGTGAGCCCAGATTCCTTATCTGACTTCTCTGAGCCTCTGCTTCCTTGTCCTCACTAAGATATGGGTGATTATGTATAACTCCTTGTAAGAAATAGATGGGGACGGGGGAATGTGAGGATGGGACTGCGAGGAAAGGGGGGGGCTGTGATCAAGATATAGAGTGAATAAACAAATTAATTAATTAATTAATATAAAAAGAAATGAATGTGAGGCCTTCAGCGAGGAGATGCTCTCTGGCTCACTGCAATCTATGTGCTTTTTTTTTTTTTGAGGCAGTTTTCTGTTATTGAAATAGTTGATATTTTCATCATTATGTTAGTAGTTTAGTTTTGATATGTTTCCTTCCATTTTGATTTAATTTTTAACTTTATTTTATTAGTTTTTATAATTTATTCACTTTGTATCCCAAATGTAGCCCTTTCCCTCCCTGTCCTAATCTGCCTCTCCACCCCCTACAACCCTCCCCTAGTCCACTGAAAAGGGGGATGTCCTCCTTTCCTACTATCTGACCCTAGCTTATCAAGTCTCATCAGATCTTCCTAGATCCTCTTCCTCTATGGCTTGGTAAGGCCATCCTGCAAGGAGGAAGTGATCAAAGAGCAGGCAACCGACTTCATGTCAGAGATGGCCTCTGCTCCCCTTACTCAGGGACCCACTTGGAGACTGAGCTGCCTTTGGGCTACACCTGAGCAGGGTGTCTAAGTACTCTCCATGCCTGGTTCTTAGTTGATGCATCAATCTCGGCAGGCTCCCCATTCCAAGATATTTTGGCTTTGTTGGCTCCTTGTGAAGCTTCTGTTTCCTCCGAGTCCTTCTATCCCTCTCTTCTGTAAAATTCTGCACAAAGTTTGGGTGTGAGTCTTCACATCTGCATCAATCCTTTGCTGGGTGAAGTCTTCCAGAGGACATCTGTGGTAGGCTCCTGTCCTGTTCCCTCTCTTCTGTTGCTTCCTGTGTCTATCCTGTTTGCCATTCTGAATGAGAATTAAGCATCTTCCCTAGGGTCCCCCCTTGTTGTTCAGCTTCTTTGGGTCTGTAGATTTTTATTATATTTATTCTATATTATATGGCTAATATGCACTTACCAACATATCAAGTAATCCAATTAAAAATGGGGTACAGAACTAAACAGAGAATTATTAATAGAGGAGTATTGAATGACAGAGAAACACTTAAATGCTCAAAGTTCTTAGTCATCAGGGAAATTTAAATCAAAATGACTCAGAAATTACATCTTGCATCCATCAAAATGGCTAATATCAAAAACTCAAGTGACAACAAATGCTGGAGAGGATGTGGAGAAAGGGGAGCCCTTTTCCATGGCTGGTGCAAATTTGTACAACCACTTTGGAAATCAATCTGGTGTTTTCTCAGAAAACTGGAAATAGCTCTGCCTCAAGACCCAACTATATCAGTCCTGGGAATATACCCAAAAGAAACTCTACCATAAAAAAGGACATGTTCATAGCAGCTTTGTTCATAATAGCCAGAATCTGGAAACAACTTAGATGTCTCTCAGCCGAAAAATGGATATAGAAAATGTGGTACATTTACACAATGAAATACTATTAAAAACAAGGAAATCATGAAATTTGCAGGCAAATGGATGGAACTAAAAAAGATCATCCTGGGTGAGGTAACCCAGAAGGGGAAAGACACTCATGGTATGTGCTTATTTTTTAATATTTTGTTTTTTCAAGACAGGGTTTCTCTGTGTAGCCTTGGCTATCCTGAACTCACTTTGTAGACCAGGCTGGCCTCAAACTCACAGAGATCTGCCTGCCTCTGCCTCCTTGAGTGCTGGGATTGCAGGCATGTGCCACTGCAGCTAATGGTATGTGCTTATTAAGTGCTCACTCTGCTTTACTGCCCACCTTCGTGTTGGGAGTGCCCTACTTTATTTCTCTGGCTCAGGCCTTATGCTGTTTCCAAGAAAACAACATCCTCTCAAGGCCTGTAAATCCCCCGTAAATAAACTTTGTCCTTACTGTCACCTAGGGTCTCATTGTCCTAAAATCTCTTAAACCAATTGTCCTCTGAATGTTCTGTGCTCCCCATGGTAGTTTGGGCTGCCTTAATCCATGCTCTATGCACTTTCATTAATCTTCTAATTAGCGGATCTGTCGCCAGCCACTTCCCTCCCACCTTCATTTCATCTTCCTTCTTAGCCTTCGCTGGTGCATCCTCTATCCTGGGAAGCCTCCTCTGCACCCTCTGCTGTGTAGAGAACGAAGCTCTCAGCGTGTTCCCCCTACTGTAGTGCCTTACCCTTTCTCCATCTTCTTTCATCAGTATTTTGCTTGACAATCTCCTGGGAAAATTATCTAGCTCACCCGTCCTCCCATTTACCTTGCCTTATACACACCAATTCCTCTGTTGAGTGTACTTTACATGCCTTGTTCTTTCATAGCTCTCTCAAATATTTCCTTTTCTATGGAGTCTTTCCTAACATCCCTCCTCATCATTGTCCCACCTCTACCTTTTATGTGTTCTTAAAGTTTCAACAACTATATATTTTTATTCGATACATCTTTATTGGATTAAAAAAATAGTTACCCATTACTTCATAACAAATCACTCACAAACTTGATGGCTTGAACAAAAATGTATTAAATAGTGACAGCTCCCAAAGGTCATGAATTTATGGAGTTTACCTGGCTCTCACGAGCTAAATTAAGGTGTTTTCAGTGGTGTAAACATCTTTAGATTACACTGGGGAAATCTGTCTTTACACTCACCCAGGGTGGCAGAATTGAGTTGCTGTTGAGAGTTTGGGCCACGAGACTCATATTCACAGAAAGCAAGTGGAAGAGAGAGGAATGGGGTGAAGAGGAACAAAGATCCTAGTCCATTTGGACTGATGCAACAAAATACCATAAACTAGGTGATTTAAATACATAGTAATTGCTCATAGTTTTGGAGGCTAAAAGTCTGAGTTTGGGATGCTGGCATGGTTAGGGTCTTGGACAGGGTCCTATCCCCAACTACCAGGCCTTTTTTATTTTATTTTTTGATTGTCTTCTTATACCTATACCTAACAGACTTCAGAAAAAGCAGAGAAAGAGAAGGCAAAGTAAAAATTGTTTCTTATAAAGACATGAATTCCACTTCTATGGGCTCCATAATCACAACCCAATTTCTTCCTACAGGGCTTACCTCATAATACCGTATCATATTTGGGGTTGACATGACAAAACATACATTTTGGAGGGAAACATAAAAGTTTAGTCCATAACAAGCAGTAAGATGGACATCACAGCCATAGTAACCTGATCCCAGAAGTCATATCCTCTCATTTCAGTTATAAATTATTGTGAGTAAGTCATTATTATAAGTCACTGTTTCTAGCACTCGTTGAATGGGGCAGATGATGAAAAACAAGGGACAGGGACTGGTAGGCACTGTGGGACCATGCACTGGGCTGTGCTCTTCTTGGCATTAACGAACACCCAGCTTATTGCTCTTAAAAGAGATGAACATAAATGAGTAGTATTAACAGAGGTGCAACAGAAAATAATCCAAGTATGTTGATTAGAAAGGTACTTGCCTGAAGCTATAGAAAACCTGCTGGTCAATAGCAAACCTACTGGAATTTAATTTTCTCATATACTGTGAAAAGGGGTATTGTCGCCATTGGTTCTGTGACATAAATCAAAAGGCAGAATCGTTGTGTTTCTCTCTCTCTCTCTGCCTTCTCTCTAAACCTATGAATTTTACCCCCAGATATTGTTTTGTTTTAAGGTAAATAAAAGGGTAGGATTTTTTTTTCAGTCAGTTATTCATCTCCTGGTTTTGTGGGGTGCCTAGCCACCCTAAGATCACAAGATGGCACCTAAGTCTGTTGGGTTCTGTTATCAAGGACCAAGGTGCCTCCTGTGGAGGCTAAATCATAAAATTTGTGCATATCACCCAACCCTCTGCACACTAGTTATTGGGTGCCAGCTCAGCCTGTGGACTCGTAGAAGGTGGCCACTGGAGACCACCAGCAGAGGTGAGTCTGTTCCATGACCTCCACATGCCAACTTCTGGGCAGCCAGCTCTGCTGTATTCCCAGAGACAGTGACCATCGGAAACTAACAGCAGAGAGGAGGTAGACATCAGAGACTACCAAAAGTGATAGCCATTACAGACTACCAGAGACCTCAAAGCCTGCCAACACCAGGGACAGCCAGATAGCTAGAGGACAGCCATCAACAAAATCCTTAACAAAACCCAGGGTAGTCCAGCACCATCAGAAACCAACTGTTCTGCTACAACAAACCCTGGATATCTTAACACACTTGAAGCTCAGGAAAACGAACTTAAATCTAATCTCATGGAGATAACAGAGGCCTTTAAACAGGAAATGAATAAGTCCCTCAAAGAAATACCAGAAAATACAAACCGGTGAATGAAATAAATAAATCCCTTGAAGAAATACAGGAAAATACAAGCAAACAGGAGAAGGAAATGAATAAAATTGTTCAAAACCTGAAGAGGAAATAGAAGAAATAAATGAAAACACAGACTGAGGCAATTCTGGAAATGGAAAACCTAGGAAAGAGAACAGGAACTACAGAAGAGAAGTATCACCAACAGACTACAAGAGAGAAGTCTCAGGCATAGAAAATATGATAGAAGAAATCATTACATCGGTCAAAGAAAATGCTACATCTAAAAAGTTTCTAGCAGAAAATATCCATGAAATTTGGGACACCATAAAAAGACCAAACCTAAGAATAATAGGAGTAGAAGAAGGAGAAGATTCCCAGCTCCAAAGCCCAGAAAATATCAACAAAATCATAGAAAAGAATTTTCCTAACCTAAACAAAGAAATGACTATAAACATACAAGAAGCCTACAGAGCACCAAATAGATTGGTCCAAAAAAGAGAATTCTCCAGCCATATAATAATAAAAACACTAAGTGTACAGAGCAAAGAAAAAATGTTAAAAGCCACAAGGGATAAAGGCCAAGTAACCTATAAAGGCAGACCTATTAGAATTACATCAGACTTCTCAACAGAGGCTTTAAAAGCAGAAGGGTCTGGACAGACATTCTGCAGATCATAAGAGATCATAGATGCCAGTCCAGAACACTATACTCAGCAAAATTTCCAATCACTGTAGATGGAGAAAACAAGATATTCCATGACAAAACCAAATTTAAACAGTATCTTTCTACTGGCCCAGGCTTACAGAAGATACTAGAACAAAAACTCCAACATAAGGGTAACTACACCCAAGAGAACACAGGAAATAAATAATTTCACACCAGCAAAAACAAAAGAAAGGACAAAAATTAATCAAAAGAGATTAGGATGGACACCTCCTACTCATTAAAGGAAAATTCCACCAAGAAGGACGTGGATGGAACAGGATCTCCACCAGAAGACCAACAGAGCCAACTAACCTGGGCACAGGGGAACTGAAACACCAACCAAGGATCATGTATGGACTGTGCCTACACCTGCTACACATATGTACACAATGGACAGTTTGGTCTTCATCTGAGTCTCCTAGCAAGAGGACAGGGAGCTGTCACTGACAAGGACTCTCTTGCATGCTTTTTACTCACTTCCCCTGGCTGGGACTGCCTTGGTAGGCCACAGTGGAAGAAAGAGGATGTGCTCAGTCCTGATAAGATTTGATGTGCTGGAACTGGTAGGTGGGGAGGGGTCTCCTTTTCTGATGTGGAGGGGACAAGGGATATGGGGAAGAGGGAAGGAGAGTGGGACCAGAAAGAGAGGAGGCCTTGGGGGCTACTATTAGGGTATAAAGTTAATAATAAACAAACAAACAAATAAATAAAAATGGTGCATATCATATCAACATGGGAGCATGTGATGTTGTTATGGTGTTCACTTAATTCCAACATATCTCAGACAACCAGATTAATGCAAATGACAAAAATTTACTGCAACCAAGCCACTACCGATTGATCAGGGCTTCAGAACAGACTCTGGAGCTGAACTTCAACCTGAGCCAGAATATCACAGAATATTTTAGTTGGCAAACCACAAACATCTGTGCTAAGTTATTGTTACATTTTTCTACCAGTCAGGTTAGGAGATGGTTCCTGGGCCTGGAAAAATGAACTGAGTTTAATCCTGCAAGCAAGATGGAGATTAGATGGCTGGACTGAGACAAATGTCTTTTTGTAAGTTGTCTCTGAGATGGCTAGATGCAGACAACCGTTTTCTTGCAAAGCTTCAAAATGTGTTTATGCTGCGCAATATTTTAATCAGGTTAAACTTGCCTATTACCTCAAAATTTGTCATTTTGTATGCTGACGACTTTTAAAGTTCTTTTTACATCTCCATTTTGTGACCTAGAGCAGCAGACACATAAGTATTTTCAAACAAATGAATGGAAGATGTCTTCAACCACATAAAAGTTCACTGTTTTAACAAAAATGAATTGGCATCAATTTCCAGACTTAGACAATGAAAACAGTCAGACTCATGCAAACTCATGAATTTTAAGCAGACTAAGAACCAGATTTAAAGTGTGTGAAATTAGATATATCATGGTACGGTATATGCATTTTTTTCATGTATGTATTCCCTTCTCATGGATAACACATATAATGAAATCTGGGGAGTGGAGGGCAGAACAGAGAATGAAAAAAGAAAAAATCACATAGGCTCTTAGGTTCTTGATTAATGTTTTACTGGTGCAATCAATAAAATTTCTTGTTTGGATCATTAGGGTTTCACTAGACTGCATGAACCCATAGGGATTTAAGCTGTTGACTATGTGATAACTATTGCTGGGTTAAATAAATTACAGGTAGTTTCTATGGGCTGGTGGTACATTAATGGCCTCCAGTTTTTAAGGACCAATTTTTTGAAAAAAATTATAAAAGTGGGGAGTTCATTCTTTTAAGCATTAGGCTCCCTAAAAACTACTGGGTTTTAGAGCTGTTATTAATAGCAATTTTAGACAAGAAGTGTAACACTTAGCATCACCAAGCTTGAAATCTTAAAGCCTAACTTCCATCTGTTGTGTACTTAATTCATTTACTGAAACCACTTTAATTCTGTTGAAAATCTAAAATAATTACAATTAAAAGAAATAGCCCTCTAATTATTTGTAAAGAACACGATCATAGACTCACATTGCCTCTGATTTTATTACTCCAAAAGAATGTTTGGTTAACCAATTTTAATTGGGTGGTTGTGGGACCAGAGGAGAAGTTTTTAAAAGCTTTATGTAACCCAACCAGAAACTTTTACTATTTGTAGAAAATAATTTTGATTTTTTTTTTTTTAGCTCAGCTACTGAAAGAATTTGGTTTAACTTTTCTTTTCCTCCTTTGTCTTCATATTTTTAACTTTTTTACTGTATATCCCAAATTTGGATACAGATTATACATTGTCCCCTCTGGTCATGAAAGAAAAATAATTTTCATATGAGCTTGGAAATGCTTCCTATAGGACATGAGACTTCTAAAGCATGGAAATGAGAGTATACAGTTTTTTACATCTCTAAGTGTAAGAGCCCCGGCGCTGTATCTGATCTCGCACTGCAAACGTCTCTCTTGCTGAGGGGTTACAGTTCTTGTATCTCATGCTCCTTGTCTGTAAAAGCCACGATAATTTAAATAGAGTATGTGTCATAGGGTTGGCATTGCTTTTAAAAGCATTGATAAAGTGCTTAGAGCAGCTGTCAGTCTATAGTCGATTTGCAACAAGAGGTTGGATCATTATAATCTATGGCCACTTTGAATGGTTATTTATGAAACATACATGTGGCTTATTTCATTGAATCAGGGAATATTTGTGCTGGGATGAGAATCTTAAAAATCAAATGATATTATCTTACGAAACTCACTCTCCAATCTATTTTTTTTTCATGCTTGTTCCAGTGATTGTTAAAAAAAAAAAAAAAAAAAAAGACATTGTGATAAATGACTCACCACAATCAGGATAAAGAACCAAGCTGACATTACCTGATTTTTAACTCTAACTACTCCTTCCTCAGTATCAGCCATTGTCTTAGTTAGAATTTCTATTGCTGTGAATACACACTACAACCATCGCAAGTCACATAAAAGAAAGCATTTAATTGGGGCTGGCTTATAGTTTCAGAGATTTAGTCCATTATTGTCTTGGTGGGAAGCATGGCAGTATGCAGGCAGACATGGTGCTGGAGGAGATGCTGAGAGTTCTGCATCTGTATCAGCAGGGAGCAGGAAGAGAGAATGCCACACTGGGCCTAGTTTGAACATCTCATCTGAGACCTCAAAGTTCACCCCCAGTGACACACTATCCCAACAAAACCACACCTACTCCAATGAGGCCCCACATCCTAAACAGTGCCGTGCCATAGGGGCCTATGGGGGTCATTTTGATCCAAACCACTACAGCCACCACTATTTTGAGGAAATCATCAATATTTTGAAGAAATCTCCTCTACTGTGAGTCTTCTCAGGAGCTGTTGTATCTGTGCGCTTCACACTCACTTCAGTTCCTGTTTTTGGGTGGGAGCCCTCCTATGTGCATGCTCATACAGACTTGCCTCACTTTCTGAATCAATATCTACCACATTATACTGCAGTTTCTTGTCCTACTTAGCTTTAATTGTCAATCTGGCACAGCCTCATGTGTTCTGAGAAGGGAGTCTCATTTGAGGGATTGCCTAGAGCAGGTTGGCCTGTAGGGATTGTCTTGATTATTGATTGATGTAAGAGAACCTAGCCTGCTGTAGGGTAGGTAACACTATTCTCTGGGGATATAGTTCTAGAATATACATAAGAAAAAGAGATAATGCACATATGAAATTACAACAGTATAGTTGCCTAAACAAGACCTGAACAATGATACCTCCAGTTGCCATGCCAACATGGATGGGGAACTCTCACAAGGACCTAATCCTAGATAAAGAACTGTAGACAATTAATGGCAGCTGAGAGAGGCAGAATCAGCCTTCACCAGGCTGCTGACAGGGGATCAAATCCAAAGTGGTCATCCCTAAACATATGTACATACAATCCACACTAAATGCACACAACAGCAGGCTTATTTATAGATACATATATGTATATATATATATATATATATCAATAATAGTTAAAGGAAAGTCATGAATTTGAAAGGGAGTTGGGGTATCATGGGAAGGAGGAATTGGAGGGGGAAGATGGAGAGGTATAACTGATACAGATACAGTATTTGTATACAAAATTCTCTACAGATAAATTTAAAGAAAAAAACATCTAGATAAGCACGGGTCTTTGAGGTTTTCAAGGGCGGAGAATTCCCTTATGGCTTCTGTTTCAAATTCTTGGTTGAGATCATGCTCTAAATTCCCTCAGTGATGGCCTGTGATGTGTAAGCAGAAATAACCCTCTCCTCTCCCAATCTGCTTTTAGTGAGAGTGGAAACTAGAACATTGTTGTGTGTCCTGACTGAGTCATCTAGAAGGACTATATCTATTGTGTTTTGTTTAGACGGAGTCTTGTACCTGAGTTCTTTGAGCAGAAGCAACAACTCCATAATTCTAACGTCTGGACTCAGTGCAGAATGTGAAACATACATGTTTGTTTTGTGAATAAATAAACAAATGATTTATCAGATCACTCTAAGGGGAAAAAATGGACTTAGAATGCAGGATTTTCCCTGTTAGATATTTATGGTCAATTCTCTGAAAAAATTGGGAAGGCTTTCAAAGTTGGCACGAGAGATAGATTTTGTTTCCAAATAACAAATACACTGTAGGAAAAAAGCAACCAACGTTATTTATTAAATTCACTTTTTTCTTATGAGAATTATTTAGTTTGGATTCTCAGAAATATGGACATCTTTTCATTTCCTTGTGTGCTATATTTAATGGAGCTTAGGAAATGATAGTTTTGCTGGATAATTTCAGTTTCCAAAGATTGTTGTTATATCCAAACATCTTATTTTATGCTTTATCAGTAATTAGGAAGGGAGGGCTTTTATGAAGAGAAGTCTATGCCCCACAGTACCCTTCTGTTGTTGGGAGAAAGAGGATAGAATTGTGCACCAGGAGCTTTAAGCAGGAACCTGTTTTCTCTACCCCAGACTAAAGAGGTAGTCTCAGAGCATTCAGTGTCTGGTGCTTGTATAAAAATTCTGCACTGGCACAGTCCTCTCTTTGGCCAAAGGAAACAGTACCCACCCAACATTCCGAATGTTCCAGACAGTGCTCTCTCTCTCCCACCCTCATTGTCATCAAACCCTGTTCATCTCCAGGCACAGCTTCTCCAGCCTGCCCAGGCTTGACAACCCCAGGGTTAACTCCTTCACCTTTGTTTTCTTTAGCAACTGGTAGATCAAGATGCTACTTTCCAACATGGCCATTCCTCTGCTCTAACATCAGCTGTTTGATGTCTGCCTGAAGCTCTATCTTATTACTTCCCATTTAATCCATTCTTGGAAACTTATGCTCTACCCTCGAAAATTTACAGATTTCTATAAACATGTATTTTATCCATTTTGCCACCACTAAACACTGGCAATTTCTTCAGGACTCTCAGATGAGGCTGTTTTCTCTCCTCCATTTCTGTACAGCTGTAGTGGGAAACAACACTCATTGCTTCTCATTGCTACCATTTCCCTCCTCCTTGCTCCCACAAGACACCAGCCCAGACTTTGACTCATCAGAATCTGCCACCTACTATCTCTCCTTTTTGGCATCACCTGTTGACTCCCCCTCAGTACTTTGACATTACTTCAGATCCAGGAAACTGACTCTTCACGGACACTTGCATGCAGCATTATGTGGGTGACTACACAATGAAAAAGCATGTGAGTGGTAGTGAAGAAAGCACAGGTAGATGGAGGATACTGGAAACTGATACCTGACTCAGTGGCGATCAGGCCTCAGTTAGCCCATGAGAGGGCTGAAAGTGGCATGTTCCTCCAGTGCGGTCCCCTAGAGTTGCAAGGGAGACAGGCTCAATTATACTAGCATAATATGTCTACTTCCCAGTGTATGTATTCCTTGCTAAGGTCTCTAGGGCAGTCTGATTAGTTTAATTTTATTGGCCTACTAGACTAATTCAACATTCTATGCAATGATATCCAGATGGTCCATTTCCCTCAAAGCAGGACAGAAGTGAGTTAATATCATTCTGGATCAGGACATCAATGTGTACTGCTGTCTAAACAACATTAACACAGCTAACTCCTGATACTCCTTCCAAATAGGAATGAAAAGGAATTCACCAGACCAATGGCTATATACATAAACCACATTAATTTTTGCCGAACAGCATACTACACTTGGCACTATATCTCCTATTTGTTTGAATTCTGGTAGCCCATTCTATTCACTGGATTATGTTTAATTTTCCAGAGCCAGAATATTGAATGATACATGAATATGGTGGGCTGTATTTCTGTTTTTAAGGGTAGTTAGTACTAATCTCTGTCATTGCCTCTGGGCGGTGGTAAATATTCTCCTTAATTTGAGAAAGTGGATAGGCTGAGTCTTGTTTTTCATTTTCTAATGTTCCTTCCACCAAAACCACATCCCTGTTTTTTGTGTGAAAGGTCTGACTACTAATGTCCAGAAAAGCAATAATGGTAAGAGTCTCAGCTATAACTCCATGACAGAATATCTGCATGGCAGGTGATACTAAAATCACAGCCAGGCTGAATTAGCAGATTTGAGGAGTTGGAGGGACAGGTAGAGTAAAAACAAACAAACAAACAAACAAACAGGACAACTCATCTTGTAAAGAAGTTGAAGAAAACAGAGAGGAACTGATCCAACACACAGTATGTAAACTTCGGAAAACTCTGAAGCAGAGCAATGAAACAGTAAAAGCAAGGTCTCATGACAAGAATATCCCAAACACGGATCAAACTGAACATACCAAGGAGCTGGCCCAAGAATGCTGGGAAATAGCACAGGCATAAAGTAACAGGATAGTGAACCAAGATGGCAGCTATGGTAACTGAAATGATGAGATAGTAAGTCACATTAAAAAAAAAATGGAAAAAAAAGATTGGAAACTTTTCGATAACCTTAGAACCTGGAATCATGGAAGGAAAAAGGTATCAGAGCTGAATCTACCCTTGAGTGATGGAAAAAGTTATTCTCTTTCAGAAATGGAAGGAGGATGTGGAGAAGAGACTGGAAATATTTACAATACAGAACGGTGAATTTGGTTTAGCCACATCAAATGTGAGTTGATGATAGACTGGAACACTGAAAAATGTCCCCTACCACTCATAAATGTGAAATTATAGACTCAGATGAGCATTAAACAAAACTATAAAACTTTAAACCTGGAGAAGATCCTCTTTAAGGGACCAATTAGAGCCTATTCAGGGCTTCTGTGAAGGATGGCAGTGGTGATTTGCAAGAGGTTGTGGAGTGTTTGTGAAGTTTATGCTTGAATAATATTTGGAGATGTTAGCGCCTACCTTTCCCACAGCATTTTCCTGTCCATTTCCTTCTATTAACTCAGCAGTAGATTCTTTGCTTCATTGCCTGTGTGAGAGAGTAAAAGGCAAGGAAAAAGCCCAGAAGCAGTCTGGAGGATCTAGTATCTCCAAAAGCACATATCCACTGGAAGAGGTAGAAGGAAAAAACAATGAACTAGAAGAGGCAAAAAGGAGACACGTCCCCTTTGGATAAAACGGAGCTCAGAGATCCTGGAGCAGAAAGAATCTGTCCTTCATTTCCTTGGAGAAGATACTGCCAAACCTCAAAGAAAAGTAGCTACGAACAGTGTTCTGGCCATGACTGGCCATCAGTCAATCTGTTTTGTTTTGGGTGGTTTTTCTACACATATCCAATATCCAAGTCTTTCTCTGTGGTGGTCTGAGAATGGCCATTGCAGGCTACCCTCACGTTTGAATGCTTGGTGGAGTTGTTTGGGATGGATTAAGGGGCATGACCATGTTGGAGAGGACATGGGCTACTGGAAAAGAGATCTTGAAAGACTCAAGCAACTCCCAGTGTGCACTCTGCCTTCTGCTTGTGGTCTGAGCTAACTCAGTTGTTTTTGCTGCCATGCTTTAGCTCTGCCTACACAGACTCTCAAATTGTACATTCAAGTCAATGCTTTGGCTTTTTTAAATTTTATCTTTCCTTGGTCACAGAGTTTTCTTACAGCAACTGAAAAGTAAATAATGCAGCCTCCAAATATTTGAATGATCTGGTTTGGCCCCAGAAATACACATTTCTCCAACACCTTCTCTAGGTGATTTATATAGTAGCCAGATTCATTTGCATAGGGTTTCTCAACTTTATCAGTATTAACATTTGAGGGAGTAATTGTTTTTTTAGCATCAAGGGCTAGAAATGGGAAAAATATATTTTTGAATTCACTTTTCAGAAGAATTCTTGGCCTCTAACCACCAGATTCCAGAAACTTCTTCTCACTTTCAGTTGCAACAATATAAAAATTCCAAGCATGCCTCAGGGTTGGAGGAAAGCACAAAATTCTTCCAATTATAAACAACTGTTCTAGAGAAACCATTGAGTTCAAATTCCTTGGCTGAGAGCGTGTGAATCTTGAGGAGACAGGGGTTGATCAGAGAAGGTGTCTGGACATGATGAATTACCTAAACAAATGACTGAAGATCAACATACCACCCTTTATACTTCTCAAACTTGGGGTCACACATTATGACAGCTTCTGAGGTCCCAGGACCCTTTGAGGGTAAAGGTGGTATGTGGTGTTGGGGAAGGCTCTGTGGCAAAACTCCACAGCAGCTGTTGTGATTGCCTGCAAGTATACTGGCATGGGGCTTTGGACTAAAAATGAAATCTCCAGAGAGGCAGAGTTAGAGTTCTTACACAACTGAGTTTGAGGCCTGGTTTTCACGACTTATACAAGTTTATATTGTATTGCCACACATCATGATCAGAAATACGCCCTTCAATGCACTCCAGGCATGTCCATGTCAATCCTGTAGGAGACTAGAAGACCAAAGTGTAAAGGGCTGAAAGAGAAACAGAGTAAAAAGTCCATAGGTAACATCTCAATTTTGATGTTAGACGGTTGAAGTGACATTGTAAAATAAGTTTGTGGGGAGGGTACACTTCTTTGTAGGATTCTTCATTGGCTACAGCAAATTTTTTTGCCTTTCTGAGGCCATTGATACTCTCCTAATGCCTAGAAGGTCAATAATTTCAGGTGGAGGCCTAAAGTTCAAGTAGACAACCGAATGCAAGCTGCACTTTCCTCTGAATAGCGTTCAACTGAATGAAAAATTATTTATTCACTCCTTTTTGGCTTTTTTTAAGTAGATTTTTTTTATTCCAGTTGCATTGAGAACCAAATTATTCTTAATAAAATCCAGTGAAATTCTATGATTTTCTTTGATAAGGGGTGAGGACGACACTTATCTGTGGTTATAAAAACAATAATTTAGAATGTAGTTGGGGAGTGTGATGGTTTAGTAAAAGGAGGTTCTAAGTTCTTTATGACTTCAGTGGCTTTGGGTAGTCGGCTACTGGCAGTTTCAAGTAGTGTAGAATGGAGGCCATTGCAGAAATCTACTAACAATCAAACTGTAGGATCGTAGAGCCATTCTCAATGAACACATCTGTAAAACATACCCCACCCCTGAGGCTCAGGGGACATGGTGAAAGAGGGATCACAAAGATCTCAAGGGACATAGGATCAGGGATTGCTGTGAGCGTGCATCTCCTAGCAATTTCAGAAGCTATTTTCTAAAGTCTCACCAATGTGTCTATCTAAACATGATCTGAACAAGGACAACAAAAGGCATCTATCCAAAGTGGATAGTGGCAAGCCCAGAGGCTTTAACCCTACACAAAGAGCTACAAGCAATCTAGGAATGCTGACAGTGAGAGAAATAGTCTTCCCCCGGGGAAGAGCACACCAACTGGTTTTCCAATACAAATGGAAAGTGCTGAAAAATATACATACAAATAACATCATATAGACTGAACAAGGAAAGTATAGGTATAAACATATATGAATCTAACAACAACTGACAAAAAAAAAAAAACAGAGGCCATGAATTTGAAAGAGAGCAAGGAGGACTATATGGAGGTGTTTGACCGGAGCAAAGATAATAGGAAAAATGATGTACTTATAATCTTGAAAAATTAAACACTCTATTGTTTAATTTATGGAAACAACGTCCAAGTTAAATGGCACTGTCCAGCACTGAACACCTAGCATCAAGGCTGGAGTTCACATCAAATGATAATCAAACTCGTAGCTTTTATAATCAGTAGTAGAATATCTAAAATAAGAATATAGAGTTCTAAAATAGTTTTTCCTATTTACTCTTAGTGATTTAAAAGACAGCAAGGCAAGATGTAATGTGTACAAATATTATTAAATATGAGCTTATTTAAGGTATGTGTCTTCAGTGAAACACATCCTGAGCAACAGGAGCAGGAAACAGCCCACACACTTCAGAAAGATGAATGAATGGGTAAAGGGGTTTACTACCCAAGCCTGTTGATCTGAGTTCAACCTTTGCGTCTTAGTTGGGGTTTCTCCTGCTGAGATAAAATACCGTGACCAAAAGCAACTTGGGGAGAAAATGGTTCACATGGCTTTCACATCCTGAATCACAGAACAATCCAAGGCATGAATTCAAACCAGCCAGAAACCTGGAGGCAGGAGCTGATGCAGAGGCCATTGAGGAGTACTGCTTACTGGCTTGCTCCCCATGGCTTGTTTAGACTATTTTTTTAATTCATTTTTTATTTATTACAATTCATTCACTTTGTATCCCAACTTTAGCCTCCTCTCTGATACCCTTCCAATCCCACCTTCCCTCCTTCTTCTCCTCCCATGCCCCTCTCCCAGTCCACTGATAGAGGTGGTCCTTCTCCCCTACCATTTGACCTTAGCCTATCAGGTCTCATCAGGACTGTATTTCATAGTCTTCTTCTGTGGCCTGGTAAGGCTATCTCTCCCTTCATGGGGAGGTGATCAAAGAGTCAGCCATTGAGTTCATGTCACAGACAGTCCCTGTTCCCCTTACTATGGAACCTACTTGGACACTGAGCCACCACGGGCTACATCTGTGCAGGGGTTCTAGTTTATCTCCATGCATGGTCCTTGGTTGGAATATCAGTCTCAGAAAAGACCCCTGGGCCCAGATTTTTGGGTTCTGTTGTTCGCCTTATGGAGCTCCTGTCCTCTCCAGGTCTTTCTATCTCCCCCTTCTTTCATAAGATTCACTGCACTCTGCCCAAATTTTGGGTATGAGTCTCAGCATTTGCTTCGATAGCCTGCTGGGTAGAGTTTTTCAGAGGCCCTCTGTGGTAGGCTCCTGTCCTGTTTCCTAGACTACTTTCCTAGAAAACTCAGGATCACCATTCCATGGATGGGTGGTGTAACACAACGATAAGTGGCGGCCTCCCATATCAATAACTAATTAAGAAAATGCTGCACACGCTTGCCTACAGCCCAAGCTTATGGAAGTTTGTGTCAGTTGAGGTTTGCCTCTCTCAGATGACTGTAGCTTGTGTCAACCTGACATGAAACTAGATAGCACACCCTGGAACACACCCACAAAGCTCTCCTCTGACTTTCACTGGAGAGTCATGCCTTATGTGGTCCTTTATACAATATACTTGTGTATATTGTGCATATACACAATAATAAACAAACAAGCAAATGAAAACTCATGGTCAGAATGAATAGAAAAAGACTTTTCCCGACCATGGTCAAATTTCATATACAAAAGAATTGATGTATAAAATAGTCCCCAAGAAAAGTTACTTTTGTAATCCTCTGTACTTACTTGCTTCTATATGAAATATTTTCTAAAAAGATGTGGGAAGAGCCTTAGAGAAGGCTTGAGGTTGCTTCCCTTCAGAGTATAAACACCTCAATTTGGCATTAGGAACATTCTAAAGGAAAAAGTGACCCTAATAATGCCGAGAACTCCTCTGATCAGTGCCCATGTCCCCTTTCAAAGCATAGAATTGTTTCTGTGGTTGGCTTCTACACGTATGATATCACGTGATGCTGCTTCATGATATGATGCCTGAATCCTTTCAAGGACTTATTACCTCTGAAGTGAAATATATGTGAGCTTCACCAACTGGGTCGCTTCATGGTTTCTAAAGCCTAACGAACTGTGACATAGTGCAGATTAAAGGTGTTAAAGGTGTAGAAACTCAGTGAGTGATGCTGGCTGGCCGTGCTGGTGCCAAAGCAGAGTGGAGCTATACAGTAGGTGGCCTTAAAGACCAAAGATACATGCATGGGAGGCAGCAGCCACTTACTGGTCAGCTGAAAGACTCAGACTAGCCTTATAACTGATATTCTTGAATTCTTTCAGTACCCTTCCAGAAAACAGGAGAATGGAATAGCCCCTCCTGACCCTAGCCATCTGCACGGATGGAGATAAGGAGAAGACCTCCACCCGGTTGCAGAAGGAAATAGCAGCAGATCCAGATGGTCCTAATTCCCCTCCCCAAATAGCCCCTTACCTTTTGACTAAAGGCACGTAGCCCCATTTCTCAGAGAGACCACAGGATGAGCAGATTGCTTTTCCCACCTTTAACAATGGCCTAGTCTGACCACAAAATATACTAATCCTTTTCCCATCTTAACAATAGCCGAATCTGCACATATCAGAAAAAACAGACATACCCCAGATATCTAGCTGACCTGGTACCCACAATAGACCCTCTATCTGCTCCCATGATGTCAGACCTGTAACCCTCTCATCTACCCCTTTAAAAACTGGAGGCTACTGAGAGTTGGGGCTGACTCTAGCCTAAATGTAGAGTTGGCCCCAGCATGCTGGTGTAAATAAAAACCTCTTGCTAATTGCAAGCCTCTTTGGTAGTTAGACCCCTTGGTGGGCCTAACACAGGCTTCTAGTTACCTTCCCACTTTACCTTTGTCTCAGCAGTCCTACCTCTCAGTTTTGGCCGTCCTGGAAGTACCATAAAACCAACTCAGTCCATTAAGGATTTAAAGTGTTTTCTTTTGCAAGTACATTTGCATTTTATGGTAGACTCTATCTACCACAAAGCACTTATTCAGACTTGCCATCCTCAGATTTGAAAACCAACAAAAAACGAAGATACTAAAAGTGTGTGTTTAAAACATTGACATGTTGACAAAATTGTGTAGCACTGTCAGGCCAAAGTCTGAGGAAAAACTTGACCCTAGAGAGAAAAAGAAAAGCATTGAGCACCAAGGCTATCTTTAGGGCATCTGCCAATATAGAGATAAATAACAGGATTCTGGGGATTTGTTCAGGAGCTTCAGGGGTAAGAGGATAGAGATCAACTTTGTTTTGTTTTGTTTTGTTTGTTTTGTGTATTTTTTGTTTGTTTTACTAGAGAAATCTACCAAACGTCTGGTGAAGAAAAAAATTAACCTGGCACAAACTCATGCAGAAAATATAAAGAGGGAACAAATTTCAACTCCTTTGATTAAACAGACTATCCCTGATTCTGAACCTCAATAAGAATAGTATAAGAAGAGGAAAACCAAGGCCAGTGTCAAAAAAAAAAATCTTGTAAAACCCAGGAATGTGAGATTGGGTTAATATTAAAATTCAACCAAAACGTGACTCATAACAACAAAAGACTACCCTGCTCGGATGTAGCCCATGGCGGCTCAATGTCCAAGTAGGTTCCCTAGTAAGGGGAACAGGGACTGTCTCTGACATGAACTCAGTGGCTGGCTGACCAACCCCCCTAAGAGGGGAAGCAGCCTTACCAGGCCACAGAAGAGGACATTGTAGCCAGTCCTGATGAGACCTGATAAGCTAGGGTCAGATGGAAGGGGAGGTGGACCTCCCTTATAGGTAGACTTGGAAAGGGGCAGGGAGGAGATGAGAGAGGGAGGGTGGGATTGGAGGGAATGAAGGAGGGGATTACAGCTGGGATGCAAAGCAAATAAAATGTAATTAATGTAAAAAATAAAAATTTAATTAAAAAGATAATTAACTTAAAAAAACAACAAAAGACTTAAGTGGAAAAGTCATATAGGCAACTCAAAAGAGAAAGAAAATGTAGCACAAATATCCATTAAACAAGATAATAAAATAAAATACTATTTTGTACTAATTTGAGTCATTAATGATGGTGATCTAGCAATATATAAATGCCATGGCATCAGTGAATTTTACAAATAGTGAATGGGAAAGGGGAAATAATGGGGCTGTAGGCGGCAAGATGGATAGCAGGGTAGAGCAGAAGAGGGAGTTGGGAAAGAAATAACTAACACTAAAGGTATTTGAAAAAGCCTAAAGGAAACCCTCTATTTTATAAATGTTTTAAATATATATGATTGTCTGTATGTCTATCTATCTATTATCTATTCATACATCTATCTATCATCTATCACATCTACCTCTAATATAATATAGTTGAATTTAGATTACCTTACACAGGGGACAGTGTTCCTCCAAGAAGCCACGGGTTGCTATATAAAAATCCCAGTATGAAACTTTTCCTTGAGTTCTTAGTCAGTTGTGTCCCAGAGATCCTTTGAACAATTATAGCCAAACAAAATGCTATTGTCATTGTTCTTTGTTGTCTGCTAGAACTTGATGATAGGACCCCATTGCTAAATGTATCACATACTTTGGTCATAGGACATGGGAAAATGAAGCTAGTAAGGACCAGGAACCTTCCTCCCTACTGAATACTTCCACATTACTGAAAAGCGCTTCATATGCTTTTGGGTGAGAAAAGACGTCAACAGTCTTACCTAGCTATGGACACTATGAACTACAAAGCAACCAGTGTGGCAAGGTAGGTTCATGAATGGAGTCGTGGCACAGATGTTATGGAGGTGACCAACTGATTTCTGGGTGGATTTAAGACTACCTTCACAGGTAGAAAAACATGTCTGATACTATAAATATGGCATAGAACCCATTCCTAGGATATTCATAGGCCTCAGGGCTAAGCTTGCTGTCATTATTTTTGTTAAATGGATATAGTATTAAACTGCCCTCTAAATCTATGTCCATATATCCATAGATTAGTGCAGTTCTCCAACCTCATCAGAAAAGTTTCTTGTGCAGTGATTGGCAGTTAACCTAGAAACACAAAGTGGTCAGAGTGTGGAGAACAAGTGTCCACTTGAGTAGTGTCCAGCCATCAATGGGGGATTTATAGTCCCTCTCCTCATGATCTAGTTAAACCATCCCAGAAAAGGAGGTGTAAAGATTGTAAGAACCAAATGTGGAGGAAGAGTATGTGAATCAATGTGAATCTTTTGGCTGTGACAGGACTTCTGCATTCACACTCAAAGCAAGTGTAATTGCTTTCACAAGACCTGTACAATGTCAAGTCATTCAGTATTCCATGAGTCTCATGAGCTGCTACCCATGGCTGAGGAGTTAGTTGATAGCTACTAGTGGAGAGAAAGATAGTTTTACTTTAACATGTGGTCCTGAGAGGTGGAACATGTACCAATAGATGACCCCATTACCAGCTGGATATCATGGCTTGAAAGAGAGATGGGGGAATCTGAATGTACATAAAGTTGGGAGTGGATCTAGGAGGAATTAGAGGAAATAGAGTGAATATGATCAAAATACACTGTATATACATAGTTTTTCAGAGAACAAAATAGTATATTAAAATATATATCTAATAGTGTACCAAAGAAGCAAGAATTAAAAGAGCACATATACCATAGTTACCTTTATATATATATATATATATATAAATATTTTTTTAAATAATGGCAAATATAATTACATTGTTTAGGAATGCATATGTGGTGGTTGGAATGAGAATGTCTCCCAACGGCTCACCAGTTGATGGAACTGTTTGGGAAGGATTAGGAGGTGTGGCACTGTTGGAGTTGGAGTGTCACTGGGTGGCAGGCTTTGAGGTTTCAAAAAGCCCATTCTCCATTAGCTGTTACTCCCTTTCTTTGATTATGGATCGGATGTAAGTTCTCAGCAACTGCTACAGTACCATACTGGTTGGCCTGCCACCGTAGTCCCTGCCATGATGAACATGTACTTTAGTCCTCTGGAATCATAAATCCAAGTCGACACTTTCTTTTATAACTTGTCTCGGTCATGGTGTCTCTTCACAGCAATAAAAAAGTATCTAAGACAACATGATAGCTGAAAAGTTGTAAAGATGAGAAAGGGCATCATAACTATAGAAATCTAAAACACTGTCAGCCGTAGGAAGAGTGAGGCCCTGTGAACTGGGTTGTTCACATGAAGGGATTTTGAGAGGGTCACTGATGTTTTATTTCTTGCTTTCTTGGTCATCGTAATGTTCAGTTACTAACCACTATAACTGTTAAACTTTGTCTATCACTATATATGTGTAAGTATGTATCTTTTTTTGAACCATTTTTTTTAAAATAGAGATCTCCCCAGGAGTCATAGAAATAGAGCTCAAGTAGTGACATTTGTGGCAAGTAGGAGATGGAGCTTTGGGTGAGATAGTAAGGCTTGCAGTCCCCCCAGCCAGTCTCCACTCTAGATAGGTTGCACTCAGAGAGGCAACTTTGCCCTCCACACTGGATCTCAATAAACAATAAAGCTTTGATCTGGGTCATTTATGCTACAGTCTATTGATTTTGCCATAATATTTTAGAACCAACCAATATTATAATTTGTTCAACCATAACAGAACATAAATTTAAATTGGAAGCATCATAATTATTTTTATGTCTCTAAGAAAATCTGAATTATACAAAACCAACAAATGTTATTCCAAAGAGGCTAAGATGACTATTCATGCCTTGTAGTTTGTTGGGACACAAGTCTTATGAAATAAGAAGTAAAACCCAACAAACAAAAAACCACTGCAAAAGTCAGTGACAGAAAATAAAAATGCAAAACTTACTATTTTTTTGAATGATAGCTCTGGCTCCTGAGAGCCTAGAGTTGTCATAGCAACAGTGATATAGAAAAATAAGTCTTTACACACACACACACACTCTCTCTCTCTCTCTCTCTCTCTCTCTCTTTCTCTCTCTCTCTCTCTCTCTCTCTCTCTCTCTCTCTCTCTCACCTCTTTCCAAGTCTTGGCACTCAATAGTAGAGAATGGTCTCAGATGATGTGTAAAAGCCATAATGTTTATAGTTCTAGTTAACACATACAGCAACCTTGATTTTCTAAACAAACAATGAGCCAATGAGTGTTAAGAGGATAGAGACATCTTTGATGAATGTACAATGCATCCAGATTCCATAACAATAAAATAATATAGCATATGCTTGATTTTACTGATAGCCTTTCCATATTAAGCTTGAATGTCATCATATGTAATATCCTCTGAATTTTGTGCCATCATTATGATACATCTCTAAAACACCATGTCATTTAAGCCATAATGTGTAGTAAACATTCACTTATCTACTGGACAATATTTGGAAGTATAGTATACTGATAAGAATGCTGGAGTCCAAATCAGATATACTTAAATTCAGATTCCAGCTCTGCTACTCTTTTGCTGGGAAGTCTTGAGCAAATTATTTAATATTTAATACTCCAAGCCTCAATTCGTCATATTAAAATAGAGATAATTATAATATCTAAGTTGCTACAAGGTTTAAATGAGATAATAAATTTAAAAGTACTTCAAATAACACCTAGTGTATATTGGGCACTCCAAATATAAATTTACTAGCATTATAAATTACACACTGCCCATGGCCTATAATCATAGATATATTAAGCAATTTTTGAAAACTATAGAAAAATAAGAATTTTTACAATTGTAATTTCTAGGCACTTTATTATACTTTTATTTTCAGTTTTGATGAGTATATTTTAGTTCTCAGTTAGTACTTGCAGATTGTATCCGAAGTCCACTATGCCACCCCCCTTTTATTATTCTCTGTACTTTATCCTGCTTCTGCTGTTACCCCAATCACATCAATAATAAAGAGGGGGAAATTTTGAGTACCAAAGCACAGAGTAACCTCAAAGCACAGCGGCAGTTTGATAAGTCAGATAGAGTGTATAATATGGTATGTCTAGGAATATAAAAATGGGAGATTGGAGAAGAACTGCCCCAAAGCTCAAGTCAATAACAAGAGTATGATATGATAATTCCCAAAGAATTTGGTGAGCGTGCAAAGAAGACTGGGAGAGGTCTAAGTAGAAATAGGATTATAGTAAGGCAAATTGTGTCTACTCATCCATGAAGCAAAGGCATTCCTTTCTTAGTCTCCATTTGGTTTCTGGTTTCTAGAAGTATACCTGAGATGGATTTGGAGACACAAGTGTGTTCTCCTGACCCTAAAGTATAAACTTCTAGACTTGATCTAAGCTGCTTGCTCTTTTTCTCCTCTGAGTTGAATTACAGATACACACAGAAGAAATTTGTTTATACCCAAAGGATAGACTTCCCCAAAGAGAACACACTTGTGTACTTGTTCCTTGAATTAAGAAATAAAATACAGTCAACACAATGGAAGCCTCTTTAGTCCCTTTCCTAGACACTATGCTTTCAATGCTAATCACTTTCTCACCTATTATTATAATTTAGCCTCTTAACTTTATTAGAGTTATTACAACATGTGTTTGTATTGGATTTCTACTGACCAATAACATCCTTGTAAAGGGTTGGAGATACTGCCCAGTCGTTAGGAGTGTGTACTACTTTTGTAGATGACCTATGTTTATTTCTCAGCACTCATGTCAGAAGCTTCACAACTTCCTGTCACTCAACACACACACACACACACACACACACACACACACACACGTGTAAGTTCATGGATCTATAAATACAACCTGCTCAGTGCATTTGTTGTTACTTTTACCTGTGCGATTTCAAGACTGAACAACTGGTACTGGGCAACCGATTAGGGGGCTCATTTCTGCAAAGGCTATTTCTCCCCCACTTTTTTCTTTTAACTTAACTGTGGTACTTTGTTTAGGGGTGGGGCACAATTAGATTTCCCCACTCTACTTTAGCATGTCCATTGGTGTCTATTGGTATTATACTTGTTCAGACTTTGTTGAGGTAATCATATTTTGAGTTACTGACACACTCTTCATGGGTCCATGGATTGACTTAACTGGGGCAGCGAGGGAAGGAAGAAAAGACACACAGACACACATATGGAAAAACAGGTTCGGTGGTCTAGGCTCTCAAATGGAGAAGCTGCAGCCTCCTGGAAGCCAAGCTGTATTCAGCTTTATTAAAGGCAATGGTGTCATTTCAGGCCAGACATGAGCAGACATTTATTAACTATATAAAAGAATATTAAATTTTTATTGTGTGGACCACCAAAAGCAGGGAACCACAGTGAGGTATGTATTTGATGCTTTGGACATGGAAACTTCAGAGTAAGGGCTGACATTTCATGTAAGCATGTTATATAACGACTTTTACAAGCTGACCTTGACTTTTAGGAAATTAAATTAAAATGGCAGCACTACTAATCTGAAGACCTACAACCTTTAAGAAGAGAAATCACTGCTCTTCCGAGGAACACCATTCCAACAGTGTTACTTCAGAATCTAAAACACTGACACATTGGTAAAGCGAGTTTAAGAAATGTAGGTGCTACTTTTTAAACTGCATTTAATTTGGGTTCCTTATGACTCTGCCTCCCTTCTCCACTCGCTATCCTTCTTAGTACCTTCCAACACCCCAAGACTAGGTAGGGGAGAAAGAAGGTTGTGGGGAAAGGGGATGTTCTCTTCGGCTGCTTCCGCTCCTTTCTTTAGGGCAATATCAACCTCAGTCGTCAGGATATCCATCCAACCAGCAGACACAGCAGAAGGATGAACCAGCAACCGCACGGAAGCAGCAGCTTTCTTCTTTTCTTGGAGTTCATCACTTCAGAGCCTCTCATCCTTAGAGCTTCCTTTTTCTCTCTTCGCTCTCCCCTGTTTTTTTCTCATTCCAAGTCCTCAGAGTTAAACTATCTCCTGGCTGGCGAAGACCACACCCCTCCCCCAGCCACACAAGGCTGTTATCAGCTGTGGATAAATGAAAAGTTAGCTCCATATCCCACACTTGGGATTAAAACGAAAACATAACATAACTGGGTTTTTAAAGAAGCCAAAACTTTCTCTACATGGGAGTCAGGTGCCAACTGGTCTCTGGCTTTAAGGGAGTTGAGTCTAGGCTGAGGGTGGAAGGAAAACACATGAAGATATGCCCTGGGTGTCATCATCAGAGAGTCCTTCCTGGGAATTGAGGAGTTTTTCAAATCTATCAGGAAAAGGTGTTTTCCCATATCAGTTTGGCTTAGGAGGTATTTTGTTAATGACACGTTCTTGCTCAATCCCTTCCATACACAAAAAAGTTTAAAAATCCACATTTTTATTAAACTTGGTAAGAAATAGTATAAAAAACAGTACAGTCACCAGAGACACACAGTTATCAGAAATGCACACATGGCTTGGCATCGCCAGCATCTTTGGCTTTCTTCGTCTGACCTGTTGAAGCCTACCTATTTCTTGGCAGGGTTATTCCCCTCCATGCAAGCCATAGATTTTCCCTTTTCCCTTTGGGGTACTGTCTCTTTCTTCTCTGCAGTGGCCTCTTACGGCTTGGGCTCTGGCTTTGGAAGAGCAAATTTAGCAGACAACCATGCAGATCTTCTCTGCGGTTTATCCTCTATCTTATCTTTGTCTCTTCTGGCATCCCCTTTAGTCTTGCTTTTGGTTATGGCTGCAGTGATGGCAATGGGGAGTGGGTGGAAACCAGCAGACATAGGTGCTGAAGGCAGATGTGCTGGCTAGTTTTCTGTCAACTTGACACTACTTAGTGTCATTTGAGAAAATGCCCCTGCCAGTTTTGGCCTGTTGGAAAACTGCATTTTCCTGAGTGATGATTGATACGACAAGGCCCAACTCACAGTCGGTAGGAGCAGCCCTAGGCTTGTGAGACTGGCTGTTATGAGAAAGCAGGCTATTCAGGTGGTGGTGGTGAATACCTTTAATCCTAGCACTTGTGAGGCAGAGGCAGGCAGATCTCTGAGTTCGAAGCCAGCCAGGTCTACAGAGTGAGTTCCTTGAGAACCAGGAAACCCTGTCTTGAAAAACAAAACAAAATAAAAAAATAAAGGAAGGAAGGAAGGAAGGAAGGAAGGAAGGAAGGAAGGAAGGAAGGAAGGAAGGAAGGAAGGAAGGAAGGGGAAAAGAAAAAAGAAAGAAAGAGATCAGGCTGAGCAGCCATGATGGGCAAGCCAGTAAGCAGCACCCCTCCATGCCCTCTCCATCAGCTCCTGCCTCCAGGTTCCTACACTGTTTCAATTACTGGCCTGACTTCCTCAATAATGGACTATAAAGCAGAATTTTCATCCAAAATAAACCCTTCCCTCCCCAAATTGCTTTTGGTCATGGTATTTATGGCCACAACAGAGCCCTAACTAAGATAGCTGACACTTTTTTCAAACATTGTTTTTCTCTTTTTACTTCTTTAAAAACTTTTATATTTTGTTTATTATTATCATCATTACTTTTATTATTAGTGCGTGCATGTATGTGTTTGTGTGAGTACATGATGGATGAGTGTAAATGCAGGAATTTAAATGCCATGTACCAGTACTTTTGTGGAGGACAGAGGACAGTGTTTGAGAGCTGGTTCTTTCTTTCCACTGTGAATTCCAAGGATCACACTCAAGTCATCAGGTTTGCACAGCAAGTGCCTTTAGCCACTGACACATCTTGCTTATCAGTTTAATGAACTCTGTTAATAGTTATTTCTGAAAGACAGAAGGTGTTAATTTTAATGCAATTCTACTTATCCAGAACATAGTGATTAAGGAAGGTTCTGAAGTTGGACAGACATAGGTTAGCATCCCAGATCTTGCTCTTCCTTTGACTGTGTGACACAAGAAAATTATTTTATCCCTGTAAGCCCAAACTTACAAAATGGGAATAGTCATCTTATCTTCTACATGATCATGCCCTAACGATGAAATAGGACCATTTGTGTGAAGCATGAGAATGGATGATGTGTCAAACTGTGGCTATATTCTACTATTCGATGGCACTATCAAAGTGCAACTCATTATTTTATTTCCATGTTGAATTGTATGTGTGATAAAATTACAGTTTTAATAGGGTCACATCATGGAGTAAAAGAATGAATTTGCCATATTAACCTTAACATAGGAAGATGCTTTTCTAACACTGAGATCATGTTGAAATCCTGGATCAGGGAGTGACATTAAAGAGAAAAGAAGAGAAAAGGTGTGTTTTGTTTTTTATTTGTCCAGAATCTCTGCGGCTAGAAAGCATTTAATTTGTTAGCACAGTTGATTTGGAATATTATTCACTCTTAACACATTTTCATATTTGGTCTACCATGCTTTAACATAACAAATTCCACTGTATTGTGTAGACATGACCATTGTCAAAGGAAAATCTACAGTGTTCCCCTTTCACCTCAGTAGAAAGTAATTCTTGTGATCACATTTAAGTACTTCATCATGTAGATAGACATGAAGTTTTATTAAGAATTCTCTGAAAGTAAGGTGTGAGTTCTCTGAAACTTGTTGAAAGAGTTCTGTTACTGTTCAGTGCTGTGAATGCTCAATTAGTGATGTCATAGTTCCTTAAGCTGTGCCCAAGTTCAGCAGGACAGTTGTCCTTTGGCTGGTAAGTTTGTAGTAAAATTACAACCAACATGAAGATGCCAACAGAGGTAGAGAAAGGAATAGATGGTTGAACATTATGAGAGAAATATTTTAAAATTTAAACGTACTTGCTTATTTTGATGTAGTCTCAGCACTTCCTGAAATAACAATCATGCAAATACTGACCATTGGTCATCTACAATGCAGCTGTCAGCAGGAAGCCATGAGTCATTGTAAGCCATGTACCTTGTAAGGCTGAGTACTTCCCACGTGGTCTATCTCATGTAATCATTCTTGAAATATGAAAGCTGTGCTACTACTCTGTACCCACTGAGCACCTGAGAAACCAAGCTTTTGGGATGATAAAGAGTGTAAATCCAGGTGGCCTTGACCGAGGTCTGGAATGCTCTATCCATACCACACTGTCTTCCACATGGGTGCTGTCAGTAGAAGTAGGTTTTGTGGACAGGTTGGAGTAGAGTTTGTAAGAAGCTGTTCCCCAGGAACAGGTTAGTTACACAATCCTGGGTCACAACAATAAAATCCCTACTGGCTTAATCAGCAATCAGGTTGCAACAAATCCAAAAGTTCCTCATTTTGTACCTATCCAGTAAACATATGCTACAAAGCAGGCAAAAGCAATATCAAGAATGTAAATCATATAGATGCCTTTGTTGAGAAGAGGTGTGGCTGAAAAATTTTTTAATCTTGCATTAATAATAGCTCTTGAATGGTCTCTTAAGCTTCTTCTTTGCTAATGATTCTCAGCAGTAGCCTGAATTTTGTATTACCAAGAGTAAGAAGGAGGCAATTTAATAGATTTAAGTAGCTGGGGAGTGAAAGGTGAAGACAAGAAAGGAGGAACTAATGAAGAACGAGGAGCTAGGCCAAAGTAAAGAACAGATTTGTGATCTAGACTTGGAGAAAAACATACTTTTTGTTTATCTGCAAAATATGTCACTGTGCCTCTTTAATGTAACATTTGGATGATCACTTGCTGTGTTTTTGTAGTGAAATGGTTGAATGAAGTAACACTCTGAAGGTGGGTACGTGTTCAATTGATACCATCATCTTCACCACTTGATCTGGAGTATTTGGTTAAGCTTTTTAGTATATATTCTAGTTCTCTCCTACTATGAAACAAATTACCCCAAATTCATGATGTAAAGCAATAGTCATAGCAGAGTCGGACCAAGGCCTTGCTGGGATGGTATATTGCTGCTCTGCACATTGCTAGATAGTGACTCAGTTAAGACATGGTGGATCTATCTGATGGATTGTTAAGACACTGCCCCAAGAGGGTAGCTGTCACCTGGGAGTTAAGCCAGAGCTGTGGAACAGGTGCTAAGGCTCTTGTCTCATGTGTTTCTCTACAGGACATTTGGACATCCCCAAGACATAATGCCTTGATTCTAAGAATGATGATTTCAAAAGACTCGCATATAAGCTATTGTCTTTCTGTTTTAGCCACAGAAGTCACACAACATTGTATTCAGGTTGTTGTGACATTCAAGAGCTGGAAATATAGTTCCCATTGCCAACAAGAAAGATCGTAAGAGTTTTATGTAAAGTAAAACATGCTGAATAGGAGATATCATTGGGCATTTTTCACAAATTGTATCTGCCACGTTGTATGTTTATTAATTAATTCATTCAACAAATAAATGTTTTTACTTAATTAAGGACTAAATTTCATTTTCCCAATAGTGAGGAAACATATACTGTATTATAGGAGAGATAGTCATTATTAAAATAGTCATACAGATAGATGCATAAATCATAGCAGTAATGAGTGCTGAAGAGGCCTAAGAACCCAAAAAGGCTTTTTATGTGGGGGGCAGGGAGGGGGGAGGTTAAACTGAGATCGAAAAGGCAAGTGCTTCAGTCCAGAAAACTGAACCAGAAAACTATTCAATGGAGACTTACTAAGTTGCTGTAGTCTCTGATAGAAGCAGAGAACCTCACTATGGTTTGCAGGCTGGAGAATCTGGAGATAGTGGTAGCTGCTTGGCCCTGAGGAGTCAGAGCCTCAAAAAGAGAGAGGGGCCAATGATGAGGTCCTGGTCCTGGATAAGGTCTGGATATCCCTAGATAGCTGCTCACACACATCCCGTTCAGTTGCTGAGGAAGCAGGAGCGTGCTGTCCACTGACAGCAGCCAAGGATGTTGCCTGATGGAAATATGCCTAGCACAGTGAGAGTGCCCTCTGTCTTCTGGTTTTTCATTCCATCCTAGCATATTGGATGGTACCTAAAATGACTTAAAGAAGAGTATTGAAGAGATATTCTCACTGCAAGATTTATTGCAATTCTACTTAATAATGGTCAAGAAATGGAAGCAACCCAGAGGTCCATGGACAGATTAATGGTTAAAGACAGTCTGAACTACACACACAATAGGGCATCATGCAACTCAGAAAGAAGGAACTCTTGTCAGATGGTGCGATCTGAATGAGTCCTCCAAGGTTTTATGCTGTCTAAGACAAGCTAGTCACAAAAGGACAAACACTGGATGCTTCAAATATGCGAAGAATCTGCAGTTGTCAAAGGCATGGAGAGGGAAGGATGACGGCTGTCAAGGCTGAGCAGAAGGGGCATGGGAGAACGAATGTTTATTGGACATAGGATTTCAGTTATACAAGGGGAAAATGTACAGATTTTTTTAAGAGAACAGTGAATATACCTAATGCGCTGCACTGTATGTATGACTAAATGGTAAATCAAATGCTAGGTGTTCTTATTATGGAGAAAACTAACAACATGAAGGAAGTGGGCAGCCCGTGTTATTTAGGTCTCTCCTGATACACTTTTCTTGCTTCTTCAGAATAAGAGGGGTCAAATCTTTTGCTTTGAATCTATACCGCTTGGACCAATGTCTGAAATTTAAGAGATGATATGTATTCGATGGACCTAGGGAGTGTGAACAGACACCTCCCTTCTTTTCACTTCTGCGCTCTCAAGCTCTCTCTTGCCTCGGTTCTGCACCTCTTTTCAGACCATCCTTCATGCTTCTTCTCACCTCCATTCGCCACACCCTCACCAATCTATTCCTCATCAAGGGAGCTTTTGAAAGTCTCAGGAGTTATTTATTGCCACTCTGCGCTCTCCGCGCGCATCTCAATCAAACGTAAGCGCTTACCGCATTGTAGTGCAATCGCTGTCTTTTGTACCTGGTTTTCTGAGCTCTTTTGTGCGGGAGTTGGTTCTGTCTCTTTAACACCTGTAACCTGGGCACATACTACCGGGCACATCCCAGCAGGTACCAGTTAGTGTTTATTTATAACAGTGAGAGAAGATTGCATTTGCTAATCTTGAAAAATTGGGACAACAATTGTATTTTTGATGTCCTCTCAAGCACCATGTCTTTATTACTTTTTTCTTCTTTACCTTTTTTCCCTTTATTGAAAATAGATTCTTTTCTTACATATTATATCCTGATTATGGTTTTTCCTCCCTCTACTCTTCCCAGTTCCTCCCGCCTCTTCTTTTATCCAGATCTACCCTCTCTCTATCTCTCCTGAGAAAAGAATAGGCTTCTAAGAGATAATAATAATAATAAAATATGATTCAATAAAACAAAACCTATCATATTGAAGTTGGACAAGGCAAGCCAATAGAAAGAAAAGACCCTAAGAGAAGACACAAGGATCAAAGACCCACTCATTAGTACACTCAGGAATCCCATAAGAACACTAAACTGGAACCCACAATATTAGGACCTGCTGCAAGATGGCTCAGAAGATAAAGGCTAGACTCACAACCAAAATATAAATACCATGTCTTTAAAATGATGTTTGATTATCTGCAATCTTTGAAGAATTCTCTGATAAATTTTCAAGTGGCAATGCACTATTTAATATGGTTTATTAATTTGTATTTTGTGTGTCTAAGTCCAAAATTTAGAGCCAACATTCTGAGGAGGACAGATTCCTCCCGGAAGGGCGGCCGCTTCTTCTGTAGGTGGAGCCGAGGTTGCTGAGGAGCAGCCCTCATTTCCCACGCCCTTCCCTGGTATGCAGCCACCATACACATGCATCTCTGCCCTAGCATTAAGGAACGCTTCGCTGAAATTTCCATTTTCCTCTGTAAGATGTAGTAGTAAAAAAACGCACAATAAGAAGAAAATATTGAAGCAGGTGCTTTCAACAAAAGAATCAATAAATTGAATACAGCAGAATCCCAACAGAGTAAGGAGTGGAAGCACTAGTTCACGCTTTTAATGCGAATATTAATGAAAAATAATTACTCACAAAATTGAGAAACACTACAGGTGAAATGCTGATGGATTCAGGTCAGTGCTTCTTAAGCTGAGACCCACCTGGCATATGATGCTGCCAGGAGAATTCTGCAGTCTAGACATTGCAGCCTCTAGAAGCCAAAATCCTGGGCCAGCTCACCAAAGACGAAATTCAGTGACAAATGAGGCATGAAATAATCGCTTTGCACATTATAGTTCTGAATAATTAACTAAAGCTATACATGTAAGTGCAACATAATAGTCAATAAAAAGATATTTTTTTGGGTGATACTTTGTATGTTATCAGTTACACTCTTTAAATATTCATCCAAATTTGGTAGGCTGACTTAATTTAACTTAAAAATTTTGGCGAGGGTTGATAATTTCACAAATGGATTTTATTAGAGATAGAAGTATTAGTTTAATTTTAATTCTTGTAAGTAGCTTCATTGATGCATAATTTGCCATAAAATTGAACTATTTTAAATGTGCAGCTTAATAATATCTTAGCAAACATCACCATAAGGACCAGTTGCATTGCATTCACTGACCAAACACATTTTATTTCCAGCTGGTGAATATTTTAGACATTTTTCCCCTTGGCAGTTTGGAAAATCTCTCATTTCAGTTTAATGCAGTTGATCCATTCATTTCCTCAGAAGCTACGATGTGCATACATTTTTGTTACATATGATTTTAAAACTCAACTTTTTATTTTGATATAATTAACAAATTTGAATGAAATCATATAAAAAGAACATGTGGAGATTCTTGGGTATCATTTACTCTGCTTCCTTAAGTTAGTAACATTTTGCAAAACTATATATTTTAGCAGAACTGGGGTACAGACATTCATCCAATCAAGATATAGCATAGTTCCACCAGCACAAGGACATCCCTCATTTCACCCTTTTGTAGTCATATTTACTGTCTTCCAAGCCTCACCACTTACTGGCCCCTGATAGCTATTCATGGATTAGCCATCTCTGTTTTATCATTTCAACAATGTTGTACATAACCATACAGAATCTATGAGGACTGGCTGTTTCATTCAGCATAGTTAGAGATCCATTCTTCCTTGTAAAAATAGATTTTTCCTGTGTGTGTGTGTTATATGCATGCTTACACGTGTGTGTGCCTTTATGTCCCTTTTCTACACAGTATATTTCCTGTGGATTTATCTTCGAGTTCATTGACCTTTTCCTATACTATATCAAACCTTCTATGAAATATATCTTGTGGATTTTCGTTTTAGTTATTGTATTTTTGTTACCACGAATTTTCTGTGTTTTTAATATTTTCTTCCTCCCTCCTTCCTTTCCTCTTTCCCTCCCTCCTTTCCTTCCTTTCTTCCTTTCTTTTTTGTAGTTTCAGTTTCTCTATTGAGATTCCCTGTTTGCTGAATGGCAGTTATAATGCTTTTATTCCCCAAGTCTTTAATCATGGTTTCTTTTATTTTTAAAAATATATCTTAAATAGCTGCTTCAAAGTTTTGTCTCAGAAAGCCATCTGGGTGCACTCAGAATCACAGAATGAATTTTTTCTCTTGATGAAAGGTGACACTTGCCTGATAATTTTGTGTCTCATAATATTTTGTTCAAAACTGAACATTTTAGATCAGAAATGATAGCAACTCCATAGCCGAGTTTTCTCTCTTAAAGACTTTTTTTTTTTTTTCAGGCAAATTGATTGAATTTTAACTGATGGTGTGTTACTGCTAATATCTGTGCTCATTTTTATAGGTATCATTCCCACATTTTAACATTTAAAGACTTCAGGTCTTCATACCCTAGTGGTCAGGCAATGATTTGAGCACATTATTCTCCAATACATCACACCCATGAGCCCTCCATCCTCTGACTTCCTCAGACATGTAAGTCACCTTCAGAGCTTGCTTTTTAGCACTAAGTCCCCTTTCTTTCCATATTCCTCAGTTAGCCAGAGCTAGGTGGAGGCTTAGCTAGCATTCCCCACTTCCGGGATATCCTTATCACATTTCTCACTGTGTGTCCCAACTGCGACCTCAGCCCAGTAGAATGATGAGTCTGCGCTACTTTCCTAAAGAGCTTCCCATTTCCAGTGAGCTTCCTGTCTGAGTCTGAGTCCCAAGCCTTTGCCTTAGAGCAGAAGCTTCTCATTTCTCATTGTTGGTCCTGCCCTAACACAACTTATATGCAGATTGAGAGTATTGGGTGGAGACACAGGGAGCCACCCCAAGAAGAGACCACCACAGACTCCCGCGTTTTCAAACCTTTTATTTATTTTTTGTTAATTAAATATATTTAACAATTAGATACATATACAGAATTCATTCTGATTATTCTCACCACTGTGCTTTGTTTTCCTTGTTTCTTTGTTTTCTTGTTTCTTTCCTTTTTTTGAGACAGGGTTTCTCTGTGTAGCCTTGGCTGTCCTAGACTCTCTTTGTAGACCAGGCTGGCTTTGAACTCACAAAGATTCACCTGCCTCTGCCTCCCTGAGTGCTGAGATTATAGCCGTGTTCCACCCTTGCCAACTCCTCTTCCGGAAGAGTCCTTTCCCTACATTCCTGTCTTCTTGTTTGGGTTTGTGACTTGCTGAGTTTAAGCAAGGCCTTCTGTATGACCAGAGGTTTGGAATGATGTGTCAGAGCACAGTGAGCTCACCAGGGGGTACGCAACTGAAGGCCATGACTCCCACCTCCCAGAATCCTTCAGTGGCCTATAGCTCAGCAGGGACAGATAGGGCCCTCTCTGCCTGTCCTGACTATTGACAAGGCCAGTCTTGGGCAGGTCCAGTGCAGGGAAGGTGCTGTGAGTGATTAATCCAATGACCGTGCTGTACCCAGACAGTGGTGAAGAGAAGCTCTTCTCTCTCTCTTCTAGCGCTCACACTTGCTTTGTTTTGGTTTGGTTTTGGTTTTGCCATTACACTCCTTGGTTGGAGACACTCCCTGGACCTTAGAGAAAATGGTATAAAAGTCTTGTTTAGGGTGGTCAGCCAGCTTTTCTTCTCAACACCGTAAGCAGTGGCCAGTCTCTGTATTCACTGCCACTCCTCTGGACATCTCTGGCTGCCCTATCTACTTAAACTCTAGTAGTTCTTCATGAATAAATGCCTCTCATTGTTGTTTGCTTTTGATCAACTTCAGGAGCCTTGAAATGACTGGGTTTTTTTTTTTTCAGTTACCTTGTTTTTCAGAAAATTCATTGAGTTTTTTCATACCTCCATGAATGAGAGTTGATTAAATTGAGTTTCATGTCATATAGTATTTAGCCTCTATATTTGTACCTTTAAAATAATGCAATTATTACTTTAAAGTAAGTAATTATTATAGGTCCACTAATTTTGTGGGATTTTTCTTTTGTTTTTAAAATAATCTATACTCAAGCTCGAAACACATTGTAAGTTCTTTTTTAATTTTTGAGATTTTAATATAACTAAAACATTTCTCCCTTTCCTTTCCTTCCTCCAAATCTTCCCATATAACTCATCTATTTTTCATTGATTGTTATTTCAAATACATGTATGTATATATATGCACTTCTAAATATGACCTGGTCGGTCTGCACAATAGTACTTACATTTATGTCTTTAGAGCTGACCGTTTGCTATTGGAAACCCAACGGTGCACTCTTCCCTGGGAAAGACTATTTCTTCCACTTTCACCGTTCCTTATCTGACTGTTCTTCATGTAGGTGTGTGGCCTAGATGGATTTTCCTCTGCTCATTATCACATGTTGTTTTTGTGTCAGCTCATGTTTAGGCAGCCATGTTGGTGAGACTTGATGGGTGAAGCTTCTGACATTATTGGGCGACATACTCTCACAGCAAACTCATTGATCCTTTGGCTTTTACAATCTTTCCACCCACCTCTTCCACAACACTCCCTAGGGAGGGCATACGGAGGAGATGAATCTATGTGTATGGGGCTCCTCAACTCTACATTTTGATTGCTTGTGGTTTTCTACAGTGATCTCCATCTGCTGCAAAGAGAAGTTTCTTCACTGAGGGGTGAAGATTCTATTTTCTTGTGGGTACAAGGACAAATGTTTAGATTGCTGTTAGAAATTAGGCCGGTTTATTGAAGTACTGACTGCGGGTTCTCCTCCAATATCCATGGCTTCACTAGTACTCCTAAAAATTCTTTTGAAAATACATTTTTTTTTCCACTTTGAAACTGAATTCTACTTAAGAAAATAACTTATGACTCCTACCGGGGGTGCAGATAGTCTAACTTCAGATCTTCACCTCTCTCTCTCTCTCTCTTCCAAATGCGCTCCCACTGTCTCATTCGGGGCTCTGCAGCAGATCCCCTGCTGTGGCCTCCCCTCCCTGCTGCTCCTGTCTTCAGTGGCTCACACATGGTCTTCCCCTCCAAACTTCCTTCCCTGCCTCATCGATTTATCCCAGCCCCCAACTCCAGAAGGCATTCTCCGGGAAACCTGCCAGCCAAGGATGCCAGAGAGGCAAGTAGGCCAGGGACTCAGGTGGGCAAGTTCAGTTTTTCCCTCTCCCTTCTGTCCTCCATGTGCAATTTTCCAGTCCCATCCCCAGATCTGTAGCAAGCTATCTATTGAGGTTTCTCGTCCTCACCCTCTGACCCCATTCTCAGGGGACAAGCAGGATTGTCCTGCTTTCCTCCCACCCATGGTCCCTGTCAGGGACCTCAATGCCTAGAAGCACATTTTGCTCTCTACAGTCTGACTGAAAGGCCCTACTGCAGAAGACAACGCCTACAGGACTCCCTGAACATGGAGAAGGTCAATGGGTACCTACATAGAGACCTGCACCTGTGGTCTTGTTTCTTTGGTACAGGAAGGCACTCTGCAGGTTACCAAAGGAGAGACACAGACACCAACCCAGCCACACACCTTTTGATCTGCAAAGGTGTCCTGCCTGAAAGCTATGCTAGTGCATTGGTGCTACAAAGCTTGTGGGAGTAAGCAACCAATACCTCTGATGTAATTTAAGGCCCACTCACAAGATGGAATCCATACCCAGCACCTCTTGGGTAACCGAGAACCTGAGACTAGACAGCCCAGGGTAAAAGCAAAAACTACTGCTTTTTTTTTTTTTTTCTTAAGTAGCAATGAAGTGAATCCTATTGGCAATCTGCTTTACTCATAGATCAATGACTTTTTTCAGTCATCATCGGAGAAGCTTCCTCCTTCAGCAGATGGGAACAGATAAACTCAGCCAAACATTATACAGAGAATGAGAGACTTTAGAACACTGGGCTCTAAACAGGACACCTCTATCAAATTCCTCCTCTCAGGCCCGAGGGAACCCTCAGGTAGAAGAGTTAGAGAGAATGTAAGAGCCGGAGTGGATGGGGACACCAAGAAATCAAGACTCTTTAAATCACCAGGATTGAGGCACGTATGAACTCACAAGAGACTTGGGCAGTGTGCACAGGGCCTGCAGGGGTCTGCCCCAGATAGAGTCCTAGAGCTGAAGGTAAAGTGGACACGTGCCCCCATCCTTAAACCCAGAAGCTATCCCAATCCCTTAGAAACCTGTTTGTTTTCTAATGAATGACAGAAAGGGGGTGGATCAGGTAGGGGAGGTGGGGAAGGACTTCGAGGAGTAGAAGGAAGAGAAACTGTAATCAGGATATATTATATCCTGATTTTAAAAAGTCAATTGCAATAAAAGTGAAAAATTAATTTTAACAGGCTTAATCACACTGAATGCCTGAGTATTGGCCCCTTTTCACTGCGTTAATATTTTTCCTCACAAACAGCACTAAGGTGCACATTCTTCTCACTCAGATGGGATATAATGGTTATTTAAATTAAAATCATCCACAGAATTCAACTAATACTCATTTGTGAATATAATTTTAGGAACTATTCAGAAAGTGATACTAAAGTTCTGTTAGAATTAAACATGAATATAGTGGATTTTATTAAACCTCTTCATTTTTCACTCGGTTCCTTCCTATGAGAATTGCATGTTAATATCACATTGACTTTGGCTTCTACTTGGTCTGCTTTGGCCAATGCAATGCAATATACCAAGCTTCACTATGCTCTTGGGCTACAGTTTTATTTGTAGGTTCATAATCTGCCTGAGCCATTTCCACCTCTGTTCTCTTCCTTAAAACAACATGAAGCAAATAGGAGCTTCTCTTTCAATTCAAACCTGAGGGCGACAAGACAAAACCATAGTCAGGTCCACTGCATGGAACAGAATCACAGCCAACCAGTGCTGACCACATGGTGGAGATCAGAGGCGAATGGCTGCTGAGAGTTTGAACTGCTTCTGCAGGAAAACCTGAGAGGCATTAAAATGTGCCCTTTCTAGCGAGAGTACTGAGTCATCAATGTCAACATTTTTGTGTGACTATGTTAAGAAGCAAAACCTCATGCATGAGGTTTTCTTATTATTTAGAAGAGTGTTGGGATTGTAAGATTTTTAACTATGTTATTTGGAGAGACTGTTAAAAAAAATCTGAACCTGAGATTTCAGAGACCTAAATGATTGTAGAATAGAGAGACAAGATATAGATAGATAGATAGATAGATAGATAGATAGATAGATAGATAGATAGATAGATAGATGCTCGTAGCAGAGAACCCAAGTAATGCCTTCCAGTATGAAGGTTGGAGGTGTGTATTTTCAGTAAGCTGAACCTTTTCTGAAAAGCTCCATGAGATGGGTTCAGAATGAAGGATAGCTTTTTTACATTGATGTATTCGGTTTGTGTTTAAGTTTGTTTGAGTAGGTACACTCATGTCCTAGTAGACACGCGTGTGGACAGCAGAGGACACCCTGAAGGAGTCTGTCTTCTTCAACCATGTGGATTCTGGGGGCTAACTCAGCTCATCAGGTCTCTATCTGCAGAACCATCTTACCTGGCCCTCACTTTGATCTTGATTTTCAGGGAGTGCTGAAACACTTGTGCCATCTGATTGCCTCTGCTCGCCCAGCGATTGGGTAACTAAGCAGTAGTCCTGATGGCTGAAAGTCCCAAAGAAGACTAAAGGGCCAAGAGGAGCGAAGGGAGACCTTGAAGGGCTAGAGAGAGCTTAATCATTAGAATCTCTGTGTTCTACAGTGAGTGCTAATAATGACCTTGGATGTAACTCTAAAAAGTCAATTAAACAACAGAATTTAGAAATCCTCTCTTTCTCTATGACCTTGGTCATACACAGTGACTCATTTAGAAATCCTAAGCATCCATTGCTCAGAAAAATTATACCTATGCAATTTTGGAAAGGGCTTTAAATTTTAAATAACATATCTGTCTTACTAAAATCTGATACATATTTTAGATGTCTCCTATTGTTTTTCTAATACTAGATTGTTTCTCTCTTTTACATTTTCTAAAGAAGTCATCTTAGTTTTTGTAAAATAGAATTTTACTATAGTATGGGATCTTAGAATGCATCATCTATTCTTTCTTCCTCCCCAAATCCCAGAGAAGAGAAATGGAGCTCTCCAGAGCCTGGCCTTACAGCAACAAGGAAGGGGAAGCTTAGGTCTGGGTCCCCAGGTTACCTCTCCTGTGCTGCATCAGATTAGCTTGTGATCAAAGCCCTTAATTCTTTATCTCACTTCTGATCTTAGGAGGTGACACAGGCCCACCATTGTTCAGCTTTTTTATCTTTTGTAGTCCCAACTAACGCTCACTGAGACGCTTTGTAAAGACTGAGCTTCACTCCTGACCCTCTGCCGCAGAAAGAGAAAAGCATTTTAACGGTGAGGTTTGAGATTTGAGCATTCAGCGTTTCTAATTCTATGCTGACTATGACAAACTCCTAGCAGCTACTTAGCTCTTGTGAATCACGCTATAGTTTCAAAATACCTTTCTATCAATAGCAACTTTGTAGCATGAATCAGGCTAGTTTTGTTATTTCCTCCTCCTTAAAACAGCTATCCTGGTCACAGAGGGTCATTGCAGGAGTCTTGTATATGTTTAGGTGCCTCTCAACCTGTGTGTTGCAACCACTTGGGGGTCGAACGACCCTTTGACAGGGCCACATATCGGATATGCTGCATATCATATATTTATATCACCATTCATAACAGTAGCAAAATTACAGTTGTGAAGTAGCAATGAAAATAATTTTATGGTTGAGAGCCACCACAATGTGGGGAACTGTATGAAAGTGTCACAACGTTAAGAAGGTTGAGAACCACTGACCTACATGGTGCAAGCCAAAATTTTTACATGAAGGGTGGGGCCAATATTACCTGGGAGATTCCTAGTCACAAAGGACAAGATTAGAATGCTAGCGGCAGGGCACTTTGGAGAATGCAGAGAACTCGTTCACTGGTGGCCCAGTCCACAGTAGACTTTACCATTCCAGCTCGTCCCTAGTTCTAGTAGAGTCTAGTCCCTAGTAGAGTCTGGAGGACTTTACTTTGGCCTGAAAATCTGATAGAGTACAACTAGAAAGTAGAAGCAGAAAGTCTATTGACATGGCCCAGTTGCCATCCTACCGACCCTAGCTTGAAGGAGAAAATGGCGGCTTCTTATGGGAATGCACAGGCACACTTTCAGCTGACAGCACGCCAACTCTGAGTTGTTCTCAGCCCTGTGGACAAGAGTGGACACCTCTGAATGTGCCTTTTGGTGAAAGGATTCTGAGCACGAACCCGGAGGCAATTCCAAACCTGGAATAAGAATGAGGCTTTCCTTTGGCATGCCTCAAATAGAAAAGCTCTTTGACTCACAACCTTTGAGTCTGAGTCACTCGCCAGTCTTTTCTTTGTCCCGTGAAGGCAATTTAAGCATCAAGACATAACCAGGCTTTTTGATTCTCAGTTTCTCTCCTCAGCAACCTCCAAACTCAAACCCCCACACCAGGAACAGTAAGTTTTTCTTAAGAAATTGGTTTCAAAGAAAGAGAACTTTATATAAGCAGGTTTATGGGGATTTGAGGACTTGGAAGAGTCACTAGCTATTCCTGTCGTCAGTTCTTGCCTCAAAGCTGTCTCTGCCCTAGGACACACTGCCTGCCAACTGGCCCTGCACATCTACTGCCTTCCTCTTTCCTCCTCCTCCTCCCAAGTTAAAACGCTGATTTACCAATAGCCTCAGGGGAGTTCAGAAATGAAACCTCACAGAAGCTCTGACCCTTCACTACCACAGACACACTGAAACTGTATCTTCTTGAGCTTAATTTTTAAAGACATAAAGTGTTATGTTGGGCTGGTCCACATTTAGGCCACCCTGCTCATCTTTCCTTAATCGCTTTGGTATTTTAAAGGCCTTCTGAAAGTGTACAGCGACACCTGATAGGAATTCTGGCTTACTTCAGCTAACACATCCCCTGATCTGTCCAGTGATGTCCTCTTTTCAAAGCCCTGCTTGATGGATCTTAGTCTGTAATAGTGTATAACTCTATTTATTCACTTAAAATTCCCACATTCACGTTTTCAAACCGTTCTCAGCTGTAGCAGAAACCCCTTCATTATCTTATGTGACCCTTATCCCAAGCCACCTCCCTTTCCTGTCCCCACATAATTACAGATCTCCAGGGTATCAGATGAAGAGTACAATTAATCTCCATCACTTGAGGCTTTTGGGCCCATTTTTATAGTACAGACCTCAGGATGAGAAGTCGATGGGGACCTTCTCTCTGCTCAAAGGATTCAGCAACCGCGGGATTTAAAATTATCTGTACCAATATTTATTCCTGTTATTGAGCATTCCGGGTTCACTAGGCGGTTCAGAGGGAATCAACCAAGGGCAGCAGCAGAAGAGAGAGAGAGAGCAATGGACAACTCATTTAGAAAGGGCTGTTAAAAAAGAGGAATGACCACGGGGAAACAGTAGAAAGTACTCACTAGCTATGCCAGGGAATATCTGCGCATGATTCAGGGAAGCTAAAACAAGACCGGCCTGGTTAACTGGAGCTTTTGGTTGTGGGGGAGGTGGAAATACCTCCACCGCTAAGACACTCATCCCTTGCCATCTTCTGTATCTTTAGCACGCGGTAGCTGCCAAGGAGTATTTGTGTAATAAATGGAACACCTGCCAAACTCTCCGATGTTTTCAAACAAACTCTAAAATTTGGGGACAATCACTTCTGTGCATGCAGGCCCCATCTATTGCAAGCTCTGAGAGACAGAGAGAGACGGCTTGACTTGAAGCCAAGCACGGGGCTTCCATTGGTCATAGTTCATTTGGTCGCATAGTGCTAAAGCGGGACGAGGAACAAGCGTCTTGGAGATAGAGGATCAGCCTCCAGGCCTGACTTCCACAGTATTGTGTGACACACACTTCAGCCCAACTTCTCCCATCTCCATCTGTGGACCCGAGGTCAGCTTAGTGTTAGCCAGGGGCAATTCTGTGGTTTTGACAGGGATTCCTCTCTGGGGCGCTCTGTCTCCCTTCCTCCCTCGCCTGCACCTGCCTTACTGCTGCCCCTTTCGTCTCTGCGAAGATGCAGAGGTCAAAGCACGTTCCTGTGCGGTGCTGAAAAGCTCTCGGAATCGGCCTCTTGGCCCGCAGCATACCCTCCAGGACCCAGGGAGTGCCTCTAGGATTCCCGCGGGCATGCTCTTAGATTCCCCCAACTCCTCGGCCGCTTCTCCGGCTCTTCCCTGGTTCGTGTCTGACACTTAAGAAGCATCTTGGGGGTAGCCGCGGTCCTCTGCCTCCTGGGGTAGCAGCATCGCCCGCAGGAAAGGGGGTCAGAGGCAGGAAGGGGAGTGGGGGCTGGGAGGGGGGCGTGAGGGCTCGCCGGCTTCAGCTGCAGCTGCTGCAGCAGCGGGCAGAGGGGTGGAGGGTGCTGAGCAGAGCTGGAGCTGGGGCCAGGAGGGAGGAAAGAGGGGGGCGGGAGGCTGTGCCTGCCGAGCCGGAGGGGTGCTCCGCGCTTCCCCGCCCTCCTTCCGGGAGCGAGGATGCAGACTCTAGAACTGGTGCTGCTGCTGGGCTGAGGCGGAGGCAGGGGAATTGCAACCCGCGCGGCTCGGCGAGTGTGTCTCCTGCGCGCCGAGAGGCGGGGGGAGGCGGAGGACCGGGCGGCGGAGGAGGAGGAGGGGGAGAATGCCCGGAGCCGCCGCCGCCGCTGCCGCGATGCTCCCGGCTCAGGAGGCTGCCAAGCTGTACCACACCAACTATGTGCGGAACTCGCGGGCCATCGGCGTGCTGTGGGCCATCTTCACCATCTGCTTTGCCATCGTCAACGTGGTGTGCTTCATCCAGCCCTACTGGATCGGGGACGGCGTGGACACCCCTCAAGCCGGCTATTTCGGGCTCTTCCACTACTGCATCGGCAACGGCTTCTCCCGGGAGCTGACTTGCAGGGGCAGCTTCACGGACTTCTCCACGCTGCCCTCGGGCGCCTTCAAAGCCGCCTCCTTCTTCATCGGCCTCTCCATGATGCTCATCATCGCCTGCATCGTTTGCTTTACCCTCTTCTTCTTCTGCAACACGGCCACCGTGTACAAGATCTGTGCTTGGATGCAGCTCACCTCCGGTGAGTGCGCGCTCACCTCCGCGGAGGCTGGGGACCCCTGGGTGTCGGAGCTTGGGAGGGGCTGGAGTGGGAGGGACCGCTTCCTGAGCTCCGCCGGTCCGGGACAACTTAAGCCTTTCTCGTGCCCGAGGCTGGAAGGAGGAACCCCGGGGCTTCCTCAACCTTGGCGCTTGCAGCAGGTCCGCAGGCTTTTTTGGAACCTCCTGGATGCTGGGAATGCCACCCAGGGGGACCCCCTGGAGGCTGAGCAGAGTCCGCTCAGAACTAAAGATGGGGCGGGGGGGGGGGCGGAGAAGTGGCCGCTTAGAGGCAGAGCCGTGTGTGTGTGTGTGTGTGTGTGTGTGTGTGTGTGTGTGTGTGTCCGCGCGCTGAGGGAGTAAGGAGGCTGGTACAAGCGCGTGAAACGCCGATTTAGAGACGCTGTAGAAGGAGCAAGCCAACCTGTTCTGCCCTTCCCTGGGATTATTTCTGTCTTTGCTTCGGGGTGTGTGTGTGTGTGTGAAGGGGGCGTGTAAATTTGTTTTGGGCAACCATAAATATTTTATCATCCATCTGGTGATGAGTAAAATCCTATTTTTGCTTAGACATTGCCCCCCTCCCCCAGTTTTTGTAAAAAAAAAAGAAAATGTACCTTAGAGTGAGTATTCCTCGGCAGTTCCCCAATGGCACACCTCCACAGTCTCCTTGTCAGCCAAGGTCCTTCCATTTCATCTCTACAGAGGGGTCTTGAGGGGATCGGGATTTCTCAAGCTCTCATTTTGGGGAAGTGGTGTTGGAAAGTGGGTAAAGAGAAAGCCGGTTTCATTAGCACTGGTAAGGGATATGAAAGGAGCGTCCCGTCCCCCACCCCTCCCACCACCCCCCAGGCTGCCGCCAGCATCAAAGTTACTTTCCACCAAGAAAGAATGAGTGCATTTTCCGGTGGCTCTGAAGAGTCCTGAAACAAAACCAGACCTCACTGCGCTTGGCCATCCTTTCTGTCACCTCGACTGGCCGCCTCCTCTTCTAAAGTCCACCCAAGGGTCCTTGGCTTCCTGACACATTGATGATGTCTTTTGGATTGGAGGGGAGGGGGGACTCTTCAATGTCTCTGGCAGCTAAACGCCTTCACTTTGTTTTGTTATTATCATTATTTAGGTGTCTTACTTAGTTTTAAGGTATTGTTTAGTCTATCTTTTGAAGGCTTCCAGGAGAGGCGGGATTTAATCTCGAATTTATCAGAATGTGTAAGATGAGTAAACACTTAAAGACGCTGGGCCATGCAAAGATTCCTGTTATTTTGTGGGACTGGGCTCCTCTGTGTGGTCAAAGCTGGCCTCAAACTCCTTCTAGTGCTGGGATCCCAGGCACAATCTGTGTATCTGGAAAGTGTCTTGATCTTGTCAGCTTCATGTAAAAAGAAGTGAAGTGTATGTGCACTTAAGGTGTGTTAGAGTGTTTGTTTCACATCTGTCTTGCTGATTTTGACTTATTGTGAAAGTATGCGTGTGAAAAGCAGGAATGTGCATACTATCACCCTCCTGAACGTAAAACTTGAATAAATTCCGTGCACTGCGTCTTTTCACTCTTATTGCTTTTATTGGTGCTTCAGGAGCAGCAGACTTGCAGGTTATGCTTCTTTATGACACTTTCCCCTGGTTTGACTTTGGAGAGAACAGGACAAACAGGATGTAAATGTTTCGGGAAAAGACTTGACCCTATGCTGCTAATTTTAATTCTTCTAAGTTAAATGACCTATTTAGACTGGTGATTCAAATTAGATTATTTTTTTAAAGGTCTGAGAACAGTTTGTGGGGACTTCTCCAAAAAAACACACACAGGTAAATGTTTTATTACGATGAGGTGTTATAACCTAAAACTGTATTTTAAATAAAAATAAAAAAAATATTGTTTAGGGAAAATGATTGACTTTGAAGTTGGCATAAACTTCAGATATTACAATGCAGCCTTTTCCCTTTCCTGCAGTAGAGCACACAGAACAGAGTAAACTATGGAGCAAAATATAGGAAACATGATGTCATGTATCCAGACACTTGACATATATGTACTATTTTGATCTCCATCCCATTAAAATGTGACGCTATACTGCAGTACATATGAGGGCATTTTCTTCATCCAGAGAATTAGAGAGCCCTCCCTACTATATTTCAAGAAGCCTTTCTTGTTATTTTACTTCTAGTTTCAGTTGTTAATTAACTATATTAACAAAATGATGAATTATAACAAGAGATCGATTAAGAATCAAGTCAATTACATCTACAAGCTGTGAAAAAAATGAGAGCCAGAAGATCTTTGTGAAGAATGCTATATTTTAGATGTTTTTGGTTTGTTTTTTTTTTATATTTGGGGATGCAAAAAGATGGCATAGTACATAATGTACTAAACATTCTTTGAAAGTGCTGAACCTCGGATGTCTCCTTTTTAGTTCTCTTTAATGTTACATAAACTTTTCATGTTTATAGTTTAGCTACCCAGAATAATCTTAAGGGAAATCTTCTAAATATGAAAGGTGAGATTTAATGTAGCATTTTATTATTGGATACTCTTTGATCTTAATCTGAAGGTAAGTAACTAACTTGTATGTGTGGCTATCTAAGCATTTTAATATGACCACATCATAAGTCAGGCACGGTATCAAATTCCGTATGAAGTGATGCATTAGGACGATGAATGTAGACTGCTTTGTAGCGATATGTTGTTAAGAACCTTTTAAGGAGCCCCCTGACACAGTGATGCACACCATTAACTCCAGCACTCAGGAGGCAGAGGCAGGTGGATCTGTGGGTTTGAGACCACATAGTGAGTTCCAGGACAGCCAGTGTTTTGAAGAGAGACCCTGTCTCAAAACAAAACAAAGCACCAAAACCAAACAAACAAGCCAAACCAAACAATAAGGAAGAAGAACAACAACAACAAAAACTTTTTAATGGTTCTTGACAAGAAACTAGAAATATATTTAATTTATTGGGTCTGAAAATTATCTTACTCACCTGTCTGTGCATGTGATGCACAAATCAGTAACATGAAAACCCTGTGCTTTTCCACATTTCTCTAGATTATTGCCAGTCACAAGCCAGAGACTAGGAAATGCAGAATTAGAAACTAGTATGTCCCTCCGCCTTTGGGAGTAATCTTATATATGGAGTATACCTCATATAGAGTCTGAGGACAGAAAATTATGCATGAGATAAGTTAATGACAATCATAGATGCAACCTTTCCCCACATCTTCAGACGGAAAACTCTTTAAAAGGAGAAGAGACAGTTTTATTCCATCTTTGTGATTTCTATAACACTGAATGGGGAAAAAGCATCTGTAACTGTCAAGCAAGATGATAAAGTCTCATTTCTTCCTTAAATCAACACGGAGGGGAACGTTGCTCCTCAGGAACGCCATTCTCCATTTCGGTCTCTCTAAGATAGAGAGAAATATGTTTCAGTGTTTTTCTAAGTTTAGTAACAGGCACATCTTACAGAGATGTTTTGTTCGATTGTTGCACTGACTGTAGAGCTTATCTCGAATTGTTTCTAGAAGCTTATATGGCCAAGAGGATATTTTCTTTTCCATCAACTAAGATATGGTAAATTTTAAGGCTTTGCCTCTGCTGTAGACTTCTCAGTTGAAGACAGCTGACATGTCTGGGAGGTGGAGGGATCTCACCCAGGTTGGATTCTCTTCTTCAGGAGGTCTGAGAACCCCCAGCCACCAGGATCGGCCATCATTCCTAGTGTGAGGAGGAAGCATCACCATAAATGGGGAGGCTGTGTAGTGAGACCTAAGTGCTGGGCTGCTCTTGGTTAGCGCCTCCTGGTTCTCCATCTTAGTTCCCTCAAAGGTGTTTTTAGCCAGCTTACTTCGATTTTTCTCCTGGGTGTGACAAGAGTCACCAAAGGTCATGACTATCATTCTGAGTCTATATGAGCAGAGGCTTCGCAGAGTGTTTTGCCCTTCTTCATGCCTACACCCTATTCTTTTTCTGTGGCTCTGGCCAGCATTTGACATTACACATTGCTCATGTGTTTATTCCCTGTCTATCTTCCCTGGAACATCGACAGTCAGACCTTGCTTTTTTCTTTAGATGATACAGAGATCAAGAACACATGTGTGGGGCTGGAGAGATGGCTCGGAGGGTAAGAGCACTGGCTGCTCTTCCAGAGGTCCTGAGTTCAATTCCTAGCAACCACAGGGTGGCTCCCAACCATCTATTATGAGATCTGCCACCCTCTTCTGGTGTTCTAGCACACGATTGGATACATAATAAACAAATAAATCTTAAAAAAGAAAGCTAAAATTAAAAGAAAAGAGAGAGGCTGGCAATTAAAAAAAAAGGACACACGTGTTCACTGGGATTGAAAGATGCACGTCACAGCACAGTTCTAGCCCTTATTATTTTATTGTATTTTTTATTTTAGCCAGTAGACTTCTTTCTATGCCTCAGTTGCTCACCTGAAAATAGTTGCCTTGGGAAACTGATGGCAATTAAATGAACTAATGTATATAATCAGTATCTGGCTCGTGGAAAAAAAAAACGAAACGAAGCCAAAGCAACCCTCTGTGGCTATTGGGAGTGAAAGGGTAGTATCATAGAAATGGCATATATTATATGTTCAATAGGTTTCTTTTGAGTTAATTGGTGAAGAGGAAAATGATTATTGAGTTGGAGAAAGAAGAAAGGATTGTTAGATTTCTAATGGGCTGTAATGGGAAGGAAATAACTGTGAGAGCCAAGCTATTTGTTCATCTTTCTCTGTGACCTGAGCAGCAAGTTCACTGAAGGAACACCTTTCTGTTCTTTAATGACTATGGTTGTGACTCAGTGGCCTGTATTTTGATGAGATTTTCCCACATGGAGGGTTCTCTGATGTTCAGGTAATGATCTTTATTTCAACAGCAGGAAGCAATCAATCATATCGCAGTCTTCAACAGATCTTTTCTACTACTGTTTAGTCTGTCATGAAGAAAAACAACAGCAAAAGCAACAGCAACAGGTAACACCATTCCGAATGGTGGTTTAATGTGAGAATAATGAGATTTAGCTGTCTCTGAAGAGAAGGACTTGTTCCAGGTTTTCTTATGAGCTCCAGGAGCATACAGAGGAGAGCATGTTTTCCAGGCTTTTGGGTTTCTTCATCCCGGGCATTGGCACAGACGTGGGCCCACTGGGCTCCCAGCGAGCTTTCAGTGCTTGTCCAGATGTGGTGTGCAGGGCTTGGAAGGGGCTGCTCCCAAGAGGGACAGACAAGCTTGGCAGTTTCTCATGTGCGACTCAGTGTTCAGGGCAATCAAAGGGCCTTGCTATTTGGCTAGCGCTAAGCATCTTAAGAAAGTTCTTGCCTCAAGGAGAAGCTAATCCAATCCTAAATTCAGCACCAGAAAATTTCCCCAAAGGAGAATCCCCCTTAAAGCATTGGCAAGGTTCCTGCAGGTGCTAAGGGAAGGATGTGCTCTGCAAAAAAGGGAAGTTTTCATTTCCTAACAACCTTTTCTAGTTACATTGAACATAACAAATGCATACATTTTTATCTGTCAATTTAATAAAAATTAATACACGATAAAAGAGCTCTCTATTCATCACTCTAGATAGGCAAGAAATGATATGAAATGATTTTAGAAACTGATTTTTTCCTTATATGTAGTATGACAAAAAGTGACAATTGAAGTGATGTTGTAAAATATATTAATGCAAATGTCAAAACAAACAATTTTTATAACAGCGGGATTTTAAGTGAGGATCTGAGAAACATAACAGGTCTCGTATAAACCATACGACAGACATTCTGTTGTGAATTCCACCGTTCTTGGCACAAAGCACCCTATTAGGTTTCCTATAGTAAAAATATCAACAATCTGTGTATATATCCATAAGTAATTAATAAATATAATGAAAGCCTAACTGGAGTGTAGAATAACAGAAGCTCAGCATATAAAAATACCGAACAGTTGCTGCTTTAGAATGAAGCTACAACTTGGGAAAGAGTCCAGATGGATAAATCAACATGCTAGAATGGACCTACCTCTGAAATATTTTAAAGTGAACCAAATTGTAAAAGAAAAAAAGTAAGCCTCTGGCTCGGACTGTGGTACATGACTCAGACCACTTAGGAGAGTGGTGTGAAGAGATGTGTGTGTAGAAAGAACCTTGGAATACATTGGCATGAAGCAAAGAATACTCCAGACGATTTCTAACGTAAGGGTTTAAGGCCATGATAACTAGAGCTGTTTTAAAGTATAATTTCCATAATATAGTTGAACTTTTGGGGTCAGCACCAGCTTTTACTAATGTGAATTTTCCTTATCATAATGAGTCAACTGGAATTTTTAGTTGATATGGGGAAAGACAGAAGGGCTAACCTTTATTCTTAATAACTACAGGCAGATATTAATGCTGACAGAAAGAGGCTGTCAGCATTATTCAGATACAGATAGTAGATAGGCTATTTAATGACTTAAAGATAGCGCTGTTCTGAATGTCACTGGAGCATTTAGAAGCTAAATAAGAACAACCCGCGACGCCCCGGATGGTCACATACGTAGCATCATAATTAAACACAATTTGAAAGCATGAATGTGTTTCTGTTCTGTTTTGTGCCTGTGGCCCAGAGTACTGAGCATTCAAAATTTTCATCATCCCAGATGCCATCACTATCATCTTTCTCATCTTTTCCACTAAGATAAAATAGAAAAATGAGTGGCTTGCAAGAGGAAGGGATCCTGCCCCCCCCAACAGAGACACAAACTCTGACATCCACACAGAAGACTAGAGAAGGAAGACATTTCTTTTTAAAAAAAAAAAGATTTATTTCTATTAATGTGTATTACCACCCTTCACATGCGCACACACACACACACATACAAGCATGCATTCTTGAGTCTATGGAGGCCAGAGAAGCCATCAACTCCCCTGAAGCCAGAGTTACAGGCGGTGGTGAGCTGCCTGATGTGGGTGCCCTTAACTTGGAAATGGACATGAAGAACTTAACTAATCAAGGAACCTCTCCACATTCTTTGCCCTGTTAGAAAACAAGAGCTTAGTGTAATTCAAAGAACCCACAGAATATGTCATAGGACTCTTGATTTAAGGATATTTTGTAAATAGTCTGCTTGTGGGAAGAATGTTCAGCATGGTGCTTAGTTGATTTCAGAGAAAATCAAGATGGGGTACCGTAAAACGGAGATAGGAGATGTGTGTCACATTGATAGGAGGCCCAGTATTAAACAACCAGGACAACTGATAAAGCGGTGATGACTGACAGGGGCACGGAAGAAGGACACCAGCAAGAAGAGACTCCTCAACAAAAAGGGATGGCGAAGTTCAAGGTTGAATAGCCTGTGGGATTTAAGAACACCAGGGGCCTGTTAAGTTTGGTATCAAGGATTTAAAAATACATTGGCACAAGACAGAAATCAGGAACATACATTATGGTACAGAGCTGTGTGCAAACTCTACCTACCAAGAGAATGTGCATGGTTCTATCCCTCGTAGAGGGAACTAGGATCAACTGCATGATCAAGCTGTTCAAGAGGGGAGATGGTCAGACTTTCTGTGTGGAGGATGGAAATGCTGACTATCAAAATAAGCCGGTAAAGAAAGAAAAAGGTCACCATGGACTACAACAAAGTATTCCTGCACAGTCTAACCTTGAAAAATCTAGGTAGAGAATCGAAAGGCTAAATTGATTTTTACAATGTCTCCAAAGGGGAAGGAGAACTTAGTGAGTCCTCAGCTAAGCGTGTTTACAATACATTGCAGAGAATGTACAGCTACAGTAGATTACTTTAATTAACACAAGATTACTAGCAGTCAGTGATAATGTGGGCCCATGTGTTTATTAACTTAGTTTTAACAAGTTGAATGAACTTTCTACAGCACGAACCACTTACTATGTTGCAAAAAATCTTCAAGGAGAAAGGAATTCTGTGCTTTGTATTTTAAAAGCCAAGGATAGTGACTCTTTGGTGGTTATGACATCTGTTTAATAGATTAATGATCAATACTGACACTGGATTAAAATATAATAAAAACATACTGCAGATAGTAAAGGTTTTATACACAAGTACACCTATGCATAACACTAGGATGTGCTGCGAAGAGCATTGCTAATAGTTGGTGACCAGCAAGTCTGAAAGGGAGGTGGAAATGATTTAATAGAGACTTAGGAGGTAATTACCCCTGCTTAAGACTATTTTGAAAGATTTATACTGTTACTACACAGTTATATATTTATTAGAAGGAAGATTAGAAAATATACTTGACAAGGGCCTAGGGAGAGAAGTGAGAGGGAGGGTGGGACTGGGAGGAGATGGGGGCGCTACAGTGGGGATACAAAGTGAATAAATTGTAATAAATAAATGTATAAATAAAATTAAAAACAAAAAATAAAAAAAGAAATTTGACGTTTTATTTTGGTATTCTTTTCTCATCTTCACTTACTGTTTTTATTGTTATATACCTAAACTAGATTTTGAAAATTAGAATTATTTCCCCATTTGGGGTTATAAAAAAAAGTCATACAATCTCTCCTTGAGCAACAACATAGCTTTTGAAAACAATCCACTTAAGCAAATGTACATAACCTAGTATCAAACAGATATAGACTCCCAGGCTCCTGCAAGTTGTAAGGACACTGAAAAGTTAACACATCCTTCTCTTTGCTTTAATAAAGACGTACTACTGAACACTTATCATTTCAAAACCTTGTGTCTGTTAAGTTCACTCCCCACACGGGAGTCCTAAGTTGGCATCACTATGGTCATTTTTAGATGAGTAAATTGAGGTTTTAGAATTGTTCAAAGTTGTAGACTTAGTACATGACTTGATCCAAAACCAGACTATTCTGTATGGCGTCAGTGTGCTGCCATTGAGTGGAAGAGAAATGAAATCTTGTTAATAGTATCTTAGGAAAATTGAGCACACCTCTGATTCTTACAGCAGTGCTGTTCCTACCGATTTCCTTTACCTCACACGTCAGTGCACATTTCTCATATGGCTCCAGTGTCTACTTCCATTGCTCTCCATCACCATGAAAGAAAGAAATTGCTCTTTATAGGGAAGCCAATTTCATGTTTATGGACACCCACATTCTCTGAATTAGGTAGTATGCGGTATTCCTTATTCCATTCCCTTCACTCCTTTCACCTAGAGCTAGGTGGTCACACCTCTGACGACTCATACTCAGAATTCTTAACTTCCAAGGTGAAAGTCAATATTACTGGCTCAGGGTCATCCATTTTTGTCTTGCATCAAACAAAGACGTGTTCCTGACAAAGTTGCTTCTGGGTGGTGTGAAAGTAGCCATGGTGAACACAGTTGTTAAATCACAATCCCAGTTACAGATAACGTGGGCAATTAAAGTGAGGAAAGGGGACCAAGAATGTGGCTACTTGACTAGGTAACTTACTGGCTGAATGAGTTTGTTTTGGCCATCGAAATATTTCCTCATTTTCTGGGTTTCACTTTTCTTAGGCTTATAGAATTACATAAGATTTAAAATTATTTTCAAAGAGTTATGAACATTAAAAAATATATATCTCCTGCTGTTCATGTTTTGCCCTGCACTTACCGAGAAATCAAATACTAGGAAACCTTCAAATGTAGGGTGAAATCAAACCAGAAAGAAAACAGGGAACATTTCTAACCTGACAGATAGGTGGCGGGTCTGGGGATCCATAATCTAAGAGACTGAACAGGAACATTTATTGTTTGTGACCTCAGGACTATTGAACCAATTCCCAGGGGAACTGGACCCTGAATGAAGCCTACAGGAAGCTTTGAGAAGCTTAGCTAACCTTACTGTCATGTCACCAAAATGCTCCGAAGTGGAGGATTTAGTCACCGGATTTGGTATGCAGAAACAGCTGCAATCTCAGTGCGGCACCTAGCAAGTGACAACTAAGTCACAGATGTGATTGATCTACCGCGTTCTGAGGATTAAGAATGAAAATGGTGGGTACGCGGTAGAGCATTATAAAAAGGCCATTGTGATTCCTGTACTGTGCTTTTCACATGTTACTAACAAAGCATATTCAGTTAAGAGTTTAAGTTTGTCTTAGCACGTCTAGCCATTACCATTTTACTTGTCTGGAATAACAACTCACAGGGGAAAAGGTGTATTTTTGGAGATTATTGTGTACTCTTTCATAACTTTGACTACACAGACTTGCAAAAGGAAACCATGTTTAAAAATTGTGTGAGGTATTTTTTTTAAAAAAAAAAACTGTTCAAGACCTAAGCAGTTGGGTCTTCATATTAAGCTCTTCCAAATGATAAATAGTCTTCATTGTCATCAGAATCAAAATTGGATACTTCCATCTCTAATAACATCATTTAATGGAAATGTTTTTAAGAAGTAAAAAGGTTTTTTTTCCCTGTGCTATTCTCAATGTACATGGATACATGAAAAAGTGGGTTTCTCATTTTTGTATCTTTCTTTTCTAAGCAAAGAAGAAAATGTGGCCAAATAAAGATTCAGTTATTCAGAAACATGTTAATTCCTTGCATTTATTTTGCTTTTTGAAAGTAAGCAAATGTAAAAGTAAAATGGTGTCTCCACTTTACTTTGGAAATCAGGTTATTGTGAAGTGAGGATGTAAGTGTGCTATGATTACTTGTCTGGCTGTGACCCAAAGAAGGGTTGGACAATGAACAAGTGACTATTCTGTGCCCCACCTAGTGTCAAGATCCATTGTGTGGTGACCAATGACAGTGCTGGCAGTTGGCAAGAGAGCTGATCAAATAAGCATGGTTCATCCGATTTGGCTTCTGGGGGTGCCAGTGAGCACAGCTGAGGCGTTTGTAGATTGTAAGGCAATCCCTGTTCTTTCTAACCTCCATGTTTGTAAGGGCTCTCCAAAGATAGCAACTCAAACTAGGAGATGGGCCAGCATCCAACCAGTCCTGGTTCATGGACTGAGGACCCCTCTACTGCCCATAGGATGGTCTCTAGAGGGAGCTCCAGCCCTGTCGTCTCCTGTGTTTCAGAACTTGGCCTTCTCTGGGGTCTTCCCAACAGGTTCTGATTGAAGTTATTCTCAAGGTAACACTTGGGAGGAGGAAGAGTGCAGAATGCCATGTGAAATCTGAGAGAGAAGAAGGAAGAATTAACCAGAATGTGGGCTGGGGAAGCTCCCTTACCTGCATAGCATGTCTGCTTCCCTTGGATATTCTTTTAGTTCCTTGCATTGGTGTTAAAATTCGGAGAAACCAGTTTTTATGACCTGACAGAACTTTGAATAAGCTGTGGAGACTTCCCGTTGACTATCTTTTTAAAGGTGTAATTGACAAAGCCTTCCCTCTTCAGGACATTTTGGCAAGTCACTGAAAAGCTGGAAAACAGTTAATGAATTCAGAACTACAATACCCTAGCTATTTAGTCCGAGTGGCTGGCTATAAGCTGTGTACTAAGTTTAGATATCTACCGTAACCTGGATCATGTTTTGCAAACGTAGACAATGGAAATAGAAATTCCATCTCTTAAGAAATATTTGATACTTTCAAATTAAGAATAAATAGCTTTGATAACTCAGAACATGGGTCTTAGCCACAGGCAAAAAAAAAAAAAAAGGCCTAGGCAGGAGTGGGGGGTGGGGGGCAGGGAAAGTTCCCCCTTTCTCCTCTAAATGCCACTCAAAGGAAGCATAAATTCCATTCCATTTTTTCTACCCCACAACAGTTCCTGAACATTGGTTCCTATTTTACTGTTTTGGGAGCCTAGGCAGACAATTCTTTAAATGAAGGGAAAAGGACCCTTTCTGCCTTTCTTTTCCATTTCATGCTGGTTAATTCCTGCCAGAATCCTCCTCATTAGCCTTGACACCTTACCACAATGCCAGGGCCACTGGGAAATCTATCCCTGAACGAACCAAATGGGAAATCTGAAACTACTCTGATGCTCCAACTCTGTAGAGCACACCAGCATAGCAGTGAGATCACTTAGATTTTTTTTTTTTTTGGCAACAAAAGGGAGAAAGTCTGCAGTCAATGTAAGTCATTTGACAAAGCCTATGCCTTCCTCTGCCTATTAAATAATTGATTTTTAATGAAACAGCTCTAAAAAAAAAAAAAAAACAACCTAAAGATTGCAAGGGAGACCCTTCAGTGCTGAAATTATAATTGCGGTAGATTTATTGGGGACATTGAATGAGGTTAACATACAGTTTTTCTTTGCTAAGCCTTATGCTAACACGAGCAGTAAGTCCCTCTTGTATTTATTCCCCAAATGTGTTAGTGTTGCTCATGTTCAGGGTAAAATACATGACTTTTAGGAAATCAAGCTTGGATTTAACATCATGAGGAGGATCTTAAATTTTCTTTTGCAGTTACGCTATTTAGCTTATCCATCGTTTTTTTGTTTTGTTTAACGCTTGACAAAATGAATTATTGCTTCAGTTCATCTGCAAACATATGAAAAGTGTGTTTTACATTTGTGTGCATGTGCCCATGTGGATGCCCCCCCCCCAAGTCTTGATTTTGTGTACTTGTTTGTGTTAGCATGTGTGTTTTGTTGGGCATCTTCTGTAGGACTTCATGTATGCTGGGAAGAGCTCTGCCACTGAACTATGCTACCAGGCTTTTATTTGTATGTTTTGTTGTTGGCTTTGTGTGAACAATGGTGGTGCTGGAAGCTAAAGGCCTTAACTCATGCAAACGAGGATAGTATTCTACAACTGAGCTGCATCGACATCCTTGAGTGTGTAAGGAAGTGACCATTTGTCTACCTGTCAATCACTGTCTACTTTCTCTAGTTCTGTGTTAGTGAAACTTTAAGATGTAGTTTTATTACTAACACACTCATCCACACATTTTTAAATTTTATGTCTGTTTTTAAGGGAAATTATTTTAATGTTTTACTCTTCACTGTGACATATGCCATAGGTTTTTACTGTTAGCAATCACTATTATTAGATGAAAGAACTTTCTTTATATTCCTTCATTGAATAGAAATTGTATATGTTGAATTTTATTGAATACATTTTCTGCTTTTAGTGAGATGATTATGTTCTTTAATTACTATGTCCTGATGAGATGATGTTATGACACTAGGTTTTCTAATGTTCAAGTAATCATACCTTTAAAAAAACTAAAGTTAACTTTATTATATAAAACTCAGCCTCTACAACTTAAATGTGAAATACTTTGTGAACTGTTTTTCCCAAATGGTTGGTCATTTGTCTAAATGTTGTGACTCACCTTCTGTATTTCCTTCTTCCTATGTTACATGTTTTTCACATTAAAAACTCCGTATATGTAAATAGAAAAAAAAAACCCCTCAGCCTCTAATGATTGGCTATTTTTTAAAATGTCTCTCCAGGTAAAATTGCTCTTTTTCTGTGTTTGTCAAACCACCTTTATTTAATGTGGGTGTTAAGGTTATGTAACATTCATAGCTAAGGCATCTTTCTCTTTTCCTTCTTGAAGGAACTTGTGTGTGACCGGAATAATTTGTCCTTGAATGTTTTAATGCAGTTTTCATAAAGTCACCCGGCCTGCTATTTCTTTGTTGTGAGGTTTGAAACCACTGCTAACATTTCTCCTGTTGTTAGAGAATCATTCAGATTTTGAAATTTTCATCTTATGCAGATGTATTTTTTGTAAAATGTATCAATTTATTTACATTTTCAAATTTACTGCTGTAAAGCTATTCACAATGTTAGCATTATAGTAGTATGGGCTAATTGTGTCTTGATTTTCTTATAATTTAGTTACTTGTATTTTATGTGCACTGATGCTTTGCCTGCACATACGTCTGTGTAAGGGTGTGGATCCTGGAATTATAGACAGTTGTGAGCCTTCATGTGGGCACTGGGAATTGAACCCAGGTCCTCTGGAAGAGCAGTTAGTGCTCCCAACTGCTGAGCCATCTCTCCAGCCCCATGTTTTGATTTTCTTTGGATCAATTTGTGCCAAGACTTGTTTGATTTTTCTCATCGATAGAATCAATTTTAAGTTTCTTGTTTTTCTCTCTTACGTTCTCATTTATGACAACTGTTTTTCTTCTTCTTCTTCTTCTTCTTCTTCTTCTTCTTCTTCTTCTTCTTCTTCTTCTTCTTTGCTTGAATTTCCTTTGGATTTTGCCTTCTCTACCTTTTGTGACTTCCTTATTTTTGTTACCAAAATGATGAACTCTGTAGTTCCTTCAAATTTTTAGTAGATAAATTAAAAAAACAAAGCCCACTGCTTACTTGTCCTATTTTTGAGGAGGACATCATTAGAAATGTTGGGGCTGGGAGGTGGTGCTCTGCCCATGATACCTCAACTCCAGGACCACCTAAATGGGACCTGAACCTTTCTTGACACCAACAGGCCTGTTGATATGAAGAGGGAAATTTCCGAAGGGTCCCAGCCCCAGGCAAAGACCAACTAAGGACTGCTGAGAGCAGAAGAAAGTAGTTTTCTAAACAGGAAGAAATCTAGTTGATTATCCAATAGCAAGTGGTCAGCCATGAAATCGAATACATGTAAGATTATATAGACCGATATTGTAGAAATTGAGGAGAAGAGGTCAAGAATTTGAGTGCTTTTGAGGGGCTGAGGGGTAAAGAGAAACATGTTGAATTATATTTTAACTTTAAAATACATTAAAAGAATAAACCCATGTGTAAAGGTGTTTTGTCGGGATGTATGTCTGTGTACCATGAGTGTTCCTGGTTCCCAGCGAAGCTAGAAGAAGATGAGAGATCCCCTGTGACTGGAGTTACAGATAGGTGTGAGCTGCCAGGCCAGGCTGAGAATCAAACCCAGATCCTCCGGAAGAGGAAAGAGTGCTTTAAACTGCTGAGTCATCTCTCCAGTCCCTAAATGTTTTGATTAGGAATTACATGTAATCATGTCAAGCAGACATAAAGTAAAAATGATGTTCATAAAAACATGATTGCTTTCATTAAAACATTTATCAATACTTTAATGGCATGATTTAGGTAAATTAAATATGTTTATTATTAACTGTGTGTTCACTATATTTAACAGTGAACACGTTCTGCTCTTGTTCTGTGCACAGTAGAAGCAATACATATTTTTACAAAGTGTTACATGAGTGCTCCCAATTATCATTCTATTTATGTGCTTCCCGTTGTAATAGACTTTTCTATGATAAGAAAACTATATGACAAACTCTTGACCGTTAATAATCATTTATTAAATTAATGTCAGCTTTAATGCTCAATTACCTCTCTAGAGTTAAAAAACCTTTCCCCTTTTTCTTCTCATAATTTAATCACATTAAAAAATTTAATTTGAATGTTTTTACCTAGAAGCCTTAGGTGTTTTGTTTGACAGAAATTTGGGAGAATCAGCTGGTCAACCTGCTTCCCAAAATATAAGCCTTTCAGCTTGTACTTAGCTGAAATGCTATGGCTTCAAACTGCAAACGTTAAGACACAACACCCTGTTTGTGCCTTCGCTGAAAGGGGAGAGGATGGGAGACATGCAAATGATACCTGAAACGCCTACTCAGAAACACCAACCTCCCACGGGGTCAGGAAGCATCATCCTTTTCTAAGACAAACTATATTTCCAGTGACAGACGTATAGAATTTAGTAGATTTCTTTTAATTTACCAAAAAAATATCGGCGGAGATCAGAAAATACCTGTACCTGAGTCGTCAGGTTTTTATTCATTCATTTATTTATCTTCCCCCGTTGCATGTGTATGTGTTATTAGGAAAGATGAAAACGCTTTCTGATCTTGATGATCTTTTTGTGGTTAGTTCTTTTTTCACCTATTTTGAAAATTTTGCCTTCCTGAGAAGAAGCGTGGGGGCAGCTGCTCAGGCTAGATAAGTGCATGATCCCTGGTACCTGGCTTCTGCGGTGGCTGCTTCAGGCGCAAGGTCATTGCCTTACTTTGGACCACTAGCTGTCAACAGCACCGTCACCACTGTCATCATCACCGCCATCATCCTAGAACAGCGCGATGTATAAAGGTTCTGCTAGTTTGCTGTTCCATACAAACTCTAGGTGACCTCAATATTTCCTTTCATTTTCAATCTCGAAAAGAAACCGTGTGCACTTTGCATTTATCCATCAAATGATTCTGTTCTATTTGTTTTTTAAGTTGAGTGAGGCCATTCCTTGCCATCTCAGTCTATTTCGGGATCAGGCAGTAGTAAGCACAAAACAGAAAGGTGTGAACATCCCTGGGTGGCTCCCTTGGTTCTTCTTTTGGGGGTGGGGTCTCTACCCATGGGGGCTTGGACAGGAAGTGTAGCAGTCAGCAGTTACAGCTTCTTGTGACTTTTATACTGTAGCGTCCCAGGGAGGGAAGTTGGTGCCCTGTGAAACAGGTCATTGTAGCATTTAACAGCCAAAGATGCTTGTCTTCCAACCCTTGCCTATCCTTCCATGTATGGGACATGCCACAACCCAGAGCTCTCTCCAAAGCCCTGGTCTAAACACAATTTCTCAGCTCTGCTTAGAGAAAAGATTGCAAGACTCTACGCAAAAGATTTTATCATGTTTGGAGTAGGTAAACTCTGAGGAAAGAAGTCCTGTTTTCTTATTATTTCATCTTATTTGTGTGTGTTGGGGGGGCACGGGTGTGCCACACATGTGGAAGTCTGAGGACTTCCACCTTGCAGGAGTTGGTTCGTTCTGTCCATTTATGTGAGTCCCAGAGATCAAACTCAGGTTGCCTGGCTTGGCAGCAAATGCTTGACCAATGGAGGTTCCAAAATTCTATTTTTAATTTAATGTTTCTAAATGATGAACCATGAAACAAACTTAATTATGTTTTAATATCTTGTGTGCATGAGTATGGAATCATGTGTATGCTAAATGACTCACCTTAATCAAGAAAAAAAGTGCACTGGAAATAGGTATTTCGTTAAAATCAGGTATGTGTGTCCTGTGGTTTGTGAGTTTGACCTTAATACATAAAACCATTATAGAACCAAGCAAACATTAACATAGTGGAATATAAACTTTGTTTTTTAAATAGACTTCCAGAAGAGATTCTTTTCTTAGCTTTCAAAGGCAACAGCCTTGAGATTTGAGAGCCAAGTAATGTGCGGAGATCTAGAGGACAAAAGCAAGAGACGAAAAGGGCACAGAGTGTCCAGTTCAAGGCACAAACAGATGGAGTAGCGTGTGACAGAAGCAACTGCACCATTGAGCAACCCCTCCCCCCCGTCCCCGCTTCGTTTGCAGACGTTTATATAATGGCCATGGGAGAAAGGCCGACCAAGTCCGGTGCAGCCAGGAGCCAGAGAAACTTGAGCTTCCTCGCCCTCCTCCTCCTCCATTCTTCCCTTTTTCTTTCTTTCCCCTTTCTTCTCCTGCCATTTCTCCATCCCCGCTCCCCCTTTCTATCTTCCTCCCCTTCATCTTCCTCTTTCTTTTCTCTTGCTTTTATTTTTCACACGGCTTGAAGATCAAAATCTCATGGGAGACAAAACTAAAACAAAACTCAAAATCAAACAAAGTTTATAAATGAAAGAAAAAAATCCTATATAGGTAAGGAAAGAGCATCCTGCTTAGAAGCTAACAAAAAGATGATACAAAGTCATATAAAAAATTTCAAGGAACAGGCACTGGAGAGATGGTTCAGGGGTTAAGAGCACCTATTGTTCTTCCAGAGGTCCTGTGTTCAATTCCCAGCAACCACATGGTGGCTCACAACCATCTGTAATGAGATCTGGTGCCCTCTTCTGGTGTATGTAAAGACAGAGCACTCATAAACATTAAATAAATACTTAAATATTTTTTTAAAATTTCAAGGAACATTAAAATACAATAACATCAGTTGTTGATACTTAGGGCAGTAATAAGGTATACTCACAGAGGTATTTCATAATCATTTTTCTTACACATTATTTGTCTTACTCTGACATAAATTTTAAAACAAAATACTATTTATAAATAAAAAATGGATAGCATCTCAGGTATGCTTTCTCCAATTACATTTTATTTTCTGTGAATGAGTGTTTTGCCTGCATGTCTATCTGTGTACAGTCATGTTCCCGGTACCCAGAGAAGCCAGAAAAAGGGTGCTGGATCCCTGGAAGCGGATTTGCAGGTGGTCACGAGCCACCTTGATGATGGGAGCTGAACCGTGGTCCTCTGGAACAAACAGCCAGTGCTCTTAACCACTGACCGTCTCTCCTGACCCTTTAGTGTATTTTAAATGTAAATATTGAAAGTGACAGAAAAACATGGGGAAGTAATTTCTTCTTTGTGTAAAGCCGGTCATACAAGGGAGCCCTTATGATATTACACAGGCCGCAGTGACAGTCTCTTAAAGAGATACCCGTTGTGTTTGATTTTGAAATGCTTTTTTATCTACTGTAGTGACTTCTTTTTCATCAAAAAGTAGCATGATAGCCAACTCAAGTTCCAACTTACTGGCATATCTTCCTAAATTTCCCTATATTTACTCTATCTGATATCAAACGTACCACATATTTGATATAATATTACTCCTTGGCTGTGCTTATGTTTCTGTATGCTACATTGTACGTTAGATTCACATTATTATCATGTCTGAGTAAGGATTTAATGTCACTGAAAATTGGCTTTTTTGCCCTCCATAGCACCATTACTGAGGGCTCATGTTATACCAAGTACCCTAGGGCTTTGCATCTTATCATTCATTTCTAACATCAATATTTTGATGTGCTTTTATTGTTTCCATTTCATTGGAAAGGAAATACAGGCACAGATAAATTAAGACACGGTGCTCAGGATCACACAGCCTAGACTGTGCTGTCCAATGCTGTGTCATTAGGAATGTGCGGCTGCTTTAAATTAAGTCCAAGTGAAATTAAATTAAAAATTCATTTTTTTTTTAGTTGCCCTACCTATGCTTCACATCCTCCATTGGTCCATGTGGCTAATACCGGATAGTGTAAAGCAGAAGGTCTGTCCTTTCAGAGATTCCCATTGCACACAATCGCAAGAGAAACAGTGGAGCCAGGCATGCGCCTGTGTCCTGTGGTGGTTTTAGTGTTCAATCTCGGAGTTATTGCCCAGTACTTTTTTCTATTCTGATGACAATTGAGGTATTTGGATAAAAAGTCTGTGAATTTATGTTAGCCCACGGGATAAATGGCAAGAGGTAGCACCGAGAGTGAATGGAAACTTCCTTCTTTCAGTTCACAAATGTTCGTTTAATGAGACTCTTCTAGATGCTGCTGATAGTGGAGTAGACCAAAAGGAAGTGTTCTTTGACCTCAAAGAGTTTTGCTATTGTCCATGTTAGCATGACATAGTCAAATCACCAACTATGCGCTCTAACACAGAGTGATACACACCATAGAGAAAGGCAGAGTAAGTGTCACAACAGGGAAGTTGCTGAGACACGGTTTAAAGAGGAGACTGGAAAGAAAGCACATAGAAATCAAAGAGGAGCAACCCAGGGCCCCAGGACACAGACTCAGGAAACAGAGGCCAGTGAATTCTGCACCGCAGAAATGGCCATCACGCAAAACAAAGGACTCTCTCTTCTTTCTGATTGGCATACATCTCTGGTGAGACTTCCTCTCTCTTTCTTGGTCTAACGTCGCTTTTTATCTGAAGATACCAATTCACCTTCATTTGTACCTTGAGACCATTTTACTTCATGAAAAATATCAGTTTTTTAGTTTTCCAACTTGGTAACACAATACAAACCTTAGCTCTTTCTGTGGCTAAGTTTGATTTGAGATTGCAGGATCATCTCTTTTTGACAGTCTTTATGTTCTCAAGGCTTCGCCCAACAAACGACTACAAGCCTGTCAGATCGGAGGTTACTATATGCAAGGAGATGCTATGTTTATTTTTAGAGAAAGAGAGAGAGAGAGAGAGAGATGAAAATAAACCGCCACACTGTCAAAAAAACAACATATGGAATTTAGGTTTTGGTTGTGAGTACTTTGACAAAACCAAGAGTCGTAAGCCTTGAAGCAAACTTAAATTTTTCAATATGACAATATGTTTCAATATGACAAAAATTTCAATATGATAATACATTGACATCGCACAAAGATAAACTCATGCTTTCATTTGCTGGGAATTAGGAAAGATTTGAGTCTTTGGGCAGTCTTTGGAACTCTGTTTTGTGCACTTGCCTCCTTGTGCACTTGCCATCACTGTTAGGGGTACATCATGTTAGGTCCAAGTCTGTGCTCTGGCTCTATTACGATGACCATTGACACTCTTCTACTTGTCATCGTTAGGAGAAAAATGCACTAATGCATGTACAATATCACACTGATATTCCCAGTATTTTACAAATAAAGTGCTTTCTCACATAAGGTTTTTAGAATAGATCGTGTATATAGTAAGATCTCCAGAATTATTCGCTTTTATCATTTTTTACATTCAACTCTCTAATCTTTTCTCTGCTTCACTGAGTCAGGTCTCTCCTAAACACACCATTCTCTGCCTGGATTTCTCTCTCTTCCAGCCCCACCTCTAGGTCCTGCACAGCTCAAATACAGTGTGTGTTTCCCTTGCTGTGCGCTGCTTCTCCTGATACTGCTAATCCACTCTGCAAACTGGAGCTCTCGACACACACACTACTGCCAAAAAAGCACCCCCCCAAAAAAAAGAAAACCTTAAAATATTACACAAGGCGTATTGAGATTTCCTCTTTCACCAAAAACATTTTTTTTTTTATTAAGGCACAGGACAACTAGCCTCCTTCTTCAGGAGGTTGAGGTCTTGCCAAATCTGTCCTAAACTCACCTCCGTTTAGACAGATTTGGTGGACCTGACCCTCAAGTCTTAAGCCAAGCATTCTGGGGCCAGCGAGTATGGGATCCAGGTATATTCAGCCATGTGTTTTTGGCTTCTCTTCTAGTAACAGTCAGGGCTTCCCAATTTCGCTTAAAAGCAGTCCAGAAAAAAAAAAACAAAAAGTTGGCAGCTAAGAATGAGTGATATCCAACTGCACTGGGCAAGTGCCTGATTTCAGTGAGGAACCTGGGCCGGCTACCCAGACAGGCTATTTTCCCTCTGCAGGCCTGGATGGCTCACAGGAGCTCCAAAGGAGCTGAAATTTACTGAGGTTTGTTTGCAATACATTTGTCAGGAAGCATTAAATCCCCAAAATGGTTATGGAACCAAGTATTTTGCCCATTTTATATTATTCTTTAGAACAGCACACCACGGACTGGCCTATGAAGCGTAAGACATTTCGATCTCAAACCCACCTGTGTTCCTAGGCAGCTGCGCACAGCAGAGGCCATCAGGTGCCCCGCACTGCTGTGCTGTGATGTCAGGTGATATTAAAAGAGACTGGGGATGCTGTGTGGGAGACGTCACCATTTCCTGAAAATCCTTGATATTCTGTCGTTGCATCCTGACATTAGTCCCTTCGCTTATGCTCGTTCAGGCCGTGGCTCAGGTCTGTGTTTCCGAAAGATGATAACCCATTCATTTGTATGTTCATAAAGACGTCAGGTTCCGGATGTAAGGTGTACTTGCTGAACTAGATAGGGTGGGATCGAGGAAAGTCCTTCGTAGTAACCTGAATCTGAATTGTGGCACCTGGTTTTCTTCTTCAGTGCTCTTAAAAGAGTCAAGCAAGTGATAACCTTCAGTGATCAACAGGGCAGGTAGGCTGTTCCAGCTGGGCCGCAGGAACTCCAGGTGCGCCGTCTCCTTTATGAATCCTTGGACTGAACTAGCACGGGGCCGTCTGCTCTGAACAGAGCACCTTAACTTTCCTTTGCACCTCTTCAGTGTCATTCTGTTATTTGTGGATGATAGAACTGAAGCCCAGAAAAAAATTCTGTGACTTATTCAGAGCGTTCTATCTGGTAGGCAAAAAAACAAGGCATGGTTCTTTGTCTCTTAAGACTTTTTTTTTTTTTCCTAATTAGTCCCCTTTATCCTGATTTCTTCATTTCCTAGTTTCATTAGTCCTCAGTGTCAAAGCATTGTGACAAGCCTGTTGTTTCCTCCTGTATTTGTATAAATTTTTTATTTAAAATGCTTTCTTTTTAAAATTAATTTTATGCATTTCAAATAAATTATAACTACATGACTTCCTCCTTCCTTTTCTCCCTCCACTCCCTCCCACATTTTCTCCCCCTTACTCCTCAAGCTGATAAGCTCTTTTCCTTTGGTTATTATTGTTACATATATATTTTTTATTTTGCTAAATTATGCTATGTTCTATGCATTTTTTTTCATTTTGCAATTCATCCACTTTGAAGATGTGTCACGCAACGCTAGGGTTTGCAGATCCACTCCTGTGGCTGCGTGCACCCTAGCGTGTGGTTGTTGGCTACACAGTACTCCAAGATTGCGTCTGCCCTGCACATCTGTTAGTTGCCTTGTGTTTGCCTCCAGATCTCTGCCATACTCAACAACCCTGGAATGAATGTCTTGTTCACATTCCTTGATGGACTTGTCTGCAGTTGTTTGGAACTGCTGGCTGGCGAGGTGCTAATAGTCAAACATGGACTCTGTCAGGTCGTTTACTGCTGCCTGGCCTTGCTGGTCCAGTGTACACAATGACCAGCAGTGCAGGAATGCTCTTGCATTCCTTCATTCCCGTAGACACTCCTCTACTCTTTTTTTTTTTTCTTTTTTTGGTTCTTCTAATTTTGACCAATATGATTTGAAAGTTCTCATTTCTCTGAATTACTGCATTTATGTAAATTTTTGGATGGTTTTAAAAATAATCTCTTCTGAAAGACCTGGAGGGGACAGGAGCTAGAGAGCAACAGAACCAAAAAAATCTGGACCCAAGGGTCTTTTTTCAGACTGACACTCCAACCAAGGACCATGCATGGAGATAACCTAGAACCCCTGCACAGATATAGCCCATGGCAGCTCAGTATCCAAGTGGGTTCCATAGTAATGAGAACAAGGATTGTCTCTGACATGAACCCAGTGGCTGGCTCTTTGATCACCTCTCCCTGATGGGGGAGGCAGCCTTACCAGGCCACAGAGGAAGACAATGCAGTCAGTCCTGATGAAACCTGATAGCTAGGGTCAGATGGAAGGGGAGGAGGACCTCCCCTATCAGACTAGGGGAGGGGCATGGGAGGAGAAGAGGGAGGAAGGATGGGATTAGGAGGGGACGAGGGAGGGGTCTACACCTGGGATACAAAGTGAATAAATTGTAATAAATAAATAAGTTTTAAAAAGTTATCTCCTCACATGGTTGTTAATTGGGTCTCTGTGGCTACTGAGCTGCAGTTCAGAAGATAAAGACCATACCTAGAGCTCTTCCTATGTTCCATCAACTGAAATATAAATCATATTGTTTAAACTCAAATTTTCTAGTGTTCACATTAAAAGCATAAAAAAAGTGAAAATTGCAGAACTTCATTCTCCTTGAGGATGAATAATATTTCATTGCATGTCTCTGCTATATGTTTGTTATCCATTCATCACTGATGGACAGCGATCTTCTTCTTTCCAATGGTTTTCTATTTCCATGATAAAACACCATGACCAAGGCAACTTACAAAAGAAAGCTTTGGATTTGAGACTCGCGGTCACAGAGAGTTAGTCCATGACCACAATGGTGGGGAGCATGGCACTGGTACAGTAGCTGAGAGCTCACATCGATGCCCAAGCAAGAGGCACAGAGAGAGCTAACTGGCAATAGTGTGGGTTCCCGAAACCTAAGCTCATCTCCAGTGGCACACTTCCTCCAACAGGCCACACCTTCTAATCCTTCCCACACAGTTCCACCCACTGGGACCTGAGCATTCAGAGTCCATGGGAGTAGACATTCTCATTCAAACCAGCACATGGGTGGGTTGTTTGTTTTGTTGACTGCTATGGGTGTTGCTACAATGAATGAATATGAGAGTGCAGCTACCTCTTTGACATATTGATTTCATTTCCCTTTGGATATATACTTGGTAGTGGACTATTAGAGCACGTGGTAGTTGTTAAATTTTTACGAACTTCTATACAGTTCTCTCTAAAAACAGTAATAACTTATATTGCCACTGATCGTATAAAAGGCCAAAGGTATCCCTTTTGTCCATGTTCTTAACAGCAATTGTTATCTTTGTGCTAATAGCCATTTTGAGAGTGAGATACCTCGTTTAGAGTCACTGGTGACAATGAACATTTTTTTTTTTGGCACAACTTTTGGCCTTCTGCATTTCTCCTTTTGAGACATATCTATTTAGAACTATTGTTCAAATTTTTGTGTTGATTTTTGCTCTGGCCTTTTTTTTTAGTTTTTAAAATATTCTAGGTATTAATTCTTTGTCAGATTTGTAGTTTGCAAGTATTTCCCTTCCTATAAGTTATGTTTGCACTTTGTCTTCCTATGTGTCTTTAATTTGATGTTGCCCTTTTTTCTATATGTGTTTTGGCTTCCTACATTTTGGGAGTCTTATAAACATTTTCTTGCCCATTCCAATGTCTGGAAACATTGTTCCTCTGTTTCATTCTAGTAACATTTAGCTTCAAGTCTTAAATTATTAGGAGGTATTCTTATAACGTATATTTATTTTAAAATTGGTGAGAGATAAGAGCCAAGTTTCTTTCTGAGACATGTGGTTGCATCATTTTCCTGGCACCATTTCTTGGCTCTGTTCTTCAGTGCTGACTTTATTAAAAATCAATTGGTTGTAGATGTGCGCATTTCCTTCTATGGCCTCTCTTCTGTTCTCCTGCTTGATGTGTTCGTGTTTATGTCATCCTGCTTTGTCTAATGTGCCAAGATTTTAAGAAACAAAATATAAATGACATTTTATTTAATAAGAACTATTTTGTGCTGTGTGTAAAATTCTGAAAGTGCATGGTTATTAGAAGATGCTTCCCAAACTGAAATGGAATCTATCTCTAACTTGTACTCATTCATTTTAGCATTGATTTCCATGACTACAATAAACATGTGTAGTTTTCTGAGTTGTAATTATGACAAGTTCTTAGATTTCTCCTTTCTCAACTTTGTCACAAAGACCCCATTTCTCCAACTCTCTCGATCCTTCCTTTCTCCCTACCCATCCACCTTTATGTACTTTTACTCCCACTACAACTCCCATTCTCTAAAAAGCGAACCAAAAACTCCCCAAAAACAAACAAAAAAACTAAAAAGAGGAAATCAAGACAACAATAATAATTTAAAAAAAAAAACTCAATGAGAGAAAAACCTTAGAAATACACAAAAGCCCACAATCAGTTTCAGTGTGGTAAAATTTATAGAAAATAAATTATTTTTAATTTAATTTTTATTTTGTTTCTACACACACATGCAGATGCAGACATTGATGAAGACAGACAGATACACACATAAATGCATGTGTGGAGGTCAGAGAACAGCTTTTAGAAGCAGCCTTTGTCCTTCTACTGTGCTTTTATTTGCTGAGCCACCTCACTGGACTGATAAAATTAGTTCTGATAAACTAGTAAGTTTCCGTTCATCATTACTCACTCCCAAGCTTCCCACAGACTCATCCTCAGAAATAACTGCATTTTAAGTCTGTAGAGATGGATTTCTTGAACTCAACTACTAACAAACACTCTTTTACAATTAGCAGCCACGTGAGATGAATTAGTAAAATGATCCGAATCTGTTAATAGTGCGACATCAGGTTAGTGCACGTTACTACAAAGACAAAGCCAGCACGTAGTATCATTCCAACAAGTGATGAAGGGTAGAACAGGCTAAATTTCCATCTTGATGTTATTGGAATGGTACCTAATAAGAAGCACAGAAGGAGGGGTCCTGATGTGAAGAGAGGCATGCGTCGATAGAAAAGACTGTGAACGTGCGGGCAATACAGCACCAGCGAAACGATGTGACAGTGAAACTTTCACAAGGGAAAGGAGCATACTCCAGCAAAGGAATGAGAAGAACGTGTGATTCCTACCTACCGTCATATTCCCGGCTAATATCAGGCGATAATACACAGACAGCTCCTTGTGTTCTCAACCTAGAGGAAAAGCTAACTAGGGAAGGAATCTCTTTGCCCCATAGCCAAAACGTTGCGAAGGTATAAGAGGAGTCTCAGGGCTGGAAGGTGGCCTTTGCCTCCTTACCAAGTCATGTGTGGTCCTGGCAACCAGGTACAGGTTAGCAAAAAGGAGTCGAACTGAGGCTAGAGCTTGGCTTTGTTAATGGCAGCTAAACAGTTCTTAATTGGGGGCCACCTGGGGTAGCTGCAGGTTGTGCTGTTTAGTTTTTGTCGGCTTGATACAAACTAGGGTTGCATGAGAAGAGGGACCCTTAGTTGAGGAATTGTCTCTGTTGGACTGGCCTCTAGGCATGACCCTGGAGGTACTTTCTTGATTAATACGGAGGTCCCCGTCTACTGTCGGAAGTGCCACCCCGGTAGGTGGTCTTGGGTTGTGTAAGAAAGCAAACAGAGCAAGCCACAGGGAACCAGCCAGAAAGCAGCACTTCCTCCATTGACTTTTCTTCAGTTTCTTGCCCTGCCTCCCTCAGTGACTGACTGCTACTGGATGAATAAGCCAAATAAATCCTTGCCTCTACAAATTATTTAAGGTCCGTGTTTTGACACAGCAACAGAGCAGCAAACTAGAGCAACTGTTCAAACATCACTATGACACAGGACCTCTTTAACTCCACTGTGAGGACCAAATTTGGGGGCAGATAACTTCAGTATAGTAGGAAAATTGTAATATTACATATTTAAGCCTCTTTCCTCCTCTTTTGTCATGACTTAATCAGGGAAATAAAACCAGTGGGAGCTGGAGATTAAGGGATGTGTTCCAAAGAGCTAGCTTGCACTGTGGTGAAGGCTGGGCAGGCAAAATTAATGTCTATAGCTCATGCTGTAGGAAATACACGAGCCTATATTTAAACTACCCGTTTCTTTCTGCAACGATCTCCATCTATTGCAAAGAGAAGCTTCTTTGATGAGGGCTGAGAGCCACACTTAACTATGGGCATAAGCATTTATGCAGAGGATAAGTAAACATGGAGGGCCTCTCCCCAAATGACTATAATGTCTAATGTCTATAACATAACCCCTACACCCAAGGCTCAGGGAGCAGCTCAGAAGAGGAGGAAGACAGATTTTAAGAGCCAGAAGACCAGTATGTCTTCTGCAAAATAGTTTCTTGAAGAAATTAGAGGAGAAGGGAGAGAAAGAGAAGGATGGAGAGGAATGATAGAAAAGGGAGGGGAAAAGGAAGGAAAGAGTGCGAGGAGTTGGGGTGATCATAATCAAAACACATTGCAGCAAATTCTCAAGGAAATCATGAAAATGTTACATTAAAAAAAGAAAAAAAAATCCTTAGATCTTATTTCATGTTCCTGGATCAGGGGCGGCACCTGAACACGCTTCTCTGTACGCGAACGTGGTAAATGATATGTTTTATCCTTACATCAACAAGTGACACGGCTGCTTCCAGTGTTAGCCTCTGTGTCTTCAAACCACTGAGCAGGACAGTCAGCCCCGTTGGATGGAATGTCCAGCTTTTGGTGTGAGGGAACAGGCAGGCGTGGCTGTGACAACTTGAGAAGTTGAGTCGTAATGGTACAGCAGGGTCAGGAGGCTATGTCTTAGCTGCTGCTGACGGTCCTAGGTGGGAGAAGCTTTGCTTTGAGTGTGCTAGTTGGGAGGGTGAGCACCAGTCTCCAGCCTGTCAGAAGAGCTGAGACTTCATCTGGGCTGTTGTTCTTGGGTTCCTGGAAATACTGTTTTGTTTTGTTTTTCTGTGTTGTTGTTTTGTGTTTGTTCGGGTTTCTTTGTTGTTGCTGTTTTGTTTTTTTTTTTTTTTTTTTTTTTTTTTTTTGAGACAGGGTTTCTCTGTGTAGCCTTAGCTGTCCTGGACTTACTTTGTAGACCAGGCTGGCCTCGAAGTCACAAAGATCTGCCTGCCTCTTCCTCCTGGAGTGCTGGGATTACAGGTGTGAGCCGCTGTGCTGGGCTTCCTGGAAATATTTTGCTGGTGTGGCTCTTTTCTTTCTTGCAAATTCCTTTCAGTCCTCTTCTTTATTGAGAGCTGGGATGTGGCAGCCTCTCCTCTGTGTGTCGCACAAGCTCCCACTCTGTGTATGGTGATGTCAGCATAATGATCCTCTGGCAATGGTGACAGCTCATAGAAATGGTTCCAAATTTGTTGCTTCTGACAGAGACATAGATGGATTTCCAAGCAGAGTAATGGATCACCACGAAAAGCAGACTGTGACAATGCCACAGAGCCAGGGGTAAAGGGGGCTTCACCTGGAAGAGGGCATGTGGGGCAGAGCTCCTGAAGGCAGGCTCCGAGGGACCTTGCATTGCCTCTTTCTTCACTGGAAGCCACACACTGGATGATTAATGCCCCCCCAACATAGTAATTTTACCTTAAGAATATTTTCAGCTCCCTGGGAGCGATAGTAAATATCTAAATGTATTAATGAAGAATTTACCTGCTGGCACGAAGGAGACATTGGTTACCTGTAGCTGAAAAGACTTTTAGAAAGCTGGCCTTTATGTCGTTTTAGAAATTAAAATTGAAACTTAAAAATTATTACTTACGCTTCTCCATGTCATAATTAGCTGGTCCCAGCAACTGACAGACAGATATTAAGGTAATTAGTTCCAAAGATACAGAGCTTCTCACCCAAATTGACTCAATGAAATAAGGAACAGTTCAACTTGGATTTGACTCAGACAAATCATCCCTGGTGGAAATCCTCTGATGTATTAAGGTTCTGAGTCTTTGCGCTTAGGGACCCACAAAAACAACAAACAAACAAACAAACAAACAAACTTCAATCTGTATGAGAAAAAGAATTCCACCTTAGCACCAAGTTCCCATGGCCAAGCCTGAAACTCTCCACCCAAGCTTGCCTCTGCCTCGGAGACATCAGTTAAAAGTCAAGTTTCTTGTTAACGTGATACAGTGCTGGGTATGTAAGATGTATGCTTCATACAGGGGGTTTATTTTCCCAATAGTTTTGCCAGTATTTATATTATAAAACCCAAACCTAAGAACAGAGTTAACATGTCCGGACATCGAGTGACAGAACTTACTTCAAACCTAGAAGTAAGTTCTTTATGCTTACCTATGCTTTTGTGCTTTCCTCTCTTCACTGTCCTGTACAGCAAGGACTTTCCACTTTCCGGATGGTCGGCCACAAGGCTGGTCACTAGGAGGTGAGACATTGGACAAGTGAAATTTTGAAGGGACTGGGCAGGTGAACTTGGGAAGTTGGCACTAGCAAGCCATGCTTGATCTGCTCCAAGCCGGCTTACCCAGCTCAGGCATCACCTCCTCTTTGGAGTCTGGCATCCACGCTTGTGCCCAGCAGTTAGCAATCGCTCCCCGTGCTTCATGACTGCTTATGCCCAGCAGTTAGCAATCGCTCTCCCAGGCACCTGTGCTCAGACGTCCTGGCGCCTGCTGCTAGCTGGCGCTGAACCTCAATGAATCCACCAGGCCAAGGCATCCAGGCACATCACAGAGAAGCGGTGGGAGGAGTCTGGGCAGGTGAGGCAGAGGCCAGGCAGCTGCTAACTGGACTTAGAGATGAGCTCTCTGTTTCGTTGTTTGCCTTGGGATGGACTCGGGCGTATACACGGAGAGACAGAGGTGTTGGTGAAAAAGCCCTGGCTTTCCAGCCATCGTGTTTTCAGCTTTAGCAAGATCGGTGGTTGTTTTGTTTTCCTGAGAAAATGTGTGTGTGTGTGTGTGTGTGTGTGTGTGTGTGTGTGTGTGTGTGTGCGCGCGCGCGCGCATATATATAACATTTACGTACGTTCTTGTCCGAAAAGCTAGCGAAGACACTGAGAAAAACACCGGGGGAGAGGGAGACAGAGTACAATCAAAAGGAAGCTGTTTCGTGGCATGCAGAGATGAGGTGGACTTGCTCGGCTGCTGATGCACGCCCCTTCACCAAGACGTTGCCTACCGCTGCTCTTTCTGTTAGAGGAACTCGTGCCCTTGCCACGAAAGCTAGATGCCCACAAAGCCCCAAGCAGTTTCACTCTGGCTCCCCTCAGAAAACTTGGCCAACTACCGCTCTAAGCCATAGCAGCATCCCCCTTTGAGGCTGGTGAGAAAACAAAGAAACGTTGTTTCCAGAGCCTTCCGGCCGTGTGTATTGACCACATTTATAGATTCCTGTTGATTTTTGCTGTTTCTTTAATCCGCGTTGGCTGAAGAGTCTAATAATTGTACCTTGTGAAGGTGCATTCTAAGTACTTTCTGGAAAACCTCTCATGATTGATTTTGGGGAAGGAGTTTTAATTTTTAAATTGCCTCTGACTTTTCCTTCTCTGAGTGAGAGAGCGCAGGGGGAAGGGCAGGGCGGTCAATACTGGCCGTGGTTCTACAACCCTCACGGCCGCCCTGAGAATTGATGGGGTAAGAATGTATAGGCAGCTTCCTTGGGAAAGGGCTCTCCATGATAGGGGACAGCATTATTAATAGCACATCTTTGATCTCTGACTCACAAAATAATAGGTTTCCACAAAAATAATTTAGTCTTGATGATTGCATGCATACTTGTAATGGGGCCAAAGTAGTAAGAGGTTTGGAACAAGGTAATCAAGGGAGAATGAAAAATATCATAGTGCTTCCAACATGTAACAGTCTATTTTTTCTTTTAAAATGATTTTATTGAAAATGTTTTTTATATAATATATTTTGCTCATTTTTCCCCTCCCATATCTTCCCCAACTTTATTCCCCCCTCTCAAAAAAAAAAAAACAAAGAAAAACAAAACAAAACCAAAAAAGCAAGAAACATAAGACACCCCCCCCCCAAACCACAAAAATCTGAACAAGCAAGCAAAAGACCATAGGAAGACAAGCCAAAAAAAAAAAAAAAAAAAAAAAAAAAAAGGCAAAACAAAGAAAAATGAAACAAAAGGTGGTCTAAGAATGTCATTGAGTTCACGTGTTGCCAACGCTCCTAGGCATGGGGCATGCCCTGAAGTATGGTTCTGCCCAGTGAGACTCCCCTGGAGAGAGCAGATTTTCCCTTTTCCATCGGGCATCAATGGCAGACAGCTTCCTCAGTAGGGGTGAGGCCCCTTGTCCACGTCCTTCTCCCAGTGCTGGACCCATCTGGTTTACACTTGTGCAGGGCTTGGGTGTGCTGCTAGTCTCTGTGTGTTCATGTGTTTATCAACCCTATTGTGTCTGGAAGATACAAAAGTCTATTTTTAAGAAGGCAAACATTTTTCTTCTTTCCTGACAGGATATATGATTTGACTCAGCAAGCATAAATGGTATCCTTGATCAGAAATCATGCTGGGAGCCCTTCTTCTAAAGGGCTGCTCCCACTCTGTACACATGGCCCATCAGCTAGACTCTCCGGGAGTTAGAACGTAAGTGATGCAGATGTATTCCTCCCTTTGGCTTTGGTCCTGCCAGATGTGCTTGTTCCTAGGCACGTCCCTCGGTTCCAGGGTGGGCTCCCCTCAGAGCAGGCATGGGGACAGGGGCTTTTCAGTTTATTTGTAAGTCCCTCAGAACAAGACTTGAGTAAGCAAGAAGAAAAGGAGAGTGAGGAAGAAAGCCAGGAAAGGGTGCGTTCCTTGTCTGGATAACCTGTGTGCAACTCAGGCTCCATGCCCTGAGAATCCTATGAGACATTGAGGACAAGCTTCAGACTGGCCATACTGTGGAGGCCAGAATTCATTAACTCACTCCTGCCACACAGATAACCATTGTCAGGTTCTGTGTCATGGGCTGTGCTGCAAGTTCTACCTAATAAATTTTGTTTAATTAAAAGAATCAAGATACTTATCTTTAGTCACATTTTATACACAGGAAATTGAAGTTGTTGGTATGGCTTATGGTATGTCATTAGTTTCATAAGTGTTAGTCCTATGATATAGATCAAGGTTTTCTTAAAACAAACACACACACACACACACACACACACACACACACATACACACACCCCAAAAACAAAACATTGCTGTTCCCTCTATGCTATATGCCCATGTAGTTGCCTCTTCATCAGATGCTTTTAGAGTTTTTAAATGTTACTGATTTGTAATGTTGGCATATGGGTGAAAGTCCTGATGTTCTGCCGCACTAACAGGTCATCCCTGGAGCTATGGGGTTTAGTCACTGTTTTCTTCTCTCATTATATAAACATGAGGGTGACAAAATGGATCTTTGTTAGGTATGAATCTCTACCGAGAATCTACTGTCTTATGGTTCCTAGCTGCAGGTTAAGGCCACCTTGCAAGAGCCAACCTTGAATTTATATGGCCTTGGTGAAGAACACTTAATTAACCTCAATTCAAACCTTGTCACCTACAGCACTGTCACCCACAAGGACCCAAGGATGCTTTAGTTCATGAGTAACTTGATATTTCTGTCACCTTTCATTAGAAAGGTACGGAGGACACAGAATGTTGGTGATTAGTAACAGAGTCTCTCAGAGTGGGCTTGATGTAATCTGTTTTTGCCAACCTCCTCCTCTTCCCGTTCATAGTTTAACAAGTTTCAGCTATAAAGCAGATCATCATGGCATGGAATATATTTAACTTAGATGTTGACTTTGCTGTGTGGCCTCATAAAAATTCAGAGAAGCCAGTGCTGCAGGTGTAGCCTCTGGATTCGGATATTAGAAGCTGAGTAAAAGGAGAGTGATACCTAAAAACACCCACCTCCTAATCAGCCACCCAAAGCTCATCCTAACATTTAGCCATTTCTTGTATGGTCTGAGAGACAGAGTAAACAAACATACGGTTATTGCCCTAAGACTTCATTTTGAGTGCACAGTCAGAGCCTCTGGCCATGGGCACTGTTTGAGAATATTAACAGCTCCGTGGTAAGGGTGACACGTTTATGCGTAGTTGTCCTTTGCAGCTCGAGGTCCAGAAACTCCTTTTACTGTGCATCATATTTTCTCTGTGAGCTGAAAAACACAGCCAAGGGTATATGTAAAGGGATCATTAACTATTAGCATGCACACCTCAAACTGGCAGTACAGGAAGAAATGCGGCTTTGATCGAACAACAGCAAAGCTGGCAGCAGAAAACAGATTTTAAAGTCCGATCAGCCTCGTTTGTAAATTCCAAGAACTTCTTCCCCAGTTCCACCTTCTCTTGATGGTGAGTCTTAGGGATGGAGACTGCTGTAGTTTCATCAGGGGAGGACAGGTTATTAAGAGGTGAGGCCCTGCTGTGATGAAAGCCTAGTGTTTCCTGGTGTCTTGTTCACTTTAGCATGAATCTATCATATATAACCCTGGGCATGCCATTTAACCTTATTTTCTTCATCTTTAACAGGAAGTAGGAGAAGATTCTAGATCTAAAAATAGCAATGAACAATTTTTAAAAAAATGTTTTTCAATTCAGAGAGATAGAAAGATGGAGAAAGCTTGGTTTTAGGCTACAAGAGACTTAGAATATTTGCACTTTAAGAACATAAGTCATTTTTAGGAAGTGCTAAAGATCCAGATGAAAGGGTATAGTGAAGGAGTGAGATTCTTTGCTGTAACAATGTGGGCTAGAGTAACGAAGGTAGTTTGGGATACTTGGGGAATACTGAAAACAAAACCATACTCATAAAAGACAAAGCACAAGAAGTACAGAGACCTGTGAATGATATGAATGAAGCAAGAATGACTGTCTCTTCCTGAGAGGACTGAGAAGAGGGCAGTCCCCATGGCACTGGAGTTAAGAGGGGTTCCCTATGGACGGGATCAAGGTCTTCACTTTAGCATTCTAGCCTTTTGCGTGTTCCAGACAGGACATGCTCAAGGAATCATAGAAACAAAGTATCTAGAATGCTGAAGGATGATGTCAGCCATCAACCTCAGAAATGAGCAGCAGGTGACCTAGCTCATTGAGGTAACACCCCATCAAGGGTTTTCCCTTCCTCTGTGACTCATTCCACAAATAAGAGGTAGTTTCCAAATGACAGCCAGCTGTGCCGTCTGCGTCTAGAGGCAGTGTGTGTGTGTGTGTGTGTGCGTGTAATATTTTTGTCATCATCCTAATGCAGATTTATAACCTCTTGCTTATATTTTATGACCATGGCTTTGACTCCATTCTTAATAAAGAATAATTCCTAGAGAATGAATATAATACAAAAGAAATGAAACACAAACGAAAACCTGGCTAATCTGCATTAGAGAGAGGATAGTTTATTTCCCGATTGCTCAGTTTGAAAGGTAGCTAGAAAAGAAAAAAATAAATAAATCAGCCAGCGTTATTGCTGACAGCATTTTTTCATTTTGCCAGTATGTATAGTTGTTAATTACATACATACTTATAACAACATGTTATACTTACAAATGTCCTGAACATTCCTAAGTGTTTTTTTTCCAATAAGTTGTGCATGAATAATACCGGAATAGATTTAGCGAGGTTTGGAGAAGAAAATGTAAATAATAGACATCTATCCTTAATCTCTGAGAACTTCTATACTATTTTTACCTTTCTTGCATCTTTGTGAATGACACATTTGATCATCAGAGAGAACCATTTGGAGATTGAGTACCAAAAGATTTATGGACCCAAAAGGTCAGTATTATTTTTGTGCTTACAGCCTAGGGCTCAGATATTATTTGATTTGTACCCCAAGTATCCTTTTTATTCACCAATCTCTAAATAATTAGAAAATTGCTATATTCAGTTACAAAACTAGTATGATGTGCATACAGAAAGTCAGGCTTCAGCTTTTAACTTCACCTGGCATTAACGTTGGTCAGATAAAATAGGCTAGGTGGCTATGGCTTTGGGGGAGTGGCTCACCAGGTGGGAGGCAGATAAGATGGAGAGTCATGTGCTTTATTGATGATCACCACTGAAATGTCAGCACAGTGCATGTGTTTTCTGACTTGGAGATTCTGAAGCTACTTAGGGTAGTAGTAATAGTCGTAAAAGGTTTACTTGGTTGTGTTTTGGGAGTGTCCAAGCAAATTAAATTTTGAGTTGTGGTGACTTAAAGGTGGAAGTTGCTAAGGATAAGAAATTGCTAAGAATTTAGGAAGGGAAAGTATCTCACAATAAATTTGTAGTTATTATTTTATAGGAAGGCCCAAAAAAGAAAATTACATCGCTGCCCTTCATTGCCTGGAAGTAACTGTGTCCCCAGGGTTACCTTCCTCCACTTCTGAACTTTAAACCTTTAGCCAAGTGCACTTAGGAATTTGCTAGAGTAAATGGTTGGCTGTCGTATCTTGCCCATAAGCCCAGCTCTCCTCTTACTGAGCACTGGCTAATGTATTTTTTATACATAGAGAGCAGCACTGAGTATAAATGTAGGCTCATTAACAGTGAGACATGAGCTATAACTTAAAGGTACCCTCACCAGGCGGCCTTTGCTATAAATCCTGTACTTGGTTTTCTCTGTGTGAAAGTTTGGACTTGAATAACATTTGTGTGTGTGTGTGTGTGTGTGTGTGTGTTTAAAAATATCTGCCTAGTCTTTCTTTGTTCTTACTGTACTTAGGATAAGAACATTAATTTGACATCACTATCTTGACAAAGAGTTTTAGAGCAGGAGTTCATGAGAAAGGAAGGGAAGGACCTACATATTTCAGAGGGGATTTTTAACACTGACTTTGGCCCACCAAGAAACCCCTTGGTCAAGGCAGTGTGTTCGTAAACATCTACCATCTGAACTTGGAATCAGTCACCTTCTTTGGTTTGTGATGTGTTCATTTATGTTCAACATTTCCCAACTCGTTTATTTGTTCCTGCCTTTACCTAAAAGTTTCCTCTTTTGTTCTACGCCAGAATGAATGATTTCCAAACGTGGTACAAACACGCATGTCCCCCTCTTTGTGTGTGTGTCCATCTTCTTTCCTTGCATAGCATCTTTACAGAATAATTGTACGGATTCCATTTTGCATAGAACTATAGTTTTATACCTCTGTTCTGCTCTCCAATTACCTGGCCAGCTTGTTCTCACCGTCACCGTTTAAAATGTTAAATTTTAACATATTTAAAATAATATATAAAATTATTAGTATACTTATAATATTTAATTTGTGATGGTATAGGTAATAATAAAATACTACTTATCACATACTAACCCATCCCATACATGCTCTGCATGCTAAATTCTTTTAAATTCACAGTGTCCTATGGGGGTTATCAGAACCCCTATGGGGGTTCTCTACAGGGGAAGAAATTGTGTCATTTCTCTTATATTTATTGACATGTAATTTATATAATTGTATACATTGCATACACAATTTGATGTGCAAATGTGTGCAATGCAATGGTTTTTGCAATTTCATAGTTGCAGCTATCACCATCCTACAGATTCCCCTGAGCCTCTTTGCAGTCACTGTTCTCTCCCCCATATTCTACAGCACTGATCTGCTGAATTTCTATTATCTAGGGAGTTCATGTAATAAGTGATTCTCTGCCCTTGGCATCATTCACTAACGGTTTCCTTTGAATCTTGTGCTTGCTGCTGTGTAGATCTTAAGATCATTTGTTTTCATGGTTGAACAAATTTTGTTATATATAATATATTACTATATAAAATATTTAAATATAAATATATATTTATAAATTATATTAAAATAAATTAAACATGTAATTTGTACATATAATTAATCTATAAATATATATATACATTTTGTTTATGAATATTCCGTTTATGGACATAAATTTCTTTCCTAGCTTAGGCTTTTGCCAATAATGGGTGAATATGTTTTAACTTCTTTTAAAAGGATTTTTAAGACTAAAACTACTGAGTTAAACGCTAAGGTTATTTTTAACTTTCACAGAAACTGCCAGACTGCTGTTCAGAGTGGACCTATTATTTTACAACCCTCGAGTGACGTACAGGAAGAACAGTTTCTTCACATCCTCGACACCCCTGGGTGCACACTGCTACTTCATTTTGGTTCTGATTTGTAAATGAGTAAAGGGTCTTGAGCGTATTTCTATATGCTTATTAGCCATTCATATGTCTATCTGGTAAATTAACTATTCAAATAATTTGCTAGCTGTTTGTCTTATTGTTGAGTTGTAAGGGCCTTTTATATATTTTGCATAGTAGTCTATCAAACATATAACTCACAGATATTTTTGTCCTAAGTTTATGCCTTTCATTAATTCCTTTTTTGTTGTTTTCTTAGTGTCTTTTTGGTTTTGGGTTTTTGTTTTATTGATTTTTCAAGACAGGGTTTCTCTGTGTAGCCTTTGCCTTCCTGGACTTGCTTTGTAGCCTCAGACGCACAGAGATCCGCCTGCCTCTGCCCCCCTGAGTGCTGGGATTGCAGGCATGCACCGCTGCACCCAGCTCTTTCATTAATTCTCTAAGCAAATGGGCTTTTAAATCAAAGATTAACATGTCGATATACCTGTTAATCATCTAGTACAAACTGAAACACTGGAGGATTCAAAAGTGCTAGGGAGCCAGTCACTGCAGGAAGTGCTAACACTTCCAAGGAATACAAGGAAGAGCTCTGACACTTAATTCCCTGAAGAAGAGAAGCCCTTCAGCTGCTGTTTAACTTAATTACAGTATAGGCAGGTGTGACTGTTACCCAGCTTTAAAGGTGAGGAAATGAAGGCACCCAATAGCTACATAACTTTTCCAATACATTAACACACAGAAGTACATGTAAACTGAAATCTGAGCTCACATGTTTGGGTTCAGAGCCCGTTTTCTTACCCACCATACTAGCCTGCCTCTCTGGTCAAACATACGCTGAAGTAAAACATGAAGTTTGCAAGCAATGACTTTTCTGCTCCGTATTCTTGGATTGTCCATGGTCATGTGATGTTAATAAGGAAAGGGTGGGCTACCACCGAGTTTTTTTGATCCCAGACAAATGATGGAGTTGGAGATATTCTACTCTTTAATGAGAACCCAGACAGAGAACTCTAGCTTCAAGCTTCAGAAGTCAAGCTAGCATTGGAATTAGGAAAAAAAAAAACAATGAACAGGACAGTAGCCTACCACAGAGGGCCTCTGAAAGACTCTACCTAACAGTGTATCAAAGCAGATGATGAGACTCATAACCAAACCTTGGGCAGAGTACAGGGAATCTTATGAAAGAAGGGAGAGTTAGTAAGACCTGGAGAGGACTGGAGCTCCACAAGGGCACAGGGGTCTTTTCTGAGACTGATTCTCCAACCAAGGACCATGTATGGATATAACCTAGAACCCCTGCTCAGATGTAGCCCATGGCAGCTCAGCATCCAAGTGGGTTCCCTAGTAAGGGGAAGAGGGACTGTCTCTGACATGAACTCAGTGGCGGGCTCTTTGACCTCCCCACCCCCAGAGGGAGGAGCAGCCTTACCAGGCCACAGAGGAAGATATTGCAGCCAGTCCTGATGAGACCTGATAAACTAGGATCAGATAGAAGGGGAGGTGGACCTCCCCTATCAGTGGACTTAGAAAGGGGCAGGGAGGAGAGGAGGGAGGAAGGGTAGGATTGGGAGGGAATGAAAGAGGGAGCTACGGCTGGGATACAAAGTAAATAACCTGTGATTAATATAAAAAAATAAAAATTATTAAAAAAAGAAGTCAAGCTAGCTAATTTACTCCAGTTTTATTTATATTAAATTGAGTGGTTCTCAACCTTCCTAATGCTGCTGCTCTTTAGTGCAGTTCCTCATGGTGGTGTGACCCCCAACCATAAAATCATTTTTTGTTGCTACTTCGTAGCTGTAATTTTATTACTGTCACAAACTGTAATGTAAATGATTAATACGTGACTTTGTGTGGGTTGCGACCCACAGGTTGAGAATCTATCCTTTACTAACTTTAACTCCCATTTTTATCTTCTCACAGCATTAGAAACGTGCCTGAAAAGGGCCACGGCTCTCCTCTGATGCTTAGCGTTAGACAGGAATCATCTGCGATGGTTCTGTCTCAGAGTGAGAGGTTGATTCTCATGCAATTGCATGATTACTTCTTTTTTCCTGGTTAGTCATGTCTTATCTGTTTTTAAAGTTGTTCTTTTGTTTGTTTGTTTGTTTTGTTTGTTTAGTGCTAGTTCTCCAAGTTTCACAATACGGTTCACTTTTTTCATTTTTGGACATGAACTTGGTGTTACTATTGCTTAAATTTCAAATTCTTTCAATTTCTGGAATAATGATAGTACCTTGACTTTCCACAACTAAGAAGCAAGACAGATTCTTGATTCTTTTTTTTTTTTTTTTTTTTCTGGATGAGTCATGGTGTGAATGCTACACATTCGTAATCAGTTCAGTCGGCTGTGTTAGTATTCTGGTGCTTAGAATTCTAAAGCGACATTTTGGGATCCTTACAACAGTGTAGGCAAATAATTCTGCACAGACACATAGTGACTGAGCGCAGCGAGCTGTCTGGGTTGTTCACAGCCCGGCGGTGTCCTCTTCTTCTAGAAACACACACGGATAGAATTATTTTTTTTTTCCTGATAGATTTTTTCCAAACCAACAGTTTGAATCTGAATTATCTCACTGCAGCTAGAAAACACCAGGAAGGAGAACATTTTTGGAGTGTGGATTGTTAATGACTAGAGAACTAGAATTTCTTTTCGGTGAAAGTTGCAGTTTATTAATTCCAGCATTCGGGAGGCAGAGGCAGGAGGATTTCTGAGTTCAAGGCCAGCCTGGTCTACAGAGTGAATTCCAGGACAGCCAGTGCTATACAGAGAAACCGTGTCTCAAAAACAAACAAACAAACAAACAAAAATCCCCCAAACTACTGTTACTTATAAATGGTGTCAGGCTAAACATGTTTATTTGCCCTGTAATTATTCTGGCGGTATTATCAAGCCCGCTATCATAGTCAGTAAATGACACAGACTCTTGGTAGATTTTATTATTGCCTTATAACACCTTGGCCTGGGCAGATAATTCCATCTATGCTATCTCACATCTCCTAGCTCACACCCCATTCCATCTGCTTTAATCATTCTTATCTGGCCCACCTTCCATCCATTATCTCAAATACTTGCTTGTTTTCTTCATCTGGGCCATGCCATGCCATTCTCAGAGTCCTTCCTCCCAGCCCCTGTGTTCTGTCTCCACCTAACCCTTCTCCTCTCCTCCTGTCTCTCTGTCTTCTTCCCATTATTCTCCTGTCCCCCAAACCCAGGAACCTTAGCCACGCCTACCTCTTTCCGTCTTGCCTGGGTACAGGCGTTTTGATCAACTAATCAGGGATAATGCGGAACATTCCTTTTCATCACTTGGTTCCAGGAGATAGTTCAGCATTATTAACAATGCCCATGGCAGGGCGGTAACCAGACCTCAAGGTGTTGTGATCAGCATTTGAATACATAGCACCAGACCAACACTCAACTACAAATAAACACAAAAGAATATTCTAGAGTTTTCAGGGCCATCATCCCTTTGGCGACAGTTTGTTCACGTTCTAAACAGACATTACAGACAGAGGCACCTGGTAAATATGTACAGTTTTGTGTGTGAATTTTAAAAATAGCACAAATGCAGCCAGACTGGCTGATACCTAAACATGACTGCCATCTCGTAGTTGGAGGTGTCCTATGTCTACTGATAACAAAAATCTAGCTCCTAGCACCTGGAATGGTGGAGAGGAAGCTGTTTCCTTTTGTGTGCTTTGACTTTTAGACTCTTGTCCTCGCTTGATCACAGAATAAATGAAAATTCAAGGTCACAGTTCTAAATATATGCTGTGATTTGAGACCAGGAGAAGCAAGTAATCTAATTCTTGCTTTTAAGGATTCGCACAGTTCTTGATACATTAGTGGCTTCTGCTTGCAGGGTGCAGAGCCCGTTATAACTGTAGCTAAGATTCACCTGTTTATGTACGATTGGTATTGATGTGGGGTTTGCTCTACAAGCTTGGAGTGTTTTCTGATACATTGAGGAGGCAACGCGGGATGGGTAAAACACCGGACTTGAAGAGAAAGCTCTTATGTCAAGAGGCTGACATGCAAGCTGTACCCACGAGGTCTTCCTGAGTAGAGCCTGTGAGATATTAGGTTCCAGCTTCTTCACTGCATTCTAAGGGCCAAGGCAGATAATATGACAGTAGGTAGCAAATTTTGAAATATTACAAAAAGACCTAGTTATAAATATTTTGTATGGTAATTTATAAATAGTTGGACAAAAGAAAACCCATGGGGTGCTGAGTTATTAGCATATTTTTGAAATTTTTTTGTTTTCAAAATGTTATATATTATATGTATAATAAACATTATCCAGTGAGTGGCTGGATCATGAAATAACCCAAATAAAATAATGCGCATATCTTTGACCAGAAAAATAATGCTTAAACACCCATTTCCCAAAGATTTCCTGAGAAATACTTCAACAGAACAGTTCTGTGGGGCATCCAAACCTGTGAACCCCTGCATTGACCCATTCGCCTCCTAGAGAATAATTCAGCATAGGGATCTGTTAAAGGCTCCAACATGTCAAACAATGAAAATTTCTGGTGAACTTTGTTAATGCAACTTTCCCTCGTCATTTGAAGGGCTTTATGTCCACATCTCAGCTAGTGTAACAGGGTGCCCATTTAATATGTTCTACCATAAGCTAGTTTCTTATAACCACAGATGTCTGGATTTAATTTGAAAAAAAAAAATCAGAACATATTTCTTTACTTGTTTTCACAGTAACAGCCATACTGGAAGCAAAACCATGAAATGGTGGTTGGATGAGCTTAGGAAATTTTAGTCCAAAAGTACAAAATGTATTTTAATTATTTTAAAAGTTCATTTTTCCTTTCTGTTTGTTGATGATCATGTGCTATAACCTAGTGTCAAGTCAAGTCTTGGATTAAAATAACTGTGCCTTGAATAGTTCTGATTTGAAAGATTAATTCTGCCATCTATAAAGACAGCCTAAGAATGAGGGATGTCTGGGAAATACAGATAAAAACTGGAAATTAAGCTAGCATTGTAAGCACTGTGTGGACGTTGTTTGAGGTTTTCAAAATACACAGAAACTTGCCCCCTGCGGGAGAATTTAGTAACTCTGGATTCTGGGGACAACCAAATATTATACCTGGGACCAACTGATTGTGACTGGCACCGAGGTAGTTTTGGGTCTACAAACTTGGGATCCTTTTTGATACACTGGACAGGCAGCGTGCCGTAGAAACTGCTCTGGACTTTTAAGACAGAAGATTTTATTTAGTTGTTAACACCCAGGCTTGCTGCCCAGGGGATCAATATTTATCCTGACAACTTTGGAACTCACTAGAAGAATAAGTTCCTCCACCAAACTATAAATTTCCTCAAGCTGGCTTTATACACTTTGTGTTTCCTTTAATCCCCAGCACAATGCTAGGTGCACAGAACATGTGAAATTATTTTTAAATAATCAATGAGCTAGTAGAATTGACAGCAGACTTTTTTGGGCTCATCAGCTTTCACACGCTTTTTTTTTTTTTTTGCCTTATTGACATGATATACTCTGTAATAATAAGTGCAAATACTTACTCTGTAAGTAATAAGTGCAAAGTTTATTTACAATCAGTTTATAATGAATCTCATTGGTAGAAATAATAATTGGGGAAAACACGGCCTACATGGCATACATACTAAGCACTGTGTATGGCAGAATTTGGGGTGTTTGACAAGGCAGTCGTAAAGTTAAATCTGTTTAGTAGAGCTGAAGTCTGTATGAACTGACCCAGGAAAAGTCGAACTTGTTGAAAAGCAAAATATCAAACTAAAAGGCTCAAAATCATATGTGTTTAGATTTCCTACTTGCTAGCCGTTGACAGAAGAATAAAAGCCTAACATTTAGATTTGTAAAACTTGACTCTAAAAATAATATGTACACACAGCATGTGCCATGGAAACCTCATAGATCCTGCCCCATTAAAATGGGTTTCTGAAGGCAAACCTGTGTGTGTTAGGACTTCTTTTCCATTGTTTTTCTAAGAAAGCCATTTCTCTGACATCATTTGTTGCCTGACCTGTTAACCATAGCTGTCTGCCTTCATTTTTGGAATTAAGCTATTTCACCTTCTTGTATTCTCTTCACCATTGTTTTTTAAGTGCTTTAACATCACCTGTGTTACCGCCTAAGAATCTGGTGCCCGCATACATTAAATTTGAATATATTAAGATTTGGGCTAGGGACCTAAGTCTTTAAACATATCAAGATATTCTCATGAAAACTAAAGTCTGGAAGCTACTTTTTGATAATATGTAGTGTTAGGCCCAGCAAGAGCCTAAATATAAGAAGGTATGAAGAGAACTCAGGAAACTAATCATCCATCGATGCAAAAACGCAAGAGACTCTTCTTAACCATTGCACAATGGGGTCACCCCTGCTGGTCAGCTAGGAATGGCACCGGGAGACAAAGACCTTGGGTTTTTAAAAGACACAAGGCGGGAATCTCCTGGGGATGCCTTCTTGGAGACTTAGGGTTGGATGAAGTGTTTAACTTTTAAAATAATTGGTCAGTTCTGGTCACCCTTAGGTCCAGTCAGCCCTGTCATAAATATCTGATCCTCATGTCAGTTTTGAATTTCCTGCCATCCACAGTTAAATGTGGGGGGGTGATTAACTCATCCCATGTCTGTTCTGAGGAGTGGGGGTTACAGGCTTTGGATCAAAGGTCAGGAGAAGGATTGGGGCCATTTGGCCCAGTTTCCAAACAAAGCCCATCTCACCGGGGCCAGCTGGTGATTTTTTCTCCATTTAGTAGAGATCTCTGCCTGTTCTCTTCCTTATCTCTGCCCTCACAGATGGCTAATGTCAGGAACTTTTACATTCCTCGGTTCTCTGGAGAAGCACTAAGAGGCTTTAATTAACATGGGCCTAAAACTTGCAAATATAAGTTATAAGGCAATTAAAAGAAACATAGGTTACAAAGTTAGTCTGATTCTTTCAGTAGGACTTGAAAAAAACTTAAAAAAATAAACTATTGTCATCTGACTTGGGAGGAGACCATTGGCGGTGGAACATCGGGACGGCACAAAGTCATTCATTGGTCAGTTTGATCGATCATTTAACAGACTCTGAGGGCACCGTTACATGCACCTGTTCAAGTTGCTGGGAGTGTGGTGATCAAAAAGATGGAAATCCTGTCCCAACTAGGTTTACATTTGACTGTGAAAGATTCGCTAACCGTGACTGAAAACCAAGTATTTTCAGGTAGTCATCATGAACAGACCTTTGCAGTGTATCATAAAAGCCAAGAGCCCAAAAGAAATTGGAGGGGCAAGTTCCCCCTTCCTATTCTTCTGAGAATACACTCAACAGAACTTTTTTTTTTTTTTTTTTTTTTTTTTTTTTGTGGTGAAAAGATGGCGCCTGACCAAAAAATGCTCTAGGAAAGCTTTTGTCCAACTGTATACTTTGGGTTTATATCAAGAAGCAAACAAAGTTGTTAAATTATCTGCAGGCTCTGGGAAAGAAGGGATGCCTTGGCCAACACTCCTCCGTATCCTTGCCAGAATATACTGGCAAATCAGGTCGCCAATAATATTTGTACATCTAAAACTTCATGATATATGGCTCTTTCCTTGAAAGTTCCAGGAATCTTGCGAAGAAAGTCAGCATTGCTGGGGTGCATAATTGCTTGATAATGGCTTTAAAATTCGGGTGCCTAAGGAACTGTGAGGTTTAGCTGGAAATTTTGCTTGGTAAGGACAAAAAGGTAACCTCGAATATTGGCTGCATTTCCCCAAATATCTGGACAGTGTCCAGTTGCCAGTTCAGTTAGGGCCACAGGAAGGTTGAAAATAGTCCTGTTGTTGTGGATGGCAGAGGACTGGATGCCTTCTGACACCTTGGAAAGTTCCAAGCCTAGTTTAATCACAGGACAGGAGGCTAGAATGTGCTGACTCACGCGCTTTGCCACAGGTGTCCGGTTTAGACTCTGCCGGGGCTGGCGCTGCGGAGAGCTGACTGCCTTACAAAACACCCCGGCCTGTCCAAAATGCTCTTTCCTGCTTATTCATCATCGGAGGGATGGAGACTTCCATTCTCTACAATGAAAGAGGGAAAATCAGACTTGAATGTGTCACAAAGGCACCCGTGGGCAGGGCAAAAAGGAAAAGCTGAAGGAAAGGAGCATTTTACACCGAATCTCTTTATTATGATCTTTGTGTTCTTTGGAATAGACTTTTTAAAGACATGACAAAAGCCTCACTGTTTGGAGTACTTAACACCGTCTAGAACAGACGAGAATTTGCCTGCACCCGTGAAGAACTAGGTCACCATTTTCTTTGGCAGTTGGCAACACTTTGCCACCTACCTCCCCCAGGCCAGATCACCATAGAATTTCCTCAGCCTTGTGTAACTCCTGAGAAGGATGAATCTGCACATTTAAAAACAAAAACAAAAACTACAAAATTCGATTTGCTGTGTGGGGTCAGGTTGGGGGCTCCCCCTGTTTTTGAAAAGAGGCCGGGGAGAAGGGAAAATAGGAGCGACCGGGAGGACAAGAGGGAAGGGCTGCAATAGGGATGTAAAGCCAGTTTAAAAAAACAACTAATAATGTTTTCTGAGTTTCCTTGTGCCTTCTCAATGAGCCTTATTGCCATTCAACCAGAAATCTAGAGTTCATTTATACCTGTGGTTTCTTTAATTCTTTAAAAACCCCATGTGAGAAAAATAAAATATGTGTAGTAATGGAAAATAATTTAGAACTATCCCACTTGACCATTTTACCTTAATTTTTAAAACTCCACAGAGCTGTAATTTATATGCAAGGAAATGCACCCTCTTCATGCATGCAGAAGACAATACATCTATAGACACACCATCATGATCAAGAACATTGGTAGCACCCTTAAAACTTCTTGTCCTGGGCTGGAGAGATGGCTCAGAGGTTAGGAGCACTGGCTGCTCTTCCAGAGGTCCTGAGTTCAATTCCCAGCAACCACATGGTGGCTCACAACCATCTGTAGCGAGATCTGGTGCCCTCTTCTGCCCTGAGGGCATGCATGCAGGCAGAACACTATAATAAAAAACACAAACAAAAAAACAGTTCTTGTCCCTTAATATCCCATCACCGACTCTAGGCAAAAACCAGTTACTTTCCCAGAACTTCATGATAATTGAACTATGTAGCATCAAGGCTCAGGCCTCTTTTTGTTACAATGTGCTTTTTTTTATACCATTGCTGGGGTATACCATATTAACTCAGCTGTTGGTGGGCACTGATGTTATCTTCAGGGTTTAGCGATTATGAAGAAAGCTGCTGTGAGCATTCATCGTACAAGCCTTTGTGTTGACACGTGTTTTCACATTTCTTGGGCAAATACGGAGGAGTAGAATCTATTGGACATATGGTAAGTGCTTTTTTAGCTTTGAAGAAACTGCCAGACTGTTTTCTAAAGTGGCTGTACAACTTTACATTCTGACAAGTAATGGGGATGAGCTCTGCTTTCTCTCCATCTTTGGACAGACTTGGTATTGCCTGCCTTTCGATGGGACCATTCAGCGACTATAGAGTGATATTTCATTGCTTCAGTCTGCATTTCCCTGATGACTAATGATGCGGAGTAACTTTTCATGTGCAGAATATTTTGCTATGAAGCTTCTTTTATGTCTTTTATACAGCCTTTGATAAATATGTAGATCTGGAAAGTTTTTTTTTCCCCAGTCTAGATTTGCCTCACAGTTGGAAAAAAAATAATATTTAAAAATAATTTCAGTTTACCACTTTTTTTCTTTTTTCTCCCCTTCGATGAAAGTAGCCTTTCTCCCTTCACATATACACCCTGGTTACCCCTCCCTCTACTCCTTCCAGGTCCTCCCTGCTATCTTTCCCATCTGGATACACTCCCTTTTTGTCTTCCAGTAGAAAACAAACAGCTTTGTAATAGGGTAATAATAAAACATAATGTAATAAGATGAAATTGAACTAATACATCAAAACTGAAAATAAAAAAAAAAAACAAAAAACAAAAACAAAAAAAAACAGAAGGAAAAAAGCCCAAGAAAAGTCCCATGGAACTTAGGAATCTCATGAAAACACTAAACTGGAAGCCATAACATATACACAAAGTCCAGGTGGGGTAGATAGAGGGAGGGAGAGAGGGAGATGGAGGAAAAAGGAGAGAGAGATAAATAAAATAACAAGATTTTAAAATGTTATGAGACAAGGACACTCTGATGGTTGCCTTGGGGTTTGTTTTCTGCCAGCCATCTAGAGCTGGGCGTTCCGCCTACCGTTAAGAGTAGTTTGTTTCCCCAGTGAGACTCCCTTGGAGAAAATGAAATTTTCATTTGCAAGTGCTGACCAATAGGACATAGCTTCTGGGGTAGGGGTGGGGGCATGTGCCCACTTCTCCTCTCTGCTCTAGGACTCATCTTGTACAGGCCCATTCAGGCCCTGTGCGTGCTCCCTTGATCTCCATGAGTTCATACGTGCACTGCTCCTGTTATTAAGGCGGCCTTGTTTCCCCGGTGTCCACTATCTCCTCTAGCTCCTGGATTCTTTCCACTTCCTCTTCCTCAGGGTTCCCTGAGCTCAGAGGAGAGGGATTTGATGGAGACATCCTGTTTGGCTCTGAGTGTTCCAGGTCTCTCATTCTCTTCACAATGTCTCTTCACAATGACTGTGGGTCTCTCTGCTTGTTCCCATCTGCTGCAGGAGGAAGCTTCTTTGATGATGGCTGAGTAAGGCATCGATCAAAGAGCATATTGAAGTGGCATGAGGAGTCATTATATCAGACTTTTTAAAAGAACAGTAGTAGTATTTGGCTTTACCCTAGGTCCCTAGCCTGCCTGGTCTCAGGTTCTTGGTCACCCAAGCCTTATGGATATGGGTTCCGTCTCATGGAATGGACGTTAAATCACAACAGATATTGCTTTGTTACTCCGAAAAACTTTGCGCCACCATGGTCTCCTGCTATCTTGCAGGCAGGACGCCGTTGTAGACCAAAGATTCAATGGCTGGGTTGGTGTTTGTACCTCTCCTTTGGCAGCCTTCAGTGTACCTGTGCCAAAGCTAGAATATAGAGGCGAAGTCTCTATCAGGCACCAGTGCAGCTTCTCTACGTTCAATGAATGTGGGGGTGTTGTCTTCAGCAAGGGGCCTTGCTGCTTGTGAAGAGCAACTGAAGCCTTACCAACAGCCTGGATTGTTTGGGCGTGCCCATGAGGCCCCTTTGGCCAACAACTCAATTAGAGGTAACCCAGTCCTGGTACTTGACTCTTTATTTGGTGACTAGAGATGACCAGTTGTGGTTCTTTCTCCCATTTACGTGGCGATTTCATTTGGTGAGAGAGAGAGAGACAGAGAGAGAGAGATGAATCCTGTATTAGGTTTCCATACTGCCCTCAAATGGCCCTTAATTTCAGCTGTCTCTTATTGTATTACTTCCCTCATGCCCCTCCACACTTGATCCTCATCCATCCATAAATATTCCATTTACCCTTCCTAGGGAGATCTGCCCCCTTCCCAGTACTTACTATATACCTAGCCTCTGTGGTTCTCCAGATTGTAGCTTGCTTATCATTTGCTTAACAGCTAACAGCCACAAAAAAGTGAATACATACCGTATTTGTATTTCTGGGTCTGGGATACCATTTCTTTTTTCTAATTCCATCCATTTACCTGTGAATTTTGTAACATTAATTTTAAAGGCTGAGCAGTATTCCATTGTGTAAATGTATCCATTCATCTGTTGAGAGACATCCAGTTTGTTTTCAGTTCTGACTATTAGAAATAGAGAAGCAATGAATATGGTTGAGTAAGTGTCTGTGCGGAAGGATGAAGCACCCTTTGTGTATATGCCCAACAGTGGTACAACTGGATCTTAAGGTAGATCCATTCCCATTCCCATACTGGCTGTACAAGTTTGCGCTCTCATCCTCAGAAAAGGGAGCCCTCTCCCCATCTCAGCACATCAAGTCCTATCAGGACTGAGTGTATCCTCTACCACAGTGGTCTGGCCACTTCCACCAGGGGGGAAGTGATTGAAAAGCCTGTGAGAGAATCCTTGTCAGAGACATCCCCTGCTCCCCTTGTTACGGAACCAATATGAAGACCAAGCTGTCCATCATGTACATATGAGTTAGGGGCCTAGATCCAGTCCATACGTGGTCCTTGGTTGGTGTTTCAGTCTCTGCAGGGCCCCCTGAGTCCAGTTAGTTGGCTCTGTTGGTTTTCTTGTGGAGAGTCTATTCCCTCCTGGTCCTTCTGTCCTCCTCACTCTTCCACAAGGCTCCCTGTGCTCTGCCCAATGTGTGGCTGTTGGAGCTGCTGGGTCGAGCCTCTCCACAGACAGCTATGCTAAGCTCCTGTATGCAAGCATAGCAGAGTGTCCTTAATAATATTAGTGGTTGGCTCTCTCCCATGGTATGGCCAGGCACTGGTTGGAGATTCCTTTAACCCTGTACATCTTGTAGGAAGAATTTTGGATAGAAGTTTTTGTAGGTGGGTTGCTATTCCCTTCCCTCTACTTGGAGTCCTATCTGATTAGCGGGTGGCCTCTTTAGTCTCCATGTCCCTTGCTAGTAGGAGTCACTACTAGAGTCACCCCCAAATCCTCCCAGAAGTCTGTCCTGTTGTAGGTCTCCAGCCTGTCTAAAGATGAGACAGGCTACTGTTTCTCTTCTCTCTGCATGCCCTCTGTCTTCCATCCCTCTCCCCCTCTCTCCCTACATCAGATCCCCACCCTTGTTTCCCTCAGCACTTCCTCTCCTTTGTATTCCCTCTTTTAGAGCAGCCTTCTGTCTTTTCTATTTCCCCTTCTCAGTGAGATTCAGGTACCCTCCGCTGGGCCCTCTGAGAAGCACTTAAAGAAATGCTCAACATCATTAGTCATCAGAGAAATGCAAATCAAAATGGCTCTAAAATTCCATTTTACACCTGTTAAATGGCTAAGATCAAAATCTCATGTGACAGCACATGCTGGCGAGGCTGTGGAGAAAGGGGAACCCTCCTCCATTGCTGGTGGGAATGTACAATTGTACAACCACTTTGGAAATTAAGCTAGAGGTTTCTCAGAAAATCTGGACTAGCTCAACCCCAAGCCCCAGCTATAGCACTCCTGGGCATACACCCAAAAGATGCTCAGCCATACAACAAGGACATTTGCTCAACTATGTTCATAGCAGCTTTATTTGCAATAGCCAGAAACTGGATACAACCTAGATGTCCCTCAACAGAATGGATAAAGAAACTGTGGCACATTTACACAATGGAATACTACTTGGCTATTAAAAACAAGGAGACCATGAAATTTTCAGGCAAATGGATGGAACTAGAAAAGATCATCAAGAGTGAGGTATCCTAGAAGGAGAAAGACACACATGGTATATACTCACTTAAAAGTGGATATTAACCATGTAGTATAAAATAGACATACTGCAATTCACAGACCCAAAGAAGCAAAGTTCTATTTTATTCTTGTCTCTTAACGTATTATCCTGTAGGCTTCTCTTTAGTTCTGAAGCAGGAACCGATCATATAAGCACAGAGACTCTGAACGAAATAGGGCCAGATGATGTGAATGAACAGGCATGGCTCTTCTCTGCCATGTTTAGTCAAACAAGGCCCACACCAAGGTAAGCATGGAAATATGTATTGACTGGCAGACTGTGGACAGGGTCAACTTGACAAATTAGTCTCCCGGGGAACTGAAAACAAATCTTTGGGAAGAGTTCACATTTCCTGGGCCTCACTCAATGGGAATCAGTTCAAGCCGCCCTAAATTAATTGCCAGCATCCAGAGTTTCCCTCTTAAGTTTCTAAGTCTGTCTCTGTATACTCTTGAACATTCCCCCCCCGCTTTTTTTAAGATTTATTTATTTTATGTATATGAGTGTTCTATCTGCATTTACACCTGCCAGAAGAGGGAATCACGTTATAGATGGTTGGGAGCCACCATGTGGTTGCTGGGAATTGAACTCATGACCTTTGGAAGAGCAGACAGTGCTCTTAACCATTGAGCCATCTCTCCAGCCCCCGTTCCCTTTTTTAAAATTAGGTCAGTCAAGAACTCTCGTAAGCATTATGATGCGTCTGAGAGAACATAGTTTCTCTCATCTAAGAGAAGCAATGAAGTGCTTCTCTCCTAAAATCTTGAACATGACACATATTTTAATTGACCCAAGCTGGCTCTGAGGAATAAGAGCCAGAGGTGAGACGATTTAACAGAGGCATTTTGTGGTTAGCTTCTTAGTGGATGCACCAAGTAACTGTCCTAAGGCAACCTATATTAAAGCAGAGAGCCCTCCAGCCATCTGAGTAGAAGCTGCAAAGTTTCATGGAGATGTTTAGACTCGGTATATCATGGTCTGTCTTTGTCTGGTGTATAGCATATTTTTGCCATGAATATGTTGGTTAAACATACAGATTCTAAAAATCAAACTTTGTCTTTCCGTTACTGCCTACCACTTAGAGCCCTGCGACACAGACCACATAATTATATTTTTATAAGCCTGAAGCTTCTCAGATATGAGATGGGAATATTACAGAACCTATGTCATAAAGTTGTCTTCTGAAGACTCGTTGAGGTAATTCATATGACTAGCACATTGTGACTCCATAATAAATGTTAGCTATTACTTTAAAATTCTATATCAGATGAAAAGAATGAGAAATAACAGTCCATCAAATGGCAGATACAGTATTCACAGGTATAAATTAAAAGATGAAACAAACAAATAACCATCTTTATCTAGACTCAAGTAGGACCTGGACCTGCAGTTTGAAAGATGCTGCTGTGTTTTAGCAAAACTAGATGGAAATGGCTATCATCTAAACACAGCCTGTTTAATACAGTTATATTTCAAAAGTAAAAATAGGTGTTCAGGGCTACCTTAGCCTTAGACCCTCCCCCAAGAAGTTGTGGTTACCTGCACAGGATCACACTATTAACACTCTTCTGTGGGGTGGGAAGGGCTTCAGGGGCCTCTTCCCTCTCTGAGTATCTAAGAACTTTGATGGCTTTTATCTAGATGGCTTTTAGGGGAAGAAGAGTCAGTTTTTTTTTAACTTTATTTTTCTTGTTAGTTACATTTGTTAACTCTGTGTCCCAGCTGTATCCCGCTCCCTCATTCCCTCAGTTTTCTCTAAGGGTGTTCTTCCTGGTAGGCTGACACATTCCAGTGGATTGCTCCATGTCTGAGAGGACAGGGAGAACGCAAATTGGAGTCGGTGGGTTAGTTTTTAAAAGAGCAAAGAATTTGGGGGTGTGGAGGCTGGAGTGGATCTGAGGAGAGGAGAGAGGGAGGTGGTGAGTGATTATGATAAAAAAAAACACTGTGTGAAATTCTCAGAGAATTAATAAAAGTATTTATAGAAACATGATAAGATTAAAACCTAATGATCATTTGTTATCACCAGTAATATATGACTAAATTAACTCAGGACTATAGAATTAAAGTGGGGGCCATTTCTCCGTGTGCTGACAAAAATGCAGGCTAAGTAGTGTAACAGAATTCAGCAGGATGCTCTATGTACGAGCAACCATTAGCTTGTCTCAGAAAGGTCTCTTCCTATTACTGAGCTTCTAACATCTTTTCTCTATATTGTTTCACATATCCAGTATCTCTTTATTACAAAGTATACCCTTTATCACATAGGTAATCTTCATCCCCCTGTATTCTCATGGTAGGCCTTCTCTTGTCAGGACAGGGCCACGTCATCAGAAGGTAATGTGACTGTAGAGAAAGAGATCCACTGTGATAAGCTTGCTAATGTCCTGAGGCTTGGACTCTTAAACTCTGGGTCACTGTAAGTGTGGGAATTATGAAAAATTGTCACCATATGCAATGGCCAATGATTTATTACAAAGCAAATGTGTCATGAACCAAGGGGATTTCTGGCAGAGCTTGCCTATGTTGTATGTTGGGAATTCACTGACACTTTGATTCTGCACAGTTGGCATTGGGCGATGCTTTCACACCACACAACTGCAGCAAACTCCGCCTAAAATACTTCCGCTCAGACTCGAGTCTGTTGTCTGTTGTGAGTTGCAGTGTTTTTGCTGTATGTACACAGATTTTTTGCTCTTATGGAAACATATGGTTTAATTATGGAAAACAAAGAGTTTCAATATTTTCCTGCTGTCATTTCTCTCCATGTAAATATCAAACCAGCATATCTTTGGATTACATTGTGCTAGAATATTTGATTTTTAAAATTACCGTTTAAATTGGTGAGTCAAACTTCGTAACAATTTGTTAAATACATTTTGGCTTTGGGTTAGAATGGAATTTCCAACAATTTCTGAAATGACCTTAAACATCTGCCATCTTGTACTACATATCTATGCAAAGTAACATTGGCACTCACAATTAAAAAAATCGAAGTATCGCTCAGCTCTGGAAAATCTCGAAAATGCTCTGCATCCCTCAGTACCAAAAATTCAGCCACAACTTAATTTGCTATGTGAAAAACAAACAAACAAACAAACAAACAAGCACATTCATCTCATTAATCTTTAATAGCAAAATTGTATGTATATCAAATAACTGCTTTAAAACAAATTTCTTTGTAATTTGTTCTAAAAATATTTTATTTAAAACTCTTTTTTTTTTTAAATATACAGGATAGTGTAAAAACTTCTCTAGCAAAAAGTGATCACAAATGGAAAAGTTTAGGAACCCTGTCCTAAAGGAACATCTTCCCAGGAAGCCAATTCAGGACAGGAGGTGATGTGCCCCTGTAAACTGCCAAGTGCCTTTCTGCCAGGGGAGTAGGTGGCCATGTGACACACACCTGTTCCTAATTGCTGGGCCACAGATGTTTTTCATTGCTGCAAATCTCAGAGCAATAGGCAGAGCAGAGAGGTACATGCCCCGGGGCCTGCGGAGCACCAAATTCAGGGAAATAAAAAAACAAACCAAGCTTCCCCTGAGGATTGTGAGAGAAGGATCAAGTAGAGCTCAGAAGGAACCTGGGCTGGTGGGAGCTCAGTCCCTCCCTTCCTACCGCCTCCTCTCCAGTCCCCCTTTCTCCTCAGGAAGCAGGGCATCAGGCCCTACCCTGTTCTGGACATAAAGCTGTAAATGAGGCAGACATGGTCCTTCCCTACTAGAATGTAAGAGCTGAAGACAAGTTGAGATTAGGACTCCTGTTTTTGTTATTTAATAATTATAAAATTATTAATCTGGGATCACCTGCTTATACTGCACATAAAACATTTTTTCGAACAGCTAATTAAGGTTGATCTTGATTTTTTTTTTTTTTGAAAACAAAAATAAACCAATTTATTTCATTGAAGGACTCTTTTGGGGTGAAAAATTACAACTTGTTGGTACACGTGTACAGAAGTGATGAGAGATGTCAATGTGATTTAAAACTGCCAAATATGAGCGTAGAAATGCGAAAACCCACCATTTGAAACAGCTTCAGGAAAAAAAAAGCTGTGCAAAGATCAGGAATTTTGTTCCCTACTCCCTCTGGTTAGTGTTCAGGGGAGTTGGTTGTGTTAAGTTCATCTCCTACTTGTGGGCATACCCGCTGTAAGCTGAGAGCTCCCTCTCACCAATGAAAACACAGAGGCAGCGTTGGTGCAGGGTCAGGCTTTAGGTGTAGATGTTGCAGATCTGAAGTGACCGCTTTGCCACTGACACTAGCTGTAGTGACACTGGCATTGATACTTTGTGGGAATTCTATGTCACCTGTGTGAGGATTCCTAGTACTCTTTTAATATCTGTACCTTCTCTCCAGACTATAGGCAGTGTCTTGGGCTGCAAGGAATATCAGTGTCCCGGACAAATTAATGACTTCCCATTCTCCTTAAATGCTAGGCCAGTCTTGTTAGTCACCATCAAACTTAATTTTTAGCCGGCTACATGCATGCAAACTGACTCCTCTGAATGTGTGTCTTTTAGCCAGAGATTCCAAAAAACTTGCATTTCACCATGATCACATTAACAAGTTTTGCTCAGCAATATCAGCATTGCATTATTCCCTGCCCGAGTACATAGCACCTGCCTTCTCTTTCAAAGTGTTGCTGCAAAGGAAATAGCCTCCTACTAAGGAGCAACATTGTTAATTTGCTTATTTCTAGATAGTGGGTTGGGACTGGTTGTATGTTTGATTTTTTTTTTTAATGGTATTTATGTGTTGGTTAAAAGCATCAAAGACAGCCTCAGAGGACCCAAAAATTGTGTTGGTGAAAGAAAGCTCAGCACAGCCACTTGAATTAAATTGACCAAGAGCGAGCCCAAGTTTGAAGCCTCCACGTCTCTTTCAGTCTTCCATCTGTCTGTAGCTTATGGCTTCTGGGCTATCTGAAGTCGTGTGTAGATGACTGTTCTGATTGCTTGTGTGCTGTCCCTAACAAAGGGGTTTGCTCTGTATTTATTGGACTGTACAGAAATCATGACATGGGAACTGAATGAGGGATATTTTGCAGAACTCTTTAACAGGGTTTTACAAGGGTTTTAAGTTACTGGCCCCAAAGCACTCAGAACTACTGCCATCACCAGGAAATACGTTCTGTGTCCAACATTTGTGGCGAATATTTGTTGTGTGAGTTGCTTTTGACCTGTTTGCCGCTCTCAGCAAATGGTGACCATGACATACATACACACAGGCATTGCTCTCTGGGTCAGAGGCATGGAATAATACGTAATTTGAGATTATAGGTGAGACTCAGCTTGGGTTGTAAGTGCTGATTACGTGGCAAATCTGGGACAAATAAGGTTGGCCACATTGTTCTCTTAAAGGCAGGTTAAACAAGCAGGCTGAGTGCTCTGAAGGATATCGGGCTACATCTTATGTGAGCTCCATGTATATTATAAACATGGCTGTGGGTTCCTGTCTCTTTGAATGGAAGAGATATTTTCATTACAAATTCATCACCATATACTTGAAGTCTAAAAGTAAGATAGCAGAGATTTCTTGTCCTCTTTTAAACAGAAGGCAGGTAAGACTACAAATTAATGAGAAAGCTGTGGTGCCCTTTTCTCCTGTTCCTTGTCTTGTTGTCAGGAGGGAGTGGAGAGGGTCTTCTGAACGCTCATTAAGGTTATTTTTGAATCTTGGTCAGAGGAGCTTGCTTCTTGTATGCCTCGTGGAAACATTTCAAAGCTTATCAGCAGCTGCCTGACCTCTAGCAACGGCCTTATTTCAGAGGGACAGAGTGTCTTGTGAAATCTGAAAGCTCAGTGTGCCTGTGTATTAGTTATCTAGTTTTGCCTGTCTTACCAGCCATCTGCACAGTGGAAGAAATGGAAATAAAAAAATTAAAAAAAACATTGAATAACTGGAGCAGAGTGGTCAGGAGAAGAAGTAAAATAGAGGACAACAATGTTGACTGGGGAAATGAACTAGCAAGAGCTGAGGAATGTTGAAGGTGGAAGTATAGGAGCTGGGAAGAGGCATGTCAGAAATTGTTCTTAATTCCAGAAATTGGGGGAGATGAAATAAAAGATTTTAGAATTAAAGGGAGCTAGAAACAGAAAAAGAGGAATATCTGGAGTATTTTTATGTTATCTGGGTATAAAATGTCCCGTAGCTTGTTTAACACAAATAGCATAGATGTAAAAGTTGGTGACAGAGGTTGCATGTGGCCTCAATACTGAGATGACTCAAAGAAATCATCTGGCTACAGCACAGACTCTCAGATCAACATCAATAAATGGAACCTCATGAAACTGCAAAGCTTCTGTAAAGCTTCTGTCCTTTGCTTTATAGAAGCAAAGGACACTGTCATCAGAACAAAACGACAGCCTACAGACTGGGAAAGGCTCTTCACCAACCACATATCTGACAGAGGGCAAATAACCAATATATATAAAGAACCCAAGAAGTTAAAAAGCAACGACTCAAGTAATCTAATTAAAAAATGGGGTACAGAGCTAAACAGAGAATTCTCAATTAGAGGGTTTTTGAATGGGAGAGAAACACTTAAAGAAATGTTCAACATCCTTAGTCATCAGGGAGATGCAAATCAAAACAACCCTGAGATTTCACCTTACATCCTTCATCAGAAGGGCTAAGATCAAAAACTCAAGTGACAACACATGCTGGCGAGGTTGTGGAGAAAGGGGAACCCTTCTCCATTGATGGTGGGAATGTAAACTCGTACAACCACTTTGGAAATCAATCTGGTGCTTTCTCAGAAAATTAGGAATAGTGCTTCCTCAAGATCCAGCTATACCACTCCTAAGTGTATATCCAATATATGCTCAAGTATGCAACAAAGACATTTGCTCAACCATGTTTGTAGCAGCTTTATTCATCATAGCCAGGATCTGGAAACAACCCAGATGTCCCTCAACGGAGGAATGGATACAGAAATTGTGGTACATTTACACAGTGGAATACTCAGCAATTAAAAACAAGTAATCATAAAATTTGCAAGCAAATGGTGGGAACTAGAAAATATCATTCTGAGTGAGCTATCCCAGAAGCAGAAAAAAACACATGGTATATACTCACTTATAAGTAGATATTAGACATATAATATAGGATAAACATACCCGAATCTGTACACCTAAAGAAGCTAAGCAAGAAGGAGGGCCCTGGATAAGATGATCAATCCTCATTCAGAAAGGCAAACAGGACAGACATCAGAAGAGAGAGAAAACAGGGAACAGGATAGGAGCCTACCACAGAGGGCCTCTGAAAGACTCTACCCAGCAGGGTATCAAAGCAGATGCTGAGACTCATAGCCAAACTTTGGGCAGAGTGCAGGGAATCTTATGAAAGAAGGGGAAGATAGAAAGACCTGGAGGGAACAGGAGCTCCACAAGTTGAGCAACAGAACCAAAATATCTGGGCCCAGGGGTCTTTTCTGAGACTGATACTCCAACCAAGGACCATGCATGGATATAACCTAGAACTCCTGCACAAATGTAGCCCACAGCAGCTTCGTGTCCAAATGGGTGCCCCCGTAAAGGGAAAAGGGTCTGTCTCTGACATGAAGTCAGTGGCTGGCTCATTGATCATCTCCTCCTGAGGGGGGAGCAGCCTTACCAGGCCAGAGGAAAACAGTGTAGCCAGTGTTGATGAGACCTGATAGGCTAGGGTCAGATGGAAGGGGAGGAGGACCTCACCTATCAGTGGACTTGGGGAGGGGCATGGGAGGAGATGAAGGAGGAATGGTGGGGTTGGGAGGGGATGAGGGAGGGGGCTACAGTTGGGATACAAAGTGAATAAATGGTAATTAATAAAAAAATAAATACAAATTTAAAAAGAAACCATCTGGCTATAATGTTGATTTGAAGGATTTGAAGCCAAAGATTTAAAAATACATCCATCAAAAGGCGCCATGTAGGACCAGCTTGTATAAATAAAGACCTCAACAAGAAGGACTCTATCAAGATCCAGCCAAACCTCGCAGAATGGACACATTACTGGCACCATAGATAAGGAACAATTTAAAAAAGTAAAATTCAGTTTTATAATAAGGAATCCTACATATTCCCTAGTGAAAAGAAGCTGGATCTTTATTCTAGTCTCTCGACCTTCACTTTCACAGCTGGAAGGGGACATTGGAAAATGTGGCACCTCTGGACATTGAGGTGCTGAATATCCACTTATCTGAGAGGGAGATGCAGGCCTGTCCATCTTGGAATAACTGTCCTCTTCCCATTTTTCTTAGCATCAAAGAAACAATGTCTTCTCAGGTCAAACTTCTGCTTTTTAATGGCAAACCTTAGCCTTCCCTCCTCCACCAGGGAGACCATGGCAGCCTGGATCTAGTGAGGCTCTCTCTTCTAAACAAAGGCACAAAAAGGAAGGTACTGTTCCCTATTTCTCTCTTCCACACTCCTGCCAGGTATAAAGAGACTTAGATATTAAATGGTATGATAACTTTTCCATTGTTTTCAGTCTCCTATATCAGAAGAAACATATAGAAGTTAAGGTTATTAATAGATAACTGGGTCTTATTATCTCAATAATACCAGATTTTTATAACAAGTGTTGTTTTGCTTCTGTGTTTGGCCTAGAAAATTCTTGAAAAGTTTCTTACAAGATTTCCCACAGCAAATAAGTACAGTAGACATGCTGATACAATGATTGTGGATCTCACGGCATTTATCATTCTTATCATGAATTAATAAGTTGGCATTCTGATCTGTATGGTCTGGGTTAATGAGAAAGTATCCCAGAGATATGGCCCCCCTTAGGCTGTGACAGATCCGTTTTAGCTGATTCTGCAAAGCTGAAGGCCAGACTTTGCACCAGAGTAAAATCACAGAGATGATTGCCTCTCTAGAAGGCATCTTGGTAGGCAGCCAACCTGTCTCTCTTGGTGGCATCTGAGCTCCCTGAGGGGATAGATAATCATTCATTCAGTCAGTCAGCCATTCAGTCATTCAGCCAGTCATCCAAGAAGTAGAGGGACCTTGCACAATTCTCTGATACAACTACAGTGCTCCATGGTTCTAAGTAGTGGATGAATGAGTCCATTGCGACATTTTATTCGCTGACACAGAAGTGTATTTTCACATAATTATTCTTTAAGGTCTGAAAGAGGAAACCTTTCCAGAATGGTGAGTAAGGACACCTCATGTTGCTACTCTGGAAAAGTAAGGAGAACGGTGGCAGAAGTGATGAAAACAAACATTTTAAATTCTTAATTTAAAAGTATAAAACCTGAGAAACATCATTTGTTTAAAAAAATCTGAGCATCAGAGAGGACCAGGGAGCTTTGTGACATTTTTACTTGTCGTTCTCCCATCTGGGTGTGTGCGCGAGCGTGCACCTGTGCATGTGTATGGTAGTTTAAACACGGGCAGACTCATGACTGTGGTGACTGTGAGAGGCAGCAGCATAGCAGCCGCTGGAGTAAACAGATTTAGAACTCTCCGTAAAAGCCCGTCCTCAGAACATTGCCACTATCTGATGCGCTTCACGGTTCCCTGGAGAAGTCCCGTTCACAGAGCCTCGTTATTATTTGACCCATTCTAGGAAGCTCACTAGACTATACCCAGCAAGTTTTTGAAAACAATAATTGGCAATTATTTAATATCACATCAATGCGAGGGCTTGACCGAAATGTAGAGCAAGATATATAGAGCAAATTCCAACAGAGGTTTGGAAAAGTTAATCTGAATTCCTGCAATCTAAAAGTTATGTGCATGAACCAGGCTGTGTTCATACTCAGAAAATGTATCCTACTTCCTCATCTCAGGATGACATTGAGTCTCCCCAATGCAGGACTGAAGGCACAAAGGCAGAGCAGAAAATGACTGGAACATTGCATGTGCTCTGCCACACACGTAGATTGGAGCATTGTGTGTACGCTGACACACACGTAGATTGGAGCATTGCATGTGCTCTGACACACAGGTAGACAGCAGCATTGCATGTGCTCTGACACATATGTAGAGCCCTTGGCAAAGCAACAGAGAATCAGCACAGGCAACACACACAGTCTGTCCAGCTATTAACAGACACTAGGATATCTGAAAAGAAATTTCCTTAGCTGCACACAACGTAGACTTCAGTTATTCCAGGATTATCCTAGGAATGCCTCTAAACAAACATGAACAATAGAAACAAAATAAAAATATACAAAGAAAATCTAAGATAGGAATGGGATGGGCCTGATTTACAATGTTTTCCCATTAGATTACCTAAAATTTCGGCTCTGGCCAATAATAATAATAATAATAATAATAGTTACAAGAAACACAAAGAAGAGGTTACTGTATTTCATAAAGGCAGTAAATAGGGCCCAATTCTGTAGGAGCTGCCACTGAACAATTGTACATGATCATGGAAGAGGATGATGATGTTGTGCCAACACTGTCTACACAGACTAACCTATTATCAGTCATGGACATAAATGCTAGGATTTAAAGTTTTAAATTTATACAGCAAAATGTTAGCAAATATTCCCGATTAAAAATCAGGAATAGTGTTATTAGATATTTAAATAAGAGAATGGTTTCTTTAATAAAATATAAACAACAAAGTAAAGACATTAAGTTTTCATCGACGTTAAAATGAACATGCCTCAAAGATATCAATAAGGAAATGAAAAGAAAGTCTACAAATGAGAAGGAATACCATGTATTTCTAACAAGATCCTGTGGAATACTATCTGTAATTCTATTCTGATCTTCAAATTATCAGGCCAACAAATCCAGAAAAATAATCTTAGCAAATTATCAACTGTGATAGAATTTCAGTAATTTTAATATTATAATACTCAAAACTAATTTCTAAACAGGAAAAAGAAACTCTCTACAAGCATATTTTAAAGTAACATTAGCTTTCCAGTTTATATCCATTTTTATCAGATTTAATTTTGTGAAGATACTGTACATAAACGCTTAAATACATACTTTAATGCCATTATTGATTTTATATTTCCTTTTTAATTATGCTGCATAACATTATGAAGCTATTGAGATTAGTTAGTTATAATCACTAGCTGTAATTTCCCAAGGAGCAGCGTGGCCATACATTATAACTTGTTCATAATATTAGCCCAGTGAGCTAATATTAATTCCACAATTACTCCACATCCTTATGCCTGGCCATCATGAATGACGCAAAATAAGGGGAATTCTAAAGATCTGATACACATAAAAAGCCTATAGTTAGTAGGCAGTGGATAGCTTGATAAAATAGCAAGACTCAGTGGAACATGATTAACATGGAGGATTTTTAATTCATTGGACTTTTCTCTGCATGCCTGTACCTGCAGGCAATTGAAAAGCTCAGCCTGTGGGTTGTCATCTCAGAGAAGTCTGGTTGCCGGTGTGGTACCTGGAAGCTCCTGTCTGCTCATCACTTTTCCAAATCTCAAGCGTGCATACTCCATGCACTTTTTGCCAGTTTGCTACTCACTGTCACTTATAGCATTATAAGCAGAAAAAAAATGTTTTTTTTTTTTTCCTGAAGCTGGCAGCCAGTTTCTTTGCCACCTACTCACAGACTGCCTTCTCCACTCCTACCACAAAGACACAGTCTCCGGTTCTTACATCCTTGGTTATTAGAAGGACCCACTGCCTGACAGGAAAGGCAGTGGGAGGAAATGTGGGAGTAATTGTTCAACAGGTTGAAGAGATAAATTTCTTGCCACAGAGACACTGACTTTTTTTCAGTTTTGTTCTGTCCCTGTGTCTGTGATTTCCCAAATATCCAATACTTTATGCAAATAAACTTTCTTAACTTGGATTTTTCTCAGCTATCAAAAGGCTTCATATAATGGACGAAGTCATTGTGACATTTATTCTTTGCTTTCTAACCTTTCGTGCTGTTCAGCCAGCTTTAGATTTTATAACACTCGATTTTATAACACTCTCAGCAATAAAGCCTTCCTTCGTCTGAAGGTGCAGCAGTCAAGAGATCCCAGGCCATGAATGGCAGGAAAAAACTATGAAAACCTCAGCTTGAAGGAGGTATGCAGAAGTGTGGCATGCCCTAGTGCAAGAAGACAGGTGGAAACGAAGGCAGGTGTGGAAATTCACCATGCCTCCACTTTTTTATTTTTATTTAATTTTCTCTCTGCAGAGAGCATTTCCTGTCCTTGGGTTTACACTGTGAGAAACATGGTCACTCTTGGGCATTCACAGTGATGGAATTTGTCAGATTCTCTCTGTCTCTGTCTCTCTGCAGCCCTCCCTTCTTCTTGCTCTCCCTTCTTCCTGCCCTCCCTTCTTCCCACCCTTCCTTCCTCCCTCTTCTTCTTCCCTTTGTGACTCTCTCTCTTTCTGTTCTGTTGTGATTGGCTGCCTTATGTTAGGAAAACATTGTGACATAATCGCTGAGGACCCATGACTAGGTCAGGAAGGAGGTCAAGCGGGAGTGCATAAAATGACACAAGACAGCACTTCATTAGTACTGCAGTGGTTGTGGTCGGATACAAGGACAGTCTGTAAGAGACCAACCAATGGGCTGACAGTAGAGGGTGTGGCCATGAGGTTGGAGCTAAAATGCTGTGACTCCTGGTTCTGCAGAGGAAGAACCTGCAGGGTCATAGGGGTCATCTTAGGGACACTAACCCTGTCTTCTTTTCTCCCATTCATTTCTTTTATCAACGCTCATGCATGTTTGCCAAGCAACACAGAGCAAAACCTCAATAATGAAGACTTTAGAATAGAAAAGAGAATATGAAAAATGTCCGTTAATTTTCTTATGTATTTAATTGTGCTTTGTAATAAATTAGCTTTAAAATGCTGAATTTATATACGTAAGAATTTCTTATGAAAAGCCAGGAGGCAGCGAAGAAGGACTAGTTTATAAATAATATTTCTACAGAATTGGAGTGCAAGTCATTAAAATAATTGTTAATTAATGAATTGTTTAAAAAGTACACAGACACTTTCAGGTGGAAATTATAGTTTATAATTTTATGTTAAGTGACATATTTGTCTTAAGAAACACTCTATAGCTGTAACTCCAAATATAGAGAATGTTGTTGCTATTTATTGGGTTTCAATCAATTCACTATACTCCTTTTGAAAGATTTTCTCTGATTAGTTTTATTTGTGCATCTGTGTTTGACTATGTGCACCACGGGAATGCAGGTGCTTACCGAGGCCAGAAGAGGGCGACAGATACCCAGCAGCTGAAGTAAAGGGTGCTTGTGAACCCTCTGGTGCCTCTGTTCGGAACAGAATTTCAGTCCTCTGGAAGAGACCCAACCATCTCTCCAGCCCCAATTAGTTCACTACAGTATCTTTGCTTTCTAATTTTTTCATTAGTTTTTACATTTATTTGAAATTAGATTAGGTTGTATTTTATTTTTGTTCTTTCACCACCCTACCAAAGAAAACCCAAGATCCCTATGACATTTCTGTAAATCTGCTGCCCTTTTTGCAGAGTAAAGCATAGGGGGAACCACGTAAATTTGGCTAAGAGGTGATTTCAACCACTCCATGTCCACTCTCTTGTGGGATTTGCCAGGCACACCTCCTCATTTCTCCTTTTCTGGGACCGGTCTCTTTTGGCACTGCTCACAGCCCAAGGTGTCAGAAGAAGGCACACCCTTACCTCCAGGCCATGCCTCAGCTCAGACTGAGGATCTACTACAAGAGAGGTAGGAAAGGGTGTAACAGCCAGAACAGATGTGCTCTGCAAGGCCAGCCAACGACTGTGTGTTTTCAAAAGGAGGTTACAAGAGATGAGGGCTGTGATGAAAAATCAGGAATCTGCAAATGAGCATTCAGTCAGATGAACAGCATAAGCAAAGGCTTGCAGAACTCTGTGGAGATGGAAAAAAAATTGAAAACAGGACTGCTTCAGTGTTTCTCCAGATAGGGAGCCTTAATTTTGTTTGTCTTTTAGGATAAGAACCTAACAAAACAAGTAAATACATCTTAATTTAATTCTATCTATCATCTATGTATGTATGTGTGTGTATCTATGTATGTATCTACCTATGTATGCATCTATCTATCATCTATGTATGTGTGTATGTGTATATGTATGTGTGTATCTATATATCTATGTATGTATGTATGTATGTATGTATCTATCATCTATGTATGTATGTGTATATGTGTATATGTATGTGTGTATCTATGTATGTAGGTATGTATGCATCTATCTATTTATCTATCACCATTTTTGGCTTCTCTGATTTGTCTACAACTTTCTTTAAATATATAGATTACAACTTTTCAAAGTTCTCCCAGTGAGGTATAAGGTGAACTTATGAGGTAAGTGTGTCTTCACCGTCTTGTGCAAGGTTCACAGCACCCTTTCTGCTCACTCTGTGTCAGGTCCCTCCCCTTGGGAAGCAGCTCTGTCTTCCATGTGAAATGTGGGGGGTGGGGTGGGGGTGGTGCAGCACACCAAAGGTCAGCCGCAGAGTTCACCATCATTTCTTACATGAGCCATGGGTATTTCACGTGCAGACACAATCTTGCACAGTTAGCAATTAGTTCCATTCTATCCAGATGATTTTCTTCATTTATTTGTAGATAATTTTGTCACTTTGTAATGAAACTGTTACAAAAGAGAGAACAGGTGGAAAGCCATCTTCTAGAAAGAAGGAACTAGAACGTCTAATGCTTCACAGTTCACAGAGCTGCTCTGCAAGTTTCCCACTCGGGTTTCACCCCTGTTTTGTGTTTATTGTCCCATTTTGCAGAAAGGAAAAGCAAGACAGAGAAATCAGGCTACTTCCCAGTATCGCCCACACATAAATAAAGAGTACTAGCCCACGTCCTCTTCTATGTTTGCCCTATTACTCTTATTCCTGCTTCCTGATCAGCTGCCACAGGCCACCTCTCTCCTAGCCTGATCTTCCCTGACAAAGCTCTGCTCTCACCTCCTTTGGGATACATTCCTTGAAACCCTCCTGCCCCTAAGTATTCCCGATCAATCAGCTTGCCCCCATCTCACTGGACTGGTTTGTTTACCTGGCTTTCTCACTTGCAGATCATAGTTCTTGAGGGTAGAAAATCAGGTCTTACTTGGTTTGTTCTGTGCAGAGCTCCTCATAGGATCAGATACAATGTAGCTGCTTAAAAACGGACCAGTTTTCTTCCTAATGACTGTTTACATAGACATGCTTGAGAGTTACAGCGGTTCTCAGAAGTTTCTGTATTCTGTGGAAGGATAGCATGCTGATGGAGAAAGATGAGGTTTCCTCTGAGATTCTCTGGAGGATTCTGTTCCTGACATCCTCTTACCTCCCTTGACATACTCTGTTCCCAAGTGAATAAGCCCCTGGTACAGTCTAGGTTATAACAATAAGCAATTAGGGGAAAAAATTGTCTTAAATGACAATGGATACAATTGCAATTTCACTGAGTAATTTAAGACACTGATTTGTAATTTATTATATTTCGTATGGTTTTTTAATATCTATCCTATTACTAGAAGAGAGCAGTATAAATTACCTAGAAATACATTATACTCCTTTGTTCTTAAGGTAATTATGTTACACTAGAGTGGCTCCAAAGGATCGTGTTGAGAGGGCTGGCTAAAGACTCCGTGACAGAATGGAAACTTGATCTGCCAAGAATTTTGCAGGTGTATGTCTCTTAGCGGACACTCAGCGGTCACCTGGGGCTGAGGGACCTGAGCTCAAAGAACACACACTCATTCTATCAGATCTCTGCTAATGGAGATGAGAAGTACCTTATCTGCTATTATTAAAAAAGTCAAGAACAAAAATCAACTGAAGCTGTAGTTTAATTTGGTAGATTTCCCCCAAAACATAAAGCATCCCATCGAACCCCATCTGGTAGATCAATTGCAACAGTGTCCTGGAGCCACTTTTAAGGTACCACATAATGATGAACTATTTGGCTACCATTTTGCTAGGAAAAAAAAATTAAATATTGTACACAGGCCGCTCTAAAGTTCCATAGCTGATTAGTAATTCCAATCCATAGTTCCAGCTTTATATTACCCATTACCTTTTTTTTACCAAATTATATAAATAATAGATGAAAAAAAAACTGTAGAAATGTGACTCCCAAGAGAATGTTCTTTCTACTCAGCCAAACTAGAAAACTCGTGTACCCCTTACACTGTCTCACGCTCTGCTGGCCTTCATAGTTTTTGCACAAGTCACAAGTACTTCAAAGATTTTACTCACATTTTTTACCTTCCACTTTTCAGACTCCCCCCTTTTCAAGACCTACGTTAAAACTGACTGATTTTTAAAAATCATACATCCTCTAACATTACTTCTATATATGCTCCCTGTTGATGCAGACAAAAACTACCTGTCCAGGCTTAGTGAACTCTCTTAGTGTGTGCCTCATTATAGAGCTGAAAGTAATTTAAAGCTGTAAATGTTATTTATACTTAGACCAAACTCCTGTAGGAGTAATGAAACACATGTAACGTTCTGGTTTGCCAGGTACAGAGGAAGCCCTGCGACCATTTCTACCCTGATGATTGTCTTGAACGTGGCTGCTGTGTCATTTCAGTGGCCATGCTAGTGACCTTTCACTGCTCTGACCTGAACGAAACAATTTAAAGGGGGAAGATCTTATTGAGGATCGTGGTTTCACTTATGTTAGTCCATTTTCATTGGCTCCTCTGTGTTGTGTGTGGGGTCATGGTGAGCTGGACAGAAGACGTATGGAAGAGGAAAGGGGTGTTGGAGAGCAGCCATTCACCGCATGGTAGCTAGGAAACGGAGTATTAACGGTGGTAGAGGGGTGAGGGCGGGAAGATGGAGCAGTGGCTCAGGCCACTTGCTAAACAAGCTTTGTAATCTAAGTTCAGTCACTGGACCCTACACTTAACTCCTGGAAGCTGTCCTCTGAGCGATCACATGTCTTCTGTGGCATGTGCATCACACACACACACACACACACACGAGAGGGGGGAGGGGTTAAGGGTTAAGTTTTAAAAAGTATTTCAGGAAGAAGTTAGGGTAGGTATGTTTCAAAGCCGTGCCTCCAAAGACCCATTTTCTTTAACAAGGTTCCACTTTCCAGTTGTGCTGCCTTCTAAAGTCCTTTCCGATGCCTTCTAAAGGACCCCCTCCTACAGTGGATTAACCCGCTGATTAGGCCAACACTCTCTGATCTAATCAGCTCCGGAAACACCATGACTGACCTAACCAGTGGACTGCTTCACCAGTCTCCTAGGTCGGGCTCAGCCATCCGCAAGGGTAATTGTCCTCATGACTGCGGGGTTCCCTAAGTGGTTAAGAACAGGTGCTGCTCTTGCAGAGGACCTAGGCTTTGGCTCCCAGCATCCATATGGTGGCTCACAGCCATCTGTAAGCCCGGTGCCAGGGGATATTGGTGCCTTATTCTGGCCTCTGTGGGAAACCAGATAGTTCAGTTAGTAAAGAACTTAATGTGCAATCGTAAGGATCTGAATTTGGAGACCCACGTAAAAGTCGTCATGGTGGCCAATGCCTGTAACCTCAATGCAGAGAGGCTGAAATGCGGGCATTTCTGGGGCTCTGCGGCCAGCTCTTCTTACGTTATTGGTGAGCTTAAGATTCAGTGGGAACTTCTACCTCAAAAACTAAAGCGAAGAAGGGGAGCTGAAGACAATATTGACCTCTGGACTCCACATGCCTGAGGATATACGCGCACACTCTCAGACTCATCCGAATGTACTTGTGCACACGTGTGTACAAGATTAAGTATCCCAGTACCGATGGCTCATTAAACTGTTTTCTCCAGAATGATGGGGGATGTACGGAGACAACCAAGATCCTCAGCCACAAAAGCACAGGAGAACGTTGTCGTTTGAGTCCATTCCTGATATTTATGCAAAATTAATTTATAAAATACATCTGACTATTTGTAGAAAATAAAGACAGAGGGAAAATGCTATTTTGTGAATTTTTCAAAAGCTGTGGCTGACTAATGTTAGTCTTGTAAACAATAACTGGAATTAAAAAAAAAATGTTTAGGCCCCAGGTTTTCACAAAATGAAAAATAGCCAAATCAATTTCAGCAACATTCATAAGACCAGAAAATAATTTGTATTTACCAAATAAAGAAGGGTAGAGACCAACAGAGAAGAAGAAAATATGAGCATAACCTTTTGCATGACTTGGAACTTGAACAAAGGCAGAAATTTTAAACTGAAATTTAATTTAAAGAAAGAAATGGTTCCGAGTGCTAGATAACGTTTCAAAAATTCAATTTAGAAAAAAATATCGAGAACATGCCAGCCGAGACAAACTAGATTTATTCTGAAAACAGCAAGAAAACATATTCATTACTGTTGCTATTTTGTGGCTCAAGTGTGAGAACTTAATAAGAGGAAAAAAAGGTACAGAATCCAATGAAGAAAAACAATAATGAAGATGATTAAGAGAACATTAGAATGTGTAAGTAATGACTGAAGTAGCAGAGAATGCTCAGCTTGGCTCTGCAGTCATTCAGGGAGGGGATCATGATAATGGTCTACAAGAATGGGTGTAGGCATGAAACACTGAGAAGGAAAAGGAGCTAGCCACCATGAGGACACACAGGTGTAACTAACGTTTGCGTAAGAAACTCAAAAAGTGATCAGGAAAGACTCCAACCAGTGAATATCCCAGATGACTACTTACATTCACTCGTTTGTCCACGTGTTGTCTATGCTACAGCAGCTTAATTTGAAGATTGTCACAGAGATGATACAAGCCACAAGTAAGATACCTATGGTGCCAAGCCTTGACCTATATAGGCAATGGAGTTCCACCCACTGTTGACAACAAAGATATTTAGTGTCTTGGTCAACATGCTAAATGTTTAAATTGTTATCTCTCTAGAATCACTCAACAGGCATATCTGGCCTTTTCATGTTTTTTTCACATGGCAATACATTGTCGTCTACAAAGTTCATGCTTGAGAACCTTATAAGTTACAAATAAGAATGACAAAAATTCATGAAATTGGGGCTGGAGGGATGGCTTAGCGGTTAAGAGCACTGACAGCTTTTCCAGAGGACCTGAGTTCAATCCCAGCACCCACATGACAGCTCACAATTTATCTGGATCTCCAAGATCTGCCATTTATTGACATACATGCATGCAGAACACCAATGCACATAAAATAAAAATAAATAAGTTATGAAAGGGGGGGGTGGAGAAGTGGCTCAGTGGTTAAGAGCACTTGACTGTTCCTCCAGAGGGCCTGAGTTCAATTCCCAGCACCCACATAGTGGCTGACAACCATCTGTGATCTGATGTCCACTTCTGGTATACATGAAGACAGAGAAGAATTCAAATATACTAAATATGTGAATAAAAACAATTCATAAAATTGGAAATGAACTTTTTCTTGTTCAAAATAAAATTATACTTAATTAAATGTCTCTGAGGCTAAATTTTAGGCAAATGAAGCTATTTGTTTGTTTGTTTGTTTGTTTAATCACTTTACAGCCTGATCCCAGCCTCCCTTCCTCTCCTTCCAGTCCCACCTTCATACCCTTCTCCCATTCCTCCCTCTCATTGTCAGAGAAAGGAAGGGCCTCAGGGGGGTACCATCCCTCCCTGTAACCTCAAGTAACATCAGGAATAAACCCATCCTCTCCCATGGAGGCCTGACAAGGCAGCCCAGCTAGGAGAAAGGGATCCAAATGCAGGCAACGGTGTCAGAAATAGCCCCTACTCCCATTGTTAGGGCACTCACATGTTGACCAAGCTGCACATCTGCTACATATGTGTAGGGGGCCAAGGTCTGGCCCATGCGTGCTCTTTGGTTGGTGGTTCAGTCTCTGTGTGCCCCCATAGGCCTAGTTTAGTTTACTCTGTAGGTCTTCTTGTGCTGTCCTTGACCCCTCAGGCTCCCTCCATCCTTCCTCCCATTCTTCCACAAAATTCCCAGAGCTCGGTTTATTGTTTGGCTGTGGGTCTCTGAACCTGTTTCCATCAGCTGCAGGGTAAAGCCTTTCAGAAGACAATTATGTTAGGCTCCTATCTGCAAGCATAACAAAGTATCCTGCATAGGGACAGGGCTTGGCTCTCTCCCACGGGGTGGGTCTCAAGCTGGGCCAGTCTTTGGTTTGCCATTTTCCCAATCTCTGCACCATCTTTATCCCTACACTTCCTGTAGGCAAGAAAAAATTGGGGTTGAAGGTTTTAGGTGTGGTTTTTGTGTGTGAATGTTTTGTGTGTCCCCCTCACTCCACTGGAAGTCCCACCTGGCTACAGGCTCCCTAACACCAACCATGCAACACCACCCCTCCTCACCGCTGCTCGAAGTCTCAGCTAGGGTCATCTTCACAGACTCCCAGGAGCCTCCCCAGTCCTAGAGATGTAGCCCCTGATTTTTGTTCTTTCTTCCTGTCTCCTCACTTCTCCCCACACCTGATCCCTAACCCCACTACCCTCCCCACCCCCTCTCCCACTCAGTTTCCTCCTTCCATCTACTTCAGATGTCTATTTATTTCCTCTTCTGAGTGAGATCGAAGCATCCTTCCTTTGGCCCTCCTCGGCTTCTTTGGGTCTATAGATTGTTTATCCTGTACTTTGTGGCTAATATCCACTTAGAAGTGAGTACATACCATGCCTGTCTTTCTGGGTCTGGGTTACCTCTCTCAGAATAATCTTTTCTAGTTGCATCCATTTGCCAGCAAATTGCATGATGTCCTTGTTTTTAATAGCTGCGTAGTATTCCAATGTGCAAATGTACCACATTTTCTTTATCCATTATTCTGTTGAGGGACATCTAGGTTCTTTCCAGTTTCTGGCTATCACAAATGAAGCTGAAGCAGCGTTTTTCAGTGCTTACATGGTTCATTAGGGATCAACAATAATCTCATTAAAGATTCATTTTTATTGGAGTAGAATTTTTTTAAACATGCCAGGCATGTTTTAGAGGCAGCCATTTGAGAGGTAATGCCTGGCTTCAGAACCAGGCTAACTCAGAGCATCAGATCTTCCGACTCAGCTCTCCACTCACCAAAGGAGCCAGAACAGAGGGAATAAAATGTCAGACAAACTATGCAAGGTCCAAGCAGCCATTCTGCCTCCCTGGCCTGCACCCTCTGTCATTCGAAACTCTTCTGTGTAGTCTTATTCATTAATGATGTATGAGTGGAAATAAAGCATTTTCAGTGCTGACTTAGTAGTACATTTAATACTTACTTTATCCAAGGGCTGTCAAAGTATACATAAAATCTAGATATTCCTGAGAGAGTAGTAGCTAATAAGCAGGAAACACATGCTTGGCATCTTTCAAACGTTTTACATATTTTTGTTGTTGCTGTTTTCAACCTTCCCGTGGTCTGCTGAAGTAGACGCTATGATGTTTCATAAACCAAGGCAACAGGAATAGGGCTAAACTACCCAACATCACACAATAATGACGGTGGAGCCAGGATTTAGATCCAGACTGCCTAGCCTCAAGACTATGTTTAATCATGACATTGTACTGCCACTCAGTTCTTGTCTTCCTGACAACCTTCAAATTATAAATTTTGGTTTTGTAACTTTAAAACAAAGCAGAACATTTAAAGCATGCATATGTTGGGTAATATTGGTATTTAGCACATATTAACACATTGCTTTTTTTGTGGTAGAACCTTAGGCAGGAGCATTCTGTTACTACAATCCTGTTTAATTCTTATAATGGTGTTGAATACAGGCTTCATTATTCTTGCTTTATTAACCAGAAAATGGAATCTTTAAAAGGTTAGAAAATTTACCAGTGTTAAACAGGCAAGATGTGACTGCTAGAATTCAAATGCAGAATAAGTTGTTTCTGAATATTTCTGGCTAAGAGATTCCTTTTCCTGCATCGTCCTCTAGACAGCATCTCCTACCTTTTCATAAGTGTGCTGTCAAGTTGTAGTCGCTCATTCTAATGGACAGCTTTCCATTAATAACCCAGCTGCTCTGTACCAGACCCCTGCTGCTGAAGGGCATCCCGGTGAGCAGGGAGATGGATGAGTGGAGCTGTAATTGTGCTGCAGGTATATTTCTATTTGTCTGGAGCAGACTGGGAATCTAAAAGCCATGGATCTGAACCAGGAAGTATCTTTTCAGGAAGTGGAAAGAGAAATCACAGTGAAATACAGACTGGGTTGAAAAACCTCCCTGGAGTAGTTTCGGAGACCACATTAGCAGCTGTCATCCAAGAAAAGGTCAAAGAGCTAAGCAGTACACACTGCCTAGCTGTGTGTGTGTCAAGAAACGATACAGTTTCTGTCATTTCTCAAAATCATCCCATTGTGTTAATACATGAATTAATGCCAAAAAAGATGAATAAAATGCCAGTAGTTATGTGGCCAGAATCAAACCCAGGTCCTCCAGCTCCAGAGCCCATGACTGTATTGAAGAAAATATTTTCTACAGAAAGCCTCGGGTATGTGCATAAGAAGAAAAGCAGATGCCATTGTTACTGCACGAGAGTGGCTCTTTTCAGATGTCTTTGGCGACCAACTGCAAACTAAAGTGAAGGCAGTAGGTATTCATTGATCTTGTTGCCCAAGGCAGTGTCCCAAGATAAGTAGAATTAAAAACAAAACAAACAAACAAACAAACAAACAAACAAAAAACCCATAAGAACTTCATTCTGGTTTGCAAAATTTGTAATTGAAGAACACTCCAGGGTACCTCTACAGTCCATTTTTTTCGGAGCTTTATGTTTGGGATTTAACACCTCTTTGGTCTGGTCACAAGGATAGAAATGTGTATGAAGCCCAAGGTAGGAGTTGAATTTCTACTTGGCCATTTCCTGGTTGTTTGATCTTGGGCACTTTTGAGACGTCTCAGAGCATAGTTGCTCTGTTGTACCACAGTGATTAAAACTACTTGCTGCGAAGACTGTGAAGATGAATGAATGAGGTGTTTTCAGCTAGTTAGTATGTATGTGCTTAATTGTATCTAATACAGTAAAACTTTGGTTTCATCCTTGCTATGCTCGGTTGGTTTTGATATGCTAGCCTCTTCATTTATGACTTTTAAGTTCATTTCTCGTAGCAGTTTTTAAAGATCTATTTTATTGATCTTTATGTATGTGTCCACAGAGGCGTCTAATCTCCCAGAGCTGGCGTTATAAATGGTTGTGAGTTGCCCAACATGGATTTTGGGAACAGAACCCCGGTCCTCTAGATGAGCACCCAGCACTCTTCACCATTGAGCTCTTTATCTCTTTAGCTCCCTCAAGTAGTAGTAGCTGCTGCTGTTTTGCATTGATAATTGTGCTGATTACCTGTCTTGATATGTGAAAGTATTAAGAACGACAGTTATAGTACCACTGGCTACAGTATCTTAAAGCTTCTTAAAACAGCAGCCTATTTGTACTGGATATATTGCAGTCCAACAAACAGAAGGTTTGTTCAAAAATTGGTAAGAGCTCAGGATGCGAGGCTAAGCACTGCACTCAGGGTCAGCCGCTTTCGACCCAGAGAAGAGCATGTCTGATTGCATGCGGGTTGATGCCCCAGGTCCCGCCTCTGAGAAAAAGGTATCGGACGGGTCTGATGCTCTTTGGGTGGATGACACCTAAATGAACATTGGTACAAAGTCACAATTTATTTCTAATATCAGAGATCAGACCTCTACTCTTGCCTGATGCGTCTAAAACAAAAAGGGGGAACTGTAGAGAGCTGCGTAATGCCGTGCCTTAAAGAAGGAGCTGGTTTCCGCCTTCCACCTTCCCAGTGGTGAGTGCTCTCTGTCATGAACAACTCCACATTTGGCTAAGGCCGAGGATCTGGCTTGCTTCCATGTATGTGGACCTATCTGCATTGCCCACGTGGCATGCTGAGGTTGGCTACCCAGAGGCTATTTAAGCTGTGGGCTGGCTTTCCCCAGGGTCAGATGATTGTTCAAGGTTCCTGAATAAACTGCATTGAAAAAAAAAATTGGTAAGAGACATAGATCATTCAACATATGTATAGTTTTACATTTTAATAATCTTAGCTCTCTGAGACATGCAGGTAACCTATCTGCAAGGACCCTACTTTCCACTTAAAACACCCCATTTTTTTATAGGAATGAAAAAAGCTACCAAAAATCACCTTCAAAAAATAAAATTGCTATTTAAACTCCTTTAATGTTTGTGAGTTTGTCCTAATTTTATTTTGAAGATCATCAACTTGTTGACAGTACAACACACATGAAGAAGCTCAAGTAAGTTTGGTATTGAAAGTAGCCAATGCCATAGGTTCTTTTGGAAGCTATATTGTAATTCAACTGTTAAAATTTTTGACTTTGAAAACACTTATTTAAGTTGGAAGCAATTTGTAGAACTAGGTTTGCTAGCTCCAAAAAGCGTGCAAAGAAAAGAAAAACAAAACCTTCTGTTTCAGAAAGTGTGACTATAGTTTTGTTTGTTTGTGTGTGCACGCGTGTGTGCAAATCTGTAGGATTTTGTGCTCTCTAAACAAGAACAGAATAAGGAGAACATCAGCATAAAATCCAGGTGGAAAGAACAAAAGCTTTCTCATTTTACTACCTCTCTTTTTAAATGTAGGCAAACGTCACTTACCTAACATTCAATTGGCTGTCCCTTTAATAAGAGCACGGCTTAGACTTACCACAGTTTTAAGTTATATATTATGCCATTTATGTTTATTATAGTGTTCATTTAGTTTTCACAACAACCCTTTGTGGAGGCATAATGGTCTATATGTATAGGTGAGGAGGCTATGATGAAGACAGTCAGAGAATGGTAGATACTGCAAAGCCTCTGCTATTCATCCATCTCCCAACTCACCTTCCTTCATGTAGAACTGCTTTACTATTTTGTAAAGATTGTCACAAATGGGCATGAAAACAAGAGTGTTCACCCATTAAACACAAGCCTAGTAACATCCAAATGACAAGCAGTAAAAACTGTAGTCACTTTGACACAATACACAGGAAGTTCCTATACAAAATTTGGTGGGGAAATGGCTCAGCCAGTAGAGCATTGATTGGTTCATAAAAATGAAGAACTGTGTTTGATCTTCAGAACACACACACACATACACACAAACACATGACAGTGCACATCTGAATTATAGAGATATTGAAATGGGGGGAAGAAAAAGATGGCTGTGAAGAATCTCCCTGACTAGCTATGTCGAAGCTTCAGCCAATTTGACACTCTCTGGAAAGAAATATGAGAGGAACACGAAGAATGATATTGGAGGTTATTCTATAACCTACACACACATACACATACAAATGTACATGTATGTGCATACCTGGATAACATGTACCCCAAATGTGCATACACATATGAAGAAACAAATAAAAATAGGGTATGGTATTATACGTATTTTGAAAGCATTTATACTCACATATACAGAAGCAACCCTTGAATGTAATAGTTTCAAAATTTTTTAGTTTGAGTCAGTAAATAATATTATAAAATCTTTTTGAAGTATAAGTTAATTCTTTTTAGATAATTTATGATTTTAATTTGTTATCAGGAGTTTACTATTTTACAGTCTAAGACTTAGAAATTTAAAATTTTTAGAATTTCAACATTCAGGATTATGGTATTTGCCTTTTAATTTTCCAAATTATCACTCAGACACTTGAAATCTACAGATATTTTGTAGTCTAGTAATACTATATATTAATTATTCTAGAGTGATATATTTCTTTTACATGACACAATGGTTTATATATTTGTGTGTGTACACATGTATGCACTATATGAACATCTTTAACAAACCAAACCAAACCAAATCAAACCAAACCAAACCAAACCAAATAGTCACCACCAAAAAATAGTAGTCACACATTATAGAAATCATCCTCAATATCAAACTTTCCTATCAGTTTCAATGATACAAGTTACAGGAGCAAAGCAGAGGTTGTTCTAAGACCGTCAGTGTAGCACATCAAAGTTTCTCTTACTGCAGAAAGATCTACTCTTAAGAGTAAACTCAGCATCTGCTTGGATACCCTGCTAGGTAGAGTCTTTCAGAGGCCCTCTGTGGTAGACTCCTGTCCTGTTACTTGTTTTCTCCTACTTCCAATGCCCATCTCATTTGTCTTTCTAAGTGAGGATTGATCATCGTACCCCATGTAATCTTTCTTGTTTAGCTTCTTTAGGTGTACAGATTTTAGTATGTTTATCCTATCTTTTAGGTCTGTATCCACTTATAGGTGAGTATATACCATGTGTTTCTTTCTGCTTCTGGGATAGCTCACTCAGGATGATCTTTTCTAGATCCCACCATTTGCCTGCAAATTTCCTGATTTCCTTGTTTTTAATTGCTGAGCAGTATTTCATTGTGTAAATGTACAATTTCTGTATCCATTCCACTGTTGAGGGACATCTTGGTTGTTTCCACTTTCTGGCTGTAATGAATAAAGCTGCTACAAACATGGTTGAGCAAATGTCCTTGTTGTGTACTTGAGCATCTTTTGGATATATGCCTAGTAGTGGTATAGCTGGATCTTGAGGAAGCACTATTCCTAATTGTCTGAGAAAGTGCCAGATTGATTTCCCAAGTGGTTGTACAAGTTTACATTCCCACCAGCAGTGGAGGAGAGTTCCCCTTTCTCCACAACCTCTCCAGCATGTGTCATCACTTGAGTTTTTGATCTTAGCCCTTCTGATGAAGAATGTAAGGTGAAATCTCAGAGTTGTTTTGATTTGCATCTCCCTGATGGCTAAGGATGTTGATCAGCAGAGTGCATAGAATCATATGAAAGAAGGGGGAATTAGTAAGACCTGGAAAGGACAGGAAATCCACAAGGAACAAATGTATCTGGGCACAGGGGTCTTTTCTGAGACTGATTCCCTAACAAGGACCATACATGGATACAACCTAGAATCCCTGCTCAGACATAGCCCATGGCAGCTCAGTATCCAAGTGGGTACCCTAGTAAGGAGAATAGGGACTGTCTCTGACATGAACTCAGTGGTTGGCTCTTTGATCTCCCCCCACCTCCCAAGGGAGACGCAGCCTTGACAGGCCACAGAGGAGGACATTGCAGCCAGTCCTGATGAGACCTGATAAACTAGGGTCAGATGGAAGGGGAGGAGGACCTCCCCTATCAGTGGACTTAGAGAGGAGCATGGAAGGAGATGAGGGAGAGAGGGTGGGGTTCAGAGGGAATGAGGGAGGGGGCTAAAGCTGGGGTATAAAGTAAATAAACTTAATTAATATTAAAAAATAAAAATTTAATTAAAAAAGAGTAAACTCAGAAGAGTTGGTTGAGGGATGAAGTTCACAGCCTTTCTGATGAGGGTTGAGGTAGGCACTATTCTCTGTGTATAAAGACAAGAACCAAGGGAACACTTTATTATTCTACTTAGCAGAAACATAGTGCTAGGTTTTCTTCTGGGGTCTATGACTAGCCAGGCCTGAGTATTTGTCCCAGTTAATAGTACCAGGTCAATATTATGAAGCAGGCTTTAAATTAATTAAAAAGCGGTTACTCTCATAATGTTCGATCCACTATTGTACCAGTGGGGATATCTAACCAGGCCAGCCAGTACTGCAGCTCTCAGGATTCACAATTGGGTATGATTCATGATTGCTTTTCTTCTGTGGTAGCATGCATAGAAAATCCTAGCACCCTAAAAGCTGGTGCTAGGAATGATGTCTCCAGGTTGGTACCAGTTAGATTTGTCCATGTCCTTTAGTTCAGCCATGGTACTTCTTCAGCAATAGGGCATTATTGTTATTTTTACTATTGTTGTTGTTTTACTATCTAGTTCTGGTGAGCAACCAAGAGCAATGGCAATGGGCTGTAGTGCTTGGAGGCTTATGGGACCCCACTGACAAACAACTCAAAAAGAGGTGAGCCTTACCTGGCACTGGGTTTTTAATTTGACAGGAAGTGGTATCTGGGGAAGACATTTTCCCCTTCTGTTTCATTATTTGCCTGACCCCTTCTGACCACCTACATTCTATCCCCTTTCCCCGAAATCCTCACCCTCGTGACCCTGTCTATTTTCTTACCTGATGTGGGTATTCCAATTTAAACACAGGTATCTAAAGCTCTAAAGCTAGCTTCCACATACGAGGTAGAACTGTTTGTCCTTCTGGGTTCCCAGCTCCATTCATTTACTGTGAGTCTCACAATTTCACTTTTCCTTACAGGGGAATAATATCTCACTGTGTGTATGAACCATATGCTTGTTACTTATTTTTCTGTTGGTGGACATCTAGATCGTTTCTATTTCCTGGCTTTAGGGAATAGAGAAGTAATGAAAAATGGATGAGTTAATGTGTGTGTGTGTGTGTGTGTGTGTGTGTGTGTGTGTGTATTAGAATATAGACTCCTTCGGGAATGTGTCCAAAAGTTGTAGAGCTGGATCACGTGGCATAGCTATTTCTAGATTTTCTTTAGGAAAGTCCACACTGGTTTTCAAAGCGGCTGCACCAGTTTGCACTCCCTGCAACAGAGGATATGTGGACACCTTTCCCCTACACATGCCAACACTTGTCACTTTGTTTCATCTGTTCCTGAGCTTAGCCATTCTGACTGAGAGACGACGAAATCCCCAAAGAGTTTTGGTTTGTGTTTTAAGAATCTTTTTTTCAGGAGCTCCTCAAAGATTTTTTTTTTTTCTTTAATATTAGCTCATTTCACCCTTCGAACAACGCTGATGTGGTTTGGACGTTCCTATATGCTCATGTATTGATCCTTAGCCTCTTTGGAGGTGGCAGAACTGTAGGAAGTGAGACTAAAAAGAGGTCTTAGGTCACTGGAAATAAGCCTTTGAGGGAGATCCTGGTATCCCCTTCCTCTTTTTTATTTCCTGGTCATAAGGTGAGGAATCTTTGCTGTGAATTATAAACTCTCACGTTTATATGCAGAAATTCCATCTCTCATTGCTTTTAGCATTTTCAATCATTATTTATGGTCCTTACACGTTTCTATAAGAGCAGGTCACCTGACAAAGCTTCCTTTATATGGGATTACCTGAGAGTTTTTGTTGATAACTTCTTGCAGAAACCATACTTCTACTTTCCATTTGACCACCCGGCCAGATTAATTTGTTTTCAGGAGAAAATGTGACTTAAAATGTAAGTCTCTCATACACTAGAAAAAACAGGCTTCCCAATAAATATTATGTTACAGTAGAGACAGAACTTCTAATATTAATCCATTCACCTCTTCAAAATGTCACACTATATTTCCTGCTACTTCAGTGAAAAGGAACTGTAACGCACGAAAGCGTTCTTTCCCTTTGAGACTGAAACGCTGCCATTTGCTGTGAAAAGCAGAGAATCAAGGTTCTGGTGAAAATGAGTAACTCAGTCACATACATATAAGAAACAGTGTCATAATTAGAATTCCCCCTTTGCTTTTTAACTAACGTGCAGTGTTTCGGGAATAAGAAGAGGAAATTGCAGTTGAGCTGTTCAAGAGCAGCACAAGAGCAGTTCAATGTGGATTCTTAAAGGCACCCTAGGGAAGGAGGACATTGTTAGGCTCTTCCCAGAGTTTCTCAGGAGCCTCTGCATTCTGAGCACCATGTGACCATGTCCAGATCTGGGGACAGGGAATTCTGAAATGAAACACAGCTGTTTTGATATTTTTAAGAAAATTGTTAGGGAGACACTATGTGCAATCAGTTGGATTGTTCTCTTTCTTACCCGATTTCAGAAGACAGAAACAATTTGTAAATGCGGAGTTAGTGTTCAGAATGCAAATTGGCGAGAGAGTCTGTTTATGCTGTTAGATTTATGCATAAGCTGTAGATGCACAAACAAGGTCTTATTGACCTCAGCAGCTAAGCAGTGATCCAAAACAGGCTCATCGCATCCAATTCCACACGGCCACACAGCAGTGTCACCAATTTCAGTTTGCAGGGTTGAATTTTCTAGCTGGTTTAAAATAAAAAATAAAATAAAACTTTGAAAGATACAGATTATATTGCCCTCTAAAAATTTTAGCCTGCCCTTAAATGAGTGTGGTTCCAATGTTTAATGCTGCCAATGCTCAGAATGTGATTGAGTTTAATGGGAGTTAGCATTCGTTTTTCATGGTCATCCTGAGAAGAAAATAAATCGCCCTGGGTAGTTACACTTCGAGTAAATGTTAACGCCGCCAATTAGCTCAGGCTGAAAAACAACAAGAACACAAATGAATCTAAGAGCATAATTCTAATAATCATCAACTATTCCATCTGAGCAGAGCCAAGAAATTGGAAATATGAATGGAAGAATGAATTTTTAAGACTACCTAAAGAACACATGCTTTCTCAAACAATTGTTAATAATTTAACTGCTCAACGAGAGCCTGCCTATTAAACATATTCTGTTTATAATGCCTGTGCCAGGTAATAACAGCAGAAGGCATTCAGGTGTAATGTTTTCCTCAAGAGCTCAGATAAGTAGCTGATACTCTTAACTATACCATCAATGATTTTGCTTTTTTTTTTCTTTCTTACACCAAAACATTACATGAATCCCCTGTCTTGAAAACCAGTTTTCACATTCCTTTTAAGAAAATTACCACCACCCATGAAATGTGTTCCAACTTCTAGATTGTGTTTTTTTTTTTATTTATTGTAACAAATATATTTATGCTTCTAAAAGCTGTGTATCATTATTGGTTGAAAGGAATGGAGATATATTCAATGAAGGTAGAAAAAACTAATCATAAATTAAATTCACTTCTAGTATTTTCAGTAGGACAAACAAACATGCCAGAGTATGAAGACTAAGCACATCCTACCACTATCACCAATGACACAGTGACATTGCAGCCCAGATCAATAGATGCCATCTGCTGTGGGTGCACTGTGGTCATAAAGGAATGTTGAAGTCTTAACACACTAATACCTCTGAATGTGACCTCATTTGAAATACTGTTTCTTATTTGAGTAGGTAGTGTTTTTGTTTTTTTTTTTTTTTTTGATTTATTTTATTTTGTGTGTATAAACGTTTTGTCTGAATGTATGTCTGTGTACCACACCCATGCCCGGTGCCTGGGGAAATGGTGAGCCTCCATGTAAGTGCCGGGAATTGAACCTAGGTCCTTTGCAAGAATAACAAGTGCTCTTAACCACTGAGCCAGTTCTCCAGCCCCAGGGTCGGGCAGTTCTTGACCCAATATGACTAGTATTTTCTTAATCATTAGAGAGAGGTGTGCATGGTAGCACCTATCTTTTATCCCAGCACTCAGTACACTGAGGCAGGCAGAACAACAGAGACAAAGAGTGGAGAGATACCCTTTAGTCAAGGAAGTCGAAAGATCGTTGGCAAACACCAGACGTTAGAAGAGTCAAGGGTTGACTCTTTCCTACGGGTTTCAAAAGGCACCTGGCCCTGGAAAAGCTTGAGGGTGCTCATCTAAGCTCCACAACTACACGGCAACAAATCTGTGTTGTTTCAAGCCGCTGGCTTTGTAGTTAGCAACGAAAGGAAATGAGAATCCCACCTGTTTCCTTATCATCCACTCACTGACCCCAACTATCACGGGGAGAAACATTCCCTGCCCGCTCTTTCTGAGTCACCAGTAGCCTCTTGAAAGGTTGGCAAACCATCTGAATGGTGAGTCTGACATGCACGGACCTGTCCCAACTAAAAGGAAGGCTGGGGAGAAGGGATCCAGCATTTTCATGAGATTTATAAGGTAGGGAATCTTCACAGAAAAGAAAGAGACTCGCATGTTGGGTAAACAGAAGGAGTGGTACATGTCCAATAAAATCAATGCTAACGTTATAAAAATCGAGAGAGGCGGAATAAGCCATTATGTTAATGCCACGATTAATACTGTCTTCTAGGTTTTGGTCAGTTAACTAACCAACTGTTGTTGTAGCATGTGGTGGCGTATGTGTGCCTGAAATTTAACCCTCCATGGCTTTGTTCAGACGTGTCTCATATCTCAACCCAAGTACTACAGCTTTTCCAGCGACCTGCTCACACATTTCCAGATCTTTTTCCCAGGTCAGAGAGGATGAGAGTGGCACGCAAGCTCCCATAACCGGTGCACTGGATGATTTTTTTTAAAGCCTCTTTATAATTTAATTGATAAAATGTTACCCACAGGATTATTTGGTTGACATTTATTTAATTTTTAGAAGAAAATATTTTCCCACCTGTGGTTCGTACTTTCCATTTCTTTTTATTCTGTTTTGTTTGAGAGTCTCACTGTGTCATAGAGGACACAATTAACCGAGTGCCTCTCAGATTGTCTTTAGAGGTGCTAAGTCACTGTGTCGGTGATTCTTGATTGTCAACTTGCCTATGTCTGTGAGCTGCAATCCAGAAATAGAGGACTCAGCTGGCAGAGATTTTCTTTTTCTTTCTTTCTTTCTTTCTTTCTTTCTTTCTTTCTTTCTTTCTTTCTTTCTTTTGCTTAGTTTGAAGTGGGTAAATTCACTTCTACCTTTGAGGTAGAAAAACATACCTCTGTTCTTGATCTTGATGGAAAGATACACACCTTTAATTCCAGATCTTGAGGCAGGAAGATAAAACTTCAACTTGGGCCACACCTTCTGCTGGAAGCATGTGTGTGTTTAAATGTATTTGTACATCTTTACTTATACGCATATGTTTATGTATATGTATGTGTGTATTCAGTCCATAGGTTCTGTGACTCTAGAGAAGCCTAATTAACAAGTCTCCATCACCATTGCTGCCAAAGATCAAAAAAGATATACGAAACACTCAAGAAAATAATCCATGTGAGAGGGTTCTTTCTTTCAAAATAGCTTCCCAAGTTACATGAACTGAGAGGCTGTCTGAGGCAGTTCCATCCTTGAGCGGAACTAATATGTGCTCACATGCTTAGCAGCGACTGGCCTGTGAGGAGTACAAGCATGAATGCAGTAATGTTGCCTTCCATTGCTACATTTTATTTTATTGGTATTTTCTATTTGTATGCTTGAGGAAAATGAAATCAAAGCTTCATTATTTCAATAATTCTGGAAGACAAGAGGCTGCACCAGGCAAGCAGATAATCCACAGTGAACATTAAATCAAGTAGAAGAAATGGCAAGTTTTCAGAGAACTGTGATACAATGAGATAAGCTCCCTGAAAGTAATGGGAAGGTCTTTAGGTCCTTTTTTTTTTTTTTTTTTTTTTTTTTTTTTGAGAATTTCAGAAAAGGGAGAAGTCATTGGGTGTGGGAGACTGCCACAGCCTTCAAGGAAGGGAATGATTTCAAGGAGCAGAAATAGAATTCTTTCAGGACGCAGAAAAGCATGAGAAAGGGATAAATTGAAAAGCATGAATTGTGTTCAAAGAACAAGAAGTGATCATAACTAATACTCTAGATAGAAGATCGTGAATCCTCCTGCTGTGTCAAGCACTGTGCTAATCTTACACAAGCATTGTTAACTACTGAGATCAGGCTTAAAAGACAGGAACCATTATGATTTCCACCTCATTGGTAAGAAAACCGAGGCTGAGGGAAGTCATAAACTTTACCCAAGGTCATAGAGCTTAAAGTGATAGAGTTTATAGTTTGAATCTTGTTCATACTCAGTGATATACAAAAATTTACAAATCTAATATTGTTACAGTTTAAGGTACAACTTGAGCATTAAACTAAGAGAAATGTATATTGATGAAAAAAACACTATTCATAAATAGTGCTTCACTGCTGGGGGAAGAAATCTGATGCTCATTTAGTAGGGACAAGGGAGCCATTGTGCTCTGAACAGAAGTGACAGATTCAAGTGTATCAATATCATATAGATAGTATGACAATAGATTTAAGGAGAGTATAAATTTGATTTTAGACATCAACTCTGAGATTTGAATCCAATATCTCAAGGAACCAAGAGAAGAAGGAAGCTAACATTGAGTTGCTATTCTGCCAAGTAGAGACAGTAGTTGAAGTGTTAGTAGTTGAGGTCTTAAATACATGCTTGTCCAAAGACAAAACGATGAAGTGGAACCCCAGAAACCAGGAAGGGAAGGGAGCAAGGGGGAAAGGGGACACAGAGTATGCAAAGGAATAGTATTGTGTTCCAGTGGCTTGCCAGTCTGATGGACTGAAGGAAAGAACCCAGAAATGCCCAGTTCTGTCCTAGACAAATGTATTCCCATCTGCAGACTCTAAGCGTAAACTAATATACCAAAGGGTCAAAGCAAGGCAGTGGAAGGGTTCACTACTTAAAGATTTGCTTCTAACACTATGAATTCCATGAGACCAGAAATAGCTCTGTGGATGATTCCTACCTTCCTTAGTGGCATAAGCTTAGTAGCCTGGACCAATACACAATGAAAGGCATTTTTGTTGTTTTTTAGGAGTGATAAACAGGTAATCCCAGTAATTTTGATGTACAGAAGGGTAAGGGCCAGAGAGTCACAGGGAGAATGAGACCATATCCACTGTCATAGGGGTTGATAAAATATACATAGCAGCATTCCCTCCTCTTACTGGGGAGAATGGGAGATTGGTTATGGTTGCTGATTAATTGTTTTTGTGTTATTGAAAGAAAGAATTTATGGGAAAGGAAGATTTATTTTGATTCACAGTTTCAGAGGGTCTCAAGAAATTATGGCAGGGAAGGCACTGCAGAAAGGCTGTGTGGCAGCGAGATTACATGGCTGGGTTTCTTGACACCATTGAAGACCAGGAAGAAGACAGTGGTTAGAACCAGGTACTGGGAAGTAACTTTCAAAGTTCCATCTCTGCTGATCTACTTCTGGTCATGCTCCGCCTCCTAAAGGCTCCACACCCTCCCAAAATAGCACCAGCGTAACCAAGACTGGAATGCAACTCAAGAGATTTAAACCAGAACAACTGCCCGCTGCCCTACATTCAATACAGAGACAGGATGGAGAGAAGGGTGGGGAACAAGGAGCCTTATTTAAGAAAGAAACTTATAAAGAGAGGTGGCTATACGATTTTCATTCAATATGAAGGTAGAAGCAGGTGATTTGGGAGAATACTAGTTCTAGTCAGATTTTAGATGACTATGATGACCTTCTGAAGAGTTTATCTAGTAAAGCAGTAGGTTTAGAGCAAACTTGATAAGGCTGAAGATGAAGCAGGTGGCAAAGCCAATGGAAATAATTAATATGGACCGTACCTTTTGATAGCTTGCCACAGAGGTCCTCTGAAAGGCTCTGCCCTGCAGACTATCAAAGCAGATGCTGAGACTTATGGGCAACCTTTGGGCAGATTGCAGGGAATCTTATGAAAGAAGTGGGAAACAGTAAGATCTGGAGAGGACAGAAGCCCCAGAAGGAGAGCAACAGAACCAAAAATTCTGAGTACTGGGGTCTTCCCTGAGACTGATACTCCAACTAAGTAGCATGCATGAAGATAATCTAGAACCCCTGCACAGATGTAGCCCATGACAGTTTAGTCTCCTAGTGGGTTCCATAGTAATGGGAACAGGGACTGTCTCTGACATGAACTGATTGGCCTGCTCTTTGATCACCTCCCCCTGATGGGAGAGCAGCCTTACCAGGCCACAGAGGAAGACAATGCAGCCACTCCTGATGAGACCTAATTGATTAGGATCAGAAGAAAGGAAAAGAAGACCTCCCCTATCAGTGGACTTGGGGAGGGGCATCCATGCAGAAGGAGGAAGAAGGGAGGGATTGGGAGGGGAGGAGGGAAGGAACTACAGGCATGACACAAAGTAAATAATGTGTAATTAATAAAAAAAAAATTAAAAAAAAAAGAAAGACATGCCAAACTTCAAGGGCACATTTAGGCTGGGAAGTTTATAGTTTCTGCAATTGATTTATTGGAAGATGAATAAACTGTGAGAAAAAAAGGATGTAGCCAATGTAATAGAGTTATGCATGCAAAAGGGGGGGAGGGAAGCACATATTTAATGAACAAAGAACTTGAAAGTTTAACTGATAAAAAAAATAAAATTAAAAAAAAAAAAAAAAAAAGAACTTGAAAGGCAGGAGAAAGGATGGTATTAAGGTGGAATCAATCACTAAATATTACAGAAAAGAAAAAAAATGCTCAAAATGAAGAGAAAAGAAGTAAACATGCCCGGAAGGAGAACCCTGAACAATAAATCTATTCTTACTGATTTAAGAAGAAAAAATAAGATGTGGGCAAGCTGTGTGAGGGCAGCGAAGACAAAAGGAAAAATGAGTTCTAGCCACGTGAGAAAATTTATGGCAGGGAAAATCTTATCATGTTGCCGCTGATTTTTAGGGAGTGATGTCTGAGAATTAAAGGTTCAAATGAACTCATCAGAGTAGAGAAAATGGGTTCAGAATGTGCTCTGTGATTTAGGAGCATCACATGTGGTGGGAGAGTGTCTTTGAAAAGGCCCCGAAGATGATTTCACCATAGCATCTTGAGCAGAGGAAATGAAGTTCTCCTTGAGGTCTGAAGAGCCTCAACAAGTAGAGAAAGAGAGATGATTACAGCTGTCAGTACTGAAAATTACTTACAGCCAAGGAAATAAAAAGCTTCTCAGGAAAAAAAAATAAAAGGAGAAAGAATAAGGTAATTCACCAAAGTCAGAAGAGAAAGAAATGGAGAGGGAATAGCTGTAAAAGGCTAAATGTTTGTCTTTCTCTGCTTCCAAGTTAATATATTGAACTCTAATACCAATGTGATGGTTTTGGGAGATGGAGTGTTTTGAAAGTGATTAAGCCATAAGGGTAGGACCCTCAACATAGGACTAGTATACTTTACATGGGGCCCCAGCGTGCTCTCCAGACAGCTCCCTGCTGTGAAAACATATAAAATAATGGCAGACTGGAACCTAGAAGATGACTGTCACCATAACCTACCCATGATGCCCCTGCATCCCTCAGACATGCAAGTCCCAGAACTGAGAGAAATGTGTTTCTGTTTAGAACCCACCCACTCTTTGACATTCTTACGTAGCTCTAACTGACTAAAATAATTGTTTTCCCCTGTCTTTATTACCATCTTCCCCTAAGTAAATTATATCAGAATGTGTGTGTCTTATTGCCACCACTGGCCTGCCTTTCCAGGCACCATAATCACCAGGCTGGACTGGGTTAGGAAGCTTAGGCTGGTGGGTGGGTTAGGCAGGATCTCGGTTGGCATGAGCACAGGAGAAAGAGCCTTCTCCAGAGACGGCGTTCAGTGAAACAGCTCTCTTTATGGGGGGCGGGCAAGGGCTATACAAACCTGCGGGAGTAAGTAGGGGTTTTGTGGTGAGTGTGCATCCTTGGCTAGGGCTGAGGGGCTGGGAATGTTTCATTTGTGTGAAGAGGAATTCCAAGTGCGTGCTGACGTGTCCTTATAGGGAGAGAGGAAGTTTAGCCTGAAACCTGGCCACCAGGCTGTGACTACCTCAGGATGGCGGGGGTCTCAAGGCTATGTGCGCTGGGACATGCAGGCCCAGAGCAGGGAGGAAGCAGTCCTATTCCTGCCAGTCTCAGGACTAGATTTTCAGGGCTTGGACACGTCTTGACCTCATGCTTGCTCCGATTGGCTGCACCTCTCCCTCCATCCCACCCCCCAGCTCTGCTGGTAGCGTGGTGTTTCCTGCTCCACAGTTTACAGTGACTAACTTACTTTGATCAACTTTTGTCACACAAATGGCTTAGCATGGGTTCTGATACTACGCTGCTTGAACTTGCACAACCGTTATAGGCAAGTTATTCTCATTCTTCCTCAGCCTCAGATGCTCTGTCTGTCCAAAGGGTATTAATAACATAATCCCAACCTCATAAGTGATTAAATATATTGCATCAAGAACAGTCATAGAATGACACCTAGTTCCACTTTGTTAAATATTCTTAATTATGTGAGCATTTGCATTATAGTGATGTAAAATGTTTTGGGAATTCATGGAGTGTATACCCTCAGGGAATCCACAGGCTATTAAGATGGATATTAATAGATTAGAGAAAAATAATAGTCAAAATAGAATTTAAAATTTGGAGAGCTAGTGATTGTTCCCCATACAATGTCTTAGGCGCTGAGAATGAATTAAAAAAGAAAACACAATGAGATACTTTGCCTTCGTGGGACTTGGAGTCTAGTGAGAGGAGAGAGAAAGTAAGAGCTTGAAAGAAAAACAAAACAAAACAAACAAACAAACAAACAAAAAACTAGAATGTGGAAAGAATGGCCAGCTTAGGGCTTTAGTGATGTTTTTCGAAAAAAGTAGTTAGGATATGCCCTAAGACACACTCCTAAAACAAAACCTCAGTTTAGAAAATGGGCAAAGACAACAAACAAACAATTATGTTTTTTATAGTTTCTTAAACCTATGGTTGCTCTACGGAGTGTGTGATCCACTGGGTGTTTTGCAGAAATTGGCTTTCTGATTGAGCTGTCTCTTTATAGACACTTGCTATACAAGCGGTGGCAGAACCCCACTTGGCTGGAGAATATTTTGCTGGGGAATCAGAGGGCTATCTGTTGTAATTCACACAAGTGCTACTGTGTGGAGGCCCAGAGAGAAGAAAGGCCTTCCCCGGAGGTACAGAGGGGCTCTCATAGGATCTGTTGCACAACTAGACAGCTTTACAATTTGTTTCAAAATACTTACAGATTTCTATGACAGAGAAGGTTAAATCAGACTGCAGAAGGCTAGGGAAAGATGACTGACTGAATAAGCACATTGTGGCCTCCGCACAATACATCCTAATATTGCTTTATCCAGAAAGGTTAACCAAACCGGGCCATTTTTAGTTATCACAGCTGGTTGGAGGAGGGGATATGGAAGCTGCTGAACTGATTAAATTAAACAGGGCTGTCCCACCCACGCTACCCACCAACAAGAATTATCAGGTCCCAAAAGTCCATTTTGCTGAGGTTCAGAAATATTAGGGATTGCACAGAATTGCAGCTGGGAAAAGAAAGATGCAAGCATCGAGCAGGCGAAGGAAGAGAAAAATAGTCCAAACTGTAGATCACAGGACTCAAACACAGTTCCAAAGTACTGATGATATTAAGAGGAGGGCAGTATTTTTTTTTTTAAGCTTGTATTAGAGATGTGACAGAAAGCAGATTTGGGAGCAGAAAATAAAGATGCCCGGCACTGGGATTTGGGAAAGGGGGCAGTCCTCATTAACACTGATGAAGGATGTTTATACACATACACACAGAAATGACTTAACACCCCTCCCCCATCATGTGGGTCGGGACCTTTGCTGCCCTATCTATTAGTGATTTATCTCTTTCTTGTGGAGATGACTGATAAGAGGCAACCGTGGAAGGGAGGATTTCTTTGGGCTCACAGTTTGAGGGAATACAACCGTGTTGGCAAGGAAGAAATGACAGCATGCAACTTCATGGTGGTGGGATTGTGAACTCGGAGATGGAGACGCAGAAAAAGAAGTTTTGGCCAGATCCAGAGTTGGTTGTAACCCATAAACCACAAACCTTATGGTCCTATTTCTGCCAGCGGGGCCCAATGTCCTAAAGGTTCTGCAATCTCTTGATGCAGAACCACCATCTGGGACCAAAAAAAGCAGAGTTTAAAAAACAGTTCCTACAGGACTCTTTTAAACTCTAACAGAAGATGAATCAGTGAGTTTCTAGAAGGTAGGTGTGTGTGTGTGTGTGTGTGTGTGTGTGTGTGTGTGTGTAGATAGAGAGAGAGAAAGAGAGAGAGAGAGAGGGAGAGACCTCTAGACACACAAAGAAACAGAGAGAGATGGAGGAAGGGAGGGAGACAGTGACAGCTAGAGAGACATAGAGAGAGATAGAACTAAATGAGAGATTTCATCTTTAACTTTTACTTACAAAATAGATAGGCTTTTTTTTTCCTTCTCAGCTGCCACTAACATTGGCCCGAATGTCTTAAACTATATAGAAGATAAACTTTCATTGTCTTTTGATCTGCTGTTCAATGAATACTACCTACTTCCTTTCACAATGGCAAAACTGTAGCCTCACCCCTGAAATGGAGTATGAATCACTACCATTCCCCAAAGATGTTGTGGCTTCAGGGTGTTGACATGTTTATGGTGTGAGATTTTCTACAACTGTTGTTAAAGTGTCTGGTTCTGGCATATGGCAGAACTGGTATTTCTGAAGTTTATTCTAGATGAAATATTGACTCAGTGTTCTATACTGTGTTCCCAAGTCTTATTCAAAACAGTGAGGTTCCTGAAGTAAAGAAAGTTAGTGTTGTAGACAGGCTCAGATGGAGAGCAGATCAAAGGATGAGAAATCAGGTATGTGCTAGGCTTTACCGTGACAATTCCCACCTTGTATGTACTTGGTCAAGATTTCTTTCCTCGGGGTTTATTTTACTCTTTGAATAATTCTTGTAGTTTTGTTTTCAATGAAGGTTAAAAATTACTCATGGAGAAATTTCAGTTTCTACTTTGCCCCGTAACTGTGAGCTATGTATGAATTACCTATCTTCTGGATGCAGCTCCTTGAAAGAGAGGAAGATGTATTTTATTCATAGTTCTCCTACCCCCTCCACATGGCACAATGCATGGTACACAGCAATTACTAAAAAAATTTAAGAACCACAGTGGGAATAATGAATAAGAAGCACCACTTTCGTGTCTATTTAGTCTTACGCTAAGTCCTCCCTCGAGGTGAAAAGATTATCTTACAGACCTTGTGAAGGCTATGAGGGCACGGAAGGAGATTTGAAGGAAGGGCGGGAGCAATTGTAGCATATTCTTTACTAGCTTCCAGGAAGCAAATCTAGCTCTCAGGTGAAATCTTTGCAAACTGAAATTAGCCTTGTGGATTCCTAAATCTAACATGAACTTTCCCATCACCCACTCTATACCAAAGTGTCCAGATAAACAGGTCTCCCAAGAAGCTAACAGGCGACAGCAGACAAGGAGCTGCACTTTAACTCCCCGAAGTGTGTTAGTTCAAGTTATTTATTAAAATAGATAGCGCTAATGTGGGCTCATGTCTTGGGGTACCTGAGCAGAATATTTGCTTAAAACTATTTTCTCAAGATGGAGCTTTTAATGGCCACATAAGTTGGGAAGATACAAGCCATATACTTTCAAAACCATCAGGATTTGTGCTGCCATAGCCTGGCTAGTATTCCGCCTGTGTCAGTTCCAATTGGGCCACCTTTTTGCAATGTGTGTAAAGCATTTGCTCCCTCTCTCTATTTGGAGTTCTAAGTATGCCAGTGATTGATGTGGAAGCAGAATTTCTGAACTCGGTTTCAAATTTAAATCATCTAGTTCTTCAAGTACTTAACATTTTTATACACAGGATCAAAACTAAAAGAACCCCAGTGGTTCAATTCAAGCAGCCACACAACTTGTATGCCTAACGTCTCAGGTTCTGCTGGCGGCGAGCATATGTTAAGCTAGAACTCCCCTAATTGCAATGTTCCAATAATTCAGATGATGCTTCTGCATTACAAAGTATTGCACCAGGAATATGATAATGTTTCACCTTCTTCACTTAGTTCCTAAAGGTAATTTAGAAACTTTGAATCCCCGCCATAGCATGCAGCCTTTGCATAATAACACTCTAATGCAGCTATTTGTAGATGGATATTCAAAATTATGTTTAAAGGACCATATAAAGCCTAGTGGTGTGGTCCCATACTGTTAAACCCTCCTCCACCTAGGAAGACACAATGTAATAATTCATGTATTGAAATTCAGTCTTAGAATACTCACTAATTAATTTCGCCATGCCCCAAAATGCATGCTATTGTCCCAGCACCTTTTGCTTTTAAATTTGTATCCTCTCCCACTTTTTTCCAGAGTTGAGAATAGCTGCATATTCTTGATGACTTAGGGTACTACAAAGTAAACGTTTTCTTTACAGGCTTGACAATTTAACACATTCTCACTGATAGAAAGTAACGATAAGGCTTTTCTTTTTAGTTAGGAACTGTTAGAGCAATTGCTTGAAATGTTAGAAGCTGTTTTCATATTTTCATTTTTCCCTTCTTTAGCAAATAAAATATCATTTTCTTTCCAAAAGGACGGAGTTAAAATTGTTGTAATCTTAGCATGGGCACTCGTACTGCAGCTGTGAAATTTATGCAGATTGTTCTGATTTCTAGTGTTCTTGGTCTGCAAGGATAAGACGATAATACATTCCAGCTAATTTTAAGATTGCATGTAATTATATTAGCATACAAATGTGAGATACAACTGGATAAAATCAGGTAGGAGGGAGGCATGTAGTCTTTGAAGTCCAATCCATGACTGGAAGAAGGGTGATTGATGTGAGCATGTGCTTCCTCGAGAGCAAAGTTAACATTGTGGGTGATTAAACTACTGAAGGGAAGGACAAATTAAGAAATGGCTCAGTACGCCCCAGGCTGAGGCGGCTATTGTTCTTTACAGCAGCAACTGAATGTAGTACAGCATGCTGTGGAGGTTATGGGGAAAGCAGAACCCTCCTCCATTGCTGGTGGGAGTGCAAACTTGTACAACCACTTTGGAAATCAATCTGGTGCTTTCTCAGAAAATTGGGAACAGCTCAACCTCAAGATCCAGCTATACCTTTCCTGAGCATATACTTGAATAATGCTGTACCATACAACAAGGACACCTGCTCAACCATGTTCATCATGGCTTTATTCTTAATAGACAGAAAATGGAACCAACCCAGATGTCCTTTGATCAAAGAATGGATAAAGAAACTGTGATAAAGCTACCCACTGGAATACTATTCAGCCCTTATAAACAAGGAAATCATGAATTTTTCAGGCAAATAGATAGATCTGGGAAAGATTATCCTGAGTGAGACAACCCAGACCTAAAAGACAAGCATGATATATACTCACTTATAAGTGGATATTAGCCATATAATACAGGATAACCATACTACAATCCACAGACCTAAAGAAGCTAAATAATAAGGAGGACTCTAGGGAGGATGCTTAATTCTCATTCAGAAGAGCGAATAGAACAGACACCGAAAGCGGTTGAAGAGAGGAAACAGAATGGGAGCCTTCCATAGATGTTCTCTGAAAGACTCACTGGGGGATAGAAGCAGATTCTGAGAGTCACAGCCAAACTTTGGGTAGAGCGCAGGGACTGTTAGGGAAGAATGAAGGGACAAAAATAAAAATAAAAGACGTAAGACGGCAAAATCCCAAGTTTAAGACATTCTTTCAAAACTCCTGTGTACAGAAAATGGTCTTTATCCCGTCTACTTTCATATGGGAGCAGGCATCTGTTCTCTGTGGAAGATAGAGGCGACATTGGTACATTGTTGTGCTTGGCTGCTTCTGGTAGAGCCAGTCATGTCAGCTTGGCTTGTTTCCTGTTGACTGTACCTCCTGGGCACATCTTACACTCATACTCTACATGTTTACATGAAATACAGACAGACGCCTCTGCCAGCAGACCCCACGCTTGCCCTCTCCTCACCTCCCCGTAACGTTCAGTACAGTTATTTAAACGCGTCCTCAGGTTCCACAGTTCTCACACTTTCAGTCTCAGACAATTTTATATTCTTAGTCTGCTGAGGACCCCAAAGAACTTTTCTTATATACATTGGCATTGGGTACAGACACTGATACTCAATCTTGATAGAAATTAGACTGAGAAATATTTAAAATATGAGAAAAACATAAATGCGTATTCGACCGGTCAATGATATCAGCACTCATTACAAGACCTCTGGAAAGTTTTGTCATGTATGCTTAAGTGAATGGAATCTTCCTGAGTAAAGAATGCCTTTACTATGGTTGTGGAACTAGTTCTAAACACAGAGGTACTCTGAAGGTCTTGGGAACTTCTCAGGATTCCATTGAACCTGCTTTAAAAATGATTTCTTTCAGACGTATGTTTGATTCTCTTTGCCTTCATTTAAATCGCCTTAATGCCTTGCTGAGGTCTTTCAAGATGAAATTCGAAGCCAAAGCCTCTTCCTGTCCTATCTGTGTAACATCCTAATTTGCACAGAAGAACCCCACCCCCTACCCCAGCATCTGTCTTTTCCTCTCCAGGCTATTGTTCTAGATTATTCCTTTTCATCTGACCTGGAATGCCTGCTGCCCCTACTCATCCTCTGGACTCAGCTTTGCCCAGAAGCTTCCTTGAAATCTACTTTCTTTCTTATTGTGCCCTCTTAAACATGACCCGTTTTAATTGTTTATCCTTTTCCTTGTTGTCAATGATGGACTTACATCTTCCTTGTAGGCTATAAAATCCTTGGTTCTTGACCATCTTGGATTCCTAACATAACACTTGGAAGGCAATAGATGGTCAATAGCATTGTTAAACCAACAGACAGAAAAAAATACAACACAAGGCATTTATGAATGATTTTCTAAATTGGAGTTGTGACTTTATGATGTGTATTAATTTTCCTCTTTAACATTGCATTTTTAAAATGCAAGCTATTACTTGTGAATGCTATTGGGCACATTGAATGGCTGCAGAGTGCCAACTGCTGCTGATTGGATCCACCTTACTCCAACTACCGGATGTAAATTAGAATGAAGGGGCTAGAGCATAATAAGGAAAGCAGTGTGTGTCTGTATGACCACGTCCGCGATCACTGAGAGCTGTGGAATATTTCCCTGTGAGCAATCTTTCTGCAATGGCAATAAAGTAACGTGGGATCAGAGGACCAGAGAAGACATTGCATAGAAATTGCACACAAAGCTTTTGCACAGTGAGGTTTTGCTTCATTTTTGAAAGAGAAGTAGCATTCAGAAAAGTTTTAAAAATCATTTCATTATTGATGGATTGCTTTCATTGTATAATGGGCTTTTTAATTTGAAACAGTGAACTGAGGATCAAGAGGACTCAGTAGCCCAGGTCCGTCTTACACTGGCATTTTTATACTTACTATGACTGAAAATTCTTTAACTTATTGACCTCTATACTGTATGAAATATAAACTTCTGAGGATGTGAATCTTTCTGTATCAGACAGCTACTCTGCAAGTAGACTTGAAAACAGACAAATTTAGACATAGATTTTCGATTTAACTCTACTTGAAATTCAAAGGCTTGTGCTTAGAAAGCTGTTACGTAAGATTAGATTTTTAAAGTGCTGATCAATTCTACAGACAATTCTTAAATCCTTGAAATGTTAATGGCATCATTTTTTGTTTAGATAAATCATTAGCAAACATTACTTTATTAGGCATTTGTTACTTTATTAAATTTTATTGCATATATTATTTTTATTATATGTTTCATTCCCATATATATATATGTATATATACATACATGCAAACACATATATACTGTTGAAGTTGTGATCACCTTACTTGGTAGCTCAACATTAAAGAACAAAACATTAAAATTTGAATATAGAGGGAAATTGGGAGTAAGTGCTTCCCATTATAGTCTTTTATTATTCATTCATGAGAAACATTACACTGATATTTTCTTTCCAGATCAGATTCCTTTTCTATGTTTTCCTCACTCTCCCACTTAAGACACGCAGGCTCTTTGTAGTAGACTGTTCTCTGAATGTATTATTAGAGCGTGAAGATGGCTTCAATCAGTGGCCTCTGGCTTAGATTATTACCTTTTTTTCTTTTTTTATATTTTGAAAGCTCAACTCCAGCAAGTCTGTTTTTTACTGTTTATACTAAATATACATTTTCTCCTATATTTATTTCAAATTTTAGATTACTGTGAAAAGAACTGAGTATTTATAGACTGGCCCTCTGGGTTGTAATCCTGTCTAATAAGGTCATCTTAATTGGCTTTACTTTCAAACAACAGAAATCAGATTATCTTTAAAATATTGAAAGAGAAATGGCAAAGCTTAAACCACTATATTTAATATGAGAAGTCTGGGTATTTGCGTTTGAATATAAGGCTATTTGGTTTTAGGCAACTTAGAGTCATAGTAATAATATATATTTAACACTATATAATATATATATATACATATATATTACATTCTGCATCTGCACTGACCACTATGTTTACCCCTACTAAGAATTTGAAATAAATTCACATTACCTGATGAAAGAATAACATTTTGAAAATATTTGATGAGGTAAAATGAACAATTAAATTTAGTTTCACCTCTAATTTGTAAGTTAATTGTTTAAAGTTAAATAAGTGGCTGTTATTGAGAATGACCCTCTGTCATTGCTTTGACCTCAGTTCTTACAACTGCTGCATTAAACTTTTTTTGTTTTGTTTTGTTTTGTTTTGTTTTTGAGACAGGGTTTCTCTGTGTATCACTGGCTGTCCTGGACTCTCTTTGTAGACCAGGCTGGCCTTGAACTCACAGTGATCTGCCTGTCTCTGCCTCCCTGAGTGCTGGGATTACAGGAATGCTCCCCTGCACCCTGCTGCAAATATTTTAATACTTTCATATCATAGAAAGAAACTCATAATCATGGAGATAAAATAACTCTTTTAAACTATTCCTGACAGGTCTATGACTCAACCAAATTCTACCCTTACCCTAAAGTCTCTCCTACTTCTGATTGATGCCTCATGATTTGTTGTCACCAGTGACAACAGTGTGATTGAATATCCTAATACGACTACTATTTCCTCTTCCTCCTTATCCTCCTCCTTTTCTTCCTCCTCCTTTGATCTTAGTTTCTGACCTTGTAATATAATAACTTGAATTTTCAGTTTATACACTATGTCTCTGATGGCTGAAATACATATTCCCAAAGAAATGTGCATTTACACATCTGAGCAGTGGCATCGCAGACTGCACATACCAAATCACGGTGGCCAGCCTTTTTTCTTTTTTTTAGCCCATGCATTGAATATGCAAGAATTTTATTGAAACGCAGCTAGTAGAGTTCTACAATCCTGGTGTCATTAAGTTATTCTTGCAAATTTATTGGATGGTGCTGCCTTTGAATATTTTTATCATATGGTTTCTACTGAAGTTTTTTGTTTGAAAGATTCTTAAATGTCATTGTTTTTTTAATGGTGGAGGACTTTCAGAGATGCACATACTTTTCATGAAGAACAGTGGAAAAACCCATATGTTTATCTTTAAAGGGCTTTATGCTCTCACTATTAAAAATTGTATCTTTAATGTGTGATTCTTACAGTATCTTTTTAATGTGCACAGTGTCGTCACATGTCATCAGAGAGGATAACAACTTGCAACACCTGATTTCTATGCAAATGATGCATACATTCTTTAGTCTTAAATACCTTCTTAATTTCTATATTTGCCCAAGGATGGTACAAATAAAATAGTTATAAAAACAATTTTAAAACTATGTTTGAAATTATGTTTTTATATTTTATTTATATTTTATAGCTAGAAAAGTTATCACACTCATATTACAAAGTAATATAGAGCTTGTACAAGAGTCTACATAAGAATATGTACATAGTCCACTCATTGATGGCTGAATGTAGAAAAAAAATAACAAATTAATTATTTTCTCTTGCTATATTCTCAACATAAAAAAACCACTTTTGATATGCTATATGTCCATCTCTCCCCATGTCTTAATTCTCTGGTAGACACCCACGAGTGCCACTGAGTGCTGAACTCTGATAGAAATGAAAATCAGCATGAGCAAGGGGGTTACAGCAGGGATACAACGTGACTAAATTGTAATTAATAAATATATAAATAAAATAAAATTAAAGGAAATTAAAAGTTTTATATATATATATATCTATCTTCATATAGAGATATGAAGAAATGAGAATCAGCACAGACACTGCATGCTTATGGCCAAGTCCCCAAGTTTTGTTCCTTTTCACTTCAACTTCCAGTGACAGGCAGTGATCTCCCAGCTTACCCACTCCTATCCAACTTGCTACAAATGAGAGTCCTATGACACCTTTCTTGGGTCTCCTCATTTGCTCTCTCAGGATGGTGCTTTATTTGCAATTACTCACTATAAAATTATTCATCAAAGAAAGCCACAACTCAGAAGTAGCAAAATGGGAAAGATAAATATGATAAAGCGTGGGAGGAAGAGGCATAGAGCGTGCTTATGTCGATTATCTGGGGCCACAACCTTCTAGCTTTCAAGTGCCGAACACTGGACAGCTCTCCAATTTACAACTCAGATTTAACCTATCCTCTTTCCAAAGGTTTAATAAGGTCCTTCAAGAACTCAGTTCACAACCAGGAGCTCACCTGACCTTATTAGAACAAAAGACATTCCTATCGCCTGTAAATTCCCAGGGATTAGGAACTCTGTATAGGAAACTGGCATTAAAGATCAAATATTAGAACAATTAATGTACCTAACCCCTCCCCATCACTCAGGAAACTACAAGCATTTTAGATACCAGAAACTGAGGAGAGGGTGGGGCAGAAATCAAATGAGTATTTTTTGTTAAACCCCAACATCCCAATGACAATTTGTTATGTCATACACTTTGGGATTCTCTTGTTAGCTGTGTCAGCTTGACTGTGTTGAATGAATTTCACAAAAGATGCATCATCAGTAATCTTAACTTGCAAAATATCTTTTCAAAAGCCATAATTTTAAAAGTTGTTCCAACTGTGGGTGTGCCTGCATTTGCTTCTCATAAGCAGCATTCTCAATTATGAGAAGATAGATTATCTGACCCAGATACACGTATATGTACAAAATTAATTCAGAAGGAGTTTCATTACTGAAGTAATTTGTGTATAAGATACATTAGAACGTATTTTAAATGAAACACAAAACACCAAAATTTGGGAACGCAGTTAAAGTGCTAACTTACATCCATAACTGACCAGGCTCAGAAACAAAACCACAAAAACAAAAAATCAAAAGAGAAAAAAAAAATCCTGGCCTCTATGCTTTAGTTTTGTGTGTTTGACTTGGTATATCTCTGGATGCCAATACACTACAAAGAGGTCTTGGAGAGAGCAGGGATGGCTTAGGAGAGGGGGGATAGTAAAATATAGGTAGTTAAGAAAGGGAATTCCAGGGTGAAAGGCTTAAGCACAAAGAGGGTGAGGATGAGGGAGAATAAGACACAGAAAGGAGGGTCAACCATGACAGAGGGTGTGTGAAGAAGTACGTGAAAACCTACCAAGGTGTGTGTGTGTGTGTGTGTGTGTATGTGTGTGTGTGTGTGAAAGAGAGAGAATTAAAAGGGAGATACTCAGAATGGCCAGCTAAAACTAGTCCTAGAAACAGTGGGTTACTGGATAGAGATTCCAACGCCAGCGGTCCAATAACTGCTTAGGATTTGTTGGTCAGAGCGTCCCCAGATATCCCACAAGCAATAGGTGTTATTTCCATCCTTCCAAAATTAGATGCAAAGACCTCAGTGCCTGTGCTGGATACTTTTATGTCAACTTGAGACAAGCTGAAGTCATCTGAGAGGAGGAACCTTCAATTTAAAATATGCCTCTGTAATATAGGATTGTAGGCAGGCCCATAAGGCATTTTCTTAGTGATTGATGGGGGAGCAACAGTGGGTTGAAGCTCTCCCTGGGCTAGCGGTCCTGGATTTTATAAGAAAGCAGCGAGGATAAACCTACTAAAATCTGTACATCTAAAGAAACCAATCAAGAGAAAGGACCCTGACTAAAATGATCAATTCCCATCCCGAAAGGCAAAGAGGAAGGACATCAGATGAAGAAGAAAACAGGAAACAACCTAGGAACCTGCCACAGAGGGCCTCTGAAAGGCTCTGCCCTGCAGACTATCAAAGCAGATGCTAAGACTTATGGCCAACTGTTGGGCAGAGTGCATAGAATCTTATGTAAGAAGTGGGAAATAGTAAGATCTGGAGAAGACAGGAACCACACAAGGAAAACAACAGAACCAGAAAAATTGAACACAGGGGTCTTCCCAGAGACTCAAACTCCAACCAAGTACCAGGCATGGAAATAACCTAGAACCCCTGCACAGATGTAACCCATGACAGTTTAGTGTCCATGTGGGTTACATAGTAATGGGAAGAGGGACTGCCTCTGACATAATCTGATTGGCCTGCTCTTTGATCACCTCCCCCTGAGGGGGGAGCAGCCTTACCAGGCCACAGAAGATGACAATGCAGCCACTCCTGATGAGATCTGATAGACTAGGATCAGAAGGAAGGAGAGGAGGACCTCCCCTATCAGTCGACTTGGGGAGGGGCATGCGTGAAGAAAGGGGAAGGTGGGACTGAGAGGGGAGGAGGGAGGGGGGATACAAAGTGAATAAAGTGTAATTAATAAAATGAAATAAAATTAAAAAAAAAGAAAGCAGGGAAGCTGAGCAAGCCAGTAAGCAGCACCCCTCCATGGCCTCTTCATCAGCTCCTGCCCTCCAGGTTACTGCCCTGTTTGAGTTCCTGTCCTGCCTTTCTTCAGTGATGAACTACAATGTGGAATTGTAAGCAAAATAAATCCTTTCCCCTCCAACCAGCTTTTAGTCATGCTATTACATCATAGCAAAAGAAATCCTAAGTAAAACAGTGCTGAAGACACTTCACCTTGGTTGTGAAGATGTAAAGAAATCAGCCTGGAACTGAGCTGTAAGCTTTCTTCCTGCTGGCCAGATTTCAAAGTGCCTAAAGATGGTATCCAAGCCGATGTGGAAGAAAAGGCACCGACTATCTTACCAAGCTGTGAACCTTACGAATTAAAACCCTACCAGGCAAGATACGGCCACTTGTGCAATAGCAGCATGACTGTTAATGGTGCAACCAACAATCTGGCTGAATTTTATTTTTTCTCCATGTCATGGAGCTCATGCATCATATTGTGAACTCAACCAAAATTGGTGTTAGGAAAGATCATGACACTGTAAGGAGGCTTACTACTGTCACTTAACTAAACTGACAACAGTGTCAAACTACCTCTTAAAATCTGTTTATACCCACAAAGGCTACTCTCAGCCTTAATCAAAGAATCACTCTTTGCAGTGAACGATAGTAAAATTAGAGAACCAAAGATACCTCAAATATAATGCTTTGTAGCAACTCTTCTCATCATCTGGCTCTTAATTTTTTTTTTAGAAATAATTTTTAAAAACTTTAAATTGTGACTGTGTGTGTATATGTGTGTGTGTGTGTGTGTGTGTGTCTGTCAGAGTGTGGATCTGTGCACACGAGTACAGTGTCCAAAGAAGCTAAAAGAGGGTGCTGGATCCCCTGGAGCTGGAATTACAGATGGTTATGGGGTTATGAGCCACCAAAAGGTAGGTGCTGGGCAGCAGACCTCAGTCCTCTGCAAGTGTTCTTTGCCCTTAGGTGCTAAGCCATCTCTCTAGCCCTTTCTTAGATGTTCTCAGATCTGTCTTCTGCAGTGTTCCCTGAGGAAGTGGAATACTTGCTTTGTTTCGGGCTGAGCACCTGGCTGCCATTTATTCTGAGTACAGTAAAGCAGTTAGAGGCTCTCTACACCACTGCCATTCACCTCGTCATGGGGATGAAAGGAGCCGACAGGGGTAGGAAGAAGATAAGAGATGGTGGCTGGAAGAGTAGTTGAAATACATTTTATGCATGCACAACATTGTAACAAACTTAATTTTAAAACACACACACACAAAATAAACAGTGGCTTAAGTTTGTTCCTAAGGAAGAAAAAGAAGATAAACAAAATAATCAACAATAAGAAAAAATAAAAAGGAAACAATACAAAGGAAGTTCAGTGAAGTGGAATACAAAGAATGGGGAAAACTAATAATAAGGCTGGAAGTTGGAATACTAATAAAATTATTAAATCTCTAGGATTGCTGCTCAAGAAAAAAAAGAGATAAATGCAAATTACCAACACGAGGAAGAAAAAAGATATAACTTCTCAACCAAAGAATAAAGAGAAAAAGGAATAAAACAGGAATTGTGTGTTTTTTCCATAGAGTAAATATTATTCCTAAGGGATAGTGGGTATCTTTTTGCAGGATGTATGCGAACATTAGTGGAAATATGACAGGCAGAGCAAAAAATATGTCACCTATGTCCAAAAGTTTCCCCATGTCTTACTCATTCTCACGCTAAATATACATAAAATATATAAAATTAATATGTGTAATGATATTAATTGATTAATATAAGCCATAGCATTGGTGATAATGTTAACTCAAGGCAGTATGTAGAGTCTACGACTCTTGAACATTTCTTGTAATGACTTTATACATTTGTATCTTATTGTCCTTGGCAACCCTCACTCCATTCTCATTTATGACTTTGACTATTTTACTTATTTCACGAAGCAGAAACTGTGCAGTTCTGGTCCTTTTGTGGCTGGCTGAATTCACTGAGCATAATAATATCTGGGTTCTCTCATGTTGCTATAAATGGTGGAATTTCCTTCTGCTTTAACCAAGTCATGTTCTTCTGCATGTCCATCCACTATGGACATAGTTTTTGTATTTTAGTTGCTGGGAATGAAGCCATAGTGCATTTAGGACAGCAGCTATCTCCTCAAGACCCGCATTTCGATTCTTTGGACTTACATCAAGTAATAGGTTTGACAGATGATATGGAAAGTCTCTTTTTAAAAGATTTTACACTGCATTTCCACAACAGTGATACGTTTAACATTCTCATCACTGATGAAGAAGTGCCATGGCTTCTTCATGTCCTCATCAGTCCTTGTTTTCTTAAATATTAATGACAGCCAGCCTGGACGGTGTGAGGGCATATTTAGATATGTGTGCATAAGCACTGGACTTTGATTTGAATTTACTTGTTGACTGGCAATCTTTTGGAGGCCTTTTGCTATTACGTTATAATTGTATAATAAAGGGTTATTCATATATTTTGGATATTAACTCCATATCTATTTAAATTCTCCCAAGAACATTCTAGCTTCACTGCAATTCTCCATTTTAGCCTTTATTTCAGCATCCTGAGTGAAGAGTAGACTCTAGCCATATGCCACCAGTCATATCTGGCTAATAGTGACAAGGAGATTTGAAACAGGAGTTTAACGGTTTTTATGTTGTTGTTTGTTTGTTTGTTTTATAGCAAAACCAACTTGTTAAAACAAAATCATTTCCTAGATAGATAAAGCATTTAACAAGTCCAACACACGGCCATCGGGAGATGCTGAAGACGTTGGAATTCAGCAGGGTGTTATTAGAGGGATGCTGATTTGTATGCTCCACTGCACTGGTAGAGACTGGAGCAGGAACTTCCGAAGACTGGTGTCCAGTATTTTTAGTCATTATAGGGAACACAGAATGTTTCTCTTTGCTTCCTCCATTCCCTTCAGGTCAGGATAAAACACTGACATTGTTTAAGGCGGCATATTTAGGGATAGCATATTGCAGTTCTTTGCGTGGTTTCTTGTTCGTGTTCTTGTTTCTCATTTTCTTCTTATTGCTTTCAACACATTCAGGACATAGCATATTTATCTTCCACTCCTGGGGTTGGGAAAATACAGGCTGGTAACAGGAAGAGAGAAATCCTCCTTTGGGGAGGGTCTGGGACCCAGGTCTGACTAATGTGAAGTTGCAGGTGAGCCCAGCTGTTCTTGCTTGCAGGGGGGTATATGCCGTGGACAAGACACCATCCAAGGTCTTCTGACGGAAGGCCCCCTTAGAAGCAGTAAGGTGATTCACAGCCATCCAGAACGTTGTAATTCTTTCCCAGGCTGCAAACATGAACCCCTGAGCTGAAGTTACAGCTTCCACCATACTGCTCTTCTCTTTGCTTCCCACTCTTGCAGTTTTCTTGAGGCCTGGGTCTTCTGGAGGCTATCTTGAGTTTCTTGGGAACCAGCTTTATTCTGGCCTTGAGAGATGTGTTAGGAATACGAGATATTCATTTAGAATATGAATGTCTCTGGAGTCTCAAGCAAACCTCAACTTTCTCGTCATCCACACTCAAGTTATGATAGCAGCCCCACTCATGAAGAGCGTTTCGGGACACATTATTAATAACTGGAGGAGGGTGGTGGGCAGAGAAGTCTGTCGTCTGAATTTCCCTGAGAGTTCTATTTTCGCAAAAGTAGGCAGAGGGGGAGCTGGCGGGGTGAGGCCTGTGCTTGAAGAAACATTTAGTTCCACAGGATGTTCTGTGGTGAGCATCTCGGGAACCAGGACCAGGGTTAAAATCATATCTTCCTAATAAAATTCTTCCTTCAAGTAGTTCTTATATTAAGCATCCTGGCTGGAGTGGGACATCTTCAGGCGGGCTAGGGAGAAGAAAAAGGCGGCAAAGATATGGATGCCTGCAGCATCCATAGTTTGTTCGCTGCTGTTAACCTCTTGTATCCAGGAGTTTGTTGTTGTTGTTGTTTTGGCATGATAAACAGACTGGTACATTACACGTGTAATTGAATGGAGTGGAAAATGTACAGAGGCGAAACAAAGGCACGTAATACCTAGAAGAGAGTATCTACAAAAGGGTAGACCTCTAAAATTTATCAACTGTTATCATGAAAGCGAGGCAATTTATATCTGAGAATCCGGATCTCGGGCCCACTGGGTGGAATCTGGGTCTCAAGGCTGAGAGTTCCCTGGATGTTTCCTCGGCCAGATGGTTCCGCAGAGGATATGCCATCTAACCAGGCAATGCGTAGTTATATTATTTAATTCGGTGTTTATTAAAGCTGGCTCTTTCTGGCAGCATACTGTATCTCTCTAAAGCCTTTCCTTGGCAAACCGCTGAGATTCGGATGGTGACTGAGTTCCAAAATATTGCGGTAGGATTTCCAGAGAGCACTCCGTCTCCTCCTGGCCTCCAGAGAGGGCCAAGGACTGAGCTTCTGCTGCTTTGTCACACACCCCACTCCTTACATAAACACAGCTGGCTTTGCTCTGTGAGCCCATGCCTAAATTGCTGCAGCACCCGGGGGTAGTTTTTGTTGCGAGGGTCATCGGTAATCTTGCAGCGAGTGACAGAGCCACGGCTCCACTCACTGACTTGCCTTAGCTCAGGTGAGTAGCGATAATCAGTGCCTCATGATGATCATGTCAGGATTGCATTTTCAGAAAATATGGTTGTGCTGACTTCAGAAGAGACAAGGCGATGTGACTGGTACAAACTTGGGAAGTTTTGTGGTCCTCTGACCCACCGAGGAGGATAGAAAATAAACTAGAAAAGGCCCTATTTTTTTTTTATTTTCAAAGTATGCATGAGAGCATTACATAATATTGCCATGCCCTAGCTCATCAGGATCACCAGCGTTGGGAGGTGCAGGTTAGAGCGGATGGAATGTCAGAAGATGTAGGAGTCAGTGAGAATTATTTCCAGTGCTCGGATGCTTGGCTTTCGGGGTCTGTGTTCTCCCGTGAACTCTCGCCATTTTGTTGTTGTTGTGTTGTTACTAGACACCAAATACTGAATTTTTTGACACAAAAACCCTTCCCATTACTACCACCGTGTCTACCATCAGGTGTGTATTTCCTTAAAAAGACCTCCTTACCATCTAACGGAAAATCCAGAAGACTTTAGGACAAAGGTAGGGCAAGTGGCTGGGGCCCTGTGTGTCACCAACAGGGACTCAGAGCTATAGCACTTATCCTCCTGTAGCATCTGCATCTTGATGCCAGGGAAGTGGTTGGAGCAAGGGGTCTGGGGGAACCACTCTTGTCTCATAGTAAAGCTGTGAAACAGTATTTTCTGAATATTGGTGGCTTCTACTTCCTGCGTGGCGCTCATGAAGGTAAGCCTGAAGTTTTTCAGAGGTCATAAAAAGCTGAAGTTTTTCAGAGGTCATAAAAAGCAGAACGGTGGCGTTTATTCTAGAAGCCGACAGTAAGAGAGGAACACACAGAGAGCAAGATAGAAACTCTAGTAATAAAAGATTATTTATTGTAGCATCCTCGCAGACTTATTGAGCTGAGAGGAACAGTGGGTACAGGATGCTTCCCCTAAAAGTCAGTTGATCATCACCGCGCACGATAGATTGTTTGAACATTCTACAGGGAAGGAAAGCTGTCACCGGGCATGCAGTTAAACACTCTAAAGCTGGATTCTGTCGGGGAGTTTGCCCACCCAGATGCGGAATAGCATAAGAGTAAAGCAAGACTTGTGTCACCCAAGGGCCATTTGTAAGGAGGAGTGCAGCTATTACATGTCCATAGCGTGACGAGGCTGTTCATTGAAGGAATCCAAGCATGGGGACTCTAGCTAGAGGTATACGCCCGTGGAAAGCAAGTGATAGCTTTGTGCACGCGCGCGCGTGTGTGTGCGTGTGTGTGTGTGTGTGTGTGTGTGTGTGTGTGTGTGTGTGATTGTGTGTGTCTGTGTGTCTCTGTGTGTGTTATCAGTAGATTAATATATGTGTCAGTTAAGTGAGTCTTATGCTATGGGCTGCTGTGAAATTCCTTGTACACATGTCAAAAGCGACTCTTGTTTTTAGAGACGTCTGCATATGGCTTATGTTTGAAGGAATTTAAGAATGCTCTGTAGAGGGGTTATTACTTCCACTAAGCGGATGCCTGCCAACATTGCTCTTGTCCAGCAATTCTAAGCCATGATTTCTGACTTGCAGAAGCAATGTTTATTGGGCTACAAATATGTACTGGTAGATTCTAACATGAGATAGTGTTTGGGATTTGGCTTGTGGATAGTTGGGTAATTTTTTGAAGGGATATTTGTCATGAGTGTGGTAAATCTCTGTTCGTTTGAACATTCTCTGTTGTTAGCCCTGCGTTTTACAGCCTAGGCTATTTTGGAGTCGCTTGTGGTGGTGGTTCTTACTGTCTTTAATCCTTTTTTTTTCTTTCTTAAATGCTATATTTTTCTTTCTTTAACACTTTTTTACTCAAACATGCAAAGATGTATGTATGTAGCTATCTTATTCTCAATCACATGCAAGTGTCTTATGTTAGTCATACATAGGTAGTTGCTTTGTGAGACTGAAAATAATCAAGCATGCAAGCTTCTGTGTTTAACAATGGTGAGGAGCATGCATTCTGAAATCTGAGCTCCTGGATTCGACCACAATACCCGTTCTTAACACACGATGAGCTGCTTTATTTTTTCTCTTTCTTCGTTGTTTTTGTTTGCTTGCTTGCTTGCTTGCTTTGAGATAGGATTTCTCTATTATGTAACCCTGCCTGCTTTGCAACTTCTACGAAGATCAAGCTGAACTTGAGCTTACAAAGATTCTCCTGCCTCCGAAGTGCTGGGATTAGAAGTCACCGCACCTAGTACCCTTTGTTGTATTACAGCATATTAAGGACATCTGCTTCCGCTGAATGCTTTTATCATCTCATCTGTCAACATACGATCCTGAAAGGTGCTGTATGACCACATGGTTAACTCTAGCTGAATTTGTCTGCTGGCTGAATTTATGTGAAAGAAGGATGAGGAAGGCAGGTGCTTTCTTTTCTTCATTTATAACTAGCAAACGCGTGTCCACGCAAACGTGCAGACAAAGCATTGTAAGTTAATCTTCTTCTTTCACATGTGTTTTACAGGGGCTTTCCACAGCGTAAAACACCTTCAGATACTGTTTTTTTTTTTTTTTTTTTTTTTTTTTTTTTTTTTTTTTTTTTGCAGTAGCTCTCCTGCACCTTAGCAGAAGACCAAGGGAGTGTGAAGGAGGGCCACTTTCTGCCCTTTGATTCAAGCCAAGCCTCTTGACCCAGAAGCATAAAGCAGGCTCGTTCATCTTCTGCAGAAGTATCAGAAGACACTGTTCTCATGACTATGAAGGCTTATTAGTCAGCGCCTTCTACTGTACAAAGCAGATATTGGTTTGATAAAATGCCTTGTGGGTCAGTTTCCATGAATTTTTCCTAGAGATGCTTGGGAAACATCCCAAAAATAAATTAGGAAAAATATCTTTAAATTTGAGAAGTCATTTTCAGTAGAAATTGGGTTGAGTCGAATTGACTTCAGGAGTAAGTTCTCCATGTGGTGAGGATGGAAATTCTCTGTGGGTGAAGGGGTGTGTGTGTGTGTGTGTGTGTGTGTGTGTGTGTTCCCCTTTGTAGAAGCAGTAGCCTCTTACAGGGAGAGCTGCTGTCTCAGTAGGGAGGGGTAGGTAGAAAACCAAAGATCCAAACAGTCCCAGAAGATATGCTTTCAGACCCAGCAGAGGTGGGCGTGTTCTCTTTGTGTATATAAGCCCTCTGAGCAGGAAGAGCCCTCATCACAATCCATCTAGGTCATAAGCACTGTTAGAACCTTAACACACACTTTTGCACTTAAGCGAGCACACACCTCCCCTCCCCCAAAACAACAGACTTTCACCTAATGGTCTTCAAACTGCCAGTCCCAAAGCAACGTGCTCACTCTGATTAAGCGAGTGAATTCTTTAAGAGAACTTTCGGAAACGCAGAAAGCACAGCCCTGCCAGGCACGGTATATAAGCCTATGGCTACTTCCACATTTTGATCCTGATTGCAGCCTTCCAACATCCTTTACTCATTTTTGCTCATTTTTTTTCTTCTAGCCTCTTACGTGATCCAAGAACAGACTCTATGCTACTTGGAGCTCAGACTGTAGGGAGTGTTTTAAAGGCAGACAGTAGGAAGAAACGGGCCATCTCTGAAACGTCTGCTAAGTTACCTTACTCCTACTCTAAAAAACCAGTTATAAACATTCCTTGTCAGAGTTGTGGGAGGGGTTTAGAACATTTAACTTGTTGGTCAGTTGAAATGTGTGGATGCCACGTATTGGCATCACTGAGCCAGTCAAATTCCTTACAAGTTGGTGTTGCCAGGGCTCTTCAAGTGTGCTGGCATTTCATCCGGGTGTCTGTTTGCTGTCTGCTTTGAGTTGTATTAAGCTCTTAATAGCGATTAGCACAAGTGGCTGCTTCCTATTCCGAGGCAGGTACTGTACCATAGGCAGGCGTTCCTTACATTTTGACCTCTGTGTTCCCTAAGGAAAACCTTTCCCAAGGTCCCCATCTCAGACATTTAACTAGTTCCTGTTCTAATTGAACATTTTGATTATTTATTAAAGTGTTACTTTATATATTGTGTATCTTCATATGCATCAATTTAAATACATAGAAAAAACCACTTATCTGAAAGCAGAAGACAAGGATATATATATATGGATAGTTTTTGTCAAAGTGATACAAACCCGAGTCTTCTAGAAAGAGGGGTCCTCGGTTGAGGAATTGCCTCCATCAGAACTAGCTTAGGAGCACGTCTGCAGGACATTTTCTTTATTAATGATCGATAGAGGAGGGCCTACCCACTGTGAGCTGCGCCATTCCTATGCGGGTGGTCCTGGATTGTATTGAGGAAGCAGGATGATTAAACCAGACAGTAGCATTCCTCTGTTGTCTCCAGTTTCTGCCTCAGTTCCTGTCTGCGTGTTCCTGCCTTGGCTTCCCTTAATGATAGAGTATGACCTGTCAGCCAGCTAAACACCTTTCCATCCCAGTAGCTTTCGGTCATGGTGTTTATCACAGCAACACAAAGAAAACTAGAACATGCACTGTGTCAATTTGGACTATATACCTTAGCACATATGACGCCATGTCAGAGGAACAAGGACCATTCTGACCTAAGAGCCCAGCACGTAGACCCCTACACCTGCCGAAACGAGAGCAAAGACTTAGTCTATCATAGTCCACAGTTCTGGTAAAGTCCCTAAAAGCACTATCCTTGCTTTTTGGACTCTGTAAATCTACTTATTGCTCACTGTTCTTGCTGATGGGTGTTTATGTTTTGTGTGCATGAAAAGAACATGTTTTGTGTGCATGAAAAGCCAAGAACAATAAGGCTTGTGGTGACAAGATTTGGGCAACTTCCTCATGTAGCTTGCTGGTCATCCTAAAAAGGACTTTCCATTGGCTTTAAGAGTCTATATGCATCAGTGGACTTAGAGAGGGAAAGGAAGGAGATGAGGGAGGGAGGGTGGGATTGGGAGGGAATGGGAAGGGGGCTCCAGCTGGGATACAGAATAAATAAACTATAATTAATATAAAAAAAGAAAAAGAAAAAAAAAGTCTATATGCTCTCTGAATGAGTTACCTTTCAGCAATAGAGTATTGTCAGCTTCCTTTCTCACTTATGTCATTATTTTCTCTCCTCTTACATAGAAAATCTATCTTTTCTGCAGTTCAAGTTGAAATACGGTTTATCGTTAGACTTCCAAATGCATTTAATGAAAAAGAATATCGTTTTCAACTAAATTGCTATCTGTCTAAGCCATGTTTTCCTCTTCAGTCTGTGTGTACACCTTCCGTTATCATTAACACCAGTGACATCAGAACCACGGGGTTAGCTGCTAGAGTCTTTGTCTTTACTTGAGGAGTGTTGATTAGGGAGAACCACACAGGCCTCTCTTTCCTCCTTTGTCTTTCTTCTGAGAATCATTTGCTCCTTCTTGTCTGCAGTGCTAGAGTTAGAAACAACCAGAGCCGAATCTCAAGGCCTCACCCGGTAGCAGGTTCATCTTGTTCCTTGGCAGGCACAGACAGTACTTTCTATGATGACTCTGTAATTACTCAGTTTTGGTAAACACACATTATTTAGCCAGTGCAGAAAAATGGCTCCTTCAGAGCCATTACATTGCAGTTCATCAAGTAAATAGTGATTTAGCCATTTTCATGAAAAATATGTGTTATTTTGTTGATAGCTTGTCAATCTCCGGCATTCAGCTAATTCCCTCTGATGTTTTATGAGTATTCCGAGCCTCTTCTGGAAAACCATTACTGTACTGTATGGAAACCGTTCAATGCTCTATTTCCATGTAAAACTCAGTTGGGGTGATTGTTTTTATGGATATTTCTATTATGGGCAGGCTCTCAGCATTGGAGATAACAGGAAACAGCACACAGGCTATTAAACTGAATAGCTTTGATGGAAACAAAAATGCTTGATTGTCTTTAAACAACAGAATGAAATGATTTTATGCTTGGGCTCTGGCAATATTTTTGTTTGATCATTTAAATGTGGAATAAATTAATGACAAAATTGTAAGATCCATTTAAAACAATACTCTTGGTCTGTCCTCACTGTCTATAAAAAGGTGTGTCCCAGGGAGACTGTCCTCAGAACCTGAGTTGTCTCACAAAGGTGCTTTTTATATTAAAGCTACAACGGTGTCTTTACTTACCATTTCAGAAGGATTCATTTCCTGCAGCATGGTATTACATTGGGGGTATGGGGAATATCTCCCCTAGAAGCAGACTCCCCAAAAGTTGACTTCCAACTCAAAGGTAGAATCCCATGGTGTCTACAGTGAGGAATGTGTGCTCATTTGTTTTCAGAGCAGTGGGTAATGCAAGGATGTCTAACAAAGGTGTGCATTAGGATGTAGATGGGGTCGCTGCCCTCTGCCACTCTGCGCTGCTGGGCCTTGATGGAAAATGTCATGTTCTTTCTTGTTTCTTACCCCGGTGAGATGGTATGTCTTGGGGATGGCTGTGATAATCTCAGTGGGACACAGCGAAGTGGGAAATTAGAGGGGAATCACACAGGGACTTCAAAATGAAATCCCACACACTATGTCTGATCCTGGATGCATTTAATAACACTCTGACGACTGGACAGAGAATAAAAGTCCTACTGCTTCTTATATACGAATTGGCAGTAACTCATAAATCTTTTTGGCCTTTAGTAAGAAAGTTTGTCTCTAGCCATTTAACTATCAAAAATACCTTTTGCATCCTGTCTTGCTAATTTGCATGTAATTTACTCAGGGCAGAAACCTGAGCTCCAGAACAACTCCCTGGGGATTTCCCATCATCCTTTGGGGGGGATGATGCTTGATCTAAACTCTACTTCCTTTCCTCAGTGTTTTTTGCTATCTCCCTAAAAGTGTTCAAATTGTAAGGGAAATTTCCATCTCATGAAATTTCCACTTGCTTGACTATCAGAGACATTAGGCTAAATTCTCTTGTTTGGTGACACAGGAGCAGGCTGATTGCCTATAGCATTTCAGCTGAGTTGTTCAGTTCAGACAACCTTCTGGTTTTATATTCACAGTTGTCTTTCACCATTTGAATTGAAATAAAAGAAGGAGAAAATCCTGTCATTATGGATACTACAAGGCAACTCATTTCTATCTATCTATCTATCTATCTATCTATCTATCTATCTATCTATCTATCTATCTATCTGTATGTGTGTGTGTGTCAGAAACTTCTGTGGTCTTGTGGGTTTTCCTGAGGACACACTCTCAGGATGTGTCAGAAAGGTAGAGAAGGGGCAAAGCCACTTTGCTTGTGGAGCTCAACATTTAAAACAAACAAACAAACAAACAAAAAACATTATTTTTAGAATTAAAAGAGCCTGCCTAAGGGCTGGAGAGTTGGTTCAGGGTTCAGTGTGCTTGCTGTTCTGGCCAAGGTCCTGAGCTTAACTTCCAGGAACTATGTTGGGAAGCTCATAAATATCTGAAACCCTAGCTCCAGCGGGTCCGGTGCCTTCTTCTGGCCTTCACAGGCACCTGCACACACGTGGCATATACACTCAGAGACATGTGTGCATACAAATACATAAAAATAAAAATAACTCTTAAAATAAACTGATCCTTCTTAACCTCTGCATCATGATGCCCTTCAAATGATGACTGCTTCTCTTCAGAAGGCTTCACAAACAAGACCCAAGCAATGACAGTATCAACAGACATGCTAACTGCAACGGAGGAAAATATAAGGATTCCCACCTCTAAACAAGAACTACAGGCAACTAACAGCTGTTGAGAGAAGGAGAATTACCCTCTTCCAGGGATGTGTTCTTTGATTAGTTTCACCCAATAAAAATGGTCGGCAAGCATATACACACAAAATGTACTCAGTAGGCGATCTCTCTCTCCCTCTCTCCATCCTCCTACTCTTTCCTATTTTTAAAGGTATTTGTTGAGGGGCATTTAAATTGCTTTTCAAGTTTGATGGTGTTAGGGTGAAAGCTCTTGTACCTAAAACTTTGGCTCACTTCTTCAATTTATTTCCTGAGACTGCTTTCTACACATGAAGTTTCTGTGTCAAGAGGTATGCCCTTTTAAAAGATGCTTTATATAAGCGGCTGCTTATTGCTTCACTTTTCTTTTTTGCTGTTGGTTATCAGACTTTCTTTATATATCAACCATTTATTTGTATCTATGCTCTTTATTAATATTTTGAGGTTTACTTTATCTTTTTATTTTTATTTTTGTGAATTTTCCCATTTATACTTTTTCTCCTGTACAGTATATTTTGGTCCTGTATCTATTATACATATATATATGTGTATGTATGTGTATATATATATATATATATATTTCATATGTGTTTAATGTTTTAAAACTTCCAATAGCTGTTGGATTCTTGATTTGAGACTTACGTGTTACATAAAATAAAATTTCTACTGGGCCAGTTGAACAGCAAGGAAAATTTTACTGAGACGTACTCTACCGAAACAGAGATTTGACTCAACTTTGAAAAATATTTTTAAAAGTAGAGAAGGGGGAGGGGAAGGAGGGTGGGACCTGGAGGAGAGAAGGAAGGGGGCTATGTCGAGCTGTAAAGTGAATAAATGAATAAATTTATTAAAAAAAATAAATAAATAAATAAGCAAGCAGAGGGTGTTAAGGAGCTGGGGGCTGGGAAAGACTGGAAAGGTACTGCAGAGGAGAGTTAAGTCCAAGAGTGAAGTGTGAAGAGTGTAGACCATCAGTCTTCGTTACCTGGTGGTTAGTAAAGAAGTTTCCACCCTTACACTGCGTCCTGAGGCCACCATGGCACATTACATTTCAAAGGAATGCCTTTCAAGCCTTTCAGAAAGCTTTTCCTAGCCATAGAACATTTTCATCCCAGAAGAGAAAAAGAAATTAGAGTTGCTAGTTTTCTCAAGTGCTAATAAAGGGACATTTAGAGGACCTAGAGGGATGGCTCAGCAGTTAGGAGAATCAGATCTCAATTCCCAGCACCCACAGAGCATTTCACAACTCCAAAGTCCTCTTCTTGTCTCTGAGGGCGCCAGACACATTCTTGGTGCGCAGATACATAGACAGGCAGAACACTCATGCACATAAAATAGAATAAAACAAAACCAGAAAAAACTAACAGGGAGGTTTAGCGATCTACACCCAGGAAGTTCAGTTGGACGGAAAGGAATGCTAAGCTGCTCCAGCATTTAGGGAAGTCATTCTCAGGACTACGGAAGCTAATCAAAGAGAAGACAGAGGGAGAGATGAGACGCGGACCTACGCAGAGCCTCGAGGCTGGGGTTGATATTGCGCAGTAGCCGAGCTGCTGAAGGGAAGGGAAGATGAAAAGGATGGGGCATATCTCACAGCATAAATGAAGCGTCCTTCTGTCTCCCTAAACCTGCCACCCGGTTAAGTTGTGGTAAGTAAGCAGACAGGCAATATGTACACCGTCTTGGTGTGTGTTGGACCTTACTTATAAGATATGAGGATTAACAGAGCACTGGTTGCTCAGAATTAGGAACTGCTAGACCCTGTGTGAGTTTACATCCCCACTTGTCAAATGGCAGTGTAAGGGAGAGCCACGTCTGAGCTCTGATTCCAATTTTGTGGTTTATTGGTCTACTGTAGAGAACCTTAACTTCGGTTAAGGATCGGTGTCCTCGCCTGTTTTACTGGGACGCCTTAGTGAGGTGGTGCGCGCAAGGCATCCGGCTCGAATCTTTCATGCAGAGCAAGCCCCTTCCACACTTCTCTCTCTTCCCATCCTGCATAAAGGCAGCTGCCCGGCTTTGACTGAAAGACATGTGGGGCAGAATCTCACACGTCTCTGATTATTTAATTCCTATATTGCAAACTTATAACGTCCTTGGGAATCCCGTTCTTTGCTCTCATGGGCATCTTGTCTGTGATCAGTGAGTTAGCCTCCTAATTTTGCCTCTGTCCTTTGCCTCAGCCCCTCCTGGTCGCTTTTCCGTTTAATCTTCAGATGCAAGCAGGGTGTGGCCTGCAGCATTTTCCTTCATCACCAGCACGAGCATCGGTTTACACACAGTCCTGTTCGCCAGATGTAGACCTTATGATTTAAAAATGTGTATTGATTTAATATTTTGTTTTAATGAATTATTGGCAATAATATGAACTAATTGAGTCATGAAATGATTGTCTTGGGTCTATAATGTTCAGATTAGTTGTTACATAACCAATTGAAACCTTCTAGGTCTAAAATTTAGAGAACTTACATAGAGCATGTGTCTCACAACATTTGGAATCTAAAACAGAGCTCAGGGAAAATCTCCACTTTCAGTTCTCTCTCTCTCTCTATATATATATATATGTGTGTGTGTGTGTGTGTGTGTGTGTGTGTATTTTTATTATTTTAAATAACAATTTTTTACCTTTTATTTATTATGTATACAGCATTCTGTCTGCATGTATGTCTGCACACCAGAAGAGGGCACTAGATATTATTATAGATGGTTATGAGCTACCATGTGGGTGCTGGGAATTGAACTCAGGACCTCTCTAGAAGAGCAATGCTCTTACCTCTGAGCCATCTCTCGAGCCCCAAAACAAATTTTTAATTTAAATACATTTTGATCATATTCTTTCCCTCCCCCAAGAACATCCAGATCCTCTCAATTATATATCTTTAACAAACAACCTCTGAAGTTACTGAGAATTGGCAGCTCAAGACACCAAGGTACATTCCCTGTATAATTGTAAAAAATGCTAAGATTATCTGTAAGAAAAATATTCAAAACATCAGAGTAAGCTCTACTTTCATAAATCGTGGCAGGCATTTATTCAATAGTAATAGTTTCATATTTTAAGTGTTAGTATGTTAATCTGCTTAACTGATGGTGTGGCTTGCCCTATCTTCTCCTCTTTCTTTCTTCCTCCTTCCCTCCCTCTCCCCGCTGCTTCCTTTCACTGTCCCGCACAGCAGGAGTGTGGAGTATGAACACTGCTTTTGTTTTCTGTGCTTGTCTGTCTAAGCGAGGTCTGTTTTCTTTGGTTTGACTAGGAAAGCCTTGCATGGATAAATGAAATGTACCTTTTGCAACTTAAACTCCACACCGATGACAAAAGAATAATGTAAATATGCAAAACACTTACCTTTGAAGTTGTTTTTACACAATGTGAAGCTTCATGATTGTGAAAGCTCAAAAGTTATGAAGAGGTAGGGCTTGTAACAGAACCAAAGGCTCATTACCTTCTGTTTTCTGGGGAAATGGAAATACCCAACCCCTGCACCCTCACCCTAGCATGGAATGTCTTGGGAGTAATGCTGACCCATAGGGCCTCTGTTACTGCTCAGGACAGAGCTATTTGATCCCATCCTTCAGCAGAACTTGGGAGTTTTTCTCAAGACAATCACGTGACTGCTAAGGCGGGAATTCCAGGTTCTTGCTCAAGCCCCAAATAAAAACCCCACCACGGAGCTGCTTGAGGCTCTCCTTTCTAATCCCTATGAGAAGATTAAAAAAAAAAAATGGGGCATCAGGTGTTGAAAAGTAGCACCAGGTTATAGCAAAGAGTAGGAAAGTTTAGTTTCACCATACAGCCTGAGCTCTCCAGCTGTGTCAGCTCCTCCAGCTGGGCGGCAGCAGAGGCAATAACACTCACCATCTCTCCAGGGTACCGAAGAGGAAGTTAAATGCAGTAGTGACTGCAGCTTGTATACTGTAGACTTCTGTGGAATCTGAGCTATAGGAGCTTATTTCTGCTGGGGAAAACAATCGGAAGTTGATTCTAGGGGCTTATTCATTTAGTCATCCGTGTGCTTGACTGTGTTGCATGACAAATAGACCATGTTCTGCTATTTGGCAGACGGGGTATCGCTGCATATCCAATTTAATAATCATGCTTGGGTTGATTCTTCCATACCCAACCCAGAAATTAGATCCATGCGGACGAAATTATGTTTTGGAATAGACTGAGGATATAGACTGGCAGTGTTTGAGGATTTGCATCAAAATATTAATTTAAGCCTCACGTCATTCAGTTCCTTTCTTCCCTCCTCCTCTCCGTACTTCTTCCTTCCCCTTTCTCTTTCCAAGATATTCCCCATCTTGTTCACTGCTTGACCCTGGGTTAGCCTCTGTGTGTGTGTGTCTCCCTATCTCCCTCTGTCTCTGTCTCTCTCTCGTATGTGCACAGGCGTATGTGTGGCGCTGTGCACAAACCTGCATAGGCGCGCCTGTAGAGGCCAGTAGTAGGCATCAGGCGTCATCCGCCATCACTTTTCATCTCACCCATGGAGGCAGGGGCTGTCGTTTAAGTCTAGAGTTCACCCGCGTGGTTAGTCTCACTAGCTAGCTTACTCTAGGAATCTCCTGTCCCTTCCATGGCTGAAATTACAGATGACCTGCCACACCCACTCAGCATTTACGTAGACCCTGGGGATCTAAACTCTAGTCCTCGCATTTGCATGGCAAACGCCTTATCCAGGAACCTTCCTTCCAGGCCCTGGGTTAGGTGCTGACCCACTCTCATCCAGAAAAAGATGTGATTGTCGGTCTTCAATGTATACTATGCATTTTAAACAGAAATTTTCTCTCCAGTATTAGATGCTCACCATGGCTTGTCTCCGTTCTCCCTGCCTCGGCTAGCCATTGGCCTTTGAAACCAGGGAACGGACACAAAACTATGGAATCCAGTCTCTGAGATCATAGCTACTTATCTTCCTAGCCAATTAGGCATGTGTATTTCACTGGCAACCAGAATGCCAGCTGCTAGGAAACCTAGGAACACCGCCCTTGATTTCCCAGCCTTACACCCATGGAGTAAGAATGCAAGCCAGTGCCAGTAGCTTCAGCTGTGAATGCTGGCTGACTTGTGCTGTCAGGTCGTCCAGCAGTTCTCAGAAACAGAGGTAGAGAAAGAATAACCAGATGTATCATTTTCACCCTCGTGAGGTGTGGCAAGGATGTGAAGATCTGTTCTTGGGCTGAGAGTTGCACAGGCATGTTTCAGCATGAAGCAGTTTCCATGGAGAATGACAAATTTTCCAAGTACTGAGGCCTTGTGAAAATACTTCCTATCTTTAACCATTGAGGTGCTTCCTGGGGAACAGAGCTTTGATTTTCTCGGCTCGAGTGTCATCCATTCCACAGGAGTCTCCATCATGAGAGGTTCACATCAAACCTTGGCCCCGTGGACATGCGGATTGTTTGATCTAACCCGTCAGGGAAGTAAATAATGGCAGCTTCGAGCCCACTGATCTTGTTTTGAAATGACGGCTGCAGATTATTGCAAAGGCTATCTAGAGTCAGCACAGATTTTCATGAATGAGCATAAACACACCAACTACTGTTTTCCTCCAAGCTCACTGGAAGTCCTTTTATGTATATAGGAAGAGGATTGAACTATTTCAGTTCTCTGCCATGGTTTGTGTGAAAGATCAACAAAAATCAACACCTTTTAGGATGTGACTTTGAAGTTCTGGCCAGGGTCTCATTTCAGGACTGCTTTTCCTGGTGGATATTGAGAGCTGTGTCAAACTGGACTTTATTTATGATTTTTTCCCCTTATAAAAGCTTCCTTCTAAAACAAAAGCCTATTACACCATTCCTAATCTTATCTAGCAGGTTTAGCTAACATGCTGTAAAACTAATCCCAGGACAAAAGTAGCTAGCTAAAATTTGCACTTAAAAAAAAAAAAAGCATTTTTTTCCTGCTTACCCCACTGAAAGTTAGCTCCTGGGGATAATCAGGACTAGTGAAAACTTCCCTTTACAAGTTACATTCAGCAATGGTCAAGTTCAGTTCTCCCAAACAAGAAAGTTTGTTGCAGCCGTGTGCAGTGGCGCACGCCTGTTAATCCCAAAACTCAGGGAGGCAGAGACAGGTGGATCTCTGTGTGTTCTAGGCCAGCCTGGTCTATAGAGCAAATCTAGGATGGTCAAGGCTACACCATGGAGAAAACCTGTCTCAGAAAACAAAAACAAAACAAAAAAATTGATGCTGATTTCCAGAAAGCCACGAAAAAGAAAAAAAAATTATATCAAAGGCACTTGAATTAAAGTAGCATTTTGTGTTCTCTGCATAAAGGCTATATGTCTTAACTTCCCGAGCCCAAGTGAAAGAAAATTACCGTCTAATTGTGAGATGAATTATGTATTACCATCCAGACCTAATCTGGCATTCCTTCCGAGCACAATTAAAGCACAGTTTCAGAAACACGAGAGGAAGTAGGCGGTGGCATTTGAAGTGCCACAGTCTGAGAAGGCCAGATGCCAGGCCGGGTGCTTCATGAAGCTGGGCTGTGCGCTTAGAACATACACTGCCTGGTACTTCAGTCTGGAGGAAAGAGCAGTGGGCGATATGGAATTGCAGAATGAATCAATTGGGATGTAGGAGAAAATATGGGTGCGTGCATTAGCAACTGACCCCTTATTTTCAGAAGCGAGAAGGAAAAAAGAATCAGCTCAATAGCCTTACCCAAAATTGGCCTTTCTTGATAATTCCATTCCTCTTTCTCATGAGATAATTCTGAATTTGAGGAAATGAGCTATTTCACAAGAAGAGGTTAGGCGCCACTCACCCTCTTATTTTCAAGGACTACATTCTCCATGAGCACAGAGCCCGTGTGGTCCTCATCACATAGGATTTTAAGCTATTTCAAACACACCAAACCAAAACAAAGTTTGTTGCTGCCTTTCCAGGTTCCACGGTTCAGGAGAGCCGGGCAGAAACCTGAAAGCAGACACGCCGGCCCCCAGTCTGTGTTCCCAAACGTCGCCGAGCTTCCGCCAGCTGGGCTTGTCCTTTTCTTCTCTGACAGTTTGTCTTCATAGCGTGTCTTGCTTTGGTTTCTCTATCTCTCCTCTCTTAGTCCAGCTCTGACTTTCTATAACCCAAATGAGACTTTTTCTGTGCGACCTACGTGTCACAGTGAGGACACTGGCTTCCAGGAGCGCCGACCGGGCGGTTGCTTCGTTCACTTTCTGACAGAATTTACCACAGTTCATCACGAGTCTCGCTTTCCATACTGCTAATACGTGACCAAGGCAGGAAGTTCTTTACAGAAGACGTGCCATTTGGCTATGATGTGTTTCCCGTGTGGTTCCACTGATGGCTGGGCAAGCTTCAGGGGTCGGGAGCCACATTTGCAACTCAGCCCAAAGCAGCCCTCCGGCAATCATAATAGCTGTTGAGGATGACAATACCAAGTTATGAGCAGGGAATGTGAAGATATACTGTTGTCCCTGTTGAAAAAAAAAAAGCGCAAAATGGCTTCCCTCCTGTTGCCCTCTCTGTGTCACTCCCTTGGCAGCTGCGATTGTGTATTAACAGTGAGCTGGCCACAGTCCTGATAAATCTCCCAGTTACGTCTCATCACCAGTGTAAGAACCTGTTACATGACTCATGAAGAAACATTTAGAGACATTGCCTTTGTAAGCCTTTGTATGCCAACCTCAGGATTCAAACAACTGGGCCAACAACTTCAAAGTCAGTGATATTGATGACTATGAAAATAGCTTATCGAAACCTTGGGGAACCTTGGGCAAAATGCTCTCGACCATGTAGTCTTGAGCCAATTATATAACCTGTCTGCGTCTCATCTTTCTTCCTGCATCTTATGTTAACTAATAAAATCAGAAAGAGGCAGAATGCACCTTCCTATTTAATAATTCCTATCTGAATTTTTACCTTGAAATTGAATTCCGTTAATACCTATGTATAAATGCCGCGGTTGAGAAGTTGGATCATGAAGACTTTGATCAAATATTTCAAGTTAATGTAAATTTTTCATTACCCAAAGTTAGTAAAAAAATTCTAGTAACTATGATACACTAGGTATATGTTTATATTACACACATGTCTCAAACTCCTTCCACCACTATGAATTTTAAATACTTTTAATAAATAAAGGTGAGATATGGAGAAAAGCTGCATTTTAAAGAATTTTTTTCTCCTTTTCCATCAAATGGATATTATGAAATATTATCCTCAGGCTACTTTATTCTATTTTTAAAGTAATCTTTAACCATAGTGTCTTATGAAATATTAAAAACCTAGGTGGTAGAGAAAAGAGGGCAATGGGAGGTGACTATAACCAAAGCATTGCACACAAACATGAAAATGTCACAATGAACCCTATAATTTTGAGCAATTAGTATGTGCTAATATCTATGCAAACAAAAGAAGATGAAATCAAAACATCACCTTTCTGTTACCCAGAGATCATAATTTGTTGCATTTCTTCCTGCGCTGTATCTCTATTCTTTATACACTACATATGTGTAAATATTTATAAATATTCATATTTAATTAATCCACGTGTTAACCTTTTGCATTCAGCAAAGCATGTAGCCTATTATTTCAACTCATAATTTTTTATTTGGATAAAATTTTATCTCCCCTAAAACCAGGTCCATATTCTCATTTCTCCAATTAACTGGTATTTTTCTGTACATTAGCATATTGAAATTGTTATCATTACGTATTCTTATCACTCCATAAATTCCTTTTGCCTTGGCACAATCATTTTTTTTTAAAAAATCAATTTCTTGGGCCTGGAGTGATGGCTCAGCACTTAAAAATAATTGCCGTTCTTGCAGAGGGCTTGGTTCTGAGTAATTATGAGGCGGTAGCTTGCAACTGACTGCAACTCTAGTCCCAGGAAACCCAGTATCTTCTTACCTATATGGGCACCAGGCATACAGCTGGTACACATGAGTACATACAAGCAAAATGCTCAGAAGATAATACTCAAAAGACACACAAGATAAAAAGAAATAAGATTTTTTAAATGCAATTTCAGATGAGGACACAGCTCTGTGGAAAGCGCTTTTGTAGCATAGTGTGAGGCCTTGATCAATCAGCATCACAGAAGAAGAAGGATAAATGAAAGCTATTTCATTGTAAAATTTACAGTCTAATCCATGACTGAGAAGTTCAACTTGAACAAATAATATCTGGTCTGAAAGTGCAGAAACCTCCTTCATTAGACCTTCTGGGAGACCAATACCAAACATTAATCGTAAGCACGTCAAATAGCCCTAAAGTGAGTGACACTAAGATCGTATTATTTGTGGAGCTAGAAGCAGTGAAATGGGGAACTATTTTCAAGCAAATAGTTTAGAGTCACCCAAACCCAGTCTCTGACTTAGAAATTCTCCTTATATACTGTCTCTGAGTACTGCTCCCTAAACGCAGCAGGGAAGAAATGCCTCTTTCAAATGCTTTTGAACTCATTGAAATGTTTTTCTACGCACTCCATGATCAGCCTTCCTTACATTTTCTCTCATGCAGATTCTTCCCAGTTAGACTTGAAAGTAGACCACCCAAGTACCCTACAATATCTTACTTGTTTTTACAGTGGGATGAGCCACAATTAGCAGGCACATTCATCCTGGTTATGCCTGGTTCTTGTCATCCCCTTTCCATCACATGATTGTTTTTCTATTGCTTGTCAAGAATATAGGTGTATATTCAAGAACGCTGCAAGCCTCTCTGTCCACAGCTGTGGGGAACGGAGGCTCAGCAGTCAGCAGAGAGGCTTAGCTCTCAGTCTTTCCTCTACTATGTGATCTCGGTCAAGTTCCACAGCCACCATATCTGATTTTTTTTTCCTGGCTGTAAAAATTAGAGTTAAATAGTTTCAAGCTCATGTTGTGAGAGGTAGATGTAATCTCATACAAAGTATTTATAATAATATCTGGCACACAGTAATCAGTAAGCTGATTTTAGAGTGAATTTGTTTTTTTAAAAAAATAGTTTGACAAATTGCATCTGAGAGAAACTGTCCTCCAGATGTTCCTTTTTACTTTCTTGCCATTATGAAATACAGTCCACGTAACAAGTAAAAACATCTGCTTGGGGGTGAGATTATGCAGCTGTAGGACACACACTCCCCTTGTAGATGTGTGTGTACTAAGTGTGTGTAGGTGCATGCACACCTGGGTTAGAAAGAAAGCATAGTCTCACATACTAAGTGTGTGCTTTTGACCCTCACATTCACCTCCTTGCCCTTGAAGCTGCCATTCCCATCATGTAGGAAACACCCCCAGCAAGGGCCAGGGCCACACATCTGTTCTGCAGAGACATTACAGCAAAATCCAAAATTTTCCTGCCTCTACAGTGTCATTATGCCTACGGACATCAACATGGCTTCAGGCGGTAGCACAGACCAGAGGCATCCATATGGACTTCGGTGGTAACACAGGCCACAGAAATCAACATGGCCCCCAGCTGTAGCATGACCACAGACCCAAGCATGGCTTTTGTTAGCAGCAGTAACCATCTGAATGGCTTTTGGTGGTGACAAGGGACACATGGGCCACAGACACTTCAGCAGGATCACTGACCCAGACATTGTCCCCAGGGGCAGCCTGGCTGCAGACATCAACATGCCTCAGGTTGGATATCGACAGGGTCTATTCAGACTTTCTCCACAGCTTAAGTATCACTTGTTCCTCCGTCTTTCCCACCCCATCATGCAAATTCATTTGTCACAGTGGCGTTGGAAACTGCAGTGCATCACTCAGTATACATACATACATACATACATACATAATGTATATATGTACTGCCCACACAGTTCTACATGTAAATACTCATTGCCATGAATCATTGGTCTTGCTCAAGGCCTCAGGTCTCTGAATCAGCATAAATACTGGACCAGCACTAAGACTTCTTTGATCACAGCTATGCTTCAAGTTTTCCTATTGAGTGATGATGATGAGCTCCAGGATCTGGTTTTGCAGCACCACCTCCTCCTTCTAGTTGGGCAGCTCATAAATGTTGGGGTTGACTGAATGGAAGCCCTGGATCTGGGCCCAGATGAGAGCCAAGGTGGTCCAGTTGCTCTTCTCCTGGCGGCAGGCTCAAGATCTTCAATCCCTTATGTAGCAAGTCATGGACTCTTTTGCAGGTTGTTGAGATGAGGAGAGGCAAAGAAGAACTCACCCACCACTAGTCTTCTCTGAGAATTCCCAAAAGAAAAACTATACATATATACCCTACTCTGTCAAACTCTATCAGACTCTAAGTCTTGTTATCTTTAAGTTCTTAACACACATGGCAAATTCGTTGTTTTCAATAACATTTAAACATTATTAACAATTTTTTATTCTCTAGTTAAAAATAGACACTCATGAGGGTAATGGTGTAGATAGAATTTATACTCATTAGCATCAAAGAAAAACATTAAGTATTTCTCATTAACCACCTCTTAAATATTGTCAAACTATTGCTAACTGACTCTGGCTCTTTGATATAATAATGTTTGTGTCTGAAAAGGTAGCAAGGTGATTGCAAAGGCTGGGAGTTGGGAGTAGAATGCCTGACTAGACAGTTGTCATTCAGGAAGCACAGAATTTCAGATTCACAAATTTTAAAATGTCTGTGTTTCTGTTGCACAAATGTGGATGTGCTTAACATCACTGACCTGTAATCTTAGAAATGGTTGAGATGCTAAGTTATCTATCTATCTATCTATCTATCTATCTATCTATCTATCTACCTATCCATCCATCCATCCATCCATCCATCCATCTATCCATCCATCCATCTATCTATCTATCCATCCATCTATCTATGTATCTATCTACCTATCATCTATCTTTCTGTCTGTCTGTCTGCCTGTCTATCTATCTGTCTGTCTAGCTAGGTAGCTTAACTCTTATTATAATTAGAAATATATTTGGGCTGGAGCGATGACTTGGAGGTTAAACGCATTGGCTGCTCTTCCAGAGGCCCCAGGTTCAGTTCCCAATAGTCACAACTATCTGTAACTGCAGTTCCATGAGATCCAATACCTTCTTCTGACATGCATGGGCAACAGGCACACACATGGTGCACAGACATATATGCAGAAAAAATAACACACACAAATACTAATAATATCACTACTACTACTACTATTAACAATAATTTAAAAATTGTAAACAGACACGTCTTATGGGAAAAAATTTTATGGTCAAGTATATCTGTGAAAAATTACTGCTGATAATTCCATTTGGGGATTACCCGTTTACAGAAGCTTTGAGAAGCCTTGCAATAAACAAAACCATTTAACTTTGCTCAGAGCTGAACTTCCCAAAGCAATAGTAACAGATCAAGACATCATCTTTTCTCCCGAAATCATCCCAAGAAATGCTCACCTAGATCATCTCTAGGGGATGTTGATGGTATGCCGTCTACTCTTTCTTGAACAGAACAATATGAAGTTCATCAGGCCATGCTTTTTGCTAGCATTACTTAGACTGCTAATCTTTAAACAGATTTTGATGCTGACATGGTCTATCTCAGAAGTAATATACTTTAGATCCACGCTCGCTCACTAGGCTTAGGAAAAGGTGTGACAGTGCTTGGTTCTTGTTGAAAACAGTTCTCAGTCACTGTCCCAAGCACTGTCATTGGCACATGTCTAGAAACCTCTATCTAAAATTGGCATAGTCAAAGAACATCCTTTATCAGATATAGAAAAGTGAAATAAGTACAAAATCTCATCACAGGTTTTTCTAATTTAGAGACACAGTTCAATAAATGCAAAAAAAGTAAAATAACATGACTGGTAAGACATCCTTGCTAAAAGGGGGGGGGGTGGTAATTATAAATGCCTCCTACTAAAATTACAGATTTCTAAAAACTCAATGTGCAGTCACCTTTTCTTATTACTAAATGAGGGGGGATGAAGAAATTTATAAATCAAATCTTTCATTAAATAAATTAGCATTTCTCTGATAGTATGCTTTACAGGTACACACTGGCTTGAGGTTTGTGGATGATGCGTCCAACTTTTTGACTTTTGTGACTTGATGCTAGCTACAAAGTGCATGTGCAAGAATCATGCCACCTGCTTGCCAAAATAGTCGCAAGATGTTCTCGTGGTTTAAATAAGTTTATGGTTTTGCATTACAGCTATCCTCAGCCTCATACAGGTAGCAAGCCTCAGAACAGACATGCCTCATGTGATTATTTGATAAGTTGCTGTTGAACCGTGTTGAATATTTTATTGTGATGCCTGCCATTGTCTGAAGAAAACAGTAGAGAGAAAGTTTCATTATTAATTCATTTCTTCAGTAACTATTTACCGAGGGTTTGGTACACCCCAGGCACTGTGCATAATGGCCATCAACTGTTAGTAAATCCAACACATTGCCTGCAATTATGCAGTCTATCATTATCTTTAGGGAAAGACAATCAAATCACAGGAATACACTGATGGTGACGGGCAGTGTCATGAGTTTGAAGGAAAAGAATATCATGCTGCAAGTGTAACATTGACCTGATGAATCAAAGAACCAAAGAGGTCTTCTCACAGGAAGCAGAACTCAACGGAAAGGAAAAAGGAGCAATAATGTGGGGGTCAGAAGAGCTCATGTAGAGCAGTAAAAGTTGATTCACATGGAATCCTGTCCTGGAAGAGCATGTACAGAAATCCCTGAAGTATTGTTTTACACTTCAGATGGAGGAAAGATCAGAAGAGAAGAATAAACCTAATGATATCAAATATGCCTTGTATTTTTTTTAGTCTTTCTGTTCCTATCTTTGGATTTTTTTTTATAGTGAAGATGTAATAATTCACCACTTAACAACCTTATCAAAATCTCCATAAATCAAAAGAACTTCTGTTAGCTTATCTTATGAGAATCTCTTTGTGAGTCTCCAAATGTCTTCAGTGTCTAATTTCTAATATAACTCCTGATTGGATAAGAGATCTTTCCCACTTCTATAGAATCATTTGGGCAAGGACAGAGGTGGTCAGAGACTTATGGAGCTTCAGACTTCCACAATTCCCATAATGCCACAGCTCCTGAATGGTGGCACTGGTCCTTGCTCCTCAACTCTCCATTTTGTCACTCACTTAAATATATAAAATATTAATTAGGCAGAGTACAGCCCTCCAAAGACAAAAAGGCAATAAGTGGGGATGAGAGAACAGCCAAGGCATTCCAGCACATCTGGACACATCTGTGTTCAGTGGTTCAGCCTTTCACTTGTTTTATTTTACCCTATCCCAAAGCTGAGGATCCCAGGGAGTAGGGATTCAGCATTTCCTATGTGGTAATTTACAGGAATACTTTCTGTATTATGGTGTTGCATCTTAAGTCAGATACGTACTTAGAGGCTACTAACTGGACACATTACCAAGTTTTAGACATGCACCAGCATATAGGTGCACATCTGGTCTTAACTCCAATGGACGCATGAAGCATCCTGAGGTATACAAGAAAGTCCTGTGAAGTCAGAGAGTCCAATCTGGAGGAGGGATAGCAGCAGGGTGATGCTGCCTCAGGACACAAGGTGGAGGGCACACATGTGTGCTGTGAAAAGAGAGTTGCTTCCGAGCTTGAGTGGAACCTGTCCCACGAAAACACAACTTTGGCTGGTCTGCCGGCTGTTGTCTCTGGCTCACATGGTAGAAACTGACATCATGCCCAAAGAACCCCCCTAGTCTGGTCTCTTATCTGAGGGGATGTGTGTAATTCAATATTCTTAAATGTAGTCCCTGAACCCCTCACAGAAGAGTAGCATATAATACTAACAATATTCTTTAAAGAGTTGTTTCTTCCAACACTAACTCTGTGAAGGTCATATGAGGAACAAATGGAGGTTCTTAATCCTACGACTTCTACACTGTATGACTTCTACACTGCTCCATGGATTGTCATGAGGTGTTGAAAGGACATACATGGTATCTCTTCCTCCCCTGCTGACATTAAGCAGCCCCAAGGGTGTGTTCTCACAGTTTTATACTAGATCGGACACTTGGAAGCAGCTGGTGTGGATCTCATCACGCATCTCTGCAGGTATAGAGAGAAAAAGAGTTGTATAGTATCTCTGTTAGGGCATTGGGGGACTGCAGCGCCCACTGTGCCTCTTAGTGCTGTGGAAAGTGTGATCAATCGCTTAGCTGTTGTGTATTTGAACACTGGGTCCCCAGTGTACGTCACTGTCAAAATACTTCCTTAATTCACAGACCCGTCCTTCTTCTCTGAGTTTATTACCATATCCTGATTGAGTCCCAAGTCTTCCCCCTCACTCCCTCAGATCTGTTTAACATAGAGACTGCTCTAAGTGCCAAACTCGTCAAGTTGCTTTCTGATTTCAAGACTTTGTTGATCTCAGGATGAAGTGTTTAGCTGTTGCTTAAGGTCTTCATTCTCTTCCTTGCTTCAGCTCTCTTACCCCTACAGTTCTAATCACACAGAATTATTCACAGGTCTTCCGCACACCTGGATAATTCCTTCCTCCCTCTAAGGACCCTTTGCTTATGATTATCTCCCTGCCTAAGTATTCTTCTACTTGCGCGTGTTTCCTCAGTCCAAACCCCCAAATGACAGTAACACCACCTCATAATTAAGTCTGTCTTCAGTGGTAGGTGCTGTATCTCACATAACAATGTCCATTAGGTAGTGAAAAACAAATGAATGATTGTGGTTCCAGCTGCAGACTTGACCTTTATCAACAATCTTCACATCACAGCCATAGACTACCCCATAAAAGGGTAGCTCTGCTTATGGGTTTGTTGACAATTCAGAACGCCATGTTTTGTGAAGATTGCTTGCACAGGGAAGATGCTTCCTCTGGTCACATACTTCTCTTGTGGAGAGAAAGCTCTAGGCTCTTGTGTGCGCTTCTTTCTATAAAGTAGTAGATGCCATTACTGGGAGCAATGAGTGCAGGGCACAGATGTCTAGTGTATACAGAAAAATGAAGCACATCTGGAAACTGGGCATCAGAAATCTTTATTCAACACTGGTAGGAGTGTAACACTGGTAGGAGTGTAAACTGTCATTGTGGAAACCAGAATGGGAGTCTTAAATAAAAACTAAAAGTATAACTACCGTATGACCTAGTTATACCACTGCTGGGGATATACTCAAAGGAAAAAATATGTTTTTCTCCCAGAGACACTTGTACATCCATGTTCATTGCTGCTATATTAACCAACATATACCAACATAGATATGCTAAGAGGTGAAAAAAAAGCTTCATATACACAGCGGAATTTTATTCATCTATAAAGAAAAGTGAAATTATGAATTTTGTAGGACAATGGATGGATCTGGAAAGTACAATATTAAGCAATGTGACCCAAACTCATACAGAAAAAAAACCTGCATATTCTTTATCATATGCAGATCCTAACCTGTACCGTAGAAGTATGTGTGTTGGGGGTTGGGGGAGGTTAAGCCTAAAAAGAAATTAAGAGAAAATTAAAATATATGATGATCCACCGGTAATTTCAGTACTTGGAGAGGCAGGGGCAGGTAGAGCTCTGTGAGTTCAAGGCCAGCCTGGTCTACAAAGTCCTGGACAGCCAAGTCTACATAGAGAAACCCTGTCTCAAAAAACTAAAAGAAAAAAAATGTGATGATAAAGGACAAGAATGATGGCCAAAAGGACACATGGAAATGGAAGAGAAAAAGAGCCTGAGAGAAACTTACAAAGGGGCAGAGGGTGAGGTGAGAGAGGAGAACCTACTAAAGCACATCTTACTTGAAAATACCACAATGTTATCTAATACCTTGTATGATAAGTGCATTAAAAAAAAAAAAAAAAAAAAAAAAAACAGTAGGCAATGCAGCTTTGGGACATACTGAGGAATTCAGAACGGTTGTTAACGTATTTTGAAGGACAATAAGGCTGTGCATAACGGGAAGTGGAAGTTTTCAAGCTTCTTTCAGAAAGCAGGGAGCACATCCAAGTGTTGGTACAGACATCGCTCGTCCGGCTGCTTTAGAAAGGATAGAGGCCACAGGACTAAGCGGTGGACTCTGCGGCCATGGTCCACCAGTGGGTGGTGGTGGCCGCAGGGCTCTGTAGGGTGCCTATGCTCTCTCCTTCTCCATCCACATGGGTGCTTGCCTGCCAGCGGTTCACAGCTGTACCTTCCACTGAAGAGTGACCCTGCCTGGACTCTCTTTCTAGGGAACCCAGGTAAGACATCCTGGAAGGCTGGAACCCTCTTGTGGCATCAGACATTCCTGATCAAGAGGTTGGAGAGAGCTGCTGCCCGTGGTTTGCTTCCCTGGCTGGCGCTCCTTTCCAGGCATCGTGTTTACCCTGAGCAGCTGTCCTATCCATGATGCAGTTGGAAAGGCTCTTCTCTGAGTCTCTCTTTCAGGACTTCTGTGTATAATCCTTGCGATCCCCGCCCCCCTCTGGGCGTTCAGAGTGTCAGAGTGAACCAGACATTTGCCACAAACAGAGCTAAAAGAAGACGCTGTCTGAGCTCTGCTCTTGTCGTTGTTGTTTTCCCTGCCTCCTCCTCAAATTCCAAAGCAGCAGTTGCTTACATCTCATGAACATCGAACAGATTTAGAATCCAAAAGGCAACTGGCAAGCCACACAGCGCGCCATATGTCACGATTACCCACTGCAGGTGTTCTGCCTCTTGACTAGTGGCTCACAGGCTGGCCACAGTCCAGTCTGAGGAAGAGAGAAGATCTTAGAACATGCTCTCGATGCAAGTCTTCCTGAGGCCAAGCCTGCATTTGGGTGTAGTATACGGAATACCAATTATCATCTACACACATGGAATTGTGGGAAATATGTTGTTTGATGAACTTTGGGTCCTCATTAAATAAACACTAACGGGACCACCCACAGGGCTACTCATGACCTTTGGCTACGCATGGCCCCAGTTTTTCAGAGTTGAGTGTGATTGAAGAATTGAGGTACTGACTCCAAAAATAGATGGCAGTCAACGGATTCTGTGAAGATGTTTTCAATGTGATTTTTTTTTTAAAGTATCATATTTAGGTATGGATCAAAGCATAGGACCATCACTTCTTGTCACTCTTACTCCTGATTTTTCCCACAGTATCAGTCTATTTCCTTAGATGCACTGTTCTTCTCAAAGTGAGATTAAAAGGAAAAAAAAAAAAAAAAACTCAGCAATTACTGTTGATAAACTGTTTGGGCTGCCAAGCTTAAACAGAAGAGGTATAAACCAGTATGATGACAACTCCAACTAGTTCATAAGTTTAATTCAATTGTAATTTCCTTTACTGTCTCAGCTAAACAGTGAAGTTTTCAGATTGATCATCTATAAACTTTTAAAAGTAGTATTTTATTAATTTTCTTTTTTTTTAAAGGTGGTGTAAAAGTAGACAAGTAGAGTCTTGACACATTCTGAAATGTTTATATTTTCATAAAATGTTAATATTTTAGTCATGCAATCATTATATACAAAATACATTTACACGGCTGAAACTTTTTTTTTTTTTTTTTTTTTTGGCTGCCACCAAAACATAAGCTTCCTAAAAGTATGGCTTGTGGGTTGCAAAATACACGCCTACTCGCTCTCTGGTTCCCAGGATTAAACTGATCGGCCTACAGCCCTTGCCACCTTTACTGCTGCAAATGGACCTTTTAACATCAGGAAATGTGTCTCTCTGGTACGTGTGGAGACCTCCCACGGCTAAGCTCTCACCATAGAGATCTGTGCTTGGAACCTTTCCAGCTCCTCCATGTAACTCACCAGTAAGCCTGATTGGTTTTGGAGATGCTTACAAATATTTTGCAAGTTTTGCCAAAAGAGGTGTACTTTTGGGTGGTTTCCAAGAGAAGCGGTAATGCTGGATTATACATAAAACCATGTATATGTCAAAATTTTTGGTTGGTCCTTAGGGAGCAATTCCCTTTTCACGGATTCCATTTACCTTAGGGAGTGATAAGCTGTTTCAGATGAAAACGCCAACTAGGCAGTCACATTGCTTTTCATCTGGTCCACTTGCAGTTATAATCCTAAGATGTTCCTTTTCTAGGTCTATGGTTATACAATCCCCCTTTCTTCCTCACCTTCCTCTCCAGAGCCTAGGAAATCAAACTCATTTGACTTGAAGCATATCTATTCTTCTCTCCCACCTTGTGAAAGCCCAAATGATCATGAGAGGCCTGGACAATCCAGCAGCTAGAGTATCCCAACAGACAGCATGTGAGGTCAGGCGATGGGGGCGGGGGCACACGGCAATGATATCCACATGGAGAGAACCGAGCATTTGCCACAGTTCTCAGCAGGCAAAGAAGTCGGCCAGCATTTTGTGTGATCCAGATTCTGACACTAAGAATGAATGAAAAGATAGGAAAAGAAGTCCATTTCTGAGCTTTCAGAAGTGTGACTTTACACTAAGGGGGGTGGACTTGGTAGCCAGGGCGGCTGCTATGCGAACCCAAACTGCAACAGAAGCAGCTCACACTCAGAGGCAGCTTCCGTGTCTTGACGAGGTCTAAGCAGGGGTGCTGCATTTTCGTTCACAGAGTCCTGAAAACTCTGATTGCAGATATTGTACAGAAGTCAGGAAAGAGCCCAAGGAACCCGTATTCCTCTTCTACACTTATGTTTGAATGCACAAATGATCTCTTTTCCTTCCCCACCCTCATCACTTAGGGAACTCAGCATGTGTTTATTTAATAAATTAATGTACTCGTCACCAGGAGGAGAGTGTAGTCTCCAAGTAGTTGACCCTGAGTCCCTTCAGTTCTCCTGTCAGGAGTGACGGCAAAGCAAAGTGGGAAGAGGGTGAGCCACAGATTCCTCCACTCAAGGTGCTGAGAGAGACGCTGACCCAATCAAAGACCATTCATGGAAGAAACACTTACATGACTGAGAGTACTCCCCTCATCACCCCAAAGACAGGGAGCTATGTCATCAGGTTCACAGGATGATGTAAAGACGAGGAGACTTGGGGGAAGAGAAGCTAATATTTCTTTTCTGTGTGATTTGACACCAACAGCTATGCCACTTTTCCTGGCCCCCTCACAGCTGCCACCTCCCCAGGTCATGGCCTTCTAGCTGTGGTCTACTGCAGGGCTGCTGTGCCTAGTTATGAGAGAATATTTTTGTACATGCCATCCATCCAAAAGGACAGCGTGAGGACTAGAGGGGACGTCTGCCTAGAAACTCTATGCCTGCCTTATTACCGTGCCCCAGTCAGGTAATTCTGTAGCTCATTTTAAAGTAGTCTCTAAAGTTATATCATTAATTCCTCTTTTCACCGTAGTATCAGTATGTATTTAGAATATGTTCTTTCTTGTTTAACCAATATCCTCATACTAAAACTCAACAAGGACATAATAAATAAAGCCATAGGTAAAAAGAAAAATATCTCTAGTGAACATAAATACAAGAATTCTTAGCAGAATGTTAGCAAATCAGATCCAAGGGCATATGAGAAAGCTCTCTCATTAGATACCTAGGTTTACTCCTGGGGGTGCTCAAGTCCAAAAAAGCAGGTTTCAGGGGCCAGGAGTCATGGGCCTCATGCAACGCATGGCCCCAGGAGGTGACTTAGAGTTTGTATTGCACCACTCACTTTTCTCCTGTCCCTTTCATTCATACTGCACATCAACAGCAGAAGAACAGGAATTCTGTCAGTACTTGATTTTCCTTTAGAATACACAGTTTGGGGGGAAATAAATGGGAAAAACACCGCTTCTGACCAGAGTTGAGGAGTTGCATCACGCAGGCGTGTATCACTCTCTCACCATGACAGATTCTAACTGAAGTCCCACACTCGCATTCCTTTCTGTGCACCTTTGTTTATTGCTAGAACTGAAGAAACAACTCTATCACATTTGGTGACATGCCAAGAAGTTTTCAATGTTAAAAAAAAAATTATAGATGCTTTTGGGGTCTGAGCATCAACACAATAGCTCCTAAGTTAGTTATCTCATGATGGGTGGAGGATATCAAGACAGTACTAGTTGCTGAATATCAAATCCTGACAGAAGGTGAAGCTCTATTGGCCAGATACACGGATCTCCTTCCTTCTGCTTCTCACCGTAACTGCTAAGCAGCGGGGAAGGAGGGGAACACCCAAAACAAACTGCAGAACTGTGAACCTTTACACTAAAAATTGATTTCCAACGCAGAAACCTTCTCTTTGCCTTTCTGCTCTTCCAATTAAACATTTCAAGTAGCTTCAATAAAAAAAAAAAAACCTATTCAGATTACAATGGCCAACACAGAAATCAAATGCATGTTTACCAATTAAAGTTGGTCTTACGTTGCCTAATTTATAACCCTCAGTTTCATCCCATCACATTTTTATCACAAGTACCATCACTGAAGAATCATAAAAAGAAAGTTTGCATTTCAGGAAAATGCATGTATGCATTCACGTGAGCACACACTGTGTCCATGTGTGTGTATGTTTACATTCGTGTGTGCATCTACCATGTACATATGTGTGTGTACATTCATTCCTACATCAGTGTTAGAAAGTCTGCGAGAAAAATTTGGACTAAGTGTTCTTCCCTCGTAGCGTGTACAGATTGTACTAATGGTTAATTTATTTTTAAATTGTTAAAGGATTCTCTGTCCTAGGTTAGAGTCTCAGCAATAGATAAGAACTACAGAGTTGCTTGAATAATAATGCCTTTGTGAATTGAGATTATTAGGAGTTTTTAAAAAAATTAATATTTCATGAAATGGTTGTTCCCCTTTTCCTATTTATAAGAAGTTAATAGAAGACAGTATCAAAATTCCTGATTTTGATCACTGTTTTGTAGTCAGATATTGACACTTTTTTCTCTCAGTTACAATGTTGCTTTTCTTAACTGTGCTCCGGTGCAAGGCCAGGTGTTCAAGAATATTAGGACAGCACAAACTGGCCTCGGTTGGAGAGGGGACGACAAAAATTACACAAAGTCTGGCGGAAAGGGAAACGGGGTAGACCTGGGAAGAGCTGGGGGAGGGGAAAATTATTAAAATCTGGCCTATAAAATTCTCAAAGAATGGTCTGGAGAGATGGCTCAGAGGTTAAGAGCACTGGCTGCTCTTCCAGAGGCCCTGAGTTCTATTCGCAGCAACCACATGGTGGCCCACAACCATCTAAAACGAGATCTGGTGCCCTCTTCTGGCGTGCAGGCCTACATGCAGGCAGGACACTGTACACAGAACACATCTTTTAAAAATATTCTCAAAGAATTACTACAAATATAATGCGTACACATACACAATGAATTCTGATCACATTCATCCCTACACACCCTTCCAGCTGCTCTTGGGTCCTTCCCACTCCTTGTCGCCCACCTTTTTTTTTTGTCCTTTTGTTTTATTTCCCAAGGAGGAAACTCCCTTCACTTTCTTCCTGAGTAGTTTAAGGGAGAACGGTTTGGTTTCTGGTTGGTTCTCTGAACCGACGCGTTCAGAACGTGATGCGGGTTCAGGTTAGACCCTGTGCCAGACTGAATACATGAAGGAAACGGTACCTTGTGAGGCCGCAACGTCTTCTAGTTTTGTGTGCTGCATCCTAACTGTTCTGTTCAATGGACTGCCATCTGGAGCCTTTTACAGGAGAGCCTAATAAATATTGTATAATAATAAATATTCAAGACATATGGTTCTGTATTTTCACGTAAATTCTACCAAAAAAAATTTATTCTGCTTCCACATTCATTTGCAACTACCATGCCTACTAAATATGAGAAGACTAAGATTTCTTGCTTTCCAATTTAGGATATCTGTGTGTTTACCCTCCTTCCTTCCCCCCTTTCTGCCTCAAAAGATGATGTAGATACTCACTTTCTTGTCAGTCCAGCTTTGATCTGATCTGTTAGACTCCTTAGACACGCCCCTCTTTTTCCACATGACTCTCCTCCTGGATCTTCACAGAAGCATTGGGAACAAGGTTCTCTGGTCTTAGCACTTCCTCTTTCAAAAAAAAAAAAAAAAGAGGAAAAAACCTTGTATCCTTGTTTATCTAAGTTTCTGAAGAATAATAATTGTGCACTGTTTTTAATAATTGTGCATGGTTTTAAACCCTGTCTTACTTAGCTAGCGTGACACCCTGGAGTCCGAGGGGACTGCTAAGCTTCTTTCAGCAGCTTGGAGTCAGAAGCTTACTGTTGAATCTTCTCTCTCCCTTCATCCCAATGCGGTCCATTTTACTTTGCCTAATTCTCATAATTCTCTCTTGTTCTTTGGCCCCTCCACTCATGTCTAAACTTGGGTCCTCACTATTTATTTCCTGGGCTACTGAAACAGAGACTTTGCTCTCTTGTGTCTCTATATCATTCTATAGACTTATAGCAGCTAATAAGGATCTATACAGATATAGGATAAGTGTAAAATGCCCAACTGGCACAGGATAGTTAATACTAAACGGATAATTTAAAATATTTCATTGAAAATTTTACATCAATTACATGTTGGAACAGTTATATAAATTGAATTTACTTTGTGATGCCTGGATCCTTTTAGTTACTTATGGGTCTTTAAATGCATTCCTATCAGGTTGCATTGATACAGAGCCTGAATCTGTTTAATTACTTAGTGATCTTTAAATGCATTCCTGTCAGGTTGTATTGATACTGAGCCTGAATCTGTTTAGTTACTTAGTGGTCTTTAAATGCATTCCTGTCAGGTTGCGTTGATACTGAGCCTGGAGAAGCTTTGTTGTTTCAACAGTTTCTCATTTCCATGACATAGCACTGGCCAAGGAGCAAGAATTAACATGCATTGTCTATCAAATGGTTTCAACATGTACCTCCTTTGATCTCAAACCTGAATCTATCTACGGCCTGAACTATCTCTTACCAGTCTATTTACAGCAAGAAGCAGAAACCAACATCGTGATTAGCTTTCAAATGTGTTCCCCCTTCCCTCTGTCCTTTCACCTATCACCTATCCTGGGAAGCTTTTATGATCTGTGAGTCTACACAGAGATGGCTAAGCCCCTTGCACTTTTGCTCCTTCTCTCCAGTAAGTTCTCAATGCATAATGGCATTTGGTGCCCATTTTCTCACTTAACATTACGTCCCTGACCCTTGGATAAGACAAGTAATTGAGATAACACAGCTAGTAAACAAATAACCCAGGATTTTAAGCAAAGTTTGGCCTCTAGCCTGGATTGTTTTAATTCAGTTATCAGAGATGAACCTCCTCACAGAGAATTTCATTGTCACCCCATGCCAGCAAGCCCACTCTTCCCAGGCCCTGCAGAGAGTGGTGCATAGGGGTTGTAAAGGGAAACAGTCTACAAAAAGAGAAAAGAAAAACTTAATCTAAACTTTTGTAAACTTTAACCAGAGCCCCAAATTGGTTTTCAGCTGTCTCATACACTATAAAATGAAACACCCAAAGTGAATAACAGCCTCTTCCGTCTGCTATTTATTCCTACCCAAGCCTTCCCAGGCTCCCTCGTACCTGTTTCTGCATTAAAGTCCCTGATTGGGACAGGTTACTGGCAAGGAAGCTGAGACTTTAGGGAAGCTACCGTCAAATGAGTAGCGTTCAGCCTCCAAAATAAAATTTCCATTTGAGCATTTTCAATGCGAACAAAAATACTCACACACGTACACACAAATTGTGTGAGAAGGTACGTATTTTAAAAGTATTCCTTGTTATCTGATAAAGCGGTTTTAATCCCCCCCCAAATAAAATTTTCAAACATGATTAAGAAAAGACATACACCTGTACGTTATGTTAGCATCTATCAGGAGAGAACAGCAATAAATCTAAAGGAAAGCCACCTCAGATGTCTTTGTCTTCCTTTGTGAGAGCTGACAGAGCTGCCACTTTCAGTAAACAACCCATGATATGCATTTGGGGGAAGGGGGAGGGGTGAAATCTCATTTCTCTTGTTCTGCTGTTACTATGGTTACCATCCTACAGAATCCCTGCACACACCAATAAAGAAGAAAAGGGGAGGAAGGCAGGCTACAGACATAAATTTAAATATTTAGCACACCCCTACCAAACTATGGGAGCCCCTAAAGGAAACTGCCCAGTGTACAGTCAGGAGCCATTGGCACTCATATCCCAGGGTTACCCTTTAGTCTGAGTGCCAGCGTCACTAGGGAAGGCAACAGATATTTTAAGCTAAAGGAGAGACTGCAGAGTCCACTGTGGCCACAAACTGCAGACTTACAAGAGTCCTAGGCTGTCATAGACTGGCATGGGGTACGTTTGAGAAGCCAGGGTCCATAGGCATTAGTTTTGGGGAAGAAACGGTAGACATGGAGATGGAACCAGAATAAATCCCCAGGACCCAAATGAGCCACAGGTGCACCTCAATCTTCATTTACTTACTTCACTTGGCGTATGAGAACAATTCTTAATGAGACATTCTTCTCCTTTGGTAATAAGCATGGCTAGAAATGCCCCCTCTTAGGTTGAAAACAAGCCCATAGTCCATTCAAAGCTAAAACTTGGAACATTAAAGTGAAATTTTAAAATAGAAATCTATATACATCTAGTCTTCCTTTGATGAAGAGTTCCATAAACACTCAGAGAATTTCTTCCATGAAAATAGCAGATCTAAGTTTTATTTATTTTATTTATTTGTGTTTTTTGTTTGTTTGTTTAATATTTTATATTTTTAAATAATTTTATACATTCACTTGTATCCCAGCTGTAGCCCTCTCCCTCTTTCCCTCCCAATCCTCCCCTCCCTCCCTCCTCTCCTCCCTGCCCCCTTCTGAGTTCACTGAGAGGGGGTGTCTTTCCGTCTGGCCCTAGCTTATCAGGTATCTTCAGGATGGTTGCAATGTCCTTATCTGTGGCCTAGCAAAGCTGCTCCTCCCTCAGGGGGAGGGGAAGCCCAATGAGCCAGACATTGAGTTCATGTCAGAAACAATTCCTGTCCCCCTTACTAGGGAACCCACTTGGATACTGAGCTACCATGGGCTATGTCTGAGCAGGGGTTGTAGGTTATATCCATGAATGGTCCTTGGTTGGATAAACAGTCTCAGAGAAGACCCCTGTGCCCAGATATATTTGGACCTTGTGGGGCTCCCTGTCCCCTCTAGGTTATACTAATTCCTCATTCCTTCATATGAATGTTTCCCTACACTCTTCCGAAAGTTTGGTTATGGGTCTCAGCATCTGCTTTGATACACTGCTATGTAGAGTCTTTCGGGTGCCTTCTGTGGTAGGCAACTGTCCTGTTACTTGTTTTCTCCTATTTCCAATGTCCATCCCCTTTGTCTTTCTAGATGAGGATTGATCATCTTACCCCTGGTCCTCTTTCTTGTTTATCTTCTTTAGGTGTACATATTTAAGTATGTTTATTCTATCTTATAGGTCTAGTATCCACTTATAAGTGAGTATATACCATGTGTCTCTTTCTGCTCCTGGGATATCTCACTCAGGATGATTTTTTTCTAGATCCCACCATTTGCCTGCAAAATTCATGATTTCCTTGTTTTTAATTGCTGAGTAGTATTCCATTGTGTAAAGATCTAAGTTTTAGATAGGAAAATTTCCAGCTAAAAGTTATTCATTTAAACTCAATGGCAGACATCTTTTTTTTTTTTTTTTTTTTCTAAAAATGATGCACACTGATTCACGTTGTGAATGTTCCTGAGGGCAAGTGTGCCATCCTATCAGCTTTATAATGAACCATAACAACAAACTGAATAAAGCAAGAGACTGGGAATCTAGCCTTTCATCAACTTGGTTGAATAATGTCAGGGAAACCCACTTCACCCATATTTATTTACCTGTTTCCTTATTTGCAAATGAACTACACTTCCTTTATTCATCCTGCAAGAGTTCTTACTGTGAAATGAATGACTGATGACGTGTTTTGAAGTGAAAAACACTTAAGACTATGCCAATGTGACGTTGTTTGCACTCTTGTTAGCATTTGTTCATGAGGAAGAAATGGTTACTGTTGCAAATGAAACAGCTGAACTCTTATCCCAAAAGCAACCTTAGACCATCATGAACATTCTGCCACCAGTTCTCTCCAGCGACCCCTGCTCTAGGCATTTGGAGAGTGGACAGAAGAGAAAATGAAGGTATTTTTGTGTTAGCTTTTGGTATACTGATATTGTGTCATTAATTACAGTGTTTTCCCTTCCCAAAGAGGCCTGGTAAAGATGAATTAGCTCAATCTATTGCATTATTTTCCTTATACTGCGAGGTTTAAATCTTTAAACTAATGATCTAATCCATATTTCTATGCAAGTTAACAAAATGTATGCAGTTATAGGTACACTCAATCCCCAAGTGATACTGAACTTGCCTTATAGGATTCCGTTATATCTCAATAAAGAAAAAGAAAATTGTGTGAGAATTAAAACAAAAAATAAAAAATAACTTAGGCCAGCAGATTAAACAGATATTTTACGGCTTTGATTCTCCCAGTTGTAGGGAGTGTATTAGCCTTAAACAGAGCTTGCTTCACAAAGAGAGCTGCTGTCGGTGGATCAATGTGTGTGTTGATTATACGTCACCTCCTGATCACATGACTGTTTCTGTTCAAGAAGAGTTGAAGCTTCACAACTATCACAAGCCTTTTTAAAAAACAGCGTCACAGCTCCTTTGAGGTCCTTCTCAGAAACAGCTGAGAAGGACAGAAAGCTTTGGAGACCATTTCGTCAACCTAAGAATTTTATCAGTAGCTCCATGATTGATACTTTACATATCACGCAACCAAACTGAGAAAGGTATGCCTTAGTTTGTAATTTTATCAAGTACTCCTAAATATCCCTTCATAAAGCTGAAAAACAGAAGATTGAGAGAGAGCGAGAGAGAACAATAACTTCACTACTGAGCGACGTCCATGTCTACAAGAGATGAGATGCTCACGGATGATGCTCTGTCTATATCTATCCTATTTATCTTCCTTTTCCTCGGAGCTACTTCTTTTTTTTTCAGTTTCCAAATTCTTTTATTAATTTCTCTTAATGAACACTTGAGTTTTAAATAACTCTAATCCACTGCGTTCTCTTTTTTAATTAATTGATGTATTTACTTTACATTCCAGTAGGAACTTCCCCTCCCTCCTCTCCTCCCAAGTCCCTCCCTCTTTCCTCCTCCTTTCCTTCTCAGAAAAGGGGGAGACTCCTCATGCCTATCAACCTGCCTTGGCATATTAAGTAGGACTGGCCACAACTTCTAATGAGGCTGAACAGGGCTATGTAGTCATGGGAAAGGGATCCAAAGAGACAACAGAGTCAGAAACAACTCCTGCTCCTGCCATGGGAGTTCCCACATGAGGACCAAGCTACACATCTGTCAGATATGGGGGAAGTCCTAGACCTACCCCATGGCTGCTCTCTGGTTGATGGCTCAGTCTCTGTGAGCCCCTATGGGCCCAGGTTAGTTGATTTTGTAGATTTTCTCACAGTGTCCTTTACCTCTCTGGCTCTTTCAACCCTTCCTCCCCTTCCTCCATAAAATTCCCCATGCTCTGCCTGTTGTTTGGCTGTGGATCTCTGCATCTGTTTTCATCATCTGCTGGATGAAACCACTCAGATGACAATTATGCCGGCCTCCTGTCTGTGCTGGCTCGTGCCCCAGGTGAATCAGGCAGGCAGCTGTGCACCACTTCTAACTTTGTTTTTCCCTCACATAGGCCCCTGTAATTAATAGCTCCTTTGATCCTCTGTTTCCTATCCTTTCTATTTCTATTGCTCCCTCTCCCTACCAAAGACCGATTGAATTTTCTAAACACAAATCAGATCACACAAACACACACACACACACACACACACACACACATACACGCACCCATCTAAAATTTTTGAGAAACCCATCACTTCTGTTCAGATGTTATCTGTGCCTTCCCTTCATGTCTCACAGCTTCCTCCACACGTTATATCCTGACTGACCTTTCGAATGTCTTGTCATCCTTCAAGGTTCATTTGTTTCTGAGGTGCTCTCTTAACCCCGGCCCACCTCCATTATGTGTCCAGGTAGCTGTCACAACCTGTCTGTGGTTGTGTACTGTCAGTGTGCACATCATTTCATTTTGCAGCACTGAACTTCCCTCATCTCCACGTCCTCATCATAACTATAACCCTGCAGTTCATTACAGTGCCTGACCATTTAAAAACATTCAATAGACATTCATTGGCTGAGGAAGGAAAAAAACAAAGAGAGGAATAAGTTGTGTGGTTTGTTGTATCCTTTTAAATTTCGAATATTGCCCCTTGGTCATCATAGGCATATTTTTACAGACTCCTTACAATGTAAAGTAACAGGTCCATATATCACTTTAATGCTGCTTTCCTTTCAACATTTGTTCTACTAGTTTAAAAACTGTTAAGTAAGACGAAGCCTTCAGAACCAGTCAGCTGAACTGCTAGCGACCCTTGGGAGCAGTTAGTGTTGTGCACAGTTGCTAACACGATTTAAACTGTAGGTGAATCCTTTTAGTTTTTAACTGAAGAGCAAATAAGATGCTAATGAAAGTCGATGCTCCATCTAACTACATTCGTGTGTGTTTTTATAGTGCATGGCAGAACGGGGGGACACATCTGTGCCTCCCAAGCCCTCACATCTTTTTTTGTGGGGGATGGAGGAATGCTGTGCTTCCCAGGCCAAGCTTTTCTCTCGTGTTCATCATAAAATATCCTAGATTCAAAAGTTTTGGGTCACTTGAACTGGAGTAGTCTGGGGTTCAATCACGGTAAAAAATAATAAGTATGAGAAGATTGTAGACATGTTTTGATTTAAAATGGATTAAAAAAAACCCATTCTAAATAAAGCCAAAGGTATTCTACTGAAGTTATATTAAGATTCTCCTATTCAGTTAGAAATATCAGAGTTGGTTTGATGTGTGTGCATGTTTTGTGTGTTTTCTTCTTCTGGATGTAATAACAACATTTCTGAACAATAAATTAGATCGATTGTAGTTTGCTGGGAATCAAGTTAACTGAAGGAAGCTTCAGAACAGATTGTAGTTTACTTATTACAAATGCATTTGGACAAAAGGGTGTGTATCAGGTTCCTAAAGATATGTATTAGAAAATGACTTAGTGAAAATAGACACGAGTCATCAAACATTATGCAGACATACAAGTATCGAGATTTTATGGTCATTGGAAATTAATTCTGAACTGTTTATGTCCAAAGAACTGCGCATGGGTCTCTCTCCACTACCAGTGTAGTGCTTTCTGCCTTGCACGGTGACACACGGCGGTCGACTTGTTAACATAAAAGAATTTGTTGTCAGCCTCCTGTTGTAGGATTGAAAATGAATTGCACTTCTCCCGGAATGAGTAAAAAAAAACATTGTGTGGTGCCTCGCTCCTAAGAGCAAGTGTAGGGAGAGGGAAGCAAAACGATATGCAGGGAGATGACGAACACAGAAATCGTGTCTGTTGGGTGTGTGTCCATGTATGCTGTCAGCTAAGCCATCTGAACTCTGATCACATAGAAAGCTACAGGTTCTGAAAACATTTATAGACAATTCTACTTATCGTCTAAGTGTGTGTGTGTGTGTGTGTGTGTGTGTGTGTGTGTGTGTGAAACACAGGAAAAATAACGCTTCCTTGCTTGTGAAATTAGTTGTAGATAACATGCAAGCTCTCTGTCTCTGCCTTTCTCTCTCTTTCAGACACACACACACACACACACACACAGAGTTCTCAGCCATGTTTTGTTTTGTTTGGTGTTTTTAAAGCTCCTTTAATGGTGTCTATTTACTTTATACAATACAAAAGAAACATTTTCATTGGCTCCAGGCAACGTTCTCAAGAATCCTATTTTGATCACTGCCACAGGTACAATTTTCAGCTTAAGTCCCCTGTCATTTCTTTAACACTCCTGCATGCTTTGTCCCTTTTGTTAGGCTCTTGTTTTGCTTCCACGTGGCTGATAATGGACAGTAACCATGCTCGCACAATCTGTCCTGTATTTGAAGCAAATCATCTGTTGTTCATTTTTTTTTCTCTCCAAACCAACTAGACCCCTTTGCTTTCATCTTTCATCATGAACCTATTTTCTGTTCCTTTCATCTTTACCTGTTGTTCATTTCTGAACAGTTGCTGTTTTCTCTCTGGAGAACTTGAAATGCAGTGACCACAAGGGTAATAATCACGGAGAAATGTGACTAAGAGGACAGATTACAAGGGAAGGAGAGCACTGTATGTTCTGTAAATCATTGCCAATTGTGTGTTCACCTTATATTTATAAACAGTTAAAACTTCTCAAGGTTTTCTATGTTTTGCCTAAAGTTTCTTCACGGACCTTGCTTGAGTTTTTACTGTCTGATGTTGGATTTTTGCATAAATGTTTTTTGTTTTTGTTTTTGTTTTTTTGCATTTATAAATTTACCCTTAGAGCTTTTAATTGCGTTTTTGGTAAAAAGATTTCTCAAAATTATCAGTCATTTGAATTCAATCGCTGGTGTTAAAATCAAGGGTAAATCCCTCCTGGTTGAAAATTCCCTGAAAATCTGGTAAATGTATTCCTGATTCTGGGTCATGAATGTTGAATATGAAATCTGTGTGCTTGGAGCTTTTTCTGATACATATGATGTCACCTCTTTCTTCAGGTAATGTCCTTGAGTTAGCTGTCTACTGACATGACAACCATCACTAAGCTCCTAATGGATGAAACATTTTGCATATCGTATTATGAATTACTTGGGTCACTCTTCTTTTGCTTTTGTTGTGTGACAGTAGCATAAAAATAAATATAATAGACTAAGCATGATATACATTCTGTATTTGCCACGCAGGACTTTTCTTTAACATTGACAACTAAAACAAAATGGAGCTAGCCCCCAAAATCTACATTCAAAAAAAGAAACTTTAAAGGAAATGTAAACAGTGGAATATTTGTCTCCTGACTCTATGATTCTATTCAGTCACGAACAGAGGAAAATATTTTACATGGTCTGCACTTCTTAAAAAGCTGGCTTAGTCAAATGAGATACAGAAACGAAAAGCTTTCACATAGCGGATGCGAAGAGCAAATTAGAAGCAAATGATGATAATTACAAAGTTCATCCCTGTGTTCTCTTCAGGCACATAGAGACTGAAGGTAATGAGAAAGTGAAGAGTGAAAAGTTGGAGCTGGTACAGATGGAGGGTCGTAAGCTATCAGGGAACCCTTGACAATGAAGACAGAATAATGGCATCATTACTGCTTCATTTCATGGGAGAAATTGTTATAGCATGGGTGGCTGAGGCGTTTTGTTCGAGAGGGAAAATATTTAACTCATTGGGAGTATCACAATCAGTTAATTGCCATATACATAAAGAATATTCATATATCAAAATGAGATAAGCACAAGGCGATAGATGAATGGTTATAGAGAAGAACCCACTCACATATGAAGGAACACAATTAATGGAATTAGTCACTGTTAAAATTGCCAAAGTATGCGTTTGTCATGCAAAAGCTAAGCTTTCTCAGATGTAGGCTAATGCCTGTAAAAATTACTCTGCTCCATGTTCAAGCGTTATAGGTATAGGTCAGAAGTTACGCAGTGAAAGGACATCATGAACTCTCCCTTCCAAACAATTTCAACTGCAGGAGGCATTTGGGTTTAACTAAAAGAAATGGGTTTGATGATAACCTGTGGTCTTTGAGAGCAGCAACAGACTAAGAAATGGAAGACATTTAGCAAAAATTTGAAATTACAGAGAAGTCATAGAAACAGCTAATTAATTGCCAAAGAAACAGCTAGTTAATCGACAAAAGTATTCCATTGGAAGGCACCAAAATGCGGATGATCATTAAAACAGTGTGCTAAGGAAACGATAATAATTGAACAAAAAGAGATATCAGCTTGAGGGAGGAGGGGAGAGGCTTGAAGGACAATAGCTGGGAAGGGCTGAAGAGGAGAGAATGGGGAAACTGTTGTGATTCTATTTCAGTTAAAAGCATATTAATTAAGAAAACACTTTTTTTTTTCAGAAGGGAAACAGAACACATTCACAGCATGCTGCTTGTTTCTTCTTCTGGCAAGACAGAATGAATGCCTTTCACTATTAATCCTCATCATCGCATACAAAAACACAAGCATACTTAGAATATGGAGAAAAGAAGGCAGACAAGTTGGGGAATTCCTGCCTTAAAGTACAAAATTTAATTTCCTCTATTTCCCCAAACTTGAACCCTAAAAGGCTAGGGAGTATAGAAATATCACTATAGACAAAACAATATGTCCACATAGACAAACCAACAAAGAATACTTAATAATTGATAATTATTTTACTCTCAGGACAAACACTACAGATAAAATGTGGCCAAGTGGAAGAATATTCCAACACTGTCCTCTACTGATGGCATCTAGGGACCATACGAGGAACCTAGACTTCCATTCCTACCTGCATAGATGAAGCACTCCTTCCCCACTCAGTACAGTCAGGGAGGTCTGCTCTATTTTCAGGGAGGTCTGCTCTATATTCGTGAAGTGACGGTGAGTGAGAACAAAAGCCAGTCCCATAAGAATGTTTCATCTGACTTTATTTGACTAGCATCCCTCAAATGACAAAGCCATGAACTGGAGAACAGATTAGTGAGATAATGGTAGTGGTTAGAGACTTACAGGTATTAAAGTGTATGACATATCCTTGGGGTGATAGAAATGGTATTACATGCCTTGATGTCAACATCTAACATGTCACATTGTACTTTATAGTTACGGAAAATATTACCTTCAGGGGAACCAAGTAGTTTCTTGCTTACGTGTTACAATTGCGTATGCATCCCAATAGAATTTGTTTTATTTAAAACCCACAACCTTTCTGAATGGGGATTGAGCATCTTAGCCAGAGTCCCCCTTCCAGATTAGCTTCCTTAGGTGTACAGATTTTAGTATGTTTATCCTATATTATATGTCTAATATCCACTTAGGAGTGAGTATATACCCTGTGTGTCTTTCTGCTTCTGGGATACCTCACTCAGGATGATCTTTTCCAGTTCCCACCATTTACCTGCAAATTTCATGATTTCCTTGTTTTTTTATCGCTGAGTAATATTCCATTGTGTAGATGTACCACAATTTCTGTATCCATTCCTCAACTGAGGGGCATCTGGGCTATTTCCCGCTTTTGGCTATTACGAATAAAGCTGCTACAAACATGGTTGAGCAGATGTCCTTGTTGTATACTTGAGCGTCTTTTGGATATATGCCTAGGAGTAGTATAGCTGGATCTTGAGGAAGCGCTATAAGCACCAGATTGATTTCCAAAGTGGTTGTACAAGTTTACATTCCCACCAGCAGTGGAAGAGGGTTCCCCTTTCTCCACATCCTCTCTAGCATGTGTTGTCACTTGAGTTATTTATCTTAGCCATTCTGATGGGTGTAAGATGAAATCTCAGGGTCATTTTGATTTGCATTTCCCTTATGACTAAGGATGTTGAACATTTCTTTAAGTGTTTATCTGCCATTCGATATTCCTCTATTGAATTCACTGTTTAGCTTTGTACCCCAGTTTTTAATTGGATTACTTGATTTATTGCTGTTCAACTTCTTAAGCTCTTTATATATTCCTGATATTAGCCCTCTGTCAGATATAGGGTTGGTGAAGATTCTTTCCCAATCTGTAGGCAGTCATTTTGTTTTGACGACAGTGTCCTTTGCTTTACAGAAGTTTTTCAGTTTCATGAGGTCCCATTTATTGATTGTTGCTCTTAGAGCCTGTGCTATTGGTGTTCTGTTCAGGAAGTTGTCTCCTGTGCCAATGAGTTCAAGGCTCTTCCCCACTTTTTCTTCTAACAGGTTTAGTGTGTCTGGTTTTATATTGAGGCCTTTGATGCTCAATCCCGATTCAGAAAGGCAAAGAGGATGGACATTGGAGGAGGGAGAAAACAGAACAGGACAGGAGCCTACCACAGAAGGCCTCTGAAAGGCTCTATCCTGCAGGGTATTGAGGCAGATGCTGAGACTCATAGCCAAACTTTGAGCAGAGTGCAGGGAATCTTATGAAAGAAGGGGGAGATGGTAAGACCTGGAGAGGACAGGAGCTCTACAAGGACAGCAACAGATTCAAAAAGTCTGGGCACAGGCGTCTTTTCTGAAACTGATACTCTAGCCAAGGCCCACTCATGGAGATGGCCTGGAACCCCTGCATGGAGGTAGTCTATGGCAGTTCAGTGTCCAAGTGTCCTCCATAGTAATGGGGACAGGGACTGTCTCTGACATGAACTGATTGGCCTGTTCTTTGATCACCTTCCCCTGAGGGGGGAGCAGGAAGACAATGCACCCACTCCTGAAGAGACCAGATAGACTAGGATCAGAGGGAAGGGGAGGAAGACCTCCCCTAGCAGTGGACTGGGAGACGGACACAGGTGGGGAAGAGGGAGGGTGGGGTTAGGAAGGGAGGAGGAAGGGAGGTACAGGGGGGATGCAAAGTGAATCAACTGTAATTAATAAAAATAAAAATAATTTAAAAAATAAATAAAACCCACAACCAATAAGAAATGGAAAGAGTTAAGATGCGAAGAGAGAATTACAATTTCACTTTACATTTAAGAGCTCTTCCTAGTGTCCCTGCAGTTTTAACTCCAATCCGGCTGTTGGGGAGAAGGGAGGGCACAGAGATCCTGTTTTTCGTTCTGAGTCCTGATGCTCCAACTGGAGGCAATCATTAAAGATGGAATGTGGCAACTTCAAATACAGTTTATCTCTTCTCTTCCAGTATTCGCCTTGATGAAGCCCTCAGCCTAGAATAACAGTTCTTCTTGGATGTACTGTTAGGCCCAAAGGGGGGGGACCCAGGAGCCCCTAACCTTCCGAGGGGGGTGAAGAGAACTCAGGAGACCAATCATCGATGCCATAGCAAGAGCTTTAATTCAGCCATCGTATAATGGGGCTGCCTGCCCCCCCCCAAAAAAAAACCAGCAAGGAACAGCAAGGAGAGACTTTAGTCTGAGGTTTTTAAAGGAAGGAGCACAGGAGCGGATTAGGCGACACTGGATTAGGTAGCTGACTTTCAAAACGATTGCTTCATTTTAGGCACCAAATCCTTCTGGTCCCTCCCCATCTGGGTTGGGGAGCTGTGATATCTGGACCGGTTACTAAGCAACATTATCTCATACTGCAGATCTGGACACTCCTCCACAGTGGGGAGGAGGCCTTTCGCATTCCTTTGCAATGGGTCTTGTCTCAATTTATCCGCTCCTCTTCCTGCCCTCTGTAAAAGTACTGGGAGAATTTAGTTTAACATGAGGTATAGAATTTATAAAGGAACCTGTAAAGCTAGCCTGTTCCTTTCATTACATCAGGAGATCTTAAACAAATACTAGTGTTGGGATTTCACCCCTAAAGACTCTGGTTGGTCTGGGGTATTTCTAGGGAATCAATATGTCTAAAGGCCTCCAAGCCATCGCAAAAATGTATCCTATTGAGGACCACTGCAGATGAAGACCCTTTGTCTGTTGACTCTCTTATCTTCCATGTGTTTGCTTAAGATACAAAGAGAGATGTTCCTTTTGCTGCTAGTGACAAGGTTGTCAAGGATGTTATTCTCCCCAAAGATTTCCCTTCCTCAAAAGCTTCTCAGCTTCTCCACATTACACACTTTTAGCACATACTATTCTCCTAAGTATGTCAAGATGATTCCCCACTCCTGCGTCTAATCCAGCTCTCTCTCTGTTACCTTCCCTTTCTCCTGCTCCCTCTGCCTTCTCCTCCCCCATCTTCTCCCTCTTTCCCATTCCTTGAGTCCTCTTTTGTCTAAGTCTAAAGACTTGCCTAAGACTTACCCTTCAGATATTATTCAATCATCACCTCCTTGTAAATCATTTTCTTATGAGTATCCCTCCCATTAAATGAACCAAAGTTCTTTGCAATTGTCTTATCATTGTTTGCATTACTGCTTACTACTATCTTCATTATTGCCTGCCTTTCCCTCAAGTCTGAAATCTATGGAGGCCAAAATCTCAGGGGTTTTTTTGTTCATAATTTTATTCACACTCACACACCCAATGCATGATAAATTACAGTTGATTAATAAGTGAACTAAGCAGCCTCTAGTAGAATTGGGGAGCATTTAGATCTAGAGATGGATTACATAGTAAAAGCATGTGTCTAGTTATGGTGCTTCTGAAAAGTGAGAACAGGAAGTTGTTAATGAGACCTTGGGCAAGTCTCCAGGTCATTCTGGAGGGTGTACATCTTGGGAAACCAATGATTCTCAATCTTGGGTGAGAGTTAGAATCACTTGGAAAACCTTTAGAATCACCAGTGACTAGGATTTAACCCACACATTATCATTGAACTGGCTTGAGGGACCCAGACACTTAGAAACTCCCCCCAGGGTGACTAAAGATGCAAAATCTGAGAGCCATTGAATGTAGTCCATGATGTCAACAGTCTGCTGAAACTACTAAGTTTAAGGGCTTCTAAAGCACCACAGCTCCCTTGGGACACTCCCCTCTTTGGTTAAGATCATTTACACCCGAATACAACCAACCAACCCCCTACAAGAACTTGAGGACACACACTGAGTGAGAGGTGTCTATGGCCTACCACGGCAGTGTTCACGCTGGAGGTGGTGCTCCGTGAGACACAGGTAAACGGGAAAACAAGGGTTGACTCAGAAACAAGGCAAAGAGAAAAGAGTCACTCTGTCGATTATTAACATTCTCACTTTCAAAATAGCAGCTAAGAACACATCTCTCTGCCCAAATCCCAGAGGCGTTCATCTTCATCAAAGATTAGCCCCACAGGATGTCTCGTTCTTTAACAGTTTCATGGTTGCACTTTTAATATTCAGTGCTAAAAATAGTCTGGCGCCAAGTTCATTTGTTGTCACTTTCGAGTGATAATTGACTTGTAGGTACAAAGAAACTCGCAGATGCCCTGACTCTTATCACTAGCAAAGCAGGGCTCTCTTCAAAGAGCTAGGATCCCAAAACCCAAATGGGAGAGTTTGGTCTGTGAGATGCTGCTTCAGAAGTGAAAAACTGGGGGCCTTTCCTCCAGCTTCTCTAACTTACAGTATTATTTCATTGTGTGTTTTCTGTGTTGTGCCATAAACCTTGCTTTATTTTATTATCTTGTTCTGTTCTATGATAGGCTCTCATGTACCCCAGCTTGGTGCCACACCCATATGAACCCGATAAGCTTGAACTCCTGATCCTCCTGCTTCCAAGTGCTAGATCTCAAGTTTGCACCACTATTTCAGTATATATGGTACTGAGATTAGAACACAGTGGCTAAAAATGGCTCAACCAACCCAGCCCGTTCTCAGTCCAAACTGCAGATTATTAATAACAGAATGATGGTTAATCAAGAAATTGCCATACTATATTTCCTGATTGTAAAAGTTAATCGACATAATAAACACAAACACCTCTTGGTAACCCCTGAAAGTCAATGTACTTTCAAAGCAGCTCGTTTGTAGGGTGCCTGAAAGCTACAAGGGGAGAATGCCAGGACTCTTTAACTAATGAGATAACCAAGACACTGCTGGAGATAAGCTGTGTCTGATACAGACCTGCGCAGGTGAGCCTCTTCCTAAGCTACAGCATTGGTTCTCAGAGGAGTGCCTGGCCATTCCCTCCACTTCTTGAAACCCGTACTGCATGAGCCCATGAGGTTGTGGTTTTGTCCCTTATATGGAACCACACTCCCTGGACCCCTCAGTTACTACGATCAGACAGCAGCTCAACAAACATGTAGTAGACACAGAAAATGCTATTTGTTGATGAAAGAAGGTAGACCAGTTGCTGACCTAAAATAAGGTAGCTTTCCATTCTTCATTTTCAGCACGTACACACACACACACACACACATACACACACACACACTTATACACACACACACACACAAATACACACACACACATATGCATATACACATACAAATACACACCACAACAAAAATCAAAAATACAAAAAAAATAAGATTCAGAAACTCTGGGCAGTATCTCCCATCAACTCTTCTTCTATGGTGAAGGCAGCCTCAGGAACAGTGAAGCCTTTTGATAGCTCACACCTTAAAACCAGTTAGGTCACTTTTTTTTTTCCTCAAGGAAGTTTAACATACAGAAAAACAGAAATTCTGGATAGGGTATATGGTGGGAGAGCCCCGTAGAGTCCGGGTCAGTCTGAGAGCTGCTGATGGCCAGATGCAGGAGTGAGAGATGGGGTTGGGCCTTCTCAGACATGGCAGACTAGAAGCCATTTAGAACAAACACACACACACCACCTAGAAATTTGGAGTAGCCATTTAGCCGTGCAATGTTAAACTTCATACTTTCTTTTTAAAAATCATCTTATTTTATGGACATGGGTGTTTTGCCTGCATGTATGTCTATGCACCACATGTGTGTGGGATGCCCAAAGACACAGATGTGGGTGCGTGCATCCCTGAAACTGAAATTACAGATGGTTTCGGGCTTTCACGTAGGGCTGGGAATTAAACCTAGATCCTCTGGAAGCACAGCCAGGTCTCTTAACCACTGAGCCATCTCTCTAGCTCCTATACTTTTTACTACATGGGTGTGCACATTGCTTAAGGTGGATACACGATTTTCTCTTTTTAATGCAATACATTGGGGAGCATGGCTGAGCTGGGGAGCAGTTGCGTGGGGGCTGAAGCGTAGCCAACCACTCATCTGCTGCCTTCCACCCCCATGGCCTCCTGAGGATGGCACACTGGCTTACGTGTGATCCCAGGATGAAGGCTGCTTATGGTCGGCAAAGAGTGAGGGAGCTCATTTCCCGGCCTTCGCATATGGAGGGGGCTGTGGTTACCACCTTCAGGCATTTAACCGATTGTTTTTCCTGCCTATCCTCTGACAGACAAGTTTCTGCCCTGCAAAGGAAAGTCCTCTGTCCCCTTCATACATCTCTCTATGGCGACCTTCAGGGCACAAGACAAATGGATATACGGACAGCTCTTCCTGTTACAGGTCATCCATGATGTCAGAAAGCAATTGTTCAAGTATTTGTCGCCACGCTGTGAATTGATGGTGATGAATTGCTAATTTAATGATTTTGTTTCTTACCAACTTCCTCACTTCTCATTTAAAAAGTGTTGCTTTTGGGGGGTGGGGGAAGGCTCCTTGTGAATGGAGCACAGCAAGATAAGAAGTACTGGTGTCGGCCATGTTTTATTTCTTCCTTGCAACATACACTTGGCAGACACTACACCCTATTTTGCTCTTGGAAGGAAATGCTAAGCAGGGTACTGATAGACTCATGTGTATTAATACTTCTATTAGGGCTGAAATGTGAGGCCAACGGTTTCTACAAAAACCAATTTTTTGTAGGCTGCCAAAACTATTGTTTGTCATCAGGAATGGATAGGTTAACTATGTTATGTCAAGAACATCCTCCAATCAACAAGATCTGAAGCCCTTAAATTATGACAAAAAAATAAGATGTTATAAAAAAATATGTTAAAAATTAGTATGAAAGTTAGTGGGATTTTTTTCCCCAACCATTTCTGAGAAGTTACATAGTGCCTTTAAAGGAAGGAAAATTAGGCATAAACAGATCAAGGGCACTGTGTGTGTGTGTGTGTGTGTGTGTGTGTGTGTGTGTGTGTGTTGGGAGGTGGGGAGGTGGTATATACTGGTGTGTGCATGCCTATATTCTGGAGGCTCAAGGTGAGCACCAGGTGTCTTTCCTCTGTTGCTCTCTGCCTCCTCTTTGAGGCAGAGTCTCTCACTAAAGCTGAAGCTCATCAACTGAGAGGCCCTTCCTAACCAATGAACTTCAGGGACCAGCCTGTCTCCAACTGAGATTGCAAGCATGCACCATCATTCTCCGCATTTTACATACCTTCTGTGTATCTAACTCGGGTCCTAGTGCTTCTGCTGCATGCATTTTACCATCTGAGGTGTCGCTTCAGTTCTATGAAGGCCTTTTAAAAGACAATTTTTATATTCTGAAGTTAATTAAAGAGTTAATCATTAAGTTTATCCTTAATCATTAATTTTAATTAAGTAAATATATCTAATAAAAGATAGATGGGCATTAATTTTATTAGATAAAATCTTAAGTAATTTCTATATCAATAATGTAAGTATATCATGTTGATATTTGGCACTACTATGATAAATTGATAATTGTATAAATAGCCTGATGTAAGACTTACATTTGAATTTTTAAATTTTTATTTATTCTTGGGAATTTTAAAAGGTATTCCATGAACTGAGACTACATCCACCTCTCCTATTTTCCCTTCCAAATCTTTTCATATCGCTCATATGTTCCCCTGACATCATTATTTCTCATTCTCATCATCATCATCATCGTCCTCCTTCTTCTTTGAAAACCCACTAAGTGCAGTTGGTGCTGCCGACATGTGCATGGGTGTGGGGCCATCCACTAGAGCATTGGAGCCCTACCAGAGACCTCACCACGAACAGAGAACGATGATTCCTTCCCCGGCAGTTATCAGCTGCTAATAGCTTCTCAGCAAGGGGTGGAGCTTAGAGAGCATCTCTCATACCTATATGGTAATTTTGGCTGGCTCAGTCTTGTGCAGTTCTGCTGTGTAGCCACATCTGCCATGAAACTGTGAGTGTGATAGCCATGCCATGCTCAGAGGGTAGCGTTCCAAAAACACTCCTCCTCACCCTCCAGGTCTTATACACTCTCTGCTTTCTCTTCCGAAACATTTCCTACACCTTGAAGAAAAGGGGTGTGTATAAAGATGCTGCATCCTCTAGGGCTGAACACTCATTCTCCTGTTCTCTGCACTCTGATCAGCCTTGACCAGTGTGCATCGCAAAGAGAAGCCGATGTGGCCAAACTTGAGAGTGGCCAGGTCTACAAGCATAAACATAAATATTAGAAGGCGATTTAACAACAAGATGATTTAGCAAGGTAACAACAGCAGGTACTTACCAGAGGGCCTAGGACTTTGCCAGCCCTTATTTTAACTGAGATTATAGTATCAGTCAGGAAATTCTCTCCTGTGGAACAGGCGTCAAATCCAATCAGGAATTAATTAGCTTCAGCAGTGGACACATCTTACCTGGCCAGTTGGTAATGTAACATTCTGGGTCCAGGGCTGAGTCAAAACATCACCTTCTCTCCGTCATCTGTCACAGCATCTTCTAAGCAACAGGAAAGCAAGCCAACAGGAGAGAAGTTTGCCAATTGGTTTGAGGTTGATTTCTGTTCGCCCTGCAGCCAAAGCATGTGATACCTCTGGCAACTAGGTCTCACCATGTAGTTATGGTGGGCACCCAAGGGCAATGTCAGTAGCCTGTGCTAGTTTCAAGACCTGTGGGTCCTGCCAGACTCACAGGGAGGAATCCTGTGCTTGCACTGTGATTTTTCATTGAATAATCATGTCTTCTGAGAATGCCATTGTCCACCGAGGCAGAGTAATTCTGTTCCAACTTCTAAAAAGAAGAGGAAAAAAAAATCTAATTTGGAAATTAGCTTACTGACTCTGAGGGCCATAAGGCTTTCTCGTACATTTTTTGGTTAACCTATGACCCCATCCCCTCCCTATTTCTTGCCCTACCTCCGCTTAACACTTTGCCCCCCAGGGTTCCACTGAGTCTTTAATAGCACATATTTTGTATCATTCCTCCAGTCTTACGTATGTGTGACAGTCAGAAGACAGTTTCCTGGAGCTGATTTTCTCCTTTCAGCATGTGGATTTCTGGGATCAAACTCAGGTTGTGTGCCTCGTTGGTAAGTGCCTTTACCCAGGGAACCAGAATCCCCCTTGTTACACTTGGTATATCATTGAATATAAGTGTTTGGTATTATTGAGTAACAGATCACCGTGATTTGGGGGAATATAATTTTGAAAAGTTTAAGCAATTGCTTAGCGTCCTTGTGAAACAGGCTTATCTGCCTACTTATGCAATCACCATTCTTAGTGCAGCTCTACAAAGGGAAAAGTGAAGTGGATTGGCAGTGAACACCATTAACAAGCAATGCTACTCAAAGTTTACATGAGCTAGATGAACAAGAATAAAAACACCACAACACCTGCATTTCCAATAAAACTTCGCTTGAAATTTTTCAAAGTTTACAATCTACATATATTATTTTGCTCATCTATATACTATTTGTAAAAGGCAAAAGATATATATGATCTGAAGAGAGCCTAGAGTATCATCTATGTCCTGTTTGTATACTCATAGTGTTAACTCTAGCTTACTACTGATAGTTAGAATTTCTCATTGAGAAGAAAATTTTAAACTTTGCAGGCTGAGAGAGCGGGATGTTTTAAAAAAAAATGTTTTTCTTTTCTTGAGAATTTCATACAGATACGCCACAAAATGGGATCATATCTACACCGCCGCTCTCCCCTCCAACTCTCCCTATATTCTCCCCAAACATGCTCCTCTCTCATGCTCCTTCAGGGACAGGGATCACTCATGAAGTCCAGATAGCACTGCCGAGATTCTTTACAGTCCCCACCTATTATTTTTGCTTATTGTTTCAGGGAACCAATGTTAAATGTCCCCAGGTGAAAGTATGTCACATTTGAATAACTGCAGGAAAGGAAGGCAGACAAATGAAGGCAGAAAGAGAATGCTGTAAAAATTCTCACTAAGAAGAATTTGGGCTTTAATGAATGATAGTGGTATCAAACTTTATATCGTTTAAGTTCCATTAGGCACATCAAAAAGAGTGATTGCTGATTTTTATTTTAGAACATTGATATTGTAACTGCTTAGATTTGTAATAAAATTTAGGCATTTCCTTGGAAATGTGGAGGAGATGCACAATAGTTCAAAAACGTGGGGAAGGAGATGTCTAAGCACAGCAGTAATTTTCCTTCATCGCCCCTCCCAGCAAAACTCTCCCCGGATCCAAAAACTCCCTCGTGATGTAAGGCAGCCAGCTTTGCAGAGGATGACTGTTCGTCACTTACGCTTCCTAAAGATGCTCTCTGTGTTGCTCCTGGAAGCAATGACACAATAAAGGATTAGTGCTACAGGGAGGCTCCTCACGGAGGGACAGAGGCCCCAAGAGAAGAGGGAAAGTCAAAGCTGATGCTGATCATGGGAGCTTTGGGGAACAGAATTGTGAGGGAGCCAGCTAGAGGACGATGTGGGCAACTCTGTGAGTCGAGCTGAATTCGTGGGTCAATTAGCTTATGATTGAAGGAATTAAGCACACTACAAAGGTGTCACACTTAATATTTCAAGCTATTTCTGATGTAGCTGCTCCAGAACTTTGATAGGTATGAATACACACTCGGAATATGATTAAGACCAAGTCAGGGGTAAAGGCAGGAAAATCAATGCCCTTAATAAAGAAACGCATCAGTCTGTGTAATGTCCCCTGACTATACGGGATCTCAGGGCTGACCACTTGGTATTAGATAAATAACTGATGTGCTCTTCCCTGGGGAAGGCCAATTCTGTTCTCTCAGTATTCCCATAGGTGACCATAGTTCTCTGTCTGAGGTTGGAGTGCCTTGAGCTTTCCTCTTCCATGTAAGCACACACATACACTTATGTATGTATGTATGTATGTATGTATCAGCAACTAAAAACAGGCCATGAATTTGAGAGAGCGCAAATGGGTACATTGAAGGGGTTGGAGGGAGGAAAGGAAGCTATAAATATAATATAATTGTTATAATTTCAAAATATTATTATAAAAATAAATAAAAATGGAAAATGAAAGAATAAGAAGAAACTTATCATTTGTACTTGGGAATTGGTTTGTTTTATGTTGCACTGATTCACAATTCCTCAGATTTCTTTCAAAATATGTGGGTCCTAGGCCTTTCCTAAAGCATTCTTACAGCTTTGAACAAACCTCAACCTATTTGTTCTTTGTTCATTCCCAGGAGTTTGCTTTACAAAAAAAAAGTTTTCTTTCGTTTTCTTAGTTTGGTTTCTGCAGTTTTTCAGACAACTAGGAAATTACAAACCACACAGAAATACACACATTCAGACACAAACAAACACACAAACATATATAACACACAAAGACACTCACACACTCACGTACACAGACATACTGACACACAAACACTCAGACACATACACCACACACCCTCACATACACAGATACTCATACACACACACACACACACACACACACACACACACCCCTAGGACGTGTATTGCAATGCTGGCTTGCTAGTGACACCGAATGAGCTGTGGCCGTATGCACCACGCGGGAACGGAGACTGGGCTGCTGCTCTAACAGCTTCTGCTGGAGAGCAGTCTCCCTAAAGCTGTAGTGGGTGTGTTTGCTTCCCACTGAGGACTTTAGCTCTTCAATGTGTATAACACATCTGAGATCTCAATATGCTCCTCACTGCTTTAGTGTGCAAGCCCAGCAATTTCAAATCGCCCCCAAAAAGCAGCTTCCTAAAATGCCCGTTCACCATCTCTGGCTGTAGTTGCGTCACCCGTAAAGGGATGCGATGAAATCAAGTATTAGAGCTAGGGTGAGCAAGAGCGTCACTATAGACATGTAAGAAACAGCGTAGAGCAGTCCCCTAGGAGCCCTGTCCCCAGCCCTTGGATCAGAGGCTCACAGCTCTCATCACACACGAGGAATAGCTCAGGTGCTTTTGAAAATTCATATTTCCAGATAATACCATCAGGGATTCTTATTTAGTAGCAAATCAGTGGTGGGGGGGAGCACAGTTTCATAAATTAAAGAAGAACATTCAAATTAAAAAGAAATGCACATAAATGCTACATTTAGAATTTGTGGTTCTATGAAAATGTCCAACTCTGTGTAGCATAGCAGCTGTAAAAATAGAAACATGGCCAGGATAGTGTAGTTTGTGTGGAAGATATCACGGGATGCATTCCCATCTCTCTAAGTCTTGAATGGTGGATTTATTAGCTGCTTAGGTGAACTGTGGCTTTCTATGTGCACAGAGGGCCAGTGTCGGTTTCAAAGCACACTGTTAGGAGACCATGGCGACATCATCTGCTAAATCGTATTTCTATGTGACATTACTCAGGCATTTCTCTTACTATTCTTTTTACACCTTTAAATTTCTGTTTTAGTGTGTGTATATGTGTGTTTTTGCTAGTGTCTGTGTCCCAGATAGGTTTAGTGCCCTTCGGGCCAGAAGAGGGGGTCTGATGCCCCTGGAACTGTGAGTTGCCATGTGGCTGTCGGCTCTTCTGCAAGGCAGTGCTCTTGACCACTGAGCCATCTTGCTAGCCCTACTTAGGCGTTCTTTAAAACAAGGATGAGCAATCATGTTGCTGAACTTGAGAAATGTCATTTAAACTTTTGCTGACAATGCAGTGAAGACTTCCTGGTGGGCCAACAGCCCAGGCAAGGGAGCACTTTTGAGATCTAAGATTGCAGCACTTGGTTTGATTTCATGGAGCCAGTACTAATTCCGGAAATTCATATTAGCAAAGTCAAAGAATTACTCTTTTATTAGAAACCCACTACGTGACATAGGCTGCACCAGTACTAAGGAAGAACCTGATTATCTAGCCTAGGAAGCTCATGCTCTCGGGAAGAGAGGGACAGCAACAGATGCATACAATATGAGACGTTCAAGTAAAGATAGTAAAACTGGATGAAAACAGTAACAGGAAATACTTCACAGATGAAGCCAGAGGAAGGCTACACAAAGTAGATGATCCCAGACTGAAGTGAGGACTACCATCACAGAGGCCTGGGAGGCAAACATGAAGACAAAGTCACCGAGGAAGACGCAAGAGTAGTGTGTCCTCACCGGGATGGGATGGAGGTGGGGCTTGGCCTTGTTCCTGAGCCTGACAATGAGGAGGCTCTGTTTTCCCTATGGCTCTCAGTCACCAGGGACTTCATCCCCACACAGAACTCACGTATAAGGCATGCAATTAAATTAATAGCCTTTTAATCCTTGTGACACGTTTTTCCAAAGGGAAAAAGTAAATTTCTTTTACATCTGAAATTCTGTTAGTTTGACATTTCGAAGATTGCTGAGTTTCTTTTGGGTACAACAGCCACAAGGGACTTTACGAACATATTTCAAGGCAATTGAGTAAGTTGCCATGATTGGATGAAACATATATATGAGCAAGATGACTTAGAAGTTATGTAAATAGAGTCATTTAGCTTCCTCTGGGAACACAAGCAGTGTTTTAATGAGAGGATTGAAGTTACTTTGAGTAAGTAGTAGTTACAGACTGCAATAAAAGACATTCTCTTTCCCTTTCTTATCTTTTTCTCTTATGGCAGGCAGATAAAGAATTTTAAAATGTTTTCTCCGTGCAGAGAACTGTGCGAAACGTTCAGAATGGTGGGCTTATCCATCAGCAAGAGCTGGGTGAATCCACAATAGCTAGCACATAAGAACTAGTGAAAAGTGTTCTAAAACAATATATAACTAAGGGTTAAACAGGGTTTAACAGACTGTGTTTAAGAAAGTTCCAGTTTTAGGAAGTTATTTCTGCTTTCTGAACACAGAAGTCCTCTTTTAGGACAATAAAAGGTCATAATGACTTTAGCAGTGATTGAGATAGTAGTAATTGATGCAGCTCCCATGCCCTCTAACCATATCTTCTTTATTTTCTAGAGAAGTCCAAACACCTTAGCTTGATATCTAGTATGTACAGCTAACACACACACACACACACACACACACACACACACACACTCATGCATCTATACATTTCTAAATATAACCTGTTTGGTCCGCGTAATGTTTCTTGTTTTCTTGTATGTACATATTTCCAGGGCTGACCATTTAGCACTTCCCTCAGAAAAACCATCACCCCTGTTCCCGGATTTCCTCGGTTGTATAGTAGTTCTCTGTGTAGGCTTCAGGATTCGGTATGCCACTGGTGTTATCCTTGTTCGGCTGACATTTAGTTACTCATGCTGGTGAGATTCTTATGGGTGTAGCTTCTGATATTACTAGAAGACACAGTCTCACAGTAAACTCCCTGATCCTTTGGTTTGGACAGACTTTCCACCCCCTTTTCTGCAACGTTCCCGGAGTGTTAGATGGAGAAATGAGACTTCCTCCTGTCCCTGAGGGATACAGACTACTCTGCTGTAGTTCTAACACACAACAGAAAGGTGACTAAGAAAGGACGAGAATTAGCTTACGTTTTCATAGCTGCCCTCAGAGAGGAGGGGGGATGAGTTGGCAATATAAATCCTGATCACGTGGCATTCTTTCTTCTTCTCTAGGAAACTTTTTCAGAACTATGATACTGAGGCCATGTAGTTAGTTCCCACTGCCTGTACAATATTACTCCCTTTTTTTAAAAAAGCTAGGTCCTGTGATTTAAGATGCAGGTCCGGCCTGAGATAAGGTGGGAAACTCTCCTCTCAGAACTGTAATAAGATTCTAGACATTGGCTAGAGCGCCCTCATCAGTGAAACTAATTTTTTTCTAAAGAAGACAGAAAATCATGTTGAACAATTACACGATTTGATAGATTAACCAAGGAGTTGGCAGGTGTGGAGCTGAGTAGAGGTGGGAAGTATTTATTTAGGGCCACTCCAGAAAGGGCTGAGTCAGCATAGAGGATGGACCTGGAAAATGGGAGTCCCGACGCAGGCAGGTGTGGCTGGGGCTAACCATCAAGGCCAAACCTGAGACTTTAGACCAGTAAGGAGAACCATGCTGGAAAGTGTGTGACCACGTTAGAAAGAGGGAGGAGCCAAGACAAGGCTGAGTAAGCGTTTTCCATCTGAGAACACAGTATGTTGTTTTTTTCTTTTCCCAGCCTACCCAGTCCTTAGTAAAGCCTCTATTGAAATGCTTGCAGCAACACAGCAACAGAACAAGGATCAGGCATTTAGGAAGGAAAAAGTATAATGACCAGTGTGATTGCAACTCAGGGATTTGGCTTTAATTGGAGATGTAAGTCACTTTACATCCCACAGGAAGGAAAGGAAGATCATTTCTACAGACTTCTAGATGAGATGTTAATTCTGCTTTCCAGTGATTCAAATGTAGCCAAGGCGTGCTTTGCCCTGGAGGTTGCTTTCTAACTACAAATAGCAAGCGGATTGCTTAAGAGTACTTTCTTCCCCAGCGGTCATATTTCCAATACACTCAGGGCCCAGAAAGCCACAGCTGGAACTGGTGGGCAGAATGTACATCTGGTTTTTTGCTTGTCCCTGTAAAATTTAGCATGACAACCCAGTGAGGGGTGGAGCCATGCCTGGTGCCAACACATTTAGAATTCAAGAAAGGGATACTGTAGATCTGAGCGTTTGATTTGTGTAGCTCATAACTATTCATTCATTTCCTAACCACAGTTCGTTAAATTTAACAGTTGTATGATGCTGAATTCACAAGTGACAACCGCGACATATTTTGTGCAGTAAATTACTAGCTGCTTTAAGAAACAGAGCTGATTTCACATTGTGTTGTGGAATAGCAATAGTACCACTAAAATCTGTCTTTCTACCTCCAAGGGGTTTGTTTTAAAGGCTTAGATTGCAACAATAAACATTCTTTAATCTTTCTCTGTGCAAGCAAGTCCACTTTCTGAAACATTCGTTTGCTTGCCTGGTAATAAACAGTAATTTATGATATGTGATATCGATTTACGTCTGTGCTTTCTATCCATGGCAGGGGCATAATGCTCTTTGATTGTTCTAGAGGAAAGTGCTTTACAATTATCTCACATCTAAAACAGAAATACTGCTTGTGTTTTAAAAATAAACAAAGCTCTTCCCGTTGGAGCTGGCCCTGGGATAGGGCTGAGCTATGACATGCTGGTTAGCGCCAAAGCATGCCCTCTTAACATTTTCCTCCTGAGCTGAATGCCGCCAGCATACATTTAAGGGTGACCATTGCATCTCTTTTCATTTAATCTTATTTATATCAGAAATCAGGGGCCTTGCCTTCTCTGCACATCTCTTCCCTAGCCCAAGAGGCATCCAGACAGATTGGCTTCGTTAACTGAGAAATTCAGAGAAGTGTAGAACTCCGGTAAAGGTGTAAGTAGCCGTTGCAAGCTGCTAACCACAGCCTCTGTTAAGCACAAGGTAAAGCAGGAGTTGGAAAGGCCCACTTGGTCTGAATTGATTATTTTTCTAAGTGGGAGGGTTAAATCTCTGCCAATTAACACAATGAGGATTCCGATTAGCTTTCTGGCTTGATGCTTATGTAATTACGCTATTGATCTTGAAGTGAGAATCTCATTGTCAGTGAGGCATCAAGACACCATTGTTTTGTTCGGTCCTAGATACTAAGGCCCCACTAAGACAGTCTGCCCTACCTGTTTGTGGCTACCCTATTTTTCAGGATTTCCTCAAGGGTTACATCAGACGTATCACAGAGGGAATGTGTGGGATGCAGTTAAGTATGCACAGGAAATTACAAACTCAGGAGTACAAGACACATCGTGTTTCTGTATTTTTCTGTTAACATTTTGCATCCAGATCTGTGGTACCATGCCCTTTGACAAGTTGAAGCCTCCACCCTCTTCCTATGGTGGTTTTGCTAAGATTCAGTTAGCTAGAATAGGCTACCCGAACACCAGGCATCTGTCCTTCCGCTAAACCTGTGTCATCAATATGCAGATTGGTGGCTTCATACCCTCAAGAAGCTATCTCAAGACCAGGGGTTCTGAATACCAGGGGGTTCTGAGGTTCTTCTCCCTGTTGCTGTCAGAGATGAGCTTGTAGCTCCTGATGCTCAGGGCCCATGTGTACCTGTCCCTCCCAGTTTAGATAATCTGATTTTGCTCTTACCAAATCTATTCCCTTGCCTTTCCATCAAATGGATGCAGAGACCTCTCTCTCTCTCTCTCTCTCTCTCTCTCTCTGTCTTCATCTTGGGGAAACCCTTTCCTCTCCTCATGTTTCCTCTTAAGTACAACCACCTCCTTAAATGTCATGACTCTATGAGATTTTGCTTCTGAAAATGAAAGGAAAAAAGGGAAGTTTTTCTCTGTAGTTATTTTTTTTCTTTCCATGGAGGGTAAGAAAAAATAGTGTGAAAATTATTACTGTCACAACAAATGATCCTAGTATAGACATTTAAATACATTTCAAAACCAGGTGGCTAGGTGATTAAATTTACGTTGGGATTGTGTCAGGGGACAATACACTTCAGGAAAGAGATGCTAGACCTTGTACATTGAGTAATTTGTGATTTTGAAAAAAAAAATGACCAAAGTAAAAGAAACTGTACTAAGTCAAGCTTAATGTGTCAAGAAGGACATGAGGGAAGAGAAAACCAGCTTCCTAGGAATCTTTTAATGAACTCCCCTCCCCAGATCACACTATATTTACACAGGTGATTTTATAGTTGTGTAGCCATTTTTCATCCGTCAACATTAGCCAAATCTTCTGCCCCATAATTGTTTCTAGAGATTCATATTTATAAGCAGAAACAATAAACACCATTTGCTCCTCGACTTCTGTCTGCACTATGCACTAGTGACCATTCTCTTTGAGATTCTTTTCTCTTCTAGTTCTCTCACTGTTGTTATCCAGCCCTTTGATCTCTTCTTTTTTAACTCATCCTTGGTGCCTTTTCCTTTATCCCTATGTAAATACTTTGCCATTTGCCACTACAATCCGTTATTTTTCTCCGTTCTCTCTCACAGGATGACCTTTCCTAGGCTAGACATTTCACCACCAGCAGTCTGTTAATGACTTGATCCTGCCCAGCTTCCTGGAGCTTGGACCTCTATATGAAAATATGTGCAAAGCACCTCTATTTGAATTCGCCACATCCCTCCATTCAAAATGAAACACTTCAACCGCCATTCTGCCAGTCTGTACTTCTCCTGATGGAGTTTATTAAATCTTCTTTTATTAATCACAGAAGTTTCATCTCCACCTTGCTTCTTAGCCTTAAACCACCATCTAGGCACATAAAGACAATGCTTATCCTGCATAGTTGCTTGAATTTCTCCAGATTTATTTCCAAAAAGCTTGTCATTGCTTTTTATTCAGCTTTCTCGGAGACTCCTAAGACTGTTCTGCTTGCCTCTGGGCCTGCCAGTATGGTACTCTTCAGCTCCACTCTCATTGCTTGGCATTTCCTGTCTCTTCGATTGGACAGTCTCAGGAAACCTTGAAAGAAAACTACCTTGACCGTCAAGGCTTATCCGCTCTTCCCCACCCCGATGATGGGGCAGAGAGACATCAACTTCCTTCCCCATCAATTAATAACCCAGCCACTGCTGAACCTGCTCATTCCACTTGATAGCCTTGCTGATAATGAATTTAATTTAAGCCCCTAATCTTCTCTTTCCTGTATTATTTTAAATGCTTTTCAAGTGGTCTCCAGTGTCCTGATCTGTTCCCCACTTGGCATCAAGAATGACTGTTTAATACATAGTGCTAAGGATTCTTTTCTTAAAATCTACCAGTGGGTAACTGCAATCTTGATATCTCATCAGAAAGATAAACAAATAAAAATTCATAAAGGATGTGACCATCGGCTTTAACTCAAGGGGTAGTGACTCAAAAGAGTGGTACAGCATCAGGAGAAAGAAAGAGCTCTTTGGGTAACTGGGATCCAGGCTCCCCCACATGGCCTGCTTCCACCAACATAATCATCTCCGGGAAAGCCAGAGCTTAGCAACATTAAAAGCCATGGGACTCCTAAGTTTCAGACACAGAAAATATACCTTCCTGAATCCCAGGGCCTTTATGGTAGCTGGTGTTCAATGACATTGACCGGACAACTGCAGGACGACAGGAAGTCTTATCAAAGAGCCAGAGGTGTTTTTGAGGTTGTTAAGGACCCTGGAGCCATCGTTGAAAGAATCCTTTTGTGGCTGTTCACACTATAATTCAATGTATTCCTTTTCTTAATTCCCTGTCAGTACTATTTCTGTAAAGTACTAGACAAAATAATTCCGCACCCTACTTGGTATTTACACCTTTAAAGTATTTATAGATTGCTTTTGTAGTCTTGCTTAGTCATCGCTTAACTAAGCAGCATGAGCTCAGCTTCTATGCTACTGCTTCAAAAATCTATCTTTCCAAAAGAGATGATTTTTCCTGAGTTGTTTCCCTTCTTTTATAAGGCTCTCACGTTGAAGTTCTTCTGTCTGAAGATAACGATTTTGGCTGAAGATCATAATGTTGGTGTCACTGCTACTTCTGCTATGTTTGGCATTGACCTGGCCGTGGGGGGTGGACAAATTCAGTCCTCATGTGAATAGATGAGCTGGGGTGTCTGGCTAGGGGAGAGGGGATGCGGAAAGGAGGGTGGGGCTGGGAGAGGTGGGAGGGGTCTATGACTGAGATGTACACTGAATTAATTAATTTTTAAGAGTATGGGGTGAAGAAGATAGAGAAAATTTCTGAGGAAGATATAAAGACTATGATGTGTAATCTCAGTGGTGAACGCAACAGGATCTAGAACTACCAGAGGTGGGTTTCTGAATACGCCCATGAGGGATTATCTCCAGTAAATGAATTGAAGGGGGAAGATCCACACACTGAAGGTGACACCATTTCCTGGCCTGGATCTCTAGATTGTATTACAAAGGAGGATGAGCTGAGTCTAGGCGTGCATTACTCTCTTCTTCCTGGCTACTGATGTGATGTCATCAACTGCTTCAACTCCTGCCATCTTGACTTTCCCACAGCCATAGGCTGCACCCTTAAAATACGAGTCATATTAAACCCTTTGCCCCTCAAGTTGCTTGTGCCAGAATAATTTACTACAGCAACAGGAGAATTAACAGAATAGACAGTAATTTATGACTCCTTTTCTGTCTTTTCTTTTTTGTCCTATTAACCTCTGTAAAATGGTCCTTAATGTTACACAGATTTTTTTTTAACTATCTACGTCTCTCTGACTGACCCACAAATAAGCTTATTTTAGATTCATTAAAAAAAATCAACTTAGGGGAAGTGAAACCCTTGGCATTATTTTACATCCTTACTAGGGAATGATCACATCATTTAACTTGATGAGAATTTGCCAAAATCCCAAATGACACTTCCATCAGGCTGTGAAAATTGTCATTCTGGATCTCTATTACAAGAAGTTACATTTGGCTACAATCCAATGAAAAGCATCACAGTACAATTTCCAAGGCATTCAGAACTGTACCCTTCATTTGATTCTGTGCATTCCCATGTAGGAACTGAAAAAAAATAGGCATTAAGTGTGTGAATAATTTAAGTAACTGAATAGAAAACCCAGGATACAGTCCAGTAAATCCTTAATAGTTCATACATATTCCTTCTCCTCTACCAGCAACCCCTCCTCACCCAATCATCCAGTTACTTTGGGGCATATGTGAAAAAACAGTTTTGCCAGCAAGAGAGTAAGTTTTGAGCCTAGCAACACTAAATCCACAGAACCCTTAAATTTCAGACACAGAATGTTGTGTGACTAGCTGTTTATGTGCTGCAAAGAAAATCACCATGCCAGTGGAAGATGAGCATTGAGGTTAATCTAGTCCTGGGGCCAAGGACTTAGTGGCTAAAGTGCTAAGTCATATCCCCAGTTCCTACTTAAAATGCCAGGCACTGTGGTGAGCACTAGTGCCGAGGTGGAGAAGAAATTTCTTTGGGCTCACTGGCTAGCTAGAATAATAAAATCTTTGCGCTCTGAGTTCACTGAGAAACCCTGTCTCAAAAGAATACAATGAAGAGCAATAGAGAAAGACAAGAGATGTCAACAGGTGGTCTCCTAGCACACCACAAAAATATTAACATGAATACACACACAAGCATTCACACCTTACAGAGAAGCGCACACACACAGAGAGAGTGAGAGAGAGAGAGAGAGAGAGAGAGAGAGAGAGAGAGAGAGAGCAAGAGAGATCAGAACTAGTCTTGAAAGCTAAAGACATTGGAGAAATGTAGACATCCAAAGAAAAAGGAAAGTCTCTTCAAACAAGAGACTGGTGATTAAGAAGAGGAGTAGAGATAACAACCATAATCATCCGTCTAATGGAAGCAATGGAAAGACAGAATAGAGAATAGCTTTATTCTGAGAGAGAAAGACACATGTGGCATTAACTCATACCTCAGCCACTTGTGCAGCCATGTGAGCCACTCTGCCACAAGCTGAGGTATGAAGTCACCTCCTTTTGCGACGCAGGCCCTCTGCACCTACATCTGTAGCCACGGGGGAGCCCAAATGCATATCATGAAAAAAAAAGATGTGTGTGTGTTTTTTTTCCCTCTGTTGAATTGGCAATTGATAGCTGCTGGGAGAAGGAGAGACAGTTTTCTGTAAGGATGTAGTTGCTGGTAGGCTGACCACAGTCCAGTAGAAGGACGCACATCTAAGAACATCTGAGTAGCACACGTTTGATTTGATGGAGTTAAAAACAAAAGGGACACAAAGTCAGGTGAACAGGAGATGAGAGAGTGGTCTGGAAGAAGTTAGGGGAGGGTAAATAGGCTCAAAGTACATTGTGCATAAACTTCAAAGAACGAATACAAATGAAAAAAAAACTAGAGAATCAAAATTAAATCTTACAACCATTTGATAAAACATCTATTACCAAAATATGTAAAAACTGAGGATGGAAAGCAGTTTGGGCTCATTTCTATAGTCTTTAAATGTTTAATCCAACCCACACATTTGGAGTATTCTACCTTCACTTAATGCACATTATTTCATCTCCAGAGACATTGAAAAGTTCTTCGAAGAACAGTTTCCCCAGACCGCTGTAACAAGTTGTTCTATTACATAAGATAAGTGATTAACTCTTTCCCAATGCTAATTTAAGTTCTTGTTCCATCAGGAAGCTATTGCCTCAGTCTTCTGTCCCTGGATCTCACTCAGACACCAGCAAATATAGCTTCTGGCCCCTGACTCCCCAAGCTTTAGCCTCAGGTGTCCCTGCCTTTGCCCTCTGGATGCAGCTGTAGGCTGCCTAACTCAGATTATTTATAAATTAAAAGCTTTTATTTTCCACATACACAAAAACTTTTCCAAAAATTTCTTTCAAGACATCACATATGTTATAGAACATGACAAAAAAAAAATGTCAAGACATGTCAATAGCTGGCGACAGCACAGAGTTTAAATGGCCACTGAATTTGTCCTCCTTCTGTATTTTCCCTGTGGTCTTTGCATACCAGAAGCAGTGAATATTTAGTCTCCTTATTCCACCTTAACCTTTTCTAAGATAAGGCTTCTGTCACTCCCAGTGTGAGGATTAAATGAAATTCTAACCAGTAAACCTGCACAGCTTCTTTAATGAGGCTGGCTGATCTTTAACCCAAGAAACAGGCAGCCCATCTGTTCAAGGGAGCTCAGCGCCTGCAAATGGTTAGCTCTTGTCACAGAAGGCACTTCAACACACAGCATCCATCTGGTCACTGCTGCTTGCTAATCTAAAAAGAGACTTGGGGATATGGGGGAAGAGTGACATTTCCAGTTAACAGTAATTATTTCTAAAAGCTCTCAGCTTCCTTTCACATTTCCTGCTCCTCCTGACACTTCTATTTCCCATGTAGGGCTTCAGAAAAATGAAGTTATTGGTAGAATCTTTAGGCTATTTATAAGTAAGACAGTCTTCTGCCAAACCTTGCTTTTGATTTCTCTCCTGTTTGTATGTCAATCCCGCTTACTCAATTGTTTGATTTTCTGCTTTAATAGTTCGATATTGCTGCTACTTTGCCCCCTCTCTGGAACACATGTGTTGAAACAGAGCAAACCTGAGTATGACCTGCCATCCCCATCCTTAAGTATTTTATCTGCTCAGATGGTGGCCAAAAGGTTGTGCATGGCAACCCCTGATGTTCCTGTTCGCTTTTCCCAACTTACATAAAAGTCTTTGTATCCCTATGGTCCTATGTATCGTGAAAATATGTACTTCATCAGTGACAGCACTTTCCCAGCCTAACTCAGAGGTAGTACTCTTCCCATGGTGGTCTCTAGCCAAACGGATAAAGGAAGTTGAAGAAACTCATCTAGGACAGCTTAAATATAGTCCTGTTTATCAACAATAATTCCTACCCATTAAATCCCTCAGTAGGTAGGTGAATATGTTCTGAAGCCAAAGGTAGTTTGGGACACTGTCTGGCTGCCTCAATGGGCTATAGATGAGAGCAAAGAATAACTCAAGAGCGTTCCTCCTGAGACTTGTTATGAAAAATTAAACTCTAAACTTTGGGCTTCAGTTCAGTGGACATTCGTGATGCATTCTGCCACAAAGACAGTATTTACAACACTATCATGTTAATGCCTTGAGGTACCCAAGGCCTGAGTCACCACCGTATAATCAATCCTAAATTTCTGAATAAAAGTAGCACTTTCTACTTTATATCAGCTTTTCGGATCTGAACCATGAAGGTCCCAAGCTGCTAAAATACACTGTCACTTAGGGATGAGCACTGCCCAGATTCGCAGAGCTAAATTATAAAAGCCAGAACCCAATTGAGAACAATCTGCCTTTCATCTGCCATTAGTGGCTTTGAACTTTTCCTTTCCGTACACATACCACACGTTGAGTAAAGCATCGATTCATTTTCAAGGAGCACCAGGAAAGCCTCTTAGAGTAGACTGTTGTCACAGCATCATTGTCCATTCCACATAGCAACCAACCAATGCACAGGGCAAATGTGCCATTGTTTTCTTTTACAAAGTATATTTTTCCACTCAACATAGTTTGATCATATCCTTTTCCTTCTCCCATCCCATCCTATTCCTACCTACTTTCCTACATACTTACCTACCTACCCACCCACCCACCCACCCAACTTTGTTATTTTTCTACATCCAAAATGGAAAAAAAAAAAAACAATCTAAAAGCAAAAACCAAAAGAAGCAAAAAAAAAAAAAATCAAAACAAGAAGCACACACACACACACACAAACATGAAGTCCATTTCGTGTTTACCAGCTACTCCTGGGCATGGAGCCTGCCATGGAATATGGTTTATATACCCAGTGACACAACATTGGAGAAACCATTTTCTCCCTTCCCAGCAAATATCAACTGCAAATAGTTTATTGGTTAGGGTCGGGACTTTTTGCCCATTTCTCCTTAATGCTGGGATTTTGTCTGGTTTGTGCCTATGCCGGTCTTATGCATGCTGCCACAGTCTCTGTGAGTTCATATATGTACAGTCCTGTATCAAAAGGGGTTTTCTGAGTAGGTTTGAGCTTACATAACATGGTTGCAAAGCTTGATTCTTTAATTCATTATTTCTCTACCCGTGAGAAAGTTTCTAACGAGGAATGGAGCTTTTAATGGAGAGAAAGTTTGTATACCGATAAGGAAGCATGAGAGTGGGTCGGATAAGCAGAATGATAGTCTTCAAAGATCTCCATAGACTAATCTTCAGAACTGTGAATACTTTAACTTACCTGGTAAAAGTAACTTTGTGGATGTAGTGAAAGTAAAAAAGAAGAGAGAGATGGTCACCCTAAATTACCCAGTTGTCTCAGTACAAGTGAGAGCTTTTCCTGTCTGCGTTCACATCAGCCAGAGAGATGACTACAGAGAAGTGCAATGTCACTGGCTTTTAAGGTGACTTGGATGCGTCAGAAGCCAAGAAATTCACATGGCTTCTCTAAGATACTGAAGAAACGAGTTCTTCCCTAGAGCATCCAAAATGCAGTACAGCCCTTCCAGCACGTTGACAATGCTTACATAACTATAAGATAATGAGCTTGTGCAGCGTTTAACAGCAGAATCTTTACTCAAACATTATGACAATGATAGAACACTGGGAGAGTATATATTCCAAGTGAAATAAACAGAAAACCCAAATTCAGAGTCAATTCAACCACTAGTTCAGCAATCACAGTCTTGGTACCAACTGCTTACATGCAAGGTCCATGATAGGCAAATTAAGAGAACTTAGTGGAGGGAAAGGTTAACTCTGGTTTGGGAAGCAAAATTCTTTCAATGCTGAGTGGTTTCTAGGAGCCATGAGTGGGTGAGGGGCTTAAGGGTGGAAGTTCAGAGTACCCTGGACTAACGGCTGCAAATTAAGGAAGAAAATAATATTGTCAGGTCTGACTGGGCAGAAAATGAAACCAGTAGTTCCCAAACTCTGGCCTATAATAAAGTCTTCACCAAACTGTGCTTTTTTAGAAGCAAAGAAGAAAGAGCCAAGTAAAGAATCCTTCTGTTAGGCTAAGTCATTTCACTTACGTTGCCTTCTTTTCTCCTGAAATGTTCTCTACTTTCTGGTCTTAAGATTCCCCTTAATTAACAAAATTATAGCATGCTACTGGCTATTGTTACTGAAAGGACTTTTTTACGCACAATGAAGAGTTGGCAACGTGACGAGGGAAGTGTTTGCATGGCTGTGTTAGTGTGTGGGTGGGAAGAGTCTTGATTCATAAACTATGGAAGCATGGAAGGAGAGCTGTGAAAAGACCCTGAGGCCAGGCTGGAGCAGTGGGGAGTGGGTCATGCAATATTCATTGCTGGACCAGGACGGGAAGCCTTAATGTCTTGATGCAAGAGAGGCAATGAGTGTATTTGAGAATTCTTCCAGTGGCATTCGGCACTGCGTGTTCTCAGCAGTGTGTATGATACAGGGAAATTATATGACATGATGAGATGTCACGCCTCTCCCCACTTGGCTGGAGCCAATGGCTGAAAATTATAAAAGTTATGGGTTTTTTTTCCTTTGTTTTAGAAGCAGGGTATTATGTAGCCCAGGCTGGCCTCAAACTCAGCATATAGTTGAGGAAGACCCTGAACTCTTGAACCTCCTGTCTCCACTTTCAAAGCGCTTGAGATTACAGGAAACTATACCATGTCTTGCAAAAGCTATGTTTTTGAGGCCAAGAAGTGTCATGGAGAAATGTAGCTGTCAAAGAGGCAGAAAAGTCTAGAAGAATGGTTTTCAAGTTGGGTTGGTTTTCTTTGTCAATTCATGGAGGCATGCCTGGCTAGCATAACTGGAGCTAGGGTGCTATCAGCATCCAGTAAGTTGAGGCCTCAGCACAGTGTCAAAACAGTCCATCACACTGAAGTCTTATCTGGTCAATAGTGCCGAGACTGAGAAACACTGTCAACCATAGTCTAAATCTCGTGAAAGAAAGGGACCCTTAGGTACTCAGAACTGCAAGACTGGCTCGTTTAAGGAATGAAATAAATTGACAATTCTTTTATGTATTTCAGTCATTTTCATTTAGGAAATTTCCTATGTACGTCTTACAATGGTGTCGGGTATTACTGTATAGTTCTCTTACAGAGGAGGAAACAGGAGCTGTGGAAGGTTGTGATTGTCTGTTCCACTTAATCTCTTATCAGGAACAGATAACTATTTACAGCTCTTCTTCCATCCATCTGCATTGCCCTAGACTGAGGTCCACACCCTCATCCGTTGCCTTAGTTACCACATGAAACAACTACTTAGGAGTTTTCCTGTCATGCTTTTCTCAAGTATTGTCCGAGGGAACATTCTGGAAAGTGCTTCCATCCTTCCTGCTTTTCCAATTAAACCTGTGGTGAGCTTTCTACTTTCTTGCTCTGTCCTGACATTTTTAAGAATCCTGGAATTTGGGTTTCTTTTAAAAACACAGAAATATTATAAGAATGTGCTTTCATTTTCATCCCAAGTGTAGGGACGTGGAGCTGCTTCAGATGGTCCACAGCAGCCATATAAGATATGCCTCACGCTCTAGCAGAAGCATGGTTTTGCCAGCTGGAGGTGATTTCTGCGATGGCATGGCGTTTGGAATTCCGGGAACTTTTCAGGGGATGCAGAAACGCAGGGTCCCTGAAAGACATGGTGGTGGCTGTCAGTTGTTCAGGGAGATCGGTTGCGGCTTGTTAGCTGGGGTTAAAGAAGAAACAAACAGAAAGAAATTAGCTTTAGGGACCTCTTTCTCCTCTATCCTTGTTTCTTTACTATCTAGTGTTAGGGGGGAAACTGGCGGGGATAAAGGATGAGAAAAAGAAAAACCCACAGAAGAGGAAAGGTCAGCTACATCCCTCTTGTGTTTGTTTTCTTTATTTACACAGCCTCCCACGTCACGCAAACATGCACATTGATACCCGTACTTACTCACATGCCTCTAGCTAACTCCTCTCATCCCAGCATATTAGCACAGGCTGTATTTAACACTTCTCCACATGATCCCATGGCACCTGAGAATCAGTGCCCTTTCTGCCTGATCCATCGGTGGTTCACTTACTTGTCTGCCCTTCCACTGAAATCGAAGTTACTTGAGAGCAAAGACAGCATGATTCTCATTCCAGAACTGGAAAGGTGGCACCAAATGATAGGAGGGGTGACTCTCACTCCAATTCTATCTAAACAAGTTGAGTTCAGAATTCTGCAGAAAGGCCAAACGTAAGGTTATTTTTCTCTTCCTTGGCACATAGTGAGATGATAGTGAGAGTCAAGAGGAAGGTTTTAACTAAGAAGAAGGAAAAGGAAGATGTGAAACAGTCTGTGAAAATAAGCCCAGGAGACTTATTGACAAATCAACAGTGTACGTGGATTGAACAAGTTTATTTTTAAAAGATTCTATTATCTTATTATTCTTCTTATTATTAATTTTTAAGTTAGCGTACAATGTAATGCTTATCATGGAATTGTCAAACATATGTGTTCTGATTTCCTCTAGCTCACCCCCTTCCCCACTGCCCTCTCCTGTGGCCCACGTTCTCTTTTCTCCCTTAGGTAATAGACCTCTTCTGCTTAACGTCAAATGTATTAAAAAAATTCTTAAGTGTAAAAGCGTATAGGACCAGCATGCTAAGATTGTCAAAAATTACAGTAGAGAAGCATACTCTGTACACAGATTCTCAGAAAAAAAAAAAAAAAAAAAAAAAAAAAAAAAGGACAAATAAACTTAAAAATGTGCTTTCTCTAAATGGGAAATCCACATAAAGCATGATGACGTTTAAAACCGCAGGAATTAACAGAGTCCCCAAGGAGAAAGCCTAGCAAAAAAGGAGAAGGAACCTGGGATCAAACCTACAGGAACATCAAACATTACAACTGATGAAGAGGCGGGGCCTCAGAGGGGTATGGTGGAGAGAAAAGCAAAGGATGCCGGAAGGTAAGAGGAAACTCAGGCTGAGACTGTGTTGTGTGTGCCGGGAGGAGGCACAGGCTGAAGCTGGAGGTGGGCATGTCAGTGCCACTCAGAGACTGAGCCAGAAGAAGAAGAAGAAGAAGAAGAAGAAGAAGAAGAAGAAGAAGAAGAAGAAGAAGAAGAAGAAGAAGAAGAAGAAGAAGAAGAAGAATCACCACCAGGGAGGAGCAATGAAGTCCCCGGTTCATTTTCTATTTGTTCCCCTAAGGCAATACAACTAGTGAAAAATGTGGCCCTTCACTTGGTTTAGTAGCAGAGAGTAGCATCTCTACCAACATTAGAGACAGTGAACAAGAGAAACGGCTGTAGGGATCAAAAGCAGGTATGAGAACTGCCATTTTAAAAAGTCTGAGATCCTATGCTAGGCTGAGTCTGTTCGGTGAGACTTCTCAAGCTGACCCTGTTCAGAATGTGCTCTGGTCCTGAGGGTCATGACTCCACCTTCTCAATCTTGGTTGAGACAGCATGGTTCTCAGTCAGAAATGAGCCTTTTCTTCTCTTTGGGGGATGGGGTTGGGTTATGAAAACTATGATGCTGCTTCCTTCTCCATCTTCTTTGCCCAGTGTAAGGGCCTTTAAATATCGGTCAGTGTCTGAAGTGTGTAATCATTCAAAGCACAGATGTGGGTAACATGTTTTAATTCTCTAGCAAAGTTAGGTACCATTCTGAACAACTAGAAATCAGTGTAATAGAGTCACATAAAGTGTCTGCAATAACTGGAATTACAATTCTTTTTGGCAATACTTGCAATGGTATTTTAAGGTCCTGCTTATAAGACTTGAAGTTAACTCACATTGATAGGTTTGGAGGGAATTTTGTATGGAAGAAGTTGGAGGAAGTATCATGCAGCACACGATGCTTTTGAATAAATGTTGATGAGGCAAACCACCACAAGATCATAGCTGGCCACCACAAGGACATCCCGTAGTCAGACACATTTTGATGGGGCATCTGTTGCCTTCTCCTTTGAGAATGAAACATTTTCTTTTCCCATTAACCCAGAGCCCGAAATCATTTCTTTCTGCCCTTTCTAGGACAAGCAGAACTTTTGTCTGAGACAGGATAGATGAGCATCAGTGATGAGGCCTCTTGACGAAGACAGAAATGGTCTATCAGGGGCCAGCTGCCCAGCTCTCAGTCTATCACATGGATAGAATACCCAATGAGCCCATAAAGACGATTTCAGAAAAAAAAGTAATGCAGTTTTTACATGGAAAGTGGGAAATTGACCTGAGACAAAGGAGAGTATACAGTTTTGGACTCTTTGAAATCACAGATTCTCTTCCTCCTTCTTATAGGAAGTAAGGCTGATTTAAAACAAAGTGTAAACAAACTCCAAAACACAAGAAAGGACCCTTCTGGAAAATGTATGTGACTTGATACAGAACAGCAGCATTTGTGCTAAATTTAAGATTTCTGAATCAGGTAAATTAAATAAAAACCTAACAGTGTGTCCACTGTTTAAACCATAAATAGAAATCCCCTTGCTGCATCTTGAATCCAAGCCTTTGTCTTTTTTGCTCCTTAATATGCTTTTGAATCCTGGTTGTCTTTTAAGATTATCCAATTTCTTTTAGTTTGATTAAAGCCAACTGAATAATAGGAAAACCATCTCCCCTTTCATTACTCCTGTAAAAGACATCCTTACCCATAAATGTCACCCTTTACCCTCTCCTTTACTTGGCTTTAGTTACCCACACAATAGAAAACACTGAATATCAAATGAGCTTGCCAGACAGCAAATGTCCAGTGTGGCCCCCTGCATTTTGCCTCTGTGTGGCTTGTTCCTGACCTCCTTTCTCATATGCTTTCATCATTTCCACCCTCCAAAATCACCTCATATTCTCGCCCACTGGTCTCCAGAGACTATTCAAAAATTGTTAATAATCAGTTCGGTTTCTCTGTGTCTTTGCCTGCTAATTCTAAAAGCAATATGAAGGAGGGTCCTAATCTTCCAGAACCTTCAACAAGGTGAGTTTGTGCTTGGTGAGTAGAGTACCATGGAACTCACCTCTCCTCCCGCTGCGATGGTAGCCCTTTGGGACGCTCTCGTGCTGTGAATGGCTTAATTTAACCATTTGATCTTTCCAACCAGGAGCTCCTGCTCCTTATTCTTTGATTGGCATTTGCTAGGCCTATGAGGGTACTTGAACTGTTAAAAAGCAAGGAAACAGTCTCTTTGCAGATCAACCTCTCACTTTCTCTCTAGCTGCTTCCCAGAACAGGCAAGGTAACTTGGTTCAACAAAGCTTGTCTAGTCTGTGGATGAGCAGGCATTTTTCCTTTCTTTCTCAGCTCATGTGAAAATCTTCAGACACACATATTCAGAGGATTGTGGTGCGTACAAGTCCACAGTGAACTACAAACCTTAGGATAGTTGAAAACATAAACCGAAAAGAGGTAAACTTTACCTCTTTATCAACAAGCTAAGGTCTTATTTCAGAAGTTGGTTCTAAGCTACTGGTCCATGTGATATGGCAGTATAAATCTTTAGCTGTCTTTCTGACAAGAATGTATTTTGATGATCATTAGTGGATACACACTATTTAGAGCCTGACTTTGAAAGAAAAAAAAAATGGGGAAATGACTGTGGAATCTGATTTAACACCTCATTTGCAGTTTGTATTTAATTGTCTATCCCAATAAAAACATATGGACCCATGAAAAAATATTTAATCTAGCACCTTTGGACCAGCAAGCTAACTTATCGTGAAAAGTCACTTGATACGTAGCCAAGATAATTACCAACTACTTAGAAACACATACTGAATAGTGAAGGTTCCTAAGACACTAGCACTGCAGGACAGGAAAGACAAAGTCATTCAAAAAAGGGCAAATAGCTGAACTCATAGCTCAGGTGAGGATTGTTCTCTTAACCCATGGGTCCATCATTATAATGTGACTATGTACATTTTTTTTTTATTATGGCACAAATTCTCTCTATGCTGATATCCTCAGTAGCACATTGGATGTGTCCCACACAGCAAGTGTAGAGGATCATCATCTACAGTAAGTGTTGGGGTCTTCCAGAGATGAACTATAAAAGCCTGTGCTATGAAATTGGAAAACCAAGTTCAGATGCTGGCATCATGGGTTATTCATGGCCATTCTTAGACAATGATGCAGCCTTGCTCATTACTCTGAGCCTCTGTTTCTTTTTCCTAAAATTTGTACACATCTCTCCAAGCTGTTAAGGAAGCTTAGGGAGAAATATCTCAGGTATTACAGCATGTGGGCTTGACAAACTTCCAGCAAATAATGGCTTTATGAACCTTAGTTAATCACTGTTGAGTCTCCATTAGTTAATCTCCTTGCTTCCAGGTGGAACTGGTCTATTCATCTGACAGTGTAGAAGGCTGCATTGGTTTCTTCAAAACTGTAGCCCAGTTCCTTTGCAATTGTGTGTCTGGAGTATGAAACTTCGGTCCCAATCAGTATTTTCAATCTACATTTAAATTTAATACATAGCAAAAGCCATGAGTTTATTTATTTATGAATTTAGCAAGCACTCTACTCAAATATGCCTGTGTTAGCACACTGTAGCCCATGCTTTTTTTAATTTTAGGTTTTTTTTTTTAAGGTACATAAAATTGGATGGGTAGCAATAAGGATGAGAATCGGGCAGGATGTGGGGGAGGGGACTAATATGAGCAAAATATATTGTATGAAATAAAATTCTTGAATAATAAATAAAAATGCATCTTTTTGAAAACATGTGTTTGGGAGTCATGGGAACCCACAAGGGACATTGCTGTCAAAAAATTGTATCTCAAATTGTGTAATAATGAGAGGAAGTAATGAAATTAGGGGATAAAAATATAGCCACTGTAATAATCTTCCAAATCTGTCTATTACAGATTATAACTTTTGCTTAATTCCTAGGTTCCTATATCTAACTATATGGGACTTCAACTGTTTTTATTTCAACAATTTATGTTTGGTACGCACTGCTTGAGGTGGGCACAGGAGGGCCATTAATAAGTGATCTGAGCCTCCTTTAAGTTATAGAAGGCCAGGAGTGCTAATCATAGATGCAACAAATACTCTAGATGTTCTTAGCCACTTTCTTCTTCTTTTTTTTTTTTTTTTTTTTTTTGGAGGGGGGACATTCCCATTGCCACAGTGATGAGTTCCATATACTTTGCCATTGCTTCCCCTGCCATGATAGTATGATAGTCAAACCATCAGCTAAAATTATTCTTTTCTCAAGTTATATCTTTCTGATTTTTTATAGCAGTGAGGAGAAAAATCATTACAATTATGGAGAGCTGAGTAGTATTCCATTGTGTAAATGTACCACAATTTCTGTATCCATTCCTCAACTGAGGGACATCTGAATTGTTTCCACATTCTGGCTATTAAGAATAAAGCTGCTATGAACATGGTTGGGCAAATGTCCTTGTTGTGTACTTCAGCATACTTTGGATCTATGCCTAGGAGTGATATAGCTGGATCTTGAGGAAGGTCTGTTCCTAATTGTCTGAGAAAGTGCCAGGTTGATTTCCAAAGTGGTTGTACAAGTTTACATTCCCACCAGCAGTGGAGAAGGGTTCCCCTTTCTCCACATCCTCTCCAGCATGTGTTGCCACTTGAGTTTTTGATCTTAAACATTCTGATGGGTGTAAGGTGAAACCTCATGGTTGTTTTGATTTACACAATAGAACACTACTCAGCAATTAAAAAAAAGCGCGGGGAGGGGGGAATCATGGAATTTGCAGGCAATTGGTGGGAACTAGAAAAGATCACCCTGAGTGAAGTATCTCAGAATCAAAAAGACACACATAGTATATACTCACTTATAAGTGGATATTAGACATATAATATACAATAAACATACTAAAATCTGTACACCTAAAGAAGCTAAGCAAGGAGAACCCTGGGTAAGATGATCAATCCTCACTCAGAAAGACAAATGAGATGGAAGATGGAGAAAACAGGGAACAGGATAGGAGCCTACCACAGAGGGCCTCTGAAAGACTCTATCAAAGCAGATGCTGAGACTCAGAGCCAAGCTTTGGGCAGAGTGCAGGGAATCTTATGAAAGAAGGAGGAAATAGAAAGACCTGGAGGGGACAGGAGCTACACAAGGAGAGCAACAGAACCAAAAAATCTGGGCACAGGGGTCTTTTCTGAGACTGATACTTCAACCAAGGACCATGCATGGAGATAACCTAAGACCCCTGCACAGATGCAGCCCATAGCAGTTCAGTATTCGTGAAGGCTCCCTATTAATGGGAAGAGGGACTGTCTCTGACATGAACTGATTGGCCTGCTCTTTGATCACCTCCCCCTGATGGGAGAACAGCTTTATCAGGCCACAAAGGAAAACAATGCACCCAGTCCTGATGAGACTTGATAGGCTAGGGTAAGAGGGAAAGGGAGGAGGACCTCCACTATCAGTGGACTTAGGGAGGGGCATGGGAGAAGATGAAGGAGAGAGGGTGAAATTGGGAAGGGAAGAGGGAGGGGGCTACAGCTGGGGTACAAAGTGAATAAACTGTAGTTAATAAAAATAAATTAATTTTTAAAATAAGTCTTAAAAATGATTATGGAGAGCAATCGGCTTTGCTCAAAATGCAACAATTCAAATCTTAATCTGCTCCATCACCCCCAAAATCCTCACAGAGATATCCAGAATAAGGTTTGACTGGACAGCGGGATACCATTGTCCAGCTAAGCTGACACACAAAATTAACCATCACAGCAATTACTTTTGCCCTGGTAAGAAGAACAAAAGGTGGGACAAGGCAATCAGGTTGTAGTGTGATTAGAAGGGAGAAGAGTTCACAGGTAGGGAACAGTCTGCAGGCCTTGTGGGAGAGGACATTGTTAGAAGGCACGATTCTACTTCATGGGTCGTGTGAAGGACCACGGGACGAGTGAAAGGAAACCAATGGAAGAGGATCTGGGGACACCAGCAGACGGAAATGAAAAGCTGTGATTGCACAGGAGGGGGGTTGGATTTTCTCCCAGAGACCACTGTGAATCTTTGAGGTTTTAGCAAAAAGTCACCTGTGTGTGCTAGGAAGGTTGCACTGACCTCTCTTCTCACAGAGCAGCACAAAATTGCCAGCTCTATTGAAACCTGTGAAAATGACTTAAGGTCCTCAGAGAAAAGAGAGAACAGAGGAACACAGACAGGATCATTTTTACAATTTTTTTTTCAAAAAGGGAAAAATTATTATAGATTTGCCTTTAAAATTAATTGTGTAACAAGTTAGAGTTGGCCTTGATACCCCTTTTTTTAAATTAAACATTTAATAATGAGGAACAAAATATCTTCCAAAAAAAAACAGTCTTTATCTTCAAAACAATATGAAAGCCTCCCAGAATTTCCCAGAGCTTCTTTGCTTGCTCCTTCACTGGGCTATATTTAGTCTTTCTATAGACATGATGCACTAATTGAAGCATTTCTTAACAGACTTGAATGAGGTTGATGGATCTAGCCCTGGCCTTGTGCATACACATACAAACACATACACACACACTCACTCGCATTTGAACACATACTCACTCTTGTTTGGAGGCATTCTGGGAAATAACTGTTGAGTTAGAATCCAAAGGAAAACAGATGTTTTATAATTATGCAAACAAAATTAGTTTTAAAGAGGCTTCATATTCTTTGCGCTCAGGGAAAGCATAGATTTGCATTTTTTTTTAATTTCTTGGGAAGCTTTTCTTTCTATTTGAATAATATTGGCATCTTTCCAATTGCTGTTAATCTTATGTTGAAAAGCTCTCAGTTGGTTTTCTTTCTCAACTATGATTTGGTTTACCAGTGGGGCCTGTATGCAGAGGCGAACCCTGTATCCCTCAAAGGGATACAGTACTCTTCTGAGAAGTGTGAACCCTTCCCTCTTTCATGTTCCACAGCTAAGCTTCCCCACATCAAGCATGTTTGCTTTGCTTAAGTGGACTTCAGTAATGCTGTCACAATGTTTTAATGTAGGCTCCACCACAGTATTTGCTATAGGATTAACAATAATACTAGTTACAGCCTTGATGACAGAATAAGGGGCCAGGGATTATCTCCATCCTTTGGCCACACAATTTCTCCAAAAGATTATCTTACACCAGGAAATCCTATTCCATTTAAATTTATTGATGATCTTTAAAAGTAAAGGGAAAAAAAAAAACAAATAACCACGAGAAAAAACTATAAATTCTCCCAGGAAAGAGAAGGAGAACACAGTTTACTTTGAAGTACATTCATCTCCATAAAGAGATTCTGGCTGGTTATGGCCACCTGGCCCTGTGCTGTTTCTACCATCAGTGTGTTGCTCTGCTTGCCAGCCGCCATCTCCAAGCCTCAGTAGCTTTTGTCCAGGGATGCTGTGACTGGCTACGAAGGCGAGTTATTTATTCTCCCATGCCTCCATTTCCTAGAACAGAGCCATTAGAAACACAGACCATGATGCCACAGCTGAGGCAAAGATCCACCAGACAGCAAACAAGTGAAAAAGGTGTGGACCCGCTATGCATGGGCGGAAGACAGACATGCAGTAGACTTCAGTCAGAACTATGGACAGCTCCGAGCTCGCCCAGCAGTGTCCTGAGATGGTGGTTCGCTTTTTTTTAATTAATTTTATTTATATATTTATTTATTACAGTTTATTCACTTTGTATCCCCTCTGCAGCCCCCTCCACCATCTCCTCCCAGTTCCTCTCCCCCTCCCATGCCCCTCTCCAAGTCCCCTGATAGGAGAGGACCTCCTCCCCTTCTATCTGACCCTAGCTTATCAGGTCTCATCAAGGCTGGCTGCATCATCTTCCTCTGTGGCCTGGTAAGGCTGCACCCCCCCAGGGGGAGATGATCAAAGAGCCAGCCACTGAGCTCATGTCAGAGACAGTTCCTGCACCCCTTATTAGGGAACCCACTTGGAAACTGAGCAGCCAATGGGCTTCCTTTGAATAGAGGGTCTAAATCCTCTCCATGCATGGTCCTTGGTTGGAGTATCAGTTCCTGTAGGGCCCCCTGGGCCCAGGTATTTTGGCTGAGACCCATAGCCAAACTTTGGCCAGAGTGCCAGAAGAGGGAGATAGAAAGACCTGGAGTGTCAGGAACTCCACAAGAACAACAGAGGTTTGCTTTTTGACTCACTCCTATAGATATTTCCTTCTGATTGCTTATGGCTCTCTGGGTATTCACACAGATCAGAGCATCACCATGCACAATGCTGAGGTGTTTAGGTGCCTGATATGCTTAAGATAAGATCGGAGGAGGGGGTGTCTGTGAGGCGGATGTTGACTTCCCAGAGGTCAAACAGAGGTAGGAAGGCATGTGTCCTCTTCTCAAAACAAATGTAGATTTACATTACTAGGAAGCCCACCTACAGTTAATCCCTTTTATAAAATTTGCACGCAAGTATTGAAATATTTTAGAAGCATCGGGTTTTAATCTAATTGGAATGTTGTGAATCTAATGAACAAAAATGGCTATCTTCTAGTTTTCATCCTTTTTAGTCTCTTTTTAAATCATGACTTTTATTATCTGGAAATAGAAAGCAGAAATTTCTTGACTTTTCTTGGCTCTGTGACCTCTGTGAGAACTTCTCCGTGCTCCAGCCTTCCCTCTGCAAATGGGGTAAGAATGGTGCATATTTTATAATGTTACTTTGAAGATTTGGTGGGTTAATATTCACAATGTACTTTGCCTGCTGCCTTGTTAAATATTTATCTGTGTACGATTTGATTATTTATATGTAACATTTCTTTGTTGTAAGGTGCTTTCTCCCTCCCCCAGCTCAGTACACAGCATATTTTTTTAACATGGTGTTTTGATACTGAATCTAAAATAAGAACCAGATAGTGTTCTATAGATGTTTTTGCAATATACTTTCCCCAGAGGAACAACATTTCACATTCTGGGAGTTCATAGTCTTTGAATTGAAACCAGAACCTGGCCTTTGGGATAGAAGACAGACGCCGAAAATCTACTAAAAACACAAAGCCATTTATTCTCTCTTGCTGTTTTGCCCTTTTTTAAAGTTATAAAATATTCACTGTCTTCATGCTAAGCAGAGTTAAGTCCTTTTGTCACTTCATTTTGGAGGGGATGACTTGGAATCACACACTGCCTCTTAACCTCTGAGCAACTCTCACCAAAGTTTCTCACTCTAAGCCTCTGCGTGGGTAGAAAACCACCCCTGGGCCCTGTGCGCTTAGGAATACAAACGTAACTAGTACTCCTAAGCTTTCCTGATATTAATTTCTCCTTTCAGCCAAACTGCCCCTTGGCTGAGCCTTGCTGGTTCACATTACACTCCTTGGCAGCCTGAGGCAGCTTACAAATGAAAAGCCCAGAACACTGAAATCATTGCACACTGTATAAGCAAGCAAGTCCGCTCTGTGCTGTGCTTGCATCTGTTGTCACTGTCACTGCGTGCTGAGGAGTGAACACCAGAGCTTAACTCACCAGGTCCATGGGAAGTGTAATTTCCAGAAACCGGTATCTGGCTAGACGATGGGGTCCAGTGCTGGCTGAGTATGAGTTCCTGTAGAGTAGTGCTGACCTACTCTCTCCCTGGATGCTGTACCAAAGCCCTTCACAGATGACACTGCAGTTCCTCACGATGGGACATTCTCTGGCAGAAAACAACCTGTAACAAATTTCTGAGCTTAAACATGCTATTCTATATTGCCTACCTATCTCCTAATGAGTAATCTTTGTCACTTTTGGCTTAACAAATAGTTCAATATTTTGAGAGTTGAGGCTGCTCTTGTCTGTTTTGTTTTGCTGTGTTTGTTTGTTTTTGGAGGGGTGAATTCAATATGGTATTTCTAATCTCATATGATTCAGTCTAACTGGATTTCTAGCTAGAAATCTGATTAAAAGACCCTTGGGATGTGTTTCATCCCTCTGAGCATAGCATTCTGTATACAAGGCTGAATCATTATAAATGAAGTGAGCTGTTGCTGGAGGACAAATGTTTGTCTGCCCCTAAAATTCATATCTTAAAATCCTAACGCCCAATGTATTAGTGTCAGTGTTCTTCAGAGAAAGGGCCAACAGGCTAAAAAGCAGATAGGCAGCCATAAGAAGGAGGAAGGGAAGGAAGAGGAAGAGGAGGAAAGCAAGGGAGAAAGAGAAAGAAAGAAAAAGAGAAAGGAAGGAAGGAAGGAAGGAAGGAAGGAAGGAAGGAAAAGAGAAAGGAAAGAAAAAAGAAAACAATGAAACTTATTAAGTACATTCACTCATGATTATGAAAATTTCACTGCAGTGTATCTACTGGCTAGAGAGCCAGGAAAATGTCTGGCATGGCTCATTCTACATCCAAAGACCTTGAAACCAAGGAAGCAGAGACACTAAAGTCAGTCCAAGGAAAAAAGTCCAGGAAAGCAAGGATGTGAATGTCACAGACCAAATACAGATATCTAAGAGCAGAGTAATAAGGGTGCTTGAGTCCTGGGGGGAAACGAGCAAACAGAGAACGAATGGATTTCCTTTTTGTTTGATTCTTCTTTCTACCCGGAGAGCTGACTGGAAGATACATGGCCACACTGAGGGTACAATTTCCCACTCAGTAGCTGTCTCATCTGAAAATCTCCTCTGGAGCTACTCCAATAACTACACCCCGAAACATCATTAATCCTGTCAAGCTGACATGTAAAATTAGTCCCAAGAGGTGATTAGGTTATGGGAATGGAACCCTTCTTAGAGTCATCAGAGAGGAAGGAGCCTCAGTTGAGAAAATGCCTCCATAATATCCAGCTATAGCGCATTTTCTCAATTAGTGATTGATGGGGGAGGGCCAGCCCATGATGGGCCATCCATGGGCTAGTGGTCCTGGTTTCTATAAGAAAGCAGGCTGGGTAAGCTGGAGGAAGCAAGCCAGTAAGCAGCTTCCCTCTATGGCCTCCAGGTTTTAGCCTGCTTGAGTTCCTGCTCTGACTTCCTCCAGTGATGGACTATGATCTAGAAGTGTAAGCCGAATAAACCCTTTCCTCCCCAACTTCCTTTTTGGTCATGGTGTTTTTATCATAGCAAAAGAAGCCATAGCTAAGGCACAAGTCTTCTAGCCAAAGAAAATGTACAATCATAATGACAATAACTCAATTTGCTTATTGTGTGTCAAGCATACACTAAACACTTTATTCACAATATCTTACTTGATCCTTTAAGAACAGAATTATTTTATAACAGAGAATATTTTATCGACCTTATTTTGTAACAGAGAATACTTAATGGTGGCTATTAACCCATCTAAGTACCACGCTTGGTAGAGTCCGGAGTTATAATTCCATTAAAATCTGTGCCCATACTATTATGTTATGGGTTCCTGATGGATGCTTAGAGGTCTGAGTTGGGGCAAGAGCTTTGCTTATTATGATGTCAACTCATCGATTCTTGATGGAGTGGATCTCTTCTGTGGATTATAATACATACCGTCACAGTAAGTACAACAGCCAGCAAATTGGAGCTGATGGAATTTGACTTGATTTCATTCAGTTTAACAAATATTTATTGAGGCCCTGCAATGAGTAAGATCGAAAGCTGGCTGTTGCAAAGGATATAAGGATATGCGGATAATATAATAAATTGACCTGGGCACCTCACAGAATCTGAACTAAATAAAAATTGAATTTTTATATGAGAAGAAAACAAAGCAGGCAAGCTTGGATATGGAGTCCCGAGCTCTCTGCATCCTTTGGCGGAAGTTTATAATAACTGAGCCATCAGGGATGAATGTGTACCGAGCCAGCTCCAGAAAGAGGTGGAAAGTGGTTGAGAATAGAAATGAATATTGATCCCAAAGCTACAGGCCATTGCTGGGATTCTGGTTTTGAAACTTAAGAATGGTACTTCAAGACACTGGTCATGGCTCTGGGGGAAAAAGTATTCCAAGATTCCCTGTGGCAGAGCAAGCTAGGAAAGAAAACAGCACTTCCTTTCAGGGTGTGGCAGCTAGGCACTGGCTGTGTGAGAATGACCGACTGATCATGTGTACTATTCCCATAAGCACTGATTTTCCACAAGTGCCGATGAAGTATAAGCTGAAGGGTGTCAATGATGAAATCATGTGAACCTGGAACATTAAGTAACCTCCTGTGGTTTGCACTAATCTGAAAAGTCATTTGCAAATGGCCCAATTTGTTATTAATAGAAAATACTCATGACGATACAAAACTATAATTGACCAATAGCCTTGAGAAAAGTACAAATAAATCTTTGAAATCGTTTAAACATTCAAACATATGAGATGAAAGATAATGAAAAACATTAAGTCCTGTGGAAATAGTTCAGTCAGTGCAGTGGGTCATGGATCTTTCAAAAGAAACTGAAGTCCCACAAAAAGACATTAATTAGAGTCCACTTTGTGTTAATAAATCTCTGTGGTTTAAATAATACATTTAAAAGACTAACAATAAGATAAATGCTATTCATTTGAACACTAAAGTATATGTGTTTAAGAATCAAGACTATGTTGTGACTTGAGGGGCCAGGATGGGTTTGTAGCCCTTGGGGGCCTCCCCTGAGAAAGAGGAGGGAGAGATGGGGAGGGGGTATGAGGGTGGGACTGGGAGAAGAGGAGGGAAGGGGCTGAGATTGGGCTGTAAAGTGATTAGATAGATAGAGATATAGATAGAGATATAGAGATATAGAGATATAGATAGATAGATAGATAGATAGATAGATAGATAGATAGATAGATAGATAGATAGATAGACAGAGATGTAAAAAAAGGTCAGGACTAAAGTTGGCTATCAGGTAAAGTATGTTAAGACAGAATGAGGAGAAATTTGCAGGAAGTAAAAGTGTTCACATAAAAGCTATCTGAAACTTTTTATCTTAGGAAAATAATAATTTGAAATACAAAATTTCTTATGGCTTTGCTCTTTAATGACAAAAAAACACCTTTCAACAAACATGTGCACGTCATCTGATTAGATAGCAGTTATCCTTGGGTCTCAGCTTTCTATTGGCAAAACTGGCCCCTCTATTTTCTTAGCTGTCTATATGTGCTTCTCAGCAATTTTGTTAAAAAACAAAACAAACAAACAAACAAAAAACCTCCAAAAAAAACCATTCCAGGGCAACTGTAACCATGAGTATATCTCCTGTATCACTGCAAGTGACAAAATAATCAGAAAATAAGAAGTGAATTTATGTAGAAACAGAATCTGTACTGGTATGAAAGACCTTTTCAAAAGTCTTCTCTACTAGTTTCCATTAAAGTTTTAGTCAACAGCTGCTCTAGACACTCGTCCTGAGACTACCATGATTGTGTGATGACTGTTTGTGACCATACGGGACAGAGACAACGACCATGGTGTGCTATTAATATTACGGTCCAATGTGATTACTCACCAGAGGGGGAAATGTGTTTCCCACTGGAGGAGCCAAACAGAAATGGAGAGGTCTAAATATTCCTGTGTGACTCAGATCACACCTCTTCCCACATCTTCTCACTCTCAGTCTCCACATCTGGCAAAGAAAAGACTCTAGCTTCTCATGACACTCTCCTTATGTTTAGAGATTGAGCTGTGAATAATAAGTATTTGGACAGGAGCTGTAGGGATTTGTTCTTTTTTTCATTTTATTTTTTTTATTAATTACATTTTATTCACTTTGTATCCCCCCATAAGCCCCTCCCTCATCCCCTCCTGATCCCACCCTCCCATCCCCTTCTTCACGAATGCCCTTCCCCAAGTTCACTGATAGGGGAGGTCTTCCTCTCCTTCTTTCTGATCTTAGTCTATCAGATCTCATCAGGAGTGGCTGCATTGGCATCTTCTGTGGCCTGGTAAGGCTGCTCCCTAGGGGTTTGTTCTTAATATTAAGAAAGAAAAGCAGGAAAACCAAAGTAAGAACCGAAGATAACTCATGTTGCTAAGACTGGTAGCTGTGGAAACATCTGTATCACAGGCCTGGAGTCTCATTCTGACCTCATTTCATGGGGAGTCAAACCTTTCTTTCCCAATAATGGATCTGAAGCTGTCATGTTGCTCATTAAATGAAGATCCATTGCATTTTTTAAAAGACGCAAAGTCTGAGTAAATACTACATAAAGCTAATGCACAGACTTATTTATCTGCGCCATTTCTGTCCATCCAAGCACCAAGGGACCATATTTTATTTCTCTCTGAGGCAAGTCTCCAATCCATATCTGTTTTACATAGGATTTATGAGGAGAAATGTTATAGCCTTTCAAATGAACCAAAAACCTCCTACTCACCTTTTACATTTTTTATTCTTTAAGCAGTGAATGTGGCTAATTCTTAGGTCCTCTCTATTCCCTGTGATTATTGTAAGTCTCCTCCAACTTGATTTCATTTACATAGCTTCTTCAGTGTAGCTATAATTTTTATGCAAAACAGTCAGCTTTATATCAGACTAGGCTTGGGGTTGATGTTGTCTTTTTAGTCACTTGACTTTTGTGAAAACAACTTTCCAAAGCAATTTATACCAGTTAAGAGACTATCCATACTTTAAATGATTCTCTCTCCTCTATCAATAGGCTCAGTGATTAATTAGCACTAATTATATCTAAAATAACATGTGCCAAGGGTTATGTTTAATCATGGAGACCGTAACATTGGCCGCAAACATTGGACTTTCTCGGGAAATGCCTTTGATTTATAGTAGTTTTCTCCTCTTCTTCTTCCTCTTTGTCTTTTTCTGACTCTTTTTGTGTATCTTTCTGTCTCTGTCTCTGTCTCTGTCTCTGTCTCTCTCTCTCTGTGTGTGTGTGTGTGTGTGTGTGTGTGTGTCTTCAGTGTCTCATTATGTAGCCCTGACTGGCTTGAACACATTATGTAGACCAGACTAGCTTTGAACTCACAGAAGTCTAACTACATGCCTCTGCCTTCCAACTTCTAGGGTTAAAGGCATGAGCCATTGTGCCCCCAACTTTTTGTTGAGGCTTCTTTCTTTAGGAGGTGCCAGGCAGCTTTTGTTCACCTTATTATACTCACACAGTCTGAGATTTTTTTGTATTTTCCTCTTTCAATATACTCTATTTTGACATCTTCAAAACAGGTCTGTTAGCTCACAGTGATATTAAATGAATACCTGGATGAGCTCTGTGGCAAAACCCAACAAGTGATAAGGACACAGGTATTCTGCTCACAGAGCCTGATCGTCCACTCCCCTTTTGTGGAGGCATTTCCCATTTAGATAGTATGGGAAAGCTGTTTCCATTGAATTGTATACTTTAAATGGGTAAATTTGTAGTCTGCTGATTATACATCAATAAAATGGATCTAACAAAGAAGGGAAGTGAGAAAACTGCTGTGCCAGGCCTCCAGTCCACAGAGATAAAGTGATGAAGGAAGGAAGTGAGGATGTGTTCTCTGGCACATATGATGACCGCGTCCCACAGTGGACACTATGGGTTATCCCATCGTCGGTCCACTAGTCTCTCAATTATTCTGAAGCAGCTGATCCAGCCTTCTCCTGTAGCCTTGTGGTATCTGTTCAGCTTTCCATTCTGCTCACAGGGACATTCACACCACATTTGTCAGCTCTCCAACTTTCTACTTGCATCTCCTCTTATACTTATCACACTTATGGTGTGATAAAGATGTTTATCTCCCCCAAACTCACTGATTGAATTCCCCTCAGAAGCCCAAGAAATCAGCACTTGTCCCCCAAAGCATGGTAAGACCATAACAAGAGTTTGCATAAGTTTCTCAGATTTCAGTGAAATTTTCCAATCACATGTAAAAGAATGTGATGTTAATCATTAAAATCAAGGAGGGAACCCATTTGTTTTTAAATTCCAGAGCACCTGGAAATATTTTTTTCTTCTTGCTGCTTTGAATTATGTGAACAGGAAAGGCTTAGTGTGAACCAAATTCTTGACCATGTCAGTGACACCTGAACATAAATATGTTTAAGCAAAGATAAAAACAACCTCTTTCCAAGAATGCCTAGGTGTGCAATCAGACTTCATTAGAGGTTTTGAAACCTCCAATGGCTTGGTTTTATTGTTTTTCCAGCTCATCACCTATGTGTGCTGCGGCTGACAGATGCGTGGCTTCTGGTAATGGGTACTGAAGTGAGGAGACGTTTTCACATCCAGCATCCAGGCCACAGTGGCACGTGTGTTTCTCCCTGATGCGACACCATGACACGGCACTATAAGAAGCTGATTCTGTGGCTGTGTGCTACTAGACCCCTCGTAGCATGAGGGCTGTAGGATGCCTTAGTAATTTTTGTGTCTCTAGTATCTAAAGACACCCAATAAACACATTTAAATGAACGAATGACATTAACCTGACACGTAAGAAGAAAACTCTCACTTTTCTGTTTTCAAGGAAAAGGTAGGAAGGATGACACACTTTATCATCCAATGATCTTTCATAACAATGAGTACAACATAAAATACTCATCATAGTGGCTAGCATTTTTGGAAGACTTATATGTTCCAATAGCAATGCTAGTGGTAGATGTTTAACTCTGACAGAAAGCCCTATGGAGCAAATGCTGAAGATTGCCCTGTGGACACAATACAAGGCTGGAGCTTAGTAAAGCTGAGCTGTTTCCCAGAACCACACAACCTCTAATTAACAGAAATAAAATTCAAATTCAATCTCTTCTTGTCATCACAGACTATGTTCTCAGCCACTGTGCCAGACTGTCACTTCTCTCCCGCACCAATAGTCCTGATGATCTTCAAGACAAGCCCATGGGAAGCATAAATATTTGATATAAGAGAGATATGATTCACTGTGTTTTGGAACACCAGTCATATGAAAATGCTAATTTCTCCCAAATACAGTTGCTCTTACATATTTTAAAGTGCTGGCTTGAGTTAAATTAGACAGTTTCCGTGTTGGGAAATCTGTGATTCCATCACTGGGAAATTCTGGGGTTGATGAAATGAAATTTCTCAATAGAGTAAGAAGGCAATCAATATTGATTGATTGACAGAAGGCTTCTCAATTCCACCCTTCGCCTGATCTTTTCAGGCATGCCACAATCTCAGAAGTCACCAGTGTAATGTCCTTTGTGATGGCTCCATATTTTGGCTAACCTGTGGCTTGCATGTTAGCCCCACACTGGATGATATTTGTGAGTGTTGAACTCAAAAGAATGACTTCCTACTTAAGAACTTAAGATGCTCAAAGCAGGGGCTGAAGAGATAGGTCTGTGATTAAGAGCACTGACTGCTCTCCAGAAGACCTGGGTTTGATTCCTGGCACCCACATGATGGCTAGCAACCATTTGTAACTTCATCTCTAAGGAGATCTGGCATCCTCTCTCTGGCCTTCATGGGCTCTGCATGCGTGCGGTGCACAGCTGTACATGCAGGCAAAATACCCATCTACCTGAAATAAAAATACATGAATCTAACAAAAACAATGTTCAACTGTGCGTGTCCTCAGTGACACCTCTGTCTATTTAACCAAATGTACTTCCAATCTTGGACTTGATGGACTGAAGTACATCCATATTATGCTACCTTCAGCCTCCAGAAGGAAGAAACAGATGCTCTGTATGAAGCAAATTTGTTTCTGATATCGTCTCCCTGTTCCTCTAAGAGCACATGCCTGGCAGTCATTGCTGTGATGACCAGCTCCCTCCAAACAGGTTCTGTGTTGGTTTTGTGTGTCCTCATGTATAGGGGCACAGCATCCCTAATAATGCTGCCTTCCATTTTCTGATCACCAAAATGCTCCCTGTTCTCATCTTGTGGAGGCTCAGACACTCTCACATTACTTCCACATCCTGCTCTTACTGTTCACCTGGTGAAAAGAGCCATTTTAGAGAACTCAGCAAATGTGAGTGGGAGAAACATCTGAATTAAATGTTAATTTGATTATATTTCACATTCTGCTAACTTCCCCTTGCCTTGATGTTAAAAGGCTCTTATAAAGCTTTTCGGCAACTTTGCCCTAGATGGTTTATAATGTCAGTATTTCATACTTCTCAAAACCCATTTTTACATGATGTCCCAAAGTGGCTACCTTAGACTATGTAATGAAAGGGCCATAAAAATTAAAAAATATTTTACTTTATCCAGTAGAGACCAAAAATATTAAACCAATATCTCTTCTGTATTTTCTTTTTTCTTAGTTTATTTATTCATTTCACATCCCAGTCGCCATCTCTCCCTCCTCTCCTCTGTTCCCCCCTCACCTTCTCATAAGAAAAGGGGAGCTCCTCCCCCCTTCTACCAACACACTCCAGCACATCAAGTTGCATCAAGACGAAGAGCATCCTCTTCCACTGAGGCCAGACAGGGAAAGTAATCCACAAGCAGACAACACAGTCCATGTCCACTTGCCAGGGGAACCACATAAAGACCAAGCTGTCCATCAGTTACATATGTGTCGGGGGCCTAAGTCCAGACCACGCATGCTTTTCGGCTGGTACTTCAGTCTCTGTGAGCCCCCATAGGCCGAGGTTGGTTGGCTCTGTTGGTCTTCTTGTCGAGTTCCTGTCCCTTCCAGGTCCCTCTCTTCTTCCCTATCCTTCCTCCCTCTGTCTTTCCTCCCCGAGCTCCTCCTAATGTTTGGCTATGGATCTCAGCATCTGT